>NC_135541.1:35317903-45317903 GCF_045843805.1 Urocitellus parryii | reverse complement strand
TGTTATTTAATATGCCCCTCAGTATATTAAATATTCTATTATAAGCAAACTCTTTAAGCTAGGCAAAATAACTCTATACCTTTAAAAAATGTCCAGTGATGTCAATTAAAAAATATCCAGAGGCAACAATTAATATCTTATCAATAGTTCTTGCAATTACTACAGTGACATAGCCACATCACTGTGAACATAGCAGCTCAATTCAAGATTCATAGCTGTTAGAGTCTGTAAACAAGTCTGGATGGCGCCTGGCAAAATGCCAGAGGGAGTGGTTTGTGAAGTAAGTCAGCGAGCCATTAAGTATGGAGATTCCTTATTGGTTGACTGATGTATTTAGTTTATGTTAATTAGATAAGCTGTGTGGAATGTATAAATACCATTCCTGTCCTACAATAAACGGCTTCCACTCCTGCTGTATCAACGTACACAAGTTGTTCGTGTCACCCCACCCCCCCAGCCCCCCCCACCCCCGGTTATTTTGCTGCAGCCAGACTGCGGCACATAGCTATGCTATGGAACCAACCTAAGTGCCCTTCAACAGATGAATGAATTTTTTAAAATGTGGTGTATATACACACACACACACACACACACACACACACACACACAAAGGAATATTACTCAGCCATAAAGAAGAATGAAATTATGGCATTTGTAGGCAAATGGACAGGACTGGAGACTGTCATGCTAAGTGAAATAAGTCAATCCCAAAAAACCAAAGGTCAAATATTCTCTGATATGTGGATGCTAACATACAGTAAGGTGGAGGGGATAGAAGTTCATTGGATTAGACAAGAGGAATAAAGAGAAGGTAGAAGAGTAGGAATAGGAAAGACAGGAGAATGAATCAGACATGAATTTTCTGTGTTCAGATATGAATACACAATCAGTGAAACTCCAAATCATGTACAACCACAAGAATGCAATCCAAATTAGAGTAAGTTATACTCTATATATGTATATCAAAATATATTCTACTGTCATTTGTATCTAAAAAAGATAATTAAAAATAGTTCTTGCATTAACTACATGTTATTAAACATTAATAATGATAAAACATGTTATAAACTCCAAAATATTAAATAGCTAAAATTCTCTTATATATGGCTCTCAACTAAAAATAGTCGGACTTAAAATTTTTCAGCTACAATGATGTAAAAGTTATACATATCTATTATAAATAATACTTAGAATATGAATTTTAACCTTTTTGCTGGCTAGCAAATATTGAGCTAGGTAGGCTGTGGTAGTGAGCTACAGTTTCCAGTCAGTCAGGTGATCATGAGAGAACAACTGATACTCTAAACTTGAAATCCAGTACAATGTTCCATAGTGTTGCTAAGCTATGATGTTTGTTACATTAGAAGTATTAAATGCATTTTTAACTTATAATAGGTTTATTGGGATGTATCCACACTGTAGTTGAGGGGCATCTGTATATATTGACAAAAATTCTAATTTAATTGTTTTCCTAAAAATAACAGGTGGGTGGGTGCAATGGCACTTAGCTGTAATCCCAATGACTTTGGAGGCTGAAGCAAGAGGATCACAAATGCAAGACCAGCCCCAGCAACTTAGTGAGACACTGTCTTAAAAAATAAAAAGGACTGGGGATGTAGCTCAGTGGTACCCCAAGTAGTACCACCATCAACCATCACTACCAGCACCATCATTATCATAATAATAAATGGTCATTGGGGCAAAAAAAACCACAGACATATAGAAAAAAAGTATAAATTACCCTAAATTCTAATACCCAGTGCTCATCATTTTTAACATACAAGATAACACATGTATCATGAATCTCTTTTCATATTAGTAAAAATAGATATGTATTAAAACATTTAATGACTGTAAAATATTCTATTTTGAAATAACAAAATGTGCTTAAAACCCTCTTTATGAATATTTAAGTTGCTCCAAGTTCTCATTGTTTTAAACAACCTTCTGCTATGATTTGCATGTTTTTGTCCCTTCCAAAATTCATGTGTTCAAAACTTGCTCCCCAGTGCAGCAGTGTTGAGAGGTGGGATCTTTTGTTCAGGTAGTGAGGTCTCCACCCTCATGAATGGATTAATGCTGCTATAAAAAGTGCTTGAAGGGTTTTTCCCTCCTGCTCTTCTGACATGTTATTCCATGTCTGTCTTCATGCCAGGACACAGCAAGAAGGCCCTTGTCAGATGCCAGCACCTTGATCCTAGACTTCCCTGGTTTCAGAACTGAGAGAGAATAGATTTCTGTCCTTTATATATTACCCAGTCTCATGTATTGTTACACCAGCATAAAACAAACTAAATCACCCACTAAAGAACAACATCATATATTTTCAATCTTATAAAAATATCAAAGTTTTTTTAAAGAACTAGAACTGAAAAAAATTAAATGAAACAGAATAGGTATATTCAATTAAAATCTCAGCTTATTTTAGCTAACCTGAACTAAGTAAGAAAACAAAATTGAACAACAAAAAAAAGATAAACACTTAATAGTAATGCAGTTTTTTAACATTAAGAATTCTATTCTATTCCCCATCCCCCAAATAAAAATCTTTGCTACAAGTAAGGTACCTTACTTGAGGCAATTTGATCAGCTGAAATGAGTGTTTATGTCCTGGGAACCTAGGAAATGAAAGTTCTAAGTCTTTCATAACTCAGAAAAGAAAAAAGGGAATATATAGCAAAAATCAGCACTGACTCTCCTCAAAAAAAAAAAAAAAAAAAAAGAATGGATCCAAGCATCAGAAGACTTTGGTTCTTGATATCTACATTTTCTTTGCAACAGACTAGAGGAGATTTAGCAATAAACACTTAGAAGATTATGAACTAGAATGCCATTACAAGTAAAAGGCTGTCTCTTCAGAAACTTGAAACACTTTTCAGTTCCTAAAAGAGCTTATTCTCAGTTATACAGAGTTAGAATTTATTGAGCTGTGTCCATGAAGCAATAAATAAGACTGAAGCAATCAGTCAAAAAGGAAAGTCCTAATTTGTCTTATTGAAGAAAAAGAACTTATTGGATTTTCCTCGTTCCAAATCCTTAAGAAAGAATATATAAATAAATAAATAAATAAACCTCCTGTAGTTAGGGGTTGACGGAACACACACCAAATTTCTTTTTCATAGAATGCAGCAGATGCTTAAGATGGTACCATCTCTGAAAATACTAGAATTACTTTGATTAATAAATATGAGAAATAGAACTGAATAATGGATTTTAGACTATAACGTACATTGGTTTGTCAGGAAAAAAAATGACTGCTGACCACCAAAAAAAAAAGGAGGAGGAGGAGAAGGAAGGGCAGGAGGAAATGTTGATGATTATCTTTCTTTTAGCGCTATTAGACACACTACTTTTCACTTCTAAGAGAACACCTCTTTACATGCTCTCATTTTGGCTTTTGATCAACCACCCCCTCTGGCCAAGCATAACACCTACCATATAATCTACTTCACTCAACCATTTCAGACACTTTTACCTGATAATTGAAATTTTTAAATGTCTCAATAGTCACTGCTCTCTCATTTTAGTGGATTATGGTATAAATCAAATGAACAAATGTCCAAGGAAATGTTACATTTCAAACCTTTTTTTTTTTTTTTAGGGGAAAATTTGAAAAAAAAAAAACAATGAAAATTCTAAGGTCTGCTACCAATTTGTTATCTGAACTTGAACTTAACTATTTTATATCTTTTCTATTTTATAAAAACAATCCAGTTTCTACTGTGAGGGTAAAATGAGATAAATTAATATTGGAAGTTGGAAAGTATTATAAAAATGAAACAATAATGATTGTGTGACACACTCCCTTATGCTAGGTACTGAGGAAAACTTTTAACAACTAATCTAAGTGGCTTGTTTCACTGTAAATGTAGACTCCCATGAATTACTTGGGAACATTAGGCAGTGTGGCCATGATGAATGCTATCAATACCAGCAAGCGCAAAGCCTTCACATCTGGCTGCAAGCCATCTGAAGCTCACTCCACCAGACTTTGGCCAAATAAATCACTTTCAAGATTTCATCAGTCTCTAATCTTCTCACAGTAGTGAGAAGACAGAAAGAATTTGGTTAGAACTCAGCTAGAGGTGAAACAAAAAAAACAAACAAAAAAAAAAAGAGGTGGGATCTTTTGTTCAGGTAGTGAGGTCTCCACCCTCATGAATGGATTAATGCTGCTATAAAAAGGGCTTGAAGGATTCTTTCTCTCCTGCTCTTCTGACATGTCTTTCCATGTCTGTCTGTCTTCACGACAGGACACAGCAAGATGGACCTTGTCAGATGCCAGAACCAAAAGTTTCAAAACTACAAGACCTACCAGGTAAAGTGGTCCAGAACTTTTGACATTTTTCTATCTCTCTATTAAAGAGCCCATGTCAGACATCAAAACCCTACTTATATTTGGGGGATTCTTTTGTTCTCTCCATATATAGTATTGTTACTATCAATAACCAGTATGCCTCCAAAGTTTTGGTAACTATTAAGAAAATCCACAATAGAAGACATAGAGACAAACCCATACAGATATCGTCAAAGATCCTTGACAAAGGTACCAAAAGCAAACACTGGAGAAAAGAAAACCTCTTTTAAAAAAGGTGCTGAGAAAACTGTATATATATATACACTGAGACTAGATCTTTATGTCTTACCCTGCACAAAAATCAACTCAAAATGGATCAAAGACCTAGGGCTTAGACCAGAAACTACACAACTCCTAGAAGGGCTGCAAAAAGGCACAGGCAATATTTTCTCAATAGGACTCCTAAAGCTCAGGAAATAATGCTAAGAGTTAATAAATGGAATAGCATCAAAATAAAAAGCTTCTGCACAGCAAAGGAAACAAGAATGTGAAGAGAGGGCTGGGGCTGTAGCTCAGTGGTAGAGTGTTTGCCTAGCATATGTGAGGCACTAGGTTCAATCTCAGCACCACATGTAAATAAGTAAAATAAAGGTCCATTGACAACTAAAAAAAAAAAAGAACGTGAAGAGAGAACCTATAGAATGGGAGAGAATCTTTGCTAGTTACCCTCCAAACAGGATTAATATCCAGAACATATAAAGAACTCAAAAAACTTAATACCAAAAATCAAATGTCCCCCTTAATAACTGGATAAATGAACTAAACAGACACTTTTCAAAAGAAGAAATAAAAATGGCCAACAAATATATGAAAATATTCAACATCATTAGCAATTAAAAAAATGCAAATGCAAATCATTTTACACCAGTAAGAATGGCAGTCATCAAGACTCCAAATAATAATAAATGTTGGAGAAAATGTGGAGAAAAAGGAACACTTTTACACTGTTGGTGGGATTGTGAATTAATACAACCACCATGGAAATCAGTATGGAGATTTCTCAAAAGACCAGGAATGGAATCACCATATAACCCAACTATACCATTTCCTGGTATTTATCCTAAAGAATAAAAGTCAGCATACTATAGAAATATGTGCATACCCATGTATACAGCAGCACAATTCACAGCCAAACTATGGAACCAGCCTATGTATCCATCAGTAGATAAACGGATAGAGAAAATGTGCTTTACATACACAATGAAGTTTTATTCAGCCATGAAGAAAAATAAAATTGTGTCATTTACAGGAAAATGGATGAAACTAGAGACCATTACGTTAAGCAAAATAAGCAGAACTCAAAAGATCAAGGGTCATATGCTTTTCTGTCATATATGAAAGCTAGAGAAGAAAAAGGAAAAGAAAGGTGGGGGGGATCTCATGAAAATCTAAGGGAGAGCATTAGAACAGAGGAAAGGGAGCAGGAGGAGGCTGGAGGAGGAGAGGAAGGGGGTACTGCTATGGGGGGGGGATATTGGCCAAATTATATTGCTATGTTGTGTGCATGTACAAATATATAACAACAAATCCCACCATTATGTACAACTATAATACACTAATAAAAAATGTGGAGAAAAAAATAAAATCCAACGTATCAGCTATAAGACTTCCATGTATCAAGTATTGAAAGGAGCTGCTCCAGATTTTTTGAACTGGCACACTCTAGCCTGAGCACAGATGACCCACCTATAATACAGACCATGATGTGGAATACTAGCTTCATGTAAGGAACACATTATTACTGAATCATAAAAGACAGAGACTATATGACTATATTTCAACATTACTATATCCCATAACACTCCATTCAAAGAAGAATTTCATCTCAGACCTTGAAAATAGACTCCTAAAAAATAGAGAATTTGGGCTGGGGATGTGGCTCAAGCGGTAGCGCGCTCGCCTGGCATGCGTGCGGCCCGGGTTCGATCCTCAGCACCACATACCAACAAAGATGTTGTGTCCGCCGAGAACTAAAAAAATAAAAATATTAAAAACACTCTCTCTCTCTCTCTCTCTCTCTCTCTCTCTCTCTCTCTCTCTCTCTCCTCTCTCACTCTCTCTTTAAAAAAACAAATAGAGAATTTTATTGAAACTATGAAAATATATAAAAACTATAATCTTAATCAGAAACTAAACATTTCAAGAGTTATTTCATCAGAATAGAATGTCTTGGTGCCCAAAACAAGATAATGTTAACTTTCGGTACAAGAAACAAAATATATGCTTTGAAACATAACAGATTTTTAAATGGTTAATGTGAAAAAAGCAATGTTTGAAAGCTCCCATGTTATCTTCATTTTTCTGTCCATATAAATAATCTAACTTCTCATTGACTTCATGATGGCACAGGAAAACAAACTATAACAGAGTACTAGCAGAAAAGTCAGTTTTTGTTTCAATAATTAATTTGATAATAGTACATTAGTTTGTTGTTGTTGGGTTTGTTTTGGTTTTTTGTTTTGTTTTTTTGCAGTACTGGGGACTAAACCCAGAGCCTGTTGCCCTCTAGACAATCACTCTACCTTTGAGCTACATTCTAAGCACTAATATATATATATATATATAGGTATATATATATATATATATATATATATTTCTATATATGTATATATTTCTATATATATATATTTCTATATATATATATTTTAAGTTATAAATGGACACAATACCTGTATTTTATTTATTTTTTATGTGGTTCTGAGGATTGGAACCCAAGTGCTCTACCACTGAGCCACAATCCCAGCCCTCTCAATCCCTTTTGATTTAATTTTGAGGCAGGGTCTTACAAAGTTGTCCAAGCTGGCCTCAAACTTGGAATCCTCCTGCCTCACTCAGCCTCTTATGTAGCTGGGATTATAGGTATGTACCACTGATTTGTTAGTTTTAAGAATAAACTAGCTGGGTATAGGGACACAGTGACAGCTGCCCAGGAGGCTGAGACAGGATCTCAAGTTCAAAGCCAGCCTCAGGAATGGCGAGGCACTAAGCAACTCAGTGAGACCTGATCTAAATAAAATACAAAACAGGGCTGAGGATGTAGCTCAGTGGTTGAGTGTTCCTGAGTTCAATCCCCAATATCACTTCCCAAAAAAGAATAAACTAAGATACATATTTTAAAAATCATGATAACGGAGGGGCTGGGGTTGTAGCTCAGTGGTAGAGAGCTAACCTAGCACATATGAGGCACTGGGTTCAATCCTCAGTACCACCTAAAAAATAAAATAAAGGTATTTAAAAAATCATATAGCCAAAAACTAAAAAATAAATATTAAAAAAATTCTCTCTCTCTCCCCCTCTCTCTCTCACTCTCTCTTTAAAAAATAAATAAATAAATAATCATATAATGGAATTGTAGCCACTTTCACATTTTGATTATTGTCATATCTGTGCCTCTATGATTAGCTACAAATATTAAAAGGATTTTCATTTTGTCAGAGACCACTCTATTTTTCACACAGTCACATACTCATATCTGATCTTGCAATATTGAGACTTAAAATCTCTAATATCAAACTTTACAATGTAAACTGTAAAATCATCACTACCCATTTAGTAGAAAGGCCACCTGTATTTTTCATATCAGCTAGAACTGACTTAAGAAAATTGAGTACTTATTTCATACCTTCACAAACTCTAGGTAGTCGGTGTTGGTTCTTTCTCCACCGAGTCTAACAGGAACTAAAATAATAACAGCTTTGTCATCTGCATTATCAGAGGTCATGGAAGCACTCTGTTTATCAATTACATCAGAACTGTAAACTGAGGAAAACATAAAGAATACATATTCAATTTTAGAAAAGTGATTTTCAGAAGATTTTTACCCTAATTCCCCTGCCCCCACATTGGCCAGTCATCTGATCTTGGCATATTAAAAATATCTACCTCATTAATGTATGTATTCAATTTATACCAATTGAGTAGCTACTATATGGCACTGGAACTTCAGCAGTAGGTAAAACACAGACAAATTCCTGTCCTCTATGAATATATGCTCTAATGGGGGAAACAGATATTAAAAGGTAAAATATAAAATATGTCAGATGCTGGAGGTACTTTAACGAAAAATAAAGAAAAGTGGATAGGAAATGCTAAGGTGGGGACAATTTTCAAATCAGGTATCAGGGAAGTCTTATAAGAAGCAACATTTGAGTCAAGACTTAAGGAAAGTGGGGGAAAAGCCTTCCAGACAGAAATGTCAGCAAGCACAAAGGTCCTAAGGTAGAAACAGCTAGCATGTCCTTAGAACAGGAGGCCAATGCCTCTGGAGGGAAGCAAGCAAGGGGTACAGCAGTAAGAAACAGCGTTACAGATTAGAAGTCTTGAAAGCCATTGTAAAGACCAGTTTTTGAGTGAGATAGTAAGTTACTGAGGAGTTTTTTTTGAGAATGGAGTGTCTCAATCTGACTCACTCTTTTTAATAGGCTGCTTTCTGTGTTGATAATAAACTGCAGGGGTGAGAGCTGAAGTAAAGTAAAGAGAACAGTTAGAAAGAAAGTCACTACAGTTTTCCAGGAAGAGATGATGGTGGCCTGAGCAAAGGCAGTCACTGTAAAAATAAGAATGGTTTGGGGACATTCATGTGGAAGTAGTACAAAGTGACTGTTTCAAATATCTGAAGATAAAGTAAGGACTTGCTATTAAATGTTATGATGCAAGAGAGAAAAAAGTGTGACTTGGGTGACTTGCAGGGGTTTTGGTCGAAGTAAAAGAGTGAAATGGTTGCCACTTACAAAAACATAAAAGACCATAGAAAGAAAAAACAAAGGAAGAAGAACTGGAAATTGAGTTTTAGATATATCAGTTTGAGATGCTTGTTAGACATGCAGGTTGAGTAGGCAGTTAGGAAAGTTTAACATTTAGGAAGGGTACCAGGATGAATCTATAAATCTGGGAATCGCCAGAATATAGATTATATTGATAAGTCACAATACTGGGTATATTCAAATCAGTGTAGACAGAAACAGAGATGAAATCTAAAGTCTAAGCACTAAAATACCAATACTTCTAAAGATGAAGGAGATGATGAAAAAACCAACTAAGGAGACTGTGAAGGAATAGACAGAAGGTAAAAGGAAAATCTGTCGAACAATGTTCTGAAAAGCAAGTAACAAAAATGGTACAAGGAGGAGGAAGTCATCAACTGCACCAAATGCAGGTGGCAAACTAATGTTAGGGCTGAGAAGTGACCACTGGGTTTACCAAGATGAAATTATTGATAAGAGCAGTTTTGGTGGGGGCAGTGAGAGCCTAGGTGGAATATTTCAAAAGAAAATAGAAGAATTTTCTGGAAACAAATATAGACAAACTTTTGTTCAAAATACATTTATTCAAATAGTTGCTACTTACAAAACACAAAAGTTACTTCACCACCCACACTACCTATCAGTTTAACCAAACTAACTCTGCTCTCTTCTCAGAAGAGCTGATAACAAAATTCTGGAAGCTGATGTTGTAGCTCAGTGGTAGAGCACTTGCCTAGCATGTGTGAGGCCTGAGTTCGATTCTCAGCACCCCATATAAATAAACAAATAAAATAAAGACCCATCGACAAGTAAAACATATTTTTAAAAAAGAAAATCTGCTGCTTTTGTCCTATACTTTCCTTTAAATATCAAGTTTAGAATCAGTTATAGAATTCTTCTTGTCACCAGCCTCATTTCCCATAGTCTGTCTAAACCAAAGCTAGAAAAATGTCACAATAATTCTGCCTTATCGAATTGCCTCTTACCTTTTATCTTCACTGAATACACATTTACTGAGGCCCTGACATTTACTGATGTGTTTTATGCTAGACAAGGTTTTGACTTTAAAAAGTGTCTAGCTCAATTGTTTATGTGTTCTTCCTCTACCTCCAACATAAGAGTTAAGACACAGTTCAATTTTGTTTCAGAGGCACACAAATGATTCTGATACCCTTACTCTAACCCTCTCAGGAATCACTGATCTACAAGGAGAAACAGATAATTATATAATGTAATATCACAAGTGAATCACAAGTACAACATTTAACACAAGTATTTCTAAAATGTTACAGAGCACAGAGGAAAAATAAACTAATTCTGCCTGATGAGAATTAGGAAAAAGCATAACCTTTAAGTGTGTTTCTAAAGAACAAGTTAAAGTTCACAAGGGACATTCTAATAAGAAGGGTGTAAAGGTTTGGAATATGGAATTCCCCGCAAAAGCTCATACATTAAGCAACTCAGGGATATTCAAAAGTGAAATGGTTAGATTATGAGAACTATAACCTACTAGGTAGACAAATCCATTTGATAGATTAATAATCTGAATGGATTACTGGGTGGTAACTATAGGCAGGTGAGGTATGGCAGAAGGAATTACATCACTGGAGGTGTGTCCTTGGGGATTATATTTTGTCCCTGATTCCCTGCAGGCAAGCACGCATTACCCACCCCTCACCCTGCACCATGAGCTGAGCAGCTTTCTTCCACTGTTGCTCTGCCATGATGTTCTGACTCACCTCAGGCCCAGAGCAGTGGAGTCAACTAACTATGGACTGAACCTCTAAAACCATGAGCCCAAAATAAACTTCTTCCTTTTCTAAATTGTTCATATTGGGTATCTTGGTCATAGTAAAGAAAACACAGAGGGACATTCCACATAGAGGCAATTAATATGCACAGAGGCATGGAAAGGAGACAATAGTAGCGTGTCCTAAGAATAGCCTGAAGATTGACAGTACATTAATGTATTGAGTATGGAAGATGGTGTTGGGAAATGATACTGGAAATGTAGGTTGGGACAAATTGTACAGGACTTTGTGTGCTTTAAATGCTAAGATAATCTGAGACTAAAGTTTGTGGGCAACTAGTTGCAGGTCTTTATAAATCAAGGAACATGATCAATGTCTTTTGATCAGAGGATCAAAAAGGGAAGAGAGATAGGGAAATCAAGTTAAGGTCCAAGTTATAGATAAAGTATGATCTAAATCAATGAGAGGGAAAAAGAGAGAATAGATTTCAGGAACATTTTTAAAAGAGTAACTGGAAAGCTTTTGCTGACTGGCTAGACAAGAATGATGAATAAACATCCAAGAATGAGTGGATTCTACCTTAAATAACCTTTGTATATGATCCTCTCTGTTAAGAAAAAATAGAAAGTAAAAGCAGGTAAGACAGAGGAAAATCATAGTTTCATTTTAAACAGGATGAATATGAAGGGTTTGTAGAATATCTTGATAGAAATATTTGAAGGGGAACAGAAAACATGAATTACCTCACACTAAGTATGAGGTATAAATAAGATCCATTAAACATGAATAATAAAAATTTAAAGAACTACTATAAACCACTTATATAATGAGAAACTCTGTACTGTTTGCTTAATTAAGAAACTATATATAATGAATAAAGACCAAGGCTGATTGATACCAATAAAAGAATAGAAAGCAATTAATAAATCTATTTATGATTAGTCATTTAAGCACATCTTGACACTTACAGGTCTTTTTTTTTGGGGGGGGGAGGGTTTACTGGAGATTGAACTCAGGGACACTCGGCCACTGAATCACATCCCCAGGCCTATTTTGTATTTTATTTAGAGACAGAGTCTCGCTAAGTTGCTTAGTGCCTCACCATTCCAGAGGCTGGCTTTGAACTCAAGATCCTTCTGCCTCAATCTCCCTAGCTGCTGGGATTATAGGAATGCACCACTGTGCCCAGGCAGTTTACAGGTCTTAACATAGCAAATTTTATTTATAAAACCTCCCACATGAAAAACAAACACAGTACCTTCAAAATGTATATGCTCATCTGAAAAATTATCACTTTTATTTTTAAATGGCTATTAATTATGACTTTCTTTTAAAAGGAAATTATCCTTAACAAAAGGCCAAAAAAATTGCATCTATAGGGGCTGGGGATATAGCTCAGTTGGCAGGGTGCCTGCCTTATGCACAAGGTCCTGGGATTCAATCCCCAACACCACCAAAAAAAAAAAAAAGATGCATGTATACGGCTGGGATGTAGCTCAGTGGCAAAGCATTTGCCTTGCACTGGCAAAGCCCTAGGTTCAATCCCCAGTTCCCCAACCCCAACAAAAAAAAAAAATATGCATATATAATTTGGCAACCAATCTTTCTACAATAGTTAGAGTAACCTTAAACATATTAAATATCATTGTAGTATAATTAACTTTAACAAAACATTAATATTTTTACTCTCTTAATTGCTTTTTTGTCAAAAATAAACTTAATAGCATGATGTGGCTTATTTTATTGTATTAGAAAGTTAAGGACTCTATTTCATTCCTAACAAAGTTTCAAAATCACTATAGACACTGATCAACACAAGACCCCAAACAACAAAAAAATCTAAATAATAGTTACATCATTACTAGATGATTTACTGAAGCACTGTGAAAAACATATAGTTCCTCTAAAATAAACGCAAAATTTTCTTTCCTTAAAACACATGTAGTTTAAGTCTTTTAAAATAGTCATTTTAAATACTGGAATTTGTTTTGGAAAATTTATTTTATTATTATAAATTATAGCATATATTCAATAAAATATTTAATGAATACCTCTTATATGTAGCATGTTCTGTAGGAACAAAAATGTATAACACATGGTATCTCAACCTTCATTATCATTTATAATATAACTGGGAAGACAGATGAGCTAAACATACATGAAAGGTCTAAACAAATAAAAATTAAAAATTAGTATTTTATACATTCCTTACCTGTACAATCTTGTGCAACATAAATAGTTATTCCTTGTAAATCAGGGTGTCTTGCTTCTTCGACTGCTTTTCTAAGAAAATAATAAAAATTATCCTTTAAAATCCTAAATAGCATTTCTGTTTGGTAACTAAAGATTTAGTTAAGAGGAGGGAAAAAGCTACCATCTTTCTGACTTACGTATTAAACCTACATATCTACTGTCAGAACTATCATTTGGACAATGATTTCTGACATGGGAAACTACAACTTCCCCCTGTTCTACCCATTTTTACTTACTGGTTCTCTTGATTAAGAGGCTCAAGTTTATATGCTTACTCAAGGTAGAACCCATTCATTTTTTACTGTTTCCTCAGCATTCATTTCAAAGTCAATGACTTGTGAATATCAACAGAAATCAGGTTAATTTTACAAAGTTGAATTATTACACTAAATTACTCAAAGAACACCAAAGCATACATTAAAAAATACATTTTAAAAATTCTTGAATGTACAGTTTCACCTCCTACCCATCCCAAGACAGATTTCTCTCAGCTACTTAATTGGCTACAGTAAATGTTTTCTAACCATTGCTATTACGATATGCTTCAAGGTTTACTTCACATTAACTTAAAATTACTGACTTGGAATGAATTATTGTGCTTGTCCTCTGGTATACTTAAGAAAGTTTTTTTTTGTTCTATTCCTTAAATAGTCTTTCACCCTTCATTTCTAAAACCTGTATGAAGCTCAGCCTATATATTTCCAGCTACTTTGGAGGCTGAGACAAGAAGATGACTTGAGCTCACATGTTCAAACCCAGCCTACACAACACAGTGATATCTCATCTCACAACAAAACAAACAAAAACCAACCAAACAAAAAAAATCTATATAAATGGCTGGGAATGTAGCTCATACCATTCATGAGGTCCTGGGTTTGATCTCCAACATGGCAAAAAAAAAAAAAAAAAAAGGAAAAGGGGAAGAGGGGAAGAAAAGGAGGGAAGAGGAAGAAGAAAACATGTATGACCTGAATAAATGAATTCTTAATCTCAAATCTTAGAGTTCTATTGGGTAAAACTGCACATTAAAAAAAAAAAATCTCTCTAAAGTGGGCGTGGTGGCACACACCTGTAATCCCAGCAGCTCAAGAAGCTAAGACAGGAGTACCTGAGTTCAAAGCCAGCCTCAGTAACTTTGCAAAGCACTAAGCAACTGAGTGAGACCTTGTCTGCCCAATCCCAGGTACCAAAAAAAAAAAATTTTTGAGTGTGATATTCTCAATGCTACAGGTGTTAAAAAAAAAAAAAGTCACTTATCTGAAAAAGAAAATTATGCAAACTGGGGAAATACAAATATTTTTATTTAACTGTATCTTTACATTTCTTTAACCTAAAATGTTTTATTATGCGGGCTCCTGTGTGTTAGTATAAAAAGATGAATTGGCAAATGGCAAATGATGGCCCATAGGCCAAACACAACTTGTAGCCTCTTTATATACTGCAAGCATGATTTTCATAGTTTTAAGGAATTAAGTGAAAAAGAAAAATACTGGGCAGCAGAACCCTTATAATATCTGCAAGGCCTAAAATATTCACTATTTGATAAAGTTTGTTGAGCCCTGGAACATATCTTTAAGGGAAGAAACTATGCTTTTTTTTTTTTTTTTTTTTTTTAAAGAGAGAGAGGGAAGGCCGGGGAGAAGAGAGAGAGAGAGAGAGAGAGAGAGAGAGAGAGAGAGAGAGAGTTTTTAATATTTATTTTTCAGTTTTTGGTGGACACAACATCTTTATTTTATTTTTATGTGGTGCTGAGGATCGAACCCAGCGCCCCGTGCATGCCAGGTGAGTGCGTTACCGCCTGAGCCACATCCCCAGCCCAGAAACTATGCTTTTTTGTTTAGGCTTTTACATGATGTCTTACAAAGCTGAAATTTATACATTAACAATCCAATAAATAACATTAGGTAAATACTTTTTCAACAGTAAGCATATGACCTATAAAATAAAAAAGCATTATAATATGCAAAAATAGCTTGTAATAACTTCAAATTTATAAATGATTATAAATGGAGAAAATGTATGCTAACATACTACACTTAGATGATATATTGATGATTTAGTTTATAATAACAATGGGACATACAACAAATAATACAATATTTTAAAAAGTAACATTCAAATAAATGGCATGTAAAAGCTAAAGTATAATGAAATTTGACTTTGAACTTTTTTCTAACCATCCTGAATACCCTTTACTTTTACTATAATTATAATGTTAATAGTGCCATACATTTACAATTCACAAGAATCTGATGTGTGTACAAAGAAATGTTGAAAACATCAGTTTTAGCTCTTGACATTTCATTACACCATCAGTACATTACAGCCCCCAGGTTACCAAAAAAAAAAAAAAAATCTAAAACATTGTTTATGTCCTAAGATTGAAAGAGATGTTAGTTTTTTGAACATTTTAATAAAGTGGTATAATGAGAACTTATTTAGAAAGAGACCTTGAATATCTGTACCTATGAGCAACAATAAACAAAAGCAAGAGCAAGAAAGGAAAAATTTGTATGTAGATAAACGTAACTAGAGCCATAGTATGTCTTTTTTCCATATTAGCAAATGAAATATCCTTTATGAACATTCTTATACTAGACTTTAAAAGTTTCAATTTATATATACACATACTAAAATTCAGTATCTCTAAGCCTGAAAACCTCTGTCACAAGATCAAAGACTTTTAAATAATTTTACCTTAAAATGTGCGCAACAACACCTGGCCCATACCAATCTCCAGCACTTTTCCCAGACTTCTTTCCATACTCTATTAACTGATGTAAGCCAAAGACAGCCAATGGGGAATCACCAAACCAAGAGATGATTTTCCTGTGAAAAATTTCATTTTGCATCTCCTGATCATTAGGACATTTCTCAATTGTTTCCTTCAGAGAAATTGTTGGTGTTTCAGGTTCTCTTTCCCCTGAAAGCGATGTTTCAAATGATGATGTAATTTTTTTTACAGTGTGGGAAGTCCATGATTCAGACTCTGAATTTTCAATATTCAATGCATCAGGCCAGGTCCAAGCTATAGTAATTCCAAAGAAAGGTATTCAGATCTTTTAAATAGACAGACTTTAACAATTCTATTAAAAGAAATGTGTAGCATTTAAAGTCATACAGGTTATTAAACTAAAACAGAAAACTCAGAAATACACAAATATAGAGAGACAGAAAGTACATGAACAGCTGCTAATGAAGAGATACTGGGAATGACTGCTAATGAGTGTAAGGTTTCTCTGGGGATGATTAAAATGCCCTAAACATAGATTATAGTAGCGGCTGCAGAACTGTAAATATACTAAGAACCACTAAATTGTTTACTTTAAATGAGTGAATTTATGGTATGAATATTATATCCCAATGAAACTGCTTTCAAAAGAAAAACAAACAAAAGTATGGGTAGAGACAATCTCTTCTTCAATGATGTTTAAATGTGAGTGGTCATATTATTCTCAGGACTTTTTCTATAATCTCCAAATTTTCTAAACTGAGAATATATTACCCATAATCAAAATAACTACAAAAAGACAAAAGAAAAATACTAAACTCAGGAATAAATGTAAAATTCTGCAATTTGCTCTTTTTTATTTTCTTTACCAGCTCAGTGCTGTATTTAATTACCAGACTGCTTATCAGATATCCAGTCTTGACTCAATAAGCACATGCACTAACATTTACAGTACTCATGAATATATTTAGAAAGTGCATTTGTTCTGATTACCTATTAAAAGATAAATCTTTCCACAGAAATTTTAAACTTTCTTTAAAATATTTTTTCTATATATTCCTTCAGAATAACTTAATTATTGTTTAGAGAATAATACCAATTTTCTCATACATGAAGCTAATTTAATAAATGAAGCCATGGAAAACAAAAGTTCTTAAAAATCAAATATATCCATTACTTTACTGTTTTTAATAAACTAGTCATTAAATATATATGTCATTTTAAGTTAATAAAGTAAGTCACAGCTTTAGAAATCTAGTAAGGACTATGATAAATACTCTTAATCCTTGCCCTTGACTACAAATACATCATCCCAGAAGGTTAGCTTAAAATTTTTTTCTCCTTACTTTATTCACTGAACTCTTAAATAAACATTCTCTCTAAATCATCTCATCAATAATCTCTACATAAGGGTTATAAAACATTTGCAATGAAGTTCAGGGATATTGTCTCACACTTTTTTTGTTTTTGTATTTTGGTATTGGGGACTGAACCCAGGGGCACTTTACTACTAAGCAACATCCCCACCCCTTTTTATTTTTTTATTTTCAGACAGGATCTTACTAAGTTGCTGAAGCTCTCTTTGAACTTACAATCTTCCTACCCTAGCCTCCCAAATTGCTGAGATTTCAGGTGTGTGCCACCATGTCTGGCTGTCTAACACTTTGAAAAATTTTGTGGCTGACGATGTGGCTCAGTGGTTAAGGACCTCTGGGTTTAATCCTTAGTACCAAAAAAAAAAAAAAAAAAAAAGATAGTATTTAGTAATAGCTGGAGACAAGAGCCTTAAATCGTAAAATAAAATTCTCTTTCCAATATACACATTTGTCCATTAAAAAATGTACTAATAGAGGTTCAGTGGTAGCATGTGTGCAGTACTAGGTTAGATTCTCAGCACTACATATAAATAAATAAAACAAAGGTCCATCAACAACTAAAAAAATTTTTTAATGTATTAATAGAAGGTGGTATATTAGGAAAAAAAAGATGGAAGTTACACAATGACATTTTAGAGGGCTTTAAAGATTAAGCATGATGATCTTATTGATAATATGCCTAATTAACTTAATATAACAGTCATATTTATGAAGATAAAAATTTCAAAGCATTATTGATACATAAAGAGAAAATAAACCAAGATGAAAACTCCAGATTTAAAAGATACTAATTATTCTCCAAAATTACAGATATTAACCTGCCTAGACTTACTGAAATGGAGATATACCTAAGAATTATGCTAAAAGGGAAATAAATAATAACTACCAAAAAATCCAAAACCTACTAGTTTGAACTAACAATTCACAGTAGTGACAAGAATAACAGTCACATTTATCTAAAGATTTGAAAAAAGAATTTTGAAAGTGTGCATAGAAGACATGTATGGCCTAGTTCAATAAAATTGTAATATGCTAGGGTCAGTTACAACTTTAGAAAACATCAGGGAGTCACGAAAACTAACCTCAGAGAATTTTACAGAGTATGCAAGCTTGAAGCTCACACTTAAAAGCAACAGAGATTTGATTTACCTCTACCAAGAAAGTGTAGTATGAGTCCTTGAGCCAGTAGCATCTGGCCAGTTCTCAACGTACATCCCCAACCACAATCTGTTGTCAAAGATGAGCCTTCTATTTGAGGAAATTCTTCCCTGTAGGTCAGCCATATTCTAGAAATGAAATCTTTCCGAAATTCTTCTACATTTCCTGCAATTATGCGATCTTCTATTGTACATGCTGATTTTGAAGGTAACACTTTATTTTCATCTACAAAATAAAAATACAAACTATAGTCTTAAGTTAGGCAAAGAAATATCAATAATGGCAATATATTAGCATTATTGTCTTAAGTTATGGACTACATAACAACCTTTCTAATATTTTTTCTCACAAGTTATAGACTACATAACAACCTTTCTAATATTTTTTCTCACAAGTTATAGACTACATAACAACCTTTCTAATATTTTTTCTCATCTAAAAGGAAGATTAATTTTACTCTGCCTAATCAGGCTGTTATGAAAATCAAATGAGAATGAATCCTGAAACGTTTTAAACACTGGAAATAACTAATATAACACATATTACTATATTAACAATAACATCCTTTTCCATATATAATCAATTATTTGATGAAAGGATAATGGAAAGTATCTTTAACCTCATTTGGCTCAGGATATTCATATTAAAGCTCTCTGAAATGTGATATACAAATAAAAAGCATATAAATAAATAAAATAAAAGATCCATTTACAACTAAAAATTACTAAAAAAAAGAATGAGAAAGCCAAGAAACAAAATACATAAGATTTGCTATTAATACAGAGGCTTAATTAATTAATACCACAATCAAAAATCATGAGAAATATGATAATTATTTCACTATGAGAAAAAATTTGATGAAAAACAAATTGCAAAACAAACCCTCAGAGAGTACAGTTACTGTAATTATTTGATATAAAATAATCATGCATATATTTACAAAAGGATATCAAAAGTTGGACAAATAACAGAAATCAGACTATTAAAAGTGAACAGGTGAGGACCAAATTGAACTACTAGAATTGAAAAAAAAGAAACTGAATACAAAAACTTGGTGTAGAATTATGACCGCTCAGGAGATAATTAGGGAGCCAGAAATAAGAAATAAAGAAAGAACATAGCACAGAGAGACAAAGTAATGGAAAATATAAAACAAAAAACTGCAGAGAATGAAGAAATATTTAACAGAAGATTTATCAGATATGCAGAAGGAGAAAATAGAAAGAATGGGGAACAGGTATTATTAAAAATGGCTAATAGTCAGGAATAATGGAATATGCTACTATATAATCCTAGCTACTAGGAGGTCACAAATTAGAGGACAGCAGGGACAATTTAGAAAGACCCTGTCTTAAAATAAAAATGCCTTGGGATGTAACTCAGTGATAGAGTGTTTGCCTGTATGCACAAGGTATAGGTTTAATCCCCAGTACCTAAGGGGAAAAAGGCTAATATTTTACAGATTTTTAAGAGGTAAATTTCAAGCAGATTAAAATGAAATCCATACCAAAGAAAAGGAGCTGATCTTAAAAACAACCAGAGAGGAATACAAATAAACAAATAAATGACGGCTTTGAAATAACTTGGAGAGAAATCTTTTTTTCTGTAGGGGTTAGGAAACATACAGTGAACTTTACCAAGGGTACATGAAAATGGGGTTTCCTAAGCTCCTCCTCTTCTTCAGGGGGTCCAGGATAGAACTGGGAGGAGCAGAGATTCTCATTGTGTTGGGGGACTGAGTTAGGACAGAAACTCCCTAACAGCTGGGCCCCCTTCCCATCCCCACTCCCCATCTCTTTTCTTGCTGAGGCAGGTGGTCCATAGGCTCTTATTCCTTGGAGATCATGTGGACCATAAAGTTCACCACCCTATTGCTAAAACCAAATTCACAGTCAAATAAGGAAATGAGCTTGACAAGGTGGTAATTAAGGGAGGGCAATGCCAATATCAACACCAAAGATGCTAGAGTGGGGAAGGGGTCATGTCTGTAATCCCAGCAACTCAGGAGGCTGAAGCAGGAAAGTTGCAAGTAAAAAGGCTAGGGATGTGGCTCAGTGGTAAATCCCACTGCCACCAAAAAACTAAATAAATAAATAGGAGGGAATATCATTGTTACAGTTACAGGAGACAACTTGGTCCCCAATGTAGCCCAAGATGCCCTTTAGTGGGCCTGAAGAGAAAAACATCACATCTTTAAATAAGCAAAGATTTCTTAAACAGAATACAAAGAGCACTATTTAAGATGTAAAAAATATTAACTAGACTATATTAAAATTAAAAATTAAGATACCATTAAGTGGGTGAAAAAGTAAGTAATGAAGTAGATAAAAGCATTTCCTATACATATCTCCAAAATGAGGATTTATATCCAGAATATGTAAAGAAAATCTATAAATCAAAAATAAAAATGAAGACAATTTAATAGAAGATATATCCAAATAGTCAATAAACAAATGAAAATATGCTCAATTTTACCAAAAAAGATGCAAATTAAAATCAAAATATGGTTTTAATGTCCCACTCACAGTAGCCTCAAAAAAATATTTGGGAATCAATCTAACGAAAGAAGTGAAACATCTCTACAATGAAAACTACAGAACACTAAAGAAAGAAATTGAAGAAGGCCTTAGAAAATGGAAAGTTCTCCCATGTTCTTGGATAGGCAGAATTAATATTGTCAAAATCTCCCTACTACCAAAAGCACTATATAGATTTAATGCAATCACTATTAAAATTCCAATGACGTTCTTCATAGAAATAGGAGTCATGAAATTCATTTGGAAAAATAAGACCCCCATAATAGCCAAAGCAATCCTTAATGAGAAAAGTGACAGGAAGCATCACAACACCAGACCTGAAATTATACTACAAAGCTATAGTAACAAAAATGGCAAGGATTGGCACAAAAACATACATGAAGACCAGTGAAACAGAATAGAAGACACAGAGTCATACCAACATAAATACAGATATCTCAGGGCTGCAATTGTGGTTCAGTGGTAGAGCACTAGCCTAACGTGTTAAGGCACTGGGTTTGATCCTCTGCACTACATAAAAATAGATAAAATAAGGGTATTGTGTCCACCTACAACTAAATTTTTTTTTAAATCCTGAATTGTTAAATATTTTTTTAAAAATACAGATCTCATACTAGACAAAGGTGCCATAAATACACACTAAATAAAAGACACCCTCTTCAACAAATGGTGCGGGGAAAACTGAAAATCCATATGTAATAAAATGAAATTGAACCTCTATCTCTCACCCTGCACAAAACTCCAACTCAAAAGTGGATCAAGGACCTAGGCATCAGACCAGAGACCCTGGGCACACCTATTAGAAGAAAAAGTAGGCCCAAATCTCCACCATGTCAGCTTAGGAACTGACTTCTTCAGTAGAACTCCTAAAGCACCAGAAGTAAAATCAAGAATCAATAAATGGGATGGTATCAAACTAAAAAGCTTCTTCACATCAAAGGAAACAATCAAGAACATGAAAAGAGAGCCACAGAATGGGAGAAAATCTTTACCATCAGCACCTCAGATAGAGAGCATTAATCTCCGGGATATATAAAGAACTCAAAAAAACAGCATCAAAAAAATTAAAATTAAAATAAATAATAAATGGGCAAAGAAACTGAACAGGCACTTTACAGAAGAAGAAATATGAATGGTCACAAAATATATGAAATTATGTTCAACATCTCTAGCAATTAGAGGAATGCAAATCAAAATTACACTGAGATTCCATCTCACCCCAGTCAGAATGGCAATTAACAAGAATACAAGCAACAATAAAGGTTGGCAAGGATATAGGAAAAAGGTTAACTTATGCATTTCTGGTGGGACTGCAAATTGGTGCAACCACTCTGGAAAGCAGTATGGAGATTCCTCAAAAAACTAGATTGACTCAGTTATCTCACTCCTCAGTATATACCCAAAGGGATTAAAATCAGCATAATACAGTTATGTAGCCATTTCAATGTTTATAGCAGCTCAATTTGCAATAGATAAGCTTTGGAAACAACCTAGGTATCCTTCAACAGATGAATGGATAAAGAAAATGTGGTATATACACGATGGACTATTACTCAGCAATAAAGAAGAATGGAATAATGGCATTTGCCAGTAAAATGGGTGGAATTAGAGACTATCATCCTAAGTGAAATAAGGCAGTCCCAAAAAACCAAAGACAAAATGTTCTCTCTCATATGTGGATGCTAACCCACAACAAGGGAGGGTGGAGAGAAAAAGAATAGAAATCCATTGGATTGGACAAGGGGGAATAAAGAGAAGGTGGGTGAGAGGAATAGGAAGGACAGTAGAATTAATCAGGCATAACACTTTCTTATCCTTGCCTTTGGCTTTCTTTTTAATATCTTTATTTTATTTTTATGTGGTGCTGAGGATGGAACCCAGGCGAGTGCGCTACCACTTGAGCCATATCCCAAACCCAAACTTTTTTTTTTTTGTGTGTGTGTGTGTGTGTGATGCTGGGGATTAGAACCCAGGGCCTTGTGCATGCAAGGCAAGCACTCTACCAACTGAGCTATATCCCCAGCCCACATTTGGCTTTTTAAAAAATATTTTTAATTGTAGAGGGACACAATAACTATTTGTGTTTTATATGTGGTGCTGAGGATCACCCCCAGTGCCTCATACATATTAGGCAAGCTACCACTGAGCCACAACCCCAGCCCATCTATCCTTGTATTTGAATACATGACCAGGGTAACTCCGCATCATGTACAACCACAAGAATAGGATCCTTATTAGAATAAGTTATACCTCATATATGTACAATATTCCAAAATATACTGTACTGAAATATATATCTAAAAAGAACAAATAAACATTTTAAAAGCCCTAAAAAATTCTAATCATATTTTTTATAAATTCCTTATATCATGATATCATTTAGAATGCTTACATGTACCAGACACACAACTAAACACCTATGAAACAGGTATCATTAATACTTAGGAAGATCAAATAACTTGCCTAAAGTAACAACTAAAAACAAAGAGCCAAGATTCAGAACCAAGAAAAGTTTGACTTCAAAGCATACTCTTAATACTCTATTCATACTGCTATGGCTATCTTCTGCCCATTAAAATATGTCAAGAACTATGTAATGTTTTTAACAACCAATAATAAAAATTAAATATATATAATATATTATATTAAAATATATCATATAATAAAATAATACATATATATGGATATCTCCTAACTCTTCATCCTCACCACAACTAAGGTGGACATCCATTTCCTAAACGTTGTCTCTAATATATAATTGTTTTCATCATGCCATTCTATTTTCCTAAAATACTCACCTTCTTTATCAACTTCCTCCTGACCCATAAAGGCTGTTGTGACGACTGAATGAGTTAATACATATAAATTACCTAGAATGCTGCCTGGCTATTATTACTACTTGAAAAATGTTAACTGCTATTATTAAAAGCCATGTATAAGGTTTTAAAAAATTGATGAGAAATGATACACCAAAATAGGTCAACCAAAAGTGAATATACCTTGCAATAACATATGTTCAAATACATTCTTTGTTTTCTCTCTTAGAGACAGACCGAAACACATTCAAACATACAAAGTCAAGCACAGATGCACAGTAAAAAGAACACCAGTGTTAGAGACAGACAGTCTTGGTTTAAATTTCAGCTTTGCTATCATGTAAACTTTGGACAAATTATTTAGCTTCTCTCAGCTTCTGGCTTCACATTCATAAGGTAGGGACACTTATGTCTATCTTTTAGGCTTCTTGTAAGAATTAAAGATATTTTCCAAAGAGCCTAGCATGGTGCCCAGAACTCAGTAGTGGAATAAATTTTTTATAGGTGATTACTGAAAGGATAAGTATATGTGAAAATTCAGAAACATCAAATAAAGTCAACTTGAGATACTGAAGCATCCATAAATGTTTGAAAAATTATCATTCTTAGGTTAACTAAGATGAAAACTTTCATTATTATCATCATATACTTTAAAGTTATTAGACAATCTGATAAACAATGTTAATATATCAATTCAAATAACATTTATTTAGTACTCATATTGAAAGTCTAAAACTATGAGGGACATAACAAAAGAGAACATGATCCTTATCTTGAAGGAGTTAACAGGAACCAAACCATATGGTAATATATTATGTATTACATAAAATAAAGGTACTTAACAGAGCTATGCCAGAAATAGAGTAATATGAAAATAAAACAGTAAAAAAGTTTAACAATAAATTCTTCAAAGATTTTTAAATGTTTTACAAATTTAGCACTTACCTTCATATTTAAAATGGTAACATTTTCCAAGCAATAAAACTGGAGAATTTCTACTAAAATATGTCTTTGTTTTCAAAACCCAACCTAAATAGAAGAAGGAAAAAAAGAAGTCAAACTAAGAGTCTAGTGGTATTTTCTTTTAATTTCAAGACATCAATTACCACTTATGAATGTGCATTTATTCCAAGAGCTGCAAAATATTTAGACAATGACCTTAATATACAAGTCATATGTTACTTTCGAATAAAAATATTTTTAACCACATTCCATCCCCTTAAAGAATATGAGAAAAAAATTTTTAATTTACTTTGTCAGATCTTGATGTTATTATGGTACAAAATTCCAAAGATACAAATTCTACTCTGACTTCCCCAACACTAATTTCTAGTCCCCAGGGCAACAATATATATCAATTTCTTGCATTTTCTTTTATCCTAGAAATTAAAAGACTTGAAAGTATTTGCATATTCCCAGGAAATAATTAAGGAAAAAAACACACAGTAGCCAAATGCTACTATGATAAAAGTGGATCCCTGAAGGTTCCTGGGGAAATCTGTTAAAACGTCTTCATTTTGATGAGATGAGAATGTCTGCATGTGGTATATAAAGCTTTCAGACATCTAAATCTTCAACCTTCCAAACCTCAACAAGTTGCAAATTCTAATTCTTCCAATTTGTTTTATTACTAAACTGTCAGCATCAAAAAGGTAGTATCCTGGTCTGGGGATGTACTTCAGTGGCAGAAAGCTTGCCTAAGCATGTGCGAGGCCCTGGGTTCAATCTCCAGTGC
The DNA here is from genome assembly GCF_045843805.1 of Urocitellus parryii. Classification (NCBI taxonomy): domain Eukaryota; kingdom Metazoa; phylum Chordata; class Mammalia; order Rodentia; family Sciuridae; genus Urocitellus; species Urocitellus parryii. The sequence goes on along the minus strand of NC_135541.1, from coordinate 45,292,447 downwards.
AAAAAAAACCAAAAAACAAAACAACAACAACAAAAAAAAACAACCTTGGTAAAAGTTAGTATCCTTTTTGGCTTTTTATAATTCCATTAATAATTCCAAATCTCTTGAGGAAAGAACTTGCCTGCTACATTGCTGAATATTCTTTTTTTATTTTATTTATTTATTCTAATTTGTATATGACAGTAGAATGTATTTCAATTCATTTTACACATATACAGCACAATTTTTCTTGACCCTGGTTATACACAAAGTAGAGTCACACCATTTGAAATTCCTGACTGCTAATGGTAGGCTTAAATGAATCTTCTAAAATACTAGACTGTTTCAATACAAAGAAGCTGTAATTGAAAGTCAAATTGGGTCTACTCTTAGGAAGACAATCAGCCTTTATATTTAACAGACTTGTTATAAAGTAGTGATTTTTATGAGTGCACCCCAAAGTGCTACATAAATAAATTATTTATTTTTATTTTTAAAATATTTATTTAGTTGTAGATGGACAGAATATCTTTATTTTTATTTATTTATTTTTATGTGGTACTGAGGATTGAACCTAGGGCCTAATATGTGAGAGGCAAGCACTCTACCACTGAGCTACAAACCCAGCCTCGAAAAATTTATTTAAAATAAAAATGTCAGTCTCTTAATTTGAAAGTAAAAGAGAATGGGATGTCAAATACACTAAGCTTCACTTGGATTATTACAAGACTCACCAAAATATTTTTTGTGTGATAAGTGTTTCCCTATTCTAACAATTGCAACATATCATAGCCAAATTAAACTCCCTGTGGCTCAGTTCTTATCAGGTAATTCTTCTGTTCAAAAAACATATTCAGCTACTCATTTCTTAATAGATTTATTATGAACTTCTCATTCCTATTAAAGACTTTCCAGAGACAAATTATCTTTATAATCATATTTCCTTCTTTCCTTGCCTCTACTCAAAGTGGGCTTTGCTACAGTAACAGTCCATCTAAATCCTACTCCTTCTTCTGGCTCAAACATGCTCTTCCAACACAATTTTTCCTTTCCCCCTTCTTTAAAGAAGTGAGAAATTGGCATTTATCTATTATATTCCGAGGACCAGACTATGAGTTTTACATATATCATCTTTTAATACTATTCTTAGTATCTTATAAATGATCCTAATCCAAAATAGTAGTAGCTGTCTTTCCCAAAAAGGCAGTATTTTCAAAGAACACCCTAAGAACTTAATAAAAACAAGCTCAAATAAAAGGAAACTACTTAAGGAGAAACTTCTCCCTGTGGTTTATATTTTCTACCTATTTCCCAACCACCCACCAGTCCTTCTTCAAAAAAGGAAAAGTTAGGAATCCGGCCAGAACCTGAAGCACTGCAAAAGTCCACAAGAGAACCGGATTACAGGGCTTTACAATTCAACCATTAATGATGGGGTACATATACTCTCTTACTCTTCTAATTCCTGTGTAGACCCTGGCAGGATCTAACCCCTCATCACAGACTGATGTCCTTTAATATTCCATGTAGTTAGATATATAAAAGGACCCTATTTTTTCTCTCTTTTTCCACAGGCATGTCAGAGATGAATCAGTCTACCATGTCAATGACTAAACCATATGATGTAAGCTGGTTTCCTCTGCCACACTCTTCCACCATGATGTTCTGCCTCACCTCCAAACAGGAGGAATGGAGCCTGCCTTCTATGAACTAAGACCTCTGAAACCATGAGCCCTCAAATAATCTTTTCTTCTCTAAAATTGTCCTGGTCAGATCTTTTAGTCACAACAGCAAAAAAGCTGACTAAAACATTATACAAAGCTATACAGCTACACAAAGACTCTCCTCTTCATGGAGTCTCTCCGTGTGATTTCTCCAGCAGAGAACTGAACTGGTTACTTGACAGTTCAGAACTCCAAAACAGAATAAGTGGAAGTCACCTTTTAATGGCTAGGCCTGGAACTGACACAGCCATCACTTCCATTTCATTCCTACTAACTAATGTCCAACATGAGCCAGACCAAATTCAATCAGAAAAAGTGACAACACAAGATGTGTTTCACTGAGGGTCATCTTTGGAGATCAACTACCACAAAGAGAATCTTACAAAAAGACCTTATTTGTAATATTCAAATTGGTGATTTAAGGCTTTAAAAGCCGTACCCAGGATAAAATATACAGAAATACTAAGCGTGATAATAATATTCTGGAGAATAAGAAACACCCAGAATAATAATTATCAATACTGACCTCAGTATCAATACTAATTTTTTAAAGAGGAACCCAAATTTATAATCATAAAATCATGCAAAAAGGGGGGGGGGCAAAAATGGCTCTTTGAAGAAAATAAAATCCAGTGCATTTTATATCTTATTATTCAGTTCCAATTTCATCACCATGATAATATCAGCCTGACTTTGAATAATCTTAAATTATGTAAACTATATTCAGAAAATAACAAGATTGAAAAACAAGGGAGGTTGGGTTTGAAATCTGTTTTCCAGATTTACCCAGATAGGTGGCCTTGAACAGGTCATTTACTCTCAGCTTTCTAAACTTATATTAAAAAAAAAAAGAGTGTAATGATTTGGATCATCATCTCCAAAGGTTCAAGTGTCAAAGGCTTGGTCCCAAGCTGATACCCTACTGGAAGGTGGTGGAACTGATAGGAAGTTGGGTCATTGGAGATATGCCCTTGAGTGGAATACTTGGACCCCAATCTCTTCTCTCTTTTTGCTTCCTGGATGCTATAAGGTGAATAGCCGCCCCTGCCACATACTCCCCCACCACGATGTTTCTACCTAGCCAGAAGCCAGAAAGCAATGGAACCAGCCGACCCTGGGACTATCTCTGAAACTGTGAGCCAAAATAAATCTTTGCTCTCTTGAAAATGATTCTCAGGCATTTTGTCACAGCAAGAAAAATCTAACACAAAGTATCAGAGAGATGAGATTTAAATGATAAAGGACAAAAACTGTCTATTACAAAGTCCAGCATACAATGAATATTCAATCAACAGAAGTCTTTCCTACACTTCCCCATGCTATACAAACTCTAAGGATGTAAAATACACAAAACATTTTAAAATGAGCTCCAAAAATTAAAATTAAAATAGTATTTCATAACAAAAAGCTACCTAGAACACTTAGTTACCCAAAACAATCTGTTCTTCAGAGATGTGATAACCATAATTTCACAATATGCACTTAAATATCTAAACAAAGAAAGCCACACATTATTAAAACTTTTATATGCATACGTGTGTGACTGGTTAAATAACAACTCCTAAGATACTGCTGAAATGTGTTAATGAATTTCTTTATTATAATTTTCAAACCTTACAAATGAAATCTTCATCATATAACCTACTCATTAAAGATTAAAGGACAAGGGCTAGGGATGTAGCTCAGTTGGTAGAGTGCTTGCCTCACATGCATAAGGCCCCAGCACTACAAAAAAAAAAAAAAAAAGATCAAATGACAAGTCTCAACTTGCAGATAAAATTATTTTCTCTATAAAAAAAACTTAAAGAATACACACACAAAAAAAACTAGTAGTACTTATAAAGAATTTCTTCAAGGTTATAGAATACAAGATCAAATTACAAAAACCAGTTGTATTTCTAAATACCACAGTGAACGATTCAAAATGAAATTAAGAAAACAATTCATTTTACAACAGCATCAAAAAGAAAAGATAGCTCCAACAAAAAGAGTGCAAGACTTGAACACTGAAAACTACAAAACATCACTGAATTTTAAAAGACTTAAACAATTGGAAAGACATTCATGTCCATGGACAGGATGGCTTAATATTGCTAACAGAGCAAAACTCCCCAAATTGATCTACATATTCGATGAAATCCCTATCAAAATCCCAGCTGGCATCTTGTAGAAATTGACAAAATGATCATAAAATTCATATGGGAAGGCAAATAAGCCAGAATAACCAAAAAAATCCTGAAAAGGGAAAAAAAGTGAGAAGACTCACTTTCCAATTTCACACTTTACTACAAAGCTATAGTAATCATTGTGAGCATAATTGCAGCCATTTTCCTTTTCCCCACCTCCATTTTATGAATATTGTTCTTATTCCCATGAAATACAAACTAGCCCGAGATAAAACCTACCAGCCTGGAGATGTGCTGGTCTCTCCCTGTTCTCTCATTAAGAGATAGAAGACAACTTACTGGCCCCTGAGATGGGGACGCACTGGTTTCCATGTTCTCTCCTTAAGAAGATAAAGGGACATGCTGGCTTCCCTATTCCCCCTCTGAGAGATAGGAAAACTGCCTGTCTCTGTTCCCAAGAAATAAACTTGCCTTCCACAAGATAACGGGTTGCTTACCATGTCAGTCAAGACTAAACCTACCCCTAGTATGCGGCCATGGTTCTAGCCTATAAAAGATAAGATTCAAAGGGGGAATTGCTGTTGCTCTCCTTCCTTGCTGCTGCTGTCCCTCTCTTTGTGCAGAGCAGCCTTGTCAGGCTCCTGACAATAAACCTACTTCTTATACCAGGTGTGTGTGTGATCAGTCCTGCACCACTTTTCTTTCAACCATGACAGTCAGGTACTGGTATAAAGACAGATGTAGAGATAAATGATATAGAAATGACAGTCCCTAAAAAAACCCATACATCTATGGTCAGTTGATTGTAGACAAAGATGTCAAGATCATTCAACTGAGAAATAATAGTTGATAATGAGAAATCTAGATAACCATACAAAAGAACAAAATTGGAACTCTACCTCTCACCACATGCAGAAATTAACTAAAAATGGATTTAAAAACCTAAGTGTAAGAGTTAAAACAATAAAATTCTCAGAAGGAAACATGAATATAAATTTTCACGATCTTGATTTAGCAACAATTGATTTATTATGGCATCAAAAGCACAAGCAACCAAAGACAAGAAAAACTGGACTTCAACAAAATTAAAGTTTTGGGCTTCAGTGGACACTATCAAAAAAGTAAAAAGTCAATCCAAGAATGGGAGAAAATATTTGTAAATCATATATTTGCTAAGGGATTTTTATCACTCAATTATAAAATTACAAATAACCCAATTATAAAATGGACAAAGCATTTATCCAAAGAAGACATACAACTAGCCAGGTGGTCATGAAAAGATGTTCATCATTATAAATCATCAGAGAAAGGCAAATAACCCCATAGTGAGATTCCACTTTACATCCACTGCAATAAGATGGACAATAACAAGTGATGGCAAGGATATGGATAAAGTCAACCTCTCAAACCTTGCTGAAGGGAATTTAAAATGGTACAGTCACTAAGGAAAATAGTTTGGCAGTTCCTTCAAAAGTTAAACTTTAGAGTTAATATATGACGCATCAATTCCACTGCTAGGTATATACCCAAGAGAATGAAAAAGATACATTCACACAAAAACCTGTTCACAGCAACACTATTCATAGAAGCCAAAAACAGAAACAACCCAATATACATCAACTGAAAAAAGTTAAGTAAAATCTTTAGCCATACAATAAAACATTAATGAGTTTCATATAAAAAATGAAGTATTAATACATACATATTATATGTATGAACTTTGAAAATATTATTCAAAGTGACAATAGCCAGATACAAAAGGTAACAAGCTATATGATTCCATTTACATGACATATTCAGAACAGTCAAATTCATGGAGTCAGAAAGTACACTTTTTAAATTGATATATTAAAAATATGAACTAGGGCTGAGGGAACAGCTCAGTTGTAGAATGCATTTAGCACATGCAAGGCCCTGAGTTTAATCTCCAACACCACAAAAAATAAATAAAAATTAAAATTGTACACTATAAAAGGGTATATTTTTAGTATGTAAAATACTTTTATTTTTAAAAAATTAATGTTCAAAATTTTCAAAATGCAATATCATGTTGTTGCCAAATTATATCTATACATATATAGCTAGCTGATCACTTCCAGTAGACCAGAAGCCAAATGTCAGTTATGTTTTATCTGTATTTATATTATAAAGGCCTTTTATTGAATTCTGTTATCACTCCTGGTTTTTCAAATTTTTTTTTAGTTGTACATGGACACAATATCTTTATTTTTACTTTAATGTGGTGCTAAAGATCAAACCCAATGTCTCATGCATACAAGGCAAGTGCTTTACCACTGAGCTACAACCTCAGCCCCATCATTCCTGTTTCAAAGATAAATTTAAAGAATTTTGTTATCATTCCTGTTTTTTTTCTTCCTGTAGAAACTAGTTCTGCCTGAGTACTTCTCTATCTTTGAGGGCTTCTTCATCTCAAATTTGTATCTAACCTGAGGTGGATTTCAATAATAACCACATTAGTGGCTCAGGAAACTAAGGCAGGAGGATCATGAGTTCAAAGCCAATCTTGGCAACTTATGGAGGCCCTAAGCAACTCATCGAGACCCTGTCTCTAAATAAAATATTTTTTAAAAGAACTGGGGAAATGGCTCATTGGTAAAAAGTACCCCAGGATTTAATTCCTGGTACCAAAAAAAATATTACCCCTATTGAATTTGTTTGCCAAGAGTAACCAGTTTGAAAATAGTAACTAGAGAGTACATTTGAAGAAAAAATTCAGCAGTATCAGTGTACGAACCTGATACTACTGTATGTTCAGAAGTAAACTTTGGTTAACTTCCTGGTTCAGAGATGAGGCTGCCTGAAACTGAATCTAAAGAAGTGAAGTATTATCACCTGAATAAATTATTTCTGCCATGGGATGTTAAAAAGTACACATCCATGAGGATATCAATAAACTCTAGCAAAATAGGGAGGGAAAAAAGGACCGAACAGTATGTTTGAGTTTCTAAGCAATGTTCATAATGACATTTAGCTCTTTCTTCAGGAAATTCTTATCTACATTCCTTACAAAAATTAAGGAAAAAAGATATATATCTTCAAATACTCCCTTGGATTTATATAATTCATAAGTCATAATACTTACTATATTTCATGTTGTTCCATGCTGATATAAATTTAGTTTTTAGCTTGTCAACTTCATCTGTTCCCGTGGCCTCCATATTCAAATTCTAAGAAAAAGCCATTACTTGGTTGCATTCTTCTGTACAGTTTAATCTTCTGACTTAAAGGAAAAAAGTTAAAGAAAAATAAGTATACATATTATATGGTGCCATTCTGCTAAAGTTACTTAAGTGATTAAATATAATCTGAAGTAAAAGGAGCAAACCAATTTCTCATTTTACAGACAAAAATAGAAAATCAAATTCTCATTTACAGACAAAAATCTTATAAAATATGATATTCCATAAATATTTAACTATATGAAACATTCAATACCAAATATGTAACAATAAAATTATCACACAAAACCAAACACTCATATTGAATATAATAAAAATTACCTTAGTAACATAGCTCAGCTTTTATGCTTATAAGAACACCGAAGATTTATTTTATTTGTTATTAGAGAAGGTGATTTGAAATCTTATAAAATAAAATGTTGACTTCCATTAATATTAAGTTGCTACTTTCAAATAAAGTTTAATTGTTTTGTATTTTAAATTATGATATTTAATTTCTTCCTATTTTAATACCAAATACCGAAGCTTTTTAAAAAATAAAATAGTATGGCTTAAATTTACAAAAGAAAATGTTTTCTTACTTTAAAATAAGAATAAACATAGTTCATAAGTATGTGTTTCATAATGTTGTCTAGGGGGAAAATTGAGTTGTGAGATACAATCTGAATGAGGAACAAATTATAACTGAAAATGCTTGTGTTTATTTGCAATAATTCACAGTGTACTTTTCAAGACATGAATGTTGCACAGAACATTATTACTCTTTTAGGGTTATAAACATCTACTCAAAAATATTGATACATCCATTTTTCTAACAATTGGCATTGTGTTTTATAATATGCATTAAAAGCTACTAATCATAAATTATGTCTAAGACAGGAGAAAACATGACTTACTGGTAGAATTTAAAAACAAATGTGCTTACAATACACAAACTCCAAAAAAGTGGCACAAGATGCAGGAGCAGGAAGGAACACACCAGGTGTTACAGACCGGGTTAAGAATTTTGTTCTTTATCCTAAGAAACTGGTTTCAAACACAAATATTGGAATTGTTTTGTGTTTGTTTTACTCAACAAACAGCAGCATGGAGAATATTGAAAGATGACAGAAGCAGGGATACCTTCAGCTCATCCAGGGGCCTGATGGATCCCAGCTGGTGGTATTCCACCACCAATCCACATAAGAAACAAGGGAACAATGGGAAAATGGGAAAGGATGCAGTTTAGGAAGCAGCAGCTGGACTGTTTCTCCACTGGTCCCACAGAAGCAGTTACAATTTATAGAAATGAAAATCAGGTGATATACGTATTTATACAGGTTTAGTTAGGCTGTGCTTATTAGCCAGAGAATATATCAGTAGCACCTGTTTTCATTCTTAACAAGGCAGTTGGTTACATTGATTTGGGGCTAAAACAAGATGTCTGAGCTGAAAATCTTAATTTGCAAACTGCTGATGTATAAACAAGAATTAGAGCTATAAATACATTTCTCAAGGACTTTGTCTAGTTCATGTTTACAACCCCAGCACTTAGCAAATTCCTGGTATTTAATGAGAATATTTAAGGCTCTTCATGAAGTAACTCTATCCATACTTCACTTAGCTTCCTCTTGCCAATCCCTAACATGTATTGTATGCTGAAGCCATTTTTTAAATTAAGCTTCTTGAACTTTTGATATGCTGTTTGCTATCTCTGCAAGTACTGTTCCTTCTACCTGGAATACCTTCCTGGTCACCCTCACTATTTGATCACCTTACATTTATTAAATGAATCACTGATGGGTTGGAGTTTTGTGCGGTTCAGTGGTAAAAGCACTTGCCTAGCATGTGTGAGGCACTGGGTTCATTTCTTAGCACCACACATAAATAAATAAATAAATAAATGTCCATCAACAACTAAAAAATATATTTTAAAAAATGAATCAGTGAACTGATAAATTAATGAAATATAGATATATTGTCACCAGAATTAGAATGAGTTCTAACTTACAATTAAAATAAAAGAAAATTTCCCTCAAAGAAACTGTCCACATATTTAGCAAAATATATAAAAGCAAAGAGAAGCAATTATAAAATGTGTGCATTACATAAAGTGCATCCACATGATGGATTACATAGCCTTTAAAAATGTCTCCAAAGAGTTTGTGAAAGTGGAGAAACACTGTCAGACCACACAGGCAGGGGTGGGATAGATGGCAGGTTCAAAAAAGTTCATCAAAATGTTAACAGTTTCTCTGTGTGGTTACTTTTATATCATCATTGTCCATATTTTCCAAATCTTATGTAAAGAAAATGTATTAGTTTTAGAATTTAGAAGATTATATTTTTTAAAGTCACCAACCTTGAATCCTCTAAATCCAAATATTTTAATTAAGAAAAGGTGCACACGTGTATTTTTTTTCCTAAGTCAGAAAGAGAGTAGGCCACAGGAAAGACTGGTTTCACCAATTCCTAACACTATTCTGGATGGTCCTTAGCAGGAATAAAGAAGTCAAAATGCACTGATTCTGACTCTCTAATTAAATAGTTTATCAAAGTCTTCTTTCCAACTACAAATATTTGGCACACTAACCAAAGTCTCAAGTGTAAGGATATTGTATTTCATCAATAGTGCTGCTGTGACACTTCCAGAATGGTGCCATGTAAAACCAATGAGCTCACCCCTAAATCCACTGTAGCTGTACTACTCATGACCTCCCTTGAAATTTCTCTAGCTTGGCCACTATGATGCCATAATCTTCCCACTATTTTTTTTTTTAAGTTGTTGATGGACCTTTATTTATATGTAGTTCTGAGAATCGAACCCAGTATCTCACACATATGAGGCAAGTGCTCTACCACTGAACTACAACCTCAGCCTCCATCTGACAATTCCTGTTAGGCTTCTTCATTAACTTCTATTCTCCATTTCTAAATGCATTATATTTACTTACATCTGCTACTAAACAGAGTTTTGGGCAGAACCCAAGACGACAGTTCCTAAAGACTGTCCAATAGTTCTACCCTATTTGCTTTCCTTTTTCATCAGTATTTCCACTCATATTTCTTTGGCTGTGGTCAATCTTTCCTTGAGCTCTTTGACTACAGACCTAATTCCAAAATCCACTTCTCTGCTAGTTTTACACTCGTATGTTTCAGGAATGCATCAAGTTGAACACGTCAAAATAAGTAAGCAAATTCATAAGCTTCCTTGTAAAACCAGCTTCTTGTCTTATTCAGTTTCTGTAAATAGCATCAACTTCCCAACAGACTCAGATGGGGTCATCTCATACTCCTTGCATTCTCTTAACCCTTTACATCCTCTTTACATCCAACTCCTCCTTTTATTTTTTAAAATTTACAATGTCTGTAAAATCTGTTCATTTTCTCTACCACTCCTTAAATACCTTATTATTTCTTAGTCATTTCTGTCTAAATGACCTCCTCATTTTATTGTTGTCCCTCTACACTACCATCCAATCGCCCTAAAGCATGCCTCTTTCACTGATTCCCTTTCGAATACAGAATAAAGTCTAAATCCCTGGTATTTAAATATAATACTTGCTTACTCAATAATTCTAGTGCAGTTAGTATTCTATATATAACTATATATATAGTATTCTATATATAACCCAGACTTAGCTTTGTGAGATATTGCTGGGACACAGACTCCCCTACCCAAATATTAAAAAAAAAAAAAAAAAAAGTCAAGATGCCCTAAAAGGGGTTGGAGGAAATGAAGATGGTGAGTAATCAGGCATTTTGCATAGGGAAAGCCTGCATCTTAGATAATGACTCCTAAATAAACAAATAAGCAAAGTAAGATGCTATGATACATAAATTAATGAGACAAGTGTGCTAACCTCAATGAATTTAGAGTGGAATAAACTGCTGAATTATTCTTTTATTATTATTTTTAATTGAAACTCCTGCTACTTAGATTAATGACTCAGAATATCTTTATCCCCAAATGTGAAACATTTGAAATGTTTCTGAAACATATCCTTCAGTATTCCATAAGAATACTTTTATTGTCATTGCTATATTGAGTAATTAAGAATAACAAAATTATCAGCATAGGATCAAACTAAAAATAATCTGTTACTATTTTAACAATTAAATATAGTTATTTTTCATATGACTAATATTGAGTTACATTATTTTCTAAAAATTGAAGCCCATTTTATTTCCATAACAAAAATTTAAATGACAATTTCTAAAACTCTTTAATTTCTGAGCAATTAGAGGTTATTTTAAAAAGTGATCCCTAGGGGCTAGGGATGTGGCTCAAATGATAGCGTGCTTACCTAACATGTGTGAGGCACTGGGTTCGATTCTCAGCACCACATAAAAACAAAATAAAGATATTGTAAGAAAGAAAGAAAGAAAGGAAGGAAGGAAGGAAGGAAGGAAGGAAGAAAGGAAGGAAGGAAGGAGGAAGGAAGGAAGGAAGGAAGGAAGGAAAGAAAGAAATTGTGTCCACCTAAAACTAAAAAAATAAATATTTTTTTTTAAAAAAGTGATCCCTAGAACCATGTTGGAAAGTATTAGAAACTGAGAAACTTTATAAAGGAATAAACAAAAATGCCTAATCGGAAGATTTGTCTTACTTCATACTAAAACTCATTAAAAAACTACAGTAATCAAACCTTAATACTATTTAAATTTATTATTCCTATTAGCACAGGATGACACCAAATAAAACATAATAGGGAATACAGAAATAAACCCAAGCACATTTGAGAATTTAAGACCTGACATGGAAGATATTTCACATTAGTGATAAAAGATGAACAACACTACAATAATAGGCTAGCCAGTTTAAAAATAAAGCTCGGTGACTACCTCACACATTATGAATTCTAAATTAAAAATTTAAATACAAATGCAAACACAGGGAATATATGCGCATACTTCAAGGAAATAACAGATTAAAAATTTTTAAACAACCTTGGAAGAGCAAAGGCAGTTCTAAGCACAGTATACAAAACCAGAAATCAGAAAGGAAAATGCAATTACTAGAAATGAAAACTTCTGTACAGCATAAACAAGGTTGAGTTACAATCCATCAAGGTTGAGTTACAATCCATCACAGAGGAAAAAAAATTTGATACTCATTGAATATTCAAAATTTTAAAGTCATTAATGTACCAATTATCCATAAAGTCAAAAATGGAAACGGCTATGAAATAAAACCTCTATTCTGACTTTCTTCTTTGTTGTTTTCTTTATTATTTAAATGTTATATTCTCTTTTAAAATAACAAAACTATTAAAAAATAAATTGCTCAAATGAAAAAATTAATACCCAAAATGATAAATGACCACTTAACAAAATAAACAAATTGCTCGACTAAACAATTTATAGTCAATTTATAGTTGGGATTGGGGTTGTGGCTCAATGGTACAGTGCTTGCCTAGGATGTGGGGGGGGGCCCTGGGTTTGATTCTCAACACCACATATGAATAAATAAAATAATGTCCATTGACAACTAAAAAAACATTTAAAAAATTTATAGTTAAGGCATTCTATTACAAAATTTCTGAACAGTCCATAAGACTGTTTTATTTTTCCTTTTAAGATAACTCTATTTTTATAGTTCTCAAAGATATCAGATTCAGCTATTTAGTTGAGTGGAAACTTAACTTCCTTATTTAATTCCCCAAGGCAGCTTTAGCTAAATAAAATCACTTACAGAATATTATTTGTTGACTCACAATTTCACTTTAAATTACATGTGGCAAGATTTAGAAAAAGGAAAAAGAATGAATTATTCATAGAATACGGTTGTGGCTCAGTGGTAGAGTGCTTGCTGAGCTTGTATGAGGCTTGGGTTCTATCCTCAACACAATAACAAAAAAAATAAATAAATAAAATGAAGATATTACATCTATCTACAAATATAATTTTTTTTAAAAAAAATGAATAATTCAGTCCATTCAGTCTATGAAACATTTTCTGTATATTTGTGTGAGATAAGCCAAGAAAAAAAACAAATATTTATAATTTAACTGCAAATGAGAAAAAAAAATACACACACAAATGAGAATATCACAATAAAGTTCAAGATAATAGTCTCAACTCAAAATTCTGAACTATCCTTACCCACAAATCCCTTAAAATTTTCCTAGCTTTTAAAAAAATTAAAAGTAAATTAATATTCATTTGTCTAAAGTCAGGCACAGTGGCACACACCTGTAGTTCCAATTACTCTGGAGTCTAGGGCCAGGAATTCAAGAGCAGCCTGGGCAACCTAGTGAGACCATCTCAAATAGAAAATATAAGGTGTTGCTTTGCCATTATCCAGTATATCCCAATCCCTCTAGTACCCAAAACTAGAGGTTTGACTGTCACCTGGTTTGACTGTCCCCATGATCAAATGTTCAAATTGATAATGCCACAATTTCTGGTTTTGTTTTTTTTTTCCTATGTAGTATCATCAGCACCTCAGTCTGGAGATGTATCAAAGTAACATTTTCCACAATTTCCAAATAACTTTTTAGAGGTGTTTATGGTTTACTTTTTATACTTTAGAGATTTACTAAATCTTTTTTCAAGTGGATGTTCTTTACTAATACATACTACAACAAATCTTACCATCTACCATCTCCATATTTTTGTTCATATTTTAAATTCTCTCAAGTCCTTTTCTAACTACAGAATAATCACATTAAAGAGAAGAAAACTAGGGGCTATGGCTGTGGCTCAGTGTTCGAGTGCTTGCCTAGCACCTGTAAGGCACTGGATTCAATTCTCAGCACCACATAAAATAAATAAATAAAGTCATTTGTGTCCATCTACAACTTAAAAATTTTTTTAAAAAATTTCTTTTTTTCTTTAAAGAGGAGAAAACTCTTACAATTTTATCTCAGTAAACAAATTAAAAACCAAGATAAGGTTTATTCATACACTTAACTGTTAATGATGTACAGGAGCAGAATGATGACTAAGCAGAGTTTTTTTGGAAAGCAAAATATCAACACTTGATGTGTAAATCATCAGTTGAGACCCAGATGTTCTTTTCAAAGCTATTTTTTTAACCACAACTACGCATTAGAGTTGACAAATTATAAACTAATAAGTGAGACTACCAGAGAGCCAAGATCCAGCCCAGAATGCCCACACTGGCCTGCCAGGGATTCAGGCTCTCAATAGGCCAGGTCCACCCTGGCAGGCCAGTGTGGGCAGACACCTACCAGAGCCTAGCCTCCAGCGCAGGACAGCCTCTTGCGACCAGCAGACAACCACAGGAGGTCAAGCCCAGCAGCCCAGATTCACCCACACCAGCCTATGCAGGTCCCAGGCTCACAGCAGGCCCAGTCCACCCCTCCCCTGGATGGGGGCAGACACCCTTCAGAGCCTAGCCTCTGGCACAGGACTGCCCCTTCAGACCAGCAGACTAACCCATGAGAGGTCAAGCACTATGGCCCAAATCAACTCACACCAACTTGCACAGGACCCAGATCCATGATGCAGTACCTTTCACTGAGGGACACCAGCAGGGTCTGGAAACCCAATATCAAGGTGAGGTACAGGCAATCTGCACGGGTAATATCTCAGATCCACACTGCAAGAAAGGAAGATACACAGACAACAGGAAAAAACAAGGGAGGAAAATGCTCCAAACAAACCAGAACACTATAAGAACAGAACCTATGGAAAACAAAGTTGATGAAAAGTCAGAGAAGGACTTCAGAGGTTCATAATTAACATGATCTGTGAATTAAAGAATGATCTAAATGAGCAAATACAGGCAAAATTGATCACTCCAACAATGAGATAAGAGAGTAATACAGGTAGCAAAAGATTACTTCAAGAGATAGAGACTCTGAAAAAAAAATCAGAAATCCTTAAAATGAAGGATACAATAAATCAAATAAAAAAACTCAATAACCAACAGACTAGATCACTTGGAAGACAGAACCGTCAGATTATGAAGACAAAGTATTACAATTTGGAAAATAAAGTTGAACACACAGTGAAGATAGTTAGAAACCATGAACAGAACATCCAAGAATGATGGGACAGCATCAAAAGACCAAATCTAAGAGTTATTGGGATAGAGGAAGGCACAGAGTTTCAAACCAAAGGAATGCACAATCTCTTCAATGAGATAATATCAGAAATT
Source organism: Urocitellus parryii (assembly GCF_045843805.1). Classification (NCBI taxonomy): domain Eukaryota; kingdom Metazoa; phylum Chordata; class Mammalia; order Rodentia; family Sciuridae; genus Urocitellus; species Urocitellus parryii. The sequence continues at coordinate 45,277,311 of NC_135541.1, read as the reverse complement.
TTCCCAAGCATGAAGAACGAATTGGAAAACCAAATACAAGAGGCTTACAGGACACCAAATGTACAAAATTACCACAGATCTACACCAAGGCAAATTATAATGAAAACGCCTAGCATACAGAATGAGGTTAGAATCTTAAAAGCTGCAAGAGAGAAGAATCAGATCACATATAGGAGGAGATCAATTCATATCTCAGCAGATTATTCAACCCAGACCCTCAAAGCCAAGAGATTGTGGAACAACACATACGAAGCTCTGAAAGAAAATGAATGCAACCAAGAATCTTATATCCAGCAAAAATAAGCTTTAGAATTGATGATGAAATAAAAATCTTCCATGAAAAACAAAAGTTACAAGAACTTAAACTAAAAAGCCTGCACTACGGAACATCCTCAGCAAAATATTCCAAGAAGAGGAAATGAGAAACAATGATGAAAATCAGCAGAGGGAGGGATTACACTAAAGGAAATTCTAATCAGAGGAGAAACCAAGTCATGTTAAATACCACAAATAAACAAAAATGATGGGGAATACAAATCATGTCTCAGTAATAACCCTGAATATTAATGGACTAAACTCACCAATCAAAAGACATAGACTAACAGATTGGGTCAAAAAAAAAGACACAACAATATGCTGCCTCCAAGAGACTCATCTCATAGGAAAAGACATCTACAGACTGAAGGTGAAGGGTTAGGAAAAATCCAACCCACTAACGTGGTCTGTGAAGCAAGCAGGTAGCATCCATCCTCATATCAAATAAAGTAGACTTCAAACTAAAGTCAATCAAAAAGGATAAAGAAGGACATTACAAACTGCTCAAGGGAACCATACACCAACAAGACTGAACAGTTACAAATATATATGCCCCAAACAATGCAGCAGCTATGTTCATCAAACAAACTCTTCTCAAGTTCAAGAGTCAAATAGACCATAACACAATAATTTTGGGTGACTTTAACACACCTCTTTCATCACTAGATAGATCTTCCAACAAAAGCTCACCAAAGAAACTATAGAACTCAATAATACAATCAATACCTTAGACTTAACTGACATATACAAAATATTCCAACCTTCAATTAGAGAACATACTTTGTTCTCAGCAGCACATAGACCATATACTATGCCACAAAACAACTCTTAGAAAATATAAAAAAGTAGAGATACTACCCTGCATTCTATCAGATCATAATGGAATGAAATTAGAATCAATGATAAAATAATAAGAAATAAAATCCACTCCAACACCTGGAGACTAAATAATATGCTACTGAATGAACAATGGGTTACAGAAGACATCAAGGAGGAGATTAAAAAGTTTTTAGAGGTGAATGAGAACACAAACACAACATATTGAAATCTCTGGGACACTATGAAGGCAGTTCTAAGAGGAAACTTTATTGCATGGAATTCATTCCTTAAAAGAAGAAAAAGTCAACAAATAAATGATTTAACACTACATCTCGAAGCCCTAGAAAAATAAGAACAAATCAATACCAAAAGCAGCAGAAGACAGGAAATAATTAAAATCAGAGCTGAAATCAATGAAATGGAAACAAAAGAAACAATTGAAAATATTTACAGAACAAAAAGTTGGTTCTTTGAAAAAAATAAATAAAATTGACAGACCCTTAGCCACACTAACTAAGAGAAGGAGAGAGAAAACTCAAATCACTAACATACTTGATGAAAAAAGAAATATCACAACCGACACTACAGAAATACAGAAGATAATTAGAAATTATTTCAAAAACCTATACTCCAATAAAAATAGAAAATATCAAAGGCATCAACAAATTTCTAGAGTCATATAATTTGCCCAAATTGAATCAGAATGATATACACAATTTAAACAGATCAATTTCAAGTAATGAAATAGCAGATGCCATCAAAAGTCTACTAACAAAGAAAAGTCCAGGTCCAGATAGATACACAGTGGAGTTCTACAAGACCTTTAAAGAAGAACAAATACCAATACTCTCCAATTTATTTCAGGAAATAGAAGAAGAGGCAGCACTTCCAAACTCATTCTATGAGGCCAATATCACCCTGATTCCAAAACCAGGCAAAAATACATTAAAAAAAAAGAAAAAGAAAACTTCAGACCAATATCTCTAATGAACATAGATGCAAAAATTCTCAATATAATTCTGGCAAATTGCATACAAAAACATATCAAAAAGATCGTGTACCATGATCAAGTGGGATTCATCCCAGGGATGCAAGGTTGGTTCAAGATATGAAAACCAATAAATGTAAGTCATCACATCAATATACTTAAAGATTAGTCTATTGACTTATCATATGATCACATAAGTATATGATTATATGATCATCTCAATAGACACAGAAAAAGTATTTGAAAAAATACAGCACCCCTTTATGTTCCAAACACTAGAAAAACTTGGGATAATAGGAACATGTCTCAACATCATAAAGACACTCTATGCTAAGTCCTAGACCAGAATAGCTAAAGCAATCATTCTAAATGGAGAAAAATTGAAGGCATTCCCCAAAAGCTGAAACAAGACAGGGATGCCCCCTTTCACCACTTCTATTTAACACAGTTCTTAAAACACTGACCATAGCAATCAGATAGATAAAAGAAATTAAAGGGATACACATAGGAAAAGAAGAACTCAAATTGACACTATTTGCTGATGATATGATACTATACCTAGAAGACCCTAAAAGTTCCACCAGAAAACTTCTAGAACTAGTAAATGAATTCAGCAAAGTAGCAGAATATAAAATCAACACCCATCAATCAAAGTATTTCTGTATTTCAGTGATAAATCCTCAGAAAGGGAAATGAGGTAAACTACCCATTCTCAATAGCCTCAAAAAAAAATAATAAAATACTTGGGAATCAACAAAAGAGGTGAAAGATCTATATAATGAAAATTAAAGAACCCTAAAGAAAGAAATCAAAGAAAACCTTAGAAGACAGAAAGATCTACCTTGCTCTTGGATAGGGAGAATTTATATTATCAAAATGACCATACTTCCAAAAACAATATACAGATTTAATGCAATTCTAATCAAAATCCCAATGACATTCCTCATAGAAATAGAAAAAGCAATCATCATGAAATTCGTCTGGAAAAATAAGAGACCCAGAATAGCTAAAGCAATCCTCAGCAGGAAGAGTGAAGCAGGTAGCATCGCTATACCAGACCTTAAACTAGACTACCGAGCAATAGTAACAAAAACGGCATGGTATTGGCACCAAAACAGACTGGTAGACCAATGGTATGAAATAGAGGACACAGAGACTAACCCACAAAATTACAATTATCTTATTTTAGACAAAGGTGCCAAGAACATGCATTGGAGAAAGATAGCCTCTTCAACAAATGGTGCTGGGAAAACTGAAAATCCATATAGCACAAAACTCAACTCAAAATGGATCAAGGACTTAGGAATAAAACCAGAGATCCTGCATTAACAGAAGAAAAAGCAGGCCCTAATCTCCTTCATGTGGGATTAGGCCCCAACTTCCTTAATAAGACTCCTTTGGTGCAGTAATTTAAATCAAGAATCAATAAATGGGATGGACTCAAACTAAAGTTTCTTCTCAGCAAAAGAAACAATCTGTGAGGTGAATAGAGAGCCTACATCTTGGGAGAAAATCTTTACCCCTCACACATCAGAAAGAGCACTAATCACTAGGGTATACACAGAACTCAAAAAGCTAAACACCAAAATAATAATAATAATAACCTAATCACTATAATGGGCCAAGGATCTGAACAGACTCTTCTCAGAAGATGATACCCAATCAATCAACAAATATGAAAAAATATTCATCATCTCTAGCAATAAGAGAAATGCAAATCAAAACCACTCTTATGATTTCATCTCACTCCAGTCAGAATGGCAGGTATGATGCATACAATCAACAATAAGTGTTAGCGGGGATGTAGGGAAAAAGGTACACTCATACATTGCTGGTGGGACTGCAAATTGGTACAGCCAATATGGAAAGCAGTATGGAGATTTTTTGGAAAAATGGGAATGGAACCACCATTTGACCCAGCTATCCCTCTCCTCAATCTATACACAAAGGACTTAAAAGCAGTGGAGAAGGGACACAAATATGAGAATGGGAAAGCAATGGTAATAATTATGTGGACTGTCTCTTTTTAGAGCTAAGAGGAAACAGGTGGCAGTAAAAGATGAAGACAAAAGATTCAGAAGAACAACAACAACACAATAAAGGCAAAACATGCAAGTTCAGAAAAAGGGTTTTAAAAAGAAGAACAAAGGGCCGAGAGCAAAGAGAATAAGATAGTCCCAAGGATACATCTTATAAACATTCTTAGGGCATCTCAGGATCATATCCACCAGTTAAAAATATTATATCAATGCACAGTTACTTTATAAAGATGACCTAAATAAAATGTAAAATTTAAGTACTGAGAAGACACACACTTACCATCACACTTGACTTGTAGCAAACAACCTGGACCTGTGCTTTGTTGCATGTTCCATGTTCACAGGCTGTACATAGTCATCACCATAACCAATCTAAATGGGATATAAGGAGTTGAAATGACCTCATTCATTTACTTGAAGATGGCAATAAGAATTATGATATCTAGACTGTCCAAAGACAATATTGTCTTAAGCTTTCTTTATCTTATCTCTAAGAAGAACATAATATTTACTATCATTTGGTAAATAAATACTAATTATGTCAGGATCTTAGTAACTTCTGATGATTTCTAGGTATCTATGAATATTTGGAGCCTTCACACTTTAAAATGCAACTTTTCAAGCTATTAAATATGCAGTCTAAAGATAAGATGTAACACAGGAAATCAAACCACTTAATCAATAAAATATAATTAACAGATGAAGGATGTCAGAATCTCTGAAATGAAACTTATAAAGCATCTAATAGATAGTATTAACAGTAGTTCTTGACCATCAGTCCCATATAATACACTTCAATTTATCAGAGCTTAGATTGAGAGGAGGAGTAAAGTGGGTAAATTAAAAAGATTGAAAAAAAATCACTCTCAGCCCAAGAAATCTGATTTGTTCTCTGGTTCAAATTCACTAATCACTACCCATAGTTAACACATAGTAATGAGACCTTTGCAGCATCCTCACCAACAGTAGTACCTCAGCCTATGACTAAACACTTCTAGAATAAGGAGGAGCTCACTACCTAATGAGTACTGTACTAAACTGAATATGCAGTTTTAAATGTAAAAGCCTGATAATGTTTTAAACCGTTTATTCTCTACTGATATAACTGTTCTATACTTTTCACATTAACTATCTGATACCTACTAATTTTAAACAACTACATTTGCTAGAAAGATATTACATGGAACTAAAATTCTCCCTATACATTCCACCAAGTAGTCTGCTTATGTCCTCAGAAATTAATCCTTATTCCATTTGACAGCCGAGCTGATATTTTAAAACATACTTCCTAATACCCCTCCTTTCCAGTCTTCTCTTTTCCATATCAAAAATCCTCAATTCCTTCAGTTAGCCAGAAGACTATAAAAGAGGGTAATAAGGACTCAGTCAGGATACCATAAGGGGACATACAGGTAACACATTGAAATGGTAGAACTAGCAATGTCACACAACTATATGAATGCATATGCTCACACAAGAAAAGAGACTAAAGTGACTCTGAGATTTCAAGTCTGAGGTCTAGGAGGACAATGGTTCCATCCTCAAAAACAGGGAATGCAGATGGAGAAGACTAAAGTTAAGATGGGGAATTCAGTTTAAGACACTGATTTAGAAGTTGGTAACAAGTAAACATGATTATGATCTTTCCCAAATCCACTCCATTAGTTACTCTTGCCAAGACAAAGGTACATCCATGTTATTGAAGCTAATAACACTACATCACATTTAAACATAAAATACCGCATTTATTTGTCAAATATTTGAGTAGCTACTTCTACAAGGTATTAAGGGAGATAAAATAATCACTAAGGGAAATAAAACTTACTTCCTAACCTCATTAACCTTCCATTCTAATAAGCAAGATGTTCATAACTACCATAACATAGCTGGATGTGGTTATATCTCACAATAGAGATACAAAGTAATACAAAAGAGAAATATTCCACCATCCAATGAGAATATTTACGGACGAATCACAGGGCAATATCACAGGGTAAATAATCACAAATGGCTTTCTTCAATACAAGGAACAAGGACATGCTAATAACAAATCTTTCTATTCTGAAAATAAATACAGGAAAACACTAGACAGATTAGTTAGGAATAAGTTGAAGTATTCTCAACAATTATGTCTATTGTTAAAGATTAGTGCTGAATTGTATCATCAGTCAATAAAAGACCATTGTTTAAAATGTTCACAAACACAATTGTTTGGGCTTACAAATCTAATTGTTTGATGTCACTTGTCATTCCTAATTTTAAATAATATATCAACTGGAAAATGGAGCCACAAGTTTAAATCTTTATGAAGGTTAAAGTTGCATATTCTTCATATGATATAAATATTCTAGAGTTTCTGTAATTATACATTATTATACAGTTTAAAATTGTTATGTTTACTTTAGTACTTTTACAAACAACTGATTTTTACAAAGTCTAAGAGTAGTTTAGTAAAAACTTAACTACATTTTAAATTGATAACATAATCACACAGAAAAAAATAATTCAATTATTTTTGAGCACCTACTATATATACCTTTAGAGGGATATATTCCAAGGACAAAAAATTCTAAGGGCAAAGAAATCTTTACTTGGTGGGTTTGTTGTTGAAGGAAGTAATGATCTAGTAATTATAAAACTATTTATGTGATTATAGGATAAAATAAGTGCTTACATACATTGATATTATTGAGAATCCAAGTTCTTCCTGTGAGAAAAAGGAGATACCAATATGAATTAGTGCTGAATTTTTGTGTGTCTGTCCATTTAAAGGGTTGAGAATCAATGACACCCCATAGCAATGAGCATATTCAATGCCCAGATCTTGGGTCCTAAGCATCATTTTGCACTAAAATGAACTCAGACTCAATCATAAAACGGATGATTCCAGATCTCAAGTAGGTAACATACAGAAGAGCCTGGCACATCATAGGGTACAAAAGAGGGAAAAAAATGCTTACATATAAATGTGGACACATCCAAAAGCCATAGAAACCAGTCTGAAGGGACTGCAATTGACCAAACTTGGGAAATCACCATTTGGCAAGTACCAATGCAATGACTGATCCAAGCAAGAATTATCACTGGCTAAAACCACTAGGTTAAAAAAAACAACAACAACAACTCTGGAAAACAATACCCACATGATCTCAAAATATCATCCCCACTGACTGATTATTAAAAACAAAAATGAGGGACAGGGGATGTGGCTCAAGCGGTAATGTGCTCGCCTGGCATGCTCGGGGCACTGGGTTCGATCCTCAGCACCACATAAAAATAAAATGAAGATGTTGTGTCTGCCGAAAACTGAAAAATATTTAAAAAAATTCTCTCTCTCCCTTTAAAAAAAAAGGAAACAAATGATATTTTTAGAATACAGAAATCAGGCTAAACTAACTGATGGACGTTAACATCATCAATGATGGAACAAACTATGTCATGATGAAATGAAAAGTTTGTAACATTACCTAGGTAAGAGAGGGAAAACTATTAACCTGAAACTAATTGTGAAGAAACAGACATATCAATTTTGTGAAGCAGTCTACAAAACAATTAGTCTAGACTCTTAAATAATGTTTTCTTTGTGCATGTGGGTGGGGGGTTGTATTGGGGATTAAATCCAGGACCATTCTACCACTGAGCTACATCCCCAACCCTTTTTAAAAAATTTTTATATTTTGAGACAGGGTGTAGCTAATTTACCCAAGCTGGTCTCAAACTTATAACCCCTCCTGCCTCAGCCTCCAAGTAGCTAGGACAAAGGCATGTGCCACTGTGCCTGACCAATGACAATGTCTTTAAAGAGAAGGAAGGAAGGAAGGAAAGAAGGGAGGAAGGGGGGGAGGGAGAAGATGGAGAATGCTCTAAATAAAAGAAAACAGAGACATGGCAATCAAATATAATTCATGATCTCTGACTGAATTCAGTATATTTTAAATGCATTATTGGGATATTTGAAAAAATCTAATTGTTAACATGTACTTTACATTAGACAATATTATCATATGAAGGTTAAATTATTTGGGTATGCTAAAGGAGTTACTGATGTAGGAGAATGTCCCAGTTCTTAGAAGAAACATGATGAAGTAGTTAGGGGTGAAGTGCCACTATGTCTCCACCTTACTTTCAAACAGTTCAGTGAGAAAAAAAAGTATATGGGTACATTTAAATACAGACAGCACTTGTGCAACAGCAAGCACAAGCCCAAATGAGGCTAATGAATTTGGTGAAGGATATAAAGTACATATATTTGTAGTACTAACTCTTTCAAACACTTTATTATGGGTTTGAAATTTTCAAAAGAAAAAAAATTGGAGGAAAAAAGGTGAAAGTTAAGTTGACCTTTAGAACAGTAGATCAGACTTTATAGAGCCTAACCACTTCTTCACCCTACTCAGAAGGGCTAAAAGGAGTATAACATTCAAAAAAGGTATGGCTAAAAATAAAGATAATCATTCTAACAAATAATGAGTAATCGCAAACCAATCCACCACCAGTTTTCTTTTCTTTTCTTTTTTGGTACCAGGGATTGAACTCAGGGGCACTCACGACTGAGCCACATCCCCAAGCTCTATTTTGTATTTTACTGAGTTGCTAAGGCTGGCTTTGAACTCACAATCCTCCTGCCTCAGCCTCCCGCCTCAGCCTCCCAAGTCACTGGGATTATAGGCCTGCGCTAGGCCCAACATCAGTTTTCTACCATAGTGGTAGACTAAACATAATCTCTGCTTAGGATTCCCTGAGAGGTGATGCATGTACAACAGTGAATAAACAAAGCTATCTTATATATTATTTTCCCCAATATAAATACAACTACCAAGAAATTCTTTTTCTCAAATTGAGCTTTATTTTATACAGAGCCCTAAAACTAAAACATTGTCACAAAAGTTCAGATGATTTCACACCCAGTATCACTATGATAATAACAGTACTAATCATTTAAATTCTGTACCAAGAATTTTGTTAACCCATATACATATATCATTTAATCCTCACAACAAGGATAAGGCAAGTACTACTATTATCCTAAACTTATAAATAAAACAACAAAATCTTGGAAAGTCTACATTGCTTCTGTAAGGTCATACAGCTAGAATATACCAAGAGATCTTGAATTCAAGTAGGCTGACTCCAAAGCCCATGACTTTGTTCTATACACTATATTTTGTCACTTCACTATGAAATGTAAAATTTAAACTGATTGTATTGATTCAATAGATATCAACAATTACATACATGAGACACTTCAAAGAAAAATCAAAAGCATGCGTTTTTCCCAAATGCACATTTATATTTACATATGCATAGAATTTAACCAGATGTGAGTTTACTGTCAAATCCCAAGAAAGTTAGAATTTAACCAGATGTGAGTTTACTGTCAAATCCCAAGTAAAATAATGACACTTAACTGTATTACTCAGTATCTATTGGTACATATGGTTTTAAACACTTTATTATGGGTTTGAAACTTTCTTTTTTTTAAATAACAAATCTTCAATTTATTTGAAGCAATTCCATTTCAAAAACTTTTAAGTTACAGCAGTCACAGGAAAAACAGGTAACAGTCAGAAACAATAAAAGAATGATCATGAGTACTGATTTTTTATTTGTTTTTAACACTGTCATGGCTTTATTCAAAAACACAGTTGCACAAAAGTATTAACCTCAAAGTTTAAGGAGAGATTCTTAAAGAAGTTAACACACTATATACATAGTGCAATACAAAGAGCATTAAAATAGGACCCCAAAATTCTACAAAATATAAAACCTCCTCTTACTTATTTGCCTGAAAAACCACCCACAAAGCTAAATAAGTTCTTAAAAGTTATCTGGAGGTTCACTATGTGTTGTTTTCAAACCAAAAAACTCTAATTTTGATTACACAATAAGATGATTGATAAGAAAGTCAATATATAGGGCTGGGGATGTGGCTCAAGCGGTAGCGCGCTCCAGTGGCATGCTTGCGGCCCGGGTTCGATCCTCAGCACCACATACCAACAAAGATGTTGTGTCTGCCGAGAACTAGAAAATAAATATTAAAAATTCTCTCTCTCTCTCTCTCTCTCTCTCTCCTCTCTCACTCTCTCTTTAAAAAAAAAAAAGAAAGTCAATATATAGATTTCATTTTAAAAATAAGTATTTGATAATCTGGACATAGTATGTAATGAGAATTCTTAGAGACTAAAGCAGGGCATATCAATTCCTAAAAAATTAAGAGAAAAAATGTTAATGTTCTGTACTTTCTGACCCCCCCTACTAAATTTATTCCAAGTGTTTTTTTCAGTCAGTTGTGCAACTGTTTTAGTTTCTCCACAAATAACCTTTAAAACGCCAAGTCATACATTTTAAACTAAAAAAAAAAAAAACAAGCAGCAGCAGCACTAAGTAATTTAAATGTGTCCCAGTAGAGAAGATAGCTTCAATTAGTTTACTGACACTTTTTAAAACCTTACAAATATTCAAAACAAAGAAAAAATTTTTAGATAGTCAAGATGAACAAAGCAATTACCTTGAACATGGAGCCTCCATGACAAAAACAGAGACATACTTGTGTACTCATTATATTTTATATAGTAACCATGTAAGTAAGCACATACTCATACTTATCCCAATATTCTTTTATTTTAATGAACATTCACTTGAAAATAAGTCTTAATTTTAATATTTAATCCCAAACATTTTTCCAACTGCCTACAATATTCCAATTAAATGCTACAACTGGTAATGCTTTAAAACTATAGGAACAACTAAAGGTTCTACTCAGAAAAATTATAAATACTGCACAGGGTTGGTATCCAAATAATTTGGGATGCCAACTTAAAAACTGACTTAAATGTCTAATTATCAACAGGCAATGAACACTGATACTTATTCAAAAACCATCCTCTGCTTCTTTACTTTCTTCATCCTACTTATATGGTCTTACGTGTTGTCAGTCAAGAAAGATTTACAATAAGCAGAGCTTGATGCCTAAAATTGTATCAATAACAATATTTGTATCTCAGAAAATTCTCAGTTTCTTCTACTCTGTTTAAAACTCAGAGAGATCTGAAAAGGTGGTGAGGTATAAGACTAAAGGTTTTCTGGGTATCCAGAAGTTTCCAGCTTTCTTTTGGAATAGAGAGAAGGGAGTCAACAAGAAGGGAAGGTGATCATAAAGAAACTGATAAGAAAATGCACAACTAAAACAAAACAAAATAAACAACCATTGGCAGGTCATGATCTGCAGCCTAAAGAGAGGGCTCATCTGCGTGTCTCACTTAGTATAGGCAATTTTTCCTTCAAAAATAAAATCTTATCAATCACCACAAAATCCATGAATTATATTACGGACTAGAACCTCTCCCAAATCCACAAACTATATTGCTGAATAGAACCTTTATTATTCTGCTTCTACTTTACAACTTAATTCATGTGACAAAAAAACCACCCAAATATCCTTAGCTCCTTAAAAAAAAGCCAATGCCTTCAAAATAAAGATCCCTGGAGCATCTCTTTTTTTTTTTTATTTTTTATTTTTTTTTTAATATTTATTTTTTAGTTCTCGGTGACACAACATCTTTGTTGGTATGTGGTGCTGAGGATCGAACCCGGGCCGCACGCATGCCAGGCGAGTGCGCTACCGCTTGAGCCACATCCCCAGCCCCCTGGAGCATCTCTTTAAAAAAAAAGTAATAATAATCAACTTATTCAAGAGACTACTGTTAATTCATATTACAGATGACTGTAATTTCAGTTAATTTATAAATAATTTTAAAATCTTATGAATGAAATGCACAAAACTTCACCTGTGTAAAAGCAATCATGTTTTAATTATGGACTAAAAATTACTAATACAATGTACTTGAACTTGAATTAGAAAATTAAGCTTCTAGGGGCTGGAGATGTGGCTCAGCGGTGGCGCGCTCGCCTGGCATGCGTGCGGCCCGGGTTCGATCCTCAGCACCACATACCAACAAAGATGTTGTGTCCGCGGAGAACTAAAAAATAAAAAAAAAAAAAAAAAATTAAGCTTCTAAATATAATTGCTAGAGAATGTCTTAATGGGGGGAGTGTCAATGAAATTTTTTCTCTACATACAATATGATCATTAACAGACTAGTAAATCCTAACTGGAATGATAAGGCAAAAATAGTAAAACCACACTTTTCTATAAAAAGGAACACATTATATTCTGTAGGGATGGCTATTGTACATGAAAAAACAAAGATGTGATCACTCTACTGCACACCCAGGAATGCTGGGGAATCTGGTCTTAGAATGATCTAGTCATCTTCTTCCTCTCTACCATCTTCAGCATCTTGTTTCCTCTTCTCCCCTCAGAGACCATTTTCTTCCTCTTCCTCCTCCTCTTCCCCTTCATTTACATAATCATCATCATCTTCTTCATTCTGAATTTCTTCTTTCATCAAGTAAGAAAGGCCCACTTCTTCTTCTCCCTCTCCCAATTCTGATCCTGCTTCATCTTCATCCTCATCCTCCTCATCACCTTCCTCCTCATCTTCCTCATTTCCTTCAGGTGGACCAGCTTCATCTTCCTCTTCATCTCCATCACCTTCATCTCCATCCTCATCCTCATCCTCTTCAGGAGTCAGGTGCTTCATTATCTTCCTGATCAAATCCATCTAAGTATGTGATTTGTTGCAGCAATTCAAAGAAAGTTTCTCTGTAATCTTCCAGATTTGTGATCTCATAGTTAAACATGTCAAGAGTTTTCAAATTTTTAAGATTTTGCAGAGCTTCTACCATACTGAGATCTTTGATTTTTGTTTCCATTCAGATTGAGGTAGATAAGATTTGAACATTTTTCTGCCAGGACTTCCCAGCCTCCAGAAATTATATTGTTACTAAATTCCAACTTTCGAAGTTTGTTTAAGCTGGGAAATTGGGCCAATGAACTTAATTCCACATTAGCCATACTCAGAAACTCTAGTTCTTTAAGTGTTATTCAGGCCTTCAATTTCCCCACTGACACACAGGCAATTATCAAGAACTAATTCTGTCACCTCCTCCAAGGCTCAGTTCCTTATCTCCATGTTAGTCCTCTTCTTCATCTCCATGTCCTCCTCCTGCTCTTCTGCTCCTACTCTCTTCCTTTCCCCTTTCCTGCTTGTCCCACTACCCCCTAACCCTAAAATTTTTAAAAGATTTGGAAATGAATGAAAAAAACCCACAAATTCAAATGCCCAGTACCACCAGATAGATGTGGGGGAGAAAGAAAAGAATAGCAAATGGAGTCCAAGGAGTTGGGACTCTAACTCAGCTGCCCCCACCTCTTTGTCCACATACCCACTCACGCGCATGCACACACACACACACACACACACACACCAGCAGTTTCCTTCCCCTTCAATGGCTGCTCCGGGTTTGAAACTTTCAAAAGAAAAAAAGTTGGAGGAAAAAAGTAAGGTGAAAGTTAAGCTGACCTTTAGAACAGATGAGACTTTTTGAACATAGGTTCAAAATAGACAGCAACATTTTTCCAGATGCTTTCATCTAGAACTTCATTCTCCCTCATTCAAGAAGAAACAATGCAAAAAAACCCAAAAAACAAAAACAAAAAAACCTTACTATAAATTTACCATTATTCAAATATACTAAACAATGACACAAAAGGGAAAAATAACTAAGAATTAACCTTGAACACTACTGCCACAATAAAATAATTTTAATAAACAAAGTATGTCCCCCTAAACCTGATCCTCTTTCAATGTTCTGTTTCTCAGTGAATTTCATCACAATCCATCCAGTTAAATAAATCAAAAATCTAGGTGTAGCCAATAACATTTTGTCTTTTCAACTTTCATATCTAATGTAATTCCCAGTTCTACCTCCCCAACATCTCTGAAATTCATTCACTTCTAACTAATTATCTTTTACAATTTACCTCCACCTTCTCTAGATTAATACTATCTCTCAGTGGGCTACTCCAGCAATCTCCTAACTGGTCTCTTAGTCTTCTGCCCTTGATAATCAGTTCTTCCTCTGAATAAATAATTTCAAATACTTTTTCATATCACTTAACATAATTGTAAAGTTAAATCTCTTTATCTGATTTACATCTGCTTCCTCTGTTACAGTAAATTCTACAAAGGTAGTAACTATATTTACTCACTACTACATCACTGTGGCCTAGAAAAGTACCCAATTATAAATAAATGCTAAATGATTGAATGTGTGTCAGAGATTACATCACTCATTGTAAGGATACCTTATGACATCAAGCCTCCATCACAGAATTTTATATTTAACTCTGAAATTAAAATTCATCTTACTATTATACTCTTAATCTGTTTAAATAACAATATTTCTTTTCTCTTACTGAATCATAAAATAATGATGCTTTTTGGAATTTTTTTTAATCTCATGATTCACAATTCACCTGGGGGGCTCACTCATTTCAAACTGGTAATCTAGCCTTTCTTCTTCCTTGGCTACTATCCCACTCTCAACAATCAATAATTAACAAACCTATAGATTCTTTCACCAATATATTTCTTTATTCCATTTTCAATAAAGTCACTCTAAATCTAACTCCTCATTACTTCTCATCTGAGCTGTTACTGTGACTTCATTTATTTAAACTTTTTTTTTCCAAATTCAACCAACATTGTGCACTTACTACATGTAAGAAAACTGAAGACACAAAGTAGCTCTGTATTTACCCCTCTCTCTAATTGCTCTCCCTAAAATTTAGCCTTAGGAATTTTTGTTCATTTTATGCTTCTATCTCTAGAATTACTCTTCTCCCTATTCCTACCTATAAAATCTCTACCCACTATTAAAATTCCAGATTAAATCTCATCTTCATAAAACCTTCCCTAGTCAACCTCTCTTTTCGACTTTAACATTCGAAAATGCATACAATCTAACAATTATTACCTATACTTTCTGCTTCCTTAGGCAAAGTTTACACTTCATATATTCTTCTAGACTATAAACTCCCCAAGAGCAGAAGTTTCTGTTTGTCTCTTTTGTTCACTGCTCTATCACCTGCACCTAGCAGAGTAACTGATACAATAAAGCTACAAAGCAAGATCTTTATACATCCCAGGATGCAGAACAAATCTTTGCAACTGTAGTACAGTGGGAAGAAAAAAAATAAAAATTAAAAAAAAAAAACTGGACTGAAAGACATACACTCTTTGAGCTTCAGTTTGTTCATTTGCTAAATGTAAATAATAATCAGTGGCTCGATGAACTGTTACAATTAATGAAGATAATGCTTCAAAAGCATTTGGTACAGATGCCAGGCAGGTGGCACATACATGTAATCCCCATGGGGATGGAGGGGTGGGGATGGAGGGATGGAGAGTTCAAAGCCAGCTTCAGCAAAAGCGAGGTGCTAAGCAACTCAATGAGACCCTGTCTCTAAATAAAATACAAAATAGGGCTGGGGATGTGGCTCAGTGGTCAAGTGCCCGAGTTCAATCCCTGGTACACCCCCATCCCCTGCAAAAAAAAAAAAAAAAAGCATCTGTATAGATAAGGACAAGAGAACACTTATCAGTGAATGTTCTGATGATTGTATTAAAGAGTAAGAAGTATTCAATGACTATTAAACAAAATCTCAGAAAAGTATCAATTTGAAACTCAGGAATATCGGGAAAATATTTTTAAATTTGAATAATGTCTAGCTTCTTAGGTTTTTCCATTAAAGAGTTCCATGAGTTAATTAATTCTGAAATATACATTTAGCCCCAAATTTTAAGCATGGCTGAAACCATTTCAGATTAATTAGGAATAATCCCAATTTGATAATACAAGTATTAATGTTAATTTTATGGACAGGTATAGATTGTATTATTAAAGAAGAATGATAACTTACTATAATATATAATACAATAATAAGAACAGTAGTTGCAAACTCTTTTGAGTTAGAAGTGGCAAACTCATTTGAGTTGCGTTAGTCTCAGAAAGCAAGGGAAAAAAATTTTGTCTACAAAACACTAGTGAATAGTATTCAAAGCCCTTTACCAAATCTAGAAATACTTCATAATTATCACAAACACCTTTTTCAATATATGTACATCCCATTTCACAGAAAAAAAAAGCACCAATAGCTTTCAAACTTACTAATTATACAACTTCTTATGTTTTCTGCTTTTTAACTTTAAACAGTTTTCAAAATTTTATAGCAAGTGAATTGATCAGCAATTCAATACAGCATCAGATTACCTGACTAACTAGAACCCCTTCACTGTTAAGGAAAAAGCTTTATCAATTTGAAACTCAGAAAAGACATAGATTTTTCCTTTAAAGCCTTTCCAGTTCCTCTAAGTACTTTCAATGATTCATAATCTAATTATAAATCACAAGCAAGAAGGAAAGACCACTCCCTTGTGCATCTATGTGCTATCAACTGACACAAAATCACTGCAAAAAAAAAAAAAAATCCATTGGGACATACAGTACGGAAAACAAAAGAAAATTCCCATCTAAGTCATTTAAACATAAAAGGCTGTAGGACAAGGTATTCTCCTCAAGTCTAAGGCAGTAGCGGACTACATATAGGAAAATAATACAAAATGAAAATGTAAGCCAAAGAAGCTATAATAAAAATAAATTCAATAAGCAAAGTCAGAATTGGCCGTTGTAACTCAGGGTCATCATATGTTAAGAATGTATCCTGAACCTTCAATCTCAAAAGTGAAAATCAAATAAAATTAGTGAACGTTAATATTCAGATAGAAAGGCATCAGAATTCCCAAGGTAAGGTGTTACAGTTTGAAACAGTGACAAAGACCACAAGAGGGGACAGGGAATAGGAATGAGAAAATGAGATCTTAAGAATTTAGTTTTTTGTGTGTATATTTGTTTTTGTTTTTGTTTTCCCCAGAGAGAAATGGGCACGAGGAAGGGGCCAAACAGATGAGACAGCTCAGGGCACAAGATCGTGCCTGGAATACCTAATAAAAAACCGCAATGAAAGAGAGCTGCCCACAGGAAAGGCTTACGGTTTGTTATCTTTAGAGCCTAAGACAGGGTAAGGAGGAGTCAGAAGACAAATGACACTGGAAAGCGGAGAGGAGGGAGGCGCCAACGCCTAGAAGAACCCAACTGTTGGCCATAGGGTCTCCACTGGGGGCAGGGCCCCCCAGAAAACCCTGCCATTTGGGAGTTAGAGACGCTAATTCCCGACCTTCTCGACTCCCCTCGCCTCAAGCCGACCCCTCACCGAAAGAGAAGGACCCGAGAACTGTACAAATGTGCAGGAGCCACCAACCCAGGAAACGCTCCACCTCTAGCAACGGCCGCCACAAAACCAGCCGCACGCAGACGTTCCAAACTCGACGTCGCAGCCTCAGCTCCGCGGCCACGCGGCCACCGTAGTAAGAGGAACAGCCTCTGCCGCGAGCCCGCAGATCAGCCACTTCCGGGGCAAAGCCTGGCGAAGAGCGCTGAGGAGCACTGACCTGCGCTCAGGTGGCCTCCTACGTCCCGCCTTCCCACGGGTTTGCCTCCCGTAGCAACCGCTGATCACTCGTGCCACGAGGGCAAAGCTCAGAGAAGGCTTCTTAAGCAGTGTCTCTCTGATGGACTAAACCTTGCTACAGCTGTCAAAAATGTTGAACAAGTGGACTTCAACTACCAGCATGCCTTGCAACACCACGCTTGCTTTCGGCTCAAGAACTACAAGACCCAGTATGCACGGCGCCCTTCATTCTCACTGTCAGACAGTTTAGACCTCTCACCAAGCCACATTGTGATAAAAATACCACTATTGTCTTAACCTGTTGCAAGGGTACTTGGAGCCAGGCTATAGTTAGGACTCTAGGTTAGGTAAAATACCCAGATACGTGCGCACTCACTTTCCATCTTTACATTCTTTTTAAGGATTGAAACACAACAGTGCAGAAGAGGGCTCACTTTTAAAAGATGTTGAGGGAATGACTAAATCATAGTAAAAAGAAAATTTTATATGATTTTGCAGTACTGCAGATTCTGTTGGCGCAATTACTGCCAGACATTCTCCTAAAATACCTAGGAAATTATAGTAGAAACTCAAAGTAAAAAATAAATTAAAAAAAAAACAATCTGTACGTCAGGACTATGAAACCACATGGGAATGAAAACCTTCCAAAATGCAGAATTGAAAAATTCTAGATTAAACTTGAATCATTATTTTCCATTTTTAAATGTGAATTTGTTTATTTTCATCAAAAAACAGCTCTAGGTTAACTAGAGCTACTTACGTTTCATTCATGTTCTGGGGGCAATCAAATAACCAATCAGAGTACAAAATAATACATAGAACATTTGTTAGAGTGAGCAAGCAAAGTAACCCTCTTCTTGCCTATTTACATAGCTTGTGGTTCCATATATAGACGGACAGAATTCTTTTGATTATTTAGGAGAGAGAACATGCATCTAACAAGCCATCTGGATGACTTTTTCTAACTTCCATAAATAATTGGATGACAAGAATAAGGTTTATTTTTAACTTACTATATTAACAAGCCATGAAAAACAATGCTTGGATTCATAAAATAATTATGTGATAATTATGCAAAATTAAATTGTGTGACTAACATAAGCTTTAGGTTTCTATGGATTTATAGCAAAATAAATTTTAACTGGTTAGAAAAACAGAATAGAGGACTGGGGTTGTAGCTCAGTGCTAGAGCACTTCCTAGCACATGTGAGGCATGGGTTCAATTCTCAGCACCACATAAAAATAAATAAATAAGATAAAGATATCCTATCCATGTACAACTAAAAATATTTTTAAAAGAAAAAGGAAGTAGAATACCTTTCATTTTTACAACTTTATATGCAAGTCACAGAGGGATCTTATATTCCATAACACTGACAGTATCAGCTACCACACAAACTGCTTTCCAACTTCAATGTGATAAATTATGCAGCACTAGCAAGTAAATATTTAAAATCTATGATCATGGAAAACAACTGCTGCTTTCCATACTTGTGCACCAAAACAATATGAATGCATTGAGGGAACATTTTCATTGGAGTGATTCAAAGGTAGTGTTAATAAATTATAATTAGGTTATCTGATATTTATAAGTGTTTGTAGAAGACAAACACATAATTGTATCCACTTATTAGTGATGTTATTAAGGAACCTTTTAAAATATGCTAAATATTTGATAAACATATTTCTAAAGCAGTCTCAATGATGGGTTGTGAAATGAACATGGAAGAGTATTTAAAGAGTACATAATTTATGTAACAGACTTTGTTTTTAGAGATTCTTGCAGCTGCAATACTCAGCACTGTTCTCTCCTGTAAATGCATTTTGGACGTTCCAATTCAACCAATTGCCAACTACACCAGAGTCAATACTGGTCAAACTGTTTAACAAATAAATAATAAGTACTCCTAGCGGCAAAGCACTCTAAGCACTCTGGGCTGTTTCTGAAGCCCAGATAAATTAGATAATTAAGAAAGATTTAAAGGAAAAAGAAAAGTGGAGAGAAGAGATTTAGCAGAATGGAAAACAAAGTAAAATATGTCTAACATTAACTTAATAATCACTTGTACACTCAGTTAATTGGAAATCTATAATAGTTAACATGCCTTCTAAGAGTCAAGAACTGCATCTTAAATATTTGTGTCACTCTCAGTGCTAAAAACAGTAACTAGTGTGTTTAAACAGAGGAACTAGTAGTGTTTATAGGAGTTCTCAGTGGTGACAGAGGACCAGAAACTCCCTCCTCATTCATGCTATGTGTTTTTTTAAATTTATTTTAATTAGTTATACATGATAGTAGGAATTCATTTGTGCACTTTGATATATCATACATAAATGGGGTAGGATTTCTCATTTTTCTGATTGTACATGTTGTAGAATCATATCAGTCATTGGTCATATATGTACTTGAGGTAATAATGTCTGTTTCATTCTCTATCCTTCCTATCCCCCTATCCCCTCCCCTCACTTCACTTCCCTGTACCTAATCTAAAGTAACTCTATTCTTCCCTAGCCCCCCCACCCCTTATTGTGAATTAGCATCAGCATATCAAAGAAAACATTTGGCCTTTGATTTGGGGGGACTGGCTTGTTTTGCTTAGCATGATATTCTCCAGCTCCATCCATTTACTGGCAAATGCCATAATTTAATTCTTCTTTAAGGCTGAGTAATATTCCATTGTGTTTATTTTAACTATTTTTTAGTTATCAGTGGATCTTTATTTTACTTATTTATTTGCGGTGCTGAGAATTAAACCCAGTACTTCACATGCTAGACAAGTAGTCTAACACTGAGCTACAACCCCAGACCTCCATTGTGCTTTAATGTAAGTTATTTCTAATACCTGAGCTTTTAAACAAATTAGTAATTCAAGTATATAATAACTGCTAAAACCAGAATATTTTATCAGTCAGAATTTACTACCCCTTTCTCTTTCTCTCCCTCTCCTCCTCCTCCTCCTCTTCCTCCTCCTCCTCCTCCTCCTCCTCCTCCTCCTCCTCCTCCTCCTCCTCTTCTTCTTCTTCTTCTTCTTCTTCTTCTTCTTCTCTCTCTCTCTCTCTCTCCCTCTCTCTCCCTGTGAGTGTGTGTGCGTGTGTGTGCGTGTGTGTGCATGCACACACATGCAGGCATGTGTATGATTTCTAAATATCATTTTATCCCAGGCATACTGGCATATTTTAAAGCATGCCAGTTATTCTAGTAACATAGATAGTGATATAGCACCAGATTTTTGTAAATAAACTTTTATTTTTTAATATTTATTTTTTAGTTGATGCAGACGGTTAATTGTTTGGCCACGCTGGGAAATTCTCAGGGAATTGCAAAATAAAACACAGACACACAATTTTATCTTTAAACCAGCTTCTGGACAGCTCCTCGAGCTCTCTGCCTCAAGCTCCCCAAGGGGGAAGCAAGGTTCTACCAGAGAGGTTAGTGAGAGAGAGCGAGCACGCTTGGGAGTGGGCTTTTATTGGGGAACTCTAAATTCTGGGGAAAATCCCGTCCAATGAAGGTCAAAGGGGGCAGTGTTGCAAGGTCAGGTGAGGTAATTGGGTCCCTGGGGTAGTGGAGAGACACACTTCTACACAGAAACCATTCTCGAACCCAAGAAGGGTAGGGAAGTCCTGCTGCATCTGCTACTGGACACCTCAAAACACCCAGCCGGGGAGTAACTCAGTCACGTGTGAGGTTGGTCTCCCACACAATATCTTTTTATTTTAGAGAGAGAGAGAATTTCAATGTTTATTTTTCAGTTTTTGGCGGACACAACATCTTTGTTTGTATGTGGTGCTGGGGATCGAACCCGGGCCGCACGCATGCCAGGCGAGCGCGATACCACTTGAGCCAGATCCCCAGCCCCCCCACACAATATCTTTAATTAATTAATTTATTTTTATGTGGTGCTGAGGATCGGACCCAGGGCCTCGCCCCTGCTAGGCAAGCACTCTACTGCTGAGCCACAACCTCAGCCCATGTAAGTAAACTTTTAATCATTAACTTCTACAAAGTATACTTCTTATCCATCTTCCTCCTGGACGCAAAAAAGATGAATGATCTATTTAATAAGTAAATGTGTAGCTTGAATGCTTCATTGGAAATATTATATTGCGGTAAGCTGAACTGAGCCTTGATGAGATGAATAACTTGCAGACTTCTAAAGGCTAAAAAATTATTTTAGAGAAAATTTGGTGAAACCTTTTCTCCTTTCCAAGTGACCTTATTTCTTTCTATCCCTCTCTTATATGTTCAATCTCTGTCTCTCTCCACTGCCCCCTTCACCTCAGCATGCAAATATGCCCAGGATCCCTCTGATTTTTTAAAGCATCTTCAGTGAATTCACGTTTCTTCCTTTATGAATATTATTCTGTAATCCTTTTCCTTGCATTGCCATGCTTCAGCAAATGCTACAAAGAAAACCTTGGGCTTGAAATTCAGCACAGGATCTCTTTGAAGCTACTAATGTTTACAAAACAACCACAATTGTTCTGGGAATATGAAGAGAATTCAGATACGAAGCTTATGGCTTGACAAATGCTGTGATAGAAGTATAACAAATGATAGTATGACAAATGCTGTGATAGAAGTATAAACAATATATTAAGAGAACAAGAAAGGTTTGTTACTCTCAAATTTAGGGGTCCCAGAAGAGGAGTTTCCTGAAATGACTTAAATGATAAAAATAAGAAATAGCCAGCTGCAGAAGAGGAATACGAACCAGTTTAAGATAACCAATGAGTTTATTATAGCTGGATTGGGGAATGATATGACATAAGCCTGGAAAGACAGAATGGAGCTGTTATGTACCATGATGGGCTTTGAACTTTAACCTGAACATGAAGGGAATCACTTAAAGAGTCACATAATCAGATTATATTTTAGTTTGCTGGTTGCAATAAACAGAATGGATTAAGTTGGCAAAGCTAATTTTTCTAATTTAGGGTTTTTTTAATAGGAGATCTGAAATTCAATAGGAATAAGGAAAGAGCAAAATACTAGTTGAAGATGTTAAGATAATTGAATCAAGAGGAGGTGGGAGTGAGAAAAGGAATCAAGGGAGTCTTCTAGGTTTCTGGCTTTTCATTTTTCTACATGTTGAGTTAGAGATGTTTAAAAGCTGTCAGATGACTATGCCCAACAGGCAGTTGTATATGGAACTTAAAAGGAAGAGTTGAGATGAATATATAGCTTTCGGACTAATCACCTTTAAATGACAGTTGAAACTATCGACATGGATAATATTGTGAGCCATTGGGGTGAGCAACTAAGCTAATAACCAGGAAGTCAACAGATGACAAAGATGAGGTATGGTAGATAACAGTGTGTGCAAATGTCATGAAATCCTTCAAAGAAACAAGTGTTTTTATCTAAGAGCTGGGGAGTACTGCTTTAGATGTAGCATTGAAGAATGAAGAGAGAACTGAACTCATTTCTGAGTCCAGTATTCATGAATAAATGAGGCCCCAAAACACAACAAAACATAAATTCAAGAAGGTTGCAGAGATAATATCTTCAGGGGATAGTCACTATTTTTTAAAAGAAGGAGGCACAGCAAGAATTCGAGGAGAATCAAGAT
This sequence comes from Urocitellus parryii, assembly GCF_045843805.1. NCBI lineage: Eukaryota > Metazoa > Chordata > Mammalia > Rodentia > Sciuridae > Urocitellus > Urocitellus parryii. The sequence continues at coordinate 45,254,142 of NC_135541.1, read as the reverse complement.
GTGGTGAATGACAGAATCAAAGAAGAAATGGAAAGATTTTTGGAAGGAGAAAAGTTAAGCACAGGTGAGAACACAAAAAGAAAGATGTCAACCAAGGATGACGAGAACATAAAGTAGTTTTTTGGTAGCCTGGAAATTTCATAAAAGAAATTCTATATAGATCTGTGCTTCACGCTAGCCTGTATGTGTATATCTTTGATGAGACTTGGCAGCAGAGTGTAACTGGCTTATTAACAAAGACTCATATCCTTCTATAATGGAACTCATCCTTCCTTCTCATAGGTTAAGGGAGTGATACCTACCCTGTCTTCATCACAAGGCATGTGTGTGATCTACCTAACAAATCAGAGACATACACCTGTGATCCCAGCTACTTGGGAGGCAGAGGCAGGAGGATCACAAGTTCCAAACCAGCCTGGACAACTTAACAAGACCTCATCTCAAAAAAAAAAAAAAAAAAAAAAGGAAAGAAAGAAAGAAAGAAAGAGAAAGAAATGAAAAGAGGTGGGAAGTGGCTGATCACTTCCAGGTTCAATCCCCAGTACTGGAAGAAGATGAAGGAGAAAGAAAAGGAGAATTGGAAGGAAAAATAATACCAATATATGCCAAAGCATAGTCACTTCAGCTGGACCCTTACATCATGCTCTACACAAAAATTAACTAAAAGTTGATCAAAGTCTTAAATATAAGAGTTAAAACTCATAGAAGAAGTCTTTGAGATTTCTTATTTTACACAAGTAAAGATTCATGAGTTGGATCTGGTAATAACTTGGGTTTGATCCTCCCTGCTGCCAAAAAGAGGGAAGAATATTGGTGAGGATACAGAGAAATTGAAACCCTCGTTCATTGGGGATAGGAATCTAAACTGGTGAAGTCACTGTGGAAGACAGTTTGGTAATTCTTCAAAAAGTTAAACACAGACAACCATGTGGGCTAATAATTCCATCCCTGCATATACATATACAGAATTGAAAATAGGGACTCCACCGCCTTTATAGTTCTATTCGTGGCAGTATTATTCCAAAAAGTGGAAATCACCCAAATATTCATCAACAGATGAATAGATAATTAAAATGTGATATATCCATATGATGAAATGTTACTCAGCTATAAAAAGGAATGCAGTACTGATACATACTACATCACAGATGAACCTTTAAAACATCATGCTGTGTGAAAGCCCTTTATAATAGGCAACACATTGTATGATTCCATGTATATAAAATATCCAGAATAGGCAAATTCATAGAGACAGAAAGCAGACTAGTGGTTTTCAGGTACCCTGGAGAGAATGAATAAAGAATAATTGTTTATACAACCAGAAGAATGAGAAGTTATTCTCCATTTATGTATGATGTGTCAAGATGCATTCTACCATTGTGTACAACTAATTAGAACAAATAAAAAATTTAAAAAAAATAATAGTTGTTGGGGCTGGGTTTGTGACTCATTGGTAGAGCACCTGCCTTGCACATGTGAGGCACTGAGTTCAGCATCACATAAAAATAAATAAAGATATTGTGTCCATGTACTACTAAATATATATATATGTATATATATATATATACATATATGTATATATATATATACATATATATATATTTTAAAAATAAAGAATAATTGTTTAGGGAGCTTCTTTTTGGGGTAATGAAAACATTCCAGAAATAGATAGTAGTGATGGTTATACAACATCATGAATTTACTAAATGCCACTGAGCTATGCATTTTAGAATTATTAAAATAGTGAATTTCATGTCATATGTATTTTATCACAATTTGTAAAAAGCACCACCTGGAAAAAAAAGTGGAGTCTATATTCTGCTGTACATTTTGGATCTGCATATGATTCCTAGAACTTTGAAAAGTTACTAGAAGGATAAAATGTAAAGCTCAGAGTGTGTAACAGATACTAAATACATTGTACTAATTATTGTTCTAAAGTAAATGAATAGTAATCCATAGCATTTATTTGGAATTATGGTGCAACAGAATAACCGTCTCTAAAAATAAGAATATGCTATTTCAGAAAAGTAGATGATGACCTAAGGAAACTGTTCCTTTCGATACTGAAAAAGGAGAACTGCATACTGTTCACACAATAGTAAGCAATTTGGTGGAGGGGCTGGGGATATAGCTCAGTTGGTAAAGTGCTTACCTCGAATGCACAAGGCCCTGGGTTCAATCCGCAGCACCACAAATAAATAAATAAATAAATAAATAAATAAAAATAACAACTTAGAGGAGGAAAGATTTATTTTTAAAAAGAAAGAAAGAAATTTGGTGGAAGTTAGCATTCATTAACATATTCATAACCACTTAATTAAAGCCTCTGTAGTGATTATCTGCTTTAAAATCATGGATTTAAAACAATGATATCATTTTTCAGATGATTTTATTTAAAATGAGTTAGATACAGTGTAAGAACTTCCACATGAATCTACACAGGCTGTTACAATACTCTATGAAGTAAAACCATCATAGCCAATTAAGATCTCAATCTTTTTGCAAAAAGTAAACATTGGTTAAATAATACACTAATTCTTCATTTTAAAATGTAAAAACAGTAACATTAAAAATTAACACTAAATTTATAATTAAAATCATAAGCTTCTTGTCTTTATGATATAATTTATAATAGTAAGTGATAATTGACATTCGGTGCATATTTACTGCTTCAATAAATGAAAGCCTCTAGAAAAGCCTCCTTCATCCCTCACCAGATTTTTGTTACTTCCATGGCTCTTTCCTCTCTTTACAACTTACTTTCTCATTAAAACTAACAAATCACCATTTTAATGATTATTTTGGTCTCTATAAACCTAATATTTAAGTCTTTCTGTTTGTTAAGGTGGGGAAACATATTTTCAAAACCTACAAGGATTTAAAGGTCAGGCTTTGAACCTAATAAATTCACTAAAATTGCCACCTAATGAGTGTTTTTAGTGTCACCATCACTTCCTACAGTGTTTGAATGATGAAAAGATGTTTATGACCTCAACAGTACTTAAAGCAATGAACTTTAAAGCAAAAAGATGTCATTTCATATCCAGTAAAATTTAAGACTGACACTAATACCCCATCATTGGAGAGAGATATGGAAATAGATACTCTTAAACAACATTGAATAAAATGCAAATGGGGAAACTTCCCTAAAAGTCAGATGAAATATGTATTAATGCATTTATGTATTAGTGTGTTAAAAATGGATGGAATACCTCAAGTATAACATGTCTAAAAATTTATTCCATGTTAATAAACAATACAGAAGACATGTACAAAAATATGCAGCACAGCAGTTTTTATTAAATCACAAGTTTGGAAACCATTGAAATAGTTAATACAGGGAATGACTAAAAGTAAATTATAATATGCTAATGGAATATAATACAACCAATTAAAATTACATTTCAGAAGCACAATTATTAACATGAAAATTTTTCAAAACAAATAATTAAGCCAAATATTTCATTTTTGCTATAACACATATATACACATGCATATATATGTATATAGGGAAGAATTATGACTTCAATTTGTATTTATTTTGTGGTTTTCTATTTTGATTTCTGCATTGATTAAAGTTGGTCATTTCTTCTATTTTCAAATATACTCATTTTTTTTCAATTGTCTAGTCTCCTGGTTAAACTTTCCACTGACTTTTTAATATATATATATATATATATATATATATATATATATATATATAGTCATAGATGAACACAATACCTTTATTTTGTTTATTTATTTTTATGTGACGCTGAGACTCAAACTCAGTGTCTCACACATTCTAGGCAAGCGCTCTACAACTGAGCTACAACTTCAGCCCTCCGTTGACTTTTTAAAAAATATTTTTAGTTGTAGATGAACACTATACCTTTATTTTATTTCTTTATTTATTTATGTAGTGCTGAGGTTTGAACTCAGTACCTCACACATGCTAGGCAAGTGCTCTACCACTGAGCTACTCCAGGTCCCCAATGACTTTTGAAATTAAATTGACTATATTTTTATTTTTAGAAGTTCTGCCTGGTCTTCTTCAAATCTACTTGGTCTTTTAAAATTATCTTATTTTTCTCTCCTTATTTTCCTCTTCTGTGTTTCTTTTATTTTAAAAATGATTTTCAAAATTCTTATTTCACATTCCCCATTGTACAATTTTATTTCCAGATATTCTTGGGTTTCTAAATTCTCATATTCGGTATCTCACTTTTTTTTTTTTTTTTTTTTTTTTGATACCTGGGATTGAACTCAGGGGCACTTGACTACTGAGCCACATCCCAAACCCTATTTTGTATTTTATTTGGAGACAGGGTCTCACTTGCTTAGTGTCTTGCTTTTGATAAGTCTGGCTTTCAATTTGGGATCCTCCTACCTCAGCCTCCTAAGGTGCCAGGATTACATGCATGCACCACCATGCTCAGCTGCTACCTCACTCTTGATAAATTGTTGTCTCCTGTGTTTGTAATTATGGATTTTGACCACATCTTAAGCAGAATAGGAATACTGTGGTGGTCTGACTTGATGGTATATTCATGAAGATAAATTTTAGAATTACAGTTGATTCTCATTATTCACAAATTTTGCACGTACAAATTCACCTTGCTAAAGATTGTTTGCAACCTCAAAATCAATACTCATGGCTCTTTCCAAGTCATTTGCAGACATTCACATGTACAAAGCTGTGAAAAAAACTGAGTGTCTTGTGCCTGTTCTCAGATGAGTTCACAAAAGCCAGGCTTTGCTTTCTTCTTTCACCTCTCATATTGTAAATAAGTGCCCCTTTTGCAGTGTATTTAATGCCATGTTTTTTCACATTTCTGTGCTTTTTCTTGGTGATTTAAAACGGCCCCCAATTATAATTAATAAACTTGTGAAACCTTCCCCTCATACAGCATGAATGTAATGGATTCTCACATACCAAAGAATCATTTCCCATTAGGACCAAGCACCTACTTTCTTGCTCCTCTTCATACTCTAATTTGTGGTTTAGAGGCACTCATGAATTTAGCATAGTGTCTATGGTGACTGTGGTAAACAGTCTTTATGCCTTAATCCTTTAGACCATTATAAAACAGAATACAATTTATGTGAAAATCTTGAATAGAGCAATTTGATAAAATGAAGGCAAGAAAACTAGTTCTGTTGAATAAGCATGTGTTATGGGCTAAATTGTGTCCTCCCCTAATATTCATGTTATGGCTGGGGTACAGCTCTGTAGTAAGACTTGTGCTTAGTGTGCCTGAGGTGTTGGATCCAATTCCCATCACCAAAAAGGAAAAAAAAAAACATGCTGAAGTCTTAATTCCCAGTATCTCAGAATGTGACCTTAATTGGAAATAGAGTAATTAATTACAGATATAATTAGTTAAGGTGAGGTTACTGGAGTACGACGGTCTACTAATCCAGTATGACTAGTGCCCTTATAAAAAGAGAAATTTGAAGACAGAGTCATGTACATAGGAAGAACTCCATGTGGCAATTTGAATTATGTTTCCACAAACCAAGGAAATATCAAGAATCTGGAAGAGATAGAATGGCTTCCAACCTCCAGAACCAAGACACAAAAAAGTTCAGTTGTTTAAGCCACTTGCTTTGTGATATGTTGTTACAACAACCCTAGAAAACTAATATAGCATTCGATAATTTGTAAATTATTTATGTCTTTCTTTTATTACTAACCTAAATATTGCTAAGCCATTACAGGACATGCAATAATAACTAAGCTCAATCATCTTTGATATTTTGATGACAATCATTTAAACAATAAGTTTTTAAGAATTTTTTTCATATGTCATTACAAATTTTTTCCCAAGGTAGGAAAGTAAAACATTACCATTTTAGCGCTTACATTTAGATCTTTAGTCCATTTTGATTTCCACTGACATATAGTAGGAGGTGAGACTTCTTTCTATTTCATGTGGATATTCAGTTGTCCCAGCATCATTTGTTGAAAAGATTATTCTTTTTAAAATTGTTTTTAGTTGTAGATGGACACAATACCTTTATTTCATTTTTTAGTTTTTTTTTTTTTTTTTTTTTTTTTTAGTTTTCGGTGGACAAAACATCTTTATTTTATTTTTATGTGGTGACGAGGATCGAACCCAGCATCCTGCTCATGCCAGGTGAGCGCACTACTGCTTGAGCCACATCTCCAGCCCACCTTTATTTTATTTATTTGTTTTTATGTGGTGTCACATGCATGCTAGGCAAGCGCCCTACCACTGAGCTGCAACTATAACCTGAAAAGATTATTCTTTCCTCACCGAACTATGTAGGCATCCTGATTGAAAATCGATTCACAATGAATTATAGAATGATTTCTGGACTTGCAATTCTAGTCTGTGGATATAAATGTCTGTCCTTTTGCCAGTACCTCACTGTCTTGATTACTGTAGCTTTGCAGTGGAATTTTAAATTGGAAAATGTGAGCCTTTTGATCTTGCTCTTTCTTTTTAAGACAGTTTTGGTTTTTTACCCCGATACTGGGGATTGAACAGTTTTAGGTATTCTGAATACCTTATATTTCCATATGAGGTTTAGGATAATCTTGCCAATTTCTGCAAATAAATAAACAAACAAAAAAACAGGAACAAACAAACAAAAAACAGCTAGTTTAAATTTTATTAGGAATTGCATTAAGTTTGTAGCTCAACTTCAAGAGTATGGACATCCTAACAATATTAAGTCTTCCAATCTGCCCAAATGTTTTTTCATTTATTTAAATCTTCTATAATTTGCAGATTATTCATTGCTGTGTATACAAAAACAATTGATTGTTACATATTGATCCTGCATCCTACCACCTTGACTACACTTATTTATTAATTCTAATAGTTGTTTGTAAATTCCTAAGACTTATTTTCTGTATATATGATCATATTTATCTGCAAATAGATAGCTTCGCTTTTTCCTTGCCAATATGGATATCTTTTATTTCTTTATCTTACCTAATTGCCTTGGCTAGAACATCTCATATAGTATTGAATAAAAGTGGCAAGAATGTCTGTGTACTGTTCTTGATCTGAAGGGGAAAGCTTGTTAACTGTTTGACTTTGGCCAAGATACCTAATTTGTCTGTGCTCAGTTTTCTCATCTACAAAAAGAATAGTATCTACCTTATAAGGAGTAGTGAAGATTTTAAGAATCCATAAAGGTACATAAACCAGTGCTGGATACATATTGTCTACTCTTATATGTTCACTTTACTAAATATCACATATCTTGCCATCACAATTCTTAACATAACAAACAAGTAATTTATTTATTTACTTGCAGTTCATGGGATTTAACCCAAAGCTTCACACCTGCTAAGCAAGTGCTCTACAACTGAGCTACACCATCAGCCCCCCAAGGTTAGCCAAATTTCAAATAATAATTTCTAAGTGTGGATATATGTAGTATGAATTGTAATATTACATTAAATATATCCCCCTTAATACAAAATGTAGTGTGGAGGTTGGGTAGATTAAATTTATTTTATTCAGTGTTGTTCACAGTATTATATATGGGAGGATATTTGGCAGAGAAGCCTCATGAATTAGACAGTTTTCAATGAACCGCCAGTAGATGGCTCTCTTAATTTGCTATTTTATTTTCACTTCAGCATTCTACTTTTATAGGTCAAGTCACACCATTAAAAACCTCAAAAGAGGGACAGACCTGGCTTTTCAGGAATTATTTAGTTCATTTGTCTATTTTCTGATGAAATTTAACATTCACAGTAATAAATTTGCATTCAGAGGTACCTTTTCAATTGATAGGGATTTTTAATTCATTTTTTTAATTTGTTCTTTTAGTTCATAAAACATAGGAACATTTTTAGTTGGAGCCTAGAATTTCTATTATTTCTATCAGCTCTGATTAATAGATGAACATATTTGTTTTTAAACTTTTTAATAGACAATTAACTTAGTTTTTCTTCCTATTTCATTTTCTTTCTTTCTTTCTTTTTTTTTTTTTGAGCGAGAGAGAGAGAATTTTTTTAATATTTATTTTTCAGTTTTCAGTGGATACAACATCTTTATTTTATGTGGTGCTGAGGATTGAACCCAGTGCCCCGCGCATGCCAGGTGAGTGCGTTACCGCTAGAGCCACATCCCCAGCCCTTCTTTCTTTCTTTTTTAACATTTTTTAGTTGTCAATGGATCTTTATTTTATTTATTTTTATGCAGTGCTGAGAATCAAACCCAATGTCTCACATACGCTAGGCAAGTGCTCTACCACTGATCACAACCCCAGCCCCTCCTATTCATTCTCTTATAATAGCTTCATGTTTAACTTAATTTCTGAGGTTTTTTTTAATATTTATTTTTTTAGTTTTAGGTGGATATAATATCTTTATTTTATTTTTATATGCTGCTGGGGATTGAACCCAGTGCCTCACACATGCTAGGTGAGCACTCTACCACTTGAGCCACAACCCCAGCCCCTAATCTCTCAGTTTTTGTCTACATTATAAAGCTCTGTAATGACTTATTAAAATCTGTCTTTTTTTAAAATATATCAATTAGGTTGAGGTTGCAGTTCAGTGATAGAGTGGTTACCTAGCACACATGAGGCACTGGGTTCAATCCTCAACACCTCATAAAAATAAATAAATAAAGTTATTTAAGAAATCAATTAGTGGACAAGGACTTGTCTCTACCCACAGCATTTTCTCTTTATTTTGTTATACTGTCCATTATTAGCATTAATTAACTTTACTACTATTTCCTCAAATGTTTGGAGAAATTAGACCTAATTTACCCTGTTGCTATGACAAATATAGTCATATTCACCAGCTTCACCTTAGACCCTATAAAGCTCATAGCTCTACCCACTATTTGTGTAAAGTTCTGGGACGTGTGACCTCAGAACTATGCCTCTAAACTCCTAGATATTCCTGTGCTCTATGGTTCCATCCAATTCTGGGCCAAAGGTCTAACAGAGCCCCAGAGGAGGATTACAGGGCAAGGGTCTTGGTCCTTCACCAGTTGAAACAGTATTTTTGTTTCATTTTGTATTCTTTACCTGTTCTATTTCTTCATATCTTTGAAACGAAAAAAATAAAGTCTCTTCTCCACAAACTGTTCTGCCAACAGTCAGTCCTTCTCAAGTTTCTCAGACCCCTCACCTGATCCCATAGCTGGGCTGCCCCTTCAGTACCCCTCACTGACCTGCTCTGGATGAACGCTGCCCCAGGGAGGAGACTTAACTTCAGGTGAGGTGCTCCCTTTGTTTAAGGACAATTCACAGAGGGAGACTTAACTTTGAGCCATCAGCAGCCAACAGGCTAAGCTGGGGGAAACCCAGTTCCCTCATAAAGGGGGTGGCATCATAGAATTCACTCTAAGTCGACTTTGGAAGAAGAAAATGGGGCCCACGCAGCAAGAAATAAATCCAGAAAGAGATACAGAGATCTGACAATATTATATGAGTCCTTCAGCTCACCTCTATCCCTGAATTCCTAATTACATGAGCCAATAGATTTCATTTTCTGCTTAGGCTGTTTGAAATTGGGTTTCTGTCACTTGCAACTGAGAGACTCCTGATTAATAATAACTCATGTCTGAAGAAAGCAATAATCACTATTTTTTTCTAGCACTTATCACAATATTAGTATTATAATTTATTTGTTTACACATGTATCTCTCTACTTAGACTGTAAATTCCTTATAGGATCACATTTTATTCATCCTATCTCACACATCTATAGCAATGCATAAGTAAAGGAGGTAGTGAATAAACATTTGTCAAAATAACAAATAAGAAAATTCCAAAATGATAGACAATGCATGGGCATAGACATGGAGGAGTTCACAGAACATTAAATAAGGAAAGTCAGTCAAAAATCGATCTGAAAGGCACACTATTTGGGTTGTCAGATTTCACATTTACTCTCTTAGCCCTACCTATCCAATTGGAATTTAGCTCAAGATACCCATATTCTTTAACATCAGTAGTATTAGGTTGACACTTAAGCTAGGTTTGTTGGAACGCTCATTCTCTCTTATCATACACCTTTTGCTTTCACTATGATTCTGAGTTCCATGTTTATCCTTGGTCTATTGATTCATTCAGTGTATATTTGATCTCATGCCCTATGCAGGGCTCAGAATATAGCTATGAATATGATTTTTAAAAAAACTCCACACATACACACACACACATACAATTATTTGTGTATGATTCTAGGAATTGAAAGTGTCCTTGAGAAAGTGACATTTCCATAGTGAACCAAAAGAAATAGAAGTTAACTTCATAAAGACAAAAGGAAACAGAATACAAAGTAAAAGAAGTAGCAGGGCAAGAATCTGAAGGTAGATGGCAGTCATCTTGTGGGAAGTCAGCATCACAGGCTATGTTAGATCACTTAGATTTTAACTTAAGGACACAAGGAAGTCTTTGTAAGGTTTGAAGTTGAAAATGAGATGTTGACTGAGAGCTTACTAAGTGCCAGGCCTTATTCTAACTGCTTATATGCCAATATAACAGATACTATTCCAAGCACTTTACATGTGTCAGGATCCTCATGACATTTTCTGTTAGTACACTTTTTGTCATGGTGTCAAATACTTGTGAAAACCAACTCAAAGGAGGAAAGGTTTATTTTGGATCATGGTTTCAGGGGGTTTTGTCCATAGTCATTTTGTCTCCTGGCTGTGGGTTTGTAACAAGACAGAACATCAAAGCAGGGGCGGGGCATGTCAGAGCAGAGTTGCTAACCTCCTGGCAGCCAGGAAGCAAAGAAAGAAGGAGAGAATGAGGAAGGGGCCAGGGACAAGATTCACCCTTCCAGGGCATGCCTCCAGTGACATATTTTCTCCAGTTAGGCTCTACCTCATCTTTTCATTTCCTTCCAATAGTCTATTTAGTTACAAGCCCATCAATGGATTAATCCTTTAATGAGATCCGAGACATCATGATCCAGTCATTTCCCAAAAGCCACATCTTTCAACATTGCTGCATTGAAAACCAAGCTTTCAATATATGAGCTTTTGGGAGACATTTTAGATCCAAACCTTAACATGGTATGGTAGCTCTCTACGAGCCTTCATTTCACTGTCCAGCAATTTGTTCTCTTCCTCTCTGGGTTCTTACTTACATAATCAGTTCTGAATCCAGAATGAAAAATGGATTGAAAGAGAGAGAATAGTTGGGATGCTCTGGGCTATAGATTATAGAAAACCTAAGCAAAAGTGGCTTTACCAAATGACAAGTTTATTGGCTTACATAAATGAAAAGTTCAGAGAAATGGTAAACTGTGACATCCTCTCTTTCCATGTCTCTTGTTTGATTTCTGCATTGCTACTTTGTAAAGTTGGCTCCCCCTCATGATCCCAAGATAGTTGCCAATGGTTTCCATTTCCCTTGTTCATGTTGAGCAGAAAGAGGGACCTCCCTTTTCAGAGCAAGAAACTCCCTACCCAGAAGCCCTCTATACACAGTTTATTGTGTCTCCTTGGCCTTAAATAATCAGTATGGTGAAGAATGTAGATGAATTCACCAAGCAAATTAATAAATTCACTAATTTAATAGGAATTCACAGCAAGAGCTGGCATAATCAGAATATATTCCTTGAACTGAGGGAGAAGTTAAATCCCACCCAAATTACATGGTTGAGAATAGATGTTTCCAAAAGGAAATTTGAGGTACTGCTACCAAGAAGGATCAGAAATGGATGCTGGGCAACCTACACAAGTATCATTTATGGGGAACAAGACATGAGTTAAGAAGCCAGTTAGAAGGCCTACAATAATCCAAATGAGAGATGACAACGTCCTAGGCAAGGAGAAGTCAGTGAAGGTTGAGAGAAGTAGACAGATTCAAAAGGTAGAATGGACAGGACTTGATAAATAATTACCTGAGAAGTTTAAAAAGTGGGAGAACTAGACAAAGATGACTCAGAGAATAAAGTTTTTTCTTGGCCAGATGGTGACATGGTTAGCCTAAATGTTGTAAGAATTCCCTACTCTGGGTCCATGAATGAGAAAAGTTTATCATAGGTTCCTTTATCATGTTTTCTAAATTAACCTCATAATGGCTCCTTTACTCTTCAAATTTCTCTTTTGTTCCTCTGGAGCCTCAGATGTTTCTTTCTATAATCTACTGTTTATTTGTACCACATTCATTCAAATATTAAGGTTATTTCTACATTATTTTCTTTATGTACTCTACTAGGCAAACATTTGACCTAGTACTAACCAGGGGTTAATGTGTTGAAGTTTGACCTCATTTCAAGTCACTTTGGAAGTATCTAAAATTAGTACACCTTGAATTATAAACACAAATTGAGATGGCTGCTTTGTTGATTTTTCCCTTGTGGCTCTGTCTGGTAATAGATTCCAGATCCCTGGCCACAAAATAAGGCATATGATCCAGGGATGTGTCAATTTAAGTTCCTCACTCCTCTAGCACAGTGGCTAATTCATTCATAGGGTGGAATTATGGTTCCTTCCTAGAGATTTTTCAAATAGAATTTTTCAAAAAGAGATTCACAGACTGGGGGTGTGTCTCAATGTTAGACCACTTGCCTAGCATGTGGGAGGCCCTAGGTTCAATGTCCAAACCTCCAAAAGAGAGGGTTGGGGTCGGGGGAGAAGATTCGCTCTTTTTCTAAAATGACTAAGTTTAAAGGATTATAATTTCAGGTTGACTTGGCTGTGTACTTATTACTCATGAATTTAGATTATCTACAGAAACCACTGAAGAAAGATACAGAGATGCAAGATATGAAAAGAGATATACAGAAATCCTGAAGTCTGGTAGCATCTATAACCCTGGATCTTGTGTCCCTAGAGCTAGATCTCTTTCTGACCTTTCTGTGGTTTGGTCATGACCTCCACAAGAGCAGGGATCCCAAGTGCCTGGCACATCATAATGACTCAAAAATTAATTGTTGAGTCAAAGACTTCACTTTGGACCAAGAGAGAATGACAGGGACCAGATTTACCTGCCCATATGAAACAATTTAAAAACCAGACAAAATATCTGAAACTATAGTTTTCAGATGTTGAATATCACATCAGTTAGTGCAGGTCAGTGATCCATGAAAGAGGAAGCTGATAAGGTATATTCTATGACTGACCCATTTTACTACCTAGAGAGGGTTTCCATAATATATTACAAAGAAGGGAATCAAAGTGGATTCTCAAGGTTTCTCTGAATTAAAGGAATAGGCTCAGGGTTTCGGGGAAACCAAGGTAGTTAGGGCTCTCAGGGCAGAATCCAAGAGAGGAGATTGCTGCAGAGATCTTTAGAGGGTCCCCCCCCCTTTATTGTTCAGTTGAGTATTAATCAAGACATGTGTATGAGGAACTACCTGAAGTGAGAGCTTTTTAAAAATCCCAAACTCCCTATTGCTTTCTTTGAGCACATCCATGTTTTGATTTAGGAAATGAACAAAAGCTCTAATAGTTAAAAAACAATATTTAAAGAATGTGAGTCAATAAATCTCCCCTTTTTTCTGAAGCTAGTTCTGTTTGGATTTCCATCTCTTGCAACCAAAGACTCTCAACCAATACCCCCTACAATTGTACTTCTTTGTATGTGTGTGTGGTGCTGGTGATGGAACCCAGGGCCTTATGCATGTAAGGTAAGCACTCTACCGACTGAGTTAACCCCAGCCCACAATTTTACTTCTTAAAGTCTTCCAAAGATGTTGGTTATGAAAATATTTATCATTTTAATGTTTATAAATGTAAAAAATCAGAACAAAAATTTTCTATGAAAATTATAAATTTACTTGATAAACTAGTATATGGTAACTATCATGATATTTTAGTATCTTATTTGTTGACATAGAAATATATTCAAGATATATTAATGAATATATGTATGTATATGGTCTAGAAAGCTATATCTCAAAAACTATATCTCTCTGGCTAATAGTTTCAGGGCTTTTTAAAAAAAAATCTGTTTTTTTCTGATTATTCTATTACAAATTGCTGCTTTCTTTGTTTCTTTTGGAGTTTCTTTGTTTGATCTAAGGTCTACCTCTTCTTTCTAGTGTATTTGTGAAGCAAAGAAGATTGACACACTTTTAGCCAGGTGAATAATTCATTTCTTTGCTCAGATTACAAACTCCACTTACTTTCCCAAACCCTTTGCAAGGTCTCTAATCAGTGAAGTTTTACTACCTTAAGACAACTGTACACACTGTACAAGTACTACAAGCACCAAAGCAACTGCTAAGTAGATGGCCACTTTCTCACTAATATCCTATAGGAGATTGTATAGTAAGATGTTGTATAGTTGAAGATGTATGTTCAATAAAATGGGGCCGGAGAAGTTTTAAACTTTGACTAAAGCACATGGAAGCAGCTCAGTTGTTCAAGCTTAGAAATGTGTCCCAGTGTCTGGCTGATCTAATGCTTTGGCAAATACTGAAAGTGACCTATGTCCCTAGGGGACACATATTATGCCTAACAATTCGATGTCCCAGATTTCCAAAAAAGACCTGATTTCTTTCTTTCTTTGTTTTCCATAACAAAGGTCATTCCTTTATTGGATTTTTGACTTTTAAATCCTGGAAGATTTTTTCCTGTAAATGAATTCATATATTTGAATTTTAAAAATTTTTTAAAAACTTTTGTTAGATTAAAAATCCCAATTATTAATTTAGAAAAGAATTGATGACATTTGCGTTCTTCCTTTAACTCTTGAACTACGGTTAGAAAAAGTAATCCTCAGGAAGGGTAATATGATACTGATCATCACAGAGATCAGGGAGAGATATGAATATTGTCAAAATAAAAATATAATTGGGGCTCAAACTTTGACAATCATAAGAAACTACAACCTGAATTCCCAATTTGCATCAAAAGTATGCCTGATCTTGAATTCTGGTCCCCAAAGTAAAATGAACTAGTATTTAAAAGAGGCTCAGTCAATGTCCTATGGCTGTCATATTCTTATTTCTCAAATGGAATTTTAATAAGTGATATTAGAGCTTTGTTGGGTTGTTTTGAGGATTAAATGAAATATTGAATGAATAAGGAACTTGAAAAGTACTTGTTCAATTTTGTCAAAGAGTCTATTGTTAAAATAAAATCTTACTACTAGATAGGTTGAGAAGGGCTGGGGAGAAGGAAGATGGAGGGAGTTAGATAATGGGTATCAAAACACAGTTAAATAGAAGGAACAAGTTACAGTGTTCCATAGTACAATGGATGCCTATAGTTCACAATAACTTTTTATATGTCTTGTGAAGAACTAGAAGAACAGAGACTAAGGCTCCAAATATAAAGAAATGATAAAGATGGAAATGTTAACGACTCTGAGTTGATCAATGTGGTCTGTATACATGTGTTGAAATACCAAACCATACCCTATAAATAGAGGCAATTGTTATATGTTAATCAAAGATAAAAAAATAAAATGAAATTTCATTATGGAAGAAAAGCAGCACAAATTTACTGTTATTCTTGCTTCTTCTTATGTTTATTAGAGAAAAAAACAGAACAAGAAAAAAAGAGTAAGAATCACCAACAGTACCACTGCATAGAGAATTGTTAATGAACTACAGTTTTCCAGAACCTAAATACAGTCTACAAAAACTTTAATTGGCAGAATGAAATCTCATCTTTGAACTTTTCCCAGCTCCCATGAAATCTCTGCATGGGGCGGGGAAAGGTGAGATTCTGGGCCAAGAGTCAAAGAGAAGAAGGCAAATGCCATCAAATCTAAGAGGCAATGAGACACAGGACTAGAAAGACGAGACAAAGCCCAGAAGCTGCTGGATAAATGATTGAGGAGCCAGAATGGAGTGAGCCTGGAGAGTCTTGGGATTGGCAATAACTGGCAACAAGAATGGCATTGCTGGAACTTAGTCTTTTTTTAAAAAAAAATTATTCTAATTAGGCATATATGACAGCAGAATGCATTTTGATTCATTGCACACAATTGCAGCACAACTTTTCATTTCTCTGGTTGTACACCATGTAACGTCGAGACATGTGTGCAGTCTTACATGTACTTAGGGTAATGATGTCTATCTCATTCTGCCATCTTTAGAGCTTGTTCTTTATTGGCTCACATCAGACAGCTCTTGGTTCAATCATAGTGGTTTAAAGATTCAGGGTCGTTAAAATAATTAACTTAGGAAGTGGCTGTGTTGTTACACTTATGAGACTGCAGTTGTGACTATTTAGGTTAAAAGTTTGGGTGGCTGTAAAAATGTTAAATACTTTGATTGAAAAGACAAAAAAGAAATAAGATTTTGTATTTTTTTTCATTTAATTGGAATGCTTTCAAGTCTGTAAATATGATACTTGTAAATTTAAAGCATTAAGCATTTACAAGTGAATAATACATACCTGAAGTTGAAATAAATTCCTTAAAGTTTAAAGAGAGGGGGATTAGAGTGAGTATTTTGTAATACTCCCTCCAGGTGAAGAGAAGGGTATCAATTACAAGAAAATATGCCAGGACCCAAATAAATCGTTTTTCTACATCTATACTTTAAAAATAGCTGAAAAAAAAAAGATACAAAGAAGTAGGGATTGAGTGCAGGCTTATCTGTATGAGGCCCTGTGTTCAACCCCAGTATCCCCCCCTGCCCCGAGGGCCCCAATGACCCAAAATATGATTCTAATTATTAGATCAAAAACATTTGTCTTGAAACTTTGACCTATGCATGAAAAGTTTCAAAACCTTCCTGAAACATCTGATTATTGTTCTAAATCCTTCAGTAATTTCCACCACACCCTTAGCTATATTTTACTCCAGCAAATGCTTCCTGATCCATCCAGGCTGGGCTCAATGCCCCTCCTATGTATTCCCAGCATCCTATTATAGATTTCTATGTGTTGCATTTGTGTTGAAATTACTTATACCATTTCTTTTTGAGTAAACTGTTAAGTTTCTGCATGAAAACTCTCCACAAACCCCAGAGATTGAGTTCCCCTATTATATGTCTACAATTCGCTATGGTTTTCCTTCATAATGCTCATGGGTATGATTATTTCTGTAATGGGGTTGGCAATTACCACCCTCAGTCCTACAAAACCATTAGGGCTGAGACTTTCTTTACATACCGTCAGTTTCCTCACAGCATTCCACTGATTTCCAAAAGATGACTTGAGAAAAAAAGGAAAATGAATGCTGATTGTTCCTTTATTTAAAGCAATAATTTATATTTGTAAAGAGTTTTAAAATAAGGCTTGTAATAAAAAAGCAGTATACTATTTCTCCTTTTCTACCCCCAATCCCCACTAAAAAGCATCATTTATATATTTTTTAATTGTACTGTTTCTGTTAGTATACGTTTCTGTCTTCCTAAAGAACATTTTTTTAAATTTGTTGTTTTTAGATATGTTTGACAGTAGGGTGTATTTTGACATATTGTACATACATGGGGTATAACCCTTTACAATTTTGATGTCTTTCTTGTGGTTGAAAGGAACATTCTTGTATTGTTGTGATTTGGAGATTGCTGTTTTATATCCTTGGCTTCCTCCTGTGGAGCATGGAGATTAAGCTTACAATTCACCCCTTCCCCACTATGTACATATTCTCATAAATTCTTCTACTCCATGTCTCCTTGTATGATTATATTATTCTACAACTCTTGGTTAACTCAATGTGACCAGACAGGGAACACTGATTACATTTTCTTTCTTGTAAATTTTTTTTTTCAGAACTGATAATTGTCACTCTTTATCATTTGCTTAGTTTTCTACACACCCAATAACTAATTCATCCCAAAGCATTACTCCAGTATTAATAACTTTTCTTAATGTTCAGATACATCAGATTGTTTCTTCTATTTATTCATGTTGGGTCAACACCCCTCTTCAAGCCTCTGTTTTCCTGCCTCAACACGAACAGGTTGCTCTCTAGAAATAGATATAGGAGTCACTCTGGTATCTCCTTCATGCTTAGCCTGGGGATTCCCTTCTTCTCCTAAGGCTGCATCTCCCATTTTCTGCATCCTATCTCTTTCTAATTTTTGCTTTGTGGAGCACATCTTCCAGGGGTTCTTGAGAATGTTCAGAACAATTTTAAGCATGAACATCTGCAAATGCCTCATTCCATCATCACATTTGAATGAAAGTTTTGCTGAATATAGAAGTCTAGGTTGAAACCCTTTTCCTTGGAATTCTGGACATGGTTCCATTGTCTTCTTACATGAAACATTGCTGCTCAAGAGTCAATTCCTTTGTAATTCTAGTTCTTTGAGGCCTCTTTTCACCCTGCTATTTTTTGGAAATGGTTAGGAGTCCTTTTTGTCCCTAGTAAATAAAATTTCTCAGAAGGTGCCTTGGTATAAGGTGCCTTGGCATCTTTTCAGATCTATTGTGTAGATCATTTGTAGGTCCTCTCTGTAAAGTCTTTGCTTAGCATCCAGTGGGCATCTTAAGTGTCAGTCGCCATTTTAAGAAAAATTTCACTTTCACACCCAAGGGCATTTCTGAGAAAGGCTCATCACTCCCTCACACCAACCCCACCCTTAACCTTCCACTATAGGACCTAATCCCTGAGCCTAATTAGGAGCCTAATCCCTGAGCTCTAATCCCTTAGCCTCTAATCCCTGAGCCTGTCCCATAAAAGTCCCAAACCCCAAGCCTGTTTTGGCTCTCTCTGTCTGTGGAGAGATGGCCTTTATTTGTCAGCTCTGACAAATAAAGCCTCGTGTGTATCTCTGTCTGGTCTCTGTCTTTCATTTCTTGCTTGCCTGTCTCCCAGTTCCTCGATTTCCTTTCGCTCTCACTCTAGAAAGTCATGTCTTTCAGCTGAGGGAAATTTTCCTGAATTTGAGAGTCACTTCCCCCTTTATTTTCTTTATTCTTTCCTTTATTATTTAGATGCTAAACTAAGTTTTCAATTTTCTTTTTGGTTTTCCATCTCTTTTTCACTTTCATTTTATTTTTTATTCTATTTCTAAAAGGTTTCCCCAAAAGTTATCTTTTTATTCCACCACTTCCTTAGGTGTGTGTGTGTGTGTGTGTGTGTGAGAGAGAGAGAGAGAGAGAGAGAGAGAGAGAGAGAGAGAGAGAGAGAGAGAGAGAGATTCACTTCACAGAATGGATCACCTCATTACTACCTCCCCTTTCTTGAAAATTTTATTTTACCATGACCAGTATACTACAAGAATGGGAAGTTGGGGCTGGGGCTGTAGCTCAGTGGCAGAGCACTTGCCTAGCATGTGTGAGGCACTGAGTTCCATCTTTAGCACCACATATAAATAAACAAATAAAATTGCCACAACATGTGACTAAATCAGTCAGGGTCACTCCAGGTGAATTGGGTTGGGATGAAATAATCACACAGAGATAGTGAAAATACCTTTTTCTTGGGGCATTTTAGTGGCTCCTTGGCCCCAGCTCCCACAAAGGAAGCAAGTGATGCAGACAAAAGAGAGAGGGAGCACATTCTGAAGCCCTATTTATTAAGGGGAGCCATTTGATAGAAAATTCCATCCAAAAAAGTTAGAAGGAACAAGAAGGCAGCCCACTCCATTGGGTAATTCCCACTCCCAAAGCCTCACTCCCTTGCTGAGCAGAGATGGGGATCCACCTGCTTCCCCAGTAGGGAAACCAGTCTTCACATTTCCATTGCTCAAAGCTAGGGGGCGCACAGCTCCTTTGTGGCAGCTCATGACATAAAATAAAAGTAATCTGTTCATCTACTATTACAAAAAGGAAACAAAAAGAAAGGGAAGTTGTACTCCATGTATGTATAATATGTCAAAATATACTCTACTGTCATGTATGACTAAAAAGGAAAACAATATATTTTAACATTTACCTCCTCTCTAAGTTGAGATTTGAATTTTCCCTAGACTAAAACATTTGTTCCCATTTATTCACCTGCTTCCACGTTATTGTGTTGTCTCCTTTCTCATTCTCTAGGTCCTTCTTGGTTTATGCCGTTTCTGGAGTCAGTTTACTAGGAATGCATACGTTGGATCTACCGTGTGGTCAGACTTTAGTGTCTTGTTGTTTTTGTTCTCACAATAGCAGTCAGATTTCTTCTCAAGGCAGTATGGATACCTCTGAGCTACTGGCAAAAAGTAAAAGTACAGAAAAGAGAAAATGTAAATGTTAATATTCAAGGTTTTATAACATTAGTATTGGAGCCAGCTCCTACTGGGTCACAAGAGTAGATGGTTTTATTTTCAGAAATTTTGTGAGTCAGATGTTAAAAATTATTAAAAATTAAATAAATTCACCATGCTCATTACAATTTATGATGAAATAAATTATATTGAAGACAAAGGTAGGGGGCTGGGATTGTAGCTCAATGGTAGAATGCTTGCCTCTCACGCCTGAGGCACTGGATTTGAATCTCAGCACCACATAAAAATAAATAAAATAAAGGTATTGTGTCCATCTACTATAGATAGATAGATAGATAGGGGTAATAAATACTCAAAACTCATCACTTCCTAATTATTTTGGTGAACTTACTAATATCTATATTCTTTTTTTAAAAAATATTTTTTAGTTGTGGATGGACTCAATACCTTTTTAAATTTTATTTATATTAATTTTTATGTGGTGCTGAGAATCAAACCCGGTGCCTCACACATGCTAGGCAAGAGCTCTACCACTGAGCCACAACTCCAGCCCCTAATATCTATATTCTTAAGGTTAGTTACGTTCACAGTATCTTTATAGTGGAACTATTAGACAATGGTGTGCCTTATCTCTTCCCACTTTATTTTTAGAGAAGCCATATTTATAGCTTAAAAGTGACAATGGTGGGAATGCATTGACAGACAGATGAGCTCTGCTTTTTCTTTTTTCATTTTCATTTTATACTTTAATTTAAATGAAAATGTCAACTAACATTCACTGACATACCACACTCATTTGTCAGTTGTAACCACAGGTTGGCCATAGATGCCAGAGTTCAGTAAAAACCAATGAAATCATTCCATGAGAATCAATTGGTCATAATGATTTTACAACAAAGATTATTTTATATATTATTATTTATACATTTTGTGCATTTATATTAGTAAACTACGGTACACACTGGCACATGTTTACTTGATTTTGTTGCTGTTGTTGTTGTTTATTTTTTGAGAACTGGTTGCTAAACCCTTATTAATACAACACTGACTATGATCATCTCCATACTATAAATTACCTGAGTGTGAGTGCAATAATTCCATGATTGTTTCTGTTTGATTCCCCAAGACCCACAGTTTCTATTACTCAATAGTTACCTCATAAATATTTATTGAATGAGTAAAGCTCAGAAACCCTGCCTCTTTAATTTTTATGTCAGAGAATTAGCACTTGTGCCTGATACAGATTAAGTTCTTAAAAAAAAAAAAAAGTATTTGCTGACCTGAACTTAACTTGAATAATAGCCTCCTAATTCAGAAAACAATCCTGTGGCAATCAAACACACATCACCAAAAAGAGTGAGATGGTTTATTTTTTCAGGCCCAAGGCAGATAGTCACATGCTTGCTTTCGTGGTGGTTGCTTTGTAAGTTAAAGTCACTTGTTGCAGGAAGTCCAAGGAGAAAGTCAGATCTCTTTCTTCCTAAAACAGTGCCCTATTCATTAGATTTTCTGTTTCTCACATGTTCCAGCATTTTCTGACACTAATGTTGGATAGGAGAGCTAGTTACTTGCTTTATGGCTGCAAGATTTTTATTTAAGAAAAATGACAAACAGAGTCTAGAAGAATCAAATAAGAAACTACCAATGTTTACCTTTTAATTAGCACACATTATGCTTATTATAAAAACTAGATTTAATACAAGTAAGTTTGCTTTACAACTCTATAAGGTAAGAATTATCCTTATATAATAAAGATATTGAGAGAGCTTTGTGAATTTTCCTAAAGCATACAATTGTTTAATAGCAAGACTATGAATTCAAAATAGTTCTACCTTGAGACAAATCCCAGTATATTTTAATTGGACAGTGTTTCTAAAATATTGGCTGTTTATACACCATTATTTAGGAGTTGACTATTGTCTGCATGCCAATTATATTATCATTTACTTCCTATTTTCCTTGGTCTTCTTTTGTTATTATTTAGCCAAACCTTAGGCAATAACATCCATGGAATTTATGGATTGACATACTCAATATTGTCCTAATACATATTAAAATAGAAGCATAATTATTAAACATTTTTGTTTGCTTACCACCAAAATGACCTTGAGTACAATCAGAAATACATACACTTCCTAAGGCAAATAGTGCTTCCTGTAATGCTGCAGATTTAACTTGTACAAGGGTGGGGACAAGTATGATGGTCATATTTGTTATACTGCCTTCAGTTTAAAGGAAATAAATCAACTTATTTTGCTGAGAGGTACGGAGGGAGCCTGACTCATGCTTCCTGAGCAAATTCCCATTACACCAAACAAGGAGGTTTACAAAACTTTCTTGGTCATTAAAACCTTCCAAGCAACTGAAGTGGAATTAAACTTGGCAAAGATTACTGAATGCCACCAGTGTTAGACAATTGAGGGTTTCTGCAACAAGAACAGAATTCAAGAAAAATAAATCCAAATTGTTGGAAAGCACCTACACTGAGAGTCATGCAGGATTCAAAATTCTAAGAAAAGCTTCCTTGCATCTGTGCTGCCCCAGCTGGAGTTGACAGAATTGTTTCTATTCTTTCCTGTAAGTGTGTAGGGGGAGGAAGTAGTTGAATTGTCATTCTTGGCTTTTGAGTGGGAAGAATAATACAGCATTATCAGAGAAAATGGCCAAGGGGGAAAAGGGAGGGGGCAATATTTTTTTGAACTGCTGTAAAACTAAATTCATATTTCTGTGAAAAAAAACCCTGGATTTGGTTTAATAGATAATATGGAATGTTTTCTAACATAATTAAAAGGAAAAAATAGGAGAGCTTCAGAAACTATAATAGAAAAGACCATAGTGGTAAACAGTATAAATTAATTTTTTTTAAAGTCTGTGAAATATAAATGTCTACATTGGACTGGAGGGTGCAGCTCAGAATACTTGCCTGACATGTGTGAGGCCCTGGGTTCAATCCTTGGCACTGGAAAAAATAATCTACTTTTGGCTTTTTAATATATCTACTTTACAATGTCTTCAAGTCCCTTCACAAAACAGTTCCCTACCACATAGCCAATCCTCTTCTACCTACAAATGTTTTGGGGCATCCTGTGCCCCAATTAGCCTAAATCCAGGATCACTAGCATGGATTTCATCTACATCTGGACTTTAAGTAGATTATAATTTACAAACTTTAGAATTGCTGCCCTTTTAGTTTTTAAAACGAAAGATTCCAGATAGCATTTAGAACTAGTCTTGGTTTTTTTTTTTTTTTTTTTTTTGAGGAAATGGAATCTTTCACAATAATTAGGACTTCATGATTGAGCGTGTGTTTTCATCTTGCCTTGGCCAAGTGTGCGGTTAGTAACCTCGGTGACAAATGAAATGACTTCTAGTTGCTGAGGAATCATCATAAAAGAATGTGAGATCATTTCCCCCTCTGTCTTGGAATAGGATAGCTAGGAGTTTGTATTCTGTTTGGTGAGGTCTAGGTTTCTTCACTGAGTTAAAAAAACATTTTTTTTTTTTAAATGTAGGGTCTTGGAGACTTGCTGGATTGACCTTCAGGAGAAAATCTTCCAGAGTTAAAAGAGAAGGGGCTGGGTTACAGATGATTTGTGGAGTAGGAACAGGGCTGTCATAGGTCCTCCCACTGTGAGGATCGACACTGGGCTTCCTCACGGGACTAGAAGTTGCAGGAGTTTTGAGGGACATGGGTTTGCATGCATCTGAACCCTAAGCTGCAGCCTTTCCTCTTGAGTGAAGTCCCAGTTGCTGAATTTGACAAGGAGGGAGATGTTATCTTTACCTTTGAATGGTATACAACAATAATGTGGACAATGTGCATCTCATCAGGAAGGAAATGGATTAAGGACTCTCTTCACACCCCTCTCTATTGGTGTTTCAAATTATGTAACGTTCTTTTATGAAGGATAAGGTAGAGCCCTCTAAAGATTACAGGTTAAATTACCACTTTAACAGGCTCAATGGATTTAATTTAACCTAGGAAAATAATGAGATGTGACATCTCCTACACTTTAATTGTACTAGCTATCTATTGCTGGGTAACAATATTATCGTGAACTGAATGGCTTAAAAGAGTATTTGTTGTCTCATAATTTCTCTGAGTTGTGAATCTGGGCATGACTTAACTTAATCCTCTGCTTCAAGGTCTCTCATAAGACTTTAGTCACATGTCAGTCGAGGATGGGGGTTTCATTAAAGGTTCCACGGAGGAAGGCCCTCCTTCCAAGCTTGCATGCTGTGAGCAGCATCTACTTTCTTGTAGGATGTTCGACAGAGACCCTCAGGTCGTCCACAGTAGAATGGAGGCAGCCTTCAATTCCCTGGTCTTTGCTTATGGTGACTTGCTTCATCAGAGCACCGGTGAATCAATAGAATCCACTAGCAAGATCCAAGTTACAATCTTACATTATGCAATCATGCACAGACATGGCATCATCTTTGTCATTTTCCATTGGTTAGAAGCAAGCCACCAGTCCCATCCACATTCAAAGAGAAGTGCATACATGAGGACATAAATAGTAAGGACTGAGGATAACGTGGGGCCATCTTTGTATTTATGACATAAATTATCAAATAATTTTATACTGGTTAATACTAAGAAGTTTGTGGGGAAAAAAATGTAATTTAAATGCAATAATTTACAATGGTTATCATGTTAGTGTCACAGAAGAATGGGGAGGTGAAGTTCCAAGACTCCGGTTTTGGGTCCTGATGAAAAAAAAATTTAAAGACAGACATGAAAAGTCAAGCGAGAGAATTTTATTATAAGAGAAGGCAAAGTAAGGCTCAAGCGAAGAGCAGGGGGTCAGGGGGAATGGGTTGTCTCTGAGCAGAGAACGTCAAGGGAAATAATGCTGCTTCCAAAATTATTGCTGTTTGATGTTCTCCAGAATTGCGTTCTGCCTTCTGCAGTCTTTACTAATTAAATGTTTGTCTCCTTTACATAGGACAGGGGAGTTTTTGACCCTAGTTGGTCCTCTCTGGAATTGTTTCGGTGGCTATCCTATTGTGGGGGGGGGGGCTTCATGTGTATGTCAATCCTGTGTTAACATGGGTTAATGGCTGGACAAAATTTACTTTAATGTGCCTGTGCTGATAAGGAAATTTCTCTTCTGAAATACATTGAGAAACCCCTATGGCCACAAATCCTAACTTTAGGATGACCCCAACTGATCCTGTCAGGAGTTAGTCCCATTGATCTTTCTTTCTTGAAATATTTCTTGATTGGCTCTGTTCATTTCCATCTGTTCATTCTCAAGGTATGTGTGCCTTATTTTTCTATAAGTTAATTTGATTATTCATTTGCCTTAAAAGTAATTTAAAGAAAATCCATGATCCTGACACATTATTGGTTTGCATTCCATTTCTCATAGGACTTCCTAATATTAGTATTCACCTTTTTCTCAGCCTATTTTCTTCTTTCATTTATAATTTTTACTACTATTTTTCATGTCTCTTAAACTTCTCAAATCTTTTGCAAAAAGAGGTGGATAGGGGCTACGAATGTGACTCAGTGATAGAGTGCTTGCCCGGCATGTGTGAGACCCTGGAGTTGATTCCCAGCACCACAAAAAGGTAAAAAGAAAAAGAAACAATGTACTTAATAAATAATAATTAAACAAAATAAGTGTACTTAAAATACTTAATATGAAAATAACACTTTTATTAAAAGGAGAAGATAGGTTCTATAGTATTTATATTTACTAAAATGAAGAAAAAACAAATTTCTACTAAATAGTTATGAAGGATATTTCTGTGATTTTCAACTTTACTCATAGTAAGAAATGCAAATTAAAGCTCACTGGTATACAACATACATCAGATTAGCAAAAATTTGAAACCTCTCATGGTGAGGCTTGAGGAAAAAATAGATAAAAAACTACTAAAACTTATAATGTTAGATATTGATAGATACTATGAAGAAAATTAAAGTAGGACAAAGTTAGAGTGACAGTATTTTTATTTGTATATAGGGTGGTCTAAATGGCACTTCAGAGAAGAAATTCATGCAAAAATTTAAAGAAGCTGAGCCTTCAAATATTTAAAGAAAAAGTGTTCCAGGAAAATACAAAGCTCAAAAACAGGAAAAGTTCATAAACTTTAAAGAATAGGAAGAAGGTCTGAGCAGCTGAAGCATAATAATAAAGAATAATGGTGAGAAATCAGCAGGAGAGGCAGCCAGGGGTCAGATTGAATAGGGCTCTGAGGACTACAGCAAAAAGCTGTTTGCTCTGTGAACCAAATCCACTTGTGACTTGAGAGCAATCACTATGGTTGCTAAAGAGAATGAGGGTAGGGAGAGGAATTGGGCAAGAGAGGAGGCGAAGAAACCAATTAATGAGAAGACTATATCATATAAAAACTGTCATTTTGGTCAAGTTACTTAATATCTCTGGAAGCACTTTCCTCATCTGAAAAATGGGAATGATAATTCATTCATTCAAATACATTTGCTGAGCAGTTACTATGCGAACAGGACAAAAAAGATAGCCATCTGTCTAAACTGAGCCTGTATGTACCCTTATCTCATATTCCCTTCTTCATTAAAAATAATAATAATCAGTTTACAGTCCTTTTTTTTTTTTTTTTAAACAGTTCCAGGAATTGAACCCGGGACTTCAAGCACGCTAAGTGACTGGTCTTTCACTGAGCCACACACCCAGTTTATCACTGTAATATACAGCATTGTCCCAGACTATGAATAGTTTCCCACAATCAGCAATATGATTCATTCAAAATGGATTATTGGAAAATATTGTGACATTGGGGAAGCTCGTTCTTGTCATCTCACTTCATTTTGTGCTTTTCTGTTTTCTTTTTAGGGGTTTCGTTGGCATTTCCCTTTGAGGCATATTCTGGGTCAGGAAAGTTTTCCAACTGCCCTGTCTGTCCATAATACCGGCCCTGTGTCCAACCCACACCAACTCCTCGGCCTCCGAGAGGTTAGTCTTCCCTCACCACAGCATGTAATAACTATTTCCATTTCCTTTTCTTCCCATGCTAATTTCTCTCCAGGCAGCATAAGTGGCCCTTCTGACTCTGAATACCCAAATTATGGAGTATTTCAGAGAGAGCTCTCCACCCTCTCTAAAAATCTCCCTTCCTTTAATACACCTCTTTCTGTTATATTCACATTTTGCTATAGATAGTTGTCTCATTTAAGGTCTCACAGTGGACTCCAATGACTCAAAACAACCAAGTAAAGCTAAGATTCCAGCCTGTAAAACACTTCCTCATTAGTCTGACATGAAACAAAGATAATCACACTCAGGCATTTGACCCAGGCCCAGGAGTCCACGGAAGTTAATTGTTTGGTGATTTCCTGTACTTGAAGCACAAATGCTTCCTTTTCCAATAATAGGCTCACTAAAGCCTCAGTCAATGCAATGAAATTAGGGACTTCAGGGGCAGCCTGTATTCAGGTAATGCAGTGGTAATTTAGGAGGAGAGGTTTACAGGATGGAAATGTGGTTTATAAAGAAACTACAGGTCCTCTCTCAGTTTGAGGATTCTTGATTATGTTTCTGAGTACTTTTGGAGGGGTGGTGACTCTCCTACCAATGATTCCTTGATTTGATTGCACCCCATGGAGTTTGAAGCCTAAATCTTTCAAAGGAGAAAAGGGTGGGTGTAGAAGGTATGCAAGCATAAGCTACCAGAGTCCAAACTCCTAAGCTTAATAGAAGATCTTTCATCAATTGGCTCTTGACTACCAAGCCAGCATTTCCTCCCTTGTAGAGACCCTGTGTTCCAACCACACTAAATTATTCTACATTTCTCAAAACACTCCTTGCTTTTCCAGGCCTCCCTTTCTCTCCACCTGCCTGGGAATGTCCTTCATTGACTCTCTGCCCGATTGACTACTAGTCACGCTTTAAGACCAAGATGACATCATTTATTAGCCATGTCCCCTTTTTTCTATTCCTAAAATTACTACTACAGCTCAGGGCCTCAGAATTTTTTGGCCAGATGGCTTCCAACAACACATTCTTCAGAACTCTGGTGTTGAACCCCTTCAAATCCTTCTTCCATCCATTAGACAGAACAATTTACCTAAAACAATTTGATCATCTTATCACCTTCTCAAATTCTTTTTTTGGGGGAAGGGGAATTTATTGGGAATTGAACCCAGAACCTATGCATGCTAGGCAAATGCTTTACCATGGAGCTGTATCTCCAGCCCTTTACTTTTTTTTTAACACAATACCTTTATTTTATTTATTTATATGTGGTGTTAAGAATCAAACTCCGAGCCTCACAAGTGCTAGGCGAGCACTTTACTGCTGAGCCAAATCTCAACCCATCTACCCCTTCATATTTTTTATTATGAGATAGGGACTCACTAAGTTGCCTAGACTGGCCTCAAACTTGTAATCCTACTGCCTCAGACTTCTGAGAAGCTGAGATTTCAAGGTGTGTACCACCACACCAGTGCTACTGATGTTGTCTGGTGACGAGTCCTTGCTTCCCCAGTGTTGAAGAATAACACCAGAGAAGCACGCCGAAGCAAGGTCAGAGTGGAAAATTAGAAGTTTATTAAGGGACAGCAGAAAAGACTTCTCCCGGAGGAAGAAGGGGACCCAAGAGATGGAATCCATTGAAGGGCAAATGTGTTCCACTTTTTATAGTTTTCAGTGATGGAATGTAGGTGGGAAGGCCCGAAGGGTTGGGACACAGGGGGGCCAAAGAAGTAATCTGGGCACTTCCGAGTCAGCATCTTCAAGTTTGTTGTTCATTAACACTTCTTTGGGATGGGCTATCTTCATGTTTGCTGGGGGCTGTTCATTAACTCTTCTTTGCGCTTTTTCCTAGACTTTATTAACATTTCGAAAGTTGCTCAACTTTTCCGGGAATTCATTCTCAGCATGGCCTCCATTTTAGATTTCACTCGATATTAGACCCGATTTACCTAACTACACTGACTACCTAACTTTAAATCTGGCTTCACCAGGCCCCAATTGAACTCTTAAAGTTTTTCTCTTAACTAGAATGTAAGATCATTAAAATCTCACACTCTAGTTAAGAAGGTAATTTTTGATCTTCCTCCAGCCCATCTCTGCCATTGCATCTTTCATCCGATGTTACCTGCCAGTTTTCCTCTAGTGAAACCAAATTGCATGAGCCTTCTTCCATATACATCTCCTCTCCCTGTTTCATTTCCAGATTATTTCCCTTTATGTCTGCTTAAGTTTTCCTCCAGGAAACACTCTCAATTGCACCCCTAAAATGTATGGTAATATCCTATAAATAGGATATACATTTTGGGAATGCATATTCCTAAATGTATATATTATAGGAATACTTTCTATATACAAATGTGCATAATACCCTTTATATGATCACTCTTTTCTGCATTTACTATGTTAACTTATATTTTAACTTTTCTTTATTTCAAATGAGATTATTGCATTCTTAGGGCTTGGGCCAGGAGTGCAATCCTCAAGGTTACTGTGTGGTACACTGTAAGCTCCATAAAATATGTTTTCAATGAAGAAACAAAAGATTCATCAAAGTTATGTACATTTTTTTTGCATGTCAACCATACTGCATGTCAATACAGTGGTTTTTAAAAGAGGCAAACTAACACACAATTTCAAAAAAGAAATAAAAGGAACAGTAGAATTATTTCCCTCCTTACACATATTTCCACAACCAGGGGTTTATTTGGGCTAATAAGCTCTTCCTTAATTCTTTTTTTTTCCAAAGAGAGAGAGAATTTTTTAATATTTATTTTTTAGTTTTCGGTGGACACAACATCTTTATTTTATTTTTATGTGGTGCTGAGAATCGAACCCAGAGCCCCACGCATGCCAGGCGAGCACGATACCGCTTGAGCCACATCCCCTGCCTGTCTTCCTTAATTGTTAAAGAGGTATTAAAACCATCACTCATTCACATGTCACTGTGAATTACTTCCATCTGCTGAATACTGGGTTCAGATCAATAGGAATTGAGAGTTTAATCTATCTATCTATCCACACATATATAAATATTTTTATACTTATGTTTATAAATATAAATAAATATATTTCTCTACTACATTGAATAGAAGCCAATGTAGAGAGGGTGGAGAGAGCTCAGTATATTTTGAAATATATTGAATATGTTTCTCAATCTCCTTGCAGTTAGAAACTTGTAATCAGATACATTTGTACTGGACTTTGTGAAGGATAAAGACATTAAAAAGCAGGCAATACTCAGGCCAGCAAGAGTGAGGCAGGTGCATCCAAACACCCAGGAAACAGTATTAGAGGTTCTTTTGGCAGGGTCCATTTCCCACATTAGTCAATGTACAGGCAGTGACATTTCCCTGGTAGAGTTCTGCAATCTGATTTGGGCATTATTTATTACCATGCAGCACAATAGATTGCTAAAAGTTATTCCTCCAATCTAAATGAAACTTTGTACCCTTTGTTCAACATATTACGTTTCTCCATTTCTTCCCTCATCCCTAGCCTCTGGTAGCCCACCTTTTTCTGAGCTCATCATTTTTATATTCCATGTGTAGTGAAATTATACAAAATTTGTCTGTTCCTGGCTTATTTCATTTGGCATACTGTCCTCCAGTTACATTTATTTTATCACAAATGACAGAATCTTCTTATATGTTAAGCTCTGTATAGTAGGTAGATTAGATAAATATATAGATAGATAGATATTTCCCCATTTTCTTTGTCTTTTCAGCCAATGATGGACACTTAGGTAGTTTCCATATCTTGGCTCTTGTGAATAATGTTGTAATGAACTTGGGAATGTGGAGTCTCTTTAATGCATTAATTTCAGTTCCTTTAGATACACAATCAGGCCAGATGCGGTGGCGAAGGTCTGTAATCCTAGCCACCTGGGAGGCTGAGGCAGGAGGATCACAAGTTTGAGACCAGTCTCAGCAATTTAGTGAGGCCCTAAGCAACTTAGTAAGACACTTTCTCAAAATAAAAAATAAAAAGACTGGGTATGTGGTCGGTAGTAAAGTGACTCTAGGTTCAATCCACATTAAAAAAAAAAAAAAAAGCAGCTGGATACATGGCCAGAGATTGCTGGATCATAACTTGGTTGTACTAACTTACATTCCAACCAATAGCGTACAAGCATTGTTTTCTCTGCATCTGTGCCAACATTTGTTATAATTTATCTTATTGATAAAAGCCATTCTATCAGGTAGGAGGTATATCTGATTGTGGTTTTAATTTGCATCTCCTTGATGATTAGAGTGTTGAGCATTTTTTCGTATACTGATGGCCATTCATAGTTCTTATTTCAAGAAATGTCTGTTCAGAACCTTTGTGGATTTTTAAATTTATTTATTTATTTATTTTGCTATTGAATTGTTAGAGTTCCTTATCTATTTTGGATATTAGCCCCCTTACCAGCTGTACAGTTTGTCAGGGAGTCTCTTCACTCTGTTGTTTCCTTTGCTGTGCAGCAGCTTTTCAGTTTGATACAGTCTTGTCTTTTTTTGTTGTTGTTGCTGGTACCTTTCCAGTACTGTGCAAGAAACTGCCCCGACCAACATCATGGAGTTTTTCCCCCTGTTTTCTTCTAACAGATTTATGGTTTCAGATCTTATATTTAAGTCTTTTACCCATTTTTAGTTGATTTTTGTATGTGGTGTGAGAGAAGGGTTCGGTTTCATTCTTTGGTATGTGAATATCCATTTTTCACAATTTATTGAGGTGTCTGTTTTTCCCCATTGTGTGTTCCTGGCTCTTTTGTCAAAAGTCAATTGACAGTAATATTTGGGTTTATTTCTAGACTTTCTATCCTGTTCCACTGGTTGATGTGTTTGTTTTTAATCTAATGTCAGACTGTTTCAATTGCAATAGTTCGATATATGTTAAAGTCAGGGAGTGTGATATTTCAAGCTTTGTTCTTTTTGTTCAAGATTTTCTTTTCTATCCAGGGTATGTTATGGTTCCATATGAATTTTAAGATTCTCTTATTCTATTTTTTATTTTTTTAAATTTTTTTCTATTCTATTTTTTAATATTTTGTTTATTTAGTTGTAGTTGGACATAATATCTTTATTTTATTTTTATGTGGTGCTGAGGATTGAACCCAGAGTCTCACATGTGCTAGGTGAGTGTTCTATCGCTGAGCTACAATCCCAGCCCCTTCTTTTATTATTATTTTTTTGTTTTTTTTTAGAGAGAGTGAGAGAGGGGGAGAGAGAGAGAGAGAGAGAGAGAGAGAGAGAGAGAGAGAGAGAGAGAATTTTTAATATTTATTTATTTATTTTTCTTAGTTCTTGGCGGACACAACATCTTTGTTTGTATGTGGTGCTAGGGATCGAACCCGGGCCGCACGCATGGCAGGCGAGCGCGCTACTGCTTGAGCCACATCCCCAGCCCCCTTCTTTTATTTTTGTGAAAAATTATATTGGAATTTTTGATAGAAATTGTATTGCACCTATAGATCACTTATATCCTGGACATATTAACAATATTAATTCTTCCAATACATGATCATTGAGTATCTTTCCATATAATTATGTCTTCTTCAGTTTCTTTCATCAATATTTATAGTTTCCAGGGTACAGATCTTTCACTTCCTTGGTTAAATATATCTTAGCTATTTTATTTTTTCATACTATTGTAAATTGGATTAATTTATTTTTCAGATAGTTTATTGTTTGTATTTAGAAATACCACTGATCTTTACATACTGGATGTGTAACATGCAACTTCACTGAATTTATTTATCCATTATAACAGTTTTTTGTGATGTGTTCAAGGTTTTTATATATAAAATCATGTCATCAGCTGAGACAATTTCATTTCTTCTTTCCCAATAAGGATGACTTTTTTTTTTTTGATTGTCCAATTGCTCTGACCAAGACTTCAGTTCTATGTTGAATAGAAGTGGTGAGAGTGGTCATCCTTGTTTGTTCCTGATCTTAACAGTAAATGCTTTCCACTTTCACCTTTGAGTAACACATATGACCTTTATTGTGTTGAGGTGCATTCCTTCTATTCCTATTTTTTGAAGGTCTTTCAACATGAATGAATGTTGAATTTTGAATGCAAATTTTTTTCTGCATCTACTGCAGTGACCATGTGGTTTTTACCCTCTTTATGTTAATATGGTATATCATATTCATTAATTTAATGTGTTGAACCATCCTTGCTTTCTTGGAATGAATCCCACTTGATCATGGTGGATGATCTATTTAATTAGGTTTGCTAGTATTTTGTTGAGGATTTCTCTTCTGTTCATCATGGATATTGGTCTGCTGTTCTCTTTTCTTGTAGTGACCTTGTCTGGTTTTGGTATCAGGGTAATGTTTACCTAAAAGATGAGTTTGGATGTATTTTTTGGAAGAGTTTGGGAAGGATTGATGCTATTTCTTGAAAAGTTTGGTAGTGTTCAGCACTAAGGCCATCATATCTTGAGTTTTTCTTTCATAAGAGACATTTTATTTCTGATTCAATCTCCTTATTTGTTATTGGTCTGTTCGATTCCTATTTCTTCCTGATTCAAGTCTTGGGAGATTTTATATTTCTAGGAATTCATCCACTTCTTTTAGGGTATCCAATTTGTTTGTGTGTAATTATTCATGGTTATCTCTTATGATACTTGTATTTCTGTGATATCAGTCATAATAATCTCTTATCTTTCGTTTATGATTTTGAGTCCTCTCTCTCTCTCTCTCTCTCTCTCTCTCTCTCTCTCTAACCAAAGGTTTATCAATTTTGTTTCTTTTCAAAGACCAATGTTTAGTCTCATTGATCTTTTCTATTGTTTTTCAAGTCTCTAGTTTGTTTATTTCTGCTCTGATCTATTTTCTTTCTTCTTAACTTTGAACTGTGTACTTTTATCCTAATTCCTAGAGGTTTTTAATTGGTTGCTTATGTGATATTTTTCTCTCTTTTTTTGTCTTTTTTAAAAGATTGACACAATAGTTGTATATATTTTTGTAGTACAATGTGGTACTTCAATGCATGTATATATTATGCAATTATCAATCTAGGATAATTAACATATACATCATCTCAAAAATCTTCTTTTTGACATAGACATTACGAGATTAAACTTCCCTTTCAGAATGGCTTTTGCTGCATCCCATAGATTTTGCTATGTTGTATTCCATTTTCATTTATGTGCCCTGTTTAGAGTCACAATATATGTTTACAATTATTATCTTTTCTTGATGAATTGACATCTTTATTACTGTATACTGATATTTTTGGTCTCTTTTTGCAGTTTTAAACTTAAAATCTTTTTTTTTTCCCTCTGATACAAGACTAGCTACTCCCACTCTCCTTTGGTTTCTGTTTGCATGGGCTCCCTCTTTTTCATCTTTACATTTTCCATGTCTCTGTGTGTCTTTAGAGGTGGAGTGAGTCTCCTATGGGCCTTGTTTTTCGAATCTGTTTAGCCACTTAGTACCTTTTTAAAAAAATTTTTTAAATGTCAATGGATCTTTTTTTATTTATTTATATGTGGTACTGAGAATTGAACTCTGTGCTTCACACATGACAGGCAAGTGCTCTACCACTCAGCTATGACCCCAACCATCAATACCTTTTTTGGTTTTTTAAAAATTTTTTTAGTTGTTGTTGGGCCTTTATTTTATTTATTTATATATGGTGCTGAGAATCAAACCTAGTGCCTCACACATGGCAAGCACTATTCCACTGAGCTACAATCCCAGCCCCAATACCTTTTGATTAAAGAATTTCATCCATTTATAAAATAATTATTGATAAGTAAGGACTTACTATTACCATTTTCTTACTTGTTTTCTGTATAGTTTTCAGATCCTTGTTGCTCTGTTCTTCTGTTGCCGTCTTCCTTTGCAGTTTCATAATCCTCTGATAATTATATACCAACAAATTGGATACCCTAAAAGAAATGGATGAATTCCTAGAAATATTAAACATCTCAAGACTTGAGTCCTCTGATGAACTTTGAATCCTTTTCTTTTTATCTTTTGTATTTACCAAAAACTTTTGCTTTGATGTTACCATAAAATATCTTACATTAATAATTGGCTAGCTTAATCTGATAATAACTTTGATCACTTACACAAACTCTATACTTTTACTCCATCTATACAATTTGTTTTTGTTGACATGTTTTGTATCTTTTACAGTTTGTTTTATTTAAAAAAATTACTATAGCTTGGGGCTGGAGATGTGGCTCAAGTGGCAGTGCGCTCGCCTGGCATGCGTGGGGCGCTGGGTTCGATCCTCAGCACCACATAAAATAAAATAAAGATGTTGTATCCACTGAAAACTGAAAAATAAATATTAAAAAATATTCTCTCTCCCTCTCTCTCTCCTCCTCTCTCTATTTAAAAAAAATACTATATCTAAAATGTTAGTTAATCAATTAATCATACCAGGGATTGAACCCAGGAGTGTTCTGTCAAGCTACATCCCTAGTTCTTATTTATTTATTTTTTATTTTGAGACAGGATGTTGCTAAGTTGCCAAGGCTGGCATCGAACTTGTGATCCTCCTGCCACAGTCTCCTGAGTACCTGAGATTGCAGGCAAGTGCCACCATGCCCAGTTTATAGTTGTTGATAACAGTTTTATCTTTTAATCTTCACACTAGAGCTATAATTGATTCTCACACCACCATTACACTATGAGTGCTCTGAATTTGATTATCTAATTACTTTGTTGGTGAGTTTTATATTTTCATGTTTCTACTTAGTGATCTTTTCCTTCAGCTTTTAGTCCTAAGAAGGTTTAACAGTGGTAAATTCTTTCAGCTTTTGTTTGCCTGAAAAAATTTCCATTTCATTTGAAGGACAAGACTGCTGGATTTAGTGTTCTTGGTTGGCAATTTTGCTCTACCAGCTTTTTAAATTTATGATCCCATTCTCTTCTGACCTGCAGGGTTTTTGATGAAAAATCTGCTGATATTATATAAATATATATGACTTGTATGTAACTTGTTTTCCCTTGCAGCTTTCAATATTCTCTGTCTTTAACTTTTGACAATTTGTTCATAATGTGACTTGGTCTTGGTGTGAGAGTCTTTGGATTCATCATATTAGGTGTTCATTGAAATTCCTAGATCTAGATTTCTTTTTCCTTCCCTACACTTAGGAAATTCTCTGTTGTTATTTCTTTGAATATTTTTTCTGTCCCTTTCTCTCTCTTTTCTCCTTCTGGTACATTGATAATGTGTATACTATTCCATTTGATGGTGTCCTTATAAGTCTCTTAGGCTAAAATTTTCTCTCATTTTCATTGTTTTCTTTTTATACTCAAATTGGTTGATTTCCAATGACATGCCTTCAAGCAGGTCATTGATCCTTTCTTCTTCTTGATCTAGTTTGCTGTTTGATCCTTCTCTTGAATCTCTGAGTTCTCTTAATGTTTTCTTTCTGTTCTTTGTTGAAATTATCAGTTTGTCCATGCATTGTTTTCTTTACTTTGGTGAGCATATTTATGACTTTTAAAAAAATCCCTTCCAGGTAAATCCCTGCTTTTCACTTTCCTTGTTTGCCTGTGTTGATTTAGACATGTTAGATAAAAGAACTACCTAAGTCTACCTAACGCCTTTATAAGATACTTATAGAGGAGATGTTCCTCCTCATCAGTTTTGCCAGAGAACCTTGGTGATTCTAAACTCTTTGTACTTGTCCAATCTACTGTCTTTGTTCTAAATGCTCTTCCTTCAAATTAGAGAGTGTCAAGTCATGCTATTGCCTTGAAAGGTGTGAAACCAATCCCTTGTGTTTCAACTTAAGAATTTGAGATGTCAGATGTGTGTGTGTCCCAGTTTCTTCTTGCCTTACAGAAAAGCTAAGAGCCAAAGTTTATCT
This sequence comes from Urocitellus parryii, assembly GCF_045843805.1. Taxonomy (NCBI): domain Eukaryota; kingdom Metazoa; phylum Chordata; class Mammalia; order Rodentia; family Sciuridae; genus Urocitellus; species Urocitellus parryii. The sequence continues at coordinate 45,217,361 of NC_135541.1, read as the reverse complement.
CCCACTAATTCTGTCCTACACCAAGAAGACAATCTGAGGCAGATGTCTGTACATTTGATCAAATTGTTTCCTTTGACCTTGGGGAGATAATCATTTAAGGTTTGCAGATTTAAAAGTCACCTTTTTTTTTCTTTCTAGGAGACTCAGAAGTACAGAGTTCCACCAACTCTTGAGAATTGGGCAATTTAGGAGCCAGTCCCTTGAGTGAAGGATGCCAAATTTGTAGTGCTTTTTGTGTGTAGACACTGCATCCAGGAGTCTGTAAATATGGATCTACTGTTGGAGTCAACTAGGAAAGAAGGAGCAGAGAGTGCTCGTTCTCCTGTTCAAGAAAGCAGAAGTGTCATTCTCCTAGCAAGACTTGTGGTATGGAGTTATCACTGAAGCAAGTCAGGGAGAAAACAGCAGGGAGTACTCACTTTCTTCACAGGCACAGACAGGTCCTTCTTCCTGCTTCTAATGAAAAATTTCAGGCATTTATCTCTAAGGTCAACCAGAAGAGAAGGCACAAGGAGAGCCTTTCTTCGTCTTTGTTTTTGTTTTTTGGGTTTTTTTTCCCCCTGACAGTGGCCCACAACCTATTTCCAAGAAGAGATTGCAGAGCCAGGATCATTGAAACAAGTCAAGCTAGGAGTCACATGAAATGCTCACTTTCCCTTCTGAGCACGCAGAGGCCTCCTAGTCTTCTTGTGACAAGAGATTGCAGAAATTGACCTTGGGAACAATCAAGGGGAGAAAGCACAGAAAGTGCTGTCCCTCTTATTCTTGCTGATAGAGAGCTCATAGTGCTGGAATTATCACTGGAGCAAGCAGAGAACAAAGGTTCAAGAAAGCAGAAGTTTCACACCCTCCTTGCTGGGGAGTGGGAGCGGGGGAGCCTCCTGGTCTAGAATTACTGATGAAGCCAGTGATAATGTGTTTTAATAAATTTGTTTTCTGCTTAAACTAGCAGAACATATTCTTACGCTTTCTGTTTGATACTTCTGACTAACATGGAAACATGGAGGAAGAAGGCAGCATGTTATACATGGTGCTTTGGGGAAGATGAGCCTGAAGCAGGATGGAGAACTTTGATCAGGAGAACAGCATTATAAAGACCAGGAGTCCTTGAAGAAACAGAAATGAAAAAGCAGATGTGATAGTAAATGGGAGCCACTGAACTTTGCCTACTTTGTAATTTTGCCTGTAATCTTCACAGGACTCACTAATAACCAAACATGATTCCTTAGCCTTAAAGAACAAGGTCTATTGGTACTGCAATTGGTTTTGCAGATTTTAGTCTTCTCCAATCTGTTCAAGCCCCCAGGTCCAGAGCACCACGAACTCCTCTAAGGCATATGGGACCTTCTAAATTGATTTAGTTCTTTCTTTTTTTTAAAAAAAAAAAGATTTTTTTAGTCGTAGATGGACACAATATCTTTATTTTATTTTATGTATTCATTTTTTTTTCAATGTGGTGCTAAGGATCCAGCCCACTGCCTTACACATGTGAGGTAAGTGCTCACACTAAGCTACAAACCCAGCCCCAATTTAGTTATTTCTTGTATCATGTCTGTCCCTCTTTGGGTGAGAAAGAAAGGAAGAGAAGAAGGATAGGAAGGAAATAAGCTTTGGAAGAATAAAATGAAAGGAAAAAAGAAGGAGGGGGAAATGGAGATGAGAAACTACTCTGGAGAGAATAATATGTGCAAAAAAGATCAATGTATTTTTTATTTAGGTGGGGTTACTGGGGATTGGATCCAAGGGCATACGCTACCACTGAGCTATATCCCAGCCCTTTTTTTTTTTTAAATCTTGAGATAGGGTCTTGCTAAGTTCCCAGACTAGCCTGGAACTTGTGATTTTTCTGCCTCAGCCTCCCATGTAGCTGGGATTACAGAGTCACCACCACGACTTTTCTTCACTTTTTCCTCGAAGTCATACACACAGTCCAAATGTTTTCCCATTTGAAAAATCTTCCGGAACATTTTTTCTCTGAAAATAGTAAGACCCTCCTGTAAACACTATCTTAGATATGGAATACCAAAATAAGTATGGTGTGGGATTTGGGAAAATATATCCATTTATTCTTTTACCCCCCAAAAAAAATATTTATTGAGACCCTTTATGTGCCAGCCACTAAATTTAAGAGTAGTGCTGAATGATAGATAACAGCCTTTGGGAACTTTCATTAGCACTGAACTCATCTATACACTCATGTTTCATAATCTATTAAAATAAATGTCCTCTCTTGAAATCATAGCAGCGGTACAATGGCAGATTAAGGTATCTATCCCAAGGTTACATACAGGTAGGTGCTTAGTATAATTGTTTTGTAATGATAAAATGATGATACTATTAAAAATCTGAGTATAGTCAGGGTAATTTCTTGAACTTTATAAGGAATTGGAAAAAATAAATTTTTATCAAGAATATTAGAAAGAGCTATCCATCAGTCCGTCAGGACCCTCTAGTTAGACAAAGAAATGTATTTAACCTGTGAGTATGCTATTAGTGCCATTAAATACTTCTTTCTGGTTCTTGATGTTTCTTCCTTTTGACAGGAGCCCATTCATGTATCTATTAGTATAGTGCTCCTGATCTTCTGCCAGTGTTGCACTCATTCCACCCTGGGGGTGATCAGCAGGTCTGAAAAAGGAAACTGGACATGAACAACTTAGTGTCTCTCTCTCTCTCTCTCTCTCTCTCTCTCTCTCTCTCTCTCTCTCTCTCTCTTTCTCAGAATATGTCTGAAGAGAAGAAGCACATGCTTTTTATTTTCCTGCTCCTGTAGCAACAGGCACTGGTGGTAAAGGATGGGTCTGCTTAGTTCCAGCACTGCCTGCAACTGGGTATACCTACCATCCAAATAATTCTGAACTCACTATTACAAAGCATACTTGCTCAGACATCAATTCCCCAAGCAAAGCTTTACCTATAATAAAGACAATTTATTTGGTTCCACCTGCCTTACTTTTATGTCTTGTTTTTCCATTGATTCAGTTCAGCAAGAAAAGGGGCTAGCTATTGGTTTTTCAAATTAAATAAAGATTTTCCAAATAATTATAAAAATAAAAACAGAAAGTTCAGTGGACAGTTCCATGCTCTTCACATCCTCTCCAGCATTTATTATTGTTTGTATTTTCTAATTCTTTTGGTACCAGGGAATGAACCCATGGGCATTTTATCACTGACAGACCTTTTTATTTTTTATTTTGGGACAGGGTCTTGTTAAGTTGCTTAGGGTCTCCCCAAATTGCTGAGGTTAGCCTCAAGCTTGTGATCCTGCTGTCTCCTGAGCCACTCGGATTACAGGTATGCGACAAGATGCCCAGTTTGTATTCTTGATGCTTGCCATTCGAACTGGAGGCAAACATAGTTTTTGTTTGTATTACCTAATTGCTAATGATGTTTAACATTTTTTCATATATTAGTTGGCCATTTGTATTTTTTGTTTTGAGAAGTGTCTGTTTAATTCATTTGCCAATTTATTAATTGGGTTATTTGGTTTTTTGATGTTAAGTTTTTTTGAGTTCTTCGTATATTCTGGATATTAATCCTCAGTCTGGAAACTAATTAGTAAAGGTTCTCTCTCATTCTGTAGGAACTCACTTCACATTCTTAATTGTTTCCTTTGCTATGCAGAACCTTCTTAATTTGATGCCATCCAATTTATTAACTCTTGGCATTGTTTCTTGAGCTTTAGGGGTCCCTATTTAGAAAGTCATTACCCATGTTTATATGTTGGTGTATGTAACTCTACATGTTCTTCTTGGAGTTGCAGAGTTTCTAGTATAATTCCTAGGCCTTTGATCCATTTTGAATTGACTTTTGTGCAGGGAAAATGATAAGAATCTAGAATCATTCTTCTACATATATATAACCAGTTACCCCAGCACCGTTTGTTAAAATAGGTTATCTTTTTTTCCAATGTATATTTTTGGCACCTTTGTCCAGGATCAGATGACTGTATCTGTGTGGGTTTGACTCTGTGTCTTCTATCCTGTACCATTAGTCTATGTGTCTGTTTTTATGCCAGTACCATGCAGTCTTTGTTACTATTGCTCTGTAGTCTAATTAGTGTAATTTAAAGTCAGGTATTGTGATGCATGACTTCTTTTGACTTAGAATTACTTTGGCTATTCTGGATCTTTTGTTTACTATTCTAGGTCTTTTATTCCCTCAAATGAATCTTGGGACTGTTTTTTCTCGTTCTGTAAAGAATGTCATTGGTATTTTGATAGGGATTGCATTGAATCTCTACATTGCTTTTGGCAATATGGCCATTTTAACAATATTAATTATGCCTATCCATGAACATGGGTGGTTTGTCCATCTTCTTGTACATTCTTCAATTTCTTTCTTCAGCATTTCATCGTTTTCTTTCACCTCCTTGGTTAGATTTATACTTAGGGTTCTTTTTTGTTGTCATTGTTTGTTGTGAGGCTACTGTGAATGGGATTGTTATCTTGATTTCTTTCTCAGCATATTCATTATTGGTAATAGGAAAGCTATTAATTTTTGTATGTTGGTTTTGATACTTCATATTTTGCTGAATTTATTAGCTCTAACAGTCTTCTGGTGGAGCTTTTGGGATCTTCTGTGTATAGGATCTTATCATCTGCAAACAGTGATAATTTGACTTCTTTGTTTTTATCCCTTTTATTTCCTTATCTTATTTTCTTCTCTTGCCTGATAGCTGTATACCTGCTCTTTAAAAAATAGTAATAGGTTGCTGTTGTGGTGGTGGTGGTGGTGATAGTGATTTTGAATAAACGGCACTTAGATAGTTATAAAATTGTTCAGCACTGGGATAATTGTAAGATTGTTTCTTCTTTCATGAAAGCTTCCCTCTTTTTTATTTGTCCTAATTAGTTTTACATGACAATAGAAAGCATTTATACACATCATACATAATGGAGTATAACTTCTCATTCTTCTGGTTGTATATGGTGTAGAGTTACATCAGTCATGTAATCCTATATGCACATAGGGTAATAATGTCTAATTTATTCTCCTATCCTTCCTACCCTTATACCTCCTCCCATCCTTTCACTCCACTCTGCATAATCCACAGTACTGCTATTCTTCCTTAGCCCCCCATTGTGAATTGGCACCCACATATTTGAAAGAACATTCGGTCTTTGGTTCTTTGGGATTGGCTTATTTTGCTTAGCATGATATTCTCCAGTTCCATCCATTTACCAGAAAATGCCATAATTTCATTCTTATTTAAGGAGGAGTAATATTCCATTGTGTATATATACCCATTTTCTTTATCCATTAATCTGTTTAAGGGCACCTAGGTTGGTTCCATAGTTTAGCTATTGTAAATTGAGCTGCTATAAACATTGATGTGGCTGCATCACTGTAGTATGCTGATTTTGAGTCCTTTGTGTATAAACCGAGGAATGGGATAACTGCCGCAGTCTGGCTGGGCACAAAATAACCAAGCCGCCACGATGCAATTCTAGGTTCAAAACAGGAACCCCTTTATTGCCTAAAGTCCCGCATACGCCACCCACGTGGCCCTTCCAGGAACCACAAACAGGAAATCCCTCCTCCGGAACTTCCCCAACCAACTCGAACTCTCCAGGAATCCCCAGGAGAACTCCAAAGTAGCAGGCGCCCCCCCCCCAGCTGGACAGCAGGGGTCTAATATACAATTGAATACACAGCTTAACATAACCATCATCATCTCAATGGCTCACTGGTGTCACCTCTCAACCACTCCCTTCTGGCACAAATGCCATGCGTCATTCTGACCCGGCTGTAGCTCTCAGCATCTCCCCCTTCTGTTTAATTAAACACCAAGCATGTGGTTTAGGGACTGTGCCTGTCTTAGGTTGTCCAATTCTACATATGGTCCTTACCATATGTAGAATATGTCCAATTCTACATATGGTCCTTACCATATGTCATCGGATGAGCTGACCTCAAGGCGTCAGCCTCCTCTCTTAGGTTGGTACCATTGCAATTGGATCATACCTGTCATTGACTACTGGTTCAGCATACAGCCATACTTGTAGATAGGCCTACGCACCAGTGGGGGGGTGAGGTTCTTTGCCTCACCTCTGTTGGCCCCCAAATTTGGCCTTTGCGTCATTCTGATTCGGCTGTGTCTCTCAGCAGATAACTGGATCAAATAGTCATTCTATTCCAAGTTTTCTGAGAAATGTTCATACTGCTTTCCATACTGTTTGCACCAATTTGCAGTCACACAAGCAATATCTGAGTGAACCTTTTTCTCCACATCCTCACTAACGTTGTTTGTTGTTGCTTACATTCTTTTTTTTTTTTTTTTTTTTGCTTATATTCTTGATAATTGCCATTCTGTTCTACCTGGAGTGAGATAAAATCTCAGCATAGTTTTGATTTACATTTCTTTAATTGATAGAGATGTTGAACATTTTTTCATGTATTTGTTGATCAGTTGTATTTCTTCTTCTGTGAAGTACCTGTGCAGTTCCTTAGTCCATTTATTGATTGGGTTATTTGATTTGGTGTTGAGTTTTTTGAATTCTTTATATATCCTTAAGATTAATACTCTATCTGAGGTGAATGTGTACAGATTTTCTCCCATTCTGCTCTCTCTTCACATTATTGATTGCTTCCTTTGCTGTGAAGAAGCTTTTTAGTTTTAGTTTGATTCTATCCCATTTATTGATTCTGGGTTTTTCTTGTTGGTGTTTTTTCTTTCTTTCTTTCTTTCTTTCTTTCTTTCTTTCTTTCTTTCTTTCTTTCTTTCTTTTATACTGAGGATTGAACTCAAGGTACTCACCCACTGAGCCACATCCCCAGTCCTATTTTGTATTTTATTTAAAGACAGGGTTTCTCTGAGTTGTTTAGCACCTTGCTTTTGCTGCAGCTGGCTTTGAATTGGCACTCCTCCTGCCTCAAACTCCCAAGACTCTGGGATTACAGGTGTGCACCCATCTGGCCCATTTATTGATTTTTTATTTTACTTCTTGTGCTTTAGAAGTCCTATTAGGGGAGTCAGTTCCTAAGCTGACATGGTGGAGATTTGGGCCTACTTTTTCTTCTATTAGGCACAAGGTCTCTGTTCTAGTGCCTAAGTCCTTGATTCACTTTGAGTTGAGTTTTGTGCAGGGTGAGAGGTAAGTGTTTAATTTCATTTTGCTACATATGGATTTCCAGTTTTCCCAGTGCCATTTGTTAAATAGGCTGTCTTTTCTCCAATGTATGTTTTTGGTGCCATTGTCTAGTATGAGATGACTGTATTTATGTAAGTTTGTCTCTGTGTCTTCTATTCTGTACCATTGGTCTACGTATCTGTTTTGGTTCCAATACCATGCCATTTTTGTTACTATGGCTCTGAGTATAATTTAAGGTCTGAAATATGTTTCCTGCTTCACTTTTATTGCTAAGGATTGATTTGGCTCTTACACTTAGGGTTCTCTTATTTTTCCAAATGAATTTCATGATTAGAAAGTTTATCTTTTTTAAAAGAACACTATGCTTCAAAAAAAAATACTCATTAATTTCTTTCTTTAGTGTTCTGTAGTTTTCATTGTAGAGTTGTTTTACCTCTTTTGTTAGATTGATTCCCAAGGTTTTTTTGTTTTGTTTCGGTTTTGAGGTTATTATGAATGGGATACTTTTCCTGATTTATCTTTCAGTAGATTCATCATTGATGTATAGGAACGTAATTGATTTATGGGTATCAATTTTACATCCTGCCATTTTGCTGAATTTTTTATAAGTTCTAGAAGCTTTCTGTTGAAATTTTTTTGGTCATCCAAATTTAGAGTCACGTAGTTGGCAAATAGGGGTAGTTAGAGATTTTCTTTTACTATTTATATCCCTTTAATTTCTTTCTTTTGTCTAATTGCTCTGACTAGGGTTTCAAGGACCATGTTAAATAGGAGTGGTGAAAGAGGGCATTCCTGTCTTGTTCCAGTTGTTTTTCCTTTCTCCAGAAAGGTCTCCAATGTTCTTGGATAGGCATAATTAATGTTGTCAAAATGGCCATACTAACCAAAAGTACTATACTGATTTAATACAATTCATATTAAAATTCCAATGATGTTCCTTATAGAAATAGAAAAAGAAGTCATGAAACTTATTTGGAAAAATAAGAGGCCAAGAATAGCCAAAACAATCCTTAGTGAGAAAAGTAATGTAGGAGGCATCACAATACCTGATCTTAAATTATACTACAGAGCTAATAACAAAAAACGCATGATATTGATACAGAAACAGACATGAAGACAAATGAAACAGAAGACACAGAGACTTATCCACATAAATACAGTTATCTCATACTAGACAACGGCACCAAAAAACATATGTTAGATAAAAGATAGCTTCGTCAACAAATGGTGCTATGAAAACTAGAAACCCATAAGTAGCAAAGTGAAATTGAACCAATATCTCTCACCCTGTACAAAACTCAACTCAAAGTGGATTGAGGACCTAGGCATTAGACCAGAGAACCTGTGCCTACTGGAAGAAAAAGTAAGCTCAACTCTCCATCATGTTATCTTAGGAACCAACTTCCTCAATAAGACTCCTAAAGCACAAGAAGTAAAATCAAGAATCAATAAATGGGATGGTATCAAAGTAAAAAGCTTTTTCACAGCAAAGGGAAAAAATCAAGAATGTGAATAGAAAGACTACAAAATTGGAGAAAATTTTTTACAACCAGCACCTCAAATAGAGCATTAATCTCCAGGATATACAAAGAATTCAAAAAACTTAATACCAAAACAAACAAACAAAACCTAAATAACCCAATCAATAAATGAGCAAGGAACTGAACAGGCCTTTCACAGAAAAAGAAATACAGTCAACAAATATATGGGAAAATGTTCAACATTGTAGCAGTTACAGTAATGCAAATTGAAACTACACTGAGATTTCATCTAACTCCATTCAAAATGCCAATTATCAAGGATGAAGTTGTAGTTCAGTTGTAGCTCAGTGGTAGAACACTTGCCTCCCACTTGTAAGGCACTGGGTACCATCCTCGGCACCACATAAAAATAAAATAAAGGTAATGTGTTCACTTACAATTAAAAAACGTTTTTTTAAAAAAAAGAATGCAAGTAACAATAAATGTTGGTGAGGATAAGGGGGAAAAGTTTCACTCAGACATTGCTGGTGTGACTGCAAATTGGTACAATCACTGTGGAAAGCAGTATGGACATTTCTCAGAAAACTTGGAATAGAATCACCATTTGACCCACTTATTATACTTCTTGGTTTATACCCAAAGGATGTAAAATCAGTATACTATAGTGACACAGCCAGATAGCCAAGCTATGGAACCAACTTAGGCACCCTTCAACAGATGAATGGATAAAGAAAATGTGGTATATATACACAATGAATGATGAAATTATGGCATTTTCTGGGAAATGGACGGAGCTGGAGAATATCATGCTAAGTGAATTAAGCTGGTCCCCCCAAAATAAAGGCCAAATGGTTCTCTCTGATATGTGGATGCTAACCAACAAAAAATAAGGGTGGGAGGGGAAAAATAAAAATTCATTGTATTAGACAAAGGGGAATGAAGGTAAGGTGAGGGATGGGGATAGAATACACCATAGAATGAATCCGACATAACTTTCCTATCCTTATCTATGAATACATGACCAGGGCAACTCCACATCAATCATGTACAACCACAAGAATAGGATCCTAATTAGAATTAGTTATATTGCATGTATGTATAATGTGTCAAAATACATTCTGTTATGTACATTTAAAAAGAACAAATAAAAAATACTCACCAACTACCTAAAAATTACACCTCTTATATGAAATATTGTTTTGTTTTCAAATTTGGTCATTCAAAAAGTTCTTTGCTGTTCCCCAGCACCACAAAACAATAATAAGAACAACAACCAAAGTTTTTCTGTGGCATTTAGGGGAGCTATGAGTACAACTGAATTAAAAGTAATCATTTCCAGTTTATTATCCTTTGATTATCCTAGAGAAAAACCTTGATGGTTATAAGGTTTTTCTTTAAGTCAGAGATGATGAATGCTAAGAAATAAAAAATCATTCTCTCTTTGGTAGACTCTTTGTGTTCCCTCATTTTTAAAGTTCATGTTGCATATATAAAATTGTAAGTCAATGTATCTGCATTCCCCCATCCCATAGGCATCTTCCTGAATACAATTTTATCACTTCTGTCCTTTATTGCTGATTTTAATTCACCATTGACAAAGTTGTGACTAGATAACAGATTTATGAAAATAATCCAGATATGTTTCCATTATATATCTGATGCATGCTTGCCAAGGTCCATTGGGTTTAGAGATTTTCACATTTAGCTCAAGTAAATGAAAAATACCTATATTAATTTGTGACCCATAACTCTACTGAAAAACAACATACATTGATTTTTAGATTATGTTATTTGTTATGAGGACATTTTTTTCACTTTTTTTCTGTCCTGGAAGTTGATTATTTAGAAAATTTTCTTTGCAAATGTTTTAGGTGTAAAGTATGTCCTCACATACTTTACACCTAAAACATTTGCAGAGAAAATTCTTTTTTTTAATTAATGTTTTTATAGTTCATATCATTCTTCAATAAAATTACACATCAGCAAGAACACAAGAAAAACTACAATGGAAGAACCAAAACTAAAACAATTCTTTCATGCAGACAAGTGGAAATTGTGTTTTTGCAAAGCACTAATGAGTGTGGATTATAAGAACTTCAAGCTTTAATATTCTATTATGGAGGGTTCATATAAGGAACCAGTTTAAACAGAGGGAATTCAAAATCAAGTGATTTTTTTCTACTTCAAAGCACATACTCTATTCTTGGCTCCCAAGGAGTCAGGTTTTCTCTTTAGTATCATTTTTAGTTTCTTTTTAGTTCATCTTCTCCCTATGATAAGGAAAGTAGTTGAAGGATAAGATATTTGCTGAACTAATTATTTTAACTAATATGTTAATTAAAACTCTTTGAGTGGAAGGTATCAAAGACTCAACTTGAAATGACTTAAGCAAAATTATGAATTTATTGACTTAGATTAGTCCAGAGTTATAATCAATTTGTGTATGGTTGTATCCAAGTGCTCAAACCAATGCTATTCAATACAGATATAATATAAGCCACAAATATGAACCATATTTTAAATTTTTAACTATTGTATTAGCAACATAAGAAAAATAAGTAAAATTAATTTTACTAATATATTATATTTAGCTCAATAAATACAAAATATAATTCCAATATATAAACCATTAAAAAGTTATTAGTAAGAAACTTTACATTCTTTTTTTTTGGAGGGTGGGTACTGTGAAGTGAACTCAGGGGCACTCAACCACTGAGCCATATCCCCAGCCCTATTTTGTATTTTATTTAGAGAAAGGTTCTCACTGAATTACTTAGCACCTCACTGTTGCTGAGGCTGGCTTTGAACTTGCAATCCTCTGCCTCAGCCTCCCCAGCTGCTGGGATTATAGGCATATGCTACTCAGCCCAGCACATTTTTTAATTCTTTTTTTAAAATTTATATGTATATAGTTGTAGATGGACACAATAACTTTATTTTATTTGTTTATTCTTATGTGACCCCTGAAATCAAACCCAGTGCCTCATGCATGCTAGGCAAGCGCTCCACCACTGAGCCACAACCCCGGCTCACATTCTTTTATTCTTAATAAAACTTTACAACCCAATTTGAGGGGTTGGGGATGTAGCTCAGGGGTAGAGTGCTTACCTAACATGTAGAAGGCCCTGGGTTTAATGCACCACCAAAAACCAAGAAAACAAAAATAGTGTGATTTTATACTTATAGCACACTCAGTTTATACTAGCCACATTTCAAGTGCTGAACAGCCATAGTGGCTAGTGGCTACCATTTTGGACAGTACAAACTTAAACAATGCATTGGGAAAATATTCTCCCCTTTGTTTTGCTCCGCTTTCCTCCTTATCAACTTCATCCACAGATAGGCAAGATGACTACCCTCAGCTTTCCACTTGTAGCCTATCAGCTTAAAAAATAGAGTGAAAGAGCATTTTTTTTCCCAATAGTTGATTCTGATATTCATTGAACAGAGACAGCTACTGATCCGCCACCCTCAGTCTTATGGAATCACGTGATTCTCTTTGAACCAATCATCAAAACCATGACCAGGAAATATGGCACTTAGATTGGTCAGATCTTCTCACAAACAATTTCTGAGCTAAAAGTAGGATAAATCTTAACTATATGGCTAGAGATTGAGGGACAGCCTCTCCAAAGAAACGTGTTATGCTATCAGAAGAAAGGATCAATTTCAGATAGCCCAAAACTCACCATACCCCCTATATCTATTAAATTCAGTCTCCCACCATATGAAAGAATAAGATGAGCAGCTCTGAATTTGTTAATATACCTCTCATACAGCTAGGGTTATCCTTAGAGGAATGGCCAGGGGAAAAATCCCATGGCTCCTTATTCAACCTCTCTCCAACTACCTGAAAGAAAAGGGGTGTTGTGGGGAGACCAATTAAATGGGAATACACAGCAAGGGAGATTTAAAAAAATTTTTTTTAGATGTAGATCAACACGATGCCTTTATTTTGTTTATTTATTTTTAATGTGGAGCTGAGGATTTAACCCAGTGCCTCACACATGCTAGGCAAGTGCTCTACTGCTGAGCCACAACCCCAGACCCATCAAGGGAGATTTTTAAAAAGAGGAACTCTCATAAAGGTTGGGTATAAGGTTGGGTATGGATATAAGTAGAAAAAGAAGCGAGGATACTAACTTTGTTACTTAAGTATTAGCTAAGATGTTTTAGGGGCATTGTCTCTAGAAAAGCCCACATCTCCATGGGTATTGTGGTGCACACCTGTAATCCCAGCAATTTGGGAGGCTAAAGCAAAAGAATCACAAGTTCAACATCAGCCTCAGCAATTTAGGAAGGCTTTCAGCAACTTAGCAAGACCATGCCTGAAAACCAAAAATAAAAAGAACTGGGGATGTGGTTAGGTAGTTAAGCACCCCTGGGTTCAATCCCAATACAGAGAGAGGAGAGAGACAGAGAGACAGAGAGAGAGAGAGAGAGAGAGAGAGAGAGAGAGAGAGAGAGAAGAAAAACATAAACAAAAGGAATAAAAGGCCACTTTTTAAAAGCCCACCTTTTAAAGTACCATCTTCTTTTGTACTTTCTGTTAGACTTTGTCTCTTTGAGTCACTTCCCAGTCAATCTATACTGGAATGACTCTGCAATCCACTTAACTCCAAGAACATTAGATAAATCTGAAATGACACTTGTGTTTCTATTTATAAAGGAGGGTTAAGATTGGTGCTTGCCCAGGATGCATCTATGGGAGGAGAAAAGTTGTATCATCTGTGATCTAGGATCAAATTAACTTCTAGTTTCCAGGAAGATGTGAGAGGCACAAGTGGGTGAACAGGAGTGTAGAGATACTCTTTTGAGTAGGGTGACCTTGTTATCATTGTAATATTTCTGAGACATGGCAAAAAGTAAATGCCAAAGGAAGCCTTGAGAGTGACATTAGGGAGAGGAACCATGTGGGCAGAACAGAGACAGCTGCTGATCCGCCAGCCTCAGTCTTCACTATTCTCTGAATATCTAAGTGACGCTAGCAGGTTTCAGCTCCAGATGGCGGCATCTCCAACTACCTTTCTCCCCATCAATAACCCTACTGGCTATCTACAAAAGGGTCATTTGGCTTTGGAAGACTCTTATATTGCAAGAGCATTCTATTTTCTTGTTTCTTACCTAGGATTTTCCTAATATAAAAACAGCTTTATCTAGAGCTGATGTATTATTCTGGATTCAATCAGAAAAGAAAAATCACACAGCAAATTTGAGGAGGGTAAGTTCAATATAAATGTGACATAAAGAAGGTAATGAAAGTAATGTGGGATTAGCTAGTAAGAAGTAAAGGGAATTCTAAATAAAAAATAGAAATAGCAAATATAAGGAGCTTCTTCTAGGACTGAGATAAAGTGCCAAGAACAATTTTACTCTCATCCACAGGGCTATGGGCTATTGATCTTCTTGGAGAGGGCATGGGTGTGGCTCACTGGATGGCAAATAAATCACTGTGGTTGTTGTGCTGGTGGGATGGAACTTGAGGGGAATTTACCAGAAATCTACCCTCTGGGTTGCTGGGAAAACTGTTTACCAGAGGTGCTCAACCCAAAGACAGTGGTGGGGGAAGTTCATGACTGCTAGACGATGCTGGCCACCGCGTACTGCAGAAGCCAGGCAGTAGGGAAGCCAAAAGTGATACAGGACGTGCTGAGCGAGCTCATGGGCAAGGAAGGGAAAACTCATTTCTTCCTGCAGTGTCTTGCCATCGTCATCCTCTATTGACAAGACTACAGGATCAGCTGTTACAGGGAAATATATTTACAGAGCCCAGATCTATTTCTCAAAAAACAATTTAAAAAGGGCTAATCTGGAGCCAGGAGACAATAAATGATAATAATCCCACTTGTTCCCAGATTTTTCCTAAGAAATAAGATGGCATTTCTTTTAGAGACAAATATCCATGTGTAAACAGTAGCACAGACTTTAATTCTGTCATTTTTTATTTAAGAGAGGCTGTTGTCAGAATGCAAATAGAGGGATATTCTTACAGAGATACTCCCCAAACTTCAAATGACATGCCATAACATATTCCTTTGCAAATACCTTTCGAGTGAATTATTTTGTTGGACATTTAAAAAGTTTCAACTTTTTTACTACCATGATTAATGTTGCAAAATAGAACCTATGTTAGTCAGCTTTTCATTACTATAACAAAATGCTTATAAAGAGAAAAGGGCCCTTTATAAGATATTACTGTTTTTATTTTATAGATAAGAAAACTGAGCTTAGAATTTATCCTTGATTTTTCACTCATCCTGTACATGTAGGATTCTATCTTCAGTATATATCTGGAGGCTGAGAGAAGTGATTTGCCATACCAAAGTCATGAAGAGAATAGAAAGCACCTGCTGATCATGGAACATAGCAGAGTTATTCACAAGAGAAGAGAGGGACTGAATCCATAGCTTCAACATCCAGGTTCACCTAAACTCTAGTTTTCTTTCAATTTATACATTTTCTTCCCTATTCAGCCTTTTTTACTGGTAAATCCCTAGCATAGCGAAAAATACTAGGCACATAGTGGGTATTCAAATTTGTGTTCTTATGATAAAGGTAGTAATGGAAAGTCACCATTACCAACAAGAGAGAATTCACAGTTACTGATCCACACAGAGGGTAAGATTTCAACATCTTTTTACTCTCATTCATATTCTTTCAGACATAGAAAGGATATGGTGGGTTCCATCATTTGCATAATAAAAGCATCATTTACACAATATTAGAATTATGCCTATATTTGGTGGGAAAAAACATTCTTTATATTTGTTCTGAGTTGAACGGGAAACCTTTTTTTTTTTTTTTTGAGATTAGAAATTGGGCTGGGGATGTAGCTCAGTGGTAGAGTGCTTGCCTCATATGCCCAAGGCTCTAGGTGAATTTCTAGCACTGTAACCAAAGAGGGGAGTTGATCTGGAACTTAGTAAACAGGAACAGTGACTCCAAAAGAGAAAAGTACTGGAATGAGAATAAGAATTTGGGAGGCTAGAATCAGAGTAGTAACAGACACTAACATTGCACCTGGTTAACACTGTGGTAAAAATTTCAGGTACACATTTACTTAAGCCACATAATAATATTGCAATGCTACACCTCTAATATTACTGTAATTTTTAAAAATTTTTCATTGCCTCATATATTTATTATTTATTTTGTTGAAAATTTTGAACTCTTCTAGTTCTTTACAAAATACATAATAAATTATTGGGAATTATCATATCCCCTCTTTCACAAAATACTAGAACTTGTTCCTCCTCCTTCACTAAATTTCAATACTCACTCTCCTGTTTCCCTCGACCCCTTTGTGGCCTTCCCTTCCTAGCCTCTGATGGACAATACTAAAATCAACTTTTTTAGCTTCTAAGTTTAAAGGAGTATTTGAAAACTCTGTCCCAAAGGTGCACGCACGGCCATGTTTAGGCACCTGGATCCGGAAGTTCCTCGGGCGGGTGCACATCCATGTTTAGGCCTTAGCATCCGGAAGTGCCTCAGGTGCACGTCCATGTTTAGGCTCTAGGACTGGAAGTTCCTCAGGCATCCATATTTAGGCCCACAGATCCGGAGGTTCCTCAGGTGCGCGTCCATGTTTAAGCCCCCGGATCCGGAAGTTCCTCAGGCATCCATGTTTAGGCTCTGGGATCCAGAAGTGCCTCAGGCATCCATGTTTAGGCCCCCGGATCCGGAAGTTCCTCAGTTGTACGTCCATGTTTAGGCTATAGGATCCGGAAGTTCCTCAGGTGCACATCCATGTTTAAGCCCTAGGATCAGGCAGTTCGTTGGGTACATGTCCATGTTTAAGCCCCAGGGTACAGTTCCTCAGGTGCACATCCATGTTTAAGCCCTAGGATCAGGCAGTTCGTTGGGTACATGTCCATGTTTAAGCCCCAGGGTACAGTTCCTCAGGCATCCATGTTTAGGCTCTAGGATCCGGAAGTTCCTCAGGCATCCATGTTTAGGTCCCAGGATCCGGAAGTCCCTCAGACGCACGTCCATGTTTAAGCACCCAGATCCGGAAGTTCCTCAGTCCTCCATGTTTAGGCCGCAGCATCCGGAAGTTCATCAGGTGCACGTCAATGTTTAGGATCTGGAAGTTCCTTTGGTGCACGTCCATGTTGAGACTCTAGGATCTGGGAGTTCCTCAAGAGCCCATGTTTAGGCCCCCAGGTCCAGAAATTCATCAGGTGCGTGTCCATGTTTAGGCTCTAGGATCTGGAAGTTCCTCAGTCCTCCATGTTTAGGCTGTATCATCCGGAAGTTCCTCAGGCGCATGCCCATGTTTAAGCCACAGGATCCAGGATATTGTAATTTTTAATACTACAGAGCATGTGACTGAACTTATGTAACATAATGAAGTTCCCAAGGTGACTGTTCTTTCCTCTTTTTCTCAGTTGAGATATTCTCTCTTCTCTCATATCTCAAATAACATCTGTTTTCATATTTTGAATTTCCCTATAGATGCTGATTAATTCAAATTCAATCTACTGGACCTTTCTATCTGAGTGTCCTACATATGCTTCAAACTTGACTTGTGCAAAACTGAATTACTATTATTGGGTTTTGCCAGGCTGGAGATTGAGCCCAAGTCCATGTGCATGCTAGTCACACATGTTCTCCCACTGAGCTGCACTACCAGCCCTCCTCTGGTTAAGTGTAAAGTCTTAAAAAAAATAAACATGGTATAAGGAGACTCATAGTAAAACTCTGTCTAAATGCAGAAAGAACTAGGACACAGTAGAGAAAAATTTTTAAAGTGGCTGGAATCTGCTTGGACAGTCTGAGTTTGTATTGTAGCCTACTCTGCAGACTCTACCATACCCAAAAGGCTGAAAATGAAAGAGTTTAGCTATTTTTCAGTGCTCTTAAAATACTAGGTATTATTCACTGAGATACATTTGGTGAGAAATACGGAAGGGGAAGGAGGACGAAGGAATAGGGATTAGGAAGTGAAGAACAGGTGGTTATCAGATGGCTTTCAAAATAGTACTAATTATGTAAACAATAAGACAAATAGCTAATCTTTGAGTTCTTGCCATGTGCCCAGTGCCTGAATGATTTAGCTTTATCCTCCCAACAATCTATGACATTTAGATTCCCTTGTTTTACAAAGGGGCTATCCTACTATAAGAAATCTGTGGCTTGCTCATCATTTCCCTTGGGAATATCTTCCAAGTTGTTCCTGAATAGTTTTATTATTCATTCTTCTTGAAGAACTCTCTTTCCTTGACTTCTCTGATGACGCATCACTTCGTTCTTCTCTTACTTCCACTGTCCTTTCTTCCTATCCTCATCTTCCTCACTATCCCTTCTCCACCTTTTTCATTGAACACTTGCTTTCTGTCCTCAACCTTTTCTTTTTCTCAGTTCACACATTCTTTCTTCTCTCATACTCAAATAACCCTGCTTTCATACTTTGAATTTCCCTGTAGATGCTGATGATTTCAAACTCAGTCTACCGGAACCTTTTTATCTGAATGTCCTACATATACTTCAAACTTGACTTATGCAAAACTTAATTATATTCTTCACTTACTCCCCAAATCTCTTCTCTCTCTGACAAGCTTTTACTCAGTATAATAGTCTGCTTTTTGTTAATTGTTCTACCACTGAGCTATACCCCCAGTCCTTTTTATTTTTTATTTTGAGACAGGGTTTTGCTAAGTTGCTTAGGGCCTTGCTAAGTTTGCTGAGGCTGACTTTGAACTTGTGATCCTCCTGCTTCAGCCTCCCAAGCTGCTGAGATAATTATAGCTGTGCATCCCTGTGTCATTTTTCTTTCTCTTATGATGTAATGCATTTGTAGTGGTGGTGAACCATGTTGGAACATGCATATAAGGGCAATGTCTCAGGGTCCATGATCTTAACTAGCCCTAGATTGTTAGGTTGTCTGTCACACGACTAAACCCGTCAGGATCACTCCAGGAGAACTGGGCTGGCATGAATTAATGACATGCAGACAGAGAAATACCCTTTTCTTTGGGTTCTGTGCAGGACCCTCTGACCCAGCTCCCACAAAAGAAGCAAGGCAGGCAAGAAAGAGAGGGAGCATGCCTTGAACCAGGGTTTGATTAATGGGGGAGCTTAATGGAACATTCTACACAAAAAAGGACAAAGGGTAGGGTTAAACAAACAAATGAGTGTAATTCAACCTGATTGGGTGACAACCACTACCTTTCCTATCAGAGCAGAGGTAAAGTCCATTTGCATTGCAATGAGTGCAATACCAGTCCAGTACCTCTTTACTCAGGACTTAAAGGTGTGTGCAAAGCTCCTGTTCACGGTGGCCCCTGACATTAGATGAGGAAAGAACTTTATTTTTGTGCCAACCATTGTTATTTGGGGTTTCGATTACAGTAACCAGTGCTGTAGACTAATATACTTGGATGAATGCAGTAGACTTCTGATGCGACTTCTTGCCCCAATTTGAACTCCTCTTCAATCTGCACAATTTGTTTCCTTCATTAAAGTCAGGGTAATCATTGCCAAATTCAAATTTGATTGTATCGTGCCCTGCCATCGCCCACTTCCCATACCATTTCCTCGAGTGTGTACTTTATATTCCTTAGCCTGGCAAACCAAATCCTTCATAAAATAGCCTCTGTTTTTATCTTTTCAGTCTCACTTCTGATCACCCCTACTTTATACTCTAAGCTCCTACCACACAGAACCATTTGTAGTTTCACAGAATAAACCAAGCCCTCAAATCTCAGTGCATCTGTACATGCTTTTTGCTCTGCCCAGAATCCCCATTCCCTTCCCTGGATAGTTTCCCTGCCTGGATAGTTTCTACTTTCCTTTAGGATTCAGGTCACCTCCTTTTGGAAGTCTTTCTTGACCTCTGCAGGATCAGCTATTAGTATCCTTTTGTATCCTCAAAGTGTTCTCTGCATGCATTTATCAAAGAATTGCCTGTATACTTCCCTTCTAACCTACCCCATCACTCATTACTTCCTAGATAGCAAGAACTATTCTCTCATTCATAGGTATATATATCCCCAGACCCTAGCAAAAACCTTGGCACAGAGTAGCCCTGTAAAAATATTTATTTAGTGAGTAAGTCAATGACTAAATGGATTCCATGGAGTCAAGAAAAATAGCATTTAAGTGGAGCATACAGGCTTAAGTTTTGTACCTGATTCTATGACTTTTTGGATGGTTTTAGGTGAAATCACTTCATTTCACTTGAATTAATCCAGATAAGCTCTCGGGTTCCTTCCAGATCTATGATTCATAAGCTTATATACTACAGGAAGCTAAAAGTATGCAAACTTACAGAGCCAACAAACTTAAAGGGCTGGCTAGTAATTCTGTACATAAAACTGTCCTTTGAAAACACATGTCAAATAGAAATGAACTCTTATAGCAACATTTAAGTTCTTTCTACTTATAGCTTTTAAAGCTATTTTTGCAAAATCTTTCACAAATATCTAGCATAATCTCTATTTGAAAAGTAAAGAAGAAGGTGAATCTAAATGATATTAGACAACTTATTAAATCCAGAAATAGGGACTAAAGCAGAGTCATAATCTGATTTAGTATTGATTTGATAGAATATCCCACTGTTTATAAAAGTCTTGTGATATTATAAAGCTAAATCACTAAAGAAAGCAGTGAGGTGCTGGGTTGTGGCTCAGTGGTAGAGTGCTCGCCTAGCACTTGTGAGGCACTAGGTTCAATCCTTAGTACCACATAAAAATAAACAAATAAAAAATAAAGATAGTGTGTCCAACTACAACTAAAAAAAAAATAAAAAATAATAAAAATGAGTAAACTAAAACAAACTGCAAACATATTAAAATAGCAAATATCAAAGCTAATGTATAAGATAATAATCCAGTTTAGATCCATAATTATGTGTCTGGCAGCATTCTTGAGGGGTCATCGTTTACCTTTTCTATACCTATAAGCAAGGCTATAGTAATCCCTGAATGGACAAGATATGCATTTAAAAAAAAATATTTATTTCTTAGGTGTAGATGGACACAACACAATGCCTTTATTTTTATGTGGTGCTGAGGATAGAACCCGGGTCCCGCCAGTGCCAGGCAAGCACTCTACCACTGAGCCACAATCCCAGCCCCAAGTTATGCATTTTTTAAGAAGTATTTGCGGGGGAAATTCTACAATTATTTTTCATATTTGTCTCAATGCTTTGATGCTTATAACAGAATTTTTATTTACCTTTAGCAAACATCTGTTGGCATCACCTTTATTTTATAGCTGAGGAAAGTGAGGCCCAGAAAGTTTGAGATTTGCTCAGTCACATAGAGACACAGTGACTGAACCAGAACTAAAACACCATTCCCTGAATCCAATTTTATCAAGAGAAATTTTAACTGTTGGCACCTTCCTCATTCAAGTGTCCATGTTTCATGGTAAGTTTTCAATATGGTCCCTAGATCCCCTTACCAGGCCTCAACTCTTAGTTCACAGAACTAAATAAATTATAGCAATTATTCAAGATTCAGATCGATTCCTGTCTGGGACAGGCAGAATTCCACAATGGTTTCCAAGTTTCCTGTCCCTGGTGTACATGTTCTCTTTAAGCTCTCTCCTTTATTTTGGGCAGGACTTATAGATATGAAGCGATGTTATATTACATAACAAAGGGATTGTCACCTTTGGTCATGTAATGATAGAAGCCCTACAAAGTAGCCTTACATATACTTAATGAGACAATGAAATGTTATGCAAATATAGCTCCCTTTGTTGGGAGTCTCCCTGAGAACTCCCAGGGCCTTTCAAACATGGCGGTGGGCAAATTGCCATTGGGCAGCTACATCTTCCCAGGGCCTTTCAGATAAGGAGCCCCTAATGCAACATGGCGTCGGGCAAGTTGCCAGTGGGTGGATAACAAGTTGTTTTGAAAACCTTCTAATTGGCCCTCCCATCTTCCGTACACGTGGACAGTTCGTGCCCCCCATGAATCTTATGCAGGGCAGACGTGCATGGACCGTAGGTGATGACCTGACCTTTACTATGATTGGCCCTGGGAGCTTCCTGGTTTAAGATAACTGACTCTCACTTTCTATATAAGCTAGAACCAGCTTGCAGTAAAGTGCTTCACTGCTATCTGTGTGTGTGCATTTTAATCTCCGATGACGAACCTTGGCCTTTCACCCTTTACTTGTCTTATTTTCACCTCTATAATGCTATGTGGTTTTCCATCTTCTTCCTCCCTCCCAAGTTAGTGGGTTAAAGCTACCTCTGTCTCTTCAAGATTATCAAGAGTGTCTTATATTTTCACAATTTACTCTTGCCTTTAAGTCCTTGTCTACAACCTACAAACACATAGAGCATCTCTACCTGATAGAGCCTTTCTAACTCTCTTGAACTCTATGCTTTTTTCCTTTCTTCGAGTCAGATCTGCTTATTTCAGATCTGCCCTACTGTTCCTACAGAATTCTGGGCTCAGCTCTACCCCAATCAATAGTGTAATCAATAATGCCCTGAAGATCTGTGGTTCTTAACCCTGTGAAATGGAACAAAATCAGGACAGTAGGGTGCCATTGGCATTGGTTTCAAACCGGTCCTAGACCCAATAATTCCTCTACTTGTTTTGTTTCCTTAACCCTTTGCTGCTTAGATCTTTTAAGTCTGGCTACACAATTTGTTCATTATCTGAGCTTTCAACACTCTTTCTTTCTTTGTCTCTTTGTCTTGTTCTTTCTGAAATCAATCTCACTTTGGGGCTTTTTTTTTTTTTTCAACTTAGAATGATTTAATGAATCCCCATGTTCTCATCATGCAGCTGCAACAATTACCAACTTAGGTCCAAGTCCATGTTGGATTATTATTAAACTTAACACCAGATTTTATGTAATTTCATCCATAAATACTTAAGTCTGCATCTGCAAAGAATAAAGGATTCTGTCTCCTTTCTTTGCATAACCATCATCCATCATATCTCTTTCTCTTGGTTTCTTTTTCTTTCTTTTTTTTTTTTGTAGTTGTCAAGACCTTTATTTTATTTATTTATTTTTATGTGGTGCTGAGGATTGAACCCAGGACCTCTGCACATGCTAGGTGAGCACTCTACCACTGAGCCACAACCTTAGCCCTTTTTTTTAAAATTAAAAAAATGTTTTTAGTTGTAGATGGATACAGTACCTTTATTTTATTTATTTATTTTTATGTGTTGCTGAGGATTGAACCCAGTGTCTCACATATGCTAGGCAAGAGCTCTACCACTGAGCTACAACTTCAGCCCCTTGGGTTTCTCTCTCTCTCTCTCTCTCTCTCTCTCTCTCTCTCTCTCTCTCTCTCTCCCTCAGTCTGTTGAGAGCCACAGCTGAACGGGCCCCAGCAAACTTCCAGCTGATTGGCTCACTGAGGCCCCAGCAACCAGCTGATTGGCTCCTCTGTGGTGATGTTCATTGGGCTGTTTCCCTGCCCTTTCAGAACATGGAGCTGCTCATTGGGGGACTTTTGGCTCCACCCACGAGACCCAGCCAATTGGCCTCAAGAGCGAGAAGAGATTGGGGGAGGTGCTCACAGGGAGTGCCTGAGGTGGCAGTTGGGCTCTGAGGCAATTCCTGAAGAGCTCCTGTGGTGCTGAGTGTGTTCTAAAAATAAAGTTCGTTCCTGCTTGATAAGTGGCTGGTGAATTGTGCCCAGCCAGACTGCGGCACTCTGTCTCATAAGATGAGCTCTTTCTCTGTTGCCTAGGCTGGCCTGAACTCACCATCCTCCTGCTTCAGCCTCCTAAGTAGCTGAGATTGTAGACTTGTAAAACTGTGACTGGCTAACATAAGTCTGCTAGCCTTTGGACTGAAACTATACAAATAGCTCTCCCGCTTCTCAGGCCTTCAGATTTGTACTAAAACTATATCAGCAGTTCTCCTGAGTCTCTAACTTGCAGACTGCAGGGGTTTGGGACTTGGCCTCCATAATTCCATAAGCCAGTTACTTATAACAAATATCTCCCTTTGTGAATGTCTACACACACACATGCACACACAATTTTCTCTGGAGAACCATTTGTAATATGCCTCTAAAGTCTATTTTATTCTTTTTGTTTGTTTGTTTGTTTCAGCATCTTTGTTTTTTATTTATTTTTTAAATTTTTTTTGGCATTTTTTTTTATTGTTGGTAGTTCAAAACATTACACAGTTCTTAATATATCATATTTCACAGTTTGATTCAAGTGGGTTATGAACTCCCATTTTTACCCCGTATACAGATTGCTGTATCACATCAGTTACCCTTCCATTGATTTACATATTGCCATTCTAGTGTCTGATGTATTCTGCTGTCTATCCTATTCTCTACTATCCCCCCTCCCCTCCCCTCCCCTCCCCTCCCCTTTTCTCTCTCTACCCCCTCTACTGTAAATCATTTCTTCCACTTGTATTATTCTTCTCTTACCTCTCCTTTCCTCTTATATGTAATTTTGTATAACCCTGAGGATCAACTTCCATTTTCATGCAATTTCCCTTCTCTCTCCTTTTCCCTCCCACCTCTCATCCCTGTTTAATGTTAATCTTCTTCTCTAGCTCTTCGTCCCTACCCTGTCCTTAGTTACTCCCCTTATATCAATGAAGTCATTTGGCATTTGTTTTTTAAGGATTGGCTAGCTTCACTTAGCATAATCTGCTCTAATGCCATCCATTTCCCTCCAAATTTTATGATTTTGTCGTTTCTTAATGTAGAGTAATACTCCATTGTGTATAAATGCCACAAATTTTTTTATCCATTCATCTATTGAAGGGCATCTAGGTTGGTTCCTTTATTCTTTTTTTAATAACAGTTTTATTGAGATATATTTCATACAACATGCAACTCATATACTTTAAGTACACAATTCATAGTTTTTAGTATATTGAGAATTGTATGACCAGAACAATTAATTTTAGAATATTTTCATCACTCCAGAAAGAATCTTTATGCCCATTAACAGTCATTTCCCATTACTACCTTCTCCCAGCTCTATTTTCTGTCTCTATGGATTTGTTTATTTTGGACATTTCATATAAACAAAATTATATGCTTTCTACACAAAAACATGTGACTGGCGTATTTTACTTAGCATAATGTTTTTGGGGTCACTCCATATTGCAATATTTCAGTACTTTCTTTTTATTGCTGAATAATATGCCATTGTTGGACATACCACATTCTACTTATTCATTTGCCAACATCTGGGGTGTTTTTATTAATTGGCTATTAAAAACATGCGTGTACAAGTTTTTGTATAGACATTGTGTCCACATTTCTCTTGGATGACTACCTAGGAGAGGAATTACTCAGTCATTTGATAATTCTGCTTCATCTTTTGAGGAACTGCCAGATACTTTTTCAAAGTAGTTGCACAAAAACACATTCCCAGCAGTATATGAGGGTTACAATTTCATATCTTCATTCTTTTGATTCTAGTCATCCTAGAGGCTCTCTGTAGTTTTGATTTGCAATTACCTAATGGCTAATGGCATTGATCATCTTCTTATATGTGTGCTGGCCATATGCATATCTTCTTTGGAGAAATGTCTACTCAAATAGTTTGCCCATTATAAAATTGGGCCATTACTTTTTTATTCTTGACATGTAAAAGTTCTCTACAGATTCTAGATACCACTGTCTTATTAGATTAGTGATTTGCACAAATCACTTGTCCTGCATTGTCTCTTCACTTTCTTGAAAGTGTCTTTTGAAGCACAAAAGCTTTAAATTTTGATGCCATCTAATTTACCTTTAGTAATGTGTTCTTCTATTATTAATTTAAAATTTCTTTGCCATTTATTTATTTTATGTGTTCTAATTAGTTATACAGCCTTTTATTTCTTGAATATATGTCCTATGATGCCCCATGTTTCATACATGAACCTCATCATGTCCTGCAGAATTTCCCATATTCTGAACTTTGCTGATTGTAATTTGAGAGTGTTAATGTGTTTCTCACTCCCTTTCTTGTATTTTCTATAAACTGATAGATTTAGAGGCTTGACCAGATTTGTGTTCAAATATCTGCCAGGTGTATTTCATGGTTTGTGCTGTCAACATCCTACACATCCCTCTACTTCATATGAGCAGACACATGGCCTCTGGGGACTCAGTGTGTATGTGTGTTCATCAGCAACTTCTAGTCTTACCAGCCTAACCCACCCACTTAAAGTTACCTAGTAGGTTCTTACCTAATGGTTTAGCAACTATAATACATGGGTCTATGCTGTCAAATAGAACTTCCTATGATGATGAAAATATTCTGTCTGTGCACTGTGCAATATAGTATAATCTCTAGCCATGTATGAATATTGAATACTCTGAAATATGTCTAATACAACTGAAAATTAAATTAAATTTTATTTCCCACATGTGACTAGTGGCTATTGTATTGGCTTGTAGAGGTCTAGACTCATTATTTCATCAGAGTCTACATTTCTTAGCTAGAAGTCAAACAATTTCCCCTTATCATATGACCACTTAAAATACAGCTCTCTCAAGAAGGACATTACAGGGTGGGGAGACTGGGGTCGTGGCTCAGTGGTAGAGCACTCACCTGGCATGTGTGAGGCACTGGGTTCCATCCTCAGCATCACATAAAAATAAATAAATAAATAAAGGTATTGTGTCCATTTCCAACTAAAAAAATTTTTAAAAAGAACTTTTTAATTCTTTTAAAGTTCCCCACTGATAGGAAGATACTAGCAAAATAACATTCAGGGCCCAGGACTGAGCCTGACTGTGAGCCATTTTGGCTGGGGTGTCCTGAACTTTTAACTCTTTCACTCTGCAAAGCAGCAGAACCATGAGGTTCTATTTCTTATAAGTAGCAAGTATGTTCTATGATGCTCCATATTTCATCCACAAATCTGATTTTAGTTGCAGCTGTGATAGACAGTTTTCATGCATACTGTTGGCTTCCCACCTGAAACACCCACATCTTTTGGCTTTTTGCAGCATGAAATATGGGGGTGATTAATGTCCCCAGGGTAAGCCTTTAACCAAGGAGTCTAGAAGTCATTAGCTGCATACCTAGCATCAGAGAGACATTTTTGAAGTACAGTCTTCACCTTAGGCAAGAAAGCCTTGGTTACTCACAGTGGTAACACCACAAAAATACACCATTTGCTGACTTTGCCTCCTCTGTTCCACTCTCTCCATTCCATCATTCCAGCTTCTTAGCAATACTTCTCTAATATACTACTTGCATCCAAGTGCTTTTGGGGGGTTAAAATGTAAGTTAAGGTAGGATCTGAAAATAATTTAGTTCATGGCTGTCCACACAAAAACATTTACTGAGAGATTACAGTGGATTAGGCAGTGTATTAGATGTGAGAAATTCAGTGGTGAAGAGGATTTGGGTACATAGAATTAATAGGCTGTAACTGAACAGTTTAGTGAGTATTATTTATTGTAGTGAGTTTTGAAACAGAATAAACACAGGTGCTATTTGTTGGGAAGTATGGCAAGGGTTAGGATTCTTGAATTGTCTCTTGCAAAAAATCACATTTGCTAGGTATCAGGAGAGGGTGTGAGGACAGATGATAATGTCAGGCAAAAGTATACCTAGCTTGTATTTTTTTGCCCAACTCCTAAACTCTAGTTTGGGATTAAAGTAAACCCAAGCGGGATGCCCCAGTCCTCCCTTCCTCTAGGCCATGCTCATTTGGCCTTGCTAGAGGCTTCCGGTGAAGGGATATCTATGTTGTATGAACCAGTGGTATTTCCTAAGGGCCAACCTTGAAAAAGGAAAACAATCTTTATGCCCCCCAAATCCTGAAAGAGAACATAATCGGACTGCAAAGCCAGAAAAAGTTCTCTTATGACCCAAGTTATCCCTCATGACACACTTTTACTCCTTTGTGTAGTTGCCTTAGAACCTTGACCGTGCCCCAGCTATAATCCTTCTTAGTACTACTCTGAAGAGGGAAACTTGAGCTTGATAAAGGTTGGAATGTGAACTCATATGATTTTCCCTCCTTTGTCCTTTTCTGCTTCCTGCCATATCCCTAAGTGTTCTGCATTAGGAAATTTAGAACATTTGTATGTCTAATGAAAAAACCTAAAAATTGCTGTTTTGATGTTACTCTGCCAAACCAGTCCTGGCCCTGATATGTTATTTTGTTAGTATCTTCCTATCAATGGGGAACTTATATCCTGAATCCCATCCAGTGGTGAGGCCACCGATGTTTCCAGAGTTCCAACCACTTTTCTGCAAAGGTTAAAAGAAGGCATCCAGCCCTCACCATTTCATACCAAATAAACATTCTGCTGATAATCTAGTCTTTCTTTTTAAAAAATATGTAATTTTTAGTTGTAGTTGGACAACGATACCTTTATTTCACTTATTTAATTTTTTATGTGGTGCTGAGGATCAAATCTAGGGTCTTGCATGTGCCAGGCAAGTGCTCTACCACTGAACCACAACCCAGCCCTGATAATCTAGTCTTATCAGATGCTAAGGCTGATATTATCTAGAACTTAACAATACTCACATAGCTAAAGTTTTCCTTTTTCAACACTTAACAGACTGTGTATTTGTCTCTTCAACCAGACTCAACTCCTGGAGGACAGGGGCCTAGTCCTGTATATATTTCATAAATATCAGATGAATGAAGGCCTGTATCAGGTAAGACTTATCAATTGTTAACAACAGAAATCCCAACTCAAACAAGCTTAAAAAACAAACAAAATCTGACACAAAACAGCGAAGTCCAAGGTTCATATGTCAGGCTAGAAGGAGCTCATCTTTTTCAATTTTGTTTTGCTTTCCTCCTTGGTGCATTTGACTTCACTATTGGGTAGGCCTTCTTCATATGGAGTCTCTGTGTTCAGCAAATGCCATTTTTAGTTCTGACTGAGTCCAATTAGGTTTGATTCATATGCCTATCTCTAAAACAGATACTGAACTTAGGGGGATGTGCTGGTCACATGCTCACCCTCAAAACTGGTGGGAAGGGAATCAGTTCTTCAGAAGTATGGTGAATTGAGACTGATGTGTATGTGTGTGTGTAGATGTGGTGTGGGGAGTTGGTCTATTGTGTGGGTGCTTGTCAGCCACAGCAACTCTACTTTCACTCCCATTGCTGTGTTCTATCTATGTCTTTCCCTGTGACTCAACCTCTGTGGGGCACGGATATGAGCTCACACTGGACTTGGTCTTTTCCTCAGAGGTGGGTGCCATACCTTCTGCTTGGAGTGCTCTTTAGACTCTGTCTGCCCAGTTCACAGCTGGCTCCTGCTTGTCCTCTTCCTGTTCTGAATGTTTCCAGTAAGCTTCACAGTGCATGAAATGTCCTTTCAGACACTTTGGCAACTAGTGAGTCATGTATACAAAGAACTATTCAAAGCAAATGTGATCAGTCTCTAAGAGAGTACTGAAAAGATGTTTGGCTAGCAGAGATAAAGACCTACAACATCTGGCTGGGAGCATGAGTGCAGACAACTGATTCAGGGAATATCAAGCATCCAGGACAAGTTTAAGTGTAGGATGCACAATGACAATAATAATGGCAGCTGGTCAATTAGTACTTACCATGTGTCATGCTTTAAGAACTTTATATGAGTTAACTTAATGAATCTTCACAACCCCCTTTTGAGCAGGTATAATTTTCCCCATTTTAGAGATGCGGTTTCCATCATGGAGGGTCTTAAAGGTTAGGTACAGTATTAATCTAGACTTATACTTCTTTGAGTAGCTAGTTCATCGTTCTCCATGGACTTGAACTTTCTGAAAGCCAAACTGTTTATCTGTACTCTTTAGAACATCTAGATGGGTTCTACCCTTAGGAAGAAGCCAAATATGTGTTCTCTTTGAATAGACTGTTTTCCCCCAGTATATAAGTACGTTAAAAGCCGTGCACTAGAATGAGCAATGCTATACAAATAAACTCTTCCAGTCAAGTAGAACACTAGACAGGAAGTTATGGATCTGAGTAAGGGAGGCTTTCACCTCTGACTCACTGTGTGACTGGGCAAGTGACCTAATAGCTCCAAGCTACAGATTTTAAAAAGAGAGGGAACTGTACCCAACAGGTGCCATAAGAATACACTGGGAATGTAATGACAATAAATCAATACAGATACAAAATTCTTGCAATATTTAAGAGGAACACTACCACAATAAGCCAAGGTATTTTTCTTAGTTTCATCATAATTTCAGTAATCAGTCAATATGCATTAGGAACCAATCATTCTGGACACTATGAGATTACAGTGGCATAAGAGACCACTATCTATTTTATGGACAAAGTCAGTTTCAATGGTAAACACTGAGGTTATTTAACAGAACAGCAAAATGGTGAAGAATATGAACGCTTTTCTGGAGATAAGATAGATATAATGATACCCAAAAGGAGTTAGTAATGAACTAACATAGAAACCAACTATCCTAAAAACAAACAAACAAAACATAGATAGATATAATGATACCCAAAAGGAGTTAGTAATGAACTAACATAGAAACCAACTATCCTAAAAACAAACAAACAAACAAACAACAACAAAACACCTGGGTTGTGATTGAATCTCAGTGTGCCTCAGTGGAAGAGTTTACTATCTGTGCCACCTCAGTCACTTAGCTTTTCTGAGCCAATTTCCTTCTCTCTAAAATGGGGATGATAACAATCTACTTCAAAGCGCTGTTGTGAAGATAACACACATAAAATCATGCGTGTAAAACTTCGATCTGGTGCCTGGTTATGCACCACAAGTCGACTATTACTATTACTTCTGCAGGAGCAAAGTCTTTTCTGGCCCCTTTTCTATAAAAAACAAAAAACAACCCCCCCCCATTGTTCCTCCAGTTAGACCCCACTCCAGCGGTCGAGGCAGAAAAGTGCTTTCAAGCGCTGCAGGAACACAGATCCAGCCTTCCCGAGCGGCAAAGCACAGCCCCCTCAGCAAAGCCCATCTTCCATTTCCTTTCCTTCCTTTTCGGGAAAGCCAGGCTCCCCCCACGCGTTTGGTTATCTTATTTTCCTGACGCGCAAGGTCGCTGCCCCCTTGGGCTTCTCTCGGCGGTCTTCCCAACTGTGAGGGCCAGCGACAGTGAGGCGGCGGGGGCCGGCGTCCTGGTCCCTACACGCCCCCTTCTTGCTCTAGGCTACCGCCGGCCGAAGCCGCCCACCGGAGCCTGGGCTCCTGCCGGGATTGACGCGCTGGGGGAGGAGCGGTTTGTCAGTGCGCGCCTCTAAGGAGCTTTACGGCAGGACTCGTTCCCGGCTCCGGCCGCCAGCCCCAGCCTCCAGGGTCCGGAGCCGGGACTGGCGGAGGCCGCGAGGGAGGGAGCGCGAGCGAGGAGGCCCGCGCCCAGCCGCCGCCGCAGCCACAGCAGCCATGGCCGAGCGCCGCGCCTTCGCCCAGAAGATCAGCAGGTACATCCCGGGCGTTGGGAGCGCCGCCGCGGCCGGACGAAGAGGCGCAGAGCCCTCCCGGCCGGGCCTAGGAGGAGGGTGGGTGTGGCGACGCGGGCGCCGGCGCCAGCGCGGGGATCCCGCGGCCCGGCCAGGCTGGCGGAGGGCGGAGGGGTTGCGGGGTGCTCGGGCGCCGCCGAGGCCTCCTGACGCCCTGCGACCCTGGCCTTCAGCCCTGGCCCGCTCTGGCTGCAGAGGCGGGGGACGGCGCGCTCGCCTCTGCCGGCTCCGCGGCCGCGCGGGCCTGGAGTTTTGAGGCGGTTCATGGAGGGCGGGTGGGGGAGCTCGGCGTCCGACAGCCGGCACTGCCCAAATTCTTTGTGTCCCCACCCCCGGAGTGCCGGGGCCCGCCGCTGCGTTTGGCCCCCCTTCCCTCTCTCCCCCCGCCTCCCGGTGATCCCGGAGGGTACGGGGTCCGCCCTCCTCCACCCCAACAAAAGGAGCGGCGCGCGGCGGGCGAGCGGGTGGGAGGCCGCTGCTCCTTCACGTCTCGCACCCAACCGGGGAAATCTGACAGGCACCCTCCCTGCGCCCAGGGGCCCGGTTCACAGTGGGTTTGCGCACCCAGATTTTAGACATGTGGCTGCAATGAAAAGTTGAGGATACGGTGTGCAGCCCCGGATCTAGGACAACGTTATTAGTTAGCATGTGAATTTAAATGTGCCCCTGTGTTTCTCATAGCCTCAGAGAAGATGGATGATAGACAGTGTGCTTTGGACGTTGCCCTTGCCATCCTAGTATAGGAGTCTGGAAGTAAGCAAGTGATCAAGGTTGAGGTTTCCAAGCATTTACCCACTTGTAGTGGTTTGGTTGCCACTTTTCTTTCCACTCTCCAAAGTGAAATTGACTTATGGTGGGAGGAGTCCAATATTTGTAGAATTTCATTGTAGAATGTACTTATGTATCAGGCACTAGATATTTTAAAAATATAATTATTATTTTTTAAAATTTCTGGTTGGATAATATATATATATATATATAGCTTAGGATTAAGCCCAGTGCCTCGCACGTTACCTCTGAGCCACAACCCCAGCCCAGGCATTAGACATTTATTTTATTTTAATAAAATCATATTTTTGTGGATTATGATGTTCCAAGAAAGGAAACATGCTAGTGAAATACTTTTTTAAAAAATATTTTTTAAGATGTTGATGGGCCTTTTTTTTATTCATTTATTTAGCTGTAGTGCTGAGAATCGAACCCATAGCCTCACACATGCTAGGCAAGTGCTCTACCACTGAGCCATAACTCCAGCCCCTGAAATACTTTTTTTTGACCTTTTTTTTCCCTGTGGCTCTGAATCTTTTTGGTTTGCTAACATTTCCTAAACGTTTTTAATTTTTTTTAGTGTTGGATGGACACTATATCTTTATTTTATTTATTTATTTTTATGTGGTGCTGAGTATCCAACCCAGTGCCTCACATGCTAGGCAAGCGCTCCACCGCTGAGCCACAACCCACTCCCCCCCACCCCCGCCCCCGCCCCCACAAAGGTTTTTGAACAATCAAAAAAGACCTAAGAAAACTACTTGACCTCTGTAATGTTAACTCTCTTTTGGCATGTTTTTCATTTAAAACTAACATCTTTTTTTTAATATAAACTCTTATGTTTTTTTGTTTTCCAAGTTTTAAAACAGATTTAATTTTCTTCTTTGGAAAAGTATTAAGTACTTAGGAGCATAATTGTACTGTCGTACATTGACATGGGTTCAAAATCCTGCTATTTTCTAACTTGGGATCTTGTTCAAGTTGATGAACTCTATTAAGTTTTAGTTTCCTCATCTGAAAAATGGGAATAATAATAGTACCTAGGTCATAGGGTTATGTGAGCATTAAGTGGTCTAATTTGAAGATTGCTGTGAATGCTTATAATACCAATCTCCAGAAGCTGAAGAAGGACAATCACAAGTCCCAGCCTGCCTCAGGAATTTACTGATACCCTGTCTCAAAAATAAAAGGGATGGGGCTGGGGATGTGGCTCAGCGGTAGCGCGCTCGCCTGGCATGCGTGCGGCCCGGGTTCGATCCTCAGCACCACATACCAACAAAGATGTTGTGTCCGCCGAGAACTAAAAAAATAAATATTAAAAATTCTCTCTCTCTCTCTCTCTCTCTCTTAAAAAAAAAATAAAATAAAATAAAAGGGAGTTCAGTGGTAGAGCACCACTGGGTTCAATCTCTAGTCAAAAAAAAAAAAAAAAAAAAACCAAGCTAAACCAAAACAGATAAACAAACAAAAAAAACCCCAAACCCAAAAAACAAAAAAAACAAACAAAAAAAATTTGTGAAGTGCTTTAGTATAGAGTATGGCCTATACTAGCTATCTTTGAATACTTGTAATAGTATACCCTAGGAAGTTGGGATAGGAAATCATTACTTTTGTTTTCATACATAACTGGTTTTTGCTTCTAAAGGCAATGCCATTAAAAAAAAAAGATTTATTAACTGACACCTTTTTATATTAGTTTTTCTTTAATAGAATCAAAGTTTATCTCTGAAAACATTGTGCTGATCAAGTAAGTGCACATTAGAGAGTAAGATATCAAATATATACAATGTCTGTGCTCTACTAATGGAGTTTGTCATCAGATGGTATAGGAACAACACCAAGAAAAAAGATAATGGGTTGTGCAAAACAGCCCCAAATGCAAATGAGGATTGCCTTATAAAGTTATAATATTAAGGCAATGGGGATGTAGAGATAGGCACTCCTTAGAGAGACACCTAGGGTGTATACATGGCAGTGATTAATGATTGATTGGATATGGAAGGTGAGGAAGATTGAGGAGACATCCAGTTTTCAACTTGGGTAACCAGGTGGATGATAGAGGCAGTTACTGAGGTAAGGGAGTATAGGAGGAAGAAGGAATTTGAGAATGGGAAATGAGGTTGGATGGAAATGATGATTTAGTTTGGAACATATTGATTTTGAGGGGCTGATGAATCATTTAAAGAGAAACATCTATTAAGTTATTGGTGCAGTTTAAGGCACTGAAGATTGGGCCGGAAATCTAGATCGGGAATCATTATTAAGTAGATTGTAGTTGAGCTTAGTTGAAGCCAGGGAAGCCAATAAGATTGTTCTGGGAGAATGTGCAGACTTGATTTGGAGGGAAGACCAAGGAGAGAACTGCAGTAGACAATGATTATCTGCTCATTGTGAATAAAAGGTACTTTCCTCCTTATTACCAAATATGATTGAATGACAATTCTGAATAGATTCTCATTCTGCTTCTGATTTTCCTATTAGAGGGGGCAAAGCAGAAAATCTGGAGATAAACTTTTTGGTAGACTGGCATTGCCACTCATTGAATAAACTTGGGCAAATTACTTGACTCTACTTATACCTCATTTTCCCTGTCTAAAAATGGGGCTAATAGTAGAATTTATCTCAGGATTTTTGTGAGGATTAAAACAGTAAACACCTCTAAAGTACATTGATTATAGCAGTGCTTTGTACATAATAAGTACTAAGTATTGACTTTTTTATTACAATATTTATAATGTGGTTTGGGACCTTTTGGAAGTGGTAATCCTTTTCATGTTGTACATATATGAAATTTGTTGCTCTGTAAGTAGCCTGTTGCTGGGCACAAATCACGAGCCACTCAAGCAGGAACAAACTTTATTTCTGAACTCAACGCGGCCCTTCCAGGCACACCACACACCAACTGGAACTCCCTCCACCGGAACCTCACCAACCAACACGAACTCCCCAGGAATCCCTCGAGAACTCCAAAGTAGTGGGCGCCCTAGGATAGCAGGGGTCTATATACAATTGAATACACAGCCTGTTTCAATCCAGGATCATCCAGTCATAGCAATTATACACAGTTTAACTTAATTATCATCATCTTAATGGCTCCCCTCTCAACCATTACTTCAGGCAAAAATGCCAGGGGCCATTCCAACTGGGCTGTGGCTCTCAACACTGTTTGAAACTTTTTTTTTTTTTTTTAACTATTTTTACTTTAAAAATAACTATACTGATCTCTTTTCTGGATCAGTTTTTTTTTTTTAAACACTTTGCATTTAGTGCTATTATTTTTTGAGTCTTATTTAGTGATATCTGAATGTTCTTTATTCATGTATCACTAATAAAACTACTTACCTCAGCTCCTCATAGAAAGGAGCATATCAAGTAATTGCCTTTTTGTCTGTTTTTTGAGGTTAAGGCCCATTCATTTATGTTGACTGTAGATTAATGACCTAGGATTTTATTTGGATGATTTTGTCTTATCACTTCATATTCAACAGGAGGATGAACACTTTACCCACTAATGCACTTTTTACTTCCTTTTCATCTTCATAACCCAGCGAGGCAGAGGTACATAGTAAAGTATATGGGCTCTGGGGTCAGATTGCACAGGTTGAAATTCTGCTTATACCAAAAATAGTTGTGTATTTCTGAGCAAGTGATATAATCTCTCTGTGTGTTGATTTCCTCATCAGAAAAGTGGGGATTAAAAACCTCCATAAAATTAAAGTTAGAATTGAATGAAACATAACACTTATAACGGTGCCTGGTACATAAGCATTCAAAAAATCTTAGCTACTGCTATTATTATGTGTATATTATTTGCTATTGTTACTACTACCATATTCCACATCAGGAATTAAGGCTTTTAAAGAATGGTATTATTTGCCTAAATTGGTATTCAAACTTTAGTCTTTGGATTTCAGATATTACACTCTTTTTTTTGTTGACTATATTTTCTTTCTGTAACACATTTTCCATGGTAGTTTCTTTCAGGCTTTCTAACACTATGACTGTTAGCATCCCAAAAGTTATGTTTTTTTTTCTTAGTCTTCCCTTTGTTGATTGAGTATTGTTTTGCTGCCTAAGTAGCAGAATTTATGAATTATTTTTTTTGTCAGATCTTCATTTCTGGATATGGGCTTATTTAACTCAACTCAGTTTTTAGTCTTGTAGCTGTTAATAACTGGGTGGATGGTCCCAGTTTTTCAGTCTGCAGAATCCACTTTGTTCAATGCATAGTTCCATATGTTATCAACTGCTTCATTGCTGCCTGTTTTTCTATTTGGACACATGCAACTCCCTGTTTTTTTTGTTGTATATGATACTGGAGTCCTTGGGTGGGAGGCCCTGCCTGGCTTCTGGGGTCTCAAAAGACCAGGCTGGACTACCTGTTCAAATATGCCAGTCAAAGAGATGAGTAGTCAAGGGCAAGAAAGGAGCTTTAATCAGGAGCCACACCGGGAAGAACAGATCTAGTAGTTCAGTGACCAAAGATCTTTCTTAAAGGCACTCACAAAGAAAAAGGTAAGGATTGAAGGTTTGCATGACTTGGGGTTTGTATAGTTGGCAGAGTAGGTCATCTTGGTTAGGACATGGTCTAGTTGATTATTATCTCAGGACTGCTTCTGTGAAGCTCTGGGAAGGTCATCATCACTTGAGAGGGTGATTTGGTTCCCCAAATGAGAAGATTGCCCTTGCTTAGGGAGGCAGCTTTGGTTCAGTGATGGGGTAGTTGCTTCTGCATAGGTGGACAATCTCAGAGTGGTCTATTCTGCTAGGCTCCCTGTTACTTATGAGTAGCTTATCAATCAGATTTGTGGTTCCTGGAATCTAAGGTAAAGGTGAAAGAAAGTGGCTCAGAAGAAAAAAGTTAGAGGCAAATGGAATTAGAGAGGGACAGAATGGAGTGTACTTCCTCCATATTGATTTTACTTTTTTTTTGGTGATGCAGGGGATCAAACCCAGGACCTCACTTATGCCAATCAAGTGCTCTTCCACTATGCAAAACCCCCAGGCATTATATCACTGATTTGTAGTGCTGAATATCTAACATATTTTTTGCTCCTGAGCTACATAGTAGTGTCAGAGGGAGACTAGAACAGTTAAGAGTTGGCCGTTTATGAATTAATGTCTTATTTTGAATGAGGTTCAATCCATATC
This sequence comes from Urocitellus parryii, assembly GCF_045843805.1. Classification (NCBI taxonomy): domain Eukaryota; kingdom Metazoa; phylum Chordata; class Mammalia; order Rodentia; family Sciuridae; genus Urocitellus; species Urocitellus parryii. The sequence goes on along the minus strand of NC_135541.1, from coordinate 45,180,518 downwards.
ATTTTTTTGTTTCCCTACTTCATCTTTTACTGAAAAGTTTTGAGTTCAACACAGGTTGTTCATTTTAACCTAAGCATACTACTGTTTCAATATGTCATTTAATCATCATTCCCTTGAACTTGAAAGATCTCTTCTCCCTAAAATTTACTCATTTTTTTTGACTTTGAAACCTTTTCATTGCCATTTGCCAAAGAACTTGATTCTGTATTTTCCCCTTTTCTGACATCGCTCACGTGTGTGTGCATGTTCGTATATGCATGCATGTGTTTTGCTGGGGATGAAACCTGGGATCTTGCATGCAGAACTCTTGATCTATCACTGAACTACACACTTTTTAGCCTCTTTAATTTATTCCTCTAATAGATCTTTCCCTTCAATCATAAGAATTATCTTATGATTACCTTTCTCTTTATAAAACAAAGAACTGTCAACCAGTCATTCCTTTTTCTTTTCTAGTCACATTGCTCCTATGTATGTGGTACATTCATGACTACTTGCTGTTTGTTTTCCTCCTCATACATCCTTGAACCATATGGATATGCTGACCTTATGTAGATTTGAGTTACAGAACTCTTGAGGGTTGAGAATATTTGACTTTTTTCTTTTCCTTATACTGATTTCATGAGATACTTTTTAAAGAAAAACCTCTCTTGTTCTCTCTACTGCCTGTACCTCCATTTTTATACTACTTTTGAGAGCTCTTTAATGGCAGGTCTAGGTCTTGACTTTTTTTTTTCCTAAAATTTTTTTTTTTAAGTTGTTGATGGACCTTTATTTTTATTTATTTATATGTGGTGCTGAGAATTGAACCCAGTGCTTTACACATGCTAGGCAAGTGCTCTACCACTGAGCTATAATCCCAGCCCCCTAGGTCTTGACTTTTTATCTCTAGAGCTTAGCAGAGTCTTGTGGATACTAAATACATAAGAAGTGTTTGAACAAATGCCCACCTGCCTCTTTGGGGCATGTTTCATTAGCTGATCTGGTTTCACCATCCTCTAATTTGGGTATGTTGCACAGTCTCCCTCCAATGTGGCTTTTATGATGGCCTTTTCTTCAGGAGTGCTTTCTTGTGTCAGATCTGAACTTTTGCTTGTATTTTGAGGTAATCACAATCTGGTCTTTCTCTAGGGCTAATTCTATAGTTTACACTTTCTCCTCCAGTCAGTCTGGTTATTTTCATTGTATAATAACCCATAAATGCTGTGCTCATTTACATTAGTATAAGTCTTCTGCTCTTCTTTCTTTTTGATATAGCTTTCTTCTTTTGAATGTCTTGCCCATTCTTTAGACTGTCCTGACTTTTGGAATAACCATCGCATTTGTATTTACCACCTATGAATGCATTTCTAAGCAATATAATTTTTTTTTCTGGTTTTGGAGGTATTTGAACAGAATTATATGGCACGTTTGTATGTTTTCTGTCTTGTTTCTTTGCTCAAAGTTATATTTACAAGATTCATTCATTATATTGTGACTTGTTGAAATTACAGTATTTTGTTGTATAAATATACCACAATTTATTTGTTCTATAGTAGATGAACATTTGGATTAGTTTCTTTTTTTCATGGTTCTGTGGATTATGCCCTGAGTCCCTCACATACTAGGCAAGTGCTGTACCACTGAACTGTATCTCCATCCCTGTTTCCAGTTTTTGACTATTGACTATTGGAAAGAATATTGTTAAGAGTATTGTAATACATATATTCTGGTACAAATATGCACGAGTTTCTCTAGGGTGTACTCAACTGTGGAATTGCTGGGCCATGGATACTTATTGCTCATCATAACAGTGTACTTATCATCAAGTTTATTTGGTGATGCCACACTTTTCCAGAACTATTACCTCTGTTATAAAGTTTTCTTATTTGTGGGTCTTTTCTGGGTTCTCTATTTTGTTCCACTAGTCTGGTTTTATGTCTTTTCACCAGTTGTAACTGATCTCAATTATTGTCAGCTTTGAGATTTAGTAGACCAACTCCTCCCCCACTTTAAAAAAAGCATCTTGGCTGTTCTTAGCCCTGTGAATATACCAGAATAAAATAAAATACTGGGATAAAAAAATAAAAACTAAAAACCTGATAAAATTTGATTGAGATTGCATTTAATTTATACATAAATTTGGTGGAGAAATGATATTCTTTCAATATTAAGTTTCCAATTCATGATTCATTGTGTATCTCTCCACTTTTTGAGGTCTCTATTTTGTACAATGAAATTTTATAGTTTTCTCCATAAGGTTCTATTTTTAGTTAGATTTATTCCTAGGTATATACCAACTTTTTTATCCAGGTGTACATTGCTAAATTCATGTTAATTTTAAAAGTGAATCTAGATTCCTTTGTTTTTTCTATGTAGACAACCATATCATCTGGGAATCACAAATTTTTATTTCTTTCAAACCCTTAAGCCCTATTTTTTTTTTTTTTTGTCCTTTAGACAGTTTGCTGTACTTTAGATCATGACTGTCCCCTAAATGACCAAGTGTTAAAGGCTTGGTCCCCAGGTTGGTACTATTGGGAAGTGATGGAACTCTTATGAAGTGAGGTCTACTGGAAGGTATTTAGGTTATTGGAGGTTGATCTTGAAGAGGGTGATACAGCCCTAGTCTTTTCCATATTCTCTCTCTCTCTTTTTTTTTTTTTTTTGTTTCCTGGCTTTGAGGTAAGCAATTTTGCTCTTCCAGATACTCCTTCCATGATATACTGCCTTATCCCACTCCCAAAGCAAATGTTCCAACTGATCATGGACTAGAACTTCCAAAACTGTAAACAAAAACAAATCTTTTTTCTTTATAAGTTGATTATCTCAGTTTATTTAATAGTGATGAAAATACAATATACTATGAACTTGTATTACTGTGCAGATTATTCCCATTTCTATTCAACGTTGTATTTATATTGAGCATTCTTGGTTTTTTTATGATCTTAAAAGGAAAACTTTTTATGTTTCACTACTGAGCTTAATGATTGCTGAGAGTTTTTGGTAGATTTTAGGGAATTCAATTCTTTCAGGGTGGATTCCCTAGAAACATTCCCTAGAAACAGAGTCTGAGATATGGCTTAAGAATTGATGCTTTATTTGGGAAGTACAATCCCAGGGCATCTGGAATGATTGAAAAGGGAAGTGAGACAGAGAAAGATGGGAAACAAAGTAAGGCAGTTCCATATGTTTTTGGCCACTGCTTCACAAAGAGCTAGAGAGAGATTGCTTGGCGGGTATGCATGCCTGGCCATATCTCTGGAAAGAGGAATGATTCCACAGATTAGTATATAGGAGTATAGAAAAAAAAAAAGGAATTTATTTGCCTCTTCTGTATTCCAGTCAATTAAATCTCTACAGAGAGTTAATTCCCCTTACTTCATTTGGATCCCTTTGGCAGTTGTTCTGGAAGTCTCACTACTTTTTCAATGTCTTTTTATCATGGGAATTTTTTTGGGGGAGGGGTGCATTGATGCCAACTCAGATTAATTTACACACACAAGTGTTCACTCATGTGGCTGAATACCTTGGGTTTAGTGGTACAAATGATGTAAACAGGCCTGTTATCTTCATTTTTTTGGATAGATTTTTTTATGAAATGATTTTATTCTGAGATTTGACTGTCGGTCCTGGGCCGTAATCCCACCAGCAGAAAAGATTCAAAGGCTTGATTATTGGTCTGCCTTGGGTCACATGTCCTCTATTTAGGGATCTAGAGTTATCTGCTCAGTCTTAAGTCTCATGCCCTTCTATACAACATGGGAGGGAGATATGATTGGGTCAGCCCCTACCAAATCTCAAGGAATGAGTTTGTTACCAGAATGAAAGGGTTTCTAATGTAAAGAGGAAGATGAGCATTCTGGTCACATCAAAACAACCGATGTTCTTTAAAATCAGTCATTTTAAGTTCCACATCGCTATAATTATTTAAATCTATGGCTATATAGCTAGCTTTCCTATCTGTAATTTAAATGGAGCTGGTGGAATACAATACAATATTACTTATGAAAGCTGGTTGTGGATTCCCTGTTCCTCTATTTTTTTTTATAAAAGTTTAGCTCAGACCTTAATGCTAGGTCATAGCCTTCCCAAGAACATCTGCCAGTTTTTTATTTGAATTTTGGCATTCTCATGCTTTCTTCTGCATCTGTGTTCACCAGAAAACTGAATTAATTCCTTCACTCATATTAAGCATTTAATGATTTTGTAATTTTTGCTAATGATACAGGGATTGTGGTGCAGAGTTTTGCAGCTCTTCCACCATGGTTCTTTCTCTAACTAATACAGTTTCTTTCCCTTATCTACACAGAAGAATCCCAACTATACCCAGGTTCTTTAAAAAACAACAACAACAACAAAAATACATCTTTACTGAGGTACATTTTATTTACCATAAAATTCATCCACTTAAAATATACAAGTAAGTGATTTTTAGTGAGTTTATAATTACAGATCCATCATCCAAAACCCAGCTTTAGATAATTTTTTACCACCTCCCCCCAAATCCTTTGTTTTAGTTTTTGGCTATTCCTCATTTCTACCATAATTCTCAGGTAACCCACTAATCTACTTTGTTGCTTTCTAGATTTTCCTTTCCTGAACATTTCATGTAAATGGAGTCATATGATATGTAGCTTTTTGTGTCTGATTTCTTTTAATTAATGTGCTATTTTTATGGTTCATCTATATTGTAGCATGTATCTGTACTTCATTCTTTTTATGACTAAATATATTCCACTGTATGTAGCACATTTTGTTTGTCTATTCATCAGTTGATGGATATTTAGACTATCTACTTTTGGCTATTGTGACTAGTACTTCTGTGAACATTTGCTGGCAGACTTTTGTTCAAACACTTGTTTTCAGTTCTTGTGGATATGCACCTAGGAATGGAATTGCTGGGTCACATGGTAATTTATGTTTAATTTTTTTTCAGGAACTGCCAAATTATTTAACAATGACTGTGCCGTTCTACATTTCTATCAGCAGTGTGTGAGGGTTCTTATTTCTCTATATCTTTGTGTATTTTTATTATTCTCCTTTTAAAAAATACTTTTTAAATTTTGATATGAGGGATTGACCCCATGGGGGCTTAACACTGAGCCATATCCCAAACCCCCTCTCCTGCCAAATAGTTTTAGGTGTAGATGGACAAAATAACTATTTATTTTTTATGTGGTACTGAGGATTGAACTCGGTGCCTCACATGTGCAAGCTTTCTATCACTGAACCCACAACCCAGTCCCCAAGCCCTTTTTATGTTTCATTTTATTTTAGTTTTGGTACTAGAGATTGAACCCAGGGACACTTAACCACTGAGCCACATTCCCAGCCCCTTTAAAAAATAATAATAATTATTATTATTTTTGGAGACAGGGTCTTGCCAAGTTGCTTAGGGCTTCATTAAGTTGCTGAGACTGGCTTTGAACTTGTGATCCTCCTGCTTCAGCCTCCTGAGTTGCTAGGATTACAGGCGTGCCCCACCATGCCTGACTGTCCTTTTTTGATTATAGATAGTCTGATGAGTGATATTTCATTGTGCATTTCACTAATGACCAGTCATATTTTTATGTGCTTATTGGCTTTTCACATATTTTCTTTGCTGAAATATCTATCAGGTCTTTTGCTTATTTTAAATTGGATTACTTACCTTGATTCCAAATTGCAAAAGTTCTTTTTTTATGTTTTTTTTTTTAAATTAGAGTTTTGTTGCTATACATAGTAGTTGGATTCATCCTAACAAACTCATACATGCATGGAAAGCTATACATAGTAGTTGGATTCATCCTAACAAACTCTTACATGCATGGAAATTGATTTCAGTTCATCACTCCTTCCTTTTCCCATCCCCTTTTCCTTCCAATCCTCCTTCCCTTTTCCCCTGACCTTCCTCTGCTCTACTAGGCTTCCTTTTGCTTATCTATTAATTTGTATTTGATTGTTTCTTTTTGTTATCTTATCCTTCCCTCCCTGTTTCTCTAGCTTCTGCATGAGAAAAAACATTTGACCTTTGAGTTTCTTGAGTTTTGTCTAATTTCACTTAGCATGATATTCTCCATTTCCATCCGTTTACTGGCAAATGCCATAATTTCATTCTTTTTTTAATGGCTGAGTAGAACTCTACTGTGTGTGTGTGTGTGTGTGTATCACAATTTCTTAAACCATTTATCTATTGACAGGCATCTGGGTTGATTCCATAATTTAACAATTGTAAATTGTGCTGCTATAAACATTGTGGCTGTGTTGCTTTATATGCCAATTTTAAATCTTTTGGGAAAATACCCAGGAGTAGGATAGCTGGGTCATATAGTGGTTCCATCCCTAGTTTTCAGAGGAATCTCCAAACTGCTTTTCAGAGTGGCTGCACTAGTCTTCAGTCCCACCACCAATGTATAGGTGTTCCTTTTCCCCCACAACTTCGCCAGCATTTATTGTTGTTCATGTTCTTAATCATTGCCATTCCGACTGGAGTGAGATGAAATCGTAGTGTAGTTTTGGTTTGTGTTTCCCTGATTGCTAGAGATATTGAACATTTTTTCATGTATTTTTTGGTCTCTTACGTTTTTTTCTGTTGAGAAGTTTCTGTTTAGTTCTTTTGTCCATTTGTTGATTAGGTTATTTGTTTTTTTTTTTTTTTGAGTTCTTTGTATATTTTGGGGACTGTATGTTCTCACTCATGGAAGTTAAAAAAATTGATTTCAAAGAAGTGAAGAGTAGAATATGCTCAATAGGGGAAATGAGGCAGTGGGGTGGGGTAGAGGTCGGTTGGATAACTTATACTGTTCAACCCCAGGGCTTTGATCCCAAAGAAAGAACTTGGGGACTCAGTGGAGAGGATTTGGACATTTTATATTATTACACACTCTGTGGTAGGAGGCTGGGACAAAAATGGAGTGCTGCCCTGCATCTATGAGCCGGGAGAATGTATAAGGGATAGATCACATGCTGACTGGGCAAACATTTCTGTCAAATGTTTTATAAGTACCTGACTTCACAACCAGAGTCTTTGTGCTTTGATGCCCACCTACACGCTGACGATTATGGAAGTGACCAATTTCCCTCCTCCTTGCCCCCTGACACATTCCTGGGAATCCTTCTTGTTTACCTTTAGAAACATTGAGCCTTCTAACACTGACTTACATTTACCCCAACAGCTACCAAAATACAGTTACACAGAAGGAATAGGTTCTAATTTTCTACAGCACAGAACAGTGACTGTAGCTCACAACAATTTATTACGCATTTTGTAAAGAACTAGAAGAGAGAAGTTTGAAGGTTTCCAACACAAAGAAATAGTAAATGTTTAAGTAGATTGAAATCCTAATTATCCTGGTTCGATCATTCTGGATTTTTTTTTTTTTGCATTTCCACAATGTATATATGTATTGAGTTAAAAGAAAATTAGTTGACGATAAATGTGAGAGAATATTTCATGACATTCTATTGTTTTATTGATCTGCCTCCCTATACTATAACTGTTCTGATTACTGTTGCTTTATAGTAAGTTTTGAAATATGTTGAGTCCTCCAGCTTATAACTTCTATTTCAAATTTGTTTTGGCTATTCTGGATTTTTTTGCATTTCTATATACATTTTAGGATCAATATCAATATAAAGTTTTCCAGTTTCTACAAAAATCTTGTTGGAATTTTGATAGAGGTTGCCTCTGTCAGTCAGTCAGTTTGGAGAGACTACTCTTTGAACAAATTAAGTCTTTCAGTTCATTGAAATGGAGTTTCTATTCATTTATTCAGATTTTATTTATTCTGAAGTTTTCAATATATAGGCTTGTATTTCTTTTGTGAAATTTATTTCTGTGTATTTTGTTTTAGCTGTATTATGAATGGAATTTTTAAAGAATTGGTTTGTTCATTGCTAGTATTTGTAAATACTATTGATTTTTGAACATTGAACTTGTATCCTCTAGCCTTACTGAACTTGTATATTAATTATAGTAGTTTTTGTGCATTCTTTAGATTTTCTGTATATGGGATAATTTTGTCTATAGTAAGTAAACAGTTTTAATTTCTTCCCTGAATGCCTTTACCTCTCCCCTGCCCCATTTCATTGGCTAGAACCTCCAGTACAGTGTTGAGTAAAGGTAGTAAAATCAGACATCCTTGCTTTCCTCCTGATCTAAGTGGAAAACATTCAGACATTTACCATTAAGTATGATGTTATTTGTAGGCAGATCTGTAGGAAAAGGAAGGAGAGAACAGATTTGAGGAGTATTTAAGAGTTCAAATAAATAGGACTTCACAACTAACTGTATACAGTTTACATCAGGATTCAGTTTGTGTTTGTGGGTACGAAAATTCTGGATTTACTTTTATGAAATAAGGTGGATACATTTATCTCCTTTTGGGAGTATTAAATTTAAAAAAATATATGTATTTTTTTTTTTTGGTGTAGATGGACACAATACCTTTATTTTATTTTTATGTGCTGCTGAGGATCGAACCCAGTGCCTCACGTGTGCCAGGCGAGTGCCTACCACTGAGCACTCCAGCCCCAGCCCAGGAGTATTAACTTTTTATAGTAGAAGATTTTCCCCTCTGTTTTTGGTTGCCAGTTTTAGGTCAGTGTTAACATTCACAGATGCTAAATTTTTGAACATTTTTGTAATTACAATTTAATATATTACATGAAGTATGAAATAATATTATTACCATGTGTCAGTTGAGGAAATTGAGGTAGAGTGAATACTATGGATCACTGTGTTGAAGATGTTTAGGTTTCCCTAATTCAATGCTTTATAAGTCTTTGACTTAAACCTTATCCTAAAAATAGTGTCAAATGGGATACATGAGACATCTGATATCTTTTTTTTTTTTTAAATCTCCTTCAGGAAATGAGCTGGTTTTTAAATGTTAAGATATTATATAGAAGGTCTATTATTCTTTTAAAAAGTTTTTAGTTATAGATAGACAATGTGGTGCTGAGGATTGAACCCAGTTTTGCCTCACATGCGCTAGGCAAGTGTTCTACCACTAAGTCACAATCCCAGCCCTAGAAGGTCTATTATTGTTCTTTAGTTTTTTATGTCAACATGTATGTATTTCAGTTTTCTTTATCCTTTAGTGATTACTCTGGTTCAGTTCTCCATGTTTCTGAAGACTTTAACCAGAACTCTAGCTGACAAGCAACATAAAAATAATGCCTCAAATCTGGGTTTTAATTAGCCATCCATGAAAGATAGTAGACAGATCATAACAGTGACAACAGTCATTGTAACTATTCCTATTAATAATATATTAGTATATATAATAAGCATTTTCACTGGGTATCTTTAATTTACCTCATAGGCTAGGCTTTGGAAAACAGAGAATATAGTTAGAACCATTTATCTTTGGAAACTTACTTCCATGGAAAGAGGCCTTAGGTATCTAGATATGAATTCAAACCCTTCCTCTACGTTTCATAAGATCAGGCAAGTTACTTTATTCTTAAAATTTATCTGAAAGATCTATTTTTTCTCATAATAATAGTGTTATGGTAAGTTTGGAATACAGAAGGCCTAATAGAGAAAATAAAATCACCCATAATTCTCCATTCAGACAAAAATCTCTGTCTTCCTGGTGCTTCCATTCTAGTGATAGTCGTTGTAAAAACTAAAAATAATCATAGTGTCCATCAGGAGAGACTGGATAATAAGTTCCACTTTATTAATAGCATGAGTTCTATAGCAGATAGAAAGGGGATCAGTAGTTAAAACATAGAGTCTCTATATTCAGATCTGGGCTTTATTCCTTATTAGGTATGTGACCATAATGACCTCTTGAAGCTTCAGTATCATTATGTAATACCTACTTCATAGGATTTTTTTCTGAAAATTAAATGATGTTTAGCAGATGGTATGCTGTAAGTACTCCACAAATGTTGCTAGTATTATTATTAGTTTTATGTACTAATGGAGAAAAATTTCCAAGATGTATTATTATATATGATGTAAAGTATCGAGAAAAGATTATTGTTAGGTGCTGTGTATGAACATTAAAAAAAATAAGGATTTCTTATGCTGATGTGTATACATCTTTTTCTTGAAACATACCCAGGAAAATATTAAGTGGTTACACTTGAGGACTACTAGGATTGGGGATTGAAAGTGGTAGAGAGCTGTACATCTTATCCAATTAGGATCCCACTCTTGTGGTTGTACATGATGTAGAAATTCACTGTGGCTAATGCATATATGTACATAGGAAAGTTATGTCAGAATTACTCCACTGTCTTTCCTGTTCCTGACCCTCTCCTTTGTCTTCATTCCCCTTTGTTGTTGTTATATATTTTTTAAAATTTATAATTAATAGACTTTTCTGGGGAGAAGATTTAGGTTTGTGGAAAAATTAGTGGAATGTGTAGATTCCCTCCCTCTCCATGTTTCCCCTATTATTAATATTTTGCATTAGTGTATTACGTTTGTTGTAAATGATGATCAATATTAATATATGTTATTATTAACTAAAGTCCATAGATTACATTAGGGTTCACTCTTTGTGTTGTATATTCTATGGGTTTTGACAACTTATAATGGCCTGTATCCACCATTACAGTATTTTACAGAATAATTTTACTGCCCTAAATATACCTTGCTTTCTACTTACTTATTAATCCTTTCTTCTTCTCCCTCTAACCCCTGACAATCACTGTTTTCTTTCTCCAGTTTTGCCTTTTCTAGTATGTCGTATAGTTGGAATCATATAAAGCCTTTCCAGATTGGCTTCTTTCACTTAGCAATATTCTTTTCATGGCTTGAAAGCTCATTTCTTTCTTTCTTTTTTTTTGTTTTAATTTTTAATTTTTTTTTAGTTATACATGACAGTAGAATGTATTTTGACATATCATACATATATGGAGTATAACTTCCCATTTTTGTGGTTGTACATGATATAGCATTAACAGTGGTCATGTATTCATATATGAACATAGGAATGTTATGTCTGATTCATTCTACTGTCTTTCCCATTCCCATCCTAATCCTACCCCTCCAATCCAATGAACCTCTACCCCTCCCTAGCCATTGTGAGTTAGCATCTGCATATCAGAGAGAACATTCAGTATTTGGCTTTCTGGGATTGGCTTATTTCATTTAGCATCCATTTACCAGAAGATGCCACAAATTCATTATTCTTTATGACTGAGAAGTATTCTGTTATGTGTATGTACCACATTTTCTTTATTCATTCATCGGTTGAAGGGCACCTAAGTTGGTTCCATAGCTTAGCTATTGTAAATTGAACTGGAAAGCTCATTTCTTTATATTGCTGAATAGTATCCTTTTGTATGGCTATACCACAATTTGTTGATCCATTCACTTACTGAAGGACAGATTGATTGCTTCTGAGTTTTGGCATTATGCGTAACGACTTAGCCTTTTAAAACACAGATATGATCTAGTGACCTTCAAGTTACCTATAAAAAAATTGAGCTAATTCAGTATATTGAACCTTAAACAATGATAACTTTTATCTTTGAATCAAAAATTTCTAATTGAATATTCATCTCATAACAGTGCATAGTAAATTTGTGTGGAATGATTAAGTGTAAAAGAAGAAAAAAGATATTAAAGAGAAGTAGGGGGAAAGATTATATATTAAATCTGGATAAATTTTAGAAATTGAGGTTTTCTTGAAACTTACCTGGAAATTCTAATGGGAACCATCATGTTCATGGCTCTGAATTCAACCATTAACTTAAGAGCACTCCAAAACAAATGTCACCAAACTGGCCCAGAAAGTAGGACGTTTGAGTTTGTATCATTTTATGTACTTGGAATGACAGGAAGAAAGTAGGGTTTATTTTGGGGAAAAAAGAACAGAAGACAAGTTTTATAAAAAAATAGAGAAATTTTATAGGGTAGAAACTAGATATTGACATCAGGAATATAATTGCACAAAATCCATAGATGTTAGTCTTTGTTTTGTATTCACAAGTCACATTGTCTGCTTAATAAAACTCTTAACTAATATAATGGAGGACATTATTACAGGATTTAAGAATTACTGAATGTTTTGGTTTATAGTTTGGTGGAATTTGAGGAATATAGAGATTAATGACTTATTAATCCTTTTGAATATCTAAAATATTTTTGTTTTAGAAATGCTATTTATTTAAGTATATCAAAATGCTAGTGTACCCTTAAGAGTTAACAACTACCTTTGAAATCTTGGAAATTCTAAACCCTAATCTTTATTTTCCAAATAAAGGGTTCCAAATCTTCCAAATGAAGATATATCCTTTTTTTTTTCTTGAGTGGGGCGTACCAGGCTGTACCCTAGAAGCTCTCAATCACTGAACCACATCCTCAGCCCTTTTTTATGTTTTATTTTGAGACAGGGTCTTAATAAGTTGCTTAGGGTCTTGCTAATTGCTGAGGCTGGCCTCGAACTTGGGATTGTCCTGTCTCAGCTTCTTGAGTTGCTGGGATTACAGATGTGCGCTACCATAGTCAGCAAGATTTATTTTTAAATTATGGTAGTGCCTTTGTAGTTTGCTCAGTTTGTTAGTAGCACTATATATTTCATAGGGCTTAAACATTCATTTTTTTTTGAGTATCATATGTTAAATATATAGGGCTGGGGTTGTGGCTCAGTGGTAGAGCGCTTGCCTAGCATGTGTGAGGCACTGGGTTCGATTCTCTGCACCACATAAAAATAAATAAAGCTCTAACAACAACTAATAAAATTTTTAAAAAAATATATAGAAGGAAAAAAGATGAATACAACCACTGCCTCTTTTTATAGAGCATTACATGAAATGGAGAAAATAACTGGGAAGAAAATACAAGTTAGATTTTGGTAAATGTTTGAAGAGTTTATGTAAGTGTGGTATTTTTGGCTATAGTCTATAATAAATTTGCATGATGATCTTGGTATTTGTGTTTTACCCTTAAAACTAGTTAAGAATTGGGTTAGTCAATATAGGAGGGAAACAGTATACTAGGAAGCAGTTATTTGGAAAGGACCTGGAAGGTTGGAGAAGTAAATTAGATTCAGAATATGGACAACTATTAATTTGGGGCATTATTGGTTAAGTAAAAATAGAATATGTTCCATAAAATGCCATATTGAAAAAAGTTTTATATAAGTTGGCTCTAACTTTTTATCATACATCAGCATAATAAAAATGTTTTAATGTAATTATAATATTTAGGTAATTATATATTTCCTATAATATTTTAAATTTATAGGCATTAATATGCTGAGATTTTGATTGTTCTTTAAGTGAATCTTCAATGTACTTCCTCCTATTTAAATAAAAAAAATGTATAGAATGTATTTGCTTTTTTTGTTTTAGAACTGTGGCAGCCGAAGTTAGGAAACAGATCTCTGGACAGTACAGTGGTTCTCCTCAACTGCTGAAAAACCTCAACATTGTTGGCAATATATCCCATAACACCACAGTAAGTAGCATGTTTTACAGGTATATTACTGGCGAGACCATGCAAAAGTAGAGGAAAGATAAGAGCCAATAAATTAGTTTCTATCACTGGACTCAAAATTTTACTTGATGCTTTTTTTTTTTTTTTTGGCAGGCTGGCCTGCCTGCCTGCCTGCCTGCCTTTCTTTCTTCCTTTTTTCTTTTATTTTCTTTCTTTCTGCTGGGGATTGAACCCAGGGCCTTGTGCATACTAGGCAAGTATTCTACCACTGAGCTATGTCCTCAGCCCAATAAATACTTTTAGTAGGCTTTGTGTATTTTTTTTTAATGGCTACTATAAAAAATTACCACAAACTGGATGGCTTAAAGTAATAGAAGATTATTCTCTCAGTATTGAAGGACAGAAGTCTGAAGTCAGTATCACTGGACTGAAATCAAGTTTTTTTCAGGTGCACACTTCCCTTCAGAAGTTCTAGAGAGAATCGTTTCCTTGTCTCTTTCAGATTCTGGAGGCTTCTGGCACTCCTTGAGTCTTATGTCTTTAAGGCTAGAGTCTTCAAATTTTTCTCAGATCCATCTTCATTTGGCTTTTTTCACTGTTTATATGACCCAAATCTTCCTCTGTCTTACTATAAGAATACATATGATTCCGTTGGGGGCCCACCCAGATAATCTGTCTTTTACGGTCCTTAATCCATTTGCAGAGACTTTTAAATTTTTTTCATGCAAAGTAGTATATACAGAGTCATGGTTTGGGATGAAGAGAATTTTTGTATCAATATTGTGTTCCAAACTACAGTCTGGTCATGTTTTTATAAGAGCAATCAACATAACAATAAATAAAATAAGAAGACTGTTTAGAAACTTAGCAATAAAAGCTCCAAAGATATAAAAAAAGAATCCTTCCTATGAGTACTTTGAAAACTGTAAAGTTTAACATGACTGTGAATTATTATTACTATTTTTATTTGAGAGTTATGGGCAAAGTCTAAGCAAGAAGGTTAAAGAGGGTATGACCAAAAGCATAAAGGAGTGTAAGACCAATGTTTTGTGGTTTCCTTAGAGCCTCTGGCTGATCATCCTGTTGAAATTATAGAAGGAACTAGATTAAAGCATTTTATATTTAAAAAATGATTTTCCTTTGTGGGAAATTTTAAAATTCTTATTTTTACCTCTTCCTATCTACCCACCTTTCATTCTCACCCTTCTTTATAAAGGTGCCCCTTACTGAAGCAGTGGATCCAGTGGATTTAGAAGATTACCTCATTACTCATCCTTTAGCTGTGGATTCTGGCCCTTTACGGGATTTAATTGAATTTCCTCCAGATGATATTGAAGTTGTTTATAGTCCCAGGGACTGTAGAACCCTTGTTTCAGCTGTACCTGAAGAAAGGTAAGAAGACACCTATTTGGGGTTTTAGTGTAATAGAAAAGGCTCTCTTTCATTATGTTATTTAGATTCTATTTCTTTTGGTAGTTCCACTTTCTATTTTAACAACAAGAAGGACAGCAACCAAATTTATCATTGCTTTCCTAACTAAATTACAAAAAATTTTTCTTTCTTAAAATAGTGAAATGGATCCTCATGTTAGAGATTGTATAAGAAGTTATACAGAAGACTGGGCCATTGTGATCAGAAAGTAAGTTGTATGTTTATTATAATATATAAAAATATTGAGTAGGATTTATAAATGGATTAAGGTAGATTAATAATTATGAGGCTCGAGAATTCATAACAAAATAGTCAGTGAAGCAAAAGAAAATATCTTGTATAAAAATACTTTCTCCTTTGGAATTTTATAATTACTTCTGTTTACTTTCCTCTATTTGGTTTGTGGGAATAGTATTTCTATATTATCATAAAACAATAATAATGGGAGCTGGGGATGTGGCTCAAGCGGTAGCTCGCTCTCCTGGCATGCGAGTGGCGCTGGGTTTGATCCTCAGCACTACATACAAATAAAATAAAGATGTTGTGTCCGCTGAAAACTGAAAAATAAATATTAAAAAATTCTCTCTCTCTTTTTAAAAAAAATAATAATAATGATTTGTAAGTATAATTCTTTTATGAAATCATGAATAGATATTATTAATGAGTAATCTGTTTTTCTTAATAAGATTCCAATTTGGTGAAAGTTTCATAGTTAAGCTTAATGGCCAGTTTTCCAGATTTAGCTATTTGAAAGATCTCTGCTCTTTATAAACTATCTAAATACTTACAGGTCCTTGACATATACATCCACGCAGGTAAATGTTGGTGAAAAAATGCTTTGTTTTACCACATAATTTATTTTTGTAAGGGACTGTGTTCAAAATACCAATTCAAGTTAAGAAACAAAACACAATTAATTTCCCCTTGCCAGTTTGCATAATGAAGCAAGTTCTTCATACTGAATCTTTTTAGCCCTGTTTTATTTTTAAAGGAGTTGTAATAACCAGTAGTAGAGAATTCTGTTATGGCATTAGAGTTTTCACAGATTAAGGAATCTATACCAGAGAGTACTAGCAGAAGTGATGTATCCATTGCATATTTCATCATCATAGCTACTGTCTTATTTCTCTGGGCTTGATATTGTGTATCATTCTGGAGGATACTGGTGACATGCTTTTTAGTTTTAGTGTGACCTAATAAAAGCACTGTCTGCTACCATCTTTATGTAGAAGAACTCTTTCTGTGAACTTAAAACATTGGTTAAAAATTCTAGTAGCCAAATTTTAGACATTACCAAAGAAAACACTTCCTCTGTCAGGTAATTCAAAAGTCTTTATTTCTTTGCATATATGTTGGGAACCTATAATCCAAAGTCTTAATAGGTTAGTTGTAAAATACACTAGTCTCAGAATCATAGCCTCTTCTAATCATAGTGTTGCTAAGGCTGGTTTAAATAAGAGGGTAAGGGAATTAACATTTATGAGGACTTATTATGTGTTGGGTATTTATTAGGCACTTTGTACTTTTCTCCTTTAAAGTTTCAATATATGAGATAGCTCAGGACAGAATGCTCCTTTTGAGCTCAAATGAAGGAAGTGAGAGTAAGTCCTATGGATAGCTGGGAGAAGTGTTTTTAGGCAGAGGGAAAAACCGCACATGAAAACCACATATTGGAAGCATGCTAGAAATATTCAAGGAAGAACAAAGAGGCCATTGTGGCTGGAACAGAAAAATTGAGGGTGAGAATGCTAAGAAATGAGGTCAGAAAAATGGTGTTGTGTGGGGTCGGATTGGTAATCGTGTAGAGCCTCATCATAGCAACTGACTAGAGAACAAGATGATAAAGAAGAGTGTTGATTATGAGTCATTTGTAGCTCTCTTCAATTTCATACTATCCATTTTTTAAGACAGAATGAAAGACTATTTTGATTTATCAAAGCACATTACATATACAACATAACAGATTGAAGTACTTGAAACATTTCGTGAAAGATAAGATTCTCCTGCTGAATAAACCTTTCATATTATTATACTAAGTATCTTTATTTTAGTTCTTCCAGAGAAATGCTTTCTATTATTTTGTGGTTATACTGTGAACATCATGTAACTGCCCTTTTAATAGCTGTGGCAGCAAGGCACGATGTGAATCATATAAAATATGAATTTTTATTATTTCACAAATTAGTTGATAGCAGGAACCATACTATCTGCTGGTAATTATAATTATTTTGTTCCAATTTATGTATTTCCCCAAAACTTTGACTCTATGTAGTTTAGAATCATGAATAAAAATTATTTATCAGTTCTTATTTGATATGCTATGATATTGACAGGAAAGAAATTTACATTAATTTAAGAGTTATTCTGGAGCTGAGGTTGTGGCTCAGTGGTGGTGTGCTTGCCTAGCATGTGTGACGCACTGGGTTCGATTCTCAGCACCATATACAAATAAATAAAAAATAAAGGTCCATCAAAAACTAAGAAATATTGAAAAAGAGTTGTTCTTAGCATGTGCTCTGTGCATATATAATTAATAAATAATATAGATATATAGAGGTGTGCAGATCTTGCTATTTTTCATTTTACAAGTTTGTAGCTTTAGTTCAAATTTTTTTTCTACTTAATGATATATGGCAAAAACCTTATGAATAATTTCAGTGTTTCATATACACATGAAACACTTTTAAAGTTTATATTATTAATAATATAATGTATTTCTTCTTTCCCATTTTATTCTTTAACCTGGCTTCTCAGCTTTTTACTGACCAAGTCTTTAGATTAGAAATACAATTTAAATTGTACTCCTGCTCTTGGGTTGGATTAAAGGAACCTTGACTGGAAATTTTATTGAACTTCTGGTTAAATATTTAAATACTTAAAACTTTTAGAATAGATCTTTATGTGAAGAAATAATGAGAACATTTGGCTTATTACATGATGATGCTGAAAAAGTGAAAAAATAAAAAAAATTGATATTTATTTGTTTTATTTTGAATAGATACCATAAGCTGGGAACAGGATTTAATCCTAATACATTGGATAAACAGAAGGAAAGGCAAAAAGGTTTGCCAAAACAGGTCTTTGAATCTGATGAAGCTCCAGATGGCAGTAACTACCAGGATGAACAAGTAATGATTTTATTCTTAAATAACTGTAAAAAATATTTTAAGATAACTTTTTAATTAATGTATTATATTTAACATTTCGTATGACAGGATGATCTTAAAAGACGTTCAATGTCAATAGATGATACTCCAAGGGGTAGCTGGGCTTGCAGTATCTTTGACTTGAAAAATTCGCTTCCTGATGCATTGCTTCCTAATTTACTTGATCGAACTCCAAATGAAGAAATAGACCGCCAGAATGATGACCAAAGGAAATCAAACCGTCACAAAGAACTCTTTGGTTTGCATCCGTCACCAGATGAGGTATAGATGTTTACATACGAAGAAGAAAATGAGTATTAAAATAGACATTTTTGGAGTAGGATTTATAAGTAGAATTACAATAATGTAGAAAATAAAACCTAGAAACCCACATATGATTTTTATAAATGAAATATACTTTTATACTACTGAATTTGTGTGTGTGTGTGTGTGTGTGTGTGTGTTTAATGCTGGTGCTAGAAATTGAAACCAGGGTCTAGCACATGCAAGGCAGATGCTCTACCACTGAGCTACATACACCTGCAGTGGTGAAAATTCTCAATGAGTAATTTCTTTGAAACGAGCACACAATCCAAAGACTTCTGTTTATGGACAAAGAAGTTATTCTTTACTATGTTAAATTTTGAAGACTAAAAGTATTAGATTAGTAAAATAAGTTTTTTAAAAAATAAATTGCAAGGGGTTGAAATATGATAAAGATGTTATTTTTGTGTTGCATGTCACTTTATAGGAAGAACCAATAGAACGACTTAGTATTCCTGATGTACCCAAAGAACATTTTGGTCAAAGACTTCTTGTGAAATGTTTATCACTTAAGTGAGTATTAATTTCTTTTATATATAGCTTTCTGGGGCAATATTTTGATATTTTGGCTACTAGTATAACAAAATCTTAATAGATTTTATACATGTATGTATGTCCTTTTGAGAAGTATTGTCCTATACATAATTTTAAATGCTGTTCAGCCTTCATGCTTATATCTGAAGTTAAGCTTTAGAGCATTTTTGGTTCCGAGGTGAAGGTAACTCTTAGCCTTAGTTGTACAATTAGTCTTAAGATTAGAAAAACATTCACTGAAATATTATTTGACACTGTTCTTGATTGAGAAGTACAAAGACAAGCTATTTTTTTTTCATTAAAGAGTTAATTTTATATTTGTTACATGCTAGGCTTTGTTTTTTGAAGACTTGGAAGTATGTATATATGTGTGTGTATGTATTTGGAAATATATATATTTTTTACTTATTTAATTTATTCTAATTAGGAATTATATATTTTTAACTTTAGAAAAATTTTGTGACTTCTGACATCATTGAGGTGACATTTTATATTCATATTCTGCTTTACAAATATTTTATTTCATGCTGTCTTCAGAGTAATTCTGTAAGATATTATTTTCTTCATTTTACAAATGAGGAATTCTGGATTCAAAGGAATTAGCAGAAGTTCATTGGCATGATCAATATTGGGCAATCTGGAAAACAAACTCCATATTCTTTTCATTAAAACATATTCATATTATAAATTAAATGCGAGTTCTGACTTCAGGAAAAAAGTTTAAATTAATTCATAGAGATCTCTAAAAGCAGCAATTTATAGTGAAAGACAACTTTTGTGTGTAATTCTGGCAACTTTCTTTCCTTAAAATCTAAGTCTTCATATATTTAGTTAAATTATCCAGAAACCTGTAAGATTAAGTATGTTGAGTGTTTTGAATATCTGGACGCCTAACTGTATCAAATTTATAATCTTTTTTTAACAGCTCTTCTGTAGTATACTTTATGTATCACAAAATCTACCCTGTTAAGGTGTACATATCAGTAGTGTATACTCATAGTATTGTGCAACTGTCACTATTGTCTAATTCTAGTATATATCCATCACCCCAAAGAAACTCCATACCTTTATTAATCAGCTTGGGCTGCTATATGAATACCATAAACTGGGTAGCTTATCCAGCAGAAATTTATTGTCACAGTTCTGGAGACTGGAATATCTACCTTATAGAATTACTCCGAAGACAGCATGAAATAAAATAAGAGAAAGCACTTTGTAAAGCAGAATATGAATGTAAGATGTCACCTTAATGATGTCAGAAGTCACATAACTTTTTTAAAGAAGGGGGTTGGTTTTCAGTGAGGCCTTGCTTTCTAGCTTGCATATAGCTGCCTTTTTTCTCCCTGTGTCTTCACATGCCTTTCTGTCCTTTATGCACAGAAAGAGAGGTCTCTGTTGTTTCCTTCTTTTATAAGGACACCAGTTCCATGGGATTAGTGTACAATCTTAGGATTTCATTTAATGTAAATTACTTCCTTAAAGGCCTTATCCTCACCTACAGTTACTTTGGTGTTAAGGCTTTAACATAAGTTCTAGGGAGATTAATAATGTCACCCCTGTGCCCTCTTCCCCTTAGCCTCTGCCAGTCATTAAGTTGCTTTTTGTTTCTATGAGTTCACCTATGTAGGTGATATTTCGTGTAAATAGAAGTATACAATATATGGCTTTTTGTGTATAGACTTTGTGTAAAGGTTTCTTCACATAGCATACTGTTTTTATGGTTCATCCATGTTGTAGCATGATCAGTAATTCATTCCTTTGTAGTGCTGAACAGTATTCTACTGCATGGATATACCTCATTTTGTTTATCTGTTCAACAGTTTGGAGGTGTTTCCACTTAAAAAAAAAAAAAGCAGCTTTATTGAGATACAATCCCCTATTAAGTAGTTTACCCAGTATTTGCTCAGTATACAGGGCACTAGTATATTCACCTCATTCATTAACTATACAAGTCAATGTGTTTTGTTATGTTCACAGGTCTGTGTAACTTATCACAAGAAACTTAAGAATACATTCATCACTCTGTGTGTGTGTGTGTGTGTGTGTGTGTGTTTGTGTGTGTGTGTTTGTTTGTGTGTGTGTTGTTGTATGTGACAAAATAAACTTGACCACTACCTCTCTCCATTTCCAAAAAGTTATTTACAGATTGAGATTCTAAATATGAAAGGCAAACAGTAAACTTTCTAGAAAAACATACAAGGGTAGCTTCATGAAAAGAAGGAATTCTTTAATATGATGTAGAAAGCACTACCCTTGGAGGAAAACATTGATACTTTTTACTTCATTAAAGCTGATTTTGTTCATCAAAAGGCACAAAAGTGAAGACAAGCCATAGAGAAGGGAAAAAATATTTCCATACACACTTTGGACAGTGTGCTGATATTCAGAATACACAAAGAACTACCCATTGCTGAGGAGAAAGTTATATAATAAATAGAAAAATGTATCAAAAGAAGGTGTCTGGGCTGGCATTGTAGCTCAGTGTTACAGTGCTTGCCTAGCATGTGTGAGGCACTAGATTCGATTCTCAACACCACATACAAATAAGTAAATAAAAATAAAAGGTCCATTGACAACTAAAAAAAATATTAAAAAAAAAGAAAGTATCTGAATGGTCAGTAAATATGTGAAAAGACGTAGGAAAATATCTAGTGCAGTACTACTTGCTTGCTGCAGTAACAGTATCAAGTGTAGAGGATGTAGAGAACATTTTATAGAGACTGATACACACATGGACAGGATCATCAGGTTTCCTTTTCTTTCTTTTTTTTAAAAAAAATTATTATTATTATTATTATTATTATTATTATTATTATTATTATTTTGTAGTATTGAGATTGCTGAGCAACATCTCCAGTCCTTTTTATATTTTTATTTTGAGAGGGCATCTTGCAGATTTGCTGAGGCTGACTTACTGGCACTCATCCTGCCTCCACCTCCTAAATAGCTGAGATTATAGGCATGTGCCCCCACATCTGCCTAAGGTCCCTTTGCTTTTAGTTTCTGGTTGAGTTTTACTAAGAGAGACATTAAGAGGAAGTTGGAGGGTGGAAGAGAGTAGATCATGTGAGGTATTAATTCCTCTTACTCTCTTCTTCTGAGTCACTTTGACTTGTTTCTTCCTTCTCCTCATAGTTTCTGTGAAGGGCCCTGGATTCTACTATTTTTTTTTTTTTGGTTACTTCTTCCATGTTCTTTTTCAGCCCTGAGTTGATGATGATTCCCACTGTTGCTAGCCCCAGGGAGTGGCACTCTGCATTGTTTTTCCCTAGATTTATCCAAACCTTTTTAAATGGCTCTTTATTAAACTCAGCCCTATGTGAATATGTTGTCTGTCTCCTATAAGGACCTCAACTGATACTCTTGTAATTCAAAAACAGTGTAATGCAGAGTTATTTCAACTTCAGCACTATTGACATTTTTGTCTAGATAGTTCTTTGTTGTCAGCATCAACTCTGTATAATGTAGACTGTTTAGTCACATACCTAGGCTTCTACTTGCTAAATGCCAGTAATAACTGCTGCTGTAGTTGTGATAACAAAAAATGTCTACAGCCATTGCCAGACGTCCCTTGGTGTCAAATTTGTCCTTTGATGAGAACTATTGCTCTAGTTTAATTAACCTCACATTACATATTATTTCAATTAATAAGTATTTATTCAGTATTTACTTTGTGTAGGCAGTTGTTCTTGGAAATGAATTAAACATCTCAAGCATACAGTTAAAATAAATTTTGACATAGATATAAAATAGGAATTATTATACCAGCATTGAAAATAAGATTAATGTTACTGACATGGAAATTTGCCTAAGTGAAGTAAGCCAATCCCCAAAAAACAAAGGCTGAATGTACTCTATGATAAGTGGGTGATGATCCATAATGGTAGGAGGGGCATGGGAAAAATGAATGAACTTTGGGCAAAGGGGTGGGAAGGTTTGGGGGACGGGGGCAGGAAAGATGGTGGAATGAGATGGACACCATTACCCTAGGTACATGTATGACTGCACATATGGTGCGATGCTACATCATGTACAGCCATAGAAATGGAAAATTGTGCTGCAATTGTGTACAGTGGATCAGAATGCATTCTGCTGTCATATATACTTCATTAAAATTAATTAATTTAAAAAATGTTAGGTTAAAAAAATCAAACTACTAAATATTATTTATACTCTGACACTCTTTGTTTAAGAAAGGTCTGGATGGATTAGGTACTAAACCACTAATTATGGCTCTTTCCACATTGTGGAATTTTGGATGCTTTTGTTTTACTCTGAATGTTTTTAAGTATTTTTAAAGTGTTTTGTATTCAATACATGATTCATAACCTGAAAGAGAAACATTAGGTGTTTAGTTTTAAATCTTTTGAAAACTGACCATATATACTTATATTTTAATTTATATGTTTGTATGTAAACCAAATTACAGGTTAGAAAGTGATTATTGACACAAAATGGACATAACATACCATGAGGCTTTTAGGAAGTTTGAGATATTAAGGAGAATTACATAGAGTAAGTAATGATTGATTTAGGCTGTGAAAGATAAGTATGGAAAAGTATATTTTAGGAAGAAGGTGTAGTGTAGGCATAGGTACAAATATAGTAATGTGCAATGTATTAAGGTAATTTAGTTTTGGAATCAAAATTTCTCTGTAGCTATGTCTCCTATATGTATTTTAAAGTTATTTTATCCTTTTTCTTCATGAAGATTTGAGATTGAAATTGAACCCATTTTTGCAAGTTTGGCTTTATATGATGTCAAGGAAAAGAAAAAGGTAAGATTATATAAATTTGACTGTAGCCATAATCATAGGTTTCAAAAACCTATATTTAAGTTTTTTTAGAAGGTGAATAAAGTAAGTTTTAAAAAATTATTAACATGTGTCTTTTGAAAAAGGGAATAGAAACTTATCAAGACTACTTAAATATTTTCTTTAAAAAAATTTTTTTTGTAGTT
Organism: Urocitellus parryii; assembly: GCF_045843805.1. Taxonomy (NCBI): domain Eukaryota; kingdom Metazoa; phylum Chordata; class Mammalia; order Rodentia; family Sciuridae; genus Urocitellus; species Urocitellus parryii. Next base: position 45,156,760 of record NC_135541.1, on the reverse strand, counting down.
GTACATGGGCAGAATGCCTTTATTTTATTTGTTTATTTTTATGTGGTGCTAAGGATTGAACTCCAGCTCCAGCCTGGGTCTCACTAATTCTTCAGACTGGCCTCAATCTTGCCGTCTTCCTGCCTTAGCCATCCAGGCAACTGGGATTACGAGCATGCACACCACGCTCAGCGGCATTTCCTAATTTAGTATTATAAGCATAATATATAGTAGAAATCTTAAGAGCTGAGGCTCTGACTTCTTCTGTGAACATATGACATAATGATTTTTTAAGCAGAACTCTGCTTCAGTAACTTGTATCTCAATCAAAACTGCTGATACATTTTTCATGTTGTTTTTAAAAACCCAGTTTGAAGTCATTCCTCTCAGTGATAATTTCCTTGGATGTTTTATTAGAGGTTATATTTTTAATCCAAAGAGTTTGTAGTAGGATTCTTTGGAATTATAGAATTTTTAAAATATTTATTCTATTTTCCCAAAATTTTCCATTTCTTTTGCTTTGATTTAATGTAAAGATTGGTCTCAATAACATAAGATAAACTGCAAATTAGAGTATAATGTCCTGATTAATGTCTGAAATATTTTAAAACTCAGTATGTATGATTATTGTGAGTTTTTAAAAAACATACAGCTTTAAAATTTTAATATGTGAATATATTTTTTAGATTTCAGAAAACTTTTATTTTGACCTTAATTCTGAGCAGATGAAAGGATTGTTACGTCCGCATGTACCACCTGCTGCCATCACCACTCTGGCACGATCAGCTATTTTTTCTATAACTTATCCCTCCCAAGATGTTTTTCTTGTAATAAAGGTAAGAATGATGTTAAATATATTTGTTTATTATATAATGTTTGTATACTTTTCTTTTTATCAATACTGCTAACTCTTTAAGGGCAGAGATTTGACTTTTACTTATTAGTTCTTTTCCCTTTTGATATTCTGTAACACAATGTGGATATACACTATAGGTGCTATCTTTCTTTTCTTTTTTTTTGATACCAAACATTGAACCCCACTGAGTCACATCCCAGTTGTTTTTAAAATTTTATTTAGAGACAGGGTCTTGCTGAGTTGCTTAGGGCCTCTCTAATTTGCTGAGACTGGCTTTGAACTAGTGATCCTCTTGCCTCAGTCTGCTGAGCCGCTGCAATTATAGGCATGGGCCACTGTGCTTGGTTTATCTAGATTTTCTTGAATGGAGACCTGTTTTAGGGTTCTCTGACAAATGGAACTAGATACATTTTAAGGAATTGTCTCATGCCATCATGGGGGTTGATAAGATTATGATTAATATGGCAGGTGGGCAAACTGAAAATTCAGGTAAAAGTTGAGTTGATTTTCAACTCAAAATGCATCAAAGACCTAGGAAATAGGCCAGAAACTATGCAATTTCTAGAAAAAACAAAACAAAACTAGGGCCAACACTACAGCATATAGGCACAGGCATTATCTTTCTCAGTAGGACCCCTTAAACCTCAGGAAATAATGTCAAGAATTTATAAATGGGATGCTGTCAAATTAAAAAGCTTCTGTGTAGCAAAGGAAACAATTAGGAATATGAAGAGAGAAACTATAGAATGGGAGAAAATCTTAGCTAACTACTCTTCTGACAGCGGATTGATATCCAGAATATATAAAAAACTCAAAAATTTTATACCAAAAAATCAAATAATCCAATAAATATATGAAGAAATGTTCAACATCATTAGCAATTAAGGAAATGCAAATCAAAACTACACTGAGATTTCATCTTTTGCAAATCAGAATGACAGTCATTAAGAATCCAAACAATAGCTGGATGCAGTGGCTCACGCCTATAATCTCAGCAACTCTGGAGGCTGAGGCAGGAGGATCATGGGTTTGAAGCCAGTCTCAGGAATTTAGCAAGACTGTAAGTGACCCAGTGAGACGCTGTCTCAAAATAAAAAATAAAATAAAAGGACTGGGAATGGGACTCAGTGATTACGTGCTCCTGGGTTCAGTCCCTGGTACCTCCCCCCACCCCCCAAAAAAATAATAAATCCAAATACTAATAAATGTTCTAGAGGATGTGAAGATAAAGAAACATTTCTACACTATTGGTGGGATTGTAAATTAGTATAGTCACTATGGGAATCAATGTGGAGGTTACTTAAAAGATTAGTCATGGAACCACCATATGACCCAGCTATGCCACTTGTTGGTATTTATCCTAAAGAATTAAAGTCGTTAGGGAGGAAAAGGGGAAATACTGGGGACTGAATTAGAAAAAATTATATTCTATACCCTTATAATTATGTCAAAATGAATCCCAATATATATAATTAAAAAGAATCAACAAAAAGGGGAAAAAAGAATTAAAGTCATCAAATTATAGTGATACCCACGCATACCCATGTATTTAAAAAAATTTTTTTTCCAGTTGTAGTTGGACACAATACCTTTGTTTAATGTATTTATTTTTATATGGTGCCTAGAATCAAACCCAGTGCCTCACACATGCTAGCGAGCACTGTACTGCTAAGCCACGACCCATCCCTCATACCCATGTTTATAGCATCACAATTCACAATAGCCAAACTATGGAACCAGCCTAGGTGTCCATCAGTGGATGCATGGTTAAAGAAAATGTGGTGTGTATATACACAATGGAGTTTTATTCAGCCATAAAGAAGAATGAAATTATGTCATTTTCAGGAAAATGGATGCAACTTGAGACCATTCTGTTAAGTGAAATAAGCCAAACTCAGAAGGTCAGGGGTTGTAGGGAGGAAAAAAGGAAAGGAAAAGTGTGTGTGTGTGTGTGTGTGTGTGTCGGGGTGGGCTCAGTTCTAGTGAAAATCAAAGGGAGATTAGAAGAGGAAAGGGATCAGTGGGTGAGGTGGGTGAAGAGTGTTGGAGACATATTGGCTAAATTATATTGTTATATTGTGTGCATGTATGAATACATAGTAACAAATGCTATCATTATGTACAACTATAATGCACCAATTAAAACTGTGAAAAGAGAGGCAAAATGGAGTAGATTTGATTTTATAGTCTTGAGTCCAAAGTCCACAGGAAAGCATACTGGAAACTCAGGCAGGGTTTCCAGTTTTAAAGAGAATTTCTTATTTGGGAAAACTCTCTTTGCTTGTAAGCCCTTCAACTGCTTAGATGAGACCATCCACATAATAAACTGTTTTACTTTCAGTCTCCTGCTTTAAATGTTAATCAACTTCTTAAAAAAAGTCTTCATAGCAACATTTAGATTGTGTTTGACCCAACAACTGAACGTCATACCTTAGCCAAATTGGCACATAAAATTAACCATCACAAGAGCCATACTATAGTTTTGTCAGTTTCTAAATCATATTAATATTGAAAGCTAAATCATGTCAAGAAGCATTATGATTTGAGTGTCAGCTGATTAAGAAAAAGAGTTACAAATTCTGAAGTTACTAAGCTACTTAGCTTTGTGTAACTTAAAGAATAATTTACTTTAACTTGACCTTGACTTGAGAGTAGCCTAAAATATATTCTTTAATCACTTTATCTTTATTTATATAAAATTATCATAAAAAGGTAATGAATTTTATAATAAGGTTATGAAATGGATTTTCATGAAATGAATTCTTTTTACCCACAGGAATAATGTCCTAATTTGTGGGTATATTCCTATGAATTCAGGTTAAAATAAATTGTAGTTAAATGAACAGTACTGCAAGTAAAGATTTATATTATATAAAAAATATATATAGTTATTTTACATGCTAAAAGTTAGCTGGTAATATATAGATAGTGGTTGAAATATTGGTTGCTGGAAAATGAGATTAGTGACAAGATTTGTTGTCATAGGAATGAATGGTTTACATAGGAATAAGAATAAAAAAATTGTATGTAAATGTGCAATATAAGGAAATAAGGACTTAAATCATTGTACATTCATGTGATGTAATACTATGTCCATTGAAAACCACAATTTTGAAGAACTTTTAATGTTACAGAATGTATAATGAAATAATATTAATGAAAAATCAGTATGGTACAAATATAGAGTATAATCCTGTGTCTAAAGATTTTTCTCTAATTGCAGGAAAAAAAACACCAAGTGAAATTATTATTTAAATTTTAAAGGAAATGTATTTAGGAGATTTTCTTTTTCATTTATGACTCATCGGGGTGTTTTTTGTTTCTTGAGAGAAATATTACCCAGGCATTTGTATTGGATGGTTACTGCTGTACAAGAACAAAGAGACAGTGCTCCAGTGGGTACCACAATAAGCATTTGTACAGTTCACGGATCTGAGTTGTTTGCTGGTCAGCTAGGCTGTACTCTTTCCAGGTGGAAAGAATTAAAAAGAATTAAAGTCATCACACTATAGTGATACCTATGCATCAATGTCTGTAGATTGGCTGAGAGTTTGATGATTTGGCTGGTGGTGTTTTTTGGATGTTTTCTTTTCCAGCAAGATATTCTGGCCAGACTCAGTTGCATAAGTCTTTGGTTACATGGTGCCAGCTGACATTCCATTGACCAAAAGCAGGTCACATAACAACATGAGCTTGAGGAATTGGAATATATACTTGGTCTCATTATAAGGAGAAACTGCAGTGTCATATAGCAAAAGGAAGGAAAAAAGGGTGAAGAATTGGGACTATTAGTGGAGTTTGTTTCTGTCTAGGATATTGAGGTTTGGGTCAGCCAGAATTATTGGCCCCTTGCTTATTTTTATATTCCTTCTTTAGTACAGTTATTTTCTGACAAATATGTGAAGGGGTTACACCACTATGTTTGGATTTTTTTTTTTATGTACACTTTCCATTTTGGTGAACAAAAAAATATAAAACATATTGAAAGAAAACCACAAATAGACAAACAAAAACTTGGATTACAGTAAGGACATTTTCATAATGTTCACTTAAAATTATTTAATTAACTAACTAATTATTTAAATAACTAATTAATTAATTATTTGAAGACATAATTGTAGAAGTTATAAATATATAACTTAATTAATTATCTCCAAATGAATACACTTTGTGACCAGCCAGCCAGGTTTAGAAATAAAACATTGGCAGAATCTCAGGAACCTTCCTGTGACCTATTCTATTTACTGCTTCCTCCTTTTTCCAAAGCTTGAGGACTGTTTGTTATTAATGGGACCAAAATGTGATTAGTCCATGTTGTTGTACGCAACAGTTTTAAAATTAATTTTTATTGCTTTGTAATATTTTATGGTCTATATATATCACAATGTATCCATTTTATTGGTGATGGTCATTTTGGATCATTTAAGTTTTTGTCTTCTATTGGTGAGTCTGTGAATATTTTCAGTCTATGAAAATAGATAGTTTTACTAATTTCTAATTAGTGTATTCCTAGGAGTAGAAGGGCTGAGTCTTAGGACGTTTGTATATCAGCTTTGGTAGATGCTGCCAAACAAGTTTCCAAAGTCTCTTTGATAATTATGTTCCTACCAACAATGAATATGAGTTTGAGTTATTTAACTTTATATTTATCAATTTTAATTGAAATACAAAAAGTACATTGAGCCCTGAATAGTATACATATTTGAGGTAAATAGTATGATGATTCTTACACATGTATTCATCAGTATAATCGCTGTTGAGCCTAAGTTATGTACCGTCATCATCCTGGAGGGTTCTCTTGTTTCTTTCTAGTGAGTAGCCCGTACTTCCACCAGATAACTTGTACTTTGACTTCTTTCCCTGTCATTTAGCTTTTCCTTTTATTCTACATGATTTTTGGTACAAATATGTTGCATTTCTATTGGGAATATTGTTATGTTACTTGAACATCATGTATTTATATCTTCAGTTTTATTAGAAAACAGCTAGTTTCCTAGCATGGTTTGTTCAAAGTATAGTCCCATCAGCAGTGTTTCAGAATTTTAGTTGCTCTAATTCCTTCTTAATACATGCTGTAATCAGACTGTGCTATTATATTTACAAGTTTTTATTTTTTTTAACCTGAAAAATTCTATTGGGGGAAAGGGAGACATTTCAGAGCAATATGGTAAGTAGTAACTATTATATTAGTTATAATTTTTAAATTGGGATTTTGCATTTTGATATAAACTGGAAATAAATTCATGACTGACTACTTTTAAAAACATTTTTAATTGTGGAAAATTACACATAACATAAAATTTATCATGTTAACAATTTTTTAGTGTGTGGGTCAGTATTAACTGTTTTCACATTGTTGTGAAACCATCTCTACAAGTTTTTTGTTGTGCAGAAGTGAAACTCTATACTCACTAAATGACTCCCTATTAGATGCTCTTCCCCAGCCCCTGCCAACCTCATTTTACTTTCTGTTTTTATGAATTTGACTACTCTAGCTACCTCTTATAAGTGGAATCATGCAGTATTTGTCTTTTTTTGTGACTGGCTTATTTCTCTTAACATGATGTTTTCAAGGTTCCTGTAGGTTGTAATGTATGTTAGGATTTCCTTCCTTTTTGAATAATTTTTCATTGTAAATGTATGTGAAAAAAAAATATATATATATATTACATTCTAATCCATTCTCCACTTTGATAGACACTTTGCTTCTTCTGTATGGCTATAGTAACTAACGCCTTTATGAATATCGATATATAATTATCTGTTTGAGGCCTTTCAATTCTTTTGAATCTGTACCTGGAAATAATATTACTATATAAATTCTATTTTTAATTTTTTGAGGAAACTCCATACTCTTTTTCATAGTGACTTTACCATTTTACATTCCTGCTAATAGTGCATAAGTGTTTCACTTTCTTCTCATCCTCACTCACACTTATTTTCTGTTGTTAGCTACCATCTGATGGATGTGAGATGATAATTTCATTGTGATTTGCATCTCTCTAATGTGTGATGTTGAGCATATTTCCATATGTTTGTTGACCATTTGTGTAAATTCTTTGGAAAAATATCTATTCAAGTCCTTTGCCTGTAGGTTAATCAAGTTTTTGTTGTTGAATTGTAGGAGTTTTTTATATATATTGTTGAAATTAACTTCATGTCAGATGTACGCTATGCAGATATTTTCTCTCATTTTGTACATTACCTTTTCGTTCTGTTTATTTTGTCCTTTGATATAGTAAATGTAAGTTTCAGTGTTGTCCAATTTATCTACCTACTTGTATTGTTTATGATTTTTGTGTCATATTTTAAGAAATCATTTGCAAGTCCAGGGTTATGAAGTTTCCCCCTATGTTTTATTATAGGGACTTTATGGCTTAAAGTCCTTTTTTTTCCTACCAGGGATTGAACCCAGAGTTCAATCCAGTCATTTTTTAAGGGATGAGCCATACCCCCAGCCTTTTTTAAGTTTTTATTTTAAGACAGGGTCTTGGTAAGTTGCTGAGGCTGGCTTTGAAGTTGCAGTTCTCCTTCCTTAGCCTTCCAAGCCACTGGGATTATAGATGTGCGCCATCATGCCTGGCATGGTTTTAAGTCTGATTTAAGTCTTTGATCCATTTGACTTAATTTTTTGTTATTGCTTTTGTACTACTTGATAGAAACTCCTTAAGTAGAAGAGAATTTGTTTTATCTATATAGGTGTAAGTGAAAGGGTGGGGTTGTTAAGTACCCAGTATGTTATTGAGAAAATATATTGTACAAATATATCAACTCATTTTCTACTATGAAAAACAGGTTTCCTTCAAAATGCCCATAACTGTGTCAGGGTAAATTCCACACTGTTTCTTTTATGAGACCATATAGTATCTGGCAACTGACAAAACTTACTGAATTCGTTACACTGTATTTTCTATTACACTAAGTTTTCAAAAGCACATTCACTCCCCATTCATATAGAGTGTGACATGTATATATCCATTTTATTGCGGTATTTTTCTCTAACTTGCCTTATATGACAAAGTCATTGCGGATTTTCTTTTTTTGTTGTTAGTTTTATATTGGTACATAATAACAGTGGGATTCATTGTGATGTATTTGTACATGCACATAGCATAATTTGGCATTTTGACTTAATTTTGGTATAAGGTAATCATGGTGTAAGGTAAGGGTTGTTTTATTCTTTGCATTTGGATATCCAGCTTTCCACAATATTTGTTGAAAAAAATTATCTTTTTTTCTGTTGAGTGGTCTTGGCACTGTTATCTAAAATCATTTGACCATATATATGAAGTTTATATCTGAACTTTATTTTATTTCATTGTCTATATGTATGTCTAGTACCATACTGTTTTGATTACTCTAGTTTTGCAATAAATTTTCACATCTGGAGATGTGAGACCTTCAAGTTTTTTTTTTTTTTTTTAAATTTTTCACCTGAGGGTGTTTTTTTTTTTTTTTTTATGATTCGGATCCTTTTGAGATTCTTTCTGAATATTAAGATGGGTTTTTTATTTCTGCAAAAAAACTCATTGGAATTTTGATAGAGATTTAATTAATAATAGATTACTTTGGGTATTATTGGCATCCTAATGTTTTAAGTCTTTCAGTTCATGGACATGGGATATCTTTCCATTTATTTGTGTCTACTTTCATTTAACTATGTAAATTTTTTACTTTCTTTTTTATGTTTACTCCTAAATATTTTATTCTAAATTTTTAATGTTGTTATAAATGTAATTGTTTTCTTAATTTTCTTTTGCAATTCCTCATTGTTAATGTGTCATTTTGGTAACCTGCAATTTGTTGAATTTACTTATTTATTTTGATAGTTTTTTTTTTGTGTGTGTGGGAGGTGTAATCTGTGAGAGTTTGGTACATAAAAGATCATGTCAGGGCTGGTGCTGTGGCTTAGTGGTAGCATACTTGCCTGGCATGTGTGAGGCACTTGTTTGATTCTTGGCACTGCATATAAATAAATAAATATAATAAAGGTCCATCTACAACTAAAAATATATTTAAAAAAAGATCATGTCATCTGCAAAGATCATTTTAACTTTTACTTTCCAGTTAGATACCTTTTATTCATTTTCTTAACTAATTGCTCTGGCTTTGACTTTCAGCATTACGTTGAGTAGAACAGGCAAGCCATGGACATATTTGTTTTGTTCTTGGGTTTAGAGGAAAAGCTTTCAGTCTTTTACCATTGGTTACAATGTTAGTTGTGAGTTTTTCATATCCTGCCTTTATTATGTTGAGGTTCTTTCCTTGTATTCCTAGTTTGTTGAATGTTTCTATCAGGAAAGGATGTTAACTTTTATCTACTTTTCTGTATCTGCTTTTTTATCTGCTTTTTCTGTATTAATTGAAATGATCATATATATTTTCTGCCTTCATTTTGTTAATGCATTGATTTTTTTTGTATATTGAACCATCCTTGCATTTTTTAGACTGACTTTTTTTTTTTTTAAAGCTTAATTAATCTTTACATTTTCCCTTTTACAGCTAGAAAAAGTCCTACAGCAAGGAGACATTGGAGAGTGTGCAGAACCATATATGATTTTCAAAGAAGCAGATGCCACCAAGGTAGAATGACATTTCCCCCTCACATTATTACTGTTGTAATTTGGGACAGTAAATACAAAGTATATTAAAGAATTTCACTATTATGTCATTTTTGTTGTTGTTGTTATCCTACTTCCTTTTTTCCTTTTTTGGGGATCACGGTGACTGGGAATTTAATCCAGGGGTGCTTACCCACTGAGTTATATTCCCAGCCCTTTTTATTTACTTTTTAAAATTTTGAGACAGGGCCTTGCTAAGTTGCTAAAGCTGGTCTCAAACTTGCCGTTTCCTGCCTCATCCTTTCAAGTTGCTGGGATTTCAGGTGTGTGCCACTACTCCCAGTTCTTCCTTTTATTTCCCTTTATTTCTCTTTCCATCTCTTTCCAGCCCTAATTTCTAAGGTAAGATACTGTCTATCCTATATCCTATATGAAAAGTGTATGTTAGGGAGGTTTTCAGTCAGACTATTGGTTAGCTCTTACAGGCCACCTTAATATTTGTTTCAGGGGATATCTTTGTAGAATGAATTGAGATTGTTGAGTGGTTAAGATAATGCGTTGTTACTTGATCTCTGAAAAGTATAAATTGCCTTTTCTTATCTTTGTTGAAAATTTAAAACTCTTAACCTACCCCTTTATATAGTATTAAATAACATCTAATTGATTTCTTTCAAGCTCAATAATGTTTGAAGTTTTTTTTTGCAGAATAAGGAAAAATTGGAGAAGCTGAAAAGTCAGGCTGATCAGTTTTGCCAAAGACTTGGGAAATATCGCATGCCTTTTGCTTGGACTGCCATCCATTTGATGAATATTGTTAGCAGTGCTGGGAGTTTAGAAAGAGATTCTACAGAAGTAGAAATCAGTACTGGAGGTAAGCATGTTTTATATAAAATATTTCTAAATGTATTATTATTTTTTCTTATATAGTCTTATTTATATACTGCACACTGTGGCATAGAAATAATTTTTTTCTTCTTTTTCATTTAACACTTTTATTGAAGTATAATTTGAATATCATACAATTCACCTATTTAAAGAGTATTATACAATGGTTCTTGTTATATTCACAGTGTTCTGCAACCATCACCACAATCTAATTTTGAAACACTTTTGTACCCATTAGCAGGTACTCCTCATTCTCCTCTAATTCCCAAACCCAGCTCTAAATAACCACTAATACACTTTCTGTCTTTATGGATTTTCCTATGCCAGGCATTTCATACACAAGCAGTTTTACAATATGAGTTCTTTTGTGGCTAGCTTCTTTTACTTAGCATGTTTTCATAAGGTTCATCCCATTTGTAGCATGTGTCACTGCCTTTTTTTTATTGCCATGATAATTCATTGTATTAATGTACTATATTTGGTTTATCTGTTTATCATTTGATAGCCATATGGATTGTTTCCACTTTTTGATTATTTTGAATAAATGCTGTAATGACCATTCATATACAAGCTTTTGTGTGGACATATGTTTTTATTTCTCTTAAATATATAGCTAGTCATATGATAATTATGTTTAACCTTTTGGGGATTTATCATATTATTTTCCAATGTGACTGCACTTTCAAACATCTTGCTAACAATTTATGAAAGTTCCAATTTTTCCAAAATCTTTGCCAGTACTTAGTTATCTGTTCTTTGATTATAACCAACCAGCCTAGCTCAGGTGAAGTGTTATCTCATCATGGTTTAGATTTGCCTTTCCCTGATAACTAATGATACTAAGCATCATTTTGTGTGTATTGGCTTTTTGTGTGTCTTCTTTGAAGAATATAGATTATTATCCTTTGTCCATTTTTTAATGGCTTTGTTGTCTTTTTGTTATTTAATTGATGCCTTATTTTTATTATTTATTTATTTATTTATTTTTATTGTTGGTCGGATGCCTTATTTTTAAATGTGATTTTTATCTTCTTGTCTTTGAGTTGTTAGAGTTCTTTACATGTACTGGATACAAATCCCATATCTAATGTATGATTTGAAAATATTTTCTCTTATTTTGGATTCTCTTTTCTTGGTGGTATTGTTTCCAGTATAGAAGTTTTGAATTTTGGTAAAGTCCAATTTTTCTATTTATTTTTGTCACTGTGATTTTGGTGTTGTATCTAAGAAACTGACACTTAACCCAAGATTAAGACAATTTACTGTTAGGTTTTATTATAACACTTTTGTAGTTTTAGCTCTTACATTTAGGGTTATGATCAGTTTTAAGCTAAAATTTATATACAACACAAGATCAGGGTCTAACTTTATTATTTTTTTATTTGTCCATACACTATTAAAATAACCCATTGAATAGTCTTAGTATGCTTGTCAAAAATCTATTGATTATGGATTGTAGGTTTATTTCTGGGCTCTCAATTCCATTCCACTGATCTAGATGTCTAACCTTATTCCAATACTATACTGTATTACTTTAGCTTTTAGCAAATTATGAAATTGAGAAAACTGGGCCTTTAACTTTGTTAGCTTTTCTCAAGATTATTTTGGCTATTTTGGATTCCTTGTATTTTTATATGAAATTTTGGATTAGTTGTCAATTTCTGTAGAAAGACTGCTAGAATTTTGATAGGGCTTGCATTGAATCCATAGATCAATTTATAAATTATTGTCATCTTAATGATATTAAGTCTTTGACTCTAAGAACATGGGATGTTTTCCCCCATTTATTTAAATCTGTTAGTTTTTTTCTTTTTTAGCAATGTTGTGTAGTTTTCAGTATATCTTTTGCCCTTATTAGATTTATACCCAAGTATTTTATTGCATTTTGATACTATTTTAAATGGAATTATCATCTTGATTTAGATTTCAGAATGACCATTTTTAGTGTATAAAAACATACTTGACTTTTGCACATTGATCTTATACTGTGAAACATTTTTTAAATTTGTTAATTCTAATTGTTATTGTTTGTTTTCTCTAGATTCCTTGGGATTTTCTTTCTTTTTTTTTTTTATTATTGGTCTTTCAAAATATTACATAGTTCTTAATACATCATATTACACGGTTTGGTTCAAGTGAGTTATGAACTCCCAATTTTACCCCGTATACAGATTGCTGAATCACATCAGTTACCCTTCCATTGATTGACATATTGCCTTTCTAGTGTCTGATGTATTCTGCTGTCTGTCCTATTTTCTATTATCCCCCCTCCCCTCCCCTCCCCTCCCCTTTTCTCTCTCTACCCCTTCTACTGTAAATCATTTCTTCCATTTGTATTATCTTGTCTTACCCCTCCTTTCCTCTTATATGTCATTTTGTATAACCCTGGGGATCGCCTTCCATTTCCATGCGATTCCCCTTCTCACTCCCTTTCCCTCCCACCTCTCATCCCTGTTTAATGTATATAAAATTAAGTCATTTGAAAATAAAAAATAGGTTTACTTTTCTAATCTGTATGCATTTAAAAATTTTTCTTTTCTAATTGTCTTAACTAGAATCTCCAAACAAAGATAAGTAGAAGTGGCAAGAGTGGATATCCTTGTTTCAGTCCTGATCTTAGGATGTATTCATTCTGTCTTTTACCATCAAGCACTATGTTTGCTATAGGATTTTCTTCTCTCTCTCTCTCTCTCTCTCTCTCCCTCCCTCCCTCTCTCCCTCCCTCACTCCCTCTCCCTCTTCTTTCTCCTCTCCCTCCTTTGGTGATGGGGATTGAGCCCAGGATAAGCATATGCTCTATCACTTAGCTAAATCGCAGACTGTAGTAGGATTTTGGCAGATGTGCTTTAGTCGGTTGAGGAAGTTCCCTTTTATTCCTAACTTTTTTTTTAGTGCTTTTATCATGAAAGATGATTGAATTTTCTCTAATGTTTTTTTTCTGCCTCTTGAAATGATTTTTATGTTTTGCCCTATGGCATTGATTGATTATTTTTTGGATGTTAAATTAACTTTAAATTCCTGGGAAAGTCCTGTTTGGTAATGGCATATAATCTTTTCCATGTGTTTGCTAGTTATTGTTTTCAGGTATTTTGCATCTTTATTTATATGGTTTACTTTGTAGACGTGTAGTTTTTCTTTCTTGTGATACCTCTGTCTGGTTTTGGTGTCAGGGTAATACTAGCCTGATAGACTGGGGTATGAAGTGTTCCTTCTGTGTTTTGGAAGAGTTCTTGGATGATTGTTATTAGTTCTTTCAAAGATTGGAAGAATTCCAGTAAAGCTTTCTTGACCTGGTCTTTTATTGTGGTAAGTTCTTCTATACTAATTAGACCTCTTCACTTGTTTTAGTTTTCTCTTTTATCTTGAGTCAGATTTATTAGTACCTTGTATGTTTCTGGAAATTTGTACATTTCATGTAAGTTTGAATATTATCTAAGTATTGACCTATACTTGTTTATAATATTGATATATATATTTCTTTTAACCTGTAGATTCAGTAGTAATACTGCTCTTCAATTTATGACATTAGTATAGTAAGCTTTTCCATTTTTCTTCATTAATTTAGCTGAAGGTTTGTGAATGTTTTCGTTTTGAAGAAATAATTTTTGGTTTTATTGATTTTTCTCTGTTGTTTTCTCTCGTTTCTATTTCATCAGTTTCTACTCCGATATTGTCTTTTCTGTATCCAGCTCTCTTTGGTCTTAGTTTCTCTTTGCTAGTTTCTTGAAGTATGAGATTATGTTACTGATTTGAAATGTTTCTTTTTAATATAGGCATTTTTTAGCTATACATTTTCCTCTGAGCACTGCTTTCAATATTCCACTTGTTTCATTTTTATTTTCATACATCTTACTTTATAATTTCCTGTGTATAATCCCTTCTTTTCCCATTGGCTATTCCCAAGTGCTATTTCACTTCCAATTGTGAATTCCTCACATTTTCTTACTATTGATTTATAATTTAATTCCACTGTTTTTAAAATTTTTTTTTTAGTTACAGATGGACATAATACCTATATTTTCTTTCTTTATTTTTATGTTGTGCTGAGGATTGAACTTAAGAGCCTCACATATGCTAGGCAAGTGCTCTGTTACTGAGCTATAACCCCAGCCCCAAACTCCACTGTTTTTGGAGGACATATTTTTCATGATTTTGATTCTTTTGGATTTATTGTATCTTATCTTATGTCTTTTTATATGGACTGTCTTGGAGAATGTTTTATAAGTGCTTAAAGAATATGTAATTCTCTCTTGCTTAGTAAAGTCTAAAATAAATGTCTATTTGGTCTAGTTTGTTTATAGTTTTGTTCATATATTCTGTTTCATCATTGATCTTCAATTTGGTTGTTCTATTTGTTTTAAATAGTAGAATTATCTTATATACACGGGATCTTTTGCACCACAAGGAAGAAGAATTACCTTGTAAAGTTTTTATCTTTCAGTTCTGTTTCAAATTCAAATGCTAAGACTGTATTACCATTATAGGTGACTAAAATTTCCATTTTGGCAAATATGTCATATAGATGAGTAGCTAGCTCCTCCATAGCTGCTTTTTGTAGTATATCTTTGATCATACACATAGCTCCTTGTGTGTTATAGTCTTTTAAAAAGAGAGCCAAAAGATTCAAGAGATTTCTTCCTAATCTCTCTAATACGCTACAATTTTCAATTTTAGTGTATTAGTGGATTCTTCCCTAGGTTTGAAAGCTGCTTTAAATTTAAAATTTTATGAAAATGATTGTCTTATTTTATTTCCCTTTGGTAGAACGAAAAGGGTCCTGGTCCGAAAGGAGGAATTCTAGTATTGTTGGCAGACGATCACTTGAAAGGACAACGAGTGGAGATGATTCTTGCAACTTGACCAGCTTTCGACCTGCTACTCTTACAGTGACCAATTTTTTTAAGCAGGTATTGTTCTGTCATGTAGGAGTTCTGGGAAGATGTTTGTATATAAATTTCTTTTAGTTTTAGTTCAGGAAAGTAATAATTGTACCATACATGTACATTCTGTGATTCTTAGAATCATGTGTGATTCTAAGAACTTTTTAAATTTTTTAAAAAGTACATGACAGCAGTGGAATGCATTACAATCCTTATTACACATAAAAGCACAATTTTTTAGTATTAGAACTTTTATTTATTTATTTATTTTTAATGGTGGTAGTGTGGATTTAACCCAGGACCTTGAACATGTTAGGCAAGTGCCCTACCTCTGAGCCATATTCCCAGCCTAACTTTAAAGAAAGAATAAAAATTTAAAAAATAATAAGAGTAAAAGCTATAAGAATAAGAAACAATTTATATTCTATTGTTTTATTATTATAGTTATATAAAATTGACTTAACATTATTAATGCATCAAAATTAATCTTTCATACCTATATCTTATTTCTCATTTGTAATGTATAACTTATCTTAAGCATTGATGATTTATGAATTTCCTTAGAGTGAATGTGTATTTTTCTTTGTCTTCCCCACCCCAATTTTTCTGACCTAGACTACTATAATCTACAGTATGTGGAATAAAACATTTAGGCCTAATAAAACATTTAGGTTCATTTCTGTGCTAAATTGTAGTCAGTGTTTTAAGAGATGGATTTATATATCCAAGAGTGTTTTTTTCTTTAAGGACATTTTCTTTGAAAGCTGTTCCTTCCACTTCAAATCAAATCAGTATTTTTCACAAGCCAATCATGACCCATTAGTGGTATTGGAAACCAGTTTAGAAGTTAATACCCAGCAGAAAAAATAATAGTGTGTCGTACTTCCTGTGGTTAAATATTGCTTAGGGAGCCATTTTGTGTATATGAGTATATTGAGTTTTGATGTAAAATGGATTTTTATATTGCAATCAAGATTAACAAATTTTGAAAGTTTTTTCCTAAGTGAGAAGATGAATAGATTCATCTATTAATAGAGAGGAAACTTAGATTGAAGGAAAATGCTAAGAATTATCTCAGACTTCTTCATTTTGAGGTGTTATTTTAAGGAATTCTCTAATTATAATTTGAGAGGACAAGGTCAGAATGTGCATTGAATTGACAGCAATCTACTTGAAGCTCCCTTCTCTGAAACAGGTCAGTGGTATTCATAGGTGACTCCTGTGAGACATTCTAATGGATAAAAAGCAGATGATAAAGTGGTAAGGGTCTTTTTATTATGGACAGTTATAAAAGAAAGCATCCAGAGAAGGCTATAACTGAGTGTTACCTGAATGAAGTGATAGGACAAATACAGGTGGAAACCAGGGCAGTAGATTAATCTGAAACAATAACACAGTCTTGGAGATATGATGCTTTTTTCTGTTTCTATTTCAGCTGCTGTGTCACTTCTGCTACTGTTTATATAGCTTTCTTTTTATTTCATCAACCTTCTATATCCTTGAACTGGTGCAGTAAACCAAAATCAATAAGCCGTCTACCCCTCTCCTGTTTAGCCAACAGTTATATTTGGAGCATTCATCATGTAACAGACACTATTTTTAAAAATTAAATTTGATTTATTTTAAAATTTGTATATAAAAACAAAAATTATACATATTAATGGGGATAATATGGTATTTCATTATATGTATACAGTGTAATATCTTTAAATGAGGTTAAAAGATTTCTCTCCTCAAACATTTATCTTTTCTTTATTGTGAAAACTTACAATATATACTTCTTTTTAAAATTTGATGTTCATTATTGTTATCTATAATCACCCCACTGAGCAATACTGGTAACTGGAAATTAGCACTAAGTACTTCTGAAAACTTAAATGATTACTAGAAGTGTAGAGAAATAGAAAGGAAAGCATTTGCAATTTGTTTTCTGAAATTCTGTACTAAATTTATTTAGCCATGAGCATGTGCTATTTATAAGTATTTTAAATAGCTAGAAAATTATACATTACACAAATGCAAATTAAGTAAAAAGCAGAGATACAGTTTTAGCAAAGTAGAATTCAAGACACAAATTTCCCTTAAATGAGACACAGAAAGCAGTTTTTCCCCTATTTTATGAGAGATTACTATCTACAGTTGGGATGATTTAGTTATCAAGAGTGTTTATATATAAAATGTTTCAAGTCAAAAATTATTAGAAGTATATTAAGATTTTAAAACAAAGTCAAACTCACACATTTGTTTTAGAGACATTATTCTATACATTGACAGCTTCATGAGTTATTTGTAGTCTCAGGAGTACACAACAGTAAACAAGCAATGATGAGGGGGCAAGTGTCAGCTAGACTACTCCAGCAAACTAGTATTTGAAGGTTGGCTGGTATCAGCTGATCTAGCCTGACTTCTGCTGGTTATACTGAAATGACTCAGCTTTGTTCCATGGCTCTGAATGTCTGCTCTTATCTTCTAGCAGGTTAGCTTGGTCAGGTTCTCATAGCAGTGCCAGAAATTCAAGAGAGAGAGAGGGCAAGCTAAATTGTGCAAATGCTTTCTAGTTTCTTTTGCACATATTTACTTACTGGCCAAAGGAAGGCACATGGCCAAATCTAGAGGAGGGAATTATGCCACAACCAGCTAAAGGCACAGAAATAGGACATAAATGGTAGAGGCCAGTAATATAATTTTATAGGTTAAGTAAATGGAAGTAATGTAGTCTAGAGATAATCTGAATGTATTATGAATAAGGTCTATTTAACCATCTATATTAATTCTGTAGTCAAAAGGAGAGGATTTATTCTTTCAGTAACTATTTTTTAATAAATGAACCTTTATCTTAGGTAACTGAAAAAACTTTATATATAGTCAAATTCTCCAGCCATAACCCAAATAAGAGTAAAAACTGTTTAAAGGTACCAACAAAAAAATCTATAACCACTTAGAAATTAAAAATCATTTCCCAAATAATGAGATAAAAGAAGATCTATTCTGTTCCCAGTTAGAATATAATAATGAACAAATGGAAAATGTCTCTATGGAAGCTCACAGTTACAAAGTAGTCTTACATAAAATGCAGGACAATATACAAATAAGCATGTATACAAATAAGAAAGTGAAATGTCAAAAGCAGGTGGTTTGGATTAAATACTGACTCTTAGTAAAGGAAAAAATCAACCTCGAACTATTCTAATTATAAGAAAAAAAAGAAAATATTAACATTAAATTGAAAATTTGATATTATTTAGATTTTTGCCCACTTTTTGTCTTGGATTGAGATCATTTTGGAAGATTTTTTTTTTCTCATAGTCTTAGTATTAGGATAGTTATGCTTTTCCTTAACAGCAGTTTTATTGTTGTTTTTCTTTTATAAAAAAGTTTAACCAATCTGTAGATTTTGCACTTGAGAAATTAGGTAATATAAAGTTGAAAAGACAAATATGAACTCAAGTATAACAAATTTATAAGACTTGTAGATTTTTGCATTTTACATTACATTGCTTATTGATTCTGTTTTATATCTATATTCCTTTTTTTCTTTTCACCTACCTCTAACTTGTATTTGTTTTCTGTATTTTATAGTGTTCTCTAGTACTTTATAGGTGTAGATAATGGACTATAAGTAAATAAGAAAGATAATGCTATCATAAATCTCAGTAAAATTTGAAAGCCCAACAGAAAAGAGAATGAGTTGAGACATTTATACTTATTAATTGAATTTTTCATTCTGACAGCATTATAGAAGAATTTCATGCTAATTAGCAAGCAGTATAAATGTATTTCTGTCTACTATATTTGTTTTACCACATACTTCTATCTCTATCATTTAAATCAGGAAGGAGACCGTTTAAGTGATGAAGATCTGTATAAATTCCTTGCTGATATGAGAAGGCCATCTTCTGTCTTACGGCGACTGAGACCTATTACAGGTATTTTCAAATATTTGAGTATGTTTGGTTACGACTATTGTCATCACTAATATATTAGTTACAGTTATGCATTCCTTATTTTCACTTATTTGGCCCATACATATTTCTATGCTCAATAATTGTCAATCTTCTCCACCTTATCAACTATAATGTGTTCTAATGATTTATATGTAGGATTTAGCACCTTTGATAATTTGAGTTCTAAAATGAAAGTGATGAGTAATATTCTGGCTTAAAATTATTTTCTAGAGGGAAAAATGTGCACATGGAATGCTAAATATTCAGAACAAACCATTCCAGAGTAAAGCTGTTTTGAAATCTACTAAGCCAAAATAAATCATTTAGCCTTGAACCTGTTGCTTATCACTGTATGTTTTTTTTAATTCTTATTGATTTCTTCCATTCATTATTCAGAAAGCATTTGTTAAGTTATATGCATGTATGCATGTATTAATAATTTCCAAGTTCGAGACTCAATAAAATAAAATGATTTAAAGTTTGAGATGATAGTAATTTAGCTTCTGTAGTATTCTTCCCAGACTTTCTGCAAAATAGGATCTTAATTCTTCCCAAATCATTTTTATCATTATGATGGTCAGCTTTCTATAACTGACAGATTATTTGAGAAAAATGAACTTAAAAAGGAGAAGATTTATTTTGGCTTTTAGTTTCAGAGGTTTTGGTCCGTGGTTGATTGGCTTTATTGCTTTTGGACCTGTTGTGAGGCAGTGCATTATGGCTGGAAACGTGGTAGAGCAAATCTGCTTACTTCATGGCAACTATAAAGCAAAACCAGAGAAAGTGGCTGAGTCTCAGTATCTTCTTCAGGGTCCCACCCACAGTGACCTAACTTCTTTCACTAAGCGCCACCTCCTAAAGGTTCCACCAATCCCAATAATACCACATGTTGGCCATCAACCCTTTAACAGAAGAGCCTTTGGGGGATAGTTCAGATCTAAAATATGCCAGTCATTGAATTTTTATTTATTATGATTACATTGTTCTTACATTTTTATATGTAGCTCAGCTGAAGATAGACATTTCTCCTGCACCCGAAAATCCTCATTATTGCCTAACCCCAGAGCTGCTTCAAGTGAAGCTTTATCCTGACAGTAGAGTCAGACCTACCAGAGAAATTTTGGAGTTTCCTGCAAGGGATGTCTATGTTCCAAACACTACTTACAGGTAAGAGATTTTTGGAGACTGCTGAGATAAGGTATTATATATTCTAAAGTATTATATTGTATATACTAAAGTAAAGCTAGAAAGAAACTTGTATAGCTTTGTTACTTATTCCATCTCTCACTGCGATGGAATTTTTTTATATAATGGTTAATAGCTGTTGTGTATTAAGTTGTTACTGTGTACCAGGTAAATTACCTTACATGAATTATCTTATTTAATCCTCATACTTTTGTGTATGAGGATTAAATAAGATAATTCATTTTAGAGGGATAGAGGGTTTAAAAATATTGGTGAGCACCATACTTTAGTACAGTGGTGGCTGGCATTTGATACCTGGGCTGTTAGGTTGAAACATTTGAACTCCTAACTCATATATTTTCTCCAATGTTTATTATTAGCAGAATCTAATATTATACATGAATCAAATTTACATACTTACATTATTTTCTAACAATTAGTAAAAAATATGGGTTAGGTGTATTCTACCTAGAGAATACTAGGCACAAAGTTGTTGGATATAACTTCTTAGGCAGAATGCTACACAATGTGAGGAGTGTCATTTCCTGATGAATGATGCTCTTTTTGTTTGTGAATTCTGAGATCATAACTCTGTTATTGAGATATCCAACAGGGCAGCTCAGATATGATATTCTGAAACAGAACTTTGAGTTTTCATGCTAGACTTCCCCATCCTAATATATTTTACTACCAGTTACCAAATTCCTGAAGAAAAAAATTTTGAAATCACAGTTTCTCTCTTTTCCTTACCCCAGCATTTATTCAGCCAAGTTATTATAGGCTTTACTTTCAAAATATATCCTGAATCCAATACTTCTTATCACTTCCACCTTTTAAAAATTTTAGTCTAAGGCACCAGTAGAACAGCACTATCAGGTAGAAATACAATGGGAACCACATTTGTAATTTAAGATTTTATAGTTGCTACATTAAAAAAAAGAATCAAGTGAAATTAATTTTAATTATGTTGTTTAACTTAGTGTATAAAAAATATTATTGCTTTCACTTCAACATGCAATAAATGTAAAAAGTTGGTATTTTACTTTTCTCTCCTAGTAAAATTTTTGAAATCCAGTGTATATTTTATTATTAAAGCACACTTCAGTTCAAATGATCCACATTTCAAATGTTTAGTAGCCACTTGGGACTGGAAGCTACTATATTGAATAGCTATTTTTTTTCTATCCCCAACTCAGTCACTTCTCAGTATTACAGCTGAAGAGATCTTTAAAGGTTATAAGTTTATTCATTTCTCTGTCTGAAACTCTCAAGTGACTTCCATTAAAAGCAAACAGGATTTTTAAAAAAAATAATAGTCTATAAGACTTCTTGATCTGGCTCCTTTCTCTAATTTCACTCTGCTTTACTCCCTTCATTTTACCTCAGTGGCCTTTCTGTTCATCCTTGAACAAACAATTCCATTCTGCCTAAGGTTTTTCCATTTGCTTTTGCTCTGCCATTTTTGTTTTCTTTATATTTTCACATGACTTGTTTCCTTATCAGTCATGCATTTGCTTATATGTCACTTTTCTAGAGAGGCTTTTCCTTATCATCCTAACTAAAAAGATCTAGTGTTTTCCTCCTCTGGCTCTTTACCCTATTTATATTTTCATTATCTGGAGTTATAACATATAATTAAATGATCTTTTTGTTTTGTTTTGTTTTTCTCACTTGAGTGTAATACTGAAAAGGGCAGGGTCTGTTTTGTCTCATTTATCACAATATTTCCAGAGTCTAGCATAGTTTTCTACCTCATAGAAAGTATACAATAAATGTTTATTCTATCAATTAAAAAATATTAGAAACTGTAGAGTGGTAGAAGAATGTGGTGTAAAAATTATACAGATGTAACTGTTTACTATTTGGATGACAATGTTATGGGTCAGCTAGCACCCCTCCAGGGTAGTTTCTTGCTCAGGAGGTGATGAGCCAGCTGAGAAAAAGAAAGTCTGGAATATTTAGTAAAGAAATAAGAGCCAGAGCCAGAAATTAGGTTCAAAAAAGGGGAGCTCCTGATAGGTCCTCCAGTCTACATAGGAGCTGGAACAACTAGAAAAATGGTTCCTGTCCTTCATTTAAGGGAGACTACATCAAAGGCAGGGATAAGGTTTCAGCAAGAGGCTTCTTGATTCTTGGTGTGGCAGGGGACTTGCAGCAAACATGTTGACTGGCATCTTGGCAAGCCACCCATCTCTGGTCCTGTGCGGAACCTGTGGCAGAGCTATATAGAAAGTCACATGTACTAGGCAGTCTCAAACCAGCAGGGATGCCGGCTGCTGCTGGGAGTTCCCGAATACCAGACTTTCCTACCAATGGTTTCTGTATTGACTGGGTTCACGCACATTTCAAAGGTTGCTTCCAGCAACTTAGGAATAATTACTTTATTGGCCACTGTTTTCATATTAATAAAATGTGAGATAATAATACCTGTTTTCTTTTGGATGAGTGCAAAGCACAAAACTTTTTTTTAATAATAATAATAAATAAATAAATAAATTTTTTTAATAATAATAATAATTTTTTTTGATAATGTGAGTTAAATTCCTGGGGCTTGCAACCTAAACAAGAAGATATGATAAAGAAAAAAAATTGTGTACATATGTGTATGTGTGTGTACTTATTTATGTAGCTATAAAACGAAGCAAAATAGGGGTTCCGGTTGTGACTCAGTGGTAGAGCGAATGTGTGAAGCACAGGGTTTGGTCCTCAGCACCACATTAAAAAAAAATAAATAAATAAAAGTTATTGTTTCCATCTACAAAAAAAAAAGTTTAAAAAAAAGAAACAAAATAGAACAAACTATTTGACAAGTTGTGTACATGCCTATTTACAAGGACATGGAATTAGAATAATTTTTTAATTAGAAGAATTATATAATCTCTTAGAGGAGATGAAAAGTAAACACACCAAAAGATTTTAATGGTTTTATAAATTATAAGTTACTATGGTTTTGTTTTGAGTTTATACAGAATGTATAAGTGTGTCTTAGTAGCTATTTAAGATAACTTGTTTATTTGGATTTGCTGTTGGTTTTTTTGATAAATGCTTTCTCATTTGAAATAGTATTGGTGAGACTAGTTGGTAGTTTATAAACTAGAATTAGTTTCTATTCTTAGAGTAAACTTTTCTGGCAAAGGAATGAATCATAGCATATTAGTTGGGAATGATCTTGAGAGATTGTTGACTATATCTTGGGACATTTAGTTTGGACTGTCTAAATACTCTATTAATTCTAGAGTTAATACAATTCCACATTATTATTAAAAATATATTCTAGGCAAAAAACTTTTTAAAAAACAATTCATTATGTGTAAGTAAGAATTTTTCTTCTCTCATGAGTGAACAGTTTATTCCCAGAGAAGACAGAATTAGCTAACCTCATCAGGAAGATTTGACATTCCTATTTAATATGTATTGAATATGAATACTGTTTTTTTAGGTGAATTTATTTTTTTCATTCTTTTTAGATATGTATGACAGTAGAGTGTATTTTGACATATACATACATGAAGTATAATTTATTCTATTTTAAATCACATTCTTGTGGTTGTACATGATGTGGAGATTCATTGTGGAGTTATGAATATTGCTTTAAGTGTTAATGTTTTTTGTCAAAATAAATTTGATTCAGATTGAGTTTTGTGTAACCTAATTCTGCTTATATACAGTTTATAAGGAACTCATGTAAAGTACTTATTAACAGACATTGATAAATTGCAAAATAGGATATCAAAGTTATTAAATTTCTTATTTAAAGAAATTATCATAGTGCTGTGTTAGTAATATGTTATTAGTGAGAGCTGTTGAAACAAGAAAGATGTATTATTTTGTTTAAAAAAGAGATTTGTAATTTTCTAGTATGAGGATATCTTCAGAGAAATAAAAAATTAAATTCATGAAAATACAGAAGAAGTGTTGTGGTTACTATATTTTGTTGGCGTTTTTGTTGTTACTACTGTTTTGCTTGAAGTATCTTTCTCTTTTTAAAAAGACAGTTGAAGGGCTACGGTTATAGCTCAGCGGTAGAGCACTTGCCTCACACATGTGAGGCACTGGTTTCAATCCTCAGCACTCCATAAAAATAAATAAAATCAGTAAAGATATTGTGTCCATCTTAAAAAAAAAACTTTAAAAAAGACACAGTGATTATAAAGTTGACTCTGCTCTTTTATATAGTCATTTTCCACATTATATAAAGAAATAATTATTTTTGTGTTGCTTGAAATGATATGACTATATTCTGTGAAAAGTTGGGAGATAAACTCCTATAACTCATATTTTATAATGTTATTTCATTTAAAAAATAGTTTCTTAAAAAGTAAGATTGACTAGTTTTTCTTCTTTTAATATGGTGCTAATAAAATTACCTATGTCTTAGAAATTTGTGAGTATTAGATACTTGTAAAGTGCTGGCACATACGAAGTGCTCCATAGAAATTAGTTATTGTTGTCATCATTAGATTACATTTACCCCTGTGTTACACAACTTGAGAGATTGGTTTGAAAAGAACAAGGATTCTGGCCTTTTAAGATATACATAAAAGAGAGAATGGGTTAAAAAGGGAGATTATCAAAGTCAGCATTGGTCTGCTTTGTATTGTTATTTGAACCTTTAGTGTCCATGATGCCTGAAAACAAAATCATGTACAATGCTTATTCTACTTTATACCGTTAGAAAGATTTGGTCTCATAGAGAGGATTTATAGTTTATTAAAAAAAAAAAAATGTTTAGCATGTCTAGAAAACCTCCCATAGATAAGAATAACACATAGTATTTTGTTTTAGTAAGAACTTAAAAGGATTATAAAGTGTCTCATGGGGTAAAAATGATTAAAAAATTCTCATGTGAATAAATGGACATGATTGAATCAAACATTTGACTGAGGTGAAATGAAAAACCATAAGAAAAAGAGCTATATCCTGAAAGTGACAGGTTTATTTAATATCATTTAATGTTTTTCACTTATTTAATTGTTGATTTATTAACCCATTATTTAATATTTTTCAATTCCAGTATTTATTTGTACTGTCAATCTAAACTATATATTTTAATGTATTCTATTTATAATATACATTTTAAATATGTTTTTAAAGACATTATTGGAATTTCATTAGAGATTTTAACATTTAAGTAACAAAGTGACATTTTTCTCCACATGCAATTGGTCACTTATTTTTAGATGAGGTTAACCCAGGAGGACCTGGTCTTTTTAAATACTTTACCATGGTAAATGAGGATATATAGACATGTAGTCATTTCTAGCAATCAGGAAATAAATGACATATTTCTTGTTGAGCCAAACAAGTGAGGTTTACATCAAATGATTCCTTTATCAATGAAGTGTTATCACAGTATCATAGAAGAGGTAGCAATGGGACTGTTACCCTATTACAACCAAACAATAAGCCCTTTCTTACTGGCAGGAAAAAAAAGTATTTATGGAATATCTTAAATCATCTGAAAGTTAGATAGTAGATCCTGTGCAGTGTTACTTGTGTGCTAAATTGTTACTTGGCCAACATTCTTGCATTTGAGTTGTAATAGATCAAGGTACATCTAATTGAGCAAATGCTTATGTGTTTTATTGACATCCAGTTTTTTAACAGATGTGTCCACAGAGCACATGATATTCTTGGCAGGATTTTTTAGTTAGTCTCTTTCCCAACAATAGCCTAGGTGTAATTAAACCTGCTGAACTTTTGTTATTCTATCCAGTTTTTTTTTTTTGGAGGAGACTATTGCTAGAAATATTACCAAGATTATAAGAATAAAGTGGTACAGACGTCATAACTATTACTGTGAGAAACAAAATAAAAAAAGATGTGGTAGATGATGTTCTTGACCTTCACAGGAGTATCTCTTAATAAACTTTAGTAAATCTGTTTTTTTTGTGAACTAACTGGAACATAGTTTAAACTTTTTGTTGTATAAAATTCCAAATATAGGGCTGGGGTTGTGCCTTAGTGGTAGAGTGCTTGCATCTTGTGAGGCACTGGTTTCGATTCTCAGCACCACGTATAAATAAATGAATAAAATAAAGGTCCATCAACAACTAAAATAAATAAATAAATAGGTAAATAAGTAAGTAAATAAGTAAAAAATAGAAATTCCAAATATATACAAATAATGAGAAAAGTGTAGTTAATTACTGTTACCATTGTTATTCTTTTTTTGGTACCAGGGTTTGAACCCAGGGGTGTTTAACCATTGACCCATATCTCTAGATCTTTTTTTTTTTAAAAAAATTTATTGTAGATGGACACAATACCTTTCTTTAAATTTATTTTTATATGGTGCTGAGAATCAAACCCAATGCCTCACATGTGGTAGACAGGTGCTCTACCACTGAGACACAACCCAGCCCTCCTTCGACCTTTTTGAAACAGGGCTGGCTTTAAATTTGTGGTCCTCCTGCCTCAGCTTCCCAAGTCGCTGGGATTACAGGTGTGTGCTACTGTGCCTGTGCCAGACTTGTCATTCTTGTTTCATCTGTAACTTATCCTTTTCTCTCTCTCCAGTCAGACTTGAAAGAAATGCACCTATCATAGCATTTCAGTTGTTAAGTCCTGAAATATGTATCTAACAGATACTTTTTAAAAATTAGCCATAATAACAAATGAAATGCTTTATGATCTCTTTATGGGTTTATTATTCTCAGTTTTTTCTGAAGAGTTTAATGAGCTTATTATAGACTGATTGAACTTTTTAACCTAAAATTTTGTTTCTAGAACTAGCTTGACAGGTCAGAGTGAGTAAATATCTGTTCTCTCCATTGTGACATGAGAACCATGTGATTCATGTTTCTAAAACTAGGTTATTATACCATGTTAGGTCTTTCATTGGAGCCCATTTCATAATTTATTTATTTATTTCTGTGAATCTTGTGATCTTCATTTTTGGAATAAAATTTTTAAGTGCATAAAATAAAATTCATAGGATAATAAAAGAAATAAATTATGTTGAGTTAATATCAAAATATTAAAATTGTGATCTTTCTTTATTAGTGAATTAAATAATAAGATATAGCCTGAGATGTAAAAACTATTTTCTAAATATATTACAACAACATTTTGAGATATTTGTAATAGTTTTGATATAAAAATGTGTGGTTTTTATTCATGATAAAGTCTTATGTACTGCTAAATACTGCTGAGGTTATTAGTTTCTTACATTCTTAATTTAAGGAAGTGCAAACTTCATCTGATTGTTACTGAAAATTAAGGAACTTTTTTTTCCCATTTAAATGTATAGTTCCCTGTTTTAGAGGATATTGGTTTTTGTTTTTACTTTTAGTGTTCATTGATGTCTCATACTAATGTCACAGTTGCTATTTTGATTTTGCCCTGGATATAACACTCTTTTATCTAATTGGTTCTAGTTTAACTAGAGAAACTCTTGAGTTGAGAGCTCTTTCCTAACATTTTAATATGACCACTCAGGAGTTTTTAGGGGCTTGCCTTTGAAGGTATATCGAAGATGTTAGAGTCCCAGAGGAAAGAAGTAAAGTTCCAGAAACAGCAGACTGTGAAAAGAACAGTTTTGTTCTGCTTTCTTAAGAATTAAGAGTATTTTAAATATCATTTCAATGAAGGAATGTGGTGATATCTAAGACCCAGTTTTTAAAAATATATACATATGTTTAAAACATAATAGTTCATAATTATTAAAATACAGTATCAGAATTGATTAAAACTACATGAAATAGATTTGGCAGGTCATTATTATTATTATGTTCTAGTTGTACAAACTGAGACTAGTGTTTATTTGAAGATCAATAGCGGAGACCTTACATCTTTAAGATTGTAGTTTATTGCTCTTTCAAATAAACCTTATTATTTTGTTAGCTATTTTATTGTTCTTATGGCTAAACAGATTTAAGCTTTAGAAAAACTTCTGTTATTTTAGAAGGACTCCTTAATTGCATTTTGTACTTTCTAAAATGTTATTGACACCTCATTTAACAAAGGTTTATTATGGGAGATTATTAGTTCTACTTTCATGACCTTGAACTGCACATTTTGCACCAATTGAGTAATTTTGCCCTAGTTGATTTGTGCTGAGAATACTTTGGACTTTGATAAAAGTGCCAATTGATCCCTTTCTTTGCAGTTTTGAAAGCTGCAGTATTGGATAATCACCCAGTAGTACGTGCATAAATGCAATGCTGTGGTTATTAGTGATGGGAAAATACAAAAGGAAATTTAAGTATCTATAACAGAAGGGAGAATATATGATTATAAAAATTTGGAATACAGGTTTTTTTTGTTTTTGTTTTTGGTACTTGGGATTTAACCCAGAGGCACTTAATCACTGAGCCACTTCTCCAGCACTTTTTTATATTTTAGTTAGAGACAGGGTCCTGTTGAGTTGCTTAGTGCCTTGCTAAATTGTTGAGGCTGACTTCAAACTCTCAATTCTCCTGCCTTAGTCCTAAGCCATTGAGATGGGATAGGTCTTGTAAAAGAGACATTTAATAAATGTTGCTTAATGAATATATTTTTGAAGAATGAATGAGTTAATTGACTACCATGAGTTATGTTATTGGAAAGAAAAGACATATGCATGAAAATGTGTTGATTGTAGGATGGAAAAGAATATAAATGGATTGTAAAAGGTGACCCTGAAATGAGAAATGTGTGTACTTGAGAAAAAAAGTTTTTATCAGATTAAGAGATATTTCCAGAAAAGGTTGTATTGTACTTGGTGGCTTATGGTATACATTGTTTACAAAGTTAAGTGAAAAATCCTGGGAGCTTAGTAGAAATATTAATGGATATAAAGAAGTTAGGGAGGAAAGTGTTAAGTGTACAAAGGAAGAGAGAGGGTTGAAGGGGATCACAGAGATAGTAAGTGGCTGGTGAATTTATTTGATATGTTGAATTTGAGAAGACTATAGAAGATGGATCCAGGTAAAGGATAATGGAGTATATAGTGATATTCTGGAAGCAAAATGAAGGTTAAAATAACAAAAAGGGATTGGGGATATAGCTCAGTTGGTAGAGTGCTTGCCTAGCATGCACAAGGCCCTGGGATCAATCTCTAGCACCACCCCACCCCCAAAATAATAATAATAACAAAAAAGAGGATATTGATATTAGTAAGTTCTAGAGATATCAAAGGGAAAGTAGGCTGAGAAGACCCATTAGGTTAGATAGCTGTTTGTGGTGAAATGCAAACCTTTTTGGCAAAGTAGTGAGGACAAAAGGACATCATTTTATGAACTGTAATGAAGAAACTCTTTCTCTACCATAATTATTTCTCAATTTGAGCTTTCTATGGATAAAAATCCAATCTAGTATTCCTAAAAGGAACAAAGTGAAGCATACTGTATGAGAATTAAAAAAAAAAAAGGAAAACTGAGGAAGCAACTGGCATATTATATAATGCTTATTTTGCATTTGATAGCTTTGCATTTCAGTGATGGTGAGGGAGCCATTTTGGTATCTGGCTCTAAAAACAATGTAAATGTTGATAGCTTGGGCTGCAGTTCTGAAAATTATAGCCTATGTTTTCTTTACTCTTTTGTGTTCTTCGGAGGGAACTATTTATGTAGGATTCACATAGATATAGCTTTTTTACTAAGTAACATAAAAATATGACATTTATTTAATAATATATACAATGCTGAATATTGCCTGTGCTAAGTCACCATATAACTTAGGTACCATCTCCTTTAAAAACTGTGTTTAATTTAAAATTTTACTTCTCCTTGGTAGTTTTTTTTTTAAAACACTTATTTAAAAAAATACTGGCAAGTGATGTTATGATCAAAAAATGTATAATAATCTGTGGAGATTTAGATTTTAAATTATTTAAGTTAGAAATGTCTTAGTCGTATGTTTATTATGTCAATTAAAAAACTATAAGAATTTAAATTTCTAAATTTAGGGACTGAGTCTTTATTAAAATTTAAACATACATACATGATTGTCATGCTATTTTAACATTCCATAATGTGTTATGATTGTCAATTCAGCTTAAAATCTACACAAACATGTTAGACTCATAGCATGTCCAGGGGGAATACATTATTATTATAGTTTAACTTAATGCCTCAAAGGCATTCATTCTTACTGTGTTCTGACAAAATCCATTTAAAATTATTGGTTTTCACAGTATTAAAATATACGAAATACATACAATATAGATAAGCTAACAAATATGTTAAGGTACAGTGATACCTGATGTTAAAGTCAATGTGACTTAGTAATCATTATCTACTACATTTGTAAAAGACATTGAGCCTGTTTGAATGCAGTTTTTTATCTTGGTTAAGTAAACCATATCAAACATTTACTCCAAGTAATGTAGCAAAATAAAGCATCAGACTTATCATTTATATTACAGGTTTCCACATGTACTATGACTGAATTTTAAAATTAACTGTCATATTTAAGAACTCTTGTTAGTCTGTTGTATTGATTCATGTTTAGAATTTTAACAAGAAAACTTTTTTTTTTTAAGTTGGGGAAATTGTGAAATTAGCCTGTGACTTTTATAATTAATTTAAAAATGCTATTTAAAAATTCATTCATTATTTATGATTTAGATTTGACCATTTAAGTTTTATTCCCACATCACAAAATATATGAATAAACAGTATCATAGAATTTTGGTTGAGAAAAGTGTTATTCTTTGAGTGATGTGATGATGTTTAATTTAAATTGATAGTGACTTTAAAATAAAAATTTTCTCAAGGCTTTCATTAAGAATTTAATACTAGATTATTAAACCACAGTAACTTGGGATGAGTTTAATGTTTAATTTATTGGCTTTTTGATTTGCTTCAGTTCATTCAAAGCTTTCTGAATCTACTGGATGGATTAACATTTTGGTTGATTTGATAGAGTATAACCTTCCATTTTGAGACCTCCAGCATATTCCTCTTCTCTTCTCTGGCTTAGATTTTGCTCTTGGTTTATTATATTTTCCATTTAGGTTGTTTTCTCCACATACATCATGCCACCACCAGCCTCCTAAAGAAGATAGATATGCAATTTAATGGATATAAACACATATATACTGGTATTATATTTCTCCATATATAGATCTTCATTTCTGTTAACATTACAGTGTTGTAGATGCATGTATCCTGATTTTAAATAATCTGTATAACTTTTATTATAATACCAGAAAGAGAATATCTAAGCCTCCTGAGATATTAGAGGTAAACTACCTAGTTGAACTAGAATTAATATTTTTTTGGGGTAATGGTTTAGATTTGAAAGAGTTGTGACATTATGAATAATAGCTAAAACCATAGGAAGGTATTTTGAAGATGTGAAAATTAAGTATTGATATAAAAAAAATGATACCTGAATACATTTCTGGACAGTTGGAGTGTCCTTTTGCTTTGTGATCCCACGTAGAAAACGTCAAATCCCTGTGTTCTGGGAGTGACTTGGGGACATTTCCAGCAATCTCAACTAGATGTAGTGTGTAGTTGGTTTCATGATTTCCCAAGTGAAAAGAATACTCAATATAATGCTTGTTGTCTTTCCAGTCTTCTAGCTCAAATTGTAAAATGTAATTAGATGTTTTCACTATGGAATATATTTTCTCTAGGCCCAACCAAAATTCTCCTGAAAAGAAGAGTTTTAAAAATCTGTGAATTGTTAGCTACAGATCAGGCCTCAACTGCTGTAAGTGAATAAGTGGTTTTAGTGCTAAATGTCTTTTTTTCTAGAGTCTTTCAAAGTATTTCTTTTAAAAACAATTTTATCAAAGATAGTTTATACACTAAGCATGTTAAAATATTAATAGATCTGCTTCAAGTCTGATTATCCTTTTTTTCTAAAATGGATATTGCCAGATGTTTCACATCTGACACATATGACACTATTCCATAATAGTCTTAATATTTTTTAGGGTTGGTCATTGGTAGAGTAATATCTTATGTCTAAATTGTTCCACCAGCTTTACTGTCAGCTCTTTGTTAATGCCTACATAGTCAAGAGGCTTGTTAAGTATTCTTGGACTTGGATAATATGATGGTGCCATTTTTATCATATATAAACTGGGCCTGTAGTATTTGCTTGATAAATGTTTTCTTCATAGAAAAGAAGAATATACCCTGCCTCTTTTGGTGGTACTAGAGACTGAACACAGGGCCTCATACATCTTTTCTCTGTAATGAAAAATATATTTTTGTTTGGAATTTAAAATGTAGCACAACTATTAATAGATTATTTTTTATCACAATCTTTATGAAATTATTTAATTTAAAAAGTCCATGTTTCCTTACTGATATTGTTAGAAAGCTTCATTTAAGCATTGTAAATACTACTACAAATGGCTTATTTTCTCATCAGAAATAAATAAGCATTCTGGACTTAACCATCTGTCTTTACATTTGGGTTACACTCACTCTTTGAAGAGTTGGAGCTACAAAACTTATCATTGAATATACCTTCTAACTAAGGATTTAATTGGCACTTTGGATATAAAACATTTTAGATGGTCAAATAGTAGTGAGTATTTTAAAATTTGATATTATAATATTTGTTTTCTACTTTGTTTTCTTTTCTTTTCCTCTTCTTTTTCCTTTTTGGTACTGGGGATTAAACTCAGGGGTACTCAACCACTGAGCCACATCCCCAGCTCTTTTTTGTGTTTTATTTAGAGACAGGGTCTACACTGAGTTGCTTAGGACCTTGCTAAGGCTTCGAACTTGGTGATTCTTTTGAATCAGCCTCCCAAACTATTGGGATTACAGGTGTGCGCCACCACGCCTGGCTTGTTTTCCATTTTATAAGTGGGCACTTATATATGATTCATAGACTTTTATAATGTACTTTTACGATTTTTAATGTCTATTACTTTTGCTTATTTTATATTGTTATGTGATCAAAATAGAATAAATGTTGAGTTAACTAAATCAATTTTAATCATATTCCATACTATATATTTATAATATTTAAATAATTAGAATTTTAAAATTCATATTGAATATCTGACAGTTTCCTGTCCCCTTGTTTATTTTATTAACATGATGTTTTATAGTGCTGGGGATCACACCCAGGACCTCAGGATGTTAGGCACATACTCTTCCGTTGAGCTAGTCCCCCAGTTCTCTTCTAACTTTTAATTAATTAATAGTTAAAATGTTAATGAAGAATATAATAACTAGTGCTAGGAATAGTTATCTTTGCAGCTCATTTATAAGCAACACTTATCAAAGCACTTAGCACTTAATCAAATTTTTCTTGAATAATTATGATAATTATAAGCCATCAA
Source organism: Urocitellus parryii (assembly GCF_045843805.1). Classification (NCBI taxonomy): domain Eukaryota; kingdom Metazoa; phylum Chordata; class Mammalia; order Rodentia; family Sciuridae; genus Urocitellus; species Urocitellus parryii. Next base: position 45,123,233 of record NC_135541.1, on the reverse strand, counting down.
ATTAAGTTGTGATAAGAATAATTAAGAACAGACATGTAATTGTGATAATGCTAATTCAAATAATGACAGTTATAATAAATATAATTAGTAACAAATGTGTAATTATTTGTTAATAAGTTTTATGAAGACTGGAACAGTTACTTTTCATTGCTGTATTTTCAGTGCCTAGTCTGTAATAGGTTCTTTTTTAAAAAAAATATTTTAGTTGTAGTTAGACACAATACCTTTATTTATTTATTTTTATGTGGTGCTGAGGGTTGAACCCAGGGCCTCACATGTGCTAGGCGAGTGCTCTACAAACCAAGCCCCTATAATAGGTTTTTAAGAAATATTTCTAAATTAACAAGTGAATGAATGATTGAATGAAATCATCTTACCATCAAGTCTCCCAAAACCATTTCTGTAGTTCTCCCATGTTTCATTGAAGTTTTGTGATCCATCTATTCGGTGTTGAATTAAGGTCCATGGATTACCTATATAAAATGAATGAAATTGTATATGTTTAGTAGGTTGATGTTGACAGATATAAAAATATCTTTTGAGTTTGGTTTTAATTGGTGACTTTGTAAGTTAATGTGGTAATGTATGGTAAGTGTATGGTGATACACTTCATATTGTTTATTATGGTCCCAAACAGTTAAGGGAAGAACAACTAATGAATTTTTTCTTGGTAAATTTATTGACAGTAGTCATTTCAGATTCTTTTAAGGAGGAAATGGAGGATATTGAATAAATACATGAATAAATAAACAAGTATTAGTAATATATAGTTGTATTATACATATTTAACACAAATAGAACAGGCTTAGTCTTTCTAATAGATAATGAATGACTTGAACTGTCTACTACTGTCCATTTTCTCCTTAGGCAGGTTTTACCTGATTTAACTTCACAGTAGACGTCAAAAGCTTGTGAGTTGCTTGGTCTAATTGTATATATGCCACTTGTACGTTCACCTCTTTTATAAATGGCGGAACAATCAGCAGGAATGCCTAGAATCAACAAAATGTTATCATAGAAGATTTAGTAAGAAGAATATCTTTGGAACTTGAGATTTTACTTGCAATTTCATGGAATTGTAGTGACTATAATTTTTTTCAGGAATATGAATGCTAAGGCATTTTTCCATATGGCTATATTATGCAAGGAATATAAAAATAGTATTACCAACCTGAATTATTTCTTTTTAAAAATATTTTTATTAGCTGTTGATGGACCTTTATTTTATTTATTTATATGTGGTGCTGAGACTCGAACTCAGTGCCTCACACATGCTAGGCAAGTACTCTGCCACTGAGTTGTGACTCCAGCCCCCCAACCTGAATTATTTCTAAAGAAACGTGACAAAATGAGAATTTTGAGCAAATATCATCATCATCATCATCATCAGACATGGTATGAATATTAGGTGGCAGAAATGAGCTTGAAACTAAGTACAGAAACTTAGTACCTGCTTGGTGAATAGCAGGTAGTTAGTTAGCAGATATATGTGGAGTAAACTTACAAGGAGAAAACTAGCAATGTAGACCTTTGTTTTCTAAGTGAGTTACATAAAAAAGTGAATGTTATGAGAATATATTGTTTTGAGACTGGTGTAGTGGCACATGCCTATAATTTTTGTTACTGAGGAAGCTGAGGCTGGACGATTGTGAGTTTGAGCCCAGCCTGGACAATTTAGCAAGACCCGATCTCAAAACAAAGTAAAACACCATATTGAGGAGTAAGTCATAAATGTATCATTTTGTTGAAGTTTGGATGGGAATGGAAACTTTGTTCCCTGCAACTTTTGTTTTTCTTATGAAAATTTTCAAGCAAAAAGAAAAGTGAAAAGAATTATTGAAGAAAACACCATAGTCTTGTTTGTATTCAACCATTGGTAACATCATACCATGTATGCTTCACACACACACACACACACACACACACACACACTCACAAATGAACCATGTATTTTGTTTGTGCTGTTTGAAAGTAGTTTTCGAATATCATGACTCAAACCCATAAATATTTCAGCATGCATTTCTTAAATGCGAAGTTGAAGTTGTTCTTTTCATAATTGTCATACCATAATCACATCTAAGATAATCATGCCATATTATCTAATATCAAGTTCATATTTATAGCTTGCTTATTGTCCTAAGAATTCCTTTTATAGTGTTAGAAAAACCCAGGAGCCAATTTAAATTGGTGTTTTGTATTTGGAGGATATGCCTTCTACTGTTAGTCTAGATTTGAGTATAAGGATTCTGATGATAATGGTTTCACGAAGAAAACCCATCAAATGATCTTACCATCTTGTTCTGTATTTTTTGTTTCATTCAGCTGCAGAGGGGGAGTAGTTCTTGGTGCTCTTGATTTGGAAGAAAGTGAATTTTCTGTGGGTTCTTGAATTCCAGTCCTTCTGAGCTGATAAAAGAATATAAATCTACTTTTAAAAATTGATACTGAATATATAATTAGGATAAATCTGAACTAAGGATATCAAAAGTATAATTTCTTTATATCTTTCAGTTCACAATATTATGGCAAAATAAAAAACAGAGAAAATAACAACAAGCCCCAGGCATGCATAAAAAGAAAACAAACGAAAACAGGAAGGCCAGAAGTTTTGCTTAAAATATTTTAGTATATTCTCTTTATTTATATGAAAGATATACTTAATATTCTATTCATAAACACAGGCAGATTTTAAATTTAATCACTCTCGATTGTAGGTCTAATTGAGTCTCAGATTTGTCAGAAAGACATAACACATAATTTGAACAAGGCTACACAACACTGCTTTCTGGATAGTTTTGGTTTTTTTTTGTTTTGGTACTGGGGATTGAACCCAGGGATGCTGAACCAGTGAGCAACATTCTCAGACCTTTTCTTTCTTTCTTTCTTTTTTTTTTTTTAATTATTTTATATAAAGACAGGGTCTCACTAAGTTGCTTAGGGCCTCACCAAGTTGCTGAGGCTGGCTTGGAACTTGTGATCCTCCTGTCTCAGCTGCTGGGATTACAGGCATGCACCATTGCACCCAGTTCTGGATAGTTTTTTTTTCTTTTTCTTTTTTTAAAGTTATAGATGGACATAATACCTTCCTTCAAATTTATTTTTATGTGGTGCTGACGATCAAACCCAGTGTCTCACACATGCTAGGCAGATGCTCTACCATTGAGCCACAACCCCAGCCCCTCTGGATAGTTTTTAACCTGTAAACACATCTGTAGAAATTGGTAGACCTTTGAATGTATTTCAATATACTATTTTATTTAAAGCTGGGCTTGCAATTGATTGCTTTTCTTATTGATGATGAGAAAAGCAGAATATGATATTTAGCATTATTATTTTTTCTTTTTAAAATACTTTTTTAGTTATAGCTGGACACAATACCTTTATTTTTTATTTATTCATATGTGTTGCTGAGGATCGAACCCAGTGCCTCACACACATGCCTACCACTGAACTGAGCCACAACCCCAGTCCCAATATTTAGCATTATTATTATTTGCATGTGGTGGGGTGGGGAGCAGTGCTGGGATCTAGCCCAGAGCCCTTTGACATGCTAGGCAAATACTCTACCACTGATTTGCATCCCTAGCCCTACTGTTAATTTTTTGATACTGCTGGCATAAATGGCATTCCTAGAACTTAATTTGTAAGAATCTGTTATAAAATTCAGTTACTGGATGTTAGTCTTTTCTTTTGAGTAAAGTGATCTTGAAGTCACTTAACTTTTTTGAATTTTGATTTTATAATTTAAATTTGAGAAGTTAGATGATCAGGGACTTCTTCCAACCAGTAATTTGCTTTGATTTCTTTATACAGAATTTCCCTTTATCCATGAAATCCATTATCTTATCTTCTAGGACCTCCCAATGAATGCCTGAAATGGCAGATAATGACAAACCCTCTATATACAATTTTTTCCCTGTATGTACATGCTTGTGACAAATTTTAACTTACAAATTAGGTATAGTAGGATATTAATAACAATAACAAGAATAATATAATAAAAGTTAGTTAAAGTGGCCTTTCTTTTAAAAGAATCAAGACAAATATTAATATTTATTATTTTTGGTCTGTAGTTTACTAAGGGATGGGGAGGACACTATTGTGTATTTAATGTATAAATAGAATATATATTGTGTAATGGTGCCATTTCGCTTTTGTGAGTGGGTGCATTGAATAATAATAAAATATATAATAAAAAAGAATTTAGAAAGTAATATTTAATATAAAGGTAATTATGGAAATTAAAAGTAGTTGGCAAATTTTTTTTTTTGAAAATTAGTATTACCTACTAAAATGATGTTTGTTTAGTTGAAATCCATGGTGATATTTGTTTTATAAACTTGGGGAATATTTTCTTACCAGTTTCTCTGAGTATTGTTTTTTTTTTAACTCAATGCATGGCTTTTAAATATTAGTAATTAATGTTTTTGTACTATTCTTCTTTATATTAGAATGCTTAGATTGTGGACATACCATTTAAATATTGACTTACCTGATTTTCTATTTCTTTTATTTGACTGTGCTGTTGGTTTAATTGTTTATATTGCTCTTCCACAGTCTGGAGAAGGTCTTTGATGCTATTATCTTGCTGTTCTACAAAAGTCTGGACATAGTTTGTAGTTTAGTTAAAATTTTCTTTCTTTTTTTTTTGGTTAAAAGTTTTTATTTATTAAACTATCACCATTTGTTTTTTAACTACCAGTGGGTTAGAAAAATGAATAGAGGTGATCATTTTCCCTTGTATGCGTTTTGAAAATAATACATAATTTTGTTCTTACATTAAAAAGTGTTATCTCTAAAATTTGATTTTCTGAACTTTACTTCAATTGAAAGAAATACCCTACACACAATATTTTAATAATAGTAAATCTACCATAGACTGTATTACATGTATCTACTTTGGAATACTGAAAAATAGTTTTATATTTAAATTTCTTCAATTTTTTTTTACTTATATCCAGTTATTTGCCAATAGTATAACAATCTGGTGTTCTAAATTTTATTACTTAATTCACTTGTAATTTTCATATGAAATGTAAAGTTTAGTTTTCATATATAATAGTAGGGAAGCAGAAACCAACTTTAACTTATGATGGGAAAATTTATTTTCTATGTGTTATATTTCCTTAAAAAAATAAAGTATTTCAACAATGCAACAAAGTATTTCAAATAGTATGTCTTAGAATTATTTTAAAACTCCACACTAAAAAATCATGAACTGTTGTTGGTTTCTACTTACCTTAAGTGAAGTTACTTCTGGATGTTCCTGAATTTCAGGTTGATTTTGAATTAAATTAGTTAATTGTTCCTCCAAATATCTCACTTTGTGCTGTAGTAGAATTTTTTCTTCTAGGAGGCTTTCAAGTTTTGAGTTGAGTTCAAGTGACATATTTTTTACCTCTTCATTTTTGACTTGTAATTTGGATGTAGTTCTTCTTAATTCCTTTTCTTCTTCTTTGATTTCATTAGTTTGTAGTGATAGATCATAAAAAGATTGATCAAATATGTTTAGTTTTTGAAATATATCATTAATTTGGCCCTTAGTCTTATGGACAAAATCTTTAAGACCATGTCCCAACTGAAGGAGGCCATTCGCTAAAATTTTTACATCATCTAGCATAGCAAATCTTGATTTTGGTTCTGAAGATATAGAATCAAATGATGAATTGTCTTGATCAATTCTGGAAGAAATAACTAGAGGAACTATAAAAAGAAAGAGCTTAATTTTGTACATTTTTATCCCAATTATTCAATTTTAAGCAATTTGGAACTATTTTTCTCCCATAAGCATAATACCTAGACTTCTTTATATATACCACTATTTGCCATATAAACAGTAAGGTTGGCAAGGGAATATAGTTAATCGTTAAGCTCTGTTAACTTGCACAAATGTAACCTTTCACATTGAGTTACATCAATATTAAGTAAAATCAAGGAAATGAGCAACTAACTTAATAAGTAATTTGAAATTATTTGCTGTATTGTAAACTGTGCTTTGAGTGTTAAGGGGTTGACTTTTTTTTTAAAGCTTACATTAGTATTTTATGATTTTAAAAATTAAAAAAAAACTTGTTTTTACAGGTAATTTATCCTCAAAATTGAGGCAAAATTAATGAGTTAAGTATGCATTTTCCAAATTGTATTTTAATTCTTACAGAAACAATCATGTATCCCCAAAAAGCTTTCTCTGGAAGCCGTCCTCATTTCCTTCAGGTGGTGTCATGGTGCCCCATGCTGTGTTTATGAATAAGCTAACACATAATTGTGTATTATCTTATTTGTTACTATAATTATTTTTAATATGTCTTTTTGCTTCACATATGTCTTCATCATCTTTGTATATTTGATAAATCTCATACATAATAAATGTCAATAAAGGTACTTCTCTTCCTTTCCCCATTATATTCTATATCTCTGTGTGCTAGACTCTTTTCTACATATCTACTGAAGTACCTACCAATAAATATGTATGGTCTTCTAAAGTCGAACTAGAATTAATTCTTAAATTCTTCCAAAGTCAGAAACAATTTTCCCATCATAAATTCTTCTCAGGTTTTCTGTGGTGAGCTTAGCAACAATTTTGATAATATAAGTTTAACCAAAACAAAAGATTAATAATAGGTCTAAAAATAAATGTTCCACTGTTCTAAGTTAGTGTTAAAAGAAAAAATATTAAATGCTAAATTGTAAGTTATTTCTTAATTTATTTTCTTTATTTCTTTGTTTAAAGGCAGAATCTAATCTTTGCTTGAACTTGTGCCTATTTATTGAGTGTTCATATTAAGTGCTTTTTGATAAAATAAATTTATAGATTAAATTTACTAAAAATATGGATTCTAAAATCATACTGTGGTCTCACTTCAAAAGCCAGCTGTAGATGTCTGGGCTTGGCCAAATTATTTAATGTCCCCATACCTTAGTATTTTCTTCTGTAAAGTTGGGGTAATTATAGTATGTAATTCACAGAATTATGAGAATTTTTTTTAAAGTATGGAGTATTTCAAACAGTGTCTGGCAAATAAGAAGAATTTAGCCATGTTAATATTAATAAGTCACATGAAACTTTTAGCTGGTGTATATATAATCAACTATCTAATTAAAACAAAAATTTCATAAAGTTAATACCTTTTTAACAAAGAGAAAAATATTGACAAAATGAATTTCAGTTTAAATTTTAAGTTACCAAGCATTTTTTTTATAAAATGAACCATTCTCAAAATTCTCTTCTTAGAAATGCCTCTACCTGCTGAAAAATAGAGGCCTTTTCTTTTGATGATTTAGTATTAAGGGATTAGATATATTAGATACTAAATATACCAAGTGATTAAAGAGTGTGATTCTGAAGCAGGACTCCTTAAATTAGAATACTTGCTCTGTTATTTTTCAGCTTTGTTACTCTTGGTCAAATTACTTAGCATCTCTGTTTTTTTAATGTGAATGTGTTGAGTAAAGATAATACCTACTTTATAGGGTTGTATAAAGATTAAGAATATTTTCAAAGCACTTAATATTGCCTGCTGAGTAATAATCACTATACATTATTAGATATTAACTAACTTGTAATTAGAAACAATCAATGCAGATATACTAATACTATAGTTTTTTTATTGGTGAAAATGATCTAATCCTGTAGTAAGGTCATGTAAATTTGGGAAATTTTGCTAGAATCTAAATTTTCTGAATTTTGGTCTCTTGAACCTTGATAAGGAAATTTGATTAGCCTGTGTATATTTTTTCTTAACTTCCCAATACAGAACCATATAATATTTGTAGCAGAAATAAAAAACAAAAGTAAACTTTTCTCTTTCTTTAAATGGAAAATTAGTTATTATTATTGATCATAAAGGACATATTTTGGAATTTTTCTTAACTAACCTGCCAGTTTTTGTGGCTTAGAACTATAGACCCTGATATTTCTATTCACTTTTACTTGAGAATTGAGGTCAATCAACTTTACCCCCTGTTATACTGTAAACCTTTTATTTGCCAGATCTGTATCTGATTTTAATTTTTATCCCTTATAAGCTCTTTAATATAATGCTCACCAAAAAAAAAAAAAGGTGTATGGAGAAATTTTATTCCATAGTTAGACTTTTCTAGTATTAATACTTTCTGTACTATTTATGCAATTCCTCACATGGAGAGATAAGTAGTGGTTATGCATTCTTGATTTATGATACATTATTTTTAAATAGAAATATCTGGATTTTTTTTCTGATAGTTGCTTGACTTAAATTATTGAGTGTAATTAAAGTGAGTAATTTGCCTATAGATTACAAGCTACAGAAGCATTCAAACATGGAAAAATGTAAAGAAAATAGTAACTTTATAAATGATATTATACCTATCTCTCAGTGTCTTCTGCCTGACTACACATTGTTAAAGGCAGAATCTAATCTTTGCTTGAACTTGTGCTTATTTAAATAGAACCTTGATCAAATATGACCAGTAATTTATAAAAATAAAAAAAATTCTGTCAAAGAAAATAAAATATTATTAAGCAAAGTTAGATCCTGATTTAAGGATTTGTAGTTTCTAATCAGTGTACAAAATTTCCTAGGTACATAGAATTTTAGGACATTTAGCAGCCTAAGTTGTTTAACTTCCAAGCAAAGCAAAGTCCTTTTGCTTTTCCAGGTTATGCAATCTTATGGAGGTGGACTCCAAATAAAATACAAGGTAGTTTGTGTTTTTTATACATTGTATTTCTTCAGTTTCTTCATCTTTAGTCATGTCAGTTTGATTTTGAATTAGAGGAGTAGAACAACCCTTATACATGATTTTTTTCCTTACGTTTCAATTTTTCACAGTCGCCTGTGGTGCACAAATATTAAAGGAAAAATTCCAGAAATCACCAAGTCATTACTTTAAAGTGTACACCATTCTTAGTAGTAGCATGATGAAATCTGGTGCTGGCTTACTACATCCCATCAGGATGTGAATCATCCCTTTGTGTACACTGTCTGCTGTATGTGCTACCTCAGCTGTCTTAGTTTATTATATCCACTGTTGTGGTATCTATCCCAGAGCATGTGTTTACATAACCCTTATTTTACTTAATGACAGCCCTGAAGCACAAGGGTAGTGGTGCTGGAAATAAGTGAACAGATAATTAAAGTTAAACATATTTAAATTGGGGATCATCTATAGTTAAAAATTTTTGGTAACCACGTAAATAAAAATCTAAAGAAACAGGTTAATTTTAGTAACATATTTTAGTTAATCCAATACATTAAAAAATGATCATTGCAACATGTGATCAGTGTAGAAGTATTAATTAGGGGGGCTGGGGATGTGGCTCAAGCGGTAGCGCCCTGGCGTGCGGCCCGGGTTCAATCCTCAGCACCACATACAAAGATGTTGTGTCCACCGAAAACTAAAAAAAATAAATAAAAATTCTCTCTCTCTCTCTCTCTCTTTAAAAAAAGTATTAAGTATTTCAAATTTTTTATACTGTGTTCAAAATTTGTGGTGTATTTTATATTTACACTGTAGTATCTCAGAGCCAGTTACATATGAAGTAATCAGTTTTCTCAGTAGACTTTCTTATTAGTGTAGATCCACAAGTTATTAGTGTAGATCCAGAAGTTTGAGGGAGTAATTTATCTTACTGTTTTTATGTTCACTATTAATAAATGTTAATTTTTAATTATTTATTTTTTGTAGTGCAGGGGATTGAACTGAGGGACTTGTACTTGCTAGGCAAGCACTCTACCACTAAACCACACCTCCAGCCCAGTTTTTGTTTTTTTAAATGCTGGAAGTACTAATTGTGAAAACTCAAAAGATATTTTAGAAATGTATAAAAAATGAAAATCCTGACTCTTCACTACTAATGTTTTGTGTTTTAAAAACACAAATCGGATCTTACATATAACTTATTTCATATATGTGTATATGTATTTATAAAAATTCAAGACCTAAATATTTAAAATCTATTTCCATATGGGTGCCTTAAGGTATACTGTGCTCTTTTTAATGGCGACACAATCTTTTATTATATGGATGTATCTAACCTTAATCACCTTCCCCATGAATGATGATTTGAATTCTTTCTGGTTTTCTAATTATAAGTAGTATATATAGAAAATATGTCTTTATGTAGGTGGACAAATATTTTCACATAAGCTATAGATGTTGACTTTTAAATATAATTGCTTTTGTCAGATTATCCTCAGTGAACCTACCAATTTACATCACTGCCAGGAAAATATGAGTTTCTTTTTCCCATATACTTTTATCAATGCTTTGAGTGAAAAAGACAAAAAAAAGTTGATAAATCTAATAGGCAAATATAAATCTAGATTTTTTTGGCCACATTTTTTTCTCTTTTTGAATTAGTTGTGTATGTACATAAATCTTCCCCCACCCTGCCCTCCTTTTAAAAATTTGCCTCTTTCAAACTAATTTTAGTAATCACATATTATGGGTGCTCACACTCTTTGTCTTATGTATAACAAATAGTTTTTTTTCAAGTTGTCATTTTTCTTCTATTTGTGTTTATGGTATCACTTTCTATATAGAAGCTTTAAATTTTAAGTTTTATGATATTTTATTAACTTTTAAAGTACAATTTAAAATCCAGAATGTATGGTAACAATAATCATAGGTCTGCATGGGTTAACAAAAAAATCAAAGGATAGCCTTAAATCTCTAATACATTTATGAAACAGTGTTAATAATCAGAAATTGACTTAGTTAAGTCAAACAGATATAAGACAGGTCTTCAAATGACAGTGTGGCTCTTGTATGTCAGATGCAATGTATATTGGTTGTTCTGCCAGTAAGCTTATATAAACTTTCATTTTATAGACTTTTACATAATACTTAGACAAGACTTACATAGATAGTTCTCAAATGCATACTTATACCTAGTCACTTATATTTTGGGTGTCAACAATATTGTTATAACTTAAATAACTGTTGTTGTTTAACCAGTCACAAAGTAATCATTTAAGACTTTAAAACAGGTACAAATCCTAATTCCTTCAAGACTTTGTTTCCCCAAATAATAAAACCTAACAAGAGGCTGGGGATGTGGCTCAAGTGGTAGTGCGCTCGCCTGGCATGTGTGCGGCCCGGGTTCGATCCTCAGCACCACATACAAACAAAGATGTTGTGTCTGCCGAGAACTGAAAAATAAATATTAGAAAAAATTCTCTCTCTCTCTCTCTCTTTCTCTCTCTCTCTCTCTCTCTCTCTCTCTCTCTCTCTCTCTCTCTCTCCCCCTCTCCTCTTTCTTTAAAAAAAAAATAAAAAAAATAAAACCTAACAAATACAAGAAAATTATCGATAGATAAGAGCAGATCAGGTTTTCAGACTTTGCATCATATCAGTACATCAAAGTTCAGATAACTTTAACTGACTGTGCTATCTAATTATGGCCAATTTAATTACAAACATAAACTTTTTGAGATCTACATTCTCCAAACCTTCTGTGACTTACTTAGGCATTCACAGATTTACGTCCTTAGTTTTGTTGTCTTTCATCTTAGATTTTAGCCCAAGAATATTACTTTACCAGACAAAATACTTTCTCATCAAGAAACATTTTTCCCCTTTAGTTTTCCATACTAAAATATTTCCGTACCTACAAATTTCTTTTATATAATTTTTAGTTTCAGACCCTTCCTTTTAAAAAATTTTTTTATTTTGAATATCCATATGTATTTTCACATATATATTCTGTATATGCTCATATGTTCATATATATGTATATATATATATGTACCCTAATGACAACCAAAATCCTACCCATAAATTTTCATATATATTCAGTTATATAATCATATCCTGTGTCTTACCAAAATTGTAAACATCCATCTCAAAAGAATAATAACTATATACAAATCCATATCCATTTAAATATTTTAATATATGCTTTTATATATATATTCATATTTGTATTCACATATGGATAAAAATGTTCAAACCCAGTATTATTGTGTTGTGCTCTATTTGCTTCTTGAAAAGAGTTTGTTTGATGTTCGTAGATGCTCCATTGTTTGAGGCATAAATATTTATGATTGATATGTCTTGTTGATATTTAATAATTCCCTTAAGCAGTGTGAAATGTCTCTCTTTGTCCCGTCTGACTATCTTTGGCTTGAAGTCCACTTTATCTGATATGAGGATTGAAACCCTTGCGTGTTTATGTGATCTATGTGAGTGTTGTGTGTTTTCCCATCCTTTCACCTTCAGTTTCTGGGTTTTTGCCTATGAAGTGAGTCTCTTGCAGACAGCATATTTTTGGGTCTTGTTTTTTTAATCCAATCTGTCAGTCTCTGACAGATTGGAGTTAAGGCCAATCTGAGTTAAGGTCATTAGCATTCAAGGTTATTATTGAGATATGATTTGTATTCCTGGTCATTTTGGTTTGTTTCTAGTTTTTAATTTGAATTAGTTTCTCCTTTGATTGACTATTCCTTTAGGTTAGTTTCTCCCTTTGCTGGTTTTCACTTTCTTTTTCTTTTTCATTTCATCCTATGGAATATTTTGTGGAGAATATTCTGAAGTGCAGGGTTTCTTGTTGTGAATTCTTTTAATTTTTGTTTGTCATGGAAGGTTTTTATTTCATCTTCAAATCTGAAGCTTAATTTTGCTGGATATAGGATCCTTGGTTAGCATCTATTTTCTTTCAGAGCTTGGTATATATTGTTCCAGGACCTCCTAGCTTTGAGGGTCTGGGTTGAGAAATCAGATGAGGTTTGTATTTGTTTCCCCTAATATGTAATTTGATGATCTTCTCTTGCAACCTTTAAAATTCTGTCCATATTCTATATGCTAGATATTTTCATTATAATGTGCCTTAATGTGGGTCTGTTGCAATTTTGCACATTTCAGGTCTTGTATTTGATTTTCCATTTTATTCTTTAGATTTGGGAAATTTTCTGACATTATTTCATTGAAAAGATTGTGGAGGTGGAGTGTAGAGCCAGGTGTGTTTCCACAACCCATTGTATCCCATGTAAACCTCTCTACACGTTTGATTTTCTTTTGGTCACTTAAGCACACTCTGTGCCATGCAGTGTGTGTTTACTGGGCCTGTATTTTGGGCCAAACTTGGGTTTGTTAGGAATTTGTTCCCTCAGTTGCCATCCTCCACACTGCAGCTGCAAAATGGTTCCTTCCTTTGTCCTCCACACGCTGTCTGGAGAGATGGTGACTTCTTTTCCCACACACAGATCTTGTGCAGCAAGTAGTCCTTCAGGTTTGTTGGGCAATGTCTTTGATCTCTAAATGCTCCATACCTAGACACTCTTCGGACTCCAAAAAATGCAGGTTCCTTTAATTCCCTTACTCCTCTACATAATGCTCATGGAGGGACCACTCTGGCTGGAGCTTCTGGATGAGCTGTGGCAATGGCTGTGCTGCTGGGGATTTTTTCCTTATTTTATTATGTCCAATGTCCTGTGTCCCTGGTCTGCTTTGAATATCCAGTTTTAGGTTCCAGTAAAGTTTCCCCTGCCCTTTTTATGTTCACCCACCTTGTGGAGAAGCTGCCTATTGGCTTTCTTAGTTTCATCCTCTATTCTGCCATCTTGGATACCCCTGTTTTATGCTTTTTGTGGCTATGTGAAGAAATGGCTTTCTTGCCTATAACATCTGGTTTCTGCAAAGCTCTTCTACTGCTTCATGATTTTATTATTTAAGCCTTTGATTAATTTGGAATTTATTGCAATAGGGAATGCAATATAAATTTGTCTTTTCTCCCCTAAGTGTCTAGTTATCTATCTTTCACATTTTTCTTTAATCTGCCTTATCCTTGCTGATTTGAAATTACTTTGATGGAATATTTTGAAATACAGAGTGAAGATTTACTGGTTCATTTGGGAATTTATTAGTAGTGTTCTTAGTCAAAGGGAAAATAATCTGGATTCAATCGCATGCCTTCTTCAGATAAGTTGAGTTTAAAATTGCATTACTTATAGTGAAAATCAAACATAGTTTATAGATAATGTTCAGTTCGTTTCTATTTATGCTGGAATTTAAGTTCCTAGAAATATTAAATCACTAAATTTCATGTGCGTTCTCTACTATTCATTCACTCATTTATCAGTAAATATGAAGTATCATTTTGGACATTGGGAATATAGCAGTTAAATAGATATACAAGGTCTTGCCCTCATGGAGTTTGGGCTCTATTAGAGAAGTTATGTTTTTAAAATGAAGTAATACATAAATGAACAAGATTATTACAGATTATGTAATCAAATTACAGGGGCATGGCTGGTATATTTTACTTTTCTGTGTGTTTTACATGTCTGTTTTATCTTGAAACTTACTCATTGAAATTTGTGGGCAGAGTATTTAATCCTCAGGTGGGCTTTAGTGTCATTCTTTGTTCACAGTGCTTATTTTACTACATTATATTTATCTGCTTTTTCTGATTTTCCTTTGGACAATGAATTCTTTGAGGTCAAGGATTTCATCTTTTACTCTGTATTGTCACTACCTAGCACACTTTGGAAACTAAGTACATGTTTGTTATAAGGAATTATAGACATAATGAATGTTGAGACATTATTATATACTTTGGATACTGTTCTTTCACCATCTTGGGAATCTTACTTTCTTGTTCTGTTATCTTGGGAATCTTACTTTCTTGTTATATTTGCAAACTCTGTCTCAATTGAATTCTTTTCATTAGAATTTAATCAAGCTCTAAATTTTCCAACCTTAAAAGACTTCAAGAAGTGCCCATTTTCTGTACATAGTTATTGAATTATCTCTTTCCCCTTCTGAGCAACACTTTTAAGAATTTTACTGACTTATTTAATTTGCTTACCTCCCCTGCTTACTCCTGAACCTACTTTTATCTGTTTTCAATGTGAGATTATGAATGATTTTCATGTTGCTAAATCCCATGGATGTTTTTCAGTTTTTATCTCATTTGGCCCCTGAGTAGCATTTGTTTTTTGTTTTAGGTGTTTTGATACTGGGGATTGAATTGAGGGGAGCTTTACTACTGAGCCAAGACCCCAGCACCCACTCCCCCCTGCCTTTTTTGGGGACAAGATCTCACTAAGTTACTTAGGGCCTTTCTAAAGTTGCTGAGGCTAACCTTGAAATCATAATCTTCCTGCCTCAGCTTCCTGAGTCGCTGGCATTACAGGTATGCACCACCATGCCTGGCCTCTGAATAGCATTTGATATTACCTGTTTTGTTCTTCTTTTCTTCCTTTGGTTTCTACATCATTTGGTTTCCCTTCTAGACTGTGGCTACCATGTCCGAGTTCTTGTCAGGCTTAACCCTGACCACAGAACTTTGGAATACACAAATTAAGTGACATAATTCTAATTCTGTCATACTGATGTCTTCGAAGATGATTCTTGGCATAGGAAAGATTGTAGATGCAATATAAAAAATATTAAGTACAGGGTTGGGGTTGTGGCTCAGTGGTAAAGCACTTGCCTCGCATGTGTGAGGCACTGGGTTAGATTCTCAGCACCACATAAAAAATAAATAAAATGAAGGCATTGTGTCCATCTATAACTAATAAAAATATTTAAAACACAATTAAGTACATACTTTATAGTCCTGATTTGAATTGATAAAATAAATATGGACTCAGAACTTATTTAATGTTAAAAACATTTTTCTTCTTTTTGTATTTAAATGTCCTAAAAATAAAAATGATTAAACCACAATGAATGCTTCAAGTGGTTTGAAAAAAAATGTTTATTACTTAAAAGAACCACAGTTTGTTAGAGAAATGACAGATTCCAGGTCAGTGAAGAAAATGTACAAGAAGAACCTGGATTGTCTTATCATTAGAAAGAGCAAGAAGTTCTCAAAGACCACTATAACTAAGTCTACAATCAGTTTCAGTTGTTTTTTATTTGCCAAAGGTGGGACACTTTGAATATTCATAAGGATAATAACTGGAATGTATTGAAGCCCATTAAGAAAACTTAATCTATAAGTAAATAAAGGTTGCTTTTTTTTTTTAAAAGAGTGATTGATCCCTTTTAGAGGGTTGTAGTATACCCACTTATTGCTTTGAAAACTGGAAAATAATGGAAAAGAATCAAACATTTATTCATGACTGTCATATAATGGCACTCAGGCAAAACAAATAGTAAGTGAGGGAAAGTGCCCTTTACAGAGGTGTCCCAGCTGTTAAATAAAGAAGGAATGATAAAATTACCTTTTAGCAACCCTTAGTGGATTAATGGATTTAGGCATTGATCATCACTGTTCACTAATTGCACACACAAAAAGAACCAAGCATTTCTTTCTAGTAGAAAAAAGCATGATATCCTTTATGAAGTATCTTGCTAAAAAAAATTAAATCTAAATATGACCAAGGCTTTAGATTTAATTAAGAATATGGTAAATAATAATAAAGGGATGCAGTCATTAAAATCTATGTTCTGGAGAAAAAAAATGACACAAACCAATATGCTTTATTCAGAGAGGTTAGTACTTATTTTTTCCTCCTATAGCTTCTGAATACCTCTCTCATAACACTAATTTTTTGGAATAGTCTGTTTATAGGCAGTTTTGTCCCATTGGGCTGTATGTTCCTCAAAACTAGGGAATGGCCTCTTAATCTTACTTTATTAGTGCCCAATTATTATGAATGACATTTGTTGGGAAGTCAGATATTCCGTGTACAGATTTTATTTGATGACTTTAGTTTTTAGTCATAATCATCTTTGTGTGTGTGTATGGTGGTGGTGGGGGGAGTGCTGGGGATTGAATTCATGGCCTTGTACATTCGAGGCTCTACCAACTGAGCTATATCCTCAGCCCCTCATGATCGTTTTTGATCTCTAGATTTTTTTGATTAGCAGACTGACCAGTCATAATATTTTCATATTTGCCTTTTACACTTCACGGGGCTAGTGTGTCATTGCCCAGGAGGATATAAGCCAACCTAAAACTAAAAGTCTCAAATAATTAGTGAATAACAAAACAAGAATAGTCAGAAATATATTTACAATAGTGAAGCCCCTTTGTCTAGTCCACATGGGTGCTGTAACTAGACAAAGAAAAGATGGTTCCAGTGGTTTATTTAAGGGAGTACATCAAAGGGAGGGATAAGGTTTCCAGGGCGGAGTTTTGCTTCATGATGTCTTGCAGTCAGCAGGTTAATTGATCTTGGCAGGTCATACCCATCTCAGATGATGTGAGGGCCACTGTAGAGCAGGATAGAAATTCATTGTCACTGGGCAGTTGACCAGAGAAAATGTCCACTGGCCATTCCCAGACACCAGATGTTTCTCCAACTAGGCTCCATGTGTGGTGACCCATGTGTAACCCATGGACAGCTCTTGATGTAGACTTTTGATTGTTTTGAGTACAACTGACTCTTCTTAATCTTTAGTACTTCTAGAGTGTATGTTCCTTGTCAAAGGCAGTTCCATCCTCCATCATTGAAATTGCTTTATTGCCTTTTTAATTGCAAAGGTCATGTATTTTCACTGTAATAATTTAAATAAAATGGAAAAGTATAAAAAATAAACTTAGGCCATCACTGTTAACTAAAAAAGAAACTAAAGTCATCATTATTATTTTTTTAGAAATATAATTTTATTCATTTTCTCTTTCTTCCTTTCCCTCCCCTACCACATCACACACAGATGCCCACAGAGAATATTCCATAAATACAGTAATGTCACTATATATCCTACTTTGGGATCTCCATTCATCACAGTAGGTATTTATTTCCACATTGATTAATACTGGTACATATCATCATTCTGGAGACTCCATAGTATAACTTCTTATTGATTTATCTTAGCTTAATCAGCCAGTTCATTACAAATTGAGGATCCTTTATCTGAAATGCTTACCATCAGAAGTATTTCAGATTTTAATTTTTTAAAAAATTTTGGAATATTTACATGTACATATGTACATATGAAATATGTTAGGGGATGGAACCCAAGTCTAAACATGAAATTCATCTATGTTTAATACATTCCTTATACACATAGCCAGAAGGTAATTTTATTATATTTTACATAATTTTATGCATGAAACAAATTTTTGTACATTGAACCATCAGACTTATGGCATCATGTCAGTGCTCAAAAGTATCAGATCTGGATTTTGGATTTTTAGATTAGGGATGTTTAACATACTAATAAACATTATGTTTCAATATAATTATTTATAATTATGAATAATGTTATAATGAATTACTTTCAAGATACCCCTTTATACACGTGCATAGTTGGGTGCTCGTGGGTTTAGGCATTGATCATCACTGTTCACTAATTGAGGTGGGTTCATTGAGTCAAAGATCCATTTAAAATTTCTATATTGCCCTACCACCCTTCAGAAAATTTAGACCTATATTCATTGCCCCAGCAGTTGATTAGTAGGGTATTATAATTCTTGAAGTCTTATTTTTTTAGCTCTAAACACTAGTCTTCAGGTAAAGTAACTCACTTTCTCTCTCTCTTTTTTTTTAAACTTAGCTCTTTCTTTTAGTATCTTGAATTATTTCTCTTCTTTATGTTGACAGCAGCAGGTACTATTAAAATGCATAGTCATGAACTGGACAAGAAGTCCAATAAATGCAGGGTAGAATGCAGTTGCCTCAGTAATTACCTAATTCTGTTATACCCACTATATTATATTTTTTAACAATACGTTGGAATATCATACCTCTTAAATCCTTAATCACATTTCTACAAAAACTGTATTTATAAATTCCATCCTACTTATATTTGCTTAGAGGTACTCAGGTAATATTAGAATAGTCTTGTCTTAATAAAGTGTTAGTCCCTTCTCATTTATTTCCCAAAAGTCTCTTGTAGATGAAAGATAATGAGTTTTGAAGTCCGACTTGTACTCTAATTTCGGCTTTTTTACTTACCTAATTGTGTGTAAAAATTGGTTAACCTGGGTTTCAATTAATCTGCAAAATCAGGATATATTTGAATGCTGTGGATTTGAATGATTGCTCTAAGGATCAAGTAAAATATACATGAAATTTTTTTAGCCCAGTGGCTTACAAATATTAATAATTTAGTATTTTCATGTTTCTTTTATGATTCATAGTGTTTTTCGTTATGTATTCACTATCATTTATAACGTTGCTTTCACAGAAATCTTCTCTACATATATCCTCAGAGTCTTAATTTTGCCAATCGTCAAGGTTCTGCCAGAAATATAACAGTGAAAGTCCAGTTTATGTATGGGGAAGATCCAAGCAATGCCATGCCGGTAAGAAATGTTCTTTACTGTTTCTATTCTTCATAAATGATTCAAGTAGATGTTTTGGTATCACTTGGTTGGCAGCTCCAAAATGGAGATTAATATGATATTATAAACCAGATTTCCAGTTGCATCACTTTCTATACAGACAGTAATGCATTTATTTAAAGTCTAACTTATTTTTTGAGGAGTTGAATATGCTAGGCACTCCCAGAGATACAAAGATGAATAAGGTTTGTAATCTAGAGAATATAAAACAAATACATAAAAACAGTGGCTTTTCAAAGAGGCTCAGATTTGTATCACTGAGGGCACTCTATCAAAATACAGACAGCTTTACTTGTGGCCTTTGTGGTTCTGATTTTCCTCAACCCCCTTTAGAGTGAAAGGTCAGTAAAGGAGGTGGGAGGTGATGGGGTATATAACGTTGTATTATAGTTTGAAAATGTGTCCCAGGAATTCTAATATAATATAGCTCTTTCTGCCTTGGTTGAGAAACACTGGTATTACTTCTGTCTTGACTGCATATTAGATTCATCTAGGGAACTTTTAAAAATATACTGGCAACCAGGCTGAATCTCACTTGAATTGAATCATAATCTAGGCATCTGAACCAGTTATCAATATTTTAAAATCTCCTCAAGGTGTACATTTTGCAGCCAATATTGACAACCAGGATATTTGCTAATCATTGGAAAATTGGTATAGGGATTCCAAAGATTAGGTGTTCAGAGATGGGAGAGAATGCCTCACTGAAGTAATAAGCACAATAAAGGTAATTCTGTATTAAAACCAAAGGCCTTGATGATGTTAATGGCAGTGGGTCTGGAGAGTTGGGGAAGGAAAGCAGTTTTAGGATTGTCTCTGACAGTGCCAAGTACAGGAGTTGCCAGTGAGCCAGAGCAGTGCGAGCTAAGCCAGAAATAGTAGACAGCGGCCAGACTGGAAAGTTTCTTGACTGCCAAAATTGTCACTTAGTATTTGGGGAACACTAATGGATGCATGTTCTATGACAGTAGATTTTTGGCTCACCCTGAACTTGGTAACACGGAATAGAAGTCAGCTATGACTATAGATAAATGTTCACCCTCTGAGAAGCAAAAAAATGAAATGCTTAGCTGAGAATGGGTGCATTGTTAAGAATTTTATTTTATTCTGCCCTGTCTGTCTTTTAATCAGATTCTTTTGAGTCTCCACTTAGTAGGAAAGATACATTTTCTTCTTCCCTAGTCCCTTTTTTATCAGCATTTTTATATGACCCTGACAGCAGTGAGCATAAATTATTCATCTTTGTATTCTCCCATGGCAGCTATTTCAGATCATTGCATATAATACATGCTGGATAAATATTTGTTGACTAAACGTAGAATTTATTTTTGAGGTTTGAAATTATCATTTTACCCACTTTATTAGCTCTCCATTTCCACTGAAGAAATGAAAGTACTATCATAACTGATGAAAAGATACTAGACTGTGAAAATAATTGCTTCATCAGCCTATATGTAAATTGCTGTATGAATTTGAGTTCATAAGTAATGTAGATTATGTACAATAAACTGTTTTTATTGTTTGCCTAACAAATTCTTCTTGTGTTAGCCTTTTCTACAGAGCCCCTACTGTACCCCACCTATATTGGCAGTTAGACCCTCCCTCTCTGGTGCTACCATAGCATCTTCTCCCTTTCACAGGCTGTATCACTCTGATTATATGTTTATTTCTTCATCTTACCCATTACACTGTGAGCTCCTTGAAAGCAGGGGCCATGTCTTCATGTCTTACTCATATCTGTATAATAATGCCTAGCATAGTGATTGGTAGATAATTGATGCTCAGGCCATGTTACTGAATGATTAAAAATATACGTTCAGTGGTCAAAAAAAAAAAAAAAAGAACACCTTCCACTTTATGTCATTTTTGTTACAAAGATAAGTTATTTTGTGAAAAGTGATAGCCTCTCTGAGGGATAAAAGATACTGCATTTGTTTTACTTGTGTGTTATTAATCATCTGAAATATAATGCTTCTATATTTATGTGAGTAACTGGCTTGAAAGAGTATATACACATGAGTATGTGCTTGCTTATTTTTTTTTAAATAAGGGCTATTCAAATAGATCCTCAGAAATATTATGATTATATAATATCAGTATTTTAAAATTATAAATATCACAGTTCTTTCCTTGGAACATTTTATAAAAACATACTAAGGTATTTCATTAATAAAGCTTAGCTAGGAGAATCATAGTTATTTTATTTTTATATAATTTTTTATAAAATTATATTTTATTTTATATAATTTTAATTTTAAAATTAAAGGATCTGCTTAAAATGTTACAAAAAAAAGCAGGAATACTTACTCATATGCGATTTTAATAAAGGGTGATAGCCAGTTAATCCTTTTACATAGGAATGAACGTAGAACTGTTTTACTGTTTGTGTTGATGGAATTATACTGATGTGTCCACATTCCTTTTCATGCATATGAAAGTTGGCTAGCCAGGCGTAAGAGTTTTAATCTATGGCTAGGTAACATTGCATGTCTAATGGTTTCTCATAGAAGTAATAGCTGTGACCTTGATATCATTAAGCCATTTCTGTAATCAGCTGCCCTAATTAACCACACAGTATTCCTGTTAGAATTCAAGAGGCAGATATATAAGGCTGAATTATTTTATCTCTGAACTTTCTCCAGAAGTAATACTGTATTTTTTTTAATGTGGTGTTTTTTTTTTAACATATGTGTGAGAATATAAGAACAGAGCTTCTCCATTGTATAGTAGCTTGCAGGTTGTACTAGAAGCAAAGGATACATAACTTGAGCTAATAATGGGATTTTTATATCATTTATAAATATTTATATATGACTTTCAGAATGACTCCGCTGTTTTAGTGAAAAAGCCATTAATTTGTATAGTAGATCTATGCCACCATTCTAGAATCATATTTCTTATATAAATTCCAAATAATATGCTACATTCAGTTTAATAATGAAGTTTTCACTTTCTTTAAGAAAAGAGGAAACAAATGTACCTTATTGCTCAGAAGATAGAAGTATGATTGATAGAAACTTTTTGAATGTTTGAATGTCAGATGGGTCTATCATCGAACAGAAATTTATAGTTAAGCAATTAAGCTTAATGAACGCCAGTAGGCACATTGTTCTTCATTGGGCCAATTTTGCCCAATTTAAATCAGACAAATTCTTACATAGATATGAAACATCTAGCATTTATTACAACAAAGTTTCAACATGCTGTTATTTGTTACAGGTAATCTTTGGTAAATCTAGCTGTTCAGAATTTTCAAAGGAAGCCTATACAGCCGTAGTATATCATAACAGGTACTGAATTAAAATATTTCTTTCAAAGTTACTCACTTCTCAGTGGCATTGTTAGCACTCACATTAGTGTGTTTACCAAATGCTGTGCTGCGCTGACTGCCAAATTTAAGGCTGACATCAAAGTTATGATTTTCGTCTGTAAATGCACAGCCATTCTCCAGAGACATCTCAAATATAAGATTTTGTACAAAAACCATCTTTTCTATCTAATTATCTGATCCTTGCATTTTTACAATACTATTATTGTCATTATCGTCTCTGATCCTTTGATCTATTCCTGTTGTTTTCCCCTACCACTTTCTAGTTTTTATTTAACTCTTCACTAAGCTTAAGCCCACTATAAAATTGTTGGTATTCTCAACATGCAATAATCCTTTGATATAATAACTTTCCATTTTACTTCCTTGGGAAATTGCTAATTTTGGTTAACCTTAATTTCTGCTTTCTTTTGGGGGGATTATTGAATGCTGTTGGAAAAAATCACAAAATTGCACAAATCAAGGATATTGCAAATTGATGTTATTGTGTCATGTGATAGAACTATATTAATTTATTTTATCTTCTTTTGAATCACTGTTTTTTCATAATTTTATTGTCACTGTTTTTGTTTTTTTATTTTAACCTCTCTCACATAAGAGTAGCTGCAGGAGTTTCCTCTAGGTCCTCCTTTTCTTTTTGCTTTACTCTCTGTGTTCCTCTTATTATGTTCATGAAAACCATCCAACTCGAGATTCATAACTTCTCTACTTTTCATCTCCAATTATTACCATGCACTTCTGCCTTTCCTTATATTTCAAAAGTAGTAATGGCTCACTTCCTGCTCAATGTGAATTGTTCCACCTCTGTTCTCTAACACTGGTCATCCAGCCTCTTCCAGAGTAGTTCCAATCAGTTATTCCTTCTCTTGCATCATCAGTGTTTGTTTTATTGTCTTTGGCTCTTATTCTCAAATATGTTTCCTTGATTGAAAACAGTAACAACACATCTTTCTTTAGTGCGGTTGTATAATATGTGTTTTCTTTGCTCTCCTTACAACTTTTTTTTCTTTCTCACCTTTATTTTATGGCTATTTGCCAGTTTTCTTCTACTTTTTAAAACATTCTTTTTCTTTTTTCTTTTTGGTAATAATAACTCTTTATCCCATATGTATAGGCACTCTACACAAAACACTAAGGCTTTGTTCTTAACTCTTTTTCTCTGTATATTCTCTTCCTCAATAATTTCATTTGTTTCTCTCAGAGTTACATTCAATGAAAATGCTTCTAATTTAATGTTTATATGGATTGTTTCCACCTCTTTATTTTTAGTATTAACCCTCCTTCTGAGGTGCATGAAAGTATTTTTATTGACCTACTGGAAATATTCATTTCAAAAAGTGCTCTGCTGCCTTTTTAGTTGCTGTGTATCTGTCCCTGATTCCATCTCTAATGTTATATTTTTGTTCATGGTACCACCATTTTTCCAGTTGGTCCAGCTCAAAATTTAAACAGCTTTGCCTTCCTTCTTTTACTCCCTAATAGCCAATGCTCTCTTGGTCTTGATGATCTTTCTGCTTCCTTAGCAGATGTCTTGTGTTGTCCTGTTTCTGGTCCTCTCTTGGATCTTCTTTTCTGTTGTGGTGACAATTCCTTGTGTTTATTGAACTCCTACTCATTCTGTATTGCCTATCTCAAATAACATCTCCTCAATGGTAGATAATCCCCTGATCTCACACTTGAAGTAATGTGTTCTTCTCTGTTCTTAAAGTGCTTAACCCTGCATACTCTATACTGCATTCCAGGGGTTGGCAAACATTTTCTTCTTTCTTCCTTTTCTTTTTCCCCAGTGCTGGAGATTGAACTGGGTAAAGGACTTTACTTATGCTGGGCAAGTATTCTACCACTAAGCTGCATCCCCAGGTCATAGATAGTATATGTTTTAGGTCTGGGCCCATAAGCCCTCTCCTGCACCCATTGAACTCTGCCACTGTAGCACAAAAGCAACCATAGACACTAAAGTTGCAAATAAATCAATGTGACTATGTTGCAAAGCTTTATTTATGGACACTGGGATTTGAATTTCATATAACTTTCAGGTGTCATGAAATATATTATTTTTTGGATTTTTTTAACTATTTAAAAACGTAAAAACCATTCTTAATTTGCAGGCTGTATATAACTAAGCAGGGGACTGGATTTGGCCCTTGAACCACGGTTTGCCAACCTCTGTTTTATAGCATAGCTATTGATATCTGGGTCTTATTTATATTCCTACTAAATTAAACACTTTTTGAGGGTAATTGTTTATATTTATCTTTAAGACTACCACAGAAGTAACTAACAGTGGTTAGCCTAAAGTCAGACAAATTAAACCTACCCATTGAATGAGTAATTCTTGTAGATAACTTAATTTTTCACAGAAGCCTTCATGTAATGTGAATTCAGGAAAAAATGAACCATAACACTCAATTCTAGGAAAGATATTGGTAAAGAAGGTAGTAATTTCTTAAAATTTCTGTTTCGTCTAGGTTGTTGTTGTTGTTGTTGTTATTATTATTATTATTATTATTTTGCTCTCAGCATTAGTGGAATTAAAATGGCAGTACCGTCTGACATTGTTCATAAATTCAACTTTTTCATAATTCAGTGATAATTGGTGAGATTAATAATAGGATTTATAGCCTTTCCCCCCCCCCCAAAGTCATTAAGTTCTCACATGGCTAGCATCATCAGCTCTTTCTTATTAGTATTATTTAAAGCCTAGATCCTCTTAGTATTTTTGTGGCCAAATCCATACCTATTAACATATTTTTGAGGCTTATTTGAGAGGGAAGGATGTTTGACTAATTAGCCTATGAGAAAAAAACTGTAATTGGTGGGACAGCCTTTATTTTAAAGATGGGTGGAGATGTATGGTTTAGTTGCATTTTCATAAATATAAATTTTAGTATGGAAGGTTGGGATGCTAAGGTTCTATCCCTTTTAAATGGATATCATGAATAACAATCATGCTTTCCTTTAAAAATGCCCCATCTCTGTGGATGTTGAGACAAAATATAATGAAACATGTTTGATGAAACATGATATTTATTGTATTCTTGTAGTATGTAGGAGCACTTCTAAACTGTGGGACAAACTTAATTTTTGAACATTCCCTGATTTTATCTTTTTGTTCTTGCTGTTGTTTTTATTTAAGTCAATTCTAGTCCATGTTTTGGTAATATTTTTTATTTTGTTAACAGTAGAATAATTGATAAGACATTCCGCAGAGAGTTTATCTTCATATTAGGGTATCTTTAGAGATATCTCTTTCTTTCTTTCTTTCTTTCTTTCTTTCTTTCTTTCTTTCTTTTAAGATGATACAAATTAGTCTTAATATAAAACGGTACTCCTACAAAAGAAAAAATGTTTTTCTATGGAATGGTTTTAAAATACACACTTATAAAGCTCATATTATTTTTTCTCTGTGTGTCAGAATAGATTCATAAACATAGAAAGCTCTACGTAAATCTCTTTTTACATACAGATTCCAATGCAATATAGATCTCGGTATCAAGGTGGTAATAATTAATGAATTTTTGAGCAGTAGGATTACTCACCCACTAATAAAAATGGGATGAGAAATTTCAGAAATAGTGATAGCTCTCTCATCTAGAAATAGAATTTGATCATTTGGAGTTTGGAAATAAAGAAAAATATTTTGGATTAGAGGAAAAATAAAGCATGAATAATAAAATTAATTTAAAAATTGCTCAAATATACAAATGCAGTAATTATTTTGGGCAAATTACTGATTACTGATTTTTGTTTTTATTCTTTTGTATGAAGGTCTCCTGATTTTCATGAAGAAGTCAAGGTTAAACTTCCTGCTACTTTAACTGATCATCATCACTTGCTTTTTACTTTCTATCATGTTAGTTGTCAACAAAAACAGAATACTCCTCTTGAAACCCCAGTTGGATATACAGTAAGTCCTTTTTATTAAATATTTAGCTCTTAAAATACTTATGATACTTAAGATAATAATTGATGTTTCTAATTATTTGAATATTCCCTGATTCCATACAGTTATAAGTTGCATTTGTAAGACAATCATCATAACAAGATAATACTCATTAGTTCGATAAATGAGTCAATAAATTGATTAACTTGCATAAACATATAGATGTTGATCCTGAACATTGAGTGTTTGCCCAACAGTGCAATATAAGGAGAGAATGGTTTGATTGTAAAATTAATAAAATAAACTCTTACAAAAGAAATTAAAACTCTTGAATAATTTTCAGAAATCTTTGAAATCCAAGGTAAAACTCAGATCATGTGCTATAATATAATTTTGTCAGAAAAATCATGTTTCCACCCAGAAGAGGAAACCAACATTTGATTTATTATTTTTGTTTCTTGCATTGGTGACATGAATTTTGTGAATTGTAAGAAAATAAATTTGCATTTATACTTTTAGTTTGGTTATCAGCATTCATAGGCTGATTAATCTTTCATTATTCACTTTGAAACTTATCACAGTTTTAAAATTGATTCACTTCATATCCTTTTTTAGGGATTAACTTTTTCTTAGGTAAATAAGAACCCCCTATATTATACATTGGATGGTTAGTAGTAATGTTTTGAGGATCCTCCTTGATAAAATGTCATTAGATTTGTGTAGTAGCAGATAACTGTATTTATTGCCTTTAGAGAAATTATGAAAACATGTAATTATTACTTATATAATTAAACTGCCTTATGTTTGGTAATAAGAGATAAATTTAGCTAATACCAAGTTCTTAGGACAGTAATTATTTTTATAACAAACACATTTAAATTGTTTACTTTTCATTTAAAAGTGGATACCAATGCTTCAGAATGGACGGTTGAAGACTGGCCAGTTTTGCCTACCAGTCTCACTAGAAAAACCACCACAGGCTTATTCTGTACTATCTCCTGAGGTCAGTATCTCTCATATTGTAATTCTTCAAATTGAATGTAATGGCTTATTCATTATAAAAATGTTTTCACCAAATAAAACCTTGCTATTTCTTCTATCTGTAAGTATATAGATAAGGAAGTAATATTATTTCCCTTACATGAAGATTCTTCTTATGAAACTTAGAAGCTTTAATCCTTTTTTAAAATTAAAATAAGTATATTCATTTTAAAGCCAAAATTATATATGAAATGTAAATTCAAAGAAAAAATAAATTTGCAAGATTTTCGTATTGTAATATGAGAAGCTTCTATAAATAAATGAATGCTTTTTTTTTTTTTTTTTTTTCTTGGAACCAGGGATTGAATCCAGGGGTGCTTAACCACTGAACTATATCCCTAGCCTTTTCTTTCTTTCTTTTTCACTTCTTTTTTTCTGAGACAGGATCTCACCAAGTTTCTTAGAGCCTCACTAAATTGCTGAGGCTGGCTTTGAACTCATGGGCCTCCTACTCCAGCTTCCCAAGCAACAGGGATTATAGAGGTGCGACACCATACACAGCTGAATGTTCCTTTCAATAGAGTTTTAGATTTCACTAAAAGACTAGAGGAAAGAAAACAGATTTGAATTAATTTTTAGTATCTTTTTGAAAATGAGGATCAAGTAAGTGAAAATAAAGTAGGTGTCAACATACAATACAAGAAATATTAGCAGCTTTGATGAATGGCATTATTGACTTAAAAGACTTTAAATAAAAACACTGGGAAACTCTTATGAATCAGCATTCACTGTTCAAAAACCAAAGTGGCTTGTGAGACAACTTTTCCATGATGATTACCAGTTTCTCTAAATCACATTGACTAACTGGTTGTAAACATTAATATGAACTCTGCCTTTTGTATATTCTTCTGATGGCATTTGTTTTCAAAATACAACTAAAAAATGGCATGGTGGCTCAGACCTTTAATTGCAGCTATGTGGGAGGCGGAGACCAGAGAACTGCAAATTTGAGGGCATCTCAGAAAATTTAGTAAGACCCTGTCTTAAAATTAAAAGGGCTAGAGATGTAGCTTAGTGGTAGAGCACTTGTCTAGTGTGTGAAAGATCCTAGGTTCAGTCCCCAGTATGGCAGAAAGAAAAATAGAAAAAAATGCATTTATAAACAATTTGAATTTTTATTTAAAAAAGAAAAGCAATACAACTATTGCTCTGACCTCTGTTTTCAACATTCTCTGTCACTCACTCAGCCCTCACCACATATCACCCAGCCTTTGCTGTTTGTTCCTCAGACACACAAAGTTCATTCCCATCTTAGGCCATTGCAGTTCCCTGTGTTTACAGTGTTCTGTCACAAGGCCTACTTGTCATTTCATTCAGACAACCATTTAAATGTCTTGTCTCCAGAGAAGTCATCCATGATTATTCTGTCTTAAATAGCAAACTCTACTACTTCACCTCTTCTTTTAAAATTTCTCCTCATATCATTTGTCATTGACTTCACATTTGAAATTTCTTTAGTGGAGCCTTTTTTTTTTTAAAGAATGGTATTATTCATTTATTACAGTGATTCTCAAACTTGTGTGTATACCACAATCCTTTGAGGAGTTCCTTTTTTAAAAAAAATTATTGGCTCTTTATAGATATACATGACAATATGATTCATTTTGACATAATTATAAAAACATGGAATATAATTTTTTCTAATTCAGTTCCCAGTACTTCTCCTTTCTCTCCCATCCTTCATCTCCCTGTTCCCTTTCCCCTACTCTATGGATCTTTCTGGTATGTACTTATATATTTTTTTTGATTAGTTTCTTGTGGATGCACATGATGATGAGATTCACTGTGGTATATACATAGGAAAGTTAAGTTAGAATCACTCCACTGCCTTTCCCTATCCCATTCTCACTCCCTTGTCTTCATTCCCCTTTGTCTACTCTACTGATCTTACATTCTTTTTTTTTTTTTTTTTTTAAATTCCGCTCCCTTTGTTTTGAATTAGCTTTCTCATATCAGAAAACATTCGACCTTTCACTTCTGGGGACTGGCTAATTTCACTTAGTATGATAATCTCTAGTTACATCCATTTACTGGCAAATGCCATAAAGTCATTCTTCTTTATGGCTAATACTCCATTGTGTATATATACCACATTTTCTGTATTCATTCATTTGTTGAAGGGCACTTAGGTTGGCTACATAGCTTAGCTATTGTGGATTGTGCTGCTGTAAACATTGATGTGGCTGTGTTACTATAATGTGCTAATTTTAAATCTTTTGAATTTGTACTGAGGAGTGGGATAACTGGGTCTTTTGGTGGTTCCATTCCTAGTTTTCTGAGGAATCTCCACACTGGTTTTCAGAGTGATTGCACTAATTTGAAGTCGTACCAACAATGTATGAGTAAACCCACACATCCTTACTAACATTTATTATTACTTGTATTCTTGCCATTCTGACCTGAGTGAAATGAAATCTCAAAAGTAGTTTTAATTTGCATTTCTCTAGTTGCTAGAGATGTTGAACATTTTTTCATATATTTGGTGACCATTTATATTTCTTCTTTTGAGAAGTATCTGTTTATTTCCTTTGCCCATATATTGATTGGGTTATTTGGGTTTTTTGGTGTTCAGTTTTTTGAGTTCTTTGTATAACTTGCATATTAATACCCTATCTGGGAGCAGGTGGCAAAGATTGTCTCCCATTCTGTAGGCTCTCTCTTCATGCTCTTGTTTCCTTTGTTGTGGAGAAGCTTTTTAGTTTGATGACTGATTTTTTTCATTTTACTTCTTGCACTTCTAAAGGAGTCTTTAGAAGTCAGTTCCTGAGCTGACATGTTGGAGTGTTGGGCCTGCATTTTATTCTAGTAGTTACAGAGTTTCTAGTCTAATTCCCAAGTCTTTGATCCACTTTGAGTTGATTGTTGTGCAGGTTGAGAGATAGAGTTAATTTTCATTCTAGTACATATGGATTTCCAATTTCCCCAGAACTATTTGTTAAGAGGCTCTCTTTTCTCCAATGTATGTTTTTGAAACCTTTGTCTAGTAGCAGATAACTGTATTTATGTGGGTTTGTCTCTGTGTCTTCTGTAGGTCTTCATGCCTGTCTTGGTGCCAGTACCATGCTTCTTTTGTTACCATAGCTCTGTAGGATAATTTGAGGTCTAGTATTATGATGCCTACTGCTTCGCTTTTCTTGCTAAGAATTGCTTTGGCTATTGTGAGTCTTTTATTTTTCCAAATGAGTTTCATAACTGCTTTATGTGACATTCTGTGAAGAGCTTTTTGTAGTATGGCCATTTTGACAGTATAATTTCTGCCTATCCAAGAACATGGGAGGTTTTCCATCTTCTAAGGTCTAGTGAAGGCTTTTTGATATGGCTTGGTTGCATAAAAATGTGGTCTTTTATCAGATATAGTATATTTCAAAGGAAATTTTTCAAAAGAAAATATGCTTTTGTGGAATTTTTAGATTTGTTTTTACTTAGTTGATTTGCAAATGCAAGGTTAGTTTCTAAAATTAATTCTGATAAGATCTCAATGTAAATGAGGAACATGTTATTAGGAAATAGAGAAAAGATAATCCTTGTTGTAAGGTAGGATAGAACTTAGCTGAACTATGTTCTCTTGTTTTATGAAACATAAAACTTGCATATGATGAAACTGGATATTTGGCTGAAGAGCTTTCTAAAGGAAAGTGATGTTGAAGGAGCAGCATGATTCCTCCAGACTGGAGAAAATGTGAAAGCAGAGAAATTAATTGGAAAAGGAATTGTTAAACCCAAAGGCAAATTTATAAAAATCTTAGCCTATTTGTTTTATTAAAATTGAGAAAGCATGTTTTGATGATAATACCAAGGCTCTTTATCATGTGATAAAGAGTTTATGGGATAATATAAGCAGATACACTGCCAGTTTGAACTAAAGAATATGATGTTGGATGAAATGAAGGAAGACTCTTGGCCTTCCTGGGTTTGACAGGAGAGGAAATAAAACTATTTGCTTGTGAATGTACTGTTCTTCAAGAAGAGGAAAGTGGAATATTTTGCCAAGGGTGTTCCGTACTGCAGCCTTTCTAGTTGTAAATTCTAGTAACTTTCGTTGTTTATCATGGAAGGTTTTTATTTCATAATCAAACCTAAAGCTTAATTTTGCTAGAATAAAATTCTTGGCATCCATTTTCTTTCAGAGCTTGGTATATGTTGTTCCATGATCTCCTGGCTTTGAGGGTCTGGGTTGAAAATCTGCTGAGATACAAATTGATCTCCCTCTATATGTGATCTGATTCCTCTCTCTCGCGGCTTTTAAGATTATGTTCTTATTCTGTATGCTGCACATTTTCATTATAAAAAAATTGAAAGCATTTGCTTTAAAAACTGGAACAAGACAGGGATGCCCTCTTTCACCACTTCTATTTAACATAGTTCTTGAAACACTGGCTAGAGCAATTAGACAGTTGAGAGAAATTAAAGGGATACCGATAGGGAAAGAAGAACTCAAATTGGCGCTATTTGCCAACGATATGATTCTATACCTAGAAAACCCAAAAAATTCCACCAGAAAACTTCTAGAACTAGTAAATGAATTCAGCAAAGTAACAGGATACAAAAATCAACACCCATAAATTAAAGGCATTTCTGTGTATCAGTGACAAATCCTCTAAAATGGAAACATGGAAAACTATACCATTTATAATAGCATCCAAAAAAACACACAAAAAAACCCTTGGGTATCAACTTAGTGAAAGAACTCTATAACAAAAACTACAGAACGATAAAGAAAGAAATTAGAAGATGGAAATATCTCTCTTGTGCTTAAAAAGAATTAATATTGTAAAAATGACCATACTATCAAAAGCACTATACAGAGTTAATGAAATTACAATCAAAATCCCAATGACATTCTAGATAGAAATAGAAAAGGTAGTCATGAAATTCATCTGGAAAAATAAGAGACCCAGAATAGCTAAAGCAATCCTTAGCAAGAAGAGTGAAGTAGATGGCATTACTATACTAGACCTAACAAAAACAACATGCTATTGGCACCAAAATAGTGGTTCAGATAGAGTACACAGAGACAAACCCACATAACTATGGTTATCTTATATTTTACAAAGGCGCCAAAAACATACATTGGAGAAAAGATAACCTCTTCAACAAATGGAGCTGCGAAAATTGGAAATCCATATGCAATAAAATGAAATTAAACCCCTATCTCTCACAATGCATAAAACTCAACTCAAAATGGACCAAGGACCTAGGAATTAAACCAGAGACACTACATCTATTAGAAGAAAAAGTAGGCCTAAATCTCCATGATGTCAGATTAGGCCTCAACTTCCTTAATAAGACTCCTGTAGCACAAAAATTAAGAATCAATAAATGGGATGGATTCAAATTAAAAAGCTTCTTTCAGCAAAAGAAACAATCAATGAGGTGAATAAAGAGCCTACTAATTGGGAACAAATTCTTACCACATACACGTCAGGTAGGCCACTAATCTCTAGGGTATATAAAGAACTCAAAAAGCTAAGCACCAAAAAAACAAATAACCCAATCAGTAAATGGGCTAAGGAACTGAACAGACACTTCGCAGAAGAAGATATACAATCAATCAACAAATAAATGAAAAAATGTTCAACATCTCTAGCAATTAGAGAAATGCAAGTCAAAACTAAGATTTCATCTCACTCCAGTCAGAATGGCAGCTATTAAGAATATAAACAACAATAAGTGTTGGTGAGGATGAGGGGAAAAAGGCATACTCAGACATTACTAGTGGAGCTGCAAATTGGTGCAGCCAATATGAAAAGCAGTATGGAGATTCCTTGGAAAACTTGGAATGGAACCACCATTTGACAGCTATCCCACTCCTCAGTCTATACCCAAAGGACCTAAAAATAGCATACTACAGGGACACAGCCAAATAATGTTTATAGCAGCACAATTTACAATAGCTAAACTGTGGAACCAACCAGGATGCCCTTTAATAGATGAATGGATAAAGAAAATGTGGTATATATACACAATGGAACATTATTCAGCATTTTAAGAGAATAAAATCATGGCATTTACAGGTAAATGGATGGAGCTGAAAAATATAATGCCAAGTGAAATTAGCCAATCCCCAAAAAACCAAATGCTGAATGATTTCTTTGATTTAAGGATGCTGATTCATAATATGTTGTTGGGGTGGGGGTGATGGGAAGATTAAATGAACTCTAGATAGGGCAAAGGGGAAATAGGAGGGAGTGGAAGGAAGGGGGCACAAGGGTAAGAAAGACAGTGGAATGTGATGGTCATCATTACCCTAAGTACACGTATGAAGACATGAAGGATATGACTATTTTGTGTACAATCAGAGATATGAAAAATTGTGATCTGTATGTGTAATATGAATTTTAATGCATTCTGTTGTCACATATAACAAATTAAAATTAAAAAAAGAAAAAATTAAAAAAAGAAGAGGAAAGTGATCCCAATAGTGCCTCAGAGATTACCAGTGTCACTGCCCTGGTTTCAGTAATCCAACAGCCTCTGCCTAAAGCTTAGGGCAAAGTGTTGGGGACCAGTTTCCCTGCTGGCTGTGCCAGGAATGGATCCATCCTGGAGCAAAAGAAGTGATGCTGCTGTCCCAATGAACCTTGAGAGCAGATCATCAATCCAAAGAATACTCTTTAGAGATACCAGAAATAAACCCAAATATATAGTATATGAATTTTTTACAAGGAAACCAGGAAGACACATGGGGAAAGGATAGTCTCTTCAATAATGATACTGGAAAAACTGTATTTCCACATGCAAAAGAAGGAAATTGGAACTTTATCTTATAGCATACCTGCAACTCAATTCCAAATGAATAAAGACCAAAATGTAAGATCTGAAATCTTAAAATTACTGGAAGAGAAGCATGGGTGAAAAGTTTCTTGGCATTTACCATGGCAGTATTTTGGATATCAATAAACAAAATCTCAAGCTATAAAAGTAAAAATAAAAATAAATAATAAAAAAATTTTAAATTAAAATGAGATTATATTGAACTGAAAAGCTTCTACATAGCAAACAAAACAGTCAACTAAGTGAAATGACAAAACAAAAATGAAGTGGCAACCTAAGGCTTGGGAGAAAATAATTGTAACTCATATATATTTGATTATAATTGTAAATCATCTATTAGGTGTTAATACGTAAAATTTTTAAAGAACTCATACAACTTTATATTAGAAAAATAACCTTATTAAAAACTGGGAAAAGGATTTAGTAGATATTTTTCAAATAAAAAAAATCACCATCAGGAATATGAAAATAGGCTTAACATCATTAATTGTTTGGGAAATGCAAGTCTGTACTGCTCTTATCCATTAGGATTGATACTTTCAAAAAGACTAAATATAATAAATGTTGGCAGAGTTGAAGAGGCAAAGGTACTTTTGTACACTCTTGGTGGAAATAAAGATTAGTACAGCCCTTGCAGACAACAATATGGTGGTTCCTAAAGAAACTAAAAGTTGGAACTGCCATGACTCACCAGTCCCTCTTCTGGGCATATGTACAAGGAAATGAATTTACTATCTTGTAAAGATCTGCACTCCTGTGTTCATTGCAACATTATTTATAATGGCCAAAATATGGAAAAAAACCCTAAGTGTCCATCAGTGGATGAATGGGTAAAAATATTGTTGTATATATTCAATGTAATACTATTCAACCTTAAAAAGGAGGTCCTGCCATTTGCTACAATATGGATGAGTCTGAAGGACATTATGCTAAAAGAAATAAGCCAGGTCAGAATAAAAATTATTATTCATCTCACTTCATGAGGACTATAATTAAGAAAGATAAAGCCATACTAAATTTGAGATTCTTGATAAATGAGTAAGTTGTAGCAAAACAAAACAAAAAAATGGTAAGTTGATGAATATTAATCTGCTTTACTACAGCAGCCATTTTATTATGTTTATGTATCCCATAATATGTTGTATACCTTAAACATACACAATAATATTTCTTTAAAACAACAGCAATACAGAATATTATTCTTGAGCCTTGGGAGCATTGTTAGGTTTTAGATTTGCTTGGGACATGTCACTCCTTCCTCCTTTCCTGTTTCTTTCATTTGAAATAGTAATGCCTATCCATACTTGTCCTACCATTGTATTTTGGAAACTCCTGACTTGTCTGGTTTCACAGGTTCATAGCTAGAGAGGAATTTTGCCTTAGGATGAATTGTATTTCCATTTTCACCCATATTTGACTTATATGATATTTAGATGAGACTTTAAACTTTAAACTTTAGGCTTGTTGCTGGAATGAGGTAAATGTCCAAGGTTGTTGGAAATAATGAATCTATCTCGTATTCGTATTCCAGAGGATAATTTGGAGAGGACCAGGACAGAGTGCTATGTACTGAGTTTTGTCCCCGCAGAATTCATGTGGTAAAGATTTAACCCCCCAATGTGATAGTATTGGAGATGGAGCCTTTGGGAGATAATTAGGTTCAGGTGATGTCATAAGGGTAGGGCCCCTGATAAGATTAGTAGTCTAGTTAGAAGAGATATAGAGAACTTGACATCTTCCCTGATATCTGCTGGCACCAGTGTGAGGACATAAACAACAAAGTGGCTACCTGCAACCCATGAAAGATCTCTCACCAGAAACTGATCGTGCTGACATCTGATCTTGGATGTCCAGTCTTCTGAACTATGAGAAAATACATTTCTGTTGTTTGAGTCACCCAATCAATGGTAATTTGTTATGGTATTTGTTAAGGCAGTCTTTGTATCGAATCTTTATCTTCTGTAAAAATAAGAAGAATAATTAATACCTATAATAATGAATTATATTGATAAGTGAATGATGGAGAACATTTAGAATGGTGACAGTTAAATGGAAAGCACTTTAGATGTTTTGCTACTATTATGTCATTGCTATTGCTACTGCTCGTTACAGTAATTCAAGGTAGCAGTTTTATTTTTAGCTTGTGTCAGATTTACCCAGAAGGTTTGTTGTAACTCTAGTTGTGAACCTTACCCCCAGTTTCTGATGTAGTAGGTATTGGTTGGAACTTGAGTATTTACATTCCTAATAGTGTGCCCAGATGACATTTATGCTGCTGATTCCTTGACCAGACTTTGCAAATTGTTTTTAAAGAAGTATATATGTACATTTTACTTATGTCTTGTTTTTTAAAGCTGAAAACAAGTGTTTTGGGTTGAAAGAGCTAATATTGTTTCTTGCTTTGAGAGGTTTCAACTTGTTCTAGCATCTTTGTTTTTCACAAATGTTTCACTTTGTAATTGGCTTCAGTAGAGAGATTGAATATCTTACTTAGTGATAGAATTTGTAATGGGAAACTGACTTCATTTGGTTTTCTTTATACATATAAAAAGAAAAACCATGAGAAAGAAATCCCTCTTTTTTGCTGTTCATGTTTTTTTTTCATTCATTTCAAGGTTATTTGTAATTGCTTATTGAATCATTTTTTTTTAATGGTAGCTACTTTTAAATTCTTGCCAGATCTATTCAACATCTATATTATCTTATTATCAGTGTCTGATGATTGTCTTTTCACATTTAGGTCAAGATTTTCCTAGCCTTGGTATGATGCATAATTTTCAGTTATATCATGGATATTTTGGGTATTATGAGACTCTAAATTTTGTTTAAATATTTTGTCTTAATAGCAGGAAAGGGAGGCACTAGTACCAGGATAGATGAAGTCCAAATTTCCCAAAGTGTCTGCTTTCACTCCCTGGGGTTTGTTGGTTGGGGGCATCAATGTGAGGTGGAGATGGGATTGCAACCTCCTTGCTAGGCCTCTACTGACAACTCCCTTTTGGGGGGTGTGTGTGGCGGGGTGCCTTATTACTGTTCTCTGCTTGTCTCCACTGATACCAGGGTTAATTGGCGAATTGTTATCATCAGAAGGGAATGGGCTCCCATCTGTGTCTTCTAAATACCACCTAAGTGTGGTTGGTTTGGGTACCTCATTATAGCTAACTTTTAGCCTGGGCCCTTCCCTCAGTCCAGGGAAATGAGAGTGGACCAAGATTTGTTCCCTTAAGATTGTCTGGAGTATTGCTGGCTTTAGCTATAAAGAAAATGTTTTTCTTGGGGCATTGCTTGTCTGTGTCTTTTGGCACTTCTGGATTGCCATTCTCTCTAGCACCCAGTTCTGGATATGTAAGGCAAAAATAAAACCGACGAAATACTGCCTTATAGTTTCTTGTATCCTTAGGTCTCCAGTTCATCTTCATTCTCATCTGCACTTTTCAGTCTTTCCATTGATTTTATATACCATGTTCCAGGAGTTTTAGCAGCACTTAGCAGGAGGAATTGAGAGAATATATTTATTTGCTTTTAAAAATGATTTTTATGAAATAATTTTGATACTACTAGCAATACATCAGGAAAAAAACCCTATAATCCTTAGGACAAGAGTTCCTTTGCTTGTGAATGTTTTAAAGCCCATTGAAAACACGATAGGAATACTGAAAATAAAAGGGAATGCTATAAGCCATTAAAATTATATCGTATATGTGAATTTATTGGTGTAAGTTAGATTCATAATGAATAGTATGTGAGAAATAGTTTTTAAAATAATAATGTTTGATATTAACTATGAAAGATTTATGTGTAAAGATGAAGACTTGGAATGATATTAAGGGGTATCTCTGGAAAGGTAGAAATTTGGGGCATTTCTGTTTTTGCTCCTGAGCCCTTTAATTTTTTGTAAAATTACTAATTTTGTAATAATGAAATTTAAGTATTTAATTGATTTACAGTGATTAAAATATATTTCCACAGTACTTTTTTCTAATTGAATTGTTCTAATTTTTTTGTTTGTTTACTGAACTGATAACCTACTTTTAAAGCATCTGTGATATGATCTTTCAGGTTCCTCTACCTGGCATGAAATGGGTAGATAATCACAAAGGTGTGTTTAATGTTGAAGTTGTTGCTGTTTCATCTATCCACACACAAGTAAGTGAATTTTAATAACTATTTGGTTAACTTTTATTCAACTAATTAAGAATTATCTCAAACTATGTCAGTTTTGTTATCTGCCATCAGAGTTATAGGAATGTATGTCAGTTAAAAATATTTAGAAGTTGTTTTGTTTTTTAAAGGAATAAGCAGAAAGTCATTGACTGTTAATAAAAGCAAACATTTTGCTTAACAATTGTCATTGACTTTATTTTGAACAATTTAGTGTCTTTTTTCTAAATTTCTGGTAAATGATAGAGTTTTAGAGTTGAAAAACTATCGTCCAACTTACTTTATTTTTCATAGGTTAATTATTTCAAATGGAAGTAGTTTTTAAAAGTCATTTACTCCAAATCTACACTTTCTGGAACACACCAACTTCTTCTCTTAAGATTTTATACCTTAATCTTTGACTAGAATGCTTTTCTTCCTAATATTCATTTGACTTCTCAGAGGTTTTTTTTTTTTTTTTTTTTTTTTTTTTACTTCAAAAAGACTACATTCTTTGTCAACTCATTTAGACATAGCAAGCCCATCACTCTGTGTCAGCTGAACATGTGTTTTCTACTGAGTACATGTATGTATGTGTCTCTGGCATTTTCACGCTCTTGAATTCTCTCGTGTATCCCCTCCCACACACATATTTATTGTGTTTCCTCCATATATGGCAAGTAAGCTCCATGAGGTCAGCTATATTACCTGTCAAGAGGTTTCCATTTAGCCAGGCACAGTGGCTCAAGAGGCTGAGACAAGAGGATTGCAAGTTCAAAGCAGCCTCAGAAAAAGTGAGGTGCTAAGCAACTCAGTGAGACTTTGTCTCTAAATAAAATGTGGGATGTGGCTCAGTGGCCGCTGAGATACCCTCTCCCTCAAAAAAAGAGTTTTTTTATTTAAGAAATAGGGGAAATGGGAAAATATTATAATAAAATTAATACTATGGAAATTAGTATTGTGGTACTAATGGTATGGATAATTTGACTAAATCCTTTCAAGTAGGAAGACAAAATTGTCTGTTCTGCTAAGGACTGAGATGTTGCATTGGTAAGTAGAATTTACCATACTGAGAAAAGGAGAGTGGCAACTCAGGTGAGCAGATAACAAGTGCAAAGTGATAGTAAGTAGTCTATGTTTAAGGACCAGCAAGTAATCTGGTATAAATGCAATTTAAAGTGCATAGGAAATCATAATAGATGAATATAGAAGCCCAGGTTGATAACATATTAGGAAGAACCTTAAATATCATAGAGTTTAGAGTCTAGGTAGATAGTAATTTCTAACCTAACAGAAAGTACAAGCAGAGTAAACTTGGAGCATATAAAAGTAGAGCATATGAAAAGTAAGCAATTGAGACTCCACATCATGTACTGCCACAAGAATGGGATCCTAATTAGAATAAATTATACTCCGTGTATGTATAGTATGTCAAAATATACTGTCATGGATATTTAAAAAGAACAAAAAAATTTTAAAAAAGAAAGGAGAGCAGTTATAGAGCTAATATGAGTTTACTTTTGAACTTGTTAGTTTGAAGTATCTGTGCACTTCAGATGGAAATGTCCTAAAGGTAGTTGTAATTATTTGGGAGTTTGGGGTTGAAGGTGATAGAACAAATGTGATAGGTGAAATTAAATTGGTGAATGTGATTTTCTAGGGAGAAAAGGTAGAGTGAGAAGAGGTGAGTGTTTAAAATAGAATTCAGGGGTTTGCCAACCTATAAAGGCAAGGGATGTTTAGAGGGCTTCCCCAAACCACCTTAGGTTCAGTGATTTGCTAGGAGGACTTGCAGGGTAAGTCATATAGTAATACTCATAACTGATTTATTTTAAAGAAAGGATGGACATAGTCAACGAAGGGAAAAACTACCTGGGAGGAATCCTCAGGAAATAAGGCCCAAGTTAGTCCTTATCTGATGAAGTCACATAGAACAAGTTGAAAGAACATATGTAAAATGCTGTCTGCCAAGGAGGTACAGTAGAGGCTTATAGGGTTGTTTCTGGGGGCCAGTGTTATAGGCCGTCTGCCTAAAACATATTAAAATTCTAGACTCCCCAAAGGAAGGCAGGTGTTTACCATAAAGCATACTATTTACTTAGTTTAGGCATGTGAGCTATTCCCTAGCAGTGGAAACCAGCCTGAAATCCAAGTTCACAAATACCCAATGAAGATCAACCATGTAAGCAGGCCTTTCTAGGATAGCAGTCTTAAGCCTGCTATTTTAACTCTTTTCTGCACATTGAGGTAGGGGAAAATAAAAAGACATGGCACCTCTATGCTATTTAGAAAAAAAAATTGGTAATTTCTAGGTTTTGTTTAGCAGCACACAAGTAAGACCCATAACAGAGTAACTCCAATGGAATTTTTCCTTTTCTGATGTTAGTGGATGTGTCCTATGCTTCCCATATATCTTGTTCCTTGGTTGGAGAAAAGATTGACCAGATAGTATACTGTTGAACGTATTCTTTACTTTTATAGGAGAATTCTTAATATCACATTATGTCTTCCTAAATATACAAGTACTCTCTTTTTCATGCTGATTTTTCTGCCATTTCTATAATTGTTTTTAGTTTTTTTTTTAGAGTTGTCAGTACATGGTTACTCCTAAGTTTGTTTCTCTGGATACAGATTATGTGTTGTCCTTATGTGACAGAAAAGAATTTAGGGCAAAATGTATTATGTAACTAGTTCAGAATCTATAGAATGTAGGGGAAAAATAAAGTGCAATTGTCTACTGTTTAGCAAGCATCCTGGCACCCACAGTCCTGAAGATTAATATTAAGAATTTTATTAATTTGAAAACTACATAAAACAAATAGAGCAATTATTATAACCATTTTAAAATAAATTTTTTAGTTGTATATGGGCACAATACCTTTATTTTATTTAGTTAGTTTTATGTGGTGCTGAGGATCAAACCCACTGCCTCACATGTGCTAGCTAGGCAAGCACTCTACAACTGAGCCACAATCCCTATTATAACCTTTTTAAAGGATCAATTGAAAGTAATAAAGATTTTTTAATGATATTTATATTTTACTTGTAACTTTTTGAAATATATTGCAATGATATAAAAATTGATAAAAAATAAAACAAATTGATCAAATATTATAGCCTTTTAAAAAGATTGACTGAAGACAACTCTTTCTTAGGATGTTTTATAAATTTTTTTTATAATTCTTTGAAATATACTGAATATATAGTTAGAACTCAATTGATTTTTTTTTTATTCATTTAAATACATACATGTAGAACTATATTAGAATTTTAAATGTGAAGCTGAGCAGCATTGCTACCTTTTCTTGAAGTTTGATTTCATTGTGAAGTAAGTGTAAATCTTCCCCTAGTTCAGTAGACTTGCTCACACCTCATTGATCAGCACATGGTTATTTCTAGGTATAAAGAAACCTGGGAGAATAAGCTTCTACTGCTTTAAATAAGACTGGTTCTGTTGGCAATGTAGACATAGGTTTAATAATACCAGTCAGGATTTAGTTGGGAGACAGATCCATCAATAATTTGAATGTGGGAAATTTAAGGCAAATAATTATTGACTAGGTTAAAGATGATTTGCTAACTAAATGGGGGTAAAAGATAATTATATGAGGATAACAGAGATAACAGTAACAGAAAGCATCAAGGAAGGACTTAGACACCTGGAAAGGATCCTGAGGCTGACAGACTTCTGAGGAGGGGATGCTATGGTTATAAGAACACATCTCTTGCTATGCAGTGAAACTTGGTGGAGAATCCCTACTATGGAAATATGAGAACCACCACTACTGTGGTGACCACTTCTTCCCATGTCTCTCACCTCTGAGCTGCAGCATTCACATCTCCTAGCCATCACCTGTAAAACAACTAAGAGGAATGAAAGTCTGTTTATATTCCTCAAGCCTCCAGACTGCCTCCTGTACTCTCTACTGTCTGAGCCTGACCATAAGCAGCTAACAAAAGAGAAGTATAGTTTGAAGAAACTGGCTCCAGTAGTATGCAGTATGACAAAGGTGTGGATTTGGCGCTGAGAGACAATACATTAATAATGGGCCCACGTAGATTAGTAAGATACCTGCCACAGTAATTGAGCTCCAAACCGAAAGAGGAAAGCCTTCATTAGTATTAATAAATTTCTTGAGTAACCAGTAATATTGGAGGCAGCTGTCCTACAATAATTAGAATAGATGTTTTTCAATTGGAAAAACTGTTTAGGTAAACGTATATATATATACATACATACACACACACGTGTGTATGTGTGTGTGTGTGTGTGTATATATGTGTATGTATTAGCAGTTAATATGAGAGATAAGTGGTCCATAGCCCTTTAGGATTGGGAAGTTTTATAGTTATAATTGTTTAGTGCTTTTGTTTATTTTTTGTTTTAGGATCCTTATCTCGACAAATTTTTTGCTCTGGTTAATGCTCTGGATGAACATATGTTCCCAGTCAGA
This sequence comes from Urocitellus parryii, assembly GCF_045843805.1. Taxonomy (NCBI): domain Eukaryota; kingdom Metazoa; phylum Chordata; class Mammalia; order Rodentia; family Sciuridae; genus Urocitellus; species Urocitellus parryii. The sequence continues at coordinate 45,080,391 of NC_135541.1, read as the reverse complement.
ATTGGGGACATGCGAATCATGGAAAATAACTTAGAAAATGAATTGAAGAGCAGTATTTCAGCGCTGAATTCATCACAGTTGGAACCAGTGGTCCGATTTCTTCATCTTCTGCTTGATAAACTGATACTTTTAGTTGTCAGACCTCCTGTCATTGCTGGCCAAATAGGTAATTAATTAATTAATTAATTAATTAATTTTTAACTTGGAGATGAAACATGAAATTTATAAATTTGAAATTTCTAACTTTGTTTTAAAAAAAGAGAAGCCTTGCTTCCTGTTTGATGATCATAAGGCTTGTTTTATTGGGGGAGGTTGTTTATTTATGTCATCAGAAAGTAATAACTACTTTTTAAAAATAAAATGTGCCATAAGACTTATTATGGAAAATAAGTTTCAAATTATGAAAACTCATTAATTTATGCATTCATCAATTACTTATTTACTGCATATCTGATACTGATAGTCACTGTCCAAGGCATGATTCCTAACTTGAAGATCTCACAGACTAGTTAAGAAAACAGACAAATGGAGAAAGCCTGTTACATTTTACAGGTCATATAATCTACCACATCTGCATTTTCATTCATCTGGTGTCCTCCATTGAATATGGGTCTTCTTTCCTTCCTTTGTTCAAAATCACTGTTTTCATTTTCTTCTGTGTTGTTCTAGAAGGAGCAATGTTTCTTATCCTCACTCTTGCCAAGTTTTACTCCTCTCCTTTTGCCCAGTTTTTACCCAAGTCCTATAAAGAAGTTGAACTTGAACTAACTTATTAGATTGGGTTGGGCTGGGGATGAGGCTCAGTGGTAAAGCATTTGCCTAATAGCATTAGGTTCTGGGATCAGTCTCTTGATTGCAAAACAAAACAAACAACTCCTGCTGAACAAAAAAGATGAAGAAAGGTTCAGTAAAGGGATTAGAAAGATCCTGTTACAAAAGTTATAGGAAAAGCTTTTAAGAAAAAACAGGCCAGCATTGTTCTTTGTTGTAGATTGTATAAATTAAAATATAGTAATAACAATAATAGCAAACACTTGGATAGCACTTACTATGTTCCAGGAATAGTGCTATGTGCTTCATTTATGTTACTGTATGAAATCCTCACAACAACCCTATGTAGTAGGTGCTATTATTACCATCATTTCATGAGTAAATAAAGTGATGAACATAATGTTTAAATTTTTTACCTAAGGTCGCTCAGCTGGTGTGGCATATCTCAAGCAACAGGCTCTTGAGTGCCTCAACTCTTATCTGGAATATTTGAGAGTGTCCATTGGTAAAATTTACAAAAACAATTTAGTCTAATTGAAGGTAGAAATAATTTAAGAAGTTTAGAAGAGAAAGCAGGATTGATTTAGGGAATAAGAATGGAGATATTTGAGCATATTAGGGTGTAAGAATGGATATATTTGAGAAAAATATAAGATTTGAAATAAGAAAAGATTTAGTTAATAAAGCAAGTGTGTGAGGTAAGAGTAAAAGTTCATAATATCATTCATATAGGGAAGGGGCACTGTTTCCTTTGGAGAGAAGATATAAGTAGTTTCCATTTTTGATAAATTTGTTGAAAAACTTGAGGAATTTCATGCTTTATATATTTCTTCTGTGAGATTAAAGGCAAGATTTGCTAAGAAGGACATAAGGTAGACCTGAAGTTTGAGGATTCTTTGAAATAGTTACTATGAGAAAACAAACAGGGAGAGGAATTAACTAGGAACAGGTAGAATTACTAAACCCCATTCAGGTTTCTGTTTCTGGTCTCTTTCCCTTCTAGTTCAGTATATAGAGAGTAATATTACTAAATAACCATTTAGTTTGATTATTCTGCTTTTAGAAAGCTTAATTGGGCCTCATTATCTATTCATAATTTACTGTCTTAATTAAATACATTACAATATCTGAGGCTCATTGCTCCAAATGACTATTTGGTTTACATGTTCAGTGTGCTATCAGAATTTCTCCACTTTCGCAAATTTCTTGTGATATACTGACTTGAATGACTGAATAGGTAGTGCTTATCCAGGCATTGAAAATGCTATACAGTCAATCTGCTTTTCTAGCTCCCTTTTCCCTTCTAATTATTTTATAAAAATGCACTAATTTCAACTGTTGTTTATTCAGCTATTCTCTTTTCATATTTTTAATAGTTTTAATCATTTTTCTTGATATTGTTAATTTTATAAACAAAAGTAATATGTGCTTATTGTATGCAGTTTAGACTTTCAGAGTCATCTTTAAAATGAAAAATTGCTTCTCAAGGGGATATATAAGATAGTTTTTTTTTTAATCATGTACTTTGTATTGTTTTATGAAATAACAGATACCTGTTGGGTAATGTTTTGGTTTTTGACCAATCAAGCCCATACAGTTTCATATTAAATTTGTAAAATAATTTTTTTCTCATTTTGTTTGCAAAAATCTTTTTGGTTCAGCTAATCCATCACTAAAATTAGTATCAAATATTATCTTTATATACTCGCTGTGTGTAATCATGTTTCTTAAATCCTATAGTGATAATAAAATCTTGGTTTTCATGGAACTTAGATTCTAAAAGTTTATTTTCTTCCTTTTTAAAAGTTAATCTAGGTCAAGCATCTTTTGAAGCCATGGCATCAATTATAAATCGACTTCACAAAAACTTGGAAGGAAATCATGATCAGCATGGTAGAAATAGCCTTCTTGCATCATATATCTATTATGTTTTTCGCCTTCCAAATTCTTACCCTAATTCACCATCACCAGGTATTTTATTGTTTTTACTGTGAAACTGTCTTTCATAAATTAAGTGTTCATGGCAAGATTGAAACATTCTTTTAATCCATGAGGTTATGTGTGCATTTGATAGCAAATGTTTATTGATACTGCCTAAATACCATTCATCATGCTAGGTTGCTGAAAAGGTTATTCTTTTAAGTGTCGTTATTTATACAGATTCCTTTAACTTGAATTGAGATCTTGGTTAAGATAATTCTTGGAAATGGACCTTGAAAATAACTTCTATGTCTCTGAAAGTATTTTGAAATTCTTTGTTAGGATAAAAAAACCTGATTTGTCAGTCAGAATGTTGGTGGGCATTAAAGAAGAAACATGGTAGATTAGCAGTTCCTCAACAACCCAGTGAAACTTATAATATTGTAAAAAATTATTCTCTAGAAAAGCTCTCATTTCTTCTTGATCAGTAAAATAACAGCCTTTCAGAGTATTGGGGCCACAAGTAGTTGCTTGTCTTTTGTATGACTTTGGGTTAGTGGTGGAAGTTGTGGGGGATGTCTTAATTTGAACAACCTTTTAATTGTTCAGTTAGTTAATGATTGTCATGTATATACTTTCAACCTGCTGACGTGTTTGCTGAAGGTAATGTATGTATGTGTGTTTCCTATTCATTTTGGATTTTATTGTACATGTAATGTGTAATTTAGAAACACTGAAGAAATAATTATTTTATTTATAATTCGTATAGTTTTGTCAACTGCTATAAAATGGAATTTTTTTGTGTAACTATTGACTGTTCTTAGGTGTTTTATTTCTGTTAATATTTTTTTAAATATAATATTTTTGTTTCGAAACAAAAGCAATTTATGATCTTTGCAAATTTTTATATAATGGCAGAGACTTTTTTCAGGTCCTTCCCTGAGTAATTTTCTTAATTTAATTTTGTGCTGTTTTATATGCAAATCCAGGTCCTGGGGGTTTGGGAGGATCAGTGCATTATGCCACAATGGCTAGATCTGCTGTGAGACCTGCAAGCCTTAATTTAAATCGTTCTCGAAGCCTTAGTAATAGTAACCCAGATATATCTGGGACTCCAACATCACCAGATGATGAAGTTCGGTCAATCATCGGCAGTAAGGTAAACTGACCACATGCATCATAAATTTGGTTTTCAGTTTATGAACAAATTAGAAATGCTCAATTATTTTAATTTATTTTTAATTTTTAGACATATATGAGTTAAGAATAAGTCAGAAATTGTATATTTCTATTCTGATATAGGAATAAGCAAGAAATTGTACTTCTATTATGTCAAAAAAGACTATTTTATGTTTCTATCAAATATAGTTGCTAGTACAAATTGGTTGGTATACTCTCTTAAACAAAACAAAACAAAACAAAACAAAAACAAAAACAAAAAACCTGCCAAATTCTAAAATGTATCCAGGATAATTAGTTACATGCAACTTATTGTCATCTGCATCCTACTCTATTGTGTGAAAAATGGCTAGACTGAATTTCTTTACAATTAAAAGGGATCTATGTGATTGATGTATAAGAGACATGCCATCATTGATGTGAACTATGAGACCACACTTTCAAAAATTAACCTTGATTAGTATTAGAACCACATTTCACAGGAGACTCTATGAATTTAGCACTAGACTTATAAAAAAGTATGATTTCTTTAATGATGATTAATGATTATCCCAGATAACAAGAAAGAGGCCATATAGTATAAGATCCGGCTATATTTTGTTCAAATCATCCATCTTTATTATGTACCCTCCCAAATACTTATTACATTTCTACATGTAAAGCATGAACATCACTTAAGAGTTTAAGCAAGACAGACCAAAGCAAAAACCAAGGCCAATAAATCATATCATGTGTTTTGGCTATATTACTTCTTATTTTTTGCTATTAGAAAAGAACATATTATTTTCCTTGGCATTTTACTCCGTTGATTTGGATAGGAAGAGAATTAATAAAGGATTAACTAATAAAGGATTAAGGATCCATGTTCAACTCTTAACTTGAACTACTATGAAAGTTTTAAAGACCTAGATTTGTTAGATAATAATACTTGAACATTACTCAAAACCAACAGAACTATTCTTACAGTTTTATTGTATAAAAATATAGATAGTTTATGTAGTTACAGAAATTTTACACTCAGAAGCTCAATTTACATTAAGGAATGTTAGCACATAGTAAGGTGCATTCATATTAAATAATTTGTAGTTTCTTAGATTTTTTTTGCAGCCTTAAAATTTAAATAGTGATTAAAACATCTCAGTAAGATCTGTATGAATGTCTCTCTTATGAAACAACTTTGAATTTTTGAACTCCTAGGGAGACCAATGTGTAGATGTATATAGGGACACTGCAGAGTAAGCTGAGTAATATAGCAACTGCAAAAAGAGAAGGCTCCTTGCTAACAAATGTTTTCATGATTAGAAAAATAATTCCTATTTTTAAATTTTTGTTTTCATTCTTGATCATATCTCATTGTAACAGAGGTAGTACTTAGCATTACTTATATGCTATATTTATAAATTATGAAAATTTCTACTATAGACTGCATATTCCTCAAGGTTCTACTTTTAAAGTGTCTCCCCTTCTGTAAGATTTGCATTATGCCTCATTTAACATAATTCTCGAGTTATTCCTTATAGATGTGTTTGATAGATTATAACCTCAGGATTTATAACAAAGAGATATATATGTTGGAATGATTTGTTGCCTTTTTTCAAGATCATTAAATGGGACATAACAGTTTTACATAAGTAAATATAAACTAATTTCTGAGAAAGCCTACACAAGATGAGAATTTGTCTTATGACAATTCAGCCTTCCCCTAATTAAGTTTTATTTGAATAGTTTATGTGTTATTTCTTTTTTTATTGGAAAAGTCTTATTAGCTACTTCCATATTGAATTATCATTTAGTTATAATCCCTAATATTAATGGTATATAATTGTATTTCAGAAAATGTAAAGAATCTACATTCTGTATTCCATATGCTGCTCACCCTTTATTCTCCCAAGAAATGATTTCATGCCATAGTATGTTACTCAAACCCCGTAATACCTCTCTCCTCATTTTCCCTTTCACTTTATCTCCAGTTTCACTGGACAAACTGAAGTTATCAGAAGAAAAATTTCATAGACTTAGTACTATCATAGCTACCTACCTACTACTGACTACTTAATAATCTGCTATAGATGACCTATCCTTCTTTCTAAATTTATTCCTTCCACTTGTAGACAAGCTCCCATTTCTTATTACTGCTACCTATAGTTACAATTTACTCCAGCAGTTTTTTCATCTCTCTCCTGCATTATTTCTACACACACAAACACACACACACACACTTTTTTTTTTTTTTTTTTTTGTGTGATGGTGCTGGGGATTGAACCCAGGGCTTTGTGCATGGGAGGCAAAACACTCTACCAACTGAGCTATATCCCCAGCCCTGTTTCTTCCTATATTTTGAATCATTCCCATCCATATACAGGCATGCTATTATTCACTCATTAAAAAAAAAATTCTCTAGTATTCTGCTACTATCTTCTTTTTCATTTGTTCACTGACATGTCTAAAGCACTAAATGTGCAGCATACTGAAGATGCTTAATAAATATTTATTCAATGGATGATTGTAAGCATGGAGCATCCAGAGCAAGAACAAATTACTTCTTAAAAAAATCAAGTTGTTGGGGCTGGGTTTGTGGCTCAGTGATTCGTTCGCCTAGCCTATGTGAGGTTTGATCCTCAGCACATAAAAATAAATAAATAAAATAAAGGTATTGTGTCCATGTGCAACTAAAAATTTTTAAAAATCAAATTGTGCTTTTGCTCACAGCCTTACTATTAATTATGTATTTAAAAATCTTCAAAGATTTGACCTTAGGGAAGTTTGGGTTATATTTGATTTCCTGATATTGAATGCAGAACATCTAAAATTTAAGAATATTTACACAATACAATAGGCATTTATTATTCTAGTAGTTGTAAACATATATTTTGGAGATTTTGTTTATATCTATTTTGCCCAAATACTTGTGTTTTCTTAGTCATAGTAAGAGTATTTTAACATTCAATTATATAAGCATATGGTTACCTCAGGAGTGAATTTTATTTCTTTATTTGTGAAAAATGAGAGAATCTGTTGTGTTAGGCACTGAGATATTATGTATATAAGGCAAAGTCTTTGTATTATGACATGAATATTGATGTCAAATCACATGTAGTATGGGCCTTGCTCAAGGAACTTTTCTATACCTATGGGACAAAATGAGAGCTGCGAGTACAACTTGGTGGTAGAGTGCTTACCTTGCTTGTTTGAGGCCCTGGGTTGAATCCCTAGCACCACAACAATATATAACAATAAAAATGTTACTGGAATTTGCAATCAAAAAAACCATTCAAATACATTCATACACACACCCTAACCCTAACCTAAGTTTATCTTTTCTTTATTCCTTGTGGATCTGTAAACATAAAATTGTTACATTAGTAAATATCAGTCAAAATTTGCTTAATTAGAGCTGTTTGATGTGATTAACTAGCTTTTTAATTCTCAAATTATTTGCTTTATAACCCTGGAAGTTATTTGCTTTAAAAAATAATTGGCCACAGGTTTTCTTTAAATAGTTAACCTTGAGTTGAGCACTGGGGCATTTACCTGTAATACCAATGACTAAGGAGGTTGAAGCAGAAGGATCACAAGTTCAAGGCCAGCCGCAGCAACTTAGTGAGTCACTAAGCAATTTAGCAAAATCCTGTCTAAAAATAAAAAGTGTTAGGGGTGTAACTCAGTAGTAAAGTCCCCCTGGGTTCAATACCAATCATCATCATCATCAATCTTCTTCTTCTTCTCCTTCTCCTTCTGCTTCTCCTTCTTCTCCTTCTTCTTCTTCTCCTCCTCCTCCTTCTCCTCCTCCTCCTTCTCCTCCTCCTCCTCATCCTCCTCCTCCTCCTCCTCCTCCTCCTCCTCCTCCTCCTTCTTCCTACATAATTATAACTATTGAGATCATCAGTATTGTATACATGAAATAAAGTTTGTGGTAAACAGATACTTTTTTATTCTCACTTTATAGATTATCATATACCTTAGCTTTAAATAAGAGAATTATTAAGCAGTAACTTAAAAAGTAGCTTGAAGGGGTGATTAAGTTGTTTCTTTTGTGGAAACTTATAGGAGGGAAAAACACATTCATAATTCTGCAAAACTCAGATGTTCATGTTTTGTTACTTTTGTAACATGAGAAATGATTGTAAAAATCTAATATGGCAGAAAGAACCTTAGGCTTATACAGTAGAGACCTAATTTTGGAAAATAGTGAAAAACTTTGTTTTAACTTACCTGAAATACATGCGTGTTAACTTGTTTAACTAGAAATATTATAAAGGAGTTTTGAGAAGGCAGGGATTTTATTTTTAATAAATTATTATTTATCAAATTTTACTGGTATTTGTATAATATCTAATTTACTCTGTTACAAAGTATTTTTTGATAAAACATGTATGGAAAGTTTTTTTTAAAATTTGACTTTGAGAGTTTACTATATTTAAGACATTGCATTTGTTAATTTACTTCTACTATTTAACTTGATCCTTAGAATTTGAAGAAGATACTATCATTTCTCCTGGAGCTATGTAGTTTATCTTAGATTTTGTAGTTAATAAGCAGAAGAACCTGGATGAAATTTCATTCCCATTTTAAATAATTGTTGTAAAAAAAATAAGAAATAGATGATTATTGTATCATATCTCAACTTCTCTATATACTTGAAAAAAAATAAAACGGGAAAAAGCAAAGGAGATATTCCTCCTAAAACCAAACTCCTAAATAGCTACAGTTCTTTCTTTGCCTTTTCTTCATCTTTTGAAGATCCCTTGAAATATTTTAAAAATACTGGGACCTCACATCCAGCAACTCTTGATTTAATTGTTTTGAAGTAGAGCTCTGCACATAGGTGCTGTTGTTAAGCCTCCCAAAGGACACTACTGTCTAGAAGTTGATTGCCATTATTACAATTCTTGTGTGTTCTTTTACCTGGCTGGCCTTCCTTTGGTGATTTCTGGTTTGGGTCCATACTCATGCTCTAATATTTTAGTCAGCTTGTATTATTATTATTATTATTATTATTACTACTACTACTACTACCACTCCCCCCCCCGATAATCCTCTAAAAATTCCTTATAGCTTGCTCCAGTTCCAATTAGCAGGTTCTCATTTCCTTAGCTCAGTTTGTTGAATTAGAATTTTTGGAGGTAGGGCCCAGAATCTTGATTTTATAAAACTTTTAAGTGATTCTGGTCGTCTGTCAGGGTTAAGAAATAAAAGTAAAGCTTTGCGCCAGGTAACATAGTAACCCTTTCACATAAAGACAGACATAATTCACTTCTAATCATACCCATTAATTAATTAAAGAAACTATAAATTAATGAAGGTGGTGATAAAGATGTAAGTCCTATAAACAGATCCAGCATATTTTTCTTATAATATTTATGTAAAATAGTAGCCCATTATGTTTAATTACAACAAGTACAATAAACTCTTGTACAAAAAACAGAACTCCAAATCTACTTTTTTAAAAAAAATATTTATTTTTTAGTTGTAGATGGACACAATATATTTTATCTATCTATCTATCTATCTATCTATCTATCTATCTATCTATTTTTATGTGGTGCTGAGAATGGAACCCAGGGCCTCACATGTGCTAGGCAAGCACTCTACCACTGAGCCACAACTTCAGCCCCTTCAAATCTACTTTTATTATTAGGAAGGAAAAAATATTAGGATAATTTTCTTCATAGTATTTTACTTCATTTTTCCTAGTCCCTAAAAGAAAGTAAAAGAGGAGGCATGGTCAAATAGAAATGTGGAGTATTATTATATAGTAGTTCTGATGAGAAATGTAACTAAATTAGTGTTTAGCATAGAATGAAATGTTTTTCTTAGATTTTTTTCCTTTAAGTCTCAGTTTAGTTCAGAGAAAATTTTCTGATGCTAATTTGAACTACCTACCTTTAATAAGAATTTGAGAGGGTGATGGTATGAAAACTTTAGTTGTTAGTATTTGGCCCTTTAAATGCTGTACTTAATATTCTTGGTTATCTTTTTTTAAAAAATTATATTACATAATAATATAATTTTGGTGAACTAATACTCTATAGGTGCCTAAAATTTTGATTGCTTTAACAGTACTAATTAAAAACATGTTTGCATTGGAAGGTCTGGATTTCTTTAAGAATAATTTATAGCATGCAACATGTAATATTTCTTTCCTTTCCAACTGCTTTCTATTATATGCTTAGGGTTTAGATCGCTCCAATTCCTGGGTTAACACTGGTGGTCCAAAAGCTGCCCCATGGGGATCCAACCCCAGTCCAAGTGCAGAATCAACACAGGTGGTGTTTACATTAGAGGTTTCTTTATTGGCTGCTGATGTTTCCCTTTAGAACATTACTTTTTAGTACATACTATGATTTCAGTGGCTTGCTTTTTTTTTAATCATTAAAGTGTGTATTTTTGTTTCCTTAGCACATTTCCAACTACTATGCATGAATACCACCAATAGCACCAGTAATGTTCTCCTTTCCTATTTCCTTTCTCCTGTCCTTCCTCCTATACTCCCTGTCAATATTTCAGTGCCTGCTGCTTATGCAATTGATGGCTTTTATAACAGTTTCTACTTTAGGGGTTGCACATCTTTAGTAGGAATTTCAAATATTTTTTGTGGAAAAACCCAACAGTTTTCCTATTGGATTTTGGTTTAAAGAGTAGCTATTATTATATCATTTTTGTTTAGCATTCACTGTCTTTTTTTTTCCACAATTACTGAATAGAAAGAGGGGTAGTAAGTTGAAATTAAATGTGAACAATGTATTATCCCCATGCTATAAGATTAAATGACAGAAGCAAAAATTCATTTTAATTTGTACAGTGTTGCAAAGTATGAAATGTTATAATTTAGTTCAATTAGGTTTTGCTTACTTAAGACTAGTTGCTTGATAGCTAATACCTGCATGATACCTCTAAATATACTTCTCACCTGTGTGTTGGCTTTGGAGGAAAGTCTCTTATTCTTAAAGAAAAATTTTAATTCCATTTAATATTAAAAATGATTTATATTTGCTATACTACATAACATACTTGAGTGATACCTTTTGATAATAGTGAAAAATAAAAATTTAATTTTAACTTCTTATTTTCTTTATTAAATACAAATTTCTTGGTTTCTTTTTTGGTCAGAGACCAGTTGAGAAGTATGTTTTTACTTTTTATGTATTTTTACTAGATATGTGCATGTATAGAGATCACACAGATAAAAGTTTCATTCTTTGCAGCACTCTAAATAATAGTCATTAAAATATTTATTTTTTTACAAACAAAAATATATGGAAGCCATTTTGATACTTATCATACATTATTATTAAAACACTTTAAAATATTGTAAATGAGATGAGCAATAAAATAGATGGTTGTTGAAACCATAGTAAAACTCTATTTTTAAATTGTTCATAATCCTTGAGCTGCAAAGTCATCCACTGCAATGTTAATGTTATCTGGTCATTCATTCATCTTCACTCCATAGGCTATGGATCGAAGTTGTAATCGTATGTCTTCGCACACAGAGACGTCAAGTTTCTTACAAACATTAACGGGACGCTTACCAACTAAAAAGGTAGATTCATATGAAGACAAATCATAGAGGGGGAATATGATTCCATCAACTATATAGATGCAAAATTTCTTTACATCATCAATAAGAGATATTAAAACAATGACGTATTTAAAAATACATCTTAGCAAGCACTGCTTGTCTGATGCCTTTAACCAATACTTCTCCAATGTGAGCTCTTTTACTTAAAGATAATTTTTTATTTGGGGGATTGACTGTTTAATTTAGGGTTTAGTTAATTCAAATTTGATCATCAAATTTTAGTACCAAAAAATGTATCAATTCTTAATTCTGTTTCTGTAACTGCTTCTGTTTTGTGTTTTAAATCTCCAGGGAAAGGAAGATGAGTTAGAAAAATTTTCACTCTTAGTAAGATATGTTGATTTGCTTCCCTTCTGCACAGTTTTGTTAGTCCTTTTTCATATTAAAATACACTACTTTGCAAATGCTTTGTATGCATATCCATTATAATGCAGGGATTTTCTATGATTTTTGAAAAAAGATTTTGAACACTTGAAAATTAAAGACTTCTAGCAAAATTAAAAAATTTAAAGGTATTTCCTAAATTGTACCAGCAAAGTTCATGAGTGTATTTGTGTACGTTAAAATATGTATTTTAGACACAAACAAGATCTTATTTGTAACTGTGAGTTCTTGGTCCAGTTTTTGTTTGCAGGTACAATTTAGGAGACTAGTTCCCAGCTGTCCTTTTAAAATTACATTTTACTCCAAGATAACATGTAATTTTTTCAGCTCTTCAACATGCCACTGTCTTACATGCATAAATAGTCGTTTCGTTAATGGGTGTCTTCACTGCATCATTGAATGGTTCACATGCCTTCTTTTGCTTATCCTCATTTTATCTTCATTTGTACTTGCATTATTATTTGGCTTATGTTATCATCAGATTTGACTTTGATAATAACTTTGGATTTACTTCTGGATAGCTTTTTCACGAGGAGCTGGCTTTGCAGTGGGTTGTTTGCAGTGGCAGTGTTCGGGAATCAGCTTTGCAACAAGCCTGGTTCTTTTTTGAGTTAATGGTGAGCGAACTAAACACATCCCTTAATATTTTTTCCCTTGGTGAACAATTTTGTGTTAGCTCATTTTTTATCTTAGAAGTATTTTCTGTTGCACATCTTATGGTCTTATACATACCTTCAAGACAAAATTGTATGTATTACATTTCTGAATAAACACTGTGACACTCAGCATGTTTGAGGTGAAATTGTAAAGAATAAGGTTCATGGCCGGGCATGGTGGTGCATGCCTCTAATCCCAGTGGCTCAGGAGGCTGAGGCAGGAGGATTGTGAGTTCAAAGCCAGCCTCTGCAAAAAGCAGGGTGCTAAGCAACTTAGTGAGACCCTGTCTGTAAATAAAATATAAAATAGGGCCAGGGATGTGGCTCAGTGGTTGAATGCCCCTGATTTCAATCCCTGGTACACTCCCTGCCAAATGAGGTTCATTTTAACTCTTTTTACAGGGATAGTTGCAGAAGCTAGCAGTCTTTTTCCAGGAAACTTATGCTATATTCTCTCCTAGTCTGGACGTACAAGTGTATAATGGCAGTGCTGTAGATTTTATACCAAACAAAGGTAAAATGAGCATTATAAATGTCTATCACCATTATTATACCTAGAAAGCTCTTAGGGAAAAGTCAGTTACAGCCAGTAAACAACATCTTTTGTTTAATTCGATGATATTAAAAACAAATAAATGAACTAATATTTTAATTAATGAATATAGTTATAAGAAAACATGTATATATGTACACATACCAAATTTAAAAAATATTCTTCAGTTGGGTACAATATTCTAGCATATTACCAAGATACAGAAAAGTTTAAGTAACTTAATCTAAATATATACAGCTTAGAGGTAGCAGAACTATGATTTAAACACAAGCATGCTGGCACTAAGGAACTTCTTCTTTCTCCTTATCTCTGTAAAGCTGGATATCATTGAAACTTTTCTTTCAAAAAAGGAGTAGATAAAAATAAATAAGAAACAAAACCACAACAAAGGAAGAAAGAAAAAAGAAAAGTGGGGGAGAGTGAGGGATGAAGAAAGGAAAGGGGGAAGGAAGGAAGTAAAGAGACCATATATAAGTGACAGAAAACTCATTTTTCCTCCTAGATGATAAGTAGCAAATTTATAAATCATATGCTTTTTATAATATAAAAATTATAAATTTGACCTTTTTTTTAAAAAAAAAATTCTTTCTACTGTGTTCAGATTTCTTAAATGTAAGTCAAAAGACCAGTTCAAGACTTAGCTATGTTGTTTACTAACCTTAGGACTTGAGCTTCAATTTCCTTGAATTTAAAGTTTAAATCTCTTTATTATCATTATGACAGCATTGTAATAAAGATTCTATCTAAAAGCATTCTATGAACATAAATCACTTTTTTAATCTAATATTTTATTATTAATATTTAATCATTAAATATGTATTGTATTCCTACCATGTGCCACTTTACAGTAGATACTAAAAACACTACAGTGAAGACAGAGTCTCTAACCTTTCAAAGCTTAGAATTTGGGGATATGGAATAGCAAAGTTAATTAAAAATTTTCTTAAAGGATTTTTTTTCTATTGATATACACTGACTGTTTTTTCTGTTGAAATCCAGAATAATTTTATGAAGATAATATAGTGATTGACTTGTATTGTGTTTGATATTTCTTTGACACACACAAAATATTATTTGAAAAGCTAAAAATGTTTCAGCCACCCATTAAATAACATGGTATATTGAAAAAGTAGCCTGAGTGTTTAGAATTATTAAAACTGTTAAGCAAAATCATAAGAAATTAAACAAATGGCTTACGTCTTTTTTCAGGTAAAAAGTATGGTACACCACTTATACTTTAATGATAAACTTGATGCTCCAAGGAAAAGTCGTTTTCCAGAACGTTTCATGGATGACATTGCTGCTCTTGTCAGCACAATTGCTAGTGATATAGTTTCCCGATTTCAGAAGGTAGTGATAACTTTTTTCCACTTATCTCTTTTCAAGCTAAGATTAAACCACCATACTTTAATTGGTTTTTGCTTTATATTCTGTTTCCTAGGACACAGAAATGGTTGAGAGACTCAATATAAGCCTTGCATTCTTTCTCAATGATCTATTGTCTGTTATGGACAGAGGATTTGTCTTTAGCCTTATAAAGTCCTGCTATAAACAGGTAATATATAATAAGTAGTAATTAGTCATAAAGTAATTTAAATGCTGTTAGCTCTTTCCAGAGCTGGAGGTTTCAGAGCACGTTCATTTATTGGTATTAAAACAAAAAAGTAGCATAAACTAATGTATTGTTATTACTATGGTAAATGTACATTTGTTTTATCAGGGCACAAGCACTTTGGCATGTTTTGTTATTAGTACAGTGGCTTCTGTTGAGTTGTAGTGGTTCACTCATGATTCTTTAATTCCCCTTCTGGAGCAGATAGTCAGATCAGTAGTAATGAAAAGCAGCCTCAAGATACCAGGCAGGGGCAGCATTTATACAGCATGAACAGCTAACTGAATTGCTTGTGTTTTGAGTAAGTTTTTAAAGTAGCTGCATTTTGCTGTATATTTCTCCTGCTCTATAATCTTTGACCTTATAGAGGTCTCCTGAAGTCCATAATATTATTCATTATCTTGGCTTTAGTTAACTTAAAGCATCCTGGACTTCTTCCACAAACTGCTGATTTTGTTCTAAAATTTTTATGAACTGATTAATGAAACCTGCCTGTCAGGAAATATTAATTGTTGGTCCTGACAGGGCACGTGGTTGTGAGCCATATCATTGTTCCAGAAGTAACTTCTAAAGGAACTTTAAAAATTATATAGATCTCTGTGTTCCCATTGCAGAATTATTAAGTTTTAATCCTAGTTGGAGGTCAAGGGTAGTGTGAGACATGATGCTTATGAAGCACTTCCCACATGGTCCACAGATGAGTTTTGGGTAATTACTGGTTAAGAATTCTGTTTGGCGATATGAAATTTAATATTCTGAAGACCTGCTTTATTGGATGTCTTTATTGTTTCTTTTAATAGAGTTAACTAACTATACTTGGGCACTGACCTACTTGAAATATTTGCAAAACTTTGTTTTTGTTTTACTTTTTTTCCTAGAATTTTATATTCTATTGCAACCAAAAGTCATCCCGTCTTATTCTTGATGTATGAACCCCTATACTTGCCAAACATTGAGCTTGTCCCTAGGGATACTGAAACTTTTTTTTTTAAAAAAGAGAGAGTGAGAGAGAGAGGAAGAGAGAGAGAGAAAATTTTTAATATTTATTTTTTTTTAGTTATCGGCAGACACAACATCTTTGTATGTGGTGCTGAGGATCGAACCCAGGCCGCACGCATGCCAGGCGAGCGCGCTACCGCTTGAGCCACATCCCCAGCCCCAATACTGAAACTTTTAAGTCAGTTTATCATCTGACTCCCAAATAGCTTACGATGTAGCTGGGAAAATAGTCAATTATAAATATTATAAATATAGGTGAACGCAAGATGCTATAAAAAGAGTAGATAGTTCATTTTTAGTGATATTAGGTTATTTTGTTGGTATATTTTTCCTTCACAAAGTAGATTTTCAGGAAGTATTTATTAATGCTAAAGGTAACATTACTTTTAGGTTAGTGAAATACATTTATACAGTAAATCTTTTAGTTTTAAATTTTTAACTTCAGTGGTAACTCTGGACAAAGCTGGTACTATTGTTAAAATTATAAAAGCCAAAACTGTTCAGTGAGTACTATCCTTTAATTCTTTTATCTGTCATTCTAATATCAGTGATAGAAAAATAATGTATCGATTAATGTTGTCTTATTTACACAATACTTACAAGGTGTCTTCAAAGCTTTATTCACTATCAAATCCAAGTGTCCTGGTGTCTTTGAGGTTGGATTTTCTACGAATCATCTGCAGCCATGAGCATTATGTTACATTGAACTTACCCTGCAGCTTACTTACTCCACCTGCATCTCCATCACCTTCTGTTTCCTCTGCAACATCTCAGGTATGCAAAGTGTGTAAGCATACCTATAAAGTTCACTTGTGAAAAGGTTTTAAACAATGGAAAAATGATAATACTTATTGAGTAATAGCTGTATGATAGGCTCAGTTTCAAATGCATTATGAATGTTAGCTCATTTAATCCTTAGAACAACTCTAGGAGGTAAGTTCCATTATTATCCCCACTTACAGTTAAGAAAATGGAAACATAGAAAGTTTACTAAGTAAAAAATGGCAGCTTTGAACCAAGAATTTGTTTTAGAGTCTATGCCTCTACTTTGTGGGTACATGATAATTAGTAAGGATCAATACCCATGAAAGGATGAAGCATTACTAATCAGAGAAAGAAATCAAATTGCAGTGTAGGCTTGCCAAGCCCCACCTAACTTGTATTTAGAAAACCTGAAGGAAACTAGATGAACATTTAGTTTTCAGTGGATAGCACTTGATATAAACAGCTAGCAGTTTCTCTAATGATAAAAAAGGATAATTGTAATAATTAGTGAATATGTCCTCTCATATAGATTGAGATTAAGGGATTTTTATAGTTTTAGTACTAAAGAAGTCGAGATTTTCCTCCTTCCTGGCAAAACACTCTTTCTGCTATATTATTCCTGAGGTAAGCAAGCTACTTTCTTAAGCTCTAGATGTCTAAAGTCAAAGTTGAACTTAATTCTGTTTTCAAGATATTAAATTCTCAAATGGAATTTGATGAAAAGAAATAGTTAAATTCCCCTTGAAAGACTGAAAAACATCAGAAAGCACCCACAACTTTTCATTTTATCTTTGCAACAAATTTGGATCAACCCATTGGCAATTTTCTACTTGGTTAGCACATCATTTCTATAGTGAATCAAACTGATCTTTTACTTTTTTTTCCCTATCTTCTGCCAAGATGTGGAAAACCTGTAATGAAACATTTGTTTGTCTGGCTCCTTACTGAATATTGCATTTAGCCAGAAAATTCTCACAGCATTTCTTTTGAGAGGGAACCTGAGTTTTATGTATTTATTAGGAGACAATTTCTCTATAGAGATATCTGAAATCTGTTATTCTTCTTTAAAACTCTTCATGTGTGATTCTGAATATGGAATATATATTGGAAGAATACTATTTCACAATAGTGAAACTTTAAGAAACTCAGTAAGTAGACCACAGAAAGATAATAATTCTAGAGGTAATATATTCTGTAAAAAGTAACTTGGTATTTGGGATTTCTGTACAAAAACTAGTACCCTTGACTATAAATATTTCTCTTGTACTCTGGGATGAATGTATATTCTAACATTTGCCTTGTTCCCCTTGAGAATATGATATTGTGAATGTTAGGCGACTTAGAGAATACAGAAGAAAACAAATAGAAGATTTTCTGTGTGAGAGAAAGGAAATTAATTAAATTTTCTATTAATCAATTTTAATAATAAAATGATTACATTAGTGATATGATTTGTCATGGTTTCCTATACCAAAAATAAGCAGTTTCTTTCTCTGATGCTGTTAATACTAATATAAAATAAGCTATCCCAGGTACTGTTTATCTCTTTTTAATCATGCTAACATTTCATTTGTTGTACTGCTCTAACTGTAGGATATTTTGTTGCACAGCTGTTATGCTTTTGTTCTACTTCACTCCCCAACAGAGTTCTGGATTTTCCACAAATGTACAAGACCAGAAGATTGCAAATATGTTTGAATTGTCTGTGCCTTTCCGCCAGCAGCATTATTTGGCAGGCCTTGTGTTAACAGAGCTGGCTGTTATTTTAGACCCTGATGCTGAAGGGTAAGTAGACCAGTTTTTGCCTGTACAATGGAGAGTGGGACAGAAGCATCTCACACTGCCTAAGAATCTCTACTTTTCTATTCACCAAGTTCCATATGTATATAATTTCTGTATTTCCTCAAAGAAAGACACTTTTTTTTTCATATTTTGTTGCCTCTGAATTTGAGATTTGTCTTAAAACTGATAGTTTTAATGAAAATAATATTAATGATAATAAACCAGCATGGTTTATTTTATAGCATTCTTTTTCTTTTTAATTGTACATAAAATATATTGTGTATATTAGTAGATGGACTCAAACTTACCAAAATACAGTAGGCACTTTTCATTTAAGGAAAATAGACTAATTTCTTATGATATCCCGCATGAAGAAAGTTCTATGTATTATTTTATTTCAAAAATTTCACTATAAACAAATCTTAGACTTTCAAAGCTTCCAATGTTATGATTACTTTTAGATTTTTATAAATTGAAAAGAAGGGATACTGTTCAATAACTTAAATTTATTGGTATAGCCTAATGAGGCCTGGAGATACAGCTCAGTGATAGAGAACTTGCCTAATATGTGTGAATGGGAGCTCTGGATTCAACCCACAGCAAAGGAAAGAAGGGAGGAAGGAAGCAGAAACAAGAAAAGAAGGAAGGTAGTTAATTTGTGGTCTAGTATCCTTTATGGGCAATGTCCATCTTAATATTTGCATGGCACAGTGGTACATATCTATAGTCCTAGTTATTCAGAAACCTGAGGCAGGAGGATTGGTAACATAGAAAAATTGTGTCTCCTTTTAAAAAGTACAAAACCAAAAACTGACCATAATACATTTGATTAGTGGATTTGCTTGTTGTTTTTTTCAGTACTGGGGATTGAAAGCAGGGGCTTGCATATCTCTAGCACTGAGATATAGCCCCGGCTCTTTTGTTTGCTTTTATTAGTGTGTTATAGTTATAATAATGAGATTCATTTTGACATATTTATAAATGCATATAACATTATTTGCTCCATTTCAATCCTCAGTATTTCCCTTTTCTCTTCTTTCCTCCCTCCCCTGACCCCCTTCCTCTACTCTATTAGGTCCTTCTTATATATCTATGGTTTCTTTAATTGGTTCATTATCATTAATTTAATTCCAGACAGGGTTTCACTGAATTGCCTAGGCTGACCTCAAATTTGTGATTTTTGTACCTCAGCTTCCTGAGTAGAATTATTTGGTTCAATTAAAATTTTTTTTCTGATAATATGATCATTAATCTTATAATACAGATCAACCTCATATAAGGTTTCCATAAAACAAGATTTACCATTAAACAGGTTTCACTAGGGTTCTTTGATTATTTGAGGAGCAGATGAAAGAGGAGGCTTATGAAGTTCTTAGCAATATGTCCTGGCCATAGTCAATACTCAAAAATATTTTAAAGGCCAAATCTTTTATACATGAAAGACATGCCTTTTGTTTTTTTAAATAATGGTTTAACAATGGCAACCTCCTATATTTGGAATATATTTTTGAAACAGTAGTTTTCACACTGCATTCTGTATGGTTCTAAAGAGGTATTTAATAGGTTTCTATGTAGGGTGGAATGAGGTGTGTGCAGACTTTGGAATGTGGAGAGGGAAAACTAAGTGGATGAAACTCTGGACCTCCCAATCCTGCTTGCTACCACTTTCATATTTGGCATTTGACAAATGAATATGATGTCACTTGGAAAAAATAAAGGGATCCACTGTCTGGGAAAAAAGCTGTTTTGAAAACAATTTGAATATACTAGCTTTCTTTAATAACTGGTATATCTCATTTGAACTTTTATTCCCAGTATTTTTGCTTAATATATCAGGATATTTTGGGTTGCAAGAAGTAGAAAATTCTCCTTCAAACTGGCTTTATTAAAGGAAGGTAAATTTATTATTTCATATTTGGAAGAAAGATAGGGTTTTTACACTGATTTGGCTCACCTGCCTGTCATGTGCTGCCATGGTCACCAAAGCTATGCAGGTTCCTGGGTGGATTAGATTAGTTCTGCTTAAATATGATCCATAGATTCAGTGGTATGTCTGTTACAGGGCACCAGATGAGGAGCTGGTGTCCAAACATAAGTTACCTATGTCTCGAAATACTATATTGGGCCCATAGGACTTTTGATACTGTTATTATTGTGAGACCTACTCAACTAAGGGAGCAATGAATTGATTGCTCTTCTCAGACTATCACAAAGCAGCCAACCATTAAGTAGCAGGGCTGGTCTGATCAGGATCTACTCCTGAAATTGGAGATGGAGTCAGCTTGTCCTGAGCAATAGGGAAGGAATGTAGACCTGAACAAAATTAGTTCAAGGAGGAAGAAAGGTAAGGGGAGCACAGATCGAATAGGAGCTCAGTAGTATCTGCTATAAAGAATGGAGCATTTTAGCAGTCAGATATTTCTCCATTGAGATTTCTTTTCCACATCCAGAATCAATTCCTTAGCACAAGTTCATGTAAACACAAAACTGATAAAAGAATTCTTTACTGCTTTTTTGCCTCTTCAAGCTAGGATGCGTTGGTCTTTGACCCTTAGAAAGGTTTTCTGTACAATCCAAAAAGTAATGATAGTGTGTTCACTACCACCTTTTCTTGTGCATTCAGTTAAACAAGATATTGGAAGAGCTTGAAATAGTAATGTGTTAGATTATAATCTTAACTTTTACTCCTGTTTGTCTCTTCCTTTTCCTACTCTTTCTTGTACCCAATCCTGTACCCAATTCAACTGGTTCTACCTCCAAAATATATGTCAAATTCAGCCACTTTTTTGAATCTTCACTACTATTTTTCTGATTATACTTCCATCTTTGCCTCCTTAAAATTATTTTGTTTATACAGCTGCCTTAATGGTCTTTTGAAAGTGGGAATCAACTTATGTCATTACCTGGCTTAAATATTCAGTGTGTGTATATATTTTAAATAGTACTTAGAATAAAATCAAATGTTATTGTCTACTCCCATCAATCTCTTCCTTCCTCTCATTCTAAGATCTAACCATTCTGACTGTTTCTGAAATGTACCAGCTCATTTCCACCTTATGGCTTTACAGTTTTCTTTGCCTGAAGCAATACTCAACTGGCCTTAGGCTCTCAACACACCCATTTCTTTCCATAATTCTTCAGCTCAGCTTTCCACTCAAAACATCTCAGTGAGGTTTCATTGGTGATTCAAACTAAATTATAGCCATGTTGCCCTTACCATAATCATTCTTAACCATATAACATTGTTTTATTTTTTATAAAACATTTATCTGATATTTCCTTTTTTCTTGGTTTTTATCTTTCCATTAGAAAGTGAGCTCAGAAACTAGGCATAGTTACAGGATTACATACCTGTAATCCCAGCCCTTTAGGAAGTGGAGGTAAGAGGGTCACAAGTTCTAGACCAGTCTCAGCAACTTAGCAAGACCCTGTCTCAAAATAAAAAGTAAAAAGGACTGGGGATGTAGCTCAGTGGTAAAGCCCCCCTGGGTTCAATCACCAATACATATTAATTTAATTAAAAAAAATAACCAGTGAGATCGAGGAGCCCAAGAGCAAGCATCTAGTCCTTTTTGTTTACTGCTGTGCCTAAGAATTGTGTCTAGCACAAAGTTGACATTTAGTAACTATATGTTAATTCAATGAATCAGTGATTGTGAGAGACATCTCTTGTCTTGAATTTTACATTCTTGAGAGGTATAGAGATGATATGCAGCATATATTGTCCTAGATCATTGAGAGGAATCTTTGTACTCTGTCTGCTCTCTAAGTAATCAAGAATAATTCCTTGAGTGGCATAATATGTTCTATAATTCACCAAAGATTTGCTCTTTTTTAAAAATATGTTTTAAGTTGTAGATGGACACAATATCTTTATTTATTTATTTTTTAATGTGGTGCTGAGGTTTGAACCCAGTGCTTTACACTTACAAGGCAAGTGCTCTACCGCTGAGCTACAGCCCAAGACCCAAAGATTTGCTCTTTAGAAACTTTCATATAGTTAGAAAATTAAAACTAAAAGAATATACTATGATTAAATGCTAATTTTATGGTACATAGTTCTTTAGAAGATTAGAGGACTTACCCCTTGATTATACCATTTGTATTATTATTTAAAAAGAAATTTATTTTAGTTGTTGATGTACCTTTATTATTTATTTATTTATATGTG
The DNA here is from genome assembly GCF_045843805.1 of Urocitellus parryii. Taxonomy (NCBI): domain Eukaryota; kingdom Metazoa; phylum Chordata; class Mammalia; order Rodentia; family Sciuridae; genus Urocitellus; species Urocitellus parryii. The sequence goes on along the minus strand of NC_135541.1, from coordinate 45,058,017 downwards.
GTGCTGAGGATTGAACTCAGTGCCTCACACATACGTGCCAGGCAAGTGCTGTGCCACTGAGCCAGCCACAACCCCAGCCCCTGTATTATTATTTTTGTTATTATTATTTTAGTGTCTCTTTCTCTCTGGCTAAAGTGAATTCCTTAAAAATAAGGACAATGTCTTAAACACTGAAAATAGACCATTACAGATCTTGCATAAATATATATTTAATAGTTGAACGTGACTGAGTTATATAATCATAGGGAAAAGCTTCAAGAAAGCAGATGGGTAGAATTTAGGCAGGTTGAAGTCTAGGTCTGATAGTTGCTTAGAGATGAGTAATATCTATCCAGGTTTAAGAATCATTTGTGGTGATACAAGAAGTAAAAGGGGAGAACAGAAAGCAAATTTCTAGAATCTAAGCCTTGAGATTGGGTGATATTCCCTATCAGAAAAAAATACTGAGAAGAGAAAATATAAGATGATAAAATGTCAGAAAACTGGAGAGTGTGAACTGAGATATATGTGTCTGTTAGATGTGGTTCTTTACAGTGCTTAAAACTACATTTTCTGAATAAAAATCTAGAAGAAAGAAATCTCCAGGAAGCTTTCATATACAGTTATGTAAAATGCTTACGATCAAGGACTCTGGATTAGGACTACCTGCTATCAAATCACAACCTTTTCAATATTGAAAAGGCTTATTTGAAAAAAGAAGGAAAGAACTTGATGAGGGGGAACATTGAAGCTATTACAGAAAGATGGAGTTCATTAACCATATTTAGAAATTACTTTTTGAGAGAAGGTACAGTGTTTTCTGAGACAAAAAGAAAATATGATTTTGGTAAGTGTAAAGATGGGCATGTGTAAAAGATCTGGCCAGAGCAATTTTAGAATGGTCCTTCTTTCCTAAGATACAGAAAGAAGATATAGGTAAGGTCTTCAATCAAGTTTGTTAAGAGGCTTAAGAAGAGAGAGTTCTAAAACTGGTGCTAAGTGCAGCATTAAGGGCCAGTTAGAATGTATTGATTTTTAATAAGGATGATTACATACTCAAAGTGTCTCTAAGAGACAAAGAATGTAGAAAGGGAGAGTTACCCTTGCTAGTGTATTAGCTCAGTGAAAACTGAGGGGGGATAGGGAGTCTATTAACTAGAGATGTCAGAGAGATACCATTCTGTGGACTACATGGACCATTAGGTAGAAGATTCTTTATTCAGAAAAAGGAAATAATTTATTTTTGGTAAATGGGAAAAGATCTGATTTGATGAAATACAGTTTAAAGCTATTTAAAATTTATTTTTTGAAAAAATGTTACTATAAATGCACTTAAATTTTTAATTTTCAAATGTACTAATGAGGAGTTAAAATGTTCAGTTTTACTCCTAAGTGAATTTGCTTAGTAATTCCTTTTCTCCAGTTCTTAATTTATACATTTTTATACTTTCATATTGTTTTATTTATTTTAAAAGGGAATACATGCATATAAATGGCAAAGTTAAGAAATGAACAAAATTGATTTAGTACCATGACTTACTGTTTGTTTTAAAGATATTATCTAATCTCTGTGACCTTACTACTACTTCTTCTTCATCTCTTCTTTTTAAATAGACTCTTTGGATTGCATAAGAAAGTCATCAATATGGTACACAATTTACTATCCAGTCATGACTCTGACCCACGGTACTCTGACCCCCAGATAAAGGCTCGAGTGGCCATGTTGTATCTACCTCTGATTGGTATTATCATGGAAACTGTACCACAGCTATATGATTTTACAGGTACTTGATATGATTAGGACAAATTTTAAAGCTTTGTGTCTAAAAGTGTTAGAAAATATCTCAAGGATTATTTTATTTTAGCAAAACAAATGTAAGGAAACATACACTGATAAATATTTAACCATATTGTTGAAAAACTTTTGACTGTGTAAGGGAATTCACTATAAAATCCATGTAAGTAGTTTATAGGATGAATATAAAAATAATAATTTTGTAGCAATGTATACCTACTTTTTAGGTTTGTTTTTGTGAGTATGTACTATACATCTTTAAAAAGATACAAGGAAAGTTGACATGTTCTGCTACTCTCAGTGTCAACTTTATTCATATATGTACATAATGGAAATTAATATTCACCTAAGTTTCAAGAATTATGCTCATTATTAACACTGTTAATAAGTTGAAGTTAAATTGCTTCTTAAAAACTAGAATCCATACGGTTTTATTTCTCTTGCTTTAAATATTTACATTTTTACTTAAATTAGACTTTACTTAAATGTAGAATTTTGGTTGCAATAATATTTTCCGTGAATAAATTTTAACTAATAATTAGTCTCATAAAGAATACCCAATTTAATAAAACCAAAAACATTTTCTGAATACCTGATGTGTATTAAGAACTTCATATGATGCTACAACAAAGATAACTAACTCTTTGCCTTTAAGGGACTAATAGCTGAGTATAATCTTCCCAGTATTTTGATCTTAAATTGATCTTAAATTCTTAAGAATTTCCTTACTTGAAGGTAGAAATGTTTATATTATTTTATCTGTTTTTAAAACTAGGAAGTTAAAGTTCTCCACAAGTTAGAAATTATTACTGTAGAAATGAATTCATGTTTAAAATATGTTTAAATCATAAATTTAATGATAAATATCACTTGGCTATTTAATAAAACAGGTTTGAGTGTCTGGGTCCACCTTTAGGCAGAAATTTTTTTTTTAAAGATTTGCAATCATACAAAAAAAACAGACCACATACTCTAGAAATGTTGGAAAAAATGAGAAAAAGTCAGATGTCATGAATGCATAAAATATATGTAGATGATAGTCTATTTTATCAGTTATTACCATAAAATATTCACAAATCTATTATAAAACATTATATAATTCATCAAAATTTACACAGAGTATACATGATGCCATTCACATTTGAGAGAAATGTAAAAAGATGCAGTATTAAATCATAACTGCACAAAGTTAACTGTAGTACATACTAGACTACTATTGCTGTTGCAGTGAATTCATGTGTGGTGAATATTTTCTGGAAATGCTGTATGACAATCATCAATCTCTGTGAGCAGTTCACCTGGCCAATAAATTATGTATCAGTACAAAAAAGATCCCTGAAGTTCCTTGCCTATTTTTCACTGTATAAAATGCAGATAACATACAGAATATGTGTACTAACTGTTTATATTATTGGTGAGGCTTCTAGTCAACAGCAAGCTATTGGAAGGTAAGTTGTTGAAAAGTCAAAATTTATGTTAAAAATGTTACATATGGATTTTTGATTCTGGAGGTCTGCATCTTTATACATTTTTATAATTTCATATTTTATACTTTCATATACTTGCATTGTTCAAGAATCAACTGTATATGTTAAAAGTATTTTCTTTTAAAGAGTGATGGAGAATAGGGAAAAGAAACAGTGGCCTCAATAACTGTTCGTTGAGTTAAACAGTTTTGTTCTATGTTTTTTTTCTTCAGAAACTCACAATCAACGAGGAAGACCAATTTGTATAGCAACTGATGATTATGAAAGTGAGAGTGGAAGCATGATAAGCCAAACAGTTGCCATGGCAATTGCAGGAACATCAGTACCTCAGCTAACAAGACCTGGCAGTTTTCTCCTCACATCAACGGTAAAGCAGTCCTCCTACAGAAATTTTTTTTTTGGAATATATTTTTGAGGATGTGCCCATACTAACAGAGATTGTTGTATTAGCTCATGCAGAAGTACTTTGAGCTTTATTTATTGAATTAAAACATTAAAACTCCCAGAATATCTACATTGTTTTAAATACTATTATATCAAGCTTTATGGGATAAAATTGTTTTTTGTCATTTAGAATTATTGAAAATTGCCCTATTTTATATAGCTCATTTTCTTTATTTCTAAAATCCATGCTTTTATACTTTATCAGCCCCACGATATAGTGTCACTTGAGCAGTTGAGAATATTTTTTAATCTGTGAAGATTTATACTTTTTCATTGTTTTATAAATTGGTATTTACTATGTCCCTGTATTTTTTCTTGCTATAAAAGAGAAGGGTATGTGTACCAAGAGGAGACAAACTGCCAATAGAGCAAGTTCAAGTGCTAAAAGTTTTAAATGACTTTTTTCAGAAAAATATAGTAATACTTATGAATTTTGTCCTCCTTGACAACTTTTTATAGCTTTATTAAGATGTTCAAAATTCACCTATTTTGGTGTTTATTATAGAGTTGTGCAGCCTTCAACTTCAATTAATTTTAGAACATTTTAATCATCCTAGAAAGGAATCCTTATACCTATTAGCAGTTATTCCCCATTTCTTCCCAACCCCTAAATTAGAGAGTGACTAATCTACTTCCTATTTATATAGATTTGCCTATTCTGGGTATTTCATGTAAATGAAATTGGGTACCATGTGATCTTGGGTGTTTGACTTCTTTCACTGAACATAATATAATACTTTTGCAGATCATCCATCCATGTTATAGCATGTATCAAAGCTTCTTTCTCTTTTTTTACCAAATAGTATTCCATTATCTTGACATACCAAAATTTTGTATATCTCTTTGTCAGTTGGTGAACAATTTGGTCATTTCCATTTTGAGGCTGCTAGAAATAATGCTATTTCATAGTGAACATTTGTGTACATGTCTTTGTGTACACACGTATTTTCATCTCTCTTAGCTACCCAAGAGTGAATTTGCTGGGTAACATGGTATCTCTACATTTAACATTTTGAGAAAATTTTAAGATCCTTTTTTTCCAGTGTGTCTGCACCAGTATTCATCCTCTCGAACAATGCATGTGAGTTCCTTTTCTCCAGATCCTCACCAACACTCATAATTATTTGTTTTCTCAATTATAGTCATGTTTAATGAATATGAAGTGGCATCTCATGGTGGTTTTGCTTTGTGTTTCCCTAAGGATCTAATGATGTTGAGCACCTTTTCCTGTGTTCAGTGGCACATTTTTCATTTATCTTTGGAGAAACGTCTTTCCAGATTCTTAAATTGTATTATTTTTTACATTATTGAATTCAGAAAGTTCCTTATTCTAGATAAAATCCCTTTTCAGATATTTAATTTGCAAAACTTTTGTCTCCATGAATTATCTTTTCACTTTCTTAATGGTGTTGTTTGAAGTGCAAAAGTTTTGAGACTGTTTGTTTGCAGAAATTTATTAAAATTGATAAGATGTGGGGCTAGTGTTGTGGCTCAGTGGTAGAGTGCTTGTCTCTCATGTGTGAGGCACTGGGTTTGATCCTCAGCACCACATAAAAATAAATAAATAAAAATAAAGGTATTGTGTCCATCTACAATGTAAAAAAAATTTAAAAGACATTGATGAGATGTTTAGTTTTCTATCTCATGAATGTCCATCTGGCGGCCTGTCAGAGGGCAAGCTGCATGCTTTCTGATGCCGCAAAAGTCCTTAAAATTTTCAAGATAACAAACCTAACTGTACTTCTATAAATGTGAAATCTATTGTTTTCATTTTATTTATTTGTTCTAATTAGTTATACATGACAGCAGAATGCATTTTGACCCACTGTACACAAATTGAGCCAACTTCTCATTCTTGTGGCCATACAATGCAGAATCACCCCGGTCCTGCAGTCATATATGTACATAGGGAATAATGTCCGATCATTCCACTATCCTTCCCACCCCTTCTAAATGTGAACTCTTTTTTTAAATAAGTTTTTTAAAACATTTTTCTATGTTAATCTTGGTGGGGTTTTTATTACTTTTATTTTATTTATTTATTTTTATTTGGTGCTGAGAGTCAAACCCACATACGTACGAGGCAAGCGCTCTACCGCTGAGCCTTAACCCCAACCCCTAAATGTAAATTCTTAAATCTTAAAACTAACAAACTGTATAATATAAGATACTTACAGATAAGTCATTATATAGTAATCTAAATCCGAAAACATTTTCTGTGGGACAATAAAAGGCTTACTTCCTTTTAAACAAATAAACAAGATTATTGTAGCCAGATATATCCAAGTACAAAAGTTTTTAATTTTAGTGAATTCAGTTTATTAGTTTTTCTTGTCAATTGTGTTTTTGGTGATTTTTTTATATACAATAGAAAGTTATAAAGTGCATGTACAAAATCTAATAATAGAAAAAGCAGCAGTGTACTCAATGGTTATCCTAAGAAATAAAATGCCATGAATACCTTTGAAGTTCCCAGTCTGTTGTCCTTAATTCCATTCTTCCTTTCTTTCAAAATGACCACTATTCTCCATTTTATTGACCGTACTTTTCATTTTTTACATGTCTAACTATGAAAAGTACACGAAACACAAATGAGCAAGTTTTCAAAACATCAGAAAACAACTTTGTAATACCACTGTGGACAAAAAAAGAGAACATTGGTTATCTTTCAGAAATCTTTGGTATGCTCTTTTCCAACCACAGCTTTCCCTCCCAAGTCATCCACTATCCTGACTAATGAAATAATGGCTTGATTTGCTTATGGTTTTGTTAAGTTTGAATTCCTAAATATCATAGTTTAGATTTACATTATGTTTTTAATATTTATCCATGTTTTTATAAGTTATAGCAATATTTCACTGATTTTAATTTCTGTATAATATTTCATTTTTGAGATAATTTTGTTTATTTATCCATTCCTAGATAAGTAGGTGATTTGGGGTTATTACAAATAGCAATCTTATAGGTTTTCTTTTATATATCATTTATGCATATATACATATTTATTTAGGGTATTCTCTAGGACTGGAATTTGTTGATTTGATAGAGTGATTAGACTGTAGTATCTTCGTCTATACCAGGTTATGCCCAACTATTTTCCAAAGGGTTTGTTTCAATTTATACTTGGAGTGTAAGGTCCCATTGCTTTACATATTCATCAGTACTTAGAATTGTCAGACTTTGGTTTTTGCCAGTATGGTAATTTATAGTTGTATCTCATTTTAGCTTTCCTTTCCTCAGTGGTTTATAGAATATGCGCTTTTGCATAGGTATGTTGGCCTTTTAGATTTTCTCTTTTGAAGTATCTAGAAGTTTTTTTTTCCCCCATTTTCCATTGAGTTGTCTGCCCCTTTATAGGAATTTGTAGGAGTTTATGTACATATTCTTGATCTAGTCCATTTTCAAGTATAATGGTTCAAATAGTTATTCTCCAAGACTGTTATTCTCCAAGACTGTTTTCATACTCTAAATTGTGAATTTGGAGGTTAGAACATCTAATTTAAATTTTTTTAAATTCCCCAAATTATTTTCTGTCCCTTATTTAAGAAATTTGGGGGCATTGGTAGAGTACTTGCCTGGTATGTGTGAGGCCCTGCATTCAAACCCTAGCACCATCAAACAAACAAACAAACAAAAAAACCAGGAAAACATTTTTTCTCATTTCAAAATTTTGAAGGTATTCTGCTGGGTTATTTTTTAAATGCTTTTTTAAATTCTTCCTTTAACATATAATTCCAAAATCTATCTGGAATTGACTTTTTAATGTACAATATAATTTAAGGAGTCCAGGTTCACATATATATTTATTTAGCATATTATACCAAATACTCTCATACCATTTATTGAAAGAGTATTTTCCCATTCATCTTTGAAAAAAAAAAAAGGAATGTTTTCCTTATTGCTCTGAAGTACTGTCCCTATATAGTTTAGAGTGTGGAAAACTCCTTAAACATTAAAGAAAAGATTATTCTTGGCTGATTTTTTACCCTCTGTTTTTCTGCACAGATTTTAAAATCAGCTTGTAAAAATTCCACTGAATTAGAATTAACAAAACCCAATGAATTTTGGGGGGATTTTGGTTAATATTGTATTGCATTATGGATCAATTTTGGAGAAAATGGATATTCTTACATATCAAATCTCCTAATTTTGAACACATTAGATTCCCTATTGTTTAGGTTATATTTAATATCTGTGAATACATAAATTTATGATTTCCACCACAGAGACTCAGCCCATCTTTATAGATTTATATTGGTCCTTGATCTTCTTTTAATGGTCATCTTTTGAAAAAACATAATCTGTCATCTTTTTTAAAAAAATTCTATTTTCTAATTCTTGATTGCTTTTATGTTGAAACAATACTGATTTTTACACAGTGATTTTTGTTTCCATCAGAATTGCTAAGCTACTAATATGTTAATTAAAATTTTCTATTTATACAATCATATTATCTAAGAATAATGGCAATTTAGTTTCTTCCTTTCAGACTTTTTCATAATTTATTGTACTGACTAGGACATCCAGTACAATATTGAATAGAAATTGTAGTAGTTGGCATCCCTAAAAGGAAAGCTTTTAACATTTCATTCTTAAATATATATTCAATAAGTGTGTATTTTTTAATATACCCTCTATTGTGTTATGGAAATTCCCTTCTGTCTCTAGTTCATGAAGAGTTTATTTTTTGCTTTGTCCTTTGCAGTGCTGGGGATCAAACCAGGGCCTCATACATAGTAGGCAAATGCTCTGTCACTGAGCTCTACCCATAGCCCAGAGCTTTATTTTTCAATCTTCAATAGTCATTGAATTTTATCAAAAACTTTTATTTTATGTGTTGACATGCTTATTTATTTTGCATTTAATCTTTTAATGTGGTCTGCTTGTCTTTCTATTATTAAGCCAACCTTGAAATCCTGAATTAAATTCAGCTTTTTCATAGTTGTATATTGGTATATTTGGCTTGCTGGTATTTTATTTAGGATTTATATATTTATGTTTATAAGTAAGATTGCCTGTAACTTTTCTTTCTCATAATGTTCTTTTAAGATTTGAACTCAAAGTTAGGTTAACCAATTAAAATGAGCTAGAGTTTCCTCTTTTTACAAGTACTTGTTTAAGATTAGAATTATTTCTTCCTGAAATATTTGGAGAACTTGTGGGAGAAACCATCTGTGCCTGGAGTTTTTTGAAAGTTTTTAAATTACTGATTTAATTTCTAGCACAACTGTAAGACTGTTCAAGTTTCCTGTCTCCTTATACTAGTTTTTGTAAATTTTATTCTAATGGAAAAATTATTCAAATTTCTTAGCATATAAAGTTGTTCTAAATATCTTGTATGGTCTTTAATGTCCATACCATCTGTAGTAGATGTAAATAAACCCTTTCATTTTGGTGACTAGCTTTTTGTACCTTTCTTTTCTTAATCATCTCTTCAGAAATTTGGAGTGTATCTTTAGTATCAGTTTGGGGATGTTCTTGATTCTCTCTTTTGAATTGTTTATTATGTTTTTAAATTTCTAGTTGTAAAAATTTGTGATTTTTGTCCTAATTGGATTCTCAAAGAGGACTTAACTTGTGTGGTTTTAATTAGTTTGTTATATTTTGGGCAATTGATTTTATGTATAATAAATGGTTAATTTTTTAAAATATCTCATATCAAAATGGACAAATGTTCTTCAATTTTTAGTCACAGTTTTCTGTATATTTCTGTTACTCCCCATTTCAATCTTCTTAGCCTTTTTTGAGTTTTGTCTGCTATTCTAATACCCCATTACAATTTCAGTTCAGTCATTTCTCCTTGTTCCATCAGATTTTTGTTTCTTCTGTGGCCTGATTATGAGGTATTCAGAAATTTAAATTATTGTATATTTTAGGTGAATTGTACCTTTTTCAACATGTATAATGCTTTAAAAAAAAGTATAGTTATCTTGGTTTCTTTTGCCTAGTGTTTATAAATGTCGTGAGTCTTTTTATCCTTATTCTTTCAATATACTTGTATCATATGTAAAATGTGTCTTATAAATAGCATAGTTAGATTTTGTCTTATATTTTTAAAAATGTGGCCTGGTAATCATTCCCTTTCACTAAAGTTTTTAATTATTATATTTAGTATTATTAAATTTAATGCACTTAGCTTTTTCTTTTTAATTTATATTGTTTCACCTATTATAGTTTTTTGTCTCATTTACTGACTTCTATTGGATTTTTTCCCCCATTTTTTCCCCATGCCACCTGCTTCTCCCTACTCATTTGAAAGTTATACAATCTGTTTCTTTTCTTTTTGTGATTACATTATAAATCATGTTATTCTTTTAAATTACCAAATATAATATTAATCGTATCTTTATTTTCCAATTAGTTAAAAGAAGGATCTTAGAACAGGTTGACTCTACTTACCTCTCTCCCAATTTAAAATAATTTTCATGCATTTTTATTTATAAATATCATTATAGTTCTCATGGAAATATTATTAAAATTATTATTATCACTATGGATATATAGAGCCAGTTATTATTTAGATTTGTATGTGTGTTCACCATGTTTTTTGTTCTTTGTTCTTTTATGAATTCCTGATCTTCTATATGAGATCATTTTTCCTCATTGTGAAATATATCCTTTAGAATTTTCTATGCTGTGATAAATTTTCTATGCCTGTGATAAACTGTCTCAGTGCTTATTAGAAATATGGTTTTATTTGACTTTCATTCTTTAGATTAAAAAACAGAATCTGAGTATTCTAGTTTATTTATGCAAGCTGAGAACATTGCTCCAACTGTCTTCCCATTTCCATTGCTGCTGTTGATAAGTCAGCTGTGACCTAACTTGCCTCCTTGAAGATAATCCGTTTTTTTTGTTGCTTCTTTATGATATTCTTCTAAGAATGGTTTTCTGTGAATTCACTGTGTTGAATTGTTTAATTTCTTATATTTATCGTGATTTGTACTTTATGAGTTTATTTTTTTAATCTGATTCAAAATTTTTCTTCAGTTCTTTAAAATTCTCAGCTACTGTCTAAATTTAATGGCCTCTTCTCCATTCTGTTTCTCCTCTCTTTGTATTCCAGTTATATGCTAATCCTTTTTATCATATCCTCTTTGTCTTTCTCTTCTTCTGTATAATCCATCTTTTTGCTTAATCTATATTCTAGTTAACTAATTCTTTTCTTTACTATACCTGTTATTACATTAAACCAAAACATTGAGGTCTTAATATGATTATTGTGTACATTTTTCTCAGTTTTCTAAGTTTTGTTTGTTTCTTCTGTCCCCCTCACCCCCCCAAAAATCTTTTTATACTTTCAAGTTTGATTATTTTTAGTTAGATGAGGGTTTGATTTACCTTGTTCAGCATTGTCCAAAACAGAAGTCCCTCCTTGTTTTTCTTTATAGTTTTGCCACCTTTTTTTATTTTCTCTTTTGGTCTGTTTTCTGTTAGAATGAAACATGTGAAACTGAGTAATTTAGAAAGGAAAGAGGTTTATTTAGCTCACAGTTTTGGAGACTGAAAGTCCAAGATCAGGCAGCTCTTACCAGTTTCAGCTCTGGTGAAGACCATCTTGGCTAAGGTACCACATGGCACATATCATTATGGCAGAGGTCTTTGGAGAGGGAGAGAGCACATGGTGAGGCAGGAAGTTAGAGAGACCAGAGAGGGATCAGTAATGATTTCCCTCTAGGCTTCCTGTCTTAAAGGTCCCATCAATTTTTAATGTTGCCACATTGAAGACCAGGCTTCCAACACATGAACCTTTGAGGTAATGTTTTTTGGCAATATACCAAAATAATATTTTGTTCACCTTTACATGATTTTTATCCTTTTTATGACTATATACTATGAGTAATTCTATGACTTAATTTTTTATCACTATATGAGAGGCATTCATGTTGATATGTACCACCGCAGTTTGTAATCTATTGTATGAAAGTATTATATATTATACATTCTATCTCAAAGGAAGTTTATGGTGTTTGCACTTTTTGACTATTACAAACAACGATATCAAAAGGTTTCCCTAGGGTGTGTACCCAGGAGTGGAATCATAGTATATTCCTTCTAAAATTTGAAGTTTTTACCTTTTGCATTTAAGTTTCTTCTTTATCTGGAATTTAGTTTTGATAGAATGGTGCAAGGTCAGAATCCACTTTTTTTCTCCCACCAGGGAAATCATTTGTCTCAATATTATTAAACTGTTCATCCTTTCACCACGGATCCTCAGTTTTAGCTTTGTCATAGATTATATTTTCAAATATGCATAGCACATTCTTTTTGTTCTCTTTTAGATTATTTGTCTGTCCATATGCCAAAATCACTGACCTTATCATTCTCATTTTTAGCAGCATTCCTATCTGGTAGAGCAAATTTATTTCCTCTACCCGCTACCATTCCACCTGGTTCTTTTCCAAAGTGACTTACATATTATTGGCTTCTGCTCTTCCCCTTAAGATTTTTTTTTTAATTTTTTTTTTAGTTATAGATGGACACAATGCCTTTATTTATTTATTTTTATGTGGTGCTGAGGATCATACCCAGTGCTTCACACATGCTAGGCAAGTACTCTACCACTGAGTCACAATCCCAGCCCTCCCCCCTGTTAAATTTTAAAAATTAGTTTATCAGATTTCCTGACTGGGGTTTTGATTAGGATTGCATTGATCCTATAGAAATTTTAGAAAAAAAACTGACATTGTTACGATATTGAGTTTTTTCGTTTCTTTAACTTCCTTTCAATTTTGTCACAATGTTGTTGGCAGTTTATATGGGGTATAAGAAATGTCAATGTGTGCCTGTTGGTAAAGTTCAGAATAATTTTTCAGTTGCATTTCTAAATAATAGGTAGTTGAAAATCCAGAGCATTGTTGCATATCTGAAAATTTATTTATAAGAAGTATCTACTTTTAAAACAAATGAATATTTTCTTATGAGAAAGATTGTAGATTTTGGATGAGATTCAGAGTTATTTGTACCTAGATCAGTTATTTGTACCTAGATCAGGAAGCACAGCATAGTGGTTAAGTTAATTTATGTAGGTGAATTCACTTATATGTGCTTGAGTACATGAAAGAGAGTAGACATAGTGAATAAGAGCTTGGACTCTAGAGCCACATTTTCTGCATTTGAATACCAGTCTCACTGCTGATTACATAACACTCCTGATGGCTCAGTTTTCTTGCTGTAAGATGGGATAATAATATTTTTCTCTGATAATAATATTTTTCTACTACTGTAAGGGATAAGTAAATTACTATGTATAAAGTGTTTACTATATTACCTAAAGCCAAAGTAAGTATTATGAAAGTATTAACTGCTACCATTATCATGCAGAATCGAGAGAAGATCTGGAAGGTAGTTAAAATCATGACCCTGCCATTTAAGTATGTTCAGTTTTCCAGGGTCTTTTCTCTCAACATCCCTTTCACTGATTTCCCATTATTATTTAGTATATTTATCAACCAAATATTAGAATGTGATATAAAGATGAGGAGTGTAGACTTTGTAATCTGGTTAACTAAAATCTTACTTTTTGTGGTTTGTGATTTAGGGCAAATTATTTAACCAGTAGCCTTCAGTTTTCTTACCTGTAAACCAGAAATGAGAAGTTATTATTATAAAGATTATTGTGAGTTATATAAGAAAAAGTGATAGCATAGTGTCTAGCACATTTTAATTTTTATTTTTATCATTTTCATTGTCATTTTATATTATCTGTAAAATTGATACAACTTGCTTGTTTATATAATTGTAGAAGTAAATTAATGTTTGTGGAGTGCTTAGTAAATTTTGCGGTTAATGTTACAGTAAATGTTCTTATTTTTGGTATTTCACATACCATATACTGTTGCAGATTAAATATTGAATACAGCATTTCGACTTTATCTGCCATGAGTAAAAAATAGCATTTTACTTTGGTACACTCTTAAGACTTTTCCCCTTTATGTCAATGGTCCTAGATAACAGTGGTCTACTAACTTTCACGAATATGATTTTGTTATGACTTTCTATTCTTAACACCTCTTGCTTAATCCGAGTAAGTTGCTTTTTTCTTTTATTTTCATCAGGCCTGATATTTCATGATATCTTCATTTAGTTTTTAATAATCAACATTTTCCCTTTATGTCTTCTATTATAACATTTTAAAAATTCTCTGCTGACAGTCCTGCCAGTGACTAAAACAAACTTTTAATGCCAGGAAAAGTTCATTAAACTTCAATCCTTAACTTTAAAGTTCAGTATGATTGTTTTATGTGTTATCTAAATCAAATGGATCTTTTAAAATCTCTTGTTTTTAAGCAATTTTTGTTTTACTATTTTTAGAAGAAAACAATTAACAACCCAAAGGATAAGAAATGGTCATTGGTCTATCAATATCATTCTACTTCTCTTTGTTTTCAGAGTGGCAGGCAACATACTACCTTTTCTGCAGAGTCAAGTCGGAGCCTTTTGATCTGTCTACTTTGGGTTCTCAAGAATGCAGATGAAACAGTTCTACAAAAGTGGTTTACAGACCTCTCCGTCCTGCAGCTGAACCGGCTATTAGACTTGCTTTATCTCTGTGTATCTTGTTTTGAGTACAAAGTAAGTGGTGATTATACCATTGCAGACAACAAGAAAGGAAAAATAATGTGGTAAAGAAAGAAGAAATTTTTCTCAATACCTTTTCTTTTCAATGTTTAGGGGAAAAAGGTGTTTGAAAGAATGAATAGTTTGACCTTTAAGAAATCAAAAGATATGAGAGCAAAGCTTGAAGAAGCTATTCTTGGGAGTATAGGTGCAAGGCAAGAAATGGTACGCCGAAGCCGAGGACAGCTTGGTATGTACCCAGTATCTTCTCCTTCTGGTGAGGGTTATTTTCATTTCTTTTAATTACATATTATAATCATCTTGTTTGAAGTCACCAATGATAATCCTATGCTTTCTTAAAGATCATTTTAAATGTAATTTTGAATTAACATGGGTAATTATTTTTCTGTAGGAATTCAAGTTAGAATCCTGATTTACAGAGTGTAAACATAATTTTCAGTTTGCTCTGGCTTATCTCAGTTTATGCCTGTTGCCCTTTTGTGATTATTATTATATCATTTCCACTCCTTGTTAAAATTGACTCTTCTTTTTAAAGTAGTTTTAGATTCACAATAAAATTGAACATAAGATACAGAGATTTCCCATATACCCTCTGCCAAGGCACATGCATAGCTTCCCCCATTATCAGCACCCCCACCTGAGTGGCACAGTTGTTACAGCTAGTGAATCTACATTGACACATCATCATCCAGAATCCATAATTTACATTAGAGTTCCTTCTATGCCACATCCCTTCTTCCTGTTAGAAAGTGTTCTAGTTTTCACAATGCATTAAAATACCTTGTTTTGAAGGCAAAAATATTGCCCATCAAGGAGAAAATACAATTTAGTAGCATTCCAGGTCTATTTCTAATCCCAGATCTGCTATCTATTAGCGTATAACCTTGTCTACATCACTTAATCTCCCCATCTTCCTTTTCTTCATCTCCTTGTGATTGTTTTGAGAATGTAGAAGGTGCAACTAACTGACTAACTAACTACAGTAATAAAGAATTCTTTCTGTTTTGTTTATTTATTGAACAGAAACTTATTGAGCTCTCAATATGTGCCAGACACTTTATCAACATGGGCATAAAATACTGTACAAAATAGATATCATTTCTGTTCTTAAGTAGCTTGTATTCTTGTAGTTATACATGCTATGGAAAGGAATAAAACAAATTAAGAGAAAGGAAGTGTTGGAGAGTAGGGGGAGACTTTTCTGAAAAAATGATGAATGATTTGTGAAAATTCTGAGAAAAGCAATCAAGTAAAAGGAACAACAGCTGTTACTGAGGTCCTAAATCAGGAGTACATGAGACTATACGTACTAATAGGGAATAGGAAAGAGAGCAAGAAAACTGTAATGAGGCAAGCGAGGGGAAGTGGTAGGAAGAAAGATCATATCATGCAAAGTCTCGGAAGAAAAGCATTGTTAGAACCTTTGTTTATTTAAAAGAGTGATTTTTAAAAGAAATATCCCATGTAACAAACATTTCTTTTGTAACTATTTTGAAGGTGTCAAATAAAAAACATCATTGTCGGGGGTTTTTTCACTTGTACTAAGGATAAAATGGCTATGTACAAAATTAATGACCTGCAGCATTTCTTACATGTTTACAGATATACGTAGGTGTGATTCAACGGAAACATCATTTTTAAATTGGTTGTGAAATTTATTTGACAGAGAGAAGCCCATCTGGAAGTGCCTTTGGAAGTCAAGAAAATCTGAGATGGAGAAAGGATATGACTCACTGGCGTCAAAACACAGAGAAGCTTGACAAGTAATATAACTTTCTAATTTATATTTCTTATGGGCTTGTTGAATTTCAAATGGAAGAGGAAAATGATTAATTTTAGTGTTATATTTATTAGGTATTCAAATCTCAAAAGATAATATATCTAATTTTCAAATTTTAGATTAGAACATATTTAGCGAAATGTGTGATATATTTCAAAACCCATTTCCCCCAACAAATCCAAGGGGAAAGTGCAGTGAACAGCTATTTTCTGAACAATTTTAGGTGTCATACTAAATTAAAAATTTAAAGTATTGCAAAGAATTACAAAATGAATATTTGCCCTCTTGGATCTTAGAATAAAATTAAAGAAAGACAAAAATAATACAGATCTTTTCTTTCTAGCATGCAAGCAAACTAGTGACATCGATTCCACTGCTGAAAATAAGTAGAAATGCACTTAGACTGGACGACCCCTGCCTTTTTAAAAATACATTTATTTTATTTATTTATTTTTTTAAGTGGTGCTGGGGACCAAACCCAGGGCCTCATGCATGCAAGGCCATCACTCTACCACTGAGCTACCACCCTAGCCCCAGACGACCCTTTTTACCACCCAGAGGATTCTGATGAGACTTCCATAGCTGGAAGTCTGGCATAGAGGGGCTTAAATTTTTTTACCTGAGAATTCGTAATTGCTAGTCCTCAATTAGCTTGGCTAACCCAAAAAATAAGCTGACTTACTCATCCAGGTTCCTCCCAGTTTTAGCACTGATCTTCCAAGGCAAACCAGGAGGGTGGGTCACCCTGGTAAACATTTGTAGCCCAAGCCTCAGAAGATTCTCACAAATAAACTTCCAGAAATTTTTTCTTACAGACAGTAAAATCACAAAACACAGGAAACAAGGCCGTGTGAGAGCCAGCAGAGAGAGAAATAACAGTATCAGTATCATATATATATATATATGAGAGTTTCAAATGATCAGAGACTAAATGTAATATAAATATGTGAGAACTCTTCAGATTTGAGTGTACTTTCCTCAACTTCTCTGTCTGCCAAGTCCATTTTTCTGGTTGCTTTTCCGTGTATTGTTGTTTTCAGAAGTCATAAGCAGCCAGGCATTATTAATGTGTTACTTTTATTTTTTCATTTGTGTAACTTATTCTCTCAGCTTCTCTTCTCTGGTTTGAGAAAGACT
The DNA here is from genome assembly GCF_045843805.1 of Urocitellus parryii. Lineage (NCBI taxonomy): Eukaryota > Metazoa > Chordata > Mammalia > Rodentia > Sciuridae > Urocitellus > Urocitellus parryii. Next base: position 45,040,814 of record NC_135541.1, on the reverse strand, counting down.
TTTTGGGTGTTTTCTTAATTTTTATTTTTTTTTTTTGCTTAAACTGTCTTGTTGTGTTTCTTTATGCAGTCTCACTGGAAATTTTAAGTGTCAACATTAAATATTTTCTTTTCTAATTTAATTCTGATAATGGTTGTATTTTATTTTGTGTTTTATTCGAATGCCTTCTAAACTTGCACTCTGCTACTGAGCTAATATTTTAATATAAAATATTAGTATTTAATATTTTCCTCAATTTGTAAAACATTAAATTCATGAAGCATTTTCTTTAGTTGTTTAGTGCCAATAGTGAAGACACAAAACAATTACAGACCTAAGAACTTCAAAAAGTTAGCATTTAATATGTCCTTTTACTTTTGTTTTATGTGTTGTTTATCCACTTTAATACATAGGTTCTATCTGTTGCTACTTAAAAATGTCAACTTTACCCATAAATAATTTTATTGATTTTTAATTTCCATTAAGTGGTATTTATATAAATGTTAGTATTCAAGTAAACCACTTAGTTGCATCAAATGGCTTTTTTTTCCTTATTTGCTTTTTCCACTTTATTGAGTAATAATTAAAATATGCATACTTATAGTGTACCACATTATGTTTTGATATATGTGTGTGCAGTTGTGAAATGATTGCCATAAAGTAATTAGCATATCTGTCACTTCACATAGATTTTTTTCAGTTTTATTTCTAACGTATGATTCTATCTCATCTCACTGAAGAGTTACCTTATGAACATATTTGTATAAAAAAATTGGGAGAAAGTTAGATGAAACCTGAGAAATAATAGGTACTTTTGTCCTGAATAAATACTTTGAAAATTTTGGGAATGCCAAGATGAATTCTTAATGTTTGCTGCTTTACAGGAAGCATTCCTAAATACAAATCCACATAGCACCACCTAGAGTCAGTGTACTAATCTTCATAATGAAATTACACGTTTATTGCATGTTTGAAAGCTAAAACAAAAATATTTAAATATTTACACTTTTAGTGTCATTGTGCTTCTGTAGTAGGGTAAGAGAATGTGTATCGGCATGGTCAACAAATCATAGGATAAAACAAAAACATTTTTAAAATATTGCCTTTTTAAATAATTTTGTTATCCACACAAATATTTAAAATGTTTTCAAGATTTTCATTTTTATGCATCCTCAAAGTCTTTTAGGGTTATGGCTTTTAAAAAGATAAATATAATTTCTTATGCCATTTTATATTAGGTCAAGAGCAGAGATTGAACATGAAGCACTAATTGATGGAAATCTGGCTACTGAAGCAAACCTAATCATTTTAGATACATTAGAGATTGTTGTCCAGGTAAGAACACAAAGAAGAGGGAATTTAAAGTATAGACTTGGTAAATTAAGCTAGGAGGAAAGTAGTTATTGAGTTGTGTAACTTCATTTAAATATCGGTAATTTCTAAAGATTTAGTTCTAAGCAGTCTGATTCTCTAATTATTAATTATATCTCTTCTAACAGCCACAGTATCAATGTTTATTTTTTTGAGGATGATTATAAAGCTGTATCTCTTTTTTTTTTCCTCTTCAAAGCTTAACCTTGCATTTCTAAATGACCACTGAGTACTTATGTTGTTTGGTTATCCTTACACACTATCTTAAACTTGTATGCATAGCCATGCTTACATACAGGAGAGTTCTAGGATTTTAATTTACACAGAGTCTTCTTCCCTCCCTCCCCTCACCCCTCTCTCTGGTACTGGAGATTGAACCTAGGCACTTTGCCACTGACCTACATCTCCAGCCCTTATTTTTAATTTTGAGACAGGGTCCCATTAAATTGCATAGAGCCTTAGTAAGTTGCTGAGGCTGTCCTTTAACTTGTGATCCTCCTGCCTGAGCCTTATGTGTGCCACTGTACCATGCTAAGCTTTTTATATATTTATATTATTTGGTCCTATTAGTAGCCTTCTAGTCAGTTTTATCCTATTAGTGACAGTAGTTACAGTTGACATTTATTTATTTATTTTTCTGTGTCAGATACTGTCTTAGGCACCGTACAAATATTAACTCTCATGAGTTCTTACAAGAAACTCATGCAAGCCAAGCAGTGGTGCATGCCTGTAATCCCAGTAGCTTGGGAGGCTGAGGCAGGAGGATCATGAGTTCAAAGCCAGCCTCAGCAATTTAGCGAGGCCCTAAGTAACTCAGCAAGACCCTGTCTCTAAATAAAATACAAAAAGGGATGGGGATGTGGCTCGGTGGTTAAGCACGCTTAGGCTCAATTCCCTGTACAAAATGAAAACATGCAGTTGAAATCATCAATATCCCCATATGGTAGATGAGAATAGTTAGCCACAGAAATGTTAACTGATTGCTCTTGATTACACAGCCAGCAAGTAGAAGATTGAATATTTAAATCAATTGCCAAGATTTCTCATTTGTTTTAGTAAATATGCCTCTCACCTTCTACTTCAATTCCTTTTCAACTACCACCACTCTGTCAGGTTCTTATTTCAAAGCTATGTCAATGACTGCCTATTTCTTAATACCCACTCTGTATTCTTTTTAATCCATTCTCTACCTTTCCATGAGATTATTCGTCTTAAAATATTTTACTTAATTTATTTATTATTGCCCTACTTAAAATTTTTTAAAATATTAAAAATTCAGTATTTCTTGATTGCCTAAGGATAGGAAACTCTTCAGATGTAGAAGCTCTTATGTTTCGGTACTTATGTTTCGGTACTGTATTAGTTGAAGTAAAAAAAAAAAAAAAGAGAGAGAGAATCAGAAGAAATAATAAATCCACGATAGCTAATTCAAAACACTTTTCCAGTCTTTAGCCCTTACATCTACATTTTAGTCAGTGCAGCAGAAGCATAGTATACACTTATGCCTCTCAGGGCATACCTCAAGGATTAAACTTCTCTTTTTCCCATTTCTCTGTAGCTGGATTCAGAGTTCCCAGCTAAAATCCAAGATTTCTGTTCCTAAAGAAAGAATCCTAGCAGGCTGAGGCAGGAGGGTCACAAGTTCAAAGCCAGCCTCAGCAATTTAGTGGGGTCCTAAGCAATTCAGTAATTTCAACCCTTTCTCTAAATAAAATGCAATAAAGGGCTGAGTGTATGGGGATATGGCTCAATTAAAAAAAAAAAAAAGAAAATGGTGTAAAAAAGAAAGAAAATAGCTATAGCCGTGGCATACAACTGAAATTCTCTACCATAGGCACCACTCCATGTTTTCAACCTTACTCTAGTTATTTTCTATATAAATCTCAAGTCAGTCCAGATTTATTTACAAATTTCCCTAGAACATACTTTATGGTTTCTTACTATTATATGTGTGCTTCTCTTTTTTTTCCTTCTCATTTAAATTCTGTCCATTCTTTTTTCTGTTTCCTCCTTATATTATCCAAATCCTACTCAGTTTCTCCTTGAAGTCCTCCTACTTGTTATTATTTTCTTATCTTATAAAAATTTGGCTTTTTATACACATTTTACCTCTCTGACCAAATTGCAAGTATATCTCCATTCTGTTTATTTATTTATTTCTAAATTGCAGACAGTTTCTGTAACAGAGTCCAAAGAGAGCATTCTTGGTGGAGTGCTAAAAGTACTGCTACATAGCATGGCCTGTAACCAAAGTGCTGTTTATCTGCAACACTGTTTTGCTACCCAGAGAGCCCTTGTGTCAAAGGTAGGTTATTTTGTACCTATAGTCTTGTTTGACTTTGCTTTCTTTATTACCGTTATCCAAGATCACGTTTTTTTTTTTTCTCATTTATTTGGATCACCATTGACCAATTTTTAATATAAAAGATAAGAATTTTGATGTGGAAAATGGCCTGAAATTAATAGTTAATCTTAAATGTGGAGCTTTTCTTATTTTGTCTTCACCTTGTTCTTTTTTCAACTTGATTTATCAGAAATGTAATGTATGAGCAATCAACCCAGTGAAATTAATTTATCCTATGATGAATAGAAAAGTATTTATTTGTTCAGGTGCTTCAAATATTTCTTTCCTATATTTATTTTCCCCTAAAAAATATTGTATATTCTTAAATTTTGAAGGTAACTGTTTGATCCTTGTGTCATCCTAGAAGATGAAATACAGTGTTGTTGATTAAATTTAGCCAGTGAAAATATTTTTATACTGTTTAATAAAAGTAAAAAATATAGAACTATTATATGTTGGTAATTAAACTGTGTTTTTTGCACATTATCTGATCGAAGCCTCATAACAATCCCATGTAGATATTGTTATTAGGCCTACTTTATGGATGAGAAAACTTGTCCAAGGTCACCCGACTAGTAACCTTGGTAAGTAGCATCATCAATATCTGAACCCCATCTGTCTGGCTGTGGTCCCACTGTTAACCATTAGTTAATATTGTACTTTAACCATCCATTTAGTTTCTGTGCTGATCTGCCAGATGTCCAATTCAGGTTTATATTAATATATCTCTGAAATTTTTACTGTGTAAATTCAGTGTTGATATTGTTTTTATAGTTCCCTGAACTCTTGTTTGAAGAAGAAACAGAACAGTGTGCTGATTTATGCCTCCGGCTTCTTCGACACTGTAGCAGTAGTATCAGTACCATCCGGTCACACGCTAGTGCCTCACTTTATCTACTCATGAGACAAAACTTTGAGATTGGGAATGTAAGTATTTTCCCATGAAAATTCTCTGGATTCATAATGAAATATAATTTTAATAGATAGCTATTAAATAGTTTTTTAGAAGAGCATGGAGATTTTATACATTTCAAGTCTAATCTTAGATTATCTTGGTATTTCTCATTCTGTGAATATCTTACAGAAATCCAAATCTCCAATTTTGTTTCCTATACCATTTATATAGGTAGATATATAAATATATCATACATATACATACATTTGACAATATAGTCTTAGAATATAAATGTATGTTTATCAATTTAAAATGTTAATTATCACTCAATAAAAAGAAAGTAATAAAGAAAATTAAAGGCTTAAATATCTTGGCCTCTTGGCTTGATATTTTTATGATTGCATTTCACAGTTTTTAAAAAATCCTTTTTTTCATTTAAGTTTTTATTAGATATTTATATGTTATATTTTTTCTTTTTTTGATACCAGGGATTGAACCCAAGAGCACTGAACCACATTCCAGCCCTATTTTTTTTAAATTTTTATTTTGAGATAAGGTCTTGCTAATTTGCTTAGTGCCTCTGCCTAGAATGTTTCTTGGTACAGGCTGATTTTTGTTGAATTTTTCAGGCATATAATGTATACTTTCACTTCATGTATTTCAGGAAACTTTCTTGAATATAAATTCCATATTTGTGTTGTTCCAGTGTTTGGGTTTCCTTCCTGTACCAGTTATACATAAATTGGATCCTTTTTGCTTTACTTTTTATCTATCATATTCTTTTGTTTTTTGACAGTTTTAAAATTTCACCTTCACTTAAATTTTTTCAAGTAGAAGTTTTCTTGTACCATCTCACATTTAATCTCCTATTTTATGTTATTTGATTTTCATTCTTACCATCTTTCCTTGAGTTCTCATAATTTCCTTTTTTTCTTCCTAAAAGTAACATCTTCATAAATTTGTATAATATAAAGCAAAATATTTCCTTAGAATTTTCATCTCTTTGATTACAACATTTTTCTATTAAGTCATACATCTTTTAACAATGTTGTGGTCAATGACAAACTACCTATACAATGGTAGTCTTGTAATATTATATCACCATATTATAGCCAACTTGGTGTGTGTAAGTACACTCTATGATTCACACAATGACAAAAACATATTTCTGGTATCCCTGTTGTTAATGTATACGTGTCTGTATTCTTTATCTGGTGAGTTTTGCTCATCTTTTTTTATCATTTTATTAATCAACAGAATAAATTGGATTATTGGTCCAACTATGCATAGGAAGTGCCTTCCAGAATGTATTTTTGTTTCTGAGTGTCATGATGCATCCCTAAAAATCCCAGCTACTCAGGAGGTCAAGGTAGGAGTGTTGCAGGTTCAAGTCGAGGCTGGACAATTTAGCAAGACCCTGTCTCAAAATTAGAAGGGCTGGGGATGTAGCTCAGTAGTAGAATATTTGCCTAACATTTTCTAAGCTCTGGGTTCAGTTCCCACTACCACCCCCCCCCCCACCCCAGCACACACACACACGCACACACAAATGTTTTTACTGGGATTTTGCTATAAAATGCACATCTTTCTTAACTTCCTGAATTTTCTGAGTGGTCCATCTTTGAATCCTACTAGATTTTTAGATTATTTGTTTTCCAGACAAACTCACTTTAAGGCAAGTTTCCTTTTTAAAGGGATTATTTTTTTCCCTTTAGTTCTGAAATCTGTGCCCTGGAATACCTCACTTTATTTCCCTTTATTAGTCTTACATTGGAACTACTTCCTGTCTTAGCTTATCTTAACAACCCTTACTCACTTTTTAAATTTATGGATTTTATGTCTCACCTCATTTGGATGAAGATAGAGTTTATGGGATTTTTTCCCCTATTCATCTTTTATTTTTCATGAAATTCAGGAGGAGTAGTAGGAAATTGCTATTCACACAAGTCCTCTTTTTAAAAATTTTTTATTTTATAGATTCTTCTTAGTACCAAGTGCTCTTTCTTAATCTAGAACAAAAGAGTCTAGTTACTTTATCGGTTTTATTTAGTTTTTTAAATAAAGTCCCTAAAATTTTACTAAGAGTTTTTTTTTTTGATACTTTTTTCTGTTATTTTAGGAAAGCTTTATATAGCAGAGGGAAAGGGGCAATTTATCATATTAACAGGTAGTGCCTCTAAAAAGGAATTGGTGATTTAAAATTGGCAATGGTGTGTATGGTTGATATATTCAATAGACACTAAAGTATTCACCTGTGTGCTCAGTTTGGCAAACATAGATGAAAGGAGAGTCCTTTTTTTTCCCCAAGTAGCTTAGCATTTAATGGGACAGGATATGAATAAGCAGTGTTCATCTAATAGATGAACCTATTTTGGATGGTTCTGTGAGTATTATATAAATTAATAGTAAGTAAAACACAACAGTGTATGGCATTGAGCAGGTGCTGAATAAGTGCTTGCTGTTGTTAATATAATGAGATATAAGCAGAGGGCACTGGGGTAAGCTCATAGAAGTGCAGCTTATGACTCAGGAATGGGTTTTCAGAAAGAGAAAATGCTTTAACTGCGAAGATTTACCCAAGATTATCTAATTTATCCAGATGAATAAGTGGATAGAATTTTTTTAAGTCAAGAAAATGGTACATGTATAATTAGCAAGTCATGGAGATAAGAGAAGGAAACAGGCAAACACAAGCCTTTTGTCACTCTTTGATACTTGTGGCTGGAAGAGAGAATACTAAGGGATAAAGTCATAATTGCAAAGACCTAGACTAACTTATATGCAGATATTTCTTTGTTTTTCAATGTACTCTCACTTGTACTGTATAGTTTGACTTATTTACTGAATTGAATACTTGAATTTTATCCTTAATGCTATGGGAGGTCACTAGAGTATTTTAAGGAGAGAGTGATGTATTAGGATATGCATATTACAGAAAAATCCCTGGTGCTACACAGAGAAGATGACCTTAAGACATAAGAGAAAAAGTCAAGGAAATTAACTAGGAAATTATTACTGTAATCCAAGAAAGAAATTGTAAGGATGTAAACTAAAGCAGTGGCATTGGGAATGGAGAAAGGACAGATTAGAACAGATTTGGGGATAGCATGGATTAGATTTATTATACCAATAAAATGGAAGAATGAGTATGGGATGGCCCTTAGATTTTTAGCCTGCATGACTACAAGAATAGTACCATCATTTACTTAGATAATCAAAAGGAAGGCAAGGTATGTTAGACATGTTGACCTTGAGGTACTCTTGAAACATCTGGATGGAGCTCTCTAGTAAAACAGGATAGTCTGGAGCTCTAGAGAAAAATTTGAAAACAAAAATACATATTTAGGCTAGTTGAAGGCAAAAGCATCAGAGCATATCAAATGTGAAGAGAGGTTTTTGACAGAATTTTGGGTACACTGGTATTTAAGAAAGACAACCAAGGAACAAAGGAGTTGAAAGAGGAGTGAAGAAAAGAAAAACTAGTATAAAGTGGTGCCACTGAAGATCTAGAAGGAAATTATCAATTATCAGTACATCCAAATATACAAAGATTTGTCAAGTATAGGATTTTGACAAAAAGTATCCTGGATTTGGCAATTAGTTGGTTATCATTGATAACCTCCTAAGAGTGGTTTTATAACAGGGAATGGTGGAACAGAAATGGATTTACATTAAAAAGGGAAGAATGTACATCTTAAATGTTTAAAGACATCACTCCAAAAGATTCTGCCCTAAGTTACTTAATGCATGAAGTATGTTAAGTTACTTTCATATAGTAGGGACCTAATTAAGTGGACTAGAGTTTAAATGCTACTTCTACAACTTAAGGGTTTTGTGATGTCAGCCAGGCTTCTTAACCTTATCAATAAAGTAGTGTTATTGTTAATAACATACCTCACAATAGATAAACATAGAGAACTAGACACAGTTCTGATTCAACTCTTAACACGTGCCTTTTTTAAACCCTCTTTCTTAGCACATTACTCGTAGTAAGAGTCTAAGTTTGTAGTAAGATTCTAAGATGCGTTAAGATTAAAGATAAGATTTCAATATGCATATTTCATTACTTTAAAATTTATTATTAACTCAGAATGGTGTTTTTTTCATCAAATATTTTTTTTCTTCTGGCAAAGGAAAAAAAAAAAACATTTTTTACTCTAAGCTTTCTTATATTAAATACTGACCTGACCATTTCTCTGTTACAGAACTTTGCCAGGGTTAAAATGCAGGTAACAATGTCACTATCTTCCTTGGTGGGCACATCTCAGAATTTTAATGAAGAATTTTTAAGACGCTCTTTAAAGACAATATTGACATATGCTGAAGAAGATCTGGAATTGAGGGAAACAACATTTCCTGATCAGGTCAGAAATGTTACTTTACAAATTATTAATTGAAGTACGTTTGTTAAATAGGCACTTTTCTGATTGTTAAATCAAATGTCCACTTTTGCTGGTGAGTCCTTTGTTTTTCTTTCAGTCCTCTTATCATGTGCCTCAGAGAAGACTGAATCTTTTTTTTTTTTTTTTAATTAAGATACCTTTCCTTTTGGGAATACTCAGTATCTTTCGGTTTAATTCTGTATATTTGTAACAAGTAAAACCATAGATTTAGGCAATACAGATAAAGTGTTATGATGAAACATTACTCCCACTTATTAGTCAAATAGTAGTTTGCCTTAAAAACTAAAGTTTCTACAAATTATATTTTAGTAAAATCAGAAACATAGGACAGAATTTTTCTTTTATACTTTTTATTCCCTATATCCTTATAGTTTATTTCTACTTATAGCTCTCCATGTTTCCAGGTGAAAGAACTGGAAACACATGGTCTAAGCAATTTATATAGTTGACTACTCTTTCCTTTCCATACCCCAGCATTCCTTCCCTCTGTAAAACTCTATCAATATCATATAATTTGTTCTGAAATATCTAGGTGTTTATCTGAAATATCTCCCAATTTAGTGATTGTAAATGAATAATAAACATTTTTATATAATTCTCTGTTGCAGGTCCAAGATCTGGTTTTCAATCTCCACATGATCCTTTCTGATACTGTTAAAATGAAGGAACACCAGGAAGATCCTGAAATGTTGATTGATCTAATGTACAGGTAATATTTGTTTGATTCCCTTATACTTTATATAATGGATAAGACTTAAATAACATTATATTTTAAAAATTAAATGTACAAATGTTATTTAAGTGATTTTCTAATGGTAGATTGAAAAGTTCCAAGCTGCTTTTTAGATCTTCTGTGTCACCTCTTAAGAACTATGTAAAACTATAGTAATAAAAGGCAGTTCTTGACTGGGAATGGTGGGAGAAGAAGTGAAAGAGCAAGAGGGAATATAGACAAACAGGTATGAAAAAACTTGAGATTGATGAATGTGTTCATTATATTATCTTACTTGTGGTGATGGTCTTATGGGTATATACATGTCACAACTTAGCAAATTGTACATTTTAAATATCTGCAGTTTATTACCAATCACGTATGCCGCAGTTAAGCTATTTTTTAAAAAAAGAACTATGCATACCTGTTCATTGCTTATCAAAAACAGGATTTCAAAAATAATCATAGACACATATTTAACATGTTGGTGTCCCAGATCTCAGACTTCTTATATTTTAGGAAACCTGTATTTTATTAGTATAAATCAGTCATTTAAGAAGAAAATACAGTATATGTATGTTTTGCCACTAATTATCTTTAAATATAGTTGTGACTAAAGGTATTGATTCCAGGGACAAATTTTGAGAAATCTGTAATTCACATATAAACTCAGGGGCTTTCGACCACTGAGCTACATCCCCAGCCCTATTTAGTGTTTTTTATTTATTTATTTTTTTTTAGAGATGAGGTCTCACTGAGTTGTGTTAAGGGCCTTGCCACTGCTAAGGCTGACTTTGAACTTGCGATCCTCCTGACTCAGCCTCCCGAGCCACTGGGATTATAGGCATGTGCCACTGTGCCCAGCCTCCTTTTTATACCTTGATAGATCAGTAGTAAAACTTTAGAATTTTTCTTTACTGTATGTCCCGCTCTTTTCCATTTTGCAGCTCATTAGAGACACAGTAAAACAACTTTATTCTTTTTAAAGTAAAGGTGACATAGCTGGGCATGGTGGTGTACATCCATAATCCCAGCTACTCAGGAGGCTGAGGCAGGAAAGTCATGTCACAGGTTCTAGATCAGTCTGGACGATTTGGCAAGGCCCTCAAAAAAAGTTGGGGGCAGGGAATGTAGCTCAGTAGTAGAGCACTCTTGGGTTCAATCCCCAGTACTCAGTACTACAAACAACAACAACAACAACTTTGATAGTTTGTATACAGAAACAGAAACTTGCCCATGTAAACTCTGAACAAGCTATCTAAAATTTCTCCTAGCTTGCGAAGCACATGCTAATAGAGAAGAATTTCTGTTTCAATTAGAATTGCCAAAGGTTACCAGACCTCTCCAGATCTACGATTGACCTGGTTGCAGAACATGGCTGGCAAACACTCGGAACGAAGCAATCATGCTGAAGCTGCACAATGTCTAGTCCACTCAGCTGCACTCGTTGCTGAATATTTAAGCATGTTGGAGGACCGGAAATATCTGCCTGTGGGATGTGTAACATTTCAGGTAGGAGTCTGCCAGGTATACATTAAATCAAGGTATGTCCTGTTCGTGTTCTAAATATTACTCACTGGTATATAAAAGAGTCCTTCAGTTTGTAAAGAAAGCACAAAAATTAAAGCTCAAGTGTGATGAAGTCAATTAACATTAATATTATACTATCATTGTCACTAATGTATTTTTTCCCACTAATGCATTTTAAAGAGTATTTCTTATTAACTTTCTACAATTTTTTACCTGTAAATTATCAATAATTCCTTTTTTTTTTTTTTGCCTTTGCTGCTTTGTAACCAGTTATGGTCTTTAGCATTTTTGAAAATGTGTTACAATCCACATTGTTAGTTGGCTTTTACTAAACACACCAAATAAATAAACATTCTTCATTCCCTGTGTAAAATATATTAATATCATAATTCACAGATGATAGTTTACTCTCTAGTAGAGGTACTTTCCTCTGACCCACTAATTGAATTCTTTTCTTACCAAGAGTCAGTTATGGTCAAGTGTGGTGGTACACTCAGCAACTCAGGAGGCTAAGGCAAGAGCATCACAAGTATAAGGCCAGCCTGGGAAACTTTAGGGATACCCTGTCTCAAAATTCTAAAAAGGGCTAGGGATGTAGTTCAGTAATAGAGTATCCTGGATTCATTCCTTTATAATGACAAAAAAATAGGAGGCAAGAGGCAGTTATGCCTTCCTTCCTTCAAAACCTGTGAAGACAGGTTTGGGATATTACAAAATTTAATTAAGTATTATATCTTCTGATGATATTAAAATGAAGAAAATTACTTGTCTGGAAACTAAATTAAATGTTTTGCAAAGATTCAGTAAAGGTAAACCTCTAAAATAATTGCTATTGAATTAATTTTGTATCAGACAAATATAAAAAAGATGGAGGGGAAAATCTACTAAAAATTTAGGATAATTTGATTTATCTTCAAATTCAAGTTTTTACTTTATACTCAAGAGAAACTGCATAAAACTCTGATCTGGATACCCATGTGCAAAGAAAAGGCCTTGGACCTACTTCAAAAGTTGACAATGAGTGTACATCTACAGTAAAAGTTTATGTTAATATATTTAAGGTATGTATGTATCATGTCTTACTTTAGAAACAATGGCTGATTGTAATATTATAGGGTAATAAGGCTTTTATTCCACCTGCCTTTTTTTTATTAACTTAGTGTTTTTTAGGCAACCCGGGAGACCACTTTTGTACTTTAATTTCCCTTATAGAGATCTTTGAGATCAGCTAAATCAAGAAGAAAGACTTAGGTGTCCTAAGTCATATCATTCTTTAGTCCATGATTTTTCTTAATCTTTTTTTTCCACAACTTTTTATTGAGGGAAAGTTATCTAGCAATAGTGTTGCCATTTTATTGTCATTTTCAAAAACTAAAAGTCTTTTTATTATTTACCCTTTTTTTCCTAGCGCTCAGAGTTGAACCCAAAGCCTTACACATGCTAGGCAAACACTCTACTACTCTGAACTATGTCCCTAGCCCTTCCTATTTTTTTTAAGCTTAAGCTGACAATTATATATCACCTTTAATTACTTCTTCATGTGCATTTTTCATGCTACAAAATTAATTCCATTTTGCAAATCTTTTTAATTTTTTCCCCTAGAATATTTCATCTAATGTTTTGGAAGAATCTGCAGTCTCCGATGATGTGGTATCTCCAGATGAAGAAGGTATCTGCTCTGGAAAGTACTTTACTGAGTCAGGACTTGTGGGATTACTGGAACAAGCAGCTGCTTCTTTCTCTATGGTAGATGACTCTTGTTCATTCTCTTTCCACAGTTTCATACCTCCTAATTATCAGTGACATGTATATTTATTTTCTCTGACTTGTGATCTTGCCTTTCCTTTAAGATAATTTCCTCCAAATACCTTTAGCATGTAGGAACAGATTTTCTTTCTAGATTCATCATTGCTTACCTTTTTTATTTTAATAATCTTGTCATTTACCTAGTGTTTTTCATTTGTTTATGAACCAGCATATAGTCTGCAACAGATAAAATAAAACGTCCCTGGGTAATTTAAATTCTACTTGAGTGGACTAACATGGCTGTATAAATAGAGCTTGTATACAGGGTGAAATGGAGACTCTTCTTTCCAGTTTGTTGGGTGTTGCCTTGGTGAGCAGAAAATTATAGCTAGCTATCCATCCCATTGGTTGCTTTTTAGCCTTATTAGGTAGATTTTGGGGTCTTGAAACTTACCTGTCTAAGTTTTCTAAACTATATTTGGAATCCCTTGCCTGACTACCCAAATCCTTATCTCCTCCCATCTGTTTGTGAAGAATTGAAGCAGTAAGATGGAGCTCAGATGGTATATTTATAGAAGGAAAAGAGCCAAATTATGCTTGGTGCTTTCTCTGATTTTTCTGCTTAGTGTTCAGTGTTTCAGCACCAAGGTTTGGAAGATAATGAGGTTCATGGTAGGATAAGAGTGAAGCCTGAGGTAACATTCAAAGCTGCTCTCCTTCCCAATTGGGAATGGGTTATTTCTTCTCCAGGTCTTAGCCCTATCCTATAGTAGTTAATTGGCTAATGACACAGATTTAGAAGGCATATTGCCAATGTTCTTACCTTTGTTACTTACTTGTTTTATTACTTCATGGTACAAATTAATCTATGAGTGTCTCACTTTTCTTATGTATCAACTTCACCTCATATAGTACTTACCTCCATGGAATTGTTATTAGGATTCAGTGAGTTAAAAAAATATGTAAAGTGCTGTGTCCAAGTAAGTACTACTATGCTTTCTGTTATCATTATCATAATTATTGGCACCTACATCTATTTAATGTAATGAAATTGGGCATGGTGGCACACAGCTATATCTCAGCTACTATCCCAGGAGCAGAAGCAGAATTGCAAGTTCCAGGGCAATTTCGGTAATTTAGCAAGACTCTGTCTCAAAATAAAATATAAAAAGGACAGAGGATGTGGTTCAGTGGTAGAGTACCTCTTGGTTCAATCTCCAATAACACAAAATTCAGTAAATAAATAAATAAAATGTAGTAGTGTTAGTCTTAAGAGTATAAATGTCTTGCCTCTAATGACCTTGACTGTCCAATTCCTCCCCTCTTCTGCAAGGGAGAAAGCCTTTTGGGTTTTTACAGAATATTTCAGTAAACATAACTATATATATTATGTGTGTAATTTTCTAAAAATTTTTTGTAGTTATAAGTGAACACAATATTTTATTTGTTTTTATGTGATGCTGAGGATTGAACCCATTGCCTCCCATGTGCTAGGTGAGCACTCTACCCCTGAGGCATAACCCCGGACCCTTGTGTGTGTAATTTTGATAATTTATAGTAGTGCATTTAGATTGGGTGACAATGACCTATATTACAGAATTTTTTTGCTTATATATAATTTCATTCTTTTTGTATATAACTGTATATTGCATATACATAATTACATGTTGCATAATTATGAATTCCATTCTTTTTCAGTTTAATCTGTTTGAATTTAATTTAAATAATTACTGAACATCTTAATTATGTATTTCACGATTAGCTATATTATTGCTTAAATATACTTCTATGAACTGACTAAGAAATATAAGGGCCTCATGTATATATCCTTGGGAGAGTATGCTTGCTGATTTATGAAGCAATGAGAATTCATCAACTGCTTTTGTAATACATCTCCATCTTCTCTCTACAGTATCAATCCATTTTTAAGGATAAGGGATGAAACAGTAGTACAGACACATTTTGTCTCCCACTCTGATTATAACCAGATCAACCAGTGGCCGACTAACTAGCCCCCAGGAGAAGAAAATCTGGTGGCTCAAAACCTTCTCATATTTTGTTAAAGATCGAATTGTTTGAAGATTTTTCTATAGGAGATTCTCTATGTCAACTTAATATTTTTGAAAAGTAAATGGTTTTAATTTCCCAGGAGGACCCAGATTATCAGATTATAGTAGAATTAGGTATCAATGACCAGTATAATAATTGAATTTTTTTTATTCCTCTGCTCAGAATTAGTTTCCACAAAAATCTTTTGAAGTAAGTATATATACACATACACATATATACCTTAGAGAAGTAATTATGGGATACATAAAAGCAGAATGTCCAATTAAAATTATATAGAAACATAAATATGCATATGTATGTGTGTATACATACATACATACATACATACATATCTATCCATTCAGAGGAGATCATACATTGTGTAAAATTCCTTTGTTATACATTTTAATACAGCTAAAAAATAATAGTGTTTATTTTAATGTCCTATTGGAAAAGCTTCAGTGGTATTGTCAGAACAAATAATGTGAATTTATAAATCACAATTATTTTACTTTCTTATTAATAAAAAAATGCAATGTCTTATAAACATTATTTTTATAGGCTGGCATGTATGAAGCAGTTAATGAGGTTTACAAAGTACTTATTCCTATTCATGAAGCTAATCGGGATGCAAAGAAACTATCCACAATTCATGGTAAACTTCAAGAAGCATTCAGCAAAATTGTTCATCAGGTAATGATTCCAATTTCTAGCTTAAGTATAAGCAGAGAAAACTGTGTAAAAGCCTTAGTGTTCTGATGTCAAACTAAATTCCATGAAGTGATCATTTTAATCGGGTTATAAGTGAGCACTCAAAATGATGGTTAATGGCTAAAGACTAATTAACAAAAAATGAATTTGCTTAAAGTAGATGATGATCATTATGACTTTACACATAGTCTGTTTTTTTTTTCTTTTGTTTTTTAAAAATAAATTACTAGACCAGGCATGGTGACCCACACCTGTAATCCCAGCAGCTTAGGAGGCTGAGGCAGGAAGATTTCAAGTTCAAAGCCAGCCTCAGCAACTTAGCAAGGCCCTGTCTTAAAATAAAAAATAAAAAGGGCTGGAGATTTGACTCAGTGGTTTCACACCTCTGGTTCAATCCCTGGCACCAAAAATAAATAAATAAATAAATAGATAGATAGATAGATAGATAGATAGATAGATAGATAGATAGAAAGAAATTGCTTATTAGAAAGTTTTTAAAAATATTGATTTATTTTCTGTTTCACAATGTAGGTTATAATTGAATCTGATTTTTAAATTGATATTTATTCCTTTGCTGCCAAAAAAGTTTCTAGATTTATTTTTTTATTCAATGATGTGAAATTGTACTGAACTTTTAATAGTTTTAATGACTGCAACTGAACTTCATTCTTCCTAGATGTTTACATTATCATCTTTTGTTATATTTGTAATATGAAAGTAGTACTTAGTGAAAATAATGAAAAAAAATACATTTTATATAATTTAATTATAACAGTATGATTTAGTACTTTATAGTTCATTGTGAAATCCCCATGTTGTCACCAAAATTGAAATTAAGTGTGGTTTTAGCAATTGATTTTCTTGAAACTAAATTCTTGGCTCCACTGAAATACTCTGAAATGTTTCATTGAGCCTTCTCCAGTCTCCACTTTTCTGTTTTCTTGCCTGTGCTACCCTGCTATTACCTGCTGCTGCCATTCTCTACAAAGGAGGTAGAGTAGAATTTATCTCCTTTCAGTACTAGTCCTACTTTATTATCTTATCAGCTTGGCCTTCTCTTTCTTGCTATGGGCTAAGCAGTTATAAATGAATTTATATGACCTAAAAATAACAGAGGGCTGCTGATCCTGTTAAGCCAGGACTCTGTTACTTTCTAAAATATTATAGTTACTAAAGTTTGATTAGGCTTCAGGATCATAACAGGTGGGTCTTTTTATAATCAGTTGTACATCTACTAAGGAAGGAACCTTATCCCAGTTTCTAGAGCTATAAATTACAAATTGTAGATGTCAAGTTTGGAACATCTAGAGCTAGTTATTTCCAAGAAATTTCATCCCTTTATATTAGTAGCATTTGAGCAAAATCACAATTTATATTCCAATTTAACCTGAATATTTCAGTGAAGCACAGCTCACCATAGTTGGAGATCTGATTTAGACACATAAATGGAACAAGCGTCTGGTTTTCTTTCCCCAAAATGTGTACTTTGATTTTAAAAAGTATTTTCTACTTTTCACTTCAAAAGTTTCAAATTTCAAAAGGCAATATTTTAACTTCTAGGTTTTGAACAAGCACTTTATAAAATTATTATAGGTCTTAAGTGAAAGAACATGCTAATTTAAATATTATAATGTTCTGTTCATGGAGAAGAAATTATGGTATATGATGCCTTACACTCTTCATCTTCCTTTGGCCTTTTTTTTTTCTTTTTAAATATATTTTTTTAAATATGACTTGCCCTTTTTTACTTTTTATTATACAGAGTACTGGCTGGGAGGTAGGTAATGTTTTAGTTAGTTAAAGACACTAATAGATTGATTTGACAGATTTCTTATGCCAATGCTTTACCCACATCTGCTAGCTGTGGGCATTCTGTTGCTGTCTGCTATCAACTGAATTCATTAACCAAAGAAATTTTGTTAAAATACTGTAAGTTATTTTAAGAAATTTATTATTAAGAGGTTGTAGGCAGTGCATGGAAATCCATATGTTACACTAATGAGATTCTTTGGTAAATGAGCCACTTTGTCATCACTTTAGTTTGTTTTTATCCTTTGAAACATTTCTTTCATCAACATTTATACACAGATTTCTTTTTTTAACCATATTGTTTCACCTCATTTTACAGAGGTCGATTTATGTTTATTGCTCAGAGGTATAAATATAAAATACCATATTTCATCTACTCTAAGATGCCATAAATTGTAAGACATACTATTACTTTAATATGCCTTTAAGAAAGGGAAAAAACAAACAAAAACAAACCCTTGAGTGTTAAACCAAGGCATCCTGTGAGTTGAGAGATGAATACCAACTACAGAGATATTAAAACATGAGCAAAAAAAGCCATGCATCTTAGCACTGATGAAATACTGTGTTAATTTGATCTTGAGTCATATTACCTTGAGTTTAAGCCCTCTTGAGGAAAGAAATTCACTTTTGTTAAAGTTTGTGATGAGAGGGATAAAAAGATCGATAGAACTTGAATCTCATATTCCGATAATGTTAAAAACTATATGTACTTCCTTTTATATATTAGGCTTGTAAAAAGTTTTGTGTAAACCAAATCTTACCTGGAAATTTTCAGGAAAAAATGATAACTGTTGTTTTATATCTTTCTGAAAAGGAAAGAATTCTGTAAATTATGCCCTAATTTATTTTGCTAAGGTAAAACTAGATAATATAAATCAGGTTTATTTAAGTCTAGGGGTGTGAGTGTGTGTTTGAGTGTTGGCAGTGCTGGGAATTGAACCTAGGACGTCCGGTACATGAGAGGCAAGCACTCTGCCAACTGAGCTATAACCCCAGCCACTTAAAGCTAGGTATATTTGTAAAGCTCTCTGCTTTGCCTCTCACTTTGTAGTCAGGTTTATGTTGACTCAACAGCTTAGACTTCTCTGTTTGGTTTTGCATTGCAGTATCTGTTTTGGAACCCAAATAGAAAACCTTAGGAATGAATGTTATGACAGTGTTTTCTTCTATTTCTGAAATAGTCCCCACCTTTTGCCTTTCTTTAGGTGAAGCCAGAACCTTTACATCTACTTTAATTCTCTAGATTAAATGTATATTACTTTATTAATACCTGAGATATAATCATTCATTTCATTGGTTCAGTTAAGAGCCAATGGTTATCTGTGAAAGATAAAGTTCCTTATGGATAGTCTAACATGTAGTAGAATTGGCTCAAAATTAGGCCTATGATGAAAATTATTGTATAATGAAAATTATAGTAATACATTGAAACCTCTGAGCAGTTTATTACTAGTCTGCTTGATGTTAAATCGACCCCTGAAAGGTATTATTTTCACTGGTTATGACATTAATACCATTCTTTCATCATGTTTATTGCATGGTAAAAGTCGCACAGACTTTATTTTCTTGTTTGTATTTTCGTCACTACTTTTTACTGGACCTTTAGCTTTGTAGCTTCTAAATTTGTTGCACGTTTGTTTTTTGCATTTCCCTTGTAAAACTTAAATGGATGCTTGCGTTTTTAAAAAGAATGTGTTTGCTACCATTTGCTGCTTAATTATTTTGAAATTTCCCTAATTAAAATGCTTTCTGTTTTCTCTTCTCTCTTGCCCCTGGTTGCTGACCCTACTCCCTACTTTTACTATTGTCTATTGTGGTAAGTTCCTATGTTGTGAATATTTTTCTTTATGACTCTGTGAAAACCTCAGTAATTTCATTTTTTTTCCTAAAAACTATGATTTCAAGCTAATTTCTTAATGTTCTTATAGAACTTTCATGAATTGAAATCCAATAAGGATAAATTATACCTTGTAGGAAGACTTTTTAAATTGATAACTCACTCCTAATTTACAGAAAAAAGCCCTCTGGGTTTATATATTAGAACTGTGTTTCATTTTTTATTATGCTCCTTTGTTTTGTACAGATTGTTGGACTTGGCAAACTTTTGGGATGGGGAGAAAAAGAGATAAGAGTTGTGATATTTAACAATTCGGTGAAGTATTTACCATTCAAAATAACAAATCAGACCCCTCAAGGAATTGTGTGGCTGTTTTCTACTCTGCCAGTTTCCATTCCTTAATGATTCTTTAATGTTCACTTTTTCCACAAGGCCTTTTATTTTTCTTGAAATTATAGGAGATGAATCATTTCTTTCTTGGGATGCATTTTTTTTACTTTTAGAAGAAAGAAAAATATTGAATCTCTTTATGAGAATTTTATAACTGCTTCATATTTTGTGTGCATGTTTATTTTCAAAAGTTATATTTGTCCATTTGCCAAATAATGATCAATTTGTATTCAGAAATATATCAATAAAGTTTACACTTTAAAAAAAATTCACCCCAAATTCTAATAACATTATCTCATGACCCTTCATTTTATTTTTAAAGATTACAACATATTTCTTTTAAGAGAATACCCTGCTTTTGTAGATACATCTTATAGTCTTCAGAAAGGCTAGAAAGATGGTATTAGCTTTATTAAGCTAAACTCTCTACTGTATCAACAGAGAAATGTTGGTTACTGAAATTTTGAGATTGAAACATCCAGAATGACTATGTTTTAACTCTTTTATTAGTGGTAGTGGGTTGGATGAACATAAATGAGTCAATATTTGGTTTTTATGTGCTCAGAAATAGACCATAGATCTGACCTAATGGCTTCTGTTGAATTTTATAGTCTTTAATCTGCTCTAAACCTGACTGAGAAAAAGTAACTCATCCAAGTAAATAAAAAGTGGAGCAGAATTAAAAACAGCTGATTATATTGACAGAAGGGAAGGGAATGTACACTGAAAGAAGGAGATTAAGTTGAGAGGATGGAATATAAAACAAGTATTTTTAGGCAGCTGAGTGGGAAAATATGACAACAAGAAAAAAAAGGCTAATGTAGGTATAAAACATCAATTGAGTACCTCAGGAAGGTGAAGTTAAATATGGAGACATTTAAGGAAAACAAAGTAAGTGGGAAGAATCTTACTGTCTCTAAGAGGAGATACTTTCTAGTAGTTGATGCATCCCTGATAATTGATATAGACCATTACTGAGCCGCTGATGAGAGATACTATACTACTGATTTTGTTCTGCCCCTTATGCTATTTTTGTGGAAGAAAAAGATATAGACAGCAAATGTTTAATATGTAGATATTAAGCATGACTTATTTTTTTCTGGACTGGGATATATAATGGGCAGAACTAAATTTCTGATTAAGTAATGGAGTAAGGTATATCTTAGAAGAATATGTTTGATAGGTAAGCCAACTTGAATTTTATGCTGGAGTACATAGGAAGGATGGATATGCAAATATGACAGAACAATTACAGTAAAGAACAGAAAAAGATAAAACACAGGGTGGTAATTCTCAAGTGAATTACTCAAGAAAATTCACAGGAATTATCAAGGAAAACATCAGAGAAGAGGATGATAGTTCAAAGGTCATACTTAAAGTTTTTATTGGTATATAGAATATAGGGAACATAGCTTAATCAAGAACTTGGATTTAGGTGTCAAGTATATTGGGTTTAACTCCCAGCTCTACCACTTAATAAAAATGTGATCTAGAGAAAATTACTTTTGTCTCATATGTAAAGAGTACCAATAAGTGTACCAATCTCTTAGAGTTCTAATAAGAATTGATATGATACATATGAAATAGTTAGCCAGTGTCTAGAACACAGTAAGTATCTAGAACAGAGTAAGTACTTGAAAAATGTTGAGTATCATTATTTTTGTTGTTACTATGATTTTTAAATCATCATTAGTATTATTAGTGTTACTTGAAATCTTAATAAGATTTAGAATAATAAAATCTACGATTTATTATGTTCCCGAGTTGAGATCTATGACTAGAAGGAAGTGATAAATGTACTTTAATAGGAATAGATCTAATAGGAAGAGATATTACCATTGTGTGAAAAACTGGTATACCTATATGGAAATCAGTTAACTTAAAGGAAGCATAGTGGAAAGCAACTGGGTGAGACTAAAAGAGATTAGAAGTGATATCCTTGTGGAAATATACAACTCGCCCAACAGAACTCTTTCATTATAAAGATAAAACTAGAACTGATTGAAGATAGATTTGCCATAAGAGATTTCAATCATTTAGAGACATGGCAGATGAATTTCTTTTTCTGGGGCACAGTTTCGCCTCCCAGAAAATTGTGAAAGCAGTTAAGTAGAACTGCTAAATAAGAATGAGCCATAGTATGGGAGTGATGGGAAATTCAGAAAGAATTTATAGAAGTAAAGGAAGATCATTCTAGAAAAACATAGGCTATATTATAGGAAAGTAAATTAAAAAAAAAAAAAACAGAAACAGGGATCATCCTATGGTCCAAAACTGAAGAAATAAAAATGAAGTGCTGTCTTTCCTGAAAGTGAAGCTATGATTATGCTTTTGTTAACTGGATAGGGCCAGTGGTTTCATGGTAGAGGACTCTTTCTAAGTTGAAACTAAAGTTATCCAAACTCAGTGTTTGTTTTTCTGTAGCCTCAACCCTTGATATGTCTTGCCCAACTCATGTATACACATGCATGCACACATACACACATTCATTTTAAATTCCAGTACTCCTTATAGTTACTTCTCTGACTTTATCATCTCCTGCTTTCACCCTTACTCACTCTGCTCTAGCCACATTCTTCACCTTCCTGTTCTTCACATGCACTAGGTAGACTCTTGTCTCAGGGACTTTGCACTGGCTTTTCCTCTGTTTGGTATGTACTTCCTCCTGAGATCCATGTGAATAACTCTCAGACCGCCCTCAGATGTCACCTTCTTGATGGGGCCTACCCTACCTCCTTCGTCTCTTTTGTTCACTGATTTATTATAAGTATCTAGAACAGTTTGCTGACACATAGTAAGCACTCAATAAATGCTTGAATGGATGAATAAATAACTTCTCTTATATATGTTCTGTTTTATGACTCTGCCTCTCTTTTCCTCCCACTCTGTCTACTAAAATGTCACTTCCTTCCCTCCCCCCTCCATTTGATCAATTCTTTTGAGTCAAGAACCCAGTCTATGACTAAAACCTTATTTGTGACTTGGCTCTAACAAGATTAATCTTTCCTCCCTTCATAGCACTTTTTGCTACAGCATATACTGGTTTATATTGTAATGATTTGAATACATTTTTTATTCTCTTGAGCAAGAGATTGGGGGACTCTTAAGAGGCAGGAGTGACCTACTTCCTCCAGCTAGGCCCCACCTTACAATTTCTACCACTTTTCCATAAGAGGTCAGATCCCTCATGATCCAGTCACCCCCACCGAAGCCCCATCTCTGAACACTGCTGCATTTGGGACTAAGCCTCCAATACATAACCCTTTAGAGGACACTTCACATACAAATCATAATGCTGTATAAATAAAATTCAATGTCCAGATTTAGGGAGGCAGTGATCCTACTGATACCTTCACTAGTCAGGTCACATCTACAATATTGTGTCTATTTCTAGGATACCATATTTTAAAGGTAGCATTGAAAAACTAATAACATGCAAACAGGATTGTGATTCCTGTCATATGAAGATCAGTTGAGAACTGGAAGGTTTAGGTAAGGGAAATAAGTCCAGATTGCCAACCTCAAATGTTTACAGGGCCACAATATTGAAGAGTTGAAATAGTATTTTAAACTAGAAACCTCTCAGTAGTATAGCTAGAATAATAGTATTTTAATATTTTTGGTTTTGTATAGGTATATTATTTATGTATGTGACTTATTTTAAAAATAACAAAC
The DNA here is from genome assembly GCF_045843805.1 of Urocitellus parryii. Taxonomy (NCBI): domain Eukaryota; kingdom Metazoa; phylum Chordata; class Mammalia; order Rodentia; family Sciuridae; genus Urocitellus; species Urocitellus parryii. The sequence continues at coordinate 45,017,360 of NC_135541.1, read as the reverse complement.
TTTTAAGTGATTTTATTCAGATGCCTTTATTTCCCATTCAATGCCTTCTTAATTTTGTCAAATTACTAATATTATATTGTTCCATTGGTGTACTAATGGTTTTAATCAGTATTTTGGTGGGTTTTTAAAAAAATTGGGGGGTAGGTCTATTTTTTATTTGTTCTTTTTAGACATATATGACAGTAGAGTGTATTTTGGCATACTGTACATACATGGAGTAGAACTTATTCCATTGAGGATCCTATTCTTGTGATTGTGCATGATGCAGAGTTACCCTGGTCATGTGTATTCAAATACAAGGATAGGAAAGTTATGTCCAATTAATTCTACTGTCCTTTCTATAGAATTTTGTTTTAATTCATTTACTATACCTAGAGATTTTATTTGCTATAGAAGTCAGTTAATATTATGTCTATTAAATTTGGAAATAAATTGTGAAGAAATGTTTTTGACTAGAAACCTCAAGTTTTTTTATCTCCAGAAACATTTATCTTTACAATTATACTTATTTTGAATAAAGATATAGGGATATTTTAAGTCACTGTATTCTCCCTTCCCTTGGTTTTGTGAAACTATCAAATTAAGTGTCAGAATTTTCTATTTTGCTTAATTACCCATAACATTTGTAACTTACCTTTATAAACTCTGGTCTTTACTGTATAGGAAAAATAAACATAAAATAAATTTAGGCTTAAAGAGAATTCAGAGTAGTATAAATATTTAATGTGTTGTTGTGTATATAGGAGCTGCCATAAAATCCTTCAGAAATAGCTTTGTGTCTAAATTATAAAAATAGCATGGAAAGCTTCCAAATATTTATCTTCAAATGTGCTTGTTTAAGAGGTGTCAATATATGATTAATGCATGTAGTGAGTGGTTTGGGGGATTTACAATAACCTCATCTTAAAAAATTTTTTATTTCATTTACAGATTTTCTTTCTGTTTTATCTTTAGTTACTCTTCCACATATAAATACTTTTTATCAGTGGAGGGATATTGATAGCAGATTTTTTGCTTTACTGCTTCTTGAGAGCCTCAGCATTTTACTGACTGTCCACTGTATGGCAGATGTTATACTTGACTCCTAACTTTTCTCATTTTTATACATGTAAAGAGTTATGTAAAGGCATTAATGCTAATTTGAAAGTATGTTAGTGTTGTTTTTCAATGTACCTTTAATATACTCAAATAATAGAACAGTTAAGACAGTTCATATTATACCAAGCATCTTTTCTTGCAGTAAGGATTTATTTTGATTATATGGACTTAAAAAAAAAAAAAAACACCTGACCAGTGTTATAGCTTTAACAAACTCTGAAAAAATATACCATATGTGATTTAGTCAGTTGATAAAAGCCCTACTTGCATAATTTTTGTGAGAAAAAAATGAAAAAAGACTGTTTATGTTGGTCTACCTTCATTTGAAAAATAATAAAAATATTTATATTTTTAAATAAAACATTTTGCAATGTTTTGATAGTAATATAAGCAGAATGTGAAAAATAAAAAGATTATATTAAAGTTTCTTCATTTTCCTAAACCCAGGATGGTAAGCGGATGTTTGGCACCTATTTTCGTGTTGGTTTTTATGGAACCAAGTTCGGGGATTTGGATGAACAGGAATTTGTTTACAAGGAGCCTGCAATAACCAAACTTGCAGAGATATCTCACAGATTGGAGGTGAATGCTGTGGTGGTATAAAATGTCATCTTTAGTTTGTATTCTTCTTAGTAAATCTATTTTCAGATCCAGGTTTAATCCCTAAAATAAGCTGGCTCCTGCCAAATAAACACTCTTACGGAGTATAAGGATTTTTAATATTTTCAAATCCTTCAGATATTTTATGGCAACAGTAAAACAATATTATTAACTTTTTTTTTGAAGCTCCATTTTCACACATATTTTAGAAACCCTATATCCTTTGGAATTGCTGTGCCCTGTGGAGAAATGTATGCATTATCCACATTTTGTGGAAAAAGACAAGAAGTTAAGTAGCATCCGATAATGGAACTAAAAGCAGAACCCCAGGAAATTTCTGACCCAAGTGCATTATCTCTGGCTTAACCTGTTTTCAGTGGCACATCTTTAGAATTTAAATGCCTGAAATCACACCTTGAAAACACTAAATAGAATCTCTTCATCTTTATAACTTTTTTCTCACCACAAATGATTGATTTTCATATTTGTTCAGCTAATCAATCTTTTTTGTTAGAATTATTCTTTCCCACCTTTCTGTAGTCTTATTACTCAAAATGTGGCCCATAGATAAGAAGCTTAGTATCACCTGTGACATTATCTGAACTATAGAATCTCAAACCCCGACACAGGCTTTCTGAATCAGAATTGGCTTTTTAACAGATCTCCAGGTGGTCTGTACTCATGGGCAGTTTGAGAAGAAGAACTTTAGGATTGATTTTATTCTCAGCTGATGATGCACCCTCTGTCTCTCTCCCCAACCCCATTTCTGGCGATTGAACCTAGAGCCTAACTCATGATAGGCAAGCATTCTACTGATGCTCTACATCCCCAGCCCTGATATTAATTCTTGAATGTTAAGTTCTTACTGGTGATTTTGCTGGGCTCAACTTTCATAAAACTGGCTCAATCTGTGACATTTTATTTTTCAAGAGCTAGGTCAGTCTTGAAAAATATTGATTTACAAGCTTAATCAAAAAATTGTCTTTGGGGGAAGGGGTGGGAGTGTCTTTGTCCACTCAGATTTAGTTTTCCCTTCTGAATAGCTCCATCCATTGCCCATGCTGCTTCCATCATGGGGAAAAAGTCACTTTTCTTGGCCCAGGATTGCTTTTTCAAAATCTAAATCTGTAAAAACTTCAACAGGTCAATATTTTTATTTGAAAATTATGGAATGCTACTTTAAATCATTCATAAAAGTAAATGCTTATTAATTAAATCATAGTATGTAAGAAATCATGCCACAACAAGCTCTCTAAAAGTAAAATCCTATACATCAAAGGTAATGAGTTTCTTTTGTCCTCCTTTCACTCCATTCCATTTTTGTTTCCACAAGAACCCCTTGTGGAATCCTGTATTTTTATTGGATAAAGTTGTTATTTTTCTCTTATTTTTGTTAAAGTGCATGGATGGGAATATTAAGTAAATATTCAAATAAGTAATTATTTGTCATAATTAACTTACTAAATCCCCTGATTTTGCTCAGGTTTCCCATTTTTTATTTTAGGGATTTTATGGAGAAAGATTTGGAGAAGATGTGGTTGAAGTAATCAAGGACTCTAATCCTGTAGACAAGTGTAAATTAGATCCTAACAAGGTATGATTGTTTAGACTACAATGACACATAGGCTTATCTTTGAAGCCTACATATGTACTTTTAGCTTTTGCAAAAAAACTATGCAATTTTGCTTGAGATTTTAAATTATTTAACAGTGAATGAAGGACTTTTTCCTTTTCTAGGCATACATTCAAATTACCTATGTGGAGCCATACTTTGACACATATGAGATGAAGGACAGAATCACATATTTTGACAAAAATTATAATCTTCGCCGTTTTATGTACTGTACACCCTTCACTTTAGATGGTCGAGCCCATGGAGAACTTCACGAACAATTCAAACGAAAGACCATTTTAACTACTTCTCATGCCTTCCCTTATATTAAAACAAGAGTCAATGTTACTCACAAAGAAGAGGTAAGTCCGTAAATGGGGAAAATAATAAAATAATGAGTGAAATATTGTCTAGTCATGTCATATAACAATGTGGATGCAACAGAAGATATGTACCGTCCTTCACATAATAGTAACACACTAGAACTTCACCCGTTTTTCAGTCTTTCATTTTTGCCTTTTTAATTAATTAATTCATCCTCAGTTTATGCTTTAAAAGGTTTTTTTTTTTTTAAGTTTGGAACTTCACTATTACATGAAAGTTTATAATTGGTCCACTTTTTTTCTAATTTTAATTGGTTATATGAAGCTCATTAAATAGTTTTTGATCAGTACAATGATCTAACAGTTGCTGTTTTACTCAGATCATCTTAACACCAATTGAAGTTGCTATAGAAGACATGCAGAAAAAGACACAGGAGTTGGCATTTGCAACACATCAGGATCCAGCAGATCCCAAGATGCTTCAGATGGTACTCCAGGGATCTGTTGGCACAACAGTGAATCAGGTTAGTGCTTTTGCTACTGCTATGTGATTTTAGTTATAAGACTTAGATTAATTTCATTATTTTACAAAATCATCAATATATACTAAATCAACTGGAAAGAATGTGTTGAAAATGATTACAAAAGACATTGAAATATAAATGAAGACAAAGTGAAGCACAAGTTGTAATCTCAGTTGTTGTTTTCACACCTGCCTTCTCTACCTTATTATTTTTCCATTCTTACAAACTCTTTTAAGAAAGAACTGAGTCACTTAAAATACCTTTCTTCAAAAAGCTTCTACTAAAAGAATGTTATCTAAAAAGGAGGACTCATTTTCAGAGTCGTATACACATGTACATGATACCTTTACCATCTTAGATTCTTGCTGATATCATCTTCTCCAGATCTCCTTGATAGTGGGTTCTGGGCATTAAGTAAATGATATGGAATCACTTTGTATAATCTTATATAAAAATAATGTATAATTTTAATAATACATGAATACAAGATATGATGGTTATTTTGTCATATGCCTTTTAGAAGCCATCCCTATCTTCCTTGTAGTTGGTTTTCTCAGATTCTCTTGCTAGTAATGATTTTAATCATTACCCAGTCTTAAGGAATAGAAAAATCCAGAAAAGCTTATATCTTAACTACTTTTTATATTAAAGGAATAAAGCCAAAAATACTGTTCTGAAATGGAAATAAACACTGTAAGGCTTATATCCCCCCAAAATATTCATGATTTTGAGGCTTTACCACCAAGTTATCTAACTTATTCACAAAGGATCATCTTATTTAACTTATAGTGTCGGGAATACCTTTGGAATGCTGGGGGAAGCTGTCTTGGCAAAATTATGTCTAATAATCAGTGGATTGGGAGATAGTAGTTTGAGAACTTGTATATGCAGGATAAATTAAAGAAAGAAAACCCAGGGCTGACTGCATTAATCAACACAATAGTCCTTGAGCTCCTACTCAGTTTCTTTGAATAATGAACTAAAAAGTTAGTAGGCAAGAATGTAGATATGAAATTAGGAAAATCTGAAAGTCTGTCTCTGAAGAGTTTTAATAAAGGCATAAACATACATGCATTAAGCTTAAGTGAAACCATTCTCAATGCTAAAATAATTTGGATAAATTCTGTCTCTGTGATTTTTATTTCTTATTTAGAATTTAAATGCCTGAAATCACACCTTGAAAACACTAAATAGAATCTCTTCATCTTTATAACTTTTTTCTCACCACAAATGATTGATTTTCATATTTGTTCAGCTAATTAATCTTTTTCGTTAAAATTATTCTGTTTTATTTCTTGCTGTTTTATTTCTTATTTTGCAGGGCCCTCTGGAAGTTGCTCAGGTTTTCCTGTCTGAAATACCCAGCGACCCAAAGTTGTTCAGACATCATAATAAACTGCGACTCTGCTTTAAAGATTTTACTAAAAGGTATTCAAGGCTGCTTCTATAAAGATCTTCAAATTGAGAATGTCTAATACCACATTTTGATATAAGGGTCTTAACTATTAAAAAGAGAAAACATATAGGGTAGTGGTTCACAATGAGAAATAATCTGTGTAAAGTTTATTGTTCTTTAATAGTGTATATTCCCAGTACATACACCCATACTCTGTAATGCCATAGTTTTTTATTTTACAGATTGGAGAAGCCAAGGCTCAGGAAATTTTTTAACTTGAAACTATTATTAGACTAACTTGAAAGCTGCTATTCATTATGAATCTTCAATATGTGAGTTTTTGTTCCCCTTCCCTTATGGAAGTTAAAACAAGAAACTTGGATGCCAAAAATTAATGTTCACATCCTGACTTTATCAGTGTATGTCTGGGTCACTAACCTACCTCTACAATACTCAGTTTTTCAAGAAGTCTACAAAGTAAGAACAAAGATACCTACCTATCATAGGGAGGTTGTACAAGTTTGATGAAACAATACAAGCTCACCCCCCAGTTTCAGTGATTTGCCAGGTGGACTCTGAGGACTTGGCACAGTTGTACTGGTTGCTGTGATTTATTGCACTGAAAAGATACAAAGTTATGTCCACTAAGTATGTAGTGAAATCTGCAGGAAACCAGGTACAGACTTCAAAGGGTCTTCTGTCAGTGGAGTAGCATAAGGTATGCCTAATTCCTCTGCAACAAGTTGTGACAACATGCATGAAATATTGTCTACCAAGGAACCCCATTAGAGACATGGTGCCAGACGTTTTTATTGAGAACTTCACTTTCCAATATCCAATTCCCTGATTGTGTACCAAAATTCCAGACCCGCAGAATAAAAACAGATTTTCAACATAATCCATACTATTTATATGAGCAGTTTTGGGACAGTGAGCCATTTTTATCTTCTGGGAATAATGAGAATCCTGAAATCCAAATTCTCAAAGGCTAATGGAGGACCAATTTTGTAATCAGGCCTTCCTAAGGACAGCAGGCTCAGCCATGCAATCCTAACTCTCTGCACAAATAAAATCTTTATAGGCTGATACTTGGCACATAATAAATAGACATTTGTAAATATTAAATTTTGAAATAATAAGGGAAAACAGTCATTTATCAACTGATAATTCTTGCTTTATTAACACTGTGATCACAGAAAAGGGAACAATTAAATGAGATTTTACAGTATGATTTTTTAACTTAAATTTATTTTTAACTGATACATAAAAAATTAAAATTATATGTAACTATGGGTACCAAGTGATGTTTTGGTACATGTATACATTGTGCAATGTTAGGATAAACTTTCTCAGGACATCACTTTCCTCAAGTATTCATCATTCTTTCTGGTGAAAACAATCAAAATCCTCTCTTCTGGCTTTTTGACATACACAGCACATTAACATTATCTTTAGTCACTCTACTATGAAGTAACACACCAGAGTTTTTTACTCCTATCTAACTACAACTTAGTACCCTTTGATCAATCTCTCCCTGTTCATCCCTCCCCAGTCTTCTCCCCAGCCTCTGGTAGCTGTCATTCTTACTCTCAACTTCTATGAGATCAGCATTTTTAGATCGCACATAAATGAGATCACGTGGTACTTGTCCTTCAGTGCCTAACTTATTTTACTTAACATAATGATTTCCACTTTGTTTCATCTTAACACAATAACAGGACTTCATTTTTTTTTATGGCTAAATAGCATTCTATCGTGTACATATGTACCACATTTTCTTTCTCTGTCAGTTGATGGACCAACTTACATTGTTTCTGTTTCTTGGCCATTGTGAATAGTGCTGCAGTGAACATGGGAGTGCAGATGTCTCTTTAACAAACTTATTTCATTTCCTTTGGATATATATCCAGTAGCAAGATTTCTGAATCACAATTCTATTTTTAAATTTTGAATAACATTCATATAGTTTTCTATAAAGGCTTTACTAATTTCCATTCCTACCAGCAGTACAGGGTTCCCTTTTCTCCACATTCTTGCCAGCACTTATTATCTTTTGTTTTTGTGATAATAGCCAATGTTACTGGGATAAGATAATATCTCATTTTGGTCTTGATTTGCATTTCCTTGTGATTAATGACGTTAATCATTAATGCATTTTTTGAGACAAGTATTTAGGTCTATTTTCCATCTTAAAATCAGGTTTATTTGTTTGCTACTAATTTTTTAAATTCCTTACAAATTCCAGATATTAACTCCATGTCAGATGTATAGTTTGCAAATATATTGTTCCATTCTGTAGGTTGTATCTTTACTCTGTTGATTATTTCTTTTACTGTGCAGAAGCTTTTGAGTTTGATGTTAATTCTTTAACATGACAGTTAATATAGATGTCCATATAGAATTGATTAACAGAACAGATGACCTGTGATGATAAACTTTTTTCCCACTTATAGAATTTATTATTTGGGGCTTTAAAACAATATCAAAATAAATTCCGCTGTCTTTGTGAGCAAGGAACAATACATACTTCATTAAGTGGTAGACATTTAGTAAGAGATACCTTTTGTCTTTGCTATTGGTTTGGAAAATTTTAACACAACTACAGTTTTAAACAAATGTCTTTTTGTATATATTTATTTTATAGTAATGAATTCTTGTAGTCAACAGGTCTCCTTAAGTGTTATTTTACCTGTTGAGAAAATGTTTTCTTGTAAACTAAAAAAAAAAAAAAAAGTAGGAAAACAAACTACAAATAGACTTTACAAAGAAGTTATGACCCAAATCACATTTTTCCATTTTACCACTGATTTTTATACCAATATACATATATGTTTTAACATAATTAAATCATAGTATACATATAATCTTAAATACTTAGTTAATATTATTATCCTAATGGTTATATTATTTTCTCAATTTGTATGTTCCTATTTTTTATGTTGAATTTGCTGAATGTGAAATAGTACTATAAAGGATCTTTTTTTGTTAAAACTGTTGAATTTTTTAAATTTTCTTTCTTTTTTTCAAATAAATTTATTTTATTTATTTATTTTTATGTGGCACTGAGGATTGAACCCATTGCCTCACAAGTGCCAGGCAAGTACTCTACCACTGACCACAATCCCAGCCCCTTAAATTTTTCTTTTTTGAACCCAGGGGCACTTGACCCTTGAGCCACATTCCCAGCCCTTTTATTTTTCATTTTGTTGCACTTTTTTTTTTTTTTTAAATGGGGCTAGGGATTGAACCCATGACCTTGTGATGTGAGGCAAGCACTCTACCAGCTGAGCTATTTTCCTAGCCGCTTATTTTTTATTTTGAGACAGGTTCTCACTAAGTTGCTTAGGGTCACTAAGTTGCTGAGGCTGGCTTTGACCTTGGGATCCTTCTGCCTCAGCTTCCTGAGACACTGGGATTACAGACATGCACCACCACACCGAACTGAATTAAAATTTCTATCATGGTTTTTCAGTTTTTCCACCTTCCTCCCATGTAAGCTCAGACAAGTTAGTTAATCCCTTTATCTTAATTTCCTTTTTTGTAAAATGGGAGTAAAGAACCTACCTCAGAGAGTTAAGAGAATTAAAGTATACGAGTAAAAATAAAACACTTTAAAAATTTTCTGTTGTGAAATTACTAAGCCAAAGTACATGAACATTTTTATTGACACTTAATATATAGTATATTTCAAAAAGTTTCTCAATATTAACAGTGCCAAGAAAGCAGCTGTATGCATACCTTGCTTTTAAGTCATGCTACATGAATACATTGTCTTTTGTTAATCAGGTTTAAGTGGTACTTTGGTTTGCTTTATTACTAAAAACAATAAACATTTTTCCATGTGTTTAACTTTTTTATGTTTTGGGGTTTTGTCTTTTAAAACTTTTTTTCATTAAATCTTGAATAGATTGAAAATAATATTTGTAACAATTTGCTGTTAAAGAATAGTAATCCCAGTGGCCCCGTAGGCTGAGGCAGAAAAATCTTGAGTTCAAAGCCAGCCTCAGCAACTTAGCAAGGCCCTAAGCAACTCAGTGAGACCCTGTCTCAAAATAAAACACAAATAAGGGTCTGGGAATAATGAGAATCCTGTGGTTCAGTGGTTAAGCACCCCTGGGTTCAATTCCCAGTATCACACATACCTTTTAACTTTATGTAAATGTTCAATATGTATAGTCTTAATAACTTGCTTTTTTTAGTTTTTGTGAGCTATTTATAAGTGTTACTTTAATTTTTATATACTTCATTGGATGAATATACCACAATTTATTCTTTTTTTTTTAAGTGAGTATAATACCTTTATTTTTGTTTATTTTTTTGTGGTGCTGAGGATTGAACCCAGTGCCTCACACATGTGGGCAAGCGCTCTGCCACTGAGCTCCAGTCCCAGCCCCACAATTTATTCTTTTAATGAATATTTTGGTCATTGAGCCAGACCCACAGGCTTGTTTGTTTTGTTGTTGTTGTTGTTTTAAATTTTATTTTTAGTTGTAGATGGACACAATACCTTCATTTTATTTATTTAATGTGGAGCTCAGGATCAAAACCAGTGCCTCACACGTGCTAGGCAAGTGCTCTACCACTGAGCTACAGCCCCAGCCCTGGTTGGTTTGTTTTTGTTTCTAGTTAAAAAAAAAAAATTACTCAAATATTCCCATAGCTATTTCTAGACATACTTGTATAAGAGATTTTCTAGGATTTATACCTAAGAGTAGTATTGCTGATTCATAGGTCCATCTTCAACCAGTTGATGCCACATTTTCCCCAAAGTATATAATCCACGATTACCAGTAGTACAAAAGTTTGTATTGTTGTACATCCTTACCATTACTTGGTATTGTCCATCATTTTAATTTCTCCAAATCTGGTGGATGTGAAATGAGATGTGATTGTGGATTAAATATGCACTTCATGATAACCTGAGAGGTTGAATTTCTGGTTGACTGCTCAGCAATTTCACTTTTCATCTTCTGTAAAGTTATATGCCCAAGTATTGCCACTTTATTCTCAGAATCTTTTCCTTACTAACTTCTCAGAGTATTCTGGGTATGTAATGCTTTATCATTTTTAAGTATCACAAGTATCTACTCTGAACTTGGGGCTTGTTGCTTTTTAGTTTGTTCTTAAATTTTATGTGATTAGGTGATTTAGTCTTTTCCTTTATAATTGTGTGTCATGTTGAAGAAATTATTTTCTTTGTAGTAATAACTGTGCTTTTGACTTCTAAAAGTTAGAGGGGGGATAGTGGGCTGAGGTGGCATCTGGGCCGCCCTGCAGCTTTGAGGAGACAGGTCTACCAAGAAAGAACAGGGCTTTGGGGGGCACCATTTGCACCCTCAGGGCTCTCCTGGGAGACTCAGATTTCCCTGAGTTGGGAGCCTAAGCATCTGGCTCAACTGTCCTCCAGTTCTGCAGCCCACACAAGGGCATGGGGACCTGTCCCGAGTTGGAGGGTTGGATCAGCCCCAAAGCTTCTGCCAGCCCTGGAAAAATTAACCATCATCGTTAATTTTCATGTGCACATGTAGAATGGCCCTTATGTGAGTCTGGTATAATTTGGCCTCCTGAGATTCTGCCATTCTGCCTTAGCAAGAAATAAATGGGAAATACTCCTAGGGGGGAAAAAAAACAACATAAAACAATAAGAAAGACACAACTTATTTTTACATGATTGTAAGCTTACTTACCAAGGTAGACACTATTTCCAACACTTTTTCCACCTGGTGGAGTTCTATATCTGAGTTTCAAAAAATGTTAATCGATGAAAAGTTACAATGTAAACATCATAAAATTACTTATCAGACTCTGAGAGTTGGACACATCCGCATTAACTCCCCCAAAATTGTTATTGTTAAGAGCCCAAAGACAACAAGAACTAAAAACTCCAACATTGAGAATATTCGGGGAATCTGGATGAAGGAGTGGAAGAGTGTAGAGCTGAATGTAAGAAGCTTTGCTGTGAACACACGTTTTCAAGTCAGAATTTGAACACAAGAAGGAAGAATTTGTCTATATTTCAGAAGAAGAAAAAATATGAATCAGAGATTGCAAGACTAGGGAAAGATAAAGAACAGTCTAACCAGCTGTTTAGTATTGATCTCACAAGTGAAAGCAAATGAATGGAGCAACTTGAACTAGAAAAAGTCCATTTGACACAGAAATTAAGTTTTAGAGGCAGAAATATTAGAATTAAGGACTTTTCTGCAAAAGAGAATTCTGGTGCTCAGGTGAATACAAGTGCAACAGTTGGAGGAGCTGCACACTATAGTAGGACCCCTGGAAGCTGAAAAACATTGGGAAAAAGAGCTATAATCGAGCAATGAACAAAATACTTTTTTAAATCAGTAAATTGCCTAAAGTTGACAGAGAAATAAATACATTGACTAGTAAGGTAAAGCTTAAACATTCAAACAAACTAGAATTAACAGAATCAAACTGGAGTTAGAAGAGTTAAGAGTGAGCTAGAAAGAGAAAGGGATAAGATCAAAGTGCACTGGATGCATTACAGTGAAATTCTCAAATCAGCCTTTGAACACCAGGAAGTGCTTTGGTAGAGAAGGATCATGAATTAATATGTGAAGTACTAGCTGCCAAGGAAGAATATTGGAAATGCAGAGGAAGAAAAAAGATGAAAATTCTCAGAAATAGCAAATCAGTAGTTTGCACATCCAGGTGACTCACTGGCACAGTCAGAATGACTTGCTGAATTTAAACCAAATGCTGAAGAAAATGATGGGGAGATTAAAACACAAATGCCAAAATTTAAGAAACCAAGTTGAAAAAGTACAACTAGATGTTGAAAAGACATTGGAAGAAGAAAAAATGACATATTGTACGTACATAGAATAAGTATAACTTGTTCCAATTAGGATTCCATTATTGTGGTTGTATATGAGGTGGAGTTACATTAGTTGTGTATTTATATGTAAAGAAAAAAAGTGTGAGCTTCATGAGAGAAGAAAAGTATAATCAAGCTAAAGTGAAACTACAGTGAGCTGCAGTTGCTCAGAAAAAGAGAAAATCTCTTTATCAAAACAAATTGTAGGGGCTGGGGTATGGCTCAGTGGAAGAGTGCTTGCCTAGCATGCATGAGGCACTGGGTTCGATCCCAGCACCACATAAATATAAAATTAAAATATTGTACCCATCTATAACTAAAAAGTAAATATTTTTTGAAAAAATTAAAGAGACTACAGGAGAAAATGGAAGTCTTGAAGGCAAAGAAAGAAGAATTAGAATAAGAAAATCAGATGTGAAGTAGACAAGATGTTTCACTTGAAGAATACACAAGGCTCCAACAGACTAATGGACATACAGAAAAGACAATGAATTTTGCAGTCTGTTCTGGGTTCCTAACATGCCTCCTACAGAATCTGTCAATCCTGTTAGTGTTCAGTCATCAGCCATGATTCCAGGCATGGCACTGTTCTTTCTTCCTCACAAGGAGGAACAGCATTAAAGGGAACTGTCTCTACTAGAAGAACTAGAAACAACACTAAGAAAACAACTAGAGGAACTTGGATCTCCTGGGGAATGATATTCTTGGATAAAATTCAGATAGATCAAAAGGGGTAAAGTAAAGAGGCTAAGTAAAGCAGTTTTAACGCAGTGTCATTGATATTTTATTATTTTTGGCCAAAATATTTTTTTATTCTTTCTGGATAAATAATAGGAGGGTATATTTTGACATATTGTATGTATATAGAATAAGTATAACTTGTTCCAATTAGGATTCCATTATTGTGGTTGTATATGAGGTGGAGTTACATTAGTTGTATATTTATATGTAAAGATAGAAAAGATATGTCTGATTCATTCTACTGTCTTTTTTTCTATTCCAGTCCCCCATCCCTTCCCTTCATTCTCCTTTGTCTCCAATGAACTAGCTTTCCCCTCATTGCAAATCAAGAGAGAATATTCTGCCTTTGAATTTTGGGGACTCACTTATTTCACTTAGCATGATATTCTCCACTTCCATTCATTTTCCAGCAAATGCCATAATTTCATTCTTCTTTAAGGCTGAGTAATATTCCATTGTGTATATATACTAGTTTCTTTATCCATTCATATGCTGAAGGGCATCTAGGTTGGTTCCTTAGTTTGGCTATTGTAAATTGAGCTGCTATAAACATTGAAATGATTGCATCACTCTAATATGCTGATTTTAAATCCTTTGGGTATAAACCAAGGAGTGGGATAACTGGTTCAAATGGTGGTTCCATTCCAAGTTTTCTGAGAACTCTCCTTGCTCCTTTCTATAATGGTTGTACCAGTTTGCAGCCCCACCAGCAAAGTGAACCTCTTTTCCCATATTCTCCCAGCATTTATCATTACTTGTATTCTTGAAAATTGCCATTCTGACTGGAGATGGAATCTTAGTGTAGTTTTAATATGCATTTCTCTTAATTATTAGATATTGAATATTTTTTCATATATTTGTTGACCATTTGCATTTCTTCTTCTGTGAAGTGCCTTTCAGTTCCTTATCTCATTTATTGACTGAGTTATTTGGGGTTTTTTTTGTTTGTTTGTGCTGGTGTTAAGTTTTTTGAGTTATTATATATCCTAGAGTTTAATGCTCTGTGGTGCTGGTGGTAATGATTGTCTCCCTTTCTGTAGGCTGTCTGTTGGCAAAAAATATTTTAATATGCTTCAAGAAAAGATACTACTGGGCTGGGTTTGTGGCTCAGTGGTAGAGTGCTTGCTTCACATGTATGAGGCACTGAGTTCAATTCTCAGCACCACATATAAATAAATGAATACAATAAAGTCCATCAACAACTAAAAAAAATTTAAAAGAAAAAGTACTAGCTATGTGCTGCATTGCACAAGTATCAAAGTTTTTAGGATCATCCTAAATGATGAAGCATTAAAAGAAAGTTTCAGAGATATTTATAATATATTGTGACAACCCTTTAAGAACATAAAAATAAGAGGAACTAATTAGGAAATAAAGTTTTAAATTAGTTTTACTTTGTTGGATTGTTGTCATATTGCCTGAAATATGCCCTTCTTGAATTCTTTTTTTCTAAAAGCTATGTACACATAATTTTAAAATAAATATTTTTCTACTAAAATTTAAAAATTAATAAAAGCATGGTGGTATTTCTAAAATTAAAATATAGGTTAAACAAAGGGTGGGCAAAAAATAACCTTTTAATTTTTTGATACTAGCTGAGTGCTGCATTGCACAAGTATCAAAATTTTTAGGATCATCCTAATGACAAAGCATTAAAAGAAAGTTTCAATATCTACAATATATTGTGACAACCCTTTGAGAACATAAAAATAAGATGAATTAGGTAAAAAAAAGTTTGAAAATTAGTTTTCTAAAGAATCCATTTCTGATTGATTTTTTTTTTTTGTATGGTTCAAGGTAGGGATCAGTTTGATTTTTCTCCATACTGTTAACAGTTAGTGATCTCAGTACTGTTTCTTTAATATGCTGTCAGGTTTCTTTTCCTTAGTGAATTTCAGTTGCCCAGCATTACTATTTGAAAGATTGCCTTTTCTCCATTGCTCTCAGTATCATCTCAATTAAAAATTAACTGCCCGTTTGTATGCATCAGTTTCTTGGATCTTTATTCTCTTACATTTCTTAACCAATGCTATGCTAATGATATCAGCTCTATAGTAAGTTTTGGTATCTGGTACAACAGTTCCTCTCACCTTGTTTTGTTCAAGGACTATTTGAGGGCTTTTAAAAAAATGTTTCTAGTTGTAAATGGATCTTTTATTTTATTTATTTATATTCGATGCTGAGGATTGAACCCAGAGCTTCACCTGTGCCAGGCAAATGCTCTACCACTGAGCCACAACTCCAGTCCTGGGGTTTTTTTAATATAAATTTTAAATTTTAGAATCAGTTTGTTCCCCCCGCATCCAAAAAACAAAATAGCCTGAATGTATACATCAATTGGAAGAGAATTAACATCTTTATTGACGTGAATCCATGAATATCATGTATTTCTCCATTTTCTTTATTTTGAATAATTTGAATGTTTTCTTAATATTATTTAAAATTTCTGTTTAGAGGTGTTGTACATCTTTTGATTTATCCTTTAGTATTTAATACTTCTATGCTTTTGTTAATAACTTAAAATAATTTTATTTGCTGATATACAGAAATACAGTTGATTCATATATATTTTACTTGAGAACCTTATAAAACTCACTTGTTAATTTTAATAATTTATCTGTAGAATCTTTTTCTTATAGTAATAATTAGAGCCTCCAGTGCTATACTGTATAGGAATAGAAGACATCATTTCCTTACACCTGATCTAAAAAGAAATGTTTTCACCATTGAATATAGGGGTTTTTTTGTAGATATTTTAATTAGGTGAGGGGCATTTATATACATATACATATATATAATATATATATATATTGTATATATATATATATATATTTTTTTAAGTTGTCAATGGACCTTTATTTGTTTAGCTGTGGTGATGAGAATCACACCCAGTGCCTCACACATGCTAAGCAAGCATTCTACCACTGAGCTACAATGCCAGCACCTGGGTTAAGATTTTAATTAGGTTTAGTATGACAAGTTTTAAATTTTTTTTCAAATACTTTTTCTGCATCTCCTTTGATCTTTTAGTAGTGTTAGTTACATATATTGATTTCTTATTGTTAATCTTCCATTTATTACAGATAAACAACTTGGTCATGGTATATGTGCATGTGTGTTTTTAATACATAGGTAGAACAGTTTCCTGTTACTATCTTTGCAGGTTTTATAATCATACTTATGGGTAATATTGAATAAGATTTTTTTTCCTTAGTCTTCATTAGGTTTTGGTATCCTAGCTTTGAAAAAATTAGTTGAGAACCCTCTCAGGAATAGTTCTTTTTTCCCCTTTGAAAGTTTATTTTACTCTGGAATAATTACATTACTTGTCTCTAGAGTGCTTAGTAAAATTTTCATTTTAGTGTTTTTGTGTATAGATTTGTGACTTAACTGATTTAGTTTGATGGATTTAGGGTTATTCACATTTAAAAAAAATAATTGTTGTATTTATCTAGAAAAATCTTTTGCATTAAATTGTACATCGTATCCTTCAAGGCTGTTTAGATATTTGCTATATTTGATTTTTTTATATTCCATTTTAAATTTCTAGTAGGGAATATTTGATCTTCCCTCATTTAATCTTGATAAAGTTTAGTCTGTTGTTTGGGTTTTTCCAAATAACTAATTTTTCCCTTTTTTATTGCTGGGGTTTTGTTTGTTTGTTTGTTTGTTTTTTGAGATGAGGTTCCTGGCTGCTCTAAATCCTTGGGCTCAATTAATCCTGCCCAGCCTCCCAAGTAACTGGGACTACTGTAATGCACTTGGCTTCTAACTTCTCCTATTTTTGATACTCTGTCATGCTTTCAAATTTTATTATTTCCCCCCTTATAGTCTGTTCTTTGTAAGTTCTGACTTTTCAATTTTATTATTTTATTATTTAGAAAATAAAATTATTTTCTAATATACACATTTAAGGCTATACATTTTCCTCTAAGCATTGCTTTAGCTGCATCCTACAAGTGTGGATATGTATATATTGTTTTTCATTCATAATTTATTTCTTTATCAGGATCCAGAGGTTTTTCTTAGGTGTATGAGTAAGTTAGATAAAGGATTGTCATCCAGATCTGTTCATTTTAGAAAACATTTATTTGAACACAGTTGACAAGTACTGTGTCAGATGCCATTGGTGCCACATAATTTGATTACATTCCTTAAACAGTTTCTAGTCTATTAGTGGTATGAAAAGGATGCCTTCAGATTTAACATTAAAAATATATAAATTTCAATTTAATGAAAAATGGGAGTGTTTGTTAGATTTAATGGAATTCACTTGATTATCTGTTTAAACCTAAAGCATAAAACAATTATTAACATTCAGCTGAAAAGCTGAATATCCTTATCATAGTTAATATATAGTTTTATATATAGATAGATAGATAGATATAGATATATGTGTGTCACCAAGTCTACAAACTATGCCAGAAGAAATCTTTTGATAACATGCCTTTTCTCTTAGGTGTGAGGATGCCTTAAGAAAAAATAAGAGCCTAATTGGACCAGATCAAAAAGAGTATCAAAGGGAACTGGAGAGAAACTATCATCGCCTTAAAGAGGCTCTACAGCCACTGATAAACAGAAAGATTCCTCAGTTGTACAAGGCAGTATTGCCTGTCACTTGCCACAGGTATGCTTATTTTCTTGTTTTAAAGCTCTTCAGGAAAATACAATCTGAATTGTTTTAATAATGAATTAGTGTTAACTTTACTTACATGGTTTCAGATATTGTGCCCCCTGAAACCTAACTCGTTCAAATAATATAAACCTTTTATTACCTATACCTTAATATGTCTATAAGATAAAGTCACTTTCCTTCCTGTAATTCGCGCATTCATGCTAACTAGGACAGCATTCATTCATGTAGCCTCCTAAAACTGTTCCTTAAATGTAGGGTCACACTTTCTTGTACTTTTGTGAGAAATGTATCAAGAACAAGGTGTTCATTTTCCTTCACCTGTGACAGTAAATAGTACATAATATTCTAGAATATTAAAACAAATAACCCCAATGAGTATCAAAAAGACTTCAGTATTTTTCTCCAAATTTTTAGAAATGAAAATAACTTAGAACTTTCTACAATTGAATCCTAATTCTACTTGAACAGGTAATTTAGTCTGGTTTTTAGATTTCTCTTCTTATGTGATAAGATAGTATTTACTTTGAAAAGGTTGTGGTGGAGATTAAATGGCATTACAAAGTTCCTGGGACAGTGTGTGGCATTTTGCTTTTAGCCCCTGAATTCTGAAAAGGGCACAAAAACTGAGAAAAACTGCAATTTTTACAGTTTGAACTCAAATTTACATGCAATTGTTGAATTATTGTGGCACTGATATTTTACCACCCTTTTCTTTGAGTAAAAGAGTATTACATTGTTGTTGTCCAATAAATTAGCATTTAGAAGATTGTTCAAAGCTACTTGTATGAAAGCAATTTAGATGCAGAGTATTCTAAACTGCAATAAAAAAGTTAAACTGGCTAGCACATGCCTATAATCTCAGTGATCTCAACTTTGAGGATAGCCTCAGGGTGCGAATGCACACACACACACATACTTACACATGAGGGGCTGGGATTGTGGCTCAGTGGTAGAGAGCTTGCCTAGCATGTGTGAGGAACTGGGTTTGATTCTTAGCACCACATATTGGGAAAATTAAAAAAAAAAAAAAAAAAAGGAGCCAGGTGCAGTGGCACACACCTGTAATCCCAGTGGCTCTAGAGGCTGAGGCAGGAGGATCATAATTTCAAAGCCAGCCTCACCAATTTAGTGAGTCCCTAAGCACTCAGTAAGACCCTGTCTCTAAATAAAGCAAGGCTGGCTGGGTATGTGGATCGGTGTTTGAGAGCCCTGGCTTCAATCCCCAGTACCCACCCTTCCCACACACTCCCCCCAAAAAGGCTGGGGATGTAGCTCAATGGTAAAGTGCTCGTGTGTACCAAAAAAAAGGTTCGTTAAATTAGCTGTTTTTTAGTGGTCTACTTTTCTACTTAAAGAGCAGTGGGAAAAAAAAAAATCTACTCTCACATTAATTCAAAAGTCTTCCAAGTGCCTGCTGTATATTATGTCCCCCAAGGGAGCAAGTACATCATCTCAAGTCTCTTCTACAAGCTACAGGAGCAGAGCCCAGAGGGCCCATTTTAGATCCTCTGACAAAACATGTTTTGCACCAGGCATGTTGGCACATGCCTATAATCCCAGCAGCTCTGGAGGCTAAGGCAGGAGGATCATGAGTTCAAAGCTAGCCTCAGCAAAAGCGAGTCCCTAAGCAACTCAGACTGTCTCTAAATAAAATACAAAATAGGGCTTGGGCATGTGACTCAGTGGTTGCGTTCAATCCCTGGTACCCCTACCACGCAGACAAAAAAGTCTTGCTTCCATTATCTATTCTGATGTGAGACATTCTAGGAGGTAGTTTCCTTTCAAAATTCCCAATAGTTTTACCTTTAGTTTGGAACTTCTTCCTTCTTGCTGCCTCCACTTCCCTACACCAGTCCTACCCACCAAGTCTAAGGTCCCAGAGGGTGAGAGTGCTGTGTCCCCAAGATAGTCAAGCAGTTGCCTAATCCTAGTGTCAGTTCCTTCCGCTCTCTATAGCTTCTTTCCTTGGAAAGGCTGTGTTGTTCTTATCTGAAGGAAACTTTCCATTATACCATATCCTGAGTTTGCCCTTCTCTGTGATCTACTTTATGCCATCTTCTAAGCTTTAGTTCTTAATATTTACAGGCAACTTTTTGGCATTTAGAAAAAAATCTTTTCTTGATGAACAGTAACCAGATTTCAATAATGTTTTCTCTGGAACTGAAAAAAAACAAGCTTTGATATTCAGAGCTGAATGTGATCTCTTTATACCTGCCCTCTCCTTTCTTAAGAGATATAAAGTTCCTCCTGCTTAACCTTAATAGCAAAAGAAACCAACTTAAGGGTAAAGAGAAATACACCAAGAGGTTATTTCAAGAATATCATCCCTTTCTATCTCAACTTCAGAATTATGGGGGAAAAAGTCAGAATTTTAATTTTTGTTGATTTATAAAATATGGAATGTTATTTTGCAGTAAGGCCTATGGGGCCTAAGATTCCCAAAGGTGATCTAGGACCCATGGGGAGTCCCCTAAGGCCCTTTTCAAGAGGTTTCTGAAATCAAAACTTGTTTCATCTTGATACCAAATATTGTTTGCCTTCTCATTATCACAAGGGCACGGTAGAGTTTTCAGATATAACATGAGATGTGATATTTTAAGACTGAATACAGAAGCAGATATGAAAATCTAGACCTTCTATTAAGCCACACATGAAATATATGTAACAGTGCTATTCTTCTACAAATCTCTTGCAAGTTATTTAATAAACAGTGCTATATTTATAGTAACATGTAATTGGTTGTTTTATAAAATAATAAAATTTTTCAATATATAAGCCACATAAAGATTCCTGGGGTCTTTAATAATCTAAGAATATAAAATTATCTAAGACAAAATTCTTAAAATTTTTAATATTTTCAAGAAACACCTGCTTTTTTGCCATTTTCTAATCCCAGGTCTTTTCCTGAAATCTCCCATTGTCCCTAATTGTCCTTGTTTTATCACAATATCTGCAGCACCTACTAGACAAATAAATAAATGATCAATAGACCTGGCAAACTGGTTACTATAATTCACTTCTGGAGAAATTTGTTACTCAGAACATATAAGGCAGAGTATGTGAACAAAAGTCAGTATAACTGGTGACAAAAATTTTGAGATTACTCTGGCGGTGGTGGGGAGGAGTATGTAAAACATCTTAAAAGGTATACACACACACAAAAAAATTGTTT
This sequence comes from Urocitellus parryii, assembly GCF_045843805.1. Classification (NCBI taxonomy): domain Eukaryota; kingdom Metazoa; phylum Chordata; class Mammalia; order Rodentia; family Sciuridae; genus Urocitellus; species Urocitellus parryii. Next base: position 44,996,420 of record NC_135541.1, on the reverse strand, counting down.
TTTGAGTATGGCACATTTATTTTGTTCTTTTATAACTGTCTTCTTATTTTTTCCCAGAGATTCCTTCAGTCGAATGAGCCTTCGCAAAATGGATCTCTAAAATAAACGCACTTGTTTTATTCATTTGAAAAGAGCCATGTATTCAACATTATGAAAAGAAGTTAAGATCTGTTGAAAACTAGGACTTGGGATGTAATTCTGGAAATTATTAATTTACTCATTGAAGAATGCCAAAATGGTACCAAGTGTAGATTGTAAAGTTTGAGAATCGTGGCTATGGTTTCTGACATTCTGGTAACATACTGTTATCTTTTTTTAAAGCTATTTTAATGACTCGAAAAGGTACACTATAGATTTACCATTATTTATACCATAGCTAATGTTAAATTTATTTACTTTAAGTTCGTATTTTTTAATTTATATTACCATTTATAGATTCATTTTGGAACCATTTTAAATGTAGTAATGCTTATTTTAAAGGTACTATTAAATATGTGAATGTTTACACTAATTTTTAATGAGTGGGACTTTGAAAGTTTTTCTTTATTGAAAGAGGCAGAGAAAAGTTAACTGGCTCCAAAACTAGCAAAATTAAAATCAAAATTGGCAGTCACTTTATAGGCCCAAAGAGGCATTAATTAAATGAATTAATGGGTGAAGGTAGTAGTTACTGGTAACTGCTTTATATGAAGTTTTAAACTGGTTTCCAATTTAGGGTATCCATTTTAGATACCCTAAAAAAGAAATTTAGAATTCAAAAATGACTTCATCTGATAAAATTCTTGTCTATAAAGGATTAAATACCGAAACAGCTAGTACTGGTGACAACAGCTTGGTCTTTATGACAATTTTGTTATTAGTATGAACTTCATGACTCTCCGCAATTAAAATGTATGATTTGTTTCAGATTAAACAGGCCAGTCATCAGTTTTTAATGATATAAGCCAATAAATTAGGAATCCGTTTTAAAGCTATGTCACCATGAAGGGTAACACAGAGCTGGAGTTTATTCCTTTTAATCTACCAATTAAATGAGAAGTCATTTACTTTTTGACACTTGCTTTAGTCAAAATTAAATCACTTAAAATCATAACTTCTTATGAAAAAATAATACAGAAAATATTATCATTTCAATTACTTTCATTTTCTCAAAACAGTATATAGTCATGATTTCTGGAGGGGGTTTTGTGTATTATTATTATAGAATGGAACCTTGAAATAATCCTTTTGATGTACTGATCAGTTACATGAATCATGTAAGAACTGATTAGAATTAATACCATGACTTCATTCTCTAGTTGATATATGTAGGTGATGGTTTATCTTCCCCCTCAAACTTAATTCAGTGGGCAATTATCCTTAATTCTTATCTGCATCAACTCAAAGACTGAATCAAAAAAATTGAAAAAAGGTACATCTGAAGAGTCCGAAAGGCATAACTTCAAATATTTATTTGGGGTTGGGGGCTGAGTGGTATAGTACTTGCTTAGCATGGGCAAGGCCCTAGGTTCAATCCCCAACACTGCAAATAAAAGAAATCTATTTGGGGAAAATGGAGCTAAATGAATAAGGAAAGGCAATAAGAATTGAAACTCATCCACAAAAATGACAGTCTTCCTGTTCTTTGGGGATGAAAGAGTGTAGATATAAGGATATTAAGTATCACCTAAGCCATTTCTCATATTAATTAACTCCTAGGTCAATTCTCTTACATATGTTTGGACTGTTTCACACAAGTCTGAAATACTATATTGAAGACTTCAAGATTTCTATAATAACGGTTTTATTGTCTTGCAATACCAACTACTCTGAGTCAATACAGAAGCTTCCTTTTACTCAAACTTTGGTATGACACAGAATACTTAATTTCTTACGTGTTTTCTTAAAATGCAGACTTTTTCACATCAGGAATCTGTACTAGTTCTCAACATTGGCTATCTTTTGAGTTATTCCAGGCCCAGTTGCTATCCTGATCTACTCTACCAGAATCTTACAGATAGTGCACAAAGCTGTTTATAAAGTTCCATCGGTGATTCTGAATATAGAAAGCAGGAGAAGCACAACTTTATTTTTATCACATCACAGAATCTTGTAGGGAAATATAACTGTCTTTTTTTTTTGTTGACCAGGTATTCTTATTTGTTGAAATAGGATGTTATTCCAATAGCATTTATATATTCAAAATCAAAATCTCATTACCAAAAATATCCTTTAACAAATCATATGATAATTAACCATTTATTAATTTAGTATACAGTATTTAAAATTGTAGTTTAACCTAGGTTTTTATGTGTGCCCAAAACATATAATTCTCATTTTAGATTCCATTAAATGTCTAGTTTAAAGGGCAACTAAGATGTGACAAATTTTTCTTGTAAACCTCTTTTAAGTATGATAACCAGGCCGGACCAAGCAGTTTCTCAGATATTCTTCATGTCCACTGACAGAAAATACTGAATATTATTAAAGGTAACATGCATGTTTGTTCTCTCTCTCCAGACACACACACAATTTATTCTGTTCAAGTAAAAAAATTTGAGCATTTGTATACATAGTTGTTAAGCAGTTTAAATTTTATTGACCTCCCAGTATTTAAAAAAAAGTTAAATTTAAGGTCACACCTCTAAGTTTGATGTACTATATACAGATCGTGCAGAATGAGTATGAAGAGATACAAATTAGTCCATGCCCAAAAAGATTTACTAGAATACAGAATCATCTTCATAAATACATATAAAATTCTTATGAAGATACAGAGGACTGTCTAGGTTTTCTGAGACACTTTTCAAAGTGATTCAAGGCACAAAATGTAGACCATTGTAAATACACATTCTAGACTTTGTGCCTCTTGATACAGCCCATCAAAGATTTGGCTTCCTGTTATAAAACTAAATGTACTGAATGAGATTCTGTTTAAGTGAAAAACCACAGAGCTATAAACATCATGTAGATAATTACTCCAAAATATGGAGAATACAAATACAAGCACTTTATTTTTAAAAGCAAACACAAAAGATTGGTGTAAATCCAAGTGTTTAAATGCTTCCCATTTCATATAGTTCAATTAAGAACCTATACAAGTTTGTTCCCAGAAGCTAATGCATCACTAGTCTCTAAGGAAAATGAATTCTAAAAATTAACATGGTTTTCAGTATTTCAAATTTCACTATTTATATAAAAACCTAGAGAGACCAATAATATTCCAATAGCTTCAAAAGATAAGCTAGACTCTGATGTAATTGACTTTACCAATGTTTGTCCAGGTCTGTTTAATATATATACAAGGAAAATACACTCACTCTATAATTTCTTATAAAATAGCAAGTAAGGAGTAGATGTAGGAGATGTAGAAGGGGAAAGAGAATTCAAAAAGTCCTTCTCTTCAGTAACTTTCACTTCAGAATCATCAAAAAGCAACCACTTCCCTTCATATTCCTTTAAGCTTTGCACTACATATGAAATTTTGTTCTCAAATCCACTAATGTTAATGCCTGTTTGGTCACTGGATTCCTTGTTTCTATCAGATTCATGGGTCCCATTAGTATTGTTAGTCTCAGAATTTCTACTTTCAGCAAATGCTGTACTGGCAACCTTATCAGGATTAGATGTTTTGTTGTATAGCTCATAATCTGCTTTGCTCTTTTGTCCTCCAAGAAGTCCAATAGCTTCTACATTTTTTTTGTTCAAAACTTTACTTGGCTGTGTATTTCCACCAACTCTAATCGACACTTCTTCGTCATCATAATTTTCAACTGCATCCCTTGCTTCCTCCTCATTCATTGGTTCTGGCTTCCCTATTTCACACATTTGGTCAACCACAAAATTTCCCTTATCTAGTTCTAAACTATTAAGGTCAGTGACTTTAACAGAAGCTGTGTAATGCCCACTACTAATGGTAATTCCACTATGCATCACAACTGCAAATAATCCATAGCTGTCATTAGTTGGCTTTGTGCTCCATTCTTCTAGTGACAATTTAAGAGGTGTCAATAAAGGAGTGTTGATCTTGGAAAGTCCACCACCATAACAATCAAACCTTTGGGGAAAAAAAAAGAAATAAGGTTCCATGTAATTCCATTTTAAATTCAAAATTTTATACCCAATGTAAAATCAAGTAAAAGTCTGAATAAACCCTTCAAGATGTAGTGCCTAAGATGAATAAATGAAAAGGCAGAACAACAAGACTTCGATTGTGAATAAAATTTATAGTATAATATATCCATATAATGTTAAAATAACTGCTAATATTCAGGTATTTTGTGGAGGATATGTATAATTTTTCATTATCTTTTATTTTCCTAAGTACACCAAGAAATTAGATGGTATTTTTAAAATACTGAACGTTTGCCGGGTGTGGTGGTGCATATCTGTGAACTCAGCTACTTGGGACAGAGGCCCTAAGCAACTTAACAGCAAAAGACCCTGTCTCCCAATAAAAAAAGGGGGGCATGTGGCTCAGTGGCAAAGCACCCCTAGATTCAATCCTCAGTACCAAAACCAAAACCAAATCAAAAAACCGAATTTTTGAGACTAAAATCCTTTACATTTTAGTTATTTTAATATGCCCTTATCAAGATTGGGAACAAAAATAAAATAGCACTGTAGCAAAGAAAATGCTCACTGAGGGCTGGGGATATAGCTCAGTCAGTAGAATGCTTGCTTTGAATGCACAAAGCCCTGTGTTCAATCCCTGGCACCACTTAAAAAAAAAAAAAAAAGAAGAATATGCCGTCTTATAATAATGTGTATGTCTGTGTGTAGTGTGCATGCGAGAGCAGAAACATGCAAGCGAGCAAACTATTGGGAAGCTCATGTCATTTTCAAATAACTCATTAATGTGGAAAGGAATGAAATCAGCAATGACATATATCAGAAAAAAAGACTATTCAAAATGCAATTAGTGTTTTTATAGTTATCTTCAACAGCTTTTATACATTTAAATTCTCAAGTGAAGAAAATTTCTCATCTTTTTCAAAGACTAGTTTGATTTCTTAGCTTACCTTTAAAAACAGAATTTTGCCTTTCTACCCTTCAAAAAAATCTCAATGTATTCAGATTTCTTCTCTGCTTTAATCAGATTCTACTAAAATTGAATTCTGAACTAGCATCTACACAATGAATATGAAAAAGATATATATAGAAATCATACTAAACAGAACATGTGTTCATACCAAAAGGATTTAAACTGATGCGTTTTACAAGGAAACTGTTTAAAGAGAACATTTTTAGGGGTGGGGCGGTACCAGGAATTGAACTCAGGAGCACTTGACCACTGACCACATCTTCACTCCTATTTTTTGTTTTCTTTAAAAACAGGGTCTCACTGAGTTGCTTAGCACCTCGCTTTTGCTGAGGCTGGCTTTGAACTCACTATCTGCCTTTCCTAGCCTCCTGAGCCGCTGGGATTACAGGTCTGCGCCACCACACCCAGCTAAAGAGAACTTAAGCAATCTTTACAAGTTAATTCCTTTGTCCTCTATAGCAGCTTTTCTTCATCTGTAGCTTTTATTTACAATACTCACTCCAAGCCACTAGCAGCAAAACACTTCAGATGAATAGTTATGACTTCAGGCATTTTGTCAAACAAAAGACTTCTTTCGGCTTCAGTGTAATGATGGCAATTTTCACAGAAATATTTATCTTCTCCTACAATCCTCTCCACTGAAGCAAACTGTGAAATTGCCCATCTCAAGGTCTTCATTTCTGTTTTTGGCTCTGGAGAAACTATTAGGGAAAAAGAATCCTTTCATTTACAAATACAATATTCAAAAATTAAAGTTCCACATGCAAAATTAGCATTCAGTTTCAACTGACTACCCCATTTCCAAATAACTAAAGAGATTTCTTTTACTTTCAGAAAATCACCCTTAGTAGCACACATATCTTCAGATGTGCCAAACAAGTACTCTACCATGGAGCTACAATCCCAGCTCTGTATAAATATCTTTTAAATAGTATAATATTATAATTGGTCAGCCAAAAATACTTATATGATACGCACAGCAAAAACTAGTCTGTCTCACTGTTAAGAGATGAGTTTAATAGCCAATTTTCAGTAAAACGGTCTCATTATTTTGCATGACATCTCCATTTTATGGTTTGCACTAGACATAAAGTGGTTTCAATGGTGTTAAAAATTACCAGGTAAGGGGGATGGGGTTGTAGCTCACAGTAGAGCGATTGTCTAGCATGTGTGAGACCCTGGGTTCAATCCCCAGCACCATATAAAACTAAATAAACAAAATAAATGTATTATTCCATCTATAACTAAAAATTAAAAAAAAAAATTACAGGTAGATTTGAAAGATTAAGATCCCCAAAATTAACTTTTATTAAATAAGCACTTCATTTTTCCATTCTAACATACTTTACACCAAAATAAAGATGATGCAATTCTTCAAATGATATTAACAAGTGAAACTAAGTAAGTAGAAAGGGTAGCTAGGCACAAAGGTGCATGCCTACAATCCCAGCAACTTGGGAAGCTAAAACAGGAGGATGGCAAGTTCAAGACCAGCCTCAGCAAATTAGCAGTTTGGCAAGACCCTGTGTCAAAAAATAAAATGGGCTGGGAATGTGATTCACTGGTAAAGCTCTCCCAGGTTTAATCTCCAGTGCCAAAAAGAAAAGCTATACAGTAGACCAAGGACACTAAAACTGTATTGTTAAAGAAAACTATATTATTCCATGGTCCAATGAGACTCTAATTTTGCTTACTTTCAGAATTCTCCTCTACTTTGGAAAGTTCATCTTCTTGTACTGGCACGCTGATGTCCTGAAAATCTTCTCTTCTTTCTGTTAAACTTTCACATTCCAAACAACGAGTCCTTAATACAAGCTGACCTTGAAATAATTTCTCCACTAGCTCAAAACCAATTTGCTCTGCACCTGAAATAAAAAAATGAAAATATACGTCTATACAAATTAGTTTTTCAATATAGTCCAAATAACCAATTTTTCACTGAAATAAATTATATCATGAATAAAAGCCCCATTTTTCATGTGTTTATTAGCATTAAGAGATACCTTGTTGATAAAGTGTAAAGTCCCTATAAAGCTCGTTTTAATTATGAATTTCTATTATCTTTAAAGTCAGTTATTTTTCAACTTGTTTTCCAGAGACACTTCCTTATAGAATGAGCCCAGAATATGTATGGCACTTTGGTGCCATAAACCACATCAACACTATGCATTTTCCTTGAGATATGTACATATGGACAAAACTAAGTGAAAACCTAGTTCAAGAATGGCATAACTACTCATTATTTCCCTTATGACTTTACATCTACATAGATAAAAGAAAAATATAGTCTCCATTAAAATGTATTGGACTTTCCTAGTTTATAAACCATAAATTAACGTTTACCCTAATAATTAATATATAATTATATTATACACACACCACACTTAATCTAAGCACAGTGCTTAAAATACCACAGTTTACACCGTGTTAATTACTTTCTCAAACAAAACAAAAATTCTAGCCACATGTATTATATTGTATGTTTATCTAGAGAAGATTTCTATTTCTGCAGCTATTAAGACTCCTACCTATGAAAGTCTAAGAATTATACTGACCTTTGTTTATGGACTTAACTTCATTAACATTTACAGGTTTAACATTATTTCCTGGAGATTCAAGTCCACAACCATTAGTTGTATTATCAATTTCACACTTCCCCAAGTCCTCCTCAAGATCATATTCATTTTCTTTAGACTGTCCTTTGGATCCTTGGTTTGTTGTTATTTTTCCCAGACTACAGAATTTTGAAAGAATGCTGGGTTGCTTAGTTGCAGACTTCAACCAATTTATTTTAACTCTTGATTTCCTTTGTGAGAGTCTTGTATTCTCATTTTCAGAAACACACTTGGGGATCATTTTAGGAGGAATCTCTAATGTATCACCAGTAGCTTTTCTTTTTGACCTCGTTTGTCTCTGATTCTCTTCCAATGACTGGTGTTCCTTAGATACTTTAACTTTTTTCTTTGTGTTACCAAATTCTGTGTCACTCTTTCTTTTTCCATTCCCTTTTGGGAGTTTTTCTTTATGGTCTTCAGAATTCCTCATACCATCAGTCTCCATGCTGCTAATTCCACTCATTTCCTCTTTTTGATGAGGTTTTTCTTCTACCTTAGTAGATAATTCTGCCACATTTTTTACTTCTTCTTTTTTTAGAAGTTGGCATGTTTCTTGAATGTTTCCCAAAATACACTGTAGTACTTCCTGTGCATCATGCTGTAGATATCCTTCATACATAGGGTTGAGTTCCCTATAAATAAAAATGTCCATTTCATCTACTCTAGTTGTGAAGATGTAATATATAAAAACAAATATTTCTATAAATTACTTCATTTGGAAAATCTAAGATACTTATTCAGCTAATATGAAACCTATCACAAACCAAATTTTATTGTAAATGCTTTTGATATTATGTGTATATATAGTCCTCACAATATCTCCTAGAGGTAGGTCCTATTACCACCACTAATGATATGGAAACTGTGTGGAGGTTAAATAATTTGCCCAAGTCACACACAGTTAAGATGAAAAATCAGGATTTAAATCTGCTCTTGCTACCCTTCTTCAATGCCTCTTAACAAAGGCAAAACAATGTGATTTACCTATATCAATTTCAAAATTGAATCAGTCAATGAATTTTTAAAGACCCACAATATTAAAAAATTTGTTAAAATAATAGTTTTATATATGGTTTCACGTTTTAACACAACACTGGGAAGTAATCTAATCCAGTTAACCAATAGTTCTTTTTTAAGCACATAAAATATTTGGAACTTACAATTTATACATATAACACATTTTTAATATAGACCTATAATTCCTAGTCTGAAATCCTTAGGATCACATGTGTTTGGGAATTCAAAAGACAACATGGCACATAAGCAAAATATATATAATCAACATGATATGGGGCAATACCCTACAATTAAGAAACCATTTGGATGTTGATATGAGTGATAAACATGAACAGACAATAAACAGCCTCATACAAATTCAAATCTAATAAATTTAGTACCAAATTTATCCCCCCAAATTATGAGAGTTTCTGGGATTTTCAAGTACCATGGATCTGGAGTTTCAATTTTCCTTGCCCTTTATTCCTACACTGCTCATGTACCATTCTCCCCAAAAGAAAGAAACAAGGAGCTAAATTATAATTGTAAAATTATAAGCTATACCTACCTGAGTGTGTTAAGCAGTCGCCTTGGCTGTGTAGCAAGTTCATCAGTATATTTCTCTGGATTTAAGAGAAAACTAGCCTGAAGCTGTTCTACTGAAATGATTAAGGACTGTAAACTGCATATAAGTTCATAACTTGCCAAAGAATCTTCTTTGCAATTTCCCTGTCAAGGAAAAACCACACAAACCAATATTTTCATTTATGAACAAATTAAGTACCTTCCTTCCTTGACTAGTCTCACTAAATACACAAGCTTTTCTAAACTTAATTACATTATAGCACTAATTTTACTGGGTATAAAAAATAATTTTTTTTGTAATTTCAAGATGTCATTTTTAGCTACTTTCTATATGGATAATAATTTTAATTAGCCAAAGACTTATTTAAACATTTACTTAAATATTAAAAGTTGAGGATAGGGGGGTATAACTCAGTAGTAGAGTGCTTAACATGTACAAAGCCATGGGTTTTGATTCCAGGCACCACCACCCCCTCCCCCTGGCCAAAAAAAAACAACTAAAATTTCAAAAACACAATGGATAAACAATAAGTGGCATGAGTATGACAAATCTGTGATGGTGGTATACAAATGACAGGTTTGATAAAACAATAAATGAGAGGAATGGAGAAAATACTCTGTACAGGGAGATAATCTGGTAATTCACCTCACCCGAATGATAAACACAGCCTTTCCGACAAAATACAGAACAATACTGAGAATTCCAATTTTCATTTAGTTATTGAGAATCTGTCACCCTCCTCTCCAATCCTCTTAAAAAATCTTTACCTTTCTACTTGTAAACAAGTGAATTTACATTTTTCTTTTTATATTACTTTTGCTGGTTTTTTTTTTCTTACCTTATCTTTTTGATTGGCTTCATCCTTTAGAGCTTCCTTCTTCCTTGAAATAATATTAAATAAGTGCTTCACTCCAGATTTAAAACCAGGACAAAAATATAATACCTATAAAAAGTGAAATTGTCCAAGTGTTATAAACAAACAACAATATTCCTAAAATCATTAAAGTATTACCATGTTTTTTGTAGGACACTTTTAATAAGTATTACCTAAAATTCTAAGATTAAACTTTTTGTTAAAACTTTTCTTGTGAAGCACTGGGTTTGATCTTAGCACTGCATAAAAATAAATAAAATAAAGACATTCTTTCCATCTACAACTACAAAAATATAAATATATATTTTTAAAAACTTGTTCTCTGTTTCATTAAATAGTAGCCTCTTTGGCATTAAGCACTAAGCCTTTAGCAGATAGTACTAACATGTAACATTACAAAGACATAAAACAATACTGTTTCAAGGTGTGAGATATCACAATACCAGGAATCAAGCAGAGAAATTAAAGGTTTGGCTACTTCCACTTAATCAAAGTCTACTCAATTTTTCTGTTGCACCTTTACTTAATATATCATTTTCCTCTCACCCCAAAAGAAGTTTAATAATCTGCAATTTAGGAGTCATTATTATTTTAGCCCATTATTATAGTTTACTTCCAATAAAGGCAAGGACTGCACAATTAAAGTCTTCCAATAACTTGAAATCCTTAGAAACATTGTTACATCATTTTTGCCTATTAATATTTAGTATATAACAAAATTATAGTTACCTGAAGTATACTATTAAGATAACAAGTATTGCCAAGATTATTCAGTCCCACAAATGGTAACAAATTTTCTCTCTTCTCACAGTTTATAGGTGAGGACTGTGCTGCAGGAACAACTTGATCACTATTAAGTATAGAGGGGAGGAAAGGCATAATGAAGCAGCATCTTAAAGAAACAAAATGGAAATATTGCTTCCCTAGATTTTCCTGTTCTCAAAAGAGTTATAATCTGAATGATTTTAGTGAGATGACACCTTAAGAAATCTACACTCAAAAATTGCCATATACCCAGAATAATCATTATTACACTCAACAAACTACAAAATAATTCCCTTAGGAGGATGTTTGTCCCATTTTTCAGAGTAAAAAAACTGCAGAACTGGTACTGTGATTTTTTTTTTAACTTAGTGTAATGTTTCAATTAAGTAGTTTAATTCTGAACATGAACTCGGGATAAACTGACTAAAAAGTATTTAGGAGGCTGCATTAAGGTTCTATTAATAAAGATTAAGTAGAAAAGCCTATGAAGAGAATTTATCCCTCACTTAAAAATAAATTGTTCGTACCAGGCATCATGGCACACTCCTGCAATACCCAGGGAGTTGGGAAGCTGAGGCAGAAGGATTGCAAGTTCATGGCCAGCTTGGGTAATTTAGGGAGACCCCCATCTCAAAAAAGTAAAAAATGATAGGGCTGTAGCATTGTAGTAGAGGGCCCCTGGGTTCAATCCCCAGTATTAATTAATTAACAAGTCTATCATGTTTTTACATCACTTTAACAGTGGGTTCCCTAGTATTTTTGTGAACCTTACAGCCAAATTATTACAATAGCACCTCAACGTATTCATAAGTGTGAATGCTGATAAGCAAAAGGTTCACAAACTCAATGGATAACTGCTAGATACTAGGAAATTATACATGGGACCAAATCGACTTTAGTCACCCAGCAGAGTGCCTATATGTTGAATAAGGAGCTAGAATAGAGCAACATGGAATAAAGTATTCCATTTTGTTCTGATTTCTTGCCAGTCACTAAAGAATTTCCATAAAAACATTTATTTTTAAGTACATTTTAAATATCAATTACAGCTGTATGCCTCCAGCAGGTATGATTAGTTATGACTGCACACCTACATGACTACAGAGTTTAAATAACAGACAACTGTTGTCTTTTGAACACCACAAAAACAAAAACACCTTTTTTAATCCTTACAACAAAAAATAATCAAGTGTAAACTCTAAAATAGAGAATTTAGTCAATTAACATTTCTCCAAATTATCCTAAATGGCTCAAGACAATGTTAATAAATTTGTACTGTGGTGTGATCCCTGTGGGGAACCACCAGCTTTGCTCTGTTCCTACTACATGCTGCTAGACTTTGTCTTCCTAAAAGCATATGAATATGTATATTTTTTTCCTACTATTACTATCAGATCACTCTGGAGGTATTAACCCAAGTTCAATGCTTCCTTCTACACTGATTCAGAATTTTAAAAATACAGAAATAATACTTATAAGACACATACATTTCTGATCCTCTATATTCAGAAGCTTTTTCTTCATTTTCTTGAGAATCTGTGAAATCTAAGGCTCTCTTAGTTTCCTTTTTCTGAAAAAATTTCAAAGAAAGTCTGTTTTTCTTGGATGGACTACCTCTTGAAAGCCCATTACTTTCACTGGGTATGACACCAGGCATTTTCTTTTCAAATCCCAAGGAGTTGACAAGAATTAATTTATAGAGGGCAGTTGTAATCACCAATTATATCTGTTAATCACAAAGAAAAGGTTTCATTAGTTCTCCATTATTAGTGTAGGCAACCAAATCATCAATTGTGACAACATATTTACCAAGGAAATGGTAACAAATTAGAACTTTCAAGTAATTAGGAAATTATTTGATAACCGAATGCAATATTTATTGCTTAAATGAAGGAGTATGCCACATTGTCCTTAACTTTTGTTTTTAAAAAATGTGATGCTAAACCTTTATTAGCCTGCCATAGATTGAGGGCCAAACTACAAAACTTTCCATTTATTAGACCTACAGTAAAGTAGTAGAATTAAGGAGTAAAAACTCAAATTTTCATCATAACTTATTAATTCAAATGTTGACTTAGCAATTGCCATCTCTAACTGAAGTAAGAAGCGAGGAGGACAGGAAAATCACAGTAGCAGACAGAAGTCCTCCCTATATAAAATAAAGTCTCAAAACTCATAAAGAAAGGCATAATGGTGTTCAATTATACCTAAAAACCACAATATCCTATTCGTTTTCCAAACTTATAAAAAACTGTTTTAAAAACTGCTTTGAGTAGGCAAGAAGATGGTAATTTGCTTTTTGCAAGCTTTCTTCCATTTTAAAGTAAAACTTTATGATGAAAAAATATGGCAATATTTGTGGTAGCTATTTTATACATCAGTCATATTTTCCATTAGGACATCTAGGGGAAATTACCTGACTATAGAATATTACAATTACTTAAGACCCAAAAACCTCAGCAACCAATTTCAAATGTAGAAACAATAGTAAAATTAACTATGCAAAATTCACTCAAATTCCACCCTTAAACATTTCACTCAATTGACTCTAATCTAGAAACTCACTCAACTTGGCAGTGAAACCAATTTTGAGACCCAACTGAGGAAGAACTGGAAAGTTGGCCAATTTCCCCATCCTGTCTCCAATTCTATTTACTCTCCTGACCATTTTATGTTTCTGATGAATGAAAACCCAGTCTGCACTAAAAATTTCAGTATTCTAAATATTCTCCCGGTTTTTCCCCGACAATTCCAATAAATGACAGAAAGTGAATTCCCTAAGTGACAAGAGAAACCAAACTTAGAGAAGAAAAAATGATCCAACAACTGAAACAGCGGATAGTAATCTCAATTCAAATCCTCCTGGACCCCCAAAACAATGATCAAACATTTAACATTACCAATTATACAACATTTTACTAGGTGCCATATTTTATGCTCTCATTTCCTTATAAGTGGAGGTCTGTTAACTCAAGAAACGTTTCTCCTGTAACGCAAACCTCACAGAAAACAAGGAATCCAACATTAAACATTCTTGACCCAATGATAGCGTGAATCTCAGTCCTATTAGTTTTGAATAATGACACGATTCCTATTTTTCAAGAAAAAACGTAAAGTAACTAAGAACATCTTTGCCAATGCTTTAAGACACGTGGCGTTCTACAGACTTCTGAGAAAACTGTAAGTTAAGAAAATGCGCGGTAAAATTTCGCAATTACCGACACAAGACAACATGAATGCAAACATTTCTCCTCCCTAACCTGCACCTCTCTACAGAACAGAAAGGAAACTGCAAAGCCTGCAGAGCCCAGGCAGTCTTCGTGCCCCCAAGACACCTCACCCGCACAGTGGGAGACTGGCCGGGGGCTCTCCAGCCCGCCCCGCCGCTCCCGGCCTCCCTGCCCGCGGAGTTGGCCTATATACCCCCAGCCCGCACCTGCATCCCCGAGTCTCCTGCGGCTGCAAAAGGGGGCGCCCCCCGGGGCAAAGAAGGCTCAGCCCGCAGCTGGGCCAAAGCACAGAACCAAAACGGCCCAGCGTCTTCCCGGCAGCCCCTCTCCGGCGCCCGCGAACTTGCCTCCGCGCCCCTCTGCCCCAGGCCCTCTTACCCGGCCATGGCCCTAAGCGAGGTCCGCGGCGGTGACGCCGCTGAGTCCAGCCGAGATGAATGTGGGTACCACAGGTGAGTTCTTGCCTGAGACGCCGGGTCCCCGACCCAAGGAAAACCAGATCGGATCGCCCTCCCGCGGGGGAGTGACCATCAGCTCAGAGCGGGAACGCGGGCCGCCGCCGCTCACTCCTGCCTAGCGCACCACCCACTACATCCCCGGAGCGGCGCCCGCTGCGCCCGCCCGGGACGGCTAGGAGCGCAACAAGCGGTGGTCGCGCTCACAGAGCGCCTGAACCGCTAGGGTCTCTCCCACTCCTCCACCGAGGGGAACTTGGCGCGTTTTCCTTAGTCTCAGGACCCCCGTGTTTTAGCCTCCGCCCGCGCCAGCGCTGCGATTGAAGGTGGCGTCCTTCGAAAATGCCGGTTCTAGTCTCCACGCTGCAGAGACGCGAAAGGCAAGAGCCGTCTCGCGACCGCCACTCGGCCCTGGCACGTACGGGCTCCGGAACCAGCTGGAACGGTAGTTCCCCGAAGATCCTAACGGGTTCTGCAGTTTCAAACAGCGCAGGCACAATCACGGGCAGCTCGCGCGGGTCCTCGCTGTGGGCGCGCGCTAGGTACTGGAGGCCTGGCTGGCGGGCTCGAGCCTCACGCCCTTTTTTTTTTTTTTTTTTTTAACCATTCGTGCGCGCGAGTGGATGGGAAAGCGTACGGGTCGGGAGACAGGACAGAGAGAAGATGGGATGGGCCCTTTCCTCTAGAAGGAGCCCCTGCTCCTCACCCCCGGCGCTCAAATGCGCCAATCCATGATGAACAATCCCAAAACCTTGTCCCCCCCCCCCCCCCGCCACCACCGCCAGGAGAAGCCAATCAGAAGTACCTAGATAAAAGCCAATTGGATGGGTGGAGAAGGAAGCCGGGCCAATACCAAAAAAGAAGAAAGGAGGGCTCCAGCCAATCATTGTTGGGCATACATAGTGTTCCTCCAGAGCCGTTCCTCTCCTTCCGCTCTCATTGGCGCTCCAGTGCGCGCTTTCGCTGCGGACTGTTAAAATCTTGCTGTGCGTTTTGTTAAGCCTGGACGGTGGGACGCCACCACGGGTGCGGCTTCCGGAGTGAGGCCCTCACGGCAGGCCCCGCCTCCCTTTCTTGCGTACGCACTCGGGCGGGGTTACCAGGGAGACGGATTTCGGAAAATGGCTGACGGGTTGTTTGCTCCTCTGCGCCTGGCCTTTCTGTTCGGAATGGCAGCCCGAGAGCCCTTCAATAAAAACAGGCTCTGCCATGAATAACAACAGATTCTCAGTCGAATACTGTAGAGCTGAAGCTCCTTCCTCAAGCCCCTTCGCGTCTTGTTTTCTGTTTGCCCTGTCCTTTGCGGCCGCACTAGACAGTAGTCCCAGATCCCGCTGCGGAAACTTCCAAGGGTTCCGCCGCGAGCTGGTACTAAAGACTCAAAAGCTGAAAAGCATGCCTTATCTGGTTTTTGCTTCCCTTTGTTTGCAAGCTTCCTTGGTGAGGTAACCTCACAACGCAAGTAGTTGTGGTTAATCGATTCAGTCCAAATCCACTAAGTGTTTTTTTAGGCGCCTACTATTTGTGCCAGGCATAATTTCAAGGTGCTAGGCACACTACGTGAATGAAATACATTCCCTGCTGTAAAAGAGCTTTAGGGAGGAGACAGACGTTAACTAAAACGATATGAAATAACAAAAGGAAAAGATAAAATTATAGTGCGTTAGATGTGAAAACTAAGAAAGACCTCTGAGTTGACATGCAGCAGAGTGTTGAATGAAAGAGAAGTGAAACTTGGAAATCTGAGGAAACCGCAAGTTCCTTGAAGCGTGATGTGCTTGGTATTTTGGAAAATAGGGAGACCTGGAAGCTTAGGGTGTAGCCTGGGTGAGAAGATCTTGGGAGATGGCGATTAGTGTCCTAGGCAGGGCTATAAGCAGGCTAAGGAGATGAATCAGTAGATGGTTCTGAGCAGAGGAGTGGCAGAATTTGTAAAGTGGCTACCTTTGATGGTTAGACTGTACTTTCGATGACTATTTTTAACCCCAACAACTAAGCTAGGGAGTGCTTGGTCTTTGCTAAAATGTTTGGATCTGAGTAAACTCGAAGTGGAAGTGGCCATTGTACTTAGATGTATTAAGAGCAAGATGCTTATTTTACATAAAACAGATATCCAAAAAGATCAGGATCCAAATTGAGCCAACAGGTAATTCAAAAAGACAAAGATAGAAAATATAATTATAGATCTCTCAGTTACTATTGTGTATCATAGACTGGCAGTGCCTTGTTTTCTAGTACTAACAATTATTGCTATTTTCAGACTATCCAGATGAATAACCAGTTGTAGTTTCCTCTTTCTTTGAGATCCCTTTGAAACCACTACCCTTCCTTGTACAATTTACAATATCAATCAAGGTTCAGTTGAAAATTTTACTTTGCATGGCTACATACCAAGTAAAGATCAAACCAAGCACAAAGGTGTTCACTTATAATCTCAGTTAGGAGGCTGAGGCAGGAAGATCACAAGTTTGAGGCCAGCCTGGGCAACTTACTGAGATCCTAGTCTCAAAAATTTAAAAGGGCTGGAGGCGCAGCTCAGTGGTTGAGTGCTTATCTTAGCATGAGTGAGGCCTTGAGTTCAATTCCCAGTAACAAAAAAGAACAACAACAACCAAAAAATGAGTTATAATATTAAAGAAGAATAGAACGGATATTAGAGGACAGATAGCATTCTCTGCTATGCTTTTCCTTACCAGATTAAAAAACAAAAAAACAAAAAAAACCTCCTCTGCTGGTGAAAATTTCCCCAGAAGGTGAAAAATGGAGTAAGTACATCTTTGGTTCCTCACACAGAGAATGCACTGGATATCAATTTGCCACTTGTGGTTATATGAAGATGTGCTGCCCCAAATCCCTCTTCAAGGAAGAACTTTCTCCAAACTACAGAGAATACTTCCAGTTGTAAACTTCATCAGGGTCTACTTCAGCTGCAGACAGCACCCTTTCCTAAAGTTATCCCCTTTCTAGGAAAGTCCCTCCAGAGCTTTTTGCCAGGTTGGACA
Source organism: Urocitellus parryii (assembly GCF_045843805.1). Classification (NCBI taxonomy): domain Eukaryota; kingdom Metazoa; phylum Chordata; class Mammalia; order Rodentia; family Sciuridae; genus Urocitellus; species Urocitellus parryii. The sequence continues at coordinate 44,978,874 of NC_135541.1, read as the reverse complement.
AAACTTTGTTGGCCCTATTGGAATTTGACTTCATCTTCCTCATTCTGTTTCTTCTCCCTTTCACATCTTGTACACCAGGCTCTGTCTGGTGTCTGCTTCCAAGGAAGTCTACCTGCAAGAGTTTGTACCAGGATTGGTTGGAATAACAGGCAATAAAAAGGATTTGGGAAACTGAATCCCCAAATTTTGGACTACTTCCCAGTAGTAGATGAAGTATAGCCAGCCCCTGGCACAAGGTGATGGTCCAATTAGGATAATGTAGCAGGTGAAAGAGAATATACTAGCAGGCATAATGTATCAAGGCAATTAAGACATATGGTAGAAGTAGGGACTGTAAGGATGATTAGTTGGATAGCTATTACTAAACTACGGTCAGTAGTGAACAGCTAAGGGTTGCTAGTAAGCAAATGAAAGTCAGATGTGAAAGTCAGAATATCTCCTTTTTGCACACAAAGAAGCTCTCAATTGCAGGGAAGAAAGTTGATCACCAGACCAGAATTTTAGTGGTCAAGGCTAAAATAGTAGTCTGTTATGCCAATGAGTCAGGGTCATGGTTGAGAAAACTTAGCATCCTGACAGATTGAGAGAGGCCATATGGGTGGTGCTCCTAAAATATTTGAAACCCCAGGCTCCTCTGGTGCCTGCATTGTGCCTCATCCCTACCTACTAGGAGCTATCATTTTGTCATACTGGGAGATATTGCAAAGGCTTCTACTTGGAAGCAGAACATGTTCTACCCTACTCCAACAACGCCACTTCCACATCCCACCTAGCCTTCGGCCCAGTAGTCCCTATAATTAGAGGTAAAGCAGAATCTAGTTGGGAAGATGCTGTCCTGATGATAAATTCCCCAAAGAAGATGCAAGACCTAGCTAGCATGTAACAACAGGAGCTCAAGGAGTGTATATATGCCTGGATTCAGAAGATGCTTGATCAATAAAACAAGAACATAAAATTGGACAGGGAAAATTCTGTTGCATTGGGAATGTTCTCAAATATAAGACTTAATGGTGGAGGGCAGGTGGGCTGCTGGGGTTGTGGCTCAGTGGTAGAGCTTATGGTATCCTTAGGGGCAAAATAGGCAACCTGCCTAGCATGCGTGAGGCACTGGGTTCAATTCTCAGCACCACATATAAATAAATAAAATGAAGATCCATTGACAACTAAATTTTTTTTTTTAACAAAAAAAGACTTAACATCTTGGCAAGGACCTCTAAGAACTGGTGTGAGCTCACTACTACAATGGCTCCTAGACTCATGGAAAAAGCAATGAATCACACTGAATAAAACTGAAATAACAGAAGTGCTATGGCAGGCAAATGGGACAAGAGGAGATTGAAAGTTCAAGGAAGTTGGTGTGCTTGAATGGCTATATTATGTGCCCCCAGAAAGGTATGATCTTTATGTTCTGAGGGAAGGAACAGAGACACATCATTTACCAAGGCCATAAGGAATGCACTGATACAAAGGACATGAGCACTGCTAATAAGTTAAATCATGGCTGATGGTAACAGGCCTGGCCAACCTAGACTAGCTAATAACAATGAGAATAATAGGAGCCCAAAAAACAGATAGTCAAGAGGTAGTACTTAATTACCAGAAGCCAGGGGGTCACAATTATAATGACCTATTAAGGGGTTCTGACCCACAAAGTAGCTGCTAGAATATGGTATTCTTAGGGGCGAAATAGGCAACCAACAAAATCCTAATTGTGCAAGTAGGAAAAAAATTGAGAATATATGACCAAGATGTCTAAAGACTATCACCCAATAAAGTCATGATTCCTTAGTTTCCAGACCTGAGTCAGTTTGTAGACCTGGAACCCACAGGCTGAAGAGGTCCCCAGGAGAAAGATTTCCTGCCCCACCTCAATAAATATGAATAGTAATGATTTTCCTCGTCCTTTCCAAAAGGCATCTTTGGCTATTTACTTGGATAATTTTACCCTGGGGAAATTGGCATATCCAGACATTTGTAAGAACTGGAAGCCACAGGGTCTGAATTGACATAAATATCCAAAGACCAGAAGCATCATCATGGCCTGCTGTTAAAATGGGAACATACATGGACCAGTTAATAAATGGAGCCATGGCAAGGTCTAGCTCAGTAAGTCTCCTGGTTCTAGGCCCCATTCAGTGGTCATTTTCCCACTCTCCAAATGTATAACGGGGTTGACCTATTTGACAATTGATGTAAACCCATTAGAACCTTGCCTATGGAATACAAAGGTATTATGATGGGGAAGGCCAGGTAGAAGCCTTTGAAACTGCCTCCCCTCCCCAGCCAAACATGGTACAATGTCTTAGCTCACTTTGCTATTACAAAATACCATAGACTTGATGGCTTAATTAACAGACACTTATTTTTTAGTTCTGGAAGCCAAGGAATCCAAGATCAAGATATTCACAGATTCCGTTTCTGGTGAAGTCTCTTTCTAGCTTGCAGACTGCCACGTTTTCACGGTGTTCTCACAGGGTCTTTTCTCAGTGCATGTGCCTACAGAGAGAACTCAGGTCTCTCTTCCTCTTCTTATAACAATACAAATTGGATTATGGGAATGGAATTCCCATTCCTCATGAACTCACTTGCTCTACTGTTTTTATTACCCCAAATTCACTGAACCCCAGTCCCCAATGTGATAATATTTGGAGGTAGAATCATTGGTTTGTGATTAGGAATGGCTTTAGTTGCCATTACAAAAGATAACCTCAGAGAAGGCCTTTGCAATAAGAAGGTAGCCATCTTAGAATCAGGAAGCTGGCCCTCGTCAGATATAGAATCTGATGATGCGTTGATCTTGAACTTCCCAGCCTCAAGAAACATTAGGAAACCAATTTCTGTTACAGACAACAGAAGCCACCCAGTCTATGATATTCTGTTATAGCAGCCCAAGTGGACTAAGGTATCACAGAAAACTGATTATCTCCCAGAGACTCCACCTCCAAATATCAGTGCTAGGGCTTCTGCATATGAATTCAGGAGGAACACAAACACTCACTCCATTACATCAAGAAAATCAAATGATATCTCAGGAGGGAAGGACAGGAATTAGTGTCACCCTTATGAATTAAAGGGAACAGCTGCTGATTCCCATCATAGCCTCATTTAACTCACCATCTGGCCCTGCAAAAAATAGATGGACCCTGAAGGATGACCGTAGATCACTGCAAGTTCAACCTATTAGTGGGCCTGATTGCAGCTGCCTGGCCAGATGTGGTGCATTTACCAGAGTAGATTAATACAGCCTCAGATATTTGGTAAAGCATCATTGATTTTGGTGAATACATTCTTTTCTATCCCAATCATAAGAAAGGATCAGAATCAGTTGGAATTCCCAGGAAACAAACAGAAGGACACATTGACAATCCGGTCCCAGGGCAATGTTAACCAAACTCCCACCTTCAGTCCTAAATAGCCTGAAGAGACCTGCCTACTGGATATCCCTATAGTGCATCATATTGATCTATTACATCAATGACTTCCTCCTGAGTGGCAGAATGGGCAAATTTTGGTATAACTGTATTAGGAGATTTAAAGAAAAGAAAGTATATGTTGTGATCAAGGTGCACAGTAATATACAAAAGACAGGTAAATCCTCATCTTCCATATTAGGAAGTCAACAGATAATGACTAAAAAATCAGGAAGCAGAAATACAAATACATTATTTAGATATGTGGAAGTAAATACCAAAGAATCAGTCAAAAATTGAAAATGGCTGCTTTGGAGAATGGGAATCCTTGTTGGAACCCCATAACCCTTTAAATCGTGTTCATATATGACTTTGAAAAGAGGAGGGAAATCCCCTCTGTGTTTTCTTATTTCATTTCCTGGGAAATGTCAGAGCAAATAGGCTTAGTAGGAATAGGATTATTTTGAATTGGGTGACCCTTCTGACCTTCTAGGTGTAAATGATGGGAAGATTTGGTATTAGACCCTTTGACCTTCCAGCATTTTTAATAAACACAAACAACTTCAAAACAGCAGGCTAAGCCACTGTCCAGTTAACTAAACAAAAAACATACTTTCACAAATAAAAGTCTATTTGAAAGGTAAAAAAAATCTACCTGGTATCAGGATTTTAAATTCCTAGTCTCAAATTTTACATTTTTAGTCTCAAGCCCCAGGGTCAGGTAGGAGGACCTCTCAAGGTTATGAAAGGAATTCTTTGCCCCACTTCTTAATGTTTGTTAACAATTTAGTGGGATGAATGTCCGGTGAGGGGGTAGCAGGAAGTCTCCTGGGCCTATTTATAGTTCATAGGAAGAGAGTTTTGCCTTTCTTATGCCATTAAGTTTCTCTCATCCTTTGTATGTTTAACCCTTCCTGAAAGAGATCTACAATTAAACTGACAACAGTATTGTTTTTCTTCTCTGAATAAAATTTACTTTCATAAATACTAGGTATTTGATAAGGAACCAAGTTCTTATTTTCTTTTGAGTAGCAATACAGACTCTTGGCTTTTTACAACCTTAACTTGTTTTAATTAAGTATAATCTTTATTTCCTTTTTGAAGCAAAAAAATAAAAAGTCACAATTTAACTTGTGGGAACTTCTTGTAAACTAATTTCTGGATTCTGTTAACATTGTGAAAGCATCTTTCCTTCTGGCAAATTTCAAATTTCAGGTCCATCCTTAAAAGTACTTTCTCACCAACTTGAATATCCCATATTGTTGCCAAAAGCTTTGTCTTTGTCCCTAATGCCAACCAATATGAAGACACGGTTTTGAGAAAAAGGAAAAAGAAAGCTTATTGCTTTTCTAGCAAAGGAGAAACACAGGTGATTCCAGGCCCAAAGGCTGTGACTCTGCCCATCAGCAGGAACAGGGGGCTTTTGAAGAGGTGATTCAAAGGTTGTATACTTTGGTTTCTCTGTTGGAGTTGAAATTAACAAGTGGCTTTTGTTAATTAGGGAGTTTGGTTATTTCTGAGATCTTTGGGTACTACCCCAAATTCTTCATTGATTACTTCATTCCTGTGGTGGGTGTGTACTTAAGGACAGATAAATCTACTTAAAATGGGGAGAAAAGTAATCCCATTTCCCCTGAGATTAGGGAGGAGAAGGGAAAGAGGAAGAGAAAGAAACGTATCCATTTAGACAATAAGTTGCAGTGGCAGAGCAGCAAGAGCTATATTCAAAGCACAAAGTGAATAACTGTTATAAGTATATGGTGATCTCTAATGTGGAGCTTTTGCGACCATTATGATGTAGTTTTCCTTCTTCCTGGAAAATACCTTAGGTTTGGTGTAGGCTCAAAACTTAAATAACAATTTATACTTTATGATTCTACAATTTTGCCACATAGCTCTTCTGCTGGTCTCCTTAGACACCCCACATGGGCTGCCGAGTCAGGCTTAGATGGACCCCTGAGTTTCTCTCTCCCTGTGGTCCCTCCACCTCCAAGATGCCACATCAGGCTTCTCCAAGTGAGGAGGGCAGTGGCACTCCAAGAGGGCAAGTTCCACTGCACAAGGACATTCCAAGCCTGTCCCTCCGTCATCATATTACTGTACTGTCCCTTTGGTCAAAGAAATTCCCACAGCCAAGCCCAGAGTCCTTGTGTGACAAGTCTTATGCAGAGTTGCACATCTTTGGAGCCAATACTCTTACTATCTACTCCAGTCTTCCCAATCTGTTATCATCAGGCAATATAAGTTACCTGAAAAGAAAGGCCCAATAGGACCTTTCTTTTAGCTCAGGAAAGGCTGCCCTACTATTTCTAAAGAATTTTATAAGAAATTTGGTCTAACTAGCCCTTTAACTTAAGTTTTTATTTACACATATGTATATAGTGTCATTTTTATCTTTTTTTTTTGTGTGTGTGTGTGTGTGTGTGTGTGTGTGTGTGTTGGAGATTGAAACCAGGAACTGAATTAGATGTGACTCTGCCACCCCCAGCCTATTTTTCTCTTTTATAAATGACAGTTTGGTATTGCACTCTATTTTTTCCCCTTTAAGAAGTTTTTAAATAGGGCTAGGGCTGTAGTAGCTCAATAGCAGAGCACTTGCTTAGCACGGTGAGGCCCTGGGTTCAAAATTCACAAGTTAAAAAATAAAAATAAAAAGATCTTTAAATATGCACACACATGCAAGCATACATGCATACACACTTAAGCTATAGTCCCCAAATCAATCAAGACATTTTAAAAACAATAATAAAATGCAATAAGTTGATATTATAATTAAGAATTATTTTTAAAACCATTCACTATGATTAAGGAAAACGCCTTCCATAGGTTCATACTTTATAATTTCACCTGTGATTCAGAAGAATGAATAAGAGAGCAGGTTCATGAATTATGCTACATTTCAGCTGTAAGCCCATGTTTATTTTTTTAATATAGTCACAAATGTATTTTAGTAACTTTAGGGAGAAAAAACAGAATCTTTTCAAGGAATAAAATAAACTATGTTTATATTGTCAATATATTTTGTAGATTTGCACTTTCACTGAAGATATAAACTATAACATCACATTTAAAAAATTAAAATTCATTTTTAAAAGCTTAATCTTACCAACAGATTTTCTTTTAAAATTTCACTTGTTAGCACTGAAGAAATTTCCAGTAAGAAATGTTAACTTTCCTCAATTTATTATATCATATATTTTTATTAACTTTGAACTTAAACACTTAATATAAAATATTTGGATTCAGAAAATTTACAACTAAGACAAAAAAGAAGAAATATATGATTCTCCCTTTTCTATCAAAAAAGGAAATGAAGTGGCTTAACTACATTATTTTCAGTTCAGAAACCAGGATCTCTGGGATCAGGTTTCAAAATGACACTTTTTTTTCCCCCTTCACTTAAGAGGCATGTAGGACAGTATACAAAATCAAAATACAAAAATCAATAGCTTTTTCATACACTAATAATGAATTTGTTGAAAAAGAAATCAGAAGAATAATTCCATTCACAATGATTTAAAAAAAAAAGCCACTTAGGAATAAATCAAATCAATGAGGTGAAAAACCTCTACAATGAAAATTATAGAACACTGAAGAAAGAAATTGAAGAAGACACTAACAGATGGAAAGACCTCCCATGTTCATGGATAGACAAATATTGCTAAAAATGGCCATAGTACCAAAAATGATCTACAGATTCAATGCAGTCCCCAAGAAAATATCAATGATTTTCTTTACAGAACTAGAAAAAACTAGCTCTAAAATCCATTTGAAAGAATAAAAGAGCCAGCATGCTGGTGCATGCCTGTAATCCAAGCAGCTTGAGAGGCTGAAGCAGAAGGATCGCAGGAGGATTGCAAGTTCAAAGCCAGCTTCAGCAACAGCGAGGTACTAAGCAACTCATTGAGACCCTGTCTCTAAACAAAATTCAAAATAGGGCTGGGGATGTGGCACAGTGGTAGAGTGCTCCTGAGTTCTATCCCTGGTACCAAAAGGTAAAAAAAAAAAAAAAAAAAAAAAAAAAAGAATAAAAGACCCAGAAAATCCAAAGCAATTCTAATCCAAAAAAGCAATGACAGGAGCCTCACAATACCTAACTTTAAATTATACAATAGAGCATGAAGGACTGGGGCTGTGGTTCAGTGGTAGAACATTTGCCCAGCATGTGTGAGGCACTGGATTCAATTCTCAGCACCATTTATAAATAAATAAAATAAAGGTCCATTGACAACTAAAACAAATAAACAAACAAAAAAACCCTGCATGGTACTGGCATAAAAAAAAAAAGACACATAGACCAAGAAGGGTACAGAATAGAAGATACAGAGGCAAACCCACAAAATCATCTGACCTTTGACAAAGGTGCTAAAACATACATTGGCAAAATGACAGCCTTTTTAAAAAATGTTAATCATGTTTTTTAATATGTGTGTGTATGTATATATGTATATATGTATGTATGTGTGTGTGCGTATATATATATATATATATATATATATATATATATATATATATCCCTTTATTTTATTTATTTTTATGTGGTGCTGAGGATCAAACTATCAAGAATACAAATAACAATAAATGTTGGAGAGGATGTGGGGAAAGGAATGCTTTTATGCTGTTGGTGGGATTGTAAATAAGTACAACCACTATGAAAATGAAAGTGGAGGTTCCTCAAAGACTAAGAAATAGAACCACCATAGGACCCATTCTTTGGCATTTAACCTAAAGAATTAAAGCCAGTATACAATAGGGATATATATTTATACCAGTATAATTCACAGTATAATTCACAGTATGAATTATGGATCCAGGCTAGGTATCTATCAATGGGTGAATGGATAAAGAAAATGTGGCATATATACTATTAAGCTTTATTGGGTCTTAAAGAATAATAAAATTATGTCATTTGTGGGTAAATGTATGGAATCAGAGAACATCATGCTAAGTGAAATAAACCAAACTCAAGAAGTAAGGGTCAGGGCTGGGGATGTGGCTCATGCGGTAGCGCGCTCGCCTGGCATGCGTGCGGCCCGGGTTTGATCCTCAGCAGCACCACATACCAACAAAGATGTTGTGTCCGCCGAGAACTAAAAAATAAATATTAAAAATTCTCTCTCTGTATCTCTCTCTCTCCTCTCTCTCTCTCTCTCTCTCTCTCTCTCTCTCTCTCTCTCTCTCTTTAAAAAAAAAAAGAAGTAAGGGTCATATGTTTTCTCCCATGTGGAAGCTAGAGATAAAAAAAAAAAAGAGAAAAGTAGGGGGTCTTATAGAAATATAAGAAAGACCAGTAGAGAAGAGGATGGGAACTAGGGGTAGGGAGGAGGAAAGGAAAAAGGGAAATTCTGGGGCCAAATTATACTGTTATATAAATGCTGGAAAGGATATGGGGAAAGGAACACTTTTATGCTCTTGGTGGGATTGTAAATTAGTACACCATTATGAAAATGAAAGTGGAGGTTCCTCAAAAGACTAAGAAATGGAACCACCATTCCTTGGCATTTATCCTAAAGAATTAAAGAATTAAAGTCAGCATACTATAGTGAGATATATATATATATATATAGTGAGATATATTTATATCAGTATAATTCACACGAATAATTATATATATGAATATGCCAATATGTACCAACAAATTCCACTGTTATGTATAATTAAAATGTACCAATAAAAAGAAAAAAATTAAAAATAATAAAATACAGCACCCCAAGCCAAAAAAGAAAGAAAGAAAGAATAGAAGGACGGACATGGAGGAACTGTGTATGTGTTATAACAGGCATGCACATGCCCATGCAAAGGCATCTTATTATTACACTATTTTGTAAAAGGTATTTATTTATTCTAGTTAGTTATATATGACAGCACAATTCATTTTAATTCATAGTACCCATATAGAGCACAAATTTTCATGTCTCATTGTACACAAAGTAGAGTCACACCATTTGTGCCCTCATACATGTATTTGGGGTAATGATGTCCATCTCATCTCATTCCACCATCTTTCCTACCCCTCCTGCCTCCTCCCTTATCCTCTCTCCCCTTTGCCTATTTAAAGTGCCTCCATTTCTCCAATGCTCTGCTCCCCACCCATTATGGATCAGAATTCTCATATCAAAGAAAATATTCAGCATTTGTTTTTTGGGGATTGGCTTACTTCATTTAGCATTATATTCTTCAGCTCCATCCAGTCATCTGAAAATGCCATGATTTTATTCTGTTTTAATGCTGAGTAAAATTCCATTGTGTATATATATCAATGTTTTTCTATCCATTCATCTACTGAAGGGCATCTGGGTTTGTTCCACAATTTAGCTATTATCAATGGTGCTGCTATAAACATTGATATGGCTGTGTCACTGTAGCATGCTGTTTTTAAGTCCTTTGGGTATAAACCAAAGAGTGGGATAGATGAGTAAAATGGTGGTTCCATTCCAAGTTTTCCAAGGAATCTCCATACTGCTTTCTAGATTGGTGTTGAGAGCCACGGCCGAAGGGGCCCCAGCAAACTTCCAGCTGCCAGCAAACTTGATTGGCTCACAGTGGCCCCAGCAACCTCTAGCTGCCAACTGATTGGCTCCTCTGTGGTGATGCTCATTGGGCTGTTTCCCTGCCCTTTCAGACCACGGAGCTGCTCATTGGGGGACTTTTTTGGCTCCGCCCATGTGACCCAGCCAATTGGCCTCAAGAGCAGGAGGAGTGGGGGAGGTGGAGAGGCTTGTGGGAAGCCGATGGTGGCAGTTGGGCTCTGAAGGTTTTTCCTGAGGAGCTGTTTTGTTTGGCGTGTGTGGAAAAAATAAAGTTTGTTTCTTTTGACAAGTGGCTCCTGAATTGTGCCCAGCCAGACTGCGGCATTTGGTGGGCCGCACGGAACGACTGAAGGTAAGTGATAAGGTAAACTGCTCACCCCTGAGGGCAGGGCGAGAGGATAGGTAGCCATTTTAAGATTCTTCTTTTGTTTTGTTTCACTTTTGTTTTAAGTTGCCTGTCCCTGGAGATGAGTGAGACGGAAGAAAAACGGCTCACATCTGAGGAAAAACTATTTGCGTCTGAGGAACAGATAGGGATAAAGGACGGATGGACATTTGAGGAGGATAGAAAGGCTGATGTAATGATTTTGTGTGGTTCCATTTTTATTTCATTCTGTCTCAGTTTTGTTTGGTGCTATCTTGTTGGGTTATATTATAGTAGAAATATGGGATCAGAAATTAGTAAAAAACAAACCGAAAGAGTGTTAAGTAAATTGTTAGAGGAAGGAGGCATCCCAGTCAAATCAAGAGCAGTCAGGGCATACGTTGATACAATACAAAAATGTAGCCCATGGCTTTTTAAGGAGTTGTTGGTAAATATATCACAATGGAACCATCATGGTGAAGATTTAAAAATAATAGAAAAGAAAAGCCCAGGAACTCTGCCAGTTGGCACATTGACATTGTGGGCGTTGGTATCTGGTTTGCTTAGTCCAAAGCCTTCAGTTCAGACAAAGGTAGAGGAAGGAGAAGACATATTGATTCAAGTAAAAGAGAAGGTCTCTCAAGTTAGTCAGACAGAGGAAAAGATTCAAGTAAAAGAGAAGGTCTTTCAAGCTAGTCAGATAGAGGAAGAAAGCTTAGAGCAGAAAAAGCCATCAGGGGAAAAATTACAACAGGAGACTGCTACTAACACCTTTCTATCACCAGAGGGCGTAAGTGTCCAACCAACAGCACCACCTCCATATGCTGGGAGGCCCCCAACCCCCGCAGTTGATCGTTGGGATCCTGAGACAGGATCTCAAGTATTAACATGCCCTGTATTTGAGGCAGGAGGGCAGCGAATTCACCATGCTTTAAATTTCAAAACAGTGAAGCAGCTAAAAGAGGCTGTAACAACCTATGGTCCTCAAGCACCCTTCACTGTAAGCATGGTCGAATCCATTAGCAACTTGAACATGATGCCAGCAGATTGGGCTAATATGTATAAAGCTGTGCTAAATGGAGGTCAATACCTGTTATGGAAGGTTGCCAATGAGGAATTTTGCAAGGAGACGGCTAGGTGAAATGCAGCAGCTGGTTATCCTCAGAGAAATCTAGATATGTTGTTAGGAAAGGGACCTTATGAGGATCAGCAGCAACAAATTGCATATGATCCAGGCATATACGCACAAATTGCTGCAGAGGCGGTTAGGGCATGGAAGACTTTACAAGGACATGGAGGTTTACAAGGTCAATTATCTAAGGTAATACAAGGAGCTAATGAACCTTATGCTGAATTTGTAGATAGGCTTATTCAAACAGCTACCAGAGTTTTTGGGAATACAGAACAAGCAATGCCATTAATAAAACAACTGGCTTATGAGCAAGCAAATCGTTGGTGCAGAGAAGTCATTAGACCATGGAAACATGAAGATTTAAACACATATATTAAATTATGTAGAGACCTTAATGAACAAGAGCAAGTCGTGGCAGCTGCAGTAAAATAGGCTTTAGATGCCAGAGACATTAATGAACAAGGGCAAATTGTGGCAGCTGCAGTAAAACAGGCTTTAGATGCCAGGCCAAGAACATGCTACAATTGTGAACAAACAGGACATTTTAAAAGGAATTGCCCCATAGGAGAAGGGTTTAACAAAACTAGGTATCAAAGGAGTAGAATACCAGGTATTTGCCCACGATGCCGTAGAGGGAGACATTGGGCTAATGAATGCTGTTCTCAAACCACCATAGAGGGTACTCCATTATCAAAAAATGAAAAAGGACCAGGTGTTTATCCACGATAACGTGGAGAAACACATCAGGCTCCATTGCCAAAAAATGGATAGGGGGGCCCAATGCTCTGGGGCCCAAAACCACAAATATACGGAGCACTGGAGGAACCCAACAATCCCATCAGGGTAGTGCCAGGACACATTGTCCATTAGATCCCTCATCAGACAAACCAGAGGGAGCGCAGGGTTGGACATCTGTGCCTCCGCTAGATCAGTACTAACTCCAGAGATGGGAGTTCAAATCATTCCCACAAGGGTAAAAGGACCTCTTCCCAAAGGAACAGTAGGCTTATTATTGGGACGCAGCTCTTCTACTCTAAAAGGACTTATGGTAAGTCCTGGGGTAATTGATCCCGATTAGGAAGGTGAAATAAAAATTATAGCCAGTTCTCCAAAGGGTATATCAGTAATTTCACCAGGAGATAGAATAGCACAGTTACTAATAATACCCAGCCTACATGATAAATTTTCCAGTCGTACTGAAAGAGGTTCCAAGGGATTAGGCTCCACAGGTGTAGATTGGGCTATGCTTTCTTTAAATTTAGATTCTCACCCCATGCTAAAACTAAATATTCAAGGACATGAATTTAATGGGCTACTGGATACAGGTGCAGACCTTAGCATCATCTCTCATCAAGAATGGCCAAAACATTGGCCATTACAACAAGCCATTCAAATGCTTCGAGGCCTAAGAGTGGCGACTAATCCTCATAGTAGTGCAATGGTATTAGATTGGAAGGATCCTGAAGGATGTGAAGGAACTATACAGCCATATGTATTGATCATCTTCCCGTAAATTTATGGGGACAAGATGTCCTAGATCAATTAGGTTTGACATAAACAAATAACATCAACCAAAATGCACCCACTATTATGACTAGACAAGGTTTTAGGAAAGGAAAAAGATTAGAAAAACAAGAACAAGGTATAGCAGCACCAATACAAATAGATCAAGGAACAGACAGACATGGGTTGGATTTTCAGAAAGGGCCACTGAGACAATAAAAATTATTTGGAAATCAGAAAGACCAGTATGGGTTCCTTAGTGGCCCCTGACTAAAGAAAAGATACAAGTAGCCCATGGCCTGGTCAAACAACAATTAGCAGAAGGACATATACAACCTTCTGTATCTCCCCATAATACTCCCATTTTTGTCATCAAAAAGAAATCTGGTAAATGGAGATTATTGCAAGATTTAAGAGCCATTAATAATGAGATGGTTATTATGGGACCTGCTCAATCGGGGATTCCTCAATTGTCTGCTTTGCCAAGAACTTGGTATGTTTTAGTTATAGATATTAAAGATTGTTTTTTTTTTTCAATTCCAATCATCCTGAGGATAGTCCACGTTTTGCATTTACTATCCCTACACTGAATCATGAGGGTCCTGATCAGAGATATGAATGGAAAGTACTCCCTCAAGGGATGGCTAACAGCCCAACTATGTGTCAAATTTATGTTAACAAAGTAATCCAGCCACTTAGAAATCAAAATACTGAACTACAAATATTTCACTATATGGATGATGTATTATTAGCACATAAAGATAAAAACACATTGCTAGAATGTTATGCCACACTTACAAACTTACTAAAAAATTATAATCTAGAGATAGCAATAGATAAAGTACAATTAAATTTTCCAATTAATTATTTAGGAGTTCTATTATCCTCAACCATGGTCCGTCCACCAAAAATTCAAATACGAGTAGATCAACTCAAATCACTTAATGACTTTCAAAAGTTATTAGGAGACATAAATTGGATAAGGCCTTATCTAGGTATACCAACAGGAGAGTTGGAACCTTTATTTGATATCCTAAAAGGTCCATCAGATCCAAATTCACCCCGCATGTTAACGCCTGAAGCAAGAAAGGCATTAAAAATCATTGAAACATATGGAAAATATGCATTTGGATAGAATTGATATAAGTTTGCCTTTATTATTTATTGTACTACCAACAAAGTATTCCTACAGGAGTGTTTTGGCAAGAAGGTCCATTATTGTGAATACATTTATCTTATTCTCCTAACACTATTCTTACTAGGTATCATGAGGCTGTAGGACAATTAATACTCAAAGGAATAAAAGCAGCAAAGGGAGTGTTTGGAATTTCTCCCAATAAAATTATTACTCCATATACTATGAATCAAATTGATGAGTTAGCTAATGAGTTAAATACTTGGGCAATAATCATGTGTAAATCTAATGTTTCATTTGATAACCATTTACCATCTAATCCTTTGTTGTCTTTTTGGTCATTGCATCCTGTAATTTTTCCAAAAATGCAAGAAAAACACCTATCATGAATGCTCCAAATATATTCACTGATGGGTCAATTAATGGTACAGCAGCAATAGTTACACCTGATCCAACTTTTACATTTTTATTACCCAAAGAATCAGCTCAAAAGGTAGAGCTTAGGGGCTGGGGATGTGGCTCAAGTGGTAGCGCACTCGCCTGGCATGCATGCGGCCCAGGTTCGATCCTCAGCACCACATACCAACAAAGATGTTGTGTCTGCCAATAACTGAAAAATAAATAAAATAAAAATATTAAAAAAAAGGTAGAGCTTAATGCAGTATTACAAGCTTTTGTGATGTTTAAAGATTCTGTATTTAATTTATTTTCTGATAGTCAGTATATAGTTAATGCTATAATATCCCTTGAAGATGCTGGTAGGATTTCCCTTCCTCTACTGTTTTCTCTTTGCTTTCCACTATACAACGTCTAATCTGGGACAGAAAAGATCCGTTCTTTATAGGACATATCAGGGCACATACAGGATTGTCTGGAGCCCTTAGTTTGGGCAATGATTTAGCAGATAAAACTACACATGACATACATATTTTCTCTACACTAGAAGAAGCTACAAATTTTCATAAAAAGTTCCATGTCAATGCTAATACTTTACAAAAGCATTTAAAAATAACTAAGGAACAAGCTAGACAAATAATAAAACAATGTCAAAATTGTGTGACCTTTTTACCACAAGTTAATCTTGGCGTCAATCCTAGAGGACTGATACCTAACCATATTTGGCAGATGGACGTCACACACTTGCCAGAATTTGGAAAATTAAAATATTTGCATGTTACAGTTGATACTTCTTTCGGATTTTTGATGGGCTCCCTTCATGCCGGAGAAAAAAACTAAAGATATTATAGCTCATTGCTTACAAAGTTTTGCCACTGTGGGCATTCCAAAACAGTTAAAAACAGATAATGCCCCTGGTTATACTTCTACCTCTTTTAAACAATTTTGCTCATCATTTGGCATTACTCATATAACAGGAATCCCATACAATCCACAGGGACAAGGCATAGTTGAAAGAGCTCATCAAACTATTAAAATGTACTTATTAAAGCAAAAAGACGGAATTGGGAAGGGGTATATATTCCCCAAAGATAAACTTAAAATAACCCTTTTTACTCTAAACTTTTTAAATTTGGATTCATCAGGGCTTAGTGCTGCAGAAAGGCATATGTGTCCAAATGTACATAAGCCCAAGGTACTTTGGAAGGATATTCTAACAGGACAATGGAAAGCTCCTGACCCAGTAATTGTCTGGAGTCGGGGGTCTGTTTGAGTGTTTCCACAGGGAGAACAGCAGCCGATTTGGATTCCAGAGAGATTAACTAAAGCGATTTCTACAGACCAAAAATAAGATGATTTGGCTCAAATCCATAACAGCTGATATCCAGACCTCCAGTTTGGCTACCTTTACATCTGCGACAGAACCAGGATGCTTTTTTCAATATCTATTTTGTTATTGCCCTTTCCCACATCATGAAGTTCTATTTTGTTTTTTGAGCTCATACAGACCTAGGTTAATGTTTTGCTGATCAGTTCTATTTTTTGACTATAGAGTTTTTAAACATTGCAATGGAGATTTCACCTGTAAAAAGTTATAAGGCCTTTACTATTATGTTATGTGTTGTGTGCACCTTGTGTTTTATGTTATATGTTTGTATGTACGTATGTCCATATATCATATATGATGAGCGCTCATGAAAAAAATGCATCCAAATTTTTTTTATTCACGTGATTTAAATGGTTTAATTTAAATTGGGTAATCAACTGTTGAGGATTGTTTTAATATGTGAACAAAAAAGGAGGTTAACAGATCTGTTTGTTTACTTTCACCTTTCCTTTTCATTATATTTAATAATTCTGTTCAAGATAATGTAAATTGTTAAGAAAATTGTTTTCTTTTAGTGCCTTCTGGAATGTTACATAATTTTTTCTTTAGCCATTATTGGCAGAATTCCTATCTTCATCCCAGTGCCAGTGAAGACAATGTAAATTGTTAAGAAAATTGTTTTCTTTTAGTGCCTTCTGGAATGTTACATAATTTTTTCTTTAACCATTATTGCCAGAATTCCTATCTTCATCCCAGTGCTGGTGAAGACAAAGATAAAACCAATCTACAGCTTCTGCAATAGCCATCACTGAACTGCTTGCAGAACTTGCCTGGACTATGTATCACTTGTATGCATTGTGAACTCACCTGTATGCATTGTGAACTATCTGTTGGTGCAGGGACTTGTGGTAGTGTTGGGGTATTTTTGCTGATGATGTCATCGGTGGTACAATTTTTCCAAAAGGAGCTGTCAATTGGCTTGGTGTATCTTCCTCCCTTCTGCTTGTCATACTCGTTCAGCTAAAATTTGGGGGCCAACAGAGGTGAGGCAAAGAACCTCACCCCCCTGCTGGTACAAAGACCTATCCACAGGTGTGGCTGTATACTGGACCGGTAGTCAGTGATGGGTAAGATCCGATTAGGTACCAACCTAAGACAGGAGGCTGACGCCTTGAGGTCAGCTCATCTGATAATGGGTAAGGACCATATGTACTATTGGACAACCTAAGGCAGGCACGGTCCCTAAGCCACATGCTTGTTGTTTAAACAGAGAGGGGGAGATGTTGAGAGCCACAGCTGAAGGGGCCCCAGCAAACTTCCAGCTGCCAGCAAACTTCCAGCTGCTAGCAAACTTCCAGCTGCCAGCTGATGATTGGCTCACAGCGGCCCCAGCAACCTCTAGCTGCCAACTGATTGGCTCCTCTGCGGTGATGCTCATTGGGCTGTTTCCCTGCCCTTTCAGACCACGGAGCTGCTCATTGGGGGATTTTTTGGCTCTGTCCACGCGACCCAGCCAATCGACCTCAAGAGCAGGAGGAGTGGGGGAGGTGGAAAGGCTTGTGGGAAGCCGGTGGTTGCAGTTGGGCTCTGAAGGTTTTTCCTGAGGAGCTGTTTTGTTTGGCATGTGTGGTTCTAAAAATAAAATTCCTTTCTTTTGACAAGTGGCTCCTGAATTGTACCCAGCCAGTCTGTGGCAGATTGGCTGCACCAATTTGCAGTCCCACATACAATGTATGAATGTGCCTTTCTCCTCACATCCTTGCCAACACTTATTGTTGTTTATATTCTTAATAGTTGCCATTCTGACTGGAGTGAGATGAAATCCTAGAGTAGTTTTGATTTGCATTCTCTAATTTCTAGAGATGTTGAACATTTTTTCATATATATATATATATATATATATATATATATATATATATATATATTGGATGGTTGTTTATGATCTTCTGAGAAGTATTTATTTAGTTCCTTGGCCTATTTATTGATTCAGTTATCTGTATTTTTGGTATTAAGATTTTTGTGTTCTTTATATATTCTAGAGATTAGTGCTCTATCTGATGTGCATGTGGTAAAAATTTGTTCCCATTCTGTAGCTCTCTATTCACCTCATTGATTGTTTCTTTTGCTGAGAAGAAGCTTTTTAGTTTGAAAACATCCCATTTATTGATTCTTGATTTTATTTCTTACGCTATCAGAGTCTTATTAAGGAAGTTGGGGCCTAATCTGACATGATGAAGATTTGAGCCTACTTTTTCCTCTATTAGGTGCAGGGTTTAATTCCTAGGTCCTTGATCCACTTTGAGTTGAGTTTTGTGCATGGTGAGAGACAGGTGCTTAATTTCATTTTGTTGCACATTTCCAGTTTTTCTCAGCACCGTTTATTGAAGAGGCTATCCTTTCTCCAATACATGTTATTGGCACCTTTGTCTAATATGAGATAACTGTATTTGTGTGGGTTTGTCTCTGTGTCCTCTATTCTGTACCATTGTCAACAAGTCTATTTTGGTGCCAATACAGTGATATTTTTGTTACTATTGCTCTGAAGTATAGTTTAAGGTCTGGTAGAGTGATGCCATCTACTTCACTCTTCTTGCTAAGGGTTGCTTTAGCTATTTAACTGCTTTTTCTGTTTCTATGATGTATGTCATTGGGATTTTGATTGGAATTGCATTAAATCTGTATAGTGCTTTTGGTAGTATGGTCATTTGGACAATATTAATTCTGCCTATCCAAGAACAAGGGAGATCTTTCCGTCTTCTAAGGTCTCCTTTAATTTTTAATTTTAATTTTTTAGCATTCTGTAATTTTCACTGTAGACGTCTTTCACCTCTTTCATTAAGCTGATTCCCAAGTGTTTTTTGTTTGTTTGTTTTGTTTTTGAGGGTATTGTAATTATGTAGCTTTCCTAGTTTCTCTTTCAGAGGATTTGTAACTGATGTACAGAAATGCCCTCTATTTATGGGTATTAGTTTTATATCCTGCTACTTTGCTGAATTCATTTATTAGTTCTAAAAGTTTTCTGGTGGAATATTCTTGATCTTCTAGGTATAGAATCATATTGTCAGCAAATAGTGATAACTTGAGTTTTTGTTTTCCTATTTGTATTCCTTTAATTTTTTTCATCTATCTAAGTACTCTGACTAGAGTTTCAAGAACTATATTAAGTGGAAGTGGTGAGAGAGGGCATCCCTGTCTTGTTCTAGTTTTTAGGGGGAATGATTTCAATTTTTCTTTATTTTAGAATGATGTTGGCCTGGGCCTTAACATTGATAGCTTTTATAATGTTGAGATATATTCCTGTTATCCCTAGTTTTTCTAGTGTTTTGAACATATGGTGCTGTGTTTTGTCGAATTCTTTTTCTTCATCTACTGAGATGATCATATGATTCTTATTTTTAAGTCATTGATGTGATGAATTACATTTATTGATTTCCATATGTTGAACCAACTTGCATCCCTGGATGAACCCCTCTTGATCATGGCACACTGTCTTTTTGATATATTTTTGTATTCAATTTGTCAAAATTTTAGCATCTATGTTCATTAGAGATATTAGTCTGAAGTTTTCTTTCTTTGTCTGGTTTTGGAATCAGGATGATATTGACCTCATAGAATGAGTTTGAAGTGTTTCCTCTTTTTATATTTCATGAAATAATTTGAGGAGTATCAGAATTAGTTCTTCTGTGTATCAATCTGGTCCTGGGCTTTTCTTGGATTGGTAGACTTCTGATGGCATCTTCTATTTCATTGCTTGAAATTGAGCTGTTTAACTTGTATATATAATCCCGATTCAGTTTAGGCAAATCATATGACTCTAGAAATTTGTTGATGCCTTTCATATTTTCTATTTTATTGGAGTATAAATTTTCAAAATAATTTCTAATTACCTTCTGTATTTCTGTTTTGTCCGTCGTGATATTTCCTTTTTCATCATGGATGTTTCAGTTTTCTCTCTCCTTCTCTTTATTAGCATGGCTAAGGGTTTATCAATTTTATTTCTTTTTTCAAAGAACCAACTTTTGGGCTGGGGATGTGGCTCAAGCGGTAGCGTGCTCGCCTGGCATGCGTGCCGCCCAGGTTCGATCCTCAGCACCACATACAAACAAATATTTGTCGGCCGAAAAATAAAAAATAAATATTAAAATTCTCTCATTTTCTCTCTCTCTCTCTCTCTCTCTCTCTCTCTCTCTCATTCAGTCCAGCTTTTTTAAAAAAAATAAAAATAAATAAAAAAACAAAGAATCAACTTTTTGTTTTGTCAATTTTTTCAGATGTTTATTTTGTTTCAATTTCAGTGATTTCAGCTCTGACTTTAATTATTTCCTGTCTTCTACTGCTTCTGGTGTTGATTTGTTCTTTTTTTTCTAGGGCTTTGAGATGTAATGATAGGTCATTTATTTGTTGACTTTTTATTCTTTTAAGGAATGAACTTCATGCAATGAACTTTCCTCTTAGTACTGCCTTCATAGTGTCCCAGAGATTTCAATATGTTGTATCAGTGTTCTCATTTACCTCTAAGAGTTTTTTAATCTCTTCGTTGATGTCTTTTGCAACCTGTTGTTCATTCAATAGCATATTATTTAGTCTCTAGGTGTTGGAATAGCTTCTATTTTTTATTTTATCATTGATTTCTAATTTCATTCCATTATGATTTGATAGAATCAGGGTAGTATCTCTACTTTTTTGTATTTGCTAAGTGTTGCTTTATGGCATAATATATGGTCTATTTTAGAGAAGGATCCATGCACTGCTGAGAAGAAAGTATATTCACTGTTGATGGATGAAATATTCTATATATGTTTGTTAAATCTAAGTTAATGATTGTATTATTGAGTTGTGTATAGTTTCTTTGTTTAACTTTTTTGGAAGATCTATCCAGTGGTGAAAGAGGTGTGTTAAAGTCACCAAGAATTATTGGGTTGTGATCTATTTAACTCTTGAACTTGAGAAGAGTTTGTTTGATGAATGTAGATGCTTCATTGTTTGGGACATATATGTTTAAAATTGTTATGTCTTGTTGAAACATGATTCCCTTAAGCGGTGTGAAATGTCCTTATTTATCCCTTTTGATTAACTTTGGCTTGAAGTCTACTTTATTTGATAGGAGGATGGAAACCCCTGTTTGTTTCCACAGTTCATGTGAATGGTATGTTTCATCTACAGTCTGTGGAGGGCTTTTCCTATGAGATGAGTCTCTCGGAGGCAGCATATTCTTGGGTCTTTTTAAATCCAATCTGCCAGTCTATGTCTTTTGATTGATGAGTTTAGGCATTAACATTTAGGGTTATTATTGAGACATGATTTGTACTCCTGGTCGTATTTGTTTATTTTAGGTATTTAACTTGACTTGGTTTCTCTTTTTATTAGTATTTCCTTTAATGTAATCCCCCCCTTTGCTGATTTTCATTGTCATTTTTTTTTGTTTCTCCTCATGGAATATTTTGAAGAGGATGTTTTAACTTGTTTATCATGGAAGGTTTTTATTTTGTCATCAAATCTAAAACTTAATTTTGCTGGATATAAGACTCTTGGTGGGCATCCATTTTCTTTCAGAGCTTGGTATATGTTGTTCCAAGATCTTCTAGCTTTCAGAGTCTGGGTTGAAAACTCTGCAGATATCTTAATTGTTTTCCCCCTATATGTAATCTGATTCCTTTCTCTTGTGGCTTTTAAAATTCTCTCCTTATTCTGTATGCTAGACATTTTCATTAGAGATGCAATTCTCTCTTTATTCTGCATGCTAGGCATTTTCATTAGAGATTACATTGAGATGTAATGATAGGTCATTTGTTTGTTGACTTTTTCTTCTTTTAAGGAGTGAACTCCATGCAATGAACTTTCCTCTTAGTACTGTCTTCATAGTGTCCCAGAGATTTCAATATGTTGTATCAGTGTTCTCATTTACCTCTAAGAGTTTTTTAATCTCTTCTTTGATGTCTTTTGCAACCCATTGTTCATTCAAAAGCATATTATTTAGTCTCTAGGTGTTGGAATAGCTTCTATTTTTTATTTTATCATTGATTTCTTTTTTTTTTAGAGAGAGAGAGAGAGAGAGAGAGAGAGAGAATTTTTTTTAATATTTATTTTTTAGTTCTCGGCGGACACAACATCTTTGTTGGTATGTGGTGCTGAGGATCGAACCCGGGCCGCACGCATGCCAGGCGAGCGCGCTACCGCTGAGCCACATCTCCAGCCCCCTTTATCATTGATTTCTAATTTCATTCCTTTATGATCTGATAGAATGCAGGGTAGTATCTATTTTTATATTATAATGTGGCTTAGTGTGGATCTGTGGTGATCATTTAGTGTCCTGTAAGCCTCTTGTATTGATTTTCCAATTTATTCTTCATGTTTGGAAAATTTTCTGATATTATTTCATTGAATAGATTTCTAATATTATTTCATTTCATTTGTGGATCCAAATATCTGCTATTAAGACATTTACAGTTTTGTCACCATATACAGAAATGTTGAGTTAAATTATTATCTACAATATAAACAGTAGGTTTGCAAAAGGGACTTACAGTTTCTGATGGTGTATAAAGAACTAGGGGTGAGGTGTAGGATGAGCTATTTAGGGGGTAGATATTTTGGTTTGGAACTCTATGCCTTTCTCTCTCCCAATAACTCTTAAATTTGTTTTTTGTTTTATGTTATCCTATAATTCTTGAATGTTCTGCTCATGGTTTCTTACCATCTTCACTGTGTGGCCAACATTCTTTTCAAGATTATATATATTTTGTCTTCACTGTCTGAGGTCTTGTCTTCCAAGTGATCTAATCTATTGGTGATGTTTTCTATTGAGCTTGTAATTTGGTTTATTGGTTCTTTCATTTCAAAGATTTCTGTTTGTTTGTTTTCAGAACCTGTATTTCCTTATTGAAGTAATCTTTTCCTTCCTGTGTTTGCTTTCTTATATTATCCTTTAATTCCCAGAACATTTTAATTATGTACATCCCAAACTCCTTCTCTGTAATTTCTTCTGTTGTGCTAGCCATGGATCCTAATAATGTAATATCTTGGTTTGTTGGGGGCACTTTCTTAACTTGTTTTTTCATGTTGTTTGTATGTCTTCTCTTTTAGCACTGTGGATCCGAGGCATTACAGTGTTTACCCTATAGGCTTATAGCATCCCTGCAGGTTTCCAATACCTATCCTTTAATCGGGAGAACAATGTGAACAGATCCCAATACAAACAATATACAACCTTAAACCAAATATCTGCTATTACATTTACAATTTTGTCACCATATACAGAAATGTTGAGTTCAATTATTATCTACAATATAAACAGTAGGTTTGCAAAAGGGTCTTACAGCCTCTGATGGTGTATAAAGAACTAGGGGTGAGGTGTAGGATGAGATATTTAGTGGGTAGGAGGTGAGGGTTTAGAGTTATTAGATTTTCGAAAGCGTATTACACCATTTTTTTGGGTCTGTATGCTGTCATTTTTTTAAGCATTTAAGTTAGTTTTCTTTTTCTATAAGCACATATATGGCTGAGAATGCATCTCAGTTTGCCTATAAAAATGCCTGTATCATGCTCTGGTTTGAACCCAGCATCATAAAAACAAAAATTAAAAAAAAAACCAAGATGATTAGCTAAAATTATTTAATTCAAATTATCACCTTAGCTTTATTGATTTATCACAATGTATCAAAATATCAATAAAAGAATTTCTTCAGGTTTATACACAAAACATGTTTTCATCTGTTTATTCTTTCACACAGATATTTTAAAGTAATTTGTTTTTCTACCTTTTCTCAATGGAAGATTTGTGTTTTTGATTAAGGATTTTATTCATCTGCTCAGAAAGTATCTTTTCTAAACAATTATTTTAAAATCTTGAGAAAATTCAAATACCTTTTAAAAACTCAATTGGTTTGCAAAACATTTGTGCAATTTACATGGCTTTTAGGTAATGATTCTTCAATTATGTCTTTAAAAATAAACAACTTATTAATGTACATTAAAATAACTTATTAACTTACTGTGCTGGGCATGGTAGAGCACACCTGTAATCCCAGCTGCTCAGGAGGCTGAGGCAGGGGGATCATGTGTTCAAAGCCAGTTTCAGCAAACGCAAGGTGCTAAGAAACTCAGTGAGACCCTGCCTCTAAAATAAAAAATACAAAATAGGACTGGGGATGTGGCTCAGTAGTCAAGTGCCCCTGAGTTCAATCCCCAGAACCCCCCCAAAAAAGTTGCCCATAAGCAGAATTAATACTGTCAAAATGGCCATACTACCAAAATCACTTATAGATTTAATGTGATTCCTATTAAAATTCCAATGATATTCTTTATAGAAATAGAAAAGGCAGTCTTGAAATTCATTTGGAAAAATAAGAGGCCCAGAATAGCCAAAGCAATCCTCAGTGAGAAAAGTGAAGCAGGGGACATCATAATACCCCAGACCTTAAATTATGCTATAGAGCTATAATAATAAAAATAGCATGATATTGGCAAAAACAGACATGAAAACCAATGGAACAGAATAGAAGACACAGAGACAAACCTGCATAAAAACAGTTATCTCATACTAGACAAAGGTGCCATAAACATACATTGGAGAAAAGATAATCTCTTCAATAAAATGGTACTGGGAAAACTGGAAATCCATATGTAGCAGAATGAAATTTAATACCTGTCTCTCACCCTGCGTAAAACTCAACTCATAGTGGATCAAAGACCTAGGTATTAGGCAAAAAACCCCACATTTTGAAGAAAATGTAGGCCTAACACTTGAATATGTCAGCTTAGGAACTGAATTCCTCAATTAGACTCTTAAAGTGCAAGAAGAAAAATCAAGAATCAATAAATGGGATGGCATCAAACTAAAAGTCTTCACAGCAAAGGAAACAATCAAGAGCGTGAAGAGAGAGCCTATAGAATCAAAGAAAATCTTGCCACTCACACCTCAGATAAGATGTTAATTTCCAGGATATAAAAGGAACTTGGAAAGCTTAACACCAAAAAAAAAAAAAAATCAATAAATGGGCAAATGCACTAAATAGACACTTTTTCAAAAGAAGAAATATGAATGGTCAACAAATATATGAAAAATGTTCAATATCTCTAGCAATTAAAGAAATGAAAATTAAAACTACACTGAGATATCATAACAACCAAAATGGCAATTATTAAGAATACAATAATAATAAATGTGAGCAAGGATGTGTGTGTGTGTGGGAAGATTCATTGATGTGTGAAATTGCAAATTAGTGCAATCACTCTGAAAACCAGTATGCAGATTCCTCCAAAAACTAGGAATGGAACCACCATATGACCCAGTTATCCCTCTCCTCAGTACACATTCAGAAGTTTTAAAATCAGCGTACTACCACTGTATGCAGCCACATCAATGTTTATAATAGATCAATTCACAATAGCTAAGCTATGGAGCCAAACTAGGTGCTCTTCAACAGATGAATGGATAAAGAAAATGTAGTATATTTACACAATGGAATATTAGCCATAAAAAGTATTTAAAAAAAAGTTGCCTGTTGACTCTGCAGTTGTGAGCCTACTGCTTCAAGTCCTGCCTAGTTAGAAGTGGCTATATCTTATTCCATGTTTTTCCTTAAGTCTAAATACCATTATTATGCTTTTCTTACCTGTAAGTTAGTCTAGCAGATCCTACAGCAAGTGGCATGATCCTAGACCAGAGCAAGGCCAGCAGGCTGCTGTCTGTGGAAGGTCCCCAGAAAGGAATTCTGAGGGTCTGTGGATTTTGTCATCAATGTTGGATATTCCAAGTTACTTTCCATCTATTAAGCAAAGCAACTCCAAATAAAGGGACCTCAAGTTGTTAAAATAAATCAGGCTTCAGGGGCTGGGGTTGTTAACTTAGTGGTTGAGCACTTGACTTGCAAGTGTGAGGCACTGGGTTCAATCTTCAGCATCACATACAAATAAACGAATAAAGGTATTGTGTCCATCTACAACTAAAACAAAATTTTTTTTTAATTTATTTATTTATTTTTTTATTGGTCGTTCATAACATTACATAGTTCTTAATACATCATATTACACTGTTGATTCACGTGGATTATGAACTCCCGCTTTTACCCCGTATACAAATTACTGTATCACATCAGTTTCCCTTCCATTGATTGACATATTGCCTTTCTAGTGTCTGATGTATTCTGCTGTCTGTCCTATTCTCTACTATCCCCCCTCCCCTCCCCTACCCTCCCCTCCCCTTTTCTCTCTCTACCACTTCTACTGTAAATCATTTCTTCCATTTGTATTATCTTGTCTTACCCCTCCTTTCCTCTTATATGACATTTTGTATAACCCTGAGGATCGCCTTCCATTTCCATGCAATTTCCCTTCTCACTCCCTTTCCCTCCCACCTCTCATCCCTGTTTAATGTAAATCTTCTTCTCAAGCTCTTGGTCCCTACCCTGTCCTTGTTTACTCCCCTTATATCAAAGGAGTCATTTGGTATTTGTTTTTTAAAGATTGACTAGCTTCACTTAGCATAATCTGCTCTAATGCCATCCATTTCCCTCCAAATTCTATGATTTTGTCATTTTTTAATGCAGAGTAATACTCCATAGTATATAAATGCCACATTTTTTTTATCCATTCATCTATTGAAGGGCATCTAGGCTGGTTCCACAGTCTTGCTATTGTGAATTGAGCTGCTATGAACATCGATGTAGCAGTGTCCCTGTAGCATGCTCTTGTTAGGGCTTTAGGGAATAGACCGAGAAGGGGAATAGCTGGGTCAAATGGTGGTTCCATTCCCAGCTTTCCAAGAAATCTCCATACTGCTTTCCAAATTGGCTGCACCAATTTGCAGTCCCACCAGCAATGAACAAGAGTGCCCTTTTCCCCGCATCCTATCCAGCACTTATTGTTGTTTGACCTCCTAATGGCTGCCAGTCTTACTGGAGTGAGATGGTATCTTAGGGTAGTTTTGATTTGCATTTCTCTGACTGCTCGCGATGGTGAGCATTTTTTCATGTACTTGTTGATTGATTGTATGTCCTCCTCTGAGAAGTGTCTGTTCAGGTCCTTGGCCCATTTATTGATTGGGTTATTTGTTATCTTATTGTCTAATTTTTTGAGTTCTTTGTATATTCTGGTTATTAGGGCTCTATCTGAAGTGTGTGGAGTAAAGATTTGTTCCCAGGATGTAGGCTCCCTGTTTATCTCTCTTATTGTTTCTTTTGCTGAGAAAAAACTTTTTAGTTTGAGTAAGTCCCATTTGTTGATTCTATTTGTTAACTCTAGCGCTATGGGTGTCCTATTGAGGAATTTGGAGCCCGATCCCACAGCGTGTAGATCATAACCAACTTTTTCTTCTATCAGATGCCATGTCTCTGATTTAATATCAAGCTCCTTGATCCATTTTGAGTTAACTTTTGTGCACGGCGAGAGATAGGGATTCAGATTCATTTTGGTGCAAATGGATTTCCAGTTTTCCCAGCACCATTTGTTGAAGATGCTATCCTTCCTCCATTGCATGCTTTTAGCCCCTTTATCAAAAATAAGATAGTTGTAATTTTGTGGATTGGTTACTGTGTCCTCTATTCTGTACCATTGGTCCACCCGCCTGTTTTGGTACCAGTACCATGCTGTTTTTGTTACTATTGCTCTGTAGTATAGTTTGAAGTCTGGTATCGCTATACCGCCTGATTCACACTTCCTGCTTAGTATTGTTTTTGCTATTCTGGGTCTTTTATTATTCCATATGAATTTCATGATTCTTTTATCGATTTCTACAAGATATGCTGTTGGGATTTTGATTGGCATTGCATTGAACTTATATAGGACTTTTGGTAATATCGCCATTTTGATGATGTTAGTTCTGCCTATCCATGAGCAGGGTATATTTTTCCATCTTCTAAGGTCTTCTTCTATGTCTTTCTTTAGGGTTCTGTAATTTTCATTGTATAAATCTTTCACCTCTTTTGTTAGGTTGATTCCCATGTATTTTATTTTTTGGGGGGATATTGTGAATGGAGTAGTTGTCCTCATTTCCGTTTCAGAGGATTTGTCGCTGATATACAGGAATGCCTTTGATTTATGCGTGTTGATCTTATATCCTGCCACTTTGCTGAATTCATTTATTAGCTCTAATAGCTTCTTTGTAGACCCTTTTGGGTCTGCTAGGTATAGAATCATATCATCTGCAAATAGTGATAATTTAAGTTCTTCTTTTCCTATTTTTATGCCTTTAATTTCTTTCGTCTGCCTAATTGCTCTGGCCAGTGTTTCGAGGACTATGTTGAACAGAAGTGGTGAGAGAGGGCATCCCTGTCTTGTACCAGATCTTAGAGGGAATGCCTTCAATTTTTCTCCATTCAGAATGATGCTGGCCTGTGGCTTATCATAGATTGCTTTTACAATGTTGAGGTATGATCCAGTTATCCCTAATTTTTCTAGAGTTTTGAACATAAAGGGATGCTGTACTTTGTCGAAAGCTTTTTCTGCATCTATCGAGATGATCATATGGTTCTTATTTTTAAGTCTATTGATGTGGTGGATAACATTTATTGATTTCCGTATATTGAACCAACCTTGCATACCAGGGATGAATCCTACTTGATCATGGTGTATAATTTTTTTGATATGTATTTGAATCCGATTCGCCAGAATTTTATTGAGGATTTTTGCATCAAGGTTCATTAGAGATATTGGTCTGTAGTTTTCTTTCTTTGAAGTGTCTTTGTCTGGTTTCGGTATCAGGGTGATGTTGGCCTCGTAGAACGAATTTGGAAGTTCTCCCTCTTTTTCTATTTCCTGAAATAGCTTGAAAAGTATTGGTGTTAGTTCCTCTTTAAAGGTTTTGTAAAACTCTGCTGTATACCCATCCGGTCCTGGGCTTTTCTTAGTTGGTAGTCTTTTGATGGTTTCTTCTATTTCCTCTATTGTTATTGGTCTGTTTAGGTTGTCTATATCCTCCTGGCTCAATCTGGGCAGATCATAAGACTCAAGGAATTTATCTATGCCTTCACTATCTTCTATTTTATTGGAGTATAAGGATTCAAAGTAATTTCTGATTATCTTCTGTATTTCTGAAGTGTCTGTTGTGATATTGCCTTTTTCATCCCGTATGCTAGTAATTTGGGTTCTCTCTCTTCTTCTCTTCGTTAGCATGGCTAAGGGTCTGTCAATTTTATTTATTTTTTCAAAGAACCAGCTTTTAGTTTTGTCAATTTTTTCAATTGTTTCTTTTGTTTCAATTTCATTAATTTCAGCTCTGATTTTAATTATTTCTTGCCTTCTACTTCTTTTGCTGTTGTTTTGCTCTTCTTTTTCTAGGATTTTGAGATGAAGTATGAGATCATTTATTTGTTGGTTTTTTCTTTTTTTGAGGAATGAACTCCAAGCAATGAATTTTCCTCTTAGAACTGCTTTCAATGTGTCCCATAGATTCCAATATGTTGTGTCTGTGTTTTAATTTAACTCTAGGAATTTTTTAATTTCCTCCTTGATGTCTTCTAAAACCCATTGATCACTCAGCAACCTATTGTTCATTCTCCAGGTGATGTTTGATTTTTCCTTTCTTCTTTTATCATTGATTTTCAGTTTCATTCCATTATGATCAGACAAGATGCATGGTATTATCTCTACCTCTTTGTATTGTCTAAGAGTTGCCCTGTGACATAGTATATGGTCTATTTTTGAGAAGGTTCCATGTGCTGCTGAGAAAAAAGTGTAGCTACTTGATGTTGGGTGGTATAGTCTATATATGTCAATTAAGTCTAGGTTGTTAATTGTGTTATTGAGTTCTATAGTTTCCTTATTTAACTTTTGTTTGGAAGATCTGTCCAGTGGTGAGAGAGGTGTGTTGAAGTCTCCCATGATTACTGTGTGGTGGTCTATTAGACTCTTGAACTTGAGAAGAGTTTGCTTGATGAACACGGCTGCACCATTATTTGGGGCATATATATTTATGATTGTTATGTCTTGTTGGTGTATGGTTCCCTTGAGCAGTATGAAGTGTCCTTCTTTATCCCTTTTGATTAGCTATGGCTTGAAATCTATTTTATTAGATATGAGTATGGACACTCCTGCTTGTTTCCGTGGTCCATATGAGTGATATGATTTTTCCCAACCTTTCACCTTCAGTCTATGTACATCTTTTCCTATCAAATGCGTCTCCTGTAGACAGCATATTGTTGGGTCTTGTTTTGTGATCCATTCTACTAGCCTGTGTCTCTTAATTGGTGAGTTTAAGCCATTAACATTTAGGGTTATTATTGAGATATGGTTTGTTCTTCTATCCATATTTGTTTATTGATGTTACTAAACCTGATTTGTTATCCTCTTTGACTACTTTCCCCCCTTTACTGTCCTACCTCCCATTGTTGGTTATCAATGTTATTTTCCATTTCCTCTTCCTGTAATGTTTTGCCAAGGATTTTTTGAAGAGATGGTTTTCTAGCTGCGAATTCTTTTAACTTTTGTTTATCGTGGAAGGTTTTAATTTCATCTTCTATCCTGAAGCTTAATTTCGCCGGATACAAGATTCTTGGTTGGAATCCATTTTCTTTAAGCGTTTGAAATATGTTATTCCAGGATCTTCTAGCTTTTAGAGTCTGTGTTGAGAGATCAGCTGTTATTCTGATTGGTTTACCCCTAAATGTAATCTGCTTCCTTTCCCTTGTAGCTTTTAAAATTCTCTCCTTATTCTGTATGTTGGACATCTTCATTATAATGTGTCTAGGTGTGGATCTCTTATGATTTTGCACATTCGGCGTCCTGTAGGCTTCTAGGATTTGGGATTCTGTCTCATTCTTCAAGTCTGGGAAGTTTTCTTGTATTATTTCACTGAATAGATTGCTTAATCCTTTGGTTTGGAGCTCTGTGCCTTCCTGTATCCCAATGACTCTTAAGTTTGGTCTTTTGATATTATCCCATAGCTCTTGAATGTTCTGCTCATGGTTTCTTAGTAGACTTGCTGAGCTATCTATGTTCTTTTCAAGTTGAAATACTCTGTCTTCATTGTCTGATGTTCTATCTTCTAAGTGATCCACTCTGCTGGTAGTATTCTCAATTGAGTTTTTAAGTTGGTTTATTGTTTCCTGCATTTCTAGTATTTCTATTTGTTTGTTTTTTATTACCTCTATCTCCCTGTGAAATTGATCTTTTACTTCCTGGATTTGTTTGTCAATGTGAGACTTGAGACTCCAGATCATCTGAAGCATGTATGTCCTGAGCTCTCTATCTGACATTCCATCTGTTGCAGCTATTACCTCTTTTAAAGTTGAGTTGACCTGCATTGCCTGTGGTCCTTTCTTTCCTTGTCGTTTCATACCGCTGGCGTTTCTTTCTGCTTGGTGAAATTGTTGTGTCTTTGATATTTTCCCCCTCTATTTATTTATATTGCTCTTGTATAGTTGAAAAATCACCCTTGCAGGGCAGGTAATGGCTGTGATCCTCCTCCAATTAGTGTGATCCGTCTACCATGCTGGCAGGCACTA
The DNA here is from genome assembly GCF_045843805.1 of Urocitellus parryii. Classification (NCBI taxonomy): domain Eukaryota; kingdom Metazoa; phylum Chordata; class Mammalia; order Rodentia; family Sciuridae; genus Urocitellus; species Urocitellus parryii. The sequence goes on along the minus strand of NC_135541.1, from coordinate 44,947,637 downwards.
GGTCTGCTTTGCTGGTCGGTCAAAGGTCCACCTACCCAGCAGGCGCCAGGGGCACCTGTGTCACTCCATAGGTTGCTGAGCCTAACCTCCCGATGGGTTGCAGGTTCGCCTAGCTTGCAGGCACTGGGGGAGGGGCCGGTTCCGCCCCTCAGCAGGCTTTGGGCCCGCTCTGCTGGTGTTCACAGTCCCGCCTACCTGCAGACACTGGGGGAGGGGACGGGCCTAGCCCTCAGCCGTCCGCCGGACCTGTCCTAGTGGGTCCGGTCCGCGTTCCCCGCCGGCGCGTGTAGCTGCAGTCACTTGGCTGTTTGCTGGGCCTGACCCGCCTGCCCGTGGCTTGCAGGTTCGCCTAGCTTGCAGGCACTGGGGGAGGGGCCGGTTCCGCCCCTCAGCAGGCTTTGGGCCCGCTCTGCTGGTGTTCACAGTCCCGCCTACCTGCAGACACTGGGGGAGGGGACGGGCCCAGCCCTCAGCCGTCCACCGGACCTGTCCTAGTGGGTCCGATCCACGTTCCCCGCCGGCGCGTGTAGCTGCAGTCACTTGGCTCCTAAAACAAAATTAATAGTTTAAAATAAATAAATCAGGCTTCACACTGTTTGTTAAAATCTGCTGGGCAGCTTTTTAATTTGGCCAAAGTTTCAGCAATGACTAAATAAAGAACAGAAAATATTAGATCTGAGAACATCCACATAATTAAAATTTCCTTATTCCTAGGGGAAAGACAGACACATTTTTAAGTGAGAAAGTCACAATATAGGTCTAGTTTTGAGATCGTTTCACTCTAATCTTTCATGTGAATGTGAGATAAACTGATATAAGCATCCACAAGATTTGTCACCAAGCAGGCATATTTATTTGAAAGACTTCATGTTCCATGTACAGGCCTTTCAAACAGACCTAGAAAAAGTCTAGGTAACACAGATTTTGTTAGAGTTTGCTTGAAAAGTTAGAATTCCACAGAAGAGGAAAAAATGGCAGAACAAAAGAAGATTCAGAATTTTCTAAAAATGTACTCATATATTTATATGTGAGTACAAATGGCAGTCATTTGTGTATCCTTCACTTCTTCCTTACCCTTTTAGTCAGCTTTTTAAATAAGTTAATTCATTATGAACTATTTGAGAAATATGACAGAATATGTAAAACATAAATGTAAGTTTTCTGTTGCTGTAACAGAATACCTGATGTTAGGTATTTCATGAAGAAAAGGAGGTGGAACAAAGGAAACAATCAATAAATGAAGAGAGAGCCTACAGAATGGGAGAAAATCTTAACCACATGCCCCTCAGACAGAGTATTAATCTCCAGAATATATAAAGAACTCAAAAATCTCAACACCAAAAACCCCAAATAACCCAATCAATCAACAAATAGGCTAAGGAACTGAACTGGCACTTCGTAGGAAAAGAAACAGAATCAATCAACAAGTATATGAAAAAATGTTAACATCTCTAGCAATTAGAGAAATGCAAATCAAAACTGCTCTAAGATTTTATGTTACTCTGGTAAAAATGGCAATTATCAAGAATGCAAGCAACAATAAATGTTGGTTAAGATGTGCAGAAAAGGTACACTCATACACTGCTGGTGGTACTGAAAATTGGTGCAACCACTCTGGAAAGCAGTGTGGAGATTCCTCAGAAAACTTGGAATGGAACCACCATTTGACTCACTTACAATCCCACTCCTCAGTTTATACCCAAAGGATTTAAAATCAGCATACTACAGTGACACAGCCATTTAATGTTTATAACAGCTCAATTCAGAAGAGCCTAACTATGAAACCAAACTAGATGCCCTCCAACAGATGAATGGATAAAGAAAATGTGGTATATATACACAACAGAACATTATGAAGCCTTAAAAGAAGAATGAAATTATGGCATTTACAGGTAAATGGATGGAACTGGAGAAAATCATGCTAAGGGAAATAAGCCAATCCCCAAAAACCAAAGGCCAAATGTTTTCTCTGATATGTGGATGCTAATTCACAATAAGGTGTGGGGGGGTGGGCTGGGGAAAAATAGAGGTACTTTGCATTAGGAGTGAAGGGAGACGAGGGGACCGGAGGGTAGGAAGGATAGTAGAATGAATCAGACATTATTACTCTATGTGCGTATATGATTGTGACTGTGTAACTCTACATCGTGTACAACCAGAAGAATGAGAAGTTATACTCCATTTATGTATGACATGTCAAAATGCATTCTACTGTCATGTGTAACTAATCAGAACAATTTTTTTTTAAGATAAGAAAAAAAAGGAGGCTGAAAACCCAAGATTGGGTTCAACCTCTGGTAAGAGCCCCCTTGACTGTGTCACCACATGATGGATGGCATCATGGCCAGAGCATGTGTGACAGGGAGAAATCACATGGCCAGAAAGGAAACCAGAGAGCAGGGAAAGGACAAGCTTGTTTTTTTTATAACAACTCACTCACAAGAACAACTGGCATCTCCAAAAAACTACCTTAATCTATTTTGAGGGCCGTTCTTGGGAAGGACATGATCACCTCCCAACAGTCTCTGACTTTTTAAGGTTTCACCACCTTCCAACATTACCATATGGATAAAAAAGTGTGCCAGCCTTACCTCAGGAACCTGTTGTACTCCTCTGTCATATATTTAGTTTACAGATATAAGTCTGTTTCTAGATTTTGTGTTGTATTACCTATACAGTTTCTATAGTGTTATAATAAATCTTTATATTTGATAGTGCAAGGCCTTATATCCTGTTTTACTCTTGTATAATTTTTGCCTTTATCCTTCCATATAAACTTAGGAATCAGCTTGTAAAGTTCCATTTAAAATCCTGAGTAATTTGGGGGAGGGGAAATGGTGTGGAAAACAAAACAAAACCCTGAGTAGTTTCTCTGGGTTCCTGCCTCCTCTCCTCTTGACTCTGGTCTGATCCTGTGACCTGTTTTTCCTGACCGAATATAGTAGAAGTAATGCTTTGTAATTTCCAAAATTGGCTTTAAGAGACTCGCAGTTTCCTTCTTTATTGTTTAAACACTTTCCCTTGGGGTCAAGCCACTGTTAAAGAGACCCCAAAATTAATTATATTAAGAAAACCATTCAGAGGGGCTGGGGTTGTGGCTCAGTGATAGAGCACTTGCCTAGCATGTGTGAGACACTGGGTTTGATCCTCAGCACCACATAAAAATAAATTTAAAAAATAAAATTAAATAAACGTTAAAAAAGAGAATGCTTTAAAAAAAAGAAAAGAAAATCATTCAGAAAGATGGAAAGATTCTAGTATTTAAGTCACCACTGCCAAGGTGACTTAAATACTAGAGTGCCAAGATATGTGAGTGAAGCTGTCTTGGATACAAAGTGCCAAGATGTGTGAGTGAAGCTGTCTTGGATACTTTAGCCCTAGTCACTATCTGGCTATAGTTTCATAAGGTACCCCAGAAAATGCCATGAAGACTAAAAAACTACCCAGAGAAGCTCTAGTCACATTCTTGATCTACGGACTAGTGAACAAATAACATGATTTTAGTTTTAAGCCATTATGTTTTGGGGAGTTTTGTATAGCAAGTAGAGTCTAGTGGAGTAGTATAGCAGAAAAATATTTGGCAATACTGTCACCTGTAATGTAGAAATTAAAAACTACACCTAATAATTTTTCCAAACACTACCTTCCATGTCTCTTAAATTTTCTTTATATTTTTCATACATTTGATCTGCATCTGCATTTTCTCTTCAAATCTATCTTCCATTTCATTAATTGTCTCTTTAGTTGCTTCTAGTTTGTTATTCAACCTAGCATTTTTTCATTTCTTTTGTGATATTTTTGGTTTCTTAAAGTTATATGTTTTAATCTATCTGCATGTTCTTGTTGATTATTTGCTCCTTGTGCATGTTTTTAATTTCATCTTTCACTTATTTAAAAAGGTTAAAATTCTCACTTTAAATTTGTTTTAGCCAATAATTTCAATATTTGAAATCCTTACTGGTCTAGTTCTATTGCTTTTTGTCATCTCCTCCTCCTCCTCTTCCTCCTCCTCCTCCTCCTCCTCCTTCTCCTCCTCCCTACCCCTCCCCCTTCCAGGGGCTAATAATCCCAAAGGCTTAGGAGGCTAAGGCAGGAGGATCACAAATTCAAAGTCTGCCTCAGCAACTTAGCAAGTCCTAAGTAACTCAGTGGGACCCTGTATCTAAATAAAATATACAAGGGAGCTGTGGATGTGGCCCAGTGGTTAAGCGTTCCTGGGTTCAATCCCTGGTACCAAAAAAGAAGACGATGGAGAAGGAGAATAAAGAAAATATTTTTGAGGTTGAGTGTCCTTGTGGTAGGCAGAATGATGGTCCATCAATGGTGTGGCCCCTCTTTCTCCTTTCACCATGGTATTCTGTCTCCCCTCCGACCCAGAGTGAAGGAACAGGCCAACCATGGACTGAACCTCTGAAACTGTGAGGCAAAATAAAATTTTCTTCCTCTGTACCACCTGGTAGAGAGGCTGCAAAAGACCAAGTTTCATCCTTGAGGAACTAGTACTCCAGCAGAAGGACTCCCTGAAGATGAGGTCATGCCATCTTTGCATGACTGGTTCACATGGTACTTTCTCCTATGATAGTCCTTTATACTGGTTGTTGAGTTTTTTGTGGGTATCTGGGACTCTAGATGTTTATATTTATATTTCTTTTATTTAAAAGAGAGTGAGAGAGGGGAGAGAGAGAAAGAGAGAGAGAGAGAGAGAGAGAGAGAGAGAGAGAGAGAGAGAGAGAGAGAGAGAGAATTTTTTAATATTTATTTTTTAGTTCTCGGCGGACACAACATCTTTGTTGGTATGTGGTGCTGAGGATTGAACCCGGGCCGCACGCATGCCAGGCGAGCGCGCTACCGCATGAGCCACATCCCCAGCCCCTATATTTATATTTCAATTAACAAATTTTATTCTCTGATTTTAGACAAAATAATTTGTTTATATATCTGCCTCCCAAACTAGGCTGTGAGCTCCTTTAGAAAATGAACCCTCTGTGATTTGTCTTTGGGCATATTGTGGGCACTAAGTGAATGGACAAATGATAAGTTCTTATCTGTTCTGACATTCTGTAGTTCAAAAGTCACTTCTGCAGAATTCCCCAAATTTTAAAAATTTTCCTTCACACTTTACGTTTTTTAAAAATATTTTTGTTATAGTTGGACACAATACCTTTAATTAATTAATTAATGTTGTGCTGAGGATGGAACCCAGTGCCTTGCACATGCTAGGCGAGCGCTCTACTGCTAAGCCACAATCCCAGCCCCAGGACATTTTCATTTTAATACATTTTTTTTAGTTGTAGTCGGACACAATACATTTATTTATTTATTTATTAATGTGGCGTTGAGGATCAAATACAGCACCTTGAATGCCCTAGGTGAGTGCCCTACCACTGAGCCACAATGCCAACCCCCTTTTTAATATATTTTTGACCCATATTGAGATAATTTTAAAACATTCTGTTCCCCCAGTTTCTGGTGCCTGGCATAAAGAAAGTGATCAATGAAGACTGAATTCAAATTATATGTGCTAGCCCATAAATGCAAGCCCCCAAAACATGTCTTAGAAGTGTCAACTACTTAAAAATGTCAAAATGACATATAAAATAACTTTGATTGTAAGACTTAAAATTTCTTAAATAGTTGAAAGACACAGAACTTTCTACTTAAAAGGGAAAACAGTAAGGTATTTGACCAATTATCTAATCAACAAGTTAAAGGTTAAAAAGAAAAATTAATAAAGCTTTTAAAGTTTCAGGCTTTTAATTAGTTAACTGGAAATTACTGTCATCTAAGGTTCATCCATCAGAAGGATAACTTTCCACTAGGACGAAGAGATGTGCTTTTAAGTTTCTCAGCAGTAGGTGGCGCTCACATCATAGCATTGACTGGTCTTTAAACTATTTCGGAGTAACTTGGAGATGCTAAAGCATATTTCCCCAAGTTCAATGTATACCGAGGGCAGAGTTTGTGATGAGAATAAAAAATTAGAAGTATATTTAAAAACAAATATTGCTACTATTTTATCCAGGTTCTTTTTTTAGTACTCAAGGCACTTGGATAAATCTTTTTGCTTGAGTAGTTTTATAAATACTTGGCTAGAAAACCAGAGGTGAGAGTGGCAGTTTAGCAAGTTGTGACGGCCTCTGATGGAATGTTGGAAAGTGAGTATGGGCCTTGGAATTCGGCAGACTCACTGAATATGCATGCTACCTTCCCTCCGTTTTAAAAAACTCATGATTGTTGAGCACATACTATGTATCAGGCACCAAGCTTAACCCTTTCAATGGATTCTCTAATTTAATGATCATAACAATCCTGGGTGGTAGGAGCTTGCCAATGAAGACAAATCCTTCATCAAACACCTATATATGCCTCTCAATGCTGCTCATGTCTCTCATTCCTAACCAAAATCCTTGCAAAACTTCCTGTACCCGTTTCCTCATCTCTCACCTGCTCTTCTACTTTTCTCAATATAACTTTTATTACTTTATCAAAATGGCATTCTTCACTGTGAGTAGAAACCAACTTGATTATCTCCACTTGAAGGGGTCAGTGTACCTCCAACTGCCCAGAACCAAGCTCATGATCTTCACCACCCCATCACAGCTGGTTTCTTCCAACATTCTCAAGTTCAAGAATGACACCACCTTACAGCTGGTTACCTAAGCCTACACCTTAGCTTGATCGCCTTTGGCACTCCCCTTTCTTTGCATCTCCCATTGCCAATCTATCACCCTGTTTGGTCAATTTTGCCTTCTAAACATCTCTCCATCCATCTACTTGTCTCTAGCTTTCCTGGCACTAACCTAGTGAAAGTTGAAGTCATTTCTTGCCTCGAAGTTGGTCTTCTTGCATCCAATAGCAGCATTCCACAGGTCAGGAGAAGAGTCCAGACCTTGATCAACTTCAGGATGGGTGAGGATTCTCAATGGGAGACAACATAGCAGGAAGTCTCAGTTATGGCCAATGCTCAGTTAATTCTGGCTCTACCCATCCTGCTCCACCTGTTTTCCCTGGGTGGCATCCAAGGTCTCCAGGCCTTCAGGCCTGCAGGGAAGGAGGAAGTTTTGGTTTGTTGTCATCCCTGGTCAGCACATTTATATTTGATAAAGTAGTGGCAAATAATTAAGGTTCTCTTCTGTGTTCTTAGGTTGCTCACTTAAACCACACAACAACCCTATCAGGTGGAACTATTATTACATCTAATTTACAGGTGAGAAAGCCCAGATGCAGAGAGTTTAGGTAAATCACCCAAGTTCACACACAAGGAAGTAACAAATATGCAGGCTTCAGATCTGGTCTCTTCACCTGCACTGCCCTGCCTCCCTCAGTTGGCTGTTCCCTCCTTGGGGCCATAGTTAGCCTCAGTGGATTTTTTTTTAATATAGTAATAAATCTTATTTGCTGGATTTTAAAATTTTTAATTAATTTTTAACTGATACATTAAAAACACAAAAATAAACATACTGCTGGGCATGGTGGTGCATACCTATAATCCCAGCTACTCGGTAAGATGAGGCAGGAAGGTGGCAAGTTAGAGGCCAGCCTGGGAAACTTTGTAAGACCCTATCTCAAAATAAAAAATAAAGAAGGGTTGAGGATGTAGCTCTGTGGTAGAATGCCCTGGGTTCAGTTCCTGGTACAGCAATATCAACAATATGTGTATATATAAATACATGGATATAAGTATATATACACATGTATTTATAAGATGCCATATGATGTTTTGATAATCAGATAATGTTTAAGTCAAGGTAATCATATCTATTTCTTCTAACATGTATCATTCCTTTATGGTGAAAGTATTCAAAATATTTTCTTCTAACTTTAAAAATATACAATATATTGTTATCTACAGTCACCCTTCTGTGCAGTAGTTGATTGTGTGGATTTACTTCTAGACTTTCTATTCCATACCATTGGTCTATGTGCCTGTTTAATTTGTGAAAAATATAAAAGAACATTTGCGTCATATTCATAAGAGAAGTTGCTCTATAATTTTTTTGCATTCTTTTTGTTCTCAGTACCAAAGTTATGCTAGTCTCATAAAATAAATTAGCTAGTTTTCTCTTTGACTGGTCTCTGAAAAAATAATTATAAGAGCTTATTTCTTCTTTGAAAGTGTGATGATGGAGCTTCCCTATAAAACTGTCTGGGACTGTCACACTTTTTAAGTGTGTTAAGACATTTCTTTAACTAACTTCCATCAGGCAGGTGTTTTGCATTAGGTAGAGTGAGGTTGTGGTCTTGTCCAGGGAGCACTGACTGCCTGGGGGTCAGAAGGTGGAGGGAGGTTTCTGCTAAAACCATCCCGTCCCGGATGGCTGGTATTCTTTCTGGTTGTGGGGCCCTGACTATCATGATGCAAGCTGCATGACATATAAGCCTAGCTCTCTGGCTCTCCTGGGAATTGAGGAGCTACCTAATAACTCTTTTTTTGTTTTTGTTTTGCCAGGCTGGGGATCAATCCCAGGAACTCATGCATGCCAAGCAAATGCTCTACCACTGAGATAACACCCTTAGCCCTTTATATCTTATCAGATCCTTTCTGCTTAACTTAGCTTGAGTCACTTCTGTTTTCTGCAACTAAAAATAAACTTTAGGCCATAATAAATGGTCAAATTTTGGGTCTGTACGTTCTTTCTATTTAGTACTAATTTTGAGTCTACTTGAGCTATCATCTCTGATAGGAGTCCATTAAAATATAACAAGATGTACTAATAAATGCTTCTAAGTTCCAGATTTTTTGATTGTTACTTTTATTGTACATTATCCTATTTTCTCTTCATTTTACCCCTAAATTCTATTTTATCTGATGTTACTTTGCCACAATGGCTTTTTTTAAGTATTATTTTTATTAGAATTAGGTTCAGTTGCAAAGCTCTGAGAACCAAAATAATAGTAACCTAAGAAGACTTTCTTGGGATAAGCAGCTGGGGCTGGTAGAATGCCTGTTTCTCAGAGACCTTGGTGACCGGGTATTTCAGGCTCACTACTCAGCCATCCACAGGGCATGGCCATCACCCTCAAGGGCCTCCACTGAACTCATAATCTCCTGAGCAGAATTCAAGAAGGAGCCCACATCCTGCTGGTAAGATAATTCTCAGCAGGATTCCTTTCTGTGGGTTCAAGAGAGCATCTGTGCTCTTCATAAAATCTCTATTTCAAACATCCTACTTGCCAATGACAATCTCCTATCTTCCCAGCTCACTCCCTCTCATAGCTCCACTCAGTAACCTTCCAACTCACTGGGGCTTTATCCAGCCATGCCCCCTTTCTCTCTAATCTGCCCTCTATGAGCATACACCAGTGCTGCTCACTCTTCTACCAGGAGAAGTTTTACATTCTAATCTCTAAGATCCCCAGCTGTTAGGAGAGCTCAGTGTTCCTGCAGCTGCTTCTTCTGCCTGGGAGAGTTTTACCTTTTCTCTTGATCCCAGCACAAGCCCCTCCCACCTCAAATGAATATCCCATTTCTTTCCTTTGTGTGTGTGTGTGTGTGTGTGTGTGTGTGTGTGAGGTAAGGGGTGTCATGGGGAATGATCCCACTGAGCCACATCCCCAACCCTTTTTATTTTTTTATTTTGAGACAGGATCTCACTAATTTTACCAGGCAGGCCTTTAATTTGTGATCCTCCTGCCTCAGCCTCCCGAGTTGCTGAGATTACAGACATGCACTGTGCCTGGCTGTCTCGCTTTACTCACTTTTGCATCAAAATTCTTGAAAAAGTGCCAGTTCTCACTATCTCCAATTTACTCTCCTCCCATTTTTCCTTAAGCCCACTCTAACCAGGATTTTGCTCCTGTCATCACTGAATCCTCTTTTATTTTATCAAATCCAGGGTGGATTCACTCCTGTGCAGGAGGAGATCAGGTTCCTCTGCAGCCAGAAGAAACAGAATCATCTCTTGATGAGGGGCCAGCACCTGCTGGGTCTGCCAGGCCTTCCCATGCCCACCAGTGTTCATCCTGCTGGGGTCCTGCAGTATCACTGGCATCTCGTGTTACTGGATAACTATTCCTTCCTTCCTTCCTCCTTCCCTCCTTCTCTCCCTTCTTCTCTCCCTCCTTCTCTCCCTCCCCTCCTTCTCTTCTTCCCTTCCTTTTGTTCATACTGAGAATTGAACCCAGGGTTGTTCTACCTCTGAACTACATCTACAGCTCTTTTTATTTTTTATTTTAGACAATGTCCTGCTGAAACTTGTAATCCTCCTGTCTCAGCATCCTGAATTGCTGGGATTATAGGTATGTGTCATCATGCCTGGCTACCAGAAGAAGTTTTACATTCTAATCTCTAAGATCCCCAGCTGTTAGGAGAGCTCAGTGTTCCTGCAGCTGCTTCCTCTGCCTGGGAGAGTTTCTGCCCCAGAGAGCTGCGGTGATGGGAAGAAAGATAGTCTTTGATGAAGTCTGAAGTGTTGGGGGGAATGTACAGGATCTTCTTATCTACAAATTAGACTGGAAGAGTGATCAGAAAAACTGATTTTTAAGAGATGTTTGAAGACTTACTCCAACTGAATGCACATAAAAGCTGGTAGAAAACAAAATGAAATTGCATTCTGATTATGGGCCACAAGTTGAGTTTGACTATTTCAACATACTCCATACCTTAATTTCCTTTATGAGGACTCAGTGTGAATAAAATTCAAGTGAATGTCCATCCATAAGCAGTTCTCCTACCTGAATTCAGATTCACTAGATATTCTCTAACATATAATTTCTATTAACACCTTCTAAAACTTCTCCAATTTATGCCTGTTGGGGAATGTATTAGAAACCTAATTCCAGTGACTGTATTTTCCATCTTTTCCATCCCAGGCCACTTGATTGCTTTAATAATGGGGGGAAAGGATTTCCTTTTGAGAACAATTGGCCAGTATGGGGGACAGACCAGCTGAGCTCAGGACACAGGCAGCTTTCTTCCAAGGGAATGTTGAGTACATGGACACCCTGACCCTTGGCTGTTCCAGGCTTTATTCATGTCCTGTGTTCTGAGGCCCTGGAGTGGGACTGGCAGGTCAGTCCTGTTCTGTGGTCACACACTGCAGCCTGTGTCCCTGTGTCAGATTTGTTTTCAGACTAGAGCTTGGCATTATTTCCCTTGGTCCACTTCAGCCTGAGCCACTTACCAGGGAGTGCGTGTGACTATTTGGAGGACAGGCAGGACCAGGACAGTGTCTATCTTTCTGTGAGCCAAGTCTGGGTGCTAGTGCTTTAGGCCTCTTCTGCTTTCACTGAATGTTCTCAACTGCCCCAGGAGGCAGGCGTTACTATCCCCATTTTGTAAGGAGATTAAAGTCCTGTATTATCAGGGATACAGCAGGATGCAGATGGTGTATCCAGAAGGTTTAAATGCAGAGTCTAACAAAGGACTATTGACAGGTATGAACAGAGCTAAGGGAACTAACAAGCTTCAATAAAGCTCCAGGGATTAGCAATAGCTGGAAGCCATTATCTTGGGTGGGAATGGGGAGGGTGGCTAAAGGGGAAGAGAAGGGAGGGAACACCCAGAACCAGACAAGAACCGAAGCCAGGAAGATGGTGGAAACATTGAAGCCCATTGGGTGAAGCAATGCTGGTGGGGCGTTAATATCCTCCCCTCTCCTCTCCCATCACTGATGTCCTCTGGCAAAACCCAAGGGCAAGGAAACATGGGTGATGCAGGCTACAGAGGTCGGCTTCCTCCGGGCAAACAGAGACTAGCTAGCCTATGTCCTGGGAGTTTAAATCATCTGACCAAAAGTCTCATGTTAACATTTCAACCCTAGTCTTCCTGAATCCATGATACCACCCTGCTGCCTACCTCCCATTGTCTACCTGATCAGGAATAGCAGCTGGAGATCTGAAAGAAAGAGATGAACCAGGAGATTAAAGTTTAGCTATAGTCTAGCCATAGCCAGAGTATATTTCAAGGTCCACTAGTCTCTTCTGTTGCCATATTTTGGCCAAGGCTTTCTCATATTCCCCAGGTGGGACTCCAAAATGTGTTTTAACATATTAAAGATTCTGACAGTTAAACCTAACCAACTTTCATGCTTCATCTTAGCTGGTCACAAAGTTTTTTTTTGTTTTTCTTTTTTGTTGTTGTTCATATAACCTTATATGGACTTTGTATTCTTTAACACACACTTGGGGAAGTACTGCCATGAGTAGCAGGGTTTGACCCTAGGGATGGTGAAGATAAGTTCCATTGTAGTGTAGAGAATGGATTTGAAGAGACAGGCAGACCAAGTAAAAGACTCCTCCAGTAATCCAGGGAAGAGATAGGAAGGGCATGAGCCAGGGATATGCAGCCATAGGAAGGAGCAGAAGAGCAGCCCCTGATTAGTGAATGGAGTGAATGATGGTGTGCTCCTGAGATGGGCTAACTTGGAAGAGAATCAAACAGGGGCTGTGAGACATTCAGGCCAGGTTTTGACACACTGAACATAAGGTGGTTTGGGATAAACAGATTTTTAGTTGGAAACTTGGAAATACAAAATTAGGGTTCTGAAAAATGGTTGCTGCTGGAAGTACACATTTGAAAGCCATCAATATCTGGGTGACAACTGAAGTCCTGGCAGTGGCCAGCATCCCCGGAGTGAGAAAGTAGATCAGAGGGTCTAACTGGGTAATTGGGGTGTGAAGGAACTTCCAGAAATTACTCAGATATTGTGTGTCTGTCCATGAATATAGCCAGCCTCCAACCAATGTCCTATAGCTTTCAGCATATTCTCAAAGGTGTCTTTGAAAAAAATAAGTTTAAGGACCATTGGTGAAGAATGAGAAGAGAGGAAGATCAAGGATAGAGTCTACAAGGAGACTTGCGCCAAAGAAGTCTGTCACCCTGTGGCCAGAGTGGTAGGGACAATACAAGGTGGAGGGGCTATAGGATACGCAGTGAAGGAAAGACTAGCAATTTCCAGCAGGCAGAGAGGTTCAGGTACATATTGGGAGAAGGTATGGTGTGATTAGATCTAGAGATAATCTTTTGGATTTGGCAATTAGGAGATATTGCCTAATGAGATGAGATCACCTCAGTATCAGTGGGGTCCTAGATGGGTGAGATTTTTAGAGGGTGGAATAGTGAGTGGCTTGGGAGAAATTAGAAGGGAGGAAGGTAAACGATGTGAGAAGAAATGACACTCCTTCAAGATGATTGTGGGTAAAGCAGGACTAGAAAGAAGGATTTGTACTGGCTTGAAATGAGAGCATTAAAAGAAGTTTAGTATCAGGACTCACCCCTGAAGAGACTGTTTTAAAAGAAAATCCAGAACTCACATACTCAAATAAAAAATTTCTTCTGCTGTCTTTGTTCATGTGGATTCCAATAACAGACTGCCATAGACTAGGTGCTTGTAAACAACAAACACTTATTTCTCATAGTTCTGGAAGGTGGAAGGCCAAGATATAGTGCCTGGTGAAGGCCTCTTTCCCTGTTCATGAATGGCTGTCTTCGTGCTATGTCCTCATTGTAAAAGGGCAAAGGAACTCTCTAGGGCTTCTTGTATTTATTTATTTATTTTTAAATTAATGATTATTAATTAATTAAATTTTAATTAATTTTTTATTTTTGGAACTGGGTATTGAACCCAGGGGTGCTTAACCACTGAGCCACATCCCCAACTCTTTGTATTTTGAGACAGGTCTCCCTAAGTTGATAAGGGCCTGGCTAAATTGCTGAGGCTGGCTTTGATCTTATGTTCCTCCTGCCTCACCTCCTGAGCTGCTGGATTACAGATGTGCACCTCTGTGCCCAGCCCTGGGGCTTCTTTTATAAAAGAGTGTTGATTCCATTCATGAGGGGTCCATTCTCATGACCTAATCAGCTCCCAAAGACCACCTCCTACTGCTATCACCTTGGGAGTTAGGTTTCAATCTATGAATTTTGGGGGGACACAGACAAAAATATTTGGCCTATAATATTGAGTGAATAAAACATAACTCATGAAACTCAACACAGACACATATATACACACACGCATGCACACACACACACACATAAAAGCAGTAAGTAGATATGGGGACAAGAGGTTACAATAAGGATAAATATTGAAGGTCAGAGTTGATAACAATTCATTTAAATTGCATCTGAAAGAGAAAGAAGAGTTAAAGATGACTTTTGACTTGAGCCAGTGTGGTGAATGATAGTGTCTTTTATAGAACTATAGAAGGCTGGGGGAGAACAGGTGAGGAGTACAAAAAAAGAGGTCCCTTCTGGATGTCTTCAATTATGTTAAGTGTCATGGGCCTATTAGATGCCCCAGTGGAGATGGAAAGATGAATACAGAGTTGGGCATGATGGTACACACCTGAAATCCCAGCTACTTGGGAGTCTGAGACAGGAGGATTTCAAGTTTGGGGCAAGCTTGGGCTTCTAAGTGAGATCCTGTCTCAAAATGAAAACAGAAAAATAGAAGAAGGGTTGGGATGTAGCTCAAGTAGAGTACTTGCTTAGCATGCATGAGGCTTTGGGTTTAATCCCCAGTATTGCCAAAGGAAGGAAGGAAGGAAGGAAGGAAGGAAGGAAGGAAGGAAGGAAGGAAAAGAGGGAGGAAGGGAGGAAGGTAAAAGATGGATATAGAGTCTGGAGCTGGAGGAGAGAAAAGGCTGGAGATGGAATTTGGGAGTCATTATATTCGGATGGCATTTGAACTGTAAGCCTAGATGAGATCACCTTGAGAATGATTATAGATAGAAAAGATGACCATGGAGTGAGCTCTTGACATGCCTGTGTTTAGAGGTTCATAAGGAAAAGAAGGACCCTTGCACTTGGTTGAGCAAAATTCAAAGTGATCTGCTCACACTAAGAACACTTCAAGAGAAGCTCCTTTCTCAGTATATTATCTGTTCATAACCTCTGCAATAGCCACTGAGGAGCCACCATCTCAACAGTGTTGCCTCTTCTGTTTATTGGCAACCCAACCCACTCACCTGAGGTCAAAGATCACAGGAGCTTACTGAAATTTTAAAGTATGCTCATCCATGTGCTGTGAATGGATAATTATGAATGTAATGCAATCCACTATTGTCATGTATGTAAGAAATTTTTTTATTGGTTGTTCACAACATTACAAAGCTCTTGACATATCATATTTCATACATTAGATTGAAGTGGGTTATGAACTCCCAATTTTACCCCAAATGCAGATTGCAGAATCACGTCAGTTACACATCCACAATTTTACATAATGCCCTATTAGTAATTGTTGTATTCTGCTACCTTTCCTATCCTCTACTATCCCCCCTCCCCTTCCCTCACATCTTCTCTCTCTACCCCATCTACTGTAATTCATTTCTCTCCTTGTTTATTTTCCCATCCCCCTCACAACCTCTTATATGTAGTTTTGTATAGCAATGAGGGTCTCCCTTCATTTCCATGCAATTTCCCTTTTCTCTCCCTTTCCCTCCCATCTCATGTCTCTGTTTAAAGTTAATCTTTTCTTCCTGCTCTTCCTCCCTACTCTGTTCATAGTTGCTCTCATTATATCAAAGAAGATATTTGGTATTTGTTTTTTAGGGATTGGCTAGCTTCACTAAGCATAATCTGTTCTAGTGCCATCCATTTCCCTGCAAATTCCATGATTTTGTCATTTTTTAGTGCTGCGTAATATTCCATGGTGTATAAATGCCACATTTTTTTTATCCATTCATCTATTGAAGGGCATCTGGGTTGGTACCACAGTCTAGTTATTGTGAATTGTGCTGCTATGAAAATCGATGTGGCAGTATCCCTGTAGCATGCTCTTTTAAGGTCTTCAGGGAATAGTCCGAGAAGGGCAATAGCAAGATCAAATGGTGGTTCCATTCCCAGCTTTCCCAGGAATCTCCATACTGCTTTCCAAATAGGCCGCACCAATTTGCAGTCCCACCAGCAATGTACAAGAGTACCCTTTTCTCCACATCCTCGCCAGCACTTGTTGTTTGACTTCATAGTGGCTGCCAATCTTGCTGGAGTGAGATGGTATCTTAGGGTGGTTTTGATTTGCATTTCTCTGACTGCTAGAGATGGTGAGCATTTTTTCATGTACTTGTTGATTGATTGTATATGCTCCTCTGAGAAGTGTCTGTTCAGGTCCTTGGCCCATTTGTTGATTGGGTTATTTGTTATCTTATTGTCTAATTTTTTGAGTTCTTTGTATACTCTGGATATTAGGGCTCTATCTGAAGTGTGAGGAGTAAAAATTTGTTCCCATGATGTAGGCTCCCTATTTACCTCTCTTATTGTTTCTCTTGCTGAGAAAAAACTTTTTAGTTTAAGTAAGTCCCATTTGTTGATTCTTGTTATTAACTCTTGTGCTATGGGTGTCCTATTAAGGAATTTGGAGCCTGACCCCACAATATGTAGATCAGAACCAACTTTTTCTTCTATCAGACGCAGAGTCTCTGATTTGATATCAAGCTCCTTGATCCATTTTGAGTTAACTTTTGTGCATGGAGAGAGAAAGGGATTCAGTTTCATTTTGTTGCATATGGATTTCCAGTTTTCCCAACACCATTTGTTGAAGATGCTATCCTTCCTCCATTGCATGCTTTTAGCCTCTTTATCAAATATAAGATAGTTGTAACTTTGTGGATTAGTCTCTGTGTCCTCTATTCTATACCATTGGTCCACCCGCCTGTTTTGGTACCAGTACCATGCTGTTTTTGTCACTATTGCTCTGTAATATGGTTTGAAATCTGGTATGGCTATACCGCCTGATTCACACTTCCTGCTTAGAATTGCTTTTGCTGTTCTGGGTCTTTTATTTTTCCATATGAATTTCATGATTGCTTTATCTATTTCTACAAGAAATGCCGTTGGGATTTTGATTGGCATTGCATTAAACCTATAAAGAACTTTTGGTAATATCGCCATTTTGATGATGTTAGTTCTGCCTATCCATGAACAGGGTATATTTTTCCATCTTCTAAGGTCTTCTTCAATTTCTCTCTTTAGGGTTCTGTAGTTTTCATTGTATAAATCTTTCACCTCTTTTGTTAGGTTGATTCCCAAGTATTTTATTCTTTTTGAGGATATTGTGAACGGAGTGGTTGTCCTCGTTTCCATTTCAGAGGATTTGTCGCTGATATACAGGAATGCCTTTGATTTATGCATGTTGATTTTATAACCTGCCACTTTGCTGAATTCATTTATTAGCTCTAACAGTTTCTTTGTAGACCCTTTTGGGTCTGCTAGTTATAGAATCATGTAATCTGCAAATAGTGATAATTTAATTTCTTCTTTTCTTATTTTTATGCCTTTAATTTCTTTTGTCTGTCTAATTGCTCTGGCCAGTGTTTCGAGAACTATGTTGAACAGAAGTGGTGAGAGAGGGCATCCCTATCTTGTTCCAGATTTTAGAGGGAATGCCTTCAATTTTTCTCCATTCTGGATGATGCTAGCCTGAGGCTTAGCATAAATTGCTTTTACAATGTTGAGGTATGTTCCTGTTATCCCTAATTTTTCTTGAGTTTTGAACATAAAGGGATGCTGTACGTTGTCGAATGCTTTTTCTGCATCTATCGAGATGATCATATGGTTCTTATTTTTAAGTCTATTGATGTGGTGAATAACATTTATTTATTTCCGTATATTGAACCAGCCTTGCATCCCATGGATGAATCCTACTTGATCATGGTGTATAATTTTTTTGATATGTATTTGAATCCGATTCTCCAGAATTTTATTGAGGATTTTTGCGTCAAGGTTCATTAGAGATATTGGTCTGTAGTTTTCTTTCTTTGAAGTGTCTTTGTCTGGTTTCGGTATCAGGGTGATGTTGGCCTCGTAGAATGAATTTGGAAGTTCTCCCTCTTTTTCTATTTCCTGAAATAGCTTGAAAAGTATTGGTGTTAGTTCCTCTTTAAAGGTTTTGTAAAACTCTGCTGTATACCCATCCGGTCCTGGGCTTTTCTTAGATGGTAATCTTTTGATGGTTTCTTCTATTTTCTCAGTTGATATTGGTCTGTTTAGGTTGTCTATATCCTCCTGACTCAATCTGGGCAGATTTTATGACTTAAGAAATTTATCGATGCCTTCACTATCTCTATTTTATTGGAGTATAAGGATTCAAAATAATTTCTGGTTATCTTCTGTATTTCTGAAGTCTCTGATGTGATCTTGCCTTTTTTATCCCGTATGCTAGTAGTTTGAGTTCTCTCTCTTCTTCTCTTCTCTAGCATGGCTAAGGGTCTGTCAATTTTATTTATTTTTTCAAAGAACCAACTTTTAGTTTTGTCAATTTTTTCAATTGTTTCTTTTGTTTTGATTTCATTAATTTCAGCTCTGATTTTAATTATTTCTTGCCTTCTACTTCTTTTGCTGTTGTTTTGCTCTTCTTTTTCTAGGATTTTGAGATGAAGTATGAGATCATTTATTTGTTGGTTTTTTCTTTTTTTGAGGAATGAACTCCAAGCAATGAATTTTCCTCTTAGAACTGCTTTCAATGTGTCCCATAGATTCTGATATGTTGTGTCTGTGTTTTCATTTAACTCTAAGAATTTTTTAATTTCCTCCTTGATGTCTTCTAAAACCCATTGATCATTCAGTAACCTATTGTTCATTCTCCAAGTGATGCATGGTTTTTCCTTCCTTCTTTTATCGTTGATTTTCAGTTTCATTCCATTATGATCAGATAAGATGCATGGTATTATCTCTACTCCTTTATATTGTCTAAGAGTTGCCCTGTGACAAAATATATGATATATTTTTGAGAAGGATCCATGTGCTGCTGAGAAAAAAGTGTAGCTGCTTGATGTTGGGTGGTATAGTCTATATATGTCAATTAAGTCTAGGTTGTTAATTGTGTTATTGAGTTCTATAGTTTCCTTATTCAACTTTTGTTTGGAAGATCTGTCCAGTGGTGAGAGAGGTGTGTTGAAGTCTCCCATGATTATTGTATGGTGGTCTATTAGACTCTTGAACTTGAGAAGAGTTTGCTTGATGAACATAGCAGCACCGTTGTTTGGGGCATATATATTTATGATTGTTATGTCTTGTTGGTGTATGGTTCCCTTGAGCAGTATGTAGTGTCCCTCTTTATCCCTTTTGATTAACTTTGGCTTGAAATCTATTTTATTTGATATGAGTATGGACACTCCTGCTTGTTTCTGCTGTCCATATGAGTGATATGATTTTTCCCAACCTTTCACCTTCAGTCTATGTATATCTTTTCCTATCAAATGCGTCTCCTGTAGGCAGCATATTGTTGGGTCTTGTTTTGTGATCCATTCAACTAGCCTGTGTCTCTTAATTGGTGAGTTTAAGCCATTAACATTTAGGGTTATTATTGAGATATGGTTTGTTCTTCCAGCCATATTTGTTTATTAATGCTACTAAACCTGATTTGTTTTCCTCTTTGATTATTTTCCCCCCTTTACTGTCCTACCTCCCACTGTTGGTTTTCATTGTTGTTTTCCATTTCCTCTTCCTGTAGTGTTTTGCCAAGGATTTTTTGAAGAGATGGTTTTCTAGCTGCAAATTCTTTTAACTTTTGTTTATCATGGAATGTTTTAATTTCATCTTCCATCCCGAACCTTAATTTTGCCGGATACACGATTCTTGGTTGGAACCCATTTTCTTTTAGCGTTTGAAATATGTTATTCCAGGATCTTCTAGCTTTTAGAGTCTGTGTTGAGAGATCAGCTGTTATCCTGATTGGTTTACCCCTAAATGTAATCTGCTTCCTTTCTCTTGTAGCTTTTAAAATTCTCTCCTAATTCTGTATGTTGGACATCTTCATTATAATGTGTCTAGGTGTGGATCTCTTATGATTTTGCACATTCGGCGTCCTGTAGGCTTCTAGGATTTGGGATTCTGTCTCATTCTTCAAGTCTGGGAAGTTTTCTCGTATTATTTCACTGAATAGATTGTTTATTCCTTTGGTTTGGAGCTCTGTGCCTTCCTGTATCCCAATGACTCTTAAGTTTGGTCTTTTGATATTATCCCATAGTTCTTGGATGTTCTGCTCATGGTTTCTTAGCAGACTTGCTGAGCTGTCTATGTTCTTTTCAAGTTGAAATACTCTGTCTTCATTGTCTGGTGTTTTATCTTCTAAGTGATCCACTCTGCTGGTAGTATTCTCAATTGAGTTTTTAAGTTGGTTTATTGCTTCCTGCATTTCTAGGATTTCTATTTGTTTGTTTTTTTATTACCTCTATCTCCCTGTGAAATTGATCTTTTACTTCCTGTATTTGTTTATGTAGTTCCTTGTCAATGTGATCTTTCATTGTCTGATTTTGCTGTCTCTGGTCTTCCTTGAGACTCCAGATCATCTGAAGCATGATCTAAAGTTGAGTTGACCTGCATTGCTTGTGGTCCTTTCTTTCCTTGTCTTTTCATACTGCTGGTGTTTCTTTCTGCTTGGTGAAACTGTTGTGTTTTTGAAATTTTCCCTCTATTTATTTATATTGCTCTTATAGAGTTGAAAAATCTCCCTTGCAGGGCAGGTAGTGGCTGTGATCCTCCTCCAAATGCTGTGATCCGTCTACCACGCTGGCGGGCCCTAGGTCTGCTCTGCTGGTCGGTCGAAGGTCCGCCTACCCAGCAGGCGCGAGGGGCACCTCTGTCACTCCGTAGGTTGCTGGGCCTAACCTCCCGGTAGGTCGCAGGTCCGCCTACCTTGCAGGCGTGGGGGGAGGAGGCGGCTCCGCCCCTCAGCAGGCCGCTGGGCCTGATCTGCCGGTGGTCACAGTCCCGCCTACCTTGCAGGCACTGGGGGAGGGGGCGGGCCTGCCCCTCAGCAGGCCGCTGGACCTGTCCTGCTGGTGGGTTGCAGGTCTGAGTTCCCTGCAGGCGCGTGTGGCAGCTCTGTCACTCGGCAGGTTGCTGGGCCTGACCTCTTGATTGCTTCTTCAATTTCATCCATTGATATTGGTCTGTTCAAATTGTGTGTATCCTCCTGACTCAGTCTTGGAAAATCATATGACAAGAAATTTATCGATGTCTTCACTATCTTCTATTTTATTGGAATATAGTTTTTCAAAATAATTTCTAATTGTCTTCTGTATTTCTGTAGCATCTGTTGTGATATTGCCTTTTTCATCTCGTATGTTACTAATTTGAGTTCTCTCTCTTCTTCTCTTTGTTAGCATGGCTAAAGGTCTGTCGATCTTATTTATTTTTTCGAAGTACCAACTTTTAGTTTTGTTAATTTTTTCAATAGTTTCTTTTGTTTCAATTTCATTGATTTCCGCTCTGATTTTAATTATTTCTTGCCTTCTGCTACATTTGCTGTTGTTTTGCTCTTCCTTTTCTAGGGCTTTGAGATGAAGTGTGAGCTCATTTATTTGTTGGTTTTTTTTCTTTTTTTGAGGAATGACCTCCAGGCGATGAATTTCCCTCTTAAAACTGCTTTCATTGTGTCCCATAGATTCCGATATGTTGTGTCTGTATTTTCATTTATCTCTAAGAATTTTTTTATTTACTCCTTTATGTCTTCTGTAACCCATTGGTCATTCAGTAACATATTGTTCATTTTCCATGTGATGTAGGATTTTTCCTTCCTTCTTTTATCATTGATTTTCAGTTTCATTCCATTATGATCAGATAAAATGCATGGTATTATCTCCACCCCTTTATATTTACTGAGGGTTGCCCTATGGCATAATATATGGTCTATTTTTGAGAAGGATCCATGTGCTGCTGAGAAAAAAGTATATCCATTTGATGATGGTTGATATATTCTATATATGTCAGTTAAGTCTAGGTTATTGATTGTGGTATTGAGTTCTATAGTTTCTTTATTCAACTTTTGTTTGGAGGATCTGTCCAATGGTGAGAGAGGTGTGTTGAAGTCACCCATAATTATTGTGTTGTGGTCTATTTGATTCTTGAACTTGAGGAGAATTTGTTTTATGAATGTCGCAGCACCATTATTTGGTGCATAAATATTGATAATTGTTATGTCTTGTTGGTGAATGGTTCCTTTTAACAGTATATAATGTCCTTCCTTATCCCTTTGGATTAACTTAGTCTTGAAGTCGATTTTATTCGATATGAGGATGGCCACCCCTGCTTGTTTGCGAGGACCGTGTGCGTGGTATATTTTTTCCCAACCTTTCACCTTCAGCCTGTGTACATCTTTTCCAGTCAGATGTGTCTCCTGGAGGCAGCATATTGTTGGATTTGTTTTTTTTAATCCATGATACCAGCCTATGTCGCTTTATTGGAGAGTTTAAGCCATTAACATTCAGAGTTACTATTGATATATGGTTTGTACTTCTAGCCATGTTTGATTATTTATCCTTTTTTTAAAAAATTTAGTTTGTTTCTCCATGATTATCTTTCCCCTCACCCTCTGTCTTTACCGAGGCACTTCCCACTGATGGTTTTGGTTATTGTTTTTCATTTCTTCCTCGTGTAGTGTTTTGCTCAAAATGCTTTGCAATGCTGGTTTTCTGGCTGCAAATTCTTTTAACTTTTGTTTATCATGAAAGATTTTTATTTCGTTGTCATACCTGAAGCTTAATTTTGCTGGATACAGAATTCTTGGTTGGCATCCATTGTCTTTCAGTGTTTGAAATACATTGTTCCATGACCTTCTTGCTTTCAGCGTCTGTGATGAAAAATCCATTGTTAACCTTATTGGTTTACCCCTGAATGTAATCTGCCTCCTTTCTCTTGTAGCTTTCAATATTTTCTCTTTGTTCTGTGTATTGGATATCTTCATAACAATGTGTCTTGGCATTGGTCTACTGTGATTTTGTGTGCTCGGTGTCCTGTATGCATCTTCAATTTGTATATCTGTTTCCTTTTTTATTTCTGGAAAGTTTTCTGTAATTATTTCATTCAGCAGGTTACTCATTCCCTTGGTTTGAATCTCTGTACCTTCTTCTATCCTGATGACTCGTAAGTTTTGTTTTTTTATGTTATCCCATAACTCTTGGATGTTTTTCTCATACTTTTTTACCAGCCTTTCTGAGTTGGCTAGACTCTTTTCAAGATGATATATTTTGTCTTCATTATCTGACATTCTGGCTTCTACTTGCTCCACTCTGTTAGTGATACTCTCAATTGAGTTTTTAATTTGGTTTATCGTTTCCTTCATTTCTAGAATTATTGTTTGGTTATTTTTTATAATCTCTATCTCCTGATAAAGATGCTTAACTTCTTTTATCTGTTTATGTAATTCATTCTCAATGTGTTCTTTCGCTGCTTGAATTTGCTGTCTCATATCCTCTTTAAGGTTCCATTCCATCTGTCTAAGGTGTTCCTTGAGTTCTTTATATGACCATTTTTCTGATGACTCTAGGTCCTCCTGAATATTTAGGCTGTCCTGCATTGTTTGTACTCCTTTTCTTCCTTGCTTTTTCAAACTGCTCATGTTACTTCTTGTTCTGTTTGACTGCTGAGTTACTGTTTATTCCTATAAATTTATTTGATGCTGTAGCCGCAGGTTTCAGTGAAGTTATCTCCTCCGCCGCAGTCTGGTGACGTCAGTTCTCTGCCATTGTGGTATCTCTTGCAAATGGTGACAGTTCGTTTCCCTTTGCCGGGTAACCAATGCAACTTGTGGGTCCTTACTGTCTCTTCCAAGCCCCATTTCAAACCTGTGGCCACTACCTATGAAGGCTCGGTTGGCATTTACCTCCGTAGGTTCAGAAGGGCTGACCAGTTGTTTCAGCCGGATGGATTAGTGCTGAGTCACAGCTGTTTGTCTGCGGGAAGCAGGAGAACGGGAGCTTGAATTCAGCCGATCCGGGCTCAGTGTGTGTTCTGAGAGGCCCAGACTGTTCGCCCCAGATCCACGTCAGCTCAGCATTGCATAGTGATCCAAGGTAGCATCATCATACTGATGCCACACAATCTCCCATAACATGATGAGTAATAAGCTCAACTTGTTTAACTATAGGTGCTTTGCTCTATCCTTGTCCAAGGGCACTGGAACTTTTCCAATTTTAGAGGCTGGGGAGCTGAGTAAGGAACTTAAGTCTTCAAACTTCAAAGTCACTAAACCTTTTCAGTCCTTCTGAATTCCTGGTCTGCACCGTCCTTGCTGGGATCTTACATCACCTGGCCAAGGGTAGAGTGGACGGATCTGTAAGAAATTAAAAAAAAAAAGTATGCTCAACCAGGGCATATGACCACACAGCTGGTGCCCAGCACAACTTCAAGGACCCCATTCCCACTAACCAGGATACAAACAGCACCCCCTAGAGCTGTGTGACCCGCAGTGCACACATCCAGGTGCAGCATCCTGTGCCCTTACTATGTCTTGCTGCCTTGGCATCTGCCCTACAAAATTCTGCTAATATTTAAGTCTTTCCAAAGCCTCCTGATTAAAATAAAAAGATTTATCCTGGTGATTTTAGGTGTGAGCTTTGGAGTCAGCAGAAATGGGTTCAAATCCTAGCTAGGCCTCTTCTCATTGTAACACATTTAAGTTTCAGTTTCTTTATCTGTTATCAATTGAGGAAAACTAGGGAAGCAACTTCAGAGGGATGTACAAGAACTAAACATGCTTCACTCTGTCCTTTTGGCCTGGTGTAGACTCGTTTTTGTTTCTAACTGCAACTAGCTCAGCTTGGGTCCCGGCTCTTGGAAGAGATTGTAGGCTTTATGTAAAGGCTAAGGCTTCAATTCAGTTCAAATCCACCAGCAAATTAATAAAGAGGGTACCATGGATCAGGAATCAGTGTGCAGAACAAAGATATATGCAGTTCAGCAAGCAAAGAAACTCTGGGTGGCTTTGTTTGGGTCTGTTATTCTTCCTGTTCAGAAAAATGCTTATTTTATGGCAGTTCTTTCTTTCTTTCTTTCTTTCTTTCTTTTTTTTTAAGATAATTTGTCGTGAGTTTAGGCTTTTTTCTGTGTATAAGGAACTCTGGGGCTCTGTGAAGGAGGAAACATTGAAAACCTGAGATATAGGATGTAAGCCCTGTGATTCCATTGCGGGGCAGGGCATTAGGAATTAAAGGCCAGGAGGTCCAATGAAAGATTCACCCACATCTCTGAAAATAAAATGAGCCTCTGGCTCCATTGTCTATGAGCAATTGACAAAGTATGTTTACATTTTTATTTCTGTCAAAGGTGCATAATGTTTTCCAGGTTTTTCTACTTCTCTTGATTCTATAAAGAAACAGGAAGAGAGGCCAGACCTTGAAGTGGGAGGTGCTGGCCAAGAGCCCAGAGTCTTCCTTCTGGCTTCAAAAGGAAATGTGAAGATGATCTGAGTTTTAAGTGAAGACATACAGGAAAACTTTTGTGCTCTGGAGTGTGACACCATGGTCCTCGGTGGCCCGTCTTCCTGCCATTCAATGGTGCAGCAACTTGATGTTGGAAAAAGTTGTTTCTGAATGTTTATTTGGCTCACTTATTTTTGAAAGTTCAGTATGATGTGAGTGATCAAGGAGAGTCACCTCTGCCTCAGCCACTTCCATGAATGCCTCGTCTCACAGTAACAAAGGGGCTTGAGAATGTGCAATCCCACTTACAAAGTCCTTATTATTATTATTGAAATTTTGAGCTATATACTAGAGGGAATGATAATGAATGTTCATGGAGCCAGCATTCAGCTCTATAGGAAACAACTTGTGGCCCATGTCCTTCCCTCTATATTCTCTATTCTCATAAAATAAACCTTCAAAATATATGAACTGTTTTTTTTTTAATACAATGGTAGCCATTCCTACACTTTCAAAAGTTAACCGTCCTCAATATCGTCATATATCCTGCTATGGCCATTTCCTGGTTATCTCATCATTGTTTTATTATTATTATTATTATTTTTATTTAGTTAGAATCAGGATCCAGATGAAATCTATGTATTGTACAGTTAATATGTTTGGGTCTAATGTAATCACATCTACCTCCTTTTTTGCCTTTACCTTCTAATTCACTGGAGAAACTGAATCAGTGTCTTATAGACACTTGTAGTCTGCTGACTTCATTTTCCTCTGATCCCTATATGTCCTACAGATTTATAGTCAGTTCTAGAGACTTGATCATATTTCTTGAGTATTTTTGGCAAAAATACTGCCTAGCAGGTGTATCCTTCCATCAGTTGGCACATAATGTCTGGTTGTGTAATATGTGTGGCTATTGATGATCATTATGTGAACTCAGTAAGAAATGCAAATTGGCAATAGTCAAATTATATCATTCCTTTCTAATTTACTTAGCTGAAGTATTCTACAAAAAGAAACTTTCCCTTATCTACTATTTGACTAAAATACAGATAAAAACAGGAAAGAGGTTAAGTGTTTGGTTCTTTTTCTTTATTTACGAATATTCAAAATAATAAGGGATTTACCCAAATCCTCCAGATATGATCAATGCATTTATTTGACCAATGCAATTTTAAATAAATAAGATAAATTCATGGATTTTTAAAATAAATTGGATGGTTTTAACACATTGCAGTGATTATTATTACTAATGTTCAAATTATTCCAACTTTGGCTAGGGGAATCCTCTTTCTGTTTGCTGCTGAGTTCTGACACAGCCCTACTGGCCTTTGATAGTTTCCTTGCATTCTTGTGACAACACAATCTAGGCTTATTTTGTGACTTTCTGTCTCAGACTTGGAATTAGCTGTTTCTTCAAGGAGAATGGTTCCTTTGGTAGAAAATAGGATTTAGGGATTAGGATTTGAGTGCTAGTTGTGCTTACTCTATGGGATTTGTCATTTGCTTACAAGGCATTTTTTGAGTGGACAGAGCTAGGCAATAGCTGTTTTGAAGATAAAATGTATTATGGGTATGTGTGTGTCTCCATAATTTGTTTTCTTGAGGTAGGATCTTGTTAAATTACCCAGGTTGGCCTCAAACTTGTGATCCTTCTGCCTCAGCCTCCTGAGGGATTACAGGTGTGCAATACTATGCTTGGTGATCAACACTATGGTCAGAGAAAGAGATTTTTCAAAATATTTTATTTTTTTAGTTATAGTTGGACACAATACCTTCTATTTTACTTATTTATTTTTATGTGGTTCTGAGGATTTAACCTAGGACCTCAAACATACTAGGTGAGTGCTCTACCACTGAGCCACAACCCCAGCCCCAGAGAAAGAGATTTCTATGTCTTCTGTAAACAGAACACAATGCTCCTTTTCTGTCCTCAGGAACCATCTATTTGTGGGTGTGGTGGTGCACGCCTGTAATCCCAGCAACCCAGAGGGCTGAGGCAGGAGGATCTCAAGTTCAAAGTCAGCCTCAGCAATTTAGAGAGACCTTGTCTGAAAATAAAAAATAAAAAGGGCTGGGAATGTGACAGTGGTAAAGCACCCCTGGGTTCATTCCAAGGTAAAACAAAACAAAGATAAGATTTGGGCAGGAATAGGTACAATTTAAAATTTTTGAAAATGCGTACTAAAATGACTATATTTGGGAGCATCCCCTGGGTTTTTCTTTTAGAGAAGCTAAACTTGCAGGAACTCATGGCCTTTTGTCCTCAGCGTCTCTCAAAGGATTGGTTGGAGAGGCAGCCCCCTTCATGGCTCCAACCAGTCCTCTAAAATGATTCCTCAATCTTAGAGAGCCACCTGGCTTCCAAGGGAACAAGAGGGAGTGGCCAGACCTGGTGCTTATAGGAGTTTGAGATTTGACTTCAGGCCACCACCTCTTTATCTCAGGAGACATTAGTAGGGTTATGAATTTCTGAAACCATTTCTAGGTGTTGAGAGTTGTATATCTGTGGTGTGGAGGAGGACAGACCCAGGACACTGTGTGGGACACCTGCTTAGAGAACACACCAGAAGAGTTAAGGGGGAAAGATGTTCACAGTTCTCATCAGCACCAAATAGCTGGGGTTTGTTTTTTTCTCACAGGGCTAATGTGTGGTTGACTTGTGAGAAGAAGCTATATATTTCGGACAAACATGTCCAGCTGCCACTCCAGCATGGGGGGAACAAACTAAAAACAAACAAACAAACAAAAAACCCACAAAACAAAACTGTCTCAAGCTCTTACCTAAATTATAGCATCTTCTAGTGAGGGTGGTGGTAAATCATTCATCCAGCTCATAGAATCACAGATTTATAGAATGATAGAATCAAGAAGTCTATCAGTCATCTAGCCAGGTTCTTCTCAATTTTCTTGAAAATAAGAACCTAAATCTCTGGTTTAAAAGCAAACAAGCAAGCATAGAAGCAAACAACAACAAACACAAAGCAACCTGGTCAGTGGGCTCCAACCCACATCCATTTAATCAGAATTTCCATGGAGGGTTTAGAAATCTCAATATTGAACTACTGACTCAGGCATTCTTATCTTTGGGGAGAGATTTGGAAACACTGTAATCTAACATTTTCATTTTTCAGATATTGAAATCAAGATGCGTCTAGGGGAAGTGTTTAGTCTAAATCACCCAGCTAGAGAGCACTTCATAATCCTGAAAGACACATGCCCTGTGCTTCTCCCTGTGTACCCACCACATATGGATGGCCTTGTGCGTTTGTTTGGTGTGTTGCTTATATAGTGGCCCAGTGGATTCAGAGACAAAGAACAGTGTGTGTAAATAAGTTTTTATGGGTCTTTTGTGGCTAATTCTAAGATAAAGAATAACGTTTTAATGCATTGCACTTTTGTTTTCTAATCTCAGGAATGTCTTTATCACAACAAAATGTATTTTCAGAGTTTGTCTTTATTGGTAAATGTAAAACTTTGAAATGCAAACATAAATTCTTGCACAAAGAGCCCCTGTGAGGCAGAGGGCCTTGTTTAAAAGAGAACTAATTTTTAAAATAGAAAGCAAAATGAGAGCACAGTGCAAGGGTATGTTCCCTTACCTGGGACATTGGCAGGAGCTTATTCACCTATGCATGCTTATTACTAGATCAGTGTGCCAGGAGGATCGCTGTTCTGGGGATATTCATAGATGTGCTGCCAAGGAAGACTTTTTCTTAATCAAAGTTTGGAAAATGCTGCATTAAGCTACTCTGTCTTGGAAGTTATCCCATGGTAGTTAAGTCCAATGGCAAACTAAGAGACAGAATACCTAGACTATTCAACAGCAAGAAATCACTTCTATGGAAGGAGGCAGGTGCCTCTCTCTTGTTCTACAGATTCAAAGGGCTGCAACACCACAGCTCTGTCTCCTGCACTTGCCCTATTCCTCATTCCCTGTGGATTGCTTTGGCCACCAAACTTTGGGCACATCTCTGTGAGAAACAAGGGAGGAGGGCATCAAGGATCTTTGTTTTCAGCACCTATCCTTATTTAATTATCACTATATTTTTGTGGGCTGGGCCAACATGTTCTGCTACTAAAATCCAGTATTCTTGTATTTTCCCCAATTTTCAGAAAAATACATGAAGTCGATGGATAGAGTTAAAATTATTTCAATTTTATATTTCTCTCATAATTTCTTCTTAAATCATTGGACCTGCTAATTCTATCTAAAATTATATATGATTTACACACAACAGGATAAAGCAATATATGATTTTACACACAGTAGTGTTACTAGTTATTTGCAGTTGAACAGATCACTCACTGTAGTTCATGGTTGTGCAAGAGTCCCATGATGCACTGTTACCTACCCCAGCCCCCAGGACCCACACTCTGCTTCCTGCCTTTATTAAGGACTGACACTGAAAGTGCCACTTGGATTGAGGTCATATGGCTCTGAACCAGCTCATGAAGATACTGCTCCACAGGACACCCAATATCTCTCCTAAAAGAAACCACATTGACAATTTAGTAGAGTTTAATGTCAGGGACAAGTATGTCTTTTCTTTCTTTCTTTCTTTCTTTCTTTCTTTCTTTCTTTCTTTCTTTCGTTGTAGATGGTCATAATACCTTTATTTTATTTGTTAATTTTCATGTGGTGCTCAGGATCAAACCCAGTGCCTCATACATGCCAGGCGAGTGCTCTACCACTAAGCCACTATCCCAGCCCTCTCTCTCTCTCTCTTTTTAAGCAAGAAAAAGAACACAGGAAATTTGCTACCTGCCTAAGGCATAGGAATATTAGACTGCCAAGTGTCTTTGGAAGGACTGAAAATTGCCTGGTAGATGTAGATGGTCCCTGGGTTTTATAGGTAAATAAATGAATGGGGGTGTATCGGGTTCTGGATGAGGGTGGAGAGCAACGTTTCAGATGCCATATGACGTGTCATGTTCTGTTTCGTCTTGGTTGCTGGGAAGCTTAGCTCTATATGGGTGCTTGATGCAATAACTACTTTATTTCAGGTTCTAATCTCAAGTTTTGGCCCCATTCCCAGAGACTTCATTTATTTACTTTTAGCACTCTGTGGTACATGCATTTTCATTATCAGTAGCTTCACACTATTGTACAGGGTAGCTTGGAGCATTGTAAGAGTTCTGGAGTCAGACATATGGTAGTTCAAATTGGCTAATCCTTGAGCAAATTGTTCCTCTGCTCTGCGCCTTGTTAAATGGATAATTTTGCAATACTTAGAAACTATTTTGCAGAGTGCCTGGTACACAGTATCTGTTAAGTGTTAACACTACAAAACAACAATAAAAATTAGGCAGTACAGGGCTGGGGGTGTGGCTCAAGCGGTAGTGCGCTCGCCTGGCATGTGTGCGGCCCGGGTTCGATCCTCAGCACCACATACAAACAAAGATGTTGTGTCCGCCGAAAACTAAAAAATAAATATTAAAAAATTCTCTCTCTCTTTAAAAAAAATTAGGCAGTACAATACAAATCTTAAATACCTTAAATAAATATTCCGATAAAACCATTTTAACATTTCAGAATGACTCCTAATAATAAAAGTGTATATTTAACTAATACAATGTATCAGGCTTTTGAGGGCTTCACCTATTAACTTATGCAAATGTGTTTCAGATGTGTATTGATGGAAATGTTGCAATCCTCGCAACATGATGATCATTTCCTCTATTTTACAGATGAGACCACTGAGGCACAGAGAGGTCAAATAACATGCCTAAGGTCAGAAAGATAAGTGAGTAGGAGAGCTGGGGTGCACCCTCAAGCAAGCCTACTGCAGAGTGTTTAATCATGTGCATTCATTCATCCTTTACTCACCAAATGCCAGGCTCTGCAAAGGCTGTGTACCTTCATTCCTTCCAACAACATAGTGAGGGAGCCCCACTCTACTGGGAAGGCTGCAGGAAGCCAGTTACTTTCCCAAGGTTACACAGCAGCTGAGTGGCCAAGGAGGGCCCCAAATGTAGGTCTGCTGTACTCCCAAACCCTCAGGCCCACGCCCAATTCTCACTACACGAATTGTCTTTCGGACATTCCACTTTACTTTTTAAAAAGTTGTAATAAAATATATATAATATAAAATTTACATTTTAACAAATTTTAAGTTCTGAGCATTACAAATATTTGTAGTGTTATACAACCATCACCACTATCCATTCCAGACATTTTCTTTTCTTTTTTCATTTTTTTTTTTTGCACTGCTGGGGATTGAATCTAGAGCCTCACACATGCTAGGCCAGCACTGTACCACTGAGTTACACTCCCAGCTTTCTCTAGAACTTTCCTTCCCTCCATCCCTCCTTTTCTTTCTTTCATCATTCTGAACTGAAATCCTGTATTTATTTAACAACTCCCCATGTTTTTCTTCGCCACTATTCTGTATTTATGATTGTGTGTGTGTGTGTGTGTGTGTGTGTGTGTGTGTGTGGTACTAGGGATTGAACCCAAGGGTGGGAACTTTACCATTGAGCTACGTCCCCGGTCCTTTTGGTTTTCTATTTTGAGACAAGGTCTCAAAAAGTTGCTCATGCTGGCCTTGAACTTGCAATCCTCCTGCCTCAGTCTCTGAGTCACTGGGATTATAGGCATGTGTCCCTGCACCTGACTCTCTGTCTTCAAGATTCTGACTACTTTAGGTATCTCATATAAGGGGAATCATGTAATACATGTCCTTTTATGCATGGGTTCTTTCTCTCAGCATAATGTTTTCAGGGTTCATCCATGTTTCATATTTTCCTTCCTTTTTGATCTGCTTTACTTTTATACTTACTATTAATTGAACCATTCAAGCAAAGGAATATCCCTTACCATCCTGAAGGTGCTATTTGGGGGAAGCAGTGGTTAAACCATTGGCTCTAAAATAGACATCAAGCATGAAGTCATCTGCATATAAAACATATGGTCAAGATTTATGCATTACTCTCTCTAGGACTATGATGGGTACATCCCGTGGAAATTCTGTATTAATAGAATTCATGGTTGAAGGACAAACGATCTTGTGTGGAAAGGACCAGAATGATGAATGAAGCCACAGAAGCCCTTATACATATTCAACTTGACTCATCCAATAAAGAGGCCAGATAGACTGGCCATAATATTTCCTCTTCCTCATTCCTAATGGCCCAGATGCCAGTTGTGTCTCAGAGCCCCATTTGTAGGGAAAACATGGCAGCTGCAACAGAACTTGGAATGGTTTCAAGTTCACTTAAAGTGAAATTTTTGGCCTTTGAAATAATATATAATTATGTGTGAGAACTAGTGTTTCCTTTAATGGCAAACATGCCTTTGTAGAGAGAGAGCTATGTTAACAGTGTTGGGATCCACGTGCATAAGCAGGTGAGAGAAGCACCTGGCAACACTGGAGGTGAAAACAGTTGCAAGAAAGAGTGCCAGGAAAGGTCTGCCCCATTCTAAGATCACCTTTTGGATCTGAGATGCTGTGATGTGAATCCAACTGATCCTATGTGTTCATAATAAACTTGTTTCACTCGTATCCACAGATCACAAAGCAATGAAAAGTCAGCTTCTATCAATCATAGGCCACTCAAAAGATTTTCAAGACACCCTCATTTTGGGGGCTACCAGTCAAGGAAATGAATGATTAAGGCTTTAACAAAGCAACTCCGTGGCTGGTAGACAGGCATTACCATGTGTCCTCACTGTTGCCACTGGGTTCCTTAGGAATCAAACTCTGAGCCAGGGAATAGTGTGCAGATGTATACTGAGAGCACTCACAGGAACAACACCTGTAGAAGGGAAAGGAAGGGCTTAGGAGTGGACAGAAGGAAATGTTAAGTTATATTGCAGGTTCAAAATCCTTCATTGGTTTCCACAGGGAACTGCACAGCCGAAGTTGGCCTGTTACAATTGTCCTGCATTGGGTCCCCAAAGCCAATGCATCAGATATGGGCTTCCCCTGGCAGGGCATGCATTGGAGGAGTTGACAGTCTCTAAAGGGGTCAAGCGCTACCTTCTGAGGGCATTTCCATTGGCTGCAACAAGTCTTTCTTGGAAGGGGACCTGGGCAGCACATCTCCACGTCTACCAGAATTACTTACAGGCAATTTTCATGCAGTTATGTTCTTAAGCCTCTCTAGGAGGGACACCTTAACAGGAATAGACAAAAGCTCCTGACACCTATTATCACCAATATCCTTCAGTTTAGAAGCCCCTTTCCAAGATCCAGGAGTTGAGAATCTGAGAATCTCTCAATCTCTCTTCACTGAGTTAGTGGAGGAAATAAGTGATATTTAATTTTCTTTTTGGTTTGTTTTAGTTATAGATGGACATAATACCTTTATTTTATTTATTTATTTTTTAGTGTGGTGCTAAGGATTGAACCCAGTGCCTCATACATGCTAGGCAACCTCTCTACCACTGAACAGCCCCAGCCCCAAATAGGTGATATTTTAACTACAATGAAGGTAAGTCATCTTGTTGAACAGGGGAGGAAAGGTGTTGCAATGTATGAAGAATTATTTGAATATGCTACTTTATAATATTGATAAATTTTGCTTTTCAAAACTGGGGAAAACTTAACCTCTATTTGTGGGTTGATAGATATGTGAGTGATAAGGTGGAACCTAAAGTGTGTAAGAGGATAGACTTTCTTTAAGTCTTCAAAAATTTTGCTGTATGGAGATTTTTCAAACATATTCAAAAGTAAGGAGCATAATATAAAACTCCCACGTACCCATCATCCTGACCCAATAATTATCAATATAAGACCAATCTCATTTCACCTGAATTTCCAACCATCTTCTCCCCTACTGAATTATTTAGAATAAGTCCCAGACATCATAATATGTCCTCTATAAATATTTCAGTATGTGTGTCTAAAATATAAAAATAAACCCATGATAACATTAAAATGATACTTTAAAAATTAACAACTTTGTAATTTTTTTTATCAAGTATCCATTCAGTAATTGTTGTGGGTTTCCCATCATCGTAAAAATGTGTTCTGAGTGCTCATTAGAATCAGAGCCCAAGTAAGATCCATTTTATTTCTCGAAATTTATTTGTCAAAGAAGCCAGGTTGTCTTTCCTACAGACTGTCCATGGTCTGGAGTTTGTTGATCGCTTCTTCACTGAGTTGTTTAACATGTTTCCTTCCCCTTGTAGATCCTGTAATCCACAGATAAAGATGCTTAATGGGAGTCTTTTGCAAGGCTATAGGTGGTGGTGTTTCTTTCATTGTGAAGTTGGTAGCATCTGTCTCCTTTCTGTGATGTTAGATTTGTTTATCATCATTAGTATTTTCAGGTAGAGTAACTCATAGGGGTTACAAAGCAGTGATCCTCCAATTCTTATTCCTTATTATATAAGCTGAAATACTTATCAACATTTTATATATAAAATATATATTTTATTTTTACATTTTATATGTTATACATATTATATATAATGTATATATTATACATGTAGAGATAATGTATATGTGCATATAGTATACATTATATTATTTATTATATATTAACATGTGTAATATATTAATATATTTTGTATAATTAAAATATATAATTTTTATATTTTGGATATTACATATATACATATATATGCATACATATGTATATATACTTGAATATATATATATGTGTGTATGTATACACACACACACACACATATAAAATTGAAGTACTGTTTTTAAGGAATAATAGGACACACTATTGATTCTTTTCATTAATTTATCAGTTCTCAAAGCAATCAAATGGCTTCTGGTGTCTTCAAAAATAATCAAAGTAGTCCAATAATTGTTTAAAATCCCTTTAGAACAGAACTATATGGTTCTGGCTTCAATTATATACAATTAGATTCAAGTACATCATTTGGTTCTATGTTCTTCAATTTAGCAAGATAGAGAAAAGTGTGAAGACTATATTATTTCACCATGACAAGTATTTTCCTATATTAAAAAAATATTAGAAGAGCCAGGCATGGTGGTGCATGCTTGTAATCCCAACAACTTGGGAGGTTGAGGCAGGAGGATTACAAGTTCAAATCTAGCCTCAGCAACTTAGTGAGGCCTTACACAGCTCAGCGAGACCCTGTCTCTAATAAAATATTAAAAAGGGCTGGGGATGTGGCTTGGTGGTTAAGCATGCCTGAGTTCAATCCTTGGTACCAAAAAAAAAAAAAAAGAAGAAAAGAAAAGAAAAGAAAAGAAGGAAGAAAGAAAGAAAGAAAGAAAGAAAGAAAAAAAGAAAGAAAGAAAGAGAAGGATAAGCCATAGAAAAAGACTACCTCTAGGGGCAGGATGAAACAGCATGGAGGGGGAAAGGATATATACTTTATTTTTATAGATTTAACTTTAGAATCATATTCATATTTTACATAATTAAAATACATTAAATTAAATCAAAAGCTGTCCCTGAAATTCAAAAAAGCATAACTATGTTCGGCTTTTTGTTTTACTTGGTTTTTTGAGGTGCGGTTGTGCTATCTTGCCCAAGCTGGTCTTGAGCTCCTAGGCTCAAGGGGTCATCCTGCCTCAGCCTCCTGAGTGCTGAGGCTACAGCTATGCACCAAACACCCGACTTAGAGGATAACTTTTGAAAACTACTTCTACCACTTCATAACTGGAGGGCCCTCGGCAGTTCATATACCTCCAAGAAGGCACAACTGCTTCATCTCCAGAAGTGGGTTAATTATAGTGACTCCCTCACAGTAATGTGATTAAATGATGCACATTAAACATCCAAACACAGCAGTGTCCAAAGAAAATTAGCTATTATTTGTGACTCTCTTGGAACAGAATAACTTGGAAACAAGTATCCATTTTATAGAAAGTTTCTTTCTATTTTTAAATATTAAAGTCTTTCAAGATATCTGAACATTTAATTAACAAAAATTTAGTTTATCAGAAATAGGTCTCTTACATACTTGGGAAGGGGGAACTTGTCTCTTCCTTTCCCAGCACAGAGAATCTGCTGAGGGCAGATTCCACCTGCAATAAAGAGGAGGCAGAGGAGTGTCCTGCCTCCTTGAATGGAGAGAAACTTCTAGAACACCATACATAGCGTATAAGGAATGCTTTCCTTGGGAGGCAAAGTGAGACCTGACTGGAAGGACTTCCCCTCTCACCAGTGACCTTCGCTCAGCCCAGTCTCACTTTCCTCACCAAGGAAGGCCAGGCTTTCTTCTAAAACGTTTCTTCTCCATGACTCATGTACTTACAGTGTTGTCTCTTCCTGCCATGAATCTGAGGAGGTCACTATGTGGTGTCAGGGATGTTCCCAAAGCCTTTCCTGTACTAAGATGCCTAATGATGACAAAATATGCACTAAAGTGAATTGGAACCACATAAAAATGTCTCATTAGGCCAAGACAAATGGCTTTAGACCCAACTTCTGCTCCCTTTACCTGAATCCCAAAATGGTGCCGGTACCCCAAAACTGTGGACACAAGGTGTAAGCACAGAGGACAAAGATAGGAACAAACCTCATGGATCAGCACTGTCGTTTATTCAGCAGCAGAGTCATGCATCAGATGGGCTCACTTTCTAGGTAAAAAATGGCCCCCTGGTTACAGAGGGGATCTGCTTTTTATACCACAATGAGGGTGCATTGGTTTGGGCAGTCAGGAAAAAGTTGTAAAAAGTCACAGACATATTGTTCCTGGGAATGGATGAAAGCTCAGAACCCAGCACTCACTGCTTATCTTCTTCCTCCAGGATCCACTGTTAAACTCCAGAGCTTCACTATTTGCTTTTCTCCTTCCAGGACTCATCAGTAATGGGAAAGGGTTAAAGTCCAGGGCCCAGCTTTCAGTCTCTTCAGACTGGGAAGGATTAATGTTTGCCTTATTTTCCCTCCTTCCTCCCCAGCCACACTGCCCTCCTGTTTTCCCCAGGGCTGTCTTGGGGGATGTTATTTTTCCATAATCCTTCACAATGGAAAGTGGTATTGTGGTGTGGTGTGGTGTGTGTGTGTGTGTGTGTGTGTGTGTGTGTGTGTGTGTTGGGGGTGGGTTGCAGTGGAAAGAGACAATGGCTGTAACCAATTACAGTTAAAATGTTGTACGTTCGCAAGTCTGTGAAAAAGAATGTGACCATGTAAACACTGTTAGAGACCTTCCCATGGCCTTGCCTCTGCAAATGAAGGACCTTGTAATTTAAGCTTTGTTGGCTTCATGCTAAATCTGCCATTGCTTATCAGGAAAGTTCAATTTTCATGAGGATTTTCTGGGAAATCCTTTTATAGAGCAGAGCCTCATTTCTCAATTTATTATCCTGTGGGTTGAGGTATTACCATGTTCAGTTTCCTAAAAAGGGAGAGTCACCTGTATTTAAGAGTTGAAAACTATACACGATGGCTGATGGGATTGGGGGTGGCAACACCAGCTGCTTCCAGAACAGCTTTGGGAGTACAATAACCCTGGCAGGGCAGGCTCTAGGGGCCAGGTCTGAACTGAGGGGCAGCATCCTAAGGATTGGAAGCACCCCAGATGCAGGGTGAGGGGCCACGAATGAGTACAGCAGTTATCAAGGTCGACAATGGCAGGAAGGAAGGTTCCTGAACAACCTCCCCCTCCCAACCCCCACACCACAAATCCTCCTCCTCATCCCCACCTCCACCTCCTCACCCTTACCAGAGAGCTATATTTACACTGAAGGGTTTGAGCTGGAGAATGTTGGATGTGTTCCCATTACAGCCTTACCCATAGTCTTTCTGTTCTCAGGCCTTGGGCCTCCAGCCAGGAGAAGCACCTGGTATAATTCTTTTTTCCTCTAGATCCTTCATATCCTCTGGGAGTGTTAAGGCTCCTCATTCCAAAGAATGAATGAAGAGAATTCTTGCAATAAGTCATCTCAGACTTGGGCCCAGGCTTCTGTTTTGCATGTTTATAAATGGCTAAAAGTTTTAGTTTAGAGGAAATCATAGCATTCTTAATTTCACCTAATGTTCAAGGGAGCTGCTTTGAAAATGAATGACTTCAGAAAATCAGGAAATGACTAATGAATTAATTGAAAATTATTATGGAAATTAATGAAGATTTCAGAACTTCCCTTGTGAGTTCTGTAACAAACTCCCTTTTGTTCAAATTTCAAAAAAACCTCCCCAGAACATGGCCTGAAGTTCCTTAGATGCCTATCTCTGCAATGAACAGGAGGTTTGAAAAAGTACCCTGCTTCTGCGGCAGACTTTATTGCTTTTCAAGATGAAAAATATTTTAGCTATATAAAAAAAAAAAAAACCTCACTACCACTGATTTTCTCTTTAATTCCTAGCACTTCAACAGAAACAAAATGAAACAATGAACCAGTTGGGTGGAATTCTTAATGTTTCCTGTGGCTGTGGGTCTAGTGTGGAATATTCAAAAAGAAGCAGTGAGATTGTATCTGTATTTTCATAAGAAAGGGGTATCATTCAGCCTGCCCATGAGCAAGACTTTGTGAAGCATCTGGGAGGCTGCAGGAATGGCTCTCCCAATAACCTCTTTTATGCAATTATTTGTTCACTGGTTGTTTTCCCCACTAGATTGTAAATTTCACATGGGCAAGGCTAGATTTTTTTCTAGTTCTTTTCCATATCCCTAGACTCTAACACATAATGGATTACAAAGATATATGTTGAATAAACACCATCAAGGTCTCAAAGTCTCACATTTTAAAAGCCAGTATTTTGGTAGAAAGGAAAATGCACTATTCTGGGGTACCCTTTCATTCTGAAATAATATCAAACTTAGAAAAAGTTGTTTTTTTTTTGAGGGTAACTTGCAGACAAGATGTTGTTTTACCCATAAATACTTCAGTGTGTAATTCCTAAAAACAAAGACATCTTCTTACATAAATACCACACAATTGTGAAAGCGAGGGATGAACAGTAAAATAATACTGTTACCTAATCTATAGACATTATTCAACATTTTGTGAGTTTATCTTAATAATACCTTAAATAGTTACAGAAGAATAATATTTTAGAATTCAAGCCAGGATTAGAGATTCCATTTAATTATCATCTCTCCTTAATCTCCTTCAGTCTGGAACAATTTCTCAGTCTTTCTTAGCCCTTCATGACCTTGATGATTTTTAAGAGTTCAGGCCAATTATTTCATCAGATGTCCCTCAATTCAGGTTTAGCTGATTTCTGCTCATGGTTAAATTCAGATCTTGCCTCTTCAGCAGGGCTGCCAGGGATGGGATGTTTGTCTTTTGCAGTACAACATATCAGGAGGCACATGTCAGTGTGTTTCACGACTGGTGATGTTAACCTTGATCTCGGGAATAAGTTGGCACCTGCCAGCCTTCTCTACTGTACAGTTACTATTTCCCCCTTTGTAATTAGTAAAAAAAAAAAATTGTAGGAAGATACTTTGAGACTATATAAGTATCCTGTTCCTCATGAAACTTTCAGCCATAATTCTTAGCATTTTCTGACAATTCTTGTTTGAATTATTACTACAATACCTGCCAAACAGTGATTGTCTAACTCCATCATTCATTCTATTTTGCATGTGTTAGTTGGAATTCTGTTATAAGAAAACTATTTTTGGTCTCCTCTATGTATTGATGTGTCTATTTGTATTAGCATGTATTTGAATTACTATTTTAATAATTGAGGTTGTATAGTCATTAATATCATTAAGAATTTTAATTATAGATGGACATAGTACCTTTATTTTATTTATTTATATGTGATGCTGAGGATTGAACCCACTGCCTCACACATGCTACACAACCTCTCTACCATTGAGTCACAGCCCCAACCCAATTAAGCTGATTTTCTTGGTTTGTTAAGACATCTCTCTTATTTTTAAGTATCACTTCTCTCTCAAAAGTAATAAGGTTGGTTGGTATGGATAAAGAAAACATGGTATATATACACAATGGCATATTACTCAGCCATAAAGAAGTATGAAATTATGGCTGCTGGTAAATGGATGGAACTGGAGGCTATTATGCTAAGTGAAATAAACCAATCCCAAACACCAAAGGCCAAAAGTTCTCTTTGATATGTGGATGTTAACACACAATAAGCGGGTGGGGAGGAGTGGAGGTTGACCAGATTGGACAGGTGGAGGTTGGGGGAAGGAAGGAGAGAAGGGAATGAGAAAGAGAGTAGAATGAATCGGACATAACTTTCCTATGTTCATCTATCAATATATGACCGGTGTAACTCCACATCATGTACAACCACAAGAATGGGAAGTTATACTCCATGTATGTATGATATGTCAAAATACATTCTACTATTATGTATAACAACAACAACAAAAAAAAAAAGAACAAATTTTTTTAAAAAAAACTACTAAGGTATTCCAGACTCAAAATGAACATTTTCTACCTAGTCCTGGAATCAGCCTTTCTCCCAGAAACCCTGATTCCAGTTAGTAGAGAGTGGTGCCGAATTTACTTCAGAAATAAAAGAAAATAAAAATCAAAACAAAGAAGACTATTCAGCACATGTAATAAATACTTAAGTAACATGTATTTATTTATTATAATGTCTTATAGATGCCATTGTTAGTTACACAAGAGAAACACAATGTTTCATTCATTAAGATAGTTTAGCGTGGGCTTAGATACAAGCAAATGAAACAGAATAGAGCTACTATATAAGTATCTAGGCACAGCACACATAAGATCTTAGAGTATGATAGAGGAGGTATTACAATGGATTTAATGGTATTAGTGATTACTTTAAAAAATTAAACATAATCAAATTAGCTCTCTATCTGCCATCATTCAGAAAAATTAAGCTCTTGATATACTAAAAATTTTGCTTATGAAACCAAAACTTTGGAATTATTAGAAGAAAATTTAGAGGAATATGGGCTGGGGAATACAATTCAATGGTAGAGTAGTTGCCTGGCAAGCATGAGGACCTGTACCAAAAAAGAAAGAAAGAAAGAAAAAAGGAAAGAAAAAAAAAAGAAATGTTAAGAATATAGAGGTAGTGCCAATTTCTGCTATGGCTGGAATGTGTGTGTGCTATCAAAATTCATATGTTGGGACTTGAACCCCAAGATCATGATGTTAAAAAGTAGGCTTGCTCTCCATCATAAGTGAAATAAACCAGAGCCAGAAAGTCAAAGGTTAACTGTTTTCTCTGATATGTGGAAGCTAGATAAAAATAAGGGGAAAAAATGAAAAGAAAAACAGGGGAGGGATACATGAAAATAGAAGAGAGATCAGTGGAATAGAGAAAGGGTATTAAGAGGAAGGGAGGGAGGGAGGATGGGAAAAGGAAAGAAAGGGGAGGAAATTCTATTTGCTATCCTTTAAAGGTATCAATTTATAAATAAGCACATATTTTTCTTAAAAGTATAAAGTGATTCAATTTCTTTCTTTATTCTCCTTTTTTATTTTTAGTACTGGAAATTGAACCCAGACCTTCACACATACTAGGCAACTGTTCTACTGAGCTACATTCCCAACACTTTTTAAAAATTTTATTTTGAGATATAGTCTTGCTCAATTTCCCGGGCTAGCCTTGAATTTGTGATTCTCCTGCTCAGCCTCCTGTTGTGAGGATTACAGTTATGTGCCACCAAGCCCCACCCTTATTATCCTCTCGAATAAAGTAAGGATCTTGTTTTGGCTGTTTAGCCTTATTCTCGTTGTTGCTCTCTTACACTTTAGTTCCACATCTTCATAATGAAAATCTGTCTCTAAGAAAGTTATTTAGCCTGGTGTGGTGGCACATTCCAGTGACTCAGGAGCCAGTGCAGGAGAAGTTCAAGGGCAGACTAGGCAATTTAGTGAGACCCTGCATCAAAACAGAAAATAAATTCAAGGGACTGGGGATGTAGCTCAGTGGTAAAGTAACCATGGGTTCAATACCCAGAACCCTACAACCAAAACTAAGTTGAGTTATTTAGATTTACCAATTTCTGTTTCTGATTTCCTATATGATACTTCTTCCTGTATTGATATGAGGACTTATTCAAAGTCTGGTCACTGAGCTCAGGAACAGTGGGCATTAAGTACTCTTTAGAACCACTTATCATAAACTTTGATCTTGCTAGTGATTTCAGTCTATTTTAGCCTCTTCCTCTGGGACAGGTAAAGAGACTTAACCTTCAGACCCACACAATGTGCTGGCCTTTGTTGTCACCACTTGTGAAGTGTGCAAAGCCTTAGTTGACTTAGTGGAGGGGACAGTGAACATCAAACATTCCAGCATTTCTACCTGCTCCCAGAATCACAGCCCAGCAGACTCACACTCTGCCTCCACTTACTGTGCATCTGTTCCATTTCAAGTCCATGCAGTGCTGTGGTCTGAGTATTCATGTCCCCCCCTCCCCCCAAAAAATTTATACACTAATTTTTAATCCAAATGTGATAATATTAAGAGGTGGGCCCTTCATAAAGTGTTTATATTATGAAAGCTCCACCCTTGCCATGGGATTAGTGTTCTTATAAAAGGGGTTCTGTACACCTCTTCCGCCATCTTCAACCTAGCAAGAAGGTGCAGGGAGCCCTCACCAGACTGAATCTGCTGTGGCCTTGATCTTAGACTGCCCAGCCTCCCAAACTGTGAGCAATAAATTTTTTTGTAGTTGATATTTTGTTATAGCAGCCCAATGGACTAAAACAGAGATTTTTTTTTTTTTTTTTTTTTGGTACCAGGGCTTGAACTCAGGGGCACTCTACCACTGAGCCAAATCCTCAGCCCTATTTTGATTTTAATTAGAGACAAGGTCTCACTGAGTTGCTTAATGCCTCATTATTGCTGAGGCTGGCTTTGAACTTGCAATCTTCCTGCTTCAGCCTCCCGAGCAGCTGGGATTACAGGCATGCACCACTGTGCCTGGCATTTGGATTGTTTTTATTCTTTTTCTTTTCTTTCTTTCTTTGGTTCTTTTTTTTTTCTTTTCCTTTTTTTCTAATACTGGGGATTGAACCCAAGGCCTAACATATGCTAGGCAAGCACTCTACCATGAAGCTCCATTCCTAGTCTCCTGCTTTTTTTCTGAAACAGGGTCTCACTAATTTGACATCCAGTTTCAGACTTGAGA
The DNA here is from genome assembly GCF_045843805.1 of Urocitellus parryii. NCBI lineage: Eukaryota > Metazoa > Chordata > Mammalia > Rodentia > Sciuridae > Urocitellus > Urocitellus parryii. The sequence goes on along the minus strand of NC_135541.1, from coordinate 44,904,583 downwards.
CCTTCTTGCCTCAGCTTCCCAAGGAACTAGGATTACATTTTTTAAAAAATATTTGTTTTTTATTTGTAGTTGGACACAATGCCTTTATTTATTTTTAAACTTATCTATTTATTGGTGTAGATGGACACAATACAATGCATTTATTTTTATGTGGTGCTGAGGATCAAACCCAGGGCCTCACACGTGCTAGGCGAGCACTCTAGCCCTGAGCCATAACCCCAGCCCCCTGGGATTACATTTTTAATATAAAGGATGGTTTTGTTTGTTTTTCCTTTGATCCCCAATTTTTCTGCAATTGCTTCATTTGAAGCAGAAGATGTCTTAATGAATGAAATACCAGTACTGTTTCAAGGCCAGGTTTCCCCTCCCCACCCCAGGCCCCGCCTGGTTTGGCAGTTTGAGGAAAGAACTGGGTGAAGAGCTCTGCCACTGAAGTCTAAATAATGACAACAAGGTTGACAACGGCAAAGATGTCAGCTTTCCTAGATCTGGCAGAGATAACTGCTAAAGTCATTTTCTAATGACTCAGTTCTGGGAGACTGTGTTGTAGGTGATATTTTTGATAAAATTGTAACAGGATATTAAAAATAGGTCTTCTCTTTACTTAGTTGTAGCTGAGGCACCAGAATAACAGATGATGTATTCCAAAAGTGTCTGATATGTAAAACAGGGTGGAGAGAGATTAATCAAACCTTAGGTAGTTGACATTGCTGAGCGCCTGCTAGATGAAAAGTCAGTAAAAGAAATGATAGAACGACTTTTCAATGATGCAGTGACTGAAAGTAGAGAGTTAATTGTGAACGTAAAGACTCAGTTAATATCTTCTCTGTTAAACTGAACTTTTGCCTTCTATGTTTGTGCCTAGATTTGCAGTTTTGCTTTTATATGTTCAGGTTCAGCATCAACTAATCATTGAAAAGCCTCTTCCTTTAGGGGAATACAGTAAACAAAAGTGGAACTGGAGTGTTTAAAATATTAAATACCTTTTTAGAATTGCCTGGTTTATCCTTAACAACTGTTAACATTTATACTGGTGGTGCAAAAGCAAATGGTGGGTAAAAAACAGCTGGTGGCTAAATATAACATAATATAATAATAATATAATATAATATAATAAAATAAATATGTCATTATATTCTTCAGCACTTGCAGAGAAAAGAAGTTTTGCCAAAGAACATCCTTAGCAAAGAAGTTAATATTATTAATTTTATAAAACCTCATCCCTAGTGTACATGATTTTTTAATATTTTGTGTTGATTGGTAAGTATCCCCAAAGCACTTAGGCTGCATACCAAAGTATGGTGGCTCTCTGGAGGAAAAGACCTTGAGTGATGGTTTGAATGACAGCTGACCTGGTCACTTTATTCATAGAACACCAATTGAAAGAGTGACTGACAGACCAACTTTGGTGGTTCAGATTTGCGTGTTTGGCAGACACCAACAAATGAACAAAGTGAGTCTAAGTCAGGAGTTATTTGTGAGCTATTTGTCTTCAATGATAAATTCAGGTTTTACGACATTTCTGAAAAACTTGCATCTGCTACCCCAAGCTTGTTAGCATCTCAATTCTTAAAGACCTCTGATAACAGTGGTAACACTAATGAATGTAAATTATTTTTATCTCATATAATTAAGTGTATCCACGTTTAAAATATGTGCAATAACTCTGAATCAGTATTTGCAAATAATTGATGCATGATGTTACAAAATCATGTGTGGGTAAAATATCGATCCACAGTGCAAGAAGCATGAATAGATTCTAAGGTAACAGATTGTGAAAAGTTGATTGATACAGTGTCAAAATCTAAATTTCAACAAATCTAAGAAATTACCACTTGTCAAATTTGTGTGAAAGATCAAAAAAATCCTCAATTATTTGAAAAGTTTATCAAAATACTCCTTCCTTTCCCCAGCTATTTATGTGCATCTGTGTTAGAGCAGAATTTTTATGATGTACTTCATTGAAAACTACATATTATAACAATTTGAATGTAGACGCAGATATGAGAACCAGTTGTCCCTTCTTAAGCCAAACATAACAAAATATTTTACAAAAATGTCAAACATAGGAAAGATAGGGGAATGAATCTGACATAATTTTACCATGTACATATATAAAAACAACACAGTGAATCCCACCACCATGTGCATCCATAAGAATGGAACTCTACATGATAGCTAAACTGTGGAACCAACCTAGATGCCCTTCAATAGATGAATGAATAAAAAATTGTGGCATATATACACAATGGAAGTTACTCAGCAATAAAAGAGAATAAAATCATGGCATTTGCAGGCAAATGGATGCAGTTGGAGAAGATAATGCTAAGTGAAGTTAGCCAATCCCCCCAAAACAAATGGCAAATGTTATCTCTGATATAAGGAGGCTGATTCATAGTGGGATAGGGAGAGGGAGCATGGGAGGAACAGAGGAACTCCAGATAGGGCAGAGGGGTGGAAAGAGAAGGGAGGGGGCATGAGGTTAGAAATGATGGTGGAATGTGATGATCATTATTATCCAAAGTACATGTATGAAGACACAAATTGGTGTGAATATACTTTGTATACAACCAGAGATATGAAAAATTGTGCTCTATTTGTGTAATAAGAATTATAATGCATTCCGCTGTCATAAATAAATAAAAATGGAGCTCTAACTAATATGTTCAATATATTCCATATTTATATAATAAAATCAAAATGGATTCTGCTGTCATGTATAACCAAAAGAACCAATAAATTTTTAAAAAGTCAGACAATGCTTTGTTATAGTTAAAGCTTCATCCCCGGAGTTTCATAAACTGAGTTCCAGACCACTCACGTATAATTGAATCAAGCCTTTATTGAAGCACACTAGTGGCTGTTCCCCTGATCAGCCCCAAACAATTACAAGGGCGCTCCTTATAAGCCTGAAAACTGCAAAAGGGATGTTTGGGGGTCTAGCCAATGCAAGCAAGCCAAGTTACAGAAGCGGGAGATTGCAGTCAAGCAGCAAGGAGCCTAACCTATCACAGTTAGCCCAGTCATCCCAGTTACAGAAACAATGCCCCATTAGATAGTTCCATGTTCTTAAAGGTTTCTAGAGCAAAAGGAAAAGAATGTCTTGCCCCAGTCATGACCCTTGTACTTGGCATGCTTGTTTTACAGAATGGAATCACAAAACAAAATGGAGTCACATTTGCTTTTACTATCACAGCTTCTCTTCTCACTAGATATATTTTGTGTTTGAAAAATACAGTTCTATTTCCTTAAGATGTTGTTTATGTTATCATAGAATAGGTTTATATTGTCATTTTAAATAACCATGCTTAAAGTTTGAGCTTTAATTGAATATAATAAATACCAATAGCTATAATCCATATAAACAGCAGTTCCATAGGGCCCTCACATTTCTAGAGCTGAAAGGGATCCTGAGTCCAAAAGCTTTTGAGAACCATTAGATTTGCATAAGAAGAGCAGAAGAGTTTTCTAAATTGGAAGAGACAGAAGAGATGTGAGAAAATCCTGGTCATCTGGTGCAGTGGCAAAGTGACTGGTTTTGGTCATGGAGTAGGCTAAGCAGCTGGCATGGTTTTCTCCAGTTATGTGCATATGCCTAAGTTTGGGCTTGGAGCAGGTGAAGAATTGGATTTAGCATAGGTTGATTTTGCCAAAATGGAGGGGGCAAAAGGAAGAGTAGGTCAAGGGAGTGTTCCCTATACAGGGGTGGTTATGGAGATGGGCATGGAATCTAGCCAGGGTGAGAGAGTGGGAGGCATGAGGAGGGTGAGGCTAGGGAGACTGGGAGGCATAATGGATCACACACTCTGGAGAGGTGGCAAGTGGCTGGAGTCAGGGCTCTAGAGGGAATAAACAGGAGGGACAGGAAAGGGTGGTCCAAAGAATGGGATTCTTATAAGTATAGAGTGGGTGCAGCAGAGTGGGTGACTGGGTCTAGCATATGACATTGACTGGCAGTACGCACTCAGGTAGATGGAGGACCAGGTCACAGGAGGCAAGAGGCTGATTTCACCTGGTAATATAGGTATGTTCATTTCAGTTGTTAAAATATTGGCATTCTTTCATACTAGCTACTCCCTGAGTCCCCTGTTGCTCCTCCATGGTCTTGGCCACCGGGGGCCCTGCCCCTCAACCCAGAACCTGCCTATGGCCTGGTCTGGCAATTGAATGATGATTTTGGTCCAGCAAGAGGCCCTCCAGAGAAGGATGTTGCTTCTGACTGGTCAATGCCTGTGTGTACCTGAACATGACCACCAACTCCATGGATATGAAATCACCAAGAACCGAGGCACTGGGTTGGCAAGAGTGACAATTCATGTGAGTTAAAATCTTCAAGGAATAAAGACCAGTGATCCAAGACTCTGCTATTGCCTGAGTCTTGGGGTTTCTAGCCTGGAGATTTCCAGAGGCAGAAACAAGGTCTGGAACTTGAGAGAAGGAAATAGACACGTACCTAACTTCTGGGCCCCATGGAAGGAGAATGTGGGAGAGAATGCCACCAGCACTTGTGAGGGCTACAGAAGAACAGGATGCTCAGGGAGCACCATGTTTCTAGATGGAGAAAGAATTTTCAGGGAAGATGTTGAGAGTGGACAGCAGTAGCTCTCAATCCTATCAGACCCAACAAATATGGTGCAATGTCCCTTCAGTATTCTGAAATGGAGTTCATAAATAAAAGGTGAATGTATCTTTAAAACAATGTGTACTTAAATATGTAAAAGCTTGGGAATGCCCCCATTGATGTTAGGATGAAGTGGTGAAATCCTGGGATTGTTAAACCAAATCATCATGAGGGAGGACTCACAAAAACTCAGGCACACACTGTTGTTTTTGGATCCCTGACTCACGTATCAGGCACTGCTTTGCCTTGGCGGATGTGATTTTTCCCAAGTGATAAATAACTCCTGGTAAAGTTTCAAGTATAATAAAGTACACCCTTCTCTTGATTTGCATGATAATTGCATTCTTGGAAACCTCAGCATGTATTTAACCCATGCAAAAATATTTTAAGTTTAGATGTAAAGCTGAGTCAGATTCTAGCAACAGATAACAGTAGTCAAGTTTTTCATTCACTTGAATATGCAGCACATTTTAAAATCATGCCGTTTACAGAATAATTCTTCATAGGCAGAATCGTCTCATGATCCACAATATCTAGCATCTATGGGCTCCACCCATTCGATGCCAGTAGTGCTTGCAATCCCTCAAATTTCTAGAATTTTCCCTAAAGACCATCACATCCTTGAGTGTTGGATGCAAGGGGGGGGGGTTGTGAATGACAGAATGTGGGGTTGGAGGGGGTACAATGTGGTGGGGTGGGTGTTGGGATCAGTTGGAACCCCACCAAGAGTCGAAAGCCTGCGTTCCACAGGTCTGGCAAACAGATGAGCAGATAGCGGAGGAGTCTTTTAAGAGCATAGAAAATGACATCTAGAGTTAAGGTTTCAACCTACTTTAATAGTACAAGATAAGAAGGAAAATCCGTAACAACAACAAGTTTAACAGGGGCATTCAACCAAACTGCTTTGGTTTTTAATGCTTTAAAAAATTTTTTTTAAAATAAAATAAAAGACCTTTTTTATTTATATGTGGTGTTGAGAATTGAACCCAGTGCCTCACACATGTGAGGCAAGTGCTCTACCACTGAGCTATAACTCCAGCCCTCTGGATTTTAATGTGTTTTAAGATTTGTTTGTTTGTTTGAGGATCTGGGAATCGAACTCAGGGTCACATGCACAATAGACTAGGGCTCTGCCATTGAACTGCATTTGCAGCCCCAGGCCCCTCTGGGATTTATAAATGTTCTCTCTTGTCAATCCAGTTTTTAAAATACCTGACATAAGCTTCTTTATACAGAAAGGGATACTTGCTGGTTCTCATTGATATTTAATTTAATAAAGTTTCAGGCTTACAACATAGCTTCTTCTTAAGTTTTTAAGCTCAATGTACTGATCTAGTTAATTTATTCATAAATCTAGTCAGTTCATATAAAAATAGCATCACTTTCATTTATCCCTGAATTAATATTAAGTTTAACAAGCAATATTCCTTAAACTATGAACCCTGTTTAACTATCATGGCTAATTAAATCCTTTTAAATTTTAAATTATAATCTCAAATTTAATATATTTGATTCTGTCAAGCATGTCAGACACCCTACAAGGCTGATTTACCCACCAGCAAAATATTCTTAAGCACTGACATTCTAATTATAAGCATATTCTCCTATAAACACCTAAAAATCAAGGCTGGGGGTGTGGCTTGGTGGTAAAGCAGTTGCCAAGCATGTGCAAGTCCCTAGGCTTGAACTCAAGTACCACACACACACACACACACACACACACACACACACACAAACCTAAAAACATTTCAGTCTTTAAACAGTCAAAATTAGACAGGCCGGGGGAATAACTCAGTGGTCAAGCATCTGCTTAGCATGGGTGAGGCCCTGGGTTCAATCCCCAACCCAGGGGGAGGAAAAATCTTTATGCTGTCTTTAAAATAAAATACTAAGTTTAATATAAACATTTCAAATTAAAATTGTACAATTAATATGTTAGGTTTTCTTATATATTTCAAACATCATAACCATTATATACAATTTTTCATGGTAAACTAAAAACTTGGTCCAAAGCATCATGTGAAAGTTTTAATCTCATGGATTTAATTTACTCTATCATCTTTGTTGTGGGGGCGGTACTAGGGATTGAACTCAGGGACACTCAACCACTGAGCCACATCCTTAGCCCTATTTTGTATTTTATTAGATATAGGATCTCACTGAGTTGCTTAGCGACTTGCTAAATTGCTGAGGCTGGCTTTGAACTCGCGATCCTACTGCCTTGCCTCCTGAGCTGCTGGATTATAGGCATGCGCCACCGCTCCCCACCCTGTATCATCTTTGTATTTCATTATTATTAAACTTTCTGAGTAGCAAAGTCATTTCCCTCAACTACACAGTACTGATCTACCATCTCAGGCCAACTGAAGATCTCAGCCTGTGACTAGGGCTACAGATTCAAATTCAAAGTCAGAGGTTCTGTCTGAAATAGTATGTCCAGGCTAATGCTACCTGAGACCCTGGTTCACCTCTATAACCCCTTTCTAAGGTCATGGGGACTTAAAGCCCCCAATTTTATTATGACTTGAATAATGAGTCACACGAAGTTATTTCCTTTAGTTGAATTTTAAACTCTTTACTGTAACTTCTTTCATGAAGCTGCATTACCTGCTAGGATTCCACATTCTTCATGTATTTTGATATCTTACCAATCTCATTAATTACATTTTTTCCCCTAGTACTGACAACTGAATCCAGGGCCTCACACATGCTAGGTAAGTGATCTACCACAGCTACAACCCCATCCCTTTTCAAATTTTATTTCGAAACAGGATCTCACTAAATTGCCCAGGCTGCCCTTGAAATTGAGATCCTTCTGCCTCCGTCTCCTAAGCAGCTGGGATTACAGGTTTGAGCCAGTGCACCAGGCTCACTGATCCTTTCTTTGTAAGCCAGCTCAATTCTGTATGATCTGGTAGAGTTCCTGAAACAATTATTTAAATTTATTTATTCAAGTAAAATGAAATGTAGCGAGCACCTCCTACGTGCCAGGCACTGTTCTAGGCCCTGGAACCACAAGAGGAAACAAAACAGAAAGAAAAAAATAATCCCTATCTTCATGAAGCTTTTTTTCTAGTGGAACCATTACCTTTTTGCCATCTTGAAGTACCACTTTGAGTCAGGGATTAGGTCATTGGAAATCCTGGCTGGCTCGGGGGAAAGCACATAACAGTAATACAGGGACAGCTAGCATTTCTAAGGGCTTACTGAGAGCTCTCAGGGTTTACCGCGAGCTCAGGACAACTCTGAGGGCTCTGCACGTCTCCCATGGAATCCTTGCGGCAGCCCAGTGTTGGGAGGTGGTATTTTACAGATGCTCCAGCATTCAGTCAACTGTCTATATCCCATAATCACTAACAGGACCTGAATTCTAAAACAGTTTTCTGGCTCATATTTAACTGGCATGCCACATTGTTTCCAGAGTAGTGTGAAAAAAATATTTGCTAAAAATCAATCAATCTATCTATCAATCAATCATGGGCAATTATCTTGGCCCCAATCAGCTGGTTATCTTGGTGTATGCTAGGGAACAATCCCCTGCTCAGCTCCTTCCCTTCTCACACCCACGTCTTTGTTGTGCTCAGGCTGGCTGGGGTGTCTGCCGCTGATTTATTTATACCATATCCTTAATCTAAAGCATCTGTGCGCCAGGTGTTGGAGTCAGATTCCATCAGGAAGCTCTTGTCCTATATTTGCTAGAGGAAAGATGGGATTAGATTAAGCCAAAAAGGAAAACAGTGAGGTGTCCACTATTCACCTCCACCTACCCCTTCCGTGGCCAACCGCTTGCCCACTAGATGCAACAGAGGTCCTATGGGGACAGTCACAGTCCGGTATGCTTGTACATCAGCTATCCCTTGGAAAAATAAACAGAAAGAGCTTTATTTGGAATCTTGGTCCCTGAAGGACATGACCAAGGTCACTAAATTAAATTCCTAACAAAACGAACTTAAGGCTCTCAGCTCCCCCAAACCTACCTCTGTGCTGTCCCATGAGAATGAATGGCCTAAAATTGCTTCTCAGAAGACAAAGGGAAGGGTCCTGAGGGCCTAAAGGACAATGATAACAACTATTAGCAGCCCAAGAAAATGGGCTCCAAGCCGGCTCTAGCTGAGATGCTCAACCAACATGGTCTGCCTTAAACCTCAGAAAGTGACTGAAGTCAGTCACCTTAGAGATGAGGAACCTGAGGCTCAGGCCAGTCCCCTCCTTGAACAATATTTGCAATTATCATGCTCTATTTATTATGCTCTATTGTAATAATTTTGTTCTAAATATATTTTGTGACATGATTCTGCAGCCTAGAGACAGCTGTAGTGGGCAGGAGTTGGACAACTTGCCATTTTGGAGCCATTTGAGTCCAACTGTGGAATAGATTGTTCCTTTGTTTTGGCAAAATCTGTAGCAAGTGCCTTCTGGGTGCAGGGCATGAAAATAGGAGCCAGGTGTCCTTCCCCTATTTTCATAGTTGAAGGTGCGAAGCGCCATTGGTCCATGGCTTTGGATCAGGAAGGGAACACGGTGGTTGGGAGTGTGGACTGCCAGGTGCAGGTACCACAGAACCACATCTCAGCTCTTGCTCTGTTGGGAAGAGGATGAAGAGCGATGCTTCCTGTTGACCTGAGCGGAAATGATTGTGATGGGCTGGGACAAGCCTGCTATTACAGGAAGTAAAGAAGCTGGAGGGGTGGGATTCTTGGGTCTGGAATATGTGATGAAAAATCCCAGGGGCACCTGAGTTACCTGGAGGAAATCATACCTGTGACTGGACGGGGATGGTCCTGACAACAAGTCTTGGGTGCGCTGTAAGAAGAACGCTTCCTCCACCAGGGCCAGCACTGCATTTGCCACTCCACTCCATCCTGGGCAGAGGGACAGAGGCAATGGGGAACCAGGAGACAGAGCAGCCTGGTGCAGCAGAGTTGAGTGCAAGAGGACCCCAGCAGTGGCCCCAAGCCCCCCTCTTCAGCAGCCCCCAGCAGCAACCAGCACCATCTGCCAGCCTGAGCTGGAGCTCTGGAGAGCCATAAAGTGGCCCCAAGGCACAGACCCTTGTAGGACCCTTCAAGATTGCTTATACAGGAGTGTGAGTGTTCATGAGCTGCTTTTAAAAAAGAAGTTCCTTGTCTTTGATCGTCATTAAACAAAGGCCACAGCAAAAGAAAAGAAAAAGAAAAATATCTGTGAATTTTTCATGTATCCTTAGTATTGCTTTAAAACTAAACTGTTATTCCATATTTCTCATCCAATAGCCAAGTCTCCAGAACTCTAAAATGATTTTGATAAGGAGATAAGGAGACGGTGCGGGTTCAAGCCACTGCGATGTGGCCATTAAAAGATGTTATGCCTGCTCTTCATGCTCCTGTGCTGGTGAATGGGGACATAGCAGTACTCAGGCTTGTCAGCACCTGTACAAGTCAGGACCGGACTCGGGCACATGACAGAAAGTCTCCAAACACCAATGGTTGCCACAGTAGGGCTTGTTGCCCTAAGGGCCTCCCGTGGACCCTCCTTTGGATGAGTTGGTTAGAACAACAGGACATCAGCACATGTGGCTCAAGCGGAGCCTCAAAAGCACATGCATATCGGAGGCTGACTTCTGTTATTTGACTGTGTTTTGTTCTGGCTGCCCACGACTGACAGGTGACGAAGCTCAGGTGGGGCCTCCAGCAGATGAGACCAAATGGAGCAAAGCTGAACCGTCCTGGCTGAGGCCTCTACACCAACTAGCCGGCCAACTGTCAGACACAAAGAGCCATCTAGACCACCCAGTTCCAGACATGCCGTCCATCCATAGGATTAGGAGCTAAAGAAGATGAATGTTGTTTTAAGTCACTAAATTTAAAGTAATTTGTTATGCAGCAAAAGCTGACAAATACAGAAACTTGGTTTCTGTTTCCTGTGAATGAGAAATATGAAATCCTGGGATGGTATACCACTAGGCTTTGTCGAGGACCAGGCCTTCTTCTATCTTACTGTCCTTTTGTACTCAGTCCAGGGCTTATATTCATGATCCCAAATGGTTGCCCAAGCTCCAGCCATTGCAGTTGATTTCTAGCCAGTAGGAAGCAGGGTAAAGCCAGCAGGGGTGTCCTTTACAAATGTAATCAACTGTTGTCATCATTGTCTCCAACTTGTTTTACTCCTATTCCCTTTCTCAATCTTAGGAGATGGCCTTAACTCTGTATGTTAGTCGGCTTTCTGTGCTGTGACAAAATACCTAAGATAGATCAACCTAGATAGAAAGGAGAAGGTTTATTTTGACTCACGGTTTTAAAGGTTTCAGTCTGTGGTCACTTGGCCCCATCACTTTAGGGCTTAGGTGCCTGGTGGAGCAAAGCCTCATGGTAGCTGGGAAGGAAAGGGAGAGAAAAGGGGGAGGGAGGGAGGGAGAAAAAGGGGGGGTGGAGGACAAGTGTAAAATAGGAACAAAATATGCCCTTCAAGAACACACCCCCAAGGACCTACGTCTTCCTAACAGGCCTCACCTCCTAAGTTTCCACCCCTCCTATTTGCCCATTAAGCTATGAATTCATAAATGGATTCATAGCTTCATAAGGTCAGGCCCTCATGATCCCATCACCTCTTGAAGGCTCCACCTCTGAACACTGCTGTCCTGGGGACCAAGCCTTCAACACAGGAGCTCCTGGGGGACATTTCATGTCCAGACCATAACACACTGCATTCCAGAGCATCTTGCCTTCAAGATGAGGACAGGCCTTCACGAGTGGATGATCACTTCTGATCAGCGTCAAAAAACCAGACTGGCACTCAGGTTCCTGGGAAATGCTGATTTCTGCAAGGAGCCCATAACCTGATTCTCATATAAATATCCCCCATTTCCCCAGACTTGAAAAGGGGCAGGGGGTACCTGGGGACATCCATCTGCTCCTTTTCCAGGTCACTGACATTCACACTAAAGCCTATTTTCTTTCTCCCCAACACTCTTCTCTTGGGCATTTTTTTCTCCCTTTTCTGTTTGATGAGCTTCCAGACTGAATTCAATTCACAAATACTCCCCCAAAGTTTCATGTGCCTTTTATGCTTATATCTGGTTGACCTGAACTTAGTTATGTGGCCATAGCCAGTTACAAGAGAGATTGAAAAATGTACTTTTTTAAAAATAGCTCAGCTTTAAATTTTTTTAAAAAAATCTGTTTTTGTTTGTTTTATTAAAGAAGAAAAAAATAAGGAATTCTTTGGAGGAAATGAGCAGCATCTGTCTCACTCCCCTCTGCTTTGACTACTTACTGCAGTGGAGGGTTTTACTCATCTAACTCTTCATACTTCACAGGTCCTCGTGAGGCCTTTTCATATACCTGGTGACCATTCGTATGTCTTTTTTGGAGAAATGTCTATTTGGGTCTGATGGCCATTATTGAATTGGGTCACTTGTCTCTGCAATTGCTATTGAGTGTTTTGAGTTCCTTGTATATTCTGGATCTCAACACAGAGTATTCTCCCAGTGTAAAGATTATCTATTCACTCTGTCAATTGTTTTCCTTGCTAAGCACAAGCTTTTTAGTTTGATGTGATCAAATTTGTCTATATTTGCTTTTGTTTCATGTGCTTTTAGGGTTTTGTCCAAAAACAAACAAAACCCCCTTGCCCATTCCAGGGTCCTGACGGGTTTTCCTCTAGTAGTTTTCATAGTTTTAAGGTCTCTATTTATGTGTTCATTATGAGTTGTTGTCTTTGAAACCGGTGAGAGCTTGAGGGTGGGTTTTATTCCTCTACATGTGGCTGTCCAGTTGTCCCTGCACCACATTTCGAAGAGACTGTGCTTTCTCCACTGCGTGTTCTTGGCAGCTTATTGATGATCTGTTGGCTTTAGGTGTGTGGGTTTCCTTCTAGGTTTTCTATTTTGCTCTGTTGGTCTATCTGAATACTTTTATACCAATAATGTGCTGTTTTGATTTCTACATGTTTGTAAGTATATTTTGAAGTCAGTGCGATGCCTCCAGCTTTGTCCTTTTTGCTTAAGATTGCTTTGACCATTTGGTGTTTTTTTTGTGGTTCCATAAAAATTATGTTTGCTTTTATTTCTTAGTTCTGTGAAGACTGTCATTGGGATTTTGATAGGGAATGCATTGAATCTGTAGATCGTTTTAGGTGTTATGAATATTTTAATAATGTGATTTTTCTAATCTTTGAACAAGGCATCTTTCTGTGTGTGTGTGTGTGTGTGTGTGTGTGTGTGTGCATATGTGTTTGGGTATGTGTAAGTGTCTTTTCTGTTTTTTTTTTTTATCAATGTTTTATAGTATTCATGGTAGAAATCTCTTTGGCTAACTTTATTCCTAAATATCTTTTTCTGGCTACTTTAAATGGGATTGCTTTTTGATAATTTGATATTTTTTTCAGATAATTCGCTATTGGTGTATGGGAACACTACTGATTTTTGTATGTTCACTTTGTATCCTACAACTTTTCTGAATTTAAATATTAGTTCTCATAGCTTTTTGATGGAGTCTTTAGGCTTTTCTGTTTGTAAGATCCTTTCATCTGTGAACAATGACAGTTTAACTTTCCCAATTTTGATGTCCTTGATTTCTTTCTCTCACCTGCTTGCTTGGTTAGGACTTCCATAACTATGTTGAATGAAAGAGGTAAACAAAGCAATCTTGTTTTATTCCAGATCTGAGAGAAAGCTTCAGCTTTTCCCTTGTTCAATATGATGCCAGCTGTTGGCTTATTATATAGGCCTTTGTTATGTGTTGCAGTCTGGCTGGGCACAAATCACAAGCCACTGAAGCAGGAACAAACTTTACTTCTGAACTCCACCAGCACACTCCACACACGCTTCCCCAGGAACTCTCCAGAACGCCATGCGCTCCTCCAGGAACCACCAACTGGAAATCCCTCCTCCGGCACTTCCCCAGCCAATGGGAACTCTCCAGGAATCCCCTCCAAAGTAGCAGGCCGAGGCGGACAGCAGGGGTCTAATATACACAGCTTAACATAACCATTATCATTTCAATAGCTTGCTGGCCTCAACCACTCCGTTCTGGCAAAAATGCCATGCGTCATTCAGATTCGGCTATGGCTCTCAGCAGTTATGTTGAGGTATATTCCTTCTAAATATAATTTGTTCAGAGTTTTTTTCAATGAGAGGGGGATGTTGAATTTTATCAATTTTTTCCCTGCAGTTATTGATATGATCATGTGTTTTTTGTCCTTCAATCTGTTGGTGTGGTGCATCTTAAATAAAGATTTTATAGAGACTTCAGATTGTAGCAAGAAGACCATGGGCTTTGAAATAAGAAAACCTGTCCCCATCACTTATTTCCTGTGTGACACTGGGCAAATGCTTAATCCTAAATATTTTTATCTTTATAGTAAGAATAAAATTTTGTACTTCTGCTGGGCCATGGTTCCACTTGCCTGTATCCCCAGGTACTGGGGAGACTGAGGCAGAAGGATCTCAAGTTCAAAGTCAGCCTCAGAAACTTAGTGACATGCTATCTTAAAATAAAATAAAAAGGGCTTTTGATGTAGCTTAGTGGTAAAGTGCCTGCCTAGAATGCATAAGGCCCTGGGTTCAATCCCCTGTACTGAAAAAAAAAATTCTACTTTAGAACAACTTATTGCTTTCATTTGGAGTGATGAAAATGTTTGAAAAATAGATATTGGTGAAGATTGTACAACATCATCAACATCATTAATGCCAGTGAAATGTGCACTTACAAATGAATTAGAAAATTTTCTACCACATAAGTTTGCCATATTTCTGTATATACCTCATGTGAGTTTAATGGAAGAACGTGAAAAGAAAAAAAAAAAACCATGAAAAGGATAAAAGTAAGAAGCCATCACAAAAAGGGGTCTGAGATGGGGGGAGGGGATGAAGGACTGTGGTTGGAGGACAGTAATTACATTTTTCAGGAATGCTTTAAGTCCTATAAGCAGAACCATTTGTGGTCTCTTGGCAACACGCAGACCTCACAGAGAAATGCCTGATGTGCAGAATCAGTGATGCAGCAGTTTTCTGGTGGCTTTCAAGGCAAGATTGATAGTGCTTATGTTTGCAGATTCTCAAAATGCTGATAAATTGTGCTGGGTGAGACAGTCTGGCCAGAACTGGCCATTCAACTTCAATTGGACCAACACTTAATGAACACCTATGTATAGTCATTACAGATATTAGTGAATTTTTTGGTCCTCATCTCTAGAACATTAGGTTAAATTTCTACTTCCCCACTACTTTAGTTTTGGCAAATGGAAGAAGAGCATAAATAATAGTATTTATTTGTACTACATCACAAATAAATAGTATTGTATTGAGTGGGAGAAATTCTTTCCCTTCACCTGCCTTGGTGGTTGCACATGTGACAAGATGAATCCCCAGGGTCTGTGTCCAGGAGTCACTGCAAGGAGTCAGGTTTGCCACCTTGCACTAGAAAGAAACAGGAGTGAGGAACAAGTTTTTGTGTTTGGGATGCCACTGAGATTTTGGCACTATTGGTTGCTGGAGCATTACTTAACCTAACCTGACTAATGCTCTATGTGTCTCTCCCTGGGCTATGTGAGTGTTTTAACATAGAGATTAAACTCCGGAGTTAGAGAACTGGATTTTTAATCCTGGTTGGCTCATTTATTACTATGGAATCTTAGACAAATCACTGACATTTGTGCTTTATTTCTCACATTACTACATGGAGACAATAATGGAAGTTATCTCAAAAGGGTTTTAATGAGAATTAAAATTAGGTGAGCAGTTTTTGTCAACACCAGGCACATTACTTACTGTCCTCAAAAAATGTTTGATGATGATGATGATGGTGGTGGTGATCTTATTTAATTCCCATGACAACTCTGTGTGAGACACGTTCTGGTAAAGTCAATTGAGGTCTTGGCATTGGCACAGCAGCATAATCTGACCTGAACTGTTCAGGTAATGAGAGAGAAAGTTCTGATACTTAATCCAACACGGACCCATCAATCTGCCTTGGGGGCGTACCTCTATGTCCCTGAAAACTGTCCTGCTCCAGCATGCACCATATCTTCTCTTTCTGCCTTCCTGTGCTCTCCAGACAGCTCATTCACTTCCTCAACTTCTCCAAGGACCAAATCCATGTCAAAGATTTCCTGAGGCCTAGATTCTAAGCTCCAACTACCAACCCTGCTCCCTCCACTGGAGACTGGGCCTGTCCTCCTGTCGAAAAGGCAGGCCAGAAATCTGACCCCACATTAGCCTGTAGGCCCCTCCAGACTTGCCTTTTATGCTGTGCCCACCACTCCCCACTTCAGATCCATTTGATTCCCTTCTGTGCCAGATGCACCACTTGATCTGTCAAAACCAAATAATTTATCTAAACCATTAAACAAAGCAACTGGTACACAAGGTAAAAATATCCAGAAGATCCAAGGACATAGAGAGATACGTCCCTCCAGCTTGCCCTGTGGACACTCTGCCTCTCACCAGGGGCAACCTTGGTGACCAGTTTCTTCAAAGAGGGTTTCCTGTTGGTTCCCTGTTTCTTTCCTGAACTGTGCTTTCCCGGGGACATTCTTGGGGTGAGTGACCTTGCCACCCACTGCTGGACCTGCTGCCCCCTCCCACCAGCAGCACCCACCTAAAACCCTACTCCTCTCTCTGCCTCCTCACCCTGCAGCCTCCCACTGCTTTCAAGCCACCTGCTCCAGGAAATCATGACGGTTATTATCACTTTAGCATTTCCAGTTGTCGCTCCTCTCTTCCTCCTGACAGCAGAACTTACTATTTCTGACCTATTGGGACATTTTGTCTTTCAGTTTCTCAGGTGCTAGTTTCTGGTTGTTTGGTGTGGGCCACCCTCACCTCCCCAGTTAGCAGAGGGTTGACTGTCCCCCGATGGCTTCCACCACCTCCTATGCTCCAATGACACCCAAATCCACTCTCCTGGGTTTCAGACTTAAACTTATTTTTCCAGTTGAAACTGGGTCTCCTCCCAGCTGTCCTGTGGGAATGTCCAAGATGGAATTCAGCCCTTTTGCCCTTCACATGACTCACTCCTTGCACTTCCTCTCTCAGTGAATGACATCCACATGTATTTTATCCTCTGAATTTGAAACTTGGATCAGCTAAAGTTCAAATGCCTCCTCCCACTTATGTCTATCTAGGAGGGTTTTTATGGGAAGTGGGGAGAACGGGCATCACAGCCCTGTTAATTCTGCATCAAAAATCCTTCCCGAGTCCCTGGCATTCTTTGCACTCCTGCTAACGCTGTCCTTGGTCAGGTGCCCTCCTCTCCTTGCAGGTCTATGGTCAGTGCTCCCCCTCCATACAGCCTCTCTTCCCTCCAGTTCATAGGGGAATATGTTCACGATGGCCTCCTCCTTGGTGATGTCATCTTTCTGATGGATGGTCATGATAATTTCACTTTCCTCTTCAGAAACCTTTCAGGGTTCCCCACATCAGCCTGTAGGTCCCTCCAGACTTGCCTTTTATGCTGTGCCCACCACTCCCCACTGCCACCCCCAGGCCCTGACATTTCAGTCAATGGTCACCTGCCCTTCTCCAGACAAGGTCTTGACTGATTTTCTCTCTTGACTTCCTTTTTCCTCCACCTCTGCCCACCTTACCGGGGCCCCAAGGCCAGCACAGATGTCCTCTCCTTCAGGAGGCCTTTTCCTCATCCTCCATCCCTGACCCCTCAACTCCTGGGTGAAATTAACTACTCTTCCTTCTGCACCCCTGACTTTGTGTTCTTGCTGCTTCTATATCACATCAATAGTTGTATCTGTCAGCGAGCAAAGGGATGTCATTCACTCATTTCAGTATTCCAGTGACAGAATAGATGCTTGGTTGCCGAGGAGTCATATTCAATCTATGTCCATTAGACACATTAATTGATTAGTTCATTGGAGGTTGTGTAATTTTAAATCTTCAAACAAGGGGGTGGCCACTTATAATCTTTAAGGGCCTTGGGAGCTCTAAAATCCTGTCATTTGGAACGCCTCAGTATCTCTAAAAGTCAACCCCTTTGCATTCCTCCCTTCCTTCTTTCTTTCTTTTTTCAAATAATTTTGAGGGGCCCCTAGGTGCCAGGCCCTGTTACTAAGTTACTGAGGACAATAAAGAATCTTTTCTGTCTTCAAGAACCTTGGGGGTGCCAGGTGCTCATGCCTGTATCCCAGTGGCTGGGAGGCTGAGGCAGGAGGATCAGGAGTTCAAAGTCAGCCTCAGCAAAAAGCAAGATGCTAAGCCACTCAGTGAGACCCTGTCTATTAATATTTCCCAATTGCTCCCAGCTCCTCTGTAGACCATCCTCTTTACTGAGGGTTACCACTGGAAGCCCCAAGTTGTGGCCACCTCCTAGAACCAGGCCTCTCCCCCACTAGCCCCAGGAAGGGGACGGGGAAGGCAGGCTTCCCTCCGATCACTGGGCTCATCTTCCGAGGTTGTGCAGTGTTGTGTACATGATTTCAACCAGAGGAAGGTGGGAACTTTTTCCTCATGTCAAGTGAGCTCCAAGATGTGGAACCTCCACACAGAGGGGGACACTGGCAAGCCCTCCCCACACTACCAAGCACTATTCATCTGAATGGACACCCGCCTTTCTAAGAACTGTATTCCTTCCTCAAAGAAAGATGTCACTGTCTGAGCCCATTTATCCCCAGCCCTCCCCAAGTGATGCCTTAACTTAGGCATTCACTTTAGGGTAGAGTCACCCAGCTCCAGCCATTAGCCTTTGTCGCTCACAAACCATCTGAGGAAAGAGGGCCTGCAGGTACCATGTGGAAGGTGGACAAGGGTCCTTCAGGTTAGATTTCCTTTTCCATAGTTCCAGAATGCCTTTACACAGACTCAGTCAGCTCAAGAGTGCTCTGGTTGATTTAGGCAAACGTGTCCCAGTGACAGATCATATTTTGGGGGGACAATATAGTCACTGGAAAATCTTACTGAAGAAGGAGAGAGTTCTGCAGTTGCCAGAATGCCTACCCCATCTCTGGAGTCAGTGAGGTCCATTGCTGAGCAGAGCAGGATTCAGGTCCTTCTCTGCCCTGGGGCCAGTTGGTTTGTGCCTTTTAAGGGCTGCTCCCTTTACTACTCCAGAAAACCATGGCTGTGTGTTCATTGTTGCAACCTGAGCCTCAAATGCAGCAAACAGCATGAAGCTGGGGCTTAATATTTGACTGTTCTTCAGCTCAGCCAACATTAACTACCACCAGTTGCTCAGTTGTTTAGGACGAAAACCTTGACTCCTTTCTTTCTCCTACATCCATATTTGATTTGTAAGCAAATCCTATTTGCTCTGTCTTTAGAATGCAACCAAAATTACAATTTTTTTCTTTTAATTTTTATTTTTTATTATTTGCTCGAGATAATACAATGATTTTTTTTCTTTTAATTTTTATTTTACAATTGTTTTGATCCATACCAGCATTCAGCAATGTTTTCTTTATTTCACCCATCATGTACCATGAGTTGTAAATCTATGATTGATCCTCATTATTTGTGGGGTTTGTGTTTATGAATTCATCTACTGTCTAAAATTTACATGTGATCCCAAAACAAACACTTGCAGTATTTTTATTTTACTTGCAATGTTTTGAAGTCATTCATAGACACCCACAGAGTGTTGAAAAATTTGAGTCACCTCATTTGTACCTTCCCAGCTGAGGTCAGACAAGGGGACCTTTGTCTTCTTATTTTAATTCTCATACAGATGTGCCTTTTCTGTGGTCCATTTACTGCCATGGTTTTTGCATTTTTGTGCTTTTTGTTATTAATTTCTCCATTTAAAATGGACCTGATGGTAGTGCTGAAGTGCTGTTCAGTGTTCCTCAATGCAAGAAGACTACAATGTGCCTTATGGGGAAAATATGTGAGTCAGAAAAGCTTTGTTCAAGTTCAATGTTAGTCAACCAGCTATGTACATTAGGCGTCTTTAAACAGAAACACACATAAAACAAGTTATGTAGTTATCAGTTCATGAAAATATTGTGACACAGGAAACTAACCCTATATTTCCCTTGAGAGCAATGGTTCAGTGTTTGCCAGTCCACCTTTTGTGGTGACTGCATAGAACACAACTGCTACAAACAATTAGAATCAATTTATTTGCTTGTCATCTGATTCACACACAAAAATGAAAATTTAGTGAGGGCAAAATTTTTTGCCTGTGCTGGAATGATAGCAAGCACATGGTAGGTTCTCAATAAACCCCTGTTGGATGGATGAATGGATGAATGAATGAATGAATGAGTTAGAAAGCACTTTGTCCAGATGATAGAGGATATCTTTACTTTCATTATTTTCTAACTGAAATTGAACAGATTCTTCAATCATGAAACAGGCGACAACAAATCACCATAGTCTTAGGCTATGTCTGTGACTGTCATGATAGAATCACTGATATTTTCAAATCACGTTATACTTGTAGATAACTTGTAATACAATTTAAGCTCGTGAATTCTTTAAATTACCGTAGATATTTTGAACACTACAAGATATTATTCATTTTAATGCTAATAAAGAAACACTTCTGAATCAAACATTTTAATAATTGCTTTTGAGTACTGTGAACTTCCTTTGAAATCCTGTGGTTTCCCTTTTCTGCATTTTAAACAGTAAACATTGAAACATTCTGAAAAGAGGTTCATAGACCTCCTCAGACTATCAAAGAAGTGCATGGTGTAGAAGAATTTAACAACCTTAGTCTAGCTTTCGGTCAAAGCCACCTTCAGGTAACATAGCCAGGGTTCTGAGACCATTTAGAACTAAGGTCCTCATCCAAATCTGCCTTTAAGCATCAGCATGAGGGAGCCGCCTCATCTTGAGAGCCTCTCCACAAAGACTGCTCCTTTGTGCATCCCTCCAAATATCTGGCAGGGCACTTGGCAGGCAGATTCAAATGGATTCCACAAAGTACAACAAAGGTTGACCACATCAGAGTATTTCCAGGGGCTGGAGAGCAGCACACTAGTGGCCCAGACACTGGTGTGGTATGAATGCTATTACTGGTCAAAGATGAGTAAAGTAGAGAAATTGAGAGTAAGATTTAGAAAGCTATATAGCAGTTTGAATAGAATCGTAAAACAGGCTTTTATTTTGCTTGTTGCTATGGCTTTGATGTGGTTTGTTCCCCAAGGGTTCATGTGCTAGAGGTGTGGTTCCCCAGGGTCGTCGTATTGGGAAATGGTGAATCTTTGAGGGGTAGGGTCTAAAGGGGGTCTCAGCTCATTGTAGGGACTGCCCTTAAAAAGCATTAAGACAATTAGTTAATGATACCTGGAACTGGTTTTCACAAAAGTGTTGTCATGAAAGAACAAACCTGGCCATTTGCCATCTTTTTGGGCTTTTTGTCTAGTCATGTGGTCTCTTAGTCTGGCACATGCTCCCTTATTGTGATGCCATCAACCATGAGACCTGAGCCAAGCTGATGCCAGCACCATGTCCTCAAACCTCTGGGACTAATACATTTATGTATGTCTTTGTTTTTTACTTTCTTAATTTTTTTTTAAAGTAAAATCAACAGTCTGCAATGGATTGGAAACTTATTAAAACAAAAACCGAACAAAAAGACACTGGTTTTTCCTCCACAGAGTTTGGGAATCACCACAACTGGGGGTCAGGGATACGGTGGATGGAGAATGGGGAAATAGACAGGGTACAACTGGGCAAATACTCTGGAGAACAGATGAAAAAAATGCTGCATACAAAAGAGAACATCAGCCCCGCAGGATGGGAGAAGGCACAGGGAGGAGGAACCCCTGAGCTGGTTAGACCCATGTCCACAGGTAGGGTGGTACCTCTCAGGGTATTCCAACATGGGTGCCATAGCAGCCAAGGCAAGGAGAGCAAAATGTGAATCAGAGAAGGTAACCATGAGGCCCAGCAAGCACAGGCCCCTGTGTGTGCACGTGTGCATGCACTGTGCATGGGTCTGGGGGTGGGGGAGCAGGATAAAGTGGGAAGGGAGCCTGGGAGCAGTAGTATGAGCCAAGCATGGATGTCCTTGAGAACATGCTGAGAATCTGGAGCTTTTCCTGAAAGGTGCAAAGAGCCATGCAACTGTTTTGAACCAAATGAAATGAACGGATCACATCTGTTTTAAATGATGATATTTGTTGAACTGAATGAACTAAATTGTAAAAGTTCTTAGCACTGATTCTTTCAGTGGAGAGAATTCCCCTCTTCCATCAGAATGTGCAAATACTGAGATGAATTTCCACACCTGGATGAGCACTTGCAAGAATGTTTATGAATGAGGAAGGCTCTGGGGATCTAATTTGCAGCTTATGTCCCTCCTCCTTTCCTTTCCTCACTTCTCTCTTCTCCTCCTCTGTGATTGGCTGAATAATGAGCCCACAAAGATGTCCATATTCTATCCCCAGGACCTGTGAATGCTACCTGATATGGTAAAAAGTACTTTGCAGATGTGATTAAATTAAGGATCTTGAGGAGGAAAGATTATCCTGGATTATTGAGTGGGCCTGATATTATCATGAGAAGGAGCAAGTCCGTCCAACCCCTTAAATATTAGAAACACTGACATCCAGAACTATTAGAATCAATCTCTGATGTTTTCAGCCACCAAGACTGTCGTACTTTGTTACAGCAGCCATAGGAGACTCACACGCCACCTCTCCTCTCCCCTCTTCTTGCCCCCATTCTCTCACTTAGCACTGTCCACCAGTACTTTCTGTGATGATGGAGGTATCCTATATCTGCACTGGCAGCTACTAGCCACATGTGGCCACTGAGCTCTTGAAATATGGCTACTGTGGCTGAGGAAGTGAGTATTAAATTTTATTCAATTTTAATTACTTTCAGTTTAAATAGTCACATGGTGACTTTTGGCTAGCACATTAGACAGTGCAATCAAAACAGAAGTGAAATATGGATGCCAAGAACTCTCCAACCAGGATGTCATGGTGCATTTGGTTTATGACAGTAGTCAAAATAAAGATGAAAACAAATCCTTTGAACTCAACTATAAGAGCCACCAGGTGTAGAGCTTGGTGATAAATGGGCCTCACATGAGCAAGGGTTCAATCCTCAGCATAAAACAAACAAACAAACCAAACATACACACTAACCCCCCTCCTGACTATGCAAGCTTATTTTTGCTTTTGTTTCTTATTGTGGTTCTGGAGGTTGAACCTAGGGCCGTAAACACTGAGCTATGTTTCCAGCCCTCTTCTTATTTTATTTTGACACAAGTTCTCACCAGATTTCCCAGGCTAGCCTTGAACTTTTCATCCTCCTGCCTCAGCCTCCTGAGTAGCTGAGACTGCAGGCATGCACACTGAGTTCAGCGTGCATGTTTTAATCTGTGTCCACTGGGCCTCTTGGAAAGAGTCTTGGCTCAGGAGCTGAAGGTTCTTGCCTAGAGAGATCGCTAAGGACAAGAACAAGTATCCATTGAGTGTTAGCAAGGTACCAGCCGTGGGGAATTAGGCATTTTTACAATCACATTTGAACAAAACACCACAGCAAATCTGTGAAGTAGATTACAGGTGAGGACAAGAAGGTTAGAGAGGTGAGAAACTTGTCCATGTCCCAGGTGGCGAAGAGAAGAGAGGGTTCAGAGCCAGTTCTGAGGCCCTGGCCCTTGCCTCTGTGCTTCCTACACTTTTCTGAGCCCCACCTTCCTCACCCAGGAATGGGGAGGAGCAGTACTCCCAGGTGTCCCCTCCAAGGGGGATGAGAGAACTCGGTGAAGGAACAATGCTGTGCCACAGTGATATTTTTTGAGAACACAAACAGGGCCCAGCATTCTAGGATGATTCTGCACTCTCCCTGATATTGAAAAATACTTAAAAATTTCCATTTAAGAAATGCCCTAGGCCCAGCCTGTTTCAATCATGTAAAAACCAATATCAGTTTGGAAAGGTTATCTCTGCTTTTCCAATTCCAGTCAACATTAAAAATGCAAATGTTTGCTATTTAAGTACAGCCCTTGGCCACCAGCTCAGAGTGTTCAGGACATAAGGTAAACCACAGCGTCGCCCATCTCCCATCAAGGGCTTGGCTCAACTCATCCAGAAGGAGGCAGAGGACATCCAGAACAGTCTTCATCACACCAGGATGATGGCATCCTTCCTGCCCCATGAAGGGCAGGGTTCTCGAGATTGCCCAGACCATGAACTAGACATCCATTCATGAGGGCCAGGGACACTTGGTTTTTCCTTGTCCTTGTGCCACCCCCCATACCTAGCCCAGTGCCTGCTTCAGCCTATGTGCTCAGGGAATATTTGCTGAAGAGATGAATTAATTCATTCACCATCTTTTTGGGGATATCCTGTCATGTCCAATGTACTGTTCTAGCTCTTTAAATTGATACAGAAATGAGCTATTTGGGGAAATAAATCACGAGTAATTTACCACCTAAGGAGGATGGTAAGATTTGCAAATAAGTAATAACATGAAATAGAAGCAAGTTAACCTTAACCAAACTATTACTTCTAGAGATTTGTCGATAACAGTTCTTTGAACATATGCCAGAGAAGAATGCTTGTAAGAGCGGCTTGGAGGTGCCAAGAACCATTGGTGCATGTCCTTGGTGATTTCTAGTCACACTGTGACCTCCATGAAGGCTGGTGTGTGTCTTCTTCAATTCTGCACCCCAATGCCTGGATGGGGCCTGACACATAGTGGTAAATTAGCATAAGATGTATCCATGAGTGACTGTTAGGAATCACAGTGAATCATAACAATAAACTTCATTGAAAGTTTGTACCAAATATTTTATAATGTGCATGTGTGTATGCGTGTGGTGCTGGGGATTGAACCTGGGGCCTCATGCATTCTAGGCAAGTACTCTACCACTGAGCCCACACCCCTAGACCAACATCTTCTTAATTAGTTATAATAGTCAGGAGACTGAAACTACATCAGTTACTAGGTTAAAGGGAATTTAATATAATGGATTATTAACTAGGTATAAATTTTTCAACCAGGAAACTGAATGGGTAAAATGAGAAGAGTCTTTGTTTGGGGTGGCATAACAAAATACCATAAACTGGGGAGCTCATAAACAGCAGAAATTAATTTCTCACAGTTCTAAAATGCTGGAAAGTCCCAGATCAAAGCACTGGCAGGCTCAGTGCTTGGCAAGGCTTATTCTTTAGATACTAGATGGCATCTTCTTCCTGGGTCCTCATATGGCCAGGCAGCTTTGTGAAGCCTCTTTTATGAGGTCACCAACCCCGTAAAATCATCTCCCAAAGTCCTACCTCTTACACCATGACCTTAGAGTTCAGCATGTGAGTCTTGGGGGGACACAAATATTCCAACCATAGCAAGAACAGAAATAGCAATTGCAAAGAGCATCCACTCATTTAGGGATGAGGGAGCACAGGAAGAAAGTTTGAATTAGTAAAATTTAGAGGGATAGAAGAAGAAGCCTGTAGGCTGAACCTGAGACTGCTGGGGAGGGCACCTGCCAGGGTGGTATTAATGTCTGGGTTGGATTTGATAAAGCAAATTCTGCTAGCACTGCAAAAACTGCACACTGGCTCCTACTACTACCGTAAGGAAGACTTGCTGCTGCCAGGGTTAAAAAGCTTTGCTGAGGGTCGGGGTTGTGGCTCAGTGTTAGAGTGCTTACCTAGCATGTGTGAGGCACTGGGTTGGATCTGCAATGCCACATAAAAATAAACAAATAAAATAAAATCATTGTGTCCATCTACAATTAAAGAAAAAAAATTTTTTTAAACAAGCACTGCTGAGCTGGGCATAGTGGTATATGCCTGTAATCCCACTGGTTTGCTTAGGAGGCTGAGATAGGAGGATCACAAGTTCAAAGCCAGCCTCAGCAATTCAGCGAGGCCCTAAGCAACTTAGTGAGACCCTTTTCTCAAAACAAAATATAAAAAGGCTGGAGATGTGGCTCAGTGGTTTAGTGCCCCTGGTTCAACTTATGTTACCAAAAAAAAAAGTTGCTATGGTGATGTTCTTTGGAAGACTACAGACAGGAAGCCCACAGAATGCAGACTGGAAGGAGCACATTCAGTTGCAGGGGCTCCGTGTAACACTTGTCCTTACTGGCAGAACTTCAGAGACAGTCATCTAGCTGATCAGAAATGTAGCTTGCACAGACTGAGGCCCAACACCCCAGAGCGTAGAGTTTCGCCGCTGAGACACCATAGCTTCAGGACGGTACAGGAATCTTCCCATTAATGTTGTGCAGTGCAAGGACCACTATCACTCTCATTATGCAGATGAGGAAACCCAGGACCTTAGGAAAGTCAAGGTGACTTGCCCAGTAAGTTAAAGTGGCAGAGCTCTGATTGGAAGCCAGGTCTGTCCACTCTTAATGGCAATGCTATTCCAGATTTCCTTTATGTTAACCCCGTGTCAGGGGACAGAACAGATTTGAAGTTCCAGTGTTGACAGGTTGGCAGGGTGAAGTAAGGGATTCAGGTGTCACCTATAAGAACAGGGGAGAAGGCATGGGGGAGTCCTGACAAAGTCTCCCGATGTGCCACCAGCTGTGATGAGACCTGCTTGGGGCTGATGGCTCTTGCCATGGGTGCTGCAGGCGCCAGAAAACCATTTTCTTGTTAACATGTGAAATAAGTCATCCCTTACTTTAGAATTCTCTTAGAAAGTTTAGATCTTTGTTTTTGACCCCAAACTATCCACCCAACAAACTCCTCTCCATTCCTCAGTGTGCACTTCTTCAGTTCCCCTGAGAGGGCTTCTCCATCTCTGGGAGCCAGTCAGGACCCCATGGGGGCCACACAGGTCTACAGACTGCAGGATGGGTTTTTGTCTCTGCACCACACCAGTCTGTGGCCCCGCGAGGGCAGGCGTGGGTAAGACCCTACCTGGCACATGATGGGCACCCAGGGTCTAATGCTCATTATAGAGGCTCATTTCTTCCAAAAACATGCTGCATGAGAGCACTGCAATCTCAGGACCATACTTGGGACTTACTCTCTCACTGTCAGATGCTGAAAAAACCGGATAAAACCAAAACCTCCCCGGTTTAGCCCTTCACTTTTCCCCTCCTCAGATCCATTCTTCACACTTCAGGAAGATGCAAATGAACATCTGAAGTCCTCACTAAAACTTTTTTTTTATTTAAAATATTTTTTTTAGTTGTAGATGAACTCAATACGTTTATTTTATTTAATTAATTTTTTATATCTTTATTTTGTTTGTTTATTTTTATGTGGTGCTGATGATGATAAAACCCAGTGCCTCACATGTGCTAGGAAAGCACTCCACTGAGCCACAATCCCAGGCCCCCAACTGAAACTTTCCGAAAGCTTCCTTTTGCTCTTAGGATAAATAACTTAAGGTCCTCCAACACCAGTCCCTGTCCCTTGCAGCCTAGCGTCTCACCACTCCTGGTTTCCCTCCTTCTCTTCTTCCTTCCAGCTACTGAACCTGTTTGAGTTTTCAAACTCACCAGCTCTTTGCATCCCGGTGTTTGGGTGGAGGTGGGGTTTTCTCTACCCAAGATCTTCTCTTCCTCCCTGTACCTGAGTCCAAGCTACTTATCTTTCAAGTCTCAGCAGCTGAGTCCCTCCCCCTGTGAGGTTATTGTCAGGGAACTTGTTGCTGATGCTTCCAGAGCAGTAGGTTCCTATTTACGGCCCTATCCACTGACAAGTAGTGGCCTGCATTTGGTCAGCCTCCTGACTTCAATGTAGAGCTCCCAACGCTTGGCAGATCCTCTATAAAATCAATTAGAATTGGTTAATTTAAAACTTAGAAAACAACTAAGAGAGGTCTCTCCAAGTGGTTTTGAAAGTCACGTCTCCTTTAGACACAGTGAAGTGTCCAGGGGCTATGTGAAACGGGGACCTGGAAAATGGCAAAAAGGGATCTGGATGTGGATTCAAGGTTTGGATCTTGTACAGTCCTGGGGCAATTTGTTACTGTTAGTTCCTCCATCTCTAAAATAGGTATAAAAATGCCTGTCTTTCCCAACACACAGGGTGGTGATTGAATGGCATGTGCACAAACCAGGGCAAACTGTATAGTGCTGAGTAAATGTCAGACTTAATAATTCTCACCACCATTGTCTTCAGGAGTCACTCCAGGCCATGGCCTTGCTGGCTTTCTTTGCAGTAAGTAGCAAAGGCCTTAGTGGGTCATCTTCTTTCTCTCCTGGAGCCAGCCATAGCCACTTACATAGAAGATATATCAAAGTCGCCACTTTGCATTCAGCAAGCTCCCCTTCTGGGAGAGACTGGAGAAAAAGCCAGGAAGCTAATCTGAACTTGCTACACCCAGCCCCAACCCTGTGCTTGGCTCCTTTGAGGTAAGGGCTCAGCTGGCCTGCCTTTTTTTACATTCATGAGGCCCCTGCTGACTGTTTCTGCTTGGGATTTTTTTTTACTGTTCTCTGTGTGTATGTGTGAGAGAGATGCCTTTGATAATAAATAGGATCCTGAACCCTTGTCACTCCAAGCCCCTAGGGCATTAAATCAAGATGGAGCTCACTGAACGTATCCAGACACAGGGCTGGGCAGTTCCGAAGAATTAAAATCCTCCTGAAAATGACACCTTAAAAAGGCAAAAGACATTCATAGAATAAGCATTAATGATCCCGTGATGTGTTAGGTATTTGACATTTTTACATCAATTAAACCTCACCTTAACTTACTACCCCCACTTTATAGATGAGGAAATTGGGGCTGAGGAAGGTTTTTGTCAGATGGATGGGTGGATGGGTAAATGGGTGGAGTATGCACCATGATGAGTGGAGGGATGGACGGTTGAGTCAGCAGATGGATGAGTGGACAGGTGGGCAAATGAAAGGAGACATTTCCTGCCAGAGTCCAGAGGAAGTGTCTGCTTCTCTCCAGAAAAGCAAAGTGGCCATGTCACACATGGTTTCATATTGAAGTCCCTCACAGGAAAGGGCTTTGTGTATCACTAGGCAAGTTCAAGACAAGGCCAAGCCGTGGCAAAGCTGTTCCCTGGAGCAGTGGAGTCACTTACTTTAGACTTCAGATTATAGAGAGGATCTTTCACTTTTTTAAATTTATAGCTTTAGAACCAGAGGAATTTGAGCTCTGCCATTTACTGACTGGTTTTTCAGTGGGGTTTCCTCTAACCAGAACCTTTGTGAACATGGACAAATTACTGACACATTTGTGCTTCCTTGACTCATTTGTAAAATAGAGAGCTATCCAACTTCACTTTGCTGTTAGCTTTAAATGATCTTACTCATATAGACTATCTTAAATATAAGTCAGTTTTCTGCTCTTTATCACCCAAGTAACACAAAACTACTGTGGAGATGAGCTAAGGGTGGTTAGAATCTTCCCTGAAGGTGGCAAATCCAGATGTGGTGGAGTTGCTCCTGAGCCTAGCTCTATTCCTCTGGATTTGAGAAAAAAATTGTTTCTCTCCAAGTAGCCAAGGAGGAAATCATGAGGACAGTGAAGGTGACTCCTATTCTTGATGGTCTCTAAACTGTGGCTTCATTTCCAAGGCACCTGAGAAACTCAGGCTTGGACTCCCTGAGCCCTTTTCTTTCCCTTGGGAGGGAGGACAGGGGCAGGGCAAGCCATGAGGGGGCAGAAAAGGGCAAGAAGCTTAAAACCCTAGTCAGCAAGGCAGCTTCTCCCGACTCACCCTAAGGAAGGATGGAGAAGGAAAATACATTCCCCAGACTGCTTCAGGATAGGATGTGGGGGGTGGGGTGGGAGTGGGGTGGATGGAGAGCTTGGGGAGCTGTGGCTGGGGGTCTGTCCCAGAGTTGCCCAGAGGGGATGGACCTCTGTAAACACATAAAGACACGCATGAAGATAAACTCTTCTTCATGGGAAATTGTAGGTAGGTTTATTTTCCACTCATTTATTCACTTTCCTAGAATCAACATGGGCCTACAATGAGAAAAGCAAAAACTGAAGTCCCTTGAGGAATTTGATGAAGAGACGGAGAAGGTAGAATGAATGAATTCCATCACAATGATGAGCACATAAGCGCTGCTCTGAGAATTTTGTGTTTTGTCTGGTAACGTCTCCCAACACCCAGACACAAGAGGTATTACTGTGACTCCCACGTCACAGATGAGGAAACTGAGGCTTAGAATAACTGGCCCAAGGTCACACAGCTTGAGGAGGGTAGAGCTGGGATTATAGTGCAGGCAGTCTGACTCCTGAAAATGTGCTCCTGGGTATTTCACTGAGTCCTTACCATCTATTTCCAGTTGACACACAGGCATAGGTGAGTGTCCCTTACCAAGGCCTGGCTCCCAGGGAGCAACTCCCACCGGCTGCCAGCAAGGTGCTTGCTGACCCAGCATCCTTTGCTATAGGGCTGCTCTTATCTGGCCCAATCTCTATCCCCATTAATCTCTCTACATCCCCTATTTTGTTTTTTATTTCTCTGAGGCACAGAAGACTAGTGGAAACTAAAGGGTCCGTCTCCCTCGGGGCCAATCACTTTCCCAGCAGCTCTGGGGCTGGGGCTTGCTCATGGATTCTCTGAGCCCAAATCCCCTAATCCTGAGAGGCAGTGCTCATGACCCATGGGATGAATGGATGAATCTGATTTTAGTCTTTGGGTCATAATAGCATCTGCCTCCGTCAAGCTTTGTCAGGGAATGGAACAAGCTCTTGGTACCTCATCTCATTATCTTTAGTTTAATTGTCACAACTGTAGGAGGCAAGATTACCCATTTATAGATAAGAAAACCAAGCTCAAGGTTTTTATGTCCAGCTCAGGTGGTGACACTTAGATGGGATGACAAGCTAGTCTGACCCCAAGGCCATGTCATCATGCTGTTTGTCTTTCTTCCTTTTCCTGAGATTCCATGAAGAGTGGAAAGGCCATCCTATTCCCACTGCCAGGGAGAGACTGCGGGTGATGGGTGTTCCATTCTAAGACACCTCTCCCACTCGGGGTCAGGCTTTAAGGGACAGGCCTGACCCAAGTCTCTTACTCCAGGAGACCAAGGAGTCTCCTGGGAAATGCTTGCCCCAAGGGATGTGACCAAGGCTGATAATCAAACGCAGGTTGACCCAGAGGGATACACACTGTCCCTCCTTTACTTTGCCCTGGTTTCCTCAGTCTCCACCTTCTATTCTTCTGTGCCTGGGTCTGGGAAAGGTGGCCCTAGAGTAAATGTTGAAAGAGCAGAGTGGTTCAAGCCCCCTGAGCCATTGGGAGCCCGAGGCTTGAAATTCCCCTTAATAGTGGGTAACACAGCAGGGAAAGGAACTTTACACCCCCCACCCCGGGGTTTTCCTTAAACACTGTAGGACTCAGGTGTGCTGAGGGCATGGACAGGAGCCAGGTACACAATCCCAGTAGCACAGATATAAGTGCTGGGGTGGGGGGCGGTGGTGTGGGTGGCAGCAGAAGGTAGACAGGACAGCACACAGAGGTCTCTGGGAGCCACTGAACTCGTTGCTAACACAGGAGTCACTGTGTGGGACCTCCCAGAGGTAGAGAGAGGTTTGGGTGGTGGGAGAAGGTAGTGTGAGAACCGGGTAGTTCAGTGGGGAGAGCTGGAGTGAGAGCCTGCCCTGCACGTTATCATTTCTAGCCGCTAAAACTCTTCCTTTCAAAGGCTCCAAAGACTGTGTTCCTGCTACAGGGCAGGAGGTTTTAGAACTACAGTACAAATGTCGGCATTGTCCCTTCTAAAAGGAACAATTCAACACCCCCTTGGCCGGGCGGGGAGGGGGATTCCTGAGGCATGTTTTGTCCCACTCCACTCCCTCCTGGCTGTCCAGGATAACGGGGCCAAGTGCCAGCAAAGGTCAAACGCATGCCAGCCTGTGACCTATGACCTATGGCCCAGCACAAAGAGCCGGGTTGGTCAGATTCCTGCCTGAGGAATTTGAACCAAGAAATGCTGAGACATACAGGCAGATAACCAACAGTGGGGCTGGAGGCCAAAGGAATGCATTGGAAGATTCTATAGGGTGGAATTCAAACTGCAAGAACCATGTGGGGTTCCAGAGTCTGTGGAGAACTGGTTAGCAGGTGTGCTGCGGAAAGTCAGACGTGAGGAAAGACAGAAAGGTGGGGACAGAGACAGAGACACATGGACCAGGAGAGACAGAAGCTCCTCAGCAGACCCAACTCCACCTCTCTTCCTAACCTAGCAGAGCTTCTGAGGGACATGGGTCAGTGACTTCCACCCCAGGATGGTTCTGGGTTGCTAGGGACCTGAACCTCAGTCCTTGGTGACTTCATAGGTTTCAATGACACTGAAGAGCCCTGTGAACAAGGCAGAGGGAGTCTGAGGTGGTGATCAGCCTCCTCAAACCACATCTGAGGCAACATTCAAAGGGAAGTTAGCTTTGAAGGTTTCCCGCAAGCTTTGCTGGGCCTCAGGAAGCGGAGCTGGAGTGGTAACTTATGCAGGTACAGGAGCTGGACCGTCTCAAATCCCAACTTCTTTTTGGGGCCAAAAGAAGTAGGTGTGGGGGAAGGAGACCTTGACCTAGAACAAGGAATTCATAACAAAAGAAGAAGTTGAGGGAAATGGCCTCTCCTGAGTCTTGGCTTCCAGATCACTAATGAGAACAGAAACAGACCCTCCTTCCTTAGTTATTGGGGGTGGCAGGAACCTGGAAGACCCCCAATTTACCCCCAGACCTCTCTGGCCCAGGGTAAATCCTCTCCTGTAGCCCTGGTGATGAAGTACATGGACTCCCCCATGAAAGGCTGTCGGTGGAATGAGAGGTTGAGGAATCTCTTTTCCCATGGACAAGTCAGCATGAGATGACCAGCGTGGGCCTGTCCATCCACAGAAGCACACTCTTCTTTCTGTCGCCCTTGGGGGGCTCTGTGGGGAAGGAAGTTTTCAGAGTCACCCTGCAGCAGATAGGCCTTGGTCACAGGCTTATTAATATAAGTGTGTCCATTTTTTTTTTGTCTTAAAATAGCCATAGAAAGTTATTTTCAATGAGCTTCCACTTGGGTGGTTAGATGGCTTTTTATTGTCTTCCTCTCAGGAGAGTTCAAGAACTCGCTCACATTTTTCTGTTTCATTTATAGCAAAACAGTCATAACAGGAAGATCCACTGCTCTGTGTAACTTCCTGAGTCAAGGATTCCAGGCTGTCTGAGGTGTCTTAGAGTCTAGCGCCACCCCGTCTGTTCACCTCTCCCCACCCCGTGTCCTTGACGGGTAGTCGTCCAGCCTCAGCCCACACTGCCGGATAGGAAAGAGGCCTGAATTGGGGCCAAAAGAAGTAGGTTTGGGGGAAGGAGACCTTGACCTAGAACAAAGACCTAGTAATAAGAAAGCTCTTTCTCCACCTTAAACCCTGCCCTTTCCTTCCCACTGCCATCCTTTCTCTCCTCTCTCATTCCAGCTCCAAATCCTATGTGGCCATAACCTTCTGGAGCCCTCCAACCATTGAGAACACACTCCTTTGTTCCCCCAAAGTCTCACAGAAGGCTCTCAACAGCTTTCCTCTTAACAGGAGTCTGCATTTCCTCTGCAACCCTTCGGGAGAAAGAGGCTCACTCATAGTCTCACAGCTCTTCAGCCCAAATGGCGTCTGGATTGTCTGGGCTCCCTCATGTACATCACCTCTCACCCCCCCTCATTTCTCCCACCAACACCCTTACCCAAGCACTGAACCTGTCCAGTGTTCATTCACTGAATTACTTGCAACCTGGCTCATCGTCTTCCTCACCAGGTCATGTCCTGCGTCTTCCTCAGAGTTTTCATTTCTTGGGGGAATCAACCGATTGGCCTGTATATCTTAGATTTCCTTAACTCCAGGGGCTTTACTTCCACTGTGCTTCAGCCACCAAGGATCTTGTCACACCCAGACCCCACCCTGGATCTTGTCATGACAGTCTTTTCCTTGACTGATGGCTGCATTCTCCTATCTGATGAGCCATCTCAAGCCTCACACTCATGACATCTGTAGTTTGACCTGTAGGAGACCCCAGCCCTTTGGCCCTTCCATTTCCCTTAGTCTCTCTGTCCTCCTGTCTGAAAGCCTGGATCCTGTGATCATCTCCACTGTGCTCACACCAGTACTGCTATTTCCCTTTCATTGCTATATGGCTGTGCCTTTCTTGCCCAAAAAATCCAGTTATTTTCTTCCAGTTTCAGTGAGACCATTCCAGCCAGCTCCTCACCAGGTGCCCTGCACCTCCCCTGCTGCCTTCTCCTCTGCATCAACTCTCCCCCTTCTCTGTCATTTTTCTCCTGTCCTATGAATCCTTCTAATCTACTCCATCCAACAAGAACCTCCCTAAGGCCAGGGGTGGTGGTGTATGCCTCTGGTCCCAGTGACTCAGGAGGCTGAGGCAGGAGGATTACAGGTTTGAGGCCAGTCTCAGCAACTTAGTGAGGCCCTAAGCAACTTAGTAACAACCTGTCTCAAAATAAAAAATAAAGCTGTGCAGGGTGGTGCACACATGTAACTCCAGTGGCTTAGGAAGCTGAAGCAGAAAGATGGCAAATTCAAAGCCAGTCTCAGCAACTTAGGAGGCTCTAAGCAACTTGGTGAGACCCTGTTTCAAAATGAAAAATAAAAAGGGTTTGGGGTATGGCT
This sequence comes from Urocitellus parryii, assembly GCF_045843805.1. NCBI lineage: Eukaryota > Metazoa > Chordata > Mammalia > Rodentia > Sciuridae > Urocitellus > Urocitellus parryii. The sequence continues at coordinate 44,870,533 of NC_135541.1, read as the reverse complement.
CAGTGGTGAAGTCCCCCTGGGTTCAATTCCTGGTACCAAAATAATAATGATAATAATAAAAATAAATAAATAAAAGAGCTAAGGATGTAGCTCAGTGTTAAACACCCTTGGTTCAATCTCAGTACCAAGAAAGAAAGGCAGGAAGAAAGGAAGAGAAAGAAATGCCCTAAACTCTCTTCTGTCACCCCCCAATACTTTCATCTGTTCTTGTCACCCCTTTTCTCACCCCCTGCACTTATCCCAACCCAATGCACTCTGGCCTCTGTCCTGACCACTCCACAGAAACTGCTTTCTCTAAAGTCACAGTTTCAGACACTGTTGCTGTATAACAATTGACAAATTACTCCCAAACTTAATATCATAAAATGATCATTTGATTGAGCTCATGGATTCCGAAGGTCAGGAAGCCAGACTGATCACATAGTATTGGTCACATGGTCTTGTTTTTCTCTGCTTCACGGCACCTGGAGCCTCATCAGGGAAGACCTGAAGTCTGAGAGTGACATGGCAATATGGCCTAGAGTCATTTGACGGCTCATTTGCTGCCACGTTTAACACCCCTGCTAGGACGGTGCCAAGACCAGGTCTGCCAAGAACAGACATAGACATGGCCTCTCTAGGTGGCTTGGCTTCCTCACTGTGGAGTGGTCTCTGGGTGGTCTGACTTCTTACATGGGGTACTCCAGTGAGTCAACAGACAAGGTGGAAGCAGCAGCATCTGTGATGTCTCAGAAGCCATTGTGACTATTATGAGCTCAGAAGTCACATAGTGTCACTTCCACTCTACTTCATTAGTCAAAGTGGTCACAAGCCACCCCAAATCAAGGGGAGAGGGTCTAACCTCATCTCTTAATGGGATGGGGATGAGGTCACATTGTAGAAGAGCATGTGAGATGGAAGCGTTGCAGTCATTTAAAAATACAATCAGTGTAATGGTTTGGATGTGAGGTGTCCCCCAAAAGCTCACATGTGAGACAACATAAGGCTAAGAGGATAAATGATTGGATTGTGAGAGTCTTAACCCAATCAGTGAATTAATCCCCTGATGGAGATTAAATGAGTGGTAACCAAAGGCAGATAGGGTAGGGCTGGAGGAGGTGGGCATTGGGGGCATAGCTTTGGGGTATATATTTGTATCTGGGGAGTGGAGTCTCTTTCTCTTCTTGCTGATTATCATGTTAGCTGCTTCTCTCTGCCATCCTCTCTCACCTGTTCAGCCTCACCTCGAGCCTCAAGGAATGGAGCAGGCCTTCTATGGACTAAGACCTCTGAAACCACGAGCCCTCAAACTTTTTTCCTCTACAGTTGTTCTGGTCAGGTCCTTAGTCACATCAGCGAAAAACGTTGACTAAAACAGTCCATCACAGACTTCATTGACGGTCCAACTACTAAATCCAAGGGACATTTTCAGTTAATACCTTGATCTCTGCTGGATTCGTTGTTGTTGATGATTCCCTGCCTTGCAAAACTGTCTGCCCCATCCATCTGGGTTGCCACATTCCTCCCGTTCTAGACAGACCTCTGTCCATTCCCTCCACCCTTATCTTCTGCTGTGGGAGACCAACCTCGCACATGGCTGAGTTAACTTCCCTGTGGCGTCAGGCACCCATGCTGCTAGACTGCCCTGCTCTTCAAGGGTTCAAGTGACTGTGTCTTCCTACAGCCTCATGGGTGAAGCTATGCTCACCTGTTCTTTTGTAATATAACCCCTTGCCCTGTTTAGGATAGAATCTTCCATGGAAGTGCCTTGTGTTTGTCCCCTTCTCTTACTGTGCCCTTGGGTGTGGCCTACCCAGGTGTCAGTCAACCTGCTGACAGTGGACATCAAGAAGATACTCAGCCCCCTGAATCCTGACCCCTTGCCTCATTTGAATAGCTTCCCTCAATAAAAGGGGTCAGCGTGTGCTCTCACTCTCTTTCTGCGGACCCTTAAGGTCAGAGGAGCCGTCACAGCAACCCCAAAGAAAAAGGTATTTGTGTCTCTTGTGTGGTTATTTTGTGCAACCCAGTTAGCCCAGTTTACCTGGAATGACCCTTGATTGTTTTAGTCGTGAACGAAACCCGACAATCTGCATCTCTGTCCTCCTCTTAAGGAGAATGTTCTCCAAGGATGTATACTCAGCCCCTAGCTTAGGATACTTTGGGCTCAGAGACCCTTATTATGAATTTAATTACTAACTACATACCATTAACTCCCAAATCTACCCACCACAAACCCCTTCCCAAGTGTCAGACTTGCATACCCATAAGCCTAGTGGATATGTTCCAAGATCCCTCAATTTAGGCTTGTCCAAAGTTAAACTCAACATCTTCCACTATAAACTAGTTCCTCCTCTGGCATTCTTTCTCTTAAGGGTATCTAGTGGCCCAAATTTCACTCCTTTTCTGTTACCTTTCACATCTAATTATTTACCCAGTTAGGCTCATTTTGTATTTTAAATGCTTCTATGAATTTTTTAGCATTTCAAAATCAGAAGATTAAGAACCAGAGAAGTTATTACTTTCCAAGGTGAAACAGCTATGGTCTATTTATTCTTCCATTGTTAATCAAACATTTATTGAGTACAACTTTGTTACAGGAACTGAAATGAAAAAGCCTGTAAGACATGACTGTAAGTCTGACTCTGGTTGCTTCCAGAGGAGAGTCAAGAAGGGTAAGCGGTGGAGTCCTGTAAGATGTGATAAATATTGTGATTATAGGGTGCACTGGGAAGAAACACCAGGGGTGGGAAGTGTGAAAGTGGACTGTATTTGATAGTTTTCTATTACTGTGTAACAACTTTAGCTGCTTAGAACAACAAACCTTTAGCTCACAGTTGCTATGTCAAATACCCAGGGGCTGCTTAGCTGTGTACCTCTAGCTCTGGGTCCCACAAGGCTAATCAAGGTGTCAGCCAGGGCAATAGTCATCTGAATGATTGGCTTGGAAGGTAATTCAATCCGAGATACTTGGCTCTTGATAGGCCTTGAGCCCTGTTGGCTCAAGACAGGGCTACTCCCAACAAGGCAGCTGGATTCCCCCACAGTCAGGGTTCTGAGAAAGAGAGAGAAGAAAGGGATCCCAAGATGAACCAGGCTTTGTATAACTTAATCTTGTCAGTGACATCCCATGAGTTTTGGGATATTCTTTGTTAGGAGTGAATCACTAGGTCCAGACCATGTTCAAGGAGAAGAGATTGCACAAGGGCATGATTACTAGGTGGAGGGGATCATTGGGGGCCATCTCAGCAAGTATCATAAGAGACAAAGGAGATTCTTACAGCAGGTGATACCTGGACTCTATTTAGGGGTTATCCAGATAAAGAACTACATAGACTGTCTTCTGCAGAGAACGCTGAATGTAAAATCACCTGGCAGTAGAAGAGCCCAAGGCTGGAGGAACAGCCAATCCATGAAGGTTGAAGGGTAGGCTGCTATCTGTGGCAGGGAGCAAGCTGCCTTTGCCTGATGACTTTGCCACAGTCCACTGGATAGACTGTGCCTCCCAACTAAATGTCAAATTCCTTCCTTATTATGCTCTTGTCTGCTCTGTGTTTTAAGCAAATTTTGGCTGATTAATCAACATTGAATATTTTACATACACAACAAAGCTTCTTTCCATAAGATAAACTTACAACCTCTTTACAAAAAGGGCCCAAACCCTTCAGGATGATTTCCCAGTAGAGCGCATTTATAGATCATTACAAATGCAAGAAGCATGACCCAAATTTTCAGTTATCAAAGGGTGGAGATTCTCTCATACTTTGGAATGTGTTTATTTAACTTTTAAATAAAATTTTACATTGAACTCTGAGTGCAAAATGCACACCCAACAAAAACTCACAAAGTCTTGTAATCATCGTGCAGGTTTTCAAAACAGAATGTTGTCACTCTGCAAACTTCCCTTGTGTCACCTCCCAGTTCCCAAGTCCCTCTTCCCCAAAGATAATTACTATCCTGATTTCTATCATCATAGAGTAGTTTTGCCTGTTTGAATGTTGTATAAATGGTATCCTTTAGTCTATACTCTTCATACTTGGTGCTCATCATTTTTTTTTTTTGGTACCAGATATTGAACTCAGGGATACTCGATCACTGAGCCGCATCCCCAGCCCTACTTTTTGTATTTTATTTAGAGACAGGGTCTCACTGAGTTGCTTAGCATCTCACTTTTGCTGAGGCTGGCTTTGAACTCGAGATCCTCCTGTCTCAGCCTCCGGAGCTTCTGGAATTATAGGCATTCGCCACTGCACCCAGCTCATCATTCATTTTTGTAAGATTCATCCATGTTGTTTGTGGTAATAGGTGGTTTGTTTACACTGCTATATAGTATTTCATTAATTAAACCATAATTTATTTATCCATTCTACAGTAAAAATATAAATTATTTCCAATTTAAAGAAACTACAAGTAGTGCTGCTATATCCACTCATGATCATGCCCTATGGTACACATAAGTACACATTTCTGTTGGACCTAAGCCTTGGAGTGGAACTGCAACACTATGAGTACATGTAGAGGTAGGTTTATTAGATGTTGGCAGTTTTCCAAAGTGGTTGCATTAATTTACACACCCAGGGGCAATGTTTATGAGTTTTATTTGTATGACACATCTATATCCTTGCCAATAGTTCATATTATCAATATTTTTACACTAAGCTATTCCCAAAGATATGCAGTGACATCTTACTAAGGTTTAATTAGCATTTGCTCAATACTGCTAGTAAGTGGCTTTTAAGTTATTAATTTTTTTGGTACCGGGGATTGAATTCAGAGGCACTCAACCACTGAGCCACACCCCCCAGCCCTATTTTGTATTTTATAGGAGACAGGGTCTCACTGAGTTGCTTAGTGCCTCACAATTGCTGAGGTTGGCTTTGAGCTCACGATCCTCCTGCCTCTGCCTCCTGAGCTGCTGTTGATTTTTAAGGTATCTTCTTTTGCAAAGTGTTTTTTTGTACTTTTTGCTCATTTCCTTGTTGGATTGTCTTTTTTCTTATTGCTTTGCAGACATCTTTTACATTTTATATCAGTTTTCTAAGACAGTACCCCCTAACAAAGCACCACAGACTGGGTGGCTTAAATAACGGAACTTTATTGTCTCACAGTTCTGGAGGCTGCAAGTCTGAAATCAAGGTGTGGACAGATTTGGTTCCTTCTGAGGGCTGTAAGAGAAATTTCGTTCTATGCCTCTCTCCGTTCAGTGGTTTGTTGGCAATTTTTGGAATTCCTTGGCTTATAGATGCCTGTCTTCATCATTACAAGGCATTCACCCTATCTAAATTCCTCTATTATGAACACATCAGTTTCATTGGATTAGGGCCCACTTACTCCAGTGTGACCCCATCTTAACTGCTTACATATGCTATGACCCTATTTCCAAATAAGGTCACATTTTGAAGTGCTGGAGCTAGAAACTTAACACTTGTAGTTTGAATAATATACATGTTTTTTTAAAAAAATCTTCCAGGGATGGGGATATAGCTCAGTTGGTAGAGTGCTTTCCTTGCATGCACAAGGCCCTAGGTTTAATCTTCAGCACCAAAACAAAAACAAAAACAAAAAAACTTCCAGCTAGGCACAGTGGTGCATGCCTGCAATTCCAACAGCTTGTGAGTTTGTGAGACTGAGGCAGGAGGATCACAGGTTTGAAACCATCCTCAGCAATTTAGCAAGATTGAAGCAACCTAGAGAGTCCCTGTCCTAAAAAAAAAAAAAAAAAAAAAAAAAAAAGGAAGAAAGAAAGAAATCTTCCGGTTTGTGTTTTGCTGTTACACTCTCTTAATGATATCGAGGAAGACTAAAGATGGCTGTAAGTTGTTTTTCATTCTCCAAATTGAGAGTTGACATTTCTTCCTCCTTCTCTTGAGTCCAGGTTTTCCCGATTACTGCTTAAACAATAAAACATGTTGGAAATGAGGCTGTACCATTTCTAGGCCAAGTCTTTGAGAGAAGGAGCACATTCTTCCCTCTTAGAAGACCTGTTCTTGGGATATTTGCTTGTGGGGTATCAGGCTGCAAGAAACGCAGGCCACACAGAGAGGCTCCCGAGTGAGCATTCCTAGCTGAACATCAACCAATAACCAGAATTAACTCCCAGCACTGTGAAAGAGCCACCCTGGACCTTACAACCAAAAGAGCTCTATCCCAGCCAACATGTAGAGCAGCAGAGATGCCCAGCAAGCCTTCTCAATCTGTGGAATCATAGGAATGAGTTGTTCATAAGCAATCACTGGGTTTTTTGCATCAATAATTTTTTTAAAAATTTGTTTTAATTAGTTACACATGACAGTACAATGACCTTGACATATCATACATTTGAATCACGTGGGATACAATATCTCATTTTTCTGGGTATACAGGTTGCAGAATCACATTGTTCATGCATTCACATATATACACACAGTAATAATTATGTCTGTTTCATTCCACTATCCTTCCTATCTCCCCAACCCCTCCCCTCCCCTCCCATCACTTCTCTCTACCTAATCTAAGGTAGTGCTATTCTTTTTTTTTCCCTCACATCTTCATACGTGTGTGTATTTTGTATAACAATGAGGGTCTCCTTCTACCATCTATGCAATTCCCTTTCTCCCTCCCTTTCCCTCCCACCCCTCTTCCCTATGTAGGGGTAATCTTTTTCCCATGCTCTTCCTCTCTTCCCCATTTTGAGTCACCCCCCCTTATATCAGAGAAGACATTCGGCATTTTTTTTTTTTGGATTGGCTAACTTCACTTAGCATAATCTGCTCTAATGCCATCCATTTCCCTGCAAATGCCATGATCTTATTATTTTTTAATGCTGAATAATTTTCCATTGTGTATATATGCCACATTTTAATCCATTCATCCATTGAAGGGCAGCATCAATAATTTTTTAAAAAATATTTATTCTTTAGTTTTAGGTGGACACAATATCTTTATTTTACATCTATGTGGTGCTGAGGATCGAACCCAGTGCCTCGTGCATGCAAGGTGAGCACTCCATCACTGAGGCACAACCCCAGCCCCTGCATCAATAATTTTTGATTAACAAAAGTTCTTAATTTTTAAAAAATTTTATCATAAAGTTTAATCATGATTCAGAAAAAATTGAGCAAATAACTTTCTCTAAAAAAATATTTTGACTCTGCATAGACTGCAGTTATTGGGTGTGAGTGCAATGGTAACTTAAAATTACCCTATTTTCTATTCTGAAAATGACAAAAAGTCCCATTTCCAGTTTGATTATAAAGATACATGAGACTCAAAATGACTGAGAATAAATACAAAACAAGAAAGGCAAAAACTGTAATGCTAAAGGGCATACAATAGGCTCTAAGAGAAAAAAATCTCAGAAATACCCAACATGGCAATAAGAAACATTTGGCTGGAATTTGAAGTTCTTTTCAGTCATCTTTCTTTTGCTACGTGTTTAAGAATGTACATGAACTCGATGTAATTGAAATTCCCCTATCTGTCAATAGGGCTTCTCTGTACAGCTCATCCACTTCCTTATCTATAAACCGATCGCCCGTGAATGGTCAGCAGCTCTCTCAGGTAATCCTCCTGAATGGTGCCAGTAGCTTCTTCATCAAAGCAAGCAAATGCATTTCTATTAACATCTTTGGGATCTGAGCCATTTAACTTCTCACCAAACATGGTGAGGAACACGGTGAAATTGATGGGTCCTGGAGCCTCATTCATCATGACATCCAGGTATTCATCAGTGGGATTCTTCCCCAGTGAGGCAAGCATATCATGCAAATCTTCCTTGTCAATGAAACCATCTCTGTTCTGGTCAATTATGTTGAAGGCCTCTTGAATTCCTGAATCTGTGATTGGTCAAAACATGGCAAACACATTGGATGTACATGTTGTGCATTGAGGGCACTTCTTGGTGGTCTTGGTCTTAGCTCTTTTGCTCGACATGGTAGTGGTTAAATCCCTACACAGCCATGAGAATCAAGCACCTTAGCAAATCCCTGGATGCCTCTCAGGTCTTAATTTTAATGTATTCCCAACATACCAATCTTTCTCTTTAGTGTTGGTGCTTGTGTCCTGTTAAAGAAATATTTGCCTGCTTCTAGGATGTGAAGCTTTGTTATCATCTAGAAACTTTATTGATGACCTTTTACATTTTAATCTACATTATCTAGATGATTTTATGTATGATATAGTGCATGACATTTGTGTATAATACAATGTATTGTGGCATATTCCCTTTGAATTTAATAATAATGATAATGCTTTTGAATTTAGAATTCAATTTGCCTATAAAGTACCAGTATAGTAGTAATTTAACATCACAAAGGAGTAAAAGAAAATTTGAAAATTTATTTTACCTATCTGCCATCTCCTCACTCCCCATCAGGTCTCAAGGAAATGGACACTTAATCATGTATTCATCCATAAAACATTGAGCCAGGATTTATATTTACATATGCCAGGATCTAAACCAGCGGCTGCAACACACCAGATGAGATACAGGCACTCTTCTCACATAATTACAATCTTTTGGGGATAAATGAAAAACATTTAATTTAAATTTTGCTGAGTGTTATGAAAGAAAAACAGATAACATGAGAATGGAGACCACAAATCCTAAATCTAGGACTACAGGTACATCAGAGAGATTCCTTGCAGAAATGATGTTTAAACTGAGGCCCAGGGGATGAGTATTACTTACCTAGAGAAAGAATTGGGAAGAAGAAATTTCCAGAAAAAAAAAAAAAAACATGGCAAAGAAGAATCCAAAGTATTAGTGGAACTGAGAAGAGTCTTGTGTGGCTAAGGGCTGAGAATGTCAGAGACACAGACGAGAGTGCGAGATGGAAGAGGCGAGACTTATGAGCCACCTTAGAGAAATCTGGACTTTTTTTTTTTTTTTCAGAAATGGGAGGCACTTTGAAGAGTTTAAGCAGGGGAGTGACATGATGGGTCTTGTGGGGTTGAAGATCGCTAGGGTTGCCTTGTATGACATGGTAGAACATAAGCAATATCTGATACAGGCATCAAAATGCCAGATGCCTTCAAGGGAAAAGTCTCATTGGCTTGCGGCATCAGGAAGGACTTCATAGAGGAAGTGCAGATGGGCACCAGCAACTGGGCAGTGGAGTCATCTGGACATGGGAAACACAGTGGGCGCATGTGCATGAGTTGGGAAACAGAGAAGGAGGAGGCAGAAGGAGCAGCTTTTCCCACAAAGCTGGAAATGTGTGTGGCATGTTGGGGGCAGGGCTGGAGGATCATGGGGTGTAAGCCTGGCATGAGGGGCCCAGAGGCAACAGTGAGTAGTTTATAAATAATGACTTAGTCGGCCGGTTACTCTAGAAGACTGAACCTGAAGTAAAAGACCCATGTGCAAACAAATTTGGGGGAAAGCAATCCCAGGGAAGCCAGACTGAGGGAAAAGTGGAGTGAGAGAGGAGAGTGAAGAACAAATACAAAGCACACAGGGAAGCAGGTCCTCGCTGAGCTAAGGCAAATGCTCAGTCTCCAGGGAGTTCTCACAGAGACCCAGGGGGCAGGAGATGAGAGCTGTCACGTCTCAGAACATTAACATTTCTGTGCTTCCGGCACATGTGATGCTGTTGGATTATGCCCGAAAATGACTTAAGGGACCAGGAGCAGCCACCTGAATGCAGCAGCAGTGGTTGGCTTGGCCACAGGAGCAGATGGGACACTCTTACCATAAGTCAATGCACAAAAGTGAGGCTCAGATGCGGCACCCACCCACCCAGCCCAGAAGACGCTGTGAGTCAGGTAGGGCCAAGTCTAGCTGCTCTCTGGGCTGCTGTACATTTGTCTATGTGAGGGGCATGAGGGACTTTGAAGGCCTGAGGAGGAGTGGCCATGAGACCAGAACAGGCAACAGGGGAGAAGTGCGCAGCAGAACTTCCAGAAAACACCTATGAGAGCATGAGTTTAATAGGAATCGCACCAGTGAAAGCAGAAGCGGAACTGAGCAGGGAGAGCTTTGGATGGTCAAGCAGATCAGGCGAGGTCTCAAGTAGCCCAAATGGAGCTTGGGGTCAAAGCCTGGCCCTGAGAGGAGTCTTGCCCAGGAAGGACATGGCCAGGATTCCCACCTTTTTGCTCAGTCATTGGATGGGAGCTGCCCAGAGGAGAGGAGCTGCATGGAGCCAGCTTTTTCCAGCTCGCAATAGCTGACTATTACATTTTCAGAAATTTTATGAGCCAGTGGTTATGCCTAGCCATGAATAAAAATTAAATTATATAAACTTACAATTAAATAGAATATATTTTAAAAATACAATATGGATAGCAAATAAGCACATGAAGAAAGGTTCAAGATCATCAGCCATTTGAGAAATACACATTAAAAATGTGATGACATACCTATGCATACCCATAGCTAAAGTTTTTAAAAATATATTGATAATAACCAAGGCTGGTGAGAATGAGGAGCTACTACTGCCTCTCTCATTCATTGCTGGTGGCGATGGAAATGGAATAACTGTTCTGGAAAACAGTTGGGAAGTTTCTTATCAAGTTAAACATGACCCAGCGATCTCATTTCTGCATTTTTATCCTAAGGAGATGGAAATTTTTGTTGACACAAAAACCTGGGCAGTGTTCCAGACATAGAATGTAAAAGAAAAAGTTTAATAATCAAATTAAACTTAAGAGTATATATGGCTGTAGCTCTTACATTGTAAATAGCACAAAAATTGGAGGAATATTCTAGTATTTGCAAACTGTTATCTGATTCACAAGGAAATCACCAATGCCACTGAAGAATGAGTGAAGTTCCCAGGATACATCTTGCTGTTTTAATTTCATATTAATCCTTAATGTAAACAAAAATATCAATCAGTTTTTTAAGACTTTTTTTTTTGTACCCAGGATTGAAGTCAGGTACACTTGACCACTGAGCCACATCCCCAGCCCTATTTTGTATTTTATTTAGAGACAGAGTCTCATTGAGTTGCTTAGGGCCTCGATTTTGCTGAGGCTGGATTTGAACTTGTGATCCTCCTGCCTCAGCCTCTCAAGTGAGCCACTGGGATTATAGGTGTGTGCCACTGCACCCTGCTACCAATCAATTTTTATGTCAGATCCATACTGATTTGTTAAGTGCATGTTGGGTACAATAGCTTAGATATGAGAGATAAAGAGCAGCAAAACTTTCCTGTGAGAATTAATTGGCTCTATGGAATACATAACAGAGTATTGTATATTGAATCATCATTGAGAAATTATACATTATACTTCTTCATAACAGTAAAATTTATAATAAACTGATTCTTACACACACATGCAGAAACTTGTACAATCCATCGTCATTATTTTCAGATTTTTGTATTTGCAAATTCATCTGTGTTAAAATTGACCTGTGTGAATTTAAGTCAATACCTACTGCGCTGTTATGGTCATTTGTAGACATGAAAGGAGTGGCAAAAATTTTGAATTGGCCAGCATGCACAGCTGGGTTGGACAGTTCTGCTTTTTGCTCCAGCTCTCATATTGTAAGCCTACTCTCTGCAGTTTATCTAGTGCCGTGTTTTTCATATGCTTGTGCTTTTTTGTGGATAATTTTGGTGTTTAAAATAGCCCCCAAGTTTAGTGTTCAGGTGCTATTACTAAGCACAAGAAGACTGTGGTGTACCTTATGGAGAAAATATGTGTATTAGACAAGCTTTGACTAGGTATGCATAATGCTATTTGGCTATGAGTTCAATGTCAACAATATACACTGAAAAAAAAGTGTCTTTCAACAGAAAAACACACAGAAAATAAGGTTAAAGTATTTCCCTCAACACCTTATCCTCAGTTTTGCTTTCTGAAGTTTTAGTTACCCATGGTCAACCACAGTCCAAAAATATTAAATGGAAAGTTCCAGGAATAAATAATTTATGAACTTTAAATTGAGAACTGTTCTGAATGACATGATGACATCTGGTGCTGCCAGTTCCATTCCTCTCTGGATGTGAATCATCCCACTGTCCTGTACACCCAGCACTCCTTTAGTCATTTAGTAGTCTTCTTGGTTATCAGATCAACTATCATGATTTCACAGTATTTGGTTCAAGTAACCCTCACATAACAGCCTAAGGCTATGTAAGTCACAATACCTGTGACATCCATCCTACTACATTTCCTCACACAGGCACTGCATCATCTCAAAACATCACAAGAGTGAGTACAGAACAGTAAGATAAGCAGGGGGGAGTATCGCCCTGATTAACTCAGCTGGGAGCATGCATGTTGGACAATTTTGAAGAGAGACATATTCACATAACTTGTTACAACATATTGTGATAATTATTCTATTTTGTTATTAATTATTGCTGTTAATTTCTTATGTCTTTATAGTTAAACTTTATCACAGGTATGCATATACAGGAAAAAAACAGTACATACAGTGTACATCATACATGCATCCAGTACGGGGGCTTGGAACATATCCCTTGTGGATAAGGGGAGACTATTACATATGTTAATGGGTTGATGAAAATGTGACCACAGTCTCACAGGGATCTAACTTTGTATTTCAGCCAGGAGGAATGGTTCAGTATTCACTATTTGGTGTTTGAAGCTACTTTTCAGGGCTTACGGAGAACTATAGAGAAGCATGACAACTGACCCCACTGCAAGCTTGTTGTTAAACCTTACCAGCACACCATGACTGAGGCCCACTCTGCAGGAATTGTCACACTGCTGGCAACCAGGCAGTCCTGTCATGGAATAGGGTCTGAGTGACATATCTCCATGTGGGCCCCAATTTCCAGGCCTTCAGTTAGAGAAGTTCAGTCTTCAAGGTACAAGTTTGAATCCATATCTTCAATTGACTAGGCTAGTAAACTGTACCTCGTTCCATTCAGCAGGAGAATGACAGCTACTTCACAATTTTGTTGTGAGTCCCAGTGAGACAGATCATATATTTGAAATGATCAGCGCAGTGCTGGGCATGCAGTAGACAGTGAACACATAGGAATCCTCCTACACTTCACTCCAAACTCCAGTAGGGGGCAGGGGTAGGGAGGCGCTCCATTCTATCTGCTGCTCACTCCTTTGATTGCGGAGGTTTGGGCTACAGCAGGGTTGTTCCCATTCTAAATCAGCATTCAGCATGAACCCTCACTGTCTGAAAAGCCCAGGCTGGGTTCTGAAGTGGAAACACCCAAACCTGAGATGCTAGAACACCTGCTGCCTGAAAGGCGTTGCTTCTTTCCAGGACCATACAAGGGGTCTGCTTCCTAAGCTAGCTCTTGCTGCCTTCCTTTCATGACAGGAAAAGCAGGCAATGTTCTAGAAGTGCCTGTGTGTGTGGCTTCTGTTTTAGGGGTGGTGGGAGGAGGCTATGAGATGGGCACATTTGCTTAGTCTGTTTTTTTTTTTTTTTCTTGATGCCCTAACCTGTGCTTCAGAAGCCTAAGCCAATTCAGATCTTGCTTCCTCTGACTCAGCTTTACCCTGAAGACACAGTTTAGTCTCTGAGTCATCAGGCTGAGCTCCTGCTTTCGAGGACAGCAGTCTGGCATTGCAGCTTCATCTTCCTAGGAAAGGTGCTGTGTCTCCACACCCCAGTGCCAGCCCCATGCCTAATTTGGCTCACAATACCCAGAAGTCAAGAAACAAATTCTTCATAAGATCAGAGAAAAAGAGTTCAAGATCAGGACTTGGAATGCTGGGGTTTCAGTTCCTGCTCCACCAATTAGCTTGTGTGACCTTGGGCTAAACCTACCTGAAACCCACCAGAACTGGTGTCCTTTTCCCTAAAATAGAAATAGTGATCCACGCTGGGTCTACCCCACCGGAAACCCAAATGAAGCAGATTAAGTACTCCAAACATGAGGGCACAAACCCTTGGTCTATAGGCTGGATCTGATCCATAAACCCATTCTTTGGCTTAAACAATGTTGACCTATATATATAGGTTTAGCATTTTTTAAATAAGTCGCCAACAAATTAGGAGACTTCATTTACATGTCTGGATTTATGGCTTTTCCCAAAAATGATAGGATCAAGCCATATTAATTCCTTTTCTTGGATGGCAGAAATCAACTGCAGATGAGTAGCAGAAGCCTTGGACAAGAGCCTGGGTGGGGGATGGGATGCTCTCCAGCTTGCCATAGTTCCCATCACTCCCTATTGTCTCCAAGCTTCCATTCCCCTTTATGATTGCTCTGGGGCTATCCCTTTGCTTTGCTGGAATCCTAGCAGGGGTGAAATCCTTCTAACAACCATGCTTCTGTCAAAACAGGAAATAAAAGCCCCAGAAATGTCTCTTGCCTCAAATTATCTCTCTCATATGGATCACAAAGTAAAAAATGAAACCCCTTTGGTTCAGTTTCACTATGTGCTATCGGGTGGAAGGAAAGACGCTAGTGGTGGTCAGGGCTGGGATCTGGAGTACAGCAGGCTGCATTCCTCTCCAACCCCACTGTTTGTCCCCATCTGTAAAAGGAGTAGTAGAAGCAGCTTCCAGTGTTATTGTGCACAACGCAGAACATGAAATTATGAAATAATTAATGAAATAGGCAAATATTTCATTAATAAAAGTTCAATGAACTGCTTCCGTGGAAGATGGGGCTGCGAAGTGAAAGATTTAGGATTCTGAGTGGGGCTACAACCATGACTTGGAAGGAGATGGAAAAAGAAATGCCTTAGGAGAGATAAAAGTTATGTTACATCCCTCACCCACCTTCACTCCCCCATCTTCCCTGGCTAAGACCTCACTGCACACAGATTCCCAGTTGCCAGGCCTGGGTTCGAGTCCTGTCTTGGGCAAGTCGTTACTTTGATGCTGTCTCCCCATCTATCACGAAGATAGAACTATGTCTAGATGAGTTGAGAGAACGGTATGTGAAAGCACATTTGGAAATCTGAAAAGCGATATGCACCAGTTAGGAGTTTTCTGGTTTCTTTTCAAAGTTTTTCTCTTAAACTCTGTCCAAGGGCTTTTGCAGTTATCAAGGCTAAGACCCTCCCCCTCGGTTTCGCAATTCGGCCCTTTCCCACACACCAAAGCCCGCGCCGCGTCAGGACTCTTTTTCACCCCCGCTAGCGAAGGCGGGGACTCGGGTGGTGTTGGCAGCCAGCGACGAGGGGCGAAGCGGCGGCGGGCCGCGCCTCCCAGTCCCGCATCCGGCGCGGTGGGTGTGCCCGCAGGGTGTGCACCCCGAGTCCTGGCCGATCTCTCCGGCCAGAGGGCGCCTGGAGGCTGTGCGCGCCCCGGACAACGAGGGTGCGCCAGAGCGGGGTGCGCGCCGGGACGCGGACCTGCACCCAGAGGCTCCGTGCGCCCCGAAGCCAGGGTGGGCGCCCCGCCGCGGGGCCCCAGGCACAGTGAGTCGCCTCCCACCGTACTTCCGCGGCTAGCCAAGGTAAGGGTCTCTGCGCCCCCAGCCCCGAGCAGTGCGTCTGCTGGGGCGTCCAGCACCCCGCCCTGCGCTACCAGGGGCTTGGCCCCCGCGCTCGGCCACTCTTCTCTGGTCCCTGCTGCCATCCTAGCCCCCTCCCAACGCGGCGTCGCCGGCTCCTTTTAAGGCAGAGGCTGCGGCAGCCAGGGCCCAGCGGGTGCCCCCGCCCCGCAGCCTGGGGTCCGCGACAGTGCGGGAGGGGGCTGCGGGGCTGCGCCGGCTGCGGGTGGGTGGGCGCCGCTCCCTTTCCATCTCTCTGGAGGATTGAGACCAGTGGGGAAGAGAGACCGCGTCGTCCTTGCGGCCCAGGTGGTGCAGCCCCTGCCCAGCTTTACCCTGCGTTCTGGGATGCAGCTTGCGGGACTGGGGGCACCCTACCGCCGGCTCCTAGAACTACCTGGAATTCAGCTTGTGTAGTCTCTCATGTTTTGCAAAATCTGGCCCCAAGCTCCTGGCCTGACATTCCTCAGTCCCTGGCTGAAGTTTCCAGCCCTCCAGTGACCTTGGGTGGAGGCTGGGGGTATCTGGGGGCCAGGTACAAGAGCGCCCCCGAACATTTTGCCAAGCCTTGGGCCACTGGGAAAGCTCCCCTCTCTCTTACATCTCCCTTAGTGTCAAATCTTTGACCCCAAGTACTTCGCCCCTTCAACTGGCCGGTTACTTAGTATGGGAGTTGGAAAGTCAAACTCATGACCCCTACACCAGCTCTGAACCTACTCTTGCCCTTGAACATCCACCAGGGCTACAAAACCCTGGCAATTCTTATTTTCCAAGCACCCTGGGATGTGGGCCAGTAAGGTGGGGAGGGAGTATTTTCCAAGAAAGAGGAGAGTATTTCTCCTCTCCAAGGATAATCCTCTGAGACCAGGGCAGAGAGAGTCCTGTATCCACCAGGCATGGCCAGGGAAGGGTCAGATGTAGCCACTGACCAGGTTGAAACTCCGGGAGAAAGCATCTTGAATTAAGTATAATTCCAAAGGACCTACCCGAGTAAGTCAAATCTGAGTTTCTTAGAGCCTCTCCAGACGTGACAAAGGAGACCTTAGATCTACATTTGGAACCTAAGATGAGTCCTCTCTTTCATTGTCTTTTCAAGTCCAGCTTTCCTGCCTCACTGGAACATAATGTGTCCCAGGGACAGTTTGCTGTCATTCAATCAACTCCATGCCAGGCACTGGACAAGGTAGAGAAATACAAAAGTAAAAGAACTGGCACTCTTTGGCCTCATGGAGTTCACAGACCAGTGGCCAAGACATGAATCAAATCACTCAAATAAGTATAGACTGCTTCACAGTGCTGAGTTATTTTAAAGGAAACCGTTAGGTGTCCTGAGAACCTGTGATTGGTCCAGTGTCACTCTGTCTGAAAACTGATAGGAGTTAACTGAGGAGGATGGAAAGAGGCTTAGAGCAAAAGGAGCTGTAGAGTCAAGTGGAGGAACTGAAAACCTGTTTGCCAGGTGAGGTCCAGGGGCCTAAATAGGCATGTACCTTAGTTCTGCATCCCTATGAGTGGGCCAATTAGCATCTTTCTTTCTTGGCTATAATAATGAGCAGTTAGACACTCCCCTCTCTGCCCCCATCCAGGTCACATGCAGAGAGAGAAATAGAGAGAGATTGACAGCACCCTGCTGGACTCACCCCGAACATGTGCACTAAGTACCAGTACCTTGATCAGATAGCCCATGTGTCCACTCATGGTGCCAAGAGCAATTCTTTATTCCTTCCCTGTTGTTCCATTCAGCTCACAACTGCCAGGCCTCTGCTCATCATTTAGGGAAATTCATGCAGAGAGTGAAAGTTCATGTCAGACTTTTGCAGCTGGAAAGAACTCACTGTCCACAAAGTAAAATTCCTTAGGGTGGTAGACAGAGCATTTCCTAATCTCGGCCCTCCCTACCTGTCCAGCCTTATCTCTGGCTTCCACCACTTTCCCTGGTCTCCTGCAGTGAGCACCCCCGCAGTGTTCTACTCACAATTACACTTGAGGCAATTTGTGGAGCACTTGTTGTCTTTGCACATACTGCCCTTTGTCTAAAATACTCTTCCACTCGTTCACCTACTGAATGTATACATAGCCTTCAACTTCAACATTAAGTTTTCCCTCCCAGAAGGCCTTTCCTGACTAGACAGAATCAAAGGTTGCCTTTTCTTTGTTTCCAAAGGCATGTCCTGGGCTGGAGATGTGAGAGCACTTGCTTAGCATGCATGAGATCCTGGATTTAATCCCCAGCACTACCAAAAAACAAAAACACAACAATCCACCAAAAGTAGGCTTCTGTTACAGTGAGTATCAACTGCACTGAGTACCCTAAAAGCAGAACTTTTCTGGTCATATTTGTGTTTCCAGTGCCTAGCACAGAGCAGGACCATAGAAAGTGCCCAATAACTGTTGGATAGAAATTGTTTAGTATTTCTTAACTTTTTAAATGGAGGAGTATTGCATATATCTTTAAGATGCTGTTGAAAATTATAGACACTGTCCTTTAAATGCATATAACTTAAAATATCTTGCATACAATATCATATGATTCATAGCTCCTCCTCCATGGACCCAATTTCCATAACTTTATTTTTTATTTTTTTGGTACCAGAAACTGAATCCAGGGGCACTTAACCCTTGAGCCACATCCCCAATCCGTGTGTGTGTGTGTGTGTGTGTGTGTGTGTGTGTGTTTTATTTAGAGACAAGGTCTTGCCGAGTTGCTTAGAGCCTTGCTAAATTGCTGAGGCTGACTTTGAATTCACAGTCCTCTGTCTCAGCCTCCCCAGCCTCTGGAATTACAGGTGCATGCCACCATGTCCAACTCCATAAGTTTAGACTGCAATTTTTTAGGAAACAGAGACTGAGTGAGGTGCAGTGACTGCCCAAGTACCCCCCAGTGGTCAGGAGCAAGGACCCCAATTTCCCAAGAAGTCCAGAGTTCCTTCTGGTTCTTTATGCTTATTTTAGCCAAGCAGCTTCTTTGCATTCCTGGCACTATATGAAGGCCATGCTCCTGGCTGAAAAATGAATATCTTGGTTTTGCTTCAGTTCAGGAGCAGCCTAAGGTGTGACAGGGAGAAAAATCTTATTACGGGCACACTTGACAATTAGGAAGACAGATGGGCCAATTCTGCTGGCCTATTTGCCACCCCTAGTCTGCAATGTTATTACATCTGTTTTAGCTGGAGGAGAATAACAGGTGCCTCACAGTATGCGGGATGGGGGAGAGGGTGGATGGGGTCTGGCGGGCCAGGCTAGGAGATGTTCTAGACAGGACCATTAAGGTCAAGGAACCAGCTATTGGCTTTGTCAAAGGCTTCCTCCCTACAGGGCAGGGCTCTTGCTTGCTGTCACTGGGGTCTTGCCTGCCCACCTCACCACCCCGTTCTGCAAGCAAAACACCTGCTTTAGGCCATTTTGTTCTCATCTGCAGGTCAGAATCTTCATTCAATCAGTAATTCACTCATTCATCAAAACCGCGTAAAACCTCTGGTCTGTACCAGTTACTGTTCTGGCTCCAGTGCACAAAGGATGGTCCCGAAGTGTGGCCAGTGCTTCTGCAGCTCTGCTCTGCTGGGGGAAGATAGAGGTAGCTTTACTACGAATTTAACCAATGTCTAAGCAAGTTGGCTGGTGGGCATTTACGACTTCTGAATGCTGATGATGTGCTCACTTTGAAAACTCTCATCTCAGGGTCTGGGGAGGTAGGGATGGAGGTCGGTGTTAGAGTGCTTGCCTAGCATGCGTGAGGCCCAGCTTTGATCCCCAGCACTGAAAAATAACAAACAGGACCCCTTTGATCTTGTGCAGGTTCTGTCACCCCAGGGGAGCCTCAGTTTTCCTCACTGTGAGTGGATTGATAACAGTCCTTTCCCCCCATCTCTGGGTGGTCAAGCAGACACAATGACTGTAGGTCTACCCAACTCTGAGTTTGGAGCAGTACAGAACAATCATAATGTGCACCTGTGCCAAACCCTGGCACATTCGGTTCTCACAGTCATCCTTCAGATGATTATTCTCATAATACCCAGTGAGGAAAAGGAAGCTCAGAGACTCTGTGTGACTTACCAGGGTCATGAAACAAACAAACTGGGATATATATGTATATTTGGACCAGAGGTTAGCCCAAGAGCACTTTACCACTGAGCTACATTTTCAGTCCTTTTTTTATTTCATTTTATTTTGAGACAGGGTCTCACTAAGTTACTTAGGACCTAGTTAACTTACTAAATCTGGCTTTGAACTTTCATTCCTCCTGCTTCAGCTTCCTGAGCTGGTGAGATGACGGGCATGTGCCACGGTGCCCCACCATGAAACTGCGATTTGACAGAGCTTTCTGTCTCTGGAGCTCAGACAGTGAAGCACATTGTGATTTTCTTGTGGTACAGTGTGTGGGAAGAGGCATGGGCTTAGAGGCCAGGGAATCCTGAAATTGGAGACTAAGTCTGCTGCTAAGGAGCTGTGTGATTTACAGCTGGACCCTAACCTCTCTGTGCCTCAAAATGCTAATCCTGCAGGCCCAGGTTAGATTAAGAAACTTTTAATAGGCCTTTCTGTGAACAGCATCTGGTCTCTACAGATCGTATTTCAAAGTAGGATGAAAGAAAAGAAGAAGGGCCTTCTTGCTAAAAATAGGCCCATCACAGTTTCCGGGATAGAATAAATGCCGTCCCAAGATTTTAAGTAGATGGTTAATGTGCTGCTTAGGCAGTTATAGATTGGTGGTGTCTGAAGAAGCAGGCTGGTGTGTTCCTTCTTCAAGGAAAGGACTCTGCAGTATTTTCCCAAGGAGCGCCTCACTGTCTCTCCTGGGCCCTGAGCCCTGCTCGTCAGATAACTTTGTGGTGGGATTCAGACAATGTGGGAGAAAAACACAAATCCTAATTCCCACCCCCTGCCCATTTCTTTCCCCCAAAGTAAATAAAACTTATTGGCTGCCATTTTTTTTTTTTTTTTAATTTAAATGTGTCTGTGTCTTTTCCCCTCTGGTGCTGAAGGATTCTTTGTGTCTGCTGAGTTTCCTTCTTTATTTCTGGTTTGGGCCTCTGACGTCAAGGGACAAGAAGGCAGAGAAATATGGCATGGGGAGAATTTGCTCCATGCAAAGATAAAAGAGGAGCAGCCTTCCATGCTGGTTCCCCTCCACAGTCTGGTTTCTGCCCAGCTGCCCGGCGAGGCTGGCTCTCAATGAAATTGATTTAGATTTAGGTTTCCTTGCAGGGCACCAGGCCTGGGGGCTGAGTGTTTCCAGGTGCTGCGCTCACAGCTGTTACTTACTATGTCCCCTCAGCTCCCTCCCTTCTGCCTTGGAAAACCGGTCATCCTACTCTTGGGGAAAGGTTTAAAAGACAGAACGTCAAGTTGGGTGATGAATATATGGTAGGGTCAGATCTGTGTTTCCCAGATACAATGTTGAGTGCATGCATGAGAGCATTTTATCAGTAATATTTGAATTTTTTAAGAGATTGTTTTCATGTGTGATTTGTGTGATTGTAAATAAGGAGATAATGAAAGGGCATCACCTACCTGCCCCTCAATAAAAGGCAGAGGTGGAGAGGAAAACCAGCTTTACCTTTTGCCCTGTGAGCTTGGGCACATTGTTCAAGTTCACTGAACTTCAGCCTCCTCATCTGTAAAATGGTGTTGATAATATTGATGATGAAGTGCTCTTCTGATGCAGCAAACAGAGACCCCCCCTTAGGCTGGCTCTGAGGAAGGAAAAGAGAAGCCATCAAATGTAGCACTGGCATCAAAGCCCAGGTCTGAAAGGAGGCCAGACATCCTCAGGGCATATGACCCTATGGAGAGGGTTGAGTTCCAGGCCACATCAACGTTACAGCTGGTTCCTGGTCTTCACTCTATGGTGCCACCTTCCAGGGCCAGTGGCTCAACTGTGCATCTTGGCCTTTGCTGAGCTAATCACCTGGATCTCTCCTTTGTTGATGTTCCAGAGAGGATCCTCTGGTCTGAGATCGGCCCTCTAGAAGCTGAGGCTTTCTCTGCAGACCATCTGCGGCAGGGATCAGGTGGCCTGGGCATGGGATTCGGCCAAGGCAAAACTCCTCCCTGGTCAGACAGACTAGGCTCATATCTGTAAGCTCAGGATTTGAGGCAAGAAAGGTGTGAGTGGAGACTTTTCAAGAAGGAGATAAGGGTGAGCTGGAACTAAGAGTTTTGCCCAGTATAAGTGTTTACTAAGTTGTAAAGGACCTAACAGGCCTTCTTAGCTTGGGGTCAACAACCCCCCTGGATCCATGTATAGAGTATACAGGAGTCTGTAAACTGGATTAGGAGAAAAAGAATATCTTCATTTGGCATTTTCTTTATTATCAATATAAGCAACAACCCAGTGTATTTGTAGTACCTGTAACAATGTTGCCAGTAGAAATCACGGATATTTCATATTGCATTTTAACCGCTACTGATGTCTTGAAATATTTATATCAATTGCAGCTTTGAAATTACAGTGGTTATCACACCTGGAGCTTATTATTCGATATGTGTGTTAGTCAGCTTTTTGTCGATGTGACCAAAATACCTGATTAGAATGACTGAGGGGAAGGAAAGTTTATTTTTGGCTCATGGTTTCAGAGATTCAGTCCCTGGCAGCTGTGTCTGTTGCTTTGGGGCCAAGGTGAGGCAGCACATCATGGAGGAAGAACATCTTAGGGGTCAGCTGCTTAGGACATGGCAGTTGGGAAGCAGAAAGAGAGAAGGGTAAAGAGGTCACAAAGAAGATGAACCCGTCCAGGGCATGCCTCCAGTGATCCACCTCTTCTACCCATACCTCACCTGCCTATAGTTACCATCCAGTCTATTCAAACTAGGATGGACTAATTAGGCAACAGCTCTCACAGCCCAATCATTTCTTCTTGGAACATTCCTGCATTAACATAGGAACTTATGGGGGACATTTCATATCTGAAGCATAACAATGTGTTAATAAAGAACATGGCTGGGCTTAGTGGTGCATGCCTGTAATCCCAGCAACTCAGGAGAGTGAGGCAGAAGAATCACAAATTCAAACCAGCTTCAGCAACTAAGTGAGGCCCTAAGCAATTTTAAAAAATATATAAATATAAATATAAATGCATATATATATATATATATATATATATATGTCTAGGGATGTAGTTCAGTGATAAAGTGCCTCTGGGTTCAATACCCACGTCTTATAAATAAATAAATAAATAAATAAATAAATAAATAAATACTAGCTAGCCAGCCAGCCAGCCAGCCAGCCAGCTGGGTACAGTGACATCCGCCTGTAATCTCAGTAACTTGAGAGACTGAGGCAGGAGGATCGAGAGTTCAAAGCCAGCTTCAGCAATTTAGAGACAATTCAGCAATTTGAGGCAGTGAGTGAAACCCTGTCTCAAAATTTAAAAAAAGGCTGGGGATGTGGCTCAGTGGTTAAGCTCCCATGGGTTCAATCCCTGGTACAAAAAAGAACAGAAAAAAAGAAAAATAAGAATATGTATTGCTATAATATGCAGTTTTTATATTTAATAATTGTATTTCAGTGTTATTGGTTTTCTTTGTAGTCAAGCTATGAATTTTATGTTTTGGATTTTCAAGCACTCTGAGAAAGGTTCCTTCATCTTCACCAGTCTGCAAAAGTGGTGAAGGCACAAAAATGGTTAACCCCTGTCAGGAGGTCAATAAACTTTCTTCTCAGCGCCCCCCACCAACCTTTTGTATACCCATCTATTACTGTCTAATTAATGGAAGACATTCTTGAGTAGTCGTTAAGGCTCATTTGATAGTTGGCAAATTTGCAAAGGCCCAGGATTTGTGGTTTGGTTAAAGGTTTTGATGTACATCCAGAGGTTCATTTACAAAATGCAGGCACACATTGG
This sequence comes from Urocitellus parryii, assembly GCF_045843805.1. Lineage (NCBI taxonomy): Eukaryota > Metazoa > Chordata > Mammalia > Rodentia > Sciuridae > Urocitellus > Urocitellus parryii. The sequence continues at coordinate 44,847,342 of NC_135541.1, read as the reverse complement.
AAATTGGTTAGGTAATCCCTAACCACCCACAGCCCCAGAGCCCCACGCCTATCCCTTGGCCAGTCCCACACAAACCAGTCCATTGAAACAACTCAGGATAGTTTCTGAGAGTCCCTGTTCCTGAGATGTTAAAGAGTTGGTGTAGACAAGTTGACGAATCATTTGCTCATCACGCAGACTAGAATTCTAGGAAGGAAAGGATGCTCAGGGAGCAGAAGCTTTGAAGTGGGCTCTGAAATGAAGGGAATGCAAAGGAGGCAGCTGAGGAGGGAGAGGGAGGAGTGTGGCCAGATGTTGATTTGAGAAGGAGGCCAAGAGAGAGGAGAATCTGCTGGAGCAACATGAGAGGAGTGGCTGGTTTGGGCTGCCTTTTATTGAACAGTTAACATGTGCCAGACATTGTGCCAAGCCCTCTAAATGTGGCAGTCCTTAATCTTTACCAACTACCCAATGAGGTATGGCTGTTATTATTCCCATAGTATTGGTGAGCAAAGTGAGGCTCTAGGAGGTTCAGTACTTGGTCTAAGTTATAGAGGTATTAAGTGGTGAAGGCGGAAGCTCAGTCCAGATCTGGTTAATTCTAGAATGCTGTGCTCTTAAAAATTGCTACAGGTGGGCTGGGGTTGTGGCTCACTGGTAGAGCATTCGCCTAGCATGTGTGATGCACTGGGTTGGATCTTCAGCACCACATATAAGTAAATAAATAAAATAAAGGAATTGTATCTGTCTACAACTAAAAAAAATATTTTTAAAAAAATTGCTACAGGTAACCACAGAAGAATCTGGAAAAACTCTGGCTGCCATTTTGTTTCTCTAACAAAGTGCTTTACCATCCATCCCCATCTTCCTCCTCCCCAATCCATCTCTCCAGACTTTTCCCTGTTCTCACCCCTCCCTCCCTTCTCCTCTCTCCCACCTTTAACCCCCACACAGGCATATGCAGGAGTAAAGATAGGGCAAAAGCTGTGGAGTCAAGCAGAACAGGGTTCTAATTCCAATTCTGCCACCTGACTCTGACCATGAAGGGCCTCAGTTTTCAAATTTCTGAAGTGGGGATAATGAAGACTCCTTTCCAAATGTACCTATCCTCTCTCAAGTGCTTTGGAGTCGTTTTGGATAGTCCATTCTGTTGGAGAGCCATCTTCTTCACACATGGCTGCAGCAGGTGGGCCCACTCTGGTCCCATGAAAAACCTCATTCGTGTTACTGTACCTGGCTCTCTCTTTGCCCCCTCCCCAGAGCTCCCTGTAGCATCTGGCATCCGGTCCTTCCCAGTAGAACCCTGGTAACAGCAAATGACTGGTGTCCTTACATCCTTTATTCAGCACCTCCTGGCTCATTCTTGGCATCCCTAGTTCACCCCATCCCCAGACACTTATGTTGGACTCTGTCACCTAGAGTTTGTCTCACCCTTTTCTGCCTCTGCTTCTCTCTCCCTTCCCCCAGCCCCCACATGCTCCTCTTGGCCCTAATGCTGCCACTCCAAGTGCTGGGCTATTAGGGCTCCTATAATGAAAGTGGGAGGAGCCTCGACAGTTACCTAGACTATCTGCCTGGTCCCACAGATGATGGTGCTGAGGACCAGGCCTAGGTTGCACAGGGAGGAGGTGACTGAGCTGAACAACAACTCAGTCCTCTTGCTCCAGCTCACTGCCCTGCCTTGCCACTAACTATGACAGTGTCCCTTCCACACTATTAAATGGGCTGACATTTTTAGGCACGAGGACATGAGGAACACATTCCTCTGTAAGTGCTTGCTTGCCTTGCTCTTGCACTTGCCCGGGGCTAGCCTTCCTGACCTGAGCTTCCCCCTCAGTCCAGCCCCTGCACCCCAGCTTTGCCAGCTGCTGACTGGAGCCCTGTGTCAGTTGGACCCGTAGGTGGCCGCCTCTGGTGATGCTTCGTGGCCCACTGGCAGAACTGAGGCCTGGCATTCCCCACATTGAAGCCATTCCTTGGAGTGACTTTGTCTTCTCAGAGAGCTATTGTTCAAATGCAAATATGTTTCCTTGAAGGGAGCCTGTTAACCCACTACAGTGTGGCCTGTCCAGTGGAGTGCCCTGGGCCTTGGTTAAGGGAGATCACTTCCCTACCCCTCAGTTTCCCGTCTGTAAAATGGGGGACAAAAAGAGTTTGTGTCATTACCCCAGGATGGAGTGAGGAGGCACACAAAGCACTTGGCATATAAGTAGGCAATAAAATTGCTGTTTCCCTTGCTTTCTTAGGTTGGTAGCATTATTTGCAAATTCTCTACCCGAGGTCCTAGTTCCTGTTATGTTTTTTGTTTGCTTTTTAAGTAATGTCTCCTTTCATTTTAGGGTGTCCCCCCTCTTTCTGATTATAAAATCGCTTTAAACTTTATTTTCTTGTTTTTAAAATAGGTTAGAATTAGTTTTGTTTTTGTTTTTTTCATCTTCTGTTGAGGATTTACTGAGCTAAAGCACCTAGTAATTCCAGGCCTGCCAGGGGTCCTTGATGAGCATCTGGTGCTATGGTCTAAATGTTTAGGTCCTTGTCATCCCAGGTATGTGAGAGGCTGAGGCAGGAGGATTGCAAGTTCAGGGCCAGCCTAGACAACTTGGTGAGACTCTGCCAAAAAAGAAAGAAAGAAAGAAAGAAGGAAGGAAGGAAGGAAGGAAGGAAGGAAGGAAGGAAGGAAGGAAGGAAGGAAAGAGGGAAGGCTGGGGATGTACTCTGTGGGCCTCTGGGTTCAATCCCTAGTACCAATAAATTAAATAAATAACTGTTTAGATCTGCCTCTTTTGAATTGAAATGCTAAAGTCCTAACCTCAGGGTGATGGACTGGGACGCAGGCCTTAGGGAGGCAAGTAGACGATGAAGCTGAACACTCCTGAGTGGATCTGTGCCTTTATCACAGAGACCCCAGAGATCTGTCTTACCCTCTGTACCGTGTGAGGATAAAGAAGTCACTAGAACCTGTCCCTGCTGATGTCCTGAGCCCAGTCCTCCAGCCTTCAGAACTGTCAGAAATAAATGTCCATTATTTCTAAGCCACCCAGTCTCTGGTACTGCACTTTGTTCTAGTGGCCAAAGCAGACCAAGCCACTTGGTCTCTTGGAGTCATCCTGCAAGTAGGGATCAAAGCCACTGGGAGGCTGGAGGGAGGTCCTGGGTGCATCAGTAGAGAGGGAACTGCTAAAAAAGAGGGAGGAAAAGTCAAGAGGATCATTCCTGCTTTCCATCCAGATGCTTAGATTCGGCCTGGGTGGGGAGTATGAACTCTGTGACTTTCTCCCAGATCTTTCTCTGAAGCTCCTAATTCCTGCGGAGTGCTCTCCTTGGTGCTCCCTCCTCAGCTGGAATGGCAGTGGTGGTGAGCAAGCCAGCGCTCCCTTCTACCCTCTGATCTCAAGGTGGGTGTCCATGGGTGTTGGAAACTCAACTGAGAGATGCTGGGCTTTTGAGAACATCAGCAGTTGTCTCTGTAGTTTCTGTAAGACCATAATGGTTCTCTGTGGCTTTGGGCAGGGAGAGGTACCCTGGAGTGTTGACTGAGTGGTCCTGCCTGGTGGCCTGTGAATGAGGGGTAGGGTGTGCAGCTGCCCAGTTTTATAGCAAGCAATGGAGACTCACTTCCAGGGTTCTCGGAAAAATGGACCTCCCCTGCCTTGTCTGATGCAGAAGGCCCATTTTCTGATCAGACAGCTGCCTGAGGCTAAAGGGATGCTGGTCATCCCTCCTCTACACATGTGGCGTGCTCCAAGCCTCTGTGGTTCACTTCCCTGCCTGCTGTTGGGGAAGGCTCATCTCCACTTCATCCGTCCTAACTGCAGCTATCCTCCTAGAGCAGAGCATCTGACTGATGCATGTCACTTTCCCCCAGAGCTGGAGACCAGGAGCAATAAGCAGGTGGAGGTGGATGCTAGTTCCTGGAAGCCAATGAGCAACCTGCCATCTGTCTGGCCCCTGGGTGAGGTGGCTGCTGGAGACCTCCCAATGGTCTGCTTTCAGTCTGTAGCACAATGGAGCCGCAGCCATCCCAACCCAGAAACAGTGCTTGGGACCATCTTTTCATTACAACTCAGACAGATGTTTTGGTTGCAAGTGGCCCATTTCTGTCAATTCTTCCCTCCTTCCTCCCCTTCCTTATTGTTCTCTCCCTCCTTCCCTTCCTTTCTGCTGTCTAGTAAACATTGATGGATCACCTATATGGGCCAGGTACTCTGCTAGGCAAGGAGCTTATGGTCCATCAGAAGAGATGAATAATCAAATAGTGAGTTATGTGGCAGTTTCATGGGGGCTGACAGACTTTCTTACAGGTGCCTTGGGGCCCAGAAGAGAGGGAAAGTTTCCAATACCACCTGGTGCACAGCGAAGGGGAGGATGCTGGCAAGTAAAGCTAACTTTGGGGTTGAGTAGGAGTTACAGATGGGGAAGTGAGGAGAAGGATTTCAGTTGAAGGAGAGGAAGGGAGTTGAGAGGGTACTTCCCATCCCAAGCTGTAGTACCGGCAGAAAGCTCAGGACCATCACATGGCCTGAGTTTTGGCCTTCTCTCCTACAAATTGAGGGAAATAGTACTAAAGTCATAACTGGCACACACATACACAAAATACTTCCTTCCTTTCTTCGAGTGTATGATCTACCAGAAAGATTTAAACATGCAGAAACAATGCTGGCTCAAAGAAGAAAAGTGAAGCAGGCTAAAAGTCAGTGGAAATACAGGCAGGGCAGAGAAGCAGCTTTCGGAAGAGAGCCTTGGAGAATGGCAGTATTAATGAAGATTAATAATTAGGATTGGGAGGAGTTGAGAAGAGGTACCACCGAAGTCGTTCCCCTAAGGAAGGGTGAGGGCTGGGCTGCATTCATGAGGGCAGAGGAGTTGGGGACAAGTTTAAAAAGGGGGACTGAGACCCACCAGGAATCACATGGGTTGCTTTAACTTTCTTCAAGTTTTCTTTGACCTGCACGATATTTTAAAGGAGGAAAAGAGTTCGGCCAACATTTCAAAATCAGATTTTACACAAATCCACATTCCTGGCTTCTTTTGGAAAAGATCAGATATGGCAATACTAGCCTAGAATTTAACCCCATATGGCCATACCTAGCTGAAGAGTAGACCTTCAGGTGATCAGCGGGGTCCCACAGCCAAGTAGTTTGCCTAAAATCTTCACCATCAAGTTACTCTAGGGTTAATACAATACCATGTGCTCAGAAAACTCCAAATAAAATGCTAATGTGTTGCAGGGGAGGAGAAAGGAAATTCCAAACTATTTACCATTGTGATCCCTTTATCAGATTCAGGAATTAATCTCACTATTCTTTGGTAATTTTAAATTGTGAATTTAAAAAAAGGCAGTTAAGTACGACAAATGGGAGGAATGATGTGTGATGGCTAGGGTAGAAAGCTCCAGGAAATGAAAGATGGGGGTGGATGCCTGGAAGTTTGGGAATGGTGGGGCCCTAGAGTGGGCCCTTTTGCTCATACTAATCCATAGCAAACATTAAAATAATCTAGACGCATATAAATCAAGAATTGGTGATTGGGGCGTAGGGGACCGTTTGAAGCCATGCGGTTCTAGACAACACTATACTTATAAGGTATACAACTACACATGCTTATTTAGATCTGGATCCAAATATATATTTATCTACATAGAAAAAAAATTAATTAATAATGGAGCATTACAAACTGACCTGCTATGTGTTTCCTGTAATGCTGTATTTTGAACAAATTTCGGGTTGTTTATTTTGTCTGAGCTCATATAGAGTCCGTGATGGGATACCTTACTGCCTAGAAGGAGCTAGTCTGAATCTTTGCTGTGTCCCTCTGAGCCTCAGTTACCTCCTCTATAAAATGGGGATAATAATTCCGTCTTTCAAAGGTTCACATGAAGGTTAAATAAAGTGGGAATGTGCTCTGTGCAGTCTGGGGTGGGCGGTGAGAGCCAGTGCACCCTGGAGGAAGGGCAAACCCTGATTACATCTTCCATTCTTTGGATTACTCATTCTCCACCCTTCCCTGTGTTGGGGAAGCTTGCGGGGAGTGAGTCTGGGATGAATTATAACTTTGCACAATGGATTTAAAATCCATTGTGAGTAGCATTCAGTTCTCAAGCAGCTCATTAACAGCTGCATTCAGGTTTTGTTTAGGACATCTTCCCTGGAATCACTTTTATTTACTCAGCTGAAGGAAAAGTTGGGAAGTTGGGTGTGTGTTCTGCTGGCCTGTGCTGGGCAGGGCACCCCCCTACTAGTGGGGAAAGCCACCCCTTAGCACCAAAGGGGACCTATACCTTGTCTTTGGGAAAAACATCCCCTTCCTACAGCCAGTTTTCCTCCTTCCTCCTCTGACTTCCAGCTCTAAATTACAACATTCCCTTTCTTTGTTGAACACATACATCCCTTTAGCTAATCACTTCTCTCCCATTACCTCACTGAATGCTTTTGCAACTCTGTAGATTGGGTCAGTTTGGTAGGTAGCAAATGAAGCAGCTGAGGTCCAGAGACGTTGTAATATGCCTTCAACTCACACAGAAAAAATGATCGGGCCAATCTGGGTTAGGATGTGGATTTCCTGGCCTGCAAGCCATGCTGGTCATGCTGTATCATGTTACTGCCATTCTTAATTGTTGGCAGGCAGCTCCTGAAAGGGGGGAGGTTTGGGGGAGTGGGTGATTCGTCTTCATTGGACAGTCGGAAAAGGCTTTTTGGAAGGTGTGAGATTGTTGGGCTTGGTGTTCTGGGAGAGACTGGTGGGAACAAGGGAAGGGGATGTTTGGATGTCACCCTGAGGTCAGTGGAGGGAGCAGATGGGAAGCTGAGGACTTTGAGAATGGTCCAGGGGAAAAGCAAGGACACCAAAGAGGGGTCTTAATGGGAAGTGGCTCAGGGTCAGTCCTGTCATCCCTGGAGGATTTGTAGACTTCTATCCATATGTAGCCCTTTTTCTTGCCCCAATTAGTGTCATACCATAAAATCTTCTGGTACTCCAGAGAGGACCTCTTTCCTAATTCCGGTCAGGTTGCCCTGGCCCTCTATTCCCATGTCCAGCAAATCAACTCTTATCGGTTTTCTTTCCCATTCTCTCAAAATAGCTCAGAGAGCTGTTCAGCCAAACTCCTTTGCTTAAATGAGCATATTGGCCGAATGCACTGATTTAGCCCAAAGTTAATATCATAGTCTCCTTGTATACCAGTTCTTGCCAATAAAAAATAATTTCTGAATCACATTTTAAGCATTCTAGTCGTACATTAAATAAAATAAAAGCAGGTGAAATTAATTGTAATATATTCTACTGAACTCACTATATCGAAAATGTTAACATTTTAACATGTCATCAAAAAATATATTTTTCATACTAAGTCTTGAAGTTCAGGTTTCTCTTACAATACACTTAATTCAGACTAGTCATGTTTCAGGTGCCAGTAGCCACAGGATTTAAGTGGCTATGGTATTGAGCAGTGGAGTTATGAATCTTTACTGTTCAACCAACAAAACTTGTTTGAGCTGGGGTGTAACCAGGGCGTCTTGTTGGGCAGCTGACTGGCAGACCTGGGTATAACCCATCATAGCTGTTTCCTCTGTCCTCAGCTTTGTGCTTTTTGCTATGGATGAAATGACATTGAAAATATTCTCCCTCCCCATTGTGCCAACTGTTTGTGTCCTCCAATGCTGGTTGTGTCCTCCTTTGTGCCCTACAATTTCCCCCTCTTAACTCCTTTCAATTTCATAAGCCGAATGCTAGGTTAAACTTGACCATCTGCTTTCTCTGACCCTGCCTCAGGACTGCTGGATCCATGTTAAATCCATGACCTTTGACTTCAGCTGCTGCTTGGCATCCCTCATATTTATCTCAGTTTTCTCCCACCCCAATCTCCTCGATGACTGTTGCAAACCACAGCTGCTCTCCTAGGGTTCCCAAATCCGTTCACACTTCCCTCATTTCCAGCACGGGCCCTCTTCCTCCTTCCTACCCTCATCTCTACCTCACTATTTCTCTCCATCTGCTCTCTTCTCCCTTGCTACAACTAAGCCTTTAAAACCTTCCCTTCCACCTCTAGAAACTCTTCCCATCAGAACAGCTCTTTGGGTAAAAGCCATGGACTCTAGAGCTTTGGCTTCGAATCTTGGCTTCTCCAACTGTTAATTGGGTAAGTTATTTAACCTCTCGGAGTCCATTTGGCTGCTGAAACAAATGGACGTAGACTGGGTGGCTTAGAAATCAAAGAAATTTATTTCTTACAGTTCTGGAGGCTGCAAATCCTAGATCAAAGTGCTGAGTCTGCCAAGGACCTGCTTTCTGGTTCATAGGGTCATCTTCTCAATGTGTCCTCACGAGGTGTAGGGGATGAGGGGTCTCCTGGGATCTGCTCTACCTACTGAAGGCCCCTAGGACCACCATACAGGGGGGGTTAGGATCTAACAGATGAATTTGGGCAGCACACATACCTTCAGTTTACAGCATTTCTCAGTGCCTGGATTCCTTGTTACAAAATATGAAGTAAAATAATAAAAACCACCCAGTTCTTATGGTTGTGGTGAACATTAAATTCAACCTTCGTTGCACATTCTAGCACACTGCCTGCTGTAAATGTTGGCTCTTGGGCCACCTCTGCTTGCATCTCGATCCATTATCCTTATACTTCTTCCCCTGAAAACATGCGCCCTTCCTTACCTTTCTCAGCACCCCTGACCCTCCCCTGTGCTGCTGTCCTTTACTATCTGAATTCCACTGGAGACAGCAGGAGTAGCCCCATCTGTTGGTGCCACCATCTTTATTGATTCTTGTCATGACCCCCAACCTTTGAAACGGAGCTGGGAGCTGGGTCCTCCTCATCTGAAAGACCCTGCAACATCTCACACCATAGAAGAGTTTTCTATGTTCTGACCCCTTTGGGTGTCTGGGCTGCTGCCATGCTGGTTCTTCTTCCTTATCTGCTGCCCACACGTGACTCCAGGAGTTTTCCTCCGACTCCTCTGGTCTTTCTTGCCCTTCATGTGATCACGATGACATGCAAGACTCTGGGATGGAATCCTTAATCTTCAGGTTTTTCTCTTGTCAGCTGTCTGCAGAGCCACCCTCTCAGCCTCTTTGTGTGAACCCCTAGCCCAAGATGGAGCTGACCCTCCTCCTACTCCCAAATCTCTTTTCCTTCTTGTTTTGCTTAACTCCGTCATAGTCCCCACCTCTCTAGTTACCCAGGTTGGAAACCCTGATGGAATCAATCTCTCCCTTCCTTCCTCGTCCAGTGCCTGATCTAACCATGTGTTCAGTGGCCAAAGGTTGGATGGTGGATGACTCCCAAGGTCCTACTGTTTTCTTCCTTACTTTTTCTCCAGTGAATCATCTTATAGCTCCCCTTGCAGGCACTGTGATGAGCATCCTATGTACCGCATCCTTGTTAACTAGGATGAGATTCAACGCACAGGGGAGGAAATTATTTTTCTCTCCTTTACACTGTGGACACTGAGGCTGGGGGAAGTTAGGAAACTGGATAAACACATGGTTAAGTGGCAGAGCTGGCATTCCATGGCCCAAGCCCTTAACCTTTCTGTTGTCTTGCCTCTAGCAGGTCTAGTCCCAGGCTACGCTTACAGCAGAATTTGGTAAGCATTGGTTGCTGAACACCTTGCACATACACCTACACATTCGTCTGTGTTTGTGTGTCAGTGTTCTGTCTACCCTGCTGTTATCCAGGTTCATCGCTGGTATATTTCAGAGTTTGTGCCTGGACCCCTGTTGTTAACCCTTCAGGGTCTTGAATGTGCCCAGGTCCCTGCTGTGGGTCCCTGCAAAAGCCTGGCCATAGGAATGCACGCACATCTTTGGATAAGGTACGTTATATCCCCTTTTCTGTGTCTCAGCCTCTCCTCCTGTAAAGCAGGGGAGCTGGATTTGTTATCTGCAAGAGCCAGTCCAGTTCGTGTGCTCCCTGAGTCTGTTCCATGGTTCTGTTTGCTTAGAACCTCTGTGTGCTCTGTACAGGACAGAGGCTGCTGGGCAATGCAGAGAGCACAAAAGGCATCGTCCCAGCTGTCATAGAGCTGAGAATTACTCAGGAAAACAAAGCCAACATTTAGAAAGCTGCCAGCCATATAAAGACCTTGTGTGTAATTATGCCTGCAATTTCAGAGTACATACATCTGTAATAGTTCAATAAAGGAAAATCTGCTCTTATCTGAAAAGAAAAAAAAATAGGAGTATTTTGTGAAAAGCATTAACTCTGGCTGAACTCCTTACCAGACTTGCTACTCTCAAAATTAATTGTTCATTCTCTAAATATTTATTGAGTGTCTACTAATGGGCCAGTTTCTGGGGACATGGCCCCTCATTGCAGTCAGAGTTATATCCAGATTTCATCTTGTTCTCTGCTTGGGAAACTTTGAAGGTTTCCTACTCTACAGAATGAAACCAGCTGACTTCCAGCCCCTGCCTCCCCCATCCTCCACCACTGTCCTGCCTTCTGGCCAGATGTGCTGATCATTCCTGAAGCTGCATTTTCATCTCTGCCCCATTTGCCTGTGAACTCTTAATCAACCTTCAAAGCCCAGCTCAAGTAACATCTGTGATGTTTCCTAATCCACTGTGAAGCCTTAGCTACACCCCTGTAACATAACACGCCATGTCCTTATTCAGGTCTCTGCTTCTCCTTTTGGACTGTGAATTCCTAAAGAGAAGAACTCTGTCTCATTCACCCATGAATCCACAGAACCTGGCCTAGGACCTGGACATTGATCTTGGATGGACCAGGGATTGCACACATCTGGAGAGACTGGTTTCCCCCATCCCCCCAGCTAGTTTCCTCTTTATTGATGTGCCTCCCACAATTTCAGGGTAATGAAATTACCCCCTCCCCCCCTCAAAAGAAGGTAATGAAAAGGATCGTTGAAATTCTGAGCTCCCTGGGTAGTTAGAAAAGGAATAGAAACCAAAACAATCACTGGAGGTGACAAAGATTGTTTTTGTCAGCTTTTTCATCACTGTAACTAAAAGACCTAACAAGAACAATTAGAAAAGGAAAAGTTCATTTGGGGCTCACAGTTTCAAGGGCCTCAGACTATGGATGGCCAGTTCCACTTGCTCTGGGCTTGAGGTGAGGTAGAACACCATGGTGGAAGGGTGTGGTAGAGGAAGTGTTGGCGGGTAGGATGCTGCGGCAGAAGGTGGGTCAGAACAGTTGGGTCAGAACCAACTGAGCAGAAGGCACCAAGTTTTTCTTTTGTCCAGCTTGCTTATCCGAGCTTTAGGAGCCTTTCCTACTATCATAGGACCCGATCTGGGTATTTCTTTTGGATCTTCTCACCCTCAGAGCAGTGCCTCTCCAACAGAGGCTCCTCTTTGTACATGAACTTCGTCTTCCAGGAACTGGGCTGGACCCAGCTGGGCTGAGGGAGCCGAGGAGAGGCAGACTTGGTGGAGCAAGCAGAGGCTGGTCTTTGAAGGGGACAGTTGCCCTCCAAATCCCTCAAGCTGCTGGGCTGTGACTTCATGCCTCGTGGCCTGTGCAAGTGACCAGATGGTGGAGGAAGCATTGCTGTCCCCCAATAGTAGCTGGCAAACCCCGCCCCAGGAGCCTCTCTTTGGCCCTGGAAGGGAACTCATAGAAGCAGGGGCAGCAGGAGCCCCACGTGCCAGGGGCTGTGGTCAAGGAGGCATTTGTGTTGGGCTTGGCAGGCGAGTTCTGGCGCTTCAGAGGACAAGGGGGGCGGTCTGCCGGGCAGGCTGCGGGCTGCACACACATGCCGAGGGGCTGGGGCTGGGCCCCAAACGCCTGCTGCTGACCCACGAAGAAAAGGAGGCATTGTGTGCGCTGGCAGCGCTCCAAGGGAAATATTCCAGTTGTTCTATGTCCCACGGCTCCCTCTTCTCAAGAAGAAAAGCCCAGAAGCGAAAATCTTTCCCCGGCTCGAATACAACCCACCCACTGATTTCAATTCAGTTTGCCTTCAAAATGTTATTTAACCTGTTATTTAATTCATTAATCCAACGGCTCTATCTTTTTTCTTTCTGGTATTGGGAATTGAACCCAGGGATGCTTTACCACATCCCCAGCCCTTTTTCTATTTTGAGACAGGGTCTGGCTAAGTTGCTGAGACTGCCTTCCAAACTTGTGATCCTCCTGCCTGAGCCTCCCCAGTCACTGGGACAACAACTGTATCTTTATGGAGCACCATTAAGTGTCGGTGCTACAGTTAGTTAGCACCAGGAGTCAGAAACCAAAGACACGGTCCTTGTCCCTTAAGGCTCCATTCCTGATTGCCAAGTGTTCAAATCCTTGTGGAATGTGGCCCTACTCCTTCTCTTTGGCCCCATTTCCCTCTGCTCTTCAGAGTTCCTGCTTGTTCTCTGTCTCTCTGCCCTGGCCTGAATCATGGCTCTTGGCAGTTACCCTTTATCAGCCCTTCAGACTCAGGCCTTTAACACAGGTGTGGGCAGAACCATGCCTCGGCCTGATTGTTAAAACCTCAGACAGGCACACCTTAATTCAGCCTCAGTTCTGCCTTTTACCATCTTTGTGACTTTGACCAAGTTACTAAACCTGTCTGAGTTTTGGCTTCATAATCTGTCAAACAAACAAACAACAACAACCCCCCCCCCCCCGTTATTTTGCCCAGCCAGCCGGGCTGCAGCAAACAACAACAAAAAACCACCATAAAACCTCGTGGCCTGTGCAAGTGACCATGTACTAGCACATAGAAGAGTGCTAGGGAAGAGTAAATGATAATAATGTAATACCTGGCATGGTGCCTCATGTATCACACAGCAACTCTCAATAAATAATAGCAAAGAAACCAACAATTATTGAGCACTCACTGGTTTTATTTTTTTTCTTCCCTTAGGAAAAGCAACAAGCACAGCTTCTTTTTCAGTGTTTTCTACATGCCAAGTACTGTGTTAAGTACAGGCATGTAGCCATCTGAACAGCCTTAGAAATTGGATAATGATAAGTCAATTGTGTTATTTTATATCCTTACAGCTGAGAAAGCTGACTCGAAAGGTAAAGTGAATCACCCAAGGTCACAGTGTTTGCAAGCTCTGCTGCTGGGAATTGTGCCTAGGTCCATCGGGCCCTTCCCCACAGCTTCCCAACCAGACACCTTGGTCACATGACTTGCTACTTTGTGCCAGGAGTGGCAGCATCAGCATCTTTCTAGATGCTTCTTGAAAATGCAAATTCTCAGGCTCCACTCCAGACCTATCTACAGAATCAGCATCTGCATGGTAACAAGATCTTTGGAAGCTTTAAATGCATATGCATAATATGGTTGAAAAGGCATTGAATTAAAGTTTACAAAGTGTTTTTTGTTTGGGTTTTTTAAAAAATTTTTTTATTTTTTTGGTACTGTGAACTCAGAAAGAGGCACTTGACCAGTGAGCCACATCCCACCCCTTTTTATTTTGAGTCGGGGTCTCAATAAGTTGCTTAGGGCCTCGCTTAGCTGCTAAGGCTGGTCTCAAACTTGTGATTCCCCTGCCTCAGCCTCCTGAGTTGCTGGGATTACAGGCCTGCCTCAGCACTCCCAGCCAGTTCACAAAGTGTTTTAAAAAGTTGGCTACAAGGTGCATAAACATTGCCTGGATGGCTGGTAAAACACAGATTCCTACCTGGAGACTCTGATCTGTATCCCTTGCTCCTTCCCTCCTGCCTAATGCTTTCACATCATGGGTTCCTCAGGGTAAGCAGAGTGAATGTGAGTGAATCCATGCAAATTTTGACTCAAAGTTTGGCTAAAGGGCTCTGCGCAGTGGTACACGCCTGTAATCCCTGCTGCTTGGGAGGTTGAGGCAGAAGGATTGTGAGTTCAAAGCCAGCCTCAGCAATTTAGCAAGGCCCTAAGCAACTCAGTGAGTCCCTGTCTCTAAAAAATATATATTAAAAGGTTCTAAGGGATGTGGCTCAATGGCTAAGTGCTCCGGGGTTCAATTCCCAGTTCAAAAAAATTTTTTTTTTATTTTGTTTTTGGCCACAGGAAGATCACAGTTTATATTTGTCATTAGGGGAGAGCTGGGTTGGACATGGGCGTCCACTAAGGACCACTGGCAGTAGCATTTTTCTGGTCTGGGGAAACTGCACTGCTGACCAGGAGATACATCACTGTCCAGAGTTATGCAATGCCGTGGATGCCTTTCTCAGCCGCTGCAGTCTCGCCTGCCCTGCCTGGTGGATGACAGAGAAACAAAATTAATTTGTAACTTAAAACCCTTGTATTAGGCCTGAAAATGTCTTTGTAATGGAAATTTTGACAGAGTGCTAGATCTGCAAAGAGCGTTTTATATAAAGTTGACATCTGTGTAACTTGACTGCTGCTTTCTGGTTAAATAGCAATTAAGTACGTCAAGACTTTTTGGTACTTTCAAAGATAATGTGAAAAGTAATTGTGTTTTATTGATTAAATAATTTTAAGTTAATTAGAAAGTCACTGCATTTTTCAGGCTGTTCCTTCCCAAATAAATTTGTCTTATTTGTAGACCTTTACGTTCCCCCCCCCCCAATGTTGTTTACATTTTAATAGTCATCTGACATTTAATGAGCATGGCTGGTGATGGAATTTAAGGGATTCATTCCTTTGCTAAATCCTGACATCTGGTTCCTTCTCTTTCTAGTTAGACACCACTGGCTCTTGCTTTATTGACAGTTATAGAAATAAGACCCAAAAGTCAGAAAACAACACTCTGTGGTAATGAGCTTGGTCTCTGGAGTCAGACAAACCTCAATTTGAATTCTAACCCTGCCACTTTCTAGATTTGTGCCCTTGAAACCATCACCTATGAAAAGGAGACAATAGTACCTACTATAATCATTGTGAAATTCAGTGTTAGCATACATGCAATATAGGAGAATAGTAACTAGCTAATAATAATTATTTTTGTTATAACAATATAATTATTTGTTATTATTACTTTTAAGCTTCAATTTCCTCATCTGCAAAATAGGTGTTTACAGGGAATACAAACATTAACATGTGAGTATTCAAAATTTGCCTGTGGTCACCAGGTACAAGTGGTGCACACTTGTAATCCCAGCGGCTCAAGAAGCTGAGGCAGGATTGCAAATTCAAAGCCAGCCTCAATAATTTAGTGAGACCCTAAGCAACTTAGTGAGACCCTGTCTCCAAATAAAAAATAAAAAAGAGGCTTGGGACGTGGCTCAGTTTTTAAGCACCCTGAATTTAATCCCTGATATAAAAAATTTTTTGTTGTTGTTTTTTTGCCTGTGGAGCTAAGCCTAAGGAAATCTCTAGCGTAGCCTGTTTGGCTGTGGCTTCTCTGTTATTAGATAAATTATCCAACAATGAGAAAGTCTTGGACAAATGAAGGCAATATTGGGATTCCCAATGAAGGGCGCAGAGACAGAGAATGGGTGACTGGGTGCTGAGGTGAGCAGGTGGGTGGGTGAGGAGCAGTGGATGGATGAGTCTGCTCAGGGATGTTGGGGAACAGACTTCACTGCTTCTGAAGCAGTTGCTGTGCTGGAAATAGATACTGAGAACAGCAGAGAGAGGAAAGCAAAAATTTAAGACTTTTGTTTTGTGCTAAGAATGCACTTCCCCTTTGGTATTTTCTCTAGAGACTGAAGTGAAGGTTTGAATTGCTTCCAATTAATTTTTTTTCTACTTAACTGCTATTTGTTTGCACACAGCAGTGAACTCGGATTGAGCCACGAGGCAGCCATCTTTACCTCATTTACCAAGGAGTTAGGACAGCACGATCCCAGGCTCTGGGTAAAGATGAGTAAAGTACTTATTAGTACAGAGAAAGTGCCTAAATGATGTTACCAACTGCTTTTATTATTGCATGGTACTTTCCTTGTAGCCACAGGCTGCAAACAAAGGTCACCAACAGGAGTGTGGTCAGTTCTCTGGCACATGTTACCACAATGAGAACTCCATTATTCCCCATTTGAACTGGGACACCCACCATGTTGTTCTTAAAGAAACCATCAATTTTGTATCCTCCAATATCACACTGCAGACAAGTGCCATCATAATGAGGTTTATAAAGGAGAACACTGGATCAGGAGTCTAGAAAGCAGAATCTGACCTTGGCCATGATGAATGTATGGGCAAATCATGGAGCCTCAGTGTCCCCATTAGCAAATGAGGAGGATATCCAAGGTCCTTTTGAGTTTTTCTCTTAACTGTAGAATAAGCAGGACTGACTGGGTACATGCCACCTGCAAGAGCCTGGGCTGATGCCATAAAATGTTTGCAGAAGCATGAAGAGGAGCCTTGACTTGAAGGAGCCCATCATCTGGCTGGAAGAGATGAGCGCAGTTGCCGAATGAGGGTCTGCCTGTGCTGTGCTCCAGATGCCCAGCCTCTGAGCCACTGTGGGTTGACTGAAACCTGGTGTTCGGCAGCACCGAAATTCTTAGTGACTCTACCCATTGCCTTCGTCTGTTTTCTGAGATATTTCTAGATAACAGAATATCTGAGACTGACAATGAACATAAATTTATTTGGCTCATAGTTCTGAAGGTTGGGAAGTTCAAGAACATGGTGCTGCCGTCTAGTGAGGGCCTTTGGGTGGCAGAAGGTAGAAGGGCAAGAGCAATTGAGCAGGAGTGCCAAACTCACCTTTATAACAACCCATTCTCCCTGTAACAAAGACATTAATCTATCCATGTGGGCAGAACCCTCATGACCTGATCTCCTCTCATGAGGCCCCTCCTCCCAATACTGTTCCCTTGGGGATTGAGTTCCTAACACATGAAGTTAGAGAAGTATATTCAAGCTGTAACACCTACATTATAGCAAAACAAAACCTGGACCTCAACGGTATATAAGATTCCTTTGTATTGCCAGGTGGTAGGCTGAATGAATTCCATCTCCTTCCAGAAAAAGTTGAGGTCAATGGAAGTTTCTAGAGTCCTTCCTCTTTCGCTGTCCCTCTCTGATTCATCTCAGATGATGCCAATCCTTCCTTGGGCCAGCATACTACTGAGGCCAAGTGCCTGTCATCCTGGTTTGGCCCATATCACATATGCCTTCTCCTCTGCTGACTGAACTTGTAGAGGCCAGGTGGGGTGTTATGAAATAATAATAAAAATCTTCAAGAATCACTGGCTCCACCCAGGTATCTGGGGATCACTTCTCAGGCTCAGTTTGGTATTAACTGACTTTCTTGAATGTTCAGGCTGTGTGTAATTGAGCCAAGAAAAACCTTCCTCCCAGCCCAGAAGGCAGATGCCACAGCCCACGCAAGCTCTAGACTTTCCACACCTGCAGCTGCTGGTAGGCATCCAGGCTGATGCCTTCAGCTGGACTCTCATCAGGGATAATGATGCTGGGGATGAGAGCTGCCCCAAGGGGAGGGGAAACCTGGGAATGTGTGTCCCTACTCTTTGAGATGTTTTCATGGAAGGGATCCAGAGGGAGGGGATGGAGCTGAATTTCCTGAGAAACATTTCCTCCAAGTTGTCATTCCCACTAGTCCACTTAGGCAGAGCAAAAGACCTTGTAGTCCACTTGCCACTTTCTAGTGGGAAATAATTTGATAATAAAAGGTTAAAGGATAAAAAGAAAAAAAATAAAGTGGTAAAGCAGCAAATACTAAGGACAACATTCAACAAAAACTCCTAAAAGTAATTTTATAAGTAATGTAAGTTAATAAAACAGTAGCAATTAAAAACTAGGACAATAGTGCTGCATTGGAGCAGTTGAGGGTCATAGCTGTAAACAATAGAACCTGCTCGGGCAAGCCTACGCAAGAGGAATTTATTAAAGGCTATCAAGTAGCTGAATGTCACTTCAGCACCCTTCCACAATTCACTTCCCTCTACCCTTTCCTTTCCCAGGTACTTTCTTCCACTTTGAAGTCTGGCCTGGGCATCTCTGCCAGCTGAGCAGAGGACCCAAGACTGACTCCTGGTTGTGAAAGGGTTAGCACTGCCAATTCCAGTTCAAACCTTGAGAAGGTGAGATGCCAAAGGAGGGAAATAACCAGGCATCGGAGGGTGTCCATAAGGTGTTGAGTAGCTGAAAAGAGCACCTCAGTTGTCTTCTGCAGCAATAACAAAACGCCCTTCTTGAGAATTGCAGGAATTCCAGATCTTGGCTCTGGTGCCGACATAGTTTTGCAGTGTTGTTTAGTGATGATGAAGGTCACCCTTCTTTGCAGAATAAAGAATTAAAAAAAAAAGAATTAATGTCCTCAATAGACTCATATAACAGACTGATTTTTGTTTATTAATTCCAACCTTAATTAATCTTTAATAACTCACTTATTATGTTGCTAGTTCCTTAGAAAAATAAAATCCCATGTAGTTATATCAGTTGTTTATAAGAACTGCAGAAAACACATGCATTCGGCATCTATGTATGGCTCTTTTAGAAATTCTTGCCCACTTCCACTGGGCCAGGGACTCTGCTTTGAGAATTATCAATTTGAGGATCTGAGGCATATAGTAGCAGGGGCATTTCTAGCCCCTAATAAGAGACCCTGGGTACTGTGAGGGACTCAGATGAGAAAGGCTTGGTTCTCACCATCAATGAGCTTTTGGTTGAACAAGAAGAGTTGGATAACTATGTAGTCACCAAGGAAGATGGCAGGACCCGGTACTGCTATGATTTGGAATGGAATGTCCCCCAGTGTCCCATGTATTGAAGGCTTGGTCCTCAGAGTGATGCTATTGGGAAGTGATGGGACCTTTAAGAGTTGGGCAACTATGAGAAGTCTTTAGGTCATTGGGGGTGTTCCCTGAAGGGGATTGTGGGACCCCAGTCTCTTTTTTTCCTTCTTTTGCCTCCTGGCCATTCATCACCTCCACTAGAAGCCTAAAGGCAATGGATCCACCTGATCAGAGTCTGGTTCCTCTAAAATCATGAGCCAAATCAACCATTTCTATTTATAAGTTAACTATTCAGGTACCTATTATAGTGATGGAAAACTAACACACACCGATAAGTACCATAAGGCAGGTTAGTTAACTTGCATGAGTTCTCAACATGTAGGAAAGACAGCATTTGGACCCAAAGCTGACTTTTTGCTACTCCTCTGTCCAGAAAGAGAAATGAGTTGCTCATCATCAACTGGTCTCTTTGTACAGAAAAGATGATCCAAAACATATCCAGAGATGCCAGATAAATCAAAATTTCCCTAAATCTTTCAGTGCTCACCCCCCAAGAAAGTAGAGATTTGTTATTCCCAACTGGAAGAAGCCTCTTCTGGTTAGAAATTAGATTCCTCATTCCATATGGTCTCACCCAGGTTGCATACCAGGCAATTCTCTACCATGAGATTTCAAAAGATGGAGAATTAGACTGGAACAGCTCTTGGGATGGCTTGCTGGGGGAGAATGGGCTGAGAGGGATGGTTGAGATTTGGACAAGATGCAATGTAGGGAAAGAGTGGTCTCTGTCCAAGTGGCACAGTCTGAATAAGGGGAGACTTAAGTCTAAAACTTTTATAGCCTTGCATATGTGAGGCACTGGGTTTGATCCTCAGCATCACATAAAAATAAATAAACTAAATAAAGATATTGTAAAAAATAAATAAATAAAACTTTAATAGGGAGGGTTAGAGTGTAGTTCTCACTGAGGGCTAGGTTACCAAGGAAGTGGCAAAAGTCAGCTTTGGGTCCAAATGCTGTCTTTCCTACATATTATGTGTTGAGATGGTTCTAGGAATTGGGTCAGGTTACTAAGGAAGAAAACATTGGACTGGGCCCTGGTATGGACTCCATTACTGAGGGGTTGTGTGACACTGGTGTCACTTTCCTTCTCTAAAAATAGGATTCCATTAAATGATCTGTAAAAAACTTTTCCAGTTGGGTGCAGTGGTGCACTCCTGTAATCCCATCAACTTGGGAGACTGAGCAGGAGGATCACAAGTTCAAGGCCAGCCTCAGCAATTTAACGAGATCCTATCTCAAAATAAAAAAAATAAAAAGTACTGTGGATGTAACTCAATGGTAGAGTGCCCCTCAGCTCAATCCCCAATTTGAAAAAAAAAGAAAAAGAAAAAAAGAATTCTTTTAGTTCTGATGAACCTTGAAAACATCATTCTAAGTGACAGAAGCCAGTCATCAAAGACCACATGTTATATGATTCCATTTATGTGAAATGTCCAAAATAGGCAAATCTATTTTAGATTAGTATTGCCTAAGGCTGGGACAGGTTAAAAGGAATAGGCAGTGAGTGATAGTAAGTATGGGGCTGCTTCTCAGGGTGATGAATGTATTTTAAAATACTGTGGTCTTTTCCACAAATGACAAAACAGAATAGTTACATGCAGAATAATGGGCCTGGGCCCTTATTTTATATCATATACAAAAACTACCTCAAAATGGATCAAAGATCAAAACTTAAGAGATGAAACTATAAAACTTGTGATAGAAAACATTGGGAAAAATCATCATGATATTGGATTTAGCAACAATTTCATGAATATGACATGCAACAAAAGACAATATTGATATACTCAACTTCATTAAAATTAATAACCTGTGTACATCAAAGGATGCAATCAAGAAAGCAACATGACATCCTACACAATAGAATAAATGATTTGTGAATCATCTCTGTTAGGTGGTTAATGTCCAGAATACATAAAGAACTCCACCACTACCACCAAAACCGAGAATAACCTAATTCAGAAATGGACAAAGGTCTTGAATAGACATTTTTTTAAAGGAAAATAAAGAAAGATAGTCAACATCATTAGTGGTTAGGGAAATGCAAATCAGTACTACAATGGGTTACTACTTCATACCTACTACACCTACTAGGATGGCTATATATATTTTTTAAAGTGTTTATTAGGATATGGAGAAATTGGAAGCTTCCTGCATTGCTGGTGGGAATGTAAAATAGTGCCACTGCTGTAGATTCTTAGTGGTTTCTCAAAAGTTCAACATAGAATTACCACATGACACAGCAATTCCACTCCTAGGTATTTATTAAAGAACTGAAACCATGGACTTGAATAGGTATTTGTACACAGTGGCCATCCACTGCACCATTATTCACAATAGCTAAAAGGTGGAAGCAACCCAGGTATTCACAAATGAGTGATGAATGAGTAAACAAATGAGTTAACAAATGTGTTACTTGTTATGCTACGTACAAGGAAATACTGTTCAGCCTTTTTTTAAAAAAGGAAATTTTAATGTATTCTACAACTTGTATAGACTTTGAAAACACACTAAATGAAATAAGCTAGATACAGAGGAACAAATATATGATTCTACTTAAGAGGTACTTAAAATGGGCAAATTCATAGAGACAGAAAGTAAAAAAAAAAGAAGTTGCTAGGACTGGAGTAGGAGGGAATGAGGAGTTATTTAATAGGTGCAAAGTTTGTGTTGGAGATAATAAATAAGTTTTGAGTATGTGTAGCACTTATGGTTATACAACATTATGATTGCATTTAGTATCACTTAATTATATATTTATAGTTAATATGATAAATATCATGTATCTTTCCACAATTTTTAAAAATTAAACTGTGGTGATATTTGCACATCTCTGAGTATACTACAAGTATTGAATTGTAGAATTTATATAAATAAATTATATGGTATGTAGATTATATTTCAAGAAAACTTAAAAATCCTTTCCAGCTGCAGTGGTCTCTAATCTATCCATTCAATGCCAATCTTCCCATCTGTCCATTAACTCAATACCTTTTTATTGAGTTCCTACCATTTCAAGTGTTAAAAATAGGGCAATGAATAAAATAAGCCTGATTCTTGCCTTTTCTTTCTTTAAACTGTGTTTTAAATTGTAACCCTAAGGTGCTGGGGTTGTGGCTCAGCTGTAGAACACTCACCTGGCACGTGTGAGACCCTGGGTTCGATCCTCAGTACCACATATAAATAAATAAAATAGACATATTGTGTCCAGCTACAACTAAAAAATAAATATTAAAAAAAAATTGTGACCCTAAGCCTGCACG
This sequence comes from Urocitellus parryii, assembly GCF_045843805.1. Lineage (NCBI taxonomy): Eukaryota > Metazoa > Chordata > Mammalia > Rodentia > Sciuridae > Urocitellus > Urocitellus parryii. The sequence goes on along the minus strand of NC_135541.1, from coordinate 44,825,481 downwards.
GTGATGCATGCCTGTAGTTCCCATTACTCCAGAGGCTGATGCTGCAGTCTGGCTGGGCACAAATCACGAGCCACTGAAGCAGGAACAAACTTTATTTCTGAACTCTACCAGCACACTCCACACACGCTCCAGGAAATCTGCCTAACGCCACGCGGCTTGTCCAGCAACCAGCAACCGGAAATATCCCTCCTCTGGCACTTCCCCAACCAATGGGAACTCTCCGGCAATCCCCGCGAGAGCTCAACTGGAACTCAACGGGAACTCCTTGAGAACTCGCTGGCGTCACCTCTCAACCACTACTTCTGGCAAAAATGCCATGCGTCATCCTGACTCGGCTATGGCCCTCAACAGGCTGAAGCAGGAGGATCAGTTTAAGACCAGCCTGAGCAACATAGCATGACCCTGTATCAATCAATCAAATGCAATCATAGCTGAACTTACCAAGTATTCATTATACACCAGGAACTGGCACAAGAACTTTGCGTCTCTTCTCTCCTGCAGTCCCCACCTGGTGCACTGAGTGAGGTTCTTCTTGAATAAGGAAGTTGCTCAGGTTCACATAGCTAGAATTTGAGCTTGGTCTCCCTGACCTCAAAGTCTGTGAAGCTGGATTGCAACCATCTGTAATTGGGCTCTTTCCTGGAGACCACCTGTCAGACTGGCTGATGTGGCAGCACTAAAGGGAAAGTTCAATAAGAGGTGGGATGACCTCCAGTAGGGAGTGGGTTTGGAAAACAAGGGGAAGTCAGTGGAGTCTTGTACAGTCATTTATAATAATTATTCTAAGGCAAGTATAACTGTACTGTTTAAGATGGTTATGTGAGAGAATTCTAAATAAATTTGAATTAATAATTGAACAACTAATTATTATACTAATAGCTAGTATATTTATTTCTTGAACAGACTATATGCCAGATTCTGTTTTAAGTGTTTACACTATCATCTCATTTAATCCTCCTGACAGCTTCATGGCTTGCAAGAAATATTACTAGACCTACTTTAAAAGCAAGCAATTGAGACTCAGAGAAGTTAAGTAATTTTTCCAAAGATACTTAGCCAGTAAGTGGCAGAGCTGGGATTTTTGACTGTTTGACTTGAAGCCCAGGCTCTTCAATTAAACTATGCAAAACAGATGGACATGGAAGTTGTTTTATACAGGTGGTAAGATTGTCGGTGACTTCCCTTCCTTTTTTCCTCGATTTATCTTTCATTTTCCAAAAAGCTATCCATCCATAATCATGATGATTTTTAGGCCAAGAAATCACATGTGATGGTCCCTTTCTGTCTAACTCATCACTATTTTATTTCGTTGCTTTTGATTTTGGATTCCCATATGCACTTGTGCAAGCAACAGTACCACTGAGCATGCCAGGCGTGTATTGCCTGGAGACATTGCCACAGCCTGCAGCCCCTCGCTGGCTGCAGGTGCCCTGCTCTGGGACAGTCTACTGGGGAGGGTGTATCTCTTCTCATCACTCTTATCGACACTGAGGGTCTTTCTTTGGAAAACGTTTTTTATCTCCCGTATAGGAGAGTCTGTCTTACTGTGATTAATAACAGCACATCTGGGCACAGTGGCGTAGGTCTGTAATCCCAGTGACTTGGGAGGCTGAGGCAGGAGGACTGTGAGTTCAAACTTATCCTCAGCAACTTAGTGAGGGTCTAAACAACTCAGTGAGATCCTGTCTCTAGTATATATATTTATATGGCTGAGGATGTGGTTAGACGCTCCTGGGTTCAATCTCTGGTAGCAAAAGAAAGAAAAAAAAAAGAACAGTGCATTAGCATCAGAAAAACATGAATTTGAATTTTGACACCCGGGTCCCAGTATTGGGGCAACTGCTACTCTGAGCCTCAGCTTTGTCCTTGGATAAGACAAACAGCCCAACTACTGCATCATGTTATTGTGGGAATTAAGTCAGATAGTGTTTGCACTGGACCTAGAGTTCCTGGCACATTGCAGGGTAAATAAGGAATGTGGCATTTCAGTGTTTATGTGGCGTCTTTTCAGTTATTGATTCATGAGGTTAAATGTTTTTTAAATATTAACCATTTGTATTTCTTCTTTGATGACTTGCCTGCTCATGCCTCTTCCTTGTTTGTTTATTGGCATCTTGATTTTGCCGATGTTTCAGTCAAGGACTAAGCATTCTAGAAGGGTCTGAATGAAGGAAGAGGTGGAGGTCTTTTCTGTGGAGACCCTAATGTCTTTCTTTTTCTTCAAGGAGCATTTTCCATGGGTCAGTATGGCCTTCTCTCTCCCTGTCCTTTCTTGTCTTAAGAAAATTTCATCTGCTTTAAGGACTCAGTGTTTAGAACAACTGATTCCTGAGCACCCCCACCCCATTGCCATACCTATGGCTTCACAAATGATCTCTCTTTCTCTGCCCACGCGGGTTGTGTTCAGTGAGAGTGACTGTGGCCGTGGCTAGTGTACTCTGAGAGGCTCTGTTTCAGTGGGTGTACCTAACACATGTGCCTCTCCCTAATCTGCATCATCCCACAGCCTGCCAAAGAACTGACCTGCCTGAGAAGAGTGCAAAAGCCCAGGAGACACTGAGATGCAGGCGTGGTCTTAAGAGACTGAATTCTCTTTTTCCTTCCCTCTTGCCTAGCCCCCATCTTGTAGGATTTAGACTGTTCTTTTTTCCACCACACAAAAGGGACCTGGGCTACAGGAATTGAAGGTTTCTACGTGGCAAAAGGAGCCAAACCTCCCCTCAGTTGAATAATTTTGTAAAGTTCTTGTGGATAAATGTGTTGGTCCAGGAGATCCTCTGGGTGGCTTGGTAGTAACATGAAGTTGGCAACAGGCCTAAGACATATGTCTCAGTGAGGCATGGGGGTGGGGATGCCGTGGCTGACACAGCAAGACCCCCGAGGGTCCCAACACAGAAGGCCAGATTCCTCTGGACAAACTGGTAAGGTTTCCCATGTAGATAGCTGCTTAAGTAAAGCCACCTTCTGCCTAGACAGCACCAGACTGAAGCGTGTACCTTGGTGTTTGCATGTCTCCTGTGCTCACAACCTGTGCGACTCAGGTTGTATGGCATAGTTGAGAGTGTTGAACTGGAAAGGAGACAATCTGGGGTTGAGTCAAAGCTTTGTGCCAGGCACGGTGGCACATGCCCGTAATCCCAGAGGCTCTGGAGGCTGAGGCAGGAGGATCGCGAGTTCAAAGCCAGCCTCAGCAAAAATGAGGTGCTAAGCAACTTAGTGAGACGCTATCTCTAAATAAAATACAAATTATTGCTGGGGATGTGGCTCAGTGGTCAAGTGCCCCTGAGTTCAATCCCTGGTACCAAAAAAAAAAAAAAAAAAAAAAAAAGCTTTGCCTTGCTTTAGCTCTGAACCTGGACATCCTCATGTGGAGAGTGGAGGGTACCACTTCCTATTCTGCTCTTTCCCCGGCTTGGCCATGGCCATGGAGTTCAAACAGGGTATTGGGCAGGTTATAGATACCAAGAGACAATTTCTTCTCCTCTGAGAGATGCAGGCAGTTGGCACAGTGCTTTATTGCAGCCTCTCGAACAGAGCTCAAGAACAGTAAGTGCTATTTCTTCCTAGAAGGAGGTCTGAAGAAGTTAAGGAAACTTGGTGTGTGTGTGTGTGTGTGTGTGTGTGTGTGTGTGTGTGTGTGTAGGTGTGCCTTCTTTTTCCTGTGTGTCTCTGTCCTGGCATCCAAGCCAAGCAGATGGGTGGCACTGCAACAGAGGTAGTATTTCCTTCCCTCATTTTGCATTCTCTTATAATTTTACTTTTAATATCTTATTTTATTTTTTTGATTGGCACATAGCGTTTATACCTGTTTGTGAGGTATAGTGTGATGTTTCAATTGAGTAGTAATCAACTCAGGAAAACCCCATCCTTTTTCTCCACTATTCTCCCTGGGCTCTGGTAACCACCATTCTACTCTCAACTTTTGTGATCAACTTTTTTGGATTTCACTCTTTTGGTCTGATGAGACACCTGAAGCAGAGGTGCTCCCCTGTCACAAATAGGAGTTTCTGAGAGGTGGCCTGTGTTTATCTGAAGGGATTGTGGATGAGCTCTGTTTCACACACTCTGTGGAGCCGCTAGCCCGAGGTGCTGGTCGGAGAAACAGAGGCAGCAATTGGAATTTAGTTAGTACACGCTGCAGTGCGGCAGACAGGAGCCATGGCGACAGGAAGTGCACCTGCAATGGATGTTGGAGGCTCAGACGATAGGAAGACAAGGCAGAATAACAGCATGCCAGGTGGATTGTTGGGTTTTGCAGGAAAGGTGCAGCCCTGGGGTTAAGCATTGCACCTCATTGTCTTAGATAAGAATTTATCTTGGGAGGAGGAAAGAGAATGCTTGTCCTTAGGTAGAGCAGAGGGAAGAGTGGGGGGCTGGCAAGACATGGGATTGCTAAAATGGAGGGCTTTTTTTTTACTCTGCTTCTTAAGGAAATGCTGTATGTCTTTAGCCATTCTCTTACCAGTTTGGAGGAGATGGTCAGTGATTATTTAAAATGTATCAGAGAGGCAGCTTGCTTCTCAGCATATTTTTCATATAACCTTGGTGTTCAAGGTATACTTCCAATTCTTTTTTATTCTCATGGTTTGGTCTATGTACTTAGTTAACACAGAAAAATAATTATAACAGTTGAGAAAAGTGCATGCTGATTCCATGGTTTTGTGGACCATCACATCATCCCGTGCCCTTCAGGAAATCTCTTCATCTCTAGATGAAAATGCTCTAGAGATGTTCTAGAGACCTTTCAAGGAAAATAATGGGGAAAACACAGAATTCTACCCCAGCAATCTTTACTCCTGTGGGAGTGATGGGAAGTGACTCAGACCATCTGCCTTAATTTTCTTTACCTGTACAACAGGGATGTGAAGTGCTTTCTGAGTGTACCAGGTGTGATGCAGGCAGGATTTCAGGGTGACACTTGCTACCAGCATCAATTTCAGCATAGGATAGACAGGAACCTGCCTTGGCCTTGGAAAGTGCCTCTGATGTTGCTTACTGGTGAGGCTTTGCTTTGTAGGATGATCTTGCTTGGCTGAAGTCCTGGGAGGTCAAGGGGACAAGATCCCTCTAATCCTCTTGCTGAGCCTGCATAAAGGAGCCTGGAAGCTCTCTGGGCCCCGTGTTGGACCATGCCACAGTGCCTGTCTGCTTTAGGTCCAGAAGCAGCACTCCTGCTTTCTGCTCCAAAGAGCTGCAGCAGTCTGGCTGGACTCCTCAGTCTGCCTAGGACAACCTGGGATGTTCCTCCTCCCACAGCTGTGACTTCTGTCTGGTTGCTCCACCCCATCAGTCCCAAGTCACAGGTCTTTACAGTTATTAGAACCCTGGCTGTAGCTGGAGCCACTGGATGACAATTTGGTTGTCATAGCAAGTACTTGCCTGATTTTCTCTTCTGCCACAATTGATGTGTTGGGGTGTTCAAGGGCAGCAGACTGATGGAGCAGCAGGAAGCAGGAGCTGCCAGCCTGGCCCAGTTATTCACTGGTCATTGTTCCTATCTTGGCTCTGCCCTGTCTGCTGCCAGACTATCATTCACTTAATGATCAAGGCTTCATGGGGTCCTGGGACCCTAGGAGAGCTGTAGGGGATAGTTGTTTCTAACGCAGAGCAGAAAGAAAGTGATGCATTCCTGAAGGCTTTAAGCTCCTCAGGAGACTGCTGTCCTTACTAGGATCAGTTTCACTAATGAGCCACAGCGGCTGCAGTGGGGGTGGGGGGTGGGGGTGAGGAAAAGCAGACTTACTTGCGACTGTGACTGTCCAGGATGAGCTTCCAGATTTGGCAGCATCCGATAGGAAGGCTGCGTGTTGTTGGAATGTCTCTAGATGGGTCCTTCAGAAACGATGGCAGCTCAGGGAACTAACTTTGCAGTGGAAGGCTTTGAGCATTCTCCCTCTTTCTGCAAGATCCATATTAACCTACTGAGCGGTGAATTCCTTTCTGACCCCTATCCCTGGGAGCAAAAGGGAAGTCAGTATTTGCTTTTCCAACAAGGTCACGGATCACCTGACCAAGTCCTTGCACAGCTGGGAAGCAGAGGGCTGTACTGAACTCACAGGAATCTGCTGCCTTCCTGCAGCCCCAAGCTGGCTTTGAGGGAGGGAGAAGTCCTTCCCGCTCCAGGCTGTGCAGGGGGAGGATGCTGGGGAAGGTAATGTGCACACAAGCTTTCCCCCCAACTGTTCTTTCTTTTTTCGTGGAGCTCCAGATGCAGCTGCTGCAATGCAGGCAAAAAAAATGACAGACACTTGCAGGAAAATGTGGGAATGGGGTTAATGAGATTGTGTTAATTTGTTCTTCACTGAGCATGAGTTATCTCCCTGTTTCTCGAGGCGGGAAGTGAACGCGCTGGAGAACTCGGTTGGCAAAAATCTTAGATTCTGCCCTCCTCTAGTGCAGGGGCTTCAACCATTTCAGTGACAAGCTGTCAGATGCCTCCTGCTTCTTAGCACAAAAACATTTCCATTTGGAGGTTTGGGGGTCCTGGGATGGGGAAAGCGAAGCTCCCATCATCTTGCCAGGATCGGTCCCAGGTATGGATGATTTTTTTTTTCTTCTCTCTTTTGGAAAGGGTGCTTTGTCTTTGCAAGCGATGGTGCAGGGATGGGTGGGTTGCTGTTGGGTGTACTACCTTGCTAAATATTTGACTTTGTGAGGTTGAATTCTCCAAGAATTCCCGTGGCAGTGAGGTTGTGTGTTGAGCCAAGCTCTCTTTTCAAGGAAATCCAAGGTGCTATTTATTTTGGCACGCAGCCTGCCCTGGGATGAAATACAGCATTTTTATTATTACAGAATAAAGAAGGGTTTGAAGAAAACAAAAATGCAGAACCAGCTTTTAGTTTTAGGACTAAGGAAGGGAAAATTTCTTTATGTTTGGATTTGAGGTTAGAAATGAGGTTGAAATGGCTCATGAAAGGAATAAATGGGGAAAGGGGGAGGGTGTGGGTAAATGCTGCCAGAGTTGGGCTGACGGGGAAATCCATGCTCTTGGGAAGGAGTGTGGACCTTTTGAAGATATCCCTAACATGGTCTGGTAGTTACACGAGGACCATAATTGCTGTTGGACAGTGACAGCCTTGATGGATTTGAATGGGCAGCCTGGGTCCCCACTGCTTCACTGCCCTATAGGATTTGAAAGATACCGCAGAATGATAGAGCCACATGAGGTGTCTAATTGACAGGGAAAGTTTGAGTTGGCCACTCACCTCTTTGTGCCCTAGTTTTTCTCTCTCTTTTTTTGGTGGTTACCAGGGATTGAACTCAGGGGCACTTGGCCACTGAGCCACATCTCCAACTCTATTTTATATTTTATTTAGAGACAGGGTCTCACTGAGTTGCTTAGCACCTCACTTTTTGCTGAGGCTGACTTTGAACTCATGATCCTCCTGTCTCAACCTCCCCAGCCACTAGGATTACAGGTGTGCAGCACCATGCCCAGCTTCCTAGTTTCTCATTTGTTAGTGGGCCCTATTTCTCAAGATGGTTTGTGTGAAGGTAAAATGAGAAATCATGCCCAAATACCTGATTCCCAGAGTAAGTGTTTAGCACCTGTTAATTTCCATTTGAAGTCAGGACATTTTGTTTCCTGTTCTTGTTTGTTCATTTAAAAACCATGCTGAGTTCATTTGTTCCTTTCAAAACGATGCCTGCCACATTTTACACCTGGGGACTTGGACAGGAATGAGTCTTGCAAGAATTCCGACCTTTGTAAGCTTACAGATGGCTAGGAGAGAAGAGCTAGAGAGAGAACACTACATAAATCTTGAGGATGATGAGCTAACGAGAAAGGCTGGAACCTGATTGGGGATCTTTGACCCTGGGATAGTCCACAAATCAATGAAAATTTATGTAATAACAGCAGGTTTTCACAGGTGCTGAACATTGGGGATGCAGCTTAACAGAACGAGGAAGAAATTGCTTTATGTCAGAGCCTTAAATGTCCCTGAGGGTTGCAAGTTTCCATTTTAATAGGGAATTCTGTTCAACAAAGCTATTTTCCTATTCTACTGTATAACAAAGTAGCATGTGTTGATGTGGCAATTATTCTTCTTTTCCAGTCACCTAACCACATCAAACGTCCACCCACTCCAAGGAATCTCCCTTCGCTAAACCCCAAGACATCTGCCATAAGGACCAGGGATGGAAGTGGAGAAGGCTGTGGAGGGAGGGAGCCGAGGGCGGGTGGAAGTGGTGAGTCGTGGGCAGGAAAGTCCCCTCCTTTCCTTCCTGTGTTTATAGAGGCCTTTAGAATGAAAAATCACTGAGTCCCTTCTTCAGGGAGCTGGGCTGCCAACCACATTTAAAATTTCTAGCTTTGAAATGATTAATATTAGCAAAATTCAAGACAGAGAGGGAAACCTAGAGGTCTCTACAAAGTTCTTTTGAGTGAAATTTGACCTAATGTGTGCTGAGTAATTATCCGTAGTCCTACTATCAGGTAGCGACGGGCAGGATTCTTAATTCTAGCCAAAGGCAGCCAGCCTGACTGATGTCCCCAAGGGGCTGGTGAGAATCTGTTCAGTCAGACATCCAGCTGCACCCAGGCGGCCCCCCTCTCAGGGTAGAGTGCTTGGTGTCCACCTTGGAGGAGCAGAGCTCTCCTTTGGCCCAGGAGGCTTTGTAAGAGAGACAGACGTTCTCCTCCTCAGGCCCACACATGTGGACCTGAGGGATTTTCATAAGCCGAGAAACATCTTCCCCTCAGGAGAACTCAGGACCAATCAGAGTGTCTTGAACAGGGCTGCCGCACAGGGCTGGACTTAGGCTTCCAAACCACTTCTGCTCTCAGCACAGGCTTGGAGTTGGCAAAGCCTGAGGCCACATTCTACTCCAATGCTTGTTGTTTGTTTTGTGACCTTGAGTGAGTGTGACCACTCTCAGCCTCAATTTCTTCTCTCTGAGGAATGGGAATAATAATAATTCCCTCAGGGTTATGGTGTGAAGATTTCAAGAGATTAACTGGGTATGTCATATGCTCCATCTACTCCCATGGCTCAGTAATGCTATGTGGTTGGAGGGAGAGAGGCCCAGAAGAAAGGGCAGAGGCTGTGATGATGGAAGGGCCAGGCATCACTCTTTTCTTCCCCAGGCTTCACCTGACTCTCCCGATCCTCTCCTAACTGATGGCATCTCCTGGCACAGACTGCAGGCCTGGATGGGGGAGAGAGGCAGCTGAGTCCTCTACCTGGAGCCTTCCTAGGATCACATTCCCTCGGCCCAGGTTAGAACCCTCCATACCTCTCCACTCTCTGCCTTCTTCATGGCCACACTTAGCTCCCAGACCATCCATGCTCTCGCCTTCCTTATCCCCAACTTCTGGAATACTCCAGCTCCGCCACTCACAAGCACTTGCACGTCAGGTGCTGTGGCCTCAAGGTAAGCCAAGTAGCAATTGTTGCATTGCTTCTGCAAGGAGTGTCTCTGTCTCCACCCTGTGGAACTCCATCAGACCTGCACCAGGAAGAGCCCCTGTCGCAGCTGCATAGAAAATGGTTTGGAATAGTCTAGGCAGGACAGAGGGCATTGGGTTTGGAGGGAGAAGGCATGTTCACAGAAGGAAACCATACCAAACTTTTGGTTGGGCAAACTTTAGAATTTGTTTTAGTCAGCTTTTTTTTTTTGCTGCTGTCACTAGAAGACCTGACCAAGAACATTTGTAGAGGAGGAAGAGTTCATTTGAGGGCTCCTGGTTTCAGAGGTCTCAATCCATAAACAGCAGCCTCCATTCCTCAGGGTTCAAGGTCAGGCAGAACAACATGGTGGAAGAGTATGGTGGAAGAGTATGGCGGAGGGAAGCAGCTCACATGATGATCAGGAAGCGGGGGAGATCTCCACTTTCAGAAACAAAATAGGTATCCTAAAGGCATGTCCCAGTGACCCACCTCCTACAGCCACATCTACCTGCCTCCAGTTACCACTGTTAATCGCCATCAGGGGATTGATTCACTGATTGGGTTAAGGCTTTCCTAATCCAACCATTTTTCAGCTAAACCTTTTTGAGTTGTCTCACACATGAGCTTTTGGGGGAACCTCACATCCAAACTATAACAGCATTTCTCTCTTGACAGGCCTGATATTTTTCTTCTCTGGTTACTTATTGGTTCCCTATTTTCCACCCTCTTCATGGATCTCTCTTCCTCTCAGTTCCACCAGCCCTTCCCTCATCAGCAGTCCACCTCTCTGGTCTGGATGTCATCGTTAAGCAATTTGGAATTCCTAAAACAGCCCTGCTTTCACTGCTGTGATATCACAGAAAATTCATTATTCTGATGTGTGTGGAGTTATAATCATAAAAAGCCAATTTCCTGGGTGATTTATTATAATGGGGGCAGGAGCGAGGTTGTTTACCATTTTAAGAGACAGTCCTAGGAATGGATTAAAACTTCTGGGAGAATTTATGGCCAAACCTCAAGGGACACTAATTCAGCCAGGTGATGTTCTACTTGGATAAATACTGATATCTTCTGACCACCTGGGTTGAACTTCCTCTGTTCAGCCCACAGTAAGAAATCACCCATATGTGTCAGCCCCTTGTCAGTACTTACAATTATCTCATCTTTGTCTTGTATTTGATTGGGGTGTTGCAGGTCATCAACGGGTATTCTTATTCTAACCTTTTCACAAAATGCATTGGAAGTCTCTTACCAGGTTATGGGTAGGTAAATGTCAACTGTTGATTTTATGGAATGAGCACTGTGCTGGTTGTGAGAAGTCTTGGGTCTGGTTCCAGCTCCTTCATTAATAGCGTGAGAGACCTTGGACAGACCTTTTTCTCCTCAGCCTCAGTTTCCTTATCTCCCAAACTAGGGGGTTGGACCAAGTGCTCCTTCACTGTCAACCATTGCTCACAATCCACAAAGACACACCAGAACTGGGCTCTGCGAATGTGTTCAGGTTCTTTCTGTCCTTCCTCAGGGGTCTGTGAACCCTGGGAGAAAGGCAGAGACTGATGTTACTTTCTTTGATGCTGTGTTTCCTCAACTCTTAAATTTGAAGGAACTCTCCACCCTCTACCCTTCTTTCTTTCAGAACTCTCCAGGAATCTTACAGACTGAGCGAATGAAGAGTGCCTGAGAGGCGGAGAGTCACATTCCCTAAGATGGAGAAGACAGATGGTAGGCAGGGGGCTTACTATTCCCTGGTTTAAAGGGACACTTGGGTTGGAATGGGATAGTTACCATAAATCCTGCAAATAGCCTATGAGAGGCCTGTAGGAGACGTTCCCTAAACAGGCAGTGTGGGCAAGCCCAAATCATGTATTTCAGGTGTGAACTACAGAAGAATAGAGAATGAAAATGAAATCATAAAATACAAAATATTGGACCTGTGTAATTTTCAGAGCATTTTCTCATCTCATCCAAGCAACAGGAAGGGAGCAGGATACCCTCCTTCATTACCTTTGTTTTATAGATGAGGAATTTGAAGTCAAGAGGCACGTGGCAAAAGTGTCTCCATTCACAGCTTTGTGACTCTACAAATCATTTAATGTCTCTGAGCCTCAGTTCCCTTGTAGGCAAGGTAGTTTTGCCACTTAGTAAACCACTAAAATTTTTGTGATTTAAAGCCAGTTATTATTGCCACTTAGTAAACCACTAAAATTTTTGTGATTTAAAGCCAGTTATTATTTCTCAAAAGATTCTTTGGGTTGGCAGGCTTGTTATCCTGATCTGAAGCTGCCTAGGCACATTCACATGGTCTTCTGGGTGGCTTGGCTGGGTCGGACAGTTTGGAATAGCCTCATTCACATGTCTGATGGTTGAGCATGTCACCTGGGCTGTCAGTGATGGTTGGTGTTGGCCGGCTTGCTCAACTGTTGCTTATCATCCAGGAAGCTAGCTGGGGCCCATTCACACATGGTGGCAGAAGTGTTCAAACACAACAAGAAGAGACAAATCTCAGTGTACAACCAATGCTCATTCTGTGTATGCCACATTTGCCATTGCCCTCCTGGCCAATGCCAGTCACAGGCCCACCCTGTAGTCAGGGCAGTTGTTGGGTAGTACCAAGGCTGGGGTAATATTGTGGCTGTTTCTGTAAACTGTCTACCATACCCCCTCTATAAACAGGTATGAATACTATTTCCTAGGATTGGTAAAGAACTAAATGTGTTAATGCATGTAAAGTTGTTGAATAACAACTCTCAAGCACAGTGGATGTTTCGATACATATATCCCTCTTCCCCTTCCAAGAAACTTGCTGAAGGTCATAGTCTAGACTCTGATCTCCTGACTTCATATGAAATTCTTTTTCTGATCACCCAATGTTAGAAATAGGAGAGCCTGGAATCCCTGATGCATCACATGGCCCTTTTTGGCCCAGGACTTAGGGAGCAGACATCAGCTGCAGCCCTGCCTCGTGCCTTTTTCCAGATGCATTGCCATATATTTCAAGGGCCTACCTTTCTCCCCAGAGAGCTGTCTTTGCAGTGCATCACTGGAAGTGGTCCCAGAGAGCACCAGCTAATACCTTAGTGCCTGGGGGCCTGTCGTCCTGCCACCTGGCCTCGTTGTTCCCTGCTCAGCATTCTCAGCATCACCCATCTCCACAGGATTACCCACAGCAGCTCCCAAGAGGCGCCCCTCCCTGCATGCACAGCGTCTCAGAGTGAAGGCCAAGCAGGAAAGCCTCCCTGGCTGCCTTGGCCTTTTGAAGAGGCTGACTTAATTCCCGTTCTTTCTGGCTTTATTTTTAGCCATTTTTCTCTCCTGTTTCTGTTTTTCCCATTTCCTCCAGACACTGATTACAGACTTTTGAATGTTTCTTTCTCACTTTCAGTGCCTCTAATTGGTTTAGTCACCTGCTGAACTTTCTTTTGTCCCTGCAGATGATTCTGTGCTACTCCCTCCTTACCTTGTCCCTTCCCAGCCCTCTTCCTCTGCCTGTGTGTGACTCTGAGGCTGATGGCTGTGTTTCAGGTCCTTCTCAGACATCTACTCCTTGGCTTTGCTTTCAGAAAAAGACAGTTCCTGGTAGCTTCGAGCCTCCTGTAGCTTACTTTTTTCTTTTCCCCAAACTCATTTTTTTTTCTCCAGAATTATTTCCTTGGGCTCTCATTCCCTCCTGAGGCTGTAGTCCTCACAGAGTTAGGGAGAGAATCTTTAGCAAATCCTCCCCCACCCACCACTCCACCAACTTTAGGATGCTCATTGAGTACCTACTCTGTGCCATGAGCCTTAATATTGCAACAACTCTAAGAATGATTATCTCCTCTTTATATATGGAGAAATTGAGGCATAGAGAAATGAAATACTTTGCCTAGAGCCTCACGGGTAGGAGATGACAGCCAGAATTCAAATCCAGCCAGCTAGCTGTGCTTGGCTTATCTGATCCAATTGTCATTTTGAGTACAGATGGTTCTCCTAATTAATTCTTGTCCTGGCCCCATGCCTGGAATTGTGAGCTCCTGCATACCTGTCACCAGGTAGAATTAACAGGAGTGGAGCATATGGTGAGGCTGGGTCTCCCTGCCTATCAGCTCAAGCTCCATCATTGAGGTCCAACATTCTGCCTGCACTGGGAAAAAGAAAAGGGCTGAAGAGTGGCAAGTGGCAGACAGGGCAGCGTAATGGACCACGAGTGAGATTGTGTGTGTGCGTGCGCACGCATGAGGATGGGTTTAAGAAAGTGCCTATTAAACCTCTCATCCATGATAACTGCTTACTCTCTGACTCCTTTGGTTCCCCTTGCCTCCCTGTGGAAGATTCTGCCTCTGAACCTGCTGTTTCTTACTTGATGCTATTATTGCATTTGTGTTCTGAACCTGCTCCCAGAGGCCTCTGGGCAAATCAGTGCATTTCTTCTGAACAGAGGCAATAAGGGTAAATAATGCAGACTCTCCTTTAGGAGAGGTCTTTACTTTCTGGGTCATAAATCTGCTTTCCACTTAACTTGAGACAAATGTCTCCTCTCTGATTTGGCCTGTCCTTGTACTCCAGGGGTCTTCTGAGTGAACCAAAGGACTTAAGAATATAGCTGAGTGTAATTGGAATCATTGCTCTCATTTACTGAAGCAGCCAGCCTGCTGCTTTGGGGTGGAAGGGAGATGTAGTTGGTATAAGAAAAACTATGTGGGTGAATGGGAAGTGATAGGGAGTTTTGGGGGGATGCTGGGAGAGTGTTTTCTCCTTATCTACCTGGAGGCCAGGCAGCTGCTACAGCAGTTCTGAAGCCCAACAGGAACCATGGTGTAGATCAGCAGCAACGCAATCCTGTTCCCTACCGTGCTTGTGACATAGTTGTCCACAGGCCTGTGGCTCTGTTCAGCAATGATGGCTGGCAGTTCATGTTCATGAGTTCAGTCTTCATATGTCTAGTTGGCTTTGTCTCATTTTTTTGGAGGTAACTATACTTCCCTAAGCACAGAGAGCCACCTGGCTAGCATGTGGCATTAGCCAGAAGAAGCAGCTATCAGGCAGGCACATGGGAAGAGCTCAGCCCTAATCTGTCATCATCCTCAGGGAAAATCAAGCCCCAGTGTGCCCCAGGTAGCACCATCATTTGCACCTTTTTTCATCTTGTCCCTTTCCCTCCATTACCTTTAGTTTCTCTGACCTTGACCACATCAGCAGTCTCCCAGCTGGTCCCTAGTTTAATACTTCTTCAGTTCTCTGAGTTGGCTGGGGGTATTACTCAGGAGCAGAGTACTTTTCCAGCATGCACAAGGTCATAGGTTCAATTCCTAGCAGCACAGAATAATAATAATAACAGTCCTCTGCAAGGTACTCCTTTTGAAATCACACTTGAATTAGTCTCCCCCTTGTTTAATCTTTTCTTGGAATGCTGGGGAATTAATTAATCCTAGGCCTCATGCATGCTGAGCTCGCACTCTACTACTGAGCTAAGTCCAGCCCCCTACTCTGTTGTTTAAAACCCTTCAGTGACTCCTGTTACCTAGAGAATAAGATCAAAACTTATTGACATGTATGTAGGTTGCTCCATGATCTGGTGCTTGCTTACCTTTCCAATTTTCTTTTTCTGCTCCTTGTTCTTCTCTTCCACACTTTAGGTTCTGGCCATATGAGCTGCATTTTGAGAGCCCTGGCACACTATGCAATTCCATGTCTCCATGTCTTTGCACATTCTGGTGTCTATCTAGAATATCTGTCTTGGCTATGTATTGGGGGATAACAATCTCCCCTAAAACTTGGTGGTTTACCACCATAATTTAATATTGATACAGATTCAACTGAGTATTTCTCACTTGGGTCCCTTCCAGTAGTTGAAGTCGGATGACAGCTAGTGACTTTTATTTATGTGTGTTTATTTATTTAGCAGTACTGGGGGCTGATCCCAGTCACACTTTATCACTGATATTTAGCCTCAGCCCTCTTTACACTTTTATTTTGAGATGGGGGTCTTGCTAAGTTGCTGAGGTTTGAACTTGCAGTCCTCCTGCCTCAGCTTCCTGAGTCACTGGGATTACAAACCTGTGCCATTTGTGCCCAGCTGAGTTGTTGACTGTTTTTCTCCGGCCTAGCACCTGGGCTAGGATGGCTGGAATCGCTGGGGGCTGGTGAGACATCACTCTTCCTTTCTCTGCAGGACCCTATTCCTTTGTGGGCTTCCTCACCACACAGCAGCCTAAGGGAATTTGGACTTACATGGCAGCCAACTTCCCATCAACTGGGCATCCTAAGAGACCCAGCATAGAATTCTCTTAGCATCATGTCTGCCATATTCTTTTGGTCAAAGCAGTCACAGTTCAGCCCAGATCCAAAGGCATGGAGAAACAGACTCCACCTCCCAATGTGGAATTTGCTTGCTTGTCTAAAGAGGGTAGGAATTGATGGTACCATCTGGAGATAAACTGGTATAATTCACCCTCCTATTCTCCTGATAAATTCCTGTTTGTTCATTTAACACCCAGTCCTGTGTCACTTTTGTGATTTCTACTCTCTCACCAAGGCAAAATTAGCTTCCATGTTTAAGAAAATAGTTTTTACAGAAATTGAAAAAATAAGTCAGGGAAGACTGTACCTTGTGCTTGATTTGTACCCCTCACCCTCCTATACCGTACGTGTGGCAGTGCTGCTACTGGATCCCATCAATCCTTGGAGGGCAAGGCAGCTATACCTGAGTCATCCTTATGCCCTTGAGACCTAGCTTAGCAACTGACACATGGGAGCTGAATAAATCGTGGCTGAGGGAAGTGAACTGAATTACTGCTGCTTTGTTGCTTTGCTGCTTTTTCCACACAGGGCCCCCTCCCCTTAGAGCCAGGGAATCAGACACAAAGAAGTTGTGGACCCAGAATATGCAACAGTGAATCACATGGGTTGATTTCCATCCTGGGGCCTCAGATCTCAATATTTTGGTCTTCCACAAAGATAATTACTACTGAGCAGGTATCAGGTGTTTATCATGTGCTAGGCATTTTGTCAGGCACCTTATATTCATTATTAATTAATTAGGCCTCACAATAATGCTATATTACCTATTATTATTTCCACTTTACAGATGATGAGATGCAGCAAGGCTAGGAGCAGAGAAATAGATGGAGCTCCAGAATCTGTATTCTGAACCTCTTTTGAGCTCAGCTTTTTCAGAGTATGCTCAGCAGAATGTCAGAGGTAATAGTATCACATGAGGAATGCTGGAAGAACCCAGTCTTCTTCTGACTGGAAGAAGAGGATGCCTGGAGACAAGTTCCTAGGGACTCCAACAGTTGAAGGACTGACTTGTTCTTAGTGGCCTCTGTGGGGGCCAGTAGGTCGATGCTGCAAGGAGCCCAATGGCACCTAGGTGTAAAGTTCCCCATAGCATCCCCCATAGTTCAGGGTGCCTTAAAAGCCACAGGATCCACAGGGTCCATATCTCTTGGAGAATATTGGCCTGTGTCCCTTTTGACATTTGTTGGCCCTTCTCCCTCTCTGCCTTTTTTTCCAACCTGTGAAAAATGTATTCCCTTACAGGGCATGGTGTTTGAAAGTGGAATTCAGCTACGCATGATCACTTATTAAGCACTAAGCAGTTTTCAGGGGGAAAGAGCATTAGCTATGCAGGCTCACTTGTTGCAGTTCTCTCTGATCTTCTTGTAACTGGAGGCTCAGGCATGGGAGGAAGCTTCAATAATATAGAGGGCGTAACTCCTTGATACCTCCAGTGTAGCAAGATTTACTAGTTTCCATTTGAGTAATGCAAGTTTCTTTTTTATGCTGAGCAAATTGTGTATCTCATCTTTCAAAACCTTCCATATCCATAATTGCCAATTAGTCCCCGTGATGTGCCAGTTCCTGGCCACTTCATTTCAATGGTTACATGACTCCAACTTGGAAAAAAAGTATGAGATAATGTTGTTTCTCTGGTCTGCAGGCAGATTCCACAGCAACATCTGAGATGACATACTGCAAATTAAAAATCATTCCCTCTACCTGTTCCCTTGCAGGCACTGGCTAAATACACATTGCTTTAATAAGATGGTTTCCCAGTATAGCCACAAGGACTGTGAGCTTCTCAGCACAATTTAGAGGCTAGAACATTTGGGAGAAATCTCACGTGACATTGTCAAGTTGAAATCACAGATATTAAGTTTCATCACCCTGTAAATTTTGTTAACTTTTCTTCTCCTCCTTCTCCTCCTTCTCCTCCTCCTCCCCCTCCTCCCCTCCTCCTCCTCCTCCTTCTTCCTCTCAGCCAAAGACCAGATCTCTCGGGGGAATGAAGAGAAAGACCCTCCCAGGAGCCACCCGTACTCTGTGGAGACCCCATATGGCTTTCACTTGGACCTGGACTTCCTCAAGTATGTAGATGACATTGAGAAAGGGAACACCATCAAAAGGATTCCTATCCACAGAAGAGCCAAGCAGGCCAAGTTTAGCACGTTGCCCCGCAATTTCAGCCTTCCCGACAGTGGGGCTCGCCCCCATGTTACTATCCCCCAGCAAAACTGGTCTCCCGCAGTGCCAAGGAAGGTGTCACCCAGGACCCAGGAGCAAACCCAGTCACTGCTGCTAGGTGATCCTCCCCATGCCTCAGCCAGCGGGAGCCAGGTGAGCTATCATAGGAAGGCCCTATTGGCGGAGGCCTCCAGGCAGCTGGAGGCTGCTGCTCCAGAGGAAGCAGAGCTCGCTTCTGGGAGTGGGCGGCCCCAGCTTTTGAGAGCATCCAGCATGCCAGCCACGCTGCCGCAAAACAGGGCCTTGGAGGAGCCAAACCTAAGCGTGGGTCTTCCAGCACCTCCTGCCTTCCCTCCTCTGCAGGGGGACAGCAGTGTCTGGGATGTCACCTTTGGCCCAGCGGAAGGATTTGCAGGTTTTCACAGCTCCAGCCCTCGAGCATCCGCCCAACTGACAGTCAGCGATTTGGGAGACCTGGTGGCAGGGCTCCCAGAGCTGGTCCAGGAGGGGGCTGAGCCTGCAGTGGGGGAAGTGAAGGCTCCAAATCACCTGTTTCTCCCAGGGCCTCCTCCTGCATTCCAGAATGCACTCCTAGAGGATGTGGAAGGCGAACACCAAACCAGAGAAGCAGAGGGGGTTCTCACCCCTGGCTCCTCAACACCCAGCCCTCCACCTCTGCCATCTCCCATCCCTGAGAATGAGCTCCCTCTGGAGGAAATCGAGCTCAACATCAGTGAGATCCCACCCCCGCCGCCCATAGAGTTGGATGTGAGAAGCATTGGCATCCGGGTCACTGAGGAAAGCCTGGGCCTTGCCCTGGTGGACCCCAATAGCATCTCCACCCTAAAGGAGCAGGTCTCAGCCCTTGAGGGTGAATTGTCTGGCAGAACCAAGGAACTGACCCAGGTCCGAGCTGCCCTTCAGCAGCAGGAAGAGGAAATCAAGACGCGGGAGCGGAGGATTCGAGAGCTAGAGTGCACTGTAGCCCAGTTAGAAGAAAAGCTTAGCCAAGAGACGTCCAGAGATGCCCAGGGCCAGGCTGATGCCATGGTGAACACTGACCCTCCCCGTGGGCTCTTCCCAGGGGAGTCATGTGACAAGAGCATCGGGGTCAACCTTCTGAGCATCACAGACTCTGAAAGCTGGGGGGCCGGGGGAGAGGAGAATGGCTTCTTATGGGGGCAAAATGGTCACACTCAAGCGGGTCAGAGACTGGCAGAGACTGTGCTACCGCCCCAGCTCTCACTGCCACAGGGACCTGAGAAGGTCCTTGCCTCCCCTTTACATTGCTGCCTCCCCACTGAACTCAGGATTGAAGAAGCAGGCTCTGAGCACCAGGGAGGCCTGCAGGCAGGAGGCGAGAGCCTGGCCAGGGCAGCACAAGGTTCTTCTCGGAGCAGTGACAGACAGGCTGCCCCAGGGGCCAGGGAGGAGCTCCCTGGGAAGGAGCACCCTGGAAGGCCACCAAGCTCTCCAACAGATGCCACCATTGGGCAATATGTGAAAAAGATCCAGGAGCTCCTGCAGGAGCAGTGGAGCTGCCTGGAGCATGGGTACCCGGAGCTGGCCAGCGCCATCAAGCAGCCTGCCTCCAAGCTCAGCAGCATCCAGAGCCAGCTGCTCAGCTCCCTCAACCAGCTGCTGTCTGCCTACTCAGCCCAGGCTCCCCCACAGGAGCCTGCAGCCCCGCCCTCCTCCCCTCCAACTGGTAAATACTGGTGCCCAAGGCAGGGAACCTTTTCTCCTTTGTATGACAAATCCAAGGGAAAAGGGGTTTTGGTTACATGAGTAGATTTCTAAAAAGATTTTAGCACCTCCAGGAGCCTAGTGGAATAAAAACTGACCTGTGTAACCATGGGGGCCGCACCTCTACTCTCCTTGTGTAGGTGTGAGTCTGACTGCAGGGCCACCACATACAGCTGTACAGATAGTGTCAGCCACAAAGATGCCAGCCAGGGAGGGCAAATAGGAGCTGAAATCCAGCCCACACTCCCTTTGCCAAACCATGTGCCTGCAGCACTGGGTCTACCCAGAGGGGGTGCTGTTCTCATTTCATCACACAAAGGCAAAGTCTTGGCCAAGGATGGTCCTGCCCTGGGTGCTCCCCTCAGCCTCCCTACCGGTTTCCTGGGTTCCAGCATTCCTGCTGGAACAGGAAAAACGCTTTCTGGCCCTCCCACATCAGAGGTTTTCTCTAGCCTGGTTTTGGATGAGCATTATATAGAGATTGGGAACTGTTCACTGTATTTTCTGTGCGCATGCATGGGCACAGGGGCTCACATGGGCCAGAGCAGCTCCTCCTCTTCTGACCCATCTCACACTCTTCACTATTGAGGAGAGTGGAGCCATTACCATGCTTGGCTCAGTGGGCAGCATGCAAGTCTGCTTCCTGCCACAGGTCACAGGTTGGCTGCCTTCTCATTTTGGCACTAGTTCCCATCTTGTCCCTTGGGAAATGCCTCCCATACCACTGAGCACAGCATGAGGTTGTGCCCTTCTCACATGTCTCCAGTGTCATCACTACCCCCACATCACAAGTGTCAACGTGCACATGAGCTAGAAAGGCCTTCTGAGGTGCCCTTGAGTGGAGAAGGGTACTGGCCCATGAGTCCACAGACCTCAGTTCTATTCCTGCTCTGCCATTCCCCAAGGAAGCCCGAGTCTCAGATTTCCTAGCCATAAGACAGGGACAACAGTGACATGTGCCCATGTGGTTCCCTGGGAGAATGTTCCAGTTTCTCTACTCAGCCATACAGAGAGGGGCATCATTAACAGGTTCCATTCTATTGACAACCACCAGAAAACCAGACTTCTGCCCAAAGTCCCCAAAACATTTGATTTGCATTATCTGGTTTCTGTCCCTGTCCACCTTTTCACACACCTGCAACCTGTATCCCCTTAAAGGAAAAGCCCTGCTTTTGCTACTCCAAGATCTTTCTAACCTGTGATGTTGTATCTACCTAGAGAGCTCCCCGCCGACCAGCCTTAAATCCATAATGAAAAAGAAAGACTATGGCTTCCGTGCAGGAGGTAATGGGACCAAAAAGAACCTTCAGTTTGTTGGGGTTAACGGTGGGTAAGCATCGCTTGTGAAGCCCCGACTGCCTTCCCTGCTACCTCTCCTGCTGTTGTCCTCGGTGCTATCTTTTCTAGGGGGAAGCATCTGGTTTTTGTTCTTCTGCAAGGGAATTAATCTCCAAGGTCCTTTAAAACTCCATGTCGGGTTTGCACATGTTTGGCTCTTTGCCAGATGTGCTGGTTTGTTGGAACCTCTGCTTTTAATATACTTGGCTTTGGTCTCCCCCAGGGCCAGGACTCTGGGTGGTTTCTGGAAGTTTTGGGGATCATGGACCCTTTGAGGAAGGTCTTTAACCCGAACCATGACACTAAAACTAGTTCAATTGTATGTGTTTAAAATGATTCTCCTTTGACTTACTGCAAACCAAACCCAAGTTTTGGGCAATGAAGGGAAACAACCAGTCTATTGATAAAGAACATGAACCAAGCCTTCTGTAGTCTAGGGACTTAAACATTGGATTTAGAATATATCATGCAGCTCGGCACAGTGGCACATGCCTCTAATCACAACAACTCATGAGGCTGAAGCATGAGGATTGCAAGTTTGAGGCCAGCCTTAGCTTCTTAGTAAGACCCTGTCTTAAAAGAAAATATTTTTTTAAAAGGACCTGGGATGTAGCTAAGTGGTAAAACCCCCTGGGGCTCATTCCCCAGTGCCAAAAAGAAAGAAAGAAAGAAAATTACAGTCACATGTCACCTAACAACCAGGGATACCTCTAAGAAATGCAGCATTAGGCACTTTTTGTCACTATGGGACACCACAAAGTACTTACAAAAGTCAAAACATCTATGATGTCACTAAGCACATGACTGTATTTTCTAAATTGCTCATTCAGCATTTATTAAATGCCAACAATATGCTAGGTGTTGGGTATTAAAAAAAAAAAGTCAAATAGATCAAGGTCCCTACCTTTAGCTCTCAGATACGTCAAGAAACAAGGGAGAAATGCTGATGTGCCAAGACCAGATGTATTAGACAAGGAAGCACAGGATGCTGTGGAAGCCCAAGGAGGGGTCCAGCCCAGCAGGCGGTGTGTCCGGGAGACTGTCCAGAAAAAGTGGGGATCCTCCAAACTTAAGTCCCACAAAACACTAGACACAAACGGGGTGGTATCATTGTTGTAGTTTCTGTGAGGGAAACATCAGAAATGATGAAGCAGGTTGTCAGGTGGGCTGCTGCTCCCACTTCCTCTGGTGTGTGACCCTCTGGCCCATGAAGAACCATGTTTTGCGCTTTCACCAGTTCACATGCAGGGGAGGAGGATGAGCCTAATCTCCAAGCCTAATGCAGGTCAAAATGCCCTTCACAGTCCCTCTCTGTGCCCAAACCTGGAGGAACTAGATCATGGTTCAGCCTTCTGGTCCACCCCAGCTCCTGCCCCGCCTCCCTCCAACATGCTGAGCTCAGGCCCATCTCAAGGCCCTGGCATTTGCTTCCTCTGCTTAGACTGAGCCCCTCCTGGGGTGCGGGAGCATAAGTAATCCTGATCTCCATCCTGAAGACTCAGGTTTAATTAGTCTGGGAGACAGTCCACCTACTGGGAATGCTACCCCCCACCCCAAGAGTTCTAATGTGCAGCTGAGGTTAAGAACCCATGTCCTAACTGAAGCAGCTCTTCCTCCCAACACTAGCCCATGGCCCTTTTTAACTTTGTGCATTATTCTTATCACTTTCTGAATATAATATTTGTTGCATGTCTGTATCTGCCTCTCCCTACTAGCATATAAGCTCCCCTAAGGCAGGGGCTTTGATATAAGCACTTAGAACACTACCTAGCACATAGTAGGTGCTCAATAAATTTCTTCCAGGTAAAAATTTTATTTGAATTGGTTTTTGTTGTGTTTTGTTTCCTTTGTGGTGCTGGGGATCAAAACCCTGGGGCCTTGCACATCCTAAGCAAGTGCTCTACCACAGAGTGACACTTCTAGCCCTAGGTGAAGTTTTTATGGAAGCAATTCTAAAATGAACACAGCTTGGTAAACATAGTACGTCCCCCATTTCTTTATCACAAAAGGAAACTGTTATTCCAAACACAATGGAGAAGAAATATCTGAGAATTAAGCAAAACAGAATGCAGGCATACCTGGGAGACTGCTGGGTTTGCAGATCCAGTGAGCGCAAGAGTTTTTATGTAGAAGCCACTGATGGATAAAGGACCTTAGGGGTTCAGCAGCAACCATAGTCACTGATCCCTGTGGCTCTGTGGAGTGTCCTCAAATCCCAGATCTTAATACCAGCATCCTCCATTGGGATCTCCTGTTGAATATCTGCAGGGGAATCAGTAAATCGTCCAGCACTTTGCCCCTGGTCTCTGGTTGTGACAAGGCAATAGGATCGTTTATAGCTGAATGTAAGAATCACTGTCAGGAGCAAAGCCACAAGTCAAGTAGCCTGAGACCACACTTTTGCTGCTCCAAGTTGTAGTTCTAACAGGCTTTAGGTGAGAAAAGCAGGTGCGTGTTTGAGTATCTGAGTCCTGCTGGGAGCAGGTGCAGGTGAGCTCACCCCTTACCAGTCTCACCCTGGGCTGGGGAGGAGAGAGCTGCAGGAGGTCTGCCTTCCACCCAGAGATGTGAAGACTTGTCAGGCAATTTGGGAACTCAGGGTGGAGGTGGGGATGCTAACCTAGACTTGGGCTCCTCTCTGGACCTAACATTAGGATTCCAGAAGCAAATGGCTCTGTGAGAACCTTGGATTGCCTGTCTGAATCACCGAATCATCAGCCAATTCAGGGATAGGGTGCTGGTGTGTTTGCTGCAAAGAGCACAAATTTGCTTTTCTTCACAAATGGCACCCAGCACCAGAGCCTGTTTCTCTGACTGTAGGGTTCCTGGGAGCCTCCTCATCCTGGCCTGCGGGATGTGCTTAGTGAACTGGGGAGTGTGACCTGAGACCTGCCTTGTTCTCCTTGGTGTTGACATAGCCCTGGGCAGGTAGGACAGGACGAGTGACCTCTTCTCCTTCTCCAGCTATGAGACCACTTCCAGCGAGGAGACCAGTGGTGAGGACAGCTCTCCAGAGGACTTGTCTGACAGCGAGGCTGAGAAGAAATGTGGTGGCCCAGAACACAGGCAGGGCAAAGATGCCACCAGCTGCGAGGCTGGACAGGATGTCCCTGAGGGCACTGACAGCACAGGCCAGGAAAGCGGGTTTGGGGAAGAAGCCCCCCATCCCAAGGCTGAGAGGTGAGTCAGATGGGTGCAGAGGGGGCTGCCATTCCTCTGGTGAGGGGCGAGGGCATGCACTCACCCTTCCATCCGGTCATTGGGTCATTTGTTGATCCACCCGTTGGGCAGAGTTTGTTGAGTTTTCTTGCAGGCTGGGCTCTGGGCAGTGGCTGAACTAAACAGACATGACTCCTGGAATATTCTGTCATAGGTAGAGCTCTGCGGATAAAGCCAACATTCACCTAGCCCTGGAAATGTGATGGATGGACAAGTATTATTTTATATAAGCCTTTTCACGGTCCTGCAAGGCAGCCATCTCTATGATCCCCACTTTACAGGAGTGGAGATGGAGGCTGTGGAGGGAAGTGATGCTCTAGCAGAGCAGTTTGGACCTGCTGGTTCTGACCCATACACTTCTCTGCCTCTCTTGTTGGCCAGGTGACACCACCCTGTAAAGTGATGGGAGGCACGTGATGTGACTGGGGGTGGGGGGGAGAGAGAGAGAGAGAAGGAAGGTGGGGGAGAAGGAGAAAGGAGAGGGGGAGTCTTTCTTTTCCTGACTTGGAAAAGAAAGTGATCAGAGGCCATGCCTTTGGAGCTGACCACACCTTGATCCAAGAACTGCCTCTGCCATGGTGTTCTTTGGCAAGGTCCTTAAGCTGGGGTCACCTCCCTTTCCTTATCTGAAAAAATGTGGATAATAGTGACCTCTTAGATTTGATCTGAGAATTGTGTGAGAAAAAGCACTAACGTGCCTCACACAGTTCCTGTCATGGAATGGGCTCCCGATGAGCGTAGCAATAGCTGAGTCAGGACCACCACCTGCAGCCTGCTGCTGGGGGAATGCTGAGCAGCAACAGAGGCTGGTTTGTGAGCAGGTGCACAGGGTGCTCTGTCTGGCAGCCCAATGAGACTGTGCTGAGCAAGCAGGCGTGGTGGCACACACCTGCAATCCCAGCTGTTTGGTAGGCTGAGGCAGGAGGATCTCAAGTTCCAGGTCAACCTGGGCAAAAAATAAAAAGGTCTGAGGTGGCAATTTGATGGTAGAGCGCCCCTGGGTTCTGTTCCCAGTACTGCAAAAAATTAAAAATAAATAAAAGTGAGTGGGCTCTCAGGGACTGGTGCCATTAGAGGCCACTGGGGCCTGTGTGCGTGTCGCTGTGGCACCCAGTGTCAGTGATTCTCATTTTATGAACTCTTAGCCCTTGTAGTTCCTTCATGGAAGAAGGACCTGAAGAGATTTGCTGCTATGTGTTGGGTTCGTTGGATTTTTTTTTTTTTCTAGTCCACCCAGGAAGAAAAATTTCATCCAGAGTCAGAACAGCAGCCCTCAGTCCCCAGTGAGTTGAGCCCACAGCCTCTGAAACTTGGTTTATCTGTTCCAACAAGAGCAGGATGCAAAGGCTCTTCAGAGCCACATCAGCAGGGTGCTGTGATCACCCCACACTTCTGAGGAATGTTCCCTATCCTGGGGGAGTTACCAGGTTTGGGTGTTTGTGTTGCTGAGAAGTGAAAGAGGAAAATGAGAGTCGTTTTTTATCAATGTGGAGAATGATTACATAAATATGCTTCTCTGTGTGTGTGTCTGTGTGTGTGTGTGTATATATATCACACACACACAGACACACCATATGTGTGTGTGTTTGTTTTCTTTAGATATAAACCCTCAGAAGAATTTCTTAACGCATGCCGAGCATTGAGCCAGTATCTACCGGAAACTGG
This sequence comes from Urocitellus parryii, assembly GCF_045843805.1. Taxonomy (NCBI): domain Eukaryota; kingdom Metazoa; phylum Chordata; class Mammalia; order Rodentia; family Sciuridae; genus Urocitellus; species Urocitellus parryii. The sequence goes on along the minus strand of NC_135541.1, from coordinate 44,799,679 downwards.
GACCACCACCGACCAGCTCTTGGTACTCTGATTTTCCGTTGTTGTGTAAAGATTTCCGACTAGGGTGACTTTGGCCCCTTGCCTTATGCTGGGGTGTGAGTGTGCACACAGGAGTCCCTGTCCTCAGGGAATTCTGTCATTTACCCAAATGCTGCCACCCAAAATGATGCATTATGCTGAGGATGTGGAAGGATCAATCTGCATGAGGAAGTAGGTCAGGGGCTCAGAGGCATTTACCAAGGGAGATTCGGCATGGCCACCCGAGTGTCTGTCACCAAAGTGTTTGTGGCTGAGGCTCAAACCTCTGCCCTGAGGTTGGGGAAACGTATGGGTGGAGTGGGAAGAGCTCGTAGAATGGGAACTGTGGGTTCTGGTCCCAGAACCTCACCTGTGAGGCAAGAAGTGAGTGATGGCAAGGCTCAGAGCCTGCCTCCTCATCAACACAACAGTAGTGATGAGTGATGTGTGTCCACCCCCTGAAGCTCTGACACTTAATTCCATAGTTATTACTGCTTTTCTTAAAGTGCACCTATGGGTCCAGAAACAAGAAAATCCATGTTTGCTCCTTTGTACCTTTGTGGCCCATGGAGATTTGAACATGCGATGATTGGGTCCTACTTTTAATCAAGAGCCACTGACATGGGCACATTTCCCACGGCAGGAGAGAGCTGTCAGAAACACAGCAGAACAACCTGTAAGCGTTTTAAAACCTATTTTGCTCTCCTCTGCAGAAGAGCCCAAAGAGTAAAAATATCAATTCAGCAGAGTTTATTACTTGGCCAGGCCATTTTTATTATTTTATTGTAGCTGATTTGGCATATGGCAGTTCCCAGACTTAAAGAAGCAGTGTGCGGTGTGGATGTGAATTGAAACTCCTGTTTCTTGTTCTTAAACAAATTATGGAACTAAGTCTTACCTCTTCATTTAAAATCCCCTGCTATGCTCCTTCCTATGAGGGTCTTTCTCCAGATTTTCTTGAAGATTCCTTGGGTGAAGCAGATATTCCTTTCTAGGATATGAGAGAGAGAGAGAGAGAGAGAGAGAGAGAGAGAGAGAGAGAGAGAGAGAGAGAGAGAGAAGGAAGGTGGAGGGAGAAGGAGAAAGGAGGCAGGGAGAGATTCTGATACATAAAAGTCTTTTGGCCACAAGTGATTTCTCTGTTCCTGACTTGGAAAAGCAAGTGATCAGAGGCCATGTATGTGCACCCCCACAACCACACCCACATTAAGATCTGAGCATGGATGTCCCCCTGTGCTCCCTCCTTGCCCCTGCCTGAGAGACAACACAGGCTATGCAAGAACCCCACTCTGCAGAGACTTGGAAATAAGGAACACAGCCCATTTTTCCATTCCCAGTGTGTAATAGGGACAAGTAGTATTCAAAAACGTTATTTACTTCCAAGGTCGCAAGCTGAAACAGGACTCAAACCTAATCACATTGATTTAGTGACTCCAAACCCAGTGCTCTTTCCAGAATGAGCATGAAATCATTCATAACAACCATACCCCAATAGCTTCCCCTCCCCTTTAGGTAAATAATCTAAACTTGTGTCATCTTAAGCCCTTAGCTCATGTTATATACAGAGTGGATGTCATTAACTTGGAAACTCCTATGGTCCAGGGGAGCCAGATGATACAGAGAGCAGGGGTCCTGTCATGGGTCGTTAAACTTTTCACTTTGGAGAGCCCAACAAAACTCATAGCCAAGAACAGGGTTGGAGATGTAGCTCAGAGGTAGAGTGCTTGTCTAGAATGCACAAGGCCCTGGGTTCAAGTCCTTGCACCACAAAAAAAAAGGAAAAGAAAGTCAAGAATAATTCAAGCCCACCTGTTTGGGTTTTATTTCCAGCATAAATTGTGTATGATTGTCTGTATAATGTTGTGACTTTCCAGCTATGCCTAGTATAAAAAGGCAAGAGCCCTTGTGCCATACAGGGTAAGTCAATGTAGACTGACCATGTGGGCATGAAAGAGAGTTTTAGTAATCTGGTGCACAAAGATTGTGACCTCAACTTACACTAGTTTCAGGCCATCACCTAGGAAAGGGAGTTGTTCCTGGTTATTGCAGTGTCATCCCAGAACTCCTTGCTACCACCAATGGAGGGTTGATCACAGGTCCCATGTGTTCCTGCATTCCCAACCTTGCTGTCAGTCCCCTACATAAATCCCCTGCAGAGATACAGGGAGATAAGGGATGGAGGCAGAAACATTCAAAGCTGACACATCCTGGTGTCAAGTGGGACATCGTAGACCAGGGAACCTCTCAGAATTGGAATCTTTTGGGGTTTCAGAGGCAAAGCTTGAACACCATCAGTCAAGAGTGGTTCCGTGTTTCCAGCCGGAAGTCATCTAGCCCTGCCATGGTGGCCGCCTACCTCTCTGGAGTCCAGCCTCACTCCCCACATCTCCTGAAGCTCCTTGTCAACTTGGCTGATCATAATGGGAACACAGCCCTCCACTACAGCGTGTCCCACTCCAACTTCTCCATCGTGAAGCTGCTGCTGGACACAGGTCAGAAATGGCTGCACCTGCAGTCTGGATCCCAGACCTTTTTTTTTTTTTTTAAAGAGGATCTCACTTTGTTACCTGGCTGGCCTCCAACTCCTAGGCTCAAGCAATCCGCCTCTCTCAGCCTCCTCTGTAGTTGAGGGCCATTCTTGTACCATACCTCTTTCCAGCAAGAAAATTCTTCACTCCTCAGAGTTCCTTCTTTACTCCAGAAACTGGACTATGCCATGTTGCCTATATCATGTCATTCACTCTCCACAATAGACTTATGATATTATTCTCAATTTGTAGGCTCAGAGAGTTCTAAAACTTACTCAGGTCACAGTGCTGATAAATGGTAGAGCAGATTCTAGATTCGGTCTTTTCAACTTCAGAGCTCTACCACACTGCCTTAGGAAAGGTCACCATTTCTTGTCTTTCTAAGATACTTTTTAACAAAGGTCTTGGCTCCATTTGACCAATTGGACTCCATTATTGTTTGCGAGATAATTATTGATTACTTATGAGGTCCATACTGGCTACAACCTGACATGCAAAAGAGCAGGGCAAGATGGCTCCCAAGAGAGGTACAGAATGTGATTTAGGGATGCAGAAGAAGTGAGATAATATTCAATGCAGGAGCAGGAAAGGTGCCGTGAAGCAGATGGGGTTCCACAGGCAGAGAATGTCCAGGTGAGGAGAGCACCATAGAGGGTAAGAAAAGAAAAGACACCTGGAGGTCAGAATGGCTCCTGGTTTGGACAAGATGTGAACAAAAGTTGGGAAGGTAAGTTGGAGCCATTGGCATGGAGGACTTTGTGTGCCAGACTGACACCTGTTTGAAAGGTGCTGGGAAGTAATACATATTTTTGTGTAGGGAGCTCTATCACCAGGGCAATTCTCCAAGAAGCATAATTTGGTGATAGGAGCAGATTAGTGGAAGAAGAGAGGAGGAGGTGGCAGGCTAGTTGGGAGTGCACTGCAAGGGTCCACAGAGAGGTAGTGAGAACTAGATGATCATAGCAGGAGTAGAAGAGCAAAAAGTCACTGGAGAGTTAGTGACCACCTGGCTGTGATGGGCCTGGGGAGTCAGAGCTCTATGTCAGGCTTCGATGGCTGAGAAGATGATGGTGTTGTAAAGGGGAAAGGAGCAAGTGTGGGGAGGCAGATTTTCAGTTTCTAGTGGTCATCCAAGCGGAAATGTCCAGAAAGCTATTGAGAATTCCAAATCCAAAATCTAAAGTACTAGAGTTTCGGGAAGGGCTGGCTAGAGCAAAAGCACTGGAGTCCTGGGAGAGTCTGGCTCCAGGAATTGGAGCAGAGGCTGATCTGCTCCCTTATTAAGGAAGCGTGGGGCCGGGGTGGGGGGGGGGTGGGGGGGTGTTGGGGGGGTGGGGCGGTGGTGGCGGTGTCTGATATCAGAAACCAACAGCTTTCCCACTTCTCAGGTCTTGTCCATCTAACTTAACTTCCTCTGCCTGCTTCCATGGTCTGCCCTGCAGGATCCCACCTGGCATAGCTGTCCCTGTGTCACCACACTCTCCTCCTGTGTTCCACCCAGCCATGCTGGCCTCAGACTCACCTAGCTCATTCCTCCTGGGATCTTTGTATTTTATTTCTATCAAGACTCTTTCTCCTAAAACTTTTTGTAGGACTGGCTCCTTATTACCCAGGTCACAGCCCAAATGTCACCTCCTTGAAGTCATTCTGGTGACTCTATTTAAAGGGGTTACACCCCATCTGTTGCTCTAGAGGAACACCTGTTCTTTTTTTTTCTTTAGATGATCTTTTTATGTATTTCTTCCCAACAGAATACTAATTCTGTAAAAAGGGGCTCTTGTCTGTCCCTTTCTTTCCAAGTTCCTAATCCAGTTCCTGGATGATGCTCTCTGTTAAAGGAATGAGTAATGGATGACTCTTGGAGTTCAGTTAATCTCCAGTGTACTTCCAGTTCTCCTCTGTTCTTTTAAGCAGCCTTGAGGCTCTTCCAAACCAGAAAGGTGACATATGTAAAAATAGCCTAAACTTCTATCTAATTCTCACATCATCAAGAAATTAAATTCCATTGGGGCTAGGGATATAGCTCAGTTGGTAGAGTGCTTACCTCGGATGCACAAGATCCTGGGTTCAATCCCAGCAATTAAATTCCAGTTCTAAGATTGAGTCAATGTTATTGATTTCAGTTACTCATGGATTCCTGGGTACCATCACCATGGTAGCTCAGTTGAGGGAGGCACATGGTTCAGTGGAGCATGCCTCTGTATTCCCCTTACCATTTCCAGTATTCTGGGCCTTCAATTGAGAACATGAAGAACAGTAGCTAGAGTCTTTTGAGTGTCTTCCCCATCCCAGAAACTGGTTTAGGTATGACATGCATGTTCACATATACAATCCTTGTGGAGATTGTGAAACAGATATTAATTGCATTTTCCAAGTGAGGAAACTGAGGCCCAGAGATGTCAGTAAATTTGGTTGAGATCCCAGAATCTGTCACAAAGCCAGAATTCAAACCAAGATCTGTCACTCTCCCAATCTAGACTTTTTCTACTACCCTCAAGTGGTTTACAGGGACAGTCTGAGGCTTTGAGAGCACCTAATATGTGTGTGAAGAATCCAAAGACAAAGTAACATGGAGCCCTGTCTTAAGTAGCTCCCAGACTTGTAGCCTATTAGGAGTTCTAGGTGGGCTAGGCCAGGACAGTGAGCAGACACCCTAAGATTTGGGTGCTGTAAATTTCTGCTACCATTGATTAGACATACAGCTAATACTCATCAACTTTATGGTGGTTTGGAAGCTTCCCCTTTGATGTACTAGCATAGAGGGTGAAAAGGGTTGTGGAGAACAGGCCCAAAATGCCATTACTTTCTCTCATCAGTAGAAAGGGTGTTGAGAGTGACAGATCGGTCACACTCCCAAACCTGGGCTCCCTTCAGAGGCCATTGTGAAGCATATGAAAAGCACATTACAAACTGTAAAGTGCTGTACAGAAAGTGACTTCTTCTTCTTCTTCTTCTTCTTCTTCTTTTTCTTCTTCTTATTATTATTATTATTATTATTACCTGGGATTGAACTGAGGGACCTTCAACCACTGATCCACATCTCCAGCCCTATTTTATATTTTATTTAAAATACAGGGTTTCACTGAGTTGCTTAGCACCTCCTTTTTGCTGAAACTGGCTTTGAACTCGTGGGCCTCCTGCCTCAGCCTCCCGAGCTGCTGGGATTACAGGTGTGTGCCACCAGCCAGGCTGTGACTCACTGTTATTGAGAATAGAACCACAGAGTACACCTCCATAAGCTGGGTCCCTAGTGGTGCAAGCTTGTTGAGTTTGAGCATGCTCAATGGAGAGCCTTTCAGTAGCATGTGGCGTGAATGTGGATCCTCAGCCCTTTTCTGGGACACTGGTGAGGACCTCACTCCAGTGTGGGGCACATCATGTTCTGAAGAGATAAGAGCGCTGGTAACCTGAGGCCTATTCACATCTTAAAGCAAACTTAAAGTAGGGGTCAAACCAAAAATTGTTAACACAGCAGTGTCCACCTTCACTCCTAATCAGGACAGGCTGCTGAGGTGGTGCACTGGGTTATCATTCAAGGTTCGTAACCCATTCAATCACAGCCATGGTCAGAGGGGCTTGAGAGGAAAAACTGCTAATGAGTCAGCCAGACCAAGGTTTGCAGATCCATTGGCACTCAGGTATAACAATGGCACACTTCCTAAAAATGCTTGGGGTGGAGCAGAGGGAATATCAAACAAATGCTGGGTTCTCTCCTTGCACAGAACTTGTAAGTAGCCCTAATTGACATTGTTCCATAATTAGATTTCTTCTAATGAATTCCTAATCTACAAGAATACTATTCTGAATGATCATTGTTAACACTAAGCTTTTACTATGTGTTAGGCATGCTCTAAGAGATTTAAATACATTAACTATAAATTCCACAATAATCCTATGAGGTAGGTTCTGTAGTTCACTCTTTTCCACAGAGGAGGGCAGCCTAAGAAAGACTGTCTTGATCTACTGAGATAATTTTGTTATTTTGCCCAAAAGAGCCACCTAGGCTTTTCTAATGAACAACTACACAGGGACAATTTGGTTTTGCACACAATACTACCCTGGAGAAGTGACATCATTTATATAAGAGACATCTGTGTCTCACAATCCTTACCTCTCCTTTGGATAGCCTCAGGACCACAAACCAAGAATTTCTTTTCTTTTCTTCTTTACTACTTCATCTCAAAAAGTATACCAGTTTTAGCTGGGTGCAGTAGCACCCACCTGTAATCCCAGTGTCTGGGGAGGCAGAGACAAGAGGATCACAAGTTCAAGGCCAGCCTGGACAACTTGGCAAGACCCTGTTTCAAAAACAGAAATATGTTTAAAAAAAAAAAACATAAAATTTTAAATGTGTGTGTGCATGTTTGAGAATTTTTTGCACATTTTTTCATTCTGTTGTGAAAGGTTGATTCTTCTTTTATTCAAAAGTTATGGTGTTTTTATCTTGCTATTTTTCAAGTGAGATGGTCATTTCTGGAAGATTTTCTATGTTTATTCTAAAGGACTTACATGCCCAGCCACCACCCTGAGTTCCATACAGACATGAGCTAGTGAGAGTGAGACCTGCAGTGCACAGCTGTGGGTACATGTGGCTGGTGACGGATGGGCTCAGGACCCAGACAGTCCTGAGCCCTGCTTCTGCTTCACCTGCACATGAATAGTTTATGCATCTTCTTAGCCTTTCAGAGTCCTCATCTGTAAAATGAGAATAATGTCATATGCTCAGGTTTAGGAAGTAAAGTCATGGTCATTGACCCTTTGGCCATCTCTGGCCTCCTGTGGACCGCCCTTCCTGGGTATCCTCAGAAAACTTGTTAAAGAAAGGTAGCCAGCTTTAAATGCTGCCAGAATTGTAAACCAGTGACTCCTGCTGTGGGTGGCGAGGCTCTATTCTTTGGATTATTAACTAGCAAGCAGCGACTTATTGACCTGGCTAAAGTGGAGGCTGCCTTCTGGCCCCTTGGGGCTATTCCATCCCTGGTTGCTCATCTTGCAGGGGTCTGCAATGTCGACCACCAGAACAAAGCTGGCTATACTGCCGTGATGATCACTCCCTTGGCTTCTGCGGAGACCGATGAAGACATGGCTATGGTCTGGAAGCTCTTAAGAGAAGGAAATGTGAATATCCAAGCAACTCAGGTAGGTGGCGTGAAGGAGATCTCTCTCCTGTTTAAAAGATGTGGGAAACCTTCAAGTTTTAGTATGCCAGTGAGGCAAGAAATTCCATACAGATTCATGGAGAGTTTTTCACCCAAGAAGGCTGGGCCTCCAATCCTCATCCATCCAAAGCCTGAATATTTGGTTTTCTTTGTAATTTTTATTTGTTCTTTGTAGACAGACATGATAGTAGAGTGTATTTTCACATATTATACATACATGGAGTATAGCTTATTCTAATTAGGATTCCATACTTGAGATTGTACGCGATATGCGTCACATTTGTCATGTATTCATATATAAGTATAGGAAAGTGGTGTCTGATTCATTCTTCTGTCTTTCCTATTCCCATTCCCCTCCCTTCCCTTCATTCTACTTTGTCTAATCCACTGAACTTCCATTCTCCCTTCCACCCTTGTTGTAAGTTAGCATCCACATATCAGAGAAACATCTGACCTTTGATTCTCTGAGATTGGCTTATTCCACTTAACATGATAGTGTCCAGATTCATCCATTTACTGGCAAAGTCATAAAGTCATCTTTTTATGGCTGAGTAGTATCCCATTGTATATATATTCCACATTTTCTTTATCCATTCATCTGTTGAAGGGTACCTAGGTTAAGGGTATTGTGAACTGAGCTGCTATAAACATTGATGTGGCTGTGTCAGTGTAGTGTGCTGATTTTAAGTCCTTTGTGTATAAACCATGGAATGGGATATCTGGGTCAAATGGTGGTTCCATTCCAAGTTTTCTTAGGAATCTCCATACTGCTTTCCACATAGGTTGCACCAATTTGAAGTTCTACCAGCAATGTATGAGTGTACATTATCTCCCAGATCCTTGCCAACATTTATTATGACTTGTATTCTTGATAATTGCCATTCTGACTGGACTGAGATGGAATCCCAGTGTACTTTTAATTTGCATTTCTCTAATTGCTAGAGGTAGAACATTTGGTTTCTTTAAAGGTTCCTGAGACCCAGATAGCCAGGGAATGGGTCAGTGAGCTTCTAAAGCTGAGCATATTCCACCTGAACTTGGCTTTTTGAACCAAACATTTCTACCATTAGCCTTTTGAGAAATAAAAAAATAAGCCCCATTGGCAGTCTACCTCAATCATGACCCACAGGCATCTAGCCAGTGAGGATGCTCTTTGGAGGCCTAGTCCTTTAAGGAAGTTACCACCTCTGTCATTCCTCCTTTCCAAAGGCTTTTAACAAAGTCATCAGTTTCCAGCCTGGTGGATAGAATTGGCAGATAGCCAGGACATAGAGGAACTGTTGTTGATCAGTCCCAGGAATGATAAGGATGCTCATTTCCCAGGCTTCAGCTTGGATCAGAGCATCATTATAGAGTTTTGCTGGTGAGTGAGCACTCTGCCTGGCACACTTACACAGTCCTTGAAATAACCAGATCTCAAATACCCATCGCTGAGTACAATGTCACACACTTGTAATCCCAGCAACTTGGACAGCTGAGGCAAGAGGCTCTCAAGTTCAAGGCCAGCCTCAGCAATTTCATGAGGCTCTAAGGACTTAGCAAGACCCTGTCTCAAAATAAAACATAAAAAAAGGACTGGGGATGTGGCTCAGTGGTTAAGTGACCTTGAGTTCAATTCCTGGTAACAAAAAAAAAAAAAAAAGGAAAAAAGACAATGAAAAGAAAACATCGCTGAGGACCAGGTGCAGTGGCACACACCTGTAATCCCACCAGCTTGGGAAACTGAGGCATGAGGATTGTGAGTTCAAAGCCAGCCTCAGCAAAAACTAAGAACTAAGCAACTCAACGAGACTCTGTTTCTAAATAAAACACAAAAAAGGGCTGGGAATGCGGACCAGTGGATGAGTGCCCCTGAGTTCAATCCCTGGTACCCAAAAAAGAAAACATAAAAATAAAGATAATGCCCCTGTCTTTCTTCCCACTCCACCAACCAGTGTGATGACATTGTTTTGGGCACATAAATCATGTTGTGGTTCCTAGGAACAGTCCTGTGGGTCAAGATGATAAGAGTAATTTCTGCCAGACCCAAAAGGGCCCTACAACAAAGATAGTAGCCAGGGAGTCAGGACATTTGGGTCTACTAGGACACATGGGCCCACTAACTCACTGGGTACCTTTATCTCTGATAAGAACAACACTTGAAAGTCACCTTGGTGATTTCCTCCCCTCCCCCCCCCTTTTTTTTAATTTGTAAGATACCAAACAGTCTCCTTCTCCTTCTTCTTCTTCTTCTTATTATTATTATCATCATCATCATTATTATTATTATTACCAGGGATTGAACTGAGGGGCACTCACCCCTGAGCCACATCCCCAGCCCTTTTTGGTATTTTTTTTAGAGAGAGGGTCTCACCCAGTTGCTTTGGGCTTAGCTAAATTGCTGAAACTGGCTTTGAACTCACATCCTCCTGTCTCAGCATCCTGAGCTGCTGGGATTACAGGCGTATGCCAGGGCATCCAGCCTCCAGCTTCATTATAATGCTCTCTGAGCCCATGGCCTCCAATGTCAGGAACCCTATGCTCTTCTCAAGCAGCCTGTCTGTTACCCCAAACAACTCTGATAAATGTATAAAGTGACCCAAAATCAGTGTTCTGAACTTTTCATAGAGTGATTAGGTAGAAGTTGTTTGAGATTCACACCAAGAGAGATCTTGTGAACAGCAAAGGTATTCAAGGCAATCGGAGCCTTGGGGCCTGCAATCCTCTTCTGGAGAACACAGGGCAGGGGACTGGTCTTACCTAGCAGGGCTTTGAATTGGACAAGGTACTACATAGAATAGTGGGGACCCCTCCAGAGGTCACTTGCCATGTTGACCACACAAGAATGAATAGTTACATTTCACTCTCCTGTCTCCCTTTTTTAAATATTTATTTTTCAGTTGTACTTGGATACAATACCTTTGTTTTATTTATTTATTTTTATGTAGTGCTAAGGATCAAATCCAGGGACTCACATATGCTAGGCCAGCACTCTATCACTGAGTCAACCCTAGCCCCTTCCCTATCCATTTGGAGTGAACATAGATGATGGCATAACTGTCAAGAACTGGCAATTGCCATACACCATCTCCAACCAGCATGAAGACCCTGGCAGGTAACATATGCCCAGGGCTCACTACAAGTCCACTAGACCAAGAATGCTGGTCACTCCTGTCTTCCCTGACCAGGGAGAGATATGGAGGATATCTTGCACACATTCATGTGGGTCCTAACTGGCAGTGCCTGGATTTTTCTGATTCCAAACCCCCTTTCTTTTTTCAAAGCCCCAGGGTGCTGAACGGTGCAGCAGAATGCACAGGGACTGTAGATTGGGGTTGTAATCAGCCAGCACAGCAGCAAACACGTCCTCAGCTCTTTTTAGACATGGCATTCAGAGTCATAAGGTATATGAAAGGAAAGAAAATACAGACTTTGCCTGATTCTTGCCATTTTACAAAGCCCATTATCCCATCAGAGAGAAATCGCTGACCTGCCCGGAATGCACGAGAACCACAGGGGCAAAATATAATAAATCTGTATAAGAGGACTATAGGAAAATATCGACATGTAAATAGTGTATACAAGGGAGATGGGAATGGGAAAGAGTAGAATGAATCAGACATAAGTTTCCTATGTTCACATATGAATACACAACCAGTGTAACTCCACGTCATGTACAACCACAAGAATGGGAAGTTATACTCCGTGTGTGTATGTGTGTATATATATATATATATAAAATATGTCAAAATACGCTCTACTGTCATGAGAAACTAAAAAGAACCAATAAAAAAATTTAAATAGTATATACAAGAAAATCTATGGGAAGTAAGAAATTGTCAGTTTTTAATCAGAAAAATTACCACCACACGTTACTCTATTTACATCCTTTATCTTATTTGATTCCCACAAAAGTCCTGTGAGATACACTCGGAAAGGCCATTCATTTGTAAACAAAGTTAGAATTCAGGGAAGGCATCGAGTCAGCCAGTGTCCCACGTTGGTGGCTGGCAGAGCTGGAGATGGGACTCGATTTCGGATTCTCTTGCTTTGTCCACTGGTGATCACAGGGATGTCAATGACTATGGATTAGAAAAGCCACAGGGACCTGAGTGCTTATTGAAACAAAGGCTTCTAGGCATCATTAATGTAAAAAGACCAGAGTCATGGAGCAGACCAAGGCTTCCTGGGGAAGGTTGGGCCAGGGTGGTGATAGGAAGGCAGGCCGCTGAAGCACTCAACCTTCATCTCCCCCATGGCTCCACATGTATCAGTGCTGGGTGCTAGGTCCTGTGGAGACAGAGACAAAGATGACAGTCCCTGCCAATATATCAGCATATGAAACAACAATTGAATAAGTGAACCTCAACTTTTGGAGTCCAATCATCAGAAATTACAGGAGGGCTAGCGAGGAGGTTCTGTAGCCTTGAGAACAGGAGAGATTGACAAGCTGCAATGCCCAGTGTGATGAATCCCACCTGGGTAGTGGTGTTGGGGGGGAGGGGTGTTGGAAAGCCTTTAGAGCAGATAGAGTACCTGACAAGCACCCTGGGGAAGGAGAATTCTGCCAGACAGAGAAGGAAAGCCACGTTGGAAGGAATGGTCACTTTCTTGAGGAGTCCCTGCCGAGCACCCTGGCACCAACTGCAGCCTCACCATATCCCCGTTGCCCCGTGTGCAGGGAGGCCAGACCGCCCTGATGCTGGGGGTCACTCACGACCGGGAGGACATGGTCCAAGCGCTACTGAGCTGCCAGGCAGACGTCAACCTGCAGGACCACGATGGATTGTCAGCTCTCATGATGGCCTGTCACCATGGCAATGCCGACCTGGTGCGCCTGCTCCTGGCCCACCCGGCTTGTGACAGCAGCCTGACTAATAAGGTGAGACTTACGGGCAGTTAACAAGTAGGTTAGTGTTTTAACTTCTGGTCCTGAAAAGTGCCTTGATGGCCAGCAGAATCCAGGGAACCATATGGTGGTAGCAAAAAAAAAAAAAAAAAAAAAAAAAAAAAAAAAATCAACCTTACAAAGCTGTTGTAGATTTAATGAGGCAATACAGTGCTTGGAGCCTGACGGCTGGGAAACCCACAGCTCTGGACAACTGGATGAAGGAGCAAACTTTACAGAGTCATCTCTAGTTGTGAAACTGGAAATACCTCTCTGATATTGATCCACTCTACAAACTGGCCTATTCCACCGAGCCAGCCTGTGAAGTAGCCCTGCTAGACCCAGGTTTCTTAAAAAAGTGTCTCGGTAAGGTGAGGACATTGATGATGATAATGATGATGATGATGATGATGATAACTAACCTGTGCCAAAATTATTTAAAACCACGATGACCTTCTGAGGTTGACATAGCTGCCACCATTTTGCTAGAGGAAACTGAGGTCCTAAATAGTAAGGTACATGGGATAAGGTACCCAAGATCACACAGCTGGTGGAACCCACCTCCCTTGAACTCCTGAGCCCAACATCCAGCTCTCCCATCATCCTCAAATGTTGTCCCACGGAAGCAGCATATCTCTAGGTCTCAGGTGAATCTTTGCATCTTTCAGAGAGCCTACCGCATATCAGCAAATGAATCATCAATTGAATAAGTGAACCCCAAACTTTAGAGACCACTCATCAGAAGCTACAGGAGGCACAGTTTTGGGATGCTCATGGGAACTAAACCTTTCTCACGCATCATTGCTCATCCTCTTCATGGTCCAGCGAGGCAGGCACAGTGGTCCTCACATTTGCTGATAGGGAAACAGGCCTAGAAATGTTCCCTCACATTCTCAAGCTACAGGGAGCCCATCCTTAGAGCAGAGATCCCAGCTCCAGCCTGACTCCGGCATCCATTACCCTTGCATTCCAATCGCAGGGCTCACGCAGACATCTTAGGCTTTCTTAACATCCTCAATTCTAGGGGAACAAATGCCTGGAGAGGGGAGCCCTGCCCAGGGATAGCACCTTTCCCTGGTCACATCTGAACTACCCAAGATTGATCCTTCAGCTTTCAAGCCGAGTCCCCTGCATCACACCAGACAGCAGGCTCCCTGTCCAGTGTCCCCATGTCCTGCAAAGCCCAGCTGTCCCCTAAAGTCATTTCTGAAATAATTAGAAAACACAGACCCTCTTGGAATTCACACAGGAACAGGGTGGGCTGCTGAAGATACAAGCCCCTTTCCAAATATCATGAGGTCAGAAGGTCTGGGTTCCCAAGCTCCCTACCAGGGTGCCCTGCGGATGAAGGAGGCAGCCTTAACCTAAAACAGGGCTGTACATCAAAGGCCCAGAGCCCTCTCAGAAGTGACCACCACTACTGCCCAGAAGAGGGCTGAGAGGGGAGGGCTATGGGACTGGCAGGGTGTGAGTTTGGAGAGTTCCTGGTTAGCCCAGATAATCAAGGAGGGAATGTGAGAGTTCTCCTGGGCCCCTTAACCTCTGTCACAGGTAAGAGAGATAAGTGGCCACTTTCTAGAGGTAGAAGAGCCATGGGGTGGGTATGGGGGTGGGTATCTTTTGCTCTTTGGACACCTCAAGAGTGATTGTTAAAAGCACTGACTTTAAAACTCAAAGCCCAGGAGTTTGAATCTGGGTCCAGTGACTGTGCCTTGGGAAGGTCACCTACCCCCTCTGAGCCTCTGTGATGCTCATCTGTAAAATGGGTATAGCAGTATACTATGCCTAAGGCTGTAATGACTACCACCCTTTACTGGACTTCTATGATGTATACAGTTGATGGTCATTGTGATGATTATGACTAATTGAATAGTGACACGAAAACCAAACAGCTGGCACATCAGTGAGTGAGAACCTCAGCATTGACAGGCAGTATCCAGAGAGAATAGGAGGGTGAAGGTTTGGAGTGGGGCAGGGGGTGTCACTCAGTGGAAGGAGACAGGCCTCTGAAGGAGAAGCCAGCTGGCTGCCATACTTTGTTTAGTACAGTGGTTGTCAGGTGCGGGTCATCTTGCCCCTCTGGGGATATTTGACAATGTCTGAAGCCATGTGTATGTGTCACCAGGGGTGCAGGAGTGTTCCTGGCATCTGGTGGGCAGAGGCCAAGGGTGCTCTAAACATTGACGGTGCCCAGGGACAGCAGTGAAGTAAGAGTTATCTGGCCCCAAATGTCAATAGAGCCGCTGGTGAGAACCTGGGCTGGGCGCATACTGAAATCCAAGTGAGTTTAGACAGCCAACCCCCTCCAAGTGCTGGGTGGGGAGGTGCCAGGGCAGCTCTGAGGGCCAGGTCTGCTGCAGGGCAGGGCAGGGCAAGGCTCTAACCTGGAAGGAGGGACATTAATGTTAGGTAGAACATGGAGGCAGGTATCTGCTTTAGCAGAGGTGGGTCAGGGTAGGAAAGCCAGACAGTGTGAGCAGCATGAAGATGGGTTCTAGACCCCACCCGGGGCCAGTCACATGGCTCAGGCTTCCCTCAGGATTCACACCCGAATTGACACCCAGGTGACTTGGGTGAGCACAGTGTCTCCATCCACAGAGTGAGACATTCCAGCGGAAGGCGCCTGGTAGGTACTGAGGCTTGTGCCTGCTGCTCTGCATTTACAGGAGAGGGCAGCCCTTCTGCTCCTGGAGTCTTTCCTGTGGGGGCTCCGAGGCCCAGCATCTCTCATCAACAGTAAACATTTGCTCTCAACACAGAACTCCTGGCAGAGGCACAGGGCACATTCCCTGGGCTACTTGACATAGACCCCTCCACCCCAGGCGTGCCCCCTATCCCCCTCTCTCGCTGGATCTGGAGGCAGATTGGGTACAATTTATTTCTCCTTTCTTCCTCCTCTGTAGGCTGGCCACACCGCTCTGTCCATCGTTCTGCAATCACCGTCCCATGTGGAAATTGCAGGCCTTCTGCGGGCCCACGCAGAGCGGGGCAGGTCCCTGGGGCTGTAGAGGCTGCAGAGGAACCAGCAGCCAGGAAGAAAAGGCTCCTTCTCTGCACTCCTCCTTCGCCCTTGGAGAGGACAGGGTTACAGCCTGAGGGTCGCCCCTCAAGAGAAGAAACTATGTCATATGTACATACATTCCTGTTGTGTAATTCTGGTCATTAGGATGCTTTGTAGTTTATGCCTAAGGCCAAGCCCCAGAACTTCAAGGGTTTCAGAGCAGAGTGCAAGGTACATTAGCTTCCGCCCAAATCCCAAACATCTTCAGCCCTGAATTCCTTGTGACTCTGCCTTGGCAACACCATGTGGCAGGCAGGCAGGAGCACATTCGCACATTAGAAAAGGAATACTTTTTACAAGGAATTTTAAAATGCACTGTCATTTTGTTTTTAATCAAATATATACATATATGTCCCATTGAATATGCATGTCTAGAGAGGATGGCAAGGGTTTGAATCATTCCCAAGAGGACCTTTGGGAAATCACCATGAAGTCAGGTGAAAATGAGCAAGTCCCATTTGGGGCTTGACAAAGAAATCTTGAATTCAGACAAGGTGGGAAGAAGCATATTGGCATCATTGCCAACTATAATAACGCTCTTGACCATTTCTGAGTCATCAAGTGGTTCCAATCTGCCCCTAGAAATGGAATTAATCAGGAAGTCCAAGTCAATGATGTGCATCACAGAGTGGCAGGGTCCAGTTCTATCAGATATTCCCAACCCACGGAGGCAACGAATCCGAGTGAGATCCTGGAGACTGATTATTGTTATTTAGAAGCCACCACATTCATCCATAGCCTCACAGTAATCCCCAGTGCTGTTCCTGTGAGCAAGCATCTGCTGTGAGGTGTCAGGGCTCCTAGCTGAAGAGCCCTTGAGCCATAGCTGCAACAGGAGTGGGTGCACAGGTCAGGGCTCTCCCCGCACTGACCTTTCTCCACTGGACACTTCCTTCTTGAGAATTCCCTGTTCTCTAGCCCCACACATGCATGGCTCATATTCAGTAGCTCACATAGATTATCTATGAATTGTTCTTTCTGAACATCTCTTATGCAAAAAAAAAAAACAAAACCCACAAAACCCCCCTTTATATAAAAAGAAATGAGCCTCCTGCTGAAAACCTGAAAGCATGAGTTTTTCTTGTGGCTGGAATGCTAACTTGCATGGCACTCACTGGGAGAGTCACAAAGCTTCCTGGGACCCTGGGTTCATCATCTCTAAAAGCAGAAATCATCCTACAACCTACCTCCTGGAGGTGCTGCACAACAAACTGCTGATGGAAGTTTTGGAATCCAGTTTATAACCCATAAAGGCTGTCCTCAGAAATGGTGTGGAAAACTTCTTTATGCTATTGTGATTCAAGAGATGCCAAGTCTCAGAGCAAGAGCATTCATGCTTGTTGATGCTGCTCAGAGGTGAAGAGGTTGGGGCAAATAATGAGGGGGAAAATTGCTTTAAATGGATTTATTTTGACCACAAAACACGTTGTTAGAGCACAAAACTACAATTATACATTCTCTGTCCCCATGCTTTGCAAATTTTAATGTGCATATAAATCCTCTGGGACCTTGTTAGAAAGAAGTTAGTCTGGGGTGGGAACTGAGAGTCTGCCTTTCTGACCAGTTTCCAGAGGATGCTGAGGCTACTGGGCTACTCCACAGTTCAGGTAGCAGGGCTCTGGCCTGTCCTTACTATTTGTATATTAAAAGTGCTGCCTCTCAGCCTTCTGTCTCAAAATTTCTGTGCATTTCTCTGCTTTGATTCTTGGGAACTCACAGTGCAGGTCTATATTATTCATTTTTTAATTTCTATAATAACATACCTGAGACAGCCTACTTATGAAGAAAAAGAGGTTTATTTTGCTTACAGTTTTGAAGGCTGTAAGTCTAATCCTCATGGCCCAGGCTTTGGCAAGGGACCTATGACAGATGATAGGAACTCATGGAAGAGGAAGAATCACATCTCGAAACAGGAAGCTGGAGAGCTGGATGGTCTGAGCTCCAGCTTTTCTGACAGCCCCTCATAAAAGAACTAACTAGGGTCCCCCTAGATATACCTCAATTCCTTTCTATGGCACATCCCCAATTGACCTAAAGACCACCCACTAGACCCCTCTTCTTCAAAGTTCCACACCTCCTCCCAGTTCACAGGGGAGTAAGGACTGCACAGTGCTGTGGGAACTGACTGCCAGAGGGAGTCAGGAAAGCTCCCAGAGGAGGCCATAAGGGTGGGTGGGAGCTAGCTAGAGCACTGGGGACAGAGCTGCAGACACTGGACTGGGCACGTGAAAAGGCGTGGTCTGGTGAGCAATGAGAGAACTTCAGGATGACTCTAGTTGTGTGGGAGAAGTGCACAGAGATGAGATTTGGGGGTGAAGTGGGGAGATGTGTCACGTGTTAATCTTAAGAATTAGGACTTGAGCCTGGAACTCCAGAAGTTTGCTTCACAGACCACTTGGAGAATGGAAGCGCTCAGAAAAATGCACATCTGTGCAAAATTTGCTAACTTCAAAGATTCATAAATCCCATGCACCCCCCTGCCAGTCACAGTGGTTCATAGCTATATCCCAGAAACTTGGGAGATTGAGGCAGGAGGTTAGCAAGTTTGAGACCCACCTCAGCAAGTTAGTGAGATCCTGTCTTAAAACAAAAATTGAAAAAGGCCAGGCATGGTGGTGTGTGCCTGTAATGCCAGTGACTCAAGTTCAAAGCCAGCCTCAGCAACTTAGCAAGGCCCTAGGCAACTTAGTGAGATCCTGTCTCAAAAAGTAAAAAAGGCTGGGAACAGGGCTCAGTGGTGAAACCTCTCTGGGTACAATTCCTGGTACAAAAAATAAAATAAAATAAAAAGGGTTGCAAGTATAGTGTGGTGGTAGAGTAGCCTTGAGGTCAAGTCCAGTACAGGGAAGAAAAAAAAAAAAAGCAAATTGCGATGGGCAGTGGGAGCCAATGAAAAATTTCTGAATAATGGGGCCATTTGATCTGATTTACTTCTTCTGATGATCACAGGGGGAGAGTGGAAGCAAAGGGATCAGTTGGAAGGTTCCTATGAGACATTGGGTATAGAGCAATTTGGGTGGGGATGAAGACGGAGCCCAACAGGAAAGGAATCAGGAATTGGGGCATGCCAACATGGGGTGACATACTGAATGGTGGAGAGGTATCAGAATGGGTGACAGGAGAATGGTGGTACCATTGTCCGCCATATCTAGGTTCTGTTCCTCCTTAGTAACACAACTCCCAAATTTTAGCTGGGCACCTAACCACCTAGGGGACAGACTCCATTTCCCAGCCCCCCTTGAGTTTGGTGTGGCCAAGCAACTAAGTTCTGGCTAATGAGGTATTAGCAAGGCAAAGGGTGCAAACTCTGGCTCCTGCATTGACAGTGAAGGGGATGCATTTTCCCACTCCCACTGGCTGGAATGTGGTAACCAGAGAGTTTGATCCATGAAGATGAGGCCCACACCTGAGGGATGATGGAATAGTGAGTCAGAAGCAGCCTCGTCCCCATCCAATCTGCTCTGGACTACTCATTCCCTATTTGATATTTGAGCAAGGAATAATATTCTAACTTGTTTAAGACACAGTACATTTGGATCTCTGTTGAGTTGGACAAATGTCCTCAGCACCCTGTGGCAATCTCAAGGGTCTAATGTTATACCATAAGTGGACTTCATCATTGAAAATCTTAAGAAAGCCTTTTGGAAGGAGCATAATGGCAAAGCTAGGTACGGTGGATGTCTCCTCCTGGTACCAGCCCCTGTTCATGCCCACAGTGGAAGCACTCAGCCCAAAGACCTACAGAAAGGGGTCACCTGGCAGATGCCTGAATACAAACTGGGTCCCCTAAAGTAGCCAGTAAACCAGTGAGTTTGAAATGACGTGGTGTGGAAATCGATGCAAAGCCACTGAATTATCTGAGCATTTTGAACACAAAAACATGTAGAGTTTCAGGCAGTAGCGGTGGATTATTGTCAGAGACTGCAACCACAGAGTGCAAGAGACATGAGGACAGAAGCTGAATTTGCATGAGTAGAGGTCAAGACAAATTGAAGGTAGGAGCAAGAAGGAACTAGGTGTGGGCATCAGATCAAGAGTAAAGAATAAGCTTATTGACTAGCTGCCTCCTGGACTACCTACCAAGTTCCCCTGGCCTGGAAACCTCCCTTCCTAGACCCATTCCTCATCCCAGGAGTATACCTGTAAGCTGCCATGTTCCTACAAGAGAACTAACTTGGATCTGGCCCCAAAAAGGCAGGTACCACACACTACCTGTGCCAATCAGGAACTAGAAGCTGGGATTTAGAATAAGGCTTCAGCCCCCTTCTGGTGTCCAGGTTGTAACATGTGGATCTCAGAAGCTACTGGTGCCAAGGTCAGCCATGTGGGCTGAGGTCACAAGGAACTCTTCAGATGGAAAGACTGGGGCAGATGGGGAGAGCAGAGCAATGGTGAGAAACTACTTCCTGATGTGCCCAGGTCAACCCTTGCTCCATGAAGGCTCCAATGCATACCTCCCTTGCCTTCAGTAACTGCCCTAGGTGAGTGTCTTTCCCATGCCTCCTCTGGGTATGCAGCCTGCAGATGCCAACCAAGGCCTGGTGTCTACTCAGATGTCTCAGGGATTGGATCCCAGTGGGCCACTTGGCCATTCAGGCTCTTGATCTAAAAACTGGGATGGCAGTTCCTCCTCTGTTCTTGCAAGCATTTAATTAGCTAGAGCACTCAGCACAGTGCTTGGCTCAGGGCAGAGCTCCACAGAGAGCTTTCCCTTCCCCTAGACCTGGCCATGTGCTTAGCAGCTTGACTTCCCTAGGTCCGCCAGCCCTCCACATCTGAGGGCTTCACATCTGTGGATTCAACCAACTGTGAACTGAAAGATGTATTTCATGTGTACTAAACACATACAGGCTATTTTTCTTTTCATGAGTCCCTCTACAATACAGTAAAACTACTACTTACATAGCACTTACATTGTATTAGATATAAGTAATGTAGATACATTCACACCTGGATGAAAGGCCATGAATCTACCACACCACCCCTGTTCAGCCTAACTTCCATGTGGACACTTCCCTCTGACTAGCCCACAGGAAGGTCAAATGCAGCATGTCCCAAACCAACATCAACAGCTCAACAAAGGGGGCCCCAGTTAGAGGCCATCTGAGGATTGAGGCAGTATTGGAACGAAGCAGCCACCGTGCAGGGGAAACCTAAAGCCAGAAGCTGCTGGAAACAAATAACTAGAATTATGAAAGTAAATTTTGTGGCTTTAAGCCACACAGTGTGTGGTAATTTGACATGGCTGTCCAAGAAAACTCATAAAAGGGTATTTATGAAAAGGCTGGTCAGCCACAAATTTGAGGGGAAGCATTTTTTCTTTTTTTGCCTATGTGGTAGATCACAAGTTCAAGGCCAAACTTGGCAATTTAATGAGACCGTATCTCAAAATAAAAATAGCTGGGAATTGAGCTCACTGTTAAAGCATCCCTAGGTTCAATCTTCAGACCACCTCCACACATACACTCATATACACAAATTAAAATTTCATGTTTAGGCTTGATTCCCATCCCAAACACATGAGGTGTATGTTATTATTCCAAAATCTGAAAAAATCCCAAATATTTTTAATTCTAAGCATTTCAGATAAGCATCAGAATAGCCAAGCATGTCGACCTGGACACCTTTCAGTCACTTATCAAGACAGTAAAAATAATCCTGAAAACCAGAAACTGATCCCTCACACCACACAACACGGTGATGCCCTTTGAATTCATGTTCCATCATGGGCTAGGAGAGTTGTTCAAGATCTGGACAGACTTTTATCTACTAGAATCCAGCATGGTTTGTATGAGTGTTTGTTGGAGGACATTGGACGACACAGTGACCTTTTCCACATGCTTCCTGGTCTATGTGCAGTCTGGAAGCAAGAGGACTCTCCTGTAGCTTCCAAAGTGATTACCCAGTTGCAGACAGACCAAGTGAGCCAGGCACCCTGGAGCATGCCTGGAATCCTAGAAGCTGAGACAGGAGGATCAAAAGTTCAAACTCAGCCTCAGCAACTTAGCGAGGCCTTAAGCAACTCAGTGAGACCCTGTCTCTCAATAAAATATAAAAAAGGGTTGGAAATATGGCTCAGTGAACAAGTGCCTGTGGGTTCAATCCCTGATACCAAAAAAAAAAAAAAAGAGAGAGAGAGAGAGAGAGAGAGAGAGAGAGAGAGACAAAGAAGAGAAGAAGAGAGCAGGCTTAGCAGAGGTAAATGCTAATGTGCCTGGAAAGATCAAGCCAGGCTGGCAAGCACACAGCCTGGACCTGGAAGCAGACACATGTGGCCCCAGGATCAGACTTGATCTCCTTTCTAATCAGGAATAACTTACCTCCTAGGGTGGAACACTGAGCCTGATTTACATAGAAAGTACTTGGAGTGGAAGGTGAGGTGACTAACATTTATTGAGAGCCCACAGGCATTTGTTAGACATCATTTGCATAGAAAACTTCAACATATTCACAATCCACAATCAAATATTCCCAATATTTAGAGAGACCTCTATTTATAGGAAACTTGAAGCAAGTCTCTAATATGAAGGAAATACTACTTAGTTTAGGTTTCTTCATCTAGTGGACTTTTCTTTGACATAATTTTTTTAAAAAGCACCAGAGGCTGGGGCTATAGCTCAGTTGGTACAGTGCTTGCTTACCATGTGCAAGGCCCTGGGTTCAAGCCCCAGAACCACCAAAAAAAAAAAAAAAAAAAAAAAACCACCAGTGAATATCTTCAACAAGAATGTGCTACCCAGACAGTCAAGGAAAAGTCTGACCTCCCAACAACAGTAAGAACCCCTTCTTTCTAGAACCTACTTCCCATCAGTGCTTCCATTTTGCTCATTAACAGGTTTGGTGCCAGAATGAGGGAGCCCTCCTCTACCAGGAACAGTGTCTCCCATTCTCTCTTCCTCTGTTTTGTCACTCCTCCACCATGTGCAGTGCTAATGCAGTGACTTCCTGAGCTTAGTGCTGCTCTGTCCTGGGCTTCTGCCATGCTGCTCTCCCTGGCTCTCCTCCCCCAGGGCTCCATCTCAGATCCTCTCTCCTCCTACCCATTGAAAAGTTTTCTTTCTCTTTTCTTCTCTTCCCTCCTTTCCCTTAGGGACCCAGAGCCTCTCCAAATACTTTCATCCCAAGGACATCTGTACCTAGGACTCTTCCAAAGTGCTCCTGAGTTCCAGCACACCCTGACTTTGAGAACTGACCTGGCAGGAGTGCCCACCACCCAGCTGTCCACTGCACCTGGTGAACCCCTCTCTGCTCATGGCATCCTGCCCTCAATAGACCCATCAAAAGCTCCCCGCTGCCTACAGAAGTTCTCTGAACTAAAGCCTTGGTTTCACACTCCAATATGGTCTAGCCCAGCTTCCCCACTTCCTATCACCCACCAATCCCAAGTGGGTCACTCCCTCCTGCTAGACTGTGAGGCTCCTTTTCCCCTCCTCTAAGAATTTCCTGTATGGTGTCTTTTGCCTCCTTGATATCTCCATGCCCAGTATCTGCATGTTCCCATCTTGCTCAAGATTCTCTAGTCTTTTGAACATAGGTTCCAAAATACCTTGAAAAGTAGTCAAGTTTCAAAAGGTCATCTCCAGTAGGCATGCTGTCCCAGAAGGTCAACAGATGATGCAGTTGAGCCCATCGATGCTACCCCAAAGAAAGTCACTAACTGCCACTAGAAAATAACAGAAGTGAAAAACAACAACAACAAAACAACAATCCCCACCCAAACCCACACCTCACACACAAAAAAAGAAAATTCACCTATATGAAGAAGTTAAAAAACAAACAAACAAACAAAAAAATGGTCGGAGGAGGTAGTGCACATCTGATATCCTATCGGATCAGGAGCCTGAAGACCAAGGATCATGAGTTCAAGGTCAGCCTCAGAAATTTAGGGAGGCCCTAAGGGACCCTGTCTCTAAATAAAATATTAAAAAGGGTGGAGATATGGCTCAGTGGTGAAGCGCCCTGAAGTTTTATCCCCAATACCAAAACAGAAGAAACAAACAAAAAAACACAATACATTTTGAGCCATGCTTGTTGGTAAATACCTGTAATCCCAGTAACTCCAGAGGCTTAGGCAGGAGGATCCCCAGTGAGGCCAGTCTCAGCAACTGAGACCCTAAGCAATTTAGCAACACACTGTCCCGAATTCTTTTTTAAAAGGGCTGGGGAAATGCTTCAGGGCTTAAATGCCTCGGGGTTCAATCAATCCCCAGTACCACAAAATAAGTAAATAATTAAATCCCCCCAATAGCAGAAGAAAGAGTGCAATAGTGTTATAGGTCAGAAGTTAATGATTAAGAAACTATGAAAATTTAATTTGTAAATATAGAATGTGCATCACTGAACAAGATGAGGATTGATAATAGCCTAAGAAAGAAAAGGGGAAGAAGGAAAAGGAGAGAGCAAAAACACAAAATTAGAAATAATAAAGGGAGCAGCTGGCCAGCAAGCAGGCTCTTCGCATTTCTTCCCTCAGGCCTGCGCCGGCGGCGGGGAGGCGGCGTGAGGCCCGCAGCCCGCCCATGGAGGCTTTTCCCTGGGCGCCCTGCTCGCCCCGCCGTGGCTGCGCCCCGTGCCCTTCAGCTCGTGGAACGACTACCTGGGGCTCACTACGCTCATCTCCAAGGCGGTGGACAGCGAACCACGCTACGGCTGCGCCCGTGGTGGCGGCTCCCCGCCCTCTTGGTCGTCCTTGTCCTGTTGCTCTCCCCACCCCACATGGGGGCCGGGCCCTGGGCCCTGGGGCCGCCGGACTACGACTACAGCGACGAGCTGGGTCCCGGAGCCGCTTCCTGGGGGGCGCACTGGAGCTATGCGCAGGCCCCTGGGAAAATGGTCTGCTGGAGGAGCGCTTCGCCGAGCTGAGCCCGTTCGCAGGTCGCGCCGCCACGATGCTGCTGGGCTGTGCGCCCGCCGCCACCCCCACCCCCGAGGTGTCGCCGGGAGAGGAATGGGCCCCTGCGTGGGCGGCCGAGCCCCGACTGCAAGCTACCTGGGGATGGCCGCCGCCCGGCTGCTCAAACCCGAGCTGCAGGTGTGCGTGTTCTGCCGGAACCACAAGGAGGCGGTGGCCCTACACCACCCACATTCTGAAGCGCCCCTACGGGAGAGTGCTGTGCCCGGTGCTGCGTCGCTACACGTGCCCCCTGAGCGGCGCCAGCGGCGACAACGCGCACACCATCAAGTACTGTCCGCTCTCCAAAGTGCCAGCCTGCCTGCCGCGCGTCCGCCGCCGCACGGCGCTAGGGACAGTGTGCCAGGCGAGAAGCTGCGCTGAGGGCCCGGCGTCCAGTCTGCGGGCTCCTGACGCTACCGCATTCGCTGCCTGCCCTCCGTTTTGTTCTGCGAACGATCTTTCCCTGTTTATTGGAGAGATGCCGAGCTGTCAGCACTGGCTCAACCTGGAACGTCGTGAGGTCAGCTGTGCGGAGAACTGTCAAGCAGATTGAGACTAGACGCTGATTTTTTTTTTTTTTTTTTCTTTTGGAGTGGGATGGATGAGGGGGACTGTGTCTCTAGTTCCTAGTTTGCACACATCCAGGACTACGAAGAAGGCTGGATGTGTATTTCACTAATTGAATATGGCAGCCGAGACGCTGTTTATTTACTGTATATACGTCGACCTATTTTAGATGCGCGTTGGTATGAAATTATCTCTAATCTTAGGTGTTTCGTTTTATGAATGGAGGCACTTTACTAGGTCTAGTATATTTTTTTAATAGCCTCTGAACTGAGCTTAAAACTGACGATTTTATAGAATGTCAGCAAAATGACTATTTTATTGTTTGATGCACTATTTTAGTTGTCCTTAGTTATATTCTAATTCCAGGTGAAGCAATTATAAGCATTATAAGAAGTGAAATTTAATTCTTTTCAGTATTAATTTGGGTGGGTATTCCCTCCTTGTGGCTTGTTTCCGTCCTAACTGGAGGTGTAAAATGCAGTCTGTAGCAGGTAGAATACAGCTCCTTTTATGTACCAGATCTTTTATAACTGAACTAGCAACTAGCCTTTTTCACCTTTAAAAACTGTGCCAAGTCATAATCATATTGTGTATACACTTGGAGATGGTGCTGAAAATAAAAAATAAAAAAAGACAATACACTCAAAAAAAAAAAAGAAAGAAATAATAAAGGGAAACTTGCTCCAATGTAGAGAAATATAAGTACACTTGAGACTGTTACAAATTACTTTAATAAATTTGAAACCCACGCATGGATGATCTTCAGTAAGCATGTGTATTCAATAAGCAATTGTATTAGATTAGAAAAAAATACAAAGCATAAAGAATAAGAAAGAAAATTTTAGAATTCTCCTCAAAAACTCTAGACTGATGTAATTCTACATGCAACTCTTTAAATAGTCAAAGAATAGATATTATGTGCATTCTAAACTATTCAAAACAATACAGCAATAAAGGAACCATCTTAATGGACTTTACAAAAATCAACATGTCACTCATCTGGGAACCTTTACTAGAAAAGGACAGACCAATTTTACTTGTAATTAGATATGAAAACATTTTAAAGTAAAAAAAGCTGGGCGTGGGGCACTCACATCTGACCTGCACACACACAGCTGCCTTCCCACCTCGGGCTCCCCTGGGCTCTCTTCAGTGTGTCCTCTCTTCCTCTTCTATCTAAGGACTCTAATCACATCATGAGGGTCCACACTCATGACCTGATCTAAACCTAATTACCTCCCAAACCCAGCCTCCAAATATGACCATATTACAGCTTCAACACATGAATTTTGACGAAACACATTCTGTTCACAACAACATATTATTAAATAATAAAATATTTTAAATGATAAATTATCCTTAAGAATTCCAAAAGGCCATCTCTAGTGAGTGTGATACCATTGATGATCAACAGATAGCGGTGTCGAGCCCATAGGAAATAATTCTCTAAATCCAAGGAAGGATGAGTTTAATGCTAAACTGCAGCATTTCTGATAATATCAGGTGTAAGATAATGCCTGACATTACAAATATTATTGAACACTGTTCTAGAAGTTCTTGCCAAGGTACTCTTGGCAAGGAATGAATGAAAATTATACTTATAATTTTAATTAGTACTTAGAGCTCAGCCTGAGCAAATCAGGGAGAACTTCCCCCAAAATAAAAAGGGCTGGAGATGTAGCTCAGGGCTAGAATGCCCCTGGCTTCACTCCTTGCCTTGACTTAATTTTGAAATTTGCTTTCATTGTCTCTTGAATATATACACTTTTCACAATTCAAATTTCCTGAATTAGAATACAAATTCTAGAATAACAGAGTATAACATTTGCCTTTCTTTACAGCAGAGTCTATTCTTAGTCTGGAGAGATCTACTATAGGGCAGCCATACCCAAATTTGGAATTAGATTACAAACAGATTGCAATTAAAACTCATTAGTCTTCTGCCCTGGTGCACCTGGGCTGTGCTCTGAACACAGAGGCCTCCACTTTTTATTTATTTTTTATACTGGGGGCTGAACCCAGAGGGGTTTAACCACTGAGCCATATTCCCAGCCCTTTTTAAAAATATTTCCTTTAGAAACAGGGTCTCACTGAGTTACTTAGGGCCTCACTAAACTGCTGAGGCTGGCTTTTAACTCACAATCCTCCTGCCTCAGCCTCTGAGCTGCTGGGACTACAGACATGCACCACTGCGCCCAATCCAGAGGTCTCCACTTTGTTGAAACAGACCCCAGCCCCCTTCATCTTAAGGGACCTAGTACATCTTGCTGGGGATTTAGGAGTTTTGCATCAGGTAATTGCATGTTAATTTCTCAACAATTTGCCAGCAAAGCGCAAAATGTTTCAATACATTGAGTCCACATGTTCTTGGTGACAACTGAATTGTGTTTCAACTTGGAGAGGTGGAGAAAGGAGCTTGCTGTCAGCACCATCTAGGTCATTGTCTCAGCACTGCCAATACCAGCAGCTTCTGTTGACACTGGGGAAAGGAAGGTTTCTTTTGGTTTCAAGAGAGAAATCCCTACTAAAATCCTATCTCAAAAAAGGTAAACAAAATTAAAATGTGCCTTTTCTGCAGTGGTTAGCAATAATCACACTGTAACCAGCTATTAAATTCCAGCAAAGACAGCATTGTGGATAAGATTACATTAATGCTTTTGATTTTATTCCCTCATAGCTTCCTTTGTGGTTCAGTGTTGAGTCTGTTTTATATTATAAGAGTTTTAAGTCCAAGAAGTCTAAATTTGCATCAAGCTTGGTAAACACTGGAGGATCCCATCAGGAGTTAGTAATTCAATCAGTAGGTCTGGGGGGTGTAGCTCACTGGTATAGTATCTGTCTGCATGTATGAGGCCCCGATCTAATCCTCCTCTCACCAGTCTTCCTCCTCCTCCCACCATTCCTCCTCCTCTTCCTCCCACCACTCGTCTTCCCCAGAGGTCTCCTCTTCTATGGCACAGGCCCCTTCTTCCTCTTCTGCCCTCACCAAAATGATGTCATCCTTGTTGGTCTCTGAGTTTTCTCCTGTTACATCAAAGGTAGGGATTCCTTTATCCTTCCACTCTGTCTCCCAAGTCTCTAAGTTCTTCACTTCTGGCCTAGTGACTTTTACCTCTTTGGTGAATGCGAAATGCAAGCCATCACTTGCTGTTCCTCCAGCTTCACATTTTGAATTTACTAGAGCATTACCCTGAAAATAATAAAAAAAAATTGTTGTAAATTGTGTGTCTCTTACAGAATTAAAAAGTTTCACTTCACTCTCTAAATTTAATATGACTACCATTTGACAATGAGTAAGTACTGGGAGAACTGCTTCAATAATTCTTTTTTTTTTTTTGTGGTACTAGGGATCAAACCTGGGGCCTTGAAGTAATTACATGTTTGGGAAGGCCTAGTCCAAGCAAGGCAAGTGTCTCTATGATTATTCCAACACACTCATAGCTATTTTAGTAGTACTTGCAACAAATTTTCATGATGTCTTTATGCCTACCTTGGTCCTTCTACATTCCTATCCCTTGATGCTTTGTACATAACAGACTCTAAATGACTATTTTCATCACTTGTCTGTTTATTGCAATAAGTCCTTGTAACCAGGCACAGTGGGGCTTGCCTATAATCCTAGAGGCTCATGAGACTGAGGCAGGAGGATGTAAGTTCAAAACCAGCCTCAGCAAAAGCTGAGGCCTAAGCAACTCATGGAGAAGCTGCCTCTAAATAAAATACAAAAAAGGGCTGGGGATGGGGCTCAGTTGTGGAGCAGTCACCTAGCAGGTGTGAGACACTGGGTTTGATCCTCAGCACCACACACACACAAAAAGAATTTAAAAACTTAAAGACAAAAACAGGGGTGGGATGTAATTCAGTTGTAAAGTACCCCTGGGCTCAGTTCTCATCACCCCAAATAAGTAAATGTAAATAAAAATTGTAAAGAAATGTCAAAGAAATTATTTTTAATGTCATGCTTTTTCTTTGATGGAATTGTTTCATAAATACTGATTTTCTGGGCTGGGGATACAGCTCAGTTGGTAGAGTGCTAACCTCGCCTGTGCAAGGCCCTGGGTTCAGAGCCCAGCACAAAAAAAAAAAAAAAAAAAAATCCCCACAAAACTAATTTTCTCTGGAATAACTGCACCAACTACTACTTCCACTTTGCACATATCTTGACATATTAATATACTTACCCCTTTTACGGGGAGCCCATATCTTCCTCCTAGATTTGGTTCTTCCTTCTGTGGGAGCACATGGTTCAGTAAGTCTTCTAAAACAGGCTTTTGGCTGGTAAATTGTCGTAAACTCTGCAGGTCTGAAAATAACTTCATCTCAAAATCATATTTAAATGCTAATTGGACCTCACATTGAAACTCAGGGCAAAAGCCATTTTCTCTCAAAATGTGGAAGATGTCGCCCCACTGCTTACTGACTTCCAAGGTGGCTGATGCCAGAGGGTCTGCAGCCAGGGTGAGCACGGCTCCTTCATCCATCAGAGTTTCTTCTTTTGATGCTTTGAGGGTCTTCCCTTTGTTACTGAGGCTCTGGTGGTTTTCTTTCTCCATTGCTTTTACTGCTCCACCCTCCCTGTGCTTTCTCTTCTCTTTGTTGGGCAGTCGTATGTGGTGACTGCCATTTCTGCATGTGTCGTCCTTCATATCTGAGGCTTCTGCCATCCCTCCAATGGCTTGGTAACTTTGGGGCCTATTCTGGGGTAATTCCTTCCCTTGATTGCTAGTGGACATCTTGGCTTTGTCCCATTTACAACTCGGCTCGTCTATTTCCTCTTTTCTAAAAGATAAGTTTTCAGTATATTCAGTGAATTTAGAATTTTTTTCTTCTTGTTCCCTCAACTCGGTTTTTTGTGAAGCGAAATCTCTCGATTCCTGCCACTCTTCCCTGCTACCACAGTGCTCTTTATCTTGTGTTTCAGAAATCTTACTTTTTACCACCATTTCCTTCAGGTCATTTTTCAGGGTTTCCCTCATCTCAAAGAACATCAAGTCCTGCATTTCCATGAAGACCTTAAATTTCTCCACAATAGTTGTTGATATATAGTCTTTGTACTTGAAATCTAACATCCGAGGTATCTCCTCATCAGTTCCTCTTAGCTGAGTTCTTTTCACACAGGTGGTTTGCTCCTGTTCCCTTGCAAATCTAGACATTTTGGACTGTACAGTTGACAGGGTGTCTATATTGTCCAGATTGTATTGTTTTCTATTTTGAAGAGTAATTTTAGTTCTTGCACACTGGCTGGGCTCCAGAAATCTAAAATCCTTAAAAATAAAATCCTGAAATATAAAGAAATTAAAAAATTATTTACCAATGAATTTCACAGTAATATGAAATTCATTAACAATATGTACTCCATAAAAATAAGTAGAGGACAACTAATGAGATGGGCATATGAACACTAGAATGAGAAAAGTCAGTATTCACAATTTGCATGATCATTAAAACACATTGACATGCTGTGTGGTGGCATATACTGTAATTTCAGTTATTCAGGAAGCTGGGGAACTTGAGGCTCCTCAGGAACTTGAAGATCACAAGTTTAAGGTCAGCCTGATCCATTTCACAAGATCCTGTCTCACAAAAGTATATATAAAAAGTGTAGGGGATGTAGCTCAGTGGCACAGTACATGTGTAGCATACGCAAGGCCCTGGGTTCATTCCCCAGCACAGGAAGAAAAACAGATGAGCCTGACAGCTGATAACTAAAACTAATGGAACTAGTTGATTTCCCATAATATTAATTTTTCAGTTTACATTCTACATAACGAGCAAACAAATTAACCAAAACAAACATTTTTTTTTAACAAAGTACCATACCAACCTGGATGGAATCCTGCACAAAACCAAGGAAGAGAAGTCTTTTTAATTACAGAGATTGGTAACATTAGGACCATTCCTCAAAATCAGCTGACAAACTGTATGTGGTGGTGTCAACCTCAAATCTCAAGCTACTTTGGAAGCTGAGGCAGGACACCCATAAGTTCAAGGCCATTATAAAGGGATAGGGGGTTGAGGTTGTGGCTCATTTATAGAACACTAGATTTAGCTTGTGTGAGGCACTGACTTTGATCCTCAGCACCACATAAAAAATAAAGATATTGTGTCCACCTACCACTAAACAATAAATGTCAAAAAGAAAAAAGGATTGTGATATGGCTTAGTGGTTCTATGCCCCTGAGTTCAACCCACAGCACCAAAAATAAATTTAAAAAATAAAATAAAAATTAAAAAAATAAAATTTCTGTCAAGTCAATGAAGAATATTATTTTTCCGGAATACAAATATTAAAATATCAATGCAGAAGTAAACCACACCCCTCTTTCCTCCTCCTGCAGGACCATCTTTGCTTAAGGAGCCTCGGTTAAATTGAATATACATATATATTCTTAGTTGTTGATAGAACTTTTTTTATTTATGTGATGCTCAGAATCAAACCAAGTGCCTCAAACATGCTAGGCAAGTGCTCTGAACCACAGCCTCAGCCCCTCCCCTTTGGATTCAATCATTGTATACATTGTATTGTGCAAGTGCCTGACCTCAGCAACAGGCCACTCTGTTCCTGAATTGGCAGCTAACAGACACAAGGGAGGAAAAGCACAGAACAACTGGCTTGATTGACAGCAAATGTGTCCCACCCTCTTCCTGTCTGTGGCCTGGTGGGTACTCAGGTCTTATCAGTCTAGTTCACCACTGCCAACAATCCCCAAGCTGTTTAAGAATCATGTCCTTGGGCTGGGGAAATAGCTAAGATGGTAGAGTGCTTGCCTAGCATGCACACAGCCCTGGTTCAAGCCCACAACCAAAACAAAACAAAAAAACACACCACCTTGCAGGGGTTCAGTGGTTCTTGGAATGGAGATCAGGGTAAATTATCAAAAGTAGTAGGAATTAACTAGATATGTAGCCCTTTGTGCCTTGATCCCAGATGTTAGGGAGGTTGAGGTGGGATGAATATTTGATCTTACAGGTTCCAGAAAAACCTGGGCAACAGAGACCCTCATCTTAAAAAAAAAATAGCTGGGTGCCATGACACACCCCTATAATCCCAGCTATGTGGGAGGCTGAGGCAAGAGGACCACAAGTCTGAGGCCAGTCTGGGAAATTTACCAAGACCCTGCCTCAAAATAAAACAAAAAGGTCAGGGAAATTGGGCATGGTGCACATGCCTGTATGTTTTCCCTCAGGTGGAAGCTAGAGAGAGAGAAAGAAGAATTATCAGAAGATCTCTAAAATAGATGGGAGACCACCAAAAGAGAAAGGGAATCAGGAGGGGGAGGGATGGGTAAGTACCAGGGAGCAATACTGACCAAATTATGCAATGCCCATGTGCATATGTCACAATAAACCCCACTTTTCTTTATAATCATCATATACTAATTAGTAGCTCAGTAGAAGAAGCAAAAGGATGGAGAAGGGAGGACAGAGAAGGTACTGGGGATGAAATTAATCACAATGTTATGTGCATATACAAAATATGGAATGATGCATCACACTACTACATGTAATTATCATGTGCAGGTAAATATAGATACTGTAAAAAAATAGTTACTGTAAGAGCCATCTGCTTCTGTGTATATGCCCAGAAGAAAAGCAGGGACTCAAACAGGTATTTGTACATTCATGTTCATTGCAGCATCATTTTTTTTTTGGTGGGAAGGAATATACACACTGAAGATTGAACCCAGGAGTGCTCTATCATTGAGCTACATCCCAAGCCCTTTTAAAATTTCATTTTATTTTATTTTTTTTGAAGGCAATGGTGGGAGGTGGATACAAGGGTCTCATTAGATTGCTTATGGCCTAAGTTGGTAAGTCGGGCCTCAAACTTGGAATCCTACTGCCTCAACCTCCTGAGTTGCTGGTATTACAAGTAGGTTCCACTGTTCCTGGCTCCTAATCCACAGCATAACATCATTATTTACAGCAGCCAGAGGTAAATAACCTAACATCACCCAGCCTTAAAGGAAATTCTGACACAGAATACAACAGAGAAACCTGAATAGAAGCTAAGTAAAGTAGGCCCGAACTAAGAAAGAGTCCATTTGAGCTAGGCTCCCACAGTAGTCAAATTCATAGACACACAAGTGATTGCTAGGAGCTGGGGAACAAAGGAAATGTGGAGTTTTGGGGCAAATCTAAAACAGACAAACTGGTTGCAAAGAAAATCACCTTCTTAATGAAATAAACTAAGGACAACCCAGCACCAGGAGTGGTGCATGAATTGAGGAAGCAGCCACACAACCCACAACACAGAGGCTTGTACAGGACTTGAAAATTCATACCCAGGCCAGAGAGGGGCCTTCTCTAGTTCACAATAACAGAACTCGCTATATGCAAAGTGTGTGACTTATTTGGATACCAATTGGAATAGACCAATTTTTTTGTGTGTGTATGGCTTACTTTTTAAAACTGTCTTCAGTTTGATAAACTCAGGCTTAAAAAACTTATCAAAAAATCTGTTGAAAAAGAACAACAGTTTTTACATGTGGCTTGTGACAGCCATACACTTGTAGACTTACCAGAATGTTCCAAATGCATTGTAATGTTTGTTTATTCTTCGTTATAGATTAATTATAAAGCAGCAGAGATTTTGGATGCACAGATATCAAGCAATATTAATTTCACTAGTTGGGAAATATAATTATTTAAGAATGTGCAGCTCAATGGCAGAGCTGCTTGCCTAGCACTTGTGAGGCACTGGGTTTGATCCTCAGCACCACATAAAAATAAAAAAGCATTGTGTCCATCTACAACAACAACAAAAGAATGTCTTGTACAGCCTAGTGGCATGCACCTACTACCCCAGATTCACTAGGGTATAACAGGCTTCCAAGTACAAGGCCAGCCTCAGTAACTTAGTGATTAAGCACTCCTAGGTTCAATCTCCAGTACTAAAAAAACAAACAAAAAAACCCCAAAAACCAAAAAACCCACAAACAAGGTATTGAATACCGAGGGTGTTGTGACTAGAAAACAATGACCTCTGATAAGACAAAGGTTGATCCAATGACAACATGTACACATCATTTAATTCTCTATAATATCTATGACACATCAATTATATAACAAAAACTTGCACATTATTTTGTATATATGTAGTTTGCGCATTCCATAATCAAAATCCTAAATCTGAGATGCTCCAAAATGCAGGGTTTATAGAGCACCAAAACGAAACCAGTAAAATACTTAACATCATCACACTTTGTCATCTCATTTTATTCCAAAATCTGAAAATAAATCTGAAACACTTCTGCTCCCCTCCAAATTTAAGATAAATAATATGAAATCTCTGTGTATATATACATAGATTTACACACAAACAAATGACTATGCCAGAGGGACATGCCTGTAATCCCAGCTAAAGCTGAGGCAGGAGGGCTGAAGGTTCAAGTCCAGCCTCAGTAACTCAGGGAGACCCTCAGCACCTCAGAGAGAAAAAAAGGCCTGGGGATGTAGCTTGGTGGTAAAAGGAACCTGGGTTCAATCCTCAGCTTAAAAAAAAAGTGGCAGAAAAAATATATACTGCAGTCATGTTCTTTGTAAGCATATACACAAAAGCCACAGAATAAATACAAAAAGATGCTCAATTTTATTATTTGGGGAATGCAAATCAAAAGTTTCATGGAGCTGAGTGCAGGGCACCTGGCTGTCATTCTGGGGATTCAGGAATTGAAAGCCAGCCTCAGAACTTACCCAGGCTGTCTCAGAGTAAAAAATACAAAGGGGTAGGAATGAGGTTCAGTGCTTAAGCACCTCTGAGTTTGGGTTCAATCTCTGGTACCAAAAAAATAAGTTCCCTGCAGCCAGGGCTCAGTGACAGAGTACTTGCCTAGCAGGCCCAAGGCCCTGGGTTCAATCCCCTAAACTCCCCCAAATAACACACAAAAACCCACATCCCTGAATTTGAAAGCCCCTACAGCCAGTACTGGGGCAAAAGCCTGCCCTTGCTGCATTTAAAGGGACCCCAGGAATTGTTAGATCTTGGAGTAAATAACCTGGCAGAAGCCCTGTCACCCAACACTCACTTTTTAGGGTCATGTGTCTTGAAAAGCCACAGTTACCATGAGAGAAATACTGGAAATTGCCCACATTCCCACTGTTGACTTGGAACAAAGACACCAAAAGATCCAAACTGTGGAAGAGTGCACAGCAAGGAGAAGAGATCTGTAGAGACTGAAAGGTTTTCAACCACCTGGCCTCAGAATGAGAACCAAACTCCAATAGTATCAAAGGAGAAAATCATAACAAAAATATGAAGTCATTAAAAAATGAGAAAGGCCTCTGACCCAAGGAAGCATACTCATTAACTAGAACTGAACCCAGCCCTAAGGCCCCAGGCCTGTGAATTGCTCAGTCTCACTTCTTCCTAAGGATACTGCCTCCTATTGCATAGTACCAAGAAAAAGAGCTTAAAAATAAAGCTCAGTTTTTCAGTTCCTTAGGTCTATAATGCTAACCCATGCCTCCGGCCTCAGCTTCACTTAGGTCTATAATGCTAACGAGAAATTTTGCTCAACCTGTTTTACCTTGCTTTCCTAGGGACTCTCCACCAGAGTGCCTGTGGGATGAATTCAGAGTAGCTAGGATCTTGAGTGGGAAATTGATCACTGATCACATTTATTTT
This sequence comes from Urocitellus parryii, assembly GCF_045843805.1. Taxonomy (NCBI): domain Eukaryota; kingdom Metazoa; phylum Chordata; class Mammalia; order Rodentia; family Sciuridae; genus Urocitellus; species Urocitellus parryii. Next base: position 44,763,959 of record NC_135541.1, on the reverse strand, counting down.
CATTAATTAAACTAGAATTTATATTTAATCATTATAAACTTGGTATCTAAACTGAGTTTTTATAGGTGGACAGAATATCTTTATGTGGTGCTTAGGTTTAAGGATTGAACTCAGTGCTTCAAGAGCCAGGCGAGCTCTCTCCCTCTGAGCCACAATCCCAGCCCCAAGCTAAACTCCTTTTATTTATTTTGGCAAGGAGGTTGGCATTGATCCTTGGGGGAGAGCTCCATAACTGAGACACATCCTCAGCGCCCCCCTCCCAACCTCTTTATTTTGGTACCAAGGGATTGAATTCAGGGGCACTAGACAGCTGAGCCACATCCCCAGCACTATTTTCTATTTGATTTAAAGACAGGGTGTCAGCCTGTTGCTTAGTGTCTCACCTTTGCTGAGGCTGGCTTTGAACTTGCCATTCCCCTGTCTCAGCTTCCCTAGATGCTGGAATTACAGGCTTGCGCCACCATGACTGGCCCCTTTTCATTTTTTGAGACAGGATCAAACTAAATGTCTGAGGCTGGCCTCAAACTTTTGATTCCCTTGCTTCAGCCTTCCAAATCGCAGGGATTACAGTGTGTGCCATGGAGCTAGGCACTAAAGTTCTAATCTAGAACTCCTGAGACTGTAAAGGGTCATTTTACCTGATTCACTCTAAGATACTCTTCCCCCACTGTGGACTCCCCTAACCCTGCAGACCTGCCTGCCACTGTCCAGTCCCCAAACCATTGGCCAAGCCTCAGCTACTCACCCACTTGCGTGCCTCTGCCAGGAACAGACCAGTTTCACAGAGCAGATGTGGTCTACACGATGTGTGCAGCAGTCTCTACCTAGAAGTCAAGGCCATGATATTGAAGACAAGATTTAAGTTTATGCAGGAAATCACCATCTTATCAACAAGGAAAAGAGCAGTTACTTGTCTACTTATGTTTCCTTAAAAAGACAGGAGCGGGGCGCGGTGTCACATGCCTTTAATCCCAGAGGCATAAAAGACTGAGGCAGGAGGATGGAGAGTTCAAAGCCAGCCTCAACAATAGGGAGGTGCTAAGCAGCTCAGAGAAACCCTGTCTCTAAATAAAATATAAAACAGATTTGGGTATAGTCGGGTGTTCCTTGGTTCAATTCTCAGTGAAAAAAAAAAAAAAAAAAGAGTTCAAGTTCCCCTGTGGGCAATGGAGAAGATGGTAAACCAGGCGCCTGCTCCACAGCTCTGGCTATTACACTGCTCCTGAAAAAGACACTATTAAGTTCTCACCCCCCACCGCACCAACTTTTTACAGATAGGACCTGTATAGACCTCTTCACATGCTTCATTTTCTTTCTGCTAGTTAACTACCCCCACTTTGAAATTAGAGATTTAAAATATGCTGTTTCCTAGCACCCCACAACCCATAGGAACAAAGCAAGGCAAGAGGCAAGAGGGCCCGACTGCTGCGGGGCCTGCTCCTGGGCCAGGCTTACCTGGGAGAAGATCGCTACAGCAGCACTGTGCAGTGAACAAAGGTGGGAGACTGTCTCAGCCAAGGCTATTTCACTGCTCACCTCTTCCTTGGCTCCTCCCCTCCCGAGGATTTTGAGATTTTAGTTCCAACCCCCTCCTGACCTGCATTCCTCCCCTCCCTGGAATCCCATCCCAGCCAAGGCCCCTCCCTAGAGTCTCTCCCTAAGCCTGCCACTGAGCTCTCCACCCCACCTATCCTGCCTGCAGACATGTGTCTAGGCAAAGGCACCTGGTCACGTGGCCGCACACTGCAGTCCCAGGGACTCCAGAGGCTGAGGCAGGAAGATGATGAGTTTTAGGCCAGCCTAGGGATTTAGTGAGACCCTGTCTCAAAATAAATAAATAGATAGATAAGTAAATAAATAAATGGGCCAGGGGATGCAGCTCAGTGGTAAAGTGCCCCTTGGATCAATCTCTGGTATCAATAAAATAAAAATAATAATTTAAAGAAGCACCTCCCAGTGCCTAAATGCTCAGCCCACTCAGGATTTCTATCTTCTTTAATCCCACAGTTCATCCATTCCTATATCCACTTCCATCCCTCTCCTATGCAGCAACTCTGTCTGAGCTCATCTTTCCTCTGATCACTGAAATAACCGCCAACTAGTCTATCTTCCCCTAGCCCCTCTACAAAGACTAAGGCAGCCTCTCAGCTTTAATCAGCCTGTTTATGGTGCACCTCCCATACAGCCAGCTGGCTGGGGGGTAGGCTGCCTTTGGGGTAATGGTTCCTTAGAACAGAGATCTTCAAATTGCAGTGTGCTGTCTGTGGGGCACACTGACCCCCCCAGAAGGAAAGGACCTGAATAGCTTTGTAACAGGGGTTCACTTGGTGCTTGACTATATCCCTGGTGGCTTTGAAACTTATTTTTTTTTTTTAATTTTCCCCAGTCTTCATTTCCCTGATCTTCTCCTCCCTGATCTTCTTTTCCCTAAACTTCTTGCTGATGTTCTCACCCCAGATCTTCTTTTCCTTGAGCTTCTCTCATCTTCTCTTTCCTAACCTCTCACCTCCTTACTGATCTCTCCTCCCTAATCTCCTTTTCTCTGAATCCCCTCTGTAAAAGCCTCCTGTTCCTGCTGATGGGGAGAAGCACAGCCTTTGGGACAGCAGCTCGCTGTGTTTCTCCTTTGCTGGTAAAGCAATCAAGCTTCTTTTTCCTTTTGCTCAAAACTGTGTTTTTGTTATTGGATTGGTATTAACAGGGACAAGGACTGAGCTTTTGGCAAAAGTTTTTTGAATAGTTTGTCCATTGAAACCTTTGTTTTGCCAGCCACTGTGACAAAGGCTTGTAATTCAATGTCTCAGGAGAATCAAGAGTTCTAGGCCAGCTGAACCTGGTCCTCCACATGCCTGTAATCCTGGAGGCTAAGAAGACAGACACAGAAGGACCAAGAGTTCAAAGCCAGCTTCAGCAATAGCGAGGCCTTAAACAATTTAGCGAGACCCTATCTCTACATAAAGTATAAAAACAGTGTGGAGGGCTCAGTGGGGCTCAGTGGTTGAGTTCCCCTAGGTCCAATCCCCAGTACCAAAACAAAAACAAACAAACAAAAAACAACAAACAAACAAACAAACAAAAAACAGAGGAAATGTTTTGGTTTGGTATATACTGCATCCCTAGAAAGAGTCCAGGGTTTTCCCCTCTTACGTTTCTCTTTTGCTTCTTCATGTTTCCCCTGAAATTATCAGTAAAGTGAAGCCAACCTGACAGGATGAGAACACATTTTTCTGTTTTTCTAGATCATTGAGTTGCACATCAAGTCTGGAGCTGAGGACTCCCCAACTGTTTAACCTGCTTGTGAATTCACAATTTTCCCAGCTCTGTGATCATCAGTGATTTCAAATTCCTTGATGCTATACCTCATCATCACAGAAACCAGGCAACAACCTCTGATCAAGCCCCAAAAGAACCTGATGTTGGGACCTGGAGGTGCAGCTCACTGCTAGAGCACATGCTTAGCATGTGTAAGGCCCTGAATTCACCCAAGCACCAAAATGGGAATAACTAACTAAATATATAAATAAAATTTAAAAATAATTAAAAACATGGCAGTGGTTGTAGCTCAGAGGGAGAGTGCTTGCCAATCACATGCAATGCCCGGGGTTGGATCCTCAGCAACACATAAAATAAATAAATGAAATAAATGTATTGTGTCCAACTAAGTAAGAATAAAAAAAACCTGGTGTTTGTTTTTCATCTTAGCATCATTGATTTTTTTTTTTTTTTGTACTAGTGGTTGAACCCAAAGTTACTTTACTACTGAGCTATATCCTCAGTCTTTTTTATTTTTACTTTTTCTTTTGGAACAGGGTCTTCCCAAATTGCCCAGGCTGACCTCAAACTTGGGGCTCTCTTGCCTCAGCCTTCTGAGATCCTGATGTGACCGAATGGTCAGCCCAGGTCCCCAAACATGATACACTTTTGAGAAAAAGGAAAAAGAAGTTTTGTTGCTTTGGTAGCAAAAGACAAGCACAGGGGCCTCCTGTCCCAGAGGATTCTGCCCATCAAGGGGAGCACGGGGCTTTTAAAGAGGTGATTCAGGTGCTGGGGCTGGGGCTCAGTGGTAGAGTGCTCTCCTAGCATGCCTGAGGCACTGGTTCCATCCTCAGCACCACATAAGAACAAATAAAGATGTTGTGTCTGTCAGGTCAGTGGCAGTGACTTAGAACAAAGCAGCAGGCTCAGGAAAGAAACAATCAGGCTATCAGGGAAACTCCTGTCAATCAGCAGGACCCCCTGGCCAATGCTGGAGTTCAGCCAGCTCCCCCAACCAACTTCAGCAGGACAAAGGACAATAAACACACCTTTTCCTGTTCCAAGCCCTTCCCTTCCTGCTGTAAGCCTCATAGAAGTCCAGTCCTGTCAAGATCCCACACGGTTTCTCCTCAGACCCTTCTCCTGTCCACTCTGTGGGTCTAATGGGTTCCGCCTAGTGTGGTATCTTGAATAAAGCCTCATTCAGCAGCTATTTAAAATCTGCTAACTTTGGTCACTGCCTGCTTTGCCTCATGTGATAGTGTCCATCTACAACTGATAAAAAGATTTTAAAAAAGTAAAGAGGTGATTCAAAGTCTACGTTCCACATCTTCTGTCTGGTATTGTAATCCACTAAAATCTGGGAGATAGTAATTTCTGAGATCTTCTGGTGCCATCCCCAAAATCTGGATTACTTTGTTCCTGTGCTGGGTGTGTGAATAGGGACACAAAACTGAGGAAAACTGTCCAGGAATCCTGTTTTTCCTGAGAATAGGGAGGATGATGAGATTAGGGAGGAGCAGGGAGTGAAAGAAAACATGTATGTCCATTTAAAAATAAATCAATCAATAAAAATCAGTCACAGTGGCAGAGCAGCAAGGCTGTATCCAAATCATCAATGGACCACTGTTACACTGGGATTACAGGTTGAATTACACACTGTCTCATTGTTAATCTTGAAACCACCAGCCTGAGCGGGGCGTGGAGGTGCACACCTATCATCCCAATAAGGCTTGGGAAGCTGAGGCAGGAGGATTGCAAGTTCAAGGCCAGCCTCAGCAATTTAGCAAGGCTCTAAGCCATTTAATGAAAACCTATTTCAAAATAAAAAGGGCTGGGGATGTGGCCCAGTAGTTAAGCAACCCTAGGTATGGAACTCAGTGGTAAAGCACCTTGAATTCCATCCCCAGTACCACCAAAAATAATAAATAAATAAATAAATAAATAAATAAATAAATAAATAAATAAAATACCATCAGCTGGGACATTCATGAAACCATTATGGAGGCTTGGAAGATGAAGAGTTGTTACTTTTAAAAAAAAAAAATTTAGTTGTCAATGGATCTTTATTTTATTTATTTATATGTGGGGCTGAGAATCGATCCCAGTGCCCCACACATGCTAGGCAAGTACTCTACACTTGAGCCACAACGCCAGCCTCAACTTGTTACTATTTAATGGTAAGACAATATTTTAAAATTAACTGAATTTGAGAACATTTCCAATATGCATGAAACTTAATCAGAGCAATTTAAGTTTTGTTTTATATCTCAATAGTAAAGAATCAAAATTATTCAGGTCAAAATTAAAATATCAAAAATATAAGACTGGACTGGTCTTGGGGGTGCACACCTGTAATTCCAGCAGCGAGGAGACTGAGGCATAAGGATCCTGAGTTCAAAGGCATCCTCAGCAAAAATAAGGTACTAAGCAACTCAGTGAGAACTTGTGTCTAAATAAAATACACAATAGGGCTGGGGATGTGGCTTAGAGTGATCAAGCCCTGAGTTCAATCCTCAGTAGCCCCTGTCTTTAGCAAAAAGATCCTTAAGACTCTCAGGTGAGGTAGTGGAGGATGCCTGTGATCTCAGAAACTGTGGAGATTGAGGCAGGAAGATTGTGAGTTCAAAGTCAGCCTCAGCAACTTAGCTAGGCCTTAAGCAACTTATTCAGATCCTGTCTCTAAAACAAAACAAAACTACCCCCTAGTGCTCAGTGATAAACATCAGTAGCATGGGGGAAGATGCCCCTGGTTTCATCCCTAGCACCCAAACAAGCAGACAAGCCAACCTCAATTGTCTGTCGACATACAAACTCTAATTATTTATCTATACTTTTTTATTCTGTTTTTGTTTATTTGTTTGTTTGTTGTTTGTTGTTGTTGTTGTGCTGAGCATTGAATCCAGGACCTCATGGCATGGTAGACAAACACTATGCCACTGAGACTAACCCTTTTAAAATTTAATTTAAAAATTTGGCAGGATTGAAAATTTAACCCTGGGCCTCACATATGCTAGACCAGTAAGTGCTCTACTGCTGAGTGACATCCCCAGCCCACAACCAAATATTTGGCATAAAGATCTTTGGCTGCAAGAAATGGCATTTGATTTGCTTCACATGTGGAAATGTCTGTTTGTGCTGGCATGGTTCTTGCATTTCTTTTTCTGTTGTTTGTAGCAGAGTTGCCTGAGATTTTATAACTGAAGTTGCATGGAAAGTTGCCTCTCACTTCAATTTCAAGGAAAGCACATAACTGATCACTGTAGCAATAAACACACACACACAGGTAAACCACTGCTCAGGATTTTTGAGGCCAACAGGTTAAACCTGAAGAGTTTAGCCAAGATTTAGGATTAAAATCCCTAAAGAGATTTATAGCATGAATTGACCTGGGAGTTGGAGAACTGAGCCATAAACCAGATGTGGTGGCTGGTTCTGGCTTACATAGTATCTTCACCAAAGAACAGTACATTTTATTTATTTATTTGTAATATTTATTTATGTTTTAGTTGTAGTTGCACACAATACCTTTATTTATATATGGAGCTCAGGATGGAACCCAGACCCTCACACATGCTAGGCAAGCTCTCTACCATTGAGCCACAACTCCAGCCCCCAAACAGCACATTTTATTTTATTGTATTTTTTGAATGCATACTTTTGGTTTATATAATTTCAATTATGTGTTAACATGAAAAAAAAAATAAGTTGGAAATTTCTGCACATCATCCACTACAGAGCCCCAATCCACTGATCCCTGCCGTTTCCATCAGGTACACAGGCAAACAGACCTCCATCCCCAGAGTGAAGCAGGTGGCATCACTATCCCAGATCTTAAATGATAGTACAGAGCAATAGTAACAAGAACAGCATGGTATTGGCACCAAAATAGACTGGTAGACTAATGGTACAGAATAGAGGACACAGAAACTACCCCACAAAACTACAATTATCTTATCGTAGACACGGGTGCCAAGAACATGCATTGAAGAAAAAGATAGGATCTTCTACAAATGGTGCTGGGAAAACTGGAAATCCCTATGCAACGAAATGAGATTAAAGCCCTATCTCTCACCATGCAACAAAACTCAACTCATAATAGATTGAGAATTTAGGAATACAACCAGAGATCCTATATCTAATAGAAGAAAAAGTAGGCCCTAATCTCCTTCATGTGGGATTAGGCCCCAACTTCCTTAATAAGACTCCTGTGGCACAAGAATAAAAATCAAGAAGCAATAAATGGGATGGACTGCTGGGTTTTGTTCTCGGGACTAAAAGGCTCAGGGGTCACTCTACATAAACTGGAGTAACCGGGCTGCACAAAATAACCATACAAGAGACACAAATAGCTTTTTCTTTAAGGTCATTGTGATGCCTCCTCTGACCTTAATGGTCAGAAGGAATAGAGAGAGAGAGCATGTGGTGCTGACCCCTTTCATTGAGGAGAAGTTATTCAAATGAGGCCAGGGATCAGGTTTCAGGAGGCTGAGTCTATCTTCTTGATGTCCACTGTCAGCAGGTTGACTGACATCTGGGTAGGCCACACCCAAGGGCAAAGTAAGAGAAGGGGACACACACAAGGAACTTCCATGGAAGATTCTATCCTAAACAGAGCATGGGATTATATTACAAAGGAACAGGTGAGCCTAGCTTCATCCATGGGGCTGTTGCAAGACACACCAAGCACTAGATAGTGTCCCTTGAACCCAGGAAGGGTGGGGAAAGCTCTGCCACATTTCTGTGACTGAGCACCTCAGCACCCAGCCAGGGAGTGTGACTCAGTCACATGCAAGATTGGTCTCCAACAATGGACTCAAACTAAATAGTTTCTTCTCAGCAAAAGAAACAATCTGTGAGGGGAATAGATAGCCTACATCTTGGGAGCAAATCTTTACCCCTCACACATCAGATAGAGCACTAATCACTGGGGTATATAAAGAACTCAAAAAACTAGATACAAAACATAACAAAACAAACAAACAAAAAAAATCAATAAATGGGCCAAGGACCAGAAGGAACACTTCTCAGAAGATGATGTTCAATCAATCAAGAAACACATGAAAAAATGTTCATCATCACTAGCAAGTAGAGAAATGCAAATCGAAACAACTCTAAGATTTCATCTCTCTCCAGTCAGAATGGCAGCTATTATGCTTACAAACAATAATAAGTGTTGATGAGGATGTGGGGGAAAAGGTACACTCCTACACTGCTGGTGGGACTGGAAAATGATACAGTCAATATGGAAAGCAGTATGGAGATTCCTTGGAAAACTTGGAATGGAACCACCATATGACTCATCTATCCTTCTCCTTGGTCTATACCCAAAAGACTTGAAAACAGCATACTACAGGGACACAGCCACATCAATGTTTATAGCAGCACAATTCACAATAGCTAAATTGTAGAACCAATCTAGATGCCCCTTAATAGATGAATGGATAAAAAACATGTGGCATATATAAACAATGAAATATTACTCAGCAATAAAAGAGAATAAAATCATGGCATTTCAGGTAAAAGGATGGAATTAGAGAAGATAATGATAAGTGAAGTTAGCCATTCTCCCCAAACCAAATACCAAATATTTTCTTTGATACAAGGAGGCTGATTCATAGTGGGATAGGGAGAGGGAACAGGGGAGGGAAATCTGGATAAAAGTTTTTGGAATTCATAAGAGGGCTGTGAGCCAGGTGTCTAGGTCCACACCTATAATCCCAGCAGTTCATAAACTTGAATTAGGAGGATTGTGAGTTGAAGGCCAGCCTCAGCAATTTAGCAATTTATCAAAGCTCTGTCTCAAAACAAAATATAAAGAAAAGGGCTGGGAATGTAGCTCATTGGTTAAGTGCTCCTGGCTTCAATCCCCAGTATTAAACAAATAAACAAACAAAGCAGAAAGTTCTGGGGATATAGCTCAGCTGCTTCAGTGCTTGCCTCACATGAACAAGGCCATGAGTTTGATCCATAGCACCACACACACACAAAACAAAAACAAAAACAAAATCACAAACAAAACAGGGCCCTGAGTTTAGAGGAACATGGCATTTTGCACAGATATGGCTGCTGCACACCCACAACTACTTACCTCTTCCTCAGCATTGGTGCCAAGGTGGTGGCTCTGCTTCCAGCCCTATGGATGCCAGGACTCAAGTAGGAACTAGGAAAAACTGGTGGGGAGGGATCACTAGGGACTCTGTGGAGCCATCTGCACTTGTCCTGGGTCTAGAAGCCTCTTCTTTTTTCCAGGGCTGGAGGCCAGGCATTCTACAGAGACCCACCTCTTCTCACCCTGACTTTGCAAGTAGAATAAGATTAGAGATTTCCTTTGGGTTGGTACTATTGTAGCCTAGAGGACAGGTCCTTATGAGGTAATCTTTCTCTAAAGAAGAGGCTTCTGTGGAGATGAATGGCTGTTCCCACCTGTTATGAAAGAGTCTTTCTGGGGCTGGAGTCAGCTCAGGGGCAGGATATGTGTTTAGCGCTCAGGTAGACCTGAGTTGAATCCCCAGCACACCCCACCCAGACACCCACAGTCTTTCCAGTTTCTTGTCTGTCATCACAATTTCTGGGGTTACTCTTCTGGATTTAGGCAGGGAGATCAAGCAATGTTTTTTGGATAAGATTTCAATCTTTATAGCCACACATGAAATCTGGTAAATGGAAAATATGTGCCATCTTCTGGTCATGATGATGTGACATTTTCTGTAGACTTTTGGTTCTTCAATTATTAGAGACAGGGTTTCCTCTGATTTTCCAGTTGCTAAATCTGAGGTTCTTCGAAATTTGGTGTGTGTGTGTGTGCTCGCGTGCGCACACACACACGCGCGCATGTGTGCTCGCACACTGTCAATGAAGAATCACCTGAGGAAGTAGGTTAAAATGCAGATTCTACTTTTTGGTACTGAAGATTAAACCCAGGGGAACTCTACCACTGAGCTGCAACCCACTTTTAATTTATTTATTTTGAGAGTATACATTGCTGATCCTGGACTGAACCTGCAATCCTCCTTCCTCAGCTCCATGAGTTGCTGGAATTACAGGTGTGTGCCATCACGCTACTCGAGGTTCTGATGTCTAAATGTGCACCTGCCCCTATCCAGGATCCTAATGGAAACTGCTTATGGAACATGCTCTGAGAAAAAAATGATACAACAATGGCTGAGGATTTAGATCAGAGGTAGAGTGGTAGAAGGCTTGCCTATCATGCCCAAGTCCTGGGTTTAATTCCCAGCAACAAAATCAATCAGTAAACAAATAACCATCCCAAAACAACAACCACAAAACAATGCTATGAAGGCCAAACCTTCATTGCTTTAAAGGGCAAATCTGACTAAAACTCCCCACATGAAGACACCTCAGTGACCCCGTCATGCCAGGGGTGAACTGCAGGCTCCTCATGAGGACCCGCTTCTCACATCTCATGCTGGAGGCACATATGACTTTGGGTGGTTTGTGGAACCTGCTCTTCTCCAATGCTGCTCTTTTCCAGGGACACCATGTGGATGCACACCCCCATCACTTATCTGGCCACTTGGTTAACTCCTATTGCTCTGCAGCCTCTGCAGGTGGCTTTCCTGAGCCTTGCGCCATAGGCATGCTCCCTAGCCCTGCTTCTTTGTATTCCAGCCTCCTCTCTAATAGCATTCTCTTTCTCTCCTGCAATCCTTGTTTCTCATCTGCCTCCGCAGATGACTCAGCAAGCTGAGCCCAAGATGGGTCTTATTCAGTTTTGTATCTCTTGAAGTTGACACATAGCCAACCTTTAATAAATTACTTAAGGCATGAAACAATTGTGTTGTCTCTCCTATGTGTTTTTAGCTATTTTATTGGGGAGCACTGTGGATTGAACTCAGGAACACTTTACCACTGAGTCACATCCCCAGGCCTTTTTATTTTGAGACAGGGTCTTTTGCCAAGTTGCTCATGGCCTCACTATGTTGCTGAGGCTGGCCTGGAAGTTGTGATCCTACCTCCTCAGCCTCCCTAGATGCCAAAATTACAGGTGTGGGAAACCAAGCCCAGAATTGAGTCTCTATTTTTGTGGGGTGGTTTGGGGGTGGTGGTGGTGGTGGTGGTACTGGGAATGGAACCCAGGGGCACTCATCACTGAGACACATAACCAGCCGTATTTTGTGTTTTAGACACAGCATTTCACAGAGCTGCTTCATACCTGGCTGTTGCTGAGACTGGCTTTGAACTTTTGATTCTCCTGTCTCAGCCTTCAGAGACTCAGGGATTACAGCCATGCCCCACCGTGCCCCACAGGAGTCTCTGGATTTTAAAGATCAGTTTTAATTGCTGTTCAATTGTTAGTATTGGGGATTGAACCCTAGAATTCTTTACCAATGAGCTACATCCCCAGTCTTCTTTTATTCCCTCTCCTCCTCTCCCCCTCCTCATCCTTCTCTCCCTCCTCTCCTTCCTCCTAAGTGCACCTAAAATTGCACTTAGTGCTTTAAATACACAATAAAATAAAAGGTTCTTTCAGGTCTTGGAAAGGGACAGGAGAAGGGTGGGGATGGGGACCCCCAAAGACTGAAATCCATGCCCAAGCCCTGAAGCCTCACGTTTGTATCCTAGTGCTCAGTATCAAGGACAAAAAAATGGATCCGAATGGCTAAAGAAAAAATGGAGACTGGAAGGCAATGGAACTCCATAAATATGAAGATCATGTCCACCTTCCTGTAAGGTCTGTTAACAACCTGCCTGGGGGTGGTGGGTTGCCAACATCATGAGGCTTGGAGGCAGGTGCGGTTGAGAAGCCTCTCTTTACAGCCAGGGCTCCAGGGCCATTCCTTTCTCCTTTCTCGAGTACTTTTACTACACATGTGTGCTGCCCTCCCTCTCCCCTCCTTTCCAGTTCCCATTGAGGACTCAGCTAAAAGCACTTTTTGTTCTCCAGCTGGAGGGTTAGATTCCAGAGACCCAGAATTCTAGTGCCTCTCCTGTGCCCCTGCGAAGCCATTTGAAGTGTCTCTGGCTGCAGTTGGAGGTCTTGGAGAAGTTTGTGGGGATTTGTGGCCCCTGTCTGGTCTCTCCTCTACCCTGTGAAGATGCTTGAACTGACACAAAGGAACCAAAGATCAAAAACCCTCAGTTCTGCATTTCTTTTCCCAAAGGCTCACCTCCTCATATCTGATTGGATAGAAAATATTCTTGGAATTGCCTGAGAGGGAACAGCCTTTAAGCAAGTGTTTGTGGGAGGCTCTAAAACAGTGATTTCCAACTCTGGCTGCACCTGAGAATCCTCTGAGGAGCTTCAAAGTAGACAAAACACAAATTCTTGATCTCTTTCTCTCTCTAGTTCCCATTTGAGTAGTCTGGGTTGTAGCCTGAGCATGAGAATTTAAAATATCCCCAGGTGATTTTAATGCATAACTAAGGCTATGAATCACTGTCCTGCCAGGTGTGGTGGCACATGCTCCAGCTACTTGGAAGCTGAAGCAAGAGGATCACAAGTTCAAGGTCAATCTAGACAACTCAGTGAGACCTTATCTCAAAAAAAGAAAAAAAAAAGGCTGGGTGTGTAGCTCAGTGGTAGAGATCTTATTTAGCATATCGGAGCCCCTAGGGTCAATGCCCAGTACAGGGGAAAAAAATCAAAAACCATCTGCCTTATACAAACACTGTTGGTAGCTTGCTGGGCTTTCTGGATAGGTGGGTGCTGTATGTTGTTCCTGAAGCTAATAAATGTTGATATAGTTGGCAGACTCATTACGATACTTGCTCTCCAGTGTAACATACCTTATCTAGGAAGGCCATGACTAGGGTTTACCTGTGTTCCTATCTGCTTCTATAATTGATGTCCACTGGCATTTCTCAAAAAGAACCTGGCAATTGTGAAAGTCCACAGACTGAAAGTAGAAAGGGCAATAGGACCCAAGAGTACTCAAACTCAGGTGATCCTCAGAGTACCTGTTAACACCTGTCTGTCTGTTAACGACCTGGTTGTGGGGGTTGCCAACATCATAAGGCTTGGCTGGAGGTGCAGTTGTGAAGCCTCTCTTTACAGTCAGGGCTCCAGGGCCATTCCTTTCTCCTCTCTGTGTACTTTCACTACTTGTGTGTGCTGCTCTCTCCCTCTCCTTTCCAGTTCCCATTCTAGAGGTTCTGTCCCAGTTGTTCCAAAGTAGAACATACATGCACTTGTCTCCCAATGACCCTGATGATGGTGGTCCATGGCTACGCCTAAAGAACTGCTGTCAGTGCCCAGGGATGGTGCTCACAAAGGCGAGAGAGCTCAGCTTGTCCTAGGTTGTGTTTTTTGAGACAAGAGTTAACCTACTGCTGGGGACTTCCATGGAAATGAAATCATAGAGGGCCTCACAACAATGCTGTGTTTGGACATTGCCCCAAGTGCCTGACCTGATTAGTACCTAAGGGATATAGGATTCCTGGGTGGAGGGATGGCAGAGGCCAGGTCTCTAGCTGTCTGCTCTGGAGTTCTGGGGAGGTAGAAGAAGTGATCAGGGCCGCCCAACAGCTATGGATACTAGAGGGGCAGGGATAGAATGGGGGTTGGATATAAGAATACACATGACTTCCATGCTTACCCAAGCCAAGGCCATTCCTAAAGGGGTCTGTTCAAGGTTCCATGATGTTGTGGGAGAGTTAATTTGATGTGTCAACTTGGAGGGTGTTTTTGGATGAGAGTATCCTTTAAATCAGTAGAATTCTATCATATTCCATAATGTGTATTGGCCTTCTCCAACCAGTTTAAGGCCTGAATAGAACAAAAAGAGTAGTTTGGCCAGTTGCAGTGGCCCACATCAGTAATCCCAGTGATTTGGGAGGCAGAGGCATGAGGATTGCAAGTTCAAGTTTGGCCTCAGCAAGTTAGTGAGGACCTGAGTAATTTAGTTCACTTAGTAAGACCCTGTATGAAATTCACACTCCTCCCCCTACACATAGTCTCACTATTCTGGTTGACTTTAATATCTAAGTATAAATAAGCTCTAAAATTGGATGCAAAATTGGGTGCAAAAGTTTCAGTTGTTTAGAAATTTTGAAAAACAATAGTATAAAAAAGCAGATGCCTGGAGAACCACACTGCTGTGTCCCAGTGTGTTTCTGGGTCCTAGTGGTGGCAGCTGGATCCAGCTGAGGGATGCTCTCTTTTCTCTGGTGCTGCAGTCTGGCTGGGCACAAAATCACAAGCCACCACACACCTTGTAGATTCAAACAGCAACTCTTTATTCTCGAACTGTCACCGGCACTTTACACACACGTTCTGGGGAAATCCACGTTCTGCAAAATCCACTGGGCTCTGAATCCCAAATAGTCTCTGAATCCCGTGAGAACTCAATGGGAACTCAAGGAGCGGGGCGCGCCTGAGGCAGCAGCCTGAGGCAGCAGGATACGCCCTATTCCCAGCAGGGTACACCTTAAACCTGGAACCGCCCTAAACCCAAGGACCAGGATACTCCCAATTCCCAGCAGGATAGACCCTAAACCTGAATCCGCCCTGGTCCTTGAGCAAGGTCACCTTACTCAGGCATACATGCAATGTCACTGCAAATGACCTGGGTCCAATATGGAGAGTCCTTCCTCTAAGCAACATTGGGTAGGCTGACAAAGAAATTGCCATGCGTTATTCCTACTTGGCAATGGCTCTCAGCACTCTGGGTCTTCTGGCCAGAACAGCTTCCACACATGGTGATCCAGGGGGGCCTAGAAGCAATTTTATCCTCTCACCATCCTCACAGGTGTATCCCATGCCCACTCTCCAGAACCTCCAATCTTTTGACATCATTCTGATGCAACTAAGGGTTCTGACCTACTCCAGGCAGGAACTGAGGATTACTTCTTATTGGAATCCAGGAACCTGCAGCAGGAAGGGCATTGCAGATGATTAGGGCAAAACGAAACCCAATCTGGCTAGGTTGTTCAGCTTTAAGGTGACCAAAGAAAAAACATTTGCCAGTGTCTGGGAGGTTGGTGTTGTCAAGAAAAAGCAGCTTAAGGCTCATAGATTCTAAAATGAAATTAGACACCTAAACATGTGGAGAATTCTTCCTCCTTCTTGAATCTAAACACCTAAATATGTGTTACTTATTACTTATTCTCCTTTTCTCCTCCTCATCTTCCTCCTGCTTCTTCTTTACCAGAGATTGAACCCAGGTTGCTTAAGCACTGAGCCACATCCCCAGCCCTTTTTATGTATTTTACTTAGAGACAGTGTCTCACCCAGTTGCTTAGGGCTTAGCTAAATTGCAGAAACTGGCTTTGAACTCCCATCCTCCTGTCTCAGCATCCTGAGCTGCTGGGATTACAGGAGTGTGCTAGGGCACTCAGCCTCCAGGTTCATTATAATGCTCTCTAAGACCATGAGCTCTAATGTCAGGAAACCTATGCTCTTCTCAAGCAGCCTGTCTGTTACCCCAAACAACTCTGACAAATGTGTAAAGTGACCCAAAATCAGTGTTCTGAACTTTTCATAGAGTGATTAGTTAAAGTTGTTTGGGATTCACACCAAGAGAGATCTTGTGAATAGCAAAGGTATTCAAGGCAATCAGAGAATTGTGACCTGGAATTCTCTTCTTGAGAACATAAGGCAGGGGGCTGGTCTTAATATCAGGGCTTTGAGTTGGTCAAAGTTCTGCATAGAATAGTGGGAATTCCTCCAAAAGTCACTTGCCCTTTTGACTACACAGGAATGAATAGGGTACCTTTAACTGCCCTGTTCCCCCTTTTTAAAGAAATATTTATTTTTTAGTTGTAGTTGGACACAATACCTTTGTTTTATTTATTTATTTTTATGTGGTACTGAGGATTGATTGAACCCAGGGTCTTACATGTGCTAGGCAAGCACTATACTGCTGAGCCACAACCCCAGCCCATTTCCTGTCCTTTTGGAGGAAGCATAGATGATGGTATAACTGTCAAGAAAAGTGAAGTCATTGACATTTTACACTTTCTTCCTTTTTAACCAGAGATTGAACCCTGGTGTGCTTAACCACTAAGCCATATCCCAGCCCCTCTTTTTTCCCCCCTTTTTTAGTTGTAGATGGACACAATACCTTTATTTTATTTATTTATGTGATGCTGAGGATCAAACTCAGTGCCCCACATGTAGAAGGCAAGTGCTCTACCACTGAGCCACAACCCTAGCCCCTCCATAGTCCTTTCTTCTTTTTTTTTTTAAATTTGAGACAGGGTCTTGTGAAGTTGCTGAGGCTGACCTCAAATTTGAGATCATCGTGCCTCAGCCTTTTATCTCTTATAATGGGCAGTAAGCAAGGCTGACCCTGTCTTAGAAGAAGATACCACCTCTATATTCCAGGGCTGTTTGCTATACAAACAACCTTAAAAACATTATCTAAACTTGGTGCACAAGCCTGTCATCACAGCAACTCAGAAGACTGAGTGAGGCAAGAGGATGACAATCTGAGGCCAGCCTAGATAACTTAGTGAGAGTCTCAAAGTAAAATAAGGAAATGGATTGGGGATGTAGCTCAGTATCAAAATGCTTCCAGGTTCATGGGTTCAATCCCTAGTACCAGAAAAAAAAAAGAAAAGAAAAAAGAGAATAAGCAGATAATATCTTTGTCTAGATATACAGAAAGGCAAGAAACCCCATGGAAAACTGAATCCCAACAATATACTCAGATCCACTGTTCCACACTCCCCAAATGCAACTGCAGACAGTGACCTAACCTCATGGCAAAGCCACTTTGGACACTTTACCCATCTAATAGCCATCCTCCTGATAACCACACACAGATATTTGTAGATCACTTTCTGGTTTTTAAAGTATTTTCACTCACCTACAACTCTTATTGCAGAAAACTCCCTATACCTATTCTCATTTTAAATAATATACTTCCCATAAACACGAATTTTTCTCTAACCTGGCCTCAGGTTAGAGGGATGCTCAGCAGTGATCATGGCCAACATATTCTTTTTTCCAAAAGAAAAACCTGTGCTCTAGGAGATTAATGGAGTTGCTCCAGCTCTCTCAACAAGGGATGGGAATTCATAGTTGCAACTGCCCCCTGCAGCTACCCTGGGGCTTCTACATATGAGGACAGGAGGAGAGGCCAGGTAAAATGGAATGGAGTTGTGCCAAATTATTTAAACCCCATGATGAATTTCTGATGTTGCTATAGCTGCCACCATTTTGCTAGAGAAAACTGAGGTCCCAAATGATAAGATGCAGGGAGTAAGGTACCCAAGGTCACACAGCTGGTGGAACCCACATCCTTTAAACTCCTGAGACCAACATCCAGCTCTTCCATCATCGTTGTTGTTGTCCCACAGAAGCAGCGTGTCTCTAGGTCACAGGTGAATCAACAAATTGAATATGATCCTGCTATATATGCATAAATTGCTACAGACACAGTTAGCGCATGGAAGACTTTACAAGGACATGGAGATTTACAAGGTCAATTATCTAAGGTAATACAGAGAGCTAATGAACCTTACGCTGAATTTGTAGATAGGCTTATTCAAACAGCTGTCAGAGTTTTTGGGAATACAGAACAAGCAATGTCATTAATGAAACAACTGGCTTATGAGCAAGCAAATCGTTGCTGCAGAGAGGGCATTAGACCATGGAAACATGAAGATTTAAACACATATATTAAATTATGTAGAGACATTAATGAACAAGGGCAAATTGTGGCAGCTGCAGTAAAACAGGCTTTAGATGCCAGGCCAAAAACATGCTACAATTCTGAACAAACAGGGCATTTTAAAAGGAATTGCCCCATAGGAGGAGGGTTTAACACAACTAGGTATCAAAGGAATAGAATACCGGGTATTTTCCCATGATGCCGTAAAGGGAGACATTGGGCTAATGAATGCCATTCTCAAACCACCATAGAGGGTACTCCATTATCAAAAAATGGACAAGGACCAGGTGTTTACCCATGATATCATGGAGAAAAGCATCAGGTTCCATTGCCAAAAAACGGACTGGGGGGCCCAATGCTCCAGGGCCCACAACCAAAAATATATGGGGCACTGGAGGAACCCAGCAACACCATTAGTGTAGTGCCCAGGACACATTATCCATTAAATCTCTCATCAGACAAACCAGAAGGAGCGCAGGGTTGGACATCTGCGCCTCTGCCAGAGCAGTATTAACTCAAGAGATGGGAGTTCAAATCATTCCCACAGGAGTAAAAGGCCCTCTTCCCCAAGGAACAGTAGGCTTATTATTGGGACAGAGTTCTTCTACACTAAAAGGACTTATGATAAGTCCTGGGGTAATTGATCTCAATTAGGAAGGTGAAATAAAAATTATAGCCAGTTCTCCAAGAGGTATATCAGTAATTTCACCAGGAGATAGAATAGCACAGTTATTAATAATACCCAGCCTGCATGATAAATTTTCCAGTCGTACTGTAGAAAGAGGTTCTAGGGGATTAGGCTCCACAGGTGTAGATTGGGCTATGCTCTCTTTAAATTTAGATTCTCGCCCAATGCTAAAACTAAATACTCAAGGACATGAATTTAATGGGCTACTTGATACAGGTGCAGACCTTAGCATTATATCTCATCAAGAATGGCCAAAATATTGGCCATTACAACAAGCAACTCAAACGCTTCGAGGCCTAGGAGTGGCAACTAATCCCCATTGAAGTGCAATGGTATTAGATTGGAAGGATCCTGAAGGATGTGAAGGAACTATACAGCCATATGTATTGGATTATCTTCCTATAAATTTATGGGGATGAGATTTCCTAGATCAATTAGGTTTGACATTAACAAATAGCATCAATCCTAATGCGCCCACTACTAGGGCTAGACAAGGTTTTAGGAAAGAAAAAAGATTAGGAGAAAAGAACAAGGTATAGTAGCACCAATTCAAATAGATCAAGGAATAAATAGACATGGATTGGGTTTTCAGAAGGGGCCACTGAGACAATCAAAATTACTTGGAAATCAAAAAGACCAGTATGGGTTCCTCAGTGGCCCCTGACTAAAGAAAAGATACGAGTAGCCCATGACCTGGTCAAACAACAATTAGCGGAGGGACATATACAACCTTCCATATCTCCCCATAATACTCCCATTTTTGTCATCAAAAAGAAATCTGGTAAATGGAGATTATTGCAAGATTTAAGAGCCATTAATAATGAGATGGTTATTATGGGATCTGCTCAATCAGGGATTCCCCAATTGTCTGCTTTGCCAAAAACCTGGTATGTTTTAACTATAGATATTAAAGATTTTTTTTTCAATTCCAATTCATCCTGAGGATAGTCCACGTTTTGCATTTACTACCCCTACACTGAATCATGAAGGTCCTGATCAGAGATATGAATGGAAAGTACTCCCTCAAGGTATGGCTAACAGCCCAACTATGTGTCAAATTTATGTTAACAAAGCAATCCAACCACTTAGAAATCAAAATCCTGAACTACAAATATTTCACTATATGGATGATGTATTATTAGCACATAAAGATAAAAACACATTGCTAGAATGTTATGCCACACTTACAAATTTATTAAAAAATTATAATCTAGAGATAGCAATAGATAAAGTACAATTAAATTTTCCAATTAATTATTTAGGAGTTCTCTTATCCTCAACCATGGTCCGTCCACCAAAAATTCAAATACGAGTACATCAACTCAAATCACTTAACAACTTTCAAAAGTTATTAGGAGACATAAATTAGATAAGGCCTTATCTAGGCATACCAACAGGAGAGTTGGGACCTTTATTTGATATCCTAAAAGGTCCATCAGATCCAAATTCACCCCACATGTTAACGCCTGAAGCAAGAAAGGCATTAAAAATTATTGAAACATATATAGAAAATATGCATGTGGATAGAATTGATATAAGTTTGCCTTTATTATTTATTGTAATACCAACAAAAAATATTCCTACAGGAGTATTTTGGCAAGAAGGTTCATTATTTGAATACATTTATCTTATTCTCCTAACACTATTCTTACTAGGTATCATGAGGCTGTAGGAAAATTAATACTCAAAGGAATAAAAACAGCAAAGGGAGTGTTTGGAATTTCTCCCAATAAAATTATTACTCCATATACTATGAATCAAATTGATGAGCTAGCTAATGAGTTAAATACTTGGGCAATAATCATGTGTAAATCTAATGTTTGATTTGATAATCACTTACCATCTAATCCTTTGTTGTCTTTTTGGTTTTCGCATCCTGTAGTTTTTCCAGAAATGACAAGAGAAACACCTATCATGAATGCTCCAAATATATTCACTGATGGGTCAAATAATGGTACAGCAGCAATAGTTACACCTGATCAAACTTTTACATTTTTAGTACCCAAACAATCAGCTCAAAAGGTAGAGCTTAATGCAGTATTACAAGCTTTTGTGATGTTTAAAAATTCTGTATTTTATTTATTTTCTGATAGTCAGTATATAGTTAATGCTATAGTATCCCTTGAAGATGCTGGTAGGATTTCCTCTTCCTCTACTGTTTTCTCTTTGTTTTCCACTATACAAAGTCTAATCTGGGACAGAAAAGATCCATTCTTTATAGGACACATCAGGGCACATACAGGATTGCCTGGAGCCCTTAGTTTGGGCAATGATTTAGCAGATAAATATACACATGACACACATATTTTCTCCACAATAGAAGAAGCTATAAATTTTCATAAAAGGTTCCATGTCAATACTAATACTTTACAAAAGCATTTTACATTAACTAAGGAACAAGCCAGACATATAATAAAACAATATCAAAATTGTGTGACCTTTTTACCACAAGTTAATCTTGGAGTCAATCCTATATGACTGATACCTAACCATATTTGGCAGATGGATGTCACACACTTGCCAGAATTTGGAAAATTAAAATATTTGCATGTTACAGTTGGTACTTCTTCCAGATTTTTGATGGGCTCCTTTCATGCCGGAGAAAAAACTAAAGATGTTATAGCTCATTGCTTACAAAATTTTGCCACTGTGGGAGTTCCAAAACTGTTAAAAACAGATAATGGTCATCGTTATACTTCTACCTCTTTTAACAATTTTGCTCATTATTTGGCATTACTCATATAACAGGAATCCCATACAATCCACAGGGACAAGGCATAGTTGAAAGAGCTCATCAAACTATTAAAATGTACTTATTAAAGCAAAAAGAGGGAATTGGAAAGGGGTATATATCCCCCAAAGATAAACTTAAAATAACCCTTTTTACTGCAAACTTTTTAAATTTGGATTCATCAGGACTTAGTGCTGTGGAAAGGCATATGTGTCCAAAAAATGTACATAAGCCTAAGGTACTTTGGAAGGATATTCTAACAGGACAATGGAAAGGTCCTGACCCAGTGATTGTCTAGAGTCGGGGTTCTGTTTGTGTGTTTCCACAGGGAGAACAGCAGCCGATTTGGATTCCAGAGAGACTAACCAAAGCGATTTCTACAGACCAAAAAGAAGATGATTTGACTCAAATCCATAACAGCTGATATCCAGAGCTGCAGCTTGGCTATTCTTACATCTGCGACAGTAATTAACCAGGATGCTTTTTTTCAATATCTATTTTATTATTGCCTTTTCCCACATCATAAAGTTCTTTTTTATTTTTTGACCTCATATAGACCTAGGTTAATGTTTTTCTGATCAGTTCTTATTTTTTGACTGTGGACTTTTTAAACATTGCAATGGAGATTTCACCTGTGTAAAGCTACAAGGCCTTTACTATTGTCTTATGTGTTGTATGTTTGTGTGCACACTTGTGTTCTGTGTTGTATGTCTGTGTGCGTATGTCCATATATCATATATGAGAAGCACTCATTAAAAAATGGATCTGAATTTTTTTTTAATTCATGTGATTTTAATGGTTTAATTTAAATTGGGTAAACAGTTTTTGAAGATTAATATGTGAACAAATAAGGAGGTTGACAGATCTGTTTGTTTACTTTCACCTTTCCTTTTCATTATATTTAATAATTCTGTTCAGGATAATGTAAATTGTTCAGAAAATTGTTTTCTTAATACCTGTTGGAATGTTACATAATTTTTTTAGCATCATTGCAAGAATTCCTATCTTCATCCCAATGCCAGTGAAGACAAAGATAAAACCAAACTACAGCTTCTTCGATAGTTATCACAACAAACTGTATAATCTGATGTATCAATGAATAACAATTCAACAAGTAATGCTCAATCAAGGAGTCAATTTACTTTTGGACATATTGATAGATTCCTCCGCTTTGAACTGCTTGCAGAACTTACCTGGACTATGTATCACCTATATACATTGTGAACTATTTGTTGGTGCCGCGAATTGTGGTAATGCTGGAGTATCTTTGCTGATGGTGTCACTGGTGGTAGAATTTTTCAAAGGAGCTGTTGATTGGCTTAGTGTCGTGGCATTTCTGTATCCTCCTCCCTTCTGCTAGTGATGGTCTAAAATTTGGGGGCCAACAGAGGTGAGACAAAGAGCCTCAACCCCCCACTGGCACCAAGGCCAAATTTGGGGTCCAACAGAGGTGAGGCAAAGAGCCTCAACCCCCCACTGGCACCAAGGCCAAATTTGGGGGCCAACAGAGGTGAGGCAAAGAACCTCACCCCCCCACTGGTGTATAGGCCTATCCACAAGTATGGCTGTATGCTGGACCAGTAGTCAGTGATGGGTATGATCCAATTGCAGTGGTACCAACCTAAGACAGGAGGCTGACGCCTTGAGGTCAGCTCATCCAATGAAAGATAAGGGCCATATGTAGTATTGGACAGCCTACTAGGCATGGTCCCTAAGCCACATGCATGGTGCTTATTTAAACAGAAGGGGGGAGATGCTAGGAGCCATAGCCAAGTAGGAAAGACTCATGGCATTTTTGGTTGAAAGGTGAGGCCTGCAAGCCTTTGAGATGATAATGATTATGTTAAGGTGTGCATTCAATTGGAGATTAGATCCCTGCTGTCTGCCTTGGCCTGCTACTTTGGAGCTCTCAGGGACTCCCAGAGAGTTCCCATTGGTTGGGGAAGTGTGGTAGGAGGGAATTCCAGAGGAGGGATTTCCTGTTGGTATAGTGTGTCCCAAGAGAATGTCACGTGCGTGGTTCACGGGAGAATTCCTGGGGAGCGTGTGTGGAGTGTGCTGGTGGAGTTCAGAAATAAAGTTTGTTCCTGCTTCAGTGGCTCATGATTTGTGCCCAGCCAGACTGTGGCAGTTCCCCCTCCCACTGGCTGGAATGTGGTAACCAGAGAGCTTGATCCATGAAGATGAGGCCCACACCTGAGGGATGATGGAACAGTGAGTCAGAAGCAGCCTCATCTCCATCAAATCTGCTCTGGACTACTCATTCACTATTTGATATTGAGCAAGAAATAATATTCTAACTTGTTCAAGACACAGTACAGGGGCTGGGGATGTGGCTCAAGCGGTAGCGTGCCCGTGTGGCATGCGTGCGGCCCGGGTTCGATCCTCAGCACCACATACCAACAAAGATGTTGTGTCCGCCGAGAACTAAAAAATAAATATTAAAATTATCTCTCTCTCTCTCTCTCTCTCTCTCTCTCTGTCTCTCTCTCTCTCTCTCCCCTCACTCTCTCTAGAAAAAAAAAAAGACACAGTACATTTGGATCTCTGTTGAGTTGGACAAATGTCCTCAGCCCCCTGTGGCAATCTCAAGGGTCTAATGTTATACCATAAGTGGACTTCAGCATAGAAAAGCTTAAGAAAGCCTTTTGAAGGGAGCATCACAGCAAAGCTAGGTACAGTGGATATCTCCTCCTGGTACCATCCCCTGTTCATGCTCACAGTGGAAGCACTCAGCCCAAAGACCTGCAAAAAGGGGTCACCCAGCAGATGCCTGAATACAACCTGGGTCCCCTAAGGCAGCCAGTCCTTAAACTAATCAGTGATTTTGAAATGACCTGGTGTGGAAATCTGTGCAAAGCCATTGAATTATCTGAGCATTTCAAATACAAAAACATGTAGAGTTTCAGGCAATAGTGGTGGATTATTGTCAGAGACTGCAACCACAGAGTGCAAGAGACATGAGGACAGAAGCTGAATTTGCATGAGTAGAAGTCAAGACAAATTGAAGGTAGGAGCAACAAGGAACTAGGAGTGGGGATCAGATCAAGAGCAAAGAATAAGCTTATGGAGTAGCTGCCTCCTGGACTACCTACCAAGTTCCCCTGGCCTGGAAACCTCCCTTCCTAGACCCATCCCTCATCCCAGGACTGCACCAGTAAGCTGCCATGTTCCTGCAAGAGAACTAACTTAGTCTCTGGCCCTCAGAAAACAGGTATGAGACACTACCTGTGCCAATCAGAAACTTAGGAGCTGGGATTTAGAAGAGGGCTTCAGCCCCCTTATGGTGTCCAGGTTGTAACAGGTGGATTTCTGAAAGAAAAGTGACCACAACACTCAGAGCAACCAAGAGATCTTTATTGCAGCAGTGCAACAGAGGAGAAAAGCGAGAAAGAGAAGAGACAGAGAGAGAGAGCAAGAGAGAGAGACAGAGAAAGCAAGAGAAATAGCAAGAGAGATAGAGAAAGTAAGAGAGAGAGGTGCCCAGCAGGGGGGAGTTTTTATAGCCCAAATCTAATGAGGTCTCTGGGTCTGCAAGCTGCCTTGTTGGCACAAGGTGGGTTATGTTTTCGGCCTTGAGCAGGGGGCTGAGTGTTCAGCCTTGAGCAGGGGGGCGAAGCGCTCAGCCTTGAGCGGGGGCTTGGGCATTTGGGCTTGAAGCAAACAGGTGATAAAGAGCCAGACAGAGGGTTTGAGTGACCAGGTCACCCTGCAGCTAACTTTGTTTGGCATGCCCTGCAGACAGCTTACTCAGCCTGTCCTGCACCTAACATTCCTCCCTTTTTGTTTTTCTATGTGACATGGGGGATGACATAAAGTCCTCTGGCTACTTCCTGATTAATGATGGGTGGTGTTGGGCCTAGAAGGGGAAGTGGAGGAATGTTCAGGGGACAGGTCTGAGAACATCAGGGCAGCCAAACATAACACTCAGTGGCTACAGACAACAACTTCGGTAGTCCATAAATGTTCCTTGAAGCCACAGTCGTCGATGGCATCAAAACAATCCTGGATGGAGGAGATTTTTGTTATCAGCCACTGGTCCTGTAGCAGGGACTCTAGGAAGTATTAGAGGTGACTTGGTTGAATCCAGTAATGTTAAAGGTGACAGCCCAATTGCAGCCAATGGAAGGGCAATCGCCTTGACCCATAAACTGAGAGTGGGTGGTATCATCCTGGTGCCATGTCACTAGGATGTTAAAGCGCCATCTGTTGTTGGGATAGAAACTTGAGAGAGATTAATGATTAGTAAAAGAAGAAGAGGATTGGTGAGAAATTTTGAGTTTGGTGGTCATGGTGGAAATCCAGGACTGGACATTTGGAACAGGTGCCTTTTTAAGGCAGGAGACATAGTTCCAGGGAGAGTGTCTAAAATCTTGGTCACCATTGGGGTAGTAAGTATGATTGTATGGGGTCCCGTCCATTGAGGTTCCAATGATTGAGAATGCAGTTCTTGAAATAAGACTGAGTCACCGAGTTGAAGAGAGTTCAATTCAGTTTGTGGTTGTGCTGGGATTGAGACAATAAATGGCACAGGAAGGCATCGGTCTGCATGTTCCCTTAGGAGTTTGTTAGAAGTGTGAGATAGGGCAGGTAGGGCACAGAAGAGGAGGAGTGACTGTAAAGCTTTGGGTGGTTAAGAAAGGGCATCCATAGAATTGCTCAAAGGGGCTAAGGCCTGAAGGAGCTCTGTGGGGCTGCCTGAAATCAGGTGAGGGCCAACTGCAGGAGATTGGGTCAGGAGAGCCTAAGTTCAATAGCAAGTTTAGTGAGATGATCTTTGAGAATGCCATTAGGCTTCTCAACTTTACCCAAGGATTGGGGTTGGTGGGAGATGTGGAGCCTCCAAGTGATGTTGAGGCCTTTGGAGACTAGTTGAACAACCTGAGAAGTGAGAGCTGGACCATTGTCTCACTGGATGGAGGTGGGAAGTTCGAACCTGGGAATGATCCCCTCAATGAGGATGGAGGCAATGGTGTCAGCAATTTCCCTGGATGTAGGGAAGGCATCTATCCAACCTGAAAAGTATCAACCAAAGTAAGTAGGTAGTGAAGCTTTTTGTGCCTAGGCATGTGAGTGAAGTTGATTTACTAGTCTTTGCCTGGCTAGTGGCTCCTCATCTGATGTGTGGGGAGTTTAGGTTTGATGCTTCCTTGTGGGGATACTGTAGAGCAGACTGAACAAGCAGAGTGGACCTGCTGGAGAGTAGTTCTCATTTCTAGGAAGTGAAAGAAAGGTTGTAAAACGTGGAAAAGGGGTTAGGAAGGGTTTTAGGTGGGAGCAGAGTCTCTGGAGCCAGAGGAGTTGGTCATGAGTCATAGGTCTCTGTCTTGGGCATCAGGGGCTGGTAGTCTTAAAGTAGTAGTTGATTGACCAGCTTGTTGGTGAATTTGTGTATCTGATCTTGCAGGAACTTCTGTAGGCAATTTAATAGACATGGTCCTATTAGGAGAAACATAAAGAGGACTAATAGGGGTCCTGCGAGGGGGAGAAGCCAAGGCCATACTTGAGTGAACATTCCCCATGGAGCCTGTTGGCCTAGTTGCTGTCTCCTCTTTTCTAGCTGTTCTTTGTCCTTCATTACCCCCAGGAATGACTGTGTTTTGGCTTAACTGGTTTTGGTAGGTGTTTAAGATCAAGCTGGTCAAAATTGACTTTGTTTCTATCTATTGTTAAGAGTCAGCTGAGTTCCCATAGGGGTCACTTGTGGGGAACTTGAGAGCAGCTTCTTAGTTCTGCTAGTGCCATTTGTGCTAGGATGGGTCCAGGTCTTGCTTGACCATGTGGCTTCCCTTGGAAGCATCAGGGATGTCTCCCTTCTCCAATGACCCTCCTATACACAGCAAGTACACTGATTGGCTTTTTATTCTCCAGTGGTCTCATTAATCTCCCTGATCAGGAGATTATGTGGCCCAGAGTTGCAAAGTGCTTTAGAGAAGTTCCCTGTTCCCTGGATTCAGACTGTCTCAGAGGGCCAGAGCCAAATATTGTTTTTTTGGCCATTTTAATTTAAGACTTGATCTTAAACATCCAGCAAAGTCAGTTTCACCTTAAATTAAGAGTACTGGGCTTTAGCCAAAGTCTGGCCTACTTTGGAGTCATTCTGACATGTAGTAAGATGGGAGGCACAGCCTTATCTCAGGTAAGGCAGGGGTCTTTTTAAATCTTAGGTAAAGTGTTCTAGTATTGAAGCTGATCTTTGTTTTTAAATATCATTTTATAAAATTTACATATATTGTTGTTCGAGGTCACATGAATACTAGCTAACACAATATGATATTACATTTAAATTGTACCTAGTGTATAAAACTTTATGTTAATCTTATTGATAACAGGTCCAGTTATAGAACATTAAATGATATAAATAAATCTCTAATATGTTATTTTTATAAGCCTAAAATTACCATACAACCTTTTGGAGAACATCAGCTTGATATAATTTTTTTTTAAAGCTTCTATCTTAAAGACTTATATACCTGGAAAATATGAACACATTTAATACACAAAGAAAAGTAATAGTACCACAATTACATTGATGTTTTTATATTAATCAAGTTTAGCTCTTAAAGAAATAACATATTACCAATATTGCAAAATAACAGTTGTTGTTTAACCATAGTTATATAATGCTTAATTCCTTCAAGATTACTTGTTCAAAAAAATTACATACATAACCAACGTACATAGACCTTCGTTATCACTTACTTAAACCTATATAGCCAACATACATAGACCTTCTTTATAGACTCTCTTATCCAGAAACACCTTTTCCTTCTATTAAATCCATACTTAGAACCTTCTAATTTCTCTTTCCTATCTGTTAACTCCTTCTTTATTTACACTTTGAAACAATCCTTGTAAATTTCTGAATTTAGGCAAGTTATTCCATTTTGATAAGAGATATTTTGTTATTTTAGTATACAATTAATCACATCTGTTTACCATTTCATGAAAACATAAACAATGTTTAAGTGTATAGAATTATGCTGTTGTAGGGACAGACAAGGCAAGGCACCTAAGATAGCACCAAAGACAGGGAAACAGTTTTATTTGGTTGCAGCCAGATTTGGAGGGCACATCTTCTGCTGTAATCAATTAATCCCCTGAACTCCAAGTTTAGGTAGTTTCATAATTTTGCACCCAGCATATAAGGGAAGGGGCTCAGAAGTTCACAGTCTGCAGAAGTTCATAAAAAGCAGTTTTTTTTTTCTATGTTCTGGGCAAGTTAACCCTTCAAGGACATCTGAGAAGGGGAGGGCTTTTTTTTCCTCCCCCTGCCAGCTGTTACCACGGAGCCCAGTTGGTAACTCCCTTATCTTAGAAATGTAGTCATCTCTGTGAAGCCCAGTTCAAGGACAGAGGCCTTGTTTACATATTTTGTGAAAAACTAGTAAAGGGGTGTCCAGCACCTGGAGTGCTGATTTTTCCCAGACAGTAGCCACATAAAATAGGGCAACATGAAAATAGGAAGTTTATCTACACTGAACTCTTTTGTAGAGATTCTTTTGCTGAAAGTCCTAAAATCAGCCATGGTGAATATTCTGGAGAAGGTCAGTTAAGACTTTTCTGTGGGCCTGGGTAGGGAGGGGGAAGACCGGAAGGCGGGGCTGAGAGCAGCTCCAGTGGATCTGAGAATAAAGAAGGAGATGTAAAAGAATAATGGGAAATGGTTTGGGATTTTCCTAGCAAGGAAACTTGAGCAGCAGAACAGGTAGAGCAGAGGGGAAGACGGGAATGAATATCCTAAAAAGCCTATGAGGGACTTTAATTCTTAGTAACTTGTTTTCAGTGATAACAAAGCAACTTTAAAGGCCATTTTCACCAGATCTTGGATAGGGGTCTGAGGGCTCTCCTCAGCTCTTTTGAGCTTTCTTTTTTTTTTTTTTAATTGGTCGTTCATAACATTACATAGTTCTTTTTTTTTTTTTTTTTAAAGCTGTGTCAAAACTCCTTTTTTTCTTATACACACCTTAATAAAGAATTCCTCTCTCACTTTTATAAGTTGGAGAGCAGACTAACTTTCCAAAGCAGCAGTTAATAACCTAGATGTGTTTTTTTTTTAAGAGAGAGTGAGAGAGGAGAGAGAGAGAGAGAGAATTTTTAATATTTATTTTTTAGTTCTCGGCAGACACAACATCTTTGTTGGTATGTGGTGCTGAGGATCGAACCCGGGCCGCACGCATGCCAGGCAAGCACGCTACCACTTGAGCCACATCCCCAGCCCCCATTACATAGTTCTTAATACATCATATTACACGGTTTGATTCAAGTGGGTTATGAACTCCCGCTTTTACCCCGTATACAGATTGCTGTTTGAGCTTTCGGTTAGCTGATAAAAGGATCTGGTGAGACCCCGTGTGGGTGCTAACAGTAGAAGAGAGGAATGAGTGGGTAGAGGGATTCCTTCAGTAACTGCTACCTCAGCAAGGGGGCAACAGTCTGAGGAAGGGTGGTGGTGTAGGTTTTTGATCTAGTAATTGGAGGGGAGAAAGCAAGTTACTGAGGTGGGAGTGACGGCTGGAGAGTCTGGGGCAGAAGGCTGAGGGTGAGGACCTATTCGAGCCAGGCGATGGGATGGAGGTTCATTAGCAGGTCAAAAGAAGTGGATGAGTCTGGAGGAGGAGAAGATCGGGGATCGGTGGTTAGGGGAGTTGGTTTGCAAACTAGAAGAATTTGTAGAGATTTGCAAGAGGTGCAGAGAGTAGGATTGGATTGGAGCAAGAAGAAAGTGATCTTTACCCATTTTTTCGAATGCTCACAGTACTTGTAGAGATCCCTCAGAATGGAGGGATCCAGGGACCCAAAAGGGGACCATCTGCTTTGGTTGTCTAAGGGATAAGTGGGCCAGGCCTGGGTGCTGTATTTGATCAATTTTGGGGGTTTGATGTCTGGTGTCAAGGAGAGGGTTTTGAGGTTATCCAAGAGGCATTGTAGGGGAGAGCCGACCAGCAGAGAGGACACATTACCCATGTCGCAAACGTAGTAAGTATAAGGAGGAGGGAAGAGGATGCAAACGTAGTATAGGGGAGAAGGAAGGAGACACAAAGATAGTATAAGGGAGAGGGAAGGAGACGCAAAAATAGTATGAGAGAAGGAGGAAACTGATATATTGGCAAAAGGGGTGTCCCCCCTAGAGCCAAAAATCAGGAGTGCCTTAGTGGCAGGTTCGAGCTGCAGAGATTGGTCATCACCAAATCCTGAGAGTCAAAGCTCTCGTCCTGCATGGAGCCGGAGCCATGGGAGACCTTGGCCAAGGATTTTTGGGACCCCTCCTGGAGAGGCTGGATACTCCCAGGGCCGGAAAGAGGGGAAAGAGAGAGACAGGGGAAGAGAGAGGAAGGGGAGCGTAAGCGTCTCTCTAGCGGCTGAGTCTTGGAGGTGAGGACTAGGACTATATGAGAGCCACCGAGACCATAAAGATTTGGGTGGGGTGTGATATTCAGTTTTCTGTTGTGTGTCCCAGAGGTTACACAGTCCTTTGAGGGAGGCCTAGAAAGCCTATGCTGGTAAACTATCAGCTGGGAAAGGAAGGGGAATAATTTTGAACCCAGGAGTCTATTCTGCCCTAGGAAGGAGTTCCTGAGGGCCACCTTAGCCTTAAAGGCTGTGGTAGGGTGTTTTCCTCCCCGCAGGTGGGCAAAGAGGTTTGCGGAACAATCAACTGTCAAATCCTCCTGACACCACCATTGGGTTTAGGAATCCAGGAAGGGGAAATGGAGTGGTGGATGGAGTTCTGGCAATCCAGAAAATGGGTTCAGGTCATCCGGTGAGTGGCACTTGCAAAGGAAGAGGGACCCCAAAGTGGGTTTTAACCCTCTCCTGGGTTTCGGCACCAAATGAAAGAAAAGTGACCACAACACTCAGAGCAACCAAGAGATCTTTATTGCAGCAGTGCAACAAAGGAGAAAAGAGAGAAAGAGAAGAGAAGAGAGAGAGAGAGAGAGAGAGAGAGAGCAAGAGAGAGAAAGCAAGAGAGATAGAGAAAGCAAGAGAGAGAGGGGCCCAGCAGGGGGGAGTTTTTATAGCCCAAATCTAATGAGGTCTCTGGGTCTGCAAGCTGCCTTGTTGGCACAAGGTGGGTTGCGTGTTCAGCCTTGAGCAGGGGGCTTGGGCATTTGGGCTTGAAACAAACAGGTGACAAAGAGCCAGACAGAGGGTTTGAGTGACCAGGTCACCCTGAAGCTAACTTTGTTTGGCATGCCCTGCAGACAGCTTAGTCAGCCTGTCCTGCACCTAACAATCTCAGAGTCTACTGGTGCCAGGGTCTGTCATGTGTGCTGAGGGCCACAGTAATTCTTCAGATGGAAAGACAGGGGCAGATGCTGAGAGCAGAGCAGCTGTGAGAGACTACTTCCTGATGTGACCTGGGCAACCCTTGCTCCATGAAGGCTCCAATGCATACCTCCCTTGCCTTCAGTAACTGCCCTAGGTGAGTGTCTTTCCCATGCCTCCTCTTGGTATGCAGCCTGTGGAAGCCAAAGAAGGCCTGGTGTCTACTCAGACTTCTCAGGGGTTGGATCCCAGGGGACAACTTGGCAATTCAGGCTCTTGATCTAAAAACTGGGATGGCAGTTCCTCCTCTGTTCATGCAATCATTTAATTGGCTAGAGCACTCAGCACAGTGCTTGGCTTAGAGCAGAGCTCCACAGAGCACTTTCCCTACCCCTAGACGTGGCCATCTGCTTAGCAGCTTGACTTCTCCGGGTCCACCCACCCTCCACATCTAAGGGCTTCACCATGTGGATTCAACTGTGAATTGAAAGATGTATTTTATGTGTACTAATCAAATAGGCTACTTTTCTTTTCATGAGTCCCTCTGTTATAGTTAAAGCTTTGTCCTGGGGTTTCATAAACTGACTTCCAGACCACTCATGTATAATCAAATCAAGCGTTTATTGAAGCACACCGATGGCGACTGACCAGAACATAAAGCTGTTCCCTGATCAGCCCCAAACAATTGCAAGGGTGTTCCTTATAAGCCTGAAAACTGCAAAAGTGATGTTGGGGAGGGGGTGGTCTAGCTAATGCAAGAAAGCCAGGTTACAGAAGCAGGAGAATCCAGTCAAGTGGTAGAAAGCCAACGAAATCACAGTTAGCCCAGTCACCCCACTTACAGAAACAGAGCCCCATTACCTTAGTTACAGAAACAATGTCCCATTAGGTAACGTGTTCTTAAAGGTTTCTAAAGCAAAAGAAAAAGCACATCTTGCCCCAGTCAAGAGCCTTCTACTTGTCATAGTTGTTTTACAGAATGGAGTCACAAAACAAAACGGAGTCACATTTGCTTTTACTGTCACATTTCACACTGGTGTTAATAGGTTTGATGTCAATCTTGCACATCATTAGGCCTCAGTTTCTTTTCCATCCTTCTTTGTCTAAGGGACCATACTGGGCTCACAAGACCATAAGTCGGACCTCACCTACATTCTTGTGTATATGGTTTAGGAGGCTTTTTTAAGAGGCAGGGTCCTGTAGTAATCTCAATGAGGAGAAGGACTAGGGGCCCAACTGTGGCTGAAATGATGATATTCAACAAAGGGGACCATGAGAATATGTTTTGGAACCAATTGATGTTGGTTTGGGACATGCTGCGTTTGACATTCCCATGGGAACCAATTGCCTGAAGTTTCTTGTGCTTTCTCTCCTTCCTTTAACCTGTTTCTCACTAGTGCCAAACTGTCCTTTATTATCCCAGAATTATTTTCATAGAAACAACAAGTTTCTCCTGGAGCCATACAAAGTCCTCCTTGTTTTAGAAAGAGACGATCTAGACTTCATCTGTTTTGTAAGACTGTTTCTGTCAGAGAGTCTAGTGAAACCTCTAGTTTGGAGATTGACCTTTCTAGTTTTCCTAAATCTGTATCTGTTTGACAGCTGAGGGACTTAAAATTTTTAGAGCCTGTGATAAGAGCTGCAGTTCCCAAAGTAGTAGATCCAGCTATTCCCATACCAGCCAAGAGGGGAACTAAATGGGGGCAGCCAATCCATGTTGATAAGTCAGTGGGCCCTGGCCTTTTAATAAGTCCAGATGTTCTTTTCCTTTTACTCCATCAAAATAGTAGGTTACATAGTTCATAGTTAATGACAGTGTGGAGATTTAGGCAAGGAGTTCGAAGTGGGATCCAGGAAGCACAATTTTTTGGTGAATGGGAGTTGTCTCACTTATAAGTTGGGTTGTGGAAGCAAGTGTCTCCTTATGGGAGATCACCCAGGGTGATCTTGGGAGTAGTTTCCCAGATACATATTCCTGAGCTAGACATATTGGTGAACACTAAGAAGGATGGAAAGTTTGAGGCCAGCCTCAAATACTTAGGGAGATACTGCCTCAAAATAAAAAGGACTGGAGATGTCAGTTCAGTGGTAGAGTACCCCTGAGGTTAATCCCCAAGAACAGATGTTTGAACCCCACATTTCCTCAATTGCCCCTAAGGAAGAAATTTCCTACACTGTAGTTTATATCAGTTTCTTTAATACCATCCCCAATCCTGGAAAGAGATAGACCTGAAGCCCCAGGGAGCCCAGCTGGTGTTCCAGGGGGTCCCTGACATCCTCTCTGTCTCTACCTTTGGCCTCCATCCCCATTCCACATTGGGGAAGGCTGGAAACAGGTCCTAGGCCTCTGCTCCAGGAAAGTTCACTGTCTTGTTGGGTAGAGGGGTGACTGGGAAGCACCACATACCCTGTGAGACCCACACCATCAGAATCCCTTCAGCCCTGGCCAGGGCTCAGTGATGCAGGAGACTGAGGCAAGAGGATAGTGATTCAAGTTTAGCCTCATCAATTTAGCAAGATCCTATCTCAAAATAAAGAATGGAAAAAAGGACTGAGAATGTAGCTCAGTGGTGTAGCACTTGATTCAATCCCCACTACCCCACCCCTTGAGTGCCTCCAGGCTGCCGAACGTAGGCCAGGGAGAAGGGAGGGAGGTCCATGGTGATGGCACCCACCTTCATAGGAAGTCCAGAAAAGTGTTAGTTGGCTCTCCAAAGCATGGGCCAGTTTTGTGCTAGGTCCTCAGATTGAGGGCTCTCACCAATTCCAAGGTATATGAAAAGCCCCACTCAATGCCATTCCCCCTGTATTAATTCTCCCCATAACCCTATAAGGCTCAAAGCTATATGGCCTATATGTGCTGGAACCAGGATTGACAGAGATTGACATTCACACCTGGATAAAAGGCCATGAATCTACCACACCACCCCTGTTCAGCCTCACTTCCATGTGGACCCTTCCCTCTGACTAGCCCACGGGAAAGTCATAGGCAGCATGTCCCAAACCAACATCAAGAGCTCAACACAGGGGACCCTTGAAACCAACCCCTCCTCCAGTATTTCCTCTCCCAAGAGTGAATTCAAAACCTGCACAGTCAAAGAGCACTCTGATGTGCAGAAGTCATTCACCTGCCCACCAAGCAATTCTCCAGGAGCTACAATTGGTGCACCATCTACCTGGAGTTGAGTCAGATCCCACAGGTTAAGGGCTCAGTTTCAAAGGCCTACAATCTGTGGACTTCTCTGATGTCTGATTTTCATTTTATTTTCCTATAAAATGGGTTGACAGTGGGTTGAATGGTGGTCTTTAAAAAGATGTGTCCACATCTTATTTCACATTCACTGTGAATGTGATCTCATTTGAAAAAGGGTCTTTGCAGATGAAATTAAGGATCCCGGAATGAATGACCCTTGATTATCCAGATGTAGTTAAGTCCAATGACAAATTCATATAAAAGACTTTCAGGGGAGAGACACTTGGAGACCATCTGAAGATAGAGGCAGAATTGGAACAAAGCAGCCACAATGCAGGGGAAACCTGGAGCCAGAAACTGCTGGAAACAAAGAACTAGAACTATGAAAGTAACTTTTGTGGAAACTCATGCCTCACACCCACAACACGGTGATGCCTTTGAATTCATGTTCCATCATGGGTTAGGAGAGTTACTAAAGATCTGAATAGACTTTTATCTGCTAGAATCCACCATGGTTTGGATGAGTGGTTTTTGGAGGACAAGTCACATTTGATGACACAATGACCTTTTCCACATGCCTCCTGGACTATGCGCAGTCCGGAAGAAAGAGGACTGTCCTGTAGCTTCCAAAGTGATTACCCAGTTGCAAACAGACAAAGTGAGCCAGGCACCCTGGAGCATGCCTGGAATCCTGAAAGCTGAGGCAGGAGGATCACAAGTTCAAAACCAGCCTCAGCAACTTAGGGAGGCCCTAAGCAACTCGGTGAGACCCTGTCTCTCAAAAAAATATAAAAAAGGGTTGGAAATATGGCTCAGTGAACAAGTGCCTGTGGGTTCAAACCCTAACCCTGATACCAAAAAAAAAAAAAAAAAAAGGATACAAAGAAGAGAGCAGGCTTATCAGAAGTAAATGCTGATCAAACCAGGGTGGTAAGCACATGGCCTGGAGGTGGAAGAGAAGCAGATATGTCTGGCTCCCAGGTGCATACTTGATCTCCTTTCTAATCAGGAATAACCTTCCTCCCTAGGGTGGAACACTGAGCCTGATTTACCTAGAAAGTACTTAGAGTGGAAGGTGGGGTACTACCATTTATTGAGAGCCCACAGGTATTTGTTAGACCTAAGTTGCATGGAAAACATGCCCACAATCTGTGTAAATCAAATATTCCCAATACCTTTCCAGAGAACTCTGTTTAGAGAAAATGTGAAGCAAATCTCTAACATGAAGGAAATACTCCTTGGTTTTGATTGTTTTAATCTAGTTGGCTTCTCTTTTACTGCAGTCTGGCTGGGCACACATCACGAGCCACTCAAGCAGGAACAAACTTTATTTTCCGAACTCCCGCAAACGCCACCCACGTGGCCCTCCTAGGCACACCACACACACTAACTGGAACTCTCTCCCCCAGAACTCCCCCCACCAATGCAAACTCTCCAGGAATCCCTGCAGAGCTCAACCGGAACTCAATGGGAACTCCCAGAGAACTCAAAAGTCATCTTAATGGCTCGCTAGTATCACCTCTCAACCACTACTTCTGGCAAAATGATCATTCCAACTTGGCTGTGGCCCTCAACACTCTTTGACAAAATTAATTATTTAAAAGAAAGCACCAGGGGATGCGGCCATAGCTCAGTTGGTACAGTGCTTGCTTAGCATGCACAAGACCCTGGGTTCAATCCCCAGCACAATTTAAAAAAAAAAAAAAAGAAAGCACTGGTCAATGTTTTCAACAAGTATGTGCTATCCAGCCAGACAATGATAATCTGACCTCCCCAAAACAGTAAAAACCCCTTCTTTCTAGAACCTTCTTCCCATCAATGCTTCCATTTTGCTCATTAACAGGTTTGGTGCCAGAAAGAGGGAGCCCTCTACTGGAAACAGTCTCTCCCATTCTCTCTTTCTCTGTTTTGTCACTCCTCTACCATGTGCAATGCTAAGCAGTGACTTCCTGAGGTTAGTGTTGCTCTGTCCTGGGCTTCTGCCATGCTGCTCTCCCTGGCTCTCCCCCCACCCCCAGGGCTCCATCTCAGATCCTCTCTCCTCCTACCCATTGAAAAGTTTTCATTCTCTTTTCTTCTCTTCCCTCCTTTCCCTTAGGGACCCAGAGCCTCTCCAAATACTTTCATCCCAGGGACATCTATACCTAGGACTCTTCCAAAGTGCTCCTGAGTTCTAGCACACCCTGACTTTGAGAACTGACCTGGCAGGAGTGCCCAACACCCAGCTGTCCACTGCATCTGCTGAACCCCTCTCAGCTCATGGCATCCTGCCCTCAATAGACCCATCAAAAGCTCCCGCTGCCTACAGAAGTTCTCTGAACTAAAGCCTTGGATTCACACTCCAGTGTGGTCTGGCCCAGCTGCCCCACTTCCAAACACCCACCAAGCCCAAGTAGGTCACTCCCTCCTGCTAGACTGTGAGGCTCCTTTTCCCCTCCTCTAAGAATTTCCTGTATGGTGTCTTCTGCCTCCTTGATGTCTCCATGCCCAGTATCTGCATGTTCCCATCTTGCTCAGGATTCTTTAGTCTTTTGAACATAGGTTCCAAAATACCTTGAAAAGTAGTCAAGTTTCAAAAGGTCATCTCCAGTGGGCATGCTGTCCCAGAAGGTCAACAGATGGTGCAGTAGAGCCCACAGCCACTACCCCAAAGAAAGTCACCAACTGCCACTAGAAAATAACAAAAGTGGAAAACAAATAAACAAACAAACAAACAAAAAAACCAAGAATCTCTACCCAAACCCTTACCCCCCAAGAGAAAAGAAAAGAAAAGGTAATTTACCTATTTGAAGAAGTTTAAAAAAAAAAGAAAGGAAACAGCTGGGGGAGGTAGTGCACATCTGTAATCCCATCAGATCAGGACTCTGAGGAGCAAGGATCATGAGTTCAAGGTGAGCCTCAGAAACTTAGGTCCTACGGGACCCTGGCTCTAAATAAAATATTAAAAAGGGCTGGAGATGTGGCTTGGTGGTCAAGAGCCCCTAAGTTCTATCCCCAGTACCACAACAGAAAAAGCAAAGAAAGAAACAAAGAAAAACACACAATAAATTATGAGCCATGCTTGTTGGTGAATGCCTGTAATGCCAGCAACTCCAGAGGCTTAGGCAGGAGGATCACCAGTGGAGGCCAGTCTCAGCAAGTGAGTGAGACCCTAAGCAATTTAGCAACATCCTGTCTCAAAATGTTTTTAAAAAGGGCTGGGGATATGTTTCAGGGGTTAAGTGCCTCTGGGTTCAATCAATCCCCAGTACCACAAAATAAATAAATAATTAAATCCCCCCAATAGCAGAAGAAAGAGTGCAATAGTGTTATAGGTCAGAAGTTAATGATTAAGAAAATATGAAAATTTAATTAGTAAATATAAAATCTGCATCACTGAACAAGATGGGGATTGATAACTAGCTTAAGAAAGAAAGGGGAAGAAGGAAAAGGACAGAGCAAAAACACAAAATTAGAAATAATAAAGGGAAAATTTCTTCATATGTAGAGAATATACAAATAGACTCGAGACTGTTATGTATTACTTTAATAAATTTGACAGCCCACGCATGCATGATCTTGTATAAATACGTGTATTAATAAAATTAGATTAGAAAAAAATGTAAAGCCTGAGGAATATGAAAGAAAATGTTAAATTCTCCTCAAAAAACCTAATCTGATATAATTTCACATGCAACTCTTTAAATAGTCAAAGAATAGATATTTTGCTGCATTTTAAACTATTCAAAACAATACAACAATAAAGGAACTATCTGAATGCATTTTACAAAATCAACATGTCACTCATCTGAGAAGCTAGTAAACACAACTACAGACCAATTTTACTTGTAATTAGATATGAAAACATTTTAAAGTAAAAATTTAAAAAAAGATGGGCGTGAAACACATCTGACCTGCACAGACACAGCTGCCTTCCCACCTCTGGCTCCCCTGGGCTCTCTTCAGTGTGTCCTCTCTTCCTCTTCTATCTAAGGACTCTAATCACATCATGAGGGTCCACACTCATGACCTGATCTAAACCTAATTACCTCCCAAACCCAGCCTCCAAATATGACCATGTTACAGCTTCAACACATGAATTTTGACGAAACACATTCTGTTCACAACAACATATTATTAAATAACAAAATATTTTAAATTGATAAATTGTCCTTATGAATTCCAATGTGATACCATTGAAGATCAACAGGTGGTGCAGGTTAGCCCACAGGAAATAATTCTCTAAATCCAAGGCAGGATGAGTTTAATGTTAAAGTGCAACATTTCTGATAATATCAGGTGTAAGATGATGCCTGACATTAGAAAAATTATTGAACCTTCTTCTAGAAATTTTTCCAAGTCACTCTTGGCAAGGACTGAATGAAAATTATAATTAGTAGGTGGCTGCAAAACTGTCATTACTAGCCAGGTGTGGCAGTGCAGGCCTGAATCACAGAGACTGGACACTCAGAATGATGGCAAGTTTGAGGCCAGCCTCAAATACTTAGTGAGATCCTGCCTCAAAATAAAAAGAACTGGAGATGTCAGTTCAGTGGTAGAGCCCCCCTGAGGTTAACCCCCAAGAACAGGAAACCAACCAAGCAAACCAAACCCTCTGTCATTACTTACAGAGTATATAATCTTAAAACAGAAATGCTGCAGGCTGCTAGGCCCCGGGTCGAGCGGGCTGGCTGAGCTCCGCTCCTGCCGCTGTGCTGCTGTCGCCGAGCACTGCCTGCCGCACTCCTGCTGGGCGCTTCCCTACTGGGCTGTCAGTGCACACCGGCTTGCAATCTTGCAACCCGGTTGGGCACAAAAACACAAGCCAGTCAAACTGAAACAAAGTTTTATTTTGTGAGAGGCCGTGTGCGTCCCCTAACAAGTGGGTCCATCCACGTGTGTGTCCTGAGGGGGGGGGGGGCTCCACTTCCCCCGGAACACCCTCCTACCATCCTTTCCCAACCAATGGGAACAATCCCATTACAAGAGTGACATGAGTAACCTGAGTCCCGAAACGGGCCCAGGTAAACAGCAGGAGTCCAATTAGCATATGA
This sequence comes from Urocitellus parryii, assembly GCF_045843805.1. Lineage (NCBI taxonomy): Eukaryota > Metazoa > Chordata > Mammalia > Rodentia > Sciuridae > Urocitellus > Urocitellus parryii. The sequence goes on along the minus strand of NC_135541.1, from coordinate 44,724,211 downwards.
ATGTAACTTAACATAATCATAATTTGAATGTCTGGCTGGCAGTCACTAAACCCAAAGGTGCCTGTATCAATATTTTTGCTGTGGCTCCTAGCACAGAAACAGCTTAATGCACTAGAAAAGAAGGAGATATTCTTTGGTTATTAATTAATTAATTAATTAATTTATTTATTTATTATTGTTCTCCTTTTTCTTCCTGCTTGGTATGGAGGATTGAACCCCCCTGGACTACATAAGTCACTTGAGAAACCTCTGCAGCAAGAATTACATCATACTTGAAGAAGTCCATCGCCTTTTGCCCACAATCTATGTACCAAATGAGAGAACCTATGCCTGGAAAAGAAATCTATTAGTGCAATCTGAAAAATATATTGAAATATATTTAAGATATTCAGATAAATGAAGGAAAACAGAAGGAAGAGGTGACTCTGCCAGCTTGTCCTGGGCCAATGAGGCACATAGCTTTAGCCACATATGGTGTTTGGGGTTCCCTCCATAGCCCCAACGCTCAACTACTCAATGAGACTTCCCCTTTGGGATCCTTGGGTGTCAAGGCACCATAGCCCATTCCTACAGCATTCCCTGAATATGGATTTCTAATAGGAGAGGTTGTGAGGCCTCAATCCATTTCTACTAAGAAGGTTCCATGTTCCTTTAGGCTGTTCTGCCACTTCATCCAGAACTCAGTATAGCAAGGAATGTGGGAAGGGGTAGTGACCTTGACAGAGACAGAAAACATCCTCTTCTTTTCTTCCTCAAGTGGCTCAGGGCCACTCCCATGGTATCCTGCTTCTCGCTTTCTTTTTTCTTTTAATTTTTTTTTTTGGTTGATGGACATGATATATTTGTCTACTTATTTATTTTTATGTAGTGCTGAGGATTGAACCCATTCTGACACTGAGCCACAATCACAGCCCACTTTTTTTTCCTTTTTAAAATTTTCATCATTTTGGTGGTACTGGGGATTGAACTCAGTGGGCCTATACCACTAATCTACACCCCCAACCCGTTTTTATTCTTTATTTTGACACAGCATCTCTCCAAGTTGCTTAAGGCCTCTCTAATTTGCTGAGGCTGGCCTCTAACTTGCTATCTTCCTACCTCAGCCTCCTGCATCTCTGGGATTACAAAGATGCACCACTGTGCCCAGCACTTGTCTATTTCTTGTTAAATCCAACTCAGGGACATCCCTTATATTTTGTACATGAATACAAACATCACTCAGTATGAATAATTTGCATACATGGTGAGCTGGGCTCTCTCCAAAACACCTTATACATTTAGTTTTTTTTTTTCCATGTGGAATGTAGAGAAATCAGATTGGGAATACAGGAAAGAGTTTGGATTTTCTAATTTCAAAGATCAACTTTTAAAATTGCTTTTCAAGAAAAATTGAAAAAGCTCCATCCAGTATTCTGCTGTCCCTAAGAGACTATCAATCTTCCAGCCTTATCAATGTGACTCTACAGTGTAGCTAATTTTTTTTTTTTGTGGGGGAGAGATGTACCAGGAATTGAACTCAGGGGTTCTCAACCACTGAGCCACATCCCTAGCCCTATTTTGTATTTATTTAAAGCGAGGATCTCACTGAGTTGCTTAGCACCTCACTTTTACTGAGGCTGGCTTTGACTCCTGATACTCCAGTCTCAGCCTCCAAGCCACTGGGATTACAGACATACACCACTATGCCTGGAAATGTAGCTGATTTTAAAGAGAATGAAAAAATAATAAATAAATAAAGAGAATGAAAGGACTATTTTATCTTAAACTTGGGGGGGGTGGCAGAGATAACCTCCTGGTGGAGGCAACAGCTGAGAAGTGGAAAGAATTCCCAGATGAGGATGGGAAGAAGGGCTTTGCAAATGTGGGACCCAAGGAGAATCAGGTAGAAGGAAGGACATAGTTCACTCAGAACAGCTAGTACAGAGTGGTTGGGGGGGGCATGGAATGAAAGATGGGAAAAATTGCTTAGTGTCTTTAGAAATATTTCTTGCCTTGTAGCACAAACCTGCAATGCCAACTGCTTGAGGGAAGTTGAGGCAGTAGGACTTCAAGTCAGAACCCAGCTTGGACAATTCAGGGAGACCTTGTCCCAAATAAAAAAGGGCTGGAGATGTAGCTCAGGGCTAGAGTGCCCCTGGCTTCACCCCTTGCCTGGACTTAATTTTGAAACTTGCTTTAACTGTCTTTTGAATATATACACCTTTTAAAATTCAAATTTCCTGAATTAGAACACAAATTCTAGAATAACAGAGTATGACATTTGCCTTTCTTTACAGCAGAGTCTATTCTTAGTCTGGAGAGACCTACTGTAGGGCAGCCATATCCAAATTTGGAATTAAATTACAAACAGATTACAATTGAAACTCATTAGTATTCTGCCCCTGGTGCACCTGGGCTGTACTCTAAACAAAGAGGCCTTCCTTTTTTTTTTTTTTTTCTTTACTGGGGGATTGAACCCAGAGAGGCTTAACCACTGAGCCATATCCCTAGTCATTTCTAAAATATTTCCTTTAGAAACAGGATCTCACCGAGTTACTTAGGGCCTCACTAAACTGTTCCCCAATGATTTACATGTATGAATTGCCAAGATCATTGTAATGTCATGTGTAGCTAATAAAAAAAAATAAATTGTAAAAAAGACAAAAAAAGAATTGAATAAGCAAAATAATAATAATAATAATAATAATAAAAACCCACGAAGTTGAAATTTCTGGCGAGTGGGAGGGAAGTTGTGTTTAACAGGCAGAGTTTCAAATTGGCAAAATGAAAACTCTGTGGCTCTGGACATCATGGTACATGCCTATAATCTACCAATTCAGGATGCTGAGGCAGGAGGATTGCAAGTTTGAGGCCAGCTTCTTTATCAAAGAGGCAATTTAATGAGACCCTATCTTAAAAAAAAAAAAAAGCTAAAGCTGTGCCAGCTCAGTGGTATAGCACTTACCTCGCATGCAGAATCTTATATTCCATACCCAGCACCACAAAAATGAATAAAATAATAAGTACTTGGAGAAATTATACAGAAATGCAAATAGCATATGTGTGGAAAGGATGGACCATTTGGAATTTTAGATAATTCATATTGCTATCTACTTCTGTAAATTTGGGCAAGTAATTTGCATGATTTTTTATTTCCTCACCTATAACATGGCAGATAATGGCACAGAAGACTTTAGTGAGGGTGAAATGATGTGTGTATAAAAAGCACCCCAGTGTTTACCATGAAGGGAAGGCTCAGCTGACACCACCTTCTCACTTCCTGGGTCCTCTCCAGGCTGTCTCCAATGAAGAAACAGCCCACGTGTCCAATAGTAGCAGATTGGCTTACAAATAATATACAATGGCATTTAAAATCATGCTTTTTAGTCTATTAGGCCAGTAAGCAAAAATTATGTATGGCTGGGCTCAGGGGTGCATACCTGTAATCCCAGCAGCTTGGAAGGCTGAGGCATGAGGATCACAGGCAGGCCTCAGTGACTTAGCAAGACCCTAAGCATCTTAGTGAGATTGTCTCAAAATAAAAAAGTAAAAAGCGCTGGGTGTCACTCAGTGGTAAAGCACCCCTAGGTTCAATTCCCAGTAACTTACCCCCCCAAATAAATTGTGGATGAGAAAAGGAAAGTTTGGCTTTTACCTAATGTCCCAGGGTGGAGCCATTTGCATGTGTGCAGGCTAAGCAGTTGTTCTAACACTGTAACTCCCCCAGCAACATTTTTTTAAAAGAAGGGCATTGTAATTAAACCCATAATTTGCTAAGCTCTGAAGGTAACAGTAAGCATGAGTCTCCACACACTTCACCCCACACCTTCACAGAGAGGTTGGGATACCCAGTTGCCTGACTGTTCAGCCTGGAGGGAGGTCAGGGTACTTGCTTATAGATCATGCTCACAGAGTAACACAAGAATCTTTCCTTGCCCTTTAGCTTTTGCTGGTTGCTGGGCATACAGGGTGTCCCTGGGCTAGTGGAGCTATCACTCCAAGCTACCCCATCTTGACATACTCTTGTGTATCTTTCAAGGACACCAGTGATTGGCTTAAGGACAATTAATCTAGTATGACCTCATCTCAATTAACTGAATCACACCACTTTTCAATGTCACATTGAAGTTCCAAGGGACTTAAACGTGGGAGGAGGGATGCTATTGAATCTTTAACCACCCACCCCTTGAGCTTTTACAGGATGATTACAGATATGTGAAGGGTGGCTTTGTCAACATTTTATCACCTCCCACAGCCTGTAGGGACCCAAGCCATACTCTTCTTCAAAACACCCATCAGGGAGACTGAGGCAGGAGGCTCACAAACTGAGGACTTAGAAGATAAACTCAGCAACTTAGAAGACCCTGTCTTAAAATAAAAAAGAGCTGGAGGTGTAGATCAGTGCAGAGATTCCTATAGTTCAATCCATAGTATTGGAGGGAGAGGAATCCAGCCCCCATTTTGAGACCCTGGACATCAAACCTATGTGGCAAAAGGGACTTTGCAAATTTGACCAAATGGCGTTTTGGACATGAGAAGATGTTCCTGGATCATCTGCATAGATCCTAAATGCAATTGCAAGTATCCTTATTAAAGGGACAAAGTTCCTGCCTCTGAGAAAGAATAACCTTGGATGACAAGGGCAAACAACAGTAACTTGGCACCTGACCAAAAGCCAAGGGATGCCAACAGCCACCAGAAGCTGGAAGAGTAAGAACACATTCTCCCTGAAGCCTGTAATACTGATTTCAGTCAAATGATAGTGATGCTGCATTTCTGGTCCCCAAATCTGAGATTCAAGTTCTATTTTCAATTTTATTAATTTCTTATAGTGGCCATAGGAACCTAAACATCTAGTTAGCAATGTCACACTCATTCCATGGGAAGCAGACTGAGTATTATGTGAGACAGTTGTTTTTTAAAACTTCCCATAAGAAGTCTTTTAAAAGTGTGGGAATTCTGTAAAGCTGTCCAGGCAAAGTTGCGAGAGTACAAAGATAATGGGGCAACTCTGACTAAGGGGCCCATCTTCCCAACTGTCTTCCCAGACCAAATGCTGTAACCCTCTGTGGTTTCTTATTTTTTAAGATCTGCATCAGGAGTAGGGTGCAACTCAATGGTAGAGGGCTTTTCTCGCATGGGCAAGATCCTGATTCAACCACCAATACTGCAAGAAATAAAAGCACAAGTATTGAAAACACAGAGAAGAGAGTTGATCTGTAGAGGTAGGCAGTAAAATTAAAAACTATTCAACTACATACAGTAATGACAAAGTACATTGGGAAAGGTAAAACTTTTAATAGCAAAATGAGTATATTCAAATGGAAAAGGCAGATTCACTGATACATGATAAAATTATGAAATATCCTTCCCCATACATTCAGCATTTGCATTTTCTCTTCTCTATTTTATCCTACCACCTTTACCCTGTACATTTCTATTACTTTCCCCATCTGTTCCTTCTTCCCCGCTCAGTAATAAAGAAACTTCCCTAAGCAAACTATGATGACTACCATTACATTTTTAAACAGTTGCATCCACCTAGGTTGTTTTCACCAATAATTCTTTCAAAGTGGGTACACAAGAAATAAACATCCTAAATTCTTCCATATCAAAAAATATCTTTGTTTTACCCTGGAAATCAAATGCCAGTTTGGCTGGATACAGGATTCTAGGGCGAAAGCCTGTCTAATGAAGCACTTTTATGATGTTGCTCCATTGAATTCTTGCATCCAGGGTGCCCAGTGATAAGTCGGCTGACAGTCAGATTCTTGTGCCTCTATAGGTGATTTCTTTTTTCTCTCTAGAAGCCTTTAAAATTTTCTCTTTATCACTACAATTCAAGAACTTCACCAACATGTGCCTAGGAATGAGTCTGTTTTTTTGTCAATCATGACGGGGATTCAATGCATACTCACTATAGCAAGACCAGAATTCCGAAGGTCTAGAAAATCTTCTTCAATTACTTCCTGCAGTATGTCCTCTGCTTCATTCACTTCACTGTCTTTTTCTGGGATTCCTATCAAATGGATGTTGGCCCTTCTAAATCTGTCCTCCCTCTCCCTTATAGTTTCTTTATTAATTATCTGTTTGGCCATCTGTATGGTATCCTTAGACAATTCTTCCATCTCATCATCTAGATTACAAAATCTTTCTTCAAGGATGTCTATTCTACTTCTCAGACCATCTATTGAATTCTTAGATATCTGGAAGGCATTTTTTCATTTTTCCAATCTCTTCTCCCATCTCTCTGAAGATACTGATCATAGTTCTATAGTTTGTTTTCTGGATTAGGTCTGCGACTCTGGATGTGTGTGTTTGAACAGTCTTCCACGTAAAAAAACCCTCCTTCCTTTCTCCTTAGTCAGAATTTCATTCCCAATTGAAAGTAATAATCTTTTCATAATCTCCCTCCATTTCCATTACAGTTGTTTCAGGAACATGTCCTTTCTCACATATTGGGAAATATCTGCTCTCCTCCCCATCCTCCCATCACTCACACTCCCACCACTCTTCTTCCCCAGAGGTATTAAATGTCACCTGCAAGGCCTCTTGTCCTTCCTCTTCTAGGGCACAGGTCCCTTCTTCCTCTTCTGCCCTCATGTAAAAGATGTTGTCCTCCTGGGTCTCTGAGTCTTCTCCTGTCACCTCAAAGGTAGGGATTCCTTTATCCTTCCCCTCCAATAACTCTTCCTCCAGAGTCTCTAAGCTCTTCACTTCTGGCCTAGAGACTTTCACCTCTTTGATGAATAAGGAATTGAAGCTATCACTTGCTGTTCCTCCAGCCTCCTGTTTTGAATTTACTATATCGTTACCCTGAAAGTCAAAAGAAGTTTTGTAAATTGTATGGCTCTTTCAGAATTAAAATTTTCACTTCACTCTCTAAATTTACTATGATTACCACTTTGACAATGAGCAAGTACTGGGAGAACTGCTTCAACCTTTCTTCCTTTATTGTGGTGCTGAGGATCAAACCCAGGGCCTTGTAAAAATGACATCTTTGTGAAGGCCTAATCCCCAAGCAAGGCAAGTTTGTCTATGATTATTCCAAAATTCATACCTGCTTTAGTAGTACTGGCAACAAATTTTCATGATGTCTTTATGCCTACCTTGGTCCTTCTATATCGCTATCCCTGATGCTTTGTACATAACAGATTTTAAATGACAACTTACTTTCATCACTTGTCTGTTTATTGCAATAAGACCTTGTAACCAAGCACAGTGGCACATGCCTATAATCCTAGTAGCTCAGGAGACTGAGGCAAGAGAATTTGAGTTCAATGCCAGCCTCAGCAAAAGCTGAGGCCTAAGCAACTCATCAAGACCCTACATACACTTTACACATAACTTTATACATTAATATGCTTACCCCCTTTATAGGGATCCCATATCCTCCTCCTAGATTTGGTTCTTCCTTCTGTTGGAGCACACGGTTCAGTAATTCTCCTAAGACAGGTTTTTGGCTGGTAAATTGTTGTAAACTCTGCAGGTCTGAAAATGTCTTCATCTCACCATCACATTTAAATGCTAATTTGACCTCACACAGAAACTCAGGTCCAAAGCCATTTTCTCTCAAAATGTTGAAGATGTCGCCCCACTGCTTACTGACTTCCAAGGTGGCTGATGCCAGAGGGTCTGCAGTCAGGGTGAGCACGGCTCCTTCATCCATCAGAGTTTCTTCTTTTGATGCTTTGATGGTCTTCTCTTTGTTACTGAGGCTCTGGTGGTTTTCTTTCTCCATTGCTTTTACTGCTCCACCCTCCCTGTGCTTTGGCTTCTCTTTGTCGGGCAGTCGTATGTGGTGACTGCCATTTCTACATGTGTCGTCCTTCATATCTGAGGCTTCTGCCATCCCCCCAATGGCTTGGTAACTTTGGGGCCTATTCTGGGATAATTCCTTCCCTTGATTGCTAGTGGACATCTTGGCTTTGTCCCATTTACATCTTGGCTCATCTATTTCCCCCTTTCTAAAAGTTAAGTTTTCAGTACACTCAGCGAATTTAGAATTTTTTTCTTCTTGTTCCCTCAACTCTGTTTTTTGTGAAGCTAAATCTTTCACTTCCTGCCACTCTTCCCTGCTACCATCATGCTCTGTGTCTTTTGTTTCAGATATCTTACTTTTTACTAGCATTTCCTTTAGTTCTTTTGTGATGGTTTTCCTCATCTCGCTAAACATCACATTCCGCATTTGCAACAAGCCCTTAAATTTCTCCACAATAGGTTTTGATAAGTGATCTTTGTACCTGAAATCTGACATCTGAGGTGTCTCCTCATCAGTACCTCTTAGCTGATTTGTTTTGACACCGGTGGTTTGTTCCTGTTCCTTTTCAAGTCTAGACATTTTTGACTGTACAGGCAACATTGTGTCTATGTTGTCCAGATCCTATTGTTTTCCCTTTTGAAGAGTAATTTTGGTTCTTGCACTCTGGCTAGGCTCCAGTAACATAGAATCCTCAAAAAACTCTCATCTGAAATATAAAGAAATGAAAACATTATTTACCAATGAATTTCACTAAGAAACTCAGTAATATGAACTTGATGAAGTATGTTTACTCTAAAAATTAATAGAGGACAACTAATGAGATGGGCATATGAGCACTAGAATGAGAAAAGTCAGTAATCACAATTTGTGCATGATCATTAAAACCCATTGACATGCTGTGTGTGGTGGATATACTATAAATTCAGTTACTCAGGAAGCTGGGGAACTTGAGGCTCCTCAGGAACTTGAAGATCATAAGTTTAAGGTCAGTTTTGCAAGATCCTGTCTCAAAAATAAAAATATAAAAAGTGTAGGGGATGTAGCTCAGTGGCACAGTACATGTGTAGCATACGTAAGGCCCTAGGTTCATTCCCCAGCACAGGAAGAAAACAGATGAGCCTGACAGCTGATAAAACAAACATTTTTTATAATGTACAATAGCAATTTATGAGAGTCTAAGGTAACCTGATTGGAATCCTACACAAAACCAAGGAAGAGAATTTTCTTTGATTACAGAGTTTGATAATGTAAATAAGGAATGGCGTATATATGCAGTGGAACATCACCTGGCCTTAAAGGAAATTCTGACATACAATACAACATAGAGAAACCTTGAATACAAGACCAGAACTAAGAAATAGTCCATTTGAGCTAGGCTCCCATAGTTCATAGACATCAAGTGATTGCTAGTGGCTGGGGGACAAAGGGAATGTGGAGTTTCTGGACAAACCTAAAAAAGACAAACTAGTTGAAAAAAAAATCACCTTCTTAATGAAATAAATAAGGACAACCCAGCACCAGGAGTGGTACACAAATAGAAGCAGCCACAACAACCCACAATTCAGAGCCTTGTACAGGACTTGAATCCTCAACACACAGGCCAGAGAGGGGCCTTCTCTAGCTTAGACTAACAGAACTCACTATATGCAACATGTGTGCCTTGTGTGGACACAAAATGGAATAGATTAATTTTTTTATGTGTGGCTCACTTTTTAAAAATTGTTTTTATTTTGATAAAGTCTCAGGCTTAAAAAAACTTATTTAAAAAATCAGTTGAAAAAGGACAATAGTTTTTAGGTGTGGCTTGTGACAGCAATACACTTCTGGACTTATCAGAATATTCCAGATGCATTGTAATATTGGTTTATTCTTCAGAATAGATTAATTATAAAGCAGCAGAGATTTTGCATGGACAGAGGATTAACTGATATCAAGGAATATTAATTTCACTAGCTGGAGAATAGAATTGTTTAGGAATATATAGCTGAATGGCAGAGTGCTTGCCCAGCACCTGTGAGGCACTGGGGTCAATCCTCAGCACCACATAAAAATAAAAAGCAATGTGTCCATCTACAACAACAACAACAAAAGAATGTCTTGTAGGGCCCAGGGACATGCACCTACTACTCCAGAGTCAGCAGGTTCCAAGTTCCAGGCAGGCTTCAGTAATTTAGTGTAAACACTCCTGGGTTCAATCCCCAGCACTCAAAAAAAAAAACAAAAAAAAAACCCCACAAACAAGGTTTTGAATACTGAGGTTGTTGTGACTAGAAAACAATGCCCTCTGATAAGACAATGGTTGATCCAATGACTGTTGGATAACATCATGTAATTCTATAATATCTTTCTATATAATATCTACGATACACCAAATGTATACATAAAACTTGCACATTATTTTCTATACATGTAGTTTGAGCACTCCATAAACAAATTCCTAAATCTTAGATGCTCCAAAATGCAGAGTTTATTGAGCATCAACTTTAACCAGTAAAAACCTTCACATTATTAAATTTTGTCATCTCATTTTATACATACATAGACACGCACGTTTTATTCCAAAATCTGAAAAAATTCTGACACTTCTGCTCCTCTCCAAATTTAAGATAAATAATATGAAATCTGTGTATATATTTATATACAAACAAATGACTATGCCAGTGGGGCATGCCTGTAATCCCAGTTGAAGCTGAGGCAGGAGGGCTGAAGGTTCAAGGACAGCCTCAGTACCTCAGTGAGACTTAATCTCAAAAAAAAAAAAAAAAAAAAAAAAGGGCTAGGGATGTAGCTTGGTCCTAAAAGGCACCTGGGTTCAATTCTCAGATAAAAAAAATAGTGGCAGACAAAATACAAAGGGGTAGGGATGTGGTTCAGTGGTTAAGCACCTCTGGGTTTGGGTTCAATTTCTGATACCAAAAAATAAGTTTCCTGGAGCCAGGTTTTTGTCCGAAAAACTTATTTTTTGGTACCAAGCCTCTAGGGTGCCTAAGGCCCTGAGTTTAATCCTCTAAACTCACTCCCCCAAATAACACCCAAAAACCCACATCCCTGTATTTGAAAGCCCCTACAGCCCTTACTGGGGCAAAAGCTCACCCTTGCTGCATTTAGAGGGACCCCAGGCATTGTTAGATCTTGGGGTCAATAACCTGGCAGAGGCCCTGTCACCCAAGACTCACTTTTTAGGGTCATGTGTCCTGCAAAAACCACAGGTACCACATGAAAAAAAAAAAAAAAAAAAACTGGAAATTACCCACATACCCACTGCTGACTTGGAACAAAGGCACCAAAATGTCCAAACTATGGAAGAGTGCACAGCAAGGAGAAGAGATCTGTAGAGACTAAAAGGTTCTCAAGGACCTGGCCTCAGAATCAGAACAAAAACCCAAGTAGTAAGAAAGTAAAAAATCATAAGAAAAATATGAAATCATAAAAAAAATGTCAAAGGTCCCTAACCCAAGGAAGGAGACTCATTAACTAGAACTGAAGTTGGCACCCTACCTTATTCTCTAACCCTGCACCCCATAAGTAATAGCCCACCAAACTGAGTGCCTACTGAGGCCAGAGCCTATACTAAATGAAGTTCATTTAATTATCAGGAAAAAAAAAAAGGCCTATTTTGAAGTCTTTTACTTTAATGACAATGCAAATAGCTGATAAACATATGAAAAGAGGGAGGCCCCAAGCCAAAGAAATGAAAATCAACATTTACTTTTACCTTCCTTAAAACTAGGGGGACAGGCTGGGCTTGTGGCTCTGTGCTAGAGCACTTGTGTGTGGCTTTGGTTCTTGGGTTCCATTCTCAGCACTGCATATATGAAAATAAAGGTCTATCAACATCTAAAAAAATCTAGGGAGAATTCACCTACCCACCCAGCCCTAAGGCCCCAGGCCTGTGAATTGCTAACTGTCTCAGTTCTTCCTAAGCATAATGCCTCCTATTGCATAGTACTAAGAAAATGAGCTTAAAAATAAAGTTCAATTTTCAGTCACTTAAGTCTGTAAAGCTATCTCTTTTAAAGGCTATCATCAGGACCTGACCAGAAATTTTGCTTCAGCCTGTTTTTCCTTGGTTTCTAGGGACTCTCCACCCAGAGTGCCTATGGGTAGAATTCAGAGTAGCTAGAATCTTGGGTGGGAAAATGATCACTGATCACGTTTACTTTCATTAATTCAACTGGAATTTATATTTAATAGTTGTAAATTTGGTATCTTGACTGAGTTTTTATAGGTGGTCAGAATATCTTTATGTGATGCTGAGGATGAAAGCCCAGTGCCTCCTGCTCTCCCTTGGAGTCACAATCCCAGACCCAAGGAAAACTCCTTTTACATATTATTTTGGCAAATACTTGGCATTGACGCCTAGGGGAGGGCTCCTTTACTGAGCACATCCTCAGCTCCCACCGCCAGCCTTTTTTTTTTTTTTTTTTTTTTTTTTTTTGCTGGGGGTGGGGGGAACCAAGGGATTGAACTCAGGGGCACTCAACCACTGAGCCACATCCCCAGCACTATTTTGTGTTTTATTTAGAGACAGGGTCTCACCCAGTTGCTTAGTGCCTCACCTTTGCTGAGGCTGCCTTTGAACTCAGGAGCCTCCTTTCTCAGCCTCTCCAGATGCTGGGATTATGCCCCTTTTCATGTTTTGAGACAGGATAAACTAAATGTCTGAGGCTGGCCTCAAACTTTTGATTCCCTTGCGTCAGCCTTCCAAATCACAGGGATCACAGTGTGTGCTGCTGAGCTGGGCACTGAAGTTCTAATCTAGAACTCCTGAGATTGTAAAGGGTCACTTCACCTGATTCACTCTAAGATACCCTTCTCCACAGCCACCTCCCCCAGCCTGCAGACCTGAACACCACTGTCCAGTCCCCAAACCCTTGGCCAACCCTCAGTAACTCACCCACTTGCGTGCCTCTGCCAGGAACAGACCAGTTTCACAGAGCACAATGTGGTCTACTGTGCAGCAGTCTCTACCTAGAAGTCAAGTTCATGATACTGAAGTCAAGATTTAAGTTTGACTGTGCAGGAAATCACCACCTTATCAACAAGAAAAGATCAGTTCCTTGTCTACTTATGTTTCCTTAAAAAGACAGGAGCCATTCGAAGTGGCACATGCCTGTAATCCCAGAGGCACAGAAGGCTGGGGCAGGAGGTTGGAGAGTTTAAAGCCAGCCTCAGCAATAGGGAGGTGCTAAGCAGCTCAGGGAAACCCCGTCTCTGAATAAAATATAAAACAGAGTTTGGGATAGTCGGGTGTTCCTCGGTTCAATTTCCAGTGCAAAAAAAAAAAAAGTTCCTGTGGGCAATGGAGAACATGGTAAACCAGGTGCCTGCTCCACAGCTCTGGCTACTATACTGCTCCTGAAAACGACACTATTAAGTTGTCACCCCCCACCGTGCCAACTTTTTACAGATAGGACTTGTATAGACCTATTTACATGCTTCACTTTCATCTCAAGGCCCTGCTAGTTTAGTAGCCCCACTTTGGAAATGGAGCAGATTTAACAAAAGCTGTTTCCTAAACCCCCAAACCCACAGGGAGCAAAGCTGGGCAAGAGGCCAGAGGGCCCCACTGCAGGACCTGCTTCCAGCCAGGCTTACCTGGGAGGAACCTGGGAGGAGATGGCTACCTCAGCGCTGCTCAGTGAACAAAGGTGGGAGACTGTCTCAGCCAAGGCTATTTCACTGCTCACCTCTTCCTTGGCTCCTCCCCTCCTGAGGATTTTGAGATTTTAGGTCCAACCCCCTCCTGACCTGCATTCCCCTCCCTGGAATCCCATCCCAGCCAAGGCCCCTCCCTAGAGTCTCTCCCTAAACCTGCCACTGAGCTCTCCACCCCACCTATCCTGCCTGCAGACACATGTCTCCACAAAGGTACCTGTTCACGTGGCTGAACACTGCAGTCCAAGGGACTCTGGAGGCCAAGACAGGAAGATGATGAGTTTTAGGCCAGCCTAGGGATTCAGTGAGACCCTGCCTCAAAATAAATTAATCAATAAATAAATGGGCCAGAGGATGGAGCTCCGTGGTAAAGCGCCCCTTGGGTCCATCTCCGGTACCAAATAAAATAAAAATATTTTTTAAAAGCATCTCCCAATGACTAACTGCTCAGTCCATTCAGGATTTCTATCTTCTTTAATCCCACAGTTCATCCATTCCTATATCCACTTCCATCCCTCTCCTATGCACCAACTCTGAGCAAGCCCATCTTCCCTCTGATCACTGAAATAACCCCCAACTGGTCTGGCTTCCCCTCAACCCCTCTACAGAGATTAAGGCAGCCTCTCAGGTTTAATCAGCCTGTTTATGGTGCACCTCCCATACAGCCAGCTGGCTGGGGGGTAGGTTGCCATTGGGGTGATGGCTCCTTAGAGCAGAAGTCTTCAAATTGCAGTGTGCTGTCTGTGGGGCACACTGACCCCTCCAGAAGGAAAGGACCTGAATAGCTTTGTAACAGGGGTTCACTTGCTGCTTGACTATATCCCTGGTGGCTTTGAAACAATTTTTCTTTTACCCAGTCTTCATCTCCCTGATCTTCTACTCCCTGATCTTCTTTTCCCTAAACTTCTTCCTGATGTTCTCACCCCTGATCTTCTTTTCCTTGAACTTCTCTGATCTACTCTTCCCTAATCCCCCACCTCCTTCCTGATCTCTCCTCCCTAATCTCCTTTTCTCTGAATCCCCTCTGTAAATTTCTCTTGTTCCTGCTGATGGGCAGAAGCACAGCCTTTGGGACAGCAGTCCCCTGTGTTTCTTCTTTGCTGGTAAAGCAATCAACCTTCTTTTTCCTTTTTCTCAAAAGTGTGTCTTTGTTATTGGATTGACATCAGTGGGGACAAAGTCTGAGCTTTTGGCAACAGATTTTTGAATAGTGTGTCCATTGAAATATTTTGTTTTGCCAGGCTCAGTGACACAGGCCTGTAATTTCAATAGCTCTGGAAGGTCAATAGTTCTAGGCCAGCTGGGCCTGGTGGCACATGCCTATAATTCCAGTGGCTAAAAAGGCTGACACAGGAGGCCCAAAATTTCCAAGCCAGCCTCAGCAATAGCAAGGCCCTAAGCAATTTAGTGAGACCCTATCTCTAAATAAAATACAAAAATGTCTAGAGATGGAGCTCAGTGTTTTAGTGCCTGTAGGTCCAATCCCCAGTATAAAAACAAAACAAAACAAAACAAAAAAAACAGGAAATGTTTTGGTTTGGTGTATATTGCATCCCTAGAAAGAGTCTAGGATTTTCCCCTCTTATGTTTCTCTTTTGCTTCTTCATGTTTCCCCTGAAATTATCAGTAAAGTGAAGCCAGCCTGACAGGATGGGAACACATTATTCTGTTTTTCTAGATCTTTGAGTTGTACATCAAGTCTGGAGCTGAGGACTCCTCAGCTGTTTATCCTGCTTGTGAATTAACAATTTTCCCAGCTCTGTGATCATCAGTGGTTTCAAATTCCTTGATGCTATACCTCATCATCACAGAAACCAGGCAACAACCTCTGATCAAGCCCCAAAAGAACCTGATATTGGGACCTGGAGGTGCAGCTCACTGCTAGAGCATATGCTTAGCATGTGTAAGGCCCTGAATTCACCCAAGCACCAAAATGGGTATAACTAACAAATTAAATAACTAACTAACTAAATAATTTTTTTAAAAAATTAAAAACAGGACACGGTTTGTAGGTCAGAGGGAGACTGCTTCCTATCACATGCAAAGCCCAGGGTTCGATCCTCAGCAACACATAAAAATAAATAAATAAAATAAAGGAATTGTGTCCAGGTACAACTAGGAGAGGAAAAAAAAAAGCCAAAAAACTGGTGTTTGCTTTTCACCTTAGCATCATTTTTTTTTTTTTTTTTTTGTACTAGGGATTCAACCCAAGGGTGCTTTACTACTGAGCTATATCCTTAGTCTTTTTTCTTTTTACTTTTTCTTTTGAGACAGGGTCTTCTCAAATTGCCCACGCTAACCTCAAACTTGGGGCTCTCTTGCCTCAGCCTTCTGAGATCCTGATGTGACTGAAAGTTTGGCCCATGTCCATGAAGAGGATACACTTTTGAGAATAAGGAAAAAGAAGTTTTGTTGCTTTGGGAGCAAGAGACAAGCACACAGGACTCCTATCCCAGAGGCTGTGATTCTGCCCATCAAGGGGAGCAGGGGCTTTTAAAGAGGTGATTCAGGGTGTGAGCTGAGGCTCAGTGGTGGAGTGCTCCCCTAGCGTGCCTGAGGCACTGTGTCCATCCTTAGCACCACATAAGAATAAGTGAATAAAATAAACATGTTGTGCCTGTCAGGTTGATGGCCATGACTTAGAACAAAGCAACAGGCATGGGAAAGAAACCATCAGGCGCCCAAGGCAAACACCTGTCAATCACCGGGATCCTCTGGCCAGTCCTGGAGTTCAGCCAACTCCCCCAACCAACTCCAGCAGGACAAAGGAGACTAAAAACACCTTTTCCTGTTCCAAGCCCTTCCCTCCTGCTGTAAGCCTCATAAAAGTCCAGTCCTGTCAAGCTCCCATGTGGTTTTTCCTCAGACCCTTCTCCTGTCCACTGTGTGGGTCTAATGGGTCCCGCCTAGTGTGATATCTTGAATAAAGCATCGTTCAGCGGCCTTTTTAAATCTGCCAACTTTGGTCACTGTCTGCCTTGCCTCATGTCACAGTGTCCATCTACAACTGAAAAAAATATTAAAAGAAGAAAAGAGGTGATTCAAAGTCTACATTCCACGTCTTCTGTCTGGAATTGTAATCCACTAAAATCTGGGAGACAGTAATTTCTGAGATCTTCTGGTGCCATCCCCAAAGTCTGGATTACTTTGTTCCTGTGCTGGGTGTGTGAATAGGGTCACAAAACTGTGGAAAACTGTCTAGGAATCCTGTTTCCCCTGAGATTATGGAGGGGGGATGAGATTAGGGAGGAGCAGGGAGAGAAAGAAAACATGTATGTCCATTTAAAAATAAATCAATCAATAAAAATCAGTCATAGTGGCAGAGCAGCAAGGCTGTATCCAAACCATCAATGGACCACTGTTACACTAGGATTACAGTTGTGAGTTACACACTGGCTCATTGATAATCTTATAACCATCAGCCTGAGCAGGGCGTGGAGGTGCACACCTATCATCCCAATAAGGCTTGGGAAGCTGAGGCAGGAGGAATGCAAGTTCAAGGCCAGTCTCAGCAATTTAGCAAGGCTCTAAGCCATTTAATGAAAACCTATCTCAAAAGAAAAAGGACTGGGGATGTGGCCCAGTGGTTAAGCACCCCTAGGTATGGACCTCAGTGGTAAATCACCTTGAATTCCATCCCCAGTACCACCAAAATATTAATAATAATAATAATAATAATAATAATAATAAAGAAAAGGAAAGACCATGAGCTGGGACATTCATGAGAACCATTATGGAGGCTTTGAAGATGAAGAGTTGTTACATTTTTTTGTTTTTTACTTTTAGTTGGTTATGAACCTTTATTTTATTTATTTATATGTGGGGCTGAGAATCGATCCCAGTGTCCCACACATGCTAGGCAAGCACTCTACAATTGAGCCACAACACCAACCCCAAGTTGTTACTTTTTAATGGTAAGACAATATTTTAAAATTAACTACATTGGAGAACATTTCAATATTCATGAAACTTAATCAGAGCAATTCCATTTATAGTTTTGTTTTACATCTCAGTAGGAAAGAATCAAAACTATTCAGGTCAAAATTAAAATATCAAAAATATAAGACTGGTCTGGTCTTGGGGCTGCATGCCTGTAATCCCAGCAGCTAGGAGGCTGACGAAGAAGGATCTCGAGTTCAAAGGCAGCAAATGAGAGGCGCTAAGCAACTCAGTGAGAACTTGTGTCTAAATAAAATACAAAATAGGGCTGGGGATGTGGATTAGTGGTCGAGCTCTGAATTTAATGCCCAGTAGCCCCTGCCTTCAGCAAAAAATCCCCATAAGACTCTCAGGTGAGGTAGTGGAGGATGCCTGTGATCTCAGCAACTGGGGAGACTGAGGCAGGAAGATCATGAGTTCAAAGTCAGCCTCAGCAACTTTCCTAGGCCTTAAGCAACTTATTCAGACACTGTCTTTAAGACAAATCAAAACTACCCCCTAGAATTGGTGCTCAGTGGTAAAAACCTCATTTAGCATGGGCGAAGATGCCCTTGTTTTTATCCCTAGCACCCAAACAGGCAGACAAGCCAACCTCAATTGTCTGTCAACATACAAACTCCAATTATTACTCTGTTCTTTTTTTTTCTGTTTTTGTTTGTTTGTTTTATTATTGTTTTTGTGCTGAGCATTGAATCCAGGACCTCATGGCATGGTAAACAAATGCTCTGCCACTGAGCCTAACCTTTTTAAAATTTAATTTAAAAATTTTGCAGGACTAGAAACTTAACCCTGGACCTCACATATGCTAGATAAATAAGTGCTCTACTGCTGAGTGACATCCCCAGCCCACAACCGAATGTTTGCATAAAGATCTTTGGCTGCAAGAAATAACATTTGATTTGCTTCACATGTGGAAATGTCTGTTTGTGCTGGCATGGTTCTTGCATTTCTTTTGCTGTTGTTTGTAGCAGAGTTGCCTGTGATTTTATAACTGGAGTTGCATGGAGAGGTGCCTCTCACTTCAATTTCAAGGAAAGCACATAACTGATTACTGTAGTAATAAACACACACACAGGAGGGAACTGGGAGTTGGAGAACTGAGCCATAAACCAGATGTGGTGGCTGGTTCTGGCTTACATAGTATCTTCACCAAAGAACAGTACATTTTATTTATTTATTTGTAATATTTATTTATCTTTTAGTTGTAGTTGCACACAATACCTTTATTTATATGTGGAGCTGAGGATGGAATCCAGGCCCTCGCACATGCTAGGCAAGCTCTCTACCATTGAGCCACAACTCCAGCCCTAAGAACAGTACATTTTATTTTATTGCAATTTTTGATGCATACTTTTTGTTTATATGATTGCAATGATGTGTTAACATGAAAAAAATAAGTTGGAAATTTTTGCACATCATCCACTACAGAAGCCCCAATCCACTGATCCCTGCCATTTCTATCAGGTACACAGGCAAACAGGCCTCCATCCCCAGAGTGAAGCAGGTGGCATCACTATAACAGACCTTAAATGATAGTACAGAACAATAGTAACAAGAACAGCATGGTATTGGCACCAAAACAGACTGGTAGATCAATGGTACGTACAGAAGAGAGGACACAAAAACTACCCCACAAAACTATAATTATCTTATAGTTGACAAGGGTGCCAAGAACATGCATTGGAGAAAAAGATAGGATCTTCTACAAATGGCTCTGAAAAACTGGAAATTCATATGCAACAAAATGAAATTAAAGCCCTGTGTCTCACCATGCAACAAAACTCAACTCATAATAGATTGAGGACTTAGGAATACAACCAGAGACCCTAATGCAGGTCATGCTGCTGCCCAGCTTAAATGCCCTTCACAGTCCCTCTCTGTGCCCAAACCTGGAGGAACTAGATCATAGTTCAGCCTTCTAGTCCACCCCAGCTCCTGCCTCGCCTCCCTCCAACATGCTGAGCTCAGGCCCATCTCAAAGCCCTAGCATTTGCTTCCTCTGCTTAGACTGAGCCCCTCCTGGGGTTCGGGAGCATAAATAATCCTGATCTCCATCCTGAAGACTCAGGTTTAATTAGTCTGGGAGACAGTCCACCTACTGGGAATGCTACCCACCTCAAAGAGTTCTAATGTGCAGCTGAGGTTAAGAACCCATGTCCTAATTGAAGCATCTCTTCCTCCCAACACTAGCCCATGGCCCTTTTTAACTGACTTGGAAAAGAAAGTGGTCAGAGGCCATGCCTTTGGAGCTGACCACACCTTGATTCACGAACTGCCTCTGCCATGGTATTCTTTGGCAAGGTCCTTAAGCTGGGGTCACCTCCCTTTCCTTATCTGAAAAAATGTAGATAATAGTGACCTCTTAGATTTGATCTGAGAATTGTGTGAGAAAAAGCACTTACATGCCTCACACAGTTCCTGCCATGGAATGGGCTCCCGATGAGAGTAGCAATAGCTGAGTCAGGACCACCACCATCATCATCATCACCACCTGTAGTCTGCTGCTGGGGGAATGCTGAGCAGCAACAGAGGCTGGTTAGTGAGCAGGTGCACAGGGTGCTCTGTCTGGTAGCCCGATGAGACTGCTGAGCAAGCAGGCGTGGTGGCACACACCTGCAATCCCAGCTGTTTGGTAGGCTGAGGCAGGAGGATCTCAAGTTCCAGGTCAACCTGGGCAACTTAGCGAGACTCTGTCTTTCAAAAAATAAAAAGGTCTGAGATGGCAATTTGATGGTAGAGCGCCCCTGGGTTCTATTCCCAGTACTGCAAAAAATTAAAAATAAATAAAAGTGAGTGGGCTCTCAGGGACCAGTGCCATTAGAACCCACTGAGGCCTGTGTGCGTGTCGCTGTGGCACCCAGTGTCAGTGATTCTCATTTTATGAACTCTTAGCCCTTGTGGTTCCTTTGTGGAAGAAGGACCTGAAGAGATTTGCTGATATGTGTTGGGTTCGTTGGATTTTTTTTTTTTCTAGTCCACCCAGGAAGAAAAATTTCATCCAGAGTCAGAACAGCAGCCCTCCAGTCCCCAGTGAGTCAGGCATTGTGTTGAGCCCACAGCCTCTGAAACTTGGTTTATCTCTTCCAACAAGAGCAGGATGCAAAGGCTCTTCAGAGCCACATCAGCAGGGTGCTCAGATCACCCCACACTTCTGAGGAATGTTCCCTATCCTGGGGGAGTTACCAGGTTTGGGTGTTTGAGTTGCTGAGAAGTGAAAGAGGAAAATGAGAGTCGTTTTTTATCAATGTGGAGAATGATTACATAAATGTGCTTCTCTGTGTGTGTTTTTGTTTTCTCTTGATATAAACCCTCAGAAGAATTTCTTAACGCATGCCGAGCATTGAGCCAGTATCTGCTGGAGTCTGTGACCACCACCGACCAGCTCTTGTTACTCTGATTTTCCGTTGTTGTGTAAAGATTTCCCACCAGGGTGACTTTGGCCCCTTGCCTTATGCTGGGGTGTGAGTGAGCACACAGGAGTCCCTGTCCTCAGGGAATTCTGTCATTTACCCAAATGCTGCCACCCAAAATGATGCATTATGCTGAGTATGTGGAAGGATCAATCTGCATGAGGAAGTAGGTCAGGGGCTCAGAGGCATTTACCAAGGGAGATTCGGCATGGCCACCCGAGTGTCTGTCACCAAAGTGTTTGTGGCTGAGGCTCAAACCTCTGCCCTGAGGTTGGGGAAACGTATGGGTGGAGTGGGAAGAGCTCGTGGAATGGGAACTGTGGGTTCTGGTCCCAGAACCTCACCTGTGAGGCAGGAAGTGGGTGAGGGCAAGGCTCAGAGCCTGCCTCCTCATCAATAGAACAGTGGTAGTGACTTGGAAATAAGTAACACAGCCCATTTTTCCATTCCCACTTTGTAATAGGGACAAGTAGTATTCAAAAACGTTATTTACTTCCAAGGTCGCAAGCTGAAACAGGACTCAAACCTAATCACATTGATTTAGTGACTCCAAACCCAGTGCTCTTTCCAGAATGAGCATGAAATCATTCATAACAACCATACCCCAATAGCTTCCCCTCCCCTTTAGGTAAATAATCTAAACTTATGTCATCTGAAGCCCTTAGGTCATGTTACATACAGAGTTGATGTCATTGACTTTGACACTCCTATGGTCCAGGGGAGCCAGATGGTACAGAGAGCAGGGGACCTGTCATGGGTCGTTAAAGTTTTCACTTTGGAGAGCCCAACAAAACTCATAGCCAAGAACAGGGCTGGAGAGGTAGCTCAGTGGTAGAGTGCTTGTCTAGAATGCACAAGGCCCTGGGTTCAAGTCCTTGCACCACAAAAAAAGGAAAAGAAAGTCAAGAATAATTCAAGCCCACCTGTTTGGGTTTTATTTCCAGCATAAATTGCATATGATTGTCTGTATAATGTTGTGACTTTCCAGCTATGCCTAGTATAAAAAGGCAAGAGTCCTCGTGCCATACAGGGTAAGTCAATGTAGACTGACCATGTGGGCATGAAAGAGAGTTTTAGTAATCCGGTGCACACAGGATGTGACCTCAACTTACACTAGTTTCAGGCCATCACCTAGGAAAGGGAGTTGTTCCTGGTTATTGCAGTGTCATCCCAGAACTCCTTGCTACCACCCATGGAGGGTTGATCACAGGTCCCATGTGTTCCTGCATTCCTAACCTTGCTGTCTGTCAGTCCCCTACATAAATCCCCTGCAGGGATACAGGGAGATAAGGGATGGAGGCAGAAACATTCAAAGCTGACACGTCCTGGTGTCAAGTGGGACATCCGAGACCAGGGAACCTCTCAGAATTGGAATCTTTTGGGGTTTCAGAGGCAAAGCTTGAACACCATCAGTCAAGAGTGGTTCCGTGTTTCCAGCCAGAAGTCATCTAGCCCTGCCATGGTGGCCGCCTACCTCTCTGGAGTCCAGCCTCACTCCCCACATCTCCTGAAGCTCCTTGTCAACTTGGCTGATCATAACGGGAACACAGCCCTCCACTACAGTGTGTCCCACTCCAACTTCTCCATCGTGAAGCTGCTGCTGTACACAAGTCAGAAATGGCTGCACCTGCAGTCTGGATCCCAGACCTTTTTTTTTTTTTTTTTAAGAGGCTCTCACTTTGTTACCTGGCTGGCCTCCAACACCTAGGCTCAAGCAATCCTCCTCTCTCAGCCTCCTCTGTAGCTGAGGGCCATTCTTGTACCATACCTCTTTCCAGCAAGAAAATTATTCACTTCTCATGGTTCCTTCTTTACTCCAGAAACTGGACTAGACCATATTGCCTATATTATGTCATTCATTCTCCATAATAGACTTATGATATTATTCTCAATTTGTAGGCTCAGAGAGTTCTAAAACTTACTCAGGTCACAGTGGTGATAAATGGTAGAGCAGACTCTAGATATGGTCTTTTCAACTTCAGAGCTCTACCACACTGCCTTAGGAAAGGTCACTATTTCTTGTCTTTCTAAGATACTTTTTAACAAATCTTGGCTCCATTTGACCAATTGGACTCTGTTATTATTTGCAAAATAATCATTGATTACTTATGAGGTCCATCCTGGCTACAACCTGACATGCAAAAGAGCAAGGCAAGATGGCCCTGAAGAGAGGTGCAGAATGTGATTTAGGGATGCAGAAGAAGTGAGATAATATTCAATGCAGGAGCAGGAAAGGTGCCCTGAAGCAGATGGGGTTCCACAGGCAGAGAATGTCCAGGTGAGGAGAGCACCATAGAGGGTAAGAAAAGAAAAGACACCTGGAGGTGAGAATGGCTCCTGGTTTGGACAAGATGAGAACAAAAGTTGGGAAGGTAAGTTGGAGCCATTTTCATGGAGGACCTTGTGTCCTTGTGTGCTAGACTGACACCTGTTTGAAAGGTGCTGGGAAGTAGTACAGATTTTTGTGTAGGGAGCTCTATCACCAGGGCAATTCGCCAAGAAGCATAATTTGGTGGTAGGAGCAGATTAGTGGAAGAAGAGAGGAGGAGGTGGCAGGCTAGTTGGGAGTGCACTGCAAGGGTCCACAGAGAGGTAGTGAGGACTAGATGATCACAGCAGGAGTAGAAGAGCAAAAAGTCACTGGAGAGTTAGTGACCACCTGGCTGTCATGGACCTGGGGAGTCAGAGCTCTATGTCAAGCTTCGATGGCTGAGAAAATGATGGTGTTGTAAAAAGGAAAGGATCAAGTGTGGGGAGGCAGATTTTCAGTTTCTAGTGGTCATCCAAGCGGAAATGTCCAGAAAGCTATTGAGAATTCCAAATCTAAAATCTAAAGTAGTAGAGTATCGGGAAGGGCTGGCTAGAGCAAAAGCACTGGAGTCCTGGGAGAGTCGGGCTCCAGGAATTGAAACAGAGGTTGATCTGCTCCCTTATTAAGGAAGCGTGGGGCCGGCGTGGGGGGTGGGGTGGGGGGGTGTTGGGGGGCTGGGGCGGTGGTGGCGGTGTCTGATATCAGAAACCAACAGCTTTCCCACTTTTCATGTCTTGTTCATCTAACTTAACTTCCTCTGCCTGCTTCCATGGTCTGCCCTGCAGGATCCCACCTGGCATAGCTGTCCCTGTGTCACCACACTCTCCTCCTGTGTTCCACCCAGCCATGCTGGCCTCAGACTCACCTAGGTCATTGCTCCTGGGATCTTTGTATTTTATTTCTATCTAGACTCTTTCCCCTGAAACTCTTTGTAGGACTGGCTCCTTATTACCCAGGTCACAGCCCAAATGTCACCTCCTTGAAGTCATTCTGGTGACTCTATTTAAAGGGGTTACACCCCATCTGTTGCTCTAGAGGAACACCTGGTTTATTTTTTCTTTAGGTGATCTTTTTAATGTATTTCTACCCAACAGAATACTAATTCTGTAAAAAGGGGCTCTTGTCTGTCCCTTTCTGTCCAAGTTCCTAATCCAGTTCCTGAATGATGCTCTCTGTTAAAGGAATGAATAATGGATGACTATTGGAGTTCAGTTAATCTCCAGTGTACTTCCAGTTGTCCACTGTTCTTTTAAGCAGCCTTGAGGCTCTTCCAAACCAGAAAGGTGACATATGTAAAAATAGCCTAAACTTCTATCTAATTCTCACATCATCAAGAAATTAAATTCCATTGGGGCTGGGGATATAGCTCAGTTGGTAGAGTGCTTGCCTCGGATGCACAAGATCCTGGGTTCAATCCCAGCAATTAAATTCCAGTTCTAAGATTGAGTCAATATTATTGATTTCAGTTACTCATGGATTCCTGGGTACCATCAACATGGTAGCTCAGTTGAGGGAGGCACATGGTTCAGTGGAGCATGCCTCTGTATTCCCCTTACCATTCCCAGTATTCTGTGCTTTCAATTGAGAACATGAAGAACAGTAGCTAGAGTCTTTTGAGTGTCTTCCCCATCCCAGAAACTGGTTTAGGTATGACATGCATGTTCACATATACAATCCTTGTGGAGATTGTGAAACAGATATTAATTGATTTTCCATGTGAGAAAACTGAGGCCCAGAGATGTCAGTAAATTTGGTTGAGATCCCAGAATCTGTCACAAGGCCAGAATTCAAACCAAGATCTGTCACTCTCCCAATCTAGACTTTTTCTACTACCCTCAAGTGGTTTACAGGGACAGTCTGAGGCTTTGAGAGCACCTAATATGTGTGTGAAGAATCCAAAGACCAGTACCATGGAGCCCTGTCTTAAGTAGCTCCCAGACTTGTAGCCTATTAGGAGTTCTAGGTAGGCTAGGCCAGGACAGTGAGCAGACACCCTAAGATTTGGGTGCTGTAAATTTCTGCTACCATTGATTAGACAAACAGCTGATACTCATCAACTTTAAGGTGGTTTGGAAGCTTCCCCTTTGATGTACTAGCATAGAGGGTGAAAAGGGTTGTGGAGAACAGGCCCAAAATGCCATTACTTTCTCTCATCAGTAGAAAGGGTGTTGAGAGTGACAGATCGGTCACACTCCCAAACCTGGGCTCCCTTCAAAGGCCATTGTGAAGCATATGAAAAGCACATTACAGGGGACCCAACATGGTGGCCGGCGAGGAGGCAGCACTTTCAATGCCTCCGTAGTAACGGGATCAGAGAGACCCATTAATACACATACATGAGACCTGCTGAGAAACTTCTAGCAAAATTCCGTTGAAAGGAGACCTGCCGGGAATTAGTAAGGTTATTGGAGGTGTCAGTTTTTCCCAGACGAGTGAATCTCGGCAGCTTGTGGGGCAGGGGCACAGTCCCGCTGGCCGTTGCCGAACGGCCGCTGCCCACACGTTGCAGCGAACATAGGAACGGCCACTGCCTGCCTCTGGCGCTTCAACGAGCACACCACAGCCCCCACCCCCACCCCCTCGTGTGAACAGCTCCCCCCCGCCCGGCTGGGCAAAAGGCCCTGCCCCCACGGCGAATGGCCCTGCCGGCTTGACTCTGTGAACAGCCCCGCCCGAGCGGCGAACGGGCCCCGCCAGCCCGGCTCTGCGAACAGCCCTGCCCGCATGGGGAAATCAGGAGTGGCACGGGACCCGCGGTGCGGAACTCCCGGCTACCTCTCAAACCAGTGCTGACAACTGAGGTCTCTTGCACCAGCTTCCGGGGGCGTGGCTACCAGAGGGCAATCAAATTCGGTGGGGGTTCTCAGCCCCAAGCTCTACAAACTTAGGGTCTGAGGGAATGGCAAACAGGCAGAGTGTGC
The DNA here is from genome assembly GCF_045843805.1 of Urocitellus parryii. Taxonomy (NCBI): domain Eukaryota; kingdom Metazoa; phylum Chordata; class Mammalia; order Rodentia; family Sciuridae; genus Urocitellus; species Urocitellus parryii. The sequence continues at coordinate 44,698,231 of NC_135541.1, read as the reverse complement.
CCAGGCGTTCATGAAAACAGGGCTCACAGGAGCAGCAGACCTGGCATGTAGCCAGTATTGTGGTGAGCGTCACCAGTGAGCGGGGCCTGGCTCCAGGAAAAGTAGGGAAGTGACTAGACACAAAAGAAGGCCCTAGGCACTCAGGATTGGAGACCTGCCCAGTCCGGGAGGAAGAGCTGCTGCACAGTGATTGGCTCCCACCTACTGAGAGGAGAAGCTTGGCCCGGTGGGCACAGCTCCACCTACTGGAAGAATAGTTAATCGAACTCTAAGACTGCATTTATAAATTTTTTCTTGTTGTTTTTTTAAATTTTTTAAAATTCATTCTACCCTTTTTATTTTATTTTTTAATTTTAATTTTCATTATTATTATTATTTTAAATACTTTTTAATTTTCTTTTTTTTTCTTCTTTTCTTCTGTCTTTACATTTCTTTTCAATTTTCTTATTCCTCCTTCCTTGAATTCTACCTGCTTACTCTCATTCTCTTTAGTGACTTCCTCCCTTCCCTTCTAATACCTTTCCTCCCAAGCATCAAATAAATTTATAGGAGTAAACAGTAACTCAGCAGTCAAACAGAACAAGAAGCAACATGAGCAGCATGAAAAAGCAAGGAAGAAAAGGAGTACAAACAATGCAGGACAGCTTAAATATTCAGGAGGATATAGAGTCATCAGAAAAATGGTCATATAAAGAACTCAAGGAATACCTTAGACAGATGGAATGGAACCTTAAAGAGGATACGAGACAGCAAATTGAAGCAGCGAAAGAACACATTGAGAATGAATTACATAAACAGATAAAAGAAGAAGTTAAGCATCTTTATCAGGAGATAGAGATTATAAAAAAGAATCAAACAATAATCTTAGAAATGAAGGAAATTATAAACCAAATTAAAAATCCAAATGAGAGTATCACTAACAGAGTGGAGCAAGTAGAAGCCAGAACGTCAGATAATGAAGACAAAATATATCATCTTGAAAAGAGTCTAGCCAACTCAGATAGGCTGGTTAAAAATCACGAGAGAAACATCCAAGAGATATGTGATAACATTAAAAAACCAAATTTAAAGTCATTGGGATAGAGAAAGGGATAGAGACTCAATCCAAGGGAATGAGTAACCTCCTAAATGAAATAATTACAGAAAACTTTCCAGAATAAAAAAGGAAACAGATATACAAATTGTAGATGCATACAGGACACTGAGCATACAAAATCACAGTAGACCAACACCAAGACACATTGTTATGAAGATATCCAACATACAGAACAAAGAGAAAATATTAAACGCTAAAAGAGAAAGGCGGCAGATTACATTCAGTGGTAAACCAATAAGGTTAACAAAGGATTTTTCATCACAGACGCTGAAAGAGAGAAGATCCTGGAACAACCTATTTCAAACACTGAAAGACAATGGATGCCAACCAAGAATTCTATATCCAGCAAAATTAAGTTTCAAGTACGACAACGAAATAAAAATCTTTCATGATAAACAAAAGCTAAAAGAATTTGCAGCCAGAAAACCAGCATTGCAAAGCGTCTTGAGCAAAACACTACACGAGGAAGAAATGAAAAACAATAACCAAAGCCAACAGTGGGAAGTACCTCAGTAAAGACAGACAGTGGGGGAAAGCTAATCATGGAGAAACAAACTAAATTAAAAAAAAGAGATAAATAATCAAACATGGCTGGAAGTACAAACCATATATCAATAGTAACTCCAAACGTTAATGGTTTAAACTCTCCAATAAGGTGACATAGGCTGGTAACATGGATTAAAAAAACAAATCCAACAATAAGCTGCCTCCAGGAGACACATCTGACTGGAAAAGATGTACACAGGCTGAAGGTGAAAGGTTGGGAAAAAATATACCACGCACACGGTCCTCGCAAACAAGCAGGGGTGGCCATCCTCATATCGAATAAAATCGACTTCAAGACTAAGTTAATCCAAAGGGATAAGGAAGGACATTATATACTGTTAAAAGGAACCATTCACCAACAGATATAACAATTATCAATATTTATGCACCAAATAATGGTGCTGTGACATTCATAAAACAAATTCTCCTCAAGTTCAAGAATCAAATAGACCACAACACAATAATTATGGGTGACTGCAACACACCTCTCTCAACATTGGACAGATCCTCCAAACAAAAGTTGAATAAAGAAACTATAGAACTCAATATCACAATCAATAACCTAGACTTAACTGACATATATAGAATATATCAACCATCATCAAGTGTATATACTTTTTTCTCAGCAGCACATGGATCCTTCTCAAAAATAGACCATATACTATGCCATAGGGCAACCCTCAGTAAATATAAAGGGGTGGAGATAATACCATGCATTTTGTCTGATCTTAATGGAATGAAACTGGAAATCAATGATAAAAGAAGGAAGGGAAAATCCTATATCACATGGAAAATGAACAATATGTTACTGAATGATCAATGGGTTACAGAAGACATAAAGGAGGAAATAAAAAATTCTTAGAGATAAATGAAAATACAGACACAACATATCGGAATCTATGGGACACAATGAAAGCAGTTTTAAGAGGGAAATTCATCGCCTGGAGGTCATTCCTCAAAAAAAGGAAAAACCAACAAATAAATGAGCTCACACTTCATCTCAAAGCCCTAGAAAAGGAAGAGCAAAACAACAGCAAATGCAGCAGAAGGCAAGAAGTAATTAAAATCAGAGCGGAAATCAACGAAATTGAAACAAAAGAAACTATTGAAAAAATTAACAAAACTAAAAGTTAGTTCTTCGAAAAAATAAATAAGATTGACAGACCCTTAGCCATGCTAACGAAGAGAAGAAGAGAGAGAATTCAAATTATTAACATATGGGATGAAAAAGGCAATATCACAACAGATGCTACAGAAATACAGAAGACAAATAGAAATTATTTTGAAAACCTATATTCCAATAAAATAGAAGATAGTGAAGACATCGATAAATTTCTTAAGACATATGATTTGCCCAGACTGAGTCAGGAGGATACACACAATTTGAACAGACCAATATCAATGGATGAAATAGAAGAAGCAATCAAAAGACTACCAACCAAGAAAAGCCCAGGACCGGATGGGTATACAGCGGAGTTTTACAAAACCTTTAAAGAAGAATTAATACCAATACTTTTCAAGTTATTTCAGGAAATAGAAAAAGAGGGAGCTCTTCCAAATTCATTCTATGAGGCCAACATCACCCTGATTCCAAAACCAGACAAAGACACCTCAAAGAAAGAAAACTACAGACCAATATCTCTGATGAACCTAGATGCAAAAATCCTCAATAAAATTCTGGCGAATCGGATACAAAGGCACATCAAAAAAATTGTGCACCATGATCAAGTAGGATTCATCCCTGGGATGCAAGGATGGTTCAATATACGGAAATCAGTAAATGTTATCACCACATCAATAGACTTAAAGATAAGAACCATATGATCATCTCGATAGACGCAGAAAAAGCATTTGACAAAGTACAGCATCACTTTATGTTCAAAACATTAGAAAAACTAGGGATAACAGGAACTTACCTTGACATTGTAAAAGCTATCTATGCTAAGCCTCAGGCTAGCATCATTCTGAATGGAGAAAAATTGAAGGCATTCCCTCTAAAATCTGGAACAAGACAGGGATGCCCTCTATCACCACTTCTATTCAATATAGTTCTCGAAACACTGGCCAGAGCAATTAGACAAACGAACAAAATTAAAGGCATAAAAATTGGAAAAGAAGAACTTAAATTATCACTATTTGTGGGTGACATGATTCTATACCTAGAAGACCTCAAAGGGTCTACAAAAAAACAACTAGAACTAATAAATGAATTCAGCAAAGTGGCAGGATATAAAATCAACACGCGTAAATCAAAGGCATTTCTGTATATCAGCGACAAAACTTCTGAAATGGAAATGAGGAAAAACACTCCATTCACAATATCCTCAAAAAAAATAAAATACTTGGGAATCAACCTAACAAAAGAGGTGAAAGATTTATACAATGAAAATACAGAACCCTGAAGAGAGAAGTAGAAGAAGATCTTAGAAGATGGAAAAATATACCCTGTTCATGGATAGGCAGAACTAACATCATCAAAATGGCGATATTACCAAAAGTTCTCTATAGGTTTAATGCAATGCCAATCAAAATCCCAATGGCATTACTTGTAGAAATAGATAAAGCAATCATGAAATTCATATGGAAAAATAAAAGACCCAGAATAGCAAAAGCAATTCTAAGCAGGAAGTGTGAATCAGGCGGTATAGCGATACCAGATTTCAAACTATATTACAGAGCAATAGTGACAAAAACAGCATAGTACTGGTACCAAAACAGGCGGGTGGACCAATGGTATAGAATAGAGGACACAGAGACTAATCCACAAAGTTACAACTATCTTATATTTGATAAAGGGGCTAAAAGCATGCAATGGAGGAAGGATAGCATCTTCAACAAATGGTGTTGGGAAAACTGGAAATCCATATGCAACAAAATGAAACTGAATCCCTTTCTCTTGCCATGCACAAAAGTTAACTCAAAATGGATCAAGGAGCTTGATATCAAATCAGAGACTCTGCGTCTGATAGAAGAAAAAGTTGGCTCCGATCTACATATTGTGAGGTTGGGCTCCAAATTCCTTAATGGACACCCATAGCACAAGAGTTAATAGCAAGAATCAACAAATGGGACTTACTTAAACTAAAAAGTTTTTTTTTTTTTTCACAGCAAGAGAAACAATAAGAGAGGTAAATAGGGAGCCTACATCATGGGAACAAATTTTTACTCCTCACACTTCAGATAGAGCCCTAATATACAGAGTATATAAAGAACTCAAAAAATTAGACAATAAGATAACAAATAACCCAATCAACAAATGGGCCAAGGACCTAAACACACACTTCTCAGAGGAGGACATACAATCAATCAATAAGTACATGAAAAAATGCTCACCATCTCTAGCAGTCAGAGAAATGCAAATCAAAACCACCCTAAGATACCATCTCACTCCAGTAAGATTGGCAGCCATTATGAAGTCAAACAACAACAAGTGCTGGAGAGGATATGGGGAAAAGGGTACTCTTGTACATTGCTGGTGGGACTGCAAATTGGTTCGGCCAATTTGGAAAGCAGTATAGAGATTCCTGGGAAATCTGGGAATGGAACCACCATTTGACCCTGCTATTGCCCTTCTCGGACTATTCCCTGAAGACCTTAAAAGAGCGAAATACAGGGATACTGCCACATCGATGTTCATAGCAGCACAATTCACAATAGCTAGACTGTGGAATCAACCCAGATGCCTTTCAATGGATGAATGGATTAAAAAATGTGACATCTATACACCATGGAGTATTACGCAGCACTAAAAAAATGACAAAATCATGGAATTCGCAGGGAAATGGATGGCATTAGAGCAGATTATGCTTAGTGAAGCTAGCCAATCCCTAAAAAACAAATACCAAATGTCTTCTTTGATATAATGAGAGTAACTAAGAATAAAGCAGGGAGGAAGAGCAGGAAGAAAAGATTAACATTAAACAGAGACATGAGGTGGGAGGGAAAGGGAGAGAAAAGGGGAATTGCATGGAAATGGAGGGAGACCCTCATTGTTATACAAAACTACATATAAGAGGTTGTGAGAGGAATGGGAAAATAAACAAGGAGAGAAATGAATTACAGTAGATGGGGTAGAGAGCGAAGATGGGAGGGGAGGGGAGGGGGGATAGTAGAGGATAGGAAAGGTAGCAGAATACAATAGTTACTAGTATGGCATTATGTAAAAATGTGGATGTGTAACCAATGTGATTCTGCAATCTGTATTTGGGGTAAAAATGGGAGTTCATAACTCACTTGAAGTTAATGTATGAAATATGATATGTCAAGAGCTTTGTAAGGTTTTGAACAACCAATTAAAAAAACAACAAAAAAGCACATTACAAACTGTAAAGTGCTGTACAGAAAGTGACTTCTTCTTCTTCTCCTTCTCCTCCTCCTTATTATTATTATTATTATTATTATTATTATTTCCTGGGATTGAACTGAGGGACCCTCAACCACTGAGCCACATCCCCAGCCCTATTTTGTATTTTATATAAAATACAGGGTTTCACTGAGTTGCTTAGCACCTCATTTTTGCTGAAACTGGCTTTGAACTCCTGGGCTCCTGCCTCAACCTCCAGAGCTGCTGGGATTACAGGTGTGCGCCACCAGCCAGGCTGTGACTCATTGACATTGAGAATAGAACCACAGAGTACACCTCCATAAGCTGGGTCCCTAGTGGTGCAAGCTTGTTGAGTTGGAGCATGCTCAATGGAGAGACTTTCAGAAGCATGTGGCATGAATGTGGATCCTCAGCCCTTTTCTGGGCCCCTGGTGAGGACCTCACTGCAGTGTGGGGCACATCATGTTCTGAAGAGATAAGAGCGCTGGTAACCTGAGGCCTATTCACACATCTTAAAGCAAATTAAAAGTAGGGGTCAAACCAAAAATTGTTAACACAGCAGTGTCCACCTTCACTCCTAATCAGGACAGGCTTCTGAGGTGGTGCACTGGGTTATCATTCAAGGTTCGTAACCCACTCAATCACAGCCATGGTCAGAGGGGCTCGAGAGGAAAACTGCTAATGAGTCAGCCAGACCAAGGTTTGCAGATCCATTGGCACTCAGGTATAACAATGGCACACTTCCTAAAAATGCTTGGGGTGGAGCAGAGGGAATATCAAACAAATTCTGGGTTCTCTCCTTGCACAGAACCTGTAAATAGCCCTAATTGACATTGTTCCATAAATTAGATTTCTTGTAATGAATTCCTAATCTACAAGAATACTATTCTGAATGATCATTGTTAACACTAAGCTTTTACTACGTGTTAGGCATGCTCTAAGAGATTTAAATACATTAACTATAAATTAATAGTTAATAGAGAGGGGGAGATGTTGAGAGCCACAGCCAAAGGGGCCCCAGCAAACTTCCAGCTGCCAGCAAACTTCCAGCTGCCGGCTGATGATTGGCTCACAGTGGCCCCAGCAACATCTAGCTGATTGGCTCCTCTGCGGTGATGTTCATTGGGCTATTTTCCTGCCCTTCAGACTGCCAGCTGATGATTGGCTCACAGCGGCCCCTGCAACATCTAGCTGATTGGCTCCTCCACGGAGCTGCTCATTGGGCTGTTTCCCTGCCCTTTCAGACCACAGAGCTGCTCATTGGGGGACTTATTTGGCTCCGCCCACGCAACCCAGCCAATCGGCCTGTGTATAAACCATGGAATGGGATATCTGGGTCAAATGGTGGTTCCATTCCAAGTTTTCTTAGGAATCTCCATACTGCTTTCCACAGAGGTTGCACCAATTTGCAGTTCTACCAGCAATGTATGAGTGTACATTATCTCCCAGATCCTTGCCAACATTTATTGTGACTTGTATTCTTGATAATTGCCATTCTGACTGGAGTGAGATGGAATCCCAGTGTAGTTTTTATTTGCATTTCTCTAATTGCTAGAGGTGGGATATTTGGTTTCTTTAAAGAGACCCAGACAGCCAGGGAATGAGTCAGTGAGCTACTAACTCATGTCTCATTCTAAAGCTGAGCATATTCCAAACATTTTTACCATTAGCATTTTGAGAAAGAAAGAAAGAAAGAAAGAAAGAAAGAAAGAAAGAAAGAAAGAAAGAAAGAAAGAAAGAAAGAGAGAAAAAAGCCCCATTGGCAGTCTACCTTGATCAGGACCCACAGGCATCTAGCCAGTGAGGATGCTCTATGGAGGCCTAGTTCTTTAAGGAAGTTACCACCTCTGTCATTCCTCCTCTCTCCAAAGTCATCAGTTTCCAGCCTGGTGGACAGAATTGGCAGATAGCCAGGACATACAGTAACTGTTGTTGATCAGTCCCAGGAATGATAAGGATGCTCATTTCCCAGGCTTCAGCTTGGATCAGAGCAACATTATAGAATTCTGCTCGTGAGTGAGCACTCTGCCTGGCACACTTCCACAGTCCTTGAAATAACCAGATCTCAAATACCCATCGCTGAGTACAATGTCACACACTTGTAATTCCAGCAACTTGGACAGCTGAGGCAAGAGGCTCTCAAGTTCAAGGCCAGCTTCAGCAATTTCATGAGGTTCTAAGGACTTAGCAAGACCCTGTCTCAAAATAAAACATAAAAAAAGACTGGGGATGTGGCTCAGTGGTTAAGTGACCTTGAGTTCAATTCCTGGTAAAAAAAAAAAAAAAAAAAGGAAAAAAGACAATGAAAACATCCTTAGGGCCAGGTGCAGTGGTGCACACCTATAATCCCACCAGCTTGGGAAACTGAGGCATGAATATTGTGAGTTCAAAGCCAGCCTCAGCAAAAGCTGAGGCCTAAGCAACTCAAGGAGACTCTGTTTATAAATAAAATACAAAAAAAGGGCTGGGGATGCGGACCAGTGGTTGAGTGCCCCTGAGTTCAATCCCTGGTACCCAAAAAAGAAAAATAAAGAAAATGTCCCTGTCTTTCTTCCCACTCCACCAACCTGTGTGACTTACATTGTTTTGGGCACATAAATCATGTTGTGGTTCCCAGAAACAGTCCTGTGGGTCAAGATGATAAGAGTAATTTCTGCCAAGAGCCAAAAGGGCCCTACAACAAAGATAGTAGCCAGGGAGTCAGGACATTTGGGTCTACTAGGACACATGGGCCCACTAACTCACTGGGTACCTTTGCCTCTGGTAAGAACAACACTTGAAAGTCACCTCGGTGTTTTCCTCCCCCCCCTTTTTTTTTAATTTGTAAAATACCAGATGATCTCCAGCTTCATATTATTATTATCATCATCATTATTATTATTACCAGGGATTGAACTGAGGGGCACTCACCCCTGAGCCACATCCCCAGCCCTTTTTTGTATTTTTTTTAGAGAGAGGGTCTCACCCAGTTGCTTAGGGCTTAGCTAAATTGCTGAAACTGGCTTTGAACTCATATCCTCCTGTCTCAGCCTCCTGAGCTGCTGGGATTACAGGCGTATGCCAGGGCATCCAGCCTCCAACTTCATTATAATGCTCTCTGAGCCCATGGCCTCCAATGTCAGGAACCCTATGCTCTTCTCAAGCATAGGGTTACCCCAAACAACTCTGTTACCCCAAACAACTCTGTTAACTGTGTAAAGTGACCCAAAATCAGTGTTCTGAACTTTTCATAGAGTGATTAGGTAGAAGTTGTTTGAGGTTCACAGCAAGAGAGATCTTGTGAACAGCAAAGGTATTCAAGGCAATCAGAGCCTTGGGGCCTGGAATCCTCTTCTTGAGAACACAGGGCAAGGGAGTGGTCTTACCTATCAGGGCTTTGAATTGGACAAGGTTCTGCATAGAACACTGGGGAGCCCTTCAAAGGTCACTTGCCCTTTTGACCACACAGGAATGAATAGGATACATTCAACTCCCCTGTCTCCCTTTTTAAAAAAAAAAAGATATTTATTTTTTAGTTATAGTTGGACACAATACCTTTGTTTTATTTATTTATTTTTATGTGGTGCTAAGGATCAAATCCAGGGACTCACACATGCTAGGCCAGCACTCTACCACTGAGTCACAACCCCAGCCCTTTCCTGTCCCTTTGGAGTGAACATAGATGATGGTATAACTGTCAAGAACTGTGAAGTGTCTGAGATTTTATCCTTTTTTTTTTTTTGTACCAGAGATTGAACACAGCACCAGCTGCAGCCTCACCATATCCCCATTGACATGTGTGCAGGGAGGCCAGAACGCCCTGATGCTGGAGGTCACCCACGACCGGGAGGACATGGTCCAAGCGCTACTGAGCTGCCAGGCAGATGTCAACCTGCAGGACCACGATGGATTGTGGGCTCTCAGGCTGGCTTGTCACCATGGCAATGGTGGCCTGGTACGCCTGCTCCTGGCCCACCCGGCCTGTGACAGCAGCCTGACTGATAAGGTGAGACTTATGGGAAGTTAACAAGTAGGTTAGTGTTTAACTTCTGGTCCTGAAAAGTGCCTCGAAGGCCAGCAGAATCCAGGGAACCATATGGTGATAGCAAAAAAAAAAAAAAAAAATCAACCTTACAAAGCTGTTGTAGATTTAATGAGGCAATACAGTGCTTGGAGCCTGACGGCTGGGAAACCCACGGCTCTGGACAACTGGATGAAGGAGCAAACTTTACAGAGTCATCTCTAGTTTTTAAACTGGAAATACCTCTCTGATATTGATCCACTCTGCAAACTGGCCCATTCCACCGAGCCAGCCTGTGAAGTAGCCCTGTTAGACCCAGGCTTCTTAAATAAATGTCTCGGTAAGGTGAGGACATTGATGATGATGATGATGATGATGATAACCTGTGCTAAAATCATTTAAACCCCACGATGACCTTCTGAGGTTCATATAGCTGCCACCATTTTGCTAGAGGAAACTGCGGTTCCAAATGATAAGGTACTTGGGATAAGGTACCCAAGATCACACAGCTGGTGGAACCCACCTCCCTTGAACTCCTGAGCCCAACATCCAGCTCTCCCATCATCCTCGTTGTTGTCCCAAGGAAGCAGCATATCTCTAGGCCTCAGGTGAATCTTTGCATCTTTCAGAGAGTCTACCACATATCAGCAAATGAATCATCAGTTGAATAAGTGAACCCCAAACTTTAGAGACCACTCATCAGAAGTTACAGGAGGCACAGTTTCGGGATGCTCATGGGAACTAAACCTTTCCCATGCATCATTGCTCATCCTCTTCATGGTCCAGCGAGGCAGGCACAGTGGTCCTCACATTTGCTGATAGGGAATCAGGCCTAGAAATGTTCCCTCACATTCTTAAGCTACAGGGAGCCCATCCTTAGAGCAGAGATCCCAGCTCCAGCCTGACTCCGGCATCCATTACCCTGGCATTCCAATCCCAGGGCTCACGCAGACATCTTAGGCTTTCTTAACATCCTCAATTCTAGGGGAACAAATGCCTGGAGAGGGGAGCCCTGCCCAGGGATAGCACCTTTCCCTGGTCACATCTGAACTACCCAAGATTGATCCTTCAGCTTTCAAGCCGAGTCCCCTGCATCACACCAGACAGCAGGCTCCCTGTCCAGTGTCCCCATGTCCTGCAAACCCCAGCTGTCCCCTAAAGTCATTTCTGAAATAATTAGCAAACACAGACCCTCTTGGAATTCACACAGGAACAGGGTGGGCTGCTGAAGATACAAGCCCCTTTCCCAAATATCATGAGGTCAGAAGGTCTGGGTTCCCAAGCTCCCTACCAGGGTGCCCTGCGGATGAAGGAGGCAGCCTTAACCTAAAACAGGGCTGTACATCAAAGGCCCAGAGCCCTCTCAGAAGTGACCACCACTACTGCCCAGAAGAGGGCTGAGAGGGGAGGGCTGTGGGACCGGCAGGGTGTGAGTTTGGGGAGTTCCTGGTTAGCCCAGATAATCAAGGAGGGAATGTGAGAGTTCTCCTGGGCCCCTTAACCTCTGTCACAGGTAAGAGAGCTAAGTGGCCACTTTCTAGCGGTAGAAGAGCCATGGGGTGGGGATGGGGGTGGGTATCTTTTGCTCTTTGGACACCTCAAGAGTGATTTTTTAAAGCACTGACTTTAGAATTCAAACCACAGGAGTTTGAATCTGGGTCCAGTGACTGTGCCTTGGGAAGGTCACCTACCCCCTCTGAGCCTCTGTGATGCTCATCTGTAAAATGGGTATCACAGTATACTATGCCTAAGGCTGTAATGACCACAACACCATACTGGACTTCTGTGACATATATTGTTGATGGTCATTGTGATGATTATGACTAATTGAAGAGTGACACGAAAACCAAACAGCTGGCACATCAGTGAGTGAGAACCTCAGCATTGACAGGCAGTATGCAGAGGGAATAGGGAGGGTGAAGGTTTGGAGTGGGGCAGGGGTGTCACTCAGTGGAGGGAGACAGGCCTCTGAAGGAGAAGCCAGCTGGCTGCCATACTTTGTTTAATACAGTGGTTCTCAGGTGGGGGTCATCTTGCCCCTCTGGGGATATTTGACAATGTCTGAATCCATCTGTATGTGTCACCAGGGGTGCAGGAGTGTTCCTGGCATCTGGTGGGCAGAGGCCCGGGGTGCTCTAAACATTGATGGTGCCCAGGGACAGCAGTGAAGTAAGAGTTATCTGGCCCCAAATGTCAATAGAGCCGCTGGTGAGAACCTGGGTTGGGCGCATACTGAAATCCAAGTGAGTTTAGACAGCCAACCCCCTCCAAGTGCCGGGTGGGGAGGTGCCAGGGCAGCTCTGAGGGCCAGGTCTGCTGCAGGGCAGGGCAGGGCAAGGCTCTAACCTGGAAGGTGGGACATTAATGTTAGATAGATCATGGAGGCAGGTATCTGCTTTAGCAGAGGTGGGTCAGGGTAGGAAAGCCAGACAGTGTGAGCAGCATGAAGATGGGTTCTAGACCCCACCCGGGGCCAGTCACATGGCTCAGACTTCCCTCAGGATTCACACCAGAATTCACACCCAGGTGACTTGGGTGAGCACAGTGTCTCCATCCACAGAGTGAGACATTCCAGCGGAAGGCGCCTGGTGGGTACTGAGGCTTGTGCCTGCTGCTCTGCATTTACAGGAGAGGGCAGCCCTTCTGCTCCTGGAGTCTTTTCTGTGGGGGCTCCGAGGCCCAGCATCTCTCATCAACAGTAAACGTTTGCTCTCAACACAGAACTCCTGGCAGAGGCACAGGGCACATTCCCTGGGCTACTTGACATAGACCCCTCCACCCCAGGTGTACCCCCTATCCCGCTCTCTTGCTGGATCTGGAGGCAGATTGGGTACAATTTATTTCTCCTTTCTTCCTCCTCTGTAGGCTGGCCACACCGCTCTGTCCATCGTTCTGCAATCACCGTCCCATGTGGAAATTGCAGGCCTTCTGCAGGCCCACGCAGAGCGGGGCAGGTCCCTGGGGCTATAGATGCTGCAGAGGAACCAACAGCCAGGAAGAAAAGCCTCCTTCTCTGCACTCCTCCTTCGCCCTTGGAGAGGACAGGGTCACAACCAGAGGGTCGCCCCTCAAGAGAAGAAACTATGTCAGATATACAAATACATTCCTGTTGCGTAATTCTGCTCATTAGGATGCTTTGTAGTTTACGCCTAAGCCCAAGCCCCAGAACAACACGGGTTTCAGAGTGGGGTGCAAGGTGCAGAGTACAGGTGCATTAGCTTAGACCCAAATCCCAAACATCTTCAGCCTTGAATTCCTTGTGACTCTGCCTTGGCAAAACTGTGTGGCAGGCAGGCAGGAGCACATTAGCACATTAGAAAAGCAATACTTTTTACAAGTTGTTGTAAAATGCACTGTCATTTTGTTTTTAATCAAATATATACATATATGTCTAGAGAGGATGGCAAGGAATTGAATCATTCTCAAGAGGACCTTCGGGAAATCACCATGAAGTCAGGTGAAAACTAGCAAGTCCCATTTTGGGCTTGACAGAGGAATCTTGAATTCAGACAAGGTGGGAAGAAGCATATTGGCATCATTGCCAACTATAACACTCTTGACCGTTTCTGAGTCATCAAGTGGCTCCAATCTGCCCCTAGAAATGGAATTAGTCAGGAAGTCCAAGTCAATGATGTGCATCACAGAGTGGCAGGGTCCAGTTCTATCAGATATTCCCAGCCCTCGGAGGCAACAAATCCAAGTGAGATCCTGGAGATGGATTATTGTCATTCAGAAGCCACCACATTCATCCATAGCCTCACAGTAATCCCCAGTGCTGTTCCTGTGAGCAAGCATCTGCTGTGAGGTGTCAGAGCTCCTAGGTGAAGAGCCCTTGAGCCATAGCTGCAGCAGGAGTGGGTGCACACGGCAGGGCTCTCCCCGCACTGACCTCTCTACACTGGACACTTCCTTCTTGAGAATTCCCTGTTCTCTAGCCCCACACATGCATGGTACATATTCAGTAGCTCACATAGATTATCTATGAATTGTTCTTTCTGGACATGTCTTATGCCAAAAAACCCACATAACTCCCCTTTATATAAAAAGAAAAGAGACATCCAGGTTGGTGAGCCTCCTGCTGAAAACGTGAAAGCATGAGTTTTTCTTGTGGCTGGAATGCTAACTTGCATGGCACTCACTGGGTGAGTCACAAAGCTTCCTGAGACCCCAGTTTCATCATCTCTAAAAGCAGAAATCATCCTACAACCTACCTCCTGGTGGTGCTGCACAACAAACTGCTGATGGAAGTTTTGGAATCCAGTTTATAACCCATAAAGGCTGTCCTCAGAAATGGTGTGGAAAACTTCTTTATGCTATTGTGATTCAAGAGATGCCAAGTCTCAGAGCAAGAGCATTCATGAGTGTTGATGCTGCTCAGAGGCGAAGAGGTTGGGGCAAATAATGAGGGGAAAAAGTGCTTTAAATGGATTTATTTTGACCACAAAACACGTTGTTAGAACAAAAATCTACAATTATACATTCTCTGTCCTCATGCTTTGCAAATTTTAATGTGCATGTAAATCCTCTGGGACCTTGTTAGAAAGAAGTTACTCTGGGGTGGGAACTGAGAGTCTGCATTTCTGACCAGTTTCCAGAGGATGCTGAGGCTACTGGGCTACATCCACAGTTCAGGTAGCAGGGCTCTGGCCTGTCCTTACTGTTTGTATATTAAAAGTGCTGCCTCTCAGTCTTCTGTCTCAAAATTTCTGTGCATTTCTCTGCTATTGATTCTTGGGAACTCACAGTGCAGGTCTATATTAGTTCATTTTTTTTTATTTCTATAACAACATACCTGAGACAGCCCACTTATGAAGAAAAAGAGGTTTATTTTGCTTACAGTTTTGAAGGCTGTAAGTCTAATCCTCATGGCCCAGGCTTTGGCAAGGGACCTATGACAGATGATAGGAGCTCATGGAAGAGGAAGAATCACATCTTGAAACAGCAGGTTGGATAACTGGATGGTCTGAGCTCCAGCTTTCCTGACAGACCCTCATAAAAGAACTAACCAGGGTTCCCCTAGATATACCTCAATTCCTTTCTATGGCACATCCCCAATTGACCTAAAGACCACCCACTAGACCCCTTTTCTTCAAAGTTCCACACCTCCTCCCAGTTCACAGGGGAGTAAGGACTGCACAGTGCTGTGGGAACTGACTGCCAGAGGGAGTCAGGAAAGCTCCCAGAGGAGGTGGCTTTGGACAAAGCCATAAGGGTGGGTGGGAGCTAGCTAGAGCACTGGGGACAGAGCTGCAGACACTGGACTGGGTACGTGAAAAGGCGTGGCCTGGTGAGCAATGAGAACTTCAGGATGACTCTAGTTGTGTGGGAGAAGTTCACAGAGATGAGATTTGGGGGTGAAATGGGGAGATGTGTCACGTGTTAATCTTAAGAATTAGGACATGAGCCTGGAACTCTAGAAGTTTGCTTCACAGACCACTTGGAGAATGGAAGCTCTCAGAAAAATGCACATCTGTGCAAAATTTACTAACTTCAAAGATTCATAAATCCCATGCACCCCCCTGCCAGTCACAGTGGTTCATAGCTATATCCCAGAAACTCTGGAGGTTGAGGCAGGAGGTTAACAAGTTTGACACCCATCTCAGCAAGTTAGTGAGATCCTGTCTCAAAACAAAAATTGGAAAAGGCCAGGCATGGTGGTGTGTGCCTGTAATGCCAGTGACTCAAGTTCAAAGCCAGCCTCAGCAACTTAGCAAGGCCCTAGGCAACTTAGTGAGATCCTGTCTCAAAAAGTAAAAAAGGCTGGGAACAGGGCTCAGTGGTGAAACCTCTATGGGTACAATTCCTGGAATGAAAAAAAAAAAAAAGAAAAAGGGTTGGAGGTGTAGATTTGTGGTAGGGTAGCCTTGAGCTCAAGTCCAGTACAGGAAAAAAAATGCAAATTGCGATGGGCAGTGGGAGCCAATGAAAAATTTCTGAATAGTGGGGCCATTTGATCAGATTTGCTTCTTCTGATGATCACAGGGGGAGACTGGAAGCAAAGGGATCAGTTGAAAGGTTCTTAAGAGAAACTGGGTATAGAGCAATTTGGGTGGGGATGAAGACAGTGCCCAGCAGGAAAGGAATCAGGAACTGGGGCATGCCGAGATGGGGTGACATACTGAATGGTGGAGAGGCATCAGAAATGGGTGATATGGCCCATTTGTTGATTGGGTTATTTGTTGTCTTTTTTCTAATTTTTTGAGTTCTTTGTATACTCTGGATATTAGGGCTCTATCTGAAGTGTGAGGAGTAAAGATTTGTTCCCAGGATGTAGGCTCCCTATTTACCTCTCTTATTGTTTCTTTTGCTGAGAAAAAACTTTCAAGGACCTGAACAGACACTTCTCAGAGGAGGACATACAATCAATCAATAAGTACATGAAAAAATGCTCAACATCGCTAGCAGTCAGAGAAATGCAAATCAAAACCACCCTAAGATACCATCTCACTCCAGTAAGATTGGTAGCCATTCTGAAGTCAAACAACAACAAGTGCTGGCGAGGATGTGGAGAAAAGGGTACACTGGTTCATTGTTGGTGGGACTGCAAATTGGTGCAGCCAATGTGGAAAGCAGTATGGAGATTTCTTGGAAAGCTGGGAATGGAACCACCATTTGACCCAGCTATTCCCCTTCTTGGTCTATTCCCCAAAGACCTAATAAGAGCATGCTACAGGGACACTGCTACATCAATGTTCATAGCAGCACAATTCACGATAGCAAGATTGTGGAACCAACCTAGATGCCCTTCAATAGATGAATGGATAAAAAAATGTGGCATTTATACACAATGGAGTATTACTCTGCATTAAGAAATGACAAAATCATAGAATTTGGAGGGAAATGGATGGCATTAGAGCAGATTATGCTAAGTGAAACTAGTCAATCTTTAAAAAACAAATGCCAAATGACTTCTTTGATATAAGGGGAGTAACTAAGGACAGAGTAGGGACGAAGAGCAGGAGAAGAAGATTTACATTAAACAGGGATGAGAGGGGGAGGGAAAGGGAGAGAGAAGGGAAATTGCATGGAAAGGGAAGGTGATCCTCAGGGTTATACAAAATTACATACAAGAGGAAGTGAGGGGTAAGGGAAGAATAATACAAGTGGAAGAAATGTTTTACAGTAGAGGGGGTTGAGAGAGAAGAGGGGAGGGGAAGGAAGGGGAGGGGGGATAGTAGAGGTTAGGATAGAGAGCAGAATTCATCAGACACTAGAATGGCAATATGTAAATCAATGGAAATGTAATTGATATAACTGATGTGATTCAGCAATCTGTATACGGGGTAAAAATGGGAGTTCATAACCCTTTTGAATCAAACTGTGAAATATGATATATCAAGTTAGATGTAATGTTTTGAACGACCAACAATAAAAAAAAAAAGAAATGGGTGATATGAAAATGGTGGTACCATTGTCCATCATATCTAGGTTCTCTTCCTCCTTAGTAACACAACTCCCAAATTTTAGCTGGGCACATAACCACCCAGGGTCATACTCCATTTCCTAGCCCCTCTTGCAGTGTGGTATGGCCAAGCAACTGAGTTCTGGCTAATGAGCTATTAGCAAGGCAAAGGGTGCAAACTCTGGCTCCTGCATTGAAAGTGAAGGGGATGCATTTCCCCCCTCTCACTGGCTGGAATGTGGTAACCAAAGAGTTTGATCCATGATGATGAGGCCCACACCTGAGGGATGATGGAACATTGCGTCAGAAGCAGCCTCGTCCCCATCCAATCTGCTCTGGACTACTCATTCCCTGTTTGATATTTGAGCAAGAAATAGTATTCTAACTTGTTTAAGACAGTGTACATTTGGAACTCTGTAGAGTTGGACAAATGTCCTCAGCACCCTGTGGCAATCTCAAGGGTCTAATGTTATACCATAAGTGGACTTCAGCATAGAAAAGCTTAGGAAGCCTTTTGGAAGGAGCATCATGGCAAAGCTAGGTACAGTGGATGTCTCCTCCTGGTACCAGCCCCTGTTCATGCTCAATGTGGAAGCACTCAGCCCAAAGACCTGTAGAAGGGGGTCACCTGGAAGATGCCTGAATACAAATTGGGTCCCCTAAAGTAGCCAGTCCTAAACCAATCAGTGAGTTTGAAATGACGTGGTGTGGAAATTGATGCAAAGCCATTGAATTATCTGAGCATTTCGAATACAAAAACATGTAGAGTTTCAGGCAGTAGCGGTGGATTATTGTCAGAGAGTGCAACCACAGAGTGCAAGATACATGAGGACAGAAGCTGAATTTGCATGAGTAAAGGTCAAGACAAATTGAAGGTAGGAGCAACAAGGAACTAGGAGTGGGCATCAGATCAAGAGCAAAGAATAAGCTTATGGAGTAGCTGCCTCCTGAACTACCTACCAAGTTCCCCTGGCCTGGAAACCTCCCTTCCCAGATGCATTCCTCATCCCAGGAGTATACCAGTAAGCTGCCATGTTCCTGCAAGAGAACTAACTTGGATCTGGCCCCCAAAAGACAGGTACCACACACTACCTGTGCTAATCAGGAACTAGAAGCTGGGATTTAGAAGAGGGCTTCAGCCCCCTTCTGGTGTCCAGGTTATAACATGTGGATCTCAGAAGCTACTGGTGCCAAGGTCAGCCATGTGGGCAGAGGGTCACAAGGAACTCTTCAGATGGAAAGAGTGGGGCAGATGCCCAGATCAGAGCAGTGATGAGAGACTACTTCCTGATGTGCCCAGGGCAAACCTTGCTCCATGAAGGCTCCAATGCATACCTCCCTTGCCTTCAGTAACTGCCCTAAGTGAGTGTCTTTCCCATGCTCCCCCTGGGTATGCAGCCAGCGGAAGCCAACCAAGGCCTTGTGTCTACTCAGACTTCTCAGGGGTTGGATCCCAGTGGGCCACTTGACCATCCAGGTTCTTGATCTAAAAACTGGGATGGCAGTTCCTCCTCTGTTCTTGCAAGCATTTAATTAGCTAGAGCACTCAGCACAGTGCTTGGCTCTGGGCAGAGTTCTGCAGAGAGCTTTCCCTTCCCCTGTTCCACCAGAACAGGATATTGATAAGACACAGGTCAATTCATTTTTGTCTCAATGAGATAGCTAGTAGCTTCTCACTGGGGGAAAGTTGTGATATACAAAAGGCTTTGGAACCTGATCTCATGAGGATTGGGCATGATTAAAGATAAGAAAGTTTAATAGTGAGACATGGAGCATGTCGGTGACCCCGACTACTTGGGAAGCTCAGGTCTCTTAAAGAGACCCTGTCTCTAAATAAAATATTAAAAGGTCTGGGGTGTCATTGTGGGCATGCCCAAAGACCCAAGTTCAATTTCCAGGTACAGTGAAGAAGACAAAAAGAAAAAATAATGATATAATAGTTCAAAACTGGTGAATACAGCAAGGATAATGTTTTTGAGGTGAGAGATTCAAAGAGTCTAGAGAAGTAAACTGTTTTTAGATGCATTCTGTTGAAGAATCAAACAAATTGACATTTGCTTACTTTTTGGGGGAAAATTCCTAAAATAAATTATAGTTATTTGCAATTTTTATCTTCCATGGGAAAGGTTTCCTGAAATAATGCAAATTGAGCATCCTGAATCTAAAAATCTAAAGCCCGAAATGCTCCAAAGTCAGAAACATTTTGAGTTCTGACATGATGCTACAAGTAGAAAATTCCATACCATGAAACTTGGATTCATGCATAAAATCATTAAAAATATTGCATAAAATTCCCTTGGATGTATGGGTATGAGGTGTTTAGGAAACATTAATGAATTTTAACAGGCAACCTGGCACACTTCTGTAATCCCAGCTACTCAGAAGGTTGAAGAAGGAGGATCACAAGGTCAAGGCAAACTTGGCAGTTTAATAAGACCGTATCTCAAAATAAAAATAGCTGGGAATTGAGCTCACTGTTAAAGCATCCCTGGGTTCAATTTTCAGACAACCCCCATACGTACACTCATATACACAAATTAAAATTTCATGTTTAGGTTTGGTTCCCATCCCAAACACATCAGGTATATGTTATTATTCCAAAATCTGAAACAATCCCCAATATTTTTACTTCTAAGAATTTCAGATAAGCATCAGAGTAGCCAAGCATGTCTATTCAGGGTACTTGACCTGGACACCTTTCAGTCACTCATCAAGACACTAAAAATAATCCTGAAAACCAGAAACTGATCCCTCACACCACACAACACGGTGATACCCTTTGAATTCATGTTCCATCATGGACTAGGAAAGTTGTTCAAGATCTGGACAGACTTTTATCTACTAGAATCCAGCATGGTTTGTATGAGTGTTTGTTGGAGGACAAATCGCATTTGACGACACAGTGACCTTTTCCACATGCCTCCTGATCCACGCACAGTCTGGAAGCAAGAGGACTGTCCTGTAGCTTCCAAAGTGATTACCCAGTTGCAGACAGACAAAGTGAGCCAGGCACCCTGGAGCATGCCTAGAATCCTGGAAGCTGAGGCAGGAGGATCACAAGTTCAAAACCAGCCTCAGCAACTTAGCGAGGCCCTAAGCAACTTGGTGAGACCCTGTCTCTCAATAAAATATTAAAAAGGAATGGAAATATGGCTCAGTGAACAAGTGCCCGTGGGTTCAATCCCTGATACCAAAGAGAGAGAGAGAGAGAGAGAGAGAGAGAGAGAGAGAGAGAGAGAGAGAGACAAAGAAGAGAACAGGCTTAGCAGAGGTAAATGCTGATGTGCCTGGAAAGGTCAAGCCAGGCTGGAAGAACACAGCCTGGACCTGGAAGCAGACATGTGTGGCCCCAGGAGCAGACTTGATCTCCTTTCTAATCAGGAATAAGTGACCTCCCTAGAGTGGAACACTGAGCCTGATTTACCTAAAAAGTACCTGGAGTGGTAGGTTGGGGGACAAACATTTATTGAGAACCCACAGGCATTTGTTAGACATCATTTGCATGGAAAAGTTCAACATATTCACAATCCACAATCAAATATTCCCAATATTTAGAGAGACCTCTATTTATAGGAAACTTGAAGCAAGTCTCTAATATGAAGGAAATACTACTTAGTTTAGGTTTCTTCATCTAGTGGACTTCTCTTTGACAAATTTTTTTTTAAAAAGCACCAGAGGTGGGGGCTATAGCTCAGTTGGTACAGTGGAAGGCCCTGGGTTCAAGCCCCAGCACCACCAAAAACAAACAAACAAACAAATAAACAAAAATCTCTAGTCAATATCTTCAACAAGAATGTGCTACCCAGCCAGACAAGGAAAAGTCTGATCCCCCAACAACAGTAAGAACCCCTTTTTTCTAGAACCTACTTCCTATCAGTGCTTCCAATTTGCTCCTTAACACTCTTTTGCAGGTTTGGTGCCAGAAAGAAGAAGCCCTCTACTAGGAACAGTCTCTACCATTCTCTCTTCCTCTTTTTGTCACTCCTCCACCATGTGCAGTGCTAATGCAGTGATTTCCTGAGCTTAGTGCTGCTCTGTCCTGGGCTTCTGCCATGCTGCTCTCCCTGGCTCTCCTCCCCAGAGCTCCATCTCAGATCCTCTCTCCTCCTACCCATTGAAAAGTTTTCATTCTCTTTTCTTCTCTTCCCTCCTTTCCCTTAGGGACCCAGAGCCTCTCCAAATACTTTCATCCCAACGACATCTGTACCTAGGACTCTTCCAAAGTGCTCCTGAGTTCCAGAGCACCCTGACTTTGAGGACTGACCTGGCAGGAGTGCACACTGCCCAGCTGTCCACTGCATCTGCTGAACCCCTTTCAGCTCATGGCATCCTGCCCTCAATAGACCCATCAAAAGCTCCCCGCTGCCTACAGAAGTTCTCTGAACTAAAGCCTTGGATTCACACTCCACTGTGGTCTGGCCCAGCTTCCTCACTTCCAAACACCCTCCAAGCCCAAGTGGGTTACTCCCTCCTGCTAGACTGTGAGGCTCCTTTTCCCCTCCTCTAAGAATTTCCTGTATGGTGCCTTCTGCCTCCTTGATGTCTCCAAGCCCAGTATCTGCATGTTCCCATCTTGCTCAAGATTCTCTAGTCTTTTGAACATAGGTTCCAAAATACCTTGAAAAGTAGTCAAGTTTCAAAAGGTCATCTCTAGTGGGCATGCTGTCCCAGAAGGTCAACAGATGATGCAGTTGTGCCCATAGCTGCTACCCCAAAGAAAGTCACTAACTGCCACTAGAAAATAACAGAAGTTAAAAACAACAACAACAACAACAACAACAACAAAACAACAATCCCCACCCAAACCCACACCTCACAAAAGAAAAGAAAATTCACCTATATGAAGAAGTTTAAAAAAAAAAAAAAGTCAGGTAGTGCACATCTGGTATCCCATCGAATCAGGACTCTGAGGACCAAGGATCATGAGTTCAAGGTTAGCCTCAAAAATTTAGGGAGGCCCTAAGGGACCCTGTCTCTAAATGAAATATTAAAAAGGGTGGAGATATGGCTCAGTGGTGAAGCACCCTGAAGTTTTATCCCCAATACCAAAACAGAAGAAACAAACAAACAAAAAAACACAATACATTATGAGCCATGCTTCTTGGTGAATACCTGTAATCCCAGTAACTCCAGAGGCTTACGCACCAGGATCGCAACTGAGTGAGACCCTAAGCAATTTAGCAACACACTGTCCCAAATTCTTTTTTAAAAGGGCTGGGGAAATGCTTCAGTGTTGAGAGCTACAGCCTAAGTGGCCCCAGCAAACTTCCGGCTGATTGGCTCACTGTGGCAGCAGCAAACTTCCAGCTGCCAGCTGATTGGCTCCTCTGTGGTGATGCTCATTGGGCTGTTTCCCTGCCCTTTCAGACAACGAAGGAGCTGCTCATTGGGGGACTCTTTTGGCTCTGCCCATGCGACCCAACCAATGGCCTCAAGAGCAGGACGAGTGGGGGGTTGAGAGGCTCACTAGAACCCAGTGGTGGCAGTTGGGCTCTGAGGGAATTACTAAAGAGCTCCTGTGGTAGGGCATGTGTTCTAAAAATAAAGTTTCTGCTTGACAATGGCTTGTGAATTGTGCGCAGTCAGACTGAGGCATTCATTAGCCCAATGTCTCCCTCTATGGCATCATGGGCAAATACCCAGTAATCTACTCCTTTGATACCTAGTTTTGTTAAACCATCCTCCTATGGGGCAATTTCTTTTAAAATGTCCTGTTTGTTGACAATTGTAGCATGTTTTTGACCTGGCACCTAAAGCCTGCTGTACTGCAGCTGCCAAGACTTGCCCTTGTTCATTAATGTCCAAAGGCTGTAACCCTCTGTGGTTTCTCATTCTAAGATCTGCATCAGGAGTGGGGGTGCAACTCAATGCTAGAGGGGTTTCCCCCATGGGCAAGATCCTGGCTTCAACCACCAGTACTGCAAAAAATAAAAGCACAAGTATTGAAAACAGGGAAGAGAGTTCATCTGTATGGAGTTAGGCAGTAAAATTCAAAAACTATTCAACCACATACAGTAAGGACAAAGTACATTGGAAAAGGTAAAACTTTTAATAGCAAAATGAATATATTCAAATGGAAAAAGCAGATTCACTGATACATGATAAAATTATGAAATATCCTTCCCTATACATTCAGCGGCTTCATTTTTTTCTTTCTACCCTGCCACCTTACCCCTGTAAATTCCTATTACTTTACCCATCTGGTCCATGGACAGATTCCTTCCTCCCGGCTCAGTAATACAGAATCTTCACACTAGGCAAACTACAATGACTATCATCAAATTTTTAAAATATGCTCTCTAACCTTCCTAACATCTGGGTAAGGCTACTCCTTTCCCCTCATCCCCAGTTAGCTCTTACTCTTCTGGACAGACGTGATGTTTTCTAGATCTATGTTGGGGTGAGGAGAGTGTAAGTTGCAGCCACAGATGTTGTTTTCTCCAATAATTATTTCAAAGTGGGTACATGAGAAATAGACTTCCTAGATTCTCTCTATCACTACAATTCAAAAACTTCACCAAGATGTGTCTCAGAGTCAGTCTGTGTTTATCAATCACACTGGGGATTCGGTGAGCCCTTGCTATCCCAAGACTAGAATCCCTAAGCTCTGGAAAATCTTCAATTACTTCCTGCAGTATGTCCTCTGCTTCATTCTCTTCACTCTCTTTTTCTGGGATTCCTATCAAACGGAGGTTGGCCCTTCTGAATCTATCCTCCCTCTCCTTTAGCATTAATTTATTATCTTATTGGACACAACGTGTATGATATCCCTAGAGAATTGTGCCGTTTCCTCATCTAGATTGCAAAGTCTTTCTTCAAGGCCATCTATTCTACTCCTCAGATCATCTATTGAATTCTTAGTTTCCAGGACATCTGTAAGGCATTTTTTAATTTTTCCAATCTCTTCTCCCATCTCTCTGAGGACACCGATTACAGTTGTTCTGTAGTTTGTTTCTGTTTCCTGGATTAGGTCTGCCTCTTTGGATGTTTGTGTTTGAAGAGTCTTCAGCATAGAAAACCCTCCTACTTCCTCATCCTCCTCCTTCTCAGAATTCCTTACCTTACTGAACACCATAATCTCTTCATCAGCTCCCATCTTTCCCATCACACTTGTCACAGGAACAAGGTGACAGGTTGAGTCCCTTTTCTCACATAATATTGACTCATCTTCGCCCTCCTCCTCCTCCTCCTCCCACCACTCCTCCTCCTCCCACCACTCCTCCTCCTCTTCCATTTCCTCTTGTCCCTCCTCTTCCACATCACAGGCCCCTTCTTCCTCTTCTGCCCTCACATAAAAGATGTCTTCCTTATGGGTCTCTTCCTCCCAAGTCTCTAAGTTCTTCACTTCTAGCCTAGAGACTTTTACATCTTTGGTGAATACGAAATGCAAGCCATCATTTGCTATTCCTCCAGCTTCATGTTTTGAATTTACTACATCATTACCCTGAAAGTCAAAAGAAAAGTTTGGTAAATTCTATTTCTCGTACAAAATTAAAAATTGTCACTTCACTCTCTAAATTTAATGACTACCACTTTGACAATGAGCAAGTATTGGAAGAACTGCTTCAATATTTCTTCTACTTCTTCGTTTTTTTTTTTTTTCTTTTTGGTGCTGAGGATCAAACTCAGGGCCTTGTAGTAATTACATGTTTGGGAAGGCCTAGGCCCCAAGCAAGGCAAGTGTCTCTATGATTATTCCAACACACTCATAGCTATTTTAGTAGTACTCGCAACAAATTTTCATGATGTCTTTATGCCTACCTTGGTCCTTCTACATTCCTATCCCTTGATGCTTTGTACATAACAGACTCTAAATGACTATTTTCATCATTTGTCTGTTTATTGCAATAAGTCCTTGTAACCAGGCACAGTGGTGCTTGCCTATAATCCTAGCAGCTCATGAGACTGAGGCAGGAGGATCAAAACCAGCCTCAGCAAAAGCAGAGGCCTAAGCAACTCATGGAGAAGCTGCCTCTAAATATCTACAAAAAAGGGCTGGGGATGGGGCTCAGTTGTGGAGCACTCACCTGGCAGGTGTGAGACACTGAGTTTGATCCTCAGCACCACACACACAAAAAGAATTTAAGAACTTAAAGACAAAAACAGGGGTGGGATGTAATTTGGTAGTAAGGTACCCCTGGGCTAAGTTCTCATCACCCCAAATAAGTAAATGTAAATAAAAATTGTAAAGAAATGTCAAAGTAATTATTTTTAATGTCATGCTTTTTCTTTAATGAGATTGTTTCATAAATACTGATTTTCTGGGCTGGGGATACAGCTCAGATGGAAGAGTGCTAACCTGGCCTGTGCAAGGCCCTGGATTCAGAGCCCAGCACCAAAAAAACAAAAACACAAAACCCTCACAAAACTAATTATCTCCAGAATAACTGCACCAACAACTACTTCCGCTTTGCATATAACTTGACATATTAATATACTTACCCCTTTTACGGGGATCCCAAATTCTCTTCCTAGATTTGGTTCTTCCTTCTGTGGGGACACATGGTTCAGTAATTCTTCTAAGACAGGTTTTTGGCTGATAAATTGTCGTAAACTCTGCAGGTCTGAAAATAACTTCATCTCAAAATCATATTTAAATGCTAATTGGACCTCACATTGAAACTCAGGGCAAAAGCCATTTTCTCTCAAAATGTTGAAGATGTCGCCCCACTGCTTATTGACTTCCAAGGTGGCTGATGCCAGAGGGTCTGCAGTCAGGGTGAGCACGGCTCCTTCATCCATCAGAGTTTCTTCTTTTGATGCTTTGATGGTCTTCTCTTTGTTACTGAGGCTCTGGTGGTTTTCTTTCTCCATTGCTTTTACTGCTCCACCCTCCCTATGCTTTCTCTTCTCTTTGTCGGGCAGTCGTATGTGGTGACTGCCATTTCTACATGTGTCGTCCTTCATATCTGAGGCTTCTGCCATCCCTCCAATGGCTTGGTAACTTTGGGGCTCATTCTGGGGTAATTCCTTCCCTTGATTGCTAGTGGACATCTTGGCTTTGTCCCATTTACAACTCAGCTCATCTATTTCCTCTTTTCTAAAAGATAAGTTTTCAGTACACTCAGTGAATTTAGAATTTTTTTCTTCTTGTTCCCTCAACTCTGTTTTTTGTGAAGCTAAATCTTTCACTTCCTGCCACTCTTCCCTGCTACCACAGTGCTCTTTATCTTGTGTTTCAGAAATCTTACTTTTTACCAGCATTTCCTTCAGGTCATTTTTCAGGGTTTCTCTCATCTCAAAAAACATCAGGTCCTGAATTTCCATGAAGACCTTAAATTTCTCCACAATAGTTGTTGATATATAATCTTTGTACTTGAAATCTAACATCCGAGGTATCTCCTCATCAGTTCCTCTTAGCTGAGTTCTTTTCACACAGGTGGTTTGCTCCTGTTCCCTTGCAAATCTAGACATTTTGGACTGTACAGTTGACAGGGTGTCTATATTGTCCAGATTGTATTGTTTTCTATTTTGAAGAGTAATTTTAGTTCTTGCACACTGGCTAGGCCCCACAAATCTAAAATCCTTAAAAATAAAATCCTGAAATATAAAGAAATTAAAAAATTATTTACCAATGAATTTCACAGTAATATGAACTTCATTAACAATATGTACTCCATAAAAATAAGTAGAGGACAACTAATGAGATGGGCATATGAACACTAGAATGAGAAAAGTCAGTATTCACAATTTGCATGATCATTAAAACACATTGACACGCTGTGTGGTGGCATATACTGTAATTTCAGTTACTCAGGAAGCTGGGGAACTTGAGGCTCCTCAGGAACTTGAAGATCACAAGTTTAAGGTCAGCCTGATCCATTTCACAAGATCCTGTCTCACAAAAATATATATAAAAAGTGTAGGGGATGTAGCTCAGTGGCACAGTACATGTGTAGCATAAGCAAGGCCCTGGGTTCATTCCCCAGTACAGGAAGAAAAACAGATGAGCCTGACAGCTGATAACTAAAAATAATGGAACTAGTTGATTTCCCATAATAATAATTTTTCAGTTTACATTCTGCATAACGAGCAAACAAATTAACCAAAACAAACATATTTTTTTAACAAAGTACCATACCAACCTGGATGGAATCCTGCACAAAACCAAGGAAGAGAAGTCTTTTTAATTACAGAGATTGGTAACATTAGGACCATTCCTCAAAATCAGCTGACAAACTGTATGTGGTGGTATCAACCTCAAATCTCAGTTACTTAGCAAGCTGAGGTAGGACACTCATAAGTTCAAGGCCATTATAAAGGGATAGGGGGTTGGGGTTGTGGCTCAGTTATAGAATACTAGATTAGCATGTGTGAGGCACTGAATTTGATCCTCAGCACCACGAAAAAAAAATAAAGATATTGTGTCCACCTACCAGTAAAATTTACATGTCAAAAAGAAAAGGATAGTGATATGGCTTAGTCGTTCTATGCCCTTGAGTTCAACCCAGAGCACCAAAAAAACAAAAAAAATTAAGAAATAAAATAAAAATTAAAATTAAAATTAGCTGTCAAGTCAATGAATAATATTATTTTTCCAGAGTACAAATATTATTGCAGAAGTAAACCATTCCCTCTTCCCACCTCCTGCAAGAGCCTCAGTTAAATTGAATATACATATATATTTTTAGTTGTTGATAGAACTTTATTTATTTATATGTGATGCTCAGAATCAAACCAAGTACCTCACACATGCTAGGCAAGTGCTCTACCACTGAACCACAGCCTCAGCCCCTCCTCTTTGGTTTCAATAATTGTATGCACTGTATCGTGCAAGTGCCTGACCTCAGCAACAGGCCACTCTGTTTCTGAATTGGCAG
This sequence comes from Urocitellus parryii, assembly GCF_045843805.1. NCBI lineage: Eukaryota > Metazoa > Chordata > Mammalia > Rodentia > Sciuridae > Urocitellus > Urocitellus parryii. The sequence goes on along the minus strand of NC_135541.1, from coordinate 44,670,043 downwards.
CTAACAGGCACAAGGGAGGAAAAGCACAGAACAACTGGCTTGATTGACAGCAGAGATCGTCCCACCCTCTTCCTCTCTGTGGCCTGGTGGGTACTCAGGTCTTATCAGTCCAGTTCACCACTGCCAACAATTCCCAAGCTGTTCAAAAATCATATCCTTGGGCTGGGGAAATAGCTAAGATGGCAGAGTGCTTGCCTAGCATGCACACAGCCCTGGTTCAAGCCCACACAACCAAAACAAAACAAAAAACAAAAAACACACCACCTTGCAGGGGTTCAGTGGTTCTTGGAATGGAGATCAGGGTAAATTATCAAAAGGAGTAGGAATTAACTAGGTATGTAGCCCTTTGTGCCTTGATCCCAGATGCTAGGGAGGTTGAGGTGGGATGAATATTTGATCCCACAGGTTCCAGAAAAACCTGGGCAACAGAGACCCCCATCTTAAAACAAATAGCTGGGTGCCATGACACACCCCTATAATCCCAGCTATGTGGGAGGCTGAGGCAAGAGGACCACAAGTCTGAGGCCAGTCTGGGAAATTTAGCAAGACCCTGCCTCACAATAAAACCAAAAGGCCAGGGAAATTGGGCATGGTGCACATGCCTGTATGTTTTCCGTCAGGTGGAAGCTAGAGAGAAAGAAAGAATTATTAAAACATCTCACTAAAATAGAAGGGAGACCACCAATAGAGGAATGGAAACAGGAGGGGAAAGGGGAGACATGGGTAAGTATCAGGGAGCAAAACTGACCAAATTATGCAATGCCCATGTGCATATATGTCACAATAAACCCCACTTTTCTATGTAATCATCATATACCCCTCACCTCCTTATCATATGATAATTAGTATAATTATTATATAATTATAATTATTATTATATTACATATAATTATATAATTATCATCTTATAATAATTAGTAATAATGGAAGGTAGCTCAGTGGAACAAGCAAGAGCATGGAGAAGGGAGGAAAGGGAAGGTACTGGGGGATGACATTAATCAAAATATTATGTGCATATACAAATATGGAATGATGTACCACACTACTACATATAATTATCATGTGCAGGTAAATATAGATACTGTAAAAAAATAGTTACTGTAAGAGCCATCTGCTTCTGTGTATATGCCCAGAAGAAGAAAAGGAGGGACTCAGATATTTGTACATTGTTCATTTTTACATGTTCATTGTAGTACAATTTTTTTTTGGGGGGGGGGGAATATACACACTGAAGATTGAACCCAGCATTTCTCTATCATTAAACTATATCCTAAGTCCTTTTAATATTTCATTTCATTTTATTTTTTTGCAGGGCAATGGTGGGAGCTGGATACAAGGGTCCCATTAGATTGCTTATGGCCTAAGTTGGTAAGGCAGGCCTCAAACTTGGAATCCTATGCCTCAGCCTCCTGAGTTGCTGGTATTACAAGTAGGCTCCACTGTTCCTGGATCCCAGTCCACAGCATAACATCATTATTTACAGCAGCCAGAGGTAAATAACCTAAATACCTAACCATGCGTGAATAGGTGAATAAGGCTCGGCATATACATGCTGTGGAACATCACACAACCTTAAAGGAAATTCTGACACAGAATACAACATAGAGAAACCTGAATAGAAACTAAGTAAAGTAGGCCCAAACTACGAAATACTCCATTTGAGCTCCCACAGTAGTCAAATTCACAGACACACAGGTGATTGCTGGGAGCTGGGGTCAAAGGGAATTTGGAGTTGTTGGGCAAATCTAAAACAGACAAACTCGTTGCAAAAAAAAGTCACCTTCTTAATGAAATAAACTAAGCACAACACAGCACCAGGTGTGGTGCGCAAATCAGGAAGCAGCCACAACAACCCACAACACAGAGCCTTGAACAGGACTTGAATAATCATACCCAGGCCAGAGAGGGGCCTTCTCTAGCTCACAATAACAGAACTGGCTATATGCAACGTGTGTGCCTTATTTGGATTCTAATTGGAATAGACCAATTTTTTTGTGTGTGTATGGTTTACTTTTTCAAATTGTCTTCAGTTTGAAAAACTCAGGCTTAAAAAACTTATCAAAAAATCTGTTCAAAAAGAACAACAGTTTTTACATGTGGCTTGTGACAGCCATATAATTGTAGACTTACCAGAATGTTTCAAATGCATTGTAATATTTGTTTATTCTTCAGAATAGATTAATTATAAAGCAGCAGAGATTTTGGATGGACAGAGTAAGAGAGGAATATTAATTTCACTAGCTGGGTAAAATTATAATTGCTTAAGAATGTACAGCTCAATGGCAGAGCGCCTGCCTAGCACATGTAAGGAACTAGGTTTAATCCTCAGCACTACATAAAAATAATAAGCATTGGGTCCATCTACAACAATAACAAAAGAATGTCTTGTAGGGTGCAGTTGCATGCACCTACTATCCCAGAATCAGCAGTGTGTAGCAGGCTTCCAAGTTCAAGGCCAGCCTTAGTAACTTAGTGATTAAGCACTTCTAGGTTCAATCCCCAGTACTCAAAAAAACCCAGAAACAAGGTTTTGAATACTGAGGTTGTTGTGACTAGAAAACAATGCCCTCTGATAAGACAAAGGTTAATCCAATGACAGTTTGTACACATCATGTAATTCTATATAATATCTATGACATGCCAATTATGAAACTAAAACTTGCACATTATATTGTATATATGTAGTTTGAGCATTCCAAAATCAAAATCCTAAATCTGAGATGCTCCAAAATGCAGAGTTTATAGAGCACCAAACTGAAACCAATAAAATACTTCACATGAATCAACTTTGTCATCTCATTTCACACACAGACACACAGGCTTTATTCCAAAATCTGAAACAAAAAAAATCTGAAAAAACAAAAATCTGAAACACTTCTGCTCCTCTCCAAGTTTAAAATAAACAATATAAAATCTGTATGTGTATATATACATAGATTTACATACAAACAAATGACTATGCCAGAGGGGCATGCCTGTAATCCCAGCTAAAGCTGAGGCACAAGTGCTGAAGGTTGAAAGCCAGCCTCAGCAACTCAGTGAGACCTGTTCTCAAAAGAAAAAAAGGACTGGTGGTAAAAGGCACCTGGATTGGTGGTAAAAGGCACCTGGGTTCAATCTCCAGCTTAAAAAAAAAAGTGGCAGAAAAAATATATGTTAGGTCAGTGGTGGCGACTTGGTGGCAACTTAGTGGCAACAAAGCAGCCTGCTCTGGAAAAGAACATCAATCAGATGCTGGCAGAAACGCCTGTCAATCAACAGGACCCCCCTGGCCAATCCTGGAGTTCAGCCAACTCCCCTGACCAACTTCAAGGGGGCAAGGGGCCCTAGAAACACCTTTTCCTGTCCCAAGCCCTTCCCTTTCTGCTGTAAGCCCCATAAAAGTCCAGTCCAGTCAAGCTTCCACACAGTTTCTCCTCAGACCCTTCTCCTGTCCCCTCTGTGGGTCTGATCAAGTGATATATCAATAAAGCCTGTTCAGCAGTCCTTTTAAATCTGCCTCCTTTGGCCATTGCCTGCCCTGACTGATCCGACAATATATACTGCAATTGTATTCTTTGTAAGCATATACACAAAAGCCAGAGAGCATAAATATGAAAAGATTCTCAATTTTATTAATTTGAGGAAGGCAAATCAAAAGTTTCATGGAGCTGGGTGCAGGGCACCTGGCTGTCATTCTGGGGATTCAGGAATTGAAAGCCAGCCTCAGAACTTACCCAGGCTGTCTCAGAGTAAAAAATAAAAAGGGGTAGGGATGTGGTTCAGTGCTTAAGCACCTCTGAGTTTGGGTTCAATCTCTGGTACCAAAAAATAAGTTCCCTGGAGTCAGGGTTCAGTGGTAGAGTACTTGCCTAGCTTGCCCAAGGCTCTGGATCCAATCCCCTAAACTCCCCCAAATAACACACAAAAACCCACATCCCTATATTTGAAAGCCCCTATGGCCAGTACTAGGGCAAAAACTGGCCCTTGCTGCAATTAAAGGGACCCCAGGAATTGTTAGATCTTGGGGTCAATAACCTGGCAGAGGCCTGTCACCCAACACTCACTTTTTAGGGTAATGTGTCCTGCAAAAGCCACAGGTACCATGAGAGAAAAACTGGAAATTACACACATTCCCACTGTTGACTTGGAACAAAGATACCAAAATGTACAAACTATGGAAGAGTACACAACAAGGAAAAGAGATCTGTAGAGACTAAAAGGTTCTCAACCACCTGGCCTCAGAATCAGAACCAAACTCCAATAGTATCAAAGGAGAAAATTATAACAAAAATATGAAGTCATTAAAATATGAGAAAGGCCCCTGACCCAAGGAAGCATACTCATTAACTAGAAGTGAACTTGGCACTCTACCTTATTCTCTTACCCTGTACCCCATAAGTAATAGCCCACCAAACTGAGTGGCTAAGGAGGCCAGAGCCTATACTAAATAAAGTGGAATTTTTGTGAGACACTGGGGATGCAATGGAGGGCCTCAAATACAGAGCCTGACCCTCTAGGCTCCTACCCCGAACCTGGAGTGGGAAATTCATTAATACTGTCAGGAAAAAAAAAGGCCTCTTTTTAAGTCATTTACCTTAATGATTTATTGCAGATAGCTAATAAACCTATGAAAAGAGGGAGGCCATAAGCCAAGAAAACACAAATCAATGTTTTCTTTTCCCATTCCTAAAACTAGAGGGCTTCCATTCTCAACACTGCATATAAATAAATAAATGAAAATAAGGTCCATCAACATCTAAAAAAAAGTGTAGGGAGAATTCACCTACCCACCCAGCCCTAAGGCCCCAGGCCTGTGAATTGCTCAACAGTCTCACTTTTTCCTAAGGATACTGCCTACTATTGCATAGATACTAAGAAAATGAACTTAAAAATAAAGCTCAGTTTTTCAGTTCCTTGGGTCTATAATGCTAACCCATGCCTCCTGCCTCAGCTTCACTTAGGTTATAATGCTAACCAGAAAAATTGTTCAGCCTGTTTTACCTTGCTTTCCTAGGGACTCTCCACCCAGAGTAGCTAGGATCTTGAGTGGGAAATTGATCACTCCTCATGTTTCTTTTCTTTAATTACACTGGAATGTATATTTAATCATTATAAACTTGGTATCTAAACTGAGGTTTTTAGTGGACAGAATATCTTTGCGTGGTGCTAAGGTCTAAGGATTGAACCCAGTGCCTTAAGAAAACCAGGCAAGCTTGGGGCTCTCTCCCTCTGAGCCACAATCGCAGCCCCAAGCTAAACTCCTTTTATTTATTTATTTATTTATTTAGGAAAGGAGGTTGGCATTGATCCTTGGGGGGGGGGAGCTCCATAACTGAGACACACCCTCAGTGCCCCCCTCCCAACCTTTTTTTTTTTTTTTTGGTATCAAGGGAAAGGGGCACTAGACAGCTGAGCCACATCCCCAGCACTATTTTGTATTTGATTTAGAGACAGGGTCTCAACAGTTGCTTAGTGCCTCACCTTTGCTGAGGCTGGCTTTGAACTTGCCATTCTCCTGTCTTAGCTTCCCCAGATGATGGAATTACAGGCTTGTGCTACCGCAAATGGCCCCTTTTCATTTTTTGAGACAGGATCAAACTAAATGTCTGAGGCAGGCCTCAAACTTTTGATTCCCTGGCTTCAGCCTTCCAAATTGCAGGGATTACAGTGTGTGCCATGGAGCTAGGCACTAAAGTTCTAATCTAGAACTCCTGAGATTGTAAAGGGTCACTTCACCTGATTCACTCTAAGATACCCTTTCCCCACCGTGGACTCCCCCACCCTGCAGACCTGCCCGTCACTGTCCAGTCCCCAAACCCTTGGCCAAGCCTCAGCTACTCACCCACTTGGGTGCCTCTGCCAGGAACAGACCAGTTTCACAGAGCACGATGTGGTCTACACGATGTGTGCAGCAGTCTCTACCTAGAAGTCAAGTCCATGATATTGAAGATTTAAGTTTGACTGTGCAGGGGGGTGGTATCACAGGCCTTTAATCCCAGAGGTACAAAAGGCTGAGGCAGAGGATGGAGAGTTCAAAGCCAGCCTCAGCAATAGGGAGGTGCTAAGCAGCTTGGGGAAATCCTGTCTCTAAATAAAATATAAAAAAGTTTTGGGGATAGTCAGGTGTTTCTTGGTTCAATTCTCAGTGAAAAAAAAAAAAAAGAGTTCAAGTTTCCCCATGGGCAATGGAGAAGATGGAAAACCAGGCTCTTACTCCACAGCTCTGGCTATTACACTGCTCCTGAAAAAGACACTATTAAGTTCTCACCCCCCACGGTGTCAATTTTTTACAAATAGGACCTCTATAAACCTCTTCACATGCTTCATTTTCTTCTCATGGCCCTGCTAGTTTACTACCCCCACTTTGAAAATAGGGATTTAAAAAATGCTGTGTCCTAGCCACCCACAACCCACAGGGAAGGAAGCAGGGCAAGACATGAAACAGCCCAACTGCGGGGGCTGCTCCCTGGCCTTGCTTACCTGGGAGGAACCTGGGAGGAGATCTCTACCTCAGCACTGCTCAGTGAACAAAGGTGGGAGACTGTCTCAGCCAAGGCTATTTCACTGCTCACCTCTTCCTTGGCCCCTCCCCTCCTGAGGATTTTGAGATTTTAGGTCCAACCCCCTCCTGACCTGCACTCCCCTCCCTGGAATCCCATCCCAGCCATGGCCCCTCCCTAGAGTCTCTCCCTAAGCCTGCCACTGAGCACTCCACCCCACCTATCCTGCCTGCAGACAGGTGTCTAGGAAAGGCACTTGTTCACTTGGCCACACACCTGTATTCCTAGGGAATCCAGAGGCTGAGGCAGGAAGATGATGAGTTTTAGGCCAGCCTAGGGATTTAGTGAGACCCTGTCTCAAAATAAATAAATAGATAGATAAATAAGTAAATAAAAAAGAAATGGGCCAGGGGATGCAGCTCAGTGGTAAAGTGCCCCTTTGGTCAATCTCTGGAACCAATAAAATAAAAATAATAATTTTAAAAAGCACCTCCTTGTGCCTAACTGCTCAGCCCACAAAAGATTTCTATATTCTTTAATCCCACAGTTCATCCATTCCTAAATCCACTTCCATCCCTCTTTGATGCACCAACTCTGTGCAAGCCCATCTTCCCTCTGATCACTGAAATAACCCCCAACCAGTCTGGCTTCCCCTCAGCCCCTCTACAAAGACTAAGGCAGCTCTCAGCTTTAATCAGCCTGTTTATGGTGCAACTCCCATACAGCCAGCTGGCTGGGGGTAGGCTGCCATTGGGGTGATGGCTCCTTAGAGCAGAGGTCTTCAAATTGCAGTGTGCTGTCTGTGGGGCACACTGACCCCTCCAGAAGGAAAGGACCTGAATAGCTTTGTAACAGGGGTTCACTTGCTGCTTGACTATATCCCTTGTGGCTTTGAAACTTAATTTTTTCTTTTCCCCAGTCTTCATCTCCCTGATCTCTTTTCCCTAAACTTCTTCCTGATGTTCTCACCCCTGATCTTCTTTTCCTTGAGCTTCCCTAACCCCTCACCTCCTTCCTGATCTCTCCTCCCTAATCTCATTTTCTCTGAATCCCCTCTGTAAAAGCCTCCTGTTCCTGCTGATGGGCAGAAGCACAGCTTTTAGGACAGCAGCCCCCCTGTGTTTCTCCTTTGCTGGTAAAGCAATCAACCTTCTTTTTCCTTTTTCTCAAAACTGTGTCTTTGTTATTGGATTGGCATCAACAGGGACAAGGACTGAGCTTTTGGCAACAGTTTTTTGAATGATTTGTTCATTGAAAACTTTGTTTTGCCAGGCACAGTGACAGAGGCTTATAATTCCAATGGCTCAGGAGGATCAAGAGTTCTAGGCCAGCTGGGCCTGGTCTCCCACATGCCTGTAATCCTGGAGGCTAAGAAGGCTGATACAGGAGGACCAAGATAAATAAATAAGTAAATAGATAGATAAATAAGTAAATTAAAAAAAAGAGTTCAAAGCCGGTCTCAGCAATAGCGAGGCCCTAAACAATTTAGCGAGACCCTATCTGTAAATAAAATTTAAAAAAGGTCTGGAGATGGGGCTCAGTGGTTGAGTGCCCCTAAGTTCAATCCCCAGTACCAAAAAAACAAACAAAAAAAAAAAAAAACAAAAAACAAACAACAACAACAAAACAGAGGAAATATTTTGGTTTGGTATATATTGCATCCCTAGAAAGAGTCCAGGGTTTTCCCCTCTTATGTTTTCCTTTTGCTTCTTCATGTTTCCCCTGAAATTATCAGTACAGTGAAGCCAACCTGACAGGATAGGAACACATTATTCTGGTTTTCTAGATCTTTGAGTTGCACATCAAGTCTGGAGCTGAGGACTCCCCAACCGTTTAACCTGCTTGTGAATCCACAATTTTCCAAGCTCTGTGATCATCAGTGATTTCAAATTCCTTGATGCTATACCTCATCATCACAGAAACCAGGCAACAACCTCTGATCAAGCCCAAAAAAGAACCTGATGTTTGGACCTGGATGTGTAGCTCATAGCTAGAGCACATGCTTAGCATGTGCAATGCCCTGAATTGACCCAAGACCCAAAATGGGAATAACTAACTAACTAATAAATAAAATTTAAAAATAACAACAGAGTGGGGGTTGTGGCTCAGAGGGATAGTGTTTGCCAATCACATGCAAGGCCCTGGGTTGGATCCTCAGCAACACATAAAAATAAATAAATAAATAAAATAAATGTATTGTGTAAAACTACAACTAACAAAGAAAAAAAACACGTGGTGTTTGCTTTTCATCTTAGCATCATTGATTTTTTTTTTTTTTTTTGTACTAGGGGTTGAACCCAAAGTTACTTTACTAGTGAGCTACATCCTCAGTCTTTTTTATTTTTACTTTTTCTTTTGGTACAGGGTCTTCCCCAATTGCCCAGTCTGACCTCAAACTTGGGGCTCTCTTGCTTCAGCCTTCTGAGATCCTGATGTGACCGAACATTCGGCCCATGTCCTCAAAGACGATACACTCTTGAGAAAAAAAAAAAAAAAAGAACTTAGGTTGCTTTGGTAGCAAAAGACAAGCACAGGGGACTCCTGTCCCAGAGGATTCTGCCCATCAAGGGGAACAGGGGGTTTTTAAAGAGGTTATTCAGGTGGTGAGGCCAGGGCTCAGTGTTAGAATGCTCACTTAGCATGCCTGAGGCACTGGGTTCCATCCTCAGCACTGCAAAAGAATGAATAAATAAAATAAAGAACTTGCGTCTGTCAGGTTGGTGGCCATGACTTAGAACAAAGCAGCAGGCTCAGGAAATAAACAATCAGGGGACCAGGGAAACTCCTGTCAATCAGCGGGATGCCCTGGCCAATCCTGGAGCTCAGCCAGCTCCCCCAACCAACTCCGGTGGGACAAGGGACAGTAAAAACACCTTTTCCTGTCCCAAGCCCTTCCCTTCCTGCTGTAAGCCTCATAAAAGTCCAGTCTGGTCAAGCTCCCAAGTGGTTTCTCCTCAGACCCTTCTCCTGTCCACTCTGTGGGTCTGATGAGTTCCACCTGGGAGTGATATCTTGAATAAAGCCTCATTCAGCGGCTTTTTTAAATCTGCCAACTTTAGTCACTGCCCGCCTTGCCTGATGTCACAGTGCCCATCTACAACTGAAAAAAAGATTAAAAAAAGAAAAGAGGTGATTCAAAGTCTACATTCCAAGTCTTGTGTCTCGAATTGTAATCCACTAAAATCTGGGACACAGTAGTTTCTGAGATCTTCTGGTGCCATCCCCAAAGTCAGGATTACTTTGTTCCTGTGTTGGGTGTGTGTTCAGGGACAGAAAACTGTCCAGGAATCCTGTTTTCCCTGAGAATAGGGAGGATGATGTGATTAGTGAGAAGCAGGAAGAGAAAGAAAATATGTATATCCATTTAAAAATAAATCAATCAATAAAAATCAGTTGCAATGGCAGAGCAGCAAGGCTGTAACCAAACCATCAATGGACCACTGTTACACTGGGATTACAAGTGTATGTTACACACTGGCTTATTGATAATCTTAAAACCATCAGCCTGAGCAGGGCATGGAGGTGCACACCTATCATCCCAGTAAGGTTTAGGAAGCTGAGGCAGGAGGATTGCAAGTTCAAGGCCAGTCTCAGCAATTTAGCAAGGCTCCAAGCCATTTAATGACACCCTATCTCAAAATAAAAAGGACTGGGGATGTTGCTCAGTGTTTAAGCACCTTTGGGTATGGAACTCAGTGGTAAAGCACCTTGAGTTCCATCCCCAGTACCACCAAAAAAAAAAAAAAAAAAAAAGAAGAAGAAAAGAAACAAAAGACCATCAGCTGGGACATTCATGGAAACCATTATGGAGTCTTGGAAGATGAAGAGTTGTTACTTCTTTTATTTTTAGTTGGTATGGATCTTTATTTTATTTATTTATATGTGGTGTTGAGAATGGATCCCAGTGCCCCACACATGCTAGGCAAGTACTCTACAATTGAAGCACAATGCCAGCCCCAACTTGTTACTTTTTAATGGTAAGACAATATTTTAAAATTAACTGCATTTGAGAACATTTACAATACTCATGAAATTTAATCAGTGCAATTGCATTCACAGTTTTGTTTTACATCTCAATAGGAAAGAATCAAAATTATTCAGGTCAAAATTAAAGTATCAAAAATATAAGACTGGACTGGTCTTGGGGCTGCATGCCTTTAATCCTAGCAGCTGGGAGGCTGAGGCAGTAGGATCCCAAGTTAAAAGGCAGCCCAGCAAAAGTGAGGCCCTAAGCAACTCAGTGAGACCCAGTGTCTAAATAAAATACAAAATAGGGCTAGGGATGTGGCTTAGAGGTCGAGTGCCGCTGAGTTCAATCCCTGGTATCCCCAGCCTCCTACAAAAAAAACCCCATAAAACTCTCTGATGAGGTGGCAGAGGCTGCCTGTGGTCTCAGCAACTGGGGAGGCTGAGGCAAGAAGATCATGAGTTCAAAGCCACCCTCAGCAATTTAGCTAGGCCTTAACCAACTTATTCGGATCCATTCTCTAAAACAAAACAAATCTACCCACTATGACTGGTGCTCAGTGGTAAAAACCTCATGTAGCATAGGTGAAGATGCTCCTGGTTCCATCACTAGCACCCAAACAAGCACACAAAACAACCTCAATTGTCTGTCGACATACAAACTCCAATTATTTATCTGTTCTTTTTTGTTTTGTTTTGTTTTTCTTTTGTTATACTGCTGAGCATTGAATCCAGGACCTCATGGCCTGATAGACAAACACTCTGCCACTGCACCATACACTAACCCTTTTAAACTTTAATGTAAAATTTTTGCAGGACTGGAAATTTAACCCTGGGCCTCACGTAAGCTAGACAAGTAAGTGCTCTAGTGCTGAGTTACATCCCCAGCCCACAACTGAATTTTTGGCATAAAGATCTTTGGCTGCAGGAAATGACATTTGATTTGCTTCTCACATGGAAATGTCTGTTTGTGCTGGCATGGTTCTTGTGCTGTTGTCTGTAGCAGAGTTGCCTGGGATTTTATGCCTAGCATTTCACGGAGCAGTGCCTCTCACTTTAATTTCAAGGAAAGCACATAACTGATTATTGTAGTAATAAACACACACACACACACACACACACACACAGAGGTAAACCACTGCTCAGGATTTTTGAGGCCAACAGGTTAAACCTGAAGAGTTTAGCCAAGATTTAGGATTAAAATCCCTCAAAAGATTTATAGCATGAAGTGAACTGTGAGTTCGAGAACTGAGTCATAAACTGGATGTTGTGGCCACTTCTAGCTTACATAGTGTCTTCACCAAAGAACAGTACATTTTATTTATTTTTAATACTAATTTATTTTTAGTTGTAATTACACACAATACCTTTATTTATATGTGGAGCTGAGGTTGAACCTAGGCCCTCACACATGCTAGGTAAGCTCTCTACCATTGAGCCACAACTCTAGCCCCAAGAACAGGACGTTTTATTTTATTTTGGATGTATGATTTTTGTTTATATGATTTCAATCATGTGTTAACAGAAAAAAATAAGTTGGAAATTTCTGCACATCATCCACTACATAAGCCCCAATCCACTGATTTCTGCCATTTTCATCAAGTACACAGGCAAAGAGGCCTCCATCCCCAGAGTGAAGCAGGTGGCATCACTCTCCAAGACCTTAAATGATAGTGCAGAGCAATATAACAAGAACAGCATGGTATTGGCACCAAAATAGACTCATAGACCAATGCCCCTGGCTTCAATCCCCAGTACCAAATAAATAAACAAAACAAAAAGGGCTGGGGATATATATCTCAATGGTACAGAATAGAGGACACAGAAACTACCCCACAAAACTACACTTACATTAGACAAACGTACCAAGAACATGTATTGGGGGAAAGATAGGATCTTCTACAAATGGTGCTGAGAAAACTGAAAATCCATATGCAACAAAATGAAATTAAACCCCTATCTCTCACCATGCACAAAATTCAACTCATAAAAGATCGAGAATATAAGAATACTACCAGAGACACTATGTCTAATAGAAGAAAAAGTAAGCCCTAATCTCCATCATGTGGTATTAGGCCTAAACTTCATTAATAAGAGTCCTATGGCACAAGAATTAAAATCAAGAGTCAATAAATGGGATTCACTCAAACTAAAAGGTTTCTTCTCAGCAAAAAAAAAAAAAAGAATCTGTGACATGAATACAGAGCCTACATCTTCGAATCAAATCATGTCCCCTCACACATAAGATAGAGCACTAATCACAAAGGCATATAAAGAACTCAAAAAGCTAGACAGCAAAAATCAATCAATAAATGGGCCAAGGACCTGAAGAGACACTTCTTAGAAGATATGTGCAATCAACAATCACCTGAAAAAATGTTCATCATCACTAACAATTAGAGAAATGCAAATCAAATCCACTCTAAGATTTCATCTCATCCAGTCAAAATGATAGCTATTATGCATACAAACAACAATAAGGATGTGGGGGAAAAGGTACACTCATACACTCCTGGTGGGACTGCAAATTGTTGCAGCCAATATGGAAAGCACTATGGAGATTCCTTGGAAAACATGGAATAAAACCACCATATGACTCAACAATCCCTCTCCTTGGTCTATACTCAAAAGACCTGAAAACAGCATACTACAGGGACACAGCCACATCAATGTTTACAGCAGCACAATTTACAATAGTTGAATTGTGGAACCAACCTAGATGACCTTTAATAGATGAATGGATAAAAATACATGTGGCATATATACACAATGGAATATTACTCAGCAATAAAAGAGAATAAAATCATGGCATTTGCATGTAAATGGATAAGAGTTAGAGAAGATAGTGCTAAGTGAAGTTAGCCAATCCCAAGAAACCAAATGTGGAATGTTTTCTTTGATATAAGGAGGCTGATTCTTAGTGGGATAGGGAGAGGGAACATGGGAGGGAAATCTGGATAAGACTTTTTGGAATTCATCAGTGGGCTCTGAGCCAGGTGCAGTGGTCCATACCTGTAATCCCAGCAGTTCAGAAGCCTAAAGTATGAGGATTATGAGTTGAAGGCCAATCTCAGGAATTTAGCAATTTATCTAGGCCCTGTCTCAAAATAAAATATAAAGAAAAGGGCTGTGATGTAGCTCATTGCTTAAGTGCCCTGGCTTCAATCCCCAGTACCAAATAAACAAACCAACAAAACAAAAAGGGCTGGGGATATAGCTCAGCTGGTCAGTGCTTGCCTCACATGAACAAGGCCATGGGTTTGATCCCTAGCTCCACACACACAAAAAAACAAACAAATAACAACAATAACAAAAAAAGAGGGTGCTGAGTGTAGAGGAACAAGCATTTTGCACAGATACGGCTGCTGCACACCCACAACTACTTACCTCTTCCTCAGCATTGGTGCCAAGGTGGTGGCTCTGCTTGCAGCCCTATGGATGCCAGGACTCAAATAGGAACTAGGAAAAACTGGTGGGGTGGATCACTGGGGACCCTGTGGAGCCATCTGCACTTGTCTTGGGTCTAGAAGCCTCTTCTTTTTCCAGGGCTGGAGGCCAGAAATTCTATGGAGACCCACCTCTTCTCACCCAGACTCTGCAGCCCAAATAGAACAAGATCAGAGATTTCCTTTGGGGGCTTGGTACTATTCCAGCCTAGAGGACAGGTTCTTATGAGGTAATTTTTCTCTAAACAAGAGCCTTCTTATGGGGCTGGAGATGTGGCTCAGCGGTAGCGTGCTCGCCTGGCATGCGTGCAGCCCGGGTTCGATCCTCAGCACCACATACCAACAAAGATGTTGTGTCCGCCGAGAACTAAAAAATAAATATTAAAAAAAAAAGTTCTCTCTCTCTCTCTCTCTCTCTCTCTCTCTCTCTCTCTCTCTCTCTCTCTCCCCTCTCTCACTCTCTCTTAAAAAAAAAAAAAAAAAAAAGCTACAAACAGTGGGCTGGAGGTGTGGCTTAAGCGGTAGCGCCCTTGCCTGGTATGCACAGGGTTCGATCCTCAGCACCATGTAAAAATAAACATAAAAATAAAAAGATGTTGGGTCCACTGAAAACTAAAAAATAAAAAAAAAATAAAAAAAAAAAAGAGCCTTCTGTGGAGATGAATGGCTGTTCCCACCTGTTATGAAAGAGTCTTTCTGGGGCTGGGGTGCAGCTCAGGGGCAGGATATGTGTTTAGCACTCAGGTAGACCTGAGTTGAATCCCCAGCACACCCCACCCAGACCCCCACAGTCTTTCCAGTTTCTTCTCTGTCATCACAATTTCTGGGGGATCCTCTTCTGGATTTAGGCAGGGAGATCAGGCAATGTCTTTTGAACAAGATTTCCATCTTTATAGCTACACATGAAATCAGGTAAATGTTAAATCTGTGCCATCTTCTGGTCAGGATGATGTGACATTTTCTGTAGACTTCAGGTTCTTCAATTATTAGAGGCAGGGTTTCCTCTGCTTTTCCAGTTGCTAAATCTGAGGTTCTTTGTAATTTGGTGTTTGTGTGTGTCAATGAAGAATCTCCTGAGGAAGTAGGTTAAAATGCAGATTCTACTCTTTGGTACTGGGGATTAAACTAGGGAACTCTACCACTGAGTTGCAGCCCCCTTTTAGTTTATTTAGTTTGAGACAAGGTCCCTATAAATTTCTGATCCTGGCCTTGAACTGGCAATCCTCCTGCCTCAGCTTCCTGAGTTGCTGGAATTACAGGTGTGTGCCATCACACTGGGGGAGATTCTGATATCTTAAATATGCACCTGCCCCTATCCAGGATTCGAATGGGAACTGCTTTTGGATCACGCTCTGAGAAAAAAAAAAATGATACCACAAGAGCTGAGGGTGTAGATCAGTGGTAGAGTGGTAGAAGGCTTGTCTATCATGCCCAAGACCCTGGGTTTAATTCCCAGCACCAAAATCAATCAGTAAACAAATAATCATCCGAAAACAACAACCACAAAACAATGCTATGGAGGCCAAACCTTCATTGCTTTAAAGGGCAAATCTGACTAAAACTCCCCACATGAAGACACCTCAGTGACCCCGTCATGCTGCCAGGATGAACTGCAGGCTCCTCATGAGGACCCACTTCTCACATCTCATGCTGGAGGCACATATGACTTTGGGTGGTTTGTGGAAACTGCTCTTCTCCGATGCTGCTGTTTTCCAGGGACACCATGTGGAAGTACATTCCCATCACTTCTCTGGCCACCTGGTTAACTCCTACTGCTCTGCAGCCTCTGCAGGTGACTTCCCTGACCCTTGCTCCATAGGCATGCTCCCTAGCCCTACTTCTTTGTAGGACTAGCATTGTCTTCCTCTCCTGCAATCCCTGTTTCCCATCTGCCTCCCCAGATGATTCAGCAAGCTGAGCCCAGGAAATGGGTCTTATTCCGTTTTGTATCTCTTGAAATTGACACATAGTCAACCTGTAATACATTACTTAAGGCATGAAAAAATTGTGTTGTACCTCCTATGTCTTTTTAGTTTTTTAGAGGGGAGCACTGGGAATTGAACCCAGGGAAACTTTACCACTGAGCTACATCCCCAGGCCTTTTTATTCTGAGACAGGGTCTTTTGCTAAGTTATTCATGGCCACACTAAGTTGCTGAGGCTGGCCTAGAAGTTGTGGGCCTACCTCCTCAGCCTCCCAAGATGTGAAGGTTATAGGCCTGGGCTACCAAACCCGGAATTGAGTCTCTATTTTGGGGTTTTCTATTGGGGTGGTGATGGTGGTACTGGGGATTGAACTCAGGGGCACTGGGCCTCTGAGCTAAGTCCCCAGCCCTATTTTGCATTTTAGAGACAGGGTCTTACAGAGCTGCTTTGTGCCTGGCTGTTACTGAGACTAGCTTTGAACTTGTGATTCTCCTGTCTCAACCTCCAGAGTCTCAGGGACTACAGCCATGCCCTACTGTGCCCCAAAGGAGTCTCTGGATTTTAAAGATCAGTTTTAATTATTGTTCAATTGTTAATATTGGGGATCTAACCCTGGGGCACTTTATCAATGAGCTGCATCCCCAGTCTACTTCTCTTTCTCCCTCTCCTCCTCTGCTCCTCCTCATCCTTCGCTCCCTCCTCCTCCTTCTCAGTGCACCTATCTTTGCACTCAGTGCTTTAAATACATAATAAAATAAAAAAGTTCTTTCAATTCTTGAAAGGGGACAAGAGAAGAGAAGGGATGGGGACACCTGAGGGCTGAAATCCATGCCCAAGCCCTGAAGCCTCACATTTGTATCCAGGTGCTCCATGTCAAGGGCCAGACAAATGGATCCGAATGGCTAAAGGAAAAATGGAGACTGGAAGGCAATGGAACCCCACAAGTATGAAGATCATATCCACCTTCCTGTATGGTCCGTTAATGACCTGGCTGTGGGTGCGGGGGTGGGAGGAGTGCGAGGGTCACCAACATCGGGATGCCAAGCAGCAGGGGCGGTCGAGAAGCCCCTCATTACTCCGGGCTCCGGGGCCATTCCTTTCTCCTCTCCGTGTACATTTATTGCAGGGGTGTGCTGCCCTCCCTCTCCCCTCCTTTCCAGTTCCCATTGAGGACTCAGCTAAAAGCACTTTTGTTCTCCAGCTGGAAGGTTAGATTCCAGGGACCCAGAATCGCAGGGCCTCTCCTGCGCCCCCGCGTGGCCATATGAAGCGTCTATGGCTGCAGCTGGCGATGACAGCTGGAGGTCCTTGGAGAAGTTTGTGGGGATTTGTGGCCCCTGTCTGGACTCGACTCTACCCTGTGAAGATGCTTGAACTGGCACCCTCAGTTCTGCTTGTCTTCTCCCAAAGGCCCCCCTCCCAGTACCTGATTGGATAGAAAATATTATTGTAATTGCCTGGGACTGAAGCCTTTAAGCCAAATGTTTATGGGAGCATCTAAAACAGTTATTTCCAACTCTGGCTGCACTTGAGATCCTCTGAGGAGCTTCAGAGAAAACAAAACAAAAATTCTTCATCTCTTCCTCTCTAGTTCCCATTTGAGTAGTCTGGGTTGCAGCCTGGGCATGGGAATTTAAAATATCCCCAGGTAATTTTAATGCATAGCAGAGGCTATGAATCACTGTCCTGCCAGGTGTGGTGGCACAGGCTCCAGCTACTTGGAAGCTGAATCAAGAGGATCACAAGTTCAAGGTCAACCTAAACAACTTAGTGACACCCCATCTCAAAAAAAAAGGCTTGGGGTGTAGTTTAGTGGTAGAGATATTGCTTAGCATATAGAACCCCTAGGTTCAATGCCCAGTACTCGAAATCAAAAATCAAAAACCACCTGCCTCAAACAAACAGAGTGATTAGCTTGCTGGGATTTCTGGAAAGGTGGGGGCTGTATGTTGTTTCTCCTTCTAATAAATGTTGATATCGTTGCCGACTCAATGTGATACTTGCTCTTCAGTGTGACATAGCTCATCTAGGAAGACCATGACTAGGGTTTACCTGTGTTCCTATCTGCTTCTAAAATTGATGTCCACTTGTATTAATCAAAAAAGAACCTGGCAATTGTGAATGGCCACAGCATGGAAGCAGAAAGGGCAATGGGGGCTTAATGTACTCAAACTTAAGTGATCATCAGAACACAGATTTCTGGGTTCCACTCTAGAGGTCCTGTTCCAGTTGTTCCAAAGTAGAACATACATGTACATGTCTCCCAATGACACTGATGATGGTGGTCCATGCTATGCCAGGAGAACTGCCCTCAGTGCTCAGAGATAGTGCTCACAAAGGCTAATGGTGAGAGAGCTCAGCTTGTCCTGGGTTGTGTTTTTTGAGACAAGAGTTAACCTACTGCTAGAGACTTCCATGGAAATGAAATCATGGAGGGCCCCTCAACTATGCTGTGTTTGGACATTGCCCCAAGTGCCTGACAAACCACCTGATTAGTATCTAAGTGTATACAGGATCCCTGGGTGGAGGGATGGCAGAGGCCAGGTCTCCAGCTATCTGCTCTGGGCTTCTGGGGAGGTAGAAGCAGTGATCAGGGCTGCCTTACAGCTGTGCATACTAGAGGGGCAGGGATTGAATGGGGTTGAATATAAGAATATAGAAGACGTCCATGTTTACCTAAGCAAAGGCCATTCCTAAGGGGGTCCATTCAAGGTTCCATGATGTTGTGAGAGAGTTAATTTATGTGTCAACTTAGAGGGTGTTTTTGGTTGAGATTATCCTTTAAAGCAGTGGACTTCTATTGCCTTCCATAAAGTGGATGAGCCTTCTCCAACCACTTTAAGGCCTGAATAGAACAAAAAGAGTAGTTTGGCCAGTTGCGGTGGCCCACATCTGTAATTCTAGTGATTTGGGAGGCAGAGGCATGAGGATTGCAACTTCAAGTGTGGCCTCAGCAACGCAGTGAGGACCTAAGCAACTTAGTCCACTGAGTAAGACCCTGGATCAAAATCGCTCTACTCCCTCTACACATAGTCTCACTATTCTGGTTCACTTTAATAGATAAGTATAAATAAACCCTAAAATTGGAGGGGAAATCTGGTGCAAAAATTTTCATTTGCTTAGAAAGTTTGAAAAACAATAGTATAAGAAAAGGAGATGTTTGGAAAACTGCAATGCGGCCTCCCAGTGTCTCCTTGTGTCCCAGCTGAGGGGGCAGCTGGATCCTGCTGAGGGATGCTCTGTTTTCTCTGGGTCTTGTGGACACAGGAGCTTCCAGACATGGTGATCCAGGGGGACCTGGAAGCAGTTTTATCCTCTCATCAGCCTCACAGGAGTATCCCATGTCTACTCTCCAGCACCTCCAATCTTTCCACACCTTTGCTTATGCAACTAAGGGTTCTGACCTACACCAGGCAGGGACTGAGGATGACTTTCTTATTAGAATCCAGCAACCCACAGCAGGAGGGGCATTGCAGGTGAGTAGGGCAAATAGAAACCAAATCTGCTAGGTTATTCAGCTTTAAGGTGAGGTGACCAAAGGAACAACATTTGCCAGTGTCTCTGGGAGGTTGGTGTTGTCAAGAAAGCAGCTTAAGGCTCATGGATTCTCAAGTGAAAATAAACACCTAAATATGTGGAGAATTACCTTGAGGCTAAGTAAAACACACCAAAAATGAATACAGGCTTCTCTGGAAAGATGTGACTGGGTTTCAGAGAAGTAGGGGACCAGGACATGTAGTAACGCACACCACAAACAGGGCAATTACCATACACCATCTCCAACCCACATGAAGACCCTGACAGGTAACACCTGCCCCGGGCTTGCTGAGGACCCCATTCTCACCATAAGTCGTCCAGACCAAGAATGCTCATCATTCCTGTCTTCCCTGATCAGGGAGAGGTATGGAGGATAGCTTGCACACCTTCATGTGGGTCCTAAGTGGCAGAGCCTGGATTTTTCTGATTCCAAGCCCCCTTTCTTTCTTCAAAGCCCCAGGGCACTGAACAGGGCAGCAGAATGCACAGGCACTGCAGGTTGTAGTTGTAATCAGCCAGCACAGCAGCAAACTCATCCTCAGCATGTTTTAGACATGGCGTTCAGAGCCACAAGAAATCTGAAAGGAAGGAAAACACAGTCTTTGCCATCTTACAAAGCCCAGTATCCCATCTAAGAGAAAGCACTGACCTGCCTGGAACTCAGGAGAACCACAGGGACAAAATATAATCTATTCAGGCTGGGATTGTGGCTCAGTAGTAGAGCGCTCACCTAGCATGTGTGAGGCACTGAGTTCAACCCTCAGCACCCCATAGAAATAAAATAAAGATATTGTGTCCACCAATATCTAAAAAATAAAATATTAAAATACATATATATAATAAATTCTTGTAAGAGGACTATAGGAAAATATCGACATGTAAATAGTGTATACAAGGAAGATGGGAATGGGAAAGAGTAAAATGAATCCGACATAACTTTCCTTCCTTCACATATGAATACACAACCAGTGTAACTCCCCGTCATGTACAACCACAAGAATGGAAAGGCACACTCCTTATATGTATAATATGTCAAAATATGCTCTAGTGTCATGAGAAACTAAAAAGAACAAATACAAAATTTTTAAATAGTATGTACAAGGAAATCTAAGGGAAATAAGTTATTGTTCATTTTTAATCAGAAAAATTACCAGCACACATTACTCTATTTACATTCTTTATCTTATGTGATTCCCACAAAAGTCCTGTGAGATACACACAGAAAGGCCATTCATTTGTAAACAAAGTTAGGATTCAGGGAAGGCATCGAGGCAGCCAGGGTCCCATGTTGGTGGCTGGCAGAGCTGGAGATGGGACTCTCATTCTGATTCTCTTGCTGTGTCCACCCGTGATCACAGGGATGTCAACAGCTACAGATTAGAAATAGCCACAGGGACATGAGATCTTCTTGAAACAAAGGCTTCTGGGTATCATTAATCTAAAAAGACCAGAGGCATGGAGCAGACCAAGGCTTCCTGGGGAAGGCTGGGCCAGGGAGGTGATAGGAAGGCAGGCCTCTGAAGCACTCAACCTTCATCTCCCCCATGGCTCCACATATATCATTGCTGGGTCCTAGGTCCTGTGGAGACAGAGACAAAGATGAGAGTCCCTGCCAACATCCTTGAGAACAGGAGAGACTGACAAGCTGTGATGCCCAGTGTGATGTACCCCACCTGTGTGGTGGTGGCAGGTTGGAAAGCCTTTAGAGCAGATGGAGTACCTTACCAGCACCCTGGGGAAGGAGAATTCTGCCAGACAGAGAAGGAAAGCCACGTTGGAAGGAATGGTCACTTTCTTGAGGAGTCCCTGCTGAGCACCCCAGCACCTGCAGCAGTCTCACCATATCCCCATTGTCCCGTGTGTAGGGAGGCCAGACCGCCCAGATGCTGGGGGTCACCCATGACCAGGAGGACATGGTCCAAGCACTACTGAGCTGCCAGGCAGACTTCAAACTGCAGGACCACGAAGGATTGTGGGCTCTCATGCTGGCCTGTCACCATGGCAATGCCAACCTGGTGTGCCTGCTCCTGACCCACCCAGCTTGGTACAGCAGTCTGACTGATAAGACGAGACTTATGGACAGTTCACAAGTGGGTTGGTGTTGAACTTCTGGTCCTGAAAAGTACTTCGATGGCCAGCAGAATCCAATGAACCACTGTGATAGTAAAAGCAAATGTGACTCCATTTTGCTTTGTGACTCCATTCTGTAAAACAACCATGCCAAGTAGAAGGGTCATAACTGGGACCTTTGTGAATCTCTCCTTCTCAAGGATTATACAGTTGTTGGCAGGGACTGTCATCTTAGTCTCTATCTCCACAGTACCTTGCACCCAGCACTGATACATGTTGAGCCATGGGGGAGATCGCTGTAAGGTGAGGACATTGATGATGACAATGATGATGATGATGATGATAAATAACATGCGCCAAAATCATTTAGACCCCACAATGACCCTCTGAGGTTGATATAGCTGCTGCCATTTTGATACAGATGTTCTTTTCCTTTTGCTATAGAAAACTTTAAGAACACAGAACTACCTAATGAGGAACTACCTAGGTTAACCGGGCTCTGTTTCTGTAACTGGAGTGATTGGGTTAATTGTGATGGGTTAGGCTTCCTGCCACTTGACTGCACTCTCCCCCTTCTTTAACATGGATTGCTTGCATAGGCTGGACCTTGAACATCCCTTTTGTGGTTTTCAGGCTTATAAGGAGTGCTCTTGTAATTGTTCGGGCTGAACAGGGAAACAGCTTTATGTTCTGGTCAGTCGTCACCAGTATGCTTCAATAAAGGCTTGATTCAATTATATGTGAGTGGTTTAGAAGTCAGTTTATGAAACTCTAGGATGAAGCTTTAACTATAACACCATATGGTGATAGCAAGAAAAAAATCAACCTCACAAGGCTGTTGTAGATTTAATGAGGCAATACAGTGCTTGGAGCCAGATGGCTGGGAAACCCACAGCTCTGGGCAACTGGATGAAGGAGCAAACTTTACAGAATAATCTCTATTTGTGAAACTGTAAATATCTCTCTGATATTGATCAACTCTGCAAACTGGCCCATTCTACCAAGCCAGCCTATGAAGCAGCCTGGCTAGACCCAGGCTTCTTAAATAAAGATCGCTGTAAGGTGAAGACATTGATGATGACGACGATGATGATGATGATGATGATGATAAATAACCTGTGCCAAAATCATTTAAACCCCCTATGACCCTCTGAGGTTGATATAGCTGCTGGCATTTTGGTACAGAAAACTGAGGTCCCAAAGGGAAAGGTGCATGGCGTAAGGTAACCAAGATCACATGGCTGGTGGAACCCACCACCCTTGAATTCCTGAGCCCAACATGGAGCTCTTCCATCATCCTGGATGTTGTCCTATGGAAGCAGCTTGTCTCTAGCTTCCAGGTGAATATTCTGCACCTTTCAGAGAGACTACTGGATATCAGCAAATGAATCAACAATTAAATAAGTGAACCCCAAGGTTTGGAGATGAATCATCTGAAACTACAGGAAGTGTAGCTTAGAGGTAGAGTAGCCTTGAGCTCAAGCCCAGTACAGGGGAGAAAAAAAAAAGCAAATTGCTTTGGGCAGTGGGAGCAATGAAAAATTTCTGAATAATGGGGCCATTTGATCAGATTTACTTCTTCCGATGATCACAGAGGAAGACTGGAAGCAAAGGGGTCAGTTGGAAGGTTCTTATGAGACACTGGGTATAGAGCAATTTGGGTGGGGATGAAGACAAAGCCCTGCAGGAAAGGAATCAGGAACTGGGGCATGCCAAGATGGGGTGACATACTAAATGGTGGAGAGGCATCAGAAATGGGTGACAGGAGAATGGTGGGTTCAATCCCTGGTACCAAAAAAACAAAGGAGAAAAGATGTGAGCAGGCTTAGCAGAGGTAAATCCTAACGTGCCTGGAAAGGTCAAGCCAGGTTGGCAAGCACATAGTCTGGTTCTGCAAGAGAAGCAGACATGTCTGGCCCCCAGGAGCAGACTTGATCTCCTTCTAATCAGGAATAACCTACCTCCCTAGGGTGGAACACTGAGCCTGATTTACCTAGAAAGTACTTGGAGTAAAAGGTGGGGTGGATAACATTTATTGAGAGCCCACAAGGCATTTGTTAGAGCTCACTTGCATGGAAAAGTTCAACATATCCACAATCTTTATAAATCAAATTCCCAATACCTTTAGAGAGACTTCTATTTATAGGAAACTTGAAACAAATCTCTAACATGAAGGAAATACTCCTTGACTTTGATTTTTTTCATCTACTTGACTTCTCTTTGACAAAATTAATTATCAAAAAGAAAGCCCCAGGGGCTGGGGCTATAGCTCAGTTGGTACAGTGCTTGCTTAGCACTGGGTTCAATCCCCAGCACCACCTGGGTTCAATCCCCAGCACCACCAAAAAAAAAAAAAAAAAAAAAAAAAAAGAAAGAAAGAAAGCACTGGTCAATATTTTCAACAAGTTTGTGCTATCCAGCCAGATAAGGAAAAGTCTGACCACCCAACAATAATAAGGACCCCTTCTTTCTACTTTCCATCATTGCTTCCATTTTGCTCCTTAACACACCTTCGCAGGTTTAGTGTCAGGAATGAGGGAGCTCTCTACTGGGAACAGTCTCTCCCATTCTCTCTTCCTCTGTTTTGTCACTCCTCCACCATGTGCAGTGCTAATGCAGTGACTTCCTGAGCTTAGTGCTACTCTGTCCTGGGCTTCTGCCATGCTGCTCTCCCTGGCTCTCCTCCCCCAGGGCTCCATCTCAGATCCTCTCTCCTCCTACCCATTGAAAAGTTTTCATTCTCTTTTCTTCTCTTCCCTCCTTTCCCTTAGGGACCCAGAGCCTCTCTAAATACTTTCATCCCAAGGACATCTGTACCTAGGACTCTTCCAAAGTGCTCCTGAGTTCCAGCGCACCCTGACTTTGAGAACTGACCTGGCAGGAGTGCCCTCTGCCCAGTTATCCGATGTGTCTGCTGAACCTCTCTCAGCTCATGGCATCCTGCCCTCAATAGACCCATCAATAGCTCCCCGCTGCCTACAGAAGTTCTCTGAACTCCAGCCTTGGATTCACACTCCATTGTGTTCTGGCCCAGCTTCCCCACTTCCTAACACCCACCACGCAAAACTGGTCACTCCCTCCTGCTAGACTGTGAGGCTCCTTTTCCCCTCCTCTAAGAATTTCCCATATGGTGTCTTCTGCCTCCTTGATGTCTCCATGCCCAGTATCTGCATGTTCCCATCTTGCTCAGGATTCTCTAGTCTTTTGAACATAGGTTCCAAAATACCTTGAAAAGTAGTCAGGTTTCAAAAGGTCATCTCCAGTGGGCATGCTGTCCGAGAAGGTCAACAGATGATGCAGTTGAGCCCATAGCTGCTACCCAAAAGAAAGTCACTAACTGCCACTAGAAAATAACAAAAGTGGGAAAAAAAACAACAATCCCCACCCAAACCCCCAACCCCCAAAAGAAAAGAAAATTCACCTATTTGAAGAAGTTAAAAAAAGAAAAGCTGGAGGAAGTGGTGCATATCTGTAATCCCATCGAATAAGAACTCTGAGGACCAAGGGTTATGATTCCAAGGTCAGCCTCAGCAACTTAGGAAGGCCCTAAGGAAGCCTGTCTCTAAATAAAATATTTAAAAAGGCTATAAATGTAGTGATCTAGCACCCCAAATTCTATCCCCAGTACCAAAACAAACAAACAAAAAAACACACAATAAATTATGAGCCATGCTTGGTGGTGAATGCCTGTAATTCCAGTTACTCCAGAGGCTAAGGCAAGAGGATCGACAGTGGAGGCCAGTCTCAGTAACTGAGTGAGACCCTAAGCAATTTAGCAACACCCTGTCTCAATTTTTTTTAAAAAAAGGGCTGGGGATATTCTTCAGGGCTTAAGTGCCTCTGGGTTCAATCAATCCCCCGTAGTAAAAATTAAATAAGGAAATAAATCTCCCCAAGAGTATATGAAAGAAGGCAATAGTGTTATAGGTCAGAAGTTAATGATTAAGAAAATATGAAAATTTAATTTGTAAATATAAAATCTGCATCACTGAACAAGATAAGGATTGGTAATAGCCTAAGAAATAAGGGGGAGAACAAGAAAAAGGAGAGAGCAAAAACACAAGATTAGAAATAATAAAGGGAAAATTTCTTCATATGTAGAGGAAATATAAATAAATAGACTTGAGACTGTTATGTATTACTTTAATAAATTTGAAGGCCCATGCATGCAGGATCTTCTATAAACATGTGTATTAATAAAATTAGATTAGAAAAAATATAAAGCCTAAAGAATATGAAAGAAAATGTTAAAATTCTTCTCAAAAACTCTAGTCTGATGTCATTTCACATGCAACTCTTTAAATAGCCAAAGAATCGATATTTTGCTGCATTTAAACTATTCAAAACAATGCAGCAATAAAGGAACTATCTGAATGCATTTTACAAAATCAACATGTCACTCCTCTGGGAACCTAATAAACACAACTACAGACCAATTTTACTTGTAATTAGATATGAAAACATTTTAAAGTAAAACAAGCAACAAAAAAAGTTGGGCGTGGGGCACTCACATCTGCCCTGCACATACACAAATGCCTTCCCACCTCGGGCTCCCCTGGGCTTTCTTCAGTGTGTCTTCTCTTCCTCTTCTAAGGACTCTAATCACATCATGAGGGTCCACACTCATGACCTGATCTAAACCTAATTACCTCCCAAACCCAGCCTCCAAATATGACCATATTAGACCTTCAACACATGAATTTTGAGTAAACACATTCTGTTCACAACAACATATTATTAAATAACAAAATATTTTAAATGACAAATTATCCTTATGAATTCCAAAAGGCCATCTCTGGTGAGTGTGATACCCTTGAAGATCAACAGGTGGCACTGGCTAGCCCACAGGAAATAATTCTCTAAATCCAAGGCAGGATGAGTTTAATGCTAAAGTGCAGCATTTCTGATAATATCAGGTGTAAGATAATGCCTGACATTACAAATATTATTGAACATTGTTCTAGAAATTCTTCTAAGGCACTCTCAGACAGGACTGAATGAAAATTATAATTAGTAGGTGGCTGCAAAACTGTCATTACTAGCCAGGTATGGCAGTGTAGTCCTGCATCGCAGAGACTGAACACTCAGAAGGATGGCAAGTTTGAGGCCAGCCTCAAATACTTAGTGAGATCCTGCCTCAAAATAAAAAGGACTGGAGATGTCAGTTCAGTGGTAGAGCACCCCTGAGGTTAACCCCCAAGAACAGGAAACCAACCAAGCAAACCAAACCCTCTGTCATGTCAGCTTAATGCACTAGAAAAGAAGGAGGGTTTTTATTTATTTTTTTTATTGTTCTCCATTTTCTTCTTGCTTGGTATGGAGGATTAAACCCCCCTGTACTACACAAGTCACTTGAGAAACCTCTGCAGGACATAGTTCACTCAGAACTGCTAGTCCAGAGTGGTGGTGGTGCTGGGGGTGGTGGTGGGGGTGGTGGGGGGGTGGTGAGGGGGAGTGGTGGTGGGGGGGTGGTTGGGGTGGTGGTGGGGGGACATGGAATGAATGATGGGAGAAATTGTTTAGTGTCTTTAGAAATCTCTCTTGCCTTGTAGCACAAACCTGCAATGCCAACTACTCAGGGGAAGTTGAGGCTCGAGGACTGCAAGTTAGAACCCAGCCTGAACAATTCAGGGAGACCTTGTCCACAAATACAAAGGGCTGGAGATGTAGCTCAGGGATAGAGTGCCCATGGCTTCACCCCTAGCCTGAACTTAATTTTGAAACTTGCTTTAACTGTCTTTTAAATATATACACCTTTTAAAATTCAAATTTCATGAATTAGAACACAAATTCTAGAATAACAGAATATAACATTTGCCTTTCTTTCCAGCAGAGTCTATTCTTAGTCTGGAGAGACCTACTGAAGGGCAGCCAGATCCAAATTTGGATTTAGATTACAAACAGATTACAATTGAAACTCATTAGTATTCTGCCCCTGGTGCACCTGCCTTCCCCCCCCCCCTTTTTTTTTTTTTTTTTACTGCAGTGTTGAACCCAGAGAGGCTTAACCACTGAGCAACACACCCAGTCCTTTTTTAAATATTTCCTTCAGAAACAGGGTCTCACTAAGTTATAAGGGCCTCATGAAACCACTGAGGCTGGCTTAGAACTCGAAATCCTCCTGCCTCAGCCTCTTAGCTGCTCAAACTACAGGCATGCACCACTGCACCCAGCCCAGAGGTCTCCACTTGTTCCTGGAGATAGAGTGTAGGAATAAAGAAGAGGATTTGTTGAGGCAGATCCCAACCCCCTTCATCTTAAGGGACCTAGTACATTTTGCTGGAAGACTTAGGAGTTTTGCATCAGGTAATTGCATGTTAATTTCTCAACAATTTGCTAGCAAAGCCCAAAATATTTCAATAGATTCAGTCCACGTGTTCATGGAGAGGTGGAGAAAAGAACTTGCTGTCAGCCCCATCTAGGTCACTGTCTCCCCACTGCCAATACCTGTAGCTCTGTTGACACTGGGGGAAGGAAGGTTTCTATTGACTTTAACTCAAAAAGGTGTGCAAAATTCAAAAGTGCCTGTTCTGCAGTGGTTAGGAATAATCACCCTGTGAGCAGTTACTAAATTCCATCGTGGATAAGATTATATTAATGCTTTTGATTTCATTCCCTCATAGCTTCCTTTGTGGTTCAGTGTTGAGTCTGTCTGTTTTACACTTGTTTTATAAGAGTTTTAAGTCCAAGGAGTCTAAATTTGCATCAAGCTTTGTAAACACTGGAGGATCCCATTAGCAGCTAGTAATTCAATCAGCAGGTCTGGGAGTGTATCTCAGAGGTAGAGTATCTGCCTGCATGTATGAGGCCCAGATCTAATCCCAGCACTAAGAGAGAGAGAGAGAGAGAGAGAAGGGAGGAAGGAAGGAAGGAAGTAAAAATGTTGTGGAGAGAAAATGTGATCAGCAGTGAGATTCCCCTCTTATAATGCTCTATCCAAAGAAGATGCATGCAGATTACTTGGAGGCAGATATTCAGGTCTTTTTATTTGGTAGAGCAGTGGGCTTTCCAACCAGAACCTGCTTTCATATGAAACTTGCTTGCTTTGATGGAGGTGACTGTTGGAGGCCCACTAAGTTAGCCTCCTTAGGAAAGGATGAAAGAGAAGGAGGTTGAAGCAGCTTTCTCCAGGCACAGGAATGCACAGGCCCTGTACCCCAGTCCTGCTGGCCCCAACTTGTGGGGCGCATGTGAAGTCAAGGTGTGTGCACGGGTGCAGCAGTGGTGCTGGTTGCAAATGACATGAGCAGGCCAGGTGGCCAGGCCTGGTTGCAGACTGAGCCAGAAGCTAGAGCCTCAGGGGGCTCCAGCAGCAGCATGTGAACCTCCACGAAGGAGAAGGAAAAAATTATGCCTCAAAATCTTCTTTAAGCCAGGCATAGTTGTGCATGCCTGCAGTTCCAGTGAGTCTGGAGGCTCTCAAGTTGGAGGCCAGCCTGGGAAATTTAGGAAGTCCTTCAGCAACTTATCAAGACCCTGTGTCAAAATAAAAACCCAGATGCAGTCAACAATATAAAATGATACAGCTACTATGGAAAACAAGGAAATTCATCAAAAAACAAAATAAACAAACAAACAGAAAAGTAAAACTAAAATCTGAATAATCATATGACCCAACAACTCTACTTCTAGGTATATATCCAGAGCAGGACCCCAAAGGGATTTTTACACACTCATAATGATGGCCACATTATTCACCATAGCCAAGATGTGGAAACAGAAAAGCCCATCTATGGATGGATGAATGAAGATGCAGTACATCTGTACAATGGAATATTCCACAGCCTATTTCAAGGAGATGCTAACACCAGCTACAACACGGATGAGTCTCAGGGATATTATGGAAGTGAAATGTCAGTCACAAGAAAACTAATATTCTATGATCCCACTCACATGGGGTATCTAGAATAGTCCAAATAATAAAAACACAAAGTTCCTCAATGATTTACATGTATGAATTGCCAAGATCATTGTAATGTCATGTGTATCTAATAAAAAAATTTAAAAAAAGAATTGAATAAGCAAATAATAATAATAATATAAAAGAAACACGAAGTTGAAAATTCTGGTGAGTAGGAGGGAAGTTATGTTGAACAGGCAGAGTTTCAAATTGGCAAAATGAAAACTCTGTGGCTCTGGACATCATGGTACATGCCTGTAATCCCACCAACTCAGGATGCTGAGGCAGGAGGATTACAAGTTTGAGGCCAGCCTCTTTAGCAAAGAGGAAATTTAATGAGACACTATCTTAGAAAAAAAAAGAAAAGAAAAGAAAACTATGACTGTGCTAGATCAGAGGTATAGTGCTTACCTGAATGCAGAATCTTATATTCCATACCTAGCACAACAAAAATAAATAAAATAATAAGTACTTAGAGGAATTGTAGAGAAATGCAAATATAATAAGTGTGGAAAGGATGAACCATTTGAAATTTTAGATAATTCATATTGCTATCTACTTCTGTAAATTTGGGCAAGTTATTTGCATGATTTTTTATTTCCTCACCTATAACATGGCAGATAATGGCACAGAAGACTTTAGTGAGGGTGAAATGATGTGTGTCTAAAAAGAACCCCAGTGTTTACCATGAAGGGAAGGCTCAGCTGACAGCACCTTCTCACTTCCTGGGTCCTCCCCAGGCTGTCTCCAATGGAGAAACAGCCCACGGGTTCAATAGTAGCAGATTGGCTTACAAATAATATGCAATGGCATTCAAGGTCATGCTTTTTAGTCTACAAGGCCAGTAAGCAAAAATTATGTGTGGCTGGGCTCAGGGGTGCACACCTGTAATCCCAGCAGCTTGGAAGGCTGAGGCAGGAGGAGCACAGGCAGGCCTCAGTGACTTAGCAAGACCCTAAGCATTTAGTGAGTGAGACTGTCCAAAATAAAAAGTAAAAAGTGCTGGGTGTCGCTCAGTGGTAAAGCAACCCTAGGTTCAATTCCCAGTAACTCACCCCCCCCAAATAAATTATGGATGAGAAAAGGAAAGTTTGGCTTTTACCTTATGTCCCAGGGTGGAGCCATTTACATGTGTGCAGGATAAGCAGATGTTCTACCATCAAGTTACTCCCCCAGCCACAAAATGTGTATACATTTTTTTTAAAGAGGTGCTTGGTAATTAAACCCATAGTTTGCTAAGTTCTGAAGGTAACATGAAGCATGAGTCTCCACACAATTCACCCCACACCTTCACAGAGAAGTTGCCTGACTCTTCAGCCTGAAGGGAGGTCAGGGTACTTGCTTATAGATCATGCTCACAGAGTAACACAAGAATCCTTCCTCGCCCTTTAGCTTTTGCTGGTTGCTGGGCATACAGGGTGTCCCTGGGCTAGTGGAGCTATCACTCCAAGCTACCTCACCTAAACATACTCTTGTGGATCTTTCAAGGACACCAGTGATTGGCTTAAGGACAATTAATCTAGTATGACCTCATCTCAATTAACTGAATCACACCACTTTTCAATGTCACATTGAAGTTCCAAGGGACTTAAAGGTGGGAGGAGGGATGCTATTTAATCTACAACCACCCACCCCTTGAGCTTTCACAGGATGATTAGAGATATGTGAAGGGTGGCTTTGTCAATATTTTATCACCTCCCACAGCCTGTAGGGCTCCAATCCATACTCTTCTTCCAAACACCCACTGGGGAGACTGAGGCAGGAGGCTCAAAAACTGAGGACAGTTTCAGCAACTTAGAAGACCCTCTTTTAAAACAAAAAAAGAGCTACAGATGTAGCTCAGGGCAGAGAATCCTATAGTTCAATCCATAGTATTGGAGGGAGAGTAATCCAGCCCCCATTTTGAGACCCTGGACATCCAACCTATGTGGCAAAAGGGACTTTGCAAATTTGACCAAGTGGTCTTTTGGACATTAGAGGATGATCCTGGATCATCTGCATAGGTCCTAAATGCAGTTGCAAGTATCCTTATCTGGACATCCAACCTATGTGGCAAAAGGGACTTTGCAAATTTGACCAAGTGGTCTTTTGGACATTAGAGGATGATCCTGGATCATCTGCATAGGTCCTAAATGCAGTTGCAAGTATCCTTATGAGAGGGACAGAGTTCCTGCCTCTGGGAAAGAATAGCCTTGGGTTGTAAGGGCAAACATCAGTAACTTGGCACCTGACCAAAAACCAAGGGATGCCAGCAGCCACCAAAAGTTGGAAGAGTAAGAACACATTCTCCCTGAAGCCTGTAATAGTGATTTCAGTCAAATGATAGTGATGCTGCATTTCTGGTCCCCAAACCTGAGATTCAAGTTCTACTTTCAATTTTATTAATTTCTTATAGTGGCCATAGGAACATAAACATCTAGTTACAATGTCACACTCATTCCATGAGAAGCAGACTGAGTATTATGTGGGAAAGTTGTTTTAAAAACTTCCCATAAGAAGTCTTTAAAAGTGTGGGAATTCTGTAAAGCTGTCAAGGCAAAGTTGTGAGAGTGGAAAAATAATGGAGCAACTCTGACTAAGGGGCCCATCTTCCCAACTGTCTTCCCAGACCAAAGGCTGTAACCCTCTGTGGTTTCTCATTTTCTAAGATCTGCATCAGGAGTGGGGTGCAACTCAATGGTAGAAGGCTTTTCTTGCTTGGGCAAGATCCTGATTCAACCACCAGTATTGCAAAAAATAAAAGCACAAGTATTGAAAACACAGGGAAGAGAGTTCATCTGTATGGAGTTAGGCAGTAAAATTCAAAAACTATTCAACCACATAGAGTAAGGACAAAGTATGTTGGAAAGGGTAAAACTTTTAATAGCAAAATGAGTATATTCAAATGGAAAAAGCAGATTCACTGATACATGATAAGATTATGAAATATCCTTCCCCATACATTCAGCATTTGCATTTTTTCTTCTCTACTTTACCCTACCACCTTTACCCTGTACATTTCCCATCTGTTCCTTCCTCCCCCCCTCAGTAATACAGAAACTTCCCTAGGCAAATTATGATGACTACCATTACATTTTTAAAATATGCCCTTTAACCTACATAACATCTAGGTAACACCACTCCTTTCCCCTCATCCCCAAATAAAGAGTTAGCTCCCACTCTTCTGGACAGAGATGTTGTATTTGTCAATTTTCTAATATATGTTGGGGTGATGAAAGCGACAGTTGCAGCCACCTAGGTTGTTTTCTCCAATAATTCTTTCAAAGTGGGTACACAAGAAATGAACTTCCTAAATTCTTCCATATCCAAAAAATATCTTTGTTTTACCATGGAAATCAAATGCCAGTTTGGCTGGATACAGGATTCTAGGGCGAAAGCCTGTCTCCTGAAGGCTTGATGTTGCTCCATTGACTTCTTGCATCCAGGGTGCCCAGTGAGAAGTCGGCTGTCAGTCAGATTCTTGTGCCTCTGTAGGAGATTTCTTTTTTTTTCTCTAAAAACCTTTAGAATTTTCTCTTTATCACTACAATTCAAAATCTTCACCAACATGTGCCTAGGAGTGAGTCTGTTTTTGTCAGTCACGCTGGGGATTCGGTGAATACTCACTATCCCAAGACTAGAATCCCGAAGGTCTAGAAAATTTTCTTCAATTATTTCCTGAAGTATGTCCTCTGCTTACTTCTCTTCACTGTCTTTTTCTGGGATTCCTATCAAACAGATGTTGGCACTTTTGAATCTATCCTCCCTCTCCCTTAGCATTTCTTTATTATCTGCTTGGCCATCTGTATGGTATCATTAGAGATTTCTTCCATTTCATCATCTAGATTGCAAAGTCTTTCTTCAAGGATGTCTATTCTACTTCTCAGACCATCTATTGAATTGTTAGTTTCCAAGATAACTGGAAGGCATTTTTAAAAATTTTTCCAATCTCTTCTTCCATCTCTCTGAAGATACTGATCATAGTTTTATAGTTTCTTTGTTTCCTGGATTAGGTCTGCGACTCTGGATGTGTGTGTTTGAACAGTCTTCCATGTAAAAAAACCCTCCTTCTTCCTTTCTCCTCAGATTTCATTCCCAATTGAAAGTAATAATCTTTTCATAATCTCCCTCCATTACCCTTACAGTTGTCTTAGGAGCATGGCATTTCTCACATAATATTGGGAAATATCCGCCCTCCTCCTCATCCTCCCATCACTCACACTCCCACCACTCTTCTTCCCCAGAGGTATCAAATTTCATCTGCAAAGCCTCTTGTCCCTCCTCTTCTATGTCACAGGCCCCTTCTTCCTCTTCAGCCCTTATGCAAAAGATGTCATCCTTGTGGGTCTCTGAGTCTTTTCCTGTCATCTCAAAGGTAGGGATTCCTTTATCCTTCCACTCTGAAAACTCTTCCTCTGGGGTCTCTAAGCTCCTCACTTCTGGCCTAGAGACTTTCACCTCTTTGATGAATAAGGAATGGAAGCCATCACTTGCTGTTCCTCTAGCTTCCTGTTTTGAATCTACTAGAGCGTTACCCTGAAAGTCAAAAGAAAAGTTTTGTAAGTTGTATGGCTCTTACAGAACTAAAATTTTCACTTCACTCTCTAAATTTACTATGACTAACATTTTGACAATGAACAAGGACTGGGATAACCGCTTCAACATTTCTTCCTTTTTTGTGGTGCTGAGGATCAAACCCAGGGCCTTGTAGTAATGACATCTTTGTGAAGGCCTAATCCCCAAGCAAGGCAAGTTTGTCTATGATTATTCCAAAATTCATACCTGCTTTACTAGTACTGGCAACAAATTTTCATGATGTCTTTATGCCTACCTTGGTCCTTCTATATCCCTATCCCTGAACATATTTTAAATAACCACTTACATGTCTGTTTATTGCATTGTAACCAAGCACAGTGGCACATGCCTAAAATCCTAGTAGCTCAGGAGACTGAGGCAAGAGGATGTGAGTTCAGTGCCAGCCTCAGCAAAAGCCGAGGGCTAAGCAACTCATCGAGACCCTACATACGCTTTAGACATAACCTTATACATTAATATGCTTACCCCATATCCTCCTCCTAGATTTGGTTTTTCCTTCTGTCGGAGCACAGGGTTCAGTAATTCTCCTAAGACAGGTTTTTGGCTGGTAAATTGTCGTAAACTATGCAGGTCTGAAAATCTCTTCATCTCACCATCACATTTAAATGCTAATTGGACCCCACACAGAAACTCAGGTCCAAAGCCATTTTCTCTCAAAATGTTGAAGATGTCGCCCCACTGCTTACTGACTTCCAAGGTGGCTGATGCCAGAGGGTCTGCAGCCAGGGTGAGCACGGCTCCTTCCTCCATCAGAGTTTCTTCTTTTGATGCTTTGACGGTCTTCTCTTTGTTACTGAGGCTCTGGTGGTTTTCTTTCTCCATTGCTTTTACTGCTCCACCCTCCCTATGCTTTCTCTTCTCTTTGTCGGGCAGTCGTATGTGGTGACTGCCATTTCTACATGTGTCGTCCTTCATATCTGAGGCTTCTGCCATCCCCCCAATGGCTTGGTAACTTTGAGGCTCATTCTGGGGTAATTCCTTCCCTTGACTGCTAGTGGACATCTTGACTTTGTCCCATTTACAACTCGGCTCGTCTATTTCCTCTTTTCTAAAAGTTAAGTTTTCAGTACACTCAGCGAATTTAGAATTTTTTTCTTCTTGTTCACTCAACTCTGTTTTTTGTGAAGCTAAATCTTTCACTTCCTGCCACTCTTCCCTGCTACTACAGTGTTCTGTATCTTTTGTTTCAGATATCTCACTTTTTACTAGCATTTCCTTTAGGTCCTTTTTCATTGTTTCCCTCATGTCAAAAAACATCAGGACCTGCATTTGCAACAAGTCCTTATATTTCTCCATAATAGTAATTGATATATAATCTTCGAACTTGTAATCTAACATCCGAGGTATCTCCTCATCAGTACATCTTAGCTGATTTCTTTTGACCCAGGTGGTTTTTTTCTGTTCCTTTGCAAACCTAGACATTTTTGACTGTACAGGCGACATTGTATCTATATTGTCCAGATTGTATTGTTTTCCCTTTTGAAGAGTAATTTTAGTTCTTGCACAATGGCTAGGCTCCAGGAATCTAGAATCCTCAAATAACTCTCATCTGAAATATAAAGAAATGAAAAATTATTTACCAATGAATTTCACTGAGAAACTCAGTAGTATGAACTTCATTAACTATGTGGACTCCATAAAAATTAGAAGATGAAGACTCATGAAATGGGCATATGAACTCTAAAATGAGGAAAATCAGTACTCACAATTTGTGCATGATCATTAAAACCCATTGACAACGCTGTGTGTGGTGGCATATACTATAATTTCAGTTACTCAGGAAGCTGGGGAACTTGAGGCTCCTCAGGAACGTGAAGATCACAAGTTTAAGGTCAGCCTGAGAAGTTTCACAAGATCCTGTCTCAAAAAAAAATTATATATATATGATGTAGTTCAGTGGCACAATACATGTGTAGCATACTCAAGACCCTGGGTTCATTCCCCAGCACAGATGAGCCTGACAGCTGATAACTAAAAATAATGGAACTAGATGATTTCCCATAGTATTAATTTTTCAGTTTAAATTCAAACATCAAACAAGCATCAAACAAATTAACCAAAACAAACATTTTTAACAATGTACCATACCAACCTGAGTGGAATCTTGCACAAAACCAAGGAAGAAAAGTCTCTTTCTAATTACAGAGATTAATAACATTAGGACTATTCCTCAAAAATCATCTGACAATCAATATAAGGTGGTGTCAGCCTGAAATCTAAGCTATTTAGGAAGCTGAGGCAGGAGGCTCATAAGTTCATGGCCATTATAAAGGGATAGGGGGTTGGGGTTGTGGCTCAGAGGTAGAACACTAGATTAGCATGCCTCAGGCACTGAGTTCCATCCTCAGCACCTCGTTAAGATAAAGGTATTGTGTCCACCTACCACTTAAAGTAAATGTCAAAAAGAAAAAAGGATAGGGATATGGCTTTGTGGTTCAATGACCCTGGGTTCAACGCCCAACATCAATGAAGAATTTATTATTTTTTTCAAGTACAAATATTAAAATATTAATGCACACGTAAACCAGACCCCTCTTCCTACCTCCTGCAGGACATATGTTTGCTTAAGGAGCCTCAGTTAGGTTGTGTTGTGTGTG
This sequence comes from Urocitellus parryii, assembly GCF_045843805.1. Lineage (NCBI taxonomy): Eukaryota > Metazoa > Chordata > Mammalia > Rodentia > Sciuridae > Urocitellus > Urocitellus parryii. The sequence goes on along the minus strand of NC_135541.1, from coordinate 44,633,545 downwards.
TGTGTGTGTATGTGAATAGAACTTTATTTATATATGGTGCTCAGAATCAAGCCCAGTGCCTCATATATGCTAGGCAACCACTCCACCACTGAGCTATACCCCAGCCCAACTTTTTGGTTTTAACCATTGTATATACCATATTGTACAAGTGCCTGACTGAGCAAGAAGCCACTCCATTCCTGAATCAGGAGCTAACAGACACAAGGGAGGAAAAGCACAGTACAACAGCTGGCTCCACTGACAGCAGACATGTGTCCCACCCTCTTCCTCTCTGTGGCCTGGTGGGTACTCAGGTCTTATCAGTCCAGTTCACCACTGCCAACAATCCCCAAGCTGTTTAAGAATCATGTCCTTGGGGTGGGGAAATAGCTCAATTGGTAGAGTGCTTGCCTAGCATGCACATTGCCCTGGTTCAATCCACTGCCTTGCAGGGATTCAGTGGTTTATGGAATGGAGAACAGAGTTAATTATCAAAAGTGGTAGGAATTAACTGGGTATGTGGCCCTTCATGCCTGTGACCCCAGCTGCTAGGGAGGCTGAGGTGGGATGAATATTTTTGAGCCCACAGGTTCCAGACAAACCTGGGCAACAGAGACCTGTCATCTCAAAACAAATAGTTGGGTGCCATGACACACCCCTATAATCCTAGCTATGTGGGAGGCTGAGGCAAGAGGATCTCAAGTCTGAGGCCAGTCTGGGAAATTTAGCAAGACCCTGCCTCACAATAAAACAAAGGCTGGGGAAATTGGGCATGGTACACATGCCTGTATGTTTTCCCTCAGGTGGAAGCTAGAGAGAAAGAAAGAAGAATTAAAAAATCTCACTAAAATAGAAAGCAGACCATCAATAGAGGAAGGGAATCATGAGGGGAAGAGGGAGGCATGGGTTAAGTACCAGGGAGCAAAACTGACCAAATTATGCAATGCCCATGTGCATATACGTCACAATAAATCCCACTTTTCTATATAATCATCATATCCTAATTAGTAATAGTAGAAGGGAGATCAGTAGAACAAGCAAGAGGATGGGAAGGGAGAACAGGGAAGGTACTGGGGGATGAGATTATTCACAATGTTATGTGCATATACAAATATGGAATTATGCATAATTATGCATAATTATGTATAATCATCAGGTCCCAGTAAATAGTTACTGTAAGAGCCATCAATTCTACTTCTGTGTATATGCTCCAAAGAAAAGCAGGGACTCGGGCTGGGGATATGGCTCTAGAGGTAGTGTGCTCACCTGGCATGAGTGTGGCCCGGGTTCAATCCTCAGCACCGCATACAAACAAAAGATGTTGTGTCCACCGAAATCTAAAATAAATATTAAAAATAAATTCTCTCTCTCCGCTCTCTTTTTTTAAAAAAAAAAGAAAGAAAAAAGGGACTCATATGTGTATTTGTACAGTCATGTTTGTTGGACCATATTTTTTTTTTTTTTTTTGCGGGGAGGCAGGGAAGATTGAACCCAGGAGTGTTCTACCACTGAGCTACATCCCAAGCCCTTTTAAATTTTCATTTCATTTTATTTTTTTGCAGGGCAATGGATGGGAGGTGGATACAAGGGTTTCATTAGATTTCTTACAACCCAAGTTGGTAAGGCTAGCCTCAAACTTGGAATCCTACTGCCTTAACCTCCTGATTTGCTGATATTACAAGTAGGTTCCACTGTTCCTGGCTCCCAATCCACAGCATAACATCATTATTTACAGCAGCCAGAGGTAAATAACCTACATACCTAACCACCATGGGTGAATAGGTGAATAAGGCTCGGCATATACATGCTGTGGAACATCACCCAGCCTTAAAGGAAATTCAGACACAGAATACAACATAGAGAAACCTTGAATAGAAGCTAAGTAAAGTAGGCTGAAACTAAGAAATAGTCCATTCAAGCTAGGCTCCCAAAGTAGTCAAATTCATAGACACACAAGTGATTGCTAGGAGCTGGGGGACAAAGAGAATGTGGAGTTGCTGGACAAACCTAAAACAGACAAAATAGTTGCAAAACAAATCACCTTCTTAATGAAATACACTAAGGACAACCAAGCACCAGGAGTGGTGCATGAATGAGGAAGCAGCCACAACAACCCACAACACAGAGCCTTGTACAGGACTTGAAAATTCATACCCAGGCCAGAGAGGGGCCTTCTCTAGCTCACAATAACAGAACTCCCTATATGCAACATGTGTGCCTTATTTGGATATTAATTGAAATAGACCAATTTTTGTGTGTGTGTGACTCACTTTTTACAAATTGTCTTCAGTTTGATAAACTCTTAGGCTTAAAAAAATTATCAAAAAATCTGTTGAGGGGCTGGGGATGTGGCTCAAGCGGTAGCGTGCTTGCCTGGCATGCGTGCAGCCCGGGTTCGATCCTCAGCACCACATACCAACAAAGATGTTGTGTCCACCGAGAACTAAAAAATAAATATTAAAAAATTCTCTCTCTCTCTCTCTCTCTCTCTCTCTCTCTCTCTCTCTCCCCTCTCTCACTCTCTCTTTAAAAAAAAAAAAAAAAAAAAATCTGTTGAAAAAGAACAGTTTTTACATGTTTCTGGTGACAGCCATACACTTGTGTACTTATCAGAATGTTCCAAATGTATTGTAATATTTGTTTATTCTTCAGAATACAAAAATTATAAAGCAGCAGAGATTTTGGATGGACAGAGTATTAACTGATATCAAGGAATATTAATTTCACTAGCTAGATAATATAATTGTTTAGGAATATATAGCTGAATGGCAGAGTGCTTGCCTAGTACTTGTGAGGCCCTGGGTTCAATCCTCAGCACTACATAAAAATAAAAAGCATTGTGTCCAATTACAACAACAAAAGATGTCTTGTAGTACCCAATGGTATGCACCTACTACTCCAGAGTCAGCATGTTCCAAATTCCAGGCAGGCTTCAGTAATTTAGTGATTAAGCACTTCTGGGTTCAATCTCCAGCACTCAACAAAACACAAAGTTTTGAATACTGAGGTTGTTGTGACCAGAAAACAATGCCCTCTGATAAGACAATGGTTGATCCAATTACTGTTTGTATACATCATGTAATTCTATAGAATATCTTTGTATATAATATCTATGACACACCAAATATATACATAAAACTTGCACATTATTTTCTATACATGTAGTTTGAGCACTCCATAAACAAAATCCTAAATCTGAGATACTCCAAAATGCAGAGTTTATTGAGCATCAACTTAAAACCAGTAAAACCTTCACATTATTAAAATTTTTCATCATACATGGACACACACGTTTTATTCCAAAATCTGAAAAAATTCTGACACTTCTGCTCCTCTCCAAGTTGAAGATAAATAATATGAAATCTGTGTATATATATTTATATACAAACAAATGACTATGCCAGTGGGGCATGCCTGTAATCCCAGTTGAAGCTCAGGCAGGAGGGCTGAAGGTTCAAGGCCAGCCTCAGTACCTCAATGAGACCTGTTCTCAAAAAAAAAAAAAAAAAAAAAAAAAAAAAGGCTGGGGATGTAGCTTGGTGCTAAAAGACACCTGGGTTCAATTCTCAGCTAAAAAAAAAGTGGCACACAAAATATAAAGGGGCAGGGATGTGGTTCAGTGGTTAAGCATCTCTGGGTTTGGGTTTAATTTCTGGTTCCAAAAAATAAGTTTCCTGGAGCCAGGTTTTTGTCCAAAAAACTTTTTTTTTGGTACCAAGCCTCTAGGGTGCCCAAGGCCCTGAGATCACTCCTCTAAACTCACTCCCCCAAATAACACACAAAACCCCACATCCCTGTATTTGAAAGCCCCTACAGCCAGTACTGGGGCAAAAGCCCCCCTTGCTGCATTTAAATGGACCCCAGGCATTGTTAGATCTTGGGGTCAATAACTTGGCAGAGGCCCTGTCACCCAACACTCACTTTTTAGGGTAACGTGTCCTGCAAAAGCCACAGGTACCATGAGAAAAAAACTGGAAATCACCCACATACCCACTGCTGACTTGGAACAAAGGCACCAAAATGTCCAAACTATGGAAGAGTGCACAGCAAGGAGAAGAGATCTGTAGAGACTAAAAGGTTCTCAAGGACCTGGCCTCAGAAACAGAACAAAAACCCAAGTAGCAAGAAAGGAGAAAATCATAAGAAAAATATGAAGTCATCAAAAAATGTCAAAGGCCCCTGACCCAAGGAAGGAGACTCATTAACTAGAACTGAAGTTGGCACCCTACCTTATTCTCTAACCCTGCACCCCATAAGTAGTAGCCCACCAAACTGAGTGACTACTGAGGCCAGAGCTTATACTAAATGAAGTTCATTAAATTGTCAGGAAAAAAAGGCCTATTTTGAAGTCTTTTACTTTAATGACAATGCAAATAGCTAATAAACACATGAAAAGAGGGATTCCCCAAGCCAAGGAAATGAAAAATTAACATTTACTTTTCCCTTCCTTAAAACTAGGGGGACAGGCGGGGCATGTGACTCTGTGCTAGAGCACGTGTGTGTGGCTTTGGGCCTTGGGTTCCATTCTCAGCACTGCATATATGAAAATAAAGGTCCATCAACATCTAAAAAAAAATCTAGGGAGAATTCACCTACCCACCCAGCTCTAAGGCTCCAGGCCTGTGAATTGCTAACTGTCTCAGTTATTCCTAAGCATACTGCCTCTTATTGTATAGTACTAAGAAAATGAGCTTAAAAATAAAGCTCAATTTTTCAGTCACTTAGTGTTAGGGTCAGTAAACAAGTCAAGATGGCTCCTGGCATTTTGCCAGAGGGAATGGTTTTTGAAGTAAGGCCAGTGAGCCATTAAGATGATAGAGATTCCTTACTGACTGACTGTTGTGTCTCCATTATGTCAATTAAGTGTATAATTAAGATGAGGATTCCTTATTGGTTGACTGCTAGTTTATGTTAATTAAGATAAGCTGTGTGTAATTATTTATGTATATATACCCCTCCTGTCCTACAGCTCCCACTCCTGCTGTATCAATCTTCACAAGTTCCTCCCCCCGTTAGTTTGCCCAGCCAGCTGGGTTGTGGCAACTTAGTCTGTAAAGCTAACTCTTTTAAAGGCTATCATCCAGGACCTGACCAGCAATTTTGCTTCATCTTGTTTTACCTTGCTTTCTAGGGACTCTCCACCCCAAGTGCTGTGGGTAGAATTCAGAGTAGCTAGGATCTTGGGTGGGAAAATGATCACTGATCACATTTATTTTCATTAATTCAACTGGAATTTATATTTAATAGTTGTAAATTTAGTATCTAGACTGAGTTTTTATAGGTGGTCAGAATATCTTTATGTGGTGCTGCGGATCAAAGCCCAGTGCTTCCTGCTCTCCCTTGGAGTCACAATCCCAGACCCAAGGAAAACTCCTTTTACATATTATTTTGGCAAACAGCTTGTCATTGACCCCTAGGGGAGGGCTCCTTTACTGAGTCACATCCTCAGCTCCCACAGCCCACCTTTTTTTAAGGGGTGAGGGGGAACCAAGGGATTGAACTCAGGGGCAGTCAACCACTGAGCCACATCCCCAGCACTATTTTGTGTTTTAGAGACCGGGTCTCACCCAGTTGCTTAGTGCTTCACCTTTGCTGAGGCTGGCTTTGAACTCAGGAGCCTCCTCTCTCAGCCTCCCCAGATGCTGGGATTACTGGTGTGCTCCACTGTGCCCCGCCCCTTTTCATTTTTTGAGACAGGATCAAACTAAATGTCTGAGGGTGGCCTCAAACTTTAGATTCCCTTGTATCAGCCTTCCAAATCCCAGGGATTATAGTTCTGTGCTGCTGAGCTGGGCACTGAAGTTCTAATCTAGAACTCCTGAGATTGTAAAAGGTCACTTCACCTTATTCACTCTAAGATACCCTTCTCCACAGCCACCTCCCCCAGCCTGCAGACCTGAACACCACTGTCCAGTCCCCAAACCCTTGGCCAACCCTCAGCAATTCACCCACTTGCGTGCCTCTGCCAGGAACAGACCAGTTTCACAGAGCATGATGTGGTCTACTGTGCAGCAGTCTCTACCTAGAAGTCAAGGCCATGATATTGAAGTCAAGATTCAAGGTTGACTATGCAGGAAATCACCATCTTATCAACAAGAAAAGAGCAGTTCCTTGTCTACTTCTGTTTCCTTAAAAAAAGACAAGAGGGGCTGGGGATGTGGCTCAAGCAGTAGCATGCTCACCTGGCATGCGTGCAGTCCGGGTTCAATCCTCAGCACCACATACAAAGATGTCATGTCCACCGAAAACTAAAAAAAATAAATAAATATAAAAAAAGACAGGAGCCTGGCTCCATGGAGCATGCCTGTAATCCCAGTGGTGCAAAAGGCTGGGACAGGAGGATTGAGAGTTTAAAGCCAGCCTTAGAAATAGCAAGGTGCTAAGCAGCTCAGGGAAACCCTGTCTCAAAATATAAAATTGGGTTGGGGATAATCGGGTGCCCTCGGTTCAATCCTCAGTGCAAAAAAAAAAAAAAAAGTTCAAATTTCCCTGTGGGCAATGGAGAGCATGGTAAACCAGGCGCCTGCTCCACAGCTCTGGCTATTACACTGCTCCTGAAAAAGACACTATTAAGTTCTCACCCCCCACCGCACCAACTCTTTACAGATAGGACCTGTATGAAGCTCTTCACATGCTTCATTTTCTTCCCAGGGTCCTGCTGGCTTACTACCCCCACTTTGAAAATAGAGATTTTAAAAATGCTGTTTCCTAGCACCCCACAACCCATAGGGAAAGAAGCAAGGCAAGAGGAGAGAGGGCCCAACTGCTGCGGGGCCTGCTCCAGGGCCAGGCTTACCTGGGAGGAGATCATTATAGCAGCACTGTGTAGTGAACAAAGGTGGGAGACTGTCTCAGCCAAGGCTATTTCACTGCTCACCTCTTCCTTGGCTCCTCCCCTCCTGAGGATTTTGAGATTTTTAGGTCCAACCCCCTCTTGACCTGCATTCCTCCCCTCCCTGGAATCCCATCCTAGCCAAGGCCCCTCCCTAGAGTCTCTCCCTAAACTTGCCACTGAGATCTCCACCCCACCTATCCTGCCTGCAGACATGTGTCTAGGCAAAGGCACCTGTTCACCTGGCCATACACCTGTAGTCCCAGCGGCTCTGGAGGCCAAGACAGGAAGATGATGACTTTTAGGGCAGCCTAGGGATTTAGTGAGAAACTGTCAATCAATCAATCAATTGGCCAGGGGATGGAGCTCAGTGGTAAAGTGCCCCTTGGGTCAATCTCTGGTACCAATAAAATGAAAATAATTTTTAAAAAGCACCTCCCAGTGCCTAATACTCAGCCCACTCAGGATTTCTGTCTTTTTTAATACCACAGCTCATCCATTCCTAAATCCACTTCCATCCCTCCCCTATGCACCAACTCTGAGCAAGCCCATCTTCCCTCTGATCACTGAAATAACCCCCAACTGGTCTGGCTTCCCCTCAGCCCCTCTACAGACATTATGGCAGCCTCTCAGCTTTAATCAGCCTGTTTATGGTGCACCTCCCATACAGCCAGCTGGCTGCGGGGGAGGCTGCCATTGGGGTGATGGCTCCTTAGAGTAGAGGTCTTCAAATTGCAGTGTGCTGTCTGTGGGGCACACTGACCCCTCCAGAAGGAAAGGACCTGAATAGCTTTGTAACAGGGGTTCACTTGGTGCTTTGACTATATCCCTTTTGCCTTTGAAACTTATTTTTTTTTCTTTTTCCCAGTCTCCAACTCCCTGATCTTCTCCTCCCTGATCTTCTTTTCCCTAAACTTCTTCCTGATGTTCTCACCCCTGATCTTCTTTTCTTTGAGCTTCTCTGTTCTTCTCTACCCTATTCTCTCACCTTCTTCCTGATCTCTCCTCCCTAATCACCTTTTCTCTGAATCCCCCTCTGTAAAAGCCTCCTGTTCCTGCTGATGGGCAGAAGCATAGTCTTTGGGACAGCAGCCCTCTGTGTTTCTCCTTTGCTGGTAAAGCAATCAACCTTCTTTTTCCTTTTTCTCAAAACTGTGTCTTTGTTATTGGATTGGCATCAACGGGGACAAGGACTGAGCTTTTGGCAACAGTTTTTTGAATGATTTGTTCATTGAAAACTTTGTTTTGCCAGGCACAGTGACAGAGGCTTGTAATTCCAATGGCTCAGGAGGATCAAGAGTTCTAGGCCAGCTGGGCCTGGTCTCCCACATGCCTGTAATCCTGGAGGCTAAGAAGGCTGACACAGGAGGATCAAGATTTCCAAGCCCCAGCCTCAGCGATAGCGAGGCCCTAAATAATTTATTGAGACCCTATTTCTAAATAAAATACAAAAAAGGTCTGGAGATGGGGCTCCATGGTTGAGTGCCCCTAGGTCCAATTCCCAGTTGCAAAAACAAAACAAAACAAAAAACAGGAAAAGTTTTGATTTGGTATATATTGCATCCCTAGAAAGAGTCCAGGGTTTTCCTCCTCTTATGTTTTCCTTTTGCTTCTTCATGTTTCTCCTGAAATTATCAGTACAGTGAAGCCAACCTGACAGGATGGGAACACATTATTCTGTTTTTCTAGATATTTGAGTTGCGCATCAAGTCTTGAGCTGAGGACTCACCAACTGTTTAACCTGATTGTGAATCCACAATTTTCCCAGCTCTGTGATTATCAGTGGTTTCAAATTCCTTGATGCTATACCTCATCATCACAGAAACCAGGCAACAACCTCTGATCAAGCCCAAAAAAAACCTGATGCTGGGACCTGGAGGTACAGCTCACTACTACAGCACATGCTTAGCATGTGTAAGACCCTGAATTTAAAGGAAGGATTGAATCTAAAAGGAAGGAAAACACATTCTTTGCCTGATTCTCTCCATCTTACAAAGCCCAGTATCCCATCAGAGAGAAAGTGCTGACCTGTCTGGAACTCAGGAGAACCACAGGGGCAAAATATAATGAATTCGGGCTAGGATTGTGGCTCAGTAGTAGAGCACTCACCTAGCATGCCTGAGGCACTGACTTCAATCCTCAGCACCCCATAAAAATAAAATAAAGATATTGTGTCCACCAATATCTAAAAAATAAAATATTAAAATACACATATATATATATATATATAATAAATTCTTGTAGGAGGACTATAGGAAAATATCAACATGTAAATAGTGTATACATGGAAGATGGGAATGGGAAAGAGTAAAATAAATCCGACATAACTTTCCTTCCTTCACATATGAATACACAACCAGTGTAACTCCCCGTCATGTACAACCACAAGAATGGAAAGTTATACTCCTTATATGTATAATATGTCAAAATATGCTCTACTGTCATGAGAAACTAAAAAGAACAAATAAAAAACTTTTAAATAGTATGTACAAGAAAATATAAGGGAAATAAGATATTGTTCATTTTTAATCAGAAAAATTACCACCACACGTTACTCTATTTACATCCTTTATCTTATGTGATTCCCACAAAAGTACTGTGAGACACACACAGAAAGGCCATTCATTTGTAAACAAAGTTAGGATTCAGGGAAGGCATCGAGGCAGCCAGGGTCCCACGTTGGTGGCTGGCAGAGCTGGAGATGGGACTCTCATTCTGATTCTCTTGCTGTGTCCACCCATGATCACAGGGATGTCAACAGCTACAGATTAGAAATAGCCACAGGGACATGAGATCTCCTTGAAACAAAGGCTTCTGGGTATCATTAATCTAAAAAGGCCAGAGGCATGGAGCAGACCAAGGCTTCCTGGGGAAGGCTGGGCCAGGGCTGTGATAGGAAGGCAGGCCACTGAAGCACTCAACCTTCATCTCCCCCATGGCTCCACATGTATCAGTGCTGGGTGCTAGGTACTGTGGAGATAGAGACAAAGATGACAGTCCCTGCCAACAGTCCTTGAGAACAGGAGAGATTCATAAGCTGTGATGCCCAGTGTGATGTATACCACCTGTGTTGGTGGTGGCTGGTTGGAAAGCCTTTAGAGCAGTTGGAGTACCTGACTAGCACCCTGGGGAAGGAGAAGTCTGCCAGACAGAGAAGGAAAGCCACATTGGAAGGAATGGTCATTTTCTTGAGGAGTTCCTGCTGAGCACCCCAGCACCTGCAGCAGTTTCACCATATCCCCATTGCCCTGTGTGCAGGGAGGCCATACTGCCCTGATGCTGGGAATCAACCAAGACCAGGAGGACATGGTCCATGTTCTACTGAGCTGCCAGGCAGAGGTCAACCTGCAGGACCACAATGGATTGTGGGCTCTCATGCTGGCCTGTCACCTTGGCAATGCCGACTTGGTTCGCCTGCTCCTGGCCCACCAGGCCTGCGACAGCAGCCTGACTGATAAGGTGAGACTTATGGACAGTTAACAAGTAGGTTAGTGTTTAACTACTGATCCTGAAAAGTACCTCGATGGCCAGCAGAATCCAAGGAACCACTGTGATAGTAAAAGCAAAAGTGACTCCAATTCATTTTGTGACTCCATTCTGTAAAACAACCATGCCAAGTGCAAGGGTCATGACTGGGACAAGATGCTCTTTTCCTTTTGCTATAGAAACCTTTAAGAACACAGAACTACCTAATGGGGCATTGTTTCTGTAACTAGGGTAACGGGGCTCTTTCTCTAACTGGAGTGATTGGGCTAACTATGATTGGTTAGGCTTCCCACTTGACTGCACTCTCTCACTACTGTTACCTGGATTGCTTGCATTGGATAGACCTCCAAACATCCCTTTTGTGGTTTTCAGGCTTACTTGGAGTGCCTTGCAATTGTTCAGGGCTTATCAGGGAAACAACTTTACGTTCTGGTCAGTCATCAGATTCGATTATATGTGAATGGTCTGGAAGTCAGTTTATGAAACCCCGGGACGAAACTTTAACTATAATACCATATGGTGGTAGCAAGAAAAAATCAGCCTCACAAGGCTGTTGTAGATTTAAATGAGGCAATACAGTGCTAGGAGCCAGATGGCTGGAAATCCCACAGCTCTGAGCAACTGGATGAAGGAACAAACTTTAAAGAGTCATCTCTTGTAGTTAAACTGGAAATACCTCTCTGACATTGATCCACTCTGCAAACTGGCCCATTCTACCGAGCCAGCCTTCGAAGTAGCCCCTTTAGACCCAGGTTTCTTAAATAAAGGTCTCAGTATGGTGAGCACATCGACAACGACAACGATGACGATGACAACGATGACAAGGAAAACTAACCTGTGCCAAAATCATTAAAAGTCACACCTCCACATGGACAGGCTCTCGCACCTGGAGAGGGTGGGGATTAGCTCTGACACAGTTTGGCCAGAATGTCTCACACCCAATCAGGGAGGTGCCCAATCATGTGTAAAAATGGCTTCTCACATATCCCCCCTTTTATCTCTTAAAAATCAAGTGGTGGTTCACTCTCTAATCTTGTTCTACTTGGGCTGCAGAGTCAGGGTGAGAACAGGTGGGTCTCTGTAGAATTCCTGGCCTCCAGCCCTGGAAAAAGAAGAGGCTTCTAGACCCAGCACAAGTGCAGATGGCTCCACAGGGTCCCCAGTGATCCACCCCACCAGTTTTTCCTAGTTCCTATTTGAGTCCTGGCATCCATAGGGCTAGAAGCAGAGCCACCACCTTGGCACCAATGCTGAGGAAGAGGTTAGTAGTTGTGGGTGTGCAGCAGCCATATCTGTGCAAAATGCCTTTTTCCTCTAGACTCAGCACCCTTTTTTTTTTTTTTTTGTGTGTGTGTGTGTGTGTGGAGCTAGGGATCAAACCCATGCCCTTGTTCATGTGAGGCAAGCACTCGACCAGCTGAGCTATATCCCCAGCCCTTTTTGTTTTGTTGGTTTGTTTGTTTGGTACTGGGGATTGAAGCCAGGGGCACTTAACCAATGAGCTATGTCTCCAGCCCTTTTCTTTATTTTATTTTGAGACAGGGCCTAGCTAAATTGCTAAATTGCTGAGACTGGCCTTGAACTCATAATACTCATACTTTAGGCTTCTGAACTGCTGGGTTTACAGGTATGGACCACTGCACCTGGCTCAGAGCCCTCTGATGAATTCCAAAAACTCTTATCCAGATTTCCCTCCCATGTTCCCTCTCCCTATCCCACTATGAATCAGACTCCTTATAGCAAAGGAAACATTTGGCATTTGTTTTTTTGGGGGGATTGGCTAACTTCACGTAGCACTATCTTCTCTAACTTTATCCGTTTACCTGCGAATGCCATGATTTTATTGTCTTTTATTGCTGAGTAATATTCCATTGTATATATATGCCATATGTATTTTTATCCATTCATCTATTAAAGGTCATCTAGGTTGGTTCCACAATTTAGCTATTGTGAATTGTGCTGCTATAAACATTGATGTGGCTATGTCCCTGTAGTATACTGTTTTCAAGTCTTTTGGGTGTATACCAAGGAGAGGGATATTTGAGTCATATGGTGGTTCCATTTCAAGTTTTCCAAGGAATCTCCATACTGCTTTCCATATTGGCTGCAGCATTGCAGACCCACCAGCATGTATGAATGTAACTTTTTCTCCACATCCTCATCAAACTTATTGTTGTTTGTTTGCATAATAGCTATCATTCTGACTAGATGAGATGAAATCTTAGAATGGTTTTGATTTGTATTTCTCTAATTGTTAGTGATGATGAACATTTTTTCAGGTGATTGTTGATTGCACATATCTTCTAAGAAATGTCTCTTCAGGTCCTTGGCCCATTTATTGATTGGTTTTTTTGGTGTCTAGCTTTTTGAGTTTTTTATATACCTTTGTGATTAATGCTCTATCTGATGTGTGAGGGGACATGATTTGGTCCCAAGATGTAGGCTCTGTATTCATCTCACAGATTCTTTTTTTTCTTTCTTTTTTTTTTTTTTGCTGAGAAGAAACCTTTTAGTTTGAGTCCATCCCATTTATTAATTCTTGATTTTAATTCTTGTTCCTTAGGAGTCTTATTAAGGATGTTGGGGCCTAATCCTACATGATGGAGATTAGGGCCTACTTTTTCTTCTATTAGACATAGGGTCTCTGGTTGTATTCCTATATTCTCGATCTATTATGAGTTGAATTTTGTGCATTATGAGACATAGGTGTTTGATTTCATTTTGTTGCAATGGATTTCCAATTTTCCCAGTACCTTTTGTAGAAGAGCCCATCTTTTCCCCAATTCATGTTCTTGGCACTTTTGTCTAATGTAAGATAACTGTAGTTTTGTGGGGTAGTTTCTGTGTCCTCTATTCTGTACCATTGGTCTACCAGTCTGTTTTGGTGCCAATACCATGCTGTTCTTGTTATATTGCTCTGTAGTATCATTTAAGTCTGGGATAGTGTTGCCACCTGCTTCACTCTGGGGATGGAGGCCTGTTTGCCTGTATACCTGATAGAAACGGTAGGGATCAGTGGATTGGGGCTTCTGTAGTGGATGATGTGCAGAAATTTTCAACTTATTTTTTTCCTATTAACACATGATTGCAATCATATAAACACAAATCATACATCCAAAATAAAATAAAATGTACTGTTCTTGGGGCTGGAGTTGTGGCTCAATGGTAGACAGCTTGCCTAGCATGTGCGAGGGCCTAGGTTCAACCTCAGCTCCACATATAAATAAAGGTATTGTGTGCAACTACAACTAAAAATAAATAAAATGTACTATCTTTGATGAAAAAACTATGTAAGCTAGAAGTGGCCACCACATCCGATTTATGCCTCAGTTTTCAAACTCCCAGTTTGCTTCATGCTATAAATCTCTTGAGGGTTTTTAATCCTAAATCTTGGCTAAACTCTTCAGGTTTAACCTGTTGGCCTCAAAAGTCCTGAGCAGTAGTTTACCTGTGTGTGTGTGTTTTCACTACATTAATCAGTTATGTGCTTTCCTTGAAATTAAAGTGAGAGGCACTGCTCCGTGAAATGCTAGGCATAAAATCCCAGGCAACTCTGCTACAAACAACAGCAAAAGAAATGCAAGAACCATGCCAGCACAAACAGACATTTCTACATGAGAAGCAAATCAAATGTTATTTCTTTCAGCCCAAGATCTTTATGCCAAAAATTCAGCTGTGGGCTGGGGATGTAACTCAGCAGTAGAGCACTTACTTCTCTAGCTTATGTGAGGCCCAGGGTTAAATTTCCAGTCCTGCAAAAATTTTACATTAAATTCTAAAAGGGTTAGGCTCAGTGTCAGAGCTTTTGTCTACCATGCCATGAGGTCCTGGATTCAATGCTCAGCACATCAACAACAATAAAACAAACAAACAAACAGAAAAAAAAAAAGAACAGATAAATAATTGGAGTTTGTATGTCGACAGACAATTGAGGTTGTTTTGTCTACTTGTTTGTGTGTTAGTGATGTAACCAAGGGGGTCTTCACCTATGCTACATGAGGTTTTTACTACTGAGCACCAGTCCTAGGGGGTAGTTTTGTTTTGTTTTAGAGAACGGATCTGAACAAGTTGCTTAAGGCCTAGCTAAGTTGCTGAGGTTGGCATTGAACTCATGATCTTCCTGCCTCAGCCTCCCCAGTTGCTGAGACCACAGGCAGCCTCTGCCAACTCACCTGAGAGTCTTATGCGTTTTTTGTTGGAGGCCAGGGATACTGGGGATTGAACTCAGGGGCACTCAACCACTTAGCCACATCCCTAGCCCTATTTTGTATTTTATTTAGACACTGGGTCTCACTGAGTTGCTTAGGGCCTCACTTTTGCTGGGCTGCCTTTTAACTTGGGATCCTACTGCCTCAGCCTCCCAGCTGCTAGGATTAAAGGCATGCAGCCCCAAGACCAGTCCAGTCTTATATTTTTGATACTTTAATTTTGACCTGAATAATATTGATTCTTTCCTATTGAGATGTAAAACAAAATTGTAAATGTAATTGCTCTGATTAAATTTCATGAATATTGTAAATGTTCTCAAATGTAATTAATTTTAAAATATTGTCTTACCATTAAAAAGTAACAAGTTGGGGCTGGTGTTGTGGCTCAATTGTGGAGTACTTGCCTAGCATGTGTGGGGCACTCAGATTGATTCTCAGCACCACATATAAATAAATAAATAAATAAAGGTCCATTAATAACTAATCATTTTTTTAAAAAAAAGTAACAACTCTTCATCTTCCAAGCCTCTATAATGGTTCACATGAATGTCCCAGCTGATGGTCTTTTCTTTTCTTTCTTTCTTTTTCTTTTTGTGGTACTGGGGATGGAATTCGAGGTGCTTTACCAGTGAGTTCCATATCCAGGGATGCTTAAGCACAGAGCCCCATCCCCAGTCCTTTTTATTTTGAGATAGGGTCTCATTGCAAGTTGAAAGCCAGTCTCAGCAATTTAGCTTGGAGCATTGCTAAATTGGTGAGGCTGGCCTTGAACTTGCAATCCTCCTGACTCAGCTTCCTAAACCTTACTGGGATGGTAGGTGTGCACCTCCACACCCTGCTCAGGCTGATGGTTTTAAGAATATCAATGAGCCATTGTGTAACTCACACCTTTAATCCCAGTGTCCAGTGATGGTTTGGATATAGCCTTGCTGCTCTGCCACTATGACTGATTTTTATTGATCGATTTATTTTTAAATGGACATACATGTTTTCTTTCTCTTCCTGCTCCTCACTAATCTCATCTTCCTCCCTAATCTCAGGGGAAACAGGATTCCTGCACAGTTTTCCACAGTTTTCTGTCCCTGAGCACATACCCACCATAGGAACAAAGTAATCCAGACTTTGGGGATGGCACCAGAAGATCTCAGAAATTACTGTCTCCCAAATTTTAGTGGATTACAATTTGAAACAATGAATTGAAATGTAGACTTTGAATAGCCTCTTTTCTTTTTTTAATCTTTTTTTCAGTTATAGGTGGACACTGTGTCATCAGGCATGCTAGGTGAGCACTCCACCACTGAGCCCTGGCCCCACCACCTGAATAACCTCATTAAAAGCCCCCTGCTCCCCTTGATGGGCAGAATCCTTGGGACAGCAGTTCCCTATGCTTGTCTTTTGCTACCAAGGGAACAAAACTTCTTTTTCCTTTTTTCAAAAGTATATCATCTTTGGGAACATGGGCCTAACATTCAGTCACATCAGGATCTCAGAAGGCTGAAGCAAGAGTGCCCCAAGTTTGAGGTCAGCCTAGGCAATTTGGGAAGACCCTGTCCCAAAAGAAAAAGTAAAAATAAAAAAGACTGAGGATATAGTTCAGTAGTAACTGTATATAAGAGGTAAGGAGGGGTAAGTCAAGAGAATACAAATGGAAGACATGATTTACAGTAGAAGGGGTAGAGAGAGAAAAGGGGAGGGGAGGGGAGGGGAGGGGAGGGGGGATAGTAGACAATAGGACAGACAGCAGAATTCATCAGACACTAGAAAGGCAATATGTCAATCAATGGAAGGGTAACTGATGTGATACAGCAATTTGTATACGGGGTAAAAGCGGGAGTTCATAATCCACTTGAATCAAACCGTGTAATATGATGTATTAAGAACTATGTAATGTTATGAACGACCAATAAAAAAAAAAAAAAAAAGACTGAGGATATAGTTCAATAGTAAAATACCTTTGGGTAAAACCCCTAATACAAAAAAATAAATAAATAAAATAAAAAAATCAATGATGCTAAGATGAAAAGCAAACACCAGTTTTTTTTTCTTTCTTAGTTATGGTTGGACACAATATATTTATTTTATTTATTTATTTTTATGTGTTGCTGAGGATCCAACCTAGAGCCTTGCATGTGATTGACAAGCACTCTCGCTCTGAGCCACAACTCCCACCCTTTTTAAAATTATTTTTAAACTGTATTTATTTATTTACTTTGTTATTTAATTTTGGTGCTTGGATCAATTTAGGGCCTTACACATGCTATGCATGTGCTCTAGCAGTGAGCTTCACCCCCAGGTGCAAACATCAGGTTCTTTTTGGGCTTGATCAGAGGTTGTTGCCTGGTTTCTGTGATGATGAGGTATAATCAAGGAATTTGAAATCACTGATGATCACAGAGCTGGGAAAATTGTGAATTCACAAGCAGGTTAAACAATTGGGGAGTCCTCAGCTCCAGACTTGATGTACAACTCAAAGATCTAGAAAAACAGAATAATGTGTTCCATCCTGTCAGGTTGGCTTCACTGTACTGATAATTTCAGGGGAAACATGAAGAAGCAAAAAGAAAACATAAGAGGGGAAAACCCTGGACACTTTCTAGGGCTGAAATATACACCAAACCAAAATATTTCTTCTGGTTTTTTTGTTTGTTTGTGGTTTTTTTTTTTTTTTTTTTTTGGTACTGGGGATTGAACCTAGGGGTACTCAGCCATTGAGCCCCATCTCCAGACATTTTTTTTGTATTTTATTTTGAGATAGGGTCTCGTTAAATTGTTTAGGGCCTCGCTATTGCTGACACTGGCTTGGAACTCTTGATGCTCCTGTGTCAGCCTTCTTAGCCTCCAGGATGACAGGCATGTGGGAGACCAGGCCCAGCTGGCCTAGAACTCTTGATTCTCCTGAGCCATTGGAATTACAAGCCTCTGTCACTGTGCCTGGAAAAACAAAGGTTTCAATAGATAAACTATTCAAAAAAACTGTTGCCAAAAGCTCAGTCCTTGTCCCCGTTGATGCCAATCCAATAACAAAGACACAGTTTTGAGAAAAAGGAAAAAGAAGGTTGATTGCTTTACCAGCAAAGGAGAAACATGGGGGGCTGCTGTCCCAAAGGCTGTGCTTCTGCCCATCAGCAGGAACAGGAGGCTTTTACAGAGGGGATTCAGAGAAAAGGAGATTAGGGAGGAGAGATCAGGAAGAAGGTGAGGGGTTAGGGAAGAGAAGCTCAAGGAGAAGAATATCAGGGTGAGAACATCAGGAAGAAGTTTAGGGAAAAGAAGATCAGGGAGGAGAAGATCAGGGAGATAAAGCCTGGGGAAACAAAAAAAATAAATAAATTTCAAAGCCACCAGGGATATAGTCAAGCACCAAGTGAACCCCTGTTACAAAGCTATTCAGGTCCTTTCCTTCTGGAGGGGTCAGTGTGCCCCACAGACAGCACACTGCAATTTGAAGGCCTCTACTCTAAGGAGCCATCACCCCAATGGCAGCCTACCCCCCAGCCAGCTGGCTATATGGGAGGTGCACCATAAACAGGCTGATTAAAGCTGAGAGCCTGCCTTAGTCTTTGTAGAGGGGCTGAGGGGAAGACAGACCAGTTGGGGTTATTTCAGTGATCAGAGGGAAGATAGGCTTGCACAGAGTTGGTGCCTCAAAGAGGGATGGAAGTGGATTTAGGAATGGATGAACTGTGAGATTAAAGAAGACAGAAATCCAGAGTGGGCTGAGCATTAGGCACTGGAGGTGCTTTTTTAAATAATTATTTTTATTTCATTGGTTCCAGAGATTGACCAAAGGGGTGCTTTACCACTGAGCTACATCCCCTGGCCCATTTTTTTATATTTACTTATCTATCTATATATCTATTTATTTTGAGACAGGGTCTCTTTAAATCATCTTCCTGCCTAGCCTCTGGATTTCCTGGGAAAACAGGTGTGTGGCCAAGTGAACAAGTGTCTTGCCTAGACACCTGTCTGCAGGTAGGATAGGTGGGGTGGCCATCTCAGTGGCAGGCTTAGGGAGAGACTCTAGGGAGGGGCCATGGCTGGGATGGGATTCCAGGGAGGGGAGGAATGCAGGTCAAGAGGGGGTTGGACATAAAAATCTCAAAATCCTCAGGAGGGGAGGGGCCAAGGAAGAGGTGAGCAGTGAAATAGCCTTGGCTGAGACAGTCTCCCACCTTTGTTCACTACACAGTACTGCTATAATGATCTCCTCCCAGGTAAGCCTGGCCCTGGAGCAGGCCCTGCAGCAGCCGGGCCCTCTCCCTGCTTGCCCTGTTTCTTTCCCTATGGGTTGTGGGGTGCTAGGAAACAGCATTTTTAAAATCTCTATTTTCAAAGTGGGGGTAGTAAACTAGCAGGATCCTGAGAAGAAAATGCAGCATGTGAAGAGCTCTATACAGGTCGTATCTGTAAAATATTGGTGCATTGGTGGGTGAGAAGTTAATAGTATCTTTTTCAGGAGCAGTGTAATAGCTAGAGCTATGTAGCAAGAGCCTGGTTTTCCATCTTCTCCATTGCCCACGGGGGAACTTGAACTCTTTTTTTTTTTTGCACTGAGAATTGAACCAAGGAACACCCGACTATCCCCAAACCTTTTTTATATTTAGAGACAGGATTTCCCCAAGCTGCTTAGCACCTCGCTATTGCTGAGGCTGGCTTTGAACTCTCTATCCTCCTGCCCCAGCCTTCTGTACTTCTGGGATTAAAGGCATGTGACACCCTGCCTGGCTCCTGTCTTCTTAAGGAAACATAAGTAGACAAGTAACTGCTATTTTCCCTGTTGATAAGTTGTTGATTTCCTGCACAGTCAAACTTAAATCTTCAATATCATGGACTTGACTTCTAGGTAGAGACTGCTGCACACATTGTGTAGACCACATCTGCTCTGTTAAACTGGTCTGTTCCTGGCAGAAGCACCCAAGTGGGTGAGTAGCTGAGGGTTGGCCAATGGTTTGGGGACTGGACAGTGGTGGGCAGGTCTGCAGGGTGGGGGAGTCCACGGTGGGGGAAGGGTATCTTAGAGTGAATCAGGTGAAGTGACCCTTTACAGTCTCAGGAGTTCTAGATTAGAACTTTAGTGCCTAGCTCCATGGCACACACTGTAATCCCTGCGATTTGGAAGGCTGAAGCCAGGGAATCAAAAGTTAGAGGCCAGCCTCAGACATTTAGTTTGATCCTGTCTCAAAAACTGAGAAGGAGCCAGTCGAAATGGCGCATGCCTGTAATTCCATCATCTGGGGAAGCTAAGACAGGAGAATGGCAGGTTCAAAGCCAGCCTCAGCAATGGTGAGGCACTAAGCAACTGGGTGAGATCCTAAGCAACTGGGTGAGACCCTGTCTCTAAATAAAATACAAAATAGTGCTGAGGATGTGGCTCAGCTGTCTAGTGCCCCTGACCCTTGGTACCAAAAAAAAAAAAAAAAGGTTGGGAGGGGGGCACTGAGGATGTGTCTCAGTTATGGAGCTCTCCCCCCAAGGATCAATGCCAACCTCCTTGCCAAAATAAATAAATAAATAAAAGGAGTTTAGCTTGGGGCTAGGATTGTGGCTCAGAGGGAGAGAGCTCACCTGGCTTTCTTGAGGCACTGGGTTCAATCCTTAGACCTTAGCACCACATAAAGATATTCTGTCCACCTCTAAAACCTCAGTTTAGATACCAAGTTTATAACGATTAAATATAAATTCCAGTGTAATTAATGAAAAGAAACATGAGCAGTGATGAATTTCCCACTCAAGATCCTAGCTTCTCTGAGTGGAGAGTCCCTAGGAAAGCAAGGTAAAACAGGCTGAGCAATTTTTCTGGTTAGCATTATAACCTAAGTGAAGCTGGGGCAGGAGGCATGGGTTAGCATTATAGATCCAAGGAACTGAAAAACTGAGCTTTATTTTTAAGTTCATTTTCTTAGTGTCTATGCAATAGTAGGCAGTATCCTTAGGAAAAAGTGAGACTGTTGAGCAATTCACAGGCCTGGGGCCTTAGGGCTGGGTGGGTAGGTGAATTCTCCCTACACTTTTTTTTAGATGTTGATGGACCTTATTTTCATTTATTTATTTATATGCAGTGTTGAGAATGGAAGCCCTCTAGTTTTAGGAATGAGAAAAGAAAACATTGATTTGTGTTTTCTTGGCTTATGGCCTCCTTCTTTTCATAGGTTTATTAGCTATCTGCAATAAATCATTAAGGTAAATGACTTAAAAAGAGGCCTTTTTTTTTTTCTGACAGTATTAATGAACTTCCCACTCCAGGTTGGGGGTAGGAGCCTAGAGGGTCAGGCTCTGTATTTGAGGCCCTCCATTGCATCCCCAGTGTCTCACAAAAATTCCACTTCATTTAGTATAGGCTCTGGCCTCCTTAGCCACTCAGTTTGGTGGGCTATTACTTATGGGGTACAGGGTAAGAGAATAAGGTAGAGTGCCAAGTTCACTTCTAGTTAATGAGTATGCTTCCTTGGGTCAGGGGCCTTTCTCATTTTTTAATGACTTCATATTTTTGTTATGATTTTCTCCTTTGATACTATTGGAGTTTGGTTCTGATTCTGAGGCCAGGTGGTTGAAAACCTTTCAGTCTCTACAGATCTCTTTTCCTTGTTGTGTACTCTTCCATAGTTTGGACATTTTGGTATCTTTGTTCCAAGTCAGAAGTGGGAATGTGGGTAATTTCCATTTTTCTCTCATGGTACCTGTGGCTTTTGCAGGACACATTACCCTAAAAAGTGAGTGTTGGGTGACAGGCCTCTGCCAGGTTATTGACCCCAAGATCTAACAATTCCTGGGGCCCCTTTAATTGCAGCAAGGGCCAGTTTTTGCCCTAGTACTGGCCATAGGGACTTTCAAATATAGGGATATGGGTTTTTGTGTGTTATTAGGGGAGTTTAGGGGATTGGACCCAGGGCCTTGGGCAAGCTAGGCAAGTACTCTACCACTGAGCCCAGGCTCCAGGGAACTTATTTTTTGGTACCAGAGATTGAACCCAAACTCAGAGGTGCTTAAGCACTGAACCACATCCCTACCCCTTTTTATTTTTTACTCTGAAACAGCCTGGGTAAGTTCTGAGGCTGGCTTTCAATTCCTGAATCCCCAGAATGACAGCCAGGTGCCCTGCACCCAACTCTAGGAAACTTTTGATTTGCCTTCCTCAAATTAATAAAATTGAGAATCTTTTCATATTTATGCTCTCTGGCTTTTGTGTATATGCTTACAAAGAATACAATTGCAGTATATATTGTCGGATCAGTCAGGGCAGGCAATGGCCAAAGGAGGCAGATTTAAAAGGACTGCTGAACAGGCTTTATTGATATATCACTTGATCAGACCCACAGAGGGGACAGGAGAAGGGTCTGAGGAGAAACCGTGTGGAAGCTCGACCGGACTGGACTTTTATGGGGCTTACAGCAGGAAGGGAAGGGCTTGGGACAGGAAAAGGTGTTTCTAGGGTCCCTTGCCCCCTTGAAGTTGGTCAGGGGATTTGGCTGAACTCCAGGATTGGCCAGGGGGTCCTGTTGATTGACAGGCGTTTCTGCCAGCATCTGATTGATGTTCTTTTCCAGAGCAGGCTGCTTTGTTCTAAATTGCCACTAAGTCACAGCCACCGACCTAACATATATTTTTTCTGCCAATTTTTTTTTTTTTTTAAGCTGGCGATTGAACCGAGGTGCCTTTTACCACCAATCTACATCCCCAGTCCTTTTTTTCTTTTGAGAACAGGTCTCACTGAGTTGCTGAGGGTCTCCCTGAGTTACTGAGGCTGGCCTTCAACCTTCAGCACTCCTGCCTCAGCTTTAGCTGGGATTACAGGCATGCCCCTCTGGCATAGTCATTTGTTTGTATGTAAATCTATGTATATATTGGACTGGGGATGTGGCTCAAGCGGTAGCATGCTTGCCTGGCATGCGTGCGGCCCTGGTTCGATCCTCAGCACCACATACAAAGATGTTGTGTCTGCCGAGAACTAAAAAATAAATATTAAAAATTCTCTCTCTCTAAAAATAATAAAATAAAATAAAAAAGTAAATCTATGTATATATACACATACAGATTTTATATTGTTTATTTTAAATTTGGAGAGGAGCAGAAGTGTTTCAGATTTTTGTTTTTTCAGATTTTTTTTGTTTCAGATTTTGAAATAAAGCGTGTGTGTCTGTGTATGAAATGAGATGACAAAGTCTATTGATGTGAAGTATTTTATTGGTTTCAGTTTGCTCTATAAACTCTGCATTTTGGAGCATCTCAGATTTAGGATTTTGATTTTGGAGTGCTCAAACTACATATATACAATATAATGTGCAAGTTTTAGTTTCATAATTGGTGTGTCATAGATACTATATAGAATTATATGATGTGTACAAACTGTCATTGGATTAACCTTTGTCTTATCAGAGGGCATTGTTTTCTAGTCACAACCACCTCAGTATTCAAAACCTTGTTTCTGGGTTTTTTTGAGTACTGGGGATTGAACCTAGAAGTGCTTAATCACTAAGTTACTAAGGCTGGCCTTGAACTTGGAAGCCTGCTACACACTGCTGATTCTGGGATAGTAGGTGCATGCAACTGCACCCTACAAGACATTCTTTTGTTATTGTTGTAGATGGACCCAATGCTTTTTATTTTTATGTAGTGCTGAGGATTAAACCTAGTTCCTTACATGTGCTGGGCAGGCGCTCTGCCATTGAGCTGCACATTCTTAAACAATTATAATTTTACCCAGCTAGTGAAATTAATATTCCTCTCTTACTCTGTCCATCCAAAATCTCTGCTGCTTTATAATTAATCTATTCTGAAGAATAAACAAATATTACAATGCATTTGAAACATTCTGGAAGTCTACAATTATATGGCTGTCACAAGCCACATGTAAAAACTGTTGTTCTTTTTGAACAGATTTTTTGATAAGTTTTTTAAGCCTGAGTTTCTCAAACTGAAGACAATTTGAAAAAGTAAACCATACACACACAAAAAAATTGGTCTATTCCAATTAGAATCCAAATAAGGCACACACGTTGCATATAGCCAGTTCTGTTATTGTGAGCTAGAGAAGGCCCCTCTCTGGCCTGGGTATGATTATTCAAGTCCTGTTCAAGGCTCTGTGTTGTGGGTTGTTGTGGCTGCTTCCTGATTTGCGCACCACACCTGGTGCTGTGTTGTGCTTAGTTTATTTCATTAAGAAGGTGACTTTTTTTTTTTGCAACGAGTTTGTCTGTTTTAGATTTGCCCAACAACTCCAAATTCCCTTTGACCCCAGCTCCTAGCAATCACCTGTGTGTCTATGAATTTGACTACTGTGGGAGCTCAAATCGAGTATTTCTTAGTTCGGGCCTACTTTACTTAGTTTCTATTGAAGGTTTCTCTATGTTGTATTCTGTGTCAGAATTTCCTTTAAGTTTGTGTGATGTTCCACAGCATGTATATGCCAAGCCTTATTCACCTATTCACGCATGGTTAGGTATTTAGGTTATTTACCTCTGGCTGCTGTAAATAATGATGTTATGCTGTGGACTGGGATCCAGGAACAGTGGAGCCTACTTGTAATACCAGCAACTCAGGAGGCTGAGGCACTAGGATTCCAAATTTGAGGCCTGCCTTACCAACTTAGGCCATAAGCAATCCAATGGGACCCTTGTATCCAGCTCCCACCATTCCCCTGCAAAAAAATAAAATGAAATGAAATTTTAAAAGGACTTAGGATATAGTTTAATGATAGAGCAATCCTGGGTTCAATTTTCAGTGTGTATATTCCTCCCTCCCAAAAAAATTATACTACAATGAACGTGTACAAGTGAACAATGTACAAATATCTAAGTCCCTGCTTTTCTTCTTCTGGGCATATACACAGAAGCAGATGGCTCTTACAGTAACTATTTTTTTACAGTATCTATATTTACCTGCACATGATAATTATATGTAGTAGTGTGATGCATCATTCCATATTTGTATATGCACATAACATTTTGATTAATGTCATCCCCCAGTACCATCTCTGTCCTCCCTTCTCCATGCTCTTGCTTGTTCCACTGAGCTACCTTCCATTATTACTAATTATTATAGGATGATAATTATATAATTATATGTAATATAATTATATGATAATTATACTAATTATTTTATGATAAGGAGGTGAGGGGTATATGATGATTACATAGAAAAGTGGGGTTTATTGTGACATATATGCACATGGGCATTGCATAATTTGGTCAGTTTTGCTCCCTGATACTTACCCATGTCTCCCCCTTCCCCTCCTGTTTCCTTCCCTCTATGGTGGTCTCCCTTCTATTTTAGTGAGATCTTTTAATAATTCTTTCTTTCTCTCTAGCTTCCACCTGAGGGAAAACATACAGGCATGTGCACCATGCCCAATTTCCCTGACCTTTTGGTTTTATTGTGAGGCAGAGTCTTGCTGAATTTCCCAGACTGGCCTCAGACTTGTGGTCCTCTTGCCTCAGCCTCCCACATAGCTGGGATTATAGGGGTGTGTCATGGCACCCAGCTATT
Source organism: Urocitellus parryii (assembly GCF_045843805.1). Taxonomy (NCBI): domain Eukaryota; kingdom Metazoa; phylum Chordata; class Mammalia; order Rodentia; family Sciuridae; genus Urocitellus; species Urocitellus parryii. The sequence continues at coordinate 44,608,558 of NC_135541.1, read as the reverse complement.
TGTTTTAAGATGGGGGTCTCTGTTGCCCAGGTTTTTCTGGAACCTGTGGGATCAAATATTCATCCCACCTCAACCTCCCTAGCAGCTGGGATTATAGGCACGAAGGGCTACATACCTAGTTAATTCCTACTCCTTTTGATAATTTACCCTGATCTCCATTCCAAGAACCACTGAACCCCTGCAAGGTGGTGTGTTTTTTGTTTTTTGTTTTGTTTTGGTTGTGTGGGCTTGAACCAGGGCTGTGTGCATGCTAGGCAAGCACTCTGCCATCTTAGCTATTTCCCCAGCCCAAGGATATGATTTTGGAACAGCTTGGGAATTGTTGGCAGTGGTGAACTGGACTGATAAGACCTGAGTACTCACCAGGCCACAGAGAGGAAGAGGGTGGGACGATCTCTGCTGTCAATCAAGCCAGTTGTTCTGTGCTTTTCCTCCCTTGTGCCTGTTAGCTGCCAATTCAGGAATGGAGTGGCCTGTTGCTGAGGTCAGGCACTTGCACGATACAGTGCATACAATTATTGAAACCAAAGAGGAGGGGCTGAGGCTGTGATTCAGTGGTAGAGCACTTGCCTAGCATGTGTGAGGTATTTGGTTTGATTCTGAGCATCACATAAATAAAGTTCTATCAACAACTAAGAACATATATGTATATTCAATTTAACTGAGGCTCTTTAAGCAAAGATGGGTCCTGCAGGAGGTGGGAAGAGGGGTGTGGTTTACTTCTGCATTGATATTTTAATATTCGTACTCTGAAAAATAATATTCTTCATTGACTTCAGCTAATTTTAATTTGTTTATTTTTATTTCATTTTTTAAATTTATTTTTGGTATTCTGGGTTGAACTCAAGGGCATAGAATCACTAAGTCATATCACTATCCTTTTTTCTTTTTGACATTTAATTTTTAGTGGTAGGTGGACACAATATCTTTATTTTTTTTTCGTGGTGCTGAGGATCAAATTCAGTGCCTCACACATGCTAATCTAGCACTCTATAACTGAGACACAACCCCAATCCTCTATCCCTTTATAATGGCCTTGAACTTATGTGCGTCCTGCCTCAGCTTCCTAAGTAGCTGAGATTTGAGGTTGACACCACCACATACAGTTTGTCAGCTGATTTTTGAGGAATAGTCCAAATGTTACCAATCTCTGTAATTAGAAAGACTTCTCTTCCTTGTTTTGTGCAGGATCCCATCCAGGTTTGTATGGAACCTTGTTAAAAAAAATGTTTGTTTTAGTTAATTTGTTTGCTCATTATGCAGAATGTGAACTGAAAAACTAATACTATGGGAAATCAACTAGTTCCATTAGTTTTAGTTATCAGCTGTCAGGCTCATCTGTTTTTCTTCTGTGCTGGGGAATGAACCCAGGGCCTTGCATATGCTACACATGTACTGTGCCACTGAGCTACATCCCCCCCACTTTTTATATATATATTTTTTGAGACAGGATCTTGTGAAATGGCTCAGGCTGACCTTAAACTTGTAATCTTCAAGTTCCTGAGGAGCCTCAAGTTCCCCAGCTTCCTAATTAACTGAAATTATAGTATATGCCACCACACACAGCATGTCAATGGGTTTTAATGATCATGAACAAATTGTGAATACTGACTTTTCTCATTCTAGTGTTCATATGCCCATCTCATTAGTTGTCCTCTAGTAATTTTTATGGAGTACACATAGTTAATTATTATTAACTCATATTACGGAGTTTCTCAGTGAAATTCATTGGTAAATAATTTTTCATTTCTCTTTATCTCAGATGAGAGTTTTTTAAGGATTTTACGTTTCTGGAGCCTAACCCGTGTGCAAGAATTAAAATTACTCTTCAAAAGGGAAATCAATATAATCTGGACAATATAGACACCCTGTCAACTGTACAGTAAAAAATGTCTAGATTTGCCAAGGAAGAGGAACAAACCACCTGTGTCAAAAGAAATCAACTAAGAGGTACTAATGAGGAGCTACCTCGGATGTTAGATTTCAAGTACAAAGATTATATATCAACAACTATTGTGGAGAAATTTAAGGTCTTCATGGAAATGCAGGACCTGATGTTCTTTGAGATGAGGGAAACGCTGAAAAATGACCTGAAGGAAATGCTGGTAAAAAGTAAGATTTCTGAAACAAAAGACGAAGAGCACTGTGGTAGCAGGGAAGAGTGGCAGGAAGCGAGAGATTTCGCTTCACAAAAAATAGAGTTGAGGGAAGAAGAAGAAAAAAAATCTAAAATAGCTGAGTGTACTGAAAACTTAACTTTTAGAAAAGAGGAAATAGAGGAGCCGAGTTGTAAATGGGACAAAGCCAAGATGTCCACTAGCAATCCAGGGAAGGAATTACCCCAGAATGAGCCCCAAAGTTACCAAGCCATTGGAGGGATGGCAGAAGCCTCAGATATGTACGACGACACATGTAGAAATGGCAGTCACCACATACGACTGCCCAACAAAGAGAAGAGAAAGCACAGGGAGGGTGGAGCAGTAAAAGCAATGGAGAAAGAAAACCACCAGAGCCTCAGTAACAAAGGGAAGACCCTCAAAGCATCAAAAGAAGAAACTCTGATGGAGGAAGGAGCCGTGCTCACCCTGGCTGCAGACCCTCTGGCATCAGCCACCTTGGAAGTCAGTAAGCAGTGGGGCGACATCTTCAACATTTTGAGAGAAAATGGCTTTTGCCCTGAGTTTCAATGTGAGGTCCAATTAGCATTTAAATATGATTTTGAGATGAAGTTATTTTCAGACCTGCAGAGTTTACGACAATTTACCAGCCAAAAACCTGTCTTAGAAGAATTACTGAACCATGTGCCCCCACAGAAGGAAGAACCAAATCTAGGAAGAGAATATGGGCTCCCCGTAAAAGGGGTAAGTATATTAATATGTCAAGTTATGTGCAAAGTGGAAGTAGTAGTTGGTGCAGTTATTCTGGAGAAAATTAGTTTTGTGGGGTTTTTGTGTTTTTGTTTTTTTGGTGCTGGGCTCTGAATCCAGGGCCTTGCACAGGCCAGGTTAGCACTCTTCCATCTGAGCTGTATCCCCAGCCCAGAAAATCAGTATTTATGAAACAATCTCATAAAGAAAAAGCAAGACATTAAAAATAATTACTTTGACATTTCTTTACAATTTTTTATTTACATTTACTTATTTGGGGTGATGAGAACTGAGCCCAGGGGTACCTTACTACCGAATTACATCCCACTCCTGTTTTTTGTCTTTAAGTTCTTAAATTCTTTTTTTGTGTGTGTGGTGCTGAGGATCAAACTCAGTGTCTCACACCTTCCAGGTGAGTGCTCCACAACTGAGCCACATCCCCAGCCCCTTTTTGTAGATATTTAGAGGCAGCTTCTCCATGAGTTGCTTTGGCCTCTGCTTTTGCTGAGGCTGGTTTTGATCCTCCTGCCTCAGTCTCATGAGTTGCTAGGATTATAGGCAAGCACCACTGTGCCTGGTTAAAAGGACTTATTGCAAGAAACAGACAAATGATGAAAATAGTCATTTAGAGTCTGTTATGTACAAAGCATCAAGGGATAGGAATGTAGAAGGACCAAGGTAGGCATAAAGACATCATGAAAATTTGTTGCGAGTACTACTAAAATAGCTATGAGTGTGTTGGAATAATCATACAGACACTTGCCTTGCTTGGGGCCTAGGCCTTCATAAACATGTAATTACTACAAGGCCCTGAGTTTGATACTCAGCACCAAAAAAAAAAAAAAAAAAAACGAAGAAGAAGAAGAAATATTGAAGCAATTCTTCCAGTACATGCTCATTGTCAAAAGTGGTAGTCATATTAAATTTAGAGAGTGAAGTGACAATTTTTAATTTTGTATGAGACATAGAATTTACCAAACTTTTCTTTTGACTTTCAGGGTAATGATGTAGTAAATTCAAAACATGAAGCTGGAGGAATAGCAAATGATGGCTTGCATTTCGTATTCACCAAAGAGGTAAAAGTCTCTAGGCTAGAAATGAAGAACTTAGAGACTCGGGAGGAAGAGTTTTCAGAGTGGAAGGATAAAGGAATCCCTACCTTTGAGGTGACAGGAGAAGACTCGGAGACCCACAAGGAAGACATCTTTTATGTGAGGGCAGAAGAGGAAGAAGGGGCCTGTGATGTGGAAGAGGAGGGACAAGAGGAAATGGAAGAGGAGGTGGAGTGGTGGGAGGAGGAGGAGGAGGAGTGGTGGGAGGAGGAGGAGTGGGAAGATGACTCAATATTTTGTGAGAAGAGGGACTCAACCTGTTGCCTTGTTCCTGTGACAAGTGTGATGGATAAGATGGGAACAACTATAATCGGTGTCCTCAGAGAGATGGGAGAAGAGATTGGAAAAATTAAAAAATGCCGTACAGAAACCCTGGAAACTAAGAATTCAATAGATGATCTTTGGAGTAGAATAGATAGCCTTGAAGAAAGTCTTTCCAATCTAGATGATGAAACGCTACAATTCTCTACAGATATCATACACGTTGTGTTTAATAAGATAATAAATTAATGCTAAAGGAGAGGGAGGATAGATTCAGAAGGGCCAACCTCCGTTTGATAGGAATCCCAGAAAAAGAGAGTGAAGAGAATGAAGCAGAGGACATACTGCAGGAAGTAATTGAAGAAGATTTTCCAGAGCTTAGGGATTCTAGTCTTGGGATAGCAAGGGCTCACCGAATCTCCAGTGTGATTGATAAAAACAGACTGACTCTGAGACACATCTTGGTGAAGTTTTTGAATTGTAGTGATAAAGAGAGAATCCTAAAACCTTCTAGAGAGAAAAAAGTTAACATATAAGAAAGGCTTTCGCCCTAGAATCCTATATCCAGCTAAATTGGCATTTGATTTCCAGGGTCAAACAAAGATATTTTTTGATATGGAAGAATTTAGGAAGTTTACTTCTCATGTACCCACTTTGAAAGAATTATTGGAGAAAACAACATCGGTGGCTGCAACTTACACTCTCCTCACCCCAACATAGATCTAGAAAACTGACGAACACAACATCACGTCTGTCCAGAAGAGTAAGAGCTAACTGGGGATAAGGGGAAAGGAGTAGCCTTACCCAGATGTTAGGAAGGTTAGAGAGCATATTTTAAAAATTTGATAGTCATTGTAGTTTGCCTAGTGTGAAAATTCTGTATTACTGAGCCGGGAGGAAGGAATCTGTCCATGGACCAGATGGGTAAAGTAATAGGAATTTACAGGGGTAAGGTGGCAGGGTAAAGTAGAGAAGAAAAAAATGAAGCCGCTGAATGTGTAGGGAAGGATATTTCATAATCTTATCATGTATCAGTGAATCTGCTTTTTCCATTTGAATATATTCATTTTGCAATTAAAAGTTTTACCTTTTCCAATGTACTTTGTCATTACTGTATGTAGTTGAATAGTTTTTAATTTTACTGCCTAACTCCATACAGATGAACTCTCTTCCGTGTTTTCAATACTTGTGCTTTTATTTTTTGCAGTACTGGTGGTTGAAGCCAGGATCTTGCCCATGGGGGAAACCCCTCTAGCATTGAGTTGCACCCCCACTCCTGATGCAGATCTTAGAAAATGAGAAACCACAGAGGGTTACAGCCTTTGGACATTAATGAACAAGGGCAAGTCTTGGCAGCTGCAGTAAAACAGGCTTTAGGTGCCAGGCCAAAAACATGCTACAATTGTGAACAAACATTTAAAACATTTTAAAAGGAATTGCCCCATAGGAGGAGGGTTTAACAAAACTAGGTATCAAAGGAGTAGAATATCGGGTATTTGCCCATGATGCCATAGAGGGAGACATTGGGCTAATGAATGCCTCAGTCTGGCTGCACAATTCACTAGCCATTGTCAAGCAGAAACTTTATTTTTAGAACACACAACGCCCTACCACAGTAATTCCCTCAGAGCCCAACTGCCACCACTGGGTTCTGGTGAGCCTCTCAATCCCCCACTCGTCCTGCTCTTGAGGCCATTGGCTGGGTCGCATGGGTGGAGCCAAAAGAGTCCCCCAATGAGCAGCTCCTTCGTTGTCTGAAAGGGCAGGGAAACAGCCCTATGAGCATCACCGCAGAGGAGCCAATCAGCTGGCAGCTGGAAGTTTGCTGGTGCCACAGTGAGCCAATCAACCGGATGTTTGCTGGGGCAGCAGTGAGCCAATCAGCTGGAAGTTTGCTGGGGCCCCTTAGGCTGTTGCTTTCAACACTGAAGCATTTCTCTAGCCCTTTGAAAAAAGAATTTGGGACAGTGTGTTTCTAAATTGCTTAGGGTCTCACTCAGTTGCTGAGACTGGCCTCACTAGCGATTCTGGTGCCTAAGCCTCTGGAGTTACTGTTATTACAGGTATTCACCAAGAAGTATGGCTCATAATGTACTGTGGTTTTTTTGTTTGTTTCATTCTATATTTGTATTGGGGATAAAACTTCAGGGCGCTTCACCACGAGGCCATATCTCAAACCTTTTTAATATTTTATTTAGAGACAGGGTCCCTTAGGGCCTCCCCAAATTGCTGAGGCTGACCTTGAACTCATGATCCTTGGTCCTCAGAATCCTGATCTGATGGGATATCAGATGTGCACTACCTTCCTCGAAGGTTTTTTTTTTTTTTTTAACTTCTTCATATAGGTGAATTTTCTTTTCTTTTGTGAGGTGTGGGTTTGGGTGGGGATTGTTTTTGTTGTTTTTCACTTCTGTTATTTAGTGGCTTTCTTTGGGGTAGCAGCTATGGGCACAACTGCATCATCTGTTGACCTTCTGGGACAGCATGCCCACTGGAGATGACCTTTTGAAACTTGACTACTTTTCAAGGTATTTTGGAACCTATGTTCAAAAGACTAGAGAATCCTGGGCAAGTTGGGAACATGCAGATACTGGGCTTGGAGACATCAAGGAGGCAGAAGGCACCATACAGAAAATTCTTAGAGGAGGGGAAAAGGAGCCTCACAGTCTAGCAGGAGGGAGTGACCCACTTGGGCTTGGTGGGTGTTAGGAAGTGGGGAAGCTGGGCCAGACCACACTGGAGTGTGAATCCAAGGCTTTAGTTCAGAGAACTTCTGTAGGCAGCGGGGAGCTTTTGATGGGTCTATTGAGGGCAGGATGCCATGAGCTGAGAGGGGTTCACCAGATGCAGTGGACAGCTGGGTGGTGGGCACTCCTGCCAGGTCAGTTCTCAAAGTCAGGGTGTGCTGGAACTCATGAGCATTTTGAAAGAGTCCTAGGTACAGATGTTGTTGGGATGAAAGTATTTGGAGAGGCTCTGGGTCCCTAAGGGAAAGGAGAGAAGAGAAGAAAAGAGAATGAAAACTTTTCAATGGGTAGGAGGAGAGAGGATCTGAGATGGAGCCCTGGGGAGGAGAGCCAGGGAGAGCAGCATGGCAGAAGCCCAGGACAGAGCAGCACTAAGCTCAGGAAGTCACTGCATTAGCACTACACATAGTGGAGGAATGACAAAAAGAGGAAGAGAGAATGGTAGAGACTGTTCCTAGTAGAGGGCTTCTTCATTCTGGCACCAAACCTGCAAAAGAGTGTAAAGGAGCAAATTGGAAGCACTGATAGGAAGTAGGTTCTAGAAAGAAGGGGTTCTTACTGTTTTTGGGGGGTCAGACTTTTCCTTGTCTGGCTGGGTAGGACATTCTTGTTGAAGATATTGACTAGAGCTTTTTTTTTTTTTTTTTTTTTTTTTTTTTAGTGGTGCTGGGGCTTGAACCCAGGGCCTTCCACTGTACCAACTGAGCTATAGCTCCCACCTCTGGTGCTTTTTTAAAAAAATTTTGTCAAAGAGAAGTCCACTAGATGAAGAAACCTAAACTAAGTAGTATTTCCTTCATATTTGAGACTTGCTTCAAGTTTCTTATAAATAGAGGTCTCTCTAAATATTGGGAATATTTGATTGTGGATTGTGAATATGTTGAACTTTTCCATGCAAATGATGTCTAACAAATGCCTGTGGGTTCTCAATAAATGTTTGTCCCCCAACCTACCACTCCAGGTACTTTTTAGGTAAATCAGGCTCAGTGTTCCACTCTAGGGAGGTCGCTTATTCCTGATTAGAAAGGAGATCAAGTCTGCTCCTGGGGCCACACATGTCTGCTTCCAGGTCCAGGCTGTGTTCTTCCAGCCTGGCTTGACCTTTCCAGGCACATCAGCATTTACCTCTGCTAAGCCTGCTCTCTTCTTTCTCTCTAGCTCTCTCTTTCTCTTTTTTGGTATCAGGGATTGAACCCACGGGCACTTGTTCACTGAGCCATATTTCCATTCCTTTTTAATATTTTATTGAGAGACAGGGTCTCACCAAGTTGCTTAGGGCCTCACTAAGTTGCTGAGGCTGGGTTAGAACTTGTGATCCTCCTGCCTCAGCTTCCAGGATTCTAGGCATGCTCCAGGGTGCCTGCCTCACTTTGTCTGTCTGCAACTGGGTAATCACTTTGGAAGCTACAGGACAGTCCTCTTGCTTCCAGACTGTGCATGGATCAGGAGGCATGTGGAAAAGGTCACTGTGTCGTCAAATGCGACTTGTCCTCCAACAAACACTCATCCAAACCATGCTGGATTCTAGTAGATAAAAGTCTGTCCAGATCTTGAACAAGTTTCCTAGTCCATGATGGAACATGAATTCAAAGGGCATCACCGTGTGTGTGGTGTGAGGGATCAGTTTCTGGTTTTCAGGATTATTTTTACTGTCTTGATGAGTGACTGAAAGGTGTCCAGGTCAAGTACCCTGAATAGAGATGCTTGGCTATTCTGATGCTTATCTGAAATTCTTAGAATTAAAAATATTGGGGATTGTTTCAGATTTTGGAATAATAACATATACCTGATGTGTTTGGGATGGGAACCAAACCTAAACATGAAATTTTAATATGTGTATATGAGTATATGTATGGGAGCCATCTGAAGATTGAACCCAGGGATGCTTTAACAGTGAGCTCAATTCCCAGCTATTTTTATTTTGAGATACGATCTCATTAAACTGCCAAGTTTGCCTTGACCTTGTGATCTTCCTTCTTCAACCTTCTGAGTAGCTGGAATTACAGAAGTGTGCCACGTTGCCTGTTAAAATTCATTAATGTTTCCTAAACACCTTATACCCATACATCCAAGGGAATTTTACCCAATATTTTTAATGATTTTATGCATGAATCCAAGTTTCATGGTATGGAATTTTCTACTTGTAGCATCATGTCAGAACTCAAAATGTTTCTGACTTTGGAGCATTTCGGGCTTTAGATATTTAGATTCAGGATGCTCAATTTGCATTATTTCAGGAAACCTTTCCCATGGAAGATAAAAATTGCAAATAACTATAATTTATTTTAGGAATTTTCCCCCAAAAAGTAAGCAAATGTCAATTTGTTTGATTCTTCAACAGAATGCATCTAACAACAGTTTACTTCTCTAGACTCTTTGAATCTCTCACCTCAAAAACATTATCCTTGCTGTATTCACCAGTTTTGAACTATTATATCATTATTTTTTCTTTTTGTCTTCTTCACTGTACCTGGAAATTGAACTTGGGTCTTTGGGCATGCCCACAATGACACCCCAGACCTTTTAATATTTTATTTAGAGACAGGGTCTCTTTAAGTTGCCCAGCCTGGCCTCAACCTGTGATCCTCCTGCCTGAGCTTCCCAAGTAGTCGGGGTCACCGGCATGCTCCATGTCTCAGTATTAGACTTTCTTAATCCTAATCATGCCCAATCCTCATGAGATCAGGTTTCAAAGCCTTTTGTATATCACAAGTTCCCCCAGTGAGAAGCTACTAGCTATCTCATTGAGACAAAAATGAATTGACCTGTGTCTTATCAATATCCTGTTCTGGTGGAACAGGGGAAGGGAAAGCTCTCTGCAGAGCTCTGCCCAGAGCCAATCACTGTCCTGAGTGCTCTAGCTAATTAAATGCTTGCCAGAACAGAGGAGGAACTGCCATCCCAGTTTTAGATCAAGAACCTGAATGGCCAAGAGGCCCACTGGGATCCAACCCCTGAGAAGTCTGTGTAGACACCAGGCTTTGGTTGGCTTCCGCAGGCTGCATACCCAGGGGGAACATGGGAAAGACACTCACCTAGGGCAGTTACTGAAGGCAAAGGAGGTATGCATTGGAGCCTTCATGGAGCAAGGGTTGCCCTGGGCACATCAGGAAGTAGTTTCTCACCACTGCTCTGATCTGGGCATCTGCCCCACTCTTTCCATCTGAAGAGTTCCTTGTGACCCTCTGCCCACATGGCTGACCTTGGCACCAGTAGCTTCTGAGATCCACATGTTATAATCTGGACACCAGAAGGGGGCTGAAGCCCTCTTCTAAATCCCAGCTTCTAGTTCCTGATTGGCACAGGTAGTGTGTGGTACCTGTCTTTTGGGGGGGCCAGATCCAAGTTAGTTCTCTTGCAGGAACATGGCAGCTTACTGGTATACTCCTGGGATGAGTGATGGGTCTAGGAAGGGAGGTTTCCAGGCCAGGGGAACTTGGTAGGAAGTCCAGGAGGCAGCTCCTCCATAAGCTTATTCTTTGCTCTTGATCTGATGCCCACTCCTAGTTCCTTCTTGCTCCTACCTTCAATTTGACCTTCACTCATGCAAATTCAGCTTCTGTCCTCATGTATCTTGCACTCTGTGGTTGCACTCTCTGACAATAATCCACCGCTACTGCCTGAAACTCTACATGTTTTTGTATTCGAAATGCTCAGATAATTCAATGGCTTTGCATCAATTTCCACACCACGTCATTTCAAACTCACTGATTCGTTTAGGACTGGCTACTTTAGGGGACCCAGTTTGTATTCAGGCATCATCCAGGTGACCCCCTTCTACAGGTCTTTGGGCTGAGTGCTTCCACATTGAGCAGGAACAGGGGCTGGTACCAGGAGGAGACATCCACTGTACCTAGCTTTGCCATGATGCTCCTTCCAAAAGGCTTCCTAAGCTTTTCTATGCTGAAGTCCACTTATGGTGTAAAATTAGATCCTTGAGATTGCCACAGGGTGCTGAGGACATTTGTCCAACTCTACAGAGTTCCAAATGTACACTGTCTTAAACAAGTTAGAATACTATTACTTGCTCAAATATCAAATAGGGAATGAGTAGTCCAGAGCAGATTGGATGGGGACGAGGCTGCTTCTGACTCACTGTTCCATCATCCCTCAGGTGTGGGCCTCATCTTCATGGATCAAACTCTTTGGTTACCGCTTTCCAGCCAGTGGGAGTGGGAAAATGCATCCCCTTTACTTTCAATGCAGGAGACAGAGTTTGCACCCTATCCCTTGCTAATAGCTCATTAGCCCAGAACTTAGTTGCTTGGCCATACCAGACTGCAAGGGGGGCTAGGAAATGGAGTCTGACCCTGGGTGGTTATGTGCCCAGCTAAAATTCAGGAGTTGTGTTACTAAGGAGGAAGAGAACCTAAATATGATGGACAATGGTACCACCATTTTTCTATCACCCGTTTCTGATGCCTCTCCACCATTCAGTATGTCAAACCATCTCGGCTTGCCCCAGTTCCTGATTCCTTTCCTGCTGGGCACTGTCTTCATCCCCACCCAAATTACTCTATACCCAGTTTCTCTTAAGAACCTTTCAACTGATCCCTTTGCTTCCAGTCTCCCCCTCTGATCATCAGAAGAAGCAAATCTGATCAAATGGCCCCATTATTCAGAAATTTTTCTTTGGCTCCCACTGCCCATAGCAATTTGCATTTTTTTTTCCTGTACTGGACTTGAGCTCAAGGCTACCCTACCACAAATCTACACCTCCAACCCTTTTTCTTTTTTTTTTTTCATTCCAGGAATTGTACCCATAGAGGTTTCACCACTGAGCCCTGTTCCCAGCCCTTTTTACTTTTTAAGATAGGATCTTACTAAGTTGCCTAGGGCCTTGCTAAGTTGCTGAGGCTGGCTTTGAACTTGAGTCACTGGCATTACAGGCACACACCACCATGCCTGGCCTTTTCCAATTTTTGTTTTGAGACAGGATCTCACTAACTTGCTGAGATGGGTGTCAAACTTGTTAACCTCCTGCCTCAACCTCCAGAGTTTCTGGGATATAGCTATGAACCACTGTGACTGGCATGGGATTTCTGAATCTTTGAAGTTAGCAAATTTTGCACAGATGTGCATTTTTCTGAGAGCTTCCATTCTCCAAGTGGTCTGTGAAGCAGACTTCTAGAGTTCCAGGCTCATGTACTAATTCTTAAGATTAACACGTGACGGATCTCCCCACTTCACCCCCAAATCTCTTCTCTGTGCACTTCTCCCACACAACTAGAGTCATCCTGAAGTTCTCATTGCTCACCAGTTCACGCCTTTTCACGTACCCAGTCCAGTGTCTGCAACTCTGTCCCCAGTGCTCTAGCTAGCTCCCACCCACCCTTATGGCTTTGTCCAAAGCCACCTCCTCTGGGAGCTTTCCTGACTCCCTCTGGCAGTCAGTTCCCACAGCACTGTGCAGTCCTTACTCCCCTGTGAACCGGGAGGAGGTGTGGAACTTTGAAGAAGAGGGGTTTAGTGGGTGGTCTTTAGGTCAATTGGGGATGTGCCATAGAAATGAATTGAGGTATTTCTAGGGGAACCCTGGTTAGTTCTTTTATGAGGGTCTGTCAGAAAAGCTGCAGCTCAGACCATCCAGGTCTCCAGCTTCCTGATTCAAGATGTGATTCTTCCTCTTCCATGAGCTCCTATCATCTGTCATAGGTCCCTTGCCAAATCCTGGACCATGAGGATTAGACTTACAGCCTTCAAAACTGTAAGCAAAATAAACCTCTTTTTCTTCATAAGTAGGCTATCTCAGGTATGTTGTTATAGAAATTAAAAAATGAACTAACATAGACCTGCACTGCGAGTTCCCAAGAATCAATAGCAGAGAAATGCACAGAAATTTTGAGACAGAAGACTGAGAGGCAGCACTTTTAATATACAAACAGTAAGGACAGGCGAGAGCCCTGCTACCTGAACTGTGGATGTAGCCCAGTAGCCTCAGCATCCTCTGGAAACTGGTCAGAAATGCAGACTCTCAGTTCCCACCCCAGAGTAACTTCTTTCTAACAAGGTCCCAGAGGATTTATATGCACATTGAAATTTGCAAAGCACGAGGACAGAGAATCTATAATTGTAGTTTTTTGTTCTAACAACTTATTCTGTGGTGAAAATAAATCCATTTAAAGCACTTTTTCTCCTCATTATTTGCCCCAACCTCTTCACCTCTGAGCAGCATCAACACTCATGAATGCTCTTGCTCTGAGACTTGGCATCTCTTAAATCACAATAGCATAAAGAAGTTTTCCACACCATTTCTGAGGACAGCCTGTATGGGTTATAAACTGTATTCCAAAACTTCCATCAGCAGTTTGTTGTGCAGCACCTCCAGGAGGTAGGTTGTAGGATGATTTCTGCTTTTAGAGATGATGAACCCAGGGTCCCAGGAAGCTTTGTGACTCTCCCAGTGAGTGCCATGCAAGTTAGCATTCCAGCCACAAGAAAAACTCATGCTTTCACGTTTTCAGCAGGAGGCTCACCAACCTGGATGTCTCTTTTCTTTTTATATAAAGTGGAGTTTTGTGGGTTGTTTTTTTTTTTTTTTTTGACATAAGAGATGTTCAGAAAGAACGATTCATAGATAATCTATGTAAGCTACTGAATATGTACCATGCATGTGTAGGGCTAGAGAACAGGGAATTCTCAAGAAGAAATTGTCCAGTGGAGAGAGGTCGGTGCTAAGGACGAGTTTGCTGCTGTGCTGGCTGATTACAACTCCAATCTGCAGTTCCTGTGCATTCTGCTGCCCTGTTCAGTGCCCTGGGTCTTTGAAAAAAGAAAGGGGGCTTGGAATCAGAAAAATCCAGTCTATACCAGTTAGGACTCATATGAATGTGTGCAAGATATCCTCCATATCTCTCCCTGATCAGGGAAGACAGGAATGATGAGCATTCTTGGTCTGGTGGACTTGTGGTGAGAATGGGGTCCTCAGCCAGCCTTGGGCAGGTGTTACCTGTCAGGGTCTTCATGTGGGTTGGAGATGGTGTATGGTAATTGCCCAGTTTGTGGTGTGCATTACTACATGTCCTAGTCCCCCAATTCCCTGAAACCCAGACACATCTTTCCAGAGAAGCCTGTATGAATTTTTGGTGTGTTTTACTCAGCCCCAAGGTAATGGTGGTTCACTGGATGAACCAACTGTGAGTCTCCATCCAGACCCCTCTCCCCAACTGTTAGCTAATTCAAATGGCATCTGCAGCTTGCCCTCCCATCTGCCCCTCTGCTTGACTCAGGGTCCTTTCTTCCCTCACTGTCTCTCTGGTCCAGATCAATACACTCCACACACAATTCAGTGGTCATTTACAGAGTCCTACTGGTCTCCAGGCTCTGCACTGACCCTGGAGATACAAAGACAAAAAGTAGCTTGTTCCTACGAGACTCTCCACTCCATTCCATTTTACATGGCCTCTCCACCTGTCCTCATATGTAGAGGCCCCAGGGTGGCCCCAGGGTAGCCGCGGGGGACAGCTGCAGCTATGAATTCCCATCCCTTGTTGGGGGAGCTGGGGCAACTCCTTCTTTCTCCTAGAGCACAGGTGTTTGCTCTGTAAAAAGAATCAGTTGGCCTTGATCACTGCTGAGCATCCCTCCTACAAGAGGCCAGGTTAGAGAAAAATCTAAGTTTATGGGACGAATATTATTTAAAATGAAAATAGCTATAGGGAGTCTTGTGGAATAGGAGTTGTAGGTGAGTGAAAATATTTTGAAAACCAGAAAGTGATCTACAAATATCTGTGTGTGGCTATCAGGAGGAAAGCTATTGGATGGACAAAGTGTCCAAAGTGGCTTTGCCATCAGGTTAGGTCCCTGTCTGCAGTTGCGTTGGGGGAGTGTGGAACAGTGGAGCTGAGTATATTGTCGGGAGTCAGTTTTCCATGGGGTTTCTTACCTTTCTGCGTATGTAGACTCAGATATTATCTGCTTATTCTTTTTTTTCTTTTTCTGGTACTAGGGATTGAACCCATGCCACTCAGAGCATTCTCCCACTGAGCTACATCCCCAATCCTTTTCCTTATTTTAATTTGAGACTCTTACTAAGTTATCCAGGCTGGCCTCAGACTGTCATCTCCCTGCCTCACTCAGTCTCCTGAGTTGCTGGGATGACAGGCATGTGCACCCAGTATAGGGTGTTAGTATAGCAAACAGCCCTGGAAGATAGAGGTGGTATCTTCTCCTAAACCAGGGTCAGACTTCCTCACTGTTCATTATAAGAGATAAAAGGCTGAGGAAGGAGGATCTCAAATTTGAGGCCAACCTCCTAAACTCCACAAGACCCTGTCTCAAAATGAAAAAGAAGAAAGGGCTGGAGAGAAGCTGGGATTGTGGCTCAGTGGTAGAGCCCTTGCCTTGCACATGTCGGTCACTGGGTTTGATCCTCAGCATCACATAAATAAATAAAATAAATATTGTGCAAAACTAAAAATAAAAAAAAGAAGAAGAAGAAAGGGCTGGTATGTGCCTTAGTGGTTAAGCACCCCAGGGTTCAATGCCTGGTACAAAAAAAGAAAAAGGAAAAAAAAAAGGATGAAATCTCAGGTACTTCACAGTTCTTGATAGATATGCCATCATCTATGCTCACTCCAAAAGGACAGGAAAGGGGCTGGGGTTGTGGCTCAGGGGTAGAGTACTGGCCTAATGTGTGTAAGACCCTGGGTTCAATCCTTGCAATTTATATTGCAAAGCATGGGACAGAGAATGTATAATTGTAGTTTTTTGCTCTAACATGTTTTGTGGTCAAAATAAATCCATTTAAAGCAATTTTCTCCCTCATTGTTTGCCCCAACCTCTTCACCTCTGAGCAGCATCAACACGCATGAATGCTCTTGCTCTGAGACTTGGCATCTCTTGAATCACAATAGCATAAAGAAGTTTTCCACACCATTTCTGAGGACAGCCTTTATGGGTTATAAACTGTATTCCAAAACTTCCATCAGCAGTTTGTTGTGCAGCACCTCCAGAAGGTAGGTTGTAGGATGATTTCTGCTTTTAGAGATGATGAAACTGGGGTCTCAGGAAGCTTTGTGACTCTCCCAGTGAGTGCCATGCAAATTAGCATTCCAGCCACAAGAAAAACTCATGCTTTCACGATTTCAGCAGGAGGATCACCAACCTGGATGTCTCTTTTCTTTTTGCATAAAGGGGAGTTTTGTGGGGTTTTTGGCATAAGAGATGTTCAGAAAGAACAATTCATAGATAATCTATGTAAGCTACTGAATATGTACCATGCATGTGTGGGGCTAGAGAACAGGGAATTCTCAAGAAGGAAGTGTCCAATGGAGAGAGGTCAGTGCGGGGAGGGCCCTGACCTGTGAACCCACTCCTGCTGCAGCTATGGCTCAAGGGCTTTTCAGCTAGGAGCCCTGACACCTCACAGCAGATGCTTGCTCACAGGAACAGCACTGGGGATTACTGTGAGGCTAAGGATGAATGTGGTGACTTCTGAATGACAATAATCCATCTCCAGGATCTCACTCAGATTCGTTGCCTCCGTGGGCTGGGAATAGCTGATAGAACTGGACCCTGCCACTCTGTGATGCACATCTTTGACTTGGACTTCCTGATTAATTCCATTTCTAGGGGCAGATTGGAGCCACTTGATGACTCAGAAATGGTCAAGAGTGTTATAGTTGGCAATGATGCCAATATGCTTCTTCCCACCTTGTCTGAATTCAAAATTCCTCTGTCAAGCCCCAAATGGGACTTGCTCGTTTTCACCTGACTTCATGGTGATTTCCCGAAGGTCCTCTTGAGAATGATTCAATTCCTTGCCATCCTCTCTAGACATGCATATTCAATGAGACATATATGTATATATTTGATTAAAAACAAAATGACAGTGCATTTTAAAATTCCTTGTAAAAAGTATTGCTTTTCTAATGTGCTAATGTGCTCCTGCCTGCCTGCCACACGGTATTGCCAAGGCAGAGTCACAAGGAATTCAAGGCTGAAGATGTTTGGGATTTGGGTCTAAGCTAATGCACCTGTACTCTGCACCTTGCACCCCACTCTGAAACCCGTGTTGTTCTGGGGCTTGGGCTTAGGCGTAAACTACAAAGCATCCTAATGAGCAGAATTACGCAACAGGAATGTATGTGTATATGTGACATAGTTTCTTCTATTGAGGGGTGACCCTCTGGTTGTGACCCTGTCCTCATCAAGGGCGAAGGAGGAGTGCAGAGAAGGAGCCTTTTCTTCCTGGCTGCTGGTTCCTCTGCAGCCTCTACAGCCCCAGGGACCTGTCCGGCTCTGCGTGGGCCCGCAGAAGGCCTGCAATTTCCACATGGGACGGTGATTGCAGAACCATGGACAGAGCGGTGTGGCCAGTCTACAGAGGAGGAAGAAAGGAGAAATAAATTGTACCCTATCTGCCTCCAGATCCAGCAAGAGAGCAGGATAGGGGGCATGCCTGGGGTGGAGGGGTCTATGTCAAGTAGCCCAGGGAATGTGCCCTGTGCCTCTGCCAGGAGTTCTGTGTTGAGAGCAAACGTTTACTGTTGATGAGAGATGCTGGGCCTCGGAGCCCCCACAGGAAAGACTCCAGGAGCAGAAGGGCTGCCCTCTCCTGTAAATGCAGAGCAGCAGGCACAAGCCTCAGTACCCACCAGGCGCCTTCCGCTGGAATGTCTCACTCTGTGGATGGAGACACTGTGCTCACCCAAGTCACCTGGGTGTGAATTCGGGTGTGAATCCTGAGGGAAGCCTGAGCCATGTGACTGGCCCCGGGTGGGGTCTAGAACCCATCTTCATGCTGCTCACACTGTCTGGCTTTCCTACCCTGACCCACCTCTGCTAAAGCAGATACCTGCCTCCATGTTTTACCTAACATTAATGTCCCTCCTTCCAGGTTAGAGCCTTGCCCTGCCCTGCCCTGCAGCAGACCTGGCCCTCAGAGCTGCCCTGGCACCTCCCCACCCAGCACTTGGAGGGGGTTGGCTGTCTAAACTCACTTGGATTTCAGTACGCGCCCAGCCCAGGTTCTCACCAGCGGCTCTATTGACATTTGGGGCCAGATAACTCTTACTTCACTGCTGTCCCTGGGCACCGTCAATGTTTAGAGCACCCTTGGCCTCTGCCCACCAGATGCCAGGAACACTCCTGCACCCCTGGTGACACATACAGATGGCTTCAGACATTGTCAAATATCCCCCGAGGGGCAAGATGACCCCCACCTGAGAACCACTGTACTAAACAAAGTATGGTAGCCAGCTGGCTTCTCCTTCAGAGGCCTGTCTCCCTCCACTGAGTGACGCCCCCTGCCCCACTCCAAACCTTCACCCTCCCTATTCCCTCTGCATACTGCCTGTCAATGCTGAGGTTCTCACTCACTGATGTGCCAGCTGTTTGGTTTTCGTGTCACTCTTCAATTAGTCATAATCATCACAATGACCATCAACAATATATGTCACAGAAGTCCAGTATGGTGTTGTGGTCATTACAGCCTTAGGCATAGTATACTGTGATACCCACTTTACAGATGAGCATCACAGAGGCTCAGAGAGGGTAGGTGACCTTCCCAAGGCACAGTCACTGGACCCAGATTCAAACTCCTGTGGTTTGAATTCTAAAGTCAGTGCTTTAAAAAATCACTTTTGAGGTGTCCAAAGAGCAAAAGATACCCACCCCCATCCCCACCCCATGGCTCTTCTACCGCTAGAAAGTGGCCACTTAGCTCTCTTACCTGTGACAGAGGTTAAGGGGCCCAGGAGAACTCTCACATTCCCTCCTTGATTATCTGGGCTAACCAGGAACTCCCCAAACTCACACCCTGCCGGTCCCACAGCCCTCCCCTCTCAGCCCTCTTCTGGGCAGTAGTGGTGGTCACTTCTGAGAGGGCTCTGGGCCTTTGATGTACAGCCCTGTTTTAGGTTAAGGCTGCCTCCTTCATCCGCAGGGCACCCTGGTAGGGAGCTTGGGAACCCAGACCTTCTGACCTCATGATATTTGGGAAAGGGGCTTGTATCTTCAGCAGCCCACGCTGTTCCTGTGTGAATTCCAAGAGGGTCTGTGTTTTCTAATTATTTCAGAAATGACTTTGGGGCATAGCTGGGCTTTGCAGGACATGGGGACACTGGACAGGGAGCCTGCTGTCTGGTGTGATGCAGGGGACTCGGCTTGAAAGCTGAAGGATCAATCTTGGGTAGTTCAGATGTGACCAGGGAAAGGTGCTATCCCTGGGCAGGGCTCCCCTCTCCAGGCATTTGTTCCCCTAGAATTGAGGATGTTAAGAAAGCCTACGATGTCTGCGTGAGCCCTGGGATTGGAATGCCAGGGTAATGGATGCCGGAGTCAGGCCGGAGCTGGGATCTCTGCTCTAAGGATGGGCTCCCTGTAGCTTGAGAATGTGAGGGAACATTTCTAGGCCTGATTCCCTATCAGCAAATGTGAGGACCACTGTGCCTGCCTCGCTGGACCATGAAGAGGATGAGCAATGATGCATGGGAAAGGTTTAGTTCCCATGAGCATCCCGAAACTGTGCCTCCTGTAGCTTCTGATGAGTGGTCTCTAAAGTTTGGGGTTCACTTATTCAATTGATGATTCATTTGCTGATATGCAGTAGGCTCTCTGAAAGATGCAAAGATTCACCTGAGACCTAGAGATATGCTGCTTCCGTGGGACAACAACGAGGATGATGGGAGAGCTGGATGTTGGGCTCAGGAGTTCAAGGGAGGTGGGTTCCACCAGCTGTGTGATCTTGGGTACTTTACCCCATGAACCTTACTATTTGGGACCTCAGTTTCCTCTAGCAAAATGGTGGCAGCTATATCAACCTCAGAAGGTCATCGTGGTTTTAAATGATTTTGGCACAGGTTAGTTATCATCATCATCATCATCTCATCATCATCATCATTATCATCATCAATGTCCTCACCTTACTGAGACATTTATTTAAGAAACCTGGGTCTAGCAGGGCTATTTCACAGGCTGGCTCGGTGGAATGGGCCAGTTTGCAGACTGAATCAATATCAGAGAAGTATTTCCAGTTTCACAACTAGAGATGACTCTGTAAAGTTTGCTCCTTCATCCAGTTGTCCAGAGCCGTGGGTTTCCCAGCCGTCAGGCTCCAAGCATTGTATTGCCTCATTAAATCTACAACAGCTTTGTAAGGTTGAATTTTTTTTTTTTTTTTTTGCTACCACCATATGGTTCCCTGGATTCTGCTGGCCATCAAGGCACTTTTCAGGACCAGAAGTTAAACACTAACCTACTTGTTAACTGCCCATAAGTCTCACCTTATCAGTCAGGCTGCTGTCACAAGCCGGGTGGGCCAGGAGCAGGCGCACCAGGTCGGCATTGCCATGGTGACAGGCCATCATGAGAGCTGACAATCCATCATGGTCCTGCAGGTTGACGTCTGCCTGGCAGCTCAGTAGCGCTTGGACCATGTCCTCCCGGTCGTGAGTGACCCCCAGCATCAGGGCGGTCTGGCCTCCCTGCACATGGGGCAACGGGGATATGGTGAGGCTGCTGCCGGTGCCAGGGTGCTCGGCAGGGACTCCTCAAGAAAGTGACCATTCCTTCCAATGTGGCTTTCCTTCTCTGTCTGGCAGAATTCTCCTTCCCCAGGGTGCTAGTCAGGTACTCCATCTGCTCTAAAGGCTTTCCAACTCCCCCCCAACACCACTACCCAGGTGGGATTCATCACACTGGGCATTGCAGCTTGTCAATCTCTCCTGTTCTCAAGGCTACAGAACCTCCTAGCTAGCCCTCCTGTAATTTCTGATGATTGGACTCCAAAAGTTGAGGTTCACTTATTCAATTGTTGTTTCATATGCTGATATATTGGCAGGGACTGTCATCTTTGTCTCTATCTCCACAGGACCTAGCACCCAGCACTGATACATGTGGAGCCATGGGGGAGATGAAGGTTGAGTGCTTCAGCGGCCTGCCTTCCTATCACCTCCCTGGCCCAACCTTCCCCAGGAAGCCTTGGTCTGCTCCATGACTCTGGTCTTTTTACATTAATGATGCCTAGAAGCCTTTGTTTCAATAAGCACTCAGGTCCCTGTGGCTTTTCTAATCCATAGTCATTGACATCCCTGTGATCACCAGTGGACAAAGCAAGAGAATCCGAAATCGAGTCCCATCTCCAGCTCTGCCAGCCACCAACGTGGGACACTGGCTGACTCGATGCCTTCCCTGAATTTTAACTTTGTTTACAAATGAATGGCCTTTCCGAGTGTATCTCACAGGACTTTTGTGGGAATCAAATAAGATAAAGGATGTAAATAGAGTAACGTGTGGTGGTAATTTTTCTGATTAAAAACTGACAATTTCTTACTTCCCATAGATTTTCTTGTATATACTATTTAAATTTTTTATTGGTTCTTTTTAGTTTCTCATGACAGTAGAGTGTATTTTGACATATTATATATATATATATATATATATATATATATATACACACACCTATATATATATATATATATATATATATATATATATATATACACACACACACACACACACACACACACACGGAGTATAACTTCCCATTCTTGTGGTTGTACATGACGTGGAGTTACACTGGTTGTGTATTCATATGTGAACGTAGGAAACTTATGTCTGATTCATTCTACTCTTTCCCATTCCCATCTCCCTTGTATACACTATTTACATGTCTATATTTTCCTATAGTCCTCTTATACAGATTTATTATATTTTGCCCCTGTGGTTCTCGTGCGTTCCGGGCAGGTCAGCGATTTCTCTCTGATGGGATAATGGGCTTTGTAAAATGGCAAGAATCAGGCAAAGTCTGTGTTTTCTTTCCTTTCATATACCTTATGACTCTGAATGCCATGTCTAAAAAGAGCTGAGGACGTGTTTGCTGCTGTGCTGGCTGATTACAACCCCAATCTACAGTCCCTGTGCATTCTGCTGCACTGTTCATCACCCTGGGGCTTTGAAAAAAGAAAGGGGGTTTGGAATCAGAAAAATCCAGGCACTGCCAGTTAGGACCCACATGAATGTGTGCAAGATATCCTCCATATCTCTCCCTGATCAGGGAAGACAGGAGTGACCAGCATTCTTGGTCTAGTGGACTTGTAGTGAGCCCTGGGCATATGTTACCTGTCAGGGTCTTCATGCTGGTTGGAGATGGTGTATGGCAATTGCCAGTTCTTGACAGTTATGCCATCATCTATGTTCACTCCAAATGGATAGGGAAGGGGCTAGGGTTGACTCAGTGATAGAGTGCTGGCCTAGCATATGTGAGTCCCTGGATTTGATCCTTAGCACTACATAAAAATAAATAAATAAAACAAAGGTATTGTATCCAAGTACAACTGAAAAATAAATATTTAAAAAAGGGAGACAGGAGAGTGAAATGTAACTATTCATTCTTGTGTAGTCAACATGGCAAGTGACCTCTGGAGGGGTCCCCAATATTCTATGTAGTACCTTGTCCAATTCAAAGCCCTGCTAGGTAAGACCACTCCCTTGCCCTGTGTTCTCAAGAAGAGGATTGCAGGCCCCAAGGCTCTGATTGCCTTGAATACCTTTGCTGTTCACAAGATCTCTCTTGCTGTGAACCTCAAACAACTTCTACCTAATCACTCTATGAAAAGTTCAGAACACTGATTTTGGGTCACTTTACACATTTATCAGAGTTGTTTGGGGTAACAGACAGGCTGCTTGAGAAGAGCATAGGGTTCCTGACATTGGAGGCCATGGGCTCAGAGAGCATTATGATGAAGCTGGAGGCTGGATGCCCTGGCATATGCCTGTAATCCCAGCAGCTCAGGAGGCTGAGACAGGAGGATATGAGTTCAAAGCCAGTTTCAGCAATTTAGCTAAGCCCTAAGCAACTGGGTGAGACCCTCTCTCTAAATAAAATACCAAAAAGGGCTGGGGATGTGGCTCAGGGGTGAGTGCCCCTCAGTTCAATCCCTGGTAATAATAATAATAATGATGATGATGATAATAATATGAAGCTGGAGATCATCTGGTATTTTACAAATTAAAAAAAAAAAAGGGGAGGAAAACACCGAGGTGACTTTCAAGTGTTGTTCTTACCAGAGGCAAAGGTACCCAGTGAGTTAGTGGGCCCATGTGTCCTAGGAGACCCTAATGTCCTGACTCCCTGGCTACTGTCTTTGTTGTAGGGCCCTTTTGGCTCTTGGCAGAAATTATTCTTATCATCTTGACCCACAGGACTGTTCCTGCGAACCAAAACATGATTTATGTGCCCAAAACAATGTCACTCACACAGGTTGGTGGAGAGGGAAGAAAGACAGGGACATTTTCTTTATTTTTTCTTTTTTGGGTACCAGAGATTGAACTCAGGGGCATTCAACCACTGGTCTGCATCCCCAGCCCTTTTTTGTATTTTATTTAGAAACAGAGCCTCCTTGAGTTGCTTAGGACTCAGCTTTTCCTGAGGCTGGCTTTGAACTCACAATCCTCATGCCTCAGTTTCCCAAGCTGGTGGGATTACAGGTGTGCACCACTGCACCTGGCCCTAAGGATGTTTTCTTTTCATTGTCTTTTTTCCTTTTTTTTTTTTTTAACCAGGAATTGAACTCAAGGTCACTTAACCACTGAGCCACATCCCCAGTCTTTTTTATGTTTTATTTTGAGACAGGGTCTTGCTAAGTCCTTAGAGCCTCATGAAATTGCTGAGGCTGGCCTTGAACTTGAGAGCCTCTTGCCTCAGCTGTCCAAGTTGCTGGGATTACAAGTGTGTGACATTGTACTCAGCGATGGGTATTTGAGATCTGGTTATTTCAAGGACTGTGGAAGTGTGCCAGGCAGAGTGCTCACTCACGAGCAGAATTCTATAATGATGCTCTGATCCAAGCTGAAGCCTGGGAAATGAGCATCCTTATCATTCCTGGGACTGATCAACAACAGTTACTGTATGTCCTGGCTATCTGTCAATTCTGTCCACCAGACTGGAAACTGATGACTTTGGAGAGAGGAGGAATGACAGAGGTGGTAACTTCCTTAAAGAACTAGGCCTCCATAGAGCATCCTCACTGGCTAGATGCCTGTGGTCATGATCAAGGTAGACTGCCAATGGGGCTTTTTTCTTTCTTTCTTTCTTTCTCAAAATGCTAATGGTAAAAATGTTTGGAATATGCTCAGCTTTAGAATGAGACATGAGTTAGTAGCTCACTGACTCATTCCCTGGCTCTCTGGGTCTCTTTAAAGAAACCAAATATTCCACCTCTAGCAATTGGAGAAATGCAAATAAAAACTACACTGGGATTTCATCTCACTCCAGTCAGAATGGCAATTATCAAGAATACAAGTCACAATAAATGTTGGCAAGGATCTGGGAGATAATGTACACTCATACATTGCTGGTAGAACTGCAAATTGGTGCAAACTCTGTGGAAAGCAGTATGGAGATTCCTAAGAAAACTTTGAATGGAACCACCATTTGACCCAGATATCCCATTCCATGGTTTATACACAAAGGACTTAAAATCAGCACACTACAGTGACACAGCCACATCAATGTTTATAGCAGCTCAATTCACAATACCTAAGCTATGGAAATTAACCTACATACCCTCAAACAGAAGAATGGATAAAGAAAAAGTGGTGTATATATATACAATGGGATACTACTCAGCCATAAAAAGATGACTTTATGACTTTGCCAGTAAATGGATGAATCTGGACACTATCATGTTAAGTGGAATAAGCCAATCTCAGAGAATCAAAGGTCAGATGTTGTCTTTGATATGTGGATGCTAACTTACAACAAGGGTGGAAGGGAGAATGGAAGTTCAGTGGATTAGACAAAGTAGAATGAAGGGAAGGGAGGGGAATGGGAATAGGAAAGACAGAAGAATGAATCAGACACCACTTTCCTATACTTATGTATGAATACATGACAAATGTGACCCATATGGAGTACAATCTCAAGTATGGGATCCTAATTAGAATAAGCTATACTCCATGTATATATAATATGTGAAAATATACTTTACTATTATGTCTGTCTACAAAGAACAAATAAATTTTAAAAAGAAAAAAAGAAAAGCAAATATTCAGGCTTTGGAGGCCCAGCCTTCTTGGGTGAAAAATTCTTCATGAATCTGCATGGAATTTCTTGACTCACTGGCAGACTAAAACTTGAAGGTTTCCCACATCTTTTAAACAGGAGAGAGATCTCCTTCACACCACCTACCTGAGTTGCTTGGATATTCACATTTCCTTCTCTTAAGAGCTTCCAGACAACAGCCATGTCTTCATCGGTCTCTGCAGAAGCCAAGGGAGTGATCATCACGGCAGTATAGCCAGCTTTGTTCTGGTGGTCATCATTGCAGACCCCTGCAAGATGAGCAACCAGGGATGGAATAGCGCCAAGGGGCCAGAAGGCAGCCTCCACTTTAGCTAGGTCAACAAGTCGCTGCTTGCTGGTTAATAATCCAAAGAATAGAGCCTCGCCACCCACAGCAGGAGTCACTAGTTGACAATTCTGGCAGCATTTAAAGCTGACTACCTTTCTTTAACAAGTTTTCTGAGGATACCCAGGAAGGGCGGTCCACAGGAGGCCAGAGATGGCCAAAGGGTCAATGACCATGACTTTACTTCCTAAATCTGAGCATATGACATTATTCTCATTTTCCAGATGAGGACTCTGAGAGGCTAAGAAGATGCATAAACTATTCATGTGCAGGTGAAGCAGAACCAGG
This sequence comes from Urocitellus parryii, assembly GCF_045843805.1. NCBI lineage: Eukaryota > Metazoa > Chordata > Mammalia > Rodentia > Sciuridae > Urocitellus > Urocitellus parryii. The sequence goes on along the minus strand of NC_135541.1, from coordinate 44,582,930 downwards.
GCTCAGGACTGTCTGGGTCCTGAGCCCATCCATCACCAGCCACATGTACCCACAGCTGTGCACTGCAGGTCTCACTCTCACTAGCTCATGTCTGTATGGAACTCAAGCTGGGCATGTAAGTCCTTTAGGATAAACATAGAAAATCTTCCAGAAATGACCATCTCACTTGAAAAATAGCAAGATTAAAACACCATAACTTTTTGAATAAAAGAAGAATCAACCTTTCACAACAGAATGAAAAAATGTGCGAAAAATTCTCAAACATGCACACACACATTTAAAATTTTATGTTTTTTTTTTTTAAACATATTTCTGTTTTCGAAAAAGGGTCTTGCCAAGTTGTCCAGGCTGGCCTTGAACTTGTGATCCTCTTGTCTCTGCCTCCCCAGACACTGGGATTACAGGTGGGTGCTACTGCACCCAGCTAAAACTGGTATACTTTTAGAGATGAAGTAGTAAAGAAGAAAGGAAAAGAAATTCTTGGTTTGTGGTCCTGAGGCTATCCAAAGGAGAGGTAAGGATTGTGAGATACAGATGTCTCTTATATAAATGATGTCACTTCTCCAGGGTAGTATTGTGTGCAAAACCAAATTGTCCCTGTGCAGTTGTTCATTAGAAAAGCCTAGGTGGCTCTTTTGGGCAAAATAACAAAATTATCTCAGTAGATCAAGACAGTCTTTCTGGGCTGGGGATGTGGCTCAAGCGGTAGCGCGCTCGCCTGGCATGCGTGCGACCCGGGTTCGATCCTCAGCACCACATACCAACAAAGATGTTGTGTCCGCCGAGAACTAAAAAAATAAAATATTAAAAATTCAAAAAAAAAAAAAAGACAGTCTTTCTTAGGCTGCCCTCCTCTGTGGAAAAGAGTGAACTACAGAACCTACCTCATAGGTTTATTGTGGAATTTATAGTTAATGTATTTAAATCTCTTAGAGCGTGCCTAACACATAGTAAAAGCTTAGTGTTAACAATGATCATAAAGAATAGTATTCTTGTAGATTAGGAATTCATTAGAAGAAATCTAATTATGGAACAATGTCAATTAGGGCTACTTACAAGTTCTGTGCAAGGAGAGAACCCAGCATTTGTTTGATATTCCCTCTGCTCTACCCCAAGCATTTTTAAGAAGTATGCCATAGTTATACCTGAGTGCCAATGGATCTGCAAACCTTGGTCTGGCTGACTCATTAGCAGTTTTTCCTCTCGAGCCCCTCTGACCATGGCTGTGATTGAGTGGGTTACGAACCTTGAATGATAACCCAGTGCACCACCTCAGCAGCCTGTCCTGATTAGGAGTGAAGGTGGACACTGCTGTGTTAACAATTTTTGGTTTGACCCCTATTTTAAGTTTGCTTTAAGATGTGAATAGGCCTCAGGTTACCAGCGCTCTTATCTCTTCAGAACATGATGTGCCCCACACTGGAGTGAGGTCCTCACCAGGGGCCCAGAAAAGGGCTGAGGATCCACATTCATGCCACATGCTTCTGAAAGGCTCTCCATTGAGCATGCTCCAACTCAACAAGCTTGCACCACTAGGGACCCAGCTTATGGAGGTGTACTCTGTGGTTCTATTCTCAATAACAGTGAGTCACAGCCTGGCTGGTGGCACACACCTGTAATCCCAGCAGCTCGGGAGGCTGAGGCAGGAGGCCCACGAGTTCAAAGCCAGTTTCAGCAAAAAGGAGGTGCTAAGCAACTCAGTGAAACCCTGTATTTTAAATAAAATATAAAATAGGGCTGGGGATGTGGCTCAGTGGTTGAAGGTCCCTCAGTTCAATCCCAGGGAAGAAGAAGAAGAAGGAGAAGGAGAAGGAGAAGGAGAAGGAGAAGGAGAAGGAGAAGGAGAAGAAGAAGAAAGAAGAAAGAAGAAAGAAGAAAGAAGAAAGAAGAAAGAAGAAAGAAGAAGAAGAAGAAGAAGAAGAAGAAGAAGAAGAAGAAGAAGTCACTTTCTGTACAGCACTTTACAGTTTGTAATGTGCTTTTCATATGCTTCACAATGGCCTCTGAAGGGAGCCCAGGTTTGGGAGTGTGACAGATCTGTCACTCTCAACACCCTTTCTACTGATGAGAGAAAGTAATGGCATTTTGGGCCTGTTCTCCACAACCCTTTTCACCCTCTATGCTAGTACATCAAAGGGGAAGCTTCCAAACCACCATAAAGTTGATGAGTATTAGCTGTATGTCTAATCAATGGTAGCAGAAATTTACAGCACCCAAATCTTAGGGTGTCTGCTTGCTGTCCTGGCCTAGCTCACCTAGAACTCCTAATAGGCTACAAGTCTGGGAGCTACTTAAGACAGGGCTCCATGGTACTGGTCTTTGGATTCTTCACACACATATTAGGTGCTCTCAAAGCCTCAGACTGTTCCTGTAAACCACTTGTGGGTAGTAGAAAAAGTCTAGATTAGGAGAGTGACAGATCTTGGTTTGAATTCTGGCTTTGTGACAGATTCTGGGATCTCAACCAAATTTACTGACATCGCTGGGCCTCAGTTTCCTCACTTGGAAAATGCAATTAATATCTGTTTCACAATCTCCACAAGGATTGTATATGTGAACATGCATGTCATACCTAAACCAGTTTTTGGGATGGGGAAGACACTCAAAAGACTCTAGCTACTGTTCTTCATGTTCTCAATTGAAAGCACAGAATACTGGAAACGGGAAGTGGAATACAGAGGCATGCTCCACCGAACCATGTGCCTCCCTCAACTGAGCTACTATGTTGATGGTACCCAGGAATCCATGAGTAACTGAAATCAATAACATTGACTCAATCTTAGAACTGGAATTTAATTTCTGGGATTGAACCCAGGATCTTGTGCATCCGAGGCAAGCACTCTACCAACTGAGCTATATCCCTAGCCCCCAATGGAATTTAATTTCTTGATGATGTGAGAATTAGATAGAAGTTTAGGCTATTTTTACATATGTCTCCTTTCCAGTTTGGAAGAGCCTCAAGGCTGCTTAAAAGAACAGTGGAGAACTGGAAGTACACTGGAGATTAACTGAACTCCAAGAGTCATCCATTACTCATTCCTTTAACAGAGAGCATCATCCAGGAACTGGATTAGGAACTTGGACAGAAAGGGACAGACAAGAGCCCCTTTTTACAGAATTAGTATTCTGTTGGGTAGAAATACAGAAAAAGATCATCTAAAGAAAAAAAAACCAGGTGTTCCTCTAGAGCAACAGATGGGGTGTAACCCCTTTAAATAGAGTCAACAGAATGACTTCAAGGAGGTGACATTTGGGCTGTGACCTGGGTAATAAGGAGCCGGTCCTACAAAGAGTTTCAGGGGAAAGAGTCTAGATAGAAATAAAATACAAAGATCCCAGGAGCAATGAGCTAGGTGAGTCTGAGGTGAGTGTGGTGACACAGGGACAGCTATGCCAGGTGGGATCCTGCAGGGCAGACCATGGAAGCAGGCAGAGGAAGTTAAGTTAGATGGACAAGACCTGAGAAGTGGAAAAGCTGTTGGTTCCTGAGATCAGACACCGCCCCCGCCCTATGCTTCCTTAATAAGGGAGCAGATCAGCCTCTGCTCCAATTCCTGGAGCCAGACTCTCCCAGGACTCCAGTGCTTTTGCTCTAGCCAGCCCTTCCCGAAACTCTACTACTTTAGATTTTGGATTTGGAATTCTCAATAGCTTTCTGGACATTTTTGCTTGGATGACCCACTAGAAACTGAAAATCTGCCTCCCCACACTTGCTCCTTTCCCTTTTACAACACCATCATATTCTCAGCCATCGAAGCCTGACATAGAGCTCTGACTCCCCAGGCCCATCACAGCCAGGTGGTCACTAACTCTCCAGTGACTTTTTGCTCTTCTACTCCTGCTATGATCATCTAGTTCTCACTACCTCTCTGTGGACCCTTGCAGTGGAGTCCCAACTATCCTGCCACCTCCTCCTCTCTTCTTCCACTAATCTGCTCCTATCACCGAATTATGCTTCTTGGCGAATTGCCCTGGTGATAGAGCTCCCTACACAAAAATCTGTACTACTTCCCAGCACCTTTCAAACAGATGTCAGTCTAGCACACAAGGACACAAGGTCCTCCATGCCAATGGCTCCAACTTACCTTCCCAACTTTTGTTCACATCTTGTCCAAACCAGGAGCCATTCTGACCTCCAGGTGTCTTTTCTTTTCTTACCCTCTATGGTGCTCTCCTCACCTGGACATTCTCTGCCTGTGGAACCCCATCTGCTTCAGGGCACCTTTCCTGCTCCTGCATTGAATATTATCTCACTTCTTCTGCATCCCTAAATCACATTCTGCACCTCTCTTGGGAGCCATCTTGCCTTGCTCTTTTGCATGTCAGATTGTAGCCAGGATGGACCTCATAAATCATCAATAATTATCTGGCAAATAATAAAGGAGTCCAATTGGTCAAATGGAGCCAAGATATTTGTTAAAAATTATCTTAGAAAGACAAGAAATGGTGACCTTTCCTAAGGCAGTGTGGTAGAGCTCTGAAGTTGAATAGACCAAATCTAGAATCTGCTCTACAATTTATCAGCACTGTGACCTGAGTAAGTTTTAGAACTCTCTGAGCCTGTAAATTGAGAATAATATCACAGGTCTATTGTGGAGAATGAATGACATAATATAGGCAACATGGTCTAGTCCAGTTTCTGGAGTAACAAAGGAATTCTGAGGAGTGAAAAATTTTCTTGCTGGAAAGAAGTATGGTATATGAATGGCCCTCAATTACAGATGAGGCTGAGAGAGGAGGATTGCTTGAGCCCAGGAACTGGAGGCCAGCCAAGTAACATAGTGAGATCCTCTTAAAAAAAAAAAAAAAAGAAAAAGAAAGTAAGAAAGAAAGAAATGGGATCCAGACTGCAGGTGCAGCCATTTCTGACCTGTGTCCAGTAGCAGCTTCACAATGAAGAAGTTGGAGTGGGACACACTGTAGTGGAGGGCTGTGTTCCCGTTATGATCAGCCAAGTTAACAAGCAGCTTCAGGAGATGTGGGGAGTGAGGCTGGACTCCAGAGAGGTAGGCGGCCACCATGGCAGGGCTAGATGACTTCCGGCTGGAAACCCGGAACCACTCTTGACTGATGGTGTTCAAGCTTTGCCTCTGAAACCCCAAAAGATTCCAATTCTGAGAGGTTCCCTGGTCTCGGATGTCCCACTTGACCCAGGACGTGTCAGCTTTGAATGTTTCTGCCTCCATCCCTTATCTCCCTGTATCCCTGCAGGGGATTTATGTAGGGGACTGACAGACAGCAAGGTTGGGAATGCAGGAACACATGGGACCTGTGATAAACCCTCCTTGGGAGGTAGCAAGGAGTTCTTGGATGACACTGCAATAACCAGGAACAACTCCCTTTCCTAGATGATGGCCTGAAACTAGTGTAAGTTGAGGTCACAATCTGTGTGCACCGGATTACTAAAACTCTCTTTCATGCCCACATGGTCAGTCTACATTGACTTACCCTGTATGGCACGAGGACTCTTGCCTTTTTACTCTAGGCATAGCTGCAAAGTCACAACATTATACAGACAATCATATGCAATTTATGCTGGAAATAAAACCCAAATGGGTGGGCTTGAATTATTCTTGACTTTCTTTTCCTTTTTTTTGTGGTGCAAGGACTTGAACCCAGGGCCTTGTGCATTTTAGACAAGCACTTTACCACTGAGCTACATCTCCAGCCCTGTTCTTGGCTATGTTTTGTTGGGCTCTCCAAAGTGAAAAGTTTAACGACCCATGACAGGTCCCCTGCTCTCTGTAGCATCTGGCTCCCCTGGAACCGTAGGAGTTTCCAAGTTAATGACATCAACTCTGTATGTAACATGACTTAAGGGCTTAAGATGACACAAGTTTAAATTATTTACCTAAAGGGGAGGGGAAGCTATTGGGGTATGGTTGTTATGAATGATTTCATGCTCATTCTGGAAAGAGCACTGGGTTTGGAGTCACTAAATCATTGTGATTAGGTTTGAGTCCTGTTTCAGCTTGCAACCTTGGAAGTATGTAACATTTTTGAATACTACTTGTCCCTATTACACACTGGGAATGGAAAAATGGGCTGTGTTCCTTATTTCCAAGTCTCTGCAGACTGGGGTTCTTGCATAGCCTGTGTTGTCTCTCAGGCAGGGGCAAGGAGGGAGCACAGGGGGACATCCATGCTCAGATCCTAATGTGGGTGTGGTTGTGGGGTTGCTCATACATGGCCTCTGATCACTTGCTTTTCCAAGTCAGGAACAGAGAAATCACTTGTGGCCAAAAGACTTACATATCAGAATCTCTCCCTGCCTCCTTTCTCCTTCTCCCTCCACCTTCCTTTTCTCTCTCTCTCTCTCTCTCTCTCTCTCTCTCTCTCTCTCTCTCTCTCTCTCTCTCTCTCTCTTCCTAGAAAGGAATATCTGCTTCACCCAAGGAATCTTCAAGAAAGACCCTCATAGGAAGGAGCATAGCACTGGATTTTAAATGAAGAGGTAAGACCTAGTTCCATAATTTGTTTAAGAACAAGAAACAGGAGTTTCAATTCACATCCACACCACACACTGCTTCTTTAAGTCTGGGAACTGCCATATGCCAAATCAGCTACAATAAAATAATAAAAATTGCCTGGCCAGGTAATAAACTCTGCTGAATTGATATTTTTACTCTTTGGGCTCTTGTGCAGAGGAGAGCAAAATAGGTTTTAAAACGCTTACGGGTTGTTCTGCTGTGTTTCTGACAGCTCTCTCCTGCCGTGGGAAATGTGCCCATGTCAGTGGCTCTTGATTAAAAGTAGGACCCAATCATCGAATGTTCAAATCTCCATGGGCCACGAAGGTACAAAGGAGCAAACATGGATTTTCTTGTTTCTGGTCTTTCGACCCATAGATGCACTTTAAGAAAAGCAGTAATAACTATGGAATTAAGTGTCAGAGCTTCAGGGGGTGGACATACACCACTCACTACCACTGTTCTGTTGATGAGGAGGCAGGCTCTGAGCCGTGCCCTCACCCACTTCCTGCCTCACAGGTGAGGCTCTGGGACCAGAACCCGCAGCTCCCATTCCACGAGCTCTTCCCACTCCACCTGTACGTTTCCCCAACCTCAGGGCAGAGGTTTGAGCCTCAGCCACAAACACGTTAGTGACAGACACTCAAGTGGCCATGCCTAATCTCCCTTGGTAAATGCCTCTGAGCCCCTGACCTACTTCCTCATGCAGATTGATCCTTCCACATCCTCAGCATAATCCATCATTTTGGGCGGCAGCATTTGGGTAAATGACAGAATTCCCTGAGGACAGGGACTCCTGTGTGCGCACTCACATCCTGGCATAAGGCAAGGGGCCAAACTCACCCTGGTGGGAAATCTTTACACAACAACGGAAAATCAGAGTACCAAGAGCTGGTCGGTGGTGGTCCCAGTCTCCAGCAGATACTGGCTCAATGCTCAGCATGCGTTAAGATTCTTCTGAGGGTTTATATCCAGAGAAAACAAACACACACACATGTGTATATATATGTATACACACACACACAAAAGCACATTTATGTAATCATGCTCCACATTGATAAAAATGACTCTCATTTTCCTCTTTCACTTCTCAGCAACTCAAACACCCAAACCTGGTAACTCCCCCAGGATAGGGAACATTCCTCAGAAGTGTGGGGTGATCTGAGCACCCTGCTGATGTGGCTCTGAAGAGCCTTTGCATCCTGCTCTTGTTGGAACAGATAAACCAAGTTGCAGGGGCTGTGGGCTCAACACAAGGCCTGACTCACTGGGGACTGGAGGGCTGCTGTTCTGACTTTGGATGAAATTTTTCTTCCTGGGTGGACTAGAAAAAAAAAAAATCCAGGGCTGGGGATGTGGCTCAAGCGGTAGCGCGCTCGCCTAGCATGCGTGCGGCCAGGGTTCGATCCTCAGCACCACATACCAACAAAGATGTTGTGTCCGCCGAGAACTAAGAAAAAAATAAAATAAAACGTTAAAAATGAAAAAAAAAAAATCCAAAGAGCCCAACACATACCAGCAAATCTCTTCAGGTCCTTCTTCCATGAAGGAACCACAAGGGCTAAGAGTTCATAAAATGAGAATCACTGACACTGGGTGCCACAGCGACACGCACACAAGCCCCAGTGGCCTCTAATGGCACCAGTCCCTGAGAGCCCACTCACTTTTATTTATTTTTAATTTTTTGCAGTACTGGGAACAGAACCCAGGGGCACTCTACCATCAAATTGCCACCTCAAACCTTTTTATATTTTGAAAGACTGAGTCTCACTAAGTTGCCCAGGTTGACCTGGAACTTGAGATCCTCCTGCCCCAGCCTACCAAACAGCTGGGATTGCAGGTCTGCGCCCCTATGCCTGCTTGCTCAGCACAGTCTCATTGGGCTGCCAGACAGAGCACCCTGTGCACCTGCTCACAAACCAGCCTCTGTTGCTGCTCAGCATTCCCCAGCAGCAGGCTGCAGGTGGTGATGATGATGATGGTGGTGGTCCTGACTCAGCTATTGCTACTCTCATCGGGAGCCCATTCCATGGCAGGAACTGTGTGAGGCACGTTAGTGCTTTTTCTCACACAATTCTCAGATCAAATCTAAGAGGTCACTATTATCCACATTTTTTCAGATAAGGAAAGGGCGGTGACCCCAGCTTAAGGACCTTGCCAAAGAACACCATGGCAGAGGCAGTTCTTGGATCAAGGTGTGGTCAGCTCCAAAGGCATGGCCTCTGATCACTTTCTTTTCCAAGTCAGGAAAAGAAAGTCTCCCCCTCTCCTTTCTCCTTCTCCCCCACCTTCCTTCTCTCTCTCTCTCTCCCCCCCACCCCCAGTCACATCACGTGCCTCCCATCACTTTACAGGGTGGTGTCACCTGGCCAACAAGAGAGGCAGAGAAGTGTATGGGTCAGAACCAGCAGGTCCAAACTGCTCTGCTAGAGCATCACTTCCCTCCACAGCCTCCATCTCCACTCCTGTAAAGTGGGGATCATAGAGATGGCTGCCTTGCAGGACCGTGAAAAGGCTTATATAAAATAATACTTGTCCATCCATCACATTTCCAGGGCTAGGTGAATGTTGGCTTTATCCGCAGAGCTCTACCTATGACAGAATATTCCAGGAGTCATGTCTGTTTAGTTCAGCCACTGCCCAGAGCCCAGCCTGGAAGAAAACTCAACAAACTCTGCCCAACGGGTGGATCATCAAATGACCCAATGACCGGATGGAAGGGTGAGCACATGCCCTCGCCCCTCACCAGAGGAATGGCAGCCCCCTCTGCACCCATCTGACTCACCTCTCAGCCTTGGGATGGGGGGCTTCTTCCCCAAACCCACTTTCCTGGCCTGTGCTGTCAGTGCCCTCAGGGACATCCCGTCCAGCCTCGCAGCTGGTGGCATCTTTGCCCCGCCTGTGTTCTGGGCCACCACATTTCTTCTCAGCCTCGCTGTCAGACAAGTCCTCTGGAGAGCTGTCCTCACCACTGGTCTCCTCGCTGGAAGTGGTCTCATAGCTGGAGAAGGAGAAGAGGTCACTCGTCCTGTCCTACCTGCCCAGGGCTATGTCAACACCAAGGAGAACAAGGCAGATCTCAGGTCACACTCCCCAGTTCACTAAGCACATCCCGCAGGCCAGGATGAGGAGGCTCCCAGGAACCCTACAGTCAGAGAAACAGGCTCTGGTGCTGGGTGCCATTTGTGAAGAAAAGCAAATTTGTGCTCTTTGCAGCAAACACACCAACACCCTATCCCTGAATTGGCTGATGATTTGGTGATTCAGACAGGCAATCCAAGGTTCTCACAGAGCCATTTGCTTCTGGAATCCTAATGTTAGGTCCAGAGAGGAGCCCAAGTCTAGGTTAGCATCCCCACCTCCACCCTGAGTTCCCGAATTGCCTGACAAGTCTTCACATCTCTGGGTGGAAGGCAGACCTCCTGCAGCTCTCTCCTCCCCAGCCCAGGGTGAGACTGGTAAGGGGTGAGCTCACCTGCACCTGCTCCCAGCAGGACTCAGATACTCAAACACGCACTTGCTTTTCTCACCTGAAGCCTGTTAGAACTACAACTTGGAGCAGCAAAAGTGTGGTCTCAGGCTACTTGACTTGTGGCTTTGCTCCTGACAGTGATTCTTACATTCAGCTATAAATGATCCTATTGCCTTGTCACAACCAGAGACCAGGGGCAAAGTGCTGGACGATTTACTGATTCCCCTGCCGATATTCAACAGGAGATCCCAATGGAGGATGCTGATATTAAGATCTGGGTTTTAAGGACACTCCAAAGAGCCACAGGGATCAGTGACTATGGTTGCTGCTGAACCCCTTAAGTAGTGGCTTCTACATAAGAACTCTGCGCTCACTGGATCTGCAAACCCAGCAGTCTCCCAGGTATGCCTGCATTCTTTTTTGCTTAATTCTCAGATATTTCTTCTCCATTGTGTTTGGAATAACAGTTTTCTTTTGTGATAAAGAAATGGGGGACACACTATGTTTACAAAGCTGTGTTCATCTTAGAATTGCTTCCATAAAAACTTCACCTAGGGCTAGAAGTGTCACTCTGTGGTAGAGCACTTGCTTAGGATGTGCAAGGCCCCAGGGTTTTGATCCCCAGAACCACAAAGGAAACAAAACACAACAAAAACCAATTCAAATAAAATTTTTACCTGGAAGAAATTTATTGAGCAACTACTATGTGCTAGGTAGTGTTCTAAGTGCTTATATCAAAGCCCTTGCCTTAGAGGAGATTATATGCTAGTAGGGAGAGGCAGATACAGACATGCAACAAATATTATATTCAGAAAGTGATAAGAATAATGCACAAAGTTAAAAAGGGCCATGGGCTAGTGTTGGGAGGAAGAGCTGCTTCAGTTAGGACATGGGTTCTTAACCTCAGCTGCACATTAGAACTCTTAGAGGTGGGTAGCATTCCCAGTAGGTGGACTGTCTCCCAGACTAATTAAACCTGAGTCTTCAGGATGGAGATCAGGATTACTTATGCTCCCGCACCCCAGGAGGGGCTCAGTCTAAGCAGGGGAAGCAAATGCCAGGGCCTTGAGATGGGCCTGAGCTCAGCATGTTGGAGGGAGGCGAGGCAGGAGCTGGGGTGGACCAGAAGGCTGAACCATGATCTAGTTCCTCCAGGTTTGGGCACAGAGAGGGACTGTGAAGGGCATTTTGACCTGCATTAGGCTTGGAGATTGGGCTGATCCTCCTCCCCTGCATGTGAACTGGTGAAAGCGCAAAACATGGTTCTTCATGGGCCAGAGGGTCACACACCAGAGGAAGTGGGAGCAGCAGCCCACCTGACAACCTGCTTCATCATTTCTGATGTTTCCCTCACAGAAACTACAACAATGATACCACCCCGTTTGTGTCTAGTGTTTTGTGTGTCTTAAGTTTGGAGGATCCCCACTTTTTCTGGACAGTCTCCCGGACACACCGCCTGCTGGGCTGGACCCCTCCTTGGGCTTCCACAGCATCCTGTGCTTCCTTGTCTAATACATCTGGTCTTGGCACATCAGCATTTCTCCCTTGTTTCTTGACGTATCTGAGAGCTAAAGGTAGGGACCTTGATCTATTTGACTTTTTTTTTTAATACCCAACACCTAGCATATTGTTGGCATTTAATAAATGCTGAATGAGCAATTTAGAAAATACAGTCATGTGCTTAGTGACATCATAGATGTTTTGACTTTTGTAAGTACTTTGTGGTGTCCCATAGTGACAAAAATTGCCTAATGCTGCATTTCTTAGAGGTATCCCTGGTTGTTAGGTGACATGTGACTGTAATTTTCTTTCTTTCTTTCTTTTTGGCACTGGGGAATGAACCCTGGGGTGCTTTACCACTGAGCTACATCCCAGATCCTTTTTAAAATATCTTTTCTTTTAAGACAGGGTCTCACTAAGAAGCTGAGGCTGGCCTCAGACTTGCAATCCTCATGCTTCAGCCTCATGAGTTGTTGGGTTTAGAGGCATGTGCCACTGTGCCCAGCTGCATGATGTATTCTAAATTCAATGTTTAAGTCCCTAGACTACAGAAGGCTTGGTTCATGTTCTTTATCAATAGACTGGTTGTTTCCCTTCATTGCCCAAAACTTGGGTTTGGTTTGCAGTAAGTTAAAGGAGAAACATTTTAAACACATACAATTGAACTAGTTTCAGTGTCATGGTTCGGGTTAAAGACCTTCCTCAAAGGGTCCATATTCCCCAAAACTCCCAGAAACCACCCAGAGTCCTGGCCCTGGGGGAGACCAAAGCCAAGTATATTAAAAGCAGAGGTTCCAACAAACCAGCACATCTGGCAAAGAGCCAAACATGTGCAAACCCGACATGGAGTTTTAAAGGACCTTGGAGATTAATTCCCTTGCAGAAGAACAAAAACCAGATGCTTCCCCCTAGAAAAGAGAGCACCGAGGACAACAGCAGGAGAGGTAGCAGGGAAGGCAGTCGGGGCTTCACAAGCGATGCTTACCCACCGTTAACCCCAACAAACTGAAGGTTCTTTTTGGTCCCATTACCTCCTGCACGGAAGCCATAGTCTTTCTTTTTCATTATGGATTTAAGGCTGGTCGGCGGGGAGCTCTCTAGGTAGATACAACATCACAGGTTAGAAAGATCTTGGAGTAGCAAAAGCAGGGCTTTTCCTTTAAGGGGATACAGGTTGCAGGTGTGTGAAAAGGTGGACAGAGACAGAAACAGATAATGCAAATCAAATGTTTTGGGGACTTTGGGCAGAAGTCTGGTTTTCTGGTGGCTGTCAATAGAATGGTTCCTGTTAATGATGCCCTTCTCTGTATGGATGCGTAGAGAGACTGGAACATTCTCCCAGGGAACCACATGGGCACATGTCACTGTTGTCCCTATCTTATGGCTAGGAAATCTGAGACTCGGGCTTCCTTGGGGAATGGCAGAGCAGGAATAGAACTGAGGTCTGTGGACTCATGGGCCAGTACCCTTCTCCGCTCAAGGGCACCTCAGCAGTCCTTTCTAGCTCATGTACACGTTGACACTTGTGATGTGGGGGTAGTGATGACACTGGAGACATGTGAGAAGGGCACAACCTCATGCTGTGCTCAGTGGTATGGGAGGCATTTCCCAAGGGACAAGATGGGAACTAGCACCAAAATGAGAAGGCAGCCAACCTGTGACCTGTGGCAGGAAGCAGACTTGCATGCTGCCCACTGAGCCAAGCATGGTAATGGCTCCACTCTCCTCAACAGTGAAGAGTGTGAGATGGGTCAGAAGAGGAGGAGCTGCTCTGGCCCATGTGAGCCCCTGTGCCCATGCATGCGCACAGAAAATACAGTGAATAATTCCCAATCTCTATATAATGCTCATCCAAAACCAGGCTAGAGAAAACCTCTGATGTGGGAGGGCCAGAAAGCGTATTTCCTGTTCCAGCAGGAATGCTGGAGCCCAGGAAACCGGTAGGGAGGCTGAGGGGAGCACCCAGGGCAGGACCACCCTTGGCCAAGTCTTTGCCTTTGTGTGATGAAATGAGAACAGCACCCCCTCTGGGTAGACCCAGTGCTGCAGGCACATGGTTTGGCAAAGGGAGTGTGGGCTGGATTTCAGTTCCTATTTGCCCTCCCTGGCTGGCATCTTTGTGGCTGACACTATCTGTACAGCTGTATGTGGTGGCCCTGCAGTCAGACTCACACCTACACAAGGAGAGTAGAGCTGTGGCCCCAATGGTTACACAGGTCACTTTTTATTCCACTAGGCTCCTGGAGGTGCTAAAATCTTTTTAGAAATCTACTCATGTAACCCAAACCCCTTTTCCCTTGGATTTGTCATATAAAGGAGAAAAGGTTCCCTGCCTTGGACACCAGTATTTACCAGTTGGAAGGGAGGAGGGTGGGGCTGCTGGCTCCTGTGGGGGAGCCTGGGCTGACAATGTCACGTGAGATTTCTCCCAAATGTTCTAGCCAGACAGCAGCTGGTTGAGGGAGCTGAGCAGCTGGCTCTGGATGCTGCTGAGCTTGGAGGCAGGCTGCTTGATGGTGCTGGCCAGCTCCGGGTACCCATGCTCCAGGCAGCTCCACTGCTCCTGCAGGAGCTCCTGGATCTTTTTCACATATTGCCCAATGGTGGCATCTGTTGGAGAGCTTGGTGGCCTTCCCGGGTGCTCCTTCCCAGGGAGCTCCTCCCTGGCCCCTGGGACAGCCTCTCTGTCACTGCTCCGAGAAGAACCTTGTGCTGCCCTGGCCAGGCTCTCACCTTTCAGAGTCTGTGATGCTCAGAAGGTTGACCCCGATGCTCTTGTCACATGACTCCCCTGGGAAGAGCCCACGGGGAAGGTCAGTGTTCACCATGGCATCAGCCTGGCCCTGGGCATCTCTGGACGTCTCTTGGCTAAGCTTTTCTTCTAACTGGGCTACAGTGCACTCTAGCTCTCGAATCCTCCGCTCCCGCGTCTTGATTTCCTCTTCCTGCTGCTGAAGGGCAGCTCGGACCTGGGTCAGTTCCTTGGTTCTGCCAGACAATTCACCCTCAAGGGCTGAGACCTAGGCTGCTGAATGGTGAGGAAGCCCACAGTGGAGACGGGTCCTACAGAGAAAGGAAGAGTGATGTCTCACCAGCCCCCAATGATTCCAGCCATCCTAGCCCAGGTGCTAGGCAGGAGAAAAACAGTCACCAACTCAGCTGGGAACAGATGGCACAGGCTTGTAATCCCAGTGATTCAGGAGGCTGAGGCAGGAGGACTGCAAGTTCAAACCTCAGCAACTTAGCAAGACCCCCATCCCAAAATAAAAGTGTAAAGAGGGCTGAGGCTAAATATCAGTGATAAAGTGCGACTGGGTTCAGTCCCCAGTACTGCTAAATAAATAAACACACATAAATAAAAGTCAGTAGCTGTCATCCGACTTCAACTACAGGAAGGGCCCCAATTGAGGAGCACTCAGTTGAATCTGCATCGATATTAAATTATGGGGTAAACCACCAAGTTTCGGGGGGGGGGGTTGTTATCCTCCAATAGATAGCCAGGACAGATATTCTAAATAGACACCAGAATGTGCAAAGACATGGAGACATGGAATTGCATAGTGTGCCAGGGCTCTGTAAATGCAGCTCATATGGCCAGAACCTAAAGTGTGGAAGAGAAGAACAAGGAGCAGAAAAAGAAAATTGGAAAGGGAAGCAAGCGCCAGGTCATGGAGCAACCTACATACATGCCAATAAGTTTTGATCTTATTCTCTAGGTAACAGGAGTCACTAAGGGTTTTAAACAAGGGAGTGGGGGGCTAGACTTAGCTCAGTAGTAGAGTGCCAGCTCAGCATGCATGAGGCCTAGGATTCATTCCCCAGCATTCCAAGAAAAGATTAAACAAGGAGGAGACTAAGTCAAGTGTGATTTCAAAAGGAGCATCTTGCAGAGGACTGTTATTATTATTATTCTGTGTTGCTAGGAGTTGAACCTATGACCTTGTGCATGCTAGGAAAGTACTCTGCCCCTGAGTAATACCCCCATACCTCTCAGAAAACTGGAAGAAGGATAAAACTAGGGACCAGCTGGGAGACTGCTGATGTGGTCAAGGTCAGAGAAACTAAAGGTAATGGAGGGAAAGGGACAAGATGAAAAAAGGTGCAAATGATGGTGCTACCTGGGGCACACTGGGGCTTGATTTTCCCTGAGGATGATGACAGATTAGGGCTGAGCTCTTCCCATGTGCCTGCCTGATAGCTGCTTCTTCTGGCTAATGCACATGTGGGCCAGGTGGCTCTCTGTGCTTAGGGAAGTATAGTTGCCTCCAAAAAATGAGACAAAGCCAACTAGACATATGAAGACTGAACTCATGAACATGGACACAACAGAGCCTGCCAGCCATCATTACTGAGCAGAGCCACAGGCCTGTGGGCAACTATATCACAAGCATAGCATGGTAGGGAACAGGATTGTGTTGCTGCTGATCTACACCATGGTTCCTATTGGGTTTTAGAACTTCTGTAGCAGGTGACTGGCCTCCAGGTAGATAAGCAGCAAACACCCCCACAAAACTCCCTATCACTTCCCATTCACCCACATAGTTTTTCTTATACCAACTACATCTCCCTTCCACCCCAAAGCAGCAGGCTGGCTGCTTCAGTAAATGAGAGCAATGTTTCCAATTACACTCAGCTATATTCTTAAGTCCTTTGATTCACTCAGAAGCCTCCTGGAGTACAAGGACAGGACAAATCAGAGAGGAGACATTTGTCTCAAGTTAAGTGGAAAGCAGATTTATGACCCAGAAAGCGAAGACCTCTCCTAAAGGAGAGTCTGCATTATTTACCCTTATTGCCTCTGTTCAGTAGAAATGCACTGATTTGCCCAGAGGCCTCTGGGAGCAGGTTCAGAACACAAATGCGATAATAGCATCAAGTAAGAAACAGCAGGTTCAGAGGCAGAATCTTCCACAGGGAGGCAAGGGGAACCAAAGGAGTCAGAGAGTAAGCAGTTATCATGGATGAGAGGTTTAATAGGCACTTACTTAAACCCATCCTCATGTGCATGCATGCGTGTGCATGCATGTACGTGTGCAGGCACTCACACACACAGTCTCACTCATGATCCATCACGATGCTCTGGCTGCCACGTGCCACTCTTCAGCTCTTTTCTTTTTCCCAGTGCAGGCAGAATGTTGGATCTCCATGATGGAGCTTGAGCTGATAGGCAGGGAGACCCAGCCTCACCATATGCTCCACTCCTGTTAATTCTACCTGGTGACAGGTATGCTGGAGCTCACAATTCCAGGCACGGGGCCAGGACAAGAATTAATTAGGAGAACCATCTGTACTCAAAATGACAATTGGATCAGATAAGCCAAGCACAGCTAGCTGGCTGGATTTGAATTCCGGCTGTCATCTCCTACCTGTGAGGCTCTAGGCAAATTTTTTCATTTCTCTATGCCTCAATTTCTCCATATATAAAGAGGAGATAATAATTCTTAGAGTTCATGCAATATTAAGGCTCATGGCACAGAGTAGGTACTCAATGAGCATCCTAAAGTTGGTGGAGTGGTGGGTGGGGGAGGATTTGCTAAAGATTCTCTCCCTAACTCTGTGAGGACTACAGCCTCAGGAGGGAATGAGAGCCCAAGAAAATAATTCTGGAGAAAAAAATTGAGTTTGGGGAAAAGAAAAAAGTAAGCTACAGGAGGCTCGAAGCTACCAGGAACTGTCTTTTTCTGAAAGCAAAGCCAAGGAGTAGATGTCTGAGAAGGACCTGAAACACAGCCATCAGCCTCAGAGTCACACACAGGCAGAGGAAGAGGGCTGGGAAGGGACAAGGTAAGGAGGGAGTAGCACAGAATCATCTGGAGGGACAAAAGAAAGTTCAGCAGGTGACTAAACCAATTAGAGGCACTGAAAGTGAGAAAGAAACATTCAAAAGTCTGTAATCAGTGTCTGGAGGAAATGGGAAAAAACAGAAACAGGAGAGAAAAATGGCTAAAAATAAAGCCAGAAAGAATGGGAATTAAGTCAGCCTCTTCAAAAGGCCAAGGCAGCCAGGGAGGCTTTCCTGCTTGGCCTTCACTCTGAGACGCTATGCATGCAGGGAGGGGCGCCTCTTGGGAGCTGCTGTGGGTAATCCTGTGGAGATGGGTGATGCTGAGAATGCTGAGCAGGGAACAACGAGGCCAGGTGGCAGGACGACAGGCCCCCAGGCACTAAGGTATTAGCTGGTGCTCTCTGGGACCACTTCCAGTGATGCACTGCAAAGACAGCTCTCTGGGGAGAAAGGTAGGCCCTTGAAATATATGGCAATGCATCTGGAAAAAAGCAAGAGGCAGGGCTGCAGCTGATGTCTGCTCCCTAGGTCCTGGGCCAAAAAGGGCCATGTGATGCAATGGGTATTACAAGCTCTCCTATTTCTAACACTGGGTGATCTGGAAAAAGAATTTCATCCGAAGTCAGGAGATCAGAGTCTAGACTATGACCTTCAGCAAGTTTCTTGGGAGGGGAAGAGGGAAATATTTATCGAAACATCCACTGTGCTTGATAGTTGTTATTCAACAACTTTACATGCATTAGCACATTCAGTTCTTTACCAATCCTAGGAAATAATATTCATACTTGTTTATATAGGGGGTATGGAAGGCAGTTTGCAGAAATAGCCACAATATTACCCCAGCCTTGGTACTACCCAACAACTGCCCTGATCACAGGGTGGGACTGTGACTGGCATTGTCCAGGAGGGCAATGGCAAATGTGGCATATGCAGAGATGAGCATTGGTTGTACATTGAGATTTGTCTCTTCTTGTTGTGTTTGAACACTTCTGCCACCATGTGTGAATGGGCCCCAGCTAGCTTCCTGAATGATGAGTAACAGTTGAGTAAGTCGGCCAACACCAACCATCACTGACAGCCCAGGTGACATGCTCAACCATCAGACATGTGAATGAGGCCATTCCAAACTGTCCAACCCAGCCAAGCCACCCAGAAGACCGTGTGAATGCACCTAGGCAGCTCAGATAAGGATAACAAGCCTGCCAACCCAAAGAATCTTCTGACAAATAATAACTGGCTTTAAATCACAAAAATTTTAGTGGTTTACTAAGTGGCAAAGCTATCTTACCTACAAGGGGACTGAGGCTCAGAGACATTAAATGACTTGTAGAGTCACAAAGCTGTGAATGGAGACACTTTTGCCACATGCCTCTTGACTTCAAATTCCTCATCTATAAAACAAAGGTAATGAAGGAGGGTATCCTGCTCCCTTCCTGTTGCTTGGGTGAGATGAGAAAATGCTCTGAAAATTACACAGGTCCAATATTTTGTATTTTATGATTTCATTTTCATTCTCTATTCTTCTGTAGTTCACACCTGAAATACATGATTTGGGCTTCCCCACACTGCCTGTTTAGGGAACGTCTCCTATAGGCCTCTCATAGGCTATTTGCAGGATTTATGGTAACTATCCCATTCCAACCCAAGTGTCCCTTTAAACCAGGGAATAGTAAGCCCCCTGCCTACCATCTGTCTTCTCCATCTTAGGGAATGTGACTCTCTGCCTCTCAGGCACTCTTCATTCGCTCAATCTGAAAGAAAGAAGGGTAGAGGGTGGAGAGTTCCTTCAAATTTAAGAGCTGAGAAGGGGCTGTGGCTGTGTTTCAGTGGTAGAGTGCTAGGAGCCACAGCAAAAATATTGATACAGGCACCTTTGGGTTTAGTGACTGCCAACCAGCCATTCAGATTATGATTATGTTAAGTTACATTATGGTAATTGTCTCCTGCTGTTTACCTGGGCCCATTTCAGGACTCAGGTTACTCATGTCACTCTTGTAATGGGAGAGTTCCCATTGGTTGGGAAAGGATGGTAGGAGGGTGTTCCGGGGGAAGTGGAGTCCCCCCGGCTCAGGTAGAACAACACGTGGTGGACCCACTTGTTAGGGGACGCACACGGCCTCTCACAAAATAAAACTTTGTCTCAGTTTGACTGGCTTGTGTTTTTGTGCCCAACCGGGTTGCAAGATTGGTGTGCACTGACAGCCCAGCAGGGAAGCGCTCAGCAGGGGTGCGGCAGGCAGTGCTCGTCGATAGCAGCGGCAGGAGCGGGGCTCAGCCAGCTCGCTCGGCCTGGGGCCAAGAAGCCTGCAGCAGTAGAGCACATGCCTGGCATGTGTGAGGCACTGGGTTAGATTCTGAGCACCACGTATAAATAAATAAAGATCTATCAACAACTAAAAAAAATAAAAATAAAAATAAAAGAGTTGAGGAAACACAGCATCAAAGAAAGTAACACCCATCTCTGCCTTTCTCCCAGAGTTCACAAACCCCTGAGGAAGGAAAGAAAGAGCCTGAGCACATTCGTAGAGCCCAGTTCTGGTGTGTCTTTGTGGATTGTGAGCAATGGTTGACAGTGAAGGAGCACTTGGTCCAACCCCCTAGTTTGGGAGATAAGGAAACTGAGGCTGAGGAGAAAAGGGTCTGTCCAAGGTGTCTCACGCTATTAATGAAGGAGCTGGAACCAGACCCAAGACTTCTCACAACCAGCACAGTGCTCATTCCATAAAATCAACAGCTGACCTTTACCTACCCCTAACCTGGTAAGGGACTTCCAATGCATTTTGTGAAAAGGTTAGAATAAGAATACCTGTTGATGACCTGCAACACCCCAATCAAATACAAGACAAAGATGAGATAATTGTAAGTACTGACAAGGGGCTGACACATATGGGTGATTTCTTACTGTGGGCTGAACAGAGGAAGTTCAATCCAGGTGGTCAGAAGACATCAGTATTTATCCAAGTAGAACATCACCTGGCTGAATTAGTGTCCCTTGAGGTTTGGCCATAAATTCTCCCAGAAGTTTTAATCCATTCCCAGGACTGTCTCTTAAAATGGTAAACAACCTCGCTCCTTCCCCCATTACAATAAATCACCCAGGAAATTGGCTTTTTATGATTATAACTCCACACACATCAAATAATGAAATTTCTGTGATACCACAGCAGTGAAAGCAGGGCTGTTTTAGGAATTCTAAATTGCTTAATAACGACATCCAGACCAGAAATGTGAACTACTGATGAGGGAAGGGCTGGCGGAACTGAGAGGAAGAGAGATCCATGAAGAGGGTGGAAAACAGGGAACCAATAAGTAACCAGAGAAGAAAAATATCAGACCTGTCAAGTAAGAGAGAAATTCTGTTATAGTTTGGATGTGAGGGTCCCCCAAAAGCTCATGTGTGAGACAACACACATGAAGAAGGTTCAGCAGAAAAATGGTTGGGTTAGGAAAGCTTTAAGCCAATCAGTGAATCAATCCCCTAATGGGGATTAACCATGGTAACTGGAGGCAGGTGGGGTGTGGCTGTAGGAGATGGGTCACTAGGACATGCCTTTGGGATACATATTTTGTTTCTGAATAGTGAAGAAAGATCTCTCTCTCTCTCTCTCTCTCTCTCTCTCTCTCTCTCTCTCTCTCTCTCTCTCCCTCCCTCCCTCTCTCCCCCCTCTCTCCCTCTCTCTCCCTCTCCCTCTCCCCCTTCCTCTTTCTTTCCCTCTCCCCCTCCCCCCCTCAGTGCTGGGGATTAGATCCAGGCCTCATACATGCAGGCAGATACTCTACCACTGATCTATACCCTTCAGACCTGCTGATGGGATTACTACCTGCTAATGCGATCCTCTAGTGTTTACCAAGCTTGATGGAAATTTACATTCCTTGGGCTTAAAACTCTTATAAAACAAGTGTAAAACAGACAGACTCAACACTGAACCACAAAGGAAGCTATGAGGCAATGAAATCAAAAGCATTAATATAATCTTATCCATGATGCTGTCTTTGCTGGAATTTAGTAGCAGTGTGATTATTCCTAACCACTGCAGAACAGGCACTTTTGAATTTTGCATACCTTTTTGAGATCCAAGTTTGGTAGGGATTTCTCTCTTGAAACCAATAGAAACCTTTCTTCCTCCAGTATCAACAAAAGTTGCTGGTATTGGCATTGCTGAGACAATGACCAAGATGGTCCTGCAGCAAGCTCCTTTTTACACCTCTCCAAGTTGAAACACAATTCAGTTGTCCCTGAGAACATGTGGACTCAATCTATTGAAACATTTTGTGCTTTGCTAGCAAATTGTTGAGAAATTAACATGTAATTACCTGATGCAAAACTCCTAAGTCCCCCAGCAAAATGTGCTAGGTCCCTTAAGGTGAAGGGGGTTGGGGTCTGCTCAACAAATCCTCTTCTTTATTCCTACACTCTATCCCCAGGCCTAGAGCCTTATAAGTGGAGGCCTCTGGGTTGGGCGCAGTGGTGCATGCCTGTAATCCCAGCAGCTAAGAGGCTAAGGCAGGAGAATTTTGAGCTCAAAGCCAGCCTCAGGTGTTTAGAGAGGCCCTAAGTAACTCACTGAGACCCTGTTTCTAAAGGAAATATTTTAAAAAGGGCTGGGGATATGGCTCAGTGGTTAAGCCTCTCTGGGTTCAACCCCCCAGTATAAAAAAATAAAAAAAGTGGAGGCCTCTGTGTTCAGAGCACAGCCTAGGTGCACCAGGGGCAGAAGACTAATGAGTTTTAATTGCAATCTGTTTGTAATCTAATTCCAAATTTGGGTATGGCTGCCCTACAGTAGGTCTCTCCAGACTAAGAATAGACTCTGCTGGAATGAAAAGCAAATGTCATACTCTGTTATTCTAGAATTTGTGTTCTAATTCAGGAAATTTGAATTTTATAAGGTGTATATGTTCAAGAGACAGTTAAAGCAAGTTTCAAAATTAAGTCCAGGCAAGGAGTGGAGCCAGGGGCACTCTAGCCCTGAGCTACATCTCCAGCCCCTTGTATTTGGGGACAAGGTCTCCCTAAATTGTCCAGGCTGGGCTCTGACTTGCAATCCTCGTGCCTCAACCTCCGCCAAGTAGTAGGCATTGCAGGTTTGTGCTACAAGGCAAGAGAGATTTCTAAAGACACTAAGAAATTTCTCCCATCTTTCATTCCATGTCTCCCCCAACCACTCTGGACTAGCAATTCTGAGTGAATTATGTCCTTCCCTCTACCTGGTTCTCCTTGGGTCCCACATTTGCAAAGCCCTTCTTCCATCCTCATCTGGGAATTCTTTCCACTTCTCAGCTGTTGCCTCCACCAGGAAGTTGTCTCTGGGCCCCCAAGTTTAAGATAAAACAGCCCTTTTCATTCTCTTTAAAATCAGCTACATTGGCCAGGCATGGCAGCACATATCTGTAATCAGAGTGGCTCTGAGGCTGGAGACTGGAGTATCGTGAGTTCAAAGGCAGCCTCAGCAAAATGAGGCTGTAAGCAACTCAGTGAGACCCTCTCATTAAATAAATACAAAATAGGCATGGGGATGTGGCTCAGTGGCTGAGTACCCCTGAGTTCAATTCCTGGTACTCCCCCCCCAAAAAAAGAAAAATTAGCTACACTGTAGAGTCACACTGATGAGGTGGGAAGATTGACAGTCTCTTAGGGACAGCAGAATACTGGATGGAGCTTTTTCAGTTTTCTTGACAAGCAATTAAAAAAGTTGATCTTTGAAATTAGAAAGTCCAAACTCTTTCCTGTATTCCCAATCTGATTTCTCTACATTCCACATGGAAAAAAAACAACAACTAAATATATAAGGTGTTTTGGAGAGAGCTAAGCTCACCATGTATGCAAATTATTCCATGAGTGATGTTTGTATTCATGTACAAAATATAAGGGATGACCCTGAGTTGGATTTAACAAGAAATACACAAGTGTTGGGCACAGTGGTGCATCTATGCAATCCCAGAGATGCAGGAGGCTGAGGCAGGAAGATAGCAAGTTAGAGGCCAGCATCAGCAAATTAGAGAGGCCCTAAGCAACTTAGAGAGATGTGTATCAAAATAAAAAATAAAAATGGGTTGGGGATGTAGCTCAGTGGTATAGGCCCACTGGGTTCAATCCTAGTACCACCAAAATGATGAAAATTTTAAAAAGAAAAAAAAAGAGGGCGGGGATTGTGGCTCAGTGGCAGAGTGGGTTCAATTCTCAGCACCACATAAAAATAAATAAGTAAACAAATGTATTGTGTCCATCTACAACTAGAAAAATATTAAAAGAAAAAGAAAAAAGAAAGTGAGAAGCAGGATACCATGGGAGTGGCCCTGAGCCACTTGAGGAAGGAAATAAAATGATGTTTTCTGTATCTGTCAGTGTCACTACCTCTTCCCACACACCTTGCTTTACTGAGCTCTGGATGAAGTGGCAGAACAGCCTAAAGGGACAAGGAGGAATGGGATCTGCCTCAACAAATGGAATGGATTGAGGCCTGCACAACCCCTGATATTGGAAATTCATATTCAGGGAATGCTGTAGGAGTGGGATATGGTGCCTTGACACCCAAGGATCCCAAAGGGGATGTCACATTGTGTAGGCAGGTGTTGGGGCTATGGAGGGGACCCCCAACCACAGCATGTGGCTGAAGTTGTGTGCCTCATTGGCCCAGGACATGCTTGCAGAGTCACCTCTTCCTTCTTCGTTCCTTTGTTTATCTGAATATCTTAAATATATTTCAATATATTTTTCAAATTCCACTAATAGATTTCTTTTCCAGGCATAGGGTCTCTCATTTGGTACGTAGATTGTGGTCAAATGGCAATGGACTTCTCTGCCACGCGACCAGCGCGGGCTTCATGAAAGAAGGTTTGGTTCATAAGAAATTGCTAGTGAGTTTTAAATTAATAAGACAGACTGTCATTACCTTTAATACCAGCTCCGGGATGGCTTCTCCTAGCTCCCGCCTCCAGGAACCTAATGCAGTGGCGAGGTTTACAGAAGAGACTAGTGAGAGAGGGAGAGCATGCCAGGGAGTGAGCTTTTATTGGGGAACAAAAAAATTCCAGGGAAATTCCCATCCAATGAAGGTTAAGGGGGGCAGCATCCCAAGGTCAAGGACGACGATTGGGTCTTCAGGTCAGTGGCCAGGCACGCCTCTGCATGGACAAGCCCTCGGACCTGGGAAAGGGTAGGGAAGGCTTTTAACACAGCTGTATCTAAGCTCCTGTCACCCAGCCAGGGAGGTAACTCAAATCACCTGCAAGGATGGCCTCCCACAGACTTCTTAAGTATGTTGTAATTCTTGCTGGAGAGGTTTCTCGAGTGACTTTTGTAGTACAGGGGAGTGCAATCCTCCAAACCAAGCAAGAAGAAAAAGGAGAACAATTAAAAAAAAAAAAAAAAACCAAAACAATATCTCCTGTGTTAAGCTGTTTCTGTTTTAAGATTATATAGTCAGTAAGTAATGACAGAGGATTTGGTTTGGTTGGTTGGTTTCCTGTTCTTGGGGGTTAACCTCAGGGGTGCTCTACCACTGAACTGACATCTCCAGTCCTTTTTATTTTGAGGCAGGATCTCACTAAGTATTTGAGGCTGGCCTCAAACTTGCCATCCTTCTGAGTGTTCAGTCTCTGTGATGCAGGACTGCACTGCCACACCTGGCTAGTAATGACAGTTTTGCAGCCACCTACTAATTATAATTTTCATTCAGTCCTGTCTGAGAGTGCCTTAGAAGAATTTCTAGAACAATGTTCAATAATATTTGTAATGTCAGGCATTATCTTACACCTGATATTATCAGAAATGCTGCACTTTAGCATTAAACTCATCCTGCCTTGGATTTAGAGAATTATTTCCTGTGGGCTAGCCAGTGCCACCTGTTGATCTTCAAGGGTATCACACTCACCAGAGATGGCCTTTTGGAATTTATAAAGATAATTTATAATTTAAAATATTTTGTTATTTAATAATATGTTGTTGAGAACAGAATGTGTTTACTCAAAATTCATGTGTTGAAGCTGTAATATGGTCATATTTGGAGGCTGGGTTTGGGAGGTAATTAGGTTTAGATCAGGCCATGAGTGTGGACCCTCATGATGTGATTAGAGTCCTTAGATAGAAGAGGAAGAGAGGACACACTGAAGTGACCCTAGGGGAGCCTGAGGTAGGAAGGCAGCTGTGTGTGTGCAGGTCAGATGTGAGTGCCCCACGTCCAACTTTTTTTTTTTTTACTTTAAAATGTTTTCATATCTAATTACAAGTAAAATTGGTCTGTAGTTGTGTTTATTAGGTTCCCAGAGGAGTGGCATGTTGATTTTATAAAATGCTTTCAGATAGTTCCTTTATTGCTGTATTGTTTTGAATAGTTTAAAATGCAGCAAAATATCTATTCTTTGACTATTTAGAGAGTTGCCTGTAAAACTGCATCAGACTAGGGTTTTTGAGGAGAATTTTAACATTTTCTTTCATATTCTTTAGGCTTTATTTTTTTTCTATACTAATTTTATTAATACACATGTTTATAGAAGATCATGCATGTGTGGGCTTTCAAATTTATTAAAATAATACATAACAGTCTCAAGTCTATTTATATTAACTCTACATATGATGAAATTTTCCCTTTATTATTTCTAATTTTGTGTTTTTGCTCTCTCCTTTTTCTTCTTCCTCCCTTTCTTTCTTAGGCTAGTTACTAATCCCCATCTTGTTCAGTGATCCAGATTTTATATTTACAAATTAAATTTTCATAATTTCTTAATCATTAACCTCTGAGCTATAACACTATTGCATTCTTTCTTCTACTCTTGGGTGGATTTATTTATTTATTTTATTTGAGGTACCAGGGATTGATGGAACAAGAGGGACTTAACCCCTGAAGCATATCTCCAGCCCTCTAAAAAAAAAAATTTTGAAACAGGCTGTTGCTAAATTGCTTAGGGTCTCACTCAGTTGTTGAGACTGGCCTCCAGTGGTAATCCTCTTGCCTAAGCCTCTGGAGTTGCTGGGATTACAGGCATTTAACACCAAGTGTGATTCATAATTTATTGTAGTTTTTTGTTTGTTTGGTACTGGGGATAGAACTCAGAGGCACTTGACCACTGAGCTACATCTACAGTCCTTTTTAATATTTTATTTAGAGACAGTTGTGGAAGTCCTCCCTAAATTGTTGAGGTTGACCTTGAACTCATGATCCTTGGTCCTCAGAGTCCTGAGCCTCTGGTATTACAGATGTGCACCACCTCACCAGGCTGGGTTTGTTTGTTTATTTATTTATTTATTATTTATTTCTTTATTCTTCAAATAGGTGAGTTGTTTTTTTTTTCATTTTTGGGGGCCAGGGGGAAAATTGTTTTGGGTTTTTGTTTTTCCACTTTTGCTTTTTTCTAGTGCAGTTCATGACTTTCTCTGGGGTAGCAGCTATGGGCTCAACTGTGACATCTGTTGACCTTCTGGGACAGCATGCCCACTGGAGATGACCTTTTAAAACTTGACTACTTTTCAACTTATTTTGGAACCTATGTTCAAAAGACTAGAGAATCCTGAGCAAGATGGGTATATGCAGATACTGGGCATGGAGATATCAAGGAGGGAGAAGACACCACACAGGAAATTCCTAGAGGAGGAGAAAATGAGCCACACAGTCTAGCAGGAGGGTGTGAGAACAGCTTCTTATATTGTATTTAGAACAAATCTAGCCAGGTACCATGGCACATGCCTGTAGTTCCAGCACACGGGAGGCTGAGGCAGGAGGATCACAAATTCAAAGTCAATCATCAATCTCAGCAATTTAGCAAGCCCCTGAGCAACTTAGGGAGACCCTATCTCAAAATAAAAAATGAAAAGGGATGGGGATGTGGGGCTGGGAATATAACAGTTGGTAGAGTACTTACCTTGCATGCACAAGGCCCTGGGTTCAATCTCCAAAACCACCAACAACAACAAAAAAAAGAGGGTTGGAGATATGATTAAGTCCTCATGGGTTCAATTCCCAGTACATGAAATAAATAAATAAATAACAAAGAACAAATGCTGCCATGCATAATTGCACAAACCTTTAATCCTAGCAACCTGGGTTTCTGAGGCAGGAGAATTGCACATTTCAGGACAGCCTGGGCAACTTAGCAACAACCCATCTCAAAATTAAAAATAAAATGGACTGGGAATTTAGTTCATTCATGAAGCATCCCTGGGTTCAATCTCTTCTACCACATATGTAAAAAAAAAAAAATGCTTCCCCTCAATATGTGTGGCTGACCAACACTTTCATCAATACCATTTTATGAGTTTTCTTGAACAGCCATGTCAAATTACCACATACTGTGTGGCTTAAAGCCACACAATTTACTCTCATAGTTCTAGGTCTTTGTCTCCACCAGCTTCTGGCTACAGGTTTCCCCTGCATTGTGGGTGCTTCATTCCAATTCTGCTTCTATCCTCAGATGGCCTCCAAGTGTCTCTCCTCTGAAAGTCTTTTATATAAATTTGTCATTGGACTTAACTTCATCTGGATAATCTAGGATCATTCATTCTGAGATCCTTTATTATATCTGCAAAGACCCTTTTTCAAATGAGATCACATTCACGGTGAATGTGAAATAAGATGTGGACACATCTTTTTAAAGGCCACCATTCAACTCACTGTACAAGTAAAAATGAATTAATAGGAAAATAAAATGGAAATCAGAAACCAAATAAGCCCACAGATTGTAGGCCTTTGGCACTGAGCCCTTAACCTGAGGGATCTGACTCAACTCCAGGTCAATGGGCACCATTGGTATCTCCTAGAGAATTGCTTGGTGGGCGGGGAATGACTTCTACACATCAGAGTGCTCTATGTTAACTGTGTAGGTTTTGAATAGGCTCTTGGGAGAGGAAACACTGAAGGAGGAATTGGTTTCGGGGGGCCCCTGTGTTGAGCTCTTGATGTTGGTTTGGGACATGCTGCATTTGACCTAGTCAGAGGGAAGTGTTCACATGGAAGTGAGACTGAACAGGGGTGGTGTGGTAGATTCATGGCCTTTCATCTAGGTGTGAATGTTAATCTCTGTCAATCCTGGTTCCAGCACATATTGGCCATGTGACTTTGAGCCTTATAGGGTAACAGGGAGAATTAATACAGGGGGAACGGCATTGGAATTCATATACCTTGGAATTGGTGAGAGCCCTCAATCTGAGGACCTAGCACAAAACTAGCCCATGCTTTGGAGAGCCAACTGACACTTTTCTGGACTTCCTTTGAAGGTGGGTGCCATCCCCATGGACCTCCCTCCCTTCTCCCTGGCCTACCTTCAGGAGCCTGGAGGCATTCAAGGAGACTGGAGTGATTTTGGGGTGGGGGGTAATGGGGATTGAACCAGGTGCTACACCACTGAGCTACATCCTTTTTTACTTTCTTTATTTTGAGACAGGATCTTGTGAGACTGACCATGAATCGCTATCCTCCTGCCTCAGCCTTCTGCATCATTGGGATAAAGGCATACACCACTCCCCTGGCTAGGGCTGAAGGGATTCTGATGTTGTGGGTCTCACAGGTTACGTGGTGCTGCCCAGTCACCCCTCTACCCAACAAGACATTGGACTTCCCTGGAGCAGAGGCCCAGGAACTGTCTCCAGGCCTTCCCCAAGCATGGAAGTGGGATGGGGGCCAAAGGTAGAGTTAGAGAGGATGTCAGGGATCCCCTGAAATACCAGCTGGGCTCTCTGGGGCTCCAGGTCCATCTCTCTCCAGGATGGGGGTGGTGGTAAAGAAACTAAACTACAGTGTAGAAAATATCTTCCTTAGGGGCAATTGAGGAAATGTGGGGTTCAAACATCTGTGCTCTTGGCAGAGGCCCTTTTCTTTCTAGAAATGCTGAGCATATGGGCATACCAACATCTCAACAGTTCCAGTCTTAAACACTCTCCTTCTTTGTCCTCTCTGTCCAGTGGCCGCCCAGCAGGACCTGCAGGTCAGTAACTGACTTAATGTTGGGTACCTGAAGCAGCTTTGTTCTTTCAGCAGTGTTTGCCCCCTGTTGTCAGGCACTCCTTCCCCAGCCTGGGGAACTGAGAAGGGAGCAAGAAGTGCTCTGGTGCATGACTGTGAGGTGTAGTCTCCAAGCATGATCAGCTGGCTTGAAATCCCAGACCTGCTCTTTACTAGGCAGGTGGCCTCAGATGAGTTTCCCAACCTCTCTGTGCTTGAGTTCCTTCATATAGAAAACAGAAATAACATCAGTACTTACCTTATAAGGTTATTGTGAGAAGTACATGGCTGTGTATGAAGTCATTAGAATCAATGCCTGAGCAGTTCTAAGTACAGTTGCCCTTGATGTTGGAGGGGTCTTGGTTCTAAGAATCCCTGAGGAAACCAAAATCTGTGGATGCTCAAGTGTCTAATATAAAATGGCAGGGTTGGCATCTCACTGTTTATAGCAGCTTAATTCACAAGATCTAAACTGTGGAACCAGCCTAGATGCCCTTCAGTAGATGAATGGATAAAGAAACTGTGGTATATATACACAATGGAATACTGTGTGGCTTTAAAGAATGAAATTATGGCATTTACAGGTAAATGGATGGAATTAGAGAACATCATGCGGAATGAAATAAGCCAATCATAAAGAAACAAAGGTCAAATATTTTCTCTAAGTGGATGCTGATTCACAATGGACAGGGGGCAAGGGAAGAAGAGAGGAACTATGGATCAAGCAGAGGAGAGGGAGGGGAGGGTGAGTGGAGGGGGATGGTAGAATGATATGGACATTATTACCCCTCTGTATGGGCATGAATGCACAAATTGTATAACTCTACATCATTTACAACCAGAGAAATGAAAAGTTGTGTTTGTGTAAAAAAATGAATAAATTAATAAAAATTTGTTTTTAAAAAAATGTCAGGTCTGGGATGTGCCTCAGTAGTGGTACACCCATTTGTCTTACATGTTTGAAGCCCTGGGATCAACCCCCAACACCAGAAAAGAAAGACAAATGAACAAAGGCATAGTATTTGCATATAACCCCCACATACCCTCCTGAGCACTTTCTTAATTTATTTATTTTGAAGTGCTAGAGATTGAACCTCTCATATACTTTGTATTTATTTATCCATTTTTTATCACCAAGGATTGAACCCAGGGGCTCTTAACCACTGAGAGATACAGGATCTTGTTAGTTGCTTGAGTTGCTTAGTGCATCGCTGAGCTGCTTAGGCTGACTTTGAACTCATGATCCTCTTGTCTCAGCCTCCTAGGCCTTTGGGATTACAGGCATGTGCCACCACACCAGGCTCCCATATATTTTAAATTGTCTCTACACTACTTATACCTAATGCAATGTAAATGCTATGTAAGTAGTTGTTTTATTGTATTGTGGAGGGACTCATGAGAAGATAAAAAGCCTATGTGTTTAGTACACATGAAATATGTTTTTCTAAACATGTGTCAATTCACAGTTGGTTGAATGCACAGATGTGAAGCCCTCAGATGTGAAGGGGTGGAGGACCCTGGGAAGTCAAGCTGCTAAGCACATGGCCAGGTCTAGGGGAAGGGGAAGCTCTCTGCTGAGCTCTGCCCTGAGCCAAGCACTGTGCTGAGTGCTCTAGCTAATTAAATGCTTGCAAGAACAGAGGAGGAACTGCCATCCCAGTTTTCACAACAAGAGTCTGAATGGCCAAGTGGTCCAACTGGGATCTAACCCCTGAGACATCTGAGTAGACACCAGGCCTAGGTTGGCATCCGCAGGCTACATACCCAGAGGGGACATGAGAAAGACACTCACCTAGGGCAGTTACTGAAGGCAAGGGAGGTATGCATTGGAGCCTTCATGGAGCAAGGTTTGCCCTGGTCACATCAGGAAGTAGTCTGTCACCACTGCTCTGCACTGAGCATCTGCTATAGTCTTTCCATCTGAAGAGTTCTTTTTGGTCCTCAGCCCACATGGCTGACCCTGGCAACAGTAGCTTCTGAGATCCACATGTTACAACCTGGACACCAGAAGGGAGCTGAAGCCCTCTTCTAAATCCCAACTCCTAAGTTTCTGATTGGCACAGATAGTGTGTGGCACCTGTCTTTTGAGAGCCAGAGGCCAAGTTAGTTCTCTTGCAGGAACATGGCAGCTTACTGGTATACTCCTGGGATGAGTGATGGGTCTAGGAAGGGAGGTTTCCAGGCCAGGGGAACTTGGTAGGTAGTCCAGGAGGCAGCTAGTCCATAAGCTTATTCTTTACTCTTGATCTGATGCCCACTCCTAGTTCCTTCTTGCTCCTACCTTCAATTTGTCTTGACCTCTTCTCATGCAAATTCAGTTTCTGTCCTCATGTCTCTTGCAGTCTGTGGTTGCAGTCTCTGACAATAATCCACCGCTACTGCCTGAAACTCTTCATGTTTTTGTATTTGAAATGCTCATATAATTCAATGGCTTTGCACAGATTTCCACACCAGGTCATTTTGAACTCACTGATTGGCTTCAGGACTGGCTGCCTTAGGGGTCCCAGTTTGTATTTAGGCATCTGCCAGGTGACCTCTTTCTACAGGTCTTTGGACCAAGCGCTTCCACTGTGGGTATGAACAGGGGCTGGTACCAGGAGAGAACATCCACCATACCTAGCTTTGCCATGATGCTCCTTCCAAAAGGCTTTCCTAACCTTTTCTATGCTGAGGTCCACTTATGGTATAACATTAGACCCTTGAGATGGCCACAAGGTTCTGAGGACATTTATCCAGCTCAACAGAGTTCCAAATGTACAGTGTCTTAAACAAGTTAGAGTATTATTCCTTGCTCAAATATCAAATAGGGAATGAGTAGTCCAGAGCAGATTGGATGGGGACGAGGCTGCTTCTGACTCGCTGTTCCATCATCCCTCAAGTGTGGGCCTCATGTTCATGGACCAAACTCGTTGGTTACCACATTCCAGCCAGTGAGAGGGGGAAAATGCATCCCCTTCACTTTCAATGCAGGAGCCAGAGTTTACCTCCATTGCTTTGTTAAGAGCTCATTAGCCAGAACTTAGTTGCTTGGCCACACCAAACTCAAAGGTGGCTGGGGAAATGGTGTCTGTCCCCTGGGTGGTTAGGTGCTAAAATTTGGGAGTTGTATTACTAAGGAGGAAGAGAACCTAGATATGGTGGACAATGGTACCACCATTCTCCTATCACCCATTTCTGAATGCCTCTCCACCATTCAGTGTGTCACCCCATCTTGGCATGTCCCAGTTCCTGATTCCTTTCCTGCAGGGCTCTGTCTTCATCCCCACCCAAACTGCTCTATACCCAGTGTCTCATAAGAAACTTTCATCTTATCCCTTTGCTTCCAGTCTCCCCCTGTGATCATCAGAAGAAGCAAATCTGATCAAATGGCCCCACTATTCAGAAATTTTTCATTGGCTCCCACTGCCCAAAGCAATTTGCTTCCCCCCCCCCCCGCCCCGTACTGGGCTTAAGCTCAAGGCTATTGTACCTCCAAGCTACACCTCCTGTAGTTTCTGATGATTGGTCTCCAAACATTGGGGTTCACTTATTCAATTGTTGATTCATTTGGTGATATGCAGTAGGCTCTCTGAAAGGTGCCGAAGATTCACCTACAATCTACAGACATGTCACTTCCATGGGACAAAAACCAGGATGATGGAAGTGCTGGATGTTGGGCTCAGGAGATCAAGGGAGGTGGGTTCCACCAGCTGTGTGGTATTGGGTACTTTACCCCATGCACCTTACCTTTTGGGACCTCAGTTTCCTCTAGCAAATTGGCGGCATCCATATATCAACCTCAGAAGGTCATCGTGGGGTTTAAATGATTTTGGCATAGGTTAGTTTTCGTTGTCGTCCTCAATTAGTTAGTTTTTGTCGTCGTCAATGTGCTCCCCATACTGAGACCTTTATTTAAGAAACCTGGG
Organism: Urocitellus parryii; assembly: GCF_045843805.1. Lineage (NCBI taxonomy): Eukaryota > Metazoa > Chordata > Mammalia > Rodentia > Sciuridae > Urocitellus > Urocitellus parryii. The sequence continues at coordinate 44,549,865 of NC_135541.1, read as the reverse complement.
TCTAAAGGGGCTACTTCACAGGCTGGCTCAGTGCAATGGGCCAGTTTGCAGAGTGGATCAATATGAGAGAGGTATTTTCAGTTTCACAACTAGAGATGACTCTGTAAAGTTTGCTCCTTCATCCAGTTGCTCAAAGCTGTGGATTTCCCAGCTGTCCAGCTCCAAGCACTGTATTTCCTCATTTAAATCTAACAGCCTTGTGAGGTTGATTTTTTCTTGCTACCACCATATGGTGTTATAGTTAAAGCTTTTTCCCAGGGTTTCATAAAATGACTTCCAGACCACTCACGTATAATCGAATCAAGACTTTATTGAAGCACACTGGTGACGACTGACCAGAACATAAAATTGTTCCCCTAATCAGCCCCTACAATTTCAAGGCACTCTGTGTAAGCTTGAAAACCAGAAAAGGGTTGTTTGGGGGTCTAGCCAATGCAAGCAAGCCAGGTTACAGAAGCAGGAGAGTGCAGTCAAGTGAGAAGCCTAACCAATCATAGTTAGCCCAATCACCCCAGTTAGAGAAACAGAGGCCCTTTACCCTAGTTACAGAAACAATGCCCCATTAGGTAGTTCCATGCTCTTAAAGGTTTCTATAGCAAAAGGAAAAGAACATCTTGTCCCAGTCATGACCCTTCTACTTGGCATGGTTGTTTTACAGAATGGAGTCACAAAACGAATTGGAGACATTTTTGCTTTTACTATCACAGTGGTTCCTTGGATTCTGCTGGCCATCGAGGTACTTTTCAGGACCAGAAGATAAACATTAACCTACTTGTTAACTGCCCATAAGTCTCATCTTATCAGTCAGGCTGCTGTCGCAGGGAGAGTGGGTCAGGAGCAGGCCCAACAGGTCGGCATTGCCATGGTGACAGGCCACCACGAGAGTCCACAATCCATTGTGGTCCTGCAGGTTGACCTCTGCCTGGCAGCTCAGTAGCACTTGGACCATGTCCTCCTGGTCTTGGTTGACCCCCAGCATCAGGGCAGTCAGGCCTCCCTGCACACAGGGCAACAGGGATATGGTGAGGCTGCTGCCAGTGCCAGGGTGCTTGGCAGGGACTCCTCAAGAAAGTGACCATTCCTTCCATCGTGGCTTTCCTTCTCTGTCTGACAGAATTCTCCTTCCCCAGGGTGCTAGTCAGGTACTCCATCTGCTCTAAAGGCTTTTCAACCTGCCACCACCACCCAGGTGGGATTCATCACACTGGACATCACAGCTTATGAATCTCTCCTGTTCTCAAGGACTGTTGGCAGGGACTGTCATCTTTGTCTCTGTCTCCACAGTACCTAGCACCCAGCACTGATACATGTGGAGCCATGGGGGAGATGAAGGTTGAGTGCTTCAGTGGCCTGCCTTTCTATCACCGCCCTGGCCCAGCCTTCCCCAGGAAGCCTTGGTATGCTCCACGCCTCTGGCCTTTTTAGATTAATGATACCCAGAAGCCTTTGTTTCAAGAAGATCTCATGTCCCTGTGGCTATTTCTAATCTGTAGCTGTTGACATCCCTGTGATCACGGGTGGACACAGCAAGAGAATCAGAATGAGAGTCCCATCTCCAGCTCTGCCAGCCACCAGAGTGGGACCCTGGCTGCCTCCCTGCCTTCCCTGAATCCTAACTTTGTTTACCAATGAATGGCCTTTCTGTGTGTGTCTCACAGGACTTTTGTGGGAATCACATAAGATAAAGGATGTAAATAGAGTAATGTGTGCTGGTAATTTTTCTGATTAAAAATGAACAATATCTTATTTCTCTTATATTTTCTTGTACATACTATTTAAAAATTTTTTATTTGTTCTTTTTAGTTTCTCATGACACTAGAGCATATTTTGACATATTATACATATAAGGAGTGTGCATTTCCATTCTTGTGGTTGTACATGACGGGGAGTTACACTGGTTGTGTATTCATATGTGAAGGAAGGAAAGTTATGTCTGATTCATTTTACTCTTTCCTGTTCCCATCTTCCTTGTATATACTATTTACATGTTGATATTTTCCTATAGTCCTCTTACAAGAATTTATTATATATATATATGTATTTTGATATTTTATTTTTTAGATATCGGTGGACACAATATATTTATTTTATTTCTATGGGGTGCTGAGGATTGAACTCAGTATGTCACACATGCTAGTTGAGCGCTCTACCACTGAGCCACAACCCCAGCCTGAATTGATTATATTTTGTCCCTGTGGTTCTCCTGCATTCTAGGCAGGTCAGCTCTTTCTCTCTGATAGGATACTGGGCTTTGTAAGATGGCAAGAATCAGGCCAAATCTGTGTTTTCCTTCCTTTAAGATTCCTTGTGGCTCTGAATGCCATGTCTAAAAAGTGCTGAGGATGTGTTTGCTGCTGTGCTGGCTGATTACAACTCCAATATTCAGTCCGTGTACATTCTGCTGCCCTATTCAGTGCCTGGGGCTTTGAAAAAAGAAAGAGTGCTTGGAATCAGAAAAATCCAGGCTCTGCCACATGAATGTGTGTAAGATATCCTCCATATTTCTCCCTGAGCTACATCCCCAATCCTTTATTTTATTTTGAGACTCTCACTAAGTTATCCAGGCTGGCCTCAGATTGCCATCCCCCTGCCTCACTCAGTCTCCTGAGTTGCTGGGATGACGGGCATGTGCACCCAGTTTAGGGTGTGTGTATAGCAAAGAGCCCTGGAACATAGAGGTGGTATCTTCTCCTAAAACAGGGTCAGACTCTCCTACTGCCCATTACAAGACATAAAAGGCTGAGGCAGGATGATCTCAAATTTGAGCTCAGCCTCCTCAACTTCACAGGACCCTGTCTCAAAAGAAAAAAGAAAAAAGGGCGGGAGAGAGGCTGGGGTCGTGGCTCAGTGGTAGAGCACTTGCCTTGCACATGTGGGTCACTGGGTTTGATCCTCAGCATCACATAAATAAATAAAATAAAGATTGTGCAAAACTAAAAATAAAAAAAAGAAGAAGAAAGGGCTGGTATGTGCCTTAGTGGTTAAGCACCCCTGGGTTCAATGCCTGGTACAAAAAAAAAAAAAAAAAAAAAGATGAAATCCGAGGTACTTCACAGTTCTTGATAGTTATGCCATCATCTATGCTCACTCCAAAAAGATAGAAAAGGGGCTGGGGTTGTGCTCAGTGGTAGAGTGCTGGCCTAGTGCATGCAAGGCCCTGGGTTCGATCCTTAGCACAACATAAAGATAAATAAATAAAACAAAGCTATTGTGCCCAAATACAACTAAAAAAGCAAGTGACATTTCCAGGGGTCTCCACTGTTCTACGCAGAACATTGTCCAACTCAAACCCTACTAGGAAAGACCACATCCCTCCCTGTGTTCTCAAGAAGAGGATTCTAGGCTCCAAGGCTCTGATTGTCTTGAATATCTTTGCTGTTCACAAGATCTCTCTTGATGTGAACTCCAAACAACTTGTACCTAACAGATTTTGGGTCACTTTACACATTTATCAGAGTTGCTTGTTGTAACAGACAGGCTGCTTGAGAAGAGCATAGGGTTCCTGACATTGGAGGTCATGGGCTCAGAGAGCATTATAATGAAGCTGGAGGCTGGCACCATGGCCCAGGCCTGTAAGCCCTGTAGCTCAGGAGGCTGAGACAGGAGGATGCAGTTTGAAGCCAGTTTCAGCAATTTAGCTAAGCCCTAAGCAACTGGGTGAGACCCTGTCTCTAAATAAAACACAAAAAAGGGCTGGGGATATGGCTCAGTGCTTAAGCAACCTGGGTTCAATCTCTGTAAAGAAGAAGGAAGAGGAGGAGGAAGAAAGGAGAAGAAGAAGAAATTCTCCACATATTTAGGTGTTTATGTTCAACAAGAAGGAGAGGAATTCTCCAAATATTTTAAGTGTTTAGTTTCTTGTTAGAATCCATGAGCCTTAAGCTGCTCTTTCTTGACAACACCAACCTCTGAGAGACACTGGAAAATGATTTTTTTTTTTTTTTTGGTCACCTTAAAGCTGAACAACCTAGCCAGATTCGGTTTCTTTTTGCCCTAATCACCTGCAATGCCCTTCCTGCTGTGGGTTGCTGGATTCCAATAAGAAAGTAATCCTCAGTCCCTGCCTGGAGTAAGTCAGAAGCCTTAGTTGCATCAGCAGTGGTGTGGAAAGACTGGAGGTTCTGGAGAGTGGACATGGGATACTCCTGTGAGGCCAGTGAGAGGATAAAACTGCTTCCAGGTTCCCCTGGATCACCATGTCTGGAAGCTGCTGTGGCCAGAAGACCCAGAGAAAACAGAGCATCTCTCAGCAGGATCCAGCTGCCCCCTCAGCTGGAACACTAGGAGACACTGGGAGGCCACATTGTGGTTTTCCAAACATCTCCTTTTCTTTTACTATTGTTTTTCAAATGGATGAGGTGGGGGAGAGGAGGAGAGGGAGAAAGAGAAGAAGACTGGGGATGCAGCTTATTGGTAAAGTGCCCCAGGGTTCAATCCCCAATACTAACAATTGAACGGTAATTAAAACTGATCTTTAAAATCCAGAGACTCCTGCGGGGTTTGGTGGGGCATGTCTGTAATCCCTGAGACTCCAGAGGTTGAGACAGGAAAATCATGAGTTCAAAGCCAGTCTCAGCAACAGCCAGGCGCAAAGCAGCTCTGTGAGACCCTGCCTTTAAAACACAAAATAGGGCTGGGGACTTGGCTCAGTGGCCAAGTGCCCCTGAATTCAATCCCCAGTACCACCACCACCACCAACATACAAAAAAACAACCCAAAATAGAGACTCATATCCGGGTTTTTGGCCCATGCCTGTCCCTTCACATCTTGAGGGGCTGAGGAGGTAGGCTCACATCTTCCAGGCCAGCCTTAGCAACGTAGTGAGGCCTTGAGCAACTTGGCAAAAGTCCCTGTCTCAAAATAAAAGGCCTGGGGATGTATCTCAGTGGTAAAGGGTCCCTGGGTTCAATTCCCAGTGCTCCTCTCTAAAAAAAGTAAAAACACATAGGAGGTACAACACAATTATTTCATACCTTAAGTAATGCATTTCAGGTTGACCATGTGTCAACTTCAAGGGATACAAAACGGAGTAAGACCCATTTCCTGGGCTCAGCTTGCTGAGTCATCTGGGGAGGCAGATGAGGAAATAGTGATTGTAGGAGAGGAAGACAATGCTATTCCTAAAAAGAAGCAGGACTAAGGAGCATGGAGCTAGAAAAGCCACCTGCAGAGGCTGCAGAGCAGTAGGAGTTAGCCAGGTGGCCAGAGAAGTGATGGGGGTGTGCTTCCACATGGTGTCCCTGGAAAAGAGCAGCATTGGAGAAGAGCAGGTTCCACAAACCACCCAAAGTCATATGTGCCTCCAGCATGAGATGTGAGAAGCGGGTCCTCATGAGGAGCCTGCAGTTCACCCCTGGCATGACGGGGTCACTGAGGTGTCTTCATGTGGGGAGTTTTAGTCAGATTTGCCCTTTAAAGCAATGAAGGTTTGGCCTCCATAGCATTGTTTTGTGGTTGTTGTTTTGGGATGGTTATTTCTTTATTTATTGATTTTGTTGCTGGGAATTAAACCCAGGGTCTTGGGCATGATAGGCAAGCCTTCTACCACTCTACCACTGATCTATATCCTCAGCCCTAATGGTATCATTTTTTCCTGAGAGTGTGTTCCATAAACAGTTCCCATTAAGATCCTGGATAGGGGCAGGTGCACATTTAGACATCAGAATCTCGCCTAGTATGATGGCACACGCCTGTAATTCCAGCAACTCAGGAAGCTGAGGCAGAAGGATTGCCAATTCAAGGCCAGGATCAGAAATTTGTAGGAACCTTGATTCAAACAAAATAAATTAAAAGCTCAGTGGTAGAGTTCCCCTAAGTTTAATTCCCAGTACCAAAAAGTAGAATCTGCATTTTAACCTACTTCCTCAGGTCATTCTTCATTGACAGCATACACACAAACACATACAATCACCAAATTATTAAAGAACTTCAGATTTAGCAACTGGAAAAGCAGAGGAAACCCTGCATCTAACAATTGAAGAACCAGAAGTCTACGGAAAATCTCACATCATCAGGACCAGAAGATGGTGCAGATTTTCCATTTACTGATTTCATGAGTGGCTATAAAGATGGAAATCTTGTTTAAAAGACATTGCTTGATCTCCCTGCCTAAATTCAGCAGAGTGTCCTCCCCAGACATTGTGATGACAGACAAGAAACCGGAAAGACTGTGGGTGTCTGGGTGGGGTGTGCTGGGTCATTCAACTCAGGTCTACCTGAGCGCTAAACACATATCCTGCCCCTGAGCTGCACTCCAGCCCCAGAAAGACTCTTTCATAACAGGTGGGAACAGCCATTCATCTCCACAGAAGCCTCTTGTTCAGAGAAAGATTACCTCATAAGGACCTGTCCTCTAGGCTGGAATAGTACCAATCCCCAAAGGAAATCTCTAATCTTGTTCTATTTGGGCTGCAGAGTCAGGGTGAGAAGACGTGGGTCTCCATAGAATTTCTGGCCTCCAGCCCTGGAAAAAGAAGAGGCTTCTAGACCCAGGGCAAGTGCAGATGGTGCCACAGGGTCCCTAGTAACCCCCCACACACACACACCAGTTTTTCCTAGTTCCTATTTGAGTCCTGGCATCCATAGGGCTGCAAGCAGAGCCACTCACTGCCTTGGCACCAATGCTGAGGAAGAGGTAATGTTAGACCAGGACGCAAGAAAAGACCACTGACTCCAATTAAAATCAAATTAAAGCAAGCTTATTATTTCGACCGGCCGGGCTGCCTTGCCCCTCAAATCGTGGGAGCCAAGGACAGCCCCGAGGCTTCTTTGTGGCCCAGTTTTATAGCCCAAAAAGTTACACAAAGGGGGGGGGGTTACAGATAACAACATTCTGAAGAGCATAACACAAGTTTACATTTTGCTGGCCCCGGCATCAGAATTTATGGAGATCTTAGAGACTCAGAGAGGGTCGTTGTCTGGCCAGGGAGGGCCAGAATTTATGAGGCGTCACTAAGGTTTAGGAAAGGGTTGTTATCTGGTCAGGGAAAACCGGACCTGGGTGAGTTCAGGGCACGGGCAGGCATTCCAATCAGCTTTACAACATCAACTAATGGCCAGGCCATACAGACATCCTGATATTTTTACAGAAAACAGAAATGAATCCTTCATAACTTGTGACAAGCTGGCTTCTAATCTAATGAGATAACTAGGCTAGGTATATCAGTAAGTAGTTGTGGGTGTGCAGCAGCCATATCTGTGCAAAATGCCTTGTTCCTCTACACTCAGCACCCTCTTTTGTGTGTGTGTGTGGAGCTAGGGATTAAATCCATGGCCTTGTTCATGTGAGGCAAGCACTGACCAGCTGAGCTATATTCCCAGCCCTTTTTGTTTTGTTTGTTTGTTTGTTTGGTACTAGGGATTGAAGCCAGGGCACTTAACCAATGAGCTACATCCCCAGCCCTTTTCTTTATATTTTATTTTGAGACAGGGCCTAGCTAAATTGCTAAATGCTGAGACTGACCTTGAATTCATAATCCTCATACTTTAGGCCTCCGAACTGCTGGAATTACAGGTGTGGACCAGTGCACCTGGCTCAGAGCCCTCTGATGAATTCCCAAAACTCTTATCCAGATATCCCTCCCATGTTCCTTCTCCCTATGCCACTATGAATCAGCCTCCTTATATCAAAGAAAACATTTGGCATTTGGTTTTGGGGGATTGGCTAACTTCACTTAGCATTATCTTCTCTAATTCCATCCTTTTACCTGAATGCCATGATTTTATTCTCTTTTATTGCTCAGTAATATTCCATTGTGTATATATGCCACATGTTTTTTTTATCCATTCATCTATTAAAGAGTACCTAGGTTGGTTCTACAATTTAGCTATTGTGAATTGTGCTGTTATAAACATTGATGTGGCTGTGTCCCTATAGTATGCTGTTTTCAAGTCTTTTGGGTATAGACCAAAGAGTAGAATAGCTGGATCATGTAGTGGTTCCATTCCAAGTTTTCCAAGGAATCTCCATACTGCTTTCCATATTGACTGCACCATTTTACAGTCTCACCAGTAGTGTAGGAGTGTACCTTTTCCCCAAAATCCTCATCAACGCTTATTATTGTTTGTATGCATAATAGCTGCCATTCTGACTGGAGAGAGGTGAAATCTTAGAGTGGTTTGATTTATATTTCTCTAATTGTTAGTGATGATGAACATTTTTTCAACTGTTTCTTGATTGATTGAACATCATCTTCTGAGAAGTGTCCCTCTGGTCCTTGGCCCATTTATTGATTGGGTTATTTATTTATTTATTTTTGATATCTAGCTTTTTGATTTCTTTATATACCCCAGTGATTAGTGCTCTATCTGATGTATGAGGGGTAAAGATTTGCTCCCAAGATGCAGGCTGTCTATTCCCCTCACAGATTGTTTCTTTTGCTGAGAAGAAACTTTTTAGATTGAGTCCATTGCTGGAGACGATACTTGTATGTGACTGAGTCACACTCCCCGGCTAGGTACTGAGGTTCTCAGTCACAGAAATGTGGCAGAGCTATCACCACCCTTCCTGGGTTGGAGGGATGGTGTCTAGTGCATGAGTGTGTCTTGCAACAGCCCCATGAATGAAGCTACACTCACCTGTTACTTTGTAATATAACCCCTTGCCCTGTTTAGGATAGAATCTTCCATGGAAGTGCCTTGTGTGTGTCCCCTTCTCTTACTGGCCCTTGGGTGTGGCCTACCCAGATGTCAGTCAACCTGCTGACAGTGGACATCAAGAAGATAGACTCAGCCCTCTGAAACCTGATCCCTTGCCTCATTTGAATAGCTTCTCCTCAATGAAAGGGGTCAGCTTATGCTCTCTCTCTCTCTCTCTCTTCCTGCTGACCCTTAAGGTCAGATGAGGCATCACAGCTACCCCAAAGAAAAAGGTATTTGTGTCTCCTGTGTGGTTATTTTGTGCAGCCCAGTTAGTCCAGTTTATGTAGAGTGACCCCTGAGCCTTTTAGTCCCGAGAACAAAACCCAGCAGTCCATCCCATTTATTGCTTCTTGATTTTCATTCTTGTGCCACAGGAGTCTTATTAAGGAAGTGGGGGCCTAATCCCACATGAAGGAGATTAGGGCCTACTTTTTCTTCTATTAGACGTAGGGTCTCTGGTTGTATTCCTAAGTCCTCAATCTATTGAGTTTTGTGCATGGTGAGAGAAAGGGCTTTAATGTCATTTTGTTGCATATGGATTTCCACTTTTCCCAACATCATTTGTAGAAGAGCCTATCTTTTCTCTAATGCATGTTCTTGGCACCTTTGTCTACTATAAGATAATTGTAGTTTTGGGGGGTAGTTTCTGTGTCCTCTCTTCTGTACCATTGATCTACCAGTCTGTTTTGGTGCCAATACCATGCTGTTCTTGTTACTATTGCTCTGTACTATCGTTTAAGATCTGGGATAGTGATGCCACCTGCTTCACACTGGGAATGGAGGCCTGTTTGCCTGTGTACCTGATGAAAATGGCAGGGATCAGTGGATTGTGGCTTCTGTAGTGAACAATATGCAGAAATTTTCAACTTATTTTTTTTCCTGTTAACACATAATTGAAATCATATAAACAAAATCATATGCATTCAAAAAAATACAATAAAATAAAATGTACTGTTCTTGGGGCTGGAGTTGTGGCTCAATGGTAGAGAGTTTGCCTAGCATGTGTGAGGGTCTGGGTTCCATCATGAGTTCCACATATAAATAAAGGTATTGTGTTCAACTACAACTAAAATATAAATAAATATTACAAATAAATAAATAAAATATACTAATCTTTGTGAAGATACTATGTAAGCTAGAACCAGCCACCACATCTGGTTTATGGCTCAGTTCTCCAACTCCCAGGTCAATTCATGCTATAAATCTCTTGAGGTCTTTTAATCCTAAATCTTGGCTAAACTCTTCAGGTTTAACCTGTTGGCCTCAAAAATCCTGAGCAGTGGGTTTACCTGTGTGTGTTCATTACTACAGTAATCAGTTACATGCTTTCCTTGAAATTGAAGTGAGAGGCACGTCTCCATGCAACTCCAGTTATAAAATCTCAGGGAACTCTGCTACCAACAACAGAAAAAGAAATGCAAGAACCATGCCAGAACAAACAGACATTTCCACATGTGAAGCAAATCAAATGCCATTTCTTGCAGCCAAAGATCTTTACGCCAAATATTCTGCTGTGGGCTGGGGATGTCACTCAGCAGTAGAGCCCTTACTTGTCTAGCATATGTGAGGCCCAGGGTTAAATTTCCAGTCCTGTAAAAAGTTTAAATTAAATTTTAAAAGGGTTAGGCTCAGTGTCAGAGCTTTTGTCTACCATGCCATGAGGTCCCAGATTCAATGCTTAGCACATCAACAACAAAACAAAACAACAACAATGAAAAAAAAAAGAAGAAGAAGAAAGAAAGAAAGAAAGAAAAGAACAGATAAATAATTGGAGTTTGTATGTCGACAGATAATTGAGGTTGGCTCGTTTGCTTTTTTGGATGTTAGGGATGGAACCAGGGGCATCTTCCCCCATGCTAAATGAGGTTTTTACCACTGAGCACCTAGGGGGTAGTTTTGTTTTGTTTTAGAGACAGGATCTGAATAAGTTGCTTAAGGCCTAGCTAAATTGCTCAAGCTGACTTTGAACTCATGGTCTTCCTGCCTCAGCCTCCCCAGTTGCTGAGATCACAGGCAGCCTCCGCCACCTCACCTGAGAATCTGATAGCTTTTTTTTTTTTTTTGCTGGAGGCAGGGGCTACTGGGGATTGAACTCAGGGGCACTTGACCATTAAGCCACATCCGCAGCCCTATTTTGTATTTTATTTAGACACAGGGTCTCACTGCATTGCTTAGCGCCTCACTTTTGTTGAGGCTGCCGTTGAACTCAGGATCCTTCTGCCTCATAACCCCAGCTGCTGGGATTACAGGTGTGCACCCCCAAGAATAGTCCAGTCTTATGTTTTTGATAATTTAATTTTGACCAGAATAATTTTGATGCTTTCCTATTGAGATGTAAAACAAAACTGTAAATGGAATTGCTCTGATTCATGAACATTGTAAATGTTCTCAAATGTAGTTAATTTTAAAATATTGTCTTACCATTAAAAAGTAACAACTTGGGGCTGGTGTTGTGGCTCAATTATAGAGTGTTTGCCTAGCATGTGTGGGACACTAGGATTAATTCTCAGCCCCACATATAAATAAATAAAATAAAGGTTCATTACCAACTAAAAATAAAAGATAAAGTAACAATTTTTCATCTTCCAAGCCTAAATAATGGTTTTCATGAATGTCCCAGCTCATAGTCTTATCTTTCTTTTTTTTTTTTTTTTTTTTTTTGGTGGTACTGGGGATACAATTCAAGGTGCTTTACCACTGAGTTCTATACCCAAGGGTGCTTAACCACTGGACCACATCCCCACTCCTTTTCATTTTGAGATAGGTTTTAATTAAATGGCTTAGAGCCTTGCTAAATTGCTGAGACTTTCCTTGAATTTGCAATCCTCCTGCCTGAGCTTCTCAAGCCTTATTGGGATGATAGGTGTGCACCTCCACGCCCTGCTCAGGCTGATGGTTTTAAGATTATCAATGAGCCAGTGTATTATTCACACCTGTAATCCAGGTGTAACAGCAGTCCATTGATGGTTTGGATATACCCTTGCTGCTTTGCCACTGTTACTGGTTTTTATTGATTGATTTATTTTTAAATGGACATACATGTTTTCATTCTCTCCCTGCTCCTCCCTAATCTAATTCCTTTCCTTAATCACAGGGAAAACAGGATTCCTGGACAGTTTTCTGTCCCTGAGCACACACCCACCACAGAAACAAAGTAATCCAGAGTTTGGGGATGGCACCAGAAGATCTCAGAAATTACTATCTCCCAAATTTTAGTGGATTACAATTCGAGACAGAAGACTTTGAATGTAGACTTTGAATCACCTCTTTTCTTTTTTAAATCTTTTTTTTCGGTTGTAGATGGACACTGTGTCATCAGGCAAGGTGGGCAGTGACCAAAGTTGGCCAATTTAAAAAGGCCACTGAACGAGGCTTTATTCAAGATATCACTCCCAGGTGGAACTCATCGGACCCACAGAGTGGACAGGAGAAGGGTATGAGAAGAAAACACGTGGGAGCTTGACCAGACTGGACTTTTATGAGGCTTACAGCAGTAAGGGAAGGGCTTGGGACAGGAAAAGGTGTTTTTAGTGTCCCTTGTCCCACTGGAGTTTTGGGCGGAGCTGGCTATGCTCCAGGATTGGCCAGAGCATCCCGCTGATTGACAGGAGTTTCCCTGGTCACCTGATTGTTTCTTTCCTGAGCCTGCTGCTTTGTTCTAAGTCACTGCCACCGACCTGACAGACACAACATCTTTATTTTATTTATTTATTCTTATGCAGTGCTGAGGATGGAACCAGTGCTTCATGCATGCTAGGTGAGCACTCTACCACTGAGCCCCAGGCCCAATGCCTGAATCACCTCTTTAAAAGCCCCCTGTTCCCCTTGATTGGCAGAATCCTCTAGGACCAGAGTCCTCTGTGCTTGTCTTTGCTACCAAAGCAACAAAACTTCTTTTTCCTTTTTCTCAAAAGTGTATCATCTTTGGGGACATGGGCCAAAGATTCGGACACATCAGGATCTTAGAAGGCTGAGGCAACAGAGCCCCAAGTTTGAGGTCAGCCTAGGCAATTTGGGAAGACCCTGTCTCAAAAGAAAAAGTAAAAATAAAAAAGACTGAGGATATAGTTCTGTAGTAAAGTACCCTTGGGTTCAACCCCTAGTACAAAAAAAAAAAAAATCAATGATGCGAAGATGAAAAGCAAACACCAGGTTTTTTTTTTTTCTTTCCTAGATGTAGTTGGACACAATTCCTTTATTTTATTTATTGATTTTTATGTGTTGCTAAGGATCAAACCCAGGGCCTTTCATGTGATAGGCAAGCATACTCCCTCTGAGCCGCAACCCCCATTCTGTTTTTAATTTTCTAAAAAATTTATTTATTTATTTAGTTAGTTAGTTAGTGAGTTATTCCTATTTAGGTGCTTGGGTCAATTCAGGGCCTTGCACATGCTAAGCATATGCTCTAGCAGTGAGCTGCACCTCCAGGTCCCAACATCAGGTTCTTTTGGGGCTTGATCAGAGGTTGTTGCCTGGTTTCTGTGATGATGAGGTATAGCATCAAGGAATTTGAAATCACTGATGATCACAGAGCTGGGAAAATTGTGAATTCACAAGCAGGTTAAACAGTTGGGGAGTCCTCAACTCCAGATTTGATGTGAAACTCAAAGATCTAGAAAAACAGAATAATGTGTTCCATCCTGTCAGGTTGGCTTCACTGTACTGATAATTTCAGGGGAAACATGAAGAAGCAAAAGGAAAACATAAGAGGGGGAAACCCTGGACTCTTTCTAGGGATGCAATATATACCAAACCAAAACATTTCCTGTTTTTTTTGTTGTTGTTGTTGTTGTTTTGTTGTTGTTTTTGGTACTGGGGATTGGACCTAGGGGCATTCAAACATTGAGCTCCATCTCTAGACTTTTTTGTATTTTATTTAGAGAAAGGGACTCAAAAAATTGCTTAGGGCTTCACTATTGCTGAGGCTGGCTTGGAAATCTTGGTCCTCCTGTGTCTGCCTTCTTAGCCACTGGAATTACAGGTCATGTCCTACCAGGCCCAGCTGGCCTAGAAATATTGACCTTCCTGAGCCATTGGAATTACAGACCTGTGTCACTGTGCCTGGCAAAACAAAATATTTCAATGGACAAAGTATTCAAAAATCTGTTGCCAAAAGCTTACTCCTTGTCCCCGTTGATTCCAATTCAATAACAAAGACACGGTTTTGAGAAAAAGGAAAAAGATGGTTGTTTGCTTTACCAGCAAAGGAGAAACACAGGGGGCTGCTGTCCCAAAAGCTGTGCTTCTGCCCATCAGCAGGAACAGGAGGCTTTTACAGAGGGGATTCAGAGAAAAGGAGATTAGGGAGGAGAGATCAGGAAGGAGGTGAGGGGTTAGGGAAGAGAAGATCAGAGAAGCTCAAGGAAAAGAAGATCAGGGGTGAAAACATCAGGAAGAAGTTTAGGGAAAAGAAGATCAGGGAGGAGAAGATCAGGGAGATGAAGACTGGGAAAAAGAAAAAAAAATTAAGTTTCAAAGGCAAAAGGGATATAGTCAAAGCACCAAGTGAACCTCTGTTACAAAGCTATTCAGGTCCTTTCCTTCTGGAGGGGTCAGTGTGCCCCACAGACAGCACACTGCAATTTGAAGGCCTCTGCTCTAAGGAGCCATCACCCCAATTGCAGCCTACCCCCCAGCCAGCTGGCTGTATGGGAGGTGCACCATAAACTGGCTGATTAAACCTGAGAGGCTGCCTTAATGTCTGTAGAGGGGCTGAGTAGAGCCAGACCAGTTGGGGGTAATTTCAGTGATCAAGGGAAGATGGGCTTGCACAGAGTTGGTGCATAGGAGAGGGATGGAAGTGGATTTAGGAATGGATGAACTGTGGGATTAAAGAAGATAGAAATCCTGAGTGAGCTGAGCAGTTAGGCACTGGGAGTTGCTTTTTTAAATTATTATTTTTATTTTATTGATACCAGAGATTGACCCAAGGGGCACTTTACCACTGTGCTACATCCCCTGACCCATTTATTTTTTTACTTATCTATCTATCTATCTATCTATCTATCTATTTATTTATTTTGAGACAGGGTTTCACTAAATCCCTAGGCTGGCCTAAAACTCATCATCTTCCTGCCTCAGCCTCCAGAGTTGCTGGGACTGCAGTGTGCGGCCATGTGAACAGGTACCTTTGCAGAGACACAAGTCTGCAGGCAGGATAGGTGGGGTGGAGAGCTCAGTGGCAGGTTTAGGGAGAGACTCTAGGGAGGGGCCTTGGCTGGGATGGGATTCCGGGGAGGGGAATGCAGGTCAGGAGGGGGTTGGAACTAAAATCTCAAAATTCTCAGGAGGGGAGGAGCCAAGGAAGAGGTGAGCAGTGAAATAGCCTTGGCTGAGACAGTCTCCCACCTTTGTTCACTGCACAGCGCTGCTGTAGTGATCTCCTCTCAGGTAAGCCTGGCCCAGGAGCAGCCCCTGCAGTTGGGCCCTCCTGCGTCTTGCCTTGCTTCGTTCCCTGTGGGTTGTGGGGTGCTAGGAAACAGCATTTTTTAAATCTCTAATTTCAAAGTGGGGGTAATTAACTAGCAGGAAGAAAATGAAGCATGTGAAGAGGTTCATACAGGTCCTATCTGTAAAAAGTTGGTGCGGTGGGGGGTGAGAACTTAATAGTATCTTTCTCAGGAGCAGTGTAATAGCCAGAGCTATGGAGCAGGCACCTGGTTTACCATCTTCTCCATTGCCCATGGGGGAACTTGAACTCTTTTTTTTTTTTTTTCCACTGAGAATTGAACCGAGGAGCACCCAACTATCCCCAACCTGTTTTATATTTAATTTAGAGACAGGGTTTCCCTGAGTTGCTTAGTACCTCGGTATTGCTGAGGCTGGCTTTGAACTCTCCATCCTTCTGCCTCAGTCTTTTATGCCTCTGGGATTAAAGACATGTGACACCGCGCCTGGCACCTGTCTTTTTAAGGAAACAGAAGTAGACAAATAACTGCTCTTTTCCCTGTTGATAAGGTAGTGATTTCCTGCACAGTCAAACTTAAATCTTGACTTCAATATCATGGCCTTGACTTCTAGGTAGAGACTGCACACATCGTGTAGACCACATCGTGCTCTGTGAAACTGGTCTGTTCCTGGCAGAAGCACCCAAGTGGGTGAGTAGTTGAGGCTTGGCCAAGGGTTTGGGGACTGGACAGTGGCGGGCAGGTCTGCAGGGTTAGGGGAGCCCAGGGTGGGGGAAGGGTAGCTTAGAGTGAATCAGGTGAAGTGACCCTTTACAATCTCAGGAGTTCTAGATTAGAACTTTAGTGCCTAGCTCCATGGCACACACTGTAATCCCTGCGATTTGGAAGGCTAAAGCCAGGGAATCAAAAGTTTGAGGCCAGCCTCAGACATTTAGTTTGATCCTGTCTCAAAAAATGAAAAGTGGGGCTGGGGATGTGGCTCAAGCGGTAGCGCGTTCGCCTGGCATGCGTGCGGCCCGGGTTCGATCCTCAGCACCACATACCAACAAAGATGTTGTGTCCGCCGAGAACTAAAAAATAAATATAAAAAAAAAAAAAGATAATTATAAAAAAAAAAAAATGAAAAGTGGCCATTCACGGTGGCGCAAGCCTGTAATTCCAGCATCTAGGGAAGCTGAGACAGGAGAATGGCAAGTTCAAAGCCAGCCTCAGCAAAGGTGAGGCATTAAGCAACTGGGTGAGACCCTGTCTCTAAATAAAATACAAAATAGTGCTGGGGATGTGGCTCAGCTGTCTAGTGCCCCTGAATTCAATCCCTTGGTACCAAAAAAAAAGGTTGGGAGGGGGGCACTGAGGATGTGTCTCAGTTATGGAGCTCTCCCCCAAGGATCAATGCCAACCTCCTTGCCAAAATAAATAAAAGGAGTTTAGCTTGGGGCTGGGATTGTGGCTCAGAGGGAGAGAGCTCACCTGGCTTTCTTGAGGCACTGAGTTCAATCCTTAGACCTTAGCACCACATAAAGATATTCTGTCCACCTCTAAAAACTCAGTCTAGATACCAAGTTTATAACAATTAAATATAAATTCCAGTTTAATTAATGAAAATAAATGTGATCAGTGATCAATTTCCCACTCAAGATCCTAGCTACTCTGAATTCAACCCACAGGCACTCTGGTGGAGAGTCCCTAGGAAAGCAAGGTAAAAGAGGTTGAGCAAAATTTCTGGTTAGCATTATAGGCATAAGGAACTGAAAAACTAAGCTTTATTTTTAAGCTCATTTTCTTAGTAACTATGCAATTGGAGGCAGTATCCTTAGAAAGAAGTGAGACTATTGAGCAATTCACAGTCCAGGGGCCTTAGGGCTGGGTGGGTAGGTGAATTCTCCCTAGTCTTTTTTTTTTTTTTTTTTTAGATGTTGATGAAGCTTTATTTTCATTTATTTATTTATATGAAGAGTTGAGAATGGAAGCCAAGGTCCAAGGCTGTAGTGGATGCAGGCCAGGGCTCCACTGCTGAGCCACAGCCTGGCCCCTTCCCTAGTTTTAGGAATGGGAAAAGAAAACATTGATCTGTGTTTCTTGGCTTCTGGCCTCCCTCTTTTCATAGGTTTATTAGCTATCTGCAATAAGTCCTTAAGGTAAATGACTTAAAAAGAGGCCTTTTTTTCCTGACAGTATTAATGAACTTCCTACTCCAGATTGGGGGTAGGAGCCTAGAGGGTCAGGCTCTGTATTTGAGGCCCTCCATTGCATCCCCAGTGTCTCACAAAACACCAAATTCCACTTCATTTAGTATAGGCTCTGGCCTCCTTAGCCACTCAGTTTGGTGGGCTCTTACTTAGGGGGTGCAGGGTAAGAGAATAAGGTAGAGTGCCAAGTTCACTTCTAGTTAATGAGTATGCTTCCTTGGGTCAGGGGCCTTTCTCATTTTTTAATGACTTCATATTTTTGTTATGATTTTCTCCTTTGATACTATTGGAGTTTGGTTCTGATTCTGAGGCCAGGTGGTTGAAAACCTTTTAGTCTCCAGAGATCTCTTCTCTTTGCTGTGCACTCTTCCATATTTTGGACATTTTGGTGTCTTTGTTCCAAGTCAGCAGTGAGAATGTGGGTAATTTCCATTTTTTCTCTCATGGTACCTGTGGCTTTTGCAGGACACATTACCCTAAAGTCAGTGTTGGGTGATAGGGCCTCTGCCAGGTTATTTACTCCAAGATCTAACAATTCCTGGGGTCCCTTTAATTGCAGCAGCGGTGGACTTTTGCCCTACTACTGGCTGTAGGGGCTTTCAAATATAGGGATATGGGGTTTTGTGTGTTATTTGGGGGTTTTTGTGTGTTATTTGAACCCAGGGCCTTGGGCATGCTAGGCAAGTACTCTGTCACTGAGCCCTGACTCTAGGTAACTTATTTTTTGGTACCAGAGTTTGAATCCAAACTCAGAGGCGCTTAAGAACTGAACCACATCCCTACCCCTTTGTATTTTTTACTCTGAGACAGCCTGGGTAATTCTGAGGCTGGCTTTGAATTCCAGAATCCCCAGAATGACAGCCAGGTGCCCTGCACCCAGCTCTAGGAAACTTTTGATTTGCATTCCCAAATAATAAAATTGAGTATCTTTTTGTATTTACGCTCTGTGATTTTTGTGTATATGCTTACAAAGAACACGACTGCAGTATATATTTTTTCTGCCACTTTTTTTTTTTTTTTAAGCTGAGGATTGAACCTAGGTGCCTTTTACCACCAAGCTACATCCCCAGCCCTTTTTTTCTTTTGAGAACAGGTCTCTCCGAGGTGCTGAGGGTCTCCTTGAGTTACCATGGCTGGCCTTGAACCTTCAGCCCTCCTGCCTCAGCTTTAGCTGGGATTACAGGCATGCCCCTCTGGCATAGTCATTTGTTTGTGTGTAAATCTATGTATATATACGAACAGGTTTCATATTATTTATCTTAAATTTGGAGGGGAGCAGAAGTGTTTCAGATTTATTTTCAGATTTTGGAATAAAGCGTGTGTGTCTATGTGTGTATAAAATGAGATGACAAAGTATAATGATGTGAAGCATTTTACTGGTTTTGGTTTGGTGTTCTATAAAATATGTATTTTGGAGCATCTCAGATTTAGGATCTTGATTATGGAATGCTCAAACTACATATATATACAAAATAATGTGCAAGTTTTAGTTATATAATTGGTGTGTCATAGATATTATATAGAATTACATGATGTGTACAAACAGTCATTGGATCAACTTTTGTCTTATCAGAGGTCATTGTTTTCTAGTCACAACACCCTCAGTATTCAAAACCTTGTTTGTGGGGTTTTTTGTTGTTGTTGTTGTTGTTTTTTTTTTTTTTTTTTTAGTACTGGGGATTGAACCTAGGAGTGCTTAATCACTGAGGCTGGCCTTGAACTTGGAAGCCTGCTATACCCTGGTGACTCTTGGGTAGTAGATTCATGCCACTAGGCCCTACAAGACATTCTTTTGTTGTTGTTGTAGATGGACACAATGCTTTTTATTTTTTATGTGGTGCTGAGGATCAAACCCAGTACCTCACAAGTGCTAGGCAAGTGCTCTGCCACTGAGCTACACATTCTTAAACAATTATACTATTACTCAACTAGTGAAATTAATATTCCTTGATATCAGTTAATACTCTGTATATCCATAATCTCTGCTGCTTTATAATTAATCTATTCTGAAGAATAAACAAATATTACAATGCATTTGGAACATTCTGGTAAGTCTACAAGTATATGGCTGTCACAAGCCACATGTAAAAACTGTTGTTCTTTTTCAACAGATTTTTTGATAAGATTTTTAAGCCTGAGAGTTTATCAAACTGAAGACAATTTTTAAAAGTGAGCCTTACACACACAAAAAAAGTAAGCCATACATACACAATACTAATTGGTCTATTCCAATTAGTATCCAAATAAGGCACACATGTTGCATATAGAAAGTTCTGTTATTGTGAGCTAGAGAAGGCCCCTCTCTTGCCTGGGTGTGAATTTTCAAGTCCTGTACAAGGCTCTGTGTTGTGGGTTGTGTGGCTGCTTCCTCATTCGTACACCACTCCTGGTGCTGGGTTGTCCTTAGTTTATTTCATTAAGAAGGTGATTTTTTTTTGCAACCAGTTCGTTTAAGATTTGCCCAACAACTCCACATTCCCTTTGTCCCCCAGCTCCTAGCAATCACTTGTGTGTCTATGAATTTGATTACTAAGGGAGCCTAGCTACAATGGACTATTTCTTAATTCCAGTCTGCTTTTGTTGGCTGTATTCAAGGTTTCTCTATGTTGTATTCTGTGTCAGAATTTCCTTTAAGGCTGGGTGATGTTCTGCAGCATGTATATGCTGAGCCTTATTCACCTATTAACCCATGGTTACCTATTTAGGTTATTTACCTCTAGCTGCTATAAATAATAATGTTATGCTGTGGAATGGGAGCCAGGAGCAATGGAACATACTTGTAATACCAGCAACTCAGGAGGCTGAGGCTGTAGGATTCCAAGTTTGAGGTCCGACTTACCAATTTAGGCCATAAGCAATCTAATGAGACCTTTGTATCCACCTCCCACCATTGTCCTGCAAAAAAATAAAGTAAAATGAAATTTGAAAAGGGCTTGGGATGATAGAGCACTCCTGGGTTCAATCTTCAGTGTGTATATTCCTCCCCTGCCAAAAAAAAATTATGCTGCAATGAACATGAATGAACAAATACCTGTGAGTCCCTGCTTTTCTTCTTCTGGGCATATACACAGAAGCAGAATTGATGGCTCTTAAAGTAACTATTTTTTTTTTACAGTAACTATATTTACAGGGACATAATTATACGTAGTAGTGCAATGCATCATTCCATATTTGTATATGCACATAACATTGTGATTAATCTCATCCCCCAGTACCTTCCCTGTCCTCCCTTCCCATCCTCTTGCTTGTTCTACTGAGCTACCTTCCATTATTACTAATTAGTATATGATGATTATATAGGAAAGTGGGGTTTATTGTGACATATATGCACATGGGCCTTGCGTAATTTGGTCAGTTTTGCTCCCTGGTACTTACCCATGCCTCCCCTTTCCCCTCCTGTTTCCATTCCTCTATTGGTGGTCTCCCTTCTAATTTAGTGAGATTTTTTGATAATTCTTCTTTCTTTCTCTCTAGCTTCCACCTGAGGGAAAACATACAGGCATGTGCACCATGCCCAATTTCTCTGGCCTTTTTGTTTTATTGTGAGGCAGGGTCTTGCTAAATTTCCCAGACTGGCCTCAGACTTGTGGTCCTCTTGCCTCAGCCTCCCACATAGCTGGGATTATAGGGGTGTGTCATGGCACCCAGCTATTTGTTTTAAGATGGGGGTCTCTGTTGCCCAGGTTTTTCTGGAAGCTGTGGGTTCAAATATTCATCCCACCTCAACCTCCCCAGCAGATGGGATTATAGGCACGAAGGGCTACATACCTAGTTAATTCCTACTCCTTTTGATAATTTACCCTAATCTCCATTCCAAGAACCACTGAACCCCTGCAAGGTGGTGTGTTTTTTGTTTTTTGTTTTGTTTTGATTGTGTGAGGATTGAGCCAGGGCTGTGTGCATGCTAGGCAAGCACTCTACCAACATAGCTATTTCCCCAGCCCAAGGATATGATTTTTGAACAGCTTGGGAATGGTTGACAGTGGTGAACTGGACAAGACCTGAGTACCAACCAGGCCACAGAGAGGAAGAGGGTGGGACGATCTCTGCTGTCAATCAAGCCAGTTCTGTGCTTTTCCTCCCTTGTGCCTGTTAGCTGCCAATTCAGAAACAGAGTGGCCTGTTGCTGAGGTCAGGCACTTGGACGATACAGTGCATACAATTATTGAAACCAAAGAGGAGGGGCTGAAGCTGTGGTTCAGTGGTAGAGCACTTGACTAGCATGTGTGAGGTACTTGGTTTGATTCTGAGCATCACATATAAATAAATAAAGTTCTATCAACAACTAAGAATATATATGTATATTCAATTTAACTGAGGCTCCTGCAGGAGGTGGGAAGAGGGGAGTGGTTTACTTCTGCAATAATATTTGTACTCTGGAAAATAATATTCTTAATTGACTTTTAATTTTAATTTTTATTTTATTTTTATTTTTTAATTTTTTTTTTTTTTTTTTTTTGGTGCTCTGGGTTGAACTCAAGGGCATAGACCCACTAAGCCATATCACTATCCTTTTCTTTTTGACATTTAAATTTTACTGGTAGGTGGACACAATATCTTTATTTTTTTTCATGGTGCTGAGGATCAAATTCAGTGCCTTACATGCTAATCTAGTATTCTATAACTGAGCCACAACCCCAACCCCCTATCCCTTTATAATGGCCTTGAACTTAGAAGCGTCCTGCCTCAGCTTCCTAAGTAGCTGAGATTTGAGGTTGACACCACCACATACAGTTTGTCAGCTGATTTTGAGGAATGGTCCTAATGTTACCAATCTCTGTAATTAAAAAGACTTCTCTTCCTTGGTTTTGTGCAGGATTCCATCCAGGTTGGTATGGTACTTTGTTAAAAAAAAAAATGTTTGTTTTGGTTAATTTGTTTGCTCGTTATGCAGAATGTAAACTGAAAAAATAATATTATGGGATATCAACTAGTTCTATTAGTTTTAGTTATCAGCTGTCAGGCTCATCTATTTTTCTTCCTGTGCTGGGGAATGAACCCAGGGCCTTGCGTATGCTACACATGTACTGTGCCACTGAGCTACATCCTCCACACTTTTTATATATATTTTTGTGAGACAGGATCTTGTGAAATGGATCAGGCTGACCTTAAACTTGTGATCTTCAAGTTCCTGAGGAGCCTCAAGTTCCCCAGCTTCCTGAGTAACTGAAATTACAGTATATGCTACCACACAGCATGTCAATGGGTTTCAATGATCATGCAAATTGTGAATACTGACTTTTCTCATTCTAGTGTTCATATGCCCATCTCATTAGTTGTCCTCTACTTATTTTTATGGAGTACATATTGTTAATGAATTTCATATTACTGTGAAATTCATTGGTAAATAATTTTTTAATTTCTTTATATTTCAGGATTTTATTTTTAAGGATTTTAGATTTCTGGAGCCTAACCAGTGTGCAAGAACTAAAATTACTCTTCATAATAGAAAACAATACGATCTGGACAATATAGACACCCTGTCAACTGTACAGTCCAAAATGTCTAGATTTGCAAGGGAACAGGAGCAAACCACCTGTGTGAAAAGAACTCAGCTAAGAGGAACTGATGAGGAGATACCTCGGATGTTAGATTTCAAGTACAAAGATTATATATCAACAACTATTGTGGAGAAATTTAAGGTCTTCATGGAAATGCAGGACCTGATGTTTTTTGAGATGAGGGAAACCCTGAAAAATGACCTAAAGGAAATGCTGGTAAAAAGTAAGATTTCTGAAACACAAGATAAAGAGCACTGTGGTAGCAGGGAAGAGTGGCAGGAAGTGAAAGATTTAGCTTCACAAAAAACAGAGTTGAGGGAACAAGAAGAAAAAAATTCTAAATTCACTGAATATACTGAAAACTTATCTTTTAGAAAAGAGGAAATAGACGAGCCGAGTTGTAAATGGGACAAAGCCAAGATGTCCACTAGCAATCAAGCGAAGGAATTACCCCAGAATGAGCCCCAAAGTTACCAAGCCATTGGAGGGATGGCAGAAGCCTCAGATATGAAGGACGACACATGTAGAAATGGCAGTCACCACATACGACTGCCCGACAAAGAGAAGAGAAAGCATAGGGAGGGTGGAGCAGTAAAAGCAATGGAAGAAGAAAACCACCAGAGCCTCAGTAACAAAGGGAAGACCGTCAAAGCATCAAAAGAAGAAACTCTGATGGATGAAGGAGCCGTGCTCACCCTGGCTGCAGACCCTCTGGCATCAGCCACCTTGGAAGTCAGTAAGCAGTGGGGCGACATCTTCAACATTTTGAGAGAAAATGGCTTTTGCCCTGAGTTTCAATGTGAGGTCCAATTAGCATTTAAATATGATTTTGAGATGAAGTTATTTTCAGACCTGCAGAGTTTACGACAATTTATCAGCCAAAAACCTGTCTTAGAAGAATTACTGAACCATGTGTCCCCACAGAAGGAAGAACCAAATCTAGGAAGAGAATATGGGATCCCCGTAAAAGGGGTAAGTATATTAATATGTCAAGTTATATGCAAAGCGGAAGTAGTTGTTGGTGCAGTTATTCTGGAGAAAATTAGTTTTGTGGGGTTTTTGTGTTTTTGTTTTTTTGGTGCTGGGCTCTGAATCCAGGGCCTTGCACAGGCCAGGTTAGCACTCTTCCATCTGAGCTGTATCCCCAGCCCAGAAAATCAGTATTTATGAAACAATCTCATTAAAGAAAAAGCATGACATTAAAAATAATTACTTTGACATTTCTTTACAATTTTTATTTACATTTACTTATTTGGGGTGATGAGAACTTAGCCCAGGGGTACCTTACTACCAAATTACATCCCACCCCTGTTTTTGTCTTTAAGTTCTTAAATTCTTTTTGTGTGTGTGGTGCTGAGGATCAAACTCAGTGTCTCACACCTGCCAGGTGAGTGCTCCACAACTGAGCCCCATCCCCAGCCCTTTTTTGTAGATATTTAGAGGCAGCTTCTCCATGAGTTGCTTAGGCCTCTGCTTTTGCTGAGGCTGGTTTTGATCCTCCTGCCTCAGTCTCATGAGCCTCTAGGATTATAGGCAAGCACCACTGTGCCTGGTTAAAAGGACTTATTGCAATAAACAGACAAGTGATGAAAATAGTCATTTAGAGTCTGTTATGTACAAAGCATCAAGGGATAGGAATGTGGAAGGACCAAGGTAGGCATAAAGACATCATGAAAGTTTGTTGCGAGTACTATAAAGTAGCTATGAGTGTGTTGGAATAGTCATAGAGACACTTGCCTTGCTTGGGGACTAGTCCTTCATAAACATGTAATTACTTCAAGGCCCCAGGTTTGATCCCCAGCACCACAAAAAAAAAAAAGAAAGAAAAAAAAGAAATTGAAGCAGTTCTCCCAGTACTTGCTCATTGTCAAAGTGGTAGTCATATTAAATTTAGAGAGTGAAGTGACAATTTTTAATTCTGTTAGACATACAATTTACAAAAAAAAAAAAATTGTTTTTTTGTTTTTTTTTTTTTTTACTTTCAGGGTAACGCTCTTGTGAATTCAAAACATGAAGCTGGAGGAACAGCAAGTGATGGCTTGCATTTCTTTTTCAAAGAGGTAAAAGTCTCTAGGCCAGAAGTGAAGACCTTAGAGACTCGGGAGGAAGAGTTTTCAGAGTGGAAGGATAAAGGAATCCCTACCTTTGAGGTGACAGAAGAAGAATCAGGGACTCACAAGGAAGACATCTTTAATGTGAGGGCAGAAGAGGAAGAAGGGGCCTGTGCCATGGAAGAGGAGGAGGAGTGGTGGGAGGAGGAGGAGGAGTGGTGGGAGGAGGAGGAGGAATGGTGGGAGGAGGAAGAGTGGTGGGAGGAGGAGGAGGAGGGTGAGGATGACTCAATATTATGTGAGAAACGGGACTCAACCTATCGCCTTGTTCCTGCAACAAGGACAAGTGTGATGGGAAAGATGGGAGCTGATGAAGAGATTATGGTGTTCAGTAAGGTACAGAATTCTCAGAAGGAGGAGGATGAGGAAGTAGGAGGGTTTTCTATGCGGAAGACTCTCCAAACACAAACATCCAAAGAGGCAGACCTAATCCAGGAAACAGAAACAAACTACAGAACAACTGTAATCGGTGTCCTCAGAGAGATGGGAGAAGAGATTGGAAAAATTAAAAAATGCCTTCCATGTGTCCTGAAAACTAAGAATTCAATAGATGATCTGAGGAGTAGAATAGACCTCCTTGAAGAAAGACTTTGCAATCTAGATGAGGAAACGGCACAATTCTCTGAGGATATCATAGATATTTTGGCCTATCAGATAGCAATTAAACACTAAGGGAGAGGGAGGATAGATTCAGAAAGGCCAACATCTGCTATTTGCATTTCTGTAAAGTTCCTCCAAGTACTTATTATTTTATTTATTTTTGTTGTGGTGGGTATGGAATATAAGATTCTGCATTTGAGGTAAGCGCTATACCACTGAGCTAGCACAGCCTTAGCTTTTTTTTTTTTTTAAGATAGGGTCTGGGGCTGGGGATGTGGCTCAAGCAGTAGCACACTCTTCTGGCATGCGTGCAGCCCCGGTTTGATCCTAAGCACCACATACCAACAAAGATGTTGTGTCTGCCGATAACTAAAAAAATAAATAAATATTTTTAAAAAAGATAGGGTCTCATTAAATTGTCTCTTTGATAAAGAAGCTGGCCTCAAACTTGCAATCCTCCTGCCTCAGCATCCTGAATTGCTGGATTACAGGCATGTACCGTGATGTCCAGAGCCACAGAGTTTTCATTTTGCCAAATTGAAACTCCACTATACCCCACTCTCCAGAAATGCCAACTTCCTGTTTTTATTACTCAGACTATTCTGGATACCCCATGTGAGTGGGATCATAGAATATTAGTTCTCTTGTGACTGACATTTCACTTCCAAAATATCCCTGAGGCTCATCTGTGATGTAGCAGGTGTCAGTATCTCCTTGAAAAAAGCTGTGGAATATTCCATTGTACAGATGTACCACATCTTCATTCATCCATCCATAGATGGGCATTTCTGTTTCTTTCATGTCTTGGCTATGGTGAATAATGCTGCCATTATTATGAGTGTGTAAAACTCCCTTTGAGGTCCTGCTCTGATTATATACCTAAAAGTGGAGTTGTTGAGATAATTCAGATTTTAATTTTACTTTTGTTTGTTTATTTTGTTTTTTGAGGAATTTCCTTATCATTTTCCATAGTAGCTGTATTTTTTTACATTTGCAACTGCCTCTGGGTTTTTATTTTGACACAGGGTCTTGATAAGTTTCTGAAGGACTTGCTAAGTTGCTCAGGCTGGCCTCCAACTTGAGAGCCTCCTCAGCCTCCAAAGTCACTGGTATTACAGGCATGCACCACTATGCCTGGCTTAAAGAAGATTTTGATGAGTAATTTTTTCCTTTTCCTTCTCCTTCGTGGAGGTTCACATGCTGCTCTGGAGCTCCCTGAGGCTCTAGCTTCTGGCTCAGACTGCAACCAGGTCTGGCCACCTGGCCTGCCCATGTCATTTGCAACCAGCACCACTGCTGCACCTGTGCACATATCTTGACTTCACATGAGCCCCACAAGTTGGGGCCAGCAGGAGTGGGGTACCTGGTCCGTGCCTTCCTGAGCCTGGAGACTGCTTCTTTGCTAGCTGCTGATGGGATCCTTCAGTGTTTACCAAGCTTGATGCAAGTTTACATTCCTTGGACTTAAAACTCTTATAAAACAAGTGTAAATCAGACAGACTCAACACTGAGCCACAAAGGGAGCTATGAGGGAATGAAATCAAAAGCATTAATATAATCTTGTCCACAATGGAATTTAGTAGCTGCTCATATGCCTAACCACTGCAGAACAGGCACTTTTGAATTTTGCATACCTTTTTGAGTTAAAATCAATAGAAACCTTCCTTCCCCCAGTGTCAATAGAAGCTACAGGTATTGGCAGTGGGGGGACAGTGACCTAGATGGGGCTGACAGCAAGTTCTTTTCTCCACCTCTCCATGAACACGTGGACTCAATCTATTGAAACATTTTGGGCTTTGATAGCAAATTGTTGAGAAATTAACATGCAATTACCTGATGCAAAACTCCTAAGTCCCCCAGCAAAATGTGCTAGGTCCCTTAAGGTGAAGGGGGTTGGGGTCTGCCTCAACAAATCCTCTTCTTTATTCCTACACTCTATCTCTAGGTCCAGAGCCTTACAAGTGGAGACCTCTGGGTTGGGCACAGTGGTGCATGCCTGTAGTCCCAGCAGCTAAGAGGCTGAGGCAGGAGGATTTTGAGCTCAAAGCCAGCCTCAGCAATTTAGAGAGGTCCTAAGTAACTCAGTGGGACCCTGTTTCTAAAGGAAATATTTAAAAAAGGGCTGGGGATATGGCTCAGTGGTTAAGCCTCTCTGGGTTGAAACCCCTAGTATATGAAAAAAAAAAAACCAAGAAGTGGAGGCCTCTGTTCAGAGCACAGCCCAGGTGCACCAGGGGCAGAAGACTGAGTTTTAATTGCAATCTGTTTGTAATCTAATTCCAAATTTGGGTATGGCTGCCATACAGTAGGTCTCTCCAGACTAAGACTGTGCTGGAAAGATAGGCAAGTGTTACACTCTGTTATTCTAGAATTTGAGTTCTAATTTAGAAAATTTGAATTTTAAAAGGTGTATATATTCAAAAGACAGTTAAAACAAGTTTCAAAATTAAGTCCAGGCAAGAAGTGAAGCCAGGGGCACTCTATCCCTGAGCTACATCTCCAGCCCTTTGTATTTGTGGACAAGGTCTCCCTGAATTGTCCAGGCTGTGCTCTGACTTGCAGTCCTCCTGCCTCAACTTCCCCTGAATAGTTGGCATTGCAGGTTTGTGCTACAAGGCAAGAGAGATTTCTAAAGACACTAAGCAATTTCTCCCATGTTTTATTCCCTGTCCCCTGCCCCCTGACCCCTCTGGACTAGCAGTTCTGAGTGAACTGGGTCCTTCTCTCTACCTGATTCTCCTTGGGTCCCACATTTGCAAAGCCCTTCTTCACATATTTTACAGAGGTACTGCTTTAAAAACACACAACCTGGGTTAATTTAAGAAAATAAGCCATCACCTACAAGACAGATAGGATAATACAGACCTCAATTAATAAAAAAGAAAAATAATTATAAAGGTATAGACATTAAAGCCCAGTACTCTTAATATAAGGCTGTTAAAATTTATTTACTGGATGTTTAAGATGAAGGTTTTTTTTATTGGTTGTTCAAAACATTACAAAGCTCTTGACATATCATATTTCATACATTAGATTCAAGTGGGTTATGAACTCCCATTTTTACCCCAAATACAGATTGCAGAATCACATCGGTTACACATCCACATTTTTACATAATGCCATATTAGTAACTGTTGTATTCTGCTACCTGTCCTAACCTCTACTATCCCCCCTCCCCTCCCCTCCCATCTTCTCTCTCTACCCCATCTACTGTAATTCATTTCCCTTCTTGTTTATTTTCCCATTCTCTTTCACAACCTCTTATATGTAATTTTGTATAACAATGAGGGTCTCCCTCCATTTCCATGCAATTTCCCTTTTCTCTCCCTTTCCCTCCCACCTCATGTCTCTGTTTAATGTTAATCTTTTCTTCCTGCTCTTCCTCCCTGCTCTGTTCTTAGTTACTCTCATTATATCAAAGAAGACATTTGGTATTTGTTTTCTAGGGATTGGCTAGCTTCACTAAGCATAATCTGCTCTAGTGCCATCCATTTCCCTGCAAATTCCATGATTTTGTCATTTTTTAGTGCTGCGTAATACTCCATGGTGTATAAATGCCACATTTTTTTAATCCATTCATCTATTGAAGGGCATCTGGGTTGGTTCCACAGTCTAGCTATTGTGAATTGTGCTGCTATGAACATCGATGTGGCAGTATCCCTGTAGTACGCTCTTTTTTTTTTTTTTTTTTTTTTTTTTTTTAAAGAGAGAGTGAGAGAGGAGAGAGAGAGAGAGAGAGAATTTTTAATATTTCTTTTTTGGTTCTCGGCGGACACAACATCTTTGTTGGTATGTGGTGCTGAGGATCGAACCCGGGTCGCACGCATGCCAGGAGAGCACGCTACCGCTTGAGCCACATCCCCAGCCCTGTAGTACGCTCTTTTAAGTTCTTCAGGGAATAGTCTGAGAAGGGCAATAGCTGGGTCAAATGGTGGTTCCATTCCCAGCTTTCCCAGGAATCTCCATACTGCTTTCCAAATTGGCTGCACCAGTTTGCAGTCCCACCAGCAATGTACAAGAGTACCCTTTTCCCCACATCCTCGCCAGCACTTGTTGTTGTTTGACTTCATAGTGGCTGCCAATCTTACTGGAGTGAGATGGTATCTTAGGGTGCTTTTGATTTGCATTTCTCTGACTGCTAGAGATGGTGAGCATTTTTTCATGTACTTGTTGATTGATTGTATGTCCTCCTCTGAGAAGTGTCTGTTCAGGTCCTTGGCCCATTTGTTGATTGTGTAATTTATTATCTTATTGTCTAATTTTTTGAGTTCTTTGTATACTCTGGATATTAGGGCTCTATCTGAAGTGTGAGGAGTAAAAATTTGTTCCCATGATGTAGGTTCCCTATTTACCTCTCTTATTGTTTCTCTTGCTGAGAAAAAAACTTTTCGGTTTAAATAAGTCCCATTTGTTGATTCTCGTTATTAACTCTAGTGCTATGGGTCTCCTATTAAGTAATTTGGAGCCTGACCCCACAATATGTAGATCAGAGCCAACATTTTCTTCTATCAGACGCAGAGTCTCTGATTTGATATCTAGCTCCTTGATCCACTTTGAGTTGACTTTTGTGCATGGCGAGAGAAAGGGATTCAGTTTCATTTTGTTGCATATGGATTTCCAGTTTTCCCAACACCATTTGTTGAAGATGCTATCCTTCCTCCATTGCATGCTTTTAGCTCCTTTATCAAATATAAGATAGTTGTAGCTTTGTGGATTAGTCTCTGTGTCCTCTATTCTGTACCATTGTTCCACCCGCCTGTTTTGGTACCAGTACCATGCTGTTTTTGTTACTATTGCTCTGTAATATAGTTCAAAATCTGGTATCTCTATACCGCCTGATTCACACTTCCTGCTTAGAATTGCTTTTACTATTCTGGGTCTTTTATTTTTCCATATGAATTTCATGATTGCTTTATCTATTTCTACAAGAAATGATTTTGATTGGCATTGCATTAAACCTATAGAGAACTTTTGGTAATATCACCATTTTGATGTTAGTTCTGCCTATCCATGAACAGGGTATATTTTTCCATCTTCTAAGATCTTCTTCTACTTCTCTTTTTAGGGTTCTGTAGTTTTCATTGTATAAATCTTTCACCTCTTTTGTTAAGTTGATTCCCAAGTATTTTTTTTTTTTGAGGATATTGTGAATGGAGTGTTTTTCCTCATTTCAGTTTCAGAAGTTTTGTCACTGATATACAGAAATGCCTTTGATTTATGTGTGTTGATTTTATATCCTGCCACTTTGCTGAATTCATTTATTAGTTCTAGTAGTTTTTTTTGTAGACCCTTTTGGGTCTTCTAGGTATAGAATCATGTCATCTGCAAATAGTGATGATTTAAGTTCTTCTTTTCCTATTTTTATGCCTTTAATTTCTTTCGTCTGTCTAATTGCTCTGGCCAGTGTTTTGAGAACTATATTGAATAGAAGTGGTGATAGAGGGCATCCCTGTCTTGTTCCAGATTTTAGAAGGAATGCCTTCAATTTTTCTCCATTCAGAATGATGCTAGCCTGAGGCTTAGCATAGATAGCTTTTACAATGTCAAGGTAAGTTCCTGTTATCCCTAGTTTTTCTAATGTTTTGAACATAAAGGGATGCTGTACTTTGTCGAATGCTTTTTCTGCATCTATCGAGATGATCATATGGTTCTTATCTTTAAGTCTATTGATGTGGTGAATAACATTTATTGATTTCAGTATATTGAACCATCCTTGCATCCCAGGGATGAATCCTACTTGATCATGGTGCACAATTTTTTTGATGTGTTTTTGTATTTGATTCACCAGAATTTTATTGAGGATTTTTGCATCTAGGTTCAACAGAGATATTGGTCTGTAGTTTTCTTTCTTTGAAGTGTCTTTGTCTGGCTTCGGAATCAGGGTGATGTTGGCCTCATAGAATGAATTTGGCAGAGCTCCCTCTTTTTCTATTTCCTGAAATAACTTGAAAAGTATTGGTATTGATTCTTCTTTAAAGGTTTTGTAAAACTCCGCTGTATACCCATCCGGTCCTTCTTTATGTCTTCTGTAACCCATTGATCATTCAGTAACATATTGTTCATTTTCCATGTGATGTAGGATTTTTCCTTCCTTCTTTTATCATTGATTTCTAGTTTCATTCCATTATGATCAGATAAAATGCATGGTATTATCTCCACCCCTTTATATTTACTGAGGGTTGCCCTATGGCATAATATATGGTCTATTTTTGAGAAGGATCCATGTGCTGCTGAGAAAACAGTATATACACTTGATGATGGTTGATATATTCTATATATATGTCAGTTAAGTCTAGGTTATTGATTGTGATATTGAGTTCTATAGTTTCTTTATTCAACTTTTGTTTGGAGGATCTGTCCAATGGTGAGAGAGTTGTGTTGAAGTCACCCATAATTATTGTGTTGGGGTCTATTTGATTCTTGAACTTGAGGAGAATTTGTTTTATGAATGTCACAGCACCATTATTTGGTGCATAAATATTGATAATTGTTATGTCTTGTTGGTGAATGGTTACTTTTAACAGTATATAATGTCCTTCCTTATCCCTTTTGATTAACTTAGTCTTGAAGTCGATTTTATTCGATATGAGGATGGCCACCCCTGCTTACTTATGAGGACTGTGTGCGTGGTATATTTTTTCCCAACCTTTCACCTTCAGCCTGTGTATGTCTTTTCCAATCAGATGTGTCTCTTGGAGGCAACATATTGTTGGATTTGTTTTTTTAATCCATGTTACTATCCTATGTCGCTTTATTGGAGAGTTTAAGCCATTAATGTTTAGAGTTACTATTGATATATGGTTTGTACTGCCAGCCATGTTTGATTATTTATCTTTTTTTTTTTAATTTAGTTTGTTTCTCCATAATTAGCTTGGCCCCCACCCTCTTTCATTACCAAGGCACTTCCCACTGATGTTTTTGGTTGTTGTTTTTCATTTCTTCCTTGTGTAGTGTTTTGCTCAAGACGCTTTGCAATGCTGGTTTTCTGGCTCAAATTCTTTTAACTTTTGTTTATCATGAAAGATTTTTATTTTGTTGTCGTACCTGAAGCTTAATTTTGCTGGATACAGAATTCTTGGTTGGCATCCATTTTCTTTCAGTGTTTGAAATATATTATTCCAGGATCTTCTCGCTTTCAGCGTCTGTGATAAAAAATCCGTTGTTAACCTTATTGGTTTACCCCTGAATGTAATCTGCCTCATTTCTCTTGTAGCTTTTAATATTTTCTCTTTGTTCTGTATATTGGATATCTTCATAACAATGTGTCTTGGCGTTGGTCTACTGTGATTTTGTGTGCTTGGTGTCTTGTATGCATCTACAATTTGTATATCCATTTCCTTTTTTATTTCTGGAAAGTTTTCTGTAATTATTTCATTCAGCAGGTTACTCATTCCCTTGGTTTGAGTCTCTGTACCTTCCTCTATCCCGATGACTCGTAAGTTTGGTTTTTTTATGTTATCCCATATCTCTTGGATGTTTTTCTTGTGATTTTTTACCAGCCTTTCTGAGTTGGCCAGACTCTTTTCAAGTTGATATATTTTGTCTTCATTATCTGACGTTCTGGCTTCTAATTGCTCCACTCTGTTAGTGATACTCTCAATTGAGTTTTTAATTTGGTTTATCGTTTCCTTCATTTCTACAATTATTGTTTGATTTTTTTTAATAATCTCTAACTCCTGACAAAGATGCTTAACTTCTTCTTTTATCTGATTATGTAATTCATTTTCAATGTGTTTTCACTGTTTGGATTTGCTGTCTCGTATCCTCTTTAAGGTTCCACTCCATCTCTCTAAGGTGTTCCTTGAGTTCTTTATATGACCATTTTTCTGATGACTCTAGGTCCTCCTGAATATTTAGGCTGTCCTTCATTGTTTGTACTCCTTTTCTTCCTTGCTTTTTTATGCTGCTCATGTTACTTCTTGTTCTGTTTGACTGCTGAGTTACTGTTTACTCTTATAAATTTATTTGATGCTTGGGAGGAAAGATATTAGAAGGGAAGGGAAGAAGTCACTAAAGAGAATGAGATTAGGCAGGTAGAATTCAAGGAAGGGGTAATAAGAAAATTTAAAAGAAATGAAAAGACAAAAGAAAAAAATAGAAAATAAAGAAAGAAAAAATTTTTAAAAAAATAATAATGATAATGAAAAAATGAAAATTAAAATTTAAAAACAAATAATAACAATAAAATTAAAAAAATAAAAAAAAATTAAAAGCATTAAAAAAGTTAAAGAACAACAACAAAAAAAATGAAAATGAAAGAAAAAAACCCAAATTAAATAATAATAATAATAATAATAATAATAATAATAATAAATGCAGTCATAGAGTTCGATTAACTTCTCTTTCAGTAGGTGGAGCTGTGCCCACTGGGCCAAGCTTCTCCTCTCAATAGGTGGGAACCAATCACTGTGCAGCAGCTCTTCCTCCCAGACTGGGCATGTCTCCAATCCTGAGTGCCTAGGGCCTTCTCTTGTGTTTCCTCAAGCCAGGCCCTGCTCACTGGTGATGCTCACCACAATACTGGCTACACGCCAGGTCTGCTGCTCCTGGAAGCCCTGTTTTCATGAACACCTGGGCACACTCTCCCTGTTTGCCTCCCTCAGACCCTAAGTTTGTAGAGCTTGGGGCTGAGAACCCCCAGCGAATTTGATTGCCCTCTGGGAGCCATGCCCCCGGGAGCTGGTGCAAGAGACCTTATTTGTCAGCACTGGTGGGAGTGGTAGCCAGGAGTTCCGCACCACGAGTCCCGTACCGCTCCTGATTCCCTCGGTCTGGCTATTGCACTCACAGGAGAGCTGGGAGGGGCCCTTAAGGTTTCCCCGCTGTGTGGAGAGGGAAGGCTAGGGAATTACACACCTGTCACCGCTGGTTTCAATGGCGTTATCTCCTCCACCCATGACGTCAGTTCTCTGCCATGGTGGTATCCCATGCAAATAGTGACCGTTCGTTCCCTTTGCCGGGTGACCAATGCAACGGGTGGGTCCTGACTGTCTCTCCCAAGCCCCGTTTCAATCCTGTGGCCACTGCCTATGAAGGCTCCGTTGGCTTTTACCTGTGTAATTTCAGAAGGGCCGACCAGTTATTTCAGCGGGATCGTTAGTGCTGAGTCACGAGAAGCAGACGAACCGGGGCTTGAATGCAGCCGATCTGGGCTCGGTGTGTGTTCTAGAGGCCCAGACTGTTCGCCCCAGATCCACGTCAGCTCAGCATTGCCTAGTGATCCTGAGCAAACAGCATTTAGACAGTTTACGACTCCCTATGCCCGCCCAGCTGAAGAGGTCAGAGACTTGATCTCTCCGTGCCTGCCGCCATGTTGGATCACCCTGGACACTTTCTTAATTTATTTATTTTGAAATGCTAGAGATTGAACGTCTCATATACTTTGTATTTATTTATCCATTTTTTGGCACCAAGGATTGACCTCAGGGGCTCTTAACAACTGAGAGATACAGGATCTTATTAGTTGCTTGAGTTGCTTAGTGCCTCACTGAGTTGCTTATTCTGACTTTGAACTCATGATCCTCTTGCCTCCTGGGCCTCTGGGATTACAGGCATGTGCCACAGCACCAAGCTCCCATATATTTTAAATTGTCTCTATATTACTTATACCTAATGCAATTTAAATGCTATGTAAGTAGTTGTTTTACTGTATTGTGGAGGGACTCAGGAAAAGAACAAAAGCCTATGTGTTTACTACAGATGAAATACGTTTTTCTAAACATTTGTCAATTCACAGTTGGTTGAATCCACAGATGTGAAGCCCTCAGATGTGGAGGGCTGGTGGACCGGGGGAAGTCAAGCTGCTAAGCATATGGCCAGGTCTAGGGGAAAGGGAAGCTCTCTGCTGAGCTCTGCCCTGAGCCAAGCACTGTGCTAAGTGCTCTAGCTAATTAAATGCTTGCAAGAACAGAGGAGAAACTGCCATCCCAGTTTTTAGATCAAGAGCCTGAATGGCCAAGTGGCCCACTGGGATCCAAACCCTGAGACATCTGAGTAGATACCAGGCCTTGGTTGGCTTCCACAGGCTGCATACCCAGAGGAGACATGGGAAAGACACTCACCTAGGGCAGTTACTGAAGGCAAGGGAGGTATGCATTGCAGCCTTCATGGAGCAAGGGTTACCCTGGTCACATCAGAAAGTAGTCTCTCACTGCTGCTCTGCTCTGAGCATCTGCTCCAGTCTTTCCATCTGAAGAGTTCCTTTTGGTCCTCAGCCCAAATGACTGACCCTGGCAACAGTAGCTTCTGAGATCCACATGTTACAACCTGGACACCAGAAGGGAGCTGAAGCCCTCTTCTAAATCCCAGCTCCTAAGTTCCTGACTGGCACAGGTAGTGTGGGGTGCCTGCCTTTTGGGAGCCAGAGGCCAAGTTAGTTCTCTTGCAGGAACATGGCAGCTTACTGGTACAGTCCTTGGATGAGGAATGGGTCTAGAAAGGGAGGTTTCCAGGACAGGGGAACTTGGTAGGTAGTCCAGGAGGCAGCTAGTCCATAAGCTTATTCTTTACTCTTGATCTGATCCCTACTCGTAGTTCCTTCTTGCTCCTACCTTCAATTTGTCTTGACCTCTACTCATGCAAATTCAGCTTCTGTCCTCATGTCTCTTGCACTCTGTGGTTGCACTCTCTGACAATAATCCACTGCTATTGCCTGAAACTCTACATGTTTTTGTATTCAAAATGCTCAGATAATTCAATGGCTTTGAATAGATTTCCACACCAGGTTATTTCAAACTCACTGATTGGCTTAAGGACTGGCTGCCTTAAGGACCCAGTTTGTGTTCAGGCATCTGCTGGGTGACCCATTTCTGTAGGTCTCTGGGCTGAGTGCTTCCACTGTGGGCATGAACAGGGGAGGGTACCAGGAGGAGACATACACTGTACCTAGCTTTGCCATGATGCTCCTTCCAAAAGGCTTTCCTAAGCTTTTCTATTCTGAAGTCCACTTATGGTATAGCATTAGATCCTTGAGATTGCCATAGGGTGCTGAGGACATTTGTTCAACTCAACAGAGTTCCAAATGTACAGTGTCTTAAACAAGTTAGAGTATTATTCCTTGCTCAAATATCAAATAGGGAATGAGTAGTCCAGAGCAGATTGGATAGGGACAAGCTGGTCTGACTCACTGTTCCATCATCCCTCAGGTATGGGCCTCATCTTCATGGATCAAGCTCTCTGGTCACCATATTCCAGCCAGTGGGAGGGGGAAAAAGCATCCCCTTCACTTTAAATGCAGGAGACAGAGTTTGTACCCTTTGCCTTGCTAATAGCCCATTAGCCAGATCTTAGTTGCTTGGCCACACCAGAGTGCAAAGGGGGGCTAGGAATTGGATTCTGTCCTGTGGGTGGTTATGTGCCCAGCTAAAATTTGGGAGTTGTGTTACTAAGGAAGAAGAGAACATAGATATAAGCACAATGGTATCACCATTCTCCTGTCACCCATTTCTGATACCTCTCCACCATTTAGTATGTCACCCCATCTTGGCATGCCCCAGTTCCTGATTCTTTTCCTGCAGGGCTTTGTCTTCATCCCCACCCAAATTGCTCTATACCCAGTGTCTCATAAGAAAATTCCAACTGATCCCTTTTCTTCCAGTCTCCCCCTGTGATCATCAGAAGAAGCAAATCTGATCAAATGGCCCCACTATTCAGAAATTTTTCATTGGCTCCCACTGCCCAAAGCAGTTTTTTTTTTCTTGTACTGGGCTTGAGCTAAAGGATATTGAACCTCCTAGCTACACCACCTGTAGTTTCTGAAGATTGGTCTCCAAGCATTGGGGTTCACTTATTCAATTGTTGATTCATTTGCTGATACGTGGTAAGCTCTCTGAAAGGTGCAAAGATTCACTTGTGAAAACTAGAGACATGCTGCTTCCATGGGACAACAATGAGGATGATGGAAGAGCTGGATGTTGGGCTCAGGAGTTCAAGGGAGGTGAGTTCCACCTTACCCAATGCACTTTTCTACTTAGGACCTCAGTTTCCTCTAGCAAAATGGCAGTAGCTATATCAACCTCAGAAGTTCATTGTGGGGTTTAAATAATTTTGCAACAGGTCAGTTATCATCATCATCATCATCATTGTCATGGATGTCCTCACATTACCGAGATCTTTATTTAAGAAGCCTGGGTCTAGCAGGGCTACTTGGCAGGCTGGCTTGGTGGAATGGGCCAGTTTGCAGAGTAGATCAATATGAGAGAGCTATTTCCAGTTTAACAAGGAGAGATGACTTTGTAAAGTTTGCTCCTTCATCCAGTTGTCCAGAGCCGTGGGTTTCCCAGTAGCCAGGCTCTAAGCATTGTATTGCCTCATTTAAATCTACAACAGCCTTGTGAGGTTGACTTTTTTTTTTTTTTCTACCACCATATGGTTCGTTGGATTCTGCTGGGTATTGTGGCACTTTTCGGGACCAGAAGTTAAACACTAGCCTACTTATTAACTGTCCATAAGTCTCACCTTATCAGTCAGGCTGCTGTTGCAGGTCTGGTGGGCCAGGAGCAGGTGCACCAGGTCGGTGTTGCCATGATGACAGGCCACCATGAGAGCCGACAATCCGTCGTGGTCCTGCAGGTTGACCTCTGCCTGGCAGCTCAGTAGCACTTGGACCATGTCCTCCCGGTCATGGCTGACCCCCAGCATCAGGGCGGTCTGTCCTCCCTGCACACAGGGCAATGGGGATATGATGAGGCTGCTGCAGGTGCTGGGTTTCTCAGTAGGGACTCCTCAAGAAAGTGACCATTCCTTTCAACGTGGTTTTCCTTTTCTGTCTGGCAGAATTCTCCTTCCCCAGGGTGCTAGTCAGGTACTCCATCTGCTCTAAAGGCTTTCCAACCTGCCACCACCACCACTACCCAGGTGGGATTCATGACACTGGGCATCACAGCTTGTCAATCTCTCCTGCTCTCAAGGACTATACAGTTGTTGGCAGGGACTGTCATCTTTGTCTCTGTCTCCACAGGACCTAGCACCCAGCACTGATACATGTGGAGCCATGGGGGAGATGAAGGTTGAGTGCTTCAGCGGCCTGCCTTCCTATCACCGCCCTGGCCCAGCCTTCCTCAGGAAGCCTTGGTCTGCTCCATGCCTCTGGTCTTTTTACATAGAAGCCTTTGATTCAATAAGATCTCATGTTCCTGTGGCTATTTCTAACTTGTAGTCCTTGACATCCCGTGATCACCAGCGGACACAGCAAGAGAATCAGAAAGAAAGTCCCATCTCCAGCTCTGCCAGCCACAAGCTGGGACTATGGCTGCCTCCCTGCCTTCCCTGAATCCTAACTTTGTTTACAAATGAATGGCCTTTCTGTGTGTATCTCACAGGACTTTTGTGGGAATCACATAAGATAAAGGATGTAAATAGAGTAATGTGTGGTGGTAATTTTTCTGATTAAAAACAGATATTTTCTTATTTTCCATAGATTTTTTTGTATACACTATTTATTTTTTTATTTGTTCTTTTTAGTTTCTCATGACAGCAGAGAGTATTTTGACATATTATACATATACAGAGTATAACTTCCCATTCTTGTGGTTGTACATGACGTGGAGTTACACTGGTTGTGTATTCATATGTGAATGTAGGCAAGTTATGTCTGATTCATTCTACTCTTTCCGATTCCCATCCCCCTTTTATATACTATTTACATTCAATATTTTCCTCTTACAGGAATTGATCATATTTTGCCCCTGTGGTTCTCCTGAGTTCCATGCTCAGTGCTTTCTCTCTGATGGGATACTGGGCTTTGTAAGATGGCAAGAATAAGGCAAAGACTGTGTTTTCTTTCCTCGCAGATACCTTGTGGCTCTGAACGCCATGTCTAAAAAGTGCTGAGGACGTATTTGCTGCTGTGCTGGCTGATTACAACTCCAATCTGCAGTCCCTGTGCATTCTGCTACCCTGTTCAGCACCCTGGGGCTTTGAAAAAAGAAAGAGGACTTGGAATCAGAAAAATCTGGGCTCTGCCACTTAAGACCCACATGAATGTGTGTGAAATATCCTCCATACCTCTCCCTGACCAGGGAAGACAGGAATGACCAGCATTCTTGGTCTGGTGGACTTGTGGTGAGAACGGGGTCCTCAGCAAGCCCTGGGCAGGTGTTACCTGTCAGGGTCTTCATGTGGGTTGGAGATGGTGTATGGCAATTGTCCAGTTTGTGGTGTGCATTACTAGATGTCCTAGTTCCCACTTCTCTGGAACCCAGAAATATCTTTCCAGAGAAGCCTGTATGCATTTTTGGTGTGTTTTAATCAGCCCCAAGGTAATGGCTGTTCACTGGATGAAACCAACCATGAATTTCCATACAGACCCCTCTCCCCAACTGACAGTTATGCCAAATGGCATTGCAGCTTGCCTTCCCATCTGCCCATCTGCTTGATGCAGGGTCCTTTCTTCCCTCACTGTCTTTCTGGTCCAGCTCAATACACTTTAATTCAGTGGTCATTTACAGAGTCCTGCTGGTCACCGGGCTCTGCGCTGACCCTTGAAATCTGCAGACAAGAAAGTAGCTTATTCCTAGGAGACTCTCCACTCCATTCCATTTTTTTTTTCTACTACTCTTTTTTTCTATTCAGGCTTTAAACTAGTTGGAGAAACCCTATCCACATCATGGAAGGCAATAGAATTCCACTGATTTAAAGTAAAATCTCATCCAAAAACAACCCTCCAAGTTGACACATCAAATTAACTCTCCCACAATATCATGGAACCTTGAACAGACCCCCTTAGGAATGGCCTTGCCTTAGGTAAGCATGGAAGTATTGTGTATTCTTATATTCCACCCCCATTCAATCCCTGCCTCTCTACTATCCACAATTGTAGGATATGATCACTTCTTCTACCTCCTCAGAACCCCAGAGCAGACAGCTGGAGACCTGGCCTCTGCCATCCCTCCAGCCAGGGATCCTACACACCCTTAGATACTAATCAGGTGGCTTGTCAGGCACTTGGGGCAATGTGTAAACACAGCATAGTTGAGGGGCCCTCCATGATTTCACTTCCATGGGAGTCTCCAGCAGTAGGTTAACTCTTGTCTCACAAAACACAATCTAGGACAAGCTGAGCTCTCTCACCATAAGCCTTTGCGAGCATTATCCCTGAGCACCGATGGCAGTTCTCCAGGCATAGCATGGACCACCATCATAGTGTCATTGGGAGACAAGTACATGTATGCCCTACTTTAAAACTACTGGGTCACAACCTCTAGAGTGGGTACTGGAAAGGAGGGGTGAGGGAGGGGAGCACACATGTAGTAAAAGTAAACAGAGAGGAGAAAGGAATGACCGCAGAGCCCAGGCTGTAAAGAAAAGCTTCTCAACCACCGCTGCCACCAAGCCTCAGGATGTTGGCGACCCCCCCAACCAGGTCGTTAACAGACAGGTGTTAACAGGTGCTCTGAGGATCATCTAAGTTTGAGTACTTTAGGCCCCCATTGCCCTTCTACTTCCAGTTTGTGGCCATTCACAATTGCCAGCAAGTGCACACTTTTGAGAAGTGCCAGTGGACATCAATTATAGAAGCAGATAGAAACACAGGCCTACTTGAGGGGTATGTCACACTGGAGAGCCAGCTTCACATTGAGTCTGCCAACTATATCAACATTTATTAGCAGCAGGAACAACATACAGCCCCCACCTATTCAGAAAGCCCAGTAAACTACCTACCCTGTTTGTTTAAGGCAGATTTTTTTTTCCCAGTACTGGGTATTGAACCCAGGGGCTCCTGTATGCTAAGCAAGAACTCTACCACTGAGCTGAATCCCCAGACTTTTTTTTTTTTTTGAGGTAGGTTCTCATTAAGTTGTCTAGATTGACCTTGAACTTGTGATCCTGCTTCAGCTTCCAAGTAGCTGGAGTCTGTGGCACCACACCTGGAAGGACAGTGATTCATAGCCTTAGCCATGCATTAAAATCACTTGGGGATATTTTAAATTCCCATGCCCAGACTACAACCCAGACTACTCAAATGGGAACTAGACAGAGGAAGACTCTGAGAATTTTTGTTTTGTTTTCTTTGAAGCTCCTCAGAGGATGCTCAGGTGCAGCCAGAGTTGGAAATAACTATTTTAGAGCATCCCACAAACACTTTGCTTAAAGACTTGCAGGCAATTGCAACAGTATTTTCTATTCGATCAGATAGGACGATGTGGTCCTTTGGGAGAAGAAATGCAGAACTGAGAGTTTCAGATCATGAAGATTTTTGGTTCCTTTGTGCCAGTTCAAGCATCTTCACAGGGTATAATAGAAACCAGACCGGAGCCACAAATTCCCACAAATTTCTCCAAGACCTCCAGCTGCAGCCAGAGATGCTTTATATGGCCACGTGGGGGCACACGAGAGGCGCTGCAATTCTGGGTCCCTGGAATCTAACCCTCCAGTTGGAGAACAAAAAGTGCTTTTAGCTGAGTCCTCAATGTGAAGTGGCACCCCCTTTCTTCACAGAAAATCCCTCTTCACCATGGCCATCAGCAAAAGAGTCTCTGAAAAATAGTTCAATGTAGATAAACTTCCAATTTTCATGTGGCCCTGTTTTACTTGGCCACTGGCCAAGTGCTGGACACCCCTTACTAGTTTTTCACAAACATATCCAGTATAGTACTTTGTACAAATGTGCAAACAAGGCTTCTGGCCTTGAGCTGGGCTTCACAGAGATGTCTACATTTTTAAGATAAGTTACAAATGGGCTCCATTGCCGGGGGCCAGCCCCGGCGGGGTCCAGGGAGTCCCGAAGGAGGAGTGACATCGGCGAAATGATGAGACAGGAGTCGTTCCCTTTGAGCAATCTTCAGAGAGAGAGCCAAAGCTGCTTTCTCTGGGTCCCC
Source organism: Urocitellus parryii (assembly GCF_045843805.1). Classification (NCBI taxonomy): domain Eukaryota; kingdom Metazoa; phylum Chordata; class Mammalia; order Rodentia; family Sciuridae; genus Urocitellus; species Urocitellus parryii. Next base: position 44,507,600 of record NC_135541.1, on the reverse strand, counting down.
TTTTATTACAATTTTTCTCATCATTATAGATTCACAATACGTCATTGATTATATAACTTAAAACTTTGCCAAGACATGACATTTCCTTAACCATGATTGAGAGCACACCGATCTACATTCTTCCAGGATATGACCCCCAGCCATACAATCATCAAAGTACAGAATCATCAATAAAACATGTCACCAATTTACATCCTTCAGATTTTCCCAAGATTTACTATTTTTCCCAAGATATGCTATTTCCTTATTAACTAATGCCAAACTACGTAACCAGACTCTAAGTCTCCTAATTAATCATTAACCTAAAGTACACCTGCACTTTATTTTTAATCTAATATTCCCATCTAAAAAAGTCCCTTTAAATCTTATATTTAAAATGTCCTAAAGTTTATGAATCATCCTTAAAGCATATCAGAAACCTATATAACTAAAGACTTAATAATTTCTAAACTTAGGAATCTAAATAAAATAATATTTTTAACATTATTCTAAAACTGTGTCTTATAAAACTATTTTAATTAATTCCTAAATTTATTCTCATAAAACTGGTTGAGCTGCTTTCTCAGAGAGTTTCTTTTGTTTCTCAGTCAAGGTACACTAGTTCTCAAAGAATTTGTTTCTCAGTCAAGGTACACTAGTTCTCAAAGAGTTTGTTTCTCAGTCAAGGTGCACTAGTTCTCATAGAGTTTGTTTTTCAGAGAATGATTGTTGTCTGTTATTAGGTTTGTCCACAATGTACTAAGATAGAAGAATAGCCTTTTATTTTGTCCTTGATATGCTGAGGGGTGGGTAGCAGAACAGCTTCCAAGGCATGAACTACCTGTTCTGTTCTAGCCATCTGAAATTTAATTTATTTGGCATTTAACATACTCATGCCTCCTGTGAGAAACATAAGCATGAAAATGCAAAGTCCCAATTACATAAAAAAGGGTCTCATGGTTTCGATTACCCACCAACCAGCGTGGCTTTGCCAGCATTCATCCTCACTGTGACCCTGTCAAGACAGTGGGAGAGCGGCTTTGCCAACACTTTTTCTCACTGTGACCCTGTCAAGACAGTGAGTGGGGGATCGCCTTCACCACTCCATGGTAACAGCTGGCAGGGGGAGGAAAGAAAAAGGGAGAAGAAGCTCTCCCCTTCTCGGATGTTGTCCTTGAAGGGTTAACTTGCCCAAAACAGTGAAAGAAGAAGCTGCTTTTATGTGAATTTCTGCAGACTGTGAATTTCTGAGCCCCTCCCCTTGCATGCTGGCTATAAAACTCTGAAACTCCTGAACTTGAGGTTAAGGGGATTAATTGATTACACCAAAAGCTGTGCCCTCTGAACCTGGCGGCAGCCAAATAAAACTGTTTCCTGCTATCTTTGGTGCCTTGCCTCATTTGTCCCTACAACAAATGGGAACTGGAAAGGAGGGGGAGGGAGGGAAGCATACATGTGTAGTAAAAGTACATAGAGAGGAGAAAGGAATGGCCCCTCACAGATTGTTTCTTTTGCTGAGAAGAAACTTTTTAGTTTGAGTCCATTGTTGGAGACCAACCTTGCTCATGACTGAGTCATACTCCCCAGCTGGGTGCTGAGGCACTCAGTCACAGAAATGTGGCAGAGCTTTCCCCACCCTTCTTGGGTTCCAGGGACAGTTTCTAGTACATGGGTGTGTCTTGCTACAGACCCATGGATGAAGCTACACTCACCTGTTCCTTTGTAATATAATCCCTTGCCCTGTTTAGGATCAAATCTTCCATGGAAGTGCCTTGTGCGTGTACCCTTCTCTTACTGTGCCCTTGAGAGTGGCCTACCCAGATGTCCGTCAACCTGCTGTCAGTGGACATCAAGAAGATAGACTCAGCCCTCTGAAACCTGGTCCCTTGCTCATTTGAATAGCTTCTCCTCAATAAAATGGATCAGTTCATTCCCTCTCTCTCTCTCTCTCTCTCTCTCTCTCTCTCTCTCTCTCTCTCTCTTCTTGCAGACCCTTAAGGTCAGAGGAGGCCTCACAGCAACCCCAAAGAAAAAGGTATTTGTGTCTCCTGTGTGGTTATGTTGAGGAGCCCAGTTAGCCCAGATGACCTGGAGTGACCCCTGAGCCTTTTAGTCCCGAGAACAAAAACCCAGCAGTCCATCCCATTTATTGCTTCTTGATTTTCATTCTTGTGCCACAAGAGTCTTATTAAAGAAGTTGGGGCCTAATCCCACATGAAGGAGATTAGGGCCTAATTTTTCTTCTATTAGACATAGGATCTCTTGTTGTATTCCTAAATCCTCAATCTATTATGAGTTGAGTTTTGTTGCATGATGAGAGACAGGGCTTGAATTTCATTTTGTTGCATATGGATTTCCAGTTTTCCCAGCATCATTTGTAGAAGAGCCTATCTTTCTCTCCAATGCATGTTCTTAGCACCTTTGTCTACTATAAGATAATTGTAGTTTTGTGGGGTAGTTTCTGTGTCCTCGATTCTGTACCATTGGTCTACCAGTCTGTTTTGGTGACAATATCATGCTGTTCTTGTTACCATTGCTCTGCACTATCATTTAAGGTCTAGGATAGTGATGGCACCTGCTTCACACTGTTTGCCTGTGTACCTGGTGAAAATGGCAGGGATCTGTGGATTGGGGCTTCTGTAGTGAATGATGTGCAGAAATTCCCTACTTTTTTTTTTTTTTTTGGTTAACACATGATTGCAATCATATAAACAAAAATTATGCATCCAATAAAATAAAATGTACTGTTCTTGGGGCTGGAGTTGTGGCTCAATGGTAGAGAGTTTGCCTAGCATGTGCGAGGGCCTGGATTCCATCCTCAGCTCCACATATAAATAAAGGTATTGTGTGCAACTACAACTAAAAGATAAATAAATATTACTAATAAAATGTACTGTTCTTTGGTGAAGATACTATGTAAGCTAGAACCAGCCACCACATTTGGTTTATGGCTCAGTTCTCCACCTCCCAGTTCACTCCATGATATAAATCTCTTGAGGTCTTTTAATCCTAAATCTTGGCTAAACTCTATAGGTTTAACCTGTTGGCCTCAAAAATCCTGAGTAGTGGTTTACCTGTGTGTGTGTTTATAACTACAGTAATCAGTTGTGTGCTTTCATTGAAATTGAAGTGAGAGGCAACTCCAGTTATAAAATCACAGGCAACTCTGCTACAAATGACAGCAAAAGAAATGCAAGAACCATGCCAGAACAAACAGACATTTCCACATGTGAGGCAAATCAAATGCCATTTCTTGCAGCCAAAGATCTTTATGCCAAATATTCGGCTGTGGACTGGGGATGTAAATCAGCAGTAGAGCACTTATTTGTCTAGCATATGTGAGGCCCAGGGTTAAATTTCCAGTCCTGCAAAAATTTTATATTAAATTTTAAAAGGGTTAGGCTCAGTGGCAGAGCATTTTTTTACCCTGCCATGAGGTCCTGGATTCAATGCTCAGCACAAAAACAACATCAAAACAAACAAACAAAAAACAGGTTAAAAAAAAAAAGAACAGAATAATAATTGGAGTTTGTATGTCAACAGACAATTGAGGTTGGCTTGTCTGCTTGTTTGGGTGCTAGTGATGAAACCAGGGGCATGTTCCATCATGCTAAATGAGGTTTTTACCACTGAGCACCAGTCCTAGGGGGTAGTTTTGTTTTGTTTTAGAGACAGGATCTGAATAAGTTGCTTAAGGCCTCGCTAAGTTGCTGAGGCTGGCTTTGAACTCACGATCTTCCTGCTTCAGTCTCCCCAGTTGCTGAGACCACAGGCAGCCTCCACTACCTCACCTGGGAGTCCTATGGTTTTTTTTTTTTTTTTTTTTCTGAAGGCAGGGGCTACTGGGGATTAAACTCAGGGCTCGACCACTAAGCCACATCCCCAGCCCTATTTTTTATTTTATTTAGACACAAGTTCTCACTGAGTAGCTTAGCGCCTCACTTTTGCTGAGGCTGCCTTTGAACTCAGGATCCTTCTGCTTCAGCCGCCCAGCTGCTGGGATTACAGGTGTGCACCCCCCAAGAACAGTCCAGTCTTACATCTTGATATTTTAATTTTGACCTGAATAATTTTGATTCTTTCCTACTGAGATGTAAAACAAAACTGTAAATGGAATTGCTCTGATTAAGTTTCATGAATATTGTAAATGTTCCCAAATGTAGTTAATTTTAAATATTGTCTTACCATTAAAAAGTAACATCTTGGGGCTGGCATTATGGCTCAATTGTAGAGTGCTTGCCTAGCATGTGTGGGGCACTGGGATTGATTCTCATCCCCACATACAAAAAAATAAAATAAAATAAAGGTCCATTGCCAACTAAAAGTAAAAAATAAAAAAAAGCAACAACTCTTCATCTTCCAAGCCTCCATAACGGTTCTCAGGAATTTCCCAGCTCATGGTCTTTCCTTTTCTTTCTTTCTTTATCTTTCTTTTTTTTTTTTTTTTTTTTTGGTGGTGGTACTTGGGATGGAATTCAAGGTGATTTACCACTGAGTTCCATACCTAGGGGTGCTTAACCGCTGGGCCACATCCCCAGTCCTTTTCATTTTGAGATAGGTTTTCATTAAATGGCTTAGAGCCTTGCTAAATTGCTGAGACCAGCCTTGAACTTGCAATCCTCCTGTCTCAGCTTCCTAAACCTTATTGGGATGATAGGTGTGCACCTCCATGCCCGGCTCAGACTGATGGTTTTAAGACTATCAATGAGCCAGTGTGAAAAACAGTGGTCCATTGATGGTTTGGATACAGCCTTGCTGCTTTGCCACTATTACTGGTTTTTATTGATTGATTTATTTTTAAATGGACATACAGGTTTTCTGTCTCTTCCTGCTCCTCCCTAACCTCATCCCCCTCCCTAATCTCAGGGGAAACAGGATTCCTGGACAGTTTTCTGTCCCTGAGCACACACCCAGCAGAGAAACAAAGCAATCCAGACTTTGGGGATGGCACCAGAAGATCTCAGAAATTACTGTCTCCCAGATTTTAGTGGATTACAATTCCAGACAGAAGACTTGGAATGTAGATTTTGAATCATCTCTTTAAAAAAAAAATTTTTTTCTTCAGTTGTAGATGGACACTGTGACATCAGGCAAGGCGGACAGCAACCAATGTTGGCCGATTTAAAAAGGCCGATGAAGGAGGCTTTATTCAAGATATCACACTAGGCGGAACTCATCAGACCCACAGAGTGGACAGGAGAAGGGTCTGAGAAGAAACTGAGCTTGACCAGACTGGACTTTTATGGGGTTTACAGCAGGAAGGGAAGGGATTGGGACAGGAAAAGGTGTTTTTTAGTGTCCCTTGAACCACTGGAGTTGGTGGGGGAGTTGGCTGAGCTCCAGGATTGGCCAGGGCATCCCGCTGATTGACAGGAGTTTCCTGGTCCCCTGATTGTTTCTTTCCTGAGCCTGCTGCTTTGTTCTAAGTCACTGCCACCAACCTGACACACACAACATCTTTATTTTATTTATTTATTCTTATGCAGTGCTGAGGATGGACCCAGCTCCTCAGGCATGCTAGGTGAGCACTCCACCACTGAGCCCCAGCCCCAGAGCCTGAATCACCTCTTTAAAAGCTCCCTGCTCCCCTTGTTGGGCAGAATCACAATATCTGGGACAGGAGTCCCCTGTGCTTCTCTTTTGCTACCAAAGCAACAAAACTACTTTTTCCTTTTTCTCAAAAGTGTATCCTCTTCAGGGACATGGGTCAAACTTTCGGTCACATCAGGATCTAAGAAGGCTGAGGCAAGAGAGCCCTAAGTTTGAGGTCTGCATGGGCAATTTGGGAAGACCCTGTCTCAAAAGAAAAAATAAAATTAAAAAGACTGAGGATATAGCTCAGTAGTAAAGTACCCTTGGGTTCAACCCCTAGTACAAAAAAAAAAAAAAATCAATGATGCTAAGATGAAAAGCAAACACCATTTTTTTTTTCTTTCTTAGTTGTATTTGGACACACTTCCTTTATTTTATTTATTTATTTTTATGTGTTGCTGAGGATTGAACCCAGGGCCTTTCATGTGATGGGGAAGCACTCTCCCTCTGAGCCCCAACCCCAGTCCTTTTTTATGTTTTTTAAAAATTTATTTATTTATTTAGTTAGTTAGTTAGTTAGTGATTCCTATTTAGGTGCTTGGGTCAATTCAGGGCCTTGCACATGCTAAGCATATGCTCTAGCAGTGAGCTGCACCTCCAGGTCCCAACATCAGGTTCTTTGGGGGCTTGATCAGAGGTTGTTGCCTGGTTTCTGTGATGATGAGGTATAGCATCAAGGAATTTGAAATCACTGATGGTCACAGAGCTGGGAAAATTGTGAATTCACAAGCAGGTTAAACGGTTGGGGAGTCCTCAGCTCCAGACTTGATTTGCAACTCAAAGATCTAGAAAACCAGAATAATGTGTTCCTATCCTGTCAGGTTGGCTTCACTGTACTGATAATTTCAGGGGAAACATGAAGAAGCAAAAGGAAAACATAAGAGGGGAAAACCCTGTACTCTTTCTAGGGATGCAATATATACCAAACCACCAAACCAAAACATTTCCTCTGTTGTTTTTTTTTGTTGTTGTTGTTGTTGTTGTTGTTTGTTTGTTTGTTTGTTTTTGTTTTTGTTTTTGATACTGGGGATTGGGCCTAGGGGCACTCAACCACTGAGCCCCATCTCCAGACCTATTTTGTATTTTATTTAGAGATAGGGTCTTGCTAAATTGTTTAGGGCCTCGCTATTGCTGAGGCTGGCTTTGAACTCTTGGTGCTCCCGTGTCAGCCTTCTTAGCCTCCAGGATGACAGGCATGTGGGAGACCAGGCCCAGCTGGCCTAGAACTCTTGATCCTCCTGAGCCATTGGAATTACAAGCCTCTGTCACCATATCTGGCAAAACAAAATGTTTCAATAGACAAACTATTCAAAAAACTGTTGCCAAAAGCTAAGTCTTTGTCCCCATTGATGCCAATCCAATAACAAAGACACAGTTTTGAGAAAAAGGAAAAAGAAGGTTGATTGCTTTACCAGCAAAGAAGAAACACAGGGGACTGCTGTCCCAAAGGCTGTGCTTCTGCCCATCAGCAGGAACAGGAGGCTTTTACAGAGGGGATTCAGAGAAAATGAGATTAAGGAGGAGAGATCAGGAAGGAGATGAGGGGTTAGGGAAGAAAAGAATAGAGAAGCTCAAGGAAAAGAAGATCAGGTATAAGAAAATCAGGAAGAAGTTTAGGGAAAAGAAGATCAGGGAGGAGAAGATCAGGGAGATGAAGACTGGGGAAAAGAAAAATTAAGTTTCAAAGCCACAAGGGATATAGTCAAAGCACCAAGTGAACCCCTGTTACAAAGCTATTCAGGTCCTTTCTTCTGGAGGGGTCAGTGTGCCCCACAGACAGCACACTGCAATTTGAAGACCTCTGCTCTAAGGAGCCATCACCCCAATGGCAGTCTACCCCCAGCCAGCTGGCTGTGTGGGAGGTGCACCATAAACAGGCTGATTAAAGCTGAGAGGCTGCCTTAGTCTTTGTAGAGGGGCTGAGGGGAAGCCAGACTGGTTGGCGGTTATTTCAGTGTCAGAGGAAAGATGAACTCGGACAGAGTTGGTGCATAGGAGAGGGATGGAAGTGGATTTAGGAATGGATGAACTGTGGGATTAAAGAAGACAGAAATCCTGAGTGGGCTGAACATTAGGCACTGGGAGGTGCTTTCTAAAGTTATTTTTATATTATTGGTACCAGAGATTGACCTAAGGGGCATTTTACAACTGAGCTCCATCCCCTGTCCCATTTATTTATTTATTTATTTACCCCTTTTTTAGTGGTTTTATTGGTGCACCATATCAATAGGTAATAGTGGAACTCATTATGACATATTCTTTTTTTTCTTTTTTCACAATACCTTTATTTATTTCTATGTGGTGCTGAGGATCGAACTCAGGGCTTCACACATGCTAGGCAAGTGCTCATCCACTGAGCCACACCACAGCCCTGACATATTCTTAATGCACATAATTTGATAAGTCTTATTACCCCACATCTCCTCATTTCCTCTCCTCCTCTCTCACCAAATCCTCTTCCTCTATTCTACTAGCCTCCCTTCTATTATTAATTTTTTACACTTTTAATATTTTTATTAATGTATTTTAATTATACATAGTAATCAGGTTCATTGTGACATATTTATATATGCACATAACACAGTTTGCTCCAATAATTTCCCCAGTACTTCCCTTTCCCTCCCATCTTCCTTCTGCCTGTTCTCCTCTCTCTAGTCTTCTGGTTTTTCCATTGGTGCTGTAAGGGACCAGCGAAACGTCGGAGGAAGAGACCACCAAGAGACCACTCATGCAATTGGCAGAAGGGGATTTATTGATCCAGCATGCTGGGGCTCCGTGCCCACTCAAGAAAGGAGAGCAGCCCAAAACCCCGGGCAGGGGTTGAGCAGTGCTTAAGTACACTTTTTGGGGAGGACAGGGGCTTTGCATACATCAGAACAAATCAGCATGAGGCACGGGAAAATTGAACAGCAACTCTTAGACATGATTAGCACATTCATTGGCAGGAACAGGGCTGGCGGGGGTGATTGGACACTCCTAAGCGGGGTACACATTCAAACTGATTGGTTTTGGGCCCTGGATGCCTACGTGCCAGGCTACACAGGATCCTAGGTTATTAAACAACTAAATGGCCAGTAGGGCATTGTCTTAACTGCCTTAGGAATTTCAGGTTCTGTGTGCAGTTCAGAAACTCTACAATATCTAGTCCTTTACTTTTTAACCCAGGCTTTGCAGTTTAGAAGCAGCTTTACAATGCCGGGTCCTTTACATTTTAACTCAGGCTTTGCAGCTTAGAAACTTTACCCTTTCAGTGCATTATAATTTTACATAAAAGTGAAATTCATTTTGATATATTCATACATGCCTACAGCATAATTTGATCAATTTTATTCTCTTGTTCTTCTCCTTTCCTTCCCTTTTACCCTCCCCCTTAGTCCCCTATATCTACTCTACTCATATCCCTTCTATTTTCATGAGATCCCTGCCCCCTTTTTTAAATTTCTTTTTTCTCTCTACCTTCTTTATATGAGAGAAAACATTTGGCCCTTGACTTTCTGAGTCTGGTTTATTTCACTTAGCAGGATGTTCTCCAATTCCATCTGTTTTAGATAGCTTTTTCTCTGACATAACCAAAGACCTGGCAAGAACAATTAAAGGAAGAAAAGGTTAATTGGGAGCTCATGGTTTCAGAGGTCTCAGTCCATAGATGGCCAACTCCATTGCTCTTGGCTCAAGGTGAGGCAGAACATCATGGTGGAAGAGTGATGGAGAAAAGTGGCTCAGGACACTCAGGAGATAACACCAGAAAGGAAGAGAGAGAAGGGGTGGGGGGTAGGGAGAGAGTGCTCTTTTCTCCGCAAGGACAAAATATAAAATCCAAAGGCATGCCCCCAGGGACCTACCTCCTCCAGCCACACCCTCTGCCTATAATTACCTCCAAGTTAACCCCATATGAGGGGATTAATGCAAAGATTTAGTTAAACCTCTTTAAAACCCAATCATTTCCACTTTAAAATTTCTGGCATTGTCTCACATGAGCTTTTGGGGGACACCTAATATGTAAACCATAAAACCATTTATTTACCAGCAAATTACAATTTTTATTCTTCTTTATATTGAGTAAAACTCCATTATATATATAGTATTTTCTTTATCCATTCATCTGTTGATGGACACATAGATGGGTTCCATAACTTGGCTATTGTGAATTGTACTGCTATAAATATTAGTATGATGCATCACTAATATATGCTGTTTTTAGCTTTTTTTTTTTTTGGATAGATACCCAAGGAGTGGGATACTGGGTAATATGATGATACATTTGTAGTGTTTTGAGAAATCTCCATCCCAATTTCCATAGTGGTGGTACTAATTTGCAGTCCCACAAATAATGTATGAGGGTACTTTATTTCTGCATCCTTGCCAGAATTTATGTTTCCTTAATGGCTGCCAATCTAACCTGTGTGAGAGGAAGTCCCAGTAGTTTTGATTATTGCCCTTATTGCTAAGGATGTTGAACAGTTTTTCATCATTTTTTGACCATTTGTATTTCTTCTTTTGAGAATTGTCTGTTTATTTCATTTGTCCATTTATTGATTGGGTTACTTGTTTCTCTGATGTTAAGATTTTGGAGTTTTTAAATATATTCTGGATATTCATTCCCTGTCAGAAAAGTATCTGGCAAATATTTTTCTCCCATTTTGTAGGTTTTCCCTTCACATTCTCTCTTCTCTCTCTCTCTCTCTCTCTCTCTCTCTCTCTCTCTCTCTCTCTCTCTCTGTTGTTGTTTGTTTTGTTTTGATTTGTGGTGCTGAGGATTGAACCCAGGGCCTTGTGCATGTGAGGCAGGCACTCTACCAATAGAACTATATTCCCAATCCTTCCCTTCACATTCTTAATTGTTTCATTTACTGTGCAGAACAGTTTAAATTTGAGGTCATCCCACTTATTGATTCTTGGTTTTATTTCTTGAGTTATAGGAGTCATGTGAAGGAAGCCAATGCCTGTGCCAATACATTGGAGTGTTGATTATGTTTTCTTCTAGCAGCTGCAGTGTTTATTCTCTAATTTCTAGATTTTGGATAAATTTGGGTTTGGGGCAGGGTAAGAGAGAGGGATCTAGCTTCATTCTTCTACATATGGATATCCAGTTTTCCCTGCACATTTGTTAAAAAGGCTGACTTTTCTCCAACATGTTTTTGGCACCTTTGCAAGGATCAGATGATGGTAACTGTGTAGGTTTGTCTCTGTGTCTTCTATTCTATCCCATTATTCTTCATATCTGTTTTTAAGCCAATACCATGTTATTTTTTGTTACTACAGCTCTGTAGTATAATTTGAAGTCAGGTACTGAAAAATAACAATGAAAACCAACAGTGGGAGGTAGTACAGTAAAGGAAAAACTAATCAAAGAGGAAAAATAAATCATGTTAAGTAACAAAAATAAACAAATATGGCTGGAAGTACAAACCATATCTCAATGGTAACCTTAATGTTAATGGCTTAAACTCACCAATCAAAAGACATAGGCTAGTAGACTGGATTTAAAGAAAAAAGATCCAACAATATGCTGCCTACAGGAGACTCATCTGATAGGAAAAGACATACACAGACTGAAGGTGAAAGGTTGGGAAAAATCATACCACTCACATGGACCTTGGAAGCAAGCAGCAGTATCCATACTCAAAGTCAAGTAAAATAGACTTCAAGCCAAAGTTAACCAAAAGGGATAAAGAAGGACACTACATACTGCTCAAGGGAACCATACACCAACAAGACATAACAATCATTAATTTATATGCCCCAAACAATGGTGCAGCTACGTTCATCAAACAAACTCTTCTCAAGTTCAAGAGTCAAATAGACCACAACACAATAATCATGGTAGATTTTAACACACCGCTCTCCCCACTGGACAGATCTTCCAAAAAAAAGTTGAATAGAGAAATTATAGAACTCAATAATACAATTAATAACTTAGACTTAATTGACATATATACCACCCAACATCAAGCAGATACCCTTTTTTTCTCAGCAGCACATCGATCTTTCTCAAAAATAGACCATATGTTATGTCACAGGGCAAATCTTAGAAAATACAAAGGAGTAGAGATACTACCATGCATTTTATCTGATCATAATGGAATGAAATTGGAAATCAATGATAAAACAAGGAAAAAAATTCCTACATCACATGGAGAATAAACAATATGCTACTGAACGAACAAAGGGTTACAGAAGACATCAAAGAGGAGATTAAAAAATTCTTAGCAGTAAATGAAAATTCAGACACAACATATCTAAATCTTTGGGATACTATGAAAGCAATACTAAGAGGAAAAATTCATTTCATGGAGTTTATTCCTTAAAAGAAGAAAAAGCCAACAAATAAATGACCTCACACTACATCTCAAAGCCCTAGAAAAAGAAGAACAAATCAGCAGCAAATGCAGTAAAAGGAAAGAAATAATTAAAACTAGAGCTGAAGTCAATGAAATTGAAACAAAAGAAACAATTGAAAAAATTGACAAAACTAAAAGTTGCTTAATTGAAAAAATAAAGAAGATTAATAGACCATTAGCCATGCTAACGAAGAGAGAAAACACAAATTATTTATTTATTTATCTATCTATATATCTATCTATCTATTTATTTATTTATTTTGAGATAGAGTCTCACTAAATCCCTAGGCTGGCCTAAAACTCGTCATCTTCCTGCCTTGGCCTGACCAGTCGCTGGGACTACAGGTGTGCGGCCACCAGAACAGGTACCTTTGCCAAGACACATGTCTGCAGGCAGGATAGGTGGGGTGGAGATCTCAGTGGCAGGTTTAGGGAGAGACTCTAGGGAGGGGCCTTGGCTGGGATGGGATTCAGGGGAGGGAATGAAGATCCAGAAAAATCTCAAAATCCTCAGGAGGGGAGGAGCCAAGGAAGAGGTGAGCAGTGAAATAGCCTTGGCTGAGACAGTCTCCCACCTTTGTTCACTGGCCAGCGCTATGGTAGCCATCTCCTCCCAGGTAAGCCTTACCCTGGAGTAGACCCTGCAGTGGGGCCTTCTTGCCGCTTGTCCTACTTCATTTCCTGTGGGTTGTGGGGTGCTAGGAAACAGCTTTTGTTAAATCTCCTCCATTTCCAATGTGGGGCTAGTAAACTAGCAGGGCCTTGAGAAGAAAGTGAAACATGTGAAGAGGTCTATACAGGTCCTATCTGTAAAAAGTTGGTGCGGTGGGGGTTGAGAACTTAATAGTGTCTTTTTCAGGAGCAGTGTAATAGCCAGAGCTGTGGAGCAGGCGCCTAGTTTTCCATCTTCTCCATTGCCCACGGGGGAACCTCAACATTTTTTTCTTCTCTACTGGGGATTGAACCGAGGGACACCCAACTATCCCCAACCCATTTTATATTTTGAGGCAGGGTTTCCCTGAGCTGTTTAGCACCTCACTATTGCTGAGGCTGGCTTTGAACTCTCCATCCTCCTGCCCCAGCCTTCTGTGCTTCTGGGATTACAGGCATGCGCCACTGCGCCTGGCTCCTGTCTTTTTAAGGAAACAGAACTAGACAAGGAACTGCTCTTTTCCTGTTGATAAGGTGGTGATTTCCTGCATAGTCAACCTTGAATATTGACTTCAATATCATGGACTTGACTTCTAGGTAGAGACTGCTGCACAGTAGACCACATCGTGCTCTGTGTAACTGCTCTGTTCCTGGCAGAGGCATGCAAGTGGATGAGTTGCTGAGGCCTGGCCAAGGATTTGGGGACTGGAGAGTGGTGGGCAGGTCTGTAGGGTGGGGGAGGCATCTGTGGAGAAGGGTATCCTAGGGTGAATCAGGTGAAGTGACCCTTTACAATCTCAGGAGTTCTAGATCAGAACTTCAGTGCCCAGCTCGGCGGCACACACTGTGATCCCTGTGATTTGGAAGGCTGACGCAAGGGAATCAAAAGTTTGGGGCCAGCCTCAGACATTTAGTTTATCCTGTCTCAAAAAATGAAAAGGGGCATAATCCCAGCATCTGGAGAGGCTGAGAAAGGAGGCTCCTGAGTTCAAAGCCAGCCTCAGCAAAGGTGAGGCACTAAGCAACTGGGTGAGACCCTGTCTCTAAATAAAACACAAAATAGTGCTGGGGATGTGGCTCAGTGGTTGAGTGCCCCTGAGTTCAATCCCTTGGTTCCCCGCCCCCCTCCTAAAAAAAAAAAAAAAAAAAAGGCAGGCCATGGGAGCTGAGGATGTGACAGTAAAGGAGTCCTCCCCTAGGGGTCAATGCCAAGCTGTTTGCCAAAATAATATGTAAAAGGAGTTTTCCTTGGGTCTGGGATTGTGACTCCAAGGGAGAGCAGGAGGCACTGGGCTTCCATCCTCAGCACCACATACAGATATTCTGACCACCTATAAAAATTCAGTCAAGATACCAAATTTACAACTATTAAATATAAATTCTAGTTAAATTAAGGAAAATAAACATGATCAGTGATCATTTTCCCACCCAAGATCCTAGCTACTCTGAATTCTACCCACAGGCACTCTGGGTGGAGAGTCCCTAGAAAGCAAAGTAAAACAGGCTGAAGCAAGATTTCTAGTCAGGTCCTGATGATAGCCTTTAAAAGAGTTAGCTTTACAGACCTAAGTGATTGAAAATTGAGCTTTATTTTTAAGCTCATTTTCTCAGTACTATGCAATAGGAGGCAGTGTGCTTAGGAAGAACTGAGACAGTTAGCAATTCACAGGCCTGGAGCCTTAGAGCTGGGTGGGTAGGTGAATTCTCCCTAGATTTTTTTTTAGATGTTGATGGACCTTTATTTTCATATATGCAGTGCTGAGAATGGAACACAAGACCCAAAGCCACACACAAGTGCTCTAGCACAGAGTCACATGCCTAGCCTGTCCCCCTAGTTTTAAGGAAGGGAAAAGTAAATGTTAATTGATTTTTCATTTCCTTGGCTTGGGGCCTCCCTCTTTTCATATGTTGCATTGTCATTAAAGTAAAAGAATTCAAAATAGGCCTTTTCCTCCTGACACTTTAATGAACTTCACTTAGTATAGGCTCTGGCCTTGATAGGCACTCAGTTTGGTGGGCTACTACTTTATGGGGTGCAGGGTTAGAGAATAAGGTATGGTGCCAACTTCAGTTCTAGTTAATGAGTCTCCTTCCTTGGGTCAGGGGCCTTTGACATTTTTTGATGACTTCATATTTTTCTTATGATTTTCTCCTTTCTTGCTACTTAGGTTTTTGTTCTGTTTCTGAGGCCAGGTCCTTGAGAACCTTTTAGTCTCTACAGATCTCTTCTCCTTGCTGTGCACTCTTCCATAGTTTGGACATTTTGGTGCCTTTGTTCCAAGTCAGCAGTGGGTATGTGGGGTTTTTTTTCCAGTTTTTTTCACATGGTACCTGTGGCTTTTGCAGGACACATGACCCTAAAAAGTGAGTGTTGGGAGAGAAGGCCTCTGCCAAGTTATTGACCCCAAGATCTAACAATGCCTGGGGTCACTTTAAATACAGTAAGGGCGGGCTTTTGCCCCAGTACTGGCTGTAGTGGCTTTCAAATACAGGGATGTGGGTTTTTGTGTGTTATTTGGGGGAGTGAGTTTAGAGGACTGAACCCAGGGCCTTGGGCACTCTAGGCGAGTACTCTACCCCTGAACCCTGGCTCCAGGAAACTTAATTTTTGGTACTAGAAACTAAACCCAAACCCAGAGGTGCTTATCCACTGAACCACATCCCTAACACTTTGTATTTTTTACTCTGAGACAGCCTGGGTAAGTTCTGAGGCTGGATTTGAATTCCAGAATCCCCAGAATGACAGCCAGGTGCCCTGAACCTAGCTCTAGGAAACTTTTGATTTGCATTCCCTGAATAATAAAATCAAGCATCTTTTCATATTTACTGTTCTTGTGTCTTGTGTATATGCTTACAAAGAACATGATTGCACTATATGTTTTGTCTGCCACTTTTTTTTTTTTTTTAGCTGAGAATTGAACCCAGGTGCCTTTTAGCATTAAGCTACATCCCCAGCCCTTTTTTTTTTTTTTTTTTTTTTTTTTTTTTTTTTTTTTGAGAACAGGTCTCACTGAGTTGCTGAGGGTCTCCCTGAGTTACTGAGGCTGGCCTTGAACCTGCAGCCCTCCTGCCTCAGCTTCAGTTGGGATTACAGGCAAGCCCCACTGGCATAATCATTTGTTTGTATATAAATATATGTGTGTGTGTGTGTGTGTGTGTGTATGGTGTGTGTGTGTATATATATATATATATATAATATTTCATATTATTTATCTTAAATTTGGAGGGGAGCAGAAGTGTTAGAATTTTTTCAGACTTTGGAATAAAATATGTGTGTCTATGTGTATATAAAATGAGATGACAAAATTTAATAATGTGAAGGTTTTTACTGGTTATTAAAGTTGATGTTCAATAAACTCTGTATTTTGAAGCATCTCAGATTTAGGATTTTGTTTATGGAGTGCTCAAACTACATGTATAGAAAATAATGTGCAAGTTTTATGTATATATTCGGTGTATCATAGATATCATACAGAAAGATATTATATAGAAAGATATTATATAGAATTACATGATGTATACAAACCATCATTGGATCAACCATTGTCTTATCAGAGGGCATTGTTTTCTAGTCACAAAACCTCAGCATTTGAAACCTTGTTTGGGTTTTTTGAGTGC
Organism: Urocitellus parryii; assembly: GCF_045843805.1. Lineage (NCBI taxonomy): Eukaryota > Metazoa > Chordata > Mammalia > Rodentia > Sciuridae > Urocitellus > Urocitellus parryii. The sequence continues at coordinate 44,491,419 of NC_135541.1, read as the reverse complement.
TGGGGATTGAACCTAGTAGTGCTTAATCACTCAATTACTGAGGTCTCCCTGGAACTTGGAACCTGCTGACTCTGGAGTAGTAAGTGCATGCCACTGGGTCCTACAAGACATTCTTTTGTTGTCATTGTAGATGGACACATTGCTTTTTATTTTTATGTGGTGCTGAGGATTGAACCCAGTGCCTCACACGTGCAGGGCAAGTGCTCTGCCATTGAGCTAAATATACCTAAACAATTAATATTATCCAGCTAGTGAAATTAATATTCCTTGATATCAGTTAATCCTCTGTCCTTCAAAAATCTCTGCTGCTTTATAATTAATCTATTCTGAAGAATAAACCAATATTAAGATGCATGTGGAACATTCTGATAAGTCCAGAAGTGTATGGCTGTCACAAGGCACACCTAAAAACTGTTGTTCTTTTTCAACTGATTTTTTAAATAAGTTTTTTTAGACCTGAGACTTTATCAAAATGAAAACAATTTTTAAAAAGTGAGCCACACACATATAAAAAAAATTGATCTATTCTATTTAGTGTCCACACAAGGCACACATGTTGCATATAGTGAGTTCTGTTAGTCTAAGCTAGAGAAGGCCCCTCTCTGGCCTGTGTGTTGAGGATTCAAGTCCTGTACAAGGCTCTGTGTTGTGGGTTGTTGTGGCTACTTCTATTTGTGTACCACTCCTGGTGCTGGGTTGTCCTTATTTTATTTCATTAAGAAGGTGATTTTTTTTTCAACTCGTTTGTCTTTTTTAGGTTTGTCCACACATTCCCTTTGTCCCCCAGCCCCTAGCAATTACTTGTATGTCTATGAATTTGACTACTATGGGAGTCTAGATCAAATGGACAATTTCTAAGTTACAGTCTGCTTTACTTTACTTGTATTCAAGGTTTCTTTATGTTGTATTGGATGTCAGAATTTCCTTTAAGGCCGGGTGATGTTCCACTGCATGTATGTGCCATGCCTTATTTACATTATTTACAATCTCTGTAATCAAAGAGACTTCTCTTCCTTGGTTTTATGAGGGATTTCATCCAGGTTACCTTAGACTTTCATATTTGCTATTGTATATTGTTAAAAAATATTTGTTTTATCAGCTGTCAGGCTCATCTATTTTTCTTCCTGTGCTGGGGAATGAACCCAGGATCTTGCATATGCTACACATGTACTGTGCCCCTACACTTTTTATATTTCTATTTTTGAGACAGGATCTTGTGAAACTACTCAGGCTGACCTTAATTTTTTTTTTTTAAAGAGAGAGAGAGAGAGAGAGAGAGAGAGAGGAGAGAGAATTTTTAATATTTATTTTTAGTTCTCAGAGGACACAACATCTTTGTTGGTATGTGGTGCTGAGGATCGAACCTGGGCCTCACACATGCCAGGCGAGCGCTCTACCGCTTGAGCCACATCCCCAGCCCTGACCTTAAATTTTTGATCTTCAAGTTCTTGAGGAGCTTCAAGTTCCCCAGCTCCCTGAGTAACTGAAAATATAGTATATCCGCCACACACAAAGTGTCATGCACAAATTGTGATTACTGACTTTTCTCATTCAAGTGTTCATATGTCCATCTCATTAGTTGTCCTCTACTAATTTTTGTGGAATACACATACTTCATCAAGTTCACATTACTGAGTTTCTTAGTGAAATTCATTGGTAAATAATGTTTTCATTTCTTTATATTTCAGATGAGAGTTTTTGAGGAATCTAGATTCCTGGAGCCTAGCCAGAGTGCAAGAACCAAAATTACTCCTCAAAAGGGAAAACAATATGATCTGGACAATATAGACACAATGTTGCCTGTACAGTCAAAAATGTCTAGACTTGCAAAGGAACAAGAACAAACCACCTGTGTCAAAAGAAATCAGCTAAGAGGAACTGATGAGGAGCTACCTCGGATGTTAGATTTCAAGTACAAAGATTATATATCAACAACTATTGTGGAGAAATTTAAAGTCTTGTTGCAAATGCAGGATGTGATGTTTTCTGAGATGAGGGAAACCCTGAAAAATGACCTCAAGGTAATGCTAGTAAAAAGTGAGATATCTGAAACAAAAGATACAGAGCAGTGTGGTAGCAGGGAAGAGTGGCAGGAAGTGAAAGATTTAGCTTCACAAAAAACAGAGTTGAGGGAACAAGAAGAAAAAAATTCTAAATTCACTGAGTGTACTGAAAACTTATCTTTTAGAAAAGAGGAAATAGATGAGCTGAGTTGTAAATGGGACAAAGCCAAGATGTCCACTAGCAATCAAGGGAAGGAATTATCCCAGAATGAGCCCCAAAGTTACCATGCCATTGAAGGGATGGCAGAAGCCTCAGATATGAACAATGACACATGTAGAAATGGCAGTCACCACATACGACTGCCCGACAAAGAGAAGCCAAAGCACAGGGAGGGTGGAGCAGTAAAAGCAATGGAAGAAGAAAACCACCAGAGCCTCAGTAACAAAGAGAAGACCGTCAAAGCATCAAAAGAAGAAACTCTGATGGAGGAAGGAGCCATGCTCACCCTGGCTGCAGACCCTCTGGCATCAGCCACCTTGGAAGTCAGTAAGCAGTGGGGCGACATCTTCAACGTTTTGAGAGAAAATGGCTTTGGACCTGAGTTTCAGTGTGAGGTCAAATTAGCATTTAAATGTGATGATGAGATGAAGACATTTTCAGACCTGCAAAGCTTACAACAATTTACCAGCCAAAAACCTGTCATAGGAGAATTACTGAACCCTGTGCTCCAAAAAAGCTTAAATAGAAGTTGGTCCAGTTATTCTGGAGGAAAATCAGTTTTATGTTTTTTTTTGGTTTTGGTTTTGGTTTTGGTTTTTTTGTGGTGCTGGGCACTGAACCCAGGGCCTTGCATAGGCGAGGTAAGTACTGTACCCCCAGCCCAGAAAATCAGTTTGTTTGAAAAAATTCTGTTAAATGAAAAGCATGACATTAAATATAATGACTTAGACATTTTCTTTACAATTTTTTTTTACATTTATTGATTTGGGTGTCTGAGAATTGAGCCCAGGGGTACTTTACCACTGAATTACATCTCACCCCTTTTATTGTTTTTAAGTTTCTTTAGTTTTATTTTTTTATGTTGTGCTGAGGATCAAACCCAGTACCTCTCACATGCCAGGCAAGCATTCCACAACCAAACCACATCCCAAGCCCTTTTTTGTATTTTATTTAGGTGTAGGGTCTTGATGAGTTGCTTAGGCCTCAACTTTTGCTGAGGCTGGTTTTGAACGTACATCCTCCTGCCTCAGTCTCCTGAGCTGCTAGGATTCTAGGAATGTGCCTCTGCCTGTTTACAAGGTCTTATTGCAATAAACAGATACGGGATGAAAATCAGTAGTCATTTAAAGTCTGTTAAGTACAAAGTATCAAGGGATAGGGACATATAAGTACCAAGGTAGGCATAAAGACATCATGAAATTTGTTGCGGGTACTACAAAAGAAGGTATGAATGTTGGAATAATCATAGAAAAACTTACCTTGATGGGGACTAGGACTTAACAAACATGTAATTACTACAAGGCCCTGGGTTTGATCCTTAGCACCACAAAAAGGAAGAAATGCTGAAGCAGTTCTCCCAGTACTTGCTCATTGTCAAAGTAGTCATATTAAATTTAGAGAGTGAAGTGAAAATCTTAATTCTGTAAGAGACATACAATTTACAAAAGTTTTTTTTTGACTTTCAGGGTAAAGCTCTAGTAAATTCAAAACATGAAGCTAGAGAAACAGCAAATGATGGCTTGCAATCCTTATTCATCAAAGAGGTAAAAGTCTCTAGTCCAGAAGTGAAGAGCTTAGAGACTAGGGAGGAAGAGTTTTTGGAGTGGAAGGATAAAGGAATCCCTACATTTGAGGTGACAGGAGAAGACTCAGAGACTGAAGAGGATGACATTTTTGGGGTGAGGGCAGAAGAGCAAGAAGGGGCCTGTGACATGGAAGAGGAGGGAGAAGAGGAGATGGAGGAAGAGGAGACCTGTGGGGAAGAGGAGGAGGAGTGGTGGGAGGAGGGAGAAGAGTCCTTGGAGATGGAAGAAGAGGACACTTTTGGGGAAGAGGAGGAGGAGTGGTGGGAGGAGGGAGAAGAGTCCTTGGAGGTAGAAGAAGAGGAGGAGGAATGGTGGGAGGAGGAATGGTGGGAGGAGGAATGGTGGGAGGAGGAGTGGTGGGAGGAGGAGTGGTGGGAGGAGGAGGAGTGGTGGGAGGAGGAGAAGGAGGGCGAAAATGACTTAACCTATCACTGAATCCCTGTGACAAGTGTAGTGGTAAATGAGGGAGATGATGAAGACGTTATTCTTCTAAATTATGCATTGGATTCTGAGTCCAAGGAAGAAGAGGTTAGTACGTGGAGACTTCGTTTAGCAGACAGATGGAAATTTGGAGGCATAATCTGGGAAACAAGTAAAAGCTTTAGAAAAACTATGATCAGTTCCTTTAGAATGATGAAAGATGAGGTTGGAAAAATTTAAAAAATGCTTTTCAGATATCCTGGAAACTAAAAATTCAATAGATGATCTGAGGAGTAGAATAGACATCCTTGAAGAAAGATTTTGCAATCTAGATGATGAAATGGAAGAATTCGATAAGGATATCATACAGATTGCCAAGCAGATAATAAAGAAACACTAAGGGAGAGGGAGGATAGATTCAGAAGTGCCAACATACATTTGATAGGAATCCTAGAAAAAGACAGTGAAGTGAATGAAGCAGAGGACATACTGCAGGAAATAATTGAAGAAAATTTTCTAGAGCTTTGCGATTCTAGTCTTGGGATAGTGAGTGCTCACCGGATCCCCAGTGTGATTGACAAAAACAGACTCACTCCTAGGCACATGTTGGTGAAGATTTTGAATTGTAGTGATAAAGAGAAAATTCTAAAGGTTTTTAGAGAGAAAAAGAAATCACATACAGAGGCACAAGAATCTGACTGACAGCCGACTTCTCACTGGGCACCCTGGATGCAAGAAGTCAATGGAGCAACATCATAAAAGTGCTTCAGGAGAAAGGCTTTCACCCTAGAATCCTGTATCCAGCCAAATTGGCATTTGATTTCCAGGGTCAAACAAAGATTTTTTTTTTATATAGAAGAATTTAGGAAGTTCATTTCTTGTGTACCCACTTTGAAAGAATTATTGGAGAAAACAACATAGGTGGCTGCAACTGTCGCTTTCCTCACCCCAACATATATTTAGAAAATTGAAAAATACAACATCTCTGTCCAGAAGAGTGGAATCTAACTGTTTATTTGGGGATGAGGGGAAAGGAGTGGTGTTACCGAGTTGTTATGTAGGTCAAAGGGCATATTTTTAAAATGTAATGATAGTCATAGTTTGCCTAGGAAAGTTTCTCTATTACTAAGCAGGGAAGAAGGAACAGATGGGGAAAATATTAGAAATGTACAGGGGAAAGGTGGTAGGGTAAAATAGAGAAGAAAAAATGAAACTGCTGAATGTATGGGGAAGGATGTTTCATGATTTATCATGTATCAGTGAATCTGCTTTTTCCATTTGAAAATACTCATTTTGCTATTAAAAGTTTTACCTATTCCAATGTACTTTGTCATTACTGTGTGTAGTTGAATAGTTTTTGAATTTCACTGCCTAACTCCATACAGATCAATTCTCTTCCCTGTGATCTCAATACTTGTGCTTTTATTTTTTGAAGTACTGGTGGTTGAATCAGGATCTTGCCCATACGAGAAAAGGCCTCTACCATTAAGTTGCACCGTACTCATGATGCAGATCTTAGAAATTGAGAAACCACAGAGGGTTACAGCCTTTGTTCTGGGAAGACAGTTGGGAAGATGGGCCCCTTAGTCAGAGTTGCCCCATTATCTTTCTACTCTTGCAACTTTGCCTGGACAGCTTTACAGAATTCCCACACTTTTAAAAGACTTCTTATGGGAAGTTTTAAAAAACAACTGTCCCGCATAATACTCACCCTGCTTCCCATGGAACGAGTGTGACATTGTTAACTAGATGTTTAGGTTCCTATGACCACTATAAGAAATTAATAAAATTGAAAATAGAACTTGAATCTCAGATTTGGGGACCAGAAATGCAGCATCACTATCATTTGACTGAAATCAGTATTACAGGCTTCAGGGAGAATGTGTTCTTACTCTTCCAGCTTCTGGTGGCTGCTGGCATCCCTTGGCTTTTGGTCAGGTACCAAGTTACTGTTGTTTGCCCTTGTCACCCAAGGTTATTCTTTCTCAGAGGCAGGAACTTTGTCCCTCTAGTAAGGATACTTGCAATTGCATTTAGGATCTATGCAGATGATCCAGGAACATCTTCTCATGTCCAAAAGACCATTTGGTCAAATTTGCAAAGTCCCTTTTGCTACATAGGTTTGATGTCCAGGGTCTCAAAATGGGGGCTGGATTCCTCTCCCTCCAATACTATGGATTGAACTATAGGAATCTCTGCACTGAGCTACACCTCCAGCTCTTTTTTATTTTAAGACAGGGTCTTCTAAGTTGCTGAGTTTATCTTCTAAGTCCTCAGTTTGTGAGCCTCCTGCCTCAGTCTCCCCACTGGGTGTTTTGAAGAAGATTATGGCTTGGGTCCCTACAGGCTGTGGGAGGTGATAAAATGTTGACAAAGCCACCCTTCACATATCTCTAATCATCCTGTAAAAGCTCAAGGGGTGGGTGGTTATAGATTCAATAGCATCCCTCCTCCCACCTTTAAGTCCCTTGGAACTTCAATGTGACATTGAAAAGTGGTATGATTCAGTTAATTGAGATGAGGTCATACTAGATTAATTGTCCTTAAGCCAATCACTGGTGTCCTTGAAAGATCCACAAGAGTATGTCAAGGTGAGATAGCTTGGAGTGATAGCTCCACAAGCCAAGGGACACCCTGTATGCCCAGCAACCAGGAAAAGTTAAAGGGCAAGGAAGGATTCTTGTGTTACTCTGTGAGCATGATCTATAAGCAAGTACCTTGACCTCCCTCCAGGTTGAACAGTCAGGCAACTGGGTATCCAACCTCTCTGTGAAGGTGTGGGGTGAAGTGTGTGGAGACTCATGCTTACTGTTACCTTCAGAGCTTAGCAAATTATGGGTTTAATTACAATGCCCTTCTTTTTAAAAAAAATGTTGCTGGGGGAGTAACAGTGTTAGAACATCCACTTATCCTGCACACATGCAAATGGCTCCACCCTGGGACATAAGGTAAAAGCCAAACTTTCCTTTTCTCATCCACAATTTATTTGGGGGGGGTGAGTTACTGGGAATTTAACCTAGAGGTGCTTTATCACTGAGTGACACCCAGCGCTTTTTACTTTTTATTTTGAGACAATCTCACTAAGATGCTTAGGTCTTGCTAAGTCACTGAGGCCTGCCTGTGCTCCTCCTGCCTCAGCCTTCCAAGCTGCTGGGATTACAGGTATGCACCCCTGAGCCCAGCCACACATAATTTTTGCTTACTGGCCTAGTAGACTAAAAAGCATGATTTTAAATGCCACTGCATATTATTTGTAAGCCAATCTGCTACTATTGGACACATGGGCTGTTTCTCCATTGGAGACAGCCTGGGGAGGACCCAGGAAGTGAGAAGGTGGTGTCAGCTGAGCCTTCCCTTCATGGTAAACACTGGGGTGCTTTTTAGACACACATCATTTCACCCTCACTAAAGTCTCCTGTGCCATTATCTGCCATGTTATAGGTGAGGAAATAAAAAATCATGCAAATTACTTGCCCAAATTTACAGAAGTAGGTAGCAATATGAATTATCTAAAATTCCAAATGGTCCATCCTTTCCACACATATGCTATTTGCATTTCTGTATAATTTCTCCAAGTACTTATTATTTTATTTATTTTTGTGGTGCTGGGTATGGAATATAAGATTCTGCATGCGAGGTAAGTGCTATACCACTGAGCTAGCACAGCCTTAGCTTTTTTTTTTTTTTTTTTAAGATAGGGTCTAATTAAATTGCCTCTTTGATAAAGAAGCTGGCCTCAAACGTGCAATCCTCCTGCCTCAGCATCCTGAATGGGTAGATTACAGGCATGTACCATGATGTCCAGAGCCACAGAGTTTTCATTTTGCCAATTTGAAACTCTGCCTGTTAAACACAACTTCCCTCCCACTCGCCAGAAATGTCAACTTTCTGTTTTTATTATTCAGAGTATTCTAGATACCCATGTGAGTGGGTTCATAGAATATTAGTTCTCTTGTGACTGACATTTCACTTCCATAATATCCCTGAGGCTCATCTGTGATGTAGCAGGTGTCAGCATCTCCTTGAAAAAGGCTGTGGAATATTCCATTGTACAGATGTACTGCACCTTCATTCATCCATCCATAGATGGGCATTTCTGTTTCTTTCACATCTTGGCTATGGTGAGTAATGCTGCCAACATTATGAGTGTGTAAAAATCCCTTTGAGGTCCTGCTGTCTATATATACCTAGAAGTAGAGTTGTTGGGTCATATGATAATTCAGATTTTAGTTTTACTTTTGTTTGTTTATTTTGTTTTTTGAGGAATTTCCTTATCATTTTCCATAGTAGCTGTATTTTTTTACATTTGCAACTGCCTCTGGGTTTTTATTTTGACATGAGGTCTTGATAAGTTTCTGAAGGACTGGCTATGTTGCCCAAGCTGGCCTCCAACTTGAGAGCCTCCTGTCTCAGCCTCCAGAGTCACTGGAACTACAGGCATGCACCACTATGCCTGGCTTAAACAAGATTTTGAGGCGTAATTTTTTCCTTCTCCTTCATGGAGGTTCACATGCTGCTGCTGGAGCCCCCTGAGGCTCTAGCTTCTGGCTCAGACTGCAACCAGGCCTGGCCACCTGGCCTGCCCATGTCATTTGCAACCAGCACCACTGCTGCACCTGTGCACATACCTTCACATGTGCCCCACAAGTTGGGGCCAGCAGGAGTGGGGTACCTGGTCCGTGCCTTCCTGAGCCTGGAGACTGCTTCTTTGATCTCCTTTTTCATCCTGTCCCAAGGAGGCTAACATAGTGGGCCTCTAACAGTCACCTCCATCAAAAGCAAGCAAGTTTCATATGAAAGCAGGTTCTGGTTGGAAAGCCCACTTCTCTACCAAATAAAAGACCTGAATTCCTGCCTCCAAGTAATCTGCGTGCATCTTCTTTGGATAGAGCATTGTAAGAGGAGTATTTTACTGCTGATCACATTTTCTCCCCATAACTTTTTAACCTTTTTCCTCCCTCCCTCCCTTCTCTCTCTCTCTCTCTCTCTCTCTCTCTCTCTCTCTCTCTCTCTCTGTGCTGGGGATTAGATCTGGGCCTCATACATGCAGGCAGATACTCTATCACTGAGCTACACCCCCAGCCCTGAACTGCTGATGGGATCCTCCAGTGTTTACCAAGCTTGATGCAAGTTTACACTCCTTGGACTTAAAACTCTTATAAAACTACTGTAAAACAGACAGACTCAACTCTGAATCAAAAAGGAAGCTATGAGGGAATGAAATCGAAAGCATTAATATAATCTTATCAATGATGCTGTCTTTGCTGGAATTTAGTAGCTGCTCACAGTGTGATCATTCCTAACCACTGCAGAACAGGCACTTTTTAATTTTGCACACCTTTTTGAGATTGGAGTTTGGTAGAGATTTCTCTCTTGATACCAATAGAAACCTTCCTTCTCCCAGTGTCAACAAAAGCTGCTGGTATTGCTGAGACAATGACGTATATGGTGCTGACAGCAAGCTCCTTTCTCCGCCCTCCAGGTTGAAACACAATTCAGTTGTTCCTGAGAACATGTGGACTCAATCTATTGAAATATTTGGGACTTTGCTAGCAAATTGTTAAGAATTTAACATGCAATTACCTGAGGCAAAACTCCTAAGTCCCCCAGCAAAATGTGCTAGGTCACTTAAGATGAAGGGGGTTGGGATCTGCCTCAACAAATCCTCTTCTTTATTCCTACACTCTATCCCCAGTTCCAGAACCTTATAAATGAAGGCCTCTGGATTGGGCACAGTGGTACATGCCTACACTCCCAGCAGCTAAGAGGCTTAGGCAGGAGGATTGTGAGTTTAAAGCTAGCCTCAGTGAGGCCTTAAGTAACTCAGTGAGCCTGTGGTTCTAAAGGAAATATTTAAAAAAAGGATGGTGGTATGGCTCAGAGTTTTTTTTTTTTTATTTCCGCAATTTTTTTATTTGATGATTTATTTCCATAATGTTTTATTTTAGATGTGGTGTCAATCAGTGATGTGACACAGTCATTAAGGGCATGATTTAATTTCTAAGTAGACTAATTACTAACTTTTTGAATTTTTATAAGTCTCTTCAACCTTAAAAACTCAGTTTCCTAAAATATACTATGGGTATTATAATAGTAGCTTCTTCAGAGTATTGGTGGGAGGATCATCTGGTCAATTTAATGAGCATGTGCTCATTAAATACTTGGCTAAGAGTTTAAGCTCCTTTGGTTTCAACCCCTGTATTAAAAAAAAAAAAAAAAAAAAAAAAAAAGTGGAGGCCTCTGTGTTCAGAGCACAGCCCAGGAGCACCAGGGGCAAAGGCTAATGAGTTTCAATTGTAATCTGTTTGTAATCTAATTCCAAATTTGGGTATGGCTGCCCTACAGTAGGTCTCTCCAGACTAAGAATAGACACTGCTGGGAAGAAAGACAAATGTCATACTCTGTTATTCTAGAATTTTTGTTCTAATTCAGGGAATTTGAATTTTAAAAGGTGTATATGTTCAAGAGACAGTTAAAGCAAATTTCAAAATTAAGTCCAGGCAAGGAGTGAAGCCAGGAGCACTCTAGCCCTGAGCTACATCTCCAGCCCTTTATATTTGTGGACAAGGTCTCGCTGAATTGTCCAGGCTGGGCTCTGACTAGCAATCCTCCTGCCTCAACCCCCACCGAGTAGTTGGCATTGCAAGTTTGTGCTGCAAGGCAACAGAGATTTCTAAAGACACTAAGCAATTTCTCCCATCTTTCATTCCATGTCCCCTCCTGAGCCTTCTGGACTAGCTGTTCTGAGTGAACTGGGCCCTTCCCTCTACCTGATTCTCCTTGGGTCCCACATTTGCAAAGCCCTTCTTCCCATCCTCATCTGGGAATTCTTTCCACTTCTCAGCTTTTGCCTCTACCAGAAAGTTGTCTCTGGGCCCCCAAGTTTAAGATAAAACAGCCCTTTTCATTCTCAGCCTCCTGAGCCACTGGGATTACAGACGTGGTGGTGCACATCTGTAATCTCAGTGGCTCAAGAGGCTGAGACTAGAGTATTGTAAATTCAAAGCCAGCCTCAGCAAAAGTGAGGCTCTAAGCAACTCTCTTTAAATAAATACAAAATAGGGCTGGGGATGTGGCTCAGTGGCTGAGTGCCCCTGAGTTCAATCCCATAAAAATGAATAAATAAGTAAACAAATGTATTGTGTCCATCTACAACTAAAAACATATTAAATGAAAAAGATAAAAGAAAGTGAGAAGCCGGATACCATGGGAGTGGCCCTGAGTCAGTTGAGGAAGGAAATAAGAAGAGGTTTTCTGTCTCTGTCAAGGTCACTACCCCTTCCCACATTCCTTGCTATACTGATCTCTGGATGAAGTGGCAGAACAGCCTAAAGGAACATGGAACCTTCTTAGTAGGAATGGATTGAGGCCTCACAACCTCTCCTATTAGAAATTCATATTCAGGGAATGCTGAAGGAGTGGGTTATGGTGCCTTGACACCCAAGGATCCCAAAGGGGAAGTAACATTGAGTAGATGGGTGTTGGGGCTATGGAGGGGACCCCCAACCACAGCATGTGGCTAAAGCTGTGTGCCTCATTGGCCCAGGACAGGCTGGCAGAGTCACCTATTCTTTCTGCTTTCCTTTGTTTATCTGAATATCTTAAATATATTTTAGTTTATTTTTCAGCTTGCACTAATAGATTTCTTTTCCAGGCACAGGTTCTCCCATTTGGTATGTAGATTGTATTCAAATGGCGATGGACTTCTTCAAGTATGTTTAATTCTTGCTGGAGAGGTTTCTCAAGCATCTTGTGTAGTACAGGGAGGTTCAGTCCTCCATACCAAGCAAGAAGAAAAAGGAGAAAAATAATAATAATAATAAAACACCAAAACAATATCTCCTTCTTTCTAGTGCATTAAGCTGTTTCTGTTTTATATAGTCTGTAAGTAATGCCAGAGGGTTTGGTTTGGTTGGTTGGTTTCTTGTTCTTGGAACTTAAACTCAGGGGTGCTCTACCACTGAACTGACACCCCCAGTCCTTTTTATATTGAGGCAGAGTCTCACTAAGTATTTGAGGCTGGCCTCAAACTTGCCATCCTCTTGAGTGTCCAGTCTCTGGGATTCAGTCCTGCCACACCTGGCTAGTAAGGACAGTTTTGGAGCTACCTACTAATTATAATTTCCATTCAGTCCTTGCCAAGAGTGCCTTGGTGAGAACTTCTAGAACAATGTTCAATAATATTTGTAATGTCAGGCATTGTCTTACACCTGATATTATCAGAAATGTTGCACTTTAGCATTAAACTCATCCTGCCTTGGATTTAGAGAATTAATTCTTGTGGGCTTGCCCACATCATCACAATTACCAGAGATGGCCTTATATTTTAAATATAATTTAAAATATTTTGTTATTTAATAATATGTTGTTGTGAACAGAATGTGTTTACTCAAAATTCATATGTTGAAGCTCCAATATTGACATATTTGGAGGCTGGGTTTGGGAGGTAATTAGGTTTAAATCAGGTCATGAGTGTCGCCCCTCATGATGTGATTAGATTCCTTAGATAGAAGAGGATGATATGACACACTGAAGAGAGCCCAGGGGAGCCTAAAGTGGGAAGGACTCTGTGTGTGTGCAGGGCAGATGTGAGTGCCCCCACAGCATTTTTTTTTTTACTTTAAAATATTTTCGTATCTAATTACAAGTAAAATTGGTCTGTAGTTGTGTTTATTAGGTTCCCAGAGGAGTGACATGTTGATTTTCTAAAATGCATTAAGATAGTTCCTTTATTGCTGTATTGTTTTGAATAGTTTAAAATGCAGCAAAATATCTATTCTTTGACTATTTAAAGAGTTGCATGTGAAATGATATCAGACTAGGTTTTTTGAGGAGAATTTTAACATTGTCTTTCATTCTTGAGGCTTTATATTTTTTCTAATCTAATATTATTAATACATGTGTTTATAGAATATCATGCATGTGTGGGCTTTCAAATTTATTAAAGTAATACATAACAGTTTCAAGTCTATTTATATTTCCTCTACATATGGAGAAATTTTCCCTTTATTATTTCTAATTTTGTGTTTGTGCTCTCTCCTTTTTCTTCTTCCCCTTTTCTTTCTTAGGCTATTACCAATCCCCATCTTGTTCAGTGATGCACATTTTATATTTACTAATTAAATTTTCATATTTTCTTAATCATTAACTTCTGACCTATAACATTATTGCCTTCTTTCATATACTCTTGGGGAGATTTATTTCTTTATTTAATTTTTACTATGGGGGATTCATTGAACCCAGAGGCACTTAAACTCTGAAAAAAATCCCCAGCCCTTTTTAAAAAAATTTGAGTCAGGGTGTTGCTAAATTGCTGGCTTCATGAATGAAGGTTCCAGACATGAGAAACTACTAGGGAGTTTTAAATTAAAGAGACAACACTCTAATTACCTTTGAACCAGCTCCAGGATGGGTCCTCCTAGCTCAAGCCTTGAGCCACCTATTGTTGTAGTGAGGTTTACTGAAGAGGCTAGCAAAAGAGAGAGAGAACATGCCTGGGAGCTGAAGATTGGGTCTTTGGGGTAGTGGCCAGACACGCCTTCACAGGGACAAGCCCTTGGACCTCGAGAAGGGTGGGGAAAGCTCTGACACAGCTGTGCCTAAGCACCTCTTGCCCAGCCAAATCACCTGTGAGCTCTTAACAAGGCAATGGAGGTAAACTCTGGCTCCTGAATTTAAAGTGAAGGGGATGCATTTTCCCCCTCCCACTGGCTGGAATGTGGTAACCAAAGAGCTTGATCCATGAAGATGAGGCCCATACCTGAGGGATGATGGAACAGTGGGTTAGAAGCAGCCTCCTCCTCATCCAATCTGCTCTGGACTACTCATTCCCTATTTGATATTTGAGCAAGGAATAATACTCTAACTTGTTTAAGACACCGTACATTTGGATCTCTGTTGAGTTGGGAAAATGTCCTCAGCACACTGTGGCAATCTCAAGGGTCTAATGCTATACCATTAGTGGACTTCAGCATTGAAAACTTAAGAAAGCCTTTTGGAAGGAGCATCATGGCAAAGCTAGGTATGGTGGATGTCTCTTCTGAGTGCTTCACAAATGAAGTACATTCCCAGCCCATTTTATTTTTTATTTTGAGATGGGTTCTTGCTAAGTTGCCCAGATGGCCTGAAATGTGCAGTTCTCCTGCCTCAGACTTCTAGGTTGCTAGGACCACTTAAACATATACCCAGTATATCCAGCCCTTTTCCTTTCTTTCTTTTCTTTTCTTTTTTTTCTTTTTTTTTTTTTTTTTTTTGCCATGCTGGGATTGAACCCAGGCCCTTGTGCATGTAAGGTGAGCACTCTGCCAACTCAGCTATAACCCCAGCCCCACATCCCCAGCCCTTTTTATTTTTTATTTTGAGACAGGGTCTCACTAAGTTGCTCAGGGTCTTGCTAAATTGCTAAGATTGATGTTTGACTTTGAATTTGTGATCCTCCTGCCTCAGTCTCCCATGTGCTGGGACTACAGGCATGTGCCAAGGTACCCATCTAGCATTTGTTCTTAATGCAATTTGAGAAGCTGTTCTCCACATAATTTCCTTGGGTGTGATGGATCATATTTTACATGCCTAGATGTGTCTCCTTCACTAAACTCTGGAGGGAAAGCAGGCATGGAGATTTCATGTTTTTTCCCCTCTTAACTCCCATTACCTAGCTCTTGACCTCATACAGAGAAGACAGGAATAAACTTCATTAACCTGTAGGTCCAGGCTGGATTTCTTAGGATCACTTATATTGAACATAAGACTAAAACCTTCCCCTGTGACCAGAGTTTCTCTAACCTAGATCCCATCTTTCTGAGTTAGAATGGGTTCCAGAACCTGGAGAGAGGCTGACGTGACAGATGAGAGTGTTGAATGATGGCTTCTCAAAGTGTCACCAGAACAGTATATTGATAAGACACAGGCCAATTCATTTTTTTCTCAATGAGATAGCTAGTAGCTTCTCCATGAGGGAAAGTTGTGATATACAAAAGGCTTTGGCATCTGATCTCATGAGGATTTGAGGATTGGGCATGATTAGGATTAAGAAAGTCTAATAGTGAGACATGGAGCATGCCGGTGACCCCGACTACTTGGGAAGCTGAGGCAGGAGGATCACAGGTTGAGGCCAGGCTGGGCAACTTAAAGAGTCCCTGTCTCTAAATAAAATATTAAAAGGTCTGGGCTGTCATTCAGTCATACAGTGCTTGTGGGCATGCCTAAAGTCCCAAGTTCAATGTCAGTGAAGACATTGAACTTGGGACAGTGAAGAAGACAAAAAGAAAAAATTATGATATAATAATTCAGAACTGGTGAATACAGCAAGGATAATGTTTTTGAGGTGAGAGATTCAAAGAGTGTAGAGAAGTAAACTGTTGTTAGATGCATTCTGTTGAAGAGTCAAACAAATTGACATTTGCTTACTTTTTTTGGAAAATTCCTAAAATAAATTATAGTTATTTGCAATTTTTATCTTCCATGGTAAAGGTTTCCTGAAATAACACAAATTGAGCATCCTGAATCTAAAAGCCCTAATTGCTCCGAAGTCGGAAACATTTTGAGTTCTGACATGATGCTACAAATAGTAAATTCCATACCATGAAACTTGGATTCATGCATAAAATCATTAAAAATATTGGGTAAAATTCTCTTGGATGTATGGGTATAAGGTGTTTATAAAACATTAATGAATTTTGCCAGGCATCGTGGCACACTTTTGTAATCCCAGCTACTCAGAAGGTTGAGGAGGAGGATCACAAGTTCAAGGCCAAACTTGGCAATTTAATGAGACCATATCTCAAAATAACAATAGCTGGGAATGGAGCTCAGAGTTAAAGCATCCCTGGGTTCAATCTCCAGGACCATCCCCCCACACACACACACATATACACTCATATATATAAATTAAAATTTCATGTTTAGGCTTGATTCCCATACCAAACACATCATGTGTATGTTATTATTCCAAAATCTGAAAATAATCCCCAAAATTTTTAATTCTAAGCATTTCAGATAAGCATCAGAGTAGCCAAGCATGTCTATTCAGTGTACTCGACCTGGACACCTTTCAGTCACTTATCAAGACAGTAAAAATAATCCTGAAAACCAGAAACTGATCCCTCACACCACACAACACGGTGATGCTCTTTGAATTCATGTTCCATCATGGGCTAGGAGAGTTGTTCAAGATCTGGACAGACTTTTATCTACTAGAATCCAGCATGGTTTGTATGAGTGTTTGTTGGAGGACAAGTCACATTTGACGACACAGTGACCTTTTCCACATGCCTCCTGATCCATGCGCAGTCTGGAAGCAAGAGGACTGTCCTGTAGCTCCCAAAGTGATTACCCAGTTGCAGACAGACAAAATGAGCCAGGCACCCTGGAGTATGCGAAGAATCCTGGAAGCTGAGGCAGGAGGATCACAAGTTCAAAACCAGCCTCAGCAACATAGTGAGGCCCTAAGCAACTCGGTGAGACCCTGTCTCTCAATAAAATATTAAAAAGGAACGGAAATATGGCTCAGTGAACAAGTGCCCGTGGGTTCAATCCCTGATACAAAAAAAAAAAAAAAGAGAGAGCGAGAGAGTCAAAGAAGAGAGCAGGCTTAGCAGAGGTAAATGCTGATGTGCCTGGAAAGCTCAAGCCAGGCTGGCAAGCACACAGCCTGGACTTGGAAGCAGACATGTGTGGCCCCAGGAGCAGACTTGATCTCCTTTCTAATCAGGAATAACCTACCTCCTAGGGTGGAACACTGAGCCTGATTTACCTAGAAAGTACTTTGAGTGGAAGGTGGGTGACTAACATTTATTGAGAGCCCACGGGCATTTGTTAGACATCATTTGCATGGAAAAGTTCAACATATCCACAATCTTTGTAAATCAAATATTCCCAATATTTAGAGAGACATCTATTTATAGGAAACTTGAAGCAAGTCTCTAATATGAAGGAAATACTCCATAGTTTAGGTTTCTTCATCTACTGGACTTCTTTTTGACAGAATTTTTTTAAAGAAAGCACCAGGGCCTGGGGCTACAGCTCACTTGGTACAGTGCTTGCTTACCATGTGCAAGGCCCTGGGTTCAAGCCCCAGCACAACCACCAAAAAAAAAAAAAAAAAAAAAGCACCAGTGAATGTCTTCAACAAGAATGTGCTACCCAGCCAGACAAGGAAAAGTCTGACCTCCCAACAACAGTAAGAACCCCTTCTTTCTAGAACCTACTTCCCATCAGTGCTTCTATTTTGCTCCTTAACACTCCTTTGCAGGTTTGGTGCCAGAATCAGGGAGCCCTCTACTGGGAACAGTGTCTCCCATTCTCTCTTCCTCTGTTTTGTCACTCCTCCACCATGTGCAGTGCTAATGCAGTGACTTCCTGAGCTTAGTGCTGCTCTGTCCTGGGCTTCTGCCATGCTGCTCTCCCTGGCTCTCCCCCCACCCAGGGCTCCATCTCAGATCCTCTCTCCTCCTACCCATTGAAAAGTTTTCATTCTCTTTTCTTCTCTTCCCTCCTTTCCCTTAGGGACCCAGAGCCTCTCCAAATACTTTCATCCCAAGGACATCTGTACCTAGGACATCTGTTCCAAAGTGCTCCTGAGTTCCAGCACACCCTGACTTTGAGAATCGACCTGGCAGGTGTGCCCACCACCCAGCTGTCCACTGCACCTGGCAAATCCCTCTCAGCTCATGGCATCCTGCCCTCAATAGACCCATCAAAAGCTCCCCGCTGCCTACAGAAGTTCTCTGAACTAAAGCCTTGGATTCACACTCCAATGTGGTCTAGCCCAGCTTCCCCACTTCCAAACACCCACCAAGCCCAAGTAGGTCACTCCCTCCTGCTAGACTGTGAGGCTCCTTTTCCCCTCCTTTAAGAATTTCCTGTATGGTGCCTTCTGCCTCCTTGATGTCTCCATGCCCAGTATCTGCATGTTCCCATCTTGCTCAGGATTCTCTAGTCTTTTGAACATAGGTTCCAAAATACCTTGAAAAGTAGTCAGGTTTCAAAAGGTCATCTCCAGTGGGCATGCTGTCCCCATAGGTCAACAGATGGCGCAGTTGAGCCCATAGCTGCTACCCCAAAGAAAGTCACTAACTGCCACTAGAAAATAACAGAAGTGAAAAACAACAACAACTGAATGTGTTCCTAGTCCCTTCGTGATGGATGGTCACTCAGCTACCTTGTCAAGGCAGGTAGAGTTTCAGAATCACCACACACAGACTCTGGGAGCTGGTGAGAGAACTGGCTGGAGAGATGCCTTAGGTTGTTGTCCAGTAGCTCACTTTATTTTTGGAATGCACACAATGGTTATAGGGTTTGAATGGGGCATGCCTATCAATCATACATAAGCAAGACAATATCCATAAGCCATTCACCTTCTGCCTAATGTAACCGCACTGTGAGGAAACTCTAAATATTGCTGTCCTGGCAGAAAGCAATCTGGAAGGGTCTTAGCCCTTACTAGTCAGGGTTTCATGCCCTGAAGCCCCTGACTCTCAGTTTCTTGGCTGGGCAGTTTGGCAATGCTGCCAAACAATGAGGATGTGGTTTCACCCCTCCTGCAGGCGCTCTTGTCAGGCCTGAAGGAAGGTGGATATTTCAGGCACTTCCAAACTGCTAGTAGCTACTAGCTGAGACTGAAACTTATTCCAACACAAGTCTATTTATATTTCCTCGACATATGGAGAAATTTTCCCTTTATTATTTCTAATTTTGTGGTTTTGTTCTCTCCTTGTTCTTCTTCCCCCCTTTCTTTCTTAAGCTAGTTACAAATCCCCATCTTGTTCAATGATGCAGATTTTATATTTACTAATTAAATTTTCATAGTTTCTTAATCATTATCTTCTGAGCTATAACACTATTGCATTCTTTCTTCTACTCTTGGGGGATTTATTTATTTATTTATTTTGTGGTACCAGGGACTGATGGAACCAGAGGCACTTAACCCCTGAAGCATATCTCCAGCCCTTTAAAAAAAAAATTGAGATATGGTGTTGCTAAATTGCTTAGGGTCTCACTCAGTTGTTGAGACTGGCCTCCAGTGATGATCCTCTTGTCTAAGCCTCTGGAGATGCTGGGATTATAGGCATTCACCACCAAGAATGATTCATAATTTATTGTGTTTTTTTGTTTGTTTGTTTGTTTGTTTGGTACTGGGGATAAAACTCAGAGGCGCTGACCACTGAGCCACATCTCCAGTCCTTTTTAATATTATATTTAGAGACAGAGTTGCTGAGTGCCTCCCTAAATTGCTGAGGATGACCTTGAACTCATGATTCTGGTCCTCAGAGTCCTGAGCTCTGGTATTACAGATGTGTACCACCTCACCAGGCTGGGTTATTTATTTATTTGTTTGTTTGTTTGTTTATTTATTTATTACTTCTTCAAATAGATGAGTTGGATTTTTTTCATGTTTTGGTGGGGGAGGGGGCAAATTGTTTGGGGTTTTTGTTTTTCCACTTTTGCTTTTTTCTAGTGCAGTTCATGACTTTCTCTGGGCTAGCAGCTATGGGCTCAACTGCTCCATCTGTTGACCTTCTGGGACAGCATGCCCACTGGAGATGACCTTTTAAAACTTGACTACTTTTCAAGGTATTTTGGAACCTATGTTCAAAAGACTAGAGAATCCTGAGCAAGATGGGAACATGCAGATACTGGGCATGGAGACATCAAAGTGGCAGAAGACACCATACGGGAAATTCCTAGAGGAGGGGTAAATGAGCCGCACAGTCTAGCAGGAGGGTGTGAGAACAGCTTCTTATATTGTATTAAGAACAAATGCTAGCAGGTACCATGGCACATGCCTGTAGTTCCAGCACAAGGGAGGCTGAGGCAGGAGGATCACAAATTCAAAGTCAATCATCAATCTCAGGAATTTAGCAAGCCCCTGAGCAACTTAGGGAGACCTTGTCTTAAAATAAAAAGTAAAAAGGGCTGGGAATGTGGGGCTGAGGATATAACTCAGTTGGTAGAGTACTTGCCTTGCGTGCACAAGGCCCTGGGTTCAATCCTCAGCACTACCACCAAAAAAAAAAAAAAAGAGGGCTGGGGATATGATTAAGTGCTCATGGGTTCAATTCCTGGCAAAGAAAGAAAGAAAGAGAAAGAAAGAAAGAAAGAAAGAAAGAAAGAAAGAAAGGAAGGAAGGAAGGAAGGAAGGAAGGAAGGAAGGAAGGAAGGAAGGAAGGAAGGAAGGAAGGAAGGAAGGAAGAAAGAAAGAAAGAAAGAAAGAAAGAAAGAAAGAAAGAAAGAAATGCTGCCATGTATAATGGCACAAACCTGTAATCCTAGCAACCTGGGAGTCTGAGGCAGGAGAATTGTACATTTCAGGCCAGTCTGGGCAACTTAGCAACAACCCATCTCAAAATTAAAAATAAAGTGGGCTGGGAACTTAGTTCATTCGTGAAGCATCCCTGGGTTCAATCTCTTCTACCACATATGTAAAGAAAAAAAATTTTTCCCCTCAAAATCTGTGGCTGACCAACACTTTCATCAATACCATTTTATGAGTTTTCTTGGACAGCCATGTCAAATTACCACATACTGTGTGGCTTAAAGCCATACAATTTACTCTCATAGTTCTAGGTCTTTGTCTCCACCAGCTTCTGGCTACAGGTTTCCCCTCATTGTGGGTGCTTCATTCCAATTCTGCCTCTATCCTCAGATGGCCTCCAAGTGTCTCTCCTCTGAAAGTCTTTCATATGAATTTGTCATTGGTCTTAACTTCATCTGGATAATCTAGGATCATTCATTCTGAGATCCTTAATTACATCTGCAAAGACCCTTTTTCAAATGAGATCACATTCACGGTGAATGTGAAATAAGATGTGAACACATCTTTTTAAAGGCCACCATTCAACCCACTGTCCCAGTAAAATTGAATTAATAGGGAAATAAAATGAAAATCAGACACCAGAGAAGCCCACAGATTGTAGGCCTTTGGCACTGAGCCCTTAACCTGTGGGATCTGACTCAACTCCAGGTAGATGGGCACAATTGGTAGCTCCTAGAGAATTGCTTGGTGGGCGGGGAATGATTTCTAAACATCAGAGTGTTCTATGTTGATTGTGCAGGTTTTGAATAGGCTCCTGGGAGAGGAAATACTGGAGGAGGGGTTGGTTTCAAGGGTCCCCTGTGTTGAGCTCTTGATGTTGGTTTGGGACATGCTGCCTATGACTTTCCAGTGGGCTAGTCAGTGGGAAATGAGGCTGAACAGGGGTGGTGTGGTATATTCATGGCCTTTCATCCAGGTGTGAATGTCAATCTCTGTCAATCCTGGTTCCAGCATGTATTGGCCGTGTGGCTTTGAGCCCTATAGGGTTACGGGGAGAATTAATACGGGAGAACAGCATTGGGTAGGGGTTTTCATATACCTTGGAATTGGCGAGAGCCCTCAATCTGAGGACCTAGCACAAAACTGGCCCATGCTTTGGAGAGCCAACTGACACTTTTCTGGACTTCCTATGAAGGTGGGTGCCATCCCCATGGACCTCCCTCCCTTCTCCCTGGCCTACCTTCAGGAGCCTGGAGGCATTCAAGGAGACTGGAGTGATTTTGAGAGGGGGTGGGTAGTGGGGATTGAACCAGGTGCTACACCACTGAGCTACATCCTCAGTCCTTTTTACATTCTGTATTTTGAGACAGGATCTTGTGAGACTGACCTTGAATCACTATCCTCCTGCCTCAGCCTTCTGCATCATTGGGATAAAGGCATACACCACTCCCCTGGCTAGGGCTGAAGGGATTCTGATGGTGTGGGTCTCACAGGGTATGTGGTGCTGCCCAGTCACCCCTCTACCCAACAAGACAGTGGACTTCCCTGGAGCAGAGACCCAGGACCTGTTTTCAGCTTTCCCCAAGCATGGAAGTGGGATGTAGGCCAAAGGTAGAGACAGAGAGGATGTCAGGGACCCCCTGGAACACCAGCTGGGCTCCCTGGGTCTCCAGACCCATCTCTCTCCAGGATGGGGGGTGGTGGTAAAGAAACTGATCTCAGGGCTGGAGCTGTGGCTCAGTGGTAGAGCACTTGCCTAGCATGTATACAGCACTGGGTTCATACTCAGCAGCACATATAAATAAATGAATAAAACAAAGATTTTCAATATAAAAAAATTAAAAGAAAAGAAACTGATCTAAACTACAGTATAGGGAATTTCTTCCTTAGGGGTGATTGAAGAAATGTGGGGTTCACACAATTGTGCTCTGGACAGAGGCCCCTTTCTTTCTAGAAACCTTCAGCACATGGGCACTCCAACATCTCAACAGCTCCAGTCTCAAACACTCTGCCTGTTTGTTTGTCCTCTCTGTCCAGTGGCCACCCAGCAGGACCTGCAGGTCAGTAACTGACTTAATGTTGGGTCCCTGAAGCAGCATTGTTGTTTCAGCAGTGTTCACCCCCTGCTGCCAGGCACACTTTCCCCAGCCTGGGGCACTGAGAAGGAGCAAGAAGTGCTCTGGTGCATGACTGTGGGGTGTAGTCTCCAAGCCTGATCAGCTGGCTTGAAATCCCAGACCTGCTCTTTACTGGTTGTGTATTCATATGTGAAGGAAGGAAAGTTATGTCTGATTCATTTTACTCTTTCCATTCCCATCTTCCTTGTATACACTATTTACGTGTTGATATTTTCCTATAGTCCTCTTACAAGAATTTATTATATATATATATATATATATATATATATATATATATATATATATATATATATATATAAATATTTTATTTTTTCAGCTATTGGTGGACACAATATCTTTATTTTATTTCTATGGGGTGCTGAGGATTGAACTCAGTGCCTCATGCATGCTAGGTGAGTGCTCTACTACTGAGCCACAATCCCAGCCCGAATTGATTATATTTTGTCCCTGTGGTTCTCCTGCATTCCGGGCAGGTCAGCTCTTTCTCTCTGATAGGATACTGGGCTTTGTAAGATGGAAAGAATCAGGCAAAGGCTGGGTTTTCCTTCCTTTCAGATTCCTTGTGGCTCTGTACGCCATGTCTAAAAAGTGCTGAGGATGAGTTTGCTGCTGTGCTGGCTGATTACAACTCCAATCTGCAGTCCCTGTGGATTGTGCTACCTGTTCAGTACCCTGGGGCTTTGAAAAAAGAAAGGGGGCTTGGAATCAGAAAAATCCAGGCTCTGCCAGTAAGGACCCACAAGAATGTGTGCAAGATATCCTCCATATCTCTCCCTGATCAGGGAAGACAGGAATGACCAGCATTCTTGGTCTGGTGGACTTGTGGTGAGAGTGGGGTCCTCAGCAAGCCCTGGGCAGGTGTTACCTGTCAGGGTCTTCATGTGGGTTGGAGATGGTGTATAGTAATTGCCCAGTTTGTGGTGTGCATTACTACATGTCCTGGTCCCCCACTTCTCTGAAACCCAGACACATCTTTCCAGAGAAGCCTGTATGAATTTTTGGTGTGTTTTACTCAGCCCCAAGGTAATGGTGGTTCACTGGATGAACCCAACTGTGAGTCTCCATCCAGACCCCTCTCCCCAACTGTTAGCTAATTCAAATGGCATTTGCAGCTTGCCCTCCCATCTGCTCCTCTGCTTGACTCAGGGTCCCTTCTTCCCTCACCATCTTTCTGGTCCAGCTCAATATACTCAACACAAAATTCAGTGGTCATTTACAGAGTCCTACTGGTCTCCAGGCTCTGCACTGGCCATGGAGATACAAAGACAAAAAAGTAGCTTATTCCTTAGGAGACTCTCCACTCCATTCCATTTTACCTGGCCTCTCCACCTGTCCTCATATGTAGAGGCCCCAGGGTAGCCGCGGGGGACAGCTGCAGCTATGAATTCCCATCCCTTGTTGGGGGAGCTGGGGCAACTCCCTTTCTCTCCTAGAGCACAGGTGTTTCCTCTGGAAAAAGAATAGGTTGGCCTTGAGCACTGCTAAGCATCCCTCTTGCAAGAGGCCAGATTAGAGAAAAATTCAAGTTTATGGGAAGAATATTATTTAAAATGAAAATAGCTATAGGGAGTCTTGTGGAATAGGAGTTGTAGGTGAATGAAAATACTTTGAAAACCAGAAAGTGATCTACAAATATCTGTGTGTGGCTATTAGGAGGATGGCTATTGGATGGACAAAGTGTCCAAAGTGGCTTTGCCATCAGTTTAAGTCCCTGTGTGCAGTTGTGTTGGGGGAGTGTGGAACAGTGGAGCTGAGAATATTGTTGGGAGTCAGTTTTCCATGGGGTTTCTTACCTTTCTGAATATCTAGACTCAATATTATCTGCTTATTCTCTTTTTTTCTTTTTCTTTTTCTGGTACTAGGGATTGAACCCATGAGCCCAGGAGCATTCTGCCACTGAGCTACATCCCCAATCCTTTTCCTTATTTTATTTTGAGACTCTCACTACGTTATCCAGGCTGGCCTCAGATTGCCATTCCCCTGCCTCACTCAGTCTCCTGAGTTACTGGGATGACGGGCATGTGCACCCAGTTTAGGGTGTGTGTATAGCAAAGAGCCCTGGAAGATAGAGGTGGTATCTTCTCCTAAAACAGGGTCAGACTTCCTCACTGCTCATTATAAGAGATAAAAGGCTGAGGAAGGAGGATCTCAAATTTGAGGCCAACCTCCTAAACTCCACAAGACCCTGTCTCAAAATGAAAAAGAAGAAAGGGCTGGAGAGAGGCTCGGGTCGTGGCTCAGTGGTAGAGCCCTTGCCTTGCACATGTGGGGCACTGGGTTTGATCCTCAGCATCACATACATAAATAAAATAAAGAATGTGCAAAACTAAAAATAAAAAAAAGAAGAAGAAAGGGCTGGTATGTGCCTTAGTGGTTAAGCACCCCTGGGTTCAATGCCTGATACAAAAAAAAAAGGATAAAATCTCAGGTACTTCACAGTTCTTGACAGTTATGCCATCATCTATGCTCACTCCAAAGGGACAGGAAAGAGGCTCGGGTTGTGGCTCAGTGGTAGAGTGCTGGCCTAGTGTGTGTAAGACCCTGGGTTCAATCCTTAGCACAACATAAAGATAAATAAATAAAACAAAGCTATTGTGCCCAAGTACAACTAAAAAAGCAAGTGACATTTCCAGGGGCCTCCACTGTTCTCTGCAGAACATCGTCCAACTCAAACCCTACTAGGAAAGACCACATCCCTCCCTGTGTTCTCAAGAAGAGGATTCCAGGCCCCAAGGCTCCGATTGCCTTGAATACCTTTGCTGTTCACAAGATCTCTCTTGCTGTGAACCTCAAACAACTTCTACCTAATCACTCTATGGG
Organism: Urocitellus parryii; assembly: GCF_045843805.1. Lineage (NCBI taxonomy): Eukaryota > Metazoa > Chordata > Mammalia > Rodentia > Sciuridae > Urocitellus > Urocitellus parryii. Next base: position 44,465,980 of record NC_135541.1, on the reverse strand, counting down.
AAGTTCAGAACACCGATTCTGGGTCACTTGACACATTTATCAGAGTTGCTTGGTGTAACAGACAGGCTGCTTGAGAAGAGCATAGGGTTCCTGACATTGGAGGTCATGGGCTCAGAGAGCATTATAATCAAGCTGGAGGCTGGCACCATGGCCCAGACCTGTAATCCCCGTAGCGCAGGAGGCTGAGACAGGAGGATGCAGTTTGAAGCCAGTTTCAGCAATTTAGCTAAGCCCTAAGCAACTGGGTGAGACCCTGTCTCTAAATAAAACACAAAAAAGGGCTGGGGATATGGCTCAGTGCTTAAGCAACCTGGTTTCAATCTCTGGTAAAGAAGAAGCAGGAGGAGAAGGAGGAAAGGTGAAGAAGAAAAAGAATTTCTCCACATATTTAGATATTTAGGTTCAACGAGAAGGAGGAGGAATTTTCCACATATTTTAGGTGTTTAGTTTTATTTTAGAATCCATGAGCCTTAAGCTACTGTTTCTTGACAACACCAACCTCCCAGAGACCCTGGCAGTTTTTCCTTTGGTCACCTTAAAGCTGAATAACCTAGCAGATTTGGTTTCTATTTGCCCTACTCGCCTGCAATGCCCTTCCTGCTGTGGGTTGCTGGATTCTAATAAGAAAGTCATCCTCAGTCCCTGCCTGGTGTAGGTCAGAACCCTTAGTTGCATCAGCAAAAGTGTGGAAAGATTGGAGGTTCTGGAGAGTGGACATGGGATACTCCTGTGAGGCCGGTGAGAGGATAAAACTGCTTCCAGGTCCCCCTGGATCACCATGTCTGGAAGCTCCTGTGGAGAGAAGACCCAGAGAAAAGAGACCACCCCTCAGTGAGATCCAGCTGCCCCCTCAGCTGGGACCCAGGGAGACACTGGGAGGCTGCATTGCATTTCTCCAAAAATCTCCTTTTCTGATAGTATGATTTTTCAAACTTTGTAAACAAATGAAACTTTTTGCACCAGATTTCCCCTCCAATTTTAGAGTTTATTTATATTTATCTATTAAAGTGAACCAGAATAGTAAGATTATGTGTAGAGGGGGGAGAGCAAATTTTGATACAAGGGCTTACTAAATAGATTAAGTTGCTTAGGTCCTCACTAATTTGCTGAGGCCAAGCTTGAACTTGCAATCCTCATGCCTCTGCCTCCCAAATCACTGGAATTACAGATGTGGGCCACTGCAACTGGACAAACTACTCTTTTTGTTCTATTCAGGCCCTAAACTGGTTGAGGAAGGCTCATCCACATTATGGAAGGCAATAAAAGTCCACTGTTTTTTTTTTTTTTTTAATATTTATTTTTTAGTTCTCGGCGGACACAACATCTTTGTTGATATGTGGTGCTGAGGATCGAACCCGGGCCGCATGCATACCAGGCGAGCGCGCTACCGCTTGAGCCACATCCCCAGCCCAAAAGTCCACTGTTTTAAAGGATAATCTCATCCAAAAACACCCTCCAAGTTGACATATCATATTAACTCTCTCACAACATCATGGAACCTTGAGCAGACCCTCTTAGGAATGGCCTTGGCTTAGGTAAGCATGGAAGTATTGTGTATTCTTATATGCAACCCCCATTCAATCCCTGCCCCTCTAGTATGCAAAGCTGTAAGGCAGCCCTGATAACTGCTTCTACCTCCCCAGAACCCCAGAGCAGATAGCTGGAGACCTGGCCTCTGCCATCCCTCCACCCAGGCATCCTATATACCCTTAGATACTAATCAGGTGGCTTGTCAGGCACTTGGGGCAATGTCCAAACACAGCATAGTTGAGGGGCCCTCCATGATTTCACTTCCATCAAAGCGACAAAACACAACCCAGGACAAGCTGAGCTCTCTCACCATAGGCCTTTGTGAGCACTATCCCTGAGCACTGAGGGCAGTTCTCCTGCTGTACCATGGACCACCATCATCAGTGTCATTGGGAGACAAACACATGATTGTTCTACTTTGGAACAACTGGGTCAGGACCTCTAGAGTGGGACCCAGAAATCTGTATTCTGATTATCACTTAAGTTTGAGTACATTAGGCCCCCATTGCCCTTTCTGCTTCCAGTCTGTGGCCATTCACAATTGCCAGGGGTTTTTGTTGTTGTTGTTGTTGTTGTTGTTGATAAATACAAGTGGACATCAATTTTGAAGCAGACAGGAACACAGGTAAACACTAGTCATGGCCTTCCTAGATGAGCTACGTCACACTGAAGAGAAAGCATCACATTGAGTTGGCAACTATATCAACATTTATTAGAAGCAGGAACAACATACAGCCCCCACCTTTCCAGAAAGCCCAGCAAGCTAATCACTCTGTTTGTTTGAGGCAGATGGTTTTTGATTTTTTATTTCCAGTACTGGGCATTGAACCTAGGGGTCCTATATGCTAAGCAATATCTCTACCACTGAGCTACACCCCAAGACTTTTGTTTTTTTGTTTTTTTGTTTAGGGTGTCACTAAGTTGTTTAGGTTGACCTTGAACTTGTGATCCTCTTGCTTCAGCTTTCAAGTAGCTGGTGCCTGGCAGGACAGTGATTCATAGCCTCTGCTATGCATTAAAATCACCTGGGGTATTTTAAATTCCCATGCCCAGGCTACAACCCAGACTACTCAAATGGGATCTAGAGAGAGGAAGAGATACAGAATTTTTGTTTTGTTTTCTTTGAAGCTCCTCAGAGGATTCTCAGGTGCAGCCAGAGTTGGAAATAACTGTTTTAGAGCCTCCCACAAACATTTGGCTTAAAGGCTTCAGTCCCAGGCAATTACAATAATATTTTCTATCCAATCAGGTATGAGGAAGGGGGCTTTTGGGAGAAGACATGCAGAACTGAGGGTGCCAAAGCCAAGTGCCAATGTCTCGGCTTGGCACGGAATCACGAGCCACCACACAGCTTTGTAGGTTCAAACAGCAATTCTTTATTCCCGATCTCACACCAGCCTCCACACACGTTCAGGGGCAATTCCAAAATGTCTGATCCCAAATCCTACTCCACGAGGCTTTTTCCAAATCCCATTTGAATCTCACGAGAACTCAACGGGAACAAGCAACAGGAACACCCTAATCCCAGCAGCAATAATCTTCAACCTCAACTTCCCTAAAACCCATATTCTTAAACTGGGAAACACCTTAAACCGGGAACACCCTAAGCCCAAGGACCGGGATACTTCCTCAAACCTGCAGGATACTTCCTCAAACCTGGATCCACCCTCGATCACCTTGAGCAGGGTCATCTTTCTCAAACACACAAGCAAGGTCGCAGCAAATTTCCAAGGCAAGTCCATTTAACATGGGGTACACTGGCAAGGATTACGATGCGTCATACCTACTTGGTAATGGCCCTCAGCATGAGGGTGCCAGTTCAAGCATCTTCACAGGGTAGAGTCGAGTCCAGACAGAGGCCACAAATCCCCACAAACTTCTCCAAGGACCTCCAGCTGGTGTGTCATCGCCAGCTGCAGCCATAGACGCTTAATATGGCCACGCGGGGGCGCAGGAGAGGTGCCGCGATTCTGGGTCTCTGGAATCTAACCCAGCTGGAGAACAAAAACTGGAAAGGAGGGGAGAGGGAGGGCAGCACAAGCATGCAATAAATGTACATGTAGTGGAGAAAGGAATGGTGGCCCTGGAGCCCGGGTGTAATGAGAGGCTTCTCCACCGCACCTTCCGCCAAGCCTCATGATGTTGGCGACGCCCGGCCACCCTACTCCCCCAGCCAGGTCATTAACAGACCTTACAGGAAGTTGGCCATGATCTTCATACTTGTGGGGTTCCATTGCCTTCCAGTCTCCATTTTTCCATTAGTCATTGGGATCCATTTTTTCTGGCCCTAGACACTGAGCACTAGGATACAAACGTGAGGCTTCAGGGCTTGGGCATGGATTTCAGTCCTCAAGTGTCTCCATCCCTACCCTTCTTTTGTCCCCTTCCAAGACTTGAAAGAACTTTTTTATATTATTGTGTATTTAAAGCAATTGTAGGTGCACTGAGAAGGAGGAGGAGGAGGAGGGAGAGAAGGATGAGGAGGGAGAGAGGAGGAGAGGGAGAAAGAGAAGAAGACTGGGGATGTAGCTCATTGGTTAAAGTGCCCCAGAATACGATCCCCAATATTAACAACTGAACAGTAATTAAAACTGATCTTTAAAATCCAGAGACTCCTGCAGGGCATGGTAGGGCATGGCTGTAATCCCTGAGACTCCAGAGGTTGAGACAGGAAAATCATGAGTTCAAAGCCAGTCTCAGCAACAGCAAAGCAGCTCTGTGAGACCCTGTCTTTAAAACACAAAATAGGGCTCGGGACTTAACGCAGTGGCCGTGTGTGCCACTGAGTTCAATCCGCAGTACCACCACAAATCCCCCCCCCCCCCCCGATAGAAAACCCCCCAAAAGAGACTCAATTCCAGGTTTGGTGGCCCATGGTTGTAACCTTCACATCTTAGGAGGCTGAGGAGGTAGGATCACAACTTGCAGGCCAGCCTCAGCAACTTAGTGAGGCCATGAGCAACTTGGCAAAAGACCCTGTCTCAGAATAAAAAGGTCTGGGGATGTGGTTCAGTGGTAAAGTGTCCCTGGGTTCAATTCCCAGTACTCCCCTCTAAAAAAACTAAAAACACATAGGAGGTACAACACAATTGTTTTAATGCCTTAAGAAATGCATTACAGGTTGACTATGTGTCAACTTCAAGAGATACAAAACTGAGTAAGACCCATTTCCGGGGCTCAGCTTGCTGAGTCATCTGGGGAGGCAGATGGGAAACAGAGATTGTAGGAGAGGAAGACAATGCTAGTCCTACAAAGAAGCAGGACTAAGGAGCATGGAGCTAGGAAAGCCACCTGCAGAGGCTGCAAAGCAATAGGAGTTAACCAAGTGGCCAGAGAAGTGATGGGGGTGTGCTTCCACATGGTGTCCCTGGAAAAGAGCAGCATTGGAGAAGAGCAGGTTCCACAAACCACCCAAAGTCATATGTGCCTCCAGCATGAGATGTGAGAAGCGGGTCCTCATGAGGAGCCTGCAGTTCACCCCTGGCATGACGGGGTCACTGAGGTGTCTTCATGTGGGGAGTTTCCGTCAGAATTGCCCCTTAAAGCCATGAAGGTTTGGCCTCCATAGCATTGTTTTGTGGTTGTTGTTTTTGGATGGTTATTTGTTTATTGATTGATTTTGGTGCTGGGAATTAAACCCAGGGTCTTGGGCATGATAGGCAAGCCTTCTACCACTCTACCACTGATCTACACCCTCAGCCCTAATGGTATCATTTTTTTCTCAGAGTGTGTTCCGTAAAGAGTTCCCATTAGAATCCTGGATAGGGGCAGGTGCACATTTAGACATCAGAATCTCGCCTAGTATGATGGCACACGCCTGTAATTCCAGCAACTCAGGAAGCTGAGGCAGAAGGATTGCCAATTCAAGGCCAGAATCAGAAATTTATAGGGACCTTGTCTCAAACTAAATAAATTAAAAGTAAGCTGCAGCTCAGTGGTAGAATTCCCCTGAGTTTAATCCCCAGTACCAAAGAGTAGAATCTGCATTTTAACCTACTTCCTCAGGTGATTCATCATTGATAGCGTGCACACACACACACACACACACACACACACACACACATAAACACCATATTACAAAGAACTTCAGATTTAGCAACTGGAAAAGCAGAGGCAACCCTGCTTCTAATAATTAAAGAACCAGAAGTCTACAGAATGTCACATCATCCTGACGAGAAGATAGCACAGATTTTCCATTTGCTGATTTCATGTGTGGCTATAAAGATGGAAATCTTGTTCAAAAGACATTGCTTGATCTCCCTGCCTAAATCCAGAAGAATGCCCCCAGAAATTGTGATGACAGACAAGAAACTGGAAAGACTGTGGGTGTCTGGGTGGGGTGTGCTGGGGATTCAACTCAGGTCTACCTGAGTGCTAAACACATATCCTGCCCCTGAGCTGCACTCCAGCCCCAGAAAGACTCTTTCATAACAGGTGGGAACAGCCATTCATCTCGACAGAAGCCTCTTGTTTAGAGAAAGATTTCCTCATAAGGACCTGTCCTCTAGGCTGGAATAGTACCAAGCCCCCAAAGGAAATCTCTAATCTCGTTCTATTTGGGCTGCAGAGTCAGGGTGAGAAGAGGTGGGTCTCTGTAGAATTTCTGGGGTCCCTAGTGATCCCACCCCACCAGTTTTTCCTAGTTCCTAATTGAGTCCTGGCATCCATAGGGCTGCAAGCAGAGCCACCACCTTGGCACCAATGCTGAGGAAGAGGTAAGTAGTTGTGGGTGTGCAGCAGCCATATCTGTGCAAAACGCCTTGTTCCTTTACACTCAGCACCCTCTGTTTGTTTGTTTGTTTGTTTGTTTATTTATTTATTTATTTATTTATTTATTGGGTGTGTGTGTGTGTGTGTGTGTGTGTGTTGCTATAAATCAAATTCACGGCCTTGTTCATGTGAGGCAAGCACTGAAGCAGCTGAGCTATATCCCCAGAACTTTCTGCTTTGTTTGTTTGTTTGTTTAGTACTGGGGATTGAAGCCAGGAGCACTTAACCAATGAGCTATATCCCCAGTCCTTTTCTTAATATTTTGTTTTGAGACAGAGTTTCGCTAAATTGCTAAATTGCTGAGGCTGGCCTTGAACTCACAATCCTCTTAATTCAAGCTTATGAACTGCTGGGATTACAGGTGTGGACCTAGGCACCTGGCTGAGAGCCTTCTTATGAATTCCAAAAACTCTTATCCAGATTTCCCTCCCATATTCCCTCTCCCTATCCCACTATGAATCAGCCTCCTTGTATCAAAGAAAATATTTGACATTTGGTTTTGGGAGATTGGCTAACTTCACTTAGCATTATCTTCTCTAATTCCATCCTTTTACCTGAAAATCCCATGATTTTATTCTCTTTTATTGCTGAGTAATACTTCATTGTTTATATATGCCACATGTTTTTTATCCATTCATCTATTAAAGGTCATCTAGGTTGGTTCTACAATTTAGCTATTGTGAATTGTGCTGCTATACACATTGATGTGGCTGTGTCCCTGTAGTATGCTGTTTTCAAGTCTTTTGGGTATAGACCAAGGAGAAGGATAGCTGAGTCATATGGTGCTTCCATTCCAAGTTTTCCAAGGAATCTCCATACTGCTTTCCATATTGACTGCACCATTTTGCAGTCCCACCAGCAGTGTAGGAGTGTACCTTTTTCCCCACACCCTCATCAACACTTATTATTGTTTGTATGCATAATAGCTGCCATTCTGACTGGAGAGAGATGAAGTCTTAGAGTGGTTTTCATTTGCATTTCTCTAATTGCAGGTGATAATGAACATTTTTTTTTCATGTGTTTCTTGATTGATTGAACATCATCTTCTGAGAAGTGTCCCTTCTGGTCCTTGGCCCATTTATTGATTGTTTTTTGTTTGTTTGTTTGTTTGTTTGTTTTCGTATCTAGCTTTTTGAGTTCTTTATATATCCCAGTGATTAGTGCTCTATCTGATGTGTGAGGGGAAAAGATTTGCTCCCAAGATGTAGGCTGTCTATTCCCCTCACAGACTGTTTCTTTTGCTGAGAAGAAACTTTTTAGTTTGAGTCCATTGTTGAAGACCAACCTTGAACGTGACTGAGTCACACTCCCCGGCTGGGTGCTGAGGCACTCAGTCACAGAAATGTGTCAGAGCTTTTTCAACACTTCCTGGATTCAAGGGACAGTGTCTAGCTCTTGATGTGTCTTGCTACAGCCCCATGAATGAAGCTAGGCTCACTTGCTCCTTTGTAAAATAATCCCTTGCCTGTTTAGGATAGAATCTTCCATGGAAGTGCCTTGTGTGTGTCCCCTTCTCTTACTGTGCCCTTGAGTGTGGCCTACCCAGGTGTCAGTCAACCTGCTGACAGTGGACATCAAGAAGATAGACCCAGCCTCCTGAATCCTGACCCCTTGCCTCACTTGAATAGCTTCTCCTCAATGAAAGGGGTCAGTGCGTGATCTCTCTCTCTCTCTTCCTGCTGACCCTTAAGGTCAGAGAAGGCGTCACAGCGACCCCAAAGAAAAATGTATTTGTGGCTCCTATGTGGTTATTTTGTGCAGCCCAGTTAGCCCAGTTGACCTGGAGTGACCCCTGAGCCTTTTAATCTGGAGAACAAAAACCCAGTAATCCATCCCATTTATTGCTTCTTGATTTTCATTCTTGTGCCACAGGAGTCTTATTAAGGAAATTGGGGCCTTATCCCACATGAAGGAGATTAGGGCCTACTTTTTCTTCTATTAGACATAGTGTTTCTGGTTGTATTCCTAAGTTCTCAATCTATTATGAGTTGAGATTTGTGCATGGTGAGAGATAGGGCTTTAATTTCATTTTGTTGCATATGGATTTTCAGTTTTCCCAGAACCATTTGTAGAAGAGCATATCTTTTTCTCCAATGCATGTTCTTAGCACCTTTGTCTACTATAAGATAATTGTGGTTTTGTGGGTTAGTTTCTGTGTCCTCTATTCTGTACCATTGGTCTACCAGTCTATTTTGGTGCCAATACCATGCTGTTCCTGTTACTACTGCTCTGCACTATCATTTAAGGTCTGGGATAGTGATACCACCTTTTTCACTCTGGGGATGGAGGCCTGTTTGCCTGTGTACCTGATGGAAATGGCAGAGATCAGTGGATTGAGGCTTTTGTAGTGGATGATGTACAGAAATTTCCAACTTATTTTTTTTCCTATTAACACATGATTGAAATCATATAAACAAAAATCATACATCCAAAATAAAATAAAATGACTGTTCTTGGGGCTGGAGTTGTGGCTTGCCTAGCATGTGCAAGGGCCTAGGTTCCATCCTGAGCTCCACATATAAATAAAGTTATTGTGTGCAACTACAACTAAAAATAAAAAAGTATTAAAAATAAATAAAATGGACTGTCTTTGGTGAAGACACTATGTAAGCCAGAAGTGGCCACTACATCTGGTTTATGGTTCAGTTCTCAAACTCACAGTTTGCTTCATGCTATAAATCTCTTGAGGGCTTTTAATCCTAAATTTTGGCTAAACTTGTCAGGTTTAACCTGTTGGCCTCAAAAATCCTGAGCAATGGTTTATCTGTGTGTGTATTTATTACTACAAGTTATGTGCTTTCCTTGAAATTAAAGTGAGAGGCATCTCTCCATGAAACTCTAGGCATAAAATCCCAGGCAACTCTGCTACAAACAATAGCTAAAGAAAAGCCAAGAACCATGCCAGCACAGACAGACATTTCCACATGTGAAGCAAATCAAATGCCATTTCTGCAGCCAAAGATGTTTATGCCAAATGTGGACTGGGGATGTAATTCAGCATTAGAGCACTTACTTGTCCAGCTTATGTGAGGCCCAGGGTTAAATTTCCAGTCCTGCAAAAATTTTAAATTAAATTCTAAAAGGATTAGAGGTATGGCTCAGTGGCAGAGTGTTTGTCTATCAGGCCATGAGGTCCTGGATTCAATGCTCAGCAGTACAACAAAAGAAAAACAGAAAAAAAAAAAGAGAGAGAGAGATAAATAATTGGAGTTTGTATGTTGACAGACAATTGACGTTGTTTTGTCTGCTTGTTTGGGTGCTAGTGATGAAACCAGGGGTGTCTTCACCTATGCTACATGAGGTTTTCACCACTGAGCACCAGTACTAGAGGGTAGTTTTGTTTTGTTTTAGAGACAGTGTCTGAATAAGTTGCTTAAGGCCTAGCTAAGTTGCTGAGGTTGGCTTTGAACTCACGATCTTCCTGCCTCAGCCTCCCCAGTTGCTGAGACCACAGGCAGCCTCTGCCACCTCACCTGAGAGTCTTATGGGTTTTTTGTTGGAGGCCAGTGATACTGGGGATTGAACTCAGGGGCACTCGACCACTATGCCACATTCCTAGCCCTATTTTGTATTTTATTTAGACACAGGGTCTCACTGAGTTGCTTAGGGCCTCACTTTTGCTGATGCTGCCTTTTAACTTGGGATCCTACTGCCTCAGCCCCCCAGCTACTAGGATTACAGGTGTGCAGCCCCAAGACCAGTCCAGTCTTATATTTTTGATATTTTAATTTTGACCTGAATAATTTTCGTTCTTTCCTATTGAGATATAAAACAAAACTGTAAATGCAATTGCTCTGATTATGTTTCATGAATACTGGAAATGCTCTCAAATGCAAGTAATATTAAAATATTGTCTTACCATTAAAAAGTAACAAGTTGGGGCTGGCGTTGTGGGTCAATTGTAGAGTACTTGCCTAGCATGTGTGGGGCACTGGGATCAAATCTCAACACCACATATAAATAAATAAAATAAAGGTCCATTAACAATTAAAATTTTTTTTTAAAAGTAACAATTCTTCATCTTCCAAGCCTCCATAATGGTTCTCATGAATGTTCCAGCTCATGGTCTTTCCTTTTCTTTCTTTCTTTTTTTTTTTTTTTTTTTTTTTTTTTTTGGTGGTACTGGGGATGGAATCAAGGTGCTTTACCACTGAGTTCCATACCCAGGGATGATTAAGCACTGAGCCACATCCCCAGTTCTTTTTATTTTGAAATAAGGTCTCATTAAATGGCTTGGAGCATTGCCAAATTGCTGAGACTGGCCTTCAACTTGCAATCCTCCTGCCTCAGCTTCCTAAACCTTATTGGAATGATAGGTGTGCGCCTCCACGCCATGCTCAGGCTGATGGTTTTAAGATTATCAATGAGCCAGTGTGTAACTCACACCTGTAATCCCAGTGTAACAGTAGTCTATTGATGGTTTGGATACAGCCTTGATGCTCTGAACTGTGACTGATTTTTATTGATTGATTTATTTTTAAATGGATATACATGTTTTCTTTCTCTTCCTGCTTCTCCCTAATCTCATCATCCTCCCTAATCTCAGGGGAAACAGGATTCCTGGACAGTTTTCTGTCCCTGAGCACACACACACCACAGAAACAAAGTAATCCAGACTTTGAGGATGGCATCAGAAGATCTCAGAAATTACTGTCTCCCAAATTTAGGGGATTACAATTCGAGACAAAATACTTGGAATGTAGACTTTGAATCACCTCATTTCTTTTTTTAATCTTTGTTCAGTTGTCGATGGACACTGTGTCATCAGGCAAGGTGGGCAGTGACCAAAGTTGGCAGATTTAAAAAGGCCACTAAATGAGGCTTTATTCAAGATATCACTCCCAGGCGGAACTCATCAGACCCACAGAGTGGAAGGGAGAAGGGTGTGAGGAGAAACTGTGTGAGAGCTTGACCAGACTGGACTTTTATGGGTCTTACAGCAGGAAGGGAAGGGCTTAGGACAGGAAAAGGTGTTTTTGTTAGACCAGGACACAAGAAAAGACCACTGACTCCAATTAAAATCAAATTAAAGCAAGCTTATTATTTCGACCGGCCGGGCTGCCTTTCCCTCCCAAAATGGCAGGAACAAAACAGCAAACCCACCTTTCCTATAGCCCAGCTTTATAGCCCAGAAAGTTACACAACAGTGGGGTTACAGATAACAGAACTCTGACAAGCATTACACTAATGGTGGTTTACTTTTTTTTTTTTTTTTTTTGCTGGCCCCAACATCAGAATTTATGAGGACCATTAGAGCCTCAGAGAGGGTCGTTGTCTGGCCAGGGAAGGCCAATATTTATGAGGTGTCACTAAGTTTCAGAGAGGGCTGCTATCTGGTCAGAGAGCCAGGCATGGGTGAGTTCAAGGCACGGGCAGGCATTCCAAGCTGGTTCAGAATTTGCAGTAATTTATACTAAAGCCGAAATTAGCTTTTCATGGCTTTGTGGCAAGATGGCTCCCAATTTTAATAAAAGATCGGGTTGGGTCTATCATTTTTACTGTCCCTTGTCCCACTGGAGTTGGTTGGGGGAGCTGGCTGAGCTCCTGGATTGGCCAGGGGGTCCCACTGATTGACAGGAGTTTCCCTGGTCTCCTGATTGTTTCTTTCCTGAGCCTGCTGCTTTGTTCTAAGTCACTGCCACCAACATGACACACACAACATCTTTATTTTATTTATTTATTTTTATGTGGTGCTGAGGATGGACCCAGTGCCTCAGGCATGTTAGGTGAGCACTCCACCACTGAGCCCCAGCCCCAGCCCCTGAATCACCTCTTTAAAAGCCCCCTGCTCCCCTTGATGGGCAGAATCCTCTGGGAAAGGAGTCCCCTGTGCTTCTGTTTTGCTACCAAAGCAACAAAACTTCTTTTTCCTTTTTCTCAAAAGTGTATCCTCTTCGGGGATTTGGGCAAAACTTTCAGTCACATCAGTATCTCAGAAGGCTGAGAGAGCCCCAAGTTTGAGGTCAGCCTGAGAAATTTGGGAAGACCCTGTCTCAAAAGAAAAAGTAAAAATAAAAAAGACTGAGGAAATAGCTCAGTAGTAAAGTACCCTTGGGTTCAACCCCTAATACAAAACAAACAAACAAAAAAAAATCAATGATGCTAAGATGAAAAGCAAACACCAGTTTTTTTTTCTTAGTTGTAGTTGAACACAATACATTTATTTTATTTATTTATTTTTATGTGTCCCTGAGGATCGAACCCAGGGCCTTGCATGTGATAGGCAAGCACTCTCCCTCTGAGCCACAACCGCTGCCCTGTTTTTAAGTATTTTTAAATTTTATTTATTTAGTTATTTATTCCCATTTTGGAGCTTGGGTGAATTCAGGGCCTTACACATGCTAAGCATATGCTCTAGCAGTGAGTTGCACCTCTAGGTCCCAACATCAGGTTCTTTTTGGGCTTGATCAGAGGTTGTTGCCTGGTTTCTGTGATGATGAGGTATAGCATCAAGGAATTTGAAATCACTGATGATCACAGAGCTGGGAAAATTGTGAATTCACAAGCAGGTTAAACAGTTGGTGAGTCCTCAGCTCCAAACTTGATGTGCAATTCAATGATCGAGAAAAACAGAATAATGTGTTCCATCCTGTCAGGTTAGCTTCACTTTACTGATAATTTCAGGGGAAACATGAAGAAGCAAAAGGAAAACATAAGAGGGGAAAACCCTAGACTCTTTCTAAGGATGCAATATATACCAAACCAAAACATTTCCTCTGTTTTTTTTTTTTTTTTTTTTTTTTATATACTGAGATTGGACCTAGGGGCACTCAACCACTGAGCTTCATCTGCAGAACTTTTTCAAATTTTATTTAGAGATAGGGTCTCGCTAATTTGTTAGGGCCTCGCTATTGCTGAGGCTGGCTTTGAGCTCTTGATCCTCCTGTGTCAGCCTTCTTAGCCTCCAGGATTACAGGCATGTGGGAGACCAGGCCCAGCTGGCCTAGAACTCTTGATCCTCCTGAGCCATTGGAATTACAGGCCTCTGTCACTGTGCCTGGCAAAACAAAGGTTTCAATGGACAAACTATTAAAAAAAAAAAAAAAAAAAAACCTATTGCCAAAAGCTCAATCCTTGTCCCCATTGATGCCAATCCAATAACAAAGACACAGTTTGAGAAAAAGGAAAAAGAAGGTTGATTGTTTTACTAGCAAAGGAGAAACACAGGGGACTGCTGTCCCAAAGGCTGTGCTTCTGCCCATCAGCAGGAACAGGAGGCTTTTACAGAGGAGATTCAGAGAAAATGAAATTAGGGAGGAGAGATCAGAAAGGAGGTGAGGGGTTAGGAAAGAGAAGAGAAGATCAGAGAAGCTCAAGGAAAAGAAGATCGGGGGTGAGAACATCAGGAAGAAGTTTAGGGAAAAGAGTTCAGAGAGGAGAAGGTTGGGGAAAAGAAAAAAAAAAGTAAGTTTCAAAGCCACAAGGGATATAGTCAAAGCACCAATTTACAAAACTATTCAGGTCCTTTCCTTCTGGAGGGGTCAGTGTGCCCCACAGACAGCACACTCTAATTTGAAGACCTGCTCTAAGGAGACATCACCCCAATTGCAATTGCAGCCTACCCCCCAGCCAGTTGGCTGTATGGTAGGTGCACCATAAACAGGCTGATCCTCTATTAAACCAGAAAGGTTGCCTTAATGTTTATAGAGGGGCTGAGGGGAAGCCAGACCAGTTGGGGGTTATTTCAGTGATCAGAGGGAAGATGGGCTTGGACATGGTTGGTGCATAGAAGCTGGATGGAAGTGGATTTAGAAATGGATGAACTCTGGGATTAAAGAAAACAGAAATCTTGAGTGGGCTGAGCATTAGGCACAGGAGGTGCTTTTTTAAATTATTGTTTTTATTTTATTGGTTCCAGAGATTGACCCAAGGGGCGCTTTACCACTGAGCTCCATCCTGTGGCCTTTTTATTTATTTATTTATTTATTTATTTATTTATTTATTTTGACGCAGGGTCTCACTGAATCCCTAGACTGGCCTAAAACTCGTCATCTTTCTGCCTTGGCCTCCAGAGTCGCTGGGACTACAGGTGTGTGGCCACGGGAACAGGTGCCTTTGCCAAGACACCTGTCTGGAGTCAGGATAGGTGGGGTGGAGATGCTCAGTGGCAGGTTTAGGGAGAGACTCTAGGGAGGGGCCTTGGCTGGCATGGGATTTGGGGGAGGGGAGGAATGCAGATGGAGAGGGGGTTGGACCTAAAAATTTCAGAATCCTCAGGAGGGGAGGAGCCAAGGAAGAGGTGAGCAGTGAAATAGCCTTGGCTGAGACAGTCTCCCACCTTTGTTCCCTGCTCACCACTGTGCTAGGGATCTCCTCCCAGGTAAGCCTGGCCCAGGAGCAGGCCCCACAGTGGGGCCCTCTCGCTTCTTGCCCTGCTTCATTCCCTATGGGTTGTAGGGTGCTAGGAAACAGCTTTTGTTAAATCTCCTCCATTTCCAAAGTGGGGGTAGTAAACTAGCAGGGCCTTGAGAAGAAAGTGAAGCACGTGAAGAGGTCTATACAGGTCCTATCTGTAAAAAGTTGGTGCGGTGGGGGTTGAGAACTTAATAGTGTCTTTTTCAGGAGCAGTGTAATAGCTAGAGCTGGTTTTCCATCTTCTCCATTGCCCACAGGGGAACTTGAACTTTTCTTTTTTTGCACTGGGGATTGAACCTTTGGGTACCCAACTATCCCCAACCCAATTATATATATATATATAAAGAGAGAGAGAGAGAGAGACAGGAGAGAGAATTTTTTAATATTTATTTTCCATTTCTCGGCGGATACAACATCATTGTTTGTATGTGGTGCTGAGGATCGAACCGGGCCACACGCATGCCAGGCGAGCGCGCTACCGCTTGAGCCACATCCCCAGCCCCCAATTTTATATTTTGAGACAGGGTTTCCCTGAGCTGCTTAGCACCTCGCTATTGCTGAGGCTGGCTTTGAACTCTCTAACCTCCTGCCCCAGCCTTCTGTGCCTCTGGGATTACAGGCATGCGCCACCACACCTGGCTCCTGTCATTTTAAGGAAACATAAGTAGACAAGTAACTGCTCTTTTCCTTGTTGATAAGATGGTGATTTCCTGCACAAACTTAAATCTTGACTTCAATATCATGGACTTGACTTCTAGGTAGAGACTGCTGCACAGTAGACCACATCGTCCTCTGTGAAACTGGTCTGTTCCTGGCAGAGGGACGCAAGTGGGTGAGTTTCTGAGGCTTGGCCAAGTGTTTGGGGACTGGACAGTGGCGGGCAGGTCTGCAGGGTGGGGGAGTCTGCGGTGGGGGAAGAGTATCTTAGAGTGAATCAGGTGAAGTGACCCTTTACAATCTCTGGAGTTCTAGATTAGATCTTTAGTGCTGAGCATGGTGGCACACACTTGTAATCCCTGGGATATGGAAGGCTGATGCAAGGGAATCAAAAGTTGAGGCCAGCCTCAAGCATTTAGTGAGATCCTGTCTCAAAAAATGAAAGGGGGGCCTGCGGTGGTGCATGCCTGTAATCCCAGCATCTGGGGAGGCTGAGAGAGGAGGCTCCCGAGTTCAAAGCCAGGCTCAGCAAACTTGAGGCACTAAGCAACTCAGTGAGACCCTGTCTATAAATTAAATACAAAGTAATGCTGAGGATGTGGCTCAGTGTTCGAGTGCCCCTGAGTTTAATCCCTTGGTTTCCTCACCCTAAAAAAAGGCAGGCCGAGGGAGCTGAGGATGTGTGTCAGTAATGGAGCACTCCAAGCTCCTTGCCAAAATAATATATAAAAGGAGTTTAGCTTGGGGCTGGGATTGTGGCTAAGAGGGAGAGCATGAGGCACTGGGCTTTGATCATCAGCACCACATAAATATATTCTGTCCACTTATAAAAACTCAGTCTAGATACCAAATTTATAACTATTAAATGTAAATTCCAGATCAATTAATGAAAATAAACATGATCAGTGATCATTTTCCCACCCAAGATCCTAGGTACTCTGAATTCTACCCACAGGTACTCTGGGTGGAGAGTCCCTAGAAAGCAAGGTAAAATAGGCTGAAGCAAAATCGTTTGTCAGGTCCCAATGATAGCCTTTAAAGGGGGTTAGCATTATAGACCTAAGTGACTGAAAAACTAAGCTTTATTTTTAAGCTCATTTTCTTAGTACTATGCAATAGGAGGCAGTATGCTTAGGAAGAACACAGACCATTTAGCAATTCACAGGCCTGGGCCTTAGGGCTGGGTGGGTTGGTGAATTCTCCCTAGTCTCTTTTTAGATGTTGATGAACCTTTATTTTCATGTATGCAGTGCTGAGAATCAAACCCAGTGTCCAAGGCCACACACCTGCTAGGCAAGAGCTCTACCAGTGAGCCACAAGCCCCACCCCTCCCCCTAGTTTTAGGATTAGGAAAAGGAAATGTTGATGATTTGCATTTCCTTGGCTTGTGGCCTCCCTCTTTTCATATGTTTATCAGCTATTTGCTTGTCATTAAGGTAAAAGACTTCAAAATAGGCCCCCCCTTTTTTTTTTCCCCCTGACACTTCAATGAAATTCCTTTAGGCTCTGGCCTCAGTAGTCACTCAATTTGGTGGGCTATTATTTATGGGGTGCAGGGTAAGAGAATAAGGTAGGGTGCCAACTTCAGTTCTAGTTAATGAGTGTCCTTCCTTGGGTCAGGGGCCTTTGACATTTTTAAATGACTTCATATGTTTCTTATGTTTTTCTCCTTTCTTGCTAGTTGGGGTTTTGTTCTGTTTCTGAGGCCAGGTGGTTGAAAACCTTTTAGTCTCTATAGATCTCTGCTCCTTGCTGTGCACTCTTCCAAGTTTGGACATTTTGGTGCCTTTTTTCCAAGTCAGCAGTGGGTATGTGGGTGATTTCCAGTTTTTCTCTCATGGTACTTGTTGCTTTTGCAGGACACATGACCCTAAAAAGTGAGTGTTGGGTGACAAGGGCCTCTGTGAGGTTATTTACCCCAAGATCTAACAATGCCTGGGGTCCTTTTAAATGCAGCAAGGGCTGGCTTTTGCCCCAGTACTGGCTGCAGGGGCTTTTAAATACAGAGATTGGGTTTTTCTGTGTTATTTAGGGGAGTAAGTTTAGGGGATTGAACCCAGGGCCTTGGACATGCTAAGCAAGTACTCTACCACTGAACCCTGGTTCCAGGAAACTTTTTTTTTGGTACCAGAGATTGAACCCAAACCCAGAGGTGCTTAAGCACAGAACCACATCCCTACCCCTTTGTATTTTTTACTCTGAGACAGCCTGGGTAAGTTCTGAGTCTGGCTTTGAACTCCAGAATCCCCAGAATGACAGCCAGGGGCCCTGCACCCAGCTCCAAGAAACGTTTGATTTGCCTTCCCCGAATAATAAAATTGAGCATCTTTTCATATTTACGCTCTGTGGCTTTTGTGTATATGCTTACAAAGAACATGACTGCAGTATGTATTTTTTTCTGCCACTTTTTTTTTTTTTTAAGCTTGGAATTGAACCCAGGTGACTTTTACCACCAAGCTACATCTCCAGCACTTTTGAGAACAGGTCTCACTGAGTTGCTGAGGGTCTCCCTGAGTTACTGAGGCTGGCCTTGAACCTTCAGCACTCCTGTCTCAGCTTCAGCTGGGATTACAGGCATGACGCTCTGGCATAGTCATCTGTTTGTGTGTAAATCTATGTATATATACACACAGATTTCGTATTATTTATCTTAAATTTGGAGGGGAGCAGAAGTGTTTCAGTTTTTTTTTTTTCAGATTTTAGAATAAATCGTGTGTGTATGTGTGTATAAAATGAGATACAAAATGTAATGATGTGAAGGTTTTCACTGGCTTCTGGTTGGTGCTCAATAACCTCTGCATTTTGGAGCATCTCAGATTTAGGATTTTGATTATGGAATGCTCAAACTACATATGCAGAAAATAATGTGCAAGTTTTAGGTATATAATTGGTGTGTCAGATATTTTATAGAATTACATGATGTGTACTAACTGTCATTGGATTAAGCTTTGTCTTATCAGAGGACATTGTTTTCTAGTCACAACAACCTCAGTATTCAAAACCTTGTTTCTGGGTTTGAGTACTGGGGATTGAACCTAGGAGTGCTTAATCACTAAATTACTGAGTCTGGCCTTTAACTTGGGAGCCTGCTATACCTTGGTGACTCTGGCGTAGTAGGTGCATGCCACTAGGCCCTACAAGACATTCTTTTGTTGTTGTTGTACATGGACACAATGCTTTTTATTTCTATGTGATGCTGAGGAAGAACCCAGTGCCTCACAAGTGCTAGCTAAGCGCTCTGCCATTGAGCTACATATTCCTAAACAATTCTATTCTCCAGCTAGAGAAATTAATATTCCTTGATATCAGTTAATACTCTGTCCATCGAAAATCTCTGCAGCTTTATAATTTTTCTATTCTGAAGAATAAACAAATATTACAATACATTTGGAACATTCTGATAAGTCCACAAATGTATGGCTGTCACAAGCCACATGTAAAAACTATTGTTCTTTTTCAATAGATTTTTTGATGTTTTTTAGGCCTGGGAGTTTATCAAAATGAAGACAATTTTTTTTTTTTTGTTTTAAAGATGCTCAATGTCATTAGCCATTTTTTTTTTAATATTTATTTTTCAGTTCTCGGTGGACACAACATCTTTGTTGGTATGTGGTGCTGAGGATCGAACCCGGGCCGCACGCATGCCAGGCGAGCGCGCTACCGCTTGAGCCACATTCCCAGCCCAAAATGAAGACAATTTTTAAAAAGTAAGCGACACACACAAAAAATTGGTCTATTCCAATTAATATCCAAATAAGGCATACACGTTGCATATAGTGAGTTCTGTTATTGTGAGCTAGAGAAGGCCCTCTCTGGCCTGGGTATGAATTTTCAAGTCCTGTACAAGGCTCTGTGTTGTGGGTTGTTGTGGCTGCTTCCTCATTCATGCACCACTCCTGGTGCTGGGTTGTCCTTAGTTTATTTCATTAAGAAGGTGATTTATTTTGCAACCAGTTTGTCTGTTTTAGGTTGTCCTACAACTCCACATTCCCTTTGTCCCCCAGCTCCTAGCAATCACCTGTGTGCCTATGAATTTGACTTCTATGAAGCCTAGCTCAAATGGACTATTTCTTAGTTTGGACCTACTTTACTTAGCTTCTATTCAGGTTTCTCTATGTTGTATTCTGTGTCTGAATTTCCTTTAAGGCTGGGTGATGTTCCACAGCATGTATATGCCGAGTCTTATTCACCTATTCACCCATGGTACGTATTTAGGTTATTTACCTCTAGCTGCTATAAATAATGATGTTATGCTGTGGACTGGGAGCCAGGAACAGGAACCTTCCCTATCCTCCCTTCTCCATGCTCTTGCTTGTTCTACTGATCTCCCTTCTTCTATTACTAATTAGTTTATGATAATTTATAGGAAAGTGGGGTTTATTGTGACATATTTGCACATGGCCATGGCATAATTTGGTCAGTTTTGCTCCCTGGTACTTACTTATGCCTCCCTCTTCTCCTCCTGATTCCCTTCCTCTTTTGATGGCCTGCCTTCTAATTTAGTGAGATCTTTTAATTCTTCTTTCTTTCTCTCTAGCTTCCACCTGAGGGAAACCATACAGGCATATGTACCATGCCCAATTTCTCTGGCCTTTTTGTTTTATTTTGAGGCAGGGTCTTGCTAAATTTCCCAGACTGGCCTCAGACTTGAGATCCTCTTGCCTCAGCCTCCCACATAGCTAGGAATATAGGGGTGTGTCATGGCACCCAACTATTTTTTTTGAGATGGCAGGTCTCTGTTGCCCAGGTTTGTCTGGAACCTGTGGGCACAAATATTCATACCACCTCAACTTCCCTAGCAGCTGGGGTCACAGGCATGAAGGGCTACATACCTAGTTACTTGCTACCACTTTTGATAATTAACTCTGTTCTCCATTCCATAAACTACTGAATCCCTGCAAGGCAGTGGGTTGAACCAGGGCAGTGTGCATGCTAGGCAAGCACTCTACCAATTGAGCTATTTCCCCACCCCAAGGACATGATTCTTAAACAGCTTGGGGATTGTTGGCAGTGGTGAACTGGACTGATAAGACCTGAGTACCCACCAGGCCACAGAGAGGAAGAGGGTGGGACACATGTCTGCTGTCAATGGAGCCAGCTGTTGTACTGTGCTTTTCCTCCCTTGTGTCTGTTAGCTCCTGATTCAGGAATGGAGTGGCTTCTTGCTCAGTCAGGCACTTGTATGATATGGTGTATACAATGGTTAAAACCAGAAAGGTGGGCTGGGGTATAGCTCAGTGGGGGAGTGGTTGCCTAGCATATGTGAGGCACTGGGTTTGATTCTGAGCACCATATATGAATAAATAAAGTTCTATCCACAACTATATATATATATATATATATATATATATATACACACACACACACACACACACGCACATATACACAACCTAACTGAGGCTCCTTAAGCAAAGATATGTCCTGCAGGAGGTAGGAAGAGGGGTGTGGTTTACTTTTGCATTAATATATTAATATTTGTACTCTGAAAAAAATAATACTCTTCATTGATGCTGGGGGTGAACCCAGGGGCATTGAACCACTAAGCCATATCCCTATCCTTTTTTCTTTTTGACATTTATTTTTTAGTGGTAGGTGGACACAATACCTTTATCTTAACGAGGTGCTGAGGATGGAACTCAGTGCCTGAGGCATGCTAATCTAGTGCTCTACCTCTGAGCCACAACCCCAACCCCCTATCCCTTTATCATGGCTATGATGTTATGAGCCTCTTGCCTCATCTTCCTAAGTAGCTGAGATTTGAGGTTGACACCACCACATACAGTTTGTCAGTTGATTTTTGAGGAATGGTCCTAATGTTATCCATCTCTGCAATTAAAAAGACTTCTCTTCCTTGGTTTTGTGCAAGATTCCACTCAGGTTGGTATAGTACATTGTTAAAAATGTTTGTTTTGGTTAATTTGTTTGATGCTAGTTATGCAGAATGTAAATTGAAAAGTTAATACTATGGGAAATCAACTAGTTCCATTATTTTTAGTTATCAGCTGTCAGGCTCATCTGTTTTTCTTCCTGTGCTGGGGAATGAACCCAGGGCCTTGCATATGCTACACATGTATGGTGCCACTGAGCTACATCCCCTACACTTTCTATATACATATTTTTTGGGACAGGATCTTGTGAAACTGCTCGGGCTGACCTTAAACTTGTGATCTTCCAGTTCCTGAGGAGCCTCAAGTTCCCCAGCTTTCTGAGTAACTGAAATTATACTATATGCTACCACACCTAAAGTGTAAATGGGTTTTAATGATTATACACAAATTGTGAATACTGATATTCCTCATTTTATTGTTCATATGCCCATCTCATTAGTAGTCCTCTTCTAATTTTTATGGAGTACTCATACTTCATCTAATTCACATTACTGACTTTCTCAGCAAAATTCATTGGTAAATAATTTTTCATTTTTGCCACAGTCCGGCTGGCAGCAAAATAACTAGGAGGTGACGAGCAACTTGTGTAGATTGATACAGCAGGAGTGGGAGCCGTTTATTCTAGGACCGGAGGGGTATGTGTACATTCCACACAGTTTATCTTAATTAACATAAACTAGATACAGTAGTCAACCAATAAGGAATCTCCACACTTAATGGCTCCCTGTCTTTACTTCACAAACCACTCCCTCTGCAAAATGCCAGGTGCCATCTTGACTTGTTCACAGACTCTAACACATTTCTTTATATTTCAGATGAGAGTTTTTTGAGGAATCTAGATTTCTGGAGCCTAGCCAGTGTGCAAGAACCAAAATTACTCTTCAAAAAGGAAAACAATACGATCTGCACAACATAGGCACAATGTCGACTGTACAGTCAAAAATGTCTAGACTTGCAAAGGAACAAGAACAAACCACCTGTGTCAAAAGAAATCAGCTAAGAGGAACTGATGAGGAGCTACCTCGGATGTTAGATTTCAAGTACAAAGATCTTTTATCAACAACTATTGTGGAGAAATTTAAGGTCTTGTTGGAAATGCAGAACGTGATGTTTTTTGAGATGAGGGAAACCCTGAGAGAAGAACTAAAGGAAATGCTAGTAAAAAGTGAGATATCTGAAACAAAAGATACAGAGCATGATGGTAGCAGGGAAGAGTGGCAGGAAGCGAAAGATTTAGCTTCACAAAAAACAGAGTTTGGGAAACAAGAAGAAAAAAATTCTAAATTCGCTGAGTGTACTGAAAACTTGACTTTTAGAAAGGGGGAAATATATGGGCCGAGTTGTGAATGGGACAAAGCCAAGATGTCCACTAGCAATCAAGGGAAGGAATTATCCCAGAATGAGCCCCAAAGTTACCAAGCCATTGGAGGGATGGCAGAAGCCTCAGATATGTACGATGACACATGTAGAAATGGCAGTCACCACATACGACTGCCCGACAAAGAGAAGCCAAAGCACAGGGAGGGTGGAGCAGTAAGAGCAATGGAAGAAGAAAACCACCAGAGCCTCAGTAACAAAGAGAAGACCCTCAAAGCATCAAGAGAAGAAGAAACTCTGATGGAGGAAGGAGCCATGCTCACCCTGGCTGCAGACCCTCTGGCATCAGCCACCTTGGAAGTCAGTAAGCAGTGGGGAGACATCTTCAACATTTTGAGAGAAAATGGCTTTTGCCCTGAGTTTCATTGTGAGGTCAAATTAGCATTTAAATGTGATGGTGAGATGAAGACATTTTCAGATCTGCAGAGTTTACGACAATTTACCAGCCAAAAGCCTGTCTTAGGAGAATTACTGAACCCTATTCTCCGACAGAAGGAAAAACCAAATCAAGGAGGAGGATGTGGGATCCCCATGAAAGGGGTAAGCATATTAATATGTGAAGTTATGTGCAAAGTGCAAGTAGTAGTTGGTGCAGTTATTCTGGAGAAAATCAGTGTTGTGGGGTTTTTTTTGTTTTGTTTTTGTGGTACTGGGCAGTGAACCCAGGGCCTTCCACAGACGAGGTAAGCACTCTACCAACTGAGCTATATTCCCCAGCATGGAAAATCAGTTTTTATGAGACAATTCCATTAAAGAAAGCATGACATTAAAAATAATGACCTAGTCAGTTTCTTTACAAATTTTATTTACATTTACTTATTTAGAGTGCTGAGAATTGAGCCCAGGAGTATTTTACCACCGAGTTACATCCCACAATTTTTTTTTTTTAAGAGAGAGAGAGAGATTTTTTTGTAAATAATTTTTTTTTTTTTTTTTTTTTTTTTTTTTTTTTTTAGTTTTCAGTGGACACAACATCTTTATTTATTTTTTATTATTTTTATGTGGTGCTGAGGATCTAACTCAGCGCCTCACGCATGCCAGGTGAGCACAGTATTGCTTGAGCCACATCCCCAGCCCCCACCATTTTTTGTTTTTTTAAGTTTTTAATTTTTTTTTAATGTGGTGCTGAGGCTCAAACCCAGTGCCTCACACTTGCTAGACAAGCGCTCCACAACTGAGCCACATCCCCAGCCCTTTTATTTTTTAATATTTTTATTTTTTTTAGTTTTAGGTGGAAATATTATTTTGTTTTTATGTGATGCTGAGGATTGTACCCAGTGCCTCATGCATGCTAGGTGAGTGCTCTTCCATTGAGCCCCAGCCGGAGCTCTCCCAGCCCTTTTTGTATTTTCTTTAGAGGCAGATTCTCCATGAGTTGCTTAGGCCTCAGCTTTTGCTGATGCTGGCTTTGAACTCACATCCTCCTGTGTCAGTCTCCTGAGTTGCTATGACTATGGTTACAAGATCTTATTACAATAACAGACAAGTGATGAAATTTATGAAAATAAATTGTCAATTAGTGTCCTTTATATACAAATCATCAAGGGATAGGGATGTAGAAGGTCGAAGGTATACATAAAGACATCATGAAAATTTGTTGCCAGTACTACTAAAGAATGTATGAATGTTGGAATAATCATAGAGAAACTTGCCTTGCTTGGGAACTACCTTCACAAACATGTAATTACTACAAGACCCTGGGTTTGATTCTCAGCACCATTAAAAAAAAAAAAAGAAGGAAGAATAAGAAAAAGAAATATTGAAGCAGTTCTCCCAGTACTTGCTCATTTTCAAAGTGGTAGTCATTAAATTTAGAGAGTGAAGTGAAAATCTTAATTCTGTAAGAGACATACATTTTACAAAACTTTTCTTTTGACTTTCAGGGTAAAGCTCTAGTAAATTCAAAACATGAAGCTGGAGGAACAGCAAGTGATGGCTTGCATTCCTTACTCATCAAAGAGGTAAAAGTGACTAGGCCAGAAGTGAAGAACTTAGAGACTCGACAGGAAGAGTTTTCCCAGTGGAAGGATAAAGGAATCCTTATATTTGAGGTGACAGGAGAAGACTCAGAGACTGAAGAGGACGACATCTCTTATGTGAGGGCAGAAGAGGAAAAAGGGGCCTGTGCCATGGAAGAGGAGGAGGAGTGGTGGGAGGAGGAAGAGGAGGAGGGCAAAGATGACTCAACATTATGTGAGAAACGGGACTCAACCTGTCACCTTGTTCCTGTGACAAGTGTGATGGGAAAGATGGGAGCTGATGCAGAGATTGATGTGTTCCGTAAGGTACGGAATTCTGAGAATGAGGAGGAAGAGGAAGTAGGAGGGTTTTTTATGGGGAAGACTATTCAAACACAAACATCCAAAGAGGCAGACCTAATCCAGGAAACGGAAACAAACTACAGAACAACTGGGATCAGAATCTTCAGAGAGATGGAAGAAGAGATTGGAAAAATGAAAAAATGCCTTCCAGATATCTTGGAAACTAACAATTCAATAGATGATCTGAGGAGTAGAATAGACATCCTTGAAGAAAGACTTTGCAATCTAGATGATGAGATGAAAAAATTGTCTAAGAATACCATACAGATGACCAAGCAGATAATTAATAAAGAAACTCTAAGGGAGAGGGAGGATCAATTCAGAAGTGCCAACCTCCGTTTGATTGGAATCCCAGAAAAAGAGAGTGAAGAAAATGAAGCAGAGGACATAGTACAGGAAATAATTGAAGAAAATTTTCCAGAGCTTTGGGATTCTAGTTTGGGGATAGTAAGGGCACACCGGATCCCCAGCGTGATTGACAAAAGCAGACTCACTCCTAGGCACATCTTAGTGAAGTTTTTGAATTGTAGTGATAAAGAGAAAATCCTAAAGGCTTCTAGAGAGAAAAAAGAAATCACCTACAGAGGCACAAGAATCCGACTGACAGCCGATTTATCACTGGGCACCCTGGATGCAAGAAGTCAGTGGAGCAATATCATAAAAGTGCTTCAGGAGAAAGGCTTTCACCCTAGAATCCTGTATCCAGCCAAATTGGCATTTCATTTCCAGGGTCAAACAAAGGTATTTTTTGATATGGAAGAATTTAGGAAGTTCATTTCTTGTGTACCCACTTTGAAAGAATTATTGGAGAAAACAACATAGGTAGCTGCAACTTAACACTCTCATCACCCCAACATAGATCTAGAAAGTTGATGAATACAACATCATGTCTGTCCAGAAGAGTGGGAGTTAACTGGGGATGAGGGGAAAGGTGTGGTATTACCCAGATGTTAGGAAGGTTAAAGGGCATATTTAAAAAAATTAATGATAGTCATTGTAGTTTTCCTAGGGAAGTTTCTGTATTACTTAGGGGGGAGGGGAGGAAGGAATCTGTGCATGGAACAGATGGGGAAAGTAATAGAAATGTATAGGAGAAAGGTGGCAGGGTGTATTAGAAAGAAAAATTGCAAATGCTGATTGAATGGGAAAGAATATTTCATAATTTTATCATTCTGTAGCGAATGTGCTTTTTCCATTTGAATATACTCAATTTGCTATTAAAAGTTTTACCTTTTCCAACGTACTTTGTCCTTACTGTATGTAGTTGAATAGTTTTTGAATTTTACTGCTTAACTCCATACAGATCAACTCTCTTTCCTGTGTTTTCAATAGTTGTGATTTTGTTGTTTGCAGTACTGGTGGTTGAAGCCAGGATCTTGCCCATGCCAGAAAATCCCTCTACCATTGAAGTTGCAGCCCCACTCCTGATGCAGATCTTAGAAAATGAGAAACCACCAAGGGTTAAGGCATTTGGTCCTGGTAAACAGTTGGGAAGATGAGACCCTTAGTCAGAGTTGCCCCATTATCTTTCCACTTTGCCTTGACAGTTTTACAGAATTCCCACACACTTGTAAAAAACTTCTTATGGGAAGTTTTAAAAAACAAATGTCCTGCATACTGCTCAGCCTGCTTCTCATAGTAACATCTTCAATATCGAGTGTGACATTGTTAAGTAGATGATTAGGTTTCTAAGGCCACTATAAGAAATTAATAAAATTGAAGATAGAAATTGACTCTCAGGTTTGAGGGCCAGAAGTGCAGCATCACTATCATGTGACTGAAATCACTATTACAGGCTTCAGGGAGAATGTGTTCTTACTCTTCCAGCTTCAGGTGGCTGCTGGCATCCCTTGGATTTTGGTCAGGTGCCAAGTTACTGCTGTTTACCCTTGTCACCCCAAGGCTATTCTTCCCAGAGGCAGGAACTCTGTCCCTCTCATAAGGATACTTGCAATTGCATTTAGAACCTATGCAGATGATTCAGTATCATCTTCTCATGTCCAAAAGATAATTTGGTCAAGTTTGCAAAGTCCCTTTTGCCACATAAGTAGTAAGTCCAGGGTCTCAAAATGGGGGCTGGATTCCTCCCCCTCCAATACTATGGATTGAACTATGGGATTCTCTGACTGAGCTACACCTCCAGTTTCTTTTTATTTTATTTAAGTTGCTGAAACTGGCCTCAGTTTGTGAGCCTCCTGCCTCAGTCTCCCCGCTGGGTATTTTGAAGAAGAATATGGCTTGGGGACCTACAGGCTGTGGGAGGTGACAAAATGCTGACAAAGCCACTCTTCACACATCTCTAGTCATCCTCTGTGAAAGCTGAAGGGGTGGGTGGTTATAGATAAAATAGTATCCCTCCTCCCAACTCCAAGTCCCTTGGAATCTCAAGCAAACATTGAAAGTTGGTGTGATTCAGTTAATTGAGATGAGGTCATCCTAGATTAATTGTCCTTAAGCCAATCACTGGTGTCCTTCAAAGATACACAAGAGTATGTCAAGGTGGGGTTGCTTGGAGTGATAGCTCCACAAGCCAAGGGACACCCTGTATGCCCAGCAACCAGCAAATCTAAAGGGCAAAGAACGATTCTTGTGTTACTCTGTGAGCATGATCTATAAGCAAGTACTCTGACCTCCCTCCAGGCTGAACATTCAGGCAACTGGGTATCCCAACCTCTCTGTGAAGTTGTGGGGTGAAGTGTGTGGAGACTCATGGTTACCTTCAGAGCTTAGCAAATTATGGATTTAATTACAATACCCTTCTTTAAAAAAAAAAGGGTGTACACAGTGGCTGGGGGAGTAACAGTGGTAGAACATCCACTTAGCCTGCACACATGCAAATGGCTCCACCCTGGGACATAAGATAAAAGCCAAACTTACCATTTGTCATCCATAATTTATTTGGGGGGTTGAGTTACTGGGAATTGAACCTAGGGGTGCTTTACCACTGAGCAACACCCAGCACTTTTTACTTTTATTTTGAAACAGTCTCAGTAAGATGCTTAGGGTCTTGCTAAATCACTGAGGCTGGCCTGTGATCCTCCTGCCTCAGCCTTCCAAGCTGCTGGGATTACAGGTGTGCACCCATGAGCCCAGCCACTCATAATTTTTGCTTACTGGACGTGTAGACTAAAATTTTTCCCTTCTCCTTCGTGGAGGTCCATATGCTGCTGCTGGAGCCCTCTGAGGCTCTAGCTTCTGGCTCAGACTGCAACCAGGCCTGGCCATCTGGCCTGCCCATGTCATTTGCAACCAGCACCACTGCTGCACCTGTGCACACACCTTGACATCATGTGCGCCCCACAAGTTAGGGCCAGAAGGACTGGGGTATCTGGACAGTGCCTTTCTGTGCCTGGAGACAGCTGCTTCGACCTCCTTATTTTTCATCCTGTCCCAAGGAGGCTAACTTAGTGAACTGCCAACAGTTCCTTCCATCAAAAGCAAGCAAGTTTCATATGAAAGTATGTTCTGGTTGGAAAGCCCACTGCTCTACCAAATAAAAAGACCTGAATACCTGCCTCCAAGTAATCTGCGTGCATCTTCTTTGGGTAGTGCAGTGCAAGAGGGAATATCACTGCTGATCACATTTTCTCTCCACAACATTTTTCCTTCCTTCCTCCCTCCCTCCTTTCTCTCTCTCTCTCTCTCTCTCTCTCTCTCTCTCTCTCTCTCTCTCTCTCCCTCCCTCTCTCCTCTCTCTCTCTCTCTGTGCTGTGGATTAGATCCAGGCCTCATATGCAGGATATGTACCACTGAGCAATATCCCCAGACCTGCTGATTTACCACTGAGCAATACCCCCAGACCTGCTGATTGAATTACTAACTCCTGATGGGATCCTCTGGTGTTTACCAAGCTTGATGTAAATTTATACTCCTTGGGCTTAAAACTCTTATAAAACAACTGTAAAACAGACAGACTCAACACTGAACCACAAAGGAAGCTATGAGGGAATGAAACCAAAAGTATTAATATAATCTTATCCATGATGAAGTCTTTGCTGGTATTTAGTAGCTGCTCACAGTGTGATTATTCCGAACCACTGCAGAACATACGCTTTTTAATTTTGCATACCTTTTTGAAATCAGAGTTTGGTAGGGATTTCTCTCTTGAAACCAATAGAAACATTCCTTTCCCCAGTGTCAACAGAAGCTGCTGGTATTGTCATTGCTGAGACAATGACCTAGATGGTGGTGACAGGGAGCTCCTTTCTCCGCCCTCCAAGTTGAAACACAAATCAGTTGTGAGAACATGAGAACTCAATCTATTGAAACATTTTGGGTTTTGCTAGCAAACTGTTGAGAAATTAACATGCAATTACCTGATGTAAAACTCCCTCAACAGATGTGCTAGGTCCCTTAAGATGAAGAGGGTTGGAATATGCCTCAACAAATCCTCTTCTTTATTCCTACACTCTATGCCCAGGCCAAGAGCTCATAAGGGGAGGCCTCTGGGTTGAGTGCAGTGGTACATGCCTGTAGTCCCACTTGAGACACATCCCCAGCCCGAGAATTCTAAAATTTTCTTTCATAATCTTTATGCTTTATATCTTTTTCTAATCTAATTTTACTAATACACGTGCTTATGTAGGGTTTCAAATTTATTTAAGTAATACGTAACACTCTCAAGTCTATTTATATTTCCTCTACATATGGAGAAAGTTTCCGTTTATTATTCCTAATTTTGTGTTTTTGCTCTCTCCTTTTTCTTCTTCCACCCTTTCTTTCTTAGGCTAGTTACCAATCCTCACCTTGTTCAGTGAATCAGATTTTATATTTACAAATTAAATTTTCAAATTTTCTTAATCATTAAACTTCTGACTTATAACACTTTTATCTTCTTTCTTCTATTCTTGGGGGGATTTATTTATTTTGTGGAACTAGGGATTGCTTGAATCCAGAAGCACTTAACCCCTGAAGCATTTCCCCAGTCCTTTAAAAAATTTTTTTGAGACAGGGTGTTGCTAAATTGTTTAGTATCTCACTCAGTTGCTGAGACTGGCCTCCACTGGCAATTGTCCTGCCGAAGCCTGGAGAATTACTGGGATTACAGGAATTCACCACCAAGCACGGCTCATAATGTATTGTGGTTTTTTTGTTTGTTTCATTCTGTTTTGGTACTAGGGATAGAACTTCAGGGAACTTCACCACTGAGCCATATCTCTAGCCCTTTTTAATATTTTATTTAGAGACAGAGTCCCTTAGGGCCTCCCTAAATTGTTGAGGCTGACTTTGAACTCATGATCCTTGTTCCTCAGACTCCTGAGCCACTGGGATAACAGATGTGCACAAGTTTGCCCAGCTGTTTTTTTTTTTTTTTAACTTCTTCAAATAGGTGATTTTTTTTGGGGGGGAGGGGTGAAATTGTTGTTTGGGGTTTTTTTTTTTTTATATACTTTTTTGATTTTTTTTCTAGTGGCAGTTAATGACTTTCTCTGGGCTCAACTGCGCCGTATGTTGACCTTCTGGGACAGCATGCCCACTGGAGAAGTCCTTTTGAAACCTGACTACTTTTCAAGGTATTTTGGAACCTATGTTCAAAAGACTAGAGAATCCTGGGCAAGATGGGAACATGCAGATACTGGGCATGGAGAACTCAAAGAGGCAGAAGACACTATATGGGAAATTTTTAGAGGAGGGGAAAAGGAGTCTAGCAGGAGGGAGTGACCCACTTGGGAGTGGTGGGTGTTTGGAAGTGGTGAAGCTGGGCCAGACCACACTGGAGTGTGAATCTGGAGTTCAGAGAATCTCTGTAGGCAGCGGGGAGCTATTGATGGGTCTATTGAGGGCAGGATGCCATGAGCTGAGAGGGGTTCACCAGATGCAGTGGACAGCTGGGTGGTGGGCACTCCTGCCAGGTCAGTTCTCAAAGTCAGGGTGTGCTGAAACTCAGGAGCACTTTGGAAGAATCCTAGGTAC
Source organism: Urocitellus parryii (assembly GCF_045843805.1). Classification (NCBI taxonomy): domain Eukaryota; kingdom Metazoa; phylum Chordata; class Mammalia; order Rodentia; family Sciuridae; genus Urocitellus; species Urocitellus parryii. Next base: position 44,435,169 of record NC_135541.1, on the reverse strand, counting down.
AGATGTCCTTGGGATGAAAGTATTTGGAGAGGCTCTGGGTCCCTAAGGGAAAGGATGGAAGAGAAGAAAAGAGAATGAAAACTTTTCAATGGGTAGGAGGAGAGAGGATCTGAGATGGAGCCCTGGGGAGGAGAGCCAGGGAGAGCAGCATGGCAGAAGCCCAGGACAGAGCAGCACTAAGCTCAGGAAGTCACTGCATTAGCACTGCACAGGGTGGAGGAGTGACAAAACAGAGGAAGAGAGAATGGGAGACACTGTTCCTGGTAGAGGGCTCCCTCATTCTGGTAGAAAACCTGCAAAGGAGTGTTAAGGAGCCAAATGGAAACACTGATTGGAAGTAGATTCTAGAAAAAGGGGGTTCTTACTGTTGTTGGGAGGTCAGAATTTTCCTTGTCTGGCTGGGTAGCACACACTTGATGAAAATATTGACTGCTTTCTTTTCTTTCTTTTTTTTTTTTTTTTTTTTTTTTTGAGGTGTTGGGATTGAACCCAGGGCCTTGTGCGTGCTAAGCAAGCACTGTACCAACTGAGCTATAGCCCCATCCCCTGGTGCTTTCTTTTAGATAATTAATTTTGTCAAAGAGAAGTCAAGTAGTTGAAAAAATCAAAACCAAGGAGTATTTCCTTCATGTTAGAGATTTGCTACAAGTTTCCTATAAATAGAGGTCTCTCTAATGGTATTGGGAATATTTGATTTATAAAGATTGTGGATATGTTGAACTTTTCCATGCAACTGAGGTCTAACAAATACCTGTGGACTCTCAATAAATGTTACTCACCCCACCTTTCACTCCAAGTACTTTCTAGGTAAATCAGGCTCAGTGTTCCACCCTAAAGAGGTAGGTTATTCCTGATTAGGAAGGAGATCAAGTGTGCTCCTGGGGGCCAGATGTGTTTGCTTCTCTTCCAGTTCCAGGCTGTGTGCTTGCCAGCCTGGGTTGACCTTTCCAGGCACATCAGCATTTACCTCTGCTAAGCCTGCTCTCTTCTTTGTGTCCTTTTTTTTTTTTTTTTTTTTTTTTTTTGGTATCAGGGATTGAACCCGTGGGCACTTGTCCACTGAGCCATACTTTATTATATTTTATTGAGAGACAGGGTCTCATCGAGTTGCTTAGGGCCTCACTAAGTTGCTGAGGCTGGTTTTGAACTTGTGATCCTTCTGCCTCAGCTTCCAGGATTCCAGGTGTGCTCCAGGGTGCCTGGCTCACTTTGCCTGTCTGCAACAGTCCTCTTGCTTCCAGACTGCACATAGACCAGGAGGCATGTGGAAAGGTCATTGTGTCATCAATTGTGACTTGTCCTTCAACGAACACTCATCCAAACCATGGTTGATTCTAGTAGATAAAAGTCTGTCCAGGTCTTGAACAACTCTCCTAGCCCTTGATGGAACATGAATTCAAAGGCATCAGCATGTTGTGTGGTGTGAGGGATCAGTTTCTGGTTTTCAGGATTATTTTTACTGTGTTGATAAATGACTGAAAGGTGTTCAGGTTGAGTACCCTGAATAGACATGGTACTTGGCTATTCTGATGCTTACCTGAAATGCCTAGGACTAAAAATATTTGGGATTCTTTCAGATTTTGGAATAATAACATACACATGATGTCTTTGGAATGGGAACCAAGTCTAAACATGAAATTTTAATTTGTGTATATGTGTTGCAGCGGGGGGCGGGGGGGTCCTGGAGATTGAACCCAGGGATGCTTTAACACTGAGCTCCATTCCCAGCTATTTTTATTCTGAGATATGCTCTCATTAAATTGCCAAGTTTGGCCTTGAACTTGTGATCCTCCTTCCTCAAACTTCTGAGTACCTGGGATTACAAAAGTGTGCCATGATGCCTGGCAAAATTCATTAATGTTCCATAAACACCTTATACCCATAGATCAAAGGGAATTTTACATAATATTTTAAATGATTTCTTGCATGAATCCAAGTTTCATGTTATGGAATTTTCTACTTGTAGCATCATGTCAGAATTCAAAATGTTTCCGACTTTGGAGCAATTAGGGCTTTAGATTTTTAGCTTCAGGATGCTCAGTTTGTGTTATTTCAGGAAACTTTTCCCATGGAAGATGAAAATTGCAAATAACTATAATTTATTTTAGGAATTTTCCAAAAAAAAAAGTAAGCAAATTTCAATTTATTTGATTCTTCAACAGAATGCATCTAAAAATCGTTTACTTCTTTATACTCTTGTTATCTCTCACCTCAAAAATGCTCCCCTTGCTGTGTTCACCAGTTCTAAACTATTATATTTTTTTCTTTTTGTCGTCTTCACTGTACCTGGACATTGAACTTGGCACACCCATAGGCACTGTATGACTGAAAGACACCCCCAGACCTTTTAATATTTTATTTAGAGACAGGGTCTCTTTAAGTTGCCCAGCCTGGCCTCAACCTGTGATCCTCCTGCCTCAGCTTCCCAAGTAGTCGGGGTCACCGGCATGCTCCATGTCTCACTATTAGACTTTCTTAATCCTAATCATGCCCAATCCTCATGAGATCAGATGCCAAAGCCTTTTGTATATCACAACTTTCCCCCAGTAAGAAGCAACTAGCTATCTCATTGAGACAAAAATGAACTCAACTGTGTCTTATCAATATATTTTTCTGGTAGCACTTTTGAGAGGTCATCATTCAACAGTTTCATCTGTCACCTCAGCCTCTCTCCAGGTTCTGGAACCCATTCTAACTCAGACAGATGGGGTCTAGGTTAGAGAAACTCTGGTCACAGGGGAAGGTTTTAGTCTTATGTTCAATATAAGTTTAGGAAATCTAGCCTGGACCTACAGGTTAATGAGGTTTATTCCTGTCTGCTCTGTATGAGGTCAAGAGCTAGGTAATGGGAGTTAAGAGGGGAAAAAACATGAAATCTCCATGTCTGCTCTCCCTCCAGAGTTTAGTGATGGAGACACATCTATGTCCATAAAATATGATTCATCACACCCAAGGAAACTATGTAGAGTACAGCTTCTCAAATTGCATTAAGAACAAATCTAGCCAGTTACCATGGCACATAGCTGTAGTCCCAGAGAATGGGAGGCTGAGGCACAACGATCACAAATTCAAAGTCAATCATCAATCTCAGAAATTTAGCAAGTACCTGAGCAACTTAGGGAGACCCTGTCTCAAAAAATAAAAAGGGCTGGGGATGTGGGGCTGGGGATATAGCTCAATTGGTAGAGTGCTTACTTTGCATGCACAGGCCCTGGGTTCAATCCTCAGCACCGCAAAAAAAAAAAAAAAAAAAAGCGAGGGGGATATGATTAAGCGCCCCTGGGTTCAATTACTGGCACAATAATTAATAAATAAATAAATAAATAAATAAGACTAATGCTGTCAGGCAAAATGGCACAAACCTTAATCCCAGCAACTTGGGAGTCTGAAGCAGGATGATTGTAAGTTTTTGACCAGTCTGGGCAATTTAGCAAGAACTCATCTCAAAATTTAACATAAAATGGGCTGGGAACTTAGTTCATTCCTGAAGCACCCCGGGTTCAATCTCTACTACCACATATGCAAAGAAAAAAAAATGCTTCCCCTCAAAATATGTGGCCAATCAATACTTTCATAAATACCATTTTATGAGCTCTCTTGGACAGCGATGTCAAATTATCACACACCTTTGGGCTTTAAGCCACACAATTTACTCTCATAGTTCTAGGTCTCTGTCTACACTAGCTCCTGGCTCCAGGTTTCCCATGCAATGTGGCTGCTTTGTTTCAATTCTGCCTCTATCCTCAGATGGCCTCCAAGTATCTCTCCTTTGAAAGTCTTTCATATGAATTTGTCATTGGACTTAAGCTTCATCTGGATAATCTAGGGTCATTCATTCTGAGATCCTTTATTACATCTGCAAAGACCGTTTTTCAAATGAGATCCTATTTACAGTGAATTTGAAATAAGATGTGAACACATCTTTTTAAAGGCCACCATTCAACCCACTGTCCCAATAAAAATGAGTTAATAGGAAAATAAAATGAAAATCAGACACCAGAGAAGCACACAGATTGTAGGCCTTTGGAACTGAGCCCTTACCTGTGGGATCTGACTCGACTCCAGGTAGATGGTGCACTATTGGTATCTCCTAGAGAATTGCTTGGTGGGCGGGGGAATGACTTCTACACATCAGAGTGCTCTATGTTGACTGTGCAGGTTTTGAATAGGCTCTTGGGAGAGAAAATACTAGAGGAGGGGTTGGTTTCAGGGGGTCCCCTGTGTTGAGCTCTTGATGTTGGTTTGGGACATGCTGCATTTGACTTTCCAGTGGGCTAGTCAGTGGGAAATGAGGCTGAACAGGGGTGGTGTGGTAGATTCATGGCCTTTCATCCAGGTGTGAATGTCAATCTCTGTCAATCCTGGTTCCAGCATGTATTGGCCGTGTGGCTTTGAGCCCTGTAGGGTTACGGGGAGAATTAATACGGGGGAACGGCATTGGGTGAGGCTTTTCTTATACCTTGGAATTGGCGAGAGCCCTCAATCTGAGGACCTAGCACAAAACTGGCCCATGCTTTGGAGAGCCAACTGACACTTTTCTGGACTTCCTATGAAGGTGGGTGCCATCCCCATGGACCTCCCTCCCTTCTCCCTGGCCTACCTTCAGGAGCCTGGAGGCATTCAAGGAGACTGGAGTGATTTTGGGGGGTGAGTGGGTAGTGGGGATTGAACCAGGTGCTACACCACTGAGCTACATCCTCAGTCCTTTTTTACATTCTTTATTTTGAGATAAGATCTTGTGAGACTGACCTTGAATCACTCTCCTCCTGCCTCAGCCTCCTGCATCACTGGGATCAAGGTATACACCACTGCCCTGGCCAGGGCTGAAGGGATTCTGATGCTGTGAGTCTCACAGGTTATGTGGTGCTGCTCAGTCACCCCCTACCCAACAAGATAGTGGACTTCCCTGGATCAGAGGCCTAGGACCTATTTTCAGCCTTCCCCAAGCATAGAAGTGGGATGGAGGCCAAAGGTAGAGACAGAGAGGATGTCAGGGACCCCCCAGAACACCAGCTGGGCTCCCTGGATCTCCAGGTCCATCTCTCTCCAGGATGGGGGTGGTGGAAAAAAAAAAAACTGATCTAATCTACTGTATTGGGAATTTCTTCCTTAGGAGCGATTGAGGAAATGTGGGTTCAAACATTTGTGCTCTGGATAGAGGCCCCTTTCTTTCTAGAAACACTGAGCATACGGGGCTTTCAACATCTCAACAGTTCCAGTCTTAAGCACTCTCCCTCTTTGTCCTCTCTGTCAAGTGGCCACCCACTTGACCTGCAGGTCAGTAACTTACTCAATGTTGGGTCCCTGAAGCAGCTTTGTTCTTTCAGCAGTGTTCACCCCCTGCTTCCAGGCACACTTTCCCCAGCCCAGGGCACTGAGAAGGAGCAAGAAGTGCTCTGGTGCATGACTGTGGGGTGTAGTCTCCAAGCCTGATCAGCTGGCTTGAAATCCCAGACCTGCTCTTTACTAGGCAGGTGGCCTCAGATGAGTTACTCAACCTCTCTGTGCTTGAGTTTCTTCATATAGAAAACAGAAATAACATCAGTACTTACTTTATAAGGTTATTGTGAGAAGTACATGGCTGTGTATGAAGTCATTAGAATCAATGCCTGAGCAGTTCTAAGTACAGTTGCCCTTGGTGTTGGAGGGGTCTTGGTTCTAAGAATCCCTGAGGAAACCAAAATCTGTGGATGCTCAAGTGCCTAATTTAAAATGGCAGGTTGGCACCTCACTGTTTACAGCAGCTCAATTCACAAGAGCTAAACTGTGGAAATAGCCTAGATGCCCTTCAGTAGATGATGAAACTGTGGCATATATACACAATGAATTATTGCTTGGCTTTAAAGAAGACTGAAATTATGGCATTTACAGGTAAATGGATGGAAATAGAGAATATCATGCGAAGTGAAGTAAGCCAATCCCCAAAAAACAAAGGTGAAATGTTTTCTCTAAGTGGATGCTGATCCATAATGGTCAGGGGGCAAGGGAAGAAGGGAGGAACTCTGGATTGAGCAGAGGGGAAGGAAGGGAGGGAGGGAAGAGGAGGGTGAGTTGGGGGGAGATGGTAGAACGATATGGACATTATTACCCCTATGTATGGGTATGAATGCACAAATTATTTAACTCTACATCATGTACAACCAGAGAAATGAAAAGTTGTGTTTTTGTAAAAAAAAAAAAAAAAGAATAAATAAATAAATATTAGTTTTTAAAAATGTCAGTGCTGGGTGCTGGGGATGTGGCTCAAGCGGTATCACACTCGCCTGGCATGCGTGTGGCCAGGGTTCGATCCTCAGTACCACATACAAACAAAGATGTTGTGTCCGCTGAAAACTAAAATATATATATATATATATATATATATATATATATATATATATATATTTATATATTAAAATTCTCTCTCTCTCTCTCTCTCTCTCTCTCTAAAAAAAATGTCAAGGCTGGGATGTGGCTCAGTAGTGGTACAGCATTTGTCTCACATGTTTGAAGCCCTAGGATAAACTCCCAACACCAGAAAAGAAAGACAAATGAACAAACAAAAAGGTATAGTATTTGCAAATAACCTCTCCCCCCCCCCCCACTCTCCTGGACACTTTCTTAATTTATTTATTTTGAAGTGCTAGGGATTGAACTTCCCGTATTCATTCATTCTCTCTTTCTCTCTCTCTCTCTCTTTCTTTCTTTCACCAGTGATTGAACCCAGGGGTTCTTAACCACTGGGAGACAAGATTTGCTTAGTTGCTTAAGTGGCTTAGTACCTCGCTGAGTTGCTGAGGCTGACTTTGAACTCATGATCTTCTTGCCTCAGCTTCCTGGGCCTCTGGGATTATAGGCATACACCACCACACCAGGCTCTCGTATATTTTAAATTGTCTCTACATTACTTATACCTAATGCCATGTAAGTGCTATGTAAGTAGTTGTTCTACTATATTGTAGAGGGATTCATGAGAAGAAAAATAGCCTGTATGTGTTTAGTACACATGAAATACATCTTTCAATTCACAGTTGGTTGAATCCACAGATGTGAAGCCCTCAGATGTGGAGGGCTGGTGGACCTGGGGAAGTCAAGCTGCTAAGCACATGGCCAGGTCTAGGGGAAGGGAAATCACTCTGCGGAGGTCTAGCTAATTAAATGCTTGCAAGAACAGAGGAGTGTGGGAGGCCAACCTTAAGGGTGACTGAGTTACACTCCCCAGCTGGGTGCTGAGGCGCTCAGTCACAGAAATGGGTGTGTCTTGCTACAGCCCCATGGGTGGAGCTATGCTCACCTGTTCCTTTGTAATATAACCCCTTGCCCTGTTTAGGAAAGAATCTTCCATGGAAGTGCCTTGTGTGTGTCCCCTCCTCTTACTGTGCCCTTCGATGTGGCCTACCCAGGTTTCAGTCAACCTGCTGACAGTGGACATCATGAAGATAGACTCAGCCCCCTGAAACCTGACCCCTTGCCTCCTTTGAATAGCTTTTCCTCAATAAAAGGGGTCAGCGCATGTTCTCGCTCTCTCTCTCTCTTTCTGCAGACCCTTAAGGTCAGAGGAGCCGTCACAGCAACCCGAAAGTAAAAGGTAGGAGGAACTGTCATCCCAGTTTTTAGATCAAGAGCCTGAATGGCCAAGTGGCCCACTCGGATCCAAACCCTGAGACGTCTGAATAGACACCAGGCCTTGGTTGGCTTCCGAAGGCTGCATACCCAGAGGAGGCATGTTACTGAAGGCAAGGGTGGTATGCATTGCAGCCTTCATGGAGCAAGGGTTGCCCTGGTCACATCAGGAAGTAGTCTCTCACCACTGCTCTGCCCTGAGCATCTGCTCCATTCTTTCCATCTGAAGAGTTCCTTTTGGTCCTCAGCCCACATGGCTGACCCTGACACCAGTAGCTTCTGAGATCCACATGTTACAACCTGGACACCAGAAGGGGGTTGAAGCCCTCTTCTAAATCCCAGCTCCTAAGTTCCTGGTTGGCACAGGTAGTGTGTGGTACCTGTTGTTTGGGGGCAGAGGCCAAGTTAGTTCTCTTACAGGAATATGGTAGCTTACTGGTGCACTCCTTGGATGAGTGATGGGTCTAGGAAGGGAGGTTTCCAGGCCAGGGGAACTTGGTAGGTAGTCCAGGAGGCAGCTACTCCATAAGCTTATTCTTTGCTCTTGATCTGGGGCCCACTCCTAGTTCCTTCTTACTCCTACCTTCAATTTGTCTTGACTTCTACTCATACAAATTCAGCTTGTGTCCTCATGTCTCTTGCACTCTGTGGAGGCACTCTCTGACAATAATCCACCGCTATTGTCTGAAACTCCACATGTTTTTATATTTGAAATGCTCAGATTATTCAATGACTTTGCATTGATTTCTACACCAGGTCATTTCAAATTCACTGATTGGTTTAAGAACTGGCTGCCTTAGGGATCCCGGTTTCTATTTAGACATCTGCCAAGTGACCCCTTTCTGCAGGTCTTTGGGCTCAGTGCTTCCACATTGAGCATGAACAAGGGCTGGTACCAGGAGGAGACATCCACCGTACTTAGCTTTGCCATTATGCTCCTTCCAAAAGGCTTTCCTAAGCTTTTCAATGATGAAGTCCACTTATGGTATAACATTAGACCCTTGAGATTGCCACAGGGTGCTGAGGACATTTGTCCAACTCAACAGAGTTCCAAATGTATAGTGTCTTAAACAAGTTAGAATATTATTCCTTGCTCAAATATCAAATAGAGAATGAGTAGTCCAGAGCAGATTGGATGGGGACGAGGCTGCTTCTGACTCACTGTTCCATCATCCCTCAGGTGTGGGCCTCATCTTCAAGGATCAAACTCTTTGATTACCACATTCCAGCCAGTGAGAGGGGGAAAATGCATCCCCTTCACTTTCAATGCAGGAGACAGAGTTTGCATCCTTTGCCTTGCTAATAGCTCATTAGCCAGAACTTAGTTGCTTGGCCACACCAGACTGCAAGGGGGGCTAGGAAATGGAGTCTGACCCTGGGTGGTTAGGTGCCCAGCTAAAATTTGGGAGTTGTATTACTAAGGAGGAAGAGAACATAGATATGGGGACAATGGTACCACCATTCTCCTGTCACCCATTTCTGATGCCTCTCCACCATTCAGTATGTCACCCCATCTTGGCATGCCCCAGTTTCTGATTCCTTTCCTGCTGGGCTCTGTCTTCACCCCACCCAAATTGCTCTATATCCAGTGTCTCATAAGAACCTTCTAACTGATCCCTTTTCTTCTAGTCTCCCCCTGTGATCATCAGAAGAAGCAAATCTGATCAAATGGCCCCACTATTCAGAAATTTTTCATTGGCTCCCACTGCCCAAAGCAATTTGCTTTTTTTTTCCCCTGTACAGGGCTTGAGCTCAAGGCTACTGAACCTCCAACCTACACTACCTATAGTTTCTGATGATTGGTCTCCAAACTTAGGGGTTCACTTATTCAATTGCTGATTAATTTGCTGAAAAGCAGTAGGTTCTCTGAAAAGTGCAAAGATTCATCTGAGACCTAGAGACACGCTGCTTCCGTGGGACAACAACGAGGATGATGGGAGAGCTGGATGTTGGGCTCAGGAGTTCAAGGGAGGTGGGTTCCACCAGCTGTGTGATCTTGGGTACCTTACCCTATGCACCTTACCATTTGGGACCTCAGTTTCCTCTAGCAAAATGGCAGCAGCTCTATCAACCTTAGAACGTCATCGTGGGGTTTAAATGATTTTGGCACAGGTTAGTTATCATCATCATCATCTCATCATCATCATCATAATCGTCTTCGTTGTCGATGTCCTCACCTTACCGAGACCTTTGTTTAAGAAGCCTGGGTCTGGCAGGGCTACTTTGCAGGCTGGCTTGGTGGAATGGGCAGAGTGGATCAATATCAGAGAGGTATTTCCAGTTTCACAACTAGAGATGACTCTGTCAAGTTTGCTCCTTCATCCAGTTGTCTATAGCCATGGGTTTCCCAACCGTCAGGCTTCAAGCACTATATTGCCTCATTAAATCTACAATAGCCTTGTGAGGTTGATTTTTTCTTGCTACCACCATATGGCTCCTCGGATTCTGCTGGCCATCAAGGCACTTTTCAGGACCAGAAGTTAAACACTAACCTACTTGTTAACTGCCCATAAGTCTCACCTTATCAGTCAGGCTGCTGTCACAGGCCGGGTGGGCCAGGAGCAGATGCACCAGGTCGGTGTTGCCATGGTGACAGGCCAGCATGAGAGCTCACAATCCATCATGGTCCTGCAGGTTGACCTCTGCCTGGCAGCTCAGTAGCGCTTGGACTGTGTCCTCCCTGTTGTGGGTGACCCCCAGCATCGGGGCAGTCTGGCCTCCCTGCACACGGGGCAACAGGGATATGGTGAAGCTGCAGTTGGTGCCAGGGTGCTTGGCAGGGACTCCTCAAGAAAATGACCATTCCTTCCATCGTGGCTTTCCTTCTCTGGCAGAATTCTCCTTCCCCAGGGTGCTAGTCAGGTACTCCATCTGCTCTAAAGGCTTTCCAACCCGCCACCACCACACAGGTGGGGTACACTGGACATCACAGCTTGTCAATCTCTCCTGTTTTCAAGGACTGTACAGTTGTTGGCAGGGACTGTCATCTTTGCCTCTGTCTCCACAGGACCTAGCACCCAGCACTGATATATATGTGGAGCCATGGGGGCGATGAAGGTTGCCTGCCTTCCTACCACCACTCTGGCCCAGCCTTCCCCGGGAAGCCTTGGTCTGCTCCACGCCTCTGGTCTTTTTATATTAATGATACCCAGAAGCCTTTGTTTCAGTAATCTCTCGTGTCCCTGTGGCTTTTCTAATCTGTAGCCCTTGACATCCCTGTGATCATGGGTGGACACAGCAAGAGAATCAGAATGAGAGTCCCATCTCCAGCTCTGCCAGCCACCAACATGGGACCCTGGCTGCCTCGATGCCTTCCCTGAATCCTAACTTGGTTTACAAATGAATGGCCTTTCTGTGTGTATCTCACAGGACTTTTGTGGGAATCACATAAGATAAAGGTTGTAAATATAGTAATGTGTGGTGGTATTTTTTCTGATAAAAATGAACAATATTTATTTCCCATAGATTTTCTTGTATACACTATTTAAATTTTTTTATTTGTTCTTTTTAGTTTCTCATGACAGTAAAGTGTATTTTGACATCTTATAAGGAGTATAACTTCCCATTCTTGTGGTTGTACATGATGTGGAGTTACACTGGTTGTGTATTCATATGTGAATGTAGAAAGTTATGTCTGATTCATTCTACTCTTTCCCATTCCCATCTCCCTTATATACGCTAATTATGTCGATATTTTCTTATAGTTATCTTATAGGAATTTATTATATATATATAGGTATTTTAATATTTTATTTTTTAGATATTGGTGGACACAATATTTTATTTCTATGGGGTGCTGAGGATTGAACTCAGTGCCTCACGCATGCTAGGTGAGTGCTCTACCACTGAGCCACAACCCCAGCCTGAATTGATTATATTTTGCCCCTGTGGTTCTCCTGAGCTCCAGGCAGGTCAGTGCTTTCTCTCTGATGGGATTCTGGGCTTTGTAACTCATGGCAAAAATCAGGCAAAGACTGTGTTTTCTTTCATTTCAGATTCCTTGTGGCTCTGAACACCATGTCTAAAAAGTGCTGAGGACGTATTTGCTGCTGTGCTGGCTGATTACAACTCCAATCTGCAGTCCCTGTGGATTGTGCTACCTGTTCAGCACCCTGGGGCTTTGAAAAAAGAAAGGGGGCTTGGAATCAGAAAAATCCAGGCTCTGCCAGTTAGGACCCAGATGAATGTGTGCAAGATATCCTCCATACCTCTCCCTGATCAGGGAAGACAGGAATGACCAGCATTCTTGGTCTGGTGGACTTGTGGTGAGAGTGGGGTCCTCAGCAAGCCCTGGGCATGTGTTACCTGTCAGGGTCTTTATGTGGGTTGGAGATGGTGTATGGTAATTGCCCAGTTTGTGGTGTGCATTGCTAGTTGTCCTGGTCCTCCACTTCTCTGAAACCCAGACACATCTTTCCAGAGAAGCCTGTGTGCATTTTTGGTGTGTTTTACTCAGCCCCAAGGTACTGGTTGTTCACTGGATGAACCCAACTGTGAGTCTCCATCCAGACCCCTCTCTGCAACTGTTAGTTAATTCAAATGGCATTTGCAGCTTGCCCTCCCATCTGCCCCTCTGCTTGACTCAGGGTCCTTTCTTCCCTCACCGTCTTTCTGGTCCAGCTCAAAACACTCAACACACAATTCAGTGGTCATTTACAGAGTCCTACTGGTCGCTGGGCTCTGCACTGACCATGGAGATACAAATACAAAAAAGTAGCTTATTCCTTAGGAGACTCTGAACTCCATTCCATTTTACCTGGCCTCTCCACCTGTCCTCATATGTAGAGGCCCCAGGGTAGCCGCGGGGGACAGCTGGCAGCTATGAATTCCCATCCCTTGTTGGGGGAGCTGGGGCAACTCCCTTTCTCTCCTAGAGCACAGGTGTTTCCTCTGAAAAAAGAATAGGTTGGCCTGATCTCTGCTGAGCATCGGTCTTGCAAGAGGCCAAGTTAGAGAAAAATTCACGTTTATGGGAAGAATATTATTTAAAATGAGAATAGCTATAGGGAGTCTTCTGGAATCGGAATTGTAGGTGAGTGAAAATACTTTGAAAACCAGAAAGTGATCTACAAATATCTGTGTGTGTCTATCAGGAGGATAGCTATTGATGGATGAAGTGTCCAAAGTGGCTTTGCCATCAGTTTAGGTCCCTGTGTGCAGTTGTGTTGGGGGAGTGTGGAACAGTGGATCTGAGAATATTGTTGGGAGAATTACTTCCAGGCCCCCTGGATCACTGCTTGTGGAAGCTCCTGTGGCCAGAAGATCCCGAGAAAAGAGCACATCCCTCAGCAGGATCCAGCTGCGAACACTGGGACCCAGAAACACCCTGCGACGCAGAAGTGCAGTTCCCCAAACATCTCCTTTTTTTATACTATTGTTTTTCAAACTTTCTAAACAACTGAAACTTTTTGCACCCATTTTCCCCTCCAATTTTAGAGCTTCTTTATATTTAACTACTAAAGTCAACCAGAATAGTGAGACTATGTTTACGAGGAGGAGAGCAAATTTGATTCAGGGTTTTACTAAGTGGAGTAAGTTGCTCAGGTCCTCACTAAGTTGCTGAGGCTGTACTTGAACTTGCAATCCTCATGCCTCTGCCCCCCAAATCACTAGGATTACAGATGTGGCCCACTGCAACTGGCCAAACTACTCTTTTTGTACTATTCAGGCCTTCAACTGGTTGGAGAAGCACCATCCACATTATGGAAGGCAATAGAAGTCCATTGATTTAAAGGAAAATCTCATCCAAAAACACCCTCCAAGTTGACACATCAAACTAACTGATCCCACAACATCATAGAACCTTGAGCAGACCCCCTGAGGAATGGCCTTGCCTTAGGTAAGCATGGAAGTATTGTGTATTCTTATATCCAACCCCCATTCAATCCCTGCCCCTCTAGTATGCAAAGCTGTAGGGCAGCTCTGATTGCTGCTTCTACCTCCCCAGAACCCCAGAGCAGAGAGCTGGAGACCTGGCCTCTGCCATCCCTCCACCCAGGGATCCTAAATACCCTTAGATACTAATCAGGTGGCTTCTCAGGCACTTGGGGCAATGTCCAAACACAGCATAGTTGTGGGGCCCTCCATGATTTCATTTCCATGGAAGTCTCCAGCAATAGGTTAACTCTTGTCTCACAAAATACATGCCAGGACAAGCTGAGCTCTCTCACCATAGGCCTTTTTGAGCACTATCCCTGAGCACTGACAACAGTTCTCCAGGCATAGCATGGACCACCATCATAGTATCATTGGGAGACAGGTACATGTATGTTCTACTTTGGAACAACTAGGTCAGAACCTCTAGAATGGGACCCAGAAATCTGCATTCTGGGCTGGGGATGTGGCTCAAGCAGTAGCGAGCTCGCCTGGCATGCGTGCGGCCCGGGGTTCGATCCTCAGCACCACATACAAACAAAAGATGTTGTGTCCACCGAAAACTTAAAAAAAAAAAAATTATTGGGCTGGGGATGTGGCTCAAGCGGTAGAGCACTCGCCTGGCATGTGTGCGGCCCGGGGTTCGATCCTCAGCACCACATACAAAACAAAGATGTTGTGTCTGCCGAAAACTAAAAAATAAATATCAAAATTCTCTCTCTCTCTCTCTCTCTCTCTCTCTCTCTCTCTCTCTCTCTCTCTCTTTCTCTCTCTCTCTCTCTCCTCTTTAAAAAAAAATTATTAAATAAAATACAAAATAGGGCTGTGGATTGGCACAGTGGTCGAGTGCCCCTGAGTTCAATCTCCAGTACCAAAAAAACACAAACAAACAGAAATCTGTTTTCTGATGATCACTGAAGTTTGAGTATATTACGCCCCCATTGCCCTTTCAGTCTGTGGCCTTTCACAATTGCCAGGTTCTTTTTGAGAAGTGCCAGTGGACATCAATTATAGAAGCAGATAGGAACACAGGTAAACCCTAGTCATGGCCTTCCTAGATAAGGTATGTCACACTGGTGAGCAAGCTTCACATTGAGTCTGCCAACTATATCAACATTTATTAGCAGCAGGAACAACATATGGCCCCCACCTATCCAGAAAGCCCAACAAGCTAGCCACTCTGTTTAAGGCAGATGGATTTTTTTTTCCCCCAGTACTGGGCATTGAACCCAGGGGCTCATGTATGCTAAACAGTATTTTCTATCCAATCAGATATGAGGAGGTGGGCCTTTGGGAGAAGAAATGCAGAACTGAGGGTGTCAGAACTCAAGGTCTTTGGTTCCTTTGTGCCAGTTCAAGCATCTTCACAGGGTAGAGGAGAGGCCAGACAGGGGCCACAAATCTCCACAAACTTCTCCAAGACCTCCAGCTGCAGCCAGAGACGCTTCATTCGGCCGCGTGGGGGCGCTGCGATTCTGGGTCTCTGGAGTATAACCCTCCAGCTGGAGAACAAAAAGTGCTTTTAGCTGAGTCCTCAAAGGGAACTGGAAAGGAGGGGAGAGGGAGGGCAGCAACCCGGGCAATAAAAGTACACGGAGAGGAGAAAGGAATGCCCCGGAGCCCCGCGCCCGGCCACCAAGCCTCATGATGTTGGGGACCCACGACCCCCAGGCAGGTGGTTAACAGACCATACAGGAAGGTGGACATGATCTTCATATGTGTGGGGTTCCATTGCCTTCCAGTCTCCATTTCTCCTTTAGCCATTTGGATCCGTTTGTTGGGCCCTTGACACTGAGCACTAGGATACAAACGTGAGACTTCAGGTCCTTTTTTTTTTTTTTTGCAGGATCTACAAATAATTTTATTGAAATTGAACAAGTAACACAACAGTCTTCCTATGCTGGGGACCACCCTCCCCAAGCCATTTTCCACACTCTAGAAGCACAGATTTTTGCACAATAAGAATTTTAAAAAAAGTAATTTCTATATAGAAATCAGATTCTGTCCCAACATCATCATAGACTAGACTATTTACAAACCTTCACATTTTAAGTATTCCTTTTATGTAAAACATAAACCCTTCCTTTTTGTGTCTACCAAGGGGATCCAGTACTTTCCCTTAAATGATACTGAAGGGGTGAGGATACTGTAGGGGAAGGGTGGTGGGCTCCTTATAGCTATTCACACCAGCCCTAGTGTGTTGTTCCTTTCCACAGGGTAGTAGACAGTTCCCTCCCAAGTGGTGTGGGGAGCTGACACAAAGAATGGGTGGCTTGGGGCAACTCCCCATATGCACAGGCATCCACAGCCCATCCTGACCGTGGCCTGCACTCTCTCAAATAGGGGAAGGATAAACAATTAATTGCAGTGGGTAAGGATCATTCCAGCCCTGGGTGAAGGGAGAAGCCTCTCACAACAGTCCCCATTTCTATTAACTGCCAGCAAACTGTCCATCTGAAAGTGGGAATAAATGGCAGGTAGGTGGGAAGAATCAGGCTGGTGCTGCCCCCAGCCTCTGTCCAATACAGGAGGAATCGAGGTAGCAAATGGCTGAAATGCTCCAAGTAGGGGGTACGGAAAGTGAGGGGACAGGAAGTTCTCTTTTGTGTAAAGCACCCCTAGCCCAGGGGCTGGAAGAAGGCAGACTTTATTTGTAAAGTGCTGTAGCATCTAGCAGGGCTTGGCCCTGGGAAAGCTTGGAAGGAAGCAGGCCAGGCAAGGAACCAGGAACCAGGCATTCCTGCCTGGCATATGCCCTGCCATGTTTCTTGCAGGGGTGGCTGGGGAGGGTGGGCTGTTAAATCTGCCATTAGCCTTCACCAGTCACTAACCACCTCCTGTCCACACACAAACCAATATACAGTTAAACCGAGGGACTGCCCTGCTCACAGGCAAAGGTTCTGGGCCAGTGGAGTTTATTCAGGTTTATTCTGGGCTCCTCAATGGAAACCTCACCTCAAGTCTGGGAGTTTCTTGCTGAGGCAGACAGTGTTTGTGTATGCCATCTCCCAGGCCCACACCTCGTAGAGAATCACAGGGAAATCCACATGGGGGGGCGGGAATAGCTTCACGAAGCCCTGAGGAATCAGATTCTTATGCACCCGCCTCAGTTTGGCCCGCTTCTGCCCATTCTTGGTGACGATTGTCTCTTCATGAGCCAGATCCCCGTCCTCGTCATGGAACAGGGAGCCGCGGCGCGGGAATACGAAGGGGGCACCGGGCGGCCTCGAGGCCCCACCAAAGCTTGTTCACTGCCCGCTGCCTCCGGGCCGCCGCCCCCTGTCGTAGAGGTGAAGGGCCAAAGGCCCCGAGCTTTGGAGCCGCTGGCGACCATGTGAGTGCCGCCAGGGCATGGCCGACCCGCGGCCCCTGCGCTCTCACAGTGCAGTAGGCTCCATCATGCCCTGCCCCAGCCTCCGCCGCCGCCTTCCGCCGAGACTTCAGGGCTTGGGCATGGATTTCAGAACTCAGGTGTCCCCATCCCCACCCTTCTCCTGTCCTCTTCCAAGATCTGAAAGAACTTTTTATTTTATGGTGAATTTATAGCACTAAGTGCAATTGTAGGTGCACTGAGGAGGAGGAGGGAGAGGTAGAGAAGGATGAGGAGGGGGAGAGGAGGAGAGGGAGAAAGAGAAGAGACTGGGGATGTAGCTCATTGGTAAAGTGCCCCCCCTCCGCAATACTAACAATTGAACAGTAGTTAAAAATAATCTTTAAAATCAAGAGACTCATGTGGGGCACCATGGGGCATGGCTCTAATCCCTGGGAGGTTGAGACAGGAGAATTACAAGTTCAAAGCCCAGTCTCAGCAAGAGCCAAGCATGAAGCAGCTCTGTGAAATCCTGTCTCTAAAACACAAAATAGGGCTGGGGACTTGGCTCTGTGGCCTAGTGCCCCTGAGTTTAATCCCCAGTACTACCATCCTCCTCCACACCCCCCCCCCAAAAAAAAAAAACAAAAACAAAATAGAGACTCAATTCCGGGTTTGGTGGCCCATGCCTGTAACCTTCACATTTGGGGAGGCTGAGGAGGTAGAATCACAACTTCCAGGCCAGCCTCAGCAACTTACTGAGGCCATGAGCAACTTGGCAAAAGACCCTGTCTCAGAATAAAAAGGCCTGGGGAGGTGGCTCAGTGGTAAAGTTTCCCTGGATTCAATCCTCAGTGCTCCCCCCTAAAAAAACTAAAAACATATAGGAGGTACAACGCAATTTTTTCCTGCCTTAAGTAATTTATTACAGGTTGACGATGTGTCAATTTCAAAAGATACAAAACTGAGTAAGACCATTTCCTGGGCTCAGCTTGCTGAGTCATCTGGGGAGGCAGATGGGAAACAGGGATTGCAGGAGAGGAAGACAGTGCTATTAGAGAGGAGGCTGGAATACAAAGAAGCAGGGCCAGGGAGCATGCCTATGGAGCAAGGGTCAGGGGAGTCACCTGCAGAGGCTGCAGAGCAGTAGGAGTTAACCAGGTGGCCAGAGAAGTGATGGGGGTGTGCTTCCACATGGTGTCCCTGGAAAAGAGCAGCATTGGAGAAGAGCAGGTTCCACAAACCACCCAAAGTCATATGTGCCTCCAGCATGAGATGTGAGAAGCGGGTCCTCATGAGGAGCCTGCAGTTCACCCCTGCAGCATGACGGGGTCACTGAGGTGTCTTCATGTGGGGAGTTTCAGTCAGATTTGCCCTTTTAAGCAATGAAGGTTTGGCCTCCATAGCATTGTTTTGTGGTTGTTGTTTTGGGATGGTTATTTGTTTATTGATTGATTTTGTTGCTGGGAATTAAACCCAGGATCTTGGGCAGGATAGGCAAGCCTTCTACCACTCTACCAGTGATCTACACCCTCAGCCCTAATGGTATCTTTTTTTTTTTCTCAAAGTGTGTTCCATATACAGTTCCTTTTAGCATCCTGGATAGGGGCAGGTGCACATTTAGACATCAGAATCTTGCCTAGCGTGAAGGCCCACACCTGTAATTCCAGCAACTCAGGAAGCTAAGGCAGGAGGATTGCAGGTTCAAGGCCAGGCTCAGCAATGTATAGGGACCTTTTCTCAAAATAAATAAATTAAAAGTGGGTTGCAGCTCAGTGGTAGAGTTCCCCTGGGCTTAACCTACTTCCTCAGGTGATTCTTCATTGACAGTGCTCGTACACACACACGCACACGCACACACACAGACATAGACACACACACACACACAGATACAGACACACACACACACACCAAATTATAAAGAACCTCAGATTTAGCAACTAGAAAAGCAGAGGAAACCCTGCAACCAATAATTGAAGAACCTGAAGTCTACAGAAAATGTCACATCATCCTGACCAGAAGATGGTGCAGATTTTCCATTTACCTGATTTTACATATGGCTGTAAAGATGGAAATCTTGTTCAAAAGACATTGCTTGATCTCCCTTCCTAAATCCAGAAGAGGGACCCCCAGAAATTGTGATGACAGACAAGAAACTGGAAAGACTGTGGGTGTCTGGGTGGGGTGTGCTGGGGATTCAACTCAGGTCTACCTGAGTGCTAAACACATATCCTGCCCCTGAGCTGACTCCAGCCCCAGAAAGACAGGAGGGAACAGCCATTCATCTCGACAGAAGCCTCTTGTTTAGAGAAAGATTTCCTCATAAGGACCTGTCCTCTAGGCTGGAATAGTACCAAGCCCCCAAAGGAAATCTCTAATCTTGTTCTATTTGGGCTGCAGAGTCAGGGTGAGAAGAGGTGGGTCTCTGTAGAATTTCTGGCCTCAAGCACTGGAAAAAGAGGAGGCTTCTAGACCCAAGACAAGTGCAGATGGTGCCACAGGGTCCTTAGTGATCCACCCCACCAGTTTTTCCTAGTTCCTACTTGAGTCCTGGCATCCATAGGGCTGCAAGCAGAGCCACCACCTTGGCACCAATGCTGAGGAAGAGGTAAGTAGTTGTGGGTGTGCAGCAGCCGTATCTGTGCAAAATGCCATGTTCCTCTACACTCAGCACCCTCTTTTTTTTTTTTTTTTTTTCTGTGGAGCTAGGGATTAAACCCATGGCCTTGTTCATGTGAGGCAAGCACTGAAGCAGCTGAGCTATATCCGCAGCCCTTTTTGTTTTATTTGTTTGTTTGGTACTGGGGATTGAAGCCGGGAGCATTTAACCAATGAGCTACATATCCAGCCCTTTTCTTTATATTTTATTTTGAGACAGGGCTTCACGAAATTGAACACACAATCCTCCTAATGCAGGCTTTTGAACTGCTGGGATTACAGGTGTGGACCTAGGCACCTGGCTCTGAACCCTCTTATGAATTCCAAAAACTCTTATTCAGATTTCCCTCCCATGTTCCCTCTCCCTATCCCACTATGAATCAGCCTCCTTATATCAAAGAAAACATTCCACATTTGGTTTCTTGGGATTGGCTAACTTCACTTAGCATTATCTTCTCTAATTTCACCCTTTTACCTGAAAATGCCATGATTTTATTCTCTTTTATTGCTGAGTAATATTCCATTGTGTATATATGCCACATGTTTTTTATCCATTCATCTATAGAAGGGCATCTAGGTTGGTTCTACAATTTAGCTATTGTGAATTGTGCTGCTATACACATTGATGTGGCTGTGTCCCTGTAGTATACTGTTTTCAAGTCTTTTGGGTGTAGACCAAGGAGAAGGATAGCTGAGTCATATGGTGGTTCCATTCCAAGTTTTCCAAGGAATCTCCATACTGCTTTCCATATTGGCTGCACCATTTGCAGTCCCACCAGCAGTGTAGGAGTGTGCTTTTCCCCCACACCCTCGTCAACACTTATTATTGTTTGTATGCATAATAGCTGCCATTCTGACTGGAGAGAGGTGAAGTCTTAGAGTGGTTTTGATTTGCATTTCTCTAATTGCTATTGATGATGAACATTTTTTCATGTGTTTCTTGATTGATTGAACATTGCCGCAGTCTGGCTCGGCAAAGTAACCAGGAGGTGACAAGCAACTTGAAGGTTGAAACGGGAACTGCTTTATTACGGAACAACAGCGGTATATATACCTAACTGATTACACACAGCTTGACTCAATTAGCATCATCCAGATACAGCAATCAGCCAATAAGGAATCTCCACCATCTTAATGGCTCTCTGGTGTTGCCTCACAAACCATTCCTCCTGGCAAACTGCCAGGTGCCACCTTGACTTGATTCGCGGCCCTCAACAGAACATCATCTTCTGAGAAGTCTCCCTCTGGTCCTTGGCCCATTTATTGATTGGGTTATTTATTTATTTATTTATTTATTTATTTATTTATTTATCTTTGGTGTCTAGCTTTTTGAGTTCTTTATATACCCCAGTGATTAGTGCTCTATCTGATGTGTGAGGGGTAAAGATTTGCTCCCAAGATGTAGGCTGTCTATTCCCCTCACAGATTGTTTCTTTTGCTGAGAAGAAACTTTTTAGTTTGAGTCCATTGTGGGAGACCAACCTTGAACGTGACTGAGTCACACTCCCAAGCTGGGTGCTGTGGTGCTCAGTCACAGAAATGTGGCAGAGCTTTCCCCACCCTTCTTGGGTTTGGGGGATGGTGTCTTGTGCATGGGTGTGTCTTGCTACAGCCCCATGAATGAAGCTACACTCACCTGTTCCTTTGTAATATAATCCCTTGCCCTGTTTAGGATAGAATCTTCCATGGAAGTGCCTTGTGTGTGTCCCCTTCTCTTACTGGCCCTTGGGTGTGGCCTACCCAGATGTCAGTCAACCTGCTGACAGTGGACATCAAGAAGATAGACTCAGCCTCCTGAATCCTGACCCCTTGCCTCACTTGAATAGCTTCTCCTCAATGAAAGGGGTCAGTGCGTGCTCTCTCTCTCTCTTCCTGTGGACCTTTAAGGTCTGAGGAGGCATCACAGCGACCCCAAAGAAAAAGGTATTTGTGTCTCCTGTGTGGTTATTTTGCAAAGCCCAGTTAGTCCAGTTTACCTGGAGTGACCCCTGAGCCTTTTAGTCCTGAGAACAAAACCCAGAAGTCCATCCCATTTATTGCTTCTTGATTTTCATTCTTGTGCCACAGGAGTCTTATTAAGGAAGTTGGGGCCTAATCCCACATGAAGGAGATTAGGGCCTACTTTTTCTTCTATTAGACTTAGGGACTCTGTTTGTATTCCTAAGTCATCAATCTATTATGAGTTGGGTTTTGTGCATGGTGAGAGATAGGGCTTTAATTTCATTTTGTTGCATATGGATTTTCAGTTTTCCAAGCACCATTTGTAGAAGAGCCTATCTTTTTCTCCAATGCATGTTCTTGGCACCCTTGTCTACTAATATAATTGTAGTTTTGTGGGGTAGTTTCTGTGTCCTCTATTCTGTACCATTGGTCTACCAGTCCGTTTTGGTGCCAATACCATGATGTTCTTGTTACTATTGCTCTGTAGTATCATAGTATAAGTATGTAGTATCTGTAGTAAAAGTATATGTGTTATCTGTAGTATAAATTCTGGGATAGTGATGCCACGTGCTTCACTCTGGGGATGGAGGCCTGTTTGCCTGTGTACCTGATGGAAATGGCAGGGATCAGTGGATTGGGGCTTCTGTAGTGGATGATGTGCAGAAATTTCCAACTTATTTTTTTCTCTGTTAACACATGATTGCAATCATATAAACAAAAAGTATGCATCCAATAAAATAAAATAAAATGTACTGTTCTTGGGGCTGGAGTTGTGGCTCAATGGTAGAGAGCTTGCCTAGTATGTGCGAGGGCCTGGATTCCATCCTCAGCTCCACATATAAATAAAGGTATTGTGTGCAACTACAACTAAAAGATAAATAAATATTACAAATAAATAAATAAAATGTACTATTCTTTGGTGAAGATACTATGTAAGCTAGAACTAACCACCACATCCGGTTTATGGCTCAGTTCTCCAACTCCCAGTTCACTTCATGCTATAAATCTCTTGAGGTCTTTTAATCCTAAATCTTGGCTAAACTCTTCAGGTTTATCCTGTTGGCCTCAGAAATCCTGAGCAGTGGTTTATCTCTGTGTGTGTTCATTACTATAGTAATCAGTTATGTGCTTTCTTTGAAATTGAAGTGAGAGGCAACTCTCCGTGCAACCCCAGTTATAAAACCACAGGCAACTATATGCTACATGGTTCTTGCAAAAGAAATTCGAGAACCATGCCAACACAAACAGACATTTCCACATGTGAAGCAAATCAAATGCCATTTCTTGCAGCCAAAGATCTTTATGCCAAATATTCTGCTGTGGGCTGGGGATGTAACTCCACAGTAGAGCACTTACTTGTTTAGCATATGTGAGGCCCAGGGTTAAATTTCCAGTCCTGCAAAAATTTTAAATTAAATTTTAAAAGGGTTAGGCTCAGTGTCAGAGCTTTTGTCTACCATGCCATGAGGTCCTGGATTCAAAGCTCAGCACATTAACAACAACAAAGCAATCAAACAAACAAACAAACAGAAAAAGAAAAGAACAGATAAATAATTGGTGTTTGTATGTCGACAGATAATTGAGGTTGGCTTTCCTGCTTGTTTGGGTGCTAGGGATGAAACCAGGGGCATCTTCCCCCATGGTAGATGAGGTTTTTACCACTGGGCACCTAGGGGGTAGTTTTGTTTTGTTTTAAAGACAGGATCTGAATAAGTTGCTTAAGGCCTAGCTAAATTGCTCAGGCTGACTTTGAACTCATAATCTACCTGCCTCAGCCTCCCCAGTTGCTGAGATCACAGGCAGCCTCCACTATCTTACCTGAGAATCTTATGGAGTATTTTTGCAGGAGTCCGGGGATACTGGGGATTGAACTCAGGGGCACTGGACCACTAGGCCAAATCCCCAGCCCTATTTTGTATTTCATTTAGACACAGGGTCTCACTGAGTTGCTTAGTGCCTCATTTTTGCTGAGGCTGCCTTTGAACTCAGGATCCTTCTGCCTCAGCCTCCCAACTGCTGGGATTACAGGTGTGTACCTCCAAGACCAGTCCAGTCTTATATTTTTGATAATTTCATTTTGACCTGAATAATTTTGATTCTTTCCTATTAAGATGTAAAACAAAACTGTAAATGGAATAGCTCTGATTAAGTTTGATGAATATTGTAAATGTTCTCAAATGTAGTTAATTTTAAAATATTGTCTTACCATTAAAAAGTAACAACTTGGGGCTGGCATTGTGGCTCAATAACAGAGTGCTTGCCTAGCATGTGTGGGACACTGGGATCGATTCTCAGCCCCGCATATAAATAAATAAAATAAAGGTCCATTAACAACTAAAAGTAAAAACATAAAAAAAGTAACAACTCTTCATCTTCCAAGCCTAAATAATGGTTTTCATGAATGTCCCAGCTGATGTTCTTTTCTTTTCTTTCTTTCTTTCTTTCTTTCTTTCTTTCTTTCTTTCTTTCTTTCTTTCTTTCTTTCTTTTTTTTTTTTTTTTTTTTTTTTGGTACTGGGGATGGAATTCAAGGTGCTTTACCCCTGTGGTCTATACCCAGGGGTGCTTAAGCACTGAGCCACATCCCCAATCCTTTTTTCTTTTGAGATAGGTTCTCATTAAATGGCTTAGAGCCTTGCTAAATTGCTGAGACTGGCCTTGAATTTGCAATCCTTCTGCCTCAGCTTCCCAAGCCTTATTGGGATGATAGGTGTGCACTCCACGCCCTGCTCAGGCTGATGGTTATAAGATTATCAATCAGCCAGTGTGTAACTCACAACTGTAATCCTAGTGTAACAGTGGTCCATTGATGGTTTGGTTATTTTTTTTTTATTTTTATTTATTTTTTTATTTTTTTAAAGAGAGAGTGAGAGAGGAGAGAGAGAGAGAGAGAATTTTTAATATTTATTTTTTAGTTCTCGGTGGACACAACATCTTTGTTGGTATGTGGTGCTGAGGATCGAACCCGGGCTGCAGGCATGCCAGGCGAGCGCGCTACCGCTTGAGCCACATCCCCAGCCCAACTTGATTTATTTTTAAATGGACATACATGTTTTCTTTCTCTCCCTGCTCCTCCCTAATCTCATCATCCTCCCTAATCTCAGGGGAAACAGGATTCCTGGACAGTTTTCTGTCCCTGAGCACACACCCACCACAGGAACAAAGTAATCCAGACTTTGGGGATGGCACCAGAAGATCTCAGAAATTACTGTCTCCCAAGTTTTAGTGGATTACAATTCCAGACAGAAGACTTGGAATGTAGACTTTGAATCACCTCTTTTCTTTTTTTTTAATCTTTTTTTTTCAGTTATAGATGGACACTGTGACATCAGGCAAGGCGAGCAGCTACTAAAGTTGGCAGATTTTAAAAGGCCACTGAATGAGAATTTATTCAAGATATCACTCCCAGGTGGAACTCATCAGACCCACAGAGTGGACAGGAGAAGGGTCTGAGGAGAAACAGCCTGGGAGCTTGACAGGACTGGACATTTTTGGGCTTATAGCAGGAAGGGAAGGGCTTGGGACAGGAAATGATGTTTTCAGTGTCCCTTGTCCCACTGGAGTTGGTTGGGGGAGCTGGCTATGCTCCAGGATTGGCCAGGGGTCCCACTGATTGACAGGAGTTTCCCTGGTCTCCTGATTGTTTCTTTCCTGAGCCTGCTGCTTTGTTCTAAGTCACTGCCTCCAACCTGACAGACACAACATCTTTATTTTATTTATTTATTCTTATGCTGTGCTGAGGATGGAACCCAGTGCCTCAGGCATGCTAGGTAAGCACTCTACCACTGAGCCCCAGCCCCAGAGCCTGAATCACCTCTTTAAAAGCCCCTGCTCCCCTTGATGGGCAGAATCCTCTGGGACAAGAGTCCCCTGGGTTTGTCTTTTGCTTCCAAAGCAACCAAACTTCTTTTTCCTTTTTCTCAAAAGTGTATCATCTTTGGGGACATGGGCCGAACCTTCTGTCACATCAGGATCTCAAAGGCGAGGCAAGAGAGCCCCAAGTTTGAGGTCAGCCTGGGGAATTTGGAAAGACCCTGTGTCAAAAGAAAAAGTAAAAATAAAAAAGACTGAGGATATAGCTCAGTAGTAAAGTACACTTGGTATCAACCCCTAGTACCAAAAAAAAAAAAAAAAAAAAAATCAATGATGCTAAGTTGAAAAGCAAACACTACGTTTTTTTTCCTTTCCTGTTGTAGTTGGACACATTTCCTTTATTTTATTTATTTATTTTTATGTGTTGCTGAAGATCGAACCCAAGGCCTTTCATGTGATAGGAAGCACTTTCCCTCTGAGCCACAACTCCCGTCCTGTTTTTAATTTAAAAAAAAAAATCATTTATTTATTTATTTAGTTAGTTATATCCATTTTGGTGCTTGGGTGAATTCAGGGCCTTACACATGCTAAGCATATGCTCTAGCACTGAGCTGCACCTCCAGGTCCCAACATCAGGTTCTTTTTGGGCTTGATCAGAGGTTTTTGCCTGGTTTCTGTGATGATGAGGTATAGCATCAAGGAATTTGAAATCACTGATGATCACAGAGCTGGGAAAATTGTGGATTCACAAGCAGGTTAAATGGTTGGGGAGTCCTCCAGACTTGATGTGCAACTCAATGATCTAGAAAAACAGAATAATGTGTCCCATCCTGTCAGGTTGGATTCACTGTACTGATAATTTCATGGGAAACATGAAGAAGCAATCGGAAAACATAAGAGGGGAAAACCCTGGACTCTTTCTAGGGTTGCAATATACACCAAACCAAAATATTTCTTCTGTTTTTTCTTTCTTTCTTTTTTTTTTTTTTCTTTTGTTTCTGGGAATTGGACCTAGGGGCACTCAAACACTGAGCCCCATCTGCAGAACGTTTTTAAAATTTTATTTAGACATAGGTCTCGTTAAATTGTTTAGGGCCTCGCTATTGCTGACACTGGCTTGGAACTCTTGATGCTCCTGTGTCAGCCTTCTTAGCCTCCAGGATGACAGGCATGTGGGAGACCAGGCCCAGCTGGCCTAGAACTCTTGATCCTCCTGAGCCATTGGAATTACAAGCCTCTGTCACTGTGCCTGGCAAAACAAAGGTTTTAATGGACAAACTATTCAAAAAACTGTTGCCAAAAGCTCAGTCCTTGTCCCTGTTGATGCCAATCCAATAACAAAGATTCAGTTCTGAGAAAAAGGAAGAAGGTTGATTGCTTTACCAGCAAAGGAGAAACATAGGGGGCTGCTGTCCCAAAGGCTATGCTTCTGCCCATCAGCAGGAACAGGAGGCTTTTACAGAGGGGATTCAGAGAAAAGGAGATTAGGGAGGAGAGATCAGGAAGGAGGTGGGGGATTAGGGAAGAGAAGATAAGAGAATTTCAAGGAAAAGAAGATCAGGGGTGAGAAAATAAGGAAGAAATTAGGAAAAAGAGATCAGGGAGGAGAAGATCAGGGAGATGAAGACTGGGGAAAAGAAAAAAAAAAGTTTCAAAGCCACCAGGGATATAGTCAAAGCACCAATTTACAAAGCTATTCAGGTCCTTTCTTCTGGAGGGGTCAGTGTGCCCCACAGACAGCACACTGCAATTCGAAGATCTCTGCTCTAAGGAGCCATCACCCCAAAGGCAGCCTACCCACCAGCCAGCTGGCTGTATGGGAGGTGCACCATAAACAGGCTGATTAAACCTGAGAGGCTGCCTTAGTCTTTGTAGAGGGGCTGAGGGGAAGCCAGACCAGTTGGGGGTTGGGGGTTATTTCAGTGATCAGAGGGAAGATGGGCTTGCTCAGAGTTGGTGCAAAGGAGAGGGATGGAAGTGGATTTAGGAATGGATGAACTGTGGGATTAAAGAAGACAGAAATCCTGAGGGTGTGAGCATTAGGCACTGGGAGGTGCTTTTTAAATTTTTTTTTATTTTATTGGTACCAGAGATTGAACCAAGGGGCACTTTACCACTGAGCTCCATCCCCTGGCCTATTTATTTATTTATTGACAGGGTCTCACTGAATCCCTAAGCTGGCCTAAAACTCACCATCTTCCTACCTTGGCCTCCGGAGTCGCTGGGACTACAGGTGTGCAGCCACGGGAACAGGTGCCTTTGCCAAGACACATGTCTGCAGGCAGGATAGGTGGGGTGGAGAGCTCAGTGGCAGGCTTAGGGAGAGACTCTAGGGAGGGGCTTTGGGTGGGATGGGATCCAGGGGAGGGAATGAAGATTCCGAGGGGGTTGGGCCTAAAATCTCAAAATCCTCAGGAGGGGAGGAGCCAAGGAAGAGGTGAGCAGTGAAATAGCCTTGGCTGAGACAGTCTCTCACCTTTGTTCACTGCATAGCACTGAGGTAGCAATCTCCTCTCAGGTAAGCCTGGCCCTGGAGCAGGCCCCACAGCTGTTGGGCTCCCTCGCCTCTTGCCCTGCTTCTTTCCATTTGGGTTGTGGGGTGCTAGGAAACAGCATTTTAAAAATCTCTATTTTCAAAGTGGGGGTAGTAAACTAGCAGGACCCTGAGAAGAAAATGCAGCATGTGAAGAGGTCTATACAGGTTCTATCTGTAAAAAGATGATGCGGTGGGAGGTGAGAACTTAATAGTGTCTTTTTCAGGAGCAGTGTAACAGTCAGAGCTGTGGAGCAGGCGCCTGGTTTACCATCTTCTCCTTTGCCCACAGGGGAACGTGTACTTTTTGTTTTTTGTTTTTTTTTTTTTGCACTGGGGATTGAACCCGGGGGCACCCGACTATCCCCAACCCAATTTTATATTTTGAGACAAGGTTTCCCTGAGCTGCTTAGCCCTCGCTATTGCTGAGGCTGGCTTTGAACTCTCCATCCTCCTGCCTCAGCCTTCTGTGCCTCTGGGATTACAGGCATGCTCCACCACTCCTGGCTCCTATCTTTTTAAGGAAACAGAACTAGACAAGTCACTGCTCTTTTCCCTGTTGATAAGATGGTGATTTCCTTCGTAGTCAACCTTGAATCTTGACTTGAATATCATGGACTTGACTTCTAGATAGAGACTGCTGACAGTAGACCACATCGTGCTCTGAAACTGGTCTGTTCCTGGCAGAGGCACGCAAGTGGGTGAGTTTCTGAGGCTTGGCCAAGGGTTTGGGGAGTGGACAGTGGTGGGCAGGTCTGCAGGGTGGGGGAGGCAGCTGTGGAGAAGGGTATCTTAGAGTGAATCAAGTGAAGTGACCCTTTACAATCTCAGGAGTTCTAGACTAGAAATTCAGTGCCCAGCTCAGCGGCACACTGTAATCCTTGGGATTTGGAAGGCTGATGCAAGGGAATCAAAAGTTTGAGGCCAGCCTCAGACATTTAGTGAGATCCTGTCTCAAAAAATGAAAGGGGCAGGGCACAGTGGAGCACACCAGTAATCCCAGCATCTGGGGAGGCTGAGAGAGGAGGCTCCTGAGTTCAAAGCCAGCCTCAGCAAAGGTGAAGCACTAAGCAACTTGGTGACACCCTGTCTCTAAAACACAAAATAGTGCTGGGAATGTAGCTCAGTGGTTGAGTGCCCCTGAGTTCAATCCCTTGGGTCCCCCTCACCCCTTAAAAAAAGGTGGGCAGTGGGAGCTGAGGATGTGACTCAGTAAAGGAGCCCTCCCCCAGGGGTCAATGCCAAGCTGTTTGCCAAAATAATGTGAAAGGAGTTTTCCTTGGGTCTGGGATTGTGACTCCAAGGGAGAGCAGGAAGCACTGGGCTTCCATCCTCAGCACCACATAAAGATATTCTAACCACCTATAAAAACTCAGTCAAGATACCAAATTTACAACTATTAAATATAAATTCCACTTGAATTAATGAAAGTAAACGTGACCAGTGATCATTTTCCCTCCCAAGATTCTAGCTACTCTGAATTCTACCTATAGGCACTCTGGGTGGAGAGTCCCTAGAAAGCAAGGTAAAACAGGCTGAAGCAAAATTTCTGGTCAGGTCCTGATGATAGCCTTTAAAAGGGGTTAGCTTTATAGACCTAAGTGACTGAAAATTGAGCTTTATTTTTAAGCTCATTTTCTTAATACTATGAAATAGGAGGCAGTATGCTTAGGAAGAACTGAGACAGTTAACAATTCTCAGGCCTGGGGCCTTAGGGCTGGTGGGTAGGTGAATTCTCCCTAGATTTTTTTTAGATGTTGATGGACCTTTATTTTCATATATGCAGTGCTGAGAATGGAACCCAAGGCCCAAAGCCACACACAAGTGCTCTAGCACAGAGCCACAAGCCCAGCCTGTCCCCCTAGTTTTAAGGAAGGGAAAAGTAAATGTTGTTGATTTTCATTTCTTTGGCTTAGGGCCTCCCTCTTTTCATATGTTTATTGCTATTTGCATTGTCATTAAAGTAAAAGACTTCAAAGTAGGCCTTTTTTTCCTGACAATTTCATGAACTTCATTTAATATAGGCTCTGGCCTCAGTAGGCACTCAGTTTGGTGGGCTATTACTTATGGGGTGCAGGGTTAGAGAATAAGGTAGGGTGCCAACTTCAGTTCTAGTTAATGAGTCTCCTTCCTTGGGTCAGGGACCTTTGACATATTTTGATGACTTCATATTTTTCTTATGATTTTCTCCTTTCTTGCTACTTGGGTTTTTGTTCTGTTTCTGAGGCCAGGTCCTTGAGAACCTTTTAGTCTCTACAGATCTCTTCTCCTTGCTGTGCACTCTTCCATGGACATTTTGGTGCCTTTGTTCCAAGTCAGCAGTGGGTATGTGGGTAATTTCCAGTTTTTTTCTCATGGTACCTGTGGCTTTTGCAGGACACATGACCCTAAAAACTGAGTCTTGGGTGACAGGGCCTTTGCCAGGTTATTGACCCCAAGATCTAACAATGCCTGGGGTCCCTCTAAATGCAGCAAGGGCGAGCTTTTGCCCCAGTAAGGGCTGTAGGGGCTTTCAAATACAGGGATGTGGGGTTTTGTGTGTTATTTGGGGGAGTGAGTTTAGAGGATTGAACTCAGGGCCTTAGGAACCCTAGAGGCTTGGTACCAAAAAAATGAGGTTTTTGACAAAAACCTGGCTCCAGGAAACTTATTTTTGGTACCAGAAATTGAACCCAAACCCAGAGGTGCTTAACCACTGAACCACATCCCTACCACTTTGTATTTTGTCTGCCACTTTTTTTATCTGAGAATTGAACCCAGGTGCCTTTTAGCACCAAACTACATCCCCAGCCCCCACCCCCCTTTTATTTTTTTTTTTTTAGAACTGGTCTCACTGAGTTGCTGAGGCTGAGCTAATGAGGCTGGCCTTGAACCTTCAGCCCTCCTGCCTGAGCTTCAACTGGGATTACAGGCATGCCCCACTGCCATAGTCATTTGTTTGTATATAAATATATACACAGATTTCATATTATTTATCTTAAATTTGGAGGGGAGCAGAATGTCAGAATTTTTTCAGAGTTTGGAATAAAACGTGCGTGTCTATGTATGTATAAAATGAGATGACAAAATTTAATAATGTGAATGTTTTTACTGGTTTAAAGTTGATGCTCAATAAACTCTGCATTTTGGAGCATCTCAGATTTAGGATTTTTTTATGGAGTGCTCAAACTACGTGTATAGAAAATAATGTGCAAGTTTTATCTATATATTTGGTGTATCATAGATATTATATAGGAAGATATTCTATAGAATTACATGATGTATACAAACAGTCATTGTATCAACCATTGTCTTATCAAAGGGCATTGTTTTCTAGTCACAACAACCTCAGTATTCAAAACCCTGTTTGGGTTTTCTTTTTTGAGTGCTGGGGATTGAACCCAGGAGTGCTTGATCACTAAATTACTGAGACCTGCCTGGAACTTGGAACTTGCTGACTCTGGAGTAGTAGGTTCATGTCACTGGGCCCTACAAGATATTCTTTTGTTGTTGTTGTTGTAGATGGACACAATGCTTTTAATTTTTATGTGGTGCTGAGGATTGACCCCAGGGCCTCTCAGGAGCTGGGCAAGCCCTCTGCCATTGAGCTAAATATTCCTAAACAATTCTATTCTCCAGCTAGTGAAATTAATATTCCTTGATATCAGTTAATACTCTGTCCATCCAAAATCTCTGCTGCTTTATAATTAATCTATTCTGAAGAATAAACAATATTATGAAGCATGTAGAACATTCTGATAAGTCCAGAAGTGTATGGCTGTCACAAGCCACACCTACAGACTGTTGTTTTTTTTCAATTGATTTTTTAAATAAGTTTTTTAAGCCTGACACTTTATCAAAATGAAGACAATTTTTAAAAACTGAGCCTCACATAAAAAAATTGATCTATTCCTTTTAGTGTCCACACAAGGCACACATGTTGCATATAGTGAGTTCTGTTAGTCTAAGCTAGAGAAGGCCCCTCTCTGGCCTGTGTGTTGAGGATTCAAGTCCTGTACAAGGCTCCACATTGTGGATTGTTAGGGCTGCTTCTATTTGTGTACCACTCTTGGTGCTGGGTTGTCCTTATTTTATTTCATTAAAAAGGTGATTTTTTTCAACTAGTTTGTCTTTTTTAGGTTTGTCCAGCAACTCCACATTCCCTTTGTCCCCTAGCCCCTAGCAATCACTTGATGTCTACGACTAAAATGAGAGCCTAGGTCAAAATGACTATTTCTTAGGTCTGGTCTGCGTAACTTAGATTGTATTCAAGGTTTCTCTATGTTGTATTGGATGTCAGAATTTCCTTTAAGGCAGGGTGATGTTCCACTGCATGTATGTGCCATGCCTAACTTACATTATCAATCTGTGTAATCAAAGAGACTTCTCTTCCTTGGTTTTGTGTAGGATTCCAGGTTACCTTAGACTTTCATAAATTGCTGTTGCAAATTGTTTAAAAATGTTTGTTTTATCAGCTGTCAGGCTCATCTGTTTTCTTCCTGTGCTGGGGAATGAACCTAGGGCCTTATGTATGCTACACATGTACTGTGCCACTGAGCTACATCCCCTACACTTTTTATATTTTTGAGACAGGTTCTTGCAAAACTGCTCAGGCTGACCTTAAACTTATGATCTTCAAGTTCCTGAGGAGCCTCAAGTTACCCAGCTTCCTGAGTAACTGTATTTATAGTACATCCACCACACACAGCATGTCAATGGGTTTTAATGATCATGCACAAATTGTGATTACTGACTTTTCTCATTCTAGTGTTCTTATGCCGATCTCATTAGTTGTCCTCTACTAATTTTTGTGGAGTACACATACTTCATCAAGTTCATATTACTGAGTTTCTTAGTGAAATTCATTGGTAAATAATGTTTTCATTTCCTTATATTTCAGATGAGAGTTTTTTGAGGATTCTAGATTCCTGGAGCCTAGCCAGAGTGCAAGAACCAAAATTACTCTTTAAAAGGGAAAACAATCTGGACAATATAGGCACAATGTCGACTGTACAGTCAAAAATGTCTAGACTTGAAAAGGAACTAGAACAAACCACGTGTGTCAAAAGAAATCAGCTAAGAGGAACTGATGAGGAGCTACCTCGGATGTTAGATTTCAAGTACAAAGATCATTTATCAAGAAATATTGTGGAGAAATTTACGTTCTTATTGGGAATGCAGAATGTGATGTTTTTTGAGATGAGGGAAGCCCTGAGAAAAGAACTAAATGAAATCCTGGTAAAAAGTAAGATATCTGAAACAAAAGATACAGAGCATGATGGTAGCAGGGAAGAGTGGCAGGAAGCGAAAGATTTAGCTTCACAAAAAACAGCGTTTGAGGAACAAGAAGAAAGTAATTCTAAATACACTGAGTGTACTGAAAACTTAACTTTTAGAAAGGGGGAAATATATGGGCCGGGGCCGAGTTGTAAATGGGACAAAGCCAAGATGTCCACTAGCAATCAAGGGAAGGAATTATCCCAGAATGAGCCCCAAAGTTACCAAGCCATTGGGGGGATGGCAGAAGCCTCAGATATGTACGACGACACATGTAGAAATGGCAGTCACCACATAAGACTGCCCGACAAAGAGAAGAGAAAGCATAGGGAGGGTGGAGCAGTAAAAGCAATGGAGAAAGAAAACCACCAGGGCCTCAGTAACAAAGGGAAGACCGTCAAAGCATCAAAAGAAGGAACTCTGATGGATGAAGGAGCCGTGCTCACCCTGGCTGCAGACCCTCTGGCATCAGCCACCTTGGAAGTCAGTAAGCAGTGGGGCGACATCTTCAACATTTTGAGAGAAAATGGCTTTGGACCCCAGTTTCTGTGTGGGGTCCAATTAGCATTTAAATGTGATGGTGAGATGAATAGATTTTCAGACCTGCATAGTTTACGACAATTTACCAGCCAAAAACCTGTCTTAGGAGAATTACTGAACCCTGCGCTCCGACAGAAGGAAAAACCAAATCTAGGAGGAGGATATGGGGTAAGCATATTAATGTATAAGGTTATGTCTAAAGCGTATGTAGGGTCTCGATGAGTTGCTTAGCCCTCAGCTTTTGCTGAGGCTGGCACTGAACTCACATCCTCTTGCCTCAGTCTCCTGAGCTACTAGGATTTTAGGCATGTGCCACTGTGCTTGGTTACAATGCAATAAACAGACATGTAAGTGGTTATTTAAAATATGTTCAGGGATAGGGATATAGAAGGACCAAGGTAGGCATAAAGACATCATGAATATTTGTTGCCAATACTACTAAAGCAGGTATGAATTTTGGAATAATCAGAGACAAACTTGCCTTGCTTGGGGATTAGGCCTTCACAAACATGTCATTTCTACAAGGCCCTGGGTTTGATCCTCAGCACCACAATAAAGGAAGAAAGGTTGAAGCAGTTCTCCCAGTACTTGCTCATTGTCAAAGTGGTAGTCATAGTAAATTTAGAGAGCGAAGTGAAAATTTTAATTCTGTAAGAGCCATACAACTTACAAAACTTTTCTTTTGACTTTCAGGGTAACTCTGTAGTAAATTCAAAACAGGAAGCTAGAGGAACAGCAAGTGATAGCTTCCATTGCTTATTCATCAAAGAGGTGAAAGTCTCTAGGCCAGAAGTGAAGAGCTTAGAGACCCCAGAGGAAGAGTTTTCAGAGTGGAAGGATAAAGGAATCCCTACCTTTGAGGTGACAGGAGAGACCCACAAGGCTGACATCTTTTGCATGAGGGCAGAAGAGGAAGAAGGGGCCTGTGCCATCGAAGAGGAGGGAGAAGAGGCCTTGCAGGTGAATTTTGATACCTCTGAGGAAGAAGAGTGGTGGGAGGATGAGTGGTGGGAGGATGAGGAGGAGAGCAGATATTTCCCAAAATTATGTGAGAAAGGCCATGTTCCTGAGACAACTGTAATGGAAATGGAGGGAGATTATGAAAAGATTATCACTTTCAATTGGGAATATGATTCCGACTGAGGAGAAGGATGGTTTTTTACATGGAAGACTGTTCCAACACACACATCCAAAGTCGCAGACCTAATCCAGGAACCAAAGAAACTGTAGAAAAACTGTGATCAGAATCTTCAGAGAGATGGAAGAAGAGATTGAAAAAAAAAATGCCTTCCACATATCTTGGAAACTAACAATTCAACAGATGACCTTGAGGAGTAGAATAGACATCCTTGAAGAAAGACTTTGCAATCTAGATGATGAAATGGAAGAATTGTCTAAGGATACCATACAGATGGCCAAGCAGATAATAAAGAAATGCTAAGGGAGAGGGAGGACAGATGCAGAAGTGCCAACATTTGTTTGATAGGAATCCCAGAAAAAGACAGTGAAGAGAATGAAGCAGAGGACATACTGCAGGAAATAATTGAATAAAATTTTCCAGGAATTGCAATAGTGAGTGCTCACCGAATCCCCAGCGTGATTGACAAAAACAGACTCACTCCTAGGCACAACTTGGTGAAGTTTTTGAATTGCAGTGAAAAAGAGAAAATCCTAAAGGCTTCTAGAGAGAAAAAAGAAATCACCTACAGAGGCACAAGAATCCGACTGACAGCCGATTTATCACTGGGCACCCTGGATACAAGAAGTCAATGGAGCAACATCATAAAAGTGCCTCAGGAGAAAGGCTTTCACCCTTGAATCCTGTATCCAGCCAAATTGGCATTTGATTTCCAGGGTCAAACAAAGATATTTTTTGATATGGAAGAATTTAGGAAGTTTATTTCTTGTGTACCCACTTTGAAAGAATTATTGGAGAAAACAACATA
Organism: Urocitellus parryii; assembly: GCF_045843805.1. Taxonomy (NCBI): domain Eukaryota; kingdom Metazoa; phylum Chordata; class Mammalia; order Rodentia; family Sciuridae; genus Urocitellus; species Urocitellus parryii. The sequence goes on along the minus strand of NC_135541.1, from coordinate 44,399,697 downwards.
GGTAGCTGCAACTTACACTCTCCTCACCCCAGCAGATACAGAAAATCGAGGAATACAACATGACTAGAAGAGTGGGAGATAACGTCTTCATTTGGGGTTGAAGGGAAAGGAGTGGTATTACCCAGATGTTAGGAAGGTTAAAGGGCATATTTTAAACATTTAATGATGGTCATTGTAGTTTACCTAGGGTGAAGATTCTGTATTATTGAGCAGGGAGGAAGGAATCTGTGCATGGAACAGATGGGGAAAGTAATAGAAATGTATAGGAGAAAGGTGGCAGGGTGTATTAGAAAGAAAAATTGCAAATGCTGATTGAATGGGGAAGAATATTTCATAATTTTATCATTCTGTAGCGAATGTGCTTTTTCCATTTGAATATACTCAATTTGCTATTAAAAGTTTTACCTTTTCCAACGTACTTTGTCCTTACTGTATGTAGTTGAATAGTTTTTGAATTTTACTGCTTAACTCCATACAGATCAACTCTCTTCCCTGTCTTTTCAATAGTTGTGATTTTGTTGTTTGCAGTACTGGTGGTTGAAGCCTGGATCTTGCCCATGCGAGAAAATCCCTCTACCGTTGAAGTTGCAGCCCCACTCCTGATGAGAAACCACCAAGGGTTAAGGCATTTGGTCCTGGTAAACAGTTGGGAAGATGAGACCCTTAGTCAGAGTTGCCCCATTATCTTTCCACTTTGCCTTGACAGTTTTACAGAATTCCCACACACTTGTAAAAAACTTCTTATGGGAAGTTTTAAAAAACAAATGTCCTGCATACTGCTCAGCCTGCTTCTCATAGTAACATCTTCAATATCGAGTGTGACATTGTTAAGTAGATGATTAGGTTTCTAAGGCCACTATAAGAAATTAATAAAATTGAAGATAGAAATTGACTCTCAGGTTTGAGGGCCAGAAGTGCAGCATCACTATCATGTGACTGAAATCACTATTACAGGCTTCAGGGAGAATGTGTTCTTACTCTTCCAGCTTCAGGTGGCTGCTGGCATCCCTTGGATTTTGGTCAGGTGCCAAGTAACTGCTGTTTACCCTTGTCACCCCAAGGCTATTCTTCCCAGAGGCAGGAACTCTGTCCCTCTCATAAGGATACTTGCAATTGCATTTAGAACCTATGCAGATGATTCAGTATCATCTTCTCATGTCCAAAAGATAATTTGGTCAAGTTTGCAAAGTCCCTTTTGCCACATAGGTAGTAAGTCCAGGGTCTCAAAATGGGGGCTGGATTCCTCCCCCTCCAATACTATGGATTGAACTATGGGATTCTCTGACTGAGCTACACCTCCAGTTCTTTTTTATTTTATTTAAGTTGCTGAAACTGGCCTCAGTTTGTGAGCCTCCTGCCTCAGTCTCCCCGCTGGGTATTCTGAAGAATAATATGGCTTAGGGACCTACAGGCTGTGGGAGGTGACAAAATGCTGACAAAGCCACTCTTCACACATCTCTAGTCATCCTCTGTGAAAGTTAAAGGGGTGGGTGGTTATAGATAAAATAGTATCCCTCCTCCCAACTCTTAAGTCCCTTGGAATCTCAAGGAAACATTGAAAGTTGGTGTGATTCAGTTAATTGAGATGAGGTCATCCTAGATTAATTGTCCTTAAGCCAATCACTGGTGTCCTTGAAAGATACACAAGAGTATGTCAAGGTGGGGTTGCTTGGAGTGATAGCTCCACAAGCCAAGGGACACCCTGTATGCCCAGCAACCAGCAAATCTAAAGGGCAAGGAAGGATTCTTGTGTTACTCTGTGAGCATGATCTATAAGCAAGTATCCTGATCTCCCTCCAGGCTGAACATTGAGGCAACTGGGTATGCCAACCTCTCTGTGAAGTTGTGGGGTGAAGTGTGTGGAGACTCATACTTACTGTTACCTTCAGAGCTTAGCAAATTATGGTTTAATTACAATGCCCTTCTTTTTTTTTTTTTTTTTTTTTTTTTAAAAAAAAGGTATACACAGTGGCTGGGAGAGTTACAGTGGTAGAACATCCACTTAGCCTGCACACATGCAAATGGCTCCACCCTGGGACATAAGATAAAAGCCAAACTTTCCATTTCTCATCCATAATTTATTTAGGGGGTTGAGTTACTGGGAATTGAACCTAGGGGTGCTTTACCACTGAGCAACACCCAGCACTTTTTACTTTTATTTTGAGACATTCTCACTAAGATGCTTAGGTCTTGCTAAGTCACTGAGGCCTGCCTGTGATCCTCCTGCCTCAGCCTTCCAAGCTGCTGGGATTACAGGTGTGCACCCCTGAGCCCAGCCACACATAATTTTTGCTTACTGGCCTTGTAGACTAAAAAGCAAGACCTTGAATGCCATTGAATATTATTTGTAAGCCAATCTGCTACTATTGAACCCGTGGGCTGTTTCTTCATTGGAGACAGCCTGGGGAGGACCCAGGAAGTCAGAAGGTGCTGTCAGCTGAGCCTTCCCTTCATGGTAAACACTGGGGTGCTTTTTATACACACATCATTTCACCCTCACTAAAGTCTCCTGTGCCATTATCTGCCATGTTATAGGTGAAGAAATAAAAAAATCATGAAAATTACTTGCCCAAATTTACAGAAGTAGATAGTAATATTATCTAAAATTCTAAATGGTCCATCCTTTCTACACTTATGCTATTTATATTTTTGTGTAATTCCTCCAAGTACTGATGATTTTATTTATTTTTGTGGGCTGGAGATGGAATATAAGATTCTGCATGAAAGGTCAGTGCTATACTACTGAGCTAGCACAGACGCTGCCTTTTTTTTTTTTTTCTTTTTTAAGATAGTCTCTTTAATTGCCTAGAGCTTTGCTACATTACTGAAGCTGGCCTCAAACTTGGCTCAGCCTCCTGAGTTGGTGGGATTACAGGCATGCACCATGATATCTGGAGCCACCGAATTTTTATTTTGCCAAATTGAAACTCTGCCTGTTAAACACAACTATGCCCCACTCTCCAGTAATGCCAACTTCCTGTTTTTATTATTCAGACTATTCTAGATATCCCATGTGAGTGGAATCATAGAATATTAGTTTTCTTGTGACTGACATTTCACTTCCATAATATCCCTGGGGCTCATCTGTGATGTAGCAGGTATCAGCATCTCCTTGGAAAAGGCTGTGGAATATTCCTTTGTACAGATGTACCACATCTTCATTCATCCATCCATAGATGGGCTTTTCTGTTTCTTTCACATCTTGGCTATGGTGAATAATGCTGCAGTCATTATGAGTGTGTAAAAATACCCTTGAAGTCCTGCTCTGGATATATATCTAGAAGTAGAGTTGTTGGGTCATAAGATAATTCAGCTTTTAGTTTTAGTTTTTTTTTTTTTGAGAAATTTCCTTATCATTTTCCATAGTAGTTGTATTTTTTTACGTTTGCAACTGCATCTGGGTTTTTATTTTGACACAGGGTATTGCTAAGTTGCTCAGGCTGGCCTCCAACTGGAGAGCCTCCTGTCTCAGCCACCAGAGTCACTGGAATTACAGGCATGCACCACTATGTCTGGCTTAAAGATTTTGATGCATAATTTTTTCCTTCTCCTCCTTTGTGGAGGTTCACTTGCTGCTGCTGGAGCCCCCTGAGGCTCTAGCTTCTGGCTCAGACTGCAAACCAGCCTGGCCACCTGGCCTGCTCATGTCATTTGCAACCAGCACCACTACTGCACCTGTGCACACACACCTTGACTTCTCGTGTGCCTCAAAAGTTGGGGCCAACAGGACTGGGGTATCTGGACCATGCATTCCTGAGCCTAGAGACTTCTGCTTTGACCTCCTTCTTTTTCATCCTGTCCCAAGGAGGCTAAGTTAGTGGGCCTCCAAGAGTCACCTCCATCAAAAGCAAGCAAATTTCATATGAAAGCAGGTTGTGGTTGGAAAGCCCACTGCTCTACCAAATAAAAAGACCTGAATATCTGCCTCCAAGTAATCTGCGTGCATCTTCTTTGGATAGAGCATTGTAAGAGGGGTATTTTACTGCTGATCACATTTTCTCCCCATAACCTTTTTCCTCCCTCCCTCCCTCCCTCCCTTCTCTCTCTCTCTCTCTCTCTCTCTCTCTCTCTCTCTGCTGGGGTTTAGATCTGGGCCTCATATATGCAGGCAGATACTCTACCACTGATCTACACCCCTCAGACCTGCTGATTGAATTACTAGCTGCTGATGGGTTCCTCCAGTGTTTACCAAGCTTGTTGCAAATTTACACTCCTTGGACTTAAAACTCTTGTAAAACAACCATAAAACAGAGAGACTCAACACTGAACCACAAAGGAAGCTATGAGGGAATGAAATCAAAAGCATGATTATAATATTATCCATGATGGAGTTTAGTAGCTGCTCACAGTGGGATTATTCCTAACCACTGCAGAATAGGCACGCTTTCTCTTTCCTTTAACCTGTTTCTCACTGGAGCCAAGATGTCCTTTATTATCACAGAATGTTTTGCATAGAAACAAGTTTCTTCTGGAGCCATACAAAGTCCTCCTTGTTTTAGAAAGAGAAGATCGAGACCCTATCTGTTTTCAGAGAGTCTAGTGAAATCTCTAGTTTGGAGACTGACCTTTTTAGTTTTCCTAAATCTATATCTATTTGACGGCTGAGGACTTAAATTTTTTTAGAGCCTGTGATAAGACCTGTAGTTCCTAAAGCAGTAGATCCAGCTATTCCCAAACCAGTCAGGAGGGGAACTAAAATGGGGGCAGCCAGTCTATGTTGATAAATCAGTGGGCCCTGGCCTTTTAATAAGTCCAGGTGTTTTTTTTTTTTCTTTTACTCCATCCAAATAGTAAGTTACATAGTTTAGAGTTATTGACAGTTTAGAGATTTAGGCAAGGAGTTCGAAGTGGGACCCAGGAAGCACAATTTTTGGCAAATGGGGAGTTGTCCCACTTATTATTTGGGTTGTGGAAGCAAATGTCTCTTTCTGGGAGATCACCCAGGGAGGTTTGGGGAGTAGTTCCCCAGGTACATCTTCCTGAGCTAGACATATTGGTGAATATCTATACTGACCATATTTCTCCTCTAATATTAGGGACCTCCTACTGTTGTAAGGGAAAAGGGTGATGACCATTGTTGCTGCTTTGAGCTGAGCGGGGTTCAATGTGCAGTGGGCAAGCAGTTTGGAGTCCCTTTTTAGAAACTGAGTGGGTCAAGGAGGCCATGATAAAAAATTGGTTCAGGAAGAACAGGATGTAAATTCACCTGGGGTGGGCACTTCTATGAGAGAGAAACAAAAAGACATGAGTGCTGAAGTAAGGTTAATACAAAATAGCAGTTGTAGCATCTGGAACCTGTCCCTGAATATCATGAAAATGATAGAAATTAATAATTCTTTATCAAGAGGAAGAAGATCTGAGAAATTGTTCCCATAACAAGTCCTACAAAAGCCTAATAAGGTACTTTTTTGGGGGGGGGAACATAAATCTTTAACAGTCAGAATTATCAGGAATGTAGACCCAACATTTAGTTAAATTACATAATGTCATCTGATTTTTGTAAAAATACCTTTTGGCATGATCTCTATGTTCATTAAAGATCTCTTTGTTATTTGGGTTAGATAATTATATTAATAAACATTGATTGCATCTACCTGTGTAGGAAGTTAGGAAGATCTGTAGGCCTTAATCTGACTAAAACTTCTGGCAGTTTTTTATTGATAGTTATCAGGCATTTTTGCCTAAGAATTTCTCTTTTGTTGCCTCTAATCTTACTTATTTTGGGGGGAGCTAACACTAATGTACACTTTAAGTTACATTAAAATAATTGTTGTTTCTGCTGCACGATCAGCACGCTAGCTTCATACTAGAGGTTCTAAACATAGAAGTTAACTAGTGAGATCAAAATAAAGACACCGAAAACTCAATTTACCTTTTTCTTGCCCAGCTAAGAGATGGCCATTCACAGTTCTTGCCTCCAGCCACCTGACGTGGTAGAGAGGTTTACACAGGAGACCAGCAGGAGAGAGGAGGAAGCAAGCCAGAGAGTGGGCTTTTATTGGGGAACAAAAAATTCAGGGGAAAATTCTATCCAATGAAGGTTGAGGGGGACAGCATTCCAAGGTAAGGGTTAGTGATTGGTTTCCAGGTCAATGGTCAGTCACATCCCCACATGGACCGGCCCTCACACCTGGAAAGGGTGGGGTTAAAGCTCTGACACAGCTGGCCTGAGTGCCTCACACCCAGTCAGGGAGGTAGACCAATCACGTGTGAGAACGGCTTCCCACAGTTGTTTCTTTTTCAATGTCCAGGAATGGCTGTGCTTTGGTTTTAACTGTTTTTGCTAGGTGCTTAAGACCAAGCTAGTCAAACTGACCTTGTTCCTATCTGTTGGTAAGAGTCAGCTGAGTTTTCTTGGAGGACATTCTTGGGGAACTTGTGAGCAGCATTTTAGTTCTGTTAGTGTCATCTGCATTAGGATGGGTCAAGGTCTTGCTGACTATATGGCCTCCCTTGGAAGCATCAGGCATGTCTCCCCTTTTCAATGACCCCCCTTTTTTTCAGCATAGACACTCATTGGCTTTCTGCTCTCCAGTGGTCTCATTAATCTCCCTAATCAGGAGGGTATGTGGCCTGGAGTTGCAAAGCTTTTTCCCCTGTCCTGGTTTCAGGCTGACTCAGAGGGCCAGAACCAAATATTGGTTTCTTTGGCCCCTTTATGTTAAGCTTAATATTTAAATTTGGCCTTAAACATCTAGCAAGATAGTTTTGCCAGTTTTAAAGTAAGAATGCTGGGCTTTAACATTAATATTTATAACTTTACAGTTAATTTTTACATAACACAATATCCTTATTTTATTTATTAATTTATGTAATGCTGAAGATCTGCCTGAAGGCAGAATAGGACACCTTAGCATCTACTGTATGATCCAATCACTGTACGCCAACAAGGCAGCTTGCAGACCCAGAGACCATATTAGGTTTTGGCTATAAAAACTCGCTCTTGCCTGGTCCTCCTCTCTTGCTCTCTCCTTTTCTCTCACTTTCCCTGTCTCTCATATTCTCTCTCTCTCTCTCTCTCTCTCTCTCTCTTTGTGTTAATCAGACACTGCCACAATAAAGGTCTCCTGGTTGCTCTTAGTGTAGTGGTCACTTTTTTTTTTAGTTATAATGAAAATACAAAGTGAAATTAACAGTAGTAAAAACATATTTAGCTTGTATATAATTTTGAACCTTGGCTGAGTTATATAATATATTTTTCTACTTGAGATCACAGTAATCTTTCCAATAAAATCAATCTTTGAATATAAGTTTATTATATTATAACTTCTGGCCTACTTTGAAGTTATTCTGACATGTTGTAAGTTATGAGGCAGAGCCTTATCTCAGGTAAGGCAAGGCTCTTTATAAAACCTAGGTAAAGTGTTTTAGTTCTAAAGCTGATCTTTGTCTCTCTTTTTAGATATCATTTTATAAAGTTTACATATACTGTTTTCTGACTCTATGAATGTGAGTAGCACAATATGACATATATTTGAAACATTAATTTAAAAAGGCTGAGAGCCCTTAACATTTTTTTTCACGTGTTAAGTGGCAAAATATTTTATAATATTAATCTTTAAATAGATTAGGCTCTCATTACTTTTTAAAATATTTTAAAATTTTTATATTTTAGTGTAAAAGGCAATATAAGTTTTGGTTATAAAACATCAAATAATATAAATAAATCCCCAATAAAATCTATTATCTTTATAAGTTTAAATTACCATTACAGAAGTTTGGAGAATACCAGCTTGATAAGATGTTTCTTTAAAACTTTTATCTTAAAAGATTTTTATACCTGAAAGATATGAACACATTTAATCTGCAAAGAAAAGTAATGTACTACATTTTTATTGATTTTTTATATTAACCAAGGTTAGCTTTCAAAGGAAATTCTAGACTCTGTAATGTAGGACAATACTTTAAAATAACAGTTGCTGTTTAACCACAGATGTAAAAATCTTAATTTTTTTAAAGATTACTTGTTTTAGGGGATAAAATTTAATAGACACAATGTAATTAATATTTTTAGAAGTTTTTGTCATTTTAACATATAAATATATCAGTACATTATTATTTGTTCTTAGGGAACAGCTTGAATAGTTTTAACTATTTGTATTGCATATATAACCAACTTAGTTACATATAAACAATTTAATATTTGTCTTTTATTTATAGACCTTTATATTACTTAACTAGACCCTTTTGTTGTTTACTTAGATGTATTATAATTATACTTTACCACATAAAGACTTTTTACCTGGAAACGATTTTTTATTAAATATATTTTTATATTTAGAACTTTTTAATAATTTTTAATCCATTGATCCTTTTTGTGTTTATACCTTGAAATAACCTTATAAATTTCTGAATTTAGATAAGTTAACTTATTTTAATAAGATGAAATATTTGTGACTTACAGTACTTTAATTGAAATATAGTTGAAACCTCTTGACTTCTTGTATGTAGAATTATACTTATTGGGACTTTTAATTTATAGTAACCTTGTTTTTATGATAACACAAAATAATTTTAAATTTCCTTTTTAGTTTACCAATTTATGAAAACACCAACATTGTTAAAGTATTTTACCTTATGGAATTTAAGGAGTTAAAAATACTTGATATTATATTTAACAGTCAGCATTTTAACTTTGTAAACCAATTAGATGTCTCTAACAAACACATCCATGATTAATTTTATATACGTTTAGATGTACTCTACATATCTTTTTGAAACACAAGGTATTTGACAAGTGTTTTGAATAGTATTAGTAATCTTTTTTTTTTTTTTTTTTTTACTGTGTAAGAAAAATCCTAGGGACAATGGAAGTCAGACACTTTATAGACATTAAAAGCCGTTTAACCATCTAGAACAAAACTGTGTATTAGTAACTTTAAAGACATTTGTAATTTTATCTATTTTCCCAGTTTGAATTGAACCTTTTAAATCATATTAACCAAATGTATTTGGATCCATTTTTAAAAATTTTAATTTATGAGCTCATATGTCAATTTTTTATAGCAAATATATGTAGACATGGCAATACATGTAGACAGACAAAGCCTTGTAGCTTATTTTTTTTTTAAACTATCAGATTGAGAGTTAACCCTTGTAAATTGGCCTTAGAATAAAGCTGAGTTTAATCAGAAAAACATATTAATCAAGGCATATTGGATCAAAATTATGAATTTAACAAATATAGAATTTTAAAAACTTTCTAAACTTTTTCCTGAGGTGGTCCTGTTCATGAAAGCTGAAAAGAATTGAGGGAACATAGACAGTTGAAGGGGGCTTATTTCTCCTTGGAGGAACTTCCCAAAGATACACCTCCATTGGTCTCTTTGGGAGAGTCCCCTAGGTTGGGGTCCCATTCTAAACTGTGTTTTTCTGGTTTCTTGGATAGTGGCCACCAAATTTTAGCCTGACATTGAAAAATCTTTAGACCATTTTTTAATAGTTGGAAGTTTTTCATGCTTGCAAATACTGAGAGACAAAAGCCAAATTTTCTAGACAAAATTATGTATTTTTTGTTATACAATTTAGGAATAATAATTTTATAAAACACTTTAGTTTTAATCTGTCCTCTATAAGAAATAACATGATTTACTCAGTTGGACACCTGGCCCAGTTCCTAAATGAAGGCAATCTCTAGAATGCCTTTTTCTTTTTACCTTTAGCCTTTACTTTTGACAATTCTTTTAGTCCTCTTGGCAGCACTTTACATTTTAATGCAAGCTGTAGAGAGAACAGGTAAAACCGTTTTAACAATTTTTTTTTTTCCAATAGAAACAAACTGAGGTAGAAATTAACACAGAACACAAAGGGAACAAACAAAAACAAACCAACAAAGTCCTGAAAAGTGTTAAGAAAACAAGTTAAAGGGGCACAGGTAGAGACCTCTGTGGCTCTTTCTTGTCCCATAATATTGGTGGAGAGAAGGAGTCCTGATGATAGAAGAGCAGTTATGAGAACAACAAAAGGGCCCACGCACAACACACGGACAGATAAAAACAAGACAAATGGTCAGCGAACAGACACTGACAAATGACAAACAGCAAGGCAGACATTGGACCATACATGAATAGATAAACAGGACAAATGGCTGGTGAACTAACACTGGACAAATGACAAACACCAAGAAGACACTGGAGAAATGACAACAGCAATACAGACCCAGGACAAGCAACAGTCACTGAGCTCACACAGGGAGACCTCTAATGGGGCAGAGACCATGTCTCATCCTGCCCCCAGACAGATGAGGTCTCACAGGGAGACCTCCAGGGAGACAGTGATAATGTCTCATCCTGTCCCAGGAAAGGTGTAAGTGACTGTGTCCAATCTGACCTTTTTCCCCAGAAGAGTCCACTCACCAGAACTGACAGGCTGGCAGGAGGCTTTTCAGAGTGTCCTAGGAAGGACTGGAGTCATTCTTGGAGTGAGACTGAGGAACATCTCTCAGGAGCTCCCCTCTACTCCGGGGCCAAGGTCCAAAGGCCCGTCATTGGAGGCAAATTTGGCATAAGGGTAGGGAAGAAATGGATCCTGGATGAGCCCCCAAATGTTATAGTTAAAGCTTCGTCCCCGGGTTTCATAAACTGACTTCCAGACCACTCACATATAATCAAATCAAGCCTTTATTGAAGCACACTAGTGGTAGCTGACCAGAATATAAAGCTGTTCCCCTAATCAGCCCCAAACAATTGCAAGGGCACTCCTTATAAGCCCGAAAACCACCCTGTTCAGGGGTCCAGCCAATGCAAGCAAGCCAGGTTACAGAAGTGGGAGAGTGAAGTCAAGTGGGAAGCCTAAACAATCAGTTAGCCCAGTCACCCCAGTTAGAGAAACAGAGCCCCGTTACGCTAGTTACAGAAACAATGCCCCATTAGGTATTTCTGTGTTCCTAAAGGTTTCTATGGCAAAAGGAAAATAAATCTTGCCCCAGTTCTGACCCTTCTACTTGGCCTGGTTGTTTTATAGGATGAAGTTATAAAACAAAATGGAGTCACATTTGCTTCTACTATCAAAGACTCTGCTGGAAAGGAAGGCAAATGTCATATCTGTTATTCTAGAATTTGTGTTCTAATTCAGGGAATTTGAATTTTAGAAGGTGTATATGTTCAAGAGACAGTTAAAGCAAGTTTCAAAATTAAGTCTAGGCAAGGAGTGGAGCCAGGGGCACTCTATCCCTGAGCTACATCTCCAGCCCTTTTTTATTTGGGACAAGGTCTCCCTGAATTGCCCAGGCTGGGTTCTGACTTGCAATCCTCCTACCTCCACCTCCCCTGAGTAGTTGGCATTGCAGGTTTGTGCTGCACGGCAAGAGAGATTTCTAAAGAGACTAAGATATCTCCCATCTTTCTTTCCACGTCCCCTGCTGATCACTCTGGACTAGCAGTTCTACTAAACTGGGCCCTTCCCAATTCCTGATTCTCCTTGGGTCCCACATTTGCAAAGCCCTTCTTCCCATCCTCATCTGGGAATTCTTTCCACTTCTCAGCTGTTGCCTCCACCAGGAAGTCGTCTCTGGGCCCCCAAGGTTAAGATAAAACAGCCCTTTTCATTCTTTTTAAAATCAGCTACATTGGCCAGGAGATTGAGAGGCTGAGGCTCGGAGGCTGAGATTGGAGTATCGCGAGTTCAAAGCCAGTCTCAGCAAAAGTGAGGTTCTAAGCAACTCAGTGAGACCCTTTATTTAAATAAATACAAAATAGGGCTGGGATGTGGGTCAATGGCTGAGTCAATTTCTGATACTTCCCTCCCCACCAAAATAAATAAATAAATAAATTAGCTACACTGTAGAGTCACATTGATGAGGTGAGAAGATTGACAGTCTCTTAGGGACAGCAGAAAACTGGATGGAGCTTTTTCAGTTTTCTTGACAAGCAATTAAAAAAGTTGATCTTTGAAATTGGAAAGTCCAAACTCTTACCTGTACTTCCAATCTGATTTCTCTACATTCCACAGGGAAAAAAAAAAACAACAACTAAATGTATAGGGTGTTTTGGAGAGAGCTCAGCTCACCATGTATGCAAATTATTCCGTACTGAGTGATGTTTGTATTCATGTACAAAATGTAAGGGATGACCATGAGTTGGACTTAACAAGAAATATACAAGTGCTGGGCACAGTGGTGCATCCATGTAATCCCAGAGATGCAGGAGGCTAAGGCAGAAAGACAGCAAGTTAGAGGCCAGCCTCAGCAAATTAGAGAGGCCCTAAGCAACTTGGAGAGATGCTGTGTCAAGATAAAAAATAAAAACGGGCTGGGGATGTAGCTCAGTGGTATAGGCCCACTGGGTTCAATCCCCAGTACCACCAAAATGATGAAAAATTTAAAAAGGAAAAAAAAAGAGGGCAGGGATTGTGGCTCAGTGGCAGAGTGGGTTCAATCCTCAGCACCACATAAAAATAAATAAATAAGTAAACAAATGTATCATGTCCATCTACAACTAAAAAAAAAATTAGAAAAAGAAAAAAGAAAGCAAGAAGCAAGATACCATGGTAGTGGCCCTAAGCCACTTGAGGAAGAAAAGAGGATGTTTTCTGTTTCTGTCAAGGTCACTACTGCTTCCCACATACCTTGCTATATTGAGCTCTGGATGAAGTGGCAGAACAGCCTAATGGGACACGGTACCTTCTTAGTAGGAATGGATTGAGGCCTGCACAACCCCTCCTATTAGACATTCATATTCAGGGAATGCTGTAGGAGTGGGTTATGGTGCCTTGACACCCAAAGATCCCAAAGGGGAAATCACATTGAGTAGGTGAGTGTTGGGGCTATGGAGGGAACCTCAAACACCATATGTGGCTAAAGCTGTGTGCCTCATTGGCCCAGGACAGGCTGGCAGAGTCACCTCTTCCTTCTGTTTTCCTTTATTTAGCTGAATATCTTAAATATATTTCAATATATTTTTCAGGCCTGCACTGCCACACCTGGCTAGTAATGACAGTTTTGCAACCACCTACTAATTATAATTTTCATTTAGTCCTTGCCAAGAATGCCTTGGAAGAATTTCTAGAACAATGTTCAATAATTTTTGTAATGTCAGGCATTATCTTACACCTGATATTATCAGAAATGCTGCACTTTAGTATTAAACTCATCCTGCCTTGGATTTAGAGAATTATTTCCTGTGGGGCTCATCCACTCCACCTGTTGATCTTCAATGGTATCACACTCACCAAAGATGGCCTTTTGGAATTCATAGGGATAATTTTTCATTTAAAATATTTTGTTATTTAATAATATGTTGTTGTGAACAGAATGTGTTTACTCAAAATTCATGTGTTGAAGCTGTAATATGGTCATATTTGGAGGCTGGGTTTGGGAGGTAATTAGGTTTAGATCAGGTCATGAGTGTGGACCCTCATGATGTGATTAGAGTCCTTAGATAGAAGAGGAAGAGAGGACACACTGAAGAGAGCCCAGGGGAGCCGGAGGTAGGAAGGCAGCTGTGTCTGTGCAGGTCAGATGTGTATCACACCCAGTTTTTTTTTTTTTTTACTTTAAAATATTTTCATATCTAATTACAAGTAAAATTGGTCTGTAGTTGTCTTTATTAGGTTCCCAGAGGAGTGAAATGCTGATTTTTTAAAATGCATTCAGATAGTTCCTTTATTGCTCTGTTGTTTTGAGTTGTTTAATGTTGGGGGCTGAAATCAAGTCAAGATGGAGTCTGGCAGTTTGCCAGGAGGAGTTGTTTGTGAGGCAAGGCCACCGAGCCATTAAGATGGTGGGGATTCCTTATTGGCTGACAGCTGTATCTAGATGATGCTAATTGAGTCAAGCTGTGTGTAATCAGTTAGGTATATATACCTCTGCTGTTCCACAATAAAGCATTTCCCAATTCAAACTTCAAGTTCCTTGTCACCTCCTGGTTATTTTGCCCAGCCAGATGCGGCAGTTTAAAATGCAGCAAAATATCTATTCTTTGACTAATTAAAGAGAAGCATGTGAAAAGACATCAGACTAGTGTTGAGAGCCACAACCAAGTTAAGATGGCGCCTGGCACTTTGCCAGGAAGAGTAGTTTTTGAAGTAACGCCAGCGAGTCACCAAGATGATGAGGATTCCTTAATGACTGACTGCTGTATCTAGATGATATTAATTAAGTTAAGTTGTGTGTAATTAGTTAAGTATATATACCTCTGCTGTCCCATAATAAAGCGGCTCCCGCTGTTTCAACATTCACAAGTTGCTTGTCACCCCCCCACCCCCGGTTATTTTGCCCAGCCAGACTGCAGCAGATGGTGGCCCATATGGGGAGCCCCGGGATGCTCGGGGGCAAGTAACAAGGTAGGCTGCCCATCCCTAGAAATAGATAGGACTGGAGAAAAGCTGCTCGTCCCTAGAAGCAGATAGGGTGAGAGGAAGGATGGCCATTTCAAGAAAATGGAGAAGATTGATATAGTGTGTTTTTGTCTTGTTCTGTCTTAGAGTGTTGTATTGTCTTTGTTACTGAAATATGGGATCAGAAGTTGGGTGGAACCAAACCAAAAGGCTGTTAAGTAAATTGCTGAAGAAAGGAGGCACCCCAGTAAAACCAAGAACAGTTAGGACATATGTTGATAAAAAGCCCAGGAACTCTAGTCAGAAAAAGGAAGAAAGTTCAGAGGAGGAAGGACTATCAAGAAAGAAGTTGCAACAAAAAGCTACTACTAAATACGGAGGGTGCGTGAAGTGGTATGGCGGCTGTGGCGTGGCAGCTGCCTCATGTGCAAGCCAGCCCTGTCACAGCGCAGCAGGGACTTTCCAAGTGGCGGTGACGGCAGCCACCGGCCCTTCCCTGCCCCCTGCCTGGGGTGCAGGATGCCACTGCCTCGAGCTCACACCCAGACCTGACATGGAGTCACAGTCTCGCAGGCTCTTGCTCCCTGTGCCTGGTGGCAGTTTGAGTCCGGGACACTCCCCAGGGCCATCTGGGGCTGCCCAGGGACGCTACAGCTGGGGGCAGAAGACGTGCCCGGCATCCCTGAAGTTTGGTCATTTCCAATGCCAATAACTAATGAGTTGTCAGTTTTTTCCCTATTTGCTGCAGGTGCTGCCATGGGACTCCTCGCTATTCCTGTGGATAAATGCAGGGTTAGCAATATCTTAAAACCATGGCAGCTGATATCCAGAACTCCAATGGTTCTCCCACACCTGGAGGCTAATGAATAATGAGCACCATTGAAGCCTATTTCAAATGTAAAAAACCTTGAGATAATGTACTAAATTGTTCAGAATGTTGTTTTCTTAGTGCTTGCTGGAATGCTACACAATTTTCTTTAGCCATCATTGCCAGAGTTCCTGCCTTCATCCCAGTGCCCGTGAGGATGAGGGTGGAGGGATTTCCAGTGTTGCTTGAAAACTAAATGATACTTTGGAATTACAGTTACCATCATCACAGCTGTTGCTGTTTCTGCTGCTGCTGCAACGGCTTCTGCGATGGCTATCACACAAACTGTATAAACAGATGCATCAATGAATGGTATGGCTCAGCAGGTGATGCTCAGTCAAGGAGTTGATTTACTTTGGGAGGAAATGGACATATTAATGGATTCTTCTGCTTTGAACTGCTTGCAGAACTTGCCTGGACTATGTCATTTATATGCCCTGTGAACTATCTGTTGATGCAACGAATTGTGTGTAGTACCGGGGTATCTTTGCTGATGGTGTCATCGGTGGTACAATTTTTCCAAAACAGGCCGTCAATGGGCTTGGTATCGTGGAATTTTGTATCCTCCCCCATCTGCTTCTACCAGGTTATCCATAAGTATGGCTGAGTGTGTTGGGCTGGTAGTCAAAGATGGGTAAGATCCAATCACAATGGTACCAACCTAAGACAGGAGGCTGACGATTTGAGGTCAGACCATCCAATGACCATATGTAGTACTGGACAACCTAAAACAGGCATGGTCCCTAAGCCACATACTTGTTGTTTAAATTAAACAAAAGGGGGAGATGTTGAGGGCCACAACCAAGTTAAGATGGTGCCTGGCACTTTGCCAGGAGGAGTGGTTTGTGAAGAACCGCCAGCAAATCATTAAGATGATGAGGATTTCTTAATAACTGACTGCTGTATCTAGATGATGTTAAGTTAATCTGTGTGTAATTAGTTAAGTATATATACCTCTGCTGTCCCATAATAAAGTGGCTCCCACTGTTTCAACATTCACAAGTTACTTGTCACCCCCTGGTTATATTGCCCAGCCAGACTGCGGCAGACTAGGGTTTTTGAGGAGAATTTTAACATTTTCTTTCATATTTTTCAGACTTTATATTTTTTTCTAATCTAATTTTATTAATACATGTATTTACACAAGATCATGCATGTGTGGGCTGTCAAATTTATTAAAGTAATATGTAATAGTCTCGAGTCTATTTGTATTTCTTCTACATATGAAGAAATTTTCCCTTTATTATTCCAAATTTTGTGTTTTTGCTCTCTACTTTTCTTCCCTGCTTTCTTTCTTAGGCTAGTTAACAATTCCTATCTTGTTCAGTGATGCAGATTTTATATTTACAAATTAATTTTTCATATTTTCTTAATCATTAACTTCTGACCTATAACACTACTGCACTCTTTCTTCTGCTATTGGGAGAATTTCCTTATTTATTTATCTATTTATTTATTTTGTGGTACCAGGGATTGATTGAACCCAGAGGCACATAACCCCTGAAGCATATCCCTAGCCCTTCGAAAGAAATTTTTTGAGACAGGGTGTTGCTAAATTGCTTAGGGTCTTACTCACTTGCTGAGACTGGCCTACACTGGTGATCCTCCTGCCTAAGCCTTTGGAGTTGCTGGGATTACAGGCATTCACCACCAAGCATGCCTCATTATTTATTGTGTGTTTTTGTTTGTATGTTTCTTTGTTTTGTCCTGTTGTGGTACTGGGGATAGAACTTAGGGGCTCTTGACCACCGAGCAACATCTCCAGCCCTTTTTAATATTTTATTTAAAGCCAGGGTCCCTTAGGGCCTAAGTTGCTGAGGCTGATCTTGAACTCATGATCCTTGCTCCTCAGAGTCCTGATCTGATGGGTTTACAGATGTGCACTACCTCCCCCAGCAGCTTCTTTTTTTTTGAACTTCTTCAAATAAGAGAATTTTCTTTTCTTTTGGTAAGGGTTTGGATGGGGATTTTTTTCCCCCACTTTTGTTATTTTCTAGTGGCAGTTAGTGACTTTCTTTGGGGTAGTCGCTATGGGCTCATCTGCGCCATCTGTTGACCTTGTAGGACAGCATGACCACTGGAGATGACCTTTTGAAACTTGACTACTTTTCAAGGTATTTTGGAACCTATGTTCAAAAGACTAGAAAATCCTGAGCAAGATGGGAACATGCAGATACTGGGCTTGGAGACATCAAGGAGGCAGAAGACACTATACTGACAATTTTGAGAGGAGGGAAAAAGGAGACTCAGTCTAGTAGGAAGGTGTGACCACATGGGTGTGGCGGGTGTTTGGAAGTGGGGAAGCTGGGCCAGACCACAATGGAGTGTGAATCCAAGGCTGGAGTTCAGAGAACTTCTGTAGGCAGCAGGGAGCTATTGATGGGTCTATTGAGGGCAGGATGCCATGAGCTGAGAGGGGTTCACCAGATGCAGTGGACATCTGGGTGGTGGGCACTCCTGCCAGGTCAGTTCTCAAAGTCAGGGTTTGCTGAAACTCAGGAGCAGTTCAGAAGAATTTTAGGAACAGATGTCCTTGGGATGAAAGTATTTTGAGAGGCTCTGGGCCCTACCGGAAAGGAGGGAAGAGAAGAAAAGAGAATAAAAAGTTTTCAATGGGTAGGAGGAGAGAGGATCTGAGATGGAGCCCTGGGGAGGAGAGCCAGGGAGAGCAGCATGGCAGAAGCCCAAGACAGAGCAACTCTAACCTCAGGAAGTCACTGCATTAGATCTGCACAAGATGGAGGAATGACAAAACAGAGGAAGAGAGAATTGGAGACACTGTTCCCAGTAGAGGGTTTCCTCATTCTGGCACCAAACCTGTTAAGGAGCAAAATGGAAGTACTGATGGGAAGTAGATTCTAGAAAGAAGGGATTCTTACTGTTGTTGGGAGGTCATATTTTTCCTTGTCTGACTGGGTAGCACACACTTGTTGAAAATATTGACTGGTGCTTTCTTTCTTTTTTTTTTTTTAATTGTGCTGGGGATTAAAAGCAGGGAATTGTACATGCTAAGCAAGCACTATATATACTATATATATACTGAGCTATAGCCCCATCCCCTGGTGCTGTCTTTTAAATAATTAATTTTGTCAAAGAGATGTCAACTAGATGAAAAAAAATCAAAACCAAGGAGTATTTCCTTCATGTTAGAAATGTGCTTCAAATTTCTCTCTAAAGGTATTGGGAATCTTTGATTTACAAAGATTGTGGGTATGTTGAACTTTTCCATGCAAATGATGTTTAAAAAATACTTTCTGGGCTTTCAATAAATGTTAGTCACCCCACCTTCCACTCTAAGTACTTTCGAGGTAAATCAGGCTCAGTGTGCCACCTTAGGGAGGTAGGTAATTCCTGGTTCAGAAGGAGATCAAGTCTGCTCCTGGGGGCCAGACGTGTCTGCTTCTCTTCCACCTCGAGCCTGGGTTGACCTTTCCAGGCACATCAGCATTTACCTCAATAAGCCTGCTCTCTTCTTTGTGTCTTTTTTTTTTTTTTTTTTTTTTTTTGGTACCAGGGTTTGAATCCACAAACACTTGTTCACTGAGCCATATTTCCAACCTTATTTTTTTTATATTTCATTGAGACAGGGTCTCACCGAGTTGCTTAGGGCCTCGCTAAGTTGCTGAGGCTGGTTTTGAACTTGTGATCCTCCTGCCTCAGCTTCTAGGATTCCAGGTGTGCTCCAGGGTGCCTGGCTCACTTAATGGGGCAACTCTGACTAAGGGTCCCATCTTCCCAATTGTTTACCAGGACCAAATGCCTTAACCATTGGTGGTTTCTCATTTTCTAAGATCTGCATCAGGAGTGGGGTGCAACTCAATGGTAGAGGGCTTTTCTCGCATGGGCAAGATCCTGGCTTCAACCACCAGAACTGCAAACAACAAAAGCACAACTATTGAAAAAACAGGGAAGAGAGTTTATAGAGTGTAGGAATAAAGAAGAGGATTTGTTGAGGCATATTCCAACCCTCTTCATCTTAAGGGACCTAGCACATATGTTGGGGGACTTAGGAGTTTTGCATCAGGTAATTGCATGTTAATTTCTCAACAGTTTGCTAGCAAAACCCAAAATGTTTCAATAGATTGAGTTCTCATGTTCTCAGGAACAACTGATTTGTGTTTCAACTTGGAGGGCGGAGAAAGGAGCTCCCTGTCACCACCATCTAGGTCATTGTCTCAGCAATGCCAATACCAGCAGCTTCTGTTGACACTGGGGAAAGGAATGTTTCTATTGGTTTCAAGAGAGAAATCCCTACCAAACTCTGATTTCAAAAAGGTATGCAAAATTCAAAAGTGCATGTTCTGCAGTGGTTCGGAATAATCACACTGTGACCAGCTACTAAATTCCAGCAAAGACAGCATCATGGATAAGATTATATTAATGCTTTTGATTTCATTCCATCATAGCTTCCTTTGTGATTCAGTGTTGAGTCTGTCTGTTTTACAGTTGTTTTATAAAAGTTTTATGCCCAAGGAGTGTAAATTTGCATCAAGCTTGGTAAACACCAGAGGATCCCATCAGGAGTTAGTAATTCAATCAGCAGTTCTGGGGGTATTGCTCAGTGGTACATATCCTGCATATGAGGCCTGGACCTAATCCCCAGCACAGAGAGAGAGAGAGAGAGAGAGAGAGAAAGAAGAAGAAGAAGAAGAAGGAGGAGGAGGAGGAGGAGGAGGAGGAGGAGGAGGAGGAGGAGGAGGAGGAGGAGGAGGAGGAAGGAGGGAGGGAGGAAAAATGTTGTGGAGAGAAAATGTGATCAGCAGTGATATTCCCCTCTTGCACTGCACTATCCAAAGAAGATGCACGCAGATTACTTGGAGGCAGGTATTCAGGTCTTTTTATTTGGTAGAGCAGTGGGCTTTCCAACCAGAACATACTTTCATATGAAACTTGCTTGCTTTTGATGGAAGGAACTGTTGGCAGTTCACTAAGTTAGCCTCCTTGGGACAGGATGAAAAATAAGGAGGTCGAAGCAGCTGTCTCCAGGCACAGAAAGGCACTGGCCAGATACCCCAGTCCTTCTAGCCCTAACTTGTGGGGCGCACATGAAGTCAAGGTGTGTGCACAGGTGCAGCAGTGGTGCTGGTTGCAAATGACATGGGCAGGCCAGATGGCCAGGCCTGGTTGCAGTCTGAGCCAAAAGCTAGAGCCTCAGGGGGCTCCAGCAGCAGCATATGAACTTCCACAAAGGAGAAGGAAAAAATTTTAGTCTACACGTCCAGTAAGCAAAAATTATGAGTGGCTGGGCTCATGGGTGCACACCTGTAATCCCAGCAGCTTGGAAGGCTGAGGCAGGAGGATCACAGGCAGGCCTCAGTGACTTAGCAAGACCTAAGCAAAACTTAGGTCAAAAACTTCACCAAGCTGTGCCTAGGAGTGAGTCTGTTTTTGTTAATCACGCTGGGGATTCGGTGAGCACTCACTATCCCAAGACTAGAATTGCAATTCCTGGAAAATTTTTTTCAATTATTTCCTGCAGTATGTCCTCTGCTTCATTCTCTTCACTCTCTTTTTCTGGGATTCCTATCAAACAAATGTTGGCACTTCTGCATCTGTCCTCCCTCTCCCTTAGCATTTCTTTATTATCTGCTTGGCCATCTGTATGGTATCCTTAGACAATTCTTCCATTTCATCATCTAGATTGCAAAGTCTTTCTTCAAGGATGTCTATTCTACTCCTCAAGGTCATCTGTTGAATTGTTAGTTTCCAAGATATGTGGAAGGCATTTTTTTTTTCAATCTCTTCTTCCATCTCTCTGAAGATTCTGATCACAGTTGTTCTACAGTTTCTTTGGTTCCTGGATTAGGTCTGCGACTTTGGATGTGTGTGTTGGAACAGTCTTCCATGTAAAAAACCATCCTTCTCCTCAGTGGGAATCATATTCCCAATTGAAAGTAATAATCTTTTCATAATCTCCCTCCATTTCCATTACCGTTGTCTCAGGAACATGGCCTTTCTCACATAATATTGGGAAATATCTGCTCTCCTCCTCATCCTCCCACCACTCATCCTCCCACCACTCTTCTTCCCCAGAGCTATCAAAATTCACGTGCAAGGCCTCTTCTCCCTCCTCTTCGATGGCACAGGCCCCTTCTTCCTCTTCTGCCCTCATGCAAAAGATGTCATCCTTGTGGGTCTCTCCTGTCACCTCAAAGGTAGGGATTCCTTTATCCTTCCACTCTGAAAACTCTTCCTCTGGGGTCTCTAAGCTCTTCACTTCTGGCCTAGAGACTTTCACCTCTTTGATGAATAAGCAATGGAAGCTATCATTTGCTGTTCCTCCAGCTTCCTGTTTTGAATTTACTACAGAGTTACCCTGAAAGTCAAAAGAAAAGTTTTGTAAATTGTATGGCTCTTACAGAATTAAAATTTCCACTTCGCTCTCTAAATTTACTATGACTACCACTTTGACAATGAGCAAGTACTGGGAGAACTGCTTCAACCTTTCTTCCTTTATTGTGGTGCTGAGGATCAAACCCAGGGCCTTGTAGAAATGACATGTTTGTGAAGGCCTAATCCCCAAGCAAGGCAAGTTTGTCTATGATTATTCCAAAATTCATACCTGCTTTAGTAGTATTGGCAACAAATATTCATGATGTCTTTATGCCTACCTTGGTCCTTCTATATCCCTATCCCTGAACATATTTTAAATAACCACTTACATGTCTGTTTATTGCATTGTAACCAAGCACAGTGGCACATGCCTAAAATCCTAGTAGCTCAGGAGACTGAGGCAAGAGGATGTGAGTTCAGTGCCAGCCTCAGCAAAAGCCGAGGGCTAAGCAACTCATCGAGACCCTACATATGCTTTAGACATAACCTTATACATTAATATGCTTACCCCATATCCTCCTCCTAGATTTGGTTTTTCCTTCTGTCGGAGCGCAGGGTTCAGTAATTCTCCTAAGACAGGTTTTTGGCTGGTAAATTGTCGTAAACTATGCAGGTCTGAAAATCTATTCATCTCACCATCACATTTAAATGCTAATTGGACCCCACACAGAAACTGGGGTCCAAAGCCATTTTCTCTCAAAATGTTGAAGATGTCGCCCCACTGCTTACTGACTTCCAAGGTGGCTGATGCCAGAGGGTCTGCAGCCAGGGTGAGCACGGCTCCTTCATCCATCAGAGTTCCTTCTTTTGATGCTTTGACGGTCTTCTCTTTGTTACTGAGGCTCTGGTGGTTTTCTTTCTCCATTGCTTTTACTGCTCCACCCTCCCTGTGCTTTCTCTTCTCTTTGTTGGGCAGTCGTATGTGGTGACTGCCATTTCTACATGTGTCATTGTTCATATCTGAGGCTTCTGCCATCCCTCCAATGGCTTGGTAACTTTGGGGCCACTCTTCCCTGCTACCATCATGCTCTGTATCTTTTGTTTCAGATATCTTACTTTTTACCAGGATTTCATTTAGTTCTTTTCTCAGGGCTTCCCTCATCTCAAAAAACATCACGTTCTGCATTCCCAACAAGAACGTAAATTTCTCCACAATATTTCTTGATAACTGATCTTTGTACTTGAAATCTAACACCTCATCAGTTCCTCTTAGCCGATTTCTTTTGACACAGGTGGTTTGTTCTAGTTCCTTTTCAAGTCTAGACATTTTTGACTGTACAGTCGACATTGTGCCTATATTGTCCAGATCGTATTGTTTTCCCTTTTAAAGAGTAATTTTGGTTCTTGCACTCTGGCTAGGCTCCAGGAATCTAGAATCCTCAAAAAACTCTCATCTGAAATATAAGGAAATGAAAACATTATTTACCAATGAATTTCACTAAGAAACTCAGTAATGTGAACTTGATGAAGTATGTGTACTCCACAAAAATTAGTAGAGGACAACTAATGAGATCGGCATAAGAACACTAGAATGAGAAAAGTCAGTAATCACAATTTGTGCATGATCAGTAAAACCCATTGACATGCTGTGTGTGGTGGATGTACTATAAATACAGTTACTCAGGAAGCTGGGTAACTTGAGGCTCCTCAGGAACTTGAAGATCATAAGTTTAAGGTCAGCCTGAGCAGTTTTGCAAGATCCTGTCTCAAAAATAAAAATATAAAAAGTGTAGGGGATGTAGCTCAGTGGCACAGTACATGTGTAGCATACATAAGGCCCTAGGTTCATTCCCCAGCACAGGAAGAAAACAGATGAGCCTGACAGCTGATAAAACAAACATTTTTAAACAATTTGCAACAGCAATTTATGAAAGTCTAAGGTAACCTGGAATCCTACACAAAACCAAGGAAGAGAAGTCTCTTTGATTACACAGATTGATAATGTAAGTTAGGCATGGCACATACATGCAGTGGAACATCACCCTGCCTTAAAGGAAATTCTGACATCCAATACAACATAGAGAAACCCTGAATACAAGCTAAGTTACGCAGACCAGACCTAAGAAATAGTCATTTTGACCTAGGCTCTCATTTTAGCCGTAGACATCAAGTGATTGCTAGGGGCTAGGGGACAAAGGGAATGTGGAGTTGCTGGACAAACCTAAAAAAGACAAACTAGTTGAAAAAAATCACCTTTTTAATGAAATAAAATAAGGACAACCCAGCACCAGGAGTGGTACACAAATAGAAGCAGCCCTAACAATCCACAATTCGGAGCCTTGTACAGGACTTGAATCCTCAACACACAGGCCAGAGAGGGGCCTTCTCTAGCTTAGACTAACAGAACTCACTATATGCAACATGTGTGCCTTGTGTGGACACTAAAAGGAATAGATCAATTTTTTTATGTGAGGCTCAGTTTTTAAAAATTGTCTTCATTTTGATAAAGTGTCAGGCTTAAAAAACTTATTTAAAAAAATCAATTGAAAAAAAACAACAGTCTGTAGGTGTGGCTTGTGACAGCCATACACTTCTGGACTTATCAGAATGTTCTACATGCTTCATAATATTGTTTATTCTTCAGAATAGATTAATTATAAAGCAGCAGAGATTTTGGATGGACAGAATATTAACTGATATCAAGGAATATTAATTTCACTAGCTGGAGAATAGAATTGTTTAGGAATATTTAGCTCAATGGCAGAGGGCTTGCCCAGCTCCTGAGAGGCCCTGGGGTCAATCCTCAGCACCACATAAAAATAAAAAGCATTGTGTCCATCTACAACAACAACAACAAAAGAATATCTTGTAGGGCCCAGTGACATGAACCTACTACTCCAGAGTCAGCAAGTTCCAAGTTCCAGGCAGGTCTCAGTAATTTAGTGATCAAGCACTCCTGGGTTCAATCCCCAGCACTCAAAAAAGAAAACCCAAACAGGGTTTTGAATACTGAGGTTGTTGTGACTAGAAAACAATGCCCTTTGATAAGACAATGGTTGATACAATGACTGTTTGTATACATCATGTAATTCTATAGAATATCTTCCTATATAATATCTATGATACACCAAATATATAGATAAAACTTGCACATTATTTTCTATACACGTAGTTTGAGCACTCCATAAAAAAATCCTAAATCTGAGATGCTCCAAAATGCAGAGTTTATTGAGCATCAACTTTAAACCAGTAAAAACATTCACATTATTAAATTTTGTCATCTCATTTTATACATACATAGACACGCACGTTTTATTCCAAACTCTGAAAAAATTCTGACATTCTGCTCCCCTCCAAATTTAAGATAAATAATATGAAATCTGTGTATATATATTTATATACAAACAAATGACTATGGCAGTGGGGCATGCCTGTAATCCCAGTTGAAGCTCAGGCAGGAGGGCTGAAGGTTCAAGGCCAGCCTCATTAGCTCAGCCTCAGCAACTCAGTGAGACCAGTTCTAAAAAAAATAAAATAAAAGGGGGGTGGGGGCTGGGGATGTAGTTTGGTGCTAAAAGGCACCTGGGTTCAATTCTCAGATAAAAAAAGTGGCACACAAAATATAAAGGGGTAGGGATGTGGTTCAGTGGTTAAGCACCTCTGGGTTTGGGTTCAATTTCTGGTACCAAAAATAAGTTTCCTGGAGCCAGGTTTTTGTCCAAAAACCTCATTTTTTTGGTACCAAGCCTCTAGGGTTCCTAAGGCCCTGAGTTCAATCCTCTAAACTCACTCCCCCAAATAACACATAAAACCCCACATCCCTGTATTTGAAAGCCCCTACAGCCCTTACTGGGGCAAAAGCTCGCCCTTGCTGCATTTAGAGGGACCCCAGGCATTGTTAGATCTTGGGGTCAATAACCTGGCAAAGGCCCTGTCACCCAAGACTCAGTTTTTAGGGTCATGTGTCCTGCAAAAGCCACAGGTACCATGAGAAAAAAACTGGAAATTACCCACATACCCACTGCTGACTTGGAACAAAGGCACCAAAATGTCCAAACTATGGAAGAGTGCACAGCAAGGAGAAGAGATCTGTAGAGACTAAAAGGTTCTCAAGGACCTGGCCTCAGAAACAGAACAAAAACCCAAGTAGCAAGAAAGGAGAAAATCATAAGAAAAATATGAAGTCATCAAAAAATGTCAAAGGCCCCTGACCCAAGGAAGGAGACTCATTAACTAGAACTGAAGTTGGCACCCTACCTTATTCTCTAACCCTGCACCCCATAAGTAATAGCCCACCAAACTGAGTGCCTATCAAGGCCAGAGCCTATATTAAATGAAGTTCATGAAATTGTCAGGGAAAAAAAGGCCTACTTTGAAGTCTTTTACTTTAATGACAATGCAAATAGCAATAAACATATGAAAAGAGGGAGGCACTAAGCCAAAGAAATGAAAATCAACAACATTTACTTTTCCCTTCCTTAAAACTAGGGGGACAGGCTGGGCTTGTGGCTCTGTGCTAGAGCACTTGTGTGTGGCTTTGGGCCTTGGGTTCCATTCTCAGCACTGCATATATGAAAATAAAGGTCCATCAACATCTAAAAAAAATCTAGGGAGAATTCACCTACCCACCCAGCCCTAAGGCCCCAGGCCTGAGAATTGTTAACTGTCTCAGTTCTTCCTAAGCATACTGCCTCCTATTTCATAGTATTAAGAAAATGAGCTTAAAAATAAAGCTCAATTTTCAGTCACTTAGGTGTATAAAGCTAACCCCTTTTAAAGGCTATCATCAGGACCTGACCAGAAATTTTGCTTCAGCCTGTTTTACCTTGCTTTCTAGGGACTCTCCACCCAGAGTGCCTATAGGTAGAATTCAGAGTAGCTAGAATCTTGGGAGGGAAAATGATCACTGGTCACGTTTACTTTCATTAATTCAAGTGGAATTTATATTTAATAGTTGTAAATTTGGTATCTTGACTGAGTTTTTATAGGTGGTTAGAATATCTTTATGTGGTGCTGAGGATGGAAGCCCAGTGCTTCCTGCTCTCCCTTGGAGTCACAATCCCAGACCCAAGGAAAACTCCTTTCACATTATTTTGGCAAACAGCTTGGCATTGACCCCTGGGGGAGGGCTCCTTTACTGAGTCACATCCTCAGCTCCCACTGCCCACCTTTTTTTAAGGGGTGAGGGGGACCCAAGGGATTGAACTCAGGGGCACTCAACCACTGAGCTACATTCCCAGCACTATTTTGTGTTTTAGAGACAGGGTGTCACCAAGTTGCTTAGTGCTTCACCTTTGCTGAGGCTGGCTTTGAACTCAGGAGCCTCCTCTCTCAGCCTCCCCAGATGCTGGGATTACTGGTGTGCTCCACTGTGCCCTGCCCCTTTTCATTTTTTGAGACAGGATCTCACTAAATGTCTGAGGCTGGCCTCAAACTTTTGATTCCCTTGCATCAGCCTTCCAAATCCCAAGGATTATAGTGTGTGCCGCTGAGCTGGGCGCTGAAGTTCTAATCTAGAACTCCTGAGATTGTAAAGGGTCACTTCACCTGATTCACTTTAAGATACCCTTCTCCACAGCCGCCTCCCCCACCCTGCAGACCTGCCCACCACTGTCCACTCCCCAAACCCTTGGCCAAGCCTCAGAAACTCACCCACTTGCGTGCCTCTGCCAGGAACAGACCAGTTTCAGAGCACGATGTGGTCTACTGTCAGCAGTCTCTACCTAGAAGTCAAGTCCATGATATTGAAGTCAAGATTCAAGGTTGACTACGAAGGAAATCACCATCTTATCAACAGGGAAAAGAGCAGTGACTTGTCTAGTTCTGTTTCCTTAAAAAGATAGGAGCCAGGAGCAGTGGAGCATGCCTGTAATCCCAGAGGCACAGAAGGCTGAGGCAGGAGGATGGAGAGTTCAAAGCCAGCCTCAGCAATAGCGAGGGCTAAGCAGCTCAGGGAAACCTTGTCTCAAAGTATAAAATTGGGTTGGGGATAGTTGGGTGCCCCCTGGTTCAATCCCCAGTGCAAAAAAAAAAAAAAGAATTCAAGTTCCCCTGTGGGCAATGGAGAAGATGGAAAACCAGGCACCTGCTCCACAGCTCTGGCTATTACACTGCTCCTGAAAAAGACACTATTAAGTTCTCACCCCCCACCGCACCAACTTTTTACAGATAGGACCTGTATAGACATGCTGCATTTTCTTCTCAGGGTCCTGCTAGTTTACTACCCCCACTTTGAAAATAGAGATTTTTAAAATGCTGTTTCCTAACACCCCACAACCCAAATGGAAAGAAGCAGGGCAAGAGGCGAGGGAGCCCAACAGCTGTGGGGCCTGCTCCAGGGCCAGGCTTACCTGAGAGGAGATTGCTACCTCAGCGCTGTGCAGTGAACAAAGGTGAGAGACTGTCTCAGCCAAGGCTATTTCACTGCTCACCTCTTCCTTGGCTCCTCCCCTCCTGAGGATTTTGAGATTTTAGGCCCAACCCCCTCGGAATCTTCATTCCCTCCCCTGGATCCCATCCCAGCCAAGGCCCCTCCCTAGAGTCTCTCCCTAAGCCTGCCACTGAGATCTCCACCCCACCTATCCTGCCTGCAGACTTGTGTCTTGGCAAAGGCACCTGTTCCCGTGGCTGCACACCTGTAGTCCCAGCGACTCCGGAGGCCAAGGTAGGAAGATGGTGAGTTTTAGGCCAGCCTAGGGATTCAGTGAGACCCTGTCAATAAATAAATAAATAGGCCAGGGGATGGAGCTCAGTGGTAAAGTGCCCCTTGGTTCAATCTCTGGTACCAATAAAATAAAAAAATTTTAAAAAGCACCTCCCAGTGCCTAATGCTCACACCCTCAGGATTTCTGTCTTCTTTAATCCCACAGTTCATCCATTCCTAAATCCACTTCCATCCCTCTCCTATGCACCAACTCTGTCCGAGTTCATCTTTCCTCTGCCACTGAAATAACCGCCAACCAGTCTAGCTTCCCCTCAGCCCCTCTACAAAGATTAAGGCAGCTCTCAGGTTTAATCAGCCAGTTTATGGTGCACCTCCCATACAGCCAGCTGGCTGGTGGGTAGGCTGCCTTTGGGGTGATGGCTCCTTAGAGCAGAGATCTTCGAATTGCAGTGTGCTGTCTGTGGGGCACACTGACCCCTCCAGAAGAAAGGACCTGAATAGCTTTGTAAATTGGTGCTTTGACTATATCCCTGGTGGCTTTGAAACTTTTTTTTTTCTTTTCCCCAGTCTTCATCTCCCTGATCTTCTCCTCCCTGATCTCTTTTTCCTAATTTCTTCCTTATTTTCTCACCCCTGATCTTCTTTTCCTTGAAATTCTCTTATCTTCTCTTCCCTAATCCCCCACCTCCTTCCTGATCTCTCCTCCCTAATCTCCTTTTCTCTGAATCCCCTCTGTAAAAGCCTCCTGTTCCTGCTGATGGGCAGAAGCATAGCCTTTGGGACAGCAGCCCCCTATGTTTCTCCTTTGCTGGTAAAGCAATCAACCTTCTTCCTTTTTCTCAGAACTGAATCTTTGTTATTGGATTGGCATCAACAGGGACAAGGACTGAGCTTTTGGCAACAGTTTTTTGAATAGTTTGTCCATTAAAACCTTTGTTTTGCCAGGCACAGTGACAGAGGCTTGTAATTCCAATGGCTCAGGAGGATCAAGAGTTCTAGGCCAGCTGGGCCTGGTCTCCCACATGCCTGTCATCCTGGAGGCTAAGAAGGCTGACACAGGAGCATCAAGAGTTCCAAGCCAGTGTCAGCAATAGCGAGGCCCTAAACAATTTAACGAGACCTATGTCTAAATAAAATTTTAAAAACGTTCTGCAGATGGGGCTCAGTGTTTGAGTGCCCCTAGGTCCAATTCCCAGAAACAAAAGAAAAAAAAAAAAAGAAAGAAAGAAAAAACAGAAGAAATATTTTGGTTTGGTGTATATTGCAACCCTAGAAAGAGTCCAGGGTTTTCCCCTCTTATGTTTTCCGATTGCTTCTTCATGTTTCCCATGAAATTATCAGTACAGTGAATCCAACCTGACAGGATGGGACACATTATTCTGTTTTTCTAGATCATTGAGTTGCACATCAAGTCTGGAGGACTCCCCAACCATTTAACCTGCTTGTGAATCCACAATTTTCCCAGCTCTGTGATCATCAGTGATTTCAAATTCCTTGATGCTATACCTCATCATCACAGAAACCAGGCAAAAACCTCTGATCAAGCCCAAAAAGAACCTGATGTTGGGACCTGGAGGTGCAGCTCACTGCTAGAGCATATGCTTAGCATGTGTAAGGCCCTGAATTCACCCAAGCACCAAAATGGATATAACTAACTAAATAAATAAATAAATGATTTTTTTTTTTTAAATTAAAAACAGGACGGGAGTTGTGGCTCAGAGGGAAAGTGCTTCCTATCACATGAAAGGCCTTGGGTTCGATCTTCAGCAACACATAAAAATAAATAAATAAAATAAAGGAAATGTGTCCAACTACAACAGGAAAGGAAAAAAAACGTGGTGTTTGCTTTTCAACTTAGCATCATTGATTTTTTTTTTTTTTTTTTTTGGTACTAGGGGTTGATACCAAGTGTACTTTACTACTGAGCTATATCCTCAGTCTTTTTTATTTTTACTTTTTCTTTTGACACAGGGTCTTTCCAAATTCCCCAGGCTGACCTCAAACTTGGGGCTCTCTTGCCTCGCCTTTGAGATCCTGATGTGACAGAAGGTTCGGCCCATGTCCCCAAAGATGATACACTTTTGAGAAAAAGGAAAAAGAAGTTTGGTTGCTTTGGAAGCAAAAGACAAACCCAGGGGACTCTTGTCCCAGAGGATTCTGCCCATCAAGGGGAGCAGGGGCTTTTAAAGAGGTGATTCAGGCTCTGGGGCTGGGGCTCAGTGGTAGAGTGCTTACCTAGCATGCCTGAGGCACTGGGTTCCATCCTCAGCACAGCATAAGAATAAATAAATAAAATAAAGATGTTGTGTCTGTCAGGTTGGAGGCAGTGACTTAGAACAAAGCAGCAGGCTCAGGAAAGAAACAATCAGGAGACCAGGGAAACTCCTGTCAATCAGTGGGACCCCTGGCCAATCCAGGAGCTCAGCCAGCTCCCCCAACCAACTCCAGTGGAACAAGGGACACTGAAAACATCTTTTCCTGTCCCAAGCCCTTCCCTTCCTGCTGTAAGCCCAAAAATGTCCAGTCCTGTCAATCTCCCACGCGGTTTCTCCTCAGACCCTTCTCCTGTCCACTCTGTGGGTCTGATGAGTTCCACCTGGGAGTGATATCTTGAATAAATTCTCATTCAGTGGCCTTTTAAAATCTGCCAACTTTAGTAGCTGCTCGCCTTGCCTGATGTCACAGTGTCCATCTATAACTGAAAAAAAAAGATTAAAAAAAAAGAAAAGAGGTGATTCAAAGTCTACATTCCAAGTCTTCTGTCTGGAATTGTAATCCACTAAAATTTGGGAGACAGTAATTTCTGAGATCTTCTGGTGCCATCCCCAAAGTCTGGATTACTTTGTTCCTGTGGTGGGTGTGTGCTCAGGGACAGAAAACTGTCCAGGAATCCTGTTTCCCCTGAGATTAGGGAGGATGATGAGATTAGGGAGGAGCAGGGAGAGAAAGAAAACATGTATGTCCATTTAAAAATAAATCAAGCAATAAAAACCAGTCACAGTGGCAAAGCAGCAAGGCTGTAACCAAACCATCAATGGACCACTGTTACACTAGGATTACAGTGGTGAGTTACACACTGGCTCATTGATAATCTTACAACCATCAGCCTGAGCAGGGCGTGGAGGTGCACACCTATCATCCCAATAAGGCTTGGGAAGCTGAGGCAGAAGGATTGCAAATTCAAGGCCAGTCTCAGCAATTTAGCAAGGCTCTAAGCCATTTAATGAGAAAAGAAAAAAGGATTGGGGATGTGGCCCAGTGGTTAAGCACCCCTGGGTATAGACCACAGGGGTAAAGCACCTTGAATTCCATCCCCAGTACCACCAAAAAAAAAAAAAAAAAAAAGAAAGAAAAAAAAGAAAGAAAGAAAGAAAAGAAAAGAACATCAGCTGGGACATTCATGAAAACCATTATTTAGGCTTGGAAGATGAAGAGTTGTTACTTTTTTTATTTTTTTACTTTTAGTTGTTAATGGACCTTTATTTTATTTATGTATATGCGGGGCTGAGAATCGATCCCAGTGTCCCACACATACTAGGCAAGCACTCTGTTATTGAGCCACAATGCCAGCCCCAAGTTGTTACTTTTTAATGGTAAGACAATATTTTAAAATTAACTACATTTGAGAACATTTACAATATTCATCAAACTTAATCAGAGCTATTCCATTTACAGTTTTGTTTTACATCTTAATAGGAAAGAATCAAAATTATTCAGGTCAAAATGAAATTATCAAAAATATAAGACTGGACTGGTCTTGGAGGTACACACCTGTAATCCCAGCAGTTGGGAGGCTGAGGCAGAAGGATCCTGAGTTCAAAGGCAGCCTCAGCAAAAATGAGGCACTAAGCAACTCAGTGAGACCCTGTGTCTAAATAAAATACAAAATAGGGCTGGGGATTTGGCCTAGCGGTCCAGTGCCCCTGAGTTCAATCCCCAGTATCCCCGGACTCCTGCAAAAATACTCCATAAGACTCTCAGGTAAGATAGTGGAGGCTGCCTGTGATCTCAGCAACTGGGGAGGCTGAGGCAGGTAGATTATGAGTTCAAAGTCAGCCTGAGCAATTTAGCTAGGCCTTAAGCAACTTATTCAGATCCTGTCTTTAAAACAAAACAAAACTACCCCCTAGGTGCCCAGTGGTAAAAACCTCATCTACCATGGGGGAAGATGCCCCTGGTTTCATCCCTAGCACCCAAACAAGCAGGAAAGCCAACCTCAATTATCTGTCGACATACAAACACCAATTATTTATCTGTTCTTTTCTTTTTCTGTTTGTTTGTTTGTTTGATTGCTTTGTTGTTGTTAATGTGCTGAGCTTTGAATCCAGGACCTCATGGCATGGTAGACAAAAGCTCTGCCACTGAGCCTAACCCTTTTAAAATTTAATTTAAAATTTTTGCAGGACTGGAAATTTAACCCTGGGCCTCACATATGCTAAACAAGTAAGTGCTCTACTGCGGAGTTACATCCCCAGCCCACAGCAGAATATTTGGCATAAAGATCTTTGGCTGCA
Source organism: Urocitellus parryii (assembly GCF_045843805.1). Lineage (NCBI taxonomy): Eukaryota > Metazoa > Chordata > Mammalia > Rodentia > Sciuridae > Urocitellus > Urocitellus parryii. The sequence continues at coordinate 44,367,104 of NC_135541.1, read as the reverse complement.
AGAAATGGCATTTGATTTGCTTCACATGTGGAAATGTCTGTTTGTGTTGGCATGGTTCTCGAATTTCTTTTGCAAGAACCATGTAGCATATAGTTGCCTGTGGTTTTATAACTGGGGTTGCACGGAGAGTTGCCTCTCACTTCAATTTCAAGGAAAGCACATAACTGATTACTATAGTAATGAACACACACAGAGATAAACCACTGCTCAGGATTTCTGAGGCCAACAGGATAAACCTGAAGAGTTTATCCAAGATTTAGGATTAAAAGACCTCAAGAGATTTATAGCATGAAGTGAACTGGGAGTTGGAGAACTGAGCCATAAACCGGATGTGGTGGTTAGTTCTAGCTTACATAGTATCTTCACCAAAGAATAGTACATTTTATTTATTTATTTGTAATATTTATTTATCTTTTAGTTGTAGTTGCACACAATACCTTTATTTATATGTGGAGCTGAGGATGGAATCCAGGCCCTCGCACATACTAGGCAAGCTCTCTACCATTGAGCCACAACTCCAGCCCCAAGAACAGTACATTTTATTTTATTTTATTGGATGCATACTTTTTGTTTATATGATTGCAATCATGTGTTAACAGAGAAAAAAATAAGTTGGAAATTTCTGCACATCATCCACTACAGAAGCCCCAATCCACTGATCCCTGCCATTTCCATCAGGTACACAGGCAAACAGGCCTCCATCCCCAGAGTGAAGCACGTGGCATCACTATCCCAGAATTTATACTACAGATACTACATATACTTTTACTACAGATACTACATACTTATACTATGATATTTCAGAGCAATAGTAACAAGAACATCATGGTATTGGCACCAAAACGGACTGGTAGACCAATGGTACAGAATAGAGGACACAGAAACTAACCCACAAAACTACAATTATATTAGTAGACAAGGGTGCCAAGAACATGCATTGGAGAAAAAGATAGGCTCTTCTACAAATGGTGCTTGGAAAACTGGAAATCCATATGCAACAAAATGAAATTAAAGCCCTATCTCTCACCATGCACAAAGCTCAACTCATAATAGATTGATGACTTAGGAATACAACCAGAGTCCCTAAGTCTAATAGAAGAAAAAGTAGGCCCTAATCTCCTTCATGTGGTATTAGGCCCCAACTTCCTTAATAAGACTCCTGTGGCACAAGAATGAAAATCAAGAAGCAATAAATGGGATGGACTGCTGGGTTTTGTTCTCAGGACTAAAAGGCTCAGGGGTCACTCCAGGTAAACTGGACTAACTGGGCTTTGCAAAATAACCCACACAGGAGACACAAATACCTTTTTCTTTGGGGTCCCTGTGATGCCTCCTCAGACCTTAAAGGTCCACAGGAAGAGAGAGAGAGAGCACGCACTGACCCCTTTCATTGAGGAGAAGCTATTCAAGTGAGGCAAGGGGTCAGGATTCAGGAGGCTGAGTCTATCTTCTTGATGTCCACTGTCAGCAGGTTGACTGACATCTGGGTAGGCCACACCCAAGGGCCAGTAAGAGAAGGGGACACACACAAGGCACTTCCATGGAAGATTCTATCCTAAACAGGCAAGGGATTATATTACAAAGGAACAGGTGAGTGTAGCTTCATTCATGGGGCTGTAGCAAGACACACCCATGCACTAGACACCATCCCCCAAACCCAAGAAGGGTGGGGAAAGCTCTGCCACATTTCTGTGACTGAGCACCACAGCACCCAGCTTGGGAGTGTGACTCAGTCACGTTCAAGGTTGGTCTCCCACAATGGACTCAAACTAAAAAGTTTCTTCTCAGCAAAAGAAACAATCTGTGAGGGGAATAGACAGCCTACATCTTGGGAGCAAATCTTTACCCCTCACACATCAGATAGAGCACTAATCACTGGGGTATATAAAGAACTCAAAAAGCTAGACACCAAAGATAAATAAATAAATAAATAAATAAATAAATAAATAAATAAATAACCCAATCAATAAATGGGCCAAGGACCAGAGGGAGACTTCTCAGAAGATGATGTTCTGTTGAGGGCCGCGAATCAAGTCAAGGTGGCACCTGGCAGTTTGCCAGGAGGAATGGTTTGTGAGGCAACACCAGAGAGCCATTAAGATGGTGGAGATTCCTTATTGGCTGATTGCTGTATCTGGATGATGCTAATTGAGTCAAGCTGTGTGTAATCAGTTAGGTATATATACCGCTGTTGTTCCGTAATAAAGCAGTTCCCGTTTCAACCTTCAAGTTGCTTGTCACCTCCTGGTTACTTTGCCGAGCCAGACTGCGGCAATGTTCAATCAATCAAGAAACACATGAAAAAATGTTCATCATCAATAGCAATTAGAGAAATGCAAATCAAAACCACTCTAAGACTTCACCTCTCTCCAGTCAGAATGGCAGCTATTATGCATACAAACAATAATAAGTGTTGACGAGGGTGTGGGGGAAAAGCACACTCCTACACTGCTGGTGGGACTGCAAATGGTGCAGCCAATATGGAAAGCAGTATGGAGATTCCTTGGAAAACTTGGAATGGAACCACCATATGACTCAGCTATCCTTCTCCTTGGTCTACACCCAAAAGACTTGAAAACACCATACTACAGGGACACAGCCACATCAATGTGTATAGCAGCACAATTCACAATAGCTAAATTGTAGAACCAACCTAAATGCCCTTCAATAGATGAATGGATAAAAAACATGTGGCATATATACACAATGGAATATTACTCAGCAATAAAAGAGAATAAAATCATGGCATTTTCAGGTAAAAGGGTGAAATTAGAGAAGATAATGCTAAGTGAAGTTAGCCAATCATCCGAAACCAAATGCCGAATATTTTCTTTGATATAAGGAGGCTGATTCATAGTGGGATAGGGAGAGGGAACATGGGAGGGAAATCTGAATAAGAGTTTTTGGAATTCATAAGAGGGTTCAGAGCCAGGTGCCTAGGTCCACACCTGTAATCCCAGCAGTTCAAAAGCCTGCATTAGGAGGATTGTGTGTTCAATTTCGTGAAGCCCTGTCTCAAAATAAAATATAAAGAAAAGGGCTGGAGATGTAGCTCATTGGTTAAATGCTCCCGGCTTCAATCCCCAGTACCAAACAAACAAATAAAACAAAAAGGGCTGCGGATATAGCTCAGCTGCTTCAGTGCTTGCCTCACATGAACAAGGCCATGGGTTTAATCCCTAGCTCCACAGAAAAAAAAAAAAAAAAAGAGGGTGCTGAGTGTAGAGGAACAAGCGTTTTGCACAGATACGGCTGCTGCACACCCACAACTACTAACCTCTTCCTCAGCATTGGTGCCAAGGTGGTGGCTCTGCTTGCAGCCCTATGGATGCCAGGACTCAATTAGGAACTAGGAAAAACTGGTGGGGTGGATCACTAAGGACCCTGTGGCACCATCTGCACTTGTCTTGGGTCTAGAAGCCTCCTCTTTTTCCAGTGCTTGAGGCCAGAAATTCTACAGAGACCCACCTCTTCTCACCCTGACTCTGCAGCCCAAATAGAACAAGATTAGAGATTTCCTTTGGGGGCTTGGTACTATTCCAGCCTAGAGGACAGGTCCTTATGAGGAAATCTTTCTCTAAACAAGAGGCTTCTGTCGAGATGAATGGCTGTTCCCTCCTGTCTTTCTGGGGCTGGAGTGCAGCTCAGGGGCAGGATATGTGTTTAGCGCTCAGGTAGACCTGAGTTGAATCCCCAGCACACCCCACCCAGACACCCACAGTCTTTCCAGTTTCTTGTCTGTCATCACAATTTCTGGGGGTCCCTCTTCTGGATTTAGGAAGGGAGATCAAGCAATGTCTTTTGAACAAGATTTCCATCTTTACAGCCATATGTAAAATCAGGTAAATGGAAAATCTGCACCATCTTCTGGTCAGGATGATGTGACATTTTCTGTAGACTTCAGGTTCTTCAATTATTGGTTGCAGGGTTTCCTCTGCTTTTCTAGTTGCTAAATCTGAGGTTCTTTATAATTTGGTGTGTGTGTGTGTGTCTGTATCTGTGTGTGTGTGTGTGTCTATGTCTGTGTGTGTGCGTGTGCGTGTGTGTGTACGAGCACTGTCAATGAAGAATCACCTGAGGAAGTAGGTTAAGCCCAGGGGAACTCTACCACTGAGCTGCAACCCCCTTTTAATTTATTTATTTTGAGAAAAGGTCCCTATACATTGCTGAGCCTGGCCTTGAACCTGCAATCCTCCTGCCTTAGCTTCCTGAGTTGCTGGAATTACAGGTGTGGGCCTTCACGCTAGGCAAGATTCTGATGTCTAAATGTGCACCTGCCCCTATCCAGGATGCTAAAAGGAACTGTATATGGAACACACTTTGAGAAAAAAAAAAAAGATACCATTAGGGCTGAGGGTGTAGATCACTGGTAGAGTGGTAGAAGGCTTGCCTATCCTGCCCAAGATCCTGGGTTTAATTCCCAGCAACAAAATCAATCAATAAACAAATAACCATCCCAAAACAACAACCACAAAACAATGGTATGGAGGCCAAACCTTCATTGCTTAAAAGGGCAAATCTGACGAAAACTCCCCACATGAAGACACCTCAGTGACCCCGTCATGCCAGGGGTGAACTGCAGGCTCCTCATGAGGACCCGCTTCTCACATCTCATGCTGGAGGCACATATGACTTTGGGTGGTTTGTGGAACCTGCTCTTCTCCAATGCTGCTCTTTTCCAGGGACACCATGTGGATGCACACCCCCATCACTTCTCTGGCCACCTGGTTAACTCCTACTGCTCTGCAGCCTCTGCAGGTGACTCCCCTGACCCTTGCTCCATAGGCATGCTCCCTGGCCCTGCTTCTTTGTATTCCAGCCTCCTCTCTAATAGCACTGTCTTCCTCTCCTGCAATCCCTGTTTCCCATCTGCCTCCCCAGATGACTCAGCAAGCTGAGCCCAGGAAATGGTCTTACTCAGTTTTGTATCTTTTGAAATTGACACATCGTCAACCTGTAATAAATTACTTAAGGCAGGAAAAAATTGCGTTGTACCTCCTATATGTTTTTAGTTTTTTTAGGGGGGAGCACTGAGGATTGAATCCAGGGAAACTTTACCACTGAGCCACCTCCCCAGGCCTTTTTATTCTGAGACAGGGTCTTTTGCCAAGTTGCTCATGGCCTCAGTAAGTTGCTGAGGCTGGCCTGGAAGTTGTGATTCTACCTCCTCAGCCTCCCCAAATGTGAAGGTTACAGGCATGGGCCACCAAACCCGGAATTGAGTCTCTATTTTGTTTTTGTTTTTTTTTTTTTGGGGGGGGGGTGTGGAGGAGGATGGTAGTACTGGGGATTAAACTCAGGGGCACTAGGCCACAGAGCCAAGTCCCCAGCCCTATTTTGTGTTTTAGAGACAGGATTTCACAGAGCTGCTTCATGCTTGGCTCTTGCTGAGACTGGGCTTTGAACTTGTAATTCTCCTGTCTCAACCTCCCAGGGATTAGAGCCATGCCCCATGGTGCCCCACATGAGTCTCTTGATTTTAAAGATTATTTTTAACTACTGTTCAATTGTTAGTATTGCGGAGGGGGGGCACTTTACCAATGAGCTACATCCCCAGTCTCTTCTCTTTCTCCCTCTCCTCCCCTCCCCCTCCTCATCCTTCTCTACCTCTCCCTCCTCCTCCTCAGTGCACCTACAATTGCACTTAGTGCTATAAATTCACCATAAAATAAAAAGTTCTTTCAGATCTTGGAAGAGGACAGGAGAAGGGTGGGGATGGGGACACCTGAGTTCTGAAATCCATGCCCAAGCCCTGAAGTCTCGGCGGAAGGCGGCGGCGGAGGCTGGGGCAGGGCATGATGGAGCCTACTGCACTGTGAGAGCGCAGGGGCCGCGGGTCGGCCATGCCCTGGCGGCACTCACATGGTCGCCAGCGGCTCCAAAGCTCGGGGCCTTTGGCCCTTCACCTCTACGACAGGGGGCGGCGGCCCGGAGGCAGCGGGCAGTGAACAAGCTTTGGTGGGGCCTCGAGGCCGCCCGGTGCCCCCTTCGTATTCCCGCGCCGCGGCTCCCTGTTCCATGACGAGGACGGGGATCTGGCTCATGAAGAGACAATCGTCACCAAGAATGGGCAGAAGCGGGCCAAACTGAGGCGGGTGCATAAGAATCTGATTCCTCAGGGCTTCGTGAAGCTATTCCCGCCCCCCCATGTGGATTTCCCTGTGATTCTCTACGAGGTGTGGGCCTGGGAGATGGCATACACAAACACTGTCTGCCTCAGCAAGAAACTCCCAGACTTGAGGTGAGGTTTCCATTGAGGAGCCCAGAATAAACCTGAATAAACTCCACTGGCCCAGAACCTTTGCCTGTGAGCAGGGCAGTCCCTCGGTTTAACTGTATATTGGTTTGTGTGTGGACAGGAGGTGGTTAGTGACTGGTGAAGGCTAATGGCAGATTTACCAGCCCACCCTCCCCAGCCACCCCTGCAAGAAACATGGCAGGGCATATGCCAGGCAGGAATGCCTGGTTCCTGGTTCCTTGCCTGGCCTGCTTCCTTCCAAGCTTTCCCAGGGCCAAGCCCTGCTAGATGCTACAGCACTTTACAAATAAAGTCTGCCTTCTTCCAGCCCCTGGGCTAGGGGTGCTTTACACAAAAGAGAACTTCCTGTCCCCTCACTTTCCGTACCCCCTACTTGGAGCATTTCAGCCATTTGCTACCTCGATTCCTCCTGTATTGGACAGAGGCTGGGGGCAGCACCAGCCTGATTCTTCCCACCTACCTGCCATTTATTCCCACTTTCAGATGGACAGTTTGCTGGCAGTTAATAGAAATGGGGACTGTTGTGAGAGGCTTCTCCCTTCACCCAGGGCTGGAATGATCCTTACCCACTGCAATTAATTGTTTATCCTTCCCCTATTTGAGAGAGTGCAGGCCACGGTCAGGATGGGCTGTGGATGCCTGTGCATATGGGGAGTTGCCCCAAGCCACCCATTCTTTGTGTCAGCTCCCCACACCACTTGGGAGGGAACTGTCTACTACCCTGTGGAAAGGAACAACACACTAGGGCTGGTGTGAATAGCTATAAGGAGCCCAACACTCTTCCCCTACAGTATCCTCACCCCTTCAGTATCATTTAAGGGAAAGTACTGGATCCCCTTGGTAGATACAAAAAGGAAGGGTTTATGTTTTACATAAAAGGAATACTTAAAATGTGAAGGTTTGTAAATAGTCTAGTCTATGATGATGTTGGGACAGAGTCTGATTTCTATATAGAAATTACTTTTTTTTAATTCTTATTGTGCAAAATCTGTGCTTCTAGAGTGTGGAAAATGGCTTGGGGAGGGTGGTCCCCAGCATAGGAAGACTGTTGTGTTACTTGTTCAATTTCAATAAAATTATTTGTAGATCCTGCAAAAAAAAAAAAAAAAAAAGACCTGAAGTCTCACGTTTGTATCCTAGTGCTCAGTGTCAAGGGCCCAACAAACGGATCCAAATGGCTAAAGGAGAAATGGAGACTGGAAGGCAATGGAACCCCACACATATGAAGATCATGTCCACCTTCCTGTATGGTCTGTTAACCACCTGCCTGGGGGTCGTGGGTCCCCAACATCATGAGGCTTGGTGGCCGGGCGCGGGGCTCCGGGGCATTCCTTTCTCCTCTCCGTGTACTTTTATTGCCCGGGTTGCTGCCCTCCCTCTCCCCTCCTTTCCAGTTCCCTTTGAGGACTCAGCTAAAAGCACTTTTTGTTCTCCAGCTGGAGGGTTATACTCCAGAGACCCAGAATCGCAGCGCCCCCACGCGGCCGAATGAAGCGTCTCTGGCTGCAGCTGGAGGTCTTGGAGAAGTTTGTGGAGATTTGTGGCCCCTGTCTGGCCTCTCCTCTACCCTGTGAAGATGCTTGAACTGGCACAAAGGAACCAAAGACCTTGAGTTCTGACACCCTCAGTTCTGCATTTCTTCTCCCAAAGGCCCACCTCCTCATATCTGATTGGATAGAAAATACTGTTTAGCATACATGAGCCCCTGGGTTCAATGCCCAGTACTGGGGGAAAAAAAAATCCACCTGCCTTAAACAGAGTGGCTAGCTTGTTGGGCTTTCTGGATAGGTGGGGGCCATATGTTGTTCCTGCTGCTAATAAATGTTGATATAGTTGGCAGACTCAATGTGAAGCTTGCTCACCAGTGTGACATACCTTATCTAGGAAGGCCATGACTAGGGTTTACCTGTGTTCCTATCTGCTTCTATAATTGATGTCCACTGGCACTTCTCAAAAAGAACCTGGCAATTGTGAAAGGCCACAGACTGAAAGGGCAATGGGGGCGTAATATACTCAAACTTCAGTGATCATCAGAAAACAGATTTCTGTTTGTTTGTGTTTTTTTGGTACTGGAGATTGAACTCAGGGGCACTCGACCACTGTGCCAATCCACAGCCCTATTTTGTATTTTATTTAATAATTTTTTTTTAAAGAGGAGAGAGAGAGAGAGAGAAAGAGAGAGAGAGAGAGAGAGAGAGAGAGAGAGAGAGAGAGAGAGAGAGAGAATTTTGATATTTATTTTTTAGTTTTCGGCAGACACAACATCTTTGTTTTGTATGTGGTGCTGAGGATCGAACCCCGGGCCGCACACATGCCAGGCGAGTGCTCTACCGCTTGAGCCACATCCCCAGCCCAATAATTTTTTTTTTTTTAAGTTTTCGGTGGACACAACATCTTTTGTTTGTATGTGGTGCTGAGGATCGAACCCCGGGCCGCACGCATGCCAGGCGAGCTCGCTACTGCTTGAGCCACATCCCCAGCCCAGAATGCAGATTTCTGGGTCCCATTCTAGAGGTTCTGACCTAGTTGTTCCAAAGTAGAACATACATGTACCTGTCTCCCAATGATACTATGATGGTGGTCCATGCTATGCCTGGAGAACTGTTGTCAGTGCTCAGGGATAGTGCTCAAAAAGGCCTATGGTGAGAGAGCTCAGCTTGTCCTGGCATGTATTTTGTGAGACAAGAGTTAACCTATTGCTGGAGACTTCCATGGAAATGAAATCATGGAGGGCCCCACAACTATGCTGTGTTTGGACATTGCCCCAAGTGCCTGAGAAGCCACCTGATTAGTATCTAAGGGTATTTAGGATCCCTGGGTGGAGGGATGGCAGAGGCCAGGTCTCCAGCTCTCTGCTCTGGGGTTCTGGGGAGGTAGAAGCAGCAATCAGAGCTGCCCTACAGCTTTGCATACTAGAGGGGCAGGGATTGAATGGGGGTTGGATATAAGAATACACAATACTTCCATGCTTACCTAAGGCAAGGCCATTCCTCAGGGGGTCTGCTCAAGGTTCTATGATGTTGTGGGATAAGTTAGTTTGATGTGTCAACTTGGAGGGTGTTTTTGGATGAGATTTTCCTTTAAATCAATGGACTTCTATTGCCTTCCATAATGTGGATGGTGCTTCTCCAACCAGTTGAAGGCCTGAATAGTACAAAAAGAGTAGTTTGGCCAGTTGCAGTGGGCCACATCTGTAATCCTAGTGATTTGGGGGGCAGAGGCATGAGGATTGCAAGTTCAAGTACAGCCTCAGCAACTTAGTGAGGACCTGAGCAACTTACTCCACTTAGTAAAACCCTGAATCAAATTTGCTCTCCTCCTCGTAAACATAGTCTCACTATTCTGGTTGACTTTAGTAGTTAAATATAAAGAAGCTCTAAAATTGGAGGGGAAAATGGGTGCAAAAAGTTTCAGTTGTTTAGAAAGTTTGAAAAACAATAGTATAAAAAAAGGAGATGTTTGGGGAACTGCACTTCTGCGTCGCAGGGTGTTTCTGGGTCCCAGTGTTCGCAGCTGGATCCTGCTGAGGGATGTGCTCTTTTCTCGGGATCTTCTGGCCACAGGAGCTTCCACAAGCAGTGATCCAGGGGGCCTGGAAGTAATTCTCCCAACAATATTCTCAGATCCACTGTTCCACACTCCCCCAACACAACTGCACACAGGGACCTAAACTGATGGCAAAGCCACTTTGGACACTTCATCCATCAATAGCTATCCTCCTGATAGACACACACAGATATTTGTAGATCACTTTCTGGTTTTCAAAGTATTTTCACTCACCTACAATTCCGATTCCAGAAGACTCCCTATAGCTATTCTCATTTTAAATAATATTCTTCCCATAAACGTGAATTTTTCTCTAACTTGGCCTCTTGCAAGACCGATGCTCAGCAGAGATCAGGCCAACCTATTCTTTTTTCAGAGGAAACACCTGTGCTCTAGGAGAGAAAGGGAGTTGCCCCAGCTCCCCCAACAAGGGATGGGAATTCATAGCTGCCAGCTGTCCCCCGCGGCTACCCTGGGGCCTCTACATATGAGGACAGGTGGAGAGGCCAGGTAAAATGGAATGGAGTTCAGAGTCTCCTAAGGAATAAGCTACTTTTTTGTATTTGTATCTCCATGGTCAGTGCAGAGCCCAGCGACCAGTAGGACTCTGTAAATGACCACTGAATTGTGTGTTGAGTGTTTTGAGCTGGACCAGAAAGACAGTGAGGGAAGAAAGGACCCTGAGTCAAGCAGAGGGGCAGATGGGAGGGCAAGCTGCAAATGCCATTTGAATTAACTAACAGTTGCAGAGAGGGGTCTGGATGGAGACTCACAGTTGGGTTCATCCAGTGAACAACCAGTACCTTGGGGCTGAGTAAAACACACCAAAAATGCACACAGGCTTCTCTGGAAAGATGTGTCTGGGTTTCAGAGAAGTGGAGGACCAGGACAACTAGCAATGCACACCACAAACTGGGCAATTACCATACACCATCTCCAACCCACATAAAGACCCTGACAGGTAACACATGCCCAGGGCTTGCTGAGGACCCCACTCTCACCACAAGTCCACCAGACCAAGAATGCTGGTCATTCCTGTCTTCCCTGATCAGGGAGAGGTATGGAGGATATCTTGCACACATTCATCTGGGTCCTAACTGGCAGAGCCTGGATTTTTCTGATTCCAAGCCCCCTTTCTTTTTTCAAAGCCCCAGGGTGCTGAACAGGTAGCACAATCCACAGGGACTGCAGATTGGAGTTGTAATCAGCCAGCACAGCAGCAAATACGTCCTCAGCACTTTTTAGACATGGTGTTCAGAGCCACAAGGAATCTGAAAGGAAAGAAAACACAGTCTTTGCCTGATTTTTGCCATGAGTTACAAAGCCCAGAATCCCATCAGAGAGAAAGCACTGACCTGCCTGGAGCTCAGGAGAACCACAGGGACAAAATATAATCAATTCAGGCTGGGGTTGTGGCTCAGTGGTAGAGCACTCACCTAGCATGCGTGAGGCACTGAGTTCAATCCTCAGCACCCCATAGAAATAAAATATTGTGTCCACCAATATCTAAAAAATAAAATATTAAAATACCTATATATATATAATAAATTCCTATAAGATAACTATAAGAAAATATCGACATAATTAGCGTATATAAGGGAGATGGGAATGGGAAAGAGTAGAATGAATCAGACATAACTTTCTACATTCACATATGAATACACAACCAGTGTAACTCCACATCATGTACAACCACAAGAATGGGAAGTTATACTCCTTATAAGATGTCAAAATACACTTTACTGTCATGAGAAACTAAAAAGAACAAATAAAAAAATTTAAATAGTGTATACAAGAAAATCTATGGGAAATAAATATTGTTCATTTTTATCAGAAAAAATACCACCACACATTACTATATTTACAACCTTTATCTTATGTGATTCCCACAAAAGTCCTGTGAGATACACACAGAAAGGCCATTCATTTGTAAACCAAGTTAGGATTCAGGGAAGGCATCGAGGCAGCCAGGGTCCCATGTTGGTGGCTGGCAGAGCTGGAGATGGGACTCTCATTCTGATTCTCTTGCTGTGTCCACCCATGATCACAGGGATGTCAAGGGCTACAGATTAGAAAAGCCACAGGGACACGAGAGATTACTGAAACAAAGGCTTCTGGGTATCATTAATATAAAAAGACCAGAGGCGTGGAGCAGACCAAGGCTTCCCGGGGAAGGCTGGGCCAGAGTGGTGGTAGGAAGGCAGGCAACCTTCATCGCCCCCATGGCTCCACATATATATCAGTGCTGGGTGCTAGGTCCTGTGGAGACAGAGGCAAAGATGACAGTCCCTGCCAACAACTGTACAGTCCTTGAAAACAGGAGAGATTGACAAGCTGTGATGTCCAGTGTACCCCACCTGTGTGGTGGTGGCGGGTTGGAAAGCCTTTAGAGCAGATGGAGTACCTGACTAGCACCCTGGGGAAGGAGAATTCTGCCAGAGAAGGAAAGCCACGATGGAAGGAATGGTCATTTTCTTGAGGAGTCCCTGCCAAGCACCCTGGCACCAACTGCAGCTTCACCATATCCCTGTTGCCCCGTGTGCAGGGAGGCCAGACTGCCCCGATGCTGGGGGTCACCCACAACAGGGAGGACACAGTCCAAGCGCTACTGAGCTGCCAGGCAGAGGTCAACCTGCAGGACCATGATGGATTGTGAGCTCTCATGCTGGCCTGTCACCATGGCAACACCGACCTGGTGCATCTGCTCCTGGCCCACCCGGCCTGTGACAGCAGCCTGACTGATAAGGTGAGACTTATGGGCAGTTAACAAGTAGGTTAGTGTTTAACTTCTGGTCCTGAAAAGTGCCTTGATGGCCAGCAGAATCCGAGGAGCCATATGGTGGTAGCAAGAAAAAATCAACCTCACAAGGCTATTGTAGATTTAATGAGGCAATATAGTGCTTGAAGCCTGACGGTTGGGAAACCCATGGCTATAGACAACTGGATGAAGGAGCAAACTTGACAGAGTCATCTCTAGTTGTGAAACTGGAAATACCTCTCTGATATTGATCCACTCTGCCCATTCCACCAAGCCAGCCTGCAAAGTAGCCCTGCCAGACCCAGGCTTCTTAAACAAAGGTCTCGGTAAGGTGAGGACATCGACAACGAAGACGACTATGATGATGATGATGAGATGATGATGATGATAACTAACCTGTGCCAAAATCATTTAAACCCCACGATGACGTTCTAAGGTTGATAGAGCTGCTGCCATTTTGCTAGAGGAAACTGAGGTCCCAAATGGTAAGGTGCATAGGGTAAGGTACCCAAGATCACACAGCTGGTGGAACCCACCTCCCTTGAACTCCTGAGCCCAACATCCAGCTCTCCCATCATCCTCGTTGTTGTCCCACGGAAGCAGCGTGTCTCTAGGTCTCAGATGAATCTTTGCACTTTTCAGAGAACCTACTGCTTTTCAGCAAATTAATCAGCAATTGAATAAGTGAACCCCTAAGTTTGGAGACCAATCATCAGAAACTATAGGTAGTGTAGGTTGGAGGTTCAGTAGCCTTGAGCTCAAGCCCTGTACAGGGGAAAAAAAAAAGCAAATTGCTTTGGGCAGTGGGAGCCAATGAAAAATTTCTGAATAGTGGGGCCATTTGATCAGATTTGCTTCTTCTGATGATCACAGGGGGAGACTAGAAGAAAAGGGATCAGTTAGAAGGTTCTTATGAGACACTGGATATAGAGCAATTTGGGTGGGGTGAAGACAGAGCCCAGCAGGAAAGGAATCAGAAACTGGGGCATGCCAAGATGGGGTGACATACTGAATGGTGGAGAGGCATCAGAAATGGGTGACAGGAGAATGGTGGTACCATTGTCCCCATATCTATGTTCTCTTCCTCCTTAGTAATACAACTCCCAAATTTTAGCTGGGCACCTAACCACCCAGGGTCAGACTCCATTTCCTAGCCCCCCTTGCAGTCTGGTGTGGCCAAGCAACTAAGTTCTGGCTAATGAGCTATTAGCAAGGCAAAGGATGCAAACTCTGTCTCCTGCATTGAAAGTGAAGGGGATGCATTTTCCCCCTCTCACTGGCTGGAATGTGGTAATCAAAGAGTTTGATCCTTGAAGATGAGGCCCACACCTGAGGGATGATGGAACAGTGAGTCAGAAGCAGCCTCGTCCCCATCCAATCTGCTCTGGACTACTCATTCTCTATTTGATATTTGAGCAAGGAATAATATTCTAACTTGTTTAAGACACTATACATTTGGAACTCTGTTGAGTTGGACAAATGTCCTCAGCACCCTGTGGCAATCTCAAGGGTCTAATGTTATACCATAAGTGGACTTCATCATTGAAAAGCTTAGGAAAGCCTTTTGGAAGGAGCATAATGGCAAAGCTAAGTACGGTGGATGTCTCCTCCTGGTACCAGCCCTTGTTCATGCTCAATGTGGAAGCACTGAGCCCAAAGACCTGCAGAAAGGGGTCACTTGGCAGATGTCTAAATAGAAACCGGGATCCCTAAGGCAGCCAGTTCTTAAACCAATCAGTGAATTTGAAATGACCTGGTGTAGAAATCAATGCAAAGTCATTGAATAATCTGAGCATTTCAAATATAAAAACATGTGGAGTTTCAGACAATAGCGGTGGATTATTGTCAGAGAGTGCCTCCACAGAGTGCAAGAGACATGAGGACACAAGCTGAATTTGTATGAGTAGAAGTCAAGACAAATTGAAGGTAGGAGTAAGAAGGAACTAGGAGTGGGCCCCAGATCAAGAGCAAAGAATAAGCTTATGGAGTAGCTGCCTCCTGGACTACCTACCAAGTTCCCCTGGCCTGGAAACCTCCCTTCCTAGACCCATCACTCATCCAAGGAGTGCACCAGTAAGCTACCATATTCCTGTAAGAGAACTAACTTGGCCTCTGGCCCCCAAACAACAGGTACCACACACTACCTGTGCCAACCAGGAACTTAGGAGCTGGGATTTAGAAGAGGGCTTCAACCCCCTTCTGGTGTCCAGGTTGTAACATGTGGATCTCAGAAGCTACTGGTGTCAGGGTCAGCCATGTGGGCTGAGGACCAAAAGGAACTCTTCAGATGGAAAGAATGGAGCAGATGCTCAGGGCAGAGCAGTGGTGAGAGACTACTTCCTGATGTGACCAGGGCAACCCTTGCTCCATGAAGGCTGCAATGCATACCACCCTTGCCTTCAGTAACATGCCTCCTCTGGGTATGCAGCCTGCGGAAGCCAACCAAGGCCTGGTGTCTATTCAGACGTCTCAGGGTTTGGATCCGAGTGGGCCACTTGGCCATTCAGGCTCTTGATCTAAAAACTGGGATGACAGTTCCTCCTACCTTTTACTTTCGGGTTGCTGTGACGGCTCCTCTGACCTTAAGGGTCTGCAGAAAGAGAGAGAGAGAGCGAGAACATGCGCTGACCCCTTTTATTGAGGAAAAGCTATTCAAAGGAGGCAAGGGGTCAGGTTTCAGGGGGCTGAGTCTATCTTCATGATGTCCACTGTCAGCAGGTTGACTGAAACCTGGGTAGGCCACATCGAAGGGCACAGTAAGAGGAGGGGACACACACAAGGCACTTCCATGGAAGATTCTTTCCTAAACAGGGCAAGGGGTTATATTACAAAGGAACAGGTGAGCATAGCTCCACCCATGGGGCTGTAGCAAGACACACCCATTTCTGTGACTGAGCGCCTCAGCACCCAGCTGGGGAGTGTAACTCAGTCACATTTAAGGTTGGCCTCCCACACTCCTCTGTTCTTGCAAGCATTTAATTAGCTAGACCTCCGCAGAGTGATTTCCCTTCCCCTAGACCTGGCCATGTGCTTAGCAGCTTGACTTCCCCGGGTCCACCAGCCCTCCACATCTGAGGGCTTCACATCTGTGGATTCAACCAACTGTGAATTGAAAGATGTATTTCATGTGTACTAAACACATACAGGCTATTTTTCTTCTCATGAATCCCTCTACAATATAGTAGAACAACTACTTACATAGCACTTACATTGCATTAGGTATAAGTAATGTAGAGACAATTTAAAATATACGAGAGCCTGGTGTGGTGGTGTATGCCTATAATCCCAGAGGCCCAGGAAGCTGAGGCAAGAAGATCATGAGTTCAAAGTCAGCCTCAGCAACTCAGCGAGGTACTAAGCCACTTAAGCAACTAAGCAAATCTTGTCTCCCAGTGGTTAAGAACCCCTGGGTTCAATCACTGGTGAAAGAAAGAAAGAGAGAGAGAGAGAGAAAGAGAGAATGAATGAATACGGGAAGTTCAATCCCTAGCACTTCAAAATAAATAAATTAAGAAAGTGTCCAGGAGAGTGGGGGGGGGGGAGAGGTTATTTGCAAATACTATACCTTTTTGTTTGTTCATTTGTCTTTCTTTTCTGGTGTTGGGAGTTTATCCTAGGGCTTCAAACATGTGAGACAAATGCTGTACCACTACTGAGCCACATCCCAGCCTTGACATTTTTTTTAGAGAGAGAGAGAGAGAGAGAGAGAGAATTTTAATATATAAATATATATATATATATTTTAGTTTTCAGCGGACACAACATCTTTGTTTGTATGTGGTACTGAGGATCGAACCCTGGCCACACGCATGCCAGGCGAGTGTGATACCGCTTGAGCCACATCCCCAGCACCCAGCACTGACATTTTTAAAAACTAATATTTATTTATTTATTCTTTTTTTTTTTTTTTTACAAAAACACAACTTTTCATTTCTCTGGTTGTACATGATGTAGAGTTAAATAATTTGTGCATTCATACCCATACATAGGGGTAATAATGTCCATATCGTTCTACCATCTCCCCCCAACTCACCCTCCTCTTCCCTCCCTCCCTTCCTTCCCCTCTGCTCAATCCAGAGTTCCTCCCTTCTTCCCTTGCCCCCTGACCATTATGGATCAGCATCCACTTAGAGAAAACATTTCACCTTTGTTTTTTGGGGATTGGCTTACTTCACTTCGCATGATATTCTCTATTTCCATCCATTTACCTGTAAATGCCATAATTTCAGTCTTCTTTAAAGCCAAGCAATAATTCATTGTGTATATATGCCACAGTTTCATCATCTACTGAAGGGCATCTAGGCTATTTCCACAGTTTAGCTCTTGTGAATTGAGCTGCTGTAAACAGTGAGGTGCCAACCTGCCATTTTAAATTAGGCACTTGAGCATCCACAGATTTTGGTTTCCTCAGGGATTCTTAGAACCAAGACCCCTCCAACACCAAGGGCAACTGTACTTAGAACTGCTCAGGCATTGATTCTAATGACTTCACACACAGCCAAGTACTTCTCACAATAACCTTACAAAGTAAGTACTGATATTATTTCTGTTTTCTATATGAAGAAACTCAAGCACAGAGAGGTTGAGTAACTCATCTGAGGCCACCTGCCTAGTAAAGAGCAGGTCTGGGATTTCAAGCCAGCTGATCAGGCTTGGAGACTACACCCCACAGTCATGCACCAGAGCACTTCTTGCTCCTTCTCAGTGCCGTGGGCTGGGGAAAGTGTGCCTGGAAGCAGGGGGTGAACACTGCTGAAAGAACAAAGCTGCTTCAGGGACCCAACATTGAGTAAGTTACTTTGCAGCTCAAGTGGGTGGCCACTGGACAGAGAGGACAAAGAGGGAGAGTGCTTAAGACTGGAACTGTTGAGATGTTGAAAGCCCAGTATGTTCAGTGTTTCTAGAAAGAAAGGGGCCTCTATCCAGAGCACAAATGTTTGAACCCACATTTCCTCAATCGCTCCTAAGGAAGAAATTCCCAATACAGTAGTTTAGTAGTTTAGATCAGTTTTTTTTTTTTTTTTTTTTTTTTTTTTACCACCACCCCCATCCTGGAGAGAGATGGACCTGGAGATACAGGGAACCCAGCTGGTGTTCTGGGGGGTCCCTGACATCCTCTCTGTCTCTACCTTTGGCCTCCATCCAACTTCCATGTTTGGGGAAAGCTGAAAACAGGTCCTAGGCCTCTGATCCAGGGAAGTCCACTATCTTGTTGGGTAGGGGGTGACTGAGCAGCACCACATAACCTGTGAGACTCACAGCATCAGAATCCCTTCAGCCCTGGCCAGGGCAGTGGTGTATACCTTGATCTCAGTGATGCAGGAGGCTGAGGCAGGAGGAGAGTGATTCAAGGTCAGTCTCACAAGATCCTATATGAAAATAAAGAATGTAAAGAAGGACTGAGGATGTAGCTCAGTGGTGTAGCACCTGGTTCAATCCCCACTACCCACTCACCCCCCAAAATCACTCCATTCTCCTTGAATGCCTCCAGGCTCCTGAAGGTAGGCCAGGGAGAAGGGAGGGAGGTCCATGGGGATGGCACCCACCTTCATAGGAAGTCCAGAAAAGTGTCAGTTGGCTCTCCAAAGCATGCGCCAGTTTTGTGCTAGGTCCTCAGATTGAGGGCTCTCGCCAGTTCCAAGGTATAAGAAAAGCCTCACCCAATGCCGTTCCCCCTGTATTAATTCTCCCCATAACCCTACAGGGCTCAAAGCCACACGGCCAATACATGCTGGAACCAGGATTGACAGAGATTGACATTCACACCTGGATGAAAGGCCATGAATCTACCACACCACCCCTGTTCAGCCTCACTTCCCTCTGACTAGCCCACTGGAAAGTCAAATGCAGCATGTCCCAAACCAACATCAAGAGCTCAATTCAGGGGACCCCCTGAAACCAACCCCTCCTCTAGTATTTTCTCTCCCAAGAGCCTATTCAAAACCTGCACAGTCAACATAGAGCACTCTGATGTGTAGAAGTCATTCCCCCGCCCACCAAGCAATTCTCTAGGAGATACCAATAGTGCACCATCTACCTGGAGTCGAGTCAGATCCCACAGGTAAGGGCTCAGTTCCAAAGGCCTACAATCTGTGTGCTTCTCTGGTGTCTGATTTTCATTTTATTTTCCTATTAACTCATTTTTATTGGGACAGTGGGTTGAATGGTGGCCTTTAAAAAGATGTGTTCACATCTTATTTCAAATTCACTGTAAATAGGATCTCATTTGAAAAACGGTCTTTGCAGATGTAATAAAGGATCTCAGAATGAATGACCCTAGATTATCCAGATGAAGCTTAAGTCCAATGACAAATTCATATGAAAGACTTTCAAAGGAGAGATACTTGGAGGCCATCTGAGGATAGAGGCAGAATTGAAACAAAGCAGCCACATTGCATGGGAAACCTGGAGCCAGGAGCTAGTGTAGACAGAGACCTAGAACTATGAGAGTAAATTGTGTGGCTTAAAGCCCAAAGGTGTGTGATAATTTGACATCGCTGTCCAAGAGAGCTCATAAAATGGTATTTATGAAAGTATTGATTGGCCACATATTTTGAGGGGAAGCATTTTTTTTTCTTTGCATATGTGGTAGTAGAGATTGAACCCGGGGTGCTTCAGGAATGAACTAAGTTCCCAGCCCATTTTATGTTAAATTTTGAGATGAGTTCTTGCTAAATTACCCAGACTGGTCTCAAACTTACAATCATCCTGCTTCAGACTCCCAAGTTGCTGGGATTAAGGTTTGTGCCATTTTGCCTGACAGCATTAGTCTTATTTATTTATTTATTTATTTATTTATTTATGTATTTATTATTGTGCCAGTAATTGAACCCAGGGGTGCTTAATCATATCCCCCTCGCTTTTTTTTTTTTTTTTTTTTTTTTTTTTTTTTTTTGCGGTGCTGAGGATTGAACCCAGGGCCTGTGCATGCAAAGTAAGCACTCTACCAATTGAGCTATATCTCCAGCCCCACATCCCCCGCCCTTTTTATTTTTTGAGACAGGGTCTCCCTAAGTTGCTCAGGGCCTTGCTAAATTTCTGAGATTGATGATTGACTTTGAATTTGTGATCCTCGTGCCTCAGCCTCCCATTCTCTGGGACTACAGCTATGTGCCATGGTAACTGGCTAGATTTGTTCTTAATGCAATTTGAGAAGCTGTACTCTACATAGTTTCCTTGGGTGTGATGAATCATATTTTATGGACATAGATGTGTCTCCATCACTAAACTCTGGAGGGAGAGCAGACATGGAGATTTCATGTTTTTTCCCCTCTTAACTCCCATTACCTAGCTCTTGACCTCATACAGAGCAGACAGGAATAAACCTCATTAACCTGTAGGTCCAGGCTAGATTTCCTAAACTTATATTGAACATATGACTAAAACCTTCCCCTGTGACCAGAGTTCCTCTAACCTAGACCCCATCTGTCTGAGTTAGAATGGGTTCCAGAACCTGGAGAGAGGCTGAGGTGACAGATGAAACTGTTGAATGATGACCTCTCAAAAGTGCTACCAGAAAAATATATTGATAAGACACAGTTGAGTTCATTTTTGTCTCAATGAGATAGCTAGTTGCTTCTTACTGGGGGAAAGTTGTGATATACAAAAGGCTTTGGCATCTGATCTCATGAGGATTGGGCATGATTAGGATTAAGAAAGTCTAATAGTGAGACATGGAGCATGCCGGTGACCCCGACTACTTGGGAAGCTGAGGCAGGAGGATCACAGGTTGAAGCCAGGCTGGGCAACTTAAAGAGACCCTGTCTCTAAATAAAATATTAAAAGGTCTGGGGGTGTCTTTCAGTCATACAGTGCCTATGGGTGTGCCCAGTTCAATGTCCAGGTACAGTGAAGACGACAAAAAGAAAAAAATATGATATAATAGTTTACAACTGGTGAACAGCAAGGGGAGCATTTTTGAGGTGAGAGATAACAAGAGTATAAAGAAGTAAACGATTTTTAGATGCATTCTGTTGAAGAATCAAATAAATTGAAATTTGCTTACTTTTTTTTTTTGGAAAATTCCTAAAATAAATTATAGTTATTTGCAATTTTTATCTTCCATGGGAAAAGTTTCCTGAAATAACACAAACTGAGCATCCTGAAGCTAAAAATCTAAAGCCCTAATTGCTCCAAAGTCGGAAACATTTTGAATTCTGACATGATGCTACAAGTAGAAAATTCCATAACATGAAACTTGGATTCATGCAAGAAATCATTTAAAATATTATGTAAAATTCCCTTTGATCTATGGGTATAAGGTGTTTATGGAACATTAATGAATTTTGCCAGGCATCATGGCACACTTTTGTAATCCCAGGTACTCAGAAGTTTGAGGAAGGAGGATCACAAGTTCAAGGCCAAACTTGGCAATTTAATGAGAGCATATCTCAGAATAAAAATAGCTGGGAATGGAGCTCAGTGTTAAAGCATCCCTGGGTTCAATCTCCAGGACCCCCCCGCCCCCCGCTGCAACACATATACACAAATTAAAATTTCATGTTTAGACTTGGTTCCCATTCCAAAGACATCATGTGTATGTTATTATTCCAAAATCTGAAAGAATCCCAAATATTTTTAGTCCTAGGCATTTCAGGTAAGCATCAGAATAGCCAAGTACCATGTCTATTCAGGGTACTCAACCTGAACACCTTTCAGTCATTTATCAACACAGTAAAAATAATCCTGAAAACCAGAAACTGATCCCTCACACCACACAACATGCTGATGCCTTTGAATTCATGTTCCATCAAGGGCTAGGAGAGTTGTTCAAGACCTGGACAGACTTTTATCTACTAGAATCAACCATGGTTTGGATGAGTGTTCGTTGAAGGACAAGTCACAATTGATGACACAATGACCTTTCCACATGCCTCCTGGTCTATGTGCAGTCTGGAAGCAAGAGGACTGTTGCAGACAGGCAAAGTGAGCCAGGCACCCTGGAGCACACCTGGAATCCTGGAAGCTGAGGCAGAAGGATCACAAGTTCAAAACCAGCCTCAGCAACTTAGTGAGACCCTAAGCAACTCGATGAGACCCTGTCTCTCAATAAAATATAATAAAGTATGGCTCAGTGGACAAGTGCCCACGGGTTCAATCCCTGATACCAAAAAAAAAAAAAAAAAAAGGACACAAAGAAGAGAGCAGGCTTAGCAGAGGTAAATGCTGATGTGCCTGGAAAGGTCAACCCAGGCTGGCAAGCACACAGCCTGGAACTGGAAGAGAAGCAAACACATCTGGCCCCCAGGAGCACACTTGATCTCCTTCCTAATCAGGAATAACCTACCTCTTTAGGGTGGAACACTGAGCCTGATTTACCTAGAAAGTACTTGGAGTGAAAGGTGGGGTGAGTAACATTTATTGAGAGTCCACAGGTATTTGTTAGACCTCAGTTGCATGGAAAAGTTCAACATATCCACAATCTTTATAAATCAAATATTCCCAATACCATTAGAGAGACCTCTATTTATAGGAAACTTGTAGCAAATCTCTAACATGAAGGAAATACTCCTTGGTTTTGATTTTTTCAACTACTTGACTTCTCTTTGACAAAATTAATTATCTAAAAGAAAGCACCAGGGGATGGGGCTATAGCTCAGTTGGTACAGTGCTTGCTTAGCACGCACAAGGCCCTGGGTTCAATCCCAACACCTCAAAAAAAAAAAAAAAAAAAAAAAAAAAGAAAGAAAGAAAAGAAAAGAAAAGAAAGCAGTCAATATTTTCACCAAGTGTGTGCTACCCAGCCAGACAAGGAAAATTCTGACCTCCCAACAACAGTAAGAACCCCCTTTTTCTAGAATCTACTTCCCATCAGTGTTTCCATTTGGCTCCTTAACACTCCTTTGCAGGTTTTCTGCCAGAATGAGGGAGCCCTCTACCAGGAACAGTCTCTCCCATTCTCTCTTCCTCTGTTTTGTCACTCCTCCACCATGTGCAGTGCTAATGCAGTGACTTCCTGAGCTTAGTGCTACTCTGTCCTGGGCTTCTGCCATGCTGCTCTCCCTGGCTCTCCTCCCCAGGGCTCCATCTCAGATCCTCTCTCCTCCTACCCATTGAAAAGTTTTCATTCTCTTTTCTTCTCTTCCCTCCTTTCCCTTAGGGACCCAGAGCCTCTCCAAATACTTTCATCCCAAGGACATCTGTACCTAGGACTCTTCCAAAGTGCTCCTGAGTTCCAGCACACCCTGACTTTGAGAACTGACCTGGCAGGAGTGCCCACCACCCAGCTGTCCACTGCATCTGGTGAACCCCTCTCAGCTCATGGCATCCTGCCCTCAATAGACCCATCAATAGCTCCCCGCTGCCTACAGAAATTCTGAACTCCAGATTCACACTCCAGTGTGGTCTGGCCCAGCTTCACCACTTCCAAACACCCACCACTCCCAAGTGGGTCACTCCCTCCTGCTAGACTCCTTTTCCCCTCCTCTAAAAATTTCCCATATAGTGTCTTCTGCCTCTTTGAGTTCTCCATGCCCAGTATCTGCATGTTCCCATCTTGCCCAGGATTCTCTAGTCTTTTGAACATAGGTTCCAAAATACCTTGAAAAGTTGTCAGGTTTCAAAAGGACTTCTCCAGTGGGCATGCTGTCCCAGAAGGTCAACATACGGCGCAGTTGAACCCAGAGAAAGTCATTAACTGCCACTAGAAAAAAAATCAAAAAAGTATAAAAAAAAAAACCCAAAACAACAATTTCACCCTTTCCCCCCCCCCAAAAAAAAATCACCTATTTGAAGAAGTTAAAAAAAAAAAACACAGCTGGGCAAACTTGTGCACATCTGTTATCCCAGTGGCTCAGGAGTCTGAGGAACAAGGATCATGAGTTCAAAGTCAGCCTCAACAATTTAGGGAGGCCCTAAGGGACTCTGTCTCTAAATAAAATATTAAAAAGGGCTAGAGATATGGCTCGGTGGTGAAGTTCCCTGAAGTTCTATCCCTAGTACCAAAACAGAATGAAACAAACAAAAAAACCACAATACATTATGAGCCGTGCTTGGTGGTGAATTCCTGTAATCCCAGTAATTCTCCAGGCTTCGGCAGGACAATTGCCAGTGGAGGCCAGTCTCAGCAACTGAGTGAGATACTAAACAATTTAGCAACACCCTGTCTCAAAAAATTTTTTTAAAGGACTGGGGAAATGCTTCAGGGGTTAAGTGCTTCTGGGTTCAATCAATCCCTAGTTCCACAAAATAAATAAATCCCCCCAAGAATAGAAGAAAGAAGATAAAAGTGTTATAAGTCAGAAGTTTAATGATTAAGAAAATTTGAAAATTTAATTTGTAAATATAAAATCTGCATCACTGAACAAGGTGAGGATTGGTAACTAGCCTAAGAAAGAAAGGGTGGAAGAAGAAAAAGGAGAGAGCAAAAACACAAAATTAGGAATAATAAACGGAAACTTTCTCCATATGTAGAGGAAATATAAATAGACTTGAGAGTGTTACGTATTACTTAAATAAATTTGAAACCCTACGTATGGATGATCTTCTATAAGCACGTGTATTAGTAAAATTAGATTAGAAAAAGATATAAAGCATAAAGATTATGAAAGAAAATTTTAGGATTCTCGGGCTGGGGATGTGTCTCAAGTGGGACTACAGGCATGTACCACTGCACTCAACCCAGAGGCCTCCCCTTATGAGCTCTTGGCCTGGGCATAGAGTGTAGGAATAAAGAAGAGGATTTGTTGAGGCATATTCCAACCCTCTTCATCTTAAGGGACCTAGCACATCTGTTGGGGGAGTTTTACATCAGGTAATTGCATGTTAATTTCTCAACAGTTTGCTAGCAAAACCCAAAATGTTTCAATAGATTGAGTTCTCATGTTCTCAGGAACAACTGATTTGTGTTTCAACTTGGAGGGCGGAGAAAGGAGCTCCCTGTCACCACCATCTAGGTCATTGTCTCAGCAATGACAATACCAGCAGCTTCTGTTGACACTGGGGAAAGGAATGTTTCTATTGGTTTCAAGAGAGAAATCCCTACCAAACTCTGATTTCAAAAAGGTATGCAAAATTAAAAAGCGCATGTTCTGCAGTGGTTCGGAATAATCACACTGTGAGCAGCTACTAAATTCCAGCAAAGACTTCATCATGGATAAGATTATATTAATAGCTTCCTTTGTGGTTCAGTGTTGAGTCTGTCTGTTTTACAGTTGTTTTATAAGAGTTTTAAGCCCAAGGAGTGTAAATTTACATCAAGCTTGGTAAACACCAGAGGATCCCATCAGGAGTTAGTAATTCAATCAGCAGGTCTGGGAGTATTGCTCAGTGGTAAATCAGCAGGTCTGGGGATATTGCTCAGTGGTACATATCCTGCATATGAGGCCTGGATCTAATCCCCAGCACAGAGAGAGAGAGAGAGGAGAGAGGGAGAGAGGGAGAGAGGGAGAGAGAGAGAGAGGGAGAAAGAGAGAGAGAGAGAGAGAGAGAGAGAGAGAGAGAGAGAGAGAGAGAGAGAGAGAGAGAAAGGAGGGAGGGAGGAAGGAAGGAAAAATATTGTGGAGAGAAAATGTGATCAGCAGTGATATTCCCTCTTGCACTGCACTATCCAAAGAAGATGCACGCAGATTACTTGGAGGCAGGTATTCAGGTCTTTTTATTTGGTAGAGCAGTGAGCTTTCCAACCAGAACATACTTTCATATGAAACTTGCTTGCTTTTGATGGAAGGAACTGTTGGCAGTTCACTAAGTTAGCCTCCTTGGGACAGGATGAAAAATAAGGAGGTCGAAGCAGCTGTTTCCAGGCACAGAAAGGCACTGTCCAGATACCCCAGTCCTTCTGGCCCTAACTTGTGGGGCGCACATGATGTCAAGGTGTGTGCACAGGTGCAGCAGTGGTGCTGGTTGCAAATGACATGGGCAGGCCAGATGGCCAGGCCTGGTTGCAGTCTGAGCCAGAAGCTAGAGCCTCAGAGGGCTCCAGCAGCAGCATATGGACCTCCACGAAGGAGAAGGGAAATATTTTAGTCTGCACGTCCAGTAAGCAAAAATTATGTGTGGCTGGGCTCATGGGTGCACACCTGTAATCCCAGCAGCTTGGAAGGCTGAGGCAGGAGGATCACAGGCCAGCCTCAGTGACTTAGCAAGACCCTAAGCATCTTAGTGAGACTGTTTCAAAATAAAAGTAAAAAGTGCTGGGTGTTGCTCAGTGGTAAAGCACCCCTAGGTTCAGTTCCCAGTAACTCAACCCCCCAAATAAATTATGGATGAGAAATGGTAAGTTTGGCTTTTATCTTATGTCCCAGGGTGGAGCCATTTAAATGTGTGCAGGCTAAGTGGATGTTCTACCATTGTTATTCCCCCAGCCACTGTGTATACCTTTTCTTTTTTTTTTTTTTTTTAAGAAGGGCATTGTAATTAAACCATAATTTGCTAAGCTCTGAAGGTAACAGTAAGTTTGAGTCTCCACACACTTCACCCCACAACTTCACAGAGAGGTTGGGATACCCAGTTGCCTCAATGTTCAGCCTGGAGGGAGGTCAGGATACTTGCTTATAGATCATGCTCACAGAGTAACACAAGAATCCTTCCTTGCCCTTTAGATTTGCTGGTTGCTGGGCATACAGGGTGTCCCTTGGCTTGTGGAGCTATCACTCCAAGCAACCCCACCTTGACATACTCTTGTGTATCTTTCAAGGACACCAGTGATTGGCTTAAGGACAATTAATCTAGGATGACCTCATCTCAATTAACTGAATCACACCAACTTTCAATGTTTCCTTGAGATTCCAAGGGACTTAAGAGTTGGGAGGAGGGATACTATTTTATCTATAACCACCCACCCCTTCAGCTTTCACAGAGGATGACTAGAGATGTGTGAAGAGTGGCTTTGTCAGCATTTTGTCACCTCCCACAGCCTGTAGGTCCCCAAGCCATATTCTTCTTCAAAATACCCAGCGGGGAGACTGAGGCAGGAGGCTCACAAACTGAGGCCAGTTTCAGCAACTTAAATAAAAACAAACTGGAGGTGTAGCTCAGTCAGAGAATCCCATAGTTCAATCCATAGTATTGGAGGGGGAGGAATCCAGCCCCCATTTTGAGACCCTGGACTTACTACCTCTGTGGCAAAAGGGACTTTGCAAACTTGACCAAATTATCTTTTGGACATGAGATGATACTGAATCATCTGCATAGGTTCTAAATGCAATTGCAAGTATCCTTATGAGAGGGACAGAGTTCCTGCCTCTGGGAAGAATAGCCTTGGGGTGACAAGGGTAAACAGCAGTAACTTGGCACCTGTCCAAAATCCAAGGGATGCCAGCAGCCACCTGAAGCTGGAAGAGTAAGAACACATTCTCCCTGAAGCCTGTAATAGTGATTTCAGTCACATGATAGTGATGCTGCCCTTCTGGCCCTCAAACCTGAGAGTCAATTTCTATTTTCAATTTTATTAATTTCTTATAGTGGCCTTAGAAACCTAATCATCTAGTTAACAATGTCACACTCGATATTGAAGATGTTACTATGAGAAGCAGGCTGAGTAGTGTGCAGGACATTTGTTTTTTAAAACTTCCCATAAGAAGTTTTTTAGAAGTGTGTGGGAATTCTGTAAAACTGTCAAGGCAAAGTGGAAAGATAATGGGGCAACTCTGACTAAGGGTCTCATCTTCCCAACTGTTTACCAGGACCAAATGCCTTAACCCTTGGTGGTTTCTCATTTTCTAAGATCTGCATCAGGAGTGGGGCTGCAACTTCAACGGTAGAGGGATTTTCTCGCATGGGCAAGATCCAGGCTTCAACCACCAGTACTGAAAACAACAAAAACACAACTATTGAAAAGACAGGGAAGAGAGTTGATCTGTATGGAGTTAAGCAGTAAAATTCAAAAACTATTCAACTACATACAGTAAGGACAAAGTACGTTGGAAAAGGTAAAACTTTTAATAGCAAATTGAGTATATTCAAATAGAAAAAGCACATTCGCTACAGAATGATAAAATTATGAAATATTCTTTCCCATTCAATCAGCATTTGCAATTTTTCTTTCTAATACACCCTGCCACCTTTCTCCTATACATTTCTATTACTTTCCCCATCTGTTCCATGCACAGATTCCTTCCTCCCCTCCCCCCTAAGTAATACAGAAACTTCCCTAGGAAAACTACAATGACTATCATTAATTTTTTTAAATATGCCCTTTAACCTTCCTAACATCTGGGTAATACCACACCTTTCCCCTCATCCCCAGTTAACTCCCACTCTTCTGGACAGACATGATGTTGTATTCATCAACTTTCTAGATCTATGTTGGGGTGATGAGAGTGTTAAGTTGCAGCTACCTATGTTGTTTTCTCCAATAATTCTTTCAAAGTGGGTACACAAGAAATGAACTTCCTAAATTCTTCCATATCAAAAAATACCTTTGTTTGACCCTGGAAATCAAATGCCAATTTGGCTGGATACAGGATTCTAGGGTGAAAGCCTTTCTCCTGAAGCACTTTTATGATATTGCTCCACTGACTTCTTGCATCCAGGGTGCCCAGTGATAAATCGGCTGTCAGTCGGATTCTTGTGCCTCTGTAGGTGATTTCTTTTTTCTCTCTAGAAGCCTTTAGGATTTTCTCTTTATCACTACAATTCAAAAACTTCACTAAGATGTGCCTAGGAGTGAGTCTGCTTTTGTCAATCACGCTGGGGATCCGGTGTGCCCTTACTATCCCCAAACTAGAATCCCAAAGCTCTGGAAAATTTTCTTCAATTATTTCCTGTACTATGTCCTCTGCTTCATTTTCTTCACTCTCTCTTTCTGGGATTCCAATCAAACGGAGGTTGGCACTTCTGAATTGATCCTCCCTCTCCCTTAGAGTTTCTTTATTAATTATCTGCTTGGCCATCTGTATGGTATTCTTAGATAATTTTTTCATCTCATCATCTAGATTGCAAAGTCTTTCTTCAAGGATGTCTATTCTACTCCTCAGATCATCTATTGAATTGTTAGTTTCCAAGATATCTGGAAGGCATTTTTTCATTTTTCCAATCTCTTCTTCCATCTCTCTGAAGATTCTGATCCCAGTTGTTCTGTAGTTTGTTTCCGTTTCCTGGATTAGGTCTGCCTCTTTGGATGTTTGTGTTTGAATAGTCTTCCCCATAAAAAACCCTCCTACTTCCTCTTCCTCCTCATTCTCAGAATTCCGTACCTTACGGAATACATCAATCTCTGCATCAGCTCCCATCTTTCCCATCACACTTGTCACAGGAACAAGGTGACAGGTTGAGTCCCGTTTCTCACATAATGTTGAGTCATCTTTGCCCTCCTCCTCTTCCTCCTCCCACCATTCCTCCTCCTCCTCCCACCACTCCTCCTCCTCCTCCCACCATTCCTCCTCCTCTTCCATGGCACAGGCCCCTTTTTCCTCTTCTGCCCTCACATAAGAGATGTCGTCCTCTTCAGTCTCTGAGTCTTCTCCTGTCACCTCAAATATAAGGATTCCTTTATCCTTCCACTGGGAAAACTCTTCCTGTCGAGTCTCTAAGTTCTTCACTTCTGGCCTAGTCACTTTTACCTCTTTGATGAGTAAGGAATGCAAGCCATCACTTGCTGTTCCTCCAGCTTCATGTTTTGAATTTACTAGAGCTTTACCCTGAAAGTCAAAAGAAAAGTTTTGTAAAATGTATGTCTCTTACAGAATTAAGATTTTCACTTCACTCTCTAAATTTAATGACTACCACTTTGAAAATGAGCAAGTACTGGGAGAACTGCTTCAATATTTCTTTTTCTTATTCTTCTTCTTTTTTTTTTTTTTTTTTAATGGTGCTGAGAATCAAACCCAGGGTCTTGTAGTAATTACATGTTTGTGAAGGTAGTTCCCAAGCAAGGCAAGTTTCTCTATGATTATTCCAACATTCATACATTCTTTAGTAGTACTGGCAACAAATTTTCATGATGTCTTTATGTATACCTTCGACCTTCTACATCCCTATCCCTTGATGATTTGTATATAAAGGACACTAATTGACAATTTATTTTCATAAATTTCATCACTTGTCTGTTATTGTAATAAGATCTTGTAACCATAGTCATAGCAACTCAGGAGACTGACACAGGAGGATGTGAGTTCAAAGCCAGCATCAGCAAAAGCTGAGGCCTAAGCAACTCATGGAGAATCTGCCTCTAAAGAAAATACAAAAAGGGCTGGGAGAGCTCCGGCTGGGGCTCAATGGAAGAGCACTCACCTAGCACGCATGAGGCACTGGGTACAATCCTCAGCATCACATAAAAACAAAATAATATTTCCACCTAAAACTAAAAAAAATACAAATATTAAAAAATAAAAGGGCTGGGGATGTGGCTCAGTTGTGGAGCGCTTGTCTAGCAAGTGTGAGGCACTGGGTTTGAGCCTCAGCACCACATTAAAAAAAAAAAATTAAAAACTTAAAAGAACAAAAAATGGTGGGGGCTGGGGATGTGGCTCAAGCAGTACTGTGCTCACCTGGCATGCGTGAGGCGCTGAGTTAGATCCTCAGCACCACATAAAAATAATAAAAAATAAATAAAGATGTTGTGTCCACTGAAAACTAAAAAAAAAAAAAAAAATTATTAAAAAAAAATCTCTCTTAAAAAAGAAATAAAATTTGTAAAGAAACTGACTAGGTCATTATTTTTAATGTCATGCTTTCTTTAATGGAATTGTCTCATAAAAACTGATTTTCCATGCTGGGGAATATAGCTCAGTTGGTAGAGTGCTTACCTCGTCTGTGCAAGGCCCTGGGTTCACTGCCCAGTACCACAAAAACAAAACAAAAAAACCCCACAACACTGATTTTCTCCAGAATAACTGCACCAACTACTACTTCCACTTTGCACATAACTTCACATATTAATATGCTTACCCCTTTCTTGGGGATCCCACATCCTCCTCCTTGATTTGGTTTTTCCTTCTGTCGGAGAACAGGGTTCAGTAATTCTCCTAAGACAGGTTTTTGGCTGGTAAATTGTCCTAAGCTTTGCAGATCTGAAAATGTCTTCATCTCACCATCACATTTAAATGCTAATTTGACCTCACACTGAAACTCTGGTCCAAAGCCATTTTCTCTTAAAATGTTGAAGATGTCGCCCCACTGCTTACTGACTTCCAAGGTAGCTGATGCCAGAGGGTCTGCAGCCAGGGTGAGCATGGCTCCTTCCTCCATCAGAGTTTCTTCTTCTCTTGATGCTTTGACGGTCTTCTCTTTGTTACTGAAGCTCTGGTGGTTTTCTTTCTCCATTGCTCTTACTGCTCCACCCTCCCTGTGCTCTGGCTTCTCTTTGTCGGGCAGTCGTATGTGGTGACTGCCATTTCTACATGTGTCATCGTTCATATCTGAGGCTTCTGCCATCCCTCCAATGGCTTGGTAACTTTGGGGCTCATTCTGGGATAATTCCTTCCCTTGATTGCTAGTGGACATCTTGGCTTTGTCCCATTCACAAGTCGGCCCATATATTTCCCCCTTTCTAAAAGTCAAGTTTTCAGTACACTCAGCGAATTTAGAATTTTTTTCTTCTTGTTTCCCAAACTCTGTTTTTTGTGAAGCTAAAACTTTCGCTTCCTGCCACTCTTCCCTGCTACCATCATGCTCTGTGTCTTTTGTTTCAGATATCTTACTTTTTACTAGCATTTCCTTTAGTTCTTCTCTCAGGGTTTCCCTCATCTCCAAAAACATCACGTTCTGCATTTCCAACAAGACCTTAAATTTCTCCACAATAGTTGTTGATAAAAGATCTTTGTACTTGAAATCTAACATCCGAGGTAGCTCCTCATCAGTTCCTCTTAGCTGATTTCTTTTGACACAGGTGGATTTTTCCTGTTCCTTTGCAAGTCTAGACATTTTTGACTGTACAGTCGACATTGTGCCTATGTTGTTCAGATAGATTGTTTTCCTTTTTGAAGAGTAATTTTGGTTCTTGCACACTGGCTAGGCTCCAGAAATCTAGATTCCTCAAAAAACTCTCATCTGAAATATAAAGAAATGTGTTAGAGTCTGTGAACAAGTCAAGATGGCACCTGGCATTTTGCAGAGGGAGTGGTTTGTGAAGTAACGCCAGGGAGCCATTAAGTGTGGAGATTCCTTATTGGTTGACTGCTGTATCTAGTTTATGTTAATTAAGATAAACTGTGTGGAATGTACACATACCCCCCACCCCACCCCGTCCTACTCCTGCTGTATCAATCTATACAAGTTGCTAGTCACCTCCCAGTTATTTTGCTGCCAGCTGGCCTGCGGCACAAATGAAAAATTATTTACCAATGAATTTCCCTGAGAAACTCAGTAATGTGAATTAGATGAAGTATGAGTACTCCATAAAAATTAGAAGAGGACGACTAATGAGATGGGCATATGAACAATAAAATGAGGAAAATCAGTATTCACAATTTGTGTATAATCATTAAAACCCATTTACACTTTGGGTGTGGTAGCATATACTATAATTTCAGTTACTCAGAAAGCTGGGGAACTTGAGGCTCCTCAAGAACTTGAAGATCACAAGTTTAAGGTCAGCCCGAGCAGTTTCACAAGATCCTCTCCCAAAAAATATGTATATAGACAGTGTAGGGGATGTAGCTCAGTGGCACCATACATGTGTAGCATATGCAAGGCCCTGTGTTCATTACCCAGCACAGGAAGAAAAACAGATGAGCCTGACAGCTGATAACTAAAAATAATGGAACTAGTTGATTTCCCATAGTATTAATTTTTCAGTTTACATTCTGTATAACTAGCATCAAACAAATTAACCAAAACAAACATTTTTAACAATGTACTATACCAACCTGAGTGGAATCTTGCACAAAACCAAGGAAGAGAAGTCTTTTTAATTGCAGAGATGGATAACATTAGGACCATTCCTCAAAAATCAACTGACAAACTGTATGTGGTGGTGTCAACCTCAAATCTCAGCTACTTAGAAAGATGAGGCAAGAGGCTCATAACATCATAGCCATGATAAAGGGATAGGGGGTTGGGGTTGTGGCTCAGAGGTAGAGCACTAGATTAGCATGCCTCAGGCACTGAGTTCCATCCTCAGCACCTCGTTAAGATAAAGGTATTGTGTCCACCTACCACTAAAAAATAAATGTCAAAAAGAAAAAAGGATAGGGATATGGCTTAGTGGTTCAATGCCCCTGGGTTCACCCCCAGCATCAATGAAGAGTATTATTTTTTTCAGAGTACAAATATTAATATATTAATGCAAAAGTAAACCACACCCCTCTTCCTACCTCCTGCAGGACATATCTTTGCTTAAGGAGCCTCAGTTAGGTTGTGTATATGTGCGTGTGTGTGTGTGTGTGTGTGTATATATATATATATATATATATATATATATATATATATATAGTTGTGGATAGAACTTTATTTATTCATATATGGTGCTCAGAATCAAACCCAGTGCCTCACATATGCTAGGCAACCACTCCCCCACTGAGCTATACCCCAGCCCACCTTTCTGGTTTTAACCATTGTATACACCATATCATACAAGTGCCTGACTGAGCAAGAAGCCACTCCATTCCTGAATCAGGAGCTAACAGACACAAGGGAGGAAAAGCACAGTACAACAGCTGGCTCCATTGACAGCAGACATGTGTCCCACCCTCTTCCTCTCTGTGGCCTGGTGGGTACTCAGGTCTTATCAGTCCAGTTCACCACTGCCAACAATCCCCAAGCTGTTTAAGAATCATGTCCTTGGGGTGGGGAAATAGCTCAATTGGTAGAGTGCTTGCCTAGCATGCACACTGCCCTGGTTCAACCCACTGCCTTGCAGGGATTCAGTAGTTTATGGAATGGAGAACAGAGTTAATTATCAAAAGTGTAGCAAGTAACTAGGTATGTAGCCCTTCATGCCTGTGACCCCAGCTGCTAGGGAAGTTGAGGTGGTATGAATATTTGTGCCCACAGGTTCCAGACAAACCTGGGCAACAGAGACCTGCCATCTCAAAAAAAATAGTTGGGTGCCATGACACACCCCTATATTCCTAGCTATGTGGGAGGCTGAGGCAAGAGGATCTCAAGTCTGAGGCCAGTCTGGGAAATTTAGCAAGACCCTGCCTCAAAATAAAACAAAAAGGCCAGGGAAATTGGGCATGGTACATA
Source organism: Urocitellus parryii (assembly GCF_045843805.1). Classification (NCBI taxonomy): domain Eukaryota; kingdom Metazoa; phylum Chordata; class Mammalia; order Rodentia; family Sciuridae; genus Urocitellus; species Urocitellus parryii. The sequence goes on along the minus strand of NC_135541.1, from coordinate 44,333,472 downwards.
TGCCTGTATGGTTTCCCTCAGGTGGAAGCTGGAGAGAAAGAAAGAAGAATTAAAAGATCTCACTAAATTAGAAGGCAGGCCATCAATAGAGGAAGGGAATCAGGAGGAGAAGAGGGAGGCATAAGTAAGTACCAGGGAGCAAAACTGACCAAATTATGCCATGGCCATGTGCAAATATGTCACAATAAACCCCACTTTCCTATAAATTATCATAAACTAATCAGTAATAGAAGAAGGGAGATCAGTAGAACAAGCAAGAGGATGGAGACGGGAGGATAGGGAAGGTTCCTGTTCCTGGCTCCCAGTCCACAGCATAACATCATTACTTATAGCAGCTAGAGGTAAATAACCTAAATAGGTAACCATGGGTGAATAGGTGAATAAGACTCGGCATATACATGCTGTGGAACATCACCCAGCCTTAAAGGAAATTCAGACACAGAATACAACATAGAGAAACCTGAATAGAAGCTAAGTAAAGTAGGTCCAATCTAAGAAATAGTCCATTTGAGCTAGGCTTCATAGTAGTCAAATTCATAGACACACAGGTGATTGCTAGGAGCTGGAGGACAAAGGGAATGTGGAGTTGTAGGACAACCTAAAACAGACAAACTGGTTGCAAAACAAATCACCTTCTTAATGAAATAAACTAAGGACAGGGGCTGGGGATGTGGCTCAAGCGGTAGCGCGCTCGCCTGGCATGCGTGCGGCCCGGGTTCCATCCTCAGCACCACATACCAACAAAGATGTTGTGTCCGCCGAGAACTAAAAAATAAATATTAAAAATTAAAAAAAAAAAAAAAAAACTAAGGACAACCCAGCACCAGGAGTGGTGCATGAATGAGGAAGCAGCCACAACAACCCACAACACAGAGCCTTGTACAGGACTTGAAAATTCATACCCAGGCTAGAGAGGGCCTTCTCTAGCTCACAATAACAGAACTCACTATATGCAACGTGTATGCCTTATTTGGATATTAATTGGAATAGACCAATTTTTTGTGTGTGTCGCTTACTTTTTAAAAATTGTCTTCATTTTGATAAACTCCCAGGCCTAAAAAACTTATCCAAAAATCTGTTGAAAAAGAACAATAGTTTTTACATGTGGCTTGTGACAGCCATACATTTGTGGACTTATCAGAATGTTCCAAATGTATTGTAATATTTGTTTATTCTTCAGAATAGAAAAATTATAAAGCTGCAGAGATTTTCGATGGACAGAGTATTAACTGATATCAAGGAATATTAATTTCTCTAGCTGGAGAATAGAATTGTTTAGGAATATGTAGCTCAATGGCAGAGCGCTTAGCTAGCACTTGTGAGGCACTGGGTTCTTCCTCAGCATCACATAGAAATAAAAAGCATTGTGTCCATGTACAACAACAACAAAAGAATGTCTTGTAGGGCCTAGTGGCATGCACCTACTACGCCAGAGTCACCAAGGTATAGCAGGCTCCCAAGTTAAAGGCCAGACTCAGTAATTTAGTGATTAAGCACTCCTAGGTTCAATCCCCAGTACTCAAACCCAGAAACAAGGTTTTGAATACTGAGGTTGTTGTGACTAGAAAACAATGTCCTCTGATAAGACAAAGCTTAATCCAATGACAGTTAGTACACATCATGTAATTCTATAAAATATCTGACACACCAATTATATACCTAAAACTTGCACATTATTTTCTGCATATGTAGTTTGAGCATTCCATAATCAAAATCCTAAATCTGAGATGCTCCAAAATGCAGAGGTTATTGAGCACCAACCAGAAGCCAGTGAAAACCTTCACATCATTACATTTTGTATCTCATTTTATACACACATACACACACGATTTATTCTAAAATCTGAAAAAAAAAAAACTGAAACACTTCTGCTCCCCTCCAAATTTAAGATAAATAATACGAAATCTGTGTGTATATATACATAGATTTACACACAAACAGATGACTATGCCAGAGCGTCATGCCTGTAATCCCAGCTGAAGCTGAGACAGGAGTGCTGAAGGTTCAAGGCCAGCCTCAGTAACTCAGGGAGACCCTCAGCAACTCAGTGAGACCTGTTCTCAAAAGTGCTGGAGATGTAGCTTGGTGGTAAAAGTCACCTGGGTTCAATTCCAAGCTTAAAAAAAAAAAAAAGTGGCAGAAAAAAATACATACTGCAGTCATGTTCTTTGTAAGCATATACACAAAAGCCACAGAGCGTAAATATGAAAAGATGCTCAATTTTATTATTCGGGGAAGGCAAATCAAACGTTTCTTGGAGCTGGGTGCAGGGCCCCTGGCTGTCATTCTGGGGATTCTGGAGTTCAAAGCCAGACTCAGAACTTACCCAGGCTGTCTCAGAGTAAAAAATACAAAGGGGTAGGGATGTGGTTCTGTGCTTAAGCACCTCTGGGTTTGGGTTCAATCTCTGGTACCAAAAAAAAAGTTTCCTGGAACCAGGGTTCAGTGGTAGAGTACTTGCTTAGCATGTCCAAGGCCCTGGGTTCAATCCCCTAAACTTACTCCCCTAAATAACACAGAAAAACCCAATCTCTGTATTTAAAAGCCCCTGCAGCCAGTACTGGGGCAAAAGCCAGCCCTTGCTGCATTTAAAAGGACCCCAGGCATTGTTAGATCTTGGGGTAAATAACCTCACAGAGGCCCTTGTCACCCAACACTCACTTTTTAGGGTCATGTGTCCTGCAAAAGCAACAAGTACCATGAGAGAAAAACTGGAAATCACCCACATACCCACTGCTGACTTGGAAAAAAGGCACCAAAATGTCCAAACTTGGAAGAGTGCACAGCAAGGAGCAGAGATCTATAGAGACTAAAAGGTTTTCAACCACCTGGCCTCAGAAACAGAACAAAACCCCAACTAGCAAGAAAGGAGAAAAACATAAGAAACATATGAAGTCATTTAAAAATGTCAAAGGCCCCTGACCCAAGGAAGGACACTCATTAACTAGAACTGAAGTTGGCACCCTACCTTATTCTCTTACCCTGCACCCCATAAATAATAGCCCACCAAATTGAGTGACTACTGAGGCCAGAGCCTAAAGGAATTTCATTGAAGTGTCAGGGGGAAAAAAAAAAGGGGGGGCCTATTTTGAAGTCTTTTACCTTAATGACAAGCAAATAGCTGATAAACATATGAAAAGAGGGAGGCCACAAGCCAAGGAAATGCAAATCATCAACATTTCCTTTTCCTAATCCTAAAACTAGGGGGAGGGGTGGGGCTTGTGGCTCACTGGTAGAGCTCTTGCCTAGCAGGTGTGTGGCCTTGGACACTGGGTTTGATTCTCAGCACTGCATACATGAAAATAAAGGTTCATCAACATCTAAAAAGAGACTAGGGAGAATTCACCAACCCACCCAGCCCTAAGGCCCAGGCCTGTGAATTGCTAAATGGTCTGTGTTCTTCCTAAGCATACTGCCTCCTATTGCATAGTACTAAGAAAATGAGCTTAAAAATAAAGCTTAGTTTTTCAGTCACTTAGGTCTATAATGCTAACCCCCTTTAAAGGCTATCATTGGGACCTGACAAACGATTTTGCTTCAGCCTATTTTACCTTGCTTTCTAGGGACTCTCCACCCAGAGTACCTGTGGGTAGAATTCAGAGTACCTAGGATCTTGGGTGGGAAAATGATCACTGATCATGTTTATTTTCATTAATTGATCTGGAATTTACATTTAATAGTTATAAATTTGGTATCTAGACTGAGTTTTTATAAGTGGACAGAATATATTTATGTGGTGCTGATGATCAAAGCCCAGTGCCTCATGCTCTCCCTCTTAGCCACAATCCCAGCCCCAAGCTAAACTCCTTTTATATATTATTTTGGCAAGGAGCTTGGAGTGCTCCATTACTGACACACATCCTCAGCTCCCTCGGCCTGCCTTTTTTTAGGGTGAGGAAACCAAGGGATTAAACTCAGGGGCACTCGAACACTGAGCCACATCCTCAGCATTACTTTGTATTTAATTTATAGACAGGGTCTCACTGAGTTGCTTAGTGCCTCAAGTTTGCTGAGCCTGGCTTTGAACTCGGGAGCCTCCTCTCTCAGCCTCCCCAGATGCTGGGATTACAGGCATGCACCACCGCAGGCCCCCCTTTCATTTTTTGAGACAGGATCTCACTAAATGCTTGAGGCTGGCCTCAACTTTTGATTCCCTTGCATCAGCCTTCCATATCCCAGGGATTACAAGTGTGTGCCACCATGCTCAGCACTAAAGATCTAATCTAGAACTCCAGAGATTGTAAAGGGTCACTTCACCTGATTCACTCTAAGATACTCTTCCCCCACCGCAGACTCCCCCACCCTGCAGACCTGCCCGCCACTGTCCAGTCCCCAAACACTTGGCCAAGCCTCAGAAACTCACCCACTTGCGTCCCTCTGCCAGGAACAGACCAGTTTCACAGAGGACGATGTGGTCTACTGTGCAGCAGTCTCTACCTAGAAGTCAAGTCCATGATATTGAAGTCAAGATTTAAGTTTGTGCAGGAAATCACCATCTTATCAACAAGGAAAAGAGCAGTTACTTGTCTACTTATGTTTCCTTAAAATGACAGGAGCCAGGTGTGGTGGCGCATGCCTGTAATCCCAGAGGCACAGAAGGCTGGGGCAGGAGGTTAGAGAGTTCAAAGCCAGCCTCAGCAATAGCGAGGTGCTAAGCAGCTCAGGGAAACCCTGTCTCAAAATATAAAATTGGGGGCTGGGGATGTGGCTCAAGCGGTAGCGCGCTCGCCTGGCATGCGTGTGGCCCGGTTCGATCCTCAGCACCACATACAAACAATGATGTTGTATCCGCCGAGAAATGGAAAATAAATATTAAAAAATTCTCTCTCCTGTCTCTCTCTCTCTCTCTCTTTATATATATATATATAATTGGGTTGGGGATAGTTGGGTACCCAAAGGTTCAATCCCCAGTGCAAAAAAAGAAAAGTTCAAGTTCCCCTGTGGGCAATGGAGAAGATGGAAAACCAGCTCTAGCTATTACACTGCTCCTGAAAAAGACACTATTAAGTTCTCAACCCCCACCGCACCAACTTTTTACAGATAGGACCTGTATAGACCTCTTCACGTGCTTCACTTTCTTCTCAAGGCCCTGCTAGTTTACTACCCCCACTTTGGAAATGGAGGAGATTTAACAAAAGCTGTTTCCTAGCACCCTACAACCCATAGGGAATGAAGCAGGGCAAGAAGCGAGAGGGCCCCACTGTGGGGCCTGCTCCTGGGCCAGGCTTACCTGGGAGGAGATCCCTAGCACAGTGGTGAGCAGGGAACAAAGGTGGGAGACTGTCTCAGCCAAGGCTATTTCACTGCTCACCTCTTCCTTGGCTCCTCCCCTCCTGAGGATTCTGAAATTTTTAGGTCCAACCCCCTCTCCATCTGCATTCCTCCCCTCCCCCAAATCCCATGCCAGCCAAGGCCCCTCCCTAGAGTCTCTCCCTAAACCTGCCACTGAGCATCTCCACCCCACCTATCCTGACTCCAGACAGGTGTCTTGGCAAAGGCACCTGTTCCCGTGGCCACACACCTGTAGTCCCAGCGACTCTGGAGGCCAAGGCAGAAAGATGACGAGTTTTAGGCCAGTCTAGGGATTCAGTGAGACCCTGCGTCAAAATAAATAAATAAATAAATAAATAAATAAATAAATAAAAAGGCCACAGGATGGAGCTCAGTGGTAAAGCGCCCCTTGGGTCAATCTCTGGAACCAATAAAATAAAAACAATAATTTAAAAAAGCACCTCCTGTGCCTAATGCTCAGCCCACTCAAGATTTCTGTTTTCTTTAATCCCAGAGTTCATCCATTTCTAAATCCACTTCCATCCAGCTTCTATGCACCAACCATGTCCAAGCCCATCTTCCCTCTGATCACTGAAATAACCCCCAACTGGTCTGGCTTCCCCTCAGCCCCTCTATAAACATTAAGGCAACCTTTCTGGTTTAATAGAGGATCAGCCTGTTTATGGTGCACCTACCATACAGCCAACTGGCTGGGGGGTAGGCTGCAATTGCAATTGGGGTGATGTCTCCTTAGAGCAGGTCTTCAAATTAGAGTGTGCTGTCTGTGGGGCACACTGACCCCTCCAGAAGGAAAGGACCTGAATAGTTTTGTAAATTGGTGCTTTGACTATATCCCTTGTGGCTTTGAAACTTACTTTTTTTTTTCTTTTCCCCAACCTTCTCCTCTCTGAACTCTTTTCCCTAAACTTCTTCCTGATGTTCTCACCCCCGATCTTCTTTTCCTTGAGCTTCTCTGATCTTCTCTTCTCTTTCCTAACCCCTCACCTCCTTTCTGATCTCTCCTCCCTAATTTCATTTTCTCTGAATCTCCTCTGTAAAAGCCTCCTGTTCCTGCTGATGGGCAGAAGCACAGCCTTTGGGACAGCAGTCCCCTGTGTTTCTCCTTTGCTAGTAAAACAATCAACCTTCTTTTTCCTTTTTCTCAAACTGTGTCTTTGTTATTGGATTGGCATCAATGGGGACAAGGATTGAGCTTTTGGCAATAGGTTTTTTTTTTTTTTTTTTTTTAATAGTTTGTCCATTGAAACCTTTGTTTTGCCAGGCACAGTGACAGAGGCCTGTAATTCCAATGGCTCAGGAGGATCAAGAGTTCTAGGCCAGCTGGGCCTGGTCTCCCACATGCCTGTAATCCTGGAGGCTAAGAAGGCTGACACAGGAGGATCAAGAGCTCAAAGCCAGCCTCAGCAATAGCGAGGCCCTAACAAATTAGCGAGACCCTATCTCTAAATAAAATTTGAAAAAGTTCTGCAGATGAAGCTCAGTGGTTGAGTGCCCCTAGGTCCAATCTCAGTATATAAAAAAAAAAAAAAAAAAAAAAAACAGAGGAAATGTTTTGGTTTGGTATATATTGCATCCCTAGAAAGAGTCCAGGGTTTTCCCCTCTTATGTTTTCCTTTTGCTTCTTCATGTTTCCCCTGAAATTATCAGTACAGTGAAGTCAACCTGACAGGATGGGAACACATTATTCTGTTTCTCTAGGTCTTTGAATTGCACATCAAGTCTGGAGCTGAGGACTCCCCAACTGTTTAACCTGCTTGTGAATTCACAATTTTCCCAGCTCTGTGATCATCAGTGATTTCAAATTCCTTGATGCTATACCTCATCATCACAGAAACCAGGCAACAACCTATGATCAAGCCCAAAAAGAACCTGATGTTGGGACCTGGAGGTGCAGCTCAATGCTAGAGCATATGCTTAGCATGTTCAAGGCCCTGAATTCACCCAAGCACCAAAATGGGAATAAATAACTAAATAAATAAAATTTAAAAATAATTAAAAACAGGGCAGCGGTTGTGGCTCAGAGGGAGAGTGCTTGCCTATCACATGCAAGGCCCTGGGTTCGATCCTCAGCAACACATAAAAATACATAAATAAAATAAATGTATTGTGTCCAACTACAACTAAGAAAAAAAAAACTGGTGTTTGCTTTTCATCTTAGCATCATTGATTTTGTTTGTTTGTTTGTTTGTTTGTTTGTTTTGTACTAGGGGTTGAACCCAAGAGTACTTTACTACTGAGCTATATCCTCAGTCTTTTTTAATTTTACTTTTTCTTTTGACACAGGGTCTTCCCAAATTTCTCAGGCTGACCTCAAACTTGGGGCTGTGTCAGCCTTCTGAGATACTGATGTGACTGAAAGTTTTGCCCAAATCCCCGAAGAGGATACACTTTTGAGAAAAAGGAAAAAGAAGTTTTGTTGCTTTGGTAGCAAAAGAGAAGCACAGGGTACTCCTGTCCCAGAGGATTCTGCCCATCAAGGGAGCAGGGGGCTTTTAAAGAGGTGATTCAGGAGCTGGGGTTGGGGCTCAGTGGTGGAGTGCTCACCTAGCATGCCTGAGGCACTGGGTTCCATCCTCAGCACTGCAAAAGAATGAATAAATAAAATAAAGAACTTGTGTCTGTCAGGTCGGTGGCCATGACTTAGAACAAAGTAGCAGGCTCAGGAAAGAAATAATCAGGTGACCAGGGAAACTCCTGTCAATTAGCGGGATGCCCTGGCCAATCATGGAGCTCAGCCAGCTCCCCCAACCAACTCCAGAGGTTCAAGGGACAGTAAAAACACCTTTTCCTGTCCCAAGCCCTTCCCTTACTGCTGTAAGCCTCATAAAAGTCCAGTCCTGTCAAGCTCCCAGGCTGTTTCTCCTCAGACCCTTCTCCTGTCCAATCTGTGGGTCTGATGAGTTCTGCCTGGGAGTGATATCTTGAATAAAGCCTCGTTCAGCGGCCTTTTTAAATCTGCCAACTTTGGTAGCTGCTCACCTTGCCTGATGTCACAGTGTCCATCTACAACTGAACAAAAGATTAAAAAAAGAAAAGAGGTGATTCAAAGTCTACATTCCAAGTCTTCTGTCTCGAATTGTAATCCACTAAAACTTGGGAGACAGTAATTTCTGAGATCTTCTGGTGCCATCCCCAAAGTCTGGATTACTTTGTTTCTGTGGTGGGTGTGTGCTCAGGGACAGAAAACTGTCCAGGAATCCTGTTTCCCTGAGAATAGGGAGGGGGATGAGATTAGGGAGGAGTAGGGAGAGAAAGAAAACATGTATGTCCTTTTAAAACTAAATCAATAAATAAAAACCAGTCACAGTGGCAAAGCAGCAAGGCTGTAACCAAACCATCAATGGACCACTGTTACACTGGGATTACAGGTGTGAGTTACACACTGGCTCATTGATCATCTTAAAGCCATCAGCCTGAGCAGGGCGTGGAGGTGCACATATCATCCCAATAAGGCTTGGGAAGCTGAGGCAGGAGGATTGTAAGTTCAAGGCCAGTCTCAGCAATTTACCAAGGCTCCATGCCATTAAATGAGAACCTATATCAAAATAAAAAGGACTGGGGATGTGACTCAGTGATTAAGCACCCCTGGTATGGAACTCAGTGGCAAAGCACCTTGAATTTCATCCCCAGTACTACTAAAAAAAAGAAAAGACCATCAGCTGGGACATTCATGAGAATCATTATGGAAGCTTAGAAGATGAAAAGTTGTTACTTTTTTTTTAAATTTTTTGTTGTTAATGGGCCTTTATTTTATTTATTTATATGTGGTGCTGAGAATGGATCCCAGTGCCCCACCCATGCTAGGCAAGCACTCTACATTTGAAACACAATGCCAACCCAAGTTGTTACTTTTTAATGGTAAGACAATATTTTAAAATTATCTACATTTGAGAACATTTACAATATTCAGGAAACTTAATCAGAGCAATTCCATTTACAGTTTTGTGTTGCATCTCAATAGGAAAGCATCAAAATTATTCAGGTCAAAATTAAAATATCAAAAACATAAGACTGGACTGGTCTTGGTGGCATGCCTGTAATTCCAGAGGCTGGGGAGGCTGAGGCAGGAGGGACCAGAGGTCAAAGGTAGCCTCAGGAAAAGTGCTAAGCAACTCAGTAAGACCCTGTCTCTAAATAAAATACAAAATAGGGCTGAGGATGTGGCTTAGTGATCGAGTGCCCATGAGTTCAATTCTGGTAGTCCCCTGGTCCCCGCAAAAAAAAATAAATAAATAAGATTCTCAGGTGAGATGGGGGAAGCTACCTGTGATCTCAGCAACTGGGGAGGCTGAGGCAGGAAGATCGTGACTTCAAAGCCAGTCTCAACAACTTAGCTAGGCCTTAAGCAATTTATTCAGATCCTGTCTCTAAACAAAACAAAACTTATGCAGCTTATTTAGATTCTGTCTCTAAAACAAAACTACCCCCTAGGACTGGTGCCCAGTGGTAAAAACCTCATCTAGCATGGATGAAGATGTGCCTGGTTACAACCGTAGCACCCAACCGAGCAGACAAATCAACCTCCATTGTCTGTAGACATACAAACTCCAAATATTTATATATTTTTTCTTTTTTCTTTTTTTGTAGTGCTGAGCATTGAATCCAAGACCTCATGGCATGGTCGACAAACGCTATGCCTCTGAGCCATACCCCTAACCCTTTTAAAATTTAATTTAAAATTTTTGCAGGACTGAAATTTAATCCTGGGCTTCACATAGGCTAGACAGTAAGTGCTCCATTGCTGAGTTACATCCCCAGCCCACAACCGAATATTTGGCATAAAGAAATGGCATTTGATTTGCTTCACACATGGAATGTCTGTTTGTGCTGGCATGGTTCTTGCATTTCTTTTGCCGTTGTTTGTAGCAGAGTTGCCTGGGATTTTATAACTGAAGTTGCATGGAGAGGTGCCTCTCACTTCAATTTTAAGGAAAGCACATAACTGATCACTGTAGCAATAAATACACACACAGGTAAACCACTGCTCAGGATTTTTGAGGCCAACAGTTTAAACCTGAAGATTTTAGCCAAGATTTAGGATTAAAAGCCCTCAAGAGATTTATAGCATGAAGCAAACTGGGAGTTAGAGTACTGAGCCATAAACCAGATGTGGTGGCCAGTTCTAGCTTACAAAGTATGTTCCACAAAGAAAAGTACATTTTACTTATTTTTTTAAATGTTTATTTATTTTTTAGTTGTAGTTGCACACAATACCTGTATTTATATGTGGAGCTGAGGATGGAACCCAGGGCCTTGGTCATGCTAGGCATTCTGCCACTGAGCCACAACTCCAGCCCCAAGAACAGTACATTTTTAACCATGAGAAGACAACAACAAAAAGGCTTTCAGTCTAGAGAGGCAGCAACTCTGTATGTCTGTGCAGGTGACAGCGGATGACTGGTAGATAACAGCTAGTTAATAAAGCTTATTAACCTAGTCCTGGGTACTGTCTCCAGGCCAGCAAGAGTCCTAAATTGTGCACAGCAAGTTAACCTTTGTTCTGCCTGGTGCAAACAGGTGGGGGCAGCCAGGTGGGGTAGATATATTTGTCTTTTTAAATCTATGTTCTGTTTGTAAGCAGATAAGTGAGGAGCCTCCCACTTCTGCTTTTTTCTTTTCTTTTATTTTAATATTTATTTTTGAGTTGTAGTTGGACACAATACCTTTATTTTATTTATTTATTTTTATGTGGTGCTGAGGATGGAACCCAGGGCCTTGCACATGCTAGGCGAGTGCTCTACCACTGAGCCACAACCCCAGTTTTTCTTAATTGCCTTCAGTTTAAGAGTCTTTCCTAATTTGGGGTGGCATATTCTGGACTCTCACATTTCCCCTGGACTTAGAATCAGAAGTGAGATAGATGTGCCCAGGATGTACATACATTATTATTTCACTGAAATATGAAGCCCAGCCTTTCCCCACAGAAAGTAGGGTTTTTCTGATATGTCCGTCCACTGGGTGGGTTATATGATGAAAATTTCCCAGAAATCCACTGGACTAAATCTGTCTTTGACTAAAAAAAAATACATTAAAGTGTGTTCATGACAAAAACACTAGAAAATTATATCCTTTGAAACTAAAAGTTATGATAAAGAATATTTTTGAAACTGAGTTTGGTGCCATATACCTATAATCCTAGCAACTGAGGAGGCAGAGGCAGAAAGATCACAAGTTCAAGGCCAGTGTGGGCAACCTCTGAAAACCCTTGGCAACTTAGTGAGACTAGACTGTCTCAAAATAAAAAATAAGAAAGGCTGAAGATGTAGTTCAGTGGTAGAACATTCTGGGCTCAATCCCCAGTACTTAAAGGAAGAAAGCAAAGGAAAGATAAAGGTGAGCAACTGCAACAGCAACACGGAACGGCAGAGGAGGCTATTGGCCCAGTTTGCAGGGAAATCCGGATAAGAGTTTTGGGAATTCATCAGAGGGCTCTGAGCCAGGTGCACTGGTCCACACCTGTAATCCCAGCAGTTCAGAAGCCTGAAGTGGGAGGATTGTGAATTCAAGGTCAGCCTCAGCAATTTAGCCAGATCCTGTCTCAAAATGAAATATAAAGAAAAGGGCTGGGGATGTAGCTCATTGGTTAAGTGCCCCTGGCTTCAATCCCTAGTACCAAATAAACAAACAAACAAAACAAAAAGTTCTGGGGATATAGCTCAGCTGGTCAAGTGCTTGCCTCACATGAACAAGGCCATGGGTTTGATTTCTAGCTACACACACACACACACACACACACACACACACACAAAAGAGGGTGCTGAGTGTAGAGGAACAAGGCATTTTGCACAGATATGGCTGCTGCACACCCACAACTACTAACCTCTTCCTCAGCATTGGTGCCAAGGTGGTGGCTCTGCTTGCAGCCCTATGGATGCCAGGACTCAATTAGGAACTAGGAAAAACTGGTGGGGTGGATCACTGGGGACCCTGTGGAGCCATCTGCACTTGTCCTGGGTCTAGAAGCCTCTTCTTTTTCCAGAGCTGGAGGCCAGGAATTCTACAGAGCCCACCTCTTCTCACCCTGACTCTGCAGCCCAAATAGAACGAGATCAGAGATTTCCTTTGGGGGCTTGGTACTATTCTAGCCTAGAGGACAGGTCCTTAGAGGTAATCTTTCTCTAAACAAGAGGCTTCTGTGGAGATGAATGGCTGTTCCCACCTGTTACGAAAAATGTTTCTGGGGCTGGGGTGCAGCTCAGGGGCAGGATATGTGTTTAGCACTCAGGTAGACCTGAGTTGAATCCCCAGCACATCCCACCCAAACAGGCACAGTCTTTCCGGTTTCTTCTCTGTCATCACAATTTCTGGGGGGGCCCTCTGCTGGATTTAGGCAGGGAGATCAAGCAATGTCTTTTTTTTTTTTTTTAATGAGAGAGGAGAGAGAGAGAGAGAGAGAGAGAGAGAGAGAGAGAGAGAGAGAGAGAGAATTCTTAATATTTATTTTTTAGTTCTCGGCGGACACAACATCTTTGTTTGTATGTGGTGCTGAGGATGGAACCCGGGCCGCACGCATGCCAGGCGAGCGCGCTACCGCTTGAGCCACATCCCCAGCCATCAAGCAATGTCTTTTGAACAAGATTTCCATCTTTATAGCCATACATGAAATCAGGTAAATGGAAAATCTACGCCATCTTCTGGTCATGATGATGTGACATTTTCTGTAGACTTCAGGTTCTTCAATTATTAGATGCAGGATTTCCTCTGCTTTTCCAGTTACTAAATTTGAGGTTCTTTGTAATTTGGTGTGTGTGTGTGTGTGTGTGTGTGTGTGTGTGTGTGTGTGCGCGCGCACGTGTGCGTGCATTGTCAATGAAGAATCACCTGAGGAAGTAGGTTAAAATGCAGATTCTACGTGTTGGTTCTGGATAAAACCCAGGGAACTCTACCACTGAGCTGCACCTCCCTTTTAATTTATTTATTTTGAGACAAGTTCCCTATAATTTGCTGAGCCTGGCCTGAACCTGCAATCCTCCTGCCTTTGCTTCCTGAGTTGCTGGAATTACAGGAGTGGGCCATCACACCAGGCGAGGTTCTGATGTCTAAATGTGCACCTGCCCCTATCCAGGATCCTAATGGGAACTGCTTATGGAACACACTCTGAGAAAAAAATGATACCACAAAGGCTGAGGGTTTAGATCAGAGGTAGAGTGGTAGAAGGCTCGCCTATCATGCCCATGACCTTGGGTTTAACTCCTAGCACCAAAATCAATCCATGAATAACCATCCCAAAACAACAACAAAACAATGCTATGAAGGCCAAACCTTTATTGCTTTAAAGGAAAAATCTTACTGAAACTCCTCACATGAAGACACCTCAGTGACCCCGTCATGCTGCAGGGGTGAACTGCAGGCTCCTCATGAGGACCCACTTCTCACATCTCATGCTGGAGGCACATATGACTTTGGGTGGTTTGTGGAACCTGCTCTTCTCCAATGCTGCTCTTTTCCAGGGACACCATGTGGAAGCACACCCCCATCACTTCTCTGGCCACCTGGTTAACTCCTACTGCTCTGCAGCCTCTGCAGGTGGCTCCCCTGACCCTTGCTCCATTTGTATTGCTCCCTAGCCCTACTTCTTTGTATTCCAGCCTCCTCTCTAATAGCACTGTCTTCCTCTCCTGCAATCCCTGTTTCCCATCTGCCTCCACAGATGACTCAGCAAGTTGAGCCCAGGAAATGATCTTATATCTCTTGAAGTTGACACAGTCAACCTTTAATAAATTACTTAAGGCATGAAAAAATTGTGTTGTACCTCCTATATGTTTTTAGTTTTTGTAGCGGGGAGTACTGGGAATTGAACCCAGGGACACTTTACCACTGAACCACATCCCCAGACCTTTTTATTCTGAGACAGGGTCTTTTGCCAAGTTGCTCATGGCCTCACTAAGTTGCTGAGGCTGGCCTAGAAGTTGTGATCCTACCTCCTCAGTCTCCCAAACTGTGAGATTATAGGCATGGGCCATCAAACCGGGAATTAAGTCTCTACTTTTTTTTTTTTTGGTGGGGTGGGGTGGGTTGGGTGGTGGTGGTACTGGGGATTGAACTCAGGGGCACACGGCCACTGAGCCAAGTCCCCAGCCCTATTTTGTGTTTTAGAGGCAGGGTCTCACAGAGCTGTTTGGTGCCTGGCTGTTGCTAAGACTGGCTTTGAACTCCTGATTCTCCTTTCTCAACCTGTGGAGTCTCTGGGATTACAGCCATGCCCCACCGCGCCCCACAGGAGTCTCTTGATTTTAAAGATTACTTTTAATTACTGTTCAATTGTTAATATTGGGGATCGTATTCTGGGGCATTTTACCAATGAGCTACATCCCAGTCTTCTTCTCTTTCTCCCTCTCCTCCTCTCCTCCTCCTCTTCCTTCTCTCCCTCTCCTCCTCCTCCTCCTCCTCAGTCCACCTACAACTGCACTTAGTGCTTTAAATACACAATAAAATAAAAAGTTCTTTCAGGTCTTGGAAGGGGACAGGAGAAGCGTGGGGTTGGGGACACCTGAGGACTGAAATCCATGCCCAAGCCCTGAAGCCTCACGTTTATACCTTACTGCTCAGTGTCAAGGGCCAAACAGACCCAAATGGCTAATGGAAAAAATGCAGACTGGAAAGCAATGGATCTCGGTCCGAGGCAGGAACAAAGTCCCACAAGTATGAAGATCATGTCTGTTAGGTGCAGGACAGGCTGAACTAAGTTGTCTGCAGGGCATGCCAAACAAAGTTAGCTGCAGGGTGACCGGGCCACTCAAACCCCCTCTGTCTAGTTCTTTATCACCTGTTTGCTTCAAGTCCAAATGCTCAAGCCCCCGCTCAAGGCTGAACACTTAACCCCCCTTGTGCCAACAATGCAGCTTGCAGACCCAGAGACCCCATTAGATTTGGGCTATAAAAACTCCCTCCTGCAGGGCCCCTCTCTCTTGCTCTCTCTCTCTCTCTTGCTCTTGCTCTCTCTCTCTCTCTCTTGCTCTGTCTCCCTCTCTTGCTTTAGCTCTCCCTTGCTCTTTCTTCTCTCGCTTCGCTTCTCTCTCTTTCTCCTCTTTTGCACTGCTGCAATAAAGACCTCTTGGTCACTTGAGTGTTGTGATCACTTTCCTTTCCATGTCCACCTTCCTGTACTGTCTGTTAATGGCCTGGCTGGGGGAGGAGGAGGCTTGGCGGCAGGGGCGGAGGAGAAGGCTCTCTTTACAGCCAGGGCTCCAGGGCCATTCCTTTCTCTTCTCTGAGTTCTTTTACTACACGTGTGTGCTGCCCTCCCTCTCCCCCCCCTTTTGAGGACTGGGCTAAAAGCACTTTTGTTCTCCAGCTGGAGGGTTAGATTCCAGAGACCCAGAATCACAGCGCCTCTCCTGCGACCCCGCGCGGCCATATGAAGTCACTCTGGTTTCAGCTGGAGATGACACCCCAGCTGGAGGTCCTTGAAGAAGTTTGTGGGGATTTGTGGCCCCTGTCTGGACTCCACTCTACCCTGTGAAGATGCTTGAACTGGCACCCTCAGTTCTGCATGTCTTCTCTCAAAAGCCCCCTCCCCATACCTGATTGGATAGAAAATATTATTGTAATTGCCTGGGACTGAAGCCTTTAAGCCAAATGTTTGTGGGAGGCTCTAAAACAGTTATTTCCAACTCTGGCTGCACCTGAGAATCCTCTGAGGAGCTTCAAAGAAAACAAAACAAAAATTCTGTATCTCTTCCTCTCTCTAGATCCCATTTGAGTAGTCTGGGTTGTAGTCTGGGCATGGGAATTTAAAATACCCCAGGTGATTTTAATGCATAGCAGAGGCTATGAATCACTGTCCTGCCAGGCACCAGCTACTTGAAAGCTGAAGCAAGAGGATCACAAGTTCAAGGTCAACCTAAACAACTTAGTGACACCCTATCTCAAAAAAAAAAAAAAAAGAAAGAAAAGAAAAAAAAAGGTCTGGGGGTTTAGCTCAGTGGTAGAGATCTTGCTTAGCATACATGGGCTCCTGGGTTCAATACCCAGTACTGGAGGAAAAAAATATCAAAAACCATCTGCCTTAAACAAACAGTGTGGGTAGCTTGCTGGGCTTTCTGGATAGGTGGGGGCTGTATGTTGTTCCTGCTGCTAATAAATGTTGATATAGTTGCAGACTCAATGTGATGCTTGCTCTCCAGGGTAACATACCTCCGCTAGGAAGGCCATGACTAGGGTTTACCTGTGTTCCTATCTGCTTCTATAATTGATGTCCACTGGCATTTCTCAAAAAGAACCTGGAAATTGTGAAAGGCCACAGACTGGAAGTAGAAAGGGCAATGAGGGCCTAATGTCCTCAAACTTAGGTGATCATCAGAACACCTGTTGACACTTGTCTGTTAACGACCTGGTTGGGGGGGGTCGCCAACATCATGAGGCTTGGTGGCAGGGGCTGTCGAGAAGCCTCTCTTTACAGCCAGGGATCCGGGCTATTCCTTTCTCCTCTCAGTGTACTTTTATTACATGTGTATGCTGCCTCCCTCTCCCTCTCCTTTCCAGTTCCCATTCTAGAGGTTCTGACCCAGTTGTTCCAAAGTAGGGCATACATGTACCTGTCTCCCAATGACACTATGATGGTGGTCCATGCTATGCCTGGAGAACTGTTGTCAGTGCTCAGGGATAGTGCTCAAAAAGGCCTGTGGTGAGAGAGCTCAGCTTGTCCTGGCATGTATTTTGTGAGATAAGAGTTAATCTACTGCTGGAGATTTCCATGGAAATGAAATCATGGAGGGCCCCACAACTATGCTGTGTTTGGACATTGCCCCAAGTGCCTGAGAAGCCACCTGATTAGTATCTAAGGGTATATAGGATCCCTGGGTGGAGGGACAGGTCTTCAGCTATCTGCTCTGGGCTTCTGGGGAGGTAGAAGCAGTGATCAGGGCTGCCCAACAGCTGTGGATACTAGAGGGGGCAGGGATTGAATGGGTGTTGAATATAAGAATATACAAGACTTCCATGCTTACCTAAGGCAAGACCATTCCTAAGGGGGTCTGCTCAAGGTTCCATGATGTTGTGGGAGAGTTAATTTGATGTGTCAACTTGGAGGGTGTTTTTGGATGAGATTTTCCTTTAAATCAATGGATTTCTATTGCCTTCCATAATGTAGATGGTCCTTCTCCAACCAGTTTAAGGCCTCAATAGAACAAAAAGAGTAGTTTGGCCAGTTGCAGTGGCCCATATCTGTAATACCAGTGATTTGGGAGGCAGAGACATGAGGATCGCAAGTTCAATTGCGGCCTCAGCAACTTAGTGAGGAACTAAGCAACTTAGTCCACTTAGTAAGACCCTATATCAAATTCGCTCTCCTCCCCCTACACATAGTCTTACTATTCTGGTTGACTTTAATATCTAAGTATAAATAAGCTATAAAATTGGTGGAGAAAAACGGTGCAAAAAGTTTCAGTTGTTTAGAAAGTTTAAAAAACAATGGTATAAGAAAAGGAGGTGTTTGGAGAACCACTCTCCCATGTCCCAGTGTCTCCCTGCATCCTAGTGATGGCGGCTGGATCCCGCTGAGAGATGCGCTCTTTTCTCTGGGTCTTCTGGCCACAGCAGCTTCCACACACGGCTATCCAGGGGGACCTAGAAGAGATTTTATCCTCTCGCTGGCCTTACAGGAGTATCCCATGTCCACTCTCCAGAACCTCCAGTCTTTCCACGCCTTTGCTGATGCAACTGACTTACTCCAGGCAGGGACTGAGGATGACTTTCTTATTGGAATCCAGCAACCTGCAGCAGGAAGGGCATGGCAGGTGAGTAGGGCAAAAAGAAACCATTTGCCAGTGTCTTTCGAAGGTTGGTGTTTTCAAGAAAGAGCAGCTTAAGGCTCATGGATTCTAAAATGAAACTAAATACCTAAATATGTGGAGAATTCCTCCTCCTCCTTGAACCTAAACACCTAAATATGTGGAAAATTTCTTCTTCTTCTTTCCTCCTCCTCCTCCTCCTTCTTCTTACCAGAGATTGAACCCAAGTTGCTTATGCACTGAGCCACATCCCCAGCCTTTTTTTTTTGTATTTTATTTTATTTATTTATTTATTTTTTATTTTTTTTTTAGTTCTCGGCGGACACAACATCTTTGTTGGTATGTGGTGCTGGGGATCGAACCCGGGCCGCACGCATGCCAGGCGAGCGCACTACCGCTGGAGCCACATCCCCAGCCCTTGTATTTTATTTCGACACAGGGTCTCTGTAAGTTGGTTAGATGCTGAGGCTGGTTTTAAACTCAGGATCCTCCTACCTCCAGAGCCACTGGACTTACAGGCATGTGCTGTCACCACCAGTTGGAGAATTTCTTGAATAATTTTGTTCTCTAGACCCAATGTAACTGCCTTGCAAAATGATTCTTTGCAGTGAATGGACTTTTCATATATTTAATCACTCAAACTTCCATTCACATTAGCATGATTACAGTAAACATGGGGTATGTAGGCTAGCAACTCAAAAGAAAATTGAAGTTGGATGGTAAAAAAGCCCTACATTCATCTTTTTTTTGGGGGTGGGCAGGGGAGGTGACATGGATTGAAGTCAGGGGTACTCCACCACTGAGGCACATCCCCAGCCCTATTTTGTAGTTTATTTAGAGACAGGGTCTCACTGAGCTGCTTAGCACCTTGCTGTTGCTGAGGCTGGCTTCAAACTCATGATTCTCCTGTCTCAGACTCCCTAGGTGCTGGGATTACAGGCATGTGCTACTGCACCCAGCTACCAAGATGAAATTTTTCTTGGGACTCTCAAACAAAACTAGCGTTGTTAAATTGTGAAGCGGGACAATTCTAGCTTGCCTTTCTGAGATAAACACTTTCTGAAGATCCACAGAAAATTCCTTTCTGTTCTATACACACTCCGTGCTTCACACCCCTTGCGCGTATACACAGATTTCTGTAACGAAGTTTAACATTCAGATAAGATGCTCTTGATAGAACACTTGCCCAGTAACCTCCATCAATGAGCTGATGCCAATTCCAGCTCAGGTCTCCATGACCAATAATGAAATTTGTATCTAGTAGTTGTTGCAAATTTCTCCCCTTTGACCTCTAAAAACTTCCTCATGCCTCAACATCTTTGAAAATGCTCATGCTTTACTATAGCATGTGTATTATCATTGTAATCCCTGCTATCTCACATAAATATCACGAATCTTGACAGTGGCTTGATTTTCTAAGGCAAGAGTACTAGACAGGAGGAAGCTACCCACAGAGAGGAGCTGTGGAGATCTGCTCTTTGTTGGATACTCATCTGAACATGTATGAGAAGAAATTCCTCAAGGCCAGTAAAAAACCACCAAGAAACAAGTCCTGGATAGCTATCAGCCTATTCCTCCTGGAAAGACCTCATACTATGCCTGGATTGGGGAAAAGTCTCAGGATAGTGCCTTAATAGTGGAGCAAGACTAGCCCTAAATCATTAATTTTTATATTTTATTTTTGCAGTGCTAGGGATTGAACCCAGGACCTGGCACCTGCTAGGAAGTGCTTTACCACTGAGATAACATCCCAGCCCAAACTTTACCCTAAATTAAAGGCTACACTAGAGCCAACATAAGAAAGCTTTAAAGCAAAAACTTGAAAGGACCAAACTGATTGCAAGTAACTTAACTGCATGTAAGAAGAGTCTGATGCTATTTAAAGGAATACAATATAATTATAGCAGCCTACAATATACATTTTGCAATGCCTGGCACTCAGCAGGAAAATACCAGGCATGCAAAGAAGAAAAGTAAGGTCAATCCATAATCAGAAAATAAAACCAACAGAAATCAAACAATAGAAGCAGACCAAAGATTGTCAGAATTAGTCATAATGGTTGTATTAATTTACATTCCCACCAAAAATGTAGAAGAGTTCCCCTTTCTTCACATTCTCACTAGCAAAACATACATAAATTTAAATGGTCAATACCAGGGCTGGGGATATAGCTCAGTGGTAGAGTGTTTGTCTAGCATGAGAAAGGCCCTGGGTTCAGCCCTTAGTACTATGAAAAAACAAAACAAACAAAAAAAAAAGAAAGAAAAAGAAAAAAGAAAGAAAGAACGAAAGAAAGGGTAATCACTGATTAAAACCACCAATTGCCAACTAAGTGACTATTTTCAGGTCACCTTCATTAATGATACGCTTTTGCTAATACTTACATGACATTTACTATGAGCCAGGTATAGCACTAAGGTTCCACATGGATTTTAATCATTACAGTGCTTGCCCCCACCTGCTTCTAATTGAAGAAACTGAAGCACAAGGTGATGAAATGACACGGACAAGGTCATATACCTAGTATGTGGGGATTCAAACTCAGGCAGTGTGAGGCCAAGACCTGACCTCTGAACTCCTGCACGGGCTCCTTCGTAAAGCACCTATTCTAAAGCAGGAAATACATGGGACACTATTAGTGGATTCTAGATTTTAATAGGGCACTGAAAAACCCTGTGGAAATTTAAGTTCTTTTTTTTTTTCTTTTAGGAAACAAAAAACTGAAGAAAACACAAAATCAGATGCACAAAGTTTTTCACCTATAAAAAGATTCTGCTCCTTAGTCAACTACATTTATTTAGAATCTTTAGAAACATCTCACACATGAATTTAGCAGTTTTATTTTCTAACTCCAATCAGTGATATCATCACTATAGTTAAATGATCCAAATGATGAGGCTGGAACAACATATGTGGCTCTAAGACCAATACTTTTATAAATTTCATCTTCCTATCCTCTCACCTTGTCAGCAGGTTCTGATACAAAACCAAACCAAAACAGAACAATACAAGTAAAACTTTTTGGGAAGGCAATTATTTATTAGTGATGCAAACAGAGGCATAACCAGGTATGAGAAGGACTAGTTCCGCCAAGTTACAACAGCAACAAGTATCACAATTCCTTGAAGAGGCTTTCAATAGTGTGACCCCAAAGGATAACATGTAAAGAAACACAACAACCACGGATTATTTAAAAATGTTTATTTAATGGCTATTCCATCAAAATTAAGCAGAATTACATTTAAAAAGAATCATGTGCATATGTATCTATCTAAGGTGCATTTTCAAGTGTCATTGGGCTTCACTTCACTTTGGCTGCCTGAGGTGTTCTTACAGACATGGTTAAAACAGAACATTCTGAGGCTGATGGCTTCTCATGCATTGGAAGGTGAGATCCTGGATATATGAGAAATTTGAAAAGCTGTGTATCATCTTGAAAAACTCAATACCAGTCATGAAATACATTTTCAACAGAAAATTTAGGCACTCTATACTTTGGAATAGCCACAAAGTATTCCAACAAGAGTTAATGCACTTTGTGATTACACCTACTCAAAGATAATTTTCAATTAAAATCTATACTTATTTTTGTGGTATTGGGAATTGAACCCAGGGTGCTCTACCACTGAGCTACATCCCAATCCTTTTTTTTTTTTTTTAATTTTGAGATAGGGTCTCACTAAGTTGGTGAGGCTGGCCTCAAACTTGCCATCCTCCTGCCTCAGCCCCCCAAGTGGCTGGGATTACAGGTATGCACCATGGCACCCAGCAAAATCTATATTTTATTAAATAAGATTTTAAATTAAAGCCCACTAAATTTTGGTAATTACTGTGAACAATTTGCAGCATTGTCTTATAGTTAAATAGTGCTGAACTACTTCTATTATTGACTCTGATACTTATCCTTCATGGTAAGTTTTTATAGAAGACCTTAGAACATTCATTAAGAAGCATCTTCGCCCTTTTCCTGCTAATATGTCAACAAGAAGGCCCATAATCAACATTATAGGGATTATATTTTCTGCTGTAGTTGCTTTCTTTGCATATCAAACTTCAACAAAAGAGAGGCACCCTGGGGGCCGGGAAACATCAGCCAGGCGTTTTCTCCTGCTGGTTCCTAGGCTCACTTTGTTTGCTCAGTTATTAATGACGAAGCATGTAGTTCCACCTAGTTCCTACAGTCTGTGCTGTTGTGTGGGCTGGTATGGAGGTAAAGGGAGGATAATCCAACTAGTCATTGTCCTTTGCACAAGGCCAAGGCCGCCCAGAGCTCATCTGACTTGAGGCAAAGCTTGGTGACCTCTGGGGCTTCTACCTCCTCATGTGAAGACTGAGGGGTGTGGATGATGCTTCCTGAGACACCATTAACTCCAGACGAACTTCACAGACTAGAACCTGTTAGCATTGTTAGAACTCAGAACATGGAGGTTAATTGTTCTTGTCAAGAAGGAGCACTTGCTCAGTGGTGTGCACTTTTGTAGCTCAGAAAGCAATTAGAAAGCCTTTCAGAATCTTTAGGAGATTACAGTCTGCAAATTGACTCATCAAAATCACCAATGACTAACATGTAAAGTTTCACCCAGAGAAATGAATTTGAGACTTAGTTGACTATAAGTCATCCAGAAGAGAGTACAGTAATTTCCCTTTGGAGAATATGGGTCTTTTGTCATGGGGGAATTAATTTCACTGCTAATGTTTGCTGGCTTACTTGAAGAGACAATTGGCACAAGTAAATCATGAGTGAGATGACAAGTGGCTTAGCATTTGCTTCTGTTCATCACATGAGATCTGAGCTGCTATTAGGCATCTGTCTGAACAGGGCGGGGGGAGAGAAGGGGTAAGGAACAGGAGGCTGTTAACTCCAATTTCAGCAAATATAATCAGAACCAGTTACTTCTAATTGGCAAACATTGATGTTACAGGCAAAACAGAAAAGACTTGTTCATTCAGACTTTAGAAATTAACTTCACCAGAGGTGAAATTAACTTAACCAGAGGTGACAGAAGCTGGGAAAAATCAGGCAGATGACTGTTGGTTTGGGAAAAATCACTTGGAACCTCAGCCTGTCTCCTGAGCAGAGAGAACGAGATGGTAAGAACATTGTAAATTTTACTTGAGGTGGCCTTTTATCTTCACCCTGAACTTCGTCTTCCTATGGATATTCTAAACAACAGGGTCTGTCTTGTGATCAGGGCCTGTGGCTCACGACAGCACAGTTAAGGTTACAGTCCCTCTCTGGTGTTTTAGAATGGCGACAGCTTGCTCATGAGTGACACCTTCCAGGGTCTCACCATTAACAGCTAAAATCTGATCACCTCGCTTTAATCGGCCGTCATCTGCAGCTGCTCCCTACAAACAAGAAACATTCCAGTTTAATCCAGAGTGAAATGGTTTAATATTACATTAATATTAAAACCTCTAACTTGTGTCTGTGTGAAGGAGTAACTTAAAAAACTAAAGTTTTGGTTTTTTTCTAGGCAATATTTTAAATTAAGAAAAATGGGGGCTGGGAATATAGCTCAATTGGTAGAGTGCTTGCCTAGCATGCACAAGGCCCTGGGTTCAATCCCCAGTACCACCAGAAAAAGAGAAATGTAGGATATATTGTTTGAATAATAGTGGGTGTATAGAAACTGTAGCTATGAATCATCTAAATAACATACCAATAGAAATGTACTGACACTTACATTCCCTTTAATAGAGGTAGAACCTTATTTCAATACTCAGCATTAAATGTGATTGGATGTCATATCATGTCATATTCATGGAAACGTAATATACAAGAGAAGGCAGATAAAATTGAGTCTGGTGTTAGTCTTATTGCCAATACCATCTTCATGTAAGGTTCCCATTGCATTATTAAGCCATCAGAACTGTCATCTGTCAAAAGCAAGTGTAGCCTTTAAATGGGTGAATTGCATGGTATGTGAATTATACCTCAATAAAGCTGTTATAGATATAAAAGTGTGGCATCTGTAAAACTTTGTAATCTATTCAAAAGCTTCAACTTCATATTTGATCATCTAAATAGGTTTTCAAATGACTACTTTTATTACATATCAGTCATGCTTGGCTCTTCAAAATGGAACAAAGAACAAAGAAAGTGAAACATGGATTTTTTTTTTTTCATTCTAAAACTGAGTATCTGAAAATGCTGTGATATTACTAGAAATGTTCTGCATTAGAGTAAGGGAATAAACGACCTAGAAAATAATTTATAGGACGCTTTCTCTATCTGTTGGGATAACTGTTAAAGTTCCTTGAAAATCAGGGCCAAAAGTCCTCTACTGGAGGCCAAAGTGCTGGGGAAACAAGGGCCACAGGCACCGAGCCCTGGCCAGAGTCCATCAGAAACTGAGCCAGGAGGCTCTTGTGCTCCACGGCTGCATGGAGGGCCAGTGGTGCTCAGGCAATTTCCTAGAACTTCTAAACAACAAAAAGGGTAGAAAATTCTTGTATGAATTGTACAATAAAGAATATTCAAACCAGGTCTACACTAGGGTAGAGGAATACCAAAATTAAATAATTTGCAGATTTATTCAAATTCTTTAAGAAAGTAAAGTGTCAGTGGCATTAAAGTAAAGACAGGATCCCATACGTGCGTGACTTCAGGGAATAAAATCAGAATTACTAGACAATTCAAAATTACTTTGGGGGAGCCAGATGAACCCATAATTCTAGCTATTTAAGAAGCTGAGGGGCTGGAGATGTGGCTCAGCGGTAGTGCGCCCATGCCTGGCATGCGTGCGGCCCGGGTTCGATCCTCAGCACCACATACCAACAAAGATGTTGTGTCTGCCGAGAACTAAAGAAGCTGAGGCAGGATGATCATAAACCCAATGTCAGCCTGGGTGACCATGGGGAAAAATTTTTTCTTTTGCTAGTTTTTGGTTTAATTCTCTATAGAAAACTTTAAAATTCAGACATATTGGTTTAGTGTAACAAAAAAAGGAAAGAAAAAATTTTTTTTTTTTGGCACAAGAGATCAAACCCAGGCCCTCTTGCATGCTAGGCAAGTGCTCCACCACTGAGTTATCCCTAGGCCTCATTTTTTTTTTTGGGGGGGGGGGGGGCGGTACCCAGGGCGCTCCACCACTGACCTACATCCCCAGTCCTTTTTATTTTTTATTTTGAGACAGGGCCTTGCTAAGTTGCCCATGCTGACCTGGAACTTGTGCTCCTCCTGCCTCAGCCTCCTGAGTTGCTGGGATTACAGATGTGCCACTGCCTGTGGGGCTCTCTGAAAAGGTCATCCTGTGTGAGCTTCAATCCATTCATTAAACCCACTAGTCTTGTCCTATCGATGGCGGTTGCTTTTAAAAGCATACCAGCAACACACAGCTATTTCATTTCATGGTGATCTGGCTTCCTGTCCCACTGGCCTCTGTGAACATGCAGATAGGTACAGTGGGAACAGTCTGATGCACTCACTTTGGACTAACTAGCCCTGTCTCTGGACCATGGCTGATGTGGCCACAGTGAGCCGGTGATGAGGAACACCCTGGAGGGCCTCCATGGAGGAGAAGGTGGGTGGCAGGACTTGCCAAATCTTGGGGGGCCGAGCTCACTCTGTAGCCAACCCACCACCTTTACAGCTGACTCTTTCAAAAGCAAAGTTTCACAATGACCACATAAGAAGAATGGTCATGCCTCCTGCAGTGTTAAGCATGTCTTAGGGGTAGGATGGTCAGTGTGTGATTTAACTACTGTAGGTGTCAGCAGGTGGAGTGTCACTGTTATCCACAATGTTTCTGAGCTGCCTTCTCTCTCCACTTTCACCCACCTGCAGTTCAACAGTGTGTGTTTGGGAATAATAATAATATGCCTTCTTAACAGGCACCCCAGCAGGATGAAACAGATGGGGATATCTGCAGCTGCCCAGTGTGGTTCAGAAGCAAATGCTAAATGACTTAAGGGTTTATATTAGGCCTCAGGCAGGCCTAATTAAAAGGTGATGCTCTGCACATATAAAACAAGTTCATATTTAATGCATAATACAACTTTCTAGAAAGAGATCAGATCGAACTTAAGATAAAGATTTCTACTTTTGAACACCTTTTTTTATGTGTGTGTGTGTGTGTGTGCGCGCGTGCGTGTGTTATGGGGACTGAACCCAGGGAAGCTCTACCACTGAAAATAAAGCAGTCAGACAACTGGATCAATTCATAAACAAATGATTGTGATAAAACTCACGAGACAAAGGTTGCAATATCAACACCAAACACTTTTCAGAGATCTTCAAACTTAACAAATTCTAGTGTAAAAACTCTAAGTTAAAAATAGTGACTCTAAGAGCCTTCTAGAAGCAGCAGTAGAAGTGGACATCTCAGCCTCTTACTAACTAACTAGGATTTTTGGAAGTAGTTTAATGCCTGAAAAACATGGTGTTCCCCAGAATTAGTCTAACATGTTACTTCTTTGGCAGAGTTGTGGACCAAAGAAACCACGCAGATCTAAAGCATCCTGAGGTTTTCTGTGATGTGCAGCCATTTATATTCTTATACTGATCTGAGGCTTGTAGAGAGCTTTCTGCCTTAGACCTTTGGTGGCTGACACATTTCTCTTTCTTTCTTCTTCTCCTCTCTCTCTCTTTCGTTCTCCAGCACTGGGGATGGAACTCGGGGTCTTTCTAGTACTGAGCTGGCCATGGTATCTTTTCTTTAAAGACAATGCCAAATCTTTTTTCTAATCTAGACCCCTAGACCAATACTCTAGGGCCAGCTTCTAAAGAATGTGGTGCTGCTCCCTAAACTGTTGCTGAAAGAAGACACTCCTTAAAGTCTGTGAGCAAATCCTGTAGAGAATCCGAAGACAATTCTCTTGACTCTATTATTGTAAAATATCTTTTCTCTCACTGGTGTAGAGATTTCTTATAAAACTCACATGAACTAGGCAGACATGCACACATCAGGGGTAACCCAAAGTAAAGCAACACAAAGCACTTTAAAAAAATTCTCACCTAGTTTTGATTAAAAAAAAAAAAGTACAGTAAAAAGGAAAAAAATACCTTTGCAAATATAGTCTTGACATAAATTGGCAGGTCTCCATGGGGACTTCCATAACCCCCTACAATACTAAACCCCAATCCTTCAGAGCCTTTCTCCAAAGTAATAATCTTAGGTGGAGGTGTTCTGAAAGCACAATGCATGCTGTTTAATTCGAGAATAGGTACGGAGAGGGAATTTCATTTTAATGGAAGAGCACAGATTTGAGAGAGACTTTCATACTGTGAAGCTACGAAGGTAAGTTTACCATATCACAATATTAGCAATCTAGAAACTAATTTTTAAATTTCCCATGACATGCCAACTCATCAATAATATTCTTTTTTTTTTTTTTTTGATACAAGGGATTAATTTAGGGGCACTAGGCCACTGAGCCACATCCCCAGTCCTATTTTATATTTTATTTAGAGACAGGGTTGCTTAATGCCTTGCCAATTGCTGAGGCTGGCTTTGAACTCAGATCCTCCTCTCAAGTTGCTGGGATTACAGGCATGTAACAATATTCTTGATGGTTTAGGGTTTCTCTTGCATAAAATCCACTGTTTTCTAATTAGAAACAAAGTCATGATGCTGAAATTGTCCAAGCACAAGCACCCTCTCTCCCCATTCTTGGTTTTAAACTCTTAAATGCACTTTTTAGAGCTGAAGGGAACTATCTTGATTGTGCATGGCACAGAGAGGGAGAGTGTCTCATTAGCGAGGTGGGAGACTGCTGTCCATAACAGGTAATGGCAGCTCAGGAAACTACTGCCCCTTCCTGCCTGCATGCCCTGGGCACACCTGTCCCACTACTTCTGCCTAGGATGGGAACTTTCTTCTCAAAACACACCTTCAATGGAAGGCCCTCCTACTGCCTCAAGGGGGATGAGTTCCATCTGCTCCCTTTGCTTTTGGTTCAAATTTCCAGGATGGTCCTCATTGTGCCATATTGCAACTACGTATCCATCTTGTTTGTTTTCGTACTGGTGATTGAACCCAGGAGTACTTTACCACAGAACCACATTCCCATGGCTTTTTATTTAATTTTGAGACAAGGTCTCACTAAGTTGCTAAGGGTCTCTCTAAGTTGCTGAGGCTGGTCTCAAACTTGCAGTCCTCCTGCCTCGGCCTCCTGAGTTGCTGGGATGACAGGTGTGTGCCTTATGTGGCCATCTTTCTCCTCTACCTGGTGTCAACTCTTCATCTCAGTCACCTGAGTACACCAATATGCTATATTTTGCTTGTCACAAACTCAGGATCATGACCATGTAGATGAGAACTAATGTCCAGGACAGAAGAGAGAAACCCAAATGAAGCAAAATGGATAAAGAATCTGTTTCAAATGCACAATTTAGGTTTTCAAAGCTTCGACCAGTGTGGAAGTCTTTTCTCTCAGAAACAACACAGCTAACAATTAAATTATCTTTGTAGGCTCCAATAATTTAATCTAAACTTAGGTGATACTAATTTCTTATTCCCAAATGCTATTGTTCAAAGAGTAAGAACCTGAAGAATTCTGGTATTTCAGGCCCTATGATTTTTTTTTTTCTTAATTTTTGTAGTTGTAGATGGACAACATACCTTTATTTTATTAGTTTATTTTTATGTGGTGCTGAGGATCAAACCCAGTGCCTCACATGTGCTATCGAGGCAAGCACTCTGCCATAAGCCCCAGACCCACTATGATCTTATTGATGGTGGATGGTTCACTTTTTTTTTGTACTAGAGATTGAACCCAGGATTGCATCACTGAGCTACATCCTTGGCCCTTTCCACTTTTTTATTTTGAGACAGTGTCTCACTAAGTGCTGAGGCGAGCCTTAAACTTTGATCCTCTTGCCTCAGCCTCCCGAGTAGCTGAGATTACAGGTATGTACCACTACACCTGGCTTGGAGGTTCACAATTGATAGGGGCAGCATCATTTGTTTTGTGGCAGCATGAATGTCTGAGAGGCAGAGTCATTTGATGTAAACTCAGCCATTCATGTATTCAGAGAAACTTGTAAAAATGGAATATAAGTGACCTTAGAATATTCGGTTCTGTCTGATTTAGAATATTCTTCCCTCTCTTCCTCCTCAGTTCTGCGTGGCTTGTTTTGGGGCTGACTTTCAGCTAGTTCCCTCTGCTGCCAGTTATTGATGTAGTCATGGTCTGAAGCAGGCATCCGCAGTAATTGCCATATAAACTGTTAACTGTTTTGAATGTCGCCCTGCTTATTCCAGTTCTTTCAAAACTCAGCCTAGGTATTAGCTTCCCCAAGTTAACTCCCTAATTGAGTTATACCCATATCCATGGTCACAGGGCCCTCCCTCACTGCACTCAGGTCTCCTACACTGACCCCCTCTTTCATAACTGTAGATTTATGGCCTATTTTTCTAATTCTCTGGCAGCTCCTTAAGGAGTAGGGCAATATCTTTACCTACATCCATGTTGGAATCCTTGGGACCTAGCATTTGTAAAGTGCCTGGCCTTAGGCGCTCAGTAAATGTCTGTTGAAATAAGGATGAATTGTCCCCTTGGCTGAACGGTAATGACGTCATGAATAAGGCTCCACCTGTCTCCACTTTGTGGCCTTGTGAGTACTCTCAGTAACGGCCCACTGGCTAGACACGTATTTGATTCATGTTTCCTCTTTCAAACACAGTCCCCATTTCCAAGGATATTGGAATGGGAACCTAGGTGCCCAAAGCCAGTGTTTGACACCCTGGGGGCACCGAATCATTAAAGCCTTCATAATTGTGCCCATTTACAATGAGGATTGTGTTTGCAGGGGGAGGGGAGGAGCCAGGCTCTATTCTTTAACTGGTAACATCACATGGAGTCTGTCTTCATTTATCTCACTGTATCCTAATATTTCCAATCAATTAGTTTTCCTTTTTTAAAAATCTCCAAATGTTAGCAGTGGGGGATTAGGAATGATTTTTAAATTCTTTTGTGCTAGTGGTTTCTGACTTTCCAGGAATCAAGAGTACAAGGGTACCTCTATTTCCATAGCCACATCAAAGGATATTAAGACACACTATTCTTCTATAACCATCCTGATTTTCTTTTAAAGGGCTGTTGTACCTTGAAAATGCATTTTTCTTGTCACACTTTAATGGCATATATTGCTTTTTTCAAAAAATTGGTACTGGGGCTTGAATCCAGAGAGCTTTACCATTGAGCTACATCTCCAGACCTTTTCATTTTTTTGATTTTGAGAGAGGATCTTGCTAAGTTGCTGAGGGTCTTGTTAAATTGCTGAGGCTGGCCTTAAATTTAGTATTATCCTGCCTCAGCTTCCCAAGTGACTAGGATTACCGGCACATGTCACCATGTCAGGCAATGGTATATGTTACTCTTATAGTTAGAAGAAAGTAGAATGAACTTAATTTAACAGTCTTTCCAAAAAAAAAAAAAAAACCTCAAAGATTATTTCAGTTGATGAAACTACCCCTCAAAAGTTGCAAATGGCTGTGTTCATGAGATGCTTCAAAGAACTACTGAGATCAGTCAACAAACATTTATTGAGCACCTCCTAGTGACCAGGCACTGGTAGTACTAAGGAATAACATTAGGTGGATTTCTCAAAGCATGCATCTTCTTGCACTGCTTCAGAATCACCCTGGGGAAGTTGTTAAAGCAGGTTTCTGATTCTTCTGTAGACTACCTAATCAGATCTTTACAAATAAGGCCTGGAGAAATAGTGTCTGCAAACACATTTCTTTAAACACCTCTTTAATAAACAATTATAACTGCAATGATGAATCTTAATGAAATATGGCAGCAAATATGACAAGATTTAATCTCAGAATAAAATTTTAGCTTAGAAAGTTGAGGGAACATGGTTCCTTGCACAAGAAATCTGGTACACTGGGAATGTAGGTCTGTGGTTTCTTAGGGAGGGAGGGAGACACAGGGACCATGTCGAAGTGGCCAGAGCAGTGTGGGCAGGCCCTGCAAAGATGCTCTTTTAAGAGCTTATATGGTGAAACAGAGCTTTGTGGGAATCAAGGGAACCCTAATGCCTTCTCTAGGAGCTGGAAAAAGGACCGTGCACTTCCTCTCCTCTCCTGTTGAGGGCATATTTTGGCATTGGGGAGAGTCCTCAGGAGCTTGGCCCACACACAGAAGAAGCCCTCTGCATCTAGAATACTTACTCCGTGTCTTCTGAAGGGTGGTCAGCAGTGGGTGAGCCACAGTGGTGGCCTGTAGACATGTTTTCAAGCTGAGTGGCAATGGCACTTATATTGGTATCTGCTACGACCTGGAGGGGAAGTTAGAACAAGATATGTCATCATTGGCAGAAGAGAATTAGGGAGACCAGGCTGCAACTTGGGCAGTCCTCAGTCCTCATCTCATCCAACCTATAGCACCTAGATATCCACAAGGGATATCTCTCTCTCTCTCTCTCTCTCTCTTTTATATATAACAGTGGAATGCATTACAACTCTTATTACATATATAGAGCTCAATTTTTCATATCTCTGGTGGTTTATATAGTATACTCACACCAATTCGAAGGGATCACATCATCCTCTCTTAATAATTCTCAGGACTCACACCTTCCTAATTTCCCATCCACCTTTCTGGCCATTCCTTCATATCTTTCCAACCTTGAACTATCCAAGTGTCACAAGGCTCAGTCCTCAAGCATCTAGTCTTATCTTTCCCATCTTAATATGTTCCTTCAGACATCTGTCTCGTTTCACAAATTTAAGTACCACTTAAGTGATGATAATCCCTGGATCCTCCTTTTACCTACTTCCAAACCCACATAGTCAAGCACCAACCTGACATCTCTAGTGGGTGTCTCTCAGGTAGCCCAAGCCTGATTCTTGGGCTGTTAGGGCCTGCAGCCTTCTTCCTCCTCTCAAGTGCCTGCTGCTTGATTCCAGTTTCATGAGCACCTTGGTGTTCACAACCCACATTCAACCCTCAGAAGACTCTATAGGCCTAATCTGCAAAAGCATCCCCCCACTTTTTTTGGTACTGGGGATCGAACCCAGGGTCACTTTACCACTGTGTTACATCCCCAGTTCTTTTTATTTTGAGATAGGTCTCACGAAGTTGCTTAGAGCCTTGGTAAGTTGCTGAGGCTGGCTTCAAACTTCTGATTTTCCTGCCTCAGACTCCTAAGTTGATGGGATTACAGGTGTTCACCAAGGCACCTGGTCAAAAACCTTTTTTTTTTTTTTTTTTTTTTTTACTTTATTTGTTTATTTTTTATGTGGTGCTGAGGATCGAACCCAGTGCCTCACACATGCTAGGCTCTACCCCAGAGCCACAACTCCAGCCCTCAAAAATATCTTTTGTCTGGAGTTGTAAAACTCCAGACAAAATAGAGAAGGTTGTCTCTCTGCCTTGGCCCCAGTCCACTGCAGCTAGAATGGTCCTGTTAAAACACAGCAGATTATTTCACTCCTCTGCTTAAAACCATCTAAAGGAAACCAGACTCTCTTAGATCACAAGCTGAAGTCCTTACTATGACTGACAAGCTCATCTGTGAGTGATCTTCTGTGACACCTCTACCCTTTCTCCTAATGATCTCCTCTGCATTCACTCTGCCCCAGTAGCTGGCCTGCTTGCTGCTTCTCACAGGCCAGACCCCTTCCTGCCTCGGCACAAGCTACTCTGCCCTACCCCTGAAATGCTCTGCATGGGGCATCTGCATGTCCAGCTCCTTCACTTCCCTCTGGGTACCAGGGATCAAACCCAGGGCTGCTTTATCAGTGAGCTGCATCCCCAGTCCTTTTCATTTTTTGTTTTGAGAAAGGATCTCACTAAGTTGCTTTGGGCCTCACTACTTTGTTGAGGCCAGCGTTGAATTTGTGATCCTCCTGCCTTCCAAGCCACTGCGATTACAGGTGTGTACCACTGTACCTGGCTGCACCCTCAGGTCTTCAAAGTCACCTTCTCTGAGCACTCTAAAATTTCCACACCAACATCCTGGTCCAGCTTTTCATGTCTCCTTTTCCCTGCTTCTTGTTTACTTCTTACCACCACTGTTACCCGATAAATGTTGTAGGTTTTACTTCATTCATCTTATTTATTATCTATAAATGCATATGAGAATGTGAGGGTGGGACAGTTGTCTGCTTTGTTCACTGCTGTCTTCATATCACTAAAACAGGGCCTGGCATAAGGAGGTGTTCGATAAATAGCTGGTGAGTGACAGAATGGATGTCTCTGACTTCCTGAGATTTGCATTTTAGATGGTCCTAACCAAAGGTATAATAGGATAATGACATTTAGATTATTTACATTGTGTTTGTATTCTGCAAATAACATTCTAAGGCATTGAGAAGAAATAAAGCTCCAAGAGCCTGTACTGGGGCTCAGGATGGAGTTTCAGCACTGAGTTTCTGCCACTTAATGAAGCTGGGCTTCCTCATCTATTAACTGGGAATCGTAAAAGTCCGCCTTGTCTCCTTCTCCTGGAGTTGTCTTCTACCTCAACTAGGGCCACACCTTCATTCTCAGGAGCTCCTTGGTTACATGTTTCTGACCAGTGGTCCTGCTTCTAAGTACCTTGCCATCTGTAGATTACGTCTAGGACCTGCCAGGATAGCAAAATCTGCAGATGCTCAAGTGAAAAAAAAATAGTATAATGTATGTGTATAACTTATGAACATCTTCCTGTATATGCTTCTACTGACCAGGGCCACATCTCCAGCCCTTTTTAAGATTCCTTATAATTATTTGTAATACTTTATAAGATTACTTATAATCCTAACACTGTGTGAATAGTTATACTACATTGTTAAGGGCATAAGGACAAAAAACAGTCTGCACATGTGCAGTGCAGAAGCAACTGTCCTAGGAGTAAATACATTTTCAATCTGAGGGTGGTTGAACCCAAGGACACGGAGGGCTGACTGCAGGGCTCATTGTGAGTACTGAGGGGACCTTTGCTGACTATGAGCTGGATTTGGTAGCAGTTTCAGAATTGGTCAACAGAGGGCAGAGCTGCCTAATCCTTACAGCTGCATTTATTGAGTAGAAGAGCACAAGAAAGGTAGGGGGGGGGGCTCAGCACCACATAAAAACAAACAAAATAAAGGTATTGGGTCCATCTACAACTAAAAAAATAAAATTAATAAAAAAAGGTAACAGGTCTGCCTCAGCTGGCTCAACACATGTTGTTGGGTGGAGCATCCTATCTTGGGGGAAACTGCTACACAAGTTAGAGGATCCTCCAGAAATACCACATATGAAGAATGACAGCAGGAACTCAAGACAACAGGCTTGAGGAGGAAATGTCAGATCCTCCCTGACCACAAGTCTCACCTCACCATCAGCATTTTCTGTCGTCTTCCACAGCAAGTTTACTGGCAGTGTCATCTTGGCCCATGATCTCTGACACTCTATCTATTCTTATTGTACACTGTCTTCATAAACCTGCTCTATTCCAGCTTCCAGCCCCTTTACTTGGCCCAGATGTCCATGACCCCTTCCCTCTGGCTTTCCTCCTGCCGCCGAGGTTTGCTTCTCCATCTCTTTGTTGTTCTCTATTCATCTCCTGGCTCAATTATGGGCCCACTTCCCATCTGCACACTCAGGGTCAAGGGACAGCACATGCATTCCCATGCCTTTAAATGCCAGCAGTATACTGAAGACACCTGCTTAGTCTGCTACACCCGATTGACAATTTGAGATCTGTATTTTACTATCTCAAAAGGATAACAAAATTAACACCATAAGCCAGTCATGGTGGCACACGCCTGTAATCCCAGCAGCTGGGAGGCCGAGATAGGACATCATGAGTTCAAAGCCAGCCTCAGCAATGGTGAGGTGCTAAACAACTCAGAGACACCCTGTCTCTAAATAAAATACAAAACAGGGCTGGGGATGTGGCTCAGTGGTTGAGTGCCCCTGAGTTCAATCCTAGGTACCCATCCCATCCTACCCCCTCCCCCGCCAAAAAATAATTAACACCATAAAATCCAAATTTTTAAAAATTCTTTAGCACTACTGGGCTTAAACCCAGGGGTGTTCTACCACTGGGCTACATCCTCAGTCTTTTCCATTTTTAATTTTTTTTAATATTTATTTTTTAGTTGTAGTTGGACACAATACCTTTATTTTATATGTGGTGCTGAGGATAGAACCCAGAGCCTCACACATGCTAGGTGAGCACTCTACCGCTGAGCCACAGCCCCAGCTCCTCCAAGGTCTGTCTAAGTTGCCCAGGCTGGCTTCAAACTTGTGATCCTTCTGCCTCAGCCTCCTGAGTGGCTAGGATTCCAGGCCTGTGCCATTGTGCCCAGCCAAAATCCAAACTCTTGATCCATCAGCCCATCCCCTTCATTTTACTTTTCTGCTAGCTTTTTTTTCATTCAGCTACTCCATTAGAAATTTACTAGGCATAAAAACTTGGTGTGGCTGGTGCATGTTCAATTGGAAAGGAAGCCAGGCTCTAGTCACATTGGTGCTCACTCTGAATATCCATCCACCTGGCACCTTCAGTGCTCATCTTATAAAGTCCTTGTTTAGCATCTGAATGGCCATCTTAAGTGACAGCTGCCATTTTAAGGAAAAAAGTTTCGCTTTCCACCCAAAGGCCTTTCTGAGAAGGGCTCACCACTCTTCTCATACCAACCCAACCCTTGACTGCCCGAATTAGGACCTGCCAGCTCTGATTCCGGAGCCTTCCCTGTAAGAGTCCCAGAACTCAAGCCTATTTTGCCTCTCTCTCCTAGAGAGATGAACTAATAAACTCTCAGGTGTATCTCTGCCTGGTTTCTTTCATTTCTCGCTTACCAGTCTCTTGTTTGGCACTTTCCCTTCACATCTGCCATAGTAATTCACCACCAAATCCTCCAGATTCTACCTCTAAAACCCTTCTCCAAGCCGGGTGCAATGACACACACCTGTAATCCCAGTGACTCAGGAGGCTGAGGCAGAGGGATCACAAGTTTGAAGCCAGTCTCAGCAATTTAGTAAGACCCTCAGCAACTTATTGAGACCCTGTTTCAAAAAAAAAAAAAAAAGGACTGGGGATGTAGATCAGTGGTAGAGCACCCCTGGGTTCAATCCCCACTACGAGTAAAAACAAAAATAAGGGGCAGAGGATATAGCTCAGTGTGCCTTGTGCCTTGCATGCAAGAGGACATGGGTTCAATCCTCAGCACCACACACACACACACACACACACACACACACGCACAATACATTTCAATGTTTATTTCTTATCTACAGGCAACCATTCTAATTTGATCTACCATCAAGTGCCTTGTATCTGGAATCCTGACTCGGCCTCTTCTAATCTCTTTCCATAGTACTCAGCCGTCTTTTCAAATATAAAATGGATAATGGCAGCCCTCTGCTTGAAACCTTTCAGTGGTTTCTCCTTTTACTTGCAATAAATTCCAAGCACATGAAAGTCCCTTCCTAGCCTGCCCCTCTAATCCCTTCTCTCTCTTTCCTCTCCTCTCTGCCTTTGCAGTTCTCTCCTAGAATCCAACCTACCCCATAACCAGTCAGCCTGGAAGCAGTTAAAACATCACTTCCCCCCACCCCCTCCCCATACAACCCTCTTTGACAACCCTTGTTACTGGGGATTAAACCAAAGGGGCACTTTACCAATGAACTACATCCCCAGCCCTTTTTATTTTTTTGAGACAGGATCTTGCTAAGTTGCTGAAGCTGGCCTGGAACTTGCAATCTTCCTGTCTCAGCCTCTTAAATCACTGGGATGACAGGCGTGTGTTACCACACCCAGCCGATCACCCCTGTTTAATTTCTCCATAGTGTTTTTAGTGTATTTCTCACAGATGGTGTCGATACACATCTGTTTGACTATTATCTGTCTCTCCCACCGAATCACAGGACCCATGAACACAAGGATTGCTTATTTGCATAAGGTTAATGTGCCTAGTGAATAAAGATTGCTCAGTAAGCACTTGTGAGTGAATGACTCAATATAAAACCTTGACCAGGAATAAGTATTCTGCAATTCACTTTCGGAAATTCCAGAGCAGAGTAGGACTGATGGAGTTAACATGGAGAGACTATGAATTCTGTTGTCTTTTGTTGTTGTTGTTGTTGTTTTTTCGGTACTGCAGATTGAATTCAGGTGTGCTCCACCACTAAGCTACATTCCTGGTGTTCAGCCCCAGGCCTTTTTTACTTTGAGACAGGGTTTACCTAAGTCACCCAGGTTGGCCTAGAACTTGACCTGCCTCAGCCCCCCCTTGTAGATGGGACTACAGGTATGCATGTACATCCATGGCAGAAAAACATCTCTTAACACAAATATATGGAAAAACTCACTTCCTGCCTCAAATTGCAGTTTTATTGCTCACCTCTTAGCTAGGAAATAACACCCACTGATAACATTAAATCCTGGAGACCTCTCTGCCCTCAGGACTGGGAGCTGTACAAGCACTGCCGATTTAGTAGGAGTGGAATCCAAGTGGCTGAATGGGAAACATGAAGGACACTTGGTATTTTGTAGGAAGACCAGGACAACACAAATCTGTCACCCTCTTTACATCCCTAAGATGCCTGCACCAACTCTCTAGATGTTTTTTTTTTTTTTTTTTTTTTTTTGTGGTGGAGGTGGGTTACCAGGGGTTGAACTCAGGGCACTCAGCCACTAAGCCACATCCCAGCTCTATTTTGTATTTTATTTAGAGTCAGCGTCTCACTGAGTTGCTCAGTGCCTTGCTTTTGCTGAGGCTGGCTTTGAACTCACAGTCCTCCATGTCTCAGCCTCCCAAGCTGCTGGGATTACAGGCATGCACCACCGTGCCTGGCTTTGACTCTCTACATCCATTGGCAATCCCATATCAATGTTCATAGCAGCTCAATTCACAATAGCTAAACTGTGGATATAACTTAGATGCCCTTTAACAGATGAAAGGATATATGATCCATAATGGGGGCAAGGGGCATGGGAAAATGAAGGAACTTTGATTGGGCAAAGGGGAGGGAGGGAGTATTGGGGGCAGGAAAGACGGTGGAATGAGATGGACATCGATACCCTAGGTACATGTATGACTGCACATAGGTGATTCCACATCGTGTACAATCAGAGAAATGAAAAGTTGTGCTGCAATTGTGTACAATGAATCAAAACACATTCTGCTATCTTATATACCTAATTAAAATAAATAAACAAATAAATAAAAAGATAAAGTCAGACTGAATTAAAAAAAAAAAGAGTCGATTGGCAGATCAGATTGGGTTTTGAAAGGAGATCTTCATTCACCCAAAAAAGGGTAGACTACCAACAGGAAGGGCGGGGGAAGCTGTGACCTGCCCTCCTGAGGAGGCGCCTGGGGGGGGCCACCAACACAAAGGAAAAAGAGGGGGCAATCCCTCTACCCAACAAACATCAGATGTGTGACATGAAACCTTGTCCCAGGGCCTAAGAATGGTGGGAGGTATTTGCATCAGTGGGAGAACCAGTAAGCATGTCTCCCCCCACCCCCAGGCTCTTCCCCTCAGTCAGGTTTCCCCTACCACCACCACCACACTCACACCCCAGGGAGCTTCCTCCTCCAAATGAGCCCCTGTAAGAGGCTTACCCTCCAAACAGTCCTTCAACTGTGCCTGCCTCTCAACCCATTTCCCTTAAGAATGTATTTAATCTGATATACTCTTTGGTGCCTTGGCTATGATGACATTTAATAACTTAGGTTAAAAGCAAAACTAAGCTCAATTAGACTTTGTTCTGTAAGGGAACACTGTGCATTCATCATCTGAGTGATGAAGCACATGTCTTTGTTGCATGGATCCAAGGATGAGAACCTCTCCTTGCAAACAGGTTTGAGAATGGAGAAGTCGAAATAATTTGTAGATGAGTGAGATATTGCAATGTACAAAACCTGGGCTCTGTGTACAGAGCTTTTCTGGGCTTCTAAACCTATAAAGAAACAAGGCTGGCCCTTAGATTTGTCAAGGCCTGAATCTTTTGGAATAAAGCATAAAACTCAGCATTCACACCCAGAGTGGATCCTAGACTGGGAGGTGCAGACGAGCTGTAAACAGACAGGAAAGCTGGCATCTTCAGAGGGGGATACTCTAGAACTACCAGGAAAACCCTAGGCCTGGCCTTTGGTGTGACTTAATGAAGTAAGAAGCACAGCTGCCTAAAGTTTTTATTTAGAATCTAGTGACATGAATTTCAGTGACATCGACTTTTATGTTTCTTAAGAATTGAATGATTTGAAGTGTAAAAAGCTTGGAGGAAAATGGAAGGGCCAACTGATTGCTAGACACACTGCCACCTAATGGCATGCACCCCAAATGTCAAGTGGAAAACCACTCCAACTCCAGAAATTTAAAAGAAATTTTAGCATCCTTGGACTTCAAGCTGATGTTATTATTATTAAAAAAATTTTTTTTGAGATAGTGGGGACTGAACCCAGGGGTGCTCTACCACTAAGCTACATATCGAGCTCCTTTTATTTTTTAAAATATTTATTTATTCATTTATTTTTTAGTTTTCGGCGGACACAACATCTTTGTTGGTATGTGGTGCTGAGGATCGAACCCGGGCTGCACGCATGCCAGACGAGCGCGCTACCGCTTGAGCCACATCCCCAGCCCAGAGCCCCTTTTATTTTTTGAGACAGGATCTCCCTATGTTAAGTTGCTGAGGCTGGCTTCAAAATTCAGTCCTTCTTGCCTCTGCCTCCTTTTGCTGGGATTACAAGCATGTGCTACTGTGCCCTGAGAGGTGGATGTTTTATACATAGAGAATAATGCAGAAACTTCTCTTCATCCCTACATAATGCTCTACTCCAGCTGATCTCAGGGGTGGTCCAGAACTAGCAGCATCAGCAACACCTGGGAGCTATTAGAGAAGAAATAAAACTTCCTGCATCTACACCTGTTCTTCAGCATCTGAATCTCTGGGGGGACCCAGCAAATCCTGGTTAAGAAGCCCTCCAGATGTTTTTTGGAGCTACAGATTTGAGAAGCACTTCTATAGGTAACTCATTTTAGCTGCTGTCAAAAGGACTTGTACTCTTGATTCTTTTCTATTTTTGTGTGCACATGATAGAAAATTAAAACAAAAATGATACTACATGATAAAAAAAATTAGACACTTTTACTCTCTAGAGACACAGAAATTTTCTCTTTTTAATCCTGGAGGAATAAAATAAATAATATGCTTACATGGCTATTTTGAAAATGTATCACCTTCATGATGACTCCTTACTCCACCAGATGAAAATTTAGTGTGCTCGTGAAGATGTGGAGAAAAATTACACTCATACATCGCTGCTGCAAATTGGTGCAACCACTTTAGAAAGCAGTATGGAGATTCCTTAGAAAACTTGGAATGGAACCACCATTCGACCCAGTTATCCCACTCCTTGGTTTATACCCAAAGGACTTTAAATCAGCATATTATAGTGATGCAGCCACATCAATGTTTATAGCAGCTCAATTCATAATAGCTTAG
Source organism: Urocitellus parryii (assembly GCF_045843805.1). NCBI lineage: Eukaryota > Metazoa > Chordata > Mammalia > Rodentia > Sciuridae > Urocitellus > Urocitellus parryii. The sequence continues at coordinate 44,293,064 of NC_135541.1, read as the reverse complement.
CTAGGGAACCAACTTATATGCGCTTCAACAGATGAATGGATAAAGAAAATGTGGTATGTATACACAATGGAATATTACTCAGCCATAAGAAAGAATGAATTTATGACTTCTTCTAGTAAATGGATGGATGTGGAGACTATCATGCTAAGTAAAATAAGCCAATCTCCCCCAAATCAAAGGCCAAATGTTCTCTCTGGTATGTGGATGTTAACACACAATGGGGGTGGGCATTGAATTAGACAAAGGGGAGTGAAGGGAAGCGAGAGAGATGGGAATAGGAAAGACAATAGAAAGGATCAGATATAACTTTCCTATGTTCATATATGAATACACGACCAGTGTAACTCCACAACATGTAGAACTATACGAATGGGATTCTACTTAACATATATCACTATCTATAGTTATGTATCTTTATGTGTCTGTGTATCGAAACCAGGGTCTTGCACACATTAAGCAAGCAGTCTGCTGCTGAGCTACATCCTCCACCTATAATTTATATATTTTTAAGCTTTACCTGTTTCCTAACTTATATTTTCCTTCCACTAAAACATCACAAATTCCTATGTTTTTATTATCTCATGCATCAAAATATTTACTTCCATTGGTTTTATTATTGTAATAGGGATTCAGAGGCTGCTTTTGCTAAAAGCATGGGCCACACCTGTAATCCTAGCAGCTTGGGAGGCTGAGGCTGTAGGATTATGAGTTCAAAGCCAGCCTCAGCAATTTAGCAAGGCCCTGAGAAACAGATGAATGGATAAAGTCTCTAAGCAAAATATAAAAAGGGCTGGGGATGTGGCTCAATGGTTAAGTACCCTTGGGCTCGATCCTGGGTCTTTGTCAGAGTGTGGCCACATTGAGAATAAGCTCCTTTCCTGTGTTCGCCAGCACCTGTCTGTGACAGGGGCGGTGGCTGAGTCTGACCTGTGGGACCCCCAGGGTCAGTATCCCTTAGCCTAGGAATTCAGTGACATGACGACTTATAAATGTTTATGTAAATGTGATTCACACTGCACCAACTACTATACTATAAATATGTTTCCTTTTTTGGTATAAACTTATTTTCCCCAAGGTTAATGGTTAGCTCACACTTTATTTTATTTTTTAAATATTTATTTATTTTTTTAGTTGTAGTTGGAAACAATATCTCTATTTTATTTATTTATATGTAGTGCTGAGGATCGAACCCAGGGCCCTGCACGTACTAGGCGAGCACTCTACCACTGAGCCACAACCCCAGCCCTCATGCTTTATTTTTATATATTTATCTTTAGGCTTACACTTTCCAACTGTTCTTGGACTTCCAATCCCATTACACATATTAGACAATCTGTCCCTCTTTTTCCTTTGTAACCCTTCCTGAAGCCCCCCTTTCCTCCTGTTCCGGTTGCCTATGTTTTCTCTTTGCCTTCCACACAGCTGTCATCCAGAAATTTTAATGCACTCCAGCACTGCAGCTACTGGCTTCCTTCATTCCTGTTTTGCTCATTTGTTGAAGTATATCCTAAAGGAATTTTCTAAGTAAAATATTGCTGATTAAAAAAAAGAAAAAAGTCAGATGCCACTGGGTGTGGTGGTGCACCTCTGTAATCCTAGACAGTTGGTAGGCTTAGACAGGAGGATCACAAGTTGGAGGCCAGCCTGGGCAACTTAATGAGGCTGGGGTGTATCTCAGTGGTGGAGCACTCCTGGATTCAATCCCTGATTCCATGAAAACAAAAACAAAAAAATACCTAATATGTTCTTTTCTTTCCCATGTCCTAAAGAAAGATGTAAAAACAGAAACAGAAACAATTTTCTAGCAGAGTATTTGAGTCTATCCAAAGTTTTTACAGTAATTTCATAGACAAAATTATCAAACTACAGAAGCAAATAAAATTGGGAACATTTAAAAAGGCCAAATCAATGTCACTGATCAATATATAATTGGCAAGAAGAAATCATCAGACTTCAAGGGCAGAATTATCTACTGTTTATTGATTGACTGATTCATTCATTTACATGCTGAGGATTGAACCCTGGAGATCCTTACCACTAAGCTACATCCATAATACTTTTTATTTTTTTTGAGACAGTCTTGCTAAACTGCTTAGGCTGGCCTCCATCTTGCAATATTCCTGCCTTAGCCTCCCATATGCAACCATGCCTGGCTTAGCATTAGCAATTTAAACTCTGGGGAGAAGCTTTCAGACATGATGGCTATCTCTCCCACTCATCTCTTCCACCCTGCAGCCTTTTGACCCAGTCCTTAGTCTTCCCTGTTGCCACGAGCATTTGCTGACTGCTTTGCAAGACACAATTATCTGACCTTTCCTGCTGCTCTGCCAGTTTACTGGCCCACCTAAGGATAAAAGTAACTGCCCAATGACAAGTCAGCTGTGATAACTGTATTGTTGGAATTGCTCCATGCACAGTTTTAATTAAAACAAACACACGGAGCAATTGGAAGGCACTGGATGCGGGACACGAGTTTCCTGGGTTTGTGTCTAAAGCCTTGGGGAGCACATATGCTTTGTACCCGTAAGTGTGAAGATTACAACTGTCAAAATCTCAAAGGATTCCATAATTTTTTAATAGCACATGTTACAAAATAAAAACAACTCACAAGATTAACAAGAGAACATTCTGAAATCACACTTCATCATCTTCTTAAAATACAGAAATAGAAAAAAGAAGGAACTCTTTCAAAAGTATGTTAATAGTGGCAATTTGGTTGAAATGAAGTGTTAAATCTACATGGGAAAGTGTGTGTGTGTGTGTGTGCGCGCGCGCGCGCGTGCACATTCTATTACTGAGTTATATCCCAAGCCCTTTATTTTTAATTTTAATTTATATTTTTGGAACCAAGGATTGAACCCAGGGGTGCTTAACCACTGAACAACATCCCCAGACCTTTTTTTTTTTTTAATATTTATTTTTCAGTTTTTGGCGGACACAACATCTTTGTTTGTATGTGGTGCTGAAAATCGAACCCAGGCTGCACGCATGCCAGGCGAGCACGCTACCGCTTGAGCCACATCCCCAGCCCCTCCCCAGACCTTTTTATTTTTTTACTTTGAGACAGGTTCTTGCTAAGTTGCTTAGAGCTTTGCTAATTGCTGAGGCTGGCTTTGAAATTGCAATCCTCCTGCCTCAGACTCATGAGCCTCTGAGATTACAGACATGCAGCACTGTGCCTGGATGCAAGTCCTTTATTTTTAAGTTTTTATTTTGGGACAGAGACTCACTAAATTGCCCAGGGGGGCCTTGAACTTGTGATTCTACCTGGGTCTCAGCCTCCCGAATAGCTGGGATTACAGGCATAAGCCAAAATGTCTAGCATGAGCTCATTTTCATTTCAGGTACTTTTAAAATTTAGCTAATATTTTACTTTTAAACTATGTGTTTTGGGGGGTATGTGTGTGGGGGTACTGGGATTAGACCCCCAGGGCCTAGCATGTGCTTTACCACTCAACTACACCTCAGACTCAAATTGTGTTTTCCTAATTCTTTGTGAACAAGGTAGAGCTGAACAAATTATAGCAGCATGTGAAAATACCCACAATGCCAGATTTTGCCAAGAGACTTTTCTTGTCGTGGTTCCCACAGGAGGTGATGTTCTCTTACATTCCCTGTGACTGACAGCTCTGAAGCTCAGGCACTGCACTTGTGATGCGTGCCTCTAGAGGTCAGTAGAACTCGAAGGACAAGGGAGTACAGGAAACCAGCAAAGGGTTCTCTAGGAGTGGAGGGAGGACTATGAGGCAGCTACACACCTAAGTTCCCACAGGAAGTGAGAACAGCAACAAGGAGTTGAGGAGAAACAGAACCAGGCCTGTCCACACAGTGTTTTGCTTTGCATTCAACAGAAACTTGGAGACCCAAATAATAGACAGGGCCTACCACATAAATTCCCTTGAACTAATATTGGGTCTATCACATAAACTCCCTTGAAACCAGTGACAGTATTTTCGTGATTTCCCTCATACACGCTAAAGCCATTTGCGGTTTTTAACATCTGCCTTAGCACTTTGGGCCTGCATCACTCAGACGTCAAACTTAAGCACCACAAACTGTTTCTCCCAAATGGAATGGGTTTTCAATCCAAGCTTCTTATTTTAAGGCTAGACTTATCTGAATGGCTGGTGGTGGGTTTTGATCTTTTTTTTTTTTTTACCTATAAACCATTTTACACTACCTCTGCAGAAAAGTGGTGATTACAATCCTATATATTTGGGGATGCTCACTAATGAAACTCGCTGACAGTATGCTGCCTCTAGACAGCTGAAACATAAGTGGAGGTAATTAATGGTACACTTTGCTTTGACTTCCTGGTACATTTCTCTGTGCCTCTGGACAATACTCGTGGGGACCACAGCTGATCAATAACTGTCCGCCTTAATTGATGACCACCATGCACCAAGAGCTTAACCATGTTGGCAATCATGTACGCTACTGGAAAAGCAGTATTGTATCCTTCTTCTCCTTTAGAAGGACAGGAAGAAACAGCATTTGGACAGTCTAGTACAGTCTTTGGATATAAAAAAGGAAATCATTTCCTATTTCTTGCAAACTTGGATTTACAAAAGAACGCTGGAAATTAAAAGCCTTGTTGATTTATCATGTGAAGCAAAGAGTAATTTCTCTCCCCTTGTTATGCTTTCATATAATCATGCTCACTGCCTGTACGGGTGGCATTACAGAATTTCTGAATAAAAATAATACTTTCTTGCTTTCAACCTTCATAATTCACATCAGCAGGCACCCCGCTGGGCGGTGATGCCTACTGCCAGTGACGCTCAATCTTTTCTGCCCGCCACTTATCTGCCTCGCGCAGCTGCACGTCCCATTGATCACAGTACCTGCAGGATAATGCGCCCGTAGGCGTTCTTCAGCAGATTAACCACATCGGCATGAGACAGCCCATCCAGAGGTTGCCCATTAATGCTGACAATCCGATCTCCAACCTGGAAATATAAAAGTGGTGGAAAATCACTATCATTAAAAAAAATTAAATTTGAGAAGAATGCTGAAAATTCTTTGTAAGTCATATTTCCCATTTGTGGCTATTGTGACGACTCTGTGTTTCGACTGTGTGTGTGCCTGTTAGAGAAGCACGAGGAATTTTTATGGCTCTCCCCAAATATAGACGAATTGGAGAAACAAGAAGGGGGTCAGATTTGATTGCTGAAAGGCACAGTAGGTCACTTTTGTGTTTTGGGAATTGTGGTGTTTCATACCTCCACTTGCCGGTAATAGAGGGGTGCACAAATTAACTGTTCAATAAAGCTCTAATGAGGGAGCCAAATATTTTCTGCTTTATTTTTCTACTTCAGTTAAGATTAAGGTGGAAAAGGAAAAAAAAATCATAAAAATGTTGATTCTTTTGGTTGGGGGAAGATTCTAAGGTCAAGTCTCTCTGAGCTAAAAACCAATTTTGAGTAGAATGGAGTGCTAAAATGGGTTTGGGGAGGTTTGCAAAGGGGCTGTAATTTCTTCTTTTATGGAGAAGCTTTGATACAAACAATAACATTTTTATATGCCCAGGGACCTAATGATCTCAGGTATAAAGTTTCTCTAATGCATTTTGCCCTTAGCACAGGTCTCTGATGGCTTTTGGATTCCAAGTTTCAACGAGGTCCCCATGGCTGTACCTTCCTCCCCCCACCCCATCATGTGCCGTGCCGTCAGCCCTTAATACAGTTCGCCTCTTGCTTACTTTAAGCTTCTGTGTACGTGCAGCCACTCCACTGGCCTGAATCATGGCAATAAATATAGGGATATCTCCCAAGGGGCTCCCTTTTCCTCCTGCAATACTGATTCCAAGGGCATCGCTGAGCTCCTAAAAAAGAAAGAAAACAGAACACTTGAATGTTCAATAAAAAGCCACAACCTGATTGTCCCCCAAATGCTGTTGAACAAAACCCCTCCGTGACACAGGAGGCCAGGAGAACATGTGAGTTAAGCACGGGGCCTTTGGAGTCAGAGGTACCGAGATTTTAATTCTAGTGCTTAGCTTCAGGGTCTTGGAGAAGTCACTCTCTTAGGATTCCCACCTCTCTGTACAAAATGGGAAGAAGACTGCAGTGATGGCTGAGGGTTAAATGGAGTGCGGTTCTGGCCTACAGAAAAGGCTCAAGAAAAGGCAATGGTGGGAGTAAATTTAAAAACAAACAAAAACCTAAGCTACTGCTCAGTACAGTGGCCAATTCTGAGGCAGCCTTGGCAAGTGTGCTCTCATATGGTGTTTATGATTAAACTGCCACACATATGCTCTTCTGGGTGTGAACAAACACACTTGGCTCCAGAAGAGCTGTGCAGTTGCATTAAAACAAAGGATCTTAGGGGACACCCACTGCTGTGACAACAGTTTGGAGAGGGAAGCAAAATGTTACAGAAAGTGCTCCCTAAGATGGACTCTGGGGAAGAGACTTGGCTTCTAGACTTATTTGTACCACAGGATTAATATTTTCCAAATCACTAGAAGAACAAATGACAAGCCCCTGTTCTGGCGAGGTGGCATACACGTCTCTTCTGCTCATTACAATGAAGTCTTGTCAAAAGTATAAAGAACAACTACCTGAAGCCTCTGAAATGTAAAGAAACCAATTAAATTGTGGTGGTGAATGAGAACTTGGGGGAATGAGAACATTCTCCTGGAAGCTCTGCCCAGAGGGTAGTTCCCTGTCAAGGAGTGCAAAAGGTGGGGTGAATGGCTGAAGTTCTGGCTAGAGGAACAAGGAAAAGGATCTCTAGGTGGCTGGAGAATAAGGCAGGAAAACCAGCATGGAAAGAGATGGAAAGCTGGGATTCCCAATTCTGCAAATAAACTCACAAAATTCTCAGGCTCAATTCTAAGCTACATATGTGTGGGACGGTCACAAACAGGCATAGCATGGTTTCTAGAACATAACTAGGATTTGAACCGCCACCTACAAAAGATGAGATGGAACTTGCATTCTGCATTTTTGTGGGGTTTTGTTTTGCCATGCTGGGGACTGAATTCAAGGCCTTGCACATGTTAGGCAAATGTTCTATCACTGGGCCACATCCCCAGGTGGAACTTATATTATGATAGTAAAACATCAGCATTCTTTAGCATCCATACAATGTAATACTCATAAGGTTCAGGGTAAAATACTAAATTAGTCAACCTGCAAAAACCCAGAAAAATGTGACCAATTTTCTTTTGATGTCCTTTAGAATATAAAGGACAGCTGAAAGCAAAATTTATAACTCTGTTTATTTAGATGCATTTAGCATGCATGAGGCCTTGGGTTTGATCCCTAGCACTATAAAACAAAAATACAAACAAAACAATTTATAAAGATGTGAACATATGACAAATTTGGTCTAAATGTCAGTGGTGGTGTGATAAAAGGGACTGGATGACTGCAAGGCTTCTGTAGTTTAAATTAATCATTTAAATATATACACAGATTAAGCTGGGTACAGAGGCACACACCTATAATCCAGTGACTTGGGAGGTTGAGATAGGAGAACTTCCAGTTCTAACCTCTTCAATTTGGTGAGATGCTATCTCAAAATAAAATATAAAAAGGGCTGGGGGAGTGGCTCAGTGGCAGAGTGCTTGCCTAGCGTGCATGAGGCCCTGGGTTCAATCCTCAGCACAAAAAAACAAAAATTCACCAAACCAAACCTTACATCATATGTATTATAAATTTTAAAAAATAGTATTTACTTTAAAAGATATTTATTTTGTTTATTTATATGTGGTGCTAAGAATTGAACCCAGTGCCTCACACATGCTAGGCAAGGGTACTGCCACTGAGCCACAACCCCAGCCCCCTATACTTTGTTATTAATATCAGTGCTGCCATGTCACACCTGTAATTCAGGATGACGGCAATGCTGCCCTCTCATCACAGGTAGCTTACATCCTGTTGTCACAGCATCTGTGTGTTACATATACTTCCTGATTGTGCCCATAGTCAAGTCTTGTGTACCAAATGGTAAGACACATTTTATTATGATGTGTGCTTGGACACTGTGTGGGAGAATAGGGGTGGTGTAAGCAGGACTTATTAGAGAAGCCTGTAAAAACAAAAGACTGAAATATGTTTTTAAAATCTTGGAATGATGAGAAATTTATGAAATAATTTGGGTCTAACTCCATTGTAATGTGTCCTTAACTGATCCATAATTATGTGCTTGTTGGTACATTTAACTTCCCCATCATAGGATCATCTGAGTCGCTGCTCTGGTGAAAAGATACTGGGAGCAAATAAGACTGACTTAGTCCAACAGTGACCATAATAACCCATGCCACTTTGTGGGCATTCACGGTATACCATACCATGCGCATTTCCTCACTTAGTCCACACAACTATATGGGCATTCAAGGGAAGTCAGTGTTATCACCCCCATTCTATAGATGAGAGAGTTGAGGTTGATCATAAAGCTAATGTTATGGATTAAATTGTATTCCCCTTAAGACTCATATTTTGAAGGCCCAAGTACCAGTGCCCCCAAATATGAGTGTATTTGGAGAGGTCTTTAAAATGAGGGGGTTGGGTGGGCCCTTGTCTTTATGAGGATGCTGACTCCATGGTCTCTTTGTGAAAGAAGAAGTTAGGACATAGGAGAGAAATGGGGGTGGATGATGAGACAGAGAGGTCACTGAGAAGGCTGGGGGGGGGACCAAAACTGCTGGCATCTTGACCTTGGACTTTAGCCTCTGGAACCATGAGAAAATAGATTTCTGTTGTTGAAGACACTCAGTCTGTGGCATTATGTTATAGCAGCCCCCACAAACAAATACAGACAAATGAATAAACATAGCACTCCTCAACAGAGATATGAGAGAGTCCAGAAAACAGTCATGCTGGACATCACCTTACTGTGGTTGATTACTATGATTACAACAGTCAAAAATTTTTAATTATTTCCTAGTGTAACAAGTTTATAAACTGAGATGCATCTTATGCAATCTTCTCAAAAGGGCAATTTAGCAACACATAAAAACCCTAATTAACAAGCATGGCATTTCTTTTGGTGATGCTAGGGATTGAATCCAGGACCTAGTGCTTGCTAGGAAAGTGCTCTAACACTGAGCCATGCCCCCAACTCCTAGGCACGGCTTTTGATCCAAGAGGTTCACGTAGAGGAATTAATCTTGAGATTATTAAAAACAGCGAAATAAATGACTTACTCTGATTATCTCAACAGTCCTTGGTCCCATATCTGTGCCTATATAAATAAAGAAGCAAGACCATTAACTTTGTAAAATTCAGAGACAATACATTTAGGATATATAATACTCTTTCACAAAAAATGGCACTGTTTTCTAGTCCTTTCAAGAGAGGATGCTGGAGCCTGCAGGCTTTCCCTGCTCTCCACTTCAGCCTCGAAGCAAGCCCACAGGGCTCTGTCCTTTATTTTAAGGAAGTGCTCTCAGTTTGAGATAGATGCGGCCATCATCATTTGGACTGCAGCAGAGCTGCCTGAAGCTCGGAGATCAGGGCTGAGAGGTGAGCCCCAGGAATGCTTTGTTGTATACTTTTCTGCCCTAATCAAAGCTAGCCCTCCACCCAAGGAAAGACTCACCAAGACCCTTGTGTCTGCTATGTCCCCAATGGAATATGCACCCTCCTTTGCCCCTCCCCAAGTACTGGGGATTGAACCCTGGGGCATGCTACCATTGGGCCACATCCCCTGCCGTTTTTTACTTATTGACACAGGGTCTCACTAAATTGTTGAGGCTGGCCTTGAACTTGTGACCCTCCTGCTTTAGCTTTCCAAGTTGCAGGGCTTGGGGCATGTGCCACTGTGCCCAGTTGGCCATGTGCACTTCTGACCTCCCCCTAGTGACCTGCAATTTATTATTCACTTTGTAAAGAGCTGCACACACTTTCCTCATTATTATAGTACTAAGGATTGAACCCAGTGTCTTGTGCATGTTAGGTAAGTGCCCCACCATTCAGCTACACCCCCTAGCCCAATAGCTGTGCTTTTTGATGCACTTTAGTTCTGCTTCTGTTGTTCATGTGATTTGTGTACTCTTAAGGGCACACTCCAAACAAGAACCTTTAGGGCTCTTCTCCGGCTAGGATAGACCTTTCTGAAAAGGTGGCATATGTGGCCAAACTCAGATTCAACATTTAAAGACAAGATTTTTTTTTTTTAAACCCTAATATTTTTTTAAAAACTGGGTAACAGGAAATTGTGGCTGGTAGTCTGTCCACATGATACCTGAACTTCTCTGGGAAGGTTCTGGAGTTCTTTTGGTGCCAACCAGGTTCTGTAGGCCAGCGATGACAGGGGCCAAGGAAGGCCGACAGCTGCTGTGTGTGCTGTGCGGATCTCCCTGAAAAGGAGAACCAGTGGTCACTGAGGGCAGACGCTGATTTGACCCTGACAATTCATGCTTATCGTTAGTGAGCCTGTTGCTGAAGTCATCAGAGCCATGAAACATAGAATTCTGAAGAAGCCAAGACAGACAACTAAAATATTCATACCCAATCTTTCACCACTAAAACCCAGTCCCATCTAAACCTTTCCTCTACTGTTTCCTCCATTATATGTACTTTTATATGTGATTTCAATCAGGGGAGAAAAACTGCAATCATTTGAGCTCCCCTTATTCCACATAAAATCAAAAACATTTTCCTTGGTTGCCACATAGTGTTTATAATGGCCAACTAATGTGTCATTTGTGGCTACAATCAGCATGTATTCTCAGATTACCCAAACTGTCTTATGTATTTTGCTAAAACAACTATGATAAAAATCTCAATTAACAACCATTTGACCACATGGAGCCCTTGATTGTAGGAGAAAGCAGCAAATACAAAGGGAAAAAGGTTTATTTTAGGTATATATTACTTTTTTCTCAAAAAATTTCCTAGAGTCAACAGTAATTTAATCTAATCTGCTGTAACTATGTTACTTGAACTTTTAGTCATTTAAATGAATATTTGAGGTCTATAATGCATAGTCATTTATGGCTAATGACTCTTAATAAAAATTCAAAACATAGTGAAGACCCTCTCTAACATAAACTATTTCATTAATAATGAATATTTTCCGTACCAAATTATCGAAAACCATGTTTAACTGCATTGAAATTTTAAGATAAGCCTAAAATAACTATTATCGATTGATACATTATAATCTGATTCATTTCTTTAGCTCTATTGTATAAGATGTTTAATATCTTAACATTTCTTAAGTATGAAAAATTTCAAATACACCTAAAGATTGAAAGAATTACAGATATCCATATCGATATTACCTAGATTCCATAATTGAAAATTTGCTATATTTTCTCTCCCCAAGCCCCTCTTTTTTTTTTTTTTTTTTGTGGTGGTGGTACTGGGATTGAACCCAAGGACAGTCTGCCTCTGAGCTAACATCTCTAGCCCTTTTCATTTTTTACTTTTGAGACAAGGTCTTGCTAAGTTGTCCAGGCATCCAGGCTATTGCACTAGCTATATTTTCTTTATTTCACATCATCTATTCATCAATTGAGTCATCTATTTTTTGTTTGTTTGTACCAGAGATTGAACTCAAGGGCATTCATCCACTGAGCCACAAACCTGGCCCTATTTTGTATTTTATTTAGAGAGAGGGTCTCACTGAGTTGCTTAGTACCTCGTTGTTGCTGAGGCTGGCTTTGAACTTGTTATCCTCCTGTCTCATCCTCCCTAGCCGCTGGGATTACAGGCATGTGCCACTTTACCCAGATGACTCCTTCGTTTTTAAAAATTTATTTCAATGTAAGTTGTAGATATTATCACACTTGAGGATGGCTCCATTAAGGAAGTACAGCACATTGTAACTTCTGCCCCCAAACAATCTCAGAATAATGTATTTGCCAAGGCCTTTATTAATTTGGACTTGTCTGGCTGTGTTCCCTCAGGTACATGAGGAAAGGATTTCTCAAGATTTTTCTTAATACATACTTTCCTCTTCAGAGTTGAGATACTTCCTCCTGCTTGGCAGAAAAACCCATTTTTAAAGAGTGTCAGTGGCCCCAAGGCTACAAGCTCTCTCCTGAGAAACCCACTTTCTACGGATCAAATCACGAGTTATGGAGTTACAATTCTCCTTAATCCCCAACAGGTGGCATCTTTCTCTCTACCTTATAATTGCTCAGAAGGAAAGCTGTGCCCCTGGAAGGTCCTGACTGCTCTCAATAGGTCTGGAAGTGAACACGTTTGGGAATGGAATCCTCTTTTTTTTCCATCAGGGTCATGGGCTTTGGCTCATGATAATGGAAAACAGTTCCTTTTCATAGTCAACTACAGTCCTACAAATAGGGTGGATTCTCATATATTTCACCCATAATTATAAGGACAAGGTGATGACAAAATACACTTTTAAAAACACTGAATTAAATTTCTATCCTCTAAACTAAAAATTCTGTGCAAGAAAGTTAGGGAGAAGCATTTGAGGGCTGGGATGTAGCTCAGTGGTAGAGCGCTTGTCTAGCAAACGCAAGACCTTGAGTTCAATCCCCAGGACTACTGCCCGCCTCCCTTCCAAAAAAAAAAAGAAAAGAAAAGAAATGTATTTGACACTTTGTTCCAGGTTTTCAAATCTGATAACTTATATATCAATTATGATGATGCTCACATATTTTCCTCAAGAAAGTCAGAAATCTAGCTCTTCCTTCCATCCCAGTTGTCATTCCAAATTTCTCTTAAAACACACAACCTCCCCTTACCTCAGTGGGCCTTTGCATACTACTCTGTCTAGGTTGCAATCTTTTCCCCCTCAAACTCCTTTAGAAGTGATACCCAGTGGAACCTCCTCTATAGCTCTCTCATAATCTGGCAAGAAGAAAAATCTCATTTCCAGAGTGGTTTAGTCTTCGTTCTAGTCTCCTGTGTACAATGAGGCTTTAATGAAATAATTCAACAAACATGAGTCTTCCATTCAGGGAGAGGCCTGAGACAACAACTTGCACCCTCAGTGCCCACTGTCTATACAGGTATGGTCAGAACCATCACCAACTAGTCACCCATGGGATTCCACAGCAGCACCACATCTTTCTTCCTATATTTGCTGCCCATTATGTATGCCAGAAATGACAGGCCAGCCTGTCTGTGAGCTCATCTGAACAATATTTTTCCATGTCCATTTTGGGACAGCAATGAACTTAGCTAATATCCTTCGGGAAGCACCTACTGTGCTAACAAAATTAGAGCATCTTCTGAACAAAGGTCTGGGAGAAGCTCTGTGTCAAAGGTGACCAGGGAGGGACTAAAAGCCATGCTTTTAACTTCAAAACAAAGGCCTGTCCACAAGTAGACCAAGGGCACACATGCAAGTTTGTATGGCTGCACTTTGTATCAATGGGACTAAACATACAGTTTGCAATCTTGATTGTATCAGCCATTATACAGAAAAAAATACAGTGAAATATACTTTGTTTAAAGAAAGTGGCACTTACATCAGCCTTGTACATAAACATAAGATGTTTGCTAACCCACAAAATATCACCCACTAAGGCCTCCCTCCCCGGGGAAAAACCCCCACACTTCATTCTCCTAGGACTATGCCATTAATTGCCCTCAGCATGTGTGAGGGGCTATTCACAAGTTAACTTTATAGCAATATTTAATTGAATGAAGAGAACAATGTTGTGCTAATGAGGGTCAAATTGCTACCAGATGTTGCCTTTTTTTTTTTTTTAAGTAAACACAGCTGTGTGCCTAGGCAATATAGGACTAACAGAGGGAGAGGAAGGGTTCTAAGAAACATTTGCAGGCAATTAAGGAGAGAAAAATCTAGGGATTAATGAATTTCCATCCCACCTTTCATTTTTATTTCAAACACATGAAAACACACTGCACTTGGCGTTGTGAACACGCTGAATATTAGACATTATTCTAACAATTGCTTATGAAATGAGGAACTTTCCCCCAGCGGGAGCAGGAGAGGGAGGCAGTGTGCTGTGAAGCCATGGACCACCTGACTGTTTGGCGATGTCTTCCTCGAGGAGGCCCAGGAACCGGCTCGGAGTCTTCCAATCTCGAGCTGCACAAGCCCCTGTGCACACTTGGGAAGACAAGAACGGAACAGAAATGAAAAGCAGTAGCATTCAGGTTGTCAATCACCAGAGCGGAACCTCTACTCATCTCGGCAGCCAGAGTCATGAAAGAGTTGCGAAGGCAAAAGGCACAACCGAGACACCATCACCCAAAAGCCTAGCGGAGTGACGGCTCTAGACACAGTGGCATTCACGTCATGGCTCCCCACATGCACAGAAAGGACCAGATTCTAATTCACCTCTTTTCTTTCTCCCTTCTGATGAAAGTACTCATGGACAGAGAAATCATTCAGAAAATGAGGTGAAGAGGACAGAAAAATCAGGCATGGCAGCCCGGGGACTCACCTTGAGGACGGTGGCCACCGTCTCCTGAGAGGCATTTCTCATGTCCTCTCCATTCACAGATAAGATCTGATCTCCCTGAATCAACCTCCCATCCAGGTCTGCAGCTCCGCCTTTCACGATGTCAGAAATAAACACTCCGCTTCCATTTCTGTTAATACCATTAAGTGGTGGGGTTACAGGCAAACCTCATACTTCTTAGTTAAAATCTGAGATGGTTAACTTTCTATATAGATGCACTAAATCCTAAAACTTGGCAGAAGGGCCCTATCAAACGATCAAAGCCAATGCTTCCACTTACTTCCCAAATAATAAACTGCAGCACACCACTCTTTAGTTTATGCTTATTTATTCTGCCTACTGCATATTAATTTTTATTGGTCCAAGGACATACTTTTTCGCAAGGTGAAAATTTTAGTGGAGTGAAATGGAAATTTACTTTAAAAGATGCAGATAAGTACTCTTAAAATCAACAGGTTATTTCTCTAGAGAAGATAAGCTAACATTTGATGTATTCTATTTGATCGAATTCTAGTCTTTTCACGTTTTTCTTGCCTTTATTTTTAAAGACCTAATAACATGTATTTGATGAATACACAAATTTATATCTGAAAATTAGACAGGTTAAAAAGTATACATCTTGAAAAGTTTTCCTCTCACCTCTATTACCAAGTTCCTTTCTCAGAGGCAACCCACATTACCTGTTTCTTGGGTAGGTAAAAGGAATATTTTGTTTACACATAAGCAAAATGCCCATGCAAAGTACATAAGTGTATATGAGTGACCATATACAGATTTCTTTTTCTTCTTTCACTTAATACAGGTTGGCAATTGATTTTTTTTTTTTGTGTGTATGTGTGTGTGGTGTGTGGTGTGTGTATGTGTTTGTTTTAAAGATTAAACCCAGGACCTCATACCTGTTAAGCATCTGCTTTACCACTGAGCTACAACCCCAGCTCCAACTGATCTTTATTAGCACTTGGAGCTTCCTCATTGTTCTGTGGCTACATACTATTCTGTAGGCGTTCCATAATGGACAAATGGGTTATTTCCATTCTTTAGCTACTGCAAACAATGTGCAATAAATACCTGCAAGCATATTGTTAAGATAAACTCCAAGACATGAAATTGTTAGTGAAAGGGAACTGAATTCTTAGAGAGATACACCTGATCCTTTACAGCTCAAGTTTTTGTGCTAAGAAATATAAATCTCCTTACAAATTCAACCTGAAATGGTGATGCTGTATGAATATAATTATTTCATCAATCTACCACATGATAATAAAGCAAAGTCATTACTCTAAATGGAAACTCCCCAGGTATGTGTATGTCTCAGGACAAGAAAGCAAACTTCAATATTTCTCTGTCAGTTGCTTTGCACCCACATGTGCATTGCTTTTTGTTTAGAAATGTAAGAGATTGAGCATTTTTGTTTTGAAATGCATTTTCAGAGTGATGGTTTTATTGTGCTGAAGTAAAAATGTCATGGTATCATGACAGCACAGAACTAAAAAATGGGGACTAGCTGGGTGTGGTGGTGCACATCTGTAACCCCAGCAACTCAGGAGACTGAGAAAGGAGGCTCATGAGGTCAAAAGCCAGCCTTGGCGACTTAGCAAGACACTGCTTCCAAAACAAAATAAAAATACAACATAAAAAGGGCTGGGGATGTGGCTCAGTGCTTAACTGCCCCTCTGCCCCTGGGTTCAATCCCAGTACCAAAAAAAAAAAAAAAAGGTTGTGGGGACAGCTAATATTGCTGTGTATTGGACTGCTGCATAAAGGCATGAGAGTCACCGGAGGTCTTTGAGGGCACATTCCATGACATCTATAACATGGACTTAAATTCTCCCCAGGACGATGTTCAAGGCAATCTAAGGCCATACAGGCATATTACCTAGAAGTTTTGCAGGCTAGATACCCAAACCAGTAAACCATGGAAGCTAGGACGACAGTTTTGTGATATTACTTTCCTTTCCAATTCAGTGTAAGAGAAACTTCCTAATTTCATCCTGGAACAATTACTTTAATTCCTATCACATTGTTAAGCAGTACAGACTTGGAGCAACCTAGCCACCAGGATCCATCTGTATTTTTGGTGCAAACTATTATTTTGGGGACATCTTTCCTTTCTTTTCCCTTCC
The DNA here is from genome assembly GCF_045843805.1 of Urocitellus parryii. Lineage (NCBI taxonomy): Eukaryota > Metazoa > Chordata > Mammalia > Rodentia > Sciuridae > Urocitellus > Urocitellus parryii. The sequence continues at coordinate 44,276,579 of NC_135541.1, read as the reverse complement.
TCCCTCCCTGCCGTCTTATCTTTTCTAATGGCATTAGGGATTGCTCTCTACCATCCAGCTATATCCCTAGCCCTTTTTATTTTGAGACATGGTCAATTTGCTGAGGTTGGCCTCCAATTTGGAATTTTTTTCCCACAGCCTCACAAGTAGCTAGGGTTATATGTGTAAGCCATCACATTTGGGGACTTCTTTCTGAAAAGAAAACTACTATCATGTTTGCCACTCAACTATCTCTACCAACTAGTTTAACACAGTATGAAATTATCATGATGCTCCATGCCAGATCAATTTTCTTAATCTAACATTGTATGAATCAACCTCTTAACATGATCTGTTTCCTGGATATAGTTGTATTAACTACTCTCTACAAGCCTCCTCCCTAGGTATTCCAAGTAGAAAAGACCTTGCTAGCTGTTTTTACTCTAGAAGGAAATAAAATAGATTGGGTTGTTTGGGTTTGGAGTTCTATCATGATATGGTAAGTTTTTCTTTTTTGGTAAGATGTTTGGAGGTATGACCTATGAAGTTTACATATTCATAATTATTTTAGTTTTATTTTGATTTTTTGGTATTGGGGATTGAACCAGGGAAGCTCTACTATTGAGCTATATCCCCACTCCTTTTTCATTTTTTATTTTGATACAAGGTCTTGTTACATTGTTCACTCCGGCCTAGAACTTGTGATCCTCCTGCCTCAGCCTCCTGAGTCACTGGGATTACAGGCATGAGCCATCGTGCCTGGCTACAAGCATCTTAGTTTAGAAATCCCATAATTAGGGCTGGGGATGTGGCTCAAGCGGTAGCGCGCTCGCCTGGCATGCGTGCGGCCCGGGTTCGATCCTCAGCACCACATACCAACAAAGATGTTGTGTCCACCGAGAACTAAAAAATAAATATTGAAAATTCTCTCTCTCTCTCTCTCTCTCTCTCTCTCTCTCTCTCTCTCCTCTCTCTTAAAAAAAAAAAAAAAAAAGAAATCCCATAATTACTTTACGTCGGGCTTTACCCTTCAGTGTCCACAGGCATTAGTTCTAGAGGTGTGAAGGGAAAGGTCAGTGCTGACCTGCACAGTAGTCCTTACCGTTTCCCAACAATGCTCAGGCCCAGTCCTCGGCCAGCCTTCTTCTGCAGATCCACAGGGAAGATCTCCAAGTTCTCCTCATCCCTGTAGTGTGCCTCATCGCGGTACACCACCAGTCGCACCTTCTGCGGGGTCTGCCTCAGGGCTGTGATGGCTTCCTCGTGGCTGGAGGTCCTCAGGTCAACCCCATTAACCTGCAACAATGGGCATCCTGTGGTGGCTGCTGACACAGAGCCCCCTCTGCCTGCGGAAGCTCCCTGATCCAACCAGTGAAAAACCTCTAGGAATTTCCAGTCTTTCCCAAAACACACAGGTGTGACCATTAGCAGCACGAGCTGCTTGAAATATGAAGGAGGGGTGGTGGGTGAGTGCACATGATCACGCAATTCACATAGCTGTGAACTTGACTGGGGAGAGGGGGAGAGGACTGAATCATTTGAATTCGGTTAAAGGGAAATAAACAGTGTCAGCAGTTTTAGACTCAGTTCACTCCTGATTGACATCATTACTATTTTTATAAAAATGTTTTAGTTGTAGATGGACACAATATCTTTATTTATTTATCTTTATGTGGTGCTGAGAATCGAACCCAGTGCCTTATCCATGCTGGGTGAGTGCTCTACCACTGAGCCATAATCCCAGCCCCCCCCCTCCACCCCCGTTACTCTTAATTGCTGTCATCACAACTACTTTAGAATAGTCCTGGAAGAAATGAGGGACTGGTATCTCCAATAGTATCAAAGACCCAACATCAAAAAAAAAAAAAAAAAAAAAAAAAACAACCCTGAAGGGAGAAAAGAGAATAGACTGTTCCTAAAGAAGGTGATATTGGGCTGTTGTTTAAAGCTGATTCTATGAGCCAAGAAATTGTTTTAAAGCTGACTTTGTTTTCACAGTACTGAGGAAGGAGCACAGGCCTCCTGTCAGGTTGGCAAGTGCGCTACCAATGGGCTACAACCTTAGCCCTTTTTATTTTGATGCAGGGCCTTGCTAAGTTGCTGAACTTGCAATTCTCTTGCCTCAGCCTTCTGAGTAGCTGGGTTTATGGGCACGTGACACTGTTCCTGGCTTAAAAAGCACAATTTTCAAGCTGTCTTTTCTTCTCTGGTGTATCTCAGTGGCCTCTCTACTCACTTAGACTAAATACAACCAGGATAACAGTGGCTAAGGACCTGGGTATTGAATATAGATGGATTTGGACACCATAGTAATACCTATTTAGTGTTGTGATGACTAAATTACATAAGCCCTATAATGGCTGGGCACGGTGGCACATGCATGTAATCCCAGCAGCTCAGGAGGCTGAGGCAGGAGGATCGACAGCTCAAAGCTAGATCTCAGCAATTTAGCCTTAAGCAACTCAGTGAGACCCTGTCTCTAAGTAAAATACATCTTTATTTCATTTATTTATTTTTATGTGGTGCTGAGGATGGAATTTTTTTGTTTGTTTGTTTGTTTGTTTTGAGATAGGGTCACACATGCAAGGTAAGCACTCTACCACTGAGCTACAACCCCAGCCCTCAATCCCTGGTTTAAAAAAAAAAAAAAAAAAAGTCCTATGAAGCATTTGGCACAGGGTTTGGCACATAGTTATGTTTAATGTAAGTTAGAAGTTGATGTTTGCAAGGTATTGAAGAAAGCTCAGCCAGAGCTATTCTCTGCATGATAATTCCATTTTATTTTAGACCAATGAATGCATTCTCATTGTTTGCAAGATACACGCAGGGAACAAAGGGGAAACAATGTCACTAGAAAATGGGCTCTGAGCTGGTTATTTTCCTGTATTCCAATAGATGGCACACAAGATCACTCCTGTTACTCAATTAAAAAAAGAGGGGGAGGAGGGGATCCTCACGGATGGAAGGTGAACTTTCTAAGCCTCTAAATTCCTTTTGAAAGGCTCTAACAAATATACTTTTAATTAAAAGCATTACCATTACTTTCTAATATTACAAAAGCAATTACTAAATTTCCTCATAAGGTGTCTGCTCAGATCAAAGGGATCTCGGTTCACAGTTTTCATTTGCTCCTCTGCTTATCAGGAGGCCACTAAATGTAATAATCACAACAGAAATGCCGCAGTGCAGCCAGAGTGCTGTGGCGTGATGAACGCCCCTGAGTGCCTCACACAAGTACTGCACTGTTTAGAACACTGATCACAGAAGAGGAGCGGAGGTAATAGGCGGCTCCCTATTTGAGAAGGATCCTCAAAAGTCCCGGATGTCAAGAAGAGGACATCACGTCCTGAGCAGGATGGGAAAAGTGGGTGAGCCACTACTTGAGAAGAAAAAGATAGCCAAAGCAGGAATGTAGTTCCCCATTATTTTATTCCACAGGGAAAATTAGGCATCAACTCTCTTTCTTTTCCCACTTACACCAGCATAGAAGAGATAATGGTAGTAGGGGTGGGATAAGAGGAAAGATGGACCCAAAAGGAGAATCAGAAAGAAGACAGTGCACCCTCATCAATTCATTAATCTCACCATGCTAAAACATTATTTGACAATATCCTTGGAGGCGAAATCTGCCTTGTCCTAACTTTAACCTGAGGATAGTACTAAAACCATAAAACCAGCCTGCAGAATGGAATCCCATGAGCAGAAGGCCACGGGAAGGTCCTCACATCAGTGCTTGATGAGGGGAACTTATTTCCTGGTCTTAAAATGTCCCACCCAAGCTGGCCAGTAGCTGTGTATTCTGCATGTGTGCATACGGCCAACTGGAACCCATCCAAGTGTGGGGGCTAAGGCTGCTTGGAAAGGAACATGCAAACTCAATTTCCCAACTATACCTATGATATACTATGATGAATTAGATCCTACACTTCCCATCTTTAATGAGAAGTACAGAATCCATCCAGATCAGACAATATAATTCTGTAAAATGCCAGAAATGGTAACTTCACCTTCAAATTCTTCTTCTATCTAAAACAAATTTGCCTTCTTCATGCTGTTTTTTTTTTTTCCCCTGGTACTGGGAATTGAACCCAGGAGCATTCTATCCCTGAACTATACTAGCCTTGAATTTGTGATCCTTCTGCCTCAGCCTCCTGAGTAGCTGGGATTATAGGCGCCACCGCACATGGCTGCATGTTAATCGTTACTGAATGTTCACCTGTATGTGAATATACTATATGGAAGAGAGCACCTCTAGCCGAAGGTCTATCCAATACAAATAGAGATGGTTAATATTTTCTTTTCTGTTGAGGTATAATTGCTGAAAACTCTATACAAATTTAAAATACAATTTATTTTTTGGTTCTGAGAACTGAAACCAGGAACATTCTATCTAAGAGCTACATCTCCAACTTTAATTTTTTTTTTAATTTGTTCTAATTATTCATTCCCAACTTTTTGTTGTTGTTTGTTTGTTTGTTTTGAGATAGGGTCTTGCTAAATCACCCAGTCTGGCCTTAAATTTGGGATAAACCTGTATCAACTTCGTGAATAGCTGGGATTACAGGTACTTAATGGTCAATTGTGTTTGTGTGTGTGTGTGTGTGTGTGTGTTGGGGGGGGAGGGAGAGGAAGGGAGGGAGATAGAGGATGTTGCTATGTTGTCCATGTTGGTCTCAAACTCCTGGACTAATTGATCTTTCCACTTCAGCCTCCTGAGTGCTGGGATTCTATGTGGGTATCCTTGCACATGGCTGTAATGTGTACAGTTAATAGTTTTATTTTATGCAGTACTGAACCCTGGTCTGCAAGCTTGCCAGTACTCTAACACTGAGCTCTAGTCTCAGTCCTTTTAACTTTCATTTTGAGACAAAGGTCTCACCAAATTGTTGAGGTTGGCTCTGGATTTGTGATCCTCCCATCTTAGTCTCCCAAATTGCTGGGATTAAAGGCATGTGCCACTATGGCTAGCTTGATGAATTTTGACATGTGTATTTATGCTGTGCAGCTATTGCCATACTCAAAGAAAATGAGCATATCAGACTTTGTTTCAAGTGACCATTATAGGACATTGATGAATGTACAATCCATATAAATATAAAGGCATATTTACATCTGCTTATTTTTAAACAGTTAACCTCCTCATTCTCAAAAGCCAATTATAAAAATACCAAATGATCAGAAAAACTAGGGAGGAAAAAATAAAACCCCCAAAACCCCACAACCTCTGTTCACAAAAATATTGTGTTATAGCTGGGTGTGATGGCACATGCCTGTAATCCCAGCAATTTGGGAGCCTGAGGCAAGAGGGTCACGAGTTCAAAGTCAGCCTCAGCAACTTAGTGAGGCCCTAAGAAACTCAGTGAGACCCTGTCTCTAAATAAAATACAAGAAAGGGCTGGGGATGTGGCTCAGTGGTTAAGTGCCCCTGGGTTTGATCCCCAGTACCAAAGCCAAAAAACGAAACAAAACAAAACTGTATTTTATGCTAAAGTTGTCAGGCCATTTCCCAAAGAGGCCTTGCTTATTTTTGTAACCCCACACACTTGTGCCTTAATGAATGTACTGGGACTATGTCTTGATCCAACTCTGAAGCACAACAAAGTCTGCAGAGAAACCCAATAACTTGGCTTCAGTTTAATTTGTAGTTAGGTTGGCCTTTCCTTTAACCCCTTCTTGTCTACATTTTCTGCCCTTAATTATATGTCTGTTTTCATCTTGGGAGGCAGGAATAAACCACCAAGGGGGAAAATAAAACTCTATGATGTCATTTGTAATGTGCTATATTAAAGTTGCAAAGCAAAAATGCACATGCCCACCATAAAATGCTAACTATTTCATTAAATCCATCCAATGAAAGAAATAAATGATACCTTAAGGTTTCACATCCCTGGAAAAGCTCTTTAGTTCCACCTACCAGAACACCTGGCATTGGCTTCCTATTCAATCCCCAGTGCAGACACTGCCTATGTTGGCAGTTTTAAGGCTTTAACAACTTTGCTAAATGAAAGGCAATTTGAAAGAGTCAAGTTCAGCACTTCTTCTTTTTTTTTTTTTTTTTTTTGGTGGTGCTGGGGATGAAACCAACAGCCTGGCATATGCTAGGCAAGTGTTCTGCTGCTACACACATCCCCAGCCCTAGAATTTCAATTTTTAATAAGGACTATATACAGGAGAAGATTCTACTTTTTCATCAACTTGAAAATGCTGATGGCAAGGCCTGGGCTTCTGTTAGGCATAAAGGTTTATTAAGATTAAGAAAATAATATTTAAGCTGCAATTAAAGTTTTCAACATTTCAAGCATATATGCTTATGTGTACGTGCGTCTATATGTGTTTTCAGGAGGGAATTTAGTTAAGGTACAATGGAGAAACAAAAAAATCTGGTTGCCATATTATATAGGGCCATGGATATTAAAATGATAGAACAATAAGATGTACTTCCCTTTTAATTAGGTTGGTAATCTGTCATGATTCTAAACCTGTGAGTTGTTCAATGTACATTAAAAAAAGAGAACATGATATATATTTTGTTAAATGTGTGAGAAATCAGAAAGGGTAGAGTTGAGTAGAATATGGATAAACTGACTTTGTAGATCAAAGTCAGGAAAGGAACTAAATTTGTTGGTTTTTTTTTTTTTTTTTTTTGGGTACCAGGATCGAATCCAGGGTGCCTAATCATTGGCCACATCCCCAGTCCTTTTTTGTATTTTATTTTGAGCCAGGGTCTTGCTAAGTTGCATAGGACCTCCTAAGTGCTGAGGCTGGTTTAGAAATTGTGATCTTCCTGCCTCAGCCTCTTAAGCTGCTGGAATTACAGGTGTGTGCCACCCCACCCAGCAAGGAACCATATTTACTGGTATAAAATGAAACTCAAAATTATATACCTCTAATATCTGGTCACCAGCCCAAAGTCTTCCATCTCTGGCTGCTGCTCCTTCTTCATAGACTTCATGTATGACTATAGCATCCTGCAAAAAGCAAACTCTTATTAATTTTCTTTCTTTTATTAAAAAATATTTATTTATTTTTTAGTTTTCGGTGGACACAAATCTTCACTTTCACCTTCTAATTAATTTTCAATAAGCATAAATGCTTCCTTAAGTAAGCAACCAAACCACAGGCAGCAACTCATGATTTGTTCATAATGCCACATTCTATCTATTTGACATAAGGATAAATAAGATACATAGTTAACATATATTTGGACGAATAATTAAGCTTTCTTTCGATTATTTTAGTTCTTAAGCACTGCCTTTGCCTGGTATTTCATGTTAAACTTCCTGCTTGTGTTTCACTGTTAACTTTAAACACTGCTGCCATGTAGGAACTTAGGGTGAACTATGTGTCATTCTTATTTATATTTTATGGTGTATTTTGAAACACAGTTTCAGGTATTTATTGGTATTCAAGGATTTGGCATAAATGTGTGGCCTGATGAAGGGGGTTTGCCAGGTCGTGTGACTTGGCAATGAAAGAAAAGGCCTTAGTGGAATGAACCAATGTCCTCCCTTGCTGGAGGATAAAGCCTAGAGGAGAAGAAAGAGCATTCATGGACTGAAGTGTAACACAGCTGTGAGTTTGAATCCTGCCACTATGTGATCTTGGGCAAATTTACTCCTCTGAACTTTATCCACATTAGGACAAAATTATCTACAGTAGAAGCTCTGGTTAAAGAACATATTTCGTGGTTAATGAATTAAAAATAATGTGCAACTCTTCAAATTAATAACCTTATATTTTTTAAACACCACCAAAATGACATGAATCTGGATACAAATATCATCACACGGTGCCTCTCATCCTGACCTCCCAGTCCCACTCTCCAGAGGCCATCACCACTGGAAGTTTCCTAAGGACCTCTGCAGACAATTTACATATGTACACAACGAAGAGTTATGTATTCAGGTGGGACGATTCTAAAAATATTGAGTTGTTCACATTATCTTTGCCTCTTCTCCCTCCTGTTTAACAAGTAGTCAAGGTTTGAAATTCTCTGCCTGTGGGATCTTGTGGTGCTGAAAACTGAAGCAACTGAAGTCCTGGACTCTTTCTGGGTTTGAGAGAGTCAAAGGCACCGAAAGGATTATGTTGAATGGATTATGCTGGGTGTCTGGAGGGCTCTGGAAGAGGGAAAGAGCTTTTGTGTGGAGATGGAAACAGAGGGGTCCCACAATAATGATCTGGGACCTGCCCTGCCAAGGGTTTCCCATTCCCTTCCTGCAGCACACATAGGCTAAAGATCCTACAGGCAATGATCAAGGTTGAAGCCTTTATGGCAGACTCCAGGCATAAAGTGTCTCAAGCACAGCCCTGCAAGCAATAGGACTTCTGGATGTACAGAGATCTTATAGGCTTGGGTTAGTAAGGGCTTGTTGGTTACCAGGGTGGACTGACAGTAATGATCCCAAAGGTCTGACCAATGTTAGGGTGCTTTGTTAACAACCCTGAGAGCTAATGAGCCAGCCAAATGGCTGAGGCTGGATTTTACATTAGCTGAGAAGTATGGAGTGTTTTCATTTAAGCTCACATGAAATGAAGAAAAAAATTAAAATATTTCTTGTAAAAATATAACAAGACAGAAAAAACAAAAACACACTAAACTATATTCTTAAAAACAAACACATACACAAACGGTTCTTATACACATTCTGGAGTAGAGAAGCAACAAAATAAAATAAAAAGTTTATAACCAAATAACTCATCTGGATTCCAAATATCTTTACAATACTTTCATTTATCACTACACAATTCAGAAGACATTTTGCATTATAACAATTATCGAGGTAGTCAGCTCTCAAGAGCCAGGAAAAGTTACCTTGATCCAGGTAATATATCTTTCAGATTCTGTACCAGCAACAGATTGTTTTAGATTATTCTTTGTTTTAATTCTGACATGAATTTTGCAGATCTAGGGAGCATTTAACTACCAAGAGTTTGTTTTTTTTGCACCTTCTCCAGGGAGACTCAGAATCTTGCTGGGTCAGTGGTTTGAGATGATCCCAACTCTACCAAGATCCCACCCCGGGGTCTAGTTTGAGGCAGGGCAGGAAGAAGTTAAAGAGGGCTCCTAGGAGCACCTGTGTTGCAAGGCAGGCCTGCAAGGTTTGTGCCCAAATGCCCCATCTTTCCTGGGCTGGAAGAATCACACAATGAACCCAGACCACAAGTGGGTTTTTCAGAGCTTGCTTTTCAGTATAAAACCCTTTGATATTGTAAAATTATAAAAGTCAAATGGGAAATTTCTGTTCATTCATAGTCAAAAGGAAGAAAGGGATCCCATGGAGTTTTTATTCCATAAAGTGGTCCAAATCTAAAACCCTTCCATACTTTCTGGTGCTCATGAACTACCATACATAAAGGAAAGACACTGTTAATAGTCTCAAATACATGCTGAGTTCATTGCTAAGGATCCCTTTTCAGTCCATAAATCTTGCTCCATGAAAAACTCCCCATTCATTTCTTTCCTTTTGCTTGACTACTGCTATAATTTGTCGGAATCAGTAAAAATGCAATAAAACACGAGACACTGTGACCTGTTGATTGAAAAGGCTTCCTTTCTTATTCTGTGCCCTTGTGTTGCAAAAGCGTTCTATGAAGCCATCACTGTGGACAGTTGCGTTGAACAGGAGTGGCAGAGGTGAGGCGTTGGGGGCCCAAGAGCTAATTAGAAATGTAAGCTGATGAGTTGAAAAGAAACATGGATTTGATTATTTTTTAAAACTTATGTACTTAACAGGGTAGGTCAGCTTAGAAAAAAGGATACTAAGTTGGGATATTTTAGGCATCAATTTAATAAAGCAATATTAAAATTTTACTTCTCTCTGGCTCTGAAAAAAATCTGATCAGATGAACTCATGGGTCATTAATGAAAGAATGACATTAATTTAAATTAAAAATGTGGAGTTGATCATGCATATGCTTATCTCCACTGGATATCCTCCTAAATCCCACCCCCCCTTTTTTTTTCTGGTGCTGGGGATCAAACCCAGGGTCTTGTGCATGCGAGGCAAGCACTCTACCAACTGAGCTAAATCCCCAGCCCATCCTCCTAAACTGGAATGCTCCTAAGCTCTCTGAGCAAAACTGCGGCTCTGGGTGTTTCTCCTGCATACTTCCTATCTCTGCTCCATGCGTATAACATTGCTCTACCCAAAATACTGCAGTGACTCTCCGTCTACCAGTCCCAAGGTTTCTAAAATTCTTTATTCCAGAATCTGTCTTCAACTGTGAATCACCCCATGGGTGGCTGCTGGCTTGTTCTGGGCAGAGGCCCTAGAGGTAGTAATGATGAGCCAGCTCCTGGGCGTCAGACTTCCTCGGTCCAAATCCTGCCCTGCTACTGCTGGCCATGGGCCTTGGGAAGACTGGTGACCTCTCTGGGATACCATTTTTGTTTTTGTTTTTAATGGTTTTAAAAATAGTGTCTATAGATAAGGGTTTGTGTACAATGCCAGTACATGGTACTAATTTTATTAGTACTTATTTATTTAATATCTATGTGCCAAGGATGCTATACACTTACAACTCGTAACAACCAAGCAAGTTCAGCACAATTAGTCCCATTCTCAGGTGAGTAAATAGAGGCTATAAAGATCCAGACTTCAACAAGTCTTTGTAGCTTCTGAGCAGGAAGAAGTTACATTCCAACTCACAATGGTTTCACCAGGACAGCAAGTGTCACATCTGGTTTGAATAGTTTACTGTGTACTTGTACAAAAGCTAACTCGAGATTTTCCATATGGCATCAATTCTGTTGAAATAGTGTCACCTCAACTCTACAGCAAAAACCTTGAGGCCATGAGTTGATCATTTTATAGAGCCAGCAAAGGAACAATGCACGGAAGTGGAAATCGAAGCCCTTGGCCTAATGAGGTGGTGAAGATCGATGGGTCTCCCGAGCTACGCTGGCACATGAGCCATGGCCTGCAGTGCATGGGCACGACTGGTAGGCCCCCTCCCCACCTCAAAACAGTATCGTCATCTTTGAGTTCTGTTTCTATGCACTTATATCAATCATCAGATGGTGTGTTTTTTGATCCCTATAGGAGAAGATATAAACCAACTTTAGCATAGATATAAGTGACAAGCTTATGTTCAAAATAAAGAGCTATTCAGCCCAAGAAAGTAGATTAATTTCTGTTTCTTAGTGGCACAGACCTGAGGTTTGTTTCTAGAAAACCAAGAGAGGCAGGGCCCAGACCTAACTTCCGCCTGGTAGTTGTAATAGTCATTGGGATGACAGGTAAGACCACCTGTTTGCCCACTGATTGACACAAGATGGACAGCCTCCCCTGGACACCTTAACTTGTTTTTTGACTTAATAACTCCAGTCAGAGAAGAAATTGATCTTGGAGTTGGAGTCTCTTAGGGTCAGGTCAGATTTCAGAGATGTGGGAAGAGTCTTCTGCTTACAAACATATTTCTGAAACACCTTTAACTGAGGAACACTCCTTTATTTCACAGTTAGAGACGACTTAAAAATAGATACCCAGGAAGCAGTGGCTGGCTAACAAATTCATCACATTGTTTAAGGGATTAGTGTCTTAATGTTTCTACTCCTAAAAGAGTAAGTATTTATTTATTTTAAAATAAAGATAACACAGGCACAGGGAAGTAAACTAAAACTCATGCATGGAAAAGCTTCTCTTCAGTCCTGCTCCTCCCCCACTTAACCTTCTGGTCTAGAAACACACAGCATCAAGCTGCTCAGACACTTTGACAGAGATATTCTACACCCTCTATATTTGGAAAGTCTGAGGGCCCCAAGTGCTTGAAGGTCATGTCCTCTTTTATCTGTTGCCTCCTGTTTCATGGAATTCTATCTGAGTCAACCAAGCGCTACCTCTTCTATGAAATCTTCTCTGACTCCCTGCCCTGGCCAAATTGATCCATCCTTCTTGTGGGTCACCAATGCCTTGCCCAGTATTGAACTTATCCCTAACAGTACAATTGCCTGTTTATGGATATGTGTCCTCCTATACCACCCACCTCAGGGAAACTCTTCAGGACCAGGGCTGCTTCTGACTCATCCCTATATCCTGGTACTAAGCCAAGCATAGGCACTAAATAAATTTTCACTAGGTGATTATGAAGAATTGGTTGGAGACAGAAATAGGGATCAAAATGACTCAGAAAGGGGAAGAAAGGATGCTGGGTGTGGTAGTGCATGCCTGTAATCCCAGCGGCTCAGGAGGATCTTAAGTTCAAAGCTAGCCTCCATAAAAGTGAGGTGCTAAGCAACTCAGTGAGACTCTGTCTCTAAATACAAAATAGGGCTGGGGATGGGGCTCAAGGGTCAAGAGCCCCTGAGTTCAATCCCCGGTACCTGTCCCCCCCAAAAAATAAAAATAAAAAATAAAGGGGGAGGTAGGAGGGGTTTGTATGCCATCATTTGTCCCAACCCAAGCAATCTTCTGATGGTAAAGGATTAGTGATACACAATCAAAATGCTCATCACAAATGGATCTTAAATCCTTCTGAACTCCCAGAGAATTTACTTTCACTCAGAGAGCAATTTAAAGGAGCCAAGTACAAGAGACTTAATTATCATTGAGCCCCACAGAAATCCCAAACTCTTCCAAGGGGATTTAAACTCTGAACTGCAGGAAAAGAATTTCTTAGCATGTAGTAGTGTATGCTTAGACAGAGGCAGAGTCATCAGGCATTTCAGCCCATCAATCAACATTTTCTTTATTGTTCAAGCTGCCAACAAGTAGATAAAGTAACTCATCACCACACCAATCATTCGGCAAAAGGCCCATAACACTTAAAGAACCCATGTGTTAGAAAAATTAACTAAAAATTCAACTGTGGGTTGAAGATATCCATAAAGACCCTTTAGTCACTGAACTATTTTAGAATGAGTTTATGCTTTTCACAATTTTAGATATTCAGTAGATTGCTTTATCAAGCAATGTAAGAGAAAACTTTGACCAAGAATTATATGGTAGATAATTACAGAAGACTATGTACACATGGCTTAATTTTACTGCTTCTAGGCACGTTGACTTAATTTGGATCGCTCTGGGATTAAGCCCAATCTTTGCCACACTCATAAAAGCCCCCATCCACACTCCTCATAAAAAAAATCCCAACGGACATTATTTTTTTAACTACAGAAAAGTTTCGCATTAAATTTCATGTTTAAGATGGAAAACCTATTTATCGATGATCCCAAAAAAGTGTTCTGTCTTATTACCTTGCTTTTAGGGAAAAACCCCTCCTAATAAAAAAGACCTTCAAAGACCAAAAGAATATTGAAGATGTTGTATTGTAAAATGGGCATTTTTCTTTTCTTCTGAAAGAAACCACAGTTCAGATTTGTGCTTTAGTGGAGGGATGCTACTTTCAAGCACCAATTAATGGAGTTCTCTGTGGCTGTCACTGGAAGGTCAGAGAGATGAGACAGATGTGCCCTCTATGCTTTGGATGCCTTTTCAGCTGGAAGGCCACACCAATAAGGGGCAATAACACAGAACGGAGAGTGAAACCCAGACCAAAGCTATGCTCAAATCTATATTGAAAAGCACATGGTTATGGACTAAGTATCCGATTTGTGATGTCTACTGCAGTTACAGAGTTTAAAAAAATGTTGGGCTAACACTTAAGGTATACCTCATTCTGAGCAATGTTGTAAGAGTAAACTGTATTTATATAAATGAAAAGATCATGATTCTCGTAACATGATTCTTATCCATCCCAAATCCTTTGTGACTAAATTTTTAGGGATTTTTTTTTAATGGTAGATATAAAACTCAAGCATGCTAGGCAAGTACTATATCATTAAGCTACACCCTCAACCTTGTGACTAAATTCTTTAAGTACTAAAAGTACTTTCTCTGGGCATGATGGTATATCCCTGTAATCCCAGCTACTTGGGAGGTAGAAGTGGGAGGATTGCAAGTTTGAGGGCAGTCTGGGCAACTTAGTGTGATCCTGTATCTTTTTATTTTATTTTATTTTTTTAAGGAAAGGGCTGAAGATGAAGCTACATAGCTCAGAAGTAGAATGCTTAGTACATGCACAAGGCCCTGGGTGCAATCCCAGCACCGCAGGAGAAAAACAAAACCCCCAAACTCAACTTTCAGTTAGGATGAAATTCGTACAGTAGTGTGTGGAGAAATGGGGGTCAGAGGAGTTAAATTTTCTGACAGTTCTGGAGGTAACCAACTGGTTCACGTTGTTCAAGACACCTAAAATTATCTGCGAAGCGCTGAGCAGACCTATATGACATTGAACATCATTCCAGCTCTAAAATTCTAGGCCTGTGCGAGGCTAAGCAGTGTGCAAAGTGGTCTTGCTAAGTTGCTGAGGCTGGCCTCTCTCCCTCCGTGTGGTCCCTCCCTGAGGCATCCCACCCTCAAGGGGTGCAGTCTAAGCCTGTTCACAGAATGGTGGAGCTTTAGGAGGGTCAGGGCTACAGCCACAGGCCTACTGGAGCCAAGGATTAGAAGTCACTCAATGCCGTTTCACACTATTGGTCAGTGCAAGTCAATGGACCAGGTCAGACTCACAGAATGTTAGAAGAAATTGCATAAAAATTGAGGTCAATTTTAACTTTTCACAGCCTCTGTCAAGTTGCCAGGGGGAATTTTCCACTCTGTAAATAGTGAAAAGCCACAATGCCAGATGGGATGAGCCCTGGTTTGGCCAGGGAAACCTGCATTCAGATTTGAAATCTGCCACTTATCACAACTTTATTTATTTTTTTGTTTGTGGTACAGTGATTGAACCTAAGGCTTTACACATGCTGAGCAAGCACTCATCTATATCCCTAGCCCTTTTTATTTCATTTTGAGACCAGGGTCTTGCTATGTTGCTGAGGCTGACCTCCAACTTGCAATCCTCCTGGGTCAGCCTCACGAGTAGCTGGGATTATAGGTGTACACCATTGTGTCTAGTTCATTAGAACATTATGATCAATGCTCTCATTGAGTTATTAAAAATCTCTGAGTTAGTATTTCTGCCTCTGTAAAAAGAACTAATAAATCCTACATTTCAGAGTTTGGGTATAAAATAAGGTTTTATACATTTGAAATGTCACGTGTAAATTGTGAACCATAGTAAGTGCCGAACAATTGCTAACAAGGGTCCCCAAGATGATGAAGATATCTAGGTTTTAAGGGGCATATCTAGCAAATAAAGGGAGGAGAATATATATATATATACACTTGAGTGGTCAAAATTGATGATTTTGAGGAATAACAACAATTTTGGTCCATATTTTCATTTCTAATTTTCCTGTTATCACGAAGATTCCAAAATATAACTGATTTTTCCTTTTTAAGAAAGATTGTGTTATAGGAATATTTTAGTTTATCCTTTCTCAAGTCAGAACTAAGCTCAAAGCATCCTTTGAATGCCAACCAGCTCTAAGTTAGTCTATAGGAATCCTGATCCCAGACATTTTGATTTTTTTTATTAAGTATAATCTTTATTGTTCATCAAGTCCATATTTATTAATTTTCCTATTTGCTAAAATGCATTTGTAACCCTAAATCAGTGCTTAGTACTTTCACTGTCATTTACAGACACATGCAGTGTTGAAAATATTGAGTTTTCTAATTCCTTGATCCCTAGTTCTTATCTTGTAAACAAGTAACCATTTTGTGGTCTACTTAGTGCTTTTTCTTGCATTTTTGTGGGTTTTAGTTGTGATATTGCTGTTTAAAGCAGTCCTGGTAGGTTGAGGAAGAAGATTGCAAGTTTGAAGACAGCCTAGGCAATTTAGCGAGACCCTGTCTCAAAAGAAGAGAAAGGGCTGGGGGTGTAGCTGAGTGGTGAACACTAGCCTGGCATGTGCGAGGCCCCGGGCTTAAACGCTAGTACTAGGAAAAAAAAATTAAAAAGTAAAAAAGAAAAAAAGCTCCCCAGGCATAGGGCTGAAATGCCATTTAGTGCTCCTAAGTGAGAGAGGCTGTGATATTCCTTAAAGAGAAAGCCTGTGTGTGGGCTAGGCTTTGTCCGGGCACCAGTTAGTGTTGCTGGCTCAACATAAATGAGTCAACAATAAACAGTAAATAAGATCTCTTTAAATAGAAGTACACAAAAAACAAGGTTGTGTATTGATTGACTGTTGAAAATGCTGTGATCAGAGGCTTGGAGGAACCTCTCTCTGTGCTTCCCTAGAAGCCCTGGTTCAGTCTTCCGTAACTGAGTGTTTGCCTGGACTTGATAGAACAAATCATGAGAACTGCCTCTCCTGCCCACCACTGCTGTTTCCTGGTGATCCTTCACGACAAGAAACTGGGAAGCCTCAGGTGAGAGCTGGTTAAGGTAGAAAGCAGACACATACTATCTGTGATAGAGATGACAGGTCCCCTTGACAAAGGCAGTTCTCCATTGTACTTGCCACCATAGGGCAGGGATGGGAAATTTAAAAACATGTTGTGTTTGTGTTGTTACACTGATACCTACATGAATTTAATGAAAAAAAATTTTTTGTGGGTGATACTGGGGATCCAACCCAGGAGTACTTTGCCACTGAGCTACATTCCCAGATCTTTTCTAATTTTTATGTTGAGACAGGGTTTTGCTAAGTTGCCAAGGCTGGCCTTGTACTTGTGAACCTACTGCCTCAGCCTCCCAATGGCTTTCCATTCTTTGAACCAATTACAAAAGTAAGATTCAGGAGCTGGAGGCAGAGCTCAGTGGTAGAGCTCAGTGGTAGAACATTGCCTAGAATGTTCAAGGCCCTGGGTTTGATCTCCAGCACTGCAAATAAGGAAGGAAAAGAAAGCTGGGTACAAAGGTAAAGTTCAGAAATGATTCAAGGAGTGGCAAGCTGCTGATCTTCCCTACCCGTAGAACAAGGGTTTTTTCCTTTGTGGATGCAGAGAATTTGACAGCATCTTATTGATTCACGAGATGTGAAAGATTAAGAGGCTACTTAATTTTAAAAGCACACAGGACTTGAGGAAGCACCATGCTTTCCTTACTCTAAGATAACATGACGAATCTCACGGTCAAGTGTTTATTTAATGTACTGCTTTCCTATCATCACAATAAAAGACTATTACTTCAGAAGAAATATGGTATTTGTCAAATTGTTGTCATTTTTTACTTGCTAACCTCATAGGTTGAATATATATTGTTTCTATTCACAAAAACCAGATAAATTATACAAAGGAAGCCAGAAAGAGGGAAAGGAACTTATCTATCACACTTGAAATGATAAGTTTTAATAATCAGGATACTCAATGGACATGGTGGCACATGCCTATAATCCCAATGACTTGGAGGCTAAGGCAGGAGGATAGCAAGTTTGAGGCCAGCCTCAGCAATTAAGTGAGATCCTAAGCAACTTAGCAATACCCTGTCTCAAAATAAAAATAAAAAGGGCTGGGGGGACTGTGGTTGTGGCTCAGTAGTAGAGTGCTTGCCTCGCATGTGTGAGGCCCTGGGTTCAATCCTTAGCACCACATATGAACAAATAAAATAAAGGTATTGGGTCCATCTACAACTAAAATATATATATATATATATATATATATATATATATATAATTTTATATTATAATATATAATGTTTTTATATTATAATATAATATATATTTGTGGATGCAGAGTATTTGATAGCATCTTATTGGTTCATGAGATGCGAAATATGTATTAAAATATATAAAATATAGTATATATAGTATATATAATATTATATATTGTAATATATAATATTATATAATATAGATAACAACGTGTGTGTGTGTGTGTGTGTGTGTGTGTGTGTGTTTAGGGCTGGGGATACAGGTCAGCGTTAAGTGCCCTGGGTTCAATCCCTGATTAAAAAAAAAAAAGTCAGGATACTCTTTTCTGCTAATAATTTGAGTTCACTTACACAGATTTTTTTTTTTTTTTAAAGAGAGAGTGAGAGAGGAGAGAGAGAGAGAGAGAGAGAGAATTTTTTAATATTTATTTTTTTTTTTTTAGTTTTCGGCGGACACAACATCTTTGTTGGTATGTGGTGCTGAGGATCGAACCCGGGCCGCACGCATGCCAGGCGAGCGCGCTACCACTTGAGCCACATCCCCAGCCCCACTTACACAGATTTTGAGAACCTTGGAACATAGGCTTCAATTAACCCATACAAAACTGACATAAAAGGAACAAATAGAGTCTGTATTCTAATACGCACTACAGAAGAGGAAGAAAATGGATCAAAATGTTCCCTATTAATTTGGAATACTGTAACATTCTTAGGCAAGAAGCTATAGATAACAAAAAAGCAGTAAGCCAGCAATAGGTAGAGTGGCTCTTTTGACATAAAAGAATTAAATACTCAGTTACTCTGGAAGAAATAACACACCCATGTGTGCAGGTGCATGTGTTTTAATGCAATTGACTATGTAAGCAATTCTAAAATGTAAACTCAGGAATTGCAAACTCTTGCATACATTTACAGGTAACTAAAATTTAAAATGAAAATCATAGCAATAAAAGAGCTAATATAAGAATTGCTATGAATACATAAAATGTTTTGCACTTCAAGATTGTGAGTAACTTTCCCAAGCTCAAAAAATGAAACCCTTTCATATTTACTTAAGGTGGAGTTCCCTGGCCAAGTGTGATTTAACAAAAAGTTGATACTCATCAATATGAATATAATTTTTCATACTGAAATATAGATTTATTTAAGGAAATGGGATAATATTTGCATTGTATTTTATAAGTCCCTATAGTTCCATCTGGTCCTTATTTATTTAAATTTTACTCAGCTTGCATAATATTTTTGCTTACAGTCATATTCTTTAGGACCAGAAATGTCCAAATCTGGAAATTCAGAGGTACTATTCGTTAACATTCTTTCAGTGTGATTCATAGACTTTGCAAACTCTGCTTTGATTTGAAAGTAAAACTAAGGTAATAAGATGTTTTCTATAAAAATATATGACTTAAGCAATAACGATAAAAGGAGCTTGGCTTTGGGGATTACATGCCAAAGCAAACCACACTCCTCATGAAGTAGACTGTACAAAGTTCACATGAAGGGGAATAGCAAAATAAAACACTTAATCAAATGTATAATAGCTTTCCACTCTGCTTACTTTAAAAATATGTAGTGGTTTAAATTGCCGCAGTCCACTTTTAAATCGTCAAAAGCAGTAATAAGGACACGATAGCATGCAATGTGATGAGGGGTTAAGTGAGGTCACTTCAGAACATGACAGATGGTTGCAGTGGAAGGACAGGCATTCTTCACCTCAATTTCTAGACAGATGAACTCTGTCATGTGACATCCAAATGGGAGAGTCCTTCTACCTCGAGGGGACTTACTAATGTATCTGTCCCTAGAACTTTTGTTTCACAAGAATGAAATACATTGGTATTGCTCTGTAGAACTTCCGTGTAATAAGAACAAATTAAACGGGTCCCAGGGCAGGGGTACAGCTTAGTGGTGGAGCACAATCTTAGCATTCATGAAGCCTTGGGTTCAATTCCCAGCACCAAAATGAACAAACTGGCATTAAGTCCAGTGGTGAAAACAATGCAGACCTGAAACTTCGAGAGAAATGATCAGATTCTAAATTTGACATTCCTAGGCCTTTTTAAAATTGAGAATATCCAAGTTTTACAATTGAACCTGGGAAT
This sequence comes from Urocitellus parryii, assembly GCF_045843805.1. NCBI lineage: Eukaryota > Metazoa > Chordata > Mammalia > Rodentia > Sciuridae > Urocitellus > Urocitellus parryii. The sequence goes on along the minus strand of NC_135541.1, from coordinate 44,257,017 downwards.
CCATGGACTTCATTCACCACGGAATAGGACAAAAACATGAAGACAAGGCCCTTGTCTCATTTTTCCTCTTGCAAAGAGATTTCAAGGTAACACAAGTCTAGAAAATAGGGATTTATAAACTTTCACTTTCTGGTCTTCCCCTTTTCAGTCTAGTCAATTCTTCTTCAAAGGACGTGGCTTCAGTGCTGTTTTTTTTAGAAATGGACAGGACACTCCAGCAACAGTGACTGGAGGACCCCCTGACTGAGCTCAAGCAGGCTAAAGCCTAGCAGCAGGTGGGAGCAGGACTGGCTGGAGGTCAAGGTGGCCAGCAGACAGGAATTCAGAGGCGCAATGAGGCCGGAGCAGCTGTGTTTCTAAGTGTGCAAGGCATTGCTCGGGGTACTGCAGATACACAGGCTTGGTGGGCAGGACACAGAGCACAGGGGACACATGGTGGTACCCCTGGGAAAAGGGGCAAGTAGGGTGGCTTTCACATCAGGTGGACTGTCTGAACCCCAACAGGCCAACAGCTGGCGTCTCTTGAGTCCAACTTATCCTGCATCTGTTTCCTCATTTGTAAGTGGGGAAAAGACTACTACTTGTCCTCTAGGGTGGATTGAGGATTACCTGAGAGGACACATACATGTCAATTACATATCCAGAACAGAACTCAAATCAGATGTCAAAAAGTTTGATGCTGCCGGACATAGTGGTGCACTATCCCAGCTGGTCAGGAGGCTGAGGCAGGAGGATTGCAAGTTCAAAGCCAGCCACAGCAACCTATCTTAGAATAAAATATAAAAGGACTGGAGATGTAGCTCATTGTAAGAACACCCTGGGGGGCTGGGGATGTGGCTCAAGCGGTAGCGCGCTCGCCTGGCATGCGTGCGGCCCGGGTTCGATCCTCAGCACCACATACCAACAAAGATGTTGTGTCCGCCGAGAACTAAAAAAATAAATATTTAAAAAAAAATTCTCTCTCTCTCTTCCTCTCTCTCTCTCTCTCTTTAAAAAAAAAAAAAAAAAAAAGAACACCCTGGGTTCACTCCCTAGTACCTCTATCTCTCAAAAAAAGAACATGATGCGGAAAAACAAATACCTAACTGTCTAGGAACAGTCATGTTGCAATGTGCAGATAACACACTGAGAAGCTCAGATGAGGAGAGCGAGGATCTGCTTTAATGCAATGCTCACTGGTGATCAGCAACAGCTGGGCTTACTATGATGCATACTAAGCAAAGTCCATTATATTCATTATCTTAATCAATCCACATAACAACCTTAAGTGGTAAACACAGCAGATTTAAATTGAAAAAGACATTGCCTGTCCAGAGCCACACAGTTAACGATCTGAGATTTCTGATGCCAAAAAATTGCAGTGCTGCCTGCTGCATTTCACAGAACACACTGCCCAAAGCCTGGAACGTCTGGCAATGCTCAGCAGAAAGAGGAAAATACATAGGGAGAGGGTCCTTGAGATATTATCTTCATTCTTTATCCACTTCCTTTGTTCAATCCTAAGAACTGTTCAAGTCTGTGGGTATTCCAAGATAAAAGATTTACTTCCTACATTTTTCTTTTTCTTCTCTAGAATTCCCAAGGTCCGTAACATAATAGCCTCAATGAATCAAGGGGGCTATATCTTAATTCTTCTGAGGACATTGGTAATAAATCCTCATCAGGAAATCTTTCTGAGAAGGGGACACAGGGGGGACCAGGAGAGGCTTAAGAATATGGCACAAAAGTCAGAAGAGATAAGAGCTCTTGGTCTTTCATCTGGCAGATTGAGTCCTCTGAGATGTAGGATTTCATGTAAATTAATACCCAAACAAGGCCAAGGGGAGAGTGAAATGGTAAGGGTGAGGAAAGACAGAATGAAAGGATGGACTGCTGCACAGATGGATGGAAGGAAACAAAAAATATTACCTCTGCTCTACAGCATGACTTATTCTGGCTCCTGAGTTGACATAAAACATAACAAACAGCCTATATTGATTAAATCCGGAATGTTCTTACTACTTTTTTTTATGCTTTCCAGAGATTTTAATAGTCCCTATTATGATTTTTCACTGGTTGATTTCCAATATTAGATCATAAACAACGGGGCAAAGTGTTGCACACCCGTAATCCCAGTGACTCAGGGGGCTGAGACAGGAAGATCACAAGTTCGAGGCCAACCTCAGCACCTTAGCAAGACCTTGAAATGAAAAGAGCTAGGAATGTAGCTCAGTGGTAAAGTGCCCCTGGGTTCAATCTTCAGCATCACATAAGGCGGGGGGTGGGGGGGCGTGGAGAGAGAGAGAGAGCATAAACATTAAAGGCAGTAGAATTAAACATGAATGAATGTGTGCACTCTTTGAGAACAGTTATCTCACTCAATTTTGCATCCTCAGCACTAAGCAAAGGACAGACTTTGAACAATCATATGCAACCTATTGCACTATCGCAGAAGAGCCATGCTCCCCAGAGGCAGACCTGGGAGCGGCATCTTAGATGAAAGCATCTGAGCTGGAAGGCTGTCACTGAGGACTGGGTCCAGGTGTGCTTATAAACGACCCTGAAATGCTCACCCTCATCATTATCTTGGTACTTAAAAGGCTGGCCTGGACACCCAGCTGCAGATACAATGGGACAGTGAGTGCGATCTCCCCTGTGATCTCTGGAGCCATCTGTCTTGGCCCGAGAGAAACTATTTATAGAAGAGACGACTGATGTGGTATCAAGACTAGGTCCCAGAGACTTAATTCCTCTAAAGATGCCCCAGATATCTGCTGGCCACACAACAAAGAGGACATGGAAACCCTAACCGGGAGGGAGGGGTAAAATTCAGAATGTACTTTTCCCTGCTACAGAGCTGCAGGGAGTGTGTATCCCATAAACTCATGTGCAAAGTACTTTTGATGCTGGGCCTCAACACTTTGTACAAGTCCCTTTCATAAGCTTTCATTTTTGTTTGTGAACTTCTTGCTGGCTGGATGCAAACCCAAGACCTGACTGAAAAATGTGACCCAGAGAGTCAATTGGGTTGCATGTTCCATACTGAAATTTAAGGGGGAATAGAAAAAGAAAAAAACAAAGATCTTCATTGTGGGAACAGTGGATTTATTTGTTAAAGTACCTTCCATCCCCCTGCTTTTCTATCTTTAAAATGACAGGCCAATCTATCTTCTTGTGAGTCTAACTTATAGGTTTTGATGAGGTACATGAGGTTAGGAAATAAAAACTATGTCCCATCCCTCATTTTTAAGTGGTGCTTATCCTTCTAAGGACAATGGGATTTATGGTCTCAAAAGGCAGAACTATATATTATGAACCTCATGATGCTTTAAAGAATTTTCTTTTTGGCTGCCTCATGGTGATAAAAGAAGCATTCAACAAAGGCTTCACACCCAAGTTGCAGGAGGTGACATGGCTCAGCGAATGTCCACAGGTTGATACCTGGAGTCCAAGCAGATTAGATATTACAGACCCAAGAACAGCATGGGCACATCTTGTCCACAAATCTGAGTAATCCACAAGAGCAAAACTGTACCAACAAAGACCGAAACAAAAGCCACAACTTATTCAGCCAGGCCAGCCATGCTGAATGAACTCTGATTCCTATGGCAAATCTAGTTGTGCCTACATTAAACAATATAAGAAGTCATATTTACAAAAATTAAATCAGAGACAAAGACATATCAAGGAAAGAAAATTTCAGACCAATATCCCTGATGAAAATAGATGTAAAAATTATTAATAAAATACTGGCAAAACACCTACAAAAATACATTAAAAAGCTAGTGTACCATGATCAACTGGGGTTCCTCCCAGGAATGCAAGGTTGGTTCAACATGGAAATCAATAAATGTAATTCATCATATCAATAGACTTAAAAACAAGAATCACATGATTATCTCAATAGATGCAGAAAAAGCACTTGACAAAATATAGAACCCCTTCACATTCAAACACTAGAACAACTATGGATAGTAGAACCATACCTAAGCTACATCATTCTAAATGAAGAAAAATTGAAGGCATTCCCTCTAAAAACTGGAACAAGACAGGGTTGACCTCTTTCACCACTTTTAGTTAACATAGTCCTTGAAATTCTAGTCAGAGCAATTAGAAGAAAGAAATTAAAGGGCTACAAATAGGAAAAGAACTATCTCTATTTGCCAATGACATGATTCTATATTTAGAAGACCCCCCCAAAAAAAAAACTCCACTAGAAAACTTTTAGAACTCATAAATAAACTCAGCAAAGTAAAAAGAGATAAACTACCCATAAATCATTTGCATTCCTATACACCAGTGATGAATCAACTGAAAGAGAAAGTAGAAAAACTATTCTATTCACAATAGCCTTAAAAAAAGAGAATATTTGGAAACAATATAACAAAAGAGGTAAAAGACCTCTACAGTGAAAACTACAGAATTCTAAAGAAAAAAAATTGAAGAAGACCATAGAAGATGGAAATATCTTGTATAGGCAGAATACTGTCAAAAATGGCCATACTAACAAGCATTATGCAGATTTAATGCAATTATTAAGGTTCTGATGATATTCTTTATAGAAATAGAAAACAAGTCATGAAATTCATTTGGAAAAATAAGAGACCCAGAATAGCCAAAGCAATCCTCAGTTAGAAAAGTGAAGCAGGAGGCATCACAATACCAGACCTTAAGTTATATTACAGAGCTATAGTAATAAAAATGGCATGGCATTGGCACCAAAAGTGACATGAAGACCAATGGTACAGAATAGAAGACACAAAGACAAACCTACATAAATAGCTAGAGGGGAGGGAAGGGAGTATGGGGGAAAGAAGAATAGTAGGATGAATCTGACATTATTATCCTATGTGCATAGATGACTAAATGACTGGTATGTGGCCACATGCCAGGATTCTCTAGATCATGCCAGTGAACAGGGAAGAGACAGTAAGAGTGGGTTTCTGCAATACCTGCAGTTCTTGGACTCTTCTGTTGCTTTAGGGGATTAGTATTTATTACAGAAGAACAACAGAATCTCCCCCTCCCAAAAGCACAGCACAGAAACATTATACTCCTGCCCAAAATGGAAAACAAATAGTTCGTGGATCATGCATTTGTTTTATCTGTAAACCAGGCCCATATACTTCATGCCTTACTGGATAAATGGGCAAAGGAAATATCAAAATATTCATTTAAGGGGTAGGGGTTGTGGCTCAGTGGTAGAGTGCTCGCCTAGCATGCACGAGGCACTGTTTTCGATCCTCAGCACCACATAAATGTAAAATAAAGATATTGTGTCCACCTAAAATTTAAGAATAAACATTAAAAATAAATATTCACTTAAATATACATTCATGATAAAAGCGATTCCCTATTTTTTGGGGGTTGGGTGGGTGGTAAAAAGCAGGCTGAAGAGTGGGAGGGAGATTTGTTTTTCATTTTACAGCCTTTCATGCCAATCTAACTTGGTTCAATGTGCATGTATTACCTGATTCTAATACGTATGCACTGATTAATCACAGTTTGAGCAAAGTTTTAAAAAAAAGCACACACACAGAAAGTTTTATATTTCAATGCATTATTGAATAGTGACATATAAAAGGTACTGAACAATTAAAAAAATCATCCTAGGAAAAGCTAAGAATCTAGACTAGTTTTTCAAAAAAAAAATTATCAGTTCATACGAACTCTATTTTTTTGGCTCGAATAACTTATATATATATTTTTAATTGGTACTGGGGATGAAATCTAGGACCCTGTGCATGCTAGGAAAATGCTCTGCAATGCCTACACCTGTAGCCTCTGATATTTATGGTTTTTATTTTTTTGAACCCCAAAGTGCTTCACCACTACATTTTACTCAGTTACTTAGCATTTTGCTAAGTTGCTGAGTCTGGCCTTGAACTTACAATCCTCCTGCCTCAGTCTCTTGAGTTCCTGGGATTAAAGCATGTGCCACTGTACCTGGCTTGTTTACTTTTTATCTATCATCCCATTAAATAATAATGGTGATGGAGGACGATAATAATAGTTCCTATTTACTGAACACTTACCATGTGCCAAGCACTGCTCTAAATATTGTTTTAGTACTTCTAAATGCTGTGCTCCTATAGGTCTAATTAGTCTTTACAAAAACCCTCAACATCCTAGATGGAGAAACTCCTGGTGAAAATTACATGTTCAGAAAAACTTGAGGGGCTGGAGTTGTGGCTCAGTGGTAGAGCACTTGCCTAGCATGTGTGAGGCCTTGGGTTTAATCCTCAGCACCACATACAAATAAATAAATAAAAATATTGTGTCCATCTACAACTTAAAAAAAAAAAGAAAAAGAAAAGAAACACTTGAAAACTGGCAATTATATGGAAGCACATGATATTTCCCATAATATTAAAATGCTGAGTCTTCCATAGATGTGTTCCAGGGCCATAAAGAGCCCCAACAGTTAATTCTGGGATAATCGATATATTTTACATAGAAACTTACCAAGGGTGTATCTCTTCCTCCCACAATGCTGAGACCAAGGCCTGAGCGTCCCTTGGATATTTCTATAATCATTTCCTGGCCAGGGACAATGGGACACGTTGCAGGATCCACTGACAGAGGAGCCTGGAAGCTACCTGGGGGAAGGAAAGAAAGACAGAATAATGAGAGGCAGTCTGGCCTGCATGCTTCATTACTGGCAGAGCACAGAGTTTGTATGTGTTTATCATTTCACTCTCCTCCTGCCAAGAATCATGAAGGAAAAACCTTGGTCATTCACTGAGGGATGAAATGCGACATTCCTATGACTTTTTTTTTTTTTTTTTTTTTTTTTTTAGTGATGCTGGGCTTGCACCAGGGCCTCACACATGCCAGGCCAGCGCTTCACCACTGAGTTACATCCCCAGCCCTCTTGAAGCAAACCAGAGACCCCAGATGGATCTTAGATCTGCTTAAAGCTGTTTAAACCTCAAAACACATCATGAGAACCATCAGGGGAAAATTTAACATAATTAAGCCATTGGGTACATAAAGTCATATGTTATAATGAGTAAAAAAAAGTTTGGTATGCCAGAAGATCCTGAGTTATAAAACACTAAAAGTGCTTAAGTACTTTCAGTTAGACACAATATATGGATTATAATATATAAAATATTTAATCAATAAAGTATGTTTTAACTGAATCCAATAATTATTTAAAATTTATCTTCAAATATATTACAGGTTGAGCATCATTAACCCAAAAATCTGAAATCCAAAAATTTCTGAACATTGACAGGATGCTGGCACAAGTGGAAAGTTCCATCTCGAATGCATGGGGTCATGGGTTGACCCCCAGTCTTGTCAATAAATTAAAAGAAAAAAGAAAATTCCATACCTCTCTTCATAGGATGGGTAGTAGTCCAGTTAAAATGCAGGTACACTAAAAACACTGTATAAAGCTATTCTCCAGCTGCATATATAAGGTAGATATGAAATGTAAATGAATTTTATGTTTAGACTTGGGTCTCATCCCAAGCTATCAGATTAAGTATATGCAAATATTCTAAAATCCAAAATCTGAAATACTTCTAGTCCTAAGCATTTTAGGCAAGGGATACTCAACCTGTAAATATAATAGTAAAAATAATTTTTAAAAAACTATTATAAAAATACACTCAAGAATACTTGCTGGGTCCATTAGTGAGAATTTTAAAAAATATTTAGTTTTTTTTGTTGTAGTTGGACACAATACCTATTTTTTATTAATTTACTTTTATGTGGTGCTAAGGATTGAACCCAGGACCTCCAGTAGGTGAGAACTCTACTGCTGAGCCACAACTCCAGCCCCTAGTGAGAGTCTTTTAAGGAGTTACTGCTGATCTATAAGTTTCACTTTAAAAAAAAAATCATTGTGTTAGTGCCAGGTATAGTATGCACACTTGTAATCCCAGCAATTCAGGAGGTTGAGGCTGGAAAATTTCCAAGTTTGAAGCCACCCTCAGCAAATAGCAAGGCTTAAGCAACTTAGTGAGACCCTATCTCAAAATGAAAAAAAAAAAGGGCTGGGCATGTGGCTCAGTAGTTAAGCATCCTCAAGTTAAATACACAATACCAAAAACAAAACAAAACAAAACAAAAAGAAATAAAGGAAAAAAATCATTGTTTAAGAATGGATTTTTCTAAAAACTAAAAAAATATATATTATATGCAAGAGAAGAGGTTTAATAATACCCCTTGATCCACTTCTATATATATGTGCATTTACCAGACAAATAAACCTAGTCTATTAAACAAACAAACAAACAAACAAAAAACACTTTTCCAGACATGGTAGCACAAACCTGTAATCCCAGTGACTCAGACTGAGACAGGAGGATTGTGGGTTCAAGGCTAGCCTGGACAACTTAACCAGACACTGACTCAAATAAAAAATAAAAAGAACAAAGATGTAGCTCAGTAGTAGAGCATCCCTGGGTTAAATCCCCAGTACATACACACATTCTCTCTCTCACTCACTCACACACACACACACACACACACACACACAGAGAAAGTCAAAACATTCAAAACATTAGTTTCAAGAGACTCTTAGTAGACAGAAATTTCTAGACAATGCCAACTTTTCTGTTAATAACTAGGACTGATCATCTTGAGGACTGATTCCTACATTGTGATATAATTTAAAAGGCCGAGAAAAGAGGGCCCCATCTGCTGGTGAGCTGTAGTAGTGCACAGAAACCAAGATGAAATCCACAATGCTTCATTAGATTATATAATAAGCAGGGAACTGCATACAAAGCCCTTTGGCCAAAACTGGTTTTTACATTTTCAAAATGCAAAAAAAGTTAAAAAAATAATATTTCCATTCATGTAAAAGGTATATGGAACCCAAGTTTTGGTTTCCATAAATAAACCTGTATTGGATACAGTCTACTAGCCCACATATGTATAGTCTATGACTGCTGTCATACTACGAGGGCAGTTGAGTAGCTGTAACAGAGAACATCTGGCCTGTGAGGCTAAAATATTAACTACTTGGTTCTTTAAATTGGCTGTCCTGTCCACATGGAATTTATTAATCTAATGGTCTCCCAGTTAAAAGCAAGAAATTTAGTGATACAACCTCAGTAACAATAAAAAGTGCCCTATTAGAAGAATATTAAATTGTAAACCTAATCTGTTTCTAGATCTTTGTGCAGCATATATAGTTCACATTGCCACTCCTGTTAATTTACAATAAAAATGATGGACAATACTGGCACAATTTCACAGATGCTTTTAAAAGTTTATGTTGCTTTTGTAAATGACCAGCTTACTCTCCCGAATGAGGAGAGAATACAGTAAGAGATATGGGAGATGGCATTTCTTTCCTCCTCTGCTCCTTCCTCACCCTAGAGAGTCCTGAGTCAGTCTTTGAATTTATTTCTCTTAATAGAATTCAGTCCAAATCAGGATCATATCAATTCTTCAATAAATGTTTGGAAAGTGGGTGAGAAATGAATAAAATTCCCATAAATTAAAATGTAGAGTCATAAATTTCTCTTATTTGGTATAGATACTGATATATATTACCAAAATTCAACTGTCTACACATCGAGTCAGCAATTTTTCTTGGTCAAAGTCCAGGTATACATATTTTGCGGATTGCTGGCCATACAGGCTCAGCTGCAACTACTTAACTCCATCTTTATAGTATGAAAGCAGCATGCTGCTTACTCATTTGTGTAAATACATGAGAGTCTCAATAAAACTATTAGTGAACATGGAAATATGAATTTCATATTTTCATAAAATAGGCTTTTTCCCCAACCTTTAAAAATGTGAAAACTAAAAAATAATAATGTGAAAACCTGGCTGGGGTTGTAGCTCAGTGGTAGAGCACTTGCCTAGCATGTGTGAGGCACTGGTTTCGATTCTCAGCACCACATATAAATAAATAAAATAAGGGTCCATCACCAACTAAAAAATTATATGGAAAAATAAATAAATAAATGTATTATGCCTATTTTAAAAAAGTAAAAACCATTTTAAGTTCATAAACTAAACAGGAAGAGATAGCACGCTACATTTGACTCACAGGCCATAGTTTCTTGATCATGTTCATTAATTATTTTACTATAAACACAGTGCTTTAAAATAAAACCTAATTGTTAAACTTTTTATAAAAAAGTTAATATTTATGAAAAAAATATACTAAAGACAAGCTGGACATGTGATGCACACCTGTAATCCCAACTACTTAGGTGGCTAAGGCAGGAGGATGGCAAGTTTGAGGCAGCACTGGGCAACTTAGCAAAGCCCTCTCTCAAAATAAATTTTTTTAAGAAAAGGATTGATTATGTACTTTAGTGATAGAATGCTTTCTAGCATATACAAGGGCCTTTGGTTCAATTTCCAGCTCTACATACACATAAACATTAAAGACAAATAATACCAAAAGGTATCAGGCCTGCTGAATTAACACAGGGTTATGTTTTGCCAATGGTGAGAGTAGTGTTTCAAAGCGTCCATTTTTCACTGATTAGTATTGCATAAAACCAAAGTGGAAATATCTGCTGTTCATTTCAAAGTTCTGTGTTCAACCCTTAGTCAGAATAATTCAAGCCAGGAAGTTAAAGAAAGAAAGTACATATCAATTTCTTTAAGCACTGAAAATAAATCTTCAAATGGCTTACATCAACATGTAGTGCTAAAATTTGGGTTCAATATGATTTTTTAAGATATTAATCATGACCTAAATATAATCTTTTGCAGTGACTAGAGACTAATCTATCAGGCCAGACTCAAATAGCAATTACTGGGCTGGGGATGTGACTCAGTGGTACAGTATGTGCCTTGCATGCACAAGGCTCTGGGTGATCACCACCACCAAAGCCAAAACAAACCAACAAACAGAAAAACAAACAGCATTTACTACGGGTCTTGTCTGTTCCAGTCCTTTTATATTCCACCAGCAGTAGGTAACACCAACGTCACAGATGGAGAAATGGTTTAGGAAGTACAGTGATCTATCTAAGTTCCAAAGCTGAAGAATGGAGTAGGGGTGCAGAGCTCCCTGTCTCTGGTCCAGTTCTCTTTTTAGGATACCATGATCCCTTCCTTCTCTAATATTTCATGAGTCAATGCAGCTCAGGGAAAAGAATCATACCACAGCTGGTGAAGTCGGTATCCGATGAATGATATGATGGAGTTGGTGCTAATGGTATCTCTTGTGAACTGAAGGAGGCTTTTGTTGAATATTTTTGCTCTTTCATCTGGCTGGCAGCCTACGAAAGGAAGGAAAATTAGATGAACATCAAAGACTGACAGGAGTGGTAACAAGATACCGAGATAAAGGTACATTCCAATACTGTCTTTTGAGACTTAAGGATGGGGAAAGTGGAAAGAGTAATTAGGTTGATTTTTGCCCCATGCTTCCCTGTTAAACTTTGTAGGTAAGATGCTTTAGTGAAGGAAGAAAGGAAGGAAGAAAGCTGAAGGTACTCTATCATTGTGGTCTGTATATGAAGCTGGGCTGGAGAAAACCAATATCAAGTCCACATGTCTGTCTGAGCTCAGTGAAAAACAATCTATGCTGCAGATTTTCTGAACACTGTCTGTCTCTGCAGGATACACAAACAATAGTCAAAGATACATTAGGTAGGTTAATAAGCAACACCAGGGGAAGGAAGGGGAAAGAAATATCCAGAGAACGCCTACTAAATGTCAGGTACATCAATTACATTTAATTCATCTAAAAGGAACTGTCCCTTATTCTCCTTTGATACCAGTGCCTGGAAAATAGCAGGTACTCAATAAATGTTTGATAAATGAATGAGTGAGTGAGTGAATGAATGAACAGGTACAGAAGATCAAAACTAAAGACATGGGAAACTCAGGGTTGGAAGTTAACGTGCAATTGAGTGACCTATGGGGACTTCTGTGTGAGCTTTGGAAAATTAACTTGTAACTCTGGATTTTGCTGATGATACCCCCAATGAATATTAAAACACTGAGAGAAGACAAAAGGACTTTCTTAACTGCTTGCTTAACAGGCAGTTAAGAAAGAGGCAGTGACCTGACCTGCCTTCTGGATTTGTAGTTAGTCAGGGAACCCATCCCCAGCTGGAGGATTCTGGTGGACGTAGTGAAGCACCAGGCTGATCCTGGAGTCTAGAAATAGGACCAAGAACTGCTCCAGAACATTTCGAGATTCTGCCATGGAAGGGCTGTTTCTCAGCACAGGGCATCATGCTTCTAGTTTTCAAAACACTTGTATATCTGTGAACCCATCAATCAATGTACAGCCCTGAGAATTAGTCGATAATATTTTGTTTTGATAAATCAAGACACAAATGTCAAGTGACAACCCTCAAATCACATAGCTAATTTCAGTAAGAGGTAGACTGAAAGTCAGTAGGTGAAGAACACTACAAGTTTCAAGCATTTACCAAAGAGCTGCTAGGCCATAATTCTATGGGGGTTTAGTTTTTTCCTTGCAGTTTTTCTATCATGATCATTTAATAGTGACTATACATATATTTTAAAAGACTCAGTTGTATACTGAACAGTGATTTTAAAGAGAGAAAAGTGGAAAAAAGACAACAAAGGGGTTAGTACCAGAAAACTGAGCACTGAAATAACTGAGATAGCCAGCTGCATAGAGGATCACATCTACCAGCCTCCTTAAGGCAGGTGTGCCCAGAAGTCCTGGTCAGTGGGTGTGTAGTTTCCAGGTCATTCTCTTAAAGAGAAAGATTCTGCCTTTCCCTCCAGCCTGGCTGAAATGCAGCTGTACTGTTAATAAATACAGCAGCCATCTTAGACCAGAAAATAGATGTCATGATTGGATGGATGTAATCCAGTAAGAATGGTTATCAGATAAGAGGTTCCATGACACTGTGGAGACACAACATCATGCTGAAATTGATTACACCCAGATTGCCTTGTGAAATAGAAGCTTCTTGCAGCAATTGAGTCTGTATTTTAATTCATATAGTACTTTACATCCAGCTTTCACTTTGTATCCTCTCAAGAAAGAACACGCATTCCCAACAAACCTAAAGGCAAGCTACAAGTTTTGTTGTTGTTTTCTAAAAAAACATATGAATTTTATAACAGAAAAGTACAGAGTAAACAGTTACTAGATTAGAACTTTTATAAAAGCAGAGAATGGTTGTAGCTCTTCTCTGTAACCCAGTTCCATGTAGCCTCTGGTGCTTAATAAATGACCAATAAGGGTTGGGGTTGTGGCTCGGTGGTAGAGTGCCTGTCTGGTACGTGTGAGGCACTGGGTTTGATATTCAGTACCACATAAAATATATAAATAAAATAAAGGTTTTATGTCCATCTACAACTAAAAAATATTTTAAAAAATACATACAGGTAGAATTGAATTCAATTTAAAAATAAGAAAATAGGGGCTAAGGATGTAGCTCAGTGGTAAAGCACTTGTCTAGCTTGTATAAGGCCCTGGGTTTAATCCCCTGCACTGCAAAAAACCAAACCAAAAAACAATAAAAATAAGGATACAGTCTATGGAGATCAAATGGAACATCTAACCATAGATGCATAGGCAGAACAACTGCTGGTAGGTGTGGTGACAGGTAAACTTGGTCTCCTGTGGCTCATCCATTAGCACAAAATCAAACTACTAAGTATGGAGGAGAAGAGAATGGATTTGCTATCGTGTATCACTATAATAGATTATAAAGCTGGAGTGGATTTTGCACGTCATCCAACCCAATTAAACCAGTGATTCTCAACCCTGTCTCACAACAGGAATACCTAGGAAGTTAAAAAAAAAAATATATGGATCTGGACCCTTCCCTCCATTCCAGACCAAATAAATAGCAAAGGGTATGGAATCCAGGGAAAGTGTTCCTCCCTCTTCCTTTCTTTCTTTTTAAAAATTGAGACTTATTGTTTAAAGTTAAAAATGATGTTTTGCTGTTGTTGTTGTTGTTTTCCTTTTTGGCACTACAGATTGAACCCAGGGGCACTCTTAACACTGAGCTATATCACCAACTCTTTTTATTTTTGATTTGGGGACAGGGTCTTGCTAAGTTTCCAAGGCTGGCCTGGAATGTGTGATTCTCCTGCTTCAGCCTCCTGAGTAGCTGGGATTATAGGTGTGTGCCACTGTCGCTAAGAATCATGGATTAACTCAGAGCTTCTGAGAGGTTCATAGACAGAATTCTGGGAGTTGTAAAACCTCTGTGGTTATATCAAAATTATACTTATTAGAATTTTTTGAAGAAAAGTGTTCCACTTTTTCAGGTCCCCATGATAAGAAAAAAAAATCACTACTTAAAAGAAGACATGAATTGCTAAATTTGCTACCACTAACTTAACCTCCTCATCTGTAAATTGAGAGTGATGCATCTGTATTTTGCAAGGTTATCATGAAGGTCAGGGATAAATAAATAAATATAGTACTATGCCAGGAATAACCTAGGAACCCAATTAAGAATAACTATTAATTTTAATTTTTATTTTTTTCTGAAGGGACAGGTCTTCCTGACCTGAGCTGGGTGGAGATGGAACCCAGGGCTACATACATGCTATAACTCAACCCTATTAATGCTTTCTTTCTTTCTTTCTTTTTTTTTTTGGTCCTCTTTTGACATGCTAATAAGCTGTCAGGAGCTTCTCACTGATAATCTTCAGGGATGGAAAATTCCATTTCCATGAAGAAGCTCATGCCATTTGGAGCAGCTTGAACAGTTGGGAAGATCTCTATAATGAGCTAACCTGGCCTTGCTGCAGATGCTGTCCCACTGATCTCTGATCATTTCTCTTCTGCAGCCACAGAAAAGGCTTATCATTTTCCCAGAGGAAAATGCTTTAGACATCTCAGCGCACATTTTTAAGAAGGGAGAAGAAAAGCCAGATCATGTTAGGATTTACCTCAGCTCAAAAATTCAATGGTTATGAAATTTTAGAGATGCTTTATACATGACTTGAGATGAACAATAATATATAAAATGCTAACACATTAACAGGATTTGTAAACACATCACGTAACACAAAAATCTGGTTTTAAATGAAAAAAAAATTGCTTATGAGTTTCCATTGAACTTAATTTGATTATTTTGCAAGGTTCTTTTTATGTTTGTTGATTGGTTGGGTTTTTAAGGTGCTAGGGATCAAACCCAGGGCCTTATACATGCTAGGCAAGTATATAACCATGGAGCTATGTCACTCCTGAGCCTACCTACATCTTTTTTTTTTTTTTTTTAAATTTAGGCTTTTAGCATAGAATTTCAGAGAATTTTCAAAGGGATTTTCTTTGGCAGTGTTTGAAATATCATACACTCCTGGTGAGCTCTAGTTACCTACAGTTTCTGAAACATACAAATAGTGAATAATGGAAATTTTATTTTTATTTATTTATTTATTAAGTGAGAAAGGATTTTATCTTATGGTAATCACCTCCACTTCTTCTAGAATATAGTTTATATTGCACACCACACCAGTAGAACAAAACCTAAGTACAAGTTACATACATCATCAGTTGGGTACTCCAGTGTCTTCTGATAGTCTGCCACCACACCTTGACCAATCATCTGGGACAGGTCTTCCTGAATCATGAAAGATGAGATCAGTTAGTGACATAGTAGGGCTCAGTGGCATTTTCCAACTTTGGCAGTTAGTTACCATTTAACAGAGAAGAAAATTACCAAGACATGTCAGAATCCAATGCATAGCCAAAGGACAGCTTATTAACTGAAGTGATACTTTATAAATTGGCCAGAATGTTAAAGTCTGCCTCCCACCACATCTTACCCTTTTATTATAGGCAAATTTGTAGGGGAAAGTATCATCTGATTACTTAGTTTAAGGCATGAATTTTTGCATTTGGGTGGGGGCAAGACAGGAAACATGGAGAGACACTGATTTGGACAAGAGAAAGCATTAGTCTGCTCTGGTGCTTGGAAAATCTGAGAGACCACTGGCTGGGGTCTAGCACTCAGAATGTGGGAAGGGAAACTGATCTGGAAATAAAAAGAAGTTCCTTGACTCTGCACACCTAAGCAGATTACTTGACCTCTTTAAGCCTCAATTTCCTCATTTACAAAATTGGGGGGAAAAAAAAGAAAAACAGTAGTCAGACTTTAGGGCTACTAAGAGGATTAAATGAAGCAATATATGAAAGCACTTGGCATAACATCTGGCAAATATCAGCATTTGATGACGATGCTTGTTATGACAGTAAATGGAATTGAGCTATGTTCCTGAATGCAGGGTGAATTGGTCAGAACAAAACAATGACCTGGACAGGACACTTTCTCCTTTGGGGAACGTTGGAATAACTATCTGATGTTCCCTTCTGTGACTTCCTTTTCTGGGCTTATTCACATACCCATTTCTCAATAGGCTCCCGCCAGATTTGTAACAACACACAGATAACAATTGGGTTATGCCCAGCTGCTCCTTATGAGATTAGGTAACAAGGCATCCTGCCTCACTGGTTCTCTATTGGTTTACACCCTGAGAAATTTAACCCCAGCACACAATCCTGAGACTGAAACCTAGGTCCCCTCGATGGTTGTGACTACCTTAGCTGACTTATTTTATAGGGCTGGACTCTTCTCACTCATCTAAATTCTTTTAATTTCTTTCTTATGGGGCAAAAATCTTAGAATCCATGTTTCCCTCCCTTAAACTTTGTTCCTGAATAGATCATAAGACATAAAATGACATAAAATGAACATCACATCCCATAATTCTTCCCTGAGCCCTTGGGAGGTAGCCCTTCATGATCATTTATCATTATTTATGCAATATTGTACTGTTTCCTTTTAGGTACATCTCCCACGCACAAAATGAACATCTTTGCTCCCTCAGGTAGACTCTGAGCCAGACAGGAAAGAAAGGATTAACAGTGAATGTAACTCTCTGTCCTCTATTTTATAAAGGATCATAGTTAAGAACAGAGAAAAAAAACATGGAAAGGTTGACAAGACTAACAGGTGCTTTTTTTAGAGTAAAAACTCCAAATTGTCCTATAAATAGAAACCACTGATATTTTTCCTTCTCGTGTGAATCAAACAGAGGGAGCAAAAGTAAGAGTCTCCTACAAAAATGTAGAAGGAGTGAGTGAGGAACTGAACTTCTGAAAAGGTGTTAGAAATAACCAAGGTGCTCAGGTGCTGCAGGAAATCAAACCTAGGTCTGACTGTACTTGAAAGCCGGTGGGCAAGGCATTTACTCCTGCCAGAAGGATGTGCTACAGGGACCTGGTTAGCAAGCAGGCTACATCCCTAATGCAGCACTGCCCTTCACCCCAACTAGAGGAGCTTAAGGGTACCGTCAACATGATTAGCTCATTTTAAACCTGGGGTGGACAAAGGGCTATAATTAAAATGGCTAAAATTGAATACAACTAAGGCTAAATGTTATATTCTGAAAATGGACTATCTTTCTATTTATCACAATGTCTGGGCCAATCTCATTTCTCAGGCTGGCTACCCTCAGCCCTCTGAACCCAGGGAAGGGGTTGGTAGTACTGAGGATGATAATAACGACAGCTGGTTTCTACTGAGCACTGACTCTGTCCCTGCTTCTGAGCTAGGCTCATTACACATTTACTGATGTACACGATAATGTACTATTATAATTTCTTTTTAGAGTAGCAGCAACTGAGGCACAGAGAAGCTAATTATTTGCTAAGCCAGAAGTTAACCCAGACACAACTTGCTCCCAACCAAGAGCAAATGGCAAGGAGAAGGGAAAGCACTGCTGACCTCCAACAACACAGGAGGCTCTTAGTCAGCGATTCCATTATTAGGTTCAATGCTGGGTCAGAACAAGTCATGCCTGCCTGTTTTGAACTTGGGATGGGGGAAGAAAAATAAAAACCATCAGAGTGGGGCAGGGAGAGGGAGCATGGGAGGAATAGATGACCTCTAGATAGGGCAGAGGGGTGGGAGGGGAAAGGAGGAGGCACTGGGTTAGAAATGATGGTGGAATATGATGGACATTATTATCCAAAGTACATGTATGAAGACATGAATTGGTGTGAATATACTTTGTATACAACTAGAGATATGAAAAATGTTGCTCTAGATGTGCAATATGATTTATAATGCATTCCTCTGTCATATATAAGTAAAAAAAATAAAAAAAAGATAAGGAACCATAAAAAAGAAAAGAAAGAAAGAGAAAAACCATGGCCACTACAGTGACCTTGGGTCACTTTCTTTTGTGTTTAAATATCTATTTAGAATTTGCTAATCTCCTATATGTCAATCTCCCAACTATAGGAGATTACTGAGTCAGTACTCAATATTATGCACCAGTGGACTCCTAGTGCCCTAAAAGCTGAGTCTGGGGACAATCCAAGATGTTAACTTTGCACAGAGAGCCCCTAAATAAGAAGACTGAGGAAGCATATGGAAAGATCATGTTGTTTCATGAAACAGACTGATATGACACATTCTTTGGTATTATGTTATAACCCTCAGGACAGTACTGTAGCTCTTAAAAGATGATGCTTTGTGGGTCAGGGAAATTATTTTGATCAATAGAAGGCACATCTGAGCTGGGCATGCCTACAATCCCAGCAACTCAGGAGGCTGAGGCAGGAGGATTGCAAGTTCAAGGCCCATCTGAGCAACATAGTGTGGTCCTGTCTCAAGATAAAAAATAAAAAGGGCTGAGGACATAGTTCAATGGTTCAATTCCTAGTATCATCAAAAAAAAAAAAAAAAAAAAAAGGAAGACACTTCTGAATTTCTGAGGGATAGACATAAAAGGCAACAGGGAATATATGTGATAGATGGTAATGACAGAAGTGTCTTGCAGCAATGCCTACAGCTGGTTGACTTCAGTCCCAAATCTGGGTGATCAAAACACCTCATCTAATTGGTCTAAGGGTAGACATCTGAACCAAACAAGAACATCCTACAGATTTTCCAAAGTGGACCCAAGGGAAGAGTCAGCTCCTTTGCATTGGACAGGCTTCTGGTAGCCACAGTCACACCATGCTGAAGAAACATGTCTGCAGCAGAAAGGAATCGACAAAAAAGCAGAGAATCCCCCTTGCAGATCCCTGGTTCCAACTGTCCCTGAGGCTCAGTGGGACAATCCTGCCCTTCCTGTGTGGGGGTGTAAGGAGGGCAACCTGTAGCTTTTCAGCAAATTTCCCTTTTTGCAGGAAAAGAAAAGTGGGTGATTTTATGAAAATCGAAGGGATATCAGTAGACCAGAGGAATGGGACCAGGGAAAAGGGAAGGGAAGGAGGAAATACTAGGGAATGATATCAACCAAATTATATTATTATATTGTGTGCACATATGAATATGTAACAACAAATCCAATCATTATGTATAACTATAATGCACCAATAAAAAATGTGAAAAATTTCCCCTTTTGCTTAAATAAGGTCAAATTGAAGTTCTGTCATTTGTAGCCAAGAGATTCCTGATTAAATTGGGGTGAAGACCATCTCTCCCAGAAGGGACTTGGGACAACAAACTCAGATGCATTCAAATGGCAATGAATGAGGTGAAATGAGTATAAGCAGCACACTAGTGAGGGAGTGATCAGACCAAACAATTCATATTCAACAAGTTTTAAACACGCCCATTAGACAAACAACAAACACAAATGTCTGCTGTTGAGTTTTGGGCTTCCACTTTGTAGCCCTTGAATAGACTAGAAAAAAATAACCTTTGCCTGGATCAGTCTCAGCCTAATTCTGATTCATCCAACCACCTAGATTAGGTGAAATTGCCTTAGCACAACACCTTTCTTTGCCTTTCAAAAATACTTGTTAACAACAAGAATTACTTACTTACATATTTATTTACTTATTTATTTTGAGATGGGGTCTTGCTATGTTGCCCAGGCTAGCCTGGAATTCCTGGGATCAAGTAACCCTCCTGTCCCAGTTTCCTGGTACCTAGGACTACAGGTGTAGGCTGTTGTGTCCAGGTAAGAATTACTTATTTAGCAGCTGGGTGGGGTGGTAATCCCAGTGCCTTAGGAGGCTGAGGCAGGAGGATTTCAAGTTATAGACCAGCCTCATAAATTTAGCAAAATCCCATTTCAAAATAAAAAAAAACAAAAAAGCAGGGACATAGCTCAATGGTTTAAAGTCCCATCCTCAGTACCACATCCACCCCGAAATATATATGTGTATGTGTATGTAAAACTTATTTAAAGTTGGATGCAAATCCTAGCTGCAACATTCAATAGTTGAATATCTCTGCCCCTCAGTTTCCTTATCTACACTATAGGGATAGGAGCAGATCAATCTCCTATAACATATGAATTAGAATGGTGCCCACTGCAGTGCACGGTACATGCCAAGAAAGTCGGCTACTTTATTCTCAGTAGTTCTGAAGGCAGCACCCGGGTATTGTCCACTCCACAGGCACTGTGGCTAGCTAGCACCATGCCCAGGACATAACGGGCCCTCCATACAAATTCTCCAGAAAACAGAGTGCCATAAGATCATGCCTGAGCAGTGCTGGCTTCCATGGGGTCTGGGACTCAGAAGATGGGCCCTCAGCTAGGGGGGAGAAACGATGAGCTCTGCACTGAGTGTCACATCATTTCACTTCTTTGGCGTCTTAGTGCTAAGAATTACGATTATAAGATTACTTTCCCAATTTAGAAAAAAAATCTGATAGTAAGTAATTCCATCCAGGCAAGCTAAATTTCAAGTTGAATAACAAGTCTCCACAGCCCCAGTTAAAGGGAATGGGAGTAAAGGTGAGCAGATGTCAGAGGTGTGACTCTGTTACAGATGGGCACCTGTATTTCTACTGTCTTTGAGTTCATGAGGTTACTTTCCTTGTTGTCATCCTCATGTCTCCAAATTATCTTCATTTGTCACAAAGAAGGGAACAGAATGGAAGAAAAAAAACAAAAGCTTTTCTTTCCTTTTTTTATTCAGTGCGGGGGATTGGACTCAGGGCCTCACATGCAAGTTGTGCTCTGCCACTGAGCTACACCCCTGCCAAAGCTTTTCTCTTGTGATTTTCATGAAGGAAGTAAATTTGACCGTGAATCTACCGAATTTTTTCTGACCAGGAAAACAGAACTTATCCTACACGCAAATCTCAAAGTGTTTTTCAGAAACAGAAAAGATAAAGAATGATGAGCTGTGAAAAATGTCACATATTTGAATGCACTTGAACTCTGCCATTGCCAATTTGCATACTGTCACAAAAGAGAGGCTCCTGCTGACTCAGGCACATTCTCCTGCCCTCACAGGGAACTAACTCTCAGACCCTTGCTATAGATTCCATTTTCATAGTAGGTTGAAACAGAAAATAAGATTCCCAGTGACATCTGCTCCCAATAGCCAAAGCAGAAATCCAGCAGTTCTTGATGGACTGCAAATTGGGGGTCAAAATGGATTTTAAATATACAGTTCAGGACCTTGTTTTAAAAATGAACAGGATATTACATTTGGGAATTCCAGCCTTGAAGTAAAACCTAACAAGGAGCTATAAGCATTAGAAACACATTTTAAACTTGAATGCCAGCATTTTCAAAAAAGGAATATTTTAAATTAAACATGGGAATCAAAATTGATAAATTAAGCCTTTATCAAAAATCACATGCTATATTATTCCCTTAAAAGTTAAAATTCAAAACTGAACTCATTATGGTCTCCCACAAATCTGGTTTTACCTTTTTTTTTTTTTTTTAATTGTGACAATATCAACCTCTTGCCCCTCCAGGTTTAAAATCACAGCCTGATCTTGCTGACTTCTCTCATGCCTGCTTTCATTGAATCATTTCCAAGTACTCTTAATTCTAGGGACACAACATGAAGCAAAGTAGTTTCTTCTCTGACTGCAATTTCATAGGTCAGAAACCTTTGGAGTAAACTTTGGGGATGCAGAATTACCTCTTAAGGGGAACAAGTAACTAAGACCAAAGAAATATTAAGTTGGAGCAAACTACTATTGTTCCAGCATAATTCATAATTTGCTACTTTGCAAGTCAGGAAATGGTTAAATATCAGCAATGTCAAAGGATTCAACACATTAACTATAATTGTGCAAGCTATCACCACACATTATTAGAAAAATGTCATATAGGAAGAGTCATTTTAACACTGAAAATTTAGGTAGGACACAAATTAAAAAAAAAGTCCTTCAAATTGAATAGATAAAGCTTTATGAAGAATGCTATATGGTTATTACTTTTCATTCTAAGCCACACATGGGTCTAATAACTTTAGTAGTATTTGGACAGAAGAAAGAGGTTAGGTGTTGGAGTCTGAGGGTGGTTCATATCCTGGTTTTCCTATGTTAGGTTATGTACTCTCTGAAAAATTGACTTCTTTAAGCTTTATCTACCACTGAGCTACAACCCCCAGACCTTCTATTTTGTTTTAATTTTGAGACAGGGTCTCACTAAGGCTGGCCTCAAACTTATGATCCTCCTGCCTCAGTCTCCCGTCACTGGGACTATTGGCATGCACCATGGCCCCCAGCGGACTTCAGCTTCTTTATGGGTTAATAGCAACTATCTCTTTGTAAAGCATTGTGGCTATGCTGCCTTTCAGTCTTTGAAAGTCAGTGAGTCCAACACTGAAGGCTTTGAGTCCTTTATCATGGCATTTACAGGCTCTTAGCCTTTGGGCAAGTAAATTCACTTCTAGCATGCTTAGGTCTCTCATCTGCAAAATGCAGGTGGATAATAAGACGGAGATGGAGATAACACTCTGTTCAGTTCCTTAAAAAAAGAACAAAACAAGTGCTTATGGTGGACTGTACTATTTCTGCAGGATAAATGAGATAATATGTAAAGTATTTTTCAGAAACAGAAGAGATAAAGAATGGTGAGTGACAGGTAACTACTAAGAAGGCATTCAGTTATTGTTCCCTGTATTACAGAGACATCTACCAACAGTCAGGAGTGAATTTATCATCTGTCCACACAAATCTCTTCTTCCTCCTGTTTCTTTTCTTAGTAAACAGTATCAACTAAACTGCCAGTTAGCTGCCCTTGATGTACCTGAGAATCATTCCTGACTTCTCCTGTTTTAACTTTGATACCCACATGATTGTTAACTCCTATTAATTCTAACACTTGTATATACTGAAAATACTGTCCATATTTCTCTGGCCTCACTACTAGATCCCTGGTTTGGGTCACTATCAACTTTCATTTTGATTGTTCTAATAGCTTTTTAACTTTCTCCTTGACTTCAGATTTAATATCTTCTAAATGATTCTTCACAGGGCACTCAGAAGCCCTTCAGAAAGCTAATCTCATTAAAATCCTATCAGATTCCACTGAAAGGTTCCCCTGGGTATAAAGACCTTTCTCCTGGCCCACAAGGCCCTCCACCATCCAGCTCCTGAGTGTCCAAGGTGGTCTTGAGTACTAGCCCAGGGATGCAGACTTGGTTACCTACCAGAGATGGGGTTAGGGAAGGCAGGCTGGGGGTGGGCAGTAAGAGCATGGCAGAAAAGTGGGACTGAAATAAACTGGTGGCACATAATTGAAGGGTAGGCTTAGAAGGCTGGTCCATTTTTAGTAGAAAATGGAAACAAGGATTTTTATGTAGAAGCTCCTCTCTATAAATTTAGCTCAAACATCTTAAGAATATTGCATAGGCTTAGGGAAACATGTCTGTGGGCTGATTCTGAGTCCTCACAGCTGGTTTACCACCTCTGCATTAGACGGGATACAGTGTATTCCTATACATGAAAGTATCTTATTTATCTTTATATTTGTAGAGCTTGTCCCATCACAGCCTCTCCCTAGAGGTGTGTACTGAATAACAAGAGCCCTGGCACACCTAGATTTTCTATAGTCAACATTTGGTATAATGCTAGTTGTCATTTATGGAGTCTTGCTGCATGCAAAGTGTTGTGCTAAGAGTTTCACGTTTAAAAATCATTCTTGCTCTTCACAACATAAAGGTGGGCATCATCCTTTTCCACTTTAGGATAAAGAAATGTAGACAGACAGCACAGGCCACTTTCCCAGGTAGGAGCTTAGGAGTGGCATCGGTTGTTTCTGATGCCTTTTTCACCTGGGAAGGCAAGTACTGCCAGTTCATTTAGAGATCCAAGTATTACTTATAATGTACAACCCTGATCTTTCATTAGTATATTTGAAAACTGTACGTGGATCAAGTATATCAGGTAGAGAGAAGGTCAAGAATGCTCTTATGATGTTGGTATTCTAGCTGGTGGGGACTCTGACATGGTGAAATGTGCTGTCAGCTGTGGTGTGAGTTTCCATGTCACAGCCCACTTAAGTTAATTCCAGAAACACTTCATGCTTCCCCAAGTATCTTGCTACCCTGTAAATTCTAAAATATCCACAGAGACTGCAGATTGGATGCTATCTTGAGTTGACATGAATATGTTCATTTTTCTAGTCCTGCACAAAGGGTCAGAATTATATTTTTCAATGAAAAGATAACAGTAAAGGCAGACACCATCAACAGTTTGAAAATTCAAACAGCTTTGAAAAATTGTAGAAAATTGAAATGTTATTGAGGCTGCTATATACGAACCAGGTGTGTAATGACAACTGTCCTTGACCCACAGACTGTACTACTACTGAGCAGTTACACAAAATGGTGAAAGAATGCAGGGCACATCTGTTGGGGCAGGGTAATAGTGGGCTGCCTGCCAAGCCCTGGGATACTGCTTATTCTGAAGACCCAGAGAGTGAAACTATTGCCATTTAAATAGCTCTAAACCTGCAGTCACAGGCAGGTTTACCGAACACATGCAGAAGTGGGTTTGTACACTGGGAGCAAGAAAAGCAAATCCTTTTACAGGCAACTTTTCTGGTACTTAACTGGTAAACACAAACATTTCCTTGCTGGAGAGGAAAGCATATTCATTGTATGTGGTCTTTGCAAAAATAAAATCTGAGAATAATACAGCTGCCATCACCGTCTGACTACCATTTCTGCCATAAACTCCCATCTAGTCTGTTGGCTTCCACTCTGGCCTGTGCAGTCTGATCACCTCACTGAAGCCCCACCTCCTACAGTCCTACATGGCTTCCCCTTGCTGTCAGCCTTGAAGCCTCCTCCTTGATGTGACCTGGCTCCTGCAGACCCCTCTAATTTGGCTTCCATCTCACTAGTTCTGTCACCCATGGACTTACAGTTCATGGACTCCCTGAGTCTCTAAGAGCACCTAGAAATTTCCTTTGATTATTTTTGGCCACATTCTCAATTACAGTGGGTCCTTGTTGTGTATAGGTTCTGCCCCCAGGGATCCAACCAACCATGGATGAAAATATTAAAAATAAAATTACATCCATATTAAATATGTACAGATTTTTCCTTGTTGTTATTACCTAAACAATATTACAACTATTTACATAGCACTTACATTATATTAGGTATTATTATCCACAGATGATTTAGAGAGAATGAGATGATGCACATAGGCTATATGCAAACAGTATGCCATTGTAATATAAGGGACTTGAGCATCCAAGGATTTTGGTATTTCAAAGGGGTCCTCAAACCAATTCTCTGAAGGTACTGAGGAATGACTGTATTGTCAACCTCTCCTTCAAATCTCAAGTCAATTATCCTTGGGTGAATCTCCCATGACAAGATCAAATCCTATCATATACCCTCTGCAGTAAGTATCTCTAGTTCTCAGGTTTGATGCAAGTTGAAGTGTCAATCTATTTGTGACACCATCTGAGTAACATCTCTCTCTGTGAAGACTGTAAGCAATGTAAGAGACTATGTTTGTTTACCTTCAGTAGCATCTTCCCAGGATCTAACACAGGTATAACAACAGCAGAATGAAAGAACTTATAGCCTTTAATTCTGGTGGACGAAGACACTGAACCTTTTCTACTAAGATATAGATTATTGAACACTTGCAAAATATTCCGGAAGGTGGAGACTTTTTTTTAAGGTTGTTTCAGCATTTCTGATTCAGTTTGTGGATTACTTTTTTTATTCCCCTTTCCTCTTCCTTCTGGTTGTAGCTTCTTTTTTTTAAATCTTTATCAAGACATAATTAACATTACATAATTCACCGCTCTATAATATGCAATCCAATACGACTAGCTACAGTATATTCACAAGGTTGTGCAAACATCATCACAATCTAAGTTTAGAATATTTTAATAACCTTGAAAAGAAACCCCATTCTATTCCTCTGTCCCCTGTCATACACAGCAACTAATCCAATCTCTGTTCCTATAGATAAGCCTCTTCTAGACACTGCATATAAATAGAGTTATACAATTATGTGGCTGTAACATCATGTACCTTTTTCTTTTTCATTGTTAAATATTACATTGTATGCATACGCCACATTTTATCTATTCAGTTAATGGATATTTGAGTTCCTTCTATTTAAGGAGCTGCCATGAAAAATACTGCTCTGAAATTCATGTATAAGTTTTGTATGTTTCATTTCTCTTGAGTATAAAGCTAGGAGTGAAAGTGAGTCATATGGTAACTATGTTTAATATTTTGAAGAACCACAGTTTTCCCAACCACAGATACCACTTTCCATTCCTATCAGCAATGTATGAGAGCTCCAATTTCTCCTCATCCTGTCAGCAACTGTTATTATCTGTCTTTTTGATTACAGCCATCCTACTGGGTGTAAGTAGCATCTTATTGTAGTTCCAATTGGCATTTCTCTAATGGTGAAGCTGTTGAGCATTTTTTCATCTGTTCACTGGCTGCTTGCATATCTTCGGAGAAATGCATATTCAGACCTGTACCCACTTTTCACTTGGGTTATTTTTGTTTTTATTATTTTGTTGTAAACTGGTTGCTTTTCAATTACTTTGCTGACTATTAGTAATTATCACAGCATGGAGAAGAATGGCCAAGAATAAAAGAAGAGGCAAATTGGCTTTACATCAAAGCAGAAAATTATGGACTCACACAGGGTCAGTGATACAAAGGCAGAGGTAAGAAAGCAGTACTGTCTCTTCCTTCCCTTCCCTCTCCTGTATTCTGAAGTAACTACTAAGTTTCTAAGGACATCAGGCTGATGTTGAGCTCCAGTCCTCCTCCACTTCAAGCCCTGTCAGAAGCTCTGACAGGGCTGCTCATTGCTGAGTCCCCAGCACACACACCATGTCTGACACACAAGAGTTAACTGGTTAGTATGTATTGTTTAAACAAATGGATCACACAATGGTATTTCTTCTATTTTACGAAAGGCTGCCTACATGAACTATGTAGGGGAGAGCAGATGGGCTGGAGAGGCAAAGAGAACTGGGGTTAGTCCTAACCATGCCACCCAGCAGCTGTGGGATCTCCACAATGGACGTGCTATGTTCAAGAGTCAGTTCTTATAGTCAAGTAGGGCTAATAACGTGTGCAGTGGGGATAGCTGTTAGGAGAACATCTGGCACAGGTTTGCTTCTTGAAACAGTTTCCTTCCTTTTATGAAACATCTGTTTGAGATCTATACATAGCTTTAATTCTCAGTGTAAAAGGTCTGACAGGCAAACTTCAGACTCTTTACCAGTTTATATGCCAGTCTCCTACATTAAGAGATCAAGATGAAGACAAAGGGAAATGAAAATCACAAAGTTGAGTGCCAGTGTAACTGTGTTGCTATTCTTTGTGTGTCTGGCTGACAGGTGGCACTACCAGGTGGTTCAGAGCTCAGCCCCTAGTCCAGAGCGAGAGTGATTTCAGGCACTAATTTAATGTTTCAGTGCCTCGGTTTCTTCATCTCTTACACGGTGATAATACTACTGATAACTTCATAGGGCTGTTATGTGAATGTATGAAAAGATCAGAACAACCTGGCACACAGGCATTCAACTGATGCTGTCTACTATTATTAGCAGGAACTGTTAATTTTAGGTATCAATGTGGCTGCATGAAGGGAAACCCTGGTACAGCATTGTTTCTGGGTATGTCTGTGACCATGGGTCAAGAAAAGACTGGCCTTTGAATCAAGGGAGTAAGTAACATCTGCCCTCAGTGAGGCACCATCCAACTGGTTGAGGCCCTGGATAGAACAAAACGGCAGAGGAAAGGCAAAGTCTGTCTCCTCTGGTGTCGGGACACCATCTTCTCTCCTTGGACATCAGAACTCTAGGTTCTCCAGCCTCTAAACCTGGACTGAGACACGAAACTGGTTTCCCTAGCTCTCGCCTTTGCCCACAGGTCCCCATGATCTGTTCCCCTAATAAGTCTCCTCTCATGTTTCTATATATCCTGTTGGTTTTGTCTTTCTGGAGAACCCTAACTAATACATTAAAAATACATGTTGGGGGTTAAAAAGTTTACTTCAATTTTCATATTATACCTTAATGCTTCACTTAGAATAGCTAATCCTTTTATGGCTAAACCTTATTCCTTTAATCAGAATTACAAAATCATCGTTAACAACAACTCACTCTTAAACAGTGATTACATTGTACACTGGCATGTTCTAAGTATACTTAACATTAACTCCTTTAACTCTTACAACATCCCGTGTTTCTTTCCCTCGTTTTATAAATTCAGAAGTGGAGGCATAGAGAGGTTGAGTCATTTCCCTAGGAATAATGGAACCAGGGTATGAATTCAAGAAGTCTGGCTCTAGTGTTTGTACTACTAAAAAAGAATCATATGAATACGCATATCCTATACATTTGAAAAACACTGAGTTTAACCATAGATTAAAATAATTATTTTAGGAATCTATTAGCTTCTATGCCAGCAAGCTTCAAGGAGCATAGGGCCCTTCAGAGTGAGCCTTGGCTTCCTCAGTTCCTAGTTTTATTATACTTCACTGAGCAGACAAGGTCTCATCTATAAATTTTGGATAAATAATTTCTGCCCTACTTTTATATGCAGTTATTTTGGGAATAATATTGAATAGCTCATGAACCCACTTAATACCATTTTAGAAAAAATTGAGATATTTAAAAATCAAGCTAATAAGATAGATGAAATTTTGTTTCATAAATTGCAAAGTTCTGTGTAAACCTTTTTTTTTAAAATGTTCTTTCCAAAGGCTTAAAAAAAATCTTAACAGGCTCTCACCTAGAATTCTGAAATGGATTCCAGATGCTTCCCTGCCTGCCTCCCGTCTCTCACAATTGGAATCCATGCTTCACAACCATCTCGTGATTCACCAAGAAGTTACATCCCCCTTAAGAATATCGTAGAGAGATGGAATACCTTCTGCAGATATGACAAACGCCTTGGCTGTATGCTAAGGAATCACTGAGATGGACCACAGCCAGCCTCCACTGAATGGTGGAATAGCACTGGAGAACGCACAGGCCCAGGGAATCCTCTTAGCTCTGAAAACAGTGAGTAGCCCTGCAGAGGTGGGCGATAGCTCTCTGGAGTGCAGTTTCTCTCAGGTAGCAGCTTGTGTACACACATAATCATCCCAGCTATCCTCACACATTTAACAAGCACTGAATATAAAGAGATAAATAATCTTTTAATTTAATAAATTAAATGAATTATTCTATAATTTGCAGCATATGGTCTCTTCAATTCTGTGATTCCACTGTTCAAAGCTATTGTCCGTTGCTGTTCTACAAAAGCCTACTCCTTACCAGCTATTCCATAATCCAGATTGGTTTTCTGGTTTGGTGGTAGGGATCAAATTCAGGGCCTCGAGCATGCTAAGCATGTGCTCTACTACCACGGAGCTGCACCCCAGCCCACCCAGACTATTTGATTTATCTGGTAAC
Source organism: Urocitellus parryii (assembly GCF_045843805.1). NCBI lineage: Eukaryota > Metazoa > Chordata > Mammalia > Rodentia > Sciuridae > Urocitellus > Urocitellus parryii. The sequence goes on along the minus strand of NC_135541.1, from coordinate 44,227,476 downwards.
CCTTCTCGACTTCATGCTAGCCTCATCATTCCACTGCCTAATCTTCAAAGGTTCACTTTAAAGGCCCTTATTCTAAGAAACTGTCCCTAATTCCTGAATGAAATGGTTTTCCTTCCTCCTTTAAATTCCCATAACATATCCCCTACTCCATGCATTTCAGCCTGGTATAATTTTTCAGATACAAATTCTATTATTCTGACTGATGATGTAAAGAATAAGATCAAGGCCTAAGTTCTACTCTTAGAGACAACTGTGGCATCCTGTACTGTGCCCGAGGAGACATTTGCCTGTCGGAAAACAAGGGAGAAACTTTGAGGAGTTAAAGCTTACTGTTTCCAACTAAGGGTGAGAATAGTCAAGGCCTGTACAGATCAGATGTTGTCCTTGGACAAGGAATATTCAGTAACAATCTTAGGATGGTGCAGCAATATTATACGAGAAATAGTCAAATAACAACTAGTTATTCACAAACAAGTTACTTCCCCCTTAAGAATATCGTAGCAGATGATTAACAGTTATCAATATCCTATTATAAGAAATGTGTATATTAGGTTTATATTTATAATATACAAAATTATTTTCCCCATAAAAGGGCAATTTCATGATTAAATCTAATATTTTGCCAGTTTATGTGTTACCCATCTCTCTTCTAATCATCACCCTGGAATTAGTTTATGAGGGAGACATTTTTTTTGTACACTTTCCAGTCTTTGGAGTGTAGTGACATTTGGAAAATATTTGTTGAATGAATAAACTAAGTTCTGACACTCTGCCTTATATTTTTCTATGGATTTATTCTGAAGTGTCAGTCCATTTGTTTCCTTCACAACATCCTGATAACTGCCATTTGTCAGAGGGGGAAACTGAGGCTTAGTGAGGTCAAGTAACTTGCCCCATGTCATATTCTTAACTAATGCTTTTTGCTAGCCATTTATGTTTACACTATAAAAGCTGTCAAAGTCAAGCTATCTTTCTTCTCCTCAACTAGATCGTGCACGATTCCTTTGGAAATAGTGACAAAGAAATTTGAGGCTTCCAAAAGTTAAGGAGGGGAAAAGGAAAGAAACAATGGGGATAAAGAGAAATAGCAAATGGCTTGGGGGAGCCTGTTACCCTTGGTGAAAAGCAATATGAAGCGATACCTAGAGCTGAGCCTCAGTCCTTCGGGCTCTTCAACTGTATGACACTTGAGCTCATCACTGTTGTTGCCTGCTTGGGAAGGGAGTGAATGGAGGAGGCTTTGGCCTGCAGGCTACCTGGGAATGTCACTGGGACTACCAGAGTCTTCCAGGAAGCAAGAGAGTGCTCCACCTTCTACATTTCCTATGAGATGAAACAGGGGGACCCCTACTTACAGAAACATGCTGCTTTAAAAGACTTTTCCTTAACCTATCTGGAGATATGGTACCCAAAAGAACAGGCTGCAATATTTTTAAGTGAAGGGCTTTCAGTGTGAAATTTGCTGATGTCACACAGCCCTCTTTGGGGCCAATGTGTGGTCTATGTGGGAAAAGGAACGGTTTAGCCTGTGGATGCCTTTTCCATGAACAATGGTCCTATTCTCAATGCTGGGGGGGTCTTAGGTCCCAGGTAGCTTTGTTCAGGAGTGGCCCATTACAATTTCTACTCTTGCTGATGTGTCTTTTCCTTTTGACCTGAAAGAATCAGTTCTAGGATATGGAATTTAAGCCAGTAATCAACCTATCGATCTTTCTATTTTTCTTTCTTTTGTTTATCTCATGGGCTAGTCTTAAATGACCTTCTTGCCTCAGCTCCTATGTAACTGGGACTGTGGCACATGCTACCATGCCCAGCTTCAAAATATATTTTCTAAATGGTGAAAGAAGACAAATGGGTGATTTCTCAAATTCCCTGAAGCAAAATAAAACTTTAAGCTGTCTTAAAATCAGAGTGACTTCTAAGTGATGAATTCTTTGAGGGTTTTTGTGTTGTTGTTTTTTTTTTTTTTTTGTATTGGGAATTGAACCCAGGGGTGCTTTACCATTGAGCCATACCCCACACCTTTTTATTTTTATTTTTAATTTTGAGACAGTGAACCTGCAATTCTCCTGCTTCAGCCTCTTGAGTTGCAGGGATTGTGGGCATATGACACCTCTTGATATTGGAGAATTTTGAATCACAAAGAAAAAAGCCTCAATATTTCTTTCTAGAACTTATAGTCCAACCCTGGAAGTTCTTGGCTGCAAAACAGTACCAGATACACAGCAAGCATTCAACAACGATCAAATATAATATCAAGCATTAAACTATGTAAGGAGGGAGAGTTCTCTAAACTTGCCTGGAAGGCTTGAGCCTCTGGTGAATAGGTATCTTTTACCATGAATCAATGGAAAACATTTAATGTCTCTTTCTGTGTCTCCAGGATTTACTCAGCACAGGCCTAGCCCTGTAAAAAACAACACTAAGCTAGATTTAAAGGGGGCAATTGCTTCTCCAGTGCCAGACAGCACAACTCAAGTGTGAAGATGGCAGGATATGGTGCTATTCAGTGTGAAAGGGTGATCTGCTATGTGGAAAGCTTCTTCTGTCTCAGAGATTAAAATTCCAAGGAAAGCAAACACAACAGATGGTCCTTTCCGAGGTGGTACAAAATTCAAATAATACAATCCCCCAAAAGAACATCGAATGAAAGACACCCAGGATTCTCACCAGGTTGGAGCTATCACTTCCAGGCAATTGTTTAACACCAACTTCCAGGTTGCCATCTTCCTCACTACTAACAGGTTCTGTGCCACTCTGATCCTGTGGGACATTCAGAAGAAAACGGAAGTCATTCTTCACTCACATTGTGGTGTGAGTACACTCACCTTGCCCCCAACTGTGCACAGTTGCTGCGTTTATTATCATTTGGCTTCTGCAGAAGTCATTCCTGTTGTATTTCTAGCAGAAGGCCATTTGGTGTTTGGTTGCTTACTTTTATTTGTTTACTTTTTGGTAGGTATCTATCCTGCTGCGTACAAACATGCCTTAGGGAAAGCTGGGCCCTCCTTTCTGTTCCAGGCAAAGTCCTGATTGCCTAAGGTCAATCTCATTCCTTTTTCCAACAATTTTGTCAGGAATGGGGACCTCAGGCATGGGTCTCACCTCCCCCCACCCCCTGCCCCACTTCCCAGGCCAATGAGACAAAAAGAGAGGTTTGTTTGTAGAAACTTGTGGAAAGTTCTTCCTTAATCTTAATAGAGCTGTAAGATGCCCACCTATCTCTCAGAAAGAACACAGGGAGCCCAAATTGCCACAGGCAGCCATCATATGAGGATGCAGGAACCAGCCTTAGGAAGAAGCTGAAATAGTGGGTGACAGAGTAAAGACAGAGATGGAAGGAACTGGTCCTCTAAGGGAGGGCAAACTTAGAGGCCAGCCCTATCCTTAGCCACCTTCTAGAATGATAACTAATAAATTTCCTCATTGCTTTAGCCAGTTTGGGTTAGCTATTCTGTTACCTCCAACCAAAGCTTTCTCGGTGAGGCAGTTGTTTATCTTATATACAAGACTAAAACTCTTGAAAATGTGTTTATTTTGCTTATTTTATTTTCGCAGAGCTGGGGATTGAACTCATGGTCTACACATGTTATGCAAGCACTCTACCTCTGAGCTACACAACCAGCACTATCTTGTTTATTTTTCTGAATCAAATACTTAGCACTGTGCTTAGCAAGCACTCGTTAGACCAATAAATACATTGCTTATCTCCTTGATGATTTTTTTCCTGCAAAATTCTAAAAATATGTATTTAGCATAAATAAAACATCAGGTAATAATAAGCCCCATTAAAATTCTAAAACACATTAGGCATATTCAATTGAATTATGACATACTAATTGTTATAGTTAATTAACTACTGCACCATCCTGGGACTACTACAAATTCGGGTGCGATAGTTTGTAGAGAAAGTAGTTTGGGTTTTGGGACATTCAATCTCATTTGTAATTTAATAAATGCAAATTAAAGCAAAGATACAGTATTCTTTCAGATACAGAATGGACAACATAACAGAAAAAGAACATTCAGCCTTGATAATATTGCAGGGAAACGGGAACTTTTACAGCATTGAGAGAATGTAAATTATGACAAAATTTTCATAGAAAGTATGAAATGACAATGAAATTATCTATAAGCATAGAGAACACATTTTTAAAATCACTTATAAGGAACGGGATTAAGAAATGGGTTATTTTTCATTTTTTAATCGGTGCATTATCGTTGTACATAATGGTGGGAAATCGGTGTCACGTGTTTACACATGCACACAATATAACAATATAATTTGGCCAATATCATCCCCCAGTTTTTCCCCTTTCCTTCTCCTTCTCCCTTCCCCTGATTTCTTTCCTCTACTCTAAGGATCTCCCAGAATGGGGAATTTTTATGTTAGTTATTTCTGTACTATTGGATTAGAGAAGAATTACCATGTATAAAAATAAATTAGCATGTGTAAAAATAAAGGAAAAAGAATGAAAAGAGGGCTTTGAGTACCTAAAAGAAAAGGTCATCTAAGGGGGAAAAAAAAAAGTAGTATGGACTTTGGAATTGGTCACATTGTGGTACACATCTCAACTCTGCCACTTAGAATTATATGTCTTGGGGCGAGGAGCTTTCTAAATCTGAGTATAGTCGTGGGCTGCATGACATTGTTTCAGTCAATGACAGGCCACGTATATGATGTGGTCTCATATAACAATAATGGAGCTGAAAAATTCCTGTTGCCTCCTGATGTCACAGCTGTCATGATGCAGCACAGGGCGTTAATGTCTATGACGATGCTGGTGTGGGCAAACCTGCTGCACTGCCAGCTGCAGGAAAGTATATGCACAGCATGTGATATTTGATAATGGTAGTAAACAACTGTTATTGACTTACATATTTACTGTACTACGCTTTCTATTGCTATGTCTATCATTTGTGTTAATTATACTGTAATTTCTGACATTATAAAACATTATAAAAAAGTTTACTGTTAAACAATATGCTGTTATGCTAGCAATTTCCTTATACATCTCATGTTTACTGTGTCTCCTGATTATGACTACATCATCTTATGATAGATTTAATTTCATGTTATTTTGCTCATCACGGCCTTAGGAACAAAAGGCTATACTAAATACATATACACACCATATAGCCCAGGTATGTAGTAAATTATGCCATCTAGGTTTAGGTTTATATTCCAAGACTTTTGCACAATGATAAAATCACCCAATAATGCATTTCTGTTGTTAAATGACACATGGCTGTACTTGTATTTAAGTACAGATAAGCCTGTAATCCCAGTGACTCAGGAGGCTGAATGAAGCAGGAGGACTGAAAGTTAGAGACCAGGCTCAGTAATTTGGCAAGACCCTAGGCAACTTAGTAAGATCCTGTCCAAAATTAAAAAAATGAAAAGTGCTAGGGATGTGACTCAGTGGTAAAACACCTTTAGGTTCAATTCCTAACACACACACACACACACACACACACAAGGCGCCCATAAAAATGTCAGATTAAAAATACTGACTTTGCTGGGCAGATGGCACACATCTATAATCCCAGCTTCACAGGAAGCTGAGGCAGAAGGTTCTCAAGTCCAAGGGTAGCCTGGGCAATTCAGCAAGGCCTTGTCTCATAATAAAAAATTTAAAAAGGGTTGGGGATGTAGTTCATGGTAGATTGCTTGCCTAGCATTCATGAGGCCCTGGGTTGGATATCTGATACCACACAACTCTGCCCCCATACCCCACACCAAAAAAAAAAAAACTCCTACCCTATCAGGTTATGGAGCTGACATGAAACATCAGTGGGCACAGCACCAGCTACAGTTAACTTCTGTTTCTGGCTTTTTATTGAGGCAGCTTCTTTATCCATGTCTGATGTGGCCTTCCTAACAACCCTATACAGACTTACACCACTGTGATCCCCAACCATGGATCAGGACAATGATACTAAAGGACTCGAGCTAGCAAGAGATAGACCCAGCTAGCAAGAGATAGACCCAGGATTCAAAGCTCAAAAATACTGCCACTAAGGGCAAGGCTCTTGGCACCAGTGCTAGACCTAAATAAGCTCCCTTGTTCCTCCATCAGTATTGTTAACAATCTTACAGAAGACAAGATCCAGTCTTTTAAACAATTACTGTCAGACCAGAGATGTAGCTTAGTTGTAAAGTGCTAGTATGTGTGAAGTCCTTTTCCATTCTTGGCACACAACACACCAAAATAATAATAAAATGATTGTCATTAGACCACGAGACTGTGGATTTTTTTAAAGCATTTTAGTATGTTAACTAGAAAATTTCATTAGCTACAACATTCTTCTTTCAGTAAATTTTGTGTAAAGCTTGCCCAAGTTAAGAAATCTTAAAAATGTTTAGATTTTCAACATGTTAGACAGTAGGTTAAGTTTTAAAGACAAAAAAATTTCCGAACAAATAGATTACCATTTCAAAAACTCAGGACTTAATCTATGGAAAACATTTAATGTCCAAATTTCTTAGTGAGTCTGGTTCTGTGGACTGTGTGCCCCTGAGGAGGCTGTGGTATCCAAACACAGCACATTAGAAAGATACAACAGACCCACAGGCAGCTCTTCTAGAAGCCCTGCAAAATGGCCTCTGTTCTGGTCGGAGATGAGAAACAGATTTTCAATAGGATGGTCACCAATTGATGCTGTTCATCTAATCTCTCTTTTCTCTTCCTTGGGGAGAGGAAAGTGTTCCTTAAACTACAGGAATCTTTACTTTTACATTTATCAGCAATGTGAGTATAGAAGATGAGATTTTCTTGAACTTCATAAAAAGAATACTAAAGTGGAAAAGAAACAGCTATTTAGTTGATGCTTCATCTTGGAAGACTTAGGAGAACATGGGCAAAGCAACATAAATTCCAAAAGGTCAAGGCATCCTTTAAGACGTAAATAGAAACAAAAACAACACCCACTACACCTACATCCAAAGCTACACTTTGGAACTAGAGGCTCAAATGAAGCAGTCTGTCATACCAGCCAGGTCTCAAATTCTACTTATTCCATAAACCCATTCCTTCCCCTCAGCTAGGAAAAATTCTCTTTTCTCTAAGGTCACCTAATATCTTACCTGGTCCTCTTGTGTCACTTGTCATCATCTCTTTTACATCCTAACTAGTATATTAATTCTCATCTCTCCGATGAGAATCAAAGCCCTCTGAATCTAACAGCTGTGCTTTATCGGTTTCCTTTGTCTAGGCCATTCTGACATTCTTCCTAGGTCTGTCTCACCTCCACGTCCATGCTCTTTCCTACTTTACAATTAAATGTTCTCTTCTGATTTTAGCTTGATATGATTCCACTGAGGAGGTTGCGAAGTCCAAATCCAGAAGGAGAGGAGACTCAGCAAATAGGAAGGTGGAGTTGAGAGAGGACAGCATTGAAGCATTACTTTTGGGGGGCTAAAGTCGGTAAGCGTGTTTGTGCTAGAGTGACTGCACTGTGCATTCTGTTCTGTTAACACAATGGTTCATGGGGTGAGATGCCATCGACACACCCCACTCACCAGGAGCTCAGAAAACAGCAAGCAGTCAGAGACAGGAAGAAGAAATAGGTCAGCATCATGGATCCTAAGGCACGATGGATCTCAGGGGCCTGAGGACCATCTGGCTGATGGATGGTGGCCACTGACACCCAAGATGACTCAGCTAATCCGGATGGCTGGCGTCCCCCTCCTGCTTGCTCATCGTCAAAGCCACCTGTCTAAAGCTGCTGGCTCAGCCAAGCCTGCTCAAGGAGAACGACCTTCCCCAGGAAGACCACAGTCAGCAGACTGCATGGGGAATTGCCTTCCACAGATGAACCCATGCAAGAGGCAGGGCTCATGGTTGGACTTTTAAGGGCCTTCACCCAAAGACAGACTGGTAAGCCACAGGGCCAGTCCCCATTGAGGCCAGTGTTGCTGAAACCTTCAGGATGTTCTACTCTCCTTCCAAAATCTCCCAAATAAAGCAATGATGGTTATTATTTTATTTTATGCTACTGTATAGTCTTCATGCCTACTATTCACCAACAGTTTCCTACAACTGGGAAATGAGAACCTTAGCAGGAATGATGTTTTAGAGTCAACCCTCAATACAAGTTAAATTCATTAAAGATGGTATTGTGGATTGGAAAAGCATTTCTGATTAGACAGGTGTTCAGTGTTTGTTGCTACCTTGTCCCCTCATTTAACACGACAAACAGTATATCAGTATACACAACTGTTTTTCCCTTTGATTTGAGATGTTACTAAGCAAAGTAAATTAAAAAAAAAAATGCAACCATACCTCTTGATACAATTAAAAGTTTTTTTTTTACAAAGTTCTTTACCTTAAAAATAAATCTTATTTTGGTTTAAATTTCTTCATCCCCATATTTCCTAAGTCCAATTCTGTTTTCAAAAACACTATAACATGATTTATTACTCTCATTGCCAGCCTAAATCCACAAATATTTCTTTCTGAAAAACCATGTTTAAAATATGTAACAAACTGAAATTCTTTCTTCTACCCCCAATCATGAGCATATTTATTAGGCTACTCAAAATTTTAGAAAGGCAGTGCACAATTGAAAATAAAATGGAACTCATGCTGACAGCATTCCCTGTGTAATCCACCTCCTCATTCTTCATGAGGCCAGTTCTATCTCACTTAGGATTCAAAAGAGCACAAGTTCTGAGCAAAAGGGAAATGAAAGTTCTTGCTTATATGAAAATATTCTAAAAGAATATCTTCTGGTGGAGGAATGGAGTATATACACCTTACTAAACCCCAGTTCTACTTGAGCCCTTAGCATCTCTTAGGAGACCTCTGCAGTGGCTTCTCAACATAGTTTCTCCCTCAGGACATCTTTACCAGTCATTGTGCACTCAACTGCCTGAAGTGGAACTTAAGGAGACCATTTGAGGGTTGAAAATGCCTCCAGAGCTCCAAGCACCTAATCTGTGAAATTCAAACCTCTGACATTTAAAATCAAGTCTCTCTGTTTCACTTAGATTATCTTTTTGAATTTCATCTTCTATTACTATTATACCTTTCACACCCCTCATGTTCTCCCTATTCCACGCTTTTTCTTTTGCTTTGGTGATTCTGTTTGTGGGACTCCACCTAAGCACACACATATTTCAATGTCCAGTCTATCCACCATAAATAGCTGATTCCCCCATCAGGAAAGAATATTAATCTTCTCTGAGCTGCTCCTAAAGCTTTATTTTACCTCTTAGGGCATGCTGCATTTTAGTAATGTACATGTGTGTCTTATTCTCCCAATAAGACTCCAAAGTTCTTTGAGAGTGGAGACTGTGTGATTAATCTATGTTCTACACAAAGTAGACATTTGGTAAACGGCAGCAGAATGAACTGAATCAATAAGAATTAATCATTCAATAATGAAATAAAGCATTAAGGAAACAGAAAAGCCTGCACAGTAAAGGTATAGAAAAGCAACAATACTGTTCCTGTCATTCACCCTTTCAACAAATATTTATGAAATCAGTACTATGTGCTAGGCATTGGTGATTCTGTGGTGATGAAGACAAGAAGCCCAGACCTATAGAAGAATACAATTTAGTGTGGTGCTTCTAGTACACATCCTTAAAACACTGCGATAATGAGGTAAATATTAGGAGCAGAGCCCTAGCTGAGAAAACCATTTGGAAATGGGTTCCACTTTTTCCATGAGGCCCATGTGACATCACACCATGGACAAGGGATAATTTTAACTTGCTAAATAAGTCATGAGTATCACACAACCACAAAGGGTGTGAAGATTACTGAAGGGAATCGTATGGAATAAAGCCAGTCACCATAATAGGATAACACACTTGAGCACCTCTTATATTCTAGACACCAAGGACATTACTTTCTGCACATTATTTTTTATCAAGTTGAGTCACTGAAAATGTGAAGGATAATCTTCCAAAAGACAATCCTTCAAAGAACCAGGATGTGAATTAATAAAGAGGAAGTGGGAAGGTGACCCAAGGGGAAGAAACAAAAGAAGCAAAGATATATGGGTTACAGAGACCAAGGTGTGTGTGTGTGGAGGGGGTGGGGTGGGGAGATATAGAGATGCATGTGAAGTAGCTAGTGCTTTATTATACATTAGTAGGAAAATAAAGTTGGCAAATTGTGAAGGTAAGTATAACTTTAACCTTGAAGTAACGGTTTGCTCTTATAGGCAAGAAGGAGGTATTAAAAGAGTTTTGAGCACGAGGATAAGTGCTCAAATGGTGTAAGAAAGAAATCCTGACAATCTAGAGAATGTGAAAAAATATTTGCAAACTACACAACAGTTAAGGGTTAATATTAAAAATATATAAGGAAGCCAAACAACTCAATAGCAAGGAAATGAATAATATGATTACAAAACAGGCAAGGACCTGGATGGACATTTTTCACAAGTGACTATGAAAAAACTGCTTAATGTCACTAATCATCAGGGAAATGCAAATTAAAGCCACCATGAGATATTACCTCATACCTGTTTGTTCAGGTATCATTAAAAAGACAAAATATATGTGTTGGTAAGAATGAAGAGAAAAGGGAACGCATGCACATTTTTGGCAGTAATGAAATTTAGTACAGTTATGATGGAAAATGGTATGGAGGAACCTCAAAGAATAAAATAGAACTATCACAAGACCCATCAACTGTACCACTTGGTATACCTTCAAAGGAATTGAAATCAGTATGTTGAAGACCTATCTATACTCCTAGGTTCATTGAGCATTAATCACAATAGCCAAGTATGGAATCAAAATACATGTCTATCAATGAATGAATGGATAAAGAAAATGTGGTGTACATATACATGATGGGATACTGTTCAGCCTTATAAAGAAGGAAATCCTATTATTTATAACATGAATGAACATGTCAGTCACAGAAAGTCAAAATCAAGTGAACTCACTTATATGTGGCATATAAAAAAGTTGAATTCACAGAAGAGATAACAGAATGGTGGTTACTAAGGGCTGCTGGTGGGCACTGAGGTGATGTTGGTCAGATGATGCAATATTTCAGTTAGAGATGAGGAATAGTTCAAGAGACTACTGTACAGCACGATAACTATAGTTATAGTAACAATGGTATGGGATGTATTGTGGGCTGGGGCTGTATCTCACAGGATGAGTACTTGTGAAGCATGTGTAAGGCACAGAACTTCCAAAAAAGAGGAAAAAGCATTATATTGTATTCTTGAAAACAATTTGAGACTTTTTTCCTCTAATAGATTTTAAGTGTTCTCCTCACACACACATACACAAAAGATCAGTGTGTGAGGTAATGCATGTTAAAGCTTTGATTTAGCCATCCCAGAATGCATACATATTTCAAAACATTATGTTGTACCTGGTAAATACTTATAATTTCTATATATCAATTTTAAAAATTGACTAATTTAAAAAGGAAAGAGACTCTGTTTGTATCTAAATGTTGTATCTAAATCCAGGTTCCGGAGCCTGGCAATTCTGCTAGAAGGTTGTTAAAAATATAATCACAATCAAAATAAATTCTTACTGTGTGTCAGGAAAAAGTGTTAGGGATTTATAAACATTATTTAATTCTTCCAACAAATCCACAGAATTAATTATTTTTACCGAACCCACTTTAAATGTGAAGAAACTGATACAGAGCTTAACTGGCTAAAGCTCACTCTGCTAGTAAATGATGGGATAAAGATTAGGACTTGGACCTGTCTGACTTCTGATGGTATTAAAAATTACCAACAGTAGCACAGTAGAAATGCTAATAATCCCTTATAAATACATTTAATGTGTGGATTATCAAACACTTTTACCTATATTTAGTACTGATCCTCATAAGTCTCATTGGACACCCATCCGGGAGGCTACTACCCGGCTTCATAGAAATACAAACTTTGGAAGGTTAACTGCCCTTCCCAAGGTCATATGCCCCATAACTAAGTGGCAGAGACAGAATGAGAACACACTGGCAAGCTTCTTGTTTAGTTGATAGCTTTCTTTTTCACTCTACCAGCACACAACCGCATGAAGCAATTTTGTTCTCTGCTAAACCCTTGGTGTCTAGAACACTGCCTGACTCATACTAAAAATTCAATAAACATCCGCTATATAATAGGGTAAATATGAGGTATGATTAGTACACAATAAAAGTGCTATTCAATCATAGTGAGTTATTATTATTAGGTACAACTTAATAATGATATGGCAACATTTTATTGTTTGGTTATGATTAAAATGGGTGCTTTCAGTCTTATGCCAGATGTGAGTTATGCTTAAACACTTATGAGAAACAGTTGAGGGGCATGGGGCAGAATGAGAAGGGCCACACAGGCAGAGTGGAAGGGAGGAGGCTGTGGGGGGGGGACCAGGTCACATCTATACACTTCAGACACACACCCTAGGAGGGGTGGCTTTGATATTTGGTGGCTTCTACAGGAGCCAAAAATCCAGAGGGGAACTCAAGAGTCCTCTTGAGAATGTAATTCAAATTGTAGTGGTGCAACAGAAACAGAGCATAACCTTTTAGAAAAAAGGATTTATTATACTTATATAAATGCCCAACTGTGGTTAATAATTTTTGAAAATGAAATGTAAAGGATGGCACCCTACAGTAAGATTCAGCTATTTTACTTTTTTCTTGGCAGTACTGAGATCTGACCCTACTATACCCTACTATACCTCCTTTTATTTTTTCCACATTTTTAAATTGATGCATTATAGTTGTACATAATGGTGAGACTTGTTGTTATATATTCACACAGCACATAACACATAACAATATAATGTGGCCACTATTACTCCCCAGCACTTTTTCCCTTCTCCCCCATCTCTTACTTTTTGGTTCCTTTCCTCTACTGATCTCCCTTTGAATTTCATGAGATCCCTGCCCCTCCTACCTTTCCTTTTTCCTCTGTAGCTTCCACATATGAGAGAAAACTTATGATCCTTACCCTTAACCTCCTGAGTTTGATTAATTTTGCTTAACATAATGGTCTTTAGTTCCATCCATTTTCCTGCAAATGACATAATTTCATTTTTCTTTATGGTTGAATAAAACTCCATTATATATATATTTCTTTATCCATTCATCTGTTGATGGACACCTAGGTTAGTTCCATAGTTTGGCTACTGTGAATTGGGCTGCTACTTACATGGGTATGCATGCATCACTGTCGTATGCTGACTTTAATTCTTCAGGATAAATACTGAGGAGTGGTATAGCTGGATCATAGGATGGTTCCATTTTTTTAAACAATTAAAAAATGTTTTCTAGTTTTTGATGGTCCCTTATTTTTTATTTATTTATATGTGGTGCTGAGGATCAAACTCAGTGCCTCACACATGCGAGGCAAGTGCTCTGCCACTGAGCCATAACCCCAGCGCCCCCATGCCTATCTTTTGAGGAGCCTCCTTGCTGATTTCCATAGTTGCTGTGCTAATTTGCAATCCCACCAACATTGTAAATGTGTTCCTTTTTCTCCACATCTTCTCCAGCATTTATTATTTGGATTCTTGATGACTGCCATTCTGATTAGTATGAGATGAAATCTCAATTTGATTTGCATTTCCCTGATTGCTAATGATGTTGAAAATTGTCATGTATTTGTTGGCCATTTGTATTTCTTCTTTTGATGTGTCTGTTTAATTTATTTGCCGATTGATTTAATGGTGTTATTTGAGTTTTTGGTGTAAAATTTTTTGAGTTCTTTATATATTCTAGATATTAATCCTTTGTCAGAAGAATAGTGAGCAAAGATTTTCTCCCATTCTGTAGGTTCTCTCTTCACATTCCTAATTGTTTTTCTGCTGTGCAGAAGCTTTTTAATTTGATACCATCCCATTTATTAACTCTTGATTTTTTTAATTTTTGTTTTTCAGTACGGGGGTTGAACCCAGGGGTTCTTTACCATGGAGTCACATCCCCAGCCCCCCCCCCCTTTTATTTTGAGACAGGGTCTTGCTAAGTTGCGTAGGGTCTGGATAAATTGCTGAGGCTGGCCTTGAACTTATAATCCTCATGCCTCAGCCCCCTGAGTAGCTGGAATTACAGGGGTACACCAACCCACTTGGCTTGATTCAGTTATTATAAGGTTCCTAATGCTTAAGACTGGCATTATTTATACTTTTCATATATTACCATCATGCTTTATTTAAAGATAAAATCAGTTTTAATTTTTCAGATTACAATGATGTTATTTTGAATGAGAACAAGTTATTCTTCTGGATGATCACTGATGCTGCTAGGTTAAGGTATAAGTAAAATTTTTTATAGGTGACAGAATGATTAGAACCATTTCTGTGGTTAGTACATTTAAAAGTGAAAACAATAGCTAATGTTATACAACATAATGAAAGTTAAGTACACTTCAATATTTTGATAAATAGTTTACACTTAGTAATTTTTTTGTGCCATAAACTATACCAAAGGCTTTATATGCAGTGCTCCCTTTACTCATTATTTTATATTTTACATTTTTTGTGGTATTGGAGATCTAACTCAGGGGTGTTCTACTACTACTTTTTATTTTGAGACAGGGTCTTGCTAAGTTGCTGAGACTAGCCTGGAACATGTAATCCTCCTGCCTCAGCCTCCCCTTGGGTCTTTATAACAAGTCTCTAAAAGTTTGGTGGTAACACGCCCAGGTACAGACGAGGAACTGATGCTGTACTGTGTACCTGCACGTGGACACACGGGAAGGTTATTTACCTCTTTTAGCCCCAGTCTCTTCTGTGGAATGAAAATCATCATGTCTCCCAGTCTGCATACAAGTGAGACATGAAACTAGGAATGGAAAGCATCTAAGACTGTGCTCGACACAGCACACGCTGAACCATTCTCTTTAAGTGCTGGTCTATGAGCAGGAAGGCCGCAGAAACCAGCTGGCTGGGAACAGCCTAAGAAGACATGCAGCTGGTATCCAAAGTCATTCCTGACAGAGAAAACCAACAGAACTAAACAGAAACCCCAAAAATGGTCCTCTTTAGTTTCAACACTGACACCAACAGTATACATTTCTCTGCTCAAAGACTAGATATCTCAGAAACTCCATGATTTAAATACAGCCAACTTCTCTTGGCTTTATAAAAGTACTTTCATTTTGCATGCAGAAAACAATATTTATAGTAAAAGACAAATTTACTTTCTATAGGATATTTTAGTGGAAACATATATGGTCAACAATTTTTCTAAAATACTTCCCGCCCTAAAAAGATTGATGTGACTTTCTGTAAATATGAGAGAAGAATTAACAAGCAGTCACTTCTATTTTCCAAGATGGGGTCTACCTATGTCGCCCAGGCTGGCCCTGAATGCCTGGACCTGCCTCAGCCCCACTGCAGTAGCTGTTCCTACAGGTGTGTGCCACCAAGCCTAGCTTAATATTTATTGAGCAGCAATCATGTACCAGACACAAGATCTATATAAACACAGGCAGTAGTCCCTCCTTATCTGTGGTTTTGCTTTCTGTGGCTTTGGTTATCCACAGTCAATGGTGGTCTAAACACACTAGATGGAAAATTCTAGAACTAAACAATTCATAAGTTTTAAATTGTGCACTGTTTTGAGTAGCATGATGAACTCTTGTGCTGTCGTTCTGCCTTGGATGTGAGCCATCTTTTTGTGCAGCATACCTGAGCTGTGCACACTACCAGCCTGTGAATCGCACAGCAGCTATCTGAGTTATCAGAGTGAACTCACACTATCATAATGCCTGTATATAGAGTTTAGCAACATTTGTGGCTTTAGGCATCCATTGGGGGTCTCAGAATGTATTTGCAGATAAGGGGACTACTGTATATTTTAATCTTAATAACCTCATGAGGCTGAAATTATTGCAATGTTCCTTTAGAGAAGGGAAATGTGGGTGCTACCCACTGCCATGCTACCTGCCTATCTCTCTTGGGTCTTCATTGAAATAAAAAATCTTCAGTGCTGGCAAAACTGTGGCAAAATGGCTCTTGGTGGTCAATATAGATTAAAAATTTGAATTTGTATACCCTTTACAAATTTACAGAAATGGTACATTAGAGATATATGTGCTATAAAAATAAAAGCACTGGTTCTTAATGCCCTTCTCTCATACACATGCACGTACATTTTGGTGCTCTTTTAATGCCAAGATTTTGAAGACCATCTGAATATCTATAAGCCAGGAAAAAAACGCTGATAGAGCATATTGAAACATTTTTAAAGTGAGAATATACTTGGGCAAAGAGAGTAATATATTTTTTTAATGCATAGACTCTATTCAGAATGATGTGTACGACATATATCAAATTTAATCTCCTAAAATAAACGTCTTAATTTCTATCTCCTTATTGAGGAAAAGCAATTTTTCTACAGACTATAGTAAATGGCACCATAATCCACCCAGAAAATGGAATCTGTGATTCTCTATTTCCCCTCAGCTCTCACTTTTAACCCATCAGGTCTGACTCAAAACTGAAACAGATGGATTCTGCTCACTTTGCTTCTAATAACCTGTACCTCATCCAAGCCATATTCAGGTCTCGCCTGGGCTTTTGCCTTCCAGCATATTATGTTTACTTTCCTACCATCCATTCCTTACCTAGAAGTTGTAGGAGACTGTAATATATACCCCCATATCCCCACAGAAAATAAGAAGGGCTTTTGAGCTGAAGGCAATTAAAAAGCAGATGCAGGAGAACTCCCTGCCTTTCCTATATGGGTCTAAAAGCAGGACTTAGATTTACAAAGATAAACAGCAAAATGTCATCCCCCCCAATCACCAGGGAGAACAAAAGTTAGCCACTGAAGACAATTTTGGATCCTTACTGGTCTGGAGATGGCACCAGAGGAATCTTGCAGCAACAAGCCTTACTAATTAGCCTTTATTTACTAGATATTTGCCTTCTTCTAAGTTACCAACCCTAGAGTCAAAGTCTTTTGCCATTGTCTTGTCACTTCTCTGAAAATTCACTAATTTTTTCTTGGTAACTTGGAAGGCCAAGGCAGGACATTTGAGGCCAGCCTCAGCAACTGACTGAGACCCTGTCTCAAGAAAATTAAACAAACAAATAAATAAATGGGATTAGGGATGTTGCTCAGAGTATATCAACTCTGGATTCAATCCCAGTACAAACAAAAATTACTCTTTTTTGGTGAAGATGCTATAAAAACTGGAATTCAAAAGCATCTCTTTGAAAACTACTCATTCCTGGGTGTCTCTCATTATATGTGAAATAATATACTCATAAAATTCTGTTTTTGTCTTGGTAATCTGTCTTTTGTTATAGCAGTCTGTTCTAACTAGAAACCTAAGGGGGCCAAAGAAAAAAAATTATTTTCCATCCCTCAAATGACCAGATGGATCTCTAAAAACTGTGTATCAGGCCACTTCACTCTTCTGTTTATAACTTTTCGCTGGCTTCCACGCCACACAAAATACAACCCCAGCTTCTTGCTCTGACTTGAGGCCTCTCCGCCTCCTTCCTCCTTCTCCCTCAGGCTCATTCTCACTTGAGAGCTATTTCGGTCCCCTCTCCAGGGCACGCTCTTCCTCCTAGCTTTTCTGTGTCTGGCTCCTTCTTTTTCAATGCTGAGTTGACTTCACAGGTATATTTTTGTCTCCCTACCATTACCGCAGCCGACCACCACTGTTACTATGTCTTATCATAACATTCCCTACATACTTGAGCCCAGCAAATGGTGGAGTTGCATCTTTTAAAACTAAACAGGGATTTTGAACAACATGTTCTTGGCAATGGAACGTGGACATAATTTATCAAACACGGTGGAGGAAGTTTTCACTTTGCATTAAAAAAAAAAAGCCAGATATCAACGGTTGCAGACATGGAACAAGACAGAACGTTTTGAAGAAGTGTTCATTTTCTTAGAGAGACTTCCTCCACGGCTGGAGAGCTCAAATAGCCTCCTGGGCAGTCGTCTGGAAGCAATTCTTCACAAAATCATTAAACTTGGCTTCCACTTTGGAAGGAAAACTGCCTTTTCCTCCACTTGGTTGCATTTTCACTTTAATATCTTCTACTGCACTGCATCCTTTGGGTGTGTTGGGGAATTTATCCTGCATTTTGGATTCTTGACCTTCATTTTAGTATTGATGGCTTTGCATCTTTTCCCTTCTGGTTTGGTTTTTTGTGCAATTTTGGCTGGAGTATCTTGTATAGATTTCTTCACTGGAGCTTTTTCTTCAGTTTCCTCATCATCAAAACCATCATCTTGTGGTCTTCATCTTCATCACTGCCCTCCTCCTCCTCAATGTCAGAACCGTTGTACTTTCCTCTGTGGAACTGTATTACCACTTCCAGGGGCAGCTGGCTTTCCAGAGACTCAAGAGTTTTCCATTCTCCTCCTCTTCATCTTCAGACTCTGCATCTTCCTCCAGAACTACTAAGTGCTGTCCAGTAATGATCAGTCCCTAAATCACATTTCACCCTTAAGACTACAGGTGGTGTAATTTCAAAGTCCCCAAGTGAAACTGTTGATTGTACAGACATTGTCACAGTTGCCAGTATTTTTTAAATTGGACTGACTTCACAATTTATTGCCTCTTTTTCAAAAATGTGCAGTTTATCCTTTGTACAACAGCTCCTAAGCAGACTCTTTTTTTTTTTTTTTTGGTGGTGGTGGTACTGGGTATGGAACCCAGGGGTACTCTACCTCTGAGCTACAGCCCCATCCTTTTTTCTTTTTTATTTTAAGACAGGATCTCACTAATTCACTAAGTTGCCCAGCCTGGCCAAAAACGTGCTATGCTCCTGCTTGAGCCTCCCTGGTTGCTTGGATTACAAGCACATGACATTGTGGTTGGCTCTAAACTGTTCTTAATGATAACAGGTGCTTTTTACACCATCCACCCTAAAATACTTATCAACCTTTAATTCACAACCAAAGAGCAGTTTAGGAGGGTTCACATCTATGTGCATTAAATCTTCCATGGGGTGGTGGCACGCACTTAGTAGGAAGAGAAGGCAGAGATAAATGACTGCTGCAGAGAAGAGACCTGCAGGACACAATCATGCCAGCCTGGCTCCTTATCATTCCAATCTTGTTTGAATTTCACCTATCCAAGAGGTCTTCTCTATGATCAATAAAAGTGGTTACTGGGCCATGTTCTCTATTTTAGTTGTCTGCCAAGCACTGACCACTATCTGGTAATTGTTTTGGTGTATTTATTTGTTAGTTAATTTATATTTCTTTCCTCATTAGAATGTAAGCTGATCCATGGCAGTGAGCCTTATTTTATTCACACAAATATCTCTAATATCCAAAATGGTGCCTAATACCATAGTATGAACTTATGAGATACTTATTGAATGAATGAGAAGAATGTGTTATTGTATTATTAAATTTTTATTAAAAAGAACATTACTTATATATAGTTACATATTTTTGTTGTAGAAGCAAAGAAAAAAGTATGGAAAGATACTTAATAATAAACATTAATTGGTAGTGAAAGGAAAATTAACCTTTTTTTCCTAATAATTTCACATCTATAATTACAAATAAGTATGTATTTCTTCTTGGAATGAAAAAAAGTAATTTAATAAGTAAAAAATTTTAAAAAATGTGAAAGTAATGAATATTCTCTCATCTCAAGAGACGAATTGATTATGCAGGTTGAGCATCCCTAATTCAAATATCCCCAAATCTACAATGCCCCTAAATCTTTTTGTGTTTGTTTGAGCATGTACATAAGGCCATAAGTGGACAATTTCACATCTGATCTCATGTGAAAGGTCATAATCAAAATATTGGCATGCTAAAAATACTGCCTAAAATTATATTTAGGCTATGTGTACAAGATATATATGAAACATAAATGAATTTTTTAAAAAAATATTTTTTAGTGGTTGATGGACCTTTATTTTATTTACTTGTATGTGGTGCTGAGAATCAAACCCAGTGCCTCACGCATGCTAGGCAAGCATGCTACCACCGAGCTACAATCCAGCCCCTCGCAAATGAATTTTGTGTTTAGGTTTGGGTCCCATTCTTAAGCCATTTCATTATGTATATACAAATATTCAAAATCTGAAACACTTCTGGTCCCAAGCATTTCAGATAAGGGATACTCAACCTTTATAACAATAGTTATCTCTTTCTCTCCAACTCTAGAAGCATGCCAGTATTATAACAATCTTGTTCTAATAATTTCTCCATTAATAGATGAAGTAACTGTTTGAAGACATTTGTTATTGCAGGTGTTGAAGTGCTTTGAAACCATAAAGAAAGGGAACAGTTCAGCCATAAAATGATCTTCTAATAAATTCTGAAATATCTAATCAGAATAAAATTATAGAACTTGAGGAAATCTTAAGCAACTTTGAAGATGATAATATTCATATGGTTAAGTTCTGATATGCTTGTTTAACATAGTTTATATTACTTTTTTGTTCAATTAGTTACACATGACAGTAGACTATATATTGATACATTACTCTTTTTTTTCCTATTGTGGGGAGGGGAGAGTTCTGGGGATTGCACTTGACCACTGAGCCACATCCCCAGCCCTATTTTGTATTTTATTTAGAGACAGGGTCTCACTGAGTTGCTTAGTGTCTCGTTTTTACTGAGAGTGGCTTTGAACTCATGATCCTCCTGTCTCAGCCTCCAGAACCGCTGGGATTACAGGCATGTGCCATTGCACCTGGCCATTACATTACTTTTTAATAATACCTCAAATGTTTTCTATATTAGGGAAATTTGCTAAGTTAATACACATATGATGTGTTTGTAATACTAAATGCTGAAAATCCCAAATGTCAGATTTGGGAAAGTGCTCATGGCAAAACCACATAATGCACTCAGAGCTCATCAGGAGCAGCCTTACCTCAACAGAAGATGGGGAGCTTGATGGTAATGGGAAGGGAGGAACAGCCATCTGATTGACTGCGTCTTCATTTCTGCAAAATGTTAAAATAGGCAGAATCAGTACAGAGTAAATCCTGAGCTCCTGGCTCAAATTACAAGTGCTTCCTCACTTCTCAATTGAAAATGCACATGCATCGCACAGAATTAAATACATATTTAAATATATAGCTTCCAAGCACATGGAGCAATTAGACACAAAAAGAGATGTATTACTCAAGGGATTCTCAGATACAATTATTAGTGACAAAGAATGATGATGCTAGGAGTTCGCCAAATCTTGCTTGGAAAGTCAGGTGCTGTGGAAGATAATTTTGGAAAGGCGTCAACTTGCTTAGCGAGGTGGAATAGAAATTTTTCAAATGGGCGTATATGACCTCTAGGCCCCATTAACGTCTAGAGCATTTTGTTCTTTGAGCTGGAAAGGTTCCCAGCCTCCTCTCTCAGTTTCTAACTTCCTTCTGCCAAAAGAAGGATGGTGGATGTCTACAAGAGGCCCTGCATAGCGGACTGTGAAGAGTGATGGATGGGAGTGTGGAGCTTCCTGCAGACAATGACTTGTGAATTCTCCTCATTATCCTAATGGAGCAGAGGAAGTGGGAACTACAACCTTGTCACCAGGGCAATAGGCACACAACTCCTAGAGCAGCAGTACTGATTATCTGGGCCTATTTCTAACATATTACTAGCAAATGTAGAAGTAAGTGGTTATGTGGGAGATGGCTGTCCTTCACCATTCATGATGTAGGACCAACATAATTATCTCAAATTATGCCAGCTTTATCATTTTTTCTTTTTCTTTTTTCTGTATGGGGGATTGAACTCATGGGCACTCTACCACTGAGCTACAACCCCAGCTTTTTTCTTTTTTTTTTTTCTTTTAAATTTTGAGACAGGGTCTCAATAAGTTGTTGAGATTGGCCTCAAACTTGTGATCCTCCTGCCTTAGACTCTTGAGTTGCTGGGGTTAAAGGTATACACCACTGTGCTGGGCTTTGATTTATCTTTCATAATATAAATCAATAAAGCTTTCAAAAATGAGTCTTGTTGATATGTAAAGGTCTAAGAGTTCATATAGATCTCTGCTCATATAACCAATGTACGTAAGGGAAGCCATGGCCTGACTCAGTAGAACACTCAGTGACCAACCCCATTTTACTTCTGATTTCTCTCTGATGGGATAACAAGTCCATTGGTCCATGTCATTCCTGTTTTGGTGCTTTAATCATATTGCCATACATGAACTGCCAGTATTTATTCAATTTATACCTCAAACCCATCTTTCTCCTTTAGTGTCAGTTCAATAAACCACAAATAGGTGAATCATTCCCTCAAAATCAGAGACTATTTATATATTGACATCCTCCACATTCACATATTTACTCTACATCAATTTCAGAGCTGAAGAGCAATATATTCAACTCCTCCTTTATGTCTTTTCCACTAGATGTCTTACGAGCATCACAAATAACATAGAGCTTTTTATTCCTCTCAGTTCCCAGATGGTTCCAAGGCCAAGTCTCCTCACCTGAGTACCCATCAACAATATCTGTACCTGTCATTCAACCAGGAATTAAGCATTAAGACCTCATTCCTCAACTGTACCTTCAAGCCATCAACTAGAAATGTTTATTCTGTCTTTAAAATGTTATCTTTCATCTTTCCACTTCTTTCCATCCTACCCTATTGTAAGTCATTATCATTTCTCATCCGAATTAATGGAGAGCTTTCTACTCATCTCCACACTTCCATCCTTTCAGCAATCCTCCCCAATCCATCCCTCACCCAGCAGAGCTGTTGTGGTCCTAGCATACAAATCTGATTATATTTCTATCCCTTGCTTAACATCCTCCCATTGCACTTAGGATCAAGTGTATTGTGTTATTTTATGAGAGAAACTCACTCATTAGAGTTGAGCTTTGGGAAAATCGCTTCTTATAGCCTCCGTTTCCAGAGTGTTGATGTAGGTAGGTTCAACTATAAGAATTCTGGCGTAAATTCCTTGTGGAATGAGGAAGCATATAAAGAAATGAAGTCTAGGTATCGCTTCTTGGATTCATGGATTATCTAGTTAGTGAGCCAAACCAAAGCAATTGGAAGAAAAACTAAAACTATGAAGTGCCAGAGAGGATGAAAAATGTATCTATTCTTTCCTGACAGCATTACAGATGCCTTGAGCATGCACTATCATGTAAAAGATGGCTACTGGTTTTCAGGGGTTATAATCCTTTCCTCAGCAGTTTGCTCATACATAGAAAAAGTAGTCAGTTACCCTGGGGTGAATAATTCCATTTCCCCAGTGGTAATACTCCTCCCAGTTTCTTCCATAGAATAACACAATAGAGCTCAGCTCAGCTAAGAGCCTAATACCAATGGGACATATCTGCTCCAGATTTGGAACTCACACAGCAGAGTGCATTTGGCAGTAATTAAGTAGATGCTTTTATATCTCTTTCAAAGGTTACCAGCAGTGAAAATGACTACACATAAATTCTTATTAAGAAATCCTGATTAATGAGACCAAGTTAGCTCAAATCAGCCAAGTTATCCCTTCATAATTTAATGATTTTCCTCAAATTAGTATGACTTCAGTGCCCTTTAAAGTCCATTTAAATTTTTAAAAATCTCAAGTAATAGGAAACCTACACTTAGTCCCAATGGAGACAGGAAAGCTGCTATAAGAAGTTACAGTTCATAATTCTTTATAATCTGTTTAATAGTGAATTTTCACACACCTCAGCATCAAGCTGTGGAAAGCTGACATACTAGCAATTTCAAGAGAAAATAAAGAAAAGGGAAGCCAAAGGACAGAAGGCACTTATATTGTAACTGAGCAGTTAGCCTGAATGACTTGTAGGGAATCTTTGACCCCCTAAGAGTCATATAAGGAATGAAATCTGTTTGCTTTATAAATAATCGTTCTTTCCATAAAGTTTCTTAGACAGTGGTGCCCATACAGAATGCAATCCTTGATCACCATTGTTTGGTAGTGTTCTTATAATTATCTTTCACAGATGCTGGAGAGACAATGGAATTGGACAGCAGATAAGAGAACTGTTTTCCAGGGTGCAGAACTCTGTGTGTGTATGAAGTCCTCCCAGTCCTTGAGGAAAACATTCCAAGGCCCCCAGGGGATGTTGGAAACCACGGATAGTATTAAACTTGACATTTATTCTACTTTTCTCTACATACACATAGCTAAGATAAAGTTTAATTTTATAAACTAAGCACAGTGGGAGACTAAAACTAATAGAATAATTATAACAATATAATGTAGTGAAGTTACATGACAATGGTCTATCTTGAGAGTCAAGACAAACACAGATATTTTCAGAAGGGTAACTGAGACCACAGGAGTAGGTGACTGCTGTGTGACTTTCTCTCTATACTTGCCATGCTATTCTTTCTCCTTCTCCAAGAACAAGGGTGGGATCTTATTTCTTTGAATCCCAGCTTGTAGCAGGGTACTGAGCCAGAGACAAGGCATGCTGCACATGTCCATTGAGTCAGAGGGGCCTGAACAAGGCAGGAAAAGGAGAGCAGAGCCATCAAACTACGCCCTGTGCTTTCCATGCTGCTTCAATAAGTTAATAACAATGTGCTGCTAGTGGTAGAGCAGCTCTCAGAAGTACCACATGTGAAGGCCATTCTTTGGAGTTTCTGCTCAGCTCACAGTCAGTCCCTGGATGGGTCATCATGTCTACACCAGCTAACTCAAATAACCCTGCCTCAATCTGAGTGGATGGAGGGGGCAGAAACAGTTTTAGTTTGGGGCCAAATTCTCTCTCTCCAGGACTCTTAACTCTAGAGGAGACACACAGAGCTCAGTACTGTGGTGTCAAGACACTACCAAAGGAAAAGCTCAAGGCTAAGTGGTTCAGAACTCCCTTCTGCTGGCAGCTCTGGGGATGCCTGGGTGCCTTCCCTTCAGTCTTAGTTGTATGACTCCTTTCATAAGAGTCTGTGCGACATCCTTGTATTCTTATGACACATTCTCCTTTTGAGTTAGGCTGGCTACAGCTTACTTTAATTGCTTGAAACTCAACAATATAGCTCTCATTTTATTTTGAACACATACAGTTATTTAACAAATATTTGTACGGTGGATACAAAAACGATTAAAACACATTTCCTGCCACTGATGGTATTAGCAGTTAGTGAGGAACATAGCAGAGTGGACCTTTTGCCAAATCTCAATGTGTATGTAACATGAGAAAGAAATAAATCTTTTTTTGTTTTAAGTCACTGAGAATTAGGGCTGTTTGTTACTGAAGCATAACTGAGTCTATTCTGAGTCAAGCTACACAAGTTTACAATAATTTTTAAAAAGCTATATTTATACCTTATTCATAATAGCTAAAACCTAGAAACAACCCAAAATGCCCATGGACCTACATATGAGAATGGCTCTACACAGGATCCACAGAAGAACAGATCTACACATTTTGTATATTACAGTAAAATACAAAATTACTTTAAGAAGTAATTTTAGGAACAAACTTTTACTAAATACAACATGGATAAATCTCAAAACCACCATGTTGATTGAAAGAAATCAGACACGAAAGAATAAATACTATTTGATTCTATTTGTATTAAGTTCAAAAACTGTCACAACAAACCCAGAGTGACAGAAATCAGGAAGCTCTTTATTCTGGGGGAAGGAGGGAGTGATTAGACGGTGGCACCCACAGACTTTGGGTGTGACTAAATACTCTGTATATTTGCTTTGGGTGAAGATTACACAGGTTATGCAATTATCAAAACTCAACAAACTAAACACTTAAAATCTGTTGTGCTGAGTATAAATTATGCTACAACTGAAAAATAGACCTGTGAATATATGTAGTAAAGGAAAACAACTAGGCTATCCCAGAAAGAAACCTAGGCAAAAGTACAGAGAGATTGAGAAAAAATACAGATTACATCACTGATAACTTGTAGATAAGATACAGAACAGCTTTAACAATCTTGGTTTCTTAACCTATAAAATTGGGATAATATCTACTAGTTGAGTTGTTGTGAGCTAATGCAAAGGGTAAAGTGCAATAACAGTTAAAATTTTATGTTTTATGGTTCATGATATGGAGCCTTAAATGCTTAAACTTCCAGGCTCCATGTCTTCAGTCACAGTGAATTCATTCAGCCATCAACTAAAGGCACCAAAACTAATGGTTTCATTCTAAAGGCTTTATTCTTTCTCCTAGTTCCTTAGTCCCCAGCCTAATTCTTGTACCTTTTGAGTTGCCTGGATCATAAAAAGAGCATCCCTACTGGTTTCCTTGTTCTGCTTTTTTTTTTTTTTTTTTGCATCTAAATCAATTGAAATCATTCCCTTCTCAACTGTGAAAACTATCCCCTAGAAACAAGCCTGAAGATGGAACCTGAAGAACCCATGTCCAAGAGCTCCCTTTATTGGTTCTTTTTTTGTAATTACTTATTTGCACATCTTACAGTTCTTGGAGAACTTCGTAACTTGTGGCTCTGCATAGCATCTACCATACAGTAGGTCCTCAGTAAATATTTGCATTTGTTCAGGAAGTTTGGACTCAGTTCCTGCCCAAGTTACTCTGCCTGGGTAGCATCAGCAGCTTCTTGCTGCACCTACTTCTCTAACAGCAGCCACTACCTACTGAATTTCTAAACTACTTATATGGTTTCTCAGCAACTGCTGTTTTTTAAGGATACTTTACATTTTTAGAGGCGCATACATGTCATATACAGAGATTTGTTGACTCAATTGTAAATTTTTTATCCATTAAAATTATAACCACAATTCAAACTGTAACAAAAGGGGTTTATTAACATGTCTTTAAAGCATTACTTCAACAACCCTTGACTAATTCCCAAAGAGAAATACAAAAGATGCTCTAAGATAAACTCTAGAGGAACATGACAAATTGTGGTCAAAAGAAGAATTAATGGGCTATAAACACAACAAATTTATGTTTCTGGAAGCTCAGTGAGCAATTTCTGAATGAAGAAAAATAAAAGATGCTACCAAAGTAAATGAGGCGTGTTTGTGTGTTTATAGAATGCCATACTTTTCATTTATCAAGGTCTGAGATTTCTCCAATGGGTATTTCTACTTTTAAAAGGGAAAGTGTATCCCATTCAAAAATTCGTAGAGCCAAACAGCCAAAACAATTTTGAAAAAGAACTAATTTGGAGGAGGTCTCACACTTCCTGGCTTCAAAACTTGATACAAAGCTACAGTAATCAGAGCCACGTGGTACTGGCATAAAGATATATGGATGCCATAGAACAGACAGCCCAGAAATTAACATTTATATGATTAAATGATTCTCAAGGAGAATAGCAAGACATTCAACAAGGGAAATGAAGATCTTTTCAACAATTAGTGCTGGAAAAACTGGATAATCACATGCAAAAAAATAAGGTAGATCCTTCCTTTATACTATATATAAAAATTAGTTAAAATGGATCAAAATGCTAGGTGTAGTAGCACATGCCTGTAATCCCAGCAGTTCAGGAGACTGAGGTAGGAGGATAGTGAATTCAAAGTCAGCCTCAGCAACTCAGTGAGACCCTGTCTCTAGATTTAAAAAAAAAAAAATACATACACACACATAAAAGGCTGGGGATGTGGCTCAAAGGTTAAGTACTCCTGGGTTCAATTCCTGGTATACAAAAAAGGGGGATCAAAGACCTAAAAAAACAGAAAATTCTTAGAAGAAACACATGGAGAAAAAAGCCTTTGACATTGGATTTTAATAATGATTTATTCTAAATGACACCAAAAGCATAGGCAACAAAAGCAAAAAATAGACAAATAGAATTACATCAAAATTTGAAACTTTCCTTCATCAAACACAACCAACAGAGTGAAAAGGCAACCTATGGAATAAGAGAAAATATTTGCAAATCATGTATCAGAATATAAAAATACTTCTACAACTCAATAACAATCATAGCAAAATTAGCAATTTGATTAAAAAAACAGGGAAAGGATATGAACAGACATTTCTTCAAAGAAAATATACAAACAACCAATAAGCACATGAAAAGATGTTCAATATCTCTAATCATCAGGGAAATGCAAATCCAGATCATGATGAGAAACCCCTGTTCACTCATTAGGATGGCAAAAAAAGGCAGAAAACAAGTACTTGCAAGGATGTGAGGAAACGGGAACCTTGTACATTGTTGGTGGGAAAAATAAAAATGGTGCAGCTCCCAGGAAAAACAGGATGGAGGCTTCTCAGAATATTAAAAAATGAATACTCATACAACCTAGCAATTTTACTTGTGGGTCTATAGCCAGAGGAATTCAAAGCAGCATTTCAAAGGAAATATTACAAATGAATGTTCACAGCAGCATCATTTCCAACAGCCAAAAGGTGAAATCAACTCAAGTATTCATTAACGGATGAAAGGATTTTTAAAAAAAGTGGCATATACACAGGATGGAATATACATACAATGGAATATTATTGAGACTTAAAAAGGAGGGAAATTCTGATAGATTCTACAACATGAATGAATCTTATAAACACACTAATGAAATAAGTTTTGGTTAGGCAAAAAACACATATGGCATGATTCTGCTGTGTGGAGGTACCTAGTACAGACACATTCAGAGACACACAGTGGAACAGTGATTGCCAAGGGTGAAGAGAGGAATGGGAGGTTTTGTCATGGATAAGGAATTACAGTTTTGGAAGATGAAAATGTTCTGCAGATGGATGGTACTGAAGGTTGAATAACAATGTGTATGTATTTAATTCCCCTCAACTATAAACTTTAAATGGCCAAGATGATAAATTTCATAATTTTTTAAAATGAACTAATAAAGAAAAAGAAAGTAGGGGTTGGGGTTGTGGCTCAGTGGTAAAGCACTCAACCAGTATTTGTGAGGCACTGGGTTCGGTCCTCAGCAACACATAAAAAATAAATAAATAAAAATAAAGGTATCGTGTCCATTTACAACTACAAAAAAATTAACAAAAAGAAAAAGAAAGTAAATGGTGATGGGAATAATGTTGGACTTATTGAGATTACTATTTAAAATCACTATTTTCTTTAGGACTATTCTGGTCCTACCTCTTCAAAATGTACTCTCACCAAACCTAGAGGATTTTATTCTGTGCTAAAAATACTATTACACCAAAAGCAGAAGTTTGGGGCCTGCATTTATCATGAAATGCTAATTAGGTTGGTTTAGGTGACTTTTTTTTTCCCTCCAACCTCTTCTAAAACAATTCCAACTACAATCTAAATCTAGATGCACACACTACAAAAATGTTGAATAAACAAGGACAGAGGAACCCAACAGGCACAAATATTATTTTCTGACTACTAACTTGAGTGATTCGAGACACTTGGGAAAACAAAAAAAAAGCAAAAACAACTTTACAACTGGAACATGACATTGAATTAACATTCAGCCAGAAAAACCTCATACAAATGACCTGAAAGTAACATATAAGACAAAGCAAATCATTACAGCTCAATGGGAACTAAATTCCTTTCTGAAAAGATGCCAGGAGCTATCCCTAACTATATGAACAGAATGAGTAGCTTCCAACTCACAAATGGAAGAAGCAATCAAAAAGCTGGATGTGCTGATCAGAGACAAAGTTCAATGACAGTGGAATTATGAATTCTATTTTCTTGGCATGCCAATGTCAATCACTAACAAGAGCTGCTGAGAGTAACTCAGCATCCAGACCCACATTTTAAAAGGTGCCCTCAGGCAAGTTCTAAATTAATTGTTACAGTTGCACAGAGGAAAAGGTGGCTTAAAAAATGTTTGGCAGTACAAATTGGCAGGAAGGTTCAGGTAGGGAGTCTAGGACTGGATGGGGTGGAGGAGTTAGCCAAATAAGCTTCTCAGAGACATTCTTTCTAAAAGATAGTATAGTAGATGCCCTTAGCCATTCCCCTCTTATGCCTGGCTGGAAAAGCCCAAATGTTCAGATATCCAACCCTTGATACAGGCCATGTGCTGGGAAGGTGACCCTCCCCACAGAGATGAGCTCAGGATAAGTTTTGATTCCTCTGCCATAACCATGGTGATCCCGTTTCCAGAGCCAATAAACGGTTTGGCAACAGGAGGCATGCTGTGGAGACTTATTCAGAGGTCCTATGCTCTGCTAAAGGTGTTTCAAAGACAAAAACTTCTGAGAATGGAGGCTAAACGCCTGCCTGTGACAAGAAATGCACAGAGGAAACTAAATTTCTCACTCTGGTTACTCATGTCCTGTTCAGAAAGCTCTACTTTTACAATCCTTCCTATTCAATAGGATTCTTTGTCAGCAAGCAAGAGAAATGAATTTGGGCCAATGTAAGATCCCAATACTGGGATCTCAAAATAAAGAAGGGCTATAGGACCAGGCTGGGAATAGTTTTGAACTAAGAGACCTCCAGAGGACAAGGAAGCAGGAAGCAAAGTGACGTCATTGCAGGAACATTTGATCAGGACACTGTGGTCAATGGGAATAAACACCATTCATATACAAATCATTCACATTATTAGCTTCCAATTCTAAGCCTAAGGTCTCCCATTGTCCAAGCTGAGGTCACATGAACACTTACTGGCTGCAACTCAGCAGTGAAAGAAGGAGCGGGCTCTTTCAGCTTCCACTGGGAGATAGGCATCTGGATTTGCTATTTTTACTGTCCCACCATGTGTACGTGCACGCACATGTGTGCTTATGCTGTGAACACGTGTGTATACACATGTCTGCATGTGGAAGGTGCACTAAAGGAAACAGGCAATTTCCAGGACAAAGAACATATACAGATATACACTCAGAGATATGTATATTTGCATATGTATGCATGTGTGTGTATGTCTATGTGGATGGACAGAGAGATAGTGTGTGGTGCTGGGAACTGATCCCAGGGCCTTGCACATGCTAGGCAAGTGCTCTGCCACTTAACTGTAACTCCATCCTCATAGGCATAAACATTGACCAGCAAACAAGAAAAAATGCCCATATCATCCCTGATGACCATAGGTGTTTCTGAGTGCCAAAAGGAATGAAACAAATAGTCATAATTCCCATAAGCTATATGCTGGTACTGTTAAGGAATGGGCATATCAAATAAAAATTCTCTTTATGAAATAACAAAACTGATTTTCAAAAATACTTTATGAGTTATCTAAGAAAGATAAGAGATAGAGTGATTGCCTAGAGGTATAAGGTCCTGGGTTCAATCACCAGCACTGTATAAGAGAACATCAAGAGAGAGAGAGAGAGAGAGAGAGAGAGAGAGAGAGAGAGAGAGAGAGAGACTGAGACTTCTTTTTGGTTTTAGTACTTTATCTAATTCACTGAATTCACCTAACTCATAAATGGCCCTATAAAATATTTGTTCAGTCCAGATTGGCTTAAATCACCCTCAAAAGAAAAAAGAAAATAGCTATTATGGATATT
This sequence comes from Urocitellus parryii, assembly GCF_045843805.1. NCBI lineage: Eukaryota > Metazoa > Chordata > Mammalia > Rodentia > Sciuridae > Urocitellus > Urocitellus parryii. The sequence goes on along the minus strand of NC_135541.1, from coordinate 44,196,239 downwards.
AGAAAGAATATGCCATAGGCTTAAGATGATTCCAGAAAAGTATGACCAGTGGAATCGTAACTATATTAAATGTACAAGTTTCCCAGGTTATAGTATTCAAAGGGAACAATGCTTCTCACTTGGATGTATACATTTCAATGTCTGACAAAATATGGAAATACAAAACATTCTAACTCTACCTTATCCTTGATGACATGCCTATAACTTCTAGTTACAACAGTTGATAGTTTGTTATTATTTAACATGGATAGTGCTATACAGGAAACAAGTACTGCAAGAACTGAGGTGAGAATGGGCATTTCAGAGCACTCCGAGAGACTCTGGGGGTCTCCCACATGATGTCACTAACCAGAAACAGAAGATCCTTGAAGCTGCCAGAGTGTCTCTGCTTCCTTCCCCCTTGCAACTCCTGGAAGGGTGCAGGGCTAATGACAGGCCACCTCCTCAATGCTTCTGGTCAAACATACCACGAGTGTTACTTTATTGTGCATTTGAAAAATGGCACTGCATTCTTTAATGGTGCACGAAAGTCAAGAAGATGTTTCCTTCCCAGATTCCAAATAATGAACTTACACAGCTGGACCATTTAATGGTTCTCTCCTAAGGAAGGACTGCTTTTCTCCTACAAGTACATGTTCAGATGCACTGGACATAACACCTAGTTCTGGAAACTTTGGGTTTCTATACGTGCTGTGACTTTGCTTTTATCCTTCAGGTCTTAGTTAACCTGTTGAGTTCTATCACCACAGATGTGGGACATGAATAAAAACTTAAACTGAATAAATACATCACTGATAGCATAACTTTTGAAGTGAATATTATGCATTTAGAGTTCTGTTCTTTTGAGAAAAGAAATAGGTGAATGATTACACTGTTTGAATTACATATAAGGTAGGCATATTATATGAAAAGATATATAAAGGATATGTAAGATTATGATTTCCACCCTATTTTAAGCCTCCTGTGTTAATTTCACTGACATGTTCACAGAATCAAACACTTGGGACTTAATGTGTTAAGCATCTGTCTCTGTGACTTCTTCCCATAGGCCCCAAAGACAAGGTTAGCTGCGTCTTCTGTGCATTCCTACAGCACAGCAGGACCTACCTCACTGGATAAGGCACTAGATTGTGGCTTGTTCTCTGTCTCCATTTTTTAAAAATATATATATTTTTAGTTGTAGTTGGACATTTATTTATTTTTATGTGGTGCTGAGGATCGAACCCAGTGCCTCACATGGCTAGACAAGCGCTCTGCTGCTGAGCCACAACCCCAGCCCTTCGGTCTCCATTTTTAGCAGAGACTATGTTCTCCGCCTCACTGACTTCACACAATCAGCACAAGCAGGCACTCGGGGGATACCTGCTGAATAAATGAACGACTTTCTTCATGAAAGTGAAACTCGTGCTGTGCAAACAGTCTTTTCCCCCTATTTATCAAAGCTAGATTTCATGAATCAAGAGTATAATACAGGTTTTAAAATCCAGCATTCAAGTTCCATCTTCAGAGGGTCATCATCCTAGTGATGACTCTGACAGTCACATTAATTTCAACTCAATATCCTCTTTCAGGGATATGGCCAGAGGACAACGGGCCACACTGTGTTTTTAATTACAAACAAGACATATGTTCAATCGATACAGTAAGGTGGACCCCCTGGTGAGTTCACTTTTACTCAGGAGGGCTTGACAGCCAGCACTAAATCTTTCCGAGGGTTTCAGTTTCATTTGGCCTCCTTTAGCCCCAGGAGTTTTTACACAGTACACATTTTCCACATGTAATTAAGTAATGGAGAGTGAGTTGTTATACATGACATTTAATTTTCGATAGTGGGGGAAGGTATGAAAAGAGCTGCAGGCAAGATCATTAATCTCCTTGGATCCCTGCACTGCCAGATGCAGCAATTCCTTCTTCATCGTACTGATAGAGGTCTCCTTCTGTACTTAAATTGGTTTGCTCATGTAGAGGGATAATGCCAAACAGGAAAACCCATAGAATTGAATGTGTGGTACACTGTAAGAACACAGACTGTGATACACATCTGGATGATGCAAAGTTAAACACTTTAGTATATGAGAATTGACATGTTTAGGATACAATCTACAGGACTGTGGAAATCTAATGATGTAAAAAGAAAGGGGAAAAATGACGATGTAAGCTATGTATATATAACTTGTTAATTTTCACTAATGACCCATAGATCCCTTGCAAATGACAAATCAATTAGTGTATGAATAAATACATGTGTTAAGAGAATATGACAAGGACATGATCACACAAGTGTACATCACTATAGACGGCCTTTAGTTAATTAAAGTGTTGTCCACAGCAGAGTTTAACAGCTTTTTGAGATTACTGCTAATCTCACTTCAAAACCTGTGGCCAGTGTCTGTTTTTATTTCAGTTGTCAAAAAACTTGAAAAAGAGCTGCCACGATATAAAAGGCAAGATTTTCTGTATAATGGAAAGGCACAGTGAATAATAATTTCAACTAAGGAAGGAAATTTTGCCAGTAGAAACACTAACAGCTTTAGAGACTAGTTTTCAAAGTAACCTTGTAACACAGTACAAGTGACACAGAGTTCATAATTATAATCCCATTTGTGGTGCTGAGATGATTCAAGTGTCTAGCTCCTGAAACTTGTTAAAAAACCAATTTTTACTTGTTTCTGGATTTGATTTCAAAATAGGCAAAATTGGTTTTTTTATAACAATAGTTGGAAAGTGGTAACATATAAGGCAGAGGTGAAAAGGTATGTATCTAGGTACATAATGAGCTAGACAAACAATCTGAATATGCAGGCCACCAAGTATAACAGGATGCAAATTCACCATTTTAACCCTATTGGTTAATACAGGTCCCAATGTATAAATAGGACAGAAATCTACCATGTGTCCCCAGAGTATCCATAAAGGTCACTACATATAAAGATGATGCAAATCTACTATTATTACTCCATTAGTTATATGCAGACTTGAGGAGCAATAAAATATTTTATTCTTTGCATTAAGTGCCTCAAATTCTGACACTATTTGATATTACTCACCCAGGTAAAATCTATTATATTTTATAATAGATTATATTTTATAATAGATATGGGGATTCCTTTGTGTTAATTAGGTTTTTCTTTATGAATGTGATTCACTTAAAAAATATTCAACACTATGGAGTTACAAAAGTAAACAGAGGGGAAAAGTATATAAGAGAAAATGATTCTTTTTTTTTTTTCCCTTATCCTCCTTCCTTTTTTTCTGGTTTCTCTTCCTTCCTTCCTCTTTCTTTTCTCACCTTTTGTTGCCATAATCATAATCATCATCATAGTGGCAAACATTGTGAGTCCATGTGGACTAGTAATTTATATGAACTAATACATTAGAGAGTTTATGAGATGGCTATATCAGACCCATACTAAGGAGTCAGGAAATTGACCACGCTTCCTTAGCTGGGGTTCTATAGAGCTGGGATTCAAGTCCAGACAGAATGAATCCAGGGTTTCTTCTTTCAATCACGAAGTCTTTTAATTCAGCCAGGCTTTAGGAAAGAAAGCTGTGTCTTTAAGGAAAAAAGAGTTGTCAGAAGAACAGTTCCTCCTTTATGGCAACTTAAGCCTTAATTAAATTTTGGCACACAAATTATCAGATACACATCTATTCAACAAAAAGCTATCAATTGTGTGTACGTCTCTCCTGGTTCAATTTAAACTCATGGTCACAAAGTGGATATGACAATTGATTACTCAGAATCACTCCTATGTCTTTTTTCTTTCTATAAAAGAATACATAAAGATCTTCCAAACTTAGTGAATTTGGTACAATAATAGGAAGAGGGACTGAGTCCTGAAGAATTTTGTTGAATACTGAATTCAATAAATAAGTAAATAAATGTATATATTTAAATCTGTACAATTATAATAACAGTAACTAAACTATGATTGTTGCTTTTGGAAATAGACAATCTACAATTGTTTTGTTGGAGCTAAAAAGGAAATTTTTTCAATAGTTTTCTGAATGCTCATTATTTGTTAGGCATTATAATTGAATGACTTTGTAAGAAATGTACATGCTATGGTCTGAATGCTTGTGTTTTCCTCAAAGTTCATATGTTGACACCTAATCCCCAACATGAAAATATGAGGAAAGAGGTGCAGCCCTCAGGAAAGGGATTAGTTCCCTTGTAAAAGGGGCCTCAGGGAACCCCACCTGCCACATGAAGAAGACCCAGCAGAAGACACCTTCAATAAGACAGGAAGCGGGGCCCTCAGCAGAAACCAGGTCTGCCAGCACCTTGATCTCAGACTTCCCAGCATTCCTAACTTTGAGAAATAAATTTCTGTTGTTTAAAAGACACAGTTTATGGCATTTGTCATTGCAGCCAGAATGGACTAATATATTTCATAATTAAGTATTTTGAATGAACATGGATATTTCTAAATCGCTGAAAATCACTTCAATAAATAAGTATTTAGCAGCACCCTCAATCTTACAGGCACCGTCAGTCAATTTACTCAGCAAATTATTTTCTTGACTGATTCTGCTCTGTTCTGAACAACTGAAATTGAAATCTGACACTAAATCAATGGGGCTTTATTGTGTTGATTAAAATTCTACTCAGCTTTCTCTTCTGTATTCTATATAATTTCAAATCATTTAAGCTTTCTTCATGGAAGGAAAAGGGTTCTCTTTCCTAAATACTGCATTTTATTACATTATTTCCTCTGGATCTGATTCAATTTTTTTTCTCTCTCTATTAAAATAGGATAGCCCAGAACTGGGAATAAAGACCTCACAGATGCTGAAGAGGTAGAAGTAATGTCAACAGCAACACTTGCAGCAGCAGCCACCACTCAATATTAAACCCTATAGAGTGACATTGTTAGAAACGTATCTTAGTCCATTTTCCATTGCTACAATAAAATATCTAAGAATGGGAAACTCATAAAGAAAAGAGGCTTGTTTAGCTCTCAGTTTTGGAGGCTGAAAGTCCAAACAGCATTGTACTGGCAGCTCTGACAAAAGCCTCCTGACAGATTGTATCACAGTGGGAGTGTGTAAGAGAGGGAGAGATCACATGGGGAGGCAGGATGCACCTTCTTCCTTCATTTTTTTCATTTTTCCTTTTTCCTTTTGCAGTGCTCTCAGGGTTGAAACCAGACCTTATGTATGCCTGGCACGTAATGTACCACTGAGCTACACCCCCAGCCCAGGCTTATTCTATGATTTGCTCTCAAGAGAATTACCACAGAGTCCCTTGAGAACCACCTTAATTCCTCCTGAGGGTGGGGTCCCCAGTGACCTATCAATTTCCACTAGGCCTCACCTTTTCCAGGTCCCCCTTCCTTTTAACATATCCACACTGGGGTCCAAGCTTCCAACCACGATCCCTGAGGGACACACTCAAACCACATCCAGACCACAGCAGTGCCTCACACACCTTCTCAAGCAGTCCTCACACAGCTTTAGATGACGTCCTCACACCTAGACCCATTACTTGTGGGGACCTCTCTTGCAGACGACATCTAGTATGGCTGAATTTTCTTCAAAACTGTTTAGGCTTTCATCATCTAATTCTCATTCAACCCCTGACAAGAGAAACAAGGGAACCAAAAATGGAGAAGGTGCCAATAGAGCACATCAAGGTGAGCAAGCCTGAAGGGGTAGCCTGAACATACAAGGGCACATGAGAAGGAAGAAAGCTCTCCCGCTTTTTTTTTTTTTTTTTAAACAGGGATTTAAACCCAAGGGCACTTAACCACTGAGCAACTTCCCCGGCCCCCACCCCTCCTTTAAAAAAAAAAATTATTTAGAAACAGGGTTTTGCTGAGTTTCTTAAGGCCTCACTAAGATGCTGAGGCTGGCTTTGAACTCTTGATCTTCCTGCCTCAGCTTCTCAAGCTGCTGGGATTACAGGCGTGTACCACCATGCTTGGCAATGTTTCCTCCCTCGTTAGTAGGTAGAAAATTAGGAAGGACCACCAGGTAGGAGACAAGGGCTCCAGAGCAGGACTGCTTCAGGAGAAAAGTAGCAAGTCCAGGTAAGGCTGAAAATCGACATGGGAAGGAATATTTCAATCCTGGGAACGAAAGTACCCTCTAATCCCAGGGTTCCCTATGATTGGACAGATCTTATCACTGGCAACTAATGAGAAAGGGAAGAACAAGACAAATTGTAAAATAGCAGCTAATATTACTATATGTTCAACATTGTGTTGACATTTAAACTTTTTGAAAGAGGTAGGGCTTTGCTATTCCCCACTTTACAGATGATAACCAAGGTCTAGAGGGCGACATTAATGAATAGGGCTAGTTACATCACCTAAAAACAATTCAGATTTACTTATCATTTCATCCAAATAACAGAGAATTAAAGAACCTCATTCTACTGCTGATGTGGCAATAATGGCTACTCTGATTCATTTACACCACAAGGGCTCAGTCAGGTAGGAGGTCAGATTGGATAATTGTGAACCCCCAAACACACACCATTCTCAACGGCAGAGTTGACATCTCCTCACTCTGGATCTCTCACCAGCACTCTTAATAAGCTCCCCAAACTTTCCTGGGTTGTTTCCTGCTGATTCTCTGATGAAGACGTTAGTGAGTCTATAGATGGTGCCAGGAGAAATTAGAGGGCTCCATTATATTTATATACACAGTAACCAAATCCAGCAAGGTAAGAATTTTTAATAATGGAAACATAAATACTAACCTCAACTCCCAATTCTATCAGGTAAAACAAAATAAAACAAAACAAAACAAAACAAACAAGAAAAACCCCATAGTTAAAAACAACTGTACTTTTCATAATGTGACAGAAAAGGAAAAGATATTTTTAGAAAAGACAGCAATTTTCTTATACAAACCAAAAATTAAAATAATATTACACCAATAAAAATATCTTTAGAAGAGACTATACATTTTAGAAAACCAGACCTATCTATATCTTACCTGATGAAAACAAGTTTGACCTTGGATGGGGCAGTCTTAATAATGGCAGATGCATTTTGGTGACTTCTTCCATAGAGGATCTGATTATTTATCTGTTTGAGAGAAAAAAAAATGTACTTGTACAAACACCACCTGTATATTTTATGTAAAATATGTTTATATACATATACAAGTCTATATGTATGTATTTGGAACTAAGTAATAAAGTTTTCCTTTTTTTTTTTCTTTATTATTTCCTTCAGTGCTAGGGATTAAACCCAGGGCCTTATGCATGCTTTGCAAGTGCTTTACCACTAAGCCACACTCCCATCCCAAGACTATTAGTTTTCAAGGATTATATGTAGGTCTGAATAAGGCTAAAAATCTTTATTCTTTGTAGTACAAACACTAATTCTAAGCAGCCATAAGAGTCTCATAAGTTCAATTTTGACTAAAGTTAAAAAGAACATAAGTTCTTGATTGTTTCACTCATGCAAAATGCAAAAACTTTATGATAGATATTTCATTTCCTACAGCTTTTCCAGATTCCTAAAAAATGCAGAAAACAGACTAAACTGTAGTATTCACCAGAGCTCTGGAGGACCCATTAAACGTGATTCTGTAAATGTGTCAAGGTTATTACACAGAATAAATGTTGTTACCCCCAAGGAGATAAATATGTATTCCTGTTTTAAGTCAAATTGTAGATCAAATACATAGAAATATTTTACAGTAGACAATCAATGAGCCATCTGTTCATGTCCAAGATGAGGAATTTTTAAACTTGATTGCTTTCACCTACATATGATCTAAAATCATGAGATATAAAGTTTTCCATTCTAGATGCTCCCACTGATAGACTGTGAGGATAGCTATAATCATTCTCTTATTTTATTTCATTGAATTAATAACTGCTCTTACATTTTGGCTTTATCTCTCTCTAATGAGCAATTAATAATAGTATACTATTATAGTAACCTTATTAACTGTGACCTTGATAATTTCTAGTTTTTAAAACATAGTAAAATATACTCTACAAGGGCTAATAAAAAGGTATCGAAGACTTTAGTAATCAGAACCTACTTTGTCTGCCCTTGATGTCTCTGAAATTTTGCATTTGAAAATACACCTGACAAACCTTTGAAGACACAAAAGTATCTTTTTTGTCACAACAGTTAAAATGAGAGAGCAGATATAAGTGAGCACTTCAAAAGCTGGAATGAAAGTATAATGTTTGTAACTGTCTTGAAAGAAGATTTTCCATCACCTTGCCCAAAGAGGCTGAGCCAGGCTTCACACCCAGGGCTGTTGTGGTAACCAGCTTGAGTTACCTCTTCATTCTACATGCTATCTATCAGGCCTCCTGCTTCACCAAGCTCTCGATCTCACAGGAATCTGTTTTTTCACAATGTCATTTCTTTGGGACTCAGTTTTCTCCCCTCTAAAAGGAATTTAAGTACCTACTTCACAGAACTGTTTTGAGAATTAGAAGGGGCAATGCTTTTGCATTTTATTTATAGTGCTCTTAATACCCAATAATTCTTTTTTGTGTTCAAAACCATTCATCTGTTTTTAGTTATAATATCATGCATTTAGAAATGTGTCCACTCTCCAGATTACATATTTTCTACAAATATTTTCCATTTTCATGGTGTAATTTTTATATAATTAGTTTGTGTGTGTGCATGTGTGTGGTGTGCAAACCAGGTCCCAAAATAGCATGTTATATGTAAAACCTAATTTTATATAAATTATATGTATATGCATTATACACACACACACACACATACACACACACACATATATATATATATGCAGACAGATATCTTTATATCAATCTATATCTTTTTATAAGGGATGCTGGAGATTGAGCCCTGGGCCTTGCACATGCTAAGCATGTACTCTACCATTGTGCTACACACCCAATTTATATATATCTTCTTACCTAACTTAGTTATTTAACTAAGGGAAATGGCTGGAGAAATAATGTAGTCATTAAAAGTAATGTGAAAAAGCATACTTAACGACATAAGAAACGTCCAAAATGTATTAAGCAGCAAAACCAGGTTCCAGGATAGTATGTCTAGTCTGATCATGTTTTTTGCTAATCATATTTTCCAACGTCATTAACTTACAAAGAACTACAAACAAGAGTCGTTAAATCATATTTGTAAATGAGATGATATGTCGAACAAACCTGATTCAAAGCCTGCACTCAGATAACTGTTTGCGAATGTTTTCTCCCTTGTGCCTGGCCTCTGCATCCAGTGAGCCTTTTCTAAACCAAACCTATTTAAGCCTGCTTTTGAACTCCATGACACTAGGCTTTAGACAATTTCTTATTGTGCTTAAATGCCGGCAGAACATGGAAAAGCATCAGTGCAGGTACACAACATTTATTGAGTTGAGCTAAGCTCCTGAGGGCAGAAACTGGCATGTACCTCTTGGTATTTCCTAGATTGGCGTGCACAGCTTGTACACAGTGGTGCTCAGTGAGGATATGACGAACTGCAGAGCCCTGCGTGAAAGTGGCGCTTAATCAACTGCCAGTATGCTTCCTTTGACATGGGCTCCAGCCTTCAAAATGATTGAAGTTTAAAAAAATTGGTTTTGATCAGCAAAAAGCTTGAGCATTTTATATATATCTCACACTGTTTCAGGTTCACAGCCATTCCTACTTTTTAGCCATGAACCTCCATTTTGACAGAATAGACTATATGGTACTATAATCTTAAGAGGGAAAAATAATATCCCAAGTGAAGAAAGCAGTTCGTTAATTTTAATTTACTTAAGAGTGAACGCACAGTTCTGCCTTTCATGGTGTTATTTGCAAATGCTCAGAGGCTCTGGCAGGAGGAAGGCCTTCGCTGCTGCTGTTTCTTCCGGTGCCAGCTACTGTGAAGGGGGCTGCTCCCTGCCAGTGCTCAGAGGCTCTGGGAAGCTGCTGTGCAGTGGGAAACTGGGAACAGAGCAAGAAACTCAAGACAGAGAGAAACGTGCCCTTATGGATTAAATCTCTGGGTAAAGAACATCCAAGACAAAGCCTCATTCTGGCCTTAAAAATGACACATGAGCAACTCTGAGTTTTAGGAGAGGCAGCTTTCCTTTTTGTTTTTGTATTGAAATTAAAGGTAGATGGCTTCCAACTACATAAGCAGTTTTTATATTTCCTCCTTCCTAAATGAAAGTACTCCAGAGAAAATTCAGTAAGCAATTAGAAAGAATGATTCATTTTGTGCACAATTAACTTTAGACTGCCTCTGATCACTAAGAAACTGCTGTTTTCTGAGGGCACTATTTAAACAACAGATGTCGGTGATCTTCTAAGCACAGCATAGGCAAAAAACAAAATCCTCTACACCTCCCCCCATAGTCTTTCAGGTTAAAGATAATCAATGACTACCCCTTACTGAGGGCTTACTGGGGCACAACACTGCCAGACTCTTCAATGTGTAGTATCTCATTTTAAATCTCAGACCAGCCAGGGTATTATTTACTTTAACTAAATTATGAAATTGAAACAGAAAAGCTGAGCAATTTGCCAAGGTAATTTAGTGATGAGCTTAAAAGATTGTAATCCTAGGGCACACCAAGGTCACATGGCTGTAAAGCACACTTCAAAAGAAAAAAAAATCAGATGATTTTTTGAGGCCATCTTCATAACATGCCTATAAACTTTGATCAGTAACAGAAGGTGCCAGACAGGTCCCATTTTAGGCCCTGGGCTTCTGAGATGAAGAGGTCAATACCAGTCGAGGAAATGTCCAGTGGCTGACTAGGAGGCTTTCTAAAGGCCCAAATGTAGCATGGAGTCTTTCGGGCTGTGTTTTTCTCTTATGATGAACAGACTACCCCCTGAACAATTATTAAACCTCTTGACATTTTTTTCCCACTACATGTATATATACAGATTGAGCATCCTTATGGCTTTTTCTGACCCAAGCCAAAGGAAAACAATTAAAATATTTCATTTGGGGGCAAATACTGCCCCTGTCCCTTCATAATCTTAGTGACAATTCAGATTATCTAGACAATGAGCAAACATCACTAAGTTCCATTTATTTCAAGTAAACAGAGAAAGAGAAGCTAAGTGCCTTTCCCAAAGTATTTTCCTTTTAAAGGTGAGTCAATGATATAAGGGAAGAATAAAAGCATTGTTGAGAGGTGTCCTTATCTTTAATATTATTCTCTAATCAAATTGGAACCTTAATGAATTGGAATAGGATCCTTATAAGAGGAGACACAAGAATACAGCAAGGAGCCCATTTGCAAACTAGGAAGGGGCTTCACCAGGAAACAAACTGACCAGCACCTTGTTCTTGGGCTTCTAGCCTCCAAAACTGTAAGAAATAAATATCTGTTGTTTAAGCTGTCCAGTGCCTGACATTTGTTACAGAAGCCCAAGTTGACTTACACAGCCATTTGAACTAATTTCTGTTCCTTGCAATTGAAAAGTCCCCACTGATACAGCTCTTGAGGCCCTTTCTAATTCTGAAAATTAATTTATACATCTAAGTGACATAACTTATCTCTCAGATATTCAGAAATTATCCTTAGCATCCTTAAGATGAAAGAAGAAGAAAAAGGAAAAAGGCTCTCTGTCCAAAGGGGCTTTCTGTGCTTTTCACCTAGATACTGGATTTCTTTTCTCTTGGACTTTCTCTCCTGATTACTGTCAAAGAGGGCTTTCTGAGACTTCCAGATGTATAGTAACTTCTGTCTCAGCTCCATGATCCCTGGTCCCAGAAAGGTGATAAGCTTTCATCTTATGGGTAAGTTAGTTCACTTTTTTCCAGGTTCTAAATTTTCAATTCAGTGAGTAAATTATAACAGCTTTGGATAATGAGGTCCACAACCCAAAACGAGATACACCTATATTTGCAAAACTTGTATAAAACAGGTTTTCATTGCACTTAATTTTTGCCCTTGTGGCTTGGTTTCTGCTACTGTGGAGGGAAAGACAGCAAAGGCCTGTTATAAGGTAAGTCCCTATATATCAAATATGGGAGACTTAACTGAAATATTTCACAGTTTGTGTTGGAAGTAGAATGAGGGCTAATCCAGCAAAGATTCAGCAAAGTAAATGCTGAAAATCCTTTTCTAATACTACATAAATTTTCACTTTAAAGGTCTTTAATGAGATTTGTTTCAATAAAATTAATTATTCAAAAAATATTACGAAGAGATAGTTTTAAAATACTCTTAATTTTCCATAGTTCAACTGAACATGAATATAAATTTATGCTGAAAAGCAGCTCAATTAAATCTATTCAAAAGACATATCAAGTTGGAAGTAAAAGTTAATTGAGCTGGGGTTGAAAATATTAATTATACAAAAATTAAAATTTAGTTCAAGTAACAGATCTGCCTGAGGTTTGAACATCATGTCATAATTTATTACACTCAATAATAACCCTGATGCTTTTTTTCAAAGCAAAAGGCTTTACTATGAAAAGTGATAATTATTAGAAGCTGAGTTGAAATTCACATTACTTAAATTGCTGATAATGATGTTGAGTCCTTTTCCCTACTTTCAAATATCCTAAATTTCACAATTTAAGACATTAAAATATATAGTTTAATTTTGTCTTTGTCTCTTTTATTAAATAAAACACACATGCAGGAAAACCCAAACAAATCCTAAGTGCTTAAGATGAAGAATAATCTCACATATTAACTTTTAATCTAATTAATTCTACTTCTAAAGAATTATCCTAAAATATTAAAAATTCAAGACATCAAAATGTCTATCATAGCTATACTTTTAATAGGGGAAAAAACTTACATTTCTTCAACAAAAAGCTTGTTGTATTCATGGTCAAATGTCAACAAATGGAACATCATTCCATTAAAAGGAAGTGAGGGGGGGTGCTATATCTCTGGATGGGTTGCTGCAAAAACAAGACTTTTGGGTGAAAAAAGTAATGAATATCATGTGACCTACTTATTAGTCACATGATTGTCATAAAAGTTCCTGTGTGGATGTAAAGGAAGCTTGTGACTGCCTTTACTAGGTCAAAGCCAGTATCTCTGACGGTGGAATTTCCACAGTTCAATACCAATTTCTTACAATTATAATTACACCATTTAATAAGCAATATACAAGGCACACATACTACACACCTGCACATGTACATGTACACCTTAAATATACTACTTCATTTATCTCACTAATCAGCAGAGGAGTGCTTTATTACATCTTTATACATGGAGAAGTTGGGGCTTAGTAATTTCAAGGAATTTGACCAATGTAACACATATTGAGCCAGAATTTATAGCCAGTTCTCTTTGAGTCTAGAAGCCTAGCTTGTTAATAATAGAAAACATTCCTTGAGGGTATTTATCTGGGGTGAAAAAAAGAAGCCATAGGTTAAGTAACTCATTTATAATCCTATGAAATATTAATCCCAACTTAGAAGGCTCACAAAATAGAAACCCCAGATCAAGAAATATTCCAAAAAAGTGTAATAGTCATGTTGTGTACCTTGTATTTGCTCCCTTATTCAACAGTCACTGCACACTTGATAAAAACACAGGAATTTCTGTTGCTGTCATCATGATAGCTGCCATATACTGAACAGATAACAGATTTTCTGAAAGCTACTTTGTAATAATGACTTTATTGAGTCAGATATGGTCCCAGCCCTCAAGCACCTGGTACTTTAACAAGTGACACAAATCCTGGAAACAAATAATTGCATCGCCCTGGAAACAAATAATTGCATTGCCATATGGTGGATGTGGGCATAAAGCAAGCAGCACCCATCTCTTCTCAGAGCAGACAGCAGGACAGTGGGTTAGCAGGCGTGGAAGGAGGTGAGTGCCACTAGGTTGGGGATAAGCAGGTGAGACGAATGCAGGTGTGAAACTTGTCTCTTTCCAGGAAACACAGATACCTCAGTGCAGCTTTTTGGGCAGGCACAGAGAAGTAGACTAATGTATAAATAAAGACTTCGCAGACTTTCAGAATATTTTTTCTTCCCCAAAAGCTGGGCTAGGAGTCCCATGATGAAGACTCTCTTTCCAAACCACTGCTTCAGTTTTGGGAGGAGGAAAGGGTTACTAAGGCAAGGGGTGGAACAGGGAAGGTGACCAACACTCACAGAAAAACATAGTTCCACAATAATGAGCAAAGAATTTTGGAGAATTTATCACATTTTTTTTCTCAAAAAAGAAAAAATTAATATACATCAAGGAGAAAGTTCTTAGTACTTTGGACAAAATAGCAGGCTTTAAGGACTAAATATAACAGATATAGTGCTAAAATGAGATTTGCCACAACTTTGATTTAATCTATTACTTGTTCAGGACAACGTTCCCAAAGGATCATATTCATTTAAAAGGCTTAAGCATGAGAGATTTCTTTTTTCTCAAACATTCAAATACAATTAAATTGAAATATTTTCTATTTTCTCTTCTTCTTCTTCTTTTTTTTTTTTTTTTTTGTACTAGGAGTTGAACCCAGGGCACTTTACCACTGAGTTACATCCCTAGCCCTTTTTAATGTTTTACTTTGAGACAGGGTCTCACTAAGTTGCTTAGGGCCTTGCTAAGTTGCTGAGGCTGGCTTTGAGTTTGTGATCTTTCTGCCTCAGCCTCCTGAGCCACTGGGATTACAGGCATGTACCATCATGCTTGGCTCTAAATTGAAATATTTTCTAATGGCAGATTAATAGTAATATGTAACTCATTTCTTTCTAAAGATGTATTTGGTGCACTGGGAAAATAGTAAGATACTCTTTTGAATCCTAGACCACTGCCATTAGTAGAAAAATATTAACTTTAAAAAAGTGAATGGAGAAATAGGTTTATATATTGCTTTGATTTTTAGTGTTTCTGTAGAATTTGCCTGAATTACTACAGGTTGGTTCACTTGAACAAATAATGTAGTTGCCTACTGTTAATTTCCTATTGCCTTGGGGTTATGGTATGTAGTTCAGTGGTAGAGCAAGTGCTTAGCATGGGTGAGTCCCTGGGTTCAATCCTTAGAAACAGAAGGAAGAAAAGAAAGGAGGGAGTAAGGAAGAATGCTAAATACAAATCCAACTTCAAAACCAATTAAGAATTATTTTGATCTAGCAAATCTTAGCATCAGTGCACACGTAAAAATCTTATCTTTGGGAGTGGTTTTATTCCTCCTACCACAGGTCTACTTTACAAATCCCTATTGGTGCAAAGTGACTAATGTCCCCCAAAGAGGGACCTATAAACTCAGTACCAGGACCACCAGTATCCTGGTGGGTTCACTCAGCTTTGGTACATGTGATTGCAGACTTTGGGATAGATACAGGGTAAAGAGAACGGATGAAAAGGCACCTCAGCAAAGCAACTATCACAATACAGTGAAAAACAGTGCCATAAAAAATTAACAAACCAAATACAAATCTGACATCATTCTGCATTTTCAGAACTGGGTTTCATATTTGCCCAATGTCCTTGGTCAAGCACCACCATGCCCGGCAGCAATTTACTTTTTGAACATCCTCACTTCCCAGCTCTTTCAAAACCACTTCCTGAACCCTAAGCATAGTTGTAGATGACCTGTCCTCCTGACCTGGGGTGGGGAGGGGGTGCCTTCTACTGTATCATTGGAAAAACTGTCATCCTAATCCCCAATTTCTTCCATAGCATCATTGGAGATAATGGGTGTCAGCAGTAGCTCCAATGGGGAGGTTTATTTTGAGGTAATACTCTTTGGCCATTATTTTAATTGGGACTAGACACAACTTGCTTCTTAGAACAGGATTTAGCCAAAAATTGGATAGCAAGAATCTGATCCAATAACATCATTAACATCTTCCTTTTTCACAGAAATCTCTGCTGTGTGCATGTAGCTCAGGACCTCTTCAAATTTATCAGAGCAAAGAAAATTTGTATTACTGAAGAGTTATGTACTTCAAACATCTTGAGCTTTTTAAAGGAGGCACAGCAGGCAGTGAGAACACATCTGTGTGCTCTGAATTTCACATCTTCAACCACAATAGCAATATCACAAAATTCTCCTTCCAGGCATTATTCATTTGGTGTTTTCAGAAACAGTGCTTTATGATCATTATCATTATATTTAATGGTTTCAGATATACTGATGAAAAACTCCATGAACAACCTAGGCAATTATCTTAACACCTTAAATACCCAAATCTTCAGATCAGAATAACTGATCAGGGGCACACCTGACCTGCCTCCTGGAACAGCCAAGGACACTCATGTGGACTTCCCATGTTCACTAGCACACAGCAATTCTCATTTCATGTGTTGTAACTGTTAGCAGAGAAAACCTCAATACAAGTACCAATACTAAAAACTGTCTGACCAGAGAATAATACTATTTTCATACTTTCTCAAGTGAATATGTATGGCATATGTATGAATAACTTTCTTCAATTAAAAAAAAAAAACAGCACCTATCAGGTTGGATGGGGTCTAATGTTATCCAGGGTTTGCTAGATCTGGTGGGGAAAACAGACTCTCATATACAGCAGCTCCTCATAGCCACAGTTTCATATTCATGGGTTTCAAGTTGCCTGTGGCCAAGTGCAGTTTGAAAACATGTGTTGAAAAATTCCAGAAATAAACAGTTCATAAGTTTTAAATTGTGCACCATTCTGAGTAGCATGATGAGTAGTATCACACCATCTCACTCCATCTCTCCCAGAAGGGGAATCAAATGCAGTGTGTCTATCCTCCTGCCTGTTGCTCAACTGGTAGCTGTCTCAGTTGCCAGATCAACTGTTCTTGTGTTCAAGCAACCTTATCTTACTTAATAGTGACCCCAAAGCATAAGACATGCACAACAGAAGATATGAAGAATTTTTCTTAAGAAAATATAGAATAGAGTATTATAGTATATTGTTATAATTGTTATATTTTATTATTGTTGTTGTTAATCTCTCAGTGTTCCAAATTACCATATGTATGCACATACAGGGGAAAAACAGTCTATATGAGGTTCAACACTATCTACAGTTTCAGGCATTGGGGGTCTTGGAATATATCTCATTTGGACAAGGGTGGACCACAGCACTGTTAGTGAAGTGGAAATTTCTTTTGTGCAAATAAAGCAAAATACAGAAATAAATTACATGTTGCAGCTGACATTAAGAACACTCTTTGAAATAATGCATAGTTTTCCAGCCTACATTTCCATACAGTCATTACAATAGCAATGAGAAGGACTGGGAGACAGAAGGAAAGATGCTGGACAGAATGGGGATAGTTGCCTGGAGAACCGTCCTAAGCTACCATGCAAGAGGTGAGGAAGAACTGCAGGCACCAGTTCTTCAGAGACACATTGCTAAAACCAGTCCTTCCAATGGCACATTTCTTCCCAGCTCACCTCACCCCTACCTTTCCGTTTCCCCCTGTAATCTCATTTTCTTCAATAACCTTCATTTTCACTTTCTTTCTGGGATTTAAAAATAACTTGGCTCACTGGAGAGATCCCACATAAAGCTTTTTTTTTTTTTTGTATAGGGTCTTGAACTCAGGACTCACACATGCTAGCAAGTGCTCTACCACTGAGCCACATCCCCAGCCCCCAAATAAAGCTTTTGTGAGAGCAATAATAAAGATGGCAGAAATAAAAATTAAATGATTGTCATTCCTTCAAAAGAACAGTAAGAATACAGATTTTTGGCTTAAGTATTTCAGTGACATAAACACATGAAGTTTAACTACGTCTTGCCCTAACAAGCCAGGGCCAGAAACAAAAAAAGCAAAAATAGAGCTAAAAAACTTCACAGCAGGAAACAGAAGAGATGGAGGCTGCCCAATATGAATTAGGTTTTACATAACAGCTTCTGTAGCCTGAAAACAAAGTCCTGCCCAACTCCAGCATGGAAATGAAGGGGAAAGTGCTTTGATCATTAAGTTCACAGAATTTCTTGTACTGTACAAGGGCAAGTTAAAAAAAATGATCATTTTTCCCTTTGGTTCTTAAGAAATAGGTATAATTTCACCAGCTGCACTATTCTTTTAATAAAATTAAAGTGGCATTAAATTTTAAGATGAGCCAGTAATCCCAGTGACTTAGGAGGCTGAGGCAGGAGGATCACAAGTTCAAGGATAGCCTGGGCAACTTACAGGACACCTATATGAAAAAATAAAAAGGACTAAGGAATGTGGTTCAGTTGTAGAACACCGTAGGTTCAATCCCTGGTACTGCACACACACATACACATGCAAAAAAAAAAAAAATCATACTTTATAAACTTACATCCAGGTATACTAATAAAACCTAATTCACCCGCTTGCTGGGAATGGAACCCTATGGCCATATGCATGTTAGACAAGTGCTCTACCTCTGAGCTACATCCCCTGCCCTAAAAGAGTCAATCTAAATGACAAGCTTTTGATTGTAAATTCCAAGTAACTGTATCCATGGATGCACAAAATCTAGTGACTTATTTACTATTGTACCATACTTCCAAATCACATCTAAGTCTTTCAAGATATTTCAGAATTAACTCACTGGCATTAGAGAATGAAGGACAAGCTGTTGGCACTGAGGTAGGAGTTCCGCCTTGAAACAGTGGCAAATACCTGGGTCAGTCCTTTAACTTTTATGATTTTAGCTTTTTCTCTTATCAAATTAATATCCTGAGACAATTACGATCTGAATTTACCTGTGGTTCTGTCTTTATCCCCTGGTAAGCATAGCAAGCATCCATGCTTTTCCAAGGTTCTTTTGTTTAGATGGACACAATATCTTCATTTATTTATTTTTATGAGATGCTAAGAATTGAACCCAGTGCCTTACACAAGCGAGGCAAGCGCTCTACCACTGAGCCACAACCCCAGCCCTTCCAAGGTTCTTAATACCATATTATACACATACAGAATGATGAGACTCAGTTTAGGCTCTACTGCAGGTACAGTTACAAAGGGAGCAATCCTTGTGCTTCCTCTTGTCTTGGAGGTCTCAGGAGCCAGAGGGGCCCAGCTCCACACGCCAGCCTCATCAACTGCACACTTCTCGGGCCACCCACTCTGTTCCTCCGGGCTGCTGCTGTAACCTGACAAATCACTCCAATTCCCTGCACAGCACTATCAGCTCTCTCTTCCCACACTTGCACTGTAGGGCAGACTATAAATAAATCTGATATTCACGTGACAGCTCCATGCCCAGGCCTGTGTCTTTTAGGGGACTAATTGCTCAGGGAAAGCCAATACTCTAGGGTAGGTCTCATTCCCGTCTACACGGTAATTATATGCTAATGCCTTTTGAAATTAATTCACTAACCCCACACTAGCATGGAAGTAAAGGGTAAAGAAGCTGAGATTTAATCACAGCGTCTTCTGGAGGCTTAATGTAAAATTTCTTTTATACATAAACTGGGCCATTGATCGACGAAACTCAGCGATGCTCTTCCATTGTAACAATGCAATCCCACTGCGACAAAACTGCTGGCAAGTGTCCTGACAAGAATCAGTCACACGCAGGGACTGGCAGAGAGGCAGTGTCTGACTTAAAAGAAGCCACGGAGTGTCTGAACATTTTTTCCCCTTCTACATCTTAACCTCATTTAGGGTCTTAAGCAAATAGGATCAACTATAAAGTAAAAGCAGGCAGTGAACAAAGCAATAATATAAAAATGTCAAAAAAAAGTAATAATGAGAAATAATACAAGTGGTTGGTAGAATTTTACTTGAAAACTTGAATTTGAGGGAGAGACCACAAAAATAAATGCATTTGGGGTGGGTCAGGAAATACAAGATTTGCCCTATCCTAGAAATCCAGTAAGTATGATCTAAAAGCCCATTTGCAAATGCTTCCTACAGAATGCAGTGTTCTTCAACAATCTACTATACTGCAATATCAAAAAAAAAAAAAAAAACAGCTACAGTAATACTGGCTTTTAACTTTCCGGGCTCTCATCATTAAATCAATTTCCTATTCTCAGCTAACAAGCACATTGGATTTGATATTGTACTATAAACCAGTTTCTTACTTATCAAAGAGAAATGACAAGAAACCAAGGAACTGTTTTTCCACATTTATTCCCCTGTCATCCTTGACCTAAGGTCAAAAAAGATGGGTTATAACTGCTTAAGAATCTGGTATATTTATTTTTTCAATCTTCAGAATAGTGCATGAAGCTATTAAAGAATAAGAAGATAACTTTCTTCTAGGACATACTTTCAGAGATAAAAGTATTAGTATAACAAACTAAAACTGATGTACACAAATTCACACAAAAATATTTTATGAATACTATTAGCTAAAATGAATTCAGGTATTACTGTGTGCCCGAGATTGTGATATATTTTCTCTCATTCCTCCCCAAGACAGCTCCTGAGGTTGATGCTATCCAATCACTGGGTTGTGAGCTCTGTAAGAACCAGTATCAGCACCACAGAATCAATCAACCCTGTTAACACAGTGCCTGCTACATGGCAGGTGCACAATAAGATATTTTCTGAATGAATTTGAAAAAGCAGACGGCTGAGGCTTAGGGATGATGAGACAGAATGCTAAAATCTGTGTTCCAACATATTTTTATTTGTTTTCACCTTTTAGAAACTAGAGAATCTTTGGGGAGATGGTGAAGGGGAATTAAGTTAATTGACAAATTTAATCTTCTTGCTTTTTCCTCTCTGAATGAAGATAAAATTGCTGAGTTGCAATGAAAGGACCAAATTCAGGGCATTAAAGGAAGGAATAGGAAGGATCCAAAAAGACAGGCTAATATTTATTTATTTATTTATTTATTTATTTATTTATTTATTTATTTGCGTCTTTGTTTATTATTTAGGAGAGCTCCTCCAGCCCCCAACCTGATAGAAAGATACCTGAAGTTTCTGTCCACAAGGTAGGAAATGTGATTGAATTAACAGTTAACTATTTGCCATGCTGCATCATTGTGATATCATTAAAAAGATAAATTTGGTCTCTATCATCAATTCTTAAAACAGAGCTAACATACTTGCAATTCCCAATTCCCTACATCCATCTATTGTTCTAATGTTTAGTCTCTGACCCTGTCCCTGACACGGAGCAGCTATCTTGGGATTTCCTGGGAACATGTTTTGTTCTAAGGCGGCATATTTTTCTTGGTTTTTGGTTCAGGGGATTGAACACAGGGTCTTGAGTGCTAGGCAAGTATTCTACTAAAGAGCTACACTCCCAGCCCCAGGCAATGCTTGGTAGGTTCCTAGATAGAGGGAGGCTGGTCAACAGAAAGACCAAGCCACGATTAAAAGCTTTAAATTTTCAGCCTTTCTGATGGGTAGAAAGCTAGAGATGGAGTTAATGATGGATCATGCCTATGTGGTAAAAACCAATTCAAACATTCTTGAACTAAGACAGGCCTGGTGATGTGTGCCTACAGTCCTCGCACTTGGGAGGCTAAAGAGGAAAGATCACTTGAGCCCAAAGTTTGAGACCAGCCTGGACAACATAGTAAGATATTTTCTCAAAAACAGAAACAAAAACAAAATCCCTGGACTACAGGGTTTGGAAAGCTTTGGGGTTGTTGAACACAGGGAGGTACCTGGAGGATACTGTGCCCAGAAAGGGCATGGAAGCTCTGCCCCACTTGCCACACTCTGCTCTATGCATCTTTTCTATGGGGCTATTCATTAGTGTCCTTTGTAATATCATTTATAATAAATGGGTAGGCATTAAGTGTATCTCTGATTTCTGTGAGATGCTCTGGCAAATTAATCAAATCAAAGAAAAGGAGAGCATGGGAGCCCCTAATTTATGGCTGGTGAATGAGGAGTATAGGGCATAACCTGGGACTTGTGAATAACATCTGCAGTGGCAGGACCCAGTCTTGTGGGAGTGTGACCTGTGGAATTTCCACTGTCTCCAGGTAGACAGTGTCAGAACTGAAATTAATTCTAGGATGTGCATTTGTGTTCACTGGGGAACTGTTTGTGTTTTTCTTCTTTCAATACATCTGGCATCTGTTGGTGTTGTGGTGACGGTGTTAAGAGAAGCATTGTGCTATACCTCTTCTAAAACACAATTACCACCCAAAGAACTGGGTTTTTCAGGTCTAGTGCTCATCCCCTTGTATCGTGTTGATCTTTACGCTTGGCCTGTAAGATACTCATTACTCTGCAGGTATTGTTTGTTATCATCTAATCAAATGCCAGATGGAGAGATAAAACATCAGTGCTCCTGTTAGTCTAGATTCTACAGGAAATTCCATCTTGAGTCTTAATAAGGTAGAATCTTCATGTTCCAAATTATCACCTCTGGAGTGTTTCCATGTATGATGCCAGGAAGTCTGTGTCTAGATATGAATAACAAGTAGAGAGGCTTAATAGACATGATTCCCTAAAGACTAGAACATCATGCATTGGGAATTTCGTGGATCTAAACAAATGGAGCACAATGGTTTGACTGTGGTTCGTCCTATCCAAAACTCATGCTGATACTTAATCTCAATATTAGGAGATAGGATTAGATAAGACCTTTAAGGGTGATTAGGGCTCTGCCCTCATGCACTGGTTAATCCATTCATGCTACTGGTAGATGAATAGGTTATCTTAACAGTGTGTCTGGCTGGGACTGGTGGCGCATGCCTGTAATCCCAGTAGCTTGGGAGGCTGAGGCAGGGGGATCTTGAGTTCAAAGCCAATCTCAGCAGAAGTGAGGTTCTAAGCAAATCAGCGAGACCCTGTCTCTAAATAAAATATAAAATAGGGTTGGGATGTGGTTCAGTGATCGAGTGCCCCCAAGTTTAATCTCCAGTGCCAAAAGAAAAAAAAAAAAAAGTGAGTCTGTTATGAAAGCTAGCTTGGCTTCATTTCTAGAATGCTGTGCCATCTCAGGACTCTGCCAGCAAGGCTATCACTAGATGTGGCCCTTCAACCTTGGACCAGAACCATGAGTCCAAATAAATCTCATTTCTTTATAACTCAGTCTGTGGTATTGTGTTATTTGCAACAGAAAACAGACTAAAACATGACATGTTTGTCAACGGAACACCATAGGGAACACAGTACATGTCAATGGTTATAGTATGAGTCTTGGGGTCTGTTAATTCTGGGTTATTATTCAAACTTAAGACACTTGGTTCTATAATATTAGGCATATTACTTACTCATAAAATGGGAATAGTAATAGTACTGACCATAGAGGGCTCTAAAGAACATTGAATACAAATGTGTAGGATATATAGGTACAGTGTTAACAATAACTCAGTAAATTAGCTCTCACTTTTATCATGATTATCAGTTTAGCCTCATCTCTAAGAAATTCTCTAAAAAGTTGCCAAAGGAAAAACTTAAAGCAATGAATTGTATTAACTATAATTATACTAATTATATTCACTAATGAACAAGTCACCTTTGACTTATTTATTAAATAATTCTTCTAGTTAGTGTGTCTACCAGTGTGGGTCTCCTTCATGATGCTATGTTACAAAAGAACAGGAACAGCAAAGCCATCCCACAAGTGACGTCTTTGTAGAAACAGATTTTAAGTGGGGAGAAGCTGCTGACATTTGACAGGTGAGGCCGATTGTCTCACAGTTGCATCTGACCAGCTTTCCCTCCAGATATGATTAGGCAAATTATGGATTTACTGTAAATTCTACTCTGAGTTGTACTGTAAATTCTGAGTTGGAATCTGGGGAGGAAATCCTTTATTTCAAGTAAGCAGTCTGAAACTCAGTGTCCCTGTGACTAGCCTCTCCTAAATGTCCAAATATGGGGGCATTTTTTCTAAGAAACCTTAAAGCAGAGTGACTAAAAAAGAGCTAAAAAGTCTAACTGCCAGATATTGAATCCCAGCACAATTATTTAATACTTTGTGACTTCAGTGGTGAAAGAGATTCCTGTGTCTGGCAGTAAGTATATATTGGCTGTTAACTTTTATTATTATTATATTTTAAATTCTGGAGTGCAAAGACCTCTTCAACTATCTGAATGAAGGAACTTGATGTATTTGTCTTTTTCTATTTGGCAGCGCTGGGGAATGACCCGAGGACTTAACCCATAGTAGGCTGAGCTACATCTCCAACCCTATTCATTTCTTTTTTATGTCTGGTCCTGACAATCAAAAACTGGTAGCCAAAAGAATGAGTGACCCAGCAAGCAAATGAATATCAAACTAAGAGAAACTCAGAAGACCTGACTTTAAATTTAAGAAAATAAGAATAATCTTTTCAGGTTATTGATGAAATCATCTAAAGAGTAATATCAGAAGATTAGTCTTCTCCTTAGCTTCTTTGAGTTCTATTCTATTCCTATATAATGAACCTTCACGGTCTTAACCCACATCACCAACCTGACAGGCATTAACTACTTCTGACAAATTCACAGGCTTCTGTTGGCTCTAAAAACTTCCCCCTAAGTAACAAACAGTTATGCTTATGGTTTATTCCAACCCCAAAGATAACTGGGTCTTGCACATGCTAAGTAAGATTTTACCCTTGAGCTATTCTCTCAGCCCCAGTCCTGTGCTTTTCATGTTTCCATGAAATTTTTACTTAAGGAGTCTTAAAATAGTTTCTGAGATTAGTCTCTCTTCAAGCAGCAAATAGTATTCGAAACAGTATTTTCTATTCTTGTTTTGAAAAATTGTTTTAAATATTTGAAGAAAATATAATTTGTCAACATACTTCCCCTTTACTTCATTTTCCGAACCTCTCCACATAACCAAAAGAGAATTCAACACATAAGCCTCTCACCTCTAACAGTTCATCTCCAATTCGCATTCGTCCGTCCATTGCAGCGGGTCCTTCTGGGTTAATTCCTACTACAAATATACTCATCCGTGTCCTGTCTTTATTGCCGGCAAGGCTGAGTCCCAGCCCATTCTTATCCTTTTCAAGTTCAATAATGTGCAGTTCTCCAGGTAGGTCTGCATACCTTTGCCTGATTTTTTCTGTGAGGGGAGAGAAAAAGTAAGTTAAAAAATTAAATAGAGCAGTTGAATCTGTATTATGGAGACACCAGCATTTCCCTGGCGTTCTCCTCTCCAAGGGTTACTCTTTCAGAATGAAGTAATTCAGGGTAGTGCTTAGTTTGGATCTGAAATGACCCTCAGAGGCCCATAGGTTAAAGGCTCGGTTCCCCACTAGTAGCACTACCTATAGGTGGTGGAATCTTTGAGAGGCAGGGCCTTGTTTGTGGAAGTTAGGTCATCGGGGACAGCCCCTGGAAGGGGAAATTGGGACCCAAGTCCCTGCCTCTCTCTCTTTTATTTCCTGGTCACCATTAGGTGAGCAAAACCTCCACTATGTGTTCCCATCATGATACATTGTGCTGCTACAGGCCTTAAAGTAAGGGGCCAAGTGACCATGGACTGAAACCTCTGAAGCTTTGAGCCAAAATAAAAATTTCCTCCTTATAAGTTGATTACCTTGGGTATATATAGTCAGCATGGCCTAAGAAGTTCAGCTCAACCATAAAATCCTCATGTTGTTCTGGTTCGTACTGGCCTAGACTTTCCATGGATGGATTTCTTATTTAAGATGGTCAATACACTGGGAATTCTAGCCTCCTCATTGCCTCCAGATAGGGGGAAACAAAGGCTATTTCCTGAGCAAGCAAATAAAATGTTGGATCTTGAAGACACAATGCTTCCTCAGTCATGGCTTCTACTTCATGCATTCATGGTCCAGCAGGAAAGAAAGTCAACAATTTATTCTAAAATACACTGAAAACATATTTACCCTAAAATATATTCTTGGCATAATGAATCCCACTATTATATATCATGACAAAACAATAAAAATAAAAAATACATACATTCTTTATACAAAGGGTACAAAATAACATTGGGTTAGGTGAACAAAAACAAGGAAATTAGGGATGTTGGTTTTGCTGTTGGATCTAAACGCAATCCACAAATCTCACACTTACTCAGTATCCACAAGTCTATACAATGTTTTATCTTTACTTCTCTGACTCTAAAATGGGCATGATACTATTCGTTTCCGGGATGTTGGGGAAAATTAAATAAAGTACACACTGAAGGACTTAACTGTCCACAGTTGGCAAGTGTTCCTTTTTCTCATCTCGTGTCTTACCCTCCTACCTCTCTCTCCTTTATGGTCTAACCTACATTTTAGGATTTGGCCTGCTACATCTCCCCTGTGCTGGTTCAGTGCAACAAGCCACACTACAGGACCTGCTTAAGGCAGGTCTTTCGGCCCATGAGGCTCAGGCTGGGTGTGTCCCCGAGCCTCGAGACTACGTGAATACTGAGGTTTGCAGCCATGGTCTCATCTGCTGCATAACAAATTGCTAGATTCCAACCTTCCTGGAACTTTCCATGTTCAGTCTAATACTTCACTTATATTATGGTGACCCTCTAAAGAGGGGACCTTGCTAATTAAAAGCTTAAATCAAATAATTAGTCTTAAGGTAGAGGAGAAAGGAAGACAGCCTCCTCCATTGTATCACTTTATCAACCTTAACAAACATGGTTTTATGAGCAAGTAGATAAACTTAAATCTGTAAAAACAATTCCATGCATAGATTTATATTACAAGAACTAGCATAAGAGGCTGCTTATTTAAGATAGAGATTATATCCGTCTGCTTTAGAAGGATTTTGAAGAGAAAGAACTTGCAAGGACAGCTTGTTAATAAGAAACATGTAGCAAAATACAGTAAAACAAAGGACTTGTAATGTCATAAAACTGTCCTCTACATAGGAAAAACATTAAGTTGTATTCACAGTGAGGTAAATTACCCCAACACATTTTTGTTTTTCAGCTACCAAGAACAAGATGCTAGCTGGGAACTTTAGTAAACAAAGATCTACATTATCCTCAAGATCTTTGCACAGCGCCAATAACACAACAGATATTAAACAACTTCAATTACTTAAATGAAAGGTCTGACTACCACAATTCCTGGGCACCGAGAAAAATTAATTTATTAGTGAATGAAGTTAGTGAATAAGTACTACATCAATTGTGGTAGTGATAATTGCTTTTAGAATTCAAAGACTAATATGGCTTTAAAAGATTTCTTGGAAGACTCAGAATTTGATCACGAGAAGACTCCTGGTGGGTGAGAAGGGAAGAGAAAAAGCACATGAGCAGGTGGGGTGAGGAGGGAATGAGGCGGCTCTGGTGGGCTACAAATTGGAATCTCTTTGGGTTAGTGGTGGGTGATAAGAAATAAGACTGAAAGGTAAAAAGGTTAATCGATAGATTGTGTCCAGCAATAATACTGCAGTTTAGGGGTTGTGCACAGGTGCTTTGGGGTAGAGATGGGGCCTTGAGAGAGATTTGATTAAAGACCATTTCCCCAGAGCACTTACACTTGGCTGCTTTGTTTATTGGACTTAAAGGGCAAACTGGTTAAGGAATAATATCAAAGCTAAGAAAAGACCATGAGACAAGCATTTTAACACACCTCTTTCGGAAAATAATAAGGTAGAAAATGTTTCTAAGAAAGATACTGAAGACTTTAATAAGACAATAAGCTCAAGGTAACAGATAAAAGAATTCTACAATTTAGACACACAAAATGCATTTTGGAAAATCACACAAAGAACAATTATAGAAATGGACTGTGTTTCTGGGGCTGGGGATGTGGCTCAAGCGGTAGCGCGCTCGCCTGGCATGCGTGCGGCCCGGGTTCGATCCTCAGCACCACATACCAACAAAGATGTTGTGTCCGCCGAGAACTAAGAAATAAATATTAAAAATTCTCTCTCTACCTCTCTCTCTATCCCCTCTCTCTCTAAAAAAAAAAAAAAAAAAAAAGAAATGGACTGTGTTATTTGGCCATAAAAGAAATTTCAGTAACTCTCAAAGAATCAGTATCAGACAGATTTCTGTTCTTGGAATATGGGACAATAAAACCCAAACACTACAAGTTAGTAATAAAAAAGATAAGTTTAGAAATAAATTAATATTAGTAAAAAGTCCAAGATATAAGAAGGAAATTGAGAAATACAGTATTTACAATTGAAAAAAAAATAATTGTAGATATCAAACCTTTGAGAGAGACAATACACAACACAGAAGGCTATTCACAATTTTGAATTATTCATCACAAAACAAGAAAAATGTAAGAAATGATAAGTTCAGCATTATACCCAAGAAGTTGGAAAAAGAACAATAGAGGAATTACAAAGAAAAAAGAAGAAAACAGCAAAGAGAATCTATTAATCATAATAGCAATTATCAATTTTTTTGTAATCTAACTTTGGAACATAACGTGAAGAATGGTATCCCAGGAATTCAAAGAGTTAAAAAATCGGGACACTTTTTCAAGAAAAATTACCATATTAGTAAACTAAAGGAGAAAGTTCAAAGATTATACCAACAAATGCAGAAAACCATTGGATTACTACTCCTATTTAAGATTCAAAATGAAACTTTTCATAAAACAGTACAGAAAGGTACTTTTTGCATTTAAATTTACAGATAGGAAATAAAACACAGCAAGATACTTTCAGTAATTTAAACCAACAAAATTAATATGCAGGGAAGTTCTACAGATAAAGCTTAAAAAGATGCAAACTCAACAGAAATCTGGCCAAAGCATTCATACTCAAAAGTTTCATAGATATGTGAAGAAATGCTCAGATTAGTAAGTTCAGAAGTGCAGATTAAAATGAAATATCAAAATATTAAGTGAGACAGTAAGTAAATGAGATATTAAAATGAGACATGTCAGACTGGCAAATATGAAAACTGGATTATTAAGACTTAGAGGAGGCAGAAAGATATGCACGGTGGCTGGGAGTGATGATTTAGTGTCTATGCTTCAGTTATGTCGAGGTTTTAAACATCCTAAGTCGATGACAAAGCTCCCTCTTCTTCTTAAATTTGTCTATCTTGTGGAAAATTGAGACTTAGGAAAGTGAGTAAAGCTTCCTCCATGTTGATTTGAAAAAAGCTACACAGCCCCTTGGGAAGCAGGAGGACCATTCTCCCATAGGTTCTCTTCTCTAAGTGACGCATGCTGAGGAGTCCCCCACACTTCTGCAAAAAGTGCAAAGAAACACCACCGGATTGAGTGCTGTCCCAAGGGAAGTAAGCCAGAGAGGCAGCTTTAAAACCATGTGATAGTCAAGTGTGAAATCAAAATTCTTTCAGTAGCTCAGTTAGGGAAGATGAAAAAGTTCTGGGGCTGGATGGCAGGGGTGGTTGCACCATGTGAATGAACTCAACGGCACTGAAAGATACAGTTAAAATGAAAATTTTTAAATGTGTATTTTACCATAACAGGGGTTGGGGGAAGCCTGTCATTAAAATACCCTCAAAAACTTGGTACCTTTATTTATATCTCTTCAATGGATAGAATTAGAGATTTATCCTCACTTTGAAACCACCAGCTTTATTTTTCTGGTCAATGTTTTTAATGACATTATTATGATCCTATTTATTCAATGAACGGTTATTTGCTGAATTCAAATTCATGGCAGGCTTGTGAAACACAGGGACTAATAACTAAATTTGTTTTCTAGGACCTCAAAATCTATCAGCAGGGACAAGTGTACATAGGACTAACTCTAATTTGTAGAGATGAGAGCAATGAGAAAAATGCCAATAGTTGAAGACACCCATCCATTTCAGTGAATCATCAGGAAAACCAACTGATGTCTGCAAACTGCCTGAATATTAGATACTGTGGCCAAATTGCAATCTGTTGGTCAGCTATATCTTGTGCTGCACAACGTCAAAGCCTCATTAACATTTCCACAATTCTGCATCTGGCTTGTTCCAGTGTCATTTTCCTAAATGCTAACAAATGAGTTGTTTGGCTTTCCTTAACTTCATTTTATTGTTTTTTTCCCCTCATCTTCTGCAGGAAATGAGGTAAGCTAAATGAATAGAAACTCAGGAAAAAAAAAAAAAGCAAACCCTGGAACATTAAAGATGAGCATATTTGCATAGTTATGAAATTTTACTAACAATATATGGAAGACTTGCTAAGTTGCAGAAACTATGCCAATATCTTTCAATTAATTTTCTTTCCTTTAAAAACCATCTTACCAGGTAAGATCAATCCAATCTGCATTCCAGATGTGGGACATAAGGCTGATGTTGAATCACTTGCCAAAAGTCCCTACATAGTCATTGATACAATAATGATGCAAACCCAGTTCTTTGCATTTGTTTTCACAGTATTATCTGAAAGTATCTTTCTAGATTTTTTACTTCCTTCTACTTTTCTCTCCTTGAATATAAACCCCATGAGGGTCTACCTCACAGCTGTCTTGAGCATCTACAACAGTGCCTGGCACACATCAAGTTCAGTCTAAAACTGTTGAAAGCATAAATAAATGATGTCCATTCATTGCTAGGCCATGCTGTTCCAACTCCTTCCAGTAATTCAGAAAACCTGTTTGAGACCTAGAATCACAAAATACATACATTTTTTCCAAAGACAATGCATTCCTTCAATTAAAGGTAGAAGAAATTTCTTCTCTAGATTTCACAGTTAATAAAGCCCATTAGTGCTATTAGAAAACAAATTACTATGTGTACATTTTCTTTAAAAATCCACTCTATTGGGGCTGGAGCATACAGCTCAGTGGTAAAGACATGCTTAGCATGTGCAAAGCCCTAGGTTTTCAATCCCCAGCAACCTCTGAAAATAAAGAAATAAATACACTAAAATAGACTCTTGAACTGAAGAGACTCAAAACGCAAATAAGGCTTACAATTTCTCATTTTTCAGTGAAACATAAAACACAAAGAACAACAAGACAGTACAAATACCACATGCTCTGTAACACATGCTTCAGTTGAATTTGTATTATTAATGCTTTCAGGCCTCAGAATTTGGGCTATCCTATTATTTTATTTAGACTCATAGCTGGAAGAGGTTTAAAATAAGTTCCACTCCTCAAATTGATTGCTATATTTTCCTGATCTCATGAAATCAGAGACTTTTAATTCAGGCAAAATGAACTAAGACATCATGTAATGTTACAATCTCTTACAGTCCCACACCTACTTATGCATTCTACTTTATAGATAAAGAAATGACTGAACAATGAAGATCTCTTATAAGGTTATATAGGCAATTTATAGCCAGAAATTAAGTCTCCTAGTATGTACCTCAATGATTTTTCCATCAAATCATGTCACATTTTTATGTGTTTTTGTTTGTTTGTTGTGTGTATACGTGTGTGTGTGTGTGTGGTGCTGGGGATGGATCCTAAAGACCTCAGGCCTACTGGGCCTATCTGAACTACATCCTCATCGCCTCCAATAACATTTTTTTTTTTTTTTTGGAGGGGATAGGGGGGTAACCAGGGATTGAAGCCAGAGGGGCTTAACCACTGAACCATATCCTCAGCCCTTTTTATTTTTTTTTTTAAAGAGAGAGTGAGAGAGGGGAGAGAGGGAGAGAGGGGAGAGAGAGAGAGAGGGAGAGAGAGAGAGAGAGAGAGAGAGAGAGAGAGAGAGAGAATTTTTAATATTTATTTTCTAGTTCTCGGCAGACACAACATCTTTGTTGGTATGTGGTGCTGAGGATCGAACCCGGGCCGCACGCATGCCAGGCGAGCGCGCTACCGCTTGAGCCACATCCCCAGCCCAGCCCTTTTTATTTTGAAATAGGGTCTCACTAAATTTCTTAGGGCCTTGCTAAATTGCTGAGGCTGGCTTTGAACTTGTGATCCTCCTTCCTCAGCTTCCTGAGCTGCTGGGATTACAGGCGTGCACCACCATGCCCAGCCCCTACAATAACATTTTTTAAAGGATTTTTTATTTGTTCTAATTAGTCATACATGACAATAGAATGCATTTTGATACAACACACATAATCCAATAACATCTATTTTTTGGTACCTGGGATTGAATTTAGGGGCATTACACCAATGAGCCATATCCCCAGCCCTATTCTATATTTTATTTAGAGACAGGGTCTCACTGAGTTGCTTTTGTTGAGGGTGGCTTTGAACTTGTGAACTTCCTGCCTCAGCCTCCCAAGCCACTAGGATTATAGGTGTATGCCACCATAACTGGCTCCTATAACATTTTAAAGGAAAAAAAAAAGACTTCAAATTTTTTCTTCAGTTTAAGAAGCTATGTTCAATGGCCCTTGTTGGACCATAATACCTCCTTACACAGCTAGATAGTCTCAGCCCACTATGTTGTCAAATATTCTCACACCTCTGCAAATGCCTCCACTTTGCAGATGAGATAACTGATGCTCAGGAAGTTGAGCCATCCAGCCAAGGTCAAGTCAAGTGTGCTGAATTCCAGGGCTGTGACCTGCTCAGCACCCCACAGCTTTCTCTTAGACCAGTAAATCTTGAATGGTAAGAGATTCTCTTAAGGGAGCTGAAACCATGGTTCCAGGGTCTAATTCCCATTGATTATTTGTCAGGCCTAGATTTATTGCAAGAATGGCTACCCTGAAGTCTCAGAAGACTCCAAATATGGCCCTTTGACCTACTGATAATTATGCTGAAGGAGACTGAAATCTCAGAAGCAGAAAGGTCTCTTCTGACCTTCTATCATCCACTCTCTCCGGATGTGGGTTGTGGGCCACAGAAACTAGAATTCCTCTCATTTCTTCACTAAAGCAGGCCATAAAGTGAAGGAAACTCCGTTTCCCTCCTCTCCTCCCTGAATACCTTCCTGTGGCAGGTATCTCGACCTATACCATCAGGGAACAAGTGAACAGGAAGCCCTTAAAAATCTGAACCAACAGCTTGTGCCAAGTTTCCCTCAGTGAAATACCATCAGATCATATGCTTTGGTCTACCATACTTCTGCATTATAGTACATAAAAATACAGTTTTCCTTGGGTTTTTAGGCATTCATTTCATTTCTTTTTTTAATTTTTTTTTTTTTTTTTTTGGTGCTAGAGGTTGAACCCAGGGCTTCAGGTGTGCTAAATAAGCACATGCTTTCCGACGAACTACACCTTCAACCTCTGGGTCTTCGTTTCTGTAGGCTCTTGTGTCACATAAAATGTTGCTTAAGTAAATTTGTTACACTTTTCTCTTATGTCTTCAGTTATAGGGGTCTCAGTCATGAACCTTATGACACCACACACACCCATTATTTATCACCCCTGGAGCTTGTAAGATAGAAATCATGGCTGTTCCAGGCAACTGAGATTCTGAGCCAGTGAGTTTCTTTGTGACAAAGTGTTCAGGTGATTCTTGTGGGTCACCATCTTTGTAACTATAGAATAATTCTCATTCAAGGAACTAATTTTTTTTTTCTACAGAGACCATGACAGTCAACCATAAAGTTCAAATTTAAGAGAGCCTATAAATGTGCTTTCCACAAGACTAATCTCATCTGGAGGTTCTCTGAGTCTCCATAATCATGACTCGGGATTAACAAGAGGTTTGTTTTGCCTGTACAGCAGAGTATTGTAGAACCTGTCATTCTCTCTCCTCCTCCACAGCTTCCCAAATCTAAAGGGTTTCCTGTTATTTTCATCACAGTTGCTTCTCTTTGGTAGGTATAACAAAAGGCTAACTAGAATTTCAAAGGGCAAAAGAAAAATAAAGTTAGTATGTGTATGAAAAACAAACTCCAATCCTCATCATTGAAAAATTAAGAGAACACCATCAGTTTATTTTCTGATTCAAAACGGAAGAGAGAAAAGCAGCAGCACTGCACCTGTGCTCGGCTGAGTCAGCACAGACTGCTCTGCAGCATCAGGGCGGGGCTCCACCATAGGGAGTCCCACACTGCAGGGCCTTTGCTCTAGGGGCTGCAGGCCATCGTTTCCATGGCAACCAATGGGATGGGGAGGGAAGAAAATGTATGAAGAAGAGTTTTCTTAAAATTAATTAAAACTATTTTAAAGAGGTGGGGTGTTCTGGTTTGGATATGAGGTGCCTCCCCGCCCCTGCCAGCTCATGAGACAGACAATGAAGGAACATAAGGAGGTGAAATGATTTGATGATGAAAGCTGGAACCTAATCAGTGGATCATTCATTTGATGAATTACTGGTTTGAAAGGACTACCATACCAGGTTGTAACTGTAGGCAGGTAGGGTGTGGCTGGAGGAAACAGGTCACTGGGGGCATGCCGTTGGGAATTAATTATATATCTTATCCCCAGCTCCTTGTGCTCTGGGTCACAACAGCTGTGAACTGAGTAGCTTTCCTCTGCATGCCTTCCACCATGATGCTCTTGCTCAGTTCAGGCCCAGAGCAATGGAATCAGCCCACTATGGATGACATCTCTGAAACTTGTGAGCCCCAAATTAAACTTTTCCTCCTTTAAATTGTTCCTGTTGGGTATTTTGGTCACATGACAAAAGTTGACCTACACAAGGGGTAAAGAGTATTCTTTTACTTAAAGCCAATAGGATTTTCCCCTAGAATTAAGATACAAACAAACAAACAAATCCAAAGGACCTATATTTTGTTTTCCATACACAAAAACACATGCAAACACCACACATGTCCATCTATAAATATATAAATACTAGCTTTTAGCAACAAAATATTATAAGTGTTATAATGATTCAGAGTTTTACCACAGCTGTTTTTGTTTTCCTGGGAAACGTTTCTAATAGCCAATCTTTACACTGACTTCTGTTGACTTTCCATGGGCTTCACAACACTCCACATCCAAAGATGGCACCTTAGCAACTGAGAAAGAGCAGAAGCAGGAGGTCACTCTTACCTCCTTCTCTTCTTCCCTGAAACAGGCCTTAAAAACTAGAAAAGATTTTTCTGATCTTCCCCTATAGCATGTTATAAGATTCTCACATAGTGGGCAGAACACCTTTCTTTCAAGAGACACAGAAAAGGATCCGAACAAACAGGCCTGCCAAATAACCCCTCGGTTATTATCATTAGATCATGACCCTTCTGTCCATCACACTTGGGCATTTCTACATCTAACCTATCATAAACAATACACAAGTTTACTTCTTCCTTTGGGACTTTATTTCCTTATGAAGACTCCCATGTCACATCAAACATGTATTAAACTGTGTTTTTCTCTTTTTAACGTGTCTTCTATTATAGGGCCTCAGACATGAACCTAAGATGGAAAGCAAAGACATTTAATTTCCCCTACACTTCTACAGTGTGCAAGTCAAATGGCAGTAGTTAATATTTCAAATAACCCCATCAGTTTCCCATTTCTTTTAAAAAAAAAAACTTGAAAATCTGAGAGAAGCAGATAAGCAACCTACTTCTTTCTACATCAGGTATCCCTGAATGAACAGTGGACTAGAATAAATGGACAGAAAAGAGAATGAACAGTGGACTAGAATAAATAGAGACTTTTGACCATTCTTCTCTTTTGAATCCTTTGAAAATATGCTTGTTTTAAACATGGATTTTCTAGTCTCGTGACAATGTTATCTGAAGAAAGGAATCCCAAGTTGCTCATAATTCTCAATCAAAGCATCAGTGCCTTTTCCTTGTTGGAGAAAGCCAATAAGATTTCTCCAGTAGGTCTCAGAGTGTTTCCTCTCATCATAGGATATTATGTGTTGCTAAGTAACAGAGCCTTTCTCCCATGAAAGAAGCTTAATTCAAGTCATTGCCCAGTATTATAATAGCAAATGCTCAACACACTGGAATAATGACTCAGTACAATTTCAGAAGCATTTAGTTACTCAGTCTATTTCCAAATAACAAGAAAAATTTGGTACAGAGAAAATATTTTGAACCATTTTTCCCATACAGTGGGTACAATAATGCCACATAAAAAATCAGGTATGACAAACATCTCAAACTAATTTTTCTTATGCATTAACCAACTTTTAATTCTCTGATAGTACATGCAAATTTGAGAAGTAAAAATATGTGAAGCAAAACCATAGCAAATCAGAGGAAAGAACATATGAACTCAAACAAGAAGGAGCAAATCTTAAGTGAATATTCAGATCAAATAGAAAAAATAATGAAGCTACATTTGATATTACAACACAGCAAACTTTTCCCTCTAGTAGTTATTTTTGTCAGTATACAAACTTGATAATATCATGAACTGACAGAGAGATTAACAATTAAAATAAAATCATGGAACTAAAATAAAGTATAATAATGTCTAACATTTATATAATTCTTACCTGCTAGACATTTTTCTAAATGCTTTCATAGCTTAACTCACTTAATCTTCATGAAAACTAGTAGGTAGTATTATTATCCCCAATTTTAAAGATGAAGAAACCCAGCACAGAGAGGTCTGGCATGGCACACAGTAACACAAGTAGTGCAGTGGTGGGGATGAGTGGGGAAGCTGGGCTCACCCCAGAAAGTTTGGCTCTGGAACCCACTACCTTACATGAGAATCAGGGTTGGAATTAAACAAAAAATATCATATGAGAATCTCAGACAATCACAAAGATGTTAAATCATTTCCTTCCTTTCTCTCTCATAAAAATTCGATCCAGAGAAATTATATCCCATGTATGTATGATATATCAAAGTGCAAAAATGCATTCTACTGTCATGTATACTAACTAAACCAAATAAAAAATAAAAATTTCAATCCATATTAGATATAAAAATTAAAAAGAAAAATCAATAACAAATTTAAACTTTTCTCATTAAATGAACCAACATTCAAACGAATGAGCAATCTTTAACACGAGGCACAATCTTAATGGTAATAAAGTGAACTTCCTCTGTTAGACATTATTTTGACCTCTTAGTAATAATCCTAATTATAAAATATAATCTTCAAGATATCCATTTAGAGTAGAAAGGAGAAACAAACTACTGCATATTCATACAATGGGCATCATATAACAATGAAAATAAACTACTTCCACAGTTAACGACTTGGGTAAATGTTAGAAATACACTATTGACCTAAAGAAACCAATACAGAAGAGTGTGCACTGTCACATGATTTTTGTGGAGCTCAAAACCAGGCAAAACTAAACTATGGTTTTAGAAGTCCAGATAGTGATGACCTTTGGGAAACAGGGAAGAAATAACGAATCAGATGAGACACAAAGTGACTTTTAGGTGCTAACAGTATTCCATTTAATGACCTGGATGGTGGTTAAATGTTCTTTGTGAAAATTCAGCAAATGTAGTACACAGTTCTGCTCATATATATTTCAATGACTTTATTTTTAAAAAAATAGCTAGAAAATAATGTAATATAAAAACCTGGTCTGAGTTCAGATTTGAACCTCTACTGTATTTTGAAGTAATAAAGAAATTTTGTTATGAATTATATATTAGGAAAAAAAGTATTATTGTGCTGAGCATATTAATGGTATTATAGTTGTGTTTTTAAGTGATGCATATGTGTGGATAGAATGACAAAATGTCTAGAAGAGAAAAAGAAGAAAAATAAGACATGGATGAAACAAACATAGTAAAATCTTGGCAATTATTTAACCTGGAGGAATAATAATACGTGTAAATTCATTAACTTTTTATGTTTGCAAATGTTAGAAATTTTTCTTAACTAAAGAAAACAAAACAAAAGTCCTCAACAATCCTGTGAGATACAACCATCCTTTCTTACAGTGATGAAAACAGGCCAGGGAAGTTGAGCCTCAACTTTAAGTTCATAATTGGGGTTCAGATCCACACCCTATCACCCCTCAGCAAAAGAAAGATAAAGATGCATGTTGTATTTGCACCTGCTAGGGGAACAAAACGAAGTCCGAACTTTGCCTCATTCATTTTGCAATTTCCAGGTTGGATGTTCTGCCATGATGTTCTGCCTCCCTTGAGGCCCAGGGAATGAAGCCGGTCTTCTATCGACTATGACATCTGAAACTGTGAGCCCTTAAATAAACCTTTCTCCTCCACAATTGTGCCAGTTAGGCCCTTCAGTTGCAGCAGCGAAAAAGCTGACTAAAACACCTTTTCTAAAACAGACCTCTGTGTACTTCATACGCATACTAAAGAATACTGTCAGGATAAGGGTGTAGATCAGGGGTAGAAAATTTTCCCTAGCATGCTTGAAACTCTGGGTTTGTACCCAGCACCACAAACAAACAAACAAATAAATAAAAACCAAAATAGGAACAAAGACTTGTCAAAAAACTGAAGGCAAGTCCCTATGGCAGCTCAGGATGCCTTTATGACCCTTGGAGATGCCTGAAAACAAGGAGTGAAAAAGGTCTGGCTATTATCTCAGAATTTTTAACAAGTCTTGAGAAAAACCAGTAAAAATATTTTAATTTTGAAAAAGCGTTCAGAAAAGCCAAATGTATTTTTAAGTAGCAGGAGAACACAGAATGTGGTCCTTTAATCATGACTCCTGTATTGAGCGGCAAGCTGACTGTGGTTGCAGCATGGTAGAAATGAAGGTGTGGGCAGATTTTGCTCGCTGATCACTACCCAGCCATGCAAAAATGTTCAACCAAAGCTTCAAACTGGCAACACATCATAGTAATCATCAATGGCACCGACAGCTTTAGGTGTTAATTATATTTTGTAGAAGGGAAAAAATGATTTCAAATAGTTAAAGGAAACTACAGAAGAATATAGAAAAGGGATTATAGAAAATGTAGAAAAGGGATTGTAACTGAAGGGTGACCTGAACCCATAGTGACAGATATTATGAGAGCCAACCATATACCAGTTTGGAAAGCTCTCAGGCTGATTGGCCAGGGCTCTGAACATAGGCATTACTTCTAATAACCATCAGAATAAGGTTCAGAGAAAAAGGAAGTAGAACTCCAGTTGAGATTGGGCAACAATTTGTTGAGCTGTGTTTAGATGTTTATTGCTCATGTTCCTCAGTATCTTTTAGCTTTATGAGAGAACAAACTACGTTTGCTAATGTAGGAAGAGTTCCTGGCTCCAAGCAGGTACAACAAAATATATAAATAAGCTAAACAATCACAAACTTCAAAATTCTTCACTATCAAAAAACAGGTTTTCTTCACTATCAAGAAACAGGTTTTCTAGTTTGAATCAAAATTTCTAATTGGGGATGGGCAGGTAGAACACTGGCCCATCATATGTGAGGCCCTGAGTTTGATCCCCAGTATGGCAAAACTACAACAACGAAATCACACTGAGTAAAAATTTGTTTGTTCAATTAATATTTTTATTTTCCCTAATAATGAAATTATTTTAAAAAAAAGACTCTGAGATTAACCTGACAACATGTCTTTTCTGGGTAATGTGGATGTTTCCTTATTATTAGAAATACTATGTTTTAGATATATTGAACCAGAGTCAAATGGGAAAAAGGTACAGAAGCTTTAGAGTCAAAGATCTTCACCAAAAGGCATGTCGACGTCAAAAAAGAATGGTTCCCAAATTTCATTGGTTCCATATTATTGTACCTGTTGACCTGAAAATTATTTAACTTCACATTCCCACCTTTAAAATCTAGAACAATCATTTTTCCAGCCTATGGAGCTTGAGCACATAGAATTAAAGAAGGTGAAGTGTTTTGCTTAAAGTCCAGCACCCACAGTTGTGTGGCATGAGGGTTGTTCCCTCACAGGCCACAACTCTCCTTCTTTATCTCTGATACTTTATTCCCCAAAGTACCATGTAAATCAGCTTTGATTACACAGGATGTGTTAAATTATAACTATTATTGTCTTTATCTTACACATGAGGAAATGGGCTATGAGGGTTTAAGTCATAAGCCCACAGTTGCACAGCACACAATATTATTTCAATATTTAATTTTTAAACAATGGCAAGAAAATATCCTATGAGACTTTTGAAAACAGTTTTATGGCCAAAAAAAAATCATTTGTTAGAAGACTTAAACGTAATTCACATGTTCAAATAATTTTTTTTAAAGAGAGAGAGAGAGAATTTTAATATTTATTTTTTAGTTTTCGGCGCACACAACATCTTTGTTTGTATGTGGTGCTGAGGATCGAACCCAGGCTGCACGCATGCCAGGTGAGCGTGCTACCGCTTGAGCCACATCTCCAGCCCTCAAATAATTTTAAACAGCAACAAGTACTTCTGTTGAACAATTTCACCCCACATCATGTCAGATTCAATGATGAACAGAGGGCTAGGGGTGTAGCTCAGTGGTAAAATGCTTGCTTAGCATGTACTAGGCCCTGGGTTCAACTGTAGTACTGCAGAAATAAATAGACAGACAAAGCTTAGGCAAGAAACCAGTCACTAGCAAGATCTCATTCACCATAGCAAAGACTATTTCCATTTTCACATATTTCTTTGGCCAAAAGAAGAGGCAACGTGGTGCACTAGAAAGACAGCAGATCTGGGATTAAGATTCTAGACTCTACTTTCTAGACAAGAAATCCTGGGCAAATCACTCACTTGAATCCAACTTTTTAACTATTTGACAAAATTTATAAAAAATAAAAGCAAAGAACACATGTAAAAGAATCTTACCTGTCAGGCTCAAAAAGGATGCAAAGAAGCTGGCAATTTCTTACAATGTTTTGTGGTTTTGAAGCTTTTGTTCACAAAGATTGATTGTAAGAAAGGGAACATAATCATGATTAAATTTCTACTTCAATAACTATTAAACCAGGTGACCCAAAACCTTAGAGGTAACTTACAGTTCTGCAATTTGGGTATCAAGTGATTTGATAGTGGTATTATCTGCACAGTATAAATTTTCTTAATTAAAAATTAACTGCTTACAGGCCATGAGTTCAAGTCCTCGAACCACCAAAAGTAAACACATTAAAAGAAAAAAAATAGCCAGGGATGGTGGCACATGCCTGTAATCCTAAATACTATAGACGCTGAGGCAGGAGGATCACAAATTTGGGCAACTTGGTGAAAGCCTGTTTCAGAAGGAATGGGGAGAGCTTGCCTAGTGTTTCCAAGACCCTGGAATGATTGCCAGTACCAACCCCCATCAAAAAAAAAAAAAAAATCCCTTCACAGGGAGCACGGGAGAGAAAAATAGGCAGAACATTGATGATTTTTAGAGTGATGAAAGTATTCTGCATGATACCATAATGGTTTTTACAGGTCATTACATATTTGTCAAAACCTATAGAATGTACAACACTAACAGTGGTTCTAACATAAACGACATAGACTTTGGGTAATAATCATATATCAATGCAGGTTCACTGACTGGAATGAACATACTCTGACACAGGATGTTGATAGTGGGGGAGAAAATGTAGAAAAAGGACAATGGGAATTCTATGTATTTTTTTTTTTTTTGCTCAATTTTGCTACGACCCTAAAACTATTCTAAAACAGAGTCAAATAAGTAAACAGTGTATTATACATTTTTATGACATTTCAAGAAGAAAACACTGGAGGAAGGCTTGGTGACA
This sequence comes from Urocitellus parryii, assembly GCF_045843805.1. NCBI lineage: Eukaryota > Metazoa > Chordata > Mammalia > Rodentia > Sciuridae > Urocitellus > Urocitellus parryii. The sequence continues at coordinate 44,155,229 of NC_135541.1, read as the reverse complement.
TTGGATTTGGCAATGATTTTTTTTTAATATGACACCTAAAGTACAGGCAATAAAAGCAAAAATAGACAAATGAGACTGACACTATCAGAATAGAACACTTTCATTTATCAAAGAATACAATCAACAGAGTAATTTTGCCATTCAACAACAAAAAATCAAATACTCTAATTTCAAAACGTGCAAAGGACCTGAATAGACATTGTTCCAAGATGATATATATAAATGTCTAGCAAGCACATGAAAGCGGGGCTAGGGTTGTGGCTCAGCGGTAGAGCGCTCATCTAGCATGTGCAGGGCACTGGGTTCAATCCTCAGCACCACATAAAAATAAAATAAAGGTATTGTGTCCAACTACATTAAAAAATATATTTTTTAAAAATGATGCTGATGAATGATGAAGTTGGAGAATCACTGGTTTAAAACCAGCTTTAGATGCCCTTGAAAAACCTGAAAGTAAGGGGTGGTACAGGTGGTACAGTCTCTAGTTAATGATGGTAATGTTTAGAAACAGGAAAATGTTTGACCTTAATATTAATCAAAAAATACAAATTAAAATATCAATAGGATATCACTTTCAACTAACAAACTGGCACAGATCAAAATGAATAATATACATTGTTATGGAGGGTATAGAGCCAGGTGTGGTAGCAAACACCTGTAATCCTAGCAGCTTGGGAGGCTGAGGTAGGAGGATGGAAAATTCAAAGCCAGCCTCAAGGGCTGGGGATGTGCTCAGTGGTCCAGTGCCCCTGAGTTCAATCCCCAGTACCTGCCCGTCCCCACCACCAAAAAAAAAGAATACCATCAAAGTTAGCCTCAGCAACTTAGATCCTAAGCAACTTAGTAGGACCCTTTCTCAAAATGAAAGGTAAAAAGGGCTGGGTATGTGGCTCAGTGGTTAAGCGCCTCTGGGATAGATCCCTGGTACCAAAAAACAAACAAACAAAAAAGCGCATGAAAGGGTGCTCAGTATTACTATGATTAGAGAAATACATACCAAAACACAATGAATTATCATTGCATACCCATTAGGATGGCTATTTAAGAAAAAAAAGTAAACAAGCATTGGTGAGAATCCTTGTGCATGGTTGGCTGGATTGCAAAATGAGGCAACTGCTGTGGGAAACAGTACAGCACTTCCTCAAAAAAATTAAAAAGCAAACTACCATATGATCTAGCAATCTCATATTGAATATATATCCAAATCAGGATCCATATTCACAGCAGTCAAGAGGTGAACACAACCCAAGTGCCCACCAATGAATGAATGGACAAATACAACATGGTATATACAGATAATGGAATACTGTACAGCCTTTAAAATAAGAAAATCCTGTCACATATTACACTATAAATGAACCTTGAGGATGTTATGCTGAAATAAGCCAGTCACAGAAAGCCAAATACTATGTCCTTCCCCTTATATGAGGTATCTTAAGTAGTCAAAGTCATAGAAATAGGAAATACAATGGTGGTTACCAGAGGCCAATGGGCAAGGAAGGGATGGGAAAAAAGAGTTGTTATAAAACTTGTAAAAGTCAAGGAGTTGATGGGTACAGAATTTCAGTTGGTGAAGATGAAAAAGTTCTGGAGATCTGTTTTATATCAAACAGATACAAATATGAATATGACACCAAAAGTACAGGCAATAACAGATTTACCACTACTATACACTTAAAAATGGTTTTAACCATTTTAATGCCAAATTTTATAATTTTTTACCACAATACAGTAAATAAAACAAGACAGCATCTATTAAAAAAAAAAAAAGTTAGCCCCTGAAAATTCACTTCAGGTTATGCTGTGACCTACATCTGCATTTGCCAACAGGACAACTGAGTCAAGAGAGGTCCTGTTTGTGTTCTTTGAAAAAGCTGCTGGATGAGAGGAAGCATGTACCCAAGTGAAGAACCTAACAAGAGAAGGCAAAAAGGATTCTGAAAGGCTGACAGTGAGGATGCTTTTAATAAAGAGATAAAGAAGATGCCAAAGGCTGTCAAAACTACCCGACAGTGACATCATTCGCATGTTCCCACAGAGGAGTGCAGACTGGTTTCCTCTGTGGGGTGGTGCTTCTGCATCGTTCAGAACTTTACCCCTTGGGCTTTCGTATCTTTTTGGCTCTTTTTCAGGCACAGTTGAGATGATAACAAGGAAAAGAAATTATTTCAGGCATCAGGGCAGCCGGCTCTCATTTGTACCTTGTCTTTAAATTGACCACAGCTCTGAAACCAGCTGACAGCTGGAACCTGGACAGGATCTTGCACTTCAATGAATATCTGCTTTTCTCACAAGATAAAGGGAAAGATAAATGAGAGGGGATGGGCCTGACAGGAAAAAGCAAGCAAAATAGATAAGAGGATCGGTACAGGAGGTAAGTAGGCAAGGAAACATGCATTTGAGGCTAAGCCCAAGTCTCTGAGGGGCCATTCTGAACGCACACTTACAATGGTAGCAGATACTGCCTTTTGAGTGACAGTTACCTTCAAATAAATTATCTCACTTAATGCCTCAACAGTCTCATCTAGAAATAAGCAACACTGAGGCTGGGATGGGTCAAGTGAACTGCCCAAGAACATTAGGCAGGAAAAGTCAGAATCAATATTTTAACATCAATACATTTCTCTTTTTACAAATTATAAATAACATTCTTTTTTTTAGAGAGGTAATACAAAACTGTACATAGCACTCTTCTTATCTTTTTTCTAACGCCTGTCAAGTCAATCTTATGAAGAGCAGGTGTGAATATTTGTTAAAGGTATCTTTCTTTCTGTGAATAAAAAGTTCGTCTCTTTTAAGAGGACAATTTAAGGGGCTTGGGGTGTAGCTCAGTGGTAGAGTGCTTGCCCAGCATATGTGAGGCCCTGGTTTCAATCCTGAGAAGCACACATGAGCCTGAGCACATGTGTGCGTGCACGCACACACATACACACACACACAAATATACTTCTTAGAGAAGATATAAGGTTAAATTGGTAAAACTACATTATAACTATCAAAAGCAAGTTTTTTAAAATTATTATTTTAGGAATAAAAGATCATTAATTTAGCATAGACAAATTAAAATAAAATAGACATATTTTCAATAGACTTATGAGCCCATAACACTCCTAGCTCCATACAGATGCATAAAAATGTTCAGTAAATATTTCTTCTGTAGCTCTAGTTTCTGCCACTCCCCTACACAATGCACTGTGGCCACACTATCGTGTCAAAGCTTCTATTTTCCATGCCTTAGTGACAGTGTGTGATGTGCTGCTCCCCATCTCAATGGCCCACAGAAACCTTGAAGCATCCCTCAGAAGGACCAGGAGTCCTCTTATTCACAGGGTGCTCTGAGCCTTCCTCTCTCATGGCTCCTCCTCCCTGACTTAGCCTTCCCAGGAGGACAGGGCTCACAAAGAACCAGAACTGGGCTCTATTCACTTTGTATCCCTAAGGCCAGTAAGGGTGTTTGCCACAGTGAGCCAATTAATTAACCAATTAATATGTGTTTTGTAGCCTCAAGAAGTTAAGGATGAGAAACTGAATATTTTTAATGCTTTTTGCTTAAATTTTGACAGAATTTTCCATGGACCTAGCAGACTACCATTCAAAAACAAGGACATGGAGGAACAGCAGATTAAAGTCTAAGCAACCCAGTACAAAGGACACCCAAAGTCTACCAGCCTGTACAGCAATTTTCAGGATGAATTTCCAGGTGGATGCTTCTGGGAAGCCTGGATCATCCTATCTCACCTTCTTAAACTCTCCTGCCATGCTCCTGGTATACACATCAGCCAAAGCATGGCCTCCTCAATTAGATCAGGCAGTAAAACCTAGTGACTAACAGTGGGCTCTGGAGTGCTAATGTGGGTTCAAATCCTTCTGCCTTTTGCAGCTGGGAAACCCTGGGCTGCCTGGGGTGATCCTTCCTCGTTCACATCATGTAAAGGATAAAAATAATCAAAATGACTATGTGTTTGGTTTGTTGGACAAATATATGCGGAAATGCACCTGAAGTTTAACAAACACCTGGTCCTAATACTTCCTACTCTTTCCTCTTGACTTTGCAGAATCCCTGAACTCCCCACATCTGGGAGCTTTCAGTGTGATAATTACAACCCACAGGCCACTATGCCCTCTCTACTTCTTGCCTTCTCTTCCTGTCACTAGGTTATTCTGACTCTGGCCAACTTAACTGATCACTTCCTGATCCCCATCTCCCTCCACAGGGGGGAGAAGGGACTAAACTTTGAGAACCATTTTGTTCACTAAATAATTATGTAGGGCTGGGGATGTAGCTTAGTGGTAGAGTCCTTATCTAGCATGTATGAGGCACCCTGGGTTCGATCCCCAATACTAAAAACAAAAAGCCAGAACAACTAAATGATTATGCAACTGTTGGCTTCCAGATATTGAAAACAGTTGCAAGATGGATGCAGAAGTAAAGAAAATCGTTACTGTATTTGACTACACATAATCTCTCTTAAGAACAAGTTTTGTATTAGGCACTGTCCTCTTCCATGTCCCTTCCTTATTTACTCCTCACTCCAACATGCGAGGCAGGCATTTGCCACGTTTAATAAATATGAATGAACTGAAGCCCAGAAACTCAAGAGGGTTGACTGGCAGAGTACAGATATAAACTGGGTGTGCAGAAACTGGAATCCAGTTCTTCTGGCCCGACTCACAAAGGCTCTTTTGACTATACTACATGGGATTTTTAACTCCAAAGACAAAAGGCGAGTAAAAATCATGTACTTTTCTTGACCAGGAGCAGTAAGGTGAAAGTGAGCTTTGCTTAGCTCTCCAGTAGGAAGCCACAGGTCTCAAAAAATATATATAAATAAATAAGTAAATAAGTAAATAAATAAATAAATAAAAATAAAAAGGCTCACACATTCATTCACTCAAAACAAGTTTTCAGTGCCACTCATCATGTAGCAGGCATGGTGCTAGGTGCTGATGGGCAATGGAGACCTGGCCCCATGCCTACTACTTAGTGAAAGAGACAGGATGCAGTGATCAGACAAGGAACTCAGGTTAAAGGTATAAAGAGAGAGCAGCATGAGCATGGAGAGTGTACAGGACAAGAATCAAGTGTCTGAACTGGACACAAAGGAAGCAGGGTTTGAGTTAAGACAGATGGAAGATGAACAGTATTAGGCAGCAGAAAATTGTATACCAGGACTGTGAGCCCAGGAGGAAGGAGGCATGTTGGAGGACCTGCCACTGTGCATGGAACAAAGAGGGCATGGCAGGCTCTGGAGGGTCTGGCAGAGATCCTGAGGCCAGACCACGAAGACACTTAGCGTAACAGGAAGCCCCTGAAACTGTCAGCAAAAAAGGATAAATGACTTACCTACAAAGGTATCCAAATGTTTTCTTAGCTTGATCATTATATATAAAATTTAATTAAAACTACTACATTAATAATTTCCAAAAAAGTTAAGATTTTATAGTAGTTGAAATAATAAAAAGCAAAGAATATTTTAATATTTCAGGCACAGATATAAAGTCCTATTCAAACATGGAAACATGAGTGTTCAGTTTTTTTTTTTGTAAATTAACTTCTAATATCCTATGGCAATTTTATACTACTCCAAGCACATACAAAAAATCAGGTAGTAGAGTACATGATACTTATAAATTATTGACTTTTACCTCTAGCTTACAAATTCCATTAAGAGAACAAACTGTCTTCCTTTCTTTTCAAATTAGAATTTGGGCTAAATATTAATACCTTTTCCATATGTTAAAGAAATCTCTTCTGCTTTAATCTGCCCACCTACCATGTTTTCAGTTAATTAGTTATTTTAAGAATAGCCAAGAACACATAAGATACTATATTGCTTTTTAACATGCCTAAGTGTGAGCCATAATAAACAATAATAAGATATGCACTACCTTCTAGAAATCATTACATTAGAACAAATAATATTCAAAATCATAAACCTTTAAAAATAGCACCAAGAGAATCAAAAGATTATGTAGGCCAAAATTTTCACTCTTTCCTGCTTTAAATAGTTAACTACAAGCAAACAAGTAAATGAAGTTTTAAAAGGGATGATGCATGTTACTTTTTATTCTATACTTCAAAAATAAAATGCTTGAAGTACTATATGAAAAAGTATATTTTGGTCTCATTCCATAAATTTAAAAAGTGCAGCTTACACATCATAGGTTTCTCCCAACTCTTATTTGCAAAATTTCAAACCTATAAAGTGAATATGAAGTAATGATTAGGGCCAGCATCAAAAAGAAAAGAAGTTACTAAATGATAAGGTGATAGGGCAGAAGGGCGAGGGTGGTAGGCTCACTCTGATGAGCACCAGGCCCAAGGTCTCTGGTCCCCCTTGGGAAAATGAAGCCCTCCATCTTAGGAAGGTCAACGCATCACCCCTCCCACACTGGCTTAGCTGTGCTGGAGGTTCCGCAGATATTCCTTGGGGCTGGGTGCTAAGCCTTCTCCACTCTCCCTGTCAATCACTTCTGCTCTCACTTTTATTCCTGGTTCTACATTTACACTACACTGGCTCTATGACAGCTCTAAATAAGTGCCTGTTAATGAAAGCCTGCACACCTTGCTTTCTAAGAAACATTCTACTTACATTAGCTTATGGCCCTCTTTCTATCTTTCCTGGAATATTAAAAAACCATCAGTGGAAAGTTTGCTAATTTGTTCTCTGATATCCATTTTAGCTTTTTTTCTGGAGTAATAGAACTATATAAGTTAAAGTAAGCATGTGTCTGCACCAAAGAAAATGACATTTTTCAGCCTAGTTATAGACTTTGTAGCTAATTATAGAATCAAACTCTTGACAATGGCATATAAACTTTATATATAAGTTATGTGCAACTTTCCAGGAGCATCCTAAAACGAAGGAAGGCTGCCCTTGCCCTTTTCTGGCTCCCTCCCTGGTGGATGGAAGGCAGGCTGGGAGGGGAGTTAGTGTGCTCCTGGCACTGAGGTGAGGTAGGGAAAGCAGGCAGTGCTCAGGACAGCAAGAGTCAGAGAAGAGCCCAGGTCTGGGTACCGTGCAGTGACCACTCCCAGACATAAAAACACAAGCCTGATCTCTAAAATAACTTATTTCCAGGTTTCTTCACTTATGGACTGAATGTATCTTCATGTATCTGTTGCAACTTGTCAGGAAGTTAAGTCTCCTTTCAGATCACAGGTTAGTCTGCTACTAACCATAAGAACAAGCCTTACTTCATTCAGAACACTGCCGCCTCACCCCACAAACTCTGATTAATCCACATCTCTAGGTTAGTTTGCCTTATGTTTGCTTTGTCAGCCATGAAAAGCTTTATACAAGTAACTTGAAAATCAACTCTAGAAAGGGCATTCAAAATGCATTCACAAGACTCACTCTCATCTCTGTTTTCTGATCATCATGTGAGCTGCTTCCCTCTGCCACAATGTTCCACCATGATATCCTTCCTCACCTGGAGTCCTGAGGAATGGAGCCAGCCTTCTGTGGACTAAGACCTCTGAAACTGTGAGCCCTCAAATAAACTTTTCCTCCTAAAATTGTTCCAGTCAGACCTTCCAGCCACAGCAGCAAAAAAACTGACTAAAACAGCTAGGAATAGAGAAGACATCAGAGGACCAAGATTCAGAGGGTCTGGTAATATAGCCAACCATGTTTGGTTTTGCAGCAAGTGCACTGCACAGCGAGTGGTGGTTAGTATCTATTCCATGTGCCACTCATGGACCTCTGGTTTGTGATGTACTACATCCATCCAAAGGATATACTGGGTCCTTTTTCCTTTGAGCAAATACCTTTTACCTTACCTGTGTCCTTATTCAGTGTCTTTCTGAGGGGATGGGCTTTCTCTAGTTCATACAAAGAAACAGATCTGGATAGTTCATAGAATTAATGGTAGTAAAGAGATGACTCAAGAGACTTCAGACTCGTTTGACAGCTTGCTCATAACCTTGGACAGTCTCTGTCTCTCCATCTTTAAAACAGGCAGCCCTTTCTTTCTCATCTCAATGTTTAGGTACTGTTACATGGTATCAGTTTTTAACTCTTTTGATGAAGATGCAACATGCTAAAATTAAAATATCAGAAATCAGTGTTCCCCTCCTTATCTGAAACTGAATGAAACTAAGAATGCTTAAAAAAAAAAAAAAAAAGAGAGAGCTCACTAAAATGATCTCTTTCTAATTGGCATCAAGATTTTCGGAAATTTCTAAAAGATTAAGAGGAATTCAAAAGCTTCTCTATAAAAATCGTACTTTATGAAAAGGTTAAAAATGTTGTGCTGAGTTCAGATCTGTGCAATGGAAGGTACAGGGAAAGGATGGTCACGGGGGCAGGAGGTCCTGCGTTATATATAAACAAGACACTTGGTCCCCACTATATGGACAAGACATATGGTCCCGACCACACTTCAGTGAGGGAGATGCTTTCCTCAGCTTCTCAGTTCAGGAAGGAGGTTCAGAGAAACTGAATGAAGAGATGATCTGGGACTAAAATTAAATGGCTCCAGATCACAATCCCTGAACCACTAAGTTATGGATGATATGAACTTACATAGTCAAGGATGATTAGACTTTCATTAGAGCAAAAATCCAACTAATATAGCTATTGAACAAACAACTACAATAAATACACATTATTTAGTCTTTCATCCAACCTTAACCAATTATTGTCAAGCAACATAGTACAAAGGACTATGTGGAAACCCATGTGACAAATACATTTTGTAAGCAGTGGCCAAGTTCTTTAGAGAAGTGGAAATTGTCACTTTCCTAAAGTTTGAAAATTCATTCACTTAGTTTTTTTTAAGTTTTATTGCAGTTTTGACTAATTTGAGGAGATAAAATATTGTATGTACTTATTATTTGCTATGTAATTCCTGGCCCCATTCATTCCTTTCAAAAATGCCACATTGCAATGTAGCGGTCTAGCTGGCCTATGCTGGTTTGAAGTGTCGTCTATTTATCCTTCCCTCACTGATTTTATAGAACAATGGTATTTTACCTGCCTTGAGATATGGGTTTCATGGATAATATAATAAAGACAAGAATGTCCCCTCCCCCAAGAAAACCCATGTATTCCAAGTGTACACAGAAGTCCAGATACTAGAAATGTTCCTGAACTGATGGCCTCCAAGCTATAAATCCCAATTTAGGCTCTTGGTGCTTATTAACTGAAAATAGTTATCTTCAAAGTTTTGTCTGCCCTAACCAAAGAAAACATTCCCTACCTCTAAAAATCACTGGTCTAGAAGGAATCTTAATGACTTAGTCTAATACTTGTTTCAGAGAATAAGAAAGCACAGGTCTAGAGAAGGTCAGTGGCTTGAACACTTGGTCACAAACTAACCCCAAGTGTTGAGCTCTGGGCCTCACCCCACCCTCCCTCTACTTGGTGACACTCTGGGCCTTATTCCCAATGGGTATTCCCAAGGGCAGAATAATCTGGCAAATGAACCAGAAGGCACTGCTTAAATCTTGAAAAACTGTTCAAGGTGAATCTTTCTGGCTCTCAAATCATAGGGACTTTAACCAGAGAGACTTTAGGTCTTGGGTGTTTCCTAAATATTAAATAATCATGTAGAGAAGGACATAATGACATGTATTTTACATTAAAATATTCTGGTCTGATAACTTAGTATTCGGTACTATTGCTTGCCAGAGGAGTGCCATGTTTTAACTACAAATTAACTTAGGGCTGGTACAGCTGACATAGAGAAACCTAAATAATTAACCAGGTTGACAAAATGTATGGCATCCAAATACAGAATTAGAAATAATGAGTATGTCACCAATTGTCACAATAACCATGTAAACAAATTATTTCATAGTTAAGAACATACCATAACAAAGGTAACAACTTCCCATCTTGCACAAAGGAAAACAAATTTCTCAATTGATATATCCATGTAAGTGTGTGCATGCACATGTTATCAAACTCATCTTTTCAGAAGGTAAAAAGCAATATATTAAATACTTTATATATTTTATGTCATTTAATCACCAGGAAAACTTTATTAAATAGGTGGTTTAAAGAAATGGAAATCACCATTCAGAGAATTTTATAATAAGAAGACAGTAGATAGTTTGGGCTTTGTAGGTTATATAGTCTCTGTCACAACTATTTAACTTTTTTGTTTTGTAGCCTGAAAGAATGGCTGTGGCAGTGTTATAATATAATTATAATAACATATAATTATAATAACATATAATTATACAAAAACACACCAGGCATGGTGGCATACACCTATAATCCCAGTGGCTTGGGAGGCTGAGGCAGGAGAATCATAGGTTCAAAGCCATCCTCAGAAACTTAGTGAGGCTCTAAGCAGCTTAACAAGACCCTGTCTCAAAAAAAGTCTGAGGAACAAACAGTGGCTCAGTGGTTAAGTGCTCCTAGGTTCAATCCCTGGTATCAAAAAAGAAAAAACAAAAACACATTATGGGCCATACCCTGCACCAAATATTCACTCTTTCCTAACTGGTTAAGAAACTCTCCTGTTTCTTGCCAAGCATGTTGCAATACATAAATCATATTAGAGATTGAGAGCAGGAAAATAACCTCATCTGCTTCTCATTCTACTACTCACTTTCCCCAAATGCATAATCCTTTATGATTATGGGGGAAAAATCTTTTTTCCAAGGAAAACAACTGGTCCGCTGGGAAGAGATGTCCTTTTCTTATATACTATATTTGTACTCTGTGGCCCATAAAAAGATAATTTTTTTTCCAATTCATGTTTTTAAAATTATAATTATTAGCACATATTAAACAATGGGTTTCTGTATGATATTTTCATGTATATATATAATACTTTGATCTTATCTACTTTCCCCAATACCCTTTTTTAACTCTCTTTCCCCAAAACAACCTTCTTAGCAATACATGTAGATGCTAGAATGATTTCATTGTTCTTATTGAGCTACAGTTCCAAGATAATGCCCATTTATAAACTGAATAGATTTGGCCATGCCTTCATGAATATTTACTAGGTTACATGCAAGAATGGCTTTTTCTTATCAATTCAAAATATTTATTGGAAGCTGGGAATATAATTTTGGGTAGAGCACTTGCCTAGCGTGTGCAAGGCCCCAAGTTCAATCATAGTACCCAAAACAAAACAAACCATTTACTGAACATCTAAAATGATCTAAAACTCTTGCTATATAGAAGACACCAAAACTTATACTCCTAATCTCAACATAGCACTGTAAGGACATTAATAGCCATATTCACAAGGGGAAGTGATTAATAAACACAAAAGGAAAGAACAGCACAGACAAGGTGGAAGTCTCAGTTTCCTGGGGAATGAAGACGGGAAAGTTTGATTTTGTAGGTCTGTAATCTGTGAAAACCCAGGTTATCTATCTGCCATACTGGTTCTTCTTAAAGAGCAAGCAAAATGGGCAACTAAACAACTTGCAAATTATTATGAAAGTGACTTAGCAATAAATCAAACCCAATGTCTCCCAGTTAAAGAACCAAAATATTTAATTTTACACAAAAGAGAGAGATGTTTTCAGAGGCTTCACCAGCATAGATAAGCAGCCATAACAAACATAATTTTGTTTTTAGACCATCACTGTGGAGGCATGTTTTATCCCTGCAGATACAAGCAAAACATTTCCAGGAAGTATGGGGTATATTCACCAGAACACTGGGCTGGGCAGCTAGCAAGCCACCCATTAGATATAAACGTCTCTCTCTTTTAAACCGTGTACACCCCATGATCTTTTGCCTCGTGCTGCCTTCTCACCCCCCAGCATGTTCTTATGTCTGCATTGGCTTTTTTTTAAAGATTTAAGACAGCAGATATTGACTACCTTGAAGCAGGTACAGGCAATGCTGAGCCAAAACCCAAATGTGATTCAAAACATTTCACAAAATTTGAATACATTTCCATCTCACCTAGGACAAGCCTAAAAACACTGAGTGACTTAAAATACAATTTTGCAAAATTTCACCTGTCTCTTATACCTTCGAAACTCACCTATCCCCATCTGGTAAGCATCAAGAGACTTGCTATTTCTTCTCTGAATGTAGAAATTTTTCAATGATGGAGAAGAAATTTGTTTATGCCAAGAAGCCGAGTTCACACTGTGCTGGGTGCTGCCCTGGTGAAGTGTCTCCTTAAGCCGGTAAGCCCCGTGGCACACCTACATGACTGTATTTTTCCTCAATTTAGCCTCATTTAGCTTCTGACTTTCCCCCCCTTTTAAATGGAAATTTTCAGTATTAAAATGTGCTTTGCCAAAAAATACAATAAACATTTTTTAGAATTTTGAACTTCAAAATGCTTTTTTTAGGGGTGGGTTTCTTAATTATATATCTATCTGTCCAAAGAGTGGAGATAAAAAATAAAAGATAAAAACAGAATAATAATCAATCTGGCTTTTTGCAAATGGAATTAGATTATGTGAGCAGATACTTGAAAACATGCAAAGTTAAAACTTGGTAAAAGTTATCTAGATTTTACCTAAAAAATTAAGACAGAAAAAAAAACCTTATAAAATTATATTCATTGAAGAAAATAATGTGTGTAAAGCATTTAGCACAGTGCCTGAAAGATAAATATTCAAAAAAGTAAAGAAATGAAATTATAAATTTTATTTCGTTGGCCTAAAATGTTGTCTCCTTAACCTAGCCACCACTATGATTTGAATTTCAGAAAATACATTATTAAACTTAAAAAGTTTTGAAACTCCATCTCACCGCATCTCCTCTTGGTTGAATTTCTTTCCTCTCCCTCCAGCCCTTGCTTGTAGCGCTGGGCTCTCTGTGGACGCCATGGGCAGAGTTACCATTTTGACACCAACCCTATCAACTCTGCTCACTTAGCCTCCTCCAAAAGGCCCACAGGTGCATTTGTTCCTGTGCCTACATGTTTCCTCATTCTAGAAAAGACTATAAACTTCTTGAGGGCAAAAACCAGTTACATGGTGTATTTCTCCTCCTTAGGCTTTGGGATCTTCAAGATGAACTTTTTTAGGAACTCCTTGATGATATATCACCATTGGAACTGAAGCTATGTCAAATTTTCACCAACCTCTGGGTAAACCACTGGAAGCTTTCCTTAGAAGACTTAGTAGCTACACAATGGGAATAACACTATTGACTGACTTGGGAGATACATTCAAAATATACAACATGAATTCTTCACCCTCTGCAATTATCTCAGAATCTAGGCATATCATAAACATAAAGAAAAATGAGAGAATATTTTTTAAACTTCATAATTATCTAAATAAGAAAACATACTAGGAGTAGTATTTCTTACTTTATACCAAATGTTTCTACAAGGAAGTAACTTTCAATGCTACTTAGCTTTTGTTACATTATCTGATTAATTCAAATTATAATGTCCTTTGTTCTGAATTATATCAATTAAAATGATGACTACTTAACCTAAACTCATAAAGATAAAATTGAAATATTCTAAAGTGGCATAAAACTTCTAAAATCAAAAGCAATATAAGCCCATTCAAATAGCATGTTTCCATGTAAGTACAAAAAAAACAAAAAAAAGTAAATCCTCTGCAGATAAGACCTCATCCTTGAGTCTACTACATGTTAACTAATATTTGCAAGATGTGTCAAAAAGATACAAAATAGGAAGATGCTTTTAAAATTAACTGAATGAAGAAGCAGTAAACATAATATTAGATTAAGACATAAAAATATAATCATGTATGAACTATTTGGAATTAAAAACAGAAGATTTAACAAGTGAAGATAATTATATGAAATTATAAACTTTAATCCTGAGCAGAAGCACTGAAAAAGTGACATATACAATACATAAAGTGTGTCAACTGTGGGACATGTATATAGGGTTAATAATAGGTTTTTGCTGTTGTTTTGGGGGGGTACCAGGGATTGAACTTAGGGGCACCTGACCACTGAGCCACATTCCCAGCCCTATTTTGTATTTTATTTAAAGACAGGGCTCACTGAGTTTCTTAGTGTCTAGCCATAGCTGTGGCGGGCTTGGAACTCAACAATCATCCTGTCTCAGCCTCCTGAGCTGCTGGGATTACAGGGGCACACCACTGTGCCTAGCTAATAACGGTTTCAAAACTGAGTTCATATATGATTTTGACAAAATGCAGAGGACACAGTAATTCCTAAAGACCACACATAATTAATATAATTTCTGGGAAATTGCTGTGGGGGTTCCTGAGGGTTCTACTGTGGTTTCTAAAACAGGGACAATGGCAACTTCAAAATGGTGAGGTAGAGATCATGGAAGTGGTCATGGATGGCAAGTTATCCTGAGAAAACTCGAGCACACATGTACTTAAAATCTGGAGAAACAGATCTTTAAAAAAAAAAAAATCAAGAAACTGCCAAAAATAAAAGGAAAATGAACCCATTGCTCCAGGGGTCTGAGGATCAGGTAAGGTCCGTGAATACTCAGGATCATTTCCATGGTTGCTTTGTCAATGTGAGTTTGAGAAGTAGTACTGAAAAGATGACAACTTCAAGCAACTCCAACTATAGAACAGCAGCAGACACAATACGGACAGTTGTCACTACAGGGAATCTGTGACGCATTCCACTTAAGAGCTATAATCTTTTCTCTAAACCAAATTCATAGCACTGGATACTAGATACTGCTTAGGACCCTCAACTTAAGATCTTCAGAAATTATATGTTAGGCAAACAAAAAAGTTCTTGCTTGATTTTTTTTGACAGCATAGCCAAAAATAAGGTTTACTACCTTAAATCAGGAATGCAGCATATATTCTGTGTTGCAGTAGAAATAACCTAATTTGCATGTGCACTGCTGAAAATAAAAAGAAAGGCTATAATGTGATGTCTAACTCAGTGAGCTTACAATTGACTCCCCTGGGCAAAAATACTTAAACAAGAAGACCTCTATTATGTATAAATATTCTATATCTTACTGTGATAAAAAGCAGCTCTGGTTCTAATAATTTTTCATAGCAGAAGCATACACTAAAGAGTGTGCCCTATTACATAAAATTACATTGTCAATCTAGAAATAATTTCAAGAACATATGTTAAAAAGGAAGTCAATGGTAAAATTTCCCAATGCAGAGTCCCCATCCTTAATGAATTTTAATTTGTAGGCTTAGATTAATGGAACTTCAACCACAATCAGCAAATAATAGTTAGGGTGTTATTTTACAATTTAGAAAAATTGTAAAAATTTGTGCTTACTGTAATGACTTCTTAATAATATTCTGCTTTCATTTACAACAGAATGCTGAATAGTCAGTTTTTTAAATTAATCAGAATAACTTTGTTCCAATGCAAATCATTTTTTTTAATGATGAAGACACAAACAGCAAGAAAGATGATAATAAATGTCCAGGAGAACTACTTCTCAATTACAATTCTGAAAGGAGAGGATACTGCATGAACAGAGTGTTAAGAATTCTGGCACCGAAACTATCAGTATATTCTTGACAGTGTGACAAACTGCTCCACTTTTCAAAAACATCAAAAGGATGATACAAGCCACTATACATATGAAAGGAAACATGAGAGGTTTGCTTCTAACATACATTCACCTTGCACATGCATATGTACCCTCCCTTTCTTACTTAAGATAAATGCCTTAGCTTACTATTGTTTAAACAATACTCTGCACCAGCAGGAAAACAGCCCAGGGTTGCATTCAGAAAGCCCCACAGATCATGCAGACAACAGAATCTTACCTGGGAAACCCCCCTGGACCATTGCTGAACCTGTGCTCCCTTCAGGGTATCTGCATTCCTGAGAAACATTCAGTGCTGGAAGCAGCTCAGATCCTCAACACAGACTCTGTCCTCTCTCTTCTGACGACCTTGGGCCTATTTTTTTCCCCCTCAGATATTATTCTCTTTAAGGGCAACCTGTCAGTCTTTCCATCCGGAGAAGCAATCAATTAAGCTAATTTCAAGCTAGCCCTCAAGCTAAAGCCACATCTGTCAGCAGGTGAAAGCTGCCTGGAAAAGTCTGCCCGGAGAAGCAAAATTCCTGGTTTCCAACATCTGACCCTGGATGCCTCCCGCTGCCGACTGTGACACTCAGTTACCCTGCTCACATCAGGATGATAGCTCCATTCCAGAACAGGAGGCAATATAAACGCGACCATTTATTTTGTGGCCAGCTTCAATTAATATCATTTTAATGACCTAGTTTCCTGCTGAGAAACAGTGCATTACATTAGTGGCATCTTTCTAATGAAAATTAAAAGGAGCCAGCAGTTGATTTCAGCCTGTCCGAAGTGAGGGGGAACAGTCATCAACTTCTCTCTTCCTTACAGATCCCAGCATTGAATCCTGTCTGTAACAAAGAAACTGGTGCATGCCATCTCCTGGAGTGAGATGCATTTATGTCTCAGTAACATTTTAAATGCGCAGTAAAGATTCCATTTAGGCAGTCAAGTCTTCAAGTTAGCTTTTGGGAGGTAAGAATATGAAAAAAAAATGTATAACTTTGGAGAAATCACTACAAAAATAATCTTAAATTTCAAAATGCTTCCTTGCATCCCATACCCAGACCTACTTCAGCACACCTGAATAAGCTTATCACCAACAGCAATTACTTCAGAATTACCTATCAATTACTGCAGGATCTTCTAACCTTTCTCTGTAAAATGTAGAATAAAAATATCTGTGATCACTGTATGAGGTGATTACTGTATGAGGAGTAATATTTAAAAAGTCAAGAACACCAGAACATAATTTAAATGCTACTCAACGGAACTGAACATTTTATTTATTTACAATAAATGCATTCAAATTATATCAAGGTTTGTAGCTTAGAAAGTTTTCAGAATGAAAAAAAATGTTAAAAATAGCCCAACTTCACCAGGGATCTCGCATTATAGGGCTAGTGTAAAAATTCTACTTATTTAACTTATAAATATGAAGAGTCCATAAAAAGATGATTAACTGTGCAGGAAATGAGGAAAAGAATTTACATAAAACTAAAAAATTATATTTTAACCTTTATTTCTTATAATTTCCCCTCTGTTTTGCACTGTCCAAAAATAATAATAAAGAGCACATAACTTATTTCATAAAAATGAACAGGTAAATGCTGCTAGAAGTCATTAATGCTGATTGTCAATTTAAAGTGCACATTCTTTAAATGCTTGGTAAATTGCCGTTGATTGTAGTGACATCTATTGGCAAGGCAGAGATCAACCACAGAGACACATGGATTAAAAAAAAAAAAAATAGACAAAAATTGTCAAGAAAAAGCTACTAGTTGCTCAATAAATCTTTATTTCTCATGAGTTTATGTCATGCTAAAAACTGGCCTGGCACACAGAGGAACCTACTTGTGTCCCTGCACACCCAGTGACCTGGCTTTTAGGCCAGGCCTCATCAATACCTAATTTTGTAGTTCTAGACTCTTGGCCTTATTCTCAACTATAAAATGAGACAGACTGAGCTTGAAGGCTTTCAAGTCCCAATATAAATGAGGAAGATATTGATCTATACACCATAACTCCTTTCCTAAGGTAATTTACCACTTGACAACTCCCCTTCTCTTAATGTAGACTTTTCATAAGTTTTAAAAATACCTTACCAATGATTCTTTAACTGTGAAATACTTTGAATAGCTTTTTAAGGTGTGAAATTGTTTTGAGTGAACTTTCAGAGTTGTGAGACCTACCAAAATTCCATCAAGCCTGATTGTAGTCCCAGCCTGGGCTGTTTTCTACCTCTCTAGATAGATAGATAGATAGATAGATAGATAGATAGATAGATAGATAGATAGATAGTACACACACACACACACACACACACACACACACACGTATTTTAAACTCAGGGCACTCAACCACTGAGCCACATCCCCAGTTCTATTTTGTATTTTATTTAGAGACAGGGTCTTACCAAGTTGCCTAGTGCCTCGCAATGGCTGAAGCTGGCTGTGATCCTCCTGTCTCAGCCTTTTGAGCCGCTGAGATTACAGGTAATTTTTAAATCTTTTTTTTTTTTTTTTTTTTTTTAGCTCTCAATGGTCCTTTATTTTATTTATTTATATGCAGTACTGAGAATCAAACCCAGTGCCTAGGCAAGTGCTCTGCCACTGAGCCACAACCCCAGCCCCATATTTTAAAAAATATTATATAGATTTTTTTAATAGTATGTTTATGGTTTCAGTTTTTAGATAGAGTAATTCTTTTGGAATTAATTTGTAATTTTGTTGAGAAATGACATCTCTACATTTTCTCTCCAAATGATTACATACTTCATCCCTTATTAATAATTTATTTTCACTATTTCAAAAAAGCATTTTAAATAATTATTATTATTATTATTTGGTGGGTTTCTTTTTTTCATCTCTTTTGGAACTAGGGGTCAAATCCAGAGCTTTGTGAATGCAAGATAGACACTTTGCCACTGAACTACATCCCAGCCCTCAAAAAAGCATTTTCTATTTTCTTAATTCTATATAGATACTTGGGTCTATTTGTTGATTACTTTTAACGTAAACAATGTAATGATTTAATTACCACAGTTTGGATGTTTTTAATCAGGTGTGCTACTGGCTCCTGGACAGGATAATCCTTCATTGTACGGGATTATCCCTTAATACTCCAAACAGTAAATGAAAGTAGAATCTCCATTTCCATTTAAACCAGGGAAGATGGTAATAAGTAGAGATGTTTTGACCTGTCAGAACCAGAACAGGAATCTAGTGGGCAGAGACCAGGGATGTTGCTTAACATTCTACAATGCAAAGGACAGCCATTCCCACCACAAAAAAAAATGAACCAAGCTGGCGACAGTGTCAGGGTTGAGAAAACACTGCCATTCACACTTACAAGCTCTAGACTGATTTTGAAAGCCATCAGTTTAGAACAAATTCAGATACTAGGAGAAGCTAAGTTCCCTGTTCATTATTTTTGTTTTCCAAATTTGTCTAGCATTTAATTTCCAAGTAAATTGTCAATCAAGTTATATTTTTTTAAAAAAATTACAATAAAGATTTTAATTCAAATTACATTAAACTTATAGACTGCCATTAAAATCCACAGTCTTAGTTTTCCAGTTGTGAAAATAGTATGTTCATCTTTTCCCCAACTATTCTTTTATTAAGTTCCAACGTTTTGTTTTAAAAAAAGAAACTATAGGGGTTAACAACCTGTGATCTAGGAAGTCTTAAATGAGGTTCAAGATTTCCACTAAACAGTCAAAATGATGCTCAAAATTGTGTGTGTGTACACATGGGTGATGATGTTTTTGTATCAGCACACATTTTTCTGGAGAGTGGTTTTGTAGCTTTCATGACAGTGTCTATTAATAAGTGATTCAAGGTGTTATGGCCCACTTCTACAAATTTTACATTTCTTTTTTCTGGTGCTGGGGATGGAATCCAGGGCCTCTACCACTGAGCTATGTCCCCAGCTTGAGTTTTACCTTTCTAATTGCAGAATTCCTAAAGACTATTGGGCTAGCAACTATCCTCTTATTCCATACCTGAATATAGTTCTTTGTTGTTTTGTTTTTAGGAGGAGGTTTAACACAGGTTTCCCAATTCACTCCATTCCATGGGAACACGTGAGAATTATCTAGAAAGACTATTTCTTTTAAATTTAGATATATATTTTATATATGCATATAAAGAATTTTAAATAAATACAATGATGTGAAGTGACTGCGAATACGTAGGCCTATAGAGAAGATTATGATAAAAATGTGCTGAATGGGGCTGAAGATGTGGCTCAGCGGTAGCGCGCTCGCCTGGCATGCGTGCGGCCCGGGTTCGATCCTCAGCACCACATACCAACAAAGATGTTGTGTCCGCCGAGAACTAAAAAATAAATATTAAAAAAATTCTCTCTCACTCTCTCTTTAAAAAAAAAAAAATGTGCTGAATGTTCTAAAATTAATAGCAGTAATGGCTGAACAACTCTGTGAATATACTAAGAACTACTGAACTGCATACTTTAAGTGGGTAAATTGTATAGCATATAAACTATATCTCAATAAAGTTTTCTTTAAAAAGTCATCTTACCTAACTTACAGATATTATGACTCCAAGTAACAGATTTGGGAATAAACCATATTGCAGAAGGCCTTAGCTAGTATTTTATCTTTTAAAATAACTGAAATAAAACAAAAAGAATTAAAGTAAATCAAGATTATGCAAGGTATTGGCAATTTAATTTTTATTTGCATGGGCCAAATGGCAGGCTAATTTTATCATTGTTTCATAACTCAAATATACCCTTAATATAAATATTCCTTTATAACATAATGGAGGAGGAGAGTCTGTGACAAAACCCATAAAGATGTATTTCAGTCACCAATTAAGCCAGGTTCTTTCAGAGAAAAAAAAAATAAGGTAGAAAAGCAAAACACTTAGGAGAGGCTTCCATTCAGGAATTAAGGTAGAAAAAAGGGGCTTCAGGATTCTTTTGGTATAGGGTTCCATTCATACCTGTGCTCTCCACTTAAAAGCCCAGGGACAACAAATAGGCCAACTGCATTCAGAGTTTCTAGGGCTTCATCTGAGTCGAGAAACAAGCCTACCATGTCATTCTCATTGCTTCTTTTGATCTCCCTCTTATATCTTACCAAAAGTCATTCCAAAACCTGCTGCTCCCTGTGGTTTGAAAATGTAGTTGAAAGAATGAATGCCCAGAAGTCAGAAACACGTGGCTGGTGTAAAAGTATTAACTTAACCTCTGAGATCAAAGTTGGGCTTTATGGAGAAAGTCTTCTCTAGACTTTGTTCCCATGGGATTGAAATGCTTAGATAAACTGGAGGACTGCCTGCTGAGAAAGAAAAAGCCAAGCTGTTCTGCACACAAAACTCTGAAGGGTGGCGCTGGACAGCAGCAGAAAAGGTCTCTCTGAAGCACCGCCACCAAACCTCATTCTCACTTTCATCCCCACTGTTGACCATGCAAGCCACATACCCCTGCCGCCCATCTGTCCCCAAATCTGAACTTTTGTAATGTGTCAGGCCAAAACACAGAGAGGGTCAGTAGCCTCATGGAACTTAGAGGGTTTAGTGGGGAAGACAGACATAAATCGAATAATCACATGAAAAGCAACATTTTTTTTAAGTGGTATAAAGAAAAATAAAGAAATTTGTACAGGATTAAGGAGTCAGGCAAAGCTTTCTAGAGGAGTCATTGAGCTGAAACTGGCAGAAGGTTTAATATCTCCTTCAAAGAGTCTTCTAAGTATTGAGAATGCATTTGAAGACTTAGAATATATGGCATATGGTAGGTACTCAGAAAATTCTGACTCTTATCATATAGTTACTAAAATTTTGGCAATAAACATGTAAAGGAAAGTACAAATGTGAGAGAGACAGGAAATAAATAGTGATGGAGTTTATTAAGATTCATTCTGGGGGGCTGGGGATGTGGCTCAAGCGGTAGCGCGCTCGCCTGGCATGCGTGCGGCCTGGGTTCGATCCTCAGCACCACATACCAACAAAGATGTTGTGTCCGCCGAGAACTAGAAAATAAATATTAAAAAAAAAATTCTCTCTCTCTCTCTCTCTCTCTCTCTCTCTCTCTCTCTCTCTCCTTTCTCACTCTCTCTTTAAAAAAAAAAAAAAAAAAAAAAGATTCATCCTGGGGTGGGAGATGAGAACCTCAGTAATGACTTTACCTAAAACTGAAGATAGAAAGTAAAAGGCCAGCCTTGGGGAAAACAATTTCTTATCCTGGTGAAAGGATGTAAAGGGCTAGTGGAAAAAACACTTTAAATGTTTCCAAGAGCCAACTGAAAATGTGGGTAGGAAACCAGAGAGGGTTAAGGATCTCTTCATGTCCTTAGTGATCCTGAATCCTTGCCAAGGCAATCATTTTTAACTTTGGATTTAAGGCTATTCCCATGAAGTTAGCAAAAAGATTCTGCAACATCAATACATACCTTTGGCAAACCCTGCAACCTTTGATAATGGTAATTTTGTCAATTGCTAAGCATTGTCATGGTACATGCTTAATTCTTAATCGTTTCATAATTGTTCTCCCCCAAATTCAGTGCTGGGGATTGAACACAAGACCTTGTGCCTGCTAGGTAAAGTGCTCTACCACCGAGCTACATCCTTAGCCCAATTGTTCCACAATTCTTAATTCAAATTCATGAAATTTTGGCTCAACTAACAATTATAAGATTTCTTATGATATAGAAACTGTTGTGTCATGAAACATGTTAAACAAGACAAAATAAAAGATTTAAAATATAAACACCTACTGCATACCACGCTTTGTATGCTGGCTGGAACATTTAATTTCCACAACAATTTAAAAGGTAATTACTATGGTTACTTTTTCAAGTATTACCTTTCCCTCCTTCCTTATAAATTCCTTAGTGCTAAATCCAATGATTACATTTATGTCTCCAGTCTTCTCAATTTCTCAGTAACACTCCATGGTTGATCCTCGAGATTAAGTGATGGAAGCTTTCCTGAAACACCTCCTTCTCAAACTATGTAATCTCATAATCTAGAAGTGTTCTTATGCTAGAATGCTCCTCTACTGACTCGCAGGGTAGGTGCTGTGTTCAGGTATCCTTGCTGTCTACACAGTAATCCTAAATAAATTCATCAGCATGACTTTAGCATCCTGATTGTTTTCAGAGTGTGATTCTTGGGTAGCAGAAGCAATGGCACCAACCGGAAACAAATTAGGAATGCAAATTATTGGGTCCTCACAGATCTAAGGAATCAGAAATTGGGGATAGGACTTAGCGATTACTATTTTAACAAGCTTTAATGGTGTTTCTTATGCACTAAGATTCAAAACCAAGGATCTAGATTAGTGTTTTTTATAATATAGTTTGCAGTTATCTGTTATGAAATAAAATGAATTGCTACCAGCATTTTAAAAAATAAAATTCACATTATAAAAATAAGCAATAGTTTGTGAAACTTTTGTATCAATATATACGCATATTCCTACATATATGCATCTACATTAGTTGTTATAGTTTGGGTTTTGTGTCCTTCAAAGGTCCTATTGGAACCGGTAGAACCATTAGGAGCCAGGGCCTAGTGAAAGGAAGTTAAGGTCATCGAGGCCATGCCACTGAAAGGATATGGGGATGACGACCTCCCCCTAATTCTCCTTCTCTCTCTGCCCCCAAGAGGTGAGCAGCTCCTTGGCCATGATGCACTGAGTCATCAAAGGCCCCAAACAAGTAACTGAGGACTAAAACTGTAAGCCAAAATAAAATTTTTCAATTAAGCAGATGTTCTCAAATATTCTGTCACATGATGGAAATCTAACTCACACAGTTGTTAGATTTCCATCATGTGACAGAATATTTGAGAACATCTGATTTGTTACGTAAAATTTTAAGTTACCATGAGTACAGTCCAAAAGAAAAAAAAAAAAAAACTTGATTTATATGATGACTGTAAGAGCCAGACCTTGGTCAGTTAGATCTTATCTTGGCCTTTCTTAACCATTCTACTTAACATTGCCACATCCAAGGCATTTATTTTCTCATACAACTTTTTTGTATTTTATCTTAAATTTTATTTATTTAAATCTAGTTATTTTATTCACAATGTTTATCACTATTTAAACTATCTTATTTATAATCTTCTTCCTCTACTGGAATATCAGCTAATGAAAGAATGCCCATGTTCCCTGCGACATTCCAAACTCCTAGAGCAGTGTCTGCCCACTTGTGACATCTACTTGACAAACACTTCTTGACTGGACGAACTTTTTAATTAACGACCTTTTAATACCTTTAAAGTGAGGTGTGCTTCATGTTGGTGATCTTGCTAAGAAAGGTTAGGGTCATGGGCCTAACCCTTGAAGTCAAGCTGTTCACTTCAGAGTTGTGGACCTCAGGAAAGTTATATAATCATATTTCACCACTATTAAAAGAAATATTTAGACTGGACAGTAAAAATCTGATAAAACAGTGACCTGGTTTACTTTCAGTTTTGGATAGAGGAGCAGAGTATTAATTTAGCAAGAGTTAAGAAACTAAGAAAAACCCACGAGATCATCCCAAAGGAAATATACAGTGGCCAGAGACATTAGGCTTGCCTGTATTATAAATATGAACCATCCAAGAAATACTCAATAAAATTCAAACATTTTTAGAGGTTAACAGTGAAATCAAAGGGATTTAAACAGGAAGGGAATATACATTGAGAAGGAAAACATCAGAGACCAAAATAAATGAAGAGAAGAGTCACCTATACAACCCAAATAGGTTTGTTGGAGAATATGTGAGATGTCACAAGTTTAAAGTCAGAAGGTATCAGGAGTCTTTTTATGCATTTAGTGTAAAGAACTATCTTTTCTGAGCCTCAGGATGCCATGCATTTGTGCCTGTGCATGTTACACATACCTGAGGGTGCCATAGTAAGGAGGAGGAGAGGATGCTTGACCTTTCTCCCGGCCCGAGAGTGCCATTCACAGAAGAACCCCACATCACTTTGTACCTATCTCTGCTATAGTAATGTGTTTTAAGCAACAGCAAGTGTAGATAATAATATTGGCTCTGGAGTCACAGTGCCTGGGTTTGAACCCCAATTCCCACTATTTATTAGCTGTTTGTGACCCATTTCTTAATTTTTCTAAACATGTTTTCTAATTAGAGTCCTCACAAAATGTCAACTGTGTTAATAATATATGTAAAGGCCACACCTAGTCACCCAGAGCACTTACCAAGTAACCCAGTTCTTATGCTGAGTTTTCTCACTGTTCACAACAATCCTATGAGACAGGTTATTCTATGACAGACCCTTGTTCCCTCATTGATAACTAGTGTGTGCCTTGAAGAAGTTTAAATGACTTATCCAAGAACACACAGCTACTGCGTGGTAGAACCAATATGGGAACAGTCTTAGTTGCACACTTATGTCAGGTTTCCCAGTAATTAGGTATTACTGACTTCTAGCAGTCAGGAATTATGGAGAGTTAATAATCTATTGCCGCTCTGTGCAGCTGCCTTCTCCTCTCTATCAGAATAAGGGAGGACGTCAGGACAAGCTCAGATATACTCCTCAAACAGGTTGAGAATCACATCACCAGAGTCCACATCTAACTTTATCCTCATGCCTTTGTGCCTTCCCTTTATGGCTGGTGCTTCTACTACATAAAGGGAGCTAGCTGTATTTTACCCATTTAACAGCAGACTCACTTAACACTATCACTAAAAGACAAAATGGTATTCAATTAAGATGTGACTAAATGAAGAAAATAATGCATGAAAACAGGTTCTGTAAAACTGAAAGATCAAATTTTTATAAAGTTAACTCAGTTATAGATTTATCTATCTATATATTTATTTATTTACTTTTGTGTCAGGGATTGAACTTAGGGATACATAGCCACAGAGCCACATCCCCAGCCCTTTTTATTCTTTATTTTGAGAAGGGTTTTGCTAAGTTGCTGAGAGCCTTGCTAAACTGCTGAGGCTGGCTTTGAACCTGCCAGCTTCCTGCCTCAGCCTCCAAGCTACTGGAATTACAGGCGCGTGCCACTGAGCCTAGCAGTTTCATTACTTTTCATATTTTATTTCTATTTATTTATATATTTACTATTATATTTAGAAAAATATAAAGTTAACTTAATAATAATTATTACTAACAATAATAAAATATGTAATATAGTATTCTTTGAATATTAAGTGGCAAGCTAAAGACTGTATTGCTTTATTTCAATCCTCCTCACAACCCTATGAACTAGGAACCATTATTATATCCTTTTTATAAAACAGGTCAATCTTAAATGCTGCAGCCAGAATTTTTAACTTTTAATTTCTATATAAAAATCTTTCATATATTTTAGAAAAATGTTTTCATATATTTTATGGTGTTTCACATACCATAAAATTCACCCATTTAAAATAATCAAGTCAGTGATTTTTAATATATCTATAAATTGTACAACTATCATCACTGTCTAATTTTAAAACATTTTCTTCACTTCCCAAAGAAGTTCTGTATACATTAGCAATCGGGTCTAACTCCAGATACTATACATTCATAAAAGAAATGCAAATTCTTTCAAATAAAGTCTCAGCTAAATAATGTATGAATGTGTATTTGATGCAATTAGTATAAAAAATTATGAGTTCTAAAGGATTAAATAAGACTTGGTGGGCCACCAATAATTTTGCATTAGCAATATCAACATTACTTTGAGTAAGGTAAATAATCAAGAGCTGGCATCAATGCCCAATTCAGATTACTGGTCAAACTTGAGTTAAAAGGACTTTTTAACAGTTTTGTATTCACAACCAAACAGCAAAACTGGAAGGGAATACAGGTAAAATAGCATATAACAAAGCTTTCTTCAATATTCCCTCTGTCAATGTCAAAGAGAAAAGCCTAGGAAATTAGCCACAAAACTTTCAAATATAAATTTTCTTTTTTGGCATATATTCATGCACACATTTTTGAAGTTTCCTCCTGCCCTTTATTGAAAAATGTACAGAAGTCATTAAAGCATAATTTAATAAATCCTGCATTTATTAAACAAAAAGGAACTCACTGTCAGTAAATGCATTTTCTTCTTCATTTTCATCACTGTCTACAGACGGTGCTTTGTAAGGAGGAGGCAGCTTCATAGGAGGTGGAGCTGTTCCTTGCCTCTGAAGATGCAAAATTTGAGAGAAGGGTTAATTGCTTTTGTACAATCCTTTTCTTTGCTGACACAAACCATAAAAAGAGAGTCTGGAAATATTTGACTGTAGCCAACTTCAGTTATAATTCAAGGATTCAAAAACAAATAATTTATTCTCTTATGCTTATGTTATTTTATAAAGGTGCCTCTTGGGATGTAAACATAGGAAGGCAGAACAGAAATTCAGAAGCACACCTATGAAGGCTGCTGACCCACCTAAAAGAAAGCATTCTTTCCCAGTGAAAAGGCAAGTATGTACATTTTCTTTACATTGTGGGGAGCTGAATCTTCTTTGTTATAAACAAAATAATTCAAATGAAAAACATTTCTAAAATAAACCTAAAATAAAAACTGCCCAATGTGTTAATTCTATAATTATTTGATTTTTTTTCATTATAGAATCTACAGATTTCATTCTTTAAAAAAATAATGAAACATCAACTTAAAAGGTATTCATCTGTATGTAGATGGCCAAGACACATTTTAATATTTTAAAAAAGAAATCTCTGTGATGCATAAGTATTTCTGTATAAGTATGCTTTCAGTTTATATTCCAATGATAGAGCACATCACCGTTTGACTTATATAGATAACTGAAGTAGAATAAAACTCTATGATCAGATTACCTTCACAGGACGGAGACATTTTCTTAAACGTGGAGAAAAATAAAACATGCCAAACTTTATAGAGAACCAAGCTGTTCAGAAGAATAGGAGCCAACATACCCGAGCCCTCCACGAATACCAAAATAACTGGATTAAGATTTGCTTTGCTACAGGACCTCAATAAAGTACATTCAATTATCCTTTATAGGACAAAAGCACTAATGGCAGGATATACTTCAGTAAGTGGACAATGCCTGCTCCATTACAGAGAGCAGGCACACGATAAATTCCTCCAAAATAGAAAACACTTATTTGAGACTCATGAAAGAAAACACAAACCCATTTTTATTTAAAACAATGTCTAACCACAGCAGCCATTATCCACATTTGTAGAAAATTCAGAAATGAATAAAATACAAGAGCAATAAAGGAAGAAAAGATGCCAAGTACAAAATGCTTATTAAATAACAAGAGAATCCAGAAGGGTGATGGTTGTGTCTTTAATTTTTTTGAGTGCAAAAATGCATGTGAGTGAAATGGAGAGTAAGGGCAAATGAATTCTTTTCAAGAAACCTTTTTCTCAGAATAAGGTTATTCTTTGTCAAAGACAACATCTAGAACAAGGATAGTTGGATTTGAAAATAATGTTAAGGAGTATGAATTTTTATTAATAACATTTAAAATATATTTAAGGGGAAATTATACATTATTTGATTGGCTTCTACCAACTTGAAAAGAATATAGAATATAGAATAAGAATAAAAGAATATAGAATAAAATAATATAGAATAAGCATATCGAGATCTGCCTACAGTCTAAATGTGGGTTGCCAAATACCTGGGCATCCTTCTGCTGCACATGGGAGAAAGGTGTGGATAGCACCCAGCTCTCCCTGCAGTAATGAAGGCTGGAGCAAGGTCTATCCAGCTTGGCCAGGTGATGACCATCCCCACGAGGGCAGAGAACAAGACAGACTCAGTGGCATCTTTCAAGGCACATAGTAGGCCTCCCTTAAGTATTTTCTGAATGACTAAATAACTGCTTGTCATTGATGCTGCCCAGGCTCCCTGATAAACTTTTAGAAATACAAATGATTCTTAGTACTGCATATTAATTTTATCTGATAGAGATACAAATGATTTTAGTCCAATAGAAAAGATAACTCTGAAGATTGCAGTTTTCTCGCCATATATAACATTAACCAATTTTATACCTAAATGGGAGTCTGAAGCATTTGTTCTTTCAGTAGTTATAAGTATTTCACTCTTCAATTTTCTCTGCACCAGGCTTACGATCTCTTTCTCTCATTGATTGAGTTAAATAAATACCTGACACCTGCACATTTTTTTCTTAAATTATACTTTGACAATTTTGGAAGTCCCACTGAGATGCTCAAATAGACTCACCTTCCAGAACCAATTTAAACTATGATGCCTCATATATGCAATTCATGAGCTGTTTAAATCCACTTACATGATTTCTAGGCTCCCATAGTAAATTCAAAGTAATAAAAGAATTTTTCCTTTTTTACTAAAAAAAAATATTTCCATTTATGTTTTAATTTCTGATAGTAGATAAAAGCTGATTCTTTGTATTTGGGCTATAACTTATTTCCCATTAGTAGCAGCAATAAATGGATTTGGTTTTATGGTCTGCCCACTTAGTGGCATTTGTTGGAAGGAGGAGATTGTTTCTGTAAGAATCTACTCTCCATGAGCTAGGAAGTAACAGAGAGCATGCTTGTTATTCTCTTTTCTTTGCTTGTTGTGGTTTTGAACTAAAAAATTGTCTTGTGTCTACTGGAAACAACAGTGCTTTGGCAGACAGATGGTGGGTTTTTGCATTTTTTTAGAGAGGAGGATGCTGGGGATTAAACCCAGGGGAGCTTAATCACTGAGCCATATCCCTACCCCTTCTTATTTTCGAGACAGGGACTCACAACATTGTATAGGGCCTCTCTAAGATGCTGGGTCTGACCTTAAACCTGCAGTTCTCCTGCCTCTGCCTCCCAAGTTTCTGAAATTGCAGGCATGTGCCACCACACCCAGCTATGTTTTTGCATTTCTGGGTCTGCATTGTAGGACAGACATTGAAAGCTGTCTGAGTGCCTGTAGGTAACAAATGTCCTCGCTTCTCATGTTCAATATATAATATTTTCCTACCTTCAGTATATTAATAGAGTACATGTACATCTCTTAAAACAAAAAAAAAATCTGATTGGCTTATAGAGAGCAATAAACATTATGGAATCTCATATTCCCACAGTTTCCAGAAAATAATAAAAATAAACTATATGACTTTAGATGTGCCAGCCTTAAAAAAAAATCCTATCTTCACAGAAACCAACTCAAAAGCATTTCTATGTAACAATCCAGATTCACATGGTCAAAGTGATTTGAGAATTTAGAAACAGCTATACTTCTTCCTGATCTCCTTGATCTCAGTGCAGATTATAAAACAACCTTATATATAGGTTATAATGTTACATGACCATGTGCTAGGTCTGTACTCACATGTATATGTTCGAATATATATCCGAATTCACAAATATTTACATATCAACCTGAATATTTTCAGTGTTATGAATTGAATATGAGATGTCTCCTACCACCACCACCAAAAGCTCATGTTAGGCAATGAAGCAGTGTTCAAAGGTGAAATGATTAGAGTGTGAACTGTCAACTAATTAGTGGATTGATCTATTGATGGATTACTAATTTGAAAGGAGTACTGAACTAGGAGGTAACTGTTGGCAGGTGGGGCATGGCTGGAAGAAAATAGGTCACTGGGAGCATGCCTTGGGGTTTATGTTTTGTCCCTGGCCCCTCAATCTTCTGCTTCCTGGCTGCCATGAGGTAAGCAGCTTTCTTCCTCTGTGTCCTTTCAACATTATGTTCTACCTCATCTTGGATTCTGAGTGATGGAGTCAGACAACCATGTACTGAACATCTAAAACTGTGAACCCAAAGAAACTTTTCCCTCTTTTAGATATCCTTGTCAGGTATTTTGATCACAGTGACACAAAGCTAATACAACCAGCCAATTTGATGGCCTAGCACAAAGTGAAATATCACTGACTGAACACTGGATTATTTGTTGCTGTTAAGAATAATCAGAGCATATGTATATACTGAATATTCTAGGTATCATCAGGAGGTTCACAAGAAATCATTTTGTTCTTTGTAAAGTACTTTCACAAGGTCCCCCTTAGACCTGGAGTCTAGATCTTTACTGGGACTAGATGAATATTATAACATCAATCTTACTGAGTTATAACACATAAAAGAAAATGTTCTCATTTTCAGTACAAAATATGATGGTTTGACTTTACAGTCGTACAAAAGCAATATACCAACAGGAGAAGCAGTACTTTGAATTTTGATGTTTTCATGGGGTAAGTGACATGGTACAGCACTCTCTTCAGAAGCCAGGCAGCAGAAGCTGCAGTGAGCACAGCTCTCAACCATGGGACCACAAGAAGCCGCAACTATACAGTACGTGGTGTGGCTGGGCTATCATGTTTGCTTAGGTGTGTTAAATGCACTTTCAACTTCCAATATTTTCAATTTATTATGGGCTTACTGCGACATGACCCAATTGTAAACTGAGCAGCAATTTACAATGCATCTCTTTTATAAGTCTAACATTTTTATAAGTTTAAAAATCTTCATTTTTAGAGAGACTGCCAGAGACTGAATATTATCATTTGATAATATTCAGGGGGAAAAAATGAAGTTAACTAATTGTCAAGGACTACTTCTCCGGTAACAAATCTCCCAGCTGTGAAATCCATTCACAGAATACACAAAATAAAACTGAAAAAAAAATGGGAAGAAAATATAAAACGGTTGTTATAAACTTTTAGTAATTTTACTTTTTTTTTTTTTGGTAGCAAGATTGAACCCAAGGGTGCTTTACCACTGAGTCACATCCCCAGTCCTTTTTATTTACTTTGCAACAGGGTCTCACTAAGTTGCTGAGGCTGGCTTCAAATTTGTGCCTCAGCCTCTAGAGTAGCTGGAATTATAGCCAAGATCTATAATCTTGATTGCCTCTTCTTCCAGGCTCTACATAATGCAAAACAGGTCAGAAAATACTGAAATGAGGCATAAATGAAAGACAAGGAATTTGAGACCTGCTAATTGATTCTTTTTTAGTTTTTTAGTAACTTTCTTATTTAAAAAAAAATTAATGGAAATAATCTCAAGCTAAAATTTCTATTTCTAACCTACAGCTATTAGGAATGAGTTCTGGGTGATTTCTTTATTGCCTTCTTTGGTTTGTCCATAATTCTAGAGAATATATATTGCTTTCATCTTAAGGAGAGAATGATGCATAAAAGAATTTCTTCTGATGGTGATAACTTTTGAAGAGATGGATCAGTCACTACTTGAGCATACTGACTTTGGTAACGGGTGTGCTCCCATGGTGCCCTGGGCATACTTTTATTAATTACTAATTTTATTTCTGTTCATTTTTTCTGCACTCTGCCCTCATCCGTGTGCCTCTTGGAATGCAGGTGCTTCATCATTCCAGAATGAAATAAGTGGCTTGGCACATGAGATGTGATTTCAGAGAAAAGGAAAATAGCAAAGAGCATTCTGCAGCCAGTAAACACCATTCTGTAATGGAGATGTAGACTGGGATACGATTTCATACAGCCTCAGCTTAGTGGTCAGTTGTTTTTCTTTGTAATGAGCAACTTAGCTGAAGACTGACTGCTAGTAGTTCTGGACTCCTACTGGATTCTCACTGAACACAGACAGCCTTACTATGTATTTGGCTTAATGGAGCTGGCCAAAGTTGACATCAAACACTTAACCTTTTTCTTCCTGGGATCTTATGTGGGAGCTTCCTGAATTAACTAAATTACCTGCCAGAAGTAATTAAATTAGTAGCCAATTTATTTAACTCTGTGGTGCCCAGAGACACCATGTCGGTTTCATTTTAGCTATATCCCTGGACTGCTACACAGTAACTGGCTGAGGTTTCAACAAATATTTGATGAATAGTCAGACCTTCAAGACAACATTATTAATCACTAAGATTCCAGGAATAAGGTAGACTAAATATTCTGAGAAACTCTTCTTATCACATAATAATGGATAAAATTTCTAAAAAGTGATTTGGTAACTTTTCCAGGCCCAAAACAACCATAAATCTTAAATGGGGAGATTTAGTGGAGTACAGGAAGATGACACCTGCCTGGAGGATATGTGTCTGTCCCTGGTGACCTAAGACCAGAGATTTTTGTATTTCGGATTCTGTATTCATTCAGTAAACTTGTACTTCATGCCTATTAGATGCCAGGCAATTGAATGAGACCATGATGTCCTTGCCCTCATACAGCTCACATTCCAAACCCAAACCCTCTCATACATGGGCCTGTTAAGTAGCAGTCACTGAATTCTATCTTGTCTGCCTTGCCTTACATGGGCCTGTCAAGTAACAGTCACTGAATTCTATCTTGTCTGTCTTGCCTTGCTGGAACGTAAGCTCTAGGAAGGCGGATGATTTTTGTTTATCTTCAACAGCTTTACTATACTATACTGAGGCATGACTGACATATGAAAAACTGTACACATTTTAAAGAGCACAATTTTAAACCTCAGTACAATCAAAATAATGAACATAAATGTCACCCCCAAAAGTTTATTTATGTCTCTTTTTAAGTCCTTTCCAGACCTTCATCTGGCACCCCATTCCTAGGAACCACTGATCTGTTTTGTTATTATAGATTATATTTTCTAGACCATCAGAGAAACACAATTATATATATCTACTCATTTTTATCTAATGAGAGCTAAGAATTTATTGAGTTCCAAATGTCCCTGTGAGGTCAAGAAAGATGGAAAGTTGGACTAAAAATATCTTCCCCAACCCTATCCCTGAAAATAAAGCCTGTAACTTCTAAAAGGTTGAGGAAATATTCTGCCAATGATTACCTGCAATCTGTACCAAATACTTTCACAAACAATAACAACAGTCTTTTAGAATCTACATATTATTTGTGGAAAACCACAGAATCTTGATCACACAATATGTGCTACTGCCAACCCAAATATAATCTTTGTGATTACAATCTGAACTCAAGACAAGAGTCAGCTGTCTGTTATTCTTTTCAAGAACCCTTTCCGAAAGTCCTCAAAGTTAGCATCTTCACTGCCCCCATGTACACATCTATAAAGTTTTCCTATGTGTACAATTTAATTATGGCTTTAAAAAAATCTCCCATGGATAAAGATAAAAACAGATCTAACAAATCAAAACATCTGATCACACAAGATTGTAGGGATATTTACTGGCTTTGGCCTTGCTCAAGGTAGAAGAGAAAAGGAGAAGAAAGATGTTCCTTATCAATTTCATTCAAGTCCAGATTCACCCAGGTTGGGAGACTTGAATTCATTTTGTATGTTCAGCTCAAAAAATTCCAAGCCAAAATATCAGGTAGACACAAAAAAGAAAGCCATCATGCTTTTACTAATATTAGATGAAATAGCTGCTGGGACATCACTATATACCATATCTACATATTAATACACACATCTATTCCTTAGGAATGTATAACAATTTTAAACTTATAGGGACCTAATAAACTTATTTGAAAATGTGTAAAATAAAAATTTTAAAGGCTACATAAAAATAGGCTAATTTTAACATCAAGATGAATGAGCATTAAGTTATGCTACCAACAACAAAAACTTAGTTAAAGTATATATCTGAATAACTCAGTTTGACCCAACAACTTTTGATAAAAATCTGAATCTAAATAACATATTATAGCCATTCTTCTTAATCAAAAATAGAAGGACATTTACAATAACCAACTACGTACTAGGCCACAAAAAGGTCTCAACCAATGTCAAAGGACTAATATTTCATGAACAACAATCTCTGATTATAACTGAAATGTTAGAAATAAAGTCCTTTAAAATATTCATATAGACAGGTAAAATACATTTGTAAATAAACCTATAGTAAAGAGAAATCATGCTGGAAGCCTAAAAAAGATTTAGTACTGGGGCTGGGGTTGTGGCTCAGTGGCAGAGTGCTTGCTAGCATGTGTAAGGCACTAGGTTTGATTCTCAGCACCACATATAAATAAATAAAATAACTATTAAAAAAGTAAATACTATTACAAAAAACTACTGAACAACAGAAATTCTTAAAATCTCAAAATGTAGAAAATGTGGGACTTAGAAAAAAATTATGATCTTAAATTAGTATTTCAGAAAAGAGAAAGGGTAAAAATTAATTAAACTCTGCAATTTGGTGGGGGTTGGGTAAATGGATGGAGCCCAAACAAAAAGGGCAATATAAAAATGAGAGCAAAATTGATTAAGTGGAAAATTGACAAAACAGAGAAAATCAACACAGTTCAAAGGTACTTCTTAAAAAAGAAGAATTACATGAAATATTATGTCTGAGATTGAGAAAAAGATAAGGCAAATCATTATATTCAGAGTAAAAAAGAACGATAGCTGGAGCAAAGATGATGAAACTTATGAATACATATGAATAACTTTATGCCAACAAATATTTCAAAATGCGGAGGATATCAAAATTCCTAGGAAAAAGTTAATAACCAAAGCTGACTCTGAAAAAAATAGAAAATCTGGAATGGTTCAACAACTATTCAAGAACTGAATTACTACTTTAAATTTTTCTCATATAGAAGACACAGGCCCACAATGGCTTCATAGTTTAGTTTGACCAAACAATAAAGGAACCGGTACTTAAGATGTTATACAAATTCTCAGAAAAGTGAAAGAGGCAAATATTTCAACTATTCCTTTTAGTAGTTTAGCATACCAAAGCCATAAAAATGAAA
This sequence comes from Urocitellus parryii, assembly GCF_045843805.1. Classification (NCBI taxonomy): domain Eukaryota; kingdom Metazoa; phylum Chordata; class Mammalia; order Rodentia; family Sciuridae; genus Urocitellus; species Urocitellus parryii. The sequence goes on along the minus strand of NC_135541.1, from coordinate 44,120,231 downwards.
ATTTCAAGGCCAATCTCATTCATGACCATAGATGCAAAAATCTTGAAAGAATTAATACTAGCAATGGTCAAAAAAAAGATCATGATCAAATTAAATATAATTCAAGAATTCAAGGGTAGTTCAACAATCCAAAATTTATAAATGGAATTTACCACATTACAGGATTCAAGAAGAAAAACTTATACACACACATAATTATTTCAGTGAATGCAGATAATACGTTTGATAAAATTCAATGTCAATATCATTCATGAAGAAAACTCTTAGCAAAACAGTAAAGAAATTCTTCCTTAACATGAAAGATTATCTACAAATACCTACTGCACATGATATTCAATAGTGAAATATTAAAAACATCTACTTAAATATTAAGAGGAAAGTGACAATACTAACATTACTTCTATCAACACACCAAAAATTTTAGCAGATTCAAAAAGAAAAACAATGAAAAAAAATCTTTTAAACACTGTCTTTTTTCCAAAGAACATATCATCTGTATAGTAAATCCAAAAAAAAAAAAAAAATCTTCAGAAACAGTGGTAGAATTTGAGATTTCTTATTAAAAATATTATATGGAGTACATAAACAAAGATACTAGAGGGCCATACATAAAATGTTTAAAAGATTTTGAAGACACAATTTAATAGCAACATGAAATGAAAGGAATAAATCAAAAGATTTGTAATACCATTTTGGACAAAATTTTATTACAAATTGAAAAAGCATATATATTTTTATATAATATACTTTAATGTTAATATAAATGTTAAGTGGTACATCTTTTATTGTATATTTATTATATTTATAATTTAGGTAGGACAGCATATGTGCAGGGATAGAAAAGTGACCAAATGAAACAAAGATGAAACTCAAAAAGAGTCTCCCCTTGTAACCCAAGTATTGACAGAGTTGCAATGTAAATCAGTGGGTAATGGAGGTCCTATTTTAAACAGTGGGACAACTAGTTATCTTTATGGGGAAAAAGTGAAAATTTACCCTACCTGATACCATATCCTAAAATAATTTTTAGGTTAACAAATTCTATTTGACTACAGGTTGGAAAACAGGAATGGGTGATTAACTCTGATCAAGAGTCAAGTGTTTCATAACAGAGATGACCTTTGGTCTGTTCCTTAAAGTATAAAAAGGATTCTTTAGGAAAATTAATGTGAGAATAAGTTTCCAGGCTGAGAGAACCAAGTCATAGAAACTCCCAAGTGTGAGCAGCATGTTCTAGGAATGGACCAAACACTGGTCCAGCTGAATGGGAAAGAGAGATACAGACAAGGATGGCTGACTGGTCACTTACAGTATTTTTCTACCTATGTTTCCCCAGGTTTCTGGCCTTCGTCCTGGTGAGAACCAGCTATGTGCACAGGGAACAAATACTTACACAATACGTCTACACTGACACTTATCAAAAAACAAACAGCTCAAATATGCAAGAAGAAACCATAAATATTTTTAGAAGCTTGAAAGGTTCAAGTTACCTTTTCCTTTTTTTCTGGAGTGTCTTGGCTCTGGTTTTTGGCGATTTTGTTGCCCTTATTATGTATGTTAGGAATGACCTATGATCACAAAAAAAAAAAAAAGAGGGAGGAAAAAGAATAAGTTCAAATGCCAGCATCATTACAGTTCTTACTGTGCTGTTACTGTTTTTCAATTTTATTGATTCTATAACATTAGGATTCATTTTGACATAATTATAAATGCATGAAATATAATTTGCATTAATTAGTCTCTAGTACTTACCCTTACCCTCCCCTCCTCCTTGCCTCTGTTCCCTTTCCTCTACTCTACTGATCCATGTATTTTTTTTTAATTAGTGTCTTGTGCATATACATAATGATGAGATTCACTGTGGTATATTCATATATGTACATTGGAAAGTTAATCAGATTCATTCCACTATTTGTACCTTGTTCTGTCCTTTCTACCTCTCCCTCAAATCTCCTTCTACTCCCCTGATCTTTCTTTTATTTTGATGGAATTTCCTAACTCCATCTTCTTTATCTTCTCTTTATTTTTTCCCCCTAATTTTAGACTACCTTCCACATATCAGTAAAAATATATGTCCCTTCACTTTCTGAGTCTGGCTTATTTCACTTAGCATTATAGTCTCCAGTTCCATCCATTTACCAGCTGTTGCTGTTGTTTTGTGGTGTTGAGGATATAACTCAGGGTCTTATGCAAGGAAGGCAAGTGCACTATCACAGAGCCACAACCCCAGTCCTTCTTACTCTACTTCTTAAAACAACAAATACTTAATTAACTTCATGACTTCATCTAAAATGTAAAGATATGAGAAGTGCAATTCTAAGCAAACAATAAAAGTTTGGAAATTGTCAAGATAAATGACCTCAAAATACTGTAAAATGTAGATAGATAGAGATCAGAAATAGAAATAAGGTTTGTGTGCATGGATCCAGAAGATGAAAATAAAGAAGACTTCATTTCATTTTCCAAAGTAAAATCTGAGTGCTGACCTAGGTGTTCTAAAAGGACCTAATATACAGTTGCATTCATTAAATGTTTACAAATAAATGAAGTTCAATTTTATAAAAAGATTTTAATTCTTAATGATGCCAACACAGACTACTTTTTGACTCATTTCTTTTTGTAAAACTATGAAAAATCTTAGAAAAATATATTATTTTTGGTTATTCTTTTAAAGCTCTTCAAATGGTTAATACCAATAGTCACCCTGATGACAGACATGAAAATTAAAAAAAAAAAAATCACTCTGCTTTCTTGGAAAATTAAGAACTGCCTAAATGCCAATCTAGACAAAATTTAAAACAAAATAATCCACTTCTAATTGCAATTTTAATATATATATTTGTAGATAGATACAATACCTTATTATTATTATTTATTTTTATATGGTGCTGAAGATAGAACCCAGTGCTTCACATGTGCCAGGCAAACACTCTACCATGAGTCACAACCCCAGCCCTCTAAATGCAATTTAAGATCAAATTTTCTTCACTTTTACTATGCTAAAGAAATAAATCAATTCAGAATGAGAATGAGAAAGTCTCAGGAATATTTAAGAAGAATATAATAGTAATGACTTATTAGCATATAAGTCAGTGTTTCCTATCTGAACAGACACTATAAAAGTGCTTAGTATTTATTTCTCTATTCAATGTACACAACAACCTAAATCAGAGATTGGCAGGTCTATAGAAATTCATTTCTTATCCCGAAAAATCTTAAAATAAAACATGCTAGTCTAGTTTTGTTTTTTGAATAGAAGAGAAATATTCTGTATGCTTATTATTACAATTAAATTGACAAAATGCTCACAAAAAGACTACAACTTTTGAGAAAATAGAAGACAGCATATTTCTTGTAAAAGTAAAAAAATATATATATTTGTATGAGATTGATAATGCAAAACATGCATGTGCCAAAAAAAACAAGTGCCATTATTGTATTAAGGAAGTACAACTAGACTATAAGAAGAAAGAATAAAATATGTGATGATAAACTTAATGAGCTGAAGTTAAACCCAATTCAAAAAATTTGTTTTGGAAATAAAAAATGTGATGCAGTTATGTTATTAAGTAAAAAAATAATGTCTTGGCATATAAACTTCCTATAGAGGAGTACAATATAAGTCATGGGTTCTGCTCTCAAATAAGCATTTGCCAAGTAAATTCTAAACACGTACAGAAATTTTTCCAGCATACTGAAAATACAGTTGAGAATTAAAAGGGAATGTGTTGGCGATGCTCCTGAAAAGCACCTGAGAATGTACACATAAGATGATCACCACTCAATTCATAGTATCGTGAGAATTTTTATGTTACTATGGCACTTTTAGATATTGGGCCTTTGATGGGCATAACATTAGGAAATGAATTTTTAGGTTTTGAGGGAATTGTTCAAAATTTAATGCAAACGGGTCAAAATGATTAAGGTAGCCAGGCACAGTGGAATATGCCTGCAGAGCCAACTACTCAGAAGGCTGAGGCACAAGCATCACTTGGGCCAAGGAGATTAGGGACGGCCTGGGCAACAACATTGTGAGAACCAATCCCAAAAATTAAACACACACACACACAAAAAAAAAACTAAGGCGTTGCCTATATTTTTTATTCCTGGATGATCTATATGACTTGCACCAATAATTAAGCCAAAAGAATCATTTTGCGAAGTATTAAACTTGACTTGTTTCCTTGCCTCATTCAACAGGAATCCTTTTGTGCTAAAACCGAGTTAAAAATAGAACAAGTCATAGACATAGTTTTAACACCATCCACAGGATGTACTCCCTTGGCTGGGACCACAGACTACGGTTCAATGCTTGAGGATGGGAGTGCACAGTGTGGCAGCCTATTACAGCGCAAGGGGGGAGGGGGGAGTGATGTGAGTGTGGCATGATGATTAAGAGGTTTTTTTTTTCTTTTCTTTTCTTTCTTTTTTTTAACAATTGAAAGAAATAGCACTGTTCATGTCCTCCAAGCAAAAAATTTCCACTTCAGCTCACTAGCAAAGGCTGGATTGAAAACACGGCCTTTTTGGCTGACTCTATAACCTGTTTAAATGCTTTGAATATTTTTCAGCAGAGTATTCACACAGTTGGCCACATAAATGTACAATTTGATTGACTCGTTTTTTACTCAGAATTTATTTCTTGGGAAATGACATTTGGCAAAGAATAATCTGGCCAATTTTCCTATTGAATTCAGTTTCCAGAAATAAAAGTGATGGCCTCAACTACATTCTCAATAGTATAAGAGTTAAAAACTGAATTCCAAAAAACCTAATTAAATTTCAGATTTTATGAAAATGAGAGGACTTTATTCAGTTCACCCTCTCAGTTTGGATGGTGTAAGAACAGCACTAAGAATGGAAGGCTGTGTACTGTGGCGCAGCACAGAGCCGCTGATGGGAGAAGGCCGAGGCCCCTTCATACCAACAGGTTACAAGAATGCTGACCTACCCCATCAAAGCCTCTGCTGGGGCAACCAACCATCTACCTGCCAGTTCAAAAGGGTCAAAAGCATGAGACTATATTGAAAAGCAAATAATTTTTGTTAAATATGCAAAATTTTCTACTGTTCAGAAGTGCCAAATTTTGAACAACTGTTCTTCAGTTATAGGATTTAAGGATAACACATCTGCGGCACATTGCAATATAATATGATACAACCTGCCATTGACACTTTCATGTCAGAGTTCCAATTCCATACCAGATAACTAATTACAGAAGAAAATTTTTAGAATCAAATACTGTCTTTCTTTCTTTTTTGGGGGGTGGGGGGGCGGTAGTGGTACTGGGGATTGAACCCAGGGGTCTCACCCATGTTCTACCACCAAACTACATCTCTGTCCTTTTTTAATATTTATTTTGAGACAAGGTCAAACTAAGTTGCCCAGACTGGCCTTGAACTTGTGATCTTCATATCTCAGCCTCCCGAGTCACATGTGCCACTGTGTCCAGCAGTACTGTCATTTTCTAATTCAAATTTCCAATACTAGAACATGCAACATTGTCAACATGTCTGCATTTTTATATGCTTTAATAAATATATAGAACCAAATATATATATTTGGTGGTATCTTTAGAATGTGTTTACACCTGACCTTCTCAATGTTCAAAGCATTTCATAAACAGAGTGACAGACTTAGAAAAGTGAAATAACTTGCCTTCAAGTTAGCAAAGCTGGTAAATAAGGAATTGAGAAACTAAAAACAGGTCTGTTTGCCACCAAAGCCTGTGACTAAGCTCAATGCACACTGTAAAAAAATCAAATTTGACCAAGAGATCAAAATTGGGATGAAAAATGAAAATTGAAATTAATGACTAAATTTGTATAAAGCAAATACCTTTTTCTCAAAAATAATGTAGCTAAGTAACAAAGAAAACACTTATAAAATATTTGGAGGTAAAGCTTGATTAGAGAAAGAAAGAATATTATTAACCTTTTGGAAACAGAAACTAAAACTTACTCTCGGAGTAGGTGACAAGCTCTGAACCACGAACACCACAGGGTTCCCAGAGTTCTTAATGGCCTCAACTGCTTCATTGTGCGAGGCGTTCTGCAAATCTACTCCAGACACCTGAAACACAAGTGATTTAGTCTGACTGGAAAGGCATTAGATATTGTTGGTAGGTTAATTCAAAGTTCGTGTAAGTTGAGAACAGCCAGAGTCTATTGATTACACCACAGCCACGAAAAAAAATAAGATTGGCCCATAAAATGCTTTGCCTTTTTTAGAAAAATAACACTTCAACTTCAGGAAAATTAATATGACAAATACATTATTAACAACGGCCCTCGTTAAATATAAGGATCCAAAATTGGTAGATCATGGTACATAATTAATTCCCTTTGTATGGCAATTGTGAAATAAGTTATTGTGTATGATAGAACTTTAAGTTCTCACTCTGTCATTAGCATAGCACACAATTCTGGGGGTGTGGCGATGATGGGGAATCTCTTTCTGGACTTTTGCTCTCTCTCCATTAAACTGACAGGAATATTTTAAACCAACTGCCTATTATCACAATTGAGAAGTTGAATATTTTTCAAATTGTGTTAAAATAGAAGTACCCTAACAACATAGAAGACTTTTAGTAAAAGAGCCTGTGTTCAATAAATTTGGGTAACTCTAAAGGGTTCCTTAATATAGAAAGTGGGGAAACTTAACTTGTTAACACGGTCTACGTACCTCCAAGAACACTATATTAAGCAAACATAGTTAACACCATCAATGTTAATGCTGTAAGGGGAGGAAGTTTTGGTCATTTTCTTCACTACCACATTATTATTGTGTTTAAGAAATGTATTTCACAAGCACAAATACAAGTCGAACACTCCTCGTTCAAAAAATTCAAAATCTGAAACTCTGTAAAGCACCGATGGGTTACCGCAATTAGAAAACTCCATACCTAACTAAGCTCATGCAGCAGGTTACAATTAGAAGTGCACTAAAAATATTACATAAAATTACCTTCAGGTTTTGTGTGTAAGGTATAAATGAAACAAATGATTTTTGTGTTTAGGCTAGAGTCCCATCCCCAAGATAGTATGTATATGCAACTACTCCAAAACCTGAAAAAATCCAAACTCCAAAATACTTCTGGTCTCAAGCATTTCAGATAAGGAACACTCAATCTCCATAACCCCAGATTTGTCCACACAGAGCAAGTCGATGTAGTTCTTTGATTTAATCTTCATGATGATGTCAGTAGGTTTGAATTCTCAATTCCAATTTATTTGGAAACTAAGAATAAGAATAAGGCGGGACTAATAATTTATTGGACTTTGACCCATGACCTCCAGGGCCCTTTGCATTCTACCAGAAACCATAAATCAAGGACAAGCAGATTCTTGGATGAGAGATACCAACTATAATGTCATCTAATAAATCTAGCACAAGGAAAATCACATTCCAATCCTATGACATTCTCTTTGCTTTGATATGCCTTTAAAATTTGGCCCCTCCAAAGCCCACCACACGTAGACCATGGATCCCCCCTTCCCTTGATGGAGGCTTCAACTTTGAAGGGTGGACTCCTTTCTCCAGGCAAGCACACATATTCCGCTGAAACACAATTATAAACTTTAGAGCTCATTAAAGACTTGGGAGAAGCATAATGCTCACCATCTGCCCAATTCTATATAGAGGCCCTTTTTAAATTGTCATTTTCAATCAGCTGAGGGTTTTTGTTTTATCATTTTATTTGTTCTTCTCTACACTTGAGAAACTCACAAATTGTAATACAACATCTGAACTAAGGCACATAAATAGAACAGACCAATTATATATACATGCACCGACACGTGAGGAAAGGGCTTCTGGCTACGATTCTTTTACTGTCTCAAATATGTTTCAAACAAAAACAATATTTTAGCATCATTTACCTCAAGGATTTTATCTCCAGTTTTAAGTGCATTTGTTTTTCCTGCTGGACTATCTTCTAGCACTTGTTTGATGAATATACCTTTAATTTCCTCTCCATTCTTCAGGCGTTTTATAACCGTTTGTCCACCAACAATACTGATACCAAGAGACACGTTGGGTTCTCTAAAAATCTCAACACTACAACAAAGAGAAAAATAAAATCCACTCGTGAACGAGTTAATTTTTTGCACTGAAAACATCCAATGTATGCCATATTCTTGTGACTTGTTTTATAAAAATAAATTTTCTAAATATATTTTTACAAATGTTATAGGAATTGTACCTAGTTCCAAAATTACAAGATGCTATCAATTTATGACAAGTGAAAGTTTATGTTCTAAAACAGATAGATCGCTAAAACATAAAAACAGCTCTTGAAGTTTAGAGAAGGTTTAGCTAGGACTCAAAGCTTCCATCTCCTATTACAATATGTTTTCTGTGATTAGTCCATCTCCTTTATATCCATTACATTAGCAGAGAATGGACTGAGAAAATGAGATGGGTTAAAACATCAAGAAAGTCACATATGCCATTTTAGTAAAAAGCTCAGACTTCTAGAATAAAATAAACTTATCACTGAGAGGTCCACAGCACAAGGTGCTACCCCAAATCAGAAGGTTAACCTTGTGGTTCTTCAAACATAGCACAGATGTTATCTGCTCCTAAGGCCAGAAAGTTTTCTTTTCTTTCCACCACCATGTCATTTTAAAAAGAACATATGGAATAAAATTTGCCTTTGTAAATATTATGGATTTTGCTTAAGCCATAGAGATATGACCAGTAATTAACTCATATAAAAACGGAACTCAGAAAACAGCTCCTAAGAGTTTTTAAGACAAAACTCAGAATTCAATTGCAAGAAAAGAACAGACGGGCTGGGTGGTACTGGAAGAATTAATAATGCATAAAGAATGGAGAAAGCAGCTAAAGGAAGACTTTTACTTTCTTAAAACTCGGCCCTGGTGAGTACTTAAAACAATAACCATAATCAAGGGAAGATCAGTTTACACATTGTTAGTTCAAACAAGGCACAGACTTGAAGTCCCCACCAGGGGAGGAAGGAAGAGAAACCTACAGCCATGGGCACTGCTGTTTACACGAGGGCAGCGTCACCATGTCTAAACAGTGCCACCCAACCCACTGACAGAGGCAGAATAAAGTACATTTAGTCCATTAGTTTCTACCATAAATGGATATTAAACTATTTCCTCTGAAAAAATATCAAAGATTTTCCTAATATTGGTCTTTTACTCTGGCTAAAAATCACTAAATAAGACAAAATGAAACTAAAATTTAGGCCATCTTACATGTAAATTACCACAATTGTGCAATCATTAGAGTGTGACTAAATAATGCTCCATTAAGACAGAGGAGCATGCAGAGAATGTGCTTCTACATAGAACGCCAATAATATCACCCACGTACATTCTTGGTGGACCCCAGTGGCTGAAGGTTGGTGTTTCTTCTCCTTCACCTTCTTCTCTCTCAGGTAACTCACTGAGGGGGAGAGAAAGGGAAAAAAAAAACACAACTTTTAAGACGTATTCTTATTCTGAAAGGTTTGTGGAAAGTTTTGAAATTGCACAATCTATACAGTGCTGTTTTAGTCTGCTTTTTCACTGCTGTGACTAAAACACCTGACCAAATCAATTGTAGAGCAGGAAAAGCTCATCTGGGGGCTCACAGTTTCAGAGGTCTCTGTCCATAGGAGACTGGCTCCATTCCTTAAGGCTCTAGGTGAGGGAGAACATCGTGCCAGAGAAGTGTGGCAGAGGGAAGCAGCTCACATGATGATCAGAAGGCAGAGACAGACCCCACTCACGAGATACAAAATATATACCCCAGAGGCACGCTCCCAATGTCTACCTCCTCCAGCCATATACTATCCACTTTCAGTTACCATTCAGTTAATCCCTATCGGGGATTAATTCACTGATTGGGTTAAGACTCTCACAACCCAAACATATCTCCTCTGAACCTCCTTGCATTGTCTTACACATGAACTTTTGGGGGATACCTCACATCTAAACCATAATTACTGCTAAATGGTTCTTAATTTGAAGCTGTATGTGTATGTGTGCTACGGGGGATTGAACACAAGCCCTCACACATGGTAGGGAAGTTCTCTACCACCACCTCCAGTTTTATTGAGATAGGGTCTTGCTAAGTTGCCCAGGCTGACCTCAAACTTGTGATCCTCCTGCCTCAGCCTCCCATGTAGGCAGGATTACAGGCATGTACCACAATGCTCAGTCATTTTTATGCTTTCAGAATATTTCCATCAATAAATATACAAAAGAAACATATTGTTTTAACATTCAACACAACAAATCCTCACATATAAGAAAACCATAGAATGATTATTGGTGACACTCTACATGTGATTTTTCTTTAAAAAAAAAAAGCTGTTCGATTTGTACAATCTCACATTTGTTTATCAATAGGTAAAATGTTTCTTAAAACTTAGTATTACTTTGCAAGGGCTATGGGTTATTAATGGAAAAGCGGTATATAGGGGGCTACTAGGGTGCTGGTAAAGTCCTATTTCTTAATCTGGAAGCTGGTGATACAGATGTTCACTTAACTAAAATATTTATTATTTATACATTTTTTCAGTATGCATTTCATACTTTAAAACACATATTTAAGATAGAGCACTAATCTCCAGGATATATAAAGAACTAAAAAAACTTACCATCAAAAAAATAAATAACCTGGGGCTGGGGTATGGGTCAGCAGCAGAACGCTCAACTAGCACATGTGAGGACCTGGGTTCAATCCTCAGCACCACATAAAAATAAATAAATAAAGGTACTGTTTCCAACCAACTAAAAAATAAATATTTAGAAAAATAACCCAATCAGGGCTGGGGTTGTGGCTTAGTGGTAGAGTGCTCGCCTAGCACACACAAGGCACTGGATTCGAACCTCAGAACCACTTAAATGTAAAATAAAGATATTGTGTCCATCTAAAATTTAAAAAAAAAAAAACCCAATCAATAAATGGGCTAAGGAACTGAATAGACACTTCACAGAAGAAATACAATCGATCAACAAATATATGAAAAAATGTTCATCATCTCCAACAACTAGAGAAATGCAAATCAAAACTACTCTAAGAGGGACTGTGGTTGTGGCTCAGTGGCGGAGTGCTTATCTCACATGTGTGAGGCACTGGGGTTTGATCCTCAGCACCACATAAAAATGAATGGATAAAATAAAAGTATGCGTCTATCTACAACTAAAAAGCATACAAAGATTTCGCCTCATTCTAGTCAGAATGGCAATTATTAAGAATATAAGCAATAATAAGTGTTGGCAAGAATGTAGGGGGAAAGGTATTCTCATACATTGCTGGTGGGACTGCAAATTGGTGCAACCGTTATGAAAAGTGGTGTGGAGATTCCTCAGAAAACTTGGAAAAGAACCACCATTTGACCCAGCTACCTCACTCCTCGGTTTATACCCAAAGGACTTAAAATCAGCATACTACAGTGACACAGCCACATCAGAGTTTAGAGCAGCTCCATTCACAATAGCTGAACTATGGAACCAACCTAGATGCCCTTCAACAGATGAATGGATAAAGAAAATGTGGTACATATACACATGGAATATTACTCAGTTTTAAAGAAGAATGAAATTATGTTATGCCCTTCAACAGATGAATGGATAAAAAAACTGTGGCATTTATACACCATGGAATATTACACAGCACTAAATAATGACAAAATCATGGAATTTGCAGGGAAATGGATGGCACTAGAGCAGATTATGCTTAGTGAAGCTAGCCAATCCCTAAAAAACAAATACCAAATGTCTTCTTAGATATAATGAGAGCAACTATGAACAGAGCAGGGAGCAAGAGCAGGAAGAAAAGATTAACATTAAACAGAGACATGAGATGGGAGGGAAAGGGAGAGAAAAGGGAAATTGCATGGAAATGAAGGGAGACCCTCATTGCTATACAAAATTACATATAAGAGGTTGTGAGGGGAATGGGAAAATAAACAAGGAGAGAAATGAATTACAGTAGATGGGGTAGAGAGAGAAGATGTAAGGGAAGGGGAGGGGGGATAGTAGGGGATAGGAAAGGTAGCAGAATACAACAATTACTAATAGGGCATTATGTAAAATTGTGGATGTATAACCGACGTGATTCTGCAATCTGCATTTGGGGTAAAATTCATAACCCACTTCAATCTAATGTATGAAATATGATATGTCAAGAGCTTTGTAATGTTGTCAACAACCAATGAAAAAATATATATATAAAAAATGAATAAAAAAATAAAAAATAAAAAAATTTTAAAAAAAGAAATTATGTTATTTGCAGGTAAATGGATGGAACTAGAGAATACAATGCTCAGTGAAAAAAGCCAATCCCAAAAACCCAAAGGCTGAATGTTTTCTCTGATAAACAGATGTTGATCCATGGGAGGGTTGTGGGGAGGTAGGGAAGAATGAAAGAACTTTGAGGGCTGGGGATATAGCTCAGTTGGAAGAACTTTGAGTTGAGGAGAGGGGTGGGACGGTGGGGATGGGAAAGACAGAAGATTGAGACAGACATTATTACCCTATATACCTTTACGATGAAAAGCCAAGTGGATAGTCCAATCAATATAAATGGACGTAAACAGGTAAACATACCTCTTTCATAATCACGTCCCTTTGTAAATCATTCTAACCTTAAATAATTCCCATTTTTGTATTCCATGAATATTGTGTAGTTTACAGAGAAATTTTGTAATTAAAAATCACATAGTTAAATTTATCTATTTGATACGCACATACTCCCAGCTACCACTCTTATATTTTCATCTGTCAAGTTAGGTCAGTACTGAACCGCTGAACTGGGTAACAAAAAATGCTGAATTACAGAGTAATTGGTTATAACAGAAATGCGATCTAACAGGCTATAAATATTATCTGAAGAAGAGTTGGGAGTCTAACCTGTTTCATGAAATGGGTGTGGACTTTACACTATAAAATAAAATAATGCCAGATACCATAAATAGTGTTAGCCTACACAAAAAAATATAGGCACTACCTCTTTTATTTTGTTTTCATAAAAAACCCTGAAGGAAGCACAGCTGGGTGGATTGTGTTATTTTACACATGAGGAACTGAGACTCAGAAAACGTTCAGGAACACCACATAATCTCACAATCTTTGGACAAGTATCCAAATCTTTGTTTCAGCACATACTGTCAATGCTCCAATTTTCTCTGAACTTTCAAGTCCGATTAAAAAATGGCAACACACTATCTACCTGCTGCTACACAGACTTTTTAGGAAATAATAGCCATAAGCCCACATGGAAAGAAGCTGGGTGATATAGATCATTCAAACATCAGTTGTGGGATCATCATGCCGCAGACACTCCTGGTTATTTCTTACCTTAGCCAGTCTAATTTTCATGAATTAAAGGATCATAATATTAGGATGGGGAAACACCTTGAGAGACATTTGCCAGTTACTTATCTAGTATCTTTTTCTCCCTTTTTCATTACCAACATAACCTCTCCTTTATTTCAGGGGACACCATGCCCACCTTGGGAAAAGAATACAATTTCTGAATCCCTTCAGCTAAGGGAACAGTGTGCCATGTCCTGGTTAAGCATGTGAAAATGGAAGTCTCTGGACGAGGTTTCCAGGAGAAGCTCACTAGAGAGAGGATTGGCCCGCAAGAGCCTTCAGCTCAGAGCCTCCTCTTCCTCTTGTGTAGAATGTAGAGGTCCTAGTGGGGAAGTGACCATCTTCAGATCCTGAAACAAAGAGGACTGATTTCATGTGGAGCAACGGGGAAGAGGGGAAAAAAAAAAGAGTTGAAGACCCTGATGGCAGTAGCACCATATCACCTAAGAACACCTTCTGTGGCCCTTTTTACATGGAAAAAAAAAAAAAAAAAAGAAGGTCCTGTTTGCTCAAGCCACACTATGTGGGTTTCTCTTTATGAGCAGCTGTCTGCAATTCCTAAACAACACACTCACAATTCCACAAACGTATGTGAATTGTAACTTGTCCTATCACGATTGTTCTTTACACGTGTACGTGTATATATTCATTGGACAGTCTTAATCCTGGCATAAACTTTCATATTTTGATGATCTTCTCTAACAGTAACAAAGAATAAATGAGGTATGATTAACATTTAACCGACTCTCAACCAATATTCATTCTCATTATAATTTTTTTCACTTGAATTCATATAAAATATTTCCACCTTACCATAAATACATGATTTTTTTTTAATTTAGTACCATCTTAGTTCAAGGTATTGGTATAATTTAATGTATATGTCATTTCAATATATAATACACTTAGATTATGTCCTGTTTTTTGGAATATGGACATTACTGTAAAGAATATCTTCATGTTCTGCTGTATTCTAGAATTGAAGTCTCCTTTAAATAAATGTTAATTGAAGTGGGAATGAAAACTAAAACAATCTTAAAAATCTTCTCCATTTTCCACTTTTCTTTTACACGGGGAAAGGAAAATAAAGTAAACATTTTTACTATGGCACATTTATACTATCATAAAAATTAATTTCATCAATTAAAAAATATAAAATAAAAGGGAAACTAAGCTTTAATAAATATTACAGGTTATTTGTTTTTCTAATTTCAATAGTGAAAACCAAAAAGTTTCTGAACATCTGGCTCTCATACACAACATAAGGGAGTACAGGAACCACTCTGTCTCAAACATGAAAAATTGAGTTTTGATAAAGTATGTAACAAAAGGATTATTCTGCTCAAAGAGACTCACTAATTTTTTTCCACAGTTTACTGCCCTTCTTCAGGGAGTGTGTCTACACATATTTTATTCAGATTATTTCATACCTAAGGAAGGATGAAGCTTGTGAAAATTTATCCATACAGTACAATTTATTCTACAAGTGCAGTCATAACAGATGAGCAACTATACACACTAAAGGAGTTAGTTTACATTAGTGAACTCAACTACCTTTCAACCTGAATTAACATTTAACTGAGAAGGGAAAATACTTACACTGTACCCATTCAGATGCAAATCTACACAAACATTTGAAACATTAACAAGAGATTTCTAACCTCAATTTTTATAAACTGTACTGTAATTAAAGATGATAAATAGTCCTATCAGTTAAAAATCTCACATCCTAAAATAATGGAACTGGGCTGGGATTGTGGCTCAGTGGTAGAGCACTCGCCTAGCCTGGGCGGGGCCCGGGTTTGATCCCTCAGCACCACATAAAAATAAAGATATTGCGTCCACCTAAAGCTAAAAAATAAATATTAAAAAAATAATGGAACTTTTCAAACTCATATAACATAAAACAGCAAGAGTGAACCCTATGTACTCTGGGTGATAATAAGTTCATCAGTCACAACAAATGTACCGCCCTAGCAGGCAATACTGATAATGGGGAAAGTGACACACGTGTAGGTCAGGGGTATATGGGAAATCTCTGCGCCTGCCTCTCAATTTTGTTGTGAACCTAAAACTGCTCTAGAAATTAAAGTCTTAAAAAAAAAAAACACTAAACTTTTGCCTCTCACATTCAACCAGAATTTTCCCCCTAAAGGAGTCAGACATCCAATTAGCCTTTCATTCTAGGCTTTCATTCCATATATAACATACGCCCACGGTTATTATTCTTTACAGATTGGGGAGGAAAGATGGAGTACTCACTTAGTGAACAAGCAGACATTAATGGCAAGATTTGATCATGATAAAATTTTCATCATCATACAAGATTCAAGATAGTTAAGTACTTCATAGTCTACATACTAAGCCTTATGAGGGTCCAAAAAACTCAGCATTCCAAAACGGCAGAAGCAGATAGAGCTCTGGTTGTGACTAAGCAATCTAAAGATTTATTTTTTTCTCTTTAAATCTAGATTCTATATGGCAGCTTTCTGTGATATATCACAGGGAATATGAATGTTTGGAAGCTGGGAGAATGAGCACTGGTGTTTTCCAAACTTATATAGGTTTATTTTTACTGATGCTGCACTATGCTTTTCAAGTTGCAAAGCAAATTATTACCTGAGACCAGTACATAAGGAATTAGGTATTCCCTTACACTCATATTTAGAATGACACTGACATTATACTGTGTGAAAGAAGTCAGACACAAAAAAATATCTACTGTATGACCAATTTACATTTGTTCTAGAACAGGAAAAACTAAATTACAGTGTTTGAAATCAGATTAGTGTTTGTCTGGTGTAGGACAAAGGAGGAGGAGGGAACTTTCAGGGTGATGGAAATGTTCTGTGGCTTCCCTGGGGTGTGGGTAACATGATTATACAGCTCTCTCAAACTATATCCTAAAATATGTATATTTTTATTAATATGCAAAACTGTGCTTGAGTGTTAAGAAACAAAGTTGAAGTCATACATGGCAAACTGCTTCCTCGGGTCAACCTTACTTTTCTTCCAATGTTCTGTAGAACCTGGATTTGTAATCAGACATCTAATTTCTATTGTCAATGGCATTAGTGTATTATTTCTATATAAATCTTCATCTTAAATTTTCACTCTCATCTTGGCCTGCAGTAGCATTTTAAGAACTACAATGTGTCACGTGACACAGCAGATCGTGCCTAAATCCCAGCAGCTCAGGAGGCTGAGACAGGAGGTTTACAAGTTCATAGCCTGTCCCAGAAACTCAGCATCTTAACCCTAAGCATCTTAGCAAGACCCTGTCTCAAAATAAAATATAAAAAAGATTGGGGAAGGGGCTCAGTGGTTGAGTGCTTGTAGGTTCAACAATGGTACCAAAAAAAAAAAATCAGCAAGAAAGAACTGCAAGTATCACATACATGAGGCTATAAACTGCCTGGTAACCCCCTTTTTTGGGAGTACTGAGAATTAAACCCAGGGCCTCATGCATGCTAAGCACTCACTCTACCACTGTGCTACACTCCTGTGCTTCACTTTCCCTTTTCCTTCCAACTTTGACATTTAAGGGTAGCCCTCTCTCAAATATACATATTTATCCTTAGATTTCTTACCAATGTTCTGGATTTACACATAATTTTGGGAAGTTGAATTCAAAGATAAACCTATTAGATAGCCACCACTCATTTAAAAGGCACTAAATGCCAGGTACTGTATTGGGGACGTAAAATATAACATTAATTTATTTAATTCTTTCCCCAACTATGACATCCTGCCTCCTGCTCCACCTTCTATGCATAATAAAGTCTTAATCCCCAGCCCAATAATTTTCAATTTTAAATACAAGTTTTTCATCTTAAGTTCATTATCCTTCCCCATGTCTTTGACACTTTCCTTTACTATGGTTTGATCTTCAATTTAAAAAAGAAATCTTCAATCTCCCTTTAATACATTCAGCAGCAATCGACACTACCCAGAGAACACATCAAGGCCCATGAACCAATCATTGTTATTGCCACCACTATTACCGCCAGCCTTTTATTGAAAGTTTACTATGGGCAAGGCATTGCATTAACCTGTTATATACATTTTTCCCAGCTTTACTGACATACAGTTAGCAAGTAAATAATGTAAGTCATGTATTTATATTCTTATTTAACCTATAGAATGGCTTACTTTACAGGTAAGGAAATACAGGCACACAGGAAAATCTCTCAGAGTCACGCAAATAACAGAAGAAAGGTTTGAATGGTATCTATGATATATTCATACTATAGACCTATTAGTCTGAGAAACACCCTTGTCCCCCACTATGGGCACCCATATGCCTTTAGGCAGCAGGTGATGGCAGAGATGAGGAAGAGAAACTGAAACTTAGGAGTTCTGAAGACATGTTCTCAAATAGCCTAAGGAAAAGAATACTTGGAGCAAGTTCATCTAGATTCCCTCCCACAGTGCCCACTGTAGAAGTCACTAAGCTTCGAGGTACTTTGGGACTCTTAATCCTATTTCTGCCTCTAAAGGTAAGAAGTTGGCTTGATCAAAAGCACAGTACACACTAAATATCAGTCACTGAATCCTTACTTTTAGCAAACACACAAGCACAGGTGTACACACACACACACACACACACCTCTGCAGAGTCCTACATAATATTAAGGCAAAGAAGAAACTCTAAAAATGCCATTCAGTGCTACATAATACCTTGATTATCTTAAAGACCATCCTCCTAAAGAATCTATGGGATTCTGAGTGGCAATAAATATTCACCTGTGAACCTAACTCCATGAGGCATACCCTGAAATATTAAGAAGGGGGAGTATGATTTACGGGAACTCTTCTAGAACGTGCTGAGATTTAAATATATCCTACATCTCTGACAGCAAGCCAAAAAAAAAAAAAAAAAAACACTTTCAAATGCAAGACTGATTTCCTAAGACAAAGGTCACTCTGAAGTCCTTAAATGCCTGTGCCTCTGTGCCTGCATATGAAATCAGTTTGTCAAAGTATTCATTTGAGGAGAAAAAGCAACGGGACAGGAGAAAAAGCACAGCTTCCTTCCTGAGGCTGGGAGAATTGACAGCCTCAATTTTTTTCTCTGTGCAAGGAAGGTGGGTGGGCTTGGACGTGTGTTTAGATATTTTCCAATTTCTACAGTTTAGAGAAGTAGTTTCATTTCTTGAGTTCTTCTTTGAGATTCAACTATTTACACTAAGTACAAGAGAAATCAAAGAATCAAGTGTATGACATTTGAAGAGTAATTGGGCTACACAGAAATTTATGAACTATGCTCCTAACTTTTCTTCAGGCATGTCTCTTAAGGAATGAAATCCATTATTTGTCACCATGTATTCCTCTGAGGACTGTCAGGACTTTTCACTTTAGGACACTGGACCTGACAGTTCTTTTCCTGTGACTCTGGCCTGTTTCTACTGAGTGAAAAAGCCAACAGATCCCTCTAAGTAGCTGGGCCTTTCTACAACCTTCATTCCCTTCAGAGATGAGTTATGCATAGAAAACAATTTGTTATGAATCTTCTATCTAAAACTCTGTTGCAGAACAGTGAAATGCACATCATTGAAGTCTAGGATGCCTCCTCCTATGCCAATACCAAAACAACTCCTGAGGCTTGTCCTCAGATGCTCTCCCTTGCCATATGACATCCCAAGGCCTGCCCCACTGGGCCATCAAACCATGGCGTCTCTTCAGTCTGTAAACAAAACTCCTATCCCCTGCCATCTTGCTGCGTGTAATTTGTAGCCCTCTTCAACAGTGCTGGTTCTTGTCAGAGATTCTACACTCAAGTGGCTGATGCTCATTCTCCCACTCCCTGGGAGCCAGAAAAGAGGGTCAATATTTTTCTAACTTCTATCTTTGTTTCAAAAGCTTGTCTCCATCACCATAACTGTCTCTCTCTTCCCCCCACCCCCCTGTGATGCTGGGGATTGAACCCAGGGACTTGTGAATGGAAGGCAAGCACTCTCCCAACTGAGCTATATCCCCAGCCCCATATCTCTCCTTTTAACACCCACTTTAGTAGCACCCCACCATTCTTAGTAAATAGCCTCTCAAATGACAGAAAAAAAAAAAAAAACTCATTGGAAAAGAATCTTAGATTCCTGTCCCAAGTTATTTTAAGTACCCATATGTGTACCTTCATTTCAAGCCTGGCCCCTTTCTCAGTGGAGAAGGTAAGCTTCCCTTCATCAAATTCTAACAGGTGAATTTCTATAGGTATGTAATATCATCCCCTCCTAGCACCATCTTCAAAGACTGTTTAATCACCCCTTTCTAGCATCTAGATATTCATTTGCTAGACCTTCCCACAAATAAAATGCTCTCAAGTTTCATTTATCTATTCATTTATATATGAATTAGTAATACTTAATGAACATGTACTTACATATGAATGTAGTTATAGATATGTAAAACCTACCACTTGCCCTAAAGTTACCTAGGTAACAGCATTCTATCAGTATTTTCTCATGACAAGGATTCTTAAAATAGTCTACCCTTACAATTTCCAATTTCTAATATTCTGTTCCAATCTCAACCCATTACTCACTGATGTAAACTCTACTGAAACTGTTCTATGCTTACCAAGGGCATCCATGTGACCCTGAAAACTTCTCTATCTACCTTGACCTGTCTGTACTTTGTGACCATATTCTGTGGTGATCCTTTTGTTAAAGTGCTCCTGGTTTCAAATTCCACCAAAAGTTCACCAATTTCTTCTACCTTTTATTCACTCTCCCTTATTCTTTCCTTCCTCCAATCATGTCTTAAATCCTACTGTTTTGTTGGACTTTGATCTGGGCCCTATGTTCTTACTGTCTGAGCTTCCCCTTGATGACCATTCAAATGCTGGAGTTTCACATACATTTGACCTTGCTGCCAATTATATGTATCAGGACAGTTGTCAATAATAGTCCCCAGACTAATGTGTCTAATGGACTTCATTTCACTTTGTACTCCTATGGATATTTCTACATGTGACATGTCCCACAGGGAAGTCATCATTTTTCCTTCCAACCATGAGCTCCTATGATCTTGATCACAGAATTAATGTCCCACTGTCCATCCAGTTTCTTACTCTAGAAACAAAAGCCATACTCACTACTTCCTTCTACTCATAACGTGTATGAGTAGGAAGTAGTAGTTACTCACTTACTCACTGATGTAAACCCTACTAAAACTGTTCTATGCTTACCAAGTTGCCACCTCCTAGAGATTCTTTAAGTCCACCCTCTCAATTTGTCCTCAATGTATTTGCCTATGCTATTAACATGAACTATGAATTAATCTTCATTCTATAAGAAAATATTCTTTATAATCCATTGTGTGCACAAAAACATAAAATTATGTGCATGGTCCAATTTTGGTTACTATGTGAAATCTCCTAGTAATTGTCTAATATAATAGACTTAGTCATAATTTTCATTTTATTTTCCAAGTGTTTTATTTTCCATACACCAAAATCATGCATTTTCTAGAAATCACACGCTCACAAACAAAAAAATCCAAAAATAAAAA
The DNA here is from genome assembly GCF_045843805.1 of Urocitellus parryii. Classification (NCBI taxonomy): domain Eukaryota; kingdom Metazoa; phylum Chordata; class Mammalia; order Rodentia; family Sciuridae; genus Urocitellus; species Urocitellus parryii. The sequence goes on along the minus strand of NC_135541.1, from coordinate 44,099,385 downwards.
TCCGGAGAAACCCTATTTTGTAACATAAAAACAAGGAGAAATTATACTGTACCATGCATCGGTGGCATATCTAGAAGACAGCATTCCTGGATAGACAGAGGCCTTTGAAACATCTCGGGTCCTGGGCAGTTGGTATAAAGGTAAATCTTCTTGTTCCCTTCTGGGAGCCACAGCAGGAAGATCAGTGAGCATACTAGGACCTTGGACATCATTTGGAATCATCATATCTGAAGAGCAAATCCAGACAATAGGAAACATAAGACATAGTCACTTATCCTTTGGGCGTTCAATAAGTTAGGGCAGCCACTATGGGTAGGCACGATTTCAGCTAGGAAATATTAAACAAAGATGCAAAGTCAGGTGGAGGTAAGGACTAAGGTGAAAAGTGAAAGGACTGTAGAGTAGAAAAAGGTTACAATTTAAATGTGGTTTCACTCAAAAACATGTATACCTAAATATATTATATATACATATATTTTATGTATATATACAAATATACATATATGATATATATACATATATGATATATATGTAATAGTATTATTTTATCAAAATAATTTCCTATGATTGTTTTCTAATCTTACTGCAAATTTTCCCTTTATCAATGTAGGCTGTCCCAATTATAGGTACTCTGACACTTAAAAAAAAAAAAATCAGTCAATGGAATAACAAATAACCAAATTAAAACATTTATATTTTTAAACATTACATTTTTTAAAAGTTACCTTACTTAGTTCTCACATTGAACTAAAAGGAAGAAAAGTCACCATCAACTGTCTTATAGGAAGAAACTCAGGTTTGGAAATTTTTGCCTGGTGATTAAAATTGTATGGTATGTAGGTGACCATAATTTATTTAAACGTTTACCACAAAACATTTTTGCAAAATTCTTATTAATTTTGTTTTCTTCTTAGGATGGTTGGCATAATAAGCTTGGGATGTGCTGCTGGGAAAAGGGGAACAGCTTTGCAGCTTAGTTCTTACATTCTTCCCTAGGTCTAGGCATTATATTGTAGAATTTCCATATTAATAAAGAAATTTTTTATAAGTCATGCTTTTCTCTTTACATTTGCTGTAATAAACTAGAGGGAGCTCCTTTTGTCTCACCACAACAAAACAGAACATGTGCTGATGTAGCAGGTTAAGGTCAGCATACTGTGAAGCACAAGTGTATATGTAAGTCTGCATAGATTGTCTACAAACATCCTCACATGCAACTATATGAACATAACATAATGCACAAGGTACAAAACATACATGGGATTCCACACAACAATTTTCCATGAATAGGAAATCAGGCTGCAATTTAATGGTTTTATTGTATTTACAAAAAAAAAAAAAAAAAAAAAAAAAACCACAGATCTGGGATTTGGAGGGAGGAAGCTGACAGAAGCCAAAGAAGAGGTACACCAAAATTTTTTCATGTGGACTAGAAAAAAATGGAGGGATATAAACCAAATCACAAATGCCTTTGCAGATAATTTTTGTATCTACTTTGTGCTGATCTGCAGTTTTATTGTTTTTCTCGTCTTACCCAAATATCTTCACAGAAGCCTCACTTATTTATTCACTTCCCCATCAAATGTCACTCTGCACCCCTCTCCACTCTGTATCCACTTACATCGCTTGATTTCCCTCACCACCCATACCATGGCACACACAGATGTGTTATGTTCTGCCCGCACCAGAGCGTAAGCTCTAGGAACAGACTTGACTTTGTTCACAATTCTACCCTCAGGATTCCTATACAGAAACCACCCAGCAAGCATCTTGTATATGAGTAAATATGACACTGGTTTAATGAACGAAAACTGAGTTTTTAAGTTAAAAAAAAAGATGAATATATTGTTTTCGTAAGTAGAAAGCAAATCAAAAAAGTTCACAGCTAATGTTATTATTAGCACAGATAACAGTTATTTGCATCACTCTGCCCATTTAAAGAACATGTATATCTTTTATAACCTTGAAAAGTGGTTTAAGACTTCTGATTAAACACCTTCTGTGATCTGGGAATGGTATTTATTCAAACAACATTAATAGGGAGCCTAAAATAGCTCTGTTTAGTCAAACAATGCAGAGAGAGACTAAAATCTACATACAAAGTGCTTTGTAAGGTATTGGCAAATCTTACAGAAACCTAAGGAATTATTTGTTGTTCTCCATTTTCTTCTAGAAAATACGATAATTACAGATAGAAAAGCAGTGCTGTTGAAAAGGTGAGTGTGCACAACTCAGGGCAGAGTGAAGTACAAGATGAGCAATGGAGAACCCGGGAGGGCCCAGCGGCAGGCAGCCTTGGTGCCTAGGGAGGACCCTCAGGAGTCTTACCATGGAGTTTATGGCACAGCTTCACAGGATGCATAGGTAAAAACAGTTTTCCCTGCAAAATATTTCTTTGAAATTTTTGTTCTCTGAAGAAATTTTAAAACATCACCAATTATGTGATTAAAGTGTAGAATGAAAGCTCAAATATAAGGAAGATGATGAAATACTTTTTTACAGGATTGATATGTTAGTCAGCTTTTTGTCACTGCGACAAAATACCTGAGAAAATCAATTAAAGGAGGAAAGATTTATTTGGGCTCATGGTTTCAATCCATGGTTGACAGGGTCCAGTGCTGTGGGCCTGTCATGAGGCAGAGAATCCTGGCTGGTGAAGTTGCTCACCTCATGGTATCTAGGAAACAGAGACAGAATGAGTCTGGGGACAAGTCCAAAGGCACACCCGCCAAGGACCCATGCCTTTCAACTTGGTCACATCTCCTACCAATAGTCCATTCAGCAATGAATCCATCAGTAGATTAATCCATCAGTGAGGTCAGAGTTCTCATGATCCAATTACTTCCTAAGAGCTCCACCTCTGAGCTGTCTCTATCACAGTCTGGGGACCAAGTCTTCAACACATGAGCTTTTCTGGGATATTCCAGGTTCAAACCATAACCCTTGGATAATAGTAAATAGCATGGCTTGGATCGAAATGATAATAAGTAAATTGTAATCCTTATTAAGATTATAGACATCTATTATTTGATTTGATGCTTCTTGTGGGTTTTTAAAAATTTCTTACAGAACTTAAGCTAGAAAATGTGATAAAGATAAAAGGTCTAATGTAGCTTCTATACTTTATTTTATTTTGAGAAAGCACAAACACTGAAGAGGGCCTGGAAGTGGGGGCAAGACTCAGGCAGGATGGCCTAAAATCAGAGACCAGGCCTAAGACCAGGGATCTAGTTCTATTTGCAGAGTTATTTCCCATGTAGCTTTGTTGGTAAAAAGCAGTCTGTTAAATTACACAGTTGGGCTGCACAGGTTCTGCAGTTTGTTTAAACTTTTCATTACCCACTGCATGCAAAGGCTGCCCGTGCCCTTTGCTCTACTGCCTCCTCGATGGACCCTTGTGGGTGCTCAGGCACACATTTCTCACCTCTCACAGTGCTTGACACACACTTTACAGAGCTGTTCTCCAAGTGCACCACAGGACCCAGGAGCCCATAAAACAAATCACGTCCTGGAGGGCCTCTCCAGTTGTTAGGTAATGGCCAAAACAGGGGCACAGAGGTTAGAAAAACAGGGAAGCTTAAAAAAAAAAAAAAAAACTTCTGGATAAATGCAAGTTAATGCTTACAGGAGAGGAAGGGGGTAATTTTCAAAAGGTTTATTACTTGGTCAGAATGGTACCAAAAAAAGGCAAGAAGAATCCAAGTAGAGGGGGGTTTGGGTGACTGCCTAACTGAGCAAATGAAAGAAAAAAAATTAGAGGGCTGGCATGCTGTGGAATAACTCCAAGAGCAGTATATCACTTTCTCATTGAACAAACGTTTCTTGAGTGCATACTATGGTAACAGAATCAGATACATCCTGTCCTTCAGAAGCTTAGTATACAGCATAAGACAGGCCTGCAGATGAGTACATGCACAGGCTCTTGGGGCCAATGATGGAAATTCGTCCAAGGCCACTGTAGGTACAATCCAGGACAGGGCAGTAGGAGACAGGAAAATGGAATTACTTTCTGTTTGAAATCCTGCTACACCAAGTGTATTACTCTTTGGAATTTAGCTTGTATGCCTTATATTATTAGCCATGTGATTTTGTAGGTGTAGTTTCATAGCTCATGAAGAGTATAAGAACCTTAAAGATAACACAATATTGGTTTGGGTTTTTTTATTGTTGTTTTAGTGGTACTAAGGCTTAAACCCAGCATGCATTTTGCCACTGAGCTACATAACCAGCCCATAGTTATACATCATTTTGGATTAATCTCAGGGTCAAGAATAGCCCTTAACACACAGGTTCTCAAAAATGGTTTTTAGATTGTCCTATAGATAAATCTAAGATTGCCTGTTACTAAGAGAATAGATAACAAGCTATGGATTTGAAAGGGGCCTCAGAGAACACTTAGACCAAATCCTTCAGTTCACAACTGAGGAAATGGAAAGGTGTGGAGAGGCCAGGGGCTTGCCTGGTGACATGGCAGGTTAACAACCCTGATTTGCAAACAGGGTCTTAGCAGATGATGTTAGATCTTGAGGTGAGATCATCTCGATTACACAAATGGGCCCTAAATCCAATGACTGACATCCTTTTGAGACAGAAGAGAAGAGCCAGATGAGGCTAAAAAGGCTACATGAAGACAGGGGCAGCAACTGCACTGATGCAGCTGTGAGCCAAAGAACACAGAAGCCACCAGCATCTGAAAGAGGCCAAGAACAGGTTCTTCTCCAGAGCACTCACAGGTATTGATGGCACCTTGAAGCAGGACTTCTAGCCTCCAGTACAGTGAGAAAGTAGGCCTACTGTTTAAAGCCATCAGGTTTGTAGTAGATTGTTACAGCATGATAAGAGACTAACACAGGCAGCAGAAGGCACATAAAGGAACTCTGGACTCACTCAGAAGATATACAAAGCAGGACTCAGATCAATGAGACTGGATTATCCAATTAACTGGATCATCCCCTATCTTCTTCCCAACTACCCCTTGCATCACTCCCCAGACACCCACCCATATATCCAGTCTCCTCCTCTCAGTCCTGAGGGTATAAAGCAGTGGTTACAACCACAGAGGCAGTTTTCCCTCCAGGAGACATCTGGCAATGTCTGGAGACATTTTTATTTTGATCAAGACTGGGAGAGGAACTGTCACTGCCCTCCGTGGTGGAGGCCAGGGAAGTGACTACTCATGCTGCAATGCACAGGGGAGCCCCCGCCCACCCCCACACAAGAAGATCCGGTCCTAAAAGTGACAAGACTGCCACAGAGAACCAATGGAAGTCAAACAGATAGCCTATTCATTGATGTTATTTTATGTCTCATGTCCAAGGATTCAGTAGTCAGAGAATCATAGAAATGTGAATTCACAATGTAGTATGCCTGGAGAGTTTGAGAGCCAAAAAACAAAAGGCACTTTTTTCATCCAAGTATATATGATCTTGAAAAATTGGATAGACACATCTAGTCACAGACACTCAAGAGTAACCACCCATGCACTGTCTTGACCCACAGGGAACTGACAGGTATTACCAGCTCATGAGAACTCCACTCTGCAGATATTACATAACAGAATTCTGATCTCATATAAAACAGTTACATCACTTTCTACAGCTCTCCCCCCTCCATCTCTTAATAGGAGAAATGCCCGTAGAGGAAGAATTTTCCTTACATAGAGCTGTAACAGGTAAAAGATAGCATAAATCCTGAACAGTAGTTCTGTAAATCCCAGTGCATGGAGGAACTATACAGTTCACCTAGGGATGTTAATATTATAATGACATTCAATATTTCAGTGTTGAATGAAGAACAATTATGTTTTAAAATCAAGTTTTCAAAAGTAGCTGAGAGCTGATATTAAAGAGAGGCAAGGAGAGGCACAATACTTTTAGAAATCTTTAATGGAAACTAAGTTATTAATGTACTAAAATTGACTGTAATATATGGCTATAAAATGTATCATAAATGTTTAAAATATGCCTCTCTTTATTAATATTTAACCACCCCATTCAGTGATCTAACAATACCACTTAATAGCATTAGAGATTTTAAAATATATTAGTAGAAACTTATTTCAGTGTAAGGAACTAGTTTTAGTTTTAATCCATACTTCTAATAAAAAGAAAAATGAGGTTCAGAAAATGTAGCCCTCCCAGAAAACTGAATCTGAAAATTCTAAGTCGAAATCTGAGTCATGGTTATTCTTTTGCATATTCTGAAGCAGATTAATAAACAGATTTAAATTTAAAACATCAAAATGAATCAAAGTATGTCAGTGAAATCCATTTTGTATACAAAATAAAGATTGCAAATAATGTAATTTGTGTTTATAAGAAGCAAAACTCACATACCTAAATCCAGACTGCTTTTTGCTAATGAATTAAGATTTTCCATGTCATCAAATCTGCTATGTTGACAATCTCCATCAGTTGAGGGTATGGATGGGAGGGAATCAATGCCAAAATGTTCTTTCATCTTGAGAGGAAGAAAAGTAGAAATGCATTAGTACTTTATGAATAAATGCGGAACATCATAATGCTATTCAAACCAAATAATAAGAGTGGAGAACTGGACCTAAAAACAGTTTTGCTCATAGGATACTGTATGCTGTGCTAAGCAGTGACAAATCCTGGTTACTTAGTGTCTGTAAGGCTAGTAAAACTTATTCTTTCCAAACACTAGATTTCCAACAAAAATTTTGTTTTGTAAACATTAATAAGTAGGTTTAAATAAACATATACCAAGATGGAGGAATAAAAAATCCATCTACCATCACAAGCACTATCAATCGTATGGAAGCACACAATCTCCTGATCATGCTGCTCAGATGCCCACAACTTAAATAGCTTCACTGTTGATCCCAAAAGACAACTGCAAATTTTCATATTTCTAAGCCTTTGCTCTGCCTCTCCTAGCATTCTTATCTGCCTAGTGAACATCTAGTTACCAAAACCTAAAACCTGGATATAAACCTAACTCACAGCACTTTCCTTTTATATACGAACGCTTTCTTGGTTCTCTGAAGTTACAATCTGCCAGAAAGCTAAAACTGTTTGTGACCCCCTAAAACTCATACATTGAAGTCCTAACTTAGGAAGGGATTAAAATATGCTCTTCTCATACATTGACTATTTAAATCAAAAGGACTTGAGACACAGAAGATCACCGTGTCCTTCATGCTGTTTCGTGGCAGCAGAAGACAAAAACAGATATTTCAGTGTGAAAGATGCCATTCTCCCTAAATCAGAAGGAAAGTCAACATCTGTATCTTCAAAGATGAGACATTGAGACAGAATCCCTTACAGACCTCATTAGAAGAACTTATGTTTTAAGCCTCCTCCCATGATCTGGTCACATTTTCACAATTTATTACCTTTTACCAATCCAGGACACAAATAATAGATTCTAACTGCTTCTATGAGTCTTCATTTCTTTATGAGGGCTCCTGTGCCACATGAAATTTGTGAAATAAATTGGCTTTCATTCCTTCTGTTAACCTAGCCTATGTTGATTTAATTCTATGACCCTGCTAGGATGATAATGGAGGTTTTCTGCCCCTGTAGCCTCCAGGTGAAGGTGTCACAGGGCGGGGCCTTTGGTGAGGTGACTAGGTCATGAAGGTGGAAGTTTCATGAAGGAGATCAGTACCCTCATAAAAGAGACTTCAGAGGGAGGGCCCTCGCCCCTTCTATCATGTTATGAAGCAGTTAGAAAATGGCATTTATGAACCAGAAATCAGGCCCTCCCAAATACAGAATCTTCCAGCCCCTTGATGTGGTACTTTACAGTCTCCAGAAGTGTGTGAAAAAACAAATTTCTGTTATTTGTAAGTTACACAGGTAATTAACGGTATTTTGTTATAGCAGTACACACCGACTAAGATACAGAACATAAAATTTTCATACATACTTTATTATATATTTTTAAAAATTTGTAAGCATGAATTTAAATTCTATGGTCACCATAGAGATCTATCTTAATTCACTTAAGATGAATAACACTATTATTATTTATTTATTTATTTGGGGGGTGGGGAGGATTACCAGGAATTGAACCCAGGGGCGCTTAACCACTGAGCCACATCTCCAGTCCTTTTTTGGATCTTTAGAGACAGGGTCTTGCTAAGGAATTTAAGGCTTTACTAAGTTGCTGAGGCTGACTTTGAACTTATGATCCTCCTGCCTTAGCCTCCTGAACTACTAGGATTATAGGGCATGCACCACTACTCCTGGCCAAATAATACTTCTTCATTGTTAGAAATCTTGCTTATGCAAAACAAAAATATGAATTATATTTTTTTCAATGGTCCTTTCTAAAATTTTTTTTTACAAAATCATAACCAGACTTCACTGAACCTTCTTTCCCTTTAATGGTAAGAGAAGGTTTTCTTGTGAAATGGTATACTAAATACTACAGGCTTTTTCCAAATAAATTTTGAATATAAATATGGACATAATCACTTCAGATACCCAAAGGAGCCTAAAGAACATAGAATTCAACCCAAATATTATGTAGGGGTAAGAAAGGAGATTAACTACTTAGTTGTCTTGAATAAAATAAATAAGAATAAGCTATTAGCAGAGACCTAGGCCAAAGGCCTGACTCTGGGGGACCCACTTGCCCCCCCCCCAAAAAAAAAAAAAAAACAGAAAAGGTAATGGTGAAAAGCAGTAAAAAACTTCAGTCAACATGGCCATGCTGGGAAGGCAAAGAAAGAGCCAACATCTTGGCCCTGTCTTGGGGTGCTGACAGGAGTTTCAGGTTTAAACAGAGAAGAATTGGGGCAGGGGACAAGGGTCAAGCAGTCTTGGTCAAACGGAGGTTTTGGTTTTGGTTCTGAGAGGTGGCTCCAGAGAAGCCCTGAAGCTTGGGATGCTGATCCTTGGGACCTAGGACCCTGGGTGGGGGAGGGGCGATTTGGTTCCCATGATTTGATCACTCCTGTTTCGGGGGGCTGCATATCATCATAGGGTGATGGGGTGATTTTCTGGAAGGGGTAGGACAAGGAATGAAGTCTTCCATGTGCCACTCCAGGGGTCTAAAACAGGATGCAGCAAATCCTGCCTCGACATTGAAAGGGAATGAGATAGGTTAGGTAAAGTTAGAGCTAATAAACTCTGTAGCCTGCTGTTTAGGTGAATACCCATTAAATGATTAACAAGCCTATGTGCAGAGCTGAACAGGGACCTGATCCAAATTTTAAAGTAAAGGAGGAAACAGATTCAAGATGGAGGCAGAGATGCCAAGCTTCATCCTGCTTTCAGCTACTCACTGGGCACCTGCAGACCTAAGTAAATAATCAGGGATTTTATCAAAACTGGCTTTTTTTTTTTTTGAAAAATTAATGGCAGTCCAGGCATAGTGGTGCATGCCCAGGAACTTAGGAGGCTGAGAAAGGCGGACCTCAAATTCAAGGCCAGCCTCAGCCAAATTGATGAGATCCTGTCTCAAAATTAAAAATGAAAAGAACTAGATGTGTAGCTCAGGGGTAAAACATCCCTGAATTCAATCCCTAGTACAAAAGAAATAAAATAAAAAGTTAATAGCAATGTAACTGATAAATAAAGGATTGATACCCAAACCTAGGTTTCAATATGGTACATTTGAGAGGCTCAATCTTTAAGTAAACAAATTCAGTATTTTCCTTCTAAATCACGACAAAAATAACAATTATTCTTTCAAGTAAATAATCCTGAGGCTAAAAAGATATTTTTAGATGAAAATTACATTATGAGTTATTACTCAGATACACAGAAAATGAGAACCAGATATTTTAAAATTGGCAAAGGACTATAATAAATATTTTTCCAAAGATTAAATAAAAATGGCCTCTAAATACATGAAAGATTTTCAACATCATTAATAGTTAGAGAAATACAAACCCAAACCACAATGAGATGGTATTTCACACTCATAAACACACACACATACACACATACACACACACACACACACACCTAGCAGACAAGTATTGGCCAAGATGTGGGAAATCAGAAATCTGCACTGCTGGTGGGAATATGAAAGACAGAATGGTGTTTCTTCAAAACAAATATGGGATCATCATTCGACTGCACAATTCCACCTCTCCTGTATACTGGTGAACGTCCAACACCTAGACCAAAGCCTTCTTGTCAAGACTCAGACAATGTGGAGCTGAGAAGTTAAGAAGGAGGAGGGCTCTTCCCAGTCTGAGAGAAGGGCTTTTTCAAAGACTTTCTAAAAACCCCAAAGATATTTCCCCTTCATTCTAAGTGCACCCCATGCTTTACATACCTTACAAGGAGACACGAATTTCAGTTACAGAGTTTATCTTGAACATTCTTTAAGACGGCAACAATTTAGATAAATAACATGCTGTTAACAGAATGTTTGCCTCTATCAATGGGCATCTCCACTACTGAGCTGACCAACTCCTGCTTTGGGTCTCCAAGACCAGTCACTGAACTTTGCATTCAAGTAGACTGTGTCAATTTGTCCCCCCTTTTGGTGGGGGTAAAGGGGCAGGGGGAAGTATTAGGGATTGAACTAAGGGGAAACTTGACCACTGAGCCATATCCCCAGTCCTATTTTGTATTTTATTTAGAGACAGGGTTTCACCGAGTTGCTTAGTGCCTCCCTGTTGCTGAGGCTGGCTTTGAACTTGTGATCCTCCTGCTTCAGCCTCCCAAGCCGCTGGGATTGCAGGTATGTGCCAAACAATTTCTCCCTTTTTAAAGCTTCCCCTTGCCTCAAACTCCTTGCACTCACTAACAGTTTACTAGGACAAATGTATTCCCATTGCAATGCTCTGTCATTCCCAAATAAATAACACTGTTCTTTGGAGAGGCACTCTGATCATTTAGTTTGACAACCCAGAAGAGCAGCAGAAACTTGAACAGATATTTATTCCCCAATGTCCAAAGCAGCATTATTCACAAGGAACAAAGATGGAAACAACCCAACATCCATCAACAGATCAAAGAAAGAACAAAACGTGGTGTATACATGAGGAACTTCTTGGATATAAAGATTATTTTAAGCTGGGCTTGAGGTTGTGGCTCAGTGGTAGAGCACTTGCCTAGCACACGTGAGGCACTGGGTTCAGTCCCCAGCACCACATAAAAAAACTAAATACATAAAATAAAGGTATTGTGTCCATCTACAACTAAAAATATTTTTTAAAAAGATTATTTTAAGCTAAAGACATTTGTAATTTGGCAGATGCAGCAAAAAAGCAAAACAAGGCTTCTTACAGCTTCCCTAACAGGATTTAAAGTAGCAACTTCTGGAATAGGAGGCTGTCATCAACTCCCTTGGACTGGGCCTACTCCAGGACTCATACCCGCAGAAATCAACATGCTCACTAACCTCCTTATTTCTTTTTTGTTCTAACACCACATTTGCCCTTCCTAAGCAAACCCCTTTGTTACCCCCATAGAAACTCTTTCTTTTTCTCTTGTTAATGCTCGTAAGTCTTAATCACTAGCATAGAGGAAAATTTTCTTTCTCCTTGACATATACATAAAGGGAACATGATTCAGCCCCAAGAAAGTAGTTCTGACACCTGCCATGACATGGTGGTGTATCCCTAATCTGAGAATCCAAAATCCGAAATGCTCCAAAATTTGAAAATTTTTGAGCATGAATATGGTACAACAAGTGGAAAAACCCACATCTGACCTCATATGACAGTCTCAATCAAAATGCAGGTATACTAAAAATAATAGGCAAAATTACCTTTTGGCCTTCGGCAACTTAGCAAGACTCTGTATTAAAATTTTTAAAATAAATAAAAAGAAGTGGGGAGGTAGCTCAGTGGTAAACAAGCACTCCTGGGTTCAATCCCTAGTACCCAAAATGTAAATGGATTTGATTTTGACTTGTGTTTCATCCCCAACATATCCATATCTATATCCAAATATTCCGAAATCCAAAACACTACTAGTGTCAAGCATTTTGGATGTTCAAACTGTACCCAATGATAAATTAGATTAAATTATATTACAGGGTTCATCAATAATGAAAGGTGGACAAATGAAAACCCAAGCCCACCCTGATAATGTGGGTATAAACTGTCATCACTGTGGAAGGGAGGAAAAGAATCAGTACCCCAAGCAAGAATCCAGAATTATTTAAAGAAAATAAAACTGCTCAGGACACATTAGGGCTGAAATAATCAATGTTCTATAACCTTAAATAATATCATTAATTTAAAATAGGCCAAGAAATGAACATTTTACAGATTTAAAAATATGAATGTTTAAACATAAAAAATATGGCTATACATTTAAACATAAAAAAATTATCACTACACAATTTATCTATAAAAGTTTATATATTAAGTGGGACTGATGTTTCAGATTGCCTCTTATTTGGGGAAATAGAAAATTTCCTTTTTGTAGAAGAAAACAGCTGTAACAAACAAATATGGCTGAACTGGTAAAGGGGGCAAAGGAAGTTTAACACAGATTTAGTAATTAGGATGCAAGTCCTTCAATTGCAAGTGCTAACTGTTGAATAAGGTTTTAAAGAACACAAACAATGCAGTAAGTGGTTACATTGGGAAAAGCATTTATATTACCTGATAAGGATTTTTTTAAAACAGTAATGTTATGCAAATGAGTACTTTAGATAAGGATAAAATTTTGAGTGACAGTATGTATTCAAAAATGCTGTCTCAAATACCTAGAAAGATGATATATTTGTAAAACTGTGTTAAATTATCAAAAAGGTGATTGTAGTAAATGTATGACTTTGAAAGAATTTGAATAAAATAATATTAAATGTGAGAATAAGAAAAAAATTAACATGTTTTAAAATACAAATGTTTAACTAAATTTATTAAGTAAATATTATGAATATATATTCAACTATTTCATCTATAACCTTAAAAGTTTATATGTTAAAAAGCAATGATATTTCAAGTTGCCTTTTATTTAAATGAAAAGAACATTTTCTTTTACAGAGGGAAAAAACAACCATAACAAGTAGATATTTATGAATTTTCAGTGATCTCTAATTCTGACTTGCTAATATAACTGCATAATTCATCTGGAGCTGAGCACTTAGGATGTAGGAGAGGAGCTGGCGAAGACAGAAGGCGGCAAGCAGGGTCAACGGCACACACTGGTCCATTGTGCATCACCTCTTCCCTCTCCAGGACCAACACAAATTCCAAAAACATCTGTTCCCTGGTAGAGTGCCCAGGGCCCTCTACTTCAGGAGTCCCATTGATGCAGCTAGCAAACAATCTTGCCCAGAAGATTAGCAGGAGGAGAAAAGGAGGAAATCTTTTTTATCTGAGGGCAGGAGGGGAAGAAACCACCTCCATTGGCCCTGTGGGAGAGAAAAGAAAAGCCCTTCTGCACATGGCCCTGGGAAAGATGCCAGCCTCTGCAGGCAGCGCAGCCCACTGCATCTGAGTGCACTGCTAAGCTGGTTTTCTAAACGCATCCCTGTTCATAACTTTCTTTTCATTTTCCTAAAAATTAATTCAGGGTGGGAAATAAAAATAACACATTAATAAAAGTCCCTAATAAAAGATTTCAACTTGAGTCTGGTTAACTATAATTTTATAAAAAGTAAAGTTCACTGGTGACTTAATAGCAAGGACAAACCTATTAAAATATAACACTCTCCTGACAGGTTATACATAGACAGTATCTCAAACGCAAAGATGATTTTCTAGTGTACACTGCTTTTGAGTCACATAGAACACAGAGGACACTGAATGGCCAAGATACAGAAAATGTAGATGAAACCTGGCCGGCTCCAAGCTGAGCACACAGGTTCCCCAAGGACTGCTGAGGCACTGCAATTTAGAGAAACATGGGAGGGGCCTCAGCAGCCCCTAAAGGCTGCTACTCCTTCCAGGTATACAGGAGGATGTGGACACCTTGACCCAGGAGCCTCTGAGGCCCTCCCTCCACCTTTGGAACACGCTAGTAATTCATTGATAACAGGAAAGTATGAGGGATCTTGTGAGTAGCCAGTACAGCTCCTCTCTTTTCTGGAGGATGCCTATATCAGAACTGGATCTGTTGGAGCTGGAAGGCCTGGGGCTGTCAAATATATGCACCTACAAGATCAAGGACAGCAGCACTGGCAAAATGACTGGGCAAGCAACAGAAGCAGAGCAAGAGAAAAACCCAGGAGGTGGTACCCTCCTAGAGTATAGAACCTTCAACTTCTGGAGAGCTCCCGTTGCCAGCATCCACTTCTTGGAATTGAATTTGCTCTAAGGCCAATACTTATCTCTCCCACCACCTTGCCCTTATTGTCTTCTCTTTCAAACCTCTTCCTTCTCATTCCTTTCCCAAATTAATCTTATTCTCTAGCCTCTATTATGTGGTGATGCTGATGAATCTGCCAGTTGATTTTTATTTATTTATTTATCTATCTATTCCATTTCTTTCAAAAGCCCTTAAACTAAAGTAAAGGGTTCAAGCAATTGAGTATTGGATCATAGAAATCCCATACCCACTCCCTGGATTATTAACCCCAGAAAACAGGCTTTGTGGAGGCATCAGGGAGTAGTAGAGAAGTACAAAATGGAAGACAGTTTTGATTCCAGTTTTAATCAGCTTCAAAGATTGCTCAAATCAGAGGGTAAAGCACTAGCTTGGCACATGTGAGAACTTGGGTTTGATTCCTAGCACCACACAAAAGAAAAAGATTGCTCAAACCTTTGTAGTTTCCTATGGTTACCAGTAAATTAAGTATTTTTCCCAGAGTTAATGAAAACCTTCTAATTTTTAAGATGATTTGCCACAACAGAATGGTTTCCAAAATGCTAAGGTGATTATCTTCTTTTTAAATTCTGTTCCTTCTTATAATACATTATTTTCCCCAGAGAAATTGGGGGCAAAGGTATAAAACAAGAGGAAATAATACATTATAAAAAATGCAAATATGGGAAAGCACTAAATCATTTCAAAATAGTTGAAACTTTTTCCTTCCAAAAAGTGTTCTTTGTTTTCTACAGTATTGAGGATTCAACTCAGGGGTGTTCCACAACTGAACTATATCCTGGCCCATTTTATTTTATTTTTTTTTAATTTTGAGATAGGGTCTAAGTTGTCCATACTGGACTTGAACTTGTGATCCTTTTTTCAGCCTCCATAGTCCAAAAGGATGTTCTTCAGCTTATTCACTTACAAATTTGCCTCTAATTGTGGGATGATAATTCTAGCTTAGGAAAATCAGATTTCAAATCTTAAGAAGAAACCTTGCTATTAAAATAATTTGTAAGGTTCTGATTTAGCCTTCTAAAAGGCATAAGGTTTGGTCCTGAGTATTTAGTCTTGCCTCCTCCTCATTTGCAATATAGGATACCACTAATCAGTGGGCCTCAGGCACAATTCTAAAGCTACGTTAAGACCATGAAATAAATAATGACATTCTGCCCCTACACCTTGTTCCCACTCCTTCCAAAATTACTGCTGCTGATTTGTGCTGCTGTTTACTCATTTATTTAATAAAGACATTCAATCCCCCCTAAAAAAAGATACAATGTGTTTTTCATTAATTTTGCCTTGATTTTTCCCTGACAAATATACCATGTAAGAAACACACAGCCACTTTCTCCCATAATTGGAATTTAAAAGAAAATCACAAATGTTAAAAGAATTCTTCTTTGAAACAAGAAACCAAGAGAAAAACATCACTAAAAAGCAAAGCAGAAAGAAACCCACTGTGACACCAAAGCAAGTAAAGCTCACAGATTCCCAAGAGACACTTATGCTCATGGCCACACACAATGTGGTACATCTTACAGCAATCATCCATCATAAAAAGATCAGTTGATTTTTTTTTTTTAACAGCTATGAGAGTTAGGGATAGGCGGGGGGTGCAGAGGGGAGGATGTGGGAGCAAAGTCACAATGCCTCACCGTGTGGTCAGGGCTGTAGCTGTACTGCTGTGTCCCCTGGGAGTACATGCTCATCATGGGTCCTGCATTCTGAGCCTCCGGTGGTTCACCAGCTGAGTGGCTATCATGTAACCACTGTGTACCAAAGTGGAGTTCCTGCCTGGAGGGCACAGGAGTGGCCTCTTGAACATTAGAAGAGGTATATAACTCCATAGACTGAAATTGATCTTGATATAGTTCATATTCTTCATCAACAAGCATTTCTCTTTCTCCACCCATTTCCTGCAATTGAGGAGTCAGAAATTCGTGCATTTCCCAGGCTTCTTGGCTACTGTCTACTTCTTTTTGTTGAGATTGGTAAGAATTTCCCAAATCTAGAAATGGCTCGTCCACAAGTTCTTCTTTAAAATAGGGTTCATCTCTAAATCCCTGTAAGGAAAGGTTGCAAAAAATGTTAAACTCCACCCGTCTTAGAGCTGCAGCATGTACCTTAACTGGAACATTAAAATGGTGCCATAGCTTCAGTACATCACCTCATAAGCACTGCATGGCGGACATGATCAGGAGCTATATTTCTCCATCAAAAAGAAGAAACAGAAGCTCACTTCCAAACAACCCGCAACCCAGAAAAAGGACAAACAGTAAAATAAGAGGTAGAAATCTGCCCTTGGCAAGGTGAATGACTACTCTAAAAGGTTCATTATACATTAACCACCTGAAAATTCTCCACTGGAACTGGGAACTTTGTCAACTGCCACAGTAAACATTTGATCCATGTACTCAATATAAAAAGTAGTACATAAATACAAAAACTAATACTTAAGAAAGCAAAGACTAAAAAAATCAGGATCATCAAGCTTAAGTAACTTAAAAGAAATCACAGCTATTCAATGTTCAAAAAATAGGAAGGATAGTAGAATGAAACAGACATTATTATTACTATGTATATGTATGTGAATGCATGACCAATGTGATTCTGCAACCTGTATACTCAGAAAAATGAGAAATTATATCCCATCTGATTCAAATGTATGATATGTCAAGATCATTGTACTGTCATGTGTAACTACGTAAAACAAAACAAAAATAATAAAATAAATGGGCAGTATATACTGCAGTATATATTTCCACTACTTTTAAGTATGATTCATTTATATCATATAAATATATTTTTCATCTATGCTGCAAATGCATAAGAAAAACAAATGAGTACAATATGCTTTTCAATTAACTTATAATTTCACTAATTAGAAGCCAATACATACCACTGAAAGTAAATAGTTCTACATGTGCAGAAATTTTATTGAGTTTCTGGCTAATGCCTAATGTATATATGGATTTGCAGAGCCCCTAACTTAACCCTGGGGAACCTGTCAGTGCTGAGTCCAGTGAGGCCCAATTCCTTCTAAGACATCAATGATAATTCCTATCCTAAGTATTACGAGATATAAATGCCTGGGATAATTCTACTCTTTCCCATTGCTTTCTTCACACACCTCAACATCATCATGGTGAAGCTTTTAAATTAATATAAATTTAATATCAAATAATGCAACCTGGTTATGTGAAAAAATAAACTTTAATTAGAGGGTATATTTGAACATATCACATAGATATGAAATTTTAACCAGAAAAGTCTAGTCTTTAAAAAAAAAAAAATGTAATGGACATTACAGGAACACCCATCAGTGTGAGACACTGTCAACATGGTTGCCAAGAATGTCACCAGACATGAGTTATCAAGCAAAGCAAGCCATACTTTAATTGCAAAGAATAAAACACAATTTATTTTAAAAATCAAGAGGAAAACTTCCAAAATCACTTTCTACAATTATAGCCTAAAGTGGGGTTTGACTAAAGAAAGTATTCAAAATGAAATTTTTTTGTATAGTTCCATTTTCTACCGCATTTAAAATACACGTCTATTTTCAACAATATGTTCTCCTCCCCAAATTTGAGGATTATATTAGTGATACAAAATAAAATGTTCATTCTTTGGAAATGCCTTACATATTCCTTATATCATTTTAAAGAGTCAAAGTAATACAGGAAGAAAAAGATTTCACTTTAAAAATAATAATAGTAACAAGTGAATGGGGATTCTTTAATTTGTATCTACTTAACCAAGGGAGTGGGACAAGCTTTGTCTTCTTTAGAAAAACCTTAGCTCACAGCAAATCATTCAGATGGGAAATTCACTACATACCTTGGGTGCTTCAAGTATTAAAGATGAATTCATATCAAGAATTGTTCCTGGAGGTTCAGTCTTGTCTTCATTACTATTTGAATGTAAAATGTAACAACTTTCTTCTTTCTCATCTTCCTGAAAATATAAACCACTTTCATGAATTTAGCTTCAAACATTCTTCAGATTAATGCTCATATTGTACAAGTACACAACAAAATTTATGCAAATTGTTTCATTAGAACAAATTTACTTTCGTAATTAAAAAGAAAGATGGGCTGGAGTTGTGGCTCAGTGGCACAGCGCTTGCCTGGCATGTGCAAGGCCCTGGGTTCAATCCCCAGCACCACATAAAAATAAATAAAATAAAGGTATTGTGTCAAACTACAAATAAAAAATTAATTTAAAAAATAAAAAAAGGAAAGAAATATTTAGGTCAGGGCTTCTCAACTTTAAGTATCCCTTAAAGAAAAATTACTTGGTAATTTATATATATAGCTATACACCAGGTATATGTTTAAGTACTTTAAACATACTTAAGACACTAATTAATGTATTGATATATGCTCTAAAAAGTGGTAACTCATACTAACTCTATTTTACTGATGTGGAAAAGGGAGCACAGCCATTTGCCCCATATCCCACAGCTGGTCAGTTACATATCCAGAATGTGAACTCAAGCTGCCTGTCACTGAGCTTTGTGCTCCCAGTCACCATGCAGTCTCCAACTTACAGATGAGCAAGGTGGGTGCTAGTGAGACAAAATGATTGGCCCAAGAACACAGGGCCTTGCAAACCACAAAGAACTGAGCAAAGCCCACAGCTGTCTAGCTCAGAGTTCCATTGCCTGTTCTGTCCTCTTCATTCTGAGAATGATGCAATTTTTAAAGTCAGCTTATTCACTTTTTTTCCTTTTTTTTTTTTTTTTTTTGATCTGGTATATTCAAGGTAAGTTTGCAGAAAAGAGGAGACAAATCACATTTGTGGTTAAGATGAAAATGTATAACTGAAACTATACAGGTCTAAGTATTATATGTCATATACCTTAATAAAAATAATTTTGTTCTCATAACTATTATATGTTTATCTTCTTATTTACATTCTCTATCTCTGTTTCTTCTATGGATTGAGTAAATCCTCAGTTAACATTAGCTACGCAGCCACCAGGTACAATAAGAAAGGGACAGGGACACAGACCTCAGAGGAGATCCGTTTCTGGTTTCTTGAATCTACAGCTCCTGAGTAGTTTTGCTAAAAGAACCCAGATGCTAAAGAAGGAATTACTTAATGGTTTAAAAACGAAAAAAGTCTTGAAATTGACCTTTCTCTCCATCCCTTTACTGGCCTCCCACTCCTAAGTCTGCTGGCAGCCTTGGATCCACTAAGGGAGTCCTGGGCAAAGTTCCACTCCACAATTATTATGTTCCAAAACACTCTTAGAGCAAGGCCCTGGAGTCTGAGGTTTCTGCAGCTCTGACTGCCAGAAATCACCCAAGAATCCACACCCTTTTGGTACTAAGTCCCATTATTGACACTGCTTCAGAATTCCTAAAACGGCTTAATGATATAGGCTGGGCTGCTTAAGTCCTATAGGACTAACTATCTTGGAATTTTTTTCCCATGTGGTGACAAAATTCTAGCAAATAATCACCCGGGTAATCTAGACAAAGTTCCTGCTACCACCGAAAATAACAATGAGATGAGGTCCCATGAACATATTCTTGGTTTTCCCTTCCTTAATTTGTCCAAAAATCAAACCAAGCACTTCATGGTGTGTTACTTATGGGTTAGGATAACACACCAAATACACAAAAAGTCAAGAACCTGATTTAGTTAGGTGTTAGATTATATTTTGAAACATTTAAAGTTTCTGTTAAGTGTAATATACAGGCCTTTTTATGTGTATTACATGAAAAATAAAAAAACTTACTGGGGCTACGGGAGCAGCTCAGTGGTAGAACATGTACTTAGCATGAGTAAGGCCTTGAATTCAATCCTCAGCAGCAAAAATTTTAAAAAGTAATATACTGAGGTTTCTCGGAGCAAAAATAGGTGTAATACATCAACCTTTATCTATATATAAATATAATTAGTTAGCAGAGTACTTATGTTATTTGGGCAGTATATTAAAGTATTTCATAGATTAAAAAATTTAGAGTTCAGAAAGACCTTAGAAGTTCTCTAGTCTTATTCATTCTTCTAAGAAATGAAAAACTTAGGTTACTAGAAGAAAAGAAGTTGATCAAATTACAGAGGTGACCCACTGAAGAGGGAGATTTGTGAATAGTACATCAGAATTTCTCAGAATCTCTTGAGGGCAGGACTCAGAAAATTGCATTTTAAACATCTCCCAGGTAATTTTTATGTAAAATTACATATCTTTGAGTTTGAAACCCACTGGGCATTATAACTCTGAGCAAAGCTAGAAACAGAGTTCTTGTTTCCTAAAATCCAGTCCAACAACCTATCACAACCAAGCTGTTTCAGACATGCTACCTACAAATTAAAAAAGGAACAATACAATCAAACAGCAGCACGTGTTCCTGTAGCCAGGAACACAAGGTCTGAAGCAGCCTGGCCGAGTTCATATTCCAGCTCTGCTTCCTGCTAGCATATGACCTTGGGTCAGCTACTTGACTCTCTGTGCCTCCACTGACTCATTTGTAATGTGAGTACAAAAGAGTGACCTTTAAAGTTGCTTCAGGTACTACTACATGTGGCTTCTACATGTAGTAGACTTTAAATATTGTCATTAGTAAGCACTCTTTAATATTTTAACATCGACTGAAATTATCAAGTTGTTTTTTGTTTTTTTGTTGTGGGTTTTTTTTTGTTTTGTTTTGTTTTGTTTTGTTTTTTGTACAGGGGACCTTAACAGCACCATAACTGAGGTACCCTTCTGTCAGGAAGACTGACCAGACATAGTACATTAAGCAATAAGACGGCTTGATCATATAGAGGTTCTGGGTGCTAGGAGTCATTGGGTACTCTGATGATAGTTGGAAAAGCATTAATGTCTCATTGTCATAATGTTAAAATGATGTGGTTGACTGGACTTCAACTTATTGTACTATCTTAACATAATTCCTTAATAAAAGTTAACATGTAAACATACTTTAATTTGCATTAAGGAATATGATGGAAACAGATTCTGTGTGCAAAACATGAAGATGAAAATAGTAAAAGTGGTACTAGTAAGACTAGAAATGCTAACAGCTAGCAGATATATAGTAATGTGCTCAGTAAGCACCTACTGAATATAATATTCTTTAAACCCTCAAACCTTATGAGATAGACATTATTTTTTCTGATGCTATAAGTCAAGGACATTAAGAAACTTGACTATGATCAAAGATGCATTAAGCAGTGGAACAGGAATTCAAGGTCAGGTGTATTTGCCCCCAAAGTTCATGTTCTTAACTGCTGCAATATTATTTCCTATGTTAACAAATTTCAACACTTAGAGGCCAGACATATTTATCTCCAAAATCCAGAACTACTACATTATCATTTCTTCTTATATTAACAAAATTCAACACTTACCACCAAAGGCTTACAGATGCCAAGGTGTACAGTGCCTGGAGGCACAGCCTTCAGTACCTCCACAGCTTCAGCAAGTGTGGTATTGTCCAAACAGTATTCATTGACTGAGACCAGGCGGTCTCCAGGTAAAAGTTCTCCACTTCTTTCTGCTACACCATCTGCTACCAGGGATCGGATCACAATCACTGATCTTGTGGGATCTAAAGGGTCCTGTGAGTCAAGCAAAGAACAATGAGCTGATTCCCTGTAAACAAATATGCAGGTTTGCTATGGTTTAGATGTAAGGTGTCACTCAAAAGTTCATGTGTGAGACAATGCAAGAAAGCTTAGAGGCAAAATAACTGGGTTATGACAGTCTTAACCCGATCAGTGAATTAACCCCCTAATAGGAATTAACTGAGTGGTAACTATAGGCAGGTGGTGTATGACTGGAGGAGGTGGGTCATTGGAGGCATGCCTTTGTATTTGATGAGTGGAGTCTCTCTGCTTCCTAGTGCCATGTTCCCAATTGCTTTTCTCTGCCACACCCTTTCGCCATGATATTCTGCCTCATCTCAGGCCCTGAGGAATGGAGCTGCCTGTCTTTCGACTAAGACCTCTGAAACCATGAGCCCCAAAATAAACTTTTCCTCCTCTAAAATTGTTTTTGTCAAATCTTTTGGTCATAGCAGTGAAAGAGCTGTCTAAAACAGGACTTAGGACAGTGTATTTTAGTGAATCTCATATATTTATTCCATATATTTATTCTGGTAACATTTTTCTTAATCTCTCTATACATCCACAAAAATATTAGCTTATATCAAAGTAAAGATGTACCTAAACAGTTTCAATTTAATTTCTGCATGCTCAGTCACATATCAAAGTCTTTTTAAAACTTTTGGTGACTGACATTTTGTTGGACCATGAGAGATCAGCAAAGAGTTGGGCAAGACTATCTGATATTCTCAAGCACTGTCACACTGTGGATCAAAGACAAACCCATCTATGACTTCCAACTATGACTCCTCTTAGGCCATAAGTAGGCTCTAAGAGAAGCATTATGGGAAATGGCACTCCATTCTTAAATACTTATCAGTAGAGCATCCTCCCATGAAACCACTTAAATTCAGAAAAGGCATGGAAACAATAGCATATTTCACTGTCTTAATATATATGTCAGGCATGGTGGTGAATGCCTGCAATCCCAGTGGGCTCGGAAGGCTTGGGCAGGAAGATCATGAGTTCAAAGCCAGCCTCAGCAAAAATGAGGTGCTAAGCAAGTCAGTGAGACCCTGTCTCTAAATAAAATACAAAATAGGGCTAGGGATGTGGCTCAGTGGTAAATATCCCTGGATTATTCCCCAGTACCAAAAAAAAAAAAATATATATATATATATATATATATATATATATATATATATATACAAAAAAAATAAAATAAAATAAAAAAATAAAAAATAAAAATATTTGTTTAGGGTTAGGGTTGTAGGTCAATTATAGAGTACTTTCCTAGCATGAACAAAGCCCTGCATTAAATCTCCAGCAACATACAAACACAAAGTATACTGAAAAATAACATGCAAAGTTATGACATGGTTATCTGGCCCTGCATCAGAACTTTTCTAATACACAGAAATGAACTCATGAACAAAACAAATGTATGGATCTTTTTTATCCAGTGAGAGAATCCCATATTTCTTTTCATTAAGCACTGAAAAAAACCACTGATGTTATCAATACATTTGGTTAATTTTAAAAAAACAATTCATAACTCCTTTAATGTTTACTTTATCCAACAAATAGATACAAAGCATTTGCTCTGGTTTGCTTTGGTCTGTCTCTATTGTCTCTGCATGCACGTATTGTCCCATATAGGGAAGAGACTCTACTTCTGCCAGCTTTTGTTAAATACTTCCTGAGTGACTAGAGGAAAACTGACAGGTTTTATGTAGAATTATAAGATTTTGGAATTAACAAAGTGAAGATCTGTCACATTCCCGGCTCTTTTTGAAGGGGCTGGTGGCTTTTTTGAACTTTTCTGATCTAGTTTTCTATACCTCTATGTTTTAGACATATAAGGTTCATTTCTAATGCACTGCACTTAATTTTAAACAAATCTACCATATTTAAATCAACAAAGACTACAGAGCTAACTCCTTGGGGAAAAAATAATGTCTTCAGTTTATTTTGCTTTTCTCAACTAACCTTGCCTTTCCATCCCCAGCTAAGAGACCCTTGGTAATTCTCTACATGCTCTAATATTTAGTGCCACAATTTATGAACAGAATTAAAAGTAAAAAAATAGTCAAGGGAATGCACTAATAAAGTACACAGTGTTAAACTATAATTACACCAATATTTTCAAGCAGAGGGAGCTATTGCACAGGAAGAGAACAGAAGGAAAAAAGAGTGTGGTGGCATATCAGCAAGCAATCAGTACAGTAATATAAAAAGAACTGTCTATTTTGTCACCAGCAACCATGAATCACAACACACTTTTCATTCTGAAATATGAAACCATTACATTTTAAGTTTGACACACTAATAAATAAGCTGTACAATTATGTCCTTCATTTAGGATGTCAGTTTTTGATGAAAGGCTTTTTTATTGGGGGGGAAGGGAAACTACATAATAGCTTATTCCTCTCATGAAACACAGAAAGCAGCTAGCAATACTTCATACAATGACTAAACTTTCTTAGAGAAAATTGCAACAGTAACATAGACCAAAAGCAAATAAATGATTTCCCTAAGTTGGCTGCAAGCAACCTCCGTAGTTACATATAGCATTGAATCAAAAAGGACTATTTTTAACCTGAATAGGTGAATGAATACATTTTCAAAATACTACAGGCTGAAAGAATTAGAAAGATTCTAATTGTATAATTAGGAAGATTCACCAGGACATGCTGGAAACAGTACTCTAGAAAGAGTAATCAACTTCATTTAATGTAGCAAGGGCAGCCGATCACCCATTTACACAGCAGTCTTCTTCAAACCCTAAACCAGAGCCAGGTGGACTTGCTTACTAAAGTTGATTCAGGTTAGACGGCTAGTCAGTCTAAACACTGGGTCTAAACTACCCCCACTCCCATTGAACCCAAAGACAGCTTCTTTGTCCCTGGGAGGGAAGGGAGTGAAAAACAAAAAAAAAAGAGGAACTACCACCTCTGAAGATGCCCCACTTTGTGCAATCACTGCTGCATTTTCTGGGATGACTTTTCTGACCATGTAACCACAGAGCTGAATAGAGTCCTTTAATGAGGAACAGTCATCTCCTTTCATGGCCATCACATGGCAGCCACCCTCTGGAAAAACAGCAGCTGTCACTGAGTACGGGGCGGATGCTATTCTTGAGGCTTTGCTGCGTGAAAAGTGCTGGAACACCAGCCTGACTCAGGCTGCTGCTCTTCGGAAACGTCCATTTCCTGAAAATACAGCCCAGGCTGTCACAGGCATGCTATAGCAAAGAAAGTGTCATAAAGACATTTCTCAAGACCCCTACTCAATCCCAAGGCCCCTCAAACATATTTTAAAGCCACCATCAGAGTTCAGCATATTTTGTCATAATTTTTAAATCTCTAATTTTTCTTTTTTGGCAAGAAACACTTTTGTGTTCAAGAATCAAGATGTTGCTTTAGACTAAATAGCCAATAGAGGGCACTAAAGACCAATCATAGTATGTAAGGACTATCTGTGCAAGCTATTTTCTTCCAGAGGAGATTTTTCCTCTTTATTCAAAAGCTTTATATTATTACACATGCTCCTAACAGTGTCCCATATGTTTGCTTCAACTCAACCATTTATGAAAGTTGCTCCTGATAGCTCTTAAAAATGTTACCAAACTCCTTTACCCAGTTAAGAATAACAAAGTTTCATCAGAATATAGCACCAGGGGACAGGAGAAGAGAACAGACCTGCATTCCACACCTTTCCACTCCACAAGGAAATTTGAGGACCACTTACTTGTCTCACATGTGAATGAAACCACCACACCTACCTCAATAAACCTGCACAACAGGGCTTTTTCTCAGTGTCTCGAAGGGATGCTAACATTTGATATTTATTATAAACATAGGGTGCTTCAGTGTTCAGGAAATTGACAGACTCCTCATCTGCATCATTCCCAAGTGGCATCAGCGTACCCAAGCACTCACTTTCCCTCCTCTTCCGCTGAGATGCTCGCTGAGCCGGATCCATTGGATCTTCTCCCTTTTCTATCTGATCTTTACTCTCTATTTCCAGCATCGCTACCTTGGTTCAGCTTCTCATTATTCCTTGCCTGGGCAAATGTTACGGTTTGCTGATTGGTCTACCATCATTAATCTGACCATCAGTCCACTTTCCTCAGAGATAATGGAATCCTCTTTTTTAAAACAAATGAACATAACTTCTCCTTAAGGTAGGAATTAAAATACTTAAAATACTTTAGTGACACCCACTATGTCCTAACTTATTTATCCTTTATGGAAAGAGTTCCTTCAGATCTACATTCTGTCCCATCTCTGCTCACTCTCCCCTCATGTACCACTGCCTGCTCCCATGCACCCCACCCCCTGTCCCAACAATACAGTACTACTGAAACTTGGGAACTGTGACACGCTTTGGTTTCCGCTCTGACATGGTGCAAGCCATCACTTCTGCTAGGAATGCTCTCCTTCAACCACTGCCACTCAAGGAAACAAAGTAAGAGAGAAATTAAATGATTTAACCAAAGCACATGATAGTAAGAATTCAAACCAGCTGATTAAATCCCAGTCTTTATGCTTTTAGCCACTAAACAATGCAGCTTCTCTACCTGAAAGTTAGTTTCTGCTAAATGAAGACTGAAAGAAGACAAACATGTTAGGAAAGAACATTTATCACCCTTTCCAAGTGTGTAAAACTGAGTCCTTCAAATATCACACTTGGCCACTAGAGGTTTATATTTCATTACGTAGCAGAGGAAAGCAAAGAATGCACAACATGCTACACATCCAGGTAAGTCACCCACTTCCTTAAGTTCAATTTGTTTACTTTCTTGAGAAGCTACTCATTTGGGGAGCATAAGAACACCTTTTCCCGGGTGAAGGCAAACATGTGACAATCATTATGCCCAAACGGATGGGAGTCGAAGTTTCTGAAGTGTCTATAAAATGTATTATGTGAATATTTGTGTACACTCCCAGAGATCAAAGGGACCAGATCTCACATAAACTAAAGCAGAGTGCAGGGGCGTCACCTGGGGTGGGGAGTGGTTCCACTGAAATGTGGGCTGTCAAGACAGCGCCTGGAAGATGTGGAGGGCTATACCTGCGAAGTTCTCCACAACCTAACTAGTTCTCCACAACCTAACTACAAATATAAGCAAGCAGCTCAGACATACTCCCTGGAAAAGCATGAAGTAGGGGACTCCATATAAAGAGGGCACAGAGGAACGAACAAGAAAAGTAGTTACACTTTTTCCATTTTTAACAAACTGGCAAAAGTATAATTAAGACGGATTTTCTTAAATAAGAGAAATGTGACATACACACAGAGGCCTATTCTAACATTTAACATCTCTATGCTTTGCAGTACTGCCCCAATGAAGAAATTTTTTTAAAAAATCAAGGTGTAATAATGATTTAACCACAATCAAAATAAATAATAATTTTCAGTTTTGTTTTTTTAATTTTAAATCTACTCCGCATTTAACACCCAAACTTAAGATATTAAGAAAGGACAGGGATTCAGAGATGATACAGCAAGATAGCTAAGAGATGGACCCCAGATTATTTCAGACAAAAATTTGGCTGCAAATTTGTTTGCCTTTGATAATTTTGACACTGTCAACTGAAGTGTATTAAAATATAAACTCAAGAGGGGTAATATGGTTCATTCCCAAGGCCTTACTTGTATGTCATCAAAGTTCTGTACTGTGTTGTAGAGCAGCTCATTGTACCAAACACCTGCTCTGCAGCTGTATTTCAGAGTCCCTCACCAAGAATGAAACAATTCCAGGGAAGGACCAGAAAAACATCAGCTAGCTCTGAAACATCAGCTAGCTCCACAAAAGAAACCTCCCAACCAGGGAAGTCGGGATGGGTACACACTATTGCAGAAGTAGGCTTCAAGCTTCCTGTCACAAGTATGTGTTTGTGAGGAAGTTATGTTTCAGAAATAATTCTAAAGGATCTACATAGTTTCTGAATATTTGGCTATGTAATATTAAATTGAAAGAGTATTCCAAATAAGCAATAGTCAACCGAGAAGAAGCTATGGAACAGCCAGCAACCAGGTATGAGTTTCTTTAGGAGGCAAGTGTGGCCGTGATCACCTGAGCTAAGTAGTATTAAGTTATGATACAAAACAATTAATAGCTAAATAAATTTTCAAAATAATATCTCATGGAAGTTGCTAAAATGGAGATTACAGATTAAAAGGAAGGAGCTAACTCATTCTGGAGGGAGGCAAAAGAAGGAATGGAGTAAGAGCAGCAGCGAAGGCAACGTTTTTTCACACACACACAGAGGCGTACATCTTAAGAAGTAAGAGTCTTCTGGAAAGGCTCTGGTGCACAGCTGACATGAATTAAAATTTCCACTGTGAGCAACAACGCCAGTCAGAAAACAGGAACTAAGAGATTTTTAAAAAGGAGAAAAATGAGAGAAAGAGACAAAGAACACAGATATTCAACCTACGAATTACAGGATGAAGGTGGACTGAATTCAAGAGACAAGTTCTAAGGACTGGGGAATGTGGCTCAGTGGTAGAGCATTTGCCTAGCATACACAAGGCCCTGGGTTTAATCCCCAGCACCACAAAAGAAAAAAGAAGGAAGGTGGTGGGGAGCAAGTTTTAAGCTGCAGGATTGTCCCCAACAGGTTGTATACAGTTTCATAAGTGTCTTCATTTCTCTAAGTCTGTTGCTCCGAGTGTAAAATGAGGAAAGTGGATACAAGTGTTATGATCCCCCCCCCAGCTCTATGATCCTATTAACTAAATTTAACAGAATATCTTGAGTCAATTTTGTCCTTAATTTCTACCAAACAGTCACAAAACTACTGGAAAAACAAAATAAAACTAGGGATAATGGGCAGGTACTGTGTTGTGTACACATATTTCTACCTACTCAAGAGGCTGAAGTAGAGGGGCTGGGGATATAGCTCAGTTGGTAGAGTGCTTGCCTCACATGCACAAGGCCCTGGGTTCAATCCCCATTACCACCAAAAATAAAATAAAAAGAGGCTGAAGGATCACTTGGAGGAGGATCATTTGGGCCCAAGAGTTCAAAGCCAGCCTGAGCAGCATAGAGAAGTCCTGGCTCAAAGAAAAGAAGAAGAAAAAAGTAGATAAAGATGTTAATTCAAAACACTGCATTGACAATGCATTAACAATATGGTAACAAATATGGTATAATTTTAGTTAATGCCAATGCTTAGGAATTCATAAAAAGACCATAACTATAAGACTAACTTCCTGGGTATTGTCAATCAAAACAAAACAAGCAAACAACAAAATATCTATGAAAACAAGTACCCTCCTTTTCTATTAGACAAAACGTAAAACACATTTTTCCCTGCTTGCTATTTTAAGATAGCAACAAAAAACATGTCAGGGACCATTAGTTGAAATGAAAATTACTAGAATAGTTCTGGTTTAAGAGAGTGGGATGTAATTAATTATTTCAAAAAGCTTCTTCTGTATTTATAGTGAAGTAAGGTAATAACTAAATGATTGTACTAAATAATGGGCAAGCTCTCTTAATCTAGACTCCAACTGTATTCTTAACTATTCTACAATATAGCAAAGTATTAAACTAATCATACCAATTACCACAACACCATCATGTTCAAAGTGTGTGCCCACAAAATACATTCAGTCCACTCAAGATAGATTAAACAGATATGGTTTCTGGCTTCTTGTGTATTATTGCTTCCTAAACACTATTAGACATTAAGGATAGATTTTTTCCACGCATCATACATAGAACTAAATGGTCCCTGAGCAGCACAGTAAGCACAGCATATAAGGCAATTAAAGTACAATGGAAGACAAGTGGGCAGAGAAACTTGCAGATCAAAATATATCCTAAGGAGAAAATAAAAATCACATAAGCTTGTACCTCATTTTATTCTGTATAACTTGGGACTTTAAAAATCTATTTTCAACATAATAATTAAATTGGTTTCAGCAGATGTCCCAAAGAAATCACTTCTTGAAGGGGTTATTGCTCTTATCCCCTTCTATACTCCCATTAGATATTTTCCTTGGTCATTAGATATGTTCTTTGAGTGTTTCATTTCTTGAAAATTTTACACTATACTGTAATAGTTTGTCTGTTTATCAGTTACTCCTGGTACAGGACTTTTGCTTGGTTCTATGGAAAACAAAATGAAACAAAACAAGTCAGAAGTACCTTTCATTTGAAAGCCCTATCATCTGGCTGAAATGCCCGAGGCACCACCAAGCAGACAGTTAACAGCAGTATAATCAAATGACATCAGTTGAAATGTGAATATACTTAACATTACTGGTCTGTATTTAAAAGTGATTAAAATGGTAGGTTTTAAGTTATATACATTTAACCACAATATTTTTAAATGTAGAAAATGAACTGATATATTAAAAATAGCTTTGCATATTCAGAGGGAAAAAAATCGATTGAAAGTTGCTATGAAACGGGGGGGGGGGGGAGAGTGCTGGGGCACGGTACTGACCAAATTATATGGCTATTTGTGTTCATGTATGAATACGTAACAAAAAATCCCATCCCAACTATAATGCACCAACAAAATGTAGAAAAAAGAAAGTTATTAAGATTCAGGGAAATTATAGACATGTGAGACTTAAAATTTTTCAAATATTAATTTTGGAATTTATTTTAATTTTCTACACAAATCACTCAACTTCACCCAAACAAATACTCGTTGAGTGATATTGGTCAAGTTGTTGATTAGATGAGACTTGACTTTCTCATCTGTAAATGGAAATAACAATAGCGTAGATTTTTGAGTTGATAAAGGTATTAAATTAGATAAAGCATGCAAAGTTTCTAGTAAGTCCACAGTAATCAATTCATAAACACTGCTATTATTATCACTGTGAAGGATAGAAAAGAAGCTAGTAAGCCAGGCAGGATGGTGCACACCAACTCAGGAGGCTGAGGCAGGAGGAACAGAATGCAGGGAGGGAAAAAAAAAAAAAGTTAGCAGGATATATGGGTTTGAGGAGTTATCAGTTTCCATCTCATTTATTGCATGCTAAATTCAACTGACCATGCGTGACTGAGACCAACAGTACTATCATTTGTGATGTCACACTTAAATGTTAATATATGATATAATATATATAATATATAACCTATATATAATATATGTTAATACAGAGCTGAACCTATATTCTCCAGATTTGTGACCTCTAACCTCCAGATTGTACGAAAAAAGTGGCTCACAACAGCAAGGCACCCTCAGTCCTCATTCTCCTTTAGCAGAAGTGAAGGACAGGAGCCATCTTCAGGCTGGGAGGCTGACAACCACAGCTGCCACATCAAGGTCATAGGATGCCCTTCATTCTTAGAAAGATTCTATAGTGTTTTTTTTTTTTTTTAATCATTGAAAGGTCAACCAATACTCTGTGATATATGGCACACAATGCATAGAATACTTTGCTAACTTTGAAACTATATAGGAAAAAGGCCAAGGAGTCCTACAGGGAAACTCAAAGCACACACAGTTTATACTCTGGCAGCAAAAATCATCAAATCTCTGCAGAGCTTTGCCCCAGGTGGGAGGAGTAAAAGAACGGTATCATAAACTTCAAGGATAATGTGAAACAAAGCTTTCAGAACTGTTTTGTCTCTCCAGGAAAATAAAATGGAAATCTCTACCATTTTTCAGTTTAGCCATCATTAGGAAGAATCGGTGTGGTTTCTGGCCTGAGGACTATACTTTCATGGTTCCATACCACAGACTCAGGAGCTCAGCTCCATCACTTCCTACTCAGGTGGTCCTGAGCAAATTCCTTGACTTCTCAGTGTGTTTCCTCATCCATCACACGAGGATAATTACAGGGCCTACCTCCTGGGGCTGTAGAAAAGGTTAAATTAGCTAATATATATAAAGTGCTGTAAACATCATTGGACAGAGAGAGCAGTACATAATTATTGCCATTATCATCATATGGTCATGTTTTCCAAGTAAAAAATTAGGACATAAAGTTTCTAAGAGGATTTTTCATTAAACAGAATAAAATTTGAAAGACTTAAGCACTTCACAGATACCAAAGAAAACAAAGACATGAAATCAGGACTAACAGCAATTCCAGTCATTCTCTGTGCCTGGAATATCCACTACCCACTTGTCTACACAGCCAGCCTCAATGCCTTGTGAAGCCACTTTGGCTGCTAAGAAATAATCCTCAGAATCAGATCTTACTTCCATCATTGCTAAAACCATAGTGTATCCTACAGAATGGCACCTAAGACTATTTCCTTTATTACAGTGCAACATGTGGCTATTTGTCTACCTCCTTCTCCTAACTGAATTCCAACTCCATGAAGACAGAACTTTGTTTTTTTCACTGCTAGCTCCCCGATGCACTGGAGATGCTCAATAAACATTTGTACATAAGATATTTAAAGGGAGCATACTTTTTCCATCTATATATCCTCCATACCAGCTTGCATTATGAAAACAACAATTTCTTTGAAAGCTAAGAATGAATGACAGGCAAAGCAGTTCTGTGCTGAGTTTATATTTTAAAAATTTTCATCACCACCACCACCATCATCACCATTGTTTTTTAGTAAATGATAACATTTACCAAAGTGTTGTCATTTTGCGCAGAGAAAAATATGGGTATTTATAAGTGCTCCTTTATTTAGTTCTTATAACTTTTGTAAAGAAAATATTGTTTTATTTTGGAGAGTATTGTTTTAGTACACTGAGAATAAGAAAAGACTCGTCCAAAGTCCTATGTCCTCTGGGTCATTCCTAACTGGGAAGCCAGTGCTCTTAATATACTACATGTTCACCATGGTATAGTGCTAAGTGTAGTACCTGATTAGGGCTGAAAGGTGAACTTGAGCCCTAGAAATGGCATGTAGGAATCAAGCAGCCAATCCCCTCTCATGAATCATTAACAGAGTGAACCTCTGGTACTAGGAGGAGGTAGCACCACTTCCTGGTTTCACTTGGAAAGCTTAGCCTTCCTAGATCACCACCTGGGTCCAAATGACATCCACAAGCAAAAAGAGCAGTACTGACCATCCTGCCTTGGAAAAAAGAGATTCCCAGTACCTGCTTGTTGATTTGCTTCAATCATTCAGCCACAGTCTTGGAAAGGCTGGCTTTCATCTACTGTGGGCCTCAACACTGACATAAAAATCAAGTGGGAATTCCAAAATAAAGCCATGCCTGGAGGCAGGAGAAGGATGGCGATGAGACACCTCTGGAGACCAAGTTTCTCCTTTAGATCCAGTCTTTTTTTTTTTTTAATAGTTGTTCTGTTTTTGTTTTTGTTTTATTACATGGGAGACACAGATGCATTGCAAGAAGACATATCCACTAACTTCCTGGAATATCTTGAGCACTACATAGGAGAGTTGTGATTACCAGGTATTACAGTAAATCTGAGCATCTTTATGCCCATGTTTTGGCTCTCCACGGTCATTTCATCAACACTAATATTTATAGTTGTCCACTTCTGAAATACTCACTAAAGGTAATACAGCCAATATATCACGTTCAGGCTTCTCTCCTCAGCAATGCCTTCTAGGGTGAAGCAGAAACGATTGTGGAGACACATTAAATGGAAAGCTACCCTATGAGCACGCACCGTCCAGCTGACAGGCATTTTGCTGCTTGCCTGCTATTCTCTTTCACTCCCATTACACACAATGAGATTTTTTCCCAAATTTGTATTCCAGAGCCATGAAATTCCCGCAAAGTTCAACATCAGGCCTGACTTAAGATCTTTGAGGCCTCCTGCTAACTTCATCCCCCTGCAGCTGCCTCACTAAGGCAAGCTTTTGATCTGTACTATCTGGATTTCAAGCTGATATACACACAGCCTCTTTGATCTCTTATTAAGTGGCTTCTGGTCTCCTGATGCCTTTAGTCTTGCTGCACTGAGGGTTTTGGAAGTCAGTCGTCATCCTGAGCACACTACAAACTCCACACACCAGGAGTGGACTCCCTTCATTCACCCACTTCGCAGGCTTGAAAAGCAATATTTAAGCCATGAGAGAATTTCCCCAGTAGCCACAATCAATCCACTCCATGAACACACTACGAAGAATTATTTTTCAAATGAAGCAGCTTAAAATGATTTAAAGGATACAGAACTTTCCCATAGAGGGAAAGGAAGCAAATCCTCTGTGAAAAGAAATCTTCAGCCCAGTTGGCACTGGAGCTTACAGTACTTTGATGTTAATAAAAATAAATGTGGACAGGAATCAGGGATGGGCAAGAAGTAGCCTTTATCAGTTCCCCTAAGTTCTGTTAAGCAAAAAGTGACCTTTAAACGCAGCTGTGTGATTTTTCAACACCATGCTATATAATACATGTGTAAGAATATGAATGCTGCCATTGGTAGCAGATTGACCGCCTTTTGCTTATACCAATCTCTTACATGAGTGAAATGAAGCCAGAGAAATCTAGGGGTGGGTGAGACAAAAACAAACAAAACCCACAAACCAGACGCCAATGACCACATTACAAGACCACTTGAGCACTGAAGTGAAACTGTCTGACTTGCAGCACATGACTATCCTCTATATTTAGATTCTGGAGAAAGTATTGCTTCTTATCAGACTTCTCAATGGCACTACTTTGTGTTCTGCTGTATGTTAAAATTATGTCAGTATCTCTAATTCCATACCCTGGATTCTGTATGCTAATCATCTAAGATGATCATAAAGACATTGGGCTTCCACAAGCTACCGAATGCTACCAGCCAACACCAGGACTCCTTCAAAACCTCAAGTCTCTTGGCAAAAATTCAAGTCCTAATTCCCCCCACAACATTTTAAAACTCAAATTTCTGATAAACAAGGTTAAAGTTGGAGGAAATAGGAATAGACTTTGAGGCACTAATATCATGGTGTGAATATAAATACTTTATAGCTTCCTAGCTACAAAGGCAAATAAATTAATTACCACTATATATAAAGCTGAAACAAAATTGATAGCTATATATTGCTATCACTTAATCTGTCTATATTATAGAAAACCATTAGCAAATTCATGAATTACACACCTGCTCACACTATTTTCCAAGAGAGTTATTTAAAGAAAGAAATGATTCTACATAAGAAGTATCAACTTTAAGTGATCTGAAGATATATGTCTCATAGTTATGTTCAAATAATTTGTACCAAATTTTAAAAGATATATGTTCCTTTGATGAGTAATTCTACTTTGGGGACTTTACCATAAGACACTGTCACTTTTTTAACAAAAGAGCATGACAAAGATATCTACCTCAGCCTCTTTTAAAATACAAACTAAGCTAGCTGGACAAGGTGCCACAGGCCTGTAATCCCAGCAAATCTGGAGGCTGAGCCCGGAGAATCACAAGTCCAGGCCAGCCTCAGCAACTCAGGGTGAAACCCTGTCTCAAACAAATATAAAAGAGGACTGGGGATGTAGTTAAGTGATTAAAGTGTTCAGGTTCAATCTCCAGTACCACAACAAAACAAAACACCAATTGGGCATAGAAGACTGGTTAAATAAATTATTGTATATCAAGACTGGTTAAATAAATTATTGTAAATCAACACTAAAATACTACGCAGTCATTTAAAGTAATTAGGTAGCTCCAAAAACACCAAAATGAAAGAAGATATAACTGAGAAAAAAAAAAGGGTCCATTTATGTGTCAAAAAATAAAAACCATTACAAAACAATAACAAAACTATTACTTCTATAACCATATACATATAATATATTTGTGCAAGGACAGACGTAAAAAACAGTCATTTTTACCTGGAACAGAAGTGAAGGTTTATAGTCAAAGGAAGATTTATTTGTCGCAGAATCTCTTTATGTACCTTTGAATCTTTGTGCATGTATTACCTGTTTTTTTTTTTTTCTGTAAATTTGAATTTATTTTTTAAGTGCTTAGAAAAGACAAAAGGGAAATTACTTTATTGAAAAAAGTAAAGATTCATTAATCACATCACAATAACATGAGTGTTTTCATATTTTACATTTTCCTTCCCACATGAATACATATTTTAATTTAGCCATACTCATGTTGGACAGAACATTTAGTGTGCTCAGAAAGTCAGTGTGTTACACAAATAAAGCCATCTTTAAGACACATTTGTGGAATTTACATGATCCCTGCATACGACTTTCAAAAATCTTTTGTAAAGAAATTTCTAGGGAATCGGGCCTGATGGCACAAGCCTGTAATCCTACAGGCTCAGGAGGCCAAGGCAGGAGGATCAAAGCTAACCTCAGAAACTTAGTGAGGCCCTAAGCAACTTAGTGAGACCCTGTCTCAAAATGAAAATAAAAAGGGCTGGGGATGTGGCCAGTGGGTTCAAGCCTGGTTTAAAAAAAAAAAAAAAGACTTAGCAATACTCCAATATTTTACCTTCATACTATTTTGGTTTTCTAACCCACTTCTTCTGTTAAGAAAAATTGATAACTTAATTTTTATAGAAAGGGAGACTTTCACTATTATTCTTAATGAGTCATCATTTGTCTTTGGACTTTCAAACAAATCTTTAAAGCATTACTAACAGTATTTAAATATGAATCTCCTCTAAATTGCTGTACTATGTATGATGCTTTTTATTTTTATCTCTTCCAATGTCTGAGACAAACCCAAAGTCTTTCAAAAATATCTGCTTGGGTAAAAACTGAGTCAGTCAGGAGAGGAGAGATAAGAAGAACAGGATGTGGGAGGAAGGAGAATTATTAGTTAATAAATTTTACCTTCTAAATCACTGAAATTCAAAAGTACCAAGGATGGCAATATCATGGCTAATGTTCAAAAATTGGCTAATGTCAAACATTTCCAGTGAATTATAATCATAAGGGGTTATTCAAAGTTCAGCATAAATCAAAACACTAGAAAATATCCACTTGCCATGTTTAATTTATAAGGTCAACTGAAGGTAAAATCCATATAGCTTAACATTTTTTTCAAGCTTTTTGGTAGAAATTAAAAATTACACTCTCAGACTACCTAATAATTGCTTCATTATTGAACATTAACCCACAACAAATTACTTGCACTAATTTAGGATTCTTAAATTTGCAATTATTTTTTTTCTGAAACAATAAATACTAGCTCTTACACAATGCATATGAGCACACTACATTAATTAATTTTTAATACTTACTAAACTTTCATATAAACACTAAAAATGAGAATACGATTTAGCAGCTTAGTCTTTAAAATATGAAAATTTTACAAGCTGGAAAAACAGGAAGATCTGCTGTAGTAAGTTGACTGTAGTGATGCCCTATAATAAAAGGCATATGAAAATACTATTCACAAAGGAATAACAGGGCATTATGATTAAAAGCATTAAGATCTGGGGCTTGGGCTGGGGATGTGGCTCAAGCGGTAGCACGCTCACCTGGCATGCGCGGGGCGCTGGGTTCGATCCTCAGCACCACGTAAAAAATAAAGATGTTGTGTCCACCGAAAACTAAAAAAATAAATATTTAAAAAAATTCTCCCCCTCCCCCCTCTCAAAAAAAAATTCAAATTCCATTTTACCATATACTAGTAGTGTGAACTTGGACTAGTTACTTGACCTCTCTGTGCCTGTTTCCTCACTTCTAAAATGAGGGTCATAATTCTACCTACTTCATATTGTTCTTATGAGGAATGCAGGAGCTAATAAATATAAAGCAATTAGAACAGGGCCTATTAGGGTTTACTAGCACATAACACTCAATAAATGTTACCTATTATTATATTTATATTAATGTTAGTATTAATATATTAATAATATTCCATGAAGACAATATTCTGAGGAATAAAAACATCACACATAATATCACACTAGGAAACTGAAAACCAAAATATAACGAAGGCATGATGTAGAAATCTCATCTTAAACCTGGTGAGAATTAAGCTATAAAAACTTAAAACCAAGTTCTGATGAGTTAAGTTGTGCAAAAACAGAGTAGTCACGCCATAATATTAATGCTCTTGACAGATTACATGCTTCATTGTTTTCCATGACCTAATCCTATAAGGCATGAAGTTAGTTACACAGGAACCAGTGAATTTTCCAGTATGGTACACATACCAGGCAGGATTTTAATGAATTACTACACAGAGTAATGCCTAGGTATATTTGAGACAAATGAATACTCTACCTCTATTCAAATCAAAGCCACAAAGGCTACTACACTAAAATCTAAGGAAAAACTTACAATGTGCATATTTATTGTCTTCCCTGCTATTTTCTCTTTTCCCTTTGCCCCAATCTAATTTAAAATGCCTTTCATGGAGAAGAATTTCCACTTTGCTCTTTGGCCATAGCACTGACTTGTAGAACTCAGCTTCTTCATTTCAGGTAGAAAAACTGCTGTGGTTTGGAATGTGAATTGTCCCCCAAAAGTTCATGAGTGAGACAATGAAAAAAAAAGGTTAGAGGTGAAATGACTGGGTTATGAGAGCCTTAAATTAACCAGTGAATTAATCACCTGATAGGGATTAATGGGGTGGTAACTGGAGGCAAGTAGGGTGCAAATGGAGGAGGTGGGTCTTTGGATCCTGCCTTTGGAGTTTATATTTTACCCTTGGTGTGAAGAGAACTCTTTATCTACTTCCTGGTGTTATGTCCTGAGCCTCTTTCCTTCACCACACCGTTCCACCAAGATGTTCTGCCTCACCTCAGGCCCCAAGAAATGGAGTCAGCCACCTAATGCCTAAAACCTCTGAAACCAAGAGCACCAAAATAAATTTTTTGTCTTCTAATTGTTCTTGTCAGGTCTTTCGTTGCAGCAATGGAAAAAGCTACTAAAACAAAGGCATGCTTTTTTTCTTTGATCAGCTACGCAACTTCTATCAATATTCTGAATCACTGACCTGTGCAGTCAGCCACCCCATCATTCCATGGACAGATTCAAGATCCTTTATCTTGCTCACTCATATTTTCCTAAAGTTCCTCTCATTTATGTAAAAAGCAAACTTCTGCCCAATAATCCACAACTGGGTAATTGACATATGGCTCATCAAGAGTTGGCTGCATTTTAGAATGCAATTTTACAATTAAATTTAGACTCCACTAAACAAAGCCTTTTTTCTTAAAATAACTAGGTAGTTAAAAACAGATAGAGTTCAGACATTGTTTTATGGCATAATCTTTGAGGATAGTTTTTAAAACTTTGTGTTCATTTTCTAAATCAGATGATGGTAAATAATACATTTCCACAATAATATAATATTTCCTACTTCTTACACATTAATTCACTTAATCTACACAATTCTTCTAGCTAGATGTTATAATCCCCATTTTATAGATGAGAAACTACATAAGCATCAATGGAACAGATGAACATAATATTGCCAGGCTCTTCAGTAAGTTGTTATTCTTGAGAAAAACCCATAGTGAGGAAAGTGGTTAACTGAAATTAATATTCCAAGATAAAAGCACAATTTCTTTACTGCTGAGAATGAACAACCTGGATGCTTTACCACGCTAATACTTTCTCCTTGTGACTAAAAGTTTCCTACCTTACTTCTTACACTAAATATGCTAAGCCTGGCAGGGCAGGAATCTGCAACCTAATAAATTCATTCAGGACACATTGAATACGGTAATAGCAGGGAACGCGGCCTTTCATGGCTTCTGCCAAACCTCTGTCTGGCCTTGCAAAAAATATTCTTGAACTTTGGAATTTATTACCTAATTACAACAAGAGATGGCATAATCGATTAATTAACTTGCACAAAACCAAATTTTAAATTGTGTTTACCTGTCATCTGAATGTCATAACGGATAACAGTTTTACATACCATTGACAAATGGTAAAAAGGTGCTAAGCCCATCTGTGAGTATACTTAAGATTAAATTTAAGAAAAACATTCAATTTAAAATTTAAAACTGACTGTTCTTTCTTACAAGGTTTAGCTTCAGAAATAAATAAGGTGAACCCTTTCACTTGAATCAAAATAACATTCAGGGGATATGGAGTTGTAGCTCAGCTCACTGGTAGAATACTCAGCTAGTATCCAAGAAACCCGGTTCCAGTCCTCAGCAACACACACACACACACATACACACACACGGATTTAAGAGATTATGTATTTTTTTCTATCAGTTTTCCAAGAAACACAAAGGCAAGCAGAATATTTAATATTATTTTGCATAGAAGTTATTTTATATAATTTGTGTAGAAATAAATGTATGTGTGCCAATGATTATGAGGAATCTGAGGAGAAAAAACAAACCTAAACTTTTATAAATAAAGCAATAGAAGTTAGAATGCATACCTATACAGATGCAGTGAAGAAAAAAAATTCCAGTTAAAAAAGACTACACTTTTTTTTTAAAGTATAAAGCACAGAGCTGATAAAGGGATGTTCCTGTCGACTAGGGATCAAAGTAATAAGCACTATCAAGGGATTTTTGTTTTTTCATCCTTCATTGAAATTTTATTTTTTAAATTTTGAAACATTTGTTTTAATATCTATGATATTCAAACTATAAAACTTGCAGAAAATGTCCATGAGAAAGTAAAAGCAACCATTAGGATGTAAATACTTACTGTATAAAAGAAGGCAAATACATAGAATCCTATGATAATGGAAAAGTAGCTGAACATCTGAGACCATATCTGAAAGATGCTTTCTAAGTTAAATCCTAGTTATCAGAATGGTTAACAAATGCCCATTAAATTTGTGCATCCAAATTCAATTAATTTTGGCTAATCTAAACTTTATTATTGTACAAATATTTATAACCCACTTACTAGATGCTAGATAATAGGGCTACAATGGGAAGGGGAGAAAAGAGATAGCCCCTGCTACTTGCTTTATGTGCCCTAATATTAACCAATACGTAAACTTCCAGAATTCTACCATATTGATATTTCTTGATAAAAATATTTCCAAAATATTCATTTGGAATCACCAACTCACAATTCAATAATACTCCAATAATATTCCAAAAAGTAATTCTAACAACATAGAGGGTTATCTGGCACAGAAATATGCCAGCAAAAATGAAATACATATAATCTATTTCAGTACCTTTAACTCACACTTACAAAAAAAAAAATTAATGTTCTGACATAATGCTCAAAGTATCTTTCTTTTAATTTGTTCCCAATTGCCTTATTGTATTTTTTAAAAAATGATTTTTATAACACTGGCATTCTATGTGTCTCAACAGAGGACATTTTGCTTTATCAAACCACACTGTGTTTAGGAAGCACTAAAGTATTAAAATATGCATCTAAAGAGGTAAAAGACTTTTTGCTAACAGTTTTAATTCTCCCAAACAATCAGAAGTCGAAAAACACAGCAGTAACTGGTAAACTGTATAACATATAGATAGATGTTCAATCATGATCTTTCACCTCCCTTCCAAAAGGGAGCAGTAACTTTAGTTAGAACCAGAGAGATTGTAAGTATGTAAATGCATAGATGTTATATATATATTAATAAAAACATGTGATCTCACCAAGAATATTTCTACTTATTGAGATTAATAGGTGAGCTCTATGAGAGCAACTGATTTTAAAAGTAACAATTGGAAGTATCATATCCCTTCTTTGGGATTCAGTTTTGCTTAAGTCAAAATAGGTACCTTAAACAATTGCTACTTCATATAACTTTAATATAAACCAAACCAAAACAGAAACAGAAACAACCACCAGCAAATCAATTCAACCTCTATACAGGCTCTTTTACCTGGTAATCCAGAATGCTGAACCCCAAGCCTTTATGGTCTTTCACTAGCTCAACAATCTTGACTTCAGAAGCCCACAAAGCTAATTCCCCATCATCCTCATCTTCAGGACTGACATCTATCCTGTTTTCAACCTGAAAAACCAAAGAAGATAATTGCTTTCAAACAGTCCTTTCTTTCCTGAAAAGAATGAAAATATTAGAAATCTCACAGCTTATTTTCAAATTGGGAATTCTCTTTGACATGAGTAGTTTTCCTTCTTGTTCTTTTAAAAAGGGGCATGCACCAGGCATACACAATTTAGGATGAGATAGATGTTCTTAAAATTTCAAGCATTTAAAAATGCAGATTGTCCATAAAGTGTTTTTTTAATGTAAAATATATTTTTCATTGAAAGTATTAACACTAACCTCTTATACTTCAATGAGTTCTGTCATCCCATTAGAAGCATAAAAGGAAAAATATGCAATTTAAGTAAAAACAAAAACATCACATAAACTAAGAAACATACAAGATATTTAAAAAGCAATACCTAGATTCATAATTATAATGAAAGACAGAAAACAATGTCAACACAGAGAGAAGCCAGAGCAGGACACAGAGAAATCACTTCTGTTGAGTCCTTTCAATAAAAACTTTGCTAGCTAATAAATGTCACAGTTTTACAATTCACAGGGGGGATTTCACTAGAAAAATAAAGTTAGAAAAAAGAAATCCAAGTCCTTAAGCATTGTGTGATTCTAAAAATATGTAAAAATCAACATTATCATTTGGATCTGCAATGTCCCAAAGATTCACATGTTGAAGGCTTGGTCCCCAATGCAGCAATGGTCAGATGTGGGGCTTAGGGGAAGTGACTGAATTCCAAGGGCTCTGACCTCATCAGTGAATTGATCCACCACTAGCTTCATAATTTAATGGCATTATTAGAGGTGGTGGAGAATGTAAGAGGTAGGGCCAAGTTAGAGGCAGTAGACCACTGGGGACATGCCCTTCAGGGGTGTATCTTGCCCCTGGCCCCTTGCTTGCTATCTCACTTTCTGGCCATCATAAACTGAGCAGCTTTTCTCCAATGCCCTTCTTGGAGCTGGCAGACCAGCTCCTCCTTTAAACTCTTCTGCTTAGGTATTTTGACACAGTGACTGAAAGCTATTACAATCACCGAGTTGAAATAATGAAAATCTGATCTTAGAGGAAAGGCCAGCCCAAGTGTCTAGCATACTTTTCTTGACTTGACAACCCAAAGTCTTTTATTCCAGACTTCCTGTCCTTTCAGGAAGAATAGCCACAGCTATGTGGAATTCCAGGAAGCTAAACAAAAAGATCAATGAGTCCACTATGCAGGAGGACAATGCCTACTTCATAACCCTTGTGTTTTTATTTATAGCATTATATTGTTGTCATCCAGTTTATCTTCCCCAACATAACCTTGTGCATAACACTCAAGAAATACCTTCTTTTGCTTTATGGCCCTCACATAACAAAAAGGCTGGCTCCTGGACTAGAATGGAGGCTCTGCGAGGGCTCCTGCAGACTGCCACTTGACTCCTACTGCCTGCCTGCACTGGATAAATATCTGCCCAATGCATTATTTAATCATCTACTTTTGAGTGTGTTTCTCTTAAAATTCCTTCTTAGTAAAGTTATATACTAAATAACAAGTTTTAAAAGCAGATTTCTTGAAATTTTGGGTTTGTTCTCAGAATATAAAATGAAAATGTATCATTTCTACTAACATAATTTTGAGTGACCCATATAAGAAAACTCATTTAATTGAATTAAAGGAAGGGAGGCAGAGTCTATAATTTGAAGAGGAAGTCACCACAGTTAGTACAAAAACATTCTTATGCAGGGCCTGGCCGCCCATGCCTATAATACCAGTGACTAAGGAGGTTGAGGCAGAAGGGCAGGAGAATTACAAGTTCAAGGCCAGCCTCAGCAACTTAGTAAGACCCTGTCTCAAACTAAAAATAAAAAGGACTGGAGATGTGACTCAGTGGTAAAGAACCCCTGAATTAATCCCCAGTTTCCAACCCCCCAAAATTAGGTCTGGTC
Source organism: Urocitellus parryii (assembly GCF_045843805.1). Lineage (NCBI taxonomy): Eukaryota > Metazoa > Chordata > Mammalia > Rodentia > Sciuridae > Urocitellus > Urocitellus parryii. Next base: position 44,055,939 of record NC_135541.1, on the reverse strand, counting down.
CAGATGCAAGTTGCTGGTAGGACATGGAAGATCAACACCCAGTCCATGGAAGATGGAATCTGAACGTAGGAACAATTTCCTTGTTCTTAGATTATATAACCTGAAATAAGTAGAAATGTTCTAGATCAATAACCTCTGCATATTTCAGCCTGATATGATGAAGTGATATAGTTAAAAAGAAAACACTCATATCTTCCAATAAAATGCACAGTTCCAATGGCTAATACAATATGATTAATGTCTTACTGGGAACTTAATACCCTCACTGATTAATGAGTGTTTGAATTTTGGCTGAGCCACCTAACCAGATAGTTTAATAAAATAAGATGGTATCAGTATAAGTGAAAAAAGAGATAGATGGAAAAGAAAGTCAGGACTTTAGGAAACCACATACAATTAACACAAGTTTGTAGAAATTTCAAGGCATCCCAGGTGCATAAGATATCATGCAACAACCGGAAATATATCACTTTGATATAATCAATTTTGCATAATTCTTATATTTACAAAATGGAAAGCAATCAACTAATGGGCAGCCAGGTTGACGTTTGGCATAATTCAAGCTGTTGTTCACCCATTGTGGTAAAGCATGACAGATGGGAGCACAGAGTCAGCAAGCTGGGTTGGTGATTTACACACCTTATAGGATTAGATTAAAGGCATTTTTATCAGCCCTCAAAGGGAAGCCACCACCCATATTTCATTTCATTAAGGATAGCAAGTCACAAAAGTTTGGCATTTGAGTTCCATACTTGATTTTTTTTTCTTTTTGCAAAAGATAAACATTTAAAAAAAAAAAGATTGTCAATCAATTATCAAAAATTTTCCTTTTTATTTGCCCAGTACAGAATAAAAGCATTGAGATAATAAAAAATAATAATAATTTTAAGAGTTGGCCTCTGACCTGACAGTCTTCTTGGAAAAACAAGATGGATACATACTGACGGATCTGTGACTGTAAGTTAGTACTAGATTCCAATGTACTTTAGAAAATCAGAAAACAAAGATTGGTGGACTGCAGCAGTCAAGAAAAGTGATCACTAACTTTTGTGGCGTACTTTCCACACTCAAGCCATCACAGGAAGGTCTTTGCACATATTATTTATTTTGCACATTTATTGCTTCTTACATAAACGCATGAGATGTGTAAGTTCTAATCAGGGCACCATTTTTCAGAAGAATATGAAGAGAAAACAAGGTTATTTTCCCAAGATTCATGAATATTAAGTGCTAAAGGCAGGATTAGAGTCCATGTAATTTGAAATCCTGACCAAAGGCAGGTAGAAAGGAAGCCCGTGCACCTAAGCTGGTATGAATGGAATTATAACCTAAGCGTCTGGAAAGAGGAGAAGTGGCACAAACATGCAATTACCAAGGGCTCATGATGGCAAAATATGTGCTCAAAACTCTTTTTGAAATTACAATGCTCTTAGAAAGAGTTCCAACAGCAGATAAAGTTATTTCATTCTCTGGTCTTCTAAAAGTTTTTATGGCAACTTTTAGACTCACTTCAAAACTGATCACACATCTTCTTATTTTTAAGGCTCTGAGAAAGAAAAGATCATTAGATATTCAACATCCACCAAAATCTTAACCTTATTAAGATGAATTGAATTGAACCAGGAGCAAAAGCAATGAGTGCAGGCAATTACTAAAATCAAAATGCATGCACATCAATGTCACCAACACTTTGAGGAAAAGAGTTTTAGGATGGTAAGTGAAAATAACAACCTGAAAAAGTGATGCACTGTTTGCCTCAGTTAAATATAAAGGAGTAGAGCAGGGTTGGTCCTCCTCTCTTAACCCTGTAGTACCTTCTTTGGGGTATCCTTATTGACTGTGCATGCCTATGGGAAGTGTAATATATGCATTCAGTACCTCCATCTCAGGAAGAGGGGTTTCAGTAGTCATTGGTTCATCTACAGAGGCTTCATCGTCAAATAGCCGCCGACAGCAAACCAAGGTAAAAGGGGGTGGCACTTCTTTAAGAAAGGAAACTGCTTCTCGACGAGATTTTCCATAAAGCTGCACACCATTGACCTAGAAGGACAAGGGGTAAGTGATCACTGAGGAAGCCCCAAATGAAGAGACAAAACAATCTCTTGTTATCAATCTACCAGAATTTGAATGGGATATCATTTATGCTCTCTTTAAACAAAGGACCTAGTCATATTATCTCAACAGTCCCTAAAAATGTTAGAAATCCTATTTATCAAAATTAAGACTGAATCTTTACTGAACTTGAATGAATGAATTGTAAAATGTGTGCAGAGTACAACAGTTACTAGATGAGTGATCTGATTCTTCACAGCTCCACGGCTTCTCCTACGGATGCACCAGTATTGTGTTCTCTCATCTACTTCTACCTACCTCTCCTAAAATGCACTAAATATCACTTACAGCCTTATCAAGACCATTTCCTTTCACAAGAATAATAATATCACTATAGATGTTAACACTAAACTTAAGATTGTTAAAAACTGCTCACCTTACAATGTGTAGGTGATAAAATCTTAGATGCATGGCTATCAAAATTTAACATCGGTTCAACATCCTTTCACTCTTAATACCATCCTAGAAAAATCGCTTCTATAGAAAAGCAATATGCATAACTTGCTCCATTCTTGTTAGTTTTGCTGATGCAGCCATCAAGTTATGTAGGAAGTGTCAATTTCAAGTTATTTCATTCAAGTGTTTCATGTTTAAAAAAGAGAACTATTCCCTACTAATGATTAATCTTCCTCATGAAAAATTATCCACATTTTATATCATTTTGGTATATAATGATAATAATACTTTGCACCAAAGATGATTTTGGAAAGATTACATTTATTACTTTAAAGAGTTCTCTCACTTCTGACTATTGGTCACTAAAAGCTAACCTGTCTGTTCCTCCCCAAAAGCTGAGGCATGGACAAAATTCAGGCACAATAATCTTTTCATATCTGACTTCTACCTTCCTGGGAGGGGTTAGCCACATTATTAGTTTTAATGAAATTTAATTTCTGACAGGTATAGTGCTAATGTTCAGATAACTGACTGGGCCAACTTTACTGGGAACAGCCTTTCCACAGACCTGTCATTGCACCAGAGAATTTAAGTACATTGGGTTGCTGGAAGCATCTCATCAGCAGCGGGAGGAGTCTGGAGACATCATCCCTGGGAACCACTCTCAAGCCTGTAACTTACCCAGCACTTAGCCATCAGGCCAGACATCTCCCTGCCACTTAATTATTTACAAAGAAAGCACCACATGGTAGAGGGACCCACATGCACTTTAGGGAGCTGTCTCTACTGGAAAAGTAAATATCACCTCCCCAGTTTTTATGACAATGAAGGGGTCCAGGGGACAGCAGGTTTGTCAGAAGACAAAAGGTTTTTCCTTGGAAGAACTGTAAGTCAACCTTTATGCAAGAAAGGGCTCGGAGGTACCCACCATATCCATAGTACCAATTGATGATATAAGCACAGAAAGGCTTAAGGCACTTAAATGGATAGCAACCCATATTAAAAATAGCAAGTAGATATGATCAAAGCAGGAATTCTACCCATACACAAGTATTATTTTGTGTTTCACTTCAACAAATTAGAAAGTCACTTCTTGGGTTTTTATCTTGGAGTACCTTTAAATATTTATTTAGCTCATTATTTATTAATTTGAATTGTCTCCAATTATTACAGCAGTGCCTGGTAGTCCTCCTCACTACTTTCTCTTGCTAAAGGGATTGGTCACATTTCCCATTACCAACTCCTATCTAAGGGGATTTATGGCTGTTGTAAACGGCTGCTCTGGGCTGAGACTTGGCACAGTGTTCTAACCCCAAAGCATATTTGTGTTTCTGGTTTTAAGCTCTAAGGAGTACGTTACACACACACACACACACACACACACACACACACAAGTCAAGGACTTTATTTGGCTAATTTTACAGAGGCCTTTTATGTCTATATTCAGTTACTCAGAAGCAGCCAATTATTATTTTAAAATTCACAATATTTCTCAAGGTCCCTCAACTTGAGACCTTCTTAAAAGCTGTAAAGTCTCAATTATCCAACTCTTTTCATCAGAAAAATGCACATGTGTATACACACTTCCAGAACACAGAATTCTGCCCAAGTGCTGTCACACTATACTACCACCTTCAATCCTCATCTCAGCCCCCAAGCTTGTTAACATGACTTCGTCATGGGGATACCGAGGCCAGCTCTTCACAGTAAGGTACACAGATGGCATTTTGTTAGATCATTACAAACACACAGTGAAATGACATTTAATGAAGAAATGGACTCCTCAAAATGTTAAGTGATGGGCTGGGGTCATGGCTCAGGGGTAGAGCACTTGCCTAGCATGTGGGAGGCACTGGGTCCTATTATCAGTACTGCATATAAATAATAAATTAAATAAAGGTCCATCAACAGCTAAAAAATACATTTTTTTAAAAAGTTAACTTACATACCAAGAGACACAGGGCAAGTTGTGGCAAATTCAGAACCCAAAGGAGCTATTCTGACTTTCAAACCTGGGTTTCCTTCCCTACCCTAAGTTCCTTCATCGGAAATCTGTATTTCAGAATTCAAAACACAACATTTTGGGGTGGAAGGCCCATGCATTCTAATCTCAGCTGAAGCATGGAACCTTCAGTTGATGGCTGGGATCACCTATACCTGCTCGATCCCAATCCAGCCAAGGTTTCTTTAGCCCAGATCACTTACTAGTAGTGATTAATACTTTGTGTCACTAAATTTTACATTTAAAAAGTTAAAAGTTAAAATGGTAAATTTTCTGTAACATAAACTTTATTACCTAAAATAATAAAATGAACTAAGTTGGTTTAACTCATGCCTCACACCTCCCAAACATATCTCATTTCTCACCACCTAACAACTACATATGATAGCAATAGCCTTCAATCCACAGATTGCGGAATCCTCATTGCCTATATCCTGCCAACTAGCAGAGGAAGACCCAATCCCAGCATCAGAAAGAAAGCTAAATCATCTAGTAAAATTGAGGGCATGAATCTATAATAAGTAGCCCAAGATCACTTGTCAACACCTCTAAGATGACCAACTCTTGAGGAGATAAATATGTTGAACCTGACAAACATTATACATTGTATAATATACATCTATCAAAACATCACTTATTGCCCCATTAACTTTTTTTTTTTTTTTTTTGACACAAGGTCTTGCTAAATTGCTGAGGCTGGCTTTGAACATGAGATCCTCCTGATTCAGCCTCCCAAACCACTGAGATTACAGATGTGTACCACCATGCCCACATGCTTTTATATTAATTTTTTACTGTTTCAAAACATGTTAATGTTTTGAAACAGTAAAAAATTTAAATTCAAAAAATAAGCAACTTTCCACATCTCAAAAAAAGGACTCCAACACCCTGTCCTCCAACACTATGTCAGAAGTTGATAACCAGTCAAAGCACTCTTCCCTTTGACCTTGAAATTCAACCCAGAATTCTCAATATACTCCCTTAGGTGGGAAGACACTATAAACAAACTGTAATTGCACCCAACATGAAAACTATGTACCATCCTTGTCATTTTGCTTTGAGCAAACATAAATTTTTAATAGAAGTCAGGGTCCATGAGAGTCTGATCTTGGCTAAGGCTATTAGGTTGATTTTGTTTTTTGGGTTTTTTTTTTGTTGTTGTTTTTAAATAAGGGATTGAACCTGGGGCGCTTAACCACTGAGCCATATCCCAACCCCTTTTTATGTTTTGTTTTGAGACAGGGTTTCACTAAGTTGCTGAAGCTGGTCTTTGAACTCGCGAACCTCCTGCCTCAGCTTCCTAAGCTGCTAGGATTATAGGAGTGTACCACCGTGCCTGGCTGTTGTAAATCCTAACTCTTGAAATAACCCTCTTCTCTGTAGTCTTCTTGCTTGGCTGTTCCTATATCTCTTTCAGGAGCTCAGGAGATAGTATGTTGTATTTGAAAAAAAAAAACAACAACAATGAGGAAACATGAGCTAAAGTTAACATTCTACCACTAATTTTGTGTATAAAGTTGAGGAGTTAGCATCTTGTTTTCTTATCTGTAAAAGATGGGGTTTCGTGATTATTTTGTTTGTTAACACTGAATTTTCCAATTATTTAAATCTCTAGGGAAAATAATTTCAAAGCTACTATAGAACTTCTTTGAGGAGAGGCTCAGGAGCCTGAGCAAGCCCACTGGAGGCCAACCCTGTGGACAGGGAGTTTTAAGCAGACTATCCCAAAAGCATCTACATGTAAGTCAACTGTACATGTGCCTGAAGTTGTTCAGCTCTAATCCTTATTAGAAATTATCAATGTATAAATGTGACTACATGTTGCAAACACCTAGGGTCAGGGATTGGATTCTTAACATTTTGCTTAGAAAAAGACAAATTAAGCTGTCAAACTCCTTTCTTAGTACATCATTTTGATACACATTAAAAAGGATATCTCAGTGAATGGATACAGAAAATGTAGTACATATACACAATGGACTACACTCCCATAAAGAATGAAATTATGGCATTTACCAGTAAATGGATGGAACTGAAGGCTATCAGGCTAAGTGAAATAAACCAATCCCCCCAAAAAAGGGACGAATGTTCTGAAATGTGGATGCTGACTCAAAAATAGGTGGAGGGGAGAGATAAGTGGAGGTTCACCAGATTGGAACAGAGGGAAATGAGGGGAAGCTAAGGGGGATGGGAGAGACAGTAGAATAAAATGGACATAACTTTCCTGCATTCATTTATAAATACATGACCAGTGTAACTCTACATCATGTATAACCACAAGAATGGGAAGCTGTACTCCATATATAATGTATAATATCAAAATACATTCTACTATCATGTATAACTAAAAAGAATTTTTAAAAATTAATTTTTTTAAAAAAGGACCTCTTAGGAGCCTTAGCATATGGCAAAAATGAACTGATGGAGTGAAATTGGTTTCCTTTTGTCATCCAATTTACTCTGTTTTCCAATCTAAGGGGTTCACATTACATTTGCATTGGTGACACTATAACTCAGTGGACACATTTGCCTAGAATTTAAAAATTTCGTGCTTGGTATCTTTCTTCCTCACATAAACTTTACCTCAAGAAGCTCATCCTCTAGCTGTAGAAGGTTCAGCATATCAACAGGACCACCAGGAACAATTGAAGAAATGTAATGGTGCCCATCAAAGGAATCCACTTCCACACCAAGCCTCAGAGTATGGATAGGCAGCAGCTATAGCAAGACACAGAGTGACATATTATTACACATGAGAGGTCACAGATGAGTGTCAATCCTCTAACAAGTATCAATGTTGACATGAAAACACCACCACCTGAATTAGATCACCAAACTCCCAAAAGAAGACAATGGGAAAAGCAGCCTCAAGTAAAATTAAGAAGTTCTTGTTCTTGAAGTTCTTGTCTTTACTCCTATTTTCCTTACAGATTCCCTGGAAATGAAGAGACAGACTTACAAAGTTCTGTCTTCAATTTTAAGCTCCAGGTACCCCACGATTTCTACAGTTCCTAGTATGTACACTGTGTTTCTCTTTTTTTACAGGGCTCACCAGCCCCAGAATATCTTTAACTCCCCTGTTTCATAAATAACTTCCATTCACACTTCAATATAAAAGCAATGTCATTTTCAGGAAGCTCTTAGTTAACCTGCTTCCATCGGGAGTTCGAGACCACTCTATCATGACTCACAAGTACTGCTTAGAATTCTATTTTCTTTGTTTCTCCCCTACCCACCTGAATGTCAAGTCTGTACCTTTAATCCCTATAGCCTGGGGCCTAGAACAGTTTCAGGCACTGAATGTGGGCACAGTGAAGGTTATTTGACCTAATCTGTAAAAGATGTCCTTTTCCATCTTGCTAATTTAAGTGACACCATTTCTGATTTGTGGACAACATTAACCATTCTAGGATTGATTCTGTTGATTTATAAGGATTTGTATGGGGTATGATATGAGTGAAGGATCTAGAAACTCTAGCCAATGTTAGAGAAAAGAGCTGACTTACTTTGTTGCTCTCATCTTTGTTGGTTGCAAAGGACAAGACATTCACCATATCCCCAAAATTTGAAAGATGGAGCTCATGATTTCTCATTGTGGCTATATAAACTAAAAAATGGTAAGTACTAATAATAATATATTTTCTATATCAATCACCTATTTATCTAAACTAGCAGGGATGCCTCTATCTACCCATCTCCAGTGTGGCTTCTTCCCTCATTCTCCCTACAATCAGATTCCTCACCCCTGAGTTGTCACCTCCCCTCAGTCATCTGCTCTGAGTCCCCAGAGTTCCATGGGCTTGGTTCAGACACCATCTGGGGGCTCATTTACATCCCACAACAGACATGCAGACAAATGTGAAGTGGCAAGTGGTCTAGCTGACTACGACCTGAGTGACTTAAAATAGGCATGAGGGACTTCTGGCCCTGGGCTAATTTTCTGAAAATGAAGTGCCCTTGACCACCAAGCACTCTGGGATGTAAAACCAACTCTGGCAATAAGATGTTCCACTACCCTAAGTGGAAGGTTAAAGTTATTTCCACTGTTCTTCCCTCTCTGTGATTTCGTTATTTCTCACTGCTGCCACCTCATTCTCTTGTCCAGTCACTGAACCAAGTCACATATATCAAGATAGGAGACACTCAGGCCATTTTCTTTGATAGTATATTTAATGGAAGTAAGAACTCTCAGAGAAATCCACCCATCTCTGCCGACTGTCTTCCTTCCTTTGTTTATAAGCCAAACACTACAGGGCAGAGAGTTAGTTGTCAGTGTTCACCCAGAGATCACCTCCAGTGGGCTGCTGGAGCTGGCTCACACTGGCATGTGAAAGCAGATCATTCAATTTCTAGCAAAGTTGTGAGTCAGGTTATTAAACCTGGCCATTATTTAAAATTAAGTTTATAAAATTATAATTAATACTAAAATGAATAAAATAAGAACTCAAAATCCATCAATTCATTATTTCTTTCTATGTTTTCCCACTATTTTCTCAAAGTGATTTATATCCATATGGTAGACATATTCTCTAAGACATCAGAGATACCAAAGCTGTGTACAACTGAAAAACAGATTAGAAATAGTTGATTTGTGTAGTTGCTAAATGCAGGTAATTAAACAGTCCTGCTTCTGCAGAGGAGCCTAACAATGAAGTGCTACTCTGCATGGCTTCCCAACTCAGCAATAAATGATGTCACCTGATAGCTGGAAATGGCCATGTCAGGGCACTCACACCACAGATATTGGTAAGTGCTACAACTGGGGCTGCCCTTCTTTTCTTGAGAGCTAGACATTTACCAGCACCTCATTGACATAACCACTGAGGGTCATGGCATAAGAACACAACAGTGAAGGTTAGTCTGGAAAGGTGGCCAGTATAGGCTCTAAAAAGAAAGAGACATTTGAGGTGAGACTCAAAAGGATAAAATGAGTCTGCCCTACAAAAAGCCATCTGGGGGACTGCTTATAGGAGGTGAGTGAAAAAGATAATTACTAAATTTTTTATGTGAATAAATGAACAGATGGTGGTGACAATCTCTCCATGGAAATAAGTGCCCAAATTACGACAAAGACATGCTGTAGTTATAGAGACACCTTGGCTACTACAGAACAATATGCTACATCGAAATTTAAAAAGATAAGGAGGGAAGTGGTTCCAGTCTCCCCTTCCAGTATTCCCCACCCAACCTACCCCTCCAACTCATCCTCATCTAGTCATATGGCTAACCCCATCTACACCTCCAATAGAACACATGAAGTCAGGAACGAGCTGGGGCACTGAGGACTGGCAGAGGCTCACTCCTGGCATCCCTTACCCTCTGGATATGGGGCTGTGCCCTTCTAGGCCGCTCCTGCAGATATCTGTGAATACCACATGCTCCCTAGAAAACTTAAACCACAAACAAAACACAAAGGCTTCATCTTCAACCATGCTGAACAAATAAACCAGAAATGATGTTTATGAGATCTGTCAATCTGAAGGAGGCCTACCTAATATTAGTTCTGAATCTAAATTTGAGTGCAGCTGGGTTTCTGAGACATCATGTTACATTGCTGCAGGCTTCTCCGCGGGAGCAGGACTGTTTAATTACCTGTCCCAGCTGCACTTAGCAACTAAACAAATCAACCATTTCATCTGTCTCTTTCAGTTGTCCACCCCTTTGGTATTCTGAGTTCTTTGAGAGGGGAAAGTGCTGAAATGACAGGAGTGGGTGCAACAGATGATTGATACCTTCACACACACCCATGTCATGCTTCTTGATGTTTATTCAATGTGCTTCGTGAGGGGTCCTATGGAAACTGACAAAGCTAATGAGCAGCAGGATTTTCATGATCCTGATATGACAGGTAAAGGATGGAAGGAAATGCATCCAAAAAGTGTGACCATTGTGTGATTTACTGTCACTGTTGAGATGAGGAAGGTCAACCAAGATCAAGAAAGCTACAGGCCTTCAACCCAGGAGTAGAGAGACCTGTCATGAAACAAATGGCATCCCATTCATTTCTCTAAAAGCTCTGCTTTTAGGATCCTAAAATAAGATATCAAAATGCTCATGTGGGAATATAAGTGCTATGGCTTCAGGGGGAGGAAAAACTTCTGGAAAGAAATGCTCCAAAGATGTGTCAGTTGGATGGGGGAGGACTTCCAAAAAAGTTGAACTCAAAATAAGAACACACCCCATGGCGGGTTCTTGCCACACACATACTCCCAGAGTAAAAATATTAAATAGCCATTTGTGTTTAATGATTAGGGAGTAACTAATGTTTAAAGACTAGGCGGTTACTAAATTTACCATAAACAAAAAGCAACTTCCCAAGAATGAAGCTAAATGTTTAAAGTAATGATGAGCCACAAGCATAATGGCCACAAAGCTAATTGTGCTCACTCAGAGGTTATGCAAGACAATCAACTAAGCCATTAGAGCTTCATTTATACAGTATTTGTTTTTCTCACTCCTTCTAAAATGTTAATTCTGAATGTTCAAAAAATATGTAGTATGTACTCTGTGGTACAGGATAATGAGAGTTCTCTCAGAATCCTAAACCCAAGGTCACAGGTCAGTTGGCAGTTATCATTTTAGATATTGTTTATGTTATCTTCTTGGCCCACAGGATATGGGAGTTTTTTACACCTGATCTAACACTGTACTTGACACTCTCCCACCTCTGCTCATGGTATTTCTTCCACCTGGAATATCACTGTACTTGTTTCTCCAAATCTGTTCTTGAATATAGTTCAAATGCCATCCTCCCAATATGCCTCCTTCATCTGTCTTAAAGAAGTAGCGTCTATGTCGGTGAAAGTGCATTATGCATTTTAGCAATACAGGCACAGTACTCTCAATGAAATGGGGCAAGGAAGAGACCGAAATTCCCTTAGGGGGTCTTACCCAAAACCACAAGAGCAAAATGAATGTGCACTTTGAAAAAGCGCCTTTGATGCTCCTGATAGAGACCCTGCCCAAGTGGGAAACTGCTGCTACTGCCACTTTTGACTCTGTGTGTTGTTCTCTACTTAAAAGAGAGCAGCAGAGTATAAAATTAAGTGCTAGAGAACTGGTTCACAGTGGTTGCCTCTAGGGAAGAGAAAGCAGCAACTGGGATGGGAGAGAAACTTAATTTTCTGCACCTGTATCTTATGATTTTGTTTCTTGTCCACACATTATCGATTAAAAATTAACAAGAGGGGGGAGGGAAAAAGAGTGCAGGTCTAGAAGTTGTATAATCCTTGATTTCTTATCCAATTCTTCCACTTACAAGTTGCATCTTATTTGGGGCAAGTTTTTTTTTACCTGCCTGATGCTTAATTTTTCTCATATGAAAAATACGAAGGAGGAAATGCTGCAGACTAACAGAATCATCATGAAAAACGAAGAACATATATTTAAAGCAAAGACCAAACCCTGGTGATGGTGTAATGGCAACACTACTGCAGCCCCTGGAGAGCCCTGCACATCCCACAACCTTAAAATTTCATTTTCTCATTACAGAAGGAAAGAGGAAATCACATTTTAAAGTTCCCTGGCTCAGGCAACATAATTCAGGGGAGAAATGAAGTGAAATCTGTCAATTTGTTCTGTCAAAACCAGAGGACAGACTTGCCTGCTATTTCTGCTTCCCATACTGTGCATATTACTAATGCTCATTTGTATTACAATTGATGGCCAGCAGAAAGGTCACAGAATGAGCTTAATGCTCTTCTCTCACAGCACTGTGATTATCTTAATAGTAAACACTTGCCAAGAAAGCATCCCTAAAAGTGCAAGTCTCCCCAGATGCGGGAAAACTGTTCTTGTGTCATGATTAACAGCTTCCTAGAAATCGTGCAGCTAATGCTCAAGCCACTGCAAATGGCTTTTGCCTCCCTTTTTTCCCACAACTCCACCCACAAGAAAACCTTATCTATGAAGGCAAGCCCATCGCACATGAAGATGCTCCTTGAATCTTTAAGAGTGGAGGCTACAGGGTGGCAATGATCTAAAGACAACCAGACCCTCAGCAGCACCATGAAACATGAACCTCCTTCACAAAGGAGTGGCAGAGGCAGATCCTTGGCATCAGATCATGCCATGACACCACATCAAAACAGCCACTGCTGTTACCTGGTACAGATCACCAGGGCTCTCAGGGCCCTGTGGCACCTGGTCTTCCCCACCAGCCTCATTTAACAACAGAGTGTCCTGAGTCGGGCCCAGACACTCTGAAGCTAACAACTTTCATTCCTCCCACATGCCAGCCCTTCCCCACAACAGGGTGGCTGCACCTGATGCTCACCTGTCCCCAGCTTTTCACATTCTGACCTTTCAAGCCTATGTTCCAAGAGGCTGCCACTCCCCTGTGAGGAGGTTCATGTTTCATGGCTGTAGCTGGTGCTGCTCAGGGTGATTATCTTTAGATCATTGCTACCCTGCAGCCTCGACTCTTAAAGATTCAAGGAGCATCTTCACTTGTGATGGGCTTGCCTTCATAGACAAGGTTTTCTTATTTTCCAAGCAGCTTTCCCTGACTCGTCTCCAAAGTATCCTCCCCTAAAAAAGATAGCTACACAGGAGAAGGTAGGATAGAGGTCACTAGAGGCATGGAAGGGGAGAGGACAGTGACAGGGTGGATAATGGGTACAGTTAGAGGGACAGAAGTAGGTCCAATGTACTATTACACAATAGGGTACCTACAGTTTATTATACATTTCAAATAAACAGAGAAGAGTTTAAATGGTCTCAATTCTAGAAATGATAATATTTCAGATGGAAATACTGAGTATTCTGATTTGATCATTTCATATTATGTACACTTATCAAGTTTTAATACTGTGCATCATAAATAAGCACAAATGTCAATTAAAAATTAAATATAAAAATACTATTCACTAATAAAAATGAATAAACATCATACATGCAAAAAGAAGAGAATTGCTCCCTTAAGTAAAACAGAAAAATTACAGAGAATTTTAAGAGCTATTTTCAATGTTCCTCATGCCCCCTGTTCATGGAGAAAATTGAATTAAAATTAGAATAAATTTTTGAAAAATTAAATAATAATAATAAAGTGGTCTTCTCCAGTTATGTTCTGTTCACCCTATTAATTCATTTATAGAACATCTCCCAATCTACAAGGCATTAATAAGTTTATTATGCAGTTATCTTTCAGTTGTCTATTACTATGTCTCTACCCAAACCCAGAATCCAAGCAAGGTCTTACTACATTTCGCTCCTCAGAGATAGCAGCACAATGTTTGGCAAATAGTAGGAGCTCCGTAACTATTTCAAGAGTAAATGAAAACACTAATAGTCCACTCTCTGCTGCTATACAGTTGTATAATTTTGGGCTAGTCATTCAAACTGTGCAACTTTTAGCATTCTCTTCTGTGAAATGGTTGTGATTGGCTACACTTGGGGAGAAAATAAGAAGTTACTGACTTATGACCTAAACTTCCAATTACAAGGGGATTTGAAAAATTATAGGGTTGAGGATGTAGCTTAGTGGTAGAGCAACTGCCTAGCATGTGGAAGACCCTGAGTGCAAGCCCTAGCACCACCAAATTAAATGTGTGTAGGTGTGTGTGTGTGTGTGTGTGTATGGCTTATCAAAATGAAGAATTATTCTATGGACATTTTCAATTCAGAAATCAATGTAGGAAAATGTATGAAAACATTATACACCCCTTCTCTCTCATATGCCTGTTAAACAAAGTAAGAGTATATTGGCTACAAACATATATACAAGTAATAATGAAATATGAAAGGAAGAAAATAAAATTATGGGTGATTCTCTTCCAGGGTGTGGGGGGGAAGCTTTTTACAAAACAAAATTTCAATTCAATAATCAGATGTTTTAAAATAGCACATTAAAAGAAGTGGGGGGTTGGGGGGCTGAGGCTATAGCTCAGTGGTAAAGTGCTTGCCTTGCATGTGTGAGGCACTGGGTTCAATCCTCAGCACCACATAAAAAGAAATAAAGATACTGTGTGTTCAACTACAAGTAAATAAATATTTATAAAGAAAGAAACAAAGAAAGAAAAGGGGCTTTGAAAAGTCTAAAAAGGACTAGAGGTATACCTCTAGGAAACAAAATCTGCATTTATTGGCCATTTCTGATGTGCTGTCCCTGCCCTATATTAACTAAGGCACATATCACATGTGTTTATTTATTTTTTTATTTAATTTTTTAAATTTATATATGACAGCAGAATGCATTACAATTCTTACTACACATATAGAGCACAATTTTTCATATCTCTGGTTGTATACAAAGTATATTCACACCAATTTGTGTCTTCATACGTGTACTTTGGATTATTACATGTATTTATATTTAATCTTCTGCAACACAGGTATTATTGTTCATACTATTCAGAAGAAAAATTAGGCAAGTATTTCACCTAGTGTTTCCTCAAATGTCATCTTAATGAGGCCTTGCAAATTTACCCCTCTCCTGAATTCCCTGTCTCCACGACACATATCACCAACACTAAGCAACTTATTTATTTTTGGTCTCCCCCAATGAAATAGATTCCACAAAGCAGGGATTTACACACACACACACACACACACACACACACACACACACACGTTGCTTTGTTCTCTTCTGGAATCCCAAATGCGCAGAAGACTTGGACACCAAGTAGACTATTTGATGAGTGGGTGAATTAATGAATGAATGAACAGCTGAATGTACTGGAACACTTCACAAGGGAGTTCTGAAGCTCTGTTCACTCCTCCCCACCCTGTACACCAGCACTACTGAATACAAATATGTATACTGCATAGAGGCTGCTCAGGAGAGAAGACACAGTGAGTAAGGCTAGCAGTAGGCAATCAGGGAGGACAAGACAGAAGAATACCTTCTGCCGGGACAGAGAGAGAATCACGTTCTTGAGAAGTGAACACCAAGTCAGTGTGCTTACTGTCCTTTCTCACATATCATGAAATATGATGATACTGGTCACCATGGCATTGAACATGCATAAAAGGACAGATAACAAAACCTGTACCATATGATGAACTGAGCCTAATCCAGGACACGTTTTCTGGCCAAGGACAACTCCCCAAAGTCTACAGCCATATGGCACAGGACGTTGAAAGGCAAATCTGGAAACCTCTGAAAAGCAATATAAAGTTTCCAGCAGCCCCACAGTGCTGAAGAGATGGTCCTACTGGGTTGAGGGGACAGTAACACTCCGTGCACTGACCTGGAATTCCTGGAAGGCAATATCGTAAAAACGAGAGAAAACCAGAAAGAGTCTGAACCCTCCCAGAACTTCCCCTGCCTCCTCACTGAGGGGGTGGCCCACCAGCATAAATAACCCCCCATTTATCAACAGATAGAGTGAGACAGCTCTGGACAGAGAAAGCTAACATCAGCGGAAGCCCTGAACCCCTCTGTAGTTGTCATTCATAATGTTGGACATTCAAATTATGGCATTATGGAAAGACAACCAAAAACCAATAATAAGAGAAAACACCAAACAGTAGAAAACAGATAAAAAATTCACCTGGATATTTGAATTAAAGTCCTTATAATCTATGATTAATATGTTCAAGAACTAGAAAATGGCAAATATAGTTGCTGTTGTTGTTTTTGCATTGAGAATTTCACTTCAAAATTTTACTCTAAAATGGAAAATCCAAAATAGAAAAATAACTAAAATTAAGCATTCTGTAGATGGGTGTTACAAGTAGAATAGGCACAGGAAACCCCATAAATCAGAAGACAGTTATATAGAAACTTTCTAATATCTGAGTTTAGTATAAATTAAAAACTAATTTTAGGGCTAAACATCAATTGATCTGTATGGTAAAGACAAGAATAAAAATAAAACCAACAAGGGGCAAGTGGTAAAACATTGCAGTGTGCACATGGCCCTGGGTTTGATCCCCAGAGTCATAAAAATAAATAACAGCCTACTATGTGCTTACAAATATTCTAGATGCATTCTTATGCAAATCATAAAGCAACTAATAACATTAATAACCTATTGATAGTCCTATTTTACATGCACAACTGAGATACATAATTTAAATAATTTTCCAAAATCACCCAGCTATCAAATTCTGGGTAAGGTAGGATTTGAACTCAGGCAGTTTGGTTTTAGGACTCAAGTAAATGTTCAACCATATTATAGTAATTAAGAGCAATTGAAGTTTGAAGAGGTATTCAATTTCTTCCTGTTATTTTGAATTAAATCTCCCTAAACATCTTTAGATGGAATTATTTAATCAATGACTTATCTAATATAAAGCTGACTTGGCAAATAATTTAAAACTAACTACAACGTGAGCCATGTTGCTTTTACATTGTGCATCTAAGGAAAGCTTGGTCAGTTGGTCAAAACAGTCATAACAAGTGGCTCAAAATATAGGAAAGCTTAGAAGGAAAGAAATAACCTCCAGTGTCAGCCTTGAGAATACAAACCAAAGAGATAAGAGCACATGTAACAAAATTATGAAAGAAAAATATTCATCACAAATACACAAAGGCAGAAAAAGTAGAACTATCTAAAGAGATACTCCACTTCTTACAAAACCCAGATGGGGCCCTGAAAAATCCATGCTGAGTACTGCATCTGACTGCAGAGTTTAAGGTGGACTCAGCTTTTATCTCTCATGTGGAATTACAAAATGTTTTTTGAAACTATTCTGGCAGGAAAATCTTGCCTTGCATATCATTTGCTGAGAAAGCCACCAGGAAGTTTTCTCCAGGTTTAATTGCCCTGGCCCTTGACTATCTACATCTGAAAACTATAAAATTAATTTATAGTGAGAGAATACTAAAAAAAACAATGTCAAAAAAATCTGTCAAAGTTACCTTCCCACATTTTGCCATTAAAAATAAAGATAACAAAAAATGTTTTTGAGTTCAAGAACAACCACTGCCTGTACTCAGAAGATGAACATCTGGACCTGAGGCTTTTTTAAAGTCTATGTTCCTGGACTTGATTCTCATGAAACATTATTCAAAACACTTCTTATGATACTTGAAAAGCTAACATTCTCTGTTACTTGTACTACCTCTCAGGTGGGCCAGTGAGTCACACCTGGGTGTGTGGCTTCTAAAAGTGGCTGAGGGATCTCACTCTCCCAGGCATATCCAACCATCACCTTTCATAGCAATGAGAACCCATGACAATTCCAGAAAACATCTATGACTAAGTTTTGGAAACTGCAGGTCACACAGTTTCTTCAGCAAGAATTTTTTTTTTTAATTTTTATTATTGGTTGTTCAAAACATTACATAGTTCTTAACATATCATATTTCATACATTGGATTCAAGTGGGTTAAAATGGGAGTTCATAACCCACTTGATTCAGCAAGAATTTAGAGAAGGTTCTTCACGACTATAAGAGACTGGTAACGTTCAAAATATAGTGCTTACCTTTGAATACTTCTGTAACTCAGCATCATCGGCAATCTGTGTGTCCAAAGTAGCAACCTAAATTTCAAAGAAAAATATTTTCATATTTGTCAAAGCACAATTTTATTTCTTCCTAGGTTTTCTGAAAACATCTGCAAAACCTATAATATGTTGACCACTCCATCTGAAAACCTCTGTCCTGTATTTCCGAATCACATATGTATAGAACTTAATATAAAATTGTTATATTTTTGCTCAATATTAATCTTTTTTCCTAAATTATCCAAAAGTTAAAGGAAGGGTAGAGGCAAATAAATATAATTGTCTCTCACTTATCTGCTGGGGATTAGTTCCAGGACTTCCAAGAATACCAAAATCCAAAGTCCCTTACATAAAATGGTATAGTATTTGCATATAATCTAGGAATATACTCATATACACCCTTTAAGTCATCTCTAGATTAATCATAATACATAATATAATGTAACTGTTGTATAAATGGTTCTTATGTGTTTAGGAAATGACAAGAAAACAAAGTACAGATGCAAATTGTTTTCAATATTTTTGATCCACAGTTGGTTGAAAAGAATGTGGAATCTACAAACATGTAATCAACAGATACAGAGAGCCGACTCTACCATTTTTAAAAATCCTCGATCCCTAAAATGTTAATATAATCCTTCATTATATTGAATCCATAAAAATTATACTCTTTTGACAAAAGCAAGAGCATGGCCATTTTTACTTTCAAAGTTGGTTCTTAAAATTTGCAAGGTCAGTAAAGTCTGGCAAATTTGGTAAAATAGAGCATCTGACTTTTTATAACAAGCTCACTTCCCCAGGAGAAATAGCTGGCAAAGGCACAAACAGAAAGATCAGGTCCCTTGTGGGAAATGTGGGGAATACTTAAAGCTTTAAACCCTGGCCTAAAACTATTGTTCTGAGCTTCAGTGGTGGACATCCAGAGAAGCAAATTCCTTGCAAGCAAAAGTACTTCATAGACGATTTGCATCTGTAAGTTGTTAATAAAATATGCTGCATCTGGAGGGAGGGGATAAGTTAAACAATGATCCAACTAAAGCTTCTAAAAGTACATTTCAGATAAGTAGACCCTTGAAGAAAATAAGAAGTAGTAGAATATGTGCATTCATTCATCCGTCTTGCCTGGCTTCCTCTTTTTGCCCCTCATTTCTCAGAACAAGAAGCCAACAAGTTTCAATGAATAAGCTGTCACTTTAAAGTTCCAACTTTAATTTCCATCTCCTCTTTTTAATCCCTCGGTTATGACTTCACCATAGAATCAATAAAATCTGGAAAGGTAGTTATGAGGAGGATAAAATTTTAACAAACAAAAGCCTATCACAATACTGGCCATTGGTGAATACTGGTAAACCACATTCTTTTGAATAACAAACTACTAAGGATAGGGGGGGAAAGGCCATTTGCTAGATGGTAGGCTAATGACAGGATTCTCAGTCTGTGGAGTAGAGAAGCAACAGTTGTGAGAACTGACACACAAGCACAAAATTAGCAAAGGCAGTTTAAGTGTGAACCATTTGGACTCATCTTAAGGACACTGGAAATTTCCTGAAAATAGAGAGCGGATATTCAAAACCAAGAGAAAAAGAGTCTCCAGGAAGTATTAATGATAAACATATGTAAGAAAATGTGAATGACAATAGAAATTTAAAAGAATATTTGATTACTACTGCATTTGTGAACCTTGCCTGGGCTTTTCTAACACCACTTTCTGCTTTCATGTGGATTCACATGGGGAAATGTAACCAATCCCTTACTGGATGAACCTAATAACAGGTGAAAGGAAGCCTAATGGACCACTGGCACTATAAACTTATACCTCACCTAAATTACTTCCTGTTCTTCTAAATACATTTGATAATTATTCTTTCATTTTTCTCATAAAACTCTAAGATTCTTTGTGAAACATAGGACTAATATCCACAGTCCTTTCGGTGTACAGTAAAACAAACAGATCATAAAAGCAATCATAAAAATGCCAACAATTTTAAGCAGCTGATACAGGTTATAAATTTAAAGGCGAGCCCTCTCTCCCCTAATATTTTTCTGCCTATTGTCAACTTAAATGATTTCAACATGAACTAAGTGTTTACTAATTATAACTGAAGCTTATATACAATCCTTAACTATTTCATATAGCTTAAAACGATAAAATTAAAAACGAAGGAAAAGGGAAAAAAAATCAATTGATCCAATAGAGAACAAGGCAGGATAAAAAAACAATTAAGGCAGGCTAGTTATTATTTGGCTCTCCCATTTCTTTCAATTGTATTGTTAGGAGCTTGACATGAAATGAGACATTGAATGTTTTTTATTAGAGGATTTTAACATACCATTACTTCATAATCAGGGCCCAGTAGGTTTTCCCATTTGGATTTCAGCTCATTTTCTGGAGTGTTTGGGATTCTTTCTGGACATTTAAAAAAAAAAAAAAAAAAGAACGTTAAAGCTACTGTGAGCCAAACACACTTAACTACTAAATTCTTCAACAACAGCACAGTTTCAGTAAGTAAAGGGGAAATGAATAAAAAGGAAAATGCATTAACTTAGGTCCTCTAGGAAAAGTAAATCAGAGATAACTTATAAGACTAATGTTAATATAAAGACCAGCTGTGACAAAATTGTGATGGGGCTTTTGTTGTTAAGGAATATCTTGAAGGAAAGAGGAAATGATGAGTTATAAGTGAAATTTGAATTATACAGAGTTTTTATGTAAACATTCTATAGTTTAATAGTAAAATGCATCTGGCTTTGTTTTATTTGTTTATGGCATACAAGGATTTAATTTAAAGGTTTATCGTTCCAAAATAGTGCCATTCCTCCTACCCACTGGAAAAATAAAAGCTCATTGAGACATCTTTACAATCCAGTGTACCGACACGATACGAGCAGGCTTCCACCTCTGCAGATGGATACACAGGCTTGTCTGGTCTGACTCCAAGCTGTATGAGTTTTAACAGAACACAACCTTTGGTCTGACACCAGTCTTCTGTCCCTGTTATTAGGATCTGTGTATCTTTATGATTTGCTTGATGTAATATTGCCTTTCTTGCCTCGGGAAGATCATTTGAAAGTGCTAAGACAGATTTTAAGTGCCTTGCCTGTCCTCCATGTGGTCTTAGCCAGATGCTCAGAGCACAGTTTGTAGTCTGAATAACGTTGACCAGAAAAAAGCCCAAGTGGAAAAACTACAATTTTAACTTATATTCACATAACGAAAAAACTTCCACCTTCTTTCTTTAAGTTAAACTCTCAATTTGGTCATAAGCTTGGACCAGTTACAGAACACTTATCACAACTGACATGACCATCTGCCTAAAATCAGACGTCATATGCAGCATCAGCTCTTTCAGTCTTCAGCACAGACAGCTCATCTCAGGTGCATGTGATGCTTGATCACATAACACAAATCATTAAGTAAAACAGGCTAACCTCAGAAACCAGGGTCTAAGACTAATGAACACTAGAGAACTTGATTAACAGACATACAAAAGAACATCCATGAAATAACTATATTAACTGACTGATTTGCTAGATTACATTTAGGCAATAACCAAAGATCCTATTAAAAACAAGATATCAAATTCACTTGGGCTTTGCACATTTGTGTCTGTGTGTGCCTGTTAACATTTCCTTAAGAAATTCTAGGAGTTCTTTAGAAATTTTTAAGGGAGTTCTAGCATCTTGCCTGATAAGTTACCTCTAGGCATTAATTTCTTATGTGTAAATGAATCTGAATAAAAATCTGCAATGTACTGTCTGAATTCTAAGCCTAAAAACATGATAGTTAGATGACAGTTCATACACATATATAAAATAATGTTGATATTTTACCAATAATTCTTTTGACTTTCCACCTTTCAATTATATAATAAAAACACAGTTATGCTTTATAAGGCACAGCACGAAGGACTACATGTCAGAGGAAAGAGATTAATTTACTTTCAGAGCTGAATAAATTCTACACAAAATGATCAAACAAATGATTAACATGACTATCTTAAACAATTATTCCAAAAGCAAAAAAGAAAATTAACTTTATAATAGTTAGAAGATCTGAGTTTTACTACTGAGTTAAAATTGTTCATATGCATGAAGAAAAAAATGTAGTGAAGTTGATCCAAAAAGCATGAATAGCCTGGAACAGTGGCTCACACCTGTAATTCTAGCAACTTAAAAGGTCAAAGTAGGAAAATCGCAAATTCAAAGCCAGCCTCAGCAACTTAGAGAGGCCTTAAGCAACTTAGCAAGACTGTCTCAAAAAAAAAAAAAAACAAAAAAAAAACTAAATAGGGTTGGTGATGTGGTTCAGTGGTTAAGCACCCACACCCTGAGTTCAATCCCTAGTACCAAACCAAACAAAAACAAAACAAAAAGCACGTATAAAATACATCTAGCCAGTGTGATGGCCTATGCTGGAAATTCAAGAGACTCAGGAGCCTGAGGTAGAATGATCACAAGTTCAAGGCCAACCTCAGCAACTTAATGAGACCCTGTCTTAAAATAGAAAATAAAATGAACTATGAGTATAACTTAATGGTAAAGCATCCCTGGGTTCAGACCCAATACCAAAATATGTAAATCTGTTTGTTTATTTGTCTATTTATTTCTAACTTCAGAATGTATTTTACTTTCACCAGACATCTCACTAAAATTAATCTGAACTCAACTGAATTAAAATAGCAAGGATTAACTACTATTTACCTAGGTCAAAAATAAGAAAGGTAGGTTTTCAAATCAGGAATTTTTTTTTTAACTTAAGTGAGGGGCTAACTACTTCCTTGAGGCCATTCTTTCATGAGGCAAGACAAAGCTAAAATGTCTCTGGAAAATAAATAGTGATAAGTGTTCCAAGGTGCTTCACTCAGTTGACAAGGCCTTTCCTGAGCATCTGTGTGTGGGAACTGGATGAAGCTGTGACTCCATATCTATGCAGAATATTGTCGACTGTCATAGCTGACATATCAAAGTACAAAGTCAAAGGAAGAAGTGCAGAGCAATTAAAAGGAAAATCAACAAGTAAATATATAGCATCCTGGAACTTTGATGCAATATAAAAATATATACATTATTGACTGGGATTGTGGCTCAATGGTAGAGGACTTGCCTAGCACATGTGAAGCACTGGGTTCGATTCTCAGCACTGCATATAAATAAATAAAATACAGTTCCGCTGACAACTAAAAAAATATTAAAATATATATACATTTACACATTATTAATTTTTATGGTGAAAGGGAAACACTGCTACATGTATAGGTAGCTATAATCTAGGAATATTCATCAATGCTAATATACAAGCTAAAGTATGCAATAATTAAAAATGCTAAGAACAAGATAAAACACAGTCATTACATACTAACAAATACGCACTCAAAATTAATGGAATTAACAGATTAAACAAGAACATGCTTGGTCCCCAACTGCCACAAACATTAAGATTTTGATATTATGAATACTCCATTTTAAATCTTCAAAATGTCTATGATTACTCAGATGAACTATAAAGAGAGGAAGTGGTTAACAAATGAAAAAGTCAAAGTGCTCTGAAATAAATGCTTTGGGCCTACCCAATTTTTCTAAGGCTTGTATACTGTCCTTTTTTTGATTATCCATTCTTTCTTCAATATCCTCATCTTCTGCATCCAAATTAGTTTCTGTTTCCACTGCTCCAGTTATAAAGAGAGCTGGTGATTTGGGTGGTTCTACAACAGTTCCTAAAACAAGAACAGAGACTTGAATCGCCAGTAGCCAAGATGCGTATTTAAGTAAACATAGGTCACTCCTATTCTCCCTTTTCAAAACTTCATTAAGGCCATCTCAGGTAACTTATACCTTTAATTTCTTTAACCTAAAATGCCATGTGTAAGAATCAAGAGATTCCAAAAGTAAACTTGTTGATAGTATTAAAAGAAAAAGGAATGAAGCAACGTAAAAGAAAAAAAAGGGGGAAGTCCATGACAAAGCAAGGGCAGATGACCTTCAACACAGCTTTAGAATAGGAGAAATGTCAAGGCTTGATGCTCTTGCTGTTGTGGTGGGTAGGAAAAAAGATATGCATAATAAGCTAAACCAATTACTCTGGGCTTCTCTAGGTTCTAGCATGTAACCACCATATGTATAACAGATTTATTAACTGCAAGGGACTGGGAGGGAATTCCCCTGGGTGCAGACCATTCCTCTCTCTTCACTCAGCTGAGATAAGTAAAGTACTAGAGCAATCCAAAGTCATCAGAAAGTCACTATGTCTCTCAAATATAAGAAAAGTTGAACAAGTTTCATAATAGTTTATTTTGAAAATAACTGTACATAATTTATAAAGTATTCTCATTAAAATGTTTAGCCTGAATATCATTCTGACCTAACTTCTTCTTCATTTGTTCCATAGAGCTGTCAAAAATTGCCAATGCTGACTATATTTCAAATTGTCATGGTGGGATATTGGGAAAAATATATTTTTTTTCCATAGTGGTTGTACTAATTTACAAATCCCACCAAGAGTAAAAAAGTGGTTTTTTTTCTCCCACATCTTCTCTAGCACTTAGTATTGTTTGTAATCTTGATGGCTTGCCATTCTAACTGGAGTGAGAGGCAATCTCAGAGTAGTTTTGATTTCAGTTTGCAATAATCTTGCTGAGGGTAAACCTCATTGGCTATGATACTGCTACTGCACAAAGCTAGCTCTTCTTTTCTTCCAAGTATTTTACTGGTGTAATAAAATTATATGTAACAGATTCATTATTACATATTTATAAATAATACAATACAAAATATAATTTGGTCAATATAGTCCCTAATATCTCCCCTTTTCCTTCCCCTGGTCTCTCTCCTCTACTCTCCTGGTGGTCTCCCTTCTATTTTCATGAGAATCACCCCTGCTCCATTTTTTTTTCATTTTCTCTAACTTCCATGAGAGAAAATACAACCCTTGACTTTCTGAGCTTAGCTTATTTCATTTAACATAACAGTCTCAAGTTCCATTTTCCTTCAAATGACATAAATTTATTCTTCTTTGTGGCTAATAAAATTCCATGTGTTTATATATCACATTTTCTTCATCCATTCACCCACTGATGGACACCAAGACTGGTTTCATGCTTTGGCTATTGTGAATTGTGCTATTAGCTTGGGTATGCATGTATCTCTACACTTCTTCAGGATAAATACAAAGGAGTGGTATAGCTAGGTCATGTGTGGTTCCATGCTTAATCTTTTGAGAAGCCACCATGCTGATTTTCCATAGTGGTTACAGTAATTTATAAATCCCCACAAGAGTTTAAAGAAAGTGTTTTTTCCCTCCCACATCCTTTCCAGCCCTTATTGTTGTTTGTAATCTTGATGGCTTGCCATTCTAACTGGAGTCGTAGTTCCTTAACTATGTAACTCCTAACTCAAAGGAAACATAGGAAGAACAAATTAAATAACACCACAAGGAAACAAATTCAGAATGTGGCATTCTAGTGACATATGGACTAATCCCTTCAACAGGTCTATGCCAGAGAAGAAGGGAGGGAAGGAAATAGTACTGGAGACTGAAATGGAGAAAACTATTATATGCATTTCTAAATGTCAAAACAAACCCCACTATTATGCATAACTAATGCACTATTTTTTTAAATTTTAATAAAAGGTTAGGCTATGGGGGTGGAGGTGAATTCTTCTAGATTAATTACTCCCCCCCAAAAAAAATGACAAATGCAATGAATACAATGCATGACTGGGCCATGGTTTGTGGCAGTTTTGGGGGGCACTGGAGTTGGGAAGGAGTAGAAAATGAAAGTGTAAAAGACAGTTTCAGGAAATTTGGAATTTCAAGCACATATTGAGTATTTAACATTAGGAATTACTATTAATTTCCTTTGGTGTGATAAAAATATAATTGTATAAGAAAATGTCCTTATTTTTATAAGACAGACTAAAGTTTATAAAGTGTCATCATGTCTACAACTCACTCTGATATGGTTCAGCGTAAAAAAGGTAACTAGCTAAAGAAATACGACAAAACAGTAACCATTGGATCTAAACAGTGTGTTTTTTGAAACTCATTATATTATTATTTTTCTGTTTGTTTAAAATTTTTTTAACAATAAAAAGTTAAAAAATATAGCCAGTTAAAAGTTCCTATGAGGGGCTGGGGATGTGGCTCAATCGGTAGCACGCTCACCTGGCATGAGCCAAGGCGCTGGGTTCGATCCTCAGCACCACATAAAAATAAAATAATGATGTGTCCACTGAAAACTGAAAAATAAATATTAAAAATCTCTCTCTCTCCTCTTAAAAAAAAGTTTCTATGATCTTAACATGAAACTTTAAGCACTATATTATATTTTTTAGATAATGAATCCATTCATATCCACAAATGCACAGCCAACTACTAGAATAAGAAATGCCAGCCGGGTACGGTGGCACACGCCCGTAATCCCAGTGGCTCTGGAGGCCGGGAAGGAGTTCAAAGCCTGCCTAGCAATTTAGCAAGGCCCTAAGCAACTCAGGGAGACCCTGTCTCTCAATTAAATACAAAAAAGGGTTGGGGATGTGACTCAGTTGTTGAGTGCACCTGGGTTCAATTCCTGGTACAAAAAAAAAAAAAAAATGCCAACCATTCATTGCAACATTATTCACAGTAACCACCAGGTATAAATAACATAAGTGTACATTAAAAATAAATACATAGGTATGAAAAATTGTGCTCTATATGTGTAATATGAATTGTAATGCATTCTGCTGTCATATATAACAAATTAAAAAAAAAATTTTAAATGACTATTTAAAAAAAGAATAAATACATTTAAAAATGTAGTACAAACAGTGGAACATTATTGGTCTTAAAAAAGTAATTGGGCTGGGGCTGTAGCTCAGTGGCAGAGTGCTCGCCTAGCATGTGTGAGGCACTGGATTCGATCCTCAGCACCACAAATAAAATAAAGGCATTCTGTCCATCTACAACTACAAAAAAAAAAAAATTTTTTTTTTAAAAATTAAAAGCAATTCTGTCACATGCTATATATAGCATGGTGAAACTTGATGACATTACACAAAGTGAAATGGTGAAATGAGCCCATGGTAGAAGAACAAATGCCACAGGATTCTTCTTGCTTATGTGAGGTAGCTAAGCAAAGTCATAGAAATGGAAAACAGAATGGTGGTTGCCAAGGACTGAAGAGGGAGAAACAGGGATTTATTTAATGGGTATGCAGTTTTGATTATGTGACAGAAAAGTTCTGAAGATCTCCTGCACACAATGTGCAATAGAGTTAACAATACTGTCCTGTATACTTAAAAATTTGTTCGGAGGGTGAATTTAATGTTAAGTGTTTGTTACCACAATTTTTCTTAAAAAATGCTAATCAGAGCTGCTAGTATAGCTGGGGAAAAGTGTTATACACCACCCAATTTTACAATACAAAGTAGTATGACTGTATGCCTCCAGGAGTACACAAATAGGTACAGGAATGCATATTGAAAGTATATGAAGCATAGCAATTTAGAGGAAAACGGTGGTGACCAGGCACAGTAATACATGCTTATAATCCCAGGGACTCAGAGGCTGTCAGGAGGATCAGGAATTCTAGGGCAGCCTGAGTAATTCAGCAAAACCTGGAGTCAAAATAAAAAATAAAAAGGGCTGGAGATGTGATTCAGTGGTTAAAGTCCCCTTGGGTTCAATTCCCAGTAATGGAGGTGGGGAGGAAGGGAAAAAAGAGGAAAGGAAAAAGGAAAGGAAGGAAGGAAGGAAGGAAGAGAGGGAGGGAGGAAAAGCAGGAGGAGGAGGAGGAGGAGAAAGGAAAAATAAAAATAATAAAAAAACCTGAAGTTTGTAAAATGTCAAAGTATTAGACAAGTTGAGTGGCTCCCTGTTTAATTTTGATAAAGAGTGTCAAAGCTTTATTTTTCAAATACAAACAGTTAACGAAATTTAGAAGCTCTTTGGATTCCCATCTCTATTTTAAAGAAGCTCAAAAAGCTTAGTGCATATCAAGATTTGTGTCCTAATATTTGGATTGACACATTATAATAAGCACATAAAACACTTCTTCAAGGTACAAACAAGCTGATTCATTTCTCCATCACTGCATTACTCAAAGTGGACAATTTTTCCTACTCAAACTCACAGAAAAATTTCCATAACTTTGCTATTCTTCAAACCTAGACTCCATGAGGAATGAGGGATGCCAACATTATTTACCTCTGTCTGTAGGCTGTTCCAGGAGAGAAGCAGATGATGGCGCTTTCCTGCGAACTAGGGTTAGGTGGACCAACTGCCCTGCATTTCGTAACACTTCAACAACGTCGTGATTTGCAAAACCCTGAATATTTACACCATCAACCTAAAATATTAATAGACTGATTAAACAGAGGTTTCAAATTAGCTGCTATTTTTAATCCTGGCAAAGTTGAATAATACAAAGCAATTCATGTTATCCTAATTTATACTAAACCTTAAAAGTACTTTTGAATAAAGAAGTAAAACAGGCTGACAAACTTTTACACACACTAAAAAGCAAATTCAAATTTGTACTCCTAAATTACACATTTTAACTAATAGCCTGAGAGGTAGAGGGTTTTATTCTCTGACACTATTCAAAATTCAAAATTCCATAAAGGATGGTCAGTTGTTACACAAGGCTCAAGATGTGTTAATAAAAGTCATTATTATCAAAATCAAAGACATTATCTAATACTTCATCTTTCTATGTTAGCACTGTAATATTTCCCAAAGAAACACACTGATGTCCCTCCATTAGGTCTTCTAATGTTCTGAAAAAGTATATGCAAAAAAGGTATTCTTCATCAAAGTCAAGCCCAACTCCACAATTCTGAAGTTCATCAGGACCATGAGGCCTTCTCTTTCAATGTTCTGCACCTTGGCCAAACCTTTACTTATTTTCTCAAAGCATCTGCTACTGCGGGCCTCCAGACTCTGGAAATCACCAAGACACTTCCAAAGCCCATTAATGTAAAAGCCAAGAGCCAGAAAAGGTGCTTCCTTAGATGGACTGAAGACAAAAATTCAAATCATACCTTCCAGCATTTGTTTCCATGTAAATCACTGTGTGTGTGCGCGCGGGTGTGTGTATGTGTACAAATACGAAAAATATATATTGACAATTTATTTCCTATTAAATGGAGAAAGAAATTTTAGTAAAAGGTTATATTCTCAAATATATAAAAATTTCAATTTTGGGTGTACTCAAAATTACTGTTAGTAGCAAAACTATTTTCACAAAAAGATGAAAAGAGCTGGCTAGTGGCCTATTAATTGTATATAAAATGAGTAATTTTAAAAAACAGAAATACTTCAAAAGCATTTTCTAGGATAATGCTAAAACATATTCTGACTACTCACAAGCATACATCCAAACATTTGTGTGATTCCCCCTTCTCTATATGGTTAGTGAATTGTGTTTTTACTGGCTGTGGGAAAAAAAGTTAACTTTAAGGCCATAAGAGGTCAAGTTAATAAGACTTCACTGTACTAGTAAACTTCATTTTTTCAAAACCTTAGCAAACTAGATTAAGTCATTCTCTCAAAGATATAAAGATCAACATTTTTTTCAACTTGATTCGAATCTAAATAAGAGGTCAGTTACTTACAGCAACTATTTTGTCATTCTCTTGGATTTGGCCATTGTAGTATGCAGCACTGCCAGGTATTATACTTTTCACATAAATCCCTGAAGCTTCCCCTGAAGGTACACAGCCATATGGAAAAAGAAGAAAGCTCTAATTAGGCCTTGATTGCAAAATTCACATCAAGAGGTTAATTAGCTGAAGAGGCTGACTGGAGGTTTGATAAATACTATTTTGAACACAAGCAGAGAAATTGATGGATTATTTCAAACTGTCACCATCACAAGTGACCCGAATTCAAAATGATTTGACTGATGACTACTCTTCTGGAAAAATAATCAGTAATGGAACCTTGATGAAATGCGCTCGAGTCTAAGCTGGAATACAGGAGAGCCCAGGGTAGTCTTGGTCCATCTCCATTCTCACTGCTGACTTGGCATGAGGCATCATCATTTTTCACCAACACTGTGACAATGGTCTCCTAACAGGTCTTCCTGCCTATGCTTAGTTGGTTCATTGCTCATGTAAGCTATCCAAACACAGAAGAAAGAAAAGTACTCATGCTCTTTACAAAACCAAACCAGAATGAGCTCAGAACATGAAATAATCCTTATACCATAAAATAAAACAAAGGCTAGATAAAAAGAAGGGAAACTAGGGGAAAAAAACATGGCTTGGACTAATTTTGTATTTATTTATTAATTTTCAAATGAACTCAAAACATTGCTTATTGAAGAAAAATACACATCTGTGGATTCCCACTGCCTACTAATATATGAATTTCACAGAATTACATTCAAGGCCCTCCTGATAAACTTATTTTTCGATGTCATCTTCTACTATATCCCTTTAAAAAAAAATGTCTACACACACCAGATTCTGACATTCCATCAAAAACTAAGTACTGTCATGATTTTATATTTTCTCTCATTTAATTTTTCCATCCTGTTAACCTCATCCCTTTCATCAAAATCTTCCTTTTTAACTCCTAGCTCAAATACCTCTTTCTTTGTGAATTCTCTATTTCCCTTCATCAAACTGAATCTTTCATCTGCTATACCATGACAATTTGCTCATATCTCTACTAAAACATACATTTCAGTTATCCTCAAACATTTAAAGTTTTATTTTATTTTTTTATTTGAGACAGAGTCTCACTACCTTGCCTAGGTTGTTCTCAAACTCCTGGTTCAAGTGATCTTACTGCTTCCACCTCTGAAGTGGCTGGGACTTCAGGACTACCCTATAGAACTAAACAAGGGTTGCCTAAAAAGTCCAATAAATAGAATACAGGAAAACTTATTTTTTAAGATTACCTGCATAAAAAGCATGATGAGTTTTAAATGGTCTAGTTCTTTTGATTCACCTGTCCACCTTCCCCAAACCATACAATTTCAAAAACTTCTTTTGATGGTAAAGTAGTGAAATGATTATTTTCCTTATTCAATAACATAAACATCAGATTTCCTCAATTTCTATCACTCACTCACTTTTATTTACAATCTAAGCCATAAGTTTAGAAACTAAACTATGATTTCTTAACCAGGCTTATCATATTGACAACTACTCAATATGGTATTTTTGCAACATTATTATAAAACCCAGACTTGGCTCTTTTAGAACTTATTTAAATTCTGAATCTAAAAAGGTGGCATTTAGAAAAACCTAAAGGTTTGAAAAAAAAGGCATTTCATTAGGCTGAAATAGCACAAGGTGGTCTGACATGAATTTCATTCAGGACTTTGAATACATTAGCACACTTAATCTTTCTCACCTGCTGTAAGTATGCAAAATAACAATTTTTTTAAAAAGAAATTAACACTCTAATCTTGCTATTTTTTCAGAAAAACAAAAAAATTTGAACTAAATTCTCATGTAACCCATAGATATTGTTGAAATATTTACTTTTTTTTTTACTTTAATAATTCTCTTGTAATAAAAGAAAAACTCTTACAGTGAAAGTTACCAAAGTTAACTTTATAGGTCAAAGTTGAGAGAACGTCGTTATTCAGAGATACTTGAGCCATGTATTTATCCTCACAATGCATAAATGTATTTCCTTTATGTAAAGGAAAATAATTCTAACGAAATACTTCTTTTGTGTTTCTTTAGCAATTAAACATAAGTAATATTTTTCACAATATGCAATATATGCAGTATTTATCAGACATAATATCTTAAGATATTGTTAAATATTACAATATTTAAAATATATCTATTTTAGAACACAGGAGGTTCACTTCAACTGTTATACACTGAATTGGACAATTAAATTTTTTGTTGATGACTATCAAACCAGTTATTAAACTACTGAGATAAAAATGTGATTCTCTGATCACTGAAAAGTAACTGCCTGCTATTACAGATTCATGGTTTTATTGTTCAAGGTTTAAATTAAAATGTGCAGGCACTTAATTTTAGTGTCTGGAAACCTTTACTTCCTTCACAATTATTTCCAAATATAAAATAGAAATGATTCATTTACCTGTATGAGATGTTCCAACATAGCCAACAATTCTAATACCAAGACTCTGTCCATCT
Source organism: Urocitellus parryii (assembly GCF_045843805.1). Lineage (NCBI taxonomy): Eukaryota > Metazoa > Chordata > Mammalia > Rodentia > Sciuridae > Urocitellus > Urocitellus parryii. The sequence goes on along the minus strand of NC_135541.1, from coordinate 44,023,926 downwards.
TTTTTAATGAGTTCAACATTGTAAGTTTCAAAAAGAGAAGAATTGTCCTAAGAGGAAATAAATTATATATGTTTAGTTATATGACTGTGTGGACACACTCAATTTGTGCAAGATTTGCCAAGTTTCTTCTGTGACAAGCTGCTTTGTAAGATGGTTCCTGTGACATTCAGTCCCTGGAGGTACCCCCATGTTTATGTTACATTACATGGCAAAAGGGAGATTACCAAATGGGCCTAATCTAATCACAAAAGCCCTTTAAAAGAAGTACTTTCTTCCACTGGTAGCAGAAAGAGAAAAAGATTTGAGGTTTGGGGATGTGGCTCAAGCGGTAGTGTGCTCGCCTGGCATGCGCGGGGCACTGGGTTAGATCCTCAGCACCACGTAAAAATAAAATAAAATGCTGTGTCCACCAAAAACTAAAAAATAAATATTAAAAAAAAAGATTTGAAACATAAGAACTCAACTTGTGGTTTGAAGATGGAAGGGGTCATATAAGAAGGAACTGGGGGTGGGGAGCTTAAGGAGCTGAAAGATGTTCTGGCTGATAGCTACCTAAGAAAAGGAGACCTCAGTCCCCCAGCTGCAAGGAGCTGTATTCTGCCAACAATCTGAATGCACTTAAAAGTGGATTGTTCCAAGGATGTCCAGGAAAGAGCCCAGCCAGGTCAACACCTTGGTCTTGGCCTTGTAAGAAAAGAATCTAAGCAGACAGCCTAGCCAAGCCCACCCTGAATTCTGATCTACAGAAATGTGAACAAACAAAGGGTATTGTTTTAAGCTGCTAAATGTGTAGTAATCTGTTATACACTAGAAAACTAACATTCACTTAGAAAAACCTCAGTAATACTGAAAATACTGACCCTAAACATTCTTGTGGGGAGGTAGGGGAAGCAGGAATTTAACCCAGGGGCACTTAACCACTGAGCCACATATCCAGGACTTTTTACTTTATTTTTTAAATTCTGAGACAGTGTCTCACCAACTTGATTAAGGCCTCACTAAGTTGCTGAGGCTGGCTTTGAACTTTTGATTCTCCTGCTTCAGCTTCCTGTGTGACTGGGATTACAGGCATGTGTCACCAGCAAATTTGTTTTTAATACTTCTCATTAATAAAAACATTTCTGTAAAGAAGTAAGGTATCTAAACATATAACACTTTGCTTTCAATTCAAAATAAGAATATTAAAAAGTAAAGTGCTGAGGGCTGAAGATATAACTTAGTGGTAGACTGCCTACCTAGCACATGTGAGGTCCTGGGTTCAAGTCCCAGCACCAGAAAAGGAGGGGGAGTAAATAATTGATTGGCTCGAGTTCTCATTTATCACACAACTTCACTGGTCCTTCACTAAAGAAAAAGACTAGGTAGCTAGAGTAATAGGGAGAAAAGACATGGTTATAACCACAATTTGGAGAAATTTTTTAAAAATTAAAGCTCTAATATTATAGATTTTAAAAGTTTCATTCCTATGGTTCCAAGTAGGAAAAGACAAACAACTTCCCAGAAGACCCTGAGTGACACCTCACAGTGGCCTTCCATCCTCAGGGTCACTTCTCTTTTCTCTCCTCCTCCTCTTCGCACCTCCTTTTTAAAGTTATTTCTTTGCTTTTGCCTTATTCATTCAGAGTCCGTGAGATAGAGAGTAAGGAAAACCTTGGAATGGAATAAAAGGATCTGTATTCAAATAATTCCAGCTTTTGCAGATTTACTCTCTATAATGCCTTCAATAAGTTCTTTAGTTTTCTCATCTATTAATGAATAAGACCTAACTTGTAGAAGTACTGTGAAGATTTCATCATGAAGCACCTAGACATTGACTAATAATTATCATTATTATTTTATAACTATAAAAACTACTTGTTAACAAATATAATAAGCATTCTTATTAGTATCTAATTCCCTGTGGCCAGTGTGTTTCTATTAGTGATACTTCTCACACATACAATGATCAGTATTTATAGCTTCCCTTCCATCATCTAGATGTCTACCCACCGATCTAATAAAATCGAAATTTGGAAAATTTAAAATTTTCCAATTTACAAATCAGTAGCTGAGGCTCAAGGAGACTAAATGACTTGGCCCTAAAAACAGCAAAAAAGAAAATCAGGTATATATGGTTGTCTCCAAATTGGGGTCTCCTCTGCTTCACTCTGAACAATGAGATGCTGCTACTCTGCCCATGTGGCACTGTGAGTAGAAAGGATTTCTTATCTTTCATTGTCTCATACCTCATGCCTGATTTAAGAAGGATTAGAGCACTCACAGAGGAAGGGCTAGTGTTGGCAACAGCAGCAGGCAGGGCAACCGGCAAGGCTGCAGGAGTAGGAGGCGTTTCTGAAATTTCGCCAGTTGGGTCTCTAGCCACAAGCATCCTGACTGAATTCCCACAGTTCCTCAGCACTTGGGCAACTTGCTCACTCGTCATTCCCTGCACATTCGTGCCACCAATCTTCAAGATGTGGTCCCCTGTCTGAAGTCTTCCATCCTTTAAGAAAAACAAAATTATTTAGAGAAATCAATCTAATTCACTAATTGATAACAATTCACCAGACTTTCAATTCTGACAAAAAGAAGCATCTAAAATGTTGAGCAAAACACAGTATTTTTTTTTTCTAAAGAGAGAGTGAGAGAGAGAGGGAGACAGAGAGAGAATTTTAATATTTATTTTTTCTTAGTTCTCGGCGGACACAACATCTTCGTTTGTATGTGGTGCTGAGGATGGAACCCGGGCCGCACGCACACTAGGCGAGCGCGCTACCGCTTGAGCCACATCCCCAGCCCCAAAACACAGTATTTTTTAATGAATGGCTGACTTGGCAAAACTAGAGTCATGGTGTTAATGTCAATGTATTCAAGGAAGAGATCAAAAAGCCTTGACCTCAAGGGAGGAGGGTCAGAACAGAAGCCTCTAACACAAAGCTAAGGAACAGGAAAGAAAAACTAGCTCAGCCCACATCTGCAACAGGAAGTTGCCAGAGTGAGCAGAAGAGAATGAGGAAAGAGGAGAGTAGATGAAGACATGAACTACTTAACAGCAGGTATTTCTCTCATGATGGGCATATTGTCAGTGTGACTGGGACCGGTAGTCATTGGAGTGTTTTAAATGAAGGAATGACATTATCTGATTGACTTTTTACAAGATCCACCAAGATTCTGTGCTTAAAATAGATTATAGGAGAAACAATCAAAGCAGAGATACCAATTGGGAAGCTTTAGCAAAACTCTGGGAAGAGGTCACAGCTTGGACTTGGTTAGTAGTTGAAATGTTGAAATGGCAGATTCTAGATTTATTTTTAATGAACTGTCAACCAAATCTGCTGATAGTTTCTACATGGGGTATGAAAAGAGAAAAAGGAATCAGAATCCCAAGATGTAAGCCTAGAAAAGATAGAGTTGCCATGAAATGAGATAAAACTACAGAGGAACAGATGAATGGGAACAAGTCTGGAGTTCCAAGCCAGAGTTACACAGCCTGAATGCCCGTCAGACATCCAGGTGGAATTACAAGTTATACAGCTGGATTTACAGGGCTGCAGTTCAGGGGATAAATCTAAACTGCACATTTGACTTTGGGAGTCAAAGCACATAGGAGACATTTAGAGTCCTGATCACAGACTTTTCTGGGTTTTGGTTGTTTTTTGTTTTGTTTTTTTGTTTTTTGGGGTTTTTTTGGTAGTGGGGATTGAACCCAGGGGCATTTAACCACTGAGTTACATCACTCAGACTCTTTATATTTTTGAGACAGGGCCTTGCTAAGTTGCTTAGGGCCTTACTAAATTGTTGAGGCTGGCCTCAAATTTGCAATCCACCTGCTTCAGGCTCCTGAATCACTAGGACTAGAGGTGTGAGCCACCAGGCCCAGCAACGTGATCTCTTTCTTAAGCTGGATGATAAGTATATTGGTGGTTATTATTGTGATTATGACATTAATATGCACAGACATTGTATATATTCTTTTATGTGTATGTATATCATAGAAAAATTTGATACAGCTTATGAAAATGTATGTCAGTTCAAAGTATTTATAATTTGTTTGTGGAGTTTGTGAAATAGCTGATTCATCTGCAGTTTTACCAATTTGTTTCATCTGAAATTTTGACTTCTCTTTAATTACCATTTTTACAGTATATGAAAGATAATAAAATGTCAACATAGTTGTTTTCAAAAAAAAATTATGCAGGGTTAAAAATCACTTTCTCATATTATCTCCTTCAGAGAACAATCAGAAATTGAGATTCAAAAAGGGTGACTGACTTGACCAAGCTCACGAAGCAACTAAGTGGAAGAACCAAAATTCAATCCAATAGACCACTGATGTTTCTCCTCTTTTAGTTATATTTGCCCTGTATTTTGATATCTCCAGAGTAACATTGTTGTAGCAAAGTGATCTCTCATACATGAAGGCTATTATTAGACAGAATATTTACTGTTTCTCAAGAAATTGTAATTGCCAAAAAGTTCAAATGGAATGAAGATGAAAAAGTTATTTTGCAACTGGGAGAGCAAGACAGCTTAGAATAGAGCATAACCGTTGGGTTAATTTGATTTTAAGCTTCATAATCCTGCTTCCAGGTGGCACCTTCTATAGGCTACAGATGAAATTCTGAAGGAAGTTTTTAAAAGCCTTAAACTGAAGTCCATTCACCATCCTTCCTTTTCTCCAATTTTGCAGGATCCTGAATGAAGGAGGTCTTCAGATCAAAATAATGAGTACAAAACTCCGGGCTTTAGTATAAATACTGCAGAAGGTGCTAGAAGTAACTGCAAGTGAAGATAAGCAAGATTGCACATATACAGTTGAATTCAGACACATTTGGAAAGATCTGAGAAAGGAAACAGATGCAAGGAGAAATTATTAGAGAAAAAGGAACTAAGAATTGCCTTATTCCATTTTCCCTAGTAAAAAATCATACTTTAATAATGATAATTTGATATTCTGTTCTCACCCATTCAACAAAGTTGAAGTAAAATAAACAACTGCTCAAGAGAGTCAGTGTCCTGTGAATCAAACTACTCTTGAACAGAATTATGAGCTGACTAAAAGAGTAAAGAATAGCTAATAAATGTTTTTATACTTGATTTGGTAAAAGAGGGGCATTTCACAATAAAGTATATATTTAGTCACTTCATAGGCACTCTTTTTTCCTATTTTACCTCATCTCTTACTTTAAAACGATGTAGATCATTTGCATCTGTCACTAAAAGTCAAACATTTTCTTCTTACAGAAAAACAGGTGTTCTGGAGGAATTCATAAGTGCAAAAATAGTCATTAGATTGATAGGAAAGACACCAAAATGACAGCTACCTCGTCTAAGTCCAGCAGCCCCAAGCACTGCACTTTATTGATATATTCTGATCAACATTCTCCTTCCATAACCTGTCGACTGAGTGAGGGAACCAAGATGCATAATTATATCTTGTTCTTTAACAGAAATCATGAATTAATTAAAGCTAATAAACAGCTATGCCAACATTCAAGCATAGGATGCTAATCAAATATTCAATTATAAAAGTTCATTTTAACCCAAAGATTCTTCTAAAAGGAAAAATGATGCATATTGCCAAAGATAACGTGAAAGGCAAAAAATTAAAATGTTTGATGCAACAGTATATCACACAATCATAGTAAAAATACTAATAATATCACTTATAACCTAAAAAGAAAAAATTCTTTAGTCCAAGTTAACATCTTTTTGCTTAAAAAAAAAAATTCTATGTTAAGTTCTCTGATACATTGCTGCAGATAATTTCAATTAAAAATTATTTAAAACAGGGCTGGGGATGTGGCTCAAGCAGTAGCGCGCTCATGCGTGCGGCCCGGGTTCGATCCTCACCACCACATACAAAGATGTTGTGTCAGCCAAATACTAAAAATAAATAAATATTAAAAATTCTCTCTCTCCCTCTCTCTCACTCTCTCTTTAAAAAAAAAAAAAATATTTAAAACAGGCACAACAGTTCATGCCTGTAATTCCAGCAGCTCAAGAGGCTGCGGCAGGAGAATCTCAAGTTCAAAGCCAACCTCAGCAACTTTGAGAGGCTGTAAGCAACTCAGGGAGACCTCAAAATTTAAAAAAGAATATGAGCTAGAGATGTGGCTTACTGTTTCACACCTCTGGGTTCCATCCCTGGTATCAAAAAAATTCAAATTAAAAATAAAAATTATTTGGAAGACTATAGGAATTCAGAGCTGAGCTACAAAAACAGTCAAGAGATCAAATTTATTACTCCAAAAACTTAAAAAGGGACCAAATATTTCCATAACTCAGAAAATGAAATCATTATTATCTTTGCTTACAGGCCGGTTCTATTATGGGTCAAAAGGCAACATGTCATTAACAGAAAACAGTGACTTTATAAAATACACACGCTTTCTATCAACAGATTAAAGTACTAAACCCAAGTCTTCGTTTCCTATCCTACTGAAATCCCCAGAGCACGCATCAACTGGTTTTTAAGGATAAGGAAAATATCTGTCTTCAGAATCACTCAAAATAAAACTGCTTCGGGAAAACCACCAGTTTAGTGGCTAAACCTTGCTTACTCTTGACTAAAAGTCCTCCATAGTCCACACCCCTGTCCAACCCTTCCTTGGTTCCATTCCTTCTTAATAGTAAAGGTTACTAGATAATTGCTATGACTCATACTACAAACGTCTCATGCCAAGATGTCAATGATTTATGACAACTTTTAAATAGGCTGTGTTATCACAGTCACCTTCTGAACACAATGGGATGACCAATGGATCTTACTTCCCCAGAATTCCTCCAGACCATGTGAAAGAGGTTTCTACAAAACAAAGAAGTTTTACACCACCTGTTATCAATTTCAAAACAAAATTGAAAACTAGTTTCTGAAAAATTTTTATACTTTTGCCATAATGGAGTGCTCTAAGACATGTCTCTCAGGCACTATGGATACTCAAATACTCTCCAGTATCTGAGAGTATCTGAGGATTACTAATAGAAAGGCCTTTCAGTTCCCATTGCACAATATCATGTATTTTCCTACCCACTAAATTGGCCCTAATTATATTAACTGACCAGTCATTATAACTAACTAGATCTCAACAAATGCTTTCAAAAAGCTTCGTATACATCAACTTTTTAAAAACAATGACTGCATGCCAGGCAAGGTGGCATATGCCTGTAATTTCAGCAGCTCATGAGGCTGAGGCAGAAGGATTGTGAGTTCAAAGCCATCTTCAGCAATTTAGTGAGGCACTGAGCAATACGGCAGGACCCTATCTCTAAACATAACATTAAAGGGGGGGGGGATGTGGCTCAGTGGTTAAGCACCCCAAGTTCAATCCCTGGTACCAAAAAAACAATAAAAACAAACAAAAAAAACAACAATGAAGCCTATTTTCTACCTAACTTCCTAACATTCAAGGTAATACACAGGGAAAGACAGGAAGAGCTTTGGAGTCAGACACACCCAAATTCAAAAGCTAGCTACTTTGGCCAAGCTGTATAGTCAAAGGTCAGTTACTTATCCTAATCTAAACCTTAAGCAATATATGAATAAATTCCTTTCTCATAAGACTGTGGTCATTAAATTCAACAGTACATGTAAAATGTCTAGCCTAGTGCCTTGTTTATATCAAGTCACCAGATGCACCCATTTCTGATGATATTTTAAGCTGCAGTGATCTCAATGTTGTCACACCTTCTCAACTCAAAGAGCTATTTTATTAAACCCCTTTAAAGAAGAAATACTGAATTTCTTTTCTAATTTCATAATACAACAATATTCTTTGAAAAAAGCAGTATTAGTTAACGCCTTTAAAAGGATCACTCTATGATCACAAGTAACCTCGATCATGCCTTCACATTAATGACCTAAGACAGCCATATTCCCCTACTAGGGAAATCACCACAGGCCTAAAACTGCTAACCTTGGAAAGGCTATCTTATAAGGATGGCACTGGCTGACATCCGGGAGCTCAGATTCTATGGACATTCCCACTACATTGTTAAGAATGGCTCACTGTGCTTGAATGATTTGTTCAACATGCTTTCTCCTGAATACCTGCTTTTGTCTGCAAGTCTGGGACTTTGGTATGTCCTGGACAGTGTGTGCCTACGTGACCAGCACCTGGGGCTCGGAGTCTTCGATGGCTTCCACGCAGACATTTCTGATACTTCACTTCATGTACCACCACACCCCCATACCAGGGATTGAACTCAAGGGCACTCAAACACTGAGCTACATCCCCACCCCTATTTGTATTTTATTTAGGGACAGGTGTCCGAGTTGCTTAGCACCTCACCATTGATGAGGCTGGCTTTGAACTCACGATCTTCTTGTCTCAGTCTCCCAAGACACTGGGATTACAGACGTGTGCCACCATGCCCAGCTCATGCCCCTTTTCTGCTATTGTTTTGGCTTTGTATTCTGTCATTATAACAGATCACAGCCATGAATCCAACTCTATGTTGAGTCCTATGTGTCCTCCTAGCAAATCCCAGGAGGTAGTCTGGGAGACTATTTCAGAATCATGAAATTACACTAAGAAGTAATTTGACCAGAGTTAGTGGTGAACCCACGACTCAAGCCTTTATCTGAGTCTAATGCTCCCATGCTATGATGCTATGCTCTTTCCTTTCAGAGATGCTTACTCAAGATGTAGATCAGTTGAGAAGAATCTGCCCAGAGAAAGCTAACAGAAAGTGTATAAACCACATCTTGTGCCATAGACTGGTGTATTGAAGGACTACAGCCAAAATGAGTTCATGACTTATAACAAGCCTAACAGAAAAAAAAAAAAAAAATTGAGGCCAGGCATGAAATAAATGGGTTATAGCCATAACGTTGAAGGAATTTTACCTGCCATCAGCTGAGATGAGATAAAGAAGCAAACACAAAACTGTCCTCATGTGTATACCTCACCTTATTCCATCTAGAAAAAGTCAAAAGTTCTGCTCTTCTTAGAGCTGGCTATTCTCTGTTGATAGATTTGACCAAGACTGCACAGTGTTCATCAAGAAAAGGAAAGCATTAGGATCAACTTTTGATAAATAGACTTAAACAGCAAAGCATAGTTGAACAGATATGGGCTCTATCCTGACTTTGTCACTTCCCAGCCATGCAACCTTGGGCAATTTCTTAACAGTTCCCCCATGTCAATAACTTGGAAATAAAACTCATAAGACTGCTCTGAGGATTACATTAGAATAATGTATATTAGGCAGATGACAACATCTGCCATAAGCATTTGCTTCTCCATTACAACTCTGTGATGGGCATAACCCTACCCCCTCCTTGATGATCTGAAATAGTGAAGATCCCTTCCAGTAAAGGGCAAAAATCAGACTTGGGCTTTTCCCAATAGTGTGTCAATGGAATTAATCTGGGAAACTCTGCACATCATATTGTTCTTGTGAAATTCATAATGCACATTAGTATATTAAAAAGCCAGAAAATTCTTATATTAAAAAAATATTTGATTTCATTTAAATTTATTTGACCCTTTGTTTTTCAAAATAACTACTCTACTTTGCACTTTGAAAAACACTACTCCAGCAAACAAGCCTATTAAAATTTCTGATGGGGTGGATGGGAATCGAAATACTCCAAAATGTTTCATCCCTTTGCTAGTTACAAAAAAAAATCCTTTAAAAAAAAAACCCTCAGGGCTGAGTTGTAGCTCAGTGGTAGAGTACATGGTTAACATGCAAGAAGCCTGGGTTCAATTCCCAGCACATACATACATACATATACACACACACCTTTAAGAATATTATGTTTTGTGCCACAGATGTGTTTTAAAGACCCATAAAATGAATATTTTGTTATCAGACACTTTTACATTGTTTAAAATTATTGAGGCCACAAAGATGGGGATTATGAAATGGCACAAGAAAATACTGGAGTGACAGATGTGTTCATCATCTTAGTGGTGATGAACATCATGACAGTTAAAATTTTACATGTCACTTGGTTAGAGTGCAGCATAGAGCTGCTTGGCAAAATGCTAGCCTAGATATTGCTACAAAGGTATTTTGTAAATGTGAGTCCCATCTACAAACTAGATGTGACTTGTTTGTGCCTAGTGTGTGCTATGTGATGAACAACCAATAAACCCTAGGGTCTGAGCCTGATAGCTCAGATGATTTCAGGGTAATAACCACTGATAATGTGAATGAACCTCATCCAATCAGTTTACAACTTTAAGAACAAAAACTGAGGTTTCCTAAAGAAGAAACGAAACTGCCTCATGCCTGGTAACATCTCACAGCTGGATAGCATCCTGCCCTGGTCTCCTAAATATCTTGCCAGTTTACCTTAGAGATTTCAAACTCAGAACTACATTAATTCCTGTCTGAGTTTCTAACCTGCTGGCCTGCCCTATAAATTTCAAGTCTTACAATGCTATGAGCTAATCCTTAAGATAATCTCTTAATACATACATATATCCTATTGGTTCTATTTCTCTGAAAAACTCTGACAAAAATGAATTCACAAGTATATACCTATGTCAAAAGTTATTAAATTGCAGGCTTTATATATGTGTAATTTATTGTATGTCAGTTTTACATTAGCAAAGCTCTAAAAACTAACACTGAAAATTTCAGAGTTTTCATTTATGAATTATCTGTCAATAGCTACTGAATTAGAAATTAGCTCCAAGAAATTATTAAATATATATAATATATATAATATATATAATATATATAATATATATATAATATATATATAATATATATAATATATATATAATATGTAAATATATAATAAATAATATAGTAACATGAATTAAAATAATTAGTGTATATATTTTTAATTTTAAAAAGAGTTCTATTTCCCAAAAAAAAATAGCGAGAAGAGTGTTACTTTTCACATTTGTGCAAAACTCTTTAATATCTGGCTTAAAAGAAGACAGCTAGATTCTCTTATCTCATTCAGTATTCAATATGTTGTGAGATGTTTGGGTTGAAATATATGAAGAGAATCTGGCCTCAATCAGATATACACTTGGAAAAGGGAGTTGTATTTTAATAGTCCTTTCAGCCAATTCTTCTTTGATAACACACCCAAACCTGACAAGTTGCAGTTTCTTAAGATCAGCTGTAATGTGGAATCTAAAGCCACATCAAAAAACTTTTAGACACTGTTTCATTAAACCCTTTGATCTTTTACACATAAATTACTTTGTCATATCACATATTGATCTTCAAAAAATATTGATTCACAGAGTATACAGATCTTCCAAATACTGACATATTTCATTATACATATAAAAAATCACATTGGTGACTATCATTAATAACCTACTCAACAACACTCTTTAAATAATGGCAAATTTAAGCTTATGAACAAAATTTTTCAAAATTTTAATTTTTCTCAAAAGCTGAAACTTTGTCATTGCCTTCAGTACAGTGGCACACGCCTGTAATCCCAGCGACTTGGGAGGCTGAGGCAAGAGGATCACGACTTCAAAGCCAGCCTCAGCAACTTAGCAATGCGCTAAGCAACTCAGCAAGAACCTGTTTCTAAATAAAAATATTTTTTAAATGGCTGGGGGTGTGGCTCAGCGACCTTGAGTTCAATCCCCAGTACAAAAAAAAATTTTGTCATTGCCAACACTGCCAAGAGTTTCTCCTAAAATAGGTTCACTTCATTAATTGTCAAGGAAATATCCATCAAATACCTAAGTCTGAATAACCACAATTTTTCTGTCAGTTATTAGTTCAAAAATAAAAAATGCTGTTACATATGAAAATTGGCTTCTTAAAAAGAAAAATATCATTATTACAAAGTGAATGTTTCTATGCATACTGATACTGTTACTTATCTGTAGAGAGTCTACATGTGCCCATTTTTTATCATCTTTATAAGAAATTTTTATTATGTATATTAACCTTTTATAAAGATTTCAAAATAAATCCCATTTGGATGTTTTTTAAAAATGACTTCTTCACTTCACAAGATGCTTTTTCTCAAGATGACCATCACGCTTTGGTACACAGGAGTGTATGCATACCTCCCATTTTGTCCTTCGATTATAAATAGACATGTACCAAAAAGTCAAATTTCTTACTAAATTTTATTGTTTCTACTGCATCATAAAGAACCTCACAATGGAAATATCAACAATTCCACAGTTTGTATATAGTAAAATAATTTTGATCAGAAACAAAGGGCTAAGGAACTTATCTCAAAGCTACATTTGCACAGCAAGTTTCTGAGTTTTAGAGGCTGAGGTTGTGACTCAGTGGTAGAGCACTTGCCTGGCATGTGTGGGGACCTGGATTCAAATCTCAGCACTGCATATATAAATAAATTAAATAAAGGTCTATTGACAACTAAAAAAAAAGAAATCCAAAAAAATTTTTTAAAAAAAGTTTCTGAGTTTTGTTGTTTTTCATTTTATGTGGTGTTGCAGCTTTTGAAACCCAGAGCCTCTTGCATGCTAGGCAAGCAATTTACCACCGAGCTATACCCAGAGCCCTGTCAAGTTTATTTTTACTTATATGTCTCTTAGAAGAGATAAGTTTATATCTACCTGGACAATAATCAGTGAAATTTTATGTATTATTTGGATTATGGAAATAATTAAAGTTATTTATGATTTATCATGGATGTTCTATATAATAGGAGCTCTTTATTCAGTGTGTTTACAATCAAATTTCGAAAAACTGAATATGGCTGGGTGTAGTAACCCATGCCTATAAAACCAGCACCTTGGGAAGCTGAGACAGGAAGATTGCAAGTTGGAGGCCCACCTCAGCAACTTAGTGAGACCTTGTCCCAGATAAAAACTTAAAAGGGCTGGATGTGTAGCTTAGAAGTAGAGCACCCCATAAAACAAGCAAGCAAAAAAAAAAAAAAAAAAAAAAAAAATGTGGTATTTAACATTTTCTTTCCTCTAAAACTAAGTAAAAACAGTGGCTAAATTTTTAAATGGTCCACTTTCAGTTTCAGCACTGCTAAATAATAAAGGACAGAAATTTGATTTATAATAGCAGAAAATTTTAATTCAAGCGACATCTTACATGTACAATATTAGGAGAAATGTTTATTATAATCATTAGACCTTCTGATTTTATCATTATGCCTTTGAATTATACTCTGGAGGAGAATAATACAGATGTTCAAAATGTACTAACAACTATTTTCAACAAGAGATATTATCCTTTGATAAATTTAAGAAGGTTGTCAACTACAGGTTCCCCACACCCACCAAAAAAAACGTTGCCCATGTAAAATAAAGCAGAATACACATTAGTATTTATGGAATAAGCCATTTTTAAGCTATAATTAAATTCTACTTATTGAGTCATGTCTTAGTAACTCATGTTATAAAATTACAACTCAAGTCATACAATTTAAATTTTATAAAACCAAAATGATAAAAGGAGATCAACTTACTCGATCAGCTAATCCTCCAGGAACTATGGTCCTCACAACTACGCCACTTGACTTTCCTCCAACTATTCCAAATCCTAATCCAGAGCCATCGTTAATGAGTTCAACATCCTCAATATGGCCCCAACAAACCTATGGATTAAAGGCAAGTAAGAACCACAATAGTGGTACAACACACAGATCTTAACTTTCCAATACAGTCACTACTAAAGTGGCAGATTTACAAGAAAATGAATATTCATACACTTAATTAAGGCAGCAATCCAGAAGCTAAAATTGATAGGCCCTGACCTAAGGATCTTATATCCAGGAGAAAAAAAGCTAAAACACAATTAAAATGCAAGGCAGAATATCAGACAAAACATTGTAGCTCTAAGAGGACAAGAAACATTCCCCAGTCTATGACCAATATCTAGCAGAAGGCCTGACTTGTATAGGAACCAATAAATATGTGATTGCTTCAGTTGAAAGTCACAGGGCTGGGAATGTGGCTCCATAGTAGTGTATTAGTAGTAGTGTGTTCACCTAGCAGGCACAAAGAGCATCAGGGAAGAAAAAAAACCCTTAACTTGAACTGGAAGTCACAAAATGTTAGGAAGACTTCAGAGGTTTGCGGGAGAGAAAAGCCATAAGAAATAAAATCCAATGAGAGGAGGGAGCATTTAAGTCGTACTATAGGGGCTGGGGTATGGCTCAGTGGTAGAGCGTTCTAGCATGTGTAAGGCACTGGGTTCGATCCTCAGCACCACATAAAATAAAATAAAGGTATTGTGTCCACCTACAACTGAAAAATAAATATTTAAAAAAAAAAAACATAAACTGCACTACAAAGAAGGAAGACAATCAAGAACAAAGTTGGACCAGATAGTAGAATGGGTCAAAGATACAGTCAATAGATTGAGTTAACTGGGAAGACAAATGGGAATTCAAGGTTTTAGAAGATGGAATGACAAGAACATGATGAGGTAAAGAGACAAATTTAGGAGGCATTAATGAGGGAAAAGAAAGGCAGACCCAACTGAAGATATTGTTAATATAATCATACAAATCAGACAAGAAGAAATAAGCACTTTTCCTCCAATTAGCAGGTTTCCATGAGAAATGTGCATTAAATTCATATAATCCAACAGCAGAACAATGTCTCCCTCTCAAGATCATGAGGGCATAATCATTATTTAGTTCTTTTTTTTTTTTTTTTTTGAGAGGGAGAGAGAGAACTTTAACATTTTATTTTTCAGTTATTGGCGGACACAACATCTTTGTTTGTACATGGTGCTGAGGATCGAACCCAGGCCGCACGCACACCAGGCGACCACGCTACCACTTGAGCCACATCCCCAGCCCTATTTAGTTCTTCTATTACATAAAATTGGAAAACTACTATGCAATGTAAAAATAAACAGGAATATAGGGAATATTTAATAAGCTCATGTCTGGAACAATACCTAGTAACTAGGAAGCATGTTTGTTAAAATAAGAACCCTGGCTGGGGGCTAGGGTTCTGGTTCTGTGGTAGAGTGCTTGCCTCACATGTTTGAGGCACTGGGTTCAATTCTTAGCACCACCTATAAATAAATGGATAAAATAAAGGTTCATCAACAACTAAAAGAATTAAAAAAAAAAAAAAAAACAAGTAGAAGAAACCTTGCTGGGCACAGTGGCACCCACCTGTAATCTCAGCAGCTCTGGAAGCTGAGGCAGGAGGATCATGAGTTCAAAGCCAGCCTTAGCAATTTAGTGAGGCCCTAAGCAACTCAGTGAGACCCTGTCTCTAAATAAAATACAAAAAGGGCTGGGTTTGTGGTTCAGTGGTTAAGCACCCCTGTTCAATCCCTGGTGCTCCCCCACCCCCCAAAAAAGAAGCCTGAATCAATGACAGCAGCTACTGCTCACAGAGTGTTAACTGGCACCAGCCCTACGCTTGGCTCTTCACACACCTCTTTCAATCTTTACGACCATTACTAGTTTTAAGTAACAGAGAGACTGAGGTGTGGAGAAGTCAAGGACCTGCTGGTATCACACAACTAGGAGAGGAAGAAATGGACTTGAACCCACCAATGCATGACTCCAACACCCTTATTCTTTATATGTTAGACAATGTCCCACTTTGCCCGTTGTAGTTATTATGTAAATTGTGCTGTATAAATATTACAGAGTGTAACAGGAAAAATGCCTATACTTTAATTTGTGTTGTGACCTTGTAATGTACCAGACAGTTTTTTTCTTTTGTCCCGAGGAATGAAAATTATATAAATCAGCTAGCACTTAGTGTTATAAGAAAATAAGATTTATTAGCAGGCATTCTGAAGATGCTGGCCAAAATCTGGTAAATGTTACAAAGCAGCTTTAAGAATTCCTAAAACAGACATACTTTTTTTCTTCTAAATTGTGAAGTATATATCCTTACATGAAAAAAAAAAAAAAACCTACTATAATTTTGTAGCATCAATAACCTACCCATAAACTCCCATTATAATTCATAAAAGTAATGTTTTTGAAATGTTAACTTTCTATAAAGTTAACTTTCTTTAAAGGAACACAAGACACCACCACCAAATAAACTACACCTAACACTCAATTTGACCCCTATATTAAATAATAATCTTAAATTAAAAGTCCCACAGGACATTGAAAAGACTAAATAGCCCTTCATGAAACATCTTGTTTAAATATGATGCACTTGGAGATATGATCATCCCTCTTGACCCGTGACAAGTAAATGACACCTGAATATATACTTCTTATCACCAATAGCATAACTCAAAATTATTTTCCCAAGTTTGCAACTCACTGTTTCAGGCAGAGTTGTATCAGCTGAGCTGGTAGAAGTCCTGCTTTTTGTGTGGACTGGTTCCCTGGCTACAACCAGATGCAAAGATCCACCTGTTTGTTGTAATAATGCAATTGCTTGCTGGTGAGAAATATTGTGATCCAGTGGTGTGTGATTAATGGCCAAAATCTGGTCATTTTCCTTTAATCTTTGATCCCTTAATCATATAAGAAAAGAAGGTTATGTTTAAAGTGATCTAATAATTTGACTTTTAAATATCTGTTATTTAAGTTCAGCAATTTATTGCTTATGTTACTATTTCACTCAATACATTTACCTGAATAATTATGTAGATACATAACAGAGCTCAGAGTGCCTTTTCATAACACTTAATAACTAATGTACTAATTAGCTAGTGCATCCCTCTATACACACTTACACACACACATTTTAAAAGTCAGTTGGCTAGAAAAATAAACGAAAACACTTTAGAAAGCCCTACTGCCAAGGGTTAGCAAGTGTGAATACTGCATGAACCCTGCACTGTCGGAAGCTTTCCAATCTGATTTCTATCCATACTATACTAGGATAACCATTTTCTGAACTTCACCAAGAGCCTCCTCGCTAGCAGATTCACCCCTTCTCCATTTTCTTTACTTCTTTATCATTTGTCAGTAGAGGCCAAATACTCCTTGAAAATCCATGGCGATTACTTCCAAACCTATATCTAATCCCTTTTCTCTCTCCCAAACCAATCTCCCAACTACTAACAAAGGTTAAAAGGACAACTAAAAAAAAAAAAAAAAAAAAAAAGTAACAATCTCTAAAGAAAAAAAAAGCACTACTATAATTAAAATTGACTGAGCCCTTAGGAGTCAGGTACTGTGTTAAGTGCTTTACATGAATTATTATCTCGTATAATCCTCACAATCACCTTTTAAAATAGTTAAGTTTTACATACAAAAACTTAAAGCTCAGACTACCTTAACACCTTATCTGAAGAGTCTGACTCTGAAGCATAGTCATCACCTGCTATGATAACATGCATTCTAAGGATAGTCTACAATTTACTGTCCTGGTTTACTGCATTTGACTGTTATCTTCCAAGTACCATTGAAATAGTATTCCTGCTGGCGGAGCAACAGTACCCTAACACTTCCTTGTCCTTCTTTGTCTCTTTTGGATCCACCCATCTCCTCCTTTCCATTCCTACATCTAAAATCTAATTTGCAAAATTCCATCAGATTTACATTTCTAGGCTCTCTTCATGCTGGTATCTTTTCCAGTTCAAAAATGTGTAATGATCAGCTATTTCTAACCAATAAAAGAAATGAAAACAAACTCCTGTCATGCCTGTTTCATAAAAGGAACATTTTTACCTCTTAAAATACAGCAAGGGATTTATTTCAGAATAAAGTAATCCTTTTCACAAATACAATTTTGAATTATGAAGGGTCCATTATATTGCCCCCTGCCTCCTTTTTTCTCTCATTTCATAGCAGGTCAGGAAAACCTTGTCATGGACCAGAATATCAAGAATACTGACCTCTAGGACAGAGGGTAAACTTGGCTGGTCTTGAAGGCCTCAATGTTCTGCCCCTAAGTACTCTTCCTACTTGGATTCTGTCCACACAAACTATTTCTTCAACTACTCTGACTTATGACTTCTCTCTCAAATATGTCTGGCATTTCCTGCTCTGGTATAAACTGTTCCCCCCACATCTAATACCTTTCTACTCTACTCAGCCAAATTCAATTCCATCCGTCACCATTCAGTTGAGTCTCATATCTCAGTCCACAATGTTCTGAACCACTCGTTCACCACTAAATACTCAGGTATGTTAAGCATGCTGCCTACAGAGTTAGCTAAGTCCTTCCCTGTTGGATTTTAAGTTTCCTGGAGACAGGTACTCATGTTTTAGAGTCTTCCTTGGAAAGAGCAAGTTCAATATATCTATCTATCTATCTATCTACCTACCTACCTACCTACCTATCTATTTATTTATTTATTTATTTATTTATTTTGAGGCAGTAGTGGGGATTGAACATACTGGCACTCTACAACTGAGCTACATCCCTAGTCCTTTTGTTAAATTTTGAGATAGAATCAAGTTGCCAAGGTTGGACTTGAACTTTCAAGCCTGTCTCAGCCCTCCCAAGTATCTGGAATTACAGGTGGGTACCACTATGCCCAGTTAATATTCCAATTTTTGATACTAAAATAGTCTTTCACAATAAATCATGTAACATTAAAAATGTTGTTTAAAAATCTTTTCATTAATATTAGGAATGACATATTAAGGTGAGAATAAGATGTAAAAGTGTATATATTCTATGACCTTGTCTTTACAAAAAAGAAAACATTATGGACTGGGGGTATAGTGCAGTAGTAGAGAGCATACAGTGTGAGAATCTGGGTTTGATCCCCAGTATTGGGAAAAAAGAAAAGAAAGCATTCTAAGATATTTCTCAGTTGTATCGGGATGCTCAAAATTCAAATGTTTCAGCACTAGGGTATAAGCTCAATCGTACAGCACATATTTAGCATGCACAAGGCCCTGGGTTCAATCTCAGCACATCTCCAAAGAAAGTTTCAAGTACCTTGAGACTTTTATTTTTACTTACTATTTTTACTAACTATATTTCCATACTTTATAGTTTTTTATTATTTTTAATTTTAGATTTTTATAATTTTAGATTTTTATAATTTTAGAATATTTTTTGAGAATGCTGCTTGTGAAGCATCTCCCCAGTACTAAAGAAACTTCTTCTTAAATGTAAATACTACAGGACAATACCCAGGAATCATTTCCATTCTTCCATCTCCATGTCCCCCTTTCTCTAACTTCTTCAACTAAATTTCTATTCACAGCATGTTCATCTAGGGAATCTCTTAATTAATTCTAAATGAGTGAGATACATTTAAATCTGTTTAGCCCTGATCTAACTAATTTTTCATAAGTCCTTAATTCACCCATGGATTTTCTATTTTCTAGAAATCAATCTATTTTAATCTACCTTTTCCCCTACCCAATAATCTTCAAGGACACTTCCTTTCTCTCCAAGTTAGAATCCATCCTTTCCAAGATAAAATCTGCTCTGGGAACATAAACTCAATCCAGGATAAATAAGCTACAGAGGAAAATTTGGATTTTTTTTGACACATTCCACTTAATTCCTCCATGCAATTACCTATACATATATATTAATACATAATTATACTACATATACAATTAAATTCCCCACACTAATTTGTATTTTATATAATTATACATAATTATACCATATAAACATATATGCAATTTAGCTCCCTCATACTAATTTTTATACACACACACATATTTAATTCACACTTTCCATTCAAGAGGAAACAAGTTCTGTGTCTCCATCACACAACATTCAGAAATAGTGGATTTCCATGACTTTGACAGCCAGCAGGTTAGTCAAGTTTCTGTGTGGAAAGTCCTCAGAAGAAAGGAAGTGCTGATCAAGATCATGAAGACCCTTTAGCATATCTAGAAGGTCCTATATTGTGGTGAGCCGCTTCTGCCGCTTTTGCAGACTATGGTTGCCATTACAAGATGGCGCTGGCTCCGCTGTGGTTTGTGACAAACAACTCCTAATTTGGGAGAGTTGGCACATGGTTTTTCAGCACCCTATGAGAAAGTTGCATCGTGGCAGCTTCGCATTGGGGCTTGAGGTGCTTTATTAAGGCTGGGAGGGGCATCCGAGAGTTAGAAGAAAAAGTATCAAGGACCTGAATAAACTGCTGAAAGAAGATTCCTGAGTCGCGTCCTCCTTGCGGGCAAGGGGTCGCGACACTATATGGCTGGTACCTACCTCTCCCTCTGCCCCTTCTGCATCATCTTGTATTATTCTCCTCCAAATAAATAACCAGTCATGCTCCAAGCACAGGACCTGTGTTCCATCTCTTCATGGGGGTAATGGCCCATAGTCTCGCTATTCCATTCCCCAACACATTCTGCTCTCTGCAGACCCTGCTGTCTAAGTCTCCCATTGCCTCTGAGAAGCCACCTTACTCCTTGCCATTGGTCAAGGTTCTTATCCACTCAAATCATCAAGCTCCTCTTTTTGGAAACATTCAATTTGTAATCACAGACCTATTACTACAAAGTACTGAGACATAATAATTGACTACAAGCAGGCTGGAATAATGTCTCTTTTGTTTAACATTTTATACCCAAAACATAGCATACAATCAAAATTCAATATCTGTTAAAAGCCAGGCATGATGGCATCTACAATTCAGGATACTCTGCAGGCTGAAGGAAAAGGATCACAAGAGCCCACAAGTTCAAGACCATCCTGGGCAAAAATTTTAAAAAGTTAAATAATGAATAGGCGGTTGAAGATATACTGCCCCTGTGCAGGGAAAGCTTCCCGGCACCTCTCTAACTATTTTGCTCAAGGCTTCTTCCTCCTATGCATACATTCACTGCGACCTTTTATTACTACTTCTAATTCCCAACTTTTTCCAGCAGGTGTGTAACAGTGCCATATGGAACAATGTCTATTAAAAATACAAGCTGCTCCTCACAGAAAAGCTTCCATTTTGTTTCTTCAAGAAAACTTAGAGGAGCCAGGTGCAGCGGTGCACACCTATAATCCCAGTGGCCTGGGAGGCTGAGGTAGGAGGATCATAAGTTCAAAGCTAGCCTTAGCAACAGCAAAATGCTAAGCAACTCAGTGAGACCCTGTATCTAAATAAAATGCAAAATGACCAAAAAAAAAAAAAAAAAAAAAGACACACACAAAAAATGTCTGTACCCATTCAGTACAAACATGATTTTCAGCTGGGGATGTGGCTCAGTGGTTGAGTGCCCCTGAATTCAATCCCTGGTACCAAAATAAAAAAGAAAATGAAAATAAAGCTTAAGGGAAGCCTAGAAGTGTGACTCAATGATAGAGAGCATACCCAGCACATGCAAGGCCTTGGGTTCAAAATTAAGCAACAAAAAAAAAAAAAAACAGCTTGCAGGGAGAGTACTATGGAGTGTAAAACAAAAAGTAGTTACTAAAGCAGCAGCAAAATAACATACTTAAAATATTTGTTTTTCTTAAATTTGGTAAACCATCTTTATAAGTTACTTTAATTTATCATGGAAAAAATAAATATATATCTGGGGATTTTTCTTTGTCCACTGAACAAAAATATGGCAAAAATTTGTTTCTACTTGGAAAATTTTCTATGTTTATTTAGAAAAATTTATTTATTTATTTATTTATTTGGATTGAACCCAGGGGTATATAACCACAGAGCCACATCCCCAGCCCTCTTTTTTGTTTTGTTTTGTTTTGAGATAGGGTCTTAATAAGTTGCTGAGGCTGGCCTCAAACTTAAATTCTCTTGCCTCAACCTCTCAAGTTGCTGGGATTAGAGGTATGTACCACCATGCCTGCTAGGCTTTCATTTGAAAGCATTAAACATCAGTTCTTTCCTCATTATCTTCTAGTCAGCAAGATGAGTTGGTAAAAATTTGAGAAGTTCTTTGTAAATGTTTTCTGTATTCCTATATATTACACGTTTCCATATCTTCCCTATCATCTGTGGGAACATTAGCCATATCATTTGTTATTCAATTTGTTATATATTTTTTAATGTATTTTGGCAAAGAATATTAAAGTCACCATCTACAGTATTTTCTCAGGTTATTAGCCTACTGCATTACTTTTTGTTTTGTTTTGTTTTTTTCCCTCTATTAATGTAGTGAAAGCAAAAGTTCAAACATACAGGCACACAAACTTTGTTCTTTGATTATTCAAAATCCCAATAACAGAAATAAATGAGAGCTCACTTACTTATCATTCATTAAACAAATAGATACTAAGCCACTACTATATGCTATTTAGTATGTTGGGAGCCACAGAAATAATGATGTATATAAATCATCAGGCATCCCACAACGAATCAGTACCCTATTAATGGGAGGAAAATAGGAAGATGTATATAGTGTCTTAAAAACTTATTAAGCCAGGCAGTGGTGCTCAGGAGGCCAAGGCAGAAGGACTGCAAGTTCAAGGCCAGTCTCAGGAACGTGGTGAGACCCTGTCTCATAATAAAATTTCATAATGTGGCACAGCAGTACAACACTCCTGCATTCAATCCCAATATGAGGAAAGAAAAAAAACTGTATTAAGTAAATCATGCTACTTTGTATGTTGCCAGAAGAGGAGCAAATACTATTATTCATCCCTCAAAATCCATGGGGGTGATGGGTTCTAGGACTACTTCATACCAAAAAGCCCATGATCCTTAAATCTTTTATATAAATGACACAGTATTTGCAAATAACCTATGCATACTCTCCCGTATACTTTAAGTCATCACTAAATTGTTTATAATACCTAATACAGTATGAATGGTATATGAAAAATTGTTATGATGTATTGTTTACGGGAAAATGACAATACAAACATGATTTTCAAATATTTTCAATCATGGTTGATTAGATCCATGAATAAGGAACATGTGAATACAGAAGCCTTTACTATGTGTTGAGCACTACTCAACCAGCTTTATTAATGTTATTTCATCTGTATCTTACCATAACATTGCCATTTTACATATCAAAGAAACAAAATTTTAAGCTAGGCATAGTGTCAACGCCTGTGATCCAAAAGCCTTAGGAGGCAGAAGCAGGAGGATCTCAAGTCTGAGGCCAGCCCCAGCAATTTAACAAGACTGTCTCAAGATAAAATAATAAAAAGGCCTGGGGATATGGCTCAGTGGTGAAGCACCCTTGGATTCAATCTGCAGTTACCCCTCCTCCCCCACCCAAAAAAAAAAAAAACACACAACTACTAAAATTTTTAGCAAAATAAGTAACTTGACCAAGGTCACACAGCTAGATAGAAAACCAACATTCAGATTAATACTACAAGACTTCTTTGCCTAATGAAACTATAAGTTCCTTTTTTTTTTTTTTTAACAATACTGAAAGCCAGTACTGAACTCAGAGGTACTTTAACACTGAGCTACATGTCCAGTTCTTTTTATTTTTCATTTTGAGTCAGGATTTCCCTAAGTTGCCCAGACTGGACTTGAACTTACAAATCTCCTACCTCAGTCTCCCAAGTTGCTAGGATGAGAGGCATGCACCAATGTGCACATTGGCTAAGTCATCCTTTTCTAATGAAAGATTCTCTACCATAAATAACCTTGCCTCATAGCTACTGGCTCTATTTCTGTGCCCTCGGGGTCAAAGGCTACATGTATTCAATTTCCTATGTGGTAGATCAGGGAAATATGATAGGGATATTGAATAGTAACATGTCGATAAGGTATTTGACAAGCTTGCTGCTGTTTGAATGTCTGTCCCCTCCAAAACTTATGTTGAAATTTAGCTATCATGGTAACAGGATTAACAGGTGGGACCTTTAAGAGGCAATCAGGCCATTAAGGATTCACCCTCATGGTGGGACTGATTCTTTACAAAAGGACAAGCCAGCTTGTCCCTTCCTTCTGTCTCCTCTCCCCCTCTGGCTTCCACCACATAATTATACAGCAAAAAGACCTTCACCAGATGTGAACACCTTGACAATGCACTTCTCAGCCACCAGAACTATGAGCCAATAAATGTGTTATTTATAAATGTGTATAGTCCTAGGTATTCTGTTATCACTGCACAAAACATACTAAGACAGCTTCTTACAATTATCTTATAAAGGAATGGAGATGCTGATGCTGAAAAACAGGACAACTGTATGGATCACTGGCAGACATGCCTGAAGATTATGGGACTAGAAGGTTAATTTGTAGTGAAGACTCAACCCCCATGCCATGGAATGCTGCTCAACGTTTCATCAAGAGCATTCATGCATCTAAACACCAAGTATATAATAACACAGTCAGGAAGGACAATAATACATTAGATCAGTACTTTCCAAGGTGTTACAAAGAACTTAATACATGTTGTTTAAAGAAAGTAGATTGGTGGGGCTGTGGCTGTAGCTCACTAGTAGAGCGCTTGCCTAGCACGTCGATCCTCAGCACCACATAAAAAGCAAATAAAAAATAAAGATAAAAAAAGAAAGAAAGTAGATTGGTGCTTGCCAGGGGATGGAGGAAGAAGGAACTAGGTATATTAAAAGGTCCTTTTTTTGGGTGGTTGAAACGTACCGGAATTAAAGAGTGGGAATGGCTGAAGAACATTGTGAATATAACAATACCCATGACCTTGTACACTTTAAAATTAAGTTTATATTAATTATATCCTAATATTTAAAAGGAAAAAAATTTGAATTAAAAAAAAAGTTGGCTAACCAATATTAAATGAGCTTAATGTTAAGCAATTATAAGTCTAGATATATTCTGTATTGCCTAAGAAGAGTTCAAGTTTATACCTACTATCTGTTTCATTATTAACAGCATGCCACTTCAACCCAAAACCATCCTAACTTGAACAATAAATCATAAGATCACCCTAACTATGTACACCCAGTATTGAAGAACAGACAGGATAGAGTTTCTAAAATATATCTGACCACAGCTATGGACCCACAAAACATTTGAAATGCAACATTAGATGGCAGAATAAAGATGGAAAATCATGAAAATCCATTATATCCAATTTTAATTGGGGAAACTAGAAGTAATCACCATAAACAGAGAATGTGAGTTCGAAATTATATTATTGGCTGAGAATTTTTATAATCATACACTGTGACATTGCTTTTATTTAACAGGCACATGTGAATAGTATTATTTATTAAATGAATAATAAACCAAAGACTGGAAATCAAATAGAGATAAAATATAAGGCCTGCATATCACTCTTAAAAACCTAAAGAAGTGCAATCCATGAAGGATAACATAGATTGAGGGGCCTCTTAACAATAAGCATAATAATCAATAATGTGTTATAACTATCAATTTAATAAACAATGTAGTATGCAGAATGAGAATGATGATTCCCATACATTGAGTGATGCACACCCATAATCCCAGCAGCTCAGGAGGCTGAGGCAGGAGGATCACAAGTTCAAAGCCAGTCTCAGCAACTTAGCGAGGCCCTAAGCAACTTAAGTGAGACCCTGTCTCTAAATAAAAACATTTAAAAGGGCTGGGGTGCTTAAGCACCCCTCAGTTCAATCCCCAATACAAAAAAAGAAAAAGATTACCATCCTAGTGATCACCAATTGGGTGAGAGTGATACAGTGGAAAGAGCACTAACTGCTTTGCAGTTACTGTTAGAATCATATCATGGTCCCAGCATTAACAGCTCTGTGACTACAGGAAAACCACTGACCCTCTCTGAACCTCACCTGTCTCATCTATAAAATAGAGTAGTAACACCTACACTGCTGGACCGCAGCCACAAGTGAATGAAAGAGCATCTACAAAAGGCCTGACGAACGCACAGGAAGTGCTAAAGGAATTGTTAGCTGCTATGTTACTGCTTTTAGCACTAGTTTCTTATACTCTTGTATAATAATGATTTTAGAATCATCAGAAAAAAACTAGCAGAGTATAAAATAAACACCACCCTTACCTGTCTGCTACACTCCCTGGGTGTACTTCCTTCACAAAGATATCAACTTCTCCCTGATTTTGACTTTTAAGGGCCACCACGCTGAATCCAAGGCCTCCAGTTGAAGGCCATTCTATATCGATATATTCAATTTCCCGGCCCTAATGAAGGGGGATAAAAGAAAAATATAAATGTCAATGAATCTATATTTAACCAATGCACCCTTTCCACAGAACTGAAATTGCTTAGCAGAAAAATAGCTTCTCTAAGACATCTCTACAAAACCAAATAAACTCAAAATAACTCAGCATTTCAGTAATACATTATTCCAGGAACTCTCTAACTTGATTATTTTCAGTAGAACACAAAAGAGAGTGTGCAGCACTGTAACCTTTGGGAATTGAAGAGGTATTTTCACACTTCATTCACATTTCGGGATGAATCCCAAGCTGGATGAGAATGCCTAAGAAAAATGCTCTTTCCCACAGTAAATTCTCAATTACTTTTTTATATTGAATTTCCCTAAATTCTCTTGATGCAAAATACAATTTTTTAATGAGGAAAAGTGTATTGGATATATCAAAAATACACTAGTATTAAGCCTACACAGAACCAGCAACTCTTTAGGGTTCTGGTTTTAATTCTATAGTGATGAATTACTATTCCATTTATTCAATCAATTCAAAAGACTATGGAAAGGCCACCATTCAAATTGGTTCTACCTGTGACATGTAGGTATTTTATTACTTTAGTTAATAATCGCTTTTATGTGAATTTATAAATGTAATCAACTAACAAGATCATCGCATGAAGGGACCAGAAGTATTAAGCAAAAAAAAGTAGTCCAGTACACTAGTTAAATATCACATCTTAAACAGATTCTTTTTAATTTTCAAACACAAGTTTCATTTTTAAAGACTGCTGAACAAACACAAAACATATTCAAAAGTTCGACTATTATTTAATTTTTAAGGTAGCAGAAGCTACAACTGTCAATTTTCCCCCCAATTTTCTAAATTGTATTTGTTCCAACTCCCACTAATTCTGTTTTGATATAAAACTTAAAACTGTTTCAATGTTTCATCTTGTGATCAAAACCAGTAAGAATCTTCTTCCTGCTGGATACAGTGGCACACGCCTATAATACCAGAGACTCAGAAGGCAGAGACAGGAGGATCACAAGCTCAAGGCCAACCTGGGCCACTTTGCAAGACAATATAAAAGTAAAAAAGGCTGGGGATGGAGCTCAGTAGTAAAAGTACCCCTGGGTTCAATCCCCAGTATCAAAAAATAAATACGTCTCCTTCCTTACAAGAATAGAGATGTGTTCAATTGAAGTCTTTTCCTAAAAGTTCTCCTCCCTCACACATGGACATTTTCTTGTGTGATTTTAAGATAATAAAATTCCAACACACAGG
The DNA here is from genome assembly GCF_045843805.1 of Urocitellus parryii. Taxonomy (NCBI): domain Eukaryota; kingdom Metazoa; phylum Chordata; class Mammalia; order Rodentia; family Sciuridae; genus Urocitellus; species Urocitellus parryii. The sequence continues at coordinate 43,996,878 of NC_135541.1, read as the reverse complement.
TTAGAAAAGGGTGCCAATTCCTCCTTTCAACATAAAAACAAAAGCAAATACATAACACATGTTAAGACAAAAAGAGTGGGTTTCTTTTTAAACCTGAAACAGAAAAGATAAAGCTAAATATTCCCATGACAAGGTATAACTTTACCTGAGCCATCTGTTGAATGATTGAGTTAAAGTCTTCATTTCCCAACTTTGCGGTCCACGGAAACAACCCAGATGCAGTTAAATTATTACAGGGCCTGTGGGCATTCCCACTTGTAATAGAACTATCCGTGAACACTAACAAACCTTTTCTAGAAAAATCAAAGTTGGCTGAACAATCTGAGGGTATATGGCTGAGCTGGTGGAGAGAAAAACAAGAGAACCATCAAAGAAACCTTCAAAAAATAAATCATTTCTATTTATTACATATTCTCTTTTGCTCATTATGGGTATAATTTGTATGTTAAAAAACACGTATGAAAGAAATAAGGTGCATCAAACGAATCTGTGTGCTCATAAGGCTAAAATTTCTAAATTTAATATTACACAAAAATGTCAAATACATTAAAATCTGTTCTTGTTTCCTGCCTTCTATGACTACCCCAAGTTCATAGAATGTACACTAACATCTCATTACCCTTCACACACACAGATGCAACCCGTAGTATAAGTGCAAGACACTAAGCCCTATGGCATTTATCTGTACATTTCCACATGCAATGCCACAAAAAAAAAATCCATAGATAGTATACATCAATAACAACAACAGTACTTTCTGAATACTTACTAAGGGCTAAGTATTGTACTGAGACTCTGGCATGTTATAACCTCATTTAATCCTGAAAATAGTTCTATGAAATATCATTATCTCATTTTCATGAACATGAAAAATGAGGCACTCAGGGGTTAAGAAACTGACACAAGATTAATAGCGAGTGAGTCACAGAGCCACTTAAACATTAATAGAAAAGAATCCTATAATGACAAAAAAAACAGGATTTTAAAAATATCACTGGCTGATACAGCTGTCAACATAATGGAATAAAGAACCTTTATTCCATTATGTTGACAGCTGTATCAAGCCCAGAGCAGTGGTGCACCCCTATAATCCCAGCTACTCAAGAAGCTGAGGCAAGAAGGTGCCAAGTTCAAGACCAGTCTTAGCAACTCATGAGACTCTGCCTTAAAATAAAGAATTCAAAGGACTGGGGATATAGCTCATTGGTAAATTGCCCCTGGGTTCATCCCCACTACTAAATAGGAAAAAAAAAAAAGAAGAAGAAATGTCAAGAGGCTTGGGATATATAGCTCAGTGGTAGAGCACATGCTTAGCATTTGCAAGGTCCTGGGTTCAATCACCAACTCCAAAAGAAAAAAAATTAAGTTAACCACCATTTTATAATTTTGAAGAAAATGTTCAGAATTCTCAAATCTAACCTTTATATGTTTACAAAACCCATATTCCAAAGCTCAACATAAAATTTATTATCAATACCGTTTTTAGTTTTTATCTTATTTATTGATTGATTGATTGATTGGTACTGAGGATTAAACCCAGGGGCACTTGATAACTAAGCACATTCCCAGCCCTTTTTATATTTTTGAGATGGGTCTTGCTAAGTTGCTGAGACTGGCTTTGAACTTGCGATTTTCCTGCCTCAGCCTCCCAGGATGCTGGGATTACAGGCCATGAGCCACCACACCCGCTTGATTATCAACATTTTAAAACTAACTATGCTAATGCTACCCACAGGCTGCAGGCCCATATCTGGTCTTTGCTGAGACAAGATTGTCACAGACAGCTTGTCCTTGATCGTCTCCTCCTGTCTTTTCTCACTGGTTTTACACATCAACAGAGCTCTTCCATGCTAACTTACTTGCCCCTTCAGTTGCTTGATGGACTGCTGCAGTGTGAGTATCTGGTTGAAGAGAGGACTCCTTAGTGTCTCATAAAACATACTCAGTTTCTCATTCTGTGAAGTGTCACCCTTATCCTGCAATTTCATTTTCAGGCGATCAAGGACCTGCAGGACCTGCAGTTTATCTTGGTTGAAGAAGAATAAACAGAAGACAGGTTAAATACTATCTCATATTCCATTTATGAATCAGTCATTAATTTCATAACAAAACTATATATCTAGTATACCTGTGGCAGGATTTTCAGGCATTTTGGATTAATTGTTTCAATCACCTTTAAAGAAACCTAAAAAAAAAAAATTAAATACAAAGATGAATTCCATTAGTAAATATGTCTATAGTCCTGCAGAAAAATTAAAGAAAACTTTAAAAACATTCACCAAAAGTCCCTGTGAAATTTAAATTAAAACCATAGTGAGGTACCACTACCTATCCACTCAAATGGCTTAATTTTAAAAACCAAAAAAAGACACAATACCAAGTGTTGACAAAACTGCAAAGCAACTAAAATTATATTTTGCTAATTAAGGGATGTAAAATGGCACAATCACTTTGGAAAATTATTTGGTAGTTTTTTCTTTAAATGTACAGAAAAATAATTTCTTATAAAGTTAAAAATACACTGGTACTCCCATTCATAAATATCTACCCAAATAAAATATATGTCCACAAAAAGATTTGTACAAAGTTCATAGCAGTTTTCTTTATAAAGGCCCCAAACTAGAATACCCAAATTTCTAATAACAAATGGATAAATAAATAAGAGTATATAAATAATTCAGAAACAAAAAGGAAAAATAGAAAACAGGAGTCTTCATAAGGAAATAAAAACCCAAAGAAGCAGTTAACCCTGAGCATTTTAATACTAGTTTTGATAAAGAGAATTTCAGAAAAATGTGATAGGGCAACAGGAGTCTGAGCTCAGAGGAAACTAGGGAAGACTTAGGCCTGTGTACTGAGCTTTCTCGATGTGCCCATCTTTGGAGATAAAGATGCTTTTGTCCTCTGGGCAGAGGAAGGACACCACCACCTTTCAGGTGAGGAGCTTTCGACCTGCTTCCGAGGAAGTCTTTCCTGCATCTGTTATTTCTCATATTGCTTCAGCTGATGATCATCAACACACCAAAGCATGGTATTTAGGGGTAGCATGTTCTGAACCCCATTACTAGTCAACACTCTTCCACACTGCTCCAGTAAACAAATTTATAGTTATGGTTAGTCTGTGAGTTATCCAGCTTCTCATGAATGGAGTCATCACAGTTTGTCTGGTTTTTGTCAGTTTTCTTCCCTCCCCCTACAGGGCTGGGAATAGGACCCAGGCCCTTGTGCATGCCAAGCATGTGCTGGCCACACAGCTATAATCCTAATTCCCCAGCATACTATTTTTGGGATTCAAACTTATTATATATTTTTCTACAACTCTACTCTTCATCAAAACTAGTATTAAAATGTTGAGGTTTAACTGCTTCTTTGGGTTTCATTTCCTCATGAAGACTCCTGTTTCACATAAAACTTATATTAAACAAATGTGATTTTTTTATTTTTTTTTTTTTAACATGGAACACTTCACAAATTTGTGTCATCTTTGCACAGGGGCCATGCCAATCCTCTCTGTATTGTTCTGACTCCAGTATATGTGCTGCTGAAAAGAGGTACTGGGGTTGGGGGACAAGGTCTCTATTGCCCAGGTTGATCCTGGGCTTAAGGGATCTGCCTCAGACTCCCAAGTAGCTGGGACCACAGCTGTGCACCACACCTGGTTTATTTCTAATTCATTTTTACAGCGGCCCGACCTGAGAACATAGAAGGGTAGAAGGAAAGATATGTTTCCTCCCCTACATTGGGATGGGATTCAAGGAAGGTTTTAGGTAAAAAGGAAATGCTCTATGGTTTGATTGGGATACTTTTTATACAGATGTATACATTTATAAAAATTCATTAAAGGGTATACATTATTGTATGTAAATTTTACTTTTTTTTTTAAAGGAAGCTGAGTTGGAAAAGAACATTTGAAATAAGGCACAGTGGCACACATCTGCAATCCAGCTACACAGGAGGCTAAGTCAGGATGATCACAAGTTCAAAGCCATCCTAAGTAATTTGGCAACATGTTGTCCCAAAATTTTAAAAATTAAAAAAAAAAAAAAACGTTGAGGATGTAGCTAAATAGTAGACCACTTGCCAGGCACAGTGGCACATGCTTGTAAACCCAGAGGCTCAGGAGGCTGAGGCAGGAAGATTTCAAATTCAAAGCCAGCCTCAGCAACAGCGAAACACTAAGCAACTCAGTGAGACCCTGTCACTACATAAAATACAAAATAGGGCTGGGGATGTGGCTCAGTGATTAAGTGCCCTTGGATTCAATTCCCAGTACGAAAAAAAAAAAAAAAAAGTAGCATGTGCAAGGTCCTGGGTTCAATTCCCAGTATCAGCTGGGTATGGTGGTACACACCTGTAATCCCAGTGACTTGGGAGGCTGAGGTGGGAGGATCACAAGTTTGAGGCCAGCTCTACAAGTTAGTGAAGCCCTGAGCAACTTAGTAAGACCATGTCTCAAAATAAAAAATAAAAAGGATGTGGGATGTGGCTTAGTGATTAAGCACCACTAGGTTCAATCCCTAATACATAATAATAACAACAACAATAAATAAATCCCAGTACAATAATAATAAAGTGTAAAATTTTAGAGATTAAAAAAAGTATCCTAGACTCTTACTAGTCATCAGAATTTCCAGAAGGAAGCCACCCAAAACAGCACTTTATGGATGATGATTTTTAATTCCAGTCATTTGCTCAAATTAGCCTAAAATGTAATGTAATCAAGGCTCAAAAGGCTAACAATTCCCTTTGCTATAACCAAAATGACATTTTGTCGCAAATCCTTTTTATTAGCGATACACTGCTGAAATGAACCAAAGAATGAGTATTATACAATCAAAATTTTCTTACATCAACCTGGATACAATGGTTGAATGAGATCTTATCTTCTAAATTAAACTCATTAAGCAAGAAATCATACTAAAAACCATAAGGGGGCCCGGGGTTATGGATCAATGGTAGAGTGCTTGCCTAGCACGCATGAAGCACTGGGTTTGATCCCTGGCACAACGTAAAAATAAACAAACTAAATAAATAAAAAGTATTGTGTCCATCTACAACTAAAAAAAATATTAAAAAAAAAAAAAAAAAAAAAACAGAAGGGATGTCATCAGCATTGATAAAAGGTCCAAGCAGTCCATCCAAATGCTCACTGGATTCAATGGGAACCTCCAAAAGAAATGCTAAACAGGGCATCTCAAGTTGCTTCTGATGTGCTGACTCACTCCAGCAACCCTTACAACGACCCCTTGATAGGTGACTGAATAACAGAGGCAGCCAGGATGGCACTATACTTTTCTATAACAGTATACAGCCCAAAAACAGTGACAAGAGCAGCTTGGTGGTAATTAACATATCAACCTCTCTAAAGCAAAGAAAAAAAACTAAAACATAAAACAGTTAAGATGCCATAAGCTTGACATTTATTAATTTATTAAAGATCAACAATACCCTATGCTCCAGATATCATGGAAAAAAGAGACTGGAGTATAAATCAGCATAATTTTTTAGGAAAAAGATTTAGCAATGTCAATAAATGTATTAACATATATTTGATTTTCATTTCTTTTACCCAGAATGTCTACTTCTGAGTGTCTCTCCTAAAGAAATAATTGCAAACAGACACTCTGTATGGCAAGCATATTTATTGCTTTTATTTTTTTGGTACTATGGATGGAACCCGGGAGCTTTATCCCTGAGCTACATTCCCAGTCCTTTTTTTGAGACAGGGTCTAAATTGCCCAGGCAGGCCTTGAACTTGGTGTTCTCCTCCCTTAGCCTCCAGAGTTGCTGTGATGACAGGCATGTGGCACCAGCTACTGCACTGGGTTTTTTGTTTTTTGTTTTTTGTTTTTTTTTTTTTTTTTGGTTTAAGGATTTTTTTTGTTTGCTTGCTTTTTGTTTTTAATATTTTTTTTTAGTTGTAGATGGACACACTACCTTTATTTTCTCTCTCTGTGTGTGTGTGTGTGTGTGTGTGTGTGTGTGTGTGTGTGGTGCTGAGGATCAAACCCAGTGTCCTCCACATGAGAGGCGAGCACTCTACCACTGAGCTACAACCCCAGCCCCTGCACTGTTAACAGCAAAACTTTTGAAAAATTTAAACTATCAGTCATTACAATAATAAAGTAGGTCCGAGTATACCAAAAGGGAGTGAAGAGGAAACATTTATAGCCTGCCTGTGGCCCACTCTTTCAACTTGAGAGATTCCCCTCAAAACAGACCTCCCAACAAACACACTTAAGGTTGCTGATAGATAACAAAGTCCCTTATTCTAAAATGTCAGGCTATATCTGCTTTTTGTAAATAATCTGAGAATTTATGGGGCATGGCTGGCTGGGAAATGGGATACTCAAACATTTTCTATTTGTGTAACTAAAGGAGTATAGAATTAGAGTCCCAAGACAGAAAAGGCTTCTTAGGAAAAAAATATTTCTGTACAGATCGCTCAGAATTTGTCTGTTAATCCCACCCCACAAAAAAGATGTCTCTGGGTGATCCAAAATTTTTAAAAAAAAAATTGGTTGGAAGGAGACAAATCCCCCCCAACTAATCCATCAGATTTCTTTAAAAAGCCATAGTCATGTGATAATAGGTCATGTTTGGTCAGCAGGTGATGACAACTATACCAAAATATATTACTTTACAATTTCAGTGGTGTGTGTATGTATATACACACATTCACATACATGGCTATAAATAATCCAGTGTAAAGTCTCTAGATGTAGCAGAAAGCCTGGAAAAAGTAATTTAGACCAGCGTTCCAAATACAAACTGCAAATTGATGCTTGGCCCACAAATAAGTACCAAAATTGTAAATAAGCATTTAGAAACCTTCCTGCAAAATGGCACAGTAAAAGATGTCCATTATATTTAGTAATTTTTTAAATGGCATTGTATTTTGTGTATCTTTTTATATTTCATTTTTAAAATGATTTCTTAAAAATCAGTCTTTGAAAGATTGAGGAGAAGAGATCATGACCTTTCACCACTGATAGTTTGAGATGCACTGATTTAGATGGACAGCTTTGAGAGAGTCCTTCTAAATAATGCTAAGCCGACTGGTCTTTATCCTGGAGGCAACAGGAAGTAATTAAAGGCTTTTAAGTAAGGAAGTATTCAGTTCAGATTTCTATTTTTAAAAAGTAATTCTGATAATAGTATTGATCAGTGTAGTCTTCTAACTTTTTTAAACACACATTTCCAGAACATTGAAAACATGCTGGGCTAAAAGTGTATATAGCTCAGTGACAAAGTGCTTGCCTAGCATGCACAAAGTGCTGGTTTCATCTCCAGAAAGTGGGGGGGTATATTATTATACACACACACACACACACACACACACACACACACACACACACACATACACGCGAGCGCGCGCGCCTGGAAAACTACTATAATTCCATGGTTTTAGGTAACAACTAGGGGAGAGGACTAAAGCTCTAAGAATATATGAAAGAAATGCAAGTAATCTCCACAGCTAAACACCCAGAAGGTAGCACTTGGGTTAAATGGTATTATCATAGAAAATCATGGTATTATCATAGAAAATCTTTGGCCAAATTTAATATTCTTAATAAGAAACTAGCAGGGCTTATGGAAGGGAATTTAAAGTTTGTTTAAACATTGTAAAGGAGAGTCCAGCAGGTCATCAGTTACCTACAATTGGCAGGAGTTAGACATTAAAACGCCACAGCGTACCACTGTCCCCATAGTCATAACAGCCTTAAAAGAATGAGAAGTTTATCATGCTCAGCAGTTTCCACTCCATCATTGATCAAGAGAGTTCAGGCCATGAATTTTTCATATCTGATTCACCGAAGGATTTGATTGAAGGAAATTCTTATAATATTGTGGCTTTATGAAAAATCCATGTTTTTAGCCAATACCAATTAATGGAATCATTTGCCGGGGGGGAAAGCTGACAGATAGAAATTTAATTTAAATTTCTGCTTGAAAACTCTTTGGAAAGATTTATTAATCTCCTTAGATCAAGAATTTAGGCAAATTAAGGACCCCAAGAAACACACTTTTCTGACCCCCAGTTACTCACAAGAATGTAACTCCCCACTGATTTAACAAGACATCCGATTTGCTATCTTGAAATTTTAGGAGAAAAAAGATCCTGGCTACTTCCTTGGGGAAAGTACAGGTATTCAGTCTCTAATGCATGTGTGAATTGGACAGATCACAATTAGACTACACATGACTCCTAAATGGAAATTTCCCAGAGCTCAATGAATTAGGCAGTTCAAAGAATCGATGAGCCATTAAGTATAAAGTCATGATTTCAGAAGTCACTCAAAAATGGAAGTCCATGAACAGCTTTAAGTTCCTATCACTTCCCTTGGAGAGTGAAGCTCAGGATGCGTCTAATTGTCATTCCCTGTCCTCAAAGTTCAGCATTTATGAAGTACTGATTAAATGGAAAAAGAACTCCTAGTCAAACAGCAATGTGTTTGCCCACCAAGACTCCACATACATACATCTGCTGCCATACACACACAGATTCAGGTGTCCTTGCCTTGGCTTCCTACCAAATGATCAAGGTCTTTCTAAACCCTTTAGATACAAAAATAATGTGTTTTTTTTTTTAAACACTGTCAAAACACTATATCCCTAGAATTTTGGAAACAGACATAAATTCCAGAATAATACTGACATTTGGGGCTAAATGCTTAAGCCATATGCAATGCTGAAGTTCATTTAACACTGAACATTCAGGAAATGTTGGAATCAAAATTGAAAGACATCATGTTAATTCAAACTCAGAACTAAAAATTGAGTCAGTTCTTCGGAATATTTCAATTAGCCAGATACTAATTTTATGAATCTCTTCAATCCATACACTCCCTGTAACTTGGCCAATTTTGAATAAAGTTAAACTGCTCTATGGTATACTTCCACATTCCTCTTGGTGACAGTTTTCTCCCACAAGCAACAATTTAAAAAAAAAAAACTGGGCAAATTTCACACTTATGGTTCTCTGATGATGCAGCCAGTCCCCCACAAAAGGACCTTGGGCATTCAGACTCTTCACTAATGGTCAGTGATTAATGATTAGTTTCCAAAAATTCTGTTCCGTTTCCAGCACACTACAAATGTGTGCCCTAACTTTTCTCCAGAAATTCTGGTCATACAGTTTTTGGAATGTTTCTACTATTCAAAATAATCCTAGCAAACTATGGAATAGGCCACTCTAGGTTTTAGATGTCCTATCCACCAGCCTTCACCCCCCGTTTTTCTCCTGCCTTTCCCCCAAAATCATTCTCCTGCATTAATTTTTTTAATACCTACTATGTCTAATACAATACAATGTCACTCTGTATAAAATTTTCCCATTTATATTCTTAACAATGTATTATCATTTCCATTTGTAAATACAGAAACTCCTTACAATTAAAAAAAAAAGAGGGAAATGCTATGAAAAAAAAGTTAAAATAGAGGAAACAGAGGACAATGGGGGGTGTTAAGTTGGGGGGTGGGGTTCAGTAGCCAATGTTAATGACCTTTTCAACAAACAGCTACATTAAATGTGAGAAGAGGCAGCATGAGAAGTAGTGGTGAATGCCTTGTAACCCCAGCAGCTCTAGTGGCTGAGGAAGGAAGATCATGAATTCACAGCCAGCCTCAACAACTAAATGAGGCAAGACCCCATCTCCAAATACTGTCCATCTACAACTACAAAAAAAAGGCTGGAGATACAGCTCAATGGTAAAGCACCCCTAGTACCAAAAGGGGCGGGGAGAGACTATTCGAATTATAAACAGCAGGAACATTTGTCAACAACATTGTCCCTCAACATTCACTTATCTCACCTCCTTCTCCTAACACACTCTGTCTTGGATCTTCATAAGAAGTTTCAGAAAATTACTCCAAAGTAGCATGGGCCAGAAGTCCTTCACAGTTCCTATCATCAAAGCCGTGTGCATTAAGGGAAATAAAAACTGGAAATCCATATGCAATAAAATGAAACTGAATCCCTTTCTCTCGCCATGCACAAAAGTTAACTCAAAATGGATCAAAGAGCTTGATATCAAATCAGAGACTCTGCATCTGATAGAAGAAAAAGTTGGCTCCGATCTACATACTGTGGGGTCGGGCTCCAAATTCCTTAATAGGACACCCATAGCACAAGAGTTAATAACAAGAATCAACAAATGGGACTTACTTAAACTAAAAAGTTTTTTCTCATCGAGAGAAACAATAAGAGACGTAAATAGGGAGCCTACATCCTGGGAACAAATTTTCACTCCTCGCACTTCAGATAGAGCCCTAATATCCAGAGTATATAAAGAACTCAAAAAATTAGACAATAAGATAACAAATTACACAATCAACAAATGGGCCAAGGACCTGAACAGACACTTCTCAGAGGAGGACATAGAATCAATCAACAAGTACATGAAAAAATGCTCACCATCTCTAGCAGTCAGAGAAATGCAAATCAAAACCACCCTAAGATACCATCTCACTCCAGTAAGATTGGCAGCCATTATGAAGTCAAATAACAAGTGCTGGCGAGGATGTGGGGAAAAGGGTACACTTGTACATTGCTGGTGGGACTGCAAATTGGTGCAGCCAATTTGGAAAGTAGTATGGAGATTCCTGGGAAAGCTGGGAATGGAACCACCATTTGACCCAGCCATTGCCCTTCTCAGACTATTCCCTGAAGACCTTAAAAGAGCATACTATATTGGGCTGGGGATGTGGCTCAAGCGGTAGCACGCTCGCCTGGCATGCGTGCGGCCCGGGTTCGAGCCTCAGCACCACATACAAACAAAGATGTTGTGTCCACCGAAAACTAAAAAATAAATAAATAAGTATTAAAAAAAAAAAGAAAGAAAAGAAAAAAAAGAGCCTACTATAGGGATACTGCCACATCGATGTTCATAGCAGCACAATTCACAATAGCTAGACTGTGGAACCAACCTAGATGCCCTTCAATAGATAAATGGATAAAAAAATGTGGCATTTATACACAATGGAGTATTACACAGCACTAAAAAATGACAAAATCATGGCATTTGCAGGGAAATGGATGGCATTAGAGCAGATTATGCTAAGTGAAGCTAGCCAATCCCTAAAATACAAATGCCAAATGTCTTCTTTGATATAAGGAGAGCAACTAAGAACAGAGCAGGGAGGAAGAGCATGAAGAAAAGATTAACATTAAACAGGGACAAGAGGTGGGAGGGAAAGGGAGAGAGAAGGGAAATTGCATGGAAATGGAAGGAAACCCTCATTGTTATACAAAATTACATATAAGAGGATGTGAGGGGGGAGGGAAAAAAACAAGGGAGAGAATTGAATTACAGCAGATGGGGTAGGGAGAGAAGATGGGAGGGGAGGGGAGGGGAGGGGAGGGGAGGGGAGGAGGGGGGAAAGCAGAGGATAGGAAAGGTAGCAGAATACAACAGTCACTAGTATGGCATTATGTAAAAACGTGGATGTGTAACCGATGTGATTCTGCAATCTGTATACGGGGTAAAAATGGGAGTTCATAACCCACTTGAATCAAATGTATGAAATATGATATGTCAAGAGCTTTGTAATGTTTTGAACAAGCAATAAAAAAAAAAAAAAAAAAAAAAAAAAACCTGACCTATCCCTGAAAGGCTACGGACCAAAAGCTATCTAGAAAACCAGGCAAGAAGCATCAAAGCGAATGGCAAGACTTTTAAGGGCAAGACCTACGTTAAAGAGTGCTCATCTCACAGAGAACTTACTAATTTCTTTTAACCTTAAGAGAAAAAAATTTAAAAATAAAAAAAAAACCTTAAGAGAGTTTCCCAAATACATGCACTTAATATTCACAGGTTTTAAATCTGAAATTCTTAAAATAGTATCTCTATTTGCAATAATATTGTCAGGTTTTTAAAACTTTATAAATGGCTTGCTATGTATTTATTCTTTGACAATTTCCTCAATTTCCAGTCTTTAAAATGTATTCATGATGATAAATGTAGTTCTTTCTTAGTCATTGTAACAACTAAATAACATTCCACCATAGGAATACACACCCAATCTATTAACAAGCATTTTAGATTGTTTCCTATTGGTCACTAACACAAAAACAGGATTAGAACTAACTATCCAGCCGCTATAAAACCCGGTGACTCAGGAGGCTGAGTCTCAGCAACTTAGGGAGGCCCTAAGCAACACAGTGAGACCCTCTCTCTAAATAAAATATATATTTTTAAAAATGGGCTGGGAATATGGCTCAGTGGTTAAGTGCCCCAGAATTCAATCCCTGGCACAAAAAAAAAAAAAAAAAAGAAAGAAAGAAAGAACTAAATATCTGTTTTGATAACTAATTCTTGAACTAAGGAGTTTCTGTAATCTATGAGCTTTGTTAAATTAAAAAAAAAAAAAAAAAGTACAACCAGGCATGATCATTCACATCTATAACCCCATCATTCAAAAGAGGTTGAGGCAGGAGGATCAACTAAGCCCAGGATTTTGAGGTCAGCCTGGGCAACACAGAAGATACCATTTCAAAAATAAATAGTAAAAAATTTGCAACTGGAGGGAATTAACATGGGGGGAGGGTTGTCAACCTGACCCTCAATATTCACTTATTTCAACTTCCTCTCATAACACAGACTCAATAAAAATTAGATAGTTTTTAAAAAGTTAATAGAAATTAATACATTTGTAGTAAAAAGGGCTAAATGAGATACAGCAGAATATTCAACTGGTACACATTCAACAAATGAACAGCTCTTTTCAATCAAAATGATATAAGATATTTTGGGGGCCTCAAGGAAGCTAATAAATTGTAGCTGAGGTTTTGCTGTGTACTTAATAACAGTCATTTCTGAGAAGACTGAACAATAAAATTCTTCACCGTTGCAATGAATACAAGAGAGGAGATTATACAGAGACATCCTATAAGTTAGAGTTAAAAAATCAGTTTATATGTAATCTATGAGCTTTGTTAAATTAACAAAGGGTAAGAGGGTAAGTGCTTCAGTAAACTAAACCATCTTAAGGACTTTTAAGGATAAAAACATACTGAATTCTCACCCAGTGTTACTCAACAAAAATGTAATGTGACACACATTTAAATTTTCTAGTAGACTCATGAAAAAGGTAAAAAGAAACAGGTAAAATTAACTTCAAATACACTTCATTTAACCCAGTACAGATAATCATCTCAATATTAAATAATATAAAAATTTGTGAAGGTATTTTAAATTGTTTCTATACTAAATCTCTTCAACATCTAATGTGTATTTTACATTTACACTCTGTCAAAAACCAAATAGTCCCATTCAAGAGCCCAGTAGTCACATGTGCGAGTGGTTTACTGTGTTGACAGGAGTATTAACCTAGACCTTTTCACAAAAATCCCTGCACAGTGTTTTCAGAAAAGACTTTTGTTTGTCAGGTCATATGGTCAAAGCAACTGGGAGAACAGAATTGAGCTTTATGCATAAAAAGATTGCATCTCCATAATTCTATCAGAATTAAACCTCAGAATAGAGGAGCAAAAAGTGGGAGAATAATAGCTTACCAATTACAAGGCACATTATTTTATTTCTACCTACCCCAAATCTCAGAAGATCAACTACAAATGGGAAAATAGAGGACCAGAATCAAACAACTTGCCAAAAATCATAGGGTAAGAGGACCTAATTCCATGTCTTCAAACTATGCAGGCTTCACAGCTGTATAAACAACAACAACAAAAAGTGAGCTCTATCTCTTCAGCATTGATACATCCCACCTACAAAAAGAAATGATATTGGTTGGGGTTATAGCTCAGTGGTAGAGTGTATACCTAGCATGCCCATGGCACTGGGTTTGATCCCCAGCACCACAAAAATAGATGAAAATAAAAGAAAGGGAACTGAGAGGCACTAAATTTCTCTCCATTTTCACCAGAACCTAAAATGGGAGCTTTTAAAAAGTCATCTAAATCTACACAAAAACCTCTAAGTAAAAAAGAAGAAGACAGACAGAAAGATGTAGCCCTAGTCTTACAATCTCAATATGAGAGCAGAATAGTCCTGTTTTCTCAAAAGAACTTCCTCTACTATCAAAGTGAGCAAGTATTAAGTAAACAAACTGAACTCCTTTGTGTAAAAAAAAAATTATTATTAAATGCTTAAACACAATTTTAAGGACTAGGAAATTCTGAGCCACTCAAAGTCTCAAGTGTATTTAAAAGTGAACTGACTACAAGACAATACACAGATATTTCTAACTTCAAAATGCAAATGGAAAAAAAATGTTATTAGTGATTTTCTTTCAATAGAGAGTGGGCTTCTGGGTGCCTGTAGTTGCTCTTCTGACAATTCTCTACAATTTTCCTGCGATGAATATGCTAACTTCATAGTTACAAAAATATTAAGGGTCTGGGGTTGCAGTTCAGTGTAGACCACTTGCTCAGCATCCAGGAGGCCCTGGGTTTAATTCCTAGCACAACCATCATAAAAAGACTAATGATAAAAACATGACATGATTTTAAATACATAACAATGCCTCATTAAGGCATTGTTAAACACAGACAAGAGCTCAATACTATGGCTTCTCAATTTTAAACAAAACTATTTTTCTGGTGATAAGCCCCATTTTCTGTGACCGCTAAAAGCATCTAGACAGGGTAAATCTCTTTGAAACTCATTTTATAAATTCTACCCATTAATTACCTTTCGTGTCCACATTTATTAACTTTCTAATTACTTTAAATTTTTTATGATCCTTATAAAGGCCATTAGGGTCCTGGAAACATAAATCTCATTTTAACTACAGGTCACCACCTCACCTGACATTTTCTGATTCTGCAAAATAACTACACTTGTTTTTAACTCCCTCCTCTATTAGAGCTTCCCTTTAAACCAGACGCATGCAAAAGAACCGGCAGCCAATAGGGGGTTCGTCCGCCTTCAATGTGGTCTACTGAGATTTCCCTTCTAGGTCTCCAGAAGGCTTCTTCATTCAGGAAAAGACTGAGGGGTTGCGCACCTACCAATGAGCAGACCCCAAACGCAGGTGAGAAGCAACCTAGAGAAATCAGGCCGTGTAAAGCGCACCTCAATCACAGAGACAAACCAGTGAACTAGAAATGCGAATCCGAAGTGATAAGGGCCTTCTAGGGAGGGATAAAAGTGCCAATTGAACACACCAGGGGGAGGTTAATTTGACCCGCCGCGTGTACCCCGAGGGCTGGTGCTTTGAAGGGTGGGAAGGATCTGTTGGGAATGTTTTCCTGAGCTTGACTTGAAGCAGGAATCCTGTAATTTTCCCAAAGGCCAGAGCCCTTTCCGCCGAGTCCTGCGGATCTGCGCAGTGGGGCTGGCAGATCCTGGCCGAGACCTGGCCGGAGCCAAGTCGCCCAGTCGGCCCGCAGCTGGGCCCGGCTTCTTCTCGGGCTCCCGAGTCGGGGCACCACTTGTGCACCCCCTCCACAGTCACTCGTGGAGGAAAAGACTCCGCCCAGCTCTGGGGGCGCAGCGGAAGGCACCGATCTGGGTGCACAATCCAACCCCTGCGTCCCGGAGCGCAGCCGGCCGGAATTGAGGCCGGGGAGGCCTGCGGAGACGGGGCGGCTCCCTTGCCCCGGCCCTGCCGCGAGCCTGCGCGGCGGGGCGGGGTCCGCGGTGGGGTGACGCCGGACCAACGCAAGAGGACTGCGGGACCCCAGCGGGTTCCCGCACGCGCCGCGGCCCCTCCGAGCGCCCCGCGGTGTCTGCAGCCTCGGGCCCACCCACCTCCGGGCAGGCGCGCTGGGAGCCGGGAAGGCAGGTTCGGGAAGCGGGCGAGGCGCCGTCCCCGCCGGCCTCGGGGAACCGGGATCCCCGGGGAGCAGAGCGCGCCCACAGTGCTGGGACCCCACGCTTTACCTGTTCCTCCGGATGCGCGGGTGGGAGCCCTTGGCGGGCTCGGCGGCCGCTTTCTCTCACCTGGGCGGAAGTGAGAGGCCCAGGGTGAGGGCGCCTCACCTGCAGTCCCTCCCCCAGCCGGACCCTCCCCGACCGGGGCGGGGCGGCGGGAGAGAGAGTCTGGGAGTGGGGAGGCCGCTTCCCCGCGGGGAGGCCAGCTGGCTTCACTGTTTTGTCCAGGTGTGGTTCCACTGGCAAAAGATGTTAAAGAGCCTGAGGGGTGGAATGTGGGGACCAAGAGGTCAGATGAAACTCCTCGTGGTGGGGGCACCTGGCGCTGACCGAGTAGGAAGATGCCAGACAGGTGTGGTGGGGGGGGGGGGGGCTGACAGCGAGACCCCAAACCAAGAAAATCGAAGGTGGATATTGCTGAAACCACGGAGTCAAATCCACCTAGCACGTTGTCCTTTGACCCCTTTCTTTCCCACATTTTCTTATCCACCTTGTGTTTTCTATATCTGATGACACAACATAAAATTTACTAAGTGTCAATCCGCAACCTTCTTCAGGCAGAGAAGAATACAATTGTAGGAGTTTTTTTATTATTATTTAGTTTTTTTAAAAAATTAATCGAGCAGTATTGGCTAGCTATCTATGCAAGATGCTAACTTAAACATCATCACATTTATTGAAAAAACTAGGCACCTGGTAGATTTAGTACCTCAAATTTAGCACCAGCCAAAGTCTTTCGACTCTAAATACAGTATTGATTTTACAATACATTTTAACATTTCCCTTGTTTTGTTTTGCTTTTGTGGGTTTTTGTTTTTCTTTGTTTTTGAGACAAGAGTCTCTCTAGGTCTGATAGGAAGATAGACCGTTTTTTTCTTCCAAGATCTGGAACAAGATAAGGATGTTCACTTTCAGTGATAGGGAACACACAGCCCTGAGCAGTAGGAACACAGAGGCTAAAAGAATATCTATAAAAGGGACCCACTGTGAGCTGGGGATATAGCTCAAGTTGGTAGAGTGCGTGCCTTGCATAAGTCCCTAGGTACAATCCCCCCTCACCACAAAAAAGGACCCACTGTGCTGACCTCCATATACTTTCCTTAAAAAAAAAAAAAAAAAAGCAATTTACCTGCAGCCTTGCCTGGCTTGAATCAACAGGATATGTTACACTCCTCAGCAAACAACCTATTATCTACTGGAGGCCTACAGGCCCACATGCTATAAAAGCACAAATTACTCTTAAAGGGGTTGGAGGCTACTTCCTTGACCCTTACACAGACCTATCTCCCAGATTATTCCCCCTCACCATAAAATCCCTAAAAACAGGTTCCAGTTAAAACCAGTCAGATTGGGCCAAAGTAATCTAAAGCTCTCATGCACAGTGGTAGCTTGAAAGTCTGATGTTATCTTGCTGTCAGTCAAAAGTCAAGAGATAGACCTGAGCAGGACTCTTTGGAAACTTCCCTGGGGCCCCCCCATTGAACTGGAGGTAGAGGGTCATGCTGTCCTTCTTTGCTCTGAGAGTACCCACTCTGCTTAAAGAATGATCCCTTTTCCCTTTTCCTAGTCCTTCAATAAGCCCTTTAAGCCTGCAACTCTGAGCAAAATGTCTCAAATTTGGGGGGCATGATTTCAAAAATTGGGTTCTAGCAGGGGGCCTCTGTGGATGCCTCAGCTTCATAGCAGGCCTATGCCCTACATCATTAATCTTATTCCATATATTATTGGAAGCTTTAGCCAGAGTAATAAGACAAGAGAAAAAAATAAAGGGCAGCCAACAAGGAAAGGAGATGTCAAATCATCCCTGTTTGCAGATATTTGACTTTATATATAGGAAAACATGAAGACTTCACATAAAACAACTTTTAGTCTTAAAAAAAGTAGTAAAGTTGCTGAATACAGAAATCAGTAGCAACTATCATCATATAGTGGCTAGTACTATGTGTTTTGCCACTAGCAACCTCAGTTTGCATCTGAGTCATGCCACCAATAATAATAATCAGTAATATTTTTTTTTTAAAGAGAGAGTGAGAGAGGAGAGAGAGTGAGAGAGAGAATTTTTAATATTTATTTTTTAGTTTTCGGCGGACACAACATCTTTGTTGGTATGTGGTGCTGAGGATCGAACCCGGGCCGCACGCATGCGCTACCGCTTGAGCCACATCCCCAGCCCCATCAGTAGTATTTTATACCAAATAATGAACTCAGCAAGAAAAAAATTAAGAAATGTATCCCATTCACAGTAGTTTAAAACACTTTAAAACACCTAGGGATAATTCTAAGCATCAAAGTGAATTATCTCTGCAAAAAAAAAAAAATTAAATACTGATGAAAGAAATTGAAAAGAACACACACTTAATAGGCAAAAGGAAAGACAACCCATGTACATGAATTTGAAGAACTAATGTTGTTAAAATGTTCACGCTACCTAAAGGTAGTATATAAGTTAAACGAAATTTTTATCAAAATGTCAATGGTCATCTTTACAGAAATAGGAAAAAAAATCCTCATATTCATATGAAACAAAAAAAAAAACAAGAGAACTCAAAGCAATCTAAAGCAAAAAAGAAAATTAAAGATGGAGGCAGAATTGCCAAGGCAATTCTGAGCAAGAAGACCAATGCAGGAGGCATCATGATACTTGCCCTCAAATTATGCTATAGAGCTATATAATTTTAAAAAAAGCATAGTATTGGCATCAAAATAGACATGAAGACCAATGGAATAGAAGACACACAGACCATCATATATACTTATGGTCATCTGATAATGATGTTGAAAAAAAGATAGCCTTTTTTAAAAAGATAGCTGGCAAAACTAGATATCCATATGTGGAAGAATGAAACTAGATCCCTATCTCTCACCCTGCACAAAAGTCAAATCAAGTGGTTCAGCAACTTAAATTAAACCAGAAACTTTGCATCTGTCAGAAGAAAACATAGACTCAATAACAACATATCGGTATAGGCAGACTTCCTTACAAGACCCCTATTGCTCAAGAAATAAAACCAAAAATCAATAAGTGGGATGCTATCAAATGAAAAAGCTTCTGTACCACAAAGAAAATGATTAAGAGAATGAAGAGAGAATTTACAGAATGGGAGAAAATCTTTGCCAGCTACTCCTCAGACAGGAGATTAAAATCCAGAATACATAAAGAATTCAAAAAACTTATACACACAAAGCCACAAACAAGTCAATCAATAAATGGAAAGAAAAACTAGACAGACATTTCTCAAAATGACCAAAAAAATATATGAAAAAAAATGTTCAATACTTCTAGCATCTACTGATACCCTGGTCTCACCATGTCCCTCATCAGTCCAGGACCCAACAGGGAAATGCAAATTAAAACTACACTAACATTTTATCTTCAGTCAGAATGGCAATTATTGATAATATAAATAGTAATAAATGGTGACAAGGATATGGGTGATATTGCACATCCACTGTTGGTGAAAGTGCAAATCAGTATACCTACTCTGGAAAGCAGTCTGAAGACTCCTCAAAATACTAAGACACATATGATGCACCTATCCCATTCCCCAGTATTTGCCCAAAAGAACTAAAATCAGCATACTATAGTGATAACAGCCATATCAATGTTTATAGCAGGGCATGTCACGATAGCCAAATTATGAACCAGTCCAAATGCATGTCAATAGATGAATTGATAAAGAAAATAAAGTATATATACACAATAAAGTTTTACTCAGCATAAAGAATAATGAAATCATGGAATTTCCAGGCAAATGGATGGAAGTAGAGAACATGATGCTAAGTGAAATAAGCTAGGCTCAGAGAATCAAGGCTCAAAAAGTTTTCTCTCATATGCAAAAGCTAGAACAAAATTAGGGAAAAGGGGGAGAGGTCTAATATCATAAAGGTATAGGGAAGATCAGTGGAATAAAAGAAGGAGATCAAGAGAGAGGAAGGAAGGATGGGAAAGAGGACAAAATGGGAAATGAATTTGACAAAATGATGCTATGTGCATGTGTGAATTCCACCTTTATGTATATCTATAAAGCATCAATCAAAAATAAATAAATGAATGAGTAAAAGGAGGACCAGTAGAGACAGAAGAATAGGGAGCGGGAGCAGAGGAGGGAAGGGTAGTGGGTAGAGGTTGAGGTACTGAAATAGAGTAAATCAAATTCCATTCATGTATGATTTTGTCAACACAAACCCAACTATTATGTATAACAGTGCACTCATAAAAAAAAAAAAAAACAATAAAGCCAGAGGTATCACAAAACCTGATTTCAAAACATTCTACAAAACCAAAGTAACCAAAACAGCATGGTACAGGCATAAAAATCAAGACATGAACCAATGGAACACAGAGAGAACCCAGGAATAAATCTACATACTTATAGTCAACTGGTCTTCAATAAAGATGCCAAAAATGAATTGGAAAAACATATTGTCTCTTCAATTCATGGTACTATGAAAACTGTATATTCATATGCAAAAGAATGAAACTAGATCCCTATCTCTCACCATAGACAAAAATTGACTTAAAATGGATCAAATAACTAAATGTAGGACCTAAAACTACCAGAAGAAAGCATAGGAGAAACATTTCAGAATATTGGCATAGGCAATAATTTCTTTGGATAAAACCCCAAAAGCACAGGCAATAAAACCAAAAATAGACAAATGGGATCATATCAAACCAAGAAACTTTTGCATAGCAAGTTAAATAATTAATAAGATGTAGAGACAAACTTCAGTATGGGAGAAAATACTCATAAACTATTCATCCACCAAATAATTAATAGTCAGAATATAGCTGGGCATGTTGGAACAAATTTGCAATCCCAGCTACTTGGGAAACTGGGGCAGTAGGATCAAAATTCCAGCCAGCTTCAGCAACTTAGTGGACCCCTGTCTCAAAATTAAAAAAAAAAAAAGTTATAGATCCATAAAAAAAAAACTTAAATTTTAAAAGGGTTAGAAATGTAGTTTAGTAGTAAAGCACCCCCTTGGGTTAAATCCCTAGTATTGGAGGAAAAAATACAGAATATTCAAGGAACTCAAAACTCAACAGAAAAACAAAGCAAAATAAAAATGCACAAAGGATTTGAAAGACATTTCTCACAAGAGCATACACTAATAGCCAAAATATATATATTTGTAAATGCTCAATATTCATAATCATCAGGGAAATGCAAATCAAAATCCCAATGACAGGCCACCACAAGGCCCTCCACCTCCGCACGGCCTGCCACCACTGCCTCATCTCTGAACACAGCCACCTCCATCTTTGAACACTGCCACTGCCATCACCATCTTAAGACTTGGCAGTCTTGATCTTGGGACACCAGCCAGGACCTGGAAGCCCAATATCAAGGTGCCTGCAGGTTTGCCACAGCCGCCACCATCTCAGGACAAGGAAGCCACCATTTGGGAACACCAGCCAGGGCCTAGAGGTCCATTGTCCAGGTGCCTGTGGGTTTGGTGGCACCTGAAGTCTTCTTGCTGATGTGCTGTTGGCCACCAACTTGGAGCAGAGACAGGAGGGAGGCAGTCTCTCCCCAGCTCCTTGAGTCTTGAAGTGCTCAGGGACAGTTGGGTATGGCTATAGTAGGTGGGAAGGTTGGAAGAGGGTGTGAGGTTATCTTGCTGTCAGTTCACCAAGCCAGCCAGTCTGGCATGCACTGGTTCCCCAGAGCCCATTTGGGCTGGCACTTGCTGGACCCTGGTACAAGCCTGGTCTCCAACTCCCTCCCCAGTTGAGTATTCACTGATACCCTGTTCTCACCAGGTCCTTCATCAGTCCAGCACCCGACAGGACTGTCCCCAATTCCCAATCTGCCAATCCTTCCCTAGCCACCAGCCCACTCCAGTACTCACAGCTTCGTGGTAGGCCTGGACCTCTCAAAGCCTAGTCCTGATCCACCCAATGGAGAACCGCTCTCATGACAGGTGCACAGGTCAAGCACTCAGCCTTCAGGACCACCTGGGAGAGAAGTGCCTGACATCTTTCTTTCTTTCTTTCTTTTTTTTTAGTTTTACATGGACAAAAATATCTTGATTTTGTTTACTTATTTTTATGTGGAGCTGAGGATCAAACCCAGTGCTTCACATGTGCAAAGCAAGCACTCTGCCACTGAGCTACAGCCCCAGGGAGCTATTTGGTTTAAAGCTGTATATTGTTTGCATTGGGTGCTGTTAATATGGACTCCCCTATAAAGTCAAGGAATTGAAAACCTTCAGGAACATTATAAGCCTACAGGGTAGAAACTGTACTACCTTAGATCTACACTGCTAGATGGGAAAACACAAGAATAACATGAAAAAACTATGGATCAAAGCACCCTAAACAAAACAAGATGCTCTATAACAGAATCCATTGACAACGCAGTACAAGAAATGTCAGAGCAAGTGTTCAGAATGTACATAAGTTAAACTGATTCACAACTTAAAGGATGATGTAAGGAGTGAAATCAGAGATAAATTTCAGGAGGTAAAAGATCATTTCCATTAAGACGGGGATTATGAAAAGAAATCAAGCAGAAATCCTTGAAATGAAGGAATCAATAAACCAAATTAAAAATTCAATGGAATGTATCACCAACAGTGAAGACCACTTGGAAGACAGAATTTCAGGCAATGAAGACAAAATATATAATCTTGAAAATAAATTTGACCACAGAAAGATGTTAAGAAACAATGAACAAAACTGGGTGTGGTGGCTCACGCCTATAATCCCAGCAGCTGGAGAGGCTGAGACAGGAAGATCAAAAGTTCAAAGCCAGCCTCAGCAAAAGCAAGGCACTAAGCAACTTAGTGAGATCCTGTCTCTAAATAAAATACAAAATAGGGCTGGAGATGTGCCTCAGTGGCAAAATGCCCCTAAGTTCCATCCCCGGTACCCTCCCCACAAAATAAAGAATTTTATAAAAATAAACAATGAACAGAACTTCCAAAAACTACAGAATAACATGGAACGACCAAATTTAAGATTTATCAGGATAGAGGAAGGTGTAGAGATACAAATCAAAGAAATGCACAATCTTTTCAATGAAATAATATTCTAAAATTTCCCAAACCTGAAGAATGAAATTGAAAATCCAATACACAAGGTTTACAGAACCCCAAGTATACAAAATTACAACAGAGGGCTGGGGATGTGGCTCAAGCGGTAGCGCGCTCGCCTGGCATGCGTGCGGCCCGGGTTCGATCCTCAGCACCACATACCAACAAAGATGTTGTGTCCGCCAATAGCTAATAAATAAGTAAATATTTAAAAAAAAAAAAAAAAAAACCAAAATTACAACAGACCCACACCAAGCCACATTATAATAAAAATGCCTAACATACAGAATAAGGATAGAATTTTAAAGGTCACAAAAGAAAAGTATCAGATTACATAGAGGGGAAAACCAATTTGGATCTCAGCTTATTTCTCAACCCAGACCCTCAATGCTAGGAGGTCCTGGAAAAACCTATACCAAGCTCTGAAAGAAAATGGATGCCAACCAAGAATCTTATATCCAGAAAACTTAAGCTTCATATTTGAAAATGAAATAAAAGCCTTCCATGATAAACAAAGTTAAAGGAATTCACAACTAGAAATCCTGCACTACAGAACATTCTCAGAAAAATATTCCATGGGGGCTGGGGATGTGGCTCAAGCGGTAGCGCGCTCGCCTGGCATGCGTGCGGCCCGGGTTCAATCCTCAGCACCACATACCAACAAAGATGTTGTGTCCGCCAATAACTAAAAAATAAATAAATATTAAAAAAAAAAAAAGAAAAATATTCCATGAGTAGAAAAAGAAAATGAAAACCAGCAAAGGGAGGAACTACACTAAAGGAAAAGGCAATCAAAGAGGAAACGAAGTCAAATTAAAAACCAGAGAAAAATCAAAATGAACAGGAATACAATTTATATCTCAATAATAACACTGGAGTGTTAATGACCTAAACTCATCAATCAAAAGACAGAGACTGGGGTTGTGGTTGTAGCACAGTGGTAGAGCGCTTGCCTCACACATGTGAGGAACAGGGTTCAATCCTTAGCACCACATAAAAACTAACTAAATAAAATAAAGTTATAAAAAAGTATTGGTGCATGTGATAAAGATTTAAAAAACTGACATAGACTGGCAGGTTGGATTAAAAAACAAGACCCAACAATATGCTCTCTTCAAGAGACTTACCTCACAGGCAAAGACATCCACAGACTGACACTGAAAGGATGGGAAAAAACGCATAACTCACATGGACTGTGTAAACACACAGAAGTTTCCATCCAAAGTTAGTTAGAAAGGACAAAGAAGGACATTTCATACTGCTTAAGGAAATTATATACCAACAGGACATACAATAATAAATATTTATGCCCCAAACAATGGAGCATCTATATACATCAAATAAATTCTCCTCAACTTCAAGAATCAACAGACCACAACACAATAATACTGGGTGACTTTAACACACCTCTCTCACTACTGGATAGATCTTCCAAACAAAAACTAAACGTCTCATACTAAACAAAGTCACCAAAAACATTCATTAAAGGAAAGATAGCCTCTTCAACAAATGGTGCTGGGAACACTGGAAATCCATATGTAACCAAATGAAATTAAACCATGATCTCTCACCCTGCATAAAACTCAACTCAAAGGGGATCAAAGACTCAGGCACTAGAATATAGACCCTGTGCCTAATAGAAGAAAAATAGGCCCAAGTCTTCACCATGTCACCTTAGGAACTGACTTCCTTACAAGACTCCTAAAGTGCAAAAATTAAAATCAAGAATCAATAAATGGGATGGATTCAAACTAAAAAGCTTCTTCTCAGCAAAGGAAACAATAACATGAAGAGAGAGAGCCTACAGAATGGGAGAAAATCTTTACAACATGCACCTTAGATACAGCATTAACCTCCAGGATATATAAAGCTCTCAAATAACTCAACACCAAAAGAACAAATAACCCAATCAATAAATGGGCTAAGGAACCGAACAGACACTTCACAGAAAAAGACAGACAACTGATCAACAAACATATGAAAAAAATGTTCATAATCTCTAGAATAAGATTTCATCTCATTCTAGCCATAATGGCAATCATCAGAAATACAAACAATAATAAGTGTCGGTGAGGATGTGGGGGGAAAGTTACACTCATACATTGCTGGTGGGACGAATTTGCAATTGGGGTAACCACTCTGGAAAGGAGTATGGAGTTTCCTTAGAAAATTTGGAATGGAACCATCATTTGACCCAGTTATTCCACTCCTCAGTTTATAATCAAAGGACTTAAAAATCACCATACTATAGTGATGCAGCCACATCAATATTTATAGCAGCTGTATTCACAATAGCTAAACTATGGAACCAACCTAGATGCCCTTCAACAGATGAATGGATAAAGAAAATGTGATACATATATGGAATATTACTCAGCCTTAAAGAAGAATGAAATGATGGCATTTGCAGGTAAATGGATGGAGGTGGAGAATATCAAGCTACATGAAATAAGACAAACTCAAAAAACCAAAGCCTGAATGTTTTCTCTGATATGTAAATGCTAATTCACAGTAAGGGGGGTGGCTGAGAAACACTAGAGGTACTTTGGATTAGCCAGAGGGAAGTGAAGGGAGGGGAGGGGGTTTGGGGATAGTAAGAATAGTAGAATGAATTGGATATTATTACCCTATGTACATATATGACTACAAGAATTGTGTGATTCTGCATCATGTACAACCAGAAGAATGAGAAGTTATATTCCATTTATGTATGATGTGTCAAAGTGCATTCTACTGTCATGTATAACTAATCAGAACAAATAAAAAAAAATTTAAAAAGAACTGCTTCTCTAAAGTGGAAAGAGCAATAAATGGCAAGATGTGTCAATAAAAAAATCCCAGTGACAACCTCTGGAACTTCAAGGAAATAAATTTGTTCATATTGGTATTGGGTGCTGCATGGTGGCCCCACCCTTGGAGCCAAAGTTGCCAAGAGGGGATTCTCAGCCACTAGTTCTTGCATTCTCACAGGAAGAGTTTCAAGTTAATCACACATAGGAACAGGGAGGAGTTTATTAGAAAGATGGAAAATATGGACATTCAGGAAGAATTAAATCGATTACTTCAGAGAGGTCCACATGGATTGTACGGAATGAAGATTTTTTAAAAATTTTTAGTTGTACTTGGACACATACCTTAATTTTATTTATTTATTCATTTATTTATTTTTATTGTTGCTGATGATCAAAACCAGGGTCTTGTTCATGCTAGGTGAGCACTCTACCTCTGAGCCACAACCCCAGCCCAAGAGTCAAGATTAGAAAACCTTCCTCTCTGAAACTAAAAAGTATAGATGCCAAAATCTTGTTCCTTTTGACATGATAAGTCAGGAGTTAAAACCCAAGTGAAAACCTCTTTGAAACCTATAAAATTTCATCTCTTGTCCAACACATCCCTTACTCCTTTTAAAAGTCTTCTTCCACCCAGAGCTTTTGGAGATGGAACTTTTGAAACAATCAATTTTTCCCCATATTCTCCCAAAATGGCTTTGAATAAAATCTACTTTCTCACCAATTTGAATATCTCTGGAGCAGAGTGTTATGGTTTAGCTTCCTTCTTCCCAGGACAGTATTACAGCTGCCCTGATGAAGTTCTCTATTATCCCCAGTTCTATGTTCTATGACCTATGGGTTCTCTTTGATGAATATGTCTGCTTTCCTCTCTATAAATTATCACTCCATCACTCTTTACTCTCTTTCCCATATCAATGGCTGGCTGACCAAACTCACACTGGGTGTTGGACCCAGGAGGTGTAAGTTGTATCTTCTTGACCACTGAGCTATGTCTATAGTTCTTTTTTTTTTTTTTTTCGAGACAAGGTTTCATTAAATTGTTGGGAGGGTCCCTCAAAGTTATCAATGTTGGCCTTGAATTGAATTTCTGATCCTCCTGCCTCAGCCCCTGAGGTCTCTGAGATTTATAGGCATGTATCACTAGGCCCTGCTAAATTTCTGTCATGCATACACACACACACACACACACACACACACACACACACACCACCACCAGGAAATATCATCATTCAATCATTTAATGCTAGTTAGAATAATTATAATCAAAAAGACAAAAAATGTCAAATGCTGGAGGACATGTGGAGAAAATGGAACTCCTATACACTGTTGCTGAGAATATAAATTAGTTTAGGACTATGGAAAACAGTACAGAGGTTCCTCAAAAACTATAAATAGAGAACTTCCATATGATCTAGCTATCTACTGGATGTATATCCAAAGGAAATGAAACCAACTCACCAAAAGGGAGCTGCACTAGGTGTGGTGGTTCATGATTGGAATCCAAGCCACTCAGGAGGTTGAGACAGGAAAATCTCAAGTTTGAGACCAGCTTAAGCAATGTAACAAGACCCTCTTTCAAAAAAGGAAAATGATTGGGGATGTAACTCAGTAACAGACCACCCTTGGGTTCAAATTCACAGCACACAAAAATAAAACAAAGAGAACCCCAGCACTCATGTGTTTATTGCAGCACTTTTGATGATAATGAAGCTATGGAATCAGCTAAGATGTCTACCAAGAGATGAATGTATAAAGAAAATGTGGTGTATATACACATGATGAAATATTATTCAACCTTTAAGAAGAATGAAATCCTTCATTTGCAGTAACATGGATAAAACTGGAAGACCTTATGTTAAAAGAAATAAGCCAGACACATAAAGACAAATGCTATGTCTCATTCATGTTGAAGCTATGAAAGTTGACTTCATAGGACAGAAGGGGGGTGAATAACAGGTACTAAAATACATTTACATTTCTCTAATTGCTAGATATATTGAACATTTTTTCATGTATTTGTTGACTGATTGTATATCATCTTCTGAGAAGTGTCTGTTCAGTTCCTTGGCCCATTTATTAATTGGGTTATTTGGTTTTGGTGTTAAGATTTTTGAGTTCTTTATATATCCCTGAGATAATTGCTCTGTCTGATGTGCCTGTGTTAAAAATTTGCTCCCATTCTGTAGGCTCTATTTTCACCTCACTGATTGTTTCTTTTGCTGAGAAAAAGCTTTTTAGTTTGAATCCATCCCATATATTGATTCTTGTTTTTATTTCTTGCACTACAGGAGTCTTATTAAGGAAATCAGGGCCTAATCCAACATGATGAAGATTTGGGCCTACTTTTTCTTCTATTAGGTGCAGGATCTCTGGTTTAATCCCCATGTCCTTGATCCACTTTGAGTTTTGTGGTGAGACATAGGGACTTAATTTCATTTCATTGCATATGGATTTCCAATTTTTCCAGCACTATTTGTTAAAAAGACTATCCTTTCTCCAATATATGTTTTTGGTGTCTTTGTCTAATATGAGAAAACTGTATTTGTATGGGTTTGTCTCTGTGTACTCTATTCTGTACCATTGGTCTACATGTCTATTTTGGTGCCAATACCATTCTGTTTTTGTTACTATTGCTCTATAGTATAGTTTAAGGTCTGGTATAGTGATGCCACCTGCTACACTCTTCTTCCTAAGGATTGCTTTGGCTATTCTGGGTCTCTTATTTTTCCAGATGAATTTCATGACTGCTTTTTTCTATTTCTATGAGGACATCATTGGAATTTTGATTGGAATTGCATTAAATCTGGATAGTGGAAGATCTAGTCAGTACATCCTAGTTTGAATGACTGTGTGCCAAGCATAGACAGGAGGGACAAGACTGGAGTAGGTAGGTAACTGGGGCATGCACTTGAAGGGTGAATTTTCCTCATGGCTTCTTCCCACCACCACCACCCCTTCCCCCACTTCCTGATATAAACAGAGCAATTTTTGGTATAAACAGAGCAATTTTTCTACACTAGACCCCTCCCTCATGATGTACTGCCTCACCTTGGACCCAGATCAATGGAGTTGGTCATCTATGGGCTGAGACCTCTGAACTCATGAGCAATTAAACTTTTCCTCTTGTTCAGTATTTTTGTCACAGTGGTGAAAAAGCTAAATAAAACAGAAATTGGTACTGAGATGTGAAATTGATGTTGCTGTGATTAACCTGACCATTGGATTCAGAAGACTTTGGAGCTGCTTTTCAGGAGGGATTTTGAAAAGTTTAGAAATGTAAGCTGGAAAGCTTTAGAATATTTTAAGCAGAGCTTAATGTGTGATTCTGGTGGAAAGTCAGAAGATGAGAATATCAATAGTGATGTGAACTGTGCTCTTGAAGTTTCAGAAGGAAATGAAGAATCTATTGGTAATCAAAATAGAAGCTTCTGGTGTCATATTCTAATAAAGAATGTCCTATGTCCTCAGACTTTTATGAAGTTGAATTTTAAAAGTTATGGACTAATTTGTATGGTAGAGAAATTTTCAAGGTAGCACTTCATTCAGTCAGTGGCATAGATATTGCTGGCATCTTTGCCAGGTTGACTGTGAGAATTTGGGGCAGAAAACAGAGTTAAAGATTTTAAAAACTTACAGCTTGACCAGAAAAATGCATGTAAAGCTGGGGTGAAAGAAGGTGTGGTTGTTGAAGAGATTACAGCTCTGAAAGAGATACAAGTACTTTGCACAAAGACAATGGGAAAGTTGCGTGGAGGGCATCTCAGGAATTTGCAAGATCATTCCCATTGCAAACTCAAGGATGTAGAAGGGAAAAATTCCTTTGAGAAGAGATCCTGGGGTGCCCCATTTCAACAGCAGGGGCTAAGAAGTTGCTTCATCTTATCCAGCCATGCAGGCATTTGGTCAACACTGCAACTATGATCCTAGGGGGCCCAAGTATTACATGAACTGGCAGCGGATCTTGGCATCATTCACATGGTACTGGTTCTACAGAAATTCAGGATGCTAAAGTTAAGAGATTTTGAAAGTTTGTACTGAGATTTTAAAGGAAGGCCTGGGAGGCCGGCAAATTGGAGCAGGGTTCGTATCCCTGCTGGTTGCTCCCAAGAGGGCAATGTATGACATTGTACAGGTGAATTCAAAACTGGAATGGAGACCCTAGGAATTAAGGGGTGCCAGTAATGTGGATTGTGTTGAGAAAAGCTGCTGGCTATAGAGAGAACCAGGCTAAAAAAGAGCTCATGTTCATTGCAAACAGCAAAGGGCAGGGCTTCCCAAGCTCTTTGGAGGTGTCTTCTTACCACCATATGTCCTAGATGCTGTACACAGAATTATTGAACCTGTTTGCCCTGCCATTTTTCAGTTTTGCTTTGACTCCATTCCTTCTTTCTATGCCCTATTCCTCTCTTTTAAAATGGGAATGTTTACTCTGTGCCATTGTATATTGAATATATGTAATTTGCTTTTGATTTGTACAGGGGCTCAACATCAAGAGTTTGCTTTTATTCTCAGAGGAAAATTTGAACTTGGACTTTTGGGTAATGCTGAAACTGTTAAGATTATGGGTCTCCTGTAGATGGGCTAAATTAATTTTGCATTATGAGACAAACATGAGCTTTTGGGGGCCAGGGGTAGAATGTTATGGTTTGAATAAGAGGTGTTCTCCCCAAAGCTCCTGTGTTCATACAGGAACGTTCAGAGTTGAAATTACTGGATTGTGAGAAGTGTAACATAATCAATGCACCCTGATTTGAATGGCTGGGTGGTAACTGTAAATAGGTAGGGCATGGTTGGAGTGTATGGGCCACTGGTGGTGTGCCCTGGAAGGGTGCATTTTCCATAAAACCCCTTCCTCACACTGCTTCCTGATTCCGCCATGTGCTGAGCAGCTTTCCTCTGCTGGGCCCTTCCCTCATGATGTGCTGCCTTACCTTGGGCCCAGAGCAATGGAGACTGAGACCTATGAAACCATGATCCCCAAATAAACTTTTCCTCCTTTATGTTGTTCTCATTGAGTAGTTTGAACAGAGATGAAAAAGCTGACTAAAGCAGGATTTACTTAAATAAATGAAGAAGACAATACTTCCCAAATCAAGGGGTATCATAAAGAAAGACGGGGACCAATTATTTCTAAGCATCATCTTAACAAATGTTGGGTTGTTTTTTGTTTCTTTTCTTGATGTGCTGGAGATTGAACCCAACATCTGGCACAGTCTAGTAAGGTTCTCTACCACTGATCTACGTTCCAGCTCATGGGTGTCTTTCCACTTCAGATTTTGATGTTAGGAACATTATTCCTCCTTTCTCAAATAAAAAAAAATGCATCTTTGAATTGACCATAAAATCAAGTTCAAATTTTCTTTCTCAATATTCAAGTCCCTCCAAACTCTCTTCTCCTTACTCACTCTTCAACCTAATCTTGTATTTCACTGCTCCTTTATTGTACCCTGGCCAAATGTTCTACTCTATGCCAATGGAATCACCACTCGGTGGCTTTCCCATTGATTACTCATCCTTGTTCCCCTGCCTGGAAAGTCCTGTAGTCCTACCCTTCCTTCAGGGCTTAGGCTCAAGTCTTAAGGGAAATTCCCCCTCTGACCACCCCAGCAAGTGTCCATCTCCATCAGATTTAACCTAATTCTCTCCATATTTTTGTGTTGTTCATTTAATGGAGGGTTTCCTTTGACTTTTACTTGGAATTAAAGTTTTTTTTTAATTTACTCAATATATTTTTAAAGGAGCTTACACTGTGTTAGAAGATGTTTACTTCTGAGAATCCTCAAGAGTGTCTTATTCACAGAATGATGAAGATGAATTTAATTTTTAAGAGCATGAGCTCTAAAGTTAGATATAAGCTTGAATCCTGACTTTACCATTTCCTAAAACATGTGCTCTCTGCAAGTCAGCCCTTCTAATTATCATTAGTGAAACTGGTAACAGTGCTCACTCCATATGGTGGTTTTGAGGGCTAAATGAATGCATATGTATATTGCATATACCTGGCACATAGAACGTATTCAATAAATGAAGCAGCACATAGATGGGAGTGCCATGGAAGAAACTGGTAAAGGCAAGGGGAAAGCCTCGAGTAGCAGTAAATAAACTGACGTCACAGCAGGTGATGGAGGACCTGAGACTAATACAGAGAACTTTAGGTTATAAAAATTTCCTTTCACTTCTAAGAAATAAAAGAACTACTGAATTTTTTTGTGTGTTTTCTTTTCTCTCTTTCTTTTTTTTAATACTGGACTCTGAACCCAGGGGTGCTCTACCACTGACCACATCTACATCCCTTCTTATTTTTTTATTTTGAGACAGAGTCTTGCTAAGTTGCACAGGCTGGCCTCATACTTACGGTCCTTTTGCTTCAGGCTTCCAAATTGTTGAGATTAGACATGCACCACCATGCCCAGCTCTGAAATTTTGTTTAATGTTTCTCCATTTATTAATTTTCCTAATTCTTCTGTTTCCCGGTATTTTATAGCATCTCTCTTTCTAGCGTTAAAATTGTTTTGAATAGGATTTTGAATAAATAGACTTCTTATTTTATATGAGAGATTTGTTTGGAAGCAATGTACAAAAAATGGATTGAGGAGCTGGGTGTGGTGGTGCATGCCTATAATCTCAGAAGCTTGAGAGGTTGAGGCAGAAGGATCACAAGTTGAAGGCCAGCCTCAGAAACTTAGCAAGACCTTGTCTCTAAACTAAAAAAAATATATATATAAATATATATGTATATATATATAAATATATATATATATATACATATTTTGTATATGTGGATGGAGGATAGATAGATAGATAGATAGATGTGCGGCTGGGGATGTGGCTCAGTGGTTAAGTGCCCTTGGTACAAAAAAAAAAAAAGAGGTATTGGTCATAAATTTGAGAAAATTCGATTTATTTATTTATTTATTTCATGACAGGCAGAATTCTGATAAAATCCATTTTAGATCTTCTATTTGACATTCAAGATAAAATATATTTGGCATATAAGAGTGGACCTTATTAAGTGGTGAATCAAAGTTAATTTAGTCAGAGAGCATGCTGCTAGTTATATCAGTGCACCAAAGAGAAGATGATCAGAAATAGTTGGGGGCCAACAGTATGGTTATAGAATTCTAAATGTGGTGTAGAGGTGTGTAACGAAGATCTGGCAGAGGCCTGATGTTATGAATTTATCACAGGGGCTGGGGTGGGATGCCCATGGTAGTCAAATAAAAAGGAAGTTTCAGAGTGACAATCTTTTATCTCTTACGTTTCTGTCTTACCCATGGCTACAGGAGTTAGATTAGTTTCCTCAGAACGCTTTGCTATGGGCAGAACCATCTGCTAATGTAATTAGTTGTGCATGAAATGAAAAGTCCAACCAGCAGAGCCTCTGAGTCCAGAGGAAGCCTTGCTTCCGCCTTCACTGGTAATCCTCTTTCCTCATGTTTCTCTACAGTTTCCACTGTGAGTTGCTTTATTCATAGTCTTCACTTTTTACAGAATTCTATAGACTTTCTGTAGTGCTTTGTGTGAAAATAAAACTTACCATTAAGTTCTTATTAAATTTAAACAATGTTAGTAATTTTGGGACCTGAAACTGCTTGTAAAGAAACAGAGTAAGTATATTTTACTGAGTCATGAGAAAATGGATTAAGGGGCAATATGAAATAATTTTTTAATACATCATCAGTTCAAGAGTCAAAAAATTTGCATTTCTTTATTTTCACGGGAAATCTTCTCATTGTATTTAATTTATATCTTGTAGAAGAAAATAATCACTAAGACCATAAAAATAGATTTTGTAATGGGATTAATCAGCAAAGCATAAGCATTTTCAAAGTTAATTGTTCAAAATCTATGAAAAAATTGACACAAATACAAAGATCAGCAATATTCTTGTAGTCAGTAGGGAAACATCTAATTTTATCATAATTTCAATAAACTGAAAGCATATACTTGCTTTCTTTAAACTCTTGATTTTCTTAAGGTATTTTAAAAATCAAACCAGACTATGCCAAAAGAGTCAAAATAGTAATCAAAATGCAAAGTTGCTATAATAGATATTACATGACTTATGATATACAGTAACCTATTCTGATCTTTATTCTTGAGTTTGATTTAATCCTCAACCACTATTCCTTCCCTAACTTTTATCTCAGGATGAGGTTGTAGGATGGTATTAAGCTGTATAATGCACATATTACTGGGGGCTTTTGTGTGTGTGCGTGTATTTTTTAGGGGGAGGTACTGGGGATTGAACTCAGGGGCACTCAACCACTGAGCCATCATCCCCAGCCCTATTTTGTATTTTATTTAGAGACAAGGTCTCACTGAGTTGCTTAGTGCCTTGCTTTTGCTGAGGCTGGCTTTCAACTTGCAATCTTCCTGCTTTAGCCTCCTGAGCTGCTGGGATTATAGGCATGCGCCACTGTGCCTAGCTTTTTTTTTTTTTTTTTTTTTTTTTTAACTCACAGTTAATGATTAGTTTTCTAGGCTGTACATTTTCAGGTGGTCATTAATTGTGTGAAGACATATCTCTGTCTGAGTTCTATGATGCACACCTGTAATCTCAGGGACTAGGGAATCTGGGGTGGGAGGATCACAAGTTTGAGACCAGCCTCAGCAATGTAGAAGATCCAAAGCAACTTACCGAGATCCTGTCTCAAAATAAAAAAAATAAAGGGATTAGGGTGTAGCTCAGTGGTTAAGCACCCTTGGATTCAATAGCCAGTACTTAAAAAAAAAAAAAAAAGATACATCTCTGATAATTCAGTTTGGTCTGGACTTCTGAGGTGAATGACTGTGCTTCCTTTGGCATCACGTATATTCCTTTGGCAGCATATACACTAAAATTGGAATATTTCTAATGACAAAATATGGTATTTGAAGTTTTTCTGGATTTTCCTTGGTGCTGGGGGTTCAGACCCAGGACCTCAAGCATGCTAGACAAGCACTCTACCACTGAGCTACAACCTCAGCTTTCAAATACTGTTTTTTTTGTTTTTAAATATCTTAATCAAGCCCCATGTCCTAAGGCTGAGGGTGTAGCTTGGTGATAGAGTAAGCACTTGCACTATGCCTATAGTCCCAGCTACAGGGAGGTTGAGGCAAGATTTCATGAGCTCAGGAGTTCAAGGCCAGCCTGGGAAACAAGTGAGACTCTGTCTCAAAACAACAACAAAAAACCCCTCCATGTTACCATAATTAGGAGGTATTTTTTATTTTTATTTATTTTGTATATATGTGGTACTGTTGGGGCAGACAGATGAGGATGGTGGGAATACAAGGTTAAGAGAATAATTCCATACACTGGGCCCACTGTGCTGACCCCCACATGCTTTCTTTTCCAAGAGGAAATTCACAGGCAGCCTTGCCTGGCCTAAATGGATAGGCTATGTCACATTCCTCAGGCAAAGGATCTTAAGTTAAAGAAGACTTGTATTATGGGATCTCTCCATTTTCCTTCCTTGTGCCCAAATGTAGAGAATTAAAAATACCCCAGGAAGCAGGGTATCTCCCTACTTCCTTGGTCCATCAAACTCCCTTAGTGCATCCCCTTATTGTGGAGGTGATCCCTGCATCCTGGGGCAATGTATTGTCTAAGGCAGAATGCATACCTCTTAAGGGTGCCTAAAGGGTCCAGGACCTGGTCTAGCCTGACTTTCCAGATCCCCTGTCTCTCCTGTTTTTTAGCATTAGGGAGGAACTTTACAGAATCCCAGAATAAAGAACAGACAAAACAACCATTTATCTCCACAGCAGCTTGGATTTAAAAGTGACACCCTACCCTCAAACTGATTTGGGTACCTGCTCACATAGCTTACATTTTAGATGGGTATCAGGCAGGTAAAGAGTAGAGAAAGCTGTCATTTAGAGCATAGGAGGTAAAAACTCATACACAGAGCAATTTTTTTTTTTTTTTTTTTTTTTTTTTTTTTTTATTGTTGGTCATTCAAAACATTACATAGTTCCTCACACATCATATTTCACAGTTTGATTCAAATGAGTTATGAACTCCCAATTTTATCCCGTATACAGATTGCTGTATCACATCAGTTACCCTTCCATTGATTGACATATTGCCTTTCTAGTGTCTGATGTATTCTGCTGTCTGTATTATTCTCTACTATCCCCCCTCCCCTCCCCTCCCCTCCCCTTTTCTCTCTCTACCCCTTCTACTGTAAATCACTTCTTCCATTTGAATTATCTTGACAGAGCAATTTTTTAAATAATTATTTTAATTGTAGATGGACACAATACCTTTATTTTATTTATTTATTTTTATGTGTTTTGAGGATCAAACCCAGAGCCTCACGCGTGCTAGGCAAGCACTCCACCACCGAGCCACAACCCCAGCTCCATAAAGCACTTTTTTGACCATTTAAAAAAAAATTCTTCCTTTTTTGTAACACCAGTCTCTTAAGGTCTGGTGTTAAAATGTTTCCCTCTGGAGACCATTTTTCTGTTCCCTCAATTGGTAATCAGTCCAGGTTTGGATGTGGAAAGTTCTCAGGCATCTCCTGTTTTCTACTGTGATTAGGTCATCCCCTGGTATTACTTTTGAGGCTGAAGTTTCCCTCTGAAAGTATGAATTAATGAGACCAGAACATGAGCATCTGCCCTGAGGAAACTGTTTCTTTGGCTAGGGGACATCTCCCCATTCTGTACCTTCTAGAGGCCAGCAGTTCCCACCTCTCCTTCCATGACCCCTGGACTTAACCTTACCAGCATAGTCATAACTTCTCTCTTTCTTCATGGGTGGTCATGAAAAGGGTGCAAGCCTCTGGACTATCTACTCTTACTGGGTGACTTGTTACTCTGGGAGACTATGAAGCCCTTAAATGACTTCTATAATAAATCCTGCTCTGTCTGTGCTGAGTCTACCATCACTTAATAAACTTTCAGGATAGAGAGAACTGGGTCTCACTCAGAATAAAGGATACTAACTTTTTGATAACTATTTAATTTAAGGGAGGACATTTGCCTTTAAAATCTGTCTTACATGTTCTCTTTGTCCTTTTGGGTCCTCATACTCACAGGACCAGGATTTCATATCAAGCTTCTCAATCTGAAGTAGGGGGCAAGCCCATTAGTACTCTGGGTGATAATCCCTCGTGTTCCTATCATCCTCATCTGTTTGTCTCCTTACAGTACTAAGGATTAAACCCAAGGCCTCCTGCATGTTGACAAGCACTATCCCACTGAGCTATATCCCTATTCCTTTTCATTTTATTTTGACATGGGGTCTTGCTCTTTTGTCCTAACTGGGTTTGAATTGGTGATCCTCCTACCTAAAACTTTTGACTACCTGGGATTACAGGGATTATAGGCATGTGCCACTGTGCCCATTCAGGTGTTTCTACTGTAACATTTACAGACAGTATTTAAAATTTTTGGTATCAGGGATTGAATTTAGAGACACTTAGCCCAATTTTGTATTTTATTTAGAGACAGGATCTCACTGAGTTGTTTAGCACCTTGCTTTTTTGCTGAGGTTGAAAATTTTTTTTAGTTGTCAATGGACCTATATTTTACTTATTTATATGTAATGCTGAGAATTGAACCCAGTGCCTTACATATCTTAGACAAATGCTCTACCACTGGGCCCCAATCCCAACCCTTAAACAGTATTTTGGTTATCGTTTTCCTACTACACATAAGTGCTTTTTAGAGTTGATAGGGGATAGCTTAGCATAGGGCTGGGTATATAGGAAATGATTAGTAAACATTTTATTTTTGGGGTAGAAATAGAAAGAAAGAAAGGGGAAAGAAAAAGTGAAGGAAAGAGAGAAAAAGTGAAGAAAAGGGAGAAAAAGTTCACTTAAAATAGGAAGCTTAAAATTGAACTAGAATAGTAAATTTCAAATTTCTTATCATTTAAACCTGATTTTTTTTTAAACATGGGATTGAACCTATTGATGCTTTACACTGAGCCACATCCACAGCCCTTTATATTTTTTATTTTGAGACAGGGTCTCGCTAGGTTGCTTAGGGACTCCTTAAATTGGGGGCTGGCCTCAAGCTTGCAATCCTCTTGTTTCAGCCTCCATAGTTGCTGGGATTACAGGCTTGCTCCACTGCACTGGGCTTAAAAAAGCATAAGTTAATTATTCATAAGTTAATTATGCATGAATGTTTTAAATTAAAAGCAGGCCATTAAAGCTAACAAACTTGTTTACCGAGAAAAATGTATTTACAACACTATTACTTGAAATTGTTTCATGTCTTCCAGCCCATAATCCAAAATGATACTTCTCATAAATAAATACATTCTACCAGTGTTTTCAAAGTTTAGTCCCTGGGACAGCTATATCAGCATCCCTTGGGAACTCCTTAGAAATGCAAAACCCCGCCCTAGAACTTTTGGATCAGAAACTGCAGGCAGGGTTCATCTTCTGAGGCTAAAGTTGGAGAACCAGTGCACAGTTTTTCTTCCAAACTTGCTGATGTGGATGAAGAAGCACCACTCAAAAGCAAATATTCTTAGATGTTTAGACAAGAAGGATTAAATTTTCATTAAAATAAATTTTTTATTATGAAATTTCCCCAATACAGAATTTTAGAAAAAGAAACTTAGAAGAGATGAAGGGAAAAACCATTCCATTTTCTACTTGATTTAGTCTTAAATGTCTTGTTCTCCTTTTGTTATGGGTCCCTACCCTCTTAAAATTTCCCTTTATTTCCCACTATTAAAAAAGCCTAGCTGTTGGGGTGGCACAAGCCTATAATCCCAGTGGCTTGGGAGGCTGAGACAGAAGGATCGCAAGTTCAAAGCCAGCCTCAGCAATTTATGGAGGCATTAGACAACTCAGGGAGGCCCTATCTCTAAATTAAAAAAAAAAAAAAAAAAAAAAAAAAAAAAAACCCAGGGCTGGGGATGTGGCTCAGTGGTGAAGTGCCCCTGAGTTCAATCCCGGGTACCCCCCCATACACAAAAAAAAAAAAAAAAGAAAAAAGAAAAGAAAGAAAACAGAAACAAACCTGTAATACCTCTCTTGTGACACAGAGTCCTTGGCAGGCTTCCACAAATCTTTCTCTAAGGTAGCAGGGAGCCCATGATATCTTATAAGTAAGAGCGTAGACTCTGAAATCCTGCAAACATCAACGCCCCTCTCACCCCAGTCCAACTCGGTAATTAAGTAACTAAGGTAAACGAGCTTTCAGCGTCTTCGAACTTAGCTCTTTAGTTGGTAAATCTAAATCTTATTATGACTCCTGAAGACGATGTATGGGACTCGCAGTTTGGGGGCACTGAAGTGCCAGAGCAGGGTGAATTCGAAGGAGGAGCTGGCCTAAGACACCCCCCCCCCAACTCCCACCCCCTCCTCCGCCCTCGTGAACCTCTCCCTTCATCCCAGGGTTCGGGTCGGAGAGGGAGAAGATGGACTCTGAATGAAGAACTCTGGGTCTCACTTTAAAAAACACTCTCTCGGGTGATCCTGCGGAATCCTAGAATAAGAGAATCCCTAGGTGACAACCTGCTCCAACCTCTGCGCGGTCCCTTTAAGAGCCTCTGGCCCTGACTCCGCCCTCTGCCGCCCGCGCCTGACGCGGGCGGAACCGGAAGTGTGGGGGAAGAGCCGGTCCCCAACATGGCGGCCGCCTGGCCCTCCGGTCCTGTTTCTCCGGAGGCCGTGGCCACCCACCTTCTTGGAGTCTTGTGGCTCGTGGCAGCCACCACGGGACCTTGGGGGGCTGTCGCTACCGCTGCCGCCGGGGGCGACGAGACGCTTAAGTGCGAGGATCTCAAAGTGGGGCAATATCCTCTATGGTGAGGTAGATTCCGGGTCGCGGTTCTCTGTACTGGCTAGGCTCTACTGAAGGAACGATGACCCGTGACCTCTAAGGACGAGGGCCCCCTGGGGACGAGGGGGGATTTGGGGATCGGAGTGGCAGAGGCCAGCCCGTGTGCTTTCCGTAGGACTTAACTAATGGTTGGTGCTTCTTAACCTCATCCATTTCTTTTTGTAACCGGTGTGCTTGTTAAACATAGATCCTGAGGTATACCAGGCCCTGTTCTAGGCACTTAGAAATATAAATATTGACAGACTCTACCCTGGAAAAGTTTGCCAACGTCGAGGGAGACAAGTAATTACTAGTGCTCCCTCCAATCAAAGTGTATTATTCTTTTACAATTAATTTTACATATAATACTTCATGTTATCCTGAGATGCTAAACTGCCAGATGAATTCCTGCTCCACTTTGTATCCTTGGGCAAATTATTTGAACATTACATTTTCTCATGTAAAAATGTGAATGACAAGTGTGCCAATTTAAGGGGCTGTTGTGATATTTAATTAGTACAGGTATGAACAGTGCCTGGTATAGTAGGCAATGTATGTATTAGCTATTTATTTACAGGCGAGGAAACAGGCCAAATCAGGGTTAAGGGGATGAGTTGTGCTTAAAATAGCTACTTTGGAACAGGAAAACTAATAATGGAAGCTAGAGATATAGGTTGACTATCTCTAAACCAAAAAACCAAAATTACTAAGTGCTTCAAAATCCAAAATTTTTTGAGCACCGATGTGACACTTCAAGCAAGGGATCCTCAGCCTGTATAAGAAAGATTCTGTAAGAGGAACTCTTGATATGAAGAAAATTCTAGTGATTTTGTGTGCTTTGAAGAGCGACACTATTACTATTAAAGATTTTCACGGAATAGCTCTAATTTGTTGAATATCATTATGTTTTGACTTTGAGAATCATGGACCTAATAAGTTGAATTTTATTCTTGGAAGAAATATGGGAGTGATTCTAAGAAAATAATTGGGCAGTATCAAAGTTGAACCCTGGAGAGAATGAGCCTGTAGAACTGTGAGGTGATGACAACTGGATAATCACTTTTATTCCTAGTATGAAGTTTCCAATAGAGATTCAAAAATCTTAAATGGACTCTAGAGACATTTTGTGAATACCATACTCATCCCTATTATAGTGTCAGTAATAAAACATTTAGGAGATAAAACTTCAAGTTTCTCTTTTGGACATTTTTGGTTCTTATACTCTTTTCAAAAACTTAAAATCCTGCTAGAGTGTCCATATAGAATACACCCATCTTTCTGCAATCTGATGGACTTTAAATAAGGAAACCTGATTTATCACCTATCATTTATATGGCTGCATTAGCCATTCAAACTTTGAGCTTCAGTTTTTGCTTCTGTGATGTGGGGCTAATAGCATCTACCTCACAGGTTTGTGTTAAATGAAATTCAGTGTATGGTAATTCTAGGGCTCTGCAAATTAGTTCAGTACAAATCTTTGGAAACTGATTTGTTAACCTGAAGCCTACTTAATAATAACTTAGTACAATGTTTATTTTGATTTTTGCTTTGTGTTTATATCCTGACTGATGTTCTTTAATGATGAAATTCTCTGCTAGAGCTTTTTTTTTTTTTTTTTTTAAATTGTGGGTGAATTTTCATTTATTTATTTATTTATTTATATGTGGTGCTGAGAATCGAACCCAGTGCCTCACATGTGCTAGGCAGGTACTCTGCCACTGAGCCACAACCCCCAGCCCTCTCTAGAGCTTTAAATACATACATTTAATTTATATACTTTGCTTATAATAAGTTAACATTCAGGTATTATTTAGGTATTATACTAGAAGAATGTTTATATCTGTGCTTGTTGACTTAGATAAACCAGCAGCTTCTTTTTTACATGTGGTGTTATGTTAGATAGTTCTTATTTCCTTAACTTTTTTTTTTAACATATATTTGTAAAGATCCCAAAATAAACGATGCTACACAAGAACCAGTTAACTGTACAAACTACACAGCTCATGGTAAGACTTCAAGAATTATGTCTTTAAAAATAATTTTTAAAACACTATTTCATAGACCAGTATGTGACTACTAAATTTAATTAATAAATATATTTTTTTCTTAAGCTATACATTTTATTCAGTTTTCAGAAGAATTTAAATTTGAAGAACTGGCTAGGTGTTGTCAACATTTAATTAATTGATTAATTATTTATTTTGATGCTGGAGATTGAACCCAGGACCGCACATATGCTAAGCATGTGTTGTACCACTAAGCTATACTCCCAGCCCCAATATTTAAATTAAAAAAGAATCTTATTTCCTTAATTATATAAATTGTAAGTTTTGTATTTTCATTATATATTTAAAATTTTTGCATCAGTTTATATAGCTCCCTCATTTTCTTCTTATTTAAGTTTAATTTTAATTTATATGTAAAAACATAAAAATTGTGTATATCTATGGGGTATCATGTTATGTTTTAATATATGTATACATTGTGTAGTGTTTAAATCAGGGTAAACATGTATTTCCTTAAGCAATTATAGCCTTTTATTTCTTAAGAGATGTGTGCAAAGATACTTCCTTAGTTAGAGTTTTTAATTACTCAAAAAAAGTGAAATGAGACTGTTGGCTTAGTAAAATATAGTGACAAACTATGTCACCTACATTATATATGTTTCTACAAGCACTTAGATATATCCTAACAGTATGCATTAATATTTTCTCAGAGAGGTGTTTTGATAATGGGTCAAAAGAAATTATTAGACTTTCGGTCTAATGATTGTGGGTAGCTTCTATTCTAAATTATGTACAATGCCTGATAAAATATAATAGTT
Source organism: Urocitellus parryii (assembly GCF_045843805.1). Lineage (NCBI taxonomy): Eukaryota > Metazoa > Chordata > Mammalia > Rodentia > Sciuridae > Urocitellus > Urocitellus parryii. The sequence continues at coordinate 43,954,606 of NC_135541.1, read as the reverse complement.
TACTCCCTGTTAAGTCTTTCCTTCTAAAGATTTTTATGTCTTTATATTTTGTCACATTATTAGCCCAATTCTAGTTAGAAGAGATACTTGAAAGTAAGTGGTAGCTGTGGAGCATGCCTGTAATCTCAGCAACTTGGGAGGCTGAGGCAGGAGAATTACAAGTTTGAGACCAGCTTCAGCAACTTAGCGAGGCACTAAGCAACTTAGTGAGAACCTGTCTCAAAAAATAAAAAAGTTCCAGGACGTAGATTAAGTACCCTGGGTTCAATCCAGTACCAAAAAAAATATAAGGTAAGTTGTGTAAACCTTTATTATTGACTTTTTGCTACTATGCTGAAATAGTGAAATTTTATTATATAAACAGTCATAGGATAATAGATGTATGTATACGTATAAATATATGATTTTCATAGTAGATATTGCTTATTATGTATACATTAATTTAAAAGAATATTGTAAATTATCCCTCTTTGGTTAGCTTGTAAGTATGCTGTGATTTGCCTGTTTACAGTTAGAAGTCTTTAATGTTATCGGTTTTAGAATGTAGTATAGAGTTAACATGCATAAAGAAGAGAAAGCTCTCAAATATAGTTATTTATAATCATTCATATGAAAGATGTTGGAAATCTGTGCATACTATTGTGACAAATATGTAACTGGCAGACACTCTCAGAAAAGTTTCTTCTAGCATTTGGGATTTTTTGTATGGAGATTTTAAAGGAAAATACACAACTATAAAGAATAGTTTCTGCCCCAAAAGAGCTCTGCTCTCCAGTTAAGTGTCTATTTTGGATTAAGTAAGTTTGAATTCTCTCAAGGATTATTGATAAGTAAAGTTATAACCACATGCAAATGAAGTTGCTAGAAAAATTTAGAGGTATTATGGAATTAGTCATGGTATCAGGAAGTGCTTATAGGATGAAAGTGGAGAGGTGCAGGAAAATAAAAGAAATGCTTTTCAAATAAAATTTGAAGGGAATAAAACGTGTAAAAGTCTGTTTGCCCAACTAAATCTGGAAACATATAAAATGTTCTAGATTTAAAAATAAATGACCTTAAAGATTAATAAAAGACTTTAGCCATGTGCAGTGGAAGGTGCACATGTAATCCCAGTGATTCAGGAGGCTAAGGCAGGAGGATTGCAAATTAGAGGCCAACCTCAGCAACTGAGTCAGACCCTGTCTCAAAATAAAAAGGGCTGGGGATGGGGCTCAGTGGTTAACTACCCCTAGGTCAATCCCCAGTAATCTCCCCACCCCATTAATAAAAGAACTTTAAATCATTACCATGATTTTAAAAAGAAAACAAAAGTTTTGAGACAAATGTGAACCATGAGGCTTCTTCATATTAATGGGTAATTTATGCGTGGTATAAAGGTGTTGAACCAAGAGCTGGGGTAGGTTCTTCCAACCCAGTCTGATGCTTGAGTCTGTGCCAATCCACAAGAGGTTTTTTTTTTTTTTTCCCTTTTCCCTAATTGTCCTTTTTCAAACGTAAAAGCTAGTGGGGTAGCCATGGTAAATCTGATCTAAATCCTGATCAGAGAGGATGTCAAATCACCCTGGAAGCCTGTTTCCCTGTGGTAGAATGTGAGTCCCTTTCCTGCATCATGGCTTGGAAAAAGGCATGTTTCTGGTCCTCAGACTTTAGGCCAAGCAGTGCTGCCTTTGCATCCTCTGACTTCTGCTCTGAGGTGCCGTAGTGCCCACAGCTATTGTAGGAACAGAAGTGGTGCTGGGCACTGATGGGTCACAGCATTTACATTGTGATTTTCCATTGGTCTTCTGGAGTTTAATAACTCAGTGTTGTAATTTAGTTGCAATGCAGGGTTTATTTTGAAGCTGGATTTTTATTGGCATTTTAACATGTGAGTGAATTTTCAACATATTGTGCACCCCAGTCCAATAGTATCTTTAAAAAAGTCAGACTGGATATGATTTCTTTCTTTCTTTTTCTTTTTTGGTACTGAGGATTGAACCCAGAAATGCTTAAATACCACCCACATTCCCAGCCCTTTTTATGTTTGATTTTGAAATGGGATCTCACTTAGTTGCTAGGGCCTTGCTGAATTGCTGAGGCTGGCTTTGAACTTGTGATCCTCCCGTCTCAGCCTTCCAAGCCACTGGAATTACAGATTTGCACCACTACACCCAGCTACTGGATGTGATTTCTGTAACAAGTTATATTGTATAATGACCAGTTATAATGAAATGTGCCAATCTAAAATACATGTCAAAACAAAAGCTAGAGATAAAGGTGACAAGAGCCAAAACATCTCCATATTTCCAGCATTGAAACACAGTTCTCCTTGAGGAATGCTTAAGTTGGAAAAGCCACTATTTTGCTATTATCATAGTAAAGAACAGTTGGGATTAGAATCATCAATAGATGGTGAATGTAGGGGAAATTTTTTTTTTTAATCTGGACATTGAACTCAGGGGCACTCAATGATTGAGTGAACATCCCATTTTTTAAAAAATATTTATTTTTTAGTTTCAGGTGGATACAATATCTTTATTTTATTTTTGTATGGTGCTGAGGATCAAACCCAGTGCCTCACACGTGCTAGGCAAGCGTCTACCACTTGAGCCACAACCCCAGCCCTCCCCAGCCCTATTTTGTATTTTATTTAGAGACAGAGTCTCACTGAGTTGCTTCGAACTTCCCCATTGCTGAGGCTGGCTTTGAACTCATGATCCTTCTGTCTCAGCCTCCCAAGTCTCTGGGATTACAAGCATGCGCCACTATGCCCAGTCTGTAGGGAAAATTTTTGATGAAGAATAGGCTGTTTGCAAGTTTTTTCCCCAGTACTAGGGATTGAATCCAGGTTCTCGTGCATGCTAGGTAAAAGCTCTACCAATGAGCTACATCCCCAGTCCTTTTTAGTTTTAGATGGGGTATCACTAAGTCCAGGCTGCCTTCCAACTTGTAGTCCTCCTACCTCAACCTCCCAAGTAACTAGGATTATAGCAGCTGCATGATCTCAATGAGTCTGCCCACAAAAACATTAACTGTACATTAGAAAAATCTGAATGCTCAACAGTTAACATGCCCAGTGTGTAAAGTTTTCATCCCTTGAAATACTTCTGAGAAAAACTGCTGTAGAATCATTGTAGCAATATGGTTTTCTCTTCATTCTTATACTTCTTACCACCATTTCTGAGATTCTAAGCTTGGATTGTTAGCCATTTTTCTTTCATTTTTTTCTCATATCAATGTAAAGTAGCCAATAGGAATGATTAAATAACTTTAAAATCTAAAATTTCAAAATATGGCAACTTGAACAATTGATAGTATCAAGTTGTGCCTGGCAGACACTGTGTTAATTCTCATGTCATGTAGGTTATGTATATAGATTAAATTGCTAAATGCTGAAACAGTACAATACATAGAATAAAGAGTTTTAATTTATGGCAGCCAATGCCTATAATAGTTAAAATAAACTGAATATTCAAACCCAGATTATGTTAAAATGAATTACCAACAAAACTTTAAGAAATATTCTTTTTTTTTTAAACTTTAATATTTATTGTTTAGTTTTCGGCGGACACAACATCTTTGTTTTGTATGTGGTGCTGAGGATCGAACCCTGGTTGCACGCATGCCAGGCGAGTGTGCTACCGCTTGAGCCACATCCCCAGCCCCAAGAAATATTCTTTATCCTAGAGATGAAGTAAAACGCAAATAATACTGTGCAATTCTTCCTTTGTCATGTTTGTCAGAGGCAAGAGATTGGACTAGATGGACCTTGTATAACATAGTGACAGTTTTCATATTTGTGTTGAGACCACTCTATCATTTTATTTATTTTATATATACATATATATATATTTTCTTTCTTTCTTTTTTTTTTTTTTGGTAGTTTTTCCTATCTAAATTAAACTCTCCTGTCAGATGTTACATTGGAAGGTAGTTTGTTGAATTTTCTTGTGTGCTTTGCAAATATTAGGGGGAAATATTACATACCTTTACTACATAAAAAGAAGTAATTTTTTTTTGGATTTTTTTTTTCTGCCTTTAGTTTCATGTTTTCCAGCACCCAATATAACTTGTAAGGATTTCAGTGGCAATGAAACACATTTTACTGGAAATGAAGTTGGTTTTCACAAGCCTATATCTTGCCGAAATGTGTAAGTACCATTACTGATACCTAATATTTTAGATTATTTGTCTATGTAATATATTGATATCACAGAATGAAGAGTTAATTTATGGGGAAATCCTGCAGATGTAATGTTTATGTTTTTACTTGTCTCAGAGTCTCTGTTTTTTTAAGTATACATATGTTTTTATAAATGTAATTCACCAATGAAGAAAGAGCTAAATTCACTGTGTAGAATAAGACAATAAATTGTCTCATGCCTTGTTGAGTAGGGGCAATAAGTTTATCAAATGAACTATGAAATGAATTATAAAAAATACTGTTTTCAAAATTTGGGAGATTTCTAGAATACAGATAGGTATTGTATGCCTATTATATCAGAAACACAAAAATGGTTATTATTCATTTTCACATTAAGAGCAGTTTGAACTTGACTAATTCTTTGTAATGGATATGGATATTGAATAATAATGTTAAACAGAATTCAAAGTTTTCATTTTGGAATAATAAGACAAATGGATTTAATGTTCTCTGTTTAAAGGACTTTTATGCTTGAGTTTTATATTGATTACAGTAAAACTTACATCCTATTCTTTTATTCTTGCTTTGTACTAAAATCAGAATTTATTTTTACCTTATAACTGTATATGGTTGCATTTTATTTGATGGCACCTGTTTATATTGTATCAAGAAGTAACCACTGTTTTGCTCTTTCTACAACTTCTTTCATAATCCTTTGAGCTTAGAATCCTTTTTTCTTTTCTCTTTCGACCCTAGTTCATTGAGTTAGTGAGGTTTTGATTCTGTCCTGCTGTGTAATCCTAAGCCAATCACTTAATCTTCTTGGGTTTCAGAATTTCTCATTAGCAAAGTTAAAATTGTTTAAAGGAATTACTTTCAATGTATTTAAGTATGGTGTAGTCAGTGTCTAAACTACAAATAAATATTTCTGCCTAAAACACTACAAATAACAGTGTATTAAGTGTTAATCCAAGATATCTAGGTTAAAATACAACTAAGAAAATCATCTGTTGAGTATAGCTACCTACTCAATTTGAACCTTACAAATTCATTACATGTAATAGTAACACTATAAGATGTGTTATGTAGTTTTGAAATGAGTGCTGATTTTTCTTTCAGTGTCTTCAAAGTAGAGTAGGCTCAATGCAGCTGAGCTGCACTAATAATGTTCACAAGACATTGATGTCTGTTATGATAAGGCATATCACCATCAAGAAAACCAGATACTCCAAGTCTACTACCAATTTATTCCCCTCCCATAGTAAAATCTACAAATCTAAAATAGAATTTGATGAGTATTGAATCTGAACGATGGAAGTTAGTGGTAAGAGTTATAAAACTAAGATGGCCTGATGTATCATTTTTCTTTTTCAGGATATTTAATACATGCATAACCAAAGGGCAGCTGCTATTCAGCTATGAATAGACTTACTAACAAATTCCTATTTACTGGGAGTCCCTCTTCTGGTTTACATATTTTTCGATCCTATTAGCATATTATTTTTCAAAGTATATATTACATGAATACTTGATTAAAATTCCATCTTAGTATTGCAGATACAACCGTATTATAGTATTCCCCAGAAAATGAAGTCTGGTAACCATGTCTGATTGATTAGCAAGCAATTCACCTCTTTATAGTGGCCACTTGTATTAGTTGGAACAGGCTAACTGCTGTAATAAATGTCTTTAACATTTCAGTAGTTTAGTACAATAAAAGTTATTTCTCATTCTTACCATGATCCAATTTAGGTTGGCTTAGAAATCTGAGGAAGAGGGTATGAGCAGGTCGACGGTTTTCATTTTGCATGAAGCCATGCAGGGGCCCAGCTCTTTTCATCTCTTTCCCCCCCCTTATTCCTCATATTTAGTCTGTTACTTCTGCTTTTTTAATATTTACCTGTGGGGGGGGGGCAGGAGGGGGGTTTCTTTTCCTTTTCCTTTTTCTTTTTTGTCATTCTGGGGACATACCAGGGACTTATGCTTGCTAGACAAACATTCTCCCACTGAACTACATCCCTGGCCCAGTATTTAACAGTTTTGTTCACTTCTTTGTGCTGCTGCTACTACCTGAGGTTTTGGAAAGCATCCTAACTTATTTTTCTACTTCTAGTGTGGTACCTCATTACAATGTGGATGGGGCACCACTGCCTTGTGCATAAAAATGGATATTATTGTAGTATGAAACACATGAGCAGGAGGATCTTTGGGCCATTTACCATCTCCTCCCAACTTTCCAAGAAAATGTTGTAATTGTGAGTGCAGTGCAAAAAGAAAAAACAAAACCCCACAGGATTATTTACAAGGTTCTGACTTGATCAGATTTGACTTTGGTTCTGGATACCTCTCTCTTTATTCCCCTTTGCAGTAAAATTCCTTAGAAGAGTCGTCTTAATACTTCAGTTTTTCTCTTTCCACTTTTTCTCAGTCTCCTTCTATTCAGTCTTTTGCCTTCTTCATATCACCAAAATTGCTCTTGTGAGATCACTGATAATTTCCTTTTAGTTAAGTTTAAGTAGTAAATTCTCAGTTATTATCTCACATGGTATACTAGCCACATTTTTTACTTGACTTCCAGGATACCATTCTCATCCAGTTCTATTTTTTCTTTACCTCCTTAGTCTCTTTTCTGATTCCTTCTTCTTGGAATCCCTCAGGCTCAATTTTCAGATCTCTTTTGTCTGTCTATATTCAGCAATCTTATGGCTCTAAATGCTTCTTATATGTTTGTAACTTTTAAATTTTTATCTCTAGCCTAGATGTCATTCCATAACTCCAGATTTGTAAATCCAGTTATCTTTTGGCAACTCCATTTGAATGTCTGATACATACCTCAAACTCACATCTGAAACTGAAATTCTAATTTTCTTTCCAATATTTATCCATCCTCAGCCTTCCCAACTCATTAATGCTAGCTTTATCTGAGTTGTTTAGGATAAAATCGTCAGTGCTATTCTTAATTTTTTCTTTTTTCATACCCTAATTTAATACATCAGGAAATCTAATTGGTGGTATTTCAGAATATATTCAGAATCTGATTACTTTTCACTGCTGCTTTTGCTATTACTTTGGATCCAGCCATTATTAATTCTCACTTGAATTATTAAAATATCCTTCAAACTCTTTTGAATTTGCCATGTTACTTAATTTGGTCTATATAATGTTAGCAGGTGTGAAACAAACAAAAGTTTATGTGCTTGTGGGCATTAGCTTTCCTTTAGTTCTTTGATATGTCATGAGAAGAACTTGCCTGAAGTAGCTGCTACAGGATCAGGTTGGGTCCTTGTTAAGTGAAACTGATTTCAACTGAATCTACTCTTTGGATCCAAGCTCAACCAAACTGCAGCCTGAAGCAGAATATCCTAGTTTAGCTACCCTAGGTCTCTTGAACTTCAGCCAGTCTTCAATCTATGAGAATAAAAGCTTGTTATAAGCCACTGAGCTTTGGAGTGCTTTGGTATATGACATTACCATGGTATTAGTTGATGAATATTCTCATCCAGTCTGTTTTCAACATAGCAGCCAGAGTGATTATTTTAATAAAAATTTAAATCAGATCATGTTACACCTTTACTTGAAATCCTGTAGTAGCTTCCTATTTCCACCAGAGTAAAACTCAAAAGAGTATTTGTAAGTGGTGTACAGGGCATGATGGGTTTCCTTTACTCCCCATTACCGCTCTGACCTCATCTTGTAATAGTCTGTGCTTTTCTCATTCTGCTCCTGTTATACTGGCCTCAAACTTACAAGGTGTGCTGTCTTTGTACCAGCTGTTTCTTTTGCTTCAGACACTCTTTTCTCAGAGGCCTAGCATGGCTTAATTCATTTACTTCCCTCAGGTCTTTACAAAGACATTACCTTCTCAATGAGGCTTACCTTATGACCCTATTTACCCCATTTAAGTGGCCTCTGGCATTCTGGATTCCCTAACCATGCTGTTCTACTACTATTACTACTACTTTTTTTTTCCATAATATTTATGACTTTCTAATGAACTCTATGATTTCTTTTAAAATATATTTGCCTTTTGCTTTCTGCAACTAAAATGGAAGCTCCTCAGAAACAGGGATCTTTGTTGCTTTTATTCATTAATGCATCTTAGTAGCTTAAAGTAGTGCTTAGCATACCGAAGGCACCTCAAAAAGCATTAATGGAATGAATGAATGAGCCATTTAAAAATAATTAGTAATTTACAGCTTGGTTTTTAAAAATTTTCATATGTTGGAAACATGAATATGACACTCAGGTTTTAATTCTGTACAGAAATGGCTATTCATACAAAGTGGCAGTTGCATTATCTCTTTTTCTTGGATGGTTGGGAGCAGATCGATTTTACCTTGGATACCCTGCCTTGGGTAAGTATGTTTCATTAAAAGAAAAAAAAAAAATTCTCGTGATTTTGTATTCTAGTCAAGAGTATGTTTTTTTTTTTTTTAATTGGTAAGTATATTCTTAGATTAAATCTCTGCATACTGTTAATATTACAAGTTCCATGTAATTGGAGTTGAATAGTTAACATTCTCCTGTGAGTGTAGAGCTATCTCTACAATTCCGTTTAAGTAAGAAATGCTGACTTTTCCTGTGTATTTACCTTAGGAAAACACGTACTCTAGTTAGTGTAGGGATTTACTTACGACAGTAATACTTGGAACGCTGAGTGCCAGTGCTGGGCACACAGTAGATTTCAGTGTTTTATGAATACATGGATATTCTCTGCCTCTCAAAAATTTTTTTTTCTGCTTGAAATTTTTTCACTGTTATCCTGGGAATAGAAACTACTTTTTTCAGAATAAGTTGATGTTGGAATTTTGATGATCAGCATGAGCTGGTGAGAACCTGATTTTTTAAAATTCTTTGTACTAGGGAATGAACCTGGGTCTTGCACATGCTAAGCAAGTACCTTCCACTGAGTTATGTCCCAGCCCTTTTAAAAAAATTTTGAGATGGTGGCTGGGCTTGTAGCTCAGTGGTAGAGCACTTGCCTAGCACATATGAGGAGGTTCTGGGTTCTATCCTCAGCACTACATAAAAAAAAAATAAAAATAAAAATAAGGATATTGTGTCTATTTCCCCCCCAAAAAAAAGTTTAAAAAAAATTTGAGATGAGTTTTGCTAAGTTGCCTAGACTGGCAAGTTGTAGTCCTTCTGCCTCAGCCTTCCCAGTAGCTCATCATGTGTGCTACTGTGCCTAGAGGGAGGCTGACTTATTACCTGTTAGCATCCCTCTCCATACCTTCCTCCTGCCTGCGGTATTCACATTTTCCTTAATTACTAATGCTTATGAAAACAGTTTGTATCTGGACATGGTAGTATAAATCACACCTGTAAATCCCAGTGATTGAAGAAGCTAAGGCAGAAGGATTGTAAGTTTGAGGCCAGTGTTGGCAAGTAAATGAGGCCCTGTCTCAAAATAAAAAAATAGAAAAGCCTAATGATGTAGCTTCATGGTAGAACAAGTAGAACACCCCTGGGTTCAGTCTCTACTACCTCCCCCTCCAAAAAGAAAATTGTTTACCTTTGACCACAGCTTTTAGTAAACAATTCTTTCATGTTTTATCCTTATTTAAACCATACAGCTCTGAGTTTATCCTCTTCTTTAAATCCTCTTTAACATGTAGGGAAACTCACCAGAGAGTTAAGGGATTACTGAATTTGAGACCTTACTTTAGTTGGTGACTTTTATTATCATCTTTATAGGTAGAGAAATTGTCATGAGATTAAGAGATTTACCAAGGACACTCAACTAGTGACCTTAATTTGAAACCAAATTTTCTTGTTCCAATGATCATGCTTTATTTACTGTAGTACGCTACTTCTGTATTAGCCCATCACTGAGCAAATATAAAGGTTTTTTTTTTTTTTTTGTAGGTTTCTTTTTCTTTTTTCCCCTGCAATATTTGAGATTGAACCCAGGGCCGCTCTACTACTGAGCTACATCCCCAGCTCCCTGACCCACTTTTTTTTTTTTTTTTTTTTTTAAGTTTTGAGGCAGTCTTATTAGTTGCTGGGGCTGGCCTCCAACTTGTGATCCTCTTGTTAGTATCTTGAGTTCCTAGGATAATAGGTGTGTGCCACCATATCTGGCTTGGCTTTAAACTTTCTATTCTTGTGCCTCAATCTCCCAGATAGCTGGGATTGCAGGTGTTCACCTTGTGGGCACAAAAATTTTTGAATGCTCTGCTTTCCAGCTCGCAAAACTCACTTTATTCCTTCCATGTTGCTACCCAACAACAGAGGTATGTTTCATATAGCTATATCTAAAACTTAGTGTTTTATGTTCATAAAGAAAAGTCATAACTTAAAGTACTGTGTACAGTAATTTATTCAGTTACCATTTCTTCAACATTTAAAAAAGTAATTATGTACATACATATTATATAAGTAATGATAAAGATCCCAGAGTATATTGGTTAAAGAATATAAATGTGAAATAAAGTTAATATGTTGGTAGGTCAGTTTATGATGTTAGACTGTGATAGAGCCATAGCAAGGTGCTGTGAGAGCACAGAAAAGGGATTGGTTCAGGAGGCCATGGGCATAAATAAAAATCTGTTAGAGGAGATGGCATTTGATCTAGGTTTTAAGGATGAAGAGATTAAAGAGATTTAGGCGTTGTAGAGAATGGCATTTGCAAACTCACAGGGTATTGAAGTATGTGAATGTGCCTTGAGAAAAAGGGGGATAATTTAGCCTGGGATGTAGGAAAAATGCTCACAGAATATGAAATTGACTGTAGAGGTAGCTTGTAGTCAGATCGTAAAAAGGCTTTGAGTGTCTTCCTTTGGAACTTGGATTTTACCTTTTAGACATCAAAAATAATAAAGGTTTTTACATAAAAGTGTCATGGTCATAGTTACCTTTCAGAAAGATTAATATTGGAGGAATTGTGGGGTATGGCTTGATTGGGGAAAGGCTTATATAGCAGAACAAGCTAAAAAAAGGTTGATGGAATAGTCTTGGCTTGAATGATAGTATAATTATACTTTGTCCATTCCTTAGAGCAACAATACCTTTTAGTAACACAGCTGAAACCATATAGTATACAGGAAAGCCTCTGATTTGCCAAATAAAATCATTTAGTCTAACTATTTTTAGATGAGAGGGATGGAGAAACTAAGTTCATAAAGAGAAAGTGATATGATCTGGTAGTTGCAGTGTGTCCAAGTATTTTCTGTTTTGTTTTGAAATGAGGTCTTGCTTTGTTGGCCAAGCTGGGCTTGAATCCATGATCCTGTGGCCTTAGGTCTCACTAGTAGCTGAGATTACAGCTGTGCACTACTGCTCCTGACTTCTAATAGTTCTTGCATTTTCCTCTGTCCTCTTTAAGAAGACTAGACCATATATAGTTTTTGGAAGGATTTCTAACTTTTAAAATGTTCATGAAAGGTTGTGAGGGAAAAAGAAACAATATTCTTTAGAACAGTTTATTCTGTGGTGAAGGTTATACTTTTCTATTTCTTTTTCCTTTCATGGTGCTGGGAATCAAACCCAAGGCCTCGTGTGTGCTAACCAAGTACTCTTACTATGGAGCTATACTCCCAACCTACTCTGAAATGATGATACAAAATAATAAATATATTTAAAATATTTGGCTCAATGAGTGACTTGTTTTAGCTTTTTGTTACGTCAGATGGGCTGTCGGACATATAGTGTAAGTTAATGTTTTAGACAGTGCAGTGCATATTTTTTTTTTCTTGCAAAGTAAAACTCTAGGTAGTAGAAATCTGTATACATATAGTGGCTCTGGTTAGTGGTTACTAGTTTTTTTTTAAGCAGGAGCTGTTTTTCTGTGGCAATTGTCACTTCTAGTCTATTATCAATATAAGCCAAAGAGAACCTTTGATTTTGAGGCTGATGTTTCACAAATTTGCAAATTTATTTATTTATTTATTTTTGGTACTGAGGATTGAACCCAGAGGCGCTTTACCACTGAGCTAAGTCCCCAGTCCTTTTTTTTTGAGGCAGAATCTCGCTAAGTTGCTGAGGCTGACCTTATGCAATCCTCCTGCCTCACCTTTCCCAGTCACTGGGATTACAGGCGTGTGTAACCACGCCTAGCACAGATTTACTTTTTTTATATTAACTTTAAACTTCAGTGTGAATGTTTTTTAAAACTCTGATTAACATAACTATATCAATAACATTTGGATGTTGTTTAATTCAACAAATATTTTTAGTGCTAACTTGAGAAAGGAAACAATCTCTCATCTGCTTCATAGCTTGTTGCTATTGTCCTATTTTCCATTGGCTTTGTGTTTTTTTAAATCTTTCCATTCTTAGGATCTTGGAATGAGAAGAGTAAGTGAGTATGTCAAATTTGTTATCTTTAACTGAAAATCTTCTTATCTCTTTCAGCATTCAAATTCACACACACACACACACACACACACACACACACACGCGCGCGCGCGTGCGCGCGTATCCCTAACTTAACTTGCATTTAAGCTTCTTTTTTTCTTTGCTGTACTAGCTGTATTGGGGATTGAACCCAGGAATGCTCTATCACTGAACTACATCGCTCATCTGGTATAGAAGGCATACCTGTAGTCCTAGCACTCAGTAGGCTGAGGAGGGAGAACCACTTAAGCCTAAGAGTTTGAGACCAACCTTTAGTGGACAGAATCCCCTAAGTCTCCCTCCCAAGTAGTTGGGATTACAGGCACATGCTACTGAATTAACCTGGATTTAAGAGGTATATTAATACTAAGGTTCTTGGTATGTTTTATCAGCTGATCAAATCTAATATGTAAAAATTAGTGTTAATATAAAAATTTTAAATGTTTTAAAGTTTATTTTATTTTTAATGCTTGAATTGAGCTCATGCAAGGCAAGCATTCTACCACTCAGCTACACCCCAGCCCTTTTTATTCTTTTATGTTGAGTCAGGGTTTTGCTGAGGTGATGAGCTGGCCTCCAACTTTCAATCCTCCTGCCTCAGCTTCCCAACTAATTCAGATTGCAGACCTGTACCTCTACTCCTGGCTGAAATTTTAATTTTTATTACAAATCCAAAGTGAAGGAATTTTAGTGTTTTTGTGTGTGTGTGTGTGGTACTGGGGATTGAAACAGGAACCTCATACATGCTAAACAAGCACTCTACTACTAAGCAACACTAATTTGAGTTAAAATGATTGTTGTTATTAAAAACATTCTCCCCCTCTCCCCTCCTATTTGAGTTGTGGTCTCTCTGTGTTCCCCAGTCTGATCTCAAACTCTTAGGCTTAAGTGATTCTCCCTCCTCAGTCTATTGAGTGCTAGGACTCCAGGTATGCCTTCTATACTGCCGCAGTCTGGCTAGGCACAAAATCACGAGCCACTCAAGCAGGAACAAACTTTATTTTTGAAACTGCCGCCAATGCCCCATTCGCTCCAGGAAAGACGCATGCGGCGTTCTCCCCATCCCAAGAGGAAGTTCCTCCTCCGGAAATCCCTCCTACCGCACTTCCCCAACCAATGGGAACTCTCCAAGAGTCCCGTAGCAGGCCGAGGTGGACAGCAGGAGTCCAATATCCATATGAATGTAAATCTTAACATAATCATATCAACTCAATGGCTAGCTGGTGTCACCTTTCAACCAAAAATGCCATGCATCATATTACTTGGCTGTGGCTCTTAGCACTATACCAGGATAGAAAACATTCTTAACTGGGTAATACAGTGTTGGCTATTTTGTTTTTGCAATCCTGGGGATCAAACTCAGGACCTTGCACATGATATGCACATACTCTACCCTGAACTATACCCCAAGCATTGACTTTCTTTATATAAAGCTTTTAAAAATACTTTCTTAATACTGTTTATGGTCATTGAAATTTTTTTTTTTAGATTTTTTTTTGAGGAATGACTTTTAAAAAGCATTTATTTTTTAGTTGGACACAATTTTATTTATTTATTTTTATGTGGTGCTGAGGATTGAACCCAGGGCCTAGGAACTAGGAACTAGGCGAGTGAGCGCTCTACTGCTGAGCCACAATCCCAGCCCTTGAGGTATGATTAACAATTAAAAATTGTGTATATTTAAGGTGACAATAAGGATTTGTTTTCTTTTTTTAAAAAACTTTTTGTGCTATGGGGAATTGAAACCAGGGGTTCTTTACCACTGAGCTATGTCCCTTGACCTTTTTATTATTTATTTGGAACAGGGACTTGCTAAGCTGCTAAATCTGGCCTCGAAATTGTAATCATCCTGCCTCGACCTCTTGAATTGATGGGGTTACAGGCATGTGCCACTGCACTGGCAAGGATTTGTTTTAGCAGTGCTAGTGATCAAACACAGGGCCTTGTACATGCTAGACAAGTAATGTTCAACTGAGCTATACTCCCAGCCCCAACAATATATTTGTATAAATATGCCTTATGTTGTTCTTTTTTGTGGTGTTGGGGATTGAACCCAGGGCCTCAAGTGTGCTAGGCAAGTACTCTACCACTGAGCTACAACTCCAACCTCCCCCTACCCCACCCCGCTCTTTTTTCAGTTTGTGTACTGAGTATACAAAATCTTTCCCCTTACATGATATATATAGATAATGAAATGTCACATGGTAATGCATAAATATATATACTTTCTTTGTATCAAAAAATTTAATCTCCCATAGCAAATTTTAGGTATATATTACAATATTATTTACTGTATTTAGCATATGGTATTATAGATACTTAGAAGTTTATCCATCTTTGTTGGGGGGTGGCACCTGAGCTGGAGCTGAGCACACCTCCTCAGCCTTGAGTAATGGGGATATTGAACTGGCATTGCATGCAGTGCAAAGCAAGTAGATCTTACCTTCGCTCGGCAAGGAAGTGCAGCTCTGGGATTGGGCATCATCCATGGGACTGGGCTACACCCCCTTTTGTTGTAACACAATCCCTTGTCTTATTTGGTGGAATATTCTTTCCTCTGATACATACAGGGGTTTGGGGTACTTTCTTTCTCTCTCGCTTCCCTTGTTCCTCTTGCCCTCCAATGTGGGAACTAAGGTCTCAGAGCTGTCCCTGATCCCCACAAAAGGTATTTCTGTGTTTGTGTAGTCTTTTTGTTGCCAGCCCAATTCATGCTGAGTGACCCTGACTCTATCACTGCGGGACGCAGGCGATACATCTTGTTTTGAAAGTTGATTCTTCCTGGCCAGCATCTCTCTATTCATAAAGTCCTCCAAGTTCATCTTCATAATTACAGATGGAAAGATTTCCTTCTTTTGAAAGGTTGAGTCCACTGTATATGTATTCTGAAATATTTATAAACCATATATCTGAGAAGGGACCATATAAAGAACTTCTACAACTCAATAGCAGAAAAACAAATAACCTGATTTAAAAACAGGCCACCGACTTGAATTGATATCTTGCCAAAGAAGACAAACAGATGTCCCATAGGTATATGATAAGGTGTTGAGCATCACTAATCATCATCCTTACACTTCTTAGATCATCTGTTAAAAAGAAATAATAACAAATGTTAGTAAGGATGTGGAGAAAAGGGAATCCTTGTATAGTGTTGGGGAATGTAAATTGATATAGCCATTATTTAAGACAATATGAAAAAACCTTCCAAAATTAAAAATAGAACCACCAGGGCTGGGGATGTGGCTCAAGTGGCAGCGTGCTCGCCTGGCATGCGTGCGGCCCAAGTTCGATCCTCAGCACCACATACAAACAAAGATGTTGTGTCCGCTAAAAAATAAATAATATTTAAAAAAAAAAAAAAATAGAACCACCATATGATCCAGCAATCCCATTTCTGGGTTTGTGTTCAAAGGAAATGAAATCAGTGTCTTGATAAGATATTTGCATTCCTGTGTTTTTTATCATTATTCATAATAATGTCCATTAATGAATGACTAGAATTTTATTAGAATAAATAACTATAATCATGATAGTGTGAAATTTTCTAAGTAATTTAGTTTTAAGTGTGATGTATCAGAATTAAATGGGGAACTTGTTGTGGAAGATGAACTTTCTTGCAAGATATAAAAATTTATTTAAGAAAATTAAAAAAATATTTAGGGCTGTAGTTTGGTTCTTTTCTGTGACTTTATGTAAAGCTTTATTTCCTTTAATTGATTTATTCCTCAGTATTTGCTTTAGCTGGAGGCCTTTTTTCACCATGAAGCCTTATTTTTCTAATAGTATTATTTGTGTTTTTAACTCTATGTTAACATCTGTGACTTTAAAAAAATATGCAGTAACTGGCATATTTTGCCCATCTGCAACATTAAAAGATTATGGATTCTTAATAGGTGTTTTGGAAGCAATAACAGAAAAGACTCTTCATAGTGATATTGAATTTAAAATGTAAGTTTTTTTTATTATGAAAATAACAAGGTGTGTTTTAAAACTCAAATCTTAAACATCTTTGGCTATTATTCCTGCTTCATTTTTTTTTTAAAAAGTATATATTTTTTAGTTGTAGATGGACACAATTTTTTCTTTCTTTCTTTCCTTTCTTTCTTTTGCTGAGGATTGAACCCAGTGCCTCACAAGGCAAATGCTCTACCACTCAGCTACAACCCCAGCCCCTCCTGTGTCAGTTTTACAGAAATATTTACAGAATTAAAAACTTGGGACTTAATGGGTTAATTTTGAAACTATAAGTTCGAACTGGTATGTAAAACCACTGATACTAGGACAAATAAAATGATTCATGGGTTAAACTTTTATTCTAAGATTTGAAAGCTCTCTTTTATAGATGTATACACAAAAAGGATAAGAATACCTAATTATCAAATCATTGTAAAACACTTGTGATTTGACAGCAACCTCAATGTGAAATAATCTGCATTTTTAAAACAGTCACAGAGAGAGAGAGAGAGAGAGAGAGAGAGAGAGAGAGAGAGAGAGAGAGCGCGCGCGAGCCAGCCAGGCATGATGACTCAAGCCTCTAATCCCAGCTACTCAGGAGGCTGAAGCAGGATTGTGATTTGGAGGCCAGTCTTGGCAATTTAGCAAGACCTTTTTTCAAGCCTGAAAGACTGGAAGTGTAGCTCAGTGGTAAAGTGCCCTTGGGTGTTATCCCTAGTACTGCAAACATTAAAAAAAGAAGAAAAAAAAAGAAATAATAATAATAAAAGAAAAACAAAACTGTTGCAAACAGAATAGTATTTGCAAGACCCAACTTCTAAAGCAAAAAATTACCACAGATTTTTTGTGAATATCAAGTTAATTTCTGGAAGTTCTGGGGATTGAACCCAGGGCCTTATATCATTAAGCAAATGCTATACTACTGAGCTGTATCCCCAGCTATCTTTTTACTTTATACCTAAATAAATCTTATTACTAAATTTCCATTTTTATTTTAATTTTAAATTTTTATTTATTTAATTTAATGTTATAAAAATTAACTTTATAATCCTTAAATGTATTAATGATAATGTAGTAATTACTTGTCGAATGTTTCAAAATAACATTTTAAAAAAATTTATTTCTTCTCTGGTACATTAAAAAATAACTGTACATATTAATGGAGCAACGTATACTGCTGAATACAGTATATGTGTGCTGCACACACCTTTAATCCCAGCAGCTCAGGAGGCTGAGGCAGGAGAATTGCAGATTCAGGGCCAGCCAAGGCAATTTAGTGAGAACCTGCCTCAAAATAAATAAATAAAATGAATGGAGTAATAAGGGATATGTCCAAATTTGTGTTTTTAAAATACATAACTTGAGTTATAAATAAAACTATTTTATGTATAACTAAAAGCGTAGTTAGATATAAACTAAGTATACTTGTAGCCTGATATAGCAGCAGCACATAACTATAGTCTGGCTTGGAAAGCTAAGGCAGGAAGATCGCAGTATAGAGGCCAGTCTGGCAATCTGGTAAGACCATATCTCAAAAAGATGACTCAAATGTTGTGTAGATAATAAATGTTTTGAAGAAAACAGTGAAATTTTCTATAATATTTATTTATTTATTTATTTTTTCTTTTAAAAAGAGAGAGAGAGAGAATTTTAATATTTATTTTTTAGTTTTCGGCCGACACAACATCTTTGTTTGTATGTGGTGCTGAGGATCGAACCCGGGCCGCATGCATGCCAGGCAAGCACGTTACTGTTTGAGCCACATCCCCAGCCCAATATTTATTTATTTGTTTGTTTGTTTATTTATTGGTACGGGGGATTGAACTCAGGGGCACTTGACACCAAGCCTCATTCCCAGCCCTATTTTGTATTGTATTTAAAGACAGGGTCTCACTGAGTTGCTTAGTGCCTCACTTTTTGCTGAGGCTGGCTTTGAATTTGTGATCTTCCTGCCTCAGCCTTCCCAGCTGCTGGGATTACAGGTGTGCACCACTGAGCCCAGCTTCTATAATACTTTTAATACTTGTTAAATTATTTATAACTTGTTAGCCAGTACTTACGACATTATGCTATAGTGTGTCTTACACTAAGAAGACGGGAAAATCAACTCATGTACCTATGCATTTCAATCTTTTTGTGTGTGTGTGTTTCCAGGTTGTATGCGAGGATTGATCTTTTTTTACACTTAGTTTTAGCTGTTACCTATTTTTAGTTGATATTTGCAACTTCCTTTTCACAAAGAGTCATTTTTTCATGCCATTTTAAAATCTCAACTGTGATGACTTGTAAGAAATTCAAATACTGAGGAAGGATCACTTATCTCCTAGTAATCATCATGTTTTGGGGTTATATCCCCATATATATCCTACAGTCAGTCAATGCTCTTTTATCACCTATTTTAGTATCCTAATTCTTGGGTTAGGACCAAGGACCAATGGTATATATAAAATACTTAGTGTGGGATTATTGATTTTGACTAGTGCTAGTAAACAGAAGATGCTTAGGGAAAAAAGTGTAGATAAATTAGAGGTAATTGGGTACTAATAAAATTGTGCAATTTTAAATAATTAGTGTTGCTTTCTGATTTTTTTTGTGTGTGTGTTTATGAGAGAGATATATGACAATTATATATTTGAACTTTCTTTGCTCACTTTTTTTTTTTTTTTTGTATTGAGGATAGAACCTATGGTCTTGTGCATGCTTTGCAAGTACTCTGCCATTGAGATAAGTCCCCAATCCCTATATATTTGAACTTTCTATTCTAAATGTATAGCAAAATTTGGATCACTGATGTGTTAAGTTTAAGTAAGTTAGTGAGGATTTTAGGACTAAAAGATTTAAAAATTTATTTCCTTAGGTATTTTCCCTTGAGAAGTTTTGCAAGATTACATTGAGTTTTTCTTTCAGGTACTAATGTTTATTTGTTAATAAAGCAAAAATAAATTATTTTATGACTTTTCTGTATATGAGAATCCATTAAATATTTTTAGATGATGTGATTTTTAAAAAATATTGATTTTATTATAATACTACAAAGAGTTTACAGTCTATGTCAGGGCTTATTAGAAAAATGGAAAAGTTCACTAATATTTGTAAGACTTTTTAGATTGTAAATGACTATCTTCTTTTCTAGGTCTGTTAAAATTTTGCACTGTAGGATTTTGTGGAATTGGGAGCCTAATTGATTTCATTCTTATTTCAATGCAGGTAAGTTCATTTTAATCTGGAATGTAAACTTTCTTATATTCAAAATTGAATTTGGTGGTCTTCTGGTATATTTTAAATTTAAAATACATTAGTAAGCAGATAGAATATTTGTTTCAATTTTTCATCAAATACTGGATTGTCATCATTTTTCAACTTATTATTTTCCCAACTGTGGTTCTAAAGATATAAGATATTCTTAAAAAAGGATTCCATATTTAAATGTGATTTGTAGATGTGAGTTCAACGGTTAAATAGGTTTCTTTATTGAATAACTTTTCAGAATGTTTATAATACAAATTGAGTCTTTAAGAGGGAGGGTATTGTAGTTATTTCTCAAACTTACTTTTTATTTTTATTTTCATTTTCAGTGATGGGGATGGAGCCAGGGATACTCTGAGCTACATTCCCAACCCTTTTTCTTTTTTATTTTGAATTAGGGTCTCACTGAGTTGTTGAGGCTGGCCTCAAGCTTACAATTCTCCTGCCTCAACTTCCAGAGTAGCTGGGATTACAAGCAGGTGTCACTATTTCTGGACATTTGGGCATAAAAAACATCTTTTAAGTGCTTAAAGAATAACATCTCACAAACTGCCTGCTTCCTTCCCTAATTGAAGCAGGAGAAAGTGAGGCCAATACAGAGAAACAGAGATGAATATCAGGAGAGTTTGAAATATATCATTTTTTTGCATGGATTTGGTCTTCCTTGAAGGTAGCCCCCCTCCTAGACATTTTCAAAATATTTATTTATTTATTTTTTAGTTGTAGTTTAGCACAATATATTTATTTATTTTTATGTGGTGCTGGGGATTGAACCCAGGGCCTCGCTCATGCTAGGTGAGCGCTCTACTGCTGAGCCACAACCCCAGGTCCCCCTCCTAGACATTTTATGGAGCATTCATACAATCCTTTTGCGGGGGTGGGGGGGGGCGGCGGGGAGGCATAAGCCAGTTAGCTGCAACTTTTGTAACACACAATGAGCAGAATATTAGTATAGAATCCTTGTCTAGTGCAAAAGACAATTTTATTTCTGCTTTCATAATGTTTGTATATATCAGAGTCTCATCAGTGTCCTGTTATATTAATTGACAAGATGACTGGATCTGTCAGCTTCGGGGGATACAGCTCAGCATACAAAGTCCTGGGTCCAATCCTTTGTACACATACACAAAAAAGGAGTTATAATTAACTCAAGAATTCTTAAATTAAGAGAAAAAGATGAATTTATCTTCAACAAGCATTTATGGAATACCTAATGTCTTTAGCAAGGGTATCAGTATACATTTAGTTCATCATCTGTTTTGCTCTGCTTTCTCTTCCAGTATTTCTATTCTTCAATTCTGTCTGCTTGATGTTACCATTACATGCTAAAAGAAAGTCAAGATCTAAGAGATTTTGGTACCATACTGTGAGGAGGAGGCAGCATATGGACCAATAAGATACCAGAATTAAACAAGGAAAATATTTGGTTTTAAAGTTGGAATTTTCCTGCCTTTGCTCGTAAACATATGCCTAACCAAATATCCTGCCTTCTTTAACTGTGGGACAGGCAAGCAGGCATGAAGAGGCTAAAGTACTTGTACACATATGCCTAGAAATGGGTTTCTCATTTTAAATGAGGATCCAAGGAATTGAATGATTATTGGTATTCTTTTTTTTTTTTTTTTTTTTTGGTGGTTCTGGGGACTGAATTCAGGGCATTGTGCATGCGAGGCAAGCACTCTACTAACTGAGCAGTATCCCCAGCCCAATTATTGGGATTCTTCAAGTTAAGATATCCAGAATTCAAAGTGTCTTTGTATCCCAACCAGGCTAGATTCTTTCTTTGGTGATATTATCTTTGCTTTGCAGCTTTAGTTATATCAAATTCTACAGTTGATTTGATCAGCTACTGTTTTCTGATTTACATATGTA
This sequence comes from Urocitellus parryii, assembly GCF_045843805.1. Lineage (NCBI taxonomy): Eukaryota > Metazoa > Chordata > Mammalia > Rodentia > Sciuridae > Urocitellus > Urocitellus parryii. The sequence continues at coordinate 43,933,071 of NC_135541.1, read as the reverse complement.
TACCTGAAATAGGTACGTTATTTTTTTTAAAGAACTTCTGGGTCTAGGACTCTACAGTATTGAGCTTCCTTTTTTGGCAGATGGTGGAAAGGTTTGCTGAGGATTGAACCTACTGGTCCTCTACCATACATCCCTAGCCCTTTATTTTTCATTTTGAGGCAGGGTCTCACGTGCTGAGGCTGGCCTTGAACTTGAGATCCTCTTGCTTCAGCCTCCTGAGTCACTGGGATTACATGCATGGGCCACCATGCTGAGCTAAGAAATTATTGAAATAGAATTAGTGTTTGAATTTCTGCAGTTAATTTCTCTGAATAAAATATTTTAATACATTTGGCCACTTTAGACTGTTTCAGATTGGGGTAATAAAATCAATTTTCAAACGTAACCAAGTAAGATGTGTAGCCTATTTATCTGTCATTTAATATACTCAAAGCAATGATGACTACATCAGTTTTATTAGAGTTTTTTTCAGCAAATCAAATAATTTTTACTTTAAATATCATCAACTATAATATTTATGTCCTGATTGTATTTTTAAATTTCTTAATAGACCTTTTGTTTATTATCATTTTGTTTATTTTTCTTTCTCCATGCCTGTTTTTTTTTTAACTTCTTTTTCTTTTGCCATTAAATATTATTTCCCAGTGAATAGGAGTGTTTTTCTATTGGACTGTGATTTCAGAAATATATACGTGGATTTGGACCTATAAAAACATTGTTTCACAATCTTTATTACAAAAATATAGGAATACAGTTATTTCATGTTAGAACCAAAACAACATAAAGTATAATGCACAGCTGGTTGCAGTGTTACACACATGTAATCCCAGTGACTTGGGAGGCTGAAGCAGGAGGATTCCAAGTTTGAGGCCAGCCTCAGCAACTTATCAAGGCCTTCAGCAACTTAATAAGACCCTGTCTTAAATAAAAAAATAAAAAGGGCTAGGGATGTGACTCAGTGGTAAAGTGCTCCTGGGTTCAATCCCTAGTACCAATAAAATAAGAAAATAAAATATTGCTACAGTAAAGAAGGTTTATATGTTGCTGTGTTCACTGAAAATACTTAGTTTTTTTTTTTTTTTCCTTCTTCTTGGTACCAAGGATTAAATCCAGGAGTGCTTGATGGCTGGGTCACATCCCCAGCCTTTTTTAGTTTTCGTTTGAAATAGCATCTTGCTAGGTTGCTGAGGCTGGCCTCAAACTTTCAATCCTTCTGCCTCAGCCTCCTGAGTCTCTGGGATTATAGGCCTGTACCAGCAGGTCTAGCTCACCTAGCCTTTATCTGTTAATAAAATTTGGAAGTTTTTATATTTTTATATTTGTATTATAAGGAAACAATATAAATCATGAATAAGATGAAATAGTAAATAGAATGCAGTCAACAAAAATGTAAATCAGTGATATCTAGAGTATACAATTTTTCAGCTGTAAGTAATCATATATATATTATATATAGTTATTCTTAAGGTAGGTTTGTAGATTTAAAAACAGTCATTCTGTTGTATCTATGGATTTTTGCATATAATTATGTCCTGTATAAAGACATTTTGGCCAACTGAAATAAACCACATATATCATGGTGGTCCCATAAGATTGTAGTAGAGCTGAAAAATTCCTATCACCTAGTGACATCATAATTATCCCTGACATTGTAGTGTGATGCATTATTGACATGTTTGCTGATGCTCATGGAAACGAACCTTTTAGTTCTATCACTGTTTTTAGTGGCAGTTATATAAAAATATAGCACAAACAGTTATGTACAATATATAATGTGTGATAATAAATGACTTCATTACTGGTCATTTAAGTGTTTATTATACTATTATCATTATTTAGTATACTTCCACTTATTTAAAAAAGTTTACTGTGAAATAGCATGCTGTATTATTTTAGCAGCTGCCTCATCTTGTGTTTACTGCATCAATAGGCAAGGTCAGGTGACTGGTATATACCTAGATTTGTGTAACTACACTCTGAAGTTTGCAAAATGATAAAATGGCCTACTTATGCTTTTCTGGGAACATGTCATTATTAAATGATGCATATATATACACACCATAAAGAATAGATTAGATGGTATAAGCTTTCTTATTATAAAAAATGGAATATTTTATTTATGCTTAAACCTCCTTTTTCACTCACATAGTCTAACATTTTAAATTATATAATCACTGATGTCTACTCTATCAAAGTTTTGTTAAGTAGAGGGAAGATAACCACAAATCAGGAAGATAAGTATGCATAAGGGGGAAAATGAAAATATGTGTTGGGATGTAGAAAGTAGTTAGAAGAAAGTATGTTGTTTTTTTGTTTGTTTCAGTTTTTAAAAATTTTGTGTATTGTGGAAGAAATTACTTTCATTTTTATTCCTATTAATGTTACTCATTGTATTTTTTTAAAGGGCTCAACTGGATAAGAAGTAGTAGTAATTCACATACTTTCCAAAACATTTATGAATTTTGTAAATAAATTTATCAGGTTTGAAAAATGTGTCTTATTGTTTTGGCATTTACTATATGCCACTCATTTTAGCACTGGCTTATATACTGCTTTGTATTATTACTCTTCTGAGCTTTTAAACACCAGGTTTGACTTTTCACACATTAATTTCTCGAGGAAAATTTCTTTAGTAGTATGCTAAACATAGAATATGCCCTGAAAAAAAATTTTTTTTTTTGCTGATTTAAATGAATACAATATATCTGTGAAAAAGTATGGGTTTTGTGCCAAGTACTAGCATTATGAAAAGCTAAAAATGGTACTTTTAAAAAAAAGTGAATGCTTTCCTTTAGGACCGTCTTAGAGCATTGGACTGCTATGACAAAATACCTTAGATAGGTAAATTTATAAGCAACAGAAATTCATTACTTAGAAATCTAGAGCCCAGGAAGCCTAAGGTCAAAATGCCAGCAGATTTGGGTTTGGTGTAGACACTGAGCTTTGTAGTTAAATTTTATATTAAACTAAGTGAAGAGAATACCTTCATGGCCTTGAATGGATTGAGTCTGGAACAAGATCCCAAAAAAATAAAACATGAAGGGGGGGGCAGGAATCAATTAATTTGACTACTCAAAATCAAATTTGAATTAAGCAATTCTGTTTTTAAAGGCAATAGGCCAGGTTAAGTTTTTTTTTTTTCTTTTTCCTGTGGGACTGGGGATTGAACCCAGGGCCTTTTGTGCACTCTACCATTGAGCTTCATCTCCAGTCCTTAGACCAAGTTAAGTTCACAGATTAAGTAAAAAACATACTAGCAAGAAGAATTGTTGTCCTTAATATTCAAGTAATTTCTGCAAATCAATAAAATGATAGGGAGCCTAATAGTTAAATGAACATAATAAACAATTAGGCAATTCATAGCAAAGGATACCCACATAATTAATAAGTAAATCAAGAGTTACTTCTTAGTATTTATCCAAAAAAGTTTCTTCCTGTTCACATTTGGACATGTATAATGATGTCTACTGTAGCATTCTTTGTAGTAGCAAGAAGTTGGAATCAATCTAGATGGATTCACCAATAGGAGAATGGACGCATCCTCTGTAACATTAGACTCATCATAGAAGTACTTACCTAGATGTACCTGACAGTTACATGGAAATGTCTTAAAATCAGAGCATAGTTTTAAACTATTCAGATAAGTTAAGTGTACTTTTCAAAGGACATCACATTTTTAAGCATAAGAGTATATCCAAGTCAAATGCCAAATTAATGAAATTCCCATTGTTTATGTAGCTGCCTATGAGTAGTTCGGAGGAGATTATTGAGAATGACATTGGGCATCAAGGATAAAGAACAGGGCTGGGGATATAGCTCAGTTGGTAGAGTGCTTGCCTTGCACGCACAAGGCCCTGGGTTTAATCTCTAGCACCACATACACACACACACAAAGGATAAAGAACAGAAAAATAGGAAATTTGGTGACCGCTTCACAATAGTCTCGATTTTAATATGTTCTTTAATTTTTTTTAAATTTACTTTTCTTGCCATAGACATTGCATCTATAGAAAAGCCTATCCTTTTATATAAACAATGAGGGTTTTTTTTTTTAACATTTACTATGCCAGTAAAATTTCTTGTTGAAAATCAGAAATAACACAAAAGAGGGAGTTTTACTTAACCTCTCCAAACTACCACAACATCTCATAGAAGGAGGATATGATAAGCTAAAACATGTTCATATCAAACCTTGGAACCTGCAAATGTTATTTTATTTAGGAAAAAAAGGTATTTGCTGATGTGATTAATTTAAGGATCACAGACTTAGTTGTAGATTACTTGCCTAGCATGTGCAAGGCCCTGGGGAAAGCTCCAGTGTCACCCCCCACCCCCCAAAAAACAAAGAAAGAAAAAGTTAAGGATCTTGAGATGAAGAGATAATCTTGGATTATTTTGGTAGATCCTAAGTCCAATTTCAAATGTGATTAAACTGATAATTGGCTACAAACAAAGTATTCCAAAGAATGCCAGTTATCAGTGGAAGCTTAGAACTGTAAAAGATTCTTCCCTAGAGTCTCTGTAGGACATAACAGTTATGTTGATTTAGATCTTCTGACCTCCAGAACTGTTCATGTCTACTGTGTTAGTTCACAACATTGTGGTAATTTTTAAGGAAACGTAAAGAAGGATGTGCAGTTGCTTACTTGTGGTATTAAGGCTTCTTACGGAGAGACATTGATACATATTTTGGAAAATTGCCCCTCGTAGTGTAGTGGCCCTCTTCTTTCCCTCTTTTATTAAGACGAAAACCTCTGTAGCAACTTCTTGGCTCATTAACTGCAATGAAGCATGGAGGTGGTATTTATTCACCCTATAGATTTCAAAAGTCTGTCTCTGCTGGAAGAGAGGAATATTGATTGGAAATGCTGCATACTATGGAACTTGGCTTCGGGCTGGGTTGTTTGGTAATGGAGATTGAACCCAGGACCTTGATTATGCTAAGCACTGTACTAGTGAATTATACCCCCAGCTCCAGTTTCCTGTGGCTGGGGGTATAATTAAAATCTAAATTAATAATTTTAGTTTTCATATTCTCTTATCAATGTACTAATAGGTTATATTTACTAAGTGAAAAATTTCCCAGTATGGAATATTTTTAAAGATTTGTAGTTTTATTATTAACAATGTAATACCAACTTCATAATAAGAGATTTTATAATTGAAACATTTATTATATTTAAGTATTTTTTAAAATTTTGGTAAGGGAATATGGATTTGAATAGTTGGAACCTTTACAGCAGATAGTTTTCTTTACAATTAAGTAAGGAGAGAAGAATCATATTTTTCCCCCTTTTAGTGCTGGGGATTGAACCCAGGGGTGTTCTACCACTTAGCTACATCCCCAGACCTTTTTATTTATTTATTTATTTATTTTGAGACAGGATCTTGCCAAATTGCTGAGGCTGGCCTTGAACTTGCTATCTTTTGCTGCCTCAGTCTCTGGGATTACTGGTGAACACCACTGCGCCTGGTGATTTCTTCTTAAATGGGCTAGTTCATAGAAAACCATATTAATGATAGCTTTTAGATGCCTGAACTGAGATTTTTGTACTTTAATGTTGTAGTCTTGGAAGACATTAGAACTTAAAGAGTGCTGTACAGATCAGCTTGATCTGTTCTTCAAGTTTTCCTGTATATGGATAAGAAAAACTGAGAACCAGAGAGGATTAAATTATCTGATCCTAGAGCTAGTTAGCTATAAGCTTTGTCAAAATTTTTCTTTTGGACCAGTGCTTTACACACTGACTTAATTTGGTTGTCTTTGAGCAGTTCTTTAAACTGTTTTAGCATAAATACCACTAGTGTTGTGCTTTGGGTATCTGGCAGTTATCTGTAGGAGACATTGAAGACAAATGCATTATTAGGATTGTTGACTGTACAAGTAACATTAGAGTTTATTGTATCATACAACAATCTGGAGGTTAGACAATTCTGAGATTTCTTAATTCAGAGCAAAATGATATAGTATGGATTTCATTCAATTTTCCCCCTTCTATTTCATCTTCTTCCCTCCCTCTTTCCTATCTTCTTTGCTATCATCATATTTTTTGGTTAGCATCATTTCCTTATGTTGTCACTTTCAAAGACAGAAAAAGTCCTCCCTCAACACATACACTTCTTCTTTTTTTTTTTTTTTTGTTACTGTGGGTTGAAACCAGGAGTGCTTAACCACTGAGCCACATTCCCAACCCTTTTTATGTTTTATTTTGAGACAGGGTCTTGCTAAGTTGCTGAGGCTGGCTTTGAACCCAGGATCCTCCTGTCTCAGCCTCCATGCCCGGCTGGGAAGTGCTTTATAGTCGTTTTCTTTAAACTCTAGTTGAATAACCCCTAGAAGAATTTTTTTTAAGTCTGTGCCCTCTACATATTTTTAAATTGACATTTAAGTTTATCATAAATTTAAATAGTTGCAAAGAATGTCATTTCAAATATTGACATATTTAAATAAAACTGTTACATCAATTTTTAAATGTATCCAACAGACTATAAATGCCATAGGATTTAAAATATCATCCTCTTAAAAAAGACATGAATGAACCCTTCAGAAATCATTATAATTTCACATTGCTTCTTTTTCTCTTTGAATTTGATTTCTATTTTCCTTCTTGCACAAAATTTAACCTAATGTATTTTTATGCTTAAAAACTTTCTGTTAATCTTTTATTAAAATTAAATTAAAAATTTTTCTGAGCTATCTGGATTGAGTTATTATAATTGTTATGGTTGAAAACAGCATTAATGTGTTACAAATTCAACAGATTATTTTTAAGAAGAAAGAGCTAAATGTTATTGGGAATGCAATTTTGGAACAAGATGTAGCAGAACATATGTTTGGATCTCTAATTAGAGGAAATTTTCCTAAGCCTGGTATTTTGAATTATCCCTTGATTTGGCCCTTTAGAGGTTTTGCACATCAGAGCAGTGTGCTATCATGAGACTCAGGTGAGCTCTCATCAGAGATGCTTTACTCTGACCAAGATGGAAAGAGGATCATAGAGAGAGGAGAAGTGGGAAAGAAAACTAGCTAAATATTCCACTGTAACATAATGTCAGGCAGATCTGTTCGTAATCAAGTATCTCAAAATGGATACCAATAGAACTCACTGGGTCTACATACACTGTGGTAACTCTTTATCTACCTTAAGGCTCACTTTGAAGATTGCTACCTTAATGGATAATTTATAGTTATTATGTTAATTGAATTGTCACAAATATGGTTAAATGGACAAGATGATTGTAGTGAACATGTGTTGTTTTTTTTCTCTCTCTTCATTTTCCATTCCAGGTGGTTCTGGCAGGACTTTGAATCACATTGCATCATCTCCTACAGGGAATCTGATTAACATTAATCTTATTAATTCTATTTCCTTGGATATAGCAATTTGTCTAGTAATCGATAATAAAAAACATGCAGATCAATGAAAGTCTTTCTCTGGATTTGGTATATAAACACTGGGGAAGAATATTTTACTTTTTTTGAGGAGCTAATGTGGGAATATGTGAATCTCTAGCTTGTAACTATCAGTTGAGAATGCCTGCCTGCAGAATGAAGACAAGCAGAGCAAAGGAAACAGGCAGGGAGGCTAAACCCAGGGGCTTTGTGGGACACCGAATTCAGTCCTTGAAGACTTTGTAGCTCTTCTTTTGAATCTGTGAGCTACATGAGCCACTCGGTTAACCTTTGTTTTGCTTAGAGTTGAAATTTTATGGCTACTGAAACAATTTTATTAATTACTGAATAAATTTAAAGCATTATGAAATGTATTTTTCAAAATGAGTAATTTTTGAAAATTTATCTCTTCTAGATTGTTGGACCTTCAGATGGAAGTAGTTACATTATAGATTATTATGGAACCAGACTTACAAGACTTAGTATTACTAATGAAACATTTAGAAAAACACAGTTATATCCATAAATATTTAAAGAGAAACAGTAAGTGATATGCATATCTAATCTTCATTATAGTATATTATTAATATAAATTTGTGAGAATTGTAGAGCCATAGGAAATTTCAAGAGATGATCTAGTGTTGTAAACCTCTCATTTTGCTTCTTAGAAAACTACATATGTCTGAATGTCTCTAATCCTTTGAAAAGTATTTTTATATATGTTCATTGCTCTTACAGTTTCTAGTTCAAATTCTTTGTAGTGAATGTGGCAAAAGGGAAAAATTCATGAGGAAATAAAATTAAACCAAGGAAATACTTATTATATGATGTTATAATGAAAATATGTGCTTTGGCTAGTTCAATGTGGCAGATGTTTTCTGCTGTCCATCTGAGGGTCAATATGATCTTTTTTTAAAAAAAAAAAAAATTTTAGATGTTGCTGAACCTTTATTTTTTTCATTTATTTATATGCAGTGCTGAAAACCCAGTACCTCACACGTACGAGGCAAACACTCTACCACTGAGCCATAATCCCAGCCCTCAATAGGATCTTTAACCTATTTTTGTCTTTCTCTTTCCTAAACTTGAAAGTTGATATAATCCAAACCCTCAACTACCTGAAAGCACTTATTCTAACTCAATGTTTGAACTTGCCCGTGAGAATTATTTATTAACTTAAGGTTTAAGTAGCTATTAGACCTTTATAAGTGAGAGATACTGTTAGTCCTAGGGATTCAACTCTTTTTTGTTCTTTAGGACTCTTCTACTACAAAGTTTTTATTTCAGTTGCCTTGCATCAGTTTATTCTAATAAATAGTTTTCCAACAATGCAAGATTTTTTTCAGCAAGATTTTGGTAGAATGTCAGGAAAAATTTCCTGGTAGAATCATTCTCTATAATGAAGAAGTTTTATATAACAGATAGGGTACAGGGAATTTGTTATGTAATAGTTGACTCTCTAATAGGTGCTTTTAGAGAGACAGGTAAACCAAAAGAAAAGCAGGTTAGATGTCTTATCCATCATCATAGCACTAGAGTTCTCAGTGGTCTCTTATCTCAGAGAATGCTCTGGAGGCCAGGAAGGAAACAGACATTTGTATTTTATGTCATAATGTATAAATCAGATATGAAGTATAATTTTGAATGTTAGGTAGATTTTTTTCTTGTAGTGAGATTATAGAATATTTTTTTATTGCCATCTGATTGAATAGTGATGGGCTTTGCAAAATTTGAGACATTTACTCAACTGCCCAAAAAAGGTTTTCCAATTCTGAGAGATGCATCTGCTGCTTCTTATCAGAAAGAAAACCTAAGGAAGTTGAGACATAGCTAGTGAAGAACAGAATCTAGACTCTAGGCCTTCTTTAATATACTGTAACATGGTGGTTTTTTACCTCCCACTCTACCCACTCCCCCCCAACCATATCATTTTGTATTGGGCATCTTCATACTTTATGGGAAGGGTTATGTATTTTCATGTGCCTTATTCATACCATAAATTGTATCTCTTTCAAAAGTATATAGATGGTGTTTAAACTATAATGTGTAAAAATTAAGCAAATGCAATTTAAAATGTAATTCCATTTTCAGAAGCCTATTATATAAACATTTAATTGGGATTCGAGAATCAGATTTGAAATATAAAACTTGAAGAGCCCATTAAGAAGGCAGATACCTACATTGTCAGTCTTGTGATCTCTTTATGGTATATAAAATTGCTCCAAGAGTAAGAAAAAATATCTTGAGTAAATGAAGCATTAAAATGTATATCCGAGACTGGAGACCACGAAGGAGAGAGAAAGAAACAAACTATAATATACTCTTTAAAATATTGTGTTTTAATATATTTCTTTTTTTCTGTTTTAGGATTTGAGCCTCCTTGAATTTAATAAAGAACTTCCCGTTTTTCCTTTTTCCTTCTAAACATTACCACTTTGTGGGTTCTATATGATTTTGTTTGTGTGGTATGTGTGTGTGGTCATTTTTGATTTGTTCATTTAGTTAAAAGTATATTATTCTTAGATTTATTTAATAAGACTTTCTTTAAAAGCTGTATAATAGGCTTTCTGAGGCTACTGTCTCTATGAGATGGGTAGCTTATTACTCTGATATTCTTTAATGTCTTTTACAAAGGCAAGTTGCCATTTATCTTTTTTTGCTTGTGAAAAATAAAAGTATAATTTATTCACATTTTTTTGTGCTTTATTATTAAGAAAATCAATATGTAGCTGTCAACTGCATTTTGATCCTTCTAAGCAATTAATCTGGTGTGAACAAATATAATTTATAGTGCCCAGGGCTGTAGTCTCCTGTGTGACAGCCCACCTGTGATTCTGCAGCTTTTTGCTGTCTTTGTCTTGGTATCGTTGGAGCTAATGATCATTAAGAAGTCTGTGAAACCTTGAAGCAGCCTGGATACTTCCATCCTCTGAAGTGTAAACTTTTCCCTTTTTTGCTTGAGGAGTGATGCACTAGCTGTGGAAGACTAGATGTTGACTCCTCCAGCTCACTGTAGTTACATTTGAAGGTGGATGGACAAGGTGGGAACACTAAACAGGTGACTGATGGCTTCCATCTGTGAGCACTGCTAGGCAGATGCTAGCATAGGAGCCTCAAGTGATGTGCCAGGGTCTGAAGGAAGCAGCACCTGTATGTTCTCTTTCTGTGTGCAGAGGGCTTTAAGAAGATGAAAATGCATGGAATGCTGTGTGCCCATAATACTACTCCACTCTTTCCTTAGTAGCAGATAATATCAATTTCAAAATTACTAGGTCCAGCTTCTTAAAAGTTAAAACCATAATTTCCCTTAAAAAGTGTACAGTATGGTATAGTTAGCTTTGTAACATATTAGTCATTCAGTAATGGCTTCTCCAGTTGGTGGGAGATTATTAAATATTGTTATATGAAGTGAATTTCAGTTGACTTCTACCATGCACCAGGAGCACTTCTTTGATTCATTCATTAAATACTAAATGTCTGCAAGGTGGAAGGGACTGTTCTAAGTGGGGATGAACTAGACACAAAACTCCCTATTTGTATTTTATTTTGTAAAGGGGCACTTTAAAAGGCAGTGAACTAGACACAAAAATCCCTAGCTTTGGGAGTCCATGGTCTCTTGTGATCCACTTTTCACAGTGACAGTGTTTTTGCACAGAGTTAAGCCCATGTTCTAGTCCTCCCTGGTTATTTTAGATTGCACTTAATTCTTTGAAGTTTCCTTCAGGAGTATAAAAGCCCAGATTTTAAAAGCTTCATCTCTTTAGTCACATATGTTCAATTAAATAAGAAATCTCTGATTCTCCATTGTTGTTAAAGTTGTTAACTTAGCATATCCTTCTCAAAGTGTCTATTCATATAAGCTGTACTCCAGATGAGTTGTTGACAAAATCTAGAAAAAAAGTTCCTTCAAAATACATTGTATGGCCGAGACGGGAGGATTGTGAGTTCAGAGCCAGCCTCAGCAACTGTGAGGTGCTTGCTAAGCAACTCAGTGAGACCATATATCTAAGTTAAATACAAAATAGGGCTAGGGATGTGGCCCAGTGGTCGAGTGCCCCTGAGTTCAATCCCTGGTACCCCCCCCCAAAAAAAAACCCAGAAAACAAAAACAACAAAACATTATACCTTTAGACTTTCACCAGAGTTTCCTAAGTTTACATGACAAGATCACTTCCAGTTTGTCTAATTCTCTGATGCTTGATATAGGTAATGATATAATAAACATATAAGTCCCCATGAATGCATGTGTGTGTATACATTTTTTTTTGATCTGGAGTGCTCCCCCGTCATCCCCCAGGGGTACTTTATAACTGTACTTCATGCCCAGCCCTTTTAAAAAATTTTGAGTCAGAGTCTCACTGAGTTGTTGAGACTGGCCTTGGTCTTGCAATCCTCCTGCCTCAGCCTTATGTGTTTTGGTGTTACAGACATGCACCACTGGGCCTGGTACTGCATTTAAATTCCATATAAGTTTTTCATTTTTTTCCCCTTTCATGAGTACTGTTTCATTAGTGCAACCGAATCTGAATTCTATGTTAAGGCCTTTCTATCAGATGTTTTTTGATAACCCTGCTTTTTGAGAATTATGAGATGGATTAGCTCAGTCATTAAATATGCTGCTCCCAAACTGTGTAGGATGAATGGAGTTGATTCTTTCAGTCTTACAGGAACATTTAATGCCCAGTAGCAGTAATTTATAAATGGTACTACTTCAACCTGAAAGGACTGATAGAATTTCCAGAAGTACCTCTTTACCCAGGTAGATTTCTTATCTATGCTTAATCCATTTTCTGCTTCTGTAACAGAGTTACTTGAGACTGGGTAATTTGTAAAGAACAGAGGTAGATTTTTTTTTCTTTAATAGTTAACAGTAGGAAATTCAATAGCTTGTTGCCCACATCTCCTGCCTCATCCTCCTGAGTTGCTGGGATTACAGGTGTGTGCCACCATGCCTAGCTGGTGAGGAGGGCCTTCTTGCTGCATGATGACATGGCAAGGAGAATAAGAATGTGAGCTCAGGATGGGCACAGTGGTGCATGCCAGTAACTATTCCCCACGACCCCCCCCCCATGGTGAATTGGTATCCACATATCAGAAAACATTCAGCCTTGGGTTTGGGGGGATTGGCTTATTTTGCTTAGCATGGTATTCTCCAGTTCCATTCATTTAATGGCAAATGCCATAATTTCATTCTTTTGTAAAGTTGAGTAATATTCCATATATATGAGTGTGTATATATACATACCACAATTTCTTTATCCATTAATTTGTTGAAGGGCACCTAGGTTGGTTCCATAGTTTAGCTATTTTGAATTGAGCTACTGTAAACATTGATGTGGTCATGTCACTGTTATATGTTGATTTTAAGTCCTTTGGGTATAAAATGAGGTGTGGGATAGCTGAGTCAAATGGTGGTTCCATTCCAAGTTTTCTGAGGAACCTCCATACTGCTTTCTATAATGTTTGCATCAATTTGCATTCCCACCAGCAATGTATGAGTATATGTTTTCCCCTTCACAAACATTATTGTTGCTTGGATTCTTGATAATTGCCATTATGACTGCAGTAAGATGAAATCTTAAAGAGTAGTTTTGATTTGCATTTCTCTAATTGCTAGAGATGTTGAACATTTTTTCATATTTTTGTTGATTGATTGTATTCTGTGAAGTATCTGTTCAGTTTCTTAGCCCATTTATTGATTGGGTTATTATTATTATTATTTTTGGTGTTATGTTTTTTGAGTTCTTTATATATCCTTGAGATTAATGCTTTATCTGAGATATATATGTAAAGATTTTCTCCCAGTCTGTAGGCTCTCTCTTCACATGTTTGTTTTCTTTTGCTAAGAAGAAGCTTTGTAGTTTGAATCCATCCCATTTATTGATAATCCTGTCATTGGAACCCCACCCTCATGATCTCATGTAACCCTACTTGAACCCCAGAGGCCCCTCGTTTAAATACTATCACTATAGGTATTTGAGGATTACATTTCCAATACAGATATCAAAAAGTCTTTTCGCGAGTATAGCCAGGTTTTGTTCATGGGGCCATTAAAACTATAAGAAATGCTAATTCGGGGTATGTTTTATTTCACAAAACAGTTTTATGTTGTTTTCACTTACTTTAACCTTGATACATAAGGCTAAGTTAAATAGTATAATATTGATAGGTATCTAAGAAGCTAAAATAGATCTAAGAGCAAGAAGCTGGCAAGGAACAAAATTGGTTTTGAAAAAGAACAAGTCTAAGATGTTGGCTCTTCTTCTCTTTCAAACATGTAGGTTTTCCCCAGGGTTCTGGCTGCTTTCCTTTTCCTTTCTCTCCTTAAATCAGCATCTCTTGTGCGTTTTTTCCTCTTTACAAAATTGATACAAGCTTGATTCAGAATGTTGGGAAAACACCAAAAAGTGCAAAGAAAATAAAGCATCTTCCACAGTTCACAGATAAAAGTATTTTTATGTATGTCCTAAAGGCAATTTTTCATGCATATTAAGTATATTTTCTTCATAAAAATTATATATTATGTGTACTATTTTGTAGCCTGTTTCTTCACATTGTAAAGATTTTTCTATTTCAATAAATAACTCTGCAAAATTCTTTTAATGACTACAATGTTTTCCATGTCTATGCCAATTTATTTATGCAATCCCTTATTGTTTGGAATTTGTTATTCCAGCAATCAATCAACTTTTCTGATTTTTTTCCCCTCTAGATTTGTCAATCATAGTCAAAGAGTAATCATATAGTAGTTTTTTTTTTTTAAATACATATGTGCATTCTCAGTTAGCTAGGGTAACAGAAAAGGAATGAAGTTAAATAGCCCAAACTCAAGTTCCTGAGTCAATCCCTTGCTCTGTAATGATGCCACTACTTATTAGTGCTGATTGCTGTTCTTTACATTCTAGGGACCGCAGGAAAAAAGCAAGACTTTGATACCAGAATAGGGCTGAAGAAATGGTGTTATGAATATTGGAGGACAGGAGCGAATCTGTTTGGCAATGTTGACTTATCAAATTGTCCTCCAGAAAGCTTTGAGTCAAGGGAGTAGGAGAATTTTGAGGAATAAGAAGCTTATTCATTATTCCCTTCAGCAGAGAGGGAAAGGGAGGTTGGGTAAATTTGGAAAATGGGGGAAATTACCAATTAAAAATGAAGAATAGTTTCAGTTAAGTCCCCCTCGCCCCAAATTGAACTTAGGTCCTTAAGTACCTGCAGCCCAAGATTCTAAAAAATACATTGTTTAATATTTTTGGTAAAAATGGAATTATATGCCTAAACTGAGCCTTTTTGCTTAACAGATAATTTTGCTGTTTTTTAAAAATCTTATTCAAATTTCTCAACTTTATCATATCATATGCTAAAATATTTTATGAATATCGAAATGAAACTAAGAGCAGTAATTTTTGCCAAAAACCCAAAGATTTTTCTGCTGCTTCACCTGACATTTGCAACACTTTCTGGACCAAAACTGGCCAAATTAGCTTTGGGGATTATGTTTGCATGACAAGAGGATTAGAAGTGTGAAGGACCATATTGTTAGGCTCTGCTTAGTCTTGCCAAGGTAGATCAAAGCTAGAGCTATCTGCAGGTGATGGGATTGCAGATTGCTCATTTTAGTTTATCTTTAATTTTCTAATGTTAAAGACTCCTCATTTACATGCATTTATTTGATACAATAAATAATAATGAATAAACTAGAACAAGGAATACTAAACAGTCTCTCATTTCCTCCTCGCCCTGATTTTTGCCTTGATCCTGTAGATGAGATAAAAATTTGGCATCTAAGCAGAATGGGAATAGCCCAAGCCTTGAGATAAAACAGACCTGAGTTTGCATCTTGTCTCTTTCACTAATTTGTTTCGTGACTGAGCACATCATTGTTCTGAATTCTTGTTTTCATATAGGTAGGGTTAATGGCATCAGTCAGGTAACATTGAGAGATTAAATGTCATACATAATAGTTGTCATTTGTTGAGCACAGTTTAAAGGGATGGAATGATAACATCAGATGCTGGTGAGGTCCATTCAGAATGTGCAAGAGATTCCATAAGTCTGCTGTAGTGTGGTTATGCTTTGAATATCAGAAGGCTGCAAAGTACCTTTTACAGAAGGAAGGTAAAGAGCCTTCTTGGAACATTGTTTTCCTTATCTCTCTTTTCTTATCTCCATCATCCGTTGTCCTTATCTACAGCTACTTGGTGTAATAAGGGCCCCAAATGTCTCTTTCTCAAGAATTTGTTTTATCAGCACCTTCACTCTTTTAATACTGTTTGGGTAAAGGAAAACTGAAATGTTGCAGAGCTTGTTGCTGCTTTTTAATCTGAAGTTCTCCAGAGATATTTATCTAATAAATTTAGAAATGTTGCTGTGAGGCAGCTTAAATTATGGCTAATTGCAAGCAATCACTATGCATACAACACAGTGTTGCTTTTAACCTGTCAGTGTTATCAGAATATGCCAAGCATGTGGAGATTAAAACTTGAAAAGTGATTAAGGCTAGAGCTATTTGAACTGCATTCACCAAGGAAAGAACATTTTACCAGAACCCTTTAAAAAGTGTGTTTTATGTTTAAGAGGGTATGATTAAGAAGGCTCAAGTTCCTACCTTTTATTTTCAGAAAAACCCAAGATTTGACTAATTATATAAATGGATTATGAACTTCATTTATTACTGCAACATAGAAACCTTAGAAAGAACGGCGCACCTCTTCTTTCTGATCTGTGATTGAGGCAAATGGTTGGAGTAAATGGTCTGAGACATGACACAAATTTATTTCTATGAAGATATTCTTTAAAGTGGCTTAAAAAGAAATGAATTGTTAATTCTCAACTACTTACTGATCTACAGTGCAACTCTTCTGTTATTGCCCGCCTATATTCTCCACACACCAGCTAAAGTGATAAAACTGAGAACATTGTCATTTTTCTGCCAGTTCTCCAGTGGCTTCCTGTCATGCTCCAAACATGCCAAATTGGTTCCTCCCTCAAGATTTTTATACTTGCTCTTTCCTTTGCCTAGAGTAGTCTTTCCCAGGGTTTTGGCAATTTGTTTCCTCAGTCATTCAGGTTGCTGCCTAAGTATTATTCCTGATTACTCTTTGTAATATACTGCCCCAGTCCTCCACTTTCTGAATCCCTACTACTTTATTTCTCTCCACAGTGCTTCTTGCTCCCTGAAATGTGTGTTTATTTTCTCTTTGTCTCCTTTACTAGAATAAGCTTGATGAGGGTAGGGACTTTGAATTATCTTTGCTTAGAACAGTTCCTTGAACACACTTGTTCAAAAACATTTTTTTTTATTGGATGGGAACACTGAAATGGGTTAATAGGAATATAAATTGATTTGAGATTAAACAACCTGCTTTGGATAATTTAGTTTAGGAATTTGGCATCCAAACATGAATCCAACCCTAATTCTTATTTATAGGGAGTGGGTGAGGAAATGAACCTTTGGTGATCCATTCAAATCCTTAATGCTCCCAGTGCTTAGGACAGTGCCTGGTACAGGCTAAGAATTGTATAAAAATTGAATTTTTACCTTGTATGAAAAAAAAAGACCAAGTAGATTATTAGAAACAGTATGGATAGAATTATTGGATCACCTGTTACTTGTCACATTCTTTCTTGACCTGAAAGAAAGGTTTTAATTTATCTCATTAAATTCACACAATCACTTTGTGAGATATTTTGTTTCCTTACAGTGATCAAGGATATTTATGCTACAGATGAATTGCTAGTCCTTCAGGTGTTAACAGAAAGCTTTAGTTATATATGGTGCTCCTCTGCAGGACTTAGGCTAGTTACTGATTTTATTTTTCAGTAACAACCCATCTATTCATCCAAGTATATCAATGTCTGTAGAAGGGTAATTCTTATATTCAGGGATTTTAAGATCAAAATCACCTGCCAGTTATAATAAGAAAGCCCTTTAAACCTTAGTTTCTTTATTCTTAAAGTAGACATTTTAATATCTTGCTCATACAGTTTTTGTAGGGTTAGGTAAGGTAATATACTTTACAGTGTGTGTAGCACATAGTGTGTATTTAATAAATGATAAATAATTAAGAGTTTTACATTTCTTATATAGTAGTTTGAACACTCCTATGAGGTCATTATTCCATTTTATGTTTCCCTGTTTTATACATAATGAAATTTAGGGTTTGAGATATCAAATATCTAAGATTTTGCACCTAACAAGTGATTTGTTCAAAACTTGAAATCAGGTCAGACATTCTTAAGTCCATTCTCCTAGATATTACACTGTTACCTTTCTATTAAGTCCTCTCTGGGTGGACAACTGGCATTTATCTCCATTTTTTATAACTTCCCTACTGGAGTTTTATCAAAAAGGAAAGAGAAATTACAAAGCCTTAATGGCTAAAAAATTATATTGAAGTATATCTAAAATGCCCAAATCTTAAGTAAAAGGCTTGACAAACTTTCGTGGTTTTTGGTTTTGCTTTTTTTTTTTTTTTTTTTTTTACTAAGAATTGAACCTAGGGATGCTTTACCATTGAGCCATATACCCCAATCCTTTTTTTATTTTAATTTTTTGAGACAGGGTCTTGCAAAGTTGCTGAGATTCTCTCTAAGTTGCTAGGGCTGGGCTTGGACTTCTGATCTCCTGCCTTGGCCTCCCAGGTTGCTAGGATTTCAGGTGTGTGCCACCATGCCCAGGTAAAGCTTGATGACTTTTTGTATGACAATACACCAATTTTATCATCACCTAGTTTAAGTTAAGGACAATTGGGGCACTCCAGAAGATTCCCTGTACTCTTTTCCTGCAGTACACATCCCCCATAGATAATTACTCTTCAGTGATTCTGTCACCATAGATTGGTTTTGCCAATATGAATTCCATATGAATGGAATCAGGTGGTTTGCTCCATTTTGTGTTTGGCTTCTTTGGTGCATCATTATTACGGTGTAGTATTCCACTGTATGAATATGCCAAACATATTTACCCATTCTACTATTGTCAGACACTTAATTTGGGGGCTATTTGGGGGCTCCTATGGACCACTTAGTATATGTGTTTTGTTAGACAAAACAGACTTTTTTTGCTTATATATATAGTGTATATGCAGAAGTGGAATTTTTTGATCATACTGTAGGCACATGTTTAGCTTTAGTAGACAATATTTGACAGTTTTACGAAGTGGTTATAATACTTGACGGTCCCATCAGCCAAATGTGAGAATTCCTTTTTTGTGTGTGTAGGGTGCTAGGGTTGGAATTCAAGATCTATACCCTCAGCCCAAAATGTTAGAATTCTAGTTGTTCTACATCCTCACCGACACTTATTTTTGTGTCTTTTTAAATTTGCTGGATTCCAATTTTTTATTTTCTTTTCCCCCCTGGTACTGGGAATCAAACCCAGGGATGCTTTACCATTGAAGAAGTATATCCTCCCCAGCCCTTTTTATTTTGAGATAGTGTCTTGCTAATTTTCCCAAGATGACCTTGATCTTAGAATCTTCTTTCCTCAGCTTCTTGAGTTGCTGGGATTACAGGCATGTGCCATCATGCCCAACTGGCTTCTATTTTTTTTTTAATTTTTTTTAGTTATAATTGGACACAATATCTTTATTTTATTTATCTATTTTTATGTGGTGTGAGGATCAAACCCAGGGCCTTGCACATGCTAGGCGAGTGCTCTACCGCTGAGCCACAACCTCAGCCCCCTGGCTTCTATTTTTAAAAGAAGATAGATTGTAGCTATTAGTGTGGCTTAAAGAGGAAAACCAGACCAAGTGGTAGAAATTGGAGAACAATTTCAGCTCAGCATAGGATGTCTCTCTTACCGCGAGATTGTTCATAAAATAGAATAAATTCTTACTCCGCCACCTAGAGGCCTTAAGCACAGACTGAAGGTCCATTTGTCACATCAGTTGAGAGTTTCCCTGTGTTAAAAGAAAACTTTAAAGTAAATTTAACAGACCTTATTTGAGTGTTTAAGGGTTCATGAATTGAGCAGCTTTCAGAACCAACAGAAGTTGGGAGAGTTCTACTGTAGCAGCGTGGTAGGCAGCGCGCTCTTAAAGGCTGAGTGCAAAAATATGACATCTACAAACAAGCAAACAAACATTTGGGCCAGGTGTATTGGTGTACCTGTGTAATCCCAGTGACTCGGGAGGCTGAGGCAGGAGGATCTCAAGTTCAAGGCCAACCTGGGCAACTTAGTGACATCCTGTCTCAAAAAATAAAAAGGGCTGAGGAGGATATAGCTCAGTGATAGAACACCAGTGGGCTAATCCCAGTACTGTGAAAAAAGAGAAAAAAAATACATTTGATTAGTTAGAGTGGAAAGAACCTAGTTTAAGGTTAGTTGGCAATTTCTGATTGGTAAAGTTTCTAGTTTCATTTTACTGTTTACATAGGGTTTCAGTTTGCTTATGTAGGAATGTAAAGTGCTGGATTTATGTCTGCCTAATGGCCTCTCAATTAAAAAAATTAACATTTATCAAGGTAGTTTGGTTTATAAAATTTTTGTGGGTCCTTCCAAATATAATACTACTTTAACTCAAAGATTGGATCTGCAAAATTATTGAGGATATAATGGAATAAATGTCTAAGTTAGCCTTTTTCCTCATTACATAGAAGTTATTGATGCCTAATCCTGTGTTCTTTTCATAATTTCCACTGCTAATCATAAAAAGTATTGCTTTATTCTATATAAACAATGCCAAGTATTTCCTCAGAAATGTTGGAGTGAGTGGCTTTGCCTATCTGATTTCCAGGTTAGCACCTTGTGGAAAGATTAGGTTTTGGTTTCCTAAAGTGAGTTATGGGTTATTTCATGCTCTGGGTTGTATAAATTCTCTCTCTCTTTCTCACACACATGTGTTCACACACACACACAGTTTTACTTTTATTGTTATTTTGCTGTTGCTTAAATTAAAATTAGTATGGCCCTCTTCCCTACACTTGGCTTTTCCAAACAGTGTAAGAATATTTGATAAATATCTCTTCCAGATTTCCCCCATATTTAGAAGTATCCCTGACTACTTCTGCTGCCTGTAATCAAATCTGCGATTGGTAGGTCCAGTCCCAACCAAGCCCTGGGCCATTATAAAGCAGACAAGACATTAGCAGCTTCATTCTAGGAGTCAGTGGTACCTGGAAATGTCCATTATTTATATCTCCATGGAACACTGGGCGTTAGAGAGGATTTAGCTCCATGAATGTCTGATAACATCAGACTGCAGTTTATTTATTGAAACTTTTGGGAAAGAATCCTTGATCTGTCTACTTTTCTGCCTACAGTATTGTATTAAGCAGAACAATTGTTCCCCAATGATGCTGCCACACTAATCCTTAGAACCTGTTGAAAACGTTAGCTTACACGGCAACAGGGGTTTCGAAGATGTGATTAAGTTGAGTATCTTGACAAGGGAGAGTATCCTGGATTATTCAGGTGTGCCCAATATTATCACTAGAGACTTATAAGGAAAAGATTGGCATGAGTGTCAGAGAAAGAGGACTGAAGTAGAGGTCAGAGAGGAGAGAGAGTTAATGGCACTGCACTGTGGTTTTGAAGATGGAGGAAGGAGTCATGTGCCAAGGATTGTAGGTGGTCTTTAGAAGCTGGAAAAGGAAGGAAATGAATTTTCCCCTAGAGCCTCCAGAGGGACACAGCTCTGTTGATACCTTCATTTTAGTTTAGAACAGTAAGATAAGATATGGATGGTTTTAACCAGGTGAATTTATGGTAAATTGTTACCAGGGCAGTAGGAAACAAGTAGTTATATTCAAAGTGAGTATTTTTTAACAGACAGAATATTGTTGGAGCATTTCCCCCATATTCTGCTAATCTCTGTCTTTTAACTGGTTTACTTAAGACTATTGGCATTAAAATTAATTATCTGTATAGGGGAATTATTTTATTTTCATTAGTGGTTCTGGGGATGGAACCAGATCTTATGCATGCCAGGCTAGTGCTGTATTGCTGAGCTACACCTTTAGCATCTGATACATTAGGGTTTAAATCTGCCATTTTATTACTTGTTTTTTCCCTCCTCTGTTTCCCATTCTTCTCCTTTTTGTCTTCTGGGTATTACTTAAACATTTTTCATTATACTAATTTTCTTTAATTTATAATGTTTTTGAACATTTCGCCCTGCATAATTTTTTATTTTGTAGTTACTCTAAACATTCCAGCATAAATGCTTACTGTGCTACTACTTTGAGTTAAGGTTGAAAGCTTGCTTCTCTTCAGCTCTCTTTAGATCTCTTGATCCTCCACTTTGAAAATATGCTTGTCTGAAGTATTTCCTCTACATACAGAGAGTTATTCTTTAACTCCTTAAGTTCCCAGTCTTATTTTGTTATTCTTTTTGTTTGCTTTGCTTTTCTGCTTGAAATTTGACTTTAGTCATTCTTTAAGGGTGAGTTTCCTGGCAGCAGATCCTATGTTTTCCTTCATCTGAGAATATCTTCATTTTTATTTCCCTTGCTTTTCTGAAGGTTAGTGTCACCACACGAATGGGAAGATCTTTTCTATCACCACTTGAAGAGTATTTTGCTATTTCTTTCCATCTTGGTTTGAGATAAACTTTCATCCTCATATAAATGGGTGTTAAGAACTCTATAGGCAAAAGGTCCCATCCCTCCACCCCCTTTTTTCCCTAGTGCTGAGATGTTAGGCACGCTAGGCAAATATCCCTCTGACGACTTTTTAAGATTTTTTTTAATATTTAGTTTTCAGAAGCTTGATTATGATTTATCTTGGTCAGAGAAGGAGATGTGACTGTAGAAACAGAGGTCAGAGTGATGTGATTACTGATTTGATGATGGAAGGGGACCATGAGCCAAGGAATGCAGACAGCCTCTAGGAGGAGCCTGGAAAGTATGGAAATAGATTCTTTTCTGAGCTTCTGGGATACAGCTCTGCTCCCACTTCCATTTTTGCTCATTGAGACTCATTTTGAACTTCTGTGCCTCCAGAACCAGAGATAATCAATCTGTATTATTTTAAGACACTAAATTTTTGGTAATTTGGCTTTGCAGCAACAGGAAACAAATATAAAGCTTAAAACCTCATTTCACATGTGTCTCCCTCTCTGGGCAAGGGAGTCACATTTCCTGGGTTCATATTCAACTCTCTGCCACTTAATGTGCTGTGTGACCTTAGGCCAGGTGCTTCATTTCTCTTTGTCTCAATTTCCCCATCTATAAATTAAATATGAAATACTAATACAAAACAACCTACTAAAACATTTCGACTTATATATCTCAGGACTGATATGCAACATTTTAAAAATTGTTCTTTTTTAAAAAATAATAAGCTTTTTTAAAAGGTGGTTTTTGATTCACAACGAAATTGAGCAGTAAGTACTGAGATTTCATATATAGCTTCCCCTATTATCAACATCTCCCACCACATGGATGCATTTATTCCAAATGATGAACCTACAATGACATCATAATTACCCCAAGTCCATTGTTTATATAGAGTTTACTCTCGGTGATGTACATTCTGTGGGGTTGAACAAATGTATAACAACATGTATCTACTGGTATAGTATCTTAAGAGTAGTTTCTGTGTATGGAAAATACCTGTGTTCTACTTAGTCATCCCTCCCCTCTATGCTTCCAACCTGACAACTGCTGATATTTTTACTGTCTCCATAATTTTGCCTTTTCCAGGATGTCACATAGTTGGAATCATACAACTTTAGCCTTTTCGGATTGGCTCCTTTCACTTAGTTATATGCATTTAAGTTTCCTCCATGTCTTTTCATGGCTCGATCATTTCTTTTTCATGCCAAATAATATTCCATTATTCTGGATGTACCACAATTTATTTATCCATTTATCTATAGAAGGACATCTTGATTGCTTCCAAGTTTTGGTAATTAGGAGCCAAGATACTATAAACATCCATGTGCAGGTTCTTATGTGGACATAAGTTTTCAACTCCTTTGGGTAAATACCAAGGAGTACGTTTGCTGGATCATATGGTAAGAATATGTTTAGTTTTGTAAGAAACTGCCAAACTGTGTTCCAAAGTGGCTGCATCATTTTGCATTCCCACTAGCAATGAATGAGATTTCTTGTTGCTCCACATCCTTGCCAGTATTTGCTGTTATTCCGGATTTTGGCCATTCTAGTAGGTGTTAGTGGTATTTCACTGTTGTTTTAATTAGCATTTCCTCGATGACATATGATGTGTAGAACATTTTCATTGCTTATTTGCCGTCTATATATCTTTTTTGGTAAGGTGTTTGTTATGGTCTTTGGCCCATTTCCGCTGCCCTTCCTTTTTTTTTTCCTGCAGTGCTAGCTATTAAACCCAGGACTTGCATATGCTAGGCAATACTCTACCATTGAGCTACATCCCCAGCTCAAAGTATCTCATCATCATTTATTTGTTTGTTTGTTTGTTTTATTTTGCTTGTGGTACTGGGGATTGACCCCAAGGTCAATGAATGCTTGTCACGCATTCTACCGCTGAGCTATATCCCTACCCCTTTTTTTAAAACTTTAAAACAGGGTCTCATACATTGCCCAGGCTGGCCTTGAATTTACAATCTACCTACATCAGCCTCTTTGAATAGCCAGGGTTACAGGTGTGCACCACTGGGTCCATTTTAATATCAGGGTTTTTTTTCTCCTCCTCCTCCTCCTCTTCTTAATAAGATTACTAGATAAAGGATCAATTTTATTTTTTGTTTTCTTTTCTTGAGTTTTTTCTCTTTTTTAAAAATCCCTTTGAGATGGATCTCCCCAAATGCTGAAGTTGACCTTGAACCTGCAGTCCTCCTGCCTCAGTCTTCTGAGTAGCAGGGATTATAGGCATATACCACCATGTACAACTTTTGATGAGTTTGAAGAGTTCTTTGGGTATTTTGGATAACTTCTTTATCAGATATGCCTCCTGCAAATATTTTCTCCCAGAATGGGGTTTGCCTTTTCATTCTCTTCACAGTGTCCTTTGCAGAGCAGGAAATTTTAATTATAAAATGAGCATCGTTATAATTTTTTTCATGAATCATGCCTTTGGATTAGTATCTTAAAAGTCATTGCCAAACCCAAGATCCTATAGATTTTCTCCCATATTATCTTCTGAGAGTTTTAAAGGTTTGTGTTTTTCACTCAGGTCTGTGATTTATTTGAGTTAATTTTTGTGAAGGTTGTAAAATCTGCATCTAGGGTTTTTTTTTTTTTTTAAACATGGATATCTAGTTGTTCCAGTACCATTTGTGGACAATTCATCTTAATTTTTATTTATTTATTTGCTATTACTTTATTCCATCCCCAGCCCTTTTTATTTTTTATTTTGAGATGTCTTGCTAACTTGCTAAGGATATTACTAACTTGCTGAGGCTAGCCTTGAACTTGCCATCCTACTGCCTTAGCCTGCAAAGTCATACAGGTGTGTGCTGTAGAGCCAGGCTCAAATCTTATTTTTTAAACTTGTTTTTCCTTCATTCCTAATTTCAGGGAAACAGCAGCATGTCCACCAAGAAAGAAATCCCACTTGATGCAAGTTCTTTCATATATGCAAGTTCTTGCATACATGCAAGTCCTTCATTCAGGCCCCCGAATACCTCTCATCTGTAATCCTGCTATAAACACCTCCCTGTCTACTTGGCAAGAGTCCCACCTTCCTCTGGTTTATTCTTTCTACTCCTACCAGATGATCCTTCTGCAAAGCAAATCTGATCATCTCTAATTTCTACTTAAAACCCTCCGTAAACTACCAATTTTATTTAAGATAAAGATCCATTTCCCCTTTTCAGGCTTAAAAGGTTTTTCCTGATTGAGTCCCAGCTACCCTGCCCTCTCCTCACTGTCATTACTTGGTAAACTGGCTTTTTGTGTTATTAGAGTATGTTCTGATCTTTTTGCGTCTGAGACCTTTGCTTCCTGCTCCTCCTTGCTCTGAAGCAAGGGGTTGTTTTCAGTCTGTGGTTGGTTGGCCTGTTGCTGTTGGCCTGTGGTGAGTCAGTACTTCATGGTGGGAGCATGTGACAGAGAAGGTTGCTCACCTCACAGCAATGCAGAAGCAAGAGAGAAAAAAGGCATGGCCCCAGTGTCCCCTTTAAAGGAATACCTCCAGTGACCTAACTCCCTCCCACTAGGCCTCACCTCTTAAAAGTCCCACCACTTCCTAATGTACCACAGTCCAACAAGGAAGCCTTTAATACATGAGCCTTTGGAAGAACACTCATCCAGACAACGGCAATTACAAACAAATTAAAATGAAGGAGAGAAGTGTAACAGACACCTGTGTACTCAGCACTGAGATAAAATACCTGTCAGTTATTTGACATATTTGCTTCAGGTTTTTCTTTTTTTAATTTTATTTTTTATTTGTTCTAATTAGTTATACATGACAGTAGAATGCATTGTGGCACATCATACATAAATGGAATATAACTGCTCATTCTTCTGGTTGCGTATGATGTAGAGTTACACTGTTCATGTAATCATATATGCACAGAGGGTAATAATGTCCAATTTATTATACTGTCATTCCTACCTCATCCCCCTCCCTTCACTCCTCTCTAATACAAAATACCTCTACACCCCCCACCATTGTGAATTAGCATCCACATATCAGAGAAAACATCCCGGCCTCTGGTTCTTTGTGGTTGGCTTATTTCACTTAGCATGGTATTCTCTAGTTCCATCTATTTACCAGCAAATGCCATAATTTCATTCCTCATTAAGGCTGAGTAATATTCCATTGTGTATATATACCACAATTTCTTTATCCGTTCATCTGTTGAAGGGCACCTAGGTTGGTTCCACAGTTTAGCTTATTGTAAATTGAGCTGCTATAAATGTTGATGTGGCTGTGTCACTGTAGTATGCTTATTTTAAGTCTTTCAGGTATAAACCTAGGAGTGGGATAACTGGGTCCAATTGTGGTTCCATTACCAGTTTTCTGAGGAATCTCCATACTGGTTTCCAGCGTGGTTGCACCAATTTACAGTCTCACCAGCAATGTATAAGTGTACCTTTTTCACTACATCCTTGCCAACATTTATTGTTGTTTTTATTCTTGATAATTGCCATTCTGACTGGAGTGAGATGAAATCTTAGAGTAGTTTTGATTTGCAATTCTTGAATTGCTAGAGATGTTGAACATTTTTTCATATATTTGTTGATTGATTGTATTTCATCTTCTGTGAAGTGTCTGTCCAGTTCCTTAGCCAATTTATTGATTGGGTCATTTGGTTATTTTATTTTATTTTTTATTTTTTGGTGTTAAGTGTTTTGAATTCTTTATGTTTCAGGCTTTTCTTATGCCTCTTAAGAAATAAGAGGTTTTAAACATAATTGAAGCTCCACCCCTCCAAAACCTTTATCTACTTTTTTACTTTTTTCCCCCTAAAGGTAAACACCAATCTGAAGTCACTGTGGAAAAGTCTTTTTACTCATTGCTTTTCTCATTAAACAGCTGGCACCTCAAGAGGAGAGGGGACAACGTGTCTGTTCAATGTGATTTCTCTATGCTCAGTGCAGGGCTTGTCAATAAATGTTTGTTGAACACAGCTGGAATGAAACTAGCCTTTACTGTGACACCTTCCATTCTAGTTCCTTCCACATTGTTCAGACAGCTCTACCTGTCCTTCTTAATTGGGCAGAACTGTGCTCCTTCTCAGAGAAGGGCTGAGGTTCCTGTGGGGCAAAAAGAAACAAAGGAAAGAACATGAATTTTAGAATCAAACTTACTGAATATGTGCCTTTTAGCAATTATTTCATCTTTGGATGTTTAATTTCCTCTTTTGCAAAAATTAGACTAATAATCCTTATTTGGTGGCATTTTTGTGAAGATTAAATAAAGCAACAAATGTGAATGTGCCTTTTGTGGTGGAATAGGTATTCAATGAATATTACCATTCACATCAAAATAATTAGGTGTTTTAATTTCCTGTTTTTCTTTCTCTGATTTTTCCCTTTGCAGCCCCTGTTGATTATTTTCTTTCCCTGTTTTTATGCTCAGTCACACCAACTGTTCTTTTGCCCCTTCCTTTCCACAGCCTAGAAAGGGGGCTCCACTAGGCCTGGGACTCCACAGCACAAGAACCCTTCAAGGTCCAGCTGCAGAGGGACCCAGTATTCCAAGTATTCCTTCCTTCTCTTTTCTTCATTAGAGGAAGGTCAGACATCATTTACCATCTGTGATGTACGCTCTAAAATGGCATTAATGCTAGAGGCGTCTTTCCCGTGCTCTTTGTTCCTTGAAGGCCAGGACTGTCTTTCAGTTGTCTCTCATTTTCCACATTTCCCAGCACTAGCTGACAGAGAGTGTGGTGGGACATAGTGTGACACGGAGTCAGTCTGCCTGAGTTGAAATCCTTCTGCCACTGGCTAACTGCATGATCTTGATCAAGTAACTGAACTTTCTTAGACCTTGGTTTCCTCAGCTATAAATCGAGAGTAATAATAATGTTACCTACCTGAGGGTACAGTTCTGAGAATTTGAATTAATGAGATGCATCTGTAAAGCATCTTGTGCTGCACTTTCCTAAGTGCTCAATAAATGCTAGCTAATGTTCTGATTATTACGTATTAACAGTGGCATGATATATGGCTTAACTAATGTTAGGGTTAATTGTATTAATTTCCTGTTGCTGTTGTAACAAATT
This sequence comes from Urocitellus parryii, assembly GCF_045843805.1. Taxonomy (NCBI): domain Eukaryota; kingdom Metazoa; phylum Chordata; class Mammalia; order Rodentia; family Sciuridae; genus Urocitellus; species Urocitellus parryii. The sequence goes on along the minus strand of NC_135541.1, from coordinate 43,905,075 downwards.
ACTGCAAAGTTCCCTTACTTAAAACACTACAAATTTATTATCTTATAGATCTTGGGGTCAAAGTCTAGACTGAGTTTTACAGGCTAAAATAAAAGTGTCTGGGCTGTGTCCTTCTGGAGACCATGGGGGAGAACCTGTGTCCCTGCCTTTTTCAGCTTTGAAAGTGTTGCCCATATTCCTTGGGTTGTGTCCCTGCATCACCCCTACCTCTTGTTTCTGTTTCCTTTGATGATGCTGACCTTCCTGCCTCCTCTTTCACTTATAAAACCTTATTATCTTGAGCCCACCCAGATAATCCAGAATAATATCCCATCTCAGGAGTCTTAACTTAATCACATTTGCAAAGTCTCTCTCTCTCTCTCTCTCTCTCTCTCTCTCTCTCTCTCTTTCACACACACACACACACACACACACACACACAATTTTTTTTGGTACTGGGGATTGAACCCTGAGGTACTTTCCACTAAGCCACTTCCCCAGCTGTTTTCATTTTCTATTTCAAAACAGGATATTCAGACTCCCAGTTTGCCGGGATCACAAATGTGCATCACCACACGTGGATTATAACATAATATATTCAAAGGTCCTAGAAATTAGGTGTGGACATATTTGGTGGGGGTGCAGGTATTCTGTTTACAGTACTTTTAAAATATATATATATATATATATATTTTAGTTGTGGTTGGATACAATACCTTTATTTTTATTTATTTATTTTTATGTGGTACTGAGGATTGAACACAGTGCCTCACACATGCTAGTAGAGTGCTCTACCACTGAGCTACAAACCCAGCCCCCTGTTTACAATACTTTTATGGTAAGAGTCATTTGTTCAATCAACAAGCATTCTTTTTTTTTTTTTTTTTACTTTTTTAGTTTTTCTCTTTAGTTATAAATGACAGTAAAATGTATCTTGACATATCATATAAACATGGAGTATAACTTCCCAGTTTTGTGGTTGTACATGATGTGGAGTTACACTGGTCGTGTATTTATATCATTCTACTATATTTCCCATTCCCATCACCCTCCCTTCCCCTCACTCTCCCTTCCCCTTACTCCTTCATGTCCAGTTCTGTGAACACCCCCATCCCCCACTGAGAGTCAGGATCCTTATATCAGAGAAAACATTCGGCCTTTGGTTTTTGGGGATTGGCTTATTTTGCTTACCATGATAATCTCCAGTTCCATCTATTTACGGGCAAATGCCATAATTTTATTCTTCTTTATGGCTCAGTAATATTCCATTGTGTATATGTACCACATTTTCTTTATCCGTTCATCTCAACAAGCATTCTTTGTCACTCTGTGTTGGGTCTGCTTTAGACACTGGGGCTCTAAACACACACAAAAATAATATCTGGCCCTCATGTTGCTTTCAGTCTTATGGAGAAGCTTTTTAAATTTTTTTAAAAATTTATTTTAGTTAGTTAAACATGACAGTATATCATACATAGATGGGATATAATTTCATTTTTCTGAGTGTACATGTTTCAGAATCATTTTGGCCATGTAGTCACATATATACATATAGTAATAATGTCCGTTTCATTCTATCTTTCCTATCCCCACATCCCCTCTACTTCCCTCCCATCACTTCCCTCTACCTAATCTAAGGTAACGCTATTCTTCCCTAGTGCCTTCCCCCCCCCCTCCCCGCATCTTATTGTGAATTAGCATCCTCATATTAGAGAAAATATCTGGCCTTTGGTTTTATGGGATTGGCTTATTTCACTTAGCATGATATTCTCCAACTTCAACCATTTACTGGCAAATGCCATAATTCCACTCTTCTGTAAAGCTGAGTAATATTCCATTGAGTATATATACCACATTTTCTTTTTCCATTCATCTGTTGAGGGACACCTAGGTTGGTTTCATAGTGTAGTTATTATGAATTGAGCTGCTATAAACATTGATGTGGCTGCATCACTGCAGTATGGTTTGGGTATGAAACCAAGGAGTGGGATAGCTAGGTCAAATGGTGATTCCATTCCCAGTTTTCTGAGGCATCTCCATACTGCTTTCCATAGTGGTTGCATCAATTTGTAGTCTCACCAGCAATGTATGAGTGTACCTTTTCCCCGACATCCTTACCAACATTTATTGTTGCCTGTATTCTTGATGATTGCCATTCTGACAGGAGTGAGATGAAATCTTAGAGTAGTTTTGATTTGCAATTCTCTAATTGCTAGAGATGTTGAACACTTTTTCATATATTTCTTGATCAGTTGTCTTTCTTCTTCTGTGAAGTGTCTGTTCAGTTCCTTAGCCCATTTATTGATTGGGCTGTGTTGTCAGTGGAACTATCTTATGCCAGCAGTTCCCAAAATGTGGAGGGGTAAATTACTTGAGCTTAGTACTTTTTTTGTTTGGTGGGAAACAGAAGATGCAGTGTTGTACTTGTTTTGTCCTGTGTATTCTAGACTTGGGTATGTGATTTTTTTGTCAAAGTTGAGATATTCTCAAAATTTATCTTCCAATGAGAAGCCAACAGAAACAAGACAAACAGATTTCAAGTAAGAAAGAGAAAGTGGAAGGACAATATTGTCTTTTATTTTCTGGTTAGCATGACAGTTGTAGGTGTGTATTAAAGGATTAGGAAGAATAATTTACTTTTGGCATCATCTGCCCAATAGAGTAAGTTCACTTCTACCCCTTAGAATTGACTCACAGATTTATTTTTGTCTTTATCTTTTTCTGACATGTATACTTTCAATTATCAATTTCCAGGATAATCATAGGTAACATTATTCTCTATTCATAGGAGTAGGAAATGAAAGAATGAGCACAGGAATGGGAATCACCTTCTAGAATTCTTAAGTGGTATGGGTTTTGGTTAGCAAGGCAATGCTCAGGAAAGGAGAAGAAATCAAAGATAATATTTTTTTAAGAGTCCAATTAATCCCATCTTTATTCCTGTTCCATTCTCAGAAAGAAACAAAAATCCCTTCTTTTGATCCCATGTTTCTGATTTAATAACTCTACCTGACTCCTTTAAACTTATCCTTTCCCCTCACACTTGTTTTCTTTCTCTCTTTTTTTGGGGGGGGGATGAGGGTGGGAGGATCAATTTTTTATTGGTTCTTTTTAGTTGTACCTGATATAGAATCCATTTTGACATAGTTATAAAAGCATAGTCTCCGCAGTTTTCTTCTTGTATGACTGCCAAGATGTGGCCTAACAGCATGTGGAGGACAGAAGCTATAAGGGTTTTCCCTCTTCCCAAGTACGTGGCAAGGGGGCACTTTTTTTTCTTTTGGTAGAGTCCTGGGCTTTGTATATACTTTGTTTTTTGTTTATACTTTGCTTTCTTTAGCTTAGAAAGGACCATTAATAGCTGGAATGGACTTCTTAAAATGCAAGAAGAGCATGTCAGCTGCCCTTTTGTTTATTCATTATTTTCAAGGGTGGGACCTTTGTGAGTCACTTTACTTTGTAGAGATCACACAGTTCATTTTGTGAAGGGTACATCGATATTCTCTCATTCAACAAAATTTCCCTGGTACCTACTGTGTGAAACAGATGCAGCAGGGAAGGAGGAAGAGAAGGGAAGTAACATCTACTGAGCTTTAGTATGTGCACGTTGTGGGACATTTTATGCTATTTAATTTGTGGAAGAAGTTTAAGTCATTATGCTCAGAGGGCTTCAATATGGAAGGCAAGTTTCCTCTTTCGTGCTAGCTCCAATTGCCTGTCTATAGCACTGTGTCAAAAAGGATTGCGAGGCTGAGCTGAAGCGTGATGGGAATGAATGGTGAGATCAATAAATAATGTCTGCTATAACTCTGAGGGGACAATGGCAACACATAGGCCATGTAAACTTTCATTTGCTCATTAAGCTCTTCCCTAATACCAGCCATTTACTTAGCACCATGAAGGCATATATATATATTCATAGAAATGCAAAATAAGGCACTATGTGACCAATACTGATGGAGTACCACAAATACATTGTGCCAAAGAAGTATAGAGAAATTGCTCTGGATAGACAGAGAAGCATCAAAGAACAGTTGTCACATGAATTGTGTTAAAGTTGGACAAGAAAGCAGAACCACTGTGAGTTATGTAAGAAGGGATTCATTAAAGCAACATGACATCACCTAATTGTAAGGAGAGCTGGGGATGGAAGGCCCAGAAAGGGGAGCTGGAGTATAAAATCCCTGGCTAGCATCCACTCTGAAACACCAGCATTGGTGGTGAGTAGGAGCTTGCTAGGGAAGTCCAGAAAGCCACATATACCTACCTGCTAGAGTTGACCCTATAAGAGGAACTGATGAAGAAGCCTCTAGAAGGTTGTTTGCTTGACATCTGGTGATGGGCTGGGGAAGTTGACGGTCATCAGTACCAAGAGTTGGGAATAAAAGCTGGTCTCAGGAACAGGAAAGAGCAAGCAAGAGTTTGTTCCTATTTCTGTCAATCAACACATCTAATCAAGACTTTATTCTTCCAGAACACTCGCACGTTTCGCTTGTGGTCAACCCGAACCTGTAATTATACAGGAAGAGATTTGGGGAAGTGTGGTTCCTGCTTGGCCAACTTGATATAGTTCAAAATCATCACACCTTAAAAAGCTTGATAAATTTGTGAAATAGTAGTGAGCACAGCATGTTAGCAAGTCTCAGTGAGCAAAAAGTCTTGGAGGTAGGGGTGAGGAAGCTAGATTTCTTAAACTCAGGTTTAAGAAAACCTGAGTAAATCAGCCTGGTGCAGTGAAGGGCTTATGCTGGAAGATAAAATTGGAAACAAAGATGAGAGTCATTATTAACTTAGTCAACCATTATTTATTGAGCACATAGTATTACCAGGCACTGAACTAGATGGTAGAACTATATAGTGCTAAATATAAGAGCTCAATTTTGAAAGACTTTGAACATCAGATTAAAATGTTTGCTCAGTTTTAGGTCCATCTATAGATAAATAGTTGGCTCTTCCATTTGGAACAACTGGTCAATTGCATTTCTCCATTAATTCAACTCAATAGACTCTAAATTCAACTCAGCTAATGTTGAAGTGCCTTCAAATACATGCTCCTCCAGGCACACTATTATTGCCTTCTCAAACAGTTTAATGTGGCTTCATCTGATAACATTGGGTGGAGTAGAAATACTGAGTCACTTCTTTCTCTGCCAATTTTTTTCGAGTGATTTGTGTCCACATTTATTTTATACACTGATGTCCTCATTCCAAAGCAAAAGCACTTAAGGGAGCCAAACAATGTACAGATTATATTGCCTGGAACCCCAAATTCTTGTTGAAACAAATGTTACTTCATAAAAATGTTGATGTGTGATTTGTATTAGTGTACCTTGGGTAAGCACCTGAGCTCTGTGCTAGTACATTGTAACACCTGTGATTGTTGTGTCTCAGGCATTGCACAAGTGCTCTGTTTAACTCTTGCCAAAGCCCCAGAAGCTAGGTACTTTTATTGGCTTTACAGGTAAAGGAAAGCAATACTTCATGAGATTAAGCAACATTTCCAGGATTATATAATGAGTAGGAAACATGAACTAGAAATCGAATCTTACCCACTCCACAGCCCAATAAATGAGCAGGCAACCACTCTATAGTTGGGAAACTAGTGACTTAGAGACTCCTTCAGGTGATTCAGGGGGCATATTTTATAGGCAGAAAAGGTGTCTGAAAGATATCACTCATGGTCTTAAAGATACAAGTTGAGGATAAAACACCTGTGCAAAGAAATCTGCAAAGAGCAAAAGGAGACCTCTGAAATCTTTCCACTGCATTCCAAGGATACAAATCCGCACCTGAGCATTTCCTCAATTCCAAGATGTGTGCACCTGCATGTCACACCCCTCCTGTGGATATTTGGATAGCTTTGAGTATTGTGTGAAGGGTACTTTCTGCCTTCAGAACCGTCCCTAAACTTGTTGCTGGGTGATGTGGATATGCTGCCATTTCTGCCAAATAAGCAATGTAGTGAGCATCTCATTGCATGGCATGTGTGCATCTGTACATGAGAAAGAGTTACGAGTTGTGACAAAAATGAACCAAAGCAAGGAAAGTATCCAACCTGTGATGGGTTTGCCACAAAGTCAGTGACATTTCCTTCTTTTCATTTCTATTTACCATTCTGGCACCAGGATCCTCACTGAAGTGTCTCTGTGTATTCCTTAATACAGAGCACATCATCCTCACACTGCTGCATCTAGTCAGAGTTTTGTTAACGTGCAGGTTGCCAAGCAATGTTGCACTGAATCCTCATAACAGCTTAGCAAGGTAGGCAAAGTGAACTCAGAGGAATAGACTTGCCCAGCACATTAGTGGCCAAACCCAGACTAGTCTGTGCTTTTTCTGCCCTGCTTTTCAACTAATATCAGTTCTGGGAAAGAAAACACCATAGTTAAGATGAGTTTTCACTTTTTAATCAGATTTTCACATGCTGACATCCTGATTTCTTTTGGGTCCATTATAATTAATTCTGGAGTGGGGACTACCTGAGGTGCTATTGTTTCAGGGGTGGGGGTGGGTATACAGGAATCCAAAGCTCTCAGGCCTATGACCAATGGGCTACCTTCTTACAGCACAGACAATCCAAACTAAATGTGACAAATGGGCAGAAACTCATAAGTATTCCAGCTCTTCACTTCCCTACTTTGATTACATTGTACTGGATGGGCATTTGGAACTCAGTTCAGGGTGCATATAGTTGAATTATGCAATTTGCTGATATGCAATTAACCGGAGTAGCAACACATTCAATCTAATGGGGGCCAGACAGAGACTGCATAATTCTTGGGAGCACAAGCTGATTATGCAGTTAAGTGATATGCACTTAAGAGAAGTGCACCACATCTATCTGATCCCATTTCTTTCAATAGATTCCTCATGGCACTTTACCCCAGCCTTACTGCTTTTATGGTAAAACATATTCTAACCTGTATTCACTTGAAGTGAGAACCTTACGGTTCATATGTAGATTTGGGATTCATTTCTTTTTGAAACCAATCTTTTAAAATCTTAACCCTTTAATACACGAATGGGTAGGCAAGCAAGAAAGGAAAGGGGGAAATCTAGGGCTCAGCATTCTGTGTCTTAGGGTTAGAGAACAACTCCTGAATTGTACAATTTATGATTATTCAACCCCCCCAACTTTTTTTGTTTTGGTTTGTGAAATCATGTTTCAAATGCAAACGTGAGGTGCATAAAAGATTTATTTTTAAAAGCAAAGGCCTCTGCACTCAGTATTTTTTTTTAACTCGAAAATGGATATTATAGAAAGGGGGCCCTTTTACGAGAAATTCCAATTAAATGACAGTTCATAGAGTATGGCCAGTTTTAAGTTACTCTGATGATGATGGATCATTAATTTAATTTGGCAGTTTTTACAGTTTTATTGTATATTTGCTGCATGCCCTAGATTGACCTAAATCCTTTGTGGGACCCCAAGAAATATAAAATATGGTGGATTATCCTCAGCCTCTTTGGGAGGTCATGACCTATGCATACAAAGTAAGTGAAGAACAATGAAACAGAGCATATAACTAGGAGTCAAAAATGGTTGTTAAAGAGAATAAGAAATTAAAGAAATCAGAGAGGGGAGATAATGGACTGGGCTAAAGTTTTTTCATCACTAGAGGGAGACAGAGGGAGAAGCAAGGGTCTATGCTTCATATAAGAACAATTCAAACAAATAAAGCTGTTACTTACTATCCCAAATTTACAGATGAGGAAACTGAGGCTCCAGAATATGAAGGAATTTTCCTATGATCCACAGGTAGTGGGAAACTGAGTCATAATTTAGAATCAGGTATATCTGTCTCCACCATTCTTCCTTGGAGGCGTTCACTCAGGAGGCTGTGGCAGACAAGCTGTGGAATATACAGACATCTGCTGGGAGAATTATGTGACCATCATCAACATTCCCATCCTGAGGTCCTGTGGAAAGATTTCAAGGAGCAGGTGGGAATTGTAGTCTCATTTTGAAGGGTCTGTTTCTTATCCCTCTACTAGAAGAGATGACAGCCTTATATATGCAGCTTTTCTTAACTTAATAAATTTCTGCAAGCTCAGCAAAACCAAATGTGGCGATTAAGCAAAGAACAGATTAACTCAGCATTTGGGAATGGTGGTGGGCTAGCAAGAGAGAATGACAAAGATTAATGGGATCACAAAATCATCAAATAAGCTTTCCATAAAGGAGATTCTGCTCGTGGTCCATCAGGGATGAGGAGTGTGATTAGAACCAGCTAGGACTGAAGTGGTTGGTCCCTGTCCTTTAGATTTGTATCAGTAGTACTCCAGGACTTTCTGTTACTTAATAATTTACTCCTTACCAGTGTTAGTTTTCTACTGTTCCCGAACAAATTATCACCAACTTTGTCGCTTTAAACACCCATTTATTATCTCATGGTTTCATGTCTGGGGGACACATGGGTAGATTAGTTAATTCCCCTGCTCAGACTTTTAGGTGTTAGCCAGAGCTGCATTCTATTTGGGGACTTGATTGGGGAAGGAAGACTCTACTTTTAAGATCATTCAGGAAGGTTTAGAATTCAGTTCCTTGCAGGTGTAGGATTTCTGGTGACTTCTTTCTTTAGCATTAGTATGCTTCTGGAGAGCCTTTGAGGTCTGTGAATGTGCTTCCATTCTAAAATTAACCACACATGTGCTCCTCCTATTCTTTGTTAAGGATCACACCATTCAAAGAGTTGTTAAAAAACCCAAATCCTGAAGGTTACCCTTGAGTCTTCAATTCATCATCAAGTCCTACTGGTCATACCTCCAAAAATAAATCTTGACTCTAATAACTAGTTTCCACTTCATAGTCACCACCATTCAGCAAGGTACCATCATCTCTTACCCAGTCCTTTTCTTACTCTGTAATGACCTCCTTTCTGCTCTTCTTGCTTCCCTGCTGGTCCTCCCTAAATCTGCTCTCCACACACCAGCCAGAGTGGTCTGTAAAAAAAAGGAAACGAGGTCATACCACTTCCTTTCTCAAAATCTTCCCATGGCTTCTCATTGTAATTACAGTAAAATCCAAAATCCTGATTCCTTTGTGGTCTGGCCTTGCTTACCTCTGATTCTAGCTCCTAGCACTCCCCATCCAGGTCACCATGTTCTGACCATGCAGGCTTCCTTGTGCCCCTCAAGTATAACACAGTCCCACCTACCTCAGTCTTTGTACTTGCTTTTCACCTGGAACTCATTATCCCTGGACCTGCATGTGGCTGGCTACTTTTCATTATTCAGGTCTTGATGCAGTGCCATCTCTGTACAGAGAACATTCTTGCCTAACTTTTGTAAAGTAACAATACCTCTACACCTAAAATCACCCTTTACCCTGTTAGTCCACATGTCACATGCTTTTTCTCAACATTTTTTTTAAGTTAAAAAAATTCTTTTAGTTGTTGATGGACTTTTTATTTATTTACATGTTGTGCGAAGAATCGAACTCAGTGCCTCATGCATGCTAGGCAAGCGCTCCACCAGTGAGCCATAACCCCAGCCCTCTCAGCACTTCTTACTGGCCCAAAATATCTCCCCCTCCCTCCCTCCTTCCTTCCTTGTTATAAACAGCTGAGTTGGTGAATTTGCTAGGCAGCAGGAGAAAACTTCCTTTCTTTCTTTCTCCCTCCCCTTCTCCCCCTCCAGTTATTTATATATCATTTTTTTTACTTCATTATTGCCTTTTCTTCTTTCTAGAATGTAAGCTCCACAAGGGACTTTGAGCACTCTGCCTGGCACATGTTTAACCAGAATGTATGTAAAAAAATAAATGAATATTTTAAGGAGGGCATTAAAGGATTATTAATTCCTATTTTAATCAGAAATATTAGGTTACTTTGCCAAAGTTAAATTATTGTCCAGTGTTTACCCCTAAATTCTCCAAAGGCTGGGGCCATATTTTAGATGCTTTTCTTACCCTACCATGCTCATTGGTACATAGTCCCCAGGAAGGGGATAGAGTGGTTAGTGAGTTGGAAGCCTGACTCTGCTCTACTCAGTGTAACCCTGGGCAGGTTATTCAGCCTCATTGAGACACTATTTCCTCATATGTAAAATAGGGGTAAAAACAGTACTTGCCTCACAGAGTTATAAAAATCAATTCAAGTGTTACAGGTAAAACGCTCAACTCACTGTTGATACATATCAAGGGCAATAGATTTTCTTCATTTTCTTGTTTCATTTTTGCTCCTTTTTTCTCTTTCTAGGCATTCAATTAATGTTTGAGCTAAAGAGTTGACCTTTCTGTAGTTTTCAGACTGTTGGCATGAGTCATCTTATTTCTTTCAATTGCTCTAATTCTAAGCAGGCCTTTTTTCTTGATTTTTAAACTCAAATGTAAGGAGCATCGTTCTCCATGAAAAACAGCAAGGAAGGCCAGCCAGTTGGGAAGGTGCATTCTGTAGGCTTCTTGGTCAGGAGCTAGCCCTGATGAGGAGAAGGAATGCCTTGGCTACAGAAAGTTTCGATTGTGAGCAGAATTTCAGGCCTTAGGCATTTCCAAGGAGTCTAGCTCCTTGCTGGGTTTTAGAATCCTTCATTGCTTTGTGTGCTTTCTTTATGCATAGGGAGACTGCTCCCCTCTTCCCTTTCTTTTACCTTTTTTCTGATTTCCTTTCTTTTTTCACTCTTTCCCGAGTCACTGCCCTCTTCCCTTTCCACCTTCCCTGCCCTATGTCAACACAATACCTCTAATCAAAATCCTGCCTTTGACTCTCTTTACCAAGCCTTCCACCAGAAAGGCAGCAATTAAAAACAGGGTTGCAGAATGTCTAACAGGAGCCTATGTTCAAATTCCTGGTTTTGCTACATATTAGCTTGGTGCCTCTATTTCCTTATTGATAAATTAAGACTAATAATAATCTATTTTACAGTTGAGGGTTCTTGTGAAGATTTAAGAGATAATCTGTGAATACTGATATACACTTAGTAGCTGCTTAAAAATATTAATTTTATCTCCCATATCGATGCCCCAACCAGATGGACAGATGTGAATCTCTCTTTAAATATGAAGTCAAACTAATTATTTTTTAAGGATTTTTTAAGTTGTTGATGGACCTTTATTTAATTTATTTATATGTGAGGCTTAGAGTCGAACCTAGGGCCTCACACATACCAGGCAAGCACTGTACCATTGAGCCACAACCCCAGTCCCCAAACTAATTCTTGTAGTAGCTTTATTTATAATAGGCAAAGATTAGAAGCAACCAATTGTCCAGCAATTGGTGAATGGGTAAACTGTGGTCACAATCTAACCATGGATGAAATATTCATCAATGAAAAGGAACATGTCATCAATGCCCATAGAAATATGTGTGCGTCTTGACAATTATGCTAAGTGAAAGAAACCACTCACAAAAGAGGACATACTGTTTGATTCTAGTTATATAAAGTGTTAGAAAAGAAAAGTCTGATCTATAGTGACAGAAAGCAGAGCCAGTGATTGCCAAGGGCTGAGGATATGAATTGACTGGCACAGGGGAATGTCTAGGATGAAGAGCATGTTCTGGATCTTGAGTATGGTGGTGGTTGTCAAAATGCATGCACATCTACAGTTAAAATGGGTGCATTTTATTGTATGCAAACTACACCTCAATAATGCTAATTTAGAGAAATAAGAATCAAGAGAAACTCAAAACTGGGACAACCCACACTTGACAGTACCTGGAAATAGCAACTTGTCCTTTATTACATACATCTAAGGAAACAGAAAAAAAAAATCCTTTGTTGTATATTCTGGCAGAGGTATTAGCCACTCCGTGCAGGAGGAGTTGTTCTGGATGTGGTGTTGTGCTTTCATGGTTTGGGAAGGAGAACATCTGTTCGGTGCTATCAGCTTTGTCCCTTTGTCCCCAGAGGGTATGGGGTGTGTTATATTACTTTATGAAGGCTTCTCAAGTTCTGCCCATCTTCTTTCACTCCTTCACATCCCCCTTTCATTTTCTTCCTTTCTTTGTATTTCTTTCCCCACCAAGTTCAGTGAGGTTCTCAATCACTAAAAAACAGATCACCTCACAGTTATCTGAAAAGCCAGGTTTAAACAGGAAAAGTAAGCAGGAAAATTTCAGGCAATTGGCTGAGATGATCCAAGCAAGGTTCTGCTTTTTACCTTGTCCTCATAATCATCAGGGTTTCTTTGCCTGAATAATTAAGGCTAATTTTTCATTGTTCTTCTTGCCTGTGCCAGTAGAGAATAGGGAGCTTGGGGGTTTGTAGATTAAAAAAAAAGTTTAAAGTTAACCTAACACATCTATTTGAATATATTAAAGGCTATATGGTATTGCATTGTATGGTCAAACAATATTTTAACCATTCCCCTATTGATGGACATTTAGTTTCTTTCCATTCTGTTTTGCTAACACAATCAGAACTATAATAAAACAAAGCTTTTTTGTGTGTGTGTTATATATGTGTGTATATCTTCATAAATCTTTGTATGACTATATATGTATGTTTGTGTGTGTATGTATATATGTCTGTGTGTATCTATATAAAGATATGTAGACATGTTAATATATGTTTATATATGTGTATTAGTGTATTTGTAGAACAGATTGTATAGATGCCTAGATGTGTAACTCTGGGTCAAGGAGTTCACACATTTCATATTTTGATAATTATTGCCCATATCCTCTAAAGTGACCTCACAATTAATTACTTCAGAGTGCTCCTTCCTCCCACACTCCCAATAACACGATGGGTAAATTGGTTTTTGAGGCATTTTGAAAATTATTACAAAATTACTTATTTTATTTAACAAAAGATGTGAGAAAGACCTATCTATGCCCTACTCTGTGCTCAGTCTGGGAAGTAGGTATGCCTAGTTAATGTGGTCACTGCTTTCATAGTGTGTGTACTCTATCCGTGCAACAAGACCGACACACACACACACACACACACACACACACACACACACACACTCATGCTTAACATGTAATGGCAATAATTTCATTGTCATGATTATCAATCATCTCTATCAAGATTAATTGAAAATACACTAACTGCTTATGCTGAGGGTCTTATGATAGGGGCTATTGCCCCCCTTCTTTTGAACATGATATTTCTGTTAGTGCACCCTGATTGCTAAGGTTTCTACCCTAAAGTTGTCTAATTCTGAGAAACTTAAACATTCCCTGTGCCCTCAAACAGGGATATTATGCTATTTCACAAAATCCTTGATTAAGAAGGGCCATTTCAATTACCACCACTGTATTTTAGAAGATGATAAGGGGAAACACTGAAAATGTTTTTAACCAGGAACAGAATGGTGCAAAGTTAAGCCATGAGATGTTTTACCCATAACAAAGTTTCTGCATTATTATTAATGTTTCAGAAAATACTGTTTTCTTCCAGGTATGTAAATTTTGTGTTCACTGTGGTAGCATAAGCAGGTGGGTGCAAAAGTGCCTGGTCCATTATGCATGACCATGAAAGCACTGTGGTCCATAAACACACAGCTTCCTTCTACAGTACATTTATTAAATCTGTTCAAATTAATTGCCCATTTGATGCTCAGGTGGCTGCTGCAACTGCTGCTCAACGGAAGCTCCAAGAAAAGAACAGAGAAACATAAACAATTGACATTCTAACAAGAGGCATTGTCCTCACTAGAGATTCATTAGGAGAAAAGATTTTGGTGCATATAAATTGCTTTTGGAAGGAGGTCTCTTGATCAGCAGCTAAGGATACCTTGACAGGAGGGACAGGTCTGGATTGATAGACAGCAGCAAGGAAATGCTAAAATGCCACTTAAAGGCAGAGCTGAAATCATTCCAACTCACTTGGACCCAGGGTTTACTGTGCTGGGATTCCATTGGCATCATTATTTGTCATCGCTAAGTAATTTGTTGGCCATGGAGAATAGGCTTCCTGTCCTTCCCCCGGAGTCTTAAACTATTTAGGGTCACTGGATTCCCTTGGCCATGTGATGAAGGTTCTCATCCTCGCCCCAGAAAAACAGCCCTTATATATACTCTTAGGACTTTGCATATAATCTCTAGAGCATCATAGACACCCCCTGGACCCTATGGACCTGGGTTAAGAAACTCTATTTTGTGTTCGTTTCCTGTTTTCTTCACCTTTCACTCCTAGCAATGTTCCTGGTAGTTTTTCCCTTCTCTGGATGGATGAATCCCACAGATTCTACCCTTTCTTCAAGCTCAGCTCACAATCTCACCTTTTTGGAGCTCTTTGTGTTCTGAACTCCTAGGGTAATTGGAGTTGGTAACACTCAAATTAGTGCTCACTTCACTCCCAGCTCAAAAACCCTTTTTCTTTAGAGGCTGGGTTAGGTAGTCCTCTACATTTCCTCTGACACTCTTGTGTTAGAACTCTTACCACAGTATTTTCAACTTATCCTCTCTCATATCTGTCCCCTCACTGTAGTCTTCAGGTCACAGTCTTATATCCAATACAGAGCCTGGCAAAGGAAAAAACTCAGTAAATATTTGTAAATTAAACTTTTTTCTTCACTTCCAAACTTTGCAACATGTTGTTGCTCTGTCTGAAACATTCTTCCTTCATTTATTATTTGCAAATTCCTGTTAATGTAAACATCACTTCCTTAGGAAAATCTTTTTAAAAAATTTTTATTTACTTATTTTTAATTGTTGATGGACCTTTATGTGGTGCTGAGAATCAAACCCAGTGCCTCACACATTCAAAGCAAGCACTCTGTCACTGAGTCACAACTCCAGCCTGGAAAGCATTTTTGACACCCAGATGAAATTAGGTTCCCTCACACAATGCTCTCGAAGTGAATTTGAACTTCTCCTAACATTGCAAGTCATTATAATTCCTTGCTTAATAGTTATGTACATTGTTAGAATATAAGATTTAAGAGAGCAAAGGCTATAGGGCTTGCTTATTTATGTCTGTGCACCCAAGCACTAGGATATTGTACAGTCCCTTACAACTCAAAGTGTGGTTTGTGGACCAGCAGAAGCAGCGTCCCTATGATCATGCTAGAAATGCAGAATCACAGGCCCTATCCTAGACCAATTGAATCAGGATCTCCAGGTGATTTACATACACATTAACATTTGAAAAGCAGTGGTCTCATACAAACAGATTCAATAAACACATACCAAATGAATAATAAATGTTGAACTGGGCAAAATGGAACCAATTTAGCTTTGGTAGTCCTATTGTCTATAGCACAGGGCCTGGCTCAAAGTAGGCACTAAGCCAGTAGATGAGAAGTGAGTATTGTCTTCCATTGTTCTACATTTACTATAGTCTCCCCAACTAGCTTATAAGCCAAACTTCAGGGTCAGGGTCATAATTTGACTTTATAACTTCACCCTTCTCTGAATGCATAATAGGTACTCAATTAAAGGCTAGAAGCCAACTTGATGCTTCAA
The DNA here is from genome assembly GCF_045843805.1 of Urocitellus parryii. Taxonomy (NCBI): domain Eukaryota; kingdom Metazoa; phylum Chordata; class Mammalia; order Rodentia; family Sciuridae; genus Urocitellus; species Urocitellus parryii. The sequence goes on along the minus strand of NC_135541.1, from coordinate 43,889,743 downwards.
TGTTAACTATTACCCATCAGAGAGGATATTTTGGAGGGTGGGGTGTGTATGGAGTGATTAGGAATATTTCTAGTTGTCTGAAGACCCTAAAAAGTCTTGATGCTTTTAGTCTTCAGCCTCATTTTCCGGAAGGAATATCCCATGCAGGGCAACAGAATGGAGAGACCACAGGAACGAGAACTTTGAATTTCTGGTTTCCACTCTTTGCTCAGGACACTGTTTGGTTTGAAAAGGTCTAATTATGCCACATACACAAGCAAAAACAGTGAAACAGATCTTTTTGAGTAGCGTGTTTTAGTATAATTGCCTCTTCCAGATTTTCTCAAGGGAAAAAGAAAAAAAAAAACACTTGCTTTTTGGCATTTGGTCTTAGTATTAGGACAACTTACAGACTGTGGGCAAAGGCTTTGTGAAAACAGGCATATTGATGCATAAGGTTAGTGTTTTAACTTTGTAATTAAGTGAAGGAGCTATATTAATGCACTTAATGAATTCTCTTGATGGTCTGGATGAACGTTATGCTGTGTTAAAACTCAGCTGACATTTCTTAGCACCTGAGCTCAATGCTGCAGAGTCAACCCTTGACCTTCAGGAGCTCAAGTCTAGAGAGGAAGATCACATTCAGATTTTTAAAATAGTCCAGTTGTTGCAATGTCAAAATTTAGAGGTTATGGCAAGAATTCTGTTTCTTTAAAGCTATGGGATTTTTTAGGAAGCAGCTTTGGAATCTTGCAATCCTACAACCTTTGACTTTTAAATTATAAATCACAAACTGTCTGAAATAGTTGAAAGATCATTCTGCATTGCAAAGAGTCGGATGTAACAGCGGAGATCTCATCAAACAGTGCCTCTGCTCCACCCTGCCTGCTCTGGGAGAATGTCCACCATCTCGATTCTTCATGGACAGTTCTAAAAATACTCAAGGAGTTCTCATGTGAACTTCACCTATTGGTCCCTGGCTACTGGGTGGTAGCCACCATTTGGGCTTTCCTTCTCTAGCTCCCTGCAATGAGTCTTCTTTCACAGTAAAAGCTAGTGCCCTGCCTCACCAACGATACTATCCGCAGGTCCATCGAAGGCCTGCCACTGTTGCTGGTGTCAGCAGGCATGCATGGCCAAACCTGTCAGCTTCGCCACAATTCCACTGCTGCCGCTTACTCTATCTACAGATATGATTGACACTTCCTGTGTCCTTCGTGACTGTCCAAAAGTCCCTAAAACAAAATAGGGCACACACCCTGAATCTGGTTGGCAATCTACCCAGGAGCCAGGTAAACAAGGAACTTCGGAGTCCCAGCCTTTCTAGTCCCCAATTCATATTTTCTGCCTGATACCTCAACAGGTAGGAGAGGCCTGACACAAGAACCCCAAGCTCTGGTTCAGATGTTCTGGACTGTGTCCTGTTTTGGTTTTTTATTCTTCTGGGAGGAATTAGAAATAGGTATATGTATACCTGTGCTCCCTATGCCACCAAAATTAGCCTGGCAAAACACTCCCTGCCTGTAGTCAGCTCTAGCCTGCTGAGGAGAGGCAGATTTCCTAAGACTGTTTGTCCTAGACTGTCCCATTCACACTGGGGACCTGGGCTGTGTGCTTTGATTGCCCACCTTAGAAATGAGAACAGTTTGGTTTGGTCAAGAGGTCGAGAATCCTATGTACCCAGCACACAAGGCAGTCAGGAACAAAGGCTTTGGTAGCCAGAGTTGACTTCAGTATTTACTCTGCCACTTCTTGTCTACTCTGGGACTCTGTTCTCTTATCTACAAAATGGGGGAGTTCTTAGAATACTGGGGAATATTAAGTAGGATTGCGTATATTGTGTTTAGCTTAGACCCTGAATCACAATCATTACCCTACTATTGTTTGCTACTCATAATAACAAAAATAGTTAAGTGTTTTTAACAGCAAAATATATGGCTACGGTGTCATAACCTGTCTTCCTGTCCTTAGCTTCTTATTCACAGCTATCCGTTTTTCATTCTCCCCCAAGAGTTTTGATCATACTACTCCCCTATGTAAGAATGTCAGATGGCTTCTTATTACTTACAAATGAAGTCCAAAGACCTTCTTGTCTTCAGGCCCTTTGATCTGGCCCCAACAAATTATTACCCCCTTTTCTTCACCACTGTTCTTCACACCTCCTCCGCTCTAGTTAAAATCAGCCAGCATTCCTCACACATGCCCACATTCCAGGGACTGCCTGTCCCTTTATCTAGAATCCAGATCTTATCTCTTCTTTGATGCCTGGCTCAAGTGCTACCTCCTCCACCAAATCTCTCCCAACCTATAATAAACCCTATAGCTCTTGCTACACCTTGAGGCCCTCATCCTTTGTTGTATCTGTGTAAAACTATGCTTAAAGTTTATATAGATACAAAAAAGGGCTGGGGATGTGGCATCTCCTATAGCGGGAGATTGGTGATGATATCTATCCGATTCATTTGCACATTTCTAAACCAGAGCTGCTTAACTCAGAGATGTTGACATTTGGGGATAGAGAATCCTTTCTTTTGTAGTGGGCTACCTTGGACATCAGAGGATGTTTGGCAGCGATTCTTACCTCTGGTTACCAGATGCCAGTAGCAGCACCAACCTCTGCTGCAACCTCTAAAAATGTCTCCAGACATTGCCAAATGTCCCCTGAAGGGTGAACCCACCCCCAGTTGAGAGCCACTGCCCTAGGCTAAACTATGGGGGTGTGAACATGGATGGCTCTCAATAAATGCTCATGAAAGGAAGAAAAGAGTTTGGCTTAGGTCCTTTCAAGTTTGGGAGAATTGTGGGATACATAGTTAATGATATTCTTTCAGACATTGGAAACAGAAATATAAAGTTTCTTTGGACTAGAGATTGAAATTTGAATGCTACCAGCAACAGAATCAGTGATTTACCATGTTTTAATGTTTAGGAGCCTGGAGTCAGGCATTCCAATAGTGGCTTAACCACTGTAAAATGTCACTATAGTATCTTAAGCTCTCTGAACTTAAGTTCTCTCATTCTATAAAATGGGGATAATAATGATAACATACTTGGGTAAATTAGGTAATACATATAAAGTGGTTAACAGAGAGCCTGGAATAGAGTAAGCACTTAATATTAGTTTGAAACTATTATATGATTAATAATGTTGATTTATTTCCATCCTTTCATAGATCATGACAATGTTATTTCTGGTTTATACATGGGTTGTAGTTAGAACTTGTATCTTCTGATCCCCAGTTTTCACTGGATCATATTCATATGGCATAATGCAAATGGAGTCTCATTTACCAGACAGGTGCTCATTTTTTATTTGGAAACTGAGGGTTAACACCCTACTGCAAAAATTCTTTCTCAATTGGCAGATACCATGATTGGGAAGTTCAATAACTGCTGATTAAGCACTTTGGGTAAAGTAGATGTAATAGATACCAGATACATGATTCCTGTTTTGCTAAAACTTCACACCTGCCTATTCGTAGCTTACTAATACATAAGCTCAAGGATTCTGTCCTTTAGGCAACACAAAACTAATTCATAAGTTTAGCAACCAGTTGGTATCAGCTCCAGGCAGCACTTGGTGTTTGGAGTCAAGCTGCATGAGCAGTTGACTTGACCCAGAGCAGGAGCTGTGACAGAAGCTCCACTGGACACCAGGTAGAGGAGGAGAAGCCACCTTCCTCCTGAGAGAGCTCATCAGCTAAACATGTCAGTGCAGGCCAAGCTACAATAAGGCAAAATAATTCTCTTGCCTTAGAAAATAAATACCAAAGAGGTCAGGAAAACTGAGCTGGGAAAAAGTCTTTAACCTCCCCAAGTCCCTCTTTACTCATCTGCAAAATGAGGGCGTGGGGTGAAATTGGCTGTTCTCAATTAATGGCTACACACATTGGAGATGGATCAGTGGATCAGCCTACGTGGTACAGGATTTTTGTAGCAATTACTAGCCATTAACAAAATGCCTAACAACACATAAGTATACCTGGGTGCTGGGAACAAGTGTAGGGAAAGGGATGTTTCTTTCTTTCTTTTTTAAAAAATACATTAGGTCTGTTATTATTGTTATTATTCCGTAGGCTAAGTTTATTCCTTTTTTCATTCATTCATTCATTCATTCAACAGTTTTTGGCTGAGTCACACACTATGCTCTGGGCTTGTCCTGGGACAAGGTATTCTTGGCTCTCAAAGGCAGTTTTTCACTTAACCAGTTAGATCAATTTCTAGGTCGCTGGAGGCAGCATGATATCTTTTCTCTTCCAGACGTGAATTTCTGTAGTGAATGCGCTACGACTCCCTTGATCGGGTGATGAAATCCGCGCTCTCCATCCTTACCGCTCCCTCCTTCAGGCCTATTCCCTGGGAAACTCAGGGCGATTGTCACTCCTCTCCCGCACCCACGTTCCTGGGGAAGCGGCGTCTGAGTCTCCACCCCCGGCATCCTGTAGGTGGCGCCAAACGCCCTGGCGGGGAGGCGGCCTGCGCCCTGCGCCCTGCGCCCCCACGGCCGCCCGCTCCCTGCGCCGCGCTCTTCCGGCTCTCTTGTGCGGTCTCCCCAGCCTCCAAACCAGCCGAGTGCGTCTGAGGTGAAATCGTGCCAGACTTGGAGATGCCTGCCAGGTTTCTCTCAAGTCTTGGCTTAACAAAGGAAAGCAAATTACAAAAATGGAAATTTTCAAACTAGCGATCAGTGGTATTCAAATCGACGTTTGGGTAGCACGCAGGCACAGACCGCATTCGTGCTATTTTGTGATTAAAATGATACCAAAAATACCTCCTTGCTTTGGTTTTCATCTTCTTAAACGACTTCTTCCCCTCTTCTAATTGCGCCCTTGCTCTTGGGAGCGGCAAACCCCTGACCGCTCCAGAATTGCTAACATTTGGATCTGCGGTGGTTGAAATCTTGCCTCGGCCGACTTTTAAAAAAAGAATCGAACTTAAAAAAAAAAAAAAAATTGTATGCACTTTTCAGCCTGGGGAAATACAGATAAAGAAGTTTCTAGGCACTTTACCAGGAAGTTCTGTGTTTTGTGTGAGGAACTACAAGTTCTATGACAGTGCATAAATCCTCTTTACGCTTCATCTTGATACTAGGAGAAAAACCTGAACGTGGACTTTGCCAGAAACGCATTTACTTTGTTTTGAATTGTGTGCTCTCTCACCTTAAAAAAAAAAAAAAAAAAAAAAGTTTTTTTAAAGTGACTCTCGAGTTGGGTCTTGAATGATTTTTCTTAATATTAAGTTGTATAAAGAACCTGCGTCCCCCTTTCTTAGTTATGCAGTTGCTAGACAGGCCCTCTCCCAAGTGGGTTTTGTGGGAAAGGCTCTCCTAGCCCCACCCGGGCGCCCCCACTGCATCGTTTCTTTCTTTGGATGCTTTGACCGTCTCCTTCTTACACAGCTGTGTTTGCAGTGCCTGGAGACAGGTGGGGGAGTAGCCTTGGAGCTGAACCTGCCAATTCCCTCTCTCCAAGGACTGTCTGAGTAGCTATTAAAATTTAAAGCATGCACACACAACACAGAGAGACACACAGACACACTTTTTTGTTGTTCGGTTTGGGTGGCAGTCACTTACCCTGCCTGCTGGTTGCACAAGGGCATCTGTGCCAATTTGCAGACTGAGATTGGATGTCACAGCCATTCTATTGTCTTGGTTTCCCAGCCCACATGAGTGTAGTTACCTTGGGGCCACTGTCACACTTTCTAGGCACCGTAGAAAACTGAGTCCTGTTGCCTTGGGCCTGCTTATGATTCTTGAATGAGAGGACCTTCCATAAACCCAAGTCCACAAGAATATAGTCAATATTCAGGCTGGGGTGCAGGAAGAGAGTCACCATTTGTGTGGGGGTTGAGACCACTCAAATTAGAGTTCTCCATGTGGCTCAAGCCATAGTATATATTGGGCTGGCAGTGCTTTTCAGATTTCAGAATAAAATCTGGAGTAAAATGCAGATGTTGATTTCTAATCTGGAATCACCATCCTTACTACTGTGTCCTCAGGGCTTTGGCCCTGAACACTCAGCGCTCTTCAGGACCTTCTTGCCTTTGTTGGTATTGTTTTTCCTCTCTTGAAATTTCTTGCTGTCCTCTTCTCCACTTGGCAAATTAGTTTTCTTTTGAGACTTGTCTCAAGTTCGAACTCTCTGAAGTTTTCCATAGCCATGTCTGTGCCCCAGCCCTTCTGTAGAATTAATAATCCTGTCATCGTAAATGTAAGTCTGTACCATACTGCACCATGCATATCTTTTTTAAAAATAATTTTCTTTTCTTATAGAATATTCTCTTTGCCCAGACAAGGAACATGTCTTAATTACTTTATACCCCTTGCATTCAGTAAAATCTGTTGAATGATAAAGAGACATTTTTTGTTTGTTTCAAAGGGGAAATTTGTTTTCTTTCAGGTTCTCCTAGTTTGACTGTCAGATATCTATTACCAAGTCTATAGAGCTGGGAAGAAAAATTTAAAGTTTATGTTCAAATGTTTTGTTGTTTTTTTTCAGAGACATTCTTCTGGCTTATAGTTAAAAAAGTTTGATGAACATTTAGGTGGAAAATTTCTGTATCCCTGGTACCTGATTATGCATTGCTTCATACAGAATCCAGTGAGAGTAGAGTACCACTCCAGACATGGGAGCTTGTGAGAGCCATGTGACAATTTAGTGTCCTCTAAAGAGTTAGACTGACAAGGTGTTACTCATTAGACTTGATTCATTAACTTACTCAAGCTAGAAACTGGAAATGTCCTTGGAACCTCCCTCTCCTCTTTCCATATCTAGTTGTTACCAAGTCATGTCAATTCCTCAAGATATTCTGAGATTTGTCCACTGCTCTCCGTCCCTGCTGTGTTCCAAGCCATTATCACTTCCTACTTGGACAAATGCCAAAGCCTTCTAGTCTTTCTGCTTCTAGTCTTGCCTCCCATCAGGTCACTCCCTGGCTTACCACCCTTCAATGACTATGCTTTGCATAATCTGTTGCATGGTCTTGTGTGGTCTGCTTTCCACCCCCATCATTTTAGCTTCTCTCTCTCTGAATATATATATCCTTCAGGTCTTTGAACTTGCCAAACTCTTGCCCACTTCAAACCTATTGCTTCTCCCAGAAATACCCTTTCTCTCAACGTTCACTCTTGAAACAGCACTTTCTTAGAAATGCATCATAAGCTTCTCTTCTGCATTCCATCCTTCTGGATAAATCAGATCACCATTACTGTCACTTTTGATGCTTTAGTTTTCCTTCATGTGCTTACCACAGGTTGCAATCATAAAATTATTGTTTTGATTTATTTTGTGTCTTTCTCTCTATCCACAGTAGATCACCTGAAAGCAGGATCATGTCTCTTGCTCAAAAGAATTTACCTGTTATGCCTAACATGCAACAGGCTTCAAGAAATACTTTTTGGCTACTGCTAGATGAGACATGCTAGCAAGTCATGTGTAATAGGCCCATGACATGAAAATAGTTTCATGGAAAAAAAAAAAAAGGAAAGAAAGAAAGAAAGAAAAAAAAGGAAGGGGTCTAATTTGAAACGAGACTCAAAGATGTTTATCCACATGGAGCAAGCAAAGAAGACTTGACTTATGATATGATATCCTGCGGCCTTTCTCCACTGCTATTTGAAAAATAAGAAGAGAACAAGAACAAAAATATTTGTTTTACAGCTCTACCAAGATTCAGCCCTCCCCTCCTCTCCCCCTTGCATCAAGTACATCCTGTACTTTTGGCAACATGTTGACTGGATATTTAAAAGCTGTGAACTGTTCTGAAAATTTCACATACTGGGTTATGGGCCATGTGTGTTTGATCAAAATTCAATTACTACACTGTACCATACTTCGAAACCTATCATCCCAAGTTATGAAGTATGACGAAATAGGTGAACCTAATTGGTTCAGTATGGGAACAGTATCAACCAAGCTTGTTATGATAAATAGCTTCCTGTGTTAAAGGTTCTCTAGAGCTTATAAGTATCTTGGCTCACCTCCTTCAGTGGAACAGGAATATTACTCCCAGGGACCCCCTCGATCATTGTCCCTCCAATGCAACTGCAGTTAGAGTTTTCTTCAACTTACTGCCCCTGAAAAAGAAAAAATGCAGTGCAGTTTCTCCCCTTCCTTCTCATTTCTTCATTTAGAATTTGTGCACCTGATGACTTCTTTAGCTTTTTTTTTTTTTTTTTTTTCCTGAGAAAAACCTTTCCAAACAAATGAAGCTTTCCAAATACAGGAAAAACAGAAATGACAGACGTTTTTGTACCCACTACTCAGAATTAACAAATAATTGTGTAGATTTTTTTCCCCACTAGTTCCATCAAATTTTTTTTTCTTTTCATGTATCCTTTCTCCTACTTCTTGGGGCCAAAGTTATACCACAGTATTTATGAAATTTGTAAGTTAAGTCCTGAGACACTTATACTCACTTGAATCAAACGAATGTACATTTTATTTCAGAGAAGTACCTGTAAGTTTTACGTCTTGTCAGGTGTTGAAATGGACTCAGTGAGAATTTCTGGTTTATATCATAGAACAGATTTTTTAAAAAGAATTTTTTTAGTTGTAGTTGGACATAATACATTTATTTATTTATTTATTTATTTATTTAAATGTGGTGCTCCTCAGCTCAAACCCAGCCCCTCACACATGCTAGGCAAGCACTCTACCTCTGAGCCACAACCCCAGCCCCTCATAGAAGATATTTTAAGGATCTATAGAGGAGGATTGTTGGACAAATAAGGAAAGAGGACAAGAAACTGCCTTAACAATTCAGAAGGGATAACAAAACAAGGTTTTCATACTTTTTGGTCATAATGGGCATATGTACGTAATTTTTTTGGAAGTGATATTTTGAGTTGGGTTAAAAGTACTTCTTTCTTGTGAGTCCAGTAAAAGGCAGAACAATTTTAACTTCTGAAGAATAATCAGTGACACTGGCATCATCCTCAGAAGTCAGCTTTGGGGCCAGGAAAAATTTGTATATGTCGACCCTTAATTCAAGTTGTCTACTTGTAGTTGGTTTCCTAGGTTTCCCCTCATTTCATCCACCCTTTGTCCTGTCTAACCTGTTAACAAAAATACATAATGCTAAATCTGCATTTCTCTCTTAAATTTTTTTTGCACTCGGTAAGAACTTATTTTGGTAAAAAGCAAGAGACTCAGTTTGTCCCTAACAATAATTCATCAATCATGAGCACCACAACACAAAACCCAGGAATGAGCAAGATCCTTGATGAAGGTATGCAGACCCACACAGAAGACAAGGAATGTGCAACAGGTTTAGCAGCTTGAAGTCACAGTGCTGCCAGGACTGGACTGGAGACATTCTCCTTGTTCTCTGAAGCACCAGAAGGTTTACTTGCAAGATTGCAATTAGCTTAAAAGTTATGATTTCTAAAATGACCCACTTGCCTTTCTTGTTTTTCTCTCTCAGGTAGAAATATCATAATCCCACTGTAATTTTAAATAGAACTTCCATCAAGAAGTTCTCCCTGAGGGATGTAAACTTTGAAAAATAGAATGTGACTGTAGGTGCTTAGGCTAATCTCTCATGGAAATTAGCTTTTTTTTTTCCTTTTTTTTTAATTGTAGTGAATCTTGCTGATTGAATAGCATTGGAACTGCCAGAATAAATGCTATTATGTATATACAGTAATTAAGGAAATAGTCCTTGTCACTCTAATAGAGACCAGGTCTGCTTGCCTATAATAAATTAAATGATAAAGAATTTCTAAAGAGTACAGAAATATCAAGGGAAGCCAGCTACTAGCATGTTGTCACTCCATATGAACAATAGATAAGCAGGATGATCCATTTAAAGAGATTGATGGGGCTAGGGTTGTAGCTCAGGGTAGGGTGCTTGCTGAGCATGTGTGAGGCACTAGGTTTGATCCTTGATGCCATATAAAAGTAAATAAATAAGCCAGGTGTAGTGGCCAGGCCTGTAATCCCAGTTGCCTGGGAGGCTGAGGCAGGAGGATTTCGAGTTCAAAGCCAGCCTTAGCAACATAGCAAGGCACTAAGCATCTCTGTGAGACCCTGTCTCTAAATAAAATATGAAATAGGGCTGGGGATGTGGCTCAGTGGGTGAGTGCCCCTGGGTTCAATCCCCAGTAACTAAAAATAAAATAGATAAAATAAGGGTACTGTGCCCATCTACAACTAAACATTTTTAAAAAAAAGAGGTTGATGAAGTGAAGTAGCAAAAATATGCCCATTTTTTCTAATTTAATAAAATAATTGTTTCAAGAAAAGAAACTTTTTAATTTCTTTCTTTGGAAAGAGTTGATGTTTCCTTCATGAACCTTAGTATATTATTTTTTTTTCAGTGTATTATTTTAAAATAGCCTCTCTAAATACAGGTTGAATCCTACCATAGTAAATAGCAGTTATAAGACAATTGTCTCAGTGACCACAATAACATTGTATTGTCAGAAAAATAGTACCAAGCACTGGAAAAGGCCACATTACATAATTTTGGATTGACACTGAAGGAAAATTTCCCTATGGATTTAGTGTGCCAAAACGTGGTGTTCCCTTGCTTCTTCTGATGTTCTCTATTGCTCTCCATATGTCTTCTGTGTGTATTTAACTGTCTTGGCTACTGTGTATCTTGTTGTCCCAACTGTGGCAGACTTGGAGCCTGAGGGTGCTGACAAGTTTTGGAGTAAACCACACCCCCAAAGCCATGAACTTAGAAGAAATGGAAGTGAAGTAGCTGTGCTCTGGAGAAGAGAGCAGACTCTATCAACTATCTTCTTTATTTTGGAGAGGGGGGTAATGGGGATTGACCTCAGGGGCACTCGACCACTGAGCCACATCCCCAGTCCTATTTCATATTTTATTTAGAGACAGGGTCTCACTGAGTTGCTTAGTGCCTGGCTATGTTGCTGAGGCTGGCTTTGAACTTGCAAGCCTCCTGTCTCAGCCTCCCCAGCTGCTGAGATTATAGGTGTGCGCCACTATTCCTGGCTCAACTATCTTCTTAAGAATTGTGTTCTATGCTTTAGGAGATCAGACTCATAGGTTAGCAAACTTTCTCTATAAAGCTCCAGAGAGTAGATATTTTCAGCTTTGCAGGCTATATGATCTCTGTCATGACTCAACTCTGCTGTTGAAATACAAAAAAGCACTCTAGGTAACAGGTAAGCAAATAAGTGTGACTATGTTCCAATAAAACTTCATGGACATTGAAATTTAAGTTTCATATAATTTTCACATGTTAAGAAGTTTTCTTTTAAAATGTTTTTCAAAGATTTAAAAATGTAAATCTATAAAAGCAGTGAAAGGTCAGATTTGGCCCACAGGCTATCCTAAGTTGATGGGTAGTTGGTCATAATTTTATTTTACTTATAAGTGTTTGATAAGCACATACCAATACCAAGTTATTTTTTAAAGGATTCTAATAAATATTAAAATGTATAGACATTGAATATACCTTTAACAAACATATGTATATATCTTCTGTGTCCCTGGGAGAGTCCTAGGTCCTGGAGATACAATGGTGAGCAGCCAAGACACTGCCCCTACTCTGGGGAGTTTTGATTATAATGATGAGAAGAAGCACAACAGTGAGGAATTACAGGGATGATGGTAGCATCTGGTAGACATAGACTGACTTCAGGTAGCTTTGAGTTATTATTATTATTGTTATTTTAGTTGTGCTCAATTTTCCTACCTCTGATCTCTCCTCTATATATCTGAATCTTCTATTTTTTTTTTTAGTCAATGAAATTAGACCTGTATATTTCACATAATATTGGGCATAAGGGGAAATATTGATATACTAATGTTCTCTTTTTTTTCAATACCTTTATTTCACTCATTTATTTTATTTTTTTAATGTGGCGCTGAGGATTGAACCCAAGATCTCACGCGTGTGAGACGAGTGCTCTACCGCTGAGCCACAACCCCAGCCCCCTAATGTTCTCTTTATGACACAGATTATATTGAATTTCCTTTGTTGGTTGTTATTGTGTTATTTTCATAGTGCACATTTCATCTTTTCCGAAGCTAATTCCTATATAAACTTACTTAAGACACAGTCCACATTGACAATTTAAAACACCGAGTAATAACATATTTTGCAACAAGTGAACTTATACATATATATTTACACTATTCTTATGGACAAGTCCGGACATGCGTTGCTCAACAAAATTACACAAATGGATGGTGATGAGTCCTCCTGCTGGCAGGGAAGGCAAATCTATGCCTAGAACAAATTTCTATAGTACTAAGGACCAATTGTCCCCTTTGCTATGGAAATGGTCCAATTAATCTGCCACCAGGTGACTGGCTACTTTCCCCAGAACATGGTATCCTGTTGGAGGCTAAACTTGGGTGTCTGCTCTTGGAAGAGTGAGCTTTCAGCAGGGTTGTTAACCAGATCCAACACAACAGGGAAGAAATCTTTCTATTTTATTGAATCCTTAAGTGATAGCCATCTTTGTTGACTGATACAGATCAGTTCTTTTTCTAATGTCACCAAGACCTTGTGGGCACCTTTGATGAACACTCACACAGAATACAAATATTCTTGCACTCTGGGGCCATTCTGTGAGGTCTAGAATTCAATTCATCCTTTTTACCAATCCTCCAATCTTGTTCTTCCCACATCTTTGGCTATCTAGCTAAATTACTCAGCACTACCCACCAATTACAATAGGTCTTTCCCACTTTTTGTTTCCTTCCAGGCAGATTCTTCAGGTTCTGTCTACTGCAAGAATTATCTTTCCCTTTTGTCCTTCTGGGTCACAATGGACATAATACTCCTGCAGTCCACTTTTTGTTGCTTCATGTTCCTCAGATTTTTTTCACTTTCTTGGGTCACTTTTCATAGGCGGCTTCCCACAAGGCTATTAGAGTGAGTTGCAAGACTAGGCGGCAGTACTTGAAGAGTAGATACACTCTCCAGTCTGTCTTCATGCACTCACTCTCCCATTCAACACTTTCACTTGATTTTGGAGAGTCACAATGCACAGTTGGTTTTTATGGCTTGATGGATTAGGTAATATGCATCAATAATGGGCAGCTCAGGCAACATGGTCCATTTTTTTTTTTTTTTTTGGTGTCCCATGGCCATTCAGCCTTTGCCAGCTAGGAGATGTGTCTTAAACAGTGAAGCACTATGTATTTGTGGAAGAGTGGCTGAAATCCTGATATCATTGGTCATAATTTTTCTTTGGTTTTGCTCCAAACCCTACGGCTTATATTCTGATTCTTCTATTGGTGCTATCTATCCAGTATCCTTACCACCATACACAAGTTGAGTGCTGAATTATATTACATGCTCCCCATTCTGGACCAACTAGAGAACTGTTATTTGTTCTGGGACCTCGTGAAGCTGACAACCTTAGCTGTAACTTGTTAAGTGGGTCCAGCAGCTTATCCAGATGTGGTATGAGTTGCCTCCAAAATCTTAAGAGGTCCTCTATGGATTTCTGTACTGAGGTGGTAGAGCTCTGGATTTGGGGGAGGTTTATCTTACACCCTTTCATGCACAAATGTTTTCTCAAGCTGCTGCTTATTTACAATGTCTTAACAATACAATATCATCAATGTGCAGAATTACTATGATGTTCCACGGGATGGTGAGCCAGTTGATGTCCTGTTGACTAAATTTTAATAGACAACCAGAGTGGCTGTAGTCCTGAGATAAGACAGCACAGGTGAACTTTCATTTCTTGCCAGATGAAAGCAAATTCTTCTGGTATTTTCTGCTTGTTAGGATAGGGAACAAAGCATTCATTAGACTGATACCTGCATTCTAAGTGCTAGCCTCTGAGCTGATTTGCTCTAGTAAAGAGACCATATTTTAAAATGTAATTGCAATTAAAGTGCTGCTGTATAACTAAGTTTCAGAGAATTCAGTTATTTTTCAAAACTCATACATCTTTAGCAGAGGCCATAGTGGTGAACTAAATGGAGCTGTGATAAAATTACTACTCCGGCATCTTTCAAATCTTATTTTTTTAATAGCTTAGTGAATAATATTAAAGTGAACATCCCTGTGAGCAACTCATGGGTCAGGGACAAATTTACAAACCATCTGAAGAAGCACTATGGGTGCATCAACCCAGTAATGACCCTCTCCTTTCAAAAACAACTATCCTAACTTTACCTTCATGATCATTTCTTTACATTTTGAGCTGTTATCCCCCAAGTGCATGTTTTTAATGTTATAGTTTAATTATGCAAAGTTTGAAATTTATATGTCTGTGTTTGTTTTGTGTGTGTGCTGGAGAGTGAACCCATGGCTTCTACCACTGAGCTACATCCCCAACCTCTGGAATTTTATCATATACTCAAGAAACAATTCAATGTGTTTCTCTGTCCTCTGATTTCCTTTGCATTGGCAGCTGTTTCCAGAGGTGTGATTGGACTTAGATTCAGTTCAATACTTTGACAATACTGTAGGTGATGTGCTCTTTCATCAGAAGGCCTGTAATATCTATCTAACTTTTGCGCTTTTCACAATTTTAGCATCTAGTTCAAGGCTTACACACATTCATTTACTGGAGACTTCAAAATCATAATACGCTCACATTTTTATTTTCATATTAGCTAGAATAATTTTATAAGGAAACACTTCTCCTTTTCTACAGTTTTGTTAGACAGTTCACTTAGAAAAGGCAAGGTGAATGCTTCTTTCCTTTAATTTAGCCAGTTCTGAAGAAAGTGAATTTGATTCCTTTTTATCCTCAGAAGGTGGCCAATTAATTGTTTTTAATTGTAATATTATAAACTCATGGACTTTAACATATTTGGTGCGTTTCAATCTGTTGTAGTTTTTATTGGAGTTGAAATTAAAGTGCTGCTGTGTAACTAAATTTCAGAGAATTCAATCATTTTTCAAAACTCATACATCTTTAGCAGAGGCAATAGTGGTAAACTAAATGGGGCTGTGATAAAATTACTACTCCCATCTTTGGCAAATAGTAGCCTTTCCAAGTTGGCTCCTGAATCTCTTGGACATATCCCCAATGATCTTTGATAGCTTCCTTGCTATCTGGTATGTCAATATGTTTCAGGCACATCTTGTACATATCGTATCACAGACTTGGAATCAGTCATTTCTTCAGAAATCTCTGGTTTCCTTTAATGGGAAATGGTATTTTGAAACCACAATCTGGGCCTTAGGGATGCTCATTTTTACTGGGTTGGTCATAGTTTCTAGTTCATACTGATATTTCTAATTTATATTCAGGCTACAGTTTTTTTTCTCTTAACTTCTTCTATAATACATCTTATCATCTTTTTTACACATTGAAGTTCTGAATTATTTTTTAAATTTTTTTTAGTTGTTGATTGACCTTTATTTGTTTACTTATATGCGGTGCTGAGAATTGAACCCAGTGCCTCACACATGCAAGGCAAGTGCTCTACCAACTGAGCCACAACCCTGGCCCCTCTTTTTTTTAATATTTATTTTTTAGTTGTAGTTGGACACAATACCTTTATTTATTTATTTTTATGTGGTGCTGAGGATAGAACCCAGGGCCTCACATGCACTAGGTGAGCACTCTATTGCTGAGCCACAACCCCAGTCCCTGAAGTTCTGAATTCTTAAGTATGTGATTGAACTGGAATACCCGCTAATTCTGTTGTTTTATTTATGTCATATTATTTATGTCATATTATTCTGAATAATATGACATAAATTTTGTGACATTATAAATTTTCCCTTATAATCATATGTACTATTTGTCTGAAGGCCTGGAAGATTTTTTCTTTTTCCTTAAGACTCAGTCATTTTACTGGAATATGTCTAAATGCTTTGGTAAACACTTCCTCACAATCAACTTATAAAATAACTTGCCATGGATTACCTAGGATCCCCTCATCTTTTGGGGGGCAGAGTTCAGCACTTTGTTCCTGTCCGTGGACATGATCCCATCAATCTCTATATTCAATCTTTAAGGATCTGTTTCCTAAGATCACTGCTTGTACAATCTGTATCAGTCAGTGTCCACACAGGAGGTGGAAACCACAGCTGCCGCAGTCTGGCTGGGCACAATTCAGGAGCCACTTGTCAAAAGAAACGAACTTTATTTTTAGAACCACACACACCAAACAAAACAGCTCCTCAGGAAAAACCCTCAGAGCCCAACTGCCACCACTGGCTTCCCACAAGCCTCTCACCCCCACACACAAGCCTTTCCCACTCCCACAATCCTCCTGCTCTTGAGGCCGATTGGCTGGGTCATGTGGGCGGAGCCAAAGAAGTACCCCAATGAGCAGCTCCGTGGTCTGAAAGGGCAGGGAAACAGCCCAATGAACATCACCGCAGAGGAGCCAATCAGCTAGATGTTGCTGGGGCCACTGTGAGCCAATCATCAGCTGGCAGCTGGAAGTTCGCTGGGACCCCTTCTGCTGTGGCTCTCAACACACAGCAATAATTAGAACAGAGAACATTTATTATAAAAGAAACAATAACTTATTAGATGTCATGATGTCATAGATCTTTCTTCAGGCACAGAGTGTGCTCTTTTGACATTTAATTTCAAAGACTGTTATTTTTTATTTCAAGAAATATTTTATACTTGGCCTGTTCCTTGGGGGCTTTTCAGGGACTCCTATTATCTGTAGCTTGGATTGCATTTGCCCATCTTCAATATTTGTCACTTTTTCTTTATTTCTTTTCATATTTCCTTATTTGTTTAAAAAATATATATTTTTAGTTATGCATGAACACAATGTCTTTTTGTTGTTGTTGTTTATTTATTTTTATGTGGCGCTGGGGATGGAATCCAGTGCCTCACATATGCGAGGCAAGAGCTCTGCCACTGAGCCACAACCCCAACCCTCATGTTTCCTTATTTTTTAATGTAATTTTTTTCTTCTTTTAAACCCTCAATTTTGAAGGCAATTACTTGTTGTATTTGTTTTTCTGTTTCTCCTACTATAATCTTCATTTAAAATTTTTTTCTTTTATTGGTAATTTTTTCCTTGAGTTCTGTCATGTCATTTTTGAGTTTTTCTGATTCTGAATTCTGTTGTTTTATTAATGTCATATTATTTTCTTAGTACCTTTCAGCTAATTTTGAAATAGTATGTTGCAGTGCTGATGTGATCTTGAGCATATGTTTCAGATATGCTTTCAATGTCTAGAAGGATATTCTTTGTCTCATCTCCTCCTTCTCATTTTGCTCTTCTTCCTCCTAATAATAACCTAGTATGGGCTTTAATTTTTTTTTTCCTTTTTGAGGCAGAGTCTTGCTATGTTGCCCAAAGTGGGCTTGAACTGGTGATCCTCCAGCCTCAGCCACTCAAGTAGCTGGGATTATTGGCATGTGCCACCATGTCTGGTTTGGGATTTGATCTTGATACTTTTTTTGTTGGCTACTCATTTTAATATAAATTTAATTTTATTGAACTTTTATTTTATTTTTTTTAAAGAGAGAGTGAGGGAGAGAGAGAGAGAGAGAGAGAGAGGAGAGAATTTTTTAATATTTTATTTTAATTTTTTTAAGTTATTGACGGACACAACATCTTTGTTTGTATGTGGTACTGAGGATCGAACCTGGGCCGCACGCATGCCAGGCGAGCACGCTACTGCTTGAGCCACATCCCAGCCCCTTATTGAACTTTTAAAATGACACTTGTTCCAGATAGATTTCCAACTTTACAGAGTTTCCTTTCCTGTTCACCCTTACCCCCAGCTCCAGTGTTAACAAATACAATGGCTTGCTTTCTGAGATTTCCTGGCCCTGTTTCCCTCTCCATTGTGATCTGGACCTTCCTTTTCATTTATCTCTGTTGCTCTTATCCTGCTCCTGTCCTCTTCCACTCCCAGAAGTTTCTTCTGTGGGGTGTGGTTCTGAAAGGGAGCTCTGTTGGGTCTGTTTCAAGATCTCAGAGGGCTTGGACTTACAGGCCTCACTCTTGGCCCCTAAGCACTCAACCACGGGTAGAGTTTCTGCCTCTATTCCCAAATTGACCAGTTGTACTTTCAGTCAGGATCTTTTGCTTTTGAGGGGAGTTTTCAGCCCATCATTCATTATTGCTTTCTCTGATTTCCCCAAGGTAGATGCTAATAACATGTAGACCTTGTTATTATTGGCATTTTCTCCTCACCCATTTGTACTTGGGGATTTGTGGGGATATATTAGCACTTAGTTTTGTTTTAAATATTGATTATATTTGGTTTTACATCAGGTTTTTTTGGCACTGGGGATTGGACCCAGGGATGCTTTACCACTAAGCCACATCCCAAGATCTTTTTATTTTTATTTTTATTTTGAGACTGGTTCTTGCTAAATTTCTTAGAGAGCCTCACTAAGTTGCTGAGTCTAGCCTCAAACTTGTGATCCCCCCTTTCCTAGTCTCCTGAATCACTGGTCTTATATCAATCTTTCAGTAGGACTTGTGGAAAGTTTCAGCAAAACTAGATCTTTGATCATGGTATTAATATGTACTCAACCAGGGATGTGATACTGTTTTTTTTTAATTTAAATTTTTAAAAATTATACATGAAAGTAGAATGTATTTGGACATATCATACATACATGGAGTATAACTTCCCATTTTTGTGGTTGTACATGATGTGAAGTTACACTAGTTGTGTATTCATATACCAACATTGGAAAGTTATGTCTGATTCATTTTACTGTCTTTCCCATTCCTATCCTCTCTTTTCCCCCGAAATTTGCCCTGTCCAATCCTGTGTGATACTATTTTTGATTCAATGTTTTGTTCAGCAAACTCATTCTTTCTCTTCATGATAAGGGAATCAATGTATAGATTCTGCTACCTTGTAGTCCAACTTTATGTTCTGAAATGAGAAGATAACCACAGAATGGAGCTCATGAATTATCTTGACTTACTGCAGGATGGATTCTGGCCCAAATTGTACATATCACATGACCTTCCCAGTCCTTACTTTTTTTTTGCCCACATTTTAAAAATTTGTTCATGATTGTTTTACACAATGATGAGATTTTTTATTATATACTCATACAAGCACACAATATAACAATATAGTTTAGCCAATATCACTCTTCAGCACTTTTCTTCTTCATTCCCCACCTCCCAACCTTGATCCCTTCTCTATACTGGTCTTCCTTGGATTTCCATGAGATGTGCCCTCATCTTTATTTTCCTTTTCCCTCTCTAGCTTCCACCTATGAGAGAAAACAAACATCCCTTGATCTTCTGAGTTTGATTTATTTTGCTTAACATATGTAGTTCTATCCATTTTCCCTCAAGTGACATAATTTCATTGTTTTTTATGGCTGAATAAAACTCCATTGTGTATCTATTTTGTACCATTGTGTATCATTGTGTATCAAAATGTATCACATTTTCTGTATCTATTCATTCATTGATGAACATCTAGGCTGGTTCCATAGTTTGGATATTGTGAGTTGTGCTTCTATAAACATGGGTATGGCTGTATCACTGTAGTATTATGAATTTAATTCTTCAGAATAAATACCAAGGAGTGGTATAGCTGGGTCATATGGCCTAGTCTTTTTTTAAAAAAATTAAACTCTTGTTTATTAAATAAATCAATGCCTATTTATTAAATATTAAAAAGAATTCTTTTCAAGGCTTCCTTTCAATGGCACCATTCTATCTTTAAAAAATTTGTTCTTTTTAGATATACATGATAGTAGAGTGTATTTTGACATATCATACATACACAGAATATAAATTCCCATTCTTGTGGTTATGCATGATGTGGACTTACACTAGTTGTGTATTCATATATGAACATAGGAAAGTTATGACCAATTCATTCTACTGTCTTTCCTATTCCCATCTCCCTCCTTACTTTCACTCTTCTTTGTCTAATCCAATAAACTTCTATTATTCCCTCCCTGTACTTATGCTGTGTTAGCATCCACATATCAGAGAGAACATTCATCCATGCCTAGTCTTTTGAGGAAACTCCATACTGATTTCCATAGTGGTTGTACTAATTAACAATTCCATCAACAGTGTAAAAGTGTTCCTTTTTCTCCACTTCCTCTCCAGTATTTGTTATTCTTGATAACTGCAATTCTGCTTGGTGTAAGATGAAATCTCAGTGTAGTTTTGATTTGCATTTCCCTAATTGCTAGTGATGTTGAAAAATTTTTATGTATTTGTTGGCCATTTGTATTTTTTTGGGGAAGTGTCTGTTTAATTAATTTGCCCATTTATTAATTGGGTATTTGATTTTTTGATGTTAAGTTTTTAGAATTTTTTATATATTCTAGATATTAAACATTCTCTCAGAAGAGTAGGTAGTAAAGATTTTCTCCCATTCTGTAGATTCTCTCTTCACATTTCTAATTGTTTCCTTTGCTGTGCAGAAGATTTTTTAATTTGATGCCATTTCATTTATTAACTCTTGGTATTATTTCTTGAGCTTTAGGAGTCCTATTGAGAAAGTTGTTGCCTGTGCTTATGTGTTGGAATGTTAACCCTAAGTTTTCTTTTTGAAGTTGCATAGTTTATGGTCTAATTCCTAGGTTTTTGGTCCATTTTGAGTTGATTTTTAAAAAATATTTTTAAGATGTTGATGGACTTTTATTTTATTCATTTATTTATATGGGGTGCTGAGAATCAAACCCAGTGCCTCATACATGCTAGGCAAGTGCTCTACCACTGAGCCACAACCCCAGCCCATTGAGTTGATTTTTTGTGGAGGGTAAGAGACAAGGGACTAGTTTTTCTACATATGGATAACCAGTTTTCCAAGCACCATTTGTTTAAAAAGATTATTGTTTCTCCAATGTATGTTTTTGGGACCTTTGTCAAGGATCAGATGTCTATTTTTATGCCAGTACTATGAAGCTTTTGTTAATTACAGCTCTGAATTATAACTTGAAGTCTGGTATTGTGATGCTTCCAGCTCTGGTTTTTTGGCTTAGAATTGCTTTGGTGGTTCTGGTCATTTTTTCTTCCAACTGAATTTTCAGTACTGTTTTTTTTTTTCTAGTTTTGTGAAGAATGTTATTGGTACTTTGATGAAGATTGCATTAAATCTATATATTGTTTTTGGTAATATTTTAACTATTAATTCTGCCTATTCATGAATATGGGGGGGGTCATTCAATCTTCTTGAGGTCTTCAATTTTTCTACAGTGTTCTATAGTTTTCATTGTAGAGATCTTTCACTTCCTTAGTTAGACTTATTCCTGGAAGGTCTTTCTCTTCCTTAGTTAGACTAATTCCTAGATTTTTATTTGTTTGAGGCTATGTGAATGTGATTACTTTCTTGATTTCTTTCCCAGCAAATCCATTGTTGGTATCATACCAAAGGTATTGATTTTTGTAAGTTGATTTTATAACATGTCTCTTTACCAAATTTGTTTATTAGCTCTATCAATCTTTTGTGGAGTATTTTTTTAATCTTCTAGGTATAGGATCATATCATCTGCAAACAGTGGTAATTTTACTTCTTTCTGTCCTAATTTATCCCTTTTATTTCCTTCTCTTGCCTAATTGCCTGGGCTAGAATTTCTAGCACTGTATTAAATAGGAATGGTGAGAGTGGAATCCTTGTCTTGTCCCAGATTTTAAAAGAAATGCTTTCAGTTTTCCCCATTTACTATGAGCTTGGCTTTGGGTTTTTCAGATATAATCTTTATGATATTGAGGTAAGTTCTTCCTATCCTTAATTTCTTCCATGTTTCTATTATGAATGGGTATTGAATTTTATCAAAGCCTTCTCTGCATCTATTGAGATGACTAAGTGATTTTTGTCCTTAATTCTACTTATGATGATTTACATTTATTTATTATGTATATTAAACCATCCTTGCATCTCTGGAATAAAACCAACCCAGCTTTGGTGTAAAATCTTCTGAATATGTTGTTGAACATGATTTGCTAATATTTTATGAAGTATTATTGCATCCAAGTTCAGGGATATTGATCTGAAGTTTTCTTTCCTTGATATGGCCTTATCTAGTTCTGATATGAGTGTGATACTGGCTTCATAGAATGAATTTGGAAGTGTTCCATCCCTTTCTATTTCATGGAATAATTGGAGGAATATTGGTAATAGTTCTTTTTTAAAGATTTGGTAGAATTCAGCTGTGAATTTATCTGGTCCTGGGCTTTTCTTTGTTGGAGGGCTTTTTATTCCTGCTTTTATTTCATTACAAGTTATTGGTCTGTTTAGGTTTTCTACATCTTCTTGATTCAGTTTTGGCAGACACTATTTATCTAGAAATGCATTCATTTCTTCTTGGTTTTCCAATTTATTGGAGTATCAGTTTGCAAAATTGTCCCTAATGATGCAGTGGATTTCTTGATGTCTGTGGTAATTTCTCCTTTTTCATCTCTAATTTTTTAAAATTTGGGTTTTATCCCTTTTTCTTTTGGTTAGTTTGGCTAAGGGCTTATCAATGTGGTTTATCTTTTCAAAGAACTAACTCTTGGTTTCATCAATCCTTGATATTGTTTTTATTCTCAGTTTCATTGATTTTGGCTCTGATCTTAATTATTTACTTCCTTCAGTTGGTTTGGGAATTGATTTGTTCTTCTTTTTCTAAAGCCTTGATGTGCATCATTTGGTTGTTTATTTTGAATCTTTCTGATTTTCTTATGTAGGCACTCATATCTGTAAACTTTTCTCTTAGAACTGCATTCATATTGTCCCAGATGTTCTGGTATATTGAACCATGATTTTCATTTGAGTTTAAGAATTTTAAAATTTCTCCCTTTATTTCTTTTATTATCTATTCATCATTCAAAAATGTATTGTATGATCGCCATGTTTATAAAATTTCTGTAGGGCTTTGTCATGTTGATTTATAATTTAATTTCATTATGATAAGATGCAAGAAATTATATCTTTCTCTCTCTCTTGTTTTGTATTTGCCATGCATTTTATTGTGGCCTAAAATATGGTCCATTCTAGAGAAGATTCCATGAGCTGCTGAGAAGAGAGTATATTCAGCTATTGTTAGATTAAATATTCTATAACTGTCTGTTAAGTCCATTTAATTTATAACTTTTTTCAGGCTTAAAGAGCTTTACTGAATTTATATGTGGATGACCTATGTAATAGTGAGAAATTTGTTGAAATCACTCAGTGTTATTGTACTGGGGTCTATCTGAGGTTTCAGTTTGAGTAGTGTCTCTTTTTAAAATATTTTTATTGTTGTTGATGGACATTTATTTTATTTATTTATGTGGTGCTGAGACTCAAACCCAGTGCCTATGGGTTTGCTAGGCAAGTGCTCTACCATTGAGCCACAACACCTGCCCCCTGAGTAGTGTCTCTTTTATGTAATTAATTGCACCCACTTTTGGGACATAAATATTTATTATTATTATATCTTTGTGTTGGATTGTTCCCTTTACTGGTGGGAAGTGACCTTCTTTGCCCCTTATGATTAATTTTGTTTTGAAGTCTGTTTTGTCAAATATGAGAATAGCTACTACTGTGTTTTTTTTTTTTATCCCCTGAGGCTCCATTCACATGATATATCAATATCCATCCTTTCACTTTCAGCCTGTGCTGTCTTTGTCTGTAAGCTGCATCTCCTGCAAAAAACAAATAGTTGGATATTGTTTTTTAATCCATGCTGACAGCCTATGTCTTTTAATTGGAGAATTGAAACCATTTATAATCAATGTTATTATAGAAAGATATTTATTAATTCTTGCCACTTTTGTTTATTTATTTCTAATGTTTAATGTTTCTCCTTTGATTAGCTACTCTTCAAGTGAGATTTATTTATTTGTGAGTGCTAGGGTTTGTTTTTGATTTCTTCTCTGTGAAGTGTTACTCCAAGTAAGTTCTATAGTGCCTGTTTAGTAGTCATGAATTATTTTAGTTTCTGCTAATCTTGGTTTTTATTTTGTCTTTGATTTTGAAGGATAAATTTGCTGGATAAACCTTGGTTGACAGTTATCTTCTTTCAGGATTTGGAACACACAATTTTAAACCCTTCTGGCTTTTAGAGTTTGTTTTGAGAAAACAGAAGTGATTCTGATAGGCTTGCCTCTAAATGTTACCTGATGTTTTTCTCTTGAGGCTTTTAAAATTCCATCCTTGTTCTGTATGTTAGGCACTTCAATTATAATGTGTTATGGAATTTTTTTTTTAATCTGTCTATTTGGGGTTCTGAATGTCTCCTGTATCTGGATGTCCATCTTATTTTCAAGGTTTGGAAAATTTTCTGTTATTATTTTTCCTGAAGGAGTTATCAACTCCATTAGCCTGCATCTTACAACTCTCCTTAATTTCAGTGATTCTTAAATTTGGTCTTATGTTGTCCCATAAAGCTCTTGTGTATTCTTGTCATTGTTACTTATTTTCTTTTCTTTAATGCTGTCTTAATTTCTTAATTTTCAAGGCTGGCCACTTTGTCTTCCAAGTTTGAGATTATGTCTTCAGCATGGTCTACTCTAGTGGAGAGACTTACAATTGATTCTTTTTTAATGTCTTTTATTTCCAAAATTTTTATTTTATTCTTTTTCAATCTACTTATTAAATTTTTTCATTCATATCCTGTACTGTCTTCCTTAGTTAATTAAATTGTTTTTCTGTGTTCTCTTGGAGTTCAATGATAATTTTCATATTTATTCTTTTGAATTATTTATCTGATATTTCATCTACTTCAATATCTTTGGGGTCATTTGCTGGTGAATTATGAATATTAGGAGGTGTTTTGTTACCTTATTATTTTATATTTCTTGCATTCCTGTGTTAGGTTTTATGCATCTTTTGCTTTTATGAATGCACCTTAGGACACTGTCTTCACTTACTAGTGTCCTAGAGTAATCTAGATTGAGATGTGTGTGGTGTGAGTGGTATCCAGTGTTTGTCTGTAGGTGGAACCTGGGGGCCTACCCATGTTTGTTTCTACTTGGAACCTGGTCATGAGCTTGGGTTTTTGTTTCTTCTATTCTTTTTATCAAAGTATAGCTAAAGATTGAGTGTTATTTATTTGTGTGCAAGGTGCACTGTCTTTGGTTGAGTTTAGCTCAGCAGCAGGGCCTCTACCCTGTGAACTTGCAGTGTCCCTGTATGTTCCCAGCACCTCACAGAATAGGGTAAAACAAACAGTAACAGCAACTGGTGCCAAAAATATATAGTATCCAAGTCATTACTCTTAATAGTTGATCACAGTTGCCCTTTCATCCCTAAGAATTAGTGCTAGCCAAGAATCAAGATCTTGTTATATCCCCAATGTGTGGATATTTACTGAGAGCCATAGCGGAGTCTGAATGACGCATGGCATTTTTGCCAGAACGGAGTGGTTGAGAGGTGATGCCAGCAAGCCATTGAGATGATAATGATTATGTTAAGCTGTGTATATTAGACCGCTGCTGTCCGCCTCAGCCTGCTACTTTGAAGTTCTCTCGGGGATTCCCGGAGAGTTCCCATTGGTTGGGGAAGTGCTGGAGGCAGGATTTCTGGTTGGTGGTTCTAGGAGGAGCCGCGTGGCGTTCAAGAGAGTTCCCGGGGAGTGTGTGTGGAGTGTGCTGGTGGAGTTCAGAAATAAAGTTTGTTCCTGCTTTAGTGGCTCATGATTTGTGCCCAGCCAGACTGCGGCAGATATTCCTCAGATTCCAATGCACAGTTACCCTGGCATATAGCTTTGGTTTCTTTAAGGAGACAAGGAAGAAGTTTACAATTCATATTTGGGACAGTGCCACTCCAGAATCCTGACATCACTACTGAACTCAGGGAGCCTATTATGATAACAGTATCTCCCACATGAGACAACCACTCGTGTTTAAGTGGGACTGGTGCTTGAACTACACATGTATTTCTCTGTATCTCAGTGAAGGGTGTATTTTTTGGGTCCTCCTGTCAAGTGCAGTTTGATAGTGAATGAGCATTTCCACATTCTTCATTACATATGTCTTCAGATTGTTTCCCCTTCTCCACTATGTTCAAGCTTTTTTTTTTACATTTCTATCTCATTTAGGATGGTAGGCTTTTTTTGAGACCAGATTTCAGTTGATCAATTGAATAAACAGATGCACGCTCTTTAATTAGATTATTGAATTCAAAATCTCTAGCCAATATATCTATATTGATAATTTCTTCTTTTTGGTTTACCTTTCCCATGCATGAATCCATTATCACACATTTTTCCAGGCTTCTATAAATATAAATAATCAAAACATTGCAAATATTTGAATAGTAAACTGTCTTTACTATTCTCTTTGATACATGATGGGGTGTGACTTTTTATAAGTTACAATGAAAATTGCTCTGGTGGAATGTGAGGATGCTTGGCATCCTCTGGAAGGATGGTCATTTTTGCAAGGTCCCCACACAAGCCATAACTAACTTTATTGTTTGGACAGGAAGGACTGTTTTTATTGGTCAGGGAGAGTTATGAATACTGGGAATGCCAGGGATTTGTATTTATCTGAATTTATTTAAGTATTCTCATCTCAATTTTTAGTCATCCACTCTTTCCTAACCAAAATCTAACTTAAATATGGAAGACCAGGTTAGGCAGAAAATTGAAATGAATTTGTAATTCAAACCTGTGATCTGCCTTGGAATCTTACTTTAAAAGTAAGATTTGCTTTAAAAGATTAGAGAGTGTTTGATGGAAGTTAAAGGAACTCTTTGATATGGTTTGGATATGAGGTATCCTCCAAAAGCTCATGTGTGAGACAATGCAAGAGGGCTTAGAGGTGAAACGATTGGATCATGAGAACCTTAATCCAATCAATGAATCAACCCCACCCCTGCCGATGGGATTATCTGAGTGGTAGCTGAAGATGGGTACAGTGTGGCCAGAGGAGGTGGGTGGTTAAGGGAATGCCTTTTGGGCTTTATTTCGCATCTGGCAAGTGGAGTCTCTTTCTGCTTCTTGAGCATCACGTGAGCCACTTTCCTCCATCATGCCCTTCTGCAGTGATGTCCTGCCATACCTCGAGCCCCGAGGAATGCAGCCAGCTGTCTGTACACTGAGACCTCTAAAACTGTGAGCCCCCAAATAAGCTTGTCCTCCTCTAAAATTGTTCTTGTCAGATCTTTTAGTCACAGCAGAGATAAAGCTGACTAAAACACTCTTGAATCCTCTAATTTGACCTAGAGCTTGGCATTTAAGGACATTTAAAAAGCTTACATTTCTTTCCTTAAGCTCACCAGAACTTCAGAAATGTTCAGCTGCCTGCCCCTTAGTCCTCATTTACCATGTTTCTACTGATTTGGCCCAAATCGGTAGAAACCAAAAGTCTTGCCTTCACTGGCACTTAATTGAAGCCTACCAAATAAGTGATAATTTAAGTAAGTCTATTTGCAACTGTACCTTGGACTGCCAGTTTTCTGTTTTTCAGTGGGAACTGAATCATTCTTGCCTTTAAATACAACTGAATCAGGTATCTATTCCTAAAATTTCTAGTGTTGAGAATCTGTTCTTGCAGTCTCACAACCTGTATTAGACAGGGCTCAGTATAGGAGAAAGAAAATACCCTACATTTTTGTTATAAATGTCTTCCAAAGGCTCGTTTCCTGAGGGCCTGGTCTCCAATGTTTCCAAATTCAGCAGAGATGAGGTTTTGGGGAGTGATTGGATCACGAGGGCTCTGATCTTATCAGGGGATTAATCCATTGAGGTATTTATAGTTTGAGTGGATTCCTGGGAGGTGATGGAAACAATAGGAGGTGGGACCTAGTAAGGGGAGTAAGTCCTTAGGGATGTGCCCTTGGGGACTCCATCTTGTCCCTGGCTCATTCTTTCCTGTTTCTCTCTGTGCCTTCTGGTTGTCATGAGATATGGAACTTTCCTCTGCCACACCTTTCTACCGTGATGTTCTGCCTTAACTCAGGCCCAGAGCAATACAATGTACTGAAACCTCTGAAACTGTGAGCCAAGATAAAACTGTCCTCCCTGAAGTCATTCATGTCAAGTATCTTGGTCATACATATGAAAAGCTGACTAACGCAACATATTAATCATGAAAGGATCTTACACAAGAAATGAGATGTTTTAAAAAAATGATTGAGAATGTTAGGACAACATGATTCAGGAGATCATGACTGGAACTATTAAGTTTGATGCTCAACATAATAGATGATATGTAGAGATAAGGTGGTTGAGCCAGGCGTGGTAGCACACACCTGTAATCCTAGTGATTCAGGAGACTGAGACCAGAGGATCATAAATTCGAGGCCAGTCTCAACAATTTAGTGAGGCCCTTGGCAACTTATTGAGATCTTGTCTCAAAATAAAAAAAAAAAAAAATGAGGGCTGGATGTAGCTCAGTGGTAAAGCACCCGTGAGTTCAAGTCCCAGTGCCAAAATAAATAAAGAAATAAATGAAAATATAAAATAAAATAGAGATAAGGTGGTTGGGGTTAGGAAGCCATTTCTTCTGTCATCAGTGAAATTCTCTTGACACTCATAAAGGTGTTAACGCGGCACTGAGTTTGGTCATCATTGCCCCACAGGGCTTTCTGATGCTCATGTTTGTGAGCTTGCCTTTTAGCAAGAGAGCTAGAGAACAAAGCCTCCGTTCCATTTGTCTTACAAAATTTTTGTGAAATGAGCTGGGGTTGTGGCTCAGTGGCAGAGTGCTTGCCTTGCACATGTAAGGCACTGGGTTTGATCCTTAGCACCACATAAAAATAAATAAACAAAATAAAGATGTTATGTAAACAAATCGTGTGAATGCCTTAGTTATCAGAACCTAATTTGCATATGGAAACTTTGCAACAAAAGTCTGACTTTCTAGATTCTTCCAGGAGGGGAGAATGGGTGCTATTCAGTACATTGACAATTAAATGCTTTCTTTTCTTGTTAGGGAGTTTCTGTTTCTTGATGGAAAAAGAAGATAAACTGTAGTGAGTTGATTGGTTAATGATAATGGAAACATCAAAAATAGCATACTGTTAAAGAAGTTCGTAGATGAAGGAGATGATAATTAGTGGGAAAATACAAAGGAAAGGAAGAGTTTACTGTAGATGTAAAAGACAAACCATTCTTATGAGCTAAGAGGGTGGTTGAGATTTTAGGAGGGGACACTCAGGAAAGTTGATGGAACAAGGTCTGGGAGAGTGGGAAGGAGGACTCAAGGCTGGCAATGGGTTTGGCTCCCCCACAGAGAAGCAGGAAAAGTGGCAGCTACCAGGACCTGTAAGGCCCCTCCCTGCCAGATGTGAGAAATCAGGGCGTGTGATCATAGGTGAACCAGTGTCTGCTTCAGTCACACAGAGGCATTTGTTTAAAATAGGTAAATAGATGTGTATGTAGTCTTCATTTTCTTTTTCAAATGTGGAAATTGTTTGCAGGCATCTCATTTTTCAAATACCTTGAACTGACTGGTGTCAGATATTAACTTAGAACAGATCAAACCTGACCTAAGCTGTGTAACATATTAACACTCTTCCGCAGCCACTCTGAGAGCAGTGTTCTGTGCTCTTATGTGAAACTGACCAACACTAGACCAATGGATTGATCCCTGCCAATTGGTCCCTGACTCACATGGCTGTACTCAAGCCTAGTTCTTGCGCAGGGTTCTCCATTTCTGCCAACCTATCAGGTCCTCATTCCTGAACTCTAGCCACAGTTGTCACAGCCCTTTGTAAGCACCTGAAAAATCAGTTTATCTTTGGTTGGAAAATACATCTGTGAAGTTATATCCTCTGTAAAAATCTCTACCTGTAGAAATGAATATGATAAGAACAAAAAAATTGAAATGATTATGCAGAAAGATCAAAAGTGGGTGACTAGGGCTAGACATACCCTGTTTTCACATGTGTCCTTTGCTAAAGCTGCTAGGTTGATGGCACCTGGACAGTGACTTTTCTGTGTCAAAGACAGTGAAAAGCAGAATCAGTCAGTTCTCTCCCTCTAGTTGATGTGGTCGGATGGAAGCAGAGGTGTGGAGTTTCAGTAGTCTGCATGATGTGACAGGTGACATCAGATGAGCTTTCTTAGAAAAAGCTAATGGGGTTGGGAGGGAGAGCAAGGGAGGAAGATTAGCTATAGATAGGGAATAGGGGTGGGAGGGAAAGGGAGGAAGAAGGGGAAGAGCATGGATGGTGGAAGGAGACCCTCATCATTATACAAAATGCATGTATGAAGATGTGAATTTGGTGTCAACATATCTTATATACAGAGATATGATAAATTGTGGTATAAAGGTGTATTAAGAATTGTAATGCAATAAATAAATAAATTTTAAAAAAAGAAAAAGCAAGAGGATTTTTAGTTTCCTTCTTCTTCTTCAGTTGGTCTTGGGGTTACTTGGATAGCCTAAGCCATATTACAAAATCTCATCTTCACTCCCCCACACACATCCATCATCCCATATAAACCAACCACTCAAGCAAATATGGTATGTGCAAATATAATGCAAATGTATTCTCAAGGTGGGTCCCTGAACACCCTCTTCAACCAGACCACTACCTTCAGCCCTTCCTGTGTAGATAATCTAGAGCTACTATAGTCTTTGACCACATCGTATGTTCAATGCTTTATTCTGAAAGCGAGGTTGAAAGACACTCTCTTACAATGTGTTAAAAATTTGCCTGGGGGGTTCCTTTCCCTCTGCAGACTCCCCCAGAGGCTCAATGCCTTTCACTGCATCTATTTAACAAGATTTTATTTTCTTATTCACCCTTATTCTAGGACCCTTCCTCTCCTCTTTTGAGATGAATTCCACCTGTGTCCCTTTTACTCAGGGGCTCGGCAAGGTGACTGGCTAGCTAATTTAATTAACTAATGCACAATAAAGTCCCATTGGCTTCATGCATCACCCTTTGAGGATTACATTTGCATTTTAAATGAAGCTTCATAGACTGTCAAGCCTGGAGAGTAGCTTATAGATCATCAGGACAAATGAACTAATTTGATAGAGGAGGCCATTGAGGCTCCGAGGACTCCCAGGCCTTGCTGAATGTCTCAGGGATGATAAGGGGCAAAGACAGAGCTAGTTTAGGGTCTAGCATGTCTTGCACCATTGCATGCTAATTCATGATTAGTAAGTAGAAGAATTTGCAGGTGCTAAGGAGAAAGAGAAATATTTTGCACCATGTATTTATTTAATATTCAACATGTTTATGTAAAAGTTAACATTCCTCACCTACAATTCCTATTCTCACCAGTATTTATTTTTGTGCTGCCCTGGACACAGTGTTTTGCAATTATTTCTCAATTGGGTGTCCCCCAGTTGACTCTTGGCACCTAAGGACAGTGGCTGGTTTCTACTTGTCACTGTATCCCAGTATCTACACTAAGGTAGGGCAGAGTGGGCATTCAATAGACATTGCTGAGAGAATGAATGAACACATGATCACCAGGTATAAGGGACAGAATCTTAGGTACTGTCAGGTACCATACTTACACAGTTCTGAAAAAGATGTGTAGATTGGTGCTGTTTCCTAACATTCTTCAATTCAAATTCTTCAAATCAAATACCTTCCTCCTCTATTTTTTCTCCTTCTCCTTGTTCTTCTTCTTTTTGGTGGTGCTGGGGATCAAACCCAGAGCCTTCACTTGCTAGGCAAGCACTCTACCACTGAACTATGTCCCCAGTCCTATATTTCTAGCTAAGGCCAGTTTCTAGCTTTAAATAATTTTTTACTTTTGTGTCATAAATTGCATACAATGATGTTGCCTCTCTAGTTTCTTCTACTTCATAATATTTCTTTTCCTTATATGATTATCCTCTTCCTTTTGCAAGTTTGGGAGATGACATACGTGAATACTGGATTAATCTGTTCTGATTTTTTTTTCTCAGCTAGGGATAAAAAAAGAGCCTTTTGAAGAGCCTTCAAATCAACAGTAATTTCAGATTTTCACAACATAAAGAAGCAGAGCGCAAAGTGAATTTGACACTTTGAAAAATGCTGCAAGCCTCCCAGTAGACGGATGAACATGCTTGCACTTCATGAAAGCTTGTTTCATAAGTATTCCATAAATATCGATGTCAGGGTTGTTAAGTAATTAATATTAACCTATTGAGAAAGCGTTTCTTTTCTACGTGGTTGATTTCCAGTGGGGAGACTAATTAAATATTAAAGACCATGTGAGATGCTTTCTATAATTACAGTTTCTAGTTGTATTTACAAATGATGTGCCTACATGCAGAGTGAAATAATAATATGGTATTAATCCATTTTTATTTCAATATGCAATACAAAATTTTTTTTCAGTCTGACCCTCCTCTGGCCAGGCCTGCCTGTAGTTATTTACTATCCTCAGAGACTTTCTGTTTCTACCCTGGTTTGAAAGCCTACTGTGCCACATTTGTATGACTTTCTCATACTCTTATTTATCCTTTTGTTGTTGTTGTTATTGTTTAGTTTTAATCACAAAAGGCCACAGTATATGTGGTGAACTAAGGTTTGTTAAGACAAATGAGAGATATAGCAACATAGATAGTTTAAATAATAAAAGATAAGGGAAATAGATTTTAAGTGTTCTCACTACAAATAAATAATAAGTATGTGAGATAAGGCATATGTTAATTGGCTTAATTTAACCATTCTGAAATATATAAATATTTTAAAACATCATGTTGAACACCATAAATATACACAATGTTTATTTGTCAATAAAATAAAATTCACCCCAGTGTCTACACAGAACAATCTAACCCCCTCCACACTATTCCAAATTCCCACAACCTCTGGCTTTTCTCTGTGAGTATAAAGACTATGTCAAAACTTCAAAATCACTACATTGTAAGAAGCCACACCTCTACTGCCTTGGATGGTCCTTCTCATTGTCTGCTGAGGATGGGTGGCACCTGATTTGGTCTCTTTGGTTACACTTAATTTTCAAGAGAAGTCACCATATACTTTTAGATTTTCCTAACCCCTCAATAGCAATTGAACAATCTAGTTCTAATGTTTTCTTTTTTTTTCTTTACATACTTATTTTTTTGCTGTAAAATATGTCATACTTTTGGTGATGTTAGAGTTTTTTATTGGTACATTTTAATTACATGAAATAATGTGTTTCATTGTGACATATTCATATATGCATATAACATAGTATGATTGATTTCATCCCCAAGACCCTGTCCCCCAGCCCTTCCCTTTCCCCAATCCCCTTCCTCACACTAATGGTCTCCCTTCTACATTCATGATGCCATCCTGTTACATCCACCTCTAGATTCCACATATGAGAGAAAATAGACAGTGGTTGTCTTTCTGATGATTTTCGATATTATCTCTAGGAAATAATGAGAGGAAAACTTTCAGAAGCATTCTTTTTGAACTCGGTAAATATTTACATGAGTTAAATGGATTCAAGTGGGATTGTTTCTGACTCAAAGAACTTTGAGTCATTTTGAACATAAAAGGCTGTGATTTTCACATGTATGTTGAAATAGGATTCAATTTGTTATATTTAAAAGGGAGGAAATAACTGAATAGGTCATGTATAACTAATATAGAGAAAAAGATTTTGAAATTAAATAAAGTTTGCTTATGAAGAAAACCATAACTAGCCAGGCACAGTGGTGCACGACTATAATCCCAGTGGCTCTGAAGGCCGAGGCAGGAGCATTGCAAGTTCAAAGCCAGCCTCAGCAACAGCAAGGTGCTAACCAACTTTTGAACAGCCTAAGTAAAGGCTCTAAGTAAAATACAAAATAGGGCTGGGGATGTGGCTCCCTAGTCAAGTGTCCCCGTGTTTAATCCCCATTGCCAAAAAAAAAAAAGTGCAAGAAATGGGTATCTTGTTGATGAATAGCAGACACTGAGCAGTTGGGGGCACAAGGAATTCAATTACCGCGGAGGCAACTACTAAACCTTTTGCTAAATTTTTCATTCCTCCCACATTTTTTTATCCAAACCTACTCCTACATGCTAGTCACTGTGATTTAGAAAAACATACAAATTCCAAGGATGTATTAGTCAGAATTTTTGGTTGCAAGTAGCAGAATGTTAGTCAAATGCTTTCAACACAAAAGAGAATTTATTGGCTTATGTAACTGGGAAATGTAGAATGTGCTGGCTTCTCATATACGAGATCTAGGGGCTAAGTGATGATAATATGTAGGCTCTAGCGATTCCATATCCTAACTCTGCTTCCCTTTCTGAGGTTAGCTTAAATCCAAGAGCATGCTCTTTACTCGAGATGGGAAATTTGGCTGTCGGTGGTTCAAAGCTTCTATATTATTATGTTCCATTCAAATGGAAAAGATGTTTATGTGGGTCTTTGCAAATATTAATATCACAGGAATACTTTCAAATCACATGCTTATGTTTAGATCATTGTTGTTGTTGTCAGAGGATATGGTACCAAAGGATAGGCCAAGCCTGGGTCCCCCGCATAGGGCTACTGCAAGCAGGCAGATAGGATGCCATGTTTAGCGGAGCCACATGAGATGGAAGGGTGGCACTTTTCCATAGAAAGAATGGCTCTGGGCAGACAAATATAACCAATGCTCACAAAAAGACACTCAGTCCCTTTCTCAAGAAACTCAGTATAGTGAGAAAGAGGGACATTTAAACAGCTAAACAGCTATAGCAATTAAATGAACACCAAGGAGAGATAACTAAGATACAGAGAATTTTGTGAACACAGGATAGGGACATATAAATTAGATTTGGGGGATTGGTGATGATTTCCTGAATAGTGCAAGTCCTAGTTGAGGTTTGTTTTTGCTTTTTGGATATTGAGGATTGAACCAGGGGGCTTTATCACCTAGCTACATTCCAAGCTCTTTTTTATTTTGAGACAGAGTGTCACTAGATCACACAGGGCTGGCCTTGAACTTGTCATCCTTCTGCTTCAGTCTCCTGAGTTACTGGGATTCTATAACCCATTCAGTAATTCTGTACAACACTGTGCCTGGCTTGGTTGAGTCTTAATGGGCAAATAAATAGGTGTTATCATGTGGGTGGGGGAGTGCAGAATAGATTTTTTGGCAGTAGAAATAGCAAAATAAATAAATAAATAAATAAATAAATAAAAGCAGAGAGATGACAGAGGGTAAGATCTGTTTGGCAAACTCTCAGATGGTTTGACATGGCTGGAATGTTAGGGGAAAAGGCTGGAAAACCCCACAGGACTAGTTTATGAAGGATCTATGAAGGGATTTGGACTAGATGGACAGACCCATTGTAGTAATCCAGGTGACAAATGATAAAGATCTGAATTTTAGTAATGCAACTCAAGAGATATTAATGATATCTCAATAAGGACAACTGATTTGATGTCATTGATGAGGTAAAGGGAGGAGTCTGAGATGATTATTAGTTAGTTTTCTAGTTTTGGTAACCCAGAAGATAGTATCATAATTCACCAGGGGAAGTTTTTGGTGTAAGATCATGAATTTAGGTTTGGACAACCACCTTTATGACTTAAGTCTGGTGTGTCTCCTGAAGCTGGATGGCCTCCTAGAGGTATTGCTGAGGACACTTGTGTCTGCAGCAAGGATAGGGGCAAAAGACTTCTTATGATCCTTTAAGCCCTGTTCCAGTAAAAATCTACCTCTAATTACTTTTCGCCATATTTACTTTCCTGCATTAGAAGCTCCTATGGTTTTTATGTCTGATACAGCTTTGATAGAAATTGCTCCTATCCCTGGGGACTTTGTACAGAAAGGAAGAGTCTCAATACTTATGTGTTATTGGATCAGTCTTCATAATTCAGAGACAGCTTCCAGTGGTATAAAAAGTGGAATGGTAATAATTTCCTCCACAAATAGGCTAGGGACAAGAATGGAATCAAGGGCTATGCTTTTTTTTTTTTTTTTCAGAAGACAATTGCTACTTTTTACCTGCACACTGATCACTTTAGACATAGCAAATCCAAGCTCCTGTCTGATTTACAAAACCATAAACTACCTGTTGCAAGCCATCCTTCCTGTCCCATTTCCTTCTGTCCCTAGTGTAGACTCTCAACTGATCAAGGGGGTCTGATCTTCAAATGGCAGACTGTGACAAGATGTATGACACATGTTGGCCCTTAATAAAGAGTGTTGAATTTTTGAAAGAAGAATTAGAGGAAATAAAATGATATGATAAACTTTTTTTCTGGCTAAATGTTTTCATGATAAAAATTCAATTTTACATAAATTTCCTCCCAAGTTTTTTCTATGTATGTTGAAGTTTATGTATATATCTGTGCATACATATATACACACATACATATAAGCATATGGTTTCATTATATAAAAGTGTTGGATTTTGTGTTCTAGTTAACATTTATACTAAACTGTCCCCTGTATCTTTGACAATTTTTTTCTTTTGTGATGCTAGGGATTGAACTCAGAGCCTTGGCACATGATAGACAAGTGTCGTACCACTGAGCTATAATGCCAGCCCAACTTCTTGCCATATCTTTGAGTACTCATGGATAATATGCTTTTAAATTGTTTAATAATATGTAATACATGGATATGTAGTTCACTTAATATTATCTTATATTTAGATATCTGGAATATTTCTGTTTTTTCTTAATTATAAATAAATTACAATATACAATAAATTG
Organism: Urocitellus parryii; assembly: GCF_045843805.1. NCBI lineage: Eukaryota > Metazoa > Chordata > Mammalia > Rodentia > Sciuridae > Urocitellus > Urocitellus parryii. The sequence continues at coordinate 43,853,403 of NC_135541.1, read as the reverse complement.
CCTTGTCAGCAAGTTGTATCAGCATTTCTAATGATTTCTTTTGGTAAAATTTGAAAAGTAAAATTCCAGATCAAAATATATGAACATTTAAAATAACCCTTGATTCCTACAGTCAAATTGTTTTCTAGAATAATTTTATCAACTTATATACTCATTAAATTGTTTGAGAATGATTAGTTTTCTAGACATTTAGGCCTATACAGGTTAAAAAACTGCCAAAGGAGTTTTTCTTTGTAACTTTATTAAACCTCTAATTAAGTTGTGGAATAATTTATATTGTAGTGATACTAAGCCTTCCTATGGCCTATGTCTTTTTTATTCCAGTGCTATATTTGGTCCTTTAAACTTTCAGTTTTCTTTATCTGTAGGTTGCTTCTACATATTTCTTATTAAGTTTGTTTCTAGGTTTTTATAATTCTATTGATATTGAGAGTGGGATATTTTCTTATTGTATTTCTTAATTAGCTACCTCTGCTATATAAGAAAACTATTGATTTCTAAATACTTATGTATTTCATCTTATAAATGAAAGAAAAAAAGATATATTGATGATCTTCCAAAGGTGACTTGAAAATTTATTCTCCTCTAAATTTTGTTCAGATGGTCTGACTGCCTGAAAAAGCTCATCTAAAGCCTTTCTACCTGGGAAAAACCTTAGCAATGGGGACAAAGCTGTGGCAGTCTGCTGCAACTCCCAGGACTACAGAATCAGTCACCAGATGTGCTCAGGACCATTGCCAGTGCTTTATCTCTGCCATCAGTCTCTGTGGCATCCCTGCAGCTGCCAGTGCTAACCAACAAAGAGGAAGAGAAGCGCTGGTCACACCCCATGCCTGCTGGCTTCCCTCCACTTACTGGCCCCATAGCCACAGAGTACCAGTTTCTTTGTAAACAGAAAGCTAAGCCCCCTTAGCCATCTCTGTTCTCTGGTATGGTCGTGGCATTCATTTGCTGTCTTACTCCATTCAGGCTTCTGTGACAAAAATGTCATAAACTGGGTAGTGTGTAAACAACAGGAATTTATCCTTATGGTTCTGGAAGCTGGGAAATCCAAGAACAAGATGCTGTCAGACCTGGTGTCTGGCACATGGGTGGTGCCTTCTCTATCTTCCCATGGTGGAAGGGGTGAGGGTCTGTCTGAAGTCTCTTTTATAAGGGCACTAATCTCATTCATAAGAGTTTTGCCCTCACATCCTAAACTTTCCACTTCCTAAAACCATTGCTTTGGGGGTTACAAGTTCAACATCAAAATTTTGGAGGGACACAAATGTTGAAACCATAGCACTAACTTCATCTTTCAGTTCCTAAACCACTCTTCTGTGCTCTGCTCTGTGATGCTGAATTCAGGGTCTGCACACTGTATTTTTCCAGAAACTCCTGCCAGCTGGCTTCCTATTAGCTAATAGGAAGAACTGGAGGAAGATCGGAGGATGGAAAGAAGAGGAAGTGACTATTTCTGATTTTAGTGTTGGTGTTCCTGTAACAAAAACAGCACCAAACTACAGCAATGGCTATAGCCCCAGCTTCAGTTAGCACTTCCAACCCAGTCGCGCTCTTCCTTCCTCCAAGTAGCAACATCAACCAGGTGTGTCCTTCCCTGAGGCCTGAGCAGCCACATGAATGTGGGGACTTCCTCTGACTGGGCTTTACCTCTCCTCTTTGATTCTCCTAACCTTTGACTAACAGCTGCTTTTTGCAGTCATGCACATCTGGGGCTGCCTCTATCTGCCCTCTCAACCTTCCATCACCGTTGTAACCAATTCTCTGTATGGATTCCCTTCCATTGTAATACTGAGCTTGGACTCTGTCCAATACAACAGCTGTCCCCATTGCACTAAGGTGGAGTCTGTGATCACTTTGTACAGCCAACCCCGATCTGGCTGCCAAGATACCTTGAGGCCCCCATCCTACCATGAAGATGGTTTTGCATCTTACTTCAAAATCAAACTTACTACACTTAAAGTGAGTTTACCACATTTAAAGTGAGTTTACCACACACACGTCAGATAGAGCATCAATCTCCAAGATATATAAAAAAACTAAAAAAAAACTTAACATAAAAAAACACAAATAACCCAATAAATAAATGGGCAAAGGAACTGATAAGACACTTCACAGAAGAAATATAATCGATCAACAAATATATGAAAAAATGTTCAACATCTCTAGCAATTAGAGAAATGCAAATCAAAACTACACTGAGATTCCATCTCACTCCAATCAGAATGGCAATCATCAAGAATACAAGCAACAATAAATATTGACAAGGATATGAGGGAAAAGGTACACTCATACATTGCTGATGGGACTGCAAATTGGTGCAACCACTTTGGAAAGAAGAAAGGAGGTTCCTTGGAGAACCTGGGATGGAACTACCATTTGATCCAGTCACCCCACTCCTAGGTTTATACCCAAAGGATTTAAATCAGCATACTATAGTGATGCAGCCACATCAAATTTATAGCATGACTCAATTCACAATAGCTATATTATGGAACCAACCTAGGTGACCATAAATAGATGAATGGATAAAGAAACGGTAATATTATATATACTTAGCCTTAAAGAAGAATGAAATTATGGCATTTGCCAGTAGATGACTGGAACTGGAGGATATTATGCTAAGTGAAATAAGCCAATCTAAAGAACTAAAGGCCAAATGTTTTCTCGGATATGTGGATACTAATTCACAATAAGGTGGGAGGGAATGGTGGTATTTTGGACTAAACAGAGGAGAGTGAAGGGAAGGGAAGAGGCACGGGGATAGGAATGATAGTAGAATGAATTGGACATTATTTCCCTGTGTGCATATATGATTACACAACCTGTAATTCTACATCATGTACAACCAGACAAATGAGCAGTTGTACTCCACTTATATATGATGTGTCTAATGGATTCTACTGTCATGTATAACTAATTAGGACAACAACAATAACAACAACAAAATTCCACATTGAGGGTGTCAGATAGATGTTCTATAGACTTTGCCATCCCCCCCCACTCCAACCTCGTCAGTTTCTGGGCTCTGCATATCCTATTCCAACTGCGTCTTCCTATCCTCCTCTGCTCTCCTCCCCTCCCCTCCCCTCCCCTCTTCTCTCCTTCTCTCCTTCTCTTCTCTCCCTATATTCTCCTCCCTTTCATTGGCCTATGTAATAATTATGTGTTAAGTGAACGAGTGAATGATTTGGCTAGAATTGCCATTTCTAAGGACATTAGTGAGATAATTCTTGCCAAATCCAACAGATACCTTCAAAATTTACTATATTTCTCTGTTGGCATCAATGTCTTTTTTATTTTTTAAATATTTTATTTTATTTTTAGTTGCCTATGGATCTTTTTTTTATTAGTTGTTCAAAACATTACATAGTTCTTGACATATCATATTTCACACTTTGATTCAAGTGGGTTATGAACTCCCATTTTCCCCCGTATACAGATTGCAGAATCACATCGGTCACACATCCACGTTTTTACATACTGCCATACTATTGTCTGTTGTATTCTGCTGCCTTTCCCATCCTCTACTATCCCCCCTCCCCTCCCCTCCCCTCCCATCTTCTCTCTCTACTCCATCTACTGTACTTCATTTCTCTCCCTTGTTTTTTCCCCCTTTCCCTTCACCTCCTCTTATATGTAATTTTGTATAACGATGAGGGTCTCCTTCCATTTACATGCAATTTCCCTTCTCTCTCCCTTTCCCTCCCACCTCTCGTCCCTGTTTAATGTTAATCTTCTTCTCGTGCTCTTCCTCCCTGATCTGTTCTTAGTTGCTTTCCTTATATCAAAGATGTCATTTGGCATTTATTTTTTAGGGATTGGCTAGCTTCACTTAGCATAATCTGCTCTAGTACCATCCATTTCCCTGCAAATGCCATGATTTTGTCATTTTTTAGTGCTGAGTAGTACTCCACTGTGTATAAATGCCACATTTTTTAATCCATTCATCTATTGAAGGGCATCTAGGTTGGTTCCACAGTCTAGCTATTGTGAATTGTGCTGCTATGAACATCAATGTAGCAGTATCCCTATAGTATGCTCTTTTAAGGTCTTTAGGGAATAGTCCGAGAAGGGGAATAGCTGGGTCAAATGGTGGTTCCATTCCCAGCTTTCCAGGGAATCTCCATACTGCTTTCCACATTGGCCGCACCAATTTGCAGTCCCACCAGCAATGAACAAGTGTACCCTTTTCCCCACATCCTCACCAGCACTTGTTGTTGTTTGACTTCATAATGGCTGCCAATCTTACTGGGGTGAGATGGTATCTTAGGGTGGTTTTGATATGCATTTCTCTGACTGCTAGAGATGGTGAGCATTTTTTCATGTACTTGTTGATCGATTGTATGTCCTCCTCTGAGAAGTGTCTGTTCAGGTCCTTGGCCCATTTGTTGATTGGGTTATTTGTTATCTTATTGTTTAATTTTTGAGTTCTTTGTATACTCTGGATGTTAGGGCTCTATCTGAAGTGTGAAGGAGTAAAAATTTGTTCCCAGGATGTAGGCTCCCTATTTACCTCTCTTATTGTTTCTCTTGCTGAGAAAAAACTTTTTAGTTTAAGTAAGTCCCATTTGTTGATTCTTGTTATTAACTCTTGTGCTACGGGTGTCCTATTAAGGAATTTGGAGCCTGACCCCACAATATGTAGATCAGAACCAACTTTTTCTTCTATCAGACACAGAGTCTCTGATTTGATATCAAGCTCTTTGATCCATTTTGAGTTAACTTTTGTGCATGGCGAGAGAAAGGGATTCAGTTTCATTTTGTTTCATATGGATTTCCAGTTTTCCCAGCACCATTTGTTGAAGATGCTATCCTTCCTCCATTGCATGCTTTTAGCCCCTTTATCAAATATAAGAAAGTTGTAATTTTGTGATTGGTCTCTGTGTCCTCTATTCTGTACCATTGGTCCACCTGCCTGTTTTGGTACCAGTACCATGCTGTTTTTGTTACTATTGCTCTGTAGTATAGTTTGAAATCTGGTATTGCTATACTGCCTGATTCACGCTTCCTGCTTAGAATTGCTTTTGATATTCTGGGTCTTTTCTTTTATTTTTCCATATGAACTTCATAATTGCTTTATCTATTTCTACAAGAAATGCCATTGGGATTTTGATTGGCATTGCATTAAACCTATAGAGAACTTTGGGTAATATTGGCATCAATGTCTTAATCCCTTACCTTTCCTGGGATTAACCACTCTTTCTTTGTTCTTTTTCTACCTGTCTTGCAATTCTAATCAGCTTGAAGGCCGTCTCATGATATCTCCACTTAATGCACTAATCTAGCCTTTGAGAATGACCAGTGGGTGGGCTGATTTTTCTAGTAAACATACTGCAAACCTTGATCAGGTTTTCCTCCATTACCAGCCCCTGTAGTCCTCCACTCCCTGAAAGAGGCTACAGTGATGGTTTAGACCTCTGAATGTTCATGTGACCATGCCCAGTAGTCCTTGAAATGTTTGGGTATTTCCTTTTCCTCAGTGTATAACTGTCCAAGTACATGCATGGCCTTAGGTCCCTTTCACAAAAGACTGGGGGAAAGTTTACTCCTGGAGAACTGGCTTCCAGTTCAGTTTATGAGGCTGAATCTGACAGAAGATTCAAGTTCAGAATGTGATCAAGAAATTGTGACTTTTTTGTTTGTTTGTTTTTTCTCTATCTACCTTGAACTTCCTGATCATCCATCCTTGATTTCTTTGGAGGTAAAAACTGATTAGGATCCTTGTTGGCTGCCTGTCTAATTTGCCTTGAGGCCTGCCAGTTACTACCCTTCATTGTAATACTGATATCTCCACAAATCTCCACTGGTTAAGCCCTTTTGGAAGCCATTCCAGCCATGCCTTTACTAGGGCCATGTGTCTATTTGGGTTCTGGCAGTTAAGTACCATCTCTGCTGTTTTGGGGTGCTATCATACCCATTGATTAGTCAGTCTACTTCCCAAATATCATCTCCTACTTATACTTCGGGCTTACTGAGCCGGTCTCTGGAACATTTTGATGGTGGGAGGAATGGGGAGTCAATAATGAGTTTTAAAGCAAGGGGTCAAAATCTCATATTTGTGTTGCAGAGAAGTTACTTGGGCAGCTTTCTGCCATTAGCACTAGCACATTCCTTCTGTTCTTGGTATTTGGTATGTTTTCTTGGCCTTCTTATAGAATACAATTATTAGTTGAGTCTTATAGTTTTACTTGATGTGTCCACTTCAGCATGGATTCCTTTCTGAACTTTTTAATCACTTTCTTTATCATCTAGTACAGCAGTTATGACCTTTTGATTTCATTTAAGGTGGACCATCATCACTTTTTCCATACTCTCAGGATCTATCCTAGAAGCAAGTTCACATCATCTCCTAGGTCCTTGCCAGTAGGATAAATCTTATTTTTCAGAGTTCTCCTAAATTCATTAAGTTACCTCTATTAATTTATGTTCCTTGATCAATACACTTAGAATCTAGCCCTTCCCCTCCTCCTTAGTTTCTACTAGCACATATTGGCTTTGAATAAAGGTGGCTTGTGGGATCTTTGAAGAACATTCTTCTCTTCCCTCATCAGCCTTGCTTCTCCCCAGCAGGATTAAATGATGGCCTAATCCCAGCTACAGGCCTCATGGTAAGCAGAAGAGGTGGGAGAAATCTTGAGGGAGGCATATGTTGTCTTTTAGGTAGAGAAGACTACTCTGCTTTGTCTTCCAGTTCTTTCTTCTGACAGGGAGAGGTGAGCCATTTCTGCAGGTTGAAAAAGATTAGAGGAGTTTAGGAATTTAAGTTTTTCAAGAAATATTCCCAACTGTCAGGTCCCATTTTTTTCCGAATCATGTCCCTGGCTATGCATAAAGGACATGCTTTGGTTGGTAATTTAACCTTTTTAGGATTTCAGCCACTTGACCTCAACTTTCTATGCATCCCTCCACCCCCTGCAGCAGATGAGAACCTTATGATAACCTTCTAGGAAGTCATGCCAGCTTCACACTTGGCTTTCCAATTGCCTGGTGATCTTACATTGCTTTTTAATTTCTTTTTCTAAGTATCAATAGCACTTATTAACAGCACCCAATCCCATTTTCCTTATAATTAATAATTACCCCATACTTCTCAAATGCCTGATACATTACACTAATTAGTACAATCCCCTCCTTTGATCTACCACTCGGGAGAGTGTTCATAACTGGCATACTATCTCAAGCTGGGGCTCAGAATTCAAGAGAGTAAAAATGTTGAAGAAAAAGGAAGAAGTGGATAGGACTCATAAACAACAAATATGAAACATTAACAATAATGCAAGAAATTGTAGTTTTAAAATAACATTTATTGAGAACTTAGTATATGCCAGACCTATGCCAAATACGTTTGTCGATTATCTAATTTAATTTTCCCAACAATACTTTTAGGTAAACATATTCCCATTTCATAGATGTGGAATTGGAGGCCTCACTAGTCAATGGCAAAGCAAGATTTGAAAATGGCAATCTGATTCTGTACTATTGCTTTGCGCAATCTGGGAGTAAAAATGCCATACATTAGCCATAAGTTATCCATTGGAATCAGTTATAAATGGAATCCATCCTCAGAGGATTATTGCAGATAGCCCAAGCTTTCTTCATCATAAGGCAAAGGCTCCTGGGCTCAATTCAACGTTGTGATTTGTCATGTGTGTAAGTGAGAAGGATCTACTAGATTATTTTCTTCTAGAACATATTTATTTTGTTAATATTGTGACCCTCACCTGCTTTTTGTTTGAAAAATCAGTAACATCCTGTCATAAGCTTTCATCCACTTGCCTTAAATGAAATCTTACCGAAAGAAGAGAGGCATTTGGAAGCAGTGAGCTTGGGGGAATCATAAAGACACCTGGGAATGTCCAGGCCTCCAAAGAGCACTCTCCTGGCCAGTGGGATACATGAGCCCAAATGCACTGAACCTTCTCATGGAGTCTCTCCCTGGCCTAGCAGAATCTGGATCTATCACTTCTTGACTCTCTCTCACTGGTGCTCCATGAGGTCTGAATCGTACCCTTCCAGAACTGGAAAGAAGCCTGTGCTTCCAAGGTGAGGCCAAGTTCCCATCACTATGCACTTGCCCACATGGAGTCATATTTCAGGACTATCTGCTAGGAAAGAACAGAACCTTGTGATGAGAGAAAGTCTCCCAAGTTGAGTTGGCGCTCTGGAAAACAACTGGATATGGTATTGGTCTTATTACAGTTTCCACAGACTGAAAAAATTGTTTATAAAACAAAAGCCGCAAACAATTTGGTATGGTAACATTTTTAAAAATTTTGTTTTTGCCCGGCGGAAACCAGGGCCTATGTGGTCATGGTGGAAACAGAGCCAGTTCTGTTACCCCAAAGCACCTCTCCTAAAACACTGATGTGAGTAAGCCAAGCCTGACCTTGCCAGGAACAGCCGGCATTGTTTGGCTCTTTGGAGAGACTTCCGGGACAAACTGCTCCAAACAACCACAGCAAGGCCCCACACCAAGCAACAGCGCACACACCCAGGCTCTGACCTCTTACACACGAGTGGAAGAAAACCGACCAGTGCCCACTCCTTTCTTCCAACTCAGGGACGGTTAACCGCAGTCATTGTTTCCTGGACACCATCTTGGTGCATGTATTTCTTGCCTTTCCTCTCCACCTTCAGGACATCCCAGGCGGATGGAGGCACCTCTCTTGTCTGCAGTTCTTCAAGTCTCAGTCAGCACAACATGCCAAATGACACATCCAACTTTCCTGATCTGTGCTTTGAGACAGATCATGTACAAACCAAGGAAAATCCATGTTTGCTGGCTCCGAGAATAGGAGTAAGCTCACAAGCACTTTTTAATCACAAAGGCAGTGTGATTTAAAAAAGGAACAGACTCATGATGAAAAAGCAAAGCCGGGTATGAAATCTGTGCAAATTTGTAAATTGGGAGCCGTCCTGTTGGCTGTGTCTCACCATCCATGTGATTAGAAAATTTATTTTCCCTCTTCCTGAAATTTTTGGGGAAGCTCTGATATTTTGGAGGCTACTATACTTTGCAAGCTATTTGGATAGTTTTTACACCTATTTTTTTTTCCAAGGAAAACGAAAATGGATGCTTCATTTGGTTCACTCAAGGGCATGGTGGCTCAGGGCTGACCAAGAACAGAGTAGCCTCCTGCCCTCAGCAATTTGCATATCATAAAGAAGAGAGATAAACAATAAATTTGTAAAACCAGAAATACATAATTTAATTTTTGTCAGTGATGGATCTATAAAGAAAATATAGAGCATCATTTTAAGATGAGGTGTTAGGAAAGGAATTGGTAAGGAGCTTAGAGAAGGTAAGGTGCTTTGGAGAAGAAGCTATCTGAACAGGACTGGCAGTAGAAAGCCACACAGACTTCTAGAACAAAGGCGTCCCAGGCAAGGCCAGTGGCTCCAGCTGAGTATGGGAGAGAAGTAGTGGTGGTGGTGGAGACCGGAATGGGAGGCAGGGACCAAGGCACGGTAGGCTCCTGTCTGCCATGACAAGGAATTTAAATTTTGTTTCAAGTGTCATGAAAAGGCCTTGAGAGACTTGGTTTATTGCAGTTTATTTTCTAGTTACTTCCAAAAAGATATAGGTAGAATTTCCTTTATTCCTTCTTCAGTAATTTACTGAGTAATACCCAGTATCAGCTAGGTCCAGCGCTCAAAAGTTATGATAGGAAAATAACATGAACAACCAGAAAAAAAGTGGATTGAGGTAAGTTCCAGAAGGGAGGAAAAAATACTACTATTAATAATAATAATGTAATAAGAATTGAGCTACAGATATTAATGGTGGGTTTGCTCTGCCCTGGGCACTGTTCATGGATTATCTAACAACGATTCAGTGCCTTATGAAGTTTATCATTCCCTGAGGTCAGGGAAGCAAAGTAGCTCCATAGGGCAGAGAGAGTAAGCCAAGAAGTCAGGATTTGATTCCAGGATTGTCTGATTTTAAAAATGTTTTTGGTACCAAGGATTGAACCCAGGGGTGCTTAATCACTGAACCACATCCCTAGCCCTTTTTATCTTTTATTTTGAGACAAAGTCTTGCTATGGTATTAAGGCTAGCCTTAAACTTGAGATCCTCCTGTCTCAGCCTCCTGAGTTGCTGGGATTACAGGCATACACCACCACACCTGGCAAATTGTCTGATTTTAAAACACAAGGTTTAGCAACTCAGAGGAAGCACGGATGAGGCCAGCAATTGTGTTCCCCAATATTTTGGGGGAAATAATAGTGATCCTAAGTTTGGGTAACTCAGTATATATATATATAGCTGCTGCTTCTGGAAATAAAATATTTCATGTGTTGGATGTGGATCAGACTAAAGTCAGCTATACGTTCCAAAATTAAACAAGTATGGCATTATAAAGACGTGTATTAAGCTCTTTTAAAAACAATTCCAAAATGCTGTAAGGAAAACATCCCACAAACTTATTTTTCCCTTCATAAGACATGTTATGATTTGTAATAATTATGCCCTATTTGTCCTTCATTTGTTTTTGTTTCCACAGCATTTTAATTGCTATTCCAGCAAAAATCATGTCAATCTATCTGTTGTGTCTCCAGGGCTCAGTACAGTGCCTCAAAACAGTAGGGGCCCAATTAATATTTGTTGAATGAATGAATGAAACTTCATTTCATCTCTTTGCAGGGCCTGCCTTTATTGCTATGTATGCTCCAGACAGCGAGCAGAGATGGCAGAGAGTATAATAAACATCTGAGGTATTTTGCAATTCATGGCTGACCCGTGCTGACCCTTTATTTAATTAAATCTTTCACTTGTGAATGAATCATTTCTTCCATTAATTAAAACAGGATACACATATGTCTCTGTAAAGTAAGTGTCAAAAGAAAGCATTCCTCCTAAAATATACAGGAGGCGCTGACCACTGCAGAGAGTCATCCATCATAATCTGCTAAAAAGATCAGCTCTGGAATTAGAACCAGCACAATCATCTTTTATGCCCTCAAAAATATTAGTTGCATCTTCTTAACCAACCCGCCAGCTCCCATGTTAATCTAAGGAGTAACGCAGAGGGTGAAGCCTTGAGAGAACTGTTTATTTTGGAGGGCAGAGTGTGCAGCCCCAGCACTCTGGGAATGCCATCATTTCTAATAACTATGTGGAGACTGCATTCTCTGGAGACTTGTACATAGTCTCTTAGAACTGGGAGGCAGCAGGATGGCTCTATTGCAAGACTCAATGCTTGCTCCTTGTTGAAGGGGCAAAAACAAGTTGTGTTTGCGTGCAACCCACAGGCTCCCCCTGCATAAAGGGGACGCAGACATCTATTCACCATCTTCCACAGTGTTCCTCTCCAGCTATCACATAAAGAATTTCCCCTCAGAGTTTTCTCTGCCCAAACTCTAACCACCTCAATTAAGTAAGCACCTTAACATGTCTCAAAAATCTCCACTGGGCATTCTCCAGGCAAGATAAAAAGTATCAAGTATCTCAACTTCATAGTGGCTCAGATCCTCTAAAACCGGTTTTAAACATCCTGCAAGATTTCAAATTCAGCACCTTCTGAAAAAGTAAGAAATTGAAAAGCTTGTCCTCTTAGCAGAGGGTTCAACTGTGTAGGAGCAATAAACACTTCCCCTCGTATTTATTTTTTTTAGGGAAGGGGGTGAGTACTGAGGATTGAACCCAGGGCCTCACACTTGCTAGCCAAGTACTCTACTACTGAGCCACATCCCCAGTCTCCTTTAATGTTTTTATATTCGGAATCAGGGTCTTGCTAAGTTGCCCAGGCTGGCCTTGAACTTGTGATCTCCTGCCTCAGCCTCCTAAATTGCTGGATTACATGTGTGCACCACCACACCTGGCTCCTCCCTCTGCATATTTAGGGAGCTGTTTCACAGAAGGCCAAATTATGCTGATCCAGTTACGGCAACTGAGCGTATTCAACTTTTATATTGAATACTAATTGCCAACCCTACAATACACACCCCTGAAATGAACCTGGTAAAGCAGGGGGGATAACATTGGACTGATAAGGATCTTTGAGATCACCAGGGATATTTCCAGTGGTGCAACAGAGTATCCAAAAAGTCAAGGGGCTTGACCCAGGCTTTGTGGCAGGTTAATAGCAGAACCAGGACTCCCAACCCTGTCTCCTGTCCCAGAGTCCTGGCTCTTTCCTCTGGAAAGATGTGTGTTCCCAAGCTCAGTGCTACGTACACTGCCAGTGGACTGATTGATGTCGATTCTAGTAGACAGAGAGGTTCAGAATTACTTGAGGAATCTCTCATATGCTCAGGGGAAAAAATCAATAAATCAATAGCTTTTCTTAGAGTTCAAGTGCATGTCACCTGGATTATTTTAGGGGTTGGACTCAGATAATTTTTATATTTCTTGATACTTTTCTTCTGCACTCACACTTTTAAATACTTATTGGATATCTTCTGGGTCAATACCTATCAATCTATCTACACCTATATCTACATTTATACCTGTACCTACACAATATATATTCATATCCATATTTGAAAAGAGAGGTATTGTGTAGGAGGTTTAATATATAGTAGTGATAGACAAGAACATTGGAGAATTAGTTGTTCATGTGGTCTAGAGTATTAATTAAGAGCACAGACTCTTGAGTCAAATTGCTCTAGGTCCGTATGCCATCTTTGATACTCAGAAGATGTGTGGTCTAATATCACTGGTCTTGGGCTTTTTAAATGACTAAGCCTCAGTTTTATTTTTTTTCTTTAAAATGGAAACAACAGCACATATGTTTAAAATCTGAGGTTCTGTTTATATGTGTAATTTATTGACAAACAAACATATACAAACAATGATATTCAAACATGAGCAATGAAAAGATCAGATTAAGGAATTCGCTTTATGTCAGTGGAAGCCCCAAGGACAGATCATTTTGGAGAGGGCCTCCTCTCTCGGCCCGCTCCACACCACCCCAGGTCAGGTGTCCTTATCTGCACAGTTGTAATTTCCCTCTACTATCTTCCTCTTTCTCTCTTCTCTCCTTCAACCTAGTTTCTTAAGGAACTTTTAAAAGCTTATGTTTCACCCTATAGTCTCCTTCTTAAGAGACTTCAGCACAGACTGTGGCTCAGAGGTTAAAGCAGCCCAGTGTGGTCCCAATCCACTGCCACACAGCCTTACTTTCCCTCACAGCCTGTGCTCTAACCAAAAAGGGCTACTCTGTTCCCTTGGCACCCTGTGTACTTAAAGATTTCTCTGCCTTTGCTCACTGTATGTTCTTGGTCCCACATCTTCTTTCTTCACTTCATCACTTACTAAATTTGTAGCCATCCATCAAGACCTAGGTATAATTTCACCTCTTTAATTAAGATTTTCCTTTCTTTATTCTCCTCCTGGCAAAATCAATTAACTTCTTGCTCTGTGTTTGATCCTGTTTTGTTCTTATCTCACAAGTAGCATTTACCATATTAAATTATATTTTGTTGTATGTGTGTCTGTCCGCATCTAAACTTGGCTTAGCAAACATTCAAAGCCATTCTTTCTTTCTATTCTGTTAGCTCCCCACTCCTCGGAGTTTAAAGATTGGCTGGAGTTATTTTTAATCAGTGCTCTGGGTAGCCCCTCTAACTCCACAGCATCGACCCCCGAGTGAAACACACTTGCCAATCTGTAGGTAAACTGCCGATATCACGAGTGCAGGAACCATGTCTTATTCAGCTGTCTACTTCTAGCACCAAATGTAATACCTAGTACTTAATAAATATGTGCTAAATACATGAATGGCAAATTATAACAGCACGGAACTATTAGAATGGAACTCCAAGGACCAATCCTGGACACTGAGAGTAAGGGAATCTGACCTAGACTACTGGCTTATTTCACTGAGCATCATGTCGCCAAGTACAACATGCTTCATATCCTAGACTTTGGGATATGGAAATATAAACTCTGAGGGTAAAAAGAGCTCAGATTGGGACACTGTTAAAAATACTTGTCCTAAGCTGTTTGGGTCACTCTAACAAACTACCATAAATTGGGAAGCTTTTAAACAGCAAACACTTATTTCTCATAGTTCTGGAGGCTGGGAAGTCTGAGATCAAGGCATTGGCAGATCCAGTGTCTGGTAAGGCCTGCTTCCTGATTCATGTCCTCACCTGGTGGAAGGTCGAATTAGCTCCCTCAGTCTCTTTTCATAAAGGCACAAATGCCCCTCATGAGAGCTCCTCCTCTGTGACCTACTCAACTCTCAAAGAGCCCATGTCCTAATAGGTTTACTCTGCTGCTTAAGATTTCAACATATAAATTTTTGAGGGGATATGAACATGCAGAACGTAGCAGTACTTGTAAGTGTTTTACATACATACATATATACATACACACAAGGTACACATACAGACTTCCTTGGTGGAAAATAAAACTTCTGTGCACAAGAAACGATTACATGGACTTTATCAGATATGTGTTGGGTATTTATTTTCTTCACTAAATACTCCTAAATACATCTTTATATCCAGGAGAGTTTTTTTTTAATCCAGGAATTTTTTTCTTTAATTTTAAAAATTGTGATAAAACACACATTATATAACCATAGACAGTTAGCACCTTCACCATTTTTAAGTGCAGTCAGTGGTATTAAACACATTCATAATGCCATGTAACCATCACCACCATTCACCTCCATAACTGTCTTCATTCTGTAAAACTGAAACTCTGTACCTATTAACTAATCCCTCCTTACTCCCCCCAGCCAAACCTCAGCCCCTGGTAATCATGGGTTTACTTCTATCTCCATGATTTTAACTATTGTTATATAATTCATATAAGTGTAATCATATAGTATTTGACTTTTTATGACTGGCTTATTTCACTGAGAATTATGTCTCCAAGTCTCATCCATGTTGCAGCATATTTCAGAATTTCCAGTCTTTTTTTTAATAATAAAAGGAATATTATTATACCTCTTGTTTTAATAATATTGGATAGTACATATATATACCACATTTGCATATCCATGCATTCATAAAAGGACATTTGGGTTTCTTCCATCATTTAGCTGTTGTGACTGATGATGCTATGAACATGGATTTACAATAATCCCTTAAGACTCTGCTTTGGATTCTTTGGGGCATATACCCAGAAGTGAAATTACTAGATCATGGTAATTCTAGTTTTAACATTTTTGTGGAGCCGCTATCCTGTTTTCCGAAGTGTCTCTACCATTTTACATTTCCATCAATAGTGCACAAGTGGTCCAATGACTCTCTATCCTAGGCATCATTTATCATTTTCTAGTTTTTTGATAGTAAACATTCTAATAAGCATGAGATAGTATCTCTTATTACTTTTGATTTGCATTTCCCTAAGGATTATTGATGTGGAACATCTTTTCATGTGTATTTATATATCTTCTTTGGCCACTGAGAGCAATGGAGTTCAAGTTCTTTACTCATTTTTAATGGAGTTGCTTGGGTTTTGTTTTTGTTGTTGTTGTTCCAGAGTTTTAGGAGTTCTCTGTGAATTCTGTATATTCATCCCTTATCAGATATATGACTTGGAAACATTTTCTTCCGTTCTGTAGGTTGTGTTTGTACCCTGTTGGCGGTGTCCCTTGATGCACAAAATTTAAAAATTTTCATAAAGTAAAATGTGTCTATTTTTCTTTTGTGGCCTGTTTTTGGTGTCATATACAAAAAAGCATTGTCAAATCTAATGTTGTTAAACTTTTGTCTATGTTTTCTTCTAAGAATTTTATGTTTTAGGTCTTATGTTTATATCTTTCAGTGTTTTGTATGTGGATATTTACTTTTCTTAGCATAATTTGTTGAGAATACTATCCTTTCACCACTGAATTGTTGAATGGCCGTGGCACTGTTGTTGAAAATCCTTCAATTTCCTATGCAAGGGTTCATTTATTTATTTTTTCATTCTACTCCATTTTTCTATACACTCGTCTTTATGCCAAGATCTCATTGTTTTGATGACTGTAGCTTTGTAGTAACTTTTGAAATTAGGAAGTGTGAGTCCTCTAGATTTGTTCTCCTTTTTTTCTTTTTGGTCCTTTTTTCTTTTTTTTCTCCTACTCTGGGGATTGAATCCAGTGCCTCATATGTGCTAGATCAATGCTCTACCACTGAGCTGCATCCCCAACCACAGATTTTTTTTTTTCAAGTTTGTTTTGACTATTTGGAGTCCTTTGAGATTCCATATGAATTTTTGGATGGGCATTCTAGTTCTTTAAAAAATATTACTGAGATTTTAATAGGGATTGCAATGAATCTGTAGATTTCTTCCGGTAGTAAAGACATTTTAACAATATTAAGTCTTCCATTTCATGAACATGGGATGGATTTTCATTTTTCTCTGTCTTAAATTTATTTTTTAAAAATATACATTTTTAATTGTCAATGGACCTTTATTTTATTTATTTATGTGTGGTGCTGAGAATCAAACCCAGTGCCTCACATACGCTAGCCAAGAATTCTACCACTGAGCCCCAACCCAGCCCTGTCTTTAATTTCTATTAGCAATGTTTTATATGTTTTAATTCACAAGTCTTTCATCTTCTTGGTTAATTCCATGCACTTTATTCTTTTGAAGCTATTATAAATGGGATTTTTTAAAAAAATTCTCATTAGATTGTTTTAGTGTTTAGAAATTCAACTAATATTTGTGTGTTGACTTCATACCAGCTGCATTGTTTTCAGCTACTTTGCTTAATTCACTTAATTCTAATTTTTTTCTTTTTCTTTTGCTGGCATCTTCAGGGTTTTATACAGATAAGATCATCTCATCTGTCAACACAGAAAAATTTACCTCTTTCATTGCATTTGGATGCATTTTATTTGTTTGTTTTTCCTTGCCTAGTTGATCTGATGAAAACTCCCAGGACTATGTTGAATAGCAATAGAAAAAGCAGGTACTCTTGCCTTGTTCATGATCTTACAGGAAAAGCTTTCAGTCTTTTGTCATTGAGTATAGTATGTTTGCTATAGCTTTTCATGTATGGCTTGATTTATGTTGAGGTAGTTTCCTTCTTCTTCTTCTTCTTCTTCTTCTTCTTCTTCTTCTTCTTCTTCTTCTTCTTTTACTTTTTCTTTTTCTTTTTTTTTTTTTTTTGGTACTGGGGATTGAACTCAGGGGCACTCAACAACTGAGTCACATCTCATCCCCAGCCCTTCTTTTGTATTTAGAGACAGGGTCTCACTGGGTTGCTTAGGGACTTGCTTTTGCTGAGGCTGACTTTGAACTCACAGTCCTCCTGTCTCAGCCTCCCAAACCGCTGGGATTACACACATATGCCACCACCACTTCCAGAGAGGTAGTTTCCTTCTTTTCCTACTTTGTTGATTTTTTTTAATCTTGAAATGATATCAAATATATAGCAAATGCTTTTTATGTGCATGTATGAATATGTAAAAAGGAAGCCCACAATTGTAATGCATGTATAAAATAATGACGTTTAAAAAACACTACGGGTTTTCTTTCAAGAAATGTCTGTTTAGTTCATCTTCCCTTTTCTTTATTGAGTTATTTGGGGGTTTTGGTGGTAAGTTTTTTGAGTTCTTTATGTGTTCTGAGTATTAATCCTCTGTCAGAAGAATAGATAGCAAATATTTTCTCCCATTCTATAGGTTTTCTTTTCATAGTCTTAATTTTTCCTTTTCTATACAGAGCTTTTTAATTTGATACCATTCAATTTATTAATTCTTGGTATTTTTCTTGAGCTTTAGGAGTCCAGTTGAGAAAGCCATTTCCTGTGCTTAATGTTGAAATGTTAACCCTAGGTTTTTTCTAGGAGTTGCATAGTTTCTGGTCTAATTCCTATGTCTTTGATCCATCTTGAGTTACTTTTGTGCAAGATGAGAGATAAGAATCTAGTTTCATTCTTTTATGTATTGATAATCAGTTTTTCCAGCATCATTTGTTAAGAAGGCTACCTTTTTTCCAATGTATGTTTTTGGCACATCTCTGTGCCTTCTATTCTGTTCCATTGGTCTGATCTGTTTTTATGTCAGTACCATGCAGTGTTTGTTACTATAACTCTGTAATATAATTTGAAGTCAGGTATTTTGATGCCCCAAATGCCTTTATGATTTTGTGTGCGTGTGTGCAGGGGAGGTGCTTAGAATTGATTTTGTTATTCT
The DNA here is from genome assembly GCF_045843805.1 of Urocitellus parryii. Classification (NCBI taxonomy): domain Eukaryota; kingdom Metazoa; phylum Chordata; class Mammalia; order Rodentia; family Sciuridae; genus Urocitellus; species Urocitellus parryii. The sequence goes on along the minus strand of NC_135541.1, from coordinate 43,835,313 downwards.
TTTTCTTTTATTCTTCCAAATGAATTTTAGGGCTATTTTTTCTAGTTCTGTGAAGAATGTCATTGGTATTTTGCTGGAGATTGTATCGAATCTGTGTGTTGCTTTTGGTAATATGGCTATTTTTAACAATATTAATTCTGCTTATCCATGAACATTGGAGGTCTTTCCATCTTCTTGTGTCTTCTTCAATGTTCTATAGTTTTCATTATAGAGAACTTTTACCTCCCTGGTTAGATTTATTCCTAGGTTTTTGTTTGTTTGTTTGTTTGAGGCAATTGTAAATGGGATTGTTTTTCCTAATTTCTTTCCCAGCAAATTCATTATTTGTATATGGGAAGGCTATTGGTTCTTTATTATTATTATTATTATTATTATTAGTTGGATTTGAACACAATATCTCTATTTTACTTATTTATGTGGTGCTGAGGATCAAACCCAGGGCCTCTCACGTGCGAGACGAGCACTCTACAGCTGAGTCACAACCCAGCCCCTATTGGTTCTTTAAAAAAAAAAAAAAATATATATATATATATATATATATATATATATTTTGTCAATGGATATTTATTTTATTTATTTATATGTGGTGCTGAGGATTGAACCCAGTGCCTCACACATGCTAGGCAAGCGCTCTACCACTGAGCTACAACCCCAACTCTAAGATATTGACTTTGGTAAGTTGATTTTGCAACCTGCTACTTTGCTGAATTTACTTTTTAGCTGTAGTGATCTTCTGGTGGAGCTTTCTCTTCCAATTTTTTAGATATAGGATCATATTATTTGCAAACAGTGATAATTTCACTTGAATCTTTCCTGTTGTTATCCCTCTTATTTCCTTCTATTTTCTCATTTCTCTAACAAGAATTTCAGGTACTATATTGAATAGGGCCAGTAAGATTGAGCAACCTTGTCTTATTCCAGATTTTAAAGAAATTGCTTTCTGTTTTTTCCCATTCACTATGATGGTGGCTTTGGGTTTGTCATATGTAGCCTTTATGATGTTGAGTAAGTTCCTTCTATCCTAGATTATTCAGTATATTTTGTTTGTTTGTTTGTTTTAATCATGAGTGGGTGCTGAATTTTGTTAAAGACTTTCTGTGCATCTAGAGATGACTCTTTTTTTGTCCTTAATTCTATTTATGTGGCAAATTACATTTATTGATTCGAATATGTTTAACAACCTTTGCAACCTTGGGATAAAGCCAACTGGGTCATGATGTACAACCTTCTTAATACATTGTTGACTATGATTTGTTAATATTTTATTAAGGGTTTTTGCATCTAACTTCATTAGGGATATTAATCTGTAGGTTTATTTCCATAATGTGTCCTCATCTGGTTGTGTATAAGGATGATATAGCTTCACAGAATAAATTTGGAAATGTTCCATTCCTTTCTATTTCAATGGAATAATTGGAGGAGTAGTGGCATTACTTCTTATTTAAAAGTATGGTAGAATTTAGTCATGAATCCATCCGGTTCTGGACATTTCCTTTTGGAAGACTTTATTACTGCTTCTATCTCATTGCTAGTTATTGGAATGCTTAGGTAGTCTAATTTCTCTGAATTCAATTTTACAGGTCAAATGTATCTAGAAATTTATCCATTTCCTCTGGGCTTTGCAATTTATTGGAGAATAAGTTTTCAAAATAGTCCCTAATTATCCTCTGGATGTCTGTGAAGTCTGTGGTGATTTCTCCCTTTTTTCCCTAATTTTATTAATTTGGTCTTTTTTGGGGGGGGGGTTTGGCTAAGGGTTTGTCAATTTTTAAATCTTTTTTATGTTTATCTTTTTTAAAGAAACAACTCTTACTTTCACTGATCCTTTGTACTTTTACAAATTCTTTATTTCTTTGTTTTTGGGTCTTGATTATTTCCTTCCTTCTACTGGTTTTGGAATTAATTTTTTTTTCCCAGGGGCCTTGAAGTGCATCATTACACTGTTTATTTAGAACTTTTTGTTTTTTAATGCAGGCACTCATTTCTGTAAACTTTCCTCTTAGAACTACCAACATAGTAGCCGGAGGAAACACACTCGAAAATAAGGCAAATGAATTAAAAAAAAAAAAAAAAAAGAACTACCATCATGGTGTCTTAGCAGTTCTGGCATGTTACATCACTGTTCTTATTTGATTCTAAGAATTTTTAAATTTATCCCCTGGCTTCTCCTCTCACCCATTCATCATTCAAAAGTCTAGTGTTCAATCCTCATGTATTTATATAGGGTTTTTTTTTTTTGTGTTGATTTCTAATTGCACTAGAAAAGATCAAATAAGATGCAATTATATTGATTTGTTTGAATTTGCTGAGTTGCTTTGTGGCCTAAAATATGGTCCATTTTTGGAGAAGATACCATGAGCAGATGAGAAAAAAAAATGATTTTGGCTGTTGTTGGATGAAATAGTCTATAGATGTCTAGTAAGTTCATTTGATTTATGTATATCTGAGGAGGCTTTACTGAGTTTATGTCTAGATGATCTATCTATTGGTGAGAAAGGTGTGTTCAAAACATTCCATATTATTGTATTGGAATCAGAGTCTTCAATTTGAGTAGTGTCTGTTTTATGTAATTAGGAGCATCAAAGTTTGGAGCATAAATATTTACTATCATTATATCTTCTAGTTGGATTGATCCCTTTATCAATATTAAAGATCTCCTTTGTCTTTTCAGATACATTTTGCCTTGAAGTCTGCCTTATCAATTATGATAGTAGCTATTCCTGCTTGCATTCAGGCTGAATTTGAATGGCATGTAAAGTTCCATCCTTTCACCTTTAGATGGTGGCTGTGTTTGCCTGTAAGGTGAGTCTCATGCAAACAACAGATAGTTGGGTCTTGTTTATTCATCCATTCTGCCAGCTTTTGCCTTTTAATTGGAGAGCTGAGATAATTAACATTCAATATTATTAGAGAAATGTTTATTAATTTCTGCCATTTTGATTTATTTCTGATGTTTAATTTGATACTGTTTCTTGTTTGCTTGCAACTCTTCAAATAAGATTTATTCATTTGTGAGCTCTGGGGTTTGTTTTTTATTCTTCTCTGTGTAGAAATTATTTAAGTATTTTCTGTAGTGCCAGTTTAGTAGTCATGAATTCTTTTGGTTTCTGCTTATCTTGGAAGGTTTTTATTTGTCTTCAATTTTAAAGAATAGATTCACTGAATATAGCAATCTTGGTTGACTATTATTTTCACTCAGGGCTTGGAACATATCATTCCAAGCCTGCATTTTTAGAGTTTGGGCTAACTAATTGGAAGTAATTCTGATTAGTTTGCTACTAAATGTAACCTGATGTTTTTCTCCTGAGGCTTTCAAAATCAAATCCTTGCTCTGTAAGTTAGGAATTTTAATTATAATGTGTCATGGAAGGTTTTTTTTAAAATATATTTTTTAGTTGTAAATGGACCTTTACTTTATTTATTTGTATATGGTGCTGAGAATCAAACCCAGTATCTCACACATGCTGGGCAAGTGCTTTTCCAATAAGCTATAACCCCTGCCTTGGAAAGTTTCTCTTTTGATCTGCCTATTTGGGGTTCTGAATGCCTCCTGTACCTGAATTTCCATCTCGTTCTCAAGGTTTGACATTTTTCTGTTATTATTTCCCCAAACAAGTTACCTATGCCATTAGAATAGATACAACTTCTTCAATTTTAATGATTCTTAAATTTGTTCTCTGAATAATGTTGCAGAATTCTGTTTATTCTGGTCATTGTTACTTATTTTCTTTTCTATCTGAATATACTATCCGAATATTCAAGGCCAGCAACTTTGTCTTCGAGTTCTGAGAGTCTGTCTTTGTATAGCCTACTTTATGAGAGAGACTTTTGATTGAACATTTTATTTGATTTATTGTGTCTTTCATTTCCAAGATTTCTCGTTGATTCTTCTTCAGTATTTTCATCTCCTTATTGAATTTTTCATTCACCTTCTTTACTGACTTCCTTAATCATTCAGTTGTTTTTCTGTGTTCTCTTGGAGTTCATTTTTTAATGCTTCCTTATAATTCTTTGTCTGGTATTTGATCCACTTCAATATCTTTGGGATTAGTCACTAATGGATTGTGAACTTTAGGAGGCATCATGTCACCTTGTTTTTTCGTATTTTATATTTATGCAGCTGTTGAGATGGATTTGTCTTCCACTTTATGTGGGCCTGTTTTGGGCACAGCTTTCTCTTGCCAGTGTGTTCTGGGATATCAGGTTGTTTTGAATTTTTCAATATATATTTCAAATGGGTTTTGTAATATAGTTTTCCTGTTAGTTCTTTCATTTTGATTAATGTACATTGTTTTAGAGCCTGGGGATTTCATTTTTCCTGTAGGTCTCAAAAGGGTGAGGTCCTCCTTCTGGATCTGCCAATTGTGTTTTACACAGAAGCATAGGTAGAGTACACCCTCTGATTTTCTTCTTCTTTTAAAAACTCTGTATATTCTAAAGGTGTATGGTAGTGATTTAGTTTATGTCTCCTCAAAGGTGTGGTGTCCATAGTCATTGTGTTAATTCTCTCTGTTTTGCTGTAGAAGGAATGTCCATGAATGGAGCCTGAGGGTACCCCTTAGCCATTCCTTCTTGGTATCTGGTCAAAAGTTTATGGGTTTTTGTCTCCTCTATTCTTTGTATTAAACTATTAATGAATTTAAAAAACTATATGTCATTTCTTTTTAATTATTATTGTTTGTTCTTTTTAGATGTACATGATAGTCAAGTGCATTTTGACATGTTCTACATACATGTAGTATAATTTCCCATTCTTTTGGTTGTAAATGATGTAGAGGTACACTAGTTGTGTGTTCTTATATGGACATAAGAAAGTTATGTCTGATTCATTCTACTACCTTTCCTACTCAAATTCCTCTTCCCTTTATTCCCCTTTGTCTAATCTAATAAACTTCTATTATCTCCTCCCCTTGTTGTGTGTTAGCATCTGCATTTCAGAAATAATATTAGACCTTTGGTTTTGGGGATTGGCTTATTTTACTTAGTATGATAGTCTCCAGTTTCATTCAGTTACCAGCAAATGACATAATTTCATTCTTCATGGCTGAATAGCAATTCATTGTGTATGTATACCATATTTTCTTTATCCATTCATCTGTTGAAGGGCACCTAGGTTGGTTCCATAGCTTAGCTATCATGAATTGAGCTGCTATACATTGATGTGGACATGTCACTGTAGTATGCTTTTAAGTCCTTTGGATATATATTAAGGAGTAGGGTAACTGAGTCAAATGGTGATTCCATTCCAAGTTTTTTAAGGAATCTCAGTACTGCTTTCCAAGGTGGTTGTACCAATTTGCAGTCCCACCAGCAATGTATAAGTGTACCTTTTCCCCCACACCCTTGCCAACATATATTATTATTTGTATTCTTGATAATTGCCATTTTGACTGGAGTGAGATGAAATCTCAGTGTAATTTTAATTTGCATTTCTCTAATTGGTAGAGGTGTTAACATTTTTTTTCATATATTGACCATTCATATTTCTTCTGTGAAGTTCCTGGTCAGTTCTTTTGCTCATTTATTAATTGCATTATTTGTTTTTGTTTTCTTTTTTGGTGTTAAGTTTTTTTTTTTTTTTAGTTCTTTGTATATCCTGGAGATTAATGCTATATCTGAGATACAGGTGGCAAATATTTTCTCCCATTCTATAGGCTCTCTTGTCATGTTCTTGATTGTTTAATTTGCTGTGAAGAAGATTTTTAGGATTTTGATACCATACCATTTATTTATTCTTGATTTTACTTCTTGAGCTTTAGGAATCTTGTTGGGAAAGTTGATTTCTAAGTCGAAATGATGGACATTTGGACCTACTTTTTCTTGTACTAGCACAGGGTCTCTGGTCTAATGCCCAAATCCTTGATCCACTTTGAGTTGATTTTTTTTTTTTTTTTGCTGGGTGACAAATAGGGGTTAAATTTCATTTTACTGTATATGGATTTCCAGTTTTCCTGGCACCATTAGTTGAAGAGGCTCTTTTCTCTAAGGATGTTTATGGTGCCTTTGTCTAGTAAGAGATAACTGTATATATGTGGGTTTCTTTCTGTGTCTTCTATTCTGTTCCATTTGTCTTCTTATCTGTTTTGATGCCAATACCATGCTGTTGTTGCTACTATGGTATTGTGATGCCTTCTGCCTCACTTTTCTTGCTGAGGACTTCTTTGGCTATTCTGGGTCTCTTGTTTTTCCAAATAAATTTTATGATTGTTTTTTATATTTCTATAAAAACATCATTGGAATTTTAATAGAAATCACATTAAATCTGTATAGGACTTTTGGTGGTCTTGTGTGTTGATGATACTTTCAATTGAATTTTTAATTTGGTTTACTGATTCCTTTATTTCGGATTTCTGCTTGATTTCCCCCCAGAATCTCTCTTTATGGAAATGATTTTTTCACTTCTTGTATTTTCTCTCTGATTTCACTCCTTACATTGTCCTTGCACATCAGTTTAACTACGTACATTTTAAACTTCTCTTCTGACATTTCTTCCACCGTGGTGTCAATGGATTCTGTTATTGAACTATCCTGGTTTGTTTGGAGTGATTTTCTCCCTTGCTTTATCATGTTGTTTGTGTGTCTACCCATCTAACAGTATAGATCTGGGGCTTTTAGTGGACTTCTGGTGTCCCTGAAGCTTTCCAGTAACTCACCATTTAGGGGGAGACATACAATAACAACAACCAATGCAAACAATGTACAATATTAACCCAAATAGTTTCTGCTATGATATAGATAATGTTAATTGCCACAATAAACAGAAATGACACGATCAGTTATTGCTCATGTTAAAAATGGTAAGTTTGCAAAAGAGTTTACAATTTTGAATGGTGGACAGTGAGAGAACAGAAGTGATGTAGGATGTGATGATTATGAGGAAGGAGGAGAGAAAATAGAAGTAAAAAATTAAAGGAAGAGTAAAAGAGAGAATAATAGAGATTGTCCGTTAGCAGAAGAACAAAGAGAAAGGGATACGTGTACCTAGGATAATGATGTTCATCTCTTTCCACCATCTTTTCTACCAATCAAAGTTCCTCCATTTTCTTCACTCCCCCTTCCCCCCATTATGAGTCAGAATCCACTTATCAGAAATAACATTTGGCCTTTGTTTTTTGGGGGATTGGCTTACTTCACTTAGCATGATATTCTCTGACTCCATCCATTTACCTACAAATGCCATAATTTAATTCTTTTTTCTATAAGGAATAACATTAGGATTTTAATTGGAATCACATTGAATCTGTATAGCACTTTGGGTAGTATGGCCATTTTGACAATATTGATTCTGCCTATCCAAAAACATGGGAGATTCTTTCTTTAGTGTCCAGTATTTTTTCACTGTAGAGGTCTTTCACCTCTCTTCTTAGATTGATTCCCAAGTTTTTTTTTTTTTTTTCCGAGTCTATAGTGAATGGAATAATTTTCCTAATTTGTCTTTCAGAGGATTCATTACTGATATATAGAAATGCATTTGATTTATGGGTATTAATTTTGTATCCTGCTACTTTGCTGAATTCATTTATTAATTCTAGAAGTTTTCTGGTGGAATTGTTTGTATCTTCCAGGTATAGAATCATGTCATCAGCAAATAATGGTAGCTTATGTTCTTATTTTTCTATTTGTATCCCTTTAATTTCTCTCGTCTAATTGTTCTGGCTTGAGCTTCAAGGACTATGTTGAATAGAAGTGGTGAAAGAGGGCATCCCTGTCTTATTCCAGTTTTTATAGGAAATGCTTTCAATTTTTCTCCATTTAGGATGATGTTTGGTTTAGCATAGATTGCTTTTACAATGTTGAGGTACGTTCCTACTATCCCTACTTTTTCTAGTGTTTTGAACATGAAAGGGTGCTGTATTTGGTCAAATGTTTTCTCTGTATCAATTGACATAATCATATGTCAATATGATTCATATCATATTATATGAATTATATTTATTGATTTCCATATGTTGAACCAAACTTGCATCCCTGGAATGAACCCTACTTGATCATGGTGCACTATTTTTTAATGTTTTTTTTTATGTTTTTGTATGCAATTTACCAAAATTTTATTGAAAATTTTTGCATTTATGTTCATTAAAGATATTGGTCTAAAATTTTCTTTCTTTGCTGTGTCTCTGTCTGGTTTTGGTATCAGGGTGATACTAGTCTCATAGAATAAATTTGGAAGAATTCCCTTTTTTTCTATTTCATGAATAATTTGAGGAGTATTGATATTAATTCTTCTATGTATGTCTTATAAAACTCAGCTGAGAATCTGTTTGGTCCTGGGCTTTTTTGGTTGGTAGGCTTTTGATGGCATCTCCTATTTCCTTACTTGAAATTGATCTGTTTAATGTGTGTGTCCTCCTGGTTCAGTTTGGGTAGGTTGTATGCCTCTAGAAATTTGTCAGTGTTTTCAAGGTTTTCTATTTTACTGGAGTATAATTTTTCAAAATAGTTTCTAATTATCTTCTGTATTTCAATAGTGTCTGTTATGATATTTCCTTTTTCATCACAAATTTTAGTGATTTGAGTTTCCTCTCCTTCCTTTTGTTAGGGTAGCTGAGAGTTTGTCAATTTTATTTATTTTTTCAAAATCCAGCTTTTTGTTTTGTCAATTTTTGAGTTGTTTCTTTTGTTTCAATTCCATTGATTTCAGCCCAGTTTTAGTTATTTCCTGTCTTCTGCTTCTTTTGGTGTTGGTTTGTTCATCTTTTTCTAGGGCTTTGATCTGTAATGTCAGGTCATTGATTTGTTGACTTTTTTTTTCTTTTGATGAATGAACTCCATGCAACGAACTTTCCTCTTAGTACTCTTTTCATAGTTTCCAAGAGATTTTAATTTTAATTTTAATTTGTTACATATGACAAAAGAATGCATTATAATTCATATTACACACAATTTTTCATATCTCTGGTTGTACACAAAGTAGAGTCACATCCTTCGTATCTTCATACATGTACTTAGGGTAATGGTGATCATCGCATTCCACCATATTTCCTATGCTTATTGCCCTTCCCTTTGCCTCCCTCCCCTTTGCCCCTTTGCCCTATCTAGAGTTCATTTAATCTGCCCCCCTCTAGAATCATATTATGAATCAGCATCCTTAAATCAGAGAAATCATTCAGTATTTGGATTGGCTAATTTCACTTAGCATTGTATTCTCCAGCTCCATCCATTTACCTGAAAATGCCATGATTTTATTCTCTTTCAATGCTAAATAATTTCATTGTGTATGTATACCACAGTTTCTTTATCCATTCATCTACTGAAGGGCATCTAGGTTGGTACAACAGTTTAGCTATTATGAATTGTGCTGCTATAAACATTGATGTGGTTGTGTCCCTGTAGTATGCTGTTTTTAAGTCCTTTGGGTATAGACTGAGGAGAGGGATAGCTGGGTAAAATGGTGGTTCCATTCCAACTTTTTCAAGTAATCTCCATACTGCTTTCCATATTGGCTGCACCATTTTGCAGTCCCACCAGCAGTGAATGAGTGTGCCTTTTTCCCTACATCCTCACCAACACTTATTGTTGTTTGTATTCTTAATAGCTGCTATTCTGACTGGAGTGAGATGAAATCTTAGAGTAGTTTTGATTTGCATTTCTTTAATTGCTAGTGATGATGAACATTTTTTTCATACATTTGTTAATTGAATGTATATCATCTTCTGAGAGTGTCTGTTTAGGTCTTTGGCCCCATTTATTGACTGAGTTATTTGGGTTTTTTTTTTTTTTTGGGTGCTTAGCTTTTTAAGTTCTTTATATACCCTAGAAATTAGTGCTTCATCTGATGTGTGAAGGGTAAAGATTTTCTCCCAATTAGTAGGCTCTGTATTCACTCACTGATTGTTTCTTTTGCTGAGAAGAAGCTTTTTAATTTGAATTCCATCCCATTTATTGATTCTTTGATATTAATTTTTGTGCTATAGGAGTCTTATTAAGAAATTTGGGGCCTAATCCCACATGATGGAGATTTGGGCCTACTTTTTCTTCTAATAGATGTAGTGTCTCTGGTTTAATTCCTAGATCCTTGATCCACTTTGAGTTGAGTTTTGTGCATGGTGACAGATAGGAGTTTAATTTAATTTTGTTGCATATGGATTTCCAAGTTTCTCAGCACCATTTATTGAAGAGGCTGTCTTTTCTCCAATGTACTTTTTTGGCACCTTTGTCAAATATAAGATAAATGTAATTATGTAGGTTAATCTCAGTGTCCTCTATTCTACCAGACCTTAAACTATACTACAGATCAATAGTAACAAAAACAGCATGGTATTGGCACCAAAATAGATTTGTAGACCAGTGGCACAGAATAGAGAACCAAGAGATTTTGATATGTTGTATTGGAGTTCTCATTAACCTCTAAGATTTTTTTTTAAATCTCCTCCCTGATGTCTTCTGTTATCCATGCATCACTCCATAGTGTGTTATTTAGTCTCCAATGTTGGAGTAGCTTCTATTTTTTTATTTTAGCATTGATCTCTAATTTCATTCCATTATGATATGATATAATGCAGGTGAGGTATCTCTATTTTTTTAAATATTTGCTAAGGCTTGCTTTGTGGCATAACATATGGTCTATTTTGGAGAAGGATCCATGTGCTGCTGGGAAAAAAGTGTATTTATTTGTTGATGGATGGAATACTATATCTTTGTCTGTTACATCTAAATTATTGATTACTTTATTGAGTTCTTTCTTTGTTTAGTTTTTGTATGGAAGATCTATCTAGTGGTGAGAGAGGTGTGGTTAAAGTCACCCAGTATTATTCTGTTATGGTCTATTTGATTCTTGAAGTTCAGAGGAGATATATATATATATTATATATATATATATATATATATATATATATATATATATATATATATATATATATCTCCTATTGTTTTGGGCATAGATATTTATGATTCTTATGTCTTGTTGATGTGTGATTCCCTTAAGTAGTATGAAATAATCTTCTTTATCCCTTTTCACTAACTTTGGTTTGAAGTTCACTTTATCTGATATAAGAATGGAAACCCCTGCTTGTTTATGCAGTCTGTGTGAGTGATACTTTTTTCCCCCATCCTTTCATCTTCAGTCTGTGGATATCTTTCCTGTGAGATTAAAAATCCAATGTGCTAGTCTATGTCTTTTAATTGATGAGTTTAGGCCATTGACATTCAGGGTTATTATTGAGACATGTTTTGTATTCCTGGTCATTTTGGTTTATTTTTGGTTTCACTTTGACTTGTTTTCTCCTTTGATTGGCCTTTCCTTTAGTGTAGTTCCTCCCTTTGTGGATTTTCATTGTTGTTTTTCATTTTCTCCTCCTGGAACATTTTGCTGATAACACTTTGTAGTGCAGGCTTTCTCACTGTAAATTCTTTTAACTTTTGTTTATCATGAAAGGTTTTTATTTTGTCATCAAATCTGAAGCTTCATTTTGCTGAATATAAGATTATTGGTTGGCATCCATTCTGTTTCATAACTTGGTATATGTTGTTCCAGGCTTTGAGGGTCTGGGTTGAAAAATCTACTGAGATCTGAATTGATCTTTCCCTATATGTAATCTGATTCCTGTCTCTTGAGGTCTTTAAAAATGCTGTCCTTATTCTGTATGATAGGCATTTTTATTATAATGTGTCTTGGTATGGATCTGTTGTAATTTTGTACATTTTGTGTCCTGTAAGATTCTTGTATTTGATTTTCCAAATCATTCTTCATGTTTGGAAAATTTTCTGATATTATTTCTTTGAAGAAATTGTGCATTCCTTTGGTTTGAATCTTTGTGCCTTACTCTATTCCAATACATCTTAGATTTGGTCTTTTGATGTTATCCCATAATTCTTGGATGTTCTTTTCCTGTTTTCTTACCATCTTCACTGTGTGGTCAACTTTTTTTCAAGATTGTATATTTTGTCTTCCTTGTCTGAGGTCCTTTCTTCCAAGTGATCTAGTCTGTTGGTGATGCTTTTTATTGAGTTTTTATTTGGCTTATTGTTTCCTTCATCTCAAGGATTTCTGTTTGTTTATTGTATTTTATTTTTTCAGAATCTCTCTCTCTTTCTTGAAGTAATCGGTTTTTTTTTTTTGTATTTGTGCTCATATCTCTTTGTTGGTGTGACTGATGGTTGCCTGTATTTGCTCTCCTTTCTCTTCATTGAAGAGATCAATTTTTGCCTATATTTTCTTACTCAGGTCATTCTTTAATTCCCAGATCATTTTAATTAGGTACATACTGAATTCCTTCTCTGACATTTCATCTACTATGCTGTTGATGGATTCTATTGTTGTAGTCTCTTGGTTTGTTTGGTGCACTTTCTTCCTTTTTTTTTTTTTCATGTTGTCTATATGTCTTTGTCTCTTACATTGCAGATCTGAGTTATTGCAGCTTCTACTCTATTGACTTGTAGTGTCCCTTCAGGTTATCAATACCTCACCTTTAAGGGGGATATTAATGTTACAATGTTACACACAGTGCAACCAATATGCAGCCATAAATCAATTGGCTTCTATTTTTACATTTACAGTTTTTTGGGTTTTTTTTTTTTTTGCTATAAACAGAAATGATGAGTTCGGTTGTTTTCTACCATATAGTCAATAGGTTTTCATAATGGTTTACAGTTTCTAATGGTAAATAGGGGGATAGGCTGTGATGTTTATGAGGTAAGATGTGAGAATATAGAGGTATTAGATTATAATGACCAATGAAAGGGTAATCAAAGTACGTTGGTTGTCAGCAGGAGAAAAAGAGAGAAAGGCAACTTCATGCAAGCCTCCCTGTTATCTCTGCAACAGGATGGTGTCTGTTAGTACACCTAGTAGAGATACCACTGGTGCAATGGGTCCCACAGGGACCTTGGTCATGATTTACCAGGTCCTGTTTGTTTTCCCTAGATGGAAGCGGCCATGTCCCTAGTTGGTGGTGGCAGCAGCATCAAGCCTGTAGGTACCTTGATGTTAGTGAATAGGGAACCATGGCCCAGTGTCTCTGCACAGGTGCAGTGTTCCTCTCCAGTGGCAGGCCACTGGCTGTGGGTTGGGCCTCTCTGGGCTGTATTGAATTTCTTAAAATATATTATGTCTTCTTTTGTCTCTTGTAAACTTTTTATTTTAAAGTCTTTTTTTCTTTCTAATATTAGTATAGCTACCTATACTCTCTTTTGTCTACTATTTACATGGAATAGATTTTTTCTATCTTTTTACTTTCAATTTATTTGTGCTTTGGAGCTAATTTGAACCTTTTGTACACATGATATAGATGGATCATTTTTTAAAAAATATATATATTCTTCTAATCTCTGTCTTTACATTGGAGAATTTAATCCATTTACATTTAAAGTAATTACTGAGAGGGGATTTTCTTCTGTTGCTATTGGTTATCTGAATGCATTATAGGGGGTATTTTTGGCTCTTATTTCTTGTGTTACGGTCTTCTTTTGTGCTTAGTTGCTTTTTTTAACAGTTTTTAAATTTTTTTTTTTGTTAAAGAAAGAGAGAGAGAGAGAGAGAGAGAGAGAGAGAGAGAGAGAGAATTTTAATGTTTATTTTATTTTTTAGTTTTCGGTGGACACAACATCTTTTGTTTGTATGTGGTGCTGAGGACCAAACCTGGGCCGCACGCATGCCAGGCGAGCTCGCTACTGCTTGAGCCACATCCCCAGCCACCCCCTTTTTTTTAACAGTTTAATGTTTAAGCCCCCATGTCACTTTACTTTGTGTGTATTGATATCTATCATCTCTGTTGTTATTATGGGACTTATATTTAACATCCTAAGTTATAACACTTTAATTTGTCATTGTTTTCTTTCTTTCTTTCTTTCTTTCTTTCTTTCTTTCTTTCTTTCTTTCTTTCTTTCTTTCTTTCTTTTTCCTTGTTACTGGGTATTGAACCCAGTGGTACTTAACTACTGAGCCACATCTCCAGTCCCCTTTTTATGTTTTATTTAGATACAATTGACTTATAGTGTCTCTGCAGGTTACCAATACCTCACCTTTAAGGAAGATATCAATGGTACAGCATCTAGTGCAACCAATATGCAGCCATAAATTTCTTAGGGCCTTCCTAAGTTGCTGAGGCTAGCATTGAACTCTTGATTCTCCTAAGCTTTCTGAGCTGCAAGGATTATAGATATGTCTCACCAGACCTGGCTAACACTTTAATTTGAATTTATCCCGGGTTAACATATACAATCTTTTCTCCTTTGCAGCTCCATTCTCAGCCCTTTCAGCTGTTGATATCAAAGAATTACATCTTTACATATTGTATGCCTCCAAATAAGCTAATTATTCTTTTAAATGAATTGTATCTTAAGTTATATAGGAAAGAAAATGTGGAGTTATAAACTAAAGTTACAATAACACTACTTTTGGACTAACTCTTAAAAAATACACTAATCTCTTAAATAATATGGAAAATAGTGGAGTTATAAATCATTACTTTCCCAAATATTTACCTTAATTTGTAACTTTGTTTCTTCATATGGCTTCAAATGACTGTTCCATATCCTTTCATTTTACCCTGCAGGACTCCTGTGAGCTTTTCTTGCAGAACAGGTCTAATGATGACATACTCCGTTGATTTTTGTTTATTTAGGAATGTTTTCTCTCACTTTTGAAGAACAGTTTTGCTGAATATAGGATTCTTGGTTGACAATTTTTTTCTTTCTGCACTTTGAATATATTGGCCCATAGACTTCAGGCCACCTACGTTGATGATAAGGAATCTACAGATCATATTATTGAATTCCCATGTATGTGATAAGTCACTTCTTAATGTTCTTTCAAGATTCTTCCTTTCTCTTAAAATTTTTTTTATTATACTGTGTCTCTTTGAGGTCATCTTATTTGGAGTTCATTGAACTTCTTGACTGTTTATATTAATATATTTTATCAAATTTGGGATGTTTCCATCTATATTTCTTCAAATAGTCTCTCCATCCCTCTCATTCTTCTTCTCCTTCTAGTACTTTGGTAATGCATACCTATTCATTTACCTCTAGCTTTTTAAATTCTGTAATAACTTCTATTGTCCTATCTTAAAGTTTGCTGGTTCTTCTGCCGGCTCAAATCTGCTTTGGAATGAATTCCTCTAGTGAATTTTTTATTTCAATTACTGTACTTTTCAGCTCCAGAATTTCTGTTTTGTTTTTTTTAAGATTTTATTCATTTTTAGAGATATTTCCATTTTGTTCAGACATTGTTTTCTTGACTTCTTCTTTTAGTTTTTTGAGTATCTCTAAGAAAATTATTTTAAAATTTCTGTCTAATAGACCTGCCAACAGTTCATTTTCAGGTATAGTTTCAGTTGATTTGTTTATTTTTTTCTTAGAATGTGTCACCTTTCCTTGTTTCTTTATATGCTTGGTGATTTTTTTTAATCAAAAACTGGACACCTGTACCAAATAATTTAACTCAGGAAATCATTTTCTTTTCTCTTTTTCTTTCTTTCCTTTTTCTTTTTGTAGGCTTTCTCTGTGCCAAGGATCAATCTAAGGTATAAAGTTTAGCTATTTTTGAAAATTGTAACTTTCCCTGGGCATACACAGTCACTTTCTCATTTTCCCTGTAGGTGCAATTGCCTTTGAATGTTCTGATTTTTAGTGTCTGGTTACCAAAAGGAATAAAGGAGGAAAATGAAAGGGGATCAAGGGCACTAGCTCTTTCAGCCCCCAGAAATCAGTTGGTGGAAGAGGGGCTTGCCACCGTATAAAGTGATGTGACAGTAATGGCTTTTAGCTGCTTTGTCTGGAACTCTATGGTCAGAAGTAGCCATCAGTTAGCAGAGAATAGATCTATGATATTTGGAGGTAGTTTTTGCCTACCCTGGTTCCTCAAAGTTTTGTGCAAGCTGCTCCAGAAATGCTCACATACGCATCTGCTATGAGGTTTGAGAAGAATGATGGGTAGTTAATTCTGGTCAGAGAGCTAAAGTTGATGAAATTAACTATAATTTATCCTCCATGCCTTCTCCTGGAAGTTGCAAGCCTTTATTAAACTTTAGAGCTTCAAAATAGCTGGATCAGACGGATTCTGCCATATAGTTATTGTCTGGGCAGGAAAACAGATTTTTGGTGCTTCTTACTCTTTAATTTTCTCAGAATACTCTTATATCCAGTTTTGTAATGTAAGTTAAGAGGAAAATAAGATTCATTATATAGAAAAGACAATTATTATTATTGTTACTAATAACATTTATGGGATCCTCATTGTGTGCCAGGGACTCTCTTAGCTGTTTGATGTATATTATATCATTTGGTCCACATAACAGTGCTATGAGATAGATACCATAATGGTTCCAACTTGGCAAATGAAGGCATTGAATCTCAGAGAGGTTGAGTTATATACATTTTACCTCTAGTATGTAACAGAAGTGAGATTCAAAACAAGTTATGCCAAAATTCTTAACTGTTGGCCAGCTCATGAAAGCCCATATTGTATTTTGCATTAGTTAGTTTCCCCCCATAATCACATTGTGTTCTAACTACTTCAAGAGTCAGTAGCTTAAAACAACAAACATTATTCTCATGCTTAAAGGTCTGCAGATCAACTGATTTGACTGAATTTGGCTGAGCTCTCCTGTTTCTTTTTGTTTCTCTTTTTTCTTTTTAAATGTTGGAGTCCAGGCTAAAGGGATAGTAGCTACCCAGGGCATGCGTATCTCATGGCAGGTCATCAGAGCACAAGAATGAAGATTAACCAGGCAAGCACTTTTAGGGCAAATGTCATATTCACAAATATTTCATTGACCAAAGCAAGCTGCTTGGCCAAACCCAACATCAACAGGGGAGGGAGATGAAGTCCTGTGGTGGGAAGAGGAGGTCGTAATTTCTTTCTAAGTAGTAATACAAAATATCACACAAGCATTTTATTGTTTGCTTATCTTTATATCTAGTTAAATTTAATTATTTTCATTTAGGCAGCAATTATTTGATTTTTGCTCCTGTATAAAACTCAAAATCCCAAAATTGCTACTGAAGATTTCAGTCCATCTAGTTCTTATGCAGTTCAATGCTGAGTATTAAAATGGTGGCTGTTGAACTCTTTAGAATTGTACCATTGTTGGCAGATCTCAAATCCACAGTATTCTTCACTTGATTCCCTGCCAAATTCACAAATGTGTTTATATTTTTTAAAGAACACTGTAATAAAACTTTGATTTCCTCCAGAACAATGTATTTTCAGAAACCCAGAATTCTCGTGAACAACTCTTATAGAAAGGGTCATAGAATAAGGTCATTAAGTTTTAGAGCAGTCTTAAGAGGACTTTTAGTTCAACCTTCTCATTTTACAAATGAGGAAACAAATAGCTTCAGTTTCAAACTTCCAATTTTCATACACAATCCCCCATTTTTGCATTTTTTTCATGAAATAAAAAAGCAATGAGAAAAGAATCTGGGGTGACCTTTACATGTCTTACTGCAATTATAATTCTATAACAGAGACCTCTGTTCATTTTATTTTATGAGACTCCACATATGACCTGCTAACTTTATCACTACATTCAACTTCCCCAATTGCCCATGAAAAACAAAAATCAAGTCTTCCTATTTTTCTTCACAATCTTGAGGGATCTTCTGCTTTAAGAGCCAGCAGAATGAGCTGAGAGACATCTGGTTACTGGCTCTCAAGTCCTGAGAAACCCTATGATGTCTCCCACAGAGAAGAGGGAAAAAGAGGTACCATACCTGGTTTTCCAGAAAGAGAATTTTGAGCATCTTTTCAAGATCAAAACTCTTAATTTTTAGTTAGTAGTTTCTCCTATTATACCTGTAGAGAGCAAAGACTGGAAAAATCTAAGGGAAATGTATATCTCATTAAATAAGTATCATTTGATTCTCTCCTGTGCACCATGTCTGGTGCTAGGTACAAGGTTATAATGCAAACAAGACAGAAGGAGTCGCTGTGCTGATGATGGATGCTTCCAGTCCAGCCTGGTCAGGTAACTTAAGTGGTTTCAAAGCAAAAGCATTGGGACCAAGGGAATGTGAAATGCAGAGTTCAATTCAGCCTATGGGAGGCTAAGGGCAGAGAGCTTTCCAGGTGGGGAACAGAGCATGTGCAAGGGCCTAATGGGACTAAGAAATGGCCAAAGCTGAGCCAGGAACAGGGAGACTAACCTGAGGCTAGGCAGGCAGCAGTGGCCCAGACTGTGAGGGGACTTACAGGACAGGGATATAGAGTTTTGACTTTTATTTGATAAGTGAAGAGAAGTCCTTGAAGGCTTTCAAGAAGGAGAGTGATACATAATTGCATTTATATTTTAAAGGGAACACATTGGCTGTATTCTCAAGAATGAATTGGGGCAGGGGCCTAAGAGAATTACAGGGAGAACAAAATAAGTATCTGACTGGTGAATCCAAACTATTCAGCCTAAGTTAGCTGTATTATCCAGAGTGGTGACTGTGCAGGTGGGTGTGTGCATGAAAGTGTGTGGTTATGTTCACATAGCAAATAAAACATATTGATGGTCCTTTTCTTTACTGTGTGTGTGTGTGTGTGTGTGTATATATATATATATATTTTTTTTTTTTTTAATTTTTTTAATTAATTAATTTTTTTAAGGGTACAGCATGTTGTTTTATGTACATATACACGTTGAAATGATGACTACAGCTGGGTGCAGTGACATGCCTGTGATCCCAGAGACTTGGGAGACTAAGGAGAAAAGGACCACAAATTTGAGGCCAGCCTCAGCAATTTAGCAAGACCCTCAGCAACTTAGAGAGACTTAGTCTCAAAATAAAAAATACAAAGGGCTGGGAATGTAGCTCAATGGTAAAGTGTCCCCAGGCTCTATCCCTGGCACAAACAAATAAACACACACATACACACACATTAAAAAAAGATAAAAGAAAAAGAAAGAAAGAAAGAAAAACAAAACACATCCCCCAAACCCAAACTCCTAAAAAGAAATGATTACTATATAAGTTAACATATCCATCTCCTCACATAGTTAACCTTTTGTTGTTGTTTGTTTTGGTTTTGGTGGTAAGAAAACCTGAAACAGCCCTCCTACTCAATTTCCAATTTGCAACATAATATTATTAACTCTAATTTTCATACTGTTTGTTACCTCTCTGGACTTATCCTATATAACTGCAAGTTTTTACCCTTTGACCTGTGCTTCCTCACTTCCTCCCTCTCTCCACATTCAGTAACCACTCTTCCACTCTCTGTTTTTATATATTTGACTTTTTTTAGATTGCACAGGTAAGTGAGATTTTTTTCTTCCTGTGTCTGGCTTATTTTACTAATGTCCTCTGGTTTCTGCCATGTTGTTACAAGTGGCAAGATCTCAAAAGGGCCTCTCTTATCCATAAACTCACCCTCCACTTCCAGATAGGCCAAGAATAAGATGACTCCTTTGTAACTGGAGAATGTTTTCAGGACATGCTGATTATTCAGGAATGGCTTTAGAGTTGAAGCTGAAAATTGGACACGTGCATTTAGTTCTCCTTTTTCCGAAGACTCACTTACACACAAAAAACAAAGAAAACAGGAGAAAACAGCAAAACCTTGGAGTTGAAGCGTTGTGAAAGACTGGTGACTGGCCTAACAGCCCCAATAAGGTTTCATGCTGAGCCTGCAGTGTGGAGACTCCAAAAGCAACTCAGTTGACATTTGGAGCAGTGAAAAGCTCAGGATCTGGTGGCCAAGGACCTCAGAAGTTGAGAGTGAAGAGAAGGCTGAAAAAGGGGAATGGTAGAGAGGGTCTTAGGAGCAGGTATACCCCCCATCCATGCCACCCATCCATGCGACTCCTTTTTCTCCACTGCAATAAATGATAGAAGAGAATTATGTTTTGGAAATAGTGACCAGGGTTTTCTGAATTGGAGATGCCAGGGAGAGTTGGGGTGTGGGAGGATGCTGTTCTGAAGGCAGAGGGATTACAGACATATTGATGGACTGCTTACATGTTTGGGCTTCAGCCTCCTTCTCACATTCTGCTCCCAGAACAGAACAGCCAGCAGATAGACCCCCATTATCCAGGGGGCTGTGATCCAAGACCTCTCATGGAAGCCTGAAACCATGGATAGAACTCAACCCTATGTGTACTGTTTTCTCCTATACCTGTGTACCTATGATGAAGTTTAACTTATAAGTTAGGCATAGTAAAAGATTAAGAGCAATAAACAATAAAAGATTGAACCATTGTAACAATATACTATAATAAAAGTTATGTGACTGCTCTTGTTCTCTCTCTCCAAATATCTTCTTATACTTTCACCCTTTTGTGAAAAGGAAACACTTTATGGCTTCTCTTTGGCATTTCCAAGTTGCCAACATCACAACTCTCTGTTTTAGGGCCATTAGTGAGTAAAACAAGGGTCACTAGAACACAAGCACTTTGATTCATATCAGTCCTGGTATGATGACAGCTGACTAATGGAGAAGTAGTGAACATGGCCTGAACATGCTAGACCAAGGGAGGACTCACATCCTGGGCAGGAGGGGCAGGATGGCATGAGACCTTATCATGTGACTCATGGTGCACAACTGACATCTTTGGAATTGCTTATTTTGGGAAATTTTCATTTAATATTTTTAGACTGCAGTAAGACTTCTTATGGGAAGGACTACTGTATATCTTTAAAGTATGAAGATCTCCACTGGACACCTGACCAACCCAAGAGGCAAAGTTGCAACTGAGGAGGGTTCCCTAGGAAACAGGAGAGTCATTTCCTCTTCAGTGCCAAATTGGAGTGGGTGTGTCTGAAGTAGAATTGAGAAACTTACACAGCTAGGACAAGACTTGGGTTTGATCAGTGACAAGCATATTAAACACAAATCAAGAGAAAAACAAGCCAATAACTCACTCCAAGTGGGAAAAATGTTATGCAGGAAAGAGAAGATACCCTTGCTGTCCCCTGTGACAGTCAAGTGTACATAGTTACATGAGGCAAACATTGGGCCACTTCCCCATCTTTCATGTTGAGAAGCCATAGACAATGTCTATAATTGAAAGATCATATAGCAACATAAAACTGATATTTAGAAATTTAAATTAAATATTAACCAGAATTAGAGGAGTTGAAAGCAACTGTCTTAGAGGGTATGCAGTAGGCTCACTAAGCAGCCTGTGTACTCTCTTTTTCATAACAAGCCTTGTAAAACAACTTTAAGTATATGGATATGTAAAATGTCAATAAAAATGAACAAAATCTGAAAAGAAAAAGAGGAATTATGTTATTAGGGCCATCCAATATATCCCATCATTCGCTTTTTAAATTTTTGTACTCCTGAGTGCTACCACAGTACCAAGTGCACAGAGCTATCCTTTTACTATTTAAGACCTCGATTTTCTCCTCCCAATAATGTTGAAGATCTAACCCAACTACTTCAGAATGTGATGGTTTTTGGAGACAAGGTCTTTATAGAGGTAATTAAATAAAAACATAGTCTTTGGATGAGCTCTTATAAAAAGGGGACATTTGGCCCCAGAGAAAAAGACACACAGGATAAATGCCATGTGAAGCTGAGGGCCGGGATGGGGCTTATGTACCTACAAGTGAAGGAACACCAGAGATTTTCAGAAAACCAATGTGAATAGGCTCCTAAGGTAAAAATGTTCACCCTCATTGGGGACGGTGCCCTTGTGCCCTAGAGAAAGCATGAAACAGTCTCCCCTCACAGGCCTCAGAAGGAACTAATCCTGCTAACACCACCATCTTGGACTTCCACCTTCCACCCCTGTTGTCCAAGATGTCCAGTCTGTGGTACTTTGCTAAGGCAGCCTTAGGAAACTAGTACACTTGGTATGTGGTGGTTCATTTCTATGAGCTCCACATGGGGAAGAGTTTTGCTGTGACCATTCCTTGAAGGGTTGAGGAAGGGAAGAAATCAAGAAGAGGGAGGAAGGAAAAAGAGGGCCGAGCCAAAATGTGTGAAGACCCACCCTGACCCTAGCTGGAAAAAAAAATCTGCCTTTGAGCAAGAGGGATCATGCTTCTGTATTTCTTTACAACCAGAACATATTTATCTGTATGATTTGTAGTTTAAAAAACAAATAAAAACATGTAAATATACCAAAGAAATACAGAAAAGAAATTTCTTCTTCCTCAATCTTGCCAAATCTCCAAATAGGAGAGCAACGAATTGGTCATGTTGAGGATTAATAAAGGATATTGAAGTTAATAAAAATTAAAAATACTGCATTTTAATTTGTTGGCTCTGATTTTTCCCTAACCAAATAGAATAGCTGTTCTGGGGGCAGGCCAGACTCTGTCCTACTTCTCCTTTGCAACTTGGAGTCAGGGGGACACTAACTGAGGGCAGCCTTTCCTGGATTTGCTTGGGAATGTTTAGAAAACTTTCCAGAGACGGCCCTGGAGGGAGGGAGGCAAGGAGGATAATAGTTACCACTTCCACTCAGTTGTCCAGACTCCAGTACGTGACACATAAACCACACGCAGCCTCGCTGTGGTTCAGAAGGTTAAAAGTTATTAAGTGAAATCAATTGAAATAAAAAGAGTCACATCTGCTTCAGTACACAATTCACTTTTCCAGACGGCTTTGGCCTGCACGGCAGGGGACACACACACTCTCTCTCTCTGTGTCTCTCTTTCTCTCACTCTAAGACCCTGGGGAAGAGCAGAGGCAGCTGCAGAAGCCAAAACCCTCCCCAGTCTTAATTAAACCCTCAAAGTTTCCAGGCAACACAGCCAAGGAAAAAAATCATTTCCAAGCTGAAGACCCCCAGCCCCCAGTCCCAGCAAAGGAAACGGGTCGTTTGGTTTAATCAGCCCACGTGCACATTCTCTCTCCCCAGGTTGCCAAGACGGGGCCTGTACCTAGCAGAGGTATTTGTGTAATCAAAGCTTCTGGAACTTTCCCTGCCAAGGCTACCAATGTGAATAGGCTCCTGAGGTAAAAATGTTCACCCCCGCTGGGGACGGTGCCCTTGAAGTCTACATCAAAATCAAGAAAGGGTCACAGCTGTTGCGGCACCCCACAGCGGAAAACTTGCAAGAAGGAATCCCAGCCTGCACTACTGCTTTGCCTCAGGTCTACAGGAAACAGGCCCCAGTTGCCTGAGAGAGGGAGAGGGGGAGACAGGGGATGAGGGGTGAGCAGGCGAGAGAAAGGAGAGAGAGAGAGAGAGAGAGAGAGAGAGAGAGAGAGAGAGAGAGAGAGAGAGAGAGAGAGAGAGAATGTTTACAAAAGAGCCAACACTCCTAACTCCTCTGGGATGGGAAGGCAGCCCCTCCAGGACCTGGCACCCCACCTCCACTGTCACCCTCATCTCTCTGACGTGAGCTGGGGTTCCTGCAAATTGGCTGAGAGCCACTAGGTGGCAGCAGATTAACTCTTCAAATGCCAGAAGGGGCTCCGACTTGGGTCTGAAAATTTGCATCTGGTCACTTTCCTCAAAGCAAAGGAAATGTATGGCTTTCTCTATACCCAGAGGTTCTTGGCTTTCAAGATAGATATTGGAGCAAAACCAGTGAAGGGAAGATTGTTTCCCAACCCACCCATTTGTATGGTGGCTTGAGTCAGGGTGAAAAGCAGTTGTGGGTGCTCCATATTTCATGACTTCAATGACACTTGGTTCCAAGGACTCGGAGATATTTTTGCAAGTCTATCCTCTGTCAGGTGTGGTAGTAAACGCCTGCAATCCCAGCAACTCGAGTGGCTGAGGAGGATTGCAAGTTCTAAGCCAACCTCAGCCACTTAATGAGACCCTAAGCAACTTGGTGGGACCTTGTCTCAAAATAAAAAATAAAAAGGGTTGAAGATGTAGCTCAGTGGTTAAGCACCCCTGGGTTCAATCCATGGTACCCCACCCCCACCCCCCAAAAAAAGGGCAAAAAATATTTTTCTCACATTTAAACTCACTTCAACAAATTCTACATATACCAATGAACGAGCGCATTCTGTTTTCCAGGGACAGTGCTTGTGCTCAACTAGAGTCTTGGCCTGGGTCTTTCCCTAGAGGAGCTGGCAAGGAGATGACACATTAAACACAAGTAGCATTCTCCGAGTTGACCACCTGGGGTGAGTAAGGAACCCAGACTCAGCTTTGCTATAAATAAAAGGGAAAAACTTAAAAAAAAAAAAAAACTTAGGAAGATCTTTTCATATTTAGCTTCTATGGTATGTTTTTAGGTGAGGCATGGTCTAAAATATAGAAGCCACCAGAAAGAAACTTTAACAGCAGGGGCTGAAAATGCTTGCTGCTCAGATGACAAGGAAAACAAATCTTTCTCCTGGGTATTCTAGACCCTGCAAAGCCTCCCCCCATTCTACCTATTAAACTTCTGCCACAAATATAAAACTACTGAGATGGTGACTGGAGTAGGGGGCCAGAGAGGTGAAGTTGATTTACTTTGGAAGGGAAGAGAGAGCTACCAGCCACAGGAAGAATAAATCCAGGAAGGGGGGAAGGGAGCTGGGGTGAGAAGACAAGTGCTCTTGTAGTTGGGCTGATGAGAGTTTGAGAGGAAAAGAGAAAGAGGGAGGAGAGAAATCAGGAGGAGGGGAGCCATAAATGTGTGATATATATGACTTGAGAGAGGTAGTGAAAGGCAATTTTAAGATGTTTTGCTGTGCATTTGGGATTCCCTTTGATATGCTTCAAGAGAGTTCAGTAAAGATTAAAATTACCTTACAATTATTTTTATTTCTTGCCCTGACACAAGCAAGCACTGGTGGCGGAACCAGCCCTCTTCCCGTTCCCATCTATCTAAGTGGCAGGGCAGAACCCAGCTCATAATTTCTTTTGGGGAAAAAAAAAAAAAACACCATTCCAGGATCTCCAGTAGGTTATATAAAACAGAATTATTTATTATGCTAACCCTAATACACAATTTCTCATTCTTGAATGGGCAGCTTCAGAATTTAATTTGTATTCACCAAAAGGCAGGAAGACAACTCACGGATCATCAAGGGATTCTGCACTGATACCATGTTTTCTTTCTCATCCCTGTACTTATACTGGACACATGGCAGGGCTAATAGGAGTTTGATGGAACTGGGGCTCATCGTGACCTATTAGTCTACTTTCTTATTTGGCATAAGAACAGTTTTATCTTTGAGAAACTTCTATGGTCCTGGGATCCTGACAATCCCACAGGTCAGCCAGCTCAGATTCTTGCTTTCATATAGACTTTCCCCTCTGCTGGGCTCCCTTTATACCCACCTCTTTACCATCCCACTGCTTCTCGTCTGCTTAGCAAATTTCCACTCCAAAGTGACCACAGTTGAAATGTCCTGCCTCTGTGAAACATGCTCTGGAAAACTCTCCCACGTGTATATGACTCATCCCCCAAGTATAGCAATATTGTTGTAATATCTACCTTCCTAGCTCCAGTGAAGACACAAGTGATCTTTGTATCTTCAGTGCCCAGCATAGTGCCTGACACACAGTGAATGCCTAATAAATGAACGGACAAAGAGTTGTCATATATGTTGTCATCCCATGCTGAGGAAGCCCAACTTTTGAAAAATCATAATTTTCTAAGCACTACACCCTAGAACTCAAACTAGGGTTGGTACTTGGAAATTCAATCAACAAATCATCCTTCTAGTTATAGGAATCATTTTCCATTTTCACTGATGGTCTCAAAAGAATGTGGGAACACCCCAGCAGGATGACTCCGATCATCACAGCTGCTGGGAGTACTGTTCTCAAAGCCCCTAGCAGTAGAAGTTTCTGTGCCTAGGCTTCTGTTTCTACCATGAACTAGTCTTTGTATTTTTTTTAAAAATATAAAAGAGCTCCATGCTCATTAAAGAAAATTTGCAAAATAAAGAAAAGCAGAAAGGAACAAAACAGTTTTCAATTAGTGTCTCACTATGTAAATAGTAGGACTGTAACATTTTGGAGTATGAATTACTCTCTTACTTATGGAATTTAATGAAAACCAGATGACAGCTTGTGCTTACTGCTAAAATCAGAGCCAGATCCCATAGAAAGCGCATAGGTGGATTTCATAGTGGGTTCTTGAGGCACACACATGGGGAGTGCCTCTGGTAAGCAGCGCTGGACTGGGGAGATGAGTTCCCGGAAAGGGTGCATTAACACACTTGGGGGCCTTTGCATAATACTCATGGAACTCTCTGCACAGTGTTGACCCTGATGTCAGGACACACCCCGGACCGCCATTCCTTCCAGCCCCTGTTTGTACAATCACTGGTCTATCTTCCAGGCTGCAGTGATGGACACAAGGCTATTCATAGAGATCAGAGGACCTCCCCATCACTGGTTTCATCACTGATTTCCTTGATTGGACTTGCTTCCAGCTGCCATAATACTTGAGCGCAAGCACCCAGCCTGACACTCTTCCCTGAATCCTTCATGACAACTCCACTCACAGCTATCCTTTGCTGGTGCAATGGGACAAACAGGTCACTAAATAAAAACACCCATGGCTGAAAGGTGAGATCTTGCTGAAGTGAACATATAGGTTCCCCCTTATCTACTTTGTGCCGTTTCAATTATCCATGGTCAGCCAGCATCATCTTGGCTCCACCGTCTTCCTTCTGAATGTATTGTCAGAAGATCCCACAGTAGCCTAACACTTCATCACAATGCGACACCAATCACTTCACTCTCCCTTATGGGTATTGAACCATCTCACATCACCCCAGGAAGGGTGAATGAAGTATAATAAGATTGAGAGGAAGATGTAATCCCAGTGACTCAGGAAGCTGAGGCAGGAGGATCACAAGTTCAAAGCCAGCCTCAGTAACTTAACAAGGCCCTAAGTAACTTTGTGAGATCTGTCTTTAAATAAAATATAAAAAGGGCTGGGGATATGGCTCAGTGGTTAAGTACCACTAGGTTCAATCCCTGTACCAAAAAAGAAAAAAAAAAAGATTAAGAGAGCAAAACAGAGACCATGTACATATAAGTTTTTATTACAATATAGTGATACAACCATTCTATTTTACTATTAATCTCTTATTATACCTGACTTATAAATTAAATTTTATCATATGCATGCACAGGAAAAACTATCTATCTATATAAATATATAAAATAACATAAATATATACATACACATACGCAGTTCTGTATTATCCACAGTTTCAGGCATTAACTGAGGTCTTAGAATGTACCCCACACAGTAAGGGAGCTACTGTAAACAGATCAAGGCACCTTGCAGATAGGTGAGCTGACTGTCAGGATGCCTTGACTGGGAGCTGGCTCTCCTTTGTCTGCATGAAGAGACCAGCCATGAGAAAAGCATATGCTAACTTCTTGACCCTATAATGGATTTACATAGGTGCATATATGCTTGTTTTGTTTAATGTAAAAAAAATATTTTTGAGCCTAAAGTAATGAATCAGCACTGAAACTAAAAAAGGGCTTGCCCCTGCCCTTTGCTAGGTGCTATGCTAATTATCGGGGACACAGTGATGCATAGGACTATCCAGCTATGGAGACAACCATGCACACATGTGACAGGAAGGGAATTGAATATTTATTGGATGCTAGGAATTGTGCTAGGTGTTTTGTGAAATTAACACATTTAACCTTTTCAACAAAGTGTGAATTAGACAGCATTCCTTTACACTTCACCAAAGAAGAAACTGAGACTCAGCTGTTCACTTCCCTAACTCACACTGCTGGAATTTAAAAAAAAAATCTAAAAACCTGCATCCAAGTCAGTTTGCTAGAGTGGCCGTCAGAAGCACTTTCGTGGAGATGTGCCGGGTTTGGGGCACAAACCTGCTGCTGTCGTTTTGCCCAGCTTCCCGAATTTGCTACGGCTCAAAAGTGACACTGCCATCAGAGAAGCTGTCCAAGTCAACAGCACCAGGGACTATTCCTTGACTTTGTAGACCTGTGGTTTTTATAAAAAATTTTGGTGCATTTCAATTTTACATATTCATGGGGTACATTGCAACATATTCATAGATGCACACAACCCAATTTGGTCAATTTCAGTACCCCGTGCCTCCCCTCCTCACTCTCCCTGGTCCCCTTCTTCAACCCTACTGATCTCCCTTCTATTTTCATGAATTCCACCTGCTTTTCCCCCATCTTTTCTCTCTAGCTTCCACATAGGAGAGAAAACACATGATTCCTAATTTTCTGTGCCTGACTTATTTTGCTTAAAAAGTGTTCTTAAGTTCTATCTATTTTCCTACAAATGACATAATTTTGTTCTTCTTTATAATTGAATAAAACTCAATTTGTATATATGCCACATTTTCTCTATCCATTCCTCTGCTGAAGAATACCTAGGCTGATTTCATAATTTGGCTATTGTGAATTGTGCTGCTACAAACATGGGTGTGCATTTATCACTATAGTATGTTGACTTTAATTTTTTAGGATTAATGCCAAGGAGTGGTATAGCTGGATCATATGATGGTTCCATTCCTAGTCTTTTGAGGAACCTCCATACTGATTTTCACGATGGTTGTACTAATTTACAATCTCCCTGACAGTGTACAAGTGTTTTTTCCCCCCACATCCTTCCTCTCCAGCATTTATAGTTATTTGTATTCTTGATGATTGCCATTCTAATGGGAGTGAGAGGAAATCTCAGTGAGGTTTTTAATTTGCATTTCCCTGATTGTTAAAAATGTTGAACACTTTTTCATACATTTTAGGAACTTTGCAAAATTAAGAAGAAAACAGGGTCAAAATTCCAACATACAGGCACAATGACTTCCTCAATAAGACCCCCTAAAGCTCAAGAAATAATACCAAGAATTAATAAATATGATGGCATCAAATTAAATCTTCTGCACAGCAAAGAAAACAATCAGAAGAAAATAAGAGAGAACTTATAGAATGAGAGAAAATCTTTGCCAGCTACTCTTCTGACCAATGATTAATAACTGGAAAACATAAAGAACAAAAAAACCTACCACCAAAAAAACCAAGCAACTCTATCAAGAAATGTGCAAGTGAACTAAACAGACAATTCTTGAAAGGTGAAAGAAATTAGTTATTTAAAGGTCATTTTTTTTTACTGGTGCATTACTATCGTACATAATAGTGGGCGTCCTTGTTACATATTCATACATGCACATGACATAATTTGTTCAATTTCATCCCCTAGTTCCTCCCTTTTAAGACCTTAAAAGAAGATATTTACTTTTTTCCTGCCCTTTTAGAAATGCTTCGGTCTCAACTTTCTTCTTTCTTGATAAGGCAAAAGAGAGAATAGAGGCAGGAACTTGATTTGCAGCTTCAGATGGACTTGTGCTTCCTGCCTGTCGTGTGGCTTCAGGTCTATGTCTTGATATTTTTGACCTCTGGTTCCTCGTCCATACAAGGGGCACAGTGGCTACCTCACATAGATCTTTTTCTTGAGATAGAAAAAGAGGTATTTCACACATCATCTGGAACATTTCAATGCTCAACAAACACTAACTCTTGTCCCTGTACTGCTTTCTGAGCTCCATTAGCAAAGACCTCTACAGTAGGGATGTTCCACATCCAAGAATATCTTATTTTTTCTAAAGTGTGTTTATTTTTACCCCCCATCCCCTTCCCCATTGACCTTAAGTTTTCGAAGGAAAAGACCATGTCATGCGTTAATACATTTCAGAGTATGCAATTCATAGCAAAGATACAACAAATAAACAACAAACATTTGATTGATGGGTTGATGCTATCTCATCGACACCATGTTCTGATAGCTAAACGATACACCAAAGGTGCTGTATGGGAGCTAGCTTATACTGGTTTGTGAGAGCTGTGTTAAAATTTTGGGAAATTTCTAAGCTGATTGTTAAACTGGATAAATTAAAATTTGCCCACAGTAGGAGTATTTATATCACAGGAATTGCCAAACACTATAAGTAAGGACCTGTAATTCATTTCTCTCCTTGTTTATTTTCCCATTCCCCTCACAACCTCTTATATGTAATTTTGTATAGCAATGAGGGTCTCCCTTCATTTCCATGCAATTTCCCTTTTCTCTCCCTTTCCCTCCCATCTCATGTCTCTGTTTAATGTTAATCTTTTCTTCCTGTTCTTCCTCCCAGCTCTGTTCATAGTTGCTCTCATTATATCAAAGATCCTCTAGATTTGGCCAGTGCAGGATTAAGAAAGTAAGACTATGTCTTATGATATTTTTCCACAAGTTATCACACATTTAGTTTGTATTTTCTCTAAGAAAAAAAAATTAATTCTTTTCATGGGTGTTATTTTTAAGCTGGGTCAACTTAGAGTTGTACCTGCACAATTCATTTTATGGACTCAGCACTTTATATTTATGGTACTTAAATGTCATATTCTCATTATTGACATATTATCTTTTGAGTACTGATTTTGTTTGTATGTGGTGCTGAGGATCGAAACCTGGCCGCACGCATGCCAGGCGAGCGCGCTACCGCTTGAGCCACATCCCCAGCCCTTGAGTACTGATTTTGGTCTCTACCGTTAATTTAATATGTTTTAGCTTTGTAACATCTCCTATAATTCTTTTTATAAGCAAATTTTCAAGACTATTTACAATATTTACATATATTCAACAAGTTGTGGTTCTTCTCTACAATACAAGTTTTTGAAATTTGGTCTCAAGGATTCCATGAGAAAATCTGTCTAATAATTTGCCCAAATCAGGCATTTTTATATAATTTCCTAGATTTGTAAGACTAGTGGCTTAATTAAAAATGGCAAAAATTTAGCTGGACATGGTGACTCACACCTGTAATCCCAGCGGCTTGGGAGGCTGAGGCAGGAGGATCATGGGTTCAAAGTCAGCCTCAGCAATAAGCAAGGTGCTAAAAAACTCAGTGAGACTCTACCTCTAAATAAAACACAAAATGGGTCGGGAATATAGCTTAGGGGTTGAGTGCCCCTGAGTTCAATCCCCACTACAAAAAAAAAAAAAAAAAGTAAAATTTTTTTTTAAAAAATATTTTTTTAGCTGTAGTCGGACACAATACCTTTATTTTATTTATTTTTATGTGGTGCTGAGGATCAAACCAGCTCTCACCGGTGCTAGGCACGAGCTGTACTGCTGAGCCACAACCCCAGCCCCAAAAGTAAAAATTTAATGTGACATACTTTGTTTTTGGTGAACTCAGTCCCTTGTAATCATCTATTTGTTTCCTAATTTTCTCATAAATGTATTTCACAATTGATTCTAAAATTTTTTTCCTAAAAAATCAAATAAACTAGTAACTATTCAGTTGTAACTTACCAATCAGATGGCTGCCTTTGTTGAAATTCAGGATGGTATTTTCTTAAGAGCCTCCTTTAATACCTCTCCTGTTCACTTTGATGTCACATGGATTCCTGGTCTCAGGAATCTCACAGTTCTAGTTCTATCCTGCTAACAATCCGTCTGGCCCTCTAATGCACTTTTGTCTGTGAAAAATGATATAAACCACAAATGTGAACCACTTATGTAACTTTAAATTTTCTAACAGACAAATTAAAAAGGTAAAAAGAAGTGGGTAAATTAATTTTAATAGTATATTTTATTTAACCTAATATCTCCAAATTATTATCCTTTCAATATATAATCAATAAAAAATTGTTAATGAAATATTTCTCATTTTTATATTGTCTTCAAAATCTAGTATATGTTTTATCCTTGTGGAGGCCACATTCCAAGTTCTCCAAAGTCACATGAGGCCAGTGGTCAACATATTGAATAGGACAGGTATAAACTTAAGTTCCTTTTCCAAAGCTGGACTTATTTCTATTATGGTGTCTTATTTTATCTTGAATTTAATCCCATTTGCATATTTGTTCTTCCCTCTTCAACACGAAGGTCTCGCTCAGAGTAAAGCTGTTACAATATAGGGGTAGAGTGGCCTTGCTTTCTCTTTGTCTATTAATATTAACAAGGGTACCTTTTACAGTTAAACACCATAAAGAAAGCTCGTTAAGGGCACCACCATCCCCTAGCACACAACTCTCCCTAGAACCACAAAATGGGTATGTTACAGAGGCCTGGGAGCTAATTCTTTCCAGATGTTTGCAAAACGAGCAAGACCAAAAGGTGGAAACTGAAATTACTAAACACTTAATAAGGAGCTGATGGAACCAAGGCCCCAGGCTTGGCTCAGCAATAAGTGAAACACAGAGACCCTGTTTGTTCAGAGGAACTTCAAAGCCCCCTATAAACTCCCAGGAAAGGTGAGAGGCAAAAACACTACAGAGAATCCAACATTCCTGCAAAGTCCAACTGGAGACTCACTTGAGATGCTTCCCTGGGAGCTTAAGAAGAAGACTTAGGGGCAGGTCTGGTGAGCAGATGTTAGCCTTTTGTTTATGCCCATTATTAGGTACAGTGTGAGCACGTCAGATAGAGGCATTTCTCAGCTCAGCCAAAGGGGATGAACCAATTAAACATTCAGTTAAAAAAAAAAAACAGAAAAAGAAAATGCCTTTTCTATGCTAAATATCACTCTACAGCAAATCCATAAACTTACTAATGAGACAACAGATCCAAATAGAATAACATTGGTTTATACCGATCTTCATTTTTCATCTTTCCTTCTATTTAATAGTGGGGGAAATGGCATGTTTTGGTTATGATTATAGTTAAAGAGGAAGAAATACCAATTGATTAATTAAGAAAGAAGAAAGACTATTTCATCAAACATGATATCATTGGAAAGTGTGATAAGTTATCTCTTGGGTCACAATTACCAGGTAGGAGAAAGGCTTCCAGGATCCAACCCTGGGAACATTTTGCTTTTTCCATTGCTAATAACTGTGCCAGGTATGTTCTGTTTACCTTTTATATCTTTCTTCACGGTTCAAAGAAAGAACAAATCAATGGCAGCCAAAAAGGAAGATGAGAGAAGTTATTAAAAGTGACCGATCTTCTAAACAAAATAGCTTGTTCTCCAGCGTATCTATACACTGGAGAATAAGTCTCATCAAATAGCTACCAAAAGAGGAAAGGACCAGGCCGTCCTTATGCTGTTAGAAATGGATACAGAAACCTATCCCTTTGCCTCAGATACATCAAAATTGGAATTTAGATCAGTTAACAGGAGTGTAATCTTTTAGGTGCTTAATCTCTCCCGAGTTTCAGTTTCCTCATCTATAAACAGGGCATGAAAATAGTACTTCCTAGGGATTGGGGATGTAGTTCAGGGGTAGAGAGCTTGCCTAGCTAAGCCATGAGATCCTGAGTTCAGTGCACAGTGAGGGGGCCGGAGGAGGGGGTGGTAATCCTTCCTTCCTAGGATTGCTAACCTTCCTAGAAATGCTAACTTTTGATAGTCCAGTCCGTGGCATAGGTGAGGGGTAATAAATGATACCCATGGTGACAGCCTATTACACACCATCCCAGGTTTCTACCAGCTCTTTCTGTAGGAAGATACTCCCTTGGTATACCCAGCCTTTGGCAGACTCAGTGATTTGTGGACAGATCCATTTCTTTCTTAAACTCCAGAGGATGGTTCTGTCAAGGTTGCTCCTGGTGCTAGTTCTCATGAAGAGAACTTCATACAGAAAAAGGTCAGTCTCAGCTGAGCCACACACTTGTGTACTTCTCATGTCTAGTTATTCTCTGGAAGTGTGATTCTCAGAAGTGGTTTTCTGAGATGGACAACCAGGTGCCTTCTCACACCTATGCGTCCCCCAGTCCCACTTCTTAGCACTTTGGTGCAAATGATCAATGACTATAATAAGGCATTTTATAAAGTCATGATTTGACAAGAAAAAGATAAATGTAAACACGACACAGACAAACATCATGAGAAGAAACATCTGGATGTCTGCTGGTTATTTCCTGTTGAGAGAGTTTGGGAACTTGGGGATTTTAACAGTTGGACAGGGCTAATTTTGGAAGGCATTTCACATTCGTACAAGAAAGCAAAGCACATATTTATTACATTTCACTCATCAGATGAGAGAGATTGGTGGCCAACCCAGTCTCTCTGAGAACAAAAGGGACTGAATTAGAGATGGAGCAGAGGTTTTTCCCTCACCTTCCTACTTGATCCCAATAGGAAACCTCTTCTTTTCCTTCTTATGTTCAGTCCTTCTTAGTTTTTAGAAATCCCAACTTTGAATTCTGGCTTGGTCATTATGGCTAGTTGCTCTTCAGTGAATTCTTTAATCTCTCTAAGTTATGTTTACTTCTTTTGAAAATTATAAATAATAATAGTAAGTGCTCATCCTTAAATTTCACAGGATTGTACAGCTGAGATCTCTGTGGCCACCCTCTGCTGGCCCCAGTTCCCAGAACACCTAACGTTCTTTTTTTATCTTTCAATATGAAGTTTCCTTTATTCTCTGGAAAACTGTGACTCACCCTTTTAGATCCAGCTCCAATATTACTGATGTTGTGAGAGATTCTATGTTCCCCTTTCACAGTCATTAAAAATAACATTTCAAATCCCACTTAGTATTATTGGGAAATTGTATAACATATCTTAAATTTTTAAAAATTAAAAAAAATTTTTAGTTATAAAATAATGTGACCCAAGTTTGGTAAAATATTATATGTGCATATATTTGAATTTATTTGATAAACGGGATTCTTCTTGTCTTGGACTCTAGGACACAGCTATCAAGCTGAAAGCAATTGTTGGTAAGGACCCTCACATCTAAAGAGGAGGTGCTAAGTACCTACCTGCAGATGCTATTAAAAAGTGGATCACATTGTCTTGCAATGTCCCCTCACCCTAATCAGCCTGTGTAAGAAAAGACAAGAAACTCAAATTCAGTTTGCTGAACTTTCTACTAATGAGCTGTGGATTAAATGGGGATTGTTGTGTTATCTCTCTTACTTTCCCCATGAGTCCCCCGCCTTTCAGGCTAGATGAGAACAGCTATTTTTTTAAAAATTTCTTCTTTTTAGTCACACAACACCAGTATACACCTTGAAATAATCACAAAAGCATGGAACACAACCCTCTCCAATTCAGTCCCCAGCACTGTTCTCCACTGCCTCCACTCCAGGGACTCCTGAGAGCAGCTCTTAAGAGAAACATCCCAAGAAGTCAGGACTCCTGCAAGAAGAGAATCCTGGCTCCTCACTCCTGGCTTGATGCTGGCTGAGTCACAGACACCCCCAGGCTCACAGGGGTGCTGCTTCTCAAGCAGAGTAGAGGGAGCATGTTCTTGGGAGCTTGACACATGCTTCCTTCCCTGGAGGTAGGAGGCCAGATGAACAGTTAGCAAGAGTAAAGCAAAGGGAGAGGGTGCAGAGGTGCACCCTGACTCCACCACTCAGCATGGAAGGGTCCTTGGGCCAAGGGGACGTTTCAAAGATTTAAAACTCTATGAAGTTTACCCCAGCAGAAAATGACAGTAAATGACAGAAAATGACTGAAAATGCTGGGGATGGATTGCAATACATCAGGTGGACAGTGTGTTGCTCTCATTAATGTTAGAGAGCTGCTCAGTCTGAGGTCTACCAAGTGCTTCCAAGTAATTCACTCATCCAGCCATCCCAAAGACCCAGGGTGTGGTAGCCAGGAGGGATCTCAACAGCAGCAGCAGCAAAGAAGTAATGTTTCCATCTCTTCCTCTTTCTCTCTCTTCAACCCCAAATCTGGGAAGTCAATAGAGTGAGGAGAACAAATCCCATAATATCCACCATTCCCCATCAAAGATTCTTGATCATGACTCAGGCCTACAGATTGGGAAGAGCAAAAATTTTTAATTAGAAGTGAAATTTAAATTTTGACTAAAACTCAGTGGAATTTGTCAATATAATTGAAAATACCATGTTCATACATCCATCTTGATCTCAAGATCCCATTACCAATGATGGAGAGAGGGAGTTTCAGGATCACTGATGGAAGTAACGTAGTTTCTTTAGGTTTACAATGGTGCCAGGTAAATATTCAGTGGAGTTTTTAACAGGACTGCCTCTTCCTTCTGGAGATATTCCCCCTCCTTATTTCTGATAAGATGTCTGAGCTTAGGCCAAAGTTGACACACCTTCTTCATGGTAAGAGGAGTCTCTGATCTACATTCCATTGCACTATCTTCATTTTACAGGAGAAGGCAGAGCTTAGGAAGCCTGCCAGGGGAAGCAAAGGTTGGTACCCGTGAATGAAAGAGCACCAGGTGGATGGGTAGGCAATTGAGATGTCTTCTTAGAAAAATGAGGAGCCACACTGGCAAAGGTGGGAGGCCAAAGTGTCACTTGACATCCTTGCCAGGACACTCTCAGGACACAATTGAATCTCTTTTATCTGAAAGATGAAAATTCCAGTTAAGGATCTAGGACTTCACAAGGTTCAAAGTAGGATTGATCTTTTTGTTTCATTCATAATCTTTCATTCATTTATTGTATGCCATTTGGTGTGTTCTAGGCTCTAGGGATACGGAATACAAGCAAGACAGGGAGTCTTTGCACTTAAGGAATTTTCGTTCCTAAAAGGGAAGGGAGATAGTAAAAGTTAATCACACAATCCATGCCTTAGTTATTAGTTTTTGATAATGGCTCTGATGTAGAAGTTTAGGACCCATGGGACTACAAAACAAGGACATGGCCTGGTTTGATGGGTCAGATAATCCTTTTTGAAGAAATGGCATTTGAACTAAACTGTAAAAACTAGGCATGGAATTTAGCTAAGGGAAAGAGAAGAGTTTCAAGAATGTTCTAGGCTAGAGGTGTGATATTCTTATTAAGACAGAGCATGGCTGAGCCACAGACTTGAGCAAGAGCTGGGATGACTGGGCAGCAGTGATATCAGCTATACAAGATGTTAGTTTAAATAGGTACTGAATTTGGTCCTTGCTGCACCATGAAGCAACATGTGCAGGGGATGCCCATGACCTAACTGGAGTTTACTTGTAGAATCCAGGAATTGGAGGTGGTAGCTGTCTTTGGCATACTTTCAACATGTAACAGAAAAACCCAACTGCTAACAATACTAAAAACTGGGGTTAGCAAATTTTTCCTGAAAAAAAATTTTCCTATAAAAGAAAATATTTTTAGATTTTGCAGGCTATATTTTCTCTGTGGCACTATAAACTCTGGCAGTGTTATGTGAAAGGGGCTAGACATAGATAGCAAATAAGTAGGGTTGTGTTTCAATAAAACTAGCTATTGTCCCATAAGCTGTAACTGGCATAAAACATAAGGATATTTAAGGTTTACTTTGCAAGAGGTCAAGCAGTGGCTGGTTTCAATGTTATCTCTGCAACATCTTGGGAAGTGAGGGAACTGGAGTATTATTTTCAAGGTTTCCCTTAAGAGCAAACAAAACCAAGACACCTGATATCTTTGGGGCTCTATTTTAGAATCAAATGCAAGTTTATTAAATTAATTGTCAAAGGAACACATATCAATGAAAAAATTCATTGAGAAATTTCCTGATGGGTCAAAGACAAAGATTTTTAAATGCTAAATGAGGAATGCTTCAGGGTGGTTAGGCTAATTGAGGCTTGAAAATTAGTATTCAGGACAGAGCAGAATAAATCTATAAATGGGCATGATTTGTTAAAACCCGTCTCATTGCTCATTGGCCAGCAGAGTCTTCAGTTAGGTCCCTTTGCTGGAGTGCCTCAAAGTTCAAGGTCCTTTCTGTAGTATTGCTGCTCAGACCAGTGGGATGAAACACTTAAGCAAGTTTTGGTGCCTTTTAGGCAAGTGCTGATGCAAGTGGAAATTCTACCCTTTACAGTCCAAGGTGGCTTGTTCAAAGGACACTCCTTGTTGAAATAACAACATCCTGGCATGAAGGAGGGCAGAGCCAGAGGAGCTTCTCCACATAATGCTCTTGCTCTTGTATCTAGAAAAGATCTTTCCCAGAAACCTCCTGTCCACTACTGGTGTCTTTTCCTGGTTTCCCTTTGACTTAAACAAGGCCACACACTCTCCTTTGTACCTATCGCTGGCAAAGAACTGAGGAAGGTCATAGCTCTTCCCTGGACTACCTGTTTGAACAAAACTGGAGATCTGTTAGCAAGGAGGAAGAGCCAAGGCCGTTGAGAAGGCCACTAACTGTGTTCTCTGGTAGTCATCACTGACTTTCCTTTCTTTACAGAAAATGTAAAGACAACTGGATATAGGCACCACCGAGGGAGCTGTGGCCAGAGCTAGAGCAGTCTGCAGGAAGAGAGCAGCCACTGATAATTGGCTGGGTGGCCAGACTGCAGCTTCCATAGTGCTGGCTGCTAATGAGAACAATCACATGGTATCTACTTGGGGATTCGGGTTTTGGATTTCATTAACGTGCTTAACTGGGAACACCCTCCATGCAATCCCTCTCCCTTAGGGGCTCCCAGAACCAATCTAAGGGAAAAGCTTGAGGACAGGAAACTCCAGTTTATCTATAAAACAAACATGACTTAAATAACCAACCATAGGTTATTGGATTTCTTCTATTTATACTGTACTTTTATGAGAAACTGGCAACGTATATACACACATGCCAACGTCAGGGATTTAGTAAGAGAAGCCATTTGCAGTTTATGTTATAATTAAAGTCATGCTAATTCAGCCCAATCCTTAAACACCTACTCTGCCTCTGACTGAATTGTGCATTAAAGATATAATTATAACCTGGAGGCATTGCAGGACATGGGAGAAAGAATGAATTCTTCTTTTCAAGTTTTATGTTAATTGCATGTTACTGTTGTCTAATTTTTTGTCATGGGAAGGCAACGAAGAATGATGGAAAAAAAACATGGATATTTATACTTGGCAGACTTGGGTTTAAATCCCAAGTCTTCCCCTGCATAACTGTCTGCCTCAATCTCCTCATCTGTTGGAAATTCTTTTTGTATTCTCAAAGGCAGTGAGAATGCATAGAAAGATTAATCAGAAACTTAGTTTGTGTTTTAAATTAGTATTCTTTCATTAAATTATAATTTCAAAACTTGAGTTCTTCTCTAAGCTTTTAAGTTCAGTTTCAAATCTTATTAATCCATTTGTAAGTCCGGAAAATTTTAGCAATCATCATTAAGGAGGCCTATGGCTAATATTTGGTTTCATTTATAAACTTAGTTAATTAAACATTTTCAAATATTTTAAAGTACATTTATACATTGACTATACTTGATTCCTTTCTTTAGGATTTCAATGTCTGAAATAAAACAAATAAATAAACTTTTTTGAGTATTGAAAATTAAAAATCTAATAAATTAAACTTATAAATGTGGGAATGCATTTCTTTTACATGTTCTAATCTGATACATAAATTTAGTAAAACTTTAATTAAAACCATAGATTCAACTAATTAATTGATTATTTGGTTACATCATTTAAAATGGAGTTATAAGACTATTATTCTCTTGGCCAAGTTCATGTAAATGTTAAGAATGTGTAACACTTGTACAGATTTCTCTTCCTCTCCCTCTCTCTCTTTCTCCCCCGCTCTTTGTGGTGTCAGGGATTGAACCTAGGGTCTTGTATATGCTAACCAAGCATTCCAACATTGAGCTATACCCCAACCCTTGAGGTTCCTTAGTGTGAAATATTGTTATTGAATACTTTTATACTTATCTATATACATATCACTATAAGTCACTGAGTTATTTTCAATTAAGAGACCTGGAGTTGCAGTCACTTACAGGGACTTCTCTTGGACTTCAACTAAGAAACCTACATATCTTCCTATGCAATATATGAGTTGCTTTTTGAGTTTGCTTGTATGTTATTAAGTGCAGGAAGCTGACTAGATTCTTGTTTTTGACTGCTTGGATATGCTAAGCTTTATATTTGCAGATCAATTTCTAGAGGGGACTATTGTATAGCCTTTGTCCATGGAGTTTAGACACATTTCACTCTGAATACTTTTAAGAAGCATGTAACTCCTGTCCCGCTAGTCTCTTGGTTGGGATTGGCATTCCCTTGGCACTTAAGATCTGTAAGAGTATCCACACTTATAGGCTTCTTCAGAGCCAAATGGCACTTGTTATTGACATACATTCATTGAATACTAGAGATCAAAATGATGTCAAATACCTCTTGGGGCTTCACTTGTAATCACAATTTATGAGATCAGTGGATGAACAATATGCACATTTGAATTTATAATACCTACCTTACAACGTTGTCCTGAGAATTGGCATGAATTAATGTAAAGCAATGTGCCAGCAATGGTGCATTATAGGCACTCAGTTAGCTACTGCGACTACTACTGTTTTTACAACCCATTGATCCTAATTTATTTTTCAATAACTCACCATTCTTATTTCTTCACTTTCCACCCCTTGGCTAGCTTAAATTTCACAATTAATCACGATATTATCATACCCTTGCCTAAACCCTCAGTTCTATTGCCCCTTCCTTTCTTCATCATACTACTATGGCAAAACTGCTACCTGTGCAATCCCGTCTCTCCAACTGCCCTCCACCCATCCTACTATGAACATGGGTCTTCCATTAAATTCTTGTTTACTCACTTTAATGCTGCCAGGCAATCATAGTATATTTTCATAATTCACTCACTTTCATTCTCCTCAATAGCTATTTGGTCCCTTTGTATCTCCTCTTAAAAGGCCATTCTTTGAGCTGATGAGCTTTCTTCTAATGTCACTGAGAAAATAGAAGTACTTAGAAGATAACCTGCACATACGCCCATCTCCATATAAACCCATGTCCCTGCATCTCTTCCCACTTCTGGATGATTCCACAGCAAAGATCAACTCGTCTACTTGTCTTTTTGTGTATGTATATGTGTGGTGCTGGGGACTAAAACCCAGGCAAGCACTCTACCAACTAAGCTATATCCCCAGCCCAACTCCTCTACTTATATAAGTGCTATTTCTTTTTTGTCTATTTGAAAACTACTCTGACAATCACCTCTCTCTCATTATCAAAATTTTCTTCTTAATCAGATCTTTCCAATTTAGCCCACAAAATTGCTATTAGCTGTGTTTTAATATCTTCTATTTCATATCTTGCTTAATAAGTTCCTTTTTTTTTTTTACAAAAAATGAGTTGTCTCCATTCTTTTTCCCATTCTCTCTTTTTCCCGACATTTTACAAATGTGGCACATTATAGTTGTACACGATGATCTCCCATTCTCTCTTGATCATATTCCAATCAAGCTCTTGACACACCACTTATGGAGGCCACTAATGACTTCTCTTTTCAACCACTCATAGTTGAATCTCAGATCTCATCTAACTTGACCTATCAGCAGAACTTAACACTTTGAAATCCTTTCTTCAACCCTTATTATAGATTCCTTTCCTTCTTTCTCTCCCACTGACAGCTTTTCCCAGACTACATTATGGTTGCTCCTCTTCTCCCTGAGCTCGTAACACTCAGTGAAGAAAGTCCTTAGACCTGTGCCTCCTCTCTACACTTCCCCCGTTGGTGCTATTGTTGCTTTGAATGATTCTATCTACACCAATGACCCCAAATTGATGTCTCCATAATTAATATCTAGTCCACTCACCATTTCTACCTGGAAATCTTATGGGCCTCGCAAGTCAACACTGTCAAAACTGAGGTCATGGGCTTCCCAACCAAACTTGCTCTGCCTGCAGTCTTCTCCATTTCAGTAAGTAGCAACCATGTTCTTCCATTTTACTTATGGCAACAACCATCCTTGACTCCATTTTTTTCTTCAAACTTGCTTTGGTTTGAATGTTTATGTCCCTTCAAAACTCAAGTTGAAACTTATGCAACCAATGCAGCAATATCAAGAGCTAGGGTTTTTAGGAGGTGGTTTTGTTAACATCACCCTTACAGGTGGGATTAATGACTCACAAAATGGTTGGAGGGAATAGCTAGGTCCTTCTGGCCTGCCATATTTTCCTCCCATGTGAAGCACGGCAGAATTCATCACCTCGGGAGGGAATATATAATATTCATCACCTCTGGGGACACTGCAAAAAGGCACTATCTTGGAAGCAGAGAGTAGCCCTCCTGAGATACTGAACCTGCTGCCATGCTGATCTTAGGCATCCAACTTCAGAGCTATAAGAAATAAATTTCTATTCTTTAGAAATTATTTTGTCTCAGGTATTTTGTTATAGCAGCAGAAATGGGCTAAGACACAACTCACACCTGATACATGAGCAAATTCTATCAGTTTTCTATGAAAAATACATCTAGAATTCAACCAGTTCTTACCGCCTCCACTGCAACTAGCCTGATTCAAGCAATTCCACTTTCTCACTGAATTTATAGCAATAACCTCCTTATTGTTCTCCTGGTTCCTATCTTGACCCCACCTCATCCCACTCTCAACTCAACAACCAACTATAGTGTTTTAAAAAATTTTACTCAATGTGCTATATCTCTTTGAATGACTTCACATTTCATTTAGAAAAAGCTCTTCCAATGATACATAAGAATACATGGTGTTGAATGTCCTTCCCTTCCTGGAGCTCCTTCTACTATAGTTTTCCTCATTCTTTTGACTCTAAAATGCCAACTATATTCCCGCCTTATGGTCTTTGTATTTACCACCATTACAACCTTGTGGAGTGCTCTTCTTTTTTTAAATTGATTTTATTTTTTAAATACAGTGGAACGCATTACAATTCTTATTAACATATAGAGCACAATTTTTCATATCTCTGTATATAAAGTATATTCACACCAATTCATGTCTTCATACATGTACTTTGGATAATGATATTTATCACATTCCACCATCATTTCTAACCCCCTGCCCCCTCTCTTCCCCTCCCACCCTTCTGCCCTATCTAGAGTTCCTCTATTCCTCCCATGCTTCCCCTCCCTACCCCATTATAGGTCAGTCACCTAATATCAGAGAGAACATTCTGTATTTGTTTTTTTGGGATTGGCTAACTTCACTTAGCATTATTTTCTCCAAAGCCATCTATTTACTTGCAAATGCCATGATTTTATTCTCTTTTATTGCTGAGTAATA
Source organism: Urocitellus parryii (assembly GCF_045843805.1). Lineage (NCBI taxonomy): Eukaryota > Metazoa > Chordata > Mammalia > Rodentia > Sciuridae > Urocitellus > Urocitellus parryii. The sequence continues at coordinate 43,792,651 of NC_135541.1, read as the reverse complement.
TTCCATTGTGTATATATGCCACATTTTTTATCCATTCATCTACTGAGGGACATCTAGGTTGGTTTCACAGTTTAGCTATTGTGAATTGTGCTCTTATAAACATTGATGTGGCTGAGTCCCTATAGTATGCTGACCAAGGAGTGGGATAGCGGGGTCAAATGGTGGTTCCATTCCCAGTTCTCCAAGGAATCTCCATACTGCTTTCCAATATTGGCTGTACCAATTTGTACTCTCACCAGCAATGTATGAGTGTGCCTTTTCCCCTACATCCTCGCCAACATTTATTGTTGTTTGTCTTCATAATAGCTGCCATTCTGACTGGAGTAAGATGATATCTTCAAGTGGTTTTGATTTACATTTCTCTAATTGTGAGAGATGATGAACATTTTTTCATATATTTGTTAATTAATTGTATGTCCTCTTCTGAGAATTGTCTGTTCATGTCTTTGGCCCATTTATTGATGGGGTTATTTGTTTTTTTGGTGTTTAGCTTTTTGAATTCTTTATATACCCTAGTGATTAGTGCTCAAGCTTTTTGAATTCTTTATATACCCTAGTGATTAGTGCTCTATCTGATGTGTGAGGGGTAAAAATTTGCTCTCAAGATGTAGGCTCTCTATTCACCTCACAGATTGTTTCTTTTGCTGAGAAGAAACTTTTTAGTTTGAGTCCATCCCATTTATTGATTCTTGGTTTTAATTCTTGTGCTATAGGAATCTTATTAAGGAAATTGGGGCCTAATCCCACATGATGAAGATTAGGGCCTACTTTTTCTTCTATTAGACATAGGGTCTCTGGTTTAATTCCTAGGTCCTTGATCCACTTTGAGTTGAGTTTTGTGCATGGTGAGAGATAGGGGTTTAATTTCATTTTGTTGCATATGGATTTCCAGTTTTCCAAGCACCATTTGTTGAAGAGCCTATCTTTTGTCCAATGCATGTTTTTGGTGCCTTTGTCTAATATAAGATAGTTGTAATTTTCTGGGTTAGTCTCTGTGTCCTCTATTCTGTACCGTTGGTCTACCAGTCTGTTTTGGTGCCAATACCATGCTGTTTTTGTTGCTATTGCTCTATAGTATAGTTTCAGTTCTGGTATAGTGATGCCACCCACTTCACTCTTCCTGCTAAGGACTGCTTTAGCTATTCTGGGTATTTTATTTTTCCAGGTGAATTTCATGATTGCTTTTTCTTTTTCTATGAGGAATGCCATTGGGATTTTAATTAGAATTGCATTAAATCTTTTGAGTGCTCTTCTTAAGATATCCATACTTTTCACTTCCCCGCTCCTGTCAGGTCTTTGATCTTTGTCACTATTGTCCACTGAGACAGGATGGGCTATGTTGTGCTGTCGTAATAAGGAACCCCCCAAATCTCAGTAGTTTAGAACAAGTCCTGATATATGTAGATTTTGCTTTTGTTTCATGTCCTTCTCCCTCCAGGTTCCAAGCTGACAGAACAGCTACTAATGGAAAATTGCCATGGCAGACAGGAAAATAGAGCATGATGAAGCATATAGTAGCCCTTAAAGCAAAGCAGAATATATCACTTCTGTGAACATTTTATCAGACAAACCAAGTCAATGGGCATCTCTAAATGCAATTTAGCAAGATAATAAAATTCTATCATGTGCTCAGAAGAAGAATCAGAAAAATTGATGAGGCGTACTATAATATTAATGGTTACTATGGCCACCATCTAGCTGGGGCCCTCCTCAGCCATGCTATCAAAATTTGCAGGCTTTCTTGACCACTTTGACATCCTCTATTCCCTTAACCCATTATATTTATTTCTTTAGAATATATCACTCTCTACACATAATATCTATATATTCATATTTATCACTTATTTATCTTGTTTACTTTATATAATCTCCCATTAGAATCTTAACTCCAAGGGATCAGAGAATTTTCCCTCTTTAATTCAATGCTGTGTTCCTAGCTCCTAGAACAGAAACTGCTATATAGAAGCTCTACACAAAAATCTGTTGAATAAATGAATGGATGAAAAGAAAGATAATATTCATGTAAATTTTCGACGATTTTCAGTTGATCTGGCTTGGGATTTGGCTGGAGTTAGGGGGTTAGTACTAGTCATTCATTCAACAAATTTGAGTGTGTACCTAATTTCTGTGAGGCTGTATGCATCAAGGCAAACATCCCCATCCTCAAACATGCCAGATGGATGGAACATTGTTTTATATTATTTCTGCCAATGGAAGAGCAGGAAGTGCTTGACTTTTATGGGAGCAAAATTTTAATCTTCCATATTCAGCTAAGATCTAGCTGAAATCAACATTTTTCTGGAAGGACCCATGTGTGACAATTTCTCCTTCCTGATCTGTTGCAGTTTCATAACATGCTGTGCTACTATCAACCAAAATTTATGTCAATGATGAAGTTCTCAGCATCTTAATTTGAAAAGTTTTCATCAGCTTGGGGTCAGCCTCTTTTTATCATTTTTTTAAAGGTAGACACAAATGTTTATGTGCTGCTGAGGATTGAACCCAGTGCCCCATGCATGCTAAGTGAGCACTCTATCACTGAGCCACAACCCCAGCCCCTACATCATGGTCTTTTTTAATGAATCAAATAAGGCATCTCTCATTTGTGATTTAATAATCTCTTGACAGACTCTACCTTCCTCAAAAGATTATTATGTAATTCATTTTCACACAGGGATAATTCCACTCCACATTGAAGGTAGACGTTCTATAGTGAGGGATATGGACATTCACCGTTTGAAGACAGATCATAAACAGCCTGTAGAAATGAAGTTAAAATGTAAATATAGAACCCAAGGCTGGTTGGCTTTCTCCTTTAGACATATGATTGCTGAGTCAATGATTTCCACCTAGATTTTTTTTTATACCACAACCAAGTGTGAAAAATATTTTAGGTAGCAATAGGTACGTTTGCATATGATGCACATGTCATTTCCGTGAGATTACATATCATCTTCTGGAAAATTCTACATTAAAATGAAATTTGCCACATTTTCCCCTGTGTCTTTATTATGTTTTCCTTAGCTGCTGTGCCTCCGTTTTCATGGCTTCCCACTACTTGTAGAGAAACAAGCAATATCCCCTAACTGGCCTTGTCTTCAGTGCTGAATCCCAGTCCACCAGTGCTGCTGTCTCCAGCTCTGTTCCTGATCCTGGCATTATCCTATGCACTGGTTACACAGAAGAGCTCACTCTTTTCTAACATGCCAGCAGGATGCACTGTTGGCTGACTGCCCCTTAGCCTCTTGCTCTTTTTTATCCTTTCGAAAACAGCCATGCATTTTCTTCATTTAGGCATTTGTATATCACCTTCTTCAGGGGGCCCCATGAAGCTCTGGAGTTTAGATTTTGATTAGTCTATGACCAACATAGAACGTGTATCCCCTTTGTAAGTGATTGGTTTTTAGGCATGGGTATATGATCACCCTTTACCATAAGAAGTAAAGGGAAGCCAGCTAAGGAGTTTTATGGAAAGTTTCCTGAATAACAAAGCAAACACAAAAGAGAAAGGGGTTCCCTTCTTTTCTGCTTCTGAACAGGCCTAATGGAAGAGAAGATACCAAGAAATCTCAGTACCACATGGTCACGAGAGCTATCATACATTTGAGATGGTAGAGCAGAAAGATGAGGAACCTGGCATCCTGAGAAGGTAATTGTGTCTTTGGATTAAGCAATTATAAATATGATTTATGTTTTTAACTTATGTGTCAGGCACTGTTATAAGCGTCTAATATATGTTAACATGTTGGATTCTCACAGCTATTATATGAGGTGGGCGTTACTTTGCAAACTAGAGAGAGAGTTTAACGACCATGGACATTTTTCTTACCTATGTGTTTGTTTTCTCAGCTTTTTATTATAGAAAATTTAAAGTATAGACTAAAGTGGAGAATAATGTAGTGAATCCCTATGTGCCCATCAATCATTCAGTTTAAATAATTAGCAATTTATGGCCAGTCTTGCCTCATTTATGCCCCTGTCTATTTACTTTTTCCTCTGCCCCACATTATTTTGAAGCAAATCCCAGACCTCATATTATTTCATTCTGGAATACTTCATGCATGACAAAAACTTAAAGTTACTTTTATCTGAGTCTTCTGTTAGAACCAAACCAGTCACTAAATATTAATGACCTTTTCCTCATAAAATATGAAAATACAGAAAAGCTGATGATAAAATAAGAAAATTACCTATAATTTGATTTCTTAGAAATAACAACTGCTATGGACTAAATATTTATGCCCATCCCCCCCCAAAATATTTTTAATGTTGAAATCCAGTCCCCAATGCATTGGAGGTGGGGCTTTGGTAAGTGATTAGGCCATGAATGCCATTAGTGTCTGAATTAAATTGGTCCCAGGGAGATCTCTTCTCCTCTTCCTCCTCCTCCTCCTCCTCTTCTTCTCCTCCCTCTTCTTTCTCCTCTGTCTCCTCCTCCTCCTCCTTCTTCCTTATCCTCCTCCTCCTCCTCCTCCTCCTCCTTCTTCTTTGCTCCTTCTCCCTCCTCTTCCTCCTCTTCTGCCATATGAAGTTACAATGAGAAGATGGAGGTTTATCAACCAGGAAGTGGACCTTTTATCAGACACCCATTTGCTGGCACTTTTATGGTGGACTTGCCAGCCTCCTGTACCATGAGAAATGCATTTCTGTTGTTTATATGCCACCCAGTCTGTGGTATTCTGTGACAGCATCCTGAATTGAAGAAGGCAGCAACAAATGAGAGTAGTACACTTCCTTTCAATGTGTTGTATGATTGTTTTGAATATGAGATAGTATTTTTGTGCTTATTATGACCCAAGCATTTTCTATTTTCTATGAAGCCTCCACAACCTTTGAGTGCAGGGCTCACTCTATCTTTCCTTCTTTTTTTTTTTTTAAGAGAGAAGGGAGAGAGAGAGAGAGAAAATTTTTTTTATGTTTATTTTTTAGTTTTCAGCGGACACAACATCTTTGTTGGTATGTGGTGCTGAGGATCGAACCCGGGCCGCACTCATGCCAGGCGAGAGTGATACCGCTTAAGCCATATCCCCAGCCCATATCTTTCCTTCTTTTGAACTTCAATGTGTCCTTGAAGTCCTACCTTCAGTGTTATTGCTCTGCTTCATCTGTGCTCCTTTTGCATCTTGTTCAACACCTCCAGTATGATACTTTAATAGCATATGACACTTATCTGTTTATCTACATCCGTGACTAGATCAAATCAGCCTGAGGCAGGGGCTGTTTTGGGTTGTTTTGTATCTCTGATGCTTATATTGTGTTATAGTTTGGATGTGAGGTATCCTCCAAAAGCTTGTGTGTGAACACTGCAAGATTTACAGAAGAAATGATTTGGTTATAAGAGCCTTAAACCATTCAGTGAATCAATACTTAAGGGATTAACTGAGTGGTGATTGAAGGTGGGTAGGGTATGGCTGGAGGAGGCGGTCATTGGAGTGTGCCTTTGGGGTATATATTTTGTATCTGGTGAGTAGAGTCTCTCTCTGCTTCCTGCTCATCATGTGAGCCACTTCCCTGGGCCATGAAGTTCTGCCTCACTTTGAGCCCCAGGAATGGAGCCAGCTGTCTATGGATTGATATCTCTAAAACCATGAACCCACAAATAAACTTCCCTTCTCTAAAATTGTGCTGGTTGTGTCTTTTAGCCTACAGTGGCAAAAAGCTGCCTAAAACATATTGTTATAAAAACCAATCTGGAAAAACTCATCATTGTCGTCTGACATGGAACACAGAAGTGTCTGTGTCTTGCAGTGTTCCTGTTTCATGGATCCAGTGGAGAAATAGTCCTCGGATCCCAGGGGCAGGTAAAAAACATCTTGCTCCTGAAAAGCAGGTGTGCCTTTCCCATTGGAATTTACCATTGAGAATCAGAATTCAGGGTATAGTGAAGCATTTTAAGCAATCATGTTGGAATGCATCTCCACTAGCAGAAGCTATGCAGATGAGGCCCTTAAAGGATCCCACTAAATTATTTTGACCCACAAGAGACTCTGCATTTAGACATCTGCCATATGTGACCATTGACTACCGAGGAAGGACCAACCTCAATACTTACATAGAATTTTGCCTCCCCCTTCCACACCTATTGTTAAGGCCCAGAAAGATGGGAGAAGAAAAGGGAAACCAGTAGAGGAAGAAGAAAGGTGAAGGAGAAAAGAACTCTTTCCACAGTGGACAAGAAGGCTCCTGAGTTAGGAGGAAGAGAGTTAAGTAGGACATGAGTTTGGAGCTTTCAACTAGATCAATTGTATTATATCAGGTATTTTTATATCTGAAAATGACCATAAAGATTTACCTAAACTGTCACTTAGGGAAGGAAGTAAAATTCACCAGAGCTTTTTCAGGGGAAGTCACGGGAAGAAATATATTCTCTGTTTGAACTCTACTGAGTTTAGACCTTTCAATAAACTGGCTAAACACCAAAAAGAATAAAAGAGAAAAAGCAAAACAAAGTTTCCCCACTTGCCTGATATTCCTAGTACTCTCCTTTCCCTGTCCTAATTTTCCTGTGGCCCTCTACCTTATGAAAAAACGGTTTATGAAAAAGGAAAGGAGAGAAAGTTTGAATGGGTTAGACAGAGCAGCGACAGGAGGATGGGTGGCATGAATTTAGCAATCTAGACTAGATCTAGACTCAGGAAACCCCAGTGACCTGGAGGCCAAGGACATATCATCATTATCAAATTGAGGCCACTAAGTCAAATGCTCCAGAGCATTGGAGAGCTAAAGTTCTCCACCATACTCAATGGTCCCCATTTTGTGGAGTGAGCTCAATAAAAGTTAACACTCATCTTTTTTTTTTTTCTGTGCCTATATTCACTTCTTCCCAGGACAGTTGGAAAAATTTAACTGGTACATTAAACTGGGTATAGGTCAATTCCTTGCTCCTTCCTTCTGTGAGCGAGCTTCCCCAAAGCCACAGACTCTATCTTTCCTTGCCACAAGTGACAGGGGAAACTGACTCCACTGGGGGAACTTGCAATGGTGGGTCTATGATCCCCGGGACTTGATGGCCAACGCAGCCTGATTCAAATGGTCAGAGGTGCACTAGCTCACACATGTCCTTCAACCTAGCTCTTCTCAGGAATGTAGGTGATATTTTGGTTTTTGTTCTATCTTAGTACTTTATTTCTCCATGGGTTCAGAAATTGTGTAGAGGAAAGGATTAACATGAGTGAACCCTCTCAACACAGACAAGAGATCATCAATGTGGTTGATCAGGATGAGAATGTGCTCTACATAACAGAAGCAATAGTCAGAGGATGAGAAGTGGAGAGATGTCTGGGAAAAGACACAAATGATGCATGAGCCATTCCAACCCCAGCATGGAACTTCCAGAGAGATGCAAAGAAGAAGGTTTAAATATGCCTGATGGCAGGTGAGGACTAGTAATAGAGTATATTTAGGAGCAAACTCTTAAAGTGAGTTAACCCCAGCTCCATTCACACAGGGAGGATTCAGTCTGCAATGATCAACAAATATTTGAAGACTTCCTGGTAGGTAAATACTACTACGTGGTGTTTTATAGGGTTTACGGGAGAGGCAGTCCAAAACCCAATAAGTTTATAGTCTAATATAATTTAAGGAAATGTCAACTTTTCTTCCTGCCATGGAAACCACATTTTCCTCAGAGGTTTCCACTCAAATTCTTTCCAATTTTACCCTCCTTGCTTTATTGATTCTGCAGCCTGGTGAAGAAGGTAAGAGATTAAACTTGCTTAAAGGAATCAACCAGTAAGATCCAATGGAACCACTCAAATCCTGTTGAAGGGCTGAAAGTTCTCAAGCATACAGGATTTTTGAAGATACTCACAAAACAATTTAAAGAAATAGAGATATGCATCACTATTCCTAACATATTTTCCCTGTAAGGTTAGAAAAGCCTGAATTCAGCACAATTCTTGTCCTAAATAAGTGTTTCATAATAATATTTATTCAAGTTCTTGTTATAACATAGCTAACAAGGGCCAGATTGGTTGTGGTCGAATTATATTTGCCGTTTTGTGGGCTACATATTTGTAAATAGGCCAGATTGTGGTCTTAATTGGGGCCATTTGGGGGGTTTGGGGTGGTTCAACAAGGTCACTCCATCTCACTTCTGTGGTTCTTCATTAGTCATTTTGTGTGCCAAAGTGCAGCAAGCATGAAAGGCCAGATAGCATATTTGATTTGGGAAAACTAGCAGGCTTCCAAAGCATGCAATGCTGTAGATGACTCAAGGTGTCAAAAATGATTTTCCTCAAACTTGCTGTAGTTCTCTTCTCTTCTCAGAAGGAGGTTGTCAGGGTAGGTCAGCATGGAGTAAGGAGAATAAGCTTTGGAGTCAGGCAGTGAAACTCTGCCACTTACTTGCTATATAACTTTAGGTAAGCTCCAGCTAAGGCTTGAATCTGTACCCCAAAAGTTGTATGTTAGATCTTAATCCCCAATGCAGCAGTATGAGAGTAAGGGCCTTTAGAAGGTGATTAAGCCAGGAGGCTTTTGCCATCAAGAATGAATTAGTGCTGCTATCACTGGAGTGGTTCAGTTATTGAAGTAGTTTCCCCATAAAAGGAGGAGTTGGCTTTATGCTGTCTTGTCCTTCTGCCTTCCACTGTGGGATATTGCAACAAGAATGCCCTTGTCAGATGCCAGCCAGCACCTTGATATTGGACTTCCCAGCGCCAAGAACCATGCGAAATAAATTTCTTTTCTTTATAAATTATCCAGTCTGTGATAATTCTGTTAGAGCAACACAAAATGGACTAAAACATTTCATTAAACTTTCTGGGTTTCAGGTTTTTTATCAGCAAAACGGGTCAAAAATACTTCAACCATGGGCTAATGCTAGCATTAATGAGATTGTGTATCTAAAGACTTAAGGCATATGAAGCACAAAAAATGGTGGCAAAATAACTTTGATATCAGAGACAAATAATAGACCAGTTAGAGTAATTTGCTCAATAAAGGCAAAAGGAAATGAGCACTTCAGAAAAGTATGTAGTTTTGAAACTATAATGTTCATCAAGAAAGGAAATCAGGAAGGGATTAATTGAATGAGAGCACGCATTATAAATTCCAACTTTATGCTGAGTGCCATCAGGATTTATGAAGCCCAAATAGAGATGGCTTCTTCCATCAATGTGCACTTGATCCAGTTGGAAATGTGAGTTCTCTATATACATGAATAAAACAGTTTGTTGGCAATAAATGAGTAACAAAAGTATTGTCTGCCACATAGCTGATCCTCTATAAATATATGGCAAGTGAATGAATAAAGCCTATCTTAATCAAATAATAGATTGTGTGGATTCAAAACTTTCCACACAATGATTGGAGGCATATGAATCTAGGTAGACTCTGCCCAGACAAACAATTTAATTGGTGAAAATTATAAGTGATAATCATTTAAATCTCTGAAAATGATCCTAAGGGCATGCAGCAAATGGAGAAAGATTCACTCAAGAAAATCTATTAATTCTTGGTAAGAGCAGGAAGAGTCTGTGGCATTTGAGCCAGAATACAGCCTCTTACTCTTTTTCACTTTTCATGTTACACAACACTCTACTCCAGGTTTATGAAGGCAAAGAAGCCATGGTTACCTTGCCCTTCAGCCCCATCTCATGGGGGAGGACGAAGCTGCCATTTCTTATCTGCCCATGTTGCAGAAGCACTATTCTAGGTGGACATCATCAAAAGGATTGTGTTCCCCAACCCCCATTTCTGACTAAGATGCTCATGTGCATAGACTGAGCACAATGGAGCTCTATTGCTGCCACCCTAACTGGCCCATAGGATAGAGTTGAGAAGTTTGTAAGAGTCAAGGATGTCCATGTCATAAAAGAAATTCCCTGTGCCTGTGCAAAGGCATAGGGGTTTAGCCTAGGACAAAGGAAGGTCTTAAGGACAGAGGAGTTCCACCATTCTGCCTGAGGGGATGGTTTTCATTTAGAACAGGATGGAGAACTCCATACATAAGCGATCTTTGAAACTATTGAGATTTTTTTCTTTTTCTTTTTTTTATTGGTTGCTCAAAACATTACAATGATCTTGACATATCATATATCATACATTTGATTCAAATGGGGTATGAATTCTTATTTTTACTACGTGTACAGATTGCAGGATCACATTAGTTATATAGCTATGTTTATATGGAAAGGAATTAAAAGGAGACTAGTAGTGTCATTATACTCTTGACACAGAACAGAAATTTAGTAAAAGGAATCAGAGGAAAAGACAAACAAGAAGAGTCTTGCTGTTGTTCACAGTCAATTTAGGGTTCACGAAGAATGGATGTGCCCATAAGCCTGGCTGTGCCTACTCAGGTGCAATCAGAACAGGAGGTAGGGGCAACAGAAAGTATCCCCCAAGATGCACACAGAGCTATGAGCATAGAGAAGATGACCATTAGCATAAAGGGTTTAAGCACAACATCCTACTAAACACTGAGCAATGAACTACTCTGACTTAGCAGTGATTTTTAGGAAGCCAGGTTTAAAACCAAAATCACATTCAGCCCTGGTTACATAGAAGACTGTGTGAATGCCCAAGGTTGCACCCCTCTCAGGAGTGACATAATAGGAAACTCAGCCTGCAGTCCTTCCCTGAATGTATGTGTGTGTGGTTGGGGGAGGGGAGGTAGGGAGAGGGCGAGAGTAAACCACCTGAATTGTATAGAAGTCTCTTAATCATTCATTAGTTAAATGGTAAAAAGTCAAAACTAGTTAAGGAGGTTAAGCACAGCTTTTGCTGGATAAGTGGCTATGCTAAACCAGGGGTGACCCTGAGCAGTTAGACTAAATGATGAAAACAAAGAGGGGACAAAACTCTGAGCAGGGGCATCAGAGGCTGCACACTTCAGTGGAAACAGACTTTGTAAAATCAGTTCCAATCAAATCACTAAGCAAACTAAATAACAAACAGGCAAACAATAACCCTTAGGAGGACTGGTTATTATAGTTGTTAGTCTATGTTATCTAAAATGCCCAGTTTTAAATTGAGAATTACAAGACATTCAAAAAACAGGGAAAAAGGCAATAGAAACTCATTTTACGGGGCCCCTATGATGGACTTGTAAAAGATTCTAAAAATGCTATTATAAACAGTCCTAGAGTAGACAGAGGGGAGTATAGGGAGGGGATGGGGTATGGGGATAGGAAGGATAATAAAATAAATCGAACATTATTACCCTGTGTGCATATATAATTACATGACTGATGTAACTCTTCATCATGTACAACCAGAAGAATGTATGATGTGTCTAAATGCATTCTATTGTCATGTATAAATAATTAGAACAAATTTTAAAAATGGAAAAAAAAAGTCCTACAAGAAAACAGGAGAATATGACTGGGTTAGTTGTAGTTTATTAAAAGTAGCACCAAAAGCACAAGCAGCAGAAGAATCAATAGAGAAGTTAAACTACACCAACATTTGAAACTTTTGTGCTGTGAACAACACTATCACAAAAGTGAAAAAACAACCCCCAGAATGGGTGACAATATTTACAAATCAAAGAGCTGATACGGGGCTTGGGGGGATATAGCTTAGTGCTAGAGTGTTTGTCTAGTATGCTTAAGGCTCTGGATTCCATCCTGAGCACTCCCAAAAATAAAACGAAAAGTTGATAAGAGACCTATATCCTACTATACCTCGATAGACCTACTATACCTCGATAGTAAAGACAACCCAATATTTAACATGGGCAAAGGATTAGAACAGACAGTTCACCATAGAAAATAAGCAAAGGGTCAACAAGCACATATAAAAACACACAATATAATTAGTCATTGGAGAAATGTAAATCAAATCAGAATGATATATTACATCACTAACAGGGTTATAATAAAAAGCGTTGGAGAGTATAGAGAGAAACTGGAAGCCTCGTACATTGCTGGTAGGAATGTAAAATGGTGCAGTTGCTTTGGAAAACATTTTGGCATTTGTCTGATTTATCATATGGTCCAGCAATTTTGCTCCAAGTTATATATTCCAAAGTATATGAAAACATATGTCCATGCAAAAACTTGTATGGATGCTCATGGCATCATTATTCATAATAACTCAAAGTGGGAAAATCCTAAATGTCCATCAACCGATGAATGATAAATAAAACATGAAGTGTCTTTACAGTGGAATGTTAGTTATAATACCTAAAATATAGTTACATGCTACAACACGGCTGCATCTTAAAAACGTTACATTGCGTTAAAGAATCTAGTTACAAAGGACCATCCATTTGATTAGCCCTTCTGATCACTGCTAAGGTGCCCCCTGTTTCCTGCCAGGGACCTCATCAGGACCAGGTGCTCTACTTGGAACCCTGGTGAGACTGGAGCCCCTGCTCTTCGTGTCTTGCACAAAGCAAGACTTGCACAAGCAACTTGTTTCCTCTGAGCACGTGTCCCTCTCTGGGGCGTGATCAGACTGCCTGCGACCTGAGGACCTTCCACACCTTTTCCCATGTAAGTGCACTTGCCCTGGAAGTCTCTCCTTCCTCATCAGGAATGTCTATTGTAACTTCATAAGTTCCTCTGCCATTAACGACCCCCAAATAAAAGACCCAAATGCTCAATGCTAAACTAAATAAATAAATACAACTTCTGCTTTTGGCTGTGCAAAATTCCACATATCCACAGAAACACAAAACTAACATTTCAAGGATATATTCTTTGGGGAACATTACTTTCCTTCCTGCCTCCAAAATCTAGGAAGAAGAACCTTGGAAACTCCCAGTTCATTTGAAGTCTTAACTAACTAATGTCCCACGATACTGTGGGAGGGCCTCATGATACAATTTTCCCAACCAGGGGAATTTATTACACACAGCATAATAGGTATCCCCAAGTTGAGGCACTCGGGAAAGAAGCAAATCCTCCCAGGTCTGCTTGTAGGAACCTCACATGGAGATATGGAGTGCTAGACCTGGAGGGTGCCTCCTAGTGTATCTGATGAAGGTGTTGGTGGAGGGGTCCAAGGTCATATGCCGATTGGCAAAATGTCAGGCCTGAGAGATGAAGCAGGTAAGGTCACAAATAATTAAGACAGATGCAAAGAGGACAATATGATTTATTATTTAGGCCAAGAGTTGCATGAAATATGTGGCTGAAGCCATGACTTTCTGCCAGGAACTGTTCAATGTGGTGGTTCTGAGAATGCAATCTGGAATCTATTCTCTTGGGTTCAAAACCCCTCTCCACCAATTATTAGCTGTGTAACCTTGGATGAGGTAATAAACTTCTCTGTGCCTGAAGTCTCTCCTTTTTGGAAATAAGTGTAAGATGATAGTGACTATTCCATAGACTTGAGATATTTAAATGAGAAAATGCATACAAAATGGGCACTGTCCCTTGATCCTGTGCTCACTATGACAATAATAGCTAATACTTACCTACAGTATGTACAATATTCCAGGAGCTACTATAAGTGCATTATATACAACATCCCATGAAGTAGACTCTATTATTAATTCTTCCATTTTACAAAAGAGGAAAATGAGGATCAGAGAAGTAGTTGAGCCAGGAATCAAACCAAAACTACAGGAGTGACTTTCTTCACCATGTTTTTTGTTATTGCTGTGGTTAATATAAATTGGTACTGACTTCAGGGTGTACTGGCAGACCTGAGGGTGATATGACCCAACCTAGCTGTAGGGTCACACAGACGGTGGCGTGACTAAGCCTGGAATTCATGGGAGGCGCTTTGAGCCCTGTGTAGGTGCTGACTAATTTTGAGTATGATTTATTTGGGGCCTCAAAACCATTCTTTGCTATCACTGAACCTCCAGTTGCTTCTCCTACTGTTGACACTTTGCTCAGATTCCTAGTGTCTCCACTTAGGCATCTCAGAACACAGAGGCCCAGGGTAGAGTGGTCAAGGACACAGGCTTTGGCATCAGATAGACCTGGGTTTGAACCTGGTTCTGCTATGGTATGTTGGAAGAATTACATGAAACAATATAGATAGAGTTCCTAGTTGGTCTTAAAAAATGAGAACTATTAACTTTTCTTAACGATTCTAGCTTCACCTGTGCCCACCAATCACACTTGGTTGTTCTAGTGACTTGGTTTTCTACCCCAGTTCTTTGTTCCCTGCTGCCCGCCACCTCTCTGGCCAATCCCTTTGGATTGAGGTTTTATTGGGATTTTTCCCTTAGCCACTGTCCTAGGGGCACCACCCAGGACTTCACACTGGGAAAAAAGGGTGGGTTCTACTCTACATGATCTCAGACAATGAGCATAAGTTCCAATAGTTACCTTTCTAGCTGTAGTATTAGGTCTAAAATGGGGGCTTCAGGGTTGCAAACTCCTTCTCCCCTCCAAGCTGTGCTCTTCTGAGATGAGAGGAAGGGAAAGAATTTTTGAGGTCCCTTGAACTGAGATGGCATTAGCCATCTCAGTATGAAGTTTGCAGTCAACCAGGAAGGGGTGATAGGAATGAAAGCAAGTTGGCAGAAGAGGTCCCAAACCAACAGAACCACCCAAATGCCCACACCTTCCTTAGGATCACTCTGAGGGTGTGTCAGTGCCACACTCAGGAGCAAAACATAAAGTAAACTGGGGTAGCAGTTGTCTCTGAAGGTGTCAGGTTCTGTCAATCAAAAAAGGCAATGAGCTCATAAGATGCACCTGGGCTCCCCAGGGGTGCAGCTGTGCTCAAGAAAGGGCTGCTGTGGGGCTGCACTTAGGGGAAGAAAAGTCTAATATGTGTGGCTATGTGGCTAGAAATAAAAGAAGTAAAGCTAAAAGGAGGGAGGGAGAGGGAGGGAGGGAGGGAGGGAGGGAGAGAGAGAGAGAGAAAGAGAGAGGAAGAAAGTGGAGGACTCTTCGAGGTAGATTTATTGAAAGCAGCACAAAACAACCTCCTAAACCTAGACAGAGGAGTTAACAGAAAAACAAAAGAGTTCATTTGTTCAACAAATATTTTGAGCACTCACTATGTACCAGACTCTATTCTAGGCATCTGGGATATATTACTGGACAAATAAGATGAAGATGTCTGCCCTTACAAAGCTCACGTTCTAGCAGGTGTCCAGTTGCTACAGGATATCCATAGGTGCATTTAGAATATGGACACCTGCCTTATGTGTCTCAGAACTTACTTCCGGGTTCTTTATATCATAGCTCATTCACCACAGTAACAATGGTGGTAATGAATGGCCCTTTCATGTAGACCACATGCCAAACACTATTTACCTGCTTTCTTTATAAGAACTTTAAAAAAAATATTAACATCATCTCAATCCTTTATTATTTATTTATTTATCCTTGAATCAGTTGCTCTGACCAAGTAACTTGATGTGCTCTCATTGGTCAGCTCAGTTGTCTGTAACTGCCTGCCCTTTCCCTTCCTGTGACTTTAACTGCCTTTTCCCACTGAGCAAAAACCAGTGTCATCATCCCACTAAAGCCATGTGAACTGAGCAAGGTACCAGAATGGGGTGAGGCTTGGTTCTCCAAAGGACAGTCAAGCATACATCTACCAATTACATAATAGACTATTCTAGAAAGGCAACAGCTTCAGCATTCAAAGTACAAAATGCAGGGACAGTGCAACTGGAATAAATAAATAAATAAATTTATATGTAAATATATGCATATATTTTGTGTATATTATATATATGTATATATACATATATAGTTGTATGTGTGTGTATGTGCATGTGCACACACATGTGCTAGGGATTGAACTCAGGACCTTGAACATGCTGAGCAAGTGCTTTGCCGCTGAGCTACATCTCCAGACTTGGACCATTATCAATCCCATTCTATAAACAAGACAGCCAAGGCATAGAAAGGGGATATAATTTGCTCAGGTTTGCACACCTTATAACAGTGCAGATGGGAATTTGGTCTATCTACTGAGCTCATGTCTTAATTACTGTACTAGTCTAATAAAGTCATAAAAACAATTTTAGTTACCATATTTCATATAGTCTAAGAAACCTATCTTTTCCATTTAATGTGTCTACAATTGGGATATGCCATATAATAGACAGGATAAGAATATGAAGTACAAATTTAATGGCAGCACTATTTTCCTTAATGGTATATAAAATAACAGTGCACTGCAGGGCTGGGGTTGCAGTGATGGAGTGCCTGCCTAGCATGTGTGAGTGCTGGGTTCGATCCTCAGCACCACATAAAAATAAATAAATAGAATAAAGGTATTGTGTCCAACTACAACTTTTAAAAAAATAGTGCACACTGCAGCAAGTCACATTAGAGTTGACAAAGTACTGTGTTCTTTCCACCAATATTTATAATGCTCCAACTTGTGTCACCCCAGTTTCCAGGAGAGATGCAGAAGAGAGCTCTCTCACCAGCTAACTGTGTCAGGCTCACTGTGCATGGGGTAAGAGACATGAGTACAGATAATCTGTACTCTCACTGCAATGCCGTGAGAGTCACAGTAAGGAGGTGTAGGAATACAAAGGGAGGCACTAGCCAGAGGAGGGACCAGGGAATCTTTCCAAATGGTTAAGAGAGGAGTATGCTGAGAGCAAAGGTAGCTCCATCTTGAAGGAGGATACAAGGTGAGGCAGTTCAGCATCATTTGACCTAACAACACAGGACTCATTTGGACCTTGAATGCCATGCGGTGTACACAAGGAATCAGTATCCATCGAAGGAACTGGAGTGAGTGATCAATGACCAGATTATAGTTTGGAAAGTTCTCTCTGGGAGGAGGTGCCCATGGGTTGAACTGGAGGCTGACTTGAGAGCTATGGGAGTCATTTAGAAGAGCAATGTTGAGGGCTTGAACTCCATGAGTTGATATCTGGATAAAGAATAGGAGGTGGATTTGATATTACTCTTCGACACATTTGGAAAGGTTTGGTGATAGAATTTGGGGGTGAGAGAAGAATTGGGGATGATTTATAGGTGTTAGCTTAGACAAATGGCTGGGTGATGATATTGCCAATTCAGGCCAAGATCCAAGGAAAAGGAAGAGGTTTAGGGAGAAGTACAATATGTAGGATCTTGTATAGGTTTCAGTAAGAGAGTACTGTAAGAGAAAGAGGTGGCATTTGTGACTAAGAGTGTTACTTTAGTCACAAATCTGTCTTTTGGTGAGACCAAAGACAGATTTAGACGTCAGTGATATAGGTAGTTAAAACTGAGCATCCTGAGATCAAGGATTTTTTTTCTGTTTACCACCTATCCTCAGTGTCTGACATAGAAATTGGCACATAATTTATGCTCAATAAACATTTGCCATCAAGCAAACATATTCATTATAATAATTTCTCTGTGTGTGCAAGAGAATCTATATGGGAATGGATTCTGTAAATACGTGTGTGGAGTACAATGCTTTTTTGATGCTAGACCCTGAACTAATATATTTACAGGTATTGGCTTTCATTTGTTTGTTACAATATGAGGTAGGTAGTATGACTGTTCCCATTTTAAAGATTAGGAAATTGGGGCAGAGAGAAGGTAAGAAACTTGTCAGACAATTCCTAGAACTAGCAAGTGCTAGAACTAGGATTTAACAGCTAAGTAGTCCAGCTTCAGGGTTCATTCTTTATGGCCTTAGTATGTTTTTCAAATTGTTGTTTATAATAAGATTTCCTTATTTTAGTAATTAATAAAGAGAAAGATTTCAAACCGGTACACTGGTGCATATCTATAGTCTCAGCAGCTCAGGAGGCTGAGACAGGAGGATCACGAATTCAAAGCCAGTCTCGGCAATTTAGCAAGGCCCTAAGCAATTTAGCACGATCCTGTCTATAAATTAAAAATATAAAAGGGACGTGACTCTACTTTGTGTACAACCAGAGATACGAAAAATTGTGCCCTATATGTGTAATATGAATTGTAATGCATTCTGCAGTCACATATATAACAAATTAAAATCTTTTAAAAATTGAAAAAATAAGTAAAAAAAAAAAAAAGAAATAAAAAGGGCTGGGGATGTGGCTCAGTGGTTAAAGTCCCTGGGTTCAATGCCCCTGTTGAAGAAGATGAAGAAAGAAAGAAAAGAAAAAAGAAAGATTTCAACTTTCAACACGCAAAGGGTTAAGTTCCAGTAAGTTCCAGTTGCTTGAAATTTTTATTTCATTTTTTATTTATCATGCACATTAGTATGACATGATTTAGCATAAATATCCCCATCTTTGCAAATCTTTCCTGACCCCATCTTTTTTTCTTCTAACATGAAGCTTGCCTTCTTCTAGACTGCTCTAGTCTCTTTAGGATGCTGTATATTACTTAACCACTTTGGGTCAAATGATTTTTTTTTTTTAACTTGCAGATTCTTCCTAAGGGTAGAACCTTTGTGTTATGCCATTCTTCATCCTAAAATAGCTAACACCACACATGGCACATATTAAGTATATAGTTAATGTTTGCTAATTGAATGAATGAATGAATGAATGAACAAATTGTGTTCTTTATTTTATTAACAATTAGCAAGTCGTTATTTTGATAATATTCTTTCTGCTTTCTTCAAGTTCTCAGTCTAGCTGCAAAGAGAATCCAATAATGTCCATCTTCTCATTGCATGCAGAACGTTGCATTAAGACGTGCTGGCCACAGATTGTACAATCCCTGCTACCACCACCACCACCACCCTCTCCCCCACCCCCACCCCCGCAGCTGCAGTAGAGTCTGGTGCCACATTGCTTCTGCATCATCCCAGTTTCCAGGAGAGATGCAGAAGCTAACCAGCTAACCATGCCTGCAGAGGAGCATTTCATGTGATTCCCCCAAAGCCAAGGCAAAACATGGAAGTCATGTTCTGGCTTCCAGAGCCCATGCCAAGACTGGAAATCCCCCGGGAATTCCTATAATATTCACTGTCTCAATTTCTCCTTTTTGATGTAATGGGATCTAGGATTGCTCAGAATATCCCCTTCAGCCCCTGTTTTCTAAAGACCTATTTATATTAGTCTTTGCTATGTATTTATTTAGGAATAAAATCAACATTCGGAATCATCACAGCATATGGTTAGTGTTTGCTGTAAGGGGTGTAGTATCCATTTCTCCATCATGTGGCAAAAGTGCAGCAGCTGTAATATCTCATTACAGGGCTTCACTTTATTTAATAAAAAAAATAGTATTGCTCTACTTAACAAAATTATCCTCATCCCCTCACCCGTCTCCCCCCACAAAAAAACTGATCTGTGGTTTCAGTGCCTCTTGCCATAATAGTTTTAGATGGTCTGCATGTGATATTAGTTAGCTCCAGAATCTGCTTTCAATTCAGTTGCTTCAGATTGTATTTTCACTGTGAGCCATTAGTCACCAAATGTTGACAAGCATTTGTAAAGATGCCATCTCCCCCTTTGTTTATATGCAAGTGCAGCAGCTAAAATGATTTATTTATGCTTTAATTAAAATTTGTGGATAGACCAGTGATTTTTAGCAGTGACTTTTCTAATTTGTGGGCTCCAGAAAGAAAAAAAATCAATAACCTGATACCATTTATGTTTTTATAGTTACCCCAGGCATTTCTAATGCAGTCCTGCCACTCACCTGCCGTCTCACTCAGAGGAGAGTGATCCTCGCCACATAAATCTTCCCCAGAGGCCGAGGGGGTCTATATTTCAGAGTCACTTCCCTTCTGTGTCAGCTGTAAGTGAGATGTTACATGCTTTCCATTCTCATGGTTTTCATGGCAAGGCACAAGGCTAAAATTAATATTGAAAGTAAATTGATGGACTGTAAGTTTTATAATACTTGACCCAATCTGTAACGGCTGCTTAGAATTTTAATAATTTAGACCCATTGATTTTGATTCTTGCGTATCGCTCTCCACGTTGAAAATGTACCCTATAGGGTCTTTGGAAAGAACATACCCAAAATGCCAAGCTTTTATGGGAACTTAATATATTCAACATCGCAGGTGCATAAATCTCCATGAAATTGCACTGAGTTAATGCATTTATTGGTGCACACAATTCAGTAACTACTTTGTAAAAGTCCAAATAAAGATAGATAAGACAGGTAGATATGGAGAAATAATGAGTAAATGTTCCAATGTATATTAACAAGATGAGGTTATTGCCTTCACAAGGCTATCAGCCTAATTGGAAAAGAATTAATTAATTTTCAAGGCGTTGGGGATGGTTTTAATTGCTCTTTTTCAAAGTCTTAGGAAAATGAACTGTTTTTGCATTTTCTGCCAAACTCAAATTATCCTCTCCCAATAGTCAGGGTTGTGGGTGTGTGGGAGGAGTAGTGACAAAGAAGGTGGGAAGAGAAATGCTCGGTTTAGTTCACTGTTTAGCCCTCTGAGATAAAGACAAGTGACAAGGAGAAGCTTTTTTGTTGAGGAAGGTCCACTTGAGTACCTGCAGCCCCGCCTCTTCCTGATTCCTTTGGCAAGGTCCCTGCAAACATTCATATTCACAGTTTGACTTTCCTCCTTCATCTCTTCCCTCATGTAGTTTTTGCAATTCAGCTCTGGGAACATTCAAGTTTTCACTGCAGCCTGTTGGAAACATCTGGCATATTCTACCAAGAAGACACCCCCCACCCCCACTCCAGCTTACCTTGGAGAACAGAGTTTGGGGGCTTTCCTAGGAGCACACTTTTGAGTTCATGAGATGAATAGTTCACATCCTAGGAACCACCTCATGATACCTGTATCAGCTGAACTGTTCTTCAGGTGACATTTTACATAGACGTTCATTTTGTACATCAGATAAACATGAAAGTGTTCTGGTTGAAGGGTGAATTTTGAAATAGCTGATGGAGACGGTCTTGTTCTGCCCTCCTACCTTCTATCCTGACCCAGTTCATGGACATCTCTGCGGAATTCCTTGGCTACTTAGATCAGAGGCAGGGAAATCACTGAACTAACACTACTTCAGTGTTGGTCCTCCTATCAATTATCTTAGTGTAATGGAGCAAGATAAAAGCTGCCTAAAACAAATTTTAATGTGGCCTTCCCTCCCCCATAGGCAGGCCTCTTCTTGGAGTACTGAGGGCTCTTCAATTCCAGGAGCACAAATGGCTCTCTGCTTCTCCTCTAAGCCTTTGAACATGTTCTTTACTTTACTTGGAATGTGTTGTCTCCCTTCCCCATGTCACCATCACCAGGATTACTCTTACTAGCCCTTAACTTACACTTCTCTTTCCATGAGAAGCCTTCCCTGGCTCTCAGACACTTGGTTAAATATCCCTAAGAAATGTTCTCTTATAATTTTAAGTCTTTCCACAGACTTTAGCACACAGCATTCTGAATTCACTATCTTTTTTTTTCTATGAATGCAGAAACAAAATTTCTTAGAGAAAATAGCAAGATCAAATTGTGTTTATTCCAATAGAAATACTGGTAAAAATTCTATACCCACTTGTGATAACAAATGAGCAAAAAACATAGCAAATTAAGAGTAAGAACATCCTTACTATGAAAAGGGTTCCCCCAAAACAAAGCAAAGCAACTTAAAGGAGATATTCTCTTTACTGATGAAATATTAAAAGCTTCTTCCTGAAAATGGGAATAAAATACCTCAAGAATTTTATTCAACATCATATTGAAGGTCCTATTCACCACAATAAAATGAAAACATAAAAGGGTAAAGATTTAAAGGAAGAAAACTCATTATTCACAGACATTCTGACACAGGGAATCCAAAAGAATCTAAGCTAAACATAATTAAGAAATTAATTTTGCAGTTCTCTGAATACAAAGTCAATATACAATTATCAGTAGTCTTTCACATACCAGTAACAACAAATTGGAAAATCATTTCTAAAAGGTATCATTTATGATATTTATGAATAAATATAAGAAAGACCACTATACCATAAAAAAATTGTTTAAAGAAATCAACTAAGATTTAAATAATTGAGGGATATAGCATGTTCCTGCAATGAAATATCAATATCGTATAAATATTCTTTCCACAACATGATTTTCCACAACATGATCCAGAGTTTCAATGCAACTCCATTCGAAATACTAGTTAGTTTTTGTTATTGTTGTTATTATTGTTTGGAAATCGAAAGAATGATTCTAACATTTCTATAAAAATGTTAATAAAAATTTAGCTAAAACAATTTTGAAGAACAAAATTTGAGGACTTAAACTATCATATATCAAAACTTACTATAAATATTCAAAATATACTTGAAAATATGTGCATTCTAATTACTGATTAGGATATTCCACATAGATTTATTGTATTAATTTTCAATTATGTAATTCATATTTTTTTCTTTCTTTCTTTCTTCTTGTACCAGTGATTGAACCCAAGGACACTTAACCACTGAGCCACATCTCCAGCCCTTTTTTAGTTTTTATGTTGAAACAGGGTCTTGTTAAGTTTCATAGGGCCTCACTAAGTTTCTGAAGCTGTCTTTGAATTTGCAATTCTTCTGTCTCATCCTCCCAAGTTGCTGAGATTACAAATGTGCGCCACCTCACCCATCTATATCTTTTATATATTTTCCAATTTTATTTTTGGTCTGTCTAAAATTACTATTAATTACTCAGAAGGCGTATTGAAATTTGCCATTATGGAATAAGTTTAACAAAAAGAATGGTAGGACTTGAATGCTGAAAACTACAAGGCATAATTGAAAGAAACCAAAAAACATCTAAGCACATAAAGACATCCCATGTTCATGGACTGGAAATGTTAATATTGTCAAAATATCCATTCTTAATCATAATGATTGACAGATTCAACACAACTCCTATGAAAAAAATCTCAGATGACTTTTTCTCCCCGTCAATCAACATGGTAAATCTAAAATTCACATGGCAATGCAAGAAAATTGACTAGCCAAAACAATCTTGAGAAAGAAGTACAAAGTTAGAGGACTCACACTTCCTAATTTCAAAACTCACTATCAAACTATAGTAATTTATGACACTGTGTTATTGGCAAAAACAGAGCCATATAGATCAATGGGCTGGAACCGATAGTCTAGAAATAAATCTTTACATTTTGATCCACTGGTTTTTAACATCAGGGCCAAGACAATTCAATGGGGGAAAGATAGCCTTTTCAATAAATGATGCTTGGATAACCAGACAGCCACAACAAAAGAACAAAGCTGGATTCTTCTTTATCTTTCCATATACAATAATTAAGTCAAAATGGCCAGGCACAGTGTGGTTCACACCTGTCATCCCAAATACTCAGGAGGCTGAGGCAGGAGGATCACAAATTCAAGGCCAGCTTTAGTGATCTAATGAGACCTTGTCTCAAAAAGTAAAAAGAGATGGACATGTAGCTCAGTGGTAAAGTACCCCTGGGTTCCATACTCAGTATGAGGGGAGAGTGTGTGTGTATGTATGTATGTGTGTGTATATATATATATATATATATATATATATATATATATATATATATATATATATAGTTAAAGATGTGGAGCAATTGAGAACCCCTTACATTGTTGGTTAGAATTTAAAATGGTGAAAGTGATGAAAAAACCTTAATGGTTCCTCAGAAAGCTAAATATAGAATTATTATGTCTCAGCAATTTCACTTCTAAGGAATTCAAAGTAGGGAGTCTTACAGTTACTTGCAAGCCAATGCTTATTGTAGCATTTAAAAAAAAATAGCCCAAAGTGGAAACAACTTGAGTGTCCATGAACCGATAAATGGGTCAACAAAATATGATATAAACATACAATGAAATATTCAGCCATTAAAGGAAATGAAGTCCTAATTCATCCTACAACATGGATAAACTTCTTACCTTCTTGCCTTGAAATCTATTTTGTTTGATAATGATATAGTTGTACCCTTGCTATAGTTTGGAGTTTTAATGCCCACACCCAAGGTTTGTTTGATAAAGCCTTGGTCCCAGGGTAGCACTAGTGGGAGGTGATAGGACCCTTGAAAGGTGAGGCCTTATGGGAAGTCCTTAGGTCACTGAGGGTGTGCCTTTAAAGAAGATGGTGGACCCTGGCCCCTTCTTATTTCTGTCTTTTACTTCCTGGCCATGAGGCAAGTGATTTTCCTCCAGCATGTACTTTCAACAAAATGTGCTGCCTTGTCACAGGCTCAAAAGCAATAAAGCCAACTGATCATGAATGAAAACATCCAAGACTAGGAGACAGAATGACCTTTTTTCCTTCACAAGTTGATTATCTCAGATATTTGTTATAGTTCTGGAACACTAACACAATCCTGTTTGTTTGTTTGTTTGTTTGTTTTTGCACTGGGTATTGAACCCAACGGCACTGAACTACTGAGCCATATCCCTAGCCCTTTGTTGTGTGTTTTTATTTAGAGACAGGGTCTTACTGAGTTGCATAGGGCCTTGCCCTGTTTAATTTTTAGGTTTGCATTATATTTCTTTTTCCATACTTTTATTTTCAATTCTTCTATATGCTTATTTTTACATTGCATCTCTTATAAACTTCAGGCAGTATTTTGTTTTCTCATTCTTTGTTAATTGGAATTTTGTTTGATTTATCAAGTCTTTGTCTTTTATTTATTATTTTAATTTTTTCAGTCTTGGTATATTAATTGCAGTATTTATTCCACTGAAATCTGATGTAATGACTGACTTACATTAGTTGAAATACCATTGTGCTTTTTAAAAAATCTGTTCCAAGTTGGGCATGACAACACCCTCCTGTAGTCCCCGTGACTTAGGAGCCTGAGGCAGGAGGATTGCAAATTCAAGGACAGCTTTAGCAACTTAGCAAGATCCTGTCTCAAATGAAAACAACAAGGACTGGGGATGAGATGCATTGATGAAAGGACCGCTGAGTTCAATCCTCAGTACCTAAAGAAATAGAATATTGAAAAACAAAAACATATTATCCTGGAATGAGGCAGAAACAGTGACATTGCCTATTCCATGCTCTCTTGGCTGGCCTGGGACAGGTCACTTAATGGCCAAAAGGGGTCACATCATCCCCTATATACACAAAACTTGCTTTCTATGTTGCTGTTTCTCTACTTTCTTTTCTACTTTTGTTTAATTTTTATTGTTTATTTTTCCACTTTTTTTAGTATTTATCCTGAACAGTATAATATGCATACTTGACTTAAAATACTAATATAGTAATTGTAATAAGGTTAAATACTGATATAATGTGCTATTTATTATACATCCTTATACATGACAATCTGGTACAATGTAAAAATCTTGGAATATGTTGATTCCATTTATTACCCATCCAACTTTTGTGCTTCAGTGTCATATATTTTAATTTTCTATGTGTTTTTTTATGCCATAAGACATAACTATTACTACTTTATAGTTTTTTTTGGGGGGGGGATTACCAGGGATTTAACTCAAGGGCACTCGACCACTGAGCCACATCCCCAGCCCTACTTTGTATTTTATTTAGAGACAGAGTCTCACTGAGTTGCTTAGTGCCTCCCTGTTGCTGAGGCTGGCTTTGAACTCGGGATTCTCCTGCCTCACCCTGCTAAGCATCTGGGATTACAAGTGTGTGCGCTATAGTTTGTTTCTTTAAAACTTTTCTTTCCTATTGTTCTTCTTTATTTCTTGTATGTCCATGTTTCTGTGTGGAACCATTTTTCTCTGCCTGAAAAACATCTTTAGTGTGATTCTGCTGTCTAAAACAGTCTTTATTTTGCTTTCATTTTTGAAATATTTGATTCCAGTTTGCCAGTGATGGGGTTCAGGATGTACTACTCCAAAACATGCTACCTGGCATATTAAAGGAGGAGCAGAAACAGAAAGGTCACTCAATCCCCCTGCCCTTCACTCTTGTCATGTGAGAGGTACTCTCCCTATACTTGGAGGGAAGGAGCATCCCCATCTCTGAAGAGGAATGGTCACAGGGAAGAATATGAACAGATAGGCCTTGCTGTTTCCCTCAGTTTATTATCATTTGCTCATACCCCTGGGAGCTATCAGATTTATCCATGACTGTACACTCCTTTTCAAACTAGCATAAAAATACTCAGCTTATACTGTTTCTACAGTTCTTCATTTTCTTGGGAAGTCTCTCATGTCATAAAGACTTCCTCTGAGGACTGGGGTTGTAGCTCAGTGGTAGAGCACTTGGCTATCATATGTGAGGCATTGGGTTCGATTCTCAGCACCACATAAAAATAAATAAATAAAATAAAGGTATTGTGTCCATCCACAACTAAAAACAACAACAAAAAAAAAGAAAAAGAAAAAAAAAGAAACCTAGAAACTTACATTGAATAAATTTGTATTATTTTCTCTTACTAATCTGACATTTTGTTTTGTTTTATATTATTTTGCTATCCTGGAGCTCAAACCCAGGGCCTTAATGCACACTAGGTAAGGGCTCTACCACTGAGCTTACAACCCCAGCTAATCTGCCATTGTTATTGGGGTCTCTGCCATTAATCCACGATGAGTGAGGAAAAGATGTTTTTCTCCCTTAACACCGGTTATAGTTTCTCTAATTTATTTTATTTTAAAAAGCTGGAAGTGACTCATTATATTAGTTTCACTAAACACAACCTACAAATGGAAAAACACCACTGTAGAATGTGCCTTTAATCATCCAGCTGTTCCAAGCCACACTGAGAAATCAGGTGGTTCCCATGGTGCAGAATCCTCACCGAGCTTGCCAAACACTAACCACCCCACTAGAGAAGGCCCTTGGAACAGTCAGTCCTCAGCTTCCCAGACTCCGCAGGCTGGTCTGAGCCAAACTTGAGAATTACACAAAAAGTTTCTATCCAATAGAGGAACCAGAAATTAGACTTCTCATGCCGCCACTCCAGCAAACACAAGATTTTAACGGATGCAAAATTAAATCTCTCCCAACTTGCAAGATCACTGACCAAACTGAACTTTCAGAATGTGAGTTAAACCAACTGGAGGCAGGGTGACACAACTATAAAATTCTGAAATTAATCCTTACTTTAAGAATGTATACAGGGCCTCCTCTCTGCCAAGCACTGGAGATAAAAAGACACGGTGTTCATCTCTGTATCTTGTGACCTGTGTGACTCTATCAGACCTTCTCTTCACTGTGTGTGCTTGGGTGAGCACCCACCACCAACTTTTGACTGAACATCTCCCCCATTCTTCCATTGTCTACCAATAACCCAAGCCACACTGCACATGATTCTATCCAATCTACTTACTCTATTCCTCTCAGTCAGGTCACAGTCAAGGGCTGAGGGTTGGGAGCCATTTTGCTCTTTATTCCACAAACATTGTGTGCTTAGTACATATCAGGTACTGTTCTGGGTTCTGGAGATGCAATTCTGACCATTGCAGAATCCTTTGAAGGAAGGAAGAGGATAAGCAAGCAAGCATCTAATTTTATGCAGTGGTAAGGGCATGAATAAATGTAACAGGAAAGAGAAAGACTGAACATGATGATGTTAGAATGTGCAGCTAGTAAAGTTATCTCTGTGAAGGGGAAATCTGAGCAAAGATCTCAATGATGTGAGAAAGGGTGTCATGCAATATTTTGATGGACAAATACTTGCAGACAGAGGAATGGCTGGTAGGAAAATCCTGCCATTAGAGCATGCTTGGTCCATTCAGAAAGAGCAGAGAGGCGAGTGTGGCTGAAACACAGTGAGTGGGAGGGGGACTGGTAGAAAATTAGGTCAGACAGGTGGTCAGGAGCCAAAGTATGGTGTTCAGTGTCATTTCTAGGTCTTTAAGGAGATGTTAGTAAGTGGATTGTTAATTTAATGATTATGGCCAAATGTTTATCTCTCTTTTATGTAACTAACATATAGTTTTATTTCTCTAGGGTTTTAAAATCATTACTTTAAAAGCCTGAACATAAACAAATTTAATCCAAACTACAGCCCTAGGAATAGCATGCGTGTTTAGGTCAAATTGGCTTAACTTTTGGACCCATCTGCAAAATGAGGATAAGTTGCTCTGTCCCATCTGGTTGCTGGGAGGTTTCAATGACAAATACATAAAGGGAAAGCATTCAGTACACTGCCTAGCACTCAGATGACATTCAAATTTTAGATTTTTGTGACAGGGCACAAGATACTGGAGAAGTGAGAGATGAGGCTCCCTCAGGGAGACCAGGGTTAGCTCACTGGCTAGGAAGCAAAACAGATGATGAGATTTTTATCTTTGCAAGCCCTTCTGGGAAGCTCTGTGAGATGGAGAGTGAGAAAGCAGGACATTGGTGAAGGATAGACTTGGGAGGATGGTGGCCATGGTGGGGAAGGCATGGGAGAGCAGGAGACAGCAGTACCAACAAAGTCACCCTAGATTTCTCAGTAAAAGATGATGAAAGCTTGTATAGTGGGCAAGTATTTTCTCTCACTGCATAGGCTGCCTCTTCAACCTTTGTATTGTCTCCTTGGCTGTGAAGAAGATTTTATATTTGATGTAATCCTATTTTTGCTACGCTTTCTAAAGTTTTTGCCCAGACTAATGTCTTACAGCATTTTCCCTGTTTTCTTCTAGTAGTTTTACAGTTCCAGGTTTTATGTTTAAGTCCTTAATCCATTTTGAGAATATGTTTGTATATGGCGTGAGATAGGGGTCTAATTTTGTTCTTCTGCATGTGTTTATCCAGTTTCCCAACACCATTTACTGAAGAGGCTATCTTCTCCCTGTTGTGTGCTCTTAGCACCTTCGTTGAAAATTGATTGACTATAAATGTATGGATTTGTTTTCAAGCTCTTTATTTTTTTAAAAAAATTGATCCTTTTTAGTTATACATTGCAGTAGAATTTATTCTATATAATTGTACAAGCATGGAATATATTTTATCCTAGTTAGGACCCCATTCTATGGATGTGTATGATAGTGGGATTCACTATGGTGTATTCATGTAAGTATATTGGAAAATTATTTCGGGTAGTTGTGTCAAATAGTGGTTCCATTCTTACTTTTTTGAGTAATCTCCATACTGCTTTCCAAAGTAGTTGCACCAATTTGCAATCCCACCAGCAATATATGAATTTGCCCTTTACCCCATATCCTCACCAACATTTATTGTTACTTGTATTCTTGATAATTGCCATTCTGTAGACTTTTTTTAAAATTTAGCATTGGTCTGTTTTTATGCCAGTGTCAAAATATGTAAAGACCTCAAAAAATTTGATAGGAAACAAATATTCGAATTAAGAAATGAGTAAAGGATCTAAATAGACATTTCTTAAAAGAAAATAGAAATGGTCAACATGTATATGAAAAGATTCTCAAAATCACTAGTCATCAGGAGTTGGGGTTGTGGCTCAGCGGTAGAGTGCTTGCCTAGCACGTGTGAGGCACTGAATTCAATTCTCAGCACTGCATATAAGTAAATAAACAAAATAAAGGCCCATCAAAGTCTAAAAAAAATTTTAAAAATCACTAGTTATCAGAAAAAATGCAAATCAAAACCCCAAATGAGGTATTCTCACTTCACTCCAGTTAGAATGACCATTATGAAAGAGACAAGTGGTGACAGTGCTGAGGAGGATGTGGAGAAAGGGATCCCTTGCTTGCTGTTGGTGAGAATGTAAATTGGCACTGACATTATGGGAAACATTGTGGAGAAAACTAAAATTAAAACTAGAACTACCATATGATCCAGAAATTTCACCTCTCAGCGTATATCCACAGGTTAGGAAATCAGCATATCATGGGACATCTGCACTTCCGTGTTCATTGTAGCATTATCCACAATAACCAAGACATGGAATCAACCTAAGTGTTCACTGATGGATAAATAAATGAAGAAGGAGGGGAGGGGGAGAAGAAGGAAGAAGAAGAGGAAGAAGAAAAGAATACACACACACACACACACACACACACACACAGTGGAGTACTCTTCAGTTTTATAAAAGAAGGAAATCTTGTCATTTGCAATAACATGGATCTGCCTGGAGATCATTTTGTTAATTGAGACAAGCACGGTACAGAAAGACAATTACCATATAATCTCACTTATAGATGAAATCTAAAATGTTGAACTCATAGAAGCAGAGAGTTGAATGATGGTTACGGGGGGGGGCTATGGATAGGAAGTTGAGAAGATGTTCAAAAAAAGAGAAAAAAAGATGAGGGTCTGAACTTACTCACGGAGGTATCCGTGTGGGGTGTAATTAGGGGATGCTGTGGTTCCCAAAGTTGTCCATGCATTCGTGCTATTGGAGCTTTGCTCTCAGCCTGGATTGCTCCTCTCCTTCTGCACCTGCCTGTGTCCTCCTCAAGCTCACCTTTAGAATCCTCAGCTTTGTGAAACACGCCCCCCACACACCCTTAACCTTGAGTTTTCTTTGGATGCCTTTCCTTGTGATCCCTCCATTTCTCCCTGGCTCTCTTGGAAAGCTGTGTTCCTGGGTTCCTTCCCTCACCTCTCTTCTGGGAGGACAGCAGGACTTTTCTCTTCACTGGGGGGCACTCCGCCACGGTTTGCTGCTCACATTCACCCTGGTGTCATGCCTTCCAAATTGAAGTTGGTTAAGCCCCAGGTAGGTTTCTCTTTTAACTAAGAACTATTCATCCCTTGTAATTACAAGGTCCCAGGTTTTAAGATCAATTCAGATTATTTTGACATCAGAACAGCATGTGCCCCACAATAAGAACGTGTCCCCCAGCCTGTATTTTATTGTTTCAGGATGATGATTTCTATAAGAATGCTGGTGTCCAGTAACCAGGTGGTTATGGTTTGGCCCCACCCTTCAAAACTTATAATTTATTGACTTGATATCCATGTTATGTTCCATTACAAGATGGGCAGATAACAGGTGCAGGCCTGAGATTAAGAATGGCCTAGAGAACCATCCTAATAATTAAACCAGCTGCTCAGGAATCACCCTGGGAGTCTATTGTGTATAAAATATATTTTAATAAATTACATCACCATCAGGCCCCAATAGTCTGAACAGGAGCCCCTTTCAGATTACTCCAAGAAGATAATTAGAGCAAAACCAGTGAGTGGGTGGTGAGAGAGACAGTATATCAGATCCATAATAATAATAAACGTCAAGGCAGGCAAAGAGCCTGTCAGCAGAGCCGGGGCTGCCATCCCTCTCACAAGAGACCCATGGCTCTCTAGTTAGGTTATGGCATTTGAGCAGCAAGGTGGGCTTGAAGAATTCATCTGCATGTGAGGGACCCGGTACTCACAGACACCTGGGCTTTGGGATGGAAAAGCTCCGGATTAATACAATTACTGCTGATAACATCAACTTCAGCAGGAGCAACAAGGCTTACTGTTGGCAAACATTGCTCTCAACACTTCACATATATCAATTTATTTAATTTTCACAGAAACCCCATGAGATAAATACTATTATTATCCCCATTCTACACAGGAGAAAACTGAGGCCTAGAGATTTCCTCACTTGCTCAAGGTGGCACCGGTAATGAAGGATGGATGCAGAAGTCATATCCAGGTAACCTGGATTCCAAGTCAGTTTTCTTAACCTGTTCTGTTCATAAACTGTTCACCTGAGGCAATTCACTGAAGGTTATTATCCAACTGTAAAATGGCAGTAACTATACCAATGTGATAGGGTTATTTTAATTGATTAAATAGTAGTCACTCAATAAGTAAGAGATAGAAAATGATACAGTGAGAAGCATCCTGGAAGGAAATATCTTTTAGCAGTTTTTGGTTGTATGAAACAGAGACTTAGTGACCTGCTCATGAAAAAAAAAATGGAATTTCTTGAAGGCTGTGGGATATCTTCTACTGAGCTTATAGGAAACAATCTTTTTATTGGAAGTTTTTCTGTATGACATTTACCGGAGAGTGTTCTTGGCAACAAAACTCAGGAGGAAGTGAGGGCAGCAGGATTGGGCAGAAAGAGGAGCTGAACTGTGACACAGGTACAGCAGCAACCTCAGCTGCTCCCCCAGTGAAGGGGAGGACACCCACAGGGAGGATGCGTCACCTTGGGTAAGGTAGCCAAGGGCGATTCTCCAGGTGCTGCAAAAAGCTCTTCCAGCAGTTGAGGGACCTCAAGGGGAAAGGCCAGGACTGAAGTGGACAGACGGCCAGGCTGGGAAAGGGAGTGGCAGGGCTACCCTGCAGAGCCAAGGGAGCAGGCGCTAGTGGAGCAGCCTTCTGGAGCCAAGCGGGGCCTGGCTGCTCTGCGGGGTCCCTTCTCTCAGTGTGCAAATTCTAGGCAGAGAGCGCCCAGTCAAGCCTGGCCTGTGGTATACGTGTCCACCTGTTGACTAGAACTAGGATGTGAGGCGATCAGTGAAAGCCTGAGTGCACTGGTCAGGAGTGGAAATGGGGAGTAGGTGGGAGAAACAGGAGAGGCCCATTATACCTCAAAACCAAGAGACTTGGAGAGTTCCTGAACATACTTCTGGATGGATAGTTTGCAAAAAGAACTCTGTTACTTCTGCTCTTGTTTGCTGCCCTTTTGAAATGTGACTTTAAAGTTCCTCCTGTCAAGAGAGAGATTTCTTCTGAGATCTCTTCTTCCTCCCTCTCCTCCTCCCTCTCCTCCTCCCCCTCCTCCTCCTCCTCCTCCCCCTCCTCCTCTCCTCTCTGTTCAGGGAATCAAGCCCAGGGTCTAACACATTCTAAGCAGATGCTTTACAAGAGGTAGAAACTATTTTTCCACTTCTTGAATCTCTGCTGTCTTTGAGACTTGCTTTGACTTCTCCGAGGCCTTGGAAATGGTGCTGTGCCCTTCTGAACCTAGGCCTTGAGAGGTCTGAGAACTCCCACTCTGTCATGGCTTCCTGCCCAGCTGCCAAGTGAACAGGCTTGGACTAGTCTGCTGAGGGATGAGAGATGTGTGGAGCAGGGATGGGCCACCTTCACTGAGGCATCATAGCTTCACCTTGCTGAGTAGGTGACTAGCTGACATAGCCAGCTGACTCTCTAGATGACTGCACATGCTGGAGCGAGTGCGGTCAAGACCAGATGACTCAGCCCCAGATCCAGATCCAAAGAACAATGAGTATATGGTTGTGGCCTTAAATCACCGAGTTTTGGGGCAGCTTGTTACTTAGCAAAACTAACTGATGGATGCTATTAATACACTGTGTGAATTGAAATAACATAACCTCTCTGGTTTGCCTACCTGAGAAACGAAGGCATTATACAAAGAGGACCCTTTCTGATCAAGATCGCTTATGGACCTGAGAAGGGCCAGAAGACCAGTCAGATCTCCAGACATCAGAGCTTAAATTATGATTATAGATGCCACCTACCCAGTGTAGAGGGGCCACTGAGCTGAGATCACCTCAGGTGAAGAAACACCAGGTGAGGACAGAAAAGTGGCCTTGGTAATGATGCAGATATTCTTGATGATTGGTGGATTTGGCTTAAGAACAAACTGTGGCACATTGAAGGTGAGGAAACGCTACTCTCATCTCTTCCTGGTTGTGGTAACCTCTGACACACTATTCTTAGAGCTGGGATTATGTGTACTGTCCCCTCCCCCAGCTTTATTGAGGTATAATTGACAAATAGAACTCTATGCAACTCCAGTTTAGGTACACACTGTGATAATTTCATATATGCCTGTGCACATATAGTTATTACCACACTCAAGTTAGTTGACACAACCATCAACTCACACAATTACCATACATGGGTGAGTGCATGTGTGTGTAAGGAGAATATCTAAGATCTACTTTCTTAGCAAGTTTTAAGTATACATACAGCTCGATAGCTTCAGTTGCTATGCCCTATGTTAGACCCCCAGAACTTACATATTCACATTATAACTGAAAGTGTGTAACCGTTGGCCAACATCTCCCATTTCCCCAAGCTCCCAGCCTCTAGTAGCCACCATTTCGTTTTGTTTCTACACCCGACCTTCTTAAATTCACTACATAAGTGACATCATGAAGTATTTCTTTTTCTCTAACTTATTTCACTTAGCATAATGCCCTCATTTATCTCATCCTAAATGTATTTTCCTCTTTTTTTTTTTTAAATAACTGGGTGATATTCCATTGTATATATATATATATATATATATATCTCATTTTCCTTATCCATAATCTGTTGACGGACACAGGTTGTTTGGGTATCCTGGCTGTTAAATAATGCTGCAATAAGTATGTGAATACAGGGATCTCTTGGACAAACTGATTTCCTTTTCTTCAGATATATACCCAGCCAAAGCATTGCTGGATCACAAGTCACTCTATTTTTAATTTATCAAGAAACCTACATATTGCTTTATAATGGCTGCACCAATTAACACGTCCACCAACAGTGTACAAAGGGTTTCTTTTCTTTACACTCTCATCAACGCTTGTTATCACCTTTTTTTTTTTAATAATAGCCAACCACTTAACAGGTTGAGGTGATATGTAATTGTGGTTTTAATTTGCATTTCCCTGATGATTAGTTATGTTGAGCACCTTTTCATTCACCTGTTGGTTGATTGTATGTCTTCATTAGAAAAATGCCTATTCACCAGCCATGGTGGTGCTCACCTGTAATCCCAGTGGCTCAGGAGGCTGAGGCAGGAGGATCTCCAGTTCAAAGCCAGCCTCCACAAAAGCAAGGCATTAAGCAACTCAGTGAGACCCTGTCTGTAAATAAAATACAAAACGGGGCTGGGGATGAGGCTCAGTGGTGGAGAGTCCCTGAGTTCAATCCTGGTACCTGTCCTCTCTCCCTATCAAAAAATAAAAAATAAAAAAGCCTATTCAAGTCCTTTGCCCATTTATAAATTCAATGATTTGTTTTGTTTTTTTGCTATTGTTTTTTCTGGGTTCTTTATATGTTTTGGATATTAATTCCTTATCAAAAATATGATTTGCAAATATTTTCTCCCATTCTGTCAGTTGCCTTTTCATTTCCCTGTTTCCTTTGTTTGCTTTTGCTTGTGCAGAAGATTTTTGTTTTGATATAGTCCTGCTTTTTGTCCTTGTTGCTTTTGATGTCATATAAAAAAAAAAATCACTACCCAGACCAATGCCAAGGAGCTTTTCCCTATGATTTCTTCTGGAAGTTTTGAGGTTTCAGATCTTACATTTAAGTCTTTAATCTCTGTTAAGCTGATTTTTGTGTGTGGAGTCAGACAGGGATCTGATTGCCTTCTTCCGCAGGTGGACGGCCTGTTTTCCCAGCACCATCTTGTTGAAGAAACTGTTCTTTCTCCCGTGTGTTTTCTTGGCTCCTTTGTCCAACGTTAGCTGACTGTACATGCCTACGTTTGTTTCTGGGCTCTGATTCTGCCCCGTTAGCCTGGGCGGCTGTTTTTGGACATGCATGTGTTCTGCCAGCCCAGGTTTCATCATTCAAATTAGTACTTCCCTTCCTGACTCCACATCTGCTTTTCCTTAACTAAAGTCGAGGATGCAGAGCCGGGGAGGCAGTTAATCTCAAACTCCTCCCTCATATCCAAATCCAAACCAACTGTCTACTCTTCCAATGAGGCCTGTGGCCCAGAATGAGTGGGTATGTACGTGTGCATGTGGTTTTTTAGTTAGCTAATGAGTTAGTTGGCTTTTCCAGTTCTCCAGATTTTATGATGAAATTTTTTTAGTTCTTGCAACACTGATGGAAAGCATGTTCTGTATGCTATACCAACTGCCTTCGTGTATGTTATGTTATGATTAGCCCATTTTTCAAAGGAAGAAAATGAGGCTCAGAGAAGGTGTATAACTTTCCCAAGGCCACATAACTAGTTAGTGGCAGAACCAGAACCAGCCTGAAGTTTAATTTTAGTATTTGTCCTATTATGGGCAACCGCCAGCCAGGAACCTAGGCTCTGCGACCATCCTAAAGAAAGATGAAGTACTTAAAGTGGAGCCACTGGGTGATGAAATTAAAAAAGAACTTATCTTTAACCAAAAATTTAGATTTTGACCCTTACAGAATAATCCAACCACATTTTATGTTTAATAAGACATGTAGTTGATTTTATGTGGAGAAGAATGTACCAGAATAGCTGTATCTGGTTGTCAAATATTTAAATATTTCCATAGTTGGCAAAATGTTCTTTGCTCTGAGTTCTCAGAATAATCACACATCCTCATTGACTCAGAGTTCCTGTGCCCCATTGGAGACCCTTTCCCCATAATCTTCATGATCAGTGACTGCCTGCCTTAGCTGGCATACAGACCAAGTGCCAGCACAGCTGTGGGGCATTCACTGTTGGGTCTTGCTCTCTGTCTTCATTCATTCCTGATGCAATAACAAAATTCACAGATTGGATAAAAAACTTACTTCTCACAGTTCCGAAGCTGGGAAGTTCAAGGTCAAGGAACTGGCAGCTTCCAGGTCTGGTGAGGGCCATGACCCTGCTTTTTAAATGGCACCTTGAAAGACAAAGGAGGTTTAAGGTGCTCCCTTCCATCTTTCTAATGAAGTTCCCGATCCCACTCACGTAGGCTCCACCTTCGTGACTTAATCACCTTCGTAACAAAGGAGCTGAACCAGTTGCAATAATAAAATCTACTTAACCCTTTTCATTCACTCTTTCAAGCTGTGGAGCCCTTTTCTCTTCCAACCCCCCCCCCCTTATGCTTATTACATTTCTACTTTACAGGAGAGAGCAGGGGTGGATACAAACCTGAGGAGGAGCCAGGCGCAGTGGTGCCCACCAGTAACCCCAGCAACTCAGGAGGCTGAGCAGGAAGATCACGAGTTCAAAGCCAGCCTCTGCAATTTAGTGAAAGCCATAAGCAATCCCCTACCTCTAAATAAAACATTAAAAGGGCTGGGGTTGTGACTCCCTGGTAAAGCAGCTCTGGGTTCCATCCTCAGTACACAAACAACCACAATAAGCCTTAGGAGGGAGATGAGGGAAAGACAGAACATGCTGCCTACTGTGGACTGTTGGTCAGGCAGGGACTGTCCACAAGAGGTGAAGCAGGGAGGGTCAGGAAGAAAAGAGCACATGGCTGGCTCTTTGCACCACCATCATGGCCACTGCCCCACTCAGAGTCCTGGGCCAGCACAAGGCAGAGGGCCAACCAGCAGCTGGGGCTCCCTAGAGGATCTGGAAGGCCTCACTGCATGCAGATACGGATCCACTGCAGCTTGAGAACGGAGCTCACGTTCCAGCTCTAAATGTCCCTATTGTATAACTTTGAGCATGTTATTTAAATTCCCTGCGGCGCTCTTTCTCCAGCTCTATAGATTAAATTAGATAATTTATGTAGATGATCTCGAACTTGAGCGAATCACCTGGAGGACTTGTTAAAACAGATTGCTGGGCCCGAGTCCCAGGCCTTGATGCAGTAGGAATGAACTGGGCTGATAACTTGCCTCTGACCATTTTCCAGGCAATGGAAACTGCTGGCTGGAGGTGGGGATGATACTTTGAGTAACATTGATACAAGATGCTAATTTGTAATTTGTACAGTATCCATCTTAATTAATTGATTTAACTTGTGTTAAAATAGAAATATGTTCAGAGGTAATTTTTATTTCTTGCCTCCTCTGTACTTTGGGAGGAAACATTTCTGTTTCTATGCCAGGGGAGTTTCTATTACTGGTAGAAGTTTGGGGACAGAATCTGGGTTCCAGGCAGCCTCTACTGCACTGTGTGGGAAGGCACCTGTTCTGGCTATGGGTGTCAGCCCCCCAGACATTCCCTTGCAAGGGCAAAAGTCACCTGTCATCTCCAGAGAAACAGAAGAGGTTGTATGCTGTTGGGGATGTTGTGTTCCTTTGGGGTTTCACAATGCTCATTAACACACAAAGGCTCTGAGAAACCCTGCGGCGGGAAAAGCCTACTCGATTTTCCCAAGGTGTGGTGGTTAGAGGACTGTTCAATACAGCTGCCACTAGCCACATGTGGACATTTAAATATAAATCAATGAAAATACAAAATTAAATTCCTTAGTCCCATTTCAAGTACACTTGGGCCTCTGATTCTGTGGGTTCCATATCCATGGATTCAACCCACGGTGGATGATATTTAGTAAAAAACTGAGTCTGTATGAAACAAGTCCAGACCTTTTTCCTGGTCATTACCTAAACAATGAAGTATAACAACTATTTACATACTACATTGTATTAGGTCTTATAAGTAACAGAGATGATTAAAGGCGGGTGTGTATCAGTTATATGCAAATACTACACC
Organism: Urocitellus parryii; assembly: GCF_045843805.1. Classification (NCBI taxonomy): domain Eukaryota; kingdom Metazoa; phylum Chordata; class Mammalia; order Rodentia; family Sciuridae; genus Urocitellus; species Urocitellus parryii. Next base: position 43,754,799 of record NC_135541.1, on the reverse strand, counting down.
ATTTTAGATGAAGGACTTTCAGAGTATCCATGGATTTTGATGTATCTGGGGGATCCTGGAGCCCATCCCCTTGGGATGACCCCATTCAATGGCCACATGTGGCTAGTGTCTACCATTTACACAGCAGAGATAGAACATATTTCTTTCATTGCAGAAAATTCTGTTGATTCAGAGCTTCAAAACCCAATGTTACCACTTACCAGTTACGTGAACCCAGAAGGGTTCTTTAAACATTTATACCTCAATGTCCTGAGCTATGATCTGGGGATAATAAATGGTACAGACCTCAAAGGTTGTTGTTATGAATGAAATGAGTTACGTAACATGTAAAGCAGTTAGAACAGTGCTGACACATAGCAAGTCAATGAAGGCAGAGACATAAGCATTGAGTCTGTAGAAGGCCTATTGTACTTTTATATAGGTAGGCATGTGTGTATGTGAGGATGTTTCACTTATTGATCTATTTTCAAATGTAAGTTTTACTAATATCAGTACAGTATTTGGAGACCAACAGATCAGGAGAGTATTACCATGGAAAATGTAGTTTGTTTCTCATAAATACTGAGAGGAGGGGCACGCTAAGTCACAGGGCGGGATTCAGAGGCAAGTGGACAAACTTGAGAGTTTTTAAAAAGGTCAAACAGAAGACTTGGGGCTGACTTGTTGTTGAGGGTGAATAAGCATAAATGGAGGGATAAATAAGACCCAAAGATTGCCAACTAGGCAATCCACCCGAGGCAGGTGTCTAAGTCAGTATGGAGTGGTACAGTAAATATTATGGACTAGGTGGCTTAAACTACATTCATTTCTCAGTGTCAGAGGCCAGAAGGCCAAGTCCAAGGTGCCTACAGACTTGGTGCTGGTGAGGGCCAGCTTCCCAATTTGCAGATAGTCACTTCTTTTTTATATCATCACCACACTCTCTACTACCATCATATTGGGGATTAGCATTTCAACATGTGAATGGGGGACAGGGACACAAGCATTTACTCTGTAGAAGCAGCATGAGCATATAGGAGGGTGAGCATGTGAGTCAGGAGAGGATGAGAAACTGAGTTCTAGGGTTGAAAGTCCAAGGGACGGACATTCAGAAAGAAATGGCCAGAGGCAACTGGATACCTGAGGCTTGATGTCCCAAGAGATCAGCTTCTCCCTACTTAGTCATGAAAAGGTGATTGTGAAGTCAGTTTTTTGTTGCTGTAACAAAACACCTGGGAAAATCAGGTTGGAGGAGAAAAGGTTTATTTTGACTCATGGTTTCAGAGGGTTAGTCCATTGTTGGCTGGCTCTATTTGGTGTGGCAGAGCAAAATTCCTCACCTCATGGAGGAGGGTCAGTAGAGGGGGAGAGAAAGAGGGAGGAAGGGGCTCTCAATAGGCCCCACCTCCTATCATTTTCACCACCTTCCAATAATAACATCAAATTATAAATCCATCAGTGGGTTAATCCACTGATGAGATTAGAGCCCTGGTGATCTAATCACTTCCCCAAGTCCCCACCTGGGAACACCGCTGCTTTGGGAACTGAGCCTTCAGAACATGAGCATTTGGAGGACATTCCAGATCCAAACCAGCACATCAGGAGTCAGGGGAGCACAGATGTCAACATACCTCAGACGTCTCCCTGTGGTGGAGACAGCCATGGACCTCCTTCAGTGGGAGACTTTGTGGTCCTACCACATCCCAGCTGGAGATCCTTTGACAATGTCTGGAAACATTTTTGTTTGTCACAAAGGGTGGGAAGGGGTTGCTGGTCAGGAATGCTACCAAACATTATATGGTGTACGGGACGGTCCTGGACCGCAAACTATTATCTGGCCCCAAATGTCAATGGTGCTGAGGGGAAACCCTGGGGTGGGTGTAGCTGGAGCATGTGGAGGTGCTCCCTTTTTCGGGGCAGCATGGTGTATTGCAGAGAACATGAGCTGGCATCCGAGTCAATGTGTGGCTGCTGGCCTGTTCTATTCGCTGGCCACATAACTGCTGGAGTGCGACTTGAACTTCTGGAGTCTCAGTTTCCTCATTGATGAAGTGGGCTGCTAATACTTGCAGCTACAGTAAAGCTGCTTAGCATCATGCTGGCTCAGAGGAAGCTAAAGTCATACTAGCTATTCTGTGTGGGGGACAGGACCAGAATATCCTTGTATTTAGCAGGATAGCTGCTATGTACTGGACTTTGTGGGATTCAATAAGGTGTAGCCCCTGCCTTCATGATTTACATGTCTGTTCACATCTCTCTCTCTCTCTCTCTCTCTCTCTCTCTCTCTCTCTCTCCACACACACACACACACACACACACTCACTATTCCAACATTAATCAGAGAAACACCATAGCCCCTCCTCAAATCCTTCTTATGGGTTCAATTGGTGAACAGGGTTCTCCAAGAGCAGCTCCTTCTCTCCCCTTCCTGCTGAGGGTTTCTTCTGGGAAGAGGGTGGTGTCAGTATGTCAGCTACCCACCTAGAGATGTGAGGGGGCCCTTCCTTCCTGAACACCTCAGTGTGTTCTCCTCCCCACACTCTACACTTTCGTCCCACCCTTGAGAAAATTCCATGAGCTTCTACATTGCCCATCGCCTCTCCTGCAGCCGCCACTCATTTGGGGTGGGAAGGTTACTCTATTTTGAGTTTTCATTGTGAAGCTCAACATACCTTGGACATCTCCCCATGGTGGAGACAGCCAGGAACCTTCTAGAGAGCATTTGCCCCTCTCCACAGGGTCACACAGCCCATGAAACTTAGAAGGCCAGATATTTGTTGAATTTCTTCTGTGAGTCAGGCACTGTTCTAGGCAACGGGGATTAACAGTGAATAAAACAAACTAGAATCTATCTCCTTATGGAGCTCATGTGATAATCCCTAAGAACTGTGGCTGTTTATCATTATTTGGTGGGCACTCTCTACTTGACTATCTAGGTCCCCCACATACATATGTATATGTAGACACATTTCTGTTTATAGTCAGTTTATTATTAGTTCCCCCCTTTTTTACATAAAGAAATTTGAGATTCAGGGGGATGAGGTAAATTATTCACACAATCCAGAAATGAGGGAGCTGGAACTAAAAATCCAGACCCATCTGCCTCTGAGAATGTTGCTCTCTTAACTAGTCAGAGACACTCTCTATTCAGAGACCCAGTGGGACCCACCAAGACCTCAGAAAGTGGTAGCAGTAATTCAGAGATGGCATGCTACTTTCTTTTTCCATTTCAGGGGCTGCTGTTGCACAAACCTTCTTTCAAAGGAATAATAGAGACGCCACTTCTGAGTGCCTACGATGAAGGCTGCAGAACCTACCGGGTGAGCTATAATTAATAGAGATGCCAACTGCCAACTAACCAGAAAAACTCCAGCATCGTAAATCTGTCCCCTGGCTTCTCACGAGAACTGATGGATGAGGAATTCAGCTTAAATATTTAACAATCAATAATTCAAATACCTACCCAACCATTTGCAAGTTGGCATGTTTATAAATATAAGGGCCGCACTTTCTTGCATTTCACATGAAACTTACTTAGAATTGAATGGAGGGGGTGGGAATGGCCTGTGTTGTATGAGAAAGAATCTGGTGGAGTAAATAGAAACACCCTTCCAGTCTTGGCTCAGTCTGAATCTACTAAATTTCCAGCTTTGATCTTGCACCATTGTTCATGCCCTCACGTTGCTGGTGAGCAAATCAACCACAAATAACGAGCTGGAAGGCCCAGTTGGGCGGCCAACATATAACGCCAGTGCCTGGGGTCTGCCTCAGCAGCTCCAGGGCTGAAACCCAATGCACAGCCCGATGGGACAATGAGTTACTCACGCTGAGCTTCCTCCACCTTTGTCATGAGAATGGGTCATCTCGGGCTGTAACTCAACCTCCTTCATGTCCCAATAGTCATTCAGGAACGAGGCCCATCCCTGGGACACACTGTGGCGGGTGGCAGGGGTCTGAGCTGTGTGCATCCCCCTCCTGGGTAGGAGGATGGGGCTTGACTTTAACTCTTTAGAATGAATCAAGTCTACAGGCAGCATTGACAGCAGTGATTTATCTGCACTTCACAATTATTGGATTTAGATGCTCCAAGCACTTGCTGATTTATTAAACTGCTCTCTCTTCTGAGGGAGAATCAAAGCACCTCCTCTGGCTCTAATGGATAGACACTTTGGAGGCACTTAGGGAAGCCATTGTTGATAAGACTTACTACCTAAAAGAGAACCCTATCTCGTGTTGCCTTTGCACGGAAATAACCTCTATTATTTGTGTTTCCTTCACAGTCAATAACTCACCCTTTCCAGAGAAGGGTGGGGTGCTGGCAGATGCCTACGACGCTGGAGGGGTGGGAGAGTCAGGCCTGAGCAATGAGCTGCCTGCCACATCTGTCTTCCTTTGCCCACATTTCCCAGCTGTGTATCTCACAACCCCCGTAGCCCAAGAGTCTGGGTGGATGGGAGACCCACAGCTGTGTACACTCCCTGTTAGTCGGTTCCACCTCCCTCCCATTGGCTACCCTTAGAAACAATCCCAGCTAGGACCCTTGACCTCACCCTGTTCACAAAGTAGTGCACTTCTGAACCAGTGGGGATGGAGAAGAGAAAGGGGTCAGCCCACAGAATTGAGTCCAGGTGTGATCTACCTACACCCTGGAGGGTGGAGCAGGGCTGGGAGTTCTCCTTGCCAACTGTAATTGACTATTCCAAGTGGTGAATAGTCTGTTAATGAACAGGTGCCAGGGAGCAGTGTATCTGGGTTGGAATTTTGGCTTTGTTCTGGGAAAACAAAAATTGACTGCTGGTAAAAACGGGACAAGGCGATGGAAAGTCAAACAGTCCTTGCTAAGGCACCATCAGGGTTTGTCTTGGATTTACATTTCAGGGGTGACGAGGGAACAGTGAGGTGTAGGCCAGTTATAGTTGAAAGAAGACAAAGGAAAAATTAAAACTGGCTTGGAGTGAGGATAAATGAATGTGAGAAGGTGTGATATGTACAATTTCTGCAGATTGATACAAAACACAATGGCAGTGGCTAATGTGCAGTTTATGATCATTTCAAACCATATTGAAAATCATTTTCATTGAGTGGGGAAGTACTGATGAGAAAGAGAATTAAGAGAGGGACTCTGTTATGGGAGGAGGGAAAGACAGGAAATGTAGTTAGTAGATACAAAGTTATGAATACAGTTAGAGAAAGCAGACTAGTTGGTAAGACCTTATGAGAAGCATCTGAGGTTCTGGGGACCTGTGGGTTCTTGCATATGGGAAGGAGTAGTATCCACCATAAGTCCTCCAGGGGCTGCTCCATGTCTTCTGTTGCTCTGCCCATTGATGTTGCTGCCAAGAAGCAGCCATAGTCAGAAACGCCTTCTCACCTTGTTCCTGGGCTTGGGTTGACAGCAATGGTCATAGCTGCCCCTATTTTTGCCCAGGAAATGGGTGCGCTTGAAGCAGAGTGCTTGAGTAAAACAGGAGCTGAAATTTGTATTTGAGGTTCATTATCACTCTAGGAAGAAGATATTATTGACTTTATCTTTAAAAACAGGGGCAGAGAAAGATGGAGCACCCTGCTCAAAGTCACATATTCATATAGTTTCTTGCAGAGCTGAAATTTTGTTCTCCGTGTTCCATCTTTTCTCCCCAGGTATTCCCTTTTAGTATACAAAGAAGTGAACTGGGAGCCCTAGGGAAGAGAAGACCCCCTAGCTGGGATGGGGACTCTTGTCCCTAATGATTGTAACCCTGTTGTGTCTTTTTATACATGATGGTTCCAAGCACCATCTTAAAGATCTTGAGATACTAAAATATACACAAAGACCATGATGAGAGATGAGCTGATGTTCCTTTTATGATAACTGGATACGAAGATGGTGTTCCATGGTCCACTTTATGCTTTGAATATAGCCCTTGCTGCTCTACCACAGCAACTTGCTTTTAAAATGGACATGTTTCTTGCTCTTCCTCTCTCCCTGCTCCTCCTCCCTAATCTCTCCCCCTCCCTAATCTCAGTTTCTGGAAAACTGATTTACCTGTCCATCCCCATTTTAGGCAGATTTATCTGTCCTTGAGTACACACCCACCATAAGAATGAAGTGATCCAGACTTTGGGGATGGTACCAGAAGATCTCAGAAATGACTATCAACCAAATGAAGTGAATCACAGCTCCTTTGGAGAACACGTGGAATGTAGACTTTGAATCACCTCTTTAAAAGCCCCCTGTTCCTACCGATGGGCAGAATCACAGCCTTTGTGACAGGAGTCCCCTTTGTTTCTCTTTTGCTAGCAAAGCAATAAACCTTTTCCTTTTTCTGTGTCCTTATTATTGGATTGGCATGGGGACAAAGACAGAGCTTTCAGCACCAATGGAACAAAAAGTATGAATGGTATCTGAAGACCTGGTTCTTATATATTAACCATACAAATAGAGCTTTCACTACCCAAATGCTAGTGGAACCTCAGGCTCAAGCAAACTGTTGGATCATGTACCTGGTAAATGTACAGAATATTGATTGAGTTGAATCAAAAATCTCAAATACATGGTAACTTCAGTTCATGTGAAGTCTGCTTGCTTCCCTCAGGGTCAGAAAAGGCCAGCTACTTATTTGGAATTCCATAGGAGCCAGATCTAGCCTGTTACTTCTTGAAGGACAGAAACCTTACAGCATTTGGGCCATTATTATTGAAAATCCACCCAGGGAGAAGGTAGTTTTAAACACAATTAGGATTCTATTTTAAGGAAAAATCATAAACTGCCCATTTAATGCTAATGTTTGATCTACTGTGAAGCAGAGAAGGAGAAGTTATTACAAATTTGCTAATACCATCAAAACTCACAAAGTGATAAAATGAGGCTACAAGAAGAAAAGGCACTCATCCCAAGCACTGGCTGTGCTAATCGCTGTGAATAGCTGAGAATTATTCTGAGGCTCAGTGAGGGACATTGGCCTGTTCTATCTGCACTCTGCAACATGACCCTTGGAGGCTCTTGGTTCTCAGCTGCCCAAGATGATCTTCAGAGCAGACACTCCCCCTCCATGAGATGACAATCTACCACAATGACGACCACCATGATGACAATCTTTTTTGCATTTATACATTCATCTACTGAAAGTGACTATTTTGTGTGATTTTATAGTATCTATAAATATTTCAGTACAGAAGCACACATATATAATTTTAAGTAAATATATAGTTAGCTTTGTCAATAAATCCATAATATTTGAACTCAAAGATTGAACTAATTCATTATATTTTAGGATGAATTCCTTGTCATCCAGACTCTGACTCTTTGTTGTGGGAAACTCAGGAATTTGGCTCACTTGGCACTCCTTTTGATCTGCATGTACCAACCCAACTCAGGAGCTGAGGTTTAGATAGTGAAGGACAGGTACCATTATGGAGATGCCAGGTTTTATTTTGCTTTATAACTATTACAATGCACTACTGTAAGAACTGAGGAGACCACAGCTACAGATGACGACACAAATTGACTTGATTCTAAATCAAAGCATACTCAAGGCCTGCAGAAACCAAGCCACCACTAGTACCCTAGGGCAGACTGCAGTGATCTTCCAGTGCTCCTGCAAAAAGTGAAATTATATCTTCCTCTTGCTTGGAATCTGGAGGTTGTTTTCCCTTCAGTTTGGAAAAATGTCACTTCTTCTCTCCCCTCTCCCCACTTTTTTGGCATGGAATCAGGGCATCTCACCATGTTGCCCAGGCAGGCCTTGATCTTGGAATTCTCTTGCTTCAGCCTCCAGAGCTGCTGGGATTATAGGTACTGCACCTGGCTAAGAACACTATTTCTTAGTTGAACTCTATTTGGTTTAGTCAGCTTTTGTTGTTGCTGTGACCAAAGACCTGACAAGAAGGAGAACAAGTTTATTTTGGTTCAGTTTCAGAGGTTCAGTCCATGGTAGGCCAAGACCATAACTCTGGGCTGGGGGTGAAGCAGAACATCATGGTCAGTGGGCACACAGAAGGAAACAGGTCAGGACATGGCAACCAAGAAGGGGGCAGGGAGAGGGAGGAAGGGAGGGAGGGAGAGAGAGAGAGAGAGAGAGAGAGAGAGAGAGAGAGAGAGAGAAAGAGAGAAAGCTCTACTCACCAGGAACAAAATATAAGCCTCAAAGGCACACCCCCACTCCCAGTACCAACTTCCTTCAGCCACATTCTACTTGCCTACAGTTACTACCTAATTAATCCATATTAGAGGATTAATCCACTCACTAAGCCATCAAATTATACCTTCCATAATCTAATCATTTCACCTTGGAAAATTTTGCATTGTCTCACCAGAGTTTGAGAAGGACACCTCATATCTAAACCATAAAACCAATGAAGATACTGGGTTGCACTTTGGAGCCTTGTGATACCTTGTGATCTTTGGTATTAGAATCAATCAGTTCGTTGACACACTAAGATGACATGAGACTTAGAGAGATGCCCCGAGGAAGAGCAGCACCAATCTCCCCCTCTCAGGCTGTCTCTGGGCTACACATGTTGAGTGTGTGCTAGTTGCACAACTCTGTGGATGTGCTGAAACCCATTGGATTATACACTTTCAATGGGTGAATTGTATGGTATGTTAATTATATCTCAATAAAGCTATTATTTTAAAAACATGACTTTAGTCATTCAACTGTTTAAAGGACAAGTTTTCAAGAGAGGACATCAGCACCACTATTAGATTCAGACACCTGGGTCTTCTCTCCTGGGTCCCATACTTTTGAGTCCCCCCCAACCCACTTTTGACACTCTTATAGCTGTACTCTCCCCTCAGGTTGAGATATCCATGAGGTCAAGGTGATGTAATCACCTAGGCTCCTCATTCTCTTTTAGAGGCCATATTATTGATTCCAGGAACTTTGAAGTTTCTGCTCAAATGGCCCAGCTTGCTTTCATAGATAACACAGCCACTTCACTTGCCCATCTCTTAGAGGTAATGGTAGGCAGGTGAATATAATCCTAATTGTAAGGAGTTGTCTTTGCACTGAGAGGGGTGTAGAGACAGAACTTGGATATACAGGTTGAGATGTCCAGGAATGTGTACATGATCCTTCTGTATAGGACCCAGTTGAAGTAGGATGAAAAACAGGTTACTCATGAGCTAGGCACCTCTGCCAGCACTCTTATTCCAGGTCTCTTGTGTTTTGGGACATGCAAGCTATGATGGAGCAAGGTCTAAAACTAGAATGTGTGCATCAGCCTACCCTGGTACTTTCCCAACATAAGTGCATTACTTCCACTTCAGAAATTAAATAATGTCTTACTTTTTGCATTTAAAACACATTATCTCATTTATTTCTTACAGTAAAGTGGGCACTGTTATCACCCCAGCTTTTCTAATGAGAATACCGAAGCTTGAAGAGGTTAAGTAAATAGCTGAATCAGAATTTGGTCATGGGACAATCTGACAAAAGCCCACTGAGCCATACTACCTCCTAGGAATGCCTGGCTCGTAGATAAGATTGTGTTAGCAAGAAAAAGGCCTCTTTTTATCTTCTAACAATTCAGAGAGTGATACAATAAAAAAAAAAAAAGTGGAGAAAAAAAGCATGCCCTCCAACAGAATAGTGACTAAGTCCCTTTCATTCAAACAAGACCAGATAGCAAAGAATGTACATAAGTATTGTAATATGAATCACATTTGAAGAGGACATTTTCATTTTCTCTGCAGCCTCAGGCAATGGGTTGTCAGTTATTCCTTCTAAGATTAATCTTTCTGCATCAGAGATATGGAGATTAAGGGTTCAGGGCATGATGACTTATGCACAGATGAATTTGATTTTCTATATGTTACTAAAAATTTGGTTCACAAAGCATTCCTTCCATCTGAAATCTCAGCGCTCTGGTTACTTGAAACTTACTGCTGTGCCTAGGGGTGGTTTTCTTAAGGTTGCAAACAAGACCTTCCAATTTACCAGCGCAAACTGGTTTTATAACAGCTGACTCAATTCTAGCATGGATTCAGCTAAAAACTATTTAGAGTAAATAAATCTGAATGAGCATACACCATGATTAAGTGACATTCTCCTTTTACAGATGGGGAAACCAAGGCTCAGAGTTCTGTAGGATGTTGAAAGTGACAGGAATCAAATTATTCCCCGGACCCTACTTTGCAGGTCATGTCCAGCAATTTATAGGTAGAGGGCACTGCTGTCTTCATGCTCTCATGTGGTTGGTTTTGATGTTAACCTAGGACCTGTGTAGGAACAGAAGCCACATGGTGGATGCTTCCCAGCTTCAATTCCTCTATCTCCTTCTCCCAGAAGTAGTACCCAGATCTTCACTTGGAAGAGACTCCCTTCCAGGGCTCAGCTGCCCTCTCTGAACAGTTAGGCCTCTCCCTTCCCTCCAGAGGAGCCCTGGCTGCTTTTATATGTTCAGTGTAACCATTTAGGCTGGCCATGTGACCTGGGTGCGTAGTGTGTGGAACAGAAGCCTGAAAATACTGCTGTGGGGTTTGCTATCAAGAGAGGGAGTAGCCAGAAAAAGGGATGGGAGCTGGGGGAATGGGGTGGGTGGGAACTGACCCCTAGAGAAGGACAGAGCAGAGAGAAGGACAGGGACAGAGCCATGGCACTGTGGCCTCATGATCAAGCTACACCCCAAACTGGTTCTTTAGCTTAATTAGGATTGCATGCTATGATTGGGGACCATCTCTCCTTAGTTTGCTTGTAAGAAACTGAAGTTCAGAGAGCTTGAGTGACTTTTTGGGTCCCCACCCTAGACAGATGGACACCTTTGCTTCAAGTCCAGGGCTTCTTCAGTGTTTCTAAAGACATACAACAAATCAGAGTAAGAGCAATGTTTCTTTCTCCTCATCTGGGATAAATAAGCAAACCTACACTCCATAGAAGATGGGGCAGAGGCCAGAAGAAATAGAAATGAACAATAAAGTCATTGTGGCAGAAAGAGTTGTGCCAAAGCCAATATACCACTAGAATTGGAAATTGCCAATCTTGGGCGTTCAGAATAAGTCCCATTAAAAATGTTGATTGATTTGTTGGAAACCAAGGAGGCCATTTTAAATTTTTATAATTATTTGAGACCTCAAAATATTTCCATGATATGCCAACAACTGTGGAGCCAACAAAAATTTAATTAAAAAACAGTATAAAATACGGGCTTTAGATCAGACCTTAAACATCATTTCATTTTTATCTTCTAACAATGGGGAGTTCTTTTTATTGCATCACTAGTAGATGGACATCTGCTTCTGTTTGAATACCTCTGTTGATGGAGATCTCACTACCTTATAAAGTAAATTTAAAAGATTGTTTGTTCTTTTTAGTTATACATGACAGTAGAAATCATTCTGATATATTTATACAAGCTTGGAATAGATCTTATTCTAATTAGGATCCCAGTCTTATGGACTACTCGAAGGTGAGATTCACTGTGATGTATTCATATACATAGATAAGAAAGTTACGTCAGATTCATCCCATTGAGTAATTTTGGCTTTTAAACTATAATGTAATTTGATTGAATGAATGAAAAAAATTAAAATAAACATTAGCAAAAACAGGAATATTGCAGGATAGTACTTTTTACATAATTTTTTTCTTGATATTTCCTATTGTTCTGTAATAAATGTTCCTCCAACTGACAGGCAGCACATGTGTTGTGTTTTCTGGCCAATGTAGAATGTAGAAAAATAATTTAATTTCTTGTCTTCTGAGTTTCAAAAGCCTAAGTCAGGACATAGCAATACACAGATGTAAAGCCAGACTATTGTGCCTTGAGAACAAGGTAAGAACAACAAAAAGATACCCTTGATGGTGAAGGTAAGAGTGTGTGTGGGGGGGGCGGGGCGGGGGCAAGGAGCGAGGAGACAGGGCTGCCTGGGGAAGCAGCCTGCAGCCTGCTCACTTTAGGTGAAGCCTGGGTGAGCTGGGACAGCAGAAGTTCCAGATCAATTTGAAGGAGTCAACGTGACCTCCCCACTTCCCTCTGCCATGGTCATGGTGCTGTGTGGCACCCTGAAAGAAAACACATTCTCAAAATATTGACCATTTGTTGCTTTTTGGCTTCCCCAAACCAAACTTCTTTCTGGAAATCCTTAGGGGCGTTCACTCCCTCCCTCCACTGCTGGTTTCCCTGTTAGAGCGAAGGCAGGTGATTCATGCAGGATGCCTTTGTTTGTTATTGGATGAGGCTACATCTTGACCAATTTTTCCAACTGCCTAGCCTTGCCTTGTTTCTAACAATTTTCCAAGTCCATGTGCTATCCAATACCTTCCAAAGAATTCCTGTTTTAAGTTAGGCAGAATCTGTTTCTGTTTCTTGCAGTTCACAGATACAGAAATTTGTGCCAGGGAATATGTCTCAGCCTCTTCAAGGCAGAGAAACTCTATGGTAGCAATCTGTGGTTGATCACATTGCCTTGGAGAGGAGCTGAGGACAGTGATCTATCTTTTAGGATTCAGAGACAGGAGCTCATGTTCCCTAGTAGCAGAACCTCTCATTTATCTCCTGTGGTCCTGTGGAAGAAGCACAGAAGAAATGCAAGGCAAGTCTCAGAGCAGCACATAACTACTGTCCTGGGACACATATCCATCTGTGTGCAAGATGAACTATTCAAGGGCTATGGGAAGGGCCTCCTTCTAATGACCCAGGGAAGTCCATTAACAAGAGAATGACAGGGTTGGGGGCATAAGTTAGTGGTAGAGCACTTGCTAGCATGCACAAGGGTTCTGGTTTGATGTTTAGGAGAGAGAGAGAGAGAGAGAGAGAGAGAGAGAGAGAGAGAGAGAGAGAATATGACAAGTTAAAATCCCCAAATTCTCAATTGAAGGCATACATTAGCCCTCAGGAACTTTCTATGTATTGCTAAATGAATTTCCAATCTTTAAAAATACAGCTGAGCTGGGCACAGTGGCGCACGCCTGTAATCCCAGTGGCTCAGGAGGCTGAGGCAGGAGGCGCAAGAGTTCAAAGCCAGCTTCAGCAATGGTGAGGCACTAAGCAACTCAGTGAGACCCTGTCTCTAAATAAAATATGAAACATTTTTTAAAAAGTACAGCTGAGAGAATGGAAAACCAAAAACAAAACAGTGGACTCTGAGCTTTGTAGAGTTACATTGGTTGAGTTCACAGCCTTGTCGTGCCTCTTTGGAGAAAGTTAAGGCATTGAGAAGGTAAGACTTGCAGTGAGGATATATGAGAAGATTGAGCAAGTTCACTGATGTTCTTGTTCCAGCCAAAGCAGCACTCCTCCTTCACTGCTGCCTGTGATTTTTTTTTTCTTAAAGATACTGTCACTCCCTTTCTCCAAAGACTAACACTGATGATGAGGAAAAGAAGAGGGAAGGGTAAGTACTGGGGAATGAAGTTGATCAAATTATGTTGCATGCATGTACGAATACGGCACAATGAAGCCCACTTTTCTATATAATTAGTATGCAACAATAAATTATTTTTTAAAAAATAAAAATCGAAAAAGAATTAAAACAAGAGTCATGCCAAAAGAAGGATCTGTTCTGTTTACGATCTGCACTGTGGCATACCTCCCTTGTCTCTAGGATCTGACCTACATACCTGTTGAGGAGGTGGGGAGTGAAAAGTCAAGGCTGGGAGCAGAAGGCAGAGATAACAAACGATTTACAAGGTTTTGTTAATTTACACCTTCAAAGATCTGGGGAATATGCGTGGGGATGAACTCCACAGGCTCTTGACTAGGGGCAGAGGAACATAATTTTAGACCACGTTGAAGTCGTTGACATGGATGCACTTAGCAGAGACTCCAGATTCTGTTGCTAGCTCGGAGCAGCTGGGAGTAGACACCGTTGTTTGTTCAGTTGGTTGACAGAATTCTGGACTCATTGGTGGCCAACATTAAACAGAGTTGAGATGTCATAAATTCCTTGATATCAAGGAAAGGAAAGAATCCAAAGACTCCAAGAGATAGGAATGCTGGAGTGAATTTATCATGTGCCCTTACCCTCCCACCCCCTAACCATGTCTCCTGGGAAGAGTCAGGGGACATCCCCTTTGCCAAAGTCTTGAGAAATACCCTCATGAGGGGAACACCAGCAACCACTCTCCAGGGCCAAGGGCCATGAGGAGAGATGAGGTGAACAAAGGCTCCCTGGATTCAGCTGGAGGGGAGGGCCCAGGCCTCAGAGCCCAAGTGGCAGGTCTTCAGGGCAGAGGGAGGGGTTCAAGGGGGAGTCCTCCCTGTCCCCTCCCTGGACACATAGGGCTTCAATCCAGGCGCTGATAACTCTAGTCCAGAATTCTGAAGCTCAGTGAGTGAAACCAAGATGACAGAGTAGCACCGTACCAGAGGTACCTTAGGATAAAGGTCCAGCCACACAACGCTGTGGAACTCAACTTTTGATAGTTTACAAAGCCGAACGCCATCGAACTCCTCCTTATCCTCCAGTTCCGTCCCGCTCCACCCTTCCATGAGGCTCTCACCACACTGACCTGACTTCACTTCCTTCACCCCACCCCGGTTCCCCACCTCAGGATTTTCATATTTGCTATTTACTAGACTTCAAATATTTATTCTTTTCTCAGCTCTGGCCTGGTTAACTCCACTCATCCTTCAGGTTTCTGGAAAAATAGCCCTTTTTATTAGGCCGATTTTTTAAATACTTTATTTGTTTTCGCCTATAGCTGTTATCACAGTGTTAATTACATGTTAATTTTCTATAACGTCTGTCTGCTCAGGAGCTTAGGTTTTATGAGAGGAGGGGTCATGCATTCCTGCCTTGTTCCTGAGTGCCTGCTCAGAAATTATTTGCCTCATGGATGCAGTTTCTATGCTATTTTGATTGGATTTCCTCACTTGTAAAATGGGGAACATCTTTATATGTCAGTAAATATATATCTATAAAGGCATTTTTAATGACACCATAGTATTCTGCAGTAAGCATGAGGACAATAATAACTGCAGTCTTTATTTGAACATTACTACCTTCTAGGCCCTCTTAAAAGAGCTTCTCACCCTCATGGGGTGTAGACATTTGTATTTCTATTTTAAAAATGTGGGAATGGAGGTAGAGAAGAGTCAAGTAACTTTTCTCAGAGACTCATAGTTTGTGTCCTGTGCACCCAGAATTTGATACAAGGCATTTTAACTCTAGGTCTATGCTCTTAATCTCAATGTTAGGTTGCACAGAAAATTCCACTTCAATTAATACCCTTATTGACATGCATTTAAGTTGTTTCTAACTCTGGGCCATTACTGATGCTGGAATTCATCCTTTGATCTACGCTTCCCACCATTTTTTCATTAGCAGCATGAGAATATCTCCAAATCTACAGGAGAAATGGGGGGGGTGGTATTTCACAAATAAAAATATAGAATATCAAGTTAGCATTGCATTCCAAGTGTAGTATCAATGAGATACTTCTGCCATAGTTTAAGTATGGTCCACACAATTTCTGCAACTTACACTAAAAAAATTGTTCACTGTTGATCTCAAATTCAAATTCCAGATTCACTGGGCACCCTGTGTTCATCTAAGGAAAAAAGAAATACTTGATTTAAATTTTTGGGCCCACCTTTCCACAATTAGTCATTGTGCAATAATTTATGAAACAGGAGTTGATTGCCAGAGACTGTAACTATAAAAAAAAGGACACATAATCCCTGACATCAGCTAGTGCACTGTCTAGTGAAGAAAACGGACCCACAGGTAAATCTCAGATAAGGTAGCAAGACAGCAATAAGACACACAGCAGATTCAATGGCAGGCAGCTAATACCATGGGCTCAACTCTTAAAGGGTGAAGAGAATCTAGTCACCTTAAGGCATGGTGGGGTATTTCACCTGACATGTGTCTATATATCGAATACTCACAAGCAATAGAGATACATGGGTGACCAGATGCAGTTGCTGTCCAACTGTGAGGCAGAGAGTGATGAGAAATGAGGAGCTGGGAAGGGAGGGAAGAGCTGAGTCATGAATATAGTTCTTCTTTTTTAAAAATATATTTTTAGTTATAGATGGATACAATACCTTTAATTAATTAATTAATTTTTATGTGGTGCTGAGGTTTGAATCCAGTGCCTTACATGTGCTAGGCAAGCACTCTATCATTGAGCTCCAGCTCCAGCCCATATAGTTCTTCTTTTATGCAAGGTTTACTAAATAGAACAAGATTTAAAGAAGGTCAGTGCCAGGGACATCCTTATCTTGTCCTTCTCTGTCTCACCTTGGTGTTTGCTCCTCCACAAACCTTTTCCAACTACCCTTGATGGCTTAGGTACCTCTCAGGGATGCTCTTGGTCCCTGACCATGCTTTATCAAAGCACTGACCACCATGTGTCAGAAATACCTGCCCACTGCCCTCCACACCAGCCTTCCTGGGGTCAGGAATAAGTTCTTCAGCACTTCAACTTAAAAAAATATTTTGATTTTCTTTGAATCCTCGATATTTGCACCATAGGTGGGTGCTCCATCAGTCTTATCTACCCAGCCCATGTTCTGTACTACTCGATTGCATTCCATCTCTACACAGGATCTCCAATGCCCAAAATCTACTGTCAGTAGCTTCTCTAGTGCTGACAGGCTTCAGTTAATTCCAATGAACTTTCTTTCCTAGATCCTTGTCATTGTCCCTATCAGTCTTCCTGCAGCAGGATAACTTCTGCTCTAGGAATGCCCAGTGAGAATGCCTTCTGCTAATGACTTCCTACACAAGGGTCCTGGCAGCAGGGGAAAGTATTTGGAATGTCTAATGGCCTCAATTTTGACTCTCTCTTATGTCCGTGTCTTCCCTTCCAAGACTTTCCCCTCTCAGACCATTAATAGACACTTAGGCTTGCTCAGATTGCTGGAGCCACTGTAGCATATAGGTTGGCTCTCAGGGGTCAATCATACTTCCCTCACTTCCAATTTCTACCATTACCACATAGCAGGTATATCCTTGCTATCTTCAAGTCTGTCTAGCCGCTAAACTTGTTGGGATCTTTCTTGGTCCTGGATAATTCTGCTCTATCTTGTTTGTATATTTTTGTTTTGGGTACCAGTGATTGAACCCAGGGGCATTTAACCTCTGAGCCACATCCCCAGCCCTTTTTATTTTTTATTTTGAGACAGAATCTCTCTAAATTTCTTAGGGCCTCACTAAGTTGCTGAGGCTGACTTTTAACTTGTGATTCTCTAGCTTCAGGCTCCCAAGCCACTGGGATTACAGGAGTGCACCACTCACCTAGCCTCTGCTGTCTTCGCTTTTCTCCATATGGATCCTGCTCTCTGCTCCTTGTTTGGCCCCTTCACTGTTCTGCATTTGGTATCCTCTGTGTCTCTTCAGGGTCTTGGGTTTCTCTGGTTTAGTCATGAGCATTTTGGAGTCAGGAAAGCCTGGCTTGGAATCTCATCTCAGTCCACATTCATTTTATTTTTTGATATAACCCACCAGAGTATCTTGTGATGCCCGACTAGGTTAGCCCCCTTTGTTGATAGATGATAAACACTGGGCATAGAAGGTTACATAATGTCCTCGAAATTGCCCAGCTAGTGAGGGGGTGCCTGGGTTTCAAATTCTGGTTTCTATGTTTCTCAAACCCACATTCTTCCTGCCCCTTGGCCTCCCTCAAGCACAATGAATTCCAGTTTCCTCCTCTCTAAAATCAAGTAGTAATAGGTTAATGAGAGCTACTTCTTGAGATTATTGCTAAGATTAAACAAAATCATGCCGATGAGGCACCTAGCTCAGAGCCTGATAACCGTGCAAGAAATGCTACCTTCCCTCCTGCCCAGTCCTTCTGAGTAGACTTTCCTTTAGCCAGAGAGCAGCACGAGGAAGCATCAGCTGTGTGGGGCCACACAGAGCAGAGCTGCTTCCCCCACCATCAGGCTGAAGTGGGCCCCTTAGAAACACCTTCAATCCTGCAGGATGCCCTGGGACCTGCTCCTGTTGCTGGGAGGCTAGGTTTTCAGCAGCCTGTGGCAGCCAGAGAGAGGTGGCTGCTTATGGATGGAGCCACTATTTTTTTTGGGGGGGGGGCAAACTTTTTTTGGGGGGCGAATAAATCTCCTTTTTGGTATTCCTTATTTCCCCACCCCATCAAAGTATGCCCACAGCCCAGCCTTGAGTTACGAGGACATAAATCTCCATCACAAATTTATTGCCATCATTTATCAGCTCCTGTTGTTCAATGGCCAAGTAGTTAATTTTAAAATGAAGTGGGGCTGTTTTCATTAATACCCTTACATTAACTACCTATCAAAACACTCAGAGACAATTAATACCATGTTGCCGAAGTACTGAACCAATAAATATCTCCAGTCTTGTCTTGACTCTGGCAGATAAAAGACATTAGTCTCATCCCCTATTTCAATAATATTCTCCCATTTTCTTTCTCCCCATGGTATTGGGGACATTTACACTTAAGAACTAGATTAAAAAGCTGGACCAACTCATAACATGAATATAAAAGGCTGCTTCATGACACCTAAGTAATGCCTTCAGAGTGCCGGGGCAATGAGAATGTGCCTGGAGAGTAGACGGAACATCTCTGAAGATGATCCATCATTCATACCAATGCCTTTGGGCTTCAAAGACTCTGGGGAAAGCAAATGCTCTTAATCTGCTGGAGTCTGGCGTCTGGGTTGGTCAGCAGTCTGAGCAGTGGATAGAACCCAGAGTTCACATTTCTCCTAAACTCAAAACCTTTGTCGAAGGAAAGTTCTAGATTTTGAAAACTCTGGAACCACATCAGGGATTCAGAGCATGTGGTAATTTGTTATTCTACCAAGACATGACTTTACACCTCATGTCAAGGTTGCTCTGTGGAAGTGACTTCTCATTCTGAGGGACACTGCATAATCCTCCCTGGTCCACGGCATCTCATCCAATCGTTTTTTTTCTCCACCATTGACTGTAGGCCTACTGTGTGCTAAACACTGCTCTAGGCCTTGGGGATGGAGCATGGCACCTCTGCTGTCTTCTCTGTCTGCGGGGAGCAGACTCACATGCCCTTTATTATTTTCCATGTGACAGCAACCTTTACACAACAACTCTTAGGAGGTCATGAAAAATCCGTTTCTTTAAGCAAAATGGTACTGAAAAGAAATCCAGGTGGTGCATTAAAATTTTTTTTATTGCTTCCCCCCCCCTCTTGTTGCTTAAATAATATGTTCACTGTGGCAAAAATTAGAAACTATAGGTAAGCAAAAAGAGAAAAATGAGCTCCCTCCCTCCCACCACCCGGAGATCACCGCAGTTAACCTTTGTCCCCCAACGCACACACACTCTGGAGCCCAGTCCCCCCTTTTACATTTGTCTACCACATTTGTTTTGTAAAAAAAGAATAATTATTCTTTGTATAATTGCCTGCCTCTCATTTCCTCATTTTGGGCTACACCATCGCACAATTTCTCCTAATAAACATGTCCCCATAACTACCAGCTGTGTGCCCTCTCTGCCAACTTGTGCACAGGTATTTTAAGAACACACGATCCTTGGTTTAACAAGGCCTCCATTTTTTGGATATTCATTTTATTACTAAAAAAAGCTATGATTTTGTTTGTCTAGCAGTGTTTATTACTGTGGACACCCCTAATTATTCCCTGGGATAAATTAATTGAAGTGAAATTTTTAAGTCAAATAGCTGCACATTTTTGAGGTTGTTGACATCTGTGGCCAAACTACCCCCCAAATGGTGCTACTTTATATTTCCAGAGAAAGTCCTATGAAGACCCACCAGCTTCCCACACTTGAGTTACAGAGAAGTAGACTGCAGGGCCCTCTTATCCTCCTTCTTCCTCCTACTGCCCAGAGCTCCCCTCCCTGGGCCCAGCACCCACTCTGCCTCAGCCCAGAGCTTTCCTCTAGCAGTTGTTCTCTTCCTCTGTGGGCTCTTTCCACAACTGCTATGGATTGTCTCTGGACAGTTCATGTGTTGGAGGCTTGGTCCGCAGTGTGATGGTGCAAGAGGTGGTGGGGCCTTTAAAAGTGGGTTCCAGTGGGAAGTTCTTAGGTCACGGGGGGGGGGGGGGCTGTCTTCAGAAGGGATTAAGGTTGTTTTTGTGGGACCTTGAACTCATTTTTGCAAGAGTAAATTTTTCTAAAAGCCAGAGGCTGGCCTCTGAAGTGTTCTTGGCTTCCTGTGTGGCAGTGGGATCTCTCCCTCCTGCGGGCTCCCACCATGATGCCATCTCTGCCCTCACCAGAGTCCAAACCAATGGGGTCACCTGATGTTTCAGCCTCCTCCAATCTCATATATTTTGTTATAGCAACAAAAAAATGGACTCATGTAACAACTTTTGAAAATATGTTTCTTGCATATTAAAAGAAAAAAAAATCCCTTGATCTTTGTTATGGGCTCAATTGTATCCTCCAACCCCAAATTCCTATACTAAAGTCCTAACTCCCCATACCTCAATATGAATATCTTTGGAGACAGGACTTTTAAAGAGGAAATTAAATTAAAATGAGAGTCTTAGGGTAGGCCAGAATCTCATGCAAGTGTTGTCCTTATAAAATGGACATTTGGAAACACTGAGAGACCAGGGATGTGTCTGCACAGAGGACAGGTCATGCGGGGATACAAGAAGGCAGCCATCTGAAAATCATGGAGAGGGACTGCAGAAGAAACCAAGTCTACTGACACTTTGGTCTTGACTTTCAAACTCCAGAACTTCAAAAATAATAAAAATAAAATTCTGTTGTTTAAGCTACCTGGTCTGTGGTATTTTTTTATGGAAGCCCTTGCAAATCAATGCAATCTCATTTTGGAAAACTTCCTACTACTGTCCCGATACACCCAACACCTTGATGGTTGTGCTCATGTGCTACATTCTCTTGCCCCTTCTCATGCCACAGCCCAATCTGGCTTCTAACTCCACTTTGGAAGATAGACAGCTCCAACTAAGGTTACCAACCACCTCCATGATACCAACCCAAAGAACATCAGGCCCAGCATGTCCTGCAAATGTAGTTGCTATTGCTATTAAAAATATTTGAATAAGAGATGCCAGCTCAGTCTGCCAAATTAGGAAAGAGGATAACGAACACATCCACATAAGTCCTTCCAGAGAGTTTTGCACTTTTCAAAATATGTGAAGAATAGGCATACAAATTTTAGATTTATTTAGAAAATAGGATAGGCATAAGTGTCCTAGATGATTTGGGAAATACAATGTGAGGTCTTGGTTAATTTTCATCAGGTCTTGTTTCTTCATGCAGTTGTTGCTTGCATGCTATGGGTCTACAGAACATTCTCTGTACAATTATTTTGAGTCTGTCTTTCTTTCTTTCTAGGTAATATTATAATAGTGCCTCCTTCAGCTGTACTCAGGCTGTTGAAAAGCAGCATGTAGTTCACAGGTCTTCCTGATTCTCCTTTCAGCTTCCATACACTCAGGTTTGGGGCCCAGTTTCTGGGGGATACCTTGACCTCCACAAAGATCAAACACTGGCAGGTCAATAAGCAACCCCTGCATCATGAGCCTGGTGCCCACATGCCCCGACCTGGCCTTTTTTACCTTATCCTTAGATGTCCCAGGTGTGGCCACTGAGGGCGCCTCAGGATTTGGCAGTGATGCAAAATGCCATTCAGAAGGAAGGATGAGCCGCGCAGTGACCGGCAGCAAGCACCTGGCATAGGCAAGCGTGGGAACACAGAGTCCTCTCTTTCATCAGCTGGGTGTTGTTTTCCTTTATAGAAGGAGGGACTTTAAGTGACCTTTCCATAGGCTCAGGGAGAGGTGGTTCAGGGCATTTGAAAGCATATTTATGGACTCAAGGTGCAGAGGCTCCCTGACCTGCTGGCACAGAGTAGATGCTCTCTGATGACCAAAGAGGAAGGAATTCAGATCCTCCTTTAGGGCGTGGGTTGTTTCTATCACACCCCTATAGTTACCTGGGGCCAGGTGTGGCAGGTGGGGTTGGTAGGAGGTGGAGGGACTTTCCTCGCCAACCCATCAATCAAACTGTGTCTCCCAAGAGCCACGTGTCAGAGCCTGAAGGGAAGAGGACAGTCTCAGCCCAGCTGGCATCAGCCTCCTCTTTGAAAGCTCCTCCAGTTCCCAACATCACACCTGCCTCTGCAGCTTCCTGGGTGGCTCCTAATAGCCCATTCTTCCTCCCCTTTCTCAGGCTCACCTGCTTTTCCATTGCCTGACCAAATTTCTCCTGGCATCCTGCTTCTTGACATCAGTAGTTCCAATAAACCGGTTTTTGAAAAAAAAAAAAAAAATATATATATATATATATATATATATATATATATATATATATATATATTTGCATTCCATAGTAAGGATTTAGAAATGTTCCTTGCCTTAAATTGAGAAGGAAAAACAGGCACACAGTGAAAAATGCCAACAATAACAGAGAGAGCTATAGTAGAAAAAAGCACAGAGCACTAGCGGGGTTTGAGCTCCTGAGGGCAGTCTTCCAAGTCCTATGCCAAGTTCTGAGTTTCAAGTTTTAAGATTTCCAAGTTTCAGTCTCAACCTTGTGTTTCCCCAGGAGCCTCAGATATTGAACCACCAATTGTCTATTTGACTTCAATGTCTCACATGCATCTTGAGCTTAAAATGTCCAAAGTTCAGTGATTAATCTCCCACACCCTAAATTGACAGGCAGTAACACCCAGGGTCCTGTCACTTGTACTGCCACTGCAGCCCCCACCCAAGCCTACTACAACATCCACATCATCCTTGGTCCCCAGCGTCCGCTCTCCTTCCATACCCAGAGGATTTCTCTTCCAAGCTTTCAAGCTCAGGCACACAATTAATTTTTCAAAATGTGTACTGTCTAGTATCTTCAGTTATAAAAGCTGTCAATTTCAGGGTCACCTAGTCTACCTCAAGTACCTTCACTCTATTAATTTTTTAGATTATGAGATATAACACATATATAGGTGAGTACAAAATAAATCTACAACTTGACGACTTATCCTATGCAAACACTCTCCCTAATCCTCTTGATGTGGTGAATTACTTTGATTTGTGAATGCTCAGTTAACTTTACTAGAATGAAACCAATATGGTCATACTAAATGCTCTTTTACTATAACACTGGATTTGATGATATTTGTTTTGTTTTTTAAAGTTAGAATTTTATATTATTATTCTATATAGTTCATAATGGATACAATTTTTTTCTTCATTTATTGCCTTCAAAGTGTTGCTGAGTCCACCCCAGGGGCAGATATATTTATATATTCAGAAGAAAAAACTATATATATATATATAATGTATTTATGTGGTTTTGAGGATTAGAACCCAGGGCCTTGTGCATGCAAGGCAAGCACTCTACCAACTGAGCTATATCCTCAGCTCAGATAACATTTGGTTTTAGGAGTTTTATATCCATGTCCAGGAATGAGATTAGCTTGTAGCTTTCCTTCAATGTCCTTTTCAGGTTTTGATATTTGGTAAAATAATTAAAAAAGTATCTTATCTTCTGTTCTCTAAGAGTTGGGAGCTATTTGCATTCCCTTCCTTCTGTGCCTGGTGATATGGTTGAAGATATTAGGGCCTGGCACTTTCTTAGTGGGAAGAACTTTAACTGGTTTTCATTGTGATAAGAAAGTTCAGATTTTCTATTTCACTTTATGTTGGAATCTTTAAGGAATTTGTCTATTTAGCTGGTACTTTCTAGTTTATCAGCATAAAATTAGTTCACAAACTTCTCTTATGATTTTTAATGATGACCACATCTATAGCTATGTCCCTCTTTTCATTCCTGAGATGGCTTATTTGTGCCATGGACCAGTCTTCTTAGGGAGTCTTCAGTTTTATTGTGTTTCAAAGTAACAATTTATAGATTTATAAATCTCTGTTGTGTGTTTGTGTTTTCTTTCATTACTTTTTCTCTTTATCTTTTCTATCTACTTTCCTTAGGCATATTAGTGACTTTGAAATTTGTGTTGAATCTTTAATGCAATGATTTCAACCAATTTGCTAATGTGTGCATTCCACATTGTAAAATATAGTCTAAGTATCATTTAGCTAAATTTCTTAAATTTTTAAAATTTTATTTTTAACTGAAGTATGGTTAAATTTATTTCTCTTTGATGAAGTGTCTGTTCAAATCTTTTGCCTGTTTTTAATTTGAGATATTTGTTTATTATTGTTGAGATTTGAGTGCTCTTTATATATTCCAGATACAAGTTCCTTGTATATGTTTGGAAGTAATTTTTCTAGTCTATAACTCATCTTTTCCATCTCTTAGCAGTGTGTGACAAGTCAAAGATTTTAGTTTTAATAAAGGCCAATGGATTGTTTTTTAAATAGATCATGCTCTTACTGTTGTACCCAAGAACTCTTTTCACAACTCAAGGTCACAAAGATTTTCTCGTATACTTTATTCTAGAAGTTTTATAATTTTAGGCTGTACATTTAGTTCTATGATCCATTTTAATGTATGCCACAGTCTGGCTGGGCACAAAATCATGAGCCACCACACACCTTGTAGATTCAAACAGCAACTCTTTATTCTCGAACTGTCACCGGCACTTTACACACACATTCTGGGCAAAATCCACACTCTCCACCGGGCTCTGAATCCCCAATACTCTCTGAATCCCATGAGAACTCAACGGGAACTCAGGAGCGGGCGGATGCCTGAAGCAGCAGGATACGCCCTATTCCCAGCAGGATACACCTTAAACCTGGAACTGCCCTAAACCCAAGGAGCGCCCTAAACCCTGATCCGCCCTAAACCTGGATCTGCCCTGGTCCTTGAGCAAGGTCACCTTACATGCAATGTCACTGCAAATGACCTGGGTCATGCCATGTGTCGTTCCTACTTGGCAATGGCTCTCAGCAAATGTAAATTTTGTACAGAGAATGAAGTATGCATACAAGTTGTCTTCTTCCTCCTCTTCCTCTTGTTCCTCTTTTTCCTTCTCTTCCTCCCCTTTCTTCTTCATGCCAGTGGACAGCCCATTTTTCAGCACTGGGTGTTTAAAAGACTTTATCCATTTGCACATTTGTCACAAACGAATCGACTGCATTGGTGTGGATCTGTTTCTGGACTCTAGTCTGCTATATTGGTCTTGGTATCTATTCCTTGCTAATACTGCTCTGTCTTGATTATGGTAGCTTTAAAGTCAGTCAGTCTTGAAATCCAATGGAGTGAAACCTCCAACTCTGTTCCTCTCTTTTGAAAGTATTTTGGTCATTTTGCTTTTCCATATGAATTTTGCAACCAAATTACTGATATGCACACACACACACACACACACAAAAAAAATGATTCTGGGATTTTTATTTAGAATACATTGAACTCTACAGATAAACTCATAGAGAACTGGTATCTTAACAATAGGGAGTCCGCCGGTCCAAGACCATGGCATATGTCTCCACTTACTTATTTTCATTTCATTAACATTTTGTAGTTTTCAACACGCAGATCTTGAACACATTTTATTAGATCTGTATCTAAGTATCCTGGGGAGGGCATTGTAAATAGTACCTCAGAAAATGAATTCCAATCATTCATTACTGCCATTAATATGATTGATTTTGAATGTTGACCATGTTGCTATTGTGGATTGAATGTTTGTGGTTCTCCCTCTAAATTCGTATGATGAAGTGTTAATTGCTCAATGTGGTATTTGGAAACCTGGCCTTTGGGAGGTAGTTAGGGTTAGATGAAGTCACGAAAATGGGGCCTTCATGCTGGAATTAGTATCCCTATAAGAGGAGACACCAGAGAACTTGCTTGCTTTCTCCATGGCATATGCACAGAGCGTCCTGTAAGTCTATAGTGAGGTGGTGGCTGTCTACAACTCAAGAGAGAAGCCCTCAGAGTGAAACCCAGCTCACTGGTGCCTTGCTGTTAGGCACCCCAGTTTCCAGAACTGTGAGAAATAAATTTCTAATGTTTAAGCCACCCCGTCTGTGGTATTTTGTTATGACAACCCCAGCAAACTCATACCCTTGCTATTCTCATTTATTACTTCTAAGAACTCTTTTTTTGAAATAGATTTTTTTGAATTTTCTTCAGAGACAATCATGTAGCCTGTGAAGAAGGACAGCTTTCTTCCCTCTTCTTAGGATTAGCGGCAGTGACATGCAGAGCCACATTGGACAAGGGCCTGAAGGAAAAGTAAAAATCAGTAAAGCCAGACCTGTTTTTTTTAAATTCTGATATTTTGTCATGAATAATTTTTTAAAAATGTTTTTTAGTTGTTGGTAGACCTTTATTTTATTTACTTATTTATATGTGGTGCTGAGGATGAAACCCAGAGCCTCACACAAGCTAGGCAAGGGCTCGCCAATCCTGTTGTGAATACTTTTACATTAATTGTTTGTTTTAGAATGTTGCATAAAATATTATTTATATTTATTATTGAGTGTGTTTTATATCTTCTTAAATTTTGCACCCTAGGCCTCACTTGCTATGCTCCAGCTCTGGCCCTGGGTCCACTCTGGATTGTTGGAAGTCAGAGCTCAGGGTTCCTGTTTGTTATCCGGCCAGGGTAAGGGATGAGCAGCTCCTATTCCACCAGGGGCCTGGCCTCCAGCCATGACCTTTTCTTTCACCTCAGCTGATATGGACTGAGTGAAGAGGTTACTAGGAAAGAATGGTGGTGTGCTCCTCCTTCCAACCTGAATCCCATGGAGTAACCTCTCTGTTCTGATGCAGGATATAATTTCATCTACTTAAATAAAACAACTTTTATAAATGGTGCATACAGCAAAAACAAAAAACAAACCAAACCAAACAACAAAAACTGGCACAGGCTTCTCAATTTTGGTAGCAATTGTTATCATCTTTATTATTTTTATAGGACAACTTTCAGGTGTTATTTATGGTTTCTCCTCATTGCTACAGGAAATGCAATCATTTTTCCTTTATCATTCCCAATGAGGGAGTCATTGTTTGTGTCCCAGGTCAGGGCTCCCTGACTACTGGTGACTAACAGCTGGAGAAAGTCTGTGATGACTGTAAAAAATGTAACTGTATTTCGAAAGCTGACTTTAATTTTTGATTCTAAGCTCCCAAGGTGTCTTATGGCAATCAACCTCACTAGGCACTTTTGGGTAGATTCAGTCTAGTTGGTGATTTTTGTCAAATTTAGAATGATGGGTCTGTTTAGTCAGTTATTTTGCTGCTATGACTAAAGGACCTGACCAGCACAATTATAGAGGAGAAAGAGTTTATTTGAGGGCTCATGGTTTCAGAGGTCTTAGTCCATAGAAGGCTGGCTCCATTCCTCAGGGCTCAAGGTGAGGCTGGATATCATGGCGGGAGAGTGTGGCAGAGGGAAGCAGCTCACATCATGGTGATCTAGAAGCAGAGAGATATACCCAAAGCCACACCCCAATTCCCACCTCCTGTAGCCATATCCTACCACTTCAGTTCAGGGGATTAACTCACTGATTGGGCTAAACTCTTACAGCCCAATCATTTCTCCTCCAAACCTTCTTGCATGGTCTCACATGTGAGCTTTTGGGGGACACCTCACATCCAAATCATAACAGGGTTCAAGTTCAGTTCAAAATCACCTCTGGTCTCCCCTCTCCTTTCCTCTCTGGAGTAGATTCCAAGGCCAAGGAGCCTGGGACAACCACAGCTGGGCAGTGGGGGTGCAGAGTCCAGCCTCCCCTACTTCTGGTTCTCGTGTTATCAGGGATGCTGTGGTCCTTCTGGGTCTCTTCTCCTGGCAGGATGCTGCCTGAGGGCCACTCTGCCTGGGGGCACCTCCAGCTCCTGGGCAGTCCCAGGCCAGTGAGGCTCATGGAAGCACCTCTTCCTTTCTCTTCCCCCACAGGCCCATTCCTGGTGCCTCCTTGTTGTGCACGGTTTGCCCCACATGTGCCCGCTCTCTCAAGGTCTGTGTCTCTATGGGCAGCATGGAGCTTCTCGCTCTTTTTCCCTGGGGACTTTCCAGTATTTGTTTCTCCTCCTCCCCTGCCATCCTCTCCCCACCCTCCTTTTAGGACACAACATGGGTGAATTCCCAAAAAAGATTTCTCTCTCTTCTAAAAATCCCTCCTACCTTTCCCTGCCCAGAGCCCATTGACCATTCCTTCTCTGGACAAGGGAGGAAGAGAATTGGGCCTCTTTGGGAGCCTGGGTGAATTGGTTGAGTTGTACAACAGAGCGAGGCAGCTCTCTCTGCGCTGAACGTGTAAGACACCAGGTCCTGGGTTCCATCATGGGCACTGATTGCAGCACACAGTTCACTGTCAGTTTATAGATGCCTCTTCTTTTTCAGGGTAGGGGGGAAAAGCAATGGGAAGCCCCAAGGGGACAGATGGGAGCATGTGTCTTTAATCCTTCTGGAATCTCAAGTGAGAAAAGAGTTTAAAGGAACTTAGCCCAGTGCCTGGCACGTGGTCTTGTGAATGCAGGCCAATTTACAGTGATAACAATTTAAGGTTTGCTCTTCTTGTTATAACAGATCTGGAGGGAAAAAAGAAGAAATTCTGGGTTCTCCCAAACCAGAAGCTCCAGAGTCACCCCCTGCACTGCCTCAAGGAATCATTAACATTTTGTGTGTGTGTGTGTGTGTGTGTGTGAAAACTTCTACCTAATTAATGTATTGGAAATTCGGCCTCAGTACCACGGACGAAGGTAGGAAACCGAGAAAGTAGAAAAGGGCAAAGTGGTCTTTTGAGAGAACCTAAGAAAATGGAAGTCCGGTGTGTTCTGTCACTTGGACCTCCTGTAAAGAAGTGTGAAGATGAAGAGATGTTATCTGTGTGGCTGAGGGGCTGGCTGTGTGCCACACAGTTGCTAGCCCTTGGGAAGGACCCTGGCCTAGGCTGGCCTGGAGGGAGCCGAGCTGCCCACTCTGGAACAAGACAATGAGGCCTGGCCAATGAATGGCAGCTGAGGTGAGCCAAATGTGCCCAAGGCCAGGGAGCCCTCTTGTGACTTCTGGGGTAGGCCAGCAGGGTCACTTCACTGCAGGGAGAGGCAGGAGATACTCACGACCGCTTCTGCCATGCAGAGGCAGATTCAAGCACACCATCTCTTTCTCCATTTCAGTCCTGAGAACCAAATCATCCAGGAGAAACTGAACCTCTGTTTTCTGGCTGTATAACCTCGGTGTTAGTTTTATTTGTCTACTTGCCTGGATCACGGGACACCGGGCTATCTGGTTAAGCATTATTTCTGGTGTGGCTGTGAGGGTGTTTCTGGAAGAGATGAGCCCTTGAATGACTGGGCTGAGTCTCCAGTGTGTGTGGGCCTCATCCAATCCAGTCAGGGCCTGAGTAGAACACAGAATTGGAGGAGGGCTGGATTTGCTGTCTGCCTCATGCAAGGCCCTGGGTTCGATCCTCAGCACCACATAAAAATAAATAAATAAATAAATAAATAAATAAATTAATTAAAGTTATTGTGTCCAACCACAACTACAAAAAATAAATATTAAAAAAAAAAAGAATCCTAATAAAGTCGATACTAATCTCAGCTCCAAACTGGATCCTGACAACAACATACTCTTCGGAGAGTGTGAACCTCTGATCTCCTCTTCTGTGCATTGGCAAATACCTTGCTCTCTCTGCAGCAACTGGGGATTTGCCCTGATTTCACAAGAAGGGAGCTCCTGAAAGACGACTCCCCACAGTGTCACAGACGTGACCGTGTCCTCAGGGGTCATTCTTCCCACTCACGGCCCACGCTCCCTGTAAATGGCGCCCAGAGTAGCCAATGGTTCAGTGGATGATACATGTGCTGGCCACTACTTTCAAAGACAAGTTTTTCTCTAAAGTTTAGCATACTCACATGGTATTAAAGTTATTCAGAGCTTTCCTTAATTGTTCTGAAAGCACTTAAGGGTTGTGAGGTGACTACAAAATGTAATCATGAGCACTTTTGGGGTGTAAATATTTAATAGCATTAGTGGATAGTATTTCTCTTAAAATGTATTTTACTCAGCTCTTTGGGCTCAGAAGAGGCTTCGTGATTCACATTTACTAACAGGGCGAGTTCCACCTCTATCTTCTGATTTCTTCACTAACTGAACATAACTAGTAAGATCTCCCTGGCCAGGTTACTAGGAGGATGAATGATTAAATGAGGTGGCCCAGTGATGTAAGAAAAGCCCCCATTATAGTGCCAATGCCTGGGCTGCAGAGCCGGGCATTTAAGTGATATAGGGGTACATGGGGTGCAATCCATTAGCCAGTGTTGCTTTTGTGGGAACAGGTCAAATTCCTTATGTGAACACCTTTACCAAGTAGGAATGAGAATAAAATAATGTATGAAGTTAGAAAGCACTTCAAAGATCTGAATGAATAGTTTAAATGTCATTGAAATGTGTGTGTGTGTGTGTGTGTGTGTGTGTGAGTGTGTGTGTGTGTGATGGGTGGGGAATGTATCAAGATTTAAGGGAGAACCTCTTTTAAATTTTAGGGCAATTATTTTAAAGCAATAGTCTGTGGGCTGTGTGGTTTGTTAGATCCTACGGATTATTGCTGTTCCTGGTTCATAGCTGACTCAGCTCAAGTCCTACGGAAAGCCTAGTTGGGAGGTGATTGCTAAAGGGAAGAAGTGGAGTGTATTGGCTGAACTGTCCACCCACCCCCATACCCCCAAATTCCTGTTTTGAAGACCTCATACCCACCACCTCTGAATGAATTTGGAGCTCAGGCCTTTAAAGAGGTGGCTAAATTAAAATGAAGCTGTTCGGGTGGGCCATTATGTAAGCTAAATGGTGTCCTTGTAAGAAGAGGACATTCGGACACATAGACACCAAGGCTATGTCCGAACAGAGGAAAGACCAGGTGAGGCTGCAGGGAGAAGGAGACTATTTGCACGTCACAGAGAGGGACCTCAGGAGAAGCCAACCTGTCAACACCTTGGTCTTGCACCTTCAGCTTCCTGAGACATAAGAAAACAGATTTCAGTTGAAGCCACCCAGTCTAGTGGGGCTTTGTCATGATGGCCTTGGCAGACTAATAGAGACCTACAGGCAGACCTTCAGTGAACTTCTGCAAGATTTGTTTGCCGAGTAGCCATCTTTAGTCTGGGCCAGTATTTACCAGCAAACCAGCACCCTCCAGGATTCAGGCTCAGGGAAACAAGCAGAGAATAAATGGCCAAGTAGATAAGAGTCAATGGAAGGAGAATCAGCCTCACTTCCGTGGGGAACCCAGCCAGACACTGTTGGTGGAGAATGGGCTCCCTCCTTCCCTCCCTCCGTGGAGCAACCTTTCAAACCTATTCTCATAAATGTTAGTTACAGTGCCAGGTTCTCCTGGAACGTCCAGGTTGACTACTTGAGACCCGTGTGTGCAGATTATCTGCTTTCATTGATCTGCACGTCAGAGCTCGAGAAGGGTAAGGATGATTTAATACCTATTTTCAAAGGATGAAGGATCTTTTTTTGTAGCTTTTGCCAAGGAGCAGACAAAGGAAACGGGCTTCACCTGTAACAGGAGGGGGTCTGTGTTAGACAGGAGGGAGATTTATCAGGCAAGGAGACTGAAGGCAGTCGAGTGAGTTATGGTCTCTCCTTACCTGGAGATCTTCAAAGTAAGATATACTTCTCTGTGACAGGAGCAGTAGGGTGGCGTGGAGTGGGGGTGGGATTCCTCACTGGAGGCAGGGAAATGGACTCCAGCGACCTTTGAAGGTTGAGTCTAGTCTTCTGAATCTAGGATAAACTAAGATGGGAATATTTATGTTTTTGACATCCATCATGAGAATAAATCTGAGCCTCTGCTGGAATTTGAGGAGAAAGAAGATTCCGGAAGCCTGCTCTGGCTTGACCACTCTTATCAGTCAGGGTTCCAGCAGGAGACAGATGGCACATTCAACTCAAGGTAATTTGAAAGGGGTTTAATAAAAAAGACATTTGCAAAGGTGTGGGCAAGATGAAGAGAGATTATAAGGGATAGAGCTGAGCTCCAAAGCTCTTGCTACTCCATGTTTGAAGGGGTAAGGGGAGAACAGTTATCAGAAACTAGAAAGAGAAATTAGTGGGCAGAGAGCCATCTTGAGAGGCACTACCTCCTGCTGTGGAATTCTGTCAGCTAGAGAGGACACAGGGAGATGGCCCTGGAAATAAACACCCTAATGTCATTCTCCTGCCTCCCACCAATCTACTCTCAGGGCTTCTAATTTGTTGATCCCAACTGAAAGCTGGAGGTGAGTGGAGCCCACTGAGATGGTCCAAATGGGCGACTTCCTGAACTCAGGAGAGGGGTCAATCTGGAGAGGTACTTCCAATGCTCCCCCCTTCACAGTGTGGAGTGCCATCCACATGCTGAGCTGGGTGCTGGGAAGAGGCCAGTGAATCCGACTTCTGTTTGTGTCCAATTGTGATTAACACACACTCGACTCTTTAAGCCTCTGAATGTTTGCATTTTAGGGTCTCGTGTAGGTAATGATTAAAATTCGTAAGAAAGGAATGTTACTGACGCTTTCTGTGCCTCAGTATCCTCACGTGCAAATGCAGTAACAGTCATCTCTTCTCCATGAGCTAGAGCCTGGAAAGCACTTAGAGCAATGCAAGATGTCCAGTAAGGGCCCACTCAGTGGGTGTCACTGTCCTTACTATGATTACCATTATTAACGTGAACACCATCCAGCCCGTCTCTTGAGCTCTTCCTCATCCTAGAAGATCTAGATTGGACACTGCTTCCCAGTGGCTCTCCACTATGTTTCGAATGTGTCCCCCAAAGTTCATGAGTTGGAAACTTCATTCCCAAACTCATATGTGAATGGCATTTGAAGGTGGGGCCTTTGGTTGGCAATGAGAATCAGATGATCACGAGGGTGGAGTCTCCATGGCTTTATAAGGAGAGAGACCCAAGCCAGCACCCTGGCTCCGACTTGCCATGTTATGATGCAGCAACAGGGCCTTCATCAGATGCCAATGCCGTGTTCAGACTTCCCAGCCTCTAGAACCATGAGCCAAATAACATTCTAATCTTTATAAATTACCTAGTTTCAGATATTCTGAAAACAGATAGACACTACCCGTCCCTCAGGTGTCGTTCATCCCCAGATGACCTGGCACATGACGCCTTCCTGATTCTCACAGGGCTATGGTTTGATTATTTGTTTGCATATCTTCTTCCTCTACTAGATCTGCACTTTTTTGGGATGATCTTGGACTTATCTCCTTTGCCAGCCCTGAGAGCTGGCACATGGGAGACACTCAATAAAGTTTATTGAGTTTATTTTTGAATGACTTTCCATAAGGAGCTGTTATGGTTCAGATATCAGGTGTCCCTCAAAAGCTCATGTGTGAGTCAATGCAAGAAGATTTAGAGGTGAAATAATTGGGTTATGAGAGCCTTAACCTAATCAGTGAACTAATCCCCTGATAGGGGTTATCCGAGTGGTAACTGAAGACAGGTAGGGTGTGGATGGAAGAGGTTGGTCGGGGTATGCCTTTAGGATATATATTTTGTCCCTGGTGAATGGAGTCTCTCCCTCTTTCTCTCTCCCTCTCTCTCTCTCTGCTTCGTGGTGCTGTGATCCCAGCTGCTTTCCTCTGCCACACCCTTCTGCCATGATGCTCGGCCTCATCTTGAGCCCTGAAAGAATGGAGCCAGCCTTCCATGGGCTGAGAACTCTGAAACAGTGAGTCCCCACCCCCCAACATTTTCCTCCTCTAATCATTCTTGTCAGGTCTTTTGGCCACCGCACGGAAAAGAACTGACTAAAACGGGAGCTTTTGTACCTGGAAAGGAGTGTGACCCAGGCCAGTGTTCAGAACCCAGGACAGAAGAAGTGGAAACGCACATGAGCAGGATGAAGTGACCTTAGGGCCAACAAGGATCCAGCCCTGAAGACGTCACAGAGGCTCGTCAGAGGATTTCTTCTTCTTGGTCTTGCAACTGACTTCTGGGTCCCAAAAGTACATCCTCTCAAGGGAAGGAGGGTGACTAATAAGCAAGAAGGCACCAAAGGAATTTTATGTGATTTTTCCATCAGAATTACTCATCTTGTTCTCATTTAAGATGGAAACTGGCTTTAAAAAAAAAAAAAAAAAACTGTCCGCAGAAAGGGGCAAAGAAAGACAGGTTTTATGTCATTTAGCAGGCTGTGCTTTAGCCTCCGCTTTCCCTGTTGGGGAAAAAAAAAATCAGCTGGGATGGGGTTAGTGGAGAATAGCTCCTGCAGCACCTTTTTCTTTGGCCCAGTTATTTTGCCCACTGTTTAAGAGTCAGGGCCCAAACACAAGGGGGAGTCCCTTGGTCCATCCCATGAACCATATATGCCTTGGGGTTGCATTCCATAGGGTCAACTTCCAAGGTCAGGAATATGTTTCCAATTTAATACTAGAACATGTTGAACAATGTCATTGGGATGCAATATACAAAATCATAAGTAAAGCTCTTTAGAATAAATGACTCAGTTTCTGCAGCAAATTATTGCAAGGAAATAACAAGATGGGGGAGCATTCTGTAGATTCAAGGACTTAAGATTTATATGAACCACCTAGTGTATGAATCTTATTTGGATCTGTATTAGACAAACTATTAAAAACTGTAAGAGAGTTGAAAGCATTACTTTCAACTCAATGTGTGACTCAATGCGTTACTTGATGATATCAAAGAATTATGGTTAATATTTTGAAGTCTGAAGTGTACTTTGAATGTACATAAAAAGTCATTGTATTTTAGAGATATATTCTTATATATTTATAAATAAAATAATATTATACTTGGGATTTGCTTCAAAACAATCTGAAGGTAGTTAGGACTGGATGGGGTGGAGTGGGGTGCAGAAGTTGATTACTCATGATGGATAGTAGGAACATATGAGTTCATCTGACAGGTTTTTCTATTTTGTACATGCATGGTATTTTTCCATAATTAGAAACAAGTAATGTGATAGTAGAAATCAATTTGCCCTTTGTTTGACCAGAATTCCCTGTAATAGGATTTAAAATCCATACAGAGTGTGCCAGATGGAGAGCAAATACGGAGTGGGTGACTATGCTTTGGAGATGAATTAGAAGCTATTTCATTCCTCAAAAATCAAGGGACATCCTGGTTCTTCCTAAAGGCTGATGGGACCTTCACTATTCAGGCATATTCTTTGAGCAAAGAGCCAGAACTTGAAGGGTTAAACCAATGACTAACGTCATTTCTCTTGGCCTAATTTACTTTTCTATATGAATGATGGCTCCTGTCAATCCTGTTGAGGAAAATAGGAACCAGCCAGGTATGGTCCTTCTAGCTGGGTACTATGCAATCTACTCTTGTGCCAATGCTTGGATTTGTATTTCCTAGCACATTTTCATCCATGTTCATTAAGTCATTTGGATCTCTCCCTCAAGGGAGGAAGAGATTACTGTACTCATTTTACAAGTGAGGAAACTGAGACTCAAGAAGGAATAATAACTTACTTAAAGCTGTGTGGCCTCTAAATGGTGGAAGTGGGACTCAGGCCCTGTCCTCTGGTTTCAAGTCAGTCTTCTTTCACTATATAATACTGCTCTGCAGAGTGTCAGGGCTCCTCTCCTTGGGGATGAACCAAATAGTAATAGTTGCTACGTCATTGATAGTTGACTGGGTATTCTACACATTAACTTCATTTAATCCTTTTAATAATCTTATAAAGCAGGTACTATCCTTATTTCCACTTTACAAATAGGAAAATTGAGGGCCCTCATGTTGCAGAACTATGAGAAATTTTAAACCTAATTTGTTTGGTTTGAGATCCGGGACTCATTTTTTTTTTTTTTTTTACTTCTTCCTACTTTGTTGAGGCAGGTATTAGGTGAAAGGTTTCAGAATTCACCCAAACAAGTTATGAAGATGACTGTAAGGAAGGGTTATACCATCAGTGTAATGAACGAATGCCTTATCTCGACATTTTGGAATCCTTTATTTAGTTAGAGCATTCACATAGCATTGAAAACATGCCAAGGCCACTGCTAAACCACTGGACAAATTTGAACTCATCAAATATCCACAGCAACTCCTTTAGGTAATTAAGTGTGGTTATAATTATTCCCATTTTACCAGTGGGGAAACTGAGGCGCTACGTGTCAACACCATAGAGCTAATAAAGTGCGGAGCTAATAAAATGCAGAGCAAGGACTCAATCTCAGTGGTTTGCTACTGGAGTCCATGGTTTTGATGGCTACATGGTGATTCTCACTCCTCCCCCTACTTCACACCGCCTGTCCTAGAGTGTGGCAGTACAAGCGTGGTTTTGGTTCACTTTAATTCCAAATTCTAAGCCTTAAATAATAAAGACCAAAATGAGGTACTGGCCAATTTGGTCCAGCTTAAACTGCAAGGCATGTATGTGTGAAATTGCTCAATTCACTTGAGTCAGAAGTATGTTCTGAGGGCTGACTACACCTTTTTCAGAGCTGCAGTAGGAGAGGAATTATTAAATTTAATGGGATAAATCACCTACAGCACTTGGCATATGAAAGAGTTCAAAACGCACTATTAATATCCTTATTAATCTCTGTGACCTGCTCACTTCTCTCCACTCCACCTGGGACTCCATAGCCCTCTCACAGTGCATCTCTCCGAGTTGCAGTAGCTCCTCAAGGGCCTTCTCCACTCAGCCCCCTGCGCTCACCACACAGCTTCCTTCTCTCCTCACATTAGTCTGCAATAATGTTCTCTAGCCTTGGCTGAGGGCCAACTTTCCTTCCTGGTCCTCTTGGACCCAGGCATGGCCATGTGACTTGCTCTGGCTAATGAAATGTGAGCAGAAGTGGCAGGTGTGGATTCCAGGTAGGACTGTTCAACAATCCCGTGTGTGTCTTGCCAGTGCATCCAGCTGTTTTACACCGGGGGTCTGAGAACGACGAGGGCCTGTGCAAAAGCTCCAGGCGATGCTTGACAGATAGGCAGAGATGAAAACCTTTATTGTTGAAAGTCACGGAGATGTTGGGCTTGTTTGTATAGTGGCACATTTGGAGCCTAATCTGACTGATCCATGTTTGATAAAGCTCTCAGAGGGGGAAAAGTCCTTACGTGCTACAATGTCTTGACCTCAGTATCAAGCTTCATCTCGGACTGCATTTCCCTCCTTTCTCTGGTTCAGTCTTTCAGTCCCTAATAGGTGCCAAGCTCCCTTTGACTCCTCCCAGAGCATTCTTCCTCCCCTCTTTGGCCTGGTTCTCATCATACAGTCTCATCAGGCCCACACCTCCTCTGCAGCTCTCTTTACAGCTACCTGCTTCCCTCTGCTGCGGTGCTTATTTTGTGCACTAGACTACATACTTGCTAAGAATCAATACCCAGTCTTTATTTATTCGCTATTTCTGGCTCCTGGCATAGTTTTCCGCATACAGTAGGCACTCGATAAGTATTTTTTTGAGTAAACAATGGAATGAATATATGATGGAGACGATAGGATGGCAGCTGGAGTCAGAATTCTTGAATTTGAATCCCACTCTGCCTATTAATCTCTCTCTGCCTCATCTGTAACAAGGGGATAAAAATAGTATCTCTCTCACAGGGTGGTGGTGAGGCCTAAATGGATTAGGATGCACGCGCTGCTTATTTGCTTCCTGTCTCTGTCTTCCAAGCTCACCCTTCTGCTGCTTTTGGGGGTTGGGACTGGTATTCCTCTCAGTATAGTTTCCAGACTCCCTGCCGGGTGGCTATCACTAGATGCGGCCAATGGAAGGCCCTGGCAGGCACCAGGGAGGAGTACAGAGAGGTGGAAAGGCTTCCTCGGCCTCAGGTCCTACTCACAATGCAACAGTCGCAGAGGACAGTTGTACCCATGGCCTCCAGCTCCTTTCAGCACCAGCTGTGCCTTGCCTCCTCAGAAATTCTGGTACTCTTGACCTTGTCCCCCAGGGTGGTTCTAGCACCATTCACCATGTTTCCTCAGAGGTCTGAGTACCAGCCACGTGGCATTCCATCCCTCCTCAAATGATCCAAGCATCAATGGTGTGTGCTCCTCAGTACTTAGGTTCTGGTGACCCACTTTTGGTTGGTAGCTCCATGGTTGGTGGCTGTGCTCCATTTTATTAACATTTAGGCTAGGTTAGAGGCCCCTGTTGGAAAACCTAGGGAACCCTATTCCTGATTCCTGATTGGGCCCTAACTGATGCCATACAGAAAGTTCTTAGAACAGTTATCAGGCACATGCTAAGTACTGTGTGGGCAGGGAGTCCTATATTTGTCCTACTAGGTGTAAAACAACACTACCCATTAGAACACTGATAAGGACACTATTTGCCAGCCAGCCGTCAAGGCTAACACAGATCCATGGTGCAAAAAAGACTGTTTCTTGGGAAAAGATTCAGCATACACCATAACTGTCACTCAACGACCCAGGCATGGTGTAAAGCAAATGACAACACAGCTTCCATAGCATTAGCAATTTTTTATTTTTCCTTTTTTGTTGCATAGGAAATGCAGTACTTGCTTCCAGTAATTGTATTGTAATGTGAGAAGGTGGTAGCACTAATGGTTGAATACAAGAGTTAAACTAATCCACACCAGCTCAAAAACCCTGTGGAGATTTAGTTGAATAAGAATGGACGCCCACAGTGATTCTCAACCAATTACAAATTTTCACAGAACACAGTAAAAACTAAAAGGGTAACTATGAGAGTCAATACAAGTATACTAGAGGCACAGGGGGCCCGGCTCATAAAAACGAATTTTAGACCAAGTTATTAACACGGGGGGAGTTCAGTTTCACAATAGATTTCTTTTGCCACCACTGGAAGTGTTTAATCTCCTCACCCCAACAATTTGAAATGAAAATCGGAGGTATTTTGAGTGGACAGTTTCCATGTGTGGTGGGAAAAGTCTCCAGTGGACTTGTTCTGGGGATAGGTCAGGGCGGGTAGGGGCACCATGGACTTGCCCTTGAGTATCTTCCCAAGGACCTTCTGGAGACCCGTGGACTCCTAGTCTATTCTGTGAGTGTTTCAGTGGCAAGGCTACCAAATGCCTTTGTGGTCACAGACTGTGGTCTAAAACTAGGGAGAAAAAACGGAGCTGGCAGCTCTTTTACAGTTTCATCCCAATGTGGCCAGAGGCCTTATGACCTTTAATTGAGATATTAAAAAAAATTTAGACTATTACCAAGAAAAACACTAAAATTAAAAAAAATAAGAACAACACAAATACAGTCAAAGATAAAATAATGCTTTTGTCATTTTGAGAAACTGAGCATCAAGCAGCAGGAATGATGTCCCAATTTGCTGGACACTGTCCTTGAACCACTGTAGAGATATGAAAGTTCACATTGTATAAGCAGAGGGGTGTTTTCTACCAGAAGGTGCTCTGGTTAGATCAGAGGGAGCACTGTCACCCTATATTTTGGTGGTCCAGACACATTTTGTAAATTTTGGTTTTTGAACTAAATTGCTTAATGAGTCCATATGGGAAACTAAGCACACAAGGAAGGTCTTAACCTCATGGGCTGGCTCAACTGTGGGGGGGTCCCCCTTAACTTTCTGAGCATTACTGGGATATTTTCCCTATACCCTGTGCCCTTAGTGTCTGTTTAATGTAACCCTTTGGGGAATAAAAGTCTGACTTAGGAGGAAAATAAGATAAAATTTATTTAATTTGGGAAGCAAGTCATTTCAAATTTAGAACAAAAAAGTATATTTAAAAAAAATCCCGTGTTAATAGCAAACTTCTTTTTCTTATGAATCGGGCCCAAAGTTTGTACAGAGTTTTATTTCTGAAGAAAATATTGCAACTGTGCATGAAACTAAATAGCCACGTGATTTCTTAAAGTTTTTTTTTTCTTTTTCTTTTTTTTCCTTTAATGTGAGAAGTTCTGGTGTGAAGACAGATCAAGCATGGGTACCTGGCCGAACACTGTCCATTGAGAAAATGTTTCTGTATCAGCATAGCTTCCAAAGGGTCAAGGAAATGTCCCTCACTTGGAAATGTTCTCAGAGTGGCTTCATAGCAGAGTTCTTGAACTTCAAATGGTAGTTTTGAGACAAAAAATCTTGCCAGGTACTGATTTCTGAAACCAAACACCCATGCTTGCCCCTAGGAAAAAGAAAACAAACAAACAAACAAACAAAAAAACCCGAAAACAAAACACAAGTAATACTGAATTTAAGTCAATGTATACCTCCAAAATACTGAAAACAACCGAAATCAAGAAAAGACAGAATTTGCGTTCTCAGTGAAATAACCTAGCTGACAAGAACCAAGTCAGAAAAAAAGACTAACATAACTTTGAGTAATATTCATACAGTTCACTAAGCATTATGGATAGCATGCATTAATATTGTACGGTTATTTTACATCACCTATACCAGAGGTCCTGACTGACAGACAGCGAAGGCTACCGGTGTAGAAAAATCTTACTTCAGAAGAGCAATATAATACAGATTTCACAGGCACTACATTTTAATATATCAGGTATTATGCTGGTTTTCTTATATTTCTTTCTGTCCTAAAGCTGGCATTATAACAATGACCAAAAAGGCAAGGATTGAAGTAAACGGAAAGTAGATACCAAAGTTGATATAGTTTTTTTTTTCTTCAGATAGATTAGTGCATAGTTCTCATGCAGATAAACACTGCTATGCATTTACACTGTTGGAAAGCAGAGTGAATTGAGCCCAAGTTGTCACATTTGTGTAAATCATTTTGTCAGCCTGTAATAGCACCATGTAATGGATTTGCATTAAACATTAAATTGATCTCAGAATTGGTGACACAGTATTCACTACAGTTAAGTGCTATGGAATAGCTTCAATGTTACCTGCTATATATCAAAGCAATTTTCATCCCACTGCTTTTTTTTTATTGGAAAAAATAAAAGGGAAACATACATGACACTAATTAGACAAATGCACAGCCTTGGACGTGGAGAAGGCAGAGCAGGTGGACTGTCAGACAATAAGTACATGCATTGACTTCAAGACAAAATGGCCTCGGCAGCCAATGGGGATGAAAGCTGTGCCCACGGGCAGAGCAGCTTCTGAGACCACCTAGGACAGGTCTGGAGGGTGGGCTTCAAGGTGCCCCTGACGCTCTCCTTACATTACCATGCCGGTTGTGTATTACATGTGTCCTATGGAGGCCTGCCACCCAGAAACAGAAAGAAAGGAAAGAGAAGGAGAGAGAGAGAGAGAGAGAGAGAGAGAGAGAGACCACCACCACCACCACTGTGGACAAAGATATTTCCAGACATGGATGTAAAGTATGTTAGATGACATTCTTAGAAACCACTCCCCCCAAAAAACAATCACAGGGGAACAAATGTTTTTCTTAATCCAGATTTCATAAGTACTTCCTGGCACGGTCACTATAATAGAATCAAAGCATGCGGAGATCAGGGTTTGAAAAAGTGAAAGACAAGATTTTCTGAGATGGGTTCTGCATATTCCTGTGGGCTGACTGAATGAGTGACTAGAAAGTTTGGGTCCTTCACACTTCGACTGTCAGAAAATGAAGAGCACAAGCTTCAAGAGGTGTAGCCCCGCAGGCCACCCAGGAGCCCACCCGGACCTAGGCCAGGGTAGGGAATGAGCTGACAAGAAGTAACTGTCCTGCCAGGGGGTGAAGAAACAGAAAGCTCAGAAGGACGAAAAAGGCTGGGG
Source organism: Urocitellus parryii (assembly GCF_045843805.1). Lineage (NCBI taxonomy): Eukaryota > Metazoa > Chordata > Mammalia > Rodentia > Sciuridae > Urocitellus > Urocitellus parryii. The sequence goes on along the minus strand of NC_135541.1, from coordinate 43,713,415 downwards.
ATGGGGGACAGTGAGTGGCAATAGGGGTGGGCCTCTGCCCTGGAAGGATCAGAAAAAAAGCCTTTGATGGTAGCAAGGGAAGGGGCCAAAAGAAAAAGTACATTGATAAATGATAAGAATTAGTGTTTGTGCCTCTGACTTCAGTTCCCAAAGAAAAAAACATGGAGTCACTTGAGGGACCTATCTTTGCCAATCTTGCTAATGCCATTTGATGGGGAGAAAATTCAAATGTGTCTCAGAATGGAGGGCTGGGCCTTCAAATGCTGATAGCTCTCAAGTCTGTCTGTCTGCACACCCCAGGTAGCAAAGTCTTCCTCAAACATCTTTGCTCAGCTTTTAATCTAAAAAGCAACACACTCCCGATTGTTGGTGTTTCTTTTTTCCTGCTTGATCACACTGAACTACAGTTTCCTGCTGCTTTCTGGACAATGGAACATGAACAAAAAATGTAACTTAGTGTACTTAATACTTAACCCCTGTTTGTTATCACCCTAGACTGCCTCCCTAATGTTTTAAAGCCTTTAAAACATTTTTTTTCCTGCAAATCTGTTCAGAGTTCCCTAATTTTAGCTTCATCAAACTTAATACAACAAAATACCTTCAAAAATACAGCATACCTGTAAAGTCCATTTACAATGGTTTTTCAGTAGACCTATGCTTCTCAAGCATAGGAATATGCTATACCATTGAGAGAAAAAAAATAACTGTATTTAAATACTTACAAAAAAAAAAAAGGAAACAGGAAAGTTTTAAACTTAAATCCAGTTCCCAAAGGGAGGGGGAAAGAAAGAAAAGCAATTCTATGAACGCTGCCTTTATAATGAACAATCAGAAATTTCACTAGGCTAATTTGACAGAAATTTTTTCCTCATTTAAACAACATTACAAAAGTCCTGCATTATAAAATAGGGTAGAATAAATCAGTGTAATCAATAAAACTATACAACAATACAAATTACATATCTTCTGAGTGGGCAGTTTATTCTCTCTCTTTGCAGTCATGACTACAACATGCGCACTAAAAACAACTAGAACTGCCCAAACTATTGCTTAGTTTGTTTTGTTTTAAAAAAGGGTGCAATTTTATTGTATATACAACCAATTTACTGGTAATACCTTGGCTTATTGCAAGGTTCTGACAAAATGTTTGTCTAGGCTTTTTTCCCTTCACTGTGAAGCACTGAAAGCTGCTATTTTTTTTCTTTCTTTCTTTTCTGTTTTTTTCTTCCTTTTTTTAAATTTTTTTTTCTTTTTTTTTTTTTTAGTGCACATATGTCATAATAAAGTAATGCCCAGCTAAGTGCTATAGGGGAAGGCAAAGTATGCTGGCTGGCTATAGGAAGTGACACCGTACACTGACAATCACACCATACAACAGCGCCAAACGACTATTCAACCACTTATCAGACACATATGAAAATCCAAAATGTTTTATTTTATTTTTTTTTCCTTAAATAGAGATAACCAGTAAACAATTTTCAGAACTTGGAAGTTTAAAAACGTGCATATAAAAATGGGCATTATATACTTTTTATTGAATGTGGATTGACTGCAGTCTGCTAAGAAAAATGGGGTGTGGGAGCTGAAGAAAAAGGAAGTTGTCTTTTTTTTTTCTTTTTTTCTTTTTTTTTAAGGCTTGCTTGTGAAAGGAACAGTTGTAAAAACAAAATTGCTTGAAGCAGGGTCAGCTTAGTGCTTCACAGTTTGACTGCTTCTCTAAGAGGAGCCCTTCCTGCGCACGTGCATTCAAAAATCACAAAAAGTACAAAGACAAACACCTAAAACACACTGCGTCAAGTGCAGCACTGACTTTGGTCAAATTAAAAAAAAAAAAAAAAGGAAAAGGAAAAGAAAAATTAATAATTGCTAAGCTTTTTCTACATGATATAAGCAGGTATTGCATATTTTCATATATCTGGGGGGGGCGGGAAATAAGGAAGACTCCAAATAAATTGTAAAATGCAGCAACATCCAAAATACTGACATTCTAAGCATCTACAGATCTCAGCAATGCACTGCCACTGACCACACAGGACAATAACGACTACTCCTATCTGCGGGACAACTGACTTTCTATTGAGTTCTAGATGTTGAAACTGACGATGGCTGACATAAAAGTCACATTTACAAAAAGTGTCTCCAAATGCTTGACGAGGGAAAAACCCCTTTCAATAGAGGAGCATGTGCAACAATTCCACAAATAATCGCTATCCAGGGCAAGGCACATTGATATGGAATTTTTTGTTTTCGTGCAAATTAAGGAAAAAAAACAAAACAAAACAACATTGTTGGGGGGGGGAAGATGAGGAGCAAAGTGTCTTCCCAAGAATTTCAGTTACTTGATTGTATAGGACAGTAGTAGAACCCTTCTGAAGGGCTGAAAACAAAGTTTAAAGGCAAGTGCCTAGAGGAGGGTTACCATTACCATATTGTGTCTTAATGCACTCTACTTTATCCTACATTAACTATATAAAAATTAGTTACTAACACTAGAACATGCAGAGACTTCCTCTGATCAGCAGGGCCGCCAACCAGAACGTTTATATATGTATAGTTTAGGGAACCTTCTTGAAGTTGCATGGGAAGCAAAGGGGTGCTTCGCTGTCTGGTAGAAAAATCACTTGCACTTTTTTTTGTTTTTGTTTGTTTGTTTCTTTTTTTTTCTCTTTTTTTTTCTTTTTTACATAAGATACAGGACATTTGGGGGGTGCAAACTTTGTTTTTCCCTAACAAGTGCCCTTGATCTGAATGGGCACCAGCATTTGTGTCAGTATTGGTTTCATTATTATTATTATTTTTTTTTTCCCATAGCCCAGTTCAGGGACGCAAAGGTCTTTAAAACTTCTGGACAATCTCTGGTACCATGAGGTGTCTGATAACTGATAAATCCTATGTTGCCAGATACATGTAAAAATCTTCAGAATTGGCATAATTCATTATAATGACTTCTAGCTTATAAAATTAACAGATACCATGATTTCATTTTAGTTATGTGCTTTGATAACAGAAAATAATTAATTAGCATTTAATGTAGTTAACATATTGTGGTAAAAGCACCATTAGATTTGTTTTTTTGTTTTTTTTTTTAATTTTCCTTCAGTTTTTAAAGGGATACAAGTTTAACAATAAAAAACATAAAAAGCAAAAATAGCTCCCCTTTTTTCTTGCAAGGCTGTTTTTTACCCCAATAATTTAGAGTCCTGGGGTGGAAGGACTTGAAAAACAAAAATAGAATTTTCAACAATCTCTATCTTACAAAGATATTTAGCTATCCAATGAAATTGCACTTTACTCAATTCAAAATTCGATTGTTTTGATTGATTCCTGTCAGTTTCTGTCAACACAGACCATCTTCCCCATTTCCATGTGAATTTTTGTGTCATTGTTGAAATTGTTGAAAAATGTTGTTGTTGTTTTTAATGTAAGTGCAGCATTTCAAAACTTTTAAAAAACTGAATAGTAGTAGTAGTTTGCCATTTTCGGAATTGTTCTGCAACGTGAGTGGATTCATTGTCCTTGCGGGCCATGTTATATACTTAACTGCTGACTGCTGAACCAAACCAAACTAAAAGAAAAATAAAAAAGGAACATAACTGCATTTTCTTTTTCCAATATGTTACAGAAAAACATTGCCCTTTGACTGTCCCGTAAGTTATATATTGCAGATCTCAGCTACTACAAAAGATTTAGTTCTCCATGTGCCTCTTGAATGCTCAAGAAGGATCACACCTGTGTGGGTAAATTCATGAAATACTGTGAAACAGCCAGGCTCCGTAAGGAAAGTGTGTTACAGCAGGAAGTCAGTGAGCAAGGGTAGTCCTCCGCTAGCCACATCACCTAATGCTCACGCTACCACGGAAACACTCCAAATGTTACAAAGCCCAACCATTTCCAGCACCATATGAGAAATTACAACAGTCCCTAAAGTATTTAAAAAAAAAATCCCAAAAGGTTATGGCCTTTGCTGTTTGACCATAATGCTTGCTGTTTCCATGTACAAGTTGATTTGAATCGGTTTTTCTCCCCTTCCACTGACAGTGAAGTTGTAACCGCGCTGGGTTGAGGTTGCGTCCATGTTACAGAGTTGAGAAGGGGTCAGGTGGTCTGTCTGGTGGATGGTGGGACGCTGCAACTTTTATCCCAGGTACCAGGACTGGAAGACAAAAGGAAGAGTGCAGTTAGAAGGGCAGTTTGTGGGGCTGGGGTGTAGCTCACTTACACAGCGCTTGACTGGTGTGTGTGAGGCCCTGGGTTCTATCCTTGTCACAAAAAAACAGAAGTCCAGTTTGCAAAACAGCCTATTTTAGAAGTTGACCATCTTGTTTCTCATTCAATTCTCAGCCTGGAATACAGAATATCTTCACCCAAGAAGAGCTGAGTGAATGGAGAATGGGAGAAAGAAGAGGTTTCATGGGGTAATGAATGGCTAGGTGACTTGGATGATTTTCAGTGTCTCCTTCCAATGAGTGGGCACACATTGGGTGCCCACAGGGTGACTGCAGCATTCTTTAGCAGGCACAGGTGTTAGCAACAATACCATAAGTGAGAGGAGGTAAAGGGGAGAAGCCCTTGGTCATCTCTTGGGTAATTTAGGGAAAGCCACTCATTTCTCTTACTCTCTCCTTCTTCGTATGTGTGCGAGGTCGACTTCAGGAAATAAATTAAAGCTCCTTTCAGTCCAATATTTCTAAAATAATATTTTCAGAAAGGACACATAATCATCAAAAAGGAGCAAGGCTTTGCCTTGGTAACTGCCACTAGGTCCACAGGGTAAATGAAGCTATGCTTTTGTCCCTTCAGCATTTAAAGGTCTCCATGTCTGGGCCCAGCTACCTTCTCCTTTCATGAACCCATAGATGATCAGCTTTGAGTCATACTCCAGTAGGACATTACTTTATCTGCTGGCATTTCTTTGTCAGCAAGGAAAGTTAAGTTCGCTAAACAAAGTGACCAAGTATAGACTAATATCAGAGTCTTAAGTGAATTAGAAAGTATATGGCCTTTGCCAACTTTCCTCCGGCAATACCCTGAAAAATTCACTACATTTGTCATTAGTCACTGAAAAGTGCCTCAGAGTGGGTCATGTGTGGATGATCCAGTCAGGTGAAGGCCTGGCCTTGTCTAAGAGATTCCATTAGGTAAAGTCAGGACTGGCTGAAGAATGGCTAAAAAAAGAGCTACCTGGAGGTTGGTGTAAGATTTCCTGGTTACACAAACTACCTTTGATTTCCAGAGGAGTTTAAAAACCCTCAGTCTAAAGTGAACAAGTGCTCATCATTTGATGTTATTCTTCATCCACATGCTTTGAGGAAAACAATAGAGCCTCTTGTGTCCTGAAAGGAAATCATTCTGGCAACTACACATGGCCTACATCTAACTAGACCAAAGAAAGAAGAGGGAGAAAAGAAGGAGAGGGACTCAGGCCCCAAAGTGTTTTTATTTTTAGTAGGCCTCTCCTAAATAGCGGATGCTGATCCACGTTAGAACTGCATTCACACTTTAACAGAACACTCTCAAACTCTGAGTGTGGCAAACAATGCTCACAATTTCTGTTTGCACACTTTCTAAGGCAGTTGTAAAATTCCAGACTTCTTTAATGTGACAGACCGGTTAATTCTTAAAGCAAAGGCCTGGGACTCAGTGAGTCGGCAGGGGGAGCAGTTTTCCATACCACTGTCTCTGGACGAGACCTCAGGGCACTACAAAAATCTGCAGTGCCTCTGCACTTCTCTTAAAAAGCAAAGCAAAAAAAAAAAAAAAAAAGTTTCTTCACACATCTTACTATTCAGTATGTGCCTTGCCGACAAGGTTACCCCAGAGCAGCTCTGTAATCCTTCACTGAAATAGGCTTTATTGATTGCTCTGGTCTATTGTTCTCTTTTCAAGTCCCCCAAGTTCAAGTTCATCCTGGTGTTACATCATGTCTGGTTGCTAAGAGCAACCAGACAGACCCAGACGTGACTATCATTAGCAAGAAACCCTCCGCTCTCCTCCCACCAACCTTCCAGTGGTTCTGACGTAGCAGGCCCACTGCAAACACATTGAAGTATTTATTCTGCCTAATTTATGACCTACACAGCAAGCAAGACCCCCACTCCAAAAACCAACACTGTTGTATATTTAATTAATCTGTCTTTCTCTGGCACTTGGGAAAGTTAGACAAAGGACTAATTATTGTGTTTCACTCTCCACACTTTTCTTTTGGGGGGTGAATATTTGCATGGGAAAGAAAACTACAAGGCCCAGCTTTGGGCCCCTCCCCTTTTTCTTTTTGCCCTATTGACATTTCATGAAATACTTTAGCTGCTTAAGGGAATTAGGAAAAAAAATGCGATGTGAATGTTACTCCTTCTGAGTTGGTATTCAGTAACACAAATCAACTCATGACATGTTTAAATTTAAATGCTAACCACACACTCTCAGAGTTACTTTAAAGGTTAGTTTTTAATCAATAGAAGTTGCTGACTCTGGGTTTTTGAGCTGCATGCTGCAACTCTTGGGCTTTTGTCTAACGTTAAAGCTTGCGAACTTTCTTTCCTTGAGATGATTTTAGCAATGATTTGCAGACAGAAGGCTATTGTGTTCTGACCAGCAACATGTCAATAGAGGAGCCAAGCTGCCCTGTGGTGGGGTGTCAATATGACTCCTGAGGCAGGGGTTGGGGGTCTTTAATAACCCGTGAAAAAACCTTAATTAACCCTTTCAGGCCCAAACCAAAACCTATTCTTCAACTTTTTTACTCCTGTAATTTGACCATTAGTACTTATTTCAACATCACTCTAATCTTCATGACAATTAACCCGGCTACTTGACCAGGATCTTCCAGAGGGGGAAGTCAGGGAAACCACACCAGGAACCCATCTTTCTTTCTTTCTTTGGCAGAAATAGCAGATAAACAGTTCTAATAATAGTAAATTCGTCCATTTCACCAAATTTCCTAATGATCAGTTTGCACTTGAAGATTCTCATAATCTTTCTGTGACCAGCGTGACAGTCACACATGGATAAGCCTCTTGACTTCTGTGAACTTCCATGAACTGCAGAAACACCAGATGGACAAGACAACTTTTGGAAAAGCCTATTTTCTTGTGTGATATTTTCTTTTAATTTTCATTATGCAAGCAGGGAAAGTTTCAAAACATTCATTGAAGAATGATTCTGCCTATTTTCTTCTTGGGCCATACAGGAAATATATAAAAGAAATCTGAGATTGTTAAATTGTTGGGATTGAATAGCAAATCACTGGGAAAATGTTGACACATTAAACAAAATTCATTTATGGAGAGTCAAAAAATCGTCTCCAGACATTTACTGACATAAGCTTAGGTTTCATATGGTTTCTGCCTTCATACTTTATAGCCCCTTAATCTATTCTACTGTAGCCAGATGGACTACAAAGGAATCTCTGTCCCTTATCTCCTGTGAGTTGCAATATTACAATACAATATCGGATGATGTTATCTTGATACATTTACATTAAGGAAGTAAACACAGAGCTTTGATCTATTTTTTCCCCTCAGGAACATTCAGCTACAGTTGTTTTGGAGGTCCATAAATCCACACTCCCACAAAGTCTCTGGTTGGGTACAATTAGTCAGTTACATTCCCAATGCCTACAGCTTGTGATGTACTGGGGGTGGGAGGGGGGAACTGTCCTCTTTCAGTGTTCAAGGTGAAACATCAAAAGAAATCTGCAGTCCGGGACAAGAGCTCAGCTTTCCTTCTCTCCAGTCAGATGAAGAAGTAATCTCATCAGGTTGGAAAGTGCTGACTAAGGATTTAATAAAGTGCCTGCAGATGTGGCGTCTCTAAGGTATTCAACTCATGTAATGCAAAACAGCTCCACGCTGAATGTGCTTATAAAATTTCATTTAACCATTGCAGCGCGACATTTTTTTTTCCCCTTCACAGTTCTCTATGGAGTTTTACCACACCTCCCGCCCCTTAATTTACAGTTCGAATCCCATTCTGCCTGAATTCTGGAATACTCACAGTACTTTAGGAACCACAAACAGTATCTATCCGACTGCATCCTAAACAGGAAACCTGGAACGGCAGGCCAATCTGACAGTGCCAATCTGTTTCATTTCTTATGCCTCATGGAGAGCAATTAGGACACTGAGACCATTTTCCAAAGTTGGGTCTTGAGGGTACTGAAGACGAGGTGGGTGAAGCCAAGGGACACAACTCCTTAACTAATGACACACATTCCAATGTGTAGGGCAACTTCTGAAAAAGCCTTTTATAGCTTTTCACAGAGAGGACAGGATGCACATTTTAAAAACAGAAAGAAATATGTCTGTCTGAGATAGTTATATTTTCACTTGAACCAAAAGGGGGAAAAAAAGATAGGGTGCTGGGGGTGGGGGTGTGTGTGTGGAACAGACTGTGACAGGGCAGAATCTGTTTTTCAAATTAAAAAGTTAAACAAAAGGCCTCAAGGGCAAAGTTTAACACTGCGGAAGGAGGTTGTTAATGTGGAATCCAGAACTGGGTGTGACACTTTGCTTTCTTCTCCTGGCAAGGTGGGTTATTTAAGGACATTTACACACATAAAACGGAAACACAAAAATACAGGGAGCTTCTCCCCCACCTCCCAGGCTCAATTCCCCACCGGCCCCCAAAGAGGATGCTGCTAACTAAGACTGCATGAGTCACAGTCACCATTTTGCCTTTTCTCTCAAGGCTACCTCTGCTGGGTCACACTAATCCAGTTAGCTATTTTTGGCTTCCTGCTCTTATTTGGATGAACTAAGCTCACTACTGATTATGAATGAGTTGTCCTTGGCAAACCAGTCCCATACCTGGTAGTCCCCTCTCCCTGCTCCAATACGATGGAAGTAAATAGGACCTCGGAGTAGGCTTCTCCCATTAGTATCAACCACTTGGGAGCATTAGTCACTCATTCAGTGAGCACTTAGGGCTGACTGTGTGCTGGGTGCTAGAGATACAGGCTCTGGGGATTCTGTGAATAAAATACATATGGTCCCTGCTCTTGAGGATTTTATTGTCTAGCAGGAAGAAGGGGCTGGATTTTAGACTTCCATACTCTTCCCAATACCAGAAATCTTGCTTTCCTCACAGTAGGATCTTTGTAAACTGAAGAGGCTGATATGTACTGTCAGAAGGACTCGGACTCAGGCCCATTCTTCCCACTGACTCCCTGTGTGACTCCCAGTAAAGCCGGCCCTGTTCCCGGGAGCCCAGAGGATGGCCGTGAGGACCATTCTGCAGTTGGATGCAGAATGTGAGAGGAAGGCGTTGGTTTCCATGGGTTCCTTCTGAAGAGAGTGGCAAGCTATTCTCAGGTGTTAGTTATTGGTATTGCCAGCCTTGGGCTTTGATCTCTGTGGTCATTCTTCTTGTCTGATTTTATTTTGTTAATTAAAGAAAGCCTGTTTTCAATAACTCTAAACCAAGACTTGTTTATTGTACAGGAAACTATTAAAACATTAATGGGCTGTGAGTGGCCCTGCTCACCTTAGAGGCCTTATCTTTCCACCACTTGTACTCAACACTTGTGCCCTGTTAAACTTCTTTTAGATCCCCGAAGCCAAGTGCTTTCTCCCTGTTGGGCCTTGGATCATTCTGAGCCTCTTCCTTGGCTTTTCTAGCACTTTGCTCATCCTTGGGTTCCAAGTTACATGTTCCTTCCTCTGAGAGGTCTTCTTAGGGACTTTACCCACAGGGTTCACCTATCATGGTGGCTGAACTAGAATAACCTGTTTTTTTTCCTTAAGAAAGATGCCTCCCTTCTCAGGTGTGGCATCCCCGTGTCCGGCACACAAGGTGCCTGACAAACACCATTGAATAAGCAAGGAGAAACATGCTGCATACAACTTCCCAAAGCCAGGCATCTCTCACCTAAGGAGGGTAAAGCAAGGCCTCTAGATGAGTGACTCCTGGCCTGGTAGGGCCACATCCACACTCACACCACATGCTCATGCCTCCCCAAATAACAGGCACTCTCCCTGGAGAAACACGAGACTCCACAAGCCGCCCCAGGCAGTTCCGACGCAGGAGCTGCTGCATGGGGCCGAGAGTGGCCCAGCGCGTCAGCAGCATGTGCCACGGTTCTGTAACATGGACCGCTGCCTGCTTGCTACGAGCACAGAGCCGTTGTCCAAACCACCGCTCCCTGGAGAATGGCTGTGCTGCTCCCAGCCAAGACCTCCGTTTTGGTTCAAACCTCAAGATGGGAAAACACTAATCTTTTTACCCCATAAGCCATCCGGTACCTCCAAACCTTGAGAGCACACAATCCAATTATGCAGACAGTGTTCCAAGGTCGGAATCTTTCACCATATCCCAGGCTGCCCCGGTGTTCCTTACCACCAAGTCAATTTTTCTTTTGGTCTCCCTTTATGTTTTCATTGATTAATCTTTTACCTCAGGAAACCAAAGACTTATGGATTAAAAATCGCACGATGACCCACTGGCAAGGCTCTGAAGACTAACTGGAGGGCTGCGTGCATGGTGCAAAGATCTAGAACTCCGAAGTCCACATTACAGGAAGACGAGCGCCAGCACTGTTATGGGTGAGTTAGATGACCCTAGGGAAGCTAGTCAGCCCCTCTGAGTCTCAGTTTTCCATTCTATGAAATGGAGATACCAACTTTACCCATCTGTGGGGATTAGATGAGATGATACCCGGTTAGGGGCAAGGACAGAAAACCATCTTGGGGTGTGAACCAAAACAGAGTTTCTCTAACTATAAAATGGGTCTGGGACCTTAGGATCCCCCTGAGACCTAAAGAGAACCATTTTCCTAGCAAAGTTATCCCTTAACAAGGCACTTTCTCTGATTTAATGATATAATTTCTTAGTTAAAAGTAGCAGCTGCGTCAGTTCCCTTTCCCCAGTTGCAAGAGAAAGTTCTTGAGAAAATAAAAATCTGTCTTTAATTGCAGTATTAAAATCAGAGCGGCGAAACCAACGGCACAAAAGGAATTGGCTCAAGTTTATGAAAGGCATTTGGGCCCTTGCCTTGCAAGGCTAACTGAGCCTCGGAGGTTGGGGGTGAGGGGGAAAGGGGAGGGAGGGAAGGAGTAGTCAGGCAACCAAGTGGGACAGAAACAATCCTATTTTGGTTTTTGTTAGCGAATGGCATACTACATAGATCAGAGACTTCTTATAAAATACAAACCCCCACTGTACACAAAGCACAGGAAAATGTGAGGAAAAAAGGGAAAAACTAAAAGCAGCTTAGGGTGTGTTAACGCTGCTATTCTGTCAGCTTAAAGAGTATTTTATGCTTGATCAACAGCTCTTTTTTATTGTGCTTTTCTTTCATTCATTCAAGACATCAAAGCCGGGCACCACCAGCGTACCTGCCCTTCTGGAGCCGCTTAGGAGGAGGTTCTAATGAAGCCCGACTCTGGGAGCCGGAGACCCCCGTGGACACGGCAGTTCAAAGGGAATATTTCAACAATGATTACATTTTGTAAATCTTTTTATGAAAGAGACAGCTTATTTCCTGCTTTTTCATGAAAAATAGATTCTGTCCATTAAAGTGAGCCCGCGCCACGGAAGCTGCCTGAGATCTGAGGTGCAGCGTGGAGATTAAGGGGACAAGGACCCGATGAACTCGTCCAGTGCGCCCATCTATCGGGCCCAGGATGGCACTGCCGGATGTGCTGGGCGGAGCCCAGACAGTGCGCTGGATGCTGGGCTGTGGGAGAGGCGGTGACAGCGGGGCTGGGTGGTTGTCTTCTCACCTTGGGCCTTGTGTTTATGATCTGTTCTTTTTTAACTTTTTTGACTCCACAAAGGCCAACAAGATATCAAGAGGCATCAGGCTGCCCCTTCTATGGCACAAGCGCAAGACCAAAGACTTTAGTTATAGATTCATTAAATGCTGTATTTTCATGCCCTGAGATGGGACAAATTCTTCTCCATATGGGAAGTTGGCCATAAAAAGCTGGCTCTGCTCTCAAGACACAATGCTGGCTTCATTAGTGCCTAATGTCTGCCCCAAAGGCAAAAATAAAGGAGCGGCCCAGCCCTTTGTAAGTTTTGATTTCACATTAAAATCATCTTTTCCCTAGGGTTTTTTTTTTTTTTTTTTTTTTTTTGGCAGGGAGAACACTGTGGGGAGTGGGGAAGGAAGGGAATATGGTTTCCTGGGGAGCTATGAAATGAAAAAATGTATGTTTTCTACACATTGGATTCCAATTTTAATTAAATGCCTGTTGTCTAACAAGTGCAGACAGTCACACTTGGGGTTGGCCCAACGGTGGCCCAGGGAGGTAACCTTTCTGTTTAAAGAGAGAGGCGTGGGAGTGGAGGTCGGCGCTCAGCAGAGCGTGGCCCCATTATAATAATGATTCTACTGTGTGCTTCCTCACTCCTGCTCTTCCCAAACATGGCTCAGGTCGCAGCGGATCCATCATGAGGTCCGACTGTTTGCACTGTGCAGGTAGATACGGTCCAAAAGGGGAAGAACAACATTACTGTGGAAAGTCCAGTGGCTTCAGAAATTCTCCAAGAGACACCCTGTAATAGAATTCCAGAAGAGCCGCTCCCTTGCCAGAAACAGATTCCCAGTCTAACCTTTCCAGCCGGGGAGACCTTCCAAACGCTGGGCAGCATCTGCCCCTTTGGGCTTCTTCACCCCACTGCGCACCGCCCCCACCCCCTTCTTCTGTACTTTAACCCTTCTCGGTGCCCTGTCCCTGTCCCTCCCTTTCCTTCCTCCTCCAAGTCTCTCCTGCCCTCCACACCTGTGGCTGAGCTGCCCATGAGAATGAGGTCAGACCCTTGCCCTCTCAAGGAGTGTCCAAAACCGACAGTCCTTCCCGGTCCACTCACGGCAAGGAGAAGGCAGAGAAGGAGAAATGGAGCTGCCAGCCATCAGATCCATGAAAACAGAGAGTGGGGGACAGTGAGGTGCAACCGAGGGCTGGACTGCCGGGCCTGGGTGCTGGACCAACCCCAGCCCAGATCCTGGTGCTGTGGGGCCCAGCACCTCCTGAGACCTCTCTGGTTGTAGGACACAGATTCCGTTCCTTTACCTTTCTTCACTTTGCTTTAGATTCTTGGTTGTCTGTGACTCATTCTCAGTGTTAGATGTCTCACCAACTGGGGTGAAACTGGGCATATCCCTCACTGAGGTTAGAGTGAGCATGACCAAGGGAAAAGTCCGATCATGGGCTCAGAGACCTAAACCCTGCACTGTGGACATCAGGGGTCCAACTTAACTTCTCTGCACACCAGGCCTCAGTATCATACCAGTTACACAGCATCTGAGGGAGGAAATAAAATGCAAAATGGCTTTGAAATATTAGCCTAAAATCGAAGTAAGCAGCATCATATGGGAAGCACCACTGTGATCTGGATGGGGGGCTGGAGGTCAGGGTTTCATCTGAGCCAAGATTTTTCCGTAGTGCGTCCCTGAAAGCCCAATCCAGGAACTGGTGAACAATGCTTTCCTCCTCCTCCTGAAAATGTGGTAGGATTTAGGTTTTAACAACAAGACTTGTCTTTGTTAAGACGTGACTTGCAAAACAAACTTACAGGGGAGAGTTGCAGTTTCAAATGACGGTATTTTTTTGTTGTTTTTAATGCTGAAATAGCAAATGCTTTTTATGTTTGGATTTATTTCCTTCTAAATTTGAAGATTAAATTTACAACCAAGCAATATTCATTATTACAAATAATTAGATTCTTTCTAAGTATCTCCAGGATGTGAGTGGGCGGTATCTTGATGGAGATGGGTGGGTGCAAGGTGAAGTTCCTGCAAACCTGCACCCACAGTCTCTTGAAGGGTCTTACCAGTGATTTGGACACGTACGTAACATATGTGATTGGTACAGCCACTTGGCTTTCCTGGAAGGGATTTGCTTCTTGGAGAGAGGTAATATCATTCTAATACGGAAAATTTAATTTATTTTTTACCTTTTTAGTAATGACTTTTGAGATGGAGGAGATCATGCAAGCAAAAATTGTTGAAGACAGATTCAAGAATGTGTTTTCTAAAATCAAGCATACAAGCAAATTTGTTCTCTCTTGGTTTTTGATAAATTCCATTTGGTTAGTGCTCTATCAGTAACTGAGATATAGGAATCCACTCAGAACACACACACACACACACACACACACACACACACACCACACAGCGCTAGTGTGGAATAGCCCCACACTTCTATAGTCACTTTATTATCATTTAATAAAACCAATTAGGAATTACATGACAGTCATATGTTTATAAATTCTTCATGATCTTTTCCCCTTGTTAAATGACCATATGGATAGGAGATCCTATTATTTATTTTGCCAGAATGTGGCAGGTTCAAATGATATAGATTCACTTTCATTCTGATTCGGCAATCACAAACATCCTGCAGACATGCCAACTTGTGCTCTTCTAGAAGACAGTTCCATTAAAAAACACTTCGAGATTTTTCTTTTCTGTTAAAGAAGTGAATCATCTGAGCTAAAATATGACTTCCTGTTTGACTGCATCAGCCTTTTCGTATTGTTCTCCAGGAACACGTTTACGAGTTCAAGTTCAGGTTTAAACTAAATAAAACACTCCTCAGGAGTTTATAACTGAGCCTCATTTACATGTGCTCCCTCTGAACTCTGCCGGCGCAGTATGCCAGTTTCCAAGGCTTGGTGAAGGAATGTTTTACAGTTGGAATCCGGACTGCTTTCTCAGGCATTGCAGACCCCTCAGAGGCTGCGCTGCGTGGAGCTCTAGTTGGTATTAAATGTTTCTTCAGATCTACCACAGAGGCAAGCAAAGAGAAAACAGGGCAGGAGCCAACAGAACTGGATCTTCTCAATTTTCCCTGTAAAGCTTTTGAGTTAACATTATACTTAAAAGGTGAGCCATGGATTCTAGAGGTATATTCTAGACTTCCATAGCCAGTGTGATTTCAAGTTTTACTTCAGTTATTTTCATCTCTTCATGGATGTGGCCAAGGCACATTTATTTTCTTCAGATGTAAAAACCAGGGTTTGCTAAACTCTTTTTCTGCCTTTAAAATGAAATTGAAAAGAGCTATGAAGAGAAATGCTCCCAGCCCCAAAGTGATTCCATGGTATGTTTACCAAAACCCTCAGAGATTTGTGAGGTCAAAGAGAGCTCAGGATTGTCCAGTTAATAAAGGTGGGCCAGAGAGGAAGAAATGGTTGTTTTGGGTCTAGAAACAGGATAAGCCAAAGGAGGGATTCTGGGCACTCAAAGGGAAGTAATCTGGGTAAAGCTCATTTCCTTGTTGGTTGAGGCTGAGAATCAATCTCATCACTGAGCAAGGGTCCAGAAGTTCAGAGAAGCTAGCCATGGTAATGGAAAGGCAGTAGGAAAAAAAAAAAAAAAAAAAAAAGACAATGGACTCTGTCTCTCAGCTTCTTTCTGAATCTGAGTTTATCAAGCAAGACTGGATAATCACTGACAAACTGGCCAAGCTAACGGTAATTGTTCCCTTAGGGCAGTGCCTAAGGGGAACCCTGGTTTTTACATCTGAAGCATCTCTTTGTACCAGAGCAGCTCTGCCCTGCACGTGAGCATCCTCGGCCAAGGCCAACCCCTTAGGTTGTAGAGCTCCCAGTTCTCAGGTTCAGCAGCTGCATTCCACAGAGTGATATGAGATGACTTCAATAAATGGCTGGAAAATAAACGCTGCTATGGGGTTCAGAGAAGAGCCACACAGCTGAGGGTGGAAGGGCTCAGAGTCCACGGTGAATCTAGATCTCAGTTTGCACCTCTGTTGAGAAGGGATTAAGACCAACATCCTAGCTTGGTGGTGGAGAGGAGGAAATGAAACAATATACAAAAGTGTTCTATCTTGTGACAAAAATCAGTTCCAGGAGGCCAGAGCTGATGCTTTGTTTTTGAAGTGAAGGGAAGGATTCCTTTCTGCCTTGGGGAAGACAGAAATCTCATCTTTATATGCCAGCTCAGGGACTTTTCTTATCTTAGTATAATAACAGCACAAAGCATACTGGCTCTATGCTGGGATTCGATTCCTTTCCCCCGCACCCCCCCCCCATTCCCTGAACTCAGTCTAGTTCAAAGGCTGAAAACGTCCAGGGGTTCTTAAAACCAAATTATAGGCAAATATGCTTCCAAATCCAATCCTTTCTATGAACATGAGGAGTTTCCTCTGTGGAAAAAAACATGAATAAAAGTGGGACTGATTAGATGATGTGCTGAGAAGCAGTGACACTGGATTCTTTTGGGGGCATCAGTTTAGATATGGTGATTGGGCAAAATCAGGACTCACAGCTCTTAGTCTCAGTCTCAGTTTCTCAGTCTTTACCCAGGACCGATTGACCAATCTACAAAAATAAGATAATTTGCAGGTAACATATTCTCCACATTGGTCAAATCCCAAATGTTTTTTTGTTAATATTTCTCTTTCATAAATATTGAAATAATTTTGGTTCATTCTCCACTGCTCTTTGGATCCCTGTCATTAAGGGTTACTGTTAGGAAACAAATCAAGCATAACTGCCAAAATAGTTATTATTATTAATAACAAATAATAGCAACAAATAATTTTAACAAATAATAGTAATTATTTTTAAAACAACTCTGGAAAATGGTGGATGGGAGGTGTTTGAAACTCAAATGGTTTGCAGACTTTCCTAAGGATTTAATTTACCCATGTGGATCCTAATTGTTTTGAAGACAAAATAATTTGATATTTGATAGTTCAAAAACGTTCTGCATTTCTTGATGTGTAGGTAGGTAATTCATATCTCATATTATTTAATTTATACTGGATCTTTTGGTAAAATAGTAGTCTCATCTTTCTATAATTTTATTTAAGTAACAGAAGGCACCAAATTTGGAAACATGCTCGATTGATAGAGCTCTCTGGAAGGGAGTGGATGAAGAGAGCAAGCTATTTCTTTGAAGCAAATTAGGAGTGGCCTTCTCTTTCAACCTAGCTTAGAGTTAGCAGGTGGTTGGAATTTCCCATCTTACTCTGAGGCTTAATTCTGTAGTTGGTTCCTATGCAAACCAAGCAGCCAGAAAGGGGTGCAAGGAGATAGTCCACATTTGACAGTATTGACCCCAGGGCTGAGAAGCATTAGTGAATTCCATAAGGAGTTTCATCCAGCAGCTCTTGGTTTACAAAGGTCACTGTGATGCAAAGCCCAGGGGATGAGCCAAGCAAATTGTCTTCCTGGAAGATGGTGGGGCAGGGGAAAGGGCAACCATGATGCTACTAGGAGGGTAGTGTGAAGAGAATCTGGTCCATCTTTAGACTTTGACAGAAAGAAATATTGGGGTAGAGGCCAACTAAGAGATGCAGCATGGCTCTAGCTGAATGGTAATGATGTAACAAAGAGTAGCATTCAGCACTATCCAGATACCAGAGAGAACAATTGACAGATATTAAAATCATTATAAGATGTGAAATTAGATCTCTCACTGCTTCATTATCACTATATTTCATAATATTTGTCTAGAAAGGCACACAAAGCCTATCAGGTTAAATTAATCCTAATGATCAATTTTAGTTTTATTCTAATTAAACAATTTCAATTTAATTAATGCAAGCACAGAAATTAGTCAAAATTACAAATGTAAATGTTGAACTTTAAATCAAAGGTCCTCCCTACTCCCTGGCTCATGCAGAAGCACTTTAAAGTGCTTGCCCATGAAGGTGGATGAGAATTTTAACCTTTGTCTGCACTGTGAAGGACAGAAAAAAAATGTGCAACCAAAGAGACAGCAGCACAGGCTTCCCTTTCACAAACACACACACATGCGTACACGCACACTCGATACCATGTGGTAGTCTATGCACATCTGAATATCAAGCTTTTGTTCCTCAGGATTCCAAAGCACTGGGATCAGTTTAATGGGTACTGGGCTTTTATAGAAGACTTTTGTAGTAGAAATCATGCACTTATTTGGAGGTGCTACTTTAGCAAAGTGATAAGAACTTTATTCCAAAATGCACTAAAAGCAATATCAGAAAGATGACAGGGTCCAGAGCAGATAATATTTAAGGAAATTACCAGCTTCAGCATACATTATTCTTATAACTTCAAAAAATACTGGCATCTTAAAATGGATTTGAAAATAGTATGGGGTACATGTGTCTGAGTCATCCTATAATGACATTTAAAGAGTCTTTCTCCCCCTTCATAAAAATCCACAGTAGATGGAATCCAGAGCTCTAAAAATATGAGGAAGAAAAAGATCTGGAAAAATGAACTTTTTTTTCCTTTTAGGGCATACAAATCTGAAAGAGAAATACATGTTGCTTTCCTTCTTTTTTTTATATTTAAAAAATTTGTACTGGTGAATCATACTGAATACCAGATCTGTATTTCTCCCAACTCTTAGTCTTAGAAGAAAATTTTATGTTATCACTGTTATCAATAAGATAGCCACAACTTCTTTTCCCCAAAGGAGGCCTTCATCCATGGTCTTCAATCTTGTTCTTGATTGTATATGAGAATTATCTGATAGCAATCAAGTCACTATTACTGTTTGGGGACATTAGAGGAGAACAGCAGAGTCATTTAATAATATAGTTGATTAATATAATAATCATCATTAAATTTAGTAATGATAGTGGGATTCGCCTTACCTTTGCTAATGATCATGGACAATTCATTTTTGGACTGCCAGGGGTAGCAATGGTTTCTGAAATATTAACTTCTACCCCATGGGAATGACACTTAGCCCATCACATTTAATTTCTGACCTTCACTGAACAGCATGATCCTAATCCCTTGATTTCATAATCTTAACTAGGAAACATTAAAATATGGATTGACTCCAGTTGGCAGGAATCTTTATGTTCTTTTCACTAAAAAAGCTATAAATTCAATGGCTGACCTTTTATTTCCAGGTCACAAATGACACCCACTCAGTTTTGTCCGTTCACATAGGATTTATGTTAGGGTCTACAGGTATAAGCCATGAAAGTTGAACTTTAATGAAATGTCTTTCAAAGATGTGCACTTAACCAAAAATTTTCCACAAAAAAAATTAGCAGGTGGCCTTTTCAAAACAGCTATGATATCCTCAGGTTCACTGCTCACTTCGACTAAATCTATTTTCACTTGTAGTAAGTTTCTCCTAATATCATTTTTTCTGGGGCTACAGATTATGTTTGTGTGTGGAAGATAACAATACCTTAGCTCCCAATTTAGGTTTCCAAACTGAAAGATTTCTGAAATGCTTGCTTTACCATCACCATAATTCATCTACCTCCAGCTGAAAAACGTTCCTGTCCTTTTTCACAAAATCAATTGTATTGATGGGAGGCATTCTGGGTTGTCAATCAGGGAAATGTGATTTGATGGGACCCCAAAGCAGTGAGATAAGGACAGGAATAGCAAAACCTGCTCAGGCCCACACCATCAGAGTGAGATCAATGCTTCCCATAATACTCTTCCTGTCCATGTAGCACCCTAACTGTCACAATTAATAATGTGGAAGCAGCTGATTAACTTAAGTAAAGTGCTCTCTGCTGTGTAAACACATAAAGATCTATGAGGTGGGGGGGGGCAGGGGCAGAAAAGAACAAAATGTCATTTTTATTTTTCATGTGGACACGTTCTCACTTTCCATTCTTCTCTTGTAACAATTACTGTACCCAGCCCCTCTGACAGAGTCAATAAATTGATCTGGGTCTTGATGCAGCAGCAAGACAGACTGATCTGATGCATCATTATCTGCCATACGGGTGGGGGTGGGGCGGGGGGTGCACCCAGGTAACAGAGGGCCAAGGGGAGGGAGTCTGGAAAGGTGAGCCAGAATGGCCCTAGGTAGGTAATCAGCGCTTCACGCGGAGCTTCTGGAATAGGCAGTTGCTCACGTGGTGTGTGTTGGTGTGCGTGCGATGGAAAGGGGAGAGAGAAAAAGAAACCACTGACTTCCACTTGGCTGAAGGATGCAGCCTAAGTGATACGGTATGCACCACTTATTTGGGTCCCTGCGGTATTTCCGTCACTCACACCGATCTGCAATTCAATGAGGATCACCACCCCATTAGGGCGATCATGTCAGTTGTATACCTGACAAAATAAACATTCAGAAACTGTGCTCCCAGGCTCAGAGCTTGGTTTTGCACTGGGATTTGTTCCCTTCCTCCCTCACCAGACAGGCATAGTGTTTAATTGTTTTTTAATATGAAATTACACACAGAGACTCCCCGTATGCCATTCCTTGGTGTGTTTGTCCTTAAGTGGAGAAACTACTGCTGTTAGTTGAGCTTTAACTTGCTCCTTGGGAGAATGCTAAGCATTATCTTAATAAATAAATATCATTCATTGTGGCTAATGAGGGAATTCGTGGCACAACGTATGGAAAACAGACGTGGGGGATGCAGCAAGAGGAGGCTCAGCTCAAGAAGGGATTGTTTGGGGGAGGGGCTGGGGTTGTGGCTCAAGTGGTAGCGTGCTGGCCTGGCATGCTCGAGGCACTGGGTTCGATCCTCAACACCATATAAAAATAAAATAAAGATATTATGTCCACCTAAAAAAAACCTAAAAAATAAATATTAAAAAAAGAAGGGGGTGTCCTTTTCAGATGAACAGTCCCCAGTTTCTTCTCCCCCAGTCATAGGACCCTTGTCTTGAAGATGAAGGAAGCACCTCTATCTTATCTCCAGTGCTCACATAAGTTTGATTTGAGGAGAAATGAATCAGCAGCACGCAATGGCATCCCACATACTCGTACAGGGTGCTGGGGCTTCACTTAAACTCGATTGAACCTTTACACAACTCTAAGTGGAATGCAGAAGTTAATTTATAATTTTAGAAATGTGACATCTGAGGTTCAGAAAGGGTCCAAATGACCTCCAGTTTTTTCAAATTTGGATGTGCCTTGCCTGAAAGCCTATAATTTCTCCACTGGGTCATACCACCCAGGACTTCGTGACCACACACCTTTACTGCTTCTACACCCTGTGAAATCCTACCTCTGGTAAGTGTAACACCGTGCCAGGTTAAGATGTCTTCACCTGCAAAGGAACATTTGCAGAACTCTTCTCTGCTCCGTGTGCTTGTCAGTGTTTTAAAAAATGGCAACAGACGTTGAGTGGTGGGTCTGAAGGTTAGACCAGGGTGCACCCATGAATATGTGCAGGCCTGTATTCAGTGGTGAAGCACGTGGACTTTATTCTGTGGGAGCCAAGGACAGGTGCAGGGCACAGCGGGATCTCCATATGTGAAGACACCTTAACCATCTTAGGGTTCTCCCCAGTTAATGAGCTACTCTTCTCACCCACATATAGATTACACCCGTTTCAATGGTCTCCCTTATTGCCCTCACTGTACTTGTTTGCTTTTCTCTCTAGAAGCCTGTGAGCTATGTATGGAGGGAGTGGATTAAACACATCTATGATTCCCCTTCCAGCTTAGTGAGGCGCTAGGAATATAGAAGGTGCTTAATAAATTCTGGCTTCTTCCTCCTTCCTAAGATCAATCACAAAGCTAGCAAGTGGACAAGATGAGCTAGGAATCTGGTATTCTGACTTCTAACCCCAGTGCTTTTCCCACGTGATCAAGATGACAGGCCCCTATCACGGCCAGTTCCCTTACTAGACCTCTCCAAGGAATGGTCCTTCCATTCCCTAGTCCCATTCCTTCCCCATAACACATATAAGCACAGCCAGGGTCAGTGCAAGTGGAAGGGGGACTGTGATGACAGGGGCAGATGCTGTGGGCCACAGAACTGGTTTTAAATTTCCCTCAACTGTGGAAGGCCACTGGGGAGGGAAGCCTATGTCGGCCTTGAAGGACAGCACTGTGAGGGCCTGAGATTGACCTCATTGCATCGTGGCACATCCAGACTCTGGGGAGGAGGCAGGGCGTGAGGGCAAGGAACACAGGGTTGGGACGGCCTGTGTTAACCCAGGTCCCGGCTTTACGCAGGCAGCCAGCCACTTTCACGAGCTCTGGTGATTCATCAGTTAATGTGCACTGCTCCGGGAAAGTGAGAACCAATTAGGAGTGTTAAGTTATTTCATCTCTGCTCTAAGGAAGCACTGTGAGACCTTGGGAGAAATCCTTATGCAAATATTTTTTGGGGAGAAGTGTTCTGTGAAGTGTATGTTAAGTGAACCCCACTGGAAGGCAAAAGGTGTTTCCCAAACAGAGAGGCCAACGATCAAAAAATGTGCCTACATCCCCAGTCAACAACCAGGACAGTAAACAGGAGGGCAGGAGAAAAGGGGACATCGAGGGTCACCGAGAAATCACAGGAGGTCATCCCCGAATCTAATTTTAGACAACAGGCCCTGGCCTTGACCCTGTGTGTGTCCCTGGGACCTTCAGGGTCTTAGGCTCATCAGAAGCCCTGGGAAGCCTGTGTCCAAAGGGACCCCCGAGGCTGAGCCTTTCATAAATATAAACAATCTGTCCTTTAGAGCAGGGGACCTTCGGTAAAGCCGGTTGCTTAGGCCCGGGGTTCACAAGCAAGGACTCCAGGGCAAGAGAAGGCCACCTGTGCTCACTGCACCCTCAGGCCAGGCGGCTCCTGTCCTCTGACTCCACTGACTCCAGCTCAGCAACACCAGCCTCTTTTCTTTTGCAAAGGAAGCATCTGGTTCCAAGTCAAAGAAAAGAACCCCAGAACCCGTGGCTGACTGTCGGATCGGCACCAGGAGGGCGCGCAGAGGGCGCCCTTTCACAGTGCGCTCCGTCACAGAGCCTCAGTTCTCCAACGCGGCCTTCCCAGCACCCATGTTGACCCAACCCCCTCTCCTGGAATCTGTGTGCACAGCAGCCCAGCAACTGTGCCCCCATCTAGACTGCAAACAAGGCTGAAAAGAGGTGACACTACGTCTCACCCACACAAGCCTACATCACCTAGACATGGTGAGCATGTGGAGGACAGGCACCATGGGAAGACAAGAATTCAGAGAGAAAGGTCAAGTGCGTTTATGGACATTGAAACGTGCATGGAACTCACCAGTGGGTGGAAAAAAGGGACATGGCAGACACTGTTAGCCTGCTCATTATCTATTGCCCCTTCTTCCTGGGCAAGATGTTGTTTAGGGAGGAAAGTGTGACCAATATTGGGTAAATGGGTCATGATTTAAGTCAATCAAAATAAACTTGTGCTGCTTTCTCCAAATCCTTTGTAGCTAACAATTAAAATTTGATCTTTTTTTTTTTTTTTTTTTTTTGCCAATGAGACCTAAGTAGAATTTTGTTAGCAGGTTACTGAGGTGGAGTAGAGGAGGGCCTTTTTCTTGATATTAGAGGAATAATGGGGTATGATATGGGTATGAGGTCTGGTGCTGCAGCAGCCATTTTGCAATCAGAGGAACCAAGCCTGTGAATGAAAAGATAACATGCTAAGGATGATAGAGCAGAATGTTAGTAAGAGCGTGGGTTCCTGCTGGCATCCTGTAGCAGCTGAAACAGTGCCAATCAGCACTCACAGATTTCTTATTATGTTGGAAAAATAACCTGATTGGTTTAAGCCATCCTTAATTGGTTTTTCTCCTAGGAGTTAAATGCTATTATTGCCTTCATTTCATAGACGAGGAAGCTGAATTTTAAAGGAGAATGTACAGAAGATCACTCAGACAAATGGCAATGTGAGGATGTGAAAACAGGTCTACCCTATTCCACAATTCCCTTTTCCCCTATTCCCCTCAAAATGACTTCTTCCCCTGGTCCCCCAAAGAAATCAGACTGTGAGCATCAAGCACATTTCCCTTATGCTCCTGAAACTTCCACACATCAGAAGCATCATCATCAAGATGATCGGAAGGTTAGAAACCTGAATGGGGGACCCTGCAGTCAATACTACGTTTCTCTGAGTTCCCCGCAAGGCTGTCATCACACTCTGATCTAACTCCTGTCAGATCTCTGCAAGACCCACAGCTTCTTTCTTCTACCTTTCCCCAACTTCATTTTCTCTACCTGCCCCACCATCCATAATCCCAGGACCAGCTGATTGGCCAGATCCCACAGTAGGTCCCTTAATTCTTACACCCATCATCAATTTGCTTTAGCTAAGAGGTTTCCCCTTCTTCTTCTTCTTTTTTTGGATTATAAACAAAAAGGCTAAAAACCAAACCAAAGCCTATGTTCAAAGGTAACAGGATTACAGAAGAACTGAGAGAGAGGGGCTGGGGTGTAGCTCCACGGGAGAACACTTGCCTAGCATGTCTAGAACATTGCTGCCAAATTAAAACTTGAAAAACAAAGGTTCTGTTTATTGAAAAGTCTTATTTTAAGAGTGTCTCCTAGCTTGCCAGTGAGTCAGCCACGGGGGCATGTGAAGAGAGTGTGTGCAGCACTCAGGTCGGTGTGGGAGACGGGGAAGCTGTAGGCTTCACTCCTCGGGCAGTAGCAGGAGCGAGGGAAGCAGACTGCATGAGCAGCTCATCCCTGCCCAGTGTGGCTCACTATTCAACAACAATGATAACCAGGCACCACCTCCACAGAAGTTCCCTTTCCCGTCAGATTCTGGGGGCACTTCTGGCCAGTCCTTACCACTCCCAGAGATGCCAACCCCCTTGGGAAGACTCTTCTTCCTTGGGGTGCATTGATCTTAAGGGGAGAAGTGTTGCCCTTGGCTGCTGTCAGTACGGAAAGACAGATGTGCCCAACTTCACCAGGTGTTTGGGGTATCTTCAATGCAAACACTCAAAGGGACAATTCACAGGGTTAAGAACTTGAGAGGTTTTGACCTCATTTGCTAGGGGGTTGCTTTAGACAGTAAGTAGGTTCTGCCCATGATGTGCTGGAAAGCTCACAGAAGTCCTTTTCTGACAGGACACATGGAATCAGAAACCAGAAGTGGGTTTGTGTTCTGGCTCTACCACCCCATGGCTATGCGGTCTGTGGAAGTCATGTTTCCTCTTTCAACTTTGCTTCCCCCACCCTCTCCCTGCATGATGGGGATAACAATAATATTTCTACCCATTAAGGCCAAATGAGAAAATATTCTGTGATCCAGAAAATATCTACTCAATATAATAATTGAAACTAGCACATGTGAAGCCCTGGGTTCACCACACACACAGACACACAGAAAAAAAAAATTTGAAAAAAAGAAGAAGAAACTATCATTCACTGAATGTTTAACAGGTACTAAGTATTTACTTTTTTCTATACTAACAGAATTTAAGTCTCAAAACAATCATATGAGGTGTGTATGTATGTGTGTATGTGTAATAATTGTGTATTTATTGAACACTGTTTCACAGTTAAGAAACTAGACTAGAAAATTTAAATTACCAAGAAACAAAACAAAACAACAACAAAAAACAAACCAAAACACCACCATCAATGACAACAACAAAAATAAAATACACATTATCCTGTTTCTAAGTCATGGAAGTCATGGAATAAACCCTCTATCAAGATCTGAAAATAAATCCCGTGTTCTTAGTAGCTGTGCTATTTGGTCTCGGACAGAGGCGAGCTGTTCTCACAGATGCAGACTAATGTCATTAGCAAAGGTCTTTTTCCCAAGCAAGATGAGAGGATAAGTTCAGCCTTGATTTGACAGATGTATGGACTGATAGGAAACTGAGGCAGCTCTTAAAAAAAAAAATCAAGTTCAGTATCATTGCCACTGGATGCAGGGAGTATTGGGCCTAATTTCAATGGCCGGATTCCTCGATGGAAGAGTCATTCTCAGACCATCTCTTTTTGTTTGTTTGTTTTTGGTATTGGTGATGAAACCCAGAGGTACTCTACCACTGAGCCACACCCCTAGCCCTTTTAAAAATTTGGTTGCTGGAACTTGGGATCCACCTACCTCAGCCTCCTGAGTTGCTGTCTATCTCAGACCATCTTAAAGAGAAAAACGGTCAGTCATCTTTCACAGTAAACAAGAAGGACGCAGATGGGTATTTGGGAAAGAGAGTTTTGGAGACAGACTGTTTCGAATCTCAGTGACCTTGGTTATCATGGGACTAATTCACTTTTCCAGAACTTAAAAGTTTCCTTATCTGTAAAATGAGCACGGGCATGGGCATGGAACCTGGTACACATGGACACTTAGTACAGAATACCAACTTGGCCACTAAGGTTTCAAATTTTCTCACAGTTAAGAGCAAATGGAATTGTATCTGCTCCTCCTCTCCAGTCCTGGAGGATCTTTCAGCTGTGTGGGCTTGTAACTGAAATGAACAAATTCAATTCTAACTAGATGGTGGGGCTGCATGGGGAAGAGAGACACTTTTTTTTCCCCTCTCTCTCTCTAAGGAAATCTGAGTTTCTTGGTTTTGTCCAGCTGATCCTTGCAGTTCTGTGTGGTGGTACCTAACCTCCCACAGGAAGCGGGCTTAGGGAGGGTGGGAGACGCAGAGGCTTCAGCTGAGACGTGATCTCAGGTGAGCATGGTGTGGTGGGTGAGGATGTGGCACCCATGGGGCCTTTCTTGCAAAAGAGGGGTGAGAGAGTTCCTGGCTGAAATGTCTGCAGTAGAAAAGGATTCTAGTTTTATCTGCTTGGTCCAGAGAAGACACATTGAACTTATTTCTTTTCTTAGCCTGGACTAAAGTTTCATGACTGAATGGCAAGAATTAAAAGCAGGGGATTTAAAAGATATAATGGACAAGAACCATATCAGCAGACCAAACTTAGGGGCAGAAAAAGCTCTCTGAGCTCTTTTGCCCTTTCTGTTCTTTGGAAAGCCTCTTGGGCAAATCCCTGTAGTGTTGGTATCACACTGTACAATTAACAGTGTTGTCAGTACTGTGGTTTCTTTACATCTGTTTCCTTCACTAGGCTCTGCACAACTTGAGGGGAGTTGTGATTCCCTGCATTTTGTAGGTGTTGGGGACACAGTAAGCAATGAATAAACATTAGGTGATTAAAGAAAGGAGTTCCCGGAAGAGTTCTGCAGATCTCCCTAGCTTAGGTTTCAGGTTTGGGGAAACATGGCACACGGAATGGCAACAGAAGGAGATGAACTTCACCTCTCCACCTCCTCACATTCCTTGGGTACCTCTGTACAAGGTGGTATGATGGGTGCTAGGAGCAACGGGCAAAGCAAAAGGCTGCTACCTGCATAATTTAGCGCTGAGGGGACCTCTCAGATCAGTGGATTCCCAGGACACTGAAGTGTGAGGTTGTTCATACATTTGTAAATTTCAGGAGGCAAAGGCAGTCACAGGACTGGTGAGTCAGGCGGCTACATGATTTATTAAGCAAAGGTTACAGCACCTGTGCCTTTTTGTCAACAAATCAGGCCCATGCCACACGGAGCGATTCTTCTAATAGCCCAAATGGTAATTTGGTTTTAAATAGCATTTCAGATACCACAATTCTGTTGATGCAGAACAGTGATAGATTTGGGTGTTAGGGAGGAAATGCCTGTTTTTAATATTGTTTGCACTCATTTTTCATTTTAAAGAATTAGTCTTCATTGGAGTTCTGCAGGTTAAGCATTTTATTTGAGCATTCTGATTAAAGTAGAACCTGAATCAAAATGAGTTCTTTGGTTGGTCCTCCTGTGTGGGAACAGGTATTTCTGTTTATTACCTGATGATGAAATCCTAACATTTTTTTTCTCTAAATAAAAAATGTCTCTTCTTAATGGCTCTTGTTTTCAGAGATCAGATTATATTATGGGATGCAATGGGAATGGCCACTGGCTTTCTGTTTGAGACCATGGCGTGTTCTCTGTTATTGCACCTGATCCCTTGGTGGACAAGGCAGGGTGTATTAATAGTGTCCAAAGTTATAGAAACACTTTCATGGCCATACTCTTTGTGGTGTTAGTATCAACCGTCATGGAGAAAACGGTCGGTTTCTCAGGATTGGTGGTGCTTGGAAGGCTGCAGGGAGGGAGGTAGCTGCCTGTCCTGTTGGTGAGGAGCTTCAACATGGAGGTGGAGGAGGAAGGTGAAAGGCAGTTAAAGAGCAGAGGTGGCCAACAAGCCAGGCAACAAATGGGACAGAGGCCTTGCCCGGGACGCCCCACCCCAGCCAAGGCCAGGGTAAGATGAGCAGTGCCACTGGCAGCAGTGTGACAGGAACGCAGCTCAAGGCAAAGCGAGGGCAGGTGACGCTGCCCCAGTGAGGGAGGAATTCTCTGGAGAAAAAAATAAACTGCAAGAGAAGGAGGAGAAAAAATGGCTTTCAATTATCCATGTTATCTTTCCCCACCAATCATTACAGATGATGAATAGGTGCAATAAAAGCCAATATTCAATTTTTCCAATTTACATGGAAAGAAGGCCATAATATATTGTTAAGGGGAAGAAACAGCAGGCTACCGAACAGTGTATATACTAGGATCTCATTTTTGCAATATTATTTGTATGCATAGAAAGGGTTAGAATGGATTTATATAGAAATGCTAACAGTAGGACTACAGGTGATTTTTATTATTTTTCTCATCTGTATTTTCCAGAATTAACATGTTTCAGGACTGTAATAAGAAAAACTCACCATTTTTAAACTTTCTTGTAAATCGTTAAGATTCAGTTGATGTGTGCAGAGTAGCCACTCTGTGCCAGGTGTGAGAATTTGCACTTTTCTCAGTCATCAAATGTTTTGCATTACTTCAGACTCTTTAGAGGTAGGGGGACCTTTAGAATTGATCTAATCATTACTTTTTAAAAATGGTGGTGAAATATATCCAAACTTTACCATCGAGACCATTTTTACGTGTGTGGTTTAGTGGTTTGGGTCACTTTCACACTGCAATGCAGCCATTGCCATCTTATCTCATAAAATGCAAACCCCAACCTTCAAATGCTAACTCCCCATTCACCCACCCCTCAGCCACTAGCAACTACCACTATACTCACTGTATCTATTAGCTGACCACTTGAAGTACCTCGGGTAAGTAAGACCATAGAGCACATATCTTTTTCTTTTCTTTGTGTGACTGGGGATTGAACCCAGGTCCTTGTGCATGGGAAGCAAGCATTCTGCCAACTGAGCTATGTCCCCAGCCCCTAGCATGTATCTTTTTGAGACTGGTTTATTTCTATTGTAAATGAAATAAATGTCTTCAAGATTCATCCACCTTGTGGCATATGTCAGTATTTCCTTCCTTTTTAAGAATGAATATTATTCCATGTCATATATAAACCATATTTTAATTATCCATTCATCTGTTGATGGAACACTTAGGTTGATTTTATCTTTTCGATACTGTGAATAATGTTGCAAAAAATGTGATTGTACAAATATCTCTTTGAAACATTGCTTTCAATTCTTTTGGATACATACTAATAATGAGATTTTGATGTGGTTTCAGATATAAAAGCAGAGAACATGCCAGTAGTTTTCCTGAGAATTGAGTGTCAGTCTCTGTTTGAATATCTCCAGGGAAAAGTGCTCCCAAGCTTGTGAGGCAGTGTGGTACAGTGGTCAGAGAGCATAGGTCTTGGAGTCGGATAAAACTGGGTGAAAATTTTTGTTTCGCTACTTATGTCCTTGGGAAAATCAACAATCTCTTAAAGAAGAGGTTTCCATATATAAATATAAAGTGGAGGTAATCTATCCTATTGGGTGGCTATAAAGATTTGTTGGATAGTGAACCTAAAACATTTAGTACACAGAAAATGATCAGTAAATATAACATACAATCAAATACACTTGTTCTTAAGAAATGCCTTAATATTAACTAAAAGCCTGCTTACAATGTCTCTGCACTAAGTTCCCCCTTATAGGGGAAAAAAAAACAGTATAGAATATGTCTTATATAGAATGACGCTTTAGGCATTTTAAGAGCTCTCCGCTGGGAACTGGTCTTTGGGAGAAAGAAAGGCCATTTTATCTTGCATCTCTTTATGGACTAAAGTGAAGAATACCTCTTCTGCATTTAGAAAGCTCAAGTATCTCCAATTTTTACTGCTTCAGAGTTAGGAAGATAAATTTTGCTTTCCCAGAAAACTCCCCTGTGTTTCAATTAATAAAAATTTCGTGCCTTCTAACAAAAGTATCAGTACAGTAAAAACACAGCATGCCTAGGAAATTACTAATCTGCAGGTCATGTTCAAATTTTGTTTTTAAAAATTCCTGTGAAAAAGAGTTCCTTCTTGGAACTAATGTCCTTCTGAAAGGTGGCTTGTATTTACTATTTTATTATTTCTCTATACACAAGTATCTAACACCAAATAGTTCCAGAAAATAGTTTCTTTTTTAAAAAAAAGTGTTAATACATCTTAAAAATTAAAATATGTAGAGCACACAATTTTTACCGCAAGACGTATCGTATCTATATCTATGGGAAAATGACCATTTCGTTAGCATAATATCTTATAAGACATTTGGGAATGTCTTTCTTCAAGCCAAATGTGGCAGGTGTCACTGTGGTAAGAAGCATTTAAGCTATTGTCCTCCTGAAGCCAAATATTTAACGGAAACCAAAAAATTCAGCCAGATGCCAATATTGGGTCTCTATGACATCATTCATCCAGATGCGTGGAAAATCTGGATTTTTAAGAATTGAATTTTTGTGGTCAGCATCACACAGACTCAGTCTCAGGGTTAAATAAGGCATTTGAGAAACAAAGTGATATTGGAATATACCACATTTTAATTAGAAATAAATTGAATGGAACAAAGGATACTACTTCAGTGCTGTGAATCAAAGTGTATATAAAAGTTACTATGTAAAATATAGACAGGACATTTCAAAGCTGTATTTTTAGGGTTTTTAATGAAGTAACCTGAATACACTAATGCTCTGAGAAAAGGAAGTATTCATCCAACAGAGAGCCACTGGCCACAATTCTTCACCTCTCCTGCACTTGAAAACACATAGCCAATAGCACTAAGTCAAAGTATGTTCTATTTTAAAGTTTTCAAGGTAAACATTTAACTTCAAATTCACCAGGAAAACATTTGAGTATTTGAAGGTTTGGGGAAGTAAGCAAATAACTGAAAGAGTTTTATGGGAGGAACCGAATAGGAGACTTTAATCCCAGAAACCATGTGCAAGCCAGTATCAGAAGAAACAACAGAGGTGGGAAATTCAAGCGTTAACCTCCCCCACTTCCTCCAGCTCTCCCTTTTGGCTGGTGCTATACTTCCATGGGCCTGCTTAGATGGAAGGAGGGCTTCAGAGGCCATGAAGTTGAATCTGTTCTGTTGACACAACGATAAACCAAAGTCCTATAGACAGGGAGCAAATGGACCCAGAAAGGCAAATCTATTATGGTCATAAGCACCTGGCTATAATTTTACAAACAGATGAATAGTTACAAATTAGGCATCTGAGGCTCACATACCCAGGCGCATGCACAAAATTGCTCAGATAATATTTCAAACACCACATGAGAGCCTTACAGAGACAATACTTTCCTTGAGTCAGCTATGATAATATATGGTCACATTCTAATTAGGAAATCAGTGTAGCTTCTTTTTAAAACTTGAATCTAATTCTATTTCACAAAACTACAAACATGTCCTGGAACTAAAAAATGACCATTGCTTCCAAATTCACAGCAGCCATTCCAAAACTTTTTAAAAAGAATTCTTCACTTTTACCAGTACCACTCCCAAACACACCTGTCTACTGACAGACAAACTCTGGACCTCATGCACATGCCTCTCTCAATTGCTTCCCTCCAGAATGACACTATGTCCTCCCTGCCCCGCTCCCGGCACCCCAGGGCCAGCAGCCACTATTCCAAACGCTGATTTCTGGACCAACACCAGCAACTTCATATGGCTCATCAAGCCTGTCTCCTCTTTCATTTAGAAAGCTTGCCAGGTTCCTGGGGACCCTATACTGAATACAGAGGAATGGCTGGTCCCCCTACTTCCAGCATGCACTCTGATGTCTCTGCAACCAGAATGTGTAGAGCCCACTTCTGTCTGCTTGCATTTAGAGAGCCATGAACTCTTTGATGGGGGCGGGGGGGGGGCACCGGCAACCTCACCCTGCATAGCAAGGGCCGTCATGGCATTGACGCCCTCCTCTTGTACACCCTGAATACCACAAGTGAAACCTGCAGGCACATTTTCTAGTAGGATTCCTGAGAACACAGGGAACCATGGCTGGAGGGCTGGGAGGGATGGGGTTACGGGGAGAAGGGCTGAAGTGGGGCTGGGACGTGCAGCCCGGTGTGCCAGAAGACAAGTTAAAATGCACCTGATGAATAATACAAGCTGCACCACATACAGAAAAGATGAGAGCGGCCCACCTGTGTCTGTTGAGGGATATTTACAAAGCTTGGATCCCGTGGTCCAACACTGACGAATCGGTTTGCGGGGGAGGTGCTGGGTGTCGAGTAGGCTGTGAAGGGAAGGGACACATGCGTTCAGGAAGCAGCACGAGATTGCACACACAAACAACACCAAAACACACAGTCTCGAGCCTAGGCAGCTGATTAACAAGAAATGTGCGAACGCTGTAGCTAGCACAGGGCTCTGGCTAGCGAGGGCATTTTAGACAGTCCAAAGGGTGGTGGGGGGCTGGCTCCCAATGCCTGCTGGGGTTCATCCATGTCAAATCAGTGCTTGCATGAGCTGTTCTCTCCTTCCATCTATGCATTAGAACACGTAGGACATTTGCCAGGTATTCTTTCTACATGAAACACAAGCTCTGGGGTTAGAAGGAGATACCCTGATCTTTAGAGCACAGAGAGAAAGAAATTAGGGAGGCAAGGGAGGAACATAGTTCATTTACAAACTTTCTTTCCATGCTGTTACACTCTTGAATGTCATTAACTGGTTCTGGGCCTTTACACGGAAGAGAAGTCCTTATAGGAGGAACTGGTGGGTTCTCCAGGAGGAAGGTGCAAAACCATTTGGACCAAGTTGCCCTTATAGGCCCAGTGGAGTATCTAGAATATTTATGATGCCCAAAATGTGCTTAAAATCTTCACATTGGTTGTCTTCCCTTCCTAGATGCCTTCTGTCAGGCACAAACTGTCCGACCTGGTATAACTGAAGAAAGCCCACAGGGACCTCAGGTGCCACACTTCATTCCGCTATCCTTTCCACAAAGGATACGTGAGAGTTTCTTGTTGGATGGTATGTTTATACTTAAGAGTGTCTCTAGTGAGTGGCTTTGGTGTCTCAGCTCCTAAATCTGAATGTACATTTTATTTTCTGGTGTCCTGTAATTCACTTTTTATACCACAAACTGCAAGGATTTATTTCGAATGCTTTGTCTAGTCTAGAATCTCTAGACGATTGCTTAAAACAATTCCAGAATTCTTAACAAATATTTATGAAAGGCCTATATTTTTTTGGTACTACTGCTAGTACACACATCTAGGATTTAGACTTTCTAACAACACAGACTTCCGTCCTTATTGACATGATCTGCTTCTCTTACTTTAATTTTCTGTTTCCCAGAAAACTGCTCATACTTCTTGTTCCCCTTGTTAAACACATCAAGGGATAAAATTCCCACAAATGTGATCCAACTTCCATGGGTCATCTTTGTTAAGAGCTAAGCCATCCAAATAGATCCGTGACGGTCACGTGGACATGGCTGTGGTGGTGTTAAACTGGACAAAGGAGCATAAGGGCTCTGATGTGTACTGTAGGAAACTTTCTGTTGCGACAGTATTTGTCTTAGGAAGATTTATCTAGTAGTGACTTTGTATTACATGATCTAAATGTACGGTGTTTGGTGAATCTACTGAGGCCCCTCCCATCTTATCCTATATGTCACACTAGTGTGAACAGAGTTGAAATAGCTCTGCCATTCTATAGGTGTCCCTCTCTCACTGGTATGGGGGAAATTTCATTTTTGAAAAGCTCAGTAGAACACTCTAAAAAGACCCTGACTTTGCTTCCATGCACTTTAAGAAACATCAGCAAAGTTTTACATTGAAGGTGATGGACCATAACCTCCCACTAGTGTATTCACCCGCTGCTAGAGCACAAAGGGGATGAAGGAGAGATGAGGAGGAAGCCAGTAGGTGACATGACCTGTCAAACCTGTTAGTGGTTAGAGAAAAGGTGCTCTTTTTCAGACATGAGTAGATAGGTAGGATGAAAATGTATGAAAAGCAATGCAGGGTATGCTGAAGAACCAAGGCTGAGTGATTGATGACAGATGCTGAAATGGGAGCCCCCAGTTGGATGGTATTGGTCAAACAGCATGCCTGAGCTGGCTGCTTACTCTAGGCATAGCAGAATTTCCTGTGATATTTTTGCCACACTGGTGACATCATAAATGAGTACGCCTATGGATCCCAGCATACACACCATTTGAGGGGGTGGGGACATTCTTTTATGAAGACAGATCTCTGTTGACCATAGTAAGCTTACTAAAGCTGGAGAGGTATTTGTACTGCACCTCACTATCTATTTTTTCTTGACCCCAATTTCATCATTTGAAAGAAAGTTCAGCATATAAATAATTTAACTACCCAGGATCATGATGATGCTAAGTAAGTATTTTCCTTTCTTCAATCATGGTACACAACTTGCAGTCTTGGTTTTAGAACATTCCAGAAAGCCTCTAACTCTTGAGGACCACTAAAGCTACTCCAAAGGTTATTCTGGTTATTAAATAAGACAGCAGTGGCTGGGTGCATGCCTATGATCCTAGTGGCTTGGGAGGCTGAGGCAGGAGGATTGCAAGATCAAAGCCAGCCTTAGCAACTTAGCAAGGCCTGAAGCACAAGCCCTGTCTCAAAATAAAAAATAAAAAGGGCTGGGGATGTGGCTCAGTGGTTAAGTGCTCCTAGGTTCAATCCCTGGTACAAAACAAAACAAAAGAGCAGTGGTGAGGGAGGTGGCAGTATTTGCATTTTTTAAAACAGGGATATGACGACTACAAAGATCTGGGAAATTTGGGTACCTAAGTCATAGATTAATGCCTTGGAAAATTTACTCTGTAGAAAGTGAACTTCTGGGAGTAATCAGGGACATAGGGAAAACAAGGGAAGGAAGGAAGAAATTCTGACTCATCTTCCATTACGATAGTGACAGCAGGCAGGGTGCTCACCTCTAACAGGATGTAGATCCAGAAAGACATGGCATAAATTGAATCTGATTTTCTCAAAGAAACTGTGGAATTAGGGAGTTACAGTATTGAACAAAACCTCAATTCAAACTTTTTACTAAAACAACCACATACACCTTAGTGAACTGATTCTACATACATGGTTAAGAGCTTCCGACATGAATATAATATCAAGGAAAGGCGACAATGTAGCAACTAATTATTTACAATCGTGTTTACTAGGATAGTATGTCATTTTCAAATCCTTCTTAATTGTAATTCTTGCCCTATTTATAAGAGCAATAATCAAATGTTGCAGGAAGAGCTGCAAGAAATCATGAGATCTGAAAAATATACATACTTTTTTTTTTGAGATGTCTGTAGACATTTTTGAGAATTTTGGAGGAGAGATTTAGGGGCAATTGACAACTTTTTGGTAAAGTAAACAGAGAAATAAGTTTGGCCATATAATCTCATTGTAAAAGTCCTCATGGCAAACATGAGTGTTAGAAATCAAATCATTGGGCTGGGGTTTCAGCTCAGTGGTAGAGGGCTTGCCTATCACTTGTGAGGCATTGGTTCAATCCTCAGCACTACATATAAACAAACATAATGAAGGCCCATTGACAAGTAAAAAATATTTTTAAAAAAGAAATCAAATTGTTGATTATTTGGCTGCCTCTAAAATAGAAAGTATTTTTAGCAGCAATTTTACCTACATTTATAATTTCCTATGACCCATTTTCCTAACAGTATGAAAGAACATCCCTATAAGAAGATTCTACCAGCTTTTATATTAGCACTAATATAATCATATTCTCTCATCCCCCCCCCCATATAGTTCTACACATTATCCAAGAGTCTTAGTTTGGCCTTCAGCACAATAGTAAATATAAAAATCCCAAACTAGAATTTGATACCATGTTCAGAAAAATCACACTCTTCTGTGTTACCCCTTTTGTATGTATTGCTAATCCAGGAAGATCAGTTGGGGAAATGGTTCAAGAACAATTCTCCATAAGCACTAAAGAGTTCTACGGGGCCTCTGAGGGTACTGAGATCTGTCTCCAGGGAGGGACATGGTGGGGTAGAGAGGGAGAGTAGGGGAGGTCCCTGAAGCACTGTTCCTTAAAACTCTGCAGGTGGACACATTGACTGCCCGTTAGCCAAACAGAACTCCAGTTGTTGTTCTCATCGTGCTGGTTTCTTTTTTCTGTTTTTTTTTTTTTTTTTTTTTTTGTCTGAATAAGAAGGAATAAGGTTGGGATTAGATAAAGAGAATGAAGTGAAGACAGGGGAATAGGAAAGACAGTAGAATTAATTGGATGTAAATTTCCTATGCTCATATAGAATACATGGCCAGTGTAACTCCACACCATGTACACTCACAAGAATGGGATCCTAATTAGAATAAGTTATACTCCATGTATGAATAATATGCCATAATATACTCTACTGTCATGATATCTAAAATGAACAAATGATTAAAAAAGAAGGAATAAGGAAAGTATCTGGATAAAGAAATCATAATATTTCCAGATGAATTAGTGTGGAGTCTGTAATAGTCTTCACTCAACAGTCATACCTGGTCATGTCATTAAAAACTTGGTCAATGCATTTTGTTAACAAAAACAAATTTGGTGGGGGGTGGGGTACTAGGGATTGAACTTGGAAGTGATTTACGACTGAAATACATTCCTAGTCCTTTTAATTTTCTTATATTTTGACAAGAGTCTTGATAAGTTGCTGAGGCTAGCCTTCAATTTGAGATCCTCCTGCCTCAGTCTTCTGGGGCACTGGGATTACAGGCGTGCACTACCATGCCTGGCAGTCAGTGTGTTGTGAATGGACATGCCTAGCAGTTTTTCATTTTTGGAAAAAAAATATGACTAAAGAAAAAGATATTAAGATATTAAAATATTTGTAGCATTGTCAATTGATGTTTTCTATTAATGAAATCACCCAAATCTGGTAAACTAGAATCTGGGAGTCTGCATTGCTTGTTTTGAAAATAGGCAGTTTGAAAGGTCTCGTTTAGCAATCACTAAAACATGTGGAACCAAGGCAGGCAGAAAAGAGAGAAAAATCTAGATTTCTATGCAGAGGATAACAAAAGAAGAGTTGCCCTTTGAATGAAGACCACTCCATGGGTCCTCTCTCAGGCTGCCCCTGAGAGGCTGCCCCTGAGAGGCTGAGTGGAGGTAGCAACTTCGGCCACAGGCAGCAGGGTGGGGTGGGGGTATGGGCGCAGAGAGAGGCACCTGGGCAGAAATACAAGAGACAGGTGAGCACTGAGGGTCTGGATTTACTTCAGACTGGAGAAGTGATGAAGTCCCCTAGACCCTGGTGGGCTGGCCTAGTCACTGATGCCAAGAAGAATGAGAAATTTGTCTTATTTTATCAAAGACTCCAACTCCATGGAAGTAGTGAGCCACTCTCTTCTTCATTCCCTCAGACTCCATAAGTGCATCAGAGTGAAATGTTACTACACTCACATGTTCTCTCTTGTTCGCCGAAAGACCCGTATGCCAGCACTTGTCATACGCCAGCCTCTGCTCTGAGCATTACCGAGGTGCGGAGGTGACTAAGATACACTGCTGTCCTCAGAATGTTAGAGCCTACTGGGGAGATGCAAGTACAGAAAATGAGAATATGAGTGTCTCAAAGTAATATAAATAAAAATCTGTGAGGTTCTTAAATCAAAATCTGTGAGGTGTTAAAAGATAGCAAAGTGATAGCCAGCAGGAGGAACAGAACGGGCTTTGTAGAAGAGATGGAGCTGGCTTTGAGACAGCTGTAAGGGAGGAGGGGCTGACACGCTCCCAGGAATTGGAGGTCACAGAGGAGGCAGCACCAGTAAGGCAGCAAGGCAGGGAAGGGGCTTCAATGGCTAGGGAAAGAAGGAAAGATGGGACCTGCGAATTACGTTTCACCAAACAGCAAGGGAAGGCAAAATTTTAAGGACCATAAAATTTAAGATTCTAACACCAAGGAAGCAGTGAGCATCCATTCTCTTATCAGAGAGTGATGATAAATATCAGAGGCCTGAATATTTGAAATAAGAGCAGGGAGAAGAGGCCTGCTGTATTTAAGAGGAAGAAATAATTCATAAAGCAAGCAAAGACAGCAAATTTGGATTCTAAGCACCCAGACACCCTCCTAACCACGTTCTCCTTCTGATCTTATACAACAACACACGTTTCATGTGTTCCCTGTCTTCAAAAACCCACAGGGGGTCACCCTCCAAAAATAACTAGCCAAAATTCGATTTCACTCAAAATAGATTTTGCTCCCCGCCCAGGAATGTGCTAGTCAAAAGTCATCAAAACAAGTTCAGGAACACAGACTTAAAGAGAATCCTGTGTATCCAAACTGCAGTCTTATTAAATGCTCATCAGTGACACTTGACAGTGAAGGGAACATGTGTGGAGAGCATGTTTCAGTCTCAGACTTCGAGACGACTAAATACCTAATTGAAATGGTATCCCAAATCTTTAGCTGCACTGTCATGTTCTTTTTTGGGGGGGTGCAGAAACTGTTAGAAAATAGATTAGCTAAATTTCTGAAGGAAACCACTACAAACAAACTCATTTAGGGACTTGAACAGCACTATTTCCTGCAAGGTCACAAAAGAATGCTGGAGAATACTTGAGCATTTTTCCTTCAAAGAGCTCTGTCGGTATTGACTAGCTTACAAGGCCTGGGTTCACATTATCGATGTCATTATATAGCTAGGGAATCACACATGCTAAAGCCTGGGAAAGCATAGCCTTTGAGGAGCCTTTTGAAAACACAGCTTTGGCTTATACACAAACCAGTACCCAGAGATTCAGAAATCATGTGATGGAGTGGAGGTTGTGGTGTTCTCCTCCAGATGTTTGGAATCCAGAAGATAACCACATCAAATTTCTATTATTTTGATCACATCTGTGCACTCAGTCACCTCATTCTATTATCTCTGCAAATCTTTAGTCTTTACAAACAAGTTACCGGACAACAACAAAGAAACACAGGCCTTAGGGCATGGAATTAAAGCCTCCTTATCGCTAGTAAATTATTATAGATCCACATACCACAAGCTTCCTTCCTGAAGAGCTAATGAATCCTAACTTTCATATATTAGCATTACTTAACATGAGATGGTAACAATTTGCATGGAGTTCACAAGAATCCTGAGAAGAATCAATTCAGCCAGGTGGCTGGACTCTGCTAGCATCTCTACCTGTATTAAGGATTCTCAGAGAAGTGGGACTTAAGCTATATATCATGATTTGGGGTAAAATGGAGAAAGGGAGGTACAAGACATTTCATGCCATTATATGCACACCAAGAGAAGGGACCAAAGCAACTTCTAAACTGGAGACGCTTTGACCTTGTTATTAATAAGGAGGGACTTCACAGTGAGGGTTTCACATACACACTCTATTCAGACTGCCTATAATGTTCTGTTTTCATATTAATTTTTAGAGGATAAAAATACAGCTTTGTTTCTTTCTATTTCAATTTATTTCTGATGACTAATCTAAATCCTATAACTGTCATTTATTTTTATGAGTATGTTGTCTGTTGTTTCAATTGATAGAACATATTTATTGATCAGAAGCAAGCACATAAATAAGTGGGCACAGGTGAAAGTTATATTAAGTAGCCACAGGGAAGAGACCCTGGATTCAGCTAGGGTTTGCTAAAAAAAGAAATCCAGATCAATATATTGGCTCGCTCTTTCTTGAAAGGCTTCTGCAGCCTCCCAAAAGGCAGTGTAACTCTGGAAACTTACTTCTGGGAATTTATCCTCAATAAGCACTAAAAATATAGGTAAAGATTTATGCTCAAGATGTTCATTACAGCATTACTTATAAGAGCAACAAATGAGAAACAACTTATAAGTTAATGCTTCATCCATACATTGGAATACTTTGCAGCCATTAATAATGTTTCAAAGTAATAGTTAATGACATTACAACATGTTTATAATATGAAATAAAATCACTTTACAAAAAATATATACATACACATACACACATACTCAATATCACAATCAATTATGATTAAAGCATATACAGAAAATGATTGGAAAATATGCATGATAAGTCATAGGAAGAGTGGAATTATGGATGATTTAAAAATATCTTCTAATCTTAAAATAATCATAAAGAAATCTGAAAGTCTCAAATTTTATGTGTGTATACACACACACACACACACACACACACACACACATATGCAGTGAGATGTAGTCAATAGAAAATAAATTTGAGAACCAGAAAATCTTGGGTTGAATCTGTTTGCTCTCTTACTGGTTAAGCCAGTTAACCTCTCTGAACCTCTCTATGCAAAGAGTTTGGCATAATAAACATTATTTACTCCAATTTTCCTAGCCCTTTACCTCTCCGTGAATGTTTAACAGACTACCCTATCTGTGGGAGCAGTGCAGAGGCTTCTTTGACAAGATGAGAAACCCCTGAATTTCCCTGTGCTTTGTATTAAAAAAAATTGAAAAAATGTGAAAATCATTCTTTCGGAGATTATTGATTCCAAAATGTGATTACAGGAATTATACCTCCAAGATATCTGCCTCCTAACAATTAAAACAGATAACACTCAACCCTCTTCAGGGTTAGCATTATCAGACTTACAAGCAATTTGTAAGGGTGTAAATTGCACAACCTTTTTGAAAGGCAGTTTGGTAATTGTCTCAAGAGAAATGTACGTATCATTTGCATTAGCAATTCCAGTTCTAGAAGTCTGTCCTAAGGAAATTATAGAGCTGGAGAAAAAAAATAAATCTCAGGATATGCTGGAAGCATATTCCCTGGGTTGGAACAAAGAGATTAACCTAGCAGGGACACAGGTGTCAATGGTTGAAAATTATTTTCTGACTTATTTTGAGAAAGAAAAGGTATATAATGCTAATTAGGAAAACGGCATACTAAATATTATATTCACTGTGATCCCAACCATTTTATATATGTGTGTACACTAAAAAAAGATGGGGAACAAGATAGTAATATTAATTGTAGTTGATTATGGAAGACTATAATTTTCTCTTCTATATTTTCCAACAAAATGTCATACATTACCTTCATAAGAAAAAGTCCTAAAACTCATCTGTCATCTGAAAAAGCAGAAAGCGAAGACTAACACCAGGCTTGAACAGGTCATGGTGTCCAATGGATGTCGTCGCCTGTTATCCTGCTCCCTTCCAGTCATTCTTTCTTTACAAAACTCATCTCTTAATCTCTTTTTTCCTGCCCTGGTTCCCGTGTCTTTCATCTAATTCAGTGTACCCAAGGGGCTGTTACTCTTGAAATAGTTAAAAAAAAAATGTTTTTTATGGAACGTCTTAGGGCTTTCAAAGGAAATCTGCATGATGTTACACCTCTAAACAGGATGCTATCCTGGTCAAGCAGAAAGCACTGGGCTTCAGATTCTAACAGACTTGGGTTTGAACCTTGGCTCAGTTTCAGTTTCATCTTCTTTAAGAGGGTTCACAATTCCAATTTTGCAGTTACAATAACAGTGGTACTTTAGTGAATGCATATGAAAATACCCACCAACATGCCTGATTTCCAATAATCCTTTTTATTCTCCCTTTGCACCTTAAGCTATTTTAAAATGGAGCTGTACACAAAATAAAAAAATGCTCTGAAAAGTCTTGATAACAAATTATGATTGAAGATAGTACACGTTACGTTTGTATTCAATGGGTTCCTAAAGCAGGGCCTGTGACCAAATAATGGCTACTGAGAATGAAAATGCTAACCTCACACTGAACTCTCTGCTTTCAGGGAGGGGAAAAGAATATTATTCTTTACCAGAAAGATCACACATTTTTGCTCTCTTACTCTAAGTTCAGTCTATAGCTAAAAGCAAGATGTATGAAAATTGCCAAGGATTTTTACAGAGCTCTCTATGTGTGAGTATGTGATTTTGGTCACTGTTAACGATTGAGGTATAAACAAGATGATTAGGCCACAAGGCAAATACTATAAGAAATCATTTTGTTTAATATAGAAAGGTGATTTCAAATTTAATATCCTTCATTTTCATTGGGTAAGGCACGAAAAATTATCCTTCTAAAACTGCATCCTCTTCCTGCAGTCAGCAGCAGTTACCAGTTTCCCGCCCTCTATGCAGTGAACTGAGCATGTGCAGCACCCCTCCCAGCACACACCTCTTAGCATTCGCCTTTGATGACTTCGTATAACTCAAAGATTATCCCATGACTTCAGACACACCTACTTCTTTATTTTAAAGAGTTTGCAATGTATAACACATTACATTACATTAGTGCATATTTAGGTTATCAATATTTCATTATAATTGATGTTACTATGAATACTTTATGTACAACTTTGCTTATATGTCCAACTATATGCATGGTGAACACTTAAAATTTATACACACAATTGTAAATTTTATGGGTAAACATTTAATATTTGCTATAATATCTGTATATAATTACATTTATGTATGTGTGTGCATGCATGTGTGTGTGTATATACACTAAATTGTCCTCTAAAGAGGTTGAACCCGTTTGTAGTGCTTTAATGGTATAGAAAAGTTCCATATGTTTACCAATTAGCATGATACTTTCTTATCTTTGCTAATA
The DNA here is from genome assembly GCF_045843805.1 of Urocitellus parryii. Lineage (NCBI taxonomy): Eukaryota > Metazoa > Chordata > Mammalia > Rodentia > Sciuridae > Urocitellus > Urocitellus parryii. The sequence continues at coordinate 43,670,984 of NC_135541.1, read as the reverse complement.
CATGAAAATCTTTCAAATTTTAATTTGTATTGTTCTTATATTACACAAATATTTTAAATGTTTTCTTTTGCTCTGATTATATCATTTTCTTGTATTTCTATTGGATTGTTGGCCATTCTCTTTCTGACTTTAAAAAGTATATATCAGCTGAGAGCAGTGGCTCATGCCTGTAACCCCAGCTACTTAGGAGGCTAAGGTAGGAGGACCCAAAGTTCAATGTTAGACTGGCCAACTTGGCAAGACTCTGTCTCAAAATAAAAAACCCAAAAGGGCTGGGAACGTAGATCAGTGGTAGAGCACTTGCCTATTATGTGTAAGACCCTGGGTTCAATATCTGGTATCACACACTCACATGTAATGTTTTATATATTATATATTTACATTATATATTGATTTACATATTATAATGTATAATACAAGTATTAGGTATGTGTGTGCGTGTATATATATATATACACGCACACACATATAATATATACACACATATATATTATATATAACAATATATAAATCAATATATAATATATAAATAGGCATATTTTATATATTATATTGACTTATTATATATATATTTTGGGTATGTTGTATATGTATTGCATAATTTAACCTTTTGTCACATATGTTGCTAATTCTTCTTCTACTTTACCTCCTGCTTTCAACTTTGTTTATGGTGGGTTTTTTTGTGCATTAATTTTGGACAGTTTTAGAGTAGAATTTATCACAGATGCTGGGTTTCTATATTCTTTAGAAAGGCCTTATTTTTCTTCAACATTATGTTTTTTAAATTGTCCTACATTTTATTGTGGTATTTTGTGGTTCAGTATTTTATTATATTTTTTGTTCTAGTGGAAATTTAGTTTGGAGTAAGGATTTTTTTTTTTCCAGACTGCTAATCATTTTTCCCAGTACACTTTCTTAAATCCCTTTCCCTCCTCTGAAATGCCACTCTTATCACAGGATAGAATACTCTGTGTATTTGGGTCTCTTTCATGACCACGAAAATATTAAAAAACTAAAATATAATGCGGATAGAAGCAGCACTGATAAAAGGATTAAAATCAATGCGGAAATAGAGCAAGGCAAACTTTGCTTGCACTGCCTGAGATGGGACATTGACTTTGAGCTGGTAAAATTGATGGTGTTCTTAGAACTGTTCCATATCCTGTCTGTGGTGTTGATGTATCTATGATGTTATAAAATCTCATAGAACTGTACAACCAAGATAATTTTATGAATGTAAATTTAAAATTAACAAAGAATAATGTCTAAACATCAGTAAGAAGACGTGTTTTGTGAAAAGAAACCACGAACTCATTTCTTTCTCATCCTTTCCTTTTCTTTCCTTCCCTCCCTCCCTTCTCTTTCTTCTTTCTTTCTTATAATCTACTACTTGTTCTATGAACAAGGAAAACATTGTCTTTATGTCTCTTTAAAATTTTTTTGCTTTCTTTCTTTGCCTGCTGAGAAGACATACTTTCAGCAAGAGAAACCAATTCATACTAAAGTATAAATGATTGCCAACATCTTCCTCTATATAGAGTTTAAACTTGGAGTGGGAGGAATTTGCGGGGAGGATTCAGCTAAAGCAAAGATCTTTGTGCCACAGCAAAGCACAAAGACTCCAGGTTCAAGGTTGCTGGATATGAATCATGCCTCTACATCCCCTTTCTGAGTGATTTTCAGAAAGTTACCTATCTTCATTTCTAGTCCTTCTCAAGGGTAACAAGAAAGTTTATTTTATGTAATTAAAACAAGGATGCAATGAGATAATACATGTAAAAAACATTCTTAGGAGTGCCAGAGGCATTAGTAAAAGTTAACTACTTCATTGTTGCTGTTAATTTCAGGCATGAGCAGACAGTTGTGGCTTCCCACATAACCAGAAACCTGGTCACTGCTTTGTCACAGTCACAGTATGAGGCAGTATGAAGAGCATAGGATGCCTGTGTTTGAGTCTCTACAACTACCATAAAAGTATAATTTTGGGTAAAGTAGCCTCCATTTTCTTTTTCTTGTTTTCTCTTTTTCTTTTTTCACCCCAGGGATTGAACCCTAGGGATGCTTAACCACTGAGATACAACCCCAGCCTCTTTTGTATTTTATTTTGAGAAAGGGTCTTGCTAAGTTGCTTAAGGACTTGCTAAGTTGCTGAGGCTGGCTTTGATCTTTCGATCCTCCTGCCTCAGCCTCCCAAGCTGGTGGAATTACAAGCATGTACCACCACACCCAGCTAGTTGACTCCATTTTCCAGTCTGTTTCCTTGTTTATAAGATTCTGACCTCACAGGTGTTTTGGGAAGAACGAATAAGATAATATATGTGTGAAAAGCTTTGCTAACCTAGAAGCATCTAACATGTTGATTATACTAGAAAATCTCCATCCCAGCCACAGATTATTGTTATGTTCTTGGTTAACACACTCACATTCATTTATATAGTGAACCTGTATAAGATTCATTGGAGATATAAAAATAAATAATAAAGGTAACTTGCCATTATACGCTCCTACAGAATCCTAGTTTTTTAAAAAATTAAAAGTTCATAGTGAAGTAGGCATGGGCAAAAATGTTTATGAGTCTTTTATGCATTTTTAAATTGAGTTTTTGTGTTCCCAATTAATTAAAAAAGAAAAATATGCACATTTTATCTTCCATTATAATTCAAAAAGCATTTTTTTCTTTTCATTATAATTCTAGGCTATGATGCCAATCTTCATTTCAGAAAAAAAATATGGAAAAGTCCATTTTTATAGTATGATCTTGGTCCCAAGATACCATATAAAACTGGATCATATAGTACAATTAACAAAAACTATCATGTTGTGCATCATCATGCCACAAATAGACCTAAACATAAAAAAAGATTTTTTTTCCTATTCTTGAGCTGTTGTCCTCAGGACTCTTAGAGAAACTCATTTACTGTATTACATATTTGAAAAGGAGTCCTTTATTAATTAATGAGATGATGCACACTGAAAAACTTGGTAACCAGGTCAGTAAACTGCACAGTATGCTGCCATAGGCAAGATGCTCCTGTGATCAGTCTCAGCAATGTCTAACAGGCATCTCAAAGGTAACCTGGTTTCCACCCTCATCCAGAGCTGCTCCTGCCATCTTCCTATCTCAGTTTATGGCAACTCCATCCTTCCAGTTGCTCAGGTCAGAACCTAGCAGTCATCATTGATTTCTTTCCTTTTTTTTTCTCAATCCACATTGAATGCATCAGCAAATCCGGTTAGTTCTACCTTTCAAATATATCTGGAATCCAACCACAGCTCACTGCCCTGACTGCTCCCACACTGGTGCCAGTCATCAGCAACTCTTGCCTGTAAGATTGCAACAGTGTCCCATCCACCCTGGCCTCTTTCAGTTTTCTGCACTGTATCTACTGGTCCCTAACTTACAATTGTGCTTATATTTTGATTATTGTTTGTCTCTTCCTGCTGGAACCCAAGTTCTATCAGGGCAGGAAATTCTCTGTTTCACTCACTTTGGTATCTCTTGTGCCTGGAATAGTGGCTGGCATGTAAAAGACACTCATTATATTTATTGATAAGAAACAGCTTCTTAATGGGTCTCCTTGCTTTCATTCTTGCCCCTGGCCATCTATTTTCAACAAAGCCTTTTGAGTGTTTCTATTAAAATCCAGCCAGCAATACTCGGTCCTCTGTTCCCCATCTCACTGGGAGGAAATGTCAAAGTCCTGACAATGATCCTACATGATCTGCACTCCCAGCCTGCAATTGCATCCCCACTACCTCTCCGCCCTCCTCCAAGGCTTGCTTTGCTCTCCCTATCCTCACCTCCCTCCAACTTACCAAGCTGTCTCTGCACTGATTATTCTCTCTGCTTGGCAATCTCTACCGGCCTCAGTCTCCTGGCTCCCTGCTCACCCCTTCAGCTCTTTGCTCCAATTTCTCCTTCTCTTACAAACCTACCTGCCTTTTACACTCACTGTTTTGTTTGTTGTCTTTCTTTCCCTCTAGAGAATAAAAACTCCAAAGTCAGCATTTTTCTCTCTGCTACTCCTTGTGGAAGCCTAGCACCTAAGAGAGTTCTTGGCACACAGCTGGCGCTCCACGAGTTTGGGCTGAATGAAGGGCGGTGGTGGTGTTCTCTCACTGGGCCAGAAACCCACAGCGGCAGCTCCCAGTGGAGATGGGACACTCTCAAGCTGCTCTCACAGCCTCCTATTTTTCATGACATCCTGGAGGCCTGGCATAGTACATCAACCTTTCTCGAAAACACATGAATAGTGTAAAAGTTCTCCTTGAGAGGGAACAGAACTGTCATTTCCCTATACACTTTCCTGCCTTTATTTTATTTTTTTTAAGGCACCGGTAAGGATTTTTCCCATTAAAATGTATTTATTTCATAGGCAAATTTTTCCCCCCCAGATCAGCCTTATCCCTGTTTTTCTGGCCACAGCTGCAAAGTTTAGTATTAGTGCCAGAGGCAACTGATTAGTTAAAAAATATATGCTCTGCCCTAGGCTGGCAACCACTTGTATTTCATTATAAAAGGATATTAAAAATGATGCCTTGGACTTCTGCATGGTACAACACATCTGTCACCTGGTTCATGCTGACACTATGCTTATGAGAGTGAGTGGAAGTTGGTATTGTTCCCATGAGCAGATGAGGGAGTTGAGGCCCCCAAAAGTTGGTAATTTAGGAGACCCTTGGCATGATTTCCTATTTTTTAATCTTTTTTAAAAAATCTTGTTTTATTGTAAGTTGTCTCAAACCCTTCCACAGAAAGGCTGTCCTGGGTTATGTGACTGATGTTTCTGAAAAAGGTTTCAATTCTGGACACTCTGTTGGCCTGTGGAACATCTGTGCTTAATACCCTGTCATGACACTGCTGCTCATCAGAATGGGAGCTCTCATAAACTGACAGAGATCAACAGGATGCAACCATCTTGTGATTTCAGTTTCTAAGAAAGCACATGATTCATAAAATTATAGTTTTCCCCCCTATATTCTTATCTAGTGGCAATCCAATTTTAGACCCCCATCTCAGGTCAGTTTCTGAAGAAAAGTTTTTACCTTTTCTTAAAACACCAGAATGTCATTCTACTAAATAGCTTTAAAGTCACATCCCTAAAAGAATCTTTCCCTGAAGCCCCAGACCCAGACCTCCCTCCTACACCACCAGGGTACTCCTTTATCCAATTTTCCCCCTGTACCTGTCTATTTACCAGCTGCATCTCTCAACACACCCACATCTTACAGCAGGATTTAATCACCTCTGTATTCCAAGAAGCTCACACAGCCTTGGCGCATGAGAGATGTCAATGCAGGATGGCTGAATAAATGACCGAAAGAAGGTAGCTATTAAAGATAATGTTAAGGGGGACGTGACACTCCCGATATGGACTCCAAGCCATACATTCTTGGTTCCTCTCCACCCCCCTCACATACTCCAGACTGTTGTGCTATGAAGTGGAAAATGGATGGGACCAGTCCTGCTCCTTCCTTGCTTCTTTCTCCTAAAGAGACAGGTGCTGGAGGGGAGCGTGCAGCCACCTGTACCTCCAAGTCATCAGTTTTATATGGGAGGGCAGACCCCATGGTGGAAGGCTTGTGGTGGTCTGGTATTTCCAGGGATGGGTAGATATGTGGGTGTAATTTGGGAGCTCCATATCAGGACACACATTTTCCCACAGTTAAAGCTAAACCCTCTAACACTGAGTGGTATTCTATATTCCATCTAATTTTGCCTTGCATTTTATTTATAAATTGGTTCAGATATAAGGGTGTGAGAGGTTTTCTTTCTGTTTTTTGTTTGTTTTTCCCAGTGGGGGCCCTTAAATGCCCTCCCAGGGCAGACCTGTAGGCTTTGAGATTTTTTATTTGAAAGGCTTCTCTGAGGCTACAAATTACTGCTATGACTCTCTTATTAATAACGTAGAAAATGGCCAGCGATATATTGCTGGGAACAACACATTCCTGTGAATCCAACATGCTCACAAGGGCTAACATTTGTGATGATAAAAACTTCTCTGCCATCCGTAGATTTCATTTTGTTGATATTCCTAGAGTCATCTGATTCAGAGAGTATCTGATTCCCTATATCAAACTTCCAGACTCTCCCCTGATCGTTTCCCTTTCTCCCAAACTTTTAAATGTCACTCTCATTAATGCAACCACATGAGCTAGAAGTGACAAGACCCCCTCCACCTTCCCTCATTCAGAGCTGACAAAATGTGTTAGGGTGAGTGGCATCTTCCTGTAAAAGGTGTTTGCTACAGCTCACAGAGTGGAGTCCAGATCCCTGGACCCAAAGGTGTCAACTGGATCTAGCAGCTGAGAAGCTTCTTTGGGTCCTACAGACATCCTTCGTCACTACTCACTAGGGCCTTCCACTGGGGAACAACTTGGGCTGATGATAAAATACTCCAACTTATTTGGGGGAGCATTTATCAGAGCTGATTTCACACAGTCTGTCAGATAAGGTTTCAGATAAGGAAACTGCTTTACAGAGAAACAGCTAATAATTGGAAAGGTGGGCATCTGAGCCCCTATCATTTAGATACCAATAGCCATACTTGCTATTTCCATTCCTGTATAGTGCCAGAGCTGGGCCTCATCCCCTCACTGGAAAACTCACTATGAAGTATGAGACACTAGTAGTAGAGGTGAGGACACTCTACATGGAATAGATGGTATATTACTATTAGTTTTTTTTTTTAATTTTAAAATTTTTGGTACTGGGGATTGAATCTAGGGGTGCTTAACCACTGAGCCTTTTATCCCTGGCCTTTTTGAAATTTTGAGACAGGGTCTCACTAAATTGCTTAATGCCTTGATAAGTTGCTGAGGCTGGCCTTGAACTTGTGATCCTCTTGCCTCAGCCTCCTGAGTCACTGGGATTATAGGCATGCACCACAGCACCTGGCTTCTACCAGGGTTTTAAAGGACTGTGGCACTGTCCTGCACAGATGGAGAGAAGAGGAACAGAAAAATGGTCTTCAGGGATGTGTGAGGACACATAAATATGTGGCCACCCATCAGTAAGCTGATATCCCCAGTAAGTAGATATAAGTAGAGTTTGGGGACAATTAATTCTCTGGCTTATTAGCAGATGCTACATAAACACAAAGAGCAGGACACTCCCATGAGCCTCTGCTTCCCAGAAGCTATCTTTCTCAACTGAGGTTTCAAGATCCATAGGACAATTCCAGCTTCCCTCCCTTGTCATTGGACACTTGGGGTTTATCCTCTTGTTGACAAGTGTCTCACTGAACCACCTCTTACCAAGAGAAGTACATCTCCCCCAAATTGCCCCCCCCAGCCCCTATCCTCACTCTTTTTGTTATAGAAACAGAATTCACACAGAATGCCACTCACTGCTACATTATCCATATGATTAAATACTAGATGACCTAAGGTCCAAGAGGGACTCTAGTCATTCTGGATTCAGTGTCCCCAGAATCAACTCCATGAACATGATCTAAACAGAGGCTCATATTTCCTGTTTCACCCTTTTTCTTCTGTATCCAGTATCATTGATTCCAATACTGGATGTGAGAAAGCTGAGAGGCCAGGACTCTTCATTCACTAAACTGAACTGAGTAGCTGCCCAGTTCCAGTGTCGTCTACAAAACATCCTGCCCCCTACTCTCTTCCACTCAATTCCTATTATTTTGCTAATCAAGTTCTTGACCTTAACACTCCTTTCCTAGTCTGTTCTTATATATCTTTTCTCCAGTATATTCTCCAGTCTCGCTTCCTTTAAGGACACCCCTGAAAGCTCTCCCTAGGGTCATGGACACAGTTCCAACCCTTTCCTATATGCTGATCCCTCTCTGAAGCATTAGGGAAGGTGCTCATCACACCATCAATCAAGGGCAGGCCATCTGTCACCTGGAAACTTCAGCCATCATTCTCTTTGTCATTATTCCAGGCACTAATAAAAGCCACATTTGTGTGTTTAAGTTATTTCTAGCTCCTCCATCTCTAAAATATCAAGAAAAATATGGAGAGTTGTTCAATCTCTAGTTCATCAAATAATCACTCCCATCATCTAAAAACGTTTTGAAATCCTATATTCTCTGATCGAATGGTCCCAGACTGTTCAGAGAAGAGCCAAGAGTTCTCTTTCCATCTAGTTCTACCCTCTATTTCCTTCCCCTGCCAAGCCTGGCCATGCAACTACCATGGCTGCTAGCTCTGATCTTCTGCCAGGCTCTTCCTCTTGGCACTGTTCAATGTACACACCTGTGAATTGACACTTTGATCTAAACTTCCTTTCCTATTTGATGTGTAAGGTATATAACTTTTATATCTCATCAAGTGCATATCTCTTGGACCACAAGTTCCTGGAAGACAGGGCTATACAGAAAAATCAGGAACTTTTTGCTAAGAAGAATTTATGCAAGTAGATGTGATTTGGTGCTTATGGGCATAGCATTTAAAGTCACTCGAATTATACACCAAATTTAATAGCTTGTGTCTAGATCTCAGTCCTGGACATGCAATTTCATCATCTTATCCACCCACGTGTTCAGTTGTTTCTACATCTGGTGCAGTTGCTGGGAGTGGTGTTCACTTTGACTCTGGCCTCGATTCTGCAAGTTCAGGCTATGACTATGGCTGGGATCTGCACCTACTGCTATAGTCTCTACTGCAAGGGACAGAGCTGAGGTGTGGATTCAAGTGCACACAGCTAGATGAGTGACCGGCGCCTCGTCTCAGCAGTACTTACTTGGTGAGGTGGGGGAGGCTGCACCTCCTTCTGCTGACGTGGTTGGAGGCTTCGTGTCTGGCACCGGCAGAGGCACAGGCCTGGCCATTGGTGGTGGTGGTGGTGGCGGCAACATTGGGGTGGGAAGGAATGGGTTGTGCACCTTGCCTTGGCTGCTCCCATTGGGCTGCAAGGGTGGAGAAAAACACACGCACATACACACACACAAACAAAAGAAGAAACAAAAGATGTGAACTATTAGCTGCTTCTGAAAATAAGATTCATTAGGCACCTTCTAGGTAAATGACTAAGTATTCCAGCTGCCTGAATTCTTGCATGATCACATCTGGACGAAGAAGTGCTCGGTTCTGTTTGTTCTTAAGGCATTCCACAAAAGTGCACTTGGGCACAAAAGCATTGCATCCCAAACTTCTTTCTTGAACTACATTGTCCTTTTTTTGCATTTGATTCCATAAAATAATCTGCTAATGATCTGTATTTGTCAACTTTATTTTCACTTTTTAAAGCTGGCCTTTTATAACATATAATAAATGTGTTCAGTGAACATACATATTTTCTGTTACATATTGCATAATACTAGACATAGAAAGTTTAGAATTTAGCTATCAAAATTTTGCTAGATTAAAATATCACTTCCAGTTTTTATTTAAATTATATAAGCAAATGCTGTAAGAATCATATTTCTTTGTTTGCCTTATGTTAAAAAAAAAAAACAAGTAACAATTCTACTACAGAAGAAAGTTTCCCTCTGAAGCAAGCAATACAATCTATTTAATTTTCAAGTTTTTCAAAATAGCTCCATGAAGAGACCTGCCTCAAGCAGGTCTTTGATCAAAATGCAAAACTGGGCAGTTTGTATTTTGACAGTTATATAGGATGATGTCAGGACTATTAAAAAATAAGTTAGAAATGGAGAAGTCAGTTGCCTGGTGCTGAAGATCAGATCCATTCCCCCCCCCACACACACATAGTTTCCCAAATGGCCTTTGGACTACATTTTTAAACTTCATTGACACTGATCAACTAATAGTAACAGCTCATATTTAGGCTGCAATCCCACACCAAAACTCAGCTGACGGAGGTCCTGGTGTTCCAGGCTTTTATGTGTAAGCTTCATAATTCTGCAGAGGCAGTTTCATTCCACCATCAACATTCACTGATATATTTAGGATTGTTCCTCAAATACTATCTTGTCTGACAATCAGAATGCTGCACTTTCTTGCTAGCAACTTGCCTGTGTATTATTTCTGAGTGGACTGAAAGTCCTTAAGTGAATGGTTTAGAGTAAGCCAAGCAAATGAATATACAAGCAAAAAGAAAAAAAGGCACCATATTGATTTGTTGTCTAGACAGAAATGTATCTGCTAACACATCAGCAGACGTAAGTCAAAGCTGCCTGTTCTGGCTCAGATATGCAGAATCAGGTATTTCTGCAGGGGGAGAACATCAGTGATAGAACAGTGTGACATAATATCCTAAATGGAGCAATAATAATTATGGCTAATCTGTGGCTTCATGTATGGCTACTACAAGAAAAGGAAAACCAAGTCTGGCTTTATGCTGGTATTATTTATTTATTATGATTGTGATTATTGGCCTTGGAATGAAGCTATCCACTGTAAACATTTAATTCTCTATTAGTAATGCAATCTGTGATTTTAAAAAATCACTTTTACATTTGGAATGTTATTTCAAATTGTGGTTGTTTGGTTTATTTGTGAAAAAAATGAAAACATTCATTTAAAGCGATTGAATATGGTTTAGCTTTATACAAAGATAAGTGGGGAAGATAACTACTTGCAGAAATAACAAACCATAATAAACTGTGCTTCTAGCATCTTGAGTTCAAGTACTGGTCAACTTGATCTAAAGTGTTACAAGACTGTATTTTTTAAAAATATCAACTATGTTGATCTGAAACATCTGTCCCTCTCTGCCCCCTACCTCTCTCTACCATCCCAAATCATTACTTAAAATTATTCACTCTTTCTTTCTATTTTGTTAACTGTATGAGCCCTGGGGTAAGAATGCAGGAGGTGAAATTATCAGCCCTTGAATGTAGAAGGTTATATGGTTCACCCTCAAGATGATTTATATCCATAAACTTGACAGTTGCAAACTTAACACAAACACTGTTTTTAAACCCTGGCCAATCACTCTTAGAGAAAGTTAACTTTCCCACAATCTAGAATAAATATGACATTTGCCTGCAGTCAGTCAGCGCAATGTTAAAGCACAATGTCCTCAAGGTCCTGAGGTCTCCCCTTGTTATTTTTAAATTCAGTTAACATTTCTAAAAGAAAATGAAAAAAAAAAAGAGGTTTCCTTACATTGAGGAACCCCACCTGTCCAGCTTGCTGACCAGCGTCAGGGCAGACAAGTTGGACAAACTCTTTCAGCGTCTCCTGAGGATGGTAGCGGATGGCTGGGTGTGAGAAGTAAGGCCCAGGCTGCTGGATAATGGGTGATGTTGGAAAATGAAGAGTCGATGGTGTTGCATGCGGACTTGCTGTAGGAAAAGAAAACACGAGTGTTAGGAAGGGAGAGACTTGCTTTGCCACAGCTGAACCTGATTTGCCTCCTTTTCCATTTCTTCTCCTGGCCCAATTCAGGGTTTTGCTCATGTGACTGAATTTAACACTGGATAGGTCTGATAGATTTTCTTCCTTGAGGCTCTAAGACAAACATGGAAGCTAGATTAGGGTAGAGTTTAAAGCTGTCTTTCTATTTTCAGAGGACATGAGTTATAAAGGCATTAATAATCCTTGGTGAAGATGAAGATTATTCATTACTTTAAGAGCCTTTTTAATGAAGCAAAGCAATAAAAATGTATTTGGTAGATTAGACCTGATTTAACTGACATTACATATGACAAATTCTAGTTTGCACATATGGATCCCCTTTCACGCTGAGCTATCCATAGACAATAATTCATTGTTAAAGCTCTTATACCCCTTTCAAGGAGATTTCTAGGGACTAATTCAGGAAGAAATTTTTTGAAGTCTATAGTAAATGATCACTTAATGAACCCATGCAATTTGGGTGCCTCGCTTTAAGTGGAAGGTTTATGTCACCTTCCTTCCCACCACCACCATTTTGAAGACAAACACAGAAATGCATAAATGTCACAGCTGGGGAATGCACAGGCCGAGCAGGCAATGACCCCTGCTAAAATGTTGGTCCTCTGCCCATAAAAACTGATGAAAGACTCAGACGACTACTACTCCCTTACATGTGAACCCTGATAAATTTCATTTGTACTAGAAGATTAGAATAAAATACTTATGTGCTTATGTGCGATGCTTAATAATTTTTTTCTAAGAGAACTTTGCCCTTGAATTAGAAGGATGATTGATAAAATCAGCTGGAGAATAAGACCTTTCTAATACTAGGAATGGCACATTCTCTATTAGTAGAGCAGGACACCATTTCTATCACTATGCCCCTGGCACAGCTGAGGGCTGCCTCAGAAATGCAGATTGTGGGGGATGGGTTCACTGTTCCCTACTGGGATCTCCTTACAATTGGGGCATTTTCTAATTAATGACAGAAATGGCTAAAACTGTGGTTCAGAGTGGTATCTGTTGCTCTTTAAAGAGTGGATATGGAGGACTAGAGTAGAAGCAAGAGTCCAGTCCATCTTACAGCTGATCTGATGGAACTCTCACATTCATACAACTTCATATTCACAGGCCCCTACATGGGCTCAAGAGTTAAAGTTGAGTCAGAGTAGATGAAGTTTTTCCCTTATTCGACTGAGGACATCTTGAATATAACCTCTTGGAAACAAGAGCTTTCATTTTTTTTTTCCCCTCTAAAACTTAACTCTTTCCCCAGCCATCTCTATCTTATAAACAGTTTTTCCATTTACTTAGCTGGTCACTGTTATATCCCCAAAACTCAGTCTGGCACTCAATAAATATTTGTTGACGGTACAATAAGTGGCCAAATACATGAGTGGTACAGAAATTAAGAAAATAACCGTTAAGTCTGCCAAGAATGAAACTTGGGTCTCTTCACTTGGTAAAGAGCCAGGATTCTTGTTGAAAAGTTGGTAAAAGTTAAGACTACACACAATGAATAAGAAATATTGGGATCCCTGGAATCCATTAAAACCCAGAAGCTAAAAGCTGAATGGCTCTGGTTAGTTTTTACTTTGGAAATTGTAATATTGGCTTTAAAGAACCAGGAAATTTCTTTCCCTGTCTAATGTGATACAATTGCCCTTGCCCATAGCAAGAAACTTTGACCTACAGCGTGCACTGGACTGAAGAATTTCTGGTGAAGGAGGTAAGGTGGAATTTCTCAAACTAGGCTGGGAATATACTGAAGCTAACAATGACACACTCAACTTTTGCAGCATGTCAAACACACAGGTGGCAACACCATTGTCAAAAGCCCCTAGGAGGCTGACCTTGATGATAAAGTGGCATTGCCTCAGGTGTTCAACGGAAACTGATGAGTGACTGTGAGGTTAAGAAACTGCACTGGCCAACAGAGCATACTGCCCAGGGAAAAAATTCACTTGAGCAAAGATCAGTCAGATAAAAGTTAAAGAAACATGACAGAAGAAACTATTCAATAGGGCCTTGGAATTTCCCCATTAATTGTTAAAAAACATCCTTGCTCTCATTTTGATGTTCAATAGGTAAGATAAAAACATAAGCAACTTCAATTTAGGCTTTAGTTTCTTTATTATATTTCACTAAAAACAAAAATTTTCACTGTTTCCTTATGACATAGTTCAACACAAACCTAAGAATATACTTAGTACTATGTGGAATTCTGTAATGACTGTTTTATTAGGATCAATTAATTCTTAATTAATTCCAGGAAATAATCTAGCCTGTAGTTTCAAATAGATAATTGCAGAATCTGTATTTTAAAGGGTCATTCTTTTCAACCTTTAGTTTCTCATGCTTAGGACATTTTGGTTCAGCTACCAGTTTGCTATAAAACTCATACAAATTCAAGATCCTAAGCTTTAACTTCTTTTACTTTTTACAGAGCTGGGAAATGAAGCCATAGTTTTATACATGCCAGGCAAGGGCTCTACCAGTTAGCTACACCCCAGTCCATTTTATTGTTATTCAAGGTAGGGTGTTCCTAAATTGCCCAGGTTGGCCTCAAACTTGTGATCCTCCTGCCCCAACCTCGCGATTAGCTGTTATTATAGGCACATGCCACCATGCCCAGCCTGAACTTTAATTTCTTGAAACCGAAAATAATTGTGTTTTAAAGATATGTTAATTATTTTTAATTTCTATTATTTTTCTGGATAACCTGATATTCACCTTCTACTAGGAGCTCAGAATTAAGACTTCTATGTCTAAGTTTTTCTTCTTTCCTCTCTATTTTCTTGTTTTCTCTTTTTATTATAGATTTGATATTTTTATTGTACCTAGAATTTTTATCTAAGTCGTCTCAAATTATTTTAGAAAGAGTCACTGGGGTTAAATCAATCGAATTCATTAAATGTATTCTGAGATGGCCAGTTAGGGCCCTATGGAGAGAAGCTACCATTAGGAATCTGGCATGATGCTAATGGAATGCACAAAGAATGGTATGAGTCCAATTTTTTGATGAAGAAAAACATCTCTTATGGATGTGTGTGTGTGAGAGTAGTTGACACAATAAAAAATTATAGCACATTATGTAAATGCATATTTAGATCCTTTAAAATGTGCATTATTTACTTGAGAGTCAATAAAGGCTTTTCTCAAGTGGTTACAGTTTATTACAGTGCATCCATCTGTATCCATGTTGATGTTAATACAGTTTTGTGTATTAAAAGACCCTACAAAATTGGCTGCTTCTGGGGCCTAATACTCTTAGTACCCTAGGCCAGGAATAGCAGGGTGACAGAAACACTTCACTCTGGGTAGCTCTCACTACTAGTTTAACATTTAAACTAGCAGCCAAAAATGGTTCAAAGCAACTGCTTAGGCTTTTCACAAAGAATACAAATAAGATTTGTATTGAGAAGGAAGGGAATCTGATCAGGTTTCTTTGGTTGGAATGGCACTGCCTACACAGTCTGAACCAAGTAGCCATGATTAAAGAAACAGAGAACCAGAATTTCCCAAAGGGCATAGTGTTCAGTTATTTATTACAAAATGATCGTATTACTGAGTACTTAGGAAAAAAAAAAAAAGAAAAAAGCAGGTCAGGCAGGTTGGTTTACTCATTCGCTCTCTACCCCCATCGGAGAACCCCCTATTCTTCAAAATACTCTTTGGTTTTGGTTTGGAGGGAAAAAAGCTTAAAAATTCAGCACAACTATATATGTATTTATTTGTATTTTTTTTTTCAAATGTAAAAATGCTTCCTTCTTTTGCAGAATTGATTAAGACTGGGGAAGAACAAGGTCAGATTCACTGCTGTATTGTTTTGTATGTTGTATATGATCCAACAATGATTCTTGGTCTGAGAGTTCACAATAAAAGAGAAATGTAGATTCATATTCCAGTGGTGCTCCCAACAGGAGCTGGAACTAGTCAGAACACACAACAGGAAGCTGTATAAAAGAAGATGGCACAAAGGAGAATGGGGGGAGGGGAAGGAGGATGGGAATAGAAAAGACAGTAGAATGAATCGGACATAACTTTCCTAAATTCATACATGGATGCATGACTAGTGAATCTTCACATCATGTTCAACCATAAGAATGGGAATTTATACTCCATGTGTGTATATTGTGTCAAAATATATTCTACTGTCATGTATAACTAAAAAGAACAAATAAAAAATGTATTAAAAAAAAAGATGGCATTGGAAGGGTATGGCTGGATAGGCCTAGAATCTTTGACTTTCGTGGGTTTTCTTTCTTTCTTTCTTTCTTTTTTAAATGTAATATTAAGAAAGAAAAGAGATAGAAGAAAGTAGACTCTTCTAACCATTCCCAGTGGTTTCTCTCAAGCTCAACTTCCAAAAATTCTAAGAACCCTACCACATTTTTCCTAGAACCAAAATTTCATGGGTTGAAATATGTTCTTCTACATAACTCTGACATTGCCTTAATTGCTTCATTCCTTGTCTATGTTGCAGATTCTCACAGATTGGACAGATACTTGGATTCTTTTCACGTCAGCATTTGCTCTCTGGCACCAGACTTTAAATTCTAGTCTCTCTGCTTTGGGAAGCACTACAAAAAAGCTGTCCAGAGGCAATGCAAACAATAAACATGAATCCTCCTCCCAGTGCAGCATGCTCTTAAGACAGTGCTACCCACAGGCTTCGTCTTTCACTAGAACACATGATCAGCTCCCAAGTCCTGGCATCTGCAAAAGCTCACAGTCTTCCCATTAATCCGTATGTAGTTAGTGGCAACAGTGAGATTCCAAACTGTCTCTCTTAGCACTGTCAAAAAAAAAAAAAAAGAAAGAAAGAAAGAAAGAAAAAAAAAGAAAAAAGAAAAGCCTGCAGCAGAAAGATGTCCTTTACACAAAAATAACCATTTCTAGAGTAAAAGGTGACACAAATGGCTCCTAACTATTCATATTTAGAAGTAAAGATTTTAACAAGGCAAAAGGAGAAGAAAATGGAAGGAAAAAAAATCCCACTTGCAAAAAAAGAAGCCTTCCATAAGGGCAAATGGAACTTGAATTGTTTGGGTTGTCAACTACTACAATGCTTTCCTTCTTCAGAAATTCAAAACCACACTATACCATACCATGACAGCCTACCTAAAGCTGAGAAATCTATCTTAATGGTCCATAGCTATAATTTATAAATCATGCATGAATCAGGCCTGCCATTTATGAAAGCCGAGAAGTTGGGAGTTACAGGATTTATTTTAACAGAGACACAAGGGAAGAAGAATTGGCAATGTTTTTCAAATCTCTAAGAGGTGGAGTCTTTTCTCAATAACAAAGCTTTTGACCCAAGGCAAGCTAATGTTTTCCAAAACCATTTTTCCCAAAATACTTAGTCTGTATCTTTAACATCATTAAGATGTATGTGAAAGGACCTGGGTATGTCAACTGAAAGAAACAGATGACATTATGTGATGCTTTACAAAACACTAGTAGTTTTACATTATTGCTACCAGAGGAGGTAACTTTATGCTGCAGCAGGTTTCCAAGATGGTTGATATACTCTGTTCCATTTGAATTAAGGGGACTTTCTAACTGAAGATCAAATTCCAATGTCTTTTGAAAAAGCACATCTCCCCTCCCCCTAACAAAAAGAGACCAAGGTCTTTTAAAATTTTTATCTAGATCAATTTTAGCTACTTAAAAACCTTTGATGTTCAAAGACCCTGACTTCTAGTCTAGACCATGTTGGCAAACATTTTCTGTGAAGGCAGAATTGTACACTATTCAGACTCTGCAGGTCCTGCGTGGTCTTTGCTGCAATTATTCAACTCTGTTGCTGTGGTGCAGAAGCAGTCATGGACATTTCATTGATAGATAAGTATGACTGTGTTCCAATAAAACTTTATTTTCAAAAACAGAGAATGGATTTGACCTGTGGGCATAGTTTGCCAGCCTCTGTTGTAGACCCATATATTTCCTGTCCTCTTTCAACACCTGCCGCTCTGCATCAGGCACCTGACGGTCACTGATGGTCACCTTTTCTCCACCAAATGATGCCAAGTTCCCTGAAAGCGTTTCTTCTGAAGCCCCAGATTCTTAAAGTTTCCAAGCCAATCAGAGTGTCTTCTATTCCTCCACTCACTCTCCAATGTAGCCTTTGGCTGTGGCTCTTCACCATTATTTAACATAATGGTGCTAGTAACTGCACCCATGTGTATCAGTCCAAGTTAAGCATGAGTTAGAATAGTATTGTGGTATGATATAAGGACCATGGGCTTTGGAATCAGATAGACATGGTGTGAATTCCACCTCTCCCACTTACCAGCTGTGCCTCCTTTTAGTGTCTGAGCTTTTCTCTCAGTTTTCCATTTACATAATAATGGCTAATAATGTCTCATAGATTTGCTGTGAAGATTCATTGAAGCCATATGTAAGGTTCACAATGTAATTTCTTATCATACAGTTAAGTGGTCAATAAATAGCCTCTTTTATTGGTATAACTATCATAGGTAAGGACGGGGGTAGGCCATGAATAAACTGGAATTTGTTCCTGTGTGCTAGGACCAGTTCTGAATGCAGAGCACATGACAGGGTGGTAGGCGGACCAGGGATAAGGAATGGTAGAGTATGAGGTACCTGTTGCTTGCCTGTCTCTTGGACAAAGGAATCCACCACTATTGGTGAAAAGGTATTAGTATGAGTATAACATGAGGGTATTAAAAATAATTCCACAAATGACAAAATGCAAAACCAAAGCAATAGCAATAGTCATGGAAACCTAGACACAATGTAAAGATTCTTTGCTGATCAAACATATTTGAATCCCTACTTTTGCTTACAACTCAGATGGAGAGACAATTAGCAGCTTAGAACTGTAGAACCATCTCCCTCTGGATACTTTTCCACTTAGACCCACAGTCCTTGAGGATCTATTCTGACCATTCATCCTGACCTCCCAGGGTGCCATGTGGAGGTCTGCCACCCAGGCACACTTCTGGCCAAAATAGATTCTGAACATGGTCGCCCCAAATACAGACACAAGGGAAATCTCTGTCATTTCCCTTGAAAATTTATCAGTGATCTAACTCATGAATAATAAAAGAAGATTTTCAGAGGATCTGGAGTATTCTTTTAGTAAAGCTTTCTGACTAGATAAAAGACCTGGTTTTGGTGCAGCTTCTGCTACTAACTGGCTTACAAATGTGTACGAATTCTCTTGCCCTTGGCTCTCTCATCTCAGAATACAAGGTTGAAGAAAAATATTCCGGAGGTTTGCCTAGTTTTAAATTCTAGTGGAAAGCATACAATTCAGTCTCCAGTATTTTATTAACAAATGAGTCCATATAATTGATTGATTGTAATAAAATCTAAAAGATCTGAAACAAGGCAGCATGTGCTTTTAAATTTATTTTTTAAAATGTTTCTGGGATATCAAGTTATAGGGTCTATCTGGACTCGGTCTTTAAGATACTTTGGCTTTGGGAGGGCTATAATATTTAGAGCTTTGAAAGCCCCAGAGCATGCTTGTTCCAGCTCTGTGAGACAGAGCCCCAGTCTTTGTCCTGACAGGACCTCTCTGAATTGACCACATTCACGCACTAATTGCCTAAGCTGCATGATGGCTGATGTGTAATGTGTTCAAACACCACACAACAGCTGTGGTTATTGCAAATATGAAGAGTGATAATTTAATAGGCAAAGTTGACAAGAATCCAGTTCCATGATGGGAACTTGAACTTCTACATAATAAGCAAGTGATATTGTGAGACAAGAGATGAAGGATGAAAAACAAATCAAAACAATTATTTGAGAAAAATCCAAGCACCATAGATTGGATGATTATAGAGGTTAACAGAAACAGGCAGAGAATCCTCCAGGGACCCACTGGAGGAGCCCTGGAATAACAAACTCCAGTCCTGTAAAAGACAACTTCAGACCTGTGCCGATGCTACAGCCTCGCGGACAATGACTAAGCACTGGGATCTATCTCTGCTGTTTGCAAGTCCTTCCCTACATTAAAAAGGCCAAAAACAAGCAAGCAGACATAACATCAGAATAAATATTAAAACATGGGGTGATGTGCAGCATCTCCCTCCACCAAACGTTCAGGTTTACGCCAGGTGTGGTGGTGCACGACTGTAATCCCAGCAGCTCAGGAGTAGGAGACAGGAGCATTGCAAGTTCAAAGCCAGCGTCAGCAAAAAGCAAGGCACTAAACAACTCAGTGAGACTCTGTCTCTAAATATACAAAAAATAGGACTGGAGATGTGGCTCAGCGGTTGAGTGCCCCTGAGTTCAACCCCAGGTACTTCCACCAAAAAAAAAAAAAAAAAAAAAAAAAGTTCAGGTTTACATTGAAGTGTAAGCCCCTATTTCTGAGTGACATGCCTCAATGTACTTGATTTCAATACTTTGAGGCACCAGATAGCTCATTCCTTCTGCTCACCTGGACAAAGTTATTTAACCTTTCCAAACCTGCACTCCCTTACCTGTAAATTGAGCTCAGCAGCACCATTTTAAAAGGCCTTTGGAGAATTAAACATATAGAGGTGCCTGGTACAGAGTGGGCTCATTCAACAAATGTGCCAAATTTAAAATATCTTTCTGAATTCACATCATAGGATCTGAGGACTCCTACTGTTGGTACATTTCGGACAAGGGGATGAAACATGAGAAGAATCTTCCAGCGTGTGAAACTGTGATGCCAGGTTTTTCTCCTAGCCTGGATATCAACAAGCCGTGTGCCAGCTGACTCCATTCCTTTCCTCTATTCTAGAATGGAAATATGCATGGTATGGTTTTAGAGTGCAACTATTCTGGACTTACACTCATTCCTTCTGCTCACCTGGACAAAGTTATTTAACCTTTCCAAACCTGCACTCCCTTACCTGTAAATTGAGCTCAGAAGCACCATTTTTAAAGGCCTTTGAAGGATTAGAGTAAACATATAGAGGTGCCTGGAACAGAGTGGGCTCATTCAACAAATGTGCCAAGAATCTACTGTGTGCTAAACACTATGCTAGACTCTGGGTTATTTATTTTTCTTAGGATTGCTTTAAGAATACCTTAAGAGACATAAAAAGGAATCAGGATCATACAGTACATTGAGGCACCAGATAGCTGTGAATCAAGAGCTGAACTGTTTTCAAGTTACCTTGCAGGCCCCTGGCATGAACAAATGGTCATTTTCTAAGCCTGCATTTTACTTGTGTTCTGCCAGTGCTAACTGCAGTCAGGAGTCAGGCTAGTGAGGAAGCAGAGCCTTGCCCAGGCACTCGGAGCAGCCTGGCTGTTGGCTCCTGCAGTCCCTTGCCCCTTCTTCTGGAAATAGAGCTCTAATGTTCCTTTGGAGAGTTTTCCTTTCCTTGGCCTCAGTCTATGTGATTAGGGTAGACTTAACCCTAGCCCTGGTTCTGTGGGTGGGTGAGTTGCCCAAGCTACACCAATGAGGCACCCATTATCTTTTATGTTTATTTCTTAAACATAAGGCTTGTTTAAGAAGTGAGTAAGTGAGGGGCTAGGAATGTGGCTGTGTGGGATGAGTGAGGCCCTGGGTTCAATACCTAGCACCATAAGAAAAAAAAAAAAAGAAAGAATACAAAATGAGCAAATAACCCAAACCAGGCCAATCAGAGGCCTAAGTATCCAGGAGTAGGCCCTTTACTAGACCTATTGTAAAAAGAAGGTGTTCCTTCCCTCCTTAGAATTGTTAAATTGGTGGGATCAAGCCTGAGCCATAATCTGAGGAGATTTAACTTGCAAATGATGCTCACACAGGGCAAAGAGAAGGTATCATCTGGGCACCTTGATCCATCCATCTCTACCTGAAACCATATACCTAGACATTTTAGTACCTAAACTAATCATCCACTATCTTCTTTGAGGGAGAGGAGGGATGGCTAAGCATTGGTAGGGGTTCTTTCTCTTAAAAGAGTCCCTCTTAATACATCTCCTGTTCACTATCTGGTATATAACAATATAACAACTCCTAAGTGTTATTCAGGAATTTGGGGCTTCCGGAAGACCTAGAGATATCCCTGATGGATGCCAAGGTTTCCTAACTTAGTATTGTATACTCCTATTTTTCTTCAGAGCATAAAAATCTTTTGCCTTTTACCAAATTCATATCAAGAGTCAACAGAAGATACCCAACAACCTGACATATAAATTCAAATCTCCACCATTACTTCCAGTGCTGATGCTATATATCCTTCAGTCTTCCTGTATCCTTCTCACTCCTGTGACTCTCAACACAGGAGTCATTATTGGTGCTGCTCAATTTTAAGGGCAGATTGGGTTTTCTTGACCATCAGGGCTGAGCACAATGCTTGGCAAATAAATGCTCAATAATTATTTGCTGAATCGCTCAGCCCTTTGGCAAGAGCCAGGCTGGGTGCAGGCTTGTGCAAGTGAAGCCTCTGCCATGGCTACAGGGCCACCTGTCATGGGAGGGGGACACTTGCTCCTTGGGGAGAGTCTCTGACCACACAAGAGCAACAGGATGGAGTACCTGCACTTGTTCACTTCCTGAGACCACACCTCCTCTTCCAGCCACGTGTGGCTCCTCCCCAGGAGGAGAAACTCACTCTACTTCTAGATCAATAGGAGCAGGTGGAAAGGGAGAATCAGGGTGGAGTGAGTGAGGAATTAAGGGTGTAGGGATCCTTTCAAGAGAGACAATTAACATTTACTGGATGCTTGCTGCATACCAAGACCTTTATTATATAGGTCCTTTTGCTCCCCCCTCCCATTAAGTCTGTCCAGTTTTGTGCAGGTGGCAAAACAAAGGTCAGCAGAGGATAAATGACTTGCACAAGTTTAAACAGACGCTGAGGAGCTGGGCAGGACTTGAATTCTACTCTGGCAGATCCCACCCTGGGCATTTCTCTGCACTCTTATTTTCCCACTTAAATCATATTTCCTTTCAGATTTTTTTTTTTGTTGTTGCTGTTGTTCATAGGCCCCTTCTTACTGTAGTTGGACCTGGAGGCTCTGATGTTCCTCACAGTGTTTTGCACATTAAAGAAACTGGTGGGCAGAAAAAAAAAGCAACTAACATTTACTATGAAGAAATGGCAAATGACGAGTGTAAGTTTCCTGTAGAAATATACATTTTAAAAAGACACAGGGGTGCACATGGGTAATGAAACACACTAGTTTCCACAACACAAAAGATGCAGCCTGGGAGGCAGACTCCCAGTGATCTGATTCCACACAGATCACACATTGCATTCCCACTTCCAGCGTCAGGGCTGGCCCCTTGTTCTACATGGATGATAAGCTGGTGCTCTACAAGCACTGGCAAGCCACAGCTCCATGCTGCAGTAATTTACTTAAGTTTAACATGATTTATGATTCTGTCAAAAGGGGAGGTTGAAAACCCTGCATTGACACTTAAATGTGAGCTTTATATGTAAAATAGCAATTGCATGTGTGTGTGTGTGTGTGTGTGTGTGTGTCTCCCTGTGTAGGCAGAGACAGAAACCATTCTGCATAAGATACAAGTTCAATCTTAAATTTTTATTTTATGCAGAAAAAAGGAAAACAAATAATGAAAATAAACGCGGAATCCGCATGATTAAGCTAAACCAGAAATGGATTTAGCAGATTACGTGAGCTACACAGCCCAAGTGTCCGGCTGGGAAGTCCCATCAACAAGGGGGTTTCTAAGCAGTCTTGCTGAGAACCACCTCTTTCACTGAGCATGAAGACACAGGTCCATGTTATGTGCATGTGGTGGTGGGGGGTGGAGGGGCTGTGGCTATGTGTGTGACAGAGAGAGAAAGGGACAGGGAACTCCGAGGGGGAGCAGCTTCCTCTGTCAGGAAGAATTTCAAAGCTGGTCCCCTTGGCTCAACAAGCTGGTCTCTTTAGCACCCCACCCCCCACCCCCCACCCCAGGGGCCTTTTGCCTCTTGAAGAGATTAAGGAGCCAAGTGGTCTTACTGCTCTAACCTGTCCCTCCCCAACAAAAACCACATTCACATGATTCCACTCCAGAGGAGCTCTCTTCAGAAGTTTGCTGCAGGGATGACAAATTAACCCAGCAGGGTGTCCCACACATCTATCTTAGTACAAATTATTAGTGTAATAGAGCTTTTAGTTATGCATTTATCTGGTAATTATTGAACGGTTACACAAAACCAAGCTGAGCAGCCATGGCCCTTTATGAGCCTGGCTCAGTGGGTGGCCTTACAGTTAATTTAGGATGGTTCTCCACTACGCAGTTCACTTGCAGACAAATTAGCTAAACAGCCTTCTCCTTTAAATATTTTCCATGTCACAGTGAAACTCTTTACAATACAATAAAGGTACAGTTTTAATTACACGCTTCCTGACTTTTGTTTAGTTGTAGTTTTAAAACATTTGCTGGCACTGTTTTTTCCTTTGGCTGGGCAGTAATAGCTGGTTGTAAGTATCTGGCTAATGAATTTAATAATTTCCTGAACTGGGACTTAAAGAGGCTTTGCTAAAATGCTGCATTTCCTCTTTGCCGTCCAGTTACTTCCAATCCCATGGGCAACGTCTCCCATTAAGCTGGGCATTGCACTTCTGCTAACCTTGACCCATGTTCCCCAGTCTTCTTGCTTCTCTTTCCTGAGCTCCTCAAAGATGGGACTTGTTAAGTCTCTGATGCCTGCATTTGAAAATCAGTTCTGGCAATTCCTATTGGAGAAAGACAATGTAATGTTCTCCCAAATGACATACTCCAATAATAAACACCTTGCATCTGTCTGTTGGTAGATTATTTCAGCGCCTTGTTAGCAACAGGTATTTAATTGCTTCTCATTTTCTTGAGATGATTCAATTGCACTAAACCAGGAGAGACAAATTAGATTCAGTTGAGCACCAGCATGTTCTATAACTAAGTTAAATGCTTTCCTAAGCAGCAAAAAAGTTTGCAGATAAGATAGGAGAAAGCTGAACAAACCTACCACTTGGGGTCTATGTCAAGGGCAGGGTATCATGGTTAAGGCAACAGGGAACATTCCTTCCTGAGGGCTCTTTGTTTGGACAGAAACACTGACAAGGCCACAGCAAATATTCTCTAAACCAGGGACCAAATAATTTTCAGCTCATTTTCTCTAAATACCCTTCAAGGTAGAGACTCTTAATTAAAACTAAAGAGATACATGTGGATCACTCAAACATGCCACCAAATACATGAACTTGAATATTTATTATGATGATGATTATTTTCATCATCATCATTATTATTACACAGAGAGATGGAAAGAACTCCATGTTATCCCCAAACTTTTTATCCATTTCAATCAAACCCATGTATGAATTCATTTATTCAACAAACATTCACTGAGTGCTTTCCTTACATGAGGACAAGGCTGAGGGGTTCAGGGATGAACAATGGAGTCATGGTCCTGCCCTCTAACTGTTACTGGTGCCTCCGAGTTGTACCTCTCCTGTCTGGTCCTCTGTTATTGTCTATGCAGAGTATGAATCCACCCTCCTCCAGCCATTCCTGGTGACCTCAACTTCCTGGAAGGTGATCTTAATGCTCATAATTCTCCTCAGTATATTTTTCTTGGCCAAACTGGGAGATATTGTTAACTTCAGACCCTCAGATGTTTCATCATTAAGAGCAGGATCCCTGTTTGGGCCAGGAGGATCATGGACTTAGAGAGGTTTATGGAGCTTATAAACTTCTGACTACCTCTCTAAACAGAAACCAGCATAACTCTTTGAAAGCTGCACAATAAATCTTTGGTTTATATGACTATTGTTTTAGTATATTTTATGCATATATCATCAGAATCAGGACAATTTTACTTCTAAACTTCCTTTGTGCATGTGTGTGTATAATATTTTATTATTTATATATGTGTGTGTGTGTGTGTGTGTGTGTGTATATATATATATATATATATATATATATATATATATATATTTCTCTCTCACAAAGAAGTGGGGGTTTAATCTCATGCTCACATTTTCTAAGTCTCAATTTCTCAGGACTTAATTGCCTAATAACATGACCTGTCTGCTGTTGGTCTGTTCCGCATACTCAGAAATAGAAGGCAAACATTGAGTTGCATGCATTTTGGGCTCTTGCAGTGTCAAATGCCACTGCAGTTCTCCACTAGTTACCTGGCCCCTTGTTTTCTACAGATGAATTATCTTTTTTTCTGAAATACTTGGAACCAGGAGTTTTTCTGATTTTGGATTGTTTTGTATTTTGGAATATTTACATAGACTTTACCAGCTGAGTATCCCCTTATCCAAAAATCAAAATCCAGAATGGTCCAAACACTAAGCACCAACATGACGCTCAAAAAGTTCCATATTTTGGAGCACTTCGTATTCTCAGAATCAGGCTGCTCATCTTATAATACAACTGCTGGTCTTGTCCTCTCATCCACCAGGAGTCAAACACTCTGTGGAAGGAATCCAAATTTCTTGGGTTCATTCTATTCAGCAATTAGGACAGCACCCACTTGATCAGAATTTGAAGGAAAAATTAATGAGTACCAGTGGTAATAGGAGTTTACAAGTTAATTTCAATACTGATAAAAGCCAAACTGACCTCAAAAATATTCTTTGAAGTGATATGTACCTCACAGAAACTCTGCATTTACCAGGAACAAGAAATCATGAGCTTAAAAAAAAAAATAGCTAAGTGATGTCTTTATGACTGCTATAAAAAAACTCAGTGTGATAACACAGGTTATGTCATGATTATCAAAGATCTAAATGGCCATGTTATGTCTTTGACTAATAAAAAGTATAAAAACAAACTAATTGTTAAAAATAAATGCAGTTTAATTTCTTACAATGGGGGATAACAAAGTAGAAAACCACTGAAATGGTAGAAAAGGCACAAAATTGGAGACTTAATTTTTGGTATCAGCTCTGACCAGCTTAGATTCTTCATCTGTAAGAGTCATGTGAAATATTTAGACTGTTAACTAATATATTTTCACTTATCAATTCATTTATAAGACTAATTTTATACACAGTGGCAATATGTTCAGTAATATACTTTGTATACAACCAGAGATACGAAAAATTGTGCTCTATATGTGTAATAAGAATTGTAATGCATTTCTCTGTTATATATAAATAAAAAAAAAAGACATTAAAAAACCCCCTAGAACGTAGACTTTCAGCTTTTGCAGCTAGAAGCAATCCTTGGCATAGTACTAACCCTGCTACATAAGATTCTATCAAAGGTAACAGAATGAGCTGGCAGGTACTGCCCCTGCCACCAGCCTTCCTTTCCCTTCTTTCTGCCTGGGATGCAGACATAAGGCAGGAGTCCAGTACATACACTGTGAAAAAAATGACCCATGGAACCATGGTTGCTTTGGTCCATTTTGTGTTACTATAATGAAATACCCGAGGCAGGTGCTTTCTAAAGTATAGAAGTTTATTCAGCTCCAGATTCTGGTGGCTGGAGGATTCAAACAGCATGGTGTTGGCATTCTACCTAGAGTCCCCTGGTCCTGTCACAACATTGCAGGCAAGTGGAAATGGAAATGGGCTGTGTGTAGATGAGCACATAAATGAGCAAAGAGGCAAGAGACCAGGGAAGGTACAGGCTAGTTGTTTTTATAATGGCCCACTCTCTTGGGAACTAATTCACTCCTCTCAGACCTGACCCATTCCCAAGAGACAGGACTAATCTATTCATGGAGTGGAGCCTCTATGACCTAATTACCTCTCACTAGGCCTCACCTCTTAAAAGCTCCATCACCTCAACACTGCTGCACTGAGGACCAAGTTTCCAGGACATGAACTTTTGGAGGGCAAACCTATCCAAAGTATATTAGCCCTGGGTCATATACTTATTTTTTTTACATGAAATAAATGCAACACCTAATTTTCTTAAGTTACTATTTAGTCAGATTTTTCCTTTACTTGTAGAAAAACATGTTCATAACTAACAAAGAAAAGGCATTTGACCAGAAGATTCCTGGAGCCCAATCCTTTCCATTATTTTCAATTCTGCCTCCCAATATATGATGTGAGCTCCTACTCATTTCTAAATCTCCAAAGCACAGTTACTTAGTGCAGAGCATTTAAATAAAACAAGTACCATTCATTATCCTATTGTTTTTGAAAATAGCAAAGACTTTAGGCATAAAGATAAGTTTCAGGAACTTAAAGTTTCCAAGAAACTTTAAAATATCACTGATGATTACTCCAAATAATTCTCAAAAGGAGTTTGACGTTCTAGCTCATCAGGCAAACTTATAAGTCTTGAAAAGACAAAGGGAAGAACAAAGACAATTGCCAATTTTCCAATTGTCATGACTACATACTTGATGATGGTTACAATATTAAGTAATGGTACAAGGAAGACTCTGAAAGGCCTATCTTTCAGCTCAAAGTGTCCAGCAAATGTAACAATAGATAATGACACAGGAATGCTTTTGCTGAAATTAAATAACTTCCCCCATCCCAGGATATTCCAACACGTTTAACCCCTTTACCTAATTCTAACCACATAGAGAAACAGGTGGCAAAGTACTGTTCCCATGGTACAGATGGTCAAATGAGGCCCCAGGTTAAGTGATTTATCAAAGTTACAAAAGAAAGCCAACTACTATAGAAGGGATTAAATTTAAGAGACCAAGTGCCTCTATCTTTATAATAATGATAAGAATAGCATGAACTAAGTCAAACTAAAGCTTTTAGTATCAAAGCTTTAGTTAATCTTTCCATTTTCTTTTTGCAGTAATAGGAAATGAACCCAGGGTACTCTAACTTGACCATACCCCCAGCCCTTGTGTTTTTTATTATGAGACAGGGTCTCACAAGTTGCTGAGGCTGGCCTCAAACTTGCAATTCTCCTGCCTCAGCTTTCTGCGTAGCTGGGATTATAGGCCTGTACCACTGTTCCCTGGCTCATTTTGCAGTTCTCTGCAGATGAAAGGCCATAGCTCTTCCCCATCTTGGACATTAGTTACAAAGAAGTACTGCATAAACTGCCACACATTTTCACCTTTGGTTCTTCTGACGCAATGAGAACCTATAGGGTGGTAGGCTGGGGGTAGGGATGAATGTCTTTTGTATGAAAATTCAATTTGACTACTTTTCATCCATCCAACTCACATACCCACTGGGTGAGCACAACAAAGATAGAAAATGTGTAGATGAAAGACCTGGAAGTTCCAGTTCAGGAAAGTGACCCAATATGAACATTAACTAAGGAAGCAAGACAAGGCTGTGGAATGAATGTGTGGACCTAAGGAGGGTGAGTGGATGGTAGTGCTGCAAAATGGGCTTCATGTCAAAAGTAGCATGGGTTGAGTTCCCTAATCTGAAAATCCCAAACCTGAAAAGTTCCAAAATCCTAAACTTTTTAAGCACCGACATAGCACAAGTGAAAATTTAACACCTGACTTCACATGATGGTCACAGTCAAAACACGCTTAAAACACTGTGTAAAATTACCTTCAGATTCGTGTGTAAGAGGTATATAAAACATAGATGATTTCTGTGTTCAGACTTGGGTCCTATCTTTAAGATATTTCATTATGTATATACAAATATTGTCAAATCTGAAAGCTCTAAAACCTGAAACCCTTCCAGTCTCAAACATTTTGGACAGGGGATACCGAACCTGTCCTTGGACCAGGCTCAGGCAAAATGTTGATCGATGAAGGTAGTGAAGACAGCATGTGTCTGAGAGCATGGATGAAAAAGGATTAACTGCTTGCACAACCAGTATTCATGGACCACTTCCAGATGCTGTACAAATGTCTATAATTATGTGGCTTCTTTTACTCCTTACATACACCATTCTTTCAAAGTAGAGATTAGGATCTCCAGTTTATAGATGCAGAACCTATGGTTCAGACAGGTAAAGCAAAGTGTCAGGTTGCATAGTTGAAACAAGTGGTGGCAGAGGATTCAAATACAGGTGCATATGAGTCTCTGAGCTTGTGTGCTTAACTGTTGCTACAAACTGGAAGTCTGTGTCCCCTCGAAATTTGTGTGTTGACATCCTAAATACCAAGGTGATCGTATCAGGATGTGGGATCTTTGGAAGGTGATTAGGCAGAAGAGTGGAGCCTTTGTGGATGGAATCAGGCATCCATGAAAGAGACCACAGAAAGCTAGTTAGTGCCTTCCCAGGAAAGATACAATAAGAAAACAGTATTGAGTCAAGAAAGTGGATCCTCACCAGACACTGAATCTGCTGGTGCCCTCATCTCAGACTTCTTGGCCTCCAGCACTATGAAAAATAAATTTCTGTTGTTGAGAAGCCACTCGGTCTATGGAATTCTATGACAGCAGCCCATACAGCCTAAGATGGCCCTTATGCTGTATTGCCTCCCTTTAAGATTCTATTTTTCTGCCTTTGCAATCTCAAGAGAGAGGATTCCTTTGTAAATAGCTGCCACCATATTTCCAAATATAGCTTATATATACAGTGAAAAATAGGGCCATCACGTGTGTATGTGTGTATGTGTGTATGTGTTGACCTTGCTTTGCTCTCTGGAAATACTGCCTCCATCTTTAGCATAAGAAGCATCTGCAGTTATTGCTTGCTGACTGTTGCTTTCCTGGTCAAGGCATTCCAGGGAAAGATGTTAGGAAAGGCAGCAGAAGTCTTGCAACCTGGTGCTAACCACGGCTGAATTTACTACGTGGCCCTGGGCAAAAGTGCAGTCAACAGACCTGGAGCCCACTCTTGTGTCCTGAACCTGATAAAGGACACATTCTTTGTTGTGTGTTCTTTTTCTTTCTTCTTCTTTTTTTTTTTTTTTTTGGAGGGGCACACTTTTCTTCAAGACCTTTTTTCAAGTTTGACTTTCTGGTTTGTCATTTCTGGCTGTGGTAACTCTACAGAAGAGGCATCAGAGGCTCCATTCTCCATTATAAACACATGCCACATCTATTCCACAACGAACCCCTCAGGAAGACTCTCCCTTCTCAAATTTGGCTTCATCTTTCTAAAACAGTAAATCCTAGTCCCAGATGGGATGTAGGTGCACACATGAGCCTGCTCACAGGCACAGAGGAGGATGAAAGGAAATATAGTACCTGTAGAGGGTACTTCCTAAACAAGGAGAGGCTGAATTTTAATCTTGTAAAACAATACCCTAGCCAAAATTAAAAAAGAAAGTCTCCTGTTATCCTGTCTCAGCTGTGATTCTTACCACAAAGCGCAACTGAAGAGGCTCACCACAACCACTCCAATGCTCTTCACAGACCATTAAGGAGGGGGCAGTGAGAATGGGTACCTGAGCAGACATTGCAGAAAGGAGAACCAAGGGTGCTGGGAACCACCTTGAATTCTGGTGAAAACAAAGAGTCTTTGGTATTCCACAATTCTTCAACTGGGCGTCTTTCTCTTTTCCTCACACACAATTTTATGAACAGAAATAGAAGATCTAAAGCTGGGTGTGCTATGGGCTAACATGGTCCAATCGGGTTCAACCCAGCATGGGCCATGTGTTAGCAAATGTGCTTAGCCATCTAACATGAAGAAGTTCCCAACGAGACACCTTTGGATAGGTACTAGAGAGTCTCAATAATTTCTACAAGAATAGTTTTAAGCTAAGACACACATGGTAGGCCCTTTTAACATTTACTAAAGAATAATATATGTATATTGCTTTATGCTTTTTGAAGAATCTCCAAAAATAATGTTTTCTTGTAGTTTCTATATAAGAATATGAGGCTGGGAGAAAAGGCTCATTCTACAGTGTTCTGTCCCCATTTTATTGAAGAATGAAAATACGTGAATCACCCAGAAGTAGAAAGGCAAAGATGCAACTTGCCCTGCTCTCCTGATTGCTCTTCCCAGTCTTCATTACCTTTGCCTGGAATATCCTTCACCCACATAAACATCTTTTAAGATTGGACTGCAAATCTCTACTTTTAAATCTCATAATTGATACGAAGTTCAAAGAGATATCCTATTCCACATCATCTTCGAAATGCTTGTTTTCTTACATGCTTCTCTCCTGCCCTAAATTGCATGTCCTGTGAGGACAGGAACCACTGATCTCCAGTGTTTATTCAGTGACAACTACTCAGCAAGTCCTTGTTTCCTCACTGAATGAACAACCCTCCATAGTTCTCTCCGGTGAATTCTTGTAGAAAATTTTTACTTTAACATCAATTTAGCATTTGAATATGTTAACATGACCATTGAAAGTGAGAAATAACACATGTCTTATCTCCCTGGATCCGTAAATATCCTTACTAGAAAGAGTTTAGTACCTCTGATTCCCCACTATGGTTTAGATGCTCAATGAATGTTAATGATGAGAATAAAATTGCAATGCTACATCCCTTAAAGAGGCTTATTCTAGCACTGTATAATCCAATTTAGATGTGGGTTTTCCAGATATATACACTCACACATATATTGTAAGCATTTCTGATTATACTACAGACACACAAGGTAAAATTATAAAAGGACCTTGAGAAAGTTGTCAGTGATCACAAGGTGTTTAAAGATGAAACAAGTAAGTTTTCATAATTGTTGATGAAGCGGTTGCTTCACATCACAGTTACAGTGCTCACTTTCCTCCATTCAGTCTCCCTATGTGCATCCCACAGCTCTCTCTACTGCTGTATTTATCCCTAAGATGCACAGAGTATTCATAAAGGGATTCAGATTTGTGGGACTAACACTAAGATTAATGCAAGAAATATCAGTTTCCTCAGGTGTATGTCAAAGTAGACAAGAGACCATAACTTTCTAGGATGCTTTATTTATTTATTTTTTTTCCTAGGATGCTTTATGATACCAGCTGGTAGATCACAGACCTACCTAAACGAAAATCGGATGGAAGAATGCAAACGTGGTTACAATTATTCATACTCCTACTGTGGGAGTTTCATAAACAAACTAATAAATATTTTCATCTTGCAATAAGATCAAGTTAAGTGATTTGCTGACATTCTCTTGAGGTTTAAGGCTTGTCTTTAATGTGAAATACAAATCGTATTTCTTGTGGACACATTTTAATAATAAACTTAAAAGCACACAAGACAAAAATAATGAAAATGTTGCAATGAAAACCAGACAAACTATCTACCACTTCAAAAGGAGTGAATGAAGACCTCTCGTCAACACCCCAATGCAAACAACCTCAACACAAGATGCCACATATTGAAATCAGGTTTCATGGAAAGAGAAATCAGCAGGGATAGAGGCGGGGAAGCTATTACTTGAAAACAGGTAAATGGCCTCATGGAAATACACTCATCTAACATGCACAACACACACACACACACACATGGCCTCTCAAACAACTTGGGGGGCAGATGTAATTTTGGTTTGATTTAAGCTACTTTCCACCTCTTTGCAAAATCCCACTAGCAAGAAAACAGGTTTGGACCCTTTTCTCCTTAAGAAAGTAAGGAATGGAGATTTTAGACCAACTTTCTTTGGTCCCTCAAATTCCAGGCTTCCCCCAAGATAAGAAAACGGACCACAGAAGCATTCTGAGGGAGCCCTCACCTCGTCCCACTTGGCTATTCTGGTTTCACAGATACCACACAAGTACCCCCCAAGGGTCCCTGTGGAGTGGCTCACCTCTGGGTCCTGTGATGACTGGTCGGTGATGCTGTGTGAATGCCGTTCCCAGGGAGGAGGTCTGCGAAGGGGAGGGGCTGCTGAAACCAGACTTCTCCGACTTCTTCAGTGTGGTTGGAGACGGCATTCCTGGCAAGAGGTATTAATTGGTAAGTTTGGTTCAATTCATGGATCGACAGCCCAACAGCCCGTGCAACCTAAGAGACAACTCTTACAGGATTAAATTGGCAAACAACAAAGAAAGGTTCTACTTGTGAGTGGAAAATTTATTTTGAATGCTTTGAATTTGTCACAGGAACACACCGGTGACAGAATCATCCTCTGATAAGTGAGTTTATAATTGATTTCAGTTTATTCTACTAACTCACAGTCCATTTGCTGATTACTGATCCTCTTTATAAAGATTTGGTATAGTCTGGGTCTCTGTAGGTGGTGGAATCTTTAAGAGATGGTGCCTGGCAGGAGTATTTGGGGGTGTGCCCTTGAAGGGAATTATGGGATCCCTGTCCCTTCCTCTTGCTCTCTGTAGCTTTCTGGCATGAGATGAGCAGTTTGGCTCTTCTGTATACCCTTTGCCTTTGCTGTCCGGTACCCCCATCACAGACTTAAAAGCAATGGGTCTGCCTGATCATAGACTAGAACATTTAAAACTGTGAGCCAAAACAACCTTTTCTCTTCATAAGTTGATTATCTCAAGCATCTATTATAGTATCAGAATGGTGACTAACAAAGGGTTCAATTTTTCCAGTGTTTCCTAAAGGTTGTTTTGTGTGTCTGTGACCTCCAGGACCCTTAGGAAGGAGGCTACCTAAGCACACAAAGACCTCACATGCAACCATTTTTGCCTTGTCAGTTACCTTACTTCAGCCCCAAAGCACTTTCTCCACATTTTAAATAATTTAGCTCTTTTAACATAAAAATGCCCTCAATAATAGCAACTCTGTTATTCATTCAATGAATTATTAATAATAGAAAAAAGAGAAGATCAAAGTAAAAACCTTAAATGCTCAACAACTGGGGACTGGTTAAATAAATACGGTATAACCAATACAAAGAATACTGTGAGTAGTGACACACAGAAGTATTTATTGTATAAGATTAATTGAAAAAAAAAGAAAATTACAAAACAGGATGTTGTACTATGACATTGTTTTAAAAGGCAATGCTATACACAGAGGAAGGAGTAGGAGGAAATATGCATAAACTGTAACAGTAGTTCTCCCTGTGTTAGTTTGGGTGGTTTTCCTTGACTTCTTTTTGTTCACCTGTCTTTTCTATGAGAAGTATAGATTACTTTTTAAAAATTTTTTATTGATTTTTAAAATAAATGACAGTGGAATGCATTACAATTCATATTACACATATAGAACACAATTTTTCATATCTATGATTGTATATAAAGTATATTCACACCAATTCGTGTCTTCATACATATACTTTGGATAATGATGTCCATCACATTCTACCATCATTGCTAACCCTCTGTCCCTCCCTTCCCCTCCCACCCCTCTGCCCTAACTAGAATTAATCTATTCCTCCCATGCTTCCCTAGATTATTTTTATGTTAAGAAAACACAGTAAAAATCTTGTTTTTTTTTAATTGTTTTTTTTTCTCTATATTATCTAAAGTTTTCATAGAATTTTCAGCTTAAGAAATGTTTTAGAAAGAAAAACAAGGAGAAAATAGCCTCTTGTAATTACTGGATTTGTAATGTTCTTAATGTTCTTAGCAACCACGCTGACACACAACTAGAGGCATCTATCCATTTGGTAGGGTGCCAATTAAAACAATAAAATTTTGGATATAAAATAGAGGAAATGACTTCTAATCTCCACATTGCAGGACAAATTTGGGGTCTCTTAAGTTTCTAGCATAAAAATGGTCAGCATGTGTCAAAAAAACTGAATTTAATTTTAGTTTTACATGTGTTGTTCTCTATTTATGAGCAGAGACTTATCTGGGTGAAATGGAAAAAAAGTAATAAAAAAATAATGACTATTAGTATGTAACTAATATTGAGTAATTTCTAGGACCATGCACTGTGCCAAGCACTTCACAGGCATGGATATGTCCAGAAATTTAGTTCATTTGATCTATGTCTAAATATGTCCTTGTTATTTCTGATCACATATTTCCTTAATGCAATTCTGCAACATGACCTTCTAGTATGACTACTTTCAAAGATTCTAGAGAGAGGTAGCGTTTGTTTTGCCCCTCTCTATGTTTAAGACATCTATATATCCATGTCAGAAACATACCATGTAGTTAAAAAAGATATTTAAACTACTTAGTACAGATCTCGGCTTTAATGTGGCTTTACCAATTAATGTTTAGACAAAACAAAACTTGGGGTTCTGACCTCAGAAAAAATAAAGTGCAAATTGTAAGCATGTTTGCATAGACATAACACAGAGTGAGTGGTGTGTGATTTCATATTAATTTGACACATCTAGCTCAGATCCTTTCTGAATCTATATCTATGTGATTTGAATTAAAAACAAAGTCACTAAACCAAGTAGTTTTAGGTATATTTGTAGTCTAAGCTGAGGTATCATCATGAAACTAGGGAAGAAATTTCAAATAAAAAATAATTGGAATAAAAGCTACCAAAATGTAGATAAACTTCCAACTTCTTCACATCTCTTTTACAAGCCAATTTTCAGCTGCTTGCCAGTCCACTAATTTAAATTCAGTCAAATGCCTAGATTATATGTCATGAAACTGAGATAGAAATAGAATAGAAAATGAAAAATGTCAAAACTTGCAAGTTGGCTATGATTTCAAACAGTGAAATTATCAATGAAATTTCATATATGAACTAACCTTATTGAAGAAAGCAAATGGTTTGACTCAGAAGTAGTTATTTTGTTTGAAATGTTCATGTTTCTCATCCATGCCATTCTAAATTCTGCAGAAATATTGGCATGATTTTAATCCAGTTTACTCTTTCAAAGGAAGAATTATAAGTAAAATTTGGGCAATGACAAGCATCAAGTATGATCAAGTTGGTAAATGAGCTTAAAAAGAGCAAAATTTAAATCTTCCTTGAAAGAGTTAAAGAGGGAAGAAGCACTGTTGGCATGCAAGAGCAACAAGCCAAACTATGTCTAATCTTCTAAATTTATCACAGTCAAGTAATATGAAGCCTGAGGCTGTCATGAATCTCAAAATTACTTTGTGTTTTCAATTTTTAAAGACTTGTATTGAGCACATTTCCTTATTATATACTTTAATATTTTCTCTACATGCATAATGTATGTTTTGGTTAATTTGCTTTGTATACTTAATTGACCAGATGAAATTTCAAAATGCTAGTAAACTGCTCTATGTTAAAAGCTAAAGAACATTAATCTTGTCTTTTATTTTTGAAATCAAATTTGGCTTCTGTACATTACTTTAAAAATAACTTCCTTGTTAAAATTTCTTTTGTCAATTATCTATGAACAACTGTTACACAATTACTGGATGAATTAATGACTGATTGGCTTTCTCTTGATGAATCAAAACTTTAGTTTCTATGCATTTTCTAGGAGCAAAAGATCTTTTTAAAAAAGAAAATATAGATAAAGTAATGCTACCCTTTTCTGGACCAGACTAAATGCCACTTTGGAGTTCAGTAAAGAAAAGTAAAGAATTTTATAGAATCAGAAGCAGAAATACAGCATAAATGTTTTGTTTCAATGGAATATTTCCTTCTTTTGATTGCTATAAAAATGCAATGGTGGCAAAAGAAGAGAGGAGATCGTTTTCAATAAGCATTTTGGCTTGTCACTGGTTTTCTAAACATCCAGACTTCCTGAATTTCTCTCCAATTTCTCTTCCTGTATTTCTCTCCTGTTTGCCATTTTTCTAAGCTGCCTGAGTCATTCCAAATTGTATTCTGTACCAAACTGCAAATATACATAGAAATCTAGTAACTCAGGGGCTCTGATCCCTAAAGGTAGTTAGAAGTATGAAGCCCAACAAGAACACTTTGGAAATACAGGTCATATATTCACAAAGATTTATGTAAATTAATTATTAATATTTATGGTAGTCAGAATTGCAAGAAGACTCTCAAGGTTCCAGGTCCCTGTTGTGCATACCTTGTATAATTCCCTCCCCTTGCATATGGAAAGTACTTGGAAATGTTGTTTTCTGATTAGGTTTTATTATACTGCAAGGATGAAGGGACTTTTGCAGATAAAATTAAAGCCCCTAAGGGGCTGAGGTTGTGGCTCAGTGATAGAGTGCTCGCCTAGCATGTGTGAGGCACTGGGTTCGATCCTCAGCACCACATAAAAATAAAATAAA
This sequence comes from Urocitellus parryii, assembly GCF_045843805.1. NCBI lineage: Eukaryota > Metazoa > Chordata > Mammalia > Rodentia > Sciuridae > Urocitellus > Urocitellus parryii. The sequence continues at coordinate 43,633,926 of NC_135541.1, read as the reverse complement.
GGTTAAAAAATGTGAAAAATAAAAAAATAAGAAAAAATTAAAGCCCCTGATCATTTGACCTTGAGTTAAGGAAAGGAACATGGTCCTTGGTGGGCCTACCCTAATCAGGGGGACAATGTAAAAGAGGAATTAGAAGTCGGAAAGATGTTTCTTCAGAAATTGAAGAGTAAGCTAAGAGAAACTCCCCCAAATAAGCAATTCTTTACTTCAATTTTAAGTTCAATACACAAGCAGACAGGAGAGGACCCTGTATCCTGCAAGGTTGGTTCCTGGTGACTTTGGATATTCCTTTTCCATTGTCGATATGGGATCCCCATTGACCTACCTACCTTTATGACTCTTATTAGAACAACTATCACACAGGATCTAAAGACCTCTAGAAGCCTTCATGTTGAGTGGCTCCCAGAGAGCTAGAAGGCAACTGATGAACTCATACCCAATTTCCAAAAACCAGACCGAGAATAATAAAATCTTCAATTTGTGGTTTTACATTTCATCTCAGGGAGATGGGTATGATTATCCTTCCTACCTGAAACTTAATGTTGCAGAAGTTGGATAGAGAGGTTAAGCAACCTGCCCAAGATCATGCAGCTACCAAGTGGTACTTCAGAGCCAGGCTGTGGCAACTCACTGAATTTGCAGCCTGGACAAACTTCTGATGGTAGCCTTACGAGACCCTGAGCAAGGGCCCAGTTAAATCAGACTTAAGGCAATTATTAATATTTTAGGACCAGGGTTGACTGTGGGTAACTGAAACTACGGAAAGTGAAAGCATGAATACAGGCGTTCTAACTATAATAAGGATAGCAAAGGGTCCACTGGCTTTGACAACATGGATGTTTCTGACAATCTTGGAAAACAACCTCTAGGAGAGCGAGGCACGTGGAAGGTAGGATGGAGTGATTTATAAAATCCGTCATGGAAAGTGAGGAAGCAGGGAGATGGTGTCTTCAGCTCTTTGATCAGACTAGTGTGTAGAGAGCAGGAAATAGGGTGGTGGCTCTAGGGAGGAGGGAGGCCAAGGAGAGCTTTGTGAAGGGGATGGAGGCCCGTGTGCCTGAATGTGGATGTGCACTGTCCAGCAGGTAGGCAGAAGGCAATGCCTGGGAGGAGAGAGGATGCTGAGCCAGAGAAGCCCCCCAGAAGGTGAGAAGCCACAAAGTCAGTGAGTGGCAGAGCCAGGACTTGAACCAGAGCTCTCAAGGCCCCTGCTCCTTTCATGTACCACTCTTCCAAGATGCCTGCTTCTGAAGAAAAAGAAAAAGTAGTACTTATCTGCCTTATTGATATTAACCTATCACAAGCTGGTTTAAGTCTGAGCTTAATAATGATACTTACATTATTATTATTTTGTGCAAGTGTTCCAATCTCCATGATGCCAGCTGCCATGGTGAGTGCTCTTCTTGCCTGCAAGCACTCAGACTTCCCTGCCCTGCCCTTCCAAGCCCAAGTGTGGGGAACAGATAGACTCGTGTCTGTCAGACTAATGGGCTCAACATAAATTCCAGTGACATTTCTCAAGCCCAGGATGAAAGGTGAGTATCAGGACCATATTTTGCAAGTCATCCACCACCAACAGATTTATGCTCAAACACATCTCTTCCAGATGCAGAAAATTCTCCTAGTCAGCAACAGGACCTTTCTAGAACCATTTCAGCTACCCCTTGTGATTAGCTTATCTTTGACCCTCGTGCTAAATAAAAGCAGTGATTGGGTAGAGTAATCGCCCAGCCACAGGATCATTGTTATTCCTGGGGGTATAAACACATGCTATGAGGTAGAGGGAGGAAGTTGAAGACACAGCCCTTTTCTTAGATTTGTGTCCTAATGATAAAATCCATTAACGTTCACTCTAATGTCATTTATTATAATTAACACACTTGACAATAAAAAGGTAAAACATTCAGACTATTTTGACTTTTAGCCTTTGTCAGTGAATAAAAGTGTTCTAAAATCATTTTTATGATGGAGAGAATAAAATGCAAGTTAATAAAGCTTCTGAGGTTCATGCTTCTTGCTCTGCATGCAACCACTTAAAAAGAGTTGCAAGGAGCCCAAAAAGAATTGCCACATCATAAAGAAGTTCAGGTAACCTAAATGGCTTGGTGACACAAGTGATTCCTTCAACTTTTAAAAAAGGAGAGTATGGAGTAAAATGATGGGATTATTTAGGAGGAATTCTCTAATGTATTCCAAATGTTCATTTATAAGTGAAAATTTACAACCCAGAGAGAATAAAGAATAGAAATGAGGAAAATGTCACATAAAAATCCAGTTTCTAGGCCAACAGTAAAGTTAATTGACTCTTTAGAGGACTTCCTCTCTCTTCAAGGTAAACAAATACCCCGGTGACAAAACTGAAATAAGAAAATTGTGTACTTCCAAGAGCCTGGTGATTCCCCACCCAGCACATCTGCCCTCCCCTTCCCATCCCCACTGGCCCTACAAGGAAGGGAAGGATTGATTTTTGGCTCAAAAGAGCAATCACACATATTCACAGAAGGTCTAGGGTAAAGAAAAAATTTGAGAAAAATCAACTTTCTTTACATAAAAATAGGTAACAGCATAATATTTCATTCATTCTACTTAGATATCTAGCTGAAAAAGTGAACAACTCCACCATACATTTATTTGTTTGTTTTACATCTGTATTGACCAATAGGGGAGCCACTAGCTGTGGGTGACTACTTAAATTTAAATGAATTAATATTAGATAATTTCAAAAATTCAGTTGCTCAGCACAGCCATGGTTCAAGTGTTCAATAGCCATATGTGGCTAGTGGCTACATGATTGGACAGTACAGATAAAGAACATTTCCACTACTGCACAAAGTTCTATGAACAGCTCTTGTCTATGTAACACCAAATAATTTTCAATTTTTGGTCCTACTGGGCAACAGTAGGCAAACCTTACTTTTGTATCTTTGCAATGTTTAGCCATTTTTTTTAGGTTCCAAAAGCAAAGCATATGTACTATACAAATATAGAATTGTAAAAAGGGGGAAAAATGGAAGTCTTTTCCTCTCCATCTCCAACAAGAGTAGATAATCCAGTGCCTGAGTTTTGTAGATATTTTCTTGGCATGTAACATTATCCTGGATGATGTGAACTTAAGTGTTTATTTAAATATGTTCCTTTCTGTCTCTTAAAGCATTATCAAATACTTGGATTTTGAGAATCCAACTGGTGAAATTTAATTTGAAAAATAAGTAGTCTATGGTGATCTGTGTTTGGGATATGCTGGCCCTGGAACTCGATTAGTCCCAATGTTCCTTGGATACATGCAAAGCACCTAACACTTTATTTAAAGTTAAAAAAAAAAGTGAAACTGATTGAAACATTTCATAAGGGAAAAAGAATATCATTTTAGGCCTCTTCAAATTGCTTGAACTGTGAAATCAAGTAATAAACACTAGAAAAGGTTCTGTCAGCTAGAATCTAGGCTTGGTGTAGTCAGCATTTTCTTGCTAAACCTTATTATGGCAAAGCATTTGATTTTTCATCTCTGCACTCTGCTCATCCCCACAAATAAACGATTTTGACCTCCACCTGTTACTTAGTAACATCTGCCTGCCATCCTTCAGTAGCCCTATTCTTTGCCTTCAAAGGCCTTTGAGTGGCTGGGAAAGTGGGAGGATAGAGTTGTGCAATGAACTGAGTGCTATCACTTTATAACTATTCAGTAGTTCACAGTTCAAGCTAGAAGCTGCACAGCAAAAGAAAATGGCTTTTTAAAAAAGACAGTGCCCGCGGATGCTGGAAGGGGGCAACACATTTCATCATTTGAACATGAAAGTTTTTCTAGGAAGAGGTTTTCTCTTAAGCTGTTACTTAATGCAGAAAACTTCTAGACCATTCCTTATAGTAAAATCTCTTAGAGCTATCCCTTCATTTTAGATAGATGAACCCAAAGGTTATTTCCAAGCTTAAAAGTACTTCCAGTTCAAGTAAGTACATTACCCTGATATTTTGCAAAATGATATGAACAATCAGCCTCAAATACAATTTCATGGATACAAAAGAACTATACTAATATTAAACATTATTAAACTAAACTGAAAGCAATAAAAGGGAAATAATCATGCTGCTATAAATCATATAAATAGATATATGTCATTGTCCAAAACAGTGTCTGACAAAATAGTTTGCTTTTTTTTTTTTAATAACAATGACATATCAGAAAAGAGTATTCTGTGTAAAGTTGTACTTCTAATGATTAATACTACGTTCAACAGAAGAGATGGTGTGTAATTATGTTAAATACTTATCTGAGAGGGATGAGCAGGATATTTCTGCTCACTGTCATTCTTTGTGACAACATAATGATAGATCCATTTACTTATGAGTGCAATTATTAAAAATCATGCTGTTTTCCTAACTGTCTTCATATCTTGGAAATATTTTATTAAAAATTACTTATCTGACACTAAGGGTAGATGCTTGGCAGAGTTTTCTTTATCAATTAAACAAATGAATTAGTTCCATTCTATCCAAGACTCTGTTGTGGGTCTTTTTCAAGTTTGGTGAAATTTGGAGCTAATGATTCATCCATTTTTCTCCTTGTCTTACTTGTCCAAATTTTAAAGTTTGGTTTTCCCTTAAACTAAAAACTGCTCATGGCCGACATTTTCTCTGGAGTCATGCTTTAACACTTCTTTTTCAAATTCACACCTTTTTTTTTTTTTCCCTTTTGGAACCCAACACAAGGATCCAATTTTAAACAGACAACTCCATACAGGCCAATCAGAATGGCTTGCTAGCCACATACCATCTTTCACAGCTTTTTCTACTCATGTGATGAACTTTATTTAGCACCTGCAAGGAAAAGGTCTTCGTAAAAGATAAAAACAAGAAAGCAAACCATGATTGTCCTGCAACGAGGTGGCTACCTCCAAATCAAAGGACTGTTTCCATGTGTCGAAAGGGAAAAATTAGGTTCCTCTTTATTTTTTTCCCCCTTCACTCACTAGCTCACAAATGGCAATTGCCACCAACACTGTCTTCGAATGTGAAAGACAACCCAACATGGGTATTGGATTGAAGTTATTTACTAGACTACTCCCACAATGGAGAGTTGATTATGTCCCTGCTTTTAGTCAACTCTCGAGTAGTCCGAGTCGCAGATAATGACATTGATGATACATTATGTTTCTCCCAAAGTCTCCAAATGTGTGGCTAGTACAAAAACTTATATGATCCAATATAAGGGCTATGTGTTACAAAGATTTCTTTCCTTTTAATTTAAAGGCCTGTTAAGGCTTCAGCACTGATGGACAAACTCATAAAAATATCAAGCACATCAAAAGGAGAAAAATTACTAGTTAAGTCTTTTGAGGATAAAATTTCTGAAAGGGGAAAAAAATCACCCACTGGAAGAAAGAACTCAAAATTAGAAGCAGGTGTCGCCATCATGAAGTGATAAATATCAAAGAATAACTGGCCCTGAAAGGCATTCCTAAGCATCCTTTACTACTTTTAATCCTTACACATGTATTGACATCAGAACATATAAGTGCTGCTTATATAAATTCCTAAAAAGTGTCCAAACATGAGAGATCCTGCACAGCCACTCAGATAAACCCTCCCTTCACCTGGGTTCATGCCACGGCTGAAAGGCAGATGGCAAATTCTGCTGGGCATTAAGTGACATATCATCAGGGTGCCCCAATACTCACTAATCGGGGAAGCTAATCATTGTGAAGTGATTTCCATATTGGACTAGCTAACGTAGCAGAATAAGCCGACTACAGAGGATGCTTCTGAAGTGGACACTAAGCTGCCATCCCTGGAATTTCTTAGGACTTGAGAGCACTTCCAGCCAGTCAAATGGGAATGTCAAGAAAATGTGTGTTTCCTCCTGCACAAAGTGGAAGAACTCTAGAGATGGGAATGTTTGTTCAAATAATAATAATAATGCTGGGCCCCCATTAAAAGGTGGAAGCTTGGAGCATTTAATTACATCCTGAAGGTCCATAGCTGTGTTAACCATCTCCAAAAGGGGCTGGAGGTACTAGACCACGAGCAGAGTCTCTCACTCCCAACAGACCAGAGAATCAAGAGCCACAATATTCTGCATTTAAAAATCCAAAGGCTTCAGAGAAGCTGCTAATTGATTAATAAGAAATTTGGGTCAGTAAGTAATACTTTTATTTTGAAGAGAAGCCAAAAGACTGTATATTTAGTGGGTTTCATCATTTTAATTTTTCATTAAGTTTAAGAGACATTTCAAAATAAAGTAACTTTCATTTTTGAAGTTTTCTCCCATTTGAGAGACATATTTTGTGATTCAGTGCTGGAGGGAACCAGCTCTCTTTTGGCACTTAGTGTGCTGTTAAGGAATCCACCAGGAAATAGTCCCTGATTTATTACATCAGCGCGAGCATTTCTCGTAATCTTCTAGGATGTAATTCACCCATTCTCTTGAAATGGGTGCCATGTCTTTGATTAACTGATGAGCATATGATGTACCTAAAAATCCATGGTTAGATAGTGTTGAATAAATAGGCCTTGTCATAATCCTCTGCTGAGCAGGAAAGCAATTGGGACTTGCAAGGCTCCACCAGAACCTGCTCACAGGCCAGGCAGAACAGCTATCAGCCTGGACCAACGGCTTCCTTCTTCCTTCCTCTCATTCCCCATGTAAAGCCCCTTACTCTGGAGCACTAAAGAACTCCCTTACTGAAAATATCAATGGCCAAAAAACACTTTAGTCCCACATAAACTGATGTGTTACACTTGATTCTTTAACATTTATAGAGTCATCAGCATATAGGAAAAATATGAAAATATATGGGGGAAATAAGCCTGCAAATATTATTATTAGGATAAGTATCAATTTTTACATGAATTAAATGAATACATATCTGTATGCAAACATACTTATGAACCTACCACATGATTGTGTATTTATTATATGTGTATATAAAATATGCATATATACACAGTTTAGAACAACATATGGTCTGTAGTATGTGCTCAACCAACATTGGTTATTACTACACTTAAAAACACACATATATTTTTAAAATTTAGCAGCATTCTAGTAACAAATACAGGCATATATATCTTAATATTAAGTTGTGGTGTGACTTGAATCTAGGAAATATCTACATTGCATTCATAGAAGAGAATAGACAAGGTAAGACCACTGCTTAAAGGAATACTTTTATCTCTTTGTATCAGAGGTTAAAACTACTATCTGTTTGGGTTCCACAAATATTTTTTAGAGGAAAAGATCACAGTACACTTAGATAAGTTGGATATCTATCTTTTTTCTTTCTTTCTTTTCTTTTTTTTTTGGGGGGGGTACCAGGGATTGAACCCAGGGATGCTTAACCACTGAGCCATATTCACAGCCCTTTTTAATATTTTATTTAGAGATAGGGTCTCACTGAGTTGCATAGGGCCTCTCTAAATTGCTGAGGCTGGCTTTGAACTTGTGATCCTCCTGTCTCAGCATCCTGAAATACTGGGATTACAGGTATGTGCCACTGTACCTGGCCTTCCATCTATCTTTTTATCTTTCATTTCTCTTCTTCCAACTCTATTTTCTGCTTATTTTACCCTTTGGTAAACTTGATCTTCATTCAGAATAATTTTGTTTCCTTTAAGTAAATATTTGCTTTAATTCTGCCCAATTCCATCACCCACAAGTCAGAAAACTGTTTTAGGCAGGGAGTGTTTGGATCCAGGGGTCAGAATACAGCCTGTTTGCTGGAGGAGGGTGGCACTGTCTTGGACCTTCCCAGGGATTTCCTGGCATGGCAGCCTCACACATGCTTCCTATGGGTCAGGAAAGAATAGGCTGACAGGGAGAAGAGGTAGGAACAGGGGCAAGCTCTCGCTGCCCTGAAGCTCCAGCTCTTCTCAACATACGCAGAAGAGGACTGTGGGGAGGTCAGTGGATAAACTGCCAGCTTGATGATGCACCTGGCACTCTACATGTTGCGCCAACATCCTGGCGCTTGTCTGTCCAGCTACCCTCCTGCCTTCACAGGGCTGTAAGCTCTTTGAGGGCAAGCACTATTTGGCTTATTTTTACATTTCCTGTATCACCTTGCACAGGGCTTGGTGTATAATAGATGCAGCTCTATACAATAGGCTTTCAGTTAAATTTTATAGAATGTTAATTCATATAGTACTTTAGAGTTTTCAAAGTATTTACATATGTAATAAATGTATATGTATGCATAATATTTCTTTAAAGTGTTATGGTTTATTAAGTATAGACTTTACATAGAGTAAAAATACCCCACATATAATGGCATGCAGAGTACTTTGCACACTGCTAGTATTCAATAAGTGGTAGTTCTTATTTTTACCATCATCTCTTTTCATCTTTTCAAAGCTAAGAGTTAGAAGGCAGTGCTGTTTTGTTATCCTCAATGTTTACATATGAGGAAGCAAAAATTCAGACTAATTTGCTAAAAATCCCTGGCTTGCTCATGGTAAGATATGAGAATTATAGATTTTTTCCCCTTAATTTGTACTCTTTTCTCTTTAGAATAATTCTCTTTTCCTCTTATTATCTCCTTTCCAGCAAGCCCTCAGAGATTATTGTGATTGAAATGAAATTTGCTTTCAAGCTCCTCCCTACCATAGCTGCCTCCCAGCCATACCATGAGCCAGCACTTTGCTACCTCAGCCACTGGGCTGCTGCTGAGGATGGGGACAGGAGCAGGGCAGGAGGAAGATTTCACATGTAAACCTAACATCTAAGCTTTATCTCTTTCTTCCTTCCATTCTAGAATATTTACACAGCCCCATTTTCAAACATGAAATTAAAAATTTGGAGATTTGGGTAATTTATTTATTTATACAAGACCAGCTGAAAGGCAGCATTTGTTTTCCTGGGAGCCTCCCCATTTGCAAAATTGTGCATCTGGGTTCTCTGATGCAAGTACAGCTACACTCATTCCCTCAGCAAATGCATGCAGCTCTCTGCTTTCTGAGAGCTTCATCACATTCAAAGGACAAGATAAGACATGTGTGGTTTCCATCTTATTATTTATTTATTTATTCAACAAATATTGATTGAATGGCTACCATGTTGCCAGGTACTGTTAATAGGCTTTGGGAATAAAAACAAAAATTTTGTTGATCCTGCTTTTATCAGATATGTGAATAGGACACACACAACATAAAAGCACATGTGTATATGAAAATAGTTCTTTTCTTCTAAAAGGTAATGCTTTAGACTCTAATTACAAGAGGCTGTTTTAAACCCAGTTCTAGTGTTAAAAAAATAGATTTGATAAAAAAAAATAGGGCCATTTTTGAAGAGTGGTTAGAGTGCTCATTTTGTAATATAAATTTACTGTTGTAACCCCCTTTTTAGGTGAAATTTCTCTCATAAAGAAGGGTCATTAACAAACAGGTCCCTTGTTACTGAACCAATGCTCCCTGGCACACCAGTCTCTAATGAGCAGGTGCCAATACTAAAGACATAATGGAAAAGAATATTGTCACAGAGAGATGCTTTCCCACTGCTCCATAAATGCAGAAGAAAAGCCAAGACATTGATCTTATGGCAATGTTCTGTAACAGTGACCATTCCCATTACGGCAGGAGATTGTGGGAGATTTAATCATTTTCCCTAATATATGCTAGCGCAGCAGAGTGTCCATGATCAATGTACTACGGCTACCAGGCTGCTGCCTTTTTATTGGCACTGATAATGGGCCTCCTGTGTGTCTCAGCCAGAAGTCCATGTTGGTCAACTTCCTCAACTCTCACAACTGATGGATGACGGTGGCAGTCAAATTCAGACTGGCAGAGTTGTGAATCCAAGGGAACCTGATATTTGATTTTTTTTTTAATTGTAATGAACTAACACAAGTCTGCAAAATTCAGCTGTGATCCTAGTGGTAGAGACATTGAACCCTACCTGCAAATGCCCTGGGCTACTGGTTGACCAGATGTTTACCAAATACTTGTCTACAGGTGCCTGCCTTTAAGCAATTTTTTAAAAAATGTATTTCTTTACTTAATAATTGTGATAGGAACAGAGGCCATACTATTAAAGTACTTCATTTTGACTTCAAAAAATGGCTTGATTTGAATTATAATGATTAGGTGACTATCCATTCTTCTTCATGCAGAGGCACTTACTCTTTGAAAAAAAAATTATCTCTGAAAGAAGTTTATGCCTGAAAATATATTTTTTAAAAAATTAACTACAACCAGAACTGGGGTTGTAACTCAGTGGTAGAGCGCTTGCCTCACATGCGTGAAGCCCTGGGTTTGATCCTCAGCACCACACAAAAATAAGTAAGTAAATAAATAAAAATAAAGATTAAAAAAAAGACTACAACTAAATTTTACTATTTATTTATACTTATCAAATTTGACTTTAAAATGTTCATTGAACTGCTGAAATTTCCAACATTTTGGTTAATGAAACTCTGTTAATAGTTTGATAATACCAATATAATTATACCAGTATAATTATAAAACAATATAGTCAGACTATGCATATTAATTATAATTTAATACATTAGAATTTTGAATATTTTTGTGCAGGAGAAAATTTAAGTAGCCTCTTACTCCTGCATTCAAACACAGTACTAAATTTCACTCTAAAGTGCTATCATTTCATGTCTTTATTTTAAAAAATAATAAAAAATTAGCTATATTTCAGACCTGCTGCAACTGACACACATGTTTGTGCCTAATTCAGATGGAGTCTCAAGTCTGGAAGTGGGGCCACCTGGTAACCCGGGAAGCCCACTGGACCCTTGGGAGAAGCCTTCAATTTCAGGTACATGAAGAACCTGAGGAAGGTTCACAGGACAGTCAAGGAGCTACCTTGCAACCAAGGAAGAAATATATATGAAGAAAATTCAAATTTATACATAACAATTAAAAGGTTGGGATATCAAATCTTATGTTCAAGCATGTGAGCATTTCTCAGTTGGGTTACAATCAAAACCCAGTTTAACTGCCATCTTTTTAGGAAACTGTCCCCAACTCTCCAGCCAGATTTAACACTGCTTAACCTTGTCTGCTTCCCACTACTGTCAGCTGGGTGAGCTCTGTATCCCCAGTAATCCCGCTGAGGATGGCTCACATGATCAGAAGATGTTAACTTTACAAAGGACTTTGGCTTTCAATACACCATTTGATTTTCCTAACTTTGTGAAAGAAACAGGACAAAAACAACAGTGGGTAATGTTGGCGAGTAATGACTAACACTTGAAGACAGTCAGAGGTTTGCCCTTGGAGATGTGCCCTTGACAGAGTCATCTTTGTATCCACTTTAGGATGTGCACACAGTTGGCACTTACTAAAGATTCAATGACTTGGCTTGATTTGAATTATAATGATTAGGTGACTATCCATTCTTCTTCATGCAGAGGCACTGAAACTGGGGGAATATGAGAGAGATGAGAGAATTTTCTTTCTGATAGTGAGGAATCTGGTTTCACTTGTGTACGATCTTCTCTAATCTGCAGGAAGATAGATCAGATCTCAATTTTTCTAGAAGAACTTTAAAGACACTCCCACTCAATCTTGGGAAGAAGAGCATAGTGTTTAATGTTCAGTGGCTTCCAGAGAACCCACCTGGAAGCTACCGTGGGCAGCTTCTGTCAGTACTTTCCATACCTGATTGTGCAGAAGCATCGCCTACAGCTCTTGTTGAGATTCTGCGGTCCAGGTGGGGTCTAAGATTCTGCAATTCTGAGAAACTCCGTGTGGTTCTCAGGTGCAGGTCCTCAGATGACCCTGAGTGACATGGGTCTAAAATGTCTTATACAGGTGTTCTTTACACGTGTGTAAGAGAAAATGTGAGCAGTTTCTTGAAAAATCTTTGACATAAGTAAATCAGAGAGGTGATCTAAACTACAAAAAAAGTGTTCCACACAAAGTTTACTCTTAAGATTCTTGATATAGGGGGCTGGGGTTATGGCTCAAAGGTAGAGTGTTCGCCTAGTTCACATGAGGCACTGGGTTCGATCCTCAGCACCACATAAAAATAAAATAAAGATACGTATTCAAATATAACTAAAAAATAAATATTTTTTTAAAAAGATTCCTGACATAAAAATTATCATTAAAATTATCCTAAAAATAGTTATATTTTTACTGACAAATAATTGTACATATTTATGAAATAAAGTGTATATATATACACACACACACACACACACATTGTGTAATGCCCAAATTAGGGTATTTAGCATATCTATTATAGTTATAATTTCTTTGTGGTAAGAACATTCAAAATCCTCCCTTATAGTTATTTTGAAATGCACAATATAATATTTTTAACTTCTGTCATTCTTCTGTGCAATAGCACATATTTCTATTCTCTAACTTGATTTTGTACCCTCTGGCCAATCTCTCCTCCATGCCGCCCTCCCCCTATTCTTCCCAGTCACTACTAACTATTATTCTATGTTGTAATAACTTATTATTATTTTTAAAAAGTCTGATTCATTTAAGGGAACACCCTTTAAGGAAATACAGTAATAGAGTAACACAGTTTGATATACTACTACAGGTCAACAGGTCCTTGGCTAAGCCTGAGACATCATTTTACTTTCTACTTGCTAATAACTGGCTTCAACTGAAAGCCTGCAGATCAAAAATATAGTAAATATTGACTCAGAAAGGATTACTGGTAGCAAATTCTGCTTTTAAATTTATTAAGAGCACCCAAAATTCTCTGCCTCATGACTTCATTCATTTAATCAATTAGTATTTGTTGAGAACCTATTATGTGTTACATACTGTTATGAATAGTAGTGATACAGTAGTGGAAAAGACAGACTAAGTGCTACTCTTACAAATCATATATTCTAAACAATATTAGACAATAACAGTAGAGAGAAGTGTGAAGAAAGGAAAGCAGTGTATGGATTATGAGATGAGGGAGGGAGAATCAGTAGATATTTTAGATTGCTAAGAGCCTCCATGATGAGGCATTATTTAAGCAAAAACCTGAATGCCAATAAACATTTGATATCATAGGCGAAAATGGTAGATATTTCACTTTGTTAACAGTTGCTTACACATAGTGTTCTATGTGCATTCAGTAGTCCATATCCCTTCCCGGGCTGGGGTTGTATGATAAGGTTTGGGATAAGAAAAATGGAAAAAAACGGGGGATTTGCAGCTCTTTCTGATGAGTTATTTATTGTTTGCTTTTTTTAAAAAATATGTTTTTAACTTAAGTATAAGTCCAGGACAGGAGACTTTAACATGCAAGCATTAACATTTATGGTAAATGAGATTATTGAGTATAGAAGACAAAACTTACACTCTGAGGTCAGATTTGGTTTGAAGTATGGCTTTTGGATCCACAGGTTGACTATCTGTGTGGGTTTGGGCAAGACACTTAACCTTTCATGATTCACAGTTTTCACCTACAGAGTGGCAGAATCATTAAATCTTGCATATTTTAAAGGAGGTTACTGAAAGGAAAACTGGTACACAGTAGGTACTCAATTGTCACTAGATTTTTACCAGATATATGAAAGCATCACTCATAGTGTCTGACTTAATACAGGCTCCTGCTTATTGGCTTCCTTCCTATTTACTTGCATTATCGGTTTCTTAGCAAGTTTTCATTTATACAGATAAACAAGAGTTGATGGTATATGCATTTTTTGCTTGATAGAATTTCATAGGACTCATTTCATCAGTGCATGATTAGCTTCAAAGCTTTCGAATCTAACCCAGCTTGGAGATAACTGGGAAATGAAACTAAGTGGAGGGAACAAACGCAGCATTGTAAGAGAAGCAAAAGTCAGCCCGAGGTTGTCTGGTGTTTTCAAACTAACATCATCTTTAATCTCCTGTGCCCTTCTTCCCAGATAATAAGAGCTGTGCACTAAAAGTGCTGAGATAAACTAATGGGGAACAGGATACTACAACAGACGTTTGAAACAGCCCATGTAATTTACTGCATGTCTGGTTTGTTTTACTTTCCAAAGTCTTCCTGTTACTCAAGGAAAAGTGTCTCCTCTGGCAACCTTCGGCCCTCTGTTGGCCCAGGAGTCCTGGAAAGGTGGTGGAGGGCAGGTACCCAGATGCAGAACTTTGAGGGGTGTGAGCACAGGCTGTGCTTCCTGTGTTGCATCTTAAGTATGGACAAAGTTTCCTTTGTACTTGAGAGAATTATCCCAAAGTAGGCAAACCAAGAGGCTGCCAGTGCATTCACATATACATAATTCTCAACATATTTCTGAATGTAATTTACATGAGTGAACCACTAAAAGCCTCCTACTCAATTAACTGTACCCCTGGGGGAAAGCTATGCAGGCCCAGATCAGTGTGGGAACAACATAAAGGTGTTCTCTGTGCCAAAAAGGGGATTGGGCTTGATGGAAAATCCCCCAAAAAGGACCATCTGGCAGCATAAATTATCCATTTAAAATGGCTGGTGTGAGTTAATGACACCAAAGTCACCATGAACATGTGCAACATCCTTCAGTTGAGTTTTAATGTCCCCTCAGGCCCTGTTTCAATTATGACTTTCTATGCTGAATATGGCCAAATGTAAATTTATCCATGTCCCCCCGCCCCAGCCCCCACAAACATATACCATGAATTGCATTTTTCTTTAATGAAATGAAGACATACAATGGACAGTCAGCCCAGGAATATAATTGGGGGCAGGGTGGCGGGGGGGGGTTCTAGAAGAAGAACAAGAAGAGGAGGAAGAGGAGGAAGAAGAGGGGATGAAATATATAATTATATTCCACTTTAAGAGGATTCTGTCATTAAACTTGAGTTAATGACTACAAAATATATAGGTATTGAGATTAAAATGTATGATCCTATTTTTGAATCATAATGTGCAGATAGAAATAGGAATTATTCTAAATAAAAGAGTCACTGGGTCAAAGTACTCTCCAGTGAACCGACCCTCATGGCCTTGAACCCACCCACCCATAGCAGTCTGGGTAGGGGCAGAGAGAACAGCCCCAGGTGAGGAGCTGTGAGCACATCAACACATAATGTGGCATCAGTGGGCACGAAGTGCACGGGTGCAACACTCAACCACAAATGGACAAACCTATATACTTAATTCTGATTTTCATTGAAGCAGGTAAATTGGCTAGGACTAATTAGCCTTTTAAAAAGGGTTCAAAGAAGTTTTACATCTTTTAATTTTTTAATAGCACATAAACTTTTCATTGGCGCTGTGCTGAGGTCATGCTGACGATGCAGGTAATGGCAACGAGCCGTCAGCGTTTTGTCCTCATTTAGGCTGGCTTTATTTCTTAGTCACTTTAGGCAACTGACGTGACTGGAAGTGCAGAGAAAAGCAGAGGTGTGACCTTCATAGAGGAACCACCACACTGTGAGTGCTGTGCTGGTATTAATTAGAGAAAGAAGGCACTGGAAGCTAACATCATATCCCTGCATGTCCTGAACCACTGGGTAGTGGTCTGTTCGTGTGCCTGTTTCCCACCCTTGATCACAAAGTCCCTGAATGCAGGAGCCACAGCCTCCCCGTGTATCCTGGAGTTCCCAGAACCTGGCATGGTGCACCGTACAGGAAGATCCAGGGAACATTGCTGAATGAGGGAATGCGCTCAGTGGGAGGGTTATATGGGAAGTGAGGCAGAGAGAAATGTGGGCAGTTTCATAAAGGCAGCAAGATAAAAGACTCTGAGCAGTAGGGCCAGAGGTTCTTAAATTTGTTTTTAATCATGCACAAAAACTAACTTGTGGAAGGAAGGATGCACTCCTGTGAATGTTAAAACTTGTGCAGATGACTGTAACCACTACCACAATCACAGTGCAGAAGAGCTCCATCATCCCCCAAATCTCCCTTCTGGTACTCCTTTATAGTCAGACCCTCTGAGGGTTGTCTTTTGAAAGAATGTTGGGGAGGAGAGGAGAGAAGTAGGATTTGAAGATGAAGGGGTTAGTTCAAAGGATTTTCTTGGTGCTTGTCTGCTCTTGCAGGGAATTGCTCTGAGACAGGAGTGAGGAAGGATGGTCAGAGAAGTTTTTTCCATACTTACTTTGCACTGGGTATAATTCTTGGATGGATTATGCATATTACCTTACCTAATCCTCAAGAGCACTGAAACAGCTATTATTACTGTCATTTTATACAAATGGGGACACGGGCTCAGAAAGGTTAGGTTAGTTGCCCACAATCACATAGCCAGCAGGAGCTGAAGTCAGGATTACACTCTAGCTGATTCTAAATCCCTGAGTCTCTCCTGCATACCCATTTGACTTGTCGTGGTGGCTTGAAAGGCACTGGAGAAAAATCTCTCCTCACGCACATCAAGGTCAGACATTGATTAAGGTTTCAAAAAGCTTATGCTGTTAGAATCATTCATATTACTCTCAAGACTCCAGAGCCAAGACTAGACAACCCCAGGAGGCTGAACCAGCAGTCATCTGCCTCGGTTAGTACAGATGGACATAAAGATAGCTGTTGCATTAACAAAATGTTCACAATGATATCCAGTAATAGAAAAAAACATAACAAAGTACCCTTATTTTAGAACTCCAAATGTAACTGGCAGCCTGAAAAACTCATTCCTCTCCTCCCAAGTGTTCCCACCCTGATTGAAAAGTAGATACCTTTTATCACGATTACTAAAAAAAAATTAAAAAAATTAACCAAGAGGTATGTAAGTATAAAACAAAATCACTGTATTCCCAGCTTCTTGGGAGAAGGAGGCAGGAGGACTCCTTTGAGCCCAGGAGTTTTAATACCTTCTCAAAACAAATGGACAACAACCACCACCTCCTAAAAAATACAAAAACAAAAGCCAATGGAATGCTGGATCATAGTGTGGCTGAAGACGTGCGCATAGAAAAGCATGCACCATTTCCACATCAGCGGAGCTGCTGCTGATCCGGTACCTCGGATCATGATGCAAGCACATGCTCACGTTATACAAGTATACCACCCAGCATCTTCTCTTCTCTCTCACACACGGCATGGGAAACCCTGCCTCCCCACCTGCTTACCTGGCTCCACTTCATGCCACCCACTGGACTGGCTGCCGCTGCCTGGGGAGCGTCCTTGGCCTGTGTAGAACGGCTCCTCACCAGGACTGTCCATTTCATCCTCCACAGACTTCAGGCGCTTCGTGGAGCTGAAAGAACAAACACATGCGTGTTTACAAGCAATCCAAACCACCTTTCTCTTGGACATGGCCTCTCGGGTTGAAAGAAGGCCAAGGGAGGAAGCAATTGGGCAAGTGTGCATAGTTCTAGAACTCTCTTTAGGCTCTTGTTTAGTTGGGTGAGTCACTGGAGGTGGAACGAAATCTGGGGTCTGTGTCGTTCCAAGTGTCTGCGTTCGTTTTTTATTGTTCCTTAAGTTGCTGCTGCCCATCCTGTGCCTTTGTGCTTTGAGGAACTGGTGGCTGGCTCCAGCTCCTGCCTCCACCTGGAAGCAGTAAACCCACATGTTTCCTATCTCCACGGGTGGTGGCTGGGGTTGGCCATCTGCAGTGTACCTAGACATTGATTCAGTCCCTGCTGGATCCCGGAAAGGGTTTTTTAAAAATCAGGGCTCATAATCCTTTTGAAAAAGCTTGGACTACTTTTTAAAAATTTTTTATTTTATTTTATTTTTTGCACATCTTCTCATCTTCAACTTGGATTTGTTCATTCAAACAGTATTTACTGCACAGCTAAGTAGCCCAGGTATTGATCCAGACACTAGAGCAAAAACAGTGAACTGCAAAGATAAAACACGAGGAAGGACTGTACTATCTCATGAGAATGAAGGACATGGACAGTACCCTGGTGACTTTTATGCCATTCCAGTACCCAGTGATTACTAAAATGAAGTTTTATTCCATCAGGGTAAAGACTTCTGTTTTTTGGAGAAGTATGACTGAGGAATTTCCAGAATGCATCTCATTTTCTCCATTTGAAGGGCTGGATTTTTTCTCCCAGGGTAAAACTTCAGGAGTGAAAAAGTAGTGACACATAACCTGCTTCTGTTCTTGTTCTAGCTGCCTCAGCAGAGGGGGCCACTAGCACAACGATCTTATACCTGGTAGGAGAGCTCACTGGGGAACCACCTCCTCACATGTCAGAGTTGTCCATGGGCTTCATTCACCGTTCACTCACTGTGTGCCTCCTATGTGCCAGGTGCTGTGCTAAGTGCTGGGATAGAGGGAGGAGCTGGACAGGGCACCTGCCTCCATGAACAGAGACAGAGCAGCAAACAAAACTGCTCCAAGAGGTATTATGAGGGTCCACATATAGAAATGGGGGTCATATGTGGAGGAAGGAAACACTGAGACTCCTGGAGGCCACCGAAGGCCTTCCAGAGCAGATGGCTCCTGAGCTGTCTCTGAGTGTTGAGAGACCAGGAAGAAGAGGAAAGTGCAGGGACAGGCCATTACATGGCTGAAGCACCACTGGAGCAGCCTGATGGTTCTGGAATATTGACAGCATCCCATACCCATTTGCATACTGCCATTTTCTCAAGCCCCATAAGTTTCCTTTAATCTTGACATCCCTTAACATCCCTCCTTTGCCTCATGACACCCTCAAGATCCGGAAACCTAAGGGTAAACATCTGGCCCCTCAAGGGCCCTCCTGGACCTGGCCCATACCCATTCTCTTTTGTGCCCAGGTCATACAGGTGACCAGATGCTTCAAAGATATCCCCCAGGAGGGAGATGTGTGTCAGGCAGAAGCAGCAGCACACCCAGCATGTCACAGTCAGAACTTCCAGCTGCTTGCAAGGCAGAGGCTGAAGGAGGGGCACAAGGGAGTAAAGGGTGGAGGTTACAGAAGGTATGGTGGGTCTGGACTTCATCCGAAAGCAATGGATTGTCCCTGAAGCCCTGTAGGCAGGGAGTGATACTGGAGTCATATCTTACAAAAGTGACTGATAATTGTGCAGAAAATGGAATTAGAAAGGAAAAGAAGGGCATACAGTATAGGGTCATAAAGACAGTTAGGAAGTTTTGCAAAAAAGTCTGAATTTGAAAATGTGGAGGGCCCCATGTAGGCAAGAAATTCTACTTATTAATGTTGGCATTCCTGCATTCTAAGCTGTTAAGTTCTATTCTCATGAAAGCTAGACCACAGGAACAATACATGCTAACTTAGTAACCAAAGGAAAGGCCTTTAATAGCTCATTCAATGTTCTCTGTTTAGCTTTACTTGAAGCTCAGTGAAAAATAGCCACTTGAAGAACTTTTCGATATTTCATGTAACTATATCTAATAGAAATTCTTTATGAGAAGGTAGACTCAAAAAAACCCCTTCCAATCCTGAAAAACCAGAAAAATCTGGTCTTTCCAAATGAATTTCTACTGTTTTCTTTCACTAGAAAATACAAATTACATAACATGTTGCTTCCACTTCTTGTCTTGACAACCAGGAAACTCAGGGCCAGATTTAAGGGAAAATTCTTGGTTGAGGGTCCTGATATAATAATCTCACCTCTCTTTCCAGACAGGTTGTGGCTTACCTTTCTATATGTAATATTACCTGTTGGATTGGGGTTAGGGCTATAGCTCAGTGTCTAAGCACTTGCTTAGCAAGTATGAGGCACTGGGTTCAATTCTCAGCACCACATATAAATAAAATAAAAGTCCATCAACAACTAAAAAATATGTTTTTAAAAATTACCTGTTGATTTTGACATTGAAAGCCATTTGAAATTGTTTTGAAAGGAGAAAGAAACTTCCTTATGCATCCTGACAAATAAAAAGACACGATCTGTATGTTCCAATGGGACTGTAAGATCTTCAGGGAAACTGATTATCTTTTTATTAATATTATTTTTAAATCTCTAGTGCCCACCGCAGCATCTGGTTAGCAGCAGATGCTCCAAAACTGCTGCCTTGGGCTAGTTGCTTAGAAACTAGCCATATGAATACACATGACAAGGATCCAAGCATCATGACTCAATGGTATCAATCCCAAAAGGCCAATTCCATTGTTCATCATTCTCCTGTTATTAATATTTTTCAGAGTTTTTAAAGCTTTTCACTTCCTTGACATGCTCTAATTTCATACCCATGCAGGTATGAAATCCTCAAAGCAGAAGATGCTGCAGTTAGTTATCTGACACCTTAGTTTGAAAGCTAGGACTTTCAGGAGCTGATACGAGATAAACATCTGGAGAGTAGATGTATGGAAAGGAGGTGAGAAAAGATCTGAGACTGAAGAAAGGCAGCAATACCCGACAGGGCAGGTGGGGGATTTCCAATGCAAAGTTTATGGATTTCACACATTTGATAGTTTATCTCAATGAAGCTCCTTAAAATTATATACATATTTTATCCTGGTTTTAAAACTATCTTTTTTTATGATTTTGGAGATGTCTCCCTGAAGCAATGCAAAAGCTACAGAAAATACCCAGCAATGTCCTTTACTTATTTATTTTTAGTTTTAGAAATAAATTTGTCCTTGATTTTGTTTTTTTGCTCTTTCCTTTCTAACTCCACTGATTTTATCCTCCCAGAAATATCTGAGGAGAACAGAAAAGTACCAGTAAGTTCTGTTCATATAAGGGAGAATGATGTTCCCCAAAGGAGGGGTCACCTCTCTTCTAATGTGTGAAATTTGTTTCTATGTTCCTAGAAATTCAACCTAAGCATTAAGGGGAGAGTAATATTTGAATTCCTAATACTTCCTGAATTCTCGCTAAAAGGGAGGCCTTACTTTATATTCACTGTATGATAAAATGCCTGTTTCTTGAGTGTCCACAGTACCCTGAGAACTGAGCATTTCCATTCACTAGGCAGTCTCTACGACCAACTAGGCTATGAAACTCCTGGGAGTTGCCTCTGTACTCAGAGTGTTGAGGACAATACCCTTGGGGCTTACTAGTGAGTTAGATACTGCTCTTAGTGGGACTTAAGAGTCCAGATCGGGAGCAAGACAGTACATACCTCAAAGATAGCAGCAGTCATTCAAGATAGCAAATGTGAAGCATCAGAGAATGGTGCAGATGCCAGGCACTTCTTTTTTAGGATTTGGATATGTCCATCTGTTCAAGTGTCAGCCCCATTCCCAATGGTATTCAGTGTGAAAAGGCCAGTTCCATAAGTTCCAACAGAACCCCAGTTTTAATGTAAACAGTGCCATCACTGTGACCTTGGGCAAGTTATTTAACTTCTCTGAGCTTTGTGCTGCTCCACTGTTTAAGTGTGATACTGTCTATGTTGTAAGCCAATGACGAAGATTAAACCAGATCAGGTATGGAAGGCACCTAATACTGTGCCTGTGGCAGACCAATTAATATTGGCACAGCTTGGACAAACATTGATTGATCGATGAACTTTTCTATATGGAAATCTGGGATAGTCTTCTGGGCACATTTTCTAAACTGTACACAGATAATTCTGCGGAGTCTATGTATTCAAAGAATTTTTCTAAAAAAATCATCCTAGGAAGAGCCTAATGAGAGTAAAACAAACATATTACTGAGTTATTAACTACTGATGGGGTTTATAATTAGCTCCTTATCATGGTTAGTTATTTGCAGAATATGAGAATGACACTAGCTTTTTAAATGACATTAATAACCAGCTTTCCACTCAGAGAGTCACAGCAAAAGATAATAAAACATAGCTGGAGAAGTGTGCGGATGGATGCGAGGTGAGGAACACTGGGAGGTACATGGGACATGTGCAGCACACATATGAAAAACAAACAGCCCATAAACTTTTAAATTAATCACTGCCCACAAGTATTTGCAAAGCTTTTTCATGTTGACTGAGAGCAGTTACACACAATGTCTCTTCCCTTAGCAAACATTCAAAATCCTCAAAGTGTATTAATACCCAAATGTACTCACGATCTCTTTCTTCTATTATAAATGCACTTTGGATTTGAGAATGATTTTTTCCTAAGGAGCTGATACTACAGTGAATTAAGGGGAACATTTAAATAACATCAAAGACGCTGCTGGGATCTGGTTCTATTTAGCAAATAACTGTTTCTTTAACTGCCTTCATGGTATTAGAAATGGCAAAGTTGACTTTTTTAAATTAACAAGGTTTAAAATGCTGTATATAAAGGCAAAATAAGAATATTTACCAAGGAAAATTTCTATAATCTGGGCATTGTTTTAAATCATAAAACTCTGGTCTTGCTTTAGGAAAACTATACCTTTGACAAACATTTTTCTGCAAAATACACAAACATGAAAGATTGTTCTGCACCGTTCTTTCCTTGTCACAGTCCAGTGCTAAAGCCAATTTGTAAAAGAATATTGTGGGTTTAATGCCTAATCCCTTCCCCTCTGGTACAGGTTATCTAGAGACAACAGGATCTGCAAAATGCTGCATTTGGATTTTGGCTTTGTGACCCAACTTAAGGAGCTCAATAACCCTGCAACTGGGATCAGGCTGTGCTCTTCTGCTTCACCTTTTTAAGGTCTCCTGGAGCATCAGAGTCTGTGGCCTGGCCCCATCCTGCTGCCCAACTGCATTTACTTTTTTTTACCTCACACCAGGATATCAAATAGGTTTCTCTTAGGGCAACCCCAATGGACTGGATTTGAGACCTTTGGAGGCTCAGTAGGAACAGAACAGAGACCGAGCTGTACTATCTGCTGTGGGAAAGGGACTAGGTCTGTGTCACCAGAGTCCACTTCCTCGCAATAAGCCAAAGCCCACGCCCTCCTCTTTCCTGGTCAAGTGTGCCCTTCCTTTCCAGGGAAAATGCTTACGTGCATTACCCGCCCTCCCTCCATGTCTTCCTCGTGTTCTCACACGACCCAGAATTCCATCCCTTTCTTCTCCTTTCTCACCAACCCTAATCAATATTCAGAGCTCAGCACAAGTCATGCCTTTTGGGCAAAGCCTTTTAAAACTCTTTTAGCCCATGACACAAAGTTAGCTCAGTGTTTTCAACTGTCCGGTAGATATGCAGGTATGTACACATGTAAATATGTATATATTTTTTTCTGCTTCACATGTGTTTGCCTTGTCTCCCCAATGAGACTGACAGCTTGCTGGAGCTGAACCCACTTCTTTGGTATTGTCTATTATTATTGGCACATCGCTAAGTGCCAAGCAGGCCCAGAATTAAATTCAAAGTGTGCAACTATGTGGCATAACCTCTTTAAGAGCCACGGAATTACCTCGTAGAGGATGTGCTGGGTAAAGACCTCCTCATTGCTCCTGGACTCATGCTGTAGTACGAAGAGCTTTCCAAATCTGAGAGAGAAAAATTGGGGCCAGTTCCTGCAGCTATTGGTGCTAGAATGAAAAAAAAAAAAGACAAAAAAAAAAAAACAAAACAAAAAAGAAGAAACATCAGTTAAGTTCTGTGAAAAGAAGATCAATGAAAGTCTATTTCACTGTTTCATTTAGCACCT
This sequence comes from Urocitellus parryii, assembly GCF_045843805.1. NCBI lineage: Eukaryota > Metazoa > Chordata > Mammalia > Rodentia > Sciuridae > Urocitellus > Urocitellus parryii. The sequence continues at coordinate 43,610,642 of NC_135541.1, read as the reverse complement.
TTCCTTTTTGCATTTATCTCGGAAGCTTATCCAAAATAATAAGTAATCAACCCTGACTTCAAAGGAATGTTGACAATAAAAATAGTGTACACCAGAAAGGCATGTTTTTTCCTATCGTACCTTTCATCTTTTCTCTTTTTGTAATAGTCAACTGTCACCAGTGTTATAACATTCCTGGACGCTTTAAACAAAAACGTTTCTCTGTGTTTTGGTCTTAAACTTTTCTTGAATGAATGAAAACAACATTCCCTATGCTTTTCTAACTTTGATCCTGACAATTTTTCCTCATCTGTATTTTGGAATTCTGTTCTGAACTATGGTCAGAGCAAATTTCTCTCTAGGCCACCCATGCCCAATGTCTTACGAGGTAAAATGTGCAACTCTTCCTTACTCTGGATCACCTCAGCACCCCGCCTACCTCCTCACACTTGTGTTTATCCTCCCTGGTAACTTATTGCCCACACCACAGTTTTTGTAACTAAAGCTTTACTGATCACTAGCATACCGTCATTTACGTATCATCTGTGATTGCTGTGCCACTGTAACATCAGAGGACATAGCTACAACAGAGACCATGTGGCCCACAAAGCCAAAAATATTTATTATCTCTCCTCTTATAGAAGAATTGGCCAAGCTCTGGTTCAATTTTGATAATATGTGGTTTGCAAGCTGATCCTCACTGAGATGTGATCCTCTGTATTTGTAAAAATGTCCTTTACAAATTAGTGAATAAATAACATCTACCAATCCTATAAAACAACTTACTGTGAAATTATCATGAGACTACCTTAGTGCAAATAATCTCTTTTTTCAAAGATTATGCAAAAGCAGGAAAACAGACCCATATATTATTGTACATTGCACAGAGTTAATCCCTTATATGTAGAAATATAAATAAGTATAGGATAATATCCATCAGAAGAAAGAATAATTTAGGACATCGTGAACCAGGGATTTTCATAACTGAGGGCCTGTGCTGGATGAGGAGGGTAGCTGTGTGAACAATATGGTCCCTCCATAAACAGCTCTAGAGGGAAAGTCTGGCAGATTAGTTTAACGACAATCTGAAGTCCTCTGACAGTTACTCCTAAAGTGATATAGCTGCAAAGAAGAGGGTGCCTAACCTAGCTGGGGACTAAGAGGTTCAAGTGAATAAAAAGGCCTCGAAAAATGTGATGCTTGAGAGCAATGCTGATAAGAGGAGGAGGCTTTATGCAACTGGGAAGAAAAGAGGGTTTCTCAGTAGAAGAAACAGCATGAGGTGCACAAACTGTTTACTGGATTTCTGACGTCCTCATGTGATCCAGCATGTAAGGCATGGAGGGGAGGGTGTGGCTGAGACTGGCTCATGAGGGCTCTGGCAGACTTCTTTAGGGAGTGTGGATTTGAATCCAGCACATTCCCAGGTTTGTAAGCTATCAAGCATTTACCCTCCCCACTGTGAGTAGAACTGCTGGGTAATGTTGTCAAGCACCTGACATAATCCCTGACACCAGGAGGCAGCAAGTAAGAACTGGTCAAATGGACTTGCAGCTGCCTGAGTTTTACCCACTGACCAGAGGTAATGGGTGGGAATGCTACCACCAAGTTTGCACTGACAATCTTAAAGTACCACTCTGTCGGAGAGATGGAGGGTGGCTGAAGAATAGACTCAGTAAAAACAGAGAGGCCACTGGTGTCTTTTAAACGAGGTAAGATGGGCACGGGGTCTCAACACAAAGGGGGAAAAGGAGCCTGATGTAAGTTACTCAGAAACTGGAACCAAGAGAAGGTGCTGACTGTTGACTGTGTTGTAATAATGGGATTATTCCCGGGATCACTGCTCAGGAAACCGGATGAAGTGTGGTGCTGTAAGAAACTGTGGAATCCGACGGTATGAGAGCACTTATTTCTAAGAATAAACACTGTGTGGTTTGATAATAGCAATAACCAAGCCTTAGTCACAACTGTCATTACATTAAGAACAGTCAGTGTGAAGAAGTGGAAAGCCCTGAAATCCACATATGCTTTTTGATATTCGAACCCACCTCAATGACAGGCTCTTAGGGAGGGAGGGCTTTCGTGCAAAATCAAATGACAATAAGTGTAAACAAAGTTCTAATTAATAATGTCATTCCATAATTGTCTTTGTATATTAAATTCATTTTATTAAACTTCTATTCTAGCTCATGGCATTTTATGTTTGTTTTGTGACTGCCCTGGCCTCCTAGAACCCAGAGAGTCACACCTCTCCTTAACTAACAAAGAGTCGGGGACAAAGCCCCTCAGTGACAAAGTCCTGTAGTAGATTTTCACAAATTTCAGAGTGGAGCTGAGGCCTCATCTGGGTGGAGAAGCTGCTTCATTCCCAAGTGTGGAGGGAATAGCAAGATCTTCTACAACCTGGCTCTTGGAAGGAGAAAGAAAGAGTGAGATGTGAGAGAGAAGGTCTGACATGGACTAAGGAGAGAAATTTGAAGCCCTCTACCTAGTGGTGAACATCAGCAGCACTTCTATTGAACTCTTCACCTACCCTAGAAAAGGTTCTTTTCTTTCAATTATCTTTTAAACATGTGAATAGGTGAAGGAACAAAAATGCAATGTAAATATGGTAGGCCCACCTTAGACAGATGAAAAAACCCAGTATGCCCACATGAGTACTCCTTAGCTTTTCCCTGTCTTTACTTCCTGTGAGCCACTTAGTGCACTGTAATGGTAATGCAGGAAATGGAACTAGGTGGCCCAGCAGCGTGGTGCTCCTGCCCAAACGGCCTACTGGGTTGCTGGCGGGTAACTGAGAGCTTGGCAAACTGGTTTGTGCATCTCTTGAATTTTAAAACATCACTAAGTTTCTGAAATGAGACTGAGTTTCACAACCTGGATTAAGTCACCCTACCAATACACAGACACAACTTTGCCTTCTTCAAGGGTCTACACAAGGGAACATAGCCCTGTTGTTGCCTTTGTGTAGATGTCATGTGGAGGGTCAGCCCATAGGGATGGATTTTAACTCAGTGACGCCATTCTACCAAAGAGAAGACTCACACCTGAGGGTAGGAGTCCCTGTCAGAGTGTCCCTGCACTGGGCTTGGCATTCTCAGTGTCTCCAACCTGGAAATAGGAGAAAGAGCCTCTGATGGGTCACACATTCCAGAGGTAGCTGCAGGCAGGCTTCTCTGAGTACCTGTAAGGCCACATTTTGATGGGCACTTTATTTACTACTAAATTGAATCCTCAAAACAACCTTCTCAGGAAAGTACATTTTCTAAATCAAGAGAACTAAGCCTCAGACTGAGGTTAAATAACTTGCCCTCTGTTACAGAAAAGCAAAAGGGAGTCCGTGTTATAATTTAAGCATGTCTGCCCAGGGCCTTTCCTACTGCACCACACTGACTCTTCTATATAAAAACTGTCTTCAACTTAAGATAATAAAAAAGGCCTATGGTGTCTCAGTCCCTGAAATGTTTATGACTAAGTGGAACACTGAAATAACACCTGAATATCTAACACAACGCTGAACATGCTACATCTCACAGGAGAAATGCAAAGAATGTGTTGGGAAAATTCAGAGGAACCACTGATCCCACTGGCTTGTGAGATCAGAAACTGGTTGACGCTGGGAAGATTGGGCACTTATCCAAAGCCTTTGAAGGTGTGCAGATTTAGAGACACACAGGAGATAGGAGAGGCTTTCTAGGTAAAATGATGAAGCATAAGTTTGGAGATAGGAAGTAGAGTGCATGATCTGTGGAATCCATGACAGTTTCTGAGCAGGTAAATAGTAATGGTTGAATGTGAGGAGCAGTAGCAACAGTATACAGATACATGAAAAAGGCTAAAGGTTCTAGAAGAAGGGAATATTGATGCAGGCACCCTAGTGAGAGGGAAGGGAGGCCTAATCTATGCTGTCCAGAAAGACAGTAGACTTTTTTTATGATAAATATCTGATACTGCCTCCAGATAGTCAGCAGGCCTAAAAGACTTGTTCCTAACTATACACTCTGAAAGGACATAAATAAATGATTGTATTGTTTTAACAAATATATCAATAAGATGTATGTAAAACAGTGCACTTCTTGGCTCACAGTGGCATTTTATCCTCTTTTTGCAAAATTAGGGAACTCATAAAATTTGTGAAGAGTTAAATGACTTGTCCAGTGTCAGTTAATTTCTGGCTGTCCAGGATATCACATTAGACTTCTGTGGCTAACAACTAACTACCTTCTGGTGGTTACAGAGATTATGTGGACTCTGCCAATTGAACATGGGGACAGTAAGGAAGGACTGGACTGACCGCAAAAGTTTCATCCTGTTCTCCCATACATTGTGAAATCTGATTTTGCTGCATTGGCACTTGGTGATAGGCTTTGTCATTTTTAAAACTCTCAGATGTAATATTTTCTTCCTAACTAGAGTGGTTTGCATTTTGAAGGCTCTAAAGATAGACATCATGTAGGATTAAAACAAAGTGCTAGTCTGGTACTGTGAGAGATTGTGTACAGTCCCATGCTTTGCAGTAATTCCCTGCATAATTTGGTTAAGTCATTGAAACTCTTGGGTCTCATAATTCTAACAGTAATTATGACAAACATGAAAAAGTACCATTGTCACCATCACCCACCACTGTTACCATCATCACCATGGCAATTTATTAAATACCAGTTATAGGACAGATGCTAGACTAAAATTTTGAGTATATCAACCCATTTAATCCTTCCACCACCACTAGGAAGGAACTGGGGCAAAAAGAGGCAAAGCAACTTTCCCAGGTCATGAGGACAGAGGCCATACCACATGACCTTTAATCTTGCAGATCCTGGAGCTGCTTTTGTGTTCCTAAACAGCTCACTGCAGTTTTGTGTACACAGTTGATAATCAATAAATATGCTTTGAATTAAGGAAAGTAAATAGTTATTCTCCTCTTTTGCCCCCCTAAACCTTAAACCATGCAAAAATGATACTCAGAGTTGTACAAATGGGTATAAGGAGTAGGGACGAGCTCCACATTTCTTAAGCATTATTGCAATGATTCTGGCCTGAAGTTCCACCAAGGAGTTTTTCTTAAAAGGTTAACTTTTGAAAATTGTATCTTTAGATGTTATTTCTAGTCATGCATCCCCCTCCTGTTGTCAGTAGAACATTCTGTGTCATTTCTTAATAAATGGTTTGCTATTAAGGAATCATTATAGTAATGTGGGCCATTGGAAGAGAGGGGTTACTTTAGTAGCCAACCCTCTTAATGACCTGCTCCTCTGTACACATTAATAGCTGGATAAGGTTGTGGTTATTGAACTTCTGCCATCCACCAGAGACAATCTGCTCAGGCTTGCATTGTTGGAAACAGAGGACAATGGAAGAAAAATTCTATCCAAATTTTCAAGTTACTCTGCCTGGGAGATGATGTGCACTGGTTTTATAACTTGTCCAACAGGAATCATCTGGGAGCATTAACTAAATGACTATTGTGTCCAGCCTATTGCTAATGGCACCTGTCCTCTTGGGCTGCATTCAATAGGATTCAATGCATATCCATGAAGCACTTTCAAGGCCCAGGCATGGTTCCAGAAGCTCAAGATACGCCAGTGGACAAGATATATGAAAACTCCTGCCCTTGTGGGGTTTACATTTTAGAGAATAACCATCATCACTGTCCATCCCTCAAATCTGCATGGCCATTAAATAATATGGAATAACGGCAACAGATCCCTTCCCCAGGAAGACTATCAGGTTCTAGCATTCAATTTACAACTTATAAAATAACTGCAAAAAAAAAAAATGAAGTGTGTTTTTCTTCTGATTACATAATTTAAGACATTCATTGAAAGCTTGTGCTTTGAGCCTGGCAGGGATGGGGGGTGGGGAGTCCAATGGCAGCACAGAGTTCTATGGGCCCAGAACAATTTAGTGTTGTTTTGCATTCCGGTGGCAAAGATCTTGTAAGAAAGTCCATGTCATTGGCACAATAGGAGTGAACATGGGAAAATACTTGTTCTTTCCATAAAAGGCAGAGTTGTAAAATGCACAATGCTATGAAAACTCAAGCAAATCTAGAATCATCGTTAAAGCGAATTAACTTGGAAAGTAATTTATGGCAAGAAAATCCAACTCCTTTGTTATCTTCCTTTTACTGTAATATGCTTCCTGAACACTGCTTATGAGAGAGGGCTTTTAGAAAGGAAAAAAAAAAGTATAGTAAAATTAACTCATTTTATCAATTTGTGTTCTCTGCCAGAGTTTCCTGACTGTGGCTACAAGGGGCTGTAAAACTGATGAATTTGCATGGAAAAAGAAACCAGTGTAAGTAATTTGTGTAAGAGGTAACACGGACATAGACTGCTATAATTCAGACACCCTGCAGATAGCAGACTGCTGCAGTGTGAGCAGTTATGGGTTAGAAAAATGACCACACTGCAGTCAGTCTGACTTGAATGGAAATCAATCATAAAGGTACTTTCTCTGCAGCTTCTACGCCACAGTCTTCAGCAACTCCTTTGCCAAGCAGATTTCTGGTCTGTAAACCCTGTGCTGATCTCCTCTTTCTACCCTTGCTTTCTAAAAGATCTGACCAAATGCGGGCCAGGAGTATGGTTTTCCAAACAGGAACATAAAAGAAATACACTGAACTAAAACATGGATTTCCCTCTTGTGAAAATGAGCTTGCCTGCTATTAAAAGATTTAAGCAATGCTTTTTATGAAATGTAACATTAGGTGCCAAAAGTCAGCAGAATGTTTTTAACCCCATGAAGGCATCTGCTAACACAGACCACCATGTTCATACAACTACAACTTGTGGACACAAGGAGTGAATGTGTGTGTGTGTGTGTGTGTGTGTGTGTGTGTGTGTGTGTTTTGCCAGGAGGGGAAGAGGGAGTAATTGTTATTTTGATAAAATATTTCCATTTTATTAAAATGAGAACAATTCACTAATACCCTCTTCTACCCCACTCCACATCATGAAGTTGGTTTATCTTTGACAGATAATTATTGTGAGTTTAATTTGTAAACCAGGCATAGTCTGGCACTTTATTGCCATAAAGAAAGCTCAGTCTTGGGTCTCAAGAAACTTAGATATGTGCCCTAGAGGAAAGAACTTCCTCCTGCTTCCTTCTATATTCCTCTCAGCATACAGCATAGGTTGCTTCATATACTACACATGCAACAAATGTTTGTTCAATTGAACTACAATCATATGAGCTTGTTAATGAAACATAGCTAAGAATTAATACTTATTGACCTTTTATTACATGACAGGCAATGTACTAGGTGTTTTACTTGAGTGATCTCATTTCATCCTCACAATGCCCCTATGGAATATGTATTTGTATTATTATCACTTACAAATAAGAAAAATCAGCTGTGAGGTTTAGTAATGTAATCAATATCATACAGCTAAATAAGTAACAGAACAGGGATTTGAATGCAGGTATTTCCTACACTATCTGCCCAAAGAAATAGTGATAAAACCCACATATCTGGTCTCCCTGTCTTTTCTTTGTCATGAACTACTAGGCAGAGGAATTGAATGACATTCAAATAGAAAAATAATTATCTCCTACCACCTAAGTAGCAAAAGTTCTATGCCATCCTCCTCCTTCTCACTTTTTTGTTTTTATGGGTCTTTGGTGTGAGAAGTGTCAGCTAGTGTTCCACTGGACATAGGGCCCTGACACTTAGTCTAGTGGAGCAGTCACGGAGGGGTGAGCAATGCTGAGTGATCTCCTGCATTAGTGGCTTCTGCCTTTGGGACTGAAATTGATTTTCTGCATTTTAGAGTATCATCTCATCTCGGCTTTTGGTTGAGGTCAAATGTAGTACCCGTTTAGAATATAGCCTTAGCCACGGGATTCAGTCTTCCCTGAAAGGGTATGGATTTGATGGCCTAAGATGTCTTTTCACTATGATGATCTATAAACCAGAGAAGGGCATCTACCCATGAGCCCCTTTGCCAAGAATACCCTGGGGACTATCTGACTATTAGCTATTAGGAAACAAACTATAACAACAGAGCCCCTTCCCAACAACATAGTAATCCAACTGTCTACAAAAATAATCATTTTTCAGCATTTTCCAGAAGAACTATTTTAATTTTTAAATCACACTTAAATCACATCTAGGTTTACTAGAAAGCACTTTGTCAGTAATAACCTCCAGAATTATTGTTCATAATATGAGTAAAAGAGAAATTTTAAATACTTTAGAACTAAGTATTATTTTTAAAACTCTGATACAAATAGTCAAAACCTGGAAGGCCGTTTTAAAAAGTTAAAATTGTGTCAGTATTAGATTGAGAATTTTAAAGTACTTTGTTACTGAATAGAAACCCTTGGAGAGTAGCTTCCAAAATAATGCTGAAATAAAGGCACTGGATAAAAATGTGAAGAATAAGAATTTTCTGGCTTCCCACAGCAGATGTAGGGGCAGATGAAGGGTAGGATTGGCATGCTCTTGTTCTATTAGAACTATTAGCTCTGAAGGGGTCACTATGATGTCTTTTTCTAAATATATCGACTATTAGAACACAATACTAAAATTGTTCTTTTTAAATTTATATGCAGGCATATTTTTAATAATAATGCTGGCAGCGATCTGTTCAAGGATCTGCTCTGAGCACACAGTGAAATATCAGGGGCAGAAACTTCATTCAGGAATGGTCACAGTAGTTGCCATTATTGAGCATCTACAATACATCAGACACTAGATAATTTCTTACTTAATCCATATAACACTCCTGAGAGTTATTACTATTTCAGCAGGCAGACTTAGTCGCCTCACTCAGTTGAGACTTGAATATGCTTTGATTAACTAAATGATTATAACCTATGAGGAGGACACAGCTCAAGGAGTTAAATATTATCCAAAGTTGTGTAGTTCATAAATGGCAATGTTTGATCCCTGACTCTATATCCTGAACTATCTTGTGATACCATGCTGCCATCTTGAATATGGACTTTATATGTTATACACAGGAAGCATAAACAATGGATGACTTGGAAAAGATTAGAAATAGATGAACATAGAAATAGACGCCATGACAACCAATTTGTGTGTTCATCAGGTATCATGTGTTTGCTTTTCCCTAGGTCAAATCTTTATAATAAGAGTGTTCACAGTCTAGTAGATTTAATGGGAGCTTTAGCTAAGAACAGAGAACAGAGAACAAAAAGCCCTCAAATCCTGCCGTGAGAACCTTCACTGCCGGCTTTAACCAGAAAGGTGGTAGGAGTACAAGGGTAACAAAAGAACCAGACCTTCACGAACAGCATCACCAGAAGCCCTGCTGACGTCATGAGCTCCTTCCGGCCCTACTTCTAATTTCAGCCAGTACAGTGGCCCATGATACAATGGCCAGGCTCCTATCCAGCACAGGAATCGTGCACATTTCAGTTGGCAGGGCCAAGTCAGCTGAAGACAGCATCAGCCTAAGGGTGCGGCTGCCTCTCACTCTCCATGGGTGAGGAGGGCAGGAGAGGAGAAATCATGTTTGGCCACCCGTATTGTGAGCCGAGACTCAGAAGAAAGGGTAGTTTGATGTAATGATCCATTACTGCCAGGCCATTCCATTGGCTGCCAGCTTGACTAGCCAAATATTCATCCCAAATATGTCAAGGAAAAAAATCATACAACAAAACATCCTTCTGAACTAATTTAATTTCAATATTTATTTTGAAAATTTATTGAATTATAGTAAAGGAAATTCACTCAATTAAGCCAGTCAGACTGATGTTTTTCCTTCTAAGAGTGTGGCAACATTTATTATTGTGTCTCTTTATGAGGGGTTGACTAAAAGTAGAAAATGAAACAGTTGCAATGCCATAGTATATCAGAATAAGGTGGTTTGGACAGGAAAAATGCAAAATAAATAAATAAATATATATATATATATATATATATATATATATATAGAGAGAGAGAGAGAGAGAGAGAGAGAGAGAGAGAGCCAATCAGCATTTTAAAAACTGTATACTGGAGATAAACATACTTTTTTAAAGGGCTATCCACCCTTTTGTGTGCTATACACCATACCCTCATTCCAGAAGAGAAGAGGTGCCACTGACTTCTACAGAGACAAAATGTGTTATGTTCATTTTAAAATTACTAGTAGAGCCTGCTATTGACCATCTAATTATGCCGAGTTCCATTTATAAACATAGCTAACCACTAAGTTTATGGAGACTTTTTGTGCTGCTTTAATAGGATATTGATCGAGAGCATAGTTTGAGTGGACTGCCATTGAATTGTGTAATGGCAGACAAAAGGCAAGGTCACAGCAACTGTTCGTGCTAGGGCTGCAGTCTATCTTTTATTATCATCTTTTTGTTTCTTCCTTTAATGCTCAAACCCAAATGGTTTCATTCAAAAGAAAATCTTGCTTAAGAATACAAATTATTTTAAAATTAATTTCCATGCCACAATTCACAGCTACCGTGTTACTTAACAGAGGAGAACCAACGGGCCACTTGCTCAGACAAGAAAGTTTCAAATCTATCCCACTTTAATAAAGATCTAAAGTACTGCAAATATTTAAATGGCACCCCCAGAGGACCGGACGTCTGGAATTTCTTATCTGAGACCCATTTCCTCCTTAGGTCTTCTGTGTAAGAACATTTTGTATTTTCAAGTTTGGGCTTGTTCCTACCAAAGAGTTTCATTTTCTTACTGTGCCTTGCAGCTGAGTTCACTCTGCTTCAGCCGCGCCATAATGTCAGGCTAGACCATGGCCAATCATTAAGCTGCTGGCCTGAAAAATCTACGTGTGTGGATATGGACCCTTGAAGACATGCCAAGGACTTAGAGACTTAAGAAGGAATTGTTAAAATGTACAGCATTTGGATCTTCATGACGATTTCTGTGTGAAAATCCAGAGTGCACATTTCCAAGGCAGAAAACAGCCACTAGGGTGCCACCTCATGCCAGGCTGAGGCATATGCCTGGTTCCATTCACTTCCACTCTCATTGACAAACAACTCGGGAATCCTGAAGTCCACCCAGCAGCCGGGCTTTGTGGCAGAGCCAGGACAATTCAGCTGCTGGATTTTAATAGATTCTGCAGCAGTGCAACAGGAACCAAAAATCAGTCTGGGTAACTGAGAGTGGTTTTCACACCCAAAGACGCTAAGGCTGGCCACAGTGTACTGAGAATCCCCAGCTTTTCAAAATTCCAGGGCCATGAAGTCATCCTTAGCCACGAAGTTTACTTAACCCTTGCAGCCAGCTTGGGTATACAAACCACTGCTAGAAAATTAGAACACACCAGGCCAGAGTCACAATGGCCTGTATGTATTTGTGGTTTTCCTCTTTTCCAGTGAAGTATTTAAGGTTTCAGAGTCACTCCACCAACTTCAAGTAAAATAGAGTCAGCACTTTAGAAGGAAATGGCAATAAGGAGTGGAGTTTTGGGGAGAACTTTCTGAGTTCATACTAGCAGGGGTATTTGACAGCCTCAGAGCACATACTTTGAGGAAAACACTGGCTGCAAAATAAACAAAAGAGCTGAGAGCTCTCTAAGCGGCATGACTTAGCAGCAAGCAGAGTGAGCTCTTTGTAGCAACTTGAGGGAAAGAGACCAATCTGAAAATGCCTCTAGAAGGCTTTGTTTGAGGATGCAGCATCATGTAAGAGCCATCTCAACAGATGGTTCCTGTCTCCTTCCTCCCAGTATTATGCTAAAACAACAGGAGTGATTCTGAACCTCGCCGCTAGCACGCACCACCTCTCCTCCCCTCCCTCTGGCACCATGTCCAGTGGTCTGAATTCTCCCCTCCCAAGGGGCAAGGTAATAAAGCAACCAGATCTAGTGTCTGATGGCCTTTCCACAAAGGGGGAAAGAAAGCAAAGGACAAATACAGAGTTATTTTTATTCTGTGGGACTTTATTTGTGGCAGTAACAGATCTCTCCTTTTTATGCCTTTCATGGACTTTAGATGATAATATCAAAAATTAAAGGGTGGTGGGCAGAAGGCAGGGGTGAGCTGGGAAGCTTCCGTCAACCATCAGGAATCCTGATGGGTACAGTTTAACGTCAAGCACCCTGGCTGCCTGGTCCTCACCTCTGAATCTGTGAGGCTAAACCAAGAGCCTTCTCTGCCATTGCCACCTTGGTAGTAACACTATTACAAACAGCAAACTTGGCACATGGTTATTTCAGAGTCCTCATGAGGAAATACTGAAATAGCACCTTCCTCCTCTATTACAGTTAAAAGGAGGAAAGCTAAAAACAGAAACTAACTGGAAACCTGGGGAAAGTAAATATTTATATTTTCAAATGTAAAACTGAATACTAAGTAGAAAGAATGTTTCAAGGTAAAGCTATTTTAGCTGGGATTAGGGGGTGAAGGAATGGATGGGGCTGGGACACACAGGAGGAGGTTAAGAAATCGGCAGCCCAGGGGAAGAAACTCTAAGACATTAAGGCCACTGACAACATCCAGGTGAAAGGCAAAACTCCAGAGAGAATTAAAAGATGGTTAACATGAAAAGGTGGAGCATGGCATTTTGGGGACAGTGAAAGTATTGCCCGTGATACTGTAACAGTGGATACACATCCCTATACATTTGTTGAGACTGGTAGAAGGTATGTGAAGAAAAGCACAAAAGTGAACCCTAATGTACAACTGTGGGTTTTGGTTTATATTCATGTGTTAATATTGACTCATCATTTATAAGATGTAGACCATACTATTGAAAGTTCTTAGGGGGAATTGTTGGGGGAATATAAGGAATTTCTGTTAACCTAAAACTATAAACCTCAAAAAACAGCTGTAAAAAATATAAAGTCAAGGCTGGGGACTTAGCTCAGTAGTAGAGTGCTTGCCTACCAAGCACAAAGCCCTGGGGTTTGATTCCCCAGCACTGAAAACAAAATTAAACAATATAAAATCTATTCATCAAAAACAAAATCATACCTAAAAAACATATCCAGGAAAAAAATATTAATTATTTTAGATGTTTTGGTTCACATAAAAATAGCTTTAACCGTCTTTTTGAAACGTTCAAGTTAATAAACTAAAAGTTTATCAACTCATTCAGAACTGATTACTCAATAAAAGCACAGACTCATTGGATTCTATTTAGTTCTGTAATGCAGTTATAGGAGAGGTCATGACAAAAATGCCTGCAGTCAGCCAGCTGAGTTCAGCAAAGTAAAAGGGTGAGATGCTTAACCTCTTGAGCATCACGGTCTCCTTCACCTGTAAAAAGGGACATTGACACCAACCGTGCAAAGATTGAATGAGTGAGTGTTTATCAAGTGCTTAGCATGATGCCTGGCACCTGGTGTGCATTTGAGAAATGCTAGCAACTATAGTTTTTCATATTGACATAACATGATGTTCCAAACAGGACTACCATCATGGGTTTAATCAACTTATGTGCCAATTAGTTTCTATTTCGGGGATGCAGAATGTACCTCAGCCCTACGCTTCTGAAAGATGTGTCCACTAGCAGCTCTGAAATGTGGGTGCTGAAGGCAGAGGGCAGTGCTGTGAGGAGTGGTTAAAGATCCCAACACTCTCACATGGCTTGAGTGCTAAGTCTTTCAAAAAGGTGTGTAGGCGAGGAAACATGAGCTTGAGGATCCCTATCCCAGCAACCAAGGCAATTTGTAAAATATACCCTGACAAACCTAGATTAAAGATCTACAAGGAAGAGGGGGTCTCTGGAATACAACTGACCAGTTTGGCCTGAAGCCATGATTTAGCTGACACAGCCCCGTTCCATTCTTGCCAAACAGTTTCCGTCAGCACAAGGCCATGTGTGAGTGAGTCCCAGAGCGATTACACAGCAGTGTGCAGAACTGAGAAGCAGGAGCTGAAGGATGTTCAGGATGCCAGGCATCAGCTACAAAACCTACATGGGGACAGGAAACAAATCCAGGTCCCTCTGCAAATTCAATCCCAGGTCTGTTCAAACCCTCTGGCAATCGTAAAGGCAGGTTTAGAATTCACTTGGCAACCACGTTATCTTAGACTGAATGGAGGTCCAAGCACGTACTGACACACTTTGGGAAATAGAACCTGAGAGGGAAGCACAGGAAGTAGAAGAAGGATGAGATGCTGGGGATTATTCTGAGCAGAGTAGACCTTCTACAATCCTAGGCCTGAGCAAATCAATGGTAGTGAAGACTAAATGTAAGCATGACAGCAGCTAGGGAAGAATAAAATGGTCTAGTGTTCCAATCTTGAGAGTCAAAAGGATCTTTTAACTCTTTAATATTTGGATCTTGGTATGATGGCAGGTATGCTCTTCACATTGTATTACTAAACTTATAAGAAAAATGTAGAATATTAGTCATTTTCAAGAATCTTTCAAAGTTAAAATACATATACACATGCATTGTTATTTGTCTATGACAAAGAGCTAGCTAATCAGATGTGTGATAAGTAGGTATATATTCCCTCCACGTTAACAAAGCAACCTTGTCTTTACTTACCTGGTGGGTACTTTAAGCATACATCAGTAAGACAGCTGCAACTTCTCTGTCTCAAGTGCTAACCTGATGCTCTGAAGGTCTCATTCCCTAGGACTCTGATTTTCCTCCACTGGAACACCTCAGTATCAGCCTGGGAGTCCCTAGCCTCCTGAATTCTAACACCTATAGTTATCTTCCCACTAGAGTATATTAGACTCACACAAGTAAGTTTTTCAAGTTCCCTTGGGCCAGACTAAGAGTACAGATTCCAGCATTTCCTAAAAGCATTCACCTACTGTTTGATTCAGGTAAATGACTTAAATAGATCCTTAATTTAGCTCATCTGTAAAAACGGAGGCAATTTCATATCTGACAAGTTTATTGCAAGAATTAACTTATGTAATATACACAAAGGTCTAGCACAGTGCCTGGCAGAAAGTAAATGCTCAACAGTCTTGGATTCTCCTCTACGGCCATGCTCTATCCTACCTTCTTAAGACTCTTCCAGCCTAGGAATGACTAAAATAAGAAAAAAACAGAATCTGGGCTTAGACGATCAAGATGGCTTGACTTGCCTGACCTGAAGTCTTATGATGGAGTTGATTGGCTTATTTGATCAACCTTGCCATCCTATAACACAGTGAATAAGGGGTAGGAACTTGAAATAATAATAGTATGTATGCTCGCCAGATATGGTGTTGCACATCTGTAATCTTAACAGCTTTCGAGGCTAAGACAGGAGGATCATGAGTTCAAAACCAGCCTCAGCAACAGTGAGGCACCAAGCAACTCAGTGAGATCCTGTCTCTAAATAAAATACAAAATTGGGCTAAGGATATGGCTCAGTGATTGAGTGCTGCTGAGTTCAATCCCTGGTTTAAAAAAAAAAAATGCTCACTCTACCTCATTCCACAAAGGACTTGATATCAATTGAAAGCAATTTAAACAATGTTAATTTTCTCTACAAGCAGTATTTTGAATTAGGTGTGTGGGGGGGGGATAAAATTATTAATATTGGATATTTTTCTCTATTGGAACCTAGAGTATCATAGTCATTGTAGGCAAGCTTTTATTTTTTTATTTTTATTTATTTTGGTACTGGGGATTGAACCCAGGGGTGCTTAACCTCTGAGCCCCATCCCCAGCCTTTTTTATTTTTTATTTTGAGACAGGTCTCTCTGAGTTACCTAGGGTCTCCCTAAATTGCTGAGGCTTGCTCTGAACTTGTGGTCCTCCTGCCTCAGCCTTCCAAGTTGCTGGGACTACAAGTGTATACCACCAGGCCCAGGATAGGCATGCTTTTAAATAGAAACAAAGAGATGTTCTTGAGGGAATTCAACTTGGCAAATGTATACGTATGTATGTAAGAGGGACAGATAGACAGATTCCTATACTTTTTTTGGACTATCTGATTATGTCATAGCAAAATCACAATCAATAGGCCTTTGATCAACAGACCAGGGTGGTGACAGGTTCTCTTCCCTCACTGTTGTTAGTCATTATTGACAAACTGGTAATGATCATGCTGTATTCTGTCACTCATACTGAAGGCATTAGCATTGTTTAAAGGTCAGAAACAAATTCTTTTAAAATGCAGAAGTTCTTAGAAACCAGGGAAGATTCAGAATTTTTTAAAAATTAAGTTTGTATTATATCCTGGGGAATCCATAAAATTTCAGTCCTTTCCCATAATGCCTCACATTAAAAAAATTTTCCTGATTTAAAACAAGGGCTTTCCAACACACTGCAAGGCAAAAATAATGAGAAGAACAAAAAGTGGGTTCTCAAAGATTTTTATGTCTCTAGGAGCCTAGACAGAAAGTAAACACAAATTCAAGGCAAATCTGTACCAAATCAAAGCAAAATTACACTTACTCTGTGACACTCTTACTAGCTCAGTCACACTGAAAACACCTGATGTGACAAAACTGTCCTGGAAGCCCAAATGTCCTGCGGAAACAAAAACAAAAGAAAACAAAGTCATAAATAGAAGACATTTGACAACAAAACTCTAAATATTACTTTCATTATGATTAAGAAATGGGCTGCCTAATCTCATACAAGGCTGCCTGGTTAGTTCATGTGGGTGGGCACAGTCATTTGGTTATGAAGCTGGCTTTTGGTTTGAATCTGGAGGTTGTGGAAAGCTATGACACAACAACTGGGTGATTTTTGAGACGGTTAAAAAAAAATTCAGCAGGAAATCTTCATCAAGACAATTTAAGAGAAGTGGTTCCTGTGAGTGACCCCTGAGGCCTGAACAATTGGGATGAAACAGCATACCTAAGGATCAGTTAGGACAGCCAAGTTCTAGAACAGTTTTGAAACATTATTCTCTCCAGAAACATCTGATCAAGATTAGTTATCCATTCATTTAAATCAAATAAGATCTAAGGATGTTCCTTTCATTTCTACAGGTACTAAAGGGAGAATTGTTTTTAAAGCCAGGATGGAAAAAGCAAGCTTAAACCACATAATGCCAAAAACAATTATTTTGTGCACAAATAAAAATTCAGATTTGTTTAGCGAATAAGAGTTAATGCTTTTTGTGAAAAGAAATAAAATGGTTCAAACCTGTTTCATCTTTATATTTTGTGTCTGCTTCTTTTTTTGTTTTGTTTTGGGGACTAGGACTTAAACCCAGAAGTGCTTAACCAATGAGCCACATCCCCAGTCCTTTTTCATATTTTACTGAGAGACATGGTCTCATTTAGTTGCTTAAGGCTTTGCTAAAATTGCTAAGGCGGCTTTGAACTTGCAATCCTACTGCTTCAGCCTCCTGAGCCTCTGGGATTACAGGCATGTCACACCATGCCTGGCTGTCTGCTTCGTTTTTGCTGAACGTAATTAATTTCCTTTGAAATACCTGATATTATGTCTATCACCAATTATATAATTTTATGGTATATTCAAAAATATAAAACATAAAAATGGCAAGAAACCCATATTCTATGGCATGTAGTCTCACTCTCTGCCTCTAATAAAAGTTTCTGATTCTAAGAGTCTCTCAAAGGTAGAAGTCTATTTGAGAGATCAATCTGTGAGGTCAGCATAATCTTTACTTGCTTAAAATCTGGCTCAGACAAGAACTTGTTGGCAAAGGATTCTTGAAATAGCTGTTTTGGCCATAAGAAACATACATTTTAGAAATTCAACATAAGAAACTAGACTAATCTGAAAATATAACAATCCTTAACTAAAAAGTGAGTTGTTTTTTTTTTTTTTTTTTTTTTAGTTTTAGATGGACACAATACCTTTATTTTATTTATCTACTTATTTTTTATGTGTTGCTGAGGATCGAACCCAGGGCCTCACATGTGTGAGGTGAGTGCTCTACCGCTGAGTCCCAGCCCCAAACCCACAATATCTTTATTTTATTTGTTTATTTATATGTGGTGCTGAGGACTGAACCCAGGACCTCACATGTTCGAGGCAAGCAATCTGCCACTTAGCCATAACCCTAGTCCCTAAAAAGTGAATTTTTAATAAAAGACTTTCTATATTACTTAGAAGAAGCAAGTTTACCTATGGCACAGTTTACGTACCAATAAATTTATGAACTATCAGACACACAAATGTGAAAAAAATTACCATGTTTTAGAGGATTATAAATGGATCTATGAGTTCTTCTTCTGCTTTTTATGGTATTTTTGTATGTAAGGAAGATTTTTGCTCAGATTTAAAGGAAAAATTCCATTTAACGTTTATATCAAGCACACACTATGTGTTTGTGTGTGAGTGTGTGTGTGTGTGTTGTGTGTTGTGTGTTTTGCTAGGGATCCAACCCAGGGCCTCATGCCTCTGGGAAAGTGCTCTGCCACTGAGCAGTGAACTTAGCCTTACATCTGGTACTTTGACTAGAACAGCTCTAATTTTTAGAATATGGAATAATTGTAAACTTCTTTATAATAAAATGGCAAAATTTCACCTTAAATTTGCTAAGAAGTTTCATCAGTCAAAATAACTCACATCCGGGCATTTGGTTGGCTTTTATTTGGTAAATGCCTGAGGTCTGCCTCTTGGATTAAGAGAACTGAGAAATAAAAAAAGATAGTAAATTTTTTAAAATTCCCTAAAGAGGTCTTGGCAAAATAGACCATAACACCTCTTTCTTTTTAGGACATTGTTAAGATCACATTTATCCCAGAGATCATAACAAAGGAAATCCAGTCACAATGTCCACTAAAGTTGACTTAAAACACATATAACAAAGAAATTCATAGCTGAATACAGATCTAGTTTTGTCTCCAGCCCTTGCTTATCTCTTTCTTCTTGACTAACGGGCTGATACTTGTTTCAGTTCCAACCTCTGAAATCCCTTATTTTAAGAAAGAATTAAGACGAATTTTTTTGTATCAAGTGAATATAAACACAGGTACCTTAATCCTGCCACCAAACAAGCAAGGAATGTATTTCAAAGACTAAGTCGAGTCTGATACAAGAACTTGGGCGGAGGAGCCCTTGTACTCATCCATTCAAACTCATCCTCACCTGGGTGTCTCTTTTCTTTGGTCCACCTCTTAAATGTTGGTATTCTCCAAGGTCTGTGTTCATCTCTGTGTGTATATGTGTGTGTGTGTGTGTGTGTGTGTGTGTGTGTGTGTGTGTGTGTTACTAAATTATTTTATCTACTTGCATGACATCAGCAATCAGTTTAGACTGTGATAGTTATGGAAACTAGATTAACATTTGATTTTTCACCACTGTATGTTTTATGCCTCAGACAAAGTAGTTAGTGAACATTTGCTGAATGAGTGAATGACTCTCTGGCCAAGGATGCTCCCATCTTTATCTTTTGCCATGATCTCTCTTCTGGGTTCCAGATCCATAAATCTAAATATCCACTGGACATTCTATCCAAATGGTCCAACTTATATTGAGCCAATCTATATTGGAAAACTATGACAATCAGCCATGCAAATCTTCCCTTCAACTAAAGAGGACCAGGGCAGGAAAGACAATGTGTTTAGGTGAAGCTTCTGGTCAAGAAGGTGCCATGGGTTTCACTAATGAGAAATGCCTGGGAATGTTCTATTGTTATGGTTATGGTTCACAGTTTTGAAAGATTAAGTACACACGGAGTTAAAGGGTAGCATTATTTGATGGGCATTATAGCCAAAAAAAAAAAAAAAAAAAAGAAAGAAACTTCTAGTCTTATACTTAAGCTAGGATATTGTGTGATCCTGAGAAAGTCACTGCAAAAATAATGTCCTCTTTCTCCTACTGGGAACCTGTCTCTGCAGGGTATCTTAGCAGTATGTGTGTAACTTCCAAGGTAAGACATATGTGAATGGTTAATGATCAGAAAAACTAAAATTAGAGTACAAGAATTTCACAAGTGCCTATGTAACCACATCTTTACAGTATTATCAAATTATCAGAGAGTGTGGGGCAGTTTATAATTTGTCCCAGACAAAGGGTCTGGTTGAACCATCCACATAGCTTTAAGTGACTGCAAAACTGGTTTTGTCCCTTCACCAATTATTTGGAAACCTACTGATGAACTCTGTAAAAAGGCAGCCATGAGATGTGAAACCTAAGAAATGATGGAAAAAGTGATGTGGCTAACATAGTTACTAAGCAAACCTGAGCAGATTAATATTTCATTCTCACTGACACAAACCAAAGCATAAAAATGACTTTCAGGGAAATTACACTAATCTGGTTGCTCTCTTTTATTGCAAAGTGAGAGAAAAGTGGAAAGGAAAATGAAAAGGTAAATTCAAGCAGTTGAGAATTTAGATGTTATTAGCATTAAAAGATCCTCAGTTAGAAAGCTGATTAAACATTTCCAAAAGGTCTTAAGATTTACATTTTGAATAGGGCCTCTCAGAAATGAGCACAAACATATACTTTTGTTAAGTATGCCTTCAATGAAAAGCCAGAGTGCTGGATGATCTCTCTCTATTCTGAACTGCCCGTTCAGGAGCAATTGTATAGGAGATTGCAATGTGAAGCAGATCCTTTTCCATTTTATATAAAATGGCTAAAAAGTTCATTCACTGAAGTCTTGTTCAATGAATTCCCAATTAGAGTACAGATTCAATGCCCTGAGTCAGTCACACTCAGTGGGGAGAGAGGAGACATTCTGGGAGAGGCAGAGATGTAAAAAGCTAAATTCTTTCATGGGTAGTTAGGAAAAGCAGCTTTCTGTGCCACGATGATATCAGCAGTTATTATGGAAAATGTCATTACATGGGAACCAAATCTCATTTCACAGAGGGTGGGGGGCAAGACATCTATCTACCTTTTAACAGGCAAGAAAGGAAAAAGCTAGATTTGCAGAGAGACAGGTAACCTTGCAAAACTGTTCAAAGGTCGGAGAAGAGACAGCTGGGAACAAAACATCCAGAGGACTGGCCATTAAACAAAGTTGGAGTGCCCACTACGCAGAGTTAATTTTGTTTTTGTTTTTTGCCAGGTTAGAGACCAAACCCAGGGCCCTGCACATGCTGGGCAAGCGCTAGACCTCTGGACTACATGCCCACCCCAGAGTTAATGTTGTGTCTGAGGAGGAGAGTTTAAACTCAGGGCGGTATGTTTGATTTTACTGTTAGGAAGCCACGGGGCTCTCAGCTCCAAGTCATCAAATCTCATCTGCTTAATGGATGTAGGTGAACTGCAATACCCAGGTCATTTCATCAAATAGGACCTCTCTCTCTCTCTCTCTCTCTCTCTCTCTCTCTCTCTCTCTCTCTTTTCCCCTTGGGAATTGAGGTTCTGTCACTAGTAAATAACCTGCCCAACACTGGGCCTTTCCATGCTGTGTGCCTGGCTGTTCTGAAAAAGGGCTCCCTCCTTCTTGCACCATGTATATTCTACTGGGCTTCTGCACTGCCTGGGAGGAGCAGGCCCTGGGCTTATTAGGCCTCCCAGACCTTGCGTTCTCATGGTAGTCTAAAGAAAAGACTCCCATCAACCAAGCTCCTCCTTGGGATCTTGATTTCTCCTGTAAAGTCCCCAGTGGCTTCTAAGCCACCTACAGGAATGTGGTTCCTTATCTTCCCTCTTTCCCAGGTCAGTATATTTTAGATGTGCTCAATAAATAATGTAAAGTTGTGGAGGACTTCCACTCTACTTATTTTATGTCACTAGCTTCTTTCTACCTTGACAATTACTTGTTCACACGTCTCATCTCCACTCCTTCAACAAACCAGGAAGGCAGGGTTACGGTTCATTATCTTATACTGTCCATAGGGCCCAGCTCAATGCCTTGTTCTAGGTGGGGAATAAATATTCGTTCAGTGATTTCAGATGAGTGATTTGAGGTATCCTTATTTGGTGGCCCTTGAAGGCACGATGTAAAATATTACCTCACCTATATAGTGACATGTGACTTTTGTGCTCTCAATTTGGAATGTCCTAGAAAACAGGATTTGTACAGGTTAATGGGAATATGTTTCTGTTGATTCATGAAGAAACAATGCTAAATTTTGGGGTTGATTTGTGATTACGTACTGACTAGATTATTTTCCATTCACTGGTGACAGTTGAGATATTTCTTATATTTAGAATAATTCCTTATGTTAAAAATGCAGAGAATTCAGACATCTACTAAAAAAAAAAGAACATAGGAATAATAAAAAAAATACATATAAATTCTGTTTCTGAGATTAACCTTTATGATGATGGTGAAAAAAATCATTTGGTGTTCTGTTTACAGTAAACATGAAAAGATTGACATATGGTGTTGGACTGACAAGAACGCTGAACTATTTCTATATCTATCTAGGAAGTTGTAGAGAATTGCCCAAGAATTTGTAGAACAAAACCATGATATTTTTCAACTAATCATATGGATGAAGTGTTTTCAGTTTATCAGATGAATAAATGGACTGTTACAAATGCATCTGTGATACCGTTACAATTGTTATCCTGCTTCATCAGAGCACATTAAGGAATTGTCACCACTATGAAAATAATGTCCTCACCCCTGAAAAGAGAACGGGGCCAAAGAGGGTAGAGAAGTAGGTCTCATGGGTCCTCACACCCTTGTTCTCTTCACCACTTCCTCCCTTGTTTACCTGGCTAGACTGCTGCTCCCCAGTTTCCTGGCTACTCATTTACTATCACTCAATGCAGACACCTCATCTGTGTTTTTGGTTGGTTGGTTTTGCCATCATTTCTCATTCAGCAATTTCTGCCATTTCTAGACAGTCAATATTTGGTTTACTGTTTTCACCCAACAAATACTTCTCGAATGTCTGCAATGAGGTCAGCATCCTCCTAGATCCTGGGGATATAAGAATTAACACAGGTTCTTACTCTCAGGTCCTTGTATCTGCAGTCAAGAAAGATATTCATGCCAAGATTTTCAGGAGTGTGTTTATGTAAAATTGTGTCTTTTTTACAATAACTTTATAGGGAAACATTAGAAGCTAACAAAGACTATTATAATATCCTGTGTGCCAGGTGTGCTGGTTGTTCACATGTACCCATGGTAGGCAGCTAAAAAACGTACTTCCCAGCCTGTCTTCAAACTAGGTGTGGCCATAACTAGGAATCAAATACAATCAACTTCTACCCACTTCATACCTGAAAGAAAATTCCCCACCCCCAAAACCCTCTCTTCCCTTTCATGAGATGCACTTTCAACCATGCAGACAAAGGCAGTGCCCGTGGGGTAGCAGAGCAATAAGACAGAAGGAACCTGGGACCCTGAGTGACAGCATAGAATAGAATCACCCCAGCAACTCAGGCTGCTCATTTGGAAGTATTAATGTAAAGAAAAATATATTTTCACTGGGAGTGGAGGCATAGCCTGTAATCCCAGCAATTTTTGGAGGCTGAGGCAGGAGGATTCCAAGTTTGAGGCCTGTCTCAGCACCTTAGCAAGTAAGACCCTCAGTTATTTAGCAGTCTCAAAGTAAAGCATAAAATAGATATAGCTCAGTGGTAGAGCATCTTTGAGTTCAATCCCCAGTGCTGACAAACGAAAAAATTAAAAAAGGCTTTGATGTACTTTAAAATTTTTATTACATTTAAATAAATATTCAGATATATGTATTTGTTTGCTTTTTTGCTATAGTAGCTTAGCACTTATCTTAACAAACATCACAACTAACTTTTCCCTTTTGAATCTAAAGTCACAAATTAGCAGCTTATAGGTCCATACCAGTCTGTAAACATATTTTGCTTGGCTAACTCAGTACTTATTAGCTATAAAATTGTTGCACAGGAACACTTTTCAACTGAACATGAGCAAAATTTACCATATTCCCTAATACTTTTTATTCTATTTCACTTATTTAAATAATCTATGAGATGCTCGTAGGCATATAGATTTGTGATGCCTGCCAGGGATCTTCACACTTTAATTCACTAGCATGGTAGAAGAAGTATGGGTGGGTGGCTTTAATCTAGAAAAAAAAGCCACCCAATCATATTCCTTGAGAATTAAGTTTAGAAAAATCTAGCCTGGAATATACCTTTTGAACATTATCTTCTAATGTGACCCAAATGAATACTTTCTATGTTAAAGTCAAAATGTTCTAACTTCTTTTCTTCATGTTTTTTTGATATGTTCCTTCTATATCAGGTTTCATATCAGTGTCTCCAAGTTCTATGGAATAGTCCCCTGAAATTCTCCATTTAAAACAAAAACAGAAAGCAAATATGCAAGTATATGTGTGTGTGTGTGTGTGTGTGTGTGAGTGTGTGTGTAAAATCTGAGAATTTCCAGAATAAGATAAATTTGGAAAACATTATCTCACTCTTGGAAAAATGACAAGGAACTTTTACATTTTAAAGCCTCTGAGAATTCCTGCAATATACAAACTTCCTTACTACAGCTTAGCTCACTACTTCTTCAATAATCTGACAGTGATAATGCCTTTTTGGGCACAAGTTTTGCAGCACATGGTTTGTATTGCTCCTTTTCCTCTTTTCCCCATTTGGCTTAATGTGCTGGGGGAAAGTGGAACCTGAACCCATGGAGCTGATTGACGCATTTAATGTACAGCCCAAGCATTATCCACATCTTCCCTTGCCACCCTTAACAGATCCACATTAGAAAATGGATCAAGCCAGATGGCAGGCACCCTAAAGTTAGGCTCCTATCTGAGTTATATGGAATAGTCCATATAATAATTATTGGTGGACTGAAACAATACATTTAAAAATGTATCTGTAGAACTTCTCTGTGTAGTATTAATTTTCATCAAAAGTATAATTTATTCAGCATTAACTATGTATTTGGCATCCTGCTAAGCATTTTAACCACATTAGCCCTAATTCTTACTGCAACTGTGTGGTTGGCAAAATCATGATGTTCTGAAAGGGAAGTTTAAGCAAAGAGAGATTAAGTGACTTGATTAAGGTCACACAGAGGATGGTAGAATTAGTATTAAAATGGAGATATTTAGTTCTCTTTATACAATATATGTGTATGTACAAAATAAATTTTATCTTATTTTAATGTATAATAGAAACATGCATTTATTATTTGAACTACAAGTAGAAATAGGTTGTTCTATAAGTAGACCCAATTACATATTGGCATTGTAGAAGCACACAGAAGCATTTACTTTGGGGAATTGTTTTCAAATAAACCATTACAACAGAGAAATTTTATCATCACGTTAGAAGAGCTGTATTAACATAGTATGATCAGTATTCTATAAGTTTTGTCTTTTAAGGGTTAATTTTGATAATTTTCAATGCACTATAAACTTAAAAATTACTTTTTAATTAACCTAGTTTGGAACTAAAAGTGGTTTTTAAAGCAATGTTATAATTATGTTCTGAATCAAAATTTTCTATAAACTTGGACAGTGACAACTGGTATCCTACAGATGGATCAAACCATTTGTAATAGCTTTAGATTCTGCCATAAACCCCTACATATACTGGAGGAAAAAAATAAGGAAATTTATTCCCTGACTACATCAGAAACTGTTTACCTTAAACGAAACAGACATGAAACTGGATTACCCAAGGGCACCCTGGTTCATGGATGTAAAACAGCAAAAAAACTTAATGGCCCACTGCTGCTTTCTTCTTTTTTAGGTTTAATTCACATGACTGTGAAACCACTAACAGAGCCCTGCTTGCTAAACCACCTGAGGACACATGTAATGACAAGGAAAGAAGATGACCAGAGGCCATGTGCTAATTTTAAGACAATTAACAGTGATTTTGGTTCACCAAGCAGGGAAAAAAAATCATTGATGGACTAAAGCAATACATTAAAAAAAATACTTTCAATTATGTTTCCAACACTACAGAAAAGAACTAAATATATAGGATAGATACACACACACACACACACACATATAAAGTATATATATATATATATATATATATATATATACATATATGTGAATACATACATATATATATACATGTAGGTATATGTAAAATTAGTTAATAACTTAAAGCACAAAATGCAAAGGCCTTTCGTCTTTTTGCTCACTTACTCTGCAATTACTTACTGATGCATAATTCACACTGTTCATTATAGATTCTATATTATACATTTCTGTAGAAACCATGGCAAGTCACAAATGATGAGGGCCACAATACTTTGATGTTTGCCGGCCTACCACAAACACAAAGTATTTTAAAGGTACCAGAAAATTCTTTGTGAAATATAACAGAATGAATTAGACTGTTTGGGCCATGTCGTGTTAGCACAATGGAAGAACACTTTTAAGACTTTAAAGTCATGTAATGCAATTCTCGGCTGGATTTTTCTTGTTAAAAAGAAGTAGAATGGCAGTGATTGGAAGAGAAAAGGGCCAATATTTGACAACAGAAATCAGCATAACCTTTTAACTGCAGCAGCCATGGGTGACTGCCCTTCGACCTTGGAAGATTATGTGGGATTTCAATGACAACAGCTGGAAGTGAGCATGTGTGAATAGAGAATACAGATCTGAGGCCTGGTACAAAAGACTGCACAATCTCTGGCCAGATCAGAGTGCTGATTAGAAATTGTTTCCTGGTCCTGGCTTAATAGAGTGTGATCCTGAAAGTTGGTGGTTTTTTTTTTTCTTTTAACAAAATTCTTCCAGCAAGAAATGATGGTAGATTCCTTGTATACCTCTCCTCAGCCCCTTCAACCTTCTGGACTTTCATACAAAACAGCTCCATCTTTCTTAAGAACAAAGTTATAAGCAAAATCTCATTTTCCATGTTACTTTTCAAGACAAATTTCTTCACGTTTTTGAATTCTTTCTCTGAATTTTAAAATAAACTCTACGTTATTTTTTAAAGGATCTGACACAGACAGACAGACAGACAGACACACACACACACACACACACAGGGTTCAAATGAAGACTCACTGAAAGTAGGAACTACATCCCTCTCGTCTTTCCAATATGACCATTTGCATAGATTATAACATATGGCAGGTCCTCAGTATATGTAGGATGAATGAACACTGTATGCTTATCCATTCACTCTTTTCTCTCTCTCTTTTTTTAAGATATTAAGGTAGAGTCTTGCTACTACACAAACATGTAATGATTTCACTTTTTTCTTCAGTCAACTTCATATATACATTATCAATTTTTATTAAGTATTTAGGGGTGCTCACCAAACAAGAACATATGAAAAAGATGATTAATTACTTCCTTCAAAGTTAAGGTAACTTAACCTAGTAGAAACAGAGATGTGGCTGCTTGGTAAATGTGGTCATTTCAATCCATAAGCCCTCAATGTACTATATGCCTTGTACTGATGTGCATGTACTGACGCAGATGCCCTTTCACTTTACATAGGATCCCCAAGCTTACTGTCATCGCTCTGAAACCACCAGAATGATGACATGGTTACAGAAAGGACTTGGGGTTATGACTCATTTATGTTGTTTTGGTTTTACCATACACTATATCTTACCTTCCACTGCTCTGGATTTTGCTAACTCTTCTAGCTCTATATTTTGCTAATTATTCTAGTTTCTATGTCAAACTAGCACCTACTTGGCTTCTTTATGCAAATAATAACCTGAGTGGGGCAAAAGCCAACCTGGCCAAGTGGTAAGGGATAAACTGAAGCTGGTAAAACTATCTTCCAGTCAGACTTGGGTCATCTGCTTACATCCTTCTACAGCAACTCTAGATGTTATTTCAAACATGCCACGAGACAGGTTGTTTTTTCAGAACAGACCAAATCCATTTGCTGTTTCAAAATTCTATAAACAGAGTATTAAGGCATTCAATTCCCAGAGCAACTATATGGGTGTTGGCTTCAGTTTCATGGGAGCTTCTGCCAAACTCACATATTTGTGAAACTATTGGTTTGGAGTGTTCTTTGCAGCTTAGGGCAGAATGATCACTGCTTGTGATCTCAGCTCACTTTAAGGACTGGGTCTTGCTGGTGACAGGTACACATGATAAATGTTCCAGAAGGCTGACCTAATTTCCGTTGAACTGAGTGTTTTGCTAAGAACATTCCCTCAAAGTGTCAGCTTGCAACTGAGATGCAAACCTGCCAGTGTCCATTACCTTGCTTGAGAAACTACTTAAAATGAAGTTAGTTTTGCCTCACTTATCAAACTTCTCCAGAATTAGCTTTGAATTTATGTAAATCATACACCTAATTTAAAGATGTAATTATCAAACATAACATTTCATAGTTTTTATTAGTTTGTGATTAGAAAACAAACAAACAAACAAACAAAATGCCACCACTCTGGGCTAAATACAAATCGGGATAAGCCTGCAATGTATTTGTCTTTTCTCTTGTAAAGGGATCAATACGACAAATGTTCATTTATTTAATCATTCAAAAAAAATCACATTTTCAAGGTATTGTTATTTTTCATATAATAAACTAGGAGAAGAAATATTATGAACATTAGAATCTTAAGGATCCTCAGTCCAAATTTCCCCATTTACAAAATTGCACTAACATCTGTACCTACCTCATAAAACTGGTTCTTAGGATTGATGAGATAGTACATTTAAAATACTAATAAAGGGGTGGGGCTGTGGCTCAGTGGTTGAGCACCTGCCTTGCACATGGGAGGCACTGGGTTTGATCCTCAGCACCACATAAAAATAAATGAATAAAATGAAGGCATTGTGTCCATCTACAACAAAATAAATAAATAAATAAAGTATTAATAAAGAACCTAGAACAGAATATGTCCCAAAAATGACAGATATTATAAATTATAAATATTTTCCCTATATCTTAGATCTTGAATCATATAGAGGATTTTTCATTAAAAAAATCATTCAGGAATAATCATGGTTTTTGACATGGATTGCTAAATAATGTTGATATTCAAATAAAAGTTGTGTGTATAAATCAAAATATTGATAACAGAATTTGAGTGTATTTTTAGTAAAAATATCTAAAGCAAGTGACACAAACTTATTTAAAAAGATGTAACTCAGTGGTAGATCACTTGCCCAGTATATCTGAGGTCCATCCTGAGCACTACATAAACAGACACAAAAAAACAAATCCTCTGATTATTTTAGGTTTTTCTTAAAAAGAGAGGAAGAAAAATAGTATTTAGTCTCTAAATTATTTTTAAATAAATTGGGCGCAAGTTTCGGGAATCTAATTCCTAAATATACTCCTATCACCTATAAATATATTTATAATATTTATAAAAATAATAATTTATAATTTCAAAAATAACTTTAAATATAAATCTTGCCTATTCTTTAAATGGATATTAAGCACCTACATGAACAAAGCATTATCCTAAGTATACAGATACAAAATTTTGATCTTATGTTTTGGGGTTATGACTATTGATACTCTAACAATGGACTTTAGGTCAATTTTCTTGCAGCAGATCAAGTTTTATAGAAACAACGAAAAATCACTCTTTGTTGTTGTCAGTTTCACTTATTTTTTTTAAAGAATTTGGTTTGCTGAAAATTCCTGTTGGTAACTAAATGTGCCATATTGTCTGATCTAGAAGACAGGTATTTAGGAATCTAATTTTGTTTTTCACATAAAAGATACTTACACTATTTAAATAGGAAATGCTTATGATGGTATTAAAAAGCACGAGAAATAAGTAATTATTATTCACATCAAATGAAGAACTACCCTTTTGAAAAGAACTGCTCCTTTTCCAGGCCTGCATACACCAGCTCCTGACTTCAATGTAAGTAGAGAGCCATCAGAAAGCATCCATCATTAAAGACAGGGTCTTGATTCCTTATAGCCTTAAATCAATGCTAAGAGAATTGGGCCTTTTAAGCAGGAGAATGATCGACATGTTTCACTTTACTGACTTTGATCACTGAAGCAATTTGTGATGCAGGTCATTTCCCTGATTTTAGGGAACAGAACCTTTGTTAAACTCTCAGAATGGACCCCGGATATCTCAGACTCAGCTCGAAGGCAGCACGCTCACGTTGTTCTTGGAATTAGTGTGGTGCTTCTCATCAGGGTTATCAGCATGTTGAGGGAAACTATTTCCAGTGTTCAGAACTACCTGTTGAGGACACTTAGCATCCCTAGACTCCACTACTGAATGCCAGCAACACCTCTTGGTGACAACCAAAAATGCCTTCACACATTTTTGAACATGCCCTCAGAAGGACCATATAGTCCCTGGGTGAAAACATTCTGAGTGCATGGACACTGCCTCACAGACCTTATTAGGTATTTCATACTGAAGAATCTTGCCCACCAAGACTTCTATCTGTGTAATCACGACGCAAACTCTTATAAGCCAAGGGCTGATTAGGATGATTCTTTTGAAATAAATACTCTTCCTTCCTCAGTCATGTCCTCTACCCTTATCAAGTATGTAGCTCGGATTTTATAATGAGAACTTGTGTTTTTGAAAACTGGTTGTATTTGAATTAGTATCTTGGAGGGAAGAGCTTTGAGACACATGGTCTATAGATATGAACAATACATTTTGAACTTTTTGGAAGAGTCTGTATTTCATTGATCTATATGTATGTGTCAGCATGTTGGCCAAGATGTCCTGAACTCATGTGGTTGCTGAGCAGATGTTCCTTGTATTAATAAATTCCCAAGAATTTACTCACATAGCGTCTTGTTTGTTTAGAACAGCATTATGGCACCTAAAAGTCCACAGATTCTATGGAAAAATGAAATAACATTAAAAATGGAAAAAAAGTATTCATGCTGTTCTCTCCTATCAATGCAAGAATACAGGTGAAACAGGAAACACAGGGCCAAAATGATCTCAAGTTCCATTGGTAAAACCAAATGAGCAACCTCCTGAAAGCAGACAGAAAAAAACCTAAGCAACAACAGGCCGAATGCTGCCAACCAACCAGGAATTCCAATGAGTGCCTTTGTCTCAGCTGCTTGTTCAGAAGTAGGGCAGCTTGTGCAGCTCTGTCTAGTTTTTTTTTTTTTTTCCTCTAATCAATTTGGTATTTTATTGAATTTCTTTCATTTTTCCAAAAGTAAAAGCCAAGTGCAGCTACCAACACTAGGTTGCACATAAGTTCTTCTGCTTTGTGACTACCAAGGGGTGCCCCCCTTGGTTCAATTCCTGTCCCTCAAGAAATCTATACAACCTTCCACCATTGTAGGTAATCACAGACCATATGGGAAGCCCTGTATGTGTGTGTGCATGTGTCTACATACGTGTGTACACGTTAAGCTTAGTTTACTCCTTAAAAAATCCACACAGAGAAATAAATGCACTTTCTTGTCAGATGTCGGCCGTGAGGGGCATATGAAACGCTCTTCACTACCTTTGGCATTTCTGACACTCAGTGTTACCATCGGCAACAATGCCAGGGAGGACATGATTTGTGACTAATGTGAATGTGGAGCCCTTCTGGCCACAACTGGTGAAGTCAATAGTATTCTGCTTTATTTTACAGTAAATCCTTTGAAAACAAGTCAGTAGGCCCAAAGGCTAAATTCTAAGGTTCTGATTACCATCAAAAGTGTTTTCACTAAATGTGGTTTGTTTCTTAGGTGCTTTAATTATAAACCTACACTTTTCTCTACAGTCTGATTTACTCATTCAACAAACATCTGTTGATGCCAACCTATGAACCAAGTACAGATGGTAAACTCAGAACAAATATCAACATACTTTGTGTCCTCAAGGGCTTAGTATAGTAAAAACATCTTTCAAGGCAGATGTAGCAGGGAAGACTTGATTCATTCCCAGAATCCCATCAAATGTTACCACCTTTTGGTATAATTTCTGTTTCCTTACAGCATCATAGAACTCTAAGTGCAGGTCTCAATAAGCGCTAGTGACTGCTTGGGGGAAGGAGATAAAGGTGTAAGTCAAAGGTATGAGGAGCAATGAAGATGACCCTAGGATAGCCTGTCTGCATATACTGGGGGCAGAAAACATGGTAGATCATTGCTAGGTGTAGGAAAGAGAAGGCCAAAATTTGGAGGGTTTAGACATAAACTTTGAATGAATAATGGTCACCCTTGAATCATAATTTATTGAATTATTTTAGTGGACTATTTTCAATTACAATTTATTATTTATTCTAATTTCAGACATGGGTCCCACTCAATGACGAGCTCTGTGACCTGAAAGAAGTTAATTATGCTTTTATTAATTCATCCAAGAAACAACTGTTGAATCTCTGTCTTGCTTCAGGCAATATGGTAGGACTAGGGATGTAAGTCTTTGACCTTGAGGTGCCTACAGTGCAGTGGGGGAAGTAGGCCAATATGGAGACAGTTATGGTACAAGGTGACAAGGGCTCTGGAAGTGGAAGCAGGTTCTGGGAGCAGCAGGGGAGGGCTCAGGAAGGCTTCTGGAAAGAGCAGTGGTGGCCTGCACAAGTCCCCAAAGACCTGCAGGATTATTTATATAAAAAGGAGAAGAGGCAAGAGTTTCTTTGTGGGTGCACCAATAAAAATAAAGTGATGTGAGGTAATATTTACTGAGTGCTCACTCTGAGCCAGATATTCATCTCAGCCTTTTCATGTGTAATTTCCTGTAATCTTCAAAGTGCTCTGAGGGAGCACCTTGTTTTACAACTAAAGTACAGGGTTCAAGCAACTCACTCAAGGTCACACAGACAGTAACTGGCAGAGCTGGGATGTCAACTCAAGCAATGTAAGGGAAGAACTTGTGTTCTTAACTATGACACTGTTCCCACATTGCATGTTGGTAAGAAAACCAACTCCATTCCCAATTTTCCAAGAAATCTCCGTACTGCTTTCCATATTGGCTGTACCAATTTGCAGTCCCACCAGCAGTGTATAACCCAGCTATCCCTCTCCTCGGTCTATACTCAAAGGATTTAAAAACAGCATTCTATAGGGACACAGTCACATCAATGTTTATAGCAGTATAATTCATAATAGGTAAACTGTGGAACCAACTTAGATGCCCTTCAATAGATGATAAAAAAGTGGCCTAAATACACAATGAAATATTACTCAGCAATAAAAGAGAATAAAATCATGGCATCTACAGGTAAATGGATGGAGTTAGAGAAGATAGTGCTAAGTGAAGTCAGCCAATCCCAAAAAACCAAATGCTGAATGTTTTCTTTGATATAAGGAGGCTGATTCATAGTGGGATAGGGAGAGGGAGCATGGGAGGAATAGATGAACTCTAGATAGAGCAGAGAGGTTGGAGGGGAAGGGAGGGGGCATGGGGTTATAAATGATGGTGGAATGTGATGATCATTATTATCCAAAGTACATGTATGAAGACATGAATTGGTGTGATATACTTTGTATACAATCAGAGATACGAAAATTTGTGCTCTATATGTGTAATAAGAATTTTAATGCATTCTGCTGTCATATATCAATTTTTAAAACCCTCAAAAATTAAAAAAAAAAAAGCAAACCAACTCCAGAGGTCCCAGCAGTTGGAAAGGGCTCAGAAGAGGACAATATGGTTATGCTGACCATTGTTATCATCAATATATATGTACAAATCCCTGACCTTCTGATATATATATATACAGATTTTTTTTCCCATCCGATGATGAAACCTGTAGATTCTGCCCAAATTAAAACTCCATCTTTATAGTCAAAGGCAAGTGTCCTTCTCCGTATGGTGCTATGTGTCTGGACTCGCAACAAGGCCAGCCTCAGCAACTTAGATCCTTTCTCAAAATAAACAATAAAAAGGGCTGGGATATGGTTCAGTGGTAGACTGCTCTGGGATTCAATCCCAAGTACAGCAAAATCCCCAGTATGGAAAAACAAGAACAAAAATAAAAACTAGGGAAGTGTCTTTCACCAAATAACACATTGGAAGGGTTTTTCTTCCACATCAAGACTACTAAAACCATGATCTCTCAAAACCCTCATTATCACTTAACACCATCCCCCTCCCCTCTTCCTTTTCCACATTACCATGCTTTTGATCCCTCCTTGTGCATTATTTAATTTACTGTATTTAAGTTTGTACTCACCCGTATAAACATAAGGCTATACCAACTTAATAGTGAAAGCTGTGAGAGAAACTTACGAAAAAAATGTTTTGGGTGTTAGTTTGATTTGTTGGTTTGTTTTATTGTTACTTAGCATCAAAATGAGACTCTGAAAAAAATAAGCCTTATTGTAAATTAGCCCCAATGTGAATTTTC
This sequence comes from Urocitellus parryii, assembly GCF_045843805.1. Taxonomy (NCBI): domain Eukaryota; kingdom Metazoa; phylum Chordata; class Mammalia; order Rodentia; family Sciuridae; genus Urocitellus; species Urocitellus parryii. Next base: position 43,576,765 of record NC_135541.1, on the reverse strand, counting down.
TTTCCAGGTCAAAATATTAAGGAGGTAGTCAGCAGTAAATGACAAAGTGCCACTAAGAACCATAATTTAGGAGCTTATCTCTCTTTGCCAATCAAGTTAGGTAATAAAGAATTCTAATGAAGAGCAACCCTGGAGCAATGTTGATACCTGTGTTTTTGCCTGAGGGCCCCTTAAGGGATGTGAATACTGTACTTGCAAAGGCCTAATGTGTATAAAAGATGAGGGAGGGTACAAATAACTCCATGGCTATGATTAACCTCCCTTAATTTTACTTTCCACCGCCCAAAGAGCTTGCCAACTTGACTGTGCACCCACAATACCACATGGCCAGGCCTGTTGTTATCAGATATGTGAGGAGGTAAAGCCTTGCTGCCAGTCATATCCGCGACTCTTCTCACTACATGGCTAAGGACTTCACGTAAGTTATGTGGCTACTCTGGGCCTCAATCGATGCCCATGCTTTTTAAAAATAAATAAATAAATAAATACACACACACACACACACACACACATTAATTGCAGATGGATATATACCTTTATTTTATTTACTTATTTTTATGCAGTGCAAATGATCAAACTCACACATGCTAGGCAATTGCTCTACCACTGGGCTACAATCCCAGCTCTTCATGTCTTATTCTATCTCTGGAGTGAGGATTAAATTAAGTAATGTGCAGACTCCAGCACAGTACCTGGCAAAGTTTACAGCCACAGGAGATCAAGGCAGTGGGCCCTCTGTCCTAATACTGCTGATGCAATTCCTAGTCACCTAAGACTTCGGGGTGACTCTAGAGGACTCTTACCATGAGCATAGATGCTTTATCATTTTATAATATATATATATACACATATATATATATGAATATATATATATATATATATTCATTTTATAATACTGAAATGCTAAAAGGAGGAAAAGCTCACAGAAACTCAAGCAAAGAGTAACGAGTATAGTCTGATAAATTTGAAGAGAACTCCACATATGCTTACAAATGGATGGATGAACTATTGATGTCATAACATATATACACTTTGATTACTAACCGGAATTCAACACAGGTTAATTCTTCCCTTACCTTAATTCAATGGTTCTCAGCTAGGGGTGATTTTGCCCAGAGGTGACATTTGGCAACGCATGAATACACTTTTGATTGTCACAACTATGTATATGTGTGTGGATATTCCTGGCATTTACTGGGCAGTGGCTAAGGACACTGAGTGCTGAGAAACCCTGACCTGATTTTTACTAAAACATTCCATTAAAAAAATATTTCCAGGAAATAGCCATGCAATTCTAACTGAACACGTACTATTCATTAATTTATTCCACTAAAACATACTAAGGGCCTACAACTTGCCAGAACTGTGTTAGTCTAGAGACACAGGATGAGGACCAGGTACCTGCCTGCCAGGAGCTTGAACAGGCAAATAAGAGCAGATATGCCCTTGGGGGATCACCACAAACGGGAGCACTTGTGTACCAAGGGCAGTGGCAGCACAGAGGAAGTTGCAGTGAGAGCTCACAAAGGCGGAGACACTTGAGTTGATGTTTGAAGGAGGTTCAGGAAATTCAGAGGAAGGAAGCAAGAGAGAAAAAGGAGAAGGAAATGGGAGGGGCAAGGAGAAGAGAGGAGAAGGAAGGAAAAGGAAGAACAAAAAGAAGGCAAGTGGCACTTTTGGCTCCTGGCTAGAGAGGGGACTTCTGGGAACAATGACCAGGATGGAGGGTCTGGAAGGTCCCTTCTGCACAGGGACACTACTGGCACTGGGGAAAACCCAGTTCTTTATTGTGTTGGACTATCTGGAGCTTCACAAGGTATTAGCCTGCCTCCTTTTACATTCTCCATCCTGCACAGGCTGAATGGCAGCGGGACACCTCCTTCCTGGGCATTCTGAGGTGCACTGCCTCCACACTGCAGCTCATTTAAAGCACTTGGGAACTCCCAAAAGTGTTAAGCTTGCATTACCAAGTCCAGAATGAGGGTGAAGATGGTAGCCCTGGAGGGACTGGAGCAGGGTCTGCCCCCTCCATTCCCATTTCCTACTGCCATATCTCGCCCTTGCCATGACGGATTTGCATAGCACACCTATATCACCAGAAAACATGGCCTCCAGCCCAGCACACTAAAGAGAGTTCCCCAACACAAAGAAACACAGAATTGATTAACATTTCACCTGAGATGCTTCCTGACTGAGCAACTCCAACTGGATCTTACTTGGCAAAATATCTGTCACAGAAAAACTCTCTGGGTACTCTTAAAAGCCAAAGGCTTTAAAAAGAGACTTTCACTTTATTAAAAAAATGGAAAAAAATAAAAAGAAGCAGCAGCCACTGTTTCTACTTCATGCAATTGTTCTATAAAAGAGAATATTAAAGGTAGAAGAAAATATTCACCTAAATTTCTATACCTTAGGTTTTACCTCTTATTTTTATACCTCTGTAAACTGATGAGAACCCAATCTTTATATACAGAAACTTCTGTGCAAATTTTCCCTCTGTTGAAAGCAAGTGAAAAAACAAAGAGGGAGGGAGGGAGGGAGGGAGGGGAGAGAGAGAGAGAGAGAGAGAGAGAGAGAGAGAGAGAGAGAGAGAGAGAGGGAGAGAGAGAGAAGGAGAGAGAGAAGGAAGGGAATGAAAATATGCCCAGAAACATGAGAAAAAAAAAAAAACTTGAGCAAGAAACAATCATATATAGATCCAGGAGCTTTTTTCCCCCCAGGGAAAAAGGGAGCCCACATTTTGCCACAAATGAAAGACAAAAGCGGGGACTTCTGGGAACAGTGACCAGGCTGGAGGGTTTGACACTGAAGAAAGAGAGAAGACTCCACAATTCATAGGAGGCAGGCAATATACATTATGGTCTCTTTACATTCAATTCTGACAAACCCCCTCAATTAAGACTATTTGGTGCTGGGCGCCACATAATTAACAAGATACACAGAGTCACAGCTCAGATGAAGCAGCAAAGGCTTTGTCAGGGAAATTATAAGAAAGAAGAGGAAGAAGAGGTAAATTCTACAGAGTATTCACAGAGAGAGTAAACATAGATAGATAGTTCCTCTCTATCTCTTCTAATGATTGTTGTGTAAATGGAAAATGGTTTTTCAGCTTGGCCCTGCAGTGGGTCCCTTAACAACAAGGTGAATTTCTTCTGGCTTCTGCAGAAATGCTGGGACCAAGAGCTTTACATCAGCATTGATTCTCAATCACTCAGAATAACTAGGCTGAGGTCTACTTGGAATCTGGCACGTAATGATACCACAGGCACTCTTGAATTAAGGCAATAGTGACAGCCACAGCAAGAGCAGGACCACCAATGGGGACCACTGATTGAAGACTTACTATGCACTTGAAACTAAAGCCACCAAAAAAAAAAAAAAAAAAAAAAAAATTGAAGTCAAGATACTAAGTTCTAACTTCTTTGCTTCCTAATCTAGAAATCTGAGACAGAAAGTTTAAATTATTTGCTTGAGGTCACATGATAACTTAAGGACAAAGCCAAGATGTAAACCTAAGTGATTCCAGGCCTATCTTCTTTGTACAGGGGCCGCTACCTTGTATTCCCTATAAATGTAAGTCATTATTATTATTATTATTATAACTGTGTGTAAAATTATTACTAGCTCCAATAGATCACTAATAAAAAACAATTCCATTTTACATACAGCTGTTAAAGTATAAACCTGGATTATACACACCTGGGATGCAAGTCTCCTCTCACCCATTTTAAAAATAATTCTTTGCTCTTTCCTGTAGTATAATGAGACATCAGTCATTTATATTATCAATGATGATGATGCTATCCTATGGATTTTTCCACTCATTTAATCTTTTGATTCAAGCACTAAAATAGCAAAGTGGAAGAGAACTCGGGTTCTCTGTTTTGTTCATAGACTGTCACTACCACCTGCCTTCTACCACTACCACAAAGAAAATGAGACCCCCTTCCTTTCTGTGCCCCCCTGCACATACAGATAACCAGACTACTACTCCATTTTTCCAGCTTAAAAATTTAAAGCTAATAAATTCCAAGTAGAACCAGGTTATTCTGGTAGACTTGCCCTTCATCTGGTTCAGCTACAGAAGGGAATAATGGTCTGTCATAAAGGTAAATTCATTACTAAGAGATAATATCATCATGCTCCTACCGCCCATTTTCATAGCCAGGTGAGCTCTCTCTGAACCCTGTACCTCAGCTCTCTGGGGAGCAGTTTACTGCTGACACAACAACAACAACAGCCACTTACATTTATAGGGAAGACAAGTCAACCTATATTTCCTAACCCTTGACAAAGAATAGCTCCCAGTTCTACTTCAGATGCATCCGTTATCATCACAAAAGGCTGAAAGAAATCTGGAGTCTTTACAGATGCCTGTAAATGGTTCTGCCAAAGGTTCGTGAAAGTTTAGCTATCACAAGCAGGTGACTCAGTTGCCAACCTCACTGTGCTAAGGAAACACCCATAGTGTTACTCCAGAGTAACTTAAAAACAGGAGAAGGAAGCCTAGTCATACTTAGGTACTGAACACTAACAGTATGGGCTGCTAGCTGATTCACTCGATCACTTACTTATCCAAGTGACTGATTACGGTGTTTTTAAAAAATCACATTTTTTTTTTTTTGGTGTTGGTTTGAGAAGTTATTTGAGTCTATTCAGGCTGCTATAACAAAATACCATAAACTGAATGACTTATAAACAACAGGAATTTTCTTCTTCCTATTCTAGAGGGTAGAAATCCAAGAACAAGGTCCCAGGGGACTTGGTATCTTGAGATGGCATTATTCCTCATAAGTGGTACCTTCTAGCTGTGTTCTCACAAAAGGGGTTGGCTAGCTCTCTGGGATCTTTTTTTACTTTACTAATCCTCAGGGCTCAGCCTTCATAATCTAATCACCTACCCAAAGGCTCCCCCTCATAATACCATGTCTGTAGGGGTCAGGAGTTCAACATATGAATTCTGGGAGACACAAACATCCAGGTACAGGTACTATAGAATGCATAAACCCTTCCATCTAATGCCATGCCCCTGAGACACTGCTTTAACCTAAAATGGGTAATCTGTTTTCCATTTATCAACCCCATGCTTTCTAAACTGCTGTATGGACAGGACTCGGCAGGATATGATAGAGAGAGGCAAGCTGAACTAGAAAAGGACTGTCCCCCAAAAGACACTAGAGCCTAGTGGTTCCCAAACATGAGGATAAAACAACTCCTCTTAGAGCATAACTGTTTTCCATAACCTGAAATGAAAGGACAGACAACGTTTGGCTGTGTATGGACTTGCTGACCCTACAGAATAATTCCTCCAGGATTCTAGGCCAGGATGTGACTGCCATGTGTGTGAGAGGCTGGATGGTCCTGGCGAAGACAAACCTGATTGTGCATGTACCTAGTTACCAATGATGATGAGTGCTAAAGAGGAAGTGGGTGAGTGAGAGGAAGGTTTCCAGAAATAAGAGGTGAGTCAAACAAGAGGTGAGTCAAAATAGATTCTATACCAAATCCTACAGTTCCTACCCATGAGTTTGAGGGTGATGGTAAATGGCTGAAAAGCAGGCAGGCAGACAACCAGGGAAATGAAAAGCAAAAGGGATGAGCATGAATCCTTAAAAATAATCAGGAGAAAACAGTTTCTTGCTAATGGGAAAGCAATACTTCGGAGCCAGGCCCTGTGTTTGAATTCCAGCCTTACTCCTTCCGCCCCACCCCGCACCCAGTGCCAGGGATTGAACCCTGGGGCTTTGTACATGCTAGGTAAGTACTCTATCACTGAACTATGCTCCCAGCCCTACAGACCTACTCTTCCACTAACTGAACCTCAGAGTTTTCATCTCTTAAATGGGACTAACAATGTCTCTCTGCAGATTAAAAATGAGGGCAGGCCCAGAGGGCAGAATGGTTTTCCTTTTTAATTCCATCCCACTACAGGAGCAGTTCATGCTGGATTTGGCCCCAGGCTGTGTGTAGCAGAAATCCTAGTCCCAAAAGCTTAAATGGAGACTTACGAAATCTGTCCTGGCTCCCAGGTCTTCAGGGAGATCACATCCATATCCACCTTTCATAGGCACATAGCTACGTAGTCTCCAAAGTCTAACCTGTGACCTCTCTGGTATTACTCTTATTTACTGCTGCTCCTCAAAAATGCAGAGACTACAGTCCAGCTCATGGCTATCCTGCATGTAATGAGCTCCCAGAGGCACATCTGGCCTGCTGCCCTATGGGGCACAGTAATAAGTTGCCTCATTGTTAGCCTCTGCCCCGTAAGAGGTTCCAAGAGCTTGAGGTTCTTTCCATCTTTGCCCACCCTCTTTTTTACATTGCCTTTGGCTCTCTATCTTACTATTTTCTCTTACTCATTCTCTATCATATCTCCATTTTCTTTCTTTATTTTATTTTTGATTGACACACATTAATTGTAGGTACTCATGGGGTACAACATGATGTTCCAGTACATACAGACATTGTGCAATGATCAATCAGGGTAATCAGCATTTCTATCACCTTCAACATTTATCATTTCTTCATAGAGAAAACATTCAAAATTCTCTCTTCTAGCTATTTTGAAACACAGAGTACATTTTAGTACAAAGGAACATGGGGAACTTATTCCTCCTATCGAACCATGACATACCTGCTTTTCCTACCCCTCCCTCCTTTCTCTCCCATGCCCACCAGGCATTTAAACATTCACCGCATTTCCAGATGTTTGTCTGTTTGCCCCTGACTTCCTCTACATTGTACTAGTTTTTTATACAGCAAGAATTTTGGTAAGGGACAGTAAGTGTCCAATTTGAAAAGCTAATAGAATCTGCTTTATTGTGATAATAATTATGGTTACAACTACTATTTAATTAATACTCTAATATTTAATTAATACCCTCACTTGACTCTTGCTGTGTGACAAAAGTACTACTACTGTTCCTGTTTACAGATGAGATTAGGGACCTGGGCAAAGCTGTTTCTTTTCATTGGGTTTCTTTCTTTCTTTTTGTGGTGCTGGGGGTGGAACTCAGGGCCTCACTCATGCTAGGCATTAGCTGGATATTTGTAACTCCAAGTTCAACCTTCCTTTCCTCATTTTCATATGAGGAAGGAAGTACAAGGCAGTCCCACATTTCAATTCAGTTACTCCCCAAAGAATCAGCATCTCAGGATTTATATGTATTACAAACAAGAATCTCTTGGAATATTGGGAACTTTTACCTGTGCAAGGCTGCTAAGGATCAGATAGTAGGTCAAATGGCAACTTTGGCCCCCTCCTACACCCTCCCCAGGGATACTCCCTGAAGTTCCACACTCATCCTTGTCAATCATATTGAAAAACTATTCCAATTCTGAACTACCCCTGTTTTCTATCTTTTCCTCAAACCTATTGACAAGCTCTTTGAAAAAAAAATTCATCTACTAATTCAAGGTAAAGAAATAACCAAAGGAATTTTAGGTCAACAAAACTAATGTACAGCATGCTTTTGCTTTAGGAGACAACCTCAAATAAACTGAGAATGGAGACAACATAGTTGAATGATGTTGCCAGGATCTCTTAGCTGGATTACTGTAGGAATGCTCTAACTGGTTCCCTTTGGTTGCTCTTGTCTCCTATAGTATTCTTGGAACAGCACAAAGATCTCCTGTTTCTTCTGTGCTAAAATCCTGCAAATGATATCCACGTCACTGCAAGTAAAAGCCAACATTTTACAACAGCCTCAGTGCTCTCAAAGCAGCATTGGCATTGCCAGAACCTTGTTAGAACAGCCAAATTCTGATGGGAGGCTCTGGTGCTGGTGCCCAGCTATCCGTGTTTTCTGAGGTCATCCTGGTTCTGGTGATGCTGCTCAAGTTCAAACTGCCCCACTCCCAAGCCCTCACCTGAGCGCTTCACCTCCTACGCTCCTTGTTCACTTCATTCCATCTAGGAGTCTTCCCCAGATATCTGCCTGAACCGTCACCCTCACTTTCTTCAGGTCTCAGTTCAAATGTTAACTTCTCAGGAATGTGTCAGTGTCCATCTTCTTTAAGACAAGAGCCACTCCTGACTCCCCACGATTCTTCCTTTCATACTTTTTCTCTGTGGCAATTATCAACACTATGGGTTCTTCTGATTTATGTTTTAATTCTCTGTCTGCATCAACCAGAATGTAAACTCCTTGAAGGGCAGGGCTTTTAGGGATTTTATTCACTGATGTTTCCCATAAAACTAGAACGCTGTCTGGCACAAAGCAGGGCTCAAGAAATATTTGCTGAAAGCTGAGGAAAGAATCCTTATGTTCTGCCAGTTAAAAGCCATCTGGCCTCTAGGAGGTATTCAATCTCTCTGAGCCTCAGTTTCCTCATCAATAAAAAAGGATTAAGAAAGATAAAAAGCAGACATAGAGCACAGCTCATTTAGTTATTCAATTAACAGCAGCAACTGTGATTATCAGAATAGAAAAAATCATTTCAATATCATTAAAACCAAATGAAGGGCAACGGTCTGAACTTTTAAAAGCATTATTATGGTTTGACAACCTTGGGAGGGGGTACAAGAGACACAGTCCCCCTTTTAAGAACAAGTTGTTGAAACTAGAAATAATCTTCCTGCACTGAAATCATTTTCCCAAAAGGCAGTATTTTGATGAATTAAGAACAAAGGAATTATAAACATTCTACTTAATTATTCTTCAAAAATAAAATTCATATTGAATAGGAAAGACATTGAAAACTTAGCTTTGTTTGCTGACTTTTTTTTCCAAAATATTGCAATAAAATGTTTGGGAACATCTAATAAAACTAATATGCAGCTGTATTTTCCTGCCCCCAAACTAATTTGTGCTGATTACAAGACAGGTCACAAGGTCTGCATGCTTTATTTTTGATGCATTCATTATAATTGTTACTATGGGCAAAGACTAAACACAAAAAATAAAACATCCTGTTGGAGAATGATTTATCCAACACACACCACATGTTTTCTTTTCTATCATTAGTCTAAAGGGGATTTCCATAAAAACAAAATTCTTAGAAACTAAGCTTTCACTCGTCATTGCTGCATATTCCCACTTAGTCACTGTCCTGGGACCTCCCAGTTGCTCTCCGATGAAATCAATCTGAAGTTGTACACTAAAATAATAACTGCAGCTATGAATTAAGTCTTTGGAGAATAAAACTCTCCTTTCATGATGTTGTTCTTAATAGTAGAGAATCATAATAATCAGCTTCACAATTTGTAACCATTACAACATTTCATACAGCATCTACTATGAGCAAGGGTTTTTCTGGACCAAGTAGGGTGAGGGGACCCTAGAGGTACCAGCCCATACCTCCCTCTTAGGAACAAACATAATTATAAGAGGAATTCCACTCACTGCATGAGAAGAGAACTGTTTTCAAAACACATAGCTTCACACCTACCATGTCTCACCTGTTAATAACACATTTGGTCCTAAGCAACGGTAGTGTACCCAAGTGATATCATAAATGGGAAAGTCGGTTCTCAGAGAAACACTAAGAACAAGACCCAGAGAAAAGGTCACCATGCCAGCAATGGCTTAGTGCCCCCAACAAGTACCTAGGTGACATGGTTTGGACAAAACCTAGCCATGTTTTACCCTGCTTTAAGAGTGAAACTGCTTTTAGACAAAAATCTAAGTCAATCATTTCTATTTGGAGACAAATTTAATCAGTATGTTCCTGCCCCACCTACACTTCTCATTCTAAACCTGATTTTTCTTTAAACAACAACAGACATCATCCATGCCTAAAGGAATCTTTAAGCAACTGGGAAGATACTCAAGAAGGATTCTTTTTTTGGGGTACCTTTAAAAATAAGCACAAGAGGAGGAAAGGAGAGGTGCTGGGGAATGAAACTACCCAAAGCAGGTTGTATTTGTGTTCAAATATGTAACAATGAATCCTACTATTGTGTATAATTATACGCACCTATATATTTTTTTTAAAGTAAGCACAAGGGTAAATACCTGCTTTCCCTGTATCCAGGTGAGAGTCTTCCTAAGAGTTTCAGTTTCTACCCTTTGAGACCAATACTGCTTGTTTACTCTGGAAAGGATATGGATCTAGTCCTTAAGCAAATATCAGTTCTTGAAAAACATCAATGTCAACTGTCTGTGGCTCAGCTTTAATCAAAAATCTAGCTGTAAGAAATATTTAAAATCATTTGAAGATGATGAGACCTACCTACTTACCTAGATTTTATAAATTGAAAGACAAAAAAAATCTCTAGTTTTAAAAGTTTTCCTGATAGAGTAGAAGGAAGTTACCTTCATAGATCACTCAGAATTATTTTAATTGAGTTACAAATTTGCATTGGGATCTCAGCCTCTAGTTGGTGGGCCCTAAGAGAAGCTCTTACCAAACCTTCTGCCTCTACTTCGGCCATGCTGACTGCTACCGTGTCCCTCGGTGTCTCCCTGTCTGAGTTCTCTGTGAGAAAGTTATGTTAGAACTAAGTGCCAGGGAGAGTGCTCTTGCCTTGAGGTACTGGCCTTTACTTTCTCATGGATAATGAGAACCACATAATCAGTCCTGTATGGTTCTCTTTTTCCTTTTGCTATCTGGAAATTTGGAACCAAACTTATATCTCAAAGTCATCGATCATGTAGAATTATATGGTAGAGTCTTTACTCAAGTTTTTCTCTGATTTTACCTTTCTACTTTAATTTGTACATTTCCCAAGACTCACTTTTCACTTATTTTTTTCCATTTTACTATTATCTAATTTTGTAAGTAACCAATATTTTAAATATATTTACATATACATTTATGCTTATATCTATTACTGTTTATATAAATTGTTTATATATATGTGTACACATATATATAATATACTCATGTATATTTGTATGTAAGGCTGATAACTAGAAAGATTATATTAGAATATTTTCATGAAAAAGAACCATTACAATAGAAATGAAATTGGTTGTCCTAGATTAGTCATCTCGGAGGATTATTTTAATGAATTCAACAAATCCAATGGGCTATACATAAACATTTAGAAATATCCATGTTCAATGGGACTTTTTATAACATTATTTTATCTAATAAATATTTGGAGTTCTTTAGCTTTAATTTCTAAATGGCCTTGTTCTTAATATTTTTCTTATGTCAATTTTTAAAAATTCAATATGCTTAACACTCGTACTCTAGGGAAGTAGGCATAGATCAATGTGAATATCATGTTATTATAATTAGAAGATCTGCAAGAGACCCCGTGAGATAATGCATAGGAAAGTGTTTTGCAAAACTCCAATGTACAATATCAATGTTAGCTATTATTTTATTGCTCATAGGATATAAAATATGATCAAGAAGAACTATATTTTATTGGTAAGCATGGAAATGCTGGAAATGTACAAAATAACTGGAAATAAGGTGTAGGTGTGTGTGTGTGTGGTGTGTGTATGTGTATGTCTATGTATGTGGGATGCTGGGGTTGAACCCAGAGCTCTTTGCAAAGCTAGTGCTCTACCACTGAGCTACATCCCACTCCCACCCCAATTTTTTAAAAATGTTATCCTTAGTACATTTGCTTGTTGAGAGGTCTAGGTCTACTCATGGAACTGAGGTTTGTATAAGGTCCCTAGACCCTGCTGGGACTCCACAAACTAAGAATATACTCAAGAACCCTCATATATTTGAAAACTCTTTTGATCTCATGAGTATGGGATTCAATATCTAATTTTAAAATATTCTTCATATGAAACAGAAATTAAAGCCTTAGAGATTAGAAATATTCTTAGTGGAAGCACTAGCCTATTTGCTCTGATATTAAATACAACTGAGCTAATCACTAATAATCCAAGAAGCACAAAAAAGAAGACATTAACCACTCTGTGTTCCAAACTAAGGCGAGGTTAAAAACACAACATTGTAATACAAACACAGCTTATAAGTACAACGTGTGTACCTACTGTTCTGCCATTTAAACCTCGAGTTGCCATACAAACAAGTCTATCTTGAGGAAACAGACTGAGTAATTTTCCATTTGGACTGTCAGAGATTTCACAAAGCACTTCAAACTTGCAGAAGTCTCTGTTGCCAGACATTTTTGTCAAATTTGTTATCAACATTTCTCCCCATTAAGATTTCCCTTTAACAAAAAAACGCTTTTCTTAAAGGTTGGGCTTTAAGTGAAAGTTTCCCTGGAGATTAAGTTAAAAAGAAAAATTAAAGAGGCAGTGGCCCCATTTGGGGAATGTCGGTTTTAGACTCACTTCTCCATAGTCAAAGACAGACCCAGATCAAGATTTCCAACACTTGAGTCTTTTCAAAGTTCAGAGGAGAGTTCAAAACATTGGAAAGAAAGGTAAAATACTAATCAATGAAAAGATCAAGATGCAAAATTGCTACAGTGGCAGTAAACTGTGACAGTGACTTGAGGAATCTTTAGAGCCATTAGATATTGGAGGGGAATCTGTGAGAGAAAGAAATTTCATCACTCAGAATGTAACTAGAAAAGATCATGTCCTTTCAGTGTCTACAAAAGCACTGGAACAAATGCAAGAACAATTATCAAGCAATGAACAAGAGTTCTATTATACTGTTATTTTAGATATGCATGAAAGTATAGCTTCACTAGCTCAGATCTCAAAAATTTAAAAATACCTGCTCTACAAACAAGCAAGTTTGTAGAGGAAATAAATAGGATCTTATTTTCAAATTAATACAATACAAAACAAAAAATCCACTTCAAACAGAAATATTTTTGCCCAGTGTGCTGTAAGTTATCAATAACTAAAATAAAGTGCAATTTGGTATTAAAATATTTTCTAAAAATTGTTTCGTTTTTGCACATTAGCTATGGGTTAAACACTTTTTCTACATTATCTCATTTAAAACTCTTAACAGTCACAAGGCATGTACTGTTATTATCTCTAATTTATAGAAAAGGAAACTCAAGGCTCAGACAGGAAGTTACTTAATACAATATCATAGCTAATTTGTGGCTGAGCCAAGGATGAAAGCCAGTTTTCCAGGTTCCCGATCCAATGTTTTTCTGTCAACCTTCTGACTGGTTGAATGCTAGGATAGGGTTAAGGCTCAAGCTCAGGTGACAGTGAGTCCACGGCCACGTGTGTACTCATAGTCCTGATTACACCGCAAGGCGCATGGAAGAGAGTGCAACACAGGTGCAGACTTGTGGACATTCCTTCCTAGGATCTACTCCTTTTACCTTGCACTGGTCAGATCATACTACTAGGATATTTTCTGAGCTCACCATAAACTTTCAGACCCTGCTGTGCCTTTGGTGGTACTGACTGATTTGGAACATGCTTCTCCCTCTACCCTCCTGCATCTCCTTCTCCACTAGTTGAGATCTAACTTCCCACTACCAGTCCCCAAAGTCCAAATTAAAGCATTTCCTCCTCTACAGCCTCGAAGCACCTTGTCTGTTTCACTTTTAACAGCACTTGGCATATTTACCCTACATTATTATTAGGCACATACCTGCCCATCACTTGCAGAAAAAATGCCTGGCTCTTACAGACTGCATCCGCAATATCTTTGTATCACCCATGTGTCTTTAAACAGCGCCCTGAACACAGCAGGCACTCAATAAATGTTTCATGTAGAGTTAAAAGAGGAAACTCAGGTACTACTACTGCAATGCTTATATCAAAGAAAGGGCTATTCCCAAAGGATCTCGGGAGTATTTCTGCTCTCTCTTCTTTTTGAAAGGATTATTTTCAGACAGCCTATCACCATTCCAAGGAAGGTAATGGGGCTATTTTTCTGTTTAGGAACCAGTGGTTTAAGTAATGTAAGCTATGGATCAGTGGTTTGCAATGATGGGGCTGATCGAAAGACAATCACACTCAGCACTGCTAAGGTTAATGGCATTGCCTCTTATAGAGGAAATATAAAAGTGGAAGATAGGGAAGAAACCAATAAAAACATTTACACACACCTTTAATGGTATGCAGAGTAGGACCCACTTAAATGAATACCAACTAATGAAAACATCTTGAAAAGAGAGTGATTTTGAGAGAAACCTTTTATCTACAGGTCCTATATTTATAGAGCAAACCTTTTAAATGAATACAGGAGGAAAAAAAGAATTAAACTGGTAATTGTTGTGATTCATTGTGGTTCATATAACTTTCATTGGACCAATGAAATAAATGAGCCATTTAACCAAAGGAGGCTCTTCCTCACCAATTTATGTCACACATGTCAGTAAGAACCTCCTCAGAAGGCACCAGAGAGCAAAAACCAGTCATGGGAATGACTGAGCATACCCATTCTACTGCACCTCTAGCAGGGCACACTGGGAATGGGAAGTGAAAGAATTCAGTTCAATAAGGAAAACACATGAAAAGGCAAACATGCTCTTCCAACATTAGATATTTCCTTTCTATTAAATTGGTGATTTTTTTTTCTTTTTAAAAGAGAGTGTTGGTACCTTGAATACACAGGTATGGGGTGGGCAGGGATTTTGATGAGGGAGTAGAAAAGGAGGTTCAAAAGCAGAGATAAGAGATGAACTCTGAAAGTCCTTAAATCTTCTTTCTAAAATATTAGAAATTGGGGCTGGAGTTGTAACTCAGTTGTAAAGTATTCATCTAGCACGTGTGAGGCACTGGGTTCAATCCTCAGCAACACATAAAGATAAATAAGATAGGTATTGTGTCTTCTTACAACTAAAAAAAAAAAAATCTTTTTTTTAGAAAAGAATGTTGTTTAAAAAATACAGTAGAAATTGTCAGGTATTGAAATTCTGTGCTCAACAGACCTTTCAGACCAGTGTCTTAAGAAAGCAGACATTTCCTTTTAAGATTATGAAATACAAATAACAACCGCTAGAGACAACTGTGTTCTTGGGACCCCTGGCATCTAACAAAATGTCTCTATTAGAGAACTACGAATATTCGTGGTTCAAGACTGCTTTGTCTCTGAGCTGAATGTCCCCCGAAAGAGACGTTGAAGGAAAAGTCAATTAAAAGCAGATATAAATGTCAGTGGGATTGAATATGCTCATTGCAAATAAGAAAAAAAGTCTGGGGATTCAAGGGAGTTTGAGAATAAATAAACTTGAGTCAATCTGAAGTCAAACATGGATATACTAACAGAGTCTAAAAAGATTCCTCAAATATATTCTGGATTAGCTGGAATATCATTGTTAGAAATTGTGGGTATTTATTTAGACTCTTTGAGACATTTGTGGGTGCTTACATTTTTTAAAAAAAATTACCTTGGAACACCTTGGATTGCCATACTAGTTCTGAGTAGAGGGCGAGAGTGGTGTGCCACAGTAAACACAGGAATGATACCTCTAGGTATCCTTAGGACTGTAGGCACAGAGGTGAAATTGTGTAAATCCAAGTAGTAAGTATGTTCCCCTACAGAAGGAAACACTTACTTCCCATGCAAGAGCTTTTCCCATTCAACCTGAAAAAGTGTATTGCTGGGTGGAAAAAAATGCAAAGTATGTCATCAGCCTCCTAGTATTTTTCAGGTGACCAGAAAGAAATGTATCTGAAGGCACTTTATAAGCAATCAAGCCATATATACAATGAGCTACTGTCATAGTTCCTGATCATCGGGAATTCCTTCATTTCTATCTCTGCTCTGCTTTTTAGATGAGGAAACTGAGGTGTGGAGAGATTAAGTCACTTTCCCAAGGTCAGTTACAGTTAGTAAGTAGTAAAATCAGGAAGAGACCTTTTATTTTTGTTTTTTGCAGTGCTAGGGATTGAACCCAGGGTCTCACGCATGCTAGGCAAGTATTCCACACTAAGCTGGAATTCAGGCCACAGGTGTGAATACATAGAAAGCATTTCATAGCTGGGCAAATGGGAGTCAAGGCTCTAGCCTAGGTTACCCATCCTCTTCTATCATGGGTCTGTCAAAACTCGAGAACTGCACACATCCTTTCAAAAACATTCTCCTCCAGTAAGAGCAACTATCAAACTCATCGTTACCCATATTTTGCATCTCATAAGACCATAAAGAAGAGAACAAGACAGAGAGACACTGTGACCTATATTTATGTTGGAAACAATACCAGGTGGGCCCTGCCTTTCTTTTCACAGGTTTTGCTTAAACTCTAATGCAGCTGGCTCCTATTTGACTCTTGTCTCCCCTGGCTCTGCTCAACCTCTCACACTGCAAAAATCCTTTCATGTCAATCGACTTTGCCATGTGATGAGCATTTCTGCCACACTCTGATGAGTGACACCCAGCTCTGTCTTGTACAAAATATTCCATCTGAGTACTGCTCTTAGGGAAGCTTCTGACTGTGGGCAGATGAGGATGGTGGTGGTGATAAGAACAGAAGACTATCCAGTGTGGAGCCTGAAATCCTCCTAGACCCACCAAGTCCACCCTTTCCTCCATGGCTGGCAGCAAACTTCTCATGTCCTCCTTCAAAACTCTCCAGTGTGTCAGCAGTCTGAGGGCCTCCAGGTATCAAAGGAACACATCACAATATAGCAGGTAAAGCTTCATGCTGCTTGAGCAGACACGTAAGTACTGGATACAGGGTTCTGCAGAGGAGATGGGTGGGAACCACACCCTCTCAATGGAAGCCCAGTGAACGTGGAAAACATCAGATATCGTCTTATCAGCAGCAGGCTTCTGTGGAGAACCTCTGCTGCACACACAGTGCACCAGGTAACAGGGACACAGTAAAGCACAGTAGAGTCCTTCTGCACTTACAGTAGACATTCTTTATGCACCGTATGGGGGAGATAGGCACTGTGCTAAGGAGAAAATGGTGAGTGAAAAAGACACAGTCCTCGCCTTCATGGGGTTCACCATCCACCAATGTCTGCCTTTCAGGATTATTCCAAGAATCACACAAATAAATGTAATATGAAAAGTACAATAAATGAATACAAAATTCTAAACAAATGACTTGAGTAAACTTCACAACTTGAAGGTAAGTGGAAGAAATGATTTCAATAACCTTTTAAGTAACTTTTTGATTTCAGTTTATTGAATTTTGGATAAACAGTAAGTCTAAGAAAGCAGAGTAATCATGTGGTGGAAACTCGAGGGCTGGACATAGAGGACCTCCATTCTACCGCTAATCGGAGTGTCATCTGAGGCACATTGCTTTACTTCTCTGAGCTTCCTCAGTCCTGTCACTGACACCTGGAACGGTTTCGGGCCTTCAGCAGATGTTTAATAAATAAATATTGGTTGAGTGAGTGAATGTAACGTGAAGAGTTTTATAGTTCACTGTAAACTGTAAGAAATTGGAGATAAGAACAGCCAAATGATAAAGATGCATGAAACGTGCTGATACCCTGAACGGACCTCACTGCTAAATAATATCAAAGTGGCCAGCAGAAAAATGTGGGATTCTAACTGCTCTTAATACTTTCTCATTGCACCTCTCGGACTTGAATTTTATTATAATTTTTAACTCAACAAACGGCCTTTTCCGAGTCTGGCTCCGAAGGCTAGTAACCTAGCTAGTGAATCCACCACTGCCATTCTAACTAAGCCTTCTCTTCAATATTTACAGAATAAAAGGCCATTTTGGTTGGAGCTTTGAGCACATTAGATGCTGACAGCTTGGAAATGTCATTCTCAAAGCAAGGACTTTTCACACGCGTAGAATCCTGGCTCTAACTACCCTATAAATGCAAATGCAAATATCCTTGACCAGAAAACCTTGAGCATCATGTTCTAAGAATGTTAGTGAGATTACATGAAGTTCTTTTTAACTGTATTAGTTTCCATCTGACATCTACTAAATTGAATTAGAGTAAAGTGGGGAAGGCCTAGGTTCGAAAGGTGGATGCCAAAGAAGTCACATTTTAATTTCATCTCCATCTCTCATTTACGGAGGAGGCTTTCTAGCTGTCAGCCAGGCAGTCAGCAAGCTTCACTCCAAGGGAAACACGCTGGGTGACTGGCCATCCAAGAATTAAACATGATATGACTGGTGTATTAGAAACAGTTCCTAAACACTGTGCCTTAACTAAATGCAGCCTCCCATGCTGGGTCCTCAATGCCCCCAGGCCTCTACTCAGCATGTTCCTTTTGTTTAACAAGGATCTTGCATCTTCCCTCTCCCACATTCAGAAAATGCAAATCTTGTTTATTATTTTATCAAGAGTACTAGAATCTGTCCATTAGGAAAATACCCTTATGGTACATTTCTTCTTTGAAACGCAGATCTCCAAGAACGTAAATTTACAAAACTCAAGAAAAAAAGAGACAGTGAAACTCCTCTGCATTTAGCACTAAACGAACCTGGAGAGACTCAGAGAAGACAGGAAAAAGAGAGAAGAGAGAGGACCACAACGGTGGCAGCAGTCAGTCTGGTGTAAGTGCTTTTATGAAGAGTTGGTTACAATCCACGTGAAGTTGTTTATGTGTTCTGAGGCATTTACTACGTGCACCCTCCCCACCCCATTTTGGGACACCTTCACCAAAGTCATCGACACACATAATCCCTGTGTGTGTGTGTGTGTGTGTGTGTGTGTGTGTGTGTGTGTGGTATGAAAACACAGAGAAAATGCAGCCTGTGGGGCACAGGGCGTGGAAGAGAATTTTGTGTGGCTGGGAGATCTGTAAACTAAATCAAGTCAGCAGGTGTGGGAACTGAGAGCCAGAGGGAAAGACAGCTGCAAGGACTCCCAACACCAAGTAGAAATCCTGGGGTGTGCTTTAGATTCCCTTGGGTTGTACAAGGGGGTTTGGAGTTAATTCTAAGGACAAGAAGGCCCTAACATCTGGGAGCAACCATACACTTCAGAATTCAGTTCAAGTACCTAATAAGCTCTTCTGTGAACACATGTAGCCTCAGCATTGCTGCCTCCAGCTTGGCCTTTATCACTTGCACCTACTCCACCACCTGCCCCAAACACAATCCAAATACCTCCAGGAGTCCACAGCCACATTTATTCAAATACCTACCTAAACATCCTTCACTAGAATCTGTACATGATGAGCACTGGGTCTACAGCTCATTTATGTATATTCCCACACATGGCATAGGGGTTAGCACATATATTAACAAATATTAGTGATTAAGAAAAGATGAATTGGAGGGACAGGGAATAACCTATGATTATATATTATTTCCTTTTAAAAGACTTGAAACTCCTGAGAGCAAGATTCATTCATCTACTCATCTATTCACTTCAAAAATATTTATTGAGAGCCAGACACTGGAATAAAACAAAAACATTAGTTTCTGTCCAAAGAGTGTAGAATAGGGGTCTCCTCAAAATGCACATTAACGGTACCCCCCACAAAACACTGGGACTTCCTTTTCTATTTATTTTGAATCTTCTAGAAAATATAAATAATTAAGTCTAGACTGGGGGTATAGATCAGTGGTAGAATGCTTGACTTGCATGCATGAAGCCCTAGGTTTGATACCCAGGGCACTGAAAAATTAAATAAATGATTAAATATATAAATAAATCTTCATCATACTATCTCCCTCCCTGGGCACCTGTTTCAGATGGTCATATGCCCTCCACAGCATGTGAAGCACCTCAAGGAAAGGGAAGGTGGAATTCTGCAGATCTTCTCTTACTGGTTTTAACTCCAGCATATTGTAACATATTACTGTTTTCATTTGCTGGTGTCCAGTTAAAAGAACTGATGAATTATCTAGTTTCAACTAATTAACTGTTTCCACTACTACCTCTATAATTATATACCACTATTATATATTATTATACATTATAACCTAGTGTACACTGTATGTTATATATTATTATATGACATAATTATATGTTATTATAAGGCATGTTATTCTTTAAGTTTTTGAATTTCCTGGGTTTGGGGCACAGGACATATAGAAAATATACTGAAAAGCAAACAACATAAATTAGTTGAGATGATTATATTTGTTGCGTATAAAGCTTTTTAAAACTTTCCAAAGCACTTAACTATCCATAATTGCATTTGGCCTCAAAGCTCATCCATGAAAGATGACACAACTCTTTACCTTGCCTCTCAATTGTTGTTGACCATGGGCATATGCCTCAGCATCCCTGAGCTTTTTCTTCCTCACCCTCTACCTCTTAGAACTATTATGGCAAGATAAGATAACACACTCAAATGATGTCAAGCATGTAATGTATTTGACTACAATCAATTTTCTTGCCTCTCCTATGCATGCATAGAAAGAATCCACACGAAAAGAGGTCTGAGCCCCTAAACTCACATATTCTACACAATTCCATATTATCCGGCTGTCAAACTTTGTTAGGAATCCTGTATTCCAAAGTTAGGCTTTCCTTGTCAATTTCTGTGGACAAGTACTGTGTGAATCTACTTTCAGCTGCCTTCAACATTTGACCTCCCTATCAACTCTGCTTAGATGGATCTGAATTCAACAATATCCATAGAAAGAATGAATGAAAGGAAAACAGAGAGGATGGGCAGCCCTTACAGAAATCAATCTTTTTTTTTTTTTTTTTTAGTTGTAGATGGACACAATACCTTTATTTTATTTATTTTTATGTGGTGCTGAGGATCAAACCCAGTACTCACTTGTGCTAGCAAGCGCTCTACCACTGAGCTACAGCCCCCGCCCACATACAATCAATCTTTACTGGCTCTTACTGGCACCTGCTTTTCTCTTTCCACTTCTCTAAGAGAAAACTAAAGGCTCTTAGTCATAGGTCAGTCTGTAGCAGAGACTTTTGTATCTCTCATAATCAACATCAAGGACACCTTGCAAAAATTTTCTCTCGTGGTGTCATTTCTCAAAGTATTCAATATACCATCCTTATTAAGTAATTGATAATCCCATCTTTCCCTCCACCTTTTATTGAATTAATCTAAACTATAACTGCCAAATAGGGTATCTGTAAGGATAAGAGAACCAGTGAGTCTGAAAGCATAGAATCAAAAGCAAAACTCTTTTGCCTCTGTAGCCTTAGGGGGAAGGCTGCATAATTACTCTAGGGGGAAGGATGCATAATTTCTTTTCAGATTTTTCTTTCCTTTGGCTTCCTTCAAAGACTACAAGTTGGTAACGAACCATGCTAAGGTCAAATCTCATGCTAAAGTTTCCTTGTTACAGTTCATGACAGCGGTCACCAAACCCACTATAACTGAAAGGACATACGTGTGAATCTGTGTTGCTACTTTTAGAACTGGCTAATGCTCAACTAATAAGGTGCCTCATTTCCCCCCCTTCTATCATGAGGATCTTCCTTATAGTTCAAAGCTGTAACAATGCATTAAATTGAAAAGCTTTCAGTTTAGACAGCATTTGCAATTTTAAAAGAAGATAAACCTCTCTATGGAGTTAACATGATCTGTGGATGTGGGACATGCTAGGAATCAGATATCCTAATGAACTTTGTCTTGCTCACTTGAAATGGAGAATTAACCAATTCTTTTAAATAATTCAGAAATCTAAAATGAAAGGGATGAAGTAAAAATTTCTACTGTGCTGCACAAAAATGGGGATTGGAAATAAACATTTTATGTTTTCAATAAAACTACATTCCTGCATCTTTTGCAATTGAAACACTTTCAAATTTACTAGCAACCATAATTGTTTTATGCCATCTAACAAACATAATGGCATTTGCTATAAATACCTTACAACTAATCTCTTTCTATACTCTCCACCTCCAGGAGAAAGATCAAATGAAAATTTAGTCCACTGACTAAAAATAGCCACTAATGAACCACATACTCACAATATTTGAGACTGTAGAACAAGAGAAAAGAATGTTCATTAAAATAAGAATGTAATAATTTTTCCGTAAAAATGTTATTTTGCCAAAAAAAAATTGAAACAAGGACAAGATGTCTTCTAGCACAAGGTACACATCCACAAGGCAATAGAATAATGAAAGAGAAGCCTCACTACGTTCTACTAAGTATCTGCTAGAGGAAGTTGCATGTGCTGGGCATTTTCTACGTATATACATAATGCAAACATTCACACATGCAAATACACAATTCTAAGGATACAAGTAAGCATATGGGCACAACAGGGCTGAGGCAGATGTGCAGGAAGATGAGATGAGGAATAAAGAAGGAGTGCCAATCCTAGATGACAGAAAAACAAGAGGAAGGAAAACGAGATAACAACTGTTTGAACACATAAGAAAACAACAATAAAAACACACTTTCCAGGGAGGTGATACCAGGAAACAAAGATCCAAGAATTTCAATTATTTGCCTAAATTTGTAAAATCAAGAAGTTAATGGGGCTGGGGTTGTAACTCAGTGGTACATTGCCTCCCTTGCACGTGTGAGGCACTAGGTTCGATCCTCAGCACCACATAAAAATAGATAAAGGTATTGTGTCCATCTACAACTAAAAAATATTTTTTTTTTAAAAAAAGAAGGAGTCAGAGTTTGTATTTCACTCTTTCTATAATAATACAATGTAATGGTTAAGCAACCAGACTCTGGAGCTGGAATGAGTTTGAATAGCTTTCTATCTCTGGATTATAGGCAAGGAATTTAAACTCCTTGTGTTTTAATGTCCTTATCTGGAAAATAGGCACCCAATAGTATCTATCTCCATACGATTATATTAGGAATAAAAAAGATCACAAATATAGAACTCATAGATCTCTTCCTAAAACGAGCCACTAAGATCATCTGCTACAAAGATAATGGTTATCGGACAGCCCCACTTGCCACTCCTCTGGGTCCAGTACACATTTGAACTCCACACTTCTTCCAGGCTGATGACTGAGGAGGAGGAGGATGCTAATGCAGTCCTGTTCCTATGGGACACTGAACACTTCTAACAGTTGACTTTGGCTCAGGGAATCTTCATCAGCCTGGCCAAAACTTTCTTATAAGCTCCCTATTGTCTGAGATTCTTTCTACCTAATCCCAGCCTTCCCCCCTCCTTTACTAGGTGTCTGAACTGCATTGCAGTCTGAGGGTTCTCCCAGCCTACTCTTGCCTTCATCCCCTTATATCTCATAGGTGTTGCCCCAATATATCTCTTGTACATCTAATCCCATCAGAACCTACAACTCTTCAAGGACTCAGAGTTGATGTACTAGTATGATATATTATCATGAAAATAACAATCTTTATTTTTATCATTATCTGGCTGTAAATCCCAATAGAATTTAACTATATTTTCCAAAACTACCTTTCTTAAATCTATGAATATTATTCTTTCTTAAAAGTAGAGGGTTCAATATCAGACCATATTTCTCTAATATTTTCAGATGAGTTTTGTCATCTCTAGTGAAATACTGTCAATTACATATGAGAACACATGACTTGGTTTCCATGCCACACAGAGCATGAGAAATATAGCACCTCTGATTTTCAGGTTTATCTGGAATACTTTTTCTCTACTTCTCCTCTGAAAGTGGAATTTCCCAACGATCTATTATTTGACTTTTTTTCCTATCTTTATCATTTTTATGAAGCAAATAGTCTACCAATAACTAGATGTTGTGACTATACATCCTTCCTTATACTTGCTTTGGGAGAGTGACTCACATATCATCCCAATGGCTTACTCAATTAATATCCCACTAATTAAGCTCCTACACTTACTCAAACAGGTTGAGTGACTCTCAACTTTCTGTATTTTACCTATTGACCATACCTGACAAGTGGCTTATTGTTCCAAGAAAACTACTGGGCTAGATACCAGGAGATGCCGGAGGAATGGAATTTAAGCAGCCAAGTCACGGGAACTTGGGAGTACTCTTTCCAGATTTCATTTTTAGTGGGTTAGATTCCAGTGGTTTGACCCTTTGTGATCAGTGAAATCATCACAGACTAATGAAACCTTTCTACATGCTGCTGCTACTGCTACCTATGTAACCTTCATGGGAGAGCATGGAGGACCAGGCCGGGTAGCCAGACAACATACAAGACTTGTTTAGACAAACAACAAATACCTTTTTGCATAAGTATATCCTACATATTACGTAAAGATTATTCATTGTTTTTATTTGAAATTCAAGTTTCACTTGGCATCTTGTATTTTCTTTTACTAAATCTGGCAACTATTAAAAAAGCAAAAACAATCTTCACAGTATAAATGTTCTTGAGAACTGGGGACTTAACAATTCAATGGTGTCATGAGATCAAGGTTAAGCTGAAACCTCAACAATTTAGACCTTCATTATGAAAGAGGAATCATTTGCAAGAGTGGGTATGTGAAGCCAACTAGTCCACACAAGTAACCCAGCTGTTAGCAAAATATGCACAAGGGAAAACTTTGGGGTGTTCAAACATATATTGCAAAAGGCAGACCAGAGAGTCCTATCTCCTCAACAATGTGATGAATTAAGACTCTGTCTCCAATGCCACCCTGCACTCTACCCTTGCTTTGCCTACCTTGGGATACTTAGTATCTAGTACAGTGACTCTCACATCACAGGGGCTCAGGGCATACCTACTGCATCAATAAACGAATGGCTTTGGAATAAGTATAGCACATCACAGCATATCAAGGATTTACCTAGTCCTTTCCTTGGCCTATAAGATCCAGTTTGGTGTGACTTCCTGCTACCTCCTACTGCAGCTCCTCCTCCCTCATTCATGCCCCTCAAGCTAGACCAACCCCTGACTGGACTTCCAGCATGCCTCAGGCCTTTTATACTTATTAGAACAAAAATCCCTAATATTAGCAGAATTTACTACTGAATAGACAGGCCTCAGCTCAAATGTCAATGGACCAGAAGGGCCTTTCCTGAACCCTCGTAGAATAGCAGTACACTCTCCACTCTTTATGCCCTCTTCTTGCTATGTTTCCCTTCATAACATTTAGTATAACTTGGCATATTGCATGTTTATTAGTTAGACTATGTCTGTCTTCTCCTGTGAGAAAGTAAGCTCAAGTCAAAGCAGGATTTTGTATGTTTTGCCCAGTGAAATGCCTAAAATGATGCCTGGTTCTTACAGTGCACTTGATAAATATCTGTTGAATGAATGAATGACCATTTATTTTCCCCTCTTACTAGACTGCCAGGTCCTTAAGAGCAGGATGCCTGATCCATCTCTATGTTCTCTCAACACATTCAACAAACACATGGTCCCCACCGACCCAGTATATTCTTAAAAATTATCTGTTGAAATGCTTATGAGAAAACTGAGGTACTAGTCTTTAAGTGACCTGGACAACTGATTTCCCCTACACAGATGCTCAGTGTCAGGCTTTTAATGGCAACTCTTCTTGCTAATTTGACCTATTCAGAAGCTGTGACTTGGCTTCTTCTTGTTCATCTCTGAGTTTACAAGCGCTGCTTGCTGAGAAGCTCTCTGGTTGCAAAATACCTACAGAGATCTGAGACAACACGGACTCCTTCATGGAGAGATTGTTGGAAGGCTATTCCTGTTTTGCTGGGCCTTGCCACAATATCCTTTACACTTCTCTTTTTTGGATATTCTCCATATGATGCCTGCGGATAAGGCATATGAGACTCCCGTGTTCCCTTTGGGTTAAAAATCAACCAAGTATAGAAATTAACAACTGAGATGGAGCAGAGTAATCTGCAGTAAATACCACTCCTCCCCCGCCTCTATTTGAGACATCCCAGTAGATTTCCTTAACGACAAGCTCATGCCAGGGGAGAAGAGTTGCCAGGAGCTGAGCAAAACCTGAAGAAGAGAAAAAGAATGAGGAAGCTGGAAGGAGAAAAGGTGCCAAAAATCCTTGTGGCCACATGAATTTTTCTAGCAGACAACTAATCAATCTGGATTAGGGACTCCAAATCCCCAAATAAATTATTTATATTACATTCAGCTTACTAATATTATCCACAAATGGATAACTCCTTCCAAAAAATAATATGCATGCTTAAAAACAACACATTCCTATTCAAATATCAAATCAGAAATGACCCTATTATTTGTAGCAAGGAAGGCTCATATATTATTCCTGACTCCAAGTAACCCCATGATATTTCGCCATGCTGATTTTTAATTGATGGGGAAGTATGGGAAAGTGACCATCAGAAGTAGTCCTTCTAAGGTGGTGTTGTCAAAGGGACCTGTCACACTGGCACCAGGCGTAGATCACAGAGAAAACAGCGATGGCAGATGGAGCTGCAGCCAGCACCAGGTGCACCTTCCACTGCACTATGATTTGATGATGGCTCCTTGTTTGATTTCTTTACTATGTCCGATTCAAACACCACATGAATTGTATTGCTTCCTATTTTAATATTTTTAGAATCCAGATCTATGGATATAATTGTATAATCTCATGTAAACCATAAATAAACACATAAAAATATTTCTCTACTTGGAGTGTTATATTCAGTGAGCACTCCTGGGTCTATCTACTCTGGATCAAGAGTCACAACCACAAATGGATTTGAGAACCAGAAAGAAACTCACTTTGTTCTTCTTTCCTCAGTATTTATTTGCATGTGAGGGGCTGGAGGTGGAGGAGGAGAAGATCTTTAAAATAGATCATTAGCCACTCCATTTCAGAACTTGAAAATCAGGGGGACAGGGTTAAAAACAGTCCCTATTTTGGTCACTAGTCAACCACGCTAAAGTCTGGCCAGCTAGTTATCCTCTATGGGAGGACAATAAAATGCCCACAATAGCCCAGGAGTGATAGCAATGGCCTGCAATCCCTCTGCTTGGGAGGCTTAGGCAGGAGGATCACAAGTTCAAGACCAGCCTCAGCAACTTAGGGTGACCCTATCTCAAAATAAAAAATAGAAAGGGCTGGAGATGTAGCTCCATGGTCAAGTGCTAAACTGGTATATGTGAGGACCTGAGTTTAATCCCCAGTACCACACACAGAAATAAAAATACCCATAATATCTCAGGGTATAATTATTTCTTTAAAATTACTATAAATCTCACCTGTCCCCATTTTTCTGTTACAAAGGCCCCTTAACTACCCAGGATTCTGTGTAAACTCAGCACACTCCATTGCATGGTGGAAGCACACGGGGGAAGCCCTCAGCCTTACCCATACTCCATCTTTCACAAGGCGAGACTCATGGTGTTCCTTTGTCTGGAGGCCTTTCTAAGGAGTCTCTGAACAATGATGGGTCACACCTGCTAACAATACTTGATAGAGCAGATTCATCTGTTTTCAAACAGAAATTGTAGATCAAGCCACATTCTAGTTTCCTTGTCTCTTAAAGAAGAGAGACTGGCTCCATCACATTGCTGAAAATTCATCAGTTAGAATTTAATTACACAGAGCTGGAAACCAGAAGGCATTTAGGTTTTAATGTCTCCCTGAGTTGGGACCTTTACATATTTTAGAATATTGATCATTACTGTTATTGCCGCTATTTTGGTGGTCACTCTACTGTGTCTGTCCCTGCAGGGTTTTTTTGAAAGAACACTGCAGAGAATAACTGTTGCTAGGTAATTGTAAAAGAAAGTCATGCAAATTATAAAATATTGATAGACTGTATTTACAAGTCAATGGTGCTAGAACACTCCTGCTTTCCCAATAAAATGAAAACCGTAAGGCTGCATGGCCTTCGACATTCTTAAAATGACCCAACTAAAATAACACATTAATCAAAACAGCTCCTAAAACAAGCAGTCCCTTCAGCAGTGAGGACTTTTACATTTTGGAATTATCAATTTCATTCTGCCTTCCCACTGTTTATTAATATTACAATATGACATTGCAGTATATCTACTATACATTTGAGGAGATAGTAAAAAGCAATTTAAAACATTAAGCAGAGGGTCTGCATCTTTAAGAGCATATTATCAGATAAAATAATGTTTATCCAAAAGAAAAATAGAGGCTTATAGCTTTCTTTTCTCATCCCCACATTACAAAGTGAATCACACATATAAATCTTAAGTCAGGAAGTCAGTAGCTATTTTTAAGCTATTTTTAAACACATTAAAATATTCAAAATATGCCCAGAACAGAATTAAATGAAAAACTAGTGAAATACTGACAATTATGGTTGAATACAAGAACATTCCTGGTTTTTTTGGTAACATTTAATAATGATACCGAGTTTAACAATTCAAGACAGGAATGACATAAAAAAAGACAGTGAGCATGAAAGCTAGAGCCAACCAATATTCCAGAGCGATTTTCAAATTGGCAGGTAGAGCTGGAAATTTTCAAAATCTGGGGCAAGCCTCATGATTAATGGCTTTCCACTGATTGCAAAGGCCCATCTGAAGGTTGATGCCACCAACATATGCACAGCTATCAGACAAATGAGGAGGAATGAACACAATTAAAACGGAAGAAGAAAGTAACCCAAGTACCAACTTTGGTTTCTTATTATAAACATCACACTTTAAAAACCACTAAGATAAGTTTATTATTGGCTGGCTAAGCAGATGATTAGAAATAGTAAATGCCTGTGAACACAGCTTTTCTCTTCCTTGCAAGGAAACCTTACATTTTTTAGTTAAGGGCAGTCTCTCACTGATGATGGTGGATCCAGTGGGGAGCATGTATTCAGAGTGCCAACGCTGGCCTGTGCTGTTGCCTTGCACACTAAATGCACGCGGCCCTACAGAAGCGTGCCTTACCCGGACACAGAAAGGTATGTCTGTAATCCCAGCAGTTTGGGAGGCTGAGGCAGGAGGTCAGCCTCTGCAACTTAGCAAAAACCTTTCTCAAAATAAAAACTAAAAGGATGTGGTTCAGTGGTTAAATGCCCCTGGGTTTAATAATAATAATAATAATAATAATAATAATAATAATAAGAAGAAGAAGAAGAAGAAGAAGAAGAAGAAGAAGAAGAAAAGAAAAAGAAGCAGCAGCAGAATGCATGAATGAAGCAGGAGGGCTGCTCCCTGAGCTTTCCCTCCTTGATGACTGACCTGATGCACCACAGAATGCAAGCTCTGGAGGACTGTGCAGAGGGCTTATAACTATCGAGCCAGCGCTTCAAATGTTCAGTCCCACAAATATTTTTAGTGGTCACCTAAGTACATCATGGGAATCCACACAGGTGGGCTGAATAAATGTACTAAGTCAAAGTCCAAAAACTAAGATGTAAAGCCTTCATGAGCTCTTAAAAAGCTAGAGATGAAGTTTCGATAATAAGCCTAAGGATTAAATAAATGATCCTCATCACAGCTGGGAACTTCATCTGCACTGCATTCCCTTTAATAATTAAGCATAAACTAATATGGAACTATTCATTTGCTGACCACACCTGCTCACGGGAGAGCTTACCTTAATCTGCAGTGGCCATACTACCTTGTGCCTAACTCTGGCATATTTATGCCCATGTGTCTGTATAGTTTTCCCAAAACCCCAATTACACTGTCAGCTTTCCCAGAGGTTCTTTATTTATTTATTTATCTTTTTCCTCTTAAAAAACTTTTGTAACTCAACATTGAGTAGACAGTCAAAAATTAGTTGGGGATAATGACAACACATTCATCTATTTTTTTTTAAGTTTATTCATTGAGCAAGTTAAGTACCAGATACCTTTTTAAGTTCAAAGCAAAGAGCTAGATGCTGTACGAGACTTGTTTTTAAAAACAGGATTTTTTCACGAATCCTACCCTTGATCAGTTTATAGTTTTTAATGAGCCTGATTCTACTTGGTTTCTGGGTTTCTTTTCTTTTTTTTTTTTTTTTTTCTAGAATCTCCTTCTAGAGGGCGCACTCTGAAGGTTCCAGCACCTCTAAGTCACTTCTGCAGTTTACTAATTCTCAAACTCACGGCAGACAAGCAGAGTGTGAGGACAGAACTCAATAGTGATATTGCTGAGGCATTGTGGGGATTATGGGGATTTAGGAAATAAATTTATGTTCTGACCCCTCAGAGCAGAGTAGGTATCTACAAATGGTGTCTCTCAAAGTCTTGGTTTATTTCTGACACCATACTCTTCCACTCCAAGGCTCCCAGCTTTTGGCCTCCCGAAGATATGTGCTCATTATGTTTATGAGGAGCTACAACTGGAGAGTAGTCCTGGATATCCTTGGTTCTTATTTGAACCAGGCACTGTGCTGTTGCCCATGCATATTCTCATTTTAGTATTCAGGAGGTGGATTCTTTCAGTATTTCTATCTTACAAGAAAACTGAGATTAGAGAAAAAGTTCACTCAGTCAGCTAACCAGCTACTTATTTAATCTGTACATTACATAGGTCTGTTTGACTCCAGAGGCAGAATTTTTAACCACTGTACCAATTATGAGTTTCAGAGATTCTCACATTTTATCTGGGCTTCAAATAATTCCCTTGAAATTCCCATTTGAAAACAAATCTGGACAAAGATGTGTTTTCCTTTACAGTTAGGTCTTAAGGAACTTCAAGTAAAGAAAGCAAAATTTCTACAGGAAAAAAAAAAAAGACTAGTTGGACAGGGAAGAAACAGCTGCATCCACTTTAGGTAAAGTTTCATGGCCTCATTTTACAGTTTGGATGGAACGGCATGTTACCATTTGTCTGTTCAGTCTCCGTGGTTTACTAGGGGAAAAGCATTCGTTTCCCATTACCTTTCTCAAGAGCTGGGATAAAAGGATTATTTTCCCATACATATATGGATTTATATGGAAGGAGTAATGTGTTCACTTCATCTGAAGAGCAGAGTTTGTCACTTCGTCATCCAGCAAGATTCCAAAACTTCATAGAGCTTTGTTGATATACCTATAAGAGTTCCCGCTTTCAAATCAAAAGCAAAAACAAAAAGGAACTCATCTTCACAACCTGGGGAAATGAAGAAGGGGGAGCACGGGCTTGCTCAAAGCAATAGAAGAGCAGACAGTCATCTAAGGCCTGTAAATACCTTGCCGATCTTCATTTATTCCCTTTAAGGATTCTGTGTCTTTAAGGAAGACACAGAGAATGAAGTAATTTTTTGTCCAGTAACTTCACCTGAGGTCGACAAGGGGCAGATAAAGGAAATTGAGTATGCTGATATTTCTCCAACTGAGGTTGTTCAAGACAAAGCAGCTCCTATTTCTTTTTCTTTGAAATATGTAGAAATTTGAAAGGTAGGAATCTGTCACTTTATCCCTTCGATGTTAATACTTTCTTTGAACTTGCATGATCTCCCCAAAATGGTACCATGAATCCTTGGGGTAGCACCAAGTAATCCAGGGTTAAAAGCAAACTTGGCCAGTATAGCCATGCCTTTGGCCTAAAAATCCAGGCTTGATCTTGGTTGCTTTTTGGAATAAAAACGCACAATATCAGTATTGCAGGCAGCTCCAGAAAAGCATGCCAGGCTCTCCTGCTCTCAATTTATATTTGCATGTGAACAGCTTGTCGGCCATTTTATGAAGACAGATGAATCGCAGGCCTGCTAGAGGGGCAGCCAGACCAAAATACGTGAACAGCACACCCCTCAGCCTGCGAGGTCCTCAAAATGAAAATAAAACAAGTATCTCTGAACACACACTCAGGAAGATTATGTATAAATACAGTCCATCATCCATAAGTCAAGTTGAAAATAAAGAACGAAACTAGTCTATAAAAACCACTCTTTAAGATGTCAACAAAAAAATAATATGTAGCTATTTATGACATTGAAAACAACATTCAGAGGTCTCCTCCACCCCTTTTTTAAAAAAATGCCTGCTCTAAAAAAACACGTTTGATAAAGAAAATATCACCAAATACCAGGGTTGGGACAAGTAGAGCCAGAGATTTTACACTTAATGCTAGAGACCAGTGACAGAATAAAGAATTTCACAGGTGCAGGAAATGAAGCATATTCTGAGAAATCAGTGATAGGCTATCTCATGTGGTAAGCAAGCTCAGTCCTCCATCCCACAGTTTACCTATCTTTTCCAAAAGATCAGATGGAAATCAAAGTGGAAAAATGTACAGGAAAACAAAAGGAAGACAGATTCAAGAAAATGAGGACATTTGAAGTAGATGAAAAACAAAGTATGATGGGATTACAGGACAAGAAAAGTGGTAAGAATAATACCCACTCACTGCCAGCATGTTTCTTAGGACACAGTCTACCAAAAATGGCATGGTAAGCAAATTACATATGTTATCTTATTTAATTCTTCCATAGGCATGTAATATTACCCTAGTTTAGAGAAATAAATCCATAACCTGAGAGGTTTCACATCCTATTCAACATTACAGAGGCAAGAACATCATTTTGGAATTTTATGAGATGGTATATCTGTGAAAGCACCTCACAGAATGTTTAGCATAGGAGAGGGACTATTAGTTCACTTTTGTTTTCACTCAAACTGATGTTTTTCTCAATTTAAAATTCTAACCCAGGATGGTCTTTATTATACTTAAAATATATGTTAAGTAGGCATTTTATTTTAATAAAGTTTCTGCAACTGGAAGTTGATGTATTTGTGCAATTGAGGAACTTCAGACTCTCCTATACCCTTACTCTTTCATCCTTCATTACACACATCTGATAATTCGAAGTGGAAAAATCCTTCAAAAGTAGAGAGATGATTTCTTCAAGGAAAGGGCTGAGGTCTTAAAAGACTTCAACAGTACTTGCCAATGAATGACTTTAAGTCACTAAGTAAGATCATTCTGCATTTGTCACTTGAAAAAGGGAACTAAAATGACATGAAAAAACCCATGGTTCCCCCTTTTTCACTGTAAAAGCATCAGATTTGGTAAAGCAACCCCATCTCTGGTAGTTTAATTAGGTGCCAGTAATCATCTTTCTTGGGAATTAAGATC
Organism: Urocitellus parryii; assembly: GCF_045843805.1. Classification (NCBI taxonomy): domain Eukaryota; kingdom Metazoa; phylum Chordata; class Mammalia; order Rodentia; family Sciuridae; genus Urocitellus; species Urocitellus parryii. The sequence continues at coordinate 43,544,263 of NC_135541.1, read as the reverse complement.
CTCACAGTACCCAGACAGTGTTGCCTGGTGGGGCTGCCAGGCTGCTAGGGTGATCCAAGAACGAGGAATTTGCCCTTGTAAAAGAAATCTCTACTTGAGTGTTTTTCTGAATCCTCAAAGTTGTTCCTGCCGTGGGCCACCTGTAGGGCAGAGCCCAGAATCCAGGTGCGGGGCCAGCTGCTGGCTGCTGTGCACTCTGATAGAACAGCCACAGCCCACACAACTTACCATTTTCTGGCTGTTCCTTAATGTCAGCATCACTTGGCTGGCTGGGACTTTCAGATTGACTCGAATCTGAAAAACATAAAAATACAGCCAAACATTACAGGGTCTGTGAGGGAAAGTGGATCAGGGGTGCCCGGCCTTCTTAAAAGGTTCAGCCTATACACCAAGAATGGGAAACTAGAGAAACAACATAACAAATGAGAAGAGGAAAGATGGAAAGATAAACAGGGGCAGGGCAGGAGCCAGTGCCTTTTGAGAGGACTCTCAGTTTCTTTTCCACCTCCACTGGCTTTTGCTTGGTGCCAGATCAGAGCTCGACGCTCTTCAAAAGCCATTCTCTTATAGACAGACCGTTTGCAAACCACTCTTCTCCATTATTTATACACTGGAGTCTGATAAAGACTTCATCTTTCGTTACACACATCTGAAGCTTGATCCAGAACATAATAAAGTGTCAAAACATATTTTGAAACTGGTATATAAAAGCAACCCAAACAACAGTAACAAGCTCTGTTGATATTTAGCTCTGTATTGCAGCAACAGATTATGCAGACTAACACCATTCAGTAGCAGAGTTCTAATATTCTAGCACACGCACTTGAGATAACTGTATAACTCAAAAAGGGCTTTCTGAAAGTACACGTTTTCCTCTGATGTTAAAAGTACTGTATTCCTATTGCACTGATGCATTAGGTAGGTCCTAAAGGGCTTTATTAGCAAAAACAGATTTCTGCACACCTTTATAAAATTAAAACGATTTCTTCTTTCATAATCAGATTTTAGAACTAAAAATTTTTAAATGCAATTAAATTAATTTCTTAATAGAATAATTTAAAATAAAGTAACATTTAGCTTTAAAATTAGATTAAAACTAAATTAAAAGAATTGCATAGAATTAGAAGCAAGCATATTTATAATGGACTTGGGAGTGAGGGAGAAAAATCAAGAAAAAATATTTCATAGGGAAATTTTTTTTATGTGAAGCACTTTTGGGGATTTAAGATAGTTTAAAACATTATTTTAAAACCAATGCACACAAAATCTTTAAAACAAAATTTTAAAACCTTTTATAATCTGTGGAAAAGCTGGATCCTGACTTTACTTCACAGGGTTAGAATCAGGTCTCCGAAATTTTGACCACGTTTCAGCAAGAAGTTGAAAGTAAGATCGAAAGTTCATGGCACTTAACTGTGATTAAACTGAAAATGTTACTTCTGTTGCAACAGACAAATAGTATCACCAATATTTCTGGGAGATATTGCACAAAGTGACTTTAGACTAGAAATGCTAATTTATTATTAAAACAAAGACTTCCTGCTTTTAAACAAATCAAGATTTGAATTCTAGAAAAGTACTATAAAGAACATGTATATTTTGAAATTTTCAGATAATCTTAACCTTGATGATTACAGCAAAAAAAAAATGTTTATTTAAGGGTTCAAATTACAAAAGTAAAAAAGCAAATTTTTATTTAAGTCTGGCAAAATGACAGTTTTAAATTTTCTTGTAACAACTGTGTAATAAAGACAAAAACAAAAGTCATGATTTATCAAAACATTTTAGAGGGAGGAATCCTTCAGAAAAAAACTATAAAATTAAATACAAAGGCCTGCACTAAAAATTGGAAATGCAAACAAATTTATATTATAATCACATTTGAAATTTTAATTATTAATATCACACGTAGAGCATACAATTTTTTAAAAATCCCATAATTTCCTTCTTTTTTCCTAAGGAAGGGTCCTATCACTTTGCCATTAGAAATAACAAATTAAATATTTTAAGAAATAATTCAGCATATTTTAGGAGAGACATGCCTCCATTATTTTTGTTCTAGAAAGTCTTGAATGATTAATATCTGTACCCAAAATTAAAGCAAAATATATAATTTCATTTTAAGAGAACTAAAGTTCTTCTTGATCAAATCCCCAAACAGGTATATAAAATTTTGCCAGATACAATGTTTTCTTTGGAATAATACTAGGAAATATAATTCTCTATCTGATAGCTTAGCCAACATTCTACTTCTAGGTGTAAAACCTTTACAATTAATTGCTTCTCCATGAACAAATGGAAAACATCTTTCATCTCCATTAATTTAGATATATAATAGTGAATGACTTTTCTAATATTTATCCAATAATGTTAAGACAAAAGGAATAAAGAGAGACGCAAGTCTTTTTTTTTTTTTTAATAATCCGAAAGTAGACTTCTTTGTTCTTTTCACTTTACATTTATGTTTGGTTTGCCACCCTACCTTTATAGAAAAATAACAAAATGATAGAAAATATGCCACAGCAATAAAAGATGTATATTAGGTATGTTTAAAGTTAGTTTAAAAATTCCAAAGACACAGAAAAACAAGCAAACCAACAGTGAAGGATTGAGTGGCAAAAATGTTCAGAATTGGTCTGTAAGGGGCCGCGGCGCTCTCATGAAAGCTCAGTTACAAACACTGGAGGAGGCATCTAGCCAAACTGAAAACAGAATGTAATTTCTCAGTTTTTATTCAAGAGCTAGAGACACTGCTATTCACCCAGCAGCTGCATACTAAAGTATCCCATCCTGGTAAGGGTTAGGCAAAGCCAAAGGTCCACCAGAAAATTTGAATGATCTAAAAACTTCAGTAACTTTCTATCCTGCCCATTTAATACTGTTTCCTTTTTTGAACCACCAGGGAGCAAAACTACCAGATCCTGTAAGTATCCTATGCTGAGGATGGACATATGGGCACTTTTTCTGATACAGCAAAAGGTCATGGATGCTGTTAAGAATGGAGCCAATCAGATGGTCAGAATCGCAAATGAATTTCTACCCATACATAATTGATACAAATGAAAAATCTCCTTCTTAAGCATTTGCATTAAAATACTATCAAGAAGGTTAACAATTAATTTACTTTTCTATTTTATATACTTGGTAGAGACCCGTCCAAAGCCAATGCAACTTTATATCTTACTATTCTGGATAATCATGCTGTGGTTTGTTGACTCCAATCACCTCTGAAATAATTAGAGGCCCCAGGAAACAAACAGGTGCATAAGATTAGATGCCCCTCTTGTATCTGAGGCCCTGGGACAGTGAATTTCTCTTGTTCCCTAGTTGAAAGCCAAAAGATAGATAGATGTATAGAGATATATAGACACACACACACACACACACACACACACACACACACACACACATTTGGTGGTGCCGGGGAACCCAGGGACTTATACATGCTAGATAAGCAGTCTACCAACTGAGCCATATCCCCAGCCACCCCCGAAAAGATTTATATTTTACAATAAAGAGAGTATTCCTTAAAGTGTATTTAAATGATGGAGATGGAAAAGCTATTGTGAGGAAGTACATTAGGGTTATCAATTTTTTTTCCCATCTAGGGATTTGTTTTTTGTTTAAAGAACCTTAGACTTCAACCTAACCTTGAAAAGCGATGTTTCTTTTGGTTTTTTAAAAATTTATGAGCAGAAATTTAAACCTAAAATAGACAGGGTTTGCATATAGGAGGCTGGGTTAAGACCTCTTAATTGGACTGGTAGCCATCCATCTATGCATTTCTATGGCGCCTACAGCTATATTGCTAGAGTACTCAGACAAAGTTCACTATAAATATAATCACTAGGGAAAGGAATAAAATAAATCATAATGTCTACAAATCAGTCTCCCCTTCTTGTACTAAGCTTATGCAGGACAAGAGCAGAAACCTTGTGCTAGATTTGCTACTTAGGTACATATTGGGGCACGGAACCTCACACAGCACTTCTCTGGGCAAGGCAAGGAATGACAAAGACATGTGAATGCAATAAAACTGTTGCGACAAAAATGCAGGTATCACTTCCTTCTATTTTATGTTCTTTAAGCAAAAAGCAAAGATGGAATATTGCTAAATCTTCTCTGTCCTTGACCTAGAATAAAGCGCTTTCTCCCCTGCAGTCCATCTTTCATCGTCCACAGAGCTCACATGGTTCGACTGATATAGGTGAACCAAGGTGATTTTAAATGATCTCCTATGAGAACCTGAGCTCCTAAAGAAAAGAATTCCTTCCTCTTTTTCTGTTGCCTACAGTTCCTCCGACAGGGTGCCTGGCCCGGCCACAGAGTTCAATAACTGCTGAACTGATGAATTTTCCATTGTCGTTCAGCTTTCTACCACTGAACCACTGCCAGCAACACTGAACCACTGAAAAATATACTAAGCTCACACTGGAAAAGGGAGTGTAGAACTTAAAAAGAGGGGAAGAAAAGGCCTCTATCTCTGTTTGACATTCCCCTCCTTGGAAGCCAGCAGAAGAGGTGAGGTGCAACCCTCCAGTTTGTGGGTGATTCGGAAATCTTGCAGTGTTTGAAAGTTGCAGACAGTCATTTCCTATGACCCGCTGGCCCACAAACCACAGAGGCTGAGCCAAGGACAGTGTTTGAGACACAGGAGGCCCTCCAGAAATGTACAAGGGCTAAAATGACGGATGGCAGGACTATTTTGTGCATTCAAAAGACACAAAGATTAGGGAAAGCCCCATCCTGGGGTGTCTGCAGAGTGCCTCCGAATCCTGACCACTGCTATTGTGAAGAGCCTGATAAAGAAGAGCAGACACTTGGTGGTGAAGAATTTGCCCCCCCCCCAAACACACCAGTGTAATTCCTATTCAGTCCCCATGTTATCAACAAAAAGTCTATGGCCATAAGGCACAAATTCTAGTTCCACTAGAAAGATAATTTTGCCTGAGTTTCGCCTAAGTTTCCCTACACCCCAAATGGTTGGGCTAACGAGGTCTGAAAAGCCTTTGTTAGAATTTTGTACCCAGTCTGAAATTTCCCAAACTAAATGATATGAAAAACAACAACAAAAAAAAAAAAAAAAAAAAAAAACAGAAGTCACCCAGTCATGAAAGTATGTTAGTCAAGTGAAAGAAAAAAAGTGAAAATTTTACTGGAAAGAGTTGGGATTGTTTATAGTGTAAAAAATAATAATAATAAATAAAAGACAAAGAAAGAATGGATACTTCCTTGCAAATTAATGAAGAGTTAGGAGAATTCTGGATGCAAAAGGAAATAAAGAATAAGGGTAGTGACACTCTGACTGTGATAAACAGTTATCCTGGGCAATTGTAGCCCTTGAAGATGTTCAAAATTTAGACATGTTTTTGTTTCTTATGGTTTGAGGAGATGAGTACTTTGCAATAAAGGCAGATCAAAGAATTCATTTTTCTACATCCATGAAGTTACAATAAATAAAAATAATATTTCTGATTAATAGTGTAAGGTTTAGAATTTTTCTATTTTGATCACGTAGTATTCTACCATATTTATTACAGTAAAGAAATCTAGAAAAGCAAATTACTATGAGAGTCACATTTTGCTTACTGATCTCACAGTTGCTGTTATTCAAGAGATTATTGTTGTAATGTTGATAACATTCAGGAATATTTTATATTTTTTCCAGTAAGACCACATCCTTAAAGACTGATGTCAGAAGAAATATTTGAAAAACTTTATTTGAGAATTCAAAATGTCAAGGTACAGGTGTACATATGTATATATAATTTGTAGCGTAAGTGTAAACACTGATGAATAGAAGACCACCAGCCAAATATAACATTATTCATCATGGTCCAATGAAGAAAAGACAGAAATCTGTAATACCATCCTAAATCTGGACCGCCAAAAATATGCAATTATTATTAGCATTTCTAGATACTAGATAAAATCCTTTATACACAGTGAATAACCAAACCGATATTTCAGGTCAATTAATGTACATAACTGTGGGTCACCTAATGAAAAATTAATATGCAATGACCTAGTTCTTAAAACAGAAAAATTATAAGGCAGGTTATACCATTTAAGTTTTCTTTATGTTTTCACAAGGAAATAGTCCATGGTTCTTCAAATGGAAAGTCTTATTTTTACATTTAAAATACAAAATTTGATCTCTACCACTTCACTAGCAATCCCAAACTGCAGGTCTACGTGAGAACTGCAGTAATTAAAGCATGCAGAGCAAGTCCTTCTTTGTCCAAGGGAGACAGGGAGATGTGGCCTAGGAAGTCCTAGCTCCAAAAGAACTCAGCTAGTTTGCACACGTGGGACTTGGCAGAGAGGAAAGGCTGTGTTCATGCAGCAGCCACTTGGAAGGGGTCCACAGGACCACCCGGGGCTGCCAGCTGCTCTGGAGCTTCACCCCTTAGCCACACCCATGTATGGCATTTTCAAGGCCTATTTAAGATTGTTACATAACCTACTTTACTATCATTTTCTTTCTTGAAAGTATTCTTTTTGTAATGCCTTTTTGAACAAGAAATTTGTGAAATATTAAATTTGCAGGAATTAGATTTTTTGGCATTAACGCTGGTATTCAAGGCCCATCTGTTTAGTGGGACTGTGTATCAGGATGGGACTGTTTAGGTTGAAGAGTGATTCAACTGTCTTATCACCTACTCATAAATGTGTTAGTTTTCTATGTGCACAAGGAGGTTGCAGAATGATACACAGTTTTAACATGCTAAGAAAAAAAATTAAATGGCGTAACTATTGTGAGATGACAGTGAGGGGGACTCATTTCTAATCTTTAAAAATGCTAAATTCAGTCACTCTTAGAGTAAAGACAAAATGACTCAATCCTTAAGCCTTTGGTCTTCACATCAGGCTGATTTCAAGGAGTGATCAGCTTTGCTAGTGACGTAAATAAAGTCAAAGTTGGTGATAATAGAAGATATGCAAGCACGATACTTGGACTACGTTTATCACTTCTCACATTTTGTTTGACAAAATGTTTAGACCATCATTTTGAACTATGTTTCCCCCCCCCCCCATTAGAGGGGCTGTGTTGACTTGAGATGGTGACCTGCTGATTAATTTAGAACTCAAGTAGCTAAGGCGACCTGGTCACCTACCCACTCCAATGTAACGCAGACCTACATAAAAGGCCTTTACGGTAAAGTCATCACATATCAGAATTGTGCTCCACTTCACCCTTTTAGTCACTTTTTCACCATTAAAATGAACCACAACACTAGGTCTTGGGATATAAATATACTTGAAGACTATTCATATAGTCATTTAGATACAGCAGAAAATGCTTCTATACATTTTCATGTTATAAAATAAATATATCAAATAAAAGTGATACATAACTGAATTATAATCTGTAATGTATTATTTGCATGTAGATGTCCATAAAGTAATTTATTAAAATAATCGGGGCTGGGGATGTGGCTTAATGGCAGAGTGCTTACCTACCATGCATGAGGCTTTGGATTCCATATCTAGTGCTGCCAAAAATAAAAATAATAAAATAATAAAATGCCCTCTGTTGAGAGTAACCATGCCATTAAAGTTCAGGTAACACCATAAGTAATAACTTTGTTGAAATTGTATTCAGTATTGAAAGGAGTATGAAATGGCAAAAAGATAAGATCCTAAAATTTTCATCTGTATAATTTAATTACACTAGATCTCAGTTTCTTCATCTGTAAAATGGGAACACCAGTGATCATTTGCCTAACTTAACAAGATAGTTTATGAATCAAATAAAATAAAGCAAGAAAACCTGGTTTTGAAATTTATAAATGGACAAAAAACCCCAGTTATCTCTGCCATTCACATTTTCTCATCCAAACAACTTTTTCATTTGCTTTTAAAAAATCAACCCCAATCCACACATGATGTGATTCTAATATAAAGCATCCACATCACAGACCTGGTTTTAAAGAAAAGGTTCTTAATTCCCATATACTGGGAAAGAGATTATCTCTGATAATGGAAATGTAAATCTCAGCTTGCTGTTGTTTATTCCAGACAGACATTTGTGTGTTAAGTCTGTTTATCAGGCAACACTTTGTCTAAGCCAGGAAGTAGTCAGTCTTTGTAACAAGATGTATGCAAATTAATTTCCCATGAGTCTCTGCAGCAAATTGTAGCAGGAAAAAAAAAATATTCCTTGTTACTTTACCAGCAAGCAGCTACCTCAAAAGTAGAATAGGACAGAGGAAGACCATGCTGATGAGTTTAAATGAGTCCTAAACATGTGCTCACAGTCTGTTGCTCTTTATTCTAAGCAGACGTAGTGCATTACATCTGTTTATCAGACAACACTCTGTCTGGATATTCAGGCTTTGGAACCTGTGTGAAAATAATCCAAGAAAGTAACCTGTCAGTGGCAAGACTCCAAACCTCCTGCCGCTTTAAGAATCTCTACCAAAGGAAGTACCCCCCAAACCTTGGAAACTTAAAAAAAAAAAATCCAGCTCCAACTTTTTATCCACTTTCTATCTGAAAAAAACTTTTCCATTTTCATTGTATTCTCTAATGGTATGACAGATTCCTGTCACAATAGTAAACTTTATCATCCAAATTAAACTGATAAATACAATATTTGCTAACAACACCCTATATATAACCAAAGCCAGGAAGCTTTTAAAATAAAACAATAGAAGAGTATTTATTCTCTACTTCTATTATTAAGGTATCCTGGAATCTTCTTTAGTTTAGTCCTAAAGTAACTATTTTTTTTTAAATCTATACATGAAGAGTTGAACAGTGTATTTCTTTTCTTTTAGCCTTTCTTGTTGGTTTTCAACTGGGTTTGAAAATCTCACCAAAGGAACCAAATTGGTTTAGCTTGTCTTCCTAGACAAAATAAACACTTTAGGACTCTACTTGTTTGTATTCTCCTCAGTGGCGCCTTATGCATCAGCAGCTAAAAACAAAGAAACTTTTTAGCTGCTCAGACAAAATGCAGAAGCTTCCCAAACAAGGCGGGGGAGGGGGCGAGAGCCCAGGGAGGGTGGGGTGGAGGAGTGTGCAGCAAGTCTGACAGTCCATTCAATATAGGGATGATGGCTATAATGCATCCAGGGTCCCCTTGCTAATTAAATATGCATTGGCACAGTTTTGATCGATGCAAGCCATGGATCAGATGACACACCTGCAAAATCTTGAGCACAGAGCTCCCAGGAAAAGGGAAAATACAGTCTTGTCTCCTTATCTTTGTTTTCAAAGGCTCTCAATTTCTGTGCTTAGATATCTAATTTAATTCTCTCACCCCTCAGCAAACTGGATTAGGGAAGTCAATACTGCCTTTGTGCATCGACAGGAAAACACAGCTTTCCTTTTATTCAATTTAGCTATGACCTTTAGACAAAGATAATGACAACTGTCTAAAAGTAAGGTTAAGGCCTCAAGAAGACCCTCAGAGCTAAGGCTCCCTAGGAATTTTGGGTGACAAGGTGGTGGGGTTTATGGTGACATTTTCCCTCCTGGTCAGGAAGAAGAAGGATTATGATTTAGTGGTGTCTGGTATAATAGGGACAGGAAAATAAAGGGAAGAGATTTAAAACCACGGATAAAATGATGAAATTCTCAAAAATCAACTGAGCCCTTTTATACACATACCCAAAATAATTTGGTGAGAGGACAGAATGAGAATGACACAGTAACAATTTGCCCCCAAAGTAGAGTCACTTAATAGAAGGTTGAAGATTCTGTGGTTGGGTAAGTCAGGAAGGTTTTTTGGTTGGTTTGTCGTCCCCACCCCTGTGGAAGCATTTGAGAAAACACGTCCCACCACTGTTGAAAGAGGTAACTAGAGATTTTGGACAACTCAGGGATTTTCTGCAGGGGTAGCAATGTTGACACCACTACTGTAACCAAAGGGGAAGTGATACTGGATCATTCTCCTAAAATGGCACGAGTTCCCTTTTAATTTGGGGGGTCTACTGATTGCATTTATTCATCTATTATTTCACTCAGCTTCCACTATGTGCCTTGTGTCCTATGTACCTCCTGATACAGAATGGAGAAAGGCAGGCCCGTGCCCTCAAGGAGCTCACAGTGGATCAGCATGATTACAGAACCAAGATTCTGTGCCATCCCCTCTTGACTGAATTCTGTCTGCTGATGAAATTAAGGTAGAGCAACAAGTTATTGTGCACCTTTGTAGTTGCCTGTGTTCTTTTAGTGTTAAAAGCAATTGGTTTCATTAAATGTATCCTCAAAACAATATTTGTAGGAGGCCTACATCCTAATTGCTAGTGGTAATGGTTAGAGATAGCTTTTCTAGTGAGACAGACAGGTTTAGACAGAGTTCTTTTAAGTGAAATATTGGACTATCACTGCAAAATTAGCATTGTTGGAAGTGGTGTCAATTATCAAACTAAGTTTAAAAAATAAGACTTTACCCCTTAAAAACAATTTCATACACAGTTTTTGAATGCTAATCCTGATCAGGCCCAGTGTCCTCCTTTTTACAGAAGTGACAATTCTAGCAGAGGCAGCTGTGGTACAGTGAAAAGCGCAAAGGACTTGGTTTAAGAAAATCTGGGTTTGAGCCCCTTCTTTGCCATTTCCTAGAACTGTGGAGCTGGGCAAGCCCCATTCACCTTCCTAAGCCTCGATTTACTCATCTTCGAAATATCTGATCCTCCAGACTCTGAGAACTGAATGGCATGACTTAAAGCACCTTGTAAAATATGAGGCACTGTAATTCTGAAACAGGACATTACATAGGATCAGGTTTTCTAAAATATATAAACTACTTAAAGAATCACAATGCCTATTTTTATTTCTTGTCTTATTTTTACCTGCAGGTAGCGTAGTATCTTGAATATATAGATCCTAATCCATATTTGTTAAAATGGAATTGAAAGAAGTGAAACAACAGCTCCTCTGAGGCCATGAAATACAACAGGCCATATCTTGGGAGATGTCCACAGATCTTTTGGGGTGGATTTTCTGGCGTTGGGGAGGCTGCCTGGCTGGAGGGTGTTGTACTCCATGTGGTGAGGATAGAGTGTAAGGGTGTCAGAAAGCCTACTTTCTGGTCCTGAATTGCCCATTTTTTTCCTCCTTGGACATGTAAATTCTCACCTCTCCAGGCTGCAACAGCTACAAAGATGAAGGTGGTTTTGTATCCTGTGAAAGTTGTCTCCAGCCCTGGAGTTCTGAGTTTGAGACAGATCATTAGCATTGGCATTGCGGGTCTGTCAGGTGCATTTAAGGCTGGGACCCTCACTTCATCCAAAGGGACTGGGAGCTATTAGCTTATTTGCTGCTGACCATAAGCACGGTCAGAAATAACGTGAGTGCAAGAGCCATTATAAGTCAAAGACTGTCTCTACTTATAAATGACCACAAATAGCCCACGAAGAGTTGTAAATGTTTATCTGCAGTAACTGGGCCAACGCCTGACCACAGAAGCCCACAAACAGTGTTTTCTCTTTATAACTTGACCTATCCTGTCATCTAAAACATTAGAAAATGTTTTGTTCTAACAGCTACTGAATAAAGTATCCTTTAAAGAACTTAGTGTAGGTGAAAGGTCCTAGAATGTGGGGTAATACTTTTTGTTTTGTTTTGTGGAGGTGAGGATCAAACCCAAGGCCTGTATATACTAGGCGAGTGCTCTACTACCGAGCTACAACCTCAGCCCCTAGGACAATACTTTGAAGAACAATTTCAGATTAAAACATCTCAAGTGTCTATCTTTAAAGTAATGTGACTTCATTTTCCACTTTGACAATAACTTTCCCTAATCATTTGATTTTTTAATCTATAACAAATATGCACGAATATAGAGAGTTACTGGTTTGGTCAATCCAAAAACATTCCTCAAGTTTCCCAGAGTGAAGCTCGGGTAAAATCTGAACATTTCAAAATGTACTCAAGCTTCTTTCAAGTGGAAATAGTTACATATTTTTTGCTTCTATGTCCTTATGATAGATAAAATGATTTAAATGATTTCAGTGAATCATTCTACTTTTAGGAGTTTCCGTTTGTAGTCTATCATGGCTTTCTTCCTGACATATGCAGTGCTAAGTTATTTAAAATTAATTGCAGTACAATATTTTAAAATTTCTTCACATGGTGCTAATCTCGAGTGCTTTGGATGTTTGAACCACACTTGGAAGCCATCAAGTCCTGTGTATCCTCATAGCAGTTGAACATGCTGAAAAGATTAGACAGTGATTCTCCAGTGAACTTTAATCTATAACCAAAGCTAGACAGGATTATAAAATTTCAAAAATGTGTGAGTTGATACAAATGAGAAAACTGCAAACATTCCTTATAATAAGGGGGAAAGATAACCCAAACACATGATTTTACTTATTATTAGGTCTGAAATCCTGAAAAAAAAGCTTTCAGAAATCCACCACTGATCTGGGGATACCACACACTCATTCCCTCACCTTCATCTAAAGTTCATTTTATATGGTGTTCTGGCTTTCATTTTAGGATGCAATCTCCTTTTTTCTCCCTGGGACTATGTTGGGTGGGAGATAAAAGTATTTTCCATCCCAGTAACTCAGTATGGATGAGTAATTTGCTCAGTAATAATCCTAAAATTAAATTGTCTGCCATACAATGCCTCGTAATAGTTTGTGTAGGATTAGCCAAATGAACTATCTTCAGGATGTGATTTTTTTAAAGCTTCTTTTTCATCAACTAGATTTATTTTAATAAAAAGTCATGTTTACTAGGAGGTCTTTCTCTAATATAAGTACTATTTCTACATCTCTCCTCAGAAAACAAGTGTAAATGGGTGATTGGAACTTTGCTTCACTTTTCAAAAATCAGCCCAGATCCCTCACTCCCAAGAATGACTCATAATTAACCTTTCTTAGGAGGAAGAAGCTTGTTATTTCTCAATCAAATATTTATCATCACCTGTGGTCTGCAAAGCACTGTGAGATGTTGCTCAGTCCTGAAGGAGCTTATCAGGCGCACTAAGAATTCCATTCACTCAACTCTGTCGTATTTATAAAAGTGTACGCTACTTGTTCTCTAAGAGTAGTTACTTCCCATCGCCTCCACTGTTGGAAACATGGAGTTTCTACAAGTTAGACCCCTTTCCAGAGTTAGGCAGCAATGGGAGGGAGAGGCAGAGATTGCTATAAGTCAGAAATGCCTCGTTTGTTTTTTATTCAACAAAAATCACAAATCTCCCAATCTGGAGTTTCAGATATTTTGGTCATGGTGGAGGCACACGCATGAGCAAACGCTTATGAGAAGGTGAGGGACCAGCGTGGAAAACAAAAGCGGGTGGCTAAGCATGCCCACACTTGCACGACCTCACCCACACCCACCCCTGCTGGGCTCCAGGGCGATGCCTACACCCCACTGCATCAGCCCCAATAGAGCACTGACCTGTGTTCAGGGTGAATTCAGTATCACCTCTACCTTTTCAGGTCTGCAGTCTTAAATAAGCCAAAAATCAATAGTGACTCAATCATGTTTGATTGAACTCTATGAATGTCCTTCCTCAACTCTGTCCTGTTTGTTTATGTTAATATATATATATATATTAACAATTTTCAAAGGAAAAATGATTTAAAAAAAGAAAGTGCAGGCACTGCAGCACATGCCTGTAATCCCAGTGGCTTGGAAGGCTGAGGCAGGAAGATCGTGAGTTCAAAGCCAGCCTCAGTGATGGCGAGGCAAGGTGCTTAGCAACTCAGTGAGACCCTGTCTCTAAATAAAATACCACATAGAGCTGGGGATGTGGCTCAGTGGTCAGGTTCAATCCCTGGTACCAAAAACAAAAGAGAAAGTAGTATCAAAAGACATAGTATCCTTTGATCCTTTGAGCAAGTGACATAAATGTCACTCTTGAGACAAGATAGGAAATTTTATTTGCTACAGACTTGGGAAAATATGCAAGTAAAAATCAGAATTTATTCGGGAATTAAAGATGAACTCATATATGGCATAGTGTCTTTGAGCTACCAGGTTGGTTTGGGAGATGGATGGAACAATAACAGAAGAATTTAACGTGGAGATGATCAAAAAGAAGGACTGAACGCCCTTTTATCATTTCCTTTGATGCTATCACCTCCAAAAGCAGTACACAATTCCTTAAGGAGGATTTTCCCTTTAGTAACAGCTCTGGTTTGCATATGGTCTGTCCTCCAAGGATTCACGTGTTGGAAGCTTAGTCCCCAGTGTGGCAGTATTGGGAGGTGGTGAAACCTTTAAGAGGTGGGGCCTAGTGGAAAGTACTTAGGTCACTGAGGGTGCTGTCCCTTGGAAAAAATAATGTTGTTCTTCTGGTACCCTGGTTGCCTGGCCCCTCCCTTGTCTTTCTCTGACTTTTTGACTTATCACATGACATCTCTCTCTCTTGCATATTCTCCTGTAATGCAGCTAGGGATCCTCTTCCCAGAACTGAGACCATTACTGTTTGGCATTCAGACCCCTGAATAAAACTTAACAAACTCTTTTCTTTATAAGTTACTGGCCTCAGGTATTTTGTTATAGTAATGGAAATGGACTAACAGTATTTGGGGACAGTATTTTCTTCTTACTTTTACCCAAATTATTTCCAAAAAATCATCAAGTTGGCTTTCATTTTCTACTTTATACTTTAACAACTCATCTAATGATTTGATTTACTTATCTTTCTTCTCTAAATAAAACTCTTGTAGAAAGGGGGAAAAAATTAAAGTCTTAGTCAACAAAGCTGCAAGTCTATCTACAAAACAGCCTCATGTCTACACCACTACAAACATATGTCCTCTCAATTTTCCTTACTATCACACACATTATGCTTTAATACCACCACGCTAATATTGTAGGGACATGCTTAAGGCTTCCCAGGAGAAGACTTTAAACAAACATATTTGTAAGGTCTTTCATTAAAAACATTAGGCAAAAAGAAAATTTTAAATTAACAGAAAGAGTAACATTTCATCAGCAGTAGAAAAATAAATTATTCAAATTGCACACACTGACATCATCATGAATAGGAGCACGTTCTTAGGAACCTTATTGAGGAAAGCTGGTATTTATACAGAAATTGGGAGCAAAACAAAACAAAAAAGAAGAAGATCTTATCCATTGCTTTTCCTAACCCAATCAAAACTCCCTATTATGGCACTCCAGAGGCACAAGCTCTCCATTTCCATAAGGAAAGAAACCAAAGAACAACATTCAAAAGTCCCAAGACTCTTAAGAGAAGAAATTCTTGCCGAAAACATCAAATGTTACTCAACATTTTCAAGTAACCATGATATGTCAAACAGACCACATGATGCAAGTACATTTAAATATAAGTTTCTATTTCTGTTTTTAAAATAAAAAAGATCAGAAATCTGAATCTGGGAAAGCAAATCTCTTGCAGGTTTAGAAAGCACAGACAAAACCTGGCAAAAGAAAACACTCTTCACCGCCACCATCTGCTTTCTGGCACACGGAGGAAACTTACTAACAGCAACGTTTTCTTACATTAGAAAACCCACTAATTAGTTTTGTTGTAATAAGGAAAGTAACCTTCGCAGGGAGGCAGGTCGCCAGCTCGCCTTCTTCTTGCTGCTCCGGCCCCTCACGTGAGGCCTGTGGCATCCCCTGTGAGGTCAGCCTCCAACTCCCCTCTGCAGGGGGACTCCATCCCCCCTGTTTAAGCATTCGCAAACGGGAGAGCAGCAGAGGAGAAGCCTGGAGGCATTTGTCTTCACAGCCTCCCAGAACTGATGGTTAGAAACCTGGGTCTCACTCACCTCTCAGTTAAGGCCACTAAGCTAGATTAGCTCTAGGTTTCCCCTAAAATTCCTCAATTCTTTGAGTTTAAATCTTTTTCTTTTTTCCCCCTAAGAGTCACACATCCCAAGAAACTAATGATCACAAAAAGACTAGATGGAACTCGGGATGTCACCAATAAACCGGAAATAACTTTGGAAATATTGTCATCGATGTACTGACTTAAATGTTACAAATCATTTAGCAACCAAAGAAATGGAAGCTACTAAAATTCCTTGATCATCTACTCCAGCTACTCAGTCCACATAACTTTGTTATGTGCCTTTGGGGTGCCAAGTCCTACAGTGTGGACTGGAGATGGAATGCCAAAAGGCTCACCAACTCGGTATCACAGGACATTTGCAGGCCGGGGTGGATATTCACCCTCAGAAGACCCACTGACCAACTGCAAAACACAACGCGGTATAGAAGAGCAAAGAAGCTACCGTGGAAGAGAGAAGCTCACTTGCCTCACTGAGACATTTGCTTAAAAATTTATGTGAAAAGAAAACAGATGGGCACAAATATTTTTCTGAAAACTGATGTGGAAAATAGATGTCCTATCTTTAGAAGTAGTTGGGAAAGATGTCTGAGGCCTAAGTGGCCTCTGCCCTGAGCAGACAAATTCATGACTGCAAAAAAACTCACCTCTCTCATCCCTTTGATTTTGTTTCCAATAGACTCCAATTTAGCTAAGTTTAAAACCCAAACTGCAACACAGGATCATCTATTGCAAATTCAAAAGTTCCACTGCTTAAGGAATGAATGATGGACTACAGCGAAGTTTAATTAACACTCTGGTATTGCACAGACAGGCCCATACAATTATACTCAACTGTAGAACAACAATATGTTGATATATTCACTCATCTTAAGGACAAGTGCCCACTGGGTTTATTAACTCTCAATTGTCATTAAAATACATTAATTAAAACTGTAACACTTGGCCCAATGCTTTCTATCAAACATTTGAAAAGATTTTGGTCAATTTGTATAGTTCTGGTTTTGCTTTCACCCTATTTACATCAACACCCTTCTCGGGCAAAGTAATTATGTCCTTTTCCCATTCCTGTTATCACATTTCTACAGCACAGATCTCTCTCCTGAAATCAGAAGGCTATCCAGTGCAGAAGAGGATAAAGTCAGAATCCTTTCCCTTGTCTTGGCAGAATTAATCACTCCTTCCTCTGGCCCTCTTCACCCTGGTGACTGAGACTGGAGCTCTGAGCCTATTACATTTCTGTGTGTCTAATTCCCATGTGCATTCCATTGCTGACCAGGTGTGAGCACTTGAAGGCACACTGCGTGCACAAAGTAAATGTTCAATAAGCAAGCCTGAGAGGGGATCAGAGGAAGCTGGGCAAGACTTCTCAGCAAGAGCCACTCCAGAGACGGCTTACAGACTTACCTCTTTAGACAAACAAAGTCCAATCTGGAAGAAAAGCTAGTTTTTCTAAGGAAGGCTAACCTTCCTGAAATGGCTAGACATATGGGAGCAACTTCCCTCTGTCAGAGATGGAAAACATTTTACCTAATATTCACAATAGCCTTATAAAATAATGTAACATGTGAAACATAAACCATAAAAATTGGAATCTAAAAGGAAAGTGGATTATTCAACTTACAGGACCAATCTGACAATTTGAAAAACTTTTAAATACATCTGTCTTTAAAAACATTTTCTGTTTCTATAGTAGGAGGAACAAGGTGAAGCTTAGAATTAATTTTTTGTTTACAGTGAATCTGGTTAGGTCCTTCCCAAAGAAAATTCCTAGGTATATGATGCCTGGCCTCATATCTATGGCTGCATAATCACCATGTTTAGACTTATACATCAATAAGGCTGCTGTCACTGGGAGGAGAACAGCAACCAAGTAAGTAATGAGAAGTGTCATTTAGATAATTACAAATATAATATGGAAAGCTTCTTTTGGTTTTCATTCTAGCTTGTATCTAAGAATATGGACCTCAAACTGTGTTGAAAATGTCAGCTGGTGACCCACTGCAACCTGTAGTCTACTTGCCACATGCTATTTCCTTCAACTGAACTGCTTATGTCATTGGCTTCATAAAGGCACAATTTCAAATACTTTAAATTTCTTTTTTAAAATATCTAAAGTTGAGAATGCCATTTCCAAAATTAACCAAAAGTTCTGAAAATGGATATTTTTATATATCCACATGGTTATTGGATGCTATTTATTAACAGACTATATTTCAAATATTCATGAAGTGATGTGATTTTTATACGGATGATAAAATAACATAATGCATGCTTTCAAGGCAGGTCAGTACCTATGAAACATGATGAGGAACTAAGAATAAAGATTAAGGAAATACTATTAAGTATTCAATAATACAATGAGAGAGAGAAAAAAAGCATCACTTAAAAACTAAAAACTTCATGGTCAGAGACAACGTTCCAGCTTGACAGAAAGTGGTCACTCCTGAGCTACCCCAAGGCAGCACAGACAAACCAATTCCCGCTCTATCTCCTAACTATGCGATCCTCACCCCTCTGGGTAACTGGAGTAAAACTCAGCTAAAGAAACTGGGTTTCCCTCTGGCTCAGTAAAGGAACAGCCCTTGAAAACTAAAAGTAAAATGTATTTGCAAATTCGCTACAATAAGTGGCCTATAATAAAAACAACTGGTTGTCCTTTCATTATAACATTTGATTGAGCTCTAAAGTTGGAAGGCTTTAATTTTTATTTACCAAGTATGTAAAAATGGTGCAACTTTCTCTCAAGCCTTGTGATTCTCTTCTAGGCCACCATAAGTATACACATACACAGTCACACCCAAACCGAAAAACAGCAATTATCAATTGACTGTCTGGTTGTATTTCCCTCTTGATTAGAAATAAAAGAAATGTAGAATCTGGGTTCAGAGAATTCTTATTTTCTGATTTAAGAACAACACTTAGGGACTAAACAGTACGCCAAGCTAAGGACTAGAAGTGCTTCCTACAGAGCTTACACTTGGCCTTCTTGGGGGCAGACTAGCAACAGCCACACGGGTGAATGTGGGACGCCTGAGTCCCAATTCAAAATCAACTACAGGGGGACAGGATGGGGAAAGGCTGGTCAATGGGAACTAAGTCACGGTTAGGAGCAAGAAGTTCTGGGGTGCTACTATACAGCAGGCTGGCTCTAGAGAACAATAATGTTCTGTAAATTTCAAAAAGCTAGGAGAAAAGATTTTTGCAAGTTTTCACCATAAAGTAATGATAAATGTTTGAGGAGATACATGCTTAAAATGATTTAAACATTACACAATTACACGTGTATTGAAATATTGCATGGCATCCCCACTAATCCACAGAGTTTTTATGCATCGGTTAAAAATACATTTTTAAAAAATAAAAAAGCAACTACCAAAAGGTCTGTATTACCAAAGATTTGTATCACACAGCAAAGAGCCAAAGCTATTTTTGGGACATGGAAACTCCATGACAGTAGGACGTCTAGGATCCCTGTGTGATGCCAAGAAAAGAGAGCCACTTTTTTTTTTTTTTTTTTTTTACCCACTCCAGCAACTGTCAGTCAGGTTCCTGGGTGACTACGGACCAAAACCTTCCACCAAAACCCAAATCTGAGTGGGGAGTCTGTTTTCATAGTGGAATCCAATCAAAATCTACTCTCTAAAGTTACTGAGTCTCCTAATGTCGCATACTTCTAATGTGACCACATTTCAAACTGTTTACCCATCACAACAAGATCTGAATTACATATGGCATGTCTCCTGGCTCTGTTTCCTTTATTATATGTGTGGCTTCATCTTTCTAAGTTCGGACTGTTATCCCATTTTAGAAGGTCAGGAGAATGTGATGCATGATGCAAATGAATTTCAAGCCATCGTATGATATCTATGCTTGATAATTTTTCCTGGGTTTACACCAAAAGAATCCCTGCATACTGAAGATTAAACATTTTTTTAAAATGCTAGAACACTGAGCCCTCCTTTCAAACAATTCAAAGCACATTGCTGACACAGCAACACTGTGGCCTCAGAGAGACTGTGGGAAATGTCAAATTTATGGTCCTGGGGGTGATTGGTGGATGGTTTTGTGGTGTGTATGGTGTTTTGTTTTGTTTTGTGTGTGCTTTTTCTTTTCTCTTTTGAGCCTCTGACAGAAACAGAGCTCTACAAACTTTCTGGCGACCTCCCAGGAAAACAGAAGGAAGCTGTACCCCGTACTTCCCCCTGGGATCTAATGAAATATACAGCCTCTGGGCTTCTTTCAATTTGGACTTTCAGATTGCTAAGCCAGTGAAAAGGGGATCCTAGCTGTCACAAACGTCACATGGTCAGGGTCACCTGCTGCTCGGGGGTTCTCATGCCAGTTGTTGACATAATAAGCACCCCTTACACTTTAATTACAATTCACAGTGTGCAAACTATGCAATCTGCTTTAAGGCAGGCTTGTCTTTTAAATCAACGCTAAAATTCTATTACTAATATGGCAATGAAATGTAGCAGAGGAAGGGTGTGTCCAGATGACTAGTTTTCTGCTGATATCTGCCATTTGAGGGAGAGATGGCAGCATTTTCCAGAATATAAAATGGTGTTGCTCCCTCTTATTATGGGAGATGATATTTTTACCCTGATATCTGAGCAGGCCACCAAGATGCAGGACAATGTGCTAAACAGATAGCATTTTTACATTTGTATAACTATCATAGTTTTTTGTTGTTGTTGTTGCTGTTGTTGTTTCTCCACATGGGGCACTGAGCTATTCTATCAAGTATCTTGCCTTCCAACAGGACTACACAATTGTTAAAGGACAGGGAATTTCTACTTCCCTCCTATCTTCCCCTTTAAACCTAGGGCAGTGCTAGAGATTCTAACAGGAGCTTAACTAAGTTGTGTTGATGCTCTATCATTTACTGGACCCTCGTATTTTGCTAACTACGGATCCTGCAAGCTATACTCTTGCAATCAAAACATGAAAGGTCATTTTAGAACAGAGCCCATTTAAAAGAATATGACAATATAGGGAGCTGTTTAAAAAGTGCTAACACATAATTATAGTCTACAGTTTTCTCCAAAAACAACAGTGGAAATTAGTAACAATTCTATTACAGAGAACTACTATAAACTAGGTGGGCTAACCTTTGAATGAACTATCCCAGCACTCTGGGAATTGCAATCTCATTTTCAGTGCCACAAATGACGTAAGATGTAACACATGAAATAAACCATGTAAAGTGCTTAAATGCTGCTGGAGTCTTACTCAAGCACCTCAGTTGAGCCCCACTGTAAAGCAGCAGTACAACCAGCAATGTCAAATTAAACAAACAAAAGAACTCCAAACTTCCAGACAGAGTAAATAGATTAAAAATGATAATAATAAATAATAGTAACAATAATACCTATCCTTGCCTTAATGAAAGGATGCACCCGATTACAAATGCATGGAGAGGTCACCTTAGTCAACAATTGTTCATTATTGTTTTGGGGTGCCATTCAACACCAAGATAAACCACCACAACAAAAGACAAAATTTATTTTATTTAGATATGGTTATTCTAACACAGGGAGCACATACCTCTTCCACTGTCCTCTCAAAAACAGCAGTTTCTCTGGGAAAACTTTCCATACTTTGGCTACTGGGTTTCATATTCTGTTTCTTATTTGAACACATTCAGTCCTCACCTGGCTCTCTGCCATCCCCACTAAACCACTTGACCTCTAGTTGCACAACAGTCCCCATCTGTGAGTCAGTCATTCTCAGGAGACAAAGAGGGGCTCTGAGAAGTTCAAGTTCACCACGGACATCAGCATTCAGCCTCCCTCTGTGCTCCCATTTTGATATAATAGTTTATATCATGTTCTCCAAAAGGTAATCTCCAACAAGTGCCAACTCTGGTACCTGTACCTGATCGTGTACTCAGGCCCAACTGGAAAATAGACCCTGACTTGTTTTTCCTAAAACAAAGTTCTGATACTGGAACCCAAACGATCACGTGGAGCCCGGAGACCTGCTGACAGACTTCTCTGGTTGCAGCCACTTGACAGAATAAGTGTCACCTTCTCATGTACTCTGCTTCTTGGTTTTGCTCAACTTTGGGGACATTTATCCTCTCAGTTAGACCTCCAGGTTGTGTACTGCTCCACTAAGTCACCAGCAAACCTCTCTATTTCGACCATTTGGAAGCTCCTTCTGGCTATACCTAACCACCTTAAGGAATTTCCAAACTGGGTCAACCTCAAAATATATCAGACTCCACTTATTAATTTCAGGTCTTGGCTCTTTATACACCTCACCCTCCAGAATATATAGCCCATCTACCAATTCTGTCTTCTTTTCCTTGGAAGGAAGAAAACAGAAATTTTCTTAAAACTCTGTAAAAAATGTGAATAAGAACTAGAGCCGAAGCTCTCTATTCAATACTATTAGATAATTAGTTATTAAAAAAAAAAACTTAGTAGATTTTTTAAAAATATACCCCTTAAACATTTTAGATTTGACACATATATGTACATCCCTTAGCCAATCTTTTTAAGCCAAGACCCAACTCTTAAGAATGAGTTTTAACTGGAGCCCTGTAGCATCCTTGTTACATAAACTGCACCTATAAGGTATAATATAAGATTTTCAGTTTCATCTGCATAAAAGGCATATTTAAAGATGTTTCTAAAATAATCTAGGCAAAGACAGTGTTTATATTTATACAAGTTCCTCTAATCTTTTACAGTAGTCTGTCTCACATTTAATCTGACAGAAATTTTTGTAACTCGCCTTTACTGTCTTTCTAAAGTACTGGCTTAGTGTCATAGGAAAACAAAAAAAAAACAAAAAAAAAACCTTTCTTTTTCATTTTGTACTTCAATGAAATTAGTTCACATAAATTAAATTAAATTAAATTAAATCAAATTAAATTAAATACCATTATCAATATGAGTGTAAGCCAGTCTGGGAATAACACAACTGACATCTAGTAAGCACACAACTGGTAGAAACTAAAGTGCTAGGGTGTGCTAGCTGGCACTGGCCATGAGCACTCAATGTGCTACAGGTATTAGTTGGCATATATAAAGAAAACAACTATATTCCTTAGTGTTGAAAGCTGGTTAATACTGAGCTTCTACTACGAGGGTCATAATTCTAATAGTCACTAAGTGAGTATTATGAGCAGGTACAGATGCTGCATACATCATGCCTGAAGTTGAATTTAGTGTTGAAAAAGACATCTTTCCCAACATTGTAGCAAAGCTCCAGTTTTTAATATTATTAAGAAAGTTAAAAATAATTAGAATAACTTCTCATTGGAGCTACTATTTAAAATGGTAACTGAGTCAATTCTTCTAAATGCCTGCCATAAAAGACTTAATATTTAAGTTGATTCAAAAGTATTTAAAGAGCAAGAAAAATAATTAGACAGTTTAGCTCATTTTCAAATTTTAACTCTATTTATATTTTTGTTATTTCGGACCACTATGAGAACACTATTATTTATATCGTCATTTAAATTTGTGATGGGCAAAACATTTTTTTAATTAGAGACACTGTCTTAATTGAAAACTAATTCCCATTTTAACATCAGTTAGTTTGACAATCAAAAATAATCACATAGGGCTGGAATTGTGGCTCAGTGGTAGAGCACTTGCCTAGCATGCATGAGGCACTGGGTTTGTACCCTGCACCACATTAAAAAAAAACTAAGTAAACAAAATAAAGGTATTATGTCCATCCACAGCTAAAAATAGTTTTCAAAAATCACATAAATTAGATGGTTATGAATTTTTAGCATTTTATGATCTTCAGGTTAATATAATTATCATTTTTATAAATGATAAATTATTTTATAAATAATAGTGTTTAAGATTAATCTTTCAGCAGCAAAAACCATTACTTTCAACCTTCTGTTTATTATTATCAGTGTACTTATTATCAGCTACAAAACAAGTGTACTGCATAATTGTGTACATATGTGATGATAATGACAGTGACAGCAACATCCAGCATTTACTGCCTGCCTAAAAGTAACAACAATGGCCAAACTACAAGCTAAATGATTTACACACACCCATAACTTTCTCAGCAACTTCTGCAGAGTAAATATAATTATCCATTTCAGGTTCAGGAGACCGAGACAGAACTAAAAGAAAAATCTGGAACTCAAAAACAGATTGACTCCAAACTTAGGTTTTCCCACTTCAACAAGTCTGTGTGTGTGTGTGTGTGTGTGTGTGTGTGTGTGTGTGTTTTATATTTAAAGTAAACCAGAGATCACAGACTTTCCTTTCTAGTGAAATTTTATTTGTACAGATGTGTGTACATGTAGACACACATGTGCGTGTGTATGTGTGTGCGCGCGCACACACACACACACACACACACTTTAGTTAAATCAATTACATATGCAAAAGAAAAGTGAGCCAGGGCTAAGTTATTAAAAGAAGCCTTTGAAGCAAGGAGCGATGATGTGTGAAAGACATGCCACAAAAGTTTATTTAAACAAAGAACAAGTACAGAGGGATGGAACAAAAGTGAAAATAGGGAAATGAAAGCACTCCATCTCTTTTCTGTGTATACAGATTTCTCCTACATAGCAAAGACAGAAAGAGATGTCTGGAATTTATGGAACATCCAAAACTGAAATGAGCTCCATCAAACTAGAGTTTGAATGAACCAAATCCACACTGATTCTCAATGAGGTTTTCTATGTTAAACACAATGATTTTAATCCTAGGAAGATCTTTAATATTAAACGTAATTTCTTACTTACAAGGACAAAATTTCAAGCTAAGATTCTTAAAAATATTTTATAGTATCTTTCTTAGTGGAAAGTTATAAAAGCAAAATCTCTGATTTCACTTCAGAATAGAGATTAAAAAGTCTTTTTACTTTGCATTCATAATGCTCTGCAGAACATTTCAATATCCCAAAGTACATTTCAATAGACACTAAACCGATCCAGGTTTTTCTTACAATTTAAATTTTTGTCTGTTTATCTTAATTAAAAATGAAAAATTCAGCCAATAACACAGATTATATTAATGACACATAACCATCCAGGTCATATGGAACCTGACATGGTATTGCCTGAAATAAATATTTCCTTTTTAGCAAAACAAAAGACAACATTTAAATCGCCCTTGGGAACAGAAAGAGTGCCCAAAAAGTTGTAAAGGAGAAAGGTGGAGTTGCTCCTTTAATCTGAAGTTAAAAATAATTTTGTCAGCTTGAATTTAAACAGATATTATTATAAAACTCTTCTAGTGACTTCATGCTTATAGAAGGCACTACTGCCTTTGGATATCAATGGAAGCACATTTCTAGCACTTATATTATTACAAACACTGAAAATGGCCTCCAGAAGCTTTTAGCAACATACTCTTTGTCTTGTTTCCAAAGAAGCAATCCAATTAAAATGATTATTTTCAGCATGGAGGACTAGGACAAGGAACTGCACCTTTTACTCAGCATCTTTCAAACACTATGGCAAAGGATATAGGAAAATACATTTGAAAAGATCCACATACTTTCTGTGTACTTGTATTAACCAAGCATAATTTACAAATATTTTTCTAGAAAAGAAATTGTGTATTTTGTTCTGCCCCTTTCAGTAAGAATCCACACATAATGAATCCAACCTCTTACCATGCTTCCTTACTTTAACTATTTCATAAAAAATTGGGACCTTCAAACTCATCAACAGGAACATGGTAATGAATACCATGATACACTTTAGATTGATACATTCCTTCCACCTCCTAAGTCACAATTCCCACATTCAATAGCAAATACTATGCTAAGCACACAGAAGACACTTAATAAATGTATTGGCCAAATTAATTTTCTTATAAGAGAATTACTTTTTGTTTGCCCTAACTGTAACAATTGGTTAGTAAATGTTTTGGTTTATAGAATAGAACTATTTCCTTATGAGACAAATTTATTAGTTTATCAGTTTAAAATTTTTTCCTTTATTATTTCTAAAAACTGAATTTGTGGCCATTTTTTTCAATCAACAAATATTTATTAAGCATCTTTGATAAATTGTGCTTTTAAACGGCTTACATTATGATGCTAATCAGATTAGAAAGTAAAAACTTAGTGTTTTATACTTTCAGGATGCATGTCATGTACAAGATGAATGCCTTCCTTTTAAGATATCTGAATGGATCACCAAATGACTACTACTTTTCTCATACAACTCAGATAAATAATTAAAAGGAGATATACACAGATTGGTTGCATACTTAAGAGTCAGAATCAATTAAAAACAAAATTGTGTGTATGCTCTTCCAATAATAATCACTTCAGGGACCATGATGCTACCTTTCTGTTTGCAAAACCACTGTGGTCTGGTTAGAGCCTTGATGTTATTTCTCTATGAATGTTTAGCAAGTGGGTGTGTACAGAGGTATATGGAATTTGGGATGGGATTAAATTGGCAATTTTTCAGTTCCTAAAACTTTTATAATTAAGTGCTTTATAAGTTTCTTATAATACCTAAAAATGATCATCAAATATGTATTGAGCACACCTAAAGTGGATGGTTCTTGTTTAAGTTGGTATTTAAGTCAGGACTGCAGTATGGATATCTTCCACGCTAAAGAATTCAGGACTGATTTTAAAAATCTCCTTTATTAATGATCTCAAGAGTTTTCCTATGCAACTTAACAATAGGCAGCAGTCTTGCGCCAAGCAAAAGAACAGAGCCTAAGAAAGATGCCACAGTAAGAGACACAAAGGATCGTAAGGACAGGTGGTTACTCTTAATTTAGTCAAGTTTGGGGATTCCAGACAGTCTGAAACTCTCCCTCTAAAGGCTGAGTTCTAATATCAGGAAGCTGATCTGTGCATAACAAAGTTTGGGTTTGAAGTTTTCCAAAATCCATGTAACCCTATCTTGCATTACTATGCATACAGGTCATAATTATTCTCAACATTATAATTTTCCTTCATTTTCACTTGAATCCACCACCATATGCTATGGTTAGTGGTGCAAAGATTTGTCTCCCGGTTGGAGGAGAGCTAGTTAAGGTCAAACTTTTTTTTTTTTTCCTGCACCTTGTTCAGGGTCTTGGTAACTGCAGACTAACATTTGCTTATCACCCTATACAACTCCAAGAATTATTTGAAATTTTCAAAGAGGAAAGTTAGCCTATAATGCATTCAGAAACAATGATGTAAGATAACATTCTCACCAAAACCCAAAAAGTTCAAAACCAGGAAACACTTACTATAAAGGAAGTCATGAGGATACTTATTCATTCTCCAATTTAACGGACTCGAGAAAGTTCTCAGGATTATGTGGGCAGTAGACTGTTTCTGGCCCTGAGATTAGTACCCACCTCTCAAGCTAAAAACATTGTCCAGCTGTGAAATAAATGATGGCTGGAAGGAATAAAATGGTGGCAGCACACTAACTCAGAGGCTCAACGTTTTGTAGGCAGCAAACAGATATTGCAGTGAGGCAGGACTGGTGACCAGATGTCAGCATGAGCCTGAGGGCACCTTTTCCCTCCTCTCCCCCAGGATTCTGCTTTCTTCCCCCACCCATTAAGGGTGGCACCAAGAGTAATTACGGCATGCCCCAAGTGGACTGTGCCAGGCAGGCAGCTGTAACACCTGTCACTAGGTCTGCACGATGTTAACAAGAATCCAGAAAGTAGCTTTAATGAGCTGTACCTGCTACAGACAGAGCCTAGTGTGGTGCTGTGTGTGTCTTGAATGCTCCAAAGACATTCCTCTCCCAGTGCTGGGCTGAACACACACATTCCAAAAGTCCATTCTTCCGAGGGCCACCTCATATCTGGGAATGGATACTGCACTCAAGCGTCAGTTCAACCATCTGCCTGTCTGGAGATATTTATCAGTGTCAGGGTGATGAACTTATGATGTGTCATGACACTTTTTTCATGGACCTGTAGCTTTAGCAAGCTCCTTGAAGACAAGGCACACACCAAGAGGCATAGACACAGTGGACGAATGAAAGGATGGTTGCACAGAGAGACAAAGTGTGAAAACTGCTCAATGCTTACAAAACTTATCTATTGTGAGAGAAGCAGTAGAAAAAGTACAATGGTAAAGAGACTGGAAGAGTCCTCATTTTGGTTTACTGTCAACATTGACAGACAAAGGGAATGATTTCAGTATTCCTGAGCATCTAAGATGCTAGCCTATAAAAACGGTCCTGCAAAATGCTTGTTTAATATAATAGACGCATTGATATTCTAAGACACTACATCGACTAACTGAGAACCGAGATGGACCAATGAGCTAACTCATGTAAAGAGCTCAGCACACAACGTCTAAGACAGAATGGGAACTCAGTGCATGGTAACGACTATGACACCTCCGGTTATGGTGATCGATAAGGGAAGCTGGACTGGCAATTTACAAAGTGTCCTACATGGATCAGTCATTCTACCTTTAAAAGGGACACAGTGGACAATGACACAAATACAGTTGCTTCCAGATTTTTTGGAGTTGTAAAAGAATCTGACAAGTCATTTTAGTCTAATCCTTTCATCTTTCAGAAGAGGAGACCGATGTTTCCCCAAAGTTAATATTACCTGTATTTAAAGTTGTGCAACTCAGAAGCCACATGCCCTAAATGATTGGCAATTTTCTCTCTCTGAAGAGACCAATAATACATAGCTCCAATCACCTCACACTATTGTATAAAAATGTAGCAAGAGTCTTATTTTAAGTATTTTGGCATAAAATTTTGATATAAATTAAGCAACATTATTCTTTCCAAATAACATTTTTGGAGATATCTGCTATTAGTGCCACTAAACACCAGCTTACTACTACTACTACTAAATTTGTGTCTTGCCAACTTGAAAGATCCTGGGAACACTAATACTTCTAAAGAGGTTCCAGTCCCTCTTTTTACACAGCAGTATTATTAGCTCTTCACATCAGGATAACTATATTTATATACTAAAGAGCTCATGATTCATACATTCCAAGATAAAACAGTTCACTTCCAAATGCAAAGTCTGTCTTCAAACTGTGGACACAGAGTGCCACTAGAAAACAGCATTTTTAGTTCACCATACCAGGTTTCTTTATTTTGATTATTTGGGGTATACGTGGGGTTTACAGGACTTTAGTTTATGAGGTTCACACAGGGCTCAGCTGCATTTAGCCTGGAACTTTTCACATGGTT
Organism: Urocitellus parryii; assembly: GCF_045843805.1. Classification (NCBI taxonomy): domain Eukaryota; kingdom Metazoa; phylum Chordata; class Mammalia; order Rodentia; family Sciuridae; genus Urocitellus; species Urocitellus parryii. Next base: position 43,515,392 of record NC_135541.1, on the reverse strand, counting down.
TGAGCATTAACCAGGAATTGAGTGGTTTATAGATCATCCAAAAGAATTTCTGTCTTGGAATCTTGCTGTAAAGTCTTAAGTATTCAAATCCTGAATAAAGTGATATCACAGAGTGTCTACAGATTTTTAGTAATTTCTATTTTCTTATTTTTGCTATTTTAAATGAAAACTATGAAGTAAATATAGGTACAGTCTCACAATCCGAAGTTTAAGAAAACAAAAAGAAATAAAAACTTCAACATCTTGATATTTATAGAATAAATATTACAGTTTCCAAACGACTTTCACACACATGAACGTTCCTGAATGCTAACTACTATCCTGCATAGGACATGACTAGATCAATGATTATATTAATATTATCTCTGACTATTCACCTTTGTAATTATATGTATTGTAACTGAAAAATTTATGAGAAATAATTCAATTATTAATAGAATTTGTTTTGTAAACAAAGTGTTAAATAAAGCCACTTTGACAGCATTTTTTGTTCCCTAAAGAACAAAAGCTTGGACCACAATAAATGGAAAATATTTTGGTGCCTACAATTAGAACTTTCAGCTTTGAAAATTTACTTTATATTTATGGAAATGTTTTCAGGGGATGTTATAATGAAGTTTTACTGTGTACACTACGTTTAAAGATCTAGCACAATAAATGGATACTTACAAAACAAAAGCTACACACCTCAATTTAATTCTTCATCCACAGTTTATTAGATTTCAGGATGGTGTTGTAACTTTAGCTAACAAAAAACCATCCAAATAGCTGGGTTTCAAGTCACCAAAGAGGCCAACCATCTCACTTCATTTTCATGTATGAAATTTATTAAATTCATGAAATTTGCTTGTATTTTGAAGACTCAGATTATCCCAGACATCTTTCTATACATAATGTGTATTTGAGCTGAAGAGCCTAGTAAAGGGACCGGGAGTCCTCCTTACTTCAATTGACTGAAAGTATTTAATGAAGAAAAAATTCTTTTAATCTCTAATACATCCCAGACAATAGACTGCAATTCACATCTCTCAGTCCATTTGTAAGTGACCATTTAAATCTAGACAGGTAGAAATAAATTTGAGGATTACTTCTTGAAGCCCATTAGGCACACACATAGGAAAAAAAATGCATATGTGAAGCAAAATATGGCACTTATAATGAAGGGGATGGTATTCTTTTGTTTGAGAAAAAAATTCAAGATTTGGGCCTATAGCCAGAACTCATGAATAATCTAGGGTTTTTAAACAATCAATTATGAAAATCACTAAAACACTGTCACATTATTTGAATGCCACTTAAAAGGAAACAATACCTACTCTTCTGAGAATTTCTGACCCAAACCCAGGTGACTGTAGTGCACTAGATTATCGAAGACCACCATTTTATTTATAATTCATAACTGCATAATTAAACCCACATATTCATTCAAGGTTCACAACAGCAGAACCCTGGCCCTCCCACTTCACTGTGCACTGGTGCTGGGCGAAGGGTAGCAGCCTCTCTCACCTATCCTGGCAGACCCAGGCCTCTGGCTGTGAAGGAAACCACAATGTGGGGAGGAAAGCCTACCAGAGAATGAAAACAGAAAGTGTCTAAGGCCTTGGCAGAAGGACACTAAATAAAATCGAGAGTGGTGACTCATGTTGGCAGTGAATCCACCTCAACCCCTTCAAAGCCTTTGGCAAGAGTCCTCAGAGGAGACCCCAGCCTTTTGCCAAGCCACAAAACACCACAATTATTATCGCAGCAGTCATCAACAAAACAGATTTTGTAAACTGACTTGTTGGCACATAGATTAAAGAAGCTATAAAAAGGAATAACAGCTGTTTGGGTTGCCCTATGCAAAAAGCTACTATATAGAAAGTAAATTTTATATCTCTATACATACTTGGGTAGACACAAGCATACACACACGCCCCATGTACTAATTATGCATGTGTGCTGTGTAGAAAGGGGTAAAACACTACACATACCACTCCATAAATTTTAAACACAAACAACCCTTTCAAATAGAAATACTTACCCTGGAAGGATTAATAGATAAATTTCCTAAAGAAAAGATTTTGTAATTCACTAATCTAAGAGTACAGACTGTGGCAAAATGAATAGTTTCTCTTATAAAATACTGAAAAGTACTGTGCTTTTTACATAAGCACGAATACTGATGAATTCTTTGGGAATTTGCAAAAATATTCCTTATTCTACCTACATAAACATTACCCTGCTGGCATTTCCTACTCTAAAATTTAGAATTATCTCATGCTTCAGGCAATCTGAGAAAAATCTTACTTGCTTACATACTCAGGGATGTAATCTGTTATGAATAAAGTCGAAATTGCATATTTTTACATGGTGTATTTTTTTTAACATTTGCTACAACATATTATTCCCCTGAAGAAGTAATAAATCATCAATGAATGTTTAATAAAAATAAAACAAAAAATTGACAAATCCTAGTCAGTACTATTTACATATTTAAAGCTCAAAATGTACTATGATTTATTGTAAAGAGGCCTGAACCCTTGATTTTTAATTCAAAAAGAAAGATTTTATTCAGGTCCTTTTCACTAACTTTCAGTAAGATATGCAAGAATTATCAAAAGACTTTTAATTAAACTATTTTACTTTTGTGATATCATATATCATTACAAATATCCTCTATAAATCTGTACCAAGGGATCAGCTATGCAACTTTCATATCATGCATTTACCCGCTAACCTCTAAATGCCTCCATAGCTCTCTGTTGAAATTTCTAGTTCTGAAGCATCTTAATGGACATTGATCTTTTGCATTGAAGGATGCAGAGTTCAAATTTCAGTACTGTCAATAACATTTGGTTTCACCTACTTAATGATTAGGCCTTGGTTGGCAATTGCTTATTGCAAAAGAAAAGACTGGAAAATGAACACACAAGAAGCTTAGATGGCTGCAAACATCAGTAACTAAATAGCAAGAGACAATCAGTTCCAAAAGAAAGGGGAAAAAAGGGGAAATAGCATGCAAGCAATGAAAAAAACATCTAAGGACCAACAAATCCTGTCAATGGCCTTCCAAAAACTCCAACTATACAAACTCTATTACTATAACATTATCACTAGCCAATTCCACTCATTGTTTGCAAAAAAACAAAACACCACTACCTTCACAGCAACCAGCATTTTTGAGTAGCTACTTGAGCATTAAATAAACTGCTATATCAGTGAAAAACGATCTTTAGGAATGGAGGTCTCAATCGGAATATAAACCAAATCCACAGCTGATAATAAACAAAAGCCCTGTTTAAGGAATTCACTGACTAAAGTAACTGCCTGGAGAAGTCAAATCATCTGTATATTTTTTGAAGTATCACAGAGAAAATTGTCAACAAGTTGTAGAAATAGATTTGCTATTAAGTCATTCTTCCAAATACCACAAACACTATACTTTTTCCACTTAGCTTAATATCCATTGTTTATACCATTAACCAAATCACACAGACAAAACTGCACAGGGTTTGAACAAAATTCTGTCTTCCAGGTTTTGTGTTTTAAGTTCAAACTGTTCTCCCATATTATCATTTCCCCTGTTTCTTCTGTCTACCTTGGAGTCCAAGCACATTATGCAGCCAGCACAATGAACCAACATGCCAGAAGAAGTAGTCTGCTCCACCTATCCAAGAATTTTAAAAGCATCCAAGTGCACACACACTGTCTCCTGTGTAGCCTGGGGATCCCTATTGAGCTCATGCCAAGTGTCTGAAAAGTTGGACCCTGCATCCGGTATTTACACTAAGCTAAAATTCTAATCAGCACTAACAGCAGTATGTTTTAATTCACCCTTATGATTTTATTTCAATCTGCTAAGTAGCACAACTGCCAGAAAGCAATTGCTATAAACTTAAGTAAACAAATGCAAAACTAAAATAAATCTTAAACCTGTTGTATCTAAAGTTTGTGCCACTTAAGGCAAGCAGTACAAAAAGGCACAGCCCCAAAATCTTGGTTCACATTTTTCGATCTCATTTAGAAGGCTCTTTGCCTTGTCTACTCTGCCCCCCACACACACACCAAAGAATTATTTGGTGCATATTAGATAAGGTGGAGGCAATGGCTATGCTATTTTACGGTGGTTCTTTCACCTCACGTACTCCCCTGAATTGTCTTCTGCCAACCGTGTGAAACAAGTAGTACACGGTGACTACTTGAATCTCTGGATGGCTCGACAGCCACTCGTGCCAAGGACCGGATGCCAAGTCTTGCATCTTCGGGTTGTTTATTTTCTCCCCCTTCCTTGTCGGGTGGCAGTGGTATGGGGCAGGGACTGGCAGTGGGGGCTCTGACCAGGGCATTCTGAGAAGGTGGTCCCCATTTTGAAACTGCTCCCGTGCGTAGCCCTTGGCAGCCATCTTACAGCTTGGCAACCATTTTGAGAATCGCCTGGCAAGCTCTCAAGAGTCCTTGACACCCTTTACACAGAGCGCTGGTTAAAAATCATCTGCACCCAACAATGCCAGTGATACCAGGTAGAGTGACCCCTGGTACGTCTTGCAGCAGAACAGTGTGCAATGTCTTCACCGAAGTAATGACATCCCCATTTCCTTATCTGATGTGCATTCTGCAAGAGCAGCTTAAAATCTGGCTCCTTAACCCTTTAGCAGACAAGCTCTTATGAAATAGTACTGGAGGGACATCCATTCACTTTCCATAAGTGGGAAAGTGAAAGGTATAAAGAAAGAAAGATGCACAAAAAAACAACCACAATATATGCCACAATGTTCCCAAGTCTGTTGGAATTCAAGACAGAAAGTAGAAGGGAGGGATGCTGTTGTCAGTCACATGCCAGGGGGTAACATTCTAGAAAATGACCATGTAGTTTCAAGGACTGTGTCCCACTTCCTGTTTTATGAGCTCATGGAAACTCTCTTAAGGAGACAGGTGGTACAAGACTCTCCTTGGGTAAGGAACTATAGAAAAGAAAAGAAAAAATATATATATGGAATTTTTAGAACTAGCCAGAAGAAAAAAACGTGTAGATACTGATGTATTCCAAAACTAAGACCTGTTAATATTCATCCTCACTCTTTCTCCTTAATTTTCAATGTTTCTAACTCAATAAAAAACAAAATAGGGGCTGGGGTGGTGACTCAGTGGAAGAGTACTCGAATAGCATGCATGAGGCACTGGGTTCGATCCTCCCACCACATTAAAAAAACAAACTAATGTATCCACCTAAAAAAACTAAAGATACATAAATAAATAAATATTTTTTAAATATGTTTTATCCTTGAAAACACTTCTTTTTTTAAAAAAAATTTTTTTAGTTGTAGATGGACACATTACCTTTACTTATTTATTTTTTATGTAGTCTGAGGATCGAACTCAGTGCCTCAGTGAGGCAAGCACTCCACCGTGAGCTACAACCCCAGCCCCGAAAACATTTTGATGTCTAAAAATCTGAAAAAAAAATGGTAATTGTGCACTGCTGTGACTCTGATTTCATTACCAGCCCTATTTAGTTTTGTAGAGGCTGAATTCACCAAAATGACACTGGCTGAAAATTTTAGACCATAGAAAAAAGAAAAAAGACAATCCAGTAATATAAAAATATCTTTTTCCATACTAAAATAAATAACTCCTGAATGTACAATTCCATATCTTCCCTTCAATGTTAGGAATACATTACTACCTAATTGTTATAAAAGGAAAGACTTATAGTAAAAAGATCATATTGCATATGGTTTTATGAAAAAAGTTAAATGAGCTAATCTTTCTATGAGCCGACTATTATAGATAAATCATTAATATGATGATAAAACCTAAAAAATTTTGAATTTTGTGATAGTCAAAGATAAATATTTGAAGTCATTAAATAAAGTCCCCAGTCAAATATTTAAGTTTCAGTGCCTCTTTGGGCATGATGGATACCTGGTTTATATTCTAGCTCCAATTGTGGTATAATTCATAGTGGTACTAAAAAAAAAAAAAAAGTTTAATGCCATGCACTAATAACAATGCTTATACTCTGCAGTGATTTTAAACTTGAAAACTGCATTTTTTTTCAATTCAGAAAATATTTTAACACAGATAATACCATACCAAGTGAAACAATTAATTAAAGCATGATCAAAATTAGAACATTACATAGGAAGACATTATGCTGAAATGGATCGGTCTAGTCTTTATACTATTAGATGTCTCTTCATTGAATGACAGTATCTGCAGTGGTATGACGTCAACCAAGCTGGAATAGTTTGGAATGCATTGATAAATTGCTCTATCGATCCTGTTCTGCTTCACTTACCATAATTATAGCACAGTAATGGAAGGCATGAATGATATATTTTCACTACAGAGGAAAGCCCAGAGTTTGCCTGTTTCGTTATGAGATTATACCAAATCCTTTCAATTAATACAGCATGATTGATTCCTAACACTGTCTAAGGATGAGGCCTGATACTAATGTTCTTTCTGAAATATTATTGTTCAGCTGTTTGACAATTATTTCAAATAAGTGTATTTGGTGTTCTAAAGATATATAGCATTTGCTTCTCTGTAAGATACTGTTTCAACATGATTTTATGGGAACACTTTTATTCCAATCAGAAATCTACTTTTGAAGACTTGAAGACATCTTACAAACACAATATTATCATCTTATATTCATTGGACATGCCAGAAGGTACCTCAAAGCATTTCAAGAATAATTATATAATAAGAGTTATTATACTGATAATGAATAAATTTTAGAATAGAACAAAAATAGGTAACTAAAATAATTTAGAAGAGAAAATTAATGTTTACTAATCCAGATAGCAAGAGATTCAATAGAAAGAATTCAAATATAAATTTAATTGATATCACTTATAATGATTATTCATTATCCCTAATTATTCAATATGCATAAAAGTCACCATACAGTTTTAAAGAAACCTAAATCTTCATTAAAACTATACAAGCATTATAGCAGACATTATGCCATTTTATTCTTTCTGATCTTGCCATTGTAAGGTATTACTAAGACAAGACTGTGGGTTTTCCCAAATGGATACATTTAAAATTAAAAGTGCCATTCCATGTCATGCAAAAGGAATGTGAGAAATTCCAAAGAGGAAACAACCATACAACCGGGTCTTAACAACTTAGAGCATGATACCAAATGCTTTTTATTTTTAAATATTTGTTAATGAAAAGATCTCATTTTTTTTTTGCTTTTGTCGTTTAGAAGATAAATATGGTAAATTTTTACAAGAACAATCAATTGGCAGAAAAAAAATTTCCCCCAACTAAATGGTATAAAAATTGATCTATACTTCCCTTCTCGAATGACAAAAGCTATCCTGGGAATCAAATGTAATCCAGGAGGGCTGTGACAGCTACCAACCTTCCCTGACACATTATAACGTCTGAAGCTCAGACACCAAAGGTTTACATCAGAAAAACTCCAGCACAGAGCGGACAACTCAAAACCAACTATCGACCATGCTATTGATTTTTAGTGGGGAAACCAAGAAAGGAAGGGCACCAGAAAAGATAGAGTTTCCCTTTTCTCTTCTCATCCCCAACTCAGTGGGCAGCCAAGCTTAGGTCTTCTCCGGCTTGAGTCTTGCATTGCAGCTAGCCAGGATGTCTGCCTGAGATCATTCAAGCTGAAAGTGGACGATCTGCTGTGGGGAGCTGATTCTCCACTGACCTGCAGCATAACCTAGCTCAGACACAAGTGCAGCTTCTTGACAGAGGGTATAGGAGGAGACAAGGGAACACTGGAAAAATAATATATATGATTGCTATTAAGATGATATTTGACAATATCCCTCTGTATAAGCTCACAAATTATGCTTGACTCAACAACTGATAGGTAAGCCAATCATACTTGAAATGACTTCCATGTATCTTTTGGACAAAGTGTTACAGATAGATTTACTAGGAATTTAGGGAATGAACCATTCTCTGATTTATGAATAATTAGTTTGGAATTTAGGGAATGAACCATTCATTCCCTAAATTCCAAACTAATTATACATAAAAGTCCAAATTAATTTTTTAAAAGCTCACTTTTCTCCTTTCACATAAATTAACATGGAATGGGTCATCAACAAGCTGAAAGGTAACAAAGCAAAGTGCTTGCTTTAGCTCCTTGGGGTCTTAATCACGTAATTTTGAATTGGTTGAGGATCATTTAGTTGGATCATTATAATCATATCTTACAAGTATTCTGCCATTTAATTTGTGAAATGCATGACCACAGAGCGTGTACAAAGAAAGAATTATTAGATGCATTCATTTTATTACTAAATTTAGAGATGGTTCACAGCCATTCAAAAATAATAACAATAATAATAATGATTAATAACAATGCACTTCCATTCTGACTCACAGAACTGTCTCAAGGGGTTTTACAGCTGTTCACTAATTAAGTCTCATACCCCCCCCTTACTAGGTAGATGAGTATTGCTATGCCAATTTTGCACCTGGGAAAGCCAGGGCACAACAAAGTGGTGGGGAAATCAAGACCCTAGAGCAAACCCCAGGATGACAATGAATGTTGGAACTTACAGGATAGTCCATCTTTTGAAATTTATATCGGAAAACACAAATTTATATATGAAAAAAACCACAATAGGTTTTACTTGTTTGTTCACTTATTTACTTTTACCTTGTCTGCCCAAGATGAAACCTTATTTTTATTTTTATGTGTTGCTAAGATTTCAACCCAGTGCCTCACACATGCTAAGTCAAGTGCACTACCACTGAGCCACAACACCAGCCCCTCAATTTTAGTTTTAATATACTTAAGTACACAATATTTTGCCCCTTATAGGGACTTAGTTATCTACCAGTCAATTGTCAAACTAATTCCATCACTGATGTAATCCAGTGATACTGAGCTTCTCATTATTATCTTTGGTTTAATAAAACTATCTGGAAATTATAATAATGGGCATATATTTTGTAGAGCTGTGAAAAAGACTTGAAGTATAACTATGCAAGTCTGAGGTTCTCAATAATACAAATTAGAAACTACAACATCACTGTTGTAGGGGAAAAAATGCTTTGAACTCACTTATTCAGTCAACACTGGGGACAGGAGGAAAGAGATATCTACTATGTCTGTGTCTGTGTCATGTTTTAGATACAAGGGACACAGCAATAACCAAGAGATCAAAGTGTGGCCCTCTAGCAGCTTACATTGCACTGGAGTGAAGAAGGAAGGTTCTAGGCATGCAATCATGCATTCATTCCTTCAACAATCATGAACATCGAGGCACCATGATAAAAACATAAAAAAACACTGACTTTGGCTTTAAAGAAGTTATTTGTTTTGTTTTCTTCTTCCAAATTTTAATTTTCTTGAGATATTCTCACTGGTGGCAAGCAAAAGAGTAACTGCCACAGCTGCCTGGGTCTGGACACAATTAGAGAAACAGGCCTTATTAACCTATGGATATGCACATAGCCCTCCACTGTGCCACTCACACATGCAGGTGACTAGCAGACACCCTGAGCCATTCTAAACTCATAGACAACTGGGAAAAGAAACTGCAAAAATAAGTATCAAGAAAGGTCCTTTCAAGGAAAATCCTTTCTAGCACCATTTAAAATATATGCAAGTTAAGCTCTTCAGCCAAGGAGAGGCTTGAAAGGTGCCTAATGCTAGCCCTCCAACTTTGGCCTCTGCTAGTTTTGTCAGCATTTTTGTGTGTGAGGATCATGATTTGGGATTTGGATTTGATAGAATATGTTCTCATAATCACATCAAAGAAGTAACATAAAAATTATTTAAAACACCTGCCATAAAAGCATAGAGCACATGTTGTTGTCTATTATTTTGTTCAAAGACATCTTGTGCCATATGTTATGGGATCTTAATACCACTACCCTCAAGATACGGCCTCCGTTTCACACCTATTCAGCTCAAGAACTCTCTTGGATGACTACTGTGTCTGTCAATTCTAATAGAATAACTGCTCCCATGCTGACAGTCACCTAGAAGAATGGACTTCTCCCTGCCCTCTCCCTATCTCTTTTAAAAAGATGAATTGTTTGTGAAATGGTAAGTGTATGTTGAACTCGATACAGATCGTGTGCCCGTTTCAGGCCACCTTTAATGTGCTCTGAATCAGCAGTAGACATTAAGAGCAGCCCCAAGGTTCTGTTACAAGTCAGGTTTAGAGGAGGAAAAGCAGCTCAGGAATCATGTGAATAAGAGGACTCCATTCCCGCTGATCTACAATCTACACTGTCAGGGTGGAGAATGTATCTCAGTGGTAGAGAACACTTGTCTATCATATCCACAGCCCTGGATTCAACCCCCAGCATCTCTCACACACACATACACACACACACACACACACACACACACACACACCAACACTATAAAAAACCTAAACTGACACAACAGCAAAGCTGTCTACCATTGAGTAGAGGGAACTCAGTCTTCTTTCTTGCAAGTCATAACTCCCCTCCCCATCACTATGATGCAGTGATTTCATTTATCCTTCATTTATCCTTGAGAAACTCAGGTCCTCCTGTGGATGCTCATCATCACAGTTACGACTTCCCTTTGTGAGGATGGCATCCTTCTCCAGAGTGGAGTCTTACAGGTGTGACAGCTTGACTCAGATCAGGATGGGAGGAAGGGACTAAAACATGAAGCCAGGGGAACCAAAGACAGACATCAGCCAATACGGCCATCATGACTATATTTTGAGGAAATAACCTAGCTGTTAGCATCTTTAAAATCAGAACAAACAAATGGTAAAAAATGGTCAGTCTTCTTGAGTAACTTGAAAGTCATCAGCTCTCAGAAAATTAAAGCAGCACAGCTAGAAAAATGGGAATACTGGTGGCCTTATGGTCATGAAAAAAGCACAGTCCCTCCCCACCCCAAAAGTGATTAAATTCCGTATCTACTACTGGGGTTAGAGACAGCCGCCAGCTCTGTCTAAGGGACTCATTTCTTTACCTGGTGGTATTCACTAAGGGCGAAACGGGAGGACAGAGACAAAGAAAAGAACAGTCATTCTACTCAGAGGAGCTGGCAGTCAGGGAACATAGGAGGGAGGCATAATGTACACAATGCAGGATGGATCAGCATCGGCTGTTAAAAACTGTAAAATGGGAATTATGGTCTAAGCTGCTTCTTCATTAAGAACTTTGAAACAGGCCCTTAGAAGCACTGGAAAGAAAGGTCATGGTCTCCCTTTCCCTCTGACCAAATTGTTCAAAATGAGAAACAGTTATGAGTTCTACAGCTCCCTGTACATTTACCTATCGATTCTTAGTAGAAAATAATAAATTATGCCAAGCAACTACTGAAAGCCATTTAATGGAACTGGCTTTGGGGATACCCTGACCCATAGTGGCATACCCTCCCAAGAATAGATCTTTTGGTATCCCAGGAGGCTGCTGGCACAAGAGCGAAAAGGAAATGATTGACCCCTACTTAAATGAATTCAGTTCACTCTTGTGAGCCTCTTGGAAGTGGTTACTATCATCCCACTTTTATAGATGAAGAGAATTTAAGGAATTCACTTATGAAGTCTCAGATTTCAACCACCTCAGTCCAATTCTAAATTCAAATATTCATTTTTCTATTCAGCAAGTATTAATCACCAACTAGGACATTTGTCTTCTGCCTTCCCCAAGTTCAGCAGATGCTCTTCCTTGGGCTCCTTAAACACCTGGAGTGTCACCACAGTATTTTTCAAATAGCACAACATTGTGATGATCAAATCTCCCAACTCTCTTCCAACCCCTATAAACAGGATTGTTGAAAAATAAGTTCTATGGGATCTCTGCCTCCAGATCCTCTGGTGTTTAGGAGGACGCCTAAACACCTTTAGTTCCTGTGCCCAAGGGTTAAGAACAGGCCTCCTTAACAGTTCTTTCCAAGAAATTACTATGTACACTGTAGTTTAAGATCACATAAGCTCTTTTCTGGGCTGCCTGTCATTTCCAATATGAATGCATAGGTTAGACAAGACCTTAAGAGACAATCAGTGTCTGTGGAAGACCAAGAGGAAGAGGAAAAAAGAAAATTAAGCTGGATGTGGTGATTCATACCTGTAATCCCAGGAACTCAGGAGGCTGAGAGAGGAGAATCACAAGTTCAAAGCCAGCCCCAGCAAAAGCAAGGCGCTAAGCAACTCAGTGAGACCCTGTCTCTAAATAAAATACAAAGTAGGGCTGGGATGTGGCTTAGTGGTTGAGTGCCCCTGAGTTCAATCCCCAGTACTTCCCCCACGAAAAAAGGCAGCAATCTAGGGCCCAGACACAATATAAGGAAATTTAATATGTGGTATAAGAGCTTAGAATTTACTTGGGGAACATGATATGAACTCCATTAAAAGTTTAATAATGACAGTCTTTTAACAATGAAACAGAAGCAAAAGAATAGTTAAAATGAATAAAAACTATTTGCCCAAGGGTTGGGGATGTCGTGCAGTGGCAGAGCTTGCCTAGCATTCACAAGGCCCTAGGTTCGACTCCCAGCAGAGGGGAAATTGTCCAATGAACTTATGAGCAAGATCTCAGAATAGTAAAATCAAACTGCAGTGACTTGTGTATCCTCAGACAGCCCTAGAGATGGGCTCCAGATGGATTTTAGGGGAGAAAGATTTAGATAAAAAGGAGAAAATACTGACAGTTGCAGCAAGAAAAATTGAACTCAACTTGGAAGAAACATGTTTTAAGAAAAGACCCCTGAACCCCTGTCACAAGAGTATGTTTTAAAATCTCTGTGCATTAATTTTTGCCACAATTAATGGAACTAATATTTACAGGCCAGCAAGTTTGAAATATAGTACCAATAAAAACTTTTACAACTCTGGAAATTTCTAAAATTGGTCGTCTTAAAATTTGTAGCATAGGCAGAATACTGGATGATGCGGTACAGTAAAAACATTTTATTGGCATTTTGTCTAGATGACCTGCATAATTCACTTGTGGCTTTGCCACTTACAACATGTCATCCCAAACTCATGGCAATAAAACTTTTATGCAATATTGCTTTACTATGCTTTACATAAATATCTACATTTATAATATAGATATAGCTTAATTTTCCCTCTTAGTTGAAATGGATCTAGCTCAAATCACTCAGAGGAATATTTGTGAATTTAGACTAATTAGCGGTTGCAGAATGCCTACAAAATCTAAGAGCTATCCAAGGACATGCAGTATCACTCAGCTACAACCTACTCAATATCCACTTCTATGAATGTATAAGCAAAGCAGGGGAAAACAATTAGAAAAATAATGAATCGCTATTGTGTTTCTTGATCTTTATGGAAGTGCTTATGTCTTCCCAATTCATTAAGTTCCTTTTTAGCATATGAGACTATTTTGAACCTTTGATAAGGAGATTGAAAACGTAGGCTCCAGCCTCACACCCATCAATGGTTACCTAATGATAGTAACTTTGAAACTCAGTTTCTTCAAGTATAAATTGGGGGTGATGCTACAGGCTGCCTTTTTTTTTAAATTTATACATGACAGTAGAATGCATTTTGGCATATCATACATAAATGAAGTATAACTTTTTTATGGAGTATATACTCCATAAATTGAGTATAACAATTTTTCTGATTGCACATGATGTAGAGTTGCACAGGTAATGTAATCATATATGCACATAGGGTAACAAGTCCAATTCATTTTACGATCATTCCTATCCTCATGCCCCGCCATCCTTCATTCCCCTCTGTCTAGTCCAAAATACCTCTATTCTCACCCCATCTCCACTTACTGTGATTTAGCATCCACATTATCATAGAAAACATTCAGACTTTGGTTCTTTGGGATTGGCTGATTTTGCTTAGCATAATATTCTCCAGTTCCATCCATTTAATGGCAGTGGCTACAGGCCTTCTTAGAAAGCAATGCTGTTGTTTTTATCTTGTCTGGGTTTGCTATAAGCAAGCCTGTATTCTGTACAATCTTCTTAAAAGCTGAGCTATTTTGTATCTTTCTGGAATACAATTACACCAAGTCCTAAACATATAATAGAACCTGAATAAATTCTTTTTAAATTTTTTAATTTGTTTTAGATATACATGACAGTAGAATGCATTTATGCACTTTGATATATCATACATAGATGGGATATAATTTCTCATTTTTCTGAGCATACATGTTGCAGAATCACATTGGTCATGTGTATATATATATAATGTCTTCTTCATTCTACTATCTTGCCTATTTCCACATCTCCTCCCCTCTCCTCCTCTCCCTTCCCTCTACCTAATCTAAGGTAACATTATTCTTCCCTAGTGCCCCCCCACCTTATTATGAATTAGCATATTAGAGCAAACATTCGGCCTTTGGTTTTATGGGACTGCCTTATTTCACTTAGCATGATATTCTCAACTCCAACCATTTACTGGGAAATGCCATAATTTTACTCTTCTTTAAAGTTGAATAATATTCCATCGAGTATATATACCACATATTCTTTATCCATTCATCTATTGAGGGACACCTACGTTGGTTCCATAATCCAGCTATTGTGAACTGTGCTGATATAAACATTGATGGGGCTATGTCACTATAGTATGCTGATTTTAAGTCCTTTGAGTATAAACCAAGGAGTGGGATAGCTGGGTCAAATGGTGGTTCCATTCCCAATTTTCTGAGGAATCTCCATACTGCTTTCCATAGTGGTTGCACAAATTTGCAGTCCTACCAGCAATGTATGAGTATATCTTTTTCACCACATCCTCACCAACATTTATTGTTGCCTGTATTCTTGATGATTGCCATTCTGACAGGAGGGAGATGAAATCTTTTTTGATTTGTATTTCTCCAATTGCTAGAGATGTTGAACACTTTTTCATATTTGTTGATCAATTGTATTTCTTCTTCTGTGAAGTGTCTGTTCAGTTCCTTAGCCCATTTATTGATTGGGTTATTTGGGGGTTTTGGTAGTAAGATTTTTGAGTTCTTTATATATCCTGAAGATTAATACTTTATCGGACTTGCATGTGATAAAGATTTTCTCCCAATCTGTAGGCTCTCTCCTCACATTATTAATTGTTTCCTTTGTTGAGAAGCAGCTTTTTAATTTGAATTCATCCCATTTATTGATTTTGATTTTGCTTCTTGTGATTTAGGAGTCTTGTTAAGGAAGTCAGATCCTAGGCTGATGTGATGAAGATTTGGGCCTATATTTTCTTCTATTAGGTACAGGGTCTCTGTTCTAGTGCCTAAGTCTTTGATAGACTTTGAGTTGATTTTTGTGCAGGGTGAGAGAAAGAGGTTTAATTTCATTATAGGCTATCTTTTCTCGAGTCAATGTTTTTGGCAACCTTATCTAGTAAGAGATAATCATATTTATGTGGGTTTGTTTCTGTGTCCTCTATTCTGTACCACTGGTCTACAAGTCTATTTTGGTGCCAATACCATGCTGTTTTTGTTACTGAAGCTCTGTAGTATAGTTTAATGTCTGGTATTGTGATGCCTCCTGCTTAATTTTCTTGCTAAGGATTGCTTTCGCTACTCTGGGTTTCTTATTTTTCCAAATAAATTCTATGATTGCTTTTCCTATTTCTGTTAAGAATGTCATTGGGATTTTAATAGGAAATGCATTAAATCTGTATAATGCTTTTGGTAGTATGGCCATTTTGACAATATTAATTCTGCCTATCCAGGAGCATGGGAGATCCTACCATCTTCTTAAGTTTTCTTCAACTTCTTTCTTTAGTGTTCTGTAGTTTTCATTGTAGAGGTCTTTCACCTCTTTTGTTAGGTTGATTCCCAGGTATTTTTTTTCCAGGCTAATTTTTTTGTTGTTGTTTTCTTTTTTTTTTTTTTAATTGGTTGTTCAAACCATTACAATGCTCTTGACATATCATATTTCATACATTTGATTCAAGAGGCTAATGTTTTTAATGGATCTGAATTTTACATATTTATGATTCTGTATCATTTATAAGTTTAAATAAAATATTGTTATATGATTGCAAATAATTTATTGACCTTAACCTGGGCATAACATCTAATTAAATTATACCCTAATTCATAAAACTTTATTTTTATTCCTGAAAAAACATTAAACATTTATCAGCTTTAAGCTGTGACATCAAATGTGTATAATTAAACTTTATATCCAGTCACTGTTTAGTTCCAATGTGCAAAAAAAAAAAAAAGAATCTCTAAGAAATTTCAAAGCTGTTTTCCCAGAAAAAGTTATTTAACTATAAAATTATCTCAGAAACATAGAACTTCATGAATATCAAATTTGTTAAAAGGAGACTTAAAACATATATTTCAACAAATAATAATAAGCTCCTACTATCTTCCAGCCAGTGGGCTTCTTGCTAGAGCTGCAATGAGTTTCATAGTCCAGTAGGGGTTACTAATAGCTACAGGATAGTGTGACAAGTACTGTGGTAGAAGGAGACAAAGCTTCTGAGAAAAGATAAGTCCCTGACTTTGCAAGCAAGTGTCCATAATGTTTCCCGAACAATAACAATGCTTACACTGAGAATGGCAAGACGGGCTGGAATTTTCCAGGCTGTGAGGCCATTTGGATGGAGAGCTTTCTCAACAGGACTAGACTATGCAATGGTGCCATACGGATAGCGCAGCTCTGGGGCACTGGTAAAGAACAGCACCTGGGGAAAGGAAGCACTTCCACAGAGTGAGCTCTGATAGCTGGAGCATGGTATAACAAGTGTGAAGGTGGGGCAGAGTAGACTCTATATAGCAGGTGCTAGGAGGCCAATGAAGGGAGGCCAGCGAGGGAGCGATAATTCCTCTTTGGAAAGATCACCCTGGCAGTAGTGTAATGAAAGAATGGATGTAAAGGAAAGAATGGAGCAAAGAGAGGAGGCTATAGAGATAGTCCAGGCTAGAAATAATAACAGTCTAAAGCAAAGGGAAGTGTGGGGCACGATGGGAATTGATTTGCATGCTAATAAGAAGGTAGAGTTGGCAGAAATTGGTGGCTGATGAGACAGGAAACATGAAAGAGGAATAAGAGATGGCTTCTAGGTTGTGATTCGAGAGGGATAGATTAGAGGCAATGCATTGATTTCTTTTCATATAACCCTCTTAATTCAGAACACCATCTTCACAAAAGACCTTTTTATCAAATTGCCAAAGTATTTTAAGGTTATTCCTATATATTTTCTGTTTTTTATTGCTTTCTTAAAGGAGATCTTTTTTTTCCCATAGCTTCTAATTTTTCTCTCACTAAAACTTATTGCTCTGGGGTCTTTGTTTTTTCATAGATATTCTGCTAAGTTTTCCAATTAATTCCAAGTGGTTTGGGATGAACTTTGCCTAAGTAGATAATTCTATCATTTTACAAATAGGGATAATTTTTGCCTCCTCTTTTCTTATTGCTGTAACACTTATTTCTGATTAATGCATTACTACTTTAGCAAAAAACAGTAAACAAAAATGGTAAGAGTCATCTTTGTTTTATTTCTGATTTAAGTAGGGACAACTCTAATATATCATAATTCACTGTGATTCCTTCTTTTGATAGGACACATAATTTTATCATACTATGGAAACTGCTTACTGGTTTTCAAAGAGTTTTTAAAAGTTGGCAATCAGTGTTATATTACATCAAATCCTTCTTGTACCATATGATTTTTGTTTTATTTATTTATTTATTTATTTTTGGCACTGATTGAACTCAGGGGCACTCAGACACTGAGTCACATCCCCAGCCCTATTTTGTATTTTATTTAGAGACAGCGTCTCACCGAGTTGCTTAGTGCCTTGCCATTGCCGAGGCTAGCTTTGAACTCCCAATCTTCCTCCCTCAGCCTCCCAAGCTGCTTGGATTACAGACATGTGCCACTGTGCCCAGCCCATGTGATTTTTAATAATGTTTTTAGACCTCAATTCTAGTAGAAAATTCAACATTTAAAGCATTTCTCCAGAAAATTAAACTAAAAAGCTAATAAATGAATGTTAGAGAGGAAAGAAAGACACATGATTCTTGAGTCAATCACACTTTGATCTTCCATTAATTGTGCTTAAGATTTTTAGCCCTTAACGTTATTAGGTGCTTAATAAACAAATTGATAATTTCTTATTAAGATGATGGTTAGTTCAACATTCCATTTTTTTGTTTAATATGCTTGTATAGTTTAAATAAACCAAATATAATGTTTAAAAATACATTTCCTGAGGATCTTGCCCAGGGCAGCAATGATGTTTTGGGGGCCTCTGTGTATGGGAAAATATTTAAGAGATGGGATAGGAATTTCACTGTACTATAAATGTATCACAAAATTTCAGGCATAAATATGGGTATTTCCCAAGAATATCTTTGAAATGATATGTGTCTTAGTTCAGTGAAATGGTCAAACTGATTTGCAGAAAGAAATTAAATCTAATAAAGAATCATGCAGCATTTTATAGCATTTTTTTTTACTCTGCTCCATTAATGACATTTCAGACAATTCAGACAAAACACATTCATTTCTTCCTTCGTATTTAAAAGAGTAGAAGAATTTTTGTATTATTTTGGGGAATTTCTGGGTTGTTAATGGATTCTTATGAAGTTCTTTTAACATTGAAATAATTAATCTTCAAGGTACAAATAATTAACAGCCTTTTCCCCCACAGTTATTGAGCTTATTCTTGTACACAGGTGTTTTTAATGGAAAAATTTATATCCCCAAATAAATGAAGAGATAATAAATGTTCAGGGACAGAGTTATATAACATGGCTACCTAAGGTGGAAAGCTCACATCATGAGAAGAAAACCTCCATCAGAGAAGATGCTCTTCAAGCTTCTTTTGGATTTAAAATTATGCTAAAAATCTTTCTGTATGCACAAGAAAATAAACTGAAAGCCAACTATTTCCTTTTAGCAGAATCCAGAAAAACAATCAATGAGATGAATATTGTAGAGATTTAGAATTTTAAAGGTGTCAAAGGCCCAGTCTTACAGTTTGTAGAATGTTAAAGATTTTTTCTCTTTGAACATTAGCCCTGTCACATTTTGGCCATTATTATTTGAACCACACCATCCATTTCTTTTGAACATCTTTCTTCAGGGTAAGTGCTCAATACTGAAGCCTGGTCCAAGCCAAGGATGCACAGATGGGTGGATACAGCTGCAGCTCCTCTGACAGGCTGTAAAAACCCGCTGGGACACTTTCCCCAGCTCTGTCTATCCATCTTGTGAGCTGGTGCAACTCCACCTTGCTCAGGGCTTTGTTGAGTATGTCACAGGACTTTGGCCAAAATGTTACAATCCGAATGGGTCTTATTAATGGAATGAAAAATGGGCTCCCAGAGCACACATCAGCACAGATCACATGTTTTTCCTGAAATGACTGACAATTCTAATCAAAAAGAACATTATAATAGGGGTTTTAAAAAAAAAAAAAAAAAAAAAACCTCAGAAATAGTGTATTCAGACTCTCTTCAGCAGGGTGAATGAGTCAAGTTACTCAATAGGATCCATTCAGACTGATTAAATTGGAACCAAGCCAAAACAGATCTTCAAGATCTGAGAGATAGTGGTCATTGAGCCGGGAAGAGGGAACTGGCCTCAACTGAGAATATACAGACCACAGTACTGATGGGAAATAATAAACTGGACAGTCCAAAGGCTAGCACAGAGATTTATAATAAAGCTCTAGACGTAAATCATCATATCTCACCTTATTTAAAACATAAGATAATTAAACTGAAACATCTGCTTATTCTCCCAGCAGAGTCCATTTAAAGATTTTAATTAGGAATAGATCAAAGTTTCTATTCTGAAGTTTTATTTACTTATTAGTTACTTTTTCTGACTTTCAAAAAATGGTTAGAGATGATTCACAAACATGTTAAATATACCCATACACATACATATAAATTTCAGGCCACAAAAGAAGAAAAATATGAACCCAAACTGCAAGATTTAAAGATGCAAAGTGTGTGGGGGGGGGGGCAGGGACAGGGGCAAAATCCTAGGCTGAAATAATCTGCTGAGGTTTAGAACTAAATTTATCTTAGAGTTCCTTGGGAGCCAAGGCAAAAAGGGAAATAAGATATTATATAATTCTTTTGTTCTGATCACAGAAGGCATACCATCTTTCCAGAGTAAAACTTTCTCTGTTGTCACTTTTAAAAAGAACAAATCAGCCTTCAAGATTCCAGCAACAAATCATGCCTATTCTGCACGATTCCTGACCTAGATTGCCAAAGATTATGAAATCAAGCTTGATAAATAAATTATGAAACTGCTCAACCAATTTCTAAACTAAACAGAAAGGGAAAACCAAATGAACAAACGTTTCCAAACATTGAAAAGTTAAAACCACCCAAAATAAAAATTGAAACCAGTGGCAAATAAAGCCAACCCAAATCTCAGCGAACCAGAATCACAAAACCCTGTCGCTACAGGCTTGGGAATAAAATGCAGCTTGTCAGTCAAAGTGTCTGTCTATGGCATATGGGTAAAGGTTTCAGTCTGCTATCTCCAGGCTCATCTTATGGCAGTGGTTCAACACCAGTGAATGGTGCTTTAAACAAAGGAGAGCTCATTCAAAATGGGCATTTGTGAGTTACCGGTCAGTGTCGCCACTGCGCAGTTTGTCTGAGTGAAAACTATTGGCATGGGAGAAATGAAGTGCAGCTCCCAGGCCTTTGGAGTTTCCTAAGTGCTGAAAAGCAGCCGGGAGGTTAGAGCTGGCTGGTCGGAATGGCACACTTGGCTGAATGCACAGCCAGGTGGCTTGGGCATATTGGCAAACAACTGGCAACCTGCCCAATACATATGGCTTAGATTGCTTTGCTCTTCCCACGAAGCCTTCTTAGACTCTTGAGCAAGCATTCGTTTTAGAACAAAATAAATCTGAATGTTAAATAAAATCTTTTAATAATATCTGTCTGATGTAAAAATTCTTTTACCAAAAATAAAAATAAAAATATGGTATGAGGTTGTTGCCAAATGCATAAATTAAAGCATTTTTTTTTGAGGGGGGAGCCTTAGCAGATCCTTTTCCAATTGCCTTTGAACTGAATTATTTGAAACTTTCCATTTCACAAGGTTAAAATGACCCCTGAAATCCCTGGGAAATAGGGTTAATGTAACATTTAGGGAAGGCTGCCAAGGGGTCAGGTGACCATGAATTCTTAATGAATACATAAAAATACAAAATTAGTAGAGCAACAATGAAAATGAACACCAGATATATTTTATCAAGGAACATTATTAAATTTTGATTGACAGATAACACTGAAAGGTGTTAGTATGGTCTATCATGTAAATACATATCTGGAGACTTGTTAAAACACAATCTTTAAGTGCTAACTACTGAGGCACATGTTATCCTAGAATTCACCAAGAGGCTCTTTAATGTTGATAGCATGATGAAAACTTTAGGTTTAATAATCCCAGCTGGTCACTAATCTCCTATAATGCTACTATAGAACCACATTAAATATTCCCCAAATACTGTTTTCCTTCTAGAGTTGGGTTTTCCTTTGTCACGTGTGTTTGCTGGACATCCAGCATTTCATTTTCATGTACTGAGTATCTTCAAAATATTAACAACCGGGAGCTGTATATGTGGCTCAGTGGTAGAGCACTTTCCTAGTGTATGTGAGATTCCAGGTCCAATTCTTCAGCACCCTTCTACCCCCACCACACACAGTATTAACAACTGATACATTAGGTAATTAGATTACACAGAGTATTGTCAGGATCCTGTTCCAGTTATAATAATTTTTAAATATACGTTCATGGTCTCTTAAACTTGTGAGCCATTTATCTAATAGACTGAGTTAAACCTTCTGGAATTACTATAGTCTATCCAGTAAGAAGATTAGGGTTGGTATTGTACTGGGTGTGTGTATGTGTGTTTTTAAAGATATTTAGATCAGTAATAGCTCAAACACCAAAATAAATTCCTCTCTCATACTAATGAAGACTTCATATACTCATGAATCTAAAATTTCTTATATAGATGAAAACATATACATTATGGTAGAAAAAGAATCATTTGTGCTTATTTAGAAAATACTGACAATGTCAATCTTAGATGAGAACAAGCAAACTTCCTTTTTGCGAGAAAAAATAAAATTTCCTGCAACAGTTGTTCCATCTGTTTCTTATGGAAAAAAAAAATAATCTAGGCACAAAAAAACTCATGCAATGCCTTTACACTGAATACTTACTTTTGAGTTTTAGGTTAAAACCTTTCAATCAATTCCTTTTCACAGACTCCCCCCATGTGAGAGTAGGGAGGGGGAGAGAGGGAAAAAATGAGGGGGAGGGAGGGAGACTTGTTTTGAGGAATGGGGCAACTTAAATCACAAGCATTCAATGAATTCCTGTCATAAATCTGGAAAATATTTTTAAAGTCCGTTTCTTGGTAGAAATAACAGAACAAAAGAGCTTCATTAACAAAATCTTTCTAATACTCACAATTAGAGGGTGAAAGGAATGGAGACCTTTTTAAAATGGAATTTGGACCATATGAAATGACCTTTGTAGCACCATATTTTCAACAGTCTCATCCTCTCCTCAATCAGCAAGTAGTAGTACCACTTAAAGCTTTATTAGAACATCTTTTTGCTGACTTGGAAGAGCTCCAGGCAACTCTGTCTTCCAAGGACACAGTCTGAAGTCCTTAGAGTACATTGTAATGGACTATATGGAGAGCAGAGGAGGTGAGACAATGGAGCCAAGCACACTGCCTCTGGGACAAAGTCCACAGTCAGTGAACACTGGTACTCAGTGGGGACAGGAACATACTACTTTTTAAGAGCTCCAGATGAGCAGAACAGTCAGAAGGAAGGTGATGTTTATACCAAAGGGCCTGAAACAGAGTAAGTATCTTCACTCAAATGTACAGAAAGATTAAGGGGTATATAATTTTTTTCCAAGTGTGATATGGAAGGTTAATGGAGGTTAGAAGCAAAAAAAAAAAAAAAAAAAAAGAAAGAAAAGAAAAGAAAAAAGAGTTCTACTAACAAATAAATTTGGCTACTGCTAGGTTAAACAAAGTTACCAGACCTTAGACCCTTTAATTTATTATGTACACCATGACTCTCCAAGAGGGACAACAGTATGCATATATATTTTAAACTTATTGCATAAAACAACAACAAATTTTTCCATGGAGTATGGCATAAGACACAAGTATTATGAAACATTTTGATTAGTGTTGATTTAGAAGTTTTAAAAGTTAAATTTAAGTAAAAAATTGTTTAAAATTAAAATGAAAAGTTTAGTTCAAAATTAAAAAAAAAAACTAATTTAGAATCTTAAAAAAAAAAACTAATTGAATTTCTCTGAAAATTTCCCTATTTTAAACTCAGCAACTGACCTTTCTGTTTTCTCTCTTGATAAGGAAAATGCTATTCTATCAGCCTAAAAGTCCCTTCCTCACCCACGAAGTCTCCAACTCAAGCTTTTTCCTTCATGTTAGGCAGGAACCATCTGGTAGCCTGTAAGTGGAGAGGCCAGTTTTCAAACATGCTGTTTTTTGAATGTGAGCTTTAATTACTTAAAACAAAATTTAAGGTTAATATTTCTGGGAGGTTTCTGTAATTATGTTTTAGTTGGTCTCCTCAGAAAACCTCAGACAACCTTGATTTTG
The DNA here is from genome assembly GCF_045843805.1 of Urocitellus parryii. Lineage (NCBI taxonomy): Eukaryota > Metazoa > Chordata > Mammalia > Rodentia > Sciuridae > Urocitellus > Urocitellus parryii. The sequence goes on along the minus strand of NC_135541.1, from coordinate 43,491,848 downwards.
GTGGTAAAATTGTGTGATGAGAAAATGTGAATTTGAATAAACAGAAATACAGAATAGGGGTGGAGAACAATAACTATTTGTCTAAATAAAATTGCTGTTTAATACCAAATGAGAATCCCATACTCTGAGACAAAAAAAAAATTTAGAAGAAACAATTTTGGTATTATGTGGAATCTAAGAAAAAAGTCAAAAAGTAAAGGAAAAAAATCTCAATATAATTTGAAATGTTTATCTTACAGTTCTAAAAATTAGTTAATTTGGGGAATTTAAAGTAACCTCATTTTATATTCTAAATTCCCTACTTACCAGACTTGAAAAGCTAAGTTTGTACAGGTACAGCATCAAAATCCAAACTGTCTCCTGGCAGAAGTGGAGGGAGAAGTTCTCCGGCTCAGAGCTGCGTGGGGAGCCTTTCATAAAGCTACTTCTAAAAAACTGACACAAGAATATGTTTGGATCACAGCTTATTTTCCTGGTAAACATTTGTTCTGTTTTATTTTTGCCTCTGGACTCTGCCTATTTCCTGCCCAAAGACTAGTCTCACCTAATGGTAATAAAGAATTTAGTTCTTGGTTCAAACTCCCGAAGAAAATGTCCTTTCAATAGGGCAATTTTATTTAACTTAATTTTAAAAGAACTGCTGTTAAAAAATTCCAGTTAAAAAGAAAAATTAAACAGTTCTAAAAATAAACAATATTTGGTTAAACAAATACACATATTTAAAGCATATGGGTAAAAATGAATGTTAGTATAAACATGCAGCAACGTTTTTTCCCCTTCAAAAAATCTCAGAGCAGAAACAAACAAAAAAAAGTTATTTGGATTTAAATTGTGAGTCCATTTTAAATAAGTAATCATCTTTTTTACTCAAGAAAAAAACATTTGTATAGCCTCAGAAATCTGCTTCATTTCAATCTTTGTGTAAAACTGCACATGAAAAGTATATTTATAAAAGAAATACCAGACTTGGAATTATTTATGTCATTGTTGCACATATATAATAAATGAGAGCTCACTGGAGATAGATATATATTTCTGTCCTAAAACTTATTCTAAAAAGTTTTCATTTCTAATTGAATCACATTTTAAAGTTAAAAAAAAACTTTTTTCAATATAATAGAGTTTTTCCCATACTTTTGCAAAACAGGATCTAGCTTTTTAACAGATGTGCTCAATTTTAAATATTCCTGATTAAAGTTTTTAGTAAGTTGTAAAATACACGTTCTCGACTCAGGCTCCATTCTCTTCTCCAAGTTAAAGGAAGACTGTGAGAACTGAACTCTTCAGCTCTTGTTAACATTTACCCCAAAAAGGAAAACTAGAACTGTATGAATCTGCATTCGACAGGTGCTTCAGGAACCAAACAAACAGGTTGAAAATATAGAGAGGAAAAAAGACAAGATACACAGACACCTAGCTGCAAGACTCTGGATGGTACAACAGAAGCCCGAGACATGAAATGCTAGTCACTTCACTTTCTTTGCAATCCGATACCCTTGGTTTTATATTTAATATTTTACATCATTGCTATGAGAATGTTCTTTGAAGGTATTGCTTCAGCCAACTAAGTTAAAAAAGATACATAAGAAGAAACACATGAAACTTTTTAACTCCTTTGTAACAAAAAAGAGCCCATACGATCCATTTCTACAGTAAAATTTAAAACAAGTCGATCATTTTAAAAACTTCTTGTAGTGATAATATTTGATGTAACTTTCAAAAAAAGTATCTTGTTTTAGTGAACATTTTGAATTAAAATGTTGTACCGAGTTCAGAGTGCTTTTGAAGCCCAAAAACCAAATGTTCAATTTTAACAAACCAACAATGTGCCCAAATCTTTTCAGCTTAAATATTCACAATGTGCCATTATTACTGAATCATTATCTGCCTTTAGCTCTGACAACAGCATCATACGGGCTATGAAAGGCTCCTTTCTTCTCGTGATTAGTCCCTAAAACATTTCCTCATCTTACAGTGCTTTTCAGCTTCCCAGAATGCATTGCTCAATTACAGTGCTGAAATTAACTGTATGCCACTCTTATTTATTGAGAAAAGAATAATCAAGTACTCCAAACCATGTCATGGGTTGCCCAATTTTATATCAAATTTCAAGAAATAAAAATATTAACTCTTTCAGGATGTCAAATTTTATATCCACCATTTATATTTAACTTGGGGGTTATGTCTTACAACAGAATCAAAAGTTTGGATTTCTAATGTTCTTTGTAACGTACAGATTTTATAATAAATTCTAAGTGCCTATGGAAGGTTTGTTATTTTAAAAAATTTATGAATATCTTAAAGTAAGTTTTCATTGGGGTCCTTCTTAAAATCAATTCTTCTTTGCTTAGCAGAGTCAGAGTTCCTGTTACTTCTGCTTGCACTATGTGGAACTGTTTCAGAAACTTATTTCTGAAAGCAGGAAACAGACATAAATGAAAGCATTGAAATTAAAGTTCCAATTCCTCAGTAATGTTGTTTATACCACTAGATAGCACCTCTTCCTCAGTAATAATAGTCATGTTATTAAGAAGAGAATTTAATCTTTTAACATATGCTCTTCAAATAACTGTTCCTCTATTATTATTTGAACTCAACATTATGAATTAAATTTTCTAACCTTCAGATATTATTGTTTTTGTTTTGAGAAGCTATCTTCAAGTACTTAGTAAATTTTAAAATAGATTTTAAAATAGATTGCATATCAAATACTACAGTTAAAATATACTTAAAAGATGTCTTAGGTAAACAAAAACAAAAAGCACAGAAAACAATGAGTTAAAAATATGACTGTACTCATATTGTGAATACATGTATGAAAAGGAATGGGACTATGTAATACATGGATTTTTATTTATTTGTTTTATACCTTTAGCCAACAGAAGATTGTAAATAAAAACACTTTTTAAACCTCAGAGATACTTACTAACCCATGCATACATTAATCATTCATACCGCATGATTATTGTTCAGTATTTTCTGCAATAACAAATTGGAGGGTGTGGGGGTTATTGTGGGTTTCAGCAAACCACATTCTATTTAGGCAAAGCCAAGTATTAAAGAAAGGCCTAACTTGCCAAACCAAGATAAATACATGCCATTATTATGATTACATAAAAGCCACTGTTCTCAGCATTACAATTTCTCTTATAATTGGCACTATTATAATTAAATGGATTCATATGTTTACAATTCTTCTTTGAATTGTAAAGTGATTTAGCAATGATAGTGTCTCTAATTTCTTTTAACTATACTGACAAACTTCACTTAATCAGTGGTCTAAATACCACATTGCCACAATAAATTAGGTAAATACCCAGTAAGGCTGAATTGCTATTGAGTTTAAGTATGTTATAATAAGGTAGCAAGTAACTTCTTCAAAGCCTGTTGCTGGACTAGCCCGCAAGCCCACAAATTGGAGAGGATGGAGCAAAGCATGCCAATGCCATTTAAGATATTCTTTGGTGGACAGGGAAGCAACATAGAGAAAGCACATGTGTACATGTACAAACACACATGTATACTAACAGGGTTAAAACCCCATGGGATTGGAAAACAAACAGGAAGTGACAGATGATTACAAAAACTACAAATACTGATATTGTGGGTTTCATAGTCCTTCTTCTTAAAACTCAAGGAATCCTGCACTCATTTTTCACCACCAGGGACACAGAGGCATTAAATATACCCTGTATTACTGGAGAATATCAATGGGACATGCCATAATTTTACCTGCTAGCCCCAAATGGAAGCTATTGTGCTTCATTCTATTATTTAAAATAATGTATGACAGTTGATATTTCTTAAATATAAGATAGTTATAAGCTTAATAACTGGATTACTAATACATGTTTAGAAATAACTGAAGTTAGTAAACTGAGAAAAATATTCAAACAATGATAAAGGATACAAAGGAACAGTTGATTAATTCTGTATCTGTTAGCTTTGTTTAAAAAAAATGTATTTAAAGCACAATTTAATATTGCTTTTTTATAAAATGACCAGTAAATAAACAATCATAGTTTTGCTATATGGATATTAATGCCACATTAATTATAATAGAAAACTTGCAAACAAATTCATTATCCATCACAGAACCGATTTCACAAATAATGGTAACTTATATATATATATATATATATATCATAAAATACAACAAAGTTACTAAAACGATTCTGTAGAAGAATACATAGCATGAAAAGGTGTTTATGAAACAGCATTACATTTTTTAGAAAGATTTCAAAACTATACATACACACATATTCAGAAGACTAAATCCCCAAATAGTAAAATTTTAATAATTATTTTCCATGGTAATTTTATTGTCTTTTCCTCTAGATAATTTTATCTTCTTCTTTTTACTAGAATATATGTTACAAATTTCGTATCAGGACAGATAAATTATGTAATATCAAACAGAAATAAGTTTTTGTTGTTTTTAAAAAGAATATGAAAAAAGACCCTTGTGCTCTAGACCTTTAAATCACTTCTATGAAATTTTATCCCAATAGTAAATGGGTTTTAGAAAAGTTAGCATTATTTTGTGCATGGTAGTACTAATTACCATTTCCTAAATTGTGTTATATTTCCAAATGCTACAAGGAAAAGAAGTCTAGAGGAACAGTAGATATGGACTGCTATTAGAATACTTCTGTGAAATTCTTTTTAAAAAAAATCTTACCATAAGATTCACATAGAAAAATGAAGTTGAAAAAATTTAAAAACCGTCAAGAAGCACACTGAGAGCCAGAAAGATTATGTGGTTTTACCCAAAGGATACATAATTTAGTTAACACTCCTAGTTGAAAAATATATGATTACTGGATTGGGACTTGTTCTTTCCTCGATGGTTTTTCAACTGACTTCTTTGTAGAGTTCATAAGAGACAAGTAAAATTAGTCAGTAGTAATTTAAAACAACCCAAGTATAATGAATACATAGAAGTAAGGCAAAACATGCTTTTTTCTTCTTTTTTTTTTTTATGTTCTAAACGATGAATGAAAGCTCAAAGCTGTCTGGTTTGGTTTCCAAGTTTTAATGGAGACACCAAATTTCCAGCCAAAATTGAAGCAAAAATTTTTTAAATCCTCTAAAAATGCAAACTCCTTTTAAAAAAAATATAAAGATGGCTTTAGAAAAACAGCAGTTCCACCACAAATACTTTACAATGCAGGCTCCCTGCAAAGTTGTGGGACATCATGTGAACTGGGAAAAGAGGAGCCAAACAGGTATTTAATAGTCATAATTTTTGATGTTTGAACATTGACAAAATTAACTAAATTTCCTTGTCCTCTCACACTTATTCCCCTGGATAAAACAGCTAAAAACTACAAAAACAATATCTAGATATTTACTCTTTAAAGCAATGGAAAAAATACTTGAAATACAAAACTGTCTTGAACATCATAGTTGTTCAATACTTATACACTAGATGAATGCAATGGATGGATGAAATTCAGGGAAAATTTACAGAAATCATTGGGACAGTATAATGCATGTAAGAATCACACTGGACATCTGATTTGCATTCAGAAGTGACCACCCTGTCGAGGTGGAAACCACCACTAAATCTGACTTTCAGTGGTGTTATGTCTCATTGACAGTGTTTCAAAAACAACAGATATGAACATGCTCCAGATACAGAAGAACTATCTATTTAAAAGTAAACAAACAAACAAAAAACAAAAACACCTTTCCAAGTGAGGCTGGAAATTGTAATCAAGGCAAAAAAAAAAAAAAAAAAAAAAAAAAACCACCAAAAACCCACTACTTCCACTCACAAGGTCTGAACATTTCAACCTATGTATTGAATCATGATGGGTTAATCCAACAATGATGTAGAAATTTACTAAGAGCCTATATTAGAGTTCCACAAACTGGTGCCCAACTATTTAGCAATGTCTTTTATTGCTAATTTTCCCAACTGTAACTAAAATATTTCAATGTAAAGTCAGTCTCCCATGGCTTTTATGATCAACCTGAGTCTTCCATGGATACCTCCACAACACACACACATACATATTCTCTCCTCTCCTCTTCTCTCTCTCTCTCTCTCTCTCTCTCTCTCTCTCTCTCTCTCTCCCCTCTCCCTCTCCCTCTCCCTCTCCCTCTCCCTCTCCCTCTCCCTCTCCCTCTCCCTCTCCCTCTCCCTCTCCCTCTCCCTCTCACTCTCACTCTCACTCTCCCTCTCCCTCTCCTCTCCTCTCCTTTTCCTTTACCCCCTCCACCACACACTTTCACAGGATAAAAAACAGGAGGAGGGAACTAATCTTTTGAGCAACAGCAGAGTCTTCATGCCTGTTATGAAAATAAATAAAATAACCCTCCCCACTTCCACCCCATCCCCCAAAAAAGTCTGAGGTTAATAATCTATGGTATATTCCACACACTATGATTAATCCTGTGCTCCCTCTGGTTTGTCTGATGAGGGATCTAATGGACAGTGTGTCCTGGGCACTACCCTGATGGGGTTGCTGGGTTCCTCCAGTGCTCCACATAAAGTGGTAACTCTAATAAAATACCCTTTTAATAACATACCTTTTAAAACCTTTTATGCCTGGTAATTGTTGATAGATCAAACAACAACACCATTATTAAGTTACAATATTCACATATTTTAGAAATTATGGTAAAGTGAAAAGCAGAATTAATTAATTGTCAATCCCTGGTTTGGATCATTGATTTCCCATTGTTGAATACTATAAGGTGTCTCCAGGGAGTGCAGGGTTCATGCAGTCTCGGTTTCCATTGGGTAAAATATAAAATGAACTCCACACACTATACAATAAAATTTCAGTGAATATCAATATTGATATTTTTATCTTTGGACAAATCAAAAATGCAAGCATCAGGGTCATCATTAGGATCATATTAAACTTTTGGGTCTTCTCTCTCTTTTAGAAATGATGAAATCCATGGCCTCTTTTTCCAGAAAAATAAATATACTTCAAACATAGGCCACTTTATGCATCAAGTAGGGGATTCTCATATCTCTTGATGTCAGTATATGAACATTAGGCAAAGAACCTGATTTTCATCAGAATACCCTCAGAACTTCAAACACATCTTACAACTGTAAAATATTCAGAAGATGCAGAGGCAAAAAGTGAATCATCAATGCATTACCAAAAAGAAGTGGTACCTCAACTATAAAACATGTCTCTGAGTGTTTAGATATATGTGTCCCTCTGTTTTAATTACATAGCAACAGTGGTAAGCATCCTTGGAAAGTGATACTGAAGTAATGAAACACTCAAGTTACTCAGGAGATTTCTGTCTTAAGCTCTTGATGAACAAAAAGGAAAACAGGATTCATCGAGTATCTTCTATGTGCCAGTAATTGTGTTACACGTTTTTTAGGTATCGTCTCATTTCTTCTTAATAACAATGCCATTATATAGATATCAACATGGCCCTTTTTAGAGTTGAAGAAATTGAACTTAATGGATAATAAGCAGCCTGCCTTAAGTTCTTATGTGGTGGAGCTCAGGGTGTATAATGTCCAATCTTAGGCCCATGCTCAGCCTGGTTTATAAACCAGAAGTGAGATTTATTCTCATTCTGCAGTAAGACTATAAAAAAACCTTTCCCCTCCAAAGTAAAGGTTAATCGTGTATAGAGTTGTGAGACAAATATTTCGTATCTTCTTTTGACCTGTGCCTGCCAAAGTTCCATTTCCCAATCTTGAGCTTTTCCCAACAAGATCCAGAGGGACCTTCCCCTCCTGGCTACAGTTCTGTCATGGGTTATTAACCAAAACTTGCACTTTTGAACAGCTCTTGGAACACAGCTGAGGGAATGCCAGAGGAAAAAAAAATACAGATCACCTGTCCTAACCATAAATTTCATAATTACTCATAGTTCTCTTCCAGGCATAATTATGAACATTAATAGAGGTCATACAGTAGATACTGATATTCAGTAGTCTCATCAATCCCCTTTCAAGAGAATATATATACAGTTAAACAAAATAGAACAGTAGAGATAACTGCTACATGCTGATACCAGAATTCATGAATGGATTCCACACATTAGTTTCAGAGGCAATTCATTTACCCGAGCAATCAGCTGTTTTGCTAAATTGATCAGTTTTTCAAAATAAAATTTACTATTCAATCTGGCTGAAACAGTGAAGCCTCTTCATTTCAAGGGCCAATTGCGACAACTCCTATGCTCTGCCATGACACTCCATCTGCCTGTGGCTCAAAAAAGGAGAGACCTTTCTTTGAAATTCCTTTAGCCACTTAGATATTCTTCGCATATACTTCTTTATTTGGAGGTTTTGGTGTGGGAGATAAAAAACGAAATCCACAGTACTGAGTTGGTAATCCCAAGAGCTATGCAGATGCATCTTTTAGGAAAATATGATGTGATGACAGCACTGGATGATGACATAAACCCCAAAACTCTTCAAGAAGTACAAACCACATATTCACCCAAACTACACACAGTGGTGCTCAATAAAGGCCCAAGTTTCTGATGGAGGGAATGGGTAAGTAAACTAAACTCCTATGAAAAGGTTCAAATGTGCTAGACATCACCATCAGCACCATCCAAAGTTCATAACTGTCAATATTTCTCCTAGTACTTTCTATCATCAGCCATGAAGGGGAATTACACTTTTTAAAACTTTTTTTTAAATTACACTATTTTTTAAAACCCATCAAGCATATGAAGGGTTTACTTATTCAAAGCAAGCTCTATCTGTACTGACCACATGTGCCTAAATTTGGGTCCTCATGCTTTTCTGTTCAGAGTTCCAGTTTGGGTCAAAGGGCAGAGTTTGATGTTGAGTCATCGTAAAAAGAGGAGAACAAGTGTTAAGATCCTTACACTGGCATATTGCTGAAGTTAATAAACAGTTATTTTGTATTTACCTGTTTTGCACAGGAAATACAAAAGAGAAGTCATTTATAGGTCAAATAGCATCATCCTATTTCACTGCATCTTGATAGATATGAAATTGTTTATTGCACCTACCTGAATAAGTTACATTTCTATGATAATGGTGAGGTTTACTTTAAAGGTCTTTTATGTTTAATGGGCATGACTAGAAAAGACCTTTTACCAATCACTTAGAGCAAAAAACTAAATTTTTATCAGCAGGGCTACTTTTGGTGTTTGATCTAGTCTTTGATTTTTTACCTAGTCTCCTAATAAAGTTCCCATCTTTTTCCTTCAATGGTGGAGGATTTAAATGCTTTTGTTTTCAGAACAGGAAAACTTGGAACATGCTTATCAAAAATTTACAGGATTACACAATCAGTAATTGCACGGACACAGCCCCATTAGAATTTTCCAGCTGCGCTACATATAATGGAAATATTCCTGTAAGCAAAATAAAAGATTTTATACCTCAAAGAACAGTATAATCATTTCAAGCAGTTTGACAATCTTGAAGAATCCATCAAATGTATTTTTAAATCTCTTCATTAAAAATACATTTTAAAGCATTGCTAAAAATTCTGTTTAGATCTTTTTTTCAGCTTTAAAAGAAATTTATGGGCTGAGAAATACCTGCATTTTAGTAAATATTTCACTGTTGGCCATTTCTTTTGTTAAAGACTCCAGACATCTGGTATCAGGGAGGTGGAAAGTATGTAATTTAACCTTTGTTGTGCTTTACAAACTTGGAGTCATTGTTGTTGTTATTATTATTAACTTTTAGGGTAACTCAGAAGTAAGGCCTATTTCACAAATCAGTGATTCTAAGCAAGCATGATATATAACTTCAGTGCTGCTTGCTACATGGTCTACTGAGGTACTACACATTACGTATTCATAAAACATCTTCAATTTTGCTACACTGTCAAATATGATATAACACCAGACAGGAAAGGCCTCAGAAAGAAGTTTTTTATTGGTAGTCGTGATGTTTGTTTTGTTTTTTTCTTTGGTAGTAGGATTGAACCCAGGGGTATTTTGTTACTGAGGTACATCCCCAGCCCTTTTTATCTTTTTATTTTGACACAGGGTCTCACTAAGTTGTTTAGGGTCTTACTAAGTTTCTGAGGCTGGCCTAGGACTTGAGATCCTCCTGCTTCAGCATCCTGAGGCACTGGGATTGCAGGTGTGCCTGGCCAGAAGTCTTAGTACAAAATACTACAGATGCAAAACCTCTGATCTGGTGACAGAGGTCTTGTCCTGAGTAAGACAAGTAACAGCTTAATAATTTTGGAGAAATCTTTTAAATTCTCAGAGCCTGAATTTTGTCATCTACAAAACAAAAAGTGGTAAAAGAGATAATGGTAGTAATAATAATAGCAAAAGCTTTTCTTCCTCGGTAAGTATAAAGCACAAATATTATGTGAAACATCTTGCAAGCCATTTATTATTAGCCTGACTTCTATCAGCCAAACACCACTCTTTGGCTTCTAAGTTTAAATTTCATCACTGATACTCTATATCATATATTATCAAAATTATTATTCTACTGAAATTTTCTTCTTCCTTTTTTTTGTTTGTTTTTCTTTTTTCTCTTGCAAGGACTGAAGGTAGAGCTCCCTTTAACTTAAGTAGTTCAGCCCAAAATGGAAAAGCAACTTGAAGAAAGGAATATCCTGGTAAACACAAATGAGCCCCCTCCAAACCAGGAGGGTTGAATCTTCTCTGACACAAGTCATGAATTTACATCTCTTAATCACCTGTGCACTCAGGCCTAGGGGTAGTGAGGAAATGACATCCTTCATGCACTTTTAAGAAAGTTGTCCAACCATGGCCACTGTTCTGTGGGTTTGGGTTTGATTGGGGAGCATTTTCAAATTCCCATACTTCTGATTAAATTCAGTGTTGATTATTTTTTTTAATTATATATACACACACTCATATATATATGCATGTGTGTGTGTGTGTGTGTGTTTTAGTTGTAGATGGACCTTTATTTTATTCATTTAGTTATATGTGGTGCTGAGAATGGAACTCAGTGCCTCACACATGCCGGGCAAGCACTCTGACACTGAGCCACACAACTCCAGCCCCTCAGTGTTGCTTCTTAAGTCACCTGAGTCAACAATTTGGTTCCCACTTTCCTGACATACATCCTTCTCTGCTAGTCTTGAAAGGAACAACCATGTCCCTAACACGTGCCTGATGCATCTGCAGTACTTACACTGTTTGAATAGAGAAAAAAACACACTTGCATGAGCACTTGTGCATGTGTGCATGTGCTCACGCGTGCATACACACACACACACACACACACACACACATCTGCTATGTGCAGTGTGAAAGGTCAGGAGCAGCCAGGAGAAGTTGAGCAATGTGCACTCTGACCATTATTTCAAGTCACTGGATTGCAAGGCAGTTGGTAAATTCTGGAGAGAAAAAATGAATTTTACTTTATGAAATCCCTGCTGTCCTTTTCAAGGAATTTTACTCAAGCAATAATAAATACTCCACGTATAGTATGTGGTATCAAGGGCATCTGATCCAGGGAAAACAGTAAAATAAGATCACTATGGAGCTGAGGTTCTTCTAACTCAAGTTCAGTTTGGGTGGAAAACCATGCCCATGTGCCAGTGCAGATTTAAATGGCATATCACCAACTGGAGATGAAAACAGAAAAGGAAAAAAACACAGGCCCTGTCATGAACAGGGTGACATATACTAGCTCATCCTTGGAGACGTGGACTCACAGTCTGTCCCACATGAACACTTATCTTCACAACCCTCGTCTCCTGTTGACATCGAAACATTCACACATAATCTATATCAGGCACACAGCGCCTCTAACTCAAATGGTATCCAAGTCTGGAGAATCAAGACTGATACATTAGTGGACTGAAATACCAACAGCCCACCAGAAATTTTTAAGGGTCTGAATCAAAGTATGTGAAACAGTTGGAGAAGTCAAAGTGTTTTCATATGCTATATAAATCAAACATGGGTCATTTTAAATTTAAAATTTCATCATTGCTATCCTCTGGGTTTTCTGATTTTTGTCTTTTTCTTCTGATGCAGTCACTGCAACTGATCCAACTGCCTGACACAAGAAAGCATAGCTAAGTAAGGGAAAACACTGGAATGGGCAAAGGAATAGTTGAAGAGAAGCAATCGTGAGGCTCCTCACATGTGTCTGCCAGACCACTAATGGTGAGCAGGCCACAGTGTGAAGAACCGGGCAAGGCTGCACACTTTAGTAAAAAGCTAATGCAGCTGCCAAATTGAAAATAAGTATGGTCTACTTTCGATTATCCACAAGTGGTTTAACCACAGGGCCTCCTTCTTCCTACAGCTCAACCTCAGTCTGGGCTGCAACCCAGACTTGGAGTAGGGTGGGGGTCTGTGAGTCTGAATGTTGTGTCTGTGTCGGAAGGTGTGGTCCCGGCTACACTGAACTATGAATTTCCTTTTATGAAACAAGCCACAAAGTTCTCCTTTACCAATAAGGACAACTAAAATATACATATAAATGAACATCATTAATGAAAACTACATTTGTATCTCTTTTTTTAAGTTGTAGATGGACACAATACCTTTATTTTATTTGTTGTTTTATTTTTATTTGGTCCCAGGGATCGAATCCAGTGCCTCATGCATGCTAGGCAAGTGCTCTATTATTGAGCCACAACCCCAGCCCTGTTTGTACCTTTTTTAATGCTGTATAAAATATCTTTAAAATACATAAGCAGATGTTAGCAGATGATAGAAAACTTCATATATGTTATTCATGCATCCATTTTCTCAGAAAGCTTTCTGAAGTCCTTATCATATTATCTCCTGGACAATGTTCTGAACACAAAGATGAAGATAATTCAGGATCTCCCTCATGGGGCTCACAGTCCATACTGAATAATAAACACCTAGAATTCAAAAGTCATGTTATTCTAAAATCTAAAATATCTTCACAGATTAATACTGCACTGTCCTTGAAGCAAATTTGGCAACTCTAAAGAATAATGAGCTTTAATGTGTATAAAAAGTAACATACACGAGAATTTTCTATGGGGTAAAAGGTGAAACTTTAGCAGTAGGTGGAATCTGTCTTTAATGTTCTATAGTCTCTTGTGCCCCAACCTGCAGGCTTAGCTCTCTTTCACAAGCAGACTTCTATGTTAACCATCATCTTTCCTTTAAACCCTCCCACACACAAACACTTTTTCCTAAAAACTATGAATCCAACAATCTGAGACATTGTAAGTGCATAAAACCAATGAAGAGTAAAGCCTCTAAGGAGTTTCTCATTTTTTGAAAATGGGAATCTTATCCAAAATTCTCTGATAGAATATGTAAGAGAAAACATGTTTAGTTGAGGGGTATGTTCCTGACAGACTATTATGATTCTAGGTATCTATAAATTTCATTCTAAGAGAGAATTGTTTAACTCTCAACAAATTTAGTTCATTCACTTACAAAAACGAAATTCACAATAAGATTTTAAAAGTTTTAAGAGGATTAAATGAGGTAATTCATGAACACATGCTTTTAAAAATCCGTTATTACTATTTTTCATCATCATTACCATTAATATCATCATTACTAAAAAAAATCATAAGTTGGCAATTTGTTTCTAAACTGTGACCAACAGCTAATTAAAAAAAAAACTCAAGAAAATCATAGAATTAAATGTTCTAAATACTATTGAAGCATAGTCAGGTATCAATGACTGGGAAACATAGTTTTATTGTACCAACTCTTTTCTTCTCATTTAAAAAATGGGTACTGTTTCCCACACCCCTTGGGCTAACACGCAATTCACTGCAAAGCCCCAGAATGTAGTAGCTACAGAGACTACAGTTACTAGGAGGCATCTTCAGGATCTCAGAATGTTGCAGTTCACTCACCCAGGGAAGAGGGAAGAAGGTTATACTGAGACACCCATAAGCCACAAAAGTGTACAAACTTCCTTCCTAATACAACATACTCCCTGTGATCCATTTCCTTACTTGAAATTTATTGCTATAAATACAGAGCATGAAAAATGTGAGATGTTGCCAGTTCAGCCATCACTTTGGCCCCAATCCTTTGCTAAATTTATGCATTTCTCGGGTTTGTTTAAATGCCAAAGAGCTAGGCAAATTGGAAGAATATTACACTCTTCTCTTCAGTAAAGAAGTCCACCTGAGCACTGTATGCAGATGGAAACAGGGAACCAAGGTAAAAAAGGATAAAAATGTTCACTTTGCAGATGAGAATAGCAAGTTTGACATGTTTAATCAGGATGGATTACAATGAGGGTATCTCTCAATACAAGTGATCTTTGGAAATCTTGCATATTTCTCAATGCTATATCCATTTTCCCACTCTTGTCCAATAATGGATAAATTTAACAGAACAAAGTATGACTCAACATGAGAAATGTCAAGAGATGCATAGGTCATACTATAAATAAAGATATAGCTCAACAGAAAACAGTCTTTCAAGATTCAGGTCCATGATAAATGCTATAAAAATTTGCATGTGCTTAACAATCTTTCAGCCTCTCATGTTGAAGTCTCCCAGTCCATGTTTGAAGTTTGTGATAGTAATTTAAACCCTAAGGGTAAAAGGTCTGGGGGTGGGGGAAGCTACATTCAAAACTGGACTGGTTGAAATTATGTTTTTTCCTGAATTCAGAAGGTCCATAGCACAACAACACTGGGTTGCCCTCTACCACAGTGACAATGTAAAGGGTTCTTTTGAGCTCACTTCTTTTCCTTTCCAGTCTTTTTCTACTTGAGGAAAACCACATTTCTTACTGTAGAGATGAGAATGCCAGGGCTAGTGAACTCAAGGGCATCACATCCTCCCTGGGACTCCATCATCTTGTGCGGACCAGGGTTCCTGACTACCGTCGATTTCTGTCTACAACACCTGCCTGGACTTAGTGTGAGAGGTTTTTGAGAATAGATATATTTTATTATAATAAATATAATAAAATATCTAGCATCATACTAACCCTTATTAAAGAAGTCTTAAATAAAGGGCTCCAGTCATGTTTATTGAAATTTTTAGATCAAATCCAATAATGAAGCTGATTATGAATTTTATAAACATTAACAATGGAAAGAAGAGGCTGGGGTTGTGGCTCAGTGTGGTAGAGTGCTTGCCTGGCTCATGTGAGGCACTGGGTTCCATCCTCAGCACCACATCAGATAAATAAAATAAAGGTGTCGCATCTGTCTACAACTAAAAAATATTTAAAAAACAAAAGCAAAAAAATAAGGAAAGAAATGACAGAATAATCTTGTTAATCCAAGTTTAATAGCAAGTCACTTCCCATGTATAAGGTCCTGTGCTACAGACCTCATGGGCAATGTCTCACTGGAGACTCCTAATAACCCCCATGATAGACGTATGCTGCTATTCCTATCATACAGACAGCCTGCTGTGTCTTGGAAGACCAAGTAGTTTGTCTAAGGCCACCACACATAGCTTCAAACTCAGATCTTCTTGACTCTAAAGACCAAGTACCTACTATGTCAAACTGTTTTCCTTTGAATTAAAAAAAAAAAAAGTGTGAGTTTGAGTCTTTCCAAATCTAACAAACAAAACAAATACCAAGACAGAAATGCCACCAGAATAATCTTTTCTTCTTCACGTTCTTAACTATATATTTCTCCCTCCCCTGTTGCAATGAATCTAAGCTTGGTATGGATCATACTTTTCAAAGCTCACAGCTCTTAGAAGAAATAACAGAAACAATGACAAACTATACAGAACAGCTTACAGCAGCATTTTCAGATGCAAGAGCTTACTGATGTATAAGAACAAGAGTACAATCATGTTGTGCACAGGGGAAAAACAAAAAAAAGTAAAAAATGATCAGTTATAGGAAAGGGTTCAGAGTAGCTAAGTGGCTTCTCTTAGCCAAATATTAAAGAAAGGAAGCACCTGACATGCTCCTGCAATGTGGTAGGTCCACTGGGAGGTGGCAGTTCTCACTTTTTTAGAAGTACTTCACACACTGCAGATACTGGTTTGCCTTATCTGTTTGTGAAAAGCCGAGTTAGAGAAAGGGAGAGAGGAAAAAAAGAGTTAATAAGAAAGAGAAGGAGGGAAGGGCTGGAGGGAGGGAGGGAGAGAGGGAAGGCTCTGTGCATTCACAAGGCATACCATCCATCCAGCTGAGACTTCACTTCAATCCTCTATTCCCTTTCCTTAGCAACGACCCGCTAAAAACACCAAATAGGAAAGTCTACATTTTACCCCAAATGTAACTTATGGGAAATCATTAACATGAATATGTTCTAATTAAAAACAACAACAAAAACCCTTGATCTAAATAAGAAGGGGACTGTGCCTGACAAACTCAAAGGGTGGCGGGGACAGAAAGCAGTGAAGGCAGTGACCACACCAGAGAAGGCTTTTCATTCATGAATGGCTTTGCTGTTGATGCCACACAAGTCCCACTTCACAGTGGAGAGAGTCACAGGAATCCATCTGGGCATATCTGGACAGTGCTTCTGTGGTTAAAGAGGAGTGCTCACAGCTACACATATCCCTGGACACCTCCCACACTTCAAGCTATCAAATAAACTCCAGATGTCCTAGGAGCATCCAAGTTTGTGATGAAGCCACCAAACTAGGAAGTTTGGAAGGAAACATTATAGGATGAAACCATGAAGTTAAAAAAGATGAAAAAGAAAGAAAGATAATAGTTTCTGGCTGAACAATTTAAAATCACCTTGTGGTCTTGTTCTTAAAAACTATGAGGAAAGAGAAAATGTCAATGTAGATAAAATGGGTCTATTGTGTATTACTCAGGAATAATTTCCCAGTTGAGTGTCTACTTAAATTTGAGAAAAATAAAATGGCCAAGGTTAAATATCAGTTCTTCTCCAAACCAATAATTCACTAACTTTTATTTCAAAAAAAATTTCCAGTCCATCTCAGCTATCAAACTCTGAACCAAATTCACAGAACCAACCCCTCCCAGCCTCTCTACAGCCCAGTCCACTGCTGATGTTCTTTGTTACAATGACCTTCTTCACAATGACTTGACCTGTCTGTTTTCTAACTCCCATTAGTCTTGGATGTATATCTAAAGACCTACAGAGCTCATTTACTTTTTCATGGTAGCACTTCACACCCACAAAGATGTTGGTCCCAGTGCATACTTTTACAAACTGGGGGTGGGAGGAAAATGGGGAACAAAATAGTTCTGAAAGACAAAAAGGGAAATAACAGTTCTAAAACTATCTTCTGTCTTTTCCAAAGTTAGTACCCAGTGAATCTATAATTATCTAGGATACACCTTCTACCTTTCATTTTGTGTTGTTTGTTTGTTTTTGGTACCAGGGACTGAACTCGAGGACACTCAGCCACTGAGCCATACCCCCGCCCTATTTTTGAATTTTATTTAGAGACAGGGTCTCACTGAGTTGCTTAGTGCCTAGCTGTTGCAGATGCTGGCTTTGAACTTGTGATCCTCCTGCCTCAGCCTCCCAAGCAGCTGGGATTGCAGGCATGCACCACTATGTCCAGCTTATAGCTTGCATTTTTAATATGCTTTTTGATGAAATTTGAAGAAATTCCATTTGATCAAAGGATGCACAGGAAGGGAGACAGTGTGTCTCTGTGGCTACCTGACAAGAATTACCAAAGTTGGTGAAATAAACTCTTCAGATTAATCATGATTATGACCCAAAGAGTTAAAATGTCAGTTGTTAGTTTCAGGGTAAAGTTCATGGAAGTTCAAGCATTCTCTGTCCTGGTCAACATAGTGAACCGGTCTGATCTGAAGACTTGCTCACAGCCAGGGTAGCACCTGGAGTTTTCTTCCCAACAATGGCTGTTACCAACCATAAAAGCTTCTCAGAAACTCTGCATCCAATCTGATAAGAGTCCATGTACTTGCAAAAAGACTAATTCCATATTCATAAAAAATATTTAAAAATAAAACTCTTTTACCCATGAAAGTTCTTAAATAAATGAGTTTTGTTTCTTAAACAATGCTGCAAAATAAGAAGAAATACCTTATCATAGGGCACTTGTTGAATACTGTAAAATTGTGAGTCTACATCAAATACTGTGACCCATGTCAAAGCTGAAATCATGTTAAAAACACCAGCCCACTGCTGATCTCTCCAGCTGATTCAACAAACCTCTTGGCCCTGCCTGTTTGATAACCAAGAGTTCGAACACTGTCTAGTTATACAACTTTCTCACTTTCCTACTTTCACTTTTTAAAAAGAATGACACTGGATCCAATAACTAGATCATCAACAGGAGTTCCAGATTTGCATGATTCTAAAATTTTCTATATTTTAATACCATCTCTGCTATGCCTTAAAGAAAGCCCTGCCTCTAAGAACTAACATTTTAAACAACTGTTGAGGCAGTTGTGTTTTATGATAAAACATGCCTTTTGAGCCAAAAAATTCTGATCAATGGTTTGCCAAAGAAATGGAGATGCTCTATATCATGTAAGCCAAGGCTTATTACAGCTCTTAGGCAATTCAGTGATCAAGACTATCTGGGTTCAAATCCACTTGTATAACTTATACCCTAATAGTATGACCCACTCCTTTGTGCTTTTGGTTCCTCATCTGTAAGGCGAAGATACTAAGAGTACTTCTTCACAGGGTTTGCAATTAAGGACCTAAGTGAATTGACAGCAAAATCGATCTATAATGGACAACAGCTTTAAATTAAGCAATGTGTCCTAGAATTTGTCTAGCACTATACTAAGCCCTCTCAACAAAGAAAAGTACATTTGAGTCAACAGAATACAATCCCAGTGCCTAGAATGGTGGGTGCCAAGGAAATAGTCATTAAGTGCATGGATGTGATCTTAGAGAAAAAAGCTCAACCTAAATGTTTTCAATACTATTGCATATATATCAGAGGAATGCTCACACAAAACAGAATCACAGGCAACAGTCATCCTCAACTCGTCATCCCTGGTAGGCAGGTTGAGTTCCTTCTGCTGAAGTGAAGACCAATGTCCAATCTCTAGAGAGTTCCCTTATCTTTGGTAACAACACTGACACAAGAGAGACAAGGTAGACTAAGGCAAATTCACTACAAACATCCACAGCTAAAAATTAAATCATATTTTAGTGCATTTTTGCTGCTTTGTCTTTGTAAGAAATAAAGATGGATCCACATAAAATGACCCTCAGTGAACCTTGCATGGAAAGGCCTTCTTATTTTTCTTATTGTAGATCCTCCCACTAGGTCTCAGTTATATAAATTCCAGTCCACCTGCTAATTGGCTCCACGTCACTAATCAAAACTTAGGTTTGTTTCTGATCCTTTGTGCCTATGCCTAAGTAGATAAGAATCTTAAGACAAGGGACTAATCAGAGGTTCTTCTGGACTAGATCTACTTCAAGAAGGCCACAGGAAATGAGGGCATTTTGAGGCAGGTGGCCAGGGTGCAGAAAAACTTCTGTTCTCTTTCATCGTTTCATAAATCTCCAGGAAGCTGTCAACAGAAAACACCCTTCAGAATACACAGGAGAGGGAGTCAAACAACACCTGGGAAGAGAACAATGTAGCTCTTTGGTCAAAAAATAGTAATCACACCCCACAGCAGATACACCAAAAAGTCTACCCTGAAACATGGGGATAAACGGTCACATAGTCCAATGAGAGCCTGGTGAATGGCACTGACCTTGGTAGGAGACCAGCATTTCCCTTAATGTACCTTCCCCATTTAAAAGCCTGACTACCATGAAAGTTTAAAAAAACAAAAAAATCTTTTTTTTTTTTTCTTTAATTCAGTCTGAACAACAGTTATTGAGCATTCACTGTTACAAAGAACTGTCACAAGCACTAGGAAAACACAGTCCCAGTATTCAAGAAAACACAGCCTGGTGTAGGGGATGAATTCACACACAGCTAACGACAATGTAAGGCCAGACTTGAATACCATAAGGCAACGTAAACCATTTGCAGTGGGTAAAGGAGGAGGAAGAAGGCTAATCAAGGAAAGCTGGACAGAAGCAGCCGGCGCTCCCAGCCTTATTCCGTAAAAGATCTGAGGCAGCACAAAGGATAACCAGGACTTCAACAGCCAGAACAGAAACTGGGCAACATAGTTGAACAGCATAGTAAGAGAAGGTGGACGCATTGGATACAAAAGATCTCTTTTATAAATTGGGGATGGAGGAGGTAGGCTCATGTACCTCTATGCTTTAATTTTAACAGGTACCTTTAAGCACTTGAAGTGTGAGCCCTTACACTTTCTCCTGATTGATAATATCAATGATGGGTTCAAAGGATTCTTGAGCCTATTCCAGTATAAAGCCTGCCTGCCTACAATGTCTTTTCCCTGGCTTGACTCCTTCACTTAGGCAGGGCAGGCTTTAACATGTGGCTCATGGGAGAAAGTGAAACCACAGACACCAATGGAACTCAGAATAAAAAACACATTTTGAAATAAAATAGAGGTTAAACTCTCATACCAACAGACCTTGCTTGATCAGCAAAAATGTAGGTGTTAACAGGAAATCACTATATTGTGTAATCCCCATTTCACCCTCTACAAAATTGCACTATAATTCAAAATAAGTGAAGCAACAATTGGATGGATGACCAGTTTTTGTTGTTTACATAGTTTAATGCACAAATGTGCAGTTTCCATGACTTTCAGAATGACGTGATTTACATGAGGTTCTAACAATAAATAAACTTGAAGTGCTGTATATAGTTAGCATATGGTGAAATTTTTAAGCAAAGCTCTTTCTTCTACTCCCTGAAAGACATTCAAAATATTCTCCCCGTTAGGGTCTTCGTTTTTACATTACACCCTGCTAATTCTCCTCTTATGTAAATATAAAATTTTTGTTTTATAAATAAAATGTAAGGATGGAAAATAAAACAAAAAAACATGTTCCTTACACATTAATGCCACAATAATCAGTAACAAATGCACATAGACTTTACAGATATTTATAACTTTGCCATTTTAAAAGTTAGTCATGGATACCAAAAATACTTATATTACCGTGTAATAACTTATGGCATTTCTATAGACCTGGTATGCATCATTCTATTTTAACCACCTGGCATGTCAGAATATCTTGGATAAGATTAACAGAATTATTTGTAATAAATCTAAAAAACATACCTTCTGTGGAACATACACAAATAAATCCTAATACAATAAAATATTCTCTTGTCAACTTTCTAAAAACTCTTCCATATGAATCTTATATATGGAAAGATTTCTTAGAGTCTTAGGCAACACATTTTAACCAAAGTTAAAGTCGTGGGGGTTTGGGGGTTGTTGTTTTTTGTTTTAGAATCTGTTCCCAAATTTCACCAGTGTTCTCCTTCTTTTTCACCTACTTGAGATTTATTTAAAAGAACCCTGATAAATTTTATGACCACAATTATACTATAGAGAGAGAACACTTTAATTCCTTCTTACCAGAAATAGGAAAACATGTGAGAAGCAAAATCTCAACCTGCAGTTACCAATAGCACCTACCCTCTGGAATATTGGGGCAATCAGCAAGTCTGCAGTGCTTTCTAAGTCATGGTGTGACAACTCCCAGGATGGGAAGCCAAGGGAGGACAAGACTACATACAGTTCAATACGTAAAACCAAGTTAAAGAACACACTGGAATCTGAGTATTTTTTTAAATTGTTTTATATGTGGTATTTGTTCATTAAAATCATCCTGAAGAAATACCAGCATTCAGTTACTTTACAGAGTACTCTTAGCCCAGAAATTGCTTCTGGAGCTATTTGACAGTTTTTATTTTGAGCTACATTTCTATTCACACCTGCTACAAATCTTTTACCTGAAATACTTTGTGTGGAAACTCATTAAAATGCTCTTGTAAAAGAAGAGCACAACACCATTGCCTTCTCTTTGTCTAATGGCTCAGGACCTTTCTCTCATAAATTCATTCTAATTAAATTATTCTCAAGGTGCTCTCTCTCCTGCAATCCTTATGTAATTGGACCTAATATTTTCTCCACAATTGATGTTACATTAAACAGGCTTTTACTACCTGCTATCCTAATGGCACCCACCCTTTCTTTTCCCTCCCTTCCTCCTTCTCTCCATCCCTTCTCTTTCCTTCCCTTCTTCTCTCCTTGCTCCCTGCTGCCTTTCTTTTAGTTCAAAGAGACAGGAATCTTACCTGACAAACATTATTTCAAGAGTTTTCCTTAAGCTTTCATCAAGTTCTTTACAATTTTCTTAATGTGATACATAAAACACACAAAGACTCAAAACAAGTCTCTCTCTTTAAGCACCAGAAAGAGCATTATGTTTTAAAGCTCAGTGGAAGAAAGAAAACAGATCAGTTGACAGGTCATAAGCCAGTTTTATCTCAAGGCAGTGATGCTATAGAGGAGAGCTTGTGTCAATTAAAATCAATACAATAATCTTACAAAAGTTACAAAAATTATCAATAATCGATGTGTTTTCCACAGATGTAGTAAAATATATTGATTCTTTAAGCTATCAGGATGTATCTTCATGTGATACTTAAGGTAACAACAACAACAAAGCCAAATCTGAGAAAGTGCATGAAATCTTAATAAAAATCCTGGCTTGTGTTGCAGATTCTCATCAGAATTGCCTATTTTTAAATAAAATGTAGAGGGAGTCATCATTTTCCCTTTCACACTTTGTTGTGTTTCAGCAACCCTATGGAACAAATGGTAGTTTTACAAGAAGTGAATCATTTGGAGTTGAAAAGATCATAGAGGGTAGAATTCTGTCACTTTGCTAAAGTATGTAAATAACACGTCTGGAGCCACAAGAGAACTGTCTTCAATGTGTACTGCTGTCTTCTATTACTGACATTATCATTGTTCAAAATATCACTAATAGCATTATATATATGATTAAAGTTTGTGGAGTCTTCTTGGTTTGTTTGTTTAGCTTTTCTTCATTTTTTGTCATTATTTTAGTATACATTTAATTATATGGTTGTGATAACTCACTGAACTAAGTACATAAACAATCTACAGCACTCTTTGAAACACAGTTAAATGAATATGTTTATGATCCTTTTTCATTTTGGAGATTCCGTACATCACTTTGCAGAATGACTGCTGACCAACAGATCAAATCATGAGAGTGACTCATATTTTAAGAAATGCTATAAAAAGGTCAATGGTGGGCTGGGGTTATGGTTCAGTGGTAGAGTGCTCCCATAGCACGTGTGAGACCCTGGGTTCGATCCTTAGCACCACATAAAAATAAATAAGTAAAATAAAGGTATTGTGTCCAGCTACAACTAAAAATTTTTTTTAAAAAAGGTCAATTGTTTAATATCAGTATTTTCTGTAAAATGTATCAACTAATTCTTTTCTAGAAAAATACACTCTTTTTTTCTGTGACATGTAAAATGTGATGACTAATTTTAGCTAACATTGATTGGATCCTGTTAATATTCTATGAAGGAAATTCTAGGTGTTTTATATAAATTAACACATAATATTACTATCCCTCTCATACAGATGTGAAAACTGAGGCACAGACAGGTCAAGTGCCTTGCAAAGGCATTGGAGGCAGGAAGATCACTG
Organism: Urocitellus parryii; assembly: GCF_045843805.1. Lineage (NCBI taxonomy): Eukaryota > Metazoa > Chordata > Mammalia > Rodentia > Sciuridae > Urocitellus > Urocitellus parryii. Next base: position 43,468,432 of record NC_135541.1, on the reverse strand, counting down.
GAACCCAGGTGTTCAAGGCTAGCCTGGACAACACAGCAAGACTCCATCTCAAAAAATAAAATAAATCTCTGGGTCCATTTTGCCAAGAGACAATGTTTCCAATCTGGCTAAAGTTGAAAATATCCCTGGTTGTCACCACTTCCAATGGTGAATAGGGGTCAACAAAAAATGAACTGTAACATTCTAGTTCAACTTTATAAACACATGCCCAAAACTTACTAAAAGTACATGTTGCGCATTCCTAATCCCAAAATTTGAAATCCCAAATGCTCCAACATCTGAGACATTTTGAGAACTGATATCATAAGTGGAACATTCCACACCTGACCTCATATGATGGGTCACATCCCAATGCAGATGCACTATAATTATTGTATGAAATAACCTTTAGGTTTTGTGAATAAGGTGTACATGAAACATAAATTAATTTCATGTTTAGACTAGGGTCTCTTCCCTAAGAAATCCTATGTGCAAATCTTCCAAAATTCAAAATACATCCCAAATCTGAAACACTTCCACTCCCAAGCATTTTTGATAAGGGATACTCAGCCTATATATGCAAAAATAAATAAATACTTGGAGGTTACAGTTTCCAGTATCTAGAAAGCTAGAATTATAATAAATCGGGGAGAGGGGGGAAGTTGCATATTTTTCCCAGAGAGAAAGCAATACAACATGTGTAGTTTTGAGTCAAACAGATCTGGGTTCAAATCCCATTTTTTTTATTGCACACTAGATGTGTTACTTTGGAAATGCTATACAAGTAAGCCACAGAAAGCTCATTGCTAAAATGAGGATGTCAGAGTTGCTGAGTAACAGAGAAGGATGAGAAGAGAATGAGAGGCACAGGTAAACTGATTTGCGTTTTGTTAGAATTTTGTAAATGATGGATAAATGGTAGCTATTAATAGAGGATCCCCTCAACCAGCAGTATGTAAGACCTACTTCTACAGGATTTTGTTGTACTGCTTTCCAGGAGGGCTCAATCTAATCCCTTTTCAAACATTCAAATGTAAACACAGAGTCATATATACGCACAAAGAGAGGACAACACAAAAGAAATGCACATACTAATTAATACCACTTCACATGGTCTAATCCTAAAGTATAACTATGGCTCATATCAAACAAGCTTCATTTCTAAAAGTTTTACACTATGTTTAAGGGATAGTAATATTCACTCTTTTTCATCCTAGAAGACTGAGGGCATAGATGGCAATCTAAACGAGCCAGGGAAAGCAGGAACATGCTCCTGATTTTCAGAATTCTAATCAAGGGCTCCAGTCACATTTCCTCAAACTCTCCTCCTCCCTACAAATAGGGGCTATTTTTACTTCAAAATGGGAATTGAAAACATTCGAGAATAATGTGTTTTGTTTTGTTTTGTTTTGTTTTAATAGGGAAAAGCCACTTTGCAACCCATTCCTAAGGATGGCAAACAAAATACTTCGGAGAGATGAAGGAGAGGATGCTGGGGTGGTGAGGTCCCTGCCTTTTAAGCAAGCCAGCCAGCAAACACAAATGCATGCAATTTGAAATTTTAATTAGGGTGCCATGTGCTGGTGACATATGGCGACACACTGACAGCTGGGCATCCAGGTTCAGGAACAGACCTGGGTTCTGAAGTCACAGTTGGCAGAAGCAAAGTTCTCCGCTTGTGCGCTAGGTGCTAGCATGCCTGGAAAGTGCTCTGCCAACACCACCCCACTCCACAGGACTGCCTTCCTGCCGCTCACAGGCATGGCCTGCCAGAGGTCCACGACTGTGACTCAGTGAGGCTCAGACAAAAAGACATAAAAATCTAACCCCAGACCCCACACTTGGTGTCCAGGCCAGAACCTGTTCACAATAGCAAACATGGCCATTGATTTGGGTGACCCTCGTATGTTCATTCCAAATGGTCCTTGCAGGGGGCGCCCTCTCTGTGGCTCGAAATATACATCAGGGCACCACCATCAAAAACTCTGCAGCCTGCTCTAAAATCCAAAGGAATTAAGCTCTTCTATAAAGCTAAATATGATTTAAAAGTTAGATTTACATAGATTAGAAGTTGAATCATGCTAGCAAGGGATCAAGCTTGGGGAAAAAAAAAAACATTTTAGGACAACTTGTTATGCATTAAAGGTCAAGTTTCCTAACTTTTTTCTTCTACCAGAATTTTTTTCCTGCTATGAATTAAACAGTGGTCAGTTTGACCTTCGAAGCTTAACAAGTTGCCTGAAAATGTCTTTAAATGGGTTAATGAATTGCCTTGTGGCTTTTTCATCCGCTTTTCCCTTACCCCACTGTGACTATTTACTCTATTTGAAGTGGAAATAGTCTGTCTCCTGTCCTCAGGCAAGCCCAGGACCCACAGCAAGCACAATAACAAGAAGCCTCTTAGCCAAACCATGCAATATTAAGAGAATCATTATTTGGATCCTCTCTACCTACAGACTCCTGAAATATAAACTTTGACTGTAAATAACTAGAGAAGTAAATAAACATGCCAATTTGTACCCTCTACACTTCTGTGGAAAATTGGAGTTTGTAGCCATCAAGCAATGAAATTTTTCTGGAATATTATGAATATGGGGTCCAAACCCTCATCTCTTCCTTGCATTACAAATACTGCTATCAAATCAACCAAGTGAATTTAAGGTAGAACTCTCATTGAGATAAAAATTCAGAATTCATTAGCTTGATTAAAAGTCATTTTATTGCTTCTCTCTGCTCAATTACACACACACACACACACACACACACACACACACACACTCCGTTAAAGTTTTAGAGTGCAATATAAGAAATTTCACCTTTTTTATTTTATTATCAGTACTTTGAGTACGCAGAGAAATAGATTTACATCACATTTTATTCTGCTTTATGTTAATTTTTGGATAGCAGCAGAATAAGCTGGAGATTAACATCAGCAGTTACAAGCTTCAGACAGCACTGCTGCAAGCTGGAGAACACAGATACTAGAGTGTACATCTTCCAGTTGTAAGCCCATTAACTAGTTTGGACAGCAAATATGCATCTGCACATAGCTACTCAAAAAAATTTTTTTTTCAGCATGTTGTTACAAAACAAAAATATAGTAACCACCCCTACATATTAGCAGGAACTCTTTGAAATAAAATACCACTGGTCAGTCACATTGCCTTCCAAGTTTGTTCTACACTGAGAAATGTACCAAAATATACCTATAAGAACAACAGGGGGATGGGCTGTGGTTGTGGCTCAGAGGTAGAGTGCTCACCTACCATGCATGAGACACTGGGTTTGATCCTCAGCAACACATAAAAATAAAATAAAGGTATTGTTATAGCTAAAAATAAATATTAAAAAAAAGAACAACGGGGGAAAAACTCACACTGAGGAAATATACTCTTAATCCTCCTCCATATATTTCAAACTTATCTCAAATCAGTTTTTAATTAAAGTGAAGAGTTCTTTACCTTGAAAAAGAGCTCCACAGCCATGATCTAGGACTCACTAAACAGCACAGATTATTGTGTTGAGGGATGCTCACTTTGTGCCATGCTAGAATGCTCTATAAAGTTCACACAGATTTCTTTTTCAAATCAAGTATGGGATATTGATTCCCAACTCTAGGTTTTCAGCAGCATATCACAGTTATTATTTTCTCAGAAGACACCACTAAATTCTTTAAAACAGACCCACAGCACCTCCAGCACATCTACAAAACACACTTAATTTTCTTCCTAAAATTAAGAACTTACAAAAATGTGAACAATGATATTTAAAATACATTGTACAATCAACACTAGCAGAATCTGAATCCCGATGTGAAAAAAATAAAGCCAAATCTAACTACAATATCAAATTTCTATTATAAAAAAAATCAGTTACTCTGTAAGAAAAACCAGGCTCATTAAGAACTGTTAAATATAGCTATTTATTTTGCTTTATTTCTATGGGAAATTTTTTTTCAGACACCATAACCAGACTAAAATAAACTGAAGTTGAACTTCTGGTACCTGGAAAAATTTTATAAAGGGGTAGCATTTAAAAGAAATATTTCTTGAGGTCCTAAAAAATATCCATGGTTAATTAAATGTAAATTTTCATTGAATCTTTAATAGAATAGAAAGTTTGTTATAAAACATTTGCAAAGAGCAAGCATCACCTTTGAATAAGCTAAAACTGTTAGAGGATAAAAGAATTTATAAACCTAATACAAAAGTAAATTTCTCAAATCCAATTTAAATATGGATAAAATGGTAAGGCATCAAATTACATTTTAAAATGTCTTAGTTTTTAGGGACACAATATAATAAAAAATAGGAAAAAGAATATATATAGGAGAATACAGAAGAAAGATCAGAAGAACAATATTGTTTAGGAGGGAATAATTGACTAGATTGTAATACAGAGGATTCAAGCAAAGGTTTAGATGGAAGACTATGTTCCTTGGGCTGCATTTCACATACAAATTGCATGCACTGATCATTTTCTTATGTGGCTGAGAGGATATTAACTAGCAGGGGAACATATTCATAATAGCCTAAGACCCTATAATCAGAGCAGTTTTGATAAAGGAAACTCAAAAGAGCAAAATTACCATTCCAAAAACTACAACAGAAAAGGGAAGTCTGTAAATATATACCTGGAATGCCGGAATTAACTGGAGATACTTCAGTACAGAACCCTGGTTATCGTTATTTAAAATGTGGTAACAGAAGTAAAAAAACAAAACAAAACAAAACAAAAACATGCAGCAAGAGATGGTGACAGAAAGAAATCAAGGTCTGCAGGACTGACTTCTCAGAAGGTTACAAAAAAGGGCCACGGTCTTAAAGAGACTAAGAAACTTATGATTGCTCCTAGGCTGTACTCAGGTTATCTCTGAAACTGAAAGGAGCTCTATATGGTCAGAGTATCTGGATTTAATCCAGATAAACTCATTAAACAGTTTTGAGAGCCCTAGAAATTAAGATCTGTGAGCAACCTGTCAATGAGAGGCCAAGAACAGGGCATTTTTAATTAAAAAGAAAAGTGATCAGCGTGGGATAGTGGAGAGGGCACTGAGTTCAAATCATCTCCAGTTACTACACCCAGGACCTTCACCTGCAGGACAGTGGGGTGGACTTGAGCCCACCACACTTCCTTTCAGCTCTAAAAGTCTTTCTGCTTTGTCTACTTTAAGAGTTTTTATAAAAATCAAGATGAGCACTGTGAAAATCATCATTTTTTAAATAAAGAAACTATTATCAGGATTTATAGTTGATGTGAAGAAGAGAGGGAGGAATGTCTCAACTGCAAGAAGGTGGGCTAAGCACAAATGATGCCTTGCTGCTGGTGTTTGCAGAGAAAGAAGCCACTCTCTGTTCACTCAGAGAGAACCCTCCACAGCAATCTGAGACATGGTATCAGTCAGAGGACACATACTTTAAGAATTCTAGAATGTGACAATAGGTACTATTGTCCACGATTGACTTGGGGCCAAGTGTTGTGCTAAGCACTTTACATGGCTTACTTGTCCAATCCCCACAGCAACTTTATGAGGCACAGGCCTTTATGACATTTTAATAGATGGGGGGAAAGTGAGACTTTAAAGTTTAAGACCAAGGTCACCTAGCTAGTAAGGATTTGAACTTAGATCTCTGATGGACACAAAATTATCGTGTGAATCAAATTATTTAATTATCAAATCAAATCAATCTTGTTCTTCTTAACCACCACATTATATGAAGACTGCTCCTCTGTGCAAAGCACTTCTTCTATTTTAATTAAATTAATCAGGCCAATCAGTTAATTGGGTCAAAAAGTTAAGTTGACTTTGCATGTACGTAGACAAATCCCTGAGTAAAAAGATCAGCATAAGAAGACATAGCTTAAGTACCTGCATTGGAACTATGCATCCTATTAAGACAAGAAACTCACCTTTTGGTATTCCCAGTAAAAGCAATGAGAACAAAATGGGGACATTTTTAAAAGGGAAAAATTTTTAAAGGGAAAGTCTTTATGTTACAAAATGCATGCATTAACCACCAGAACTGATTTCTGGGATCTGGTGGATCTGCAGATTGTTCAGTAAATACTGGTTTATCAGAAACAAAATACGAGTAACCACAGATGATGATCCTACCCCACCCTCAACCTTTTATTTAAACAACTGATGGACAAAACATTTGTAGAATAACACTGAAAAGTACCTACTATACATTTTACAAGTAGAGGAAAAATTATTAATTTTGACTACATATTAGAAGTCACTTGTTTCTGTTATACCTAACTCAGGAGCTATTCTATCTTTTGGGAGGGGGGCTTGGAAGTCATTAGGAAAAAGGAAATCACCAGAGTATATTCCAGCTCTCAATAGTTGCAACTTCACCCGAGAGACCTAAACAGAAAAGTTGAGAACCAACTTTCCTACGAAATTAGTTTGAATAACAGAGATAAATTTTCATAAGCACACGAACACTTTATAAATTAGTCCAAACCAAACACGTGGCCACTTGCTAATGCTGGTAGGTTTTGGAGACACATTAAATGATAATGGCATGTCTCCCTAACACACAATACCAGAGGATCTTTGACCATTTTTTTAAAAAAATTTTAGTTATACGTGGACACAATATCTTTATTTTATTTATTTTTAAGTGGTGCTGAGGATTAAACCCAGTGCCTCACATGTGCAAGGAAAGCACTCTGCCACTGAGCTACAACTCCAATCCGACAACTTTTTTGGTTTCAACTTTTTACAAGGCTAATCTGAAAAAACCCTAAACATAGGATTTCAAGAATCTGAGTAAAACTTTTCAAGAGTGATTAACATAAATGTTCAAATTTTGAAATGGAGATTAGGGGCAGGTATGGGGACAGACAAGGGCCAAGATGCCAGATGAAAATTACCAACACCTCCTTGGAATGGTAAATGTGACACATTCCCATGGGTGATTTATGGAATTTCCTCTTTAGATCAGAAGTACCTCCCAAACCACCTCAGCATTTCCAGTAAATGAAGTAAAAAATGAAAATATACACAAATCCCTTCTTATTTTAACATTTCAAACCTCAATAAAAGCTCCATTCCACATGGTGGCCTAAAATTAGACAGTAGACTAAAGAAAGAGAAGGAAGTTTTTTATTGGGTTATTTTTAAGATGCTTCAAAGCTTCTTTGGTCCTTTTTTTGTTAAGTCTTACACTTTGGAAAAAGGAAATAGATCCCTGCAGGGCAAACTGAACTCCAAACGCACACACTCAGAAGAGTGCTAGGATTACTTGGCCTCAAGAAGAAAATGTTTGGTTTCCTAATGACTTAGCAATATTTGTCAACCAAGGCACAGTGAAATATACTCCCATTTGGGGGGAGCCAGGATGGGGCCAGGGGACAGAGAGGGGAGGAGAGGGAGCTTGATTTGAATGCCACTGGGTCACCAGGTTGAGGAGCGACCAGAATCTGAAGATGCTCATCTCAACGCCTCTCCAAGGTTTCCCAGCGCAGCTACTCCCTAGCACAGAAGCTGATGGGAACAAAAACCTTCAGCACCATCTCCTGCCTAATTGAATCGGGGCCTGTAATGGGAGGAAGCTGTTTCTCAGAACTGAAATAAGTGGTGCTGGGAAAAGGAGAAGGCCAACAAACCAGCTGGAGACAAACAGAATTGGTGGAACAGGCACCCGGATTCTCCAGGGAGCAAATCCCGTTTAGCATTTATCCACCCAGGTCACGGTGAAGCCTGTATCTAAGCAACTTGCGACTTTAAACACTACTATTCATTTGGTCATTAGTTTCTCTTGGTTCCTTTCACTTTCCTGTATTTTTGATAGCCAAATCCTGAACAGAAAGAAGAGACTATGAGAATGTTGTCAAATTTCAATAATGCTCAAGGGGGGAAAAATCACCAATCTCCTAATGGTTTGGTCTAACATTCTTTCTGGAGTTACCCAGTAACAGATTAATGTAGCTAAGCACTGTAACACTGAGCTGAAGTACTAAGAAAACATGCCTGAAATTTATAAGTAGGCCTTGCTTGCTTGCTTGGGAAAAAAAAATCCCTCATTTTCACTGCCAGTTTCTTTATTTATTTTTAATTTATCGTGGTGTCAAAACCCATGTCTGGTCTTGGAAAAATTCTGGCACAAACTTGGCTTTTTATAGTCCCAGACCATTAAGATTACAAAACCTCAATTAAAAAACTGCCAGAAGAGTTTGGGGGCTCACAGGAAAAAATGATACAAAGACTGAGGGAAGAAAAGGAGTTGGTGTTGCAAGAAATCCAGTCTAAGTCATGTAACCAGAACCCTGAACGCCAGAGTAACTGAACAGAGCCCACGTTAGGTATGTTCAACTCCTATTCCTAACCCAACTTCCCACATGGTCTTATTCCAAACTTCAGAAGTCATAAAATATTTTTGGTTGTTATTGTTTCAGTGGATGCCCCAAATTAGACACAATTACATCCTAAGATGTGAAAATGATAACATGCACAACAAACTCTGAAGACAGACGAGCTACCACTCTGCCCTACTCACAATTAAAATGTGAATCATTCTTGTGATGTAACATAAAAATGAGACAAGATATGTTTATCTGTTTTACAAGCAAAAGATAGGAAGCCAGAGACAGGGAACTTCAAATCCAAATTCTTACAGCAGCCCTACTCTGGAAAAGGAAGGACCTGGCCTGCAGGAGTGGTCCTGTGTTCCAATTCCTGCCTAGCACAAGGTGGTAGCACAGGGGGGGAAATCTGGCAAACAAGGGACTACCCCAAGGTGCGGTGGTAAGAAGTGATCTTAAGTACCAGAGAAATGGAACTTGTTCTGATGGAGGCAGTGTCACGTGGTGACTAAGACTCTGGCCTCTGGAATCACCTGCCTGGTGCCACCTCTCTAGTCAGTAAAACCGCGGTGAAATACCATCACCTTGCTCAATGGGCAGTCTGAGAGGCTCAGAACACTACTGTTTGCCTGTTTGCCACACAGTAGCATTCAATAAATACTATTATTATTATTATTATTATTATTATTATTTGATATCATTAATTTAATTTCTTTCATCCATTGATTTAATATCATCTTTAAAATTAAATGGCATTATAATCAGAAATAACAATATATGACATTTTCCCTTACCCTAAAACTATAAATGTAAGCTAAAGTTCTCAGAATCCAAGATGTGATACAAACCCAGTCTCTCCATCAGCCAGCACCTAGCAATTGCCTCATATTCAACGTGCCTGGTACTACCCTCAGCTGGTCAGAGGTAAGAAGATGGGAAGTCTTTCTAGCACAGGCAAATTGAGTGTGTGCAACAGCACAGCAATAGTGAACTCACTCACTTAGGTCTACTTATTCAAAAGCTGGGGAAGCAGCCTATAGCATATCTTTAAGCCACACCTTGAAACCCACCTTTCAGGCTGGCAGCCCAGGTCCCAAGGCCATGTGCTCCCCAGGTAGACAGCAGAGAGATTAGAGGGACAAGCTGCTGTCTGAAGGACTGGCCCCACCCAATCTGGGCCCGAACCTTCAGGGCTGGTGGCCTTCATCTATCACACCTGCTACATCAGTTGCCTCCACTCCCTGCCTGCCTGGACTGGCCAAGGCTGCTGCTTTCTCTGATCCACAGAGAACCACTCTCTCCTGGAGCCCTCAACCTGCTCCACCTCTGACTTCAGAATTTTGACTTCATCACAAACATCTGCTTGGTCCCTTACTTCCCTGAATGCCCAACCAGCTATGATGCCTCCAGATTTTCAAGGGGCATCAAATTGATCTTTTTTTTTACATTTATCAAATATCATTTTCAAAATCAGTCCATTTAATAGGTTATGACTATCCTTATTCTATAGACGAGGAAATACACACTGTACCTAAATAATTTGCCCCTGGATGGAATCAGACAAACAGGGCTTTAAATACCAGCTCAAATTATAATTCATATGACCTTAAGTCATTTATTTAACTTGGAAAAAATACAAAGTAGATATGATAGCAATAGTTAATGGGAAAATGATGAATAAAACTGTCCCCAACTATTAATGAATGAAATTTTCAGATACACTGCATAGTTGATTACTACCACAGAAGATTAGATTTCTACCACAAGGCCCTATATTAATTTACAGAATTCACCTACATGAAGATGATGACGACAATGATCATAGCACAGAGTTCAATAATGTGCCTGATGTCAAACAGCAACTGAGAGCAGGGTGAGGATTTGAACCCAGATTAACAGGTGATTCTGCCTTACGATTCAAGAGTGAATGTATCAACTCACAGGGGAAAAACAAAATTTTTTTTCAAGCCAAAATAAAAAAGAAAGAAAAGAAAAGAAGAAAAGAAATCTCTAGTATCTTGTTCTTAGTTCCCAGTATATATCTTGCTCTGCAGTACACCACACAATAGACGCTTTTGTTCAGCTCGGCAGGGCTATTTATACCTTGTAACTCTGGGTGCTTTTGGGGACTGTGTTTTTCCTCCTCTGAAATCTAAAGATGGTCACGAAGAAAAGTTCAAGGATAAGCTAACTATGTTTCAGGTCACCAACTGGCCAAACCAGACGCACCATCTCTGGGAACACAGACTCCACCTCCACCAGGAAGGAAAATAAGAAAGGTGCTCCGCCTCCCCAAGCAGGGGTCCTCTTCCTGATCCCACAGAGAGAACAGGCACAGTCCGCTCCCACTCAGATCCACCTCAACCAGAGACAAGGACACTGGGCCGCAAAGAGTCAGCCATGTTTATTTTATTTATTTTTTTAAGGTACTGGGGATGGAACCCAGAGCCTCAAACATTAGGCAAGTGCTATACCACTGAACTATCTCCTGGCTCAATAATAATGTAATTTTTACCATTTGGGGTGAAAGGGTGCCCGGGATCAAATCAGGGGTTTCATGAACACCAGACAAGCACTCTATCACCCCAGTCCTTCAACCCTGGTTTTCAGCAAGCACAGGACATTTGAAACAGGAATATCTAAATAATTATGAAATCTTCCAGGCAGGGAAGGCATTAAATGCTTTTTTAAAATCTCACACACAGGAACAAGACTCAGAGGCAAATCATGGCAATCAGTACCTTTCTACTGTTGTAGATAAGCAGGCACAGAGGACCGGCCAGTCTGTGGCACTGAATCTGTGGAGGAAAGGAACAGATCTTCCCGAGACGGTTCTCTGACACCGCTGAGTGAGTGGGTGGCAATACTGAGTCTAAAGAAGTGCATCTCCATGCCACCACCACAGCTCCTCACACTTCCCCAGGAAAACAAACTGACTCACAGATGCATTGATTTCTGAGTTGAAATATAAAATGGGAAGGGTAATTTTTAAATTACTAAGGCAGTTACAGCAGTCAGAGAGGCAGGCAGCCAAGGTCGCTGCTAGCAACCTGGGCAGCACACCATTTCAACTCTGGAAACTTCTGTCCTTGGAGGCGGATATCTCCGTATGGATGCTAACACCGAAAGAGGCTCAGCCAGGTCACAAGGATCACAGATCCCATTTCAACATGGCATAATGATAACAATGGTGGTGGTAGTAGTTGTGGCACACCATCGTTAAATGCTTACCATATGTCAAGCACTTTACCTGAAGTATCTCACTTAATTCTGATCACCACCTTATAAGAGTTTTATGACAGGTGACATGCTACCAATAAAGCAAGAAGACTTACTAGGATGAAGCCACTCTTTACAGAATCTTTCTAGGGCTGCCAGATATTCTGAAAGCAAACTGTACCACTACGGTCAGCCACAGTGACTTGGCAAGGACAACACATATGTTCCAACAGCAAGAATGGATGAGATCCGAGCACTGACATTTAACAGCTGTGTGACCTTGGACACACTACTTAACCTCTCTGTGGCTCAGTTTCCTTCTCTATAAAATGGAAGTGATGGGCTGGAGTTGTAGCTCAGTGGAACAGTGCTTGCCTAGCATGTGTGAGGCACTGGGTTCGATTCTCAGCACCACATACAAATAAATAACATAAAGGTCCATCAACAACTAAAAAATATTTAAAAAAAAAAAAAAAAAATGGAAGTGATAATGGCACTGCCTCAGAGGGTTGTTGCAAGAATTAAATGAGCAAGTATGTGCAAAACACTCAGGGTCTGATGCATTAGTAAAAGAATTACAGAGTTACTAGCTGCGATTGTCTTTTTACTATTTCTAAGGAAGAGGTTTTACCTAAAAGGAAACTTTAATCTGACTCAAATCCTACTTTCTCTAAGGTGTCTTCATTGTCTGTTAGGAGAGGCTGTTCCTCCTGCTTCTCTGTTTTTAAATATTCTATTCACACACTAATAAAGTTCTTCTCACAAATGACTTGTAGGTAATGCACCTGTTAACATGTGCCTTCCATTGCTGAATGATTTGCAACTTAAATCAGTTGTCTACCCACTGCCTCATACTGGGCCTGACATGGTAGGAATGAACAGTAATGGCAGCAAAAATAGTAATAGTTAATATTGGTGTGATAAAAGCTTTACAATATGAAATTATATTTAACCCATTTTATTCCATCATCCCAGATGTAGAACACCTACCTGTAAAAACTTAAGAGTAATAATATATAATAATATATAACAAAATATTACATATAAGCTCTAGATTATAAAGTCCAATCTATTTTAATGTACACTGTGTCAATTTCACTGAAATATGACAGAAGCAAAACCATGGGACTTAATGGATCTATATTAATAGGTTAATCTTTCCAGTAAACCTATGATGTAGGCACTATTCTTACATCCTAGACTCTAAAGGTGAGAAGACAGACCTGTAGAGTGGTAGGAGGGCCTGATGCAGTTGGTGAGGCTGGTTAATGGCAGACTCAAGTACAGGAGACTGTCCTCCATAGCTCCATCCTCTGCACCGATGTGCTCTCTCAACGGAAAACTGAAAGCATTAGCTGAAGAAGGTCTTTTAGAAGTCTCCTGAGTATTAGTAATAAGTTATAGGATTCCTCACTGAAACTTAAGGTAAATGATGTATTTTAGAGTACTCCCATTTGCCCAACATTCCATTCCCAAAGCAATTAGGTACCATACAAAAAGTACAAAAGATAGTAGTTAAATATGACTCCCTGTGCTTATTAGGGTAGAGATAGAATGGAAAATAGTAATAAATAAATAAAAATGAATAATCAAATGAATCAACAAGAGTCTTTCAGATTGTTATAAGAACTATTGAAAATACAACAGGAGGGCCAATCTTTAGAGTACTCCTCTGGAAAGAGATTATTTGAGAGCTGAAAGAGTATGCCATTCACAGCAGGGAACCAGGAAAAATGCATTCTAAGCAAATAACAGGATATCATTATCTGGCAGGTTCCAAAAATCCAAAGGAGACCAGTATGGCTGGGAGCATCCAAGGAGTCTGCGGAATAAAGTGAGGCTGCACAAGTGAGTGCAGAAGCCAGATCATACAGTGTCTTTGTGGGCCATGACAACAGGTTTGGATGCATGCATGGAAGCCACTGCATGTTTTTAAGCAGAGGGGAAATATAAACCACTTTAGTTCTTGGAAATGCTACCCCAGATGCTATGTAAAGGAGCAATGGAGGAAGAAAAGGGAATATGCAGGATTACAGAAGCAGTTTGAGTAAAGATAATAGTAGCTAGAACTAGTGGTAGTCCATTTTTTTTCCTTTTGGTTGAAAAATTTCACACACACACACACACACACACACACAAAATGGAGATGTGTTCTATACTTATTCCGGTTGTTTATTCAAGTTCAATTTCTAACGTCTTTAGAGCCTAGAGGAATCTTAGATCTCTTCTGTAATGACCTCATTGCACAGATGTGATATAGAGGACATCCATGACTTGCTAATGTCATACACAAAAATTAACAGCAGACTTTAGTCAAAGTCAGACGTCACAGAACAAAGGCACAATAAAACAGGTAAGTTGACAAAAATTTTCTGTTGCTCCGAACAAGTCTGCTAAAATTCCCACATGTGGAATTTGCAACTCTCCTTAGATTTTAAAATCTTCTCTTGGTGGTTAAATGTCACATTGTTTTTCATAACGACACATAGATGGAGCCTGCAGGGTTAAAAGAATGCAAGTGAAGTCAAGTCAAAGAACAGAGTGCTCTGTCTGGGAAAAGTTCATAAAAGTAATTTTAAACTCCTCCGTTTCCCTTCGGCTACTTCCTCCGGGTTTCAGTGCAAATTACACCTTACCCTCTAGGTTGCATTTTGCCATTTTCCTCTCGTTTCCCTAAGAAAGCTCTCGAAAGTGACAATGCGTTTGTCAAAGAGGCCAGTATGAAGTTCCTGTGAGTTCCTGCTCTCTTGGAGCACGGCTCCTATCACACAATAATGTGTTATTTTGTTGAATTTTGGCATCCATCTAGCTTGTTTGGTCAGAAGCCAAAAAATTAGAGTGTGTCGGTCCACCAGTTTCTCAGCAGAGCAGCTCTCTTCTCACCCAGCGAGTGTGCTGTACCCTTGGCCTCTGGCCAAGAAGGGAAATCCATTTTACATAAAGAATGCACAAAGCTCAAGTGCTCAGAGACTTTTTACCTACTAAAATAACTTTATGGACAAATGCCAGTCTGCTAGACACATTCTGCAGGAACATTTGGCATGCAAAACAAGGTAAAGCACTCGAGGTGGCAAGGCTCTGGAGGCGAGGAAATGGCCGTGCGTGCCCTCGTGGCGCGTCACGTGGCCCGGCCCGGCGGCCTGATTGGCTGCGGCCCGGAGCTCAGCCGCCATGTAAGGAGCGGCACGTCGCCCTTCGCCGGCTGCTTAAAATGGCGGCCCGAGACCACGGGGCGGCCTCTCTCGGCCTCCGTCCCCGCCAGCTTTTTGTTGGTGGTGGTTTTGTTGTTTTTGTTTGTGTTTGTGTTTTCATAAACCTTGCGGGTTTGAGTAGAAACAGATTTCTCACGACTTGCTTCTCCGGCTCAATTTCACAGTTCGGCATACACTCAGGCTCTGTCAAAAGCTTGACAGTGTTCCAGGGAAAATATTAACTGTAAACTTTCCAAGAGGAATTAAAGGAGCAGGCAGGAACGTCGGAGGAGGGCGGCCCGCCTCGGGACGCAGCTCCCCGGGCTGCACGTGCACACGCTCTGGGAAGCAGCACGCAGCCTGCGCTCAGATGACCTCTGGAGTGGCCCCACCTCGCCGGCCTCGGTGGGAAGGAAGGGGGAAAACAGACGCATCCTCCTGGGCGAAAAGGCACGGAGGTCCCCCTCTCCCTCCCAGGCCTGACCAGTTGAACACTGCACACTCTGATGTATAAATATTTGCCTCTGGCTAAAGTTCAAGCAGCCCTGTGTGGCTGCCAGACACAACAGAAAACCAACATCCAAGGGAAAGTGTTTACTGCAGTGGTGGCCAAAGGAGCAACTGCCAGCAGAAGGTCGTATCTGATTGGCCTGGCCTGGCTGTGGTGTTATCATAAAGCACCTGGCCACCAGCCACTGGCCACCGGGGTGCTCCCACCCTGTTAGTAATGACCATGTTCTTTAATGCACAGCCTGGCCACAGTGAACGCAAGGCCAGAAGACCTACTGATGGCTTCACAAGTGTTCCTCCAGAGCAAGGGGCAGGAATGAGCCCAAACCAGGCAGCACAACTGTTACCACTACTGCAAAACAAGTGTCTGCTCCTCGAGACTCCCAAGGTAGGGCCTGTGACCTGAGAGGCCCACTTCTCAGGTGCAAGACCCTTTACACATCTCCCCATTCCCATCCCTGAGTATTCTGCACTTAAATTCTTCACTGATTATTGGACAAATTGAAGCAGTTTGGGAAAATCTTGAAAGAAAGGAAATTAAGAGAAACCTTTTGGTAAGGGGCTACAAGAAGATATTTAAAATAAATTCAGGCATCCTTCAGTTTCTGTCCTCATCACTAAACTCTGCAGTGTGCCATTTTACCAGTTCTATAATTCTGAAATAAGAAAAACTGGCCATCAAAAGATTAAGATCTCTTACTGGGATAAAGGAACTGAATGAAAAAAAGATCCTGGAAGAAAACCTTTTCAGAAAAGTTATGACTTCATAGTTAATGCTAAGCATGCAGCTGACAGGGCAAAGCCTTTTCATGGTTTTCAGTATTCAGGGAAGAGTTTGAATACAATCAAGATAAGTCATAATATTTTTAATCATTGTCATCCATAAAACATTTCTATCTTCATAAACAGTAATGCACAAATCGAACCTTTCCTTAATGCTGCAAATGAAATGAGTCTGTGTAGGTGAACTGGAAAGTCATACAGAAAATAAAACAGAAAAATCAAGGAATGAAGATAAGAATTCCTTTTAAGTAACTTTTTTTTTTAATATTATGGAATGATAATTTAGGTAAAGCAAGCCAAGCTGTTATGTTTTCATCTGTTCCAAATAAAATACGCATTTGCTTAATTGAAACATTTGTTGTTTGTGGAAAATAAAGATTTTACATCCGTACACAATTTAGAGTTTCTAACTTTGAAAATTCCTCAAGATCCTGAATCTTGATTATTCCTAGGCTTAAGGAAATTTCTAAATTTGCATTTGTTGAGAAACTAAAATCATGTATCAAATAATCCTATTTTCAATTGCTTGTGAAACTTTCGACAACTACATTGATTTTGTCTGATTCTTAACCAAATGCGCCACTCAGTTTGATTTGTGTTTGACATCAGAAGCCTAGGACTTATAGTATGAGGTCCAGCTTCCAAGAGATCACAGCAAATCATGAGCAGGGAGCAGGGGGGGATCACAGAGGAATGTTCTGTTCCCAGCTGTGAACAAGACAGAATTAACTCTGAGGCGCTTCCTCCTGCTGCCCTGGTGGACAGAAAGGTCAAGATGGTTAGCTCTTGTAGTCTCAGTATGAACCGTCAAAACAACATGCGTGTTAAAAATAGATTGTCTATAGGCAACCAAAATACAAATGCAGAAATAATTTAAAGTAAAAATAGTTTTAATATATTTAAATTTCAAGTACTTTCAAAGGCTGAAACCTGAAACCAAGGAGAAAAAGGACAGAGCAATACGTTCCCAAATGCATTAGCTTTACAAACTCTTAAGTCTTAAAATTTAAAAAAACAACCAATCTGACCCATGGATGACACTTTGTTAAGAAATTCCTTGGATTTGCAAGTAATTCATTGGGAATTAAAGCACAAGAGGCAAATTTACCACTTTTATTTGTTTATATTTTGATAACTGCATTTTTCTCAGCCCAATTTCTATGGAAATAAAAATACTGTTTACTACCAGAGGAATTCCTTTATCTATCAGTGGGGAATAGAGTTGAAATATTATGAGGTTTTTTTTCAATGCAATGAAATAATCAAGACATTCCAAGGTGGTATGATACATCAATTCTATCACAATCATGTTTTTTTAAAAAAATGAGATAACTGCTGGTTTATATGTAAGTAGATACTTAAGACATATCACAGGCAGCATGTTTAATAAAGTCTGGAATTTGTATAATAAAATGTTAAAACAATAATAAAACTAAACTAGTGATGAAAGTAATTCTATCTTATAGACTTTCACATTGAACAAAAATGTATCTTCTAAATAAAAATATGATACAAATGTAAATATTCCTTTTAAAGCTGCTGAATGCATCCCTTTACTAGGAAAGGCTTAGCTATGTTATTTGCAATTCCCTCATTGCACCACAATGTACATTACTGTCTGTAAGCTCTAATTTGGCATGGCGCATCATTAATGACCTGAATGGTGGCTGTTTCACACATACATATTTAATTACAACAGCTGAACAAATTACATATTTATGCTTTATAAAGGGGATTGCCAGTCTAATTCATTTGCTATGCATGCAGGTACAGGACTCCATCTGCAACAGCATCTGCACAACAAGAGCTGACAATTACCCATTGTACAGCGAGTAAGCATATCTGGGGAAACCTGTAAGGGAAGCAGTGGTATTAACTATTTCACTGCCTCAGGTCCTGGTTCCTCCCCGCCCCCCCCAGAGGTCAAAATCTGTCAAAACCCTAAGCAGTGACTTATTTAATAATAAAAATCAAATCCCTTAATGAATGGCAGCCTAGCTATGGAAGAGAATCAGCCAACCCTCTCATTCATGCCAACTTCCAATGAGTTTTAAGATGAAAGTGACAAACAGATTTTAAACCTATATTACAGTGTGGTCGTAGTTTGGCCTCTTATGGTGAGCAGACATCTTACAGAGTTGGATTTGCAGCCCCAGAACTCAAGCACTGGTCCTTTAATAGCCCAATAACAGCTCCTGCCAAGGGCCAATGGGGCTTATCATCAGCCACTGGAGAAGTTAAATCTTTGTTACCATACTCCCAGCACACCATGTACCTGGGTGCTTTATAAAGGATGGATCTGAAGCACTTCTCTAAAAGAAAGCACACCCTGAGCCCCTTTTGAGAGTCCCAAGACCTCTGCTGAGCGTTCTTATCATCAATGTACTTTCCAGCTAAGCCACAACTAAAAGCTGCTGCTGTTTCTTTTGGTAATAAAGTCCTACTCACTAGTGCTGCAACCTCATCTTAAATGGCTGTAGGACTTTCCTATGTTTAATTTAATATATCCAATGAGTAATATAAATATTCTGGACCATCACTTCTACTTCAAAACCCAAAGAGGAAGAATTAAGAGTCAGCCAATCAATAGTGAGGTTTCCCATTATCGTTTAAGGCTTTTGCAAGGCAATAAAGAGGCTCCATGGTGATGGCCCCTAAAAGCTCCTCACGGCGTCTTTGCCTCCTCAGGCCGCAAAATCAAAGCATGAGTCAGAGGTGTGGGTATTTTTAATGTCCCCTCTTGAGTGATGGAGTTCAAGCCAGGGGCTAACTGGGGTGGGTAGGGTGAAGGAACAGAAGGCCCTGCATTACCCTGGATGGCCAGGGACACAGTCAAGTACTGGCTGCTTGCTGTGTGACACCTAGGAGGTGTGCAAGTCCTAAAGAAAGGATACCAACATGCCCTCTCTATTTCTACAATCCTTGAGGCCCAAATGCACATTATGCGTAAAGAATCCTGATTCAGGTGCTATCAGCCACCTATGAAAAGAGTAGACCTTCGTTAGAAAATTAACTGAGAGTGATAGAGCTGAAAATCTCTCTAGCCTCATTCTAAAGGCCAAAGGACCTTTAAGAGGGCCAGTTCTTGGTCTATTGGATATAAATCCAAATCAGCTTTCACCAGAAAAAAATCTCTGCGCTCTCAAGAGGGAGGAACAGGAGATTCACTCTCACCCTGGTGCCAGATGGAAGTTACCAGCTCTCTCTGGGCCAGAAACCAAGCCAGAAAGAGCCTCCACTGGGTTTGAATTCTCTTACCCTTGACTTCCAAAGTGTCAGAATACTTGAGAATAGGCTTTCTGAGCTGTCAAGATAACACTCTTCAGATGCTTCTCCTAAAGCAAAGCAATGCCCTCAAAATTCTACCAGCACCTAGCACTCCAGCAGATCCAAAACAAGGGGCCCAATGTGAGCAACACGAGGACTGCACATTGCTTCCTACCTGACCAAAGCTTTTATGAAGGATGCTGCATTTGAACCCTGTGAGGCAGCTATGCCAGCTTTACAGATAAGAAAACTGAGGGCTGGTGATGTGGCTCAAGTGGTAGCGCACTCACCTGGCATGCGTGTGGCGCTGGGTTCGATCCTCAGCACCACATACAAATAAAGATGTTGTGTCCGCCGAAAACTAAAAAATAAATAAACAAACAAATATTAAAAAATTCTCTCTTTCTCTCTCTAAAAAAAAAAAGAAAAAGAAAACTGAGACTTGGAAAAAATTAAAGGATTTGCCTAACACAGCTAACCTGGGGCAGAAAGAGGAACAAAGCCCCAAATTGATTATAAATCTTGTCTTCCTCCTCTGAGAATAATCTTAGCTTCACTGTCTCCCTGGTGCTTTGCTTATTTAACAAAGCTGTCAACACCCTATACCTGAATCCCCAGCCCAGATGCATCTTTACCAGCGTGGGTGCTGCCTTTCTGGCAGAAACTATCAATGGCCTTCCCACAAACTGCTCACTGAGCCCTGGAGGTCAGTGCAGCTGGAACACACCTGCTTTCCACTCTCAGGCATAAACACTTGAGTCTGTCTGCCTCCAGGCCTTCTCTGTCCCTCTGTCTGGGGGCAGCAGTGCAGGAGAACAATCACACTTAGAAGCCACTCTCAACCAAGGAGGGAAAGAACTGCCCCTCAGCAAAATCATCACAAGTACATTGTGCTGACCCTTGGGGGATACCCAGAGAGACTGCACCCCAGTTGCTCCCAGTGATAACCTGCTCACTACACTTAGAGGCTTACTCTCACTGCATATCCTGGGATTATCTCCCAAATGAACTACTTGCACCCAAACATCCATCTCAGAGTCTGTCAGAAAACCCCAAGTATAAAAGCAAGGATTATCCCTATTAGCAGTGAGAGCCTGGCTTCGGGGGTCACTGCTAACTGTAACCTCATACCAGTGTTCCACCTCAATCAATTTGTTACCAGGAAGTCATGCACATGGTTTGCATTGTCCTTCTAAACCATGGATGATTCCCACAAAGCAGCAGCCCTACCGTGGTCCCAAAGGCAAATGCTAAAGATACCTGGCTTCAAATCCTGATTCTGCCCTTCAGTTATGGGTTCTTCAGCAAGTTTCTTAACCTCAGGGATAAGCAGTTCCTCCTACATGAATGGAAAATAATGGCTGCTATATCATGATAGGATTGTGGGGAAAAAATAGGGTGTTTTTACAGAATCTAGCATATAGCCCAAATGCTTAACAAAAGTTCATCATCATCATAATATAGAAGTTAACTATGAGGCCCAAAGGATGCCAGTGATTCGTCAAATGGCAAGGAGGAAAAAAAATCTCAGGTAACCCTGTTGTGTTGTTTTGTTTATTCTCAAGCCACCTTTAGTTAATCAAGTGCAATTCAAAGGCTTTAACACTCCTCTCCTTTGCTTGCACAGTGGTATCACCCCAAAAGTTATGGGTGACACTGAGCACTGCCCCACCACCTCAGTCATGGCTGCTGGCACCTCAGCTGACCTTGGCAACTTCAAAGCACAAAGCCATCATCCACTGCACTTCTGTCTGATCTCTGGTGATCTAGAGGGAAGTGGGCAGAGGAAATAACCACGGACCCACGTAAGATAAATGAGCTCTTGTAAGGTGCCATATACCGATTCATGCGCTGGAAGGAAGAGATGAATTGTGTCTTGAAGGAGCTGATTTACTATCTAAGGATAAAGTCTCCTATAGATCTTCATTAAGAATGCTAACTTCCCAAGGTTGATTTGCAAGTGTGGCTACTGCATGGGACAAAAGACAAAAAATAAAGTTTGCAAATGTCAAGGTCTTACAGAACCAATGATAGGGATGGTTTATCAAAGCTCCTCTTTATTCAGGATGGCTCAAAGTTGAGGAGGGAGATCATGGAAGGGGAATCTGACTAGCTGAAAATCAGGAGAGACTCACCTACAACATGGTATTCCAAAACACACACACATACACAAAATACAACACAGGATAGAAAACTATAAACACTAAGCAAAATATCGCCCAGCCTTCTTTATGATTAAGAACCCACCTAGGATCTAAGCACACCATGGGGTCGATTCATCATGTTCAGCTACTTTATCTTTAGAGCACTGATAACAATGGTTGTAAGAATTAACAAGATAATATACAAAACATCAATTGGTAAATAGCAAAGTGTTACACAACTAATTTTTTAAGTAGGAATTATTATAACAGTCATCATGAATTCACTAAATACTGTTTACAATGTATATAGAAGGTGTAGGAGAGAATAACTACCCAATGACTTACACTTAAAGCTATTATTGAACTAATTCCTGATAGGCTTCTTTTTCATAAGTGCAGAGAGCTAAATATGGGATGGGGAGAAATAGTCACTTCTACTTTCCTGTTTTGAGTATTCCCAGTAATTGCCAGAGTTCCCTATAGAGAATTCAAAGGGTTTGTTTTTGCCAAGCAAAGAATGACTATAAAGCAAAGAAACAAAATAAAACAACTATCTTTTGAATAGATTTTTCTCCAAAAATCGGTCTACTGCAAATATGATTCTGCTTGTGTTAGAAATGTGCACGTTAGTGAAAAAAAAAGAAAATTGTGAAAAGAAAGAATATATACTTATAATTTTATAGTAGACTTTGAATAGTAACATCGGGGTTAATTTTATTATTCATCTATGTATTTTGTTTCTTTTTCCAGATTTTCTATTATTAAAAATTTCCCGTTTATAATAAGAAATAGTTTTTAATAACAACACATATTAAAAAAAACTTTAGAAGGGAGAAAATCCACTCAGCCAAATGTTTTATCTTCTGGTATTCCAAAATCAAAACAGATTTTATATCTATCCTATAAAGTATCTACTGAGATAGAAGGAGGAGCCTGGTAGAACTGTTTTATAAGGTGATTTCAAAGGCCTTCACCATTCTGTGATTCATACCTGTCCCCCACCCCCGCCATCCTACAAAGTTTATGGTCCAATTTAAAATGATAACATTTGGAAAAACAAAAATGTCAAAATTTAAAAAAGAGGAAAAAATTAGCACCTAGGAAAATGACCCTTCTAGTAGCCCTTGGCCAGCAGCCAGGAAACTACTCCCCATGGTGACACAGTGGCTGAATGCAGGCTCCTAGGCAGACTCTGGCTGCCCTCCTCAGCCCCATGCTGAAGGAACACAACTGCTGGAATGCACCCCGTTCTTTCCAACAAGCACTTTCCATCTCCTTCCCTGGCCAACACTTTGCTTCTCGATTCTCATCCTCTGACCCTCTGACATAACCTTGTTCACAAAGTTAGTCCTAAACACTTTGTATTTAATTCTACTGCAAACCAAGCCTTGTGATTTTCACTCCCCTCTCTCTACTGGACTAGGAGCTCCTTGATAGCAGGTGTGTGGGTGGCACACAGTAGGTGTCAAAAACTTATCAAATAAATAAGTGAGGAAATGAGTGGATATGCCGCTGTCACCACAGAGGAGACTGAAGCACCTGCAGAAGGCAGTCATGAGATGACACATGATAATAAGTAAAAGGAAGAACCCTCTGCAGAAATCCTGGCCAACCAGCCTCAGGATTCCTCTGAGGTGGATCCATTTTTAAATACAATCTTTTTGGGGGAAAAAAGGGAGGGATAAGGCATCACAAAGATTTAGAAAAATCATGACTAAATACCACCCTTAGTACTCTTCCCTGACAATTATAACGGTAGAAAACAACCACGACAATCAATAATAATTTTTCCCATTTGTAGTTATACATATCTCATAATCTCAAAATCATAATAAACATCCGCACAGAAAAGCTTAATTTAAAAGTCAACTATGAATAATGTTTTGATGGCTGAGTTTTCATATGCCATGTTTTAAGATATCTGTTTGAAACGCTTCACAATGGCATCGGAGAGGAGGTCACACTACCAAGAGTACCAGGATTTAAACATGTTCTAGCTACAAAGGGTGCTCCTCACTGCACACCAGGATGCTCTCAAAAGAACAAGTCAGGTCCTATTGGGTCCCACAGAAAGTTCACCCCAAAAAACCCACAGTTGCAATTCAAAGTCTGACTCTAGTTTCACTGGATGTGTCTCAGGCTAGTAAGACAAGACGACTATCTTCTCATCCTTCTACCCCAGGCACCTACCTCAGTGCCTGGCACGGGGTGGTGTTCCAGGTATATCAAAAGGAGCCCAAACAATCTGTCTTTTCACATCATCATGTGGAATCAAAGACAGGAAACAGGCTCCTTTTCTCTTCCTCAGTTTTCGGAGCAAAAGCAGGTCCTGGCTACTCACTAGTTTTGGACCCTACGAGAGCAGCTTCATTTACGCACTTCCTCCTGCTTACCAACTCGCCCCAATGCCAGGTGTAACCAGGAGTAACAAATTCTTCTAAAAGATGCATGCCATATTTCTGCCCTTTGCACTGGATTCATAATTGCGTGTGGAATTCCCCCAACCCATTCCATTAAAAGTCCATTTCATTTTTAGACCACATGGAGAGCAAAAGAAACCATCTGCTTCGTGAAATGGGTGTAGGCATGCATATAGCTTTCAGGGCAGGTAGTGCTGCCTGGGAAAAGCCTCCACAACAGCTTTGCCACCTAGCCTGGCCTGCTGAGAGTGCATGTGTTTCAAAATTGAGGAAGGCTGGGAACAGACCCAGGGCAGGGCTTCTATGTCCACAGAGAGCCAGGGACCTCTCCACCTGCCTAACGCCCTCACTTCTCAAGTCATCTCTTCAAGAGACCCCACGTCTGAGGAAGAAAAAGATGTGAGGAAAAAAAATCAAAGCAGAAAGATAATGTAACAATGCTTCAAGTCCAGAAAACGACAGCATCCCAAAACCATCCACTTCTCTCATCAGCTCGACCCTCATCGTTTCTCTATTCACAGAACAGTATTTGTTGAGAGCTGACTGAGTACCAATCACTGTGCTGAGGACTTTACATCCATTACCTCACTGAACTTAGGTATGACCCTCATCCCAGCTGTACAGAACAGAAACTGAGGCTGACAGAAGGTGCCTCCTGTGCAAAGCGACATTGCTGGAAACCGGCAGAGCTGGGCTAACTATAAACCTGACATTCCCCCATGGCACACCCCACCTTCAGACATCTTCACAGCCCTGAATAGAGGGGCGAAGGAAAGCAATCCAATGGGAATTAGGAAGAGTAAGGAACTGACTGACAGCAAATACAATTACCCCTTACTCTTCCCTTTAGGGTAGATCTGAGGTCCCTATAAATGGAGAATGACTACTTTTTCACTCAAATGCAAATACCAAGAACATCAATATGGATACCACCCTTCATTTACAAAATATGCATTTTCCAAAGAACTCAGATAAATTACTGCTCTATCGTCTTCACCATACATCTGGGAGATGACAAATCAGACTGGAGAGTACAGGAGAAATTAAGAGAAATCTGAAGTATGAAGAAGTTAAGTGACTCACCCACGGTCACACAGTGAAGGAACCAGGGCAGCATGCCAGGGCACTGACTTCCTGGGTCCTTGCTAATTTTAACGTATTAGCCAATACAATTCTTGGATGTCTCACCTAGCAGACTTTCAAGTTTCCTACCAAGAGGCCACCATTTTTTCTTTCCTAGATGATAAGTGAACTTTTGAGAGGTACCAAAATGCACAGTGGAAAGAGCACCAGCTTTGGGGCCAGCCTAATATCGAGGGAGCTTACGTCCCAGGCAGTTAGCGGGTATGAAAGCGTGGACAGGCTTTATAAGCGCTTGGGATTCAAGTCCCTCATCTGTAATTTGGAGGTGACAATTCTTGCCCTCTCTACCTCACGGAGTTGTCAGAAAAACTAAAGGAGAAAATGGAATGTGAAGGGTTCCTTATAAAACTGCAAATACTGTACAAATATAAAGGATTATTATTTTTGGATTCAATAGACTTTCTCAATTGAAGGAGGCCCTGAGTAGCTGGATGGTCAAGTTATGTTATAAATAACCAAGAAAAATGTTCTAATTCTCGAAACAATTTCACCAGGCTGCTCTCTCCCATGAAAGGACACTGGTTGTAAAATGAATTAAATCAGCACTCTCTGCTATCTTCAGGACATAAATTGTTACTAGCTGAGGACAGGTGGGGGAATGGCTATTTTCAAAGGCATACAACCTCTGTCTATAAAAAGCTGACCTTCCCGAGTCTAGAACACCAGGCATGGGGCAAGGTGGAAAAACAAAGGGGTTGCCTGCTGGTGTTATGACAAGAATCATCCAGCATGGACTGCCTTGTCTCCAACAGTGGTTGGAAGAGCTCACAGGCTGAAGTCAGCTTCTTGCTAAATATTTCAAGGATGCTAATGGACCCAGAAGATCAGCTGTGCTGTGCATCAACAGGCTGCCTTTATCCTAAAACCAATTATAAATAAAGCTCCAAATATGGTCTGCTTTAAATATGTATTTAAAAAATATATATTCCCAATCTCCATGCCATCCATAACCAGCAGGCATCTGACTTATCTAAGACTCACTTTCTCTGGGGATGATGCAGTCCTGTGCTCTGATGATCATTTGCCATCAGAATCACAGCTAGTATAGCATTAATTCTAATAACTTCTAAAGGTTCCTTTCTCTTTAGGAGGCAGAAATTCACTGCCAAACACACTGCTCCCATTCACAAGATTATTTATGGCACTGATAATTGAATTCCGGTCACATGACTAAGGAAGACTGGGTTGAGAGGGGAAAGAACCCAACCATAATTTCTAGAGAGATCTATAAATTACTGCTTTTCTCCCCTGGAGGTGGAAGTCCTTGGAGCTCTATGGATTCTTCCCTAGCATTTATTCTAAGTTAGGAATAATCACACCAATTCCTCTCTCTGAGCTGAGTGACAAAGCTCCTACAGGAAACCCTTGAAATTATTCTGCATCAGCCCCTCAGAACTCATAAGGGGGTTCATAGAAAATCTGCCCCCTTTCTCATTGACCAAATGTTGCTGTCTCTGTTATAGCACACAGTTCCTAAGGGCATCACAGATTAGAATTGAGTATAATGGTATAATGGTATTCCACTGCTCTCTGTCCCCCAAAGCAGACACAGCACTCAGCCACAGCATTATGGGCATGGTAGCCAGAGGGAGGCAGGTTCCCACAATCCTTCTCAAGTTGATCAGCTGGGCATTTCCTTCATGATTTTAAGGAAGACCTACCAAAAGCCCTTCCTAAATAAGGAGCTTCTCCTCCCAGATCCTACATTCAATGCTTTTACAATGATAGGGGCTTCAATGATTCAATGGAGCCTGCATTCCAGATAATATTTATCTCTCTTTATCCCTTGGCTCAAGCAGAGACGAAATGTCACTAGAGTTACTTGGTTACTTCCAAAATATTTTCTAATTATGCTTAAAATACAAATTCAATGAATAATGTCAGTCTAGAAGGTACATCAAACATTTTTTTTTCCTCCTCTAAGAAATAAATGCCTTCTTAAACAGATCACATTTCCATTTGCTCGGCTTCTTGCTTCAAGTAGACGGGCTAAACAACGTCACCCTATTGTAATACTTTTTAGCCTTTAGAATAATTTTAGCATATAAAAAAATTCTCTGTGGTCCCTTTTATTTAACAGCTTCTGAGAACACACAAAGAATTTGATAAAAGATTGAGAAGAAAAAACTGAGAGGGTAAATAAATCTTCCCAGGGTACATAACCAATCTGGAATCCATTTTAAGGCCCTTTGCTAAATATACACATAAGCAGCCGTGTTAGCATGTCTGTGCACATATGCACATGTATGTGCATGTATACACACACACACACACACACTTACTCTCTAGAGAAAGGCAAACTGCACTAGCAACTTGGCCTACACACCTTCTATCCTTTGGTACTGAAGGAAGAATGTCTCTTATTCTACTTTTATTTTTTTAAATGAAACTGAAAGTCTAATAACTGTTTAAAGAAACCAAGTCTGCTTTTTTAGAAGCTTATCAAGACCAAACACCTTTGTGGGTGCTCCATCAGTGATGCTGGCCTAGCTTTGTGATAAGTGTCCAGCCGTTAAGAAGGCAGTGATACTCATTCTTGTTCAGTTCAGACTATCTTCTAAAGTTCCAAAGTAAAGAAATATTTCCTATCCCACCCCATGAAGAACACAATTTTGCAGGGAGGTTCAACATGTTGCTGACAGTTATCCTTGTCCTGTAGATAGAGAATGGATTGGTAGAGGGGAGAGCCTATTCCCAGGCTAGAATACAGGACTGGTATAGTCCTCAGCATGCAGAAACCCTACACTGGCTAAAATACAGGGAAATACCAGGTGCTACACGCTAGGCTGTTAGCTACCTGTCAAGGCCATTTATGAGCATGGTGGGTTTCTGGGCTGACCTCAACAATGGAATCCTTGACCAGAACTTGCCCGGGAGACTTCCAGCTTCCTGGAGATCAGCCCAGGCTGTATTCTGTGCTTATCTTCATAGGCATTCCTCATCCCCTGCCTAGGTAGAAGGAAGCTCTGGAGAACTGCTCTGAGTCAGAATGGCTGTTAACCTGTCCAAATGCCGCCTCCATTTTAGAAATCCTTAGGGGAGGCAGGTGTGAGATTTATTCTTTTAACCTCTTTTAGGTTATGAATGCCTTTGGAAACTTGATGAAAGTCACAGCTGATGGTTTTCAGAGGCTGTACTCATATAGCTGTGTATGAGACAGGATTTCCAGGACAGCTCTACAGGCCCAGGTGAGGAGACCCAGAGAGTGCCTACCAGTTCAGTGAAATTCAGATCACCTGACTTATGCTAATTGTTCCCATGCCTTCCAATATAAATGACAAACACCTAAAGAGTACATGGTAAGAGCAATGGGAAAATCTACTCCCTCCAAAAAAAAAAAAAAAAAAAAAAATCACAGTGTTATGGCAAATGGAATAAATAACACAATTTTTATTTAAACCCCAAAGAGGAAAACCAATCTTTCCTGTTCAAATGATCAAAAGAAAGTTGGTGTAGTCAACTAATTTGACTCAATGAACATTTATTGAGCAGCTACCTTGTGCAAGAAGGCAGGATCTGCAGAAGACACCAGTGAATCTAAAAACTGATGCTATCTTTTGTGAATTCCAGACTAAGATGGGTAGAAAAAAAGAACAAGGGATTATTGACATCACAGGCCATGTTACAAAACTTTTGGTTTCTCAGGTAAGTCGTGTCTAAAGAAAGCCAGCTTTTAGTAAACGTCCACTTAACACTACAAAATACACAAATAACCTTGAACACAAGGCAGAAAAATACAGAACCCAATCCCGCAGCAGGCAAGGTTGGGGATCCTGAACCCCTTTCTACAGTCAGCTGGGCAGTCCTAAAGAAAGCAGGGAGGGTTGGCCTTGGAATGCAGACTGAGGAACAGATGGGATTCCCTGGATAAAGACCATGGGGAGGATGGAGGGAAGAGAAGCATTCCTGGAGAACCAACTGAGAGAATGCAGGGTAAGCGGCATCCCTGAGACAAAAGTAAGACATCAAGCCTGAGGAGCAGGAAAAAAGGAGTGAATATTTAGAATCCGCTCTTTGGTGCTAGTTATACAAGCTGGGGGGACCAGACTGAGACCTTCTACGCTGCTGCTTAAGCTTCCAACAACGGGGGGAAAACTTTCAGGAAAAACTTTTAGTATTTTCTGAATGCTTTCAAGATCCACTTAATACTTTTTTTTTTTTTCCTGCTTTAAGGAGGAATCAACTGAATTTTACAAATTAAAGGTCCCCTGAAATAGAGTTAGGGCTAAGTTTAACAAGTTGTTATACATGCATTTAGGCTTCCCCCAAACAGAGGCCTGATACAAGCAGCAAAACATTCACAGGTTGGTTCTTTGTTTTATGAAGGCTCATCTTTTCTCCAACAGAATTAGGATAAAACAGACTTTGTTTTCTAAACAAAGTTGGGGCCTTCCATAAGCAAAGGAAGCAAGTCTTATTGCAGGAGAGAAAATGCTGATAAGTCAGTAAATGAAAAATATTTAATAGCTATAACCAGAGACTTGAAAAAATTGTGCTCCTATATGTGTAATATGAAATGAATTACATTCTGCTATCATATATAACAAAATAGAATAAATAATTTAATAAAAAAAGAAAAAAGTATTTAGAAAAAAAAATATATATATATATATATTTAATAGCTGTTTATAATTTAGCCCAAAAAACAAAGCTGTGGGCTCACAAGAAAACACACAGATCGCTATAGCCAGGGCTTAACTTCTCAAACCTTAGAAAAGAAATATGGAACCTCCAAACCAGAGGCATGAAACAGTTGTGGAGTATCCCACACAGATTGACATTTAAAGAAAATAAGTAGAATTTTTCATTGAATGTCTTCAAGCATCAAGGTCATAAGAAAATGCTGGTGTCTGTAATCTCCATATGTCTCCAGTTTAACAAACTAAAGCTATTCTTTAAGGGGATTTCAAACAAAGGCTCACCCAGCTGTATATTTATTATGAGTTAATGTTTAAATAATGTTCTTTTGCTTTTATTTAATCTTTCCCCATCATAAAAATAAAAGGGCAATTTACTGTAGTATTTTTCATGTCAAAAACTATTACCTTGTCAACTCTGTCTCTCAATTTATACCTAGAATATACATGCATACACTAAGATAGACCATTTAGGCAGAAGTGGATGTCCCTGAAATCAGCTGCTTTAGAAAAAATCATGTAAACATAATCAATTCTTGCAGTTCCACAAAAGCACTAGTTGCTAAGGATTTTACAAATGGCATTTGCAATATTGATTAAGGGCTTTCTTGTCCTATATCTGTATAAGTCTACAAGCCTGTATGATTGTTAATGCTCCAATATCTAACACAAATATATTTGCTTAACTTATTTTGAAATATGAACATAAAGTAACGGATCTTTTCATGAAAGGCCCTGACAACATCCCCTATTACTACACTCAAAGCCCAGACCTGTAAGCCCTCCAGTGGTCCTTTATCCAATCCATCATGCACATGCAAGGTTTCAATTGGCACAAACCCTTCATAATCTTATTAAGTGTACATAAAAATGTTTATAGGCAGAGAGCACCAAAATAACCTTCAGGAGTTTAGCTAGAGGTTTTGTGAGGCAAACCCAGAAATCTATTGGAGATAAGGAGAAACTATAACATGCTTTTGAAAGCTTGGTGGTCTATAGAGGAAACGAAATAAAAAGAACATTAAAGGGATCCTAACACCTAAAACCTGCAAATGTTTTAATGGGAAATAACACCATTTTTGGCACAAAGAAATAACAACAGGATTAATAGTTTTAGATTTGTTCCTTCTACTAAAATCCTTTTTCAAATTATTTCAAATGAATATGTAAGGGATTGATTTTTAAACCCATGTAAATTCTTAGAGACAATGCAGACTGACTTAATCAATAAAATCTACAGACATTGATGCAACCCAGCTGAAACACTGCTACCAAAAAGCATAGCATAAAAATCACTCCATGGCTCCCTTTGTACACAACAGTGATATGACCTTAATAAATATTTCATTCCTTTCACTGAATAACCAAGCATCAAGATAGCAAATTTTAATAGCTATGAAATAATATCATAATGACTCTACAAAGAAAATGCCTCCTTTAGAGAACAGCATCCTTATTCTAAAGGCTAACTTCTAGTCTTCATTTCTCAAATACATTCCAAATCAGTACATAATCATAAATGAGAACACTTATCTATTCCTTTCCACATACAGATTGATGTATTGCTTAAAGGGTTTCATAAGGCACTTTCTCAACTATAGCATCATTAGAAAAGTCATATGGGAAAAGGTGTAAGTTCTTCGAGTACAAGAACATTATCTTTCATCCCCACACAAAGTAAGAGCTCAATAAATACTCCTGGATTGATGTCTGTTCAGGGAACAGCTAACAGTGATGTGGAGGGACAACCCATAGAGTGACTCCAAGGGTTCTCCCAGGAGTTAAATTAATAGCTATGAGTCCATATCCTGGAAGTACTTATGGATTGAATCCTTGCTAAGCATATTATCATATATTTACCCACATTTAATTCCATCTGCTATTTTTCTTCTCACTTACCCAGTGAATCTTATGTTTCAAGGGAAAGAAAATGAGTATGGAACACAGAGCAGGATTCAAAGCTCAACTCCAAAATGTTCTAACTACTGTCAGGCATGGTGGCATACATCTATAATTCCAACTACTCAGGAGATTGATGCTGGAGGAATACAAATTCAAAGCCAGCTTCAGCAACTTAGAAAGACCCGCAGCAACTTAGGGAGATCCTGTCTCAAAAAAAATAAAAAGGACTGGAGATATAGCTCAGTGGTAAAATGCCCCGGGTTCAATCCCCAGTATCCAAAAACAACAACAACAACAACAAAAGGTACTGACTATATACCTTATGCAAGTCACTTAATGCAAAGATTTGTTATCCTCGAGGAATCAGGAGTAAGAAATAATACCTTTTCCTTTTATAAGATTATCACAATGATTATTTTCATTAATCTGGCACAATATCTCTCACATTATAGGCATATACTAGGGATGCAGGTGTAGCTCATTGGTAGAGCACTTGCCTAGTGTGATGAAGCCCTGGGTTTGATGCCTAGGAAAAAAAGTATATACTAAATGGAAATATACTACATTTTCCCATACAAATATATTACCTTGTTCTTTTTTCTTATCTCTATAATAGTTCTCTATTAAAAATAAAACAATAATTACAAATTCCACTATAAAGTATATTTTGACATAGCATCTGGACAATATTTTTATATCTTAGGTAGACTATTTAGAATACTGGATGGTTCATATATCTATATTTAACTGCCTAAATAATTCTAAAAGCTTGTCTAAGCTTAGTTTCCCTGATAAATTCAGTTTCATCTTCTGCCCTACAATTTAAAATATGTAAGTATCCTTGTACTATTAGGGGCTTCATGATCTTGCTGAGCCTGTCACAGTGATATACTGGAGTCAATGTTGTTAAGGTTTCCAAGCTCCTGGGTCCTCAGGAGGTGGACAGACCCTAAGTCCACAGCCCTATCATATTGAAGAGTCACCTTTCCAAATATTTGGATTTCTTTTTATTATTATTAACATGGAGATCATGAAAACACAAATTTATAATCCCAAGAAGAAATGATCAAGATCATATTGGCAGAAATATTTTCTCTCAATTTATCCATACATGGTGGCTTGAATTTTCCAGGGACATGAGAGAACAACTGACTCAGCAGGAAGATGCAAAAAGGTGTAAGCAAAACTACTACCCCTGAGCTGATGGACAGCAGCCAAACAGCCACGGCTCCCCCTTAGTGCATTCTGAGCTGTGATTAAAAGTTCTGAAAACTTCCATGATTAACTAAGTACATACGTGGTTTATGAACATTTCAACTATACACGTACACATAAAACACTTTTAGTCAGCTTAAAATGGCTGCTTTGGTAAAGCATTTTGGAAGAGTGTCCCAGTGTTTGAGTTACATACACAGATAAATAAAGACAGAAAAGATTTCTTTCTAACAAAGGTTATAAAAATCAGATGACGATGATTTACAAGCAGAGATTTATTTCAGAATAAAAACAAGGGAAAGTATAGTTTATCCATAGTTAAAAAGCATGTATGGGAAAACTTAGCTAATACAGTAAAATGTAGCAGAATAGAAAAAACTTAATGCTATGTTCTTTTCTAACTTCTCTAATAAAACTCTACAAATTTACTTCTTAGAAAACTTTATATACTATTTCCTCAATAGTTTTGTTGGCCATGACCTCTCCTGTACCTATTATATGTAACCATTTACTATTTTAAAAAATGCTCGGGCCTCTCCCACCCCCACTTCCAGTCCAAATGATCCTCTTACTTTATAACCCTCCTCTCTGAGATAGGAGATCTGGGATACACAGTGGAGGTGGAAGGGTCTTCAGGCCCAGCAGTGGGTTTCAGGCTGTGTTAGTTGCTGTGCTAGACAGACACTGTTCACCAGTAAATGCAACAGCCATTGACAGCATCCTCGCTGCCTCCCACATACACCCCCAACCTCCTTGCAGCCAGAACGACCCAGTGTTTGCCAATAGATCATGAAGAGATGTCTTCTGTGTAGTTTCTGGAAAAGTTTTAACTTTCCTGATAAATAGAGCAAATAAGACCAGTTCAACTTATCTCCCCTCATCACCCTGCTTTGAATATACATATGGCAACCATAAAATGACAAGCATTAAAAAAATCACCCAAAAAACATCGGGACAGAAAAATGGGGAGTGTCTGGATTCTCGTTGGTGTTAGTGAGCAAATAAAACATTACTAGCTCTTATGTCTGGACTCATTGTTAGGTAAGAAAAATAAATCTTTGTTTAAACCACTGATAAACTAAGATTTTTGTTTCTTGCAGCCAACACCATTCAGCATTCTAAGGATATAGCTGAAATTATTTAAAACGTTCTTCAATTCACATAAAAATCCAGCCGAGCATGGTAGCGCTCGCCTATAATCCCAGCAGCTCTAGAGGCTGAGGCAGGAGGACTGTGAGTTCAAAGCTAGCCTCAATAACTTAAAAAGGCTCTAGGCAACTCAGCAAGAACCTGTCTTTAAATAATAATATTTTTTAAAAGAGCTGGGATTGTTGCTCAGTGGTTAAGACCCCTGGGTTCAATCCCCAGGAGCCCCTCACCCCCCAAAAATCTGGATTTCCAGATTCTGGGGTGGGGGAATTTAAAACCTGGGAACATAGGATCTAGGTTCTCACACTGCATCAACTAGTTATAGCTATCCGGCCTGCAGTGAATCATCAATGGGACATGGGTACTACATGTCCACAGTCTACCTATAGTCACCTAGCTGCTTTGGGCACTGAATTTGAGACCCTAACATACAAAAATATATACTAGGATCTGTGAAAACAAGGCATCAGCCAGGAATGATGGCACATGTCTATAATCCCAGCCTCTCAGGAGACTGAGGCGGTATGATGGCAAGTTCAAGGACAGCCTTGGGTAACTTAGTAAGATCCTGTCTTTAAAAAAAAAGAAATTATATATATATATATATGGCTGGGGATGTAACTCAGTGGTAGAGTACTTACCGTGTATACATAAGGTCCTGGCTTTAATCCCCAGTACTACACACACACACACACACACACACACACACATATACACACACTCACACACACATACACAGCACCATTATAACCAATGAAATATCTTCTTTTTTGCTGTTTAGAATCTAGCTATCCAACATAGACAGTCATGGACTCACTTATGAAAGTGTATTTTTTTTTCACAACTACTGACTTTTTCAATAGGCACACCAATTTTGGTTTTGCTTCCATAGCATACCTGCACAGGGAAGACACCATTTCACCAAAGAACAACACAATACTAGTTAGGGTCAAGGACTACATGATGGTGAAGACAATAATAACAGCTATTCTTCACTGGGACTATGAAATTCTAGGCAATGTGCTAAATGCTTTATAAACACTATGATAACAGGTCTTTTAAAAAAAATAGGTGCATCTATTGCTTAGGTTTTAAAATAAAATGAGTCTCAAAAAAAGGAACAGATCCAAAGTCACACGACTAACAGTAGAGAGACAGAATCTGAATCAAAGTCTTTCTGACTCTAAGATACATAACTCTTAATCACAGGTTACATTGTGATTCACCAGGTAAGAAGAAGTAACTGATTTTTTAAAAGAAATATTTCATAAAATATCTTAGATTCTTCATTTTATTCCTATGTAACTATATTCCAACATGAATATTATGTCAAATATTTCATTTCTAATGCCCATTAGTATAAGTCTGGATTCCTGTATAGGATTTTTTTTTCCAAAGGCACTTCCTTCTTAAGTGTAACTGAACTGATACAGTAAATTCTTGAGATTCAAAAGTGACTCATTTCAAAGCTCCACACATTAGCAGCTGGTATTATTCAATCTGAGATTTAAATTTATAATGTACTCTTGATAATGTACTCTCAATACATTTTTCACTTCTCTCTTGAATGACACAAGATAAAAGATCTTTAAGGTATAAATATTTTATATAAACTTTCACTCTGTTTTTCCTCAGCCATTTTCCATTTGCAAACACTAGACATCATGCAAAAAAAAAAAAGATTGAAAGAGTATTATAGATTATGTTGGGGGCACTGAGAACTGCTTATCCATTCTGCTGTGGCAGCAGATACCCAATGAACAGCCCTTGCTGGCTAATCCGAATGTTCCACCATAAGTGGGGTCTGGTCTGGAGTACTGTTTCTCCGTGGGGCAGACAGAAGACAGGAAGGGAATGAGTTCCCAGTACCATCTATTGTGGTAATCTAAGTCTGTACAGGACATTGGTATTGCCAATGGGACCCTGGTGCTGAGATGCCTCATTCGGACCAAAGGGCAAGGAAACAGCCATCCCACCCAGAAAAGCCAAGGCTGCCTTACACTCAGAACTCCAGGCTTAATCTTGGTTCTGAGTCTTTCTTTTTGTACTGGAAAAATGAAAAAGATAACCCATCAAAGATTTTCAAACTATCTACACAGACAGATCCCCCAGGGCCTTGCTCCTCAAATATGATCAGTGCACATCTAACATCTCAAATGTTTATTCTAAATGCAATCTCTGGCCCTAGCACATACGAACCTGTATGTAACAAGTTTTCCAGGGAATTCCTTGTCCCAGAGTCCAAATGGGACTTCCTCTGGAAAAAAGAACAGGAAAGCCAAAGCTAATAGGCTTCATACTTATTCCTTTTAAAAGAAAAAAAACAAAGGAAAAAAATATATATACATATGACTTCTCCATGGATTTGGAATATCTGAAACCACTAGATAAAATGATTTATAAGGTCATCCATAACTGCAAATATCCATATGTATGAATTTACAAAATTGCTTCTCATTTGCCACTCTCAGGACTATTTGCTTTCTATAACAGCTCCTCCTGAAAAAGACATCTTCCATAATTTATAACTCATATTCTTATATCTAGACATTCAATTTAATCTTTTCCTAAAGATGTTATTGAGAACACAAGTTACCATAGTGTGAATATTTAAAGAACTATTTAGGAACATAAGTATATAGAATATGTCTACATGCACATATAGAAATAAACATAATATATATAACATACACATATGTGTATATCTTTACACACCTATGCCTATGTACACAGAGTGTGTGCGCATGGCTCACACCACCATTCAAACTCAATCTCCTTTGACAGAGGCTCCATGTCTTCCTTGACTGTCCAGCTATCAGCTAACACCTCTTGTTTGTTTCCCTTTCAAATTCAAGCAGTTATCTACTACAACTTTATTGGTTGCTCTGGAATGAAAAGTCAGACTTGTGTGTAGAATGGAAGTTGCTAAATCTCACTGCAGGTCTCTTCTGTGTATAAAAATCATGCATTTCCACGCCTGAGCCTGATAAAGTCCAAGTGGATAACCAGAAGTTGGCTGTACCTTTTTCCCCTATCGTTCCATGTTATTTCCAAATATTTAAAAAAAAAAAACTGTAGGTACATGAAGTCTCACTGGAAATGGCTATAGAGGAAAACATGCACTTTTTATTTTCTCAGTTCTCCACATCTCTGCAATGCAAATAGATTTTTATAATCTTTTTGAAAACTTCTTAGGAAGCGTGAGCTGGTGCTGCATCAGATGGCAACCTTTGGGGAACAGGAGAGAGTTCAAGAGGAAAGTGAAAGAGATGTTCCATAGTATGTGCAATGGTATGCACTGGTGAGTTTTCATGGGCCACTGTGGCAGCCCCAAAGCTGGGATAAGACAGAAAGGTGTAGGCCAATGCAGATCTAGTTTGAGTTCCTGAGAGATGGTGTTAATCTCACTCAGTCCTCCTTACCATGTCCTCAAGGCAACACAACTGGAGAATGCTCAGCTCCCAATTCTTGTCTCCCTGTGAGACAAGAAAGTCTCTATAGATCACACAAACAAACATTCTCTGGACTAAACCTACACAGAGAAAGCTTAAACATCCCATTTCAAAGTCCAATGACACTCTGGCATGGTTCTCAAAATGTGGCACGTGCCACAATACCTAAAAAACTCCTTGAAAAGCAGATTCTGGACCCTACCTCTAGAGTTTCTGATTTCCCATGTCTGGGAAGGGATTGCAAATTTGCCTTTCTAGAAAGATACCCAAATGATTGCACTGCTGCTGGTCTTGCCATCACATTTTGAGAAGCACTGCCCTAGGTCAAACCCTTATTTCAAAGATAAGACAAAAGGGGACCGGAGTCTACAGTGATTTGGCCAAAAGCATGGAGTGGGTGCTGGGGAAGCAGAGATTCCAGGCCCTCTCTCCCGTCTCCCAGTTCAGGGCACTTCCATCAAAGAACAGCTCACACTGACCTGATGAAAGGTATCCAAGGAATGTCTTTATCTATAAACAGAGATTCTCTCTGCCTTTACTTATGTAGCATTTTAAAATTTCATCTACGTTATCCAATTGTATTCTCATAACAACCCGATAAGGAGGGAGAGCAAAGATCCACATCTCTATTTTAGAGATTAGAAGATTGAGGTGCAGAGTTGTTAAACAGTACGTCCCAAGCCACAGAGTTAGTTAAATGTGATGACAGACACTCTAGCTCTTCCAGGTGCATTCTGAGGCCCTTACAGCATAGATGTCCCAGAAAGCTTGTGAGAAATGCAATATTTCAGGCACCATAACAGCCCTACTGAACCAGAACCTGAAGCTTAACAAGGTCCCTCGTTGATTCATATGCGTATTAAAGTTTGAAAGGCATTGATACAAACGGGCCCAGAAACCAGGTCATCAAAATCCAAGATCAATGCTTTCCTTTCCCACTTTTTTTTCTCTTATTCTCTGAAACATTTTGTTTTCCAACATGGCCTAATTGAGAAGTTCACCGAAAAAATTCTAACCAAGTAAAGGACACTTATTTGTCCTAAAAAATATTATTCTAGGTTGTTACCTTTATGACCAGTCTTCTGCAGCCCTTTTCTTGACTGATATATAGACCCCTATGAAATGAATCCTCTGAGAAGAAGATGGGGGAAAAAAAACAAACAAACAAGACAGTGATCAATGGATTCAATTAGTTACAGTATAATTCTACCACGATGAAAAAAAGAACGAGATGCAATGCAACTATTCCAGGGTGGCTAAAATACTTTACCCAGAAAATACACCATTTCTTTCCCACATTCTTCAACTATTAAGTTCAGGAAACCCCAAAACAGATACTCCTAAGACTCCTGAGAAAACAACAACCACAGTTAATGGAAGGCTCCTTATAACTGTAAGTATTTAAATACTATTGCAATGATCTAGGCAAAATGACAACTGTACCTCTCACACACAGGAAGTGTTAGGCTGACTGATTTTTCTAATGATGGCAAATAAGCCCTCTAGAAACATAGAGTCAACTGAGAATTCTCCGTGGTTACTGTGAGACCACAATTTTGAAACATGCATGCAGGACTTTTCCTTCAACTTTTCAAATCAACTCCTTCTATCGAGGTTTTTGTTAAACAGAAAGGAGAATGCTGAAGCCGCGCACTTGTGAAAAGTTGACTAATTCAGCATGGCCAAATGTAATTGAAAAGCATTTCTTTTAATCTATATTAATCCTAGACATTTAGATGAGTAAATATAAATACCTAACGAAGTTTTTTTTAACTGTTGTTCTTGCTTTTGGTAATTTCAGTGTTGCTTTCTGCAAACACATGATTAGTTAATCAGAGTAGTAAGGTGCCCATCATGACACTAGAACACAGAAACAACCATTTCTAATACCTAAGTAGACCAGTATATTAAGTAGAACCATCTGCAATGTAAATATTATTATTTTAAAAAGATGTGCATCTATTTAAAAAAGCCTTTTCCTAGTTTAAAAATAATTTTAAAACAATGTAGTGGGCTACAGATGCAGCTCAGCAGTAAAGCACTTGCTCTAATGTGTACGAGGGCCTGGGTTTGATCCCCAGTTCCATAAAAAATAATCATAATGTGGTTAATTAATAAAGCTGATTAAAAGAATTCACAATGTTAGTCTTATTGTTTTCAAAGATGAAAAAGCTTTTCTGCCAAGAGTCAATTGTCTCTATTTGCTTCAGGACAATAAAACCTGATTAACTATGATCCACCTACTCTATCTAAGATAATTTGGCCTAGCCATACCTTTAATTCTCCTTCTATTTCTTATAAGATTCACAAAGCTGTTAGTGGTTTATCCCTCTGAAACCTGGGGATTCATGTAAATAACTTTTAACAGTGGGATCACACATAACAATTTACAGAGCACTGTGGCATAATGCAATTCAAAGTTGGGCTTGATTTAAAATGTTTAAAGTCCAA
The DNA here is from genome assembly GCF_045843805.1 of Urocitellus parryii. NCBI lineage: Eukaryota > Metazoa > Chordata > Mammalia > Rodentia > Sciuridae > Urocitellus > Urocitellus parryii. Next base: position 43,428,657 of record NC_135541.1, on the reverse strand, counting down.
CCACAGTGTCAGTCTGCCCAGAGAAATCTCTTATAAAAGTTTTCACACTCTGCTGGGTTAAGAGACAGTGGGTATTAATCCTATGGCTTCTACACCAAGCTTCCTTTTTGTGGTCAGCAGAGAAGCTATGTGGTTGGTCTGAAGGAGTCCAAAGTCTTTTTTCTGTGTTAAAACAAGGGAAAGTGGGCCGGTGACAGAGTAAAAGAAAAACCACAGCCAGCTCACTCTGCTGTAGCTTTTCCCTTAAATGTGGCCTAGAGCTATTCTGCTTTCCAAAAAAAGGTTTAATTTAAACCATACACTGTGCTGCAGGCTGCCACGTTTCCAAACTCAACATTCCTTTCTAATCTGTGCACTTCAGAACCAACGTACTCTGTTTCCAATGGTACTCAGACGTGCTTTAATAAATAAAATATCACTGCCCATCCATTACTTAATTTGATAATAATACGCCCTTTTTTCCCTTCCTCTATTGACATTATTCTAAGTGCTTATTCAAGTGTGTTGAACTGTTGTAAACATCACCTCTAAAAAGCCAGTTCTGTTCTCTTTTGGGGAGTGGAAGAAAAAGAAAAGAGGGAGCTACCAAGTGAGAGAATTTAGGAATATTAGCAAGTGGTCCAGAGCTCAAGAAAACCACCACTTTGTTGAAGAGGGTGTATGTGTCCAAAATAGCTTATTAACTTCATGCTAAAAATCAACCAAAAGCCACCCCCCACACACAACAGAAAAGATTTGTTTATTCCATGGAGATGACACTAGAGCCTACGTTGTTATTCAGAATATTACCAGGAAAGACAACAATCATCATACCCCCGGCCACAGAACGGCCATATGACCAACATGAGTCACTTCGGCCATCGGTGTGGCTGGTGCTGATCGCCACACTGGCCACAGTGAACAGCATGAATACTCCACAGCTGGAGAGCTTTAATTTTTTTTGCCTCAGTGTATTCACTTGTACGTTCATTAAGAACTGCAACCCCAGCAGGCAGCCGCACGAGGTCTTCTATGTGAGTTGCCATGCTCTATTATACATGACACTTGTCAATTAAAGAGGAAACCCTTTTAAAGCAAACTGAAGTTAAGCTGGTACTTTCTTCAACATCTGATTTACCGCTGCTGTTATCGTCCAAAAAGAAGTTTGTTTTAGAACAATGATAGCAGTAGTAATCCTCCTATTTTGGTAGTGAGGGATTTAAACACATTCAGGGCACTGGGGACCAGTCAAAAGGTTCCTTTCAACAGAACTATGTATTTTCAGTAGTAAAAGGAAGGTCTCACTGATGGGATAACTGCCAAGATTGGACAATTTTTCAGCCTAACAGTTTAGAGACTATCATTTTAAACTACCTGGTATAATACAAATGTGGCACAATAGATCAATGCAATGAATTCTCTATAGTCAGTAAAATGCTTTCCCAAATAATGGAATCCATTAATAATGATTACTGCCCCGGTGCCTTTGCCACTAAAGTAATGCCCAAAGCTACATCTCAATGGTCTCTAATAAATACATATAAGTCCCACAAAAAGAACCTAATCATAATAAGACAAATCAGTGCAGACTGCCATTAGAGTGCAAATTACAAAGTCATTATGTGGGAATAACTCATTTTCAAAACTTATTTTACCTGGTGAAATACACTTTTCCTTATCTGTAAAATGGGGCTTAGAGTAGTCGTGTCTTAGGTTCCTTCCAGCTCTAGGATTCCTTGAGGATTTAAAGTTTTCTCAAGGGTTTTAATTCTTAATGAAGTCACTTTAGGACTTTTACCAGCACACCAATAATAATTAATGTCAGTATGAGTCCATGAAACTTTTGCAATGAAACTTTAATTTAGATTGATCTGAAGGGGAAAAAAAAGAAAAGTAAGAGAAGATTTCAAGTTCAGATCTCTAAAGTCAGCCATCCTTTGTTTCCTGAAATTCTGAAAGCAGTACCCTCGGAACATACAATTGCAAACACAGTGCTAGAGCACACAACTTCCTGGAAATGTAGGTGGGTGACTCAGCATGTACGAAAACTCTTTTAAGAAAATAGACCTTTATGCTATTCTTAAAAAGAAAACCCCCAAAACTCAGAAATATATTTCAATTATATTCCAGCTAATAATGATAATGAGTATTCCTTGTTTATTCTATGGCCATCACAATAAAAAAAAAAAATTCTTTGTAATGAATTACTCTTATTTACTCCTCATGACAAATTATTGTTATCCCCATTTTACAAATGAGAAAAGCAAGATTTATAGAGATTTAAGTAACCTCTCCAAGGTGACCAAAGTGACAAGTAACCAAAACAGTTAAACCCAAATTAGTCAAAACTCAGAACCTAAGCTTTTTAGCAGTAGTGTAGATACTGTCTTTGCTTTTTAAATTGCATGCATGTGATAATTTGGTTACATTAGGCTGCTTTCTTCAAAAGCCCTTTATTTTTGTGTGATGTTGACTACTTAAAGTACCACAGATCAAGTCTCAAGACTAGTTTATATGCAGATTATTTACCAGTAGATCTTTACTCTATTTAGATGTATTTTTTTAAGTTCTCAGTTTACAATATTCACCAAAACCTGAATTGAGATGAAATAAAAAATTCTTTTGAACTTGAGAGTGAAGTATCAAACTGGCTTTCAATTGTTTTTAACGAATTTTCCAAAATGTTCTTGACTATGGGGAGGAAATGTAACAAGGGCCTTTGGTAACTCCTAACTAGGAAGCTCTTTTCATCTGACCTAAAAGGGAACAATTAAAGACGTGAACTGCAAGTGCAAACAACAACCTGAAGCTAAGAAACAGCAGCTCAACAACTCAGAATAAACCAAGCCTCAGGAGGATAGTGCATGCCTGTGATCCCAGCTCAGGAGGCTAAACAAGAGGATTGCAAGTTCAAGGCCAGCCACAGAAATTTAGCGAGATCCTGTCTCAAAATAAAAAATAAAAAGAACTAGGAATTTGGCTCCAAGGTAAAGCTCCCCTGGGTTAAATCCCTAGTGTTTTTTTTTAAAAAAAGAATAAACTTATCTACAAACCTTGGACCATCACATGTCTAAAAAGACAGAAAGATCCAGGAGCTATTTTTAGTATATCAAAACACATTCAGCCTGGAGTTGTGGCTCAGTGATAGAGCACTTGCCTGGCAATTGTGAAGCACTGGGTTCAATTCTCAGCACCACATAAATAAATAAAAATAAAGATATTGTGTCCATCTACAACTAAAAAATATATATTTTTTTTAAAAAAAATAAAGATATTGTGTCCATCTACAACAACAAAAATTAAAAGAAAAAACAAAAACAAAAACACTGACCCGCAAAACAACAGCATAAGTTGACTAAAACATCAATCAATTCATTACACAAAAACTATTTCACACGTTTACTGAGATGGTTCAGTTGTATGTTCAGTTACATGGTTCTGTTTGCTTTAAAAATAAGAAAACTAAGTAATAATTAACCCATGAAGTTTGTCTGGAGCACAAAAGTTTTCAAAACATGGAATAAAAAATAATAGTTGAGGTTCCTGATGATTAAATAATTGGAAAACTGTAGAATTAAAGTTACTGTGAAAGGGGTCACCAGCTAACCTGAATCTCAGACTAAGACCCTTATTTACTATAGCAGCAAAAAAAAAAAAAAAAATAACATTATAAAGAAATCACTACAAGAATTCTAAACACTTAGAGATCTGGAAGGCAAATACTGGAAGCAGGCAGCTCATGCAACATACCTAGTAGGGAACCGTGGGATTATGGCAAACTAGAAAGTGCTTATGCCACAGAAAAACATTCAAGTTCAAATGTTTGAAAACACTATGCTGGCAGCTCTGAACCCACAGAATACTGAGGCACCAGGCCTGAACCCACACACTCATTTCATTGATCAGGGAACTTGTTTTCAGAGAAACAAAGTGACTGGCCTAAATTCACAGCCTGTAGTCATTCCCCACCTTAAAGAACTGGGCCAGGATGGAGAAGAGAATCTCCCAATTCTCTACCAAGGGCTCACTTACTGAACAAACCAAGGGCTTACATTGGGCTAGTCCCTCTGGTGAAAGCAAGGCCAGAAAGACAAATGATTTAAGATCTCTGCCTCACTCTCCTTAGTGTTAGAGTAAGACACAGACCAGGAAACAAATGTTACAACACAGCAGCTACACTTCAATGATCCTGTGTTCTCAGGAACTGCAGCAGGAACACAGAAGGCAAACAGAAGCCACTTTAGGGGACGCAGTGCTCAAATTTTAAAGTGGCCAACCTTTGTATGCATGTACTACTATGTCACAATGTTTCAGGACTTTTTTATATCTTCAAAGAAACACATTCCATGTAAAGGAGAAAGAGAGAGAGAGAAAAAAAAAAAGGGTCTCAGATCATGACACTCTTGGAAAGTCTTAGCTTGAGAAAACTTTAATAGGCCAGTTATAAATCTTCTAAAATGAGAATGTATAATAGAAATACTGACAGACCTTTAATTATGGCAGCACTATGGAGCTTTGTATAATAAAGCCCACATATTTTCAGCTTAGATCATTATTTATAGGATACCTTGGAAAGGATTTTATTTACAAGTGTCTGCCTGAATCAATGAGGTGAAGTTTTACACAAGGAAAGGAAGTGCAAAGTACACTGTTTGAAAAAGCAGGGATTTACCTCCTGGGGTTCAGGAGGCCCAGGGACCAGGGGTTTCAGGCAGTGAATGATGATTTTGACTCCTCCAGTTTGTATAAAAGGTTGAAGTTCAGTCTGGCGCAGTGCAGCATTCCACAAGACCTGCTGCCTCTTTGGGCAGGCGATTAATCTCATGATCGATAGACCATATGATTAGGCACTAATAGCTGATAGGAGGAGAGAATAAACAACCATAAATTTGCTTTGTACCGAGTAATCCAAGTGTAAGCAGGGTCGTTTAATGGCCACATAGGGTCATGTTACCTAAGGGGCCATATGGAATAAAAATGGAAGATACATACATTTTTAAAGATCTTCAATTATTACTGAGGGTTAAGGATCCAGGGTGGGATGATCTGAGCAGCACCTATTAGTTTTGTAATCTTTGCCCAAGATGCCAAGGTCTCCACATTCCAAGAGAGGAAGGCGATTGTGGAAAGAGTAATAGAAAAGTCCCATTGTTGAAATAATTCCTCTATAAGCACCATCATCAACCACCCTCCGTATAGCTGAAGTGGCCCTGGGTGGTCCAGATCATCACTAGTGTGAACCACTGGAATCTATGCCTAGAGGAGAAACTAGAGGCAGGCAGCATTCGGGGCACAGAGCAGCACTGCGCCTGTCTCAGCCAGAGCAACTGCTGAACTGTTTAATTTCGCCTTTGCATGCAGATCACTGCTCTGAGGTCCAGGGCCGTTTCTCAGGGTGTCATGAACTTCCAGTATTGGGAATGGTTGCGCGACATAAAAGCTGGGATCCAGGTCATAAATCTCATTCTTTCTTTTCTCCTTTTCTCTGGCTTCTTCCCTTTCTAAGATTCTGACCTCCTCCATCAACCCCTTGAAAGAAAGAAATCAATCAACCCCAGACTAAAATGAAAACCTGAGCCCTTTCTGCGCATTGGAGGGTTTTTCCCCGCCTGACAAAATTCAAGAAACTCTGCAAAATGTCCATTCCCCATTATGTGTATCCTTCTCTCCACCCTACCCTGAGCCCAGGAAGCAAAAATCCCTTAAGCTCTTGCTATCAATGACCATGAAAAAACACAAGGAAGACACTTTGTTAGTCTAAATGGAATGTGAGAGAAAGTAACTGTTGGATAAAAAAGAACATCAACTGGTCTTACACTGCAGTCTCAGCCCCACAGCCAACTACACAAATCTCTTTTCTTTGAAAACTATCTGGGAAACAAATCCCTCCAACCACCCTCTCCACTTCTGAATTGCTCCTCCCAGCCCCCACTTCTTCACCCCTGCCTCCCCAGTCTCACTAATATGGTCTTTGTTATTTCCAAGCCTTGGGGGAACAACTGTTCACAGCCCTTCCTTCCAGTCTAATTGTTCAATACGGCTGATAGTTCTTGAGTCCACAGAAGAATGCTGGATTGGCTCTTTGAGAAGAAAGCAGGCGCTTGAGACACTCTGGGGTTTGTTGGGGGAATTTTTTTGGTCAGAGTTCCCAGGAAGCTGGAAATTCATTCCCTTCAGAAACAAGCATTTTCAATATTCCCAAAGAAGTTCAGACTTACAAGGAGTTGCTAAAGCCAAGTCAGATGAGAATTTTAAAGTTTGCTCCCCCCCAAAATATCTTTTCCATTTATATTTATTCCAAGAATTTCCCCTCAGAATTCCTGAGTTGGAAGACATTCTTGGCCAGGTATGTTGAACCACAAAAGGATGCTCCCAAGTGCCAAAGCACAAGGATGCTCCAACATCCAGCCACTTCTCTGCTGACACTTTTTAGAATAAGACCAGCCCTGCTGGGGCCACCCATTCTAACTCTCAGTGAGGAGGAGGCAGTTGCCCAGGAAGGAAACCAACTAGGAGGCCAAGACAAGTCCCCCAGCCCAATATGCTCAGTTCACAGGGGAGGGATGTGGAACACAGGGACAGAAAGGGGCTTGGCAGAGAACACAGAGCCGATCCATGCTGCATGGATCAGTGCTCTTTCACCTGCACCACCGACTCCCTCAAGCAGGTGTATGTATGGTTTAAAGGTCTTATCTAGTAACAAGTATCAATTTCTGGCCATCTCTGAAATACTCAGAGCATAGGGAAGAGACTCTCAGTTTCCTTTTTACGTTGTTCTGAATTCTTTCCAGAAGAAGAAAGAAAATCTCCTTTGAAGTCATAAGGAGACTACAGATCTAACTCAGATGTTCTGCCCTGAAGGAGGTGACTGCCTGTCAGCTGTCCTCATGGAAACCTGAAAGGGCCTGTTGCCAGTCTGGTTCACAGTAATAACAGTAATCATAACAACAACTATCATTTCCTAGGCAACATAGACTAGGACACTTACAAAGTTATTTCTAATTGTCAAGTCACTTCAAAAGCTCATAGTGCCTCCACTTTCCAAAAGACTGAGATGAAGAAGCTCCAGAGCAACTCACCCAAAGTCGCAGCCCATCAACACCAGAGACAAGACTAGTTATCACACCTAACTGACACAAAAGTTGATTAGTTTTTCATTAGTTTATGCTGTTTTACACACTGGCTTAATGACTTAAGGGTAAAATTGCTCTAAAGCTCTCAGGAATTAGTTGGTATCACTACCAATAGCTGGCCCTTTTGGTTTACACTTTTCTGAGCATAAAAGTAATAAAACACTATAAAAGCAACACTGTTCTCTCATGGATACCAAAGTCTTATATCACTAAAGCAATCAGAAACAAAATGAGTCAGTTCTAGCAAAAGCACTAAATACAGACTTTGTTTAGCATATAAGGACCAAAAGGACCAGAAGAGAGACTAAATTTTTTTTTTGAAATATTTTTAAGGCAAAAAAGAGAACCTAGTATGCACCATACTTTGCTAATTTGAATTAAAAAGGAAATTGTTCAATATCCCAATTTTTTTCCTATTTAGATGCTTTGGCATCAGCCACACCAAAGATAATTCATCAACAGTACCCCTTCATCTTCCCATTTTACTCTGATATTGATGCGCTGTGAATGGATCTGCAGGTGACTTCTTTCTTTTCCAGTTACTGGTAAGTTATGCTTTTTCCATTTCTAAATAAAATGTACCCAAAGAGTAGAGTTTGGGATATACATATCCAAATGATGTGAGCCTCTGAAATGACCCCCATCTTCCTAGAAAGGTTCAGATAGATAGATTTCAACAGTTCCACTCATTAATAGCTTTTTTTAAACTTTTTTAAAAATATTTTTTGTTGTTGTTGTAGTTGGACACAATACCTTTATTTTATTTATTTATTTTATGTGGTGCTGAGGATCAAACCCAGTGCCCTGCAGGCGCTAGGCAAGTGCTCTACCTCTGAGCTACAACCCCAGCCCCTCATTAGTAGCTTTCTGTTATTTCTTGGAGGTATGGAAATTAGCTAGGCTCCCAAGCAGACTCCCACACCACACCTCCTGAGAAATCTACTAGAAGGTGATAAGATATAAAGCACCAGTTGGGAATTAGCTAGACCAAGGGGATAGAAGGGGTGAAAGGGTGTCATCAGAGGCCAAGGAGATGAAAACACTGAGATCCAAAAGCAAAAAACACCAAATAGTCCATGATTGTTAGAAGGCAGGAGGTATTCAGAGGTAAACAGGGGCCAGGATTTTTAGGCGGCCTTGCAACAGTGACCATTCACTCATTTCACAAATGCTAATGAGCACCTACCACATACCAGGCTTGATGCTAGGCCCTGGAGATTCCAAGATGGGTTGGCAACATCTCGGGATACCTGTTATCACCACTAGTCAACAATGAGCTGTAACTTAAGCAGCTGGTTAATGTCCAGTGTGTGAGTGTGCTATTGAGTGTGTCATGTAAATTGGAATACAAGAAAATGCCCCCTGCTTTTCCTGATCGACCTACTAAATTAAACTATTCTCAACCGGAGAGGAAGGACTCACTTGCATCAGTTGTAGACTGAACATTAGTCAACTCCCTAGGATAATGCTGGACTTCTGCCCGCTTGTCAATATTAATTGCAACATGTACAGATGCAACCCTATGTTCTCCCTTTTCACCAATTTCAGCTGTCACACCAAGGTACTTTCTTAATCCAAATAAGGTTTCAGGGCACACACTTCAGTGCAGCTGAGACTATAAAAATTCACATGGTATCATTAAGCACTACTAGGTTAAAAAAACTAAATGAAAATTATATGCTTTCCAACAATATAGAAAACCCAATGTCTATTTCCAAAAGGGGCAGGGGGGGGTGGTGGGGGGCAATCTGAATGCTGTTAAAGGTGGTGAAATAATTTTCCAGAAACAACTAAATGGGACTCACACTTTCCCACATAACAGGAACCTACTTTTAAAATAATAATAATAAAATAAAACATCTCAATACCAGGACTTTACTCCATTACAGTAACCTTAAAAGTTATTAGAACACAGAATATTTTTATGACTGAAACTAATTTTAAGACTTTAAAGATTCATTTAGGCATTCAACTGGATTTCAAACATTCAGAACCTACCTGGTTTATGGGAAGATTTATGGTAACCCTGAGGCAAGAATGGTGTGGAGCTTCAAGACTATATTCACTTGAAAAGAACTATCCTTAAGACCCACTGACTCATAGGTCTGTCAGTGCCCCAACAATGTGAAATACAACTTGGGCAAGCCACGGATTGCCAGTCCTTCCTGAACCCAGCCTTGCCACACTCCAGTTTCAACTTCTACTAAATACTTTTTTAAGTGAAATTAAATAAAATACATACAACTATTTTTAAAAAAACTTTAGAGAACAGTGAAACCATTCATTAATACAGAAACTTTGATTAGGTGTCTTCCCTGTGCCCAGCAGAAGCAGTCTCTGTGAAAGGCAGACCATTTGGAAGGGGACGTGGGGAAGACTGGGAAATAAGCACATCCACACAAATGTAACAGGAATGATGCAGTCATAAGTCACTCACACAGAATCACAAGTGAGTAGCATCAAACAAGCCCATGAGAACCCAGGAAGGCTCCTTGAAGGAGGGGTTTTTCAACCAAGTCTTGTGAAACAAATGGGAATTATGAAGCACATTTTTAAGTACTTATGCATAAGTAATTAGGCTTTGCCAAGTTAGCAATATTTGCATTTTAGAGTGATCTCTGTTGAGCTGGATTTTGCAGAATGGGAGAAACTGCTTCATTAAACCTGCTTCCTTAGTGGCTCAGCTCAGGAATCCCAGAATCTGACAAGGAATGGCTGGATAACAGTGTCTGCCTAAGACGTCCCCATGTCCTAGATCCCAGAACCTGTGGACATGACAGAAAGGACAGTGTAGGTATGATCAAGTTAAACAAGCTGAGATGGACAGAGTATCCTGGATTATCCAGGTAGGCCCAACGAGGTCACCACCAAGTTCCTTGCAGAAAATCCCGAACATGGGAGAAAGAAGCAGAGAGCTGAGTGATGTACCTAGGAGCCAAGGGATGCACACCAGCCTCCAGATGCTGCAAGAAGAAAGATGCAGGTTCTCCTGCAGACTAAAAAGGAAGCAGCCCAGAGACGCCTTGATTTTCCCCAGTAAGATGGGTTTTAGACTCCCCCTCCCCATCAGAACTACATGAAATTAAATTTGCATTATTTTAAACCACATCATTTGTGATAATTTGTAATAGCAACAAAAAGAAACTAAAACACAGTGATACAAAGAAGAGCTGAGTAAAGTCAGCACTGACTTGACCCCACCAGTCCAGGGCACCAGGATGTGACAGAGAGACAACAAGGCAGTATTCACTAATAAAGAGTTAAACTGCACACATAACATTTAAAAGATGAACCACGAGTGGTTCATCTGGCTTATATCACTGAGAGTGAGCGGTCACCTATGGCCCAGGGAATTAATATTGAAGAGCTGTGTCCATACCACCCCCCGGGCATCAGTTTCTGCATAACTCACTACTCCAGAGACACCTAAACACATGCTCATGTATGAAAAGAAGATGACTGAGTGCCAGGAAGACAGGGATTCATGTCTTGTTTGTTCACTGCTACATCTTTAGCACCTTAGAACAATGTTCGGCACACAGTAGGTGCTCAATATACTTAGTGAATCTGAAGATAAAGCTTAGAGAAACTAGTCATCCAATATATGTTTCTCCCAGACCCTACAGATTTTGAGAAAACACTCTCCTCACAATTGCACTTGTTTTAGCCATGCTGTGCAATGTGTAACAAAAAGGACAGAACAAAAATTCAGAGGGAAAAGCCAGTGAAGTCAAATTATATGGTCAAACGTTAGCTCCGTGTTTCTACTCAGCTTGGGGGAAACATTAATTTCCTTGAGAGTTCTTCTCCTTGGCTTTGCTGAAATGGCACAAAACAGGCAGAGGTCTGACTATCTTAGATTTACTATTAATGCCACAAGCATTTCAGAATAAAATATCTACAGGCAGATCTGGAAGCCCCTTAGTTGAATGAAACCTCATGGGCTTTGGAAATATTCCAAAGGACTAAAAGGGAAGGCAGTCCCCCACTTAAGACAGAGGAGGAGAGGGCCCAGCAGGGACTAAACTGAGGCAAGCCAACACACATTTCCAAGAGGAGACTGTGTCAGGTGCACCCTGTGGCTGGGTCACATTATTCTTCTGGTTTATTCTGCTAAAGAAGAACCTATTGGAGGAATTAGCTAGCTTAGGGCTCTGGGCTAATGGATGCCACAAAGAATACAAACACTCATCCACTCTCTCAAAGAATGTTCCCTGAGTATCTATACTACGCCAGGCCCTGTGCTATAAACCAAAAGAGAGGCAATTTTAAGTAGTTGGTAAATCAGTATATAAGACAGGCTCCCATTACTACCATTCTCAGTGTTCACAATGAGGACACTAAGGCTGAGAAGTCTTGAAGTTTCATAAGTTCATGGGGCTAGGTCTGGCCAAGTAAGAATCTAATCCAAGTACATGCAAGAGTCTAGGACCTATGTCCTTATCTACGAATATCTAAGTGCCTCTGCTCCATAAGGACCCAGCATCTAAGCTTAGAAAAGCTCATAGCCAAACCCCAATTAAGGTCAGACCTCAACACACTGGTGCGCGCGCGCACACACACACACACACACACACACACAACTCTGGGAATAGATATGAGACAAAATTTTTCTGCAGAGTTACCTGCCACAGAAACATAAAAACATTATTTGAAACCCTCTAGAATAGTGGCTCTTACACCTAAGCACACATCAGAATTACCTAGAGGACTGGTTTCAAATTGGACCCTCTTCCTCCTTCCTCTCCCAGAGTTTATTTAGTAGGACTGGAGCAGTGAACAAGAATTTGAATTTCCAACAGGTCCCCATGCAATGTTCATGCTGCAGATGATGCCAAGGATCATACTTTGAGAACCACTGACCTACAAATCTGCATTATAAGATGATAAGATTTTTGTCTTTTCTGTTTGCTATATTTAGAAGAATATAATTGGCAAATAATATGAATCAGAAAATATTTACTGAATGAATGAATCTGCTTTGTATCTGGTAATGGTGAGTGTTCGACCAAATTTATTAGAAAGTACATAAATTAAGCATAAACAGGTTCTCACTGTGGTGTGGGAAAATATCCCATGACGAAGAACCTCAGCACCTTCATGAATATTCTGACATATCCTGTTTGCTCGGTGGCAGGATGCCAACGTATAAGTACTGTTATCACAACCTTTCTCAATCACAGTGACACGGCACGCTCGAAAGAACACAGAGCCAGTGCCGATTCTATACTTACTAAGCACAGATCCCACACAGCTACTCTTTGTGGCTGTGTGTCTTGTGGCAAGTTCCTGATTTAGTGAAGCTTCGATTTCTCCTCTATACAATGGGTTCTCGGGAGCATCAGAAATAACATATACTTAGGGTTAAGCTATATGTCAAACACACGGTGAGAATTCTTAATTGGTAGCTATGATCAACTTAATCTCCAACACATGTTTGTCCAGGTCATCGCAGAAATCTTGATCTTCAGTAAACAGTCAGCATTATTTAGCAAATATTTACTGAGAATGCCACTGACTCTGAGGGCCATGTTGGGTTCTCAGATGTCACAATGAGTAACAGGTTTTAGAAATGAAAAAAAAAAAAAAAAAAAGTCTCCTCCCTAGATTCTTGCCACTCAAAGCGCTTGTTCTTCTAAAAATCCTGTTGAGGAAAGGACCCGAACAGCATTCTGCAGGAGTTCAGGGACAAGAATCGACACGTGTCATGCAGAGAGGTGAAGCCAGGTGTTCCTCCACTCTGTGGAGGCATGAAGACAGTTGAGTCAACATCCTACTTGCTCCTGGGTAAACAGTCGCCCCACAAGGGAGCTACTGCCCACTGTGAATGTATCAGAAGAGGAGCTGCTTTGACTGTAAGCCACAGAAGTGGTGTTTCATCCAGGCTCTGAGTCCCTGGCACAGGCATAGACACCTTCCACATGCCACGAGCGCTCTGCGTCTTCCTGCCTCTCTACCTGAAAAACCAAGAGCACACATCTTGCCAAATACCCCTCTGTCCTCAAAACATTTCAGTGGAAGTCAGCGTGCTCTATGAATGTTTGCATCAAGTCACACACTCAATGGCAAGGACAGGAACCAGAGAGCGGAAAGTAACCTTTACAATTTCACATCCCATGTTCATTCATAACATACAAGACTTAGAAAGGTACCCATTTGGACTCTTGGGAATAGGAAAATCCCAAAACCATAGTTTACTATTTTCAAAGGAGTTTCAATATGGGCAGAAATCAAGAATACTGTTCTTCAGGCTAAGTTTATATCCTGAAATATGCTTCTTGTAAGAAATAATTTTAAAATGTGGAATCTAAAATTAAGCAAAAATAACATACAGTATGTTCAGCTTTGAAATTTGCCGGGACTCAGCCAAGTTTACCATAAACAGAAGGCAGAATTGTCTATTTTTAACTTTACAGCCCTTGGGTGATTAAAATTTTGAGCCATAATAAACAACTTTTTTCTTCTTTGCAACATAATTTCTCATTTGAAATTGCAGTCTTTTTAGTTGTTTAGGAGATATGGATTGAGCACTTCATGTTTTTAAATTCTTTCTTAAACGGAAATTTCTTGCAGAGACTAAACGCATGCATTAGCATGCCAAAAGCACAAATTTAAAAAAAAAAAATTAAAGAAAGAAAAGGAAAGAAAGGAATTAAAGAAAACTTCACCAGGGCCCCCAAATTCAATTGCCTCTCTTCTTTCTGTTTTAACAATGAACATCTTTGGTGAGTTGCCTTTTAGGAGTGCATCTCAGTAACAGATTCCTTAGTTCTGCCTATATAAGTCCATCTTCCCCAAAATACCTTACCATCACCTGGCAAATTATTTGGCAATTTGGCATTTCTGCACACCTACTATGTCAGCAGAAATCTATCTTTCCATCAGGAAAGACACTGCATATGCAGTAAACCAATGGCCTTTGACATGCCAGTTAATTACATTGGTTAGCTACTCTCTCCTGTGCATGATCACTGTGTTAATGAAACGATTTTGGTGTGGAAACGAAACAGGTAGAGACAAGTAGATCAGGAAATAGAAGGGATGTAGGGTCATATAAAATGTCAATGTGCTGAGTCACACAAAACTTAACCTTGGCCTGCAGAGAGGATATAAAATTTTTCCTTCTGCTGTGAGAAATGTTAGTATTCTTTTCATTCCGCATTACTTAGTGCTAAGTCATTAAGAAAGAACTCTTCAGAAATCACCAGGTTCAATAGTATTGCCACACCATCGAGGATGATTAACAACTGAGTTAGTGGAGATAAACCAAAGACCAGGCCCCATAAGTGGTAACTTTAAACATTCCCCACCACCATCACCCCATGAGGTGAAGGGACCCAAGACAAGGTCAATTTCCAGTCTGGACAGTAAGGTGAAGTGCAGTGACAACCACTGGTTTTCAAACCTAAAAGGAAGAGCAGATGTTGGGAAAACAAGTCAGGCTGTTAACTTGAGGTTTTGTTTCATTTATTTTTAATATTGAGTGGGGGTTTGAGGCTCCAGTAGAAGACAACTACTGCCCCACCCTACTTTCACCTGACCCTTAACTACTGCAACTTGTCACTGAGGTCATCTAAGGAATCTCCTCTCTAACTTCACAGCCTGCTTTCTTCAATGCCCCTCACATAATAGGGTTTCCTCACCCATTAGCATCTGGGTCTCCATTCTGTTGGCATTCCTCTTCACATTTTATACCCAAAACTGGGCAAAAACTCCAGCTGTGGTCAGACCATAGCCCAACTCGGCATTAGCTTTTTAAATGGCAATGCCACACTGCTGCCCCTATTAATCTTGTGGTCAACATACACTTGGGTTGTTTTCACATGAACCGCTGTCAAATTAGAGTTCCTCCACCCTGCTTTTGTATAATGAGGTTTCCGATTCTAAATGCAGGCTGGCCCATGCCTAGCCTGTCTATGCTTAAAAGAAAATGGGGATTTTCTTTCTGTTTTCATCTTACCAATTCTTCTCCAACAGTGCCAGAATGCCCAGAGGTAATAGTTTTGGAAAGAGTTTTCCCATGCTACATTCCAAAACAGTAAAACAGTCTGAAAATGTGCTTACTCCTTTCATCACTGGATTCTCCCTGTGCCAGGCTACTTTAGAAATAGCATTTTTCCTACAGAAAGTACGTAAAGCCACTGGGGCAAAAACCTACACCGAGAAAACAACATAATTTCTCATTAGTCTTAGAACAATATAGGTCTACTGTAAATTGTTTTATTTCTTATTCGGAAGTGCAAAATTTGCATTCTATAGTGTAAATTCATATACTGGGCATTTGTCTTCTCCCACCCGCAGCCCCACCATACACACAAACACACAAACACACACAAACACCCACACACACACACAAACTCAACCAGATATTATTTACCAACATCCTAGAGGCCAGTAAACCGTTTAGTTTTTTTTTTTTTTTTTTTTTCCTATAAGAGTAGTATGGAATGCTGATTGCATTTACTCAGCTATCAGTATGTAACAAGCTGTGCAGCCTTTAGGGCAGGGCTATAGAAGAGTGTAAAGGAAAGAGTTATTTTTTTAAAAAAAGGTTCACTGGCCAATTTTCAGTACTTATCTCAGCTTTGCAGCACCACTGGCTGGCTGTCTCAGGGTCATATAAGGATTCAGAGTTTAGAGTGAGTGGTCTCAAGGCAGTTACTTCCTTGGATATCCTATCATCATTTAGTGAGTATCATTTTGAGCTTGATGGAGCCTAATGTGTGGATTTCCACCAGGTCATGGATCGGCAGGGAAAAGTTATTTTACTGAGTTTTCAAAACATCCTGCTAATTCAACCCATTAGCAGATACCAAAATTTTTTTTCTGTAAAAATCCCTAAGTATAAAAAGCAATTGTATATTTCCACGGAAGACGGCAGGAGTAGAAATATGCTTAACCTGATGCTTGTCAATGTTAGAAACGAGAATGAACTTCTTAATAGTTAAGCTCATGACATAGTCATTTAAAGAAGAATGGGAATACATCTGTTCGGGGTAATTTAGATGTAGCTTTGCCTGAAGGCAGGAGGAAAGACAAGATCACTTCCCAACGACTGTATGTGTTCATTAACGGGCACCAACGACTCAGACTAAGACAAGAGAGAATATTGTGAAATCTCACAGGGAATGCTGACATGCATCAGCCACTAACTCCCCAGACTAGCTTTCAGTGCAGTTACCCTAACTTTTCTCCTTACTTTCTGGTCTGTAAAATACATAGCCAGACACCTCGTAGGTGAAAGAAGACATCTTTGAATAGCACCATCCTGGAACTAGAGTCAAGTACAGGCCTTCTTGCTCTACAACATGACAAGCTACTTAGAGTCCTCCCAGCAAATGCCAATCCTGCCAGGGTCCTAGTGCCTGTAGCTCCACAGGTGGGAATTCCGGGATACACTCTAAATATTTTTTCCCTTCATTTTGTCCTCTGAGTAAACAAATGAGTTAAGAATTATTTCTGTTTTGCAGATTAGGAGTCTAAGGCTCAGAGAATTTAAAATGACTAATTCTTTATTAAGGAGTAAGACAGCCAGGAATTAACCGCATATGTGTCAGACCACAGAGACTCTACCTCTAAGGGAGTAGCAGTAGATCATTACATTTTGAGAAATAATTTTTGTTTTATTAAAAACGAGTGAAAATTCAGCAGCTTGGGAGGCTGAGGCAGGAGGATCACAAGTTCAAAACCAGCCTCAGAAACTTAGAGAGACCCTGTCTCAAAATAAAAAAAATAAAATAAAAAATAAAATAAAAAGAGTTGGATAAGTAGCTCAGTAGTTAAGCACGGGGGGGGGGGCCCGCTGGGGGTTCAATCCCCATTACCAAAAAAAAAAAAAAAAGTGAAAGTATGCTCAAGTTCTTTACCTCTCTGAGCTAAAAATTTTCCAAAATCACCTTTCACTCCAATTCTGTTTCCTTAAAGAGAAGAAAGAAGGAAGGAAGGAAGGAAGGAAGGAAGGAAGGAAGGAAGGAAGGAAGGAAGGAAGGAAGGAAGGAGTGAGAGGGGAGGGAAAGAAAGAGTGAGGGAGAAAGGTAGGGAGAGAGGAAAAGGAAGAAACAGAGCTAACAAAACAGTGTTTAATTTTTATAAGCTAATTAATGCACAAATAACATCTATCACAACTGAAAAAGATCTCATGGCTTCTATATTTCTTCCTTCTAACAAGCAAGAGGATAAAATTAACCCTGACAGATGACTCCAGGGACTTAGGCTTACAGCTGTGGGCAACTAAACTACCTATGCCTGAGGCAGGTGACTCTTAATGCAGAATTTTGCAACCGTAGGTGCACACCTGCAATCACTGAGTGAGCTTTTATTTTTTTATTTTTTTTTTTAGAGAGAGTGAGGGGGGGGGGAGAGAGAGAGAGAGAGAGAGAGAGAGAGAGAGAGAATTTTAACATTTATTTATTTTTTCTTAGTTCTCGGCGGACACAACATCTTTGTTTGTATGTGGTGCTGAGGATCGAACCCGGGCCGCACACACACTAGGCGAGCGTGCTACCGCTTTGAGCCACATCCCCAGCCCCCTGAGTGAGTTTTTAAAAAATACTAGTGTCGATCCACCCTGGGTGACTTGTAACAGGCAGCCAAGTCTGAGAACCAGGGTCTTAAAGCAATGGAATAAGGGTTGAAAGCAATATAAAATAAAGTTTATTTAAAATTCATCCAAGGATGCAAGAACCCAGGAGGGAAAAACACTTAGTATCCTAGTAATTTATATGACAAAAGCAATTTTTAAAAGTTATAAACACATCTGCACTAGTTTTCTATCCTACTGCCCCCAAGGGTCAGGCCAACCCTGAATTCCAATTCTGACTCCTCTATGTCAAGGTAAAATTCACTTAGCCTTTGTGAATCTTTTTCCTTGTCTATAAAATTAGGTCAATTGTACCAATATGAAATTGTATCATTGTTACCAATATTAAATTAGATAACAAGATATACAAGATGGTTAGCACACAACACTTAATAAACGTTTCAACTTACTATAAACTCAATGTGGCTGCTCTAGACTCCAAATAATTGACTTCTGATGGTTGGGTCACCATTTTTCCCAAAATCTACCAGCTTCTGTCCTCTTGGCATTTTTCTCTTAAAGTTACCATGATCCATAGAGTATGTACACAATATTTACACTCATAATCCAGCTCTGTAAAGCCACTCTGTGGCTGGAGGTACAGTTCAGTGGTAGATGGATGGATGAGCATGCTTGAGGTCCTAGGTTCAATCTCCAGCACCCACAAAAAAAAAAAAAAAAAAAAAAGAAAGAAAGAAAAAAAACCACTCTTAAGTGGAAGTTCCTTTCAAACATGAATCATTTATTATGTGCCAGGCTTTGTATCAGGCATTCTACACTTCTCTTCAAGAAAAGTTTCTTCAAGAAAAGAATTATTTCTCTCATTTATGGAGGATGAAATTGAAATTCAGAGGTGAGGTGACACACATGCACTTAAAAAAAAAAAAAGAAAAAGAAAGAAACTGGTAGGGGAACTTGCTAGAATTTGAACTCAAGTCTACCAAACTCAGACCATGATTGTATCCTACCATGTAAAGATCCATATAATATCTTGTGCATGGGTTAACATGCCAAACCTTGAAAGATTTAAGTATAATCTGTATTTTTATATTTAGAAGAGCACCATAAAACTAACTTCTAAGTCATTATTGAAATTTATCCCATTTCTATGTTTAGCAGTGGGTGTTAATTCACCCCTCATAAGTGTTAGAAAGGGTCTATGGCCCCTCCCCCAGCCCTTTTATACTATTCAAGCTTTTTATTAGCCCTAATGTTGATTGCCTTCCCAGGGCATCTACTAGTTTGCGTATAATTTGTCTAATTAAATTTAAAGCAGAGATGTTTCAGGGAGCACCATTTCATCATTTCCTCTTATACTCCATGCTGTGGACTTTAATGAGGACCTAAACCCCATCTTAACTCAGCCTTAGATTCAGCACAGATGAGCTGTGCTTGTTAAGACAGTCTTTGCTTGTCAGGAAAAATAGCTTTATTAAGGTCATGGAATTCAGAGAGTTTGATTAAAGCTAATCAAGAAAGAAAGCCAGGCTTCGGCATGGTGAATCAAGCCTCAGTACAACATGTTTAACATAACTTAACCTAGCCTATCTGTTGAAAGTAGACATAAGAAAGATCAGATTTCCCAAAAGAATGCATGGACAAATGCAGGCACATTACGTGCCATAATATATCTTCTGCGTTTAAGTTGAACAACTCTT
Source organism: Urocitellus parryii (assembly GCF_045843805.1). NCBI lineage: Eukaryota > Metazoa > Chordata > Mammalia > Rodentia > Sciuridae > Urocitellus > Urocitellus parryii. Next base: position 43,409,308 of record NC_135541.1, on the reverse strand, counting down.
TCAAAAAGCAGTGTATATTTTAAGCCACATGGATGCAAGTGGGGGATTGTGATTTTTTTTAATTGCCCTTAACAAAAAAAAGGGACAATATTTTTATATTTTTTTAAGTTTTAAACTATGTAATCTGTGGGTATATCCAGCTAAGAATGTCATGCAGATATTTCTGTCTTATAATCTAAAACTCGGGTTTCTAGCTTATTAAACCTGGGTGACTGTCATTAGCAGATGCGATGCTAAGGCAGCCAAGATTTACAATATTTTGGAACACTCACCCTCCCAAATCGAGGCTATGATATTGGTTTACTTCTAAGAAAATCTAACAGGTATCAGGAAGGAACAGTGGAAACCTAGGAACCTGAAGACATGAGTTATATCCTGACTAATTTAACTGAGGCTCTCTGGGCCTCAGTTCTCTTAAGAACCAAATGAGAGATGTTGACCTAATAGTTTCTTTAAAGCTGAAAGTCATATAATGCTATTAAAGTCTACTGTAGCCTTCACACCATTTTCCTCCTAACTTAAAGCAATATATTAAAATGAAGGACCATCATATTTTGTTACTCAACACTAAAATGTATGAATTCCAATTAAAAAATAATGGTGGAGAATGGATGGCTGTAAGGCCTCAAGGAGTTTCAAAAATGAGAAGCAACTGTCCTGATGATCTGTTTTAACTTTGTCAATATGACTGTACTTATATTTTACTGTATTTTCTCCTCCTGGATGTGCAGTTTGGGGAAACATTACTAAAATACACATGTGTACTCATTCATACACACACTTCTTTTTTAAAAAAAAAAATCCTTACAGCAAGTTCATGACACTGATTTTAGCTAGTCTCTATGCTAAGTGCATGATTATCTACCATATTAATAACTACTTAATAACCTAAGTCATCAAAGAATCTTGAAGTGGTCATAACTAGGAGACTCCAAGTCATATTTACATTATGTGTAGTTCCAATAGGGAAGAAACTTCATGAGATTTGCACTCAAGATTTCAGGGTCCCCTGGAGTAAAAAAGGACATGAGAAAACAGTAGACCCTGCCTTTCATGCTAGCCTGACTCACCGCCTTCTTCTGATTTACTGGAGGTAATGGAATACAGAGGCTTAGTAGGAACAGAAGAGAGCTGTGCATAATGGGATTTAAATAATCTGATTTTCCTAAGAAAAGAAATTGAGAAGCAAAGAGATAAAGGATTTTCGGCACACACATACACACACACTCACACATACATTTATTTAAAGCACTCTATAGTTACCAAAGTACTCTCATTGTCTCCTTTAGCTATCATTTAATCATTTATTTATAAAAACCTACAAAAGGCAAGAAGGGCAGGTACTGTTATTTCAAAAAAAATTTTTAATAGAGAAACAAAGAAGTTAAATGACTTCAGCAACTTCTTGTACTTAATTAATAGCACGGCTGGAACCAGACTCCAGGTCTTCTAAATTCTAGTTTAATGCTGTCCCCATTATATGATGCTGCCTGTTTACATTCATTCTTTTTCACTCAACAAATATTTATTGAGGGCCAGTTATATGTCAGGCACTGTTCTAGACACAGGGAAAACAACAGTGAACAAGACCAATAAGTTCTCTTCCTCATAAAACATTCTAGTGTACACATGCATGTATTTATGACAACTACAATTATATATATATATGGCTTTTCATACACTTTTCTATACCAGCCAGTTTATGAGACTCATTAAAAATTAAGATCACATATAAATATTTATTATATTTTAAGAACTGTACTCATTAGGTCAACACAGAACAAATAAACCCTAGCTACTCCTGCCTCCCTTCCTTCCTCATTCCTCCACACAGCTAGCCTTTTAAAACAATCTAAGTAAATAGCCAAGTAACATCTATTTGAGTTACACACTGGTTCACATGCTGAGAAGCAGGAAAAAAAAAAGGCTATAAAAGTCTTTAGAAAAAGGAGAGGTTCAAAATTATGGAGGGCTTTTTTTAGGGATCATTTTAGGCACACACACACACACACAGAGGATCTTACAGCATGCACATGGACATCTTGTTTGGAAAAAGTTTGTTCTTTTTTTTTTCTTTCTTCTTTTTAATCTACACAAAGCACAGTCTTAAAAGCCTGAGGGGAGCAGTGTCTGCTCCCCATCTCTAGTTCTGTGGCTGAATGAAAGATGGACAGGAAATTAACGCAGTGGTAGGGAGTTGCTTGCCAAGACCGAACTCTGAAACAAAAGACCCACTATTGTGTAAGAAAACCTGACATCTACACCCTCAGCCATGTTCTCAACTTCAGTAACCCATTAGTAGGGTCTATGATTTGTTGTAAGTTTTTAACATGTATATTTGAAGTGTTGTGTTACTTTTCATCTTCTAGCTTCTCTCTAAAAAAGAAACAGATTTTAGTTTCTTTGTTCCTCTCTCCCTTCTTGCTCATTGTTTGACTGTCTTGCGAGCCAGCCACAGTTAAGCAATGAATTCACTGGCTGCCTTCTTTTACCTGCCATGCCAAATGCCTACTCCCTTTGCAGCTTACAGGATTTCTGTGGCTACCAAGTTACCTGGGGTTATGACAGGACCTTTGTTGCTTTGGGCTGATGTTATAGAGAATGCTCTTTTCTTGAAAAACTGGTGAACTTCACATTGTTGGTATTTTCTCATTTCTAATAGCCTTTTTATTTTAAGATTAATATCACTAAAAGATGATGGAAGAGGCCAATGATCTAAGAATTTAATATCAAACCTAGTGCTGCTCAGGTGGATCCCTAGCTCTGGATCCATTTATAGGATGAGATTAAAAGGTGAAGTTTCTTTTAGTAATAGTAATACATTGCCTTGTTTGACATTCAGTGCTAAATCCTCAGAGAACTTTTCTCAGGGTTTTTCCTGTTTTTTTTTGTTTTTTTTTTTTTTTTTGGTCCAAAGTGACATAACTAACATTTGGCAATATCTACACTTCCATTCTCAAAAGGCAAGTAGGATTCCCACCATTTCTACCAACTGGTTTACCTAAATTTAATTGCTTTTGAGGAAGTGTATAAAATTGTGACCCACCAACACAAAATTATGTTCTATTTAAATAGGTGCCATTAAAGCCAGAAGTGGGAACAAGTCACCGAAGTATCAGCTGTAGAAGTTTTCTGGGCACATTCCAAAAGTCTACATCTGCTTGGCAACAACTCAGAAAAGAGATATGGTTACTCTTTTAACAGTAACAGAGCTTTCCCAGGCTTGAGTGTATAAAAAAAAAAAAAAAAAAAAAACAGTTTGCTCTGTATCAAAAGAAAATCCAACCAGATCTGTAAAAAATCACATACTTACAAATTATTCCCCATCAACTTAAAAATTATTGCCATAGATGGAACTAAAATCATCAATGATGTGGTTATCACATAGCATCTTATTCATGTGGTTTGAGAGTCCAAGTGGGAATCTTTTTTCCCTTTTCTTTTTGCAACATAAACACTTAAGCATTTAGTGATAAAATATTAAAAGCTTGAGGCTCCAGATCCAGTGAGTACAAGTTGCTGATATAGCATCATATACCAAGGAAAGGTGTCAAGTATGTTAAAATATGGCTCCAGCTTAGACATCAGGGGCTCTATTCTTTCCCTAATATGCTTGCCTTGTTCCTACTGTCCACAGTGAAATGTGCACATCAGCACTAAAATGCATCCCCTTAAAGTCCAGGGAGGAAATCCAACACAGCCACGTCAATGAACAAAGCAATTGTCACATTTGTTCATCACAAACAACAGATCTAGACACTGTTTTTAATTATAACATTAATTGATCTTTTGTCACCACTAATTAGAGTGATAGCATCACATTTAGTTATTTTACTAGGAGGAGTTGACTTTGAGTTGCTGGAAAATGCATCACTGAGGAAGAGATGAAATGAGCAGAAAACAGAGGATTTAGAAAAACAACAGTCATATTAAAGAAATGCTTTACCGTGGTCAGTTGCATTTTTATATTTTAATCTTGTTCCTTGTGAGAAAACTTCATTTGGTCTCTTTGCAATGAGAGTTCATACTGGTATTATGTAAAATGTTCCCCCACTGTTGGGAAATTATGGACAAGGAAGAATAGGTCAATGACCGGAAAAGCTACCTTTCATGCCTTTAGAGGAAAAAAAAAAAAATCACATGAGCCTGTCATAGCCCTAGTCTGTAAGAAAAGTAAGGGACTTTAATGGGTATTTTAGTAGAACCACTTAAAATTAAGTGATGAATTGGAATGGGAAAAGTTATTCCAATAAAAGCAAACAAATTAACTAACCTGACCTTGGTCCACATAAAAGATTCATTTTCTTAATGGAAACAAACTCTTTGAGTCTAGCTCAGGTTTAACCACTGAAGTGTATGTAGAACCTAAATTGAGCTATACAAACGTACCCTGAAACTCAGGTGTACGTGCACAAGTAGGTAAGAGTCCTTATAGCTGCGGGATATGCCACTGGCATGGTCTAGTGTGCCCCACTTCTGCAATGATTACCACATGAGTCAGAAACCTGTTAAGACCCAATTAACAAAAATGCTATGCATCACTGATGCGTGTTTTGTCCAGAGCTTAATTCCACCGTTTTCCTAAGTAAATTCTGTCTTTTCTATTCATTAACTTTCTCTTCCCTTGGGTACAAGTAGCAACTTCTCCTATTTTGTTTAAAAAGGTTACGGAAGATCTGAAAGCTACAGGACAATGGGTATATCTTTTTTGTCCAATGCTCAAAAGGAATAAGATAACATGGGTCTTCATTAAACATTTGGTACTTCTAATGCTCTAAAAACACGAGTCTTTCTGATTTCACCAGCAGTCTGAAATATAACATCAATGTTAGTCCAAGTAAACTGGAAAGAGGATGGTCTTTTCCTCCTACCTCTATAACTAAAATTGTTCAATTACAAAGTAAAATTGATTACTGAATAAGTCAATCTGAGAGATTAAGATAAGCTTAGAATCTAGGCTGGTAGTCAAGACTATTATGCCTGAAGCAAAGACACGGAGTTTGGCTCTTTGGGGTAGGAGGGAGACAAGGAAGGGTCTTCACACCAACCTAAGAACCACCACACTGGGTCAACTCTCTCATCTACCTAATAGGGCTCCCCAAGGGAGAATCCTCTGAGGGACTAGGAATACCTCCCAACATCCCTAGCTTCATTTGATATTTTTAACATATTCATCATTACTACGCTCCCCTGGGAAAATGTACCTCATATGAAAATAAAGCAAAGAACCAACCACTTCAGAGGAGAATGCACAATGCCTGTATTTCTGTGTATGTATTTCATTCACCTAAAAACTCTCCTACAAAACCAAATTGTAGGGATTCAGAGATGTGGCTGAGGGGTAGAGTACATCCTAGCATGTGAGAGGTGCTGGATTCAATCCCCAGCACCAAAAAAAAAAAAAAAAAAAAAAAAAGTTTGTGGATTTTTATCTCAATTACTCTGTAAAAGGATAGCTGATGTATATATAATAAGTTAATTCTGGGACAACTGGGCTATTTTATTTGACTTAGAAATGACCTTAATTTAATCTTATACTTTTAACATTTAGAAGACTTAAAAAAAAAAGCACGAGGTAAACACCACCACGTGCTGAAAAGAGCACTACTCTTCTGGGTTTGTGACCTTAGGAAAGTCATTTCACCATCAGGGCCTTATTTGATGCGTGTTTTGTCCAGAGTTTAGGGTACAAGGGATTGCATTAACTGATGGCTCTAAGATATCAAGGTCAAAAATTCTCTTTTATGTAAGTAAAATAATTAATTCCCATTTCATGCAGGCCAGTGCCCTTTCCCAAAAACATGTAAGGGGGGTTGTATTACACATTTATTTGAGTTTTTTTTTAACCTCAAATACAATAAAGTTCATCATTTTTGACTGGCTCTTTACTTTCCTGTGGACTACCTCTCACTATTGACATTGCTGTTTCCCATCATCACTTATCAAATTTATCAGGAGCTCAATGCAATTGCATTTTTAGACCACCCAAAATAAAAGCAAATTTGGGTGAATTTTTAGATTTGCCCCCCCCCAAAACTGGCAAAATAAATGTGGCCTAAAGTCCAGTACTCAAATACTAAATAATAGGCAGTTTCATCTAAAATCACTCCATTCAATGAAAGTCAACAGACCTTAAGGATCAAGGATTTGCTCAATGCAAGGAAGTCAAAGACTTGCAAAGGTCCCTGCCCTTGAGGAGTGCCCATCTCCTGAGAAACAAGACCTGCTCTGGTGGGTAAGTGGGGCATACAGAGGGTCTTCTTCAATACCCCTTCTGTTCCTAAAGGGTCCTAAAGACTAAAGGGCAAGGTGCTCGTGAACAACACTTGGTCTTATTATTTAAAATAAAGAAAATAAAACAAAAAAAATGTAACTGCTTTAACATTTATGTTTTTTAACTTTTAAAATATTTAAACTATACTTATTTTTTAAAGTTATCTCACTTAAGAATACTGCATCCTCTTTTCCATATTTAAGGGTACAATTATTTTTGCTGAACGTCCAGGGATATCAAGACAATGCAGAAAATACTGCCAACTTTAGTCAGACACAAGACCATTTACCAGGTCTTATGGACAAGACAGCATGGTCTAGAGATGGCCAGGTATATATGAATTCATGGTGTTTGGGAAGCCCTCCCCAAAAAAGCTAATCAATTTAATCTAGAGGAAGTTCTCTTAAATTTTTAGAATAGTAAAAATTTTTTTTAAGATTTGACAACACTCACTGACCCCTTTTCCAGAAATAAAAAAAAAAATGCACAGGTAAACTCATCAACTAACACATACCACAAATTAATCTGTTCGCTACTTTTATTAAGGGTTTGAACAACGACAACCTGATAATGGGTTGATGAATCAATCAGGAAGGGATGAAACTAAGGTATGTATAGTCTAAGCTCATGTTCTCTTAGTCCAGACCTCCAGGATTCAGAGTCCCAGCTGTTGAAATCATAGTGAAATGCAATCAACAGGAAGGCATGGGATGGTGGGGATTTGTGTGTTTGCATTTTTATTTTTAATAACATAAACTAAATATGGGATGACACAGACTATACTGGCAGCAGTGGTTGCAGACATACCTGTGTGTGGAAAGAGAATTCCATCAACTCTGTGATCCTCCGCGGTAGAACTGGGACCAATGAGAGATGTTAATGGGAGGCAGATATCAGCTAAATCAAAGAAAGCATTTTCAAACAATCTGCATTATTGAGACAGAAAAAAAAAAGTTGTTTTATTAGGAAAGGAGCCCTCCTTCAACTTGGGAGGCAGTGGAGTACAGTGTAAAAAGATGGATCTGGCTTTCAATTTCAGTTTTGCCTCAAGCTAGACACATAAGCTGAGGCAAGTTTCATTGTGCTTATATAACTTGGTTTCCTCATCTGTAAACTGGAGGTTATAAAACACACACTCATAAGTCAAATGAGATAGCAATAAAGGGCCTACTCCAGGATCTTGCAGATAACAGGTATTCAACATGAGCTCCTGCCAACCTTCATGCATCCTGAACCCCAAATTTCTCTCTTTTGCCTGGAAGTATTTAAGCAGAGATTGTGGGGGTGTCATGTAAGAGGTTCCTAGAGGAGGGCAGTTGGACATTGATGACCTCTACTTTTTAGGTGTAGTGTTTTGCTTACAAAACTGTGATTAGATGTTATATCTTCTGTATTTTGGGTATGGCTCAAAAAATGATTCACTTTCACCTATCTCCCTTCTTGGAGCAGCTACCTGAAAATCAGAAATAAATGCTCTTATTTTTCTCCTTAGGTACAGTATGCTTGCTAGTTCATTCCACTGTATTTCAAAGAATTCTCCATAAGCTCTTAAATGCTTCCATATGACACCATATTCTGCAGGTAACCTGAGTTCATACCATTCCCCAAACACAAGCCCCTATAAAACTCTAGAGGATCTCTTTGTGTGCTCTGAATAGAATTTGTGTAGCTTCCAAATCATTTGGTCTTCTCCAGATAGCCTTGTTGTTCCCAACTTGGTTATCAAATTCTTTTATCAGCATATTTTAATCAACGCCTTTCAAAACAGTCTGAGGGTTAAGAAATACCATAGGTCTAAATGAAAAAGGCAAGAGGGCAAAATGTAACTACCAACTGGGACAAAAGCAAAGGGCTGTTCCGACTTTGCTTTAGAATATAACACAGCGGAAGCTACTGTCATCTTGGGAAGAAAAAAAATGCCAGCTCAAATGTCACATGCGAATAAATTATTGGCTGTTCATAAATAACAACAACAAAAAAGAGAGATAATTCGAGTTTTATTTCTAACTCATGCGTTTACACAAGATCTTTAGTTAGAATTGTTTGGGGGGCGAGGAGAATCTCTCTTTTGTCAAGCGATCGTTGTCTGTCACTTACAAATTTTAAAAATAACATGAAAAATTGGAAAAGGAGGAAGAGTCCCTGGCTCCCTGACTCCTAAGGCAGTGCAGACTCGCTCCTCTAGTGGAGAGAAGCAGAGATGATGGGTGTGATCCAGTGTCCCAGCTGCTCGGGAAGCTGCCGGCCCCTCCTGTCATTTCAGAAACCTTGCTGCACACAGCCACATTCGGAGCATGGCCACCTGGATTTTCCTCCTCTCCTGGAGGGAGGCCAGGTTTACTGTGGCTCCATCCACTGCTGCTCCCTGAAACCAGAAAGGACAGCCTCCACACAAATGTCGCCACCTTATATGCAAGTTGATTTCTCCAATGGGGCAACAAATAAAAGGGAAGAAAAACTAGCTGCTTTCTCCCACCCATCCCCGATTATATCTCCAAAGGTAATCATTGTTTCTTTCATTATTATTTTCCTTCAACCATGACAATAAACACTTTTCAGAAAATAAGTCATCAGTGGAAAGCTATTCAAAGAATTTTACATTGATAGCACTACAAATGTGGAACTGGAAGGAACTTTGTTGATAATTTGTTCTGAACCTCTCACTATTCAAATACTTGGAATGCCTGCTCCTCTGCCTGTCAAAATAGAAAATCTTTAGAAAGATTCATAACACAAATCTTCCTGTCTACTCCAGGCACAATTTTTCCTTCCTTTGCAAGCCCGTATCTCATATACGACACACTCACAACACTTTTCAATGATAATGTGTCTCCACTGCCAATCCTTGAAAACACCCTGAGCACAGGACCCAGGCCTACTCATCTACAGATGTGTAAGGCCTAGCTAAATGGCTGGCCCACCCAAAACCCTCACATTTGACTTGGGTTAAAGACTCCTAAAGGCCAAAAAGCTGAATGGCTGGCCAATGCTCACACAGCTTGAATAAAACCAAATGTTCCACCAGTACTTTTCCCCCTTCCACACTGACTCTCCATACAAACAACAACAACAACAAATGATGATCCCAATGGCTCATGAGTTAATTGTCTTTCAAAACCCAATTGTTCCTCCTACAACACTGAAACAACTCCGCCAATAAGGTACGCAGATTCAGGAAAAAGGAATCTGTTTTGCCTAGGATTAAATAATTTGATAAAAAAGCTAGTAAAACAGAAAGGTTTACACATGCAAATCTGCCCTTGCACCCAATTTCAATGCTCTTATTTTCCTGATCTATATTCCTGCTCTCCAGATGGACCATCAGCTTTATGCCAATGCCAGCAACAGCTTGTGTATTGTTTGTTTAAAACAAAGATGATGGATTAAATATCATATGCAATGTGAGGAAAGAGGTTAAGGCTAATATTCCTGTTCTGAAATATATCATAAACCAAGACCATGTAGCTTTTGCCCCTAGTGGATTCATATAAATAAAGATTTAATTTTATTTTTCAGAGTCATAAGAGGAAGCATGCATTCATCTAGAATATGGAGCCTTTCCATGGCTCCAGATTTATTCTTGTTCTAAGGCATCATTACCCTCCAAATTATACAGACTTATGTCATTTCACTGAAACACTCATTCACCCATCACATGCCCAGATCCAACAGTAACACTTTTGTTTTAAAATTATGCCAAAATGAGCAAACTTGAAATTCTTTCACCTATATTTGAGTACTCTGCAAAATGTCTTTAATCATCTCAAGTAAATTCCAAAAAAAAAAAAATCTACAATTTCAATGCAAACCATATAAACCAGAGAAATCACAGCAGAGGCCTCTTTTTGTAGCCTCTGTATTCTTATATAAAGTTGCCTTCAAAGTAGCTGCCAATAGGGTGAACTCTCATCTCAAAACCTGCCCCACTGTGTAGCTTTCCTACCTTGGTTACAGGTTACAACCTGAATAATTGTATGTTGTTTCCACTAAGAAAACAATTTAAGAAGGAAAAAAATATATAAGCCAAGATAAAAGAACTATACAATATGGAAAGATAACTCCGTAAGGGGATTCCGATGATAGGATAGCAAATAAGTAGATTATCATCAACAGAAGAATACTGATTAGGGTCAGGAGTCTCAAGGGAAAGATGTAGAAGAAGAAATCAGAGATAGAACTCTCCGTTTTTCCTGGATACCTAGAGATGTGTTAGTAGAAATGAGGAGCCCACATGGAACAGTTAGAATGCAAAAATCTAATCCTGAACAGTCCAAAATATTAGTTTCTGGACCTAAAGTTGTATTCCTTTGCCATTCCTACCTTATTCAACCAGTCAGGTTGAAACTTTTTTAAGACTGGAATTTGGCCCTTCCCAGTTGCACCACAAAGAGAAAATATTTAAAGAAAGGAGTTTTGCAATTCCTATGTTTGGGATAAGTGATAAAATCCACAGTGCCACCAACACTGTTTAGTTGCCAATTCAATGACAAACATTTTATATGTCAGGACAGAATGCAGGTAGACTGTGTGTCTAATGAGACCCTCAGCCCTGTGTAAACTCTGGAATACATGCAAGTTTACTGAAATCTTTAAAATGTGACCCTCATAGCAATTTAACTTCCAAAAGCCCAATTAATCAAGTCTTACTGCACTATAACTATTACTCAGTATATAATACTCAATTGTCATTTTCTCTAGAACACATAAGCATATTAGTAGACTAACAGGCACATATACAAGCATCCAAGACAAATAAAAAGAAGCTATAATACAGAATGTTCCCATTAGTAATAGAAAAAAAAATAGCTACAAATACATCATAGGTAAACAGGAAGAAACATTAATAAATTTAACATCTGAATACAGAAAAAATCTCATAATCAAGTAACATGCATTTTATGGTAGAACCTGAAAGCTAAAATTTGGGTTATATGGAAACAATGGTCTCTCATAGCTGTATCATTCTACGAATCTTTGAGTCTATAGTTGTTTGTTCACTAGACTTTTTTATTGTCATGGAGGGTCACTCCATCTTCCCTTTAGACTCTCTTTCCACCTATGCAACAATAAAAGTTGAGCAGAACACCTAATTATGTGACTTGAGGATCAAAAGAAAACAGAAAAGGAGGCAGGTGCAGTAGCGTATGCCTGTTACTCCAGCGACTCGGGTGGCTGAGGCAGAGGGGATCACAGTTTAAGGCCAGCCTCAGCACTTGGGGAGACCCAAAATTTAAAAAAAAAAAAATACATATATGTAGGGCTGGGAATAGAACATCAAATACAGAACTTGAGTTCAATCCCCAGTACCAAAGGGGTGAGGGCATAGGAGGGGATTCTACCCCAGTCCCACATGATCCAGCTAGTGAACACAATGCTAGAGGCTGCACTAAAATGTTTCCCAATAGGTTTGGTTAAAATTCTCCTTCCTTTGGATTCCTTGGGGATGGGGGATAATCATACTACTGAAAGTTACCGAAAATGATGGCACCTACTACTATAATTTCCTTCACAATCCTATTTAAGAACAACAGAAAGATTCCCTTTTCCCCCCATTAACTAAAAGAACACAAATTCTTTGTGTCACAAAGTGAATTCTATTTGTGCTAAACGTATAGTCACCATTTCCTACTAATGAGGTAAAAACTGATTCCAGATGAGTAGAAAAATGTTTTAATTTTCACTGAAAATTAATTCCAGGACAAAAACATAAGGACACTTTTAAAGAAATCTATGACTCTGATGATTGATCAACTTCTAGTTTCTTGCTTACATATTTTACTTTCTGGAATGTTTTTGGAGGCACATCAGCTTTTGATAATACAGTATTCTATTGCTTTCTCAGCGTTTAAGTGCTAATTTCTATCTAGAATCCAAGGAAGAACTTAAATGTTTTCTTGCCCCAAAATATTTTTTTTAAAAAAAGGAATAAAATAGCAGTATAAAATATTACCTGAAAAAACAAGAGTTCAAAAAGTCCTGGGAAAAGCAGAGTTAAAGACAATCATCTAATCAACCTTAACTCACACTAGAATATTTAGCTATTGCATCATTTGCAGTACACAAGTCACACGCTGTCCTCAGTCCCCTCCATTGAGTAACAGACAATGCAATGCTTTAAATCTGATTTCCTAATGTCCTGGAGGTCAACTTGAGAACTTACAGTTTGCTAATATAGTTACTAGAAACTTATTCAAGACTTTTTTTAACTGATATTTTGACTAATAGATAAGTGCTAACAAAATATAATTCCCAGGCCCTAATTAGACACAAAATACAAAGTCATGTTTTAAATCTGATACGGAAAGTTACAAACTTACAAGCACCTTATGGCCTACAACACTCTTTAACTCTTAATTTTCAATGTTTCCACTTTCTTTAAACTTACAATCAGCTAAAGCTAAAGTGTTTTAAAAGTAGCTTGTGTAAGAGCTGGGGTTGTAGCTTCATAGTAGAGCACATGCCTATACATAAATAAATAAACAAATAAAGGCATTGTTATGTTATCCATCTACAACTAAAAAAAAAAGTAGCTTGTGTGAGAGACACTTTTAGCTGAAAATGGACTGAACTTTAGGTTGTTAAAAACTTCAAAAACCCAATCTGAAGACAGCCTAGTATATTACAGTAGTAACTTTTTTTTTTTTTTTGGTAGATGGACACAATACCTTTACTTATTTATTTGTTTGTTTATTTATTATTATTTTTTATGTGGTGCTAAAGATTGAACCCAGTGTCTCACACATGCTAGGCATGTGCTCTGCCACTCAGCTACAACTACAGCCCCCTTGGTCACTTTTAAAGGCATTTTCAAAACCATTTTAGAGATGGGACCAGAAACGACTGCACTGCTTTCCAAAGGCTTCACTTCAAGCTTATCACTCTTTTGATGGCAGCTCTGTGTTACTGAAAACTGTCACTGTCATGGCAGACATGAAATAAGTGGACATAAGAACAACAAAACGGCCAGAGTTTGCCTGGAATGCTCAACTTTGTGTAGCAACAGACGTTGATTTTGATTCTAACAATATTTCCAAACAATCTTTAAATCTGGCAGACAGAAAGAATACTAATCACCTAGATAAATGTGTTTCTTCTCCATCCTGGAGATGTGCCATAAGAATATATCAAGTTTAGCAAGCTTATGTGAGTGGAGTACTGTCCCACTCGGCATTACTTATTGAATTTCAAATTGTTTTATTAGGATGTGGGTACAGACACTATGTAAAACTCTACAATTAAGTTAATTCAATCTTGACATCTCATGTAATTATAAATATTACAGAGCACACCAAACCACCAGTATACATCACAAAATTTGAGCCCAAGAAATCTGATTTGACCTATAGAAATCATAAAATTAAGGTAGGAGGCGGAATCCCTTCTCCTTGGCCTTGAGCATACAAATATGCTTCCTGTATAGATTAGGTTCCCTTTGAGATGTGAGTACACCCTACATGTAGAGAGTGAACTACCAACCTTCTATATAGGAGGACTTCTTCCTTCAAATGCTCATTTTTAAAACAAGATCCACATTGACAAGACATAGATAAGATGAGCAGAGGCAAGACTGTTATAATCTGAGGGCATTAAACACAAATATCCACTTACCAGGTGTACACCTGCCCCAAGATTACTAAGTCTTCAAGAAAGTTATATTCTCTCCACAATATATATTTCTTCCTCCAAAATGAGGTAAGCAAACATTATCAGGATTATTTATTTTGACAATAATCTAATGACGGATTTTTGTCAAAATTCAAACTTCTCAGTTTCTTTAGTCTGAGTACATGCAAATATTAAGCAAGAAATATCACAAGTTCCTTCAGTCATACAAATTATTTAATAAGCACCCATGCAATCTATGCCAAATGAAAATGAAGCCCACAGAGCCATGCCAACTTCTCTGATTAATGTGTCCTTAGCTTACATTTCCATACAGTTTCTCTTAATTAAAGACAAACAGAAATTTCCTCTCACTAAACACTTTTAGGTTCAAGTTTACTTTCTAGAGCCCTTTGTAAAAGTGTATATCATTTGTTTTGCTGAGTAACTGAATTACCTCATATGATAAAGCCATTAATTATGTGGACCTGGTAACAAAGGAAGAGCACTTGGCACAGAAACAGAGACTACAGGGTCCACCAGTGGGCTGGACATTGGGAACTGGGGAAGCCAGATTTTCAGTGTCACTAGAGGGAAAAAATACATATGTAAAAACTACAGTCATCAGTTCTGCAACCCAAATATTTAAGAGTTCACAAAGATTATCTAATAAAAAAAGGTTTGCATACATTATTTATTTCAACTGAAGGTCATAATCTATCTGAAAATAAGCCTGAATAATTTCCTGCCTGTATTTCAAAAGGAAAAGATACCAATGGTGTCTTTCATATTCTGTACGTTTTTTTTTTCAAAGAATGCCGAGTTGTTTTTCTAGATCAAAGTGATTTTCCTCTCCCCTGGATGTCTGTAGCAACTGCTTCCTCTAATTCTTCTGGGCACATAACTTTTGGTGCTAACATCATGCAGTGGTGAAACAGCACTGTATGGACTCAGACGGACCTGGATTTAAATGCAAGCTTTACCACCCTGACATCCTGTGTGACCTGGTGGCAGGCTGTTCTTCCTCCCTACAAGAAACTCAGGCCACTCTCCCCTTACTGTTCTGGCATAATGGCCTTGCTTCCTTCAGTCTCTGGGACACATGAACACACACATACACACACACACTCCTCCTAAGTTTTTGCACCTGTTGTTCTCTCTACTTGGAAACTTAAGGTGAATGTGGGCTCATCCTTCTCATCCCCCTCAAAAGCAGGTCCCCTCACTTACTCTCCATCACTCTGTTTATTTGCTTTAGAGATTCACCCCATATGCAGAAATTATTCTGTTTAACTACCCTCAAACTGTTTCCTGCCACCAAGTGTAAACTCCATGACATAAGACTATCTGTACCCTGCTAATATTGTTGCACTCCCAGTATCTAACACAGGGCCTGGGACTCTATGGGCAACCAATAGTATTGACTGAACAATAAACTACCTAAAATAGTATTGACTAAAACCATCATTGTATATTCAGTTATTTCCTCCAGTCAGATGCCCAGAAATGATAGGGCTGATTTTGATTCTCTTTCCCTTCTTCAACCAAGAGAAGTTTCACAGTTTGTGCCCGAGTGGGAGGTGCCTTAGGAACTGTTGTCCACTCGTATCAAAGATCATAGGAACTGAGGATAGATTTGCTCCCATCACTAAGCTCTGAGCCTTATGCCCAGCAGGGACGCAATAAACATATTAAAGAGCCTTGATACCCAAATGATAAACTGCAGTCTTCCAGGACATTAAATTAGCAAGTAACCATTATTAGTAAAATATATGATGACCTCTTAAGTTAGTATCTACCAAAAAAGCAATAAGTAAAAAGAAAATACAAAATTATATATATGCTATATACATTAACATAAAAATTTTGCCTACCCATGAATCCATGAACATGTATGTGTGTGTTTATTCATATATGATATATATGTATATATATTCTTCACTGTATTACAGACTTGAAAACAAAGAATTAAGATAGAGAGAAATTAGTTCCTAGACACAGGACCTTAAACTTTCAAGAGGGGGAAAAAAAATGGTAATAGAAAGACCAAGTGAATCCTGTATCACAACCCTAGCGATTCATTACAAACACTCTTCTCTCCGGGGCTCATTCTTCCATCGCTGTGGAGGGATTTATATCCATAACCTCCATTAACATGAATGGAAGGTAGCCACATAATTTTACCAGAAGTCCACTAGAGAATCAAGCCTATAAGAGAAAAGGCTTTCATTTATTAAGTTTATAAAGAATTCCTAGTATAACACAAATAGTCATGTCTCTGTTAACTGCCCTGATGGGTACATTCTTGCTAGAGAGAGTGAAGTAGAACAATTAAAGTAATTCTACTATACTCACAGAAAGTATAGTTCATAAAGCTGTATGAACTATACCTCTAATACCTTCCACTCTCAACAAGAGGCTAGCTTTGACACCCTACAGTAATTCTGAAAGCAAAAAGTAATCTTAAAGTATTTCTTGTCATTAAAAAAAAAAATAAAGCATGCTTTAAAATGGAATGTTCTAACAAAATACACTCACACATACAGGAAATAAGGAATTTACAAGCCAATACAAGGTCATTATTTAATTTTTAATTAGGTTTCACCTAACAATGGAAAACTAAGTCTTCCTTCATCCATTTAACAAAATACTCATTTAGAATACTCCAAGGTTTAGAAAGCTTCTAAACAGATGTCTAAAATGAGAATTCAAGGCTCAGGAAAATATGAAACTCACTTTACTCTGTTCTCAAGTGATCTGATAAACAAACAGCCTCGCCCACTGCAGTCATCGTTGATAATTTATTTCTAGAGTCTGACGACTATATGGCAATTCACTTTGGTGATGAAACATTCTTTATTTGGGTGGGATGCTCACAGATACCAACTTAACGAATGTCATTCCCGCAAGATAATAGACCATAGAGAAGATGCATGCCAGGCAGTACTGCATCAAAAAAACACTTTTCACCTATCAGAAGATGCCTTAAAAACTGACGGTGTTTATCAAATTCACAAACCTCGTTCCCACTAGGCAAAGTTCCAGAGCCAACTCCATTTCTTCGGTAAGGTCATCCGGACTTTACAATATCCATATTGCCTGCATATTTGCAATTAGTGAAAACCCTTACTTTTGCAATTATTTATAGCAGCACTGACAGTGGCAGAGATGTCCTGTAAAGGTATTTTTATTTTGTTAATTAACTAAGGGTCTCACTTTCACAGAATACAAGGGCTTCCTCGAATCCATAAGATAATTTTACTGGTAAGTAAAGAATTCTCCTTCTCTAGGATTATTTGGGGATCTCTGATTTGGGCTTTGCTTTTATTTTCATGAAGTTGGTTAGAGCTGAAGAGCCCTAGGATGAGAAGAAATTAGCATCAGACTTAAACTCTCCTAAGGGAGAAAAAAGGGAAGTCCCAAACAAGGGTAAGACAGAGATGTGACAGATATTCCTCAGATCACATGTGAAGGGGAGGCAGAATCGAGCCACAAAGTGAAGGAAGGGAAACAGCAGGGAGAACTGTGGTCATCATCTTTTTTAGGTTCAGCAGTTTCATACTTTAAGTTCATCAAGGGAATGTGAAATTTTAAATGTACACTTGAACCAAACTCCAACTATGCCAAGGGATAACGTGTTAAAGGGACCATATGTGGACCTTCTTACTCTTTGGGGAAAGAGTAACTGGGAAACCCTTTTAACTTTACTCATGATGTTGGTGAGCTCCTCACAGGTAGCCTTGCTCAATGGCTGGCACAGAAAAAATGGTGTGTTCTTGCTGATGAGTGAGAAGGGAAGACAGTACACACACTATACACCCTGCACTCTACCTCAACCCCATGCATTTAGCTAGAACACACACTGCACACTCCCAGCTCACTGCTCTGTCCATGCATGCCCTGGGACAACCCCTGAAGCACTGCGTTCACACCAGCTCTTTCAGAGAAGTTCTCCTTATCCTCAGCTCGATATCAGTCCGGTTTCCTCTTGGTTGCTGTGGGTGCTCTGTAGTTCACAAAGAACATACCACTTAACATGTTCTACCTCTTCCCCCCCAAACCTTGAGCATCTGGGAGGAAGGAAAGTTTTTGCTTTTCTCCATTATTCTATCAATGTGCACCCTGTTACCTTATTTCTGTTGAGTGATTAATATGTATTGATGAATGTTTGAAACAGGTACTTCTATTTACACTAAAGCATTTGAGCTTCCAGTCTGAATACAAGACCAATTTTCTCCTGATTTTATTAAAATACCCAAATGTGGTGCGTGAGACAAACCATTTTTAGTCTCTTGAAGGCACTATCAGATTGCATACTATGAACAAGGTAAATATAGAAAAGTGACAAGAAAAGTGATAAAAGTCACCACGCACACCATGTCCAGCCTTATCAAAGATAAGCCATTAAAAGATAAGAAGAAAAGTCCAGGACTTTCTCCTAAGTAACTCTGACATGACCTCAGCTTCCAATAAAGATCAAATATTGACAATGTAACAGTTTAGCCAAACTTGAAAGAAACATAAACGTGCTTTCTCATTCTCTCTTTCCCTCCTCCACCCCCAACACACAGTCACTGAACTACACCAGAGTCCCAGAAATGTACACTTTTAAACTTAAAAGGTGGGGGGAGTGATAATTTAGAAATCGTTTCCCTTTGAAAGGAGAAAAGAGATAAAAGAAATATTCATTTTTTTCATACAGGTCTTTTTATACACACACACATATGCATGTATAACTGTTATTAACAATAACAAAAGCAATATATACATTTTGTTAAGTACTGTACTGAATTAGAAACCATATTTTTTGTTTTGTTATTGTGATTTTATTTATTTTTTATTTTTTAATTTGTTTTAATTAGTTACACATGACAGTACAATGACCTTGAGACATTATTATTGCTGTGTGTATACACGTGACTGCATGACCAATGTGATTCTGCAACCTGTACACTCAGAAAAATAAGAAATTATATCCCATCTGATTCAAATGTATCATATATTTTTTTCAAAAGTGCTCTTGCCACTTCTTATACTCTATTTTGTTTATCACATCACTTGGGACTTAGGAAATAAACACCACCATGGTTTATCATGTTGCACTGAGACAAGTATGAAGGCTACAGTTCCACTGTACCCAACCCTGCTCAGCTCTTTTTTCCAAGACTCTCTAAATGTAAGTTTCAGAACACTTACTGAAACATGACATATCTGTGTTCAAAAACCCTATATGATTTCCCATGGCCTGAATACTTAAACTAGCACTCAAACCCTCCCCCATGTGAATCTCTGTTCTAACTGAATTTGTAGCCAACCTGATGGAAGCACACACTGCATGCTGCTGCTGCTGCTGCTGCTGCTGCTGCTGCTGCTGGTCACTCAGGCCTGTCCTTGCTTTCTAGCCCTTCTCTCTGTTGGTCTCCACCTCTAATTCCCAAACGATCCTTCAGTACACAATTCAACTTCAGCTTTACTTAAGACGTTTTCTAGGAAGTCCCAAACCATAAATTCTCCACTACATTCCTACAAAACAGGTTTTTATTTGGTAGTTATATGTCCCCAAGAAGAATGCAAATTAATTTCTTTCTCTTTCTTTCTTTTTTTTTTAAGTCAGGGTCTGGCTATGTTGCCCAGGCTGGCCTCAAACTCAATATCCTGCCTCAGCTTCCCAAGTAGCTGGAATTACAGGTATGTACCCCATTACCTGATCAAGAATGCATATTTCATAAAGCTAGGACTACACTGTATATCAAAGATGAAATCCTCCACCAAACCTAGAATGATGACTTGTATACAGTTGGTACTCAATATGAATTAGCTCATTATTTCAAAGACAATAATTTATAAATCTTATAAAGTAAAATTTCAAAATATATTTAAAGTAAAACTGTAACAAAGAGGAATAAGCTATATCCTACAAACATATAAAGCTTTTTCAAAAGATGGGGCTGGGAGTTTAACTCAGTGGTAGAGTTCTTGCCTAGAATGTGTGAGAGGCCCTGAGTTCAATCCCCAATGCTCCCCTCTCAAAAAAAAAAAAAAAAAAAAAGGCTTTCCAAAGGTACATGATTTTTAAAAGAAATGTCATCCCAATCTTATTTCCTGTCACAGTTTTAGGGCCAATAAAACATTGGAAATACTATCATAAATTAAGGAATTAATTTCGATTCCTCAATCCATAATTATAATATTAACAAAAAATTCTGCAGGTGGCACTTTATTTCCATATGCATAATATAATTAATGCAAACTCAGTGGTAACAACTGTTGCATATGAAATGCACAAATATCATACCTATAAAAGTGAGTATAGTTGTTTTATGGGTTAGTATGAAAACTTCATCAATACACTGAATGCAAACATGTCCCTAATTTTAAAGGAGTCTTTTAAAAGATAGTTTATTAGTCACCCCATAAGAAATTAACTTCATTTGGGTGGCCATTAAAAAGGAAGTTTTTTCTGGGCTGGGATATAAGTCAGTGGTAGAGCCCATGCTTAGCATGCACAAGGCCCTGGTTCAATCCCCAGCACCACAGGGGGTAAAAAAAAATGAAAGGAAGTTTTTTGACTTTTTTCTATCTTCTGATAAAGATGTGAGCTCTATACATACATACCCAACCACTTTATAAAAGCTACCTTAAACATACTCTTAATCTTCCTTAATCTTCAACAACAAAAAGACAAATAGAAGATACTGAAAATACCTGGATAACCTCAAAGAGACTAGCAAATACTCAAAAATGTTAATTGACCATTGATAACTACAGGTACATTTTAAAAACTGGTACATTTACAAACTTCTACATCTGTACATATACACACGTAGACACACACACATACACACACACATGCAGCCCTTCATCATAAGACCAAACAAGTCATGTTACTCTGTACAAATACATATAAATGATACCACAACCTTGATTTTAATCATTTGTTCACACTGATTTAGGAACCAAAGTGTAACGTGTTTGTTTTTTATTTTGAGAGTATACAAAAGATGGAAGATTCTAAAATAATGGAAAAATACATTCTTAAAGAAATTGCAAACACTTGTTTCTAAAATGGCACAGATCAACCATGCTAAAGACATACTCAAGCTGCCAATTTTTGGAGCATAGTTTTTAAAAAAAAAAAAATCTTTCTATTTTGGACAAATAGGATTAAGCTTCTTAGACAATTCTTTGTTGTTTTGACTTCAACAATTTATGCAAATGAGATGTTAATTAGTGTAATTGTGACTTAAATTATGCTTGTGTAAACCTCTCCATTGGTAGAAAAGTGTGGGAATCTACACAACTGGTATTTAAAGTAGCTGTACTAACTCACTTCTGAAAGCCCAGCATAGCAAGATCACTTTCATGTCTTTACAATTTGTTTTTATGAGGTGATAACATTTTTACAAATACCATCATTTTTGGTTTTTTATATTGTAAGTGACAGTCTGACATTTTACAACTGGCTTATTGAAAACAAGAATTGAGCACTCTAGCAGTAACGGACATTAACTGCTGAATAGAGATTCAGATGCTAATGAGGTGAGAGGGGCTCCAGAAAGTTTTGATAAATGCTACACACACTCTAACTAGCTGTGAATGTGAGTTGACAAAGAGCATCTACACCAGGGTTCAATAAAATGTAACCCTTTAAATTAATCATACTGGCAGTATTTAATAGAATGCACAACAATCTCCTTTTCTGTTGGCTATAAAGCTGGAGAATGCAAAGTCTTCACAAATGAATGTTCCCACATTCCCCACTCCACACTGCTACTTTCATTTGAACATCTACAGCTGTTTCAAAAGTACTTACTGTAAATAGCAAAGTATAAGCAGATTTCAGGGTCTGACTCTTTCACAACATGGGATGTAATTTTTTTTCATTTTTACACCTAAATTTAAATAAAAACTCCTGAGGAAGAAAAAAACATTAACATTTGAAAGCTGGATACAGACCCAGCACACAGTAGGTTCTCAATAACGTCAGTTATTGTTATAGGAAAGATCTTGTAACTTACAAAAAGAAAAAAAAATCTGCTCACACAGGAAAAAAATAAGAAAATTCAGGAAGCAAAGCAAACATTCAGTCTTCAAATCTACAAACTTAAAGTAGGCCTTTGTTCTTCAGGGACTGTGGGGAAAACTGTTTCATAGCTTTAGTGAAGAATTCTTCTTATATTGAAGGAAAACAGTTATATCCTATTATGTGAAACGCCACTGAATCCTAGTCCCACAAATGTTAGAGAACTTGTACTTATTTTATTTATTTTTCGATGCTTATACTGATCAAAAATCTTCTATTGAGTGCAAACTTCTAGATTTCAACAGACCACAGTTCAAGAGATCACCCTTACACTTCTTAAGCAAAGGCAGAACATTAACATGTTATTTCTTCTTAAAGTGACAATCCCTAATATCCTTTTTGGTTTTTGCCAATTTTAATCTTGGCAGGAAGTAGAAATCTGTGCACTCAGCAACACTGCAAAGCTTGCTGGCTGTCAAAATTATGTCTCAGCCAATGCCTGAGTGGTATTCTTGTCATTTCACTGTGGTAAGAAAGTTATCAGTCTGACATATAAAGCCTCAAAAAGTAGCAATTTATGCCAAAATGTAGACACACTTAGCCACCACCTAAATTTCATTTTTATAACTCCAATTATTATAACTTCCCCAATTATAAATATACATACATACATGTATATTTATAAATTATACATACACACACACATATACACACACACACAAAGAGAGAATGTTTAGGTATAGCTTCCAGGATGCTTCAAAAAATTTCAAAGAATAATTGACTCAAATAGCTTTAGATTAAAAGACAACTAGATTTTTGAAAGTATACATTTATCTATACTGATTCATATATATATATACATATATATATATACACACATACATATATTCATATATATATGTATACATACATACATACCTATATGTGTGTATATATAAGTATATACATATATATACTCACACACATCTTTGATAATATTCTTTTGTGTAGGTACTCTATATTTTTTATATCATTTTATCTCAAATAATCTCCACATGAACTATAAATTTCCAAGCCAACAAACTAGTCACTTCTCACTAGACTGCATAAAAATGAAACTTTCACCCTTTAGTGAGCACTGGTTGCTCTTTTTGACTTTTTAAGAGTAAAAGCTCGCACTTAAAAAAAAAAAAAAAAGAACAAGTAGAGAAATGTGTGCTATGGTTTAGAAATGGCCATTTAGCCAAATTGCATACCTGTGCTGTGTCAGCGCCAGGCAGAGTCATCTCATTCCACTGGTCTAATGGATGGCAATTGAATTTAATTAACAAAACTCCTTTGACTTAGTTTCATACTGTGCAGAATGTAATGGAATCCTCTCCATCCCACTTTCTCTCTCTCAGTGTCTCTCTCTCTCAACTAAAGAACGTCCTTAACTGCCATCTACTTCAGGAATATTAAAGGCTATACATTATATCTAAAAGATATAATGCAGTCATCGCCTTTCTCATGACTTAAATTTAGTTACTAAATTATATAACATAAAATAATTAAAAAGATACTTTGATAGTGATACACAGTATAGATTCAATTACCACAATGTCTCCATTAAAGGCATTTTTATAGCATGAATAAAATGCAAATCCTCTTTGTGGATCAATACCAGAACATAATTCTATTCTTCCTTCTAAAAAGGAATTTAACCATTATAAATCATCTTCACATGAAAATGGTAAAAAAGGTATTCCTTTGAAAGTGTTCTGCTAATTCCAATATATTAAAAAATGATACTTTCAGTATTACACCCATTTAAAAACTATATTTTAGCAATGTTTGATATACTGATCCACAGAAAACTTGTTTACCATTATTTTTCATGTTTATTTAAATCCCTGACACTAAATTCTGAGAGACATTTCAATTAATTAAATAATCTCTTCTAAATAAAATCAACACACACACACACACACACACACACACACACACACACACACACACATGCTCCTAAGGGATTCTGAGTAAATATTACTACTCTGCCTAACTTTTGCCTGGCTGGGCACTCCGAGACAAGTTCCTATGATTGATTATTGTGGTATCTCTGAATCTTTGACTTTGAACCATAACCTTTTTTGCGAACAATGACAGTTGGGAACTACCATTTGCCATCTGTAGAGATGGAGGGGGGAAAAGGACTTCTTGTACATTAATCAACCAATTAAGAACAGACTTAAACAAAACACTAAAGCATAATAAACCCCTGACTGCTTAATAGCTTTCTACTTTTAATAGTTGTCTTCCTGCAGGCTGCTCACAAGATTAGGAGTAATCTATTCAAGTCTTAACAAAAATTGCATGAGAAAAAGGGAGAAAAGTAACCCATCCAAACCACACATTTTAAGCTGTGAAAAATGATACTTAAGGGTTCTGTTCAAATCAAAATTTAAGAAACTGATCCACATAATAGGGTATCTCAAAAACCTCAAGTCAGTACAAATATGTTACCTCTTTTCCCTGAATACCTAACAGCATTACTGCATACAAATGAGCCTGATTTTGAAATTTTAGATTACTATATTCTTTAAGAACACCATTTGCCTATTAATTAATACATACTACATTACTTAGCATAAGTAACTCTTATAGGAGAATTCTGAAATTTCAACTACTGGTAACATAAACCAAACTACAAGATACTTAGAATAATGGGAGCGGGAAATAGAAGTAGGTAAGATCTTGCCACTTGCCTGATTAAAATGTACCCAAAAAAAACTACTATTTAAGTAATTAGCTTATGATGCCCCTCAGTACTACTGATTATGAAGTAAAGAAGCCAACCTTGGAGAATTATATGTCAAAAAAAAAAAATGTAAGAGGCTGGAGTTGTGGCTCAGCGGTAGAGCGCTCACCTGGCATGTGCAAGACCCTGGGTTCGATACTCAGCACCACATAAAAATAAATAAGTGAAACAAAGGTATTCTGTCCAATTACCACTAAAAAATAAATATAAAAAATGTAAGGCATTAATTTAATCATTCATAAATTTAAAAAAATTTTTACACCATTAAAAAAAAGAGTCATGTTTGCCCACTGTTGCAGATAGGCATTGTAACACCAATCAGAGGTCTTACCCTAATGCAATGAGAGGGGTCAAAGACAACTAAAAATACTTCTGAAAAAATGTGTGAAGAGGGCTGTAGCTGTAGCTCAGTGGTAGAGTACTTGCCTTGCACATGTGAGACTGTGTTCAAAACATAAAAACTGGAATCATAGAAATGAAATGTCATTACCTGCATTTGATATAATTATGCACA
Source organism: Urocitellus parryii (assembly GCF_045843805.1). NCBI lineage: Eukaryota > Metazoa > Chordata > Mammalia > Rodentia > Sciuridae > Urocitellus > Urocitellus parryii. The sequence continues at coordinate 43,384,119 of NC_135541.1, read as the reverse complement.
CAGAAAATACAGAGGAATGTGTAGGCAAAAACACATAAATATCACTGGATATGAGATCACAATACAAAAATTAATGATATTTCTATACTAGAAACAATATTGAAAACATAATTTGAGACACACAATTTATAAAAGTAGGTTCCACAAAAGACTTGGGTGAAAAATAAATCCATGTAATCACACAAGATCAAACTAAATGGAGAGGGGATGGGGCTATGGCTCAGCAGTAGAGCACTCGTGTGAGGTGCTGGGTTCGATCCTCAGCACCACATAAAAATAAATAAATAAAATAAAGATATTGGGTCCAACTACAACTTAAAAATATTTTAAAAAATAAATGAGGAGACATACCATGTTCATAGATAATAATATTCTAATATTCGATGGTTTTTTTTTTTAAATGTCAATTTCCCTCATCCGTAGATTTAACACACTGCCAAAGTCCCAACAGAATTTTTCATGAAACTTGACAAAATAATCCTACAATACACATGAAATAATGAAGGGTAAAAGACAACTAAAAATACTTCTGAAAAAAATATGTGAAGAGGGCGCCCTTGTAGCTGTAGCTCAGTGGTAGAGCACTTGCCTTGCACATGTGAGACACTGTGTTCAATTCTCAGCTCCACATAGAAATACTGTGTCTGTCTACAACTAAAAAAAATGTTTTTCTTTAAAAATGTGTGAAGAATTTGCTTTACCAGATATCATGACTTATTATAAGTAATTAACAACCGAAACAAAGTGGTAGTTTACAGGTCCACAAACTGATCAGTGGAACAAAACAGATAAGCCACTAACACACCCATATAGGTGGCACTAAATCAAGAAATGGAAATAATGTTGCCTATCCCAGGTAATTCTAGCATGGACAAATAGATGATAATACAAATTTGCATTTGATTTAAACTGTATCATCCAGTCTTTTTTTTAAATATTTTTAATTGTAGATGGACACAATACCTTTTTCTTTTCTTTTTCTTTTTTAATGTGATGCTAATAATTGAACCCAGTGCCTCACCTGAACTATCACCTCAGTCCTTCATCTAGTCTTCAAATATTCCATTTCAAATCTTGATTATGTTTGGTTTAAAATAAACTTCTGTGCTTGGGAAGGAGCTAAGAAATTATGAGCCAGGTTTGTGTTTGTTACCCTCCTAATTCAAATTCTTAATATGATTCATAATTTTAGCATAATTTTAAAAAATTAAAGATAGAGATATTTACCTCTTTCATAGCTGGTTTTCTATAACTTACAGATAACTTAAATCTACGACTTCTAAATATATATTTATCATTTTTGTGATTCTTATCACAAGTAATTAGCCATATATTGACCTTGACCTGAATCTTACATTTCAAAAATAAATACAGAATTTCAAGACGTACAAAAAGAAAACACAAATATTCCCAGGTCTCATTACTTCAAACAGTCATACTAAGATGACACAATTCTCGGATGCTCTGTGGGAAAATCTCATGCCTTGTACCATTTTGCAAAGTGCAGGCTGGTACACCATCCCCTGTACAGCTCTGGAATCCAATTAGAATGTAAGTGAAAAAAAAAAAAATCCATTCTATTTTTATTGCCTTGCTGCAATATCTTTGGTGATTGATCACCAAAGAAGATGGTCATAATCTGGTCTCTTTTAGCACTGTATAAAGCCACAAAAGAAGACTTATTTTCAGTCTCTTTAAAGCAAATTAATTTTCATATGATTTTATAAGTTTTTATTTCTCATTCTATTTAAGGTTCTCATTTAAAAAGAAAGAAAAACATACTTTGTCAAAATGCTTCCATTATCCTTTGCTGAAACCAGTAGCAGCTTTTAGATATGAAAACAGGGCCAGACAGAAACACTTTGTGGGAAAGTCTGCAGTGGAATGGTTTTGATAATGAACATGCCTGGAGAAATAAAATCATGAATGCTGTATGTGTTGAGGGGAAGAAACTCTTATCTTTGGTTGGGTTCTGTTTCCCTTAGAGAGGCTCATGTTACCTACAATCAATAGGTCTCCAATTAAACAAAGAAGATTTACATATGCTGGTGCATTTTGGAGTTAATGAAATTGGTCTTAACAGTTTTAATGAGAGTAGAGCATTTATTAGGAAGGGAAACTTGGAGGAGTTCAACCAAATATAATTGAGCCCAACATCTTACTTTTGATCTTTTACTTTTCTACTACTACTGCCTGTGGTCTTGACCAACTTAGGATAAGTAACCCTACCATACCATATGTTAATAGAGGCTATACATTCAAACCTGCAAATGCCCACTAGAGATAAGGAAATGATTGACATACCCTCCCCCCAAAGCGAAAGACAAAAAGTGATTCAAAACCAACAACAAAAAAAAGTGTCTATCCTGAGGGAAAGGGCTTCATTTTTAATCAGAATTGTACTCTGAAAATTCAACAGCATGAATCCTTTATTACCCCTTCCAGTAGTGTAAAAAAAAAAAAAAAAAAAAAAAAAAAAAACTTGCACATAGTAGGCATTTGGAATTGACAGCTGGTATAAAGATGAGTTCCTCCTAGTTGAGCTGAAGCAATGGCTTTATTACTCCATCATTCACAGATCATATTTTCTAAATGAGAAGTGCAGATAAACATCAAGACCAACCTGGGTGTGCTGTGGCATGCCTATAATCCCTGCAAAATGGGAAGTTGAGGCAGAACGATCAGAAGTTCAAGGCCAACCTTGGCAACTTGGCAAGACCATGTCTCAAATTTTAAAAATAGGGCTGGGGATGTAACTCAGTGGAAGAACACACCTGGGTTCAATCTCCAATACTATTTTTTAAAACAGTCAAGACCAGGATCTTAGAAGCAAAACCAAATAGCCTAAATAGTTTTCTATAAATATCTAACACCACTGATCCTTCATTTTCAGAATTACAATTATTCATGTCAATAATGTGTTTGGTTTAATAAGAAACTGGATTTGGGTGAAGAAACAGAAATCAGTTAATATGGTAGAGGGAAAAGGGAGAATCATTCTCACAAAGGAAAAAAAAAAAAACAGGCTTAACCTTAGTCCAAAGGTGAACACCCCAAAAACTGCTTTGTATAGTACCTGGTTTTTAAATTTGTTATAAGCTTCTCAAGTTCTTATTTTTCTCAACCCACATTCTCCTTCCAGTCACCAGCTTAACAAAAACACTGAGGGAATACATACTAAAGGCCAGATCCCATGTTCTCCCATGGAGGGTACCCAAAAACAATACAATGCAGTCTCTGCTCAGAACGAGAGCACAGCTCAATCTGGAAGATAAATGTAGACGGTTTTATTATGATACCGGAAGTGCTAATGGCAAGTACTAACACAGTGCTAATGGATGCTATGGGTACACAGGGAAGGATCCTTAGCTCAAGTTGGGATGAAAGAAAGCTTTCTTGAAGAAATGAGGACACAGCTGAATCTTAAAGTACACATAGCATAGGCCAAGTAAAGGCAGGTGAGGACCTTCCCAGTAAAAGGAATAACACAAGGAAAGGAGCAAAAGCATACGTACATATGTTACAATAGAAAGTCCTGCATGGCAGCTGTGTGTTCTATTCAGAAAAATCTTCATTTATGTAGTTGGACATGCTCTCTCCAGTTTCAAGGTCAGTTGTGTTCATTGGTTAACTCAACCCAGAAAGGTCACTGATCCACTTTAATCAGCCCATATGTGTTGAAATCCACTTACCCTTGTCCTGGTTACAAATAAGAACACACAACCTCAGGCAGCATTTAAAGGACCCCGTCACACCCACAAGTTGTTCATAACACTAAGTTCCGAAAGTCCTGATACCCCCTCTCCAATTTCAGCTACCACCTCTCAAAGTTCAAAGAACCGAAGATCCATTGGTTTATTGAAATGTCATGCTGGTGGGAATATGCAGATGGGAATTAATTCCAAATTTAAAGACAAGCAATCTTTTTCCCAGATGTTGGACAGTTAAAGAATGAGAATACTTGGAAACAATTTCCTTCAAAATAAAGGATCAAAACACAGAAAAGGGTGTCAGTATCATTATTACAGACTCAATTCTAACCTGAAAAAGCATATTTAAATCTACAGCATAGCATTAGTGAAGGCTGTACATCATCAATATGTTGAGTTTTATTCATATTATATAAAGAAACAGGGGCTGGGGATGTGGCTCAAGCGGTAGCGTGCTTGCCTGGCATGCGTGCGGCCCGGGTTCGATCCTCAGCGCCACATACCAACAAAGATGTTGTGTCCGCCGATAACTAAAAAATAAATATTAAAAAAAAATTCTCTCTCTCACTCTCACTCTCTCTTTAAAAAAAAAAAAAGAAATGGCAAATGAACAAAAATAGAATAAAGCCAGAACTAGAAAAATACTATTCAGAATTACAAGAAAACAAAGGGGGAGGAAGATTAGTAGCAAAAAAAAAAAAAAAAAAAAAACAGAGAAAGCTTTTAAACTTTTTAAAACTTTCATAATTAGGAAATAAGACACTCTTAAAGGAAATGTCAACTATTACTAAAATCACCAGGTACACGCTGGTGTTTGTATCTGGCTTATTCAATCTGAAGGTGATGTCGTTTCTCTTTCCCTAGAGGTACTGAACTGCTAACATCCATGGACTAGATCAAGTTTGCTTCACTTTTCTTACAGACTGTTAAACAAAGAAGTGTGTCTTGAGTTTCATGATGTCCCACATGTTACTGTGACTAATCCCCAGCCATTTTTATTTACAGTGCTCAGAATGAGTTTCTATGACAATCCCCTACCACTTTTTAAATGCTACGTACACATTTTCTGCTTTTTGGAAATCATTTGTTCTAGACTCTATCCAAAGAAAAGCACACACGTTAATGTCTGGAGAAGTGGATTTCATCTGCTGATTGAACAACAAACAGATAAAGCAGAAAACAATGAAAAATCTAATACTCTTTGGATGACTAGTTCTTTGTTTGTTTTCAGGTATTCCATTTATGATACCTGCAATGGTGGAGGTTCTTCTCCTTCTTTATCAAGCCCCCTCCCCGGGCTTTCTAAAAGACCCTCACAGCCATCCCATTAATACACTTCACACTTGCACACTCTCCAGGACCCCTCACAACTTCCTGTCTCAAAGTAATACTTACCTTCTTTTAACAAGGGGCAGGGGAGGGGAGAAGCAAAGAAGCTCAAGACCTCTGACAACTTAAAATCCACTTCAGTGCAAAAGCCTCAAGATTGCTAACTATTTTCAGAGAAGAGCAAAAGAGAATAATTAGGTGGGTGCACTACTGGAACTTGGCTATGTTTTAGTAACTACTACCAAATGCCAAATGAATTCATTACAGCCTGCTCTCCAAGGTCTTCCCTTCCTTTCTGTTTTTCACTTATTTTTCTCCTGCTGTTTAGTTTTCCTGTAACTCTGTTTTATACTTCACTATTACTAAAAGAATATCCTTAAAAAAAAAAAGACAGAAAGAAACAAAGAAATGGATCTTTTCTGTGCCTTGACAGCTTTCTTAAGAGAAAACATGCTACCAGGGTCAGCTATTAAACAAGAGAAAGCACCTGCATCCTTTTCCATATCCAACTGGATTTTCTGAACATTAAATAGATATTTTTATATCTAAAAAGCAAAACTGTAACACTAAATAGAATTATAGTCAAATGATGGAATTTCTCATATATCAATATCCTATTTTTAAGAAAGCAATACTTAATAAGTAATACTACAAATGTTTAAAAACTTCATATGGGCTATTAGTTGAAGGGACCCCAATTTAAGAACATCAAAAGCTTTAAAAGCCTAATTTCTGAGGAAATTATATCTAAGATGGCATCAACCCAGTTATTCAGTTCTGAATCTTTGGAACCTATCACAGTGTCTAAGAGGTAGTAAGAACAGAAAACATGTTTGATAAACTAAGCTACTAATGACATGGCAGAATTTATCAATAAAGGCTGCCAGAACAGAACTTCTAGTCCAACACCAACCAAAGCACATGGATCCTGATTTGAAGCAACTGACAGTGGGCTACAACAGTTCTCCAATGCATACAAGAATCTTCCATCTCCACAGCTCTGGGGACACATGAATTTAGCTTTCTCAACTCTTCAATGAGAGTTTGTTTGGTGCACCCAGTTTCCTTCAAGATAGGAGACCCTAGATCTAACACCAAAACAGAAAAAGCTCTGGATTCTCACTCATTTTTAAATTTCAGAGAAAACAAGAGCTTTCAACATTGTTATGCAGTTCAAATTCAGAAGCAGGGGTCTGACATACTGGGGACACTCTGAAGATAACTCAGGCCACAGAAGCGCAGAATGCCTTGACCCATATAACAAGTCCTTCTACCTGTTTTCTCACCTACCTAAAATGTAGGATTTATATGAAGAGTTAATGATGGATAAGAAAAGGTTATTTAAATATCTCATTTTAAGAGCACAATTCTGGGGATCTGAGGAATTTGGCTTCAATACTGGCTTTGTCAGTTACTAATGGTATGACTTGAGTGAACTACTACTAATGCTCTTTGATCCTCTGTTTCCTGAATAAAGACAGTAATGCAGTCTCCACTCTCTCCCTCTACTCAACATAAAAAATTTCCCCAAACTTGAAAAAGTAAAACAAAACAACAACAAAAAAAAAAAACTACATAAAACCAAATAACCCACGTCCACAATTTCCAAAACTCAAAGCCAATTCTAAGAAGTGGCACCCAGATATGTAAACTCTTTGAACGGCCCAAAGTTTTTAAAGAGTTTATAGCAGAACACTCTACTACAAAGCAAAATTAACTGTTAAAGCTGCTCTATCCTCACTTTTGAACTAAGTGATTTGGTAGTAAAGAATCAAAAATGTGAACCAATCTTCCTGTCCTGTCCATCTCCAGTCTAACCTCCAATTCTGCTGCCTCAAGACATGGCTTCACTTATTATTCTCCCACTCCCATCCCATCCCAGCACTACCCCAGCTCAACTGCACATAAAATAAAAAGTTATGCATAATCAGGCTTTATGTAGCAAAACTGAAAATGTCTGTCTTTGAAGAATTACAAAGCTTTCTGTCTGAAACCTCTGACCTTTCTAGAGAAATCAGAGTCACTGTAGTTTAAAAATGTAGGTGGCAAAAGTACAAAGGATCACATTTATCCATTTTGCATGTTTGTCGTCTTTTCTGAAAAGAAGGACAAATATCTTTGGAACAATTACTTCTCCGACCTTAACATTTCAGCCTGCAATATCCTCTTTCAGGAAAAAAAAAATATATATCCTGGGGCCCAATAGGATGACACTTCTTTTGTTAATTTTTATCCCCACCACATTTTACTGCAACTCGAAAATATATAAATTCCAAAACATTTTTAAAGAAATGTCTATATAGTGAGATGGCTAGGAAAATAACAGAAGTTCATTTAAATCATTTTAAAACCATTATAATTCTTGATTGAGAGATTTCCAAAAGTACACTGAAGAAAAAAAAGTGGATTCTTAATAAAAGTTCTTGTCACATAGGAAGAGACCATACAATAAATGTATTGCAATGACTTTCCTTCCCTAATAGGAGTACATAACAATAGTTAGGCTGTTGAACAGCATCTTACAAAGACTTCATTCTCAGAAGTTACTTGAAAGTACACTCCAAAAGAGAAATTTCTACCATTTAAAAGAAGGGAGGGGGAGTCGATTAAATGAATCCATCAGAAACTTTAGTAACTGAGTAATTTTTATTTGATATGCATCCATGCAAAAATCTTATCAAAAACACAAAAATGCAAGCATTTCTCATGTAAATAAGCTTTTAGCCAAATTCTTATCAGAATACTTGCTTCATCTTAAATGTTTGTGACCTACTTATCTTTAACCTCCAATTACTTAATGTTGAAAATATATTCTCAGATGCACAGTTTTCCATCAACAATTTTAATATGTAATATGAATTGCACTCAGCATAATAGATATCTACAATTTTCATTGCTAATGTGCTACTCTGAGCCTGCACAACTGTTTAATACTATGTACAAAAAATAGTATGTTACAGAGGTTTACATGCAGATGCACAATGTCTTAATTACTCAGGGTATAGAAAGCTCTTTAAGCATCTACATCCCTCACCCATTCAGAATGCTAAAAAATGGCATGAAGAAGGGCTTGATGTCATCTCACTACTAGAATTCCATCTGTCTATGGCCCTTCTTTGACTTGACTCCTTCTGCAGCCAACATTTTCACAAAGTTGATGAGAATTTGTCAACCTAAGGACTTGTAATGTCAGCTCCTTTGAAAGGCAATGTTATATTTGAAAGTGACAATGAAGGATCCTGTACGTATATTATTCATTTTATGTAAGAGCTTAAAATTAAATAAATAATCCCTTTAAGACTAAAATACACAGAATCGTAAATGCTTCCAACAGGGGCAAGAGACAAGTACATACCCACACGGAAGAGATGGCTTTAAATTCTGACATTCAGTATGATGTCTCGGATTTTGAAAATAAATGAACAATGACATTGTAATACCACAGTTCCTACTACCTACTGGCAAATACCTTTCCCTACCAAAAATTCCCACTCAGATCAAGCTCTGTGACTCACCACAGATATCTTCTCCAACAGCATGAATGCAATGCACTACCCAATCATGAGCAGGCAAAATTACAAAAGGAAATAAAATCACCCAAACCATAGCAACAAAGACAACAGCCCGACAAAGGCAGATGCTACACAGACATTCATACAAATTTTTAAATAGTATTCATTTTAAAAATATGTTTTAATTTCATTTCACTTTTTTAACCCATAGAGCATTTCAAACACTGCCATTAAAATTTTTTAATAAATTATATGCTCTGAAAACTGTCTAGGTTTGTAAAATCACAGATTATTTGGGACTACCATAGCACTTCCCAGAGACAAAAAAGGGTGGGCAAAACGGACCTGGATGCAGAAGACAACGTGGTATGAGTTCTATTGGTTTTATTCTAATCTTCTTTTGTTTCCAATCTCCACTTTACTCACAAGCTTCAGCTTTCCCTTTGCAGCATTAATTGACACTTCACAACCCTAACTGTAAGAGTTTATCACTTCCTAAAAGAAAGTCCTATTTGTTTGATTCAATATAAGTTCAGTAGCTTATTTTTAAATATGCCTTACAAGAATTAATATGTTCAAGAGTTAGTGTAATATAAATTGCATTTGCTTATTTTTTTTCTATTTACAGTCATAAAATTTGCATCAAGTAAGGGTGTTAGTTTTTGCACTAAAGTCATTAAGAACTAATATGTCTAAGTTTTTAAAAATGAAAACAAGGCTCAGTCATTTAAGGGCATTTGTCCCCATTTTAATTTTTTTCTTTCTATTCTAAATTTAAAATTTTTTAAACTAATAAAATTTCTTTGCTCAAACATGATTTTTGCTTTCTGTTAAATAATTATATATAAGGTCATAACTAAGGAATCTTTCAAAATAAAGTTTAAAAGAAAATATTAGAGAAAGAACATATCTATTTCTTGTATATATAATATATATATGCACAGTAAAATATTATATGCAATGTGAATTTTTAATACTTGATTTAATACTCAAAGATTTCAAAGCATCTATAACCCATTTGTCTAATATTATTTTACCAAAAAAAAAAAATCTTAAATCTGTGTCATAATGCTTGCATTCACTAAACTTCAACATTCTAAAAACAAGATAGAATAAGTTACTCTGAATTTTTGACCCTAACCCTGACCCAAGTAAGGCCTCCTTCTTTGGCTAAGATTTAGACTCATTAGTAAAATGCCTCCATGAGAAGGTTCAGATTTTGACTGTGTATTTCCCTTTTACTCAAAGACAGGTGTGTGATGGCATTTAAATAATATTCAACTCAAGGCAAGAGGTTGTAAAGAAGGATACAAAATTTATTTGAATTCTTTTAAGAGCATACTATTTGGAATCAGAAGACTTGGGTTTGAATCTTGCTCTGCACAAGTAACCTGGCCATTCTAAGACTCCCTTCTCATTTGTTCAAATGCAGAGTGCATTATTTATTCATAAATTGTGTGAAGGGAGGAAGGAAAGGAGAGGGAGAGAGGGAGGGAGGGGAAAAGAAAAGAGCAAGCTACATATATGGCAAAACTTAGTGCAGTGCCAGATGCAGAATAGACACTCAATAAAAGTTCTTTCCCTTCCTTCCTTCCTTCCATATCCTTTTCTCTACTCTCAATTGATCTAGGTCCAAAATATCTACCACTAGGGAAGTGTCTGAAAGACATGAAGAGGAATAAATTTAAAGTTCTCAAAGAACATTAAAGCTATTCCACTTTAATCTTCAGTTATTATGATCATCCTAATCAGTCCAGAGTTGGCCCACACTACATTTTAAAGAACAACCCTCGTCAAAGCACATAACACAAACGAACTTCTTTTTCTCCATTTTATCTTATTTGGCTTGATTTACCAACTGAACAGCAAAAATGTCCTCTGCTATAGAGCTGCTGCAGTTGTCACTTGTTGCAGTTACCATTTCTTTGCCTCAAAAGCCATGTTTACTTAACTAGAACATTAATGGGAGGACTAATTCCACTAGATAAAATGTGCTTTTTACACAGTGCAATTACCATAACAAAACATGAATAATTGTTTTCTAATATTTGGAGGAAAACTTAAAGAAAAAAGGCATTTCTGTCTAAGTAGCAGATAAGAAAATTCTGTTAAATTTAAGGACACCAAAGTTTTGATGAATAATATATCTCTTACAGTCACCTTAGCAGAAAAGAAACTAAAAGCTAGCTAGCACTACTAGCTTGCAACTTAAAAATCAAAATAGTGAAAATAATAAACGACAAAGTTTCCTTAACCCTAATCCCCCAAACCAAGATTATATGTACCCCAAAGTGACTAACTGGACTCTCAAAATCTGAAAGAATTTTTGCTAAACTTTCTAAAAATTTCTGCAGAAAGTCCTGAACCCCTAAATAATCTCTTTAGTCTGAAATAAGTTATATAAAACAAAAATCATGGGAAATGGATTATAAAATTCTCCACTTTTCATCTCACTGCCCAAGATCTCTTCACAGTCATTATTTAAACCAAAACACTTTCAGAGCATCTCCGTTTGCCACTAAGTTCACGGTTTTATGTTTCTCTTAACAGAGAATGCCAGTTCATTCATTCTGTTCCTCCTCCACCTGACTTCTTCCTCCCCCTCTCACCCTAAAGGATTTACAATTTATAATATATTTAAAACAGGCTCTGACAGCTAAATAACCATGGGGAAATTACTGTTGGAATGGTAATAAACCAGTGTTTAGCCCATTTGCTGAACTCAATCTGTGTTTTATGTTTTTTTCTTCTATTCTAATCCTCAGAATTGTTTTCAATAATCTATATTGACATTTGTGAGCAATTAGAATTGCCACTGCTTCTGTGCAAGATTTAAAAAGCCGGCAGACTGTTCTGCATCCTCTGGAAGCAGCTTGAGGCCCTAACCAAGTGAAACACCCAGTCCTACTGTGTACAGCACTGACCACAACAAAGGCTGTGGTTTCTCCCACACTAGCCTTAAATAGGTTTAAATTAATGCTATTCATCACTGGGTGGAAAGGAAGACAAGGCAAATCCATGCCAGCAGCATTGGGAAATTTTCTAACCCATACACTCAAACCTCTTAGCCATAAATGAACTGACCTCCATTCAAAGACTTAACTCCAGAACAACTTTTTCTCTCTATTCCTATTTACTCTCTGCCTTTGAACTTCCATCTTTTCCACTACATTCTAGGTGAAGGATTTTATTACAACATTCTAGACAAAGGATATTGTCACTGTCCTCAAGTTATGCAGAAAACACTCAAGGATACAAAGCCATAATTATCTCAAGCTAATTGGTTGCTAGTGTTATTTTTTAATAATTAAAAGATAAACTTAAAATCTTAAAACATGTGCATGTATTTTGAATAGATCCATCAGCTACAAAATCCACCTTGAGTTTATCTTTACAGTAAGAATTTGAAATACAACGAAATTCTTATTCTTTATTTTAAATATCGTGGAATATTAGTCTTACCCTGCCTTTTCCAAACATACTTTATCAGTATAAAGCATAGGATCAACTTTCTGCTAAGGAGTTCATTAAGGTACTGAAGAAGTTTAATTATATAATGTATAATTCTAGACTTGAGCATAAACACACACACACACCTGCTAACAGAACATATTGAATATATTTCTACATATGTAATACTTCTTTAAACTAATATGGTAAGTTACCTAAAAATTAAGACATTACCATAATTAAGTTGGCATACAATTATTATGAATAATCATAACAATCTAACATGATTCATTTAAATTTTTTAAATGATTATTCTATATGTACTGGTAACCTTATCCATATACTTATTCTGTATTTAAAATACTAGCTTTTTTAAAAAAAGGAATCATTCCCACTGCTTAAACAGCACTCTGGGTATAGCCTGGATGTGCACAAACACGCACATGAAGCGCACACACACACACTCACAGACACTCCTAATCTTACACCTGCTCTGAAGCAGTAGGAAGTGAATTCTCAATCTGTCAACATGACCATCTGGTCTATCTGCATATCACGGCTTTCTCTATTACTATATGAAGGAATGGCAATCACGAAGCCAAAATAAAACTAAAGTGCACCTGAATGGGAGTATCTCTCTTTTGGTTGAAATGGAATAATATGTGGCGTATCAGAGGAAAACTAGCAATGCTCTAACTAATTTAAAATGAGCATTCCCGACAGCATAATTAAGTGAACAATATGGTACAGGTAATATGGTAATCATTAATGCTGCTGTACAGGTTTACTGTACCAGTATCAAAGTTCTGAGACCCTGAAACATCTCTGCTATTCCTGGTGCAAGCACAATCAAGTGTAGGCCTAGCAATCAGTTACCACTGTAGCAAAGATTACTGTACAAGTAATCTCCACCTTCTACCTTAAAAATAACAAGTGCCCAAAATGCCATTAGGACAATATCAGTTAGCTTTGGTTTTGGCTAATTAACAGTTACAGAAATTACCTAACAAGTTTTGGTCACTTACTAGTATTTCAAAGTAAATTTTAAGATCACTAAAAATACTTCCAATCTTAGAAAATTCTTTACCTGAAAAAAGAGAAGATGGCTCATTGTGATTCAGCCTTGGGGTCTAACCCAGTTGAAAACTAGCAAAAGCTCTAGATGAATGAAATATAATTTCATTTGTTTTAGTTTTTAAATGTCATCACACAGCTGCCTCAGAGCTTTCAGCCTGCCCCACAACAGGCAATAACTACCAAATATAAATTGGTGACACTGTCATTCTATGGCATAAATACAGCAATATAGATCAGTCCAAGAGAAGAATCCTTAAAAAGTCTAACATCTTGCAAAATTTAACTAACTCTAATGAGAATCTTTGTAAAATCTGATTACATTACCAGAAGTTATACAGAAGCAGTTTTAAAAAAAGAAAAAACTCTCCAGAAAGTTCTCGGTTGAGTGCCTACTAATGAACAAAGGTTAACTTTATCTAAAAGGTCAAATGCCTGGTGGCTAAGGTTATGACCTTAACAACTTAAATTGTGACCTTGCCACGTGCCGGGTATATTGTAGATTCTGATACAGATCATCTGGTAAAGACTGGTCATAAATTAGCTTTACTGTTACACGCCCACAAAGAAAACCATTTGCCACAAAACCATAATATCTCCAAGTTGTCATATGATCCATGGGAAGGACAACTCAAATAGAGACCAAATTAAGGGCATAAAACGATTTTGTTCTTTTATACTTTTAACGAGATGAAATTCTCAGGCTTATGGAATCACTCCGATTTCACTACACATGTTACTGTTTATCAGCCACAAAATTCACACAGTTCTAATACCACTGGATTTAAGGGAAAATTTTGGAATGCAGTTCATGTATTATACTTTAGCATCTCAATAAGCCTTAGAATAAATCACTTCTGCTTTTAAAAAATGATAGATTCTGCATGTGCTTCCAATATTCTTTAAGATTTCAACTTTTTTCCCAAACAAGCAGCCAACGCACAAAGCCCTGATTATTATAGATATTTTTAAGAAGAAAAGATTTCCTTTCTATAGTCATGGTGGGGGCGAGGGGGTTAGAAGGAAAAAATTCAATATTTTCAAAGAAAGAAAGGAAAAAAAAAAGTGCACTATAGGTGAAAAGGCCACAATGGTTTTGGCATGTATCTCAAAGCACGTTTCAGTGTCTGCCTCCTGCCAATACTGGCAAGTTCTCAAAACTTTTAAGGAGGTAAAAACATTGTTTAGTGTTTACAAATCTTCAGTATTATAACAGATGCTTGTCACATCGGTTGTATGGAAGTTGACCGATCTACCTCATATTTGTATTGGCAGCTTCCCTTCAACAAATAACAGGTCTCTAAATCTTTTAAATCAAATTTGAAATATTTTCAGACAAAAGGCCCTTACTACTCTCTTTTGCAACCTTCCTGTTGCTCTCACAGAGAAGCAGCCATTACTGCGGTCCTGTGGAAACCAATGGCCAGACATTTGGCTGGTGTTCAGGCATAACGAGGGATTCTGGGATACATCAGGAAAACCAATCCTAAAGGTAGTCTGATCCACACTGCTGTCCATAAATCTTTCATAAGCAATAAGGATGCTAACTCTCCTAAGCAAGCTTCTAAATGTCATTTCACCAACTTCGCCCCTCCAGGTATCACAACCGGCAATTGCAACCCGTTAGCTCAAGGATTTGAAGCAACAGCATAATAATAAACCATCGACAAGGAAAGGTAACACATGCAATGGGAATAGCTTAGAAAGGTTGCATTTCTTTAAATCTAATGGAAATGCTTAAATCGAAAAAACAGGTACTGCTTGTGCTGATAAAAAACTTCACAGGCATTTCATTTTCATGTTATCTTGTAAGGAAGCAAACAAACGTTCTATATCACCTGTTGGCACCCTCAAGTTTCTATGTTGGCCAATTAAAGAATTCACTATAATTTATAAATCATTTTTCTAAATATCTAAAAGATAAACACAAACTTTGAAAGAGTGCTCCATGAAAACCCTTGTGACACATATACTTTTTGCAATCTCATGCACTTAAATAAATAAAAATAATTTTTAACTTTGCTTTAGTCATAAACAAAACAAACTAACAGCAGGGTAAAAGAGGGTTAAGGAAAGTCTATTTGTTCCTGTTTAGAGATCATTTGAGAAGTATTGCTTTTACATTTTTGCTACCCAGAAATGGCAAAAGCAACAGGCACTTCTTATAATTAAGTATACATTTTCAAAAACCCAAATATTTGAAACGCTTACAGAGCACATCTTCTAAAATACTCATCTATCCCCTGCCAACAGAATGCAAATGATGATGTGACATGCTTGCAAAATTAATTTCTCCAGTTTCTTAAGTAAGGACAGATGGATAACAAAAGTTCTTTCTAAATCGTATATCGAAAAAAAAATAGCAAATAGAATATCAGCTGACTTCTTTAAAAATCATCTAACATTTATAGAACTTAAAAATTTTTATTAAACAGTGCAGTGTTGACTTTATAGATATTATCTTCTCTCTCCTCTATGGACAAAGTACGTAAATAAACAAACCCCAAAACAATCCACTGGTAGGATTCCACAACTTACTTTCTTCCATCTGGCTCAAGTAACTGCCATGAAGGCAATCTAGCAAGACCGATATGTACATATAAAAAGTCAACAAGTTACACAAGACCTGAGCTCTCCCATAACACAATGAGCCTTTTGTCTAAAACAAGATGAAAGGAACAAAGTAAAAATGCATTATTTTATCCAGTCCTCAATAGTTTTATCCCGAATGTTGTTCTAAATACTGAAACATGATCAGGTGAAACAAGCCTTAAAAAACAATAACCAATTTCTTTAAAAAAAAAAATCAAAACAACTCATTGCCTCAATTATCAATAGTGACTTCTCAGCATTTTCATGCATTGTACAGGCAGGTTATTTTTAATATTAACCCTTCCATCATTTATTTACAGAGTTAGTTTGGTTCGTTTCCCTTAGCTATTGGAGAGGACATTGAGAATTCCTAAATACAAACCTACTAAGCTTGGGTATTAATATGATTATCTTTCCTTCATAAATGATCAGCAATTTGATAGCAATCTTACTTCCAACTAACTTCTTAATTGGCAGGGGGTTCAAGAGGCCCCAGTGGGTTAAATACATTCCCCACAGAAAAGCAACTAAAAAGATTGCCTCACCACCAAACTAAATGCTTTTTAAATAGATCACATGCCAGTTAAAACACACTATTTATTACAAGGGTTTTTCACTAGGCTACTTTCACCCCTCAACGAGAACTGTGACTTACACTTCACACCTGTCTGATACAAACACCTTGACAGCACCACTTACCCAAAGAACTGAACTTGGAATTCTCTCAAAGCTAGGCTTTTCCACCTGAATGAAGGCTCAGACACAGGCCTTCAGGCTTCTCTGACTTTGGTCTATCTCTGAAACCATAATGGCTTTATGTAAGCGGCCTGCAAGTTGGAGAGCTCAAGAATGGCGGAGCACACACACACACACACAGGCAGTCAAGAAAGAAACACACAAAAGAAAGCAGAAGAAATTCTCACCATCGCACTTACCTGCTGCATGCACAAAGTATGCCAAATATAAATCGAGTTCCTTAACAGAAACCCCTATGTGATGGGGTTGGACACAGAGCCCTGGATTAGAGCATTGTGGGGACTTTACAAGGCGCTCGCCATCAGTACTTTCCAGCGGAATACCTTTAAACAAGATGACCATAACAAGGTCCAACCTCCAGACTTTATCTGCCTGGCGGAGGCAGTCAATTCTTCGCATCTTGCCTTTCTGGTCTGGGTTGGAAAGAACACAACATGGAGGTTTTTTCCCTGTAACTGTAAGAACAAAATCCTCTCGATACTCAGGTCGGATATCTTTCCGTAACTTTGCCAGAAGTCGAGATGCCCACTTCTGCTTGACCTCTGGTTTTTCACTTAGCAATTCATCCTTCACGGCTCTCTCTTCTTCTTTTGACATACGCTTTTCATGCTTTTTGAAGTATTTTCGTTTTCGGGCCTGCAGGTTGAACCATGTGTAGGCGAAGGCTCGGACATGGGGCAGAAGTGCTTCGATGAAAGGATGAAATTCATCCTAGGGAAAGGGACCAAAACAAAAATATGAATAGCCTGAAAAGAAGAGGAAACAACTTTCTTCAGAGAATTACCTTAAAAATATTCCTCGTTTCACTTGAAATTCAATTCAAGCGTTGTATTACCTAAATCATACATAAAATCCCTAAGGGAAGTCAAAGGGAGAGGGGACAGAACTATCAGTATCATTTCTCATGATTGGTTAAGAAAAAATTGCTAATTTTTTTTTTTAATGTTCTCATATGTTCACTAAAGCATATCAGTTTCTATTGTTGGGCCTAGTCCCCAAATCCCTTTGATAGTAAATGAAGTTCATGTAAATGCTTATAAAAATATATAATCTTCACCCTATTTCAAGAAAGGCATATCTAATTTTGTCCCAGCCTTGACCTCACCACTTGTAGTACAGCCAGGGCCCGGCCGCCAGATTGGCAAATCCTAAACATTTAGATGCCAGTCAATGTTTATGGAAGTCTAGGAGCAAAAATCATCTCCACCATCAATGAAAACAAAGGCTTTCCCTCTAAAAATATTGCACGCAGACTGTTCCGTTTCTTATTCATTTTGGTAATATCTTGATTCTTCTTTTAAATATTATAGTTGCATATAATTTTTGAGTCAGAAAATTAGAAAAATTGGGCAAATCCTTATACAAAAGAAGAATTGGATATTTATTAGGCTAAAATAAAAAAATGTATGCCCAAGACATAATTGCTGATACTATAGGAATTAAACAAAAAGAAGAAAAAAATGACAAAGAATAGTGTACATGCCAGAGAGTAAACAGAATTCGTCACTATGACAATACTGTTACAACTAAATGCATTAAATTTGCTGATGTGATTATGAAATGCCTTCAGTAATGATCGTGCCTAAAAAATGGATCATTTAATTTTGGAAATCTATTCCAGCTTTTTCTCATAGAGAAACAGAGAACCTAGTATATTCCATGCTCATGAAACTCCAGAAAAATCCTCTTAAATTCAGGTAATTGGGAAATAAAATTGAACTTAAAGCATTTAAATTGTTTTTCCTGTTTTACTCAAAATGCTGGGTTTTATACTGATATTGGGTTAGGAAATATAAAAATAAAGAAAAAATTATACAGTAACCTCCACAAAGCTTTCAGAGTACATCTAACTTCTAATTAACTAATCCATGCTAACCTTATATGACTTCTTTCTGCCACATAACTGCCCGAAAAAGATAAGTTATTTACTTTTAAATAATTGAGGATGAGAAAACCAAAGAGATATTTGATGACTTTTAAAGGCTATAAGATAAATATTGTAAAATGTATTTTTTTTGGTTTCTTATAATGATTTAAATATATACTTTTGATGCACAAGTAATTGTAATGTCTAAAATATTGCTATTATTAAAGCAATTATTAAATTGTTTAGTATTCAAATGTAAACTGAGAGTAAACTGGTAAAATATTTTAATAGTCAAATATGTTAAAATTTTACAAATTATAATCAGTCATCAAAGCACAGTATATGACTGGTTTTTTAAAAGCAAATATATATAAATGTAATGCATAGTAAATCACTGCAATAATTGACATTAATTTTTTTCTCCCTGAATGAATTTTAGGCTCTATGTTTCAAGTTTAAGTTTGAAGACTGTTCTTTTTCAATAAAAGAATCCAGAAGAAAAGTAGTCAGCTTTCATAACACATGTGCATTCTTCAAGTGGAGGGAGAAAAAAGAAAAATATAAGAATTATATTATTTTTACCAAAATCCATTAGCATTTTTTAAATTTCTGATGTTGGAGAATCTTTCTTATTCCCATACTTTAGAAGAAATAGGGGGCGAGTCACAGTTTATCTGCTAAAGGTATATGCCAAACCACAGAGCATTTAAACATTACTAAATTCTGAGCTCATCCTTGAAATGTTCTTAAATACACAAATTTTAAGTTTGAAACAGTCCTTCACATTGACTGATTTTCTTATATATACAGGACATGCTGGGGACCAAGATTCTGTGGCGTTACGCAAAGAACTACTGGAGTCTCCCTTCAACGACACAGTGAGCTTTTACCAAAGGGAGGATTTCATTTTAAAGTCTCAGCCCCATTTTATAATGCAAGGAATAATTTAGCTCCAAACAATTCATATCTATGCTAAAACATTACCTGAAAGTTTTATTAATGCTAATAATATTTTAAATAAATATTATAATATGGCATTTTATTTGTCCGAAGACATATTTAAAACGCTCCTCAAAAAACTGCAAACTACAAACTCTGTTCATTCGTGTTCAGAAGCATTTTGTTTACCTGCTAACCAAATGCCCATATATCTCATCATAAAAATCTGTAAAGGAGGCCAACTATATCAACTAGTTGTTAAGAATAATCTAAGTCACCAATTTTGCACCAAAATTATTTATAACATATTATTCCCCAAAGGTTTCTAGAATGTGCCAATAAAACTGCACAATATTCTGTATAACTTTACTCACATGCACAATTACAGTGCTAGTTAATTTTTTAAAATATATCTTTCTCGACTCATGGTTAGAAATATTCCAGAACATCAAACTAAAGAGTGTCACTAGCTTGCAGGAAACGTCCAGGGATAAAATAAATGATTGGTTTTAAAAAAAAAAAAAATTACATGCCCTCATAAATCACATGGCTGAACAAAATACCATAAGCTATATAATATTTAAAATTATTCAAGAGAAAACAAAAAGAATAGTTTACATAAGTAGTCGGTGAGAATGTTACAGGCCACCAATAAAAACAAACCTAAAAACCTGTTCTAAAAGCAGTATTACTTTGAATCAGCATCTTAAATGTTGATCTGTTTGAAAGCAAGCCAAGTTTAAGAACCACAAAATAGTGATATTTCTGGAAACTACTTTTTTTTAAAGGTTCACCTATAAATTTGTCCTGGTTATCATTATATAGCCAGGTACATGTTTTAGTTATAATATGCCCATCCTTGATTAAAATAAGCTGTCTGGTATTTTCCTGGTAAAGTTTTGTAAAATTATATACAAGTAAGTGGAGTTTGTTCTTTCACTTAGAGTACTTTCATCATTGTGCTTACTGGATTTTTTTTAAATGAGCAATAAACTACTAAGCTTTTCTTTCTACAACTTCCTCTAAAGTATTATAAATAGTCCAGAATATTAAATAAATTGTAAATTATTTTTAAAAGAACCTCCCATAAAATAAATGAGCCTTTATCCACTACTTATTGTACATTTTTCCACAAACTTTTACACCAAATAAATGTTTCTATTAGTGGTGTTTTAGAAGAAGGCCTAGTGAATGTATCAATCAATGCTACCAAATATGTAGGAAGAAAAAAAAGAAAACTTTCTTAAATGTGATAATAGGTCAGGTACCAATAGAAGTCAACTTTGTCAAATACCTGACTACACACCCTGGGCCTGCATGGATACACAGGTATTCTCACATATGCACAATCCCAAAATACAAGTTTATCACTTCAGAACTCACTTAAGGAGACACTAAAGTATCTGTTAAGGTCCTTGCTTTCTGTTGCAGCACACTGGTATTATCTACAAAGTTCTATGTGTTGCAAACTTTTGCCAGCTAGAACTTCAGCCTTCGAATCTCAGCATTTTCACTGCAGTCTTTAATTCATTCAAATTATCTTACACTTTGCATCTTATCCATATGCAATTGTGAACCTTGCCAGAAGTGGTTGGAAAAGTTTCATTCCACACTTCCACAAGTTACTAAAATAGGAACTTTAAAAGTTTGTTAAGGGGGAAAACTTTTACAATAACTAAAAGCAACTGCTATCCATTATTAATGCTAGGCCTAAATCCCAAACAGACCATTTCGACATAAAAGATGCATTTAAGAGTCTTCTGAGATCAAATAGCCGGCATTATTACTGTTAGATATTGCAATAAGAAGGGTTGTCATGTGGGAAATAAATCCAGAATCGAGAGAGAAAAGAGAAAACTAGTGATACTTTTTAGCCTTCCAAAGTATTCTGGTTAAACCGTTATCTCCTGCTGAATGAAGGCAAGAAGGCAAGAAGTGGTAGCAGGTTTTTTTTTTTTTTTTTTTTTTTTTTTTTTAAGGGAGTGGTGAATAAACATTTTATTTGAAACATATAACTTCATGTAGGTGATTAATGGTCTGATTGCAATGTACCAAAGCAGTATGAAAGCTCACACTTTGCTTTAAAAAGAAAAATTTAACGCAAAACCACTCTGACTTCATGCCTTTTAGTCAAAGAAAATAAATAATATATTCAAAAGGGACCAGATTTGGGGCCGCGAAGTAGCAATATTTTGCCTGGGGGTGGTGCAGACAAGGGAGGGATGGACTGGGAGGGCATGGAAAGGAGGGGCGGTGGGGCGCAAGAGCCCCACGCTCCGAGTTGAGTCGGAGGGGAAAAGTTGCCCCCGTCCTGCGCGCGGAGCGGCCGGAGTAGCGCAGAGGCATCGGCGGGGGGAGTCGCGTCCGGCCCGGGCCGCTGCTCGGGCTCGCGGCCGGGAGCCCAACTCGGCCCGGAGCTCCCCAGCCCGCGGCCTCTGCCGCTCGCCGCCCTGCGCAGCGTGGCCTCGTCCCGGCTGCGAAACTTTCACTCGGGGAAAGCGAGCGATAGAGCCACCAGAGAGGGGAGAAGACGAAAGCTCCACCCGGCCGGTGCGGGGGGACGCGTGTCCACGCAGCCCCGCTCGGCCGAGAGCTCGCCGCCGCCCGCCCGCGTCCGAGGGGCGCTGTCCGGGCTGGGGCCGGGACGGCGGCCCGCGTCCCTCCCGCGACCGGACCCCGAAGGCTGACAAACAATAAACAAAAGTAAGAGTTTGGGGAGGTGCGAGCTCTGCGGCGGCGCGGGCTCCGGGAAGCGGGCCATGGGTACGGGCACCCGCCGTCTCCCCGCACCCGGGGGCTGCAGCTGCCCTGAGCTTGCGGGGTGCGCGGTGGGCTCCGTCGACGGCCCCCTCCCCGGGCGCCGCGGAACTACAGGAACCCTGCCCTGGGCAGCAGAAACGCTGAGTCCAGATTTCAGCGTGTCATGGGCTGCAACCCCGCTGAAACACGTGCGGGCGTCCGAAAACACGGCCGTTCCGCAGTCGGTCGCCCCGATATTAATTAACGCATTAATAAGAGGGCGCCATTAGCCATGTGCCCACACAAATGGCCGTGCAAGAGGAATGCACCCGCATGGAAACAAAGTTACTTTCTTAAAGCTGTAGCCCCCCCACGGGCACACGCGCGCACACACACAGAAACACGCGCAGACACAGGCACACACATGCCCCGGGCCGAGCTTGCGTGACGGTCCCGGGTTCCCCCTGCCCAGACCCAGACAAGCCCCCACTACCAGACCCCCCCACACACACCCTGCTCCAGTCCTCCGCATCCAAACAGCTGCTTACCTGGGTGAGACAGAGCGGAGAATACATAACTGCCGGGCGGTGTGGTGTGCGTGTGCGTCTGGGTGTGCGGTTTGGAGGTGTGCGTGAGTGTGGGTGAGAGAGGAGAAAGAGGGAGAGAGGAAAAGAGAGGGAGAGGGAGAGAGAGAGAGAGAAGGGGGGAGAAAAAAAAATCAAGCCTGCTTCTTGCGTTCACATTTCCAACTCGGCTCAACTGCAGCCAGCCAGCGCTATTGCCGCTCCATGAGCTGAACTTTAACCCCGCCTAGAGTTTCCCTACACTCCACTATACATGTCTACTGTACGCGGGCGTTAAAGGCATAGTGCACCCTTTCCCGCTCCCGCGCCGGCCCGGCCGGGTGCCCGCCAGCTGCCCGCGCGCCCGCCTCCGCCTCCGCTCTGCACCGCACCGCACAGCCGCCGCCCGCTCGCGCCGCCGCCGGCGGGGGGGGGGGGGGAGGTGTGGGGGAGGGGGCGGCTGCGGCGCCGCGCGGCCAGCCCGGTCCCCAGCCTCCGCGGCCGCTTGCGCTACCCGCCCGCTCGCTCTCTCGCTCCCTCGCTCTCCCCCTCGCTCGCTCGTTCGCTAGCTCTCTAGCTCGCTCGCTCTCTCTCTCTCTCTCTCTCTCTCTCTCTCTCTCTCGGCCCCCCCGCCCCCCCTTCCCCGCTCAGCGCATTACTGGGTAACGCAGTGAGGAGCAGTTACAGTCTGTACTCCCGGGCAGCTATAGGCTGCCACAGGATGTGCTTAAGCAAACAAAACTACTTTTCCTCATCCCCATCCCCCCACCCCCGCCGCAGACCTTCGCGGACCTCGGTGGAGGATTTGGGCAACTTTGCCAGGTCGCCCTGCACCCCCTGGGCCACTGTGTGGGCACGAAGAGCACCGAGGAGGAGGCCGGGCGACACATTTGCATGTATGCAAATTTCTTTTAAAAATCAGACCTCCTAGGTAACTTTTTTTTCCCCCTCTGAAATGCGGTACGGCTCAAAGCATTGTAATCTCTCCAGCGAAGCTTTCTGTGGGAATAGATTCGTCGGCAGAGGTAATTATGCACAAAATCCTGCAAACTTTGGGCAGCTTCAGTCCTATGGCATTCAGAAGCGGGGGTGGTGAGGAATAATTTCACACAGAAGATTCACCGGATTGGAGATGGGGGGGGGGGTCTGGAGAGAGGAAGGCGGAGATTAATGAGCATTCTCCCTCCCAGGACTCTGTAACTAGTGGGTTTGAACACAGATGCCATACAAAAAGTTCTGTCACGTTCAGAACCAACAGTGGTTTAGCTGGGACATCTTTTTTTTCTTTCTTTTTAGGAGGAAAAATATATATGAAAGAATATCCCCTTAGGGAAGGGATATATTCTGATCTACAAACAGTATGCCCAGAAATGGACATGGGTTATCCTTATGGTTCATAAGGATACCTGGGACATAACTGGAAGGGTGCCTTTTTGAATCCCCTTTTTCCCTCCCCCAGGTAATAGTTCTTAAAATGGAAAAGAGCTTCCTGCAATTATTTTAGGTTTGCTAAAGTATTGTTTTGGCAGAAAAGGGGGGTGGTTTTTAGGGTTTGGCAAGTTGCCAATAAGCCTGCTTTTCCAGTTTTTTTTTTTTAAACTTCATATTTTCTCTCTAGGCTCTCCTCTCCTGGAAAAAAAATGTATATATATATATACCTGCCTCTTCCAAATCTCCATCCCATCTTCTCCTTCTTCTGTCCCTAAGACAGTTTGCTGCCTGATGCATTTGCCAACCCTTCTCAAAATTCCAAAAGGAAAGAGAAGGTATCACATTGAATTGGACACTGGCACACAGACAGGGGAATCTGTTCCTTGGTAGAGGTGACATAGCTAGAGAGACTCTGAAAAGAGGAAATTCCCACTAGGCAAATGAGGGTGAATGATGTGTAAGGCCACTTTCATTGAGGCAATTTTCTTTCTTCTTCTTCTCTTTTTTTTTTTTTTTTTTTTTTTTTTTTGGTGAAGGAGCAAGAAATGTGTTTCTTGCTCTAAATAAAATCCTCTGAAATAATTCTGCATCTGTCTAAAGTTATTTTATGCTTGTTCTCTAGTTGCTTTGCTGCTAAAATAATTCCCCAATACTCAGAAACAATTCTCCACCCCCCCCACCTCTCCTCCTGAATATCCTTGAAAATCTCTCAGATTATTTATAAAGTAGTGAAGGAAAATAATTTCAATCTTTAATTGGAAAGTTCATTTTTTCCATACTAATCAACTGCATTTCCTTGGTTCCTCGTGGTTTTCAGTAAGGGAGAAACGTCCTAAAAGCCAAGTCCAGTTACAGAGAACATCCCTGGCCACGAAAACATTTGCTGGGATCTATAACTAAAACGCGCTCCAAGTTTCCTAGATAGAAGTTTCTGGCTGACGGTCCCAACATGTAACTGAGGCACAGTGAGAAGTTATTGTTTCGAGTGTGTACTCTTGGGAAACTCTCTTCCAGAGCAGATTAAAATCTTTTTTTTTTTTTGTAGGGGGGGTGTATTAAAAGACACTTCTGCCTCTTTTCAAAACAGCAAAGATTCTTACTTGTGATTGAGTCTCAAAGAAAAAAAGATTTTTTTTTTTTCAAAAAGGGACTGGCACGTCGCCCTGTTTTTTTTTTTTTTAAAATGGGGGAAAGTAATTTAATGCTGATATTTCCACTTTAAAAACTTCTTTTGTTGCAGCAGTGGATATGCCCGCGATTTCCAGCTTTCTGCGGTTAGCAATATTATCTTAAGTAACTTTTGGCGCCCTTCGTAAGACTTTTGGATATGGGACGATTGTTTGCGCCCTCTAGGCAAGGGCTGGATCCAAGTTCAGCACCAAAGCCCTTCACATCCGCTCCTGCTTTCTCTCCTATCTCCGCCAGCTCCCGCTCCCTCCCCCGCGCGGGAGGGGGGTGGAAGGCGGGGGATACACTACAAAGCACAGTTCCAACTACAGCCTTTGGAAACTAGACTGAGAAAAATACAGTAGAAGAGTTACAGTTACAGAAAGGCTTCTGGTAACTTTCTCTCCAACAGGCATAAATTTAAACACACACACAAAGAAACAGATGTTCCTCAAAGGGCAGACTGGGGGTAAAAAACATTTCCAACTCTCTCCCCTCTTCCCAGGTTGCAAAAGTAAATCCTTGTCCACAGTTCACAAAGATACCAAGACACATGAGAGAGCAGAGATGGGGTTAAGGGAGACTAGACAGGGCAGGGTAGGAAACACAGGTGAAGTATGAAAACTAGTTTACTGCAATCATATAAATGGCCCATTGTTAGGAAGGATAAACCCCTTATTGGAAATAACTGCTCCAATCATTTATTTTGCAAGTGGTAGGAGGCTGCCTTGAAATGGGATTGTCTCTGCGCAAAGGAGGCTCCTGTCATGCTCTCTGCTATCCATATTCTTCCTGGCACAGAGCCCAGCCTTGCATTTACTGTGTTTTATTTGCAGAAACGTTACCTTGCCAGCTTTAGTGAAATCCTCTTAGATATATAAATTACGTCAATAAGGTTTCACGTATATGTACATCTCAAATACCTCTCCTTTTGGAGGTTACTTAATAGGGAGATCTTATTAATATGATTTAGATTTTAATGCCCAAAGTAGTGAAGATAGCACTGGGATTCATAAGTGACAACACCATTTATTCTGTAGTTCTTACCAAGACTAAGTTTATTAACTAGCATTTTCCAACATTTTCTTTCTCTAGTTTCAACTTGCTGGTCACTTGCAGACTTTTCTTATATGCATATAAACCTAAATTGAATCATGTTGCTGAACTGAGCATCGAAGTGAATTCTAACATCAAACTGCATTTGATTGGAAGGCCTAAAGCCTTGAGAAATAAATGGGAATTTAATAAAAAAAAAAAAAAGGAAAGAACCTATATAATTTTCCATTCACTTTCCAATAGAATTAGGTGTCTATAATGTTCATAGAGGAGGAGGGAAAGGACACATCTTAGAAGCTGCCAGTTACTGTCTCCAAGACAAGCTATAGTTGGTTCCTACTGGACTGGCATCAAAGACTTGAACAAGAGGCCAGACTCCAGCTAATAGGTAGGGAGTCAACAATCTCCCACACTTTCACCCTCCATAGGGGTTGTGACAACAAAAGGAAATGTGAACAGCCTTACTGTTTTATATGCTACTGACCATACAACCTAAATAGCAGAATTCAAGAAAATATACTCCTTTATCCTTTTCCTTCCAAATCTATAAAACAGCTTTCAGTCCACCTATGACACATTCTCTCTTAAAACTATTCTTTTGAGTTCAAGGGAAGATTGCCCATTTCTTCAAAGGATTTGAAATGCCAGAGCTACTAAGAGAATCAGGGTGAAAAATTCTGTAATGCTGAGTATGCAATATCTTACTTCCCAAAGTTCACTACAGTCCCAAAATTAAGGCAAGATTTAGACACACATTTCCTAAATAAGTTGAACCTCTACTTCCAAAATAGTTACTAACTTCCTTAAATGTAAAAATAATAACTAATGCAAAATTAATTTTTTCCCTGATAGAATTTTTCCGAGTTTTCTTTCTCAAAGAGAAAAGGAGAAGGCGCACGATTCATGCAAAAAATTCCCCAATCAGCTTTTTCTTCTTCTTAAACTTGCAAACGCTTTCCTATTGTGCTTGCTAAATCCGGAAGAGCTTGTAGCTTTGACAGCTTGAACCACACCATCCCTTTCAGAGCCGCAGAGAACTTCAGATCTCCTCTGCCCCGCCCCCTCTGGCTCTTGCGAACCATTGTACACCCAAGCTTTCTTGTGATTGGATAAATCTTTTGTCAATCTCTCAGGTTGTCTCATTGATTAGAGGATCGAATCGTCAATTATTCTCCCGGTCCAGACATTTCTTTTCGTGTTAGGTTGACTGCTGAGGCCAGACGTCTTTTACAGAACAGAGCACGTACAGGATTTCCCCCCACCCCTTTCTGGAACCGAGCAAGCGCTAGGAGGAAAAAAAATCTGTTAAGCTCAGCAATTTTTTCAAATCCCGAAAAGGAAAAAAAAAAAAAAAAGGAAACCCGGTCTCTGATCCACATAGCAAAAACACCATCCGCAAAGCTACATCTTTAAAACAAAACCATCACAATCGACATTTACGCAGCAATCACTTAAGTGCATATGCGAGCTAGAGAAATTTTAAAGTCTTAGTCATTAAGCAAAATCATTCTACCATTATTGTTTATAAAATGCATATCGTATAAATGTAAAATAGAAAGTTTAAGATGTACCACGTACCATTGCAATGTAAAAAGAGTACGTGAGAAACTTTAAAATGCTCAGACGAATTGCTTCATTTGTTGTCCCCCTTTTTTTGCATTTTAAAAATATCTAAATAAACTTGGAACCGTTGAAAACCCGGAAGAGGTTTTTTTTTAAACGCTGTTGGCCAATTGCAGGCTTCTTGGAGAATTTTTTTTTTTTAACTCCAAATCAGAAGTCTTTTGCAATGGCAATGCACGCAGTCTCTCTCTCTCTCTCTCTCTCTCTCTTTCTCCCTCTCTCTCTTTTCTCCTCTCAACCCTCCCCCGCCCCTCCCTCTCCCTCTCCTGAAAAAGATCCAACCTGGACTGGCTGGGTCTCAGATTCTCTCTGGTTATGCCTTGTGTGCTTTGGATTGTATGAGACTTTGCAGAAGTTGCAATCCATTCGGCAGTCCCTCAGTTCCCTCCCTACCCTCTTGTTTATTTCCGCAATCGCTGCAATTTGCATAGTAACCACGCACTAGGCGGCGGCGGCTGCCTGCGGAGGGGGCCTGGAGGGGGGCAGGGAAAAGGCCTTGCCCCCTTCTCCCCTCCTCCCTTCTCTCTCCCTGCCAGTCTCCTCCTCCCCCACTGCGTGTGGCCAATGGGAGCCCCTGCCTTCAGCGCAAGCTCGGGTCGGGACAGGGTTCGGAAGAAAAGCCCCTGTGTTACTAGGCCCCGCTCACGGGATCGTGTTTTTGGCGCAGTGGAAGTTCCCCTGCTTATGGATCCCGCAGCGAGCACTGGGAGATGTGAGGATATAGTACCTTCGCCTGAGGTTGTGCGGGTTCTGCAAGTTTTAATCAAGTCTGCACACCTGCTTTCACGGTTTCTTTTTCCAGAGCCTCTCGTGAGTTATTAGGCTAGTTCATGGTGGTTAGTGAGAGATTTAACCTTTATTTGCACTAGTATAGACCAAGAGTTAAAGATCCTCTTTGGTGCATTAAATCTAGAGAATGCAAAATGTCACAGAGAACTTACAGTAAGATAAAGCATCCACCCTGGGTTTTGGAAAGAAAAAAGACAGTGGCTCTATTTTCTGCAGATGGCTGAGCATAGAATTGCTAGGTGGGCTCCCTGAAGAGTAAAGCCATTCCTTTAAAGCAGAAGATACAGTGACAGCCTACTGTAACTGCCAAGCATCTAATTTGCCAATATCCTTACAAATCCCGTGTTCCACAAAGTGTAAGGCAAGCCCTCCCTCCCCACAAGAGAAGAGCTGTTAAGAGTTTTGACATGGGGGGCGGGGGCCATTAAAGATAATTGTTGGAACATGGAGTACTTCCTTTCACTGGTTTGTCTTATTTCATTAACCCAGACTCTTTCTTTAAGACCATGTCATCTGGATATTTCAATGTCAAAGTTTTTTTTGTTTGTTTGTTTTAATCATCAAGATAGCCATTAGTTCAGAACAGGGACAGACAGCTCTAAAAGGAGAAAGTATCTCTTTAAATGGAAAGCGTCACAACCAGGCTTTTGAGCTTTGTGTTGTTGATTTTATTAAAAAAAAAAAAAGTGTTTGTTTGCTTCAGTTAAGTAGCTTAGGACATTTTGCTGAATAACTAACCGAGTTACAAGAAGAATGTCTGTTTAGCTAACTTGATAAAAATTATCCAATAAGTCAAAAAGAATAGAAAGCAACCTGGCAAGTTGTCAGATTTTCTTAATATTCTTGTAAAAGGACCTAATTAATAATAAGAATTTACACAGTTGAATTAGAAGTCAGAGACATTTCATATTTTATTTCAAATCACATTTTGGGTTTTAGTTTTGCACTTCACGAGTAGTCAACCGATCAGCATTTCTGGGAGTTTCCATACTGTGCTGTCCTTGGCATTAGACAAGCTTTGCTCTTCTAGCCTGCTTTTCACAAAAGCAGGTATTCTCTTACTCTACAAAGCCCGTGGCATTTAATCCAGTCCTTCACTAAGCATGTCCACTTGGCATACTACTTTCACCTAGAAATACACTTGTTGGCACATAGCTGTTTAAGTAAAAGAAAAAAAAATGTGTTTCGAAGTAACAAAATTCTAGGCCTAGTTCAGCTGCTACCAGGTCTTGTGAACTTGAGACCATTATGTAACACTTGTAAAATAGAACATCAACTTATTGGGAGAGTGGAGGGCTGTTTGTCAAGAGTTAAGAACCTCTGAAATGCAAGAGATATCAAGTTGTCTGTGTATTGCATTGCCATGGTCTAAATAATCCCTAATGCTAAGTAAGCCAGGCCTTGTCCATAGTTGATAACATTTCAGTACATTGTCTTTAGCTCATTAACTTGATTTACTGGGGTAGGTTGGCACCATTTTCAAAGTGACCTTTTATATTTCCATCTAGTCAACAAAAACATAGGCTTTGGAGTCAAACTTAACTTTTTAATGTTGGTCATACCATGGAATACTAGTCAAATTATTTAATCTCTGCAAGCTTTAGCTTCCCCATCTGGAAGATGAGAATTATTAAAATAATGTATGTAACATGCCTAGGGTATTTAGTGTACTCAATATGTGGTAGTTATAACAATACCACATTCTAGACACCATGAATGAATAGAGAAGAATAAAACATTATCTCTGCCTCCAAGAAACTTTAAGTCCTATGGAAGAAGACACAAAGCTTAATAATAATATAATGTGATAAATCCATTTTAGGTATATATAAAGAACAAATGGTAATAGAATGATCCGTTTTCTGTAGGTGTGACAATAATCATAGAGGCTAAAAAAGAGCAAATGATGTTTGCGTTGGGCCAGAAGTATAAACTTGTCAGGTGAGCAAGGGAGAAGCAGGGCATTCCTCTCTGGGAAAGAACAGTGGTGTCAATGTAGATAATGGGCAACAACAACAAAAAAAATAGGAATGTATTTCTAATATTGCCTAACTTGAATTAGCTTGCTTTACAGGAACTAAGGGTGAAGTTACAAAAGCAGGCCTTGGCAAGAGTCTTAAGAACTATTTAAACTTTCACTTGGGAGACTGGGAAAACATCAGAAGTATTTAGCCAAGAGATGTAAAAGGTCAGATTTGCAAATTAGAAAGATCATTCTAGTAATGGAGACAAAGAGAACAGAAAGAAGAGGATATCTTGTGCTATGGCATAGCTGGAATGAATAAAAAAAAAAAGAAGGAAAAAAGAGTGGATGGCAGGAGAGAGGTGAGGAAGCAAGGGAAATCCAACACTGATATTATCTTTCAGGGATTTTGATCAACAGGAACAATTTAGAAGTAAAATATTTCTGGATCATGCCAAAATTTAAATATCCAGATGTACAGGATGGTCAGTAGTGTAAGAGGTTCTCTCTAGTCCACAAATTGCCACTTCTATAATCTTAAACCTACTAATATTAAATAATATTAAAATAATACCAGAATCAATAGCTTTTGTGGATTGTTTACATTGTTTTGACATTATTTTTGATTCTTCTTACTCTCTGAATTTTCATTCTGGTAGCCACAGCTCTACCATGCCCTTGGAAATCAGGTGCACATCAAGTAGGGTGACTTTGTGTTGCCAACCCCATTGAGAGCCTCAGGTTTCCATGTAAGTTGGCTTTATGCCTTGAAAATAGTAGGCTCTTCCAGGAATTCTGCTTTGTTGACCCAAATAAAAACATAATCCTCTTGTAAGACATTGATATGGAAACTAGAACATCAGAGTCTTACAGAATTAGAGTAATAATTCAAAATTGCAATATTTTAAATAATCAATTTGTTTAATGTATAAATTAAACAATTTTGACACAGAGATATTACTTTACATTTTCTTGATTTGCCTAAATCCTATATCATCCAAAGCACTTTTTAAACAAAGTGACCACCACAGGCATTCAAAGGACTAACATAGCAATTTAAATGATAAACACTGCAAGTAAAATTAAACACAGGAATTAATGAGGCCCTCAAGTAACCAAGTTGTGGCAGACAATTGTCACTCCCCAACCCCCAATCTGTTCTTTCTCTAGTGCTGGATATATAGATGAATAGTTTAGAGTCAGCATTTCCCAGGCTTCCTTGCAGTTAGGTACTGTATTTCAATGCACAATCATAGCTTGCGCTGTTTTTTTTTTTTCTTCAATTCAAAACTTGGTTTATAACCTTTCATTGTGTAATCATCACATGATATCATTCTGTTCATCATGCCAATTAAAAGGGAAACAGATCAGAAGTGCATTCACCAGTGGCATGTAGATGTATGTCAAATTCTTTTTTTCACACCGGAAAGATGCTTGCTAAATTGTCAGGAAGAAATGATGTACATCAACTTGGACTATTCAATTTTAATGTGTATTCACAAGTATTTTGTGCATCCTAATCTTGCACCAAAGACAGTTTAGTAATAAATAATTCTTAAGTAACATTGGCACAATTAAAAAAAAAACAGCTTTACATAATGGTTGCACCCCTCTTTTTGCAAACAAAAAAAATGGCTTAAAATCGGCAATGTTTATGCAGTGAAAATATGGTATAACATGCAAGTAAGTTCTTCCTTTTTCTTTTTTAAAACTTCTTAATGAAATGTGAGCAGAACTGTTGAGTGCAACTTTCATGCCACTTGCTTAGAAGAAATTGTGCTTGTGGCTCTTTCCAGAGGCTGCAATGAGGCCATCTTAGAGCCCTAACTTCAACTATGAAGACTAGGACAGTGGCCTGGGAGAGAAGACAATGATAACAAGGAAGGAACTTGAGTCCCTAAATGACCTCATGGCGCAGAGCTGCTTCTACAGTCTGAATCATATTTAAGCCACTTTGTTTTGGAGTTTCTGATACAACAGCCTGTCCTTTACTCTAGCTAATAATCAAGACTATAAAACAACTTCATAATAACTTTGAGTAGTTTTCTCTCAGAAATCATATGGCCTTTCCCTAACCTGGTACGTAATACATTTGATTTTATTATCAGTCTTCTTCCCCAGATTCCCTCCTGCTCAGTCTCTCCCCCACTGTACCCTCATCTCAGCTCCAGTAAATGACTCACTTTTCGCTTTTCATCACTTCCTAACACACCACGCATGTTAATCCCTCTTTTTTTTTCCTTGTTTGCATGATTCCTTCTTCCCAGAAGCCCCTCAAAAGTTTTTCCCTGTTCCATTCCTTCTTTCAAGAGCCAAGTGCTACTTACCAACTTCCCCCAGAAGAACTGGTCAATCCCTCTAAGCTCTTTCATTCATCTACAATAGCTCTGTTCACATTACACATCCGCTATTTATTTCTTTCTGTCTACTAGACTATACGCTCCTTTAAAGTGCAATCATTTTATTCATCCTGTATGCCTGGAAGCAAAGTGTCAAAGTGAGTATCAAACCCTCAATTAATTGGTGATGAATTAATGTGTGAATTAATACATGAACAATTGACTACCTTTTTTAGCCTTGAACTCTGATAGAAAATAGGGTCAGGAGTAAGATCAGTGCAAGATGGCATCATCATAAGAGGATATTTCTAAGTATAAATAGCAAAATGTTGAATTTGCCCTTCATAGGACATGCACATGTTATCATCTGTACCCTTCCTGCTGGGTGACTGGGTCAGGCATTGCTATCTCACCACACAATGGAGGAAACTGAGGCTCAGGAAAGTATGGGGAGCCGCTCAAGGTCATTCACTTAGTGAATGGTTGTATAGAATATTCAGTTCATTTAGAATCCTCCAATGCTTTAGCTTGTGTTTAGGCCTCAATTTTTTTTAATTTTTTTTTTTTTTTTTTTTTAGTTGTTGATAGACCTTTATTTTATGTGGTGCTGAAAATCGAACCCAGTGCCTCACACATGCCAGGCAAGTACACTACTGCTGAGCCACAGCCCCAGCCCAAGGCCTCAAATTTTTAAAAGTACAATTTTGATGGTTAGCTGGCTCTAATTGTAGCCTAAGGTAAATATATGGACTTGGTTTTTGTTTGTTTTGGGGGCACTGGGCTTTGATCCTGGGGCCACTTAAGCTTTGAACTATATCCCATCCCTTTTTTATTGTTTATTTTGAGACAGGGTCTTGATAAGTTTGCTGGGGCTGGCCTGGAACTTATGATCCTCCTGCCTCAACTTCTCGAATAGCTGGGATCCCATGTGTACATCACCACACTTAGTTGGGACCCATCTTCTTATCTTGTATACACCACAATAAACTGCACAAGACTGAAAGTGATGTCCTATAACTGAGCTGCGAGGAAAGCCAAAGAGGAAATCCTGCCTGAAATAGAAGCAGCAAAGTATGAGTTGACAATTTACAGGAGAAAGCTGAAAGAGAGCTCAGAAATTTCCAGCTACCACAGTTTACAGATGACAAAACTGAAACTACCAGAGTTAAGGAGCTAGCTCGTGGCCAAACAGCTGGTAAAGAATTAATCCCCAGTCCAGTGCCAGTTTCATTACATCATGCAAAGGATATTTTTCAGGAATGAGAAAGGAGTGAGTAACTATCTCTGGTATCAAAATAAGAAAGAGGCCTGGGAAAGGCAAGAATTACTGTCAACGAATGTGAAAGAGGAGAGGAAACAGTTAATTGCTTGAACAAAATCCAGGCTAGTGCTTAAAGATTTACCCAAATGTGTTTAGATAGTTAAAAGATAATTTTCAGGAGAAATAAATGAAGGTGAAGGCAGGAGTCTAGAATCCTAAGGTAGAGTCATGACTAGATGCTTAGAGCTGTCTGCCGACATGGGTTCCTATTCTCTACTCCTGGTGGCCTTGGGCACTTCAACTTCTCTGACATCCCCTCAGGCTTTCTTCTCTGTACAATGTAAATAGAATCAGCGTGGCTTGCTTCAAGTAGTTTTGTGAGGACTCAAAGAAATCATGAATGTGAAACTGTTCAAAACATTTAAGTTTCTGTTCTATAAAGGCCTGTACCACCAATAGTTGTTAGTAGAGGTTTATATAGAGCAAATGTGGTTCTTTAATCATATTTATCCTGCCTGTATCTTGTCGGCTTTAGAGTAGAAGTATATGTGCAACACACACACACACAATCTATTAAGATAAAAATAAAAAGTGGCATCAAGGACAACATTCAAAGAGATTCATACTTTGTTAAAGTTGACTTAAAATTGTGACTTTCAGGGCTGAATCTCTAGCTCAGTGGCAGAGTGCTTGTGTAGCACATGTGAGACACTGGATTTGATCCTCAGCACCACATAAAAATAAACAAAATAAAGGCATGCTGTCCATCAACAACTACAAAAAATAATTAATTAATTAATAATTGTGACTTTGAGTTTCCTGCTAATGAATTCAAAGAGGGAAAAGTAAAGACTTAGGAGAGGTACAATATTAACATGATTTTACAATTCTAGAAAGGTTATCCAAAAGCAACACGGATGTTCTGAGGTATGAAAAAGTTTGACACATGATCTCCCAGCACCACCTTTTCCAGTGCCAGGGTATATACATAGACCCTGTGGTCATGTCCAGGTCCAGCTTCCTCTGATGCATTTAACCAAGTGCTCAGTTGCTGTGTAATAGTCCAGCCAGGATAGAACCAGAGAGAGTGGGAAGATGGGAACCCCTCAGCTACAGCTTAAGGGCCTTGAGCTATTGATACTAGTGCTCTCACTGAGCTAAACCAGAATGTCCATGCATAGATATAGGCCCAGAAAATCAGCAGTAAAGAAAGGCAAGCACTGCTGGAGACTGGCTACTTGCACCGGTTGTCTTCACACATTTGTGATGATATTCCTAAGTCACATTAGACTCTCAAAAAAAAAAAATTAGGAAGGAAATGGGAACTTGACAACCCAGTTGGCATGGACACTGGACACTCTCTTTTCCAAACTTCCCTCATAGCTCTCCATAAGGTGACCCAGGATGCAGTCGGCAAAGGAACTCTAACAAAGGATACTGTAGAACTGAGGTGGTTCTTGTTTGATACAACAAGCAGAGTAAGTGGGTAGCGTGCCTCAAACCAGGATTACAGATAAACTTAGAAACATAACAGGAAAAAAAATGCCTATGTAGATCAGAGTAGGGAAATAGGATACAATCTAATAATGTGGGTTGTTTGGTTCTATTTTTTTATGTTTTCTACTGGAAATTGAATCCAGGGGCACTCTGCCACCAGCCCTTTTTATTTTTTATTTTGAGGCTGAGTCTCCCTAAGTTGCCTGGCTGGCCTTGTGATCCTCCTGCCTCAGCCCCCACCAAGTTGCTGGGATTACAGGTGTGCACCATTGTGTCCAGGTAAACTGATATTGTTTGGATGATCTGATAGGGAAATGTCAACATTTTCTTGTCAAGTTGTGGTAAAGTATGTATAATACTACATTTATTGCTTTAATGATTATTAAATGTACAACTCTGTGACACTAAGTAGATTCACATTGTCACAAAACCATTACTACCATCCATTTCCAGAACTTTTTCATTTTCCCAAACTGAAATTCTGTATCCATTAAAAAATTCCATGCTTCCTCCTCTTCCTCTTCCCAGTGCCTGATAATACCATCATATTTCAATATCTATGAATTTTACCACTGTCAGTATCCTATGCAAGTAGAATCATAAATATTTATTCTTTTGTGACTGGCATATTTCATTTAATATAAAATGTCTTCAAGCCTCATTCATGTATAACATATGTCAAACTTCCTTCCTTTATGCAGCTGAATAATATTCCATACATGTCTATACAACATCTGTTAATGGACACAAGCAGTTTGCTTCCAAAACTTTTGGTTGTTTTGAATAATGCTGCTATGAACATGAATGTGCATAAACATCTATTTGAGTTCCTGCTTTCAAAGCTTTGGGGCATAGACCCAGAAGTTGAACTGCTGGATTACATAGTAATTTTATTTTTTAAATTTGAGAAGGAAGGAACAATCTTATTTTTTTTCTTTGGAGAAAATATTGAATAATTTCTTTAATTAATTGTGTCGCTTATGAATTTGATTTTATGAGCATTAGGAATTTTGGATTCTGGTCCCAGCACTCCCACTAATTGTGTGATTTTGAACATATCTTGAGTTATCATGACCTCTTTCAATTTCTTCATCTGAGAAATCTCCCAATCTCCGCAACTCTCCTCTTCTCTAGTAGTGCTGGGGATTGAACCCAGGACCCATACATGATTGACAAATACTGTACCACTAAGCCACACTCCCAGCTCTGAAAAATATCTTTGAACTATTTGGATATCCAAGATCTTTTGAAATTCTGGAGATCTATAGTTCTGTATAAGAGAAATATATGTATATAGGCTCATTCATTCATTTCATAAATATATTTGAGTGCTGGAGCAGTTGCTTTCTCAAAGATAAATAAATATGGGGCTGGGTTGTGGCTCAGCGGTACAGCACTCACCTAGCACATTAGAGGCCCTGGGTTCGATCCTCAGCACCACATAAAAAATAAATAAATAAAATAAAGATATATATGTAATAAGTGTTATCTAGGAGCTATGGGAACCAGAAGGAGGTAGGCTAGGGTGATAGTTAAAAGAAATGGTTAGTTAAAGAAAGAAATGATAGCTAAATAAAATGGCCTGCTAGCTAGTGGGAGGCTGAAAGGTTGAACTTGAAACAGAACATACTGGTCCTTGTGATGAGATTTTAAGATCATAAACTTTACCATGACAATTATGGGGAATCAGTAAAGGATTTTTAAAAGGTAGTAATAGGAGGAGTTTTTGTTTAGAAAAATCACTCTGATAGCACTGTAGAGACAGATTGTGGAGGTCCAGAAACAAACTAGCTAACCTTTCTTGCCTTCGTTATCTCATCCCCCCCCACCTTTTTTTTTTTTTTTGAAAATGGGAAAGTTAATCAAGTTGTCCCAGAGCTTAACCTGGAACAAAAGACACTTGATTGAACTCATTTAATCTTGATAAATAACACTACACTATACTTCTCTTTACCATGAAAAGCGTGGTCACCACTTCTCCCAAAACTATGTAAACTGCTCAGCTGATCTCTTCACTATTGTTGATAATATATTAACATCTTCAGGTCATTACTTTGCCAGCTAATGGTTTAGAACTACAACATTAGAACACTTGAGAGAATTCTGATGGGAGTTTATTATCCTTTTGTAACATTAGAAAGTAAATACTGTGTTGGGGGGGGGCGTGTATAGCTTAGTGCTAATGTGTGTGCTTAGCATGCATGAGGCCCTGGTTTGGAGCCTCTGTAACACACACACACACACACACACACTCATATAATCACATATTAATATAATACTTCACATTTTATGAGAAAACTTTACAAAGTACATATTTGGCCAGGTAGAATTTTTCCCTAATTGTGATAAGAAAAGTAGTTTAATTCTGGCTTTATCTATTATTATTTATATATACAATGCACTGTTAAAAAAATCATAGAATTACACTGTGATGCTATTTTTCTCTCTTATATATCTTATTTTCTATGCTATTAAAGTTACAAGTTGGGCTGGCATCAGCAGAATTCTGTACCTATGGAAACAATGAATAATCCCTCTAAGGCCAATATCTTTAATGGGTCAAGAAAAGAAGTCGGTTTCTATCTCAGATCACATGAATGCAGAAATAAGGTGTTTGGAAAAATACTATGGGTTTTAATATGCAGGAATAATGCCTAGGTGTATTGCAGATGTTAAGATTCATTTAATCAGTAATGCCTTGCCCAGTAAAAATATAATGCTGGAAATAATGGAATTTACTTTCAATACATTTTGTCAGCTTGGCATAGTTTTTATTTTGTGTTTACCAAGGAAAGAAAACCAAAATGAGAGCAAGGAGAACCAATTATAAAGAGTGCCTAAATTTGGCGACGATGCTTGAAACTGCCAGTTGGTTGCAAGCAGGGTCAGATTGAAAGCTGAAAAATTAAAGTTTGTAATGTAGTTGGTATGCTTATAGTATATTGAAGAAAGTGTGTTTTTTTTTTTTTTTTCAAAAAGAGGCCAAAGAATGGTGCATGTTTCTGGTTTTAACATTATTCTTATTAGTTTGCTAGTCCTTGCATGAGCTATAAAGTTGACAATAAATCAAACATATTTTAATTTGTTGTGAGATAGCAGATAGAAGCAGAATTTTCCAAGCTGGTCCTCTGCCAAAGTATTTCTACTAGCCCTACTCTCTACCAAAATTTACGCCATCATAAATTTTTTTTTTAAAAAAATTGAACTATCAATTAAATTCAAGTTTGAAAAACATTTACTGAATGTTGCTGGTCTGCCAGGTACTACATTAGATTTGGGGATGCAGGACAAGTAAGGGATGATCTGGTCTTTTAAAGCCTGTGATTTTAGGCAAGTTTGGGTTATATTATTTGCCATAAAGCTAGAACATAATAGTCTTCTCCAGGTTAGTAACAACATATTACATGTGGCATTGCATCAAATAGAAAGTTGCAACCCACCTCTCTGTCCCCCTTCACATCCAGAACCTTTTATTAATAGGACTATCTTTTTGAAACACTTATTTGAATATCAGATAAATAGTAAGTACTATGTCCACACATCTCAGCATGTCAGTAAATTCTGAAAATGTAATATGGATGATATTTGCTGCAAATCAGATTAAAATAGTTATTACTGTTGAATTTAGTTTCTCAAAGTGGGAAATTGAGAAGACAATTTAACTTTATGTTACAGATAATCGAAAGAAACACTCACTGCAATATCAAGTGTTAGTTAAAATACTGTTTGAATCTGTTTTTGTTCTTAGTTTTTGTAGCATGTCCAGAAGGGAATTTTTCGTAGTAGAGAATAAAGTTCCCACAGTCACCTGTTGTTTCCTGAGCTAAATGCTCTTAACTCAAAAGGTATTGAAGAGCTTATGAAACTCATCCCCCTTTCCTTCTTTTTCTTTTGTAAAGTTAAATAAAACCCATGGTTTTACAAGGGTCTATATTGTTTTCACATTGTTACTTGATCACTCTAATTGTTTCAATTTGCTCAATACTTTTGCTTTAATTTTTTCAGATGTAACATTATAACCTTAACTATTATAAATTGTTGTCTTAGTGTTTATGACAACAGCAACAGACTTCCATAGTCTGTAGATAAAATAATTTCATTAACCACACATATACACACAAAATTCCTCAGCTTTTAGAGTAATATATAAATTTAATAGAAGAATACTAACTCGGAATTAACAAGCACTTCAGTGATGGAATAATCCCTATATGAGAATTCTGAAGTTTTTTTTTAACCATGATATTTTATATCAAAACCCAAATCAACTAATTAATAAAATTTTATAATTAATATTTGTAGTATCAGGTATTTATTAATATCAGCAAATAAAATATTCATTTACCTTAATAAAAAGTTCTAAAGCAACAATACAGTAAAATTTTTACTTAACTTTTTCTACAATAAAAAGTTTGGTTTGCCATTTTCTTACCCTTTAAAAAATCCATATCAAGAAAGTTTTAAAAGGCAATTTTGTTACCTGACTCTGTCATGGCAAAGCATGGCTATATAGAAGATACCACAAAAGGTATTAACTCAGGGCTGGGGTTGTGGCCTAGGTGTGGTATAGCACTTGCCTAGAACATTTGAGGCACTGGGTTCAATCCTGAGCACCACATTAAAATAAATAAATAAAATGTATTGTGTCCATCTACAATTAAAAAAGATTTTTTTTTTTTTTTTTTTTTTTTTTTTTTTTTAGAAAAGTATTAACTCAGATTAACTGTAGGGGAGCATTTCACAAGTTCTGGGCCCTGCCTTATGCCCAACAAAAAATTCTTTGCTAGTTTTTGTATGTTCCTATGTGAATTTACACATTGTGATAAGTCACATTTATATAGCTATAAATTAGACTCATACTCAACTTTGAAACCCTGAAATCTGGGTGTTTAAGAAGAAAAGGACAATGAATATCTGCTGCCTGGAAGAGTACTGGCTTCCCTTGAGTTGGTAGGCCACCTCTCTGTAGCCCTACATGTTAACCTACTTCCATTTGTCTCTTCTCTAGTGGCTAAATTATAATACCCCTCTATTTCCACATCATGGTAACATGGAAGTTGTGTACTGTCTATAGATTGTGGGTTGTGAAACGATGGCTCAAAAACGTAACCAACTTACTATGTTTTAAATGTTATTTTCCAATCTCTCCCCTCCTTCCAGGGAAATAGAGGTCTTCTTGCTTCTACTATCTATAGGTTGGGATCACATATTAAGATGAGACTGAAAGAACCATCTGGATGTCGCTGCTGGCTTTCTTTAGGGCAGCTACTCATTTGCAATCTACTCTGTACTTAAATCCTTTAAAACTACAAATATACTTTGAGAAAGTTACATCACTGTAAACAAAGACACCTTGTTTAAGTTATTATTATGCAACACTGTGACATTACTTACACATGACACTGCAATTATCTTCTCAAATTGACAAATAACACTATAGCTGTGTAGGCAGCTTCAGGAGAAGTAAAAACATAGGATAAACATGTCAATGCTAATGTTTATGAATGAAAAAGGTTTTCCTATGCCTGAAACATACTCAAGTTTTGTCCTGAAAACAAAATGGGATGTCAAAATTGTCCTCCAAATCTTCAGAATATTACTTTTTAAATGTAGATTGGCAGTCTGATATAATCCCTATGCTTGGCTACAGAGAATAGGGACACAGTATTATAGTAAAATTCTGGATGTGCTTTTTAAAAATTTACAGGCATCATTACACATCTAGTAATAAATTTGTTAATTAGCCATCTCTCTCTCTCCCCAAAACAAACCAAATAAATAAACAATAAAATAAGAAGGTGCCTGTAACCCCTGGGTTATGACTGCACCAGGTGATCTTTATCAGATCTGGGAGAGAAATTGCCTCCCGCTGCAGTTCAACTGCTGCAGTGGCTTGCTGTTTAAATAGAAGACCAAGGAAACATATTCTGGACACATTTTTATTAAAAATCTGATAAACAGACAAAAAGGATCCGTTTTTAAAGGAAAAAAATGATAACCACTTGTCAGAAGAAAAAAGCAAGTGAGGACAAACGACCCCCACAAGTGCCTATGAACATTTCTCTCCGGTGGCTGTAGCAAAGCTGACAAGGACGGAGAACCAACAAGGAGGAAGTGAGAGAAGGAAGAAACAGGATTCAAAGCGTCATCTCCATATCTGCAAAGGTATGGCCTCCCCAAAGCTCAAAAAGCAAAAGCGGTGGTGGCCATTTTCATATATATATATATATATATATATATATATATATATATATATATATATGAAATGGAACAGAAAAGCTTTATCTCCCTTTCTGCACTACCAACAGCTTGGTTCTTTCCCGCAAAGGTTAAAAAAAATTATTTATTTATTAAAAAACAAAACAAAAACAAAAATGCAGGTACAAAACCCAATCCACATACATCCTTTGAGACTTCTGCAGTCAACTCGTTTCCATTTGGCAAGTTGCACTCAAGGAGACGCGATCTTGAAAAATCAATCCGTGCTCGCGCCCCCGCGCCGCCGCCGCCGCAGTGG
Organism: Urocitellus parryii; assembly: GCF_045843805.1. Classification (NCBI taxonomy): domain Eukaryota; kingdom Metazoa; phylum Chordata; class Mammalia; order Rodentia; family Sciuridae; genus Urocitellus; species Urocitellus parryii. The sequence goes on along the minus strand of NC_135541.1, from coordinate 43,341,945 downwards.
CCACAAAATTAGCGGCTCCGAGGACATTTTTGCCGCAGTGCACGTCCGCCGTAACCACCGAACACTCGGATGAATAATGGAAGCATAGCGTGGAGACAATCAAGTTGATTTATCACGCAAAATAATTCACTGCTTCAGTCCGGCTCTTGGTTCTGTCACTTTAAATCACAAACGCGCGCATACACAGATCCATAGGCGCTCACACGTGCACTGTACACGTGTGTGTGTGTGTGTGTGTGTGTGTGTGTGTCCGCGCGCGCGCCAAAGCCAAGTGGAATGATTCCAAATTGCTTCACGTATATGAAGGGGGTGGGGGAGAGCAAAAGAGCCCGTCACCCCAATCCCTGCCTCCACCTTTTGCAGCGTGGACGAGTGGCTTGTGATGCAGCTTGGCGCAAAATAAAGTCTGAACAAAACTAGACTGTGAGACTAGCACGTCCCGGAGTGAAACCAACTGACGTTAACGCAGACTCTGTAAAGACTCGGATCATTTGCAGGCAAAACTAAAATTCCCCCTCTTTAAACAGGAAAAAAAAAATCATTAATTGGGGTCAAATCTAAAACTCAGCTTTTAAAATGCAGGCACATGTGGGAGACTCCGCTTTTGCAAGTTCCTGGGTCAACATCTGGTGAAGACATTCCAGAAACACATCTGAAAGGAAGAAAGGAGTAAGACAGCCCCTTCTTTATATCTCTTGGGCCAAAAAAGGTTGTTAAAACTTTTTTTTTTAATATATAAGTGTGTGCTTAGTCTAAATACTTTTATAGTCTAAATACATTTTGTCAACTCTCAAGGCAGTCTGGGGTGGGGGAAGAGGAATTAACTTGGTAAACTAGAAGTAGGGGTTCTTTGTAAGTTTGGGAAGGTCCTTTTTCCATGGTCCTCTTTGCTCATCTGCAGAATTGCAAAGGGTAAATAAATGATGTGCTTTCTAAGGTCAGTTTTTGTACATACACACCATGATTCTATCTAGGAGGGACTGATGATGGGGTGATAATGTAGAGAGAAAAAGAGGTCAACATTCTTCAGGTGGTATCCGTTTAAACTGATGGTGATAAAAGGGGATGAAACCAATAAGCCTGAATCTTTAACAATAAAGAGTGTGTCTATATTGAGAGCTGTTATTGTCCTAGTTCTGAAGTGTGTGTGTGTGTATGTGTGTGTGTACGTGTGTGTATGTGTATATATATATCTTTGAGAATGACAATGTAATCTTACAATTATATTTTTGAGGAAGGAAGAAAAGACTATTTTCAAGGATCAGCCAGAAGGATTTGGGGATTAGCACAATTTCAATGTACTTGTTTATTAATAATCAGTAATACAAAATGCATCAAAATACTTGATAATTCAGGGAAAAATAATTTTTTTAATGCACAAGAGCTCTGTGCCAGTTTGGCTGTCTAGAGTGACCAAATTAATAGGATTAATTACTCCCTGACACTTTTCTGGAAAACAGCTCTCTAAGCAGGATCATATGCAGGGACTACTGTTAGATACCCTTCTCATCCTTATGGAGAGTGGTCGAGGGCACAGGTGCTAGAGTCAACCACTAGCTAGTTTTGACATACACTAGTTGAGTTATCATAGCAAATTAGTTAGTTTAGTTGTGCCTCAGTTTCCTGCATTTATAGAGATTATATCAGCAACAAATTCATAGGGCTGTCATCAGAATTAAATGAATTATCAAATCAGTAAGACCAGAGCATGGCACATGTAACAACTCAATGGATGTTAGAAGTTATTATTACTCCGGTGTAAACACAGGGAAAGCAAGGTCAGATATAATAGAGGAATTTTTGAACTGCTCCTGGATTTCAGCTGAGGCCTCTAAGCAGTTTATTTTATCTGGCTTTTATGATGTCAGCATGAAGAAAGGAGCTCAGCAGACTTTATTATTATTAAGAATAGGCCAGAACATTCCTTACCAAAACTCCAATCCCATTCATACAAGAGTTAAGGTACTGGAAAAATTTTCACTTGACCAGATTAGTGGAAATACGCACCATTGACTCTGTATGTTGAGTGCACGCTTATTAATCAGTGTCATGACTATCCAGGTGGGAGGAAGCTGAGATTTACTTTGGAGAGAAATTTCCAAGGCATCAGTTTCTGCCTGTTTCTCTTGTGATGCTTTCTTTCCTACACAACTTGTTACCTTAGGCTTAGTCTCTGTAATTGAATTATGAAGTCAAAACAATCTCAAATCTGCGGAGTGCTCCTTTGTGTCATTATTAGTTTAAAGGGAAAGAGGGCATCCTGAATTTCTCTCCCCTCCTAAGGACCCCCAAGAGTGCAGACTTAAACCAAGTTTTAGGAAGGGTCACAGGAATGGAATGCTTAAGGGAGAAATTCTGCTAGTGTTTGCAGTTTGGGATTGGAGGAGAGCCGCAGTTAAGCTTTATAGAGGAAGTGGAGATTAGGTGTTTCCAGAACAAGGTAGGCGCTGGCAGGCTTAGGTCACTGCTTGTAGGAGAGTAATGCCCCACGGCTTTCCTCGGTGCACTCTGAAACCCTAGTTGCATTAACTGTTTTAGCAGGGGCGGGTAGAGAGACTGGCCCTGTCCCTGGCGGCTGGCCTGGGATACTAGCGGGATGGCTTCCGACGCCAACCTCAGCGGGTTGCAGGCTCTGGGGTTTTTCTCCTTCCGCCCGAAAGTGTCTGGCTGAGAGTTAGGAGAGAAAAGTTCATTCAATTTAAGTGCTCGCGTGAACGCACGACTCTACTTGGTCAATCTTATTACCACAATTTCCAAAATAAATGAATAAAAATACAGACAAAGGCGCACTGCCTTCTACTCCACCTGCTTGCCTTCCTACTTCTCGCTTGTGAGGACAGAACGAGATTCTAGCCGGAGGAGACCTCCGCCCCAACTATCACGATCACACACGGCGCAAAACTTTCCTTCTAAAGAGCTGCTCGAAGTTTCGAAAAGGAAACCCAAGATACCCACATTTTAAAATTTTTAGAAGTTCAACTTGGGAAACCTAGCGAATGTCATTCGTCTCTTTCCGCAGCAACTGGGCACCCAGGCGCTGCACATACTTGGCCTCCAAGAGCATCCCGAGACTTCAGGAGTGTTCGGGCTTCTGGGGGAATTTGAGCTTAAATAAATTCCATTCTGCTCTCCATCGCCACCCACCCGGACCATGGGGATCTTCCACTTCAGACCCTAACAACCGGCTGGGATGGGGGTGGTGGTGGTGGACGATCCCAGCTGGAGGCGCAGAAGCCGCTGGGCAAGGTCATGACCGAGAGGTTGCTGGAGGAGGCGGTGGACCGCAGCGGCTGGGCGCCGCCCTCTGGCCTGGGAGCTGACCTCGAGCCGCGCCCCCTTCTTTACCGCTGGTCTGGGCGCATCCCAGGGGAAAGGAGGAGGCGATGTAGCAAAACCAAGGCTTAGTTTCACCATGCAAGATGAAACCCACCGAGTTCCCGGGCAAGTTGTCCAGAAGGAGATCAGTTGCCCAATGAATTTTCAAAGTTCTCCCTGCACTCTCCTCCCTCCCCCAACCCAGACCTGTGGGAAACCTTTGTCCCCTCGCTCTGCGACTTCCATTTCCAACTGGGGGAACCTTGTCCTTTAAGGTCTGGTTTTCCACGTTATTCGTGGGCCCACCAATTCAGCAACTTGTCCTTCCATCCTGTTCTAGGGTGTCATGAGGAGAACAATTTTAATTTCTTTTTCTTTTTGGAGAGAGTATTGCATGAATTTAAATTTTCCTAGGCATTAAAAACTCAAGCCAAATAAAAACAAATCAACACATACACATAACAGGAAAAACAAACAGCAACACCTTTCCTGTTCACAAGAGTGGATAGTGGGGTCAATCCAAACTTTCCTGGGCCAGTCTTAGCAGAGTTCCTCAATCTTTCAGGAAAACAGAGCCTCTTTCAAGGACTAAATAAAATTGCAGTATATTACCATGTTTACAATGTTTTGCAGAGGCAAGATTTCCTAAAAGTGACTTCCCAGAAATATATGGAAAAGTAAATCTGCTTACAGGAAGGGCCTGCTAAAGAGGAAAGGGGGAAAGGCAGGACCCAATCCCAGTTTAAAAACCACATTTTCTAAGTTTGAAACCACAGCATTTGATATTGTGGGACCACAAGGCTAAAGAGATGGAGTGAAGGCCTCTGGAGCTGACAGGTTGCAGACCTTCATTGCTGTTTTTCACTGCTTGTTGGAATTCCCCAGACTTTTTTTTTTAAGTAATTCTTCCTTCTAGCACCCAGCATTACCACTCCATCCTCCACCATCCTCCACTCCCCCTTCACCTTTTATGTTTGTGGTATATGTTTGTACCCTGAATCAAGTTTGCTCCTCACACATTTAAAGTGGGTAAGCTCTTGTTCTTTAGCTGGCAGCCTGTGGACCCAGAGTGGGAATGTTGGTGCCAATGTAGATGACAGTGTGTTTGTTCCTGTTATGTTATCTGGGGGAATCCACCACCTTAATTATTTTACCCTTGATCGTTTGTGATTTGTATAAGGAACTCAAGAGAAAAGTTGCAGAGTTTGCAAGTTTAGTGATTTGTCAGGCAGGAAAGCTTGTGAGAGTCTTAGACCCTATAACTCAGGGGGAAATGACCAAGAGTGCTTTGCTGAGAGAGTATATCCTTCTGGCTTCATGAAGATAAAACTGCTTTCTGTAAATTTGGAAATATTCAATTACCAGTGTACCCAGTCTCCACCCCACCAGGTCTTAGCAAATACAAATGTACTCCAAGCATTTCTGGTCCTTCTGTGGTTACTATGCTATTATGCAGTACCTTATTAAACTATCTCTTTGAATAGTGACTCCGACTTTTACAAGTTTTTTGCTCTTTTGCACCTGATAAGTTGCAAGTTGTCCTGTGTGCAGTACAACTTGCCTTTGAGCCCTTGACAGGCTTTCAACCTTTGAATAGGGAGTATTCTAAAGGCTACATTTTAGTCTTCATGGATAAAAATGTTGCTTTCATTCTGTATACCAAATGTACCTGGTGCAAAATGGGGAAGTTTATAAGAGATCAGAACTAACGTTGCTAACATTGGAGAGAGTTTCAACATGCCAGGCCAAGCCTGCTTAAATGCCAGGGCAAGTTACCCAGAACTCACTGCCCTGTTGGTTCCTCTGTTTCTCTCATCCATCAGGTCCTGGCTCCAGAGCTGGGAACAAGCCTTACACCTACTGATTTTAAAGCCGCAAATTCAGCTCAGGCCACCGGGAGCAGGAGGACCCCCCTTTCAGTTGGAACTACTGCATCAAACAAGTGCCAGAAGTTCACAAAAGGAAAAACATTTTGCTTAAGTGTCTGTCCTTTCTTGTGATACACTTAGAGACCAGATCCGCTGATATTATAAAGTAAACTCTACCAAAAAATGTGCAGGGCATCAGGACTCCGACTTGGGACTCCTTGAAAACCAGAATGTTAATCTTGCCTCTCCCTTTTGTTTCCGACGCTCTATTTTCCTTTCAGTCTCTTTCTTTCTATGTTCCCTACCTCCTGAAGTATGAGATTAATAATAAAAACCAGCCTATTTTACTTAAAAAATAAATTTGCCACTAAATTTGAGAGCTGATGTCGCCATCAAACTCTTCACTAATCTACCGAATTGCTCACCATAACTTTGCTGCCAGTAATGTCAGCCACTGTTGGCTTCTTACAATTCACTTCATTCTTTCAAGGACTTTGAGAAAAGTGTGATGAACGGGAATGGGAAGAACACCGCCCCCAACTTTTATGTATTTTACTTTCTCAGACCAAAGAAAAGGACTCCAAGCAAAATAATAAACTTTATGTAGTTTACTTTCAAATTATTTTCCTCCTTGACTAGATTACTCAGCTTTATTCAATTCCACACTAATGTCTTTCTCCACGTTCTCACTAACCCACTCATCCATTGAGACTGCTCAAAGTGGGAAGGAGGCCCCACATATTTGTTCTCTGGTTAAAAGCGCTCAATTTCAGAAGATCTGGGGGGAATAAAATGTCTTCTTCAAAAACTACAAATGGAGCAAATGATTTACCTAATTTATTCAAGAGCTTCTATAGGAAGGACTTTGGAGGACGATGATCCTCATAATGCGGTACTAATGAAAATCCCCTTAGTCTGTCTCTCGCCGCGCACCGGACGGCCTTTACTTGGTGTCTGTCGCAAAGCAGTCAGGGCTGGCGGCGGCCGCGTGGCCTCTGCCCATCCACCCCCAGGTGGCACAACCGGAGTGCCCAGGGACACCCACTACTCCGGACACCGCCGGGACCTCTTTCCGATCCGCCACCTTGTGACCTTTGCCGCCCTCGCTTCTTCCCCCAGCGCGGGGCCCTCTTCTATTTTTCCCTTCCTTCTCAGTCTCCCCAGGTTTTACTTATTTTTTTTTGGGGGGGGGGTCCTAGGTTGTGAAATGAGAATATCCTCATCGCGATGCCCAGTTCCTCATCAGTCCCCCACCAGGGTGGGCTGGGATTAAAATCTGGAAATTCGATTTTGCTGCTTAATCGTGGGTTCCTAGGGAGGGCCGGGAGGAAAGGAAGACCCTGCAGGAAAGGCGCGGGCCAAAGAAACCCTCGCCCTCCAGCGACTGCCCCGTGGGGAGGCAGGGTCCTGGGCCAGGCCAGCGATCGACACCGGGTCACCTCCTCTGCCTCCCTCTCCCCAGCGGGGCGGCGAGCGCCGGCCGGGGCTTCGGTACTCGCTAGTGACTCGGCCCCCCTTCCCTGGCGGCGCGCTCTTGCCCCTGCAGGTGCACCCCCGCCTCCTTTTAGGCCCTTCCGCGGAAACCGCCTTCCGGCCCAAGTTCAGTCTTTCGAGGCTTTGAACGAGGCCTTTCAGAAGTTTTAAAAGCTGCCTCGCCCCGCCCAGCACTCACGGGGGTCACACTCCCACATCCCTCCACCTCCGCCACAGCTGCGGGTAAAGGGGGTGACGGGAGTGAGCGAGGGGAGTGGGGGCGGTCGGGCAAGACCCGGGCTCTAGGATCCAAGCACCGCCCCAGAGCTCTCGGCGCGGCCTCTGGTGCTTGGAGATCGCGCTCCTGAGCCCTACCTCAGGGGAAGCGCAGACTAACCTCTCCAGCCCGAGAGGGGGAGGGGAACCGAGCAAGCGGAAAGGGAGAAACCCGGGGTGGTGGTGGTGGTGGTGGTGGTGCGACACCTTCTTGTCTGCAAGCTTCCAGTGTGAGTTCAATCCCAGGGACTATTTAAATTGGCCTTTAGGAGAGGCAGCTGGTGACCCGTGTCCTCGCCCTCCAAGTTCCCCTAAGCGAAGCAGGGCGCCACCTACAGGCGCATTCCAAGTAGCAGGAGGGAGAAAGAGAAGCCTACAAAATTATTCGGGCCCTGTCCAAGCAAGGCCCTATTTTGTCCAGAGCCATGACTCTGTTCCTGAGCCTGTCCAGAGTTAGGAGTCTTTTGGCAGCAGCAAGAGTCAAGAGGACCCTGAGAATGTACTTTGAGGGAGTGAGGAGCCGGGGTGGGGGTGGGGTATATATGGGAATTCCATAACCAAAGTAGCACCTTTGTTTGGACTGGTAAGATTCGCACCCTGACAAGTCTGACTGAACTTTGACTCCAGTACCTCGTTCAGGACATAACCAACCACGAAGTGGACTATGTTTCATTAGAAGAGTAGCTGTATGGTCCTGGATAAGTCACTGAGTTTTTTTTAAAATTAATTAATTAATTTATTTTAGTTGTTGATGGACTTTTATTTTATACATTTATTTATATGTGGTGTTGAGAATCAACCCAGTGCCTTACGCATGCTAGGCAAGTGCTCTACCACTGACCTACAACCCCAGCCCAAGTCACTGAGTTTTTCTGAGTCTGTTTCTTCATCCTTTAAAAGGTGAAGATTGATACCTGCCTGACAGGTTTGTTGTGAGAATTAAATGTGATAATGTAAGGAAACTGAAGGTGTTTCTAGGGAGCGTTAACCTATTTCTAATATGAAAAGACATTTTTCATCCTAAAAAATTTAACTTATAAGACTTTGTCTATCTTCTTTCTGTTCCTTAAAGATTAGGCCCTTCGAGGGGGGTAGAGAGAGTTGAGAGGCTTGAGTGTCTGATTAGGACACAGAATAGGTAAGTGGAAGTTCTGATAACTGTTCTCTCTAGCTAATCTCCTTCTTATAGACAAATAACAAGTTATATTTATGGAGAGCTACCACTATTTACTGTTTATCATCTAATTTTATTAAATTTTTAATTGTTTTATTTTCACAACTTTTAAGGGGATACATTATCCCCATTTGAAAGATAAGGAAATAAAGATACAGGGATACAAGTTACAATTGCTACATATATTTTTCTGCTCTTTAAAAATTTTCCTATTCTAGTAGTCCCAGATCTATATTTCAGAAGCTACTTTTGAAATGAATTTATAACCTACCAACTCTGCTAGGAGACTAGGGTTAGAAATTTTACATATGAGGTCTCATGCAGTTCTCGCAACACCTTGGTAAAGTAGGACCTGACTTCTCTCTTCACACAGAGGAAACAGTTTCAGGTAGACTAAGGGAACCACTTAAGAAGAACTAGAGACAGGTCACAGAGAGCCCTGATGTCTGATTACACATCTAGGTGCCTTTTACTGCACCACAATTGAGGATGGCACCATCTGGCTTTGGGGCACTTTTAAAAATTACCAGAAAGGTCAGGCAGGAGAGGTAGCTTACTTTGCTGATTTTGTCGTACTGAAGGTGTTGGAAAAAGGCTGGTGTTTATAGTCTCAATTAATGGTAGATTATTATAGCATTTCCTAAGAAAATATTATTGGTGGCAGAAAAGAGCAGGGCAAGGTGGGAGAAGTCAAAGAATGAGTTGCTTTATGTTTATAAATATGAATAACATTTGCTTAACAACCAAAGCAACCAATTTTGTTACAATAAAAAGTTTGGTATAATGCAGCTATTGCTATCTTTACATCTGAACTATAGCAGGAGTAATATTGATCTGGTTATGAAAATTATATACACTCAAGCCTTTTTTGCTTGTCTGTTTTAGTGGTACTAGGGATAAGAACCCAGGGCCTTACACATGCTAGGGAAGCATTTTTCCATTGAGCTATACCCCAAGCCCAACACTAAGTAGTTTTGTACATCAAATATTTTTGCTGGTTTGTGTCATGTAGTAGTAATATTTCATGATAGAAAATGGGAAGAAAAATCAGGGAAGCAAATTACACTCTTTTTAACACTTGCACTGCCATTGTGCAATGATTACTCATGAGTTTTTCTCTTGCCTAAGTTACAAACTATAATCCTATTCAGAAGACTCCTTTTTCACACCTGAGAAAATAAAAACTCATCAAAAGGATGGAAGAGTAAGCAACAGAAGTGTTTGAGTTGAGGCATTTGATGTAAATGTGTACTTTTGATTTTCTTATTTCTCCTATCGGGGCCAGCCATGATCATTCTTCTTGCCAATGCATTATCTAAAGCTCAGACTTCAGCAAGTCATCTCCAGCTTCTACGCAATGAGTTTCTAATAATATAATACGTTTTCATTTTGAGAGACATGCTACAGAAGATTCAGTAGGAAAGTCATACTGTATACTAAAGTTATCAAAATTTAAGGTCAGGATTGTCAGATATTGAGATCAGTTGGCAATTAGATAAGAAGATTTTTCTGAAGAAAAACCAGTTGAAATCACCATATATTTTTGGAGTATATTTTATGTGTTCCACACTGTTCTAGATATTAGCAGGCAGAGAAAGAAATCCAAGGGTGTTTCTCTTGGAATTTATGTTCTAAGCTTTAGGGTTAGAAATAATTCCCTGCCTTTCATTCCCAGGTCTATGTATTAGTTTTGTTATAATAAAATGATAAATTAATGTTCAAAGAACATATATCCTAGCTCAAACTTTGAGCTGACTCATTTCCTTTTTGAAATTATTAGCTTCATCCTAGAATCTTAATGTTACTTATTTCATCATCTTTAGGCTCTATAAATAAATGACTTGGAAAAAAAACTTTTAAGAAATTTGGGAACGATAGCCATACCTCATTTTATGTGCAACTACAATACACACACATTGATGAGATGGCATTTTACTTGGGACACCTGTTTATTCTGTAATTTATAATTGTGTTTCTATGTCATGTAAACATATATTGATCAGTGTAAGTTTGTTTATGGGTATGTTTCTGGAAGCCTTAACTATTCTTGATAACTTTACCCAACAGTGAACAACCTAGGGCACTAATAAGTACAGATCTATGATATATGCCATGCAGAAACTCATTAGTGTTCTTAATATCACCTGCTCTGAGTCAGAGTCTTGACCTTCCCAAGTCTAGTCTCAGAACTTCTGAATATGGGTATCTTCCCAAGTCAACTATAGGTCAGATGTATTGTGGAATCTCAGCTCTAGGAAAGAAGATACTTATTAAAATGAAAAAAAAATGTTTACAACAGATGGGTATGAGATTTGAGAAGCTGAATGCTGCTTCTGATCATGGTAGAATGAAGATTTCAGCCAAAGTCATTGGTGAGAGCCTAATGAACCAGTGTTGCATGTTACTGACTTCAGAGGGACTAGTCTTTTGGGCCAATTGCTCAGAAAGCCAATTACTAGAAACTTGTGGGACAAACATTATTTGTGTTCTAAAATAATTTAGATGCTACAGAAGACACAAGTCCAATAGCATGGACTCCTGAGTGTCTGAACAACAGAACTGTAAACAAGATAGATAGAGTTACATATTTGTTTGAAGAACCCCTAAAGGTGTCCTGAACGAAGCTTAGAAATCATGGGAACAATTTTGAAATAGTTGAGAGGAAGGAGTTATATTAATACTAAATATATTCAGTTTCAAGGACAGTACTTCATTAAACCTTGTGTAATTTTCACAACATCAAGGCATAATTATACATATTTCACAGAGGGACACAGAAACTCATAGTTAAATTTTGTAAAGGCATAGATGGGGTTTAGAGCTACACCAGTCTAGCTCCAAATTGCATTCTTTTCTTATTTTATCCTCTAGATTCTGGGTCCCTCAGCCTTCTCAATCTGGGCTTGATTTGCTTGCCCCACTTTCTCTTTAAACACAAATGATTGGCTCTCTTTCTTGGCATCAAAATTTCAAACTTCTGGGCCTGCCCAGAATAACCTCTCAACTGCAGGAGCATTGCAGTGATGTCCACACAGATACCTTCTGAAAAAACACCCAGTTCCAATTTTACCCATCCTTATTTGTACACCTAGCTTGGTGCACCTAGTTGGATACTTAATTCAGTTTGTACTTTTCTTTTGCATTTTACTCTCTCAGCTGGAAATTTTCTGTTTTCATTTTTAACAACTACCAGTAGTGCCTGGTTCAGTGCTTCACAAATTGTGGGCTTTCCAGAAATATGTTCTGGTCACCTACAAGGCATCCAGCCTACCCTTCCTCCTTTCTCCCTGCCAATACCTCCTTCCCAACCAAGGCTGGTGCAGTAACACCATAAAAGAGTCCAGTTTCAGCATGCTGGGTCCCCTTCTTCTGTCCCCTGGCTATCACCTCCCCAAACCTCAAATATAAAAGGTGAAAGTTGATGCTACAACCAGACTCTCAAAATAACTCAAGGGTCCACTTTGTCAACCAACAACAACCTGTGATCAGAACGTTTTTCCGTGCTGGGACTCAGCCCTCTAGCAACTGAACTTAGACTCCAGACTGGCATCCAGACTGGGAAAGAGAAAACACATGCAGACTGACTCTCTCTCTCTCTCTCTCTCTCTCTCTCTCTCTCTCTCTCTCTCTCTCTCTTTCTCTCTGAGTAGGGGTGAGGGGGTGAGGGGGTGGGTGAGGGAGGGGGGTGTGCTTGCGCGAGCGATGAGAGACGGGGAGGGGTAGCAGTGGTGCCAAAGGCAGGGACGGGGTGGGGTGGGGGGAGGAATGTACCCAGGGAACCCGGGAGCTTCTGCTCTCTAGACTCCACACTCTCCTAAAGAAAGCGGGCAGGCCTAGCTCCTTCGTCAGTGTCATATTTCAATGGCAGCCCTGGGCCAGCCTCGCCTAGGTGCCCGCGCGCTTACCGATTTGGCTACTCCGAGAACCAACCAATGAAGCCCTAAAAGGTTCCCTGCCAAGGGAAGTTCACAATCCTTCTGAGCCTGTCCCTCCGCTTGCGGGCCCCGGTTCCCTCGAGCTTCCTCAGCTGGCCACTTAGCAGGTGCGGCCGAATTAGGGACCCTGCGCCCAGACGACGTTGGGAGTTGGAGGTTTTTCCCTCCCTTGCCTCGGGAAGATGAGGGACCCCTAGCTCTCTACGCCGGTTCTGCGAAGGCGTCGCCCTAGGGTCACAGCACCTTGGCCCTGCTAAGAGGGACTTGGACTCTCCCCTGGCCCGGAGACACAGCCGGGTGCCAGGGTCCTTCTGCCAGCCTTGCTCGACAGCGGCGGCCGTGGACACAGCTTCCGCAGAATAGCAAGGCATTTTTTAAAGTTGGTGAGTTTTTCAGTCCAAACCCGGTGACAAGTTTAACCGGGCTCCCGAGCGCCTCTGCCTTGACCCGGCGGGCTCGAGCGGACACCAGAGGGCGCCGTTTTAATGCGCTTCAGTCGGGAACCCGCTCGGGGACAGCTGCGGCGTCTAGGCCCGCCGGGTCGCAGTTTCTCCGCAGCGGGGCTGGGATCTCAGGGTGACGCCTTGGCGTCCGGGTCCTCGTCACGCTCAAGCTTGGGTGCAAAGCCGGACGCTGGCTCTGCCCGACGTTGAACACCCTGCGGCGACGTCCCCCTTTTCCTCTTCGCGAGAGGAGGTCTACTGCAACAGATCGCGCCCAGGCTTTTTGTCATCGCCTAAGGGTTCCCTGCAGCCGTTGGGGTGAGAAGTAGGAGTGGCCCCTAACCGAAGCCGTGCCCCACTCTAACTGCTAAGGAACATGTCTGCAGGCGTTGTTCAATTGCGAACGACTAATTAATTTTCCAGCACTTGTGCAGAATACTTTAAAATGGAAAAATGAAGGTCTTCGATGAAAATGAAGCTTGATAGTGTGCACCTGCCACTAATGTACAGTGCACGGTAACTTCCCCTCATTAGAGAGATGACTTGGGTTGAGAACAAGTCATATAGTGAAAATCACTTCAACACGTGCCTGTTCATATGCATAAACTCCTGTGTACCAGATGGCAAAATATAATGACATCTTAAACAGCTAATTGCATAAACCTTGTAATGCAGATAATTGCTGTACCAAAGTAGGAGTTAATAATTTCCCACTGTATTGCCTGGTTTCAGAGTAATCCTTAAGGAAAGTTGTGACAATTCTAACACACTAAAGTTCACCAAGCGGTAATTAAAACTAGCACTTAAATCATTTGACTTTCAAACCCTTAATTATGATTCGTAAGAACTGCTTTGTGGAAACCCAGAATTTATGGATGCTTTATGTGATAACATTTAATGCCTGTATTTCATCAAGTTTTCTTTCATAGGTCTCATGTGGCATAATATTATAGGGAGTCAATGGGAATATATCATAGTCCCTTAAAACTATTCCAATAGCAGGAGGTTTGCATTTGAGGGCATAAGATGAATCTTTTGATCATTTTTAATTTGTGTTTATTTATAGAGCCCCTGGTATGGTAACTAATTCTAAGCCTTACCAGGTGCCCAGCATTGTTCTAAGCACTTTACAGGTATAATTTCATTTAATCCTCAAAACAACCATCAGAAACATGTACTATCATCATCTCCATTTTCCAGATAAAGGAGTCCAGGTAGAGATACCAAGTAATTTGCTCAAAGTTAGCTAGAAGTCACTGATGCAAATTCAGTCTGACCTGAGAGCTCATACTATTTACCACCATGCTGTACTGGGCCGTGGGTTAAGCCAGGACCCAAATAATTTAATATTTCTAACTGTTTGACTTTCTAATAATATTGACAAGTAAAACCAAAATAATGCAATTGGGCATAAGACAAAAGTTGGTTGGAAGGCAATTATCTTTGTTGAATTAGATTTCTTAGCTTATACCATGATAATTCCAGAAATAGATATGTATATTCACAGGTAGGTAAGTCAAGAAGAACAAACCTCTGGAACTAAGTTTTGATTTCATCAATACCTAGTTTGAAAAGCAGGTGTGCCTTAGTGTTTTGATTTCTTCATCTTCAAAAGAACTAAAATAGGCATTAGCACTTTAAAGAGCATGTATAACAATGAGCATAGGACAAAATTCTCCTTACAAAATGAACAGTGAGTTATAGTCTTTTTTCCCCCTCTAAGTTGATATAGAAGACTTTCTGTTCTACCAGTTTGGGTTGAGGTATGTGGCACAAGGTGAGATGACAGCTGTTAGGGCCACAACATCTGGAATTCTACCATTAAGAGGGCCTTTTCTGAGTTGTGTCATTTCCTCTGGGCTGCTGCTTGTTAAGACCCTTGATTTATTGGAAAGCATGTTGGCCTAGTGATCAGAAGTCTTGCAGACTCATTCTATTTCCATTATGAACTTGCAGTATGACCTTGGATAAGTCACTCAATCTCCCTGAAATTAAATTTCTTTAATGTAAAAACAAAGGATCTGGCTTGTAATTACTTACATTCCTCCAGTTTTATTATTCTAGAATGTTATGCAACTACATCTAACTATTACTCAAGGGAATGCATTTTCTTTAATTAAAGGTTGCATTAGGTTGCATTTGCTTTAATAAAAGTAAAGACCTAGTTTTCCATGACTGACTGAAAGAATGTCTATAGGGGAAGAAAAGACTTACTTTAACAAGCATTTCTTTAGTCCTTGTTATTTTTTGGTGCAGTGCCCTGGACTTAAGGGGAGAAATGTAACATAGTCCGGAGTACAATTACATCCTGGAGTGATACATGCTGTGACAGATACTGATGTGAGTGTTGTAAGAGTTACTCCTGTGGCAGACTAGAGTCATGGAATGTCTTAGCAGAAGTGACATTTGGGCTAAGTTTTGAAGGAAAGGTTGGAGTTAGTGAGGAACAAGAAAATGAACAGGTTATGCAAAGGACACTGTATATCCATGGTATAGGGGAGAAGAAAAGAAAGTATGGTGATTTGGGAGTAAAGAGGGGGTCAGTATTATAGGCTATTAAGGTGTAAGAGGCAGGAATCCAGGTAGTAGAGGTAAGCACAGGTCAGATCTCACAGGGCCTTGTTAAGGGGTTTATTCTTTGCTCTGAAAGTAATGGGGAATTCAAACCAAAGCTTGTCTATTCTAGAGTGTTACTCAGGTATTATAGTAATTTCTGGGTCACCTAGATTGTAGGAAGAATTTCCCTTCATTCATGTTGTTTGCTTTTGGATAGCAGATATCCAGCTACCCTACCCTGTCTCTGGTAATTCTCAGTAAATTAGGTTTTGTTCCCAGAAGAGGAAATGGTTGTTCTCTATTTCTAAACTCCAGATCCTCTAGTTTCCAAGTTGGTATCTGATTTTTATACATCAAGGGAGAAATCAGAATCGCAATCATAGCAGAAAACTTTTGGAATGCTTTTTTAAAAATTTTCTTTCTTTCTTTCTTTTTTTTAAACATCAGAAATTTATTAGTTGCTCAAAACATTACATTGATCTTGATGGAATGCTTTTAAAATTGTTTTAAAATGGTAATCTCATTTATGTTGGTATGGGATTAAGTGCTCAGAAATTCTAATCTGTTTTTTCTAATCTATTTTCAAATGTGGCTAGTAGAAGTATATATTAATATTACTCTTCTGGCCAGACTGGGTGTGCACCATCATAATCCCAGCTACTCAGGGGACTGAGGTGAGGAACAAAACTTTGAGACAGGTCTGGGCACTTAGCAAGACCCTGTCTCAAATTAAAAATAAAGGTCTGGGATGGAACTCAGTGGTAGAGCACTTGCTTAGCGTGTATGAAGCCCTGAGTTCCATCCCCAGTACTACAAAACCCCAAACCTTCTTGAGGACAACTTGGCAATATATGTAAATCATCTATCTTCTAACCAGTAAGTCTCTTTCTGTAATTTTTTTTTCTTTGTGGGGCTGGGGATAGAACACAGGGCCTTGCACATGCTAGGCATGCAGTCTACCACTGAGATATGTTCCCAGCCCTGCGTCTAGGAATTTATTTTAAGGAAATAATCATGAACTGTTTAAGTATAGTTAGGTCTCCATATCTGTGGTTTCTGTGCCTGCATATTAAACCAACCAAGAATCCAAAACCTGAGAACTGTACTGAACATATACATGCTTCCCTCTTGTCCTCATTCCATAAATAAAAGAATGAGGACAATAGCAGAACAACTGTCTACATAGCATTTATATTGTATTAGGCATTAGAGTAATATAGAGATGATTTCAAGTATGTGGGCGGAGGTGCATAGGATATATGCAAATACTATGTCATTTTATGAGTGACTTGAGCACCCACAGGTTTGGTATTTGCAGGGGGTCCTGGAGTCAATCCCTTCCAGATACTGAGGGATGACTGTGTTTGATGAAATCATGTTTGTGACAAGGGTTTTATGATATTGAATAACTGGTAAACTTTTGATATCCAACTTTAGAGAATTATTTACATGAATTGTGGTATATATATACATATATCTATATATATATATATGAATATAACACAGCTATTGAAATATTATCATATATTAAAGGTATATATCATATTGTAGAATAATAAGTATGGAGTGATCTAATTTTTGTTAAAAATGCTTGTATATATTCATAGAAAAAGACCAGTAGGAAATACATTATAAAGTGGTGAAATTGTAAGGGATTTTTTTCTTCCATTTTTTGTTTACATTTTCTAAAAATTTAAAAGTGTGAGTCTATATCTTTAGTAATAAGGAACAAATCATTATGAGAAAAATTATACAAATTGTTATTTATAGCCAGGCATGGTGGCCCATGCCTGTAATCTCAGTGGCTCTGGATGTTGAGGCAGGAGGATTGCAAGTTCAAAGCCAACCTCAGCAACTTAATGAGGCACATCACAACTCAGGGAGGCTCAGCAAGAGCCTGTCTCTAAATAAAAGATAAAAAGGGCTGGAGATATGGCTCAATGCTTGAGCACTCCTGGGTTCCATCCTCAGTACCAAAACTAACTAACTAAATATTTATATTAAAAACAAAACTGTACAAGCATCCTTGTACATATATCTAGTTATGGAAGACTGATCATCCCACTGAGAATAATAAAGAAAGCTTAGAAAATATTAAAATATCTGCTTAAGTAATTCTCCAATGCCTTAATTGGCAAGATAGTAAACAATTACCTGACCAGGAGGGAGAAAAGGGTGAAACCTAGAAGGCAAGGTCAGCATCTGGGTAGTGGCCATCTAGCAAAGTTGACTGAGGTTTAAGTTTGGAAGGACAGAGCTTAGAGATCAGGAACTGCCTGGGAAGATCCAAGACCTGGGAATATGGATGAACCAGACATAGACAAGACCCACGGGAATGAAGATCAATTTTGAATCATCTTTAAATTGGATTGAAGGGATGATAGCCAAAGGGTAGAGACATGTCTATCTTCTCTGGGGATGATAATACCATCCAAGATTTCCAATTGATTCTACAAACAAATCCTCAAACACAATGACTACTGTGAAATAAGAAAAGAAAATACCTGGGCATTTAAGTAGAGAAGATGTCAGGAACGGGTAAAGCCAACAGGCAGTGGATCTAGATCCATGAGGATATAGGAATTTGAAACACTTGAAAATTATTCAGCCTATCATGTATGTGAAAGACATACCTAAGGCATAGACACGTCTTTTATGTACACAAAAGTTGAAAGAAAGGAAGGGAAAAACAGACATAATACAAGTGCTAGCCAAAACAGAATTGTTGTAGCTATACACATTGTAAAGGTTAACTGAGGATGAAAAGAAATATTTTGTACTGAAAAAAGAATTTAGTTTATAGGAAATTGTATGGATACAATAATAGTACAAAGATGCATAAAGTGAGGGTTGATAAAACTGAAAGGTGCAAAAGACTAGTTCACAATTATAAAGGGAAATGTTAACTGGTATTTTCAGTATCAGAACCTAAAAAAAAAAAAGAAAAAGGGGGGGGGAGGAAAAAAAAGAAAAAAAGGAAAAGAAAAAGAGAAAAAAAGAAGAAACTGAAAACCTTAAATCAGAAGAATACAGAAGATTTGAGTAACATTTTGATCACATTTGAATTAGTAGGCATATGTAGAATAAAACACCTAATAATGGCAAAATAAGTATTTTTTTTCCAAATACATGTGAAACTTGCTAGAACACAAAGTCTCCAAAACTTTTGAGAATACTCCCTTCCAGGCAATGAAGCTAGAAATCAATACCAAAATGATAAGAGGAGATCCCCAAATATTTGAAAATGAATAAACAATAGTTTATATATACAGTTCCATAGTCTCATAGTTCAAAGAAGAAATGACAGTAGAAATTAGAAAATAATTTAAGGTGAAAAATATTGATATTTGTGTCATACAGCTAAATTTATGCTTAGATTAAATCTGTGGCTTCTAATACATAATATTAAAAAAGAATAAAGGCTAAAACCATGTGTTAATCTTTAATTTCAAGAATTTAGAGAAAGACCTATAAACAAAAATAAAATAACATAGAAGGGTAGGAAATAATAAAAGAGCAGAAATGAATTAATAGCAAATAGAGGAGAAAGGAACAACAAATACAAAAGTTTATTTGAAGAGGCTTATAAACTTGATAAACCACCATGGGTAAAAGGAAACTGAAAGAAAGGAAATAAAACAGAAACCACAAATAACCAATATCACTAATAGAAAAAGCACAAAACTATGCATGTTAAAAAGTTTAATGAAAGTATAATGTAACTGTAAATATATTGAAAATTTAGATTGAGTAGAAAAATCTACTGAAAAAACACAATTTATCAAAATGGATGATAGTAGAAGAAAATATGGATGGTTCAATGATTACTAGAGATGGTGACTCCATAATCAAAAATCTTTTTTCTTTTTACTGGGAATGAAACCCAGGGGTGCTTTACCACTGAACGACATCCTCAGTCCTTTCTTCATTTTTATTATTATTTTGTTTTGAGACAAATTTTTACTAATTTGCTGAGTGTCTTGCTAAGTGGCTGAGGCTACCTCAAACTTGTAGTCCTTCTACCTCAGCCTCTTCAGTCATAGGGATTACAGGCATGCCCCATTGTGCCTGGCTCAAAAATCTTTTGATAAAGAGAATCTAGACTTAAATGCCTTTCCTAGAAAATGCTAGATTATCACTTAGAGAATTAATAATGCCAACTTTCTGAAAATCATTCCAGAGAATAGTAAAAGTAGCATTATCCTATTTTGATTTATGAGACCAGAATAACCTTAATATCAAAACCTGGTAAGGACAGTTTAAGAAAATTACATACTAATCTCTCTTAAGAACATAGATGTAAAAACTCTCAGTAAAGTATTAGCAAAGGAAATTCAGTAATAACATAGAAGGGTAATAAATCATGATCAATTTGGTCTTATTTCAGGAATTCAAGGTTGGTTTGACATTTAAAACCCTATCAGAAGCTGAGAATATAGTTCATTTGGTAGAGTGCTTTCCTCACATGCACAAGGCCCTGGGTTCAATCCCCAGCACCACAAACACACACACACACATACACACACACACACACGAACTCTATCGGTATACTGCATTAATTGAATAAAGGAGACAAATCATTTAATCACCTAAATGTATGCACTAAAACATCTGATAAGATTCAATATCAATTTGTGATTAAAAAAATTTTAGCGAACTAGTAATACAAAGGAACTTCATTAATCAGAAAAAGAGTAACTCCACAAAATGAAATAGCAAACACTGTGTTTGGTAAAATGGTAAAAGCTTTCAGACTGGGGACAACACAAGGCTGTCACTATCACAATGAGTAGGGTACTGATCCTAGCTACTGTAGCCAGGCAACAAAATAAATTATATAAGGATTGGAGAGGAAGAAATGAATTCTCATTATTTGTATATGATATAATTGGGTATGTTGAAAATCCAGAATACATATGAATTGTTAGAATTAATAATTGAGTTTAGCAGATCACTGGATATAAGATCAACATACAAAATCATTGCACTGCTATATTCCAACCTCTAACACTATCAAAATGAAAATTTGAAGATATGATACCTTTATTAATATAAAGACTCTCAAATTCCCAGAAATAAAAATAAATCTCTGGATCCATGTATAAGAACATAACAATATTGAATAAAAGCTGTCTAAATAAAGGAAATAAATGAAGACTATATAATGTTCATAGTCAGAAAACAAAATGTTGTAAGTATGTTATTTGTGTGCAAAATGACCTATAGATTGAATATATTTCCAATAAATAGTAACAGTTTAAAAATAGTAACAGTTCCATTTAAAAATGGAACTTAAAAAGATTATTCTAAATGCATATGTTGATGCAAATGACCATCAATAGTTAAGATACTTGATGAAGAAGAATAGTGGGATAATTTGTTCCACTGGATTTACTGCAGAAATCCATGTCACCACCTGAATAAAAAAGTAAAGCAGGGATCCCAGAGAGGACTCAGGCACAGATGGCCACTGATTGAAAATAAGTGGTTTCAGAGCAGTGTTGTTCCAAATTTGGCCAGTTGGCCATCCTTATTGCAAAAACATGAAATTCCTTGCTGCCTCATACTAGAATCCCAAATAAACAAATTCACTTTTTAAAAATAACTTTATTCGGGTTGGGGATGTGGCTCAAGTGGTAGTGTGCTCGCCTGGCATGCGTGCGGCCTGGGTTTGATCCTCAGCACCACATACAAACAAAGATGTTGTGTCTGCAGAAAACTAAAAAATAAATATTAAAATTCTCTCTCTCTTAAAAAAAAACAACAACTTTATTCTATTTATTTGTATGTGGTGCTGAGGATCAACCCCAGGGCCTTACATGTACAAGGTGAGTATTCTACCACTGAGCCATAACCCCAGCCTACAAATTCACTTATTCATTCTTTCATTCATTCCAGGTCTGTAGGTAAAGACATAAAAGGTAAAACAAAGAAGGTTCCAGAAGGCAACATAGGACAACAACCTTGGGATAGGAAGAATTTTCTTAAAGTGGACAAATAAAAGCACTAAATTTGAATTGAAATATCAATAGAGTGAATTACATGAAACCAAGAGCTGCTTTTCCTGTGAAGAGACCATTAGGAGAGTGGAAAGCCACCAACAGGACAAGATATTCACGAAAGGTGTAACTGACGTAGATACATAACTCCTGTCGTTTAAAAAAAAGATGATGTATCTGCTAGATGAGCAAAAGAGTTGGATAGGCACTTCATAAGAGAGGTTATTCAAATGATTAAAAAAAACTATACATAAAACATTCTCATTCTTCTTTAGGGAATACAAATTAATCATCAATAAAATATCAAACACATGTCAGAATGGTACAGGCTGACAAAATGAACCGTAAGATTGTGCAGCAACTGACATCCTTTTTACCTTGCTGGTAGAAATGAAGTTGGTGCAACTACTTGGAAAATGGTGTTATCTACCAATACTGAAAATAAGGATATCTTATAACCCAGCAATTACTAGCTAGGTATAGATTCTAGGTAGAAACATGTGATCTAAGAAATGTGTACAAGGAATTTCACAGCAGCATTGTTCAAACTAGTTAGAAATTGGTAACAATCTAAATATCCATCACCTGTGAATTAGATAAATAAAATGGCAATATATTTATACATTGTAATACTATACAATTATGATAAATAAATGAGCTATAACTACTTGCAGCAAAATGAATCAATCTCACAAATAAAATATGAATCAAAAGAAGTCAAACAGCCAGGCATGGTCGTGCACCCCTACAATCCCAGCTACTCAGGCAGCTGAGACTGTAGGATTGCAAGTTTGAGGTGAATCTCAGCAACTTAGTGCGACTCTGACTCGAAATAAAATAAAAAAGGGCTGGGGAGTAGCTCAGTGATTGAGCACCCCTGGGCTTAATCCCTAGTATTGAAAAAAAGACCAGCTGGCTCTGTGGGAAAGTGTGCCAAAATCTATTGGTGATGTCCATTGGCAGCAGATGAGGAATGTGGTGATTAGAATGTACACATACTGTACCTATGCCCTCCCTGAAGCCATTGCCTTTAATGTGCCTTTCTGAAAGTGGAGATAATGTCACTAGTGCATTTGTCTTAAAGTGGCATCACAGTGAATATCAGAAGGGAGGCCAACCTCTCTCACTACTGTGCTTGAGATCAATTCTAGTGATTGAATTCTGATTCTGAGCCTTTATCCAGTCCATACTTTTTTTTTTTAAAAAAATTGCTCATTCCATGCTATCTATACTTGGTTTTGTGCGGTTTAACATTTCTATCAATTATTTGCATGAGGAATGGATGTTTCATTTAATAAAATCTGTAGATGACAGAGTGATGGGTGGAATAGCTAATACCACAGATGATAGGATCACAATTTAAAATAATCTTGACAAGCTAGAACATCGGTCCAAAACCACAAGATGATATCCCAAAGGGATATATGCAAAATTCTTTGTTTAGATTTAAAAACAAGATCAATGGCACAAGTATACATGCCTAGCTTTATGTCAGTAGACTGGAAAATTATTTAGAGGCTTCTGTTGATCATTAAAGGAAATCATAGGCATTAGCAAGACTCCCAAATCCAAACCAAAACTAAAATTACAAAATCAACACACATAATGGTTGGGGTTAGATATATGCAAAAACATCTTTGGGGGAGGGGGACTGGAAATGCAAATGGAATATGTAGCTTGATCCGTGGTATTAAAAGAGAAGCTAGTAGTTCAAAGTTAGAGAATGGATGACAAATATAAAACAGAAAATGAAGACCCAGCGTGAACCAATTAGAATGGCATCAGAGGCTAGGAGTCTTTCAGCAAGGTGTAGTTGGTGGATACCAACATGGCTTAAGGTCAGCCAGCTGCCAGCTTTAATACCAAGTTTGCAAGTGCTAATTATGAAACTTTGGGACAAGTTATTAACCCTTCAGAGATTCTTTTTTTTAAAATATTTATTTTTTAGTTATAGTTGGACACAATACCTTTATTTATTTATTTTTATGTGGTGTTGAGGATTGAACCCAGGGCCTTGAACAAACTAGGTGAGTGCTCTACCACTGAGCCACAACCCCAGCCCCTAGAGATTTTTGTCTATAATAGAAGATTCGTAATCCCTACATATGGGGTAGTAACTATTAAATAGAATGACATGTGATGGTGCTTGGCCTCAGTCAAAGTTCAACCCATGTAAGTTGCTATTATGATTGTCTTCACTGTAGATTAATGTGCTGGCTCTTTGTGTTTTATATCAGTCTTTTGTGTGATTCTATAGATGATTATTTCAGTAACAGCCTGCTTCATTTTTAGTGAGCTGAAAAAAAGATCAAATTCCTGAATGTTTGACCCTAGAACTACAGTCACAGTTATTTTAAAAATAATATTCATTATACATAGTAACCATGTAATGATACCATGGTAACTATGCTAAACAGACCATAATGGGATATTTTATTAAATTATAAAAATATGCACTCTAAAAACGGCATGAACAAACTGAAATATGTCCAGGGACCTGCAGACTAAGAATGGTTAAGAGCTAGAAATGCTAATGGAACAGGTATCCTTCACCTTGGAAGACATATCTTGACTCCTCTTAGAATTTTGGCCCCAAACCAGCAGGTTAAAATATCTGCTTTCTTACCTCTTTGGAAGGAGGCCTCTGTGTGGAATGGAGTTGCCTCAAGGCACGTGTTGTAGGTCCCTGCTGGGGGAGCCATGGAAGAGCTCTTTGGATCTATAGTTGTGTAAGTTTGGATACAGGCTAAGAACTTTACCAGCCTTGGTACTCGTGGGTCCCCATGAAAACCGTATAAAATAAACAGGATCTGTAACTTGGTCTTTGGCTTCTACACTCAATTTCGTTTAAAAAACATGAGTTCTAAGGTCACCTGCATCAGAATTACCCACCTAAGATATTTATAAAAAATCTGGATGCCTGAGTCGTATTTCTAGAGAATCTGATCCAGGGATTCTGGAGTGGGGCCTGGGAATTTTCACTGGTTCCCATTCAATGTTTTCCCCACTGCTCTACTAAACTTTCTATTATAAAACTAATTTTATGACTCTGTTCTTGCAATGAAGACAATATATGTATATTTTGGTGGTACTGGGGATTGAACTGAGGGCATTGCACATGCTAGGCAAACCGTTCCCACCAGCCCCTAATGATGATACTTGGAACCATGTATGAAACATCATTTCAGAGGCTGGTAGATACAGTGGTGGATAAGACCATATAGGTTCTTTCTCACTGGAGCTTATATCGGGGGGAGGGATGCATTTGTGAAATAAATCAATAAAAATCCAGAATACTACGAGACAGAGAGGCTACTGCCAAGAACTAAACAGGGTACTGTTATGCTGTTACTGAGAGTGTTGAGGTGGCATTTTGTATTGGGACACCTTAGTAGGAAGCTGAGAACTGAATGATAAGAACAAGGCTGCCATGCAGAGGGCAGGGTTCCAGCCAAACAGTTATATGATGTCAAGACCCTAAGAGGAGAATGGCCCTGTAGTGTTTAAGTGGAAGATACCAGGGCTTTGTGGTATTCTGTCCGCCCCCCCACAAAAAATCTACATTTAACAAATCTAACCAGTTGTATTTCTTTTCTTGGGCTGTCATAACAAAGTACCACAAACTTGGTAGCTTAAAACAACAGATTTTTTTTCCTCTCAGTTTGAAGGACAGAGTCTGAAATTAAGGTATTTTAAGGGCTCTGCTTCTCTGACAGGTCTAGAGAAGAATTCTTCCTTTCTTTTTCCTAGCTTCTGATAGCTTTTGAAAAATCTTAGTATCCCTTCACTTGCATCTATAACAATCCAATCCCTCTGATTTCAGAGTTTTCTCTGTGTCTCTCTGTGCCCTCTCCTCTTATAAGGAAAGGCTTGGACTTAGGACCTATTCAAATCAAATATCCTCCAGATCCTTGCCTTGATTGATTGTAAAGATACTATATTCAAATAAAGTCCCATTCTAACAGTTTCAGGTTGCCATGAAAATTAAATTAGGAGTACACTATTCAACTCATAACACTGACTTAAAAAGTTTCGATATTTCACAATGGGGGGAAGGTTAGGGAAGAATAGAGTTACTTTGGATTAGGCATAAGGGAGTGAAGGGAGGGAGTGGGAGTCGGGGTAGGAAGGATAGAAGAATGAATCAGACATTATTACCTTATGTGCATACATGATTACATGACCAGTGTGATTCTACATCATGTAGAGCCAGAAGAATGAGAAGTTATACTCCATTTATGTCTGATATGTTAAAGTGTTATGTATAACTAATAAGAACAAATAAAAAAAGTTTCGATATTTCATTCAACCTTATGTGGTGGAATATTCTAAGTGAGGGAACAACAAGGAATCAGGTGAAACCTGTTAATGGTATCCACATCATACAGAGCTTTGACACCAAGGGAAACATTTGAGTGTTTGAGACTGGAAGCCATTAGTGGGTTTTATGCTGGGGAGGGCATAGCTTGATTTACATTTTAAAAAGTTCTCTTTTCCTACTGTGAAGATCCTGTAGGTGTATGATGCCCAACCACTCAATCTCTCACCACCACCACTGGAGAGAACTCACTTTTTATGGATTTCCCTGTCAATACGGTGCAACACTTGATAACATAAAGCATTTTATTTATATTTTGAAATGCTGATGGTCAAACCCAGGGCCTCGCTCATGCTAGGCAAGCACTCTTTGATGAGTAATCCCAGCACTATAACACATTTCTCTATAGCCCATGTCATTAGATTTTCTCAAAAAAATCCTGTGAGATTCCTATACCTGTAACCCTCTTACTGATGAGGAAAACAATTTATAAAAGTTGGGGTTCTTAGGCCACGTGTCTTTCAAAGGCATCCATTTGAAATGGGAAGATTTTACATAAAACTCCAAGTCTTCCTTTTAAGTTATGAATATCTCCTCTACCAAGTCCCATTCCTCATGGAGGCAGAGGGCTGAGCCACTGGGGGTCGCCCCTCCAGTGCAGTCACACCAGCTCTGCTTCAGTCTTTTTTTACTACTTGCTTGACCCCTGAATACATCGAAGTTCCAGAACCCTGCTCTCAGTTGTCCTCAGACAGCTTTTTTGGAAGCTTGACACAAGCCATTTTCTTCTTTCTCCATTGCATCTGTTCCCAGAAAGATGGGAAGGAAGCCTGAGGCAGCCTTATTACCCCCATCAGGGAACTGTGAGCTTGTTCTCCTTTAAGCTTTGCCCATGCACCCTGTATGCAATAGAGATTTCTTTTTCTTTCTTTCTTAAATTGGCAAATAAAAATTGAATGTCTTTATGATGTACAACATGATGTTTTGAAATATGTATGCATTGTATATGGCTGAGATAAATAAACATATGCATTACCTCATACATTACCTTTCTTTGTGTTTGTGTGGAGAACACTACAATACATTGTTATTAACTGTGTTCATCACTTGATGTGTTATAGTCACATGGTATCTCTTGAACATACTCCTCCCAACTGAAATTTTGTGTTCTGTTACAAACATCTTCCTAGTTCTCCTATCCCAAACCCTTGGTAGCCACGGTTCTATTCTCTGCTTCTATGAGTTTGACTTTTTTTTTTTTTTTTTTTTTAAGATTCTACATGTGGGTGAGATCATTTAATACTTGTCCTTCTGTGACTCATTTAATGCACCTCACTCAATGTAATGTCTTCCATATATATATATATATATATATATATATATATATATATATATATTGTGTGTGTGTGTTTG
This sequence comes from Urocitellus parryii, assembly GCF_045843805.1. NCBI lineage: Eukaryota > Metazoa > Chordata > Mammalia > Rodentia > Sciuridae > Urocitellus > Urocitellus parryii. The sequence continues at coordinate 43,315,175 of NC_135541.1, read as the reverse complement.
TGTATATATATAATACAATACACACACCCACATATGCTTTTTAAATCCACTCACATTGATGGACACTTGGGTTGATTCCATCTCTGGGCTACTGTGAATAGTGCTTCTGTGGCCATGGGTGGGCAGATGTCTCTTCAACATACTGATTTCTTTCTTTTGGAATTATAGTCAGTAGTGGAATTGCTGAATCATAGGGTAGTTCTATTTTTAGTTTTCTCAGGAAAATCCATACTGTTTTCCACGATGGATGTACTAATGCACATTCCCATCAACAGTGTGCAAAGGTATCCTTTTCTCCACATCTTTACCAAGGCTTGTTATCTTTCAATTTACCAGTTTCTTTGACATACATACTTTGGCTTATAAATTGATGTAAAATTGCCTTCACTCATAATGCAGTTATCCGAGCTAATAATTCTTCAGGAAAAAAATGATTGTTTATTCTCTGCTTATCTATTACTTTATGCTCTAGATGGCTAGTCAGCCCCCTACAATTTAGGGAAAAGGTTTATATCCTTATTTAAATTTTCAAAGGGAATTATAGTCCAAAGTGTTGCTTCTGCATGGGGTTAAGATTCAGCCTTATTGAGCATGATCAGATTTTACTTTTGACACTAAGTAAATCAGAAGTCTCCCAAATCTCTAACCCTCATTTTCCCATCTAAAAATTGGTTTATTAATACTGGACTTAGGGAGCAAGGTCTAAATGAGATGAAATATTGGAAGTGTCTGTCTTTGTGTCTGGCACACACAAGACATGTGATAGGAATCACTGTTATCCTTGGCTCTGCCTTCTCCAAGTGAGTCCTGGATGATCGTTATATCTGAATGCCTGCTCTGGATTGAAATGTGTCTCCTGCTGAATTCATATGTTGAAGTCCTAGCATAAAATGTAACTGTATTTGTTAAGGAGGCTTTTAGGGGATAATTAAAGTTAAATGAATCATAAGAGTAGGAAACTATTCTGGTAGGGTTGGTGGTTTTCACAAAAGGGGAAGAGGGAGAGCTCTCCTCTTCAGGTGCACATAACAAGGAAGGGCCATGCAGGATTCAGCAAGAAGGAGGCTGTTTGCAAGTTAGGAAGAGAGCTCTCACCAGACCCTGGCCATACAGGCATTGTGATCTTGGACTCTTAGCTTCCACATCTGTAAGAAAATTAATTTCTGTTTTTAAGTCACCCAGTCTATGGTATTTTGTTGTGGCAGCTCAAGCTGAAAAAGACAATGCCCAAGCCCATCTCTTCTAGAGCAGGAATGACAGGGGAGTCCCTACTCCATCCCTGGGGCTGAGGACAGTAGGGAATTGGTCTTTCTACTATGAAGTTTGGGATTCATTGTGCCCAAAGTTTAAGGGAGGCAGTCACCAAGATGTAGTTTTCTTCTTAATGATTGGCCTGGGCACACATACCGAGGCTTCTGACTATTTTTTCCATTGAATGTTCTATTCCCCCTGTTGACTGGAGCCCTATCCTAGTTATCAGACTGCTGAAGAAGCATATGATTTAATGATTAGAGATGTGCACTCTAGAGCCATTCTGCCTGGATCAAAATCCCGTTTCAGCTACTGACTAGCTGTCTAACATTGGGCAAGCTACCTAACCCTCTGTGCATTAATTTCCTCATGTATAAGATGGGGTTCCTAATAGTCCCAGAGTTAAATATTGCTTGAGGATTAAATGACTTAATATATACACAGTGCTTAGAAAAGTGCTTGTCACATAGTAAACCCTCTATAAAGGTTAGTCATTATTATAATTATTTGACTTGGGCTGCATCTCTCACCTGCCTGTGGATGGCTTCCTCTTCTGATGGCCTGGTACTTGTTTCCTATTAGAGCAGCTACCTGCTGGAGTCCTATTCCAAGGGCTTGATGTTAATTATCACCTCATCTGGAACCTCCAGTCTTTACAACCCACTACTTGAACCTTTTGGTAAAGATGTAGATTAATGCTGGCACAATACATTTATTTTATTTATTAATCTTTATGTGGTGCTGAGGATCGAACCCAGGGCCTTGCATGTGCTAGGTGAGCGCTCTACTGCTGAGCCACAACTTCAGTGCAGGGCAATTATATTTTTAATAAGTGCTGCTGGTAATTCTAATGAGTCTGTTTAGCTGACACATTTGAGAATTACTTAGCTACATAGTCTTTCAAGGTCTCTTTTAGCCTTTGCAATATAAATTCCAGAATGAATATAAGGCCTGGGGAATGTAAGGAGATAATTTAGGAAGATACTACTTCATCACAATATTACACAGGTGAATACATCCCTAGCAAAACCACAACCTGGCATGCATATCTCAGGTTTAATCTAGATTACAATTTCAATGGGGTGCTAGATCATGGTGGTTTACAGCACCCAAAGATCAACAGTGGCCAGCTCAGGAAACGGAATCTCATAGTGAGTTTTCATAGCTCCAATATGTGAATAGTGTGGGAAGGAATTCTGGAAGGGCACTCTCATTTAACTTACCATAGATTACCTCTGGGCAAAATGAACAACTGACAACTATGGCAGCATTTGTTCACAAGGATGAGCTGTCTGTGGTGACAAAGATCTTCTATGTGCTAACTAGAATTTCAGGATTAGCTGGAACAAGAAGAATCCTTGCAGGGGAGACTGCAATCTTGGAAATAAGTGCTAAGGAGATAAAGTGCCATCCTCGTGCATTCAGCCAAGACAGTCTGGGATTTGTTGAGAGAGCTAGCTAGTGAAGGAAGGCTGAAGGCCCTGCATGTTAAAAGTCTTCTTCTTTTTAAAAAATAGTTTTTAAGATGTTGATGAACCTTTATTTTATTCATTTATTTATATGTGGTGCTGAGAATCAAATCCAGTGCCTCACACATGCTAGGCAAGCGCTCTGCCGCTGAGCCACAGCCCCATCCCAAAAGCCTTCTCCCTTTTGATGAGTGTTTAATTTGGCCTTTTAATGCTTATGAAGTGTAGGCATTTAATTTTTTTTGACAGAAGCAAGCCCAAAGCACCTCCTGTAATATGGAGCCACACGGTTAGGCAGAGACTCCATGTCTGTATTAAATAAGCATCAAGATGAAACACTAGTGCGACAAAGGTCTATTATAATGAAAAGACACAAACCTCTTTCTTCTGAACAGGACAGAGGGACATGAAGAAGCACACCATTTCCCCCCTGGCTTAAGGAACACATCACTCTTTCCTGTAAGAGGACAAAGATGCTTTGGAACAGGCAGGTGGGGATCTATCAGTGGGTCTTATCATGTCTAGTGTTCCTAGCCTCCCTTCACATTCTCTTTCCTTCAACAATACTGGCTCTTTGCCATCATATCAATTATCTCTAGCTGAGACAGTAATGATCTAGGATACCACTTTTTCAATATAATGTTTTAACAAACTAGAATTAGGAAACTCTACAAAATTCAGGCACTTTGACATCGTGTGCATTAATATCCAGCTGCTCGTAAATCAACCATATTCATCAAGCTTTTCCACCTCAAGCATATTAAGTGTCTGTCTTTAAAAATATAGCAAATACTCCTCCAGCCTCTACCTGCCCTGTCATCTGCCTAAGCTAGGGCATTGGTGCACAAGGAGAAAGCAGCTCCCTACTCCTCTTGGAGAAGTGTGAGAGATGACAAAGTGGGCTATACCTAACCTGAAATCACAATCAGTCACTTGGACACTTTTTTGAACTATCCATGCTGAATTTTCATTTCCTTGTTACAGGGTCCAATCTTTCCTTCCTGTCTCATCTCCTCCCACTTTCCCCTTGTTCTATTCTTTACACTCCAGATACATGGTCTTCCTGGTTCCTTCTAATGCTCTATTGTCTCTTCTGCCCATGATCTTTGAAAGGGGCATCTCTTTATTGAGAACCACCTCTCTCTGCTGGCCCCTGACCCACCTCCCTCCTGGCCCCTTCCATTAGTTCTTTGTTCCTTCATTTGTTTATTTATTTAAAAAAATTTTAAATTGTTGATAGACCTTTATTTATTTATATGTGGTGCTGAGAATCAAACCCAGTGCCTCACACATGCCATGCCATGTGTGAGGCACTGGGTTTGATTCTCAGCACCACATATAAATAAGCAAGTGCGCTACCGCTGAGCCCCAGCCCCAACCCCCTTTCATTTGTCTAATAAGTATTGATTGAGAGGCAGTATACATGATCTGAGTATAACCAATTAACAAACCATCATAACATCTACATTCTAAAGGGGTGTGTGTAAGTAAACTACATAGTATGTTAGAAGAAGATAATTGATATGGAAAAGTAGATAAGGCTAAGGAATAAGAAAATTACTTGAAATTTTACTTATTTTAGAGATGAAGTCTTGCTGTGTTGCCCAGGCTAGCTCCAAACTCCTGAACTTGAGTGAACACAGCCTCCTGTGCAAGTGTGCCTCTGAATCCAGGTCAGTGCTTTCAATTTTATTTTATTTTTTTGCAGTGTTGGGGATTAAATCCAGGGTTTTGTATAGGATGGGCAGGCACTCTACTACTGAGTTATATCCTCAACTCTTTTAAATTTTTTGTTTGTTTGTTTTGAGACAGGATCTCACTAAGCTGCCCAGGCTGGCCTAAAACTTGCAATTCTTCTGTCTCAGTTCTTCCAATTTTCCAATTTTAAATAGGGTGGTAGAGAAGTCTTTATTGATATGGTGCCATTTAAATTAATTCCCAGTTGTCCTTAGACTTTAGCTCAAATCAATGTCCTCAGGGACCTCTTCCAAAGTTGGTCTATTTGTAGGTCCTAGAATGTCTGACCAGGCCAGTCCCTGTTAGATACTCTCATAATTCCCAGGGCATTTCATTGATAGCTCTTGGCACCATTTGTAATGACATACTTGTGATATTTATTAAAGAATGTCTATCCTTTTTGATTACTTATCTTTCTTCAAAGATAGCTGAGGCCAAGTACTTAATACATATTTGTTGAATGAATGAATTTGTACAGTATGATCAAAAATATACATCCACTCTATATTAACAGAAACAAATGAGATGATGAATATCTAAGTCATTTTTATTAATTGCAAAGCTCTATGAACATGCCAGTCACCATTGCTCCTGTGGATAAGAGACACTGTTGTGCCAGTGTAGTTTTGTATTCATTGACATTGTATGGCCCTGCATCTTCTTTGTGGAGGCATTTGGTTTAGTGTATTATCAGACAGCCTCTGATGACTCTTGGATCTTCCACTTACTCTGTGACCTAAGGTGCCTCTAGTTCCTCATCTATAAAATGGGATGATAAACCGGTGCAGTGGCACAGACCTGTAATCCCATCTACTCTGGAGGATGAGGCAGGAAGTTCATGAATTTGAGATCATCCTGGGTGACACAATGAAACCCACCTCAAAAACAAGTAAAATGGGATGATAATAGTATCAGCCTCAAAGAGATATTGTGAGGATTGAATGCATTTATATCTGAAAGGTCCTTAGGTGAAGGCCTGCACATAATAGGTACTTAATAAGTATCATTATGATTACAGTTATTAATATTTGCAAGTTTTTAACTGCAATCCAGGCATTTATTAACTAAAATCTTTCTTAGTTTCTTTCAAAAGAAGGAAAAGCTAGTAATTCCTAGGTCAGTGATGTTTTATTTTTTTAAAGTAAGTCAAAAGACTAAGGATGACTCTCAAGCCCCCTCCTATAGGCCTCAGCATCTGTTCTAGTTTTTTGATGACTTTTATTTGATCTTTGTGGTCCTTTTCCAATGGTTTTGGTATTTGTTGATGGCTGGTTCAAACACTGGTTCTTGCAGTTACTGATTGAAAGGTCTTTGGCAAGTTATTAGTTGCTTTGAGGTTCAAACCCACATGGGGTTTGCTGTGAATATTGAGATAAAGTCCATGAAGGGCCAACTCAGAGACCTCTGCAAATATTAGTTCTGCCTCCCTAGCTCAGGACCAAGTCTACATTTTAAATGGAACCTTCTTGAGAAACAATGACACTGGTGGTCTGTGTTGCAGTCTCTGACAAGCATTCTGAATCAGGAAACTAAAGTCAACATATCTGGAACATGAGTGCCAAATACTATTGGCAGATCAGGGCAAGAAGTGTAGTGTTCATTTGATACCCTATAATCTGTGGAAATGGTTATTTAAAAAAAATTTGTATTATCAAAAATGTTATATCTTGTGGATTACAAAAACAACTTTACAAAATTACTTATTATTGATTAACATATATTAGTTAGGAATATTTGATGGTATTAGATCATAAGTGCTAAGGATATTCTTCTTGAATGTTCATAGTTACTGTTTTGATGATTACAGTTAGGAATTGCCTCATTGTGTGTTTGTGTGTGTGTCTGTGTGATTGTGACTAAAACAAAAATAAGCCCCAAATATTCTCTTTGCATGCACAAAGTTTTCAGACTCCTCCCCACCTTTTTTTTTTCTTTTCTGGGTGTTTTTCTAACCTTACTGATGATTTTTACCCACTGTTCACTTGCAAAATATGCTTTTCAATATGTCACAGTTAAACCCTTCAAATTATGTTCTACTTCAAAAAGCTTGGTTTCAATTTCAAATCTTCCCTTTCCTCATGTTTTAGATTTTTGATCAACAAATGTTTACTGAGGCCCTACTGTTGTAAATGGAAGGCTCCCAGAGCAGATTTTCTAATACCCTTGGTGTTCCAGATGTTGGATAAATCGGAAATCCATGAATCCCAAGTTAAAGGAGAATTAAAATTATGTGTGAACATGAACCGGGTAACCAGAGGGCAACATGCTGTTCACCCCTGGTAACAACAGAACTGAGGGATTTGTTTTCAACCTATTGGCTTAAAATGTGAAATCTAGATGTGAGGGGGCCTAGCCTACTTGTCCTTAGGGAATCTTCACTAGTTTCTGGTTTAAGTTCACCTGCCATTCTTCTTTACTCCATGTCCCAACCAATGTTTTTCATGATGTTTCATGGCCCCCAGAATAAAATTGGGCATTCAAGGCTCTTCATGGTAAGAATTATGTTGACCCTTCCATCTCTGTTTCCTTTTGGTCCTCTGCTGGCTCCCAGTGGTTGAGCTAAAATCAACTTCTTGCGGCTCCTCCTCATTTGCTGAATATCTATTCTTGGCCAAGGGCTGTTTCATTAAGTTTACAAATATTAAAACCCTTCCATTTTTCTGGGACATAGTTATTGTCATCTGCATTTTACAAGAAAGATACTGGCTTTCAGAGACATCAAGTGACTTGTTCAAGTTCATGGGCTCATATGTGAAGAGTTGCTATTTAAGCCCAGGTCTATAACACCAAAGCCACAGTGGAAGGAGCTCCTCCTCTCATACTCTGATGCCTTTCTCCCCCAAACACCCCAGTGCAGTCTCATTCTGCACCTCTCTTCCATGTGGCAGCAGAATACTGACACTTTCCCCCAAAGATGCCCATGCCACAGTCCCTGGAACCTATGAATATTGACCTTATATGGCAAAGGGGAATTAAAGTTGCAGATAGAATTAACAAAGATCATCCTGGGTTATTCTGATACAAGCACAGGAGTCTTTAAAGGTGGAAGAGGGAGGCAGAGAAGGAAACTCACCCATAGATTCAGAGCTGGAGATGGGACAATGGAAAGAATGTCCACAGAGAAGTAATGCTGTGGAATCCGAAGGTGGAGAAAGGGTTCACAAGTCAAGGGGGGCTCTCTTGGGTGGCTTACAGACAATGGGAAAGGCAGAGAAGTGAATTCTTTTCTGGAGATTATAGAAAGGAAGGCAGCCCTGCCATCACCTTGATTTTTGAGCCCAGAGACATCCACATATACTTCTGACCTATGAAATGGTAAGATAATACATTTGTGTCTTTTTAGGCCAAAAAGTTTTTGGCAATTTAGATTAGCAGCAATAGGAAATGGATATACTCCACAAGTAGCATTTCTTCTCTGCCCACATCAGCTGTCCATGTGTTATGCCCCTGTTAAAATTCCCCATTCCCTCTGACCGCCTTGCTATTGAAGCCTGTTCGCCAGTAAAGTAACAGTTGACCCTGATTAACCATCCTAGCCAGAGCTGACAGAAATGGTCTAAAGCAATCCCCTCATCACAGAGAGGCTGAGTGACTTGTCTAGCCAGGATCACACAGATGGCAGGGATAGGGTCAGCATCCAAATCCAGAACACCTGACTTCTAACAGCTTCCTAGGAAGACTTCCCAGAGCTCCAGCATTCTTCAGGGAAATGTGACTTGATAGTTAGCTATTAATTGTCTAACATCTGAATTTTCACAACAGTGAGCAGGTTGCGGATTATTTTTGTGATTGGATTCTTGGAGGTCAGACTAAATAAATTTGTGGAAAAAATCTGTGACTGAATGGAATTAACCTACCCACCACCGTCTTCATTCATTCAACCAATAGCATGTGCCAGGTATGGTGCTAAATCCTGAGAATTAAAAATATAGTCTGTTCCTGTGAGATATCATGGTTTAATGAGTCTGGGTGAGGGGAGGCAGATATAATAAGTAGAAACTGCAGTGTCTGTGAGAAATGACATGATTAAGTGAAGAGACAATCACCAGGCAACCATTTGTCCAGGTCCAAGGCCTCTGGAGGAGGTCAGGCCTTGGCTGGGTTTTGAAGCGGGAGTAGGAGTTACCCTGTGGAAGTGCCGGGGGCATTCCAGCCTGGAGCAGCAGTAGGATTGGGCTGGTCAAAGCAGTTAAATAAGTCATGGAGGTTTTCTGTGCTCTGTTTCCTCTTCCAAAATCCCAAAGCCAGCTCTGAGAGTTGTCTAGTAATTCTGGGATGGCCTGGTTTCATTTGTGAATGGGCACCGGGCCCTAGATGGTGAGTGTGCAGTATGGGAGAGAAGAAGCAACCATTAGACACAGGAATGAGTCTTGTCTGCTCCTTCCCTGCTGTGTTGACTTAAGTATATTTGTTTTGAATTAGTTTCTCTGACATAGAAAAAGAAATTCCCCCTTTGCAAGAGTTAACATGAAGACTAGAGTCAATGCACATGGGTCAGCTGACATAGAGTGGTGTGTAGCTGGTAGCTGTTATGGTAAGACTTTGAGGGCTCAGGTTTTTAATCTGGCTTTATCTTATTTTACTGTGTTACAGTTCAGATGTGAGGTGTCCCCCAAAAGCTCATCTGTGAGACAGTGCAAGAAGGTTCAGAGGAGAAATGATTGGCGGTAAGAGTCTTAACCCAATCGGTGAATGAATTGACTGATAGGGATTAACTGAGTAACTGAAGTGGTAGGGTGGGCTGGAGGAGGTGGGAACTGGGGCATTGCTTTGGGGGTATATATTTGTATCTGATGAGTGGAGACCTCTCTCTCTGCTTCCTGATCACCATGTGAGCTGCTTCCCTCTGCCACACTCTTTTGTCATGATGTTCTGCTTCACCTTGAGCCCCGAGGATTGGAGTTGGCCTTCTATGGAATCAGACCTATGAAACCATGAGCTCTCAAATAAACTTGTCTTCCTCTACATTTATTCTGATCTGGTCCTTTAGTCACAGCAGCAAAAAACCTAACTAAAACATATTGTAAGCATTGTGATTTTTTTCAGTCTGTGGATAATTTTAATCTAGCTTCAGGAGTTCTCCCTGGCAGGCTGGGGAAGGAGGATCTAGAGAGGTCTTTAGCCAGAAGCATGAAGTCTCTCATCTTGTGGTCCATTTTCTATATAGCTTCATCTTTCTCAACTGTAAACTGCCCGTACTTAAAATCCTTGGAGGGCACCTCCTTTGCAGTCCCTGGCTGCCTGTGTGGTGTGACCTGCTACTCTTCCACCACAGACTCTCAGTACCTTTGTTGCTCCTTACTTATCCTTGACGATCTCTCTGTTCCTGTGGCTGTACTGCCCAGAATCCCCTGTCTTACCATATTTGCCTGGAGAACTCCAATTCCCTCTGAAACTTAGCTCAAATGTCCCTTTCTGCAAAGCCTTCCCTGATTTCTCCTCTACCAGTCAGACACTCCTTCCTCTAGACTACCATAGTGACCCATACTGATGTCCTAGAACTGGTGCACATTAATGATTTATTCCATCGGACTGAATACTCCTAGAGAGCAGTTTTGCATACCATTCATCTCTGCATTTCTAGCACATAATAGGGACTCGATGTATGTTTGTTGAGTGACTGACTGACTACCAGATGAATGAAAACGAGACATGTCTTCAGAGTTTTCTAGAAGCTTACTCTTGCAGAAAGGTGGTTTGGGAGTCCTATAAGTAATTACACTATCACATTTTGTAACAGATTGGTGCTAGCCAGGGAATGACAGTATGTTCAAAAGGTAATGAATTAAAACCTCGCTTTGGCATATCCCCTTTCAGAAATGGGAGCAGTCTTTCAAGTAACTTGAAAATTAGGCTTCAGGAAAAGTGTAAGAAAATATGTGCAATTAGACACAATCAATAAGGTTGTCTTTCACTAATGTCTATATTTAAGGGAGTTTAATTAAATTATGAAAAAGGGCTTTCTGATTTAACTGTCAGTCTGGTTCATCATGTATGGACATGAGCTTTGCATTAGGTTTTTTTTTTTTTTTTCCCCCATGATTTCTAGGCCTTTGATGGACACAATGACCAGGGGAAGTATTAGCTCATTGCCTACAAGGGAGGTGAATTTGAGAAACCAGGGAATCCAAAGCAATTTGTTGGGCAATGCTGACAGAAATAGAAAGCCCGCAAAATGTTCTTTCTCCTCTCCGTCATTCATTCAGGAAATATTCACTCAGCATGTACTCTATGTCAGGGCTGTGCTAGATGCTGGCAATGCACTGGCATGGAAAACTTAGACATCAAACACCCACCTGTGTGTATATACAGTTATAAATTACAGTTATGATGCTTATGCTCCCCCCAACCCAGAATGCCTTCTCTTCTTTGTTTTATTCATATAAATTTAACATCCTTGAAATAAACCAGAGAACTGCATTTAAGGTAAAAATATATGTTGAGTCCACTATATGTCAGATATTGTGCTAGTTATGAAGGGACACAAGAATACTTTCAACGAGCTTCCAAGTCTAGTGGGAGAATCAGATGTAAAAACAAACAAACAAACAAATCATGATGCAGCATGAACAATAGTGCCAGAGGCGAGTACATTTGCTGCTGGAGGAACAAAGAGAGCAGCTCCCTGTAACTCTCCGGATCCCTCCCACCTCCTTGCAACCTCTCCCTCACCTCAGCGGCCACCTCCAGCCAGCCTAAGCATGGGATGGTAGAAACTGATGTCAGCACCTACACTTTTTATGTCTGAGATCCAGCTTGGAATTCTGCACCTCTGCCCAACTGCTAGCCCTATATAAGCAGAAGAAAGGTGAGACTGCAGATAGGGCCCTCCATCTCAGGAAGGTGGGAGAGACATTGAAATTACAGCAATAAGGATCTCTCCCAGTTAGAGCCAGGGAGCTGCCCAGAGGTGGTGGTTCTGAAAGCTATGGGAGTGTTCCGAACCCACCTGACCTGGCTCTATCACACACTGCTCCAGGCAGTGGGGACTGATGTCAAAGCCCACAGCAGAACCAGTCAGGCCAATGGATGCTCAGTTAGATGTTCATACTTGAAATATATTTAATTTCACTAATTTTATTTCAAGCATTCTAAATACTTTTGGGAACAAAAGGACCATTCAATGAAATAAGTACTAAAATATCAATATTATCATTTTGCTTTAGCGCTGTAATCAATAGCCAAGGCTGATAACTAGCAGTCATAGAATGAATTTAGATTGCAGACACATTTTGCTGCTTAAGCACATTTTAAAATTTTAGAACAAAAATCTCTTTAGGAGGAACAGCCTTTCTTTTTTCATTAGGTTTCAAACACTCTTTGTTGGCTGACTTTGTCATGTATGTTACCAGCCAGATCCCAAAGAGCATTTGAAGTTGCAGTCTCTGATCTAGGTGAACCCTTTCATTTTGAAGACAAAGATGCTAAGGTTTGGAAAAAAGGTGCTGTATAACAAAGTAGAGTTAGGACAAGAAATTTCCAGGTCTGCCCCCTGTCCCTACTCCCACAGCTCTTCCTGTGACAGGGACTGCCTCTCAGAAAAGCATTTTGTAAACACAGCATGCCTGGGCTGAAGGAAGCAGCATCCAGAGCTGCCCTCTGCAAAAGAGCAGTCTCCTTTAGGACCAATAAATGCAGGTGCTAGAATTTCGGGAAGACTTGGGGTGACTTATGTCAGCTTCTCCACAATGCTATACAACTATTGGGCCTTGCAGCCTAAGACAAATGACAGACTTTCCTGTGTAGGATGGGCACATGAATCATCTCTTTTTAGGGTATCCATGCAGGTGAGCGATAGCTGGGTGTCCATGGAATGGATCATGGGTAGGGTTTGGCTAGGGAGGAGATACCATTTAAGAACCCTCTGAGCTGGGGTCACTTTGGAATGTCTATTTGCAAACTCAGATGTGGATGGGTGGGAAGATTATGCATTAGGGCTTATCTCATCTTCTCAGCTGGTTTTCTGTTACCCATGGGCACAGTGGTGGGGGCTGGTGAAGGCGATGACCTATTTGCTTGGTGGGTTCCATCTGCATGTGCCTGTGTTCACCACTCCCAAGGAGCAGGGTGGTGATGGGGGTGGGGCAAGTGTGGTGAATATGATAGGGATCCAGATAGGAGAGAGAAATCAAACCCTGAATTCATACCCACACTTACAAAAAGGAAGAATTAATCACCCATCCTAAGTGTCTCCAAGGAAGCTGGGCCAACCATTTTGGGAAAATATACCTCTGGGAAGGCGAGGCAAGCCATAGCCTTTCTCCCACACCTAAATGTGCCCTGCCCTTGGGACTTTTCATTTCCACTAACACACAGTTCCCCCCTCTGGCTCATTCATTGTCACTGTCTATGAGAGTGGGGGAGTGGTTTCCCCAGCAGGCCTCACAGGATTGTGACTCCCTAAAACTGGGTAAATCTAGAGATGCCCCCTGACATAGGCACCCTGAGAGGTGATTAGCTCCATTTGTTGCAGAGAAGCTTAACATTTTTCTCAGAGGGTCACAGGCTGTACCTACTGTACAGAGACCTTGCTAAGTAACTGTCAGTTCTTGCCCTCAGCCCTGCTACTTGCCTCCTAGGACAAGTGCAGGGGATGGGTCTGGATCTGCATTCAGCATTCACACTGTTGTGCTGACAGAGGGCTCCTGAGGCAACCTCTGTCATAAAGCCCTAGCCCTGGGTGTCAGGCCCCTGGATTCTGTGCTAGCGACAAGTTGCTTTTTTTTTTTTTTTTTTGTGGGGAAAGAGGTTTCAAATCATTTATTCTAGAAGAGTAACAAAGAATCCTGTGACTCCTAAGAAGATAAGGAACTCTTTTCCTAGACTGTGACATTCCTAAGGGAAGACAGGCTGATTTATATATGTCTTTGCTTTCTAGGACCCGGTGCTAAGCCTCGCATATGATTGGCGCATAGGGAAGAATTCTTAAATTCACAGAGTGCGGGTCAGCATGGGGCTAGAAAACAAAACAAAACAAACAAAACAAAAAAAACCCCACAGACAAGGTGTACTCTTCACCCACAAAGAACTTAAAATTGAATAGGGAAAATGTGCACATGAGGTGTTCCCCGCATAGAAAGACACAGCAGAGGAGCCCTATGGAACGGGACCGCATGAGCGAGAGTTTGGACCCAATGGTCCCCCCCCCCCCACACACACACCGAACTTCTTCACAGACATCTCTCTGCTTGCTTATGAAGAAACAGCACATACATTGCACCCTGAATTTCCCTTTCCCAACAGAACTGTGTAGGGTCAGGTCATGGGTGACATGTCTTGCAGCCCACCCTGCTGTGGGGTCAGAGTTCCTGGTGTTTGGACTCCGGCTGGCTTGCAGTGTTTCCTAGAGGTTGTCACTCAGCTCCTTGACCTTCCTACGGCGATCAGATTCACTATGATAGAAAGTTTTTTGGGTGTCTTTTAGAGCTCATTTTTGAAAAATGGTCCACCTGGTGCCTGCTCCCAGGTTCTGGATGAAGGCCAGGGGATAACAGCAGCATGAACTTGCTGTGGATAACCAGTCCTCTGTTATGACTGGGAGCGTTGGCAATGCTATAAATAACTCTATCAATATTGTGATAATGGCACTTTAAGGAGGTCTATTTTACAAGTGCTGCATGTAAGAGAGACCACAGCTGCACTCATTAATTCTGAAGTGTGCCTGCCTCCATGTACAACTTGCAGGTGTAACAATAGGGGTGTTGACTCAGTGTAGGTCTAGATAATGTCTAGATTAAGAAAAAGGTTAGAGTAACATTGTTAGTTTCTCCATTGTGTTTGGTATAATGAAAACAAATTATAATAGCTTAATTGGAAATGAGAAAAAAAAAGAGCAAAACATAACTTTGTTACAGACTTCAGAGGCTCACAAATAGCTCCTCCCCCTCAAGAGCAAGCATCATAATTGACAGCAGTAGATCTTTTGATAATTAATTGCAGTAAATTATCACTTGGCACAAAGAAGGCATAATTGCAATTAATTTGCAACCTTCGCAGCATAACACTGAATTAGAAATGGCACTGTGTAATTTTTCCAAGTGAGGAAATGGAGGGTAAAAACAGTGCGCCCTTTTCCTGTGACATGCATTCAGAGGAGAGCCTTACTTACATTGTGGCATCTCTGTGACTCTCTTGGGTTAGGGGTGTTTAATTTAGTATGTGACTGTTGAATGAGAGTTACCCAGTGGGGTCCCTTGCTGAGTTCTCCCAGGGCCTCTCGTCACTTCAGCTTTGCTCAGTCCCACAACCTCAGCCCTGTTCTGTGTCTGGCTTTCTGTATTTGTCTCATTCATTAGTGTTGGGAGACTGGATTAATTCAGATAATAGAAAACAATATTGTTATATTCTATATTATTATTTTCTATTTCAGGAAATGATATTATTATATTCTTATTTTTAAATTTTAATTAGAAGAGCTTTGTGGAGATATCAGTGACATAAAATTGTATGTGTTTCAGTTGTGCAACGTGATTTTTTTAAAAAAAATTATTTATTTATTTTTAATTAGGTCTACATGACAGCAGAATACATTTTGATTCATTGTACACAACTGCAGCACAACTTTTCATTTCTCTGATTGTACATGATGTAGTGTAGCATCGTACCATATGTGCAGTCATACATGTACTTAGGGTAATAATGTCCATTACATTCCACCATCTTTCCTGCTCCCATACTGATATTTTGATATACATATATGTTGTGAAATGATCACCACAATTATGTTAATTAGCATAGCCATTAACTCTATATAGCTATCATTTGTGTGTGTGTGTGTGTGTGTGTTGACTTAGGATCTAGATTCTAAACAAATTATAGGTATAGAAAATGGTATTAACTGTGTTATAGTTGTAGCTTGGTCATAGCGCACTTGTGAGACACTGAATTTGATCCTCAGCATCACATAAAAATAAATAAATAAAATAAAGGTATTGTGTCTAACTGCAACTAAAAAAATATTTAAAAAGAAAATGGGGAGCTGGGGTTGTGGCTCAGTGGTAGAGCGCTTGCCTCACATGTGAGAGACCCTGGGTTCGATCCTCAGCACCACATTAAAAAATAAATAAATAAACAAAATAAAGATATTGTGTCCATGTATAACTAAAAAAATATTTTTTAAAAAGAAAATGGTATTAACTATTGTAACTGTGCTATCCGTCAGGGCTCCCGCAGTTACTCATCTTGTAAAATTGAAATTTTGTCTTTGATCAATATCCTCTCACCTTCCCCTATTATATTTCTAACTAGATGAAAAAAGTGTTTTCCTCAAAATGTTTCACTTTTTTTTTCAATGAATGCTATTTCTGGAGTGATACAGATCATTGTTAAGAATCTTTGTCATGATACATACAACTTTGTAGTGATTATAATCAATTAAATTTCAATCTAATTTCTCAAGAATTACTTAGAAATAGAAATGAGGCATATAAACTATTTTTACTGGGTCCTAGAGCTCTGTTTATATTTCATCAGAGTGCCTAGAGAATAAGACATGAAGCTATGGGACGTGACATCTGAGGTAGAATTAAAGTCAGGCAGTCATTAAGCCCAATGGTGGCCCAGAGATGAATGCTTTGGCTTTGCTGCATGGGCCAGAGGCTCCAGGGGTTATGCACCCTTCCTTCCACCACTACATATATCCCCTTGAGAGAGTGTGGAGAGTGGCACTTTGGGCAGTCAGGGCAAGAAACCCATTCCCAAAGTATAGGGATTGGTCATTAAAAAAAAAAAAAGATAAAGATCATAGCCTTATTTCAGGCAGACCCATATAACAAAAATAAGCCTTGTTAAATTATTTTGACACTCTTTGAAGTTCTTAAGCCTTTTGTTATAAACAGTGAAATAAGATGACTTTATAGCCAGAGTTCTTCCCTACTGCTGCCCTGCCATTGAACCCAGGCTTGACCTCTGTGTAACGCCGTCTCTGGGGGTTAATAAATCATTCAATCTTACACAAGGTTCCTTTCTCAAAAACCAATGCTTTAAGTAATCCCTGGTACCCCACACTCCCAAATAACTTCCTGCAGTTGGGTTGAATTGATCATGATACTTTTACTGTTTGAGTTAATATTCGCCAGTGTCAGGGTTCAAACCATCCAACATATTTTCAAGAGACTGCAAATTGAATTCAAACCTTAGCTCTACTTGCCATAGGTCCTAATGTTTATTTTACTGAACTCCCTACATGAGGACCTAAAGCACATAACAAGGAAATGTGGGTACCATTTACAAGCCCTGGGTTGAGTGCTCATCTACCTGAGGAGTTAAGACTCCAGTTTCACCATCTAAAACTGAAGCTTGGTTTTCATGGGACAAGTGGAGGTAAGAAATTTCTGACAGATTCTCACTTGAAAGAGGAAGTAGACTTACTCTGTATAACCTTGAAGGTGTAGAACAAACATTCATGAATGAATGCTCTAGAGAGATAGTTTTGGCATAAGGAAGAATTGTTTTAACATTTAACAAAGATGCTCATCACAAGACAGGCTGTGAGTAGATTGGAGATCAGTAGGCAGGGAGGGGGAATTTGGAAGGAGGTATAGCCCAATGCCCAGAGCTAGGAATTAGTATCCAGTTCTTGGGGCAGAATCACTGATATAATGATGATCAAACCAAAGACCATTCATTCATTCTTCCAGTCATTCATTTATGCAACAGATGCCTCTGGAGTATTCCAATACCCCAGGCCCTTTCTATGCCCAGGTGCTCTGAAATCATTCAGATATCCTCCCTACCCGGGCTGTCCTTGGTTGGGCTGGCCAATGAGCCTCAATATTTTAGTATTTTTATTTCCCATACTGAGCAGTGTTCACAGGAAGAAAACATATTTGCTCACAAGAAGAAAATGAAAAGCCAAACTTTTGGAATCCTACATAAGATTTAGCAGAAACATAAAAGCTTGGTCTGGCTCCCACCTGCCCCTTTACCAACCTCATTTTGATTCTCTCTCTTTCTTCTGGTTATATTTGCCTTCAGGTCACACTGGTCTTCTTCCTTCCTTCCTTCCACATTCAACACTCCATGCCTTTTCCTATCCCACGCTCTCCAAAAGGCTGTTCTGGTGACCTTAACTGACTCTTGAGTTTAGACATAACTTGCTCTTTTCCTGTTCTGCCAGTCTGGGCCCTCCCATCATTGATGCCTCCAGGCATCTTGTAGTTTTCTTTATAGCATGTAATAATAGTTTAAAAATAGTTTTCAAATATTTGAATTGATCAAAGAATTGAAATGTTAAAGAATTCCTGAAATCACAGATTGAGATTCAGTGGTAAAAGATGGGGCCGGGGCAGAGGGTACAGCTCTGGTGGAGAGCTGGCTTAGCTTGCTGGAGGCTGGGTATGATCCCAACAGCACATGTGTGCACACACAGATAGGGATAAATTCATAGCCCTTCTGGGAAGATACCAGATTTAAGAGTAAGATAGAAGCAATATTATATTATATTTTATATACTTTGTTTTAATTTTTGGGAATACCAGGGATTGAAACTCAGGAGCACTGGACCACTGAGCCACATCCCCATCCCTATTTTGTATTTCATTTAGAGACAGGGTCTCACTGATTTGCTAAGTGCCTTGCTTTTGCAGAGTCTGGCTTTGAACTCAGGATCTTCCTGCCTCAGCCTCCTGAGCCTCTGGGATTATAGGCGCTTATCTTTTATATACATTTTAACACACATATTTTCTCTTTTGCTTCTTAAAACAGACTTACAACAGGCATCTGTTAGATGAATTGTCTGAGATCACACAGCTGATAAAAGGAGGGCAGGTTCAAGAAAGCAGACCTCCTGACCCAAGTTCAAGCTCATTCTGTGCACAAAGGCACTCTCCTCTACCAGTGTTTCACATTGAAATCAAGGTATACATCAACTGAGCACTGAGAGGTTGCTGTTTCCTCCTCAATATCCTCTTCTTTCATCCTAAGCCCCCAAATTCTCCCATCTTCTGGGATGCAGCCAGGCTGAGTGGAGGCAAAGGAGAAGGAGAACTGGGATTAGCCCTGTGGCTGGCATATTTTGGACTAAATCTATTGTCATTCTTTAGTCCAGTGATTTTTTTGAGCTGTGTTCTGTGGAGCTCTGAGTGGATGCTGCTCCATCGCAGGACTCCACAGGTGCCACTCTTGTGCTGCCTTGTGTGAATGAAAGGTGCTCCTGCCTCTGGTCTGTAGCAACTTAGCACTGCCATGGTCATCTCCACTTTACTCCAGCCAACTCTGCTTTGATCTCTTTTGTTAGTTTTGAGGTGCCAGGGATTGAGCCCAGGGCCTTAGGCAAGCTAGACAAATGCTGTACCACTGAGCCACACTCCCAGTCCCTGATCTCTTTTGTATGTTGGGCTTTTGAATAAGATCTCACTTGAAGAAAGTGTTCCGCCTACAGAAAGGCAAACCAAATCCAACCAAACCATACCCCTTCTGAAATGTCACTGTTTATGACCGTACCAGCTGAGGCTTGGGTCACTGAATGGGAGTCATACAACCAGAGTGGGGCAGAGCAGAGACTTGTACTCGTGCTCTGGACGCAAGGCTAACACTGGCCTCTACTCCAGGCTGCTTCTCTTAGGTTAGAACTGGCAAATTAGCGAGGTGAGATGGCCAGAAGTAAAACTGGGCTGGGCACTGGAAGAAACCTTGTGAAATGAAGAGATGCTATTTGGGGTTCTCCACCTAGTCACCCTTGGGGGCCTCACTACTTTGGTTAGATGTGCACATTTCTTTACTCTTCCCTATAAATAGGCTCCATTTCTGCTCTCACCCAGCCCAGCTAACCCTTCTCCATGTCCACCTGCTGTCTTCTCCCCAGGGAAGCCTTTCCTCTCTCAACTTTGAGGACACTGGTAATGAACATCAGGGTCCCTTGTCTGTCTCCTAAAATGTCTAGGTGTGCAATTCCTTGAATTCTACCTTACTCTCTGGGTGTACTCACTGAAGTCCTCCCATAAAGCAGGGATAGATCTGTGTCTAACTCTAGGACACTTCTGATGACCTTTTCCAAAGAATGGAGATGTTTGTTGTTATTATTGTTCTTGATCATTAGCAAGCCAGAAGGCTAAGTATTCTGAGCCTCTTCATGCTTTTGGCTTTGGGGTGAAATAATCATTTTCCATGGACCTTGTGACTTCATCTGGCTCTGAGAGAAACTTGGTGTTTTATTTAAGGTTTTCTGGAATATCCAAACCAGGCAAGCACAAATGCATTAAAGAGAAAGAAAGTTACTGTCAGTGTGTTGAAGTTGTAGGCAGTCAGCAACTGTTGCAAGCTTGAATTAATGATGGGTACTACTTCTTAACTCAGCACTGTCAAGTGCTGGCAAAACCTGTGAGACCATGTTAGATGCTCTGGCTAGGGGATATGTAGGCTGGACTTCAGGTGGCACCTCTCTGCCTATTGAAGTGGGGGAGAACACAGACCTAACCTTCATCTCAAGGGATGTGAAAACACTAAACCATCCCCAGATCATGGGACCTCACCTTGGGTCTGTTGTTCTATGGCCTATCCTGAAGCTGAGCTCTGATTTAATTTAAGCATCCCTCTCTATGCCTTTTCTCTCATCATTTTTATTTGTGTCTGGTTCCCCACACCCCCCTGAGGTGGAAGTCAGCCCTTTTTCCTGATTCCCACTAGGAAAGCTTTCCCTCAAGAAGTCATGCAGGTATACAGAAGACTTCCCTGAAAGTGGAGGAAGAGGAGGAATTTTGATTGCAGCAACACAGATAACTTGAAAATTTCACATTACAGATTTTTATTTCTAAAATCCCTTTAGCCAATTGGATACACTGGACTCCAGCCTCCTGCCCTGCAAAATGTCTTTCTTCTCTAATGTCCTTGCTGTTACCTCCAACAAACAAAGCAAAACAGCAAAACAGAGGCAGCTTATTTCCTCCTGCAGCGGAATTAAGCTCTCTCAAACTTTTGTCCTCTAGATTCAGACTTAAACTCATCAAGGTGTTTAGCAGGATAAAAGTCCTTTCATGCACAAGTTGTCTCCTTCTCAGAAATTAAAAGCACAAAGTCAGACAAAAATTGCCCTTGGCTTCATTTGGAATTAGCGTGGGTTGTGGGGCATAAGAAAAGCTCTGTGGGGTGTTGGCTGGTACAGGATGCCCAGTTCCCAGGAAAAAGGCCTGGGCTTCAGCACACGATGAGGAAGGACAAAGGGGTGGGATCTCTGCAGGGTCTCTGCAGGGCCTTTGCAGGCAAAGTGGCTTCCCTTTTGCTGACTCTGCATTCCAGGCGCTGTCACCACTTGCTCTTTGGAAAGGGGACCGCAGAAAAACGTGCCCTGCTTAGAAATGACAAGCTTACCCAGCCTTGCTGGAGGCGGGAGGGCTGCTGAAAGACAGGCACATCCTGAGGAGGAGCCCTCGTCTAGAGCCCGTGGCCTGTGTCAAGCATTGTTGTGACCACCAGCATGAATGTGATGCTGTGTTGTGCTCCTGGGCAGGACTGCCTCTGTGCACTGCCTTCCAGAGATTGGAATTTGAAAGATGGTTGTTAGATGTACGTTAAAATGGCAAAGCCAAGTTCAAGGAGCCGCTTCAGGTTCTAGTCCTGGTTCTGCCTAATACCTGCTGAGTGACCTCTTCCCTCACCCTCAGGCCTCAGTTCTCTCACTGAAAAGTGAGGAGTCTTTGTTTTCAAAGTGTGTTCCTCAGGGATTCTGTGAAGCCTTGCAGAAGGGTGAAGAGGTGAGGGGAGAAAGAGATCCCCACCAGGGCAGTTTGGTTTCCCTTTGTTTTATTGCTAGTGGTGCTAAGATTTTCCTTGCATAAAGGATTTGGCCATAAAAGTCTGAAAGCAACGGCTCAAAAGGATGGCTGTCTCCGGCCTTTTCTAACGCTGACGTTACATGATTCTAGATGGAGGCATGAAAAAAGAATGGATGCTGGGAAAGACGCAAGCACAAGAAAAAGAAATTCCTGCAACAAATAAATCCCAGGCCAATCTCTCTTAATCTCTGAAAGTTTAAAGATTTAAAATCTACTTTAAAAAGAAAAACCTGCAGTTCTCAGCAAATAGAGGCTACTTTAAATTATTCAGGTTTGTTATACCCACAAATCACCTATACAGTACATTCTAAATAAAAAGCTAATAACTCTCTTTGCAAGAGGTGTCCCTTTCAGGGGCCATGTATAAAGCATTAACCTGCACTGGGAGGAAATAATACTAGTGATTTTCAAATTACACTCATTTTAGGAAATAACTTAAATAAATGAATCTGGCCAAATGCAGCCTCCTTATTTCCTCTGCATTGAAATGCAGGGGTAATATTTTTCTGCCAGCAAGTATTGGAAACAAAAATCACTTAGAGCCGTAAGTACTTAAAGTAACATTTTGGAATCTTTCATAAAATTAGGTTAATACCTTTCCAAAACCTTTTGCTTTTTATAGTGCTTAGAAGGATTAGGGAGGGGCTGTTGTGGGGGTAAGAGGGAGAAAGAGGACACACATCAGACTCATAGTTCTGAATTTGGAGACTTTTGTAGTCATTCTAGATAGTTCCCTATCAAATGCTTCTGTCTTTCTTGCTAGGCCCTCATCCAGCCTCCAGAAGACCCCTTCAGGCATGGCTAAGAGTCTGTTCTCTTTTCAGATAGGTCCAGTTGTTAGAAAATACTTGACATAGCGTAAACCCTCCATGTTTGTGAATTAATGCAAATATCCTGCCCTCTGGTTTTCATCACTGGTCAAGTCAGTCCCCCACAAGGGTGTACAGGACAATATTCCTTCAAGGGTGATCCATAAGAGGGGGAAGGGTGCTCACTGAAGCCGGAGGTAGGGGGGATTCTCAGGACACACTCTATCTTCCTTGTGCCTTGCAGGATATAGAGCTGCAAGGTTAACCAGGGTGTTAGCTTAGACTGGAAAAGCCAAAGTCAAATGAAGCATCCAAGGCTGAAGAAGACAGGGAGGAAGGAATGAGGGTAGGATGTAGCATAGCAGCTGGAGGTGTGGGTTCCAGTCCGCTGGGGACCTTCCCAACTGATTGGGGTGATGTCTGTTTAGTGTGTCATTTCCTCATTTGTAAAATGAGAACAATGTTTACTGTATAGGATGGTAGTGAGGATTCAATCCCGGAGCATTTATTGAGAGCCTACAGTTTTACCCAGAACTGTGGCACATCATGCCTTTGAGTGTGCTATCTAAAGAAGAGACAGACAAGCATGCAGATGAGTGCAATGTGGTCAGGAAAGTGCTGCAGTCAAAGAAGTATGGGGTGCTCGTGGGACACGGCAGAAAGACCCCAACCCAGCCTGGGTTGGGGAGGGTGAGTCTGAGCAGACTTCTTGGAGGATAGATAGGTGAAGCAGGGGTTGTGAGCTGTGTTGGGAGGAGGACGAGCCAAAGCCAAAGGCAGGACCAAGATCATGAGAACTCTGTATATTATGCTAAGAACTTGGGTTTCATTCCTGGTGACGGGAAGCCACAGGAAGGTTTGGTGCAGTGATAAATTTTGCTGATGTATTGGGAAGCACCAGCCACAGAGCAATGTTCATTTAAACATTTTGAGTTGAGATCATTTTTCCCTCAGAAGAGTCCCTGCATTTCTTAGCTCCGTGCATATAAAGAAAACCTTGATAAGAGAGACTTAATTCCATAAAAAGGGAACTGAACCGGCAGTCAGGAGACATGATCCACACTCCCCTACTTCCTGGCTATGTGATCTTGGGAAATTTACTTAATATCTCTGATGTTCAGATTCACAAACTCTCAACTGGGATTAACAGTACCTGCTCCGTTTAATCAGAGTGCTGTGAAGGGTAACTCCCTGTGTCAATATCAGGAGTTCATGTTGTGTTTTTTGGAGCTACCAGAGGATGCCAGGGATCTAAGGTCATGGGACAGGGAGATATGTGCAGGCAGGGTCATGAGAACACTTTTGAGAGGAGGCAAACGCACCTCTTCCTTTTCTTTCTCATCCTGCACCTCCCAAGCAAGTGCACTGTACGCTGTGTGCATCTTGAAATGGCTGAGCAGAGCGGCTGAGGATGGAAACATCCCGGCTGATTTATGAGCAGCAGGAAGATTTGCTTTAATATCGCAACACAAGAAAGTCAGGTCTCTTAAATAATATGGTTTGCAGATTTACGGCTGTGCTGCATGCTTGCGCCGGTGCTGTCTCTGACCACGGATGGTGCTTTACTCTGGAAAGGCTGAAGTCAGCAACTTTAGAGACACTGGGAAATAGATTCTGTGGCAGCAGCCAGTCCACTGGGTCAGCTGTTTTCAGTGGGGCTCCTCTCCCTCCCACCCCTTTGTTAGATGCTGGCAGGACTCTGGGGACCTCCTCAGCAGATTGCGGGCTTCTTGGGTTCTGTGAAGCTAGAAGGCTATTGGAGAGAAAGGGCTGGTGCATACAGGGCACTAACTGGGAGCCACCAGTGAGCTCCAGTATTACCTCAGCTCATGTCCATTACTGTGACTGACACTGGAATAAGGATCGCTCTCCCTTTGGCTTTAAAAAAAGCAAATCAAGAAGGGGGGCGCTATAGTCACTGGTTCCACAATAATAGTAATGTATTCTTCCACGAATATTTACATAGCACTTATTGTAACCCAGAAACTGTCCTAAGTTTTTACACTTATTCACTACTTTAATTCCCCCAGCAACCCTCAGCATCAGGGTTGTTATTATCTCCATCTTGCAGATGAGAACACTGAGGAGCGAGCAACTTCTCCAAGGTCACAAGGCTAATGAGAATTGGAAATGGAATCTGAACTTGACAGTTCGATGTCCAGGATCAAGTCAACTGTGCCATAAATAAAAATACAATACCAACGAGAGCTGCAGAGCTCACAAAGCATTGGGAGTGTTTTTTTTTTTAATACATCTCATTTCATCTCCACCTTAACCTTGTATGATAGCTGCTATTATAATCATCCCCATTTTATACATGAGAAACCTGAGACTTAAAAGAATATGTAGCTTGCTAGAGATCAAATAGGTAGCAAGTGGCAGAGCTGGGATTTTAACTCAGACTGTCTGACTTAAGATCTCACATTGCTATATTTCAATGACTCTTTGGGAAGGCAGAGATAAGAAAGACGAAGACAACTTTAAGGGTAAGAGTGGGAGTCAGACTGCACTTGTTTTAGTTATTGCTAAGCCCAGTTGGTCCTACCATCAGTAAGCCCATTTGCTTGGTGGGGAGGCAAACTGACCAAGATACTGTGGAAACTGCACAATGTGCCCGGTGACCAGGCTCCTTGCACCCCTTTCTCCTCATCGCAGGGGCAGTTTGGCTTCCTTTATATCCAGGCTCCTCCTTTCATCTTAATAGCTCCACCAGCTTTTCAAAGTCATCCCAATCTTGGAGTCCACGGTCTTGCTTTTCATGTCTTCTCCAGAACTTGGACCTGAGTCCTTCACTTCTATTTGAACTTAACCATCCACTTTGATGATTCAGGTCCCATTTCCTATAGTCCCAGTTCCGGCTGTACTTTCTCCAGCCTCCCAAATGCTGGAAGTTTGGCTCAGAACTCTAGGCCTGTGTGACATGCTCTATACATACTGTCAAACCTGCCCAGGTCAAAGGAACACCTACTTCTATTGTTTCATTCATTTGGTGCATATGTGTATGGAGCTGAGAGAGTACCCACCAGGAGTTGTGCTGTGTTAGATGCTAGGGATACAGAGGTGCCCAAGAATCTGCCAACAAAGAATTCATGACTGGAATAAAACAAACCAGTAGGTACTGCAGAGGATGAAGCCTTGTGATAGTTGAAAACAAGCAGCACTTAGGAGAAATACCTTCAGTCGTGTGTGTGTGTGTGTGTGTGTGTGTGTGTGTGTGTGTGTACGTACCTTGGGGATAAGGGACACATGGGGTGATGGGGACAGGTTCAGCAAGCTGAGTTTTGAAAGTTGAAAGAGTGGATAAAAAGGGAGAAAGGATCAGAACTAGGGTTGTGGCTTAGTAGTAGAGAACTTCTTGGCATGTGTGTGGCCCTATGTTCAATCCTCAGAACCACATATAAATAAACAAATAGAGTGAAAAATCCATTGGCAACTAAGCAATATTTTTTTTTTTAAAGGAGAAGGGATTTGTTCAGGGGGCTATAAATGTTCTCAAGTTCAGGATTGAGTGGCCAGAATTGGGTAACTCTTAGAAACCTGGCATGGCTGGACAAAGGGGACCAAGGAGGGGACATAGAAGGGTGTGATGGCCAGAGGTGGAGGGCAGGTGAGAGAGGAGCAGAAGCCTTGTGCAATGAGCTAAGGAATCAGTTCAGGTGAGGGAAAACCAACAGGAGATTTTATACAGGGGTGTGTTCCAGTCACCCCTGGATGCTACTCACTCGAACTGGTGGTGGCTGGCTGAAACATGCATCTTGTGCTCAGACTCCCTGATCTCTCCAAATGCCCCATATTCTTACTCTCCATTTACTCCTGATGAACTGTGTTCCTCCCCCTAGGTAGGATGTGCTGGAGGGGGGTGAGATGGCCTGCCCTGTCATAGCCACTGCCTCACCCTTGCAGGTCTGGATGCTTCTGCTTCTGGCCCATTCCACTACTCCTGGGCTCTCTGAGGAATAGCAAGGAATCCAGAGGCTGGCACTGAGAGGATGACAGAGAGAGGAACTAGGACAGGTAGGAGGAAGGTAAAGAAGGGCACACCAGAAGGGTGTTGCAGGTCAGCATAAAGGCTTGACTGTGTACTCTTCCTGAGATGGAAAGCCCTTGGAGGATGTAAGCTTAGATGTGACCATGACCCAATTTGATTGATATTTGAGTCAGATCATGCCAGCAACAGCATTAAGGAGAAAAAACCCCAAAACCCAAACTATAATACCTCTCTTAGTCTGTTTTCTGCTGCTACAACAGAATATCTGATAGTGAGTAATTGGTGACGAACAGAGTTTTGTCCCACAGTACTGGAGTCTGGGAAATCCAGGAGTATGGTGCTGATATCTGGTGAGGGTATGCATGGTATGTCATCCCACTCAAAAGGAAATATAGGCAAGAAGGGACAAGAGCAAGCAAGCAAGAGAGGTTGAAGCTGAATTTTACAACTCATTGTCGTGGTAACTATGATAATAACATTGATCCATTCCTGAGGGCAGAGCCCTTATGACTGAATCACCTCTTACTCTCAACACTATTGTGTTGGTGATGAAGTTTCCAACACATGGACTTTGGGGGGCACCTTTGAGCCAAGAAAGTGTTAACATGAAAGCAAGAAACTAGTTAGAGGCTGTTGCCTAATCCAGATGATAGATGCAACAGCTTAGATGGGGGGTGAAAGCAGAGGAGATGGCTGGATTTGGAGTATTATTGAGGAGGTTGGGATAACAGCATTTTCTGTTGCATTGGACATGGAGTGTGAGAAAAGAGAGGAGGCAAAGGTGAATCAGGTTCATGGCCTGTGCAAGTGAAATCATAGGGCTGCCATTATTGCAATGGGCAAAACACCCAAGCTTAAACCATTTAGGGCCTCTGACAAATTTCATATAGGTGTGGTGTGACTAAGAGCCAGCACCTAAGGGATTGTAGGAAACTCTCAGGGAGCAGTGTCATGACCCGATGGCTTCTACTCAGGGTGGGAAAGTTGAAATTTCAATGTAGGGACTATTCATTTTTGGAAAATATGAGTAACGTTATCACTCCAGTCTCTTTTCCATATCTAGGCATTTCCAGACACCTGTGTGCTGCCTCTGCAGTCCCATTATATCTTCCAGGAGGTGCTCTCCTCTTTGCCTATTGCTAAGTGACGGGATTTACTGTGGCCTCTTGTGTCAGACCTAAATCAGGCTCTGTGATGCTGACATTTTGCTAAGCAGAAACTCTGGTGCAGGGACTCAGTAATGAATGGGTTTCTCTCCACAAGCCTGGTGCATTTAATAACTGCTAGGTTATCCCCAAGTGATTTCCATGGGAGTGGACCAAAAATTGCCTATCAGTCCAAATGAAGTATGCCACGATCTCCCTCGCTTTCCAGTTACTTTTTAATTTCCACGCCACCTGCTCCTAGCTCCACCAGGGCAGGCTCTGCCAGCGCTATCATTAAGGACTTGGTCTTCCTGCAGTGTGTAACTCATCATGTCAAGGACCTGTCCCTGTTTAGTGCCTAAAAGAAGTGTTTGCCAGTATAGCAGAATCTCTGGCCTGAGAGGCACTCAATGTGCTGTCCCTGTTGTATCCAGATGAGACTTTGGCAAAATGTAGCACACTGTCATTGCCTTGTGTACGTAATGTATTATGCTTGGCGTTGGGGTAAATTCTACCCAGGCACAGTACGTGGAAGAAATAGAACTGGGCACAAACCCTAGACGTATTACTTAAGTTGGTGACTTTAGGTAAGTTGATTAAGTTAATGAAGTGCTCCTGAGTTTCCCCCAACAGTAAAACAGCAACAATATCTACCTCCTAGGTTGTCCTCAGGAAGCAGAGGGCATATGAGAAGCACGAAGAATGACTTGCACATGGTGGGCTCATAGGGCACACAAAATGGGGATATGCTAAATCCACTAGGGGTCAAGTCCTCAGATGCTAGGGCACTTAGTTCTACGTCCCTGTTCTGCTTCTTACTAGTGTGATCTTGGGAAATTAGTTAATTTCATTTTACTTAGTTCCTCACTTGAAAAACAGATTATAATAACACTGGCCTCTAAAGGTTGCTGCATGGATTAGGTGAGCTCGTTCATTCATGGAAAAGAACTTAGTTTTCTGCACTTGTTAGCCATCGTTATTCTCCAAGGGCCATTTTCCATCCCTGAGATGATTAGTTTGCAGTTAGTAAGCTCTTATGTTGACTTTGCAAAGTCATCTCAGACACTTGATTTCATTTGAGTCTCATGATCCTGAAATGTAGGTGAAGAGCTCCCTCTGTCCTTTTTTTTTAAAGGGGGGAGTACCAGGGATTGAACTCAAGGGCACTCGACCACTGAGCCATATCCCCAGCCCTATTTCATATTTTTTTTTTAGAGACAGGGTCTCACTGAGTTGCTTAGCACCTTGCTTTTGCTGAGACTGGCTTTGAACTCGAGATCCTCCTGCCTCAGCCTCCTGAGCTGCTGGGATTACAGGCATGTACTACCACGCCCGGTGCTCACCCTTTCTTTTAACTATTGCATTGTATGAGATACTAAGACATAGACTAAGGAGGTAAATTGCTCAAGATCAAAAACTATGTTAGTGGCAAAGGCCAAGTTAGAACCTATCTCCTCAGCCCCTCTCCCCGGTTCTTCCCACTGCATGATACTGACTTCCATCACCAGCTGGTTGCAGGTTATAGGTCAAGTCCTTGCAGCAGGTGGAGCCTAGTGGCCCATGTAACTCTGAAATCTATGACCAATCCTCAATTGGAATAACAGCGTCACTCCACATTTTTTGAACATCCTCGTTGTCTCAGGTGCTTTACATATAGAGTCTGCTTAAGTAACTTCACATCCTTCCAGATAATTAGGCTCTACCACCCTTATATTAAAAATGAGGAGGCCAAGGTCTAAGGAGATCTAGTAACTCAACCAAGGTCAATTAGTGATCCTGGGATTTTACCCTACGTCTGTCGGGGTTAGACCCTGGATTCCAAAGTCCACACTCTTTCCAGAGTGCCACACTTTGTTTCTTGGTGCCCTAGCCCAGTGCTTCAGTGGTCACAGAAGCTTCTCTCACCATGTGTTCTTTTTAGGAAGAGCACTAGACTGAGATAGATCTGGTCCCAGCCCTGTCTCATGTTAGCTGCACAACTTTGGTCATCTATGTCACCACTCTGGGTTTGTTCATTTTTAGGGTGAAGATTACGCATGCCACAGCTGATATGTAAGAATCAACGTGCACGACTCTGTGTCCACATCCTCAGGGTCGGCAGGAGAAGACTAAGAATGAAAACTACATACGAAAGACTGGAGACAGGGACGTAATTGATAATACTGAGTTTCTTTCTTTTTTCTTCTTCTTTTTTTTTTAGATATAATTCACATATCACAAAATTTTACCTTTTTAAAAATATTTATTTATTAGTTTTAGATGGACACAATATCTTCACTTTTATTTTTATGTGGTGCTGAGGATCAAACCCAGTGCCTCACTCATGCCAGGCGAGTGCGCTACCACTTGAGCCATATCCCGAGCCCAAAATTTTACCTTTTAAAGTGAATAATTTAGTGGTTTTTAGAATATGCATAAGGGTGTGCCATGATCACTGTTATCTAATTTCTGAACATTTCCATTGTCTCTCAAAGGAATCATTAGTAGTGATTCTCTGGCTTTGATAATCACTATGATACTTTATATCTTTGTGGATTTAGACAAATCCACAAAGATATTTCACGTAAGTAAAATCATTTGTGACTCGCTTCCTTCATTTGCTGTAATGTTTTTAAGGTTTATCTACATTGTCATATGTATCAGTACTTCATTCTTTTTCATAACTGAATGATATTCCATTGTATAGAGAGACCATATTTTGTTTATCGATTTACCAACTCATGAACATTTGGGCTATTATGAAGAATAATGTAATGAACACTCATGCATGTGTTTTTTAAATATGATTATGCATTTTAAATTCCTTTGAGTATATACTTAAAAGTGGAATTGTTGGGCAAATGATAATTTTGAGGAACTCACCAGCTATTTACCAAAGTAGCTGAACCACGTTACATTTCCACCAGCAACAAGTGAGGGTTTCAACCTCACATTCCCACCAATACTTGTTACTGTATTCATTTTATAAGGCCCTATCTTTATTTTGACAACTTCCCATCTTGGGTACCATTAAAAATCCCAAGGTCCTCCATCAAATAGATAAAAAGAATTTTCAAAGCTGTGGGTCAAGTGGGAAAACTGTTAGCTTTTTTTTTTTTTTTGGATTTCTAAAATAACATTAATGGCTATATTAGTCAGATTTTTGTTGCTGTGACCAAAACACCTGACAAGGACAACTCAGAGGAGAAAAAGTTCATTTGACTCACGGTTTCAGGGGTTCAGTCCATCATGGCTGGTTGAACCAGCTGCCCCGGGCTCAAGGTGAGTCAGAAGGGCATGGCAGAGGGACAATGCTCACTTCATGGTGACCAGGAGGCAGAGGGAGGAAGGGGAAAAGGCCACAGGGAAGATGCACCTTCCAGGGCACGCTCCCAGTGACCCACTCCTTCAGTGACATCCCACCTGCCTACAGTGACCACCAGGGAGTCCATTCAGAGTAGCATGGACTGATGGCTCTCACAGTCCAGTCATTTCACTTCTGAACATACCTGCATTAGCACAGGAGCTGGGGGGACACCGCAGATCTAAATCATAACCGTGGGGAGGAATGTATAATTATTGTATTGCATATTCCTATTTACTATTTATTCTTCTTATTTCTCCTTTATATCTCCCATGCTAAGAAAGCGTTTTCAAGAATGTTCATCTTGGAATGGATTAAACACGGGACGGTAGGTCTGTGAGACCTCTGCCGCAGCAGCAGCAGCAGGAGCCGCGGCAGCCGGGGTGGTCCTGCAGACAGGCTCTGCAGAATGACCTTTCACCATGGACACTGCCGTCAATGACTGCCACGTAAGTGACGGTCATCCCATAAGATTCTAATGGAGCTGAAAATTCCCATTGCCTGGTGACGTCATGGCAGTGCTCACATCCTACTGCAATGCGTTCCTCCTGTGTCTGCGGTGACATGACCTAGAGAGACGTGCAGGGCATAATTCTTGACCATGATAACACCCAGCTGATTCACTGCTTTAGGCATTTACTGTACTAGACTTTTCATTGTGAAGTTAGAGTGCATCCCTTCTATTTACGAAAAGGCTTCCTGCAGAGCAGCATGCTGTGCTGTGCAGGAAGCAGTTCCCACATCTCATGTGTACCACGTTGCATCGTTGCATCGTTGCATCCAGAGCCCAGGTCCAGAGGTTGACCTGCGCCATCTAGTTTGTGTACATACACACCATGGTGTTCACCCAGGGACGAAATTGCCTAATGACAAGTTCTCAGAACATGTCCCTGTCGTTAGGCAATGCCTGGCTGTTTCTCTCTACTGTGTGCTCGGCATGGTTCTGAGTGCTTTATAAAGGTGAACACACTTGGCAGCAACCTATGGGCTAGTTCCTATTAAGATCTCCATTACGCAGATGAGGAAACTGAAACACAGAGAGGTAAATAACTTGTCCAAGGTCACAAAGCACAGATGTGCTGGAGGAGAGATCCAAACCTGCAGTTCATGTACTATAATCACTTTTTTTTTTATTATTGTGGAGCAAATTTAAAAAATTGTTTTCTGTGGTCAATTTATCCTGGGTTGATAAACTAACTATAAGGTGTTTCATAGTCCCAGGGACATGATATCACTATATGTTTGAATAACGCTCTGAATGAAACAAAGAGAAAATTCCCATTTAAGATTCTAAATTCTCTTTTCTCTAAGACTTTCTTGATCCCAACATTCTCTTATTGCTCATTTATACTGAGTCTATTCAACCCAACAAGACTTTCTGTGCCAGACATAGTAACAGGCTCTGGGGTGCAGAGATAATTAAGCTAAAGTTCCTTCTCTCACTTTCAGTGGTTTGGATTGGTGCTTCTGTTTCTTCCCTGACCTTCTCTACCCCCTTTTCTGGGTGAATTAAACTGCAAATAAAATTTAAATTTTATGGTGAGCATTTATAATCTCCTTCTAACTTTTCTATAATGAACTTTCCCCTCGTCTCTCTTGGAGGAGGGAGCATGTGCAAGATGGTTTTGTTTCCGTGTCTTGGCATTTGCTGTTGCTTCTGCTGAAATGTTTTCTAATCTCACCCTCTCCTCTCAAAATTTGGCATGTGGGCCTCTGCAGGAATTCCCCTTCCTGAGTGTGGTCTTCCCTGACCCCATCTGATAGTCGAACTTTCTCCTACTCCTTTCCCTGCCACACTGTATCTCCTTATCTTATTTAGTTTATATTTGCAGCAGATGTCACTTACATACTACTTGTTTAATGATCTATGCCTGTCTCCTGCGTAGAATATCAGCTCCACGAGTCTATTTATAGCTCTAGTGCCTAGAACAACTTGGTACATAGTAGATGTTCAATAAAATTCCTTTGAATGGAAGGCAAAAACTGAACAACTGAGCATGTGTGGCTCCATTCTTACCCTCGGGCACACTTTTCTTTTCTAGAACCTCCTGTTCTCAGGACACAGACTCTTGCTTCTACACATACAGGTAGCTATTATTTATCTCCATCTTGCCAAGGTCACTCACCAGGGAGCAAATAGTCATCTACTGGGTCTCAGATTAAATGTGAACTCCTTAAAGGTGCTTTCTCTGGCTACATTATCCATTGTAGCTCACCTTTACCAAAGCCATTCTCTTTCTCAGCATCCTTTTGGTTTCTTCTTTACTATACTTACTATACTATATTTTACTATATTTATATATTTACTATATCATACTATACTTACTATATTTCTTCTTTACTATAGTTACTCATTTATTTATTTCTCACTGTAACTGCTGCTAATGTTGCAGAACTATTTTGTGCCAAGATCTGTGCCAGGCCCTTGGAGATATACTGTGGCATTCAAATAGCCTTCACTCTGGTTGGCGGGGCTGAGTAAGCTAGATGGAGGGACATTGTTGCAGCAGAATTCTAAAATGCGGAACATCAAGCAGAGGCTATTTGTTGTCATTGTTCATACCAGCTAAGCGAAATTCACTGACATCCAAAAGAAGGTGTAAGCCATGGCTCTGCCAAGGAATCACTATGTTTCCTTGTCTCTGGTATAAAGATGACAATAACACCTATCAAATTGGAGTAAGGATGAAATAAAACTATATTTGGAGCATCACTATAAAATGGTATGACTGTGTAAGGTATGTGTTAACTTACAAAGCTTGGTGTTGAAAAAAAATGTTTATTTCCAACTGAGGATCATTTGATCCACTCCCTTCCTGTTATTGGTGCTGACAGCTAAGTACTCATTTGTAGCAGGTTCTTATGGGTGCAGGCCGGGTTGGTGAAGAAGGCACAGTGGTGCAAACCTTCTTTTCCTTCCCACCAAGAATATACTTTTGTCCTGTAGTTCACTCTGACATCTTGGACAGCTGGCTTAGATGTGTCCCTTGGTAGAACCAGATGTTTCAAACTGGGCAGAGCCAACAGGACAATAAATCCGAGATCAGCTATGGTGCATGCTACCTTGCTGAGCACATGGCTGGGCACACAGGTGACAGAGTCAGGCACTTATCTAACCTTGATGCAAGAAGGATAGTTGAGGAGGTCGGGTTTGCGTTGTTGGGCAATTCAGTATCTCAACAGTCTCACTACTGAGAGCTCTAGTCAGATAGGAGTCAAGTTTTCATTTCAGTTTGATAAATATTGAGTGCTTAGTCTATGCCAGGCCTTCTTCTAGGAGCTAGGATACAATGAAGAAAAGGGACCAAAATCCTTGTCTTTGTGGAGCATATATTCTAGCAGAGGAAGACAGGCAATAAATTTAACCAGTGAGGTAGGTAAATAGAGCAGTCAGAGAAAGTGAGGTCAGAGTAGAGTGGAAGGAGAGAGACATACCAACCCTGGGGGTGTCTGCGTGACGGGAAGGGGAGTGTTTTGCAGCGTGGGGGGCAATGGGGGTGGGCAGGGGGACTGGAGGAGCAATGGGAGGTGAGGACAGGGAGGATTCAAATGGGCACCAAAATTTGCAGCATTTTGTGGGTAATCCCTACCCTGGGACCTTTGCTTATGTATAAAATGGGGAACCACTGGAGGGTTTTTTTGTTTTTTGTTTTGGTTGTAGATGGACACAATTTCTTTATTTTATTTACATGTGGTGCTGAGGTTCAAACCCAGTGCCTCGCACATGCTAGGCAAGTGCTCTGCCACTGAGCCACAACCCCAGCCCCACTGGAGGGTTTTGATCAAAAGAATCACATGACAGGTTTATTTATTTATTTATTTTTTTAAAGAGAGAGTGAGAGGAGAGAGAGAGAATTTTAATATTTATTTTTCAGCTATCGGCGGACACAACATCTTTGTATGTAGTGCTGAGGATCGAACCCGGGCCGCACACATGCCAGGCGAGTGCGCTACTGCTTTGAGCCACATCCCCAGCCCAATGACAGGTTTAAAAGGACCCTGACTAGATGCTAGAATGAGGCTGGATTGTGGGGGAGGGGCACGCATAGAAAGAAAGACCCATTGATTCTGATGCGCTGGGCTGAACCTGGATGGGAGTGGTGGCTGGTGAGAAGGGCTGAGTTCTAGATGTGTTTGGAATGGCCACAGGATACTTTCATCAGAGTTATTATTGCTTAATTTAAACACAGTAACCGACTTCAGAATATTGTCTCTTTTTATGACTTTTTAAATGTCTCGGTAGACGACCTCATCTGACCCTTAAGGACAATCTTGCCACATGGGAAACAGCAGCCCCTTCTCAGCCTTGAGAGGTTCAGTGGGTCTCCCAGGGACACACAGTGTGGTAACTGGCTGAGCTGGGACAAGTTGGCACCTAGCCCCCAAATCCCCCTTTTTTAGTCTTTTGCTCTTTCCTACTAGTTGCCTTTGGATCTGAGCGCTTATTTAGCTCCTACCCTCTGTTTTCTAAGCTCTGCTGGACCATCACCAACTTTAATGGCTTCACTCAAAAATGCCAAACCTCAAAATGCCACCGTTCAACAAAGACAATCGGCGACTGGACAGGAGACTTTCTGGCCCCAGCCCTGGAGCCCCCTCCTCAGCCTCCCCTCCCCCTCCTCGGCCTCCCCTCCCTCTCCCCCCACCCCCCAGCTCACCCCTCCCTCTTACTCCGGGAGTCTGGACTGAATTCAATTATTCCTCGCACTCTCATTACCGTCTGACCAAGATTTATGAGTTGATAATTGTCTGAAAGTAAGACCACAAAGTATCATTTGTGTTGGGGGCTGACCTTCCCCGTGACCTTTAGGATTAAAGGCAAAATGAAAAGTGTGATTTCTGCAGAGCCAAACAGTAACGTGATCCATCGGGGCTAATAATCCAAAGCCTCGGATTTCCCTGGTCGAGGACATATTAAAGCTGGGCACAAAGGGGGACAACTAATCCTACAGGTTCATTTCACAAATTAATTTTTTTTTTTTAAAAGCGTCACCACCTCCCTCTCTGGCCTTTGGGTGCGTTCTGAGTGACGTTTTCCAAACAGGATGATGACAACAGCTCACACCTCTGGGGCCTTTATTGGATTATTTTTACAGGCCATTTAAAAACACTTTTTTTTTGAAAGTCCTAATTGAAAACAGACCTGGCCCCTCTTGTGGGTTAGCGGCCAGGGCATCACTGGGGGTGGGAAATGAATTCATGGGAACTTTCCTGGGTCAACCGTGGTACTGGCTCACTCACTGCCCTGAAGCACCGTGCACCCGGTAATGGCTCTTCCTCATGTGAACCAGCTACCCAGAGATAAAACTGCCAGGAAAACGCTACCTAGGACTCAACAGCAAGCTTCCAGCCAGCTTGGAACATTGGTGAGGCATTTGTGGATCCCTGTGGGTTAGGAGGGCACTTCCTTAGGGAAGAGGGGCAGTGAATCATAACATGAGAAGGGCTAGCGAACAAGAAACAACGTATAGCCTTCTCTCAGCTCAGGCAGCCTTGGTGTCCAGTTCAGCACCTGGTTATTGAATCAGGCACTGTACTAGGCCCTCTGCAAAAAAAAAAAAAAAAAAAAAGAAAGAAAAAAAAAAGGAGTGAGAACTTCCAGTAGCTCACAGACTAGGATATCCCCTCACAGGCACACAAAGACTCAGGGTAGGTGGGGCTGTAGTGGGTGAGCCTGAGTCTCAGGGGGAGCCGGTTTTCTATCCCTGGCCTTGGAGCAAGGAGAATCAAGCGATTGTGTTTGGAGGCCAGAGATTCAGGAAGCAAGGATGGTTGTTCGTACCAAGTCCAAGGTATAGCACATAAGAAAGGGGGAATAAAAAAATGGAGCTCCCTAGTGTCAAGTGTATTTTCCACCAATGTATTCCTAGTGTATCTAATTAACCAAAAGTTTAGATCAACCACGACTTCACTTTCCTCTCCTCCTGGCCCAGGGAATGCCTACTGATATCTTTGAATGTAGAGATTATTTTGTACCAACTATTTGAACTTTATCTGGAAAACCTGGATCTATTCCACTTGGAAGCATCTCTTCATGTATTGTTTGCCTTCTTTCTGCAATTTTAAACCAGCCCAACGCATGCGGGCACCTGTATTATCTAGCAGATCCAGCTGTGGGTTC
This sequence comes from Urocitellus parryii, assembly GCF_045843805.1. Taxonomy (NCBI): domain Eukaryota; kingdom Metazoa; phylum Chordata; class Mammalia; order Rodentia; family Sciuridae; genus Urocitellus; species Urocitellus parryii. The sequence goes on along the minus strand of NC_135541.1, from coordinate 43,278,543 downwards.
CTCTGAAGCCAGGCTGCCTGTTGCAGCTGTAACCTGAAGCTGTCAGTAGTGAGGTAGAGCATGTGCCGTCATTTGGGTCTTATATGTTGCCTAGTGATCCCTGTGAAAGTTTTGGTCCCCAGTGTGGCACTATTGGGAGGTGGTGGAATCTTCAAGAGAAGGCCCCTTGAAGAGGGTGGTGGGATCCTGGTCCTCTGCTCTCTCTTTTTGCTTCCTGGCTATGAGTTTTGTTCTGCTGTCTGCTCCTGCCACACTGTACTACCTTGCCATAGGCCCAAAGCTATGAGGCCAACAAATCATGGACTGAAAACTCCAAAACTATGAGCTAAAATAAACCTTTTCTATTATAAGTTGATTATGTCAGGTATTTTGTTACAGTGATAGAAAAGTAGCTAACACAGCATGCAAAACCATAGGTGGTCTAGATTAAATGCTCAATAAACCTGGGCAGTTTTCATAATTATTCACTAATCAATACATGTGAGCAGTGCAGCTCTCCCAGATGTATGCAGCACAATCCAAATCTAAAACCCTCCTTACTTTCCTGACCTACACTCACTTTGACCAAGACCTTGACCAAGCTCAATTCCGCTCTGCATTATCTTTGTGGGGTCTACCTCTGCCTCTTGGTCTAGTGTTAGTTTATCTCTTATGTGCCTGGCTTTTAGCTCCCTGTAAATATTGGTTTGGCTGGCTCTGCTAACTCTTACCACTCCAGATGGCTTCAAGTAAGCTCTCAGCTCACATCGGGCCTCTCCAATCCCTGAAGTCCCCACTCCAATGCTGGAGCACTGGTCATCCCCCTGTCCAAGAGGGGCCCACCTCACAGTGCTCTGGAGTGACTTGCAACTGCCATGAGAGTCTGCTGTTAAAAGTTGCAAGAAATTTGTGAGCTGGTCTTTAAAAATGAATTGCATCAATTTGAAACAAAATGTATTTAAAACAAATTTAATAAAGTTCAAAACTCATTGCTTCCAAGTTATTTTGTGATATTTGATCATGATCTCTACTCTTGAGGGTGTCGCCTCTACTGTAACTATGGTTAGAAGTACAATACAATGGTGTGCTAAGGGGAAGCACTTTCTAACTCTTTTCTGTGACATCAATTTGGCAGCTTGAGATTGTCCAAGCAGAGAACATTTACATTACAGAACTTGGTAAGAGCAACAAATTTGGGCACCCTGTCCCCTAGAGAGTTGGTTGCTTAAACACTGACCAGCACACCACCGGGGTCAGCTCTCCTCCCAGTGTGGCATATTGAGGCTGCTCAGATTTCTGTCACCCACACATTTTTTTCAGTGAAGTGAGTTCCCCAGGACACTTGGTGATTTGTCCTCTACAGCAACACATCATGCTAAGCAATCAGTAATAACTGTTTTTTTTTTTTTTTTCAAAATGGAGTAGACGTGCACGCGTGCTCCTGGTGCATGTGGCACTGCTGTAGATAGAAGTCTCACATTTTGAAGTGGTAGGAGGGAGAAGGCGAGTGGTAAGGGAGTGGCTGTTTAAACATATCTGTTTCTTTCCTTCTTCTTCTTGTTTTTGTACTGCAGATTGAACCCAGGGGGGCTTTACTACTGAGCCACATCACCAACACCTTTTATTTTATTTTTAAATTTTGAGTCAGTGTCTTGCCAAGCTGCTTAGTTCCTTGCTAAATTGCTGAGGCTGGTCTTGAATGTGTGATCCTCTTGCCTCAGCCTCCAGAGTTTCTGGGATTACAGGTGGGTGCCATAATGCCCAGTTTAAACATTTCTTAAAGGATGCTAAACAGGTCTCTAAGAGTGACTTGGTGATCAGATTATTGATATGAATATTGGTATTCAAGGCTTTTGCCTCCCCTGCACTGGATTGTCTAAATGGTGAATATCAACTCTGTGTAACTGGGAATTGCTAGGGAGCCTAAGAAATAATAAATAGCCCTGGGCCTTGTACATTCATAAATTTCATATAATGATAACTAGTTAACACTTTCCAAAGGGTTGGAGGAAACAGCCAGTATGACCCCTCACATTTAAAACTCAGCTTCACACATTTTATAATTAAACTGCCTTCCAAGTGACTTATAACATGGGAATTTTCTTTTTTCCTAATAGACTGCCTTGGCACCTTTTAGGACTTGGCTGTTAACCTGGGTGCCTGCCTTTTGGGAATAATCTTGAGTTCTGGAGAAGAAAAAGTCATTGCTGTGCTTTATGCAAAAGCGCAATTTAAAACAAGAGACCAGAGCTGCCTCCCTCCCCAGTGGCTGAGTCAAATTGCTAGGTACATCTCTGTCAGGAATGTCACAGGCTAAGGTTCTTGATTCTGTGCAATCATAAAACCACCAGAAATAAAGTTACGCTTCCTTTGGAAAGTTGCTTTCTAACATGGAGTTTGGGACAATTGGGACTCATAGGGCCATCTATCTGAATTTATTTTGAAAATAGCCTCAAGCAGGCTGGTGGCTTTATTTCTAAAACAATCATTTAAGTCGTGTCGCTACAGATTGTGGACACATGTCCTGTGTCTGTACATTTCCATACAAAGTCAGAACCAGGCACTAAAATACTTTAATGAACATTAAGGCATATTTATTGTTCTTTTACTCAAAATAATACTAATACTGGCAAACATTTCTTAAGAGAATGGCTATAAGCCAGGCATACTCTAAGAAATTTATAGGTATGATATATTTTAGTCCTTTATAAGCTGGGTGTTATTGTTATGAATCTAGTTTTTGCCCGGAGGAAATTTGAGTCTTAGAGAGGGTAAGTAACTTGCTCAAGTGACACAGCTACTAAGGTAGCCAAAGCATACTTTGAATACAGAGTAGGGCAGGGTAGGCAGGGGGACCAATGAATCTGGGAAGGACAAACAGAAGATATTTAGCACAGGGTTTTGGTGGGACAGCACTGTTTCTGGAAATGTTTGTTTTGGTTGTATGCATATACATGGAGGAGTTCTGGGTTTCCATGTCAAATATTTCTCTCTCTCTCTTTTTTTTTTTTGGTGATAGGAATAGAACCCAGGGGTGCTTTACCACGGAGCTACAGCCCTATCCTATTTTGAAATTTTTATTTTGAGACAGAGTCTTGCTAATTTGTTCAGGCTGGCCTTGAACTTGTGATCCTCCTGCCCTAGCCTCTCAAGCTGCTGGAATTACAGGTGTGCACCACTGTGCCTGAATGTAAAATGTATTTCCTGATGTGTGCAGCAGGAGAAAATATTTAAAAGAATGTTTTAAAGCCAACAGGGCCTCATAGAGGTTGGGGTGAGGTGGGGGTGGTTAAATAAGGAAGTGACCAGGTGACTAGATCAAACCTGCTGCTTAGGGTGATCACCTTGCTGCTTTGAGTAAATGGGTGAAGAGGGTGATGGGGTGCCAGGCAGGTTTGTGAGGAGTGGCTGCAATTGTCTGAGTGGTGACTGATTCCCTCCTCCTCCGGGAAAGATTGTCCATGGTGCATTTTTAGAATCTGATCTATTTTGTTCCACTGAGAGGCAGGGGGGATAGCGTGCATGAACATAAATTCTGGACAGGTGTCCTGAGCAAGGGCTCTAACTTCTGTCGGCCTCACGTTCCTCATCTGTTGTCTGGGACCCTAATACCTGCCGGTGGGTTTGCTATGAGGATTAACTGAATCTGAACACATCAACCCCTATGCCAGGGCTGTGTACGTGTTGCCTATAATTTTGAAATTGACAGGAATATGGCCGTGTTACAATTACGGATTCATCTGTTCATTGACAATTCAAAAGCTGTTTACTGAATGCCCATGATGTGCCTGGAACTTTGCCAGTCTTGGAGATACAGCCCATAGGGGAGACAAAGTGTGATAATACAATAAAATAATAAAAACCAGAGGACCACCACTATATATGTAGGATGATACCTCACCTGACAGTTTGCTCCATGAGGACAGGGATTTGTTTTTGATTGCTCTTTTTGTTCACTGCGGTATTTTTAGCAATTAGAATAGTGCCTAGCACATAATGCATATTTATTGTTAGAGAAATACTGGCCACTATTTCTAAACAGATGTATATGCAACAAATCACCTAATTTTACAACTACCGTATGAAGTATAGATGGTATGCCTATATTAGAAATGATATAAGTGAACCCTAAAGTGACTCACGAGTAGAGATGATTGGCAACAATCAAGCCTGTTCTTCCTGCTCTTACCCACTTTGCAATGTAAAAGAGACAGCATATTAGGATGAGCCCAGGAATGTCTCTTAGGGCATGGCCCTGACACACAGGGAAGGTCATTGCATCCTTGGGGTTTCAGCCACAGTGATAAAGGAGGATTTTGACCTGATTTCTATTCTGGGTTGTCTGACTTTTAGACACCCGGCATTGTAGGACCATCTTTTTAAACACATTCTTCCTTTCCAAAGTCCTCCAATCCACCAAATAATTAATTTGGCATTTACCATGTGCCGAGCACTATGCTAGAAACTTTGGGGAAGATGGAAAAATGACATTTTTTGAGTTTGCACTTTCAAAGTTCATACACTGTATTTGAGGAGAAAGGATCTATACAAAGACAGTGGGGGTGTGAGATGAGCTGAAGGAGGTCTGAAGTGAGAGGCCATTGGCATCTGGGTGGCAGGCAAGGACCAGGCAAAGGCCAGGCATGGGACCTGGAAATCTCCTAGAGGGCCAGGAGACATATGAAACCCCTCTGTGCATGACCCCTGGAGTGGGCATCCACTTTTCTGGCCACTGGTACTTACTGCTCAAAGACAGCTTTGCCTTCTGGAAAGTTCTTTCTAACCAGCTGACATCTGCCTCTGTTTGGTAGGTCTTGGCTAACAGGGAGACTAAGAATTGGAGGAGTGCATGGGAGGCCTCAGGGAGGGGAAACTTGAAGAGGGAGAGAGCATGTGGTACCTGGCAGTGAGCACTCGTTGACTGAGGAGTGGATTTCCCGGATGGTAGTAAATGTGAGCTAATGTCTGCGCTAAGCCATGTGCCTTTGAAAAAAGAATGATTACGGATGTTTTCCCTCCTTATTACACGCACTCATTTCCCCACCAAAATAACAAGGCTGGCATCTGCTGAGAAACTGTATCCTCTGGGCCCATTTTCTGCACATAAGTTCATTTGGAGTTTGCCCTGTGCTGGGGAGTGCTGCCTCTCCTGAACTCCTTATTTTCCTGAACAAAGAGGTGAGCTCTGCCTGCCCCTTTGTAAGTCTGGAAGCCCCCTGTGACTCTGGGCCCAGCTCCATACTACATTGTGTGGGGACACACCAGGGGTGTCTTCTTGCCTCGTGAACCCTGGGAAGCCCCAACTGTGCAGACAACGAGCTGCTGAGCGGCTTGTTTTGGTTCTCGAGCTGACCCACTAGTCATCGGGCCCTGTGATTGATGTGGGGCCGGTGCTCTGGGTTATGTGAACTCAGGGTGTTTTCAAGGGAAAAATTTGGTCATGAGGCAGAGGCTCGCCAGGTTTGAGATAAGTGTGAAAAACACATTACAAAAGGAAACAGACCCGAAGTTTCCTGACAAGGGAAACAGTTAACCCTGTGTTTGAGAGTGAGAAGCACATGCAGAAACAGTGTGTCTCTCTGTGTGCACGTGTCCCTGCTGGAGAGGATGGTGGCGTGTGCGTGATCGGCCATGAGAGTGTGAGTGTGTGGCGTGGATATGCATGTGCGTTGGGGGGTGGGAGAGAGAGAGAGAGAGAGAGAGAGAGAGAGAGAGAGAGAGAGAAGCACAAATGTGCCTGGGGAAGGCAGGGATATTAATCATGCTAAAAGCAATCTGGCCTCATGGGAATTTATAAGGATCCAACTAAAATCAATGGGAAGTTTTATGAGACAATTTTCTTCTTGCTGGCTCTGGGGATTGTTTGAACTCATTGAGCTGAGGGCGGTGCTGGCTCAGAGATTCTCCAATTCTCACACCTGTGTGTGTGAGACAATGTGCATTTTCCATGTTAGCAACTCAGATCTGACTCATCTCAGAGGGCTGCCATGGAGGGGGCCTTGACCTCTTGGCTGCTTGGCTCTTCAGCTTGGAGCTGCAGCTTCCCGCCAGAGGTCAGGGGTCGTGTGAGGAGGAGGAAGGGATAGGAGGGCAGGCGGTCAGTGTGCTTTGTCTAGGGCATCCAGATAGATGGGAGAGGCCAGCGAGATGCACAGAGGCCTGCAGGCCTCCAATAGCTTCAGAAATCCCCCCTGAGTTTCAGAATCGAGTCCAGATACCTCCATGTGGCTGGCTTCCATTTGCCTCTCCCATTCCTTCCCCACCCAGGAATTCTTTGCTGCAGTCCAAGCCACGCTACATGCTGCTCCTGAACAGGCTGTACTTTCATGTTTCTGTTTCTGCTGATGTTCCCTCAGCCTGCTGGACTTAATCCTCCCCACTACTCAGCCTGTGACAGGGCTTCTAATTCAAACAGGATCAATTATGAAATATTCCAAACTTCCGTCCGGAAAAGTACAGAAAACATGGACCAGAAATTCCTATAGCCATCACTTGGCTTTGACAGATATTGGTATTTGCTGAGGCCCTTTCCCTCCCCCTCCTCAGAAGTCAGCTCCAGGTGAAGGCAGTATGTAACCATTTCTGGTGCACTTTTATCATACTTAAATATATCTACAAATAACACATAACCTCATGTGCCTCTATAGCTTGCATAATGGCATTACTCTGGAGTTATTTGGCAGTGCATGGTAAGGAGTGTGCACCAGTGTTCCCGCTTGTGATTGTCCATGCTAGAGAAAGGTCTCGAAAGTTCAGAGCATGTACAGGGACATGCAGGCTAACAGTGCACAAATGGTAGCAATGCAACGGTTGCTTAATGGGGAGATAAAAATAAGCATGGTTTAATAAAATGAAATATTGTATAATAGCTAAAATAAATAAGATCTATAGACATTGTAGACATAATGTTATACAAAAAGGAAGTAAGCTGCAAAATTTTCTGCTCATTTTTCATGGCCAAGTTAATGTAATCCTTCTCTTTAATGAAGCATTCTGTGAAAAAATCCCATCCAAATGAAATTAATTGCTTTTTCTCTCCCAAAGAACTTTATAACTTTATTTGCTTAAGGATTACTTCTTACTCTTCACTCTCCACCACACACAATTATGAGCTTCTTAAATGCAGGAACTGGGTCTTACTCGTCTTTGTATCCGAAAGTTGGATTACAGTTGATACTCAGTAAGTGGTTGTGCAAAGACAAAAATACACATGTGTGTGTTTCTAAATATTTCCAAATAGGTCATGTTATGAGATGTTTATTCTCTTCATTTCCAGTGAGGAAATGGACTGCAGTGTTTCCTGTCAATGACTTGCCCTGCATCACAGATTGCAGTTGGGGCCAGAATACACGTGTGCTGTCTCTTGGCCACCAGAGGCAGGGGAAGGTGAGAATCCAGGTGACTTGCTTTTGCACCATCTCTCTTGCACTTAACTTTCTTGCACTAGGGGTCAAGAAAGTGAAGTGGGATGATATAAATTTTATGTCACTGACTTGATTTCTTTGAGATAGTAGAAGTCTTTCTGGGAGTCAGGAGAAAAAATAGATGAAGAATCTTAGAGATCAAGTGAGATCACTGAAGTCCAGAAAGGAAGAGTGATTTCATTTTCATCAGCTTAATGGAATAAATATATCTGAATATGTGTTAGGTACCTGTCTACAGCTCAAATTCATCTAAGCAGAGAAAATGGGGAAAACACTAGAAAAGTGTCTAGGAAAGCACTGGAACAGAGGGGGTTTCATTCAGCATCAATTATTTTCCTTCTTCAAGGACAGAGCCAGGACTATAACACAGATCTCCAGATTCAAAGTCCAGTCTCCTTTCAACCCTGTCACAGTCATCCAACGGTGAACCAGGAAAATGAATCTATAAGGAGGTTGAGCCTGCGGTACTCTTGCTGGTTAAAAAGAATACCATGGGTTTTCTGATAGCTCTTCTGCTGTGTCACATCAACCCCCCATCTGATTTTATGCCCACATGGCCATTACCGTCTATTAGCATACTAATAAATGTTTATGAGATTATGCTATATAAATGATAAACTTTTACATATTATTAATTAACCTCATATATTGAATTGGGAGCTCCTGAACTTTTACAGACTTGTAAAACAGAATAGAGTTGCACAGGGAGACTTGTCTGCACAAGTGCTCTTATTTGCTCTTCCTGGGAGAAGGAAGGCATTTTAAATAATTTGTGTGATCCTTACCACAAGCCATAGACAGCATTGTATTTGAAAGTAGAAGACCTGGTCCTGCCTCTTCCCACCTGTGACCTTGAGTAAGTTTTGTTACTTCTTAAAAGCCTAGCTCTTTGTTTGCAAAATAGGCATAATGATGGCACATATCTATGGGTTCCTTGGCACATGGCAGGTGCTCAGTGAACATAAACTAAATGAAATTGAACCAATGCAGGCTGATGAGTGGAAATGACAGGGAGCCCATTTGTTAATGATGGAAAGACTGATGGCAGGAGTTTCCAAGAGTGGGTGGCTGATGTTCCACATGGCAAGTAGTGTGCTCTCACTGGAGGTGAGAAGTTAGACAAACAGTTGTTGGTATGCAATGGGAGGGTTTCTTCCATTCCATTACCCAAGGATTCTATGACAAGACAGAACTCAGCAGTCTTAGATTCTAATTCTAAGCCAGTCACTGGCTAGTTTTACAACTTAGTCTTGGTTGACATGTTCAAATATTCTTTCGTCTATAAAATAGCCATACATCCCCATTATGAATCAGCATCCTTATATCAGAGAAAACATTCAGCATTTGTTTTTTTGGGATTGGTTAACTTCACTTAGCATTATATTCTCTAACTCCATCCATTTACCTGAAAATGCCATGATATATATAAACACACACACACACACACACACACACACACACACCCCTCACATTTTCTTTATTCATTCATCTGCTGAAGGGCACCTAGGGAATAGACAAACTCTTGATAGGGCAAAGGGGAGGGAGGGGAAGGGAGGGGGAATGGGGGTAGGAAAGGCAGTGGAAGGAGATAGACATAATTACTCTAAGCACATATATGAAGATATGAATGGTGTGACTCTATGTTGTGTTCAACCAAAGATATGAAAAATTGTGCTATATATGTGTAATATGAATTGAAAAAAATAAAGGTAATGTGTCCATCTAAAACTAAAACTAATAATAATAATAATAAAATAGCCATACAAATTGGGCATGGTCATTAGGAGAGAGAATGAATGACTAAGAAAGCACTTTCAATAATACAAGATTGATCTTTTGAAGAAGATTAGCTGTGAGGTCTATCTCACCATCGTTGGTGCCTGGAGGTGAACATCCTTGCGTTCAATCCTCTGCAGTGCTGCTGAGGTGTCTTGGGAAGAACCCAGACCCAGGAGTTAAAGGGTATGGCCCAGTCTCTGTTACTCATAAGTTATGTACCTTTGGTTGTATGTTTCTGTCCTTTGCATCCCAAGTAACTAATCACATGAATATAAAATGAAAGCTAATAAACAGGCTATGCAAAAATCACAGGGTGTTCTGAGAATCATATAAAGATAACAGATGTGAAAACAGATTGAAAGCTTTGGGAACAGAAAAGGGTCATGCATCTATAAGGTAAAAGCGGAGCACCTTGCTTTACTCCTCATCAGCCATGCTTTTATTTTCTGCCCTGCAAGGCTGTAGATCTGGAGGTGCAAACCTATCTTTAACTGTTTGTGTTTGCCAGTGCCCGGCAAAGGGAATTCATTGATTCATCACCTGTTTCTGAAAGGCCCATTAGGGGTCCAGGCGCAGTAGTAAGTGTTAGGATGAGGGATAAAAAAGATGGGGCCTCTACCTTCATGGAGCTGGCTTCTAATGGAAGAGTGAGTTCTAGACATGTCCAGGAGTCAAGTTAAGGGAACTGAGACTGAGGCAGTTTTCAGGGGGCATCCTATGTGGGAATGTTGCCCTACTGGGGCAGGACACACTTCATCCCTGCTCTTACAGTCTGTTTTGTTTAGTTTTCATGTCACTGTGACCAAAATACCCAACAAGAACAACTTAGAGAAGAACAAGTCTATTTTGGGCTCATGGTTTCAAAGGTCTCACTCGATGGTTGGCCAACTCCATTGTCGTGGGCCCAAAGTGAGGCAGCACATCATGGGGGAAGAGCTCAGCAGAGGAAAGCTGCTCAATTCACAGCAGGGTCAGGAAGGAGAGAGAGAGGGGGGCAGGAGTGCAGCAAGGGACACCAAAGAACAATCCTTCCTGGGCATGATCCCAGTCAGTGACCCACCTCCTTCAGCCGTGCTCCATCTGCCCAGTTACCACCCAGTCAGTCCAGTCAAACTAGGGATGGACTGATTGATTAGGTTACAGCTCTCACAATCCAGTTCCTTTACCTCTGAACATCCCTGCAGTAACACAGGAGCTTTTGGGGGACATCTCACAGTCAAACCGTGACACAAGTCAGATAGGAGCCAACTTCTAGGTTGCTGATGCTTGCCTTTTGTGATGACCACACAGTTGCTGGTTTTGTGTGTTTCCCTGCCTGTGGACACATGTGATGAAGTACATGTTGCTAATTGACTCTTAGGATCTGCCCACAAGGTGGTGGCTTGTACAAGATTGGTGAAATGATTTAAATCTTACAGAGATGGGGGAAGTACCCCTAGGGATGAGAAGGTACTTTCCAAGGAGGAAGAGGACGCTGCTTATAAATACATCACTATTGTACTGTCAGAATCTTTTACCTGAGCCTGTGCATTAGGCCCTGTCTTTATTGCTAGGAGCTATCTCCCTTGCCTTTTGCCTCATATTGCCTCTGGAAGTGCTTCTTCAATGAATACTGTGAAATCCTGGTGATCCCTGAAGAGGGTGTAGATGTTATAAGAGTATTTTGGAGGAATACGTCAAAGTGTGACAATAAGTAACCATTATATGACTATGACATAAGTGGAAAGAAGGGCCACATTTCATTAGTGTTCATCTCTGCATGGTGGTAACAACAGCTAATCTCTATACAGCTGCTTAACAACAAGGGTTTTGAGCGGTGCTCTGCCTGCAGCAGTGTGCATAAGGGACACCTGTAGCTTTTGCATCTAGCATATCTTCCCTTTGCATTTGATGACAGCATGGTATTTTTCTTTTGGAGACTGGTGCCTTTCTCATTCACAGATCTGGTCTTAGATGTCCCAATAGTGGAGTACTTGACATAGGCATCAACCAACAAATGAATTCCATTTTCTGGTCACAGGAATGGGCATATGTTCCAGTTCAAGTGGATGTGAGAGAGTTGGTCCCAGGCTTATGAAAAGACTGACTGGAAGAGACAGTGTTGGGTGGTATGATGTGTGCCTGAAGCTGCCATGGCAGAAAGGGGACTACAGTATGAGCAAAAGAATAGGGCCATCACAGGAGGAGCAGAGCTGGGATTTAGATCCTGGTGACATCATTTGACCCGGAGTCAAGCTGCATTCCCAGCCAGGTCTGTTTATATCCCTTTTTCTAGTTTGAGCCAGTTTAGGTTGGTTTTCTGTCTTTGCAGCCAAAATATTACTAATATGATACATTATGTCACAACTTACTTCATTTCTGAAACTTATTTGGCTAAACAATACTATATTACATTACTTTATTTAATCATTATGTAAAGTTAGGAAGTAAACTTTATGATCTAATGTATAAATAAGGACACTGAGACTTAGAAAAGACAACTCACCTGAAGGAACACGCCTAGTAAATCACTGGGATAGGAGAAGAGCCTTGGTCCTCTGACCACAGTGATTGTTAAAGACACATTTTCCCCAAACCAAATACTTAAGGGAAGCCAATATACAAGAAATGCAAAGGAAAACACAGGTAATGCTGATTGCTCGAGTTCATTCTTTGTGGGGATGTTTCATTCACAAGTACATGGTTCCATCCCAAGTTAAGAGACCCTCAGTGAGTGTGCTTGGTTTTATTGCCTTGGTCCAGTAGATCTTTGCCATTTCACATCAAGTTCACTGGAATATTTTCCTAGGTCATCTTTCTGCCTCCCTTCTCATTCTCAAACTATCTGTCCTGTACACTACGACAGTGCCATTTTTCTAAATGCAAACTGGGGAATGGCATTGCTTGCTTCCAACCCTTCAATAATTCTCACAGCTTTTAAGGTAAAGTTCAAATTCAGCTTTGCATTCAGATAGTTCATGACCTGACTCCTGTGTATCTCTTTAGCTTCCTTTCCCTCATTCCTGAGTGAGTGACCTCTGACCTCTGGTTCCGCAAATGAAGACTCATTGCTTCCCTTGGAGGTTGCCATTCTAGCTGTGAGGAACCTGCAGCCCCGCCCCCCTCAACACCCGCCCTTTGTTTTGGAAAATTCCCTTTTATCCTTAAAGTCACCTCCATCCTTTAGAGGTTGTTTCCTCTGGGAGGATTTCTGTGATCCATCAGGTTGATCTGGATGTGATGATTCTTCTGTGTCCCTGCCGCACTCTGGACATATCTCTTAAGGCATTTCTCACATGGTGTAGTAATTATTACATGCTACTGTTTTCCTGGATCATGAGAAACAATTGTGCCTTATTCAGTTTCATATCAAGGGCACAGCTGACTTCTCAGCATACAACAGTCAGCAAATGAATGAAGGAAAGAACAATGGGAGGAAATATGGAAGAAGAGATCAGTACTTTCTCTTTTGTCTGACACTTTAAAATGCTACACACTAATCATAAGCGTTTTCTTTAACTAAATCCAGATACTATGTTCTTCTTGACTTTCATATTTGAAACAAGTACTTTGTTTGGTTTTTGTTTTATAAGTTTTTTAAAAGAAAAATTTCATGGTGTTCCAATTTAAATAAATAGTGTTTGTTTTCCTGTGATTTCAACATGCTTGGGAAACGTGGCGTGATGAGGTGGGAGGAGAGGGTGGTGAAAGTTTTGTGGATAATGAGAGAGAAAGTGGACATTTGGAAGCTGAGAGGTGGGGTTCCCTGGTCCCCTTGGTAGCTGGAGCCTGGGATAGGATGAAAATGATTTATGTTTAGGGCTATAACAGCAACTAACTTTAGTCTCCATGGACAGAAATATTGCTCTCTGAAACACTTCAGGTCTGGAGTCTCATGATTGCTGAATCTGACAGTTGGTAAGGAATCTTGTCTCCTAAGGACCTAGTCTCAAATTTGCCTTCAGAATTTGGGAGGAATGCTTTTTTACCCCCCCTTGGTTTTATGCATTTCCTTTTAATTATGTTATCTACCTGCAGGTTGTGGTGAGTGATAATGTGTGTATGCGTGCTGAGCGGAAATTTTCTACGTGTGTCTATCTATTAAGTTATGAGACTGAGCCTTAGTCACCAGCCCTTGCATCTTCATACAGTTTAGTTTCCATCTCTGATTTGAAAATGCATGCCTCATGTTTACTTGCCCAAACATGTGAAATACGCTTTTGACAAACTGACTTCTTGATTGGGATTCCCTGGGTCATCCATCTATCCAACCATCCCATCATTTATTCCTTAAATATTTTCTGAAGTCCTGTGCTGTTCCATGTACTCTTTAAGGGTAATGAGGAGGGATGCCTAAACCTGGGATGCCAAATGGGGCGGGAAATCTTCTTGCAGGAGTAGCTGCCCGAGGTGAATAGTAAGAAGGAAATGGGAATTAGCTGGGCTGGTGGATTGGATGAGGGCATGGTGGTGGTGGTGGGGAGGTGGTAGTTATTCTGGGCAGAAGGAGAAGGGTATAAAAAGATATAAGGAGTCCCAGGGAATGCAAAAGTTTGAATAAAAAATCATGGAACACCTTTCTTGTTCCAGGTGCTATTTAGGGATCATCTGGAATGAGCTTGGCTGCCTGATTACCACAGTGGAAGTGTAATGCTATGGTGATTATGAGGTATTAGGCTGAGTGGAACAGTTAATAAATAACTGGTCAAGAAGACAGAGGCAGTGGAGGAGCTGAGAGACAGGGACGACATTTATTATTTACTATGTGGCCAGAGCATTACACTCAATTGCATTGTGATGTTCCATGTTCTTCTGTAAGGTAGAATCCCCATCAGAGATGAGAGATTAGTAAATGGAATCACTGAGAAGAAAAGCATCTGAAGACTGCCAGCTATGAGGACTAAAATAAATCCATCATCTTTCCATTGTACTGCTCTGCTCCAAGCAAGAAAGGTTTTCTTTTTGAAAAATGGCTCCAAGGACTAGAATTTCCTCCCATTTCCCCCACAGCATTGGAAACAGAGCTTAGTCATGCAATCTATGGCGATCGGGGGACTTTTATGAAAGAAGGGACTCCAGAGGGAGGCTGGATAGAAGGTGGCCATCAGGGAGTCATTTCAGTTTGGTGCTTTGGACCACTTTGACCATCTTTCCAGACTAATCTAAAATCCTCCCCTCCTTGATAAGCCTTAACTGACCATTCCATCCTACCCTACTCTGCTCTGATTTAGAAGCATTGTCTGTGTAATGTATTTAACAATAACTCATTTCTGCCCTTGTGATAGCTATTCTACAATTGCCTTGAACTGAGATTTCACTCTGGTCTGACGATTTGTTTTTGTGTACATATGTCTACCCCAAGTTTGATCATAAGCACCTTAGGGTGGAGGCTGTCATATAAATATATTTTAAACCCTTTCTTCTTTACTGATCCTTCGCACAGTGATGGACACATAGGAAAGCCTCAACACATATTTACTCATTTCATATAAATGTCATGCGATAATTTCTGAACCAAAAATCTGATGGAAACCTAGTTAGCTTTTGAAGACCAGGTGTTTTTATTTATTATCTGTGGTATTATGCAGAATTTACCACAATAATTGGGAAGTAACTCTCATCAGAGACTTTTTCCCTTGAATCCGGGTTGGCTTTTTGATTTGTTCTGACCATTTGAATGTGTTGGGAATGATGTACGAGATCTGAGCTTAGGCCTCAAGGACCCAGCTGAGCCCAGCAAAAGAACTGCTTAGCTAAGACCAGCACAAATTGCTCACCCACAGAACTGTGAGTTTAAAAAATGGTTATTACTATAAATCACCAGTTTTAGGGTGATTTGTTAGGCAGCGAAAGTTGACTGATACATAATCTTTAGTTACTGTGAAAAATCCATGAGATATATATTTTTGTGCTCCATTATGGGATAGGAAGCAAGGATTCAGGAGTAATGTGAGAAAGACAGATTATAATTAGTCTTTTTTTTGGGGGGGCTAATGGAGATTGAATTCAGGGGCACTTGACCACCAAGCCACATCCCCAATCCTATTTAAAAATTTTTTTTTGTTTAGTTGGACATAAAATACCTTTATTTTATTTATTGATTTTTATGTGGTGCTGAGGATAAAACCCAGCGCTTCGCATGTGCTAGGTGAGCACTCCACTGCTGAGCCACAATCCCAGCCCTCCCAGCCCTATTTTGTATTTTATTTAGAGACAGGGTCTCACTGAGTTGCTTTGCACCTTGCTGTTGGTGAGGCTGGCTTTGAACTCACGATCCTCCTGTCTCAGCCCCCTGAGCTGCTGGGATTACAGGTGTGTGCCACAGCGCCTGGCCCTAATTAGTCTTTAAGAGCTGTCATGAGTTAGCTTCTTTTAGTAAACATTACCTGGATGGGACATGTCAGCCAGCATTGGTCTGATGGGGCGGGGCCAAAGAAGTGTTTGTTGGCAGAAGTCAGGAAAAGTTCAGGCCATGAGTTGCCTACAATAGCTTGAAAGAACAGGCAAAGCCAAACTTGAGAACTCCTGGGTCCGTATGTTCAGGCTGAACTGAGATATCCTGGAGTTCCCAAAGAGGGAAAAAACAACAGGGACTAGTAAATTCACTGAACACATCTTATGTACCAGAGACTGGTTGGTTTCTAATCCACACAATGGAATATTACTTAGCCATAAAAAAGAATGAAATTGTGGATGGAACTAGAGAATATCATGCTAAGTGAAATAAGCCAGTCTCAAGAAACCAAAGGCTGAATGTTCTCTCTGATATGTGGATGCTAATCCATAGCAAGGGAAGGCACGGAGGGGAAGTATAGAAGTTCATTCGGTTAGACAAAGGGAAATAAAGGGAAGAGAGAAGGGGGTGGGAATATGAAAGACTGTAGAATGAATCAGACATAACTTTCCTATACTCATATAGGAACATAAGAGCAGTGTAATTCCACATCATGTTCAACCACAAGAATGGGGTCAAAATTGGAATGGGTTGCACTTCATGTATGTACACTATGTCAAAATACACCCTACTATCATGTATATCTATAAACAATAAATAAAAAAATGTCCCAGGTGAATCTGAGAGAAATTCAATAGGCCATATAGCTTGTAAGTGATTGAATTGGCAGTGAAGCTCAGATGTGTCTAACTCCAAAGAGGAATAACAACTTAAATGACGCCTCCTTCATAATATTGTCTGGCCTGCAATAATCATTTTCTACCTATCTTCTCACCAACTGAACAGGCTTCTATGTCCCACTGCATACAAAATTCTCTGGATGCCTTGAAGTAGAGTCATACATGCTGCAAACTCTTGACTTGTTCAATAGTGGACACAGAACAGTAGTTTCTAAAGCTTGACAGGATCAGGAGTGCCCCTCTGCAACATGATGTCTGATAACATTATTTGGCTTATCAAGAATTCTACAAACCAGGCTCCTTCAGAGGGAACTGTCTCCTCTGCTTTGGCAGCAACGAAAAGAATGACCCTCGAGCAGAGGCCTTCAGAGACCCTCACGTGGTATTGTCATCAGGACTAAACAAATTGTAATCCCTTTCATTTATCTAATGGTTCATGCACCCTCTGCCCATCTATCTTATTGAGTTGAGCAGCAAAACTTTGTGGGATTTCTCAAGGCAGCATGTGGGATTCCCATTTTATAAATCAAGAAAACGGAGGCTTGCAAGTTCCTTGTCATGCTGGAGGTCCCAAAGTCAATTTGTAGTAGAGACAGCACTGAACTTGGTTTTCCATGCTCTTCAGTGAGCCAGTGAAATTAACCAAGCCAGCCCCAAAGCACAGGGAGTGCAAAAGAGTGCTGGATGGGGCTCCTGTTCATAGGAACAGAAATGGCTCAGAATTTGCTGAGCACCGGACCCTGCTCTAAACGCTTCACTTAGGGCAGTCCACTGAATTCTCATGACCACATAGGGAGAGAATGTACTTACGACTCTTATTCTACACACGGGGAAATGAAAGCATGAGGCAGTTGAACAGAACTGGGGTTCAAAACCAGTCTAGATTAGAGACCTTTTGCTTAGCACTGTGCCACACAGCCTCTGTGCCAGGGCAGCACTGCCTCTGGGCTTCTCTGGGGGAAAATAGTAAGATGCTAAATAGCGAGGAAAGCTCCTATTGCCTCATGACCACAGGTCTGACTCCTTGGGTTCAAGTGTCTGCCTTAGCACTTAAAGCTGTTTGACCTTCTTTCTTTGCTTTTTTCTTTTTGTGCGTTAGTTTTTACATCTATAAAATGGGATCTCGGCATTACCTAGTTCCTAGTTAGAGAGGATTGTAAGAATTTGTGTGTGTGGTTGGGGTGGGTGGGGGTGGGTAGCTTTAGAACAATCCCTGGGCCTACAGTTAGTATGATTTGAGTGCATCATTCCAAGGGACCATTCTGTGGACTAATTTCCAGATACACAGCACAGACAAGTGCTACGGATCCTCAGAGGAGGGAGATTTTATTTTTTTTGGTGGGAATATTTAGGACAGGCTTCAATGAAGAGGTGAGGAGTTGTAAACCAGATTTCAAAGAACAGCACCACAGAATGGCGAGCTGAAGGGACTTCAGTATTCGTGCCATCCTGTGGATTGTTCTCGGAAGCACCTAGGATGAGAGGGAGAGGGGACCTCTCCTTGTTTATCTAGCTAGTTGAGGCAGGACCTTGACTGCAAGCCAAGCCTCCTCACTTCCCAGACTGTTCTTTTTCCTGCTCTGCCTCTGAGTAATGCCCCTCGCATCATTCGAGGCTGGCTATAGGATGTCTGCTTCCCCTGTCCATGTGAGGAGGGTATCTCTCAGGGTGCTCCCTGTGGTCCCAGCACCATGGGCTGCCTTTTCTTTGCTATCCCTTTGGGGAGAGATGCCTCATGTTTGACAACAATGACAAAGACCTTGTATAAAAACAAGGGTCTTGATAATCTACAACTAGCCACCGGATACAAACCACCAATATGTACTGGGCACCTCTGATGTCAGGGCTTACTGAATTTTCTCATTCATCTCCATGAAGCTTCTGAAGTCAGTTGTTACCATCTTTACAGGGCGTCTGGTTGTGGTATTTTAGTTTCAGTAGCTTTCTCAGGTCTCACAGTAAGAAAACATTTGCACCAGGAACTCAACAATGGTCACATCCTAATGCTGGGACAGGAAATTGATTGTCTTGTCTGAGGACTACTGGTACCTGCTGGAGCACTACCATGGGGCACTCGGGATGGGTCTGAGGTCTGTTAATAAGAATATGGTGACCAGGCAGCCATGTCTGCCTTGGACAGAGAATAGGGACTGGAAGTACCACAAGAGCGTTGCTGGCCCTGCTAATACCCGCCTGAGAGAGCAGCAGCAGCATCTGGGCTTGCTTTACTCTTCCGTCCATCCATCCGTCCATCCATCCGTCCATCCATCCATCCATCCATCCATCTTCCCTTTGTCACTTGAATGTCCAGCTATCACTCCATCTAATAAACTTTCATTGAGAGTGCATTTTGTGTTAGGCAACACATTTGGTGGTACGTTGCTAAGGAGATGCGTGCATTCCCTGTGCCCGCAGACGGAGGGGGTGTGATGAGGAAAGGGCTTGGCCTGAGGCTGAGTGCTTGGGGAGACCATGCAAAGGGAATCAGGCGGGTCGCTCTCTCTTCTGCTTCTGTGGTTGCAGCTGAGTGCCCAGCTGGCCAGCTGGCCACTGGCACAGCTTGCCTCTTTGTGTGAAAACCAGTGGAATCACATATGTGCTGCTTCCAGATGCGGTCTCGGCACCAGCACCTTCCAAGCGGGAGGTTCTGTCACGGTGTTGCCTGCCAAGCCTTGTCCTGAGGACTGAGGCCACTTGGCCGGCTGAACTGGGCTCTGTGCCTGTGCAGAGGACTGCCTCACCACAGAGAGGATCAGACTGCGGGTGGCAGCGAGGGGCGAGAGCTTCTTTGTGCACATCGTGCCCGAGTGTGCACGGGGCAAGTGTGTGTGTGTGTGTGTGTGTGTGTGTGTTTGTGTGTGTTTCAGTTGTAAGGAAGCCATTTCTCACTGTGTTCTGTACTTGAGTTTTTTCCCTGGGAGAGAGAGACAAAGAGGCCTTGTGTGCTCTTCAGAGTGCTTTCTGCTGGAAAAACCCAGCCCAAAGCCCCAAAGTCACCCCAAGTTCAAACCCAAATTGTACTGTGTAATGGTTGGAAATGACAGGAAGAGAGGGAGGTTCTGGGGGAAACAGAGAGTCCCAGTAGACTTTGAATAATGGGAGGGCAGTGATTTGATTTTTTTGAGTGAGGTCTTGAAGATCTTGTCCATTCCTCATGTATTCATACATAGAAAAAATGTTAGGGTCCACATTTCATTGCCTGAAAAGTAGGGCCCACGTTATACTTTGTTTGAAGATTGTTGTTGCCTCATTTTAGGGTGGGTGTCGGGGAAGGAGCAGGAAGGAGTTGTTCAGATGTCCTTTCCTGTTTAAGCTTCACCTGCTCTTGAGAGCAGCCTGTACTTTGTCAGCCAGAGAACAGAGCCTAGTGTTCAGGCTGGATTCTTGGATATAATTGAATTGCTGGGATGTGTTAAACATTGCAGGGTTTTAAGCTGAGAAATAATTTAATGATGTGGCCTTTAGGATTGTTAATTAGCACTGTCTGTATGAACATGTAACAATAACACCACCTACCGTAAAAGCGAATGTTCTACACTTCAGAACACTCATTTCTTTAGGGCTTCCCACAGAGAGGCAGTCATTAACTCTTTTTTTGACAAACACTTTTAGCCATGCTCTGCAGGGCTATGAATTCATGCTTCCCTCCAACCCCAAATCCTCCTCTGCATTTATTCACCATGTAAGCCGGCAAACAGAAATATGGAGAATTATTATTATTATTATTATTTATATTTATTTTTTTTTTAGTTCTCGCCAGACCCAACATCTTTGTTGGTATGTGGTGCTGAGGATCGAACCCAGGCCGCACGCATGCCAGGCGAGCACGCTACCACTTGAGCCACATCCCCAGCCCCAATATGGAGAATTATGTGCTTAGCCCTTCATGGTGACATTGAGCTGGGGGAAGTGATGGCCCTTCCTTGCCAAGCTCCTGAGACACTGTCACTCTGGAGTCCAGAGAGGTATTCAGAGGAAGATGTGGGGAAACTGGAACCTTTCACACTATTGGTAGGAGTGCCAAGTGGTGCAATCACTTACGGGAAACAGTAAACAGTAATTTTCCTTAAAAAATTAAAAATAGAACTTCCATAGGATCCAGCCATCCCATTTGTGGGCATTTTTCCCAAGACTGAAATTATGATCTTTAGATATTAACATTCCTATGTTCATTGCAGTGCTATTCACAATAGCAGAGATGTGAAAACAAACTGAGAGTCTATAGATGGATAAATGGAGAACGAGAGGATGGTATGGATATACAGACCACAGGATGGTATTTAGCCTTAAAGAAAACAAAGTTCTGTAAAATGCAGCAACATGGATGGACCTTGAGAAAACTAGGCTAAGTGAAATAAGCCAGTCACAATACAATAAATACTGCATGACTCCAGTTGTATTGGGTATCGAAAATCGTCAAAAGAATAGAATGGTCATTACCATGAGCTGAGGGGAGTGGGGAAACTGGGAACTGCTAATCAAAGGGCGCAAATTTTCACTGGAGTAAGAAGAATGAGCTCTGCTGTACCGATAGTCAAGATACTCTATTGTACACTTAGAAATTTTTCTTAGGGTATATCTCATAATGAGTGTTCTTACACTTACATCATGAGGGCTGGGGGGCAGTGATAGAGCACTCACCTAGCATACATGAGGCCCTTGTTCCATCTCCAGCATGGCAAAAATAGATAGATGAATGAATGAATGAATGAATGGATGAATAAATAAATGTCATAGGCTCAGTCATGGGAGGAGAGGTTATTGGCTCTACTCTGCCTGCTCTGTTAGATGACATGACCAGTGGCTGGTTTCTCCACCAGAGTTCAAGTGGGTCAGCCTGAGCCATGAGTTTGTTGGAGGTCTCGGTATGTAGCATGCTCTTAGTTTGTTGGGCAAATTGAGAATGGAGGCTGAGATGAGGCAGCAATGGGTGTTTCCTAGTCTTTTCTATTTATATTATAACAGCAAGGGCTTTTCTAATCACACACATTTTTAAAAGTTTGATTTTTTTTGAGCAGAGTTTTTTTAAAATTTGTTCTAATTAATTATATATGATAGTAGAATGCACTTTGACACATCATACGTAGAGTATAATTTTTCATTCTTTTGGTTGCACATGATGTATGTAGATCACACTGGTCATACAGTCATATATGTACATAGGGTCATAATGTCAGATTCATTTTACGATCCTTCTTATCTCCATACCCCTCCCCTCCCTTACTCCCCTCTACCTAATCCAAAGTACCACTATTCTTCCCCAGCCCCCTCCCTCCAGTGTGAATTAGCATCCGCCTATCAGAGAAAACATTTGGCCTTTGGTTTTGGGGATTGGTTTATTTCACCTAGCATGATATTCTCTAGCTGCATGCACTTTTATGTCACAAGTGTCTTTTTTCTTCTGAAGGTACCTGTTTTTCTTCAACGGGACAAAAAGAACAGCATGCATGTATTTGGACACTGGATTGTGCCTTGACTATTCCACCAAATCTTCCCATGATCATGTTCTACGCCTTGACATGTCCATCAAGAGATCCACCTTGGAAACCTCCACTTCCAACATCTTCCTCTGCCCTCGAGTTCACCTCTCTCACTCCTCTACTTTTACAACCTCATCCAGCCCCTCATTCCTATGGTTGTGGTCACTTTCCAGGCACATGGAGAACATTAGTGACTAATTATGCTGCTTTTTTCCTATGGTGCCCAGAGGTTACTTAGGACTCCTCAGCACAGGCTTCTATGAGTGGGAGCCAAGAGCCGAGATGAAAACTATTCACCATTCCAGCACCAATTCCTTGGCCTGCCTCCTTTCAACCCACCAGGCCAGACCCAGTTGTTGCTCATCTGGACTCTTCATGGCACCGGGCTCTGCCCATTTCCTTGCACCTATCTTGCTATGTCTGTGTGGTGATGCACTTTCTCCACTCTCAAGCCCAGCCTACTAGGGATTCTTTGAGCATTTTGCATGTGTATTTATTCCACAACAAATTTGTGGTTTCTACTTCTACTTTTATTTGCTCTTTATTAGTATCCTCCTACTTTCCCCAGAGCAGCCTCCCAGTGGACCCTGCCTTACAGCCCCCCTGGACCACTCTCACTCTATGCCATGGCTGTTAACTCACCTTCTCTTTTCCTGGGAAAACTGGCAAAGCCTCCCTCTCCTCCTCCCTGCCTCTCTCACACCCTGAACCCCTATACTTCTCCCTTTGGAGTTGTCATTATTCTGTCCCCCTTCTTTCTCCTTCCATGGTCATGTTTCTTCCCACTCAGTGAAGGGCTGCTCCCTGTTCAAGGTCTCCTGTGTGCACAACCCTGGCCACAGGCAGGCTCCCTTCTCTGTTTTCCCATGGCACTTTCTGTACCTGTGCTGAGGTATTTATCTTGTTACTTGTCATCTCCTGCTAGTCTGATTTTCATCCCCAAACCTAACAATATTGGAAATAGGGCAAGAATTCAAATTATATGTATGGAGTCAATGAATGAATTGTGAAATTGAGGCAGAGAATAGATTTTGCCCCCCCCCCTTTTTTTTTTGATACCTGGGATTGAATTCAGGGGCATTCCACCACTGAGCCACATCCCCAGTCCTATTTTGTATTTTATTTAGAGACAGGGTCTTACTGAGTTGCTTAGTGCCTCACGGTTGCTGAGGCTGGCTTTGAACTTGTGATCCTCCTGCCTTACTCGCCTGAGCTGCTGGGATTACAGGTGTGTTCCACCGCACCCAGCAGATTTTTGCCTATCTTCCATCTCCCACAGGCAGCCATCCTTTTGTCCTTCCAGTTAAAATTCTTTATCTGTACTTCTCCCTTCTTTCATAATATTTATCATCTTCTGTCATTGGCTTCACTTATCTATATATCATCTTTCCACACTGCAGCCTCCTTAGACGGTTGTCCAGGTCTAATTAAGTGTGTGTCCCCAAACGTCTAATACACTAGGTCACATGTTGGCTGATTAATGTTTGTTGGATGAATAAACCTGACGTTGGCCTTATATTACTTTGCTCCAAATAAGCAAAGTTAATCTTTTATTACAAATATGCTCAAGTATCCATAATATGCCTAAAAACTGACTATATTGTATCATCCTTGATATAGGGATGACCTATCTTTGTTGAATGTCATTCCTAGTAGAATAATGGACAAAAGGTAGGTGCGAATTAAATATTTGTCAATGAGACAATGAACATCTTTCATTCCACCCTTATAAGATAAGCAAACTCGGGGTGCTGAGAATAAGACCAGTTTTACCTTTTATGACATTCCCCAGAATGGGCAACAATTTTTTTTTTTTTTAATCCTGAAGCTCTGACATATGTTTGGTTTTCCAGACTCACTAGTTCAGACTGACAGACACGTTATCTTTCCTGCTTAAGCACTTTCCTTAATAGGTGGCGTCTGGTGCCCTTAAACACAAATGTACTCCCGTGTGGGAGAGTGGCCGTTTTTCAGCTGTAGCGATGGGCTGGGCAGTGCTCTGTCAGATCAATTATGTAGAAGACCCATCTTTTCTAAGGTTCCCTCGATTTTTTTTTTCTCCTGACAGTTCACCTTGTGCCCAACCTTCTGTCTCCCAGAAGTCAGACCCGCAGACAATTGCATGCCAGAGGCTGTCTTCCCTCCTGAGAACATGACACAAAGGAACACTTCCCTGTCAAACTCTTCATTATCCTTCTGATGAATCTTCCCTGATTTCTAGAATGGGCTTAAACATGGCAGGAGACAGATACCTTCCGCGTATTTTCACTAACATGTCATGAGGAAAACCAGCACTCCTCAGTTGCTTTTAAATAGATGAGGTGGTATCTCAGGGTGAGACCAATTTTCTTCTAGTTTGCCTCATTTTCTATTTTTTTTCCCCCTGAAGTCTCTGCTGCTGTGACCACAGGGAATAGGGTAAACTGCCCATGGGCTGGTTGAGGGAGCCCAGGAGTCTCTGCAGGCGAGGTTTCTCCTGTCTGGGCCTCCATGAACAGCGCGCAGGGGAGCTGTTTGGCTTCCAAGCACACATTGTTGGTGAAACTTCATAAACCCCTCCTGGGGTGTGCAGAGGAGATGACGGCATAGATTTCTGTTATTTCAGTCAAGTTTTCATAGTGTAACTTGGCAGAAGCCAGCCCAGGCATAATGAGAGCAGCTGGCAGGGGGCACCATTGGGGGTATCCAAAAAGTGGTAACTCTTGTCATATCACAGAAGTGCAAGGTGGCAAAGGAGGTCAGCACACACCCTCCAAATATATTCAGGATGTGGCCACTTCTTTACTTTTCTTGCTTACACCGACTGAGCCGACATGACTGCTTCAACTGGACTCCTGCAATAGACTCTCCTCTGTCTCTGCGTCCTTTCTTTAATTTTTTTTAAATTAGCATGTGTTATTTATATATGTTCATGGGGTTTCATGTGATATTTCCATACATGCATACACATGCATGGATTATATCAAATCACTCTTTCTAGCATTCTTCCTGTACCCTTCCTAATAGCTGATACTCTCATCTACTTTCAAGTCTACTTCTTTTAGCTTCTGTATGTGAGACAGAACATGAAGTGTCTGTGTTTCTGTATCCAGCTTATTTCACTTAACATAATATCTTCTAATTCCATCTATTTTTCTGCAAATGGCAGGATTTCATTCTTTTTTGTGAATACTCCTCTATGGTGTGCATATATATATATATATATATAAAAACATGATATATATATATCATGTTTTCTTCATCTATTCATCTGTTGATGAACCCTAAGCCTGTTTCCATGTTTTGCTATTGTAAATAGTGCCACAGTAAACATAGGTGTACAGGTATCTCTTTGATATGCTAATTTAATTTCCTTTGGTTATATACCCAGAAGTGAGATAGCTAGATCATATGGTAGTTCTGTTTTTAGGTGTTTTTTTTTTTTTTTTTTTTTGATAAACCTCCATACTCTTGTCCTTCAGGACTGTACTAATTTATATTCCAACCAACAGAATATAAGAATTCCCCTTCCTCAACATCCTTACCACCTTTGCTATTTTTTGTTTTTGATGATAACCATTCTACCTGGGTTAAATATCATCTAATGGTACTTTTGATTTACATTTCCCTAATGGCTAAAGATATGCAGCATTTAAAAAAAAATCACATATCCCTGTATCCTCTCTTATCCCCACCAAACAGCAGGTACCCTTGTGTTTTTAAAATGCAAATTGTTTAAAATCCTTAAAAGCCTCCTATGAATTCTTCTCTCAATTAGAATAAAACTTAGCTCCTTCTGGTGGACTGCCAGGCCCAGGGACCTTGCTACCCTTCCTTCCAGACCTCATCTTCTATCCTCCTTCCCAGGACATTGTGATCATGATGGTCTTCCCCAGCACCAGGTTTCCTTTTTTTTTTTTTTAAAGAGGATATTTATTTTTTAGTTTCGGGTGGACACAATATTTTATTTTTATGTGGTGCTGAGGATTGAAACACTCTAGCTCTGAGCCACAACCCCAGCCCTGATAACAATGCTTACAAGTTCCATTTTGCCATATGTTATCTGAATAACCCTTAGGCAAGTTAATTCTCTAAGCCTCCACTAACTCATATCTACAATGGGTGTAATATAAGAGTGCCAACTCCTAAACTGGCTTTGAAGAACAAATGGTGTCATATTGATTGGCACTGGCATAGAACAATTTCTCAATAAAAATAAAATTTTGGTTGGCTTATAGAGGGTAGAGTGGATCCAACTCAAAGACTTGGGAGGAAAAATAGATGTCCACAAATCCTATCTCCCAGAGAAAAAATTTCAAACATAGACTTTCGTGCCAGAGAAATCTGGGTTCTAATTCTAGTTCTATCATTTGAAAGCTATTTCATGAGTGTTGGTTTTTCTTCCCTATAACATGGAGAAAAATGATACATTCTTTTTAGGTCTAAGGTGAAGATTAGAGATAATCCCTTAAAAAAGGCCAAGGTGGCGCCAGTCCTGGGCTCGGTGCAGCAGCAGGATTGCTGAGTCCCAGCTTCCTGGGTGGTGGGGTGTGAGAGTGGAGGGGAAGAGATGATGCAAGCAGACAGTCTAGCAATCAGTAGGTAGAAATTCTTCTCTAAGGCTTTGATGAGCTTATTCCAAGGACTGTCTCTTGGACTTCCTCTTATTTTTCTATCTGGATGGCAGTCACCAGGCTGACTGTCATGCTGTGGTAGCTAGGCTATGGCCCCTCACTGGGGGTCACCATGTTTTATGTCCCCTCAATCCCCTTTAATGAAAAACACATGCATTCAGTAAATCTTTCCTTTGCTCTTATTAAAGCACTTGATGTTGGTTATTGAGGTCTCTTCCAAGCTGGGCGAGAATCAATAAGGTGATCCACTTAATCACTTCAGCAATCAACAAGCTCTTTTCTTAGTTTGCACTCTGGTCAGTGCCCACAGAAATGCAAAGACTTATCAGGCCCACAGAGCTGCAGGGAGACCCCTCCCTTCACTTCCCTTCTCCCTGTTGGCCTTAGGGAATCCCAAGTCATCTGAAACAGTCCTGCCGACTGCTTGGCATTTGGGCTGTGTTTGGCAAAATAATGACCAATCCTGCATTTATGTTAAGTTCTCTTTAACATTAAAGGACCCTCAGGGCTGTGAGGGGTTAACACTCGATTACAGACAGTCTTGCTTCGACTATTGTGTCTTAGTATACTCTGTGCACAGTTTAGAATGAGAGCTACCATGTCCCTACATAACAGAGTCTTTCTCCCATTTGAGATGCAAATTCTAAGCAGGGTGACTATGGTTCACAACAATTTCTCACATATTTTGTAAAGAACTAAAAGAGAGGCATTCAAAGTTTCCTAATACAAAAATAAAAGGAAAATGTTTACAGACATGGAAGTGTTCATTACTCTGATTATTATATATTATATACATGTGTTGATTTATCCTAATGTACCCCACAAATATGTACAATTATTATACACCAGTAAAATATTTCTTGACCAAAAAAAAGATTCATATTACACCTTGCTGGGGAACCTGTAGCTCCCATAGGGGTCAGTCATTTGCTCATTTTAAATCTTGCCCATAGGTCTACACGGAGGTACGTGGCACCATGTTCAGGCTCAGTCCTCAGGACTGGGTCTCAGTCATCTGTGCAACATCAGGACCACCCTGATGTCTATCACACAGAAAGTACTTACTGAAGGAAGGAAAGGGAGGAGGGAAGGAGGGAGGGAGGGAAAAAGAGAAGGAAAGTGAAAGAAAGGGAGTGAGGAGGAAGAAGGAAAGGAAGGAGAAGAAGAAAGAGCTAAAGAAAGGGGGAAGGAGGGAGGAAAGAAGAAAGAAATGGAAGGATTATTTTATACAGTCCTGGAAATCAGCGTGGATTCAAGTCATGGCATTGCAGATAAATGCTTATTATCTCTTTCAGAATCAATATCCTTATCTATCAATGGAAGAAGATAATCACCCCCAATTCCTTCCAATTTACACATGTTGTGATCATGCTTCTAAGCCCTTGGTTCTCACCTTTTTCTCTCCAAAGCCACTTTACATAACAAATATTTTGAGATCCACTTTTGCCAACATGAAATAAAATGCTCTGATACTATTAACTTTCATCCAAGAAGAAACAAAGAAATGCCCTAACTTTGATATAAAGGGGGAATAAAAGGAAAATAATTTATGATAAAATCTATGACTTCCTTATGTAAATGTATGGCCAGTTCCCCACTAGAGGACATAAGGAAGGAGTCAGGTCCTTGAGGACTACCTTAAATCACTTTGAATGATTTGATACATATTGCATCAAATACAGACCGATGCAAGAGGGTTATGTTGGTGCCTCAGATACTGCACGTAGTATTGCTGTCATTAATGTTACTATTTTTAATGGTACAGTTCAAAACAAAAAGCATATAGCCTTTCCAGAAATTGATGTAATAGTCACATTCCTAGAAGATACAGGATATATGAAACAAAGATAGATTTTAAACTCAGATGATTACAAATGACGTGAATAGTTGGTGGGATATTCAAAAGTTCTCTGGAAAGCACACATAGTCTAGCACTGTCTCTGACATGAGGATCTATGGAATCCCTGGCTCCTGTCCACCATGTACCAGCAGGACCTCCAGTTATTGTACTAATCAAGAGCCCCCCTTCCCCTAATATCCAAAATGCTATCTACAAAACGGTGCCACTCCTGACAAAGACCAGTGCTTTTAAGATTTAAAATGTTACAACAGGGTTGGTTTTGAGGGTGTACAATCTGTGCAGTAGCATAACCCCTGCCCCTGATCTTAGAAGGGCCTGTGCTCAGATGCTCTGTTGTCACTGTCTTGAAGTTCTTAATTATTTTTAAACAGAGGCCTTGCATTTCATTTCATATCAAGCCTTGTAAATTATATCACCAGTCTTGGCTATGTGTCATGGTGGGACTCCTACATTCCTAAGTATCTAAGAGATGTTCTGTGCACAAATGAGTATCTGGTTTTGTCTAGTAGTGCTTTATTTTAATTAGATAGATCATCTCCAACTATTTTTATTGATTGATTGATTAAGTTGTTTTCTTACTAAACCAATACATATTGAATTTCTTTTATAGATCAGATAGACTCTGGACTCGGAAGACCTAAGTTTTAATCCTGAAAAAGCTCACAGAATTCTGGATTCTCTTATTTTACCATAGTATTATTAACTATCTTTTTGTACAGAATAACTGCAGAAAGATACAATGCATTTAGAAGTAAGTGAAACACTATGATATACTTTTTTTTTTTTTTTTTTGTGGTACAGGGGATTGAACCCAGAAGTGCTCAACCACACTGATCCACACTTTAGCCTATTTTATTTAGAGACAAGTTCTCTTTAATCTGCTTAGGGCCTCACTAAATTGCTGAGACTGGCTTTGAACTTACAATCCTTATGCCTCAGCCTCTATGATATACTATTAACAAATAAATTTGTTATTGTGCTCCTGTACACCTTTAGAATAAAGTTTTTTGCCATTTCTTTTTTCTTTTTTTTTTCAGTTAGATAATGTGGAATGTGATTTTGACATGACATCAAATATACCCAGTTGTCCATATCTGTTGAGTTTTTCATACATGGATTCAACAAACCAGGGGTTGAAAACATTTGAAAAAAATTGTGCCTATATTGAACATGTACAGACTCTTTTTCTTGCTATTATTCCATAAGTAATATAGTACAACAACTATTTACACAGTATTTAAATTGTATAAAGTATTAGAAGTCATGTGGAGGTGATTCAAAGTATATGAGAGGAACTGGTTGTAGTGTCACATGCCTGTAATCCCAGTGACTCAGGAGGCCGAGGCAGGAGGATCACAAGTTTGGACCAGTCTGGATAAAACTTAGTGAGACCCTGTCTCAAAATAAAAAATAAAAAGGGCTGTGGATGTGGCTCAATGGTTAAGAACCCTATAAAACCGCCCTCTCTGCAAAAAAAGGGTTGGGATTTAGCTCAGGTGGCAGAGCAACCCTGGATTCAATCCTCAATACGACAGACACACACACACACACACACACACACACACACACACACGGGAAATAAAAAGAAAAGAAAAAAGTTCATGTGAGGATAGGAAAGGTTTTATGTAAATACAATGCCATTTTATAGAAGGGACTTGAACAGATTTTGGGGATGGTTGTCCTGGACCCAATCCTCCATGGGCGATTGGATTAATTTTCCTACGAAAATCAGGAAACAAAGTAATGGATTCAGCAAAATCTATCAATTATTTATGGTAATCTATAAAAGAATTTTACCAAATTAAAAAAAAAAGATGTTGAGTTAATCACAAAATCATGGAATTTGACCTGAAATGAACTTCACAAAATTATCCAGGTCTTAAATCTGCTTTAATACTATTATTGAGAATTCATAGAGCCAATTTTGGATAATTCTTATGATGTGTACTTCGGAAATATGGGTGTCCTAAGCTTAAAGCATTAAAAAAAGCAATTTAGCAACCTTTGTATTGCTAACTACAAATAACTTTTATCTGCTCATTAAAGCAGGGCAGCACATCTTCTACTTGGCAACACTTATTTAATTTAGTTATATTTTATACTAAAATTTATCTGAAAAGACAATTTATAATTCACATTTTTTACCAATTTTGCTCAGCCCTAAGCAACCAATTTTTAATCGTAAGTTATTTCATATTAAGAGAAATAAAAAAAATAAGGACTGACTTTTAAAAGTTTTATACTTGGAATCCACTTGGATATAGTTAATTGGTTCAGAGATCATTATGCAGCAAAATTACTGCATAGGAGGGAGACAAAATCTGGTCCTTCCTTAGTGTTGTAATAATGGGCTGAACCACAGTGCAGTCCAGGCGTGGGGTCATGTCAAGGATGATCCTAACCCTGTTCTCTATGAGAAGAAAAAGGGTTATCATATTTTAAGACTGGGGTCCTTCACTTTGTGAAAACACTATAAAAACCAGAATTGAGAAGAATCTAGTTCTTGAATGAACTGCTAACTGTATGTAGTTTATATACAAAAATTTGAAAATTAATACTTTCCAAAAACATTAGGGAGATGAGAGATATTATCTATATAGATCTTACACACATGTGGGTATGTGTTTGTGCACTCTTGTGATATGAGAGGTTACACAGACACGTCCTTGATGAGACTGCATGGGTAGGGATATTAAATGGCTTTGTGTTAGAAGGACTTGAGCACCTTTCAAATAGAATGTGACCCTCTCAGTCCAAGGGGTGTGAAACCCTCCTCCCACTGCTAAAGCTCACAGAATATAGAAGCAATTAAACTGCCTGAAAAAGTAGAGGGGCAGATGGTTCAGGTTAGAAAACAAGAAACTGTAGCAGAGTATGTTGGTGGGAATCAGAGTTTTCCCTAGAAATAAATGATTTAACACTTAGGTCCTAGTGCTTGAAGACTGAGCTCTAAGATAGTGTAGGCAAAGACAAAGGCATTTTAACAAAGGATCTGAAGCAAGAAATGGACATTCCTGTGTAGAGAGCTTCAGTTGAGAGTGATGAGAGCCACAGGAAAGACAGACAGACTGTTCTGTGGCTTCATTAGTGGCAGGATTCTTGAGTGTGGGCTCCAACCACCTGCATTAGGCTCACTGTGGAGCTCATTAAAAATGCTAATTCCTTAGTCCCACTCTGGGTTTTACATATTCAGAAATATGTAATTTTTAAAATAAGTTTTCTGGGTGCATTTTAGTCATACTGAAGGCAGAGAATCACTTCTTTCAGGAGCGATTGAGTAATTGCTGGTTTAATATCTGCCTCCCCACAAGGACAAGGACTATGTCTTGTGCTTCTGGTAGGTAGTACATTGACCTTAAAGCCATTCAATAAATAGTTGTTTAAACACAGAGATGAAGGAATGAATAAAAAGAACTATATACTGATAACACAGCTCACTAGGTATCTTCCACAGTTCTTTACATTTGGATAGTAGAGGCCACAGATTCTAGTTCTTATTTCAGAATGAGGGCGAAACATTTTCGATAAAATCATTTCATGTTTAAAAAAAAAACCCTGCCTTTAAAAACTTTATTGTTGTATATAGGTAGAATGTCGAATAATGCACCCACGTAACTCAAGGAGGTAAATTCTTCCCAGTGATCACAATAAAACACGCAGAATGGGGTTTAGCAGGTGTGTGCAGCATCCTTTATAGAATTCTTAATAAAGTTTGTTTCTGTCCCTGCTCTGTATTGCACATTTAGACAGAGATATTTCAAGGAAACATGTATGAACTTGCAGTTAAAACCTGGAGGAGAGAGTTCAAAGACATTGTGGTGGCCTGCACATCTTTCAACTCCCGCCCTGTCGCGGAACCGGAGGGTACAGTGGAGCCGCAACCTAACCCCAAGCCCTTCTTCCCCAGACAGAGCTTTTTTTCATAAAATCCACTCAGGCCCTTCTTCTCAAGTTCTTCATACATTTTTCACTAGAAAAAAGAAATCATTCATATCTAACAAAGAGTCTTGGATGCTTTAGATAGTTTCCATTATAAGTTTTTGGCACCGTTATTACCCTCAGCTCAAGTTACCTTTCTGATCCCTCTTCTTTCATCTGCTGAAAATGGATTATTTCCTTATTAGCTTGAAGCCGTTACTGTTCACTGGGAGCAGGCCTACGTGTGAACAATGCTACCTCTGGAATATTCCCGGAGACTCCTGGTGGCTTGGACCCTTCCCTTAAAGCAAGCTTTCCTCCAAGTGGAATGGAAGCACACTTTCAGGAAAGGGCTGTTATCCCTGGAAAACCTTCCAGGGTCCTGTCTTGAGAAAGCTGAGTACTGTCAACAAGTGTTGGGAAGCCACAGAAAGTCTTTTCTGGGGAGGCGATAACTCATGGGCATTTCCATTGGAAGTTCCTGGGCCTAAGGGGCATGACAAGGAGACCCAGGTGGGTAGGTCTCCAAGTCCTTCACACTCTGCTTTGGTCATATCCCTTCTGCATTAAACTACTTTAGCATCAAAGTTCTGCTTAGTTCATTTGAGAAAAAGAATCCATTTCTTTCTTACATATTTTAGAAATCATAGTTATAGATTATCACATTTGAAACATTTCCCTGAGATTTTAACCAGCATCTATGAATTTGGATGAGAAAAAAAATGACATCTTTATGTTAGCTAATCTACATTTGAAACGTATCATTTCTATGAATTACCATTAGAGGTAAGTTGCAGTAGGATTACAAAATGCATGACTTTGTCACTCCTAGAAATCAAAGTTATTATTATATCACATTGCAGCTGTTGAAAATATCTTGAAACATTTTTATTTACTACTGTTTGAAAATTCAGCTTATTATTCTCTCCAATGGAACTTGCTCTTTGAGGCATGAATAAAGAAGCATTTATATTACCATAACATGATATTTTAAGTACTTTTATAACTATATTTGGTAAGTACATAGTTTTGCTAATTTAGAGTCAATGACAGCATGATAAGTATCTCTAGTAGTCCAATGCACTTTCTTTTATGTGTTTAGAAAATGATTCTGCAGAAAGGACTGTGATTCATCAGACTGTTAAAGGGGTCCATAGCACAAAGAAAGCTAAGAAACCCTTGAAAATAGCTCAGGGTCTGTATTTAGTGGTTGTAGTGGTTAATGAACTATAAGGAAAAATGAAAAAAAAGAAATCTAGACTTAAAATTAGAAGGCGTTCAAGTCCCAGCTCTGCTACTATCAGCTGAAGAGCAAGTCGTAAGCAACTCTGAACTTCAGCTTTCTTGCTCTTCTAGAAATAATAGCAATACCATGGGGTAATAAGTAGGGTTGGACAGAATTTCTTATCTTTGGTCTGCCCACTTTAGCCGGCAAGCTCTGCTTTGGGCCAGACGGTGAACAGCAATGTCATGCTAGGCTCTATCCTGGGCATTGTACATCTCAAACTTTGTGGGCAAAGTGTAAGTTACACACATTTTTATATTTTACTGATAAAGGAACCAAGGCTCATAAAAGCTACACAACAGATCAAATTTCAGCCACAGTTCTGGGATTTAAATTCTGGTCAACATGACTCCATAATCTCATTCCTTTTCTCTACAGCAAGTTATACTGCACCCCACATTCTTGATCTCCCTTCTAATCTTCGATGATCAAGGTGAGCTTGGTTTCCCACAGACTAGAAAAAAATATGTATTCATCTTTAGCTTTATGCTTTCAAACTGTTTCTTCAAATCCTCTATGGATAAATTAAAGACAGTAGGAATGCATTTATAACACATTA
This sequence comes from Urocitellus parryii, assembly GCF_045843805.1. Lineage (NCBI taxonomy): Eukaryota > Metazoa > Chordata > Mammalia > Rodentia > Sciuridae > Urocitellus > Urocitellus parryii. The sequence continues at coordinate 43,244,532 of NC_135541.1, read as the reverse complement.
ACATCTATTGGTTTACAAAACGCATCACCCAGTCATCTTCTTTGACATAACTGCCCCCACCTCCATTTATAAATGAGGACATCGAGGCACAAAGTGGTTAAGTGACTTGCCCAAGGGGGAGATTTGTTCAATCATCAAGATGAGTCTGAACTTTTCCTACTCTGCATTCTGACTTGAAAAGCAGGAAACATATGCTCAAGGGGGAGATCTCACTAAATTTCATGTCAGATCGTCCTCTTGCTAATTTAATCCTGTCATTCCTAGTTATATCCCTTTGGAAAACCCACCACCAATTCTTTCTCTTTTGATATGTTTTCACTAAAAATATTCCCTGTGCCAACCACCTTGCTCTCGGCTCAATCCCCTGAAGTGTGGTGCACGTTCTGCCCGCATCCCATCCCCCAGGGTACTCCAGTTTCCCTCAGGTTGGAATTTATTCAGAGCTTTTCATGATGGGAGGGAAACACAGGGAGACAGTTATCTTTGTGGACTCAGGCTGTCCTGGACCCTTTGTCCTCATGGTCGTGTCCCAAGCAGAGTGAAGGGTTCCCGAAGGGGAGGATTATTTTAGTATTGTAAACGCTGCCCTCCAAAACCCACTCGACATAAATGTTTGATGCCTTAGCCTCGGTGAGGCCAGAGCTGGAACGTTCAGCTGTGAGGGTGTTTATATTTGTGGAACTCTCTTGAACATTTGCTGTGGGTTTCCAACAGCTGCTATGCTGAAACTCTGGGGATAGGAAGATCATGAATATTCAGGTGGAGCCACCAGAATGAACAGCCGTTAATAGAATAAATGCCTAAACAGTTGTGTAAGGCTTATTAAGACCTATTGGGGCTGAGATAATAAATTCCCAATCTGACATGTTGCAACTACTGTCGCTTAAACACTTTGGACCACCTCTTCCAAACTGAAGGAAAAAATGATGTTAGTTCTCTGTGCGAACACAAAGAAACACCTGGAAGTCTTGGCAAGGGGATGAGCTTTGGCAGAGATCTTTCCGTGTACCCTCGCATCCTCAGGAAAATGATGTGCTCTTCATTGTTCCTGTTGTCAAGGTTATCTCAATCGACTCCCGGGATGGAGTGGGCATTGTTCTTGAACTGAAGAAAATCTGTCCTGACCCCCCAAGACAGCCTCAATGTCAGCTCAGCACTAGTATACAACCCTGGGGTGCTGATTCTGGCCACCAGTGCTTTCACCTCAACCCCATGGTCTGGGCCTTTCACTTCCAATGGAGGTATTGGAGGGACCAAATACACACTTGCATTGGATTCTTTTCCCTCTGCTCCAGAAATCCATAGCAGGGAACATGATGCAAAGATTGCAAATGTAAAAGTGACCTTTCCAAGTGGCAACACCTAGTGTGTTAAAAAGTCCACTGCAGACTGGGATGGAAATGTGCACATAAATACAGGGAAAGTGGGAGATGGTGGAGAGGGGCTGTTTTCTCCTTTGTATCTGAGCTGTCACATTGTGTTAGGCTGAGCCAAACTGCTCCGCTCTGGCACCTACAGTCACAAGGCATTAACCAAGGGTATACAGAGGAACTCACCCAGGTTCACACCTAGAGGCAGACTCAGTAATATTTGATCAGAAACCTGCTGTCAATTTAGATAAAGAGCATTTGACTTCAAATAAAGGTGACTAACTTAATGAAGGAAGCTTATACATGTATGCAACGTTGGCTTCTCCCTTGCCATTGGGGAAGCTCACCCTTGCTAGCCACGTTCACTGATTTTTCCCCACTTCTAAGGACATGAAAGTGTCCTGTAAAAGGCTTGGAGTCATCAGAATTTTGGAAGACACATGTTGACAGCAAAATAATACACAAAACTCAGTGTGGCTTGGGAGGAGGAGTAGACTGGTTGATGCAGGCCAGAGTTTGAATTGCACTCTGCCACCTAAGGCAAGTTATTTCACTTCTGAGAGGTATAATTATCTCACTGGTGACACAACATTATTCGATCTACTCCCAAGCTGGTCAAGGAGCTGGCTCCTGTCAGTATTTCATTAGTGTTACTTATTCATTCATTTATTCATTCATTCAACAGTTATTCACTCACTTGTTTATTTCTCTTCTCATTTCTTCTATCAATGACTTGAACAGGGTTAGGTTTACAAATTCCCTTGCAATGTAGAGATTAGCTACTTTTGTACGTAGTCTCCAATGTCTCTGTGCCTTCAAGTACTGCCTAAATCAGCAATGTTCCAAGCAAATGAAAAGGGAAAAAAAAATCTTATGTGTCCCCTTCCCTTTGGCCCTCCATACTCTACTCTATCATAATTATGGGTGACCTGGTTATCAATAAAAGAACCAAATCTGTTTTGGAACCTTTTGTGTCATGGTCAAAGTTCCAGAGGAAAGAACAGATGGAATAAATTAATTAGTCCAAGCATGCTTAACTGGAAGGCCACTTATTTCCCAAAGTGGACAAAGTATGGGGGAACATGCAAGGGGCCAGGAGGCAGGAGTGCCTCGGGGAGCCTGAGGGCTGGGTCTGGGCATCGTTCTGTATTTTGAGTAAAGAAATATGGCTTTTGTTTCTATTAGCACAGAAGTCAGGAGAGGTCTGGCAGTCATTGTTTTTCCAGAGATGGGTCAGAAAATGACCTGAAAATCTGTCCAAAAGGGAAAACTCTTTCAGAAGAGGGGGTGGGAAAGCCTTTCATATGTTCTCAATGGAGTTGAGGCAGAAACTTGTCTGTAAAGATGCCTCCTGGCAGGAGTTTGAATGGGACTGGCTGGACAGGCTTCCCTTAGGAAGCTGCTGACAAGCCCTGCTTGCTGGGACAACAGTTGGGGCCTGATTTTAGACCAGATCATACCAGTTCTCTTTCTCTCTTGTTTTCCTCCTGTGTCCTGGGCTAATAGTTATTTTATCACCTTTACCTTCTCTGCTTGGTTCCCCTCAGTACTGTCACTCCCTGGGTTCCAATTTGAAGAGTTGTCCTCCAGGATGGACATCTCTGGGAATATCATCTTGTTATTATCATCACATAACAAGTGTATACTCTGGGCAAACCCTTAGTAGCAGACCTTCTCCCCAAACCCCAGATTATCGATTCAATGAGTTAAATACCTTCCCCCATCCAAGATCTCTTTGCCACATGAAGCTACTCTACCATTTCCCTTTCCCTCTGAATTTGAAACAAACAGCAAGCAACACATGCTTTTTATTCCTATTCTGGAAAAGAAGAGCAGTTTCCAATGGAAGCCCATGCCAAACAGGCCTTTTTCTGAGAGGTTTTGGGAATAAGTGATTTTTATTTTCATCCACAAACAGGAAAATAAATGCAAAGTTGGGGTTGTTTCATAGAGAGTCCATGTAGGAAGGAATCTCAGAGATGATTAAACTCATCTTGCCAACACAGGGGAGGATGCTTGGGGTCCAGAGGTTAAATGATCATCTCAATGTTTGGGAGGCCTGGAGAGAGCTGAGGCTGCCATTGGGAACGATAATAAGAAGAAACTACATTTACTTTTGCATTATTTCATTATTCCTTGACTCTGGTGTTCAAGTGAGGAAACAAAGGCTTTGAGCACAGAGAACTTTAGCGAGTAGTCCTAAGTCACTTGATTAATCTCTTATCATCTCTGACTCAAAATTTTTATTTTGCAGTTGTGGTTAGAGATAATTCAAAATATGTTCCAGATGTGACTAGAGGTGAGGAGCAGGTCTCTGGGCATGGGGAAGCTGAGCCATGTGTAGACTAGCACCTTGGGCTCAGCTCAGGAAATGGGTCTCTCAGTTCAAAGGTAACAAGCTTCCTTTTGCCTCTGGCCAGTGGAAACACAGGGTGGGGTAGGGCTGGGGATCTGTAGCCAGCTTGAGCTGGGTGCTGGTTGGGGAGGAGAGGGGAGCCCTCACAGAGAACATGGTATGCTGTTTCTGTCTATGCAGCTTGGCAGGGAATGCGTGCTTTTTTTTTTTTTTTTTTTTTTTTTTTTTTTTTTTTTTTTTGGAGTCAGACTTGGGTCTGTCCAAGTAGCAGGGATCTACTTATAGCTGAAAAGTAGATTAATTCCTGCAAGTTTCAGTATTCTTATCTGTAAAATGAGGATCATTATTTTCCTTATAGGGATGTTTCAAGAATTAGAAACAAAGTATGCAAAACAAAACAAAACCTGAGACAGAACATGTTGGCTACAGTGTTATTATTTTTTGGACAGGAATAATCATTATATCAGTAGTTTTTTTAAAAAATTTATCTCTAACAGTTTCCAAATTTTTAAAGAGAGTGGATCCCAAAGAGTACTTTTAGTTTCCTTAAGTAGGATTGATAGGTGGGGATAGCAATTGATCTCCATGAAGAAGAGGCCCAAGGGTGCAGGGAAGGTGTTTAGAATTGCAGAGGAGACAGACAGCAGCAGCTCTAGGAAAAGGAAATTTGGGGCACCAGAGAAATTTCCCAGGATGGGTTAGAGTAGGTTTGCCTTGCCATGTGAAAGATAAACCTCCTCTTCAGTCTCCATGAGAATTCTCTTGGTAAAATTCTAAATTATACTTCAATGCTTTGCTATAGCCATTGATAAGAGATTCCAGGATAAGAGTGGCTGTAAGTGTCTCAGTTATCTTCAACTCATTTTTCCAGAGTCTGTGTGTCAGGTAGAGTGACTGAATTCTCTGGGTATTTTTCAGTGGACACATGGGCACAGCCATTAGCTGGTACTATGGATGGGCTTGCTTTGGAGTTCTAACAGACTTTCCCCCAGTGACCTCTGTGCATGGGATGAAATTCATGGTGTATGTATGGGTGAAGGTGAGGAAGTTCAATCTGGGGCCCTTGAAACTGGAATCTCTGCCAATTATCAAGTAAAGGGCAGAATTTTTATGACATCTTCTCAGTGGCACATATAGACTTAGGGAATGTACAGAAGGAAGAACTTGTGGGGGCTCTTTTAATTGTGTACCACATGACAGATGAAAGTCCTAGCCTTTGGCAGTCCATGATATTCAGTGCATTCTCCACTGGGCATCTTGGTAGGAGAACCTGTGCAGGGTGGTGAGGGAAGAGAGTGCAAGGCCTGGATGCTCAGCTCTGCCACTCTTAAGGGTACTGTTTCCAAGTCATTCAGTCTCTCAGGTCCTTCTGCCTTAAAGGGGGTCAACAATGGCTGCAAAACATGGTTAACTGTAAACGCTATGCAAATACACTTTACAGTGATGAATCTCTGGCTCAACCCTGGCTCTGGTACTTTATAGATAGGTGGTCATGGGCCCCACCTGTGGCCTCTCTGAGACTCAGTTTCTCTAAATGAAAGGAGAGTCAGAAGCACCAACTGTGCTGGGTTGTTTTGAAGATCAGAAGAGCAATATTGGAAAAAGTGTTTCATAAATGATATAGTGCTATAAACACAATGGTCTACTGCAGCTACTTTTATTGCTTACGAGTTTTAGTATTGATCTCATGTAGATTAAAGAAAAGAAATGGAGCTCTTATATTAAACACCATATAGGACCTAGAGCCTTTTAATGCCTTGTAACACTCATTTCCAGTAAGGCGAAGAATGTAAGCCTTTCTGAAATGAAACACTCTTCTAGAGCATTTCATTTGAACTTAATTTTACTACACGCCTGTGTAGACAGGGTTCTTCTGTGGGCAATACATGACTCACCCCTCAAGCTTTTCCAACAGCAGTGAAAACTTACAGCTACTTGATTTCTCCAATAAAGAGTTATTAGTGCAATAATACCAGAGAATATTAGGTTAGATGCTGTGGTCCCTGTTCTCCGAGGATACCCGAGCTTGAGTACAGTAAACACTTCATAATAACTCACTGGCTAAACTAAATAGATGCAGAGACCCAGGGCTCTGAGCCTTGACTGTGGTGATTCATTCACTTTCCTCTGGCTGGGTCATCCCAACAGGGACACTACCTACCTGAGCTTATTAAAACAAACAAACAAACAAACAAACAAACAAAAAAACAGTAGGACTGGCTGCAGGACAGTAGGCCTCTCAAGTCATGGAACTCAGCATTCCCAAGTCAAACAAAGTGGCTCTACTTCCGATGGGTTCCTCCTCATTAATTCCCTGGCTATTTAGTGACACCACCGTCACCCTCTTCCCTAAGACTCAAGAGATTTCAGGTTGCACCTGATACCATCCTCTCATTCTCCAGGGTCAATCAGGATTGTGCCCCATTCTCCAAGGCTAATGACTTTGTTAACATTTGCCACTTGTCATGTCCCTCCCATGTTTGCACCCAGGATCCCATTTCAAATTGTCATTCTCACTTGGACAGAGGCCGTACTAGTGTTTCTTTTTTTTGGGGTATGGGGGGTATGGGGGATTGAACTCAGGGGCACTTAGCTACTAAGCCACATCCCCAGCCCTATTTTGTATTTTATTTGGAGACAGGGTCTCACTGAGTTGCTTAGTGCCTCATTGCTGAGGCTGGCTGTGAATTGTGAATCCTCCTGCCTCAGCCTCCCAAGCTGCTGAGAGGTGTGTGCCCCCATGCCTGGCTCTACTGTTTCTTAATGATCTCATCTGGATCAGTGTATTCTGCCCACTTTAATTCTTATTCCTTTGAAACCTTAATTAAAAGGATTATTATTCTTTATTGTTATTATTGTTAAATATATCCTTTGAATAATCATGCGCGGTTCATGTATCATGATGGGTTTTTTTTTAGAGCACAGTTATGAGCTTTGCAATACCCTCCTCATAAGTCTTTAATGGCTCCTTAAACCTATAGAATAATATTTAAATTTCTTAGTGTGGCATTCTAGGCCTTCCATAATCTTGTCCCTCATGATGTTTCCAGGACTTCTCAGGCCTACAGAATAGTGTTTAAACTTCTTGGTTTGGTATTTGAGGCCCTCCATAACTGCATCTCTTTTGATGGTCCCCCCTACCTGATTCTTTTGCTACTCTCAACTGCTTGCTGTTTTCAAGACCCTCTTTCCTTTCCTTTCTCCCTTGTTTTGTTCCCATGGTTTTTATTATGTGTCAAGTATTTATCCATCATCCTAGAAGACCCCCAAACAGTCTCTTCTACAAGGAGTCTGTAGCTGGAGGTATATATATTTTAACCTAAATGCCCACAGAATTTTTTTGCATCTAATGCTAAGCTTATTACACACACTACAACATGAAGCATTAGGGTCACAAATGAGAGGCAGTGCAATTGATATTTCTCATCCTTTTCCTAGAAAGCACCTAACAACGTTTATAATTTATCCTTGTTGGTATGCTTATCATTTAATATTTGTCTTATACACTACCCTGAAAGCTCTTTGGACAGGGACCATGATGACTATTTGTTTATGTCTATCACCAGTTTTTAGCAAAAGTGCCTGGCTCACAGTATATGCAAAATAAATACTAATTCAGTAAGCAAATAAAGATGGACAGCTCTTTGTGGTGCCTTTGTACCCACCCCTTCACCTCTCTGAAGTTTGCTAGAAGTTGCCCAACAATGATAATTGAATTGGATCTAGATATTAGGTCTTCATTTCTTTCTACCGAATGAGGAAACTACTGTTTCTAACTTGTTGGCTTTTGGGTTTGTTTGTGAAGGAATAGTCAAAGAAAAGTTATGTAATTTGATTTTTTTTTTTTTTTGCTGGCATTCTGGCAGATTTCCACATTGGAGGCTCCCACCATGCTTCCCAATAAAGAATCTTTTCATGGTAAAGCAGATCAACAAAATGGATGTTAGCAGTGAAAAGATAATTAGCAAATTTCTGACATGAGTCTGTTTATATTGCTACTGTCAGGAGTAATCATCTTAGCTTAAGAAAGACCTTTTGCCTTGATTCTAAACGTTCACACACGAAAATGTTGTCAGGCATGGATTCTGGCTGAGAAAGTAACATGTGTAGAAATTTACATATGTGTTCATATTGTGGATGACTCATAGCTTTAATGAGGAACATTAATTATGAGAACAATTTATGTGTGAGTTAATTGATCAGACACATTACTCAACCATTCATCTATTTGTTTATTATCTTGTATTTTCATTTTTCATTCACTTGTTTGCTTCCTTGACAAGTTTCAGAGTGGCAATTGTGTGCTTAGTAGAGGGAGTGATGTAAGCAAAAGCTCAGGAGGTACCAGCACCAGCCCTCAGCAAGACCTTAAATTGATCACAAAAGGGCCCATGGAGAAGTCAATACATAAGATTTTCCCCTTTGATGAAGAAGGGAAAATGGATCTTCATTTAGTAATTTTATATTGCTCTTCCTTGTTGGTCCATTTGGTCATCAGTGGCACTGTGTGTATGTGTGTCACTGTGTCTATGCATTACATATGTGTACACATGCATGTAGTGAACACCTAAATTCTGATTATGAAAAAGGAATGGTAGACATTAAATTTTCTAGTTTGCAGAATTCAATATTCAAAATTTTTTTCATTCAAGGTTTAGATCCCATAATTCAAAAAACCTACCTAGAAAGCTGGTATGTGGTTATGTGAAAATACTAGGGACAGCTGGAGAGAAAGGGCAGGTAGTGGAAGGCTCAGCATGGGTCACTCACCCTTCTCTATCCAAAGATTGTCTAGGGCTTTGAGTTATAATGACCTAAAAAACAGTGGCTTGAATCATTATCTCTCTTTCAACTTTTCCCTTTAATTTCCCAAGTTTTGTTTACTGGATATATGTGTTTAATATATTGAGAAGCAACCAGAATACAGCTAGCTGTAGGTATTACATCCTACACAAAAGGTCCCCTAGGATTTTCAAGAACCTACCTATACCCAGATGAAAAGAAAGAGTTGGCACATGCTAAGTCTTCAAACTTGCAAGCTGGGTCATTCAAAGGGTCTTTTGGAATTTTCCCCCAGGTCACAGAGGCAGTGAGCAGATTCCCAAGGTATTCCCAGGGACACTGAGCATTTCAGACCAAACAGTGTGTAAGATGTACCAGCATCAGCACAAGAATAAAGTGCTGTAACTGTGACAGGCCTCTGCTTATTCCTTCTTTCATTGAATTTCCTCCTCCTTACTGTCTCCCTTGCTCCCTTGCCCCTTTAGGTAAACATTCTGTGATTTGCAGGTATCACCTTTAGCCTGACATTTTTTTTTTTTTGGTACCAGGGATTAAATCCAGGGATGCTTAATCACTGAGTCACATCCCCAAACCTTTTTATTTGTTATTTTGAGGCAGGTTCCTTTTAAGTTGCTTAGGGACTCGCTAAGTTTCTGAGGCTGGCTTTGAACTTAAGATCCTCCTGCCTCATCTTCCTGAACTTCTGGGATTATAGGCATGTGCCACAGAGCCTGGCAGCCTGCCATCATTTTATAGATGCTCTATAAAATATTACCATGAGCTTTGGATTCAGTTGCTCAGCAATTCAAAAGAATTTCCAATTCCTTTGGATTTTCTGTCTTGGATATCACCAAGTTCTTCTTTTTAAGTTGGCTGATCAGGATTTCTGGAGATAATTTAAATCCATCTGAGGTGCTTAAATAGGTGGTTTCAATTGGAGTACGATGCCCCACAAAGACCCTGGTCAAGCTCTCCATTAATTCAGTTCATTTATGATAAAGAGCAATAAGATTGGGAGGAGCCAGGATGATGTAAATATTGAAACCTTGGTCATTAGTCCTGAGGGAAGGCTAATGGGAAGTTTTGGGGACACAACTGCCATTCTGGGGGCCTCATTCTCCTGACACCTAATCAGTCATCAGGTGTTCTTAGTTCTGTTTCTCAAATACCTTTCAACTATATCCCTCCCTACCTATTTATATGCACACATTCAGGCCTTTATCACTGTGACCTGTTGTATGGTGATAAGTTTACAAGTTTACAACTCATTTTTTGACACTACTCTCTTCCTCTAATTCATTCCTTTTATTGAACCAGAGAGATTTTTCTAAAACACAAATCAGCCTCCAATGACTCCCCATGATATTCAGAATAAAGCCCTCTCTTCATGGTCAAGGTCCTGTCTCTCGACACAGCTTTATTAATCACCTTCTCTGCCTTCCCACTTGCTTCTGTCATGCTGAACTCTCTAGTTCTTTCTTCTCCTGAACATGTGCCAGCTGCTGAGTCCTACTTGTTCTTCAAGGGTTAGATCTAGAGTGGCTTCTTCTGGGAAGCTTTCCTCGATCACTCCTTTTTAAGTTCTCTTAACTATGCACAGCCTCTTCCATCTTTGTACTTGATAAACTGTCTTAGAGGGTTTGACTTGTCCATCACCCTCCCTTGTCTGCAATTTCCTTAGAGGATAGAGACTATGCTGTGAAGCATTGTGCCATTCCCCTAGCCTGGTGCAATCTGTGTTTGTGAAATGGATAAATGCACATGTGACTGAATAAAACTGTAGACAAGAATAATGGAGCATTATTCCCCCATTGGCTTGTAAGTGCCAACAAAGGTGGAGTTTTTGTTTCATTCATTTATTTTTGGGTTACTAGGGATTGAACTCAGGGCCTCATGCATGATAGGCAAGTACCCTACCACTGAGCTACATTGTCAGCTCTTTGTTTCATTTTTAAATGTAGCTCCTGTACTAAGGAAAGCACCTGGCACATAACTGACAGTCATAAATAGTTGATAAGTATTAAAAACAAAGACTTCTTGTGTGGCTTCAAAATATAAAACTTAGACAATGGATATTAATTCTAGGAAAATGGTCTGAGAGGCCCATTCTAGCCCTCTGACATAGAGGGAGCTTGGCCCTGTGCATGCCCTAAACCATCAGGTCTGACAGCTTGACTGGTACTCCCTGTCACTAGATAGATAGTTGCCAAAACATGTTCTGTGAACCACCTAGGGAACTACTGTATTAGAGTCCCCAAAGATATATGTTAATATTGCAGGTTTCTGGATTCTTACAATTGACTAGCTGAATCCGAATTCCTGGAAGGTAACTCTAGGAATCTATCTTTTCTCCATTTTCCACGTATTTCCTGTGGATACTAAGAAGGTTCAACAATGGTATGGGCTATACCATAAGGGTAGTGAATACTCAGCACTGTAGGTGACCTATGAAGATAGAAAAATCCAGGTTTGGTAACACTAGGCATGTGTCTGATTCTCCTATTGTACCTCCTAAGGAGTCAGTGAATGGCACAGTCCCTGGCCTATGAGGCACTTGAGTAACTTGCTGACAAGAATGAATGAATTCAAATATTTGTTAATACAGAATTAGGTAAACACACATAAGTGATGTTAATAAGTGTGCATTACCACTAAGAAAAGACCAAAATGATGTATATGAAGCAACAATCAGATCTGGTTATTTTTTTGGAAGAAGCTTGAAATTCCTTTTATAGTCTCAAATAACACAACCAATATTAAATCATTAAGTTTCTTCTCTAACATTTTCATAAAAAGTCACATTTTTTGAACACTACAAAATCCCAATAAAAAGGAATCCTTTAAAGTTCACTTGAAGTTGACCTGGAAAAGGGAAAATGGGGCTTGAAATTGAGGAACTACAGTAATAACTACCTTAATCAATTTGTAAAACACTTTCCAGGAAGGAGGATATAAAGATATATAAACATGGCTCACACAAAATAAACAATTTATTGCATTTGGCAGAAGCTATCTTTAGGGAGGGTAGTGGAGGGACATGTTCTTTATAGTCGGCATGTTTTATATTTTGCATTTATAAAGCATTGGCATTTGCAAGAATATTATTCAGATCACCTTGACACTTTCATGCCAGAGATCTTCCTTCAGTCAATAGAAATACCAGTGGCAGAAAGTGTTAAGAAATTCTTATTAAGCTGGGAATACCTTTTCAAAATAGACTAGAGGGATTTCCTGACTAATTTTTTTTTCTATAGGATTTTTAGACCCTGCATTCCTCCAAGAATATACTTTTTGTTGTTGTTGTTGATAATACAGGTAATAATTTTTACTCTTTTGAGTTTTATATGTTTTTTTCTTCATTTAGATGTTTAAAGATGATGATTAATATGCTGCAACTCACATAATGATCATTTAGTCTTCAAGGATAGAGCCCTTGCCTCTTTCACTTCCTGGAGGCACCATGGAGAGTGGATTGAATAGTGATTCCTCACATACATGTTTACTGGAACCTGTGACACAAGCTTATTTGGAAAGAGGGTCTTTGAAGTTGTAATAAAGTTAAAATTGTCCAGATGAAATCATCTTGGGTGATATGGGTGGGCCCTAAATTTAGTGACTAATGTCCTTAACATGAAGAGAAGACACACAGGAGATGGTGATGTGAACAGGGAAGCAGAGATTCATGTGGCGTGTCTACCATCTGAGGAGCACCAAGGAATTCCAGCAGCCACCAGAAGCTAGGACTATGTCTCCCTCAGGGTCCTCAGGAGGAGTGAACCCTGACCATACCATGACTTCCAACTTCTGGCCTCCAGAACCATGGAAAAATAGGTTTGTATTGTCTAAACTATCCTGTTTTTGGGAATTTGTTGTGACACCTGTAGAAAACCAATCCATTATATTTTGGATCCCATATCTCCACCTTACTCCCATTCCAGTTTTCTATAAGGCTAGAATTATATTGATGTTTAGGGCCTTATGCCACAGTGTGAGGAATTTTAGTTCACAGTCTGTATTGGCCACCAGCACCTTTGAAAGCCACTATGGTCATTTTGTGGTGGAGAAAATAGAAAAATAGCTAACATTTGTCAGTCATTTATTTGTCAGGGGTTGTGTTAAGAGATTTACATGCATTATATTATTCAAGTTTTTAATGTAAAAGTTGGTTTCATTATTTTCTTCTGTTTAAATGAGAAAACAGAGGCTCAGGATATTTCCCTTGTATGTGCTTAAGCATCACAATGTCAAGTGCAGGGTGAGCTCTTAACCTGAGTCAGCCTCATGCCAATTTTTTTTTTCTCCAAATCATCCAGAATTGTAGGGAAAATCAGGAGAGCCCCCAAAGGCCAGCCCCACATGGAGCAGATCTGTGACATTCATGAGGGCATCATTAGAGATCCATGTGACTTCTTATATTCTAGAAATTTCTCTACTTAAGAAGGGGAATGGTGGACTAACTCATGAAAGGACTCCTAGGATGAAAGAATTAAATCTGATTCTTATTAATCTCCCAAACAAGATTATGAGAAAATCACTATTAATGCTATTATAAACTACTGTAAGCCATAAGGTACTGAAGTTCTCATGAATAGAAGAAACCAATGTTAAATTTCAGAATCTACTTAGTTGGTGAATCATTTTACACTTCAAAATGTATTTTTGCACTAGAAAAACATGTTGGAAGACAGCCCTCTCATCTACAGAGAACTTTTTAAACTTAAAATGAATGGAAGGAATCACACAGGGAAATTTAGGTAGTTTTGACTAGATATAAATTAATAATTGCATGTCAAAATTATTTTAAATAAAATTAAAGGACAAAAAACATCTGAGGAAATACTTGCCCCAAATATAAAAAAAGATTTGTAAAACAAACAATGTTATTCCCTAATAACATTCCCTACATAACATTTATGTAGCAAGGGAATAATGAGGTCAATTATGGTATGTCCATATGACAAGACATTAACTTGCCATGTAATTGATTTTTAGAAAGGTATTCAGCAACAGGAAGAGACTCAGTATAATATACCACATCCACAAAGCAAGCAATAAAATCATCTTTAATAAAATCATGAGAGGACAGACACATTCATTTGGGGCTTATGATACGCCAAGGCACTGTATTGAGTGCTTTTCATGCCTTATCTCCTTGAGTCCCCAGAACAATTTAACAGGGTACATACTGTCACTAATTTCATTTTTTACTTGAGGAACTTGAGATTCAGAGTGATTGAGTAATTGCTTAATGTTACCCAACAATTTCATCACAGTTGGGATTCAAACTCAGTTCTGTCCATCTGCAAAGTTGTAACTCTGGGTTTCTCCTTGGTTACTAAGCCTTGGTGCTGGGACCCTGCCCCTTGACCTTTGTATCTCACATTGTACCTTGCAAGTAATTAATGTTTGCTGAGTTGTCAGAGGCAGAGTAATTTATTGATGAGGAGATGAGCCTTAGCATCAGACAGATCTGGTTGGCCTTGTACAATGAAATCCTTCCCATCTTGAGTTACCCACCATGGTAGATTGTGGTGAGGATTCAGTGAATTTATATGCTTAGAAGTCTTAGCATAGCTCTTAGCACATAGAAGGTGCTCAGAAACTGGTAGAGAATATGGAATTGAATGGAGTCATATCTCTGTGTATTAAGGCAAAATATTTATTACTTTAACATTTGACACTAATATTGTTCATAGGAAGGAAACCATCTTTTTTTTTTTTAAAAAAAAGTCTGATGATTCATTAAAGGTATTTGAGATCTGAGGTTTGAGAGTTGTAAGTCCAAACTTTAGCAACCACCTTCCATCCCTCCCCCAAAGAGGGAATAGTTCAAATGCATCTTTCGAAAAAAGATTATTTTTCCCTCTGTGAAGAAGAACAAGAGTACAAAGGGGTAGAGAACTGTGAGGGGTCAGGCTGAGTTGTGGGGAAGGCAGTGAGTGAGCTACAGTAAGTCCCAGGGAAGTGCCATTTGAAATCCTCTGCTCTTGGGATTGTTCTATCTCTTATATTTAATACTTAACATGATGTGGTGTTGCTACAATATTATTTCTTCCTCCTTCCTAGGGATATTTACCTCTAAACCTACTTAGCACACAAATGCTTTGCATGAACTCTAATATAATTGGAAATGACCTCTTTTAAGATCAGGTAGACATAGATATAGTTTGTCAGCGATGCAATTTATAAAAGAAGCCCAGAGACTGGGTTGACTGTGAGAACACAAGCCTCTTCTAGGATGCCCAGGACTCTTTAGACTTCATCAGAGTAGAAAGTGGGGAGTCATACTAATTAGAAAGAACTAGGGCTCCTATCCATACTTGACTCACCAGTGTTGCCTTCCTGTCTTTTGCACATAATAAATGCTCAGCAAGAATTTGTTGAATAACTGAGAATAATGAACAGTGTGTCTATATCTCTGACCCTAATTCCTAGGAGTCCACAGAAGGGAGGAAATACCTGTGCTCAGGGAAGTGGGGAAGAAACCTTTGCTCACAGTGTGTCCCTTCTAACACCTTGGGGAGCTAACTTAACTGTGAGTTTTGCTGTCATCATTGAGTGAATAGGAGCAGATGATCGGAGAGTGCTGGTGGAGCTATCCAGCACTGTCATCAGTTTGAACCTAGCAGTTGCTATTTTGAGTATCTCTGGAAGATATGTGGATATAATCAGATTGTGGTCAGAAAAGGACGGTCTATTGCCATCGCAGAGGAAAAGAATCAATGAGTTCATTTTATATAAGAGCTGATGACTCTAAGATCCAGGTGTAGGTGGTCTGGGCATAAAAGGAGGATTACCCACATGTGCAGATAGGATGGGATTTAGCCATACCATGGTCAGTGTACCCGTTGCCTAGGAAAGGGCACCTTGGATGCCTCTCAGTTGGAAGATATTATCTCCAGATGGAGTCCTTTGCCTGCTGGCAAAGTCAACAGCATTATTTGGTAATATTTTGATGTGCTATTTATGTTGAAAGGAGGTTTATTGACATATCTTTCACATCATGCACAAATAGCTCTAAGTTTTCCTTCTGAGGGGGACTGTAGCAATGAAGATGGCAAATCTTGGAAAGGCGTCAGGGGGCAAAGAACAGGCTAAGCATGGGCTGGGGCCAAGCACATGTGTCCTGGCCAGAGCGACCAGACCTCCACTTGATTTGCATTCAGGTTGCAGCCTGGTTTGTGAAGCTGGACTTGTTTGTCATTCTGATGAATCTGGCAAAAGCTCCAGACAAGGGGTTTCAATGAATGAGAAAACATTTTGGAGGGCAAGAATAGGGGATGGGGGGAGGGCTTGGAGAATTACCCGAGGGTTTCATGGCATGCATTTGCCTGTTCATTGTCTCCATTTGGGAAACAATAATTTAATAAAAGCAAGCAAAGAAGTTCATATTTTTGTAGTGACCCCTGAAAACCTTCACTTCTCTGCTCACAAATGTGTGCCTTCTCTCCATGCGGATTTTGTCTTAAGTATTTAACTTCCCAACACAGTTGTAAGTTCACTTGCTGGTTCCCTCTTTCTCTCCCTCTCCCTCTATCACTTGAGTCAGCACAAATTTGGAGGCAGAACCAAACCCAGTAATAGCATATCTCATGCTGCTATCAATTTTCCACCAGAAGAACATTTCGGGACACAAAGTCCTTTGTCTATTTCCAGAAGCTTGATTCAATGACATTACATGAATGACTACAACACTCTAGCATGTTCTGCACCGTTTCAAATTGTAACCTAAAAAAAAAGGGAAGAACTTGGATCTCAGCCAGAGCGTAATGATTTCAGTTCTTAAGAAAATCTAGCAACCATTACACTACATTCAATATTTTCTTGCTGTGGAAATTTAAGAATAGACTCTAATCAAATAGCAGCCCCTCCCCTCCCCCACCCTCCCTTTCGCTATGGTTCCTGTTAGGAACCGGCCTCCCACGTCTGTTTTGGCTTAAAAAAATAAATAAGTTTACAATATGTTTTAAAAAATTGGGCTGAATCAGACAATTGTATATTTTAGAAAATGAAGGCAAAATGTAAAACAGGCTAATCATGATTCCAAATTCAATCTTCAGGTCTCTAATTGATCCCATCCCAAAGGTAACATTCTATGTTAATTGACATGCTGAGATGGTTACAATTATGTAAAATAAAACGCTGGCCTGTTGGAAACCCCATGTCTCCTTGTAGCACAGGAGATGACCAGCTTTCATAATAGTTGATTGCAAAAGGATGCAACCACTTTGCTCATATTTCCTCTTTCGATTCGGCCCTTGTATATATATATATATGGCAACGAGTCCCCCTCCTTTAGGAAAAGCATTGACCTTGAGTGCAATTCGATGCTATTTTATTTCCCTTGGGGTTGTGGAAGACATGGTAGAAAGGGTCAAAATTTCCAACGATCATATCGGAAGTGGGTTAAAATGAGAAAGCGAAAGAGAGGATGGAACCTAGCATTTCCCCATTTGTTGGCAGAGTGATTTTTCTGTGCGATTGTGACCACACACACGAGCTCGTGCTCAGCCTCGATAGGAAACAGATGGTAGCGAGCGGGCGCAGAACGCGGGGATCACATGACGCTGACCCAGAGGATGGGCCCACAGCCCTTTCAGGATTCTGTAGGGTCTGAACAACCCGTCAACGATGTCCAGAAGGAGGAACTTTCATCCCTCTCACATCCTTCCAGTCCTTTGGCCTCTGCCTAGGGTAGGGAGAGTGGGAGGCCAGGGTTCCCTGGGGCGATACTGCTTGTTGAGGGGGCAGGAAGGCAGGAGGCCTGTTTATGCAATCAAGAGAGGCAGAGGCTTCCTTGATGGTAGGGAACACCTGTGCCTCTTGGCATCCTGCCTCCCTGGATGGGCGAACCAAGCAAGCCAGGCGCATGGTGATTAGCATTGTTCTTCTCCACATGCTCAGCAGTGCTGGCAATCGGGGTGCGGTGAATACCGCCTCGCTGCCCCACTCACTCCTCTACCTCCCAAGAATGGCAGGCCGTCAGCATCCCAGTCTTGATGGAGTGCAGAGCCTCAGGTCTCTCCTGGATTGTTGCTGTGGGTTTTCTAACGGCCTCTCATCTTGCTGTCTCTAATTCACATGGTAGCCAGAGCCACATGAACTCTACAATGTGACTTCCCTTGTGTAGTTATTTGTTTAAGGCTTCCTTAGGCTGCCAGTTTTCTCCTGTATCCATTACATAGAGACCCTGACAGGCACTGTGGGCAGAGCCTTGGTAAATATCTGTTGACTGAATGAAAAAATCTTCCTTGGGTAGCAAGGCTGACTGCCACCTAACGGGCATTAGACAAATACCAGTGCTTCGTAAATATCAGTGCTTTAATCTACATTAATCACCTGCTCTAGGCCCAGACAGACAAACCACACAGTGACAGAAGCACTGATTGGGCCAGCAGTCCTGTCTGGGCACTCTCAGCTCCTCAGGAAGGACTTCAGACAGCAATTGTCTGATAAGTAGAGAACATTGCATTTTGCTCTTGCTTTTTGTAGCAACTCAAGACTGCAGAGCTGCATGAGTTTTAGAACATTCAATTCAACAAACTAATTGTCCAGAAGGAGAAACTGAGCCTGGAGAGGTGACCACTTCCTAAATGACCAGTACTTAGTTATAGGCAGGACCACAGGAGAACCAAGGAGAACCAAGGCCTATCATGGTCTTTGGGTTGACTCTCTAGTGTATAAGTCCAATGAAAATAGAGAAAATAACAAGAATTGGATCAATGGTAAGACAGACACAAGGAGGTAACAGGACCTGGTGGAGGCTCTTGTACCATGTTGGCTAAGAGCCTCAGGTTAACTTGAGAAATAGGCAAAATCTCTCCATGGGACCTCCTTTAATTCCATTTCACGTTTATATTGTCCCTCCATTTTCTATTTTGAAGGTACTTATTATACTCAAGGTCCTCCTGGGAAGAGAGGTCAGGAGAAATAGTCTGGGACAAAGAAGGAGAGTGAATTCTTTGGTCAGAAAGACTTGGGCTCAATCCCAGCTCTACAACTTCCTATCTCTATGAACTTGCAAAAATTACCAAGCTCTCTGAGTCTCTGTTTCCTCATGATAATAACCTCACAGAGTTGCTATGCGATTTGGATGAGAAAACAGGAAAAGTCCCTGCCATGTCACAGAAACTTAGCGAAAATGCAGTGCTTTTTCCTTCCCACAATTTTCTACCTCCTCAAAACTCACCCACCCTGAGTTTCTGTGCTATACTCTCTGCCAAATGACTTACACTGTTGCATTTCTTCCCTTCTTTTTTTCTTCTTTGCCTATATCCCAAGATGGCATATGCCATCTTTCTGGAGTAATTTGTAATAATTTGGTTTTCATAACATATAAAAACATAGGTAATACAAATATAATTGTATAATATTATGTATTATATATTACTTAACAAATTTGTGTATAGCATTGTTTTTATATAAAACATTTCTTATATAAATATAAAAATGTTTTCTATACAAAAATGTTTCTTATATAAAAAACAAAATACTTTTTGTCAAAAAGATGGGGTTAGTAGGTTAAATTAAAAGGACATCATGGTCTTTGGAATATGACCTAGTTTTGAGTCTCATGGTCCAGGGAGACATGTCCAAAACTATCAATGACATGTCTCTGGAAGTCTTAGTTTTGTCTCCTCTAATATGGGGTTGATAGTTTCTAGCCTCTAAGACTGTGGTGAGAATCAAATGGAGTGATGGCCCAGTGCCTAGTACAGGCGAGGCTTTCAGGAAATATAAGGCCCTTCCTATCAGCTGGTGCAGTCTGAAGCCCAGTGAACACAATCTCAACAACTATTGGTTGAATTACATTGAATTTCTAAACACTAAAGGATTGATTTTAATCTGGCATGTGATATAGGAGCTCCCCACAAACATTTCCTGAATTATATTCTCAGATGCAGAGATATTAGATGTATTCATCAATTGAGTCTTGTGATCCCTTGGGGAAATTTTTAGTCACCCACTAATACATATAGAGTCACTTATGGGATTTACCTTCTGGATATTGACAGAATATATACATTTCATAAGTAAATAATACAAGGTGGTTTAGGGTAAAAAAACCTCAAGGATACTCATAATTAAAAGGTTCCCCTAAGATAGAGAAGAAGAGTTCTTTTTAGGTAGGGCTTGTGGGACATTCTTTCCAGTAGGTACTAACCTGTGAGGTGGGCCTTGAAGGGAAAGGAACCAATCAGAATTTAGAGAAGACTCTATTGGTGGGAAGACAGAAATGATGGGTTCTCTCATATTCTCCTGAAAGAAGCCTAATCATTTTGCTTGAGGCAGAACTGTTAGTCTTTTCAGAAGTTGGTGGAAATTGTCCATAATTAACATTCAGTGATTCAGTTATTGCTAATCCCAAATGTCTTGGATATCACTCTTTTAGTTCTACCATGTTTATTAGAGTACTACAGGAGGAGAGGGTTGCTGAATAGTATCAAAAGAAAGGCACTGGTAACATTACAAATCAACACCAGTAGAATACAGGAAATAATTAAAATCAGAACCAAAATCAATAAAATTGAAACAAACAAAACTTTTAAAAAGTCAATGAAACAAAAAGTTGGTTCTTTGAAAAAAATAATAAAATTGTTAAACCGGTAGCCAAGTTAAAGAAAGAGAAAAAACTCAAATTATTGTATCCTGCTGTCATATATACCTAATTAAAATAAACACTCAAGTTATTTAAATTAATGATGGACATTACTGAAATACAATGATCAGAAACCATTTTGAAAATTTATATTCCAATAAGTTAGAAAATCTTGAAGATATCAAAAAATTTCTAGAGAAATATGACCTACCCAAAATTAAACCAGGAGGACATAGAAAATTTTAACAGATCAATTTCAGGAAATGAGATCGAAGATATCACCAAAAGTCTACCAAAAAAAAGAAAAGCCCAGGACTGGATGGATTCTCTGCTGAGTTCTTTCATACCTTTAAAGAAAACTAACACCAATCTTCCTCAATTTATTCAGTGAAATAGAAAAGGAGGGAACCCTTCCAAATTCATTCTATGAAGCTAGTATCATCCTGATACCAAAACTTCAGATCAATATCCCTGATGCAGGAAATCTTAATAAAATACTGGGAAATTTCATACAAAAATACATTAAAAAGATAATGCAGCATGATCAAGAAGGTTTCATCCCAGGGATGCAAGGTTGTTTCAACATATGGAAGTCAGTAAATGTAATTCACCACATATATAAACTTAAAGACAATAATCACATGGTATTCTGAATAGATGCAGAAAAAACATTTGATAAAATACAGCATCCATTCATATTTAAAATTCTAGGAAAAACTAGGGATATTAGGAATGTACCTCAACATTTTAAAAATTATATATATCAGACCCAAGGCAACATCATTCTAAATGGAGAAAAACTGAATGCATTCCCTCTAAAAACTGTAAAAATACAGGGATGCCATTTTTCATCACTTCTATTCAACATAGTCCTTGAAAAATCTATCCAGAGCAATTAGGCAAAAGAAATAAAAGGTTTACAAATAGGAAAATAAGAGTTCAAACTATCCCTATTTGCCAATGACATGATCCTATATTTAGAAGATCCAAAAAAAAAAACCTCCACCAGAAAACCTCTAGAACTCATAAATGAGTTCAGCAAAGTAGCAGGATATAAAATTAACAACCATAAATCAATTACATTCCTATATAACAATGATGAATCAGCTGAAATAGAAATTAGGAAAACTATTCCATTCACAATAGCCTCCAAAAAAAAAAAAATGGAGAAAGACTGCTACAATGAAAACTACAGAACTCTAAAGGAAGAAATTGAAGAAGACCTTATAAGATGGAAAGATCTCCCATGTTCTTGGATAGGCAGAATTAATAGTGTCACAATGGCCATACTACCATACTACCAAAAGGGCTATACAGATTTAATACAATTCCTATTAAAACTCCAATGTCATTCTTCATAAAAATAGAAAAAAAGTATTGAATTTCATTTGAAAAAAATAAGAAACCCAGACTAACCAAAACAATCCTTAGTGAGAAGAGTGAAGCAGAAGGCGTTACAATACCAGACCTTAAATTATACTACAGAGTGATAATAACAAAACCAGCATGGTATTGACACCAAATAGACATGAAGACCAATGAAATAGAATAGAAGACACAGAGACAAACCCACATAAATACAGTTTCCTCATACTAGAAAAAGATGCCAAAATCATACATTGGCAAAAAGATAGCCTCTTCAACAAGTGGTGCTGGGAAAATTGGATATCCATATGTAGCAGAGTGAAATATAACCACTATCTCTCATCCTGAACAAAATTAAACTCAAAGTGGATCAAAGATGTAGATATTAGACCAGGCTCCCTGTGCCTACTACAATTCTTCCTCATGTCAGCTCAGGAACCAACTTTCTCTTACTTCTTATGTGTTAGGAAGACGCCTAACACATAAGAAGTAAAATCAAGAATCAATAAATAGGACAGTATCAAGCTAAAAAGCTTCTTCACAGCAAAGGAATTAAGAGTGTGAAGAGAGAGTCTATAGAGTGGGAGAAAATATTTGCCACCTGCACCACAAAAATATACAAATAACTTGAAAAGCTTAACTCTAAAAACAAACAAAAACAAACAAAATACAAACAAATTCAAATAACTCAATCAATAAACAGGCAAGGGAACAGACTAAACAGACACTTCTCAAAAGAAGAAATGCAAACAGTCAACATATATTATTGTTCAACATTTCTAGCATTTAGAGAAATGCAAAAATAAAACTATACTGAGATTTCATCTCACTCCAATAAGAATGACAATTGTCAAGAATACAAGTAACAATAAATGTTGGTGAGGATGTGAGGGAAAAAGGTGCACTCATACATTGCTGGTGGGACTGCTGATTGGTGCAACCACTTTGGAATGCCATATGGAGATTCCTTAGAAAACTCTGAATAGAACCACCATTTTACCTAGTTATCCCATTTCTTGGTACATACCCAAAGGAGTTAAAATCAGCATACCACAGTGAGGCAGCCACATCAATGTTTATAGCAGCTCAACTTCAACAGATAAATGGATAAAGAAAATGTGGTATATATATACAGTGTAATATTATTCAGGCATAAATAAGAATGAAATTATGGCATTTGCTGGTAAATGGATCTGGAGACTATCATGCTAAGTAAACTATGCCAATCCTAAGAAACCAAAGGTTGAATATTCTGTCTGATATGTGGTAATAAAACACAACAAAGTGGGGGGAGTGAAAGAATGGAAATTCAGCAGATTAGACAAAGGGGAATAAAGGAAAGGGAGAGGGAATAGGAATAGAAAAGACAGTGGATTAAATCTGATATAACTTTCTTATGTACATATATGAGTATACCAATGAATATCAACATTGTGTACATTAGCAAGACTGGGATCCTAATTAGAATAAGATATACTCCATGTTTGTATAATATATGTCAAAATAGACTCTACTATCATGTATAACTAAAAAGAACACATTTTTAAAAGGGAAAGATATTGGTGGGTGGACACACCAGCCCCAACTCTTATTTTGTTCATGCAGTAATATTTTCAATCATATTTTAAGCTATCACATGGCAGTTATTACCTTTGACCAGTGGAAAAACTAGAGAAAAATGGATCTTTGTGTATGTGTGAGAGAGAGAGAGAGATCATAAGTGTCTTTGTATGTCAGACTAAGTAGGATAACAATCCCTGAGATTGGTAGGGAACAATTGTAGAGTTTTAAGAAAGAGAACAACATTGACCACTGAGAACCCCAAAGTCAATTTCCTCTGAAGACAGTCATGCTTCAGATCTCACTTCTGACACCAGATATGTCAACCTAAATAACAATTCCATGTGTACATATTTGGGAATCGTAGAGCATTGCAATGGGAATGTACATGTTCTGGATATATTCAGAGAGGTTGAAGTAGAGGGTGTTCTTAAAGCCAAATTAGAAGAAATTTAGGTAAACAGTTTGCACCCAAAGTTCACTGATCTTGGAGACTCAAGGCAGAAGTTGGCATCAGTTCATTGCTGGGCAAGTTTTCTGTTGAGAGCCACTGTCTGGATTGTTGCAGTCTTAATGAAAAACTATGCATACATATGAGTTGTATGGGGTGCATGTAGAGCTGGAAGGAATGTCTGGTGAGAATTTTAGAAAGATCTTGAAACAGTATTTATCTCAAAAAGGTAGGCATGAGCCTTCTCCCTTCATTATTTCCCAGCTCCAATTTTTTTCTGGGTCTGACAAGAAGGATTTTATCTTGGTATCAGCAACTTTCACATCACGTTTTCCTCTTAGAAATATAACTCTGGCCATAGAAATAAAAGATGACTCTGGCAACTGGAATTAAGATGAATTGTAGGGAGAAAAACTGTGCAGTCTTGAAAAAATCATTTAACCCCTCTGAGCCTTATTTTCTTCATCTTTAAAATGGAGATGTACGGGCGGGCGGGTCAGGCCCAGCAACCAGCCAAGTGACAGAGCAGCTACACGCACCTGCAGGGAACGCGGACCGGACCCACTAGGACAGGTCCGGCGGCCGGCTGAGGGGCAGGCCCGTCCCCTCCCCCAGTGTCTGCAAGGTAGGCGGGACTGTGAACACCGGCAGATCGGGCCCAGCGGCCTGCTGAGGGACGGAACCGGCCCCTCCCTCAGTGCCTGCAAGCTAGGGGAACCTGCGACCCATCGGGAGGTTAGGTCCAGCAACCTATGGAGTGACACAGGTGCCCCTGGCGCCTGCTGGGTAGGCGGACCTTTGACCGACCAGCAGAGCAGACCTAGGGCCTGCCAGCGTGGTAGACGGATCACACTAATTGGAGGAGGATCACAGCCACTACCTGCCCTGCAAAGGTGATTTTTCAACTATACAAGAGCAATATAAATAAATAGAGGGAAAATATCAAAGACACAACAATTTCACCAAGCAGAAAGAAACGCCAGCAGTATGAAACGACAAGGAAAGAAAGGACCACAGGCAATGCAGGTCAACTCAACTTTAGAAGAGGTAATAGCTGCAACAGATGGAATGTCAGATAGAGAGCTCAGGACATACATGCTTCAGATGATCTGGAGTCTCAAGGAAGACATGAGACAGCAAAATCAGACAATGAAAGATCACATTGACAAACAAATCCAGGAAGTAAAAGATCAATTTCACAGGGAGATAGAGGTAATAAAAAACAAACAAATAGAAATCCTAGAAATGCAGGAAACAATAAACCAACTTAAAAACTCAATTGAGAATACTACCAGCAGAGTGGATCACTTAGAAGATAGAACATCAGATAATGAAGACAGAGTATTTCAACTTGAAAAGAACATAGACAGCTCAGCAAGTCTACTAAGAAACCATGAGCAGAACATTCAAGAACTATGGGATAATATCAAAAGACCAAACTTAAGAGTCATTGGGATACAGGAAGGCCCAGAGCTCCAAACCAAAGGATTAAGCAATCTATTCAGTGAAATAATACAAGAAAACTTCCCAGACTTGAAGAATGAGACAGAATCCCAAATCCTAGAAGCCTGCAGGACGCCGAATGTGCAAAATCATAAGAGATCCACACCTAGACACATTATAATGAAGATGTCCAACATACAGAATAAGGAGAGAATTTTAAAAGCTACAAGAGAAAGAAAGCAGATTACATTTAGGGGTAAACCAATCAGGATAACAGCTGATCTCTCAACACAGACTCTAAAAGCTAGAAGATCCTGGAATAACATATTTCAAATGCTAAAAGAAAATGGGTTCCAACCAAGAATCGTGTATCCCGTGAAATTAAGATTCAGGATGGAAGATGAAATTAAAACATTCCACGACAAACAAAAGTTAAAAGAATTTGCAGCTAGAAAACCATCTCTTCAAAAAAATCCTTGGCAAAACACTACAGGAAGAGGAAATGGAAAACAACAATGAAAACCAACAGTGGGAGGTAGGACAGTAAAGGGGGGGAAATAATCAAAGAGGAAAACAAATCAGGTTTAATAGCATTACTAAACAAACTATGGCTGGAAGAACAAACCATATCTCAATAATAACCCTAAATGTTAATGGCTTAAACTCACCAATTAAGAGACACAGGCTAGTTGAATGGATCACAAAACAAGACCCAACAATATGCTGCCTGCAGGAGACGCATTTGATAGGAAAAGATATACATAGACTGAAGGTTGGGAAAAATCATATCACTCATATGGACTGTGGAAACAAGCAGGAGTGTCCATACTCATATCAAATAAAATAGATTTCAAGCCAAAGTTAATCAAAAGGGATAAAGAGGGACACTACATACTGCTCAAGGGAACCATACACCAACAAGACATAACAATCATAAATATATATGCCCCAAACAACGGGGCTGCTATGTTCATCAAGCAAACTCTTCTCAAGTTCAAGAGTCTAATAGACCACCATACAATAATCATGGGAGACTTTAACACACCTCTCTCACCACTGGACAGATCTTCCAAACAAAAGTTGAATAAGGAAACTATAGAACTCAATAATACAACTAACAACCTAGACTTAATTGACATATATAGAAATATACCACCCAACATCAAGCAGCTACACTTTTTTCTCAGCAGCACATGGATCCTTCTCAAAAATAGATCATATATTATGTCACAGGGAAACTCTTAGTCAATATAAATGAGTAGAGATAATACCATGCATCTTATCTGATCACAATGGAATGAAACTGAAAATCAACGATAAAAGAAGGAAGGAAAAATCATGCATCACTTGGAGAATGAACAATAGGTTACTGAATGATCAATGGGTTTTAGAAGACATCAAGGAGGAAACTAAAAAATTCTTAGAGTTAAATGAAAACACAGACACAACATATCGGAATCTATGGGACACATTGAAAGCAGTTCTAAGAGGAAAATTCATTGCTTGGAGTGCATTCCTTAAAAAAAGAAAAAACCAACAAATAAATGATCTCATACTTCATCTCAAAATCCTAGAAAAAGAAGAGCAAAACAACAGCAAAAGAAGTAGAAGGCAAGAAATAATTAAAATCAGAGCTGAAATTAATGAAATCGAAACAAAAGAAACAACTGAAAAAATTGACAAAACTAAAAGCTGGTTCTTTGAAAAAATAAATAAAATTGACAGACCCTTAGCCATGCTAACAAAGAGAAGAAGAGAGAGAACTCAAATTACCAGCATACAGGATGAAAGAGGCAATATCACACAGACACTTCAGAAATACAGATGATAATCAGAAATTATTTTGAATCCTTATACTCCAATAAAATAGAAGATAGTGAAGGCATCGATAAATTTCTTAAGTCATATAATCTGCCCAGACTGAGTCAGGAGGATATAGACAACCTAAACAGACCAATATCAATTGAGGAAATAGAAGAAACCATCAAAAGATTGCCATCTAAGAAAAGCCCAGGACCGGACGGGTATACAGCAGAGTTTTACAAAACCTTTAAAGAGGAACTAATACCAATACTTTTCAAGCTATTTCAGGAAATAGAAAAAGAGGGAGAACTACCAAATTCATTCTAAGAGGCTAACATCACCCTGATTCCGAAACCAGACAAAGACACTTCAAAGAAAGAAAACTACAGACCAATATCTCTAATGAACCTAGATGCAAAAATCCTCAATAAAATTCTGGCGAATCGGACACAAAAACATATCAAAAAAATTGTGCACCATGATCAAGTAGGATTCATCCCTGGTATGCAAGGTTGGTTCAATATACGGAAATCAATAAATGTTATTCACCACATCAATAGACTTAAAAATAAGAACCATATGATCATCTCGATAGATGCGGAAAAAGCATTCGACAAAGTACAGCATCCCTTTATGTTCAAAACTCTTGAAAAACTAGGGATAACAGTAACATACCTCAACATTGTAAAAGCAATTTATGCTAAACCTCAGGCTAGCATCATTCTGAATGGAGAAAAATTGAAGGCATTCCCTCTAAGATCTGGAACAAGACAGGGATGCCCTCTCTCACCACTTCTGTTCAACATAGTTCTCGAAACACTGGCCAGAGCAATTAGACAGACGAAAGAAATTAAAGGCATAAAAATAGGAAAAGAAGAACTTAAATTATCACTATTTGCAGATGACATGATTCTATACCTAGCAGACCCAAAAGGGTCTACAAAGAAACTATTAGAGATAATAAATGAATTCAGCAAAGTGGCAGGTTATAAAATCAACACGCATAAATCAAAGGCATTCCTGTATATCAGCGACAAATCCTCTGAAATGGAAACGAGGACAACCACGCCGGTCACAATATCCTCAAAAAGAATAAAATACTTGGGAATCAACCTAACAAAAGAGGTGAAAGACTCATACAATGAAAACTACAGAACCCTAAAAAGAGAAATTGAAGAAGATCTTAGAAGATGGAAAAACATACCCTGTTCATGGATAGGCAGAACTAACATCATCAAAATGGCGATATTACCCAAAGTTCTCTATAGGTTTAATGCAATGCCAATCAAAATCCCAACGGCATTTCTTGTAGAAATAGAGAAAGCAATCATGAAATTCATATGGAAGAATAAAAGACCCAGAATAGCAAAAACAATACTAAGCAGGAAGTGTGAATCAGGTGGTATAGCGATTCCAGATCTCAAACTATACTACAGAGCAATAGTAACAAAAACAGCATGGTACTGGTACCAAAACAGGCGGGTGGACCAATGGTACAGAATAGAGGACACAGAAACCAACCCACAAAACTACAACTTTCTTATATTTGATAAAGGGGCTAAAAACATGCAATGGAGGAAGGATAGCGTCTTCAACAAATGGTGCTGGGAAAACTGGAAATCCATATGCAACAAAATGAATCTGAATCCCTTTCTCTCGCCAAGCACAAAAGTTAACTCAAAATGGATCAAGGAGCTTGATATCAAATCAGAGACACGGCATCTGATAGAAGAAAAAGTTGGCTACGACCTACATGCTGTGGGGTCGGGCTCCAAATTCCTCAATAGGACACCCATAGCACAAGAGTTAACAACTAGAATCAACAAATGGGACTTACTCAAACTAAAAGGTTTTTTCTCAGCAAAAGAAACAATAAGAGAGAGAAACAGGGAACCTACATCCTGGGAACAAATCTTTACTCCTCACACTTCAGATAGAGCCCTAATATCCAGAATATATAAAGAACTCAGAAAATTAGACAATAAGATAACAAATAACCCAATCAACAAATGGGCCAAGGACTTGAATAGACACTTCTCAGAGGAGGACATACAATCAATCAACAAGTACATGAAAAAATGCTCACCATCGCTAGCAGTCAGAGAAATGCAAATCAAAACCACCCTAAGATACCATCTCACTCCAGTAAGATTGGCAGCCATTATGAAGTCAAACAACAATAAGTGCTGTCGAGGTTGTGTGGAAAAGGGTACACTTGTACATTGTTGGTGGGACTGCAAATTGGTGCAGCCAATTTGGAAAGCGGTATGGAGATTTCTTGGAAAGCTGGGAATGGAACCACCATTTGACCCAGCCATTCCCCTTCTCGGTCTATTCCCTAAAGACCTAAAAAGAGCATGCTACAGGGACACTGCTACATCGATGTTCATAGCAGCACAATTCACAATAGCAAGACTGTGGAATCAACCTAGATGCCCTTCAATAGACGAATGGATAAAAAAAATGTGGCATTTATACACAATGGAGTATTACTCTGCAGTAAAAAATGACAAAATCATAGAATTTGGTGGGAAATGGATGGCATTAGAGCAGATTATGCTAAGCGAAGCTAGCCAAGCCCTAAAAAACAAATGCCAAATGTCTTCTTTGATATAAGGAGAGTAACTAAGAACAGACTAGGGAAGAAGAGCACGAGAAGAAGACCAACATTAAACAAGGATGAGAGGTGGGAGGGAAAGGGAGAGAGAAGGGAAATTGCATGGAAATGGAAGGAGACCCTCAGGGTTATACAAAATTACATACAAGAGGAAGTGAGGGGAAAGGGAAAAACAGTACAAGGGGGAGGAATGAATTACAGTAGTGGGGGTAGAGAGAGAAGAGGGGAGGGGAGGGGAGGGGATGGGGCTAGTAGAGGATAGGAAAGGCAGCAGAATACAACAGACATGAGTATATCAATATGTAAAGCAATGAAGTGTAACTGATGTGATTCTGCAAGCTGTATACGGGGTAAAATGGGAGTTCATAACCCGCTTGAATCAAAATGTGAAATATGATATATCAAGAACTATGTAATGTTTTGAACAACCAACATTAAAACAAAAATAAAATAAAATGGAGATGTTACTTATCTAGTAGGGTTTTGTGACATTAAATAAATTGAGATCCATCACATGGCTCTGACATTACCTGGTCCTTTGTACTCTTCATGTTTTAAGAGGATTCCTTTTTAAGAAGTCCAGGTGCTGAGTGGAATTCAGGGAACAAACTTTGGGAGAGGAACCAAGGTGTGGTTACAGACTGAGGTCAGGGGCACAGACATTCAGCACTTGGTTCAGAAGAGAATTAGTAACAGCTGCTCTGTGTCTAAGGATTATTGCTGTGTGTGTATAGGGGAGAGGGAGAAAAAAATTGCTACACCGAGACAAATCATTGTCCAAGAGGGAAAAGCCCGTGTTTTAGAACACACTCAAAGTGGCTCTGTGGCATATCCCGGAAGAATTTTGGGAAAGAGAAGAAGGGAGATCTGGACAGATACAAAAGAAATGGGGATTTGGAGGCTTGGGAGCAGATAGGGAAAAATCGGGGGTGAGAGTGGGTCAGAGAGCCAGGGATTCTGAGAAGAAATTATGCAGTGAGAAATTCCCAATTGCAGGGGATTTCAAAACCAGAAATGTCTATTGGCCTAATTATGACTCAGGTTATTTCCTGTTCTGTTCTGTTTTGTATCCATCTCTCACTGTTCTTCTGTATTTTAAGTAAACTATTCAGGAGTGATATTTGGGGTCAATCAAGGAAAACAAGTGGAATTTTGCTTTTTAGTCATCACAGAACAGAAAGAAGATGGCAGGTATAGAAAGGGTAAGCAAGAATGGGATCTGAATTTAGCAGATTAAAAAAAAGAGAGAGAGAAATCAGAGATTAAGAATGTATAAACTCTGGAATCCCCAGACATTTGGGGGAGAGGATTAGCTCTGGAATAGTGTGGGCAGAGCAGAATTATTATAAGTTGAAAGGATCAAAGTGATTCCAACTGACCTTTGAGCATATGAAATTTGTCTTGACTATTTCAAGAAGCACAAGGACTTTGGGAAAGATTATGTGGCCTTTTGGGGAAAAGCAGCATACAAGTGCCTAAGTTAGAAACTTATCCACTTTATGTACAACTAAAAATGCCTGCCATCCATCCATCCATCCATCCATCCATCCATCCATCTGTCATTTCTACTTATTTCTCTTATTGCTCTCTAGACTTCAAACTGAAACAAATGAAAAAAAAAAAACAGGAAATCCTCTCCCAATCCTTAGAATTTCCACTGAAACATGTGAAACTGAAGACAGTTTTGGCCTCTTTCCTTGTTTTATTGAAGAGTTTCCTGACAGTTACCCACACTGCCAATAGTATCATCCTGAACTAATGTGGTTGGCTTCTTCCTTCACAGTTTGTGGTCTAGATATGGATTAGACCTTAGGATTTATTTAGAACTCATTTCTGCTCATTTTAAGAAGCTATTAAATAATATAAACTACATCTTCAATTCTCTTAGCTAGACCTGAATCTGTTGTAATTTTTCCTTAACTATTGAGATGGGTTTCAATATTTGGAAGATTATGTCCTAAAGCCATTGAAAGAAAAATTAATTTTTTTTCCTTGAAAAAAACCCACTCAAGTTTTTATCCATCTTCATTTCATCCCAAACTACTTATATGGATGACCTCTATTTCTTTACCAAGTCACTGAAGCTCCCAGTGTGGGTTTGAGCCAATTGTGGTGAGCAGATTTTTTTTATTACCCCATGAGTCTAATCTTGGACTTGAGATTCTAAAGCACAAATAATTAAAAAATAAGGAGAAGCCATGGTTTTGGACTGGTGTTTGGAATGTGGAAATCCATAGTGTGGGAGCCTGAGGTTATATAATAAAGGCAGCAGCAAACCTCAGCAAGGCCAGGGGAGAGAAGAACCTGGAAGCTGTAATGATCAGCTTCCCTTCCTGTCCCTGTGGTCCCCTAATCCCCCAGGTGCAGCCACTTAGTCTGCACCTGTGGGCTCAGCCTTGCCTAAGGATCTGGAGGAACTCTAGGCCATTAGTTCAATCAACTAATGACTATTACCCAGTGACTCATTGGCATCCTGATTCCCCTGGATTTTCTAGGGTTTATTCCATCCTGACCTTCTGGTGCTGTCTAAAGTCCAGTTTCCTCAGAACCTGTTTTCCCTTCCCCCACCCCAGGCCACCTGCCTGTCTGGATATTGCCACTGTTGTTGAGAGACCCTACTAAAACCAGGATGTCACTTATAACTGAAGTTTCCAAATGCTAGCTGCTTCTCAGCCTTCATTTCTCCTACCTCAAGCATCTTCTTTATTTGTCCCCTTTAGCTAGGGTTTGCCTGATCTCTGGGTCCTAATCCATTTTCACCTCTTATTTGGAAACATCTGTGAATTGACCACTGTGTTAAGTCTATGGATACAGAAAGGAAGAAGACTTGTCCTCTGGAAGTTCCCAGCCTGGCAGAAATAAACAGCCATGGAAGTAAACAATATCACCAGGTGGGTGAAACACATACAAAATACAAGGGAAGACAAGAAGGGGTGTCCTGTCCCTTGGAGATCTTCATTTCTATAGAGAACACTTGAGCCTTGGAGGATGGGTAGGAGCTGGCTACATAGATAAGCTAGATGAACATTTCCACAAAGGAGCAATAGCAAGCACATGTGTTTGGAGGTATTCAAGCAATCAGGGAAGGCTAAAGTGTGGGACTGGTGGAAGGTGACGCTAGTGAACTGGGAAGGGGCCAGGCCCTTGAATATAATAATAATGACTTTAGCAATGGTAAGAGTAGAGAAGGATGTTGTTAATGGCACCAAACCCAATGTTTCTTTCCACAATATTAATATAAAATGAATAACTTATAGCATAAAATAAATAGCATTTATTTCCCCAAATGAGTTTCCTGGGACATTCCTGGGTATTTCCAACATCCATGCTCAGATGTTTGGGAATTGCTGGGTTAAGCTGAGTTAATCAGGCTTGTCAGAATCTTTGATGTATGGAGGTGCTTTGTCACAGGGATGTGCCCAACTTATTTGACTACCTTGTTCTCTCTTTTGTAATATTGCAAGGGACTAGAGTTTAGAGCAAGATACTCTGGGGACAGAATTAGGGTGTTTATCACAGTCTTGTCCAGTTCAGAGCATTTACAAAGCGTCGATTCAGGAGCCTTGTTAAGCCGGAGGGTGCTCACCTCTACCCTGCTTTGTCCTTTCATTTATATCCTGCCTAAGATGCCACTGCTAATCTCTTTGACATTGTACAAGGCTAAGACTGTTGAGTGTCACAATTTCTGAAGGTGAAATACTGGGGAAAGAGTCAAAGAGGAAAGAGGTGAACTTTATAAGAGGGCAGTACTAACAGGGGACGTAGAGAATGGGAAGAAACTTTAGAATGAATAAAACACTACCACTGAAGACTGGATATAGAGCCCATGCCCCAAAATATATTCTATGTCTGGGCTCATAACATCTGAGTAAAAATGATTAACAAATTAGTGTTTCCCAAACCCTGGAAGGGGAAGATGCTACTTTACTCATTTTTGCAACTCCAAAGTGATCCCCTGTGTAAGGTAGGTGCTCAATAAATGTGTTAAATTAAATTTGGATTTTGTCTCTGAGACTCAGTCTTCAGTAGGCTTTCCGGTTTCTGTTGATGTTAAAAATAATCTTTCTTTGAAAATAGCAATTATCTTTGGGAGATAGGATTATGACGGATTTACATTTTGTTCTTTTTTTTGATTTGCATTAACCATTTTATTATAATAAATAAATTACTTTCATAATCAGGAAGTAACAATGATTTTTTTAAAAAGATGTGACATTAGTTCTCCTTTCAAGCAATTTTTATAAGTAGGAAGAATGGAAGATTGAGAAAACTCAAATGAATCCAACCATTTCCCCTTCATTTGGTTGGGAAGGGTGGAAGGAAAGGCTGGGGTCTTTGGATCTCACATTTCCAAATATAGAGGCCAGTGTAGAATCTGGCATGCATAAGTGTTCCAGAAATATCTGCAGAATTAACAAATATCAGGGGAATTGGTAACACTTGCTACACCATCATTCATTTCCCCTCCTAAACATCTTGGCTGTTACAGGATTCCTCCCATGCCAATAGGTGGAGAATGGGCGAGACATATACAAGGCCTAAGCAGGTTAAGTGACTTGTTAATTGCCCAGGTTGGGAGATAAATTTAGTTTCAGAGCTAAATCTAGAGATCTGGGCTCAACCGTGGGCAGGCCCACCAGGTCCTGGAGGGTCTTCAGCCAATCAGAGCCATGCATTGCTACGGATCCTATGTGTGTGCTGCTTTCCATGAACCGTGTTGTTGTTCCAAGCATAAGGCTGCTTGTAACAGATCGCAACTACACAAAACACGGAACAAAAGTAACTTTGAAAAAAAAAAAATCCTCGCACACTAGCACCCTTCCTGCAGGCCCTGTTGTGATTTTGCACCGAGGGTGCATTTTAATTGATGGAATGTGCTACACAGCCCAACCAAATTGAAAAGTAACAACCCTCACTTACCATTTGGAGATGTGACGGAAGTGCCAGAAGTTAAACTCTGAGGACTAAGTGAAATAACAGAAGCTCCCTATCCTCTCTTGAAGAAGCTCATTAGTTTTTGCTTTCTCACATTCTGTTTGCTGTGGCCTGTTGCCAAAAATGGCGACGGCAAAGATAATAAGTGAGAGTTAAAAATATGCGGGAGAGGAGCTGGCTGCATGGGACCCTAGACAGCTGGGGGGAGTGGCTCAGGTGGGGAGAACCTGGGAGGGAGGCACCAGGGGAAGGAGGGCTGAGAGAGACAGAGAGACACAGACAGCCACACAGAGAGACGCATGCAGGGCACTGGAGAGATGGCATCAAGGAAACAGAGAGACAAGAGAGGGTCAGGGACAGGTGGGAGTAGATGAGCGGTGGTGTGCACTCTCAGATGGAGAGAATGAGCTTGCTGTGAGGGTGGGGGACAGAGAGAGACATGGGAGATTGAGTGTGCTCTGGGCAGATGTCCACAGCACTCAGGGCAGGTTCAAAGGTCAAGGACATGCTGTGGGGACAGGAAAGGGCAGTCACTCACATGATGTTGATCTCTCCCAGGAAATTGGACTTAATGTGACTTTTAAAGGTAATTATCAGAATGAAAAGTAGGAAAGAAGACGTCTCAAATGTGGAAAACGGACAGCTGCACAGCCAGCCATTGTCCCCTCATCTATGTTTAAATTTACATACAGTGCTCCCTGCCTTCCCTCTGTCCTCACCAGGTAAGCTGAGAGGCTCACCTGTGGCTCACCTCACCTTGCCACTAACTCCCTGCATCCTCAAGCCCTGCATCCTCCTGGACAGAGCAGGCTCTTGCTAAGGAAGTGCTGGTTGATTGACACACGATGTCTCCACTTCCTTCCTTCCTGCAGCTTCCTGCTGCCCCAGCTCTCAGCAAATGCCTGAGCATCTACACTGGCAAGCAGGCCAAGTCCCTTTCCCCAGGGGACTTCTGTTTTCCTGAGAGAGACACGAGAACATCAGGAGCTCCCATCACGCACACAGCACACAGGTCCAGTTAGCGTGATTTGGACCAGACTTTGAAGGATTGTTATGTGCCTTTGACAAATGCCACAGTGTTCGGGCAGACTTGGGTCTGAAAGGAAATGTCAGGGAACAAAAAAGGAAAAGGAAAAGAAAGAAAGAAGCCGCTAGCATTTACTCTCGTGCCAGGCACTGTCACATACGTTATTTCATTGAGTCCACACAGTAACCCTAGCATGTGGCTATTTTTATCCTTACAAAAATTTTTTTTTTTTGGTGTGTGTGTGTGTGTGTGTGTTTTGTTTTTGTAGATAAGGAAATGAAAGTTCTGAGAGGTTAAGGAACCAGTCCAAAGTCCCTCAGCTAGTCAGTGACAAAGCTGCTAGCTTGGGTCTGTTTTTCTACTGCCCCAGATTTCTCCTGAGGCCTCATGAAATTCATCATCCACCCAGGAGACAAAGGGCTGCCGTTAACATCGAGGCAGGCCCGAAACCCAGCCAGGCTCTGGCTGCCACTGCCCTCCCCTCCCCAGAAATGTATTTTTCAACAATGAGGTTTTTTTTTTCCTACAAGTTAGTGATTTTATGGCTCTCAGCAAAAATCTGTGACACCAGATGTTAAATGCAGCAGGAGAAAGTTATTTTCATCATTGGTGAAATCTTGCACAGTGCACTGAGTCTGGTCACAGATCTGACTTCAGGCAACATGTGATCTGATTTCTGTTCACAGAAAGAGGCCTAGCAAGGGCTGTCAGAGACATGCACGGCTGTTTGGGCCTCTGGGTGTTGGAAAAGGAGGCAGCTCAGCCCGAGACTTCTCTTGTGACTGGCTGGTAAACAACACCTGGCTTTGTCTGAGGAACCAGGTCCCTTGGCCAGAAATCCCACAATTACTTGCAGGGGGCTTGACAATAGTGTTCTTGGAACTTGTCTACCCTATGGTCATCAAGTCCTACTGTTGTGTCAGTTTGACCCCCTCCTTTATCTCACCTCCGTCTTCTCTGTTCACTCCTACCAATAAGTTCAATCTTATTTGGGTTCTTGGGCCAATGCTCATAGAGACAAGAACTATGAGGCTGAACCACATGAAATTACCATGTTTTTTTTTTTTTTATTAAGTAAACAATAGCCAGTTACTATAATTGCCTAACATTCATGCTAATATATTGATACTAGTATTAGGCAGTTTTCTGTTACTACAATAAAGTACCTGGTATTATCAATTTTAAAAGAGGAAAGGTTTATTTCAATTCATAGTTTTGGAGATTTCAGTCCACTTTTGGGTGGCCCCATGTTGAGAGCCACAGCCGAAGGGGCCCCAGCAAACTTCCAGCTGCCAGCTGATTGGCTCCTCTGCAGTGATGCTCATTGGGCTGTTTCCCTGCCCTTTCAGACCACGGAGCTGCTCATTGGGGGACTCTTTTGGCTCCGCCCACACGACCCAGCCAATCGGCCTCAAGAGCAGGAGGAGTGGGGGGGGGGTTGAGAGGCTTGTGGGAAGCTGGTGGTGGCAGTTGGGCTCTGAGGGAATTCCTGAAGAGCTTGTGTGGTGCTGCACGTGTGTGTTCTAAAAATAAAGTTCGTTTCTGCTTGATAAGTGGCTCGTGAATTGTGCCCAGCCAGACTGCGGCATTTGGTGGCCCGCACGGAATGACTGAGGGTAAGTGATAAGGTAAGCTGCTCGCCCCTGAGGGCAGGGCGAGAGGATGGGTAGCCATTTTAAGATTCTTCTTTCGTTTTGTTTTGCTTTTGTTTTAATTTGCCTGTCCCTGGAGATGAGTGAGATGGAAGAAAAACCGCTCACATCTGAGGAAAAACTATTTGCGTCTGAGGAACAGATAGGGAGAAAGTATGGATGGACATTTCAGGAGGATAGAAAGGCTGTCATAATGATTTTTTGTTGTTCCATTTTTGTTTCATTATGTCTCAGTTTTGTTTGGCGTCATCTTGTTGGGTTGTATTATAGTAGAAATATGGGATCAGAAATTAGTAAAAAACAAACCAAAAGAGTCCTCCAATGAGCAGCTCCGTGGTCTGAAAGGGCGGAGAAACAGCCCAATGAGCATCACCGAAGAGGAGCCAATCAGCTGGCAGCTGGAAGTTTGCTGGGGCCGCTGTGAGCCAATCATCAGCTGGCAGCTGGAAGTTAGCTGGGGCCTCTTTGGATGTGGTCTCAACAGCCCCATTGCATTTGGGCCTGTGACAAGACATCACATCATGGTGGGGAGCATATGGTGAAGCAAGCTACCTACTACTTGGTAACCAGGAACCAAAAGAGGAAGAGGAGGGGACATGGTTCCAATATTCCTTTTAAGGTTCCCGTGACCTACAACCTTCCATTTAAAGGTTCCAGCACCTCCCAAAAGTACCAATCTTAGGACAAAGGCTTTAACACATGGGTCTTTGGGGGACATTTAAGATACAAAGTATAGCAGCAACCTTAGTATTGTATCCAGATGGCTTCCCATTGTAAATTGGGGCTCTGCTGTTACTTAGAGCATAGAGCTATTGAAAAGATACATTAGATAATGCCCACAAAGACATTATGATACTGATTGGAGCATAGTCAGTGCTCTAGAAGTCAGTAATGTTTGGAACATAAGTGTTCAATAACTAGAAGCCAGTATTAGAATATGATGATTATTGCCCTACGTTCTTACCCCATCTTTCCCCATACAAAGACCTGCACCAAACTCCCGCTTAAGGCTTACTTGTCCTATTCTCCATGATTTAAGTCTGTCTGGTAGCCAGCCCAAGTGTCAAGTTCCTGCTTCAACAAATGTCTCCAGCCTGTCTGATTCCCTTGGCTCCCTTGCTGAATAGCCCACACCTGCATCAAGGACATGCCTCTATCATCCGACCATGAGAGCATAGCCAGCTTCTGGGCTGGGCCAGTTTCTTCCCTGAGTTACGAGTCTTAGGTTTGTTTCCCACTGCACCCATAAGAAGCAAGGCAGCAGTGTCTCGCTGGTCCTTCTGGGGGGACCAGCAATCTCTCAGGGCCTTACCAGGGTGTGTGCTTTGCCGAGTCCAAAGGCCTGGTTCTCAGTTCTGTAAATTTAGAAACATGGTATTTGTTCTTAAAGTCAGAATAGAGCAGGGTTTCAGGACAGATTCCTACTAGCCTGGTGTGTGAGCTGGGCCAATTTATTCACTTTCAATGAGAAACAGAGCTGCTGAAGGGATAGGAATGCTTAGGTCAGCACATGGTCTGCCTTTAGGAAAATCTGCAGAGGAAGTTTATGGGATGCTTCCTGAAGAGTGGATCTGAGGAAAGGAGGCCAGCATCTTGAGGGGTGAAGTGGCCTGATAAATGGCACCTGCTTGCAGTAGGGACCCCTCTCCAGCAGCCAGCTCGAGTCCCTAATTCACTCACTTTCCATTCAGACAGACAAAACCAGCCAGTTCTTCCCTTTAGGTTTTTTCCTTCCTTCCTTCCTTCCTTCCTTCCTTCCTTCCTTCCTTCCTTCCTTCCTTCCTTCCTTCCTTCTCCCTATTCCATGACTCTTCCTCCTCTTTGGTAAATACCATCTTCCATTGCACATGGCAATGCTATTTAATACCACTCACTAATGATTAGCTTTCCAGAATACAATTCACCTTCAGTGCTGCCTTCCTGTGATTATCCAAGTCATAATTCAACCCCCTGTGATAGATATTTACTGTGCACCTACTACATGCTAGGCCTGCCTGTGACTTTGCAGGTCATATTAAATTCAGTCTCTTCAATCAGCTTTCAATTGGAAAGCTGATTGAACTGGGGCCTTATTAGGCCTTGGGGATTCAGTGGTGGACAGTGTATGTGCCTGTCCTCACCTAGTAGTACTGTTAGGGGGATTAAGAAGGTAAGCAAGCCATTCCACAACTGTGTAGAAGGGACCAGATAAGGACAAAGTGCTACAGGAACTCATGAGAAAGGTTTTGAGTGTACACTGAAGGTTACTTTGAAAAGGCTTCCTGGAAGAAATGACATGTGGCCTGGTGCCTGAAAGAAAAATCGGAACAGGAGGGAAGGGTGTGTTTGTGCAGGTGTGTGCACCTGTGTGTACATGGCACAGTGGAGACTGTAACTGGAGAACTAGCTGAGGCAAGATTGGTAAAGTGGACAGGGACCAGAGACTATGAGTTCCTGTCACTGATGCTAAAGAGTCTGGACACTGGGAAGCTAAGGAGAAGTTTTAAAAAAAATTAATTCTAATTATTATCAAGTATTTCTTAGGCCAAATAATGAGTTTCTGAGTAGCATTATCATATACTCATATACTGGACTTTGGTCATACTCATCCTCCCTATTACCCTATCTTAACCCTCATCCTCTCTCCCCCAAGTCCCCTTCGTTGGTAGTTCCCCTTGTACTTTTAGATCATTGTTTTTCCTCTTGATTCCACATATAAGACAAAATGTGATAGTTGTCTTTCTGAGTCAGGAGTATTTCACTTAACATGATGATCTGCAGTTCTATCCACTTTCTTGCATATGGCATGATTTTCTTTCTCTATGGCTGAACAATACTCCATTGCATAGACATACCACATTTTCTTCCCTTTATCTGTTGATTGGCACCTCCACTTGTTCTATAACTTGGCTGTTGTGAACTGTGCTGTGATAAACATAGGTAGACAGCTACCTTTATTGTATGATGATTTTTCAAAAACATTTTTTTAGTTGTAGATGGACACAATATATTTGTTTTATTTATTTATTTTTGTATGTGGCGCTGAGGATTGAACCCAGCGCCTCATGCATGTAAGGCAAATGCTCAACCACTAAGCTACAACCCCAGCCCTGTGTGCTGACTTTGATTCCTCCTAGGGCAGGAGTAGAATAGCTAGATCATAAGGTAGCTCTATTTTTAGTTTTCTGAGGACCTTCCATGCTGACTCCCATAGTGGCCATGCTAATTTGTGTTTATAGAAAAGTTTCAGGCAGGTAGTGAAGTAATCCAATCTGGTTTAAGAAGATCACTCTGACTACAATGCGCTTCAGGGGATTGCTGGTGTCCTTTACTAATACTTTTATAGACAAGCCTTCATTTCTGCTACATATGTTCAATTTGTGGATTTTCTATTGTATTCCATGCATGATTCTGGAATTTGTGATGAGCTGGGGGTGGGGCTGGGAAACACTCTGTTCAACCCCTGAATGGGCAGATGTCCCTGATTCCTCTCTCTCCTGCCTGTTGCTAGAAATGACCCATAATGCCCTCATCTGGGACTAGTAATTAAATATTTGAATAATGCCTGCACAAAAAAGTATTTCTATTAGTGTCACAACACTTTTTTGGAGGGAGAAAAATGGCCCTGAAGATGACATTAAAATAGGAATTATTAACTCTGTATTTGTTTGTTTAGTTTACTAAATGATTTCTTTGTTATAGAGGAGCCCAATGTGTGAATGACAATGGCATCTCTAAATGAAAGGTCATTGATTACTTCATTAATGGAACAGACTCTGGGGAAGGACAAAGATAATCCTGTTAGAGAAATCAGCATGTTCTAATTACTTCCAAGTCGCAGGAGCATCGAGCACTGCTCCTTCCCTTACAGTCAGCAGATTGAGGAAGCAAAGCTGGGAACCTCCTGCCTGGAACCAGGTTTTCCTTCCCCAGGAGGAGAAGAAGGACCTGACCCTGACCCTGACCCATCCTGCACCATTACCTGCCTGGCCTGGTTCTCCATGGTGAAGTGGGAATAAGGGAACAAAGCATAACTGGAACCGAGCCAATCTTCATTATTGTCCTGGCTTTAACACATGGAGGAATACCTGTGTCTAAATTTCCCTTCCTCTACCTCTTTGTTAGCCACAAGAGAATAGGTGTGCATTTGTGCACCTGATGCACATGGAAAGCAAGGA
The DNA here is from genome assembly GCF_045843805.1 of Urocitellus parryii. Lineage (NCBI taxonomy): Eukaryota > Metazoa > Chordata > Mammalia > Rodentia > Sciuridae > Urocitellus > Urocitellus parryii. The sequence goes on along the minus strand of NC_135541.1, from coordinate 43,203,415 downwards.
AATAGCTCCCCATGGAACTAGTTCTCAACAACCCTGGGAAAACGGGGTTGACAGTCCAGCTTTTTGGGCTGTGTGGGCCACCATCCTTGGCTTCTCTTCTTCCACCCATTGTTCCCAGGGGTTTTCTTCTTTTCCTTCTTTTTCCCACCTTTTCTTTCTCCCTCTTTGCTATTCTCTCTTCTCCTTCCCTCCCTCCTTCCCTTCCTCCCTCCCTCCCCCCTCTCTTTCTTTCTTTCCTTCTTTCTTTCTTTCTTTCTTTCTTTCTTTCTTTCTTTCTTTCTTTCTTTCTTTCTTTCTTTCTTTCTTTCATCTCTTTTCAGGAAATATCGGTAAATTCCAACTTACATCCATTCCATATTTATCTATGGAGTACCAACTATGGGGCTATAAACATGAGTGAGACGTGGGCCATTCCTCCAAAGGGAATACACAAATTCTATAAGGCTGGATGCTTTGAGGGTTCTATGAGGAGAAGCACTAACATTTAATAAGCACCTAGTATTGACTAGCTACTTTCTACACATTAATTCTTTGAATCCTTAATTCACATAAAGTAGGAATTTTAATACCTTTGTATTCATGAAGAAGTGATGTTTAGGGGAGGTAAATAACCTGTCCAACGTCACAAAGCTGGGATAAGATCACAGATCCATTTGACTCTGAAACTTGTGTCTCCTAGAGTTTTAAAGTCCACATATGATAGATTCATCTTTTTATGGGGAAGAAAGGTATCAGTAAAGGCTTTATAGAGGCATAGTACTGGAGATGGACATCAAAGAGTAGAATACTATTTTTTAAAAAATTTATTTTGAATTTTTTATTTTATTTGTTCTTTTTAGACAACATGCAGTAGAGTGTATTTTGGCACATTATACATACATGAGGTATAACTTATTCTAATTAGGATCCTATTCTTGTGGTTGTGCATGATGTGGAGTAACCCTGGTTGTGTGTTCAAATACAAGCCTAGGAAGGTTATGTCAGAATAATCCTACTGTCCTTCCCGTTCCCTTCCCTGCTCCCTTTTGTCTAATCCCACGGCCTTCTATTCTTCCCCTCCCACCCTCCTTTGTTGTGGGTTAGCATCCACATATCAGAGAGACTGGCTTATTTTACTAAGCAAGATAACAGAAGAAGAAAAACAAATGGTCAAAAATATATGAAATATATTTGAAAATATATATTTTTTATATATTTTCAAATATATGAAAAAATGTTTAACATCTCTAGCAATTAGAGATTCCATCTCACTCCAGTCAGAATGGCAATAATTGAGAATACAAGTTACAATAAATGTTGTCAAGGAGGTGGGGATAAAAGTACTCCCATACATTGCTGGTAAGACTGCAAAGTGGTACAATCATTCTGGAAAGCAGTATGGAGATTCCTCAGAAAACTTGGAATGGAACCACCATTTGATCCAGTTTTCCCATTCCTTGGTCTATACCCAAAGGACATAAAATCAGCATACTACAGTGATGTAGCCACATAAATGTTTAATCCACAATAGCTCATTTGACAATAGCCAAGCTATGGAACCAACCTAGCTGTCCTTCAACGAATGAATGGATAAAACAAAAAGTTATACACTGGTATATATACACACAATGGCATATTACTCAGCCATAAAGAAGAATGAAAATATGGCATTTGCCAGCAAATGGATAGAACTAGAATACTATTTTAATATTTAAGAATTGAAATTTTAGGGGCTAGGCTGTAGTTCAGTGGTACAGCACTTGCCTAGCATGTGTAAGGCACTGGGTTTTATTCTCAGCACTGCATATAAATAAATGAATGAAATAAAGGTCCATCAACAACTATATATATATATATATATATATATATATATATATATATATATATAAAAGAGATTTTATAGTGGAACTAGCTTTTTAAATGAGAGAAACAAAAAGCATACAGGGAAAAATTTCATTTTACATGCATGTTAAAGGAGGGAAAGTGTCAAATATACAGTTTTGTTATGCAAATTGAATTTCTTAGCTGCAGCAAGGTATATTGGGAAAAATAGACTTTAAAGTCACCAAAACCTAAGTTCAAGTGTCAGATCCACTGCTAATTATTCTACTTCTGGAATCTCTGACAAAAGAGCTGCTCTGAGACTTAGTTTCTACGTCTGTAAAATGGAAATCATAGTATCTATCAAAATATCCATGAAGATTAAATGAGCAACTTATTATAACGTGTGGCAATAGCAGCTCTTAGTCAATGTTGGTAACTCTTAAGACAACAGCTACACATTGGGGTCCATGTCCATGAGCTCAGTGGATAAAGAAGGGAGAGAATTCTCAGACCCTGGGAGTGTGGGTCACTTCTCTCAGAAGCAAACATGGCTTTCTTTGTCTATGGAAACGTCACTTGGTCATGTCTGAAAATTTATTTACACCTTTTACTGTATAGTTACAGAACTCAGTTTCCTAAGAAGGCAGTTTTTGAAGAGCTTGCTGCCTCTGGTGCTGGCTGAGAGGCTGCTTCACTCCTCTTTGTACCTGAGCTACAATAGGGAAATGAGGGGCTAACTAGAGTCCCATGTGGGGAGCGTTGAAATGCTGTGGTTCGTTGCAGCCAGTTTGGTGCGTGCAGCAGAAGGCCTGTGATGTTCATCACCCAGGAGTCTGGGGAAGTGGATCTGTGGAATACATGCAGTCTCCTCAAGTCCTGCCTTGGTGCACCAGGGGCTCAGGCCAGGGGTTCAAGGCTGTGAAAGATGGGATGAGCTCTGTGCATGCTGCAGAAATAGACTGTAACATCATGAGCATCGATTTCTTTATCCCAGAGATAAAACTTAGAGGAGACCAGGTTTTCACAAACCACGAAGCCAGATTGTGCATGCTCACAGCACTCCAGTTGCTCTCCTTCCTTCAGTGGCTTATGCAGATAAGGCCACTCACCTGTCTGACCTCATTCCTGCTCCTCTCCCCTTTGCTCATCTGGCTCCATTCACACTAGTCCCTCAGCTTTCCAAGAATATTCCAGGCCCTCTCCTGCCTTAGAGCTTTTGCTCTGGCTTTTCTTCCTTCCTGAAAGAGGTAGGGAGATAGGTGTGCCAGGACTTGAGGGTGCCCTATTAAACAGAGTGGTCAGGCACCCCTCATTCCTGGCACTCCCATCTCCCTACACTCCCATCTCCCTACACTCCCATCTCCCTAGCCTGTTTTGTTTTATTCATAGCATTCATTACTTTCTAATGTTAGAGGTTGAATTATGTCCCCCCAAACTCCTATGTTGAAGTCCTAACCCCCATAACTCACAATCTGTCCTTACTGGGGACAGAGTCTTTACAGAGGTAATCAAGTTAAAATGAGGTCATTAGGATGGGCCCTAATCCAATCCGACTGATGTCTCTGTGAAAAGGGGAGATGTGGACACGGAGATCCAAACAGAGGGGAGACAATGTGAAGAGATGCAGGTTGTCTGTCAGCCAAGGAGAGGAGCTGGAACAGATCCTTCCCCCACAGCCTTTGGAAGGACCCACCCTGCCAGTACCCTGATTTTGGACCTTCAGCCTCCAAGCAAGACAACCATTTCTGTTGTCTAAGCCACCCAGTTGTGTCACTCGTATCATAGTCCTAGCAAACTCCTGTATATTTTCTGCAATTTACTTTCTCAAAATTAAATTTATTCTCCAACTCCCCTGGCTAGAACATATGTCCCATTGGGGTTTTTGTTTTTCTTTTCTTTTTTTTTTCTACTGTAACCCCAGGACCAGAATAATACTTGGCATATATTTCCTGTTCAATAAAAACTTGTTGAGTGAATTTATCAGAAGACAGAGAATTAATGAATGTACTCTCAGAGAGCTTCTATTAAGAGTGTGACCAGGAGGTAGGTCTCTGTCATAATTTGCTCAGTTCATCTCAGTAAGGGTGGGAGGCTTGGGCTGGGCTGTGGCCGGGCTGTCTTTCCTTTGAGCAGGTTTGAGAAACCTGAGCCATTCTTTGGAGGACCTTTATAGACAAGGAGGGTGCAGCCCTCATCAGTGCTCAGAGAGAGTGGCTCCAGATGGAGCATTTAGCACACAGCTCGGGATCCAGTTACACTCCACCGCGCTGCCACAAGCGCTAATAAGGCCCGACGGCTGTCCTGTGGTGAGGCTGTGTGGGGAAGAGGTTACCAATAATAAGGTTATTCTCTTGATGGTTAGCTTGGCAGGGGTGGATGGTGTCAGAAGTGGAGTTGAGTCAAGGTGTGCCGGGCTGGGCTTGTGTGGGATTTCTGGGCTCCCAAGCCAGTTTCAAAAGGAGAACTGTCTTCCCCTTTTGCTAACTGGAACATGCAATGATTTCATGCCTTTAAAAGAGTCCTTTCCTTTCTTTGCCTTTTCTTTCATACTGAAGCAAGCAAAGAACTGAAGGCATTCTTAGAACAGCGTTTATTGAGCATCTACTGTGTGCCAATTGCTGTTCTACATATTAGCTTGAAGTGAAATAAAATTAAATAGAAGATTAGGGATGGTGTAAAGGGCCCATTACAAGTCAGGGTTGGGTGAGCATTAAAAAATATACACTTTTTAACCCTCCTCTTTCTTTGGTTTCCATGGAGGGTAACTACCTGGGCTAGGAGGCATGGCACATAGAAACAAGCAAGTTTGTTTTTGGTGTCTCATGGTGGCAAAAACAATTTTGTGTTATATGGCATCAGAAGGAGATGTGCCAGGAAGAGCAGCATCGTTAGGGGGTCCTGAGCAGGTGCTGAAGAATGAGAGGGGCTTTGGTAAGGGAAAAGGCACAAAGGCATTCTGGTCATCTGAAGCCTATGTGTGCCGTAGGGACAGAGGCACAGCCGTGGGAAGTATGCGAGTATGGGAGGCCCCAAGGTGAAGCTTAGGATTGGAAGATGAGGAGCTAAGCTTGGTGCCAAGGGCTTAGTGTGCCCTGATTCTTTAAGAAGTCCCTCATAGAGGTAAATTGAACAATTATCTCCATTTTATGCTTAGAAAGATGAAGACCCAGAGAGGGAAGTAACTCATCCCAGGTCTCTCAGTTTCAATCTTGGCCTTCTGATTCTAAGAACAGACTGCCCCTCTGTAATTTGAGACTATATAAATATTATTGGTACAATTTTCAATTTATTCATTTACTTATGCCTATACAGATCCATGGTTTATTTTATTGAGTGTACTGTTATTTGTTAATGCCATTATAAAAATTCATTTTTCTTTCAGAAATATTGTATTTTGACAATTTTAGATTTATAAAAGTTTTATAAATTGAAGAAATCCTATCATGTATTTAAAAAAATAAAATCAATAAAACAAAACAAGAAATCCTATGAAACATCCCCCAAATTTAATATTTTATCAACTATGATTTTTCTCTCTTTCTAGTAAATATAAATATAGGTATACAATAAAGTTTCTTTTTTTTCTGCACCATTTGTAAGTTGCAGGTATGATGTTTTTCATTGCTGAATATTTGTATTCCTAAAAACAAAGAGTTATCTTACATATAGTGTAATGATCAAAATGAAAAAATTTAGGTCATTATAAATATCTAATCCAAAAATCGGATTCAAAATTTGCCAATAATTTCAGCAATATTCTTTATAACCAAAATAAATCCAAATCTTGGGAAATTAAAAAAAAACCAACAAAACAACTGCCTCTCCATTTTTCTGTTAGTTGCTGCCTCTTGTGAACTCTGTATTCTGCCCTGGGTGACCTCTCCTTCACTGAGACTGAGCGGGTACCTGTGGGTTTGCCCAGTTTGTAGACTGCTGTCAAGCACCACATACTGTGGAGCTTAAAGCAGTGGAAATCAATGGTCTCACTGTTCTGAGGCTGCAAGTCCAATTCAGAGGTTCTGCAAGGGCCATGCTCCCTCTGAGCCTGTAGAGGAGCAACCCTCCTTGTCTCTTGGCTTCTAGTGCTTTCCTGGAGATCCTGGGCATTCCTTGGCTAGCAGCTGCCTTGCTCCAGTCCCTGCCTCCATCTTCGCAAGCCATTCTCCCTGTGTCTGTCTTCATGTGACATTTTTCTCTTATAAGGATGCCAGCCACATGGGATAAAGGCCCTCCTAATAACTGCATCTTAACTTATCACACACGCAGTGACTATTTTTAAATGAAGCCTCGCCCAAGGTACTGAGGGTTGGGCACTTCAACATATCTGTTTGCAGGGCACATTGCAATCCATAATGAAGTACCCTAGCTAAAGTTGCACTGCTAGCTGGGATTCTATATTGAACTAGATTTTGAATTCTGAAACTTCCAGCATGTTCTTAGTCCTGGTTCCCTACTTTCCTCTAAGCTCTGGTCCTTTCCCGCCTCCTTGCTTTTGCTTATGTAATTCACGAGTGGGCTTATCCTGCTCTTTCCCTTCTGCTAGAGCTGGTCTCCTTCTTTCAGCCCCACCGCTGCAAAGCTGTCCTGCTCAACCCCAGCTGGCATTGGCTACTTCTTTCTCTGAACTCTGTTAATAGTTAGGGCCATCCTGAAGTTAGGTTGCCTCTTTTATAGTTCATGATTTCCTGCTTGTCGCTGTTCTTATTTGCTAACCAGGTTATAAATTCCTGATTCTCAGAGATAGAGACTAGTCATGACTTTGCAGCTTTAGGGGTTAGCATGTGCTAAGCACATAGTAACTCTCAATAAAAACCCTGTTTTCTTTCTTTCCCTTTCTTTCTTTTTTTTTCTCTCTCTTTCTTCCCTCCCTCCTTCCCTTCCTTCCTTTTCCTTTTTCTTTTCTTTCTTGGTATTTGTTTCTTTCAGATGCTACCTGTAGTCCAGGATCCTCTAGAATAATCTGACCACCCAGCCTGGTAACAGAGTTGAGTATTGATCTGGTCAGGCTACTGCTTACAGGAAGCCCAGCTGTGCATTCAGGTGTATTTGATGCATCTGAATAATTACCTTAACTTTCCACCTGACTTAGCTCAGGGCCAACCTAGCCCAGATCGCTAGAGGTTTGGGTTTGGCTCATCTAAGGACTGGTAAACTAAAAGCTAAACCGATTGCAGAACAGTGCAGGCCCCAGAGAAAACTCTAAGGGCCCCCTTTGTTTCAGGTGTCCTGAGAGAGGCCCCGTCCCTCACTGGCATCCTCCACTCCTGGGGAGCACAATGCTTCTTTCCCCTCCCCAAAGGCTGGCAGGAGCCCCGAATACTGTCATTCTGTCCTTGCCAGCTGTTTCCCTTGCCGACAGCACATCCTCTGTGGGGCCCTGGCGTTTCCTCCTTCTTCCTAAGCACCTCCCCTGAGACTTTCCAGGGATGGCAGCAGGGCAGGAATGAGCAGAGCAGATGCTCCATCCTTCTCTTTGTTAGTGGAAGTGACTGTCCCAATATTCATGACTCCCAAGGAAGTTAGCAAGAAATTGAAATTTAGAATCTGAGAATTTTAGGTTGGATGGCATCTTTGGGATGACTTGTGAACAAATGATTCTTGTTTTGGTGGAGGGAAACTGACGCATCAAAAGATGAAATGGTATGGCTTACAAGGACGGTGGTGGATCTGAGGCTAGGACTCAGGTCTGCCACCACCCACATCGGCACCGCTTCTCTCCCACATGCTTTGAAAATCAAAGACAAGCACACCACAGAGACTCAACCCATAACAGGGATGTGGGGAAAGGTTTCCTCTGTGTATAGGATTAAATCCACATAAACTGCTCTCTGTTCATCCTTCCATCCTTATCTTGCACCTCTCTTTCCCTGGTTAACAATCTCTAGTCACCAATGCCTTCTCTCATTTCCAAACCTGCCCCACCTCTGGGCCTTCATGCATGCTGCCCTCACAAGCTGGAACAATCTCTGGCTCACACTTCCAGTCACCTGGATAATGCCAATTTATTCTCTGAGTCTTAGCTTAGATGTCACTTCCTTAAAGCAGCTTTCCTTGAGCTTTGCCAGATAAATAACAACACTGCTAATTGCATTTGTAGGACTATGCACTTACTTTCATGAAATTGTCCATTTGTTTGAAATCTGCTGTTCCCCTGCCTCACCTATACTGTAAAGCTCATGAGAACAGGAACCATCTCTACCTTGCTGACTGCTGTATAATATGAGCCTGGCACATAGTAGGCATTCAATCTATATTTGCAAAATAAATGAATCAAGTAAAAGACTGGGTTTTTAAATATGATCATGCCAACCTTTCCATCTGTTCTATTTTGTAATTCTTACCATGTTATAGAGAACCTACTAGCTTTCTGCTCAGGTGGGTCTGTGATGTGGGTATCAGTATACTCAAGTTTCCACGTAAGGCAACTGAGGCTCAGAGAGGACGAGTACTTGCCTAAGGTCATCCAGAATGTAAGTGCCTAGGCGCGAATGCAAATTTGGTAGGTTCTCAGCCGATTTTTTGAATTATTATTTAACAATGACTCCACTGTCTATCGGACACCTCTGTGTGTCAGAATGTCATGAGGTGCTCTTCGCACATCAACTATCTCAGGTTTGGCTTTTGCAAGATTGTGCACTGGACCAGGGTGAGAACCAGGTCTTGGACAAAACTTTGCTCAATCTCAAATCAAAACTCTGCACTCCAGCTTCACATCCTGGGGTACTTTCCAGGTATGCATTCATTGGGGTCACAAAATTCTCCAGAATCCTGGGTCATATGGGGCAAAAAAGAAGCTATCAACCTCTACTTACCCTGAGTCCTATTTAAAAAATTTTACTCTGAGTGATTGAGAACAAAGCTCATTTCAACAAAATGTTCTGGTACTAGGGGTCCCAATGAGACTCCCGTTTTCAATCACTTGCACGTAGTTAAGTGGAGACAGTAAAAGCAGCCTAATTACTGAGCTGGTGGGTCGCCCTGACACCTGTAAGACATTTGGTGCAGTGCAGGAAGTAATGCTTCCTTTCCAGTTTACATCACCATTTAATCTAATTATTCCTTCCAGTTTAGCTTTCACGTATTCCATCAAAGAAGAGATTGCTCATTTCCTTGCGAAACCGTATACGTCCCCTGTAATGCTATTTTTCGCCTCGCATAAGTAATCTGAGATTTCCTAGCCTTCTCCCCCTACTGTATTCTGTGGCTAATGTATAAACTTGGAAGAAGTTTCTGGACTGAGAAGTCAAGAGGGTCTCACCTGTGGGACTAGCATTTACATTTCAGGAATTTGAGAGCTCAAAGGGGCCTTTCATGTTGTCAGCTTTAAGTCCCTCATTTTCTAACTGAAGAAACTGAGGTCCCAAAAGGGGCAGCTGATCACGGGGCACACTCTTCCTGAGTTTCTGGTAGGAAGGAATGGACAAATGGGACAATGCTCCTGTCCTCAAGGAGCTTGTAGACAGAGAAGACAGAAATGACTATCATTGAAAATAATTAATGAGTTACTAAAGGGAGTTTAATGATGAACTGGCTAAAGAGGAGTGGGCAGGGTATATCAGATCAACAAGAGAGTGGCCTGAACCTGGCCAGAGCAGAGAGTTGTCACCACCCCAAGCCTGAAGGGACAGGCAAAGAGAAACCTATAGGGAGTGATGACCCCACAGAAGCCGAAGCCTCAGGCAGTCCTACACCCTACCAACCCACACACCCATCAGGAGGCACCATGGTGGGAGACCCCACATTCTCCAGTCTCCCATGGGGCTCCTACTGGATAGACCCAAGGGAAGTCAAGGGCAGGAGAGACCCATCAAGAAGGCTTTCAGAGCTCAGCCTCCCAGGGCACACCAGGGTGCAAAAGGGTGGGACCTGGGAGGAGAGGGGCTAACATGTGTCCTTATGGCTTCAAGCAGATATTCTTTAGAAGCATCCTGGCTTTGTGGACCAGCCCCCACCTGCTTCTTCACCTTCTTCAACTGTGATCTCTGCCCACTCCAACTGTTCTGACGTCTCTCCTGTGCTCTAAGCGCATGCTCCATCCCTCACCTGGAGTGTGATAGGTCAGAAAATCATAGGTTTGCCTGAAATTTTGTCCAGGGCCAAGGAATGATTACTATTCCCACCAGGCAGATTTATAGAAATCATGGGAGATGAAACACCCATAATTGCTTTCAGGATTACCCTCTATGAGGTCTTTCTTTCTAATTCAACTGACCAGTTTTATAATTTTTAGAAAATGCTGCAAACCCAAACTCTATTATTTACAAGTTACCTATTTCACTGTTAAACTTATTTCACCATGAAATACCTTTTTGGATCAACTCCAGTTTAACTTTTTCTCCTTGTAATGTATTTTGGAAAATGTTGTTTTTGATACCAAATACACAAGTAAATAAAAACAAATGTCCCCCCACCCACCTCAGGAATGACATTGGAATGACTGGTTAGAGCTGATGTGATGAATCTATACCAAAGCACAAATTTATTCTACCAATAAAGTTATAAATAAAATATCTGTGCTTAAGATCAGTCCATTATAGAAAAGATCATCAGAGAACACTCTGCATGCCTGACATATTATATAAATGATAAGTCACACTAATAATGTGCATACTTTGTGTTCCTTTGATGGGTTCTGGGGCTCCATAGCTCATGCAGAGTTCAGGGGAGGGGCTTATTGGACATTAAAGGGAGAGTTTAATAGAACAGTGAGTATTTGTCTATCATTCAGTGGCCATCACAATGAAATAGGATAGACTTTCAGTTTATAAAGTGATGCAGTTATTTTATGACCAATTTGAATTACTTGCTAGAATCACAGCAATGAAGCAATAAATAAAGCTAGGAAGAAAAAATCAGGTCCAACCTGGCTCCAGAGTGGTTTTGGAATTCACCTATGTCCCAGTGCTGGAGAGAGGCCAAGCCGGCACACTTAGTCGCCTCCTGAAGTCCCCCAAACTTCCATCCTTTATGTGTGTTTTTTTTTTTTCAACAAGGAAACAAATGTTGAGGATTGTAGTGTCGGTGCAGCAACTATATCCCAGAGAAGGCGCTCACAAGATATTTGCTGAATGAACAACCCAGCCAATATCTTTGTTTCATAGAAGAGGAGGACACAGTCATTACTGGCCCAGGGACTTCTCAGCCTCTTTGTTTAATTCTAGAGACTTTATAGACTTTAAGTCTAACATCATAAGATCCTCACAGGCAAGGGTTAGGATTCTTATCATATGGATCAGAATAATAAAACCCAGAGAGATCACATGACTGCTGAGTGATAGATCAAAACTTATCACCCTGGCATAAAAGCAAAACCCAGTGAAACTTGGGTTTGTTGGACTGTTGCACACTTAGCTGGAGGCAATAACCATAAAGCATAGAGGAAGAACCTTGGTCCCTTCCTAAAAACATTGGCTGTGAGAGTTTTGGGCTCAGTAGCTCTGACCACTCTGTAAAGCCAAGTGTAATAATTCTCACCGGGCATTTCCAACAGTGCAAGTTTCCAAGGTACTGGAAAGGAGGCCTTAGAACTGAGACAGAGTTGACAGAGGATGAGGCATATTCTGATACAGGACATTTTGAAACAGGTACAGTTTGTCATCTTCATTTGCATCTTCAGAACCTGAGGGGCTGTTAGGCATTTGACAGTGAAATTCTGGGTACTACACCAGGCAACGGAGCCATCCTTCTGGCTGTTAAATGCTAAAGGATCCTCCTGCTTCCTTCTTATGAGCATAGCCCTTGCTATTCCTGTGGAGTTGCCCCATTTATCTTTCCACTCAAGGTTCAAGTCCTGCAGTCCTAGTATTATTTTGCAAAAGCAAATCCTGAAGCTTGGAGAGTCAAGCAAGTCAAGGTAGGGGTCAAAGACATGACCTCTGGGCTTGTAAGGTCCTTGGCTCTTAGAGAATGCCATCATTTGTATTTTGTTCCTTTATCTGAGCGTGCTGGGAATGTCTCATTAAATGACACTTATATGAACAGATCATGGTTACAATCTCTCCCACCTCCCTTACCATGCTGATTGCATCTCTTACTAACTCTTTCCCCGCTCATTGTTTTAGTATCTCAGGCTTCCCTGATATTCCTCAAGTACCCAGGTGTGCTTTAGCTCAGGCCTTTGCATTTCCTATTCCCTAACCTCTCCCCAGATGCTCACATGGCTCATCACTTACCTCCCTCAGCATCCTATCCAAATGCCATCTTTTCAGACTCAACTCACCTAACACCCTAAAACCGAGGGCTTTCCTTTACCTGCCACACCCTATCCCCTTCCTTATTGCTCTATCCTTAGCACTCAAAACAATGACATGGAGAAGGTGCTCAGTAATTATTTTGAATGAATTCAGACATGTAAGTAGCTTCTGCTTTAACAGTATTTTTTTTTTTTTGCGGCCACTCAAAATTCTGAAGCGTCTGTACTTAGGTAGTGTCTTTATTCAAATATATATATATATATATCAAGCTCCTTTCTATGAGTCAGTTTGAAGTTAGCAGAAAGAGGGACCTTCTCAACCAAAGTGAAAATGCTTTTAATTAGTCAACTTTCACTTATATCAGTCTTTACTTTTTGGTCAAGAGGGCAGATTCTGGGGCAAGAGCATTTGGGTTTACATTCTTGTTCCATCACATATTAGCTGGGTGACCTTAGGTAAATTATTTCACCTCTTGGTGCCCTCATCAGCAATATCATTTGTAGGGCTGTAGGGACAATTAGCTGGGCTAGTAGGCATGACATGCTTAGAGGTGCCTAGAGTAAGTGTTCAGTGTTAGCAATTTCCCTTCTTACTCCTCTGGTGAGAACCCCAGTGTCTCCCCCATTGACTGTAAGTGTCTCCAGCTATCCACATCTGCTCCAGATCCTTGTTCTGAACAGGGGGGTAACAGTAATAATATTTTGGGTTTTGTATCAGTATAACTAAACTAAACAAGGAAACAATCATGTCCAATGATGCTTGCTACTTAAAAATACAACCCTCTGGCCAGATGGGCAGGTGTGGGGATCACTCCTGCCCTCCAGCATGCTCTGGTAGCCAGTGCCTAGGTTGACCAGAGAAAAGACCAACCTGTGTTTGTGCCAAGGCATGGGTGCCTCACCCAGCCTTGTAGCACAGGAGCCTATTGCCCCAACTAAGATAATTTTCTTGTCACCAGGCCTGAAATCCTAGCTGGAAGTCATCTTCAAACTGGTGTTCTGAAACAGGGCCAAGTCCCCAAGCCTGAGTTTCCGGGCTGGGGAGCGGGTGTTCCCTAAACTGCACCTTTCTAAGAAAAAGAAAAAACTTAATACAGTTTGCCAAGGGGAATTAAGTGTCATTGTCTTTTTCTTTCTTCTTCAATTTTTTTAAAATGGCTATTTGGATGTAGACAGGAAGGCTCAGAATCTTTTGTGAAAACAGAAAAAAAAAAAAGGAAAGAAAGAAAAATAAAAGAAAGGAAGAAAAAAGAAATCCCTCGCCTCCCCAGGGAGACATTTGAGGAATAGTCAAGCCGGAGGGAAGTTTGGATGCCAAGAAAACTGCATTCTGAGCTAGTCAGAATGTGGACAGGGTGGGCAAGATTTGGGCAGCTGCACAGCTACCGAGCAATTTCTATTCAAACCCACTCTGGCAGAGGGGAAATGTTCTTTCTTTCATTCTTTCAACACTCTTCTTTTTTTTTTTTTAAGGGAAGTTTAAAAAAAAAAGCCACAAAAGATCCAGAGACATATTGATGTCACCGAAAGGGGAGACCCAGGTCATAATCAAAAGTGGGTTTCAAGGAGCACCCCCTTACCCCACCCCCAACAAAAACAGCTTAGCTCTAAAAGGCAGCCTAGACAATGGATCAGATGCCAAACCATGTGAAGTGCCCAGAGGCAACTCTGAAACACCCGGCCCACCAGCGGGTGGAGGCTGCCAAGGAGCCAGATGCTGTAGCTTTAAAAATATCTTCGGCTGCTTGGCATCTGCAATTGCAGGCTGCTGTCTCCAAGAAGGAGCGGGCTAGCACTGGGACAGGCCGGGCAGGCGGCAGCAACTGTGCTGTAGATGTAACAGAGAGTGCCTCTAACCACGGGCTGCCCATTTGGCCTTGTTAAATCACCCCCAGCATATGGTGAGAGACATCTGCCCAGAATTTGGACCTCACAGACGGAAGAGGAGGGCTCAATAGAAGCATGCTGAGGCCCGGGAGGCTGCAGGGACCTGGGAGTCATTTCTGGAACCCGGGGCCTCATTTGACAGAGACTGAACTCTGAGAAAAAAGGCACAGGTTGGGGGTCATGAGACAGCATGTTGTCCACATGATTGGGAATGATGCTCCTATTTCTTTGAGCCTCTATTTATTTAACTGTGGAATGGGGTAAAATACATACCTTATGAGTTTGATATGAGGGTGGATAAAATAATATGGGTGACGGCCTCCAGTTTCATACATTTTAGTTAAATATCCTAATCTTCCGATTATAAAAGAAGGAAGCATCCTCTGACATTTACATTGTCAGGAAAAGATGCAGTGATTTCCTAATCCTATCTACCGAGGACTGGATGAAATTCACCTGCATGGGAACTGTACCGCTTCCCGATTGCTATTAAAATGTATCCTTGGGCTGGGGTTGTGGCTCAGTGGTAGAGTGCTTGCCTAGCATGTGTGAGGCACTGGGTTTGATCCTCAGCACCATATAAAAAATAAACAAAATAAAGGTATTGTGTCTCCATCTACAACTAAAAAAATTAAAAGAAAATGTATCCTCACTTCCAAGGTCAAAACTTTGCACAATGGAGAGTTTGTCCTGGTGGCAGATTTCTTTTTAGGGATGGCCAGGAGTTACACTGTGTATTTATTTGGGAGACCTATAAAAGGTGGGGCCGGTGTGGGAGGGGCAGGACTAGAAGGGGAGCCAGGACTTCCTTAGAAAACAGCCCATTTGCCTCTCAGAGCCATTTAACTCCCCTGTACTTCCTACCTCAACTCCAAATAGCAAAACTAGGGTTTACTTTCTTTCTTGTTTTGGTTTCCAGCTACTGGATTATCTTTGTACTATAAACTTCCCATTTTATGAAACCACCAATCAGCGAGTCCTTCTGTGAGGCATAGGTCCAGCCTGGAAGGCAGGAAATTAATGCAGATATCCTTGTGGACACTGGCCCTGCATACTTGAGGTAGCTGGAGGTATACCACTTTTATACCTAGCATATGACTATTTCATAAATATCACTAAAGATATTTTAAAGCATTTAAAATCTTTTCCAAATGAAATCCAAAGACTTTCCATTACAGTGGCATTACTGCTCTCTCTTCATATCAGTCTTCATTCCCACTGATCTCTGATCCCAACAGCCTCTGCTTGCCTTTTGGAGCCTCAGTGGTTCCAGATCGCATATGGAACACATGAGTTGGTTACTTCAAGAAGTGTCTTCCATCCTGTGGTCCCAAACTGAATGACTCTTAGGTTTTCTGCTGGGAATGCTAAGACTTTTTGCTGGAGATGAATAGGGAAGTAATGCAGGAAGACTCTTGCTTTAAGATTCCAAGGAAGGCAGAATGTAGGAACTGGGTGAGTTGCTGGGTCAAGCCATGACAATGCTATAGTTGAATTTTTAAATAAAAGTCAGTATGGCCTCCCCTGCTTTTTTGACAGTTTCTATGGTTTTATTTAAACACTAATGAAATGTGAACATGAGCCTTCTAAAATGAGAATTTGTAGAATTCTACAATGAGAATTTGTAGAATTTCTTCTACAAATAAAATGATTCTTTGCTGTGCAGCCTGACATTGGGATTGGTGACTGACGGGCCAGCTGAGCTGCTCTTTCCATAATGGCTTGGCAGTTATTGTAGGGAAGATCATAAGCAATCTGAGCACAGTAAGATTTGTTACACAACAACAGGAGTTCCAGCTCCTTGATGTTGTAGGCCAGAAACTTCCGGAAGCCACTGGGCAGCATATGTTTCCTTTTCTTGTTGCTCCCATAACCAATGTTGGGCATCAAGATCTGGCCCTGGAATCCTGTCTGCACCCTATTGCCAATAGCTCTGAGTTTCGGCTAGTTATGCTGAGATTTGACATATCAGACTGATGGGTGCTGGACGAACTTTTTGGTCCTCTTTTTGACAATCTTGGGCTTCACCATAAGAGGTCTGTGGGTGGCCTTAACACCGAGTAGGAGACAGCTGTCCTCTTTGTAGGGAGAGCTGAAGTAGGCTTTTATAGTACACGTTAAGCCTCTATATCATGTTTTCCATACTTAGCCATTAAAAGCATCCAGAGATGCTCCAGAAAGTCCTAAAAAGTTGTACTTACAGATATTTGGCCTTGAGTTATCTCCGACTGTCAATAAAGACTCAGTCTTTCTTGGCTTGCCACAGGTGGTAGGTGACAAGGCCATTAGAGCTTGGAGCAGACAGGGTTGTCTTGCCTTTACAGCATGAGAAAAAGAGCATCCCTGGCCTGGGAATGAGGGTCTCTGCAGGCAAGCCTTCACTCATCATCAAATAATACTTTTGGGCTATCCAGTTTCTCACTGGGATTGACAAGCGCAATGTGTTAAACAAGTTTGCTGAACTTCTGTCTTGCATCTATTATCCCCATAGTTTTTTTTTCAATATTCACCTGTGTTACTCAATATTTTACTTTAAGTCAATTCACTTTTTTTTTTTTTAGCTTTAGAAACCATTTAGGAGTAAGATAAAATGTGGATCATGATAGCAAATGGGAAAAACAATATTTAACACACATTTAAAGAAATATTTCATTAATAAAAAGTGTTTGTGGACCACTTAAAAGAAGCTTAACATGATCAATTTCAAAAGTCTAGGAGTAGATCAGTGCTTTTGGGGTTTTTTGTTGTTGTTGTTGTAGAAGATGTAGATATGAATTTCACTTTATAACATATTTTAACTGTTTTTTAAATTGAAATAAAAATCCATATTTTAATGTTAGTGTAAGTTTTGGGTTCCTTATGTCTGATTTTCACATTTCCCTTATAGAATATTCTTAAGTTTATGTGTATGTAGATATATGTGTATACATAACATATATACATATATACATGTATATGTACAGTGTACATATATATATAATGTTTATATTAGAGACCATCAACATAATTAATTGTTCAAACTGTTAAGCTAATAAATTTTGTATGAGCTCAGAAAATAACTTCAACAATCTCTGTCAATATATTTAATTAAAAATAATTTTCATCATATTTTTAATAGAGAAAAGAAGAAAGGGCCAACAATCCTGTGCCCCATAAAATCCCTTTGATGTTAAAAAAAATAACAATATGTCTGCATATATCTTCTAAGTTCCTGCAATATGTCATTGATTAGGAAGATTGTAGTCCTGCAGTGTGGTCATTCTAGAATTCCAACATTTAACCTAAAATTTTATGAGTGAGTTACAGATACCCCAGTAAACATCAGGCAAATAGCCCATAGGTTGCTTGACCAGTTCTTCTGTGACACTTTAATAATCAAATTCATTTTCCTGCGATTCATGAAGTCTGATCCGCACAAATTGTTCCTATAGACAAATTAGTGCAAGTTTGGGGCTCCTAATGTCTGAGTGTAATATATAACAAGAAATAGAGCCATCATAAGTATCATTACAGGTTCAACTTTGAAATGGAAATGTCTCACTCCCCTGCCTCTGAGCTTCTGGCCCCAATAAATGAAGAGTATCTTGAGATTATAAGTCAAGCTGTTAACAAAAAACAAACAAACAAAAAGCCTGCAGATGTTACCACTTTCACTACTTATCAGTGCAATCAATTTGCATGAGACAGGGCATTCAAAACAAAGTGCTGAAATAAAGACAATACTGAGGCTGATCTGTTGGCGAATATTATCCACAATTCCAACACCCAGTGTTGGAGTTAATCAGAATGAACTAATTTCTCTTTATGGTTGAACTTGAAAAAGTAGACATTATCAATTTAAAATTCTAAAAAAAAAAAAAGCTCAGTGGTAAAGCGCTTGCCTTGCATATGTGAGGCCCTGGGTTCAATCCTCAGCACCACATAAAAATAAATAAAGATACTGTGTGTTTATCTACAACTAAATAAATATAAAAAATTTTTCTTTAAAAAATTATCAATAAATTAGGAGCACACATATTATTCCACAATATCTGAAAACAAGTGGATCAGATCCTATTTAAAATGTTCATCCCACTCTAAAAAATAAAGCCCTTGTTTCCCCTTGGGCTGACAGCCTTAAAGTTGTGGCTGTGAAAAATAACAGGGAAGTGACAAGTAACATTTTCACAGAGCTTTGTAGATTCAAGAAGTGCTTTGATGTAAGGGAGGAGTATGAATTTCAGTCCTCAACTCTAACCTGGAGCTTTCTGTGCTGTTTTCTCTCAGTGTTATGAACTTCACTGCCTAGGCTCGCGGGCCCTTTGAATCATAATTTTGAACTGTCCTGCTACTCTATTTTACAATTATTGCTTCACATGATTGCCTCTGCCCCTGGATGGTGAACTTCTCAAAGGAACTGTGAAAGAAATGTGAAAGTAGACAGAATCAAAATGGAGTCGCTTATGTCAACCCTCACACACAAAAAAAGTAAATTAAGCCAGGAGGTTATGAAGGAAAGGTTCTCACACATGATTGCCTGATAGTAACTATCACAAAAGACTGCCAAACCACAAGCTTGCAGAGAGGCCACCGCAACCTTATATAAAAAGTACTTCTACAAGGACATCTGCCCAGCAACTGTCTGTTCAGCCTCAATTGACGCCACTATTGTAATTAATCATTGTGGCTGAGGATTATTGTTTCAAAATAGCTGATGTAATCCTCCTCATTTTGGCCTTTAAAAACTTCCTCTGGCCCCAACCTCTTTGAATATACCCATAGTTTACTCTGATGTGTGTATTCCCGCTGTAATGCTCTGCTGATCCAAAATAAATATCGTTATTCTTTGGAGAATCTCTAATTGCTTGTTTTTTAGATTGACAGAACAGACTATGTCTTGCTCATTTTTGTATTTTCAGTGCCGAGTCTAGTGCAGAGGTGCAGGGTATTTGCTTAATAAGTGTTGGATTCCTTGGGAGCCCATAAAAAGACTGAGCATTGGGTAATTTTTTTTTTCATCAGCTCAGCACATGCCTTCCTCATCAGTAATATTTATTAAGTAACAGCATATGTTGTCCTCATCAAGGAATATTTATTAAGCAACAAATTTGTGCATAAAATTTGGCAAGGTACCACTGCCTCTAACATCCATCTTCTTTCAGTCCTTCCGATCTCCAAGTTTGTGTGCTCATTAGCTTTCTTTGGGTTTGTTGCAAGAACTTTGAACTCTGATCAGCACACACCTGACCCACTCCTACCTGTAAGCCTCTGCTCATATGTTTCTCTCCACCTCATCATTTCTGCACACTCATTATCATCTGCACTTCAAGCCCTTCCTGATGGTCTCTTCTGGCACCGTTCTAGCGGGGCGGGGGTGGGGGGGAATGGAGGTCAGAAATACCATCTCCTGATATTCCCTAATGTGCTATGTTACCCCCCGCCCCCCATAGCTACTTATAAACAGGCTTTCTTTATTCTTGTAGATTTTCTCATTGAAGGAAGAATTTGTGTTGAATTTTATATCTATCAGAGCATTCAAACCACATAGTCAGTTTTGAAAAAAAAATTAGGTGAAAGACTAATTTTTGTGATGTTATAGCTCATTCTGTCTCTTCTGAAATAGCTTATAGTGACTCTTAGTCGCTGTCAGAATTGGAGCAAAATCCTAGAGTCTTGGATTGAGAGAACAAAAGGAAGGGATTCCTGTCTTTCATTGATTCGGACATACTCCTAGCTGCTTATTCCTGTGCAGGCTACTTAGCGTCTCCAACAGTCTTTCCAGATTAGTTTTGTAGTCATGCTTAAAAGCATATTTGAAGAATAAAATGAGATAATAGTTGTGAAGGCATTATTACAGGGCCTAGCTCATGGAAAGGTTGAATAAACTGTCATTACTTTACAATTGTTGTTGTTACTATGATTGCCAAATGATGCTGTAGAAAATCTTATAAAAATTGGAAATTAAAAGGCATGTGAGCGGAGGAAGAACGTTGCAGCTATTTTGTGGTTGTTGAATCAGTATCTGCCAATGGAGAACTCCCTGAGGGCCAGTTCTGTGTCAGATCTCTGCATCCTTAGCTCTTAGTTCAGTACTTGGTACAGAAAAGGATGCTTTAAAAGCCTTTTGGATGCAACCATATGCATTTGTTGATTGTGATAACAATAACCCTAGTATACTGAGTGATCACCAGATGAGTAGCCTTAGACTCTTTACAAAACCTCTCACTTAGACTACACCACATTTTTGTTAGAAATGAGCTACTCTCCTCTGGGTTTCCATGCCTGTAATCCCAGGGACTCAGGAGGCTGAGGCAGGAAGACGCAAGTTTAAGGCCAGCCTCAGCAACGTAGCGAGACCTTGTCTCAAAAATAAATAAACAAATAAATAAAAAGGGCTGAAGATGTAGCTCAGTGGTAAAGGGCCCCTGGACTCCACCTCCAGTACCAAATAAATAAAAGAAAAAAAAATGAACGGTTGTTCTATTTTGTTATTTTTTTTGTAGAGGCTGCATTACTCACTCTGGGTCACCCAACTAGGAGTCCAAGACTGAAGAATGCAGGATTATCTGATTCTAAAACCCAAGTTCTCAACCACTGCTAGGTACTGTGGTATGTCCCCACAGTGTTAGAAGGTTCATGCAGGGTTCTAGGCCCTGAACTAAGAAGCGGGTAGAGGTGAGGCGGTAGAAGAGGTGAGGCTGAAGAGGCAGCAGCTGTCAGTTGACTTTGGTAAGGAAATCCGGGTTGGGGTGGGAAGAAGAAAACCAAGGATCACCAAAAGAATTCGTGCTGGAGGCGGGCTGGCAAGCCTGATGGCCCAGCTTCTAGCCCTATCCACTTCCCAGCACCCCAGGTTGGTGGCGGTTTCCCCAGGCAGGTTTCTTAACAGGCCAACCACAGTCGGCCTGGGCAGGCTGCAAGGCAGACCCGAGGTGTAACAGCAGTGCTAATGGGAACTTGGCCCTGCCCCAAGCCGGTATGGAAAGAGGCTGTTGGCTCTTGTAAAAAAAAAAAAAAAAAAATCCTTGGTCCAGGCCATTTTTCCACAAAGAGAAATTCACCACCCCCCAAAGAAACGCCATTGCCTGCTCCCAGTGCCAAACTTGAGGAAAATCAAGTCGTGATTCTCCCCTGCCTGGGTGAAATGACAGATAGCAAAAGAGCTTTCAGTTTCCTCTACCCCAAAAAAGTCTGCCAGAGATATAAATATTTAAAAACAGGAGCTAGACTGAGAGGGTTCGCTTTCACGGTGTCTTCTTTGGCAGGCGCGATCCTCCCACCAGATATCATTTTATTCCGTGTAATGGAATGGCAGTTCTGGGTCGCACATCCCAACTTCTGACACGCTGAGTGGAAGGAAAAAAAAAAAAATGACTGTGACCCTCGTAAACTATTTTTGTAGTTTGAAACAGACACGGACCCTGGTTGTGAATGCCAGATCGAGCAGAGCTGTGACGGCTTTGCTCTTATTTTTTTTATTTTTTTTTCTCCTCCGGCTGTTTCCTTATTTTTATCTCCTGCTAAGAAGTCCTCTCTCAGATTTTGGCCAGTAGGATGACTCCCTTTCCTTGATACAGAGGAGGGGGTTCTCATTTATTTATTTATTTTACTTTTACATTAAAAAAAAAAAAAAGAAAATCCCCAAACCAAAAAACAACAACAAAAACACACCCCAACTGTTCTCATCTCAAAATGGTTGTTATGCAAGGAACAGTTCTATAAAAGAATGTAGTCCGCATCTCTTTGTTTCTCCCATACTGTGGTCCCCTAACCTGCAGATTCAGAAGACAATTCGAAGTTATTAACTCTCTTTCCGTATAGAGAAGTGGTTACAACCTCTGTGAAATTAAGTAGGTTCGAGCGTCCCAGTTGACCTTCACGATCTAGGCCTTCATAATTTTAGGTGGATTAGAGGAAACTAATGAGGATTTTGAAACAGGCTTTGGACTAAAACTCTCATCATGCAAATCCACTGAAAACCCCCATAACTTTAAAGCACAATTAACCTGATCCCCTGTCCTCCCCTTCCTGTCTCTGACTCACTTTATTTCCTCTTATTCTGTTTTTCTTAATCAAACCACAACAGCGGCATGGTGGATTTTTTTTTTTTGCTATTTTTCATTACATTCTGCAGCCCTTTTTCTTTCATTTCCTTCTCTCCCCCCGCCCCACCTTTTTGTTCTAAATTGCTCTGTCCTCAGAGTCTTTTTAAATGTGGTTTAGGACTCACAAGAGTTAATAGGCACAGGGGGAGGAACCCACTTGTTTTAAGCCTGGAGCCTGTCACCTTTTCTTGGCAATTACACTGCTAATGGCTGGGTCCCAAGCAAAGTGGCAAAGAATATCTCTTCTCACGTTCCCAACTCACAGTGCATCCCCAAATACCAGATGGTGTTTTTGGAATCCATTTCACTATGTTTGATATGACAATACTTTTGTATAATGTTAAATTATATATAACTATTGCAAATAGTTGAGATCAGAGCAACCAAGAAGCGAAAAATTAGACACGAGAAGGAAAGATAGAAACTAAAGACTGTGGACTTTCATCTGCCCCCCCCCCCTACCCTGTCCCCTTGGATTTTCTTTTAATCTGGAGAGGATTGGCAGGAGGGGTTGGGGTGTGGGATGGAGGGGGTGCAGCATGGGGGGGGAGCATGGGGGATGGGGAGGAGCAAAACGTATCGCTGCTGTGTCGTTGCGATGAAATAACACCGAATTGGGATCCTCTCCCTGCTGGAGTTTGGTACATATCACGAAAAACTTGCCAGACATTTCGCGAGCAGCATCATCTCCTTTCAATGGCCAAAAACCTCAAAATCAGTGAAAGAAGCCTGATAAAGCCCCACAACCAAACCCCTTTTTGGAAACCGTGTGTGTTTTTATTCTTTGTTGAGGGACATACAAATGAATTACCAGACCTGAAAACCTGAGTCACTGCCTTAGGAGTCATTAGAGGGACAGTGAATGAGAAAACAAATATCGACTCAAAACAGTACAAAGGAATTGGACAGAAGTAGTGCAGAGGCTTCCCCTGTTTGGGGGCACATGGATATACTAATTTTTTTTTTTCTAATGTCAGTAGATGGACCTGGACCCTTGCAGTAAAAACATCTCAAAGAGTGCTCCCTTGAAACACATGAGTAACACCCATTGAGCGGTATTCCTACCCCAGCTGGCCACATGGGGTAAACACATCTCCTTAATTTTAATTTTCTGGCTATTTGACAATAGGCAACCTCTGGTCCTCTTTCCTCAACCTTCAAACAGGCCTTATCTCCACATTGCAGGACTTATTGATTTCAGCCCAGAGCGAATGCATTACAGCCAAGTGATAAATTGCTTAAAATTATTCTTAAAAAAATGAAAATGCTGGAAACCTCTGGCGCTGCTTTTTGAATGGAGGGTGGGCAGGACAATTTCCAAACTGCATATATCAGATTCTTTCAGCCGACTGATTCCTTCTTCCTCAGTCACATTACCAACCTTCACAGCCCATCCTCAGAAGCAAGGGCTCACCCTATTCATGCCACTTGGGATTTACGTAGCAGATGAGCTTCCCCTCCACCACCAGTCCCTGCTTCATACCAGACCCCTTCTCTCAACATCTCACCCTCCCCCACTTGCCTCTCCCAGCATATAGCAGCACTGTCCTCCCCGGAAAGCTCCTACAGCTCCAGTGACTACTACATAATTAACAATAACTTGTAGCAATGCAATTTAAGAGTCCTTTTAATGGGCAGCGATGGTAGAATGTATAGCCCATCTTTCTTTGTCATCTGAGAAAAGCGGCCCCATGCAGAGCTGCTGGTTGCTGAGTGACGCTTTGTTGTCTGCACCAGACACAGTACCAGCTGCACTGGCAGGTAGCCGAAGTGCAAGGAGATAGCTGCCAAACTATGCTATACAAAGGGAGCCGTGCCAGAGAGAAAGGGACCTTTGCATGCAATGACCTCTGACCCCTGAGCCAGCATGGATCCCATATTCATCCCTTCCAGACAATTGCATCTTTCATTCCACCACAAACTATGATTAGAAAGGGACTGTTTGTGATTGGGGTTGGTTAGCTTATAAGTTCCCACCAATGGAGTTATTGCATTTTCCTTCCATTTTTAACAGTGACAATATTTTTCTTAATCTGGGGGTAAGAAGAGATAAGCAATTAAACAAGGGGAAATAAGAAAAGCAAAACAGTAACCCAGCCAGTGGTATGGGGCAGGGATTCAAGGAAAGTGAAAAGGGTTTAGATAATGACCATATGGCATTTAAAAAGTCAAACGGAAATTGAACTCTCACCTGATCAAGGGGAAGCTTCCCATAAGGAGACCAATGGAACTGTGCATTTTTAAGAAAATTGCTAGCATCCTCGACACTGCTATATAATACGTCTTTCTTTCTACCAGCAGAGCTTTTGTTTGGGCAACTTAGATTAATGAGAAACTAACAGCTTGTATTTGAATATGTCTTAGCAAGTTCACTTTTGTTCTTCTTTGAAAAACATCAGCGATCTTTGGAAAGTGGCTTTTATTTCGTATTTTAAAGCCATTCTACACCAGGACCTATGAAAAGAAGCCCACAGGCTCAAGTAAGGACCACCTGAAAGCCAGAGCAGCCTTTTTGAACCCCAGTCTTCACCGTCATCCAGTGGGCAGAGAAACTAGTTGTTAGCACTTTACACAAACACAGCTGCATACCACAGTGCACCTAGGAAACACTCTCACAGTGGCCAAAACATAAGGAACAGGGGTTTCCAATTCTACATCTTCCAGGAAAAAAAAAAAGAGTCTATGGTGTAGGTGGGGGTGTACTCTAAGAGCTTTTCCAGCAGCAGAGGCCTTTCTGGAATAATTCTTCTTTGATCTACTTCCCTATCAAAGGCCCTGTTCCTTGGAGGCAGGGGAAAGAAAAACAGGTACCTGCCCACCAGCTTGGAGGAGCTGCACCTGACTTTAGACTCCCACACGAAGCCGTCTGTTCTTTATTTTCACTCTGTATGAAGCTAATGGAATTTGCAGTTGATTAACCTCAAATCTGGAGAAGTGATCCAGTCTGGAACTGCAGCTGGCAGTGCTAAGGCTCCTTGTCCTTCCTAACTGAGTCAGACAGCAACAAGTGTTGCTCCCCAGAAGCAGAGGCCCAGAGACATGGGTATGAGAGGGAGCATCCCAGGGGTTCAGGGACAGCCAGTAGGAGCAGAGGCAGACCGTGGCTAGCATCTGAGCTCCCCAAATAAAATGCTGCTGTCTAGATGACAAATTAAAGCAGGAACCTGAGAGTGCATAAGAAGAAAAACATCCTTCTGTGTGGAGTCTCAGCTCTGTGGAGAGGCAAATGTGGTTAAAGCATGAATGTTGGGCTAGACTGCCTGACTTTGAACCCGGGCTCCCTTACCTACCAGCTGTGTGACTAAACAAATTACTGAACTTCTTTCTCTGTGCCTCCCTCTCCTCATCTATCAACTGGGAATAATTGTAGTTATTGAGGAATTGTAATGAGAGCTAAATGGATTGATATTTATAAAGTGCTTAAGAATTGTACTTGGCCAGTGTATGTGTGTATGTGTGTGTGTAAATAATAGCTTGTATTTTTTTTGTGTGTGTGTATCTCAAAATTTTTTCCTTAAAAATCCATGAACTTATTTTTAGGAAATATGCAAATATGTATTTTTCTATTAGAGTCATTAATTTTACTCATATTGCATTAAGAGAAGTTAGGTATCTTTTTATCAGCTTATAAACCTAAAAGACAACAATGATATAGGTATCTTGATATTCTGCTAGACTAAAAAAATTTACAAAACCAACTCTCATGTTAAAGCAGGGGTATAAGCAAGTTAAAGCCATAGGGTTGTTCTGTATTGTTCTGCCTCAGACAGTAAAGGTTGCTGTCGAATTTTCTGAGGGGAAGCTTCCACATATGGTATATTTAGTGCATGAAATGTGGCAGTTGGATTCCTGTGTGTTTTTTTTTAAATTGTCATATAAACAAATAATTCCAAACATATTTCTTCTTCGTGGATTTGTTTCTATTTTGCAAATTGTTTCAGGCATCAATAAACAGGATTACACAAATGTGCATACAACTGCAAAACTCATTTAGTTTAGCAAGTGCTTCTCACATATTCATTTACTCAACAATGCTACTTTCAAGTCATGTCAACATTACTCCATTTCTGCCTCATGACTAATACAGTGTTACTTAAACCCATTTCACATCTTACACCCAAGGAACACCACCAACCTTTTGGTGGGCACCACCTGGTTTCTAATTAAAATCAAATTAAGAAAGGAACCTTCTGCAGAAGTGCAGATTCTTCCCTAGCACTCTTACAGGCTGGTGTCCTTGGCCAGAGTCTACAACGTTATAACCACGAATGCGAAAGCTCATTATAGGGAAGAAGCAAGAAGTGAAAAGCACAGTAGACCAATTAAGGGGCTGTTAGTGAGAGGCATATGGCTATCCAAGAGGGCGATGTTTGCATTGTCTGTTCTTTTTTATCAAGGAGAGTGAAATGAATTTTTCACTTGTAAAGTAATACTCTGCCAATTTCAAAATACCCCAAGCTGGATCCTTAATATCTGTGGATGAGAGAATGGGGAGTTGCATACTAAAGACTCTCACCTTCCACATAATCATGAGAGAATGCACTACTTTGTGTGTTGAGTAAGGGATTTCAAAATGCACACAACCATCCTGAGCCCGGCCAACAGGAAAACAATACCCGTTATTCACTCAATTTTCTTAAGCTAAAAAAGGCGAGTGATAACAACATATGCTCTAAATGTGACCCATGCAGTTTAGCTTAAAGGCAAAATAAGATAAAAGTCAGCCTTGCGCACAGAGTTTTTAAACAGAAACATACGAATCTATACACTTTCCTTCCCTCTCCATATGTTACCCTGTGGTAGGAACCTAATCCTGAGCATCACACCTTTTGCTCCTGGATCCCAAGCTCTTCTCAGGAAGGAGTGCCAGCCCTGGGAGCAGGTGGTGAGGATGGATGTGACGGTTTCACAGGTGGAGACACTTGGTGTTCCTGACTTCTAGTTGATTGAACTCAAGGTACTGCCACTCTTCATTTGGGAGGCAGGAGAATGTTGTCTCTCTTTGGAATCTCACTGACAATGCAAATGAAATGGAGTACTTCAAGGTGGTCTTACTCAAAGATAACACTGTGAAAAGGTTTTCTTCCTTTCTATTTAACTTCATCTGCCCCAGAACTGCCAAATATAATTGCAGACTCTGGGAGCAAACTTTCTTCTTTATGTATGTCTTTTGGATGGAGCTTGGAACACCAGGGGAAAAAAAAAAAAGTCACCATCTGGGGGAACTGAGTTCCTGAAATGCATGCTTTTATAACCAAAAGTAAAGTGTGGACAGCTTAGAATTGAAAACAAAATCTCATCCTCTATGATCCAGACTCCTTGGTGGTGGTTGGCAAGTCCTCACCTGTCTCCATGGAGAGGTATGTTTCACTGCTGTGCTGCCCAGGACCAATTTCAGTTGAGATCTCAGATGCTAAGTTTGTACCCAAGCACAAGTGCTTAGGAACCTGATGTCTCCCAGACATACAGGTTCTCCAAGGAAAACAGACTTCCAAAGTCTGAGAGCTCCTTCTGGCTTGAGGCTTTTCTTTTTTACTGACTTCTGAGGATTCCATGTCCTCTCAAGTTGGGCTTTGACTATAGTCACTCAAGACTATTTGTAAGAAGTAGTCTTTAGTGACACTCTTTCTCAATTTGATAAATTCAAATCTTGGAGGGAAAAAGTTTTTAAAAATTATGACAGTCACATCGCTCTTCAGTTCATGTGTAATGGAGAAGCAATGATTTTGCTAAAATTCTATTTTTCAAATTTTGACTATGGGACATATTATTCTCATATTCAGGTGATGCCCAATATAGTGTTTACAGATGCTCTCCAGGGGAGGTGTGGGAATCCTTGACATTTTAATTTTAGGGGGACCTCATGGGGAAAAAACAAACAATCCAACATGAGCCTTTTCTCCTTTCCTGATCAGAAACCAAACCAAAACCAAAAAATGAAAAAATTTCAAATAAATGAAGAAACAATGTATTAATCTAATAGTAATGGTCATGATAGCTAACACATTTGAGTCTTTACTATGTATCAGGCACTATGCTAAGTACTTTATAAGTTCACGCCCTTTAACAATTATTGGAAGCCAGACTCAGTGGCACATACTTGCAATCCCAGTGTTTAAGAAGACTGAGGCAGGAGAATTGCAAGTTCAAAATGAGCCTCAGGAACTTTGAATGCAGCAAAGGGGAGAGGGCAAAGAGATAGGAAAGTTGGTGGAATGAGAGGGACATCATTGCCCTAGGTACACATGTGGTTGCACAAATGGTATGACTCTACTTCATGTACCACCAGAGAAGCAAAAAATTCTGCTCCATTTGTGTACAATGAATTGAAGAGCTTCCTACTGTCATGTGTAACTGATCAGAATAAACAAAAAAAAAGAATTCACTATATATTAGAGACTAAAAAGTGTTGATATAATAACATATTTACAGATAAAATAATAGATGGTTGTATTTGGTGAAAATATTAGGTATTAACTATGAAAGTCATGTAATTATGGCTCTGGTTTATTTTAGAGTATAGGTTCAACCACACATCATGCAAATTATAAAGATATTATATTTAATGTTTATGTAATAGCATAGCATTTCTTCTAAAATAATAATAAAGGAAAGTATCTGTAATTAAATAAATGCTCTCTTCAATTAATGTAAAAAACAAACAAACAAAAAAACCCCCAAAACAACAAAAAATAAAAACAAACCAAACCAAAAAAAACCAGCCTCAGCGACTTAGCGAGACCCTAAGCAACTTAGTGAGACCCTGTCTCAAAATAAAAAATAAAAGGGATGGGAATGTGGCTCAGAGGTTAAGTGCCCCTGTGTTCTGCCCCTTGCACCCAAAACAAAAACAAGACAAAACCTGAGGCTAAAAGAGTTTGAGTAACTTTGTCTAGTCACACAGGAAGTGCTTTTGGATCTTGGGCTTTTCATTTTAGAGCTCATACTCTTAGTCACTATTTATATTGCCCTAGGACATTACTATTTATGTGGATCACTATGGCCTAATTATAATAAGAATAGAATGAGGTAACAAATAAAGAGCTACATACATATAAAGTCAGGTCTTTGGTCTTCTGGACTGAGCTCATCTGACCCCCATTGACCAAGCCCTCCAAAGGCCAAGAGATGATATTGCCACTGCCTTCCTCTTCAGGCAGCTAGACCAGTGCTCCTCACAAGCACACACTCAAAGGTCTCTTAATGAATGGATAAATGACGTAACTCTTGGTTCTCTGAAAACACACTGACCCGTCATTGGATTTTTTTGGTGACAATTTTTAGAACTGTGGTTGGCTGCCCCAGGCAAAGCCCACTTCCCCTTCCTTCTAGTCTGTGTGTGCTCACAGCCTGCAAACTCACTGAGAAACAGACTGAAAAAAACCATGATTTGATCCCAGGACAGTGAGGCCTCTGATAGGTGACACTTGGAAAAGTATGCTGTTATAGCAGTTAGAGGAGGAATTCAAGAGAGAAGTGTGCCCATTTAGAAGAGGTAGCCACAAGTGAGGGGAAGTTTAGGGAAGAGGCAAAGTCCTGGTTCAAAGCCTATCCTCTATAAGCACATGAAATGATGATCAATCAATAATCATTAGGGGCGCTGGGGATGTGGCTCAAATGGTAGTGTGCTTGCCTGGCATGCACAGGGTGCTGGGTTCGATCCTCAGCACCACGTAAAAATAAAATAAAGATGTTGTGTCCGCTGAGAACTAAAAAATAAATATTGAAAAATTCTCTCTCTCTCTCTTTGAATAAAGTCTATCTTAAAAAAGTAATAATCATTAGGGAAATGAAAATCCAAACCATGATGAGATACCACTTCACACCCACTAGGGATGGCTATTCATATGTGTGCCTATGCACATACACACATAAAAATAAGAGGCTTTGGCCAGGATGTGGAGACACTGGACTCCTCATGCATTGCTGGTGGGCATGTTCAGTAGGGTGTAACTTCTGGGAAAGGCATGATGGTGGTTTGTCAAAAGACTAAATACAGAATTACCATGTGATCCAGCAATTCTACTTCCAGTTATAGACCCCACGGGGAATTGAACAGATATCTACACATTTATGTTTTTAGCAACATTTTTTTGAAATATCCAAAAGGTGCAAACAACTTAAATATCCATCAATGGTGGACAGATTGACAAAACATGGTATATCCATGAATGGAATATTACTTATTCTCAATGAGAATGGGAATTCTGACATACACTGCAATGTGGATGAACCTTGTGATTCTGCTTACATAAGGCAGCTAGACTAGTCTAATGCATAGTGGCGGAAAGTAGAATGGAGGGAGATTCCTAGACCCTGGGGGTGGGAGAATGAGGAGTTACTATTTAATGGGTACAGAGATTCACATGAAAAAGTTTTAGAAATGAATGGTGGTAATGGTCGGAAAGCAACGTGAGTGTACTTAGCAACATTGAATTGTGCCCTCATAAAAGGTTAAAAATGGTAATTTTGTGTTTTGTGTAAAAATGGTAATTTTGTATTTAATCTTTACACAATTAAAAAACAAAAAACCCTATTCTCACAGGCAGTGGGCAGCAGGATCCAGCTTGAAAATGATGGTAAGCTTGGGCCAGGTCTAATCTCTCACAATCCTTTAACAGATTCCCAGTGCCTACCTTCGTAGCAGGAGCGTGTTGGGTGAGGGTGCTGATGGCCCTTGGCAAGCTCCCAGGGTCGGGAAGTGTGTGGCAGCTGCAGAGCCCCAAGGGCGTGGTGTTTCCTGAGCCTGTTGGTGGGGTCCACCATCTGGCACACAGTGCTCAGGGTTCCCAATCTCTGCTGAACACCTTTTGAATTTGAGCAATCCTAGGGATGCTAAGCATAAAATCTCTGGGCTAAAATTGTTCCCTTTCATCATTGCATTTGGCGTTTAACATGGTTTCTGGGCTGGACAAGGCAATGCTTTTTGTCTTAGGCCAACTCAACAGACATCATTTTAGGCACATTCTTCCTAGTTACAAAGGGATTAATAAAGGCCATCCGAATCAGATGCCCAGTGATTTTTCAAAGATGGAGACTAGGTCCTTTTATGCTAAGTGGTACTTGATAGGATTGCCTAGTAATCTAGAAAACTTAAAGGTGCAGAACTGAATTTGGGTTAACTTCAGACCTAAAGTATTAGGACTCAGAATTACATGGGTAATGACATTAATCTCTTCCTGTTTGTATCATTTTTCCATGTTGTACAGCTTTGCTTGCACAGCTGCTCTTGTCCCTGAGATCCTCACCATAAACCTGTGAAGCAGGCAAGGTGGAGGTTTTGTCTAGTCCACACACGAGGAAATTGCTAATGCGTTAGTTCCTTGGGCCCACAGTACCCTCAGGACCTGGTTTTCCCACCCCAGCTTAGAACATGATAGGTTTTCCATAAACTCTTGCTGAATGGCTCAGGGAATGTCCAGAAAACTTCTAGTTAAGTGCTTGAGGTCCAGTAGGAATGAATGGGGTCTGGGACTCCTTTTGAGTTCTGTTTTTTTTTTTTTATAACAATACCTTGATATAAACAACAGTGTTTCCTGCCAAATTCCTTCTGGCGAATCTGTCCACCTGTGAGGTTAAATATGTCTTAACCAATCAGCCTTTAGTTTGGTGGGCTGAATGCCTCAATGGGTTCCCCATAAGTAAAAGGAGCACATCTCTATAGGAAGCTGGCGAGGTAAGGATGCTCCTAGCTGTCTGCTCCAGACCACGTGGCTTCTCACAACCCCTCCTTCTCTACCTAGCCCTCTGATACTCTTCTGTCACCCTTTGCTGTCCGGATTAGGGGATTCCATGCTCTCCTTTTAGACTTGCTGCAGCAGGCTAGACTCCTTTTATCAGGTGGCTTGCTATCACTATCTTATCAGGCAACCCCACTCCCGTTCCATCCTTTCAGGCCTCTGGGCAGGTCCAGGCTGATCCCTTGGTAGCTGGCTGCCCCTCCCCCCTGCCCAGCTCCCATTCACACAGCTTCTCTCATTCCCCTTCTCTCTATCGCAGTCTGCTCTGTTTCCTATTAGGGAAGCGTGCATTTTAAATGTCTAGGCAGCGTCTGTCTCCGTGGCCACAGTGCCTCTGCTCCCACCATCCCCCCAGCCCCTTCCCTGAGTCAGACACTAGAGCGGGGAGCATCAATTTACAGTTGCTGGCCAGATACCAGATGTTCTGGGTGGAAGCAAATTGTCATAGAAAATGTTTGTCATTTCAGATAAAGATCAATGCTAAAAGTGGTAAGGATGGAAAGGAACAAAAAGGAGCTGCAGTTTTTATTGCTGTTATCATAATTAATAACAGTCTCAGGCAGTCCTTCACCCCCTTTCCCTCATCCGGTTGGAAATGATTATAAACTTTCTGAAGCTTCCCTGATAGACAGTCTTCATTCTATCCTGACATGCCACAGTAATGTGGAGGGGAAGGGGTGTTTTACTAGTTAATGGAGAAATGTGACAGGTAAAGCAGATCGAATGTCTCTTATCTAAAGTGCTTGGGACCAGAAGAATTTCAGAGTTTGGCTATTTTTGGATTTTGGAATATTTGCATATGCACAATGAGATATCTTAGAGATGGGGTCCAAGTCTAAACATGAAATTCATTTATGTTTCTTATAGCCTGAAGGTTGGTTTGTACGATATTTTAAATTATTTTTTTTTAAAAAAAACATTGTGCATGAAATAAAGTTTCATAGTGTGGAATTATGTTGGTTCTCAAAAAGTTTTTGGGGTCTCGGAGAATTTTGGATTTTGAATTTCCTGATTAGAGATGCTAAGAAGAATCTCTCAGAGAAACATCTGTTTCAATGAATAAGTGTCATAGACCATTAGAGATGGAAAATGAAAGGAAATGCTGAAAGAATCTCATTTAACCTCTTAATTTTGGAGGTGATGAGACTGAGACCGAAGTTCATTAGAAATAAAGTAACTGGCTCGAGGTCCCCCAGCAAGACTGGGAAGTGTTGCTCACTCTGAAGCAGTTCTTGGAGGATCACAAGGATGACAGCATACTAGAGATGTTGGCAGACAATAGGTGGAACTCTGGTTAGTACAGCAGATTCCTGTCCTTCTTAGCCATGCAAATTTATTTTCTCCAGATATTTAGGAATTAATGTTTTTCAGAATATGTTTTTATAAAACCTGACTGAATATGAAAAAGACAGGCATGACCTCTAGTCACTTAAAGATATTTAAAGGGTATATTTATACCCAAATAAAGATGCTTTAAAAATACCTGGAGAAAAAAAAAATATTTTGCTACTGGGGATTGAACCCAGGGGTGCTTAACCACTGAGTTACATCCCCAGCTCTTTTAATTTTTGTATTTGAGACAGGGTCTTGCTAAGTTGTTGAGTCTGACCTCAAACTTATAACCCTCCTGCCTCAGCCTCATGAAATTCTGGGATGTGCCACTATGCCCAGCCTGGAGATATTCTTGAACTAATTTCAGGGAGCTTAT
Organism: Urocitellus parryii; assembly: GCF_045843805.1. Taxonomy (NCBI): domain Eukaryota; kingdom Metazoa; phylum Chordata; class Mammalia; order Rodentia; family Sciuridae; genus Urocitellus; species Urocitellus parryii. The sequence goes on along the minus strand of NC_135541.1, from coordinate 43,170,001 downwards.
AGCAAACGACTGTACTGCCTTTCTACATTCTTTGGAGATGGTTGTTGGAGACAGGAAGCACTCAAATTAGGTTCAAGATTTATGTGACCTTCGTTGATTTCGTCTTCAAAGGGGGAAAACAACTATTATTTATTGTGGATTACCCAAATAAATGCTGCTTTACAATTCAAACACTCACATTTTCTCAGACTACCTTGGAACTTCACTTCTTCAATAAAGAAGATTGATGATCCAGTAAACTAATTCACTCATAACGTAAGGGACATGCTGTGCCCACAGGTGGTACTTTAGTCATGTGATAGCTTGTTATAGAAAGAATTTAGAGACTGTATCTCATCTATCGTGTGTAGGTGACTGCCTAACCCACTTATGTGTGATGATTGAGGAAATAATGTAAACAAATGAAGTCTTTAGTTTTTACCACCATAGACTCAAATAAAAGAGTCAGGCAAGAAATAAATCAAAGAGAGCAACTATCCCCATATTCAGGAATGAAGTTAGTTCAACTGCAACTCCTCAGAGGCCTGATCCACTACTGTATTAATCTACTACTGTATTCTAGCATATAAAGTACAGCATGGTAAGGGTAGAGCAGAGTGTGACAAACCATCTCTGTGCATGAGAGATTATTGATCTTCTAATAAGTTTATAGTGATATTATAAGTTTAAGTTCATATTTGTAAATTTTGTTCAAGTTTAGCTCATTGTCTTCATTTAATTCACAGAACCTGAAGTAGCAAGATAATTCATTCTAAAGCAAAACAAACAAAACACCTTGATCATTTTAAATGGCAATAAGTCCAAATGTGCATTGTTTCTTGCTTGCTGGTTATTTTAATAGGGTAATTGGTAACTGTAAAGATATGAATTGAAATCAGTTTTTCTCAGAAGTGTTACTTGATATATCAAAATAAACTGGGACAACTTCTCAAAGCATTTGTTTTTTCCCCGATTCCTGCCGCATCCTGGAAATCATGTCAGAATGTGGGGGTCATGGATAGATTTAGGGAAGTCCCTAGTTACCAGGTATGCTGATGATTCCCTGTCTTTAGGGGACTTCTCTCTAATTTAGATTCAAACAAAAGATCATGGGATTTGGAGTCACCTTGGAGTAGTTTTACAACATGAGAAAATTTGTAAACTCTTTGAGTATCAGTTTTTTTCTTTTCCTTTTCTTCCTTTAAAAAAAATATCTTTTTTAGGAGGTCCTGGAAAATGAGGCTAACAACACCTATACTTGGAAGGCTGTAGATGAATGTGTTTGGAAATGTCAGGCAAGTGCCTGGCACATGGTACAGTACTCAATAAATGTTAATTTTCTCCTGCTTCTAAATTTAAAGTCATAAACCAGTGCTCTGGACAATGATCTGTGAACTCAGCAAATCCTCAGACATTAAAAAATGATTCAGCATAACCCCTTGTTGTGGCAGAAAAATACGCTATTGTATTTTATAAAGAATTTTAGCATGGAGAGTGAAAACTAAAAGGGTCTCTGGGTTAACTCTCACTTCACTAGAAAGTGCAATCAAGTAGACTTTCCAAAAATACTGATTGGTGTATTTTTACAGATATTGACAAGCACCCAGAAGAATCACCTAAGGCAACAGATTGAGTCAGGAAAGGCTAAAAGGTCTGTGCATAACATTAAAGTTCTCCAGAATTAACCCTTTCCACCAGTGTATGCTTCTTTTTAGAAAAGTCAGCATTTTAAGAGTTGAACCATAAAGCAAATATAAAGGAGGGGAGGGTGGAGAAGATGCCCACTGGGGGGAAAAAAACCCATTCAACCTTTCATTTCTTTTCACAGCAATATCCCTAGAGAGCCAATAATTAACTAGTCGACTTAAAGACTTTGAGTAGTACAAATGGATGAAGCACAGAAACTTAGAATATCACTATTGCTAATTAAATGCCAATTGAAAACTAAGAGCATTTCCTTACCACGGTCTATCCTTTACCTGCCCCACCAGCTCACATCTTGCCAAGTCTTTGAACTCTGGCTCCGATTACTTTGGATGGAATCCATTGGGGCTCTTCTTTCATCTGGATGCTTCTGAAGGTGTTGTCTACTTCTCTGAGCGGTCCCCACTTCTTCCTGGTGAATTTCTAATTGGTTTTCAAGATTCATCTTAGATCCCTCTCTTCTTGAAGTGTTCTCTGAAAGTCCCCAGACTGGGATTTTGGCTTCTTTTTTAGCATCCCATACAAACCTCTATCATGCCAATCATCATGTTGTGCTACAATTTATTTTTTTTCCCCTGTTGGTGTCTCCTACTAGCCGGTATTAGTTCAATCTGTATTTGTAAGATTCATTTAGCCTACAAATATTTATTAAGTACCTACTAAGTGCCATGCACTTTTCTAGGTTTAGAAGATACGACCAGGAAGAAGTCTATGTTGCTGCTTCCTGTCAGCCATACTGAATCGATCACTCTTCCAATACCTGGGCTTTTTTCCTTCATCTGGAATTTTGTGCATTGTTTTTCTCTAGTAGTGGCCTCTACCCCCATGCAAATTTTTCATATAATCCCACCACCCTTCAAAATTCAGAAATAATTATCACCTGTTCTGTTTTTAATCAACCCTCCCCTAACCTTACACTTCCTCCCAGACTTAGGCCTAAAACTAAGTGGAACTCAAACTTTAGCCCTGACCCTAATCCTAACTCAATCCAGTTCTCACTGCCTTTGCTAACTCTGTCTTCAGCTGAAACCTGGGCCTCACTCTGACACCAGCACAACCTTAGCCCCAACCCCAATCCTTGACTACATCAGCTAGCTGAGGACACACATGGCTCTCAGTGACATGATGGGGATGAAGTCCAGCACTCCAGCCCTGGGCTGCTGCCAGGAGGCCATCCTCCTCAGTAAGTAAGCAGCTGCACTGTGATTATCAGGGGCTGCAGGTTGGCCAGTTTGAGAGAAATCTACCCAGACCTCTGACTTGTTATCTGTGTACGTACATTGGGTAAATCACTAAATCTCTGTCTCAATAATGTCATCTGTAAAATGGAAGAAAAATTAATTTTGTCACAGTTTTTCAATGAACCTGCCATGATCAAAAGAGCAGAGAACATGATAGGCTCTTGCATGGTTAGCTGAATCTGCCTCCTTGATGTACTTGGGTTCCCACTGAGGCCTTGGTCTTCTCTTGTAACCCTGGGGGTCCGACTCTCAGTGATCATTCCATATGAGAAACCTCGTGTGTTTTATATGGAGCTAATGTTATCCTGGGAACTTGGTAGATGATACTTTATTCAAGTGAAGAGGATAGTACTCTTTGTTTTTTAGAACTATATGGAATCTTGAACTTAAAAATTTATTTTCTACTGTGTAAATTTCGATAAACACCAGTAAAAGCAAATGATCCCAGTACTTTAGGATTTTGATGAAAAGCATTGAAACTATATTTTAATTTGAGGTAAAACTGTTACTGCAGTGTTTAGGATGTAGTGTGCTATATCCCCACACTAGAGATATGTTTATTAAAATCTCAGTCATGACATAGTTTATTCATTTAGGTGGCATATATCTCTTGTGGGAGTTACTTCTAGGTATTTTATGATTTTGTTTTCGTTACTATTGGCAATGGAGTCATTTTTCCATGTGCCTTCCAACTGCCATGCTTTTATACAATTAGCTGTGGCCATCATTTCAGTAGTCTATCTTATTGATTTCAACAGTTTTTCATTTAGTTCTTTTGGACATCCTAAGCATTTAATTAGGTCACCTGAAAGCAACAAACTTTACTCCTCATTTAATAACTATACCTTGTAGCTAGATGCAGTGGTGCATGCCTATATAACCCTAGTGACAGGAGGCTGAGGAGTAAGGATGGCAAGTTCCAGGCCAGCCTCAGCAACTTAGACCCATCTCAAAATATAAAGATAAAAGGGCTGGGGATGTAGCTCAGTGGTAGAGCACCCCTGGGTTCAATCCCTATCCCCCATCCTGCCTCAAACAAACAAACAAAAACAAACAATAATAACACCTTGAATTTCTGTTTTATATCTTTGGAGTTCATCAGAACTTTAGGAGAACATTAAATAGTAATGGCAATTGTGGGCATCTCTCCATCATTACTGATTTTAATGGAACTTGTTCTTGTTTGCCATTAAGAATGATGTTGACCATTTTCTTTTTTTTTTTTTTAAGAGAGAGTGAGAGAGGAGAGAGAGAGAGAGAGAGAGAGAGAGAGAGAGAGAGAGAGAGAGAGAGAGAGAGAATTTTTTTTAATATTTATTTTTTAGTTCTCGGCGGACACAACATCTTTGTTGGTATGTGGTGCTGAGGATCGAACCCGGGCCGCACGCATGCCAGATGAGCGCGCTACCGCTTGAGCCACATCCCCAGCCCACCATTTTCTGTTATTATTTCCTAGCTTTATTGCATGTGGCTAGACAGGAAAGCCATGTGACCTTCACTTTTGGAATTACTGTTGTGTGTGTGTGTGTGTGTGCGCGCGAGCGTGCATGTCCACACACATGCACAATGCCATGTATTTTTTGGAGATGGTTTTGTGAATGCTCTAAAAGATGGCACATGTTATATTTGTAAGGGTCAATATTGTATACTAGTTTTAATATTACTAATCTTATTTATCCAAATTCTCCATGTCACACTTCTTGTCTAAGTGAACTATCAGATTCAGATAAATTTGTGTTCACATTACGCACATGTACATTGTGATCTTATCATTTTCTCCCTCCTGTTCTAACAGGTTTTACTTTATATTATTTGATATTAGGTTAATTGGTGCATAAAGGGATCAATTACTGCTATATCTTCATTGTGCTAGTTTCCAGTTTATCAATAGAAATAAATATAGATAATGAATAATATAAACATAATCTATTTCCCCTACTTAATTGCTTTTGTCCTCAAGCCTACTTTGCTAGAAATTAATATTATCTCTCCTGCTTTTCATTTTATTCTATTTAATAACTCTTTGTCCTTCCCTTTACTTTTAACTTCAACACTTTTAAGTGTGTTTCTTGGAGGTGGCAGATATTTGGATTTAATTTTTTACTCCCATTTGAGAATCTTTGTGTCCCAATAAGGGAATTTAAATCACTTATATTTATTGTCACACAGAACATTTTGCTCATTTCTGTTCTGTTTAATTTGTCCCCCTGCCCCCTGTTTGCAGTTTTCTCTTGACATATCATATTGATCTTTCTGCTATTCTGCTGGTCTGTGATAAGAATTTTTCTTACCCCAGTGCCTGACAGCCTAATATTCAGAGCAGATGGAACATACACACACACAAAAAAAAAAAACATCAGCTTGCTTGGACACTAGAACTTTCTTCATTTCTTTTCTTGTCTTTTTGGTTTTACTAATTGGGCTGGTTTTAATAGCTGATTCAATGAAACATCACTACATAGTTGTTTTGTGGTAGTTATGTTATCTGAATGAGCATAGAAACAGTGGCAAAAGACAAATGGATATTTCCATGTGTTAGGGATTTTTTCATTAGTAGAAAGATAGTGTAGAAGTGACATTTTCCTCCCTCTTGCCATAAACATGAGGGCCTTTCGCTTTATTATGTTTGGAGTACAGCAGTCACGGGGCACTTAATCACATGCTTCTGTTCAATATCACAGACGTGTACTTAGTGGAACTTCCTCTCAGAGTTGTCCGTGATTGATTCTTGGCATTAGTTGTCAGTATTTATAAGACATTTTTTATCTTCTTTTGTGTCTTAAGGAGGGGAATATTGGAAAGGGGTTCATCAGAGACTCCTAGGTGGAGGCCTTGGATTTGGAGGTCTGCCATGCTTTTAATTGACATGGCCCCTAGAGGAACTAGTTATTACACTTTAGTGTTTTAGGTCTTTAGCCTTTGATCCTAGATCCAAATGAGATTTGTGGGTATTATTCTTCATGTGGGAAACTATTAACAATATGATCAATAACTAATACATATCCTAAATAGCAAACATTAACATAACAACATATTAAATTGGATAGTATAGATAGGTAGTTTAGAACATATATTTTGGACCAAGGTATGAACCCAGATCTGTCACTTTAATAGCTTTATGAAACAATATCAGGTAAGTTACTTAACAGTTCAGCTTTTAATCTGTAAAATTAAATTACTTCATAGGGCTATTGTGGGAGCCAGAGGATGGGAAGCAAGTGAAGTCATCAGCCAAGGGCCTGGCTCACAGGTGCTCGAATATTTGTCATCTGTTATTATTATTTTTAATATTATAGAAAACATTCTCAGAATTTCCTAATGTAGTTTTCTTGATAAGGAGTCATTGTTTTGATTTTTTTTATATTTATTTTTTAGTTTTCGGTGGACACAACATCTTTATTTTATTTTTATGTGGTGCTGAGGATCGAACCCAGCGCCCTACACATGCCAGATGAGCGCGCTACCGCTTGAGCCACATCCCCAGCCCTTGATTTTTTTTAAAATAGATACCTACTGTAAGCAGTTAAACTTAAGAGTTAATTGTATACAGGCCAGGATCTAATTCCCAAGAGAACAGAGGTCACTGATTTTTCCCCTGTGTTTTTAGGGTTGGAACCCACTATTTCGAAAACCATCGAGTAAAGGTCATTGAGCTGAACTGGACAGGTGACAACTCTAAGTAGAGAAAGCATGCTTGTAACTCAGCAGGACTTTCAGTTACTCAAGAATTCTTCCAAGTCCTTCATACTGGGCAATTATCTAGGGACAAGGAATCTTTATCTTGAGAAGGGAGCATGCTTGCTTAGATGGAGTTTTATCACAAAACGTGTGATTTCCACAGTGCAGGATGAAGCTATTGTTAATTGGACATTTTTCCATAAATTCTCTGTTTCAAAGAAAGTATCTTAGCCACCTGGCACTTGTGTTACTCAAACTGAGTTGATAGGACTGGTTAATGTAACACATTAGGAAAACAATTTCTTTGCCTACAAATCCAAATATGCCACCTTGAAAGAATTAATTTGTTTGATGTGTTTTAACTGCCTATTTTCTTAAACCCTTGAATAATGGTATCCCAATTATTGATAGTTAACAAAATAATGATAATGAGAACAACAATGAAAATAATTACAACCTCAGTGATGGCTGACCCTTACTAAGTCTACAACACAACACGGGCCAGGCATTTTCTCAATGATTTATAGTCATAATTTAATATTCATGGCAATCTATGAAGCAGGTGCTATGATTGGTTCACTTTTATAGATGAGCAGATTAAGCAAATTGCCTAAGATGGTATTGCTAGAAAGCTGTGGAGAAGAGATTCGATCCAGGCATTATCATGCTAGACCCTGGGTTCTTAAACTGTATTTCTCTCTATTAATTTCTCACCTCCCCCACTTATATTCTCATGCATATAGTTTCAATTATCAACTATGTGAAATCACTGTTGGCCAGGTGTGTGGAACCACTTCTCATTACTGGCCCCCTCCCCACCCCCCGCCAAGTCTATCAGGAAGAGAAAATAAAGAAAAGGCCATTTGGGATTTTGGCTGAATATGTCTACTTCATGCCTGTGTTTTTAGGGTTGGAAATAGTGGGTTCCACATTTATAGCTTGCTTTATAATTTCAAAGCGGATTTTTCTCTCTGCTAATTCATTTGATCTTTAAAAGAGCCATGTGAGGAGAATGGGACTATTATTTTAAAGATGATGAAACCGACAATCAAAGAGGTTACAGAGTGTTTTAAAGGCCACATAGATCACTGGAGGAAACTTTGGGACTGTTTATAATGTTGATAGAAAGACTAAAACATTTACTTAATATTTACCATGTGCCAAGTACCATGCTAATCATTCCAACTTATCCGTTCATTTAACCATAGATGTGAAACCACGTGGCTAAGGTGACAAAGCCAGGGTCTCAAACCCAGAGTTTCAAATTGAGTCTAATTTCTATTTCACTTGCAAAAAGGTGAATTTTCTTTAAAGACATATAAGGGAGTCTTTATCCACTTTTAAATACCTTTAGGTGGAATATATTAATTATGATAATAATATGTCAGTGTACACTATGGAAACACTCTACTATTCATTTGCTCATTGAATCAATAAATATTTACCACCTATTGCATGCCAGGTACTGTCCTGTGTACAAGGAAAGACATATGAGATAAACATTGCCTTTCATGAAGCTTACAGTGTTTTGGGAGAAACAGAAAGCAATAACATAATCATACATTTATGAATACAAACAGTGCTCTATTTGTTTATATATAAAGAAATGTCTGGAGTGCTCTGAGAGTGTACAACAGACCCAGAGTTCTCTGACATCGCTGGAGGACTGAAGAAGGCTTCCTGGGGAATTCATGTTGGTATTGGGAATGGTCAGTATGGAATGGTAACTACAGAGAGAAACATTTTCTAGAGAAAGGAGAATGTGCACAGCATCTGAGATTTTGGGGGTTTTGAGGAACTGACAGAAGAGTAACTGGTTGGAATATATTCAGGGAGAAAAAGAATGTCTCAAGACAAGCGTGGAGAGGCAAAACCATGCAGGCCTTATGAAGGATTTTGCTCTTTATCTAAGCTCAGGGGTAATCCATTGAAATGACAGATAACTTGTATCTGAAAAGATCCCTTAGTGTTCAGTGAGAAGACTAAAGGCAGGGGGCAAAGACAGAGGCAGGGAAACAAATAGGGAAGCTATTGTGGTAATGTGGGCTATACAAGATGGCCCCTTGGATGGGGGAGAGTGGCGGAGATGGAGAAAGTGGATGGATTTAAGAAATTATTTAGGAGCCAAATTTGATAGGACTTATTTTGAGTTACATACATGGAGTAATCAAGAGGAAGATGTTTCTCGCTTGTGTAATATGTAATATGATCAATATACTCTGGCTATTATATTTCCAATGCAAAGATCAAGAAACAGATTCAGAATGTTTCTGGTCACTCCATTCATGGTCATTCAGCTCATCCACAGTAGGGCTAGAATTCAACCAGGTCGGCCTGAGTCTAAGTCTATGTTCTTGACGGCTGCCTCACTGGGGAATGGGAAGAGCTACCTGACCAATGACAGGAAGAGGAGTCTTAAAAGCAGCAGTTAAGTGCAAAATATAATGGATGAAATGGGCATCACTGGACTTTGAAAATACGCAATCCTCAAATCCACACTCTCAGGATGTCCATGTGTGTTTGCAGCTGGTGCTATTACTGTTCATGTGAGATCAATGAGAAGAGGATTTGTCTGCAGTATGATTTGGTTTAATATCACTTTTATAGATAAATAACACATGTTCACTTTATAAAAATGAAAATGAACACAGAAGAAAAAAGAAAAAAAAAAGAAAGAAAGAAAATTTCCTGTTAACCGACCACTATGGGAAAATGAAAATGTTTCCTTGATTTTAATGAAATGATGCCATACTCTGTGACTAACCATCACTACTTATTAGAAAGATTACTAGACACCCCATTCTAGACTCCATTTTGACTTTAGGGAACATTAGCCTCTAGGGTTCCAGTCTTTTCTATAAAATGGGATGAAACTTGGGCCCTGTTTAATGACCCTAGTCTTTTTGAGCCTAAGTCAGAGTATGACAGTGCTAGGCACATTATCATCAGCATGGTGTAGGAGTGGAAATCACAGCTACTGTTTGCCAATAGAATTACTGGCCTCTTCATCTTTAATGGACTCAGGTTCCCCATTGGTGTAGCGGGAGGAATGAGCGTGATCTCACAGGGCCTCTGGAGGATGAGCTCACTGGTGTGTGGAGCACTGGGGGGGGCCTAGTATCCACACACAGGTAGCAGGAAAAACAATCTCCAAAAGCACAGGGCAGGGCAGCACTTTGCTGCATGCTCATGCTCTGGGGGAAGCGATCATGGAGAGCCCACTAGCCCTTCTGGCCTGTGCTTCTCCACCTGCTGAGCTACATTTTTCTGGGCACTTGCTATATGAAGAAGCGTAACTGCCACATCAATGATCATAGCGGCATAATTCACAATAGCTAGACTGTGGAACCAACCTAGATGCCCTTCAATAGATGAATGGATAAAAAAAATGTGGCATCTATACAGAATGGAGTATTACGCAGCACTAAAAAAATGACAAAACCATAGAATTTGCAGGGAAATGGATGGCATTAGAACAGATTATGCTAAGCAAAACTAGCCAATCCTTAAAAAAAAATGCCAAATGTCTTCTTTGAAATAAAGAGAGCAACTAAGAACAGAACAGGGAGGAAGAGCATGAGGAAAAGATTAACACTAAACAGAGACTAGTGGGGGGAGAGAAAGGGAGAGAGAAGGGAAAGCATATGGAAATGGTAGGAGACCCTCAATGTTACACAAAATTACATATAAGAGGTTGTGAGGGGAAAGGGGGGGGGAAACAAGGGAGAGAATTGAACAACAGCAGATGAGTTAGAGAGGGAAGATGGGAGGGGAGGGGAGCGGGGATAGTAGGGGATAGGAAAGGTAGCAGAATACAACAGACACTAATATGCCATTATGTAAAAATGTGAGTGTGTAACCGATGTGATTCTGCAATCTGTATTTGGGGTAAAAATGGGAGTTCATAACCCAATTGAGTCAAATGTATGAAAGATGATATATCATGAGCTTTGTAATGTTTTGAACAACCAATAAAAAAAAAAGAAGCGTCACTTAGACTCTAAAGGAACAAACAGTGCAGTGTGGGGGACGCTAATCAGAGAACTCCAGCACAATTTAACCAGAGTGGGAATACAATGAGCAAAGGGCTGTGGGGTTGTTAGGGGAGGGAGAAATAGGGGAGTGATTTGATTTGCCCTGGAGCAGTCCTGGGAAGACTTCACAGAAGCCTTCATCTGTATCAGGCCTGGCAGGCCTCGTGAAATTTGCTAGGTGGAGAAATGGGCATGATCCTCAGCCTGTGGCCTGTGTGCTGGGGAAGAATTTTTTTTTTTTTTTTTGGTTTTGTAATTGATAGCCCACAAAACCCTCAGGATGCTATGGCTACTTTGGAAATCTGAGGCTGGAGTGGAAGAACCTGGGGTGAGTTCAGCAGTCTGGGCAGTCCTTAGGCTTCCTTTTCTGCATCCCATGTGCATCCCCCAATAGCTGGCAGCTCCCCAGTGTGCTAAGTGCCTTCCCTCCTCGAGGTCTCCATTCCTATTTGACATACTCACATGGTTCCCTGCCTCTCTTCTCCCACCTATACCTACTTGCCAGGAGGAGGGGATCAGAGACGAATGGTTTGCCCTATAGTGCAGTTTGTGCTGTTTAAGTTGCTGTAATTCCTTTCCCAGGGGCAGTTGCTTTACATCTCTTGCCTGCTTTTTTTCTTCTTCTTTTTGAATGAACCACTTTAATTCTAGCATCTCATTCAATCTTCCGACCCCTGGTTGTATACTTAATAGCTTTTGACTCCCAGAGATGGAAGCATGCTATTTGTCTAGTGCAGTGTTGTACTAACTGTTGTGGTGTAGTGGTACCAGGTTCATTTCCCAGGTGGTCACAGACTCCCCACTCCCTGCCATACTTTTGTAGCCTTATTACCTCTTCTACTTAGCAGACCTGTCTGGTCTGAAGATATTTGCACTTGTGACCTTCTCTTTTAGATTTTATTCTTTCTTGACAATTCAATTGAGAAATTATAGCAGCCACTTCTATCATTACTTTCCTTCTCAATGCTTTGCAATTTTAAAAATTTCTCATACAATCCTATCCACGAACACTGTACAGACTTGGACCTTAGTATTGAACAACATACTACAAGTGTTCAAGGATTTCCTATTTACTAGGGAGGAGGTCAGAGCATAACACCTATTAACAGGTTATTTATCACATGCTTATAAAATGTGGACAAAGGTTACTGTTTTCTTAAAATAAGACACAACCAAACAATGTATGATGATTTTAATTGATTCTTACATGAATGGATGCAATCAGTTGTTTAGCTGACAATGCTTACCTTTCTGACATTTGAAGGGGGAGCTTATTGAACTCAGCTGCTAAGACATCAATCACATCAGCAGGACTAAAAAGCATGTATCTGTGGAGGGGGATGGGGAAAGGCAGATGGGACTATCCTAGGAATGGAAGCATTCCCACTCCTTAGATGGGTGTAGATTTGTGTCTACACCTTGGCTGTATAGGGAGATGGATGAGTAATGTGTCGGCAGCATGAGTTGAGTGTCTGATTCAGCTTACCAGGGCTGGCCTCCTCCTTTGAGCCCCCCGCCCCAACTCTGATTTTGTAGAGGGCTTCTCTGCTCAGGATTACACATCCCCACCTCTGACCTGGTCATTATTCCCAATTATCATCCATCTGAAATAGCCAGCAGGGTTTTAGCATGCGCACATCAAGGATCACACAAGGAACTTGGATTATAAGGAATAAAAAAATATGTCCAACATGTGGCATCATTAAGGAACTCTGGCTAAGACACGTTGTTTATAGTCAGCAGTTGTCTGGAAAATAGATGTTTACTTATAGTAAGTATATTAAGATCTTTGCCATTAGGCAATATATATCCTGCATTTTGTCTTCTCTTACAGAAAACTGCATTGGTACAAACCCTTAATTAGCAATTCTTGTGGCAAGGAAAAATATTGAACACCAAAACTGTTCTTTGTTGGCATTTCTGCTTATTAAAGAGAAGGGATGGGGGACACCAAGTCGGGAAACTTTCTGTGGAAAGATAGCCTTAAAAAAAAATATGTCCCACTTAAAACTGTAAGTGAAATTTGCTAAATAAAGATTACAGTACTTGCAGAAAAATGTCCCTAATATTAGCAAGAACTTAAACACACTGAGTTTCCCTGAACCATGCAATTTCTGATGAAACAGTGTATTTTCATATGACTAGATGAGTTCTTTGCAGATTCTCTCAGGTCTCTCTTGAGTTTCTTTAGAAGGTGATGACACTAGATTTTTCTGTTGCATATCAGGATATGGACAACTCTTTTGGAAAATGAGCCAGGCATCACAAGACTCGACTCGCATCCTATTTTTTTCTTTCAACACATTCTACTTTTTTGGCCTGGATGATCTTAGCAAACAGACTTGTGCCCAACATGGCATCCATATTAATGGATATTCCTACTCTTGTAAAGTTCTGAATAGCACTGCATCCTAGTTATCCATTAATTTAAGACAAACTGGGCCAACAGGTAAGCAAGTGTACTCCACAATCTGAGCAGCCCTCCTCAGCATAGGCATGATCTTGGGCAACCTTTTCTAAATCTTGGTTCTCTTATATGTAAAGTAGCCTTGTTATAAGAATTCCATGAAAAACATATATGAAGCACCTAGCACCAATTCTAGCAGATAATCAATTAATGTTATCTATTAGGGTGAAATATTCAGCTAGGTACCAAGATTCCTTAGTACCTTTAAAGCCTGCATAATGGCAGGTGGCAGAAGCTGCCCTGATTGTGTACCCACTGGCCCTTACTCACTAATATGCCTTTGGTGAGTAAACGAAGGAATGAAGGACTGCCATAATTAGCCTTTATATTTTAACCCCCAGCTTTACCAGTTTAACGAATCAACTCATTTTGCCATATCACACTTTAGTCTTCTCTACCTTCTATGTATCTCAATAGAGACCACCCTTATAATCAGAAGCAGGAACAACTGTTACCTGTGCATCAAGAGAGCTTTCTGGAATCAAATCAGCAAATACTTATTGATGGCAGACAGGTGAGCAGAGTGAGATCAGGAAAGAGAATTCTCAGGCTGGTTTCTAGAACACAGCTCTGAAAATGTATACAACACAGTAAAAATCTGGATCAATGGTTTGTTTTATTATTTGTTTTTAATATTAAATGATCTGATGACATAATATGAATCCTTATGTTCTGTTCTCATCTTTAATCTCATTGCATGCCAAGCACCCACTTCATAAATATGCTCACCTGAAACATTCAGACCTGCTGTCACTGTAAGAAAGAGTCCAGTCTTTCTCAGTTGGTGCCAAGGGATCTCAAAATGCTTTGGGGAGCTTGTTAGATTAACTTCCTCACACTTTTTTGGGTCCCCCCCCTACTCAAAATATGAGTATTTGCAATTCTGAGCAGACCTGAGGAGAGATGGACTGCACAAATGCTTCTGTAATCTATTTTTCATTTCTGAAATAGTGCACCTTGCTTTTCCTCTTATAGTATATCACTATTTGCTTGGTTTCACAGAACTGTTTTAATAAGAAAGTTTCATGAATATCCTGGGATTATAGTCTTTAAATGAACTTTCATGCCCATGATATAAGCCCTTTGGGTTCAAAACTAACCCACTTAAAAGCATCCGCTTATAACTACCAGCTGCTGGTTCTTTTCTCATAATACTCATGAGTGCACACACAGATACACACAGATATACGTGCATGCTTGTGCATGTGCACACACACACCTTCACAGGCAGTATATATGTGCAAACACCAAGAAGGGACAATGTATTGTAAAAATCGTCCTGTCGAGTTTGTGATCTAGAGTGAGTTACTGAGTGCTGATAAGTAAAGGAAGTGCAACCAGACAGTTTAATCCCCCAATTTCCTGTCTTCTAATCAGCCCCTGATTCTTTTGGTTCTAAATTAGAAACATTCCTGACAATATTCAGGACAGGTGAAGGAAAATCAACTAGAAAATAAGACAAAGCATTTATTTCTCTGTCTAAAGTTCACAGGAGAAATATGAGCAACGGAAATCCAGATTTTAAAAAGATAGTAGTCGTACATAGGCTAGTTTAGGTAACCAATCACATTTCACTCTGGGATCATAATTAGATTTAAAGAAAAAAAAAGGAACATAGTTTAATGTATTTGCTTCTCCCTAAGAATAGTAAATGCTATTTTAAAGGATGGAGTACAGGGCCAACCTAAAAGAAAATGATAAGGATAACTTCTTAATGTATGGGGGAGAAAAAAAAAAAAGAGGAAAACTCTATCTCATTCAGATTTCACTCAGAATTGATTATTTTTAGTTCTGTGAGAGAATAATGCTTAAAGTAGATGGAAACCTTTGAAGTTAATGCATATTCTTAGAAACTAATATAGTTACACATATTTACAATGGTGGATAAAATTTAAAGATTGTGCATTTTAAAATAAGCTCAGATAGAGCCACTGCACTCTGAAAGAAATACTTAAAAATAAAGTGTGCAAATGTATGAAATGCAAGGTATATAAATATATTTGCCACGGATTCTTTTAAAAATCTATCAGGTGCTGAGAATATGATATGCTTTATTATTTCCTGAATCTCTTCTTTTTGAGTCTTCATTTATAGCCATTGCAGCAATTTCCAAGTTATTTTCATCATTATAATGAAAGAGTGTAAGTTTCTAGACAAATTTTTATTAGGCAAAGTCTTCAAAGGAATATTGAAAAAAGCCATTTAACAAAAGTTGTTCAGTTGAGAATTAACATTTTAAAAATTAAAGTGGTAAATACAAATTAAGATGTGAACAACAACAGAAGGTTTTCATGAAATATGGGTTCTGAATTTTATGTCTGCAGCACTTAAGGTTGCCAATCATTTGGCAAGTAGGCTGAAGCTGAGGTTTTTAAATTTATTTTTTATTTTTTTTAATTGTCAAAAACAGTAAGACAGCATTTTGTAGCAGTATCTTGCTAATTTTCACATGTATACTTTAAAAATGAACATCTACAACACAAGGCACAGCATATCCCTCTTGCCCAAGTATTTTCCTGATATACAAAGTTTGAATTGTAAAAATACAAATCAGGTGACAAACATTTATTGATTGGAAAATTATATGTCAATTCCTAAGGTGAAATGCTCCCATAATCAGTGCTTGGGGACCTGGCAGGGGGGAAGCGGGTTTTAGAGTGATTTAGTAGCCTTCATTCCATAGTCACCACGAGTTTTTAAGTTGAATGTCAGAAGAAAGACAAGTGTATTTTGGGATTCACACAAAATTCTCCCATAGACTAAATCAATTACAAAGAGGAGAGTGTTTGTTCTGCCTTCATGTTAGGGCTGTGTGGGTAGAATGGAGGTAATTCCACTGGACAGAATTAAATTTTGAAGCATAGACACGCATCCGGGGTGCTCCCATCTCATTTGGAATAGAGAAAAATTTCATGAGGGTTTTCTTTAGTTTACTATGGGAAGGTTTCAACTAGAGATGTCACAACATAGCTAGATTAAGTTGATACGTAATATCTATTTCTTGATTTGCATGATTAAAGCATTAGAGAAGTGGCTCAGATATCAAAAGATTTCTCCTAAGTGGCAGCGCCAAAGGTAATTACTGTTAAAATGTACATGCTCGAACCCTGGTCGCTTGTTAACTTCTAAGTTGTTTACCACTCCAGGGGTTTTAATAAAAGTTTTCATTTGACTTTAGGATATCAAGAGACCTAGCTTGCTTCATTTGGATGTAATAAATGGATGTATCATTTCTTATATCCCACGTCCATCAAGACAACATTAGGTTCAGCCAAAAAAACAGTGATAGAGGACAAAGATATTCCTTCTCAGTATTTCACATTATAAAATAAGTATTTCTCAAACAAAAGTCATTGCTTTAAGACAAAGCTAAAATTTATGCTTAAAAAGAATTAAAGATTGATCTAGACAACCGACTCCCAGTTAGTTATCAAAAAGTGTGCTTAAAAACCAACTGTAAATGGGAGTTATGAGAGGGGGTGGGGATAGAGAGGGAAAGAAAGAGAGGTTGTTATTCTCAGGCTTTTATTAACCAGTTTCTTTCATCCTAGTGTGTCTTTATTACTTAGAAAAATAAAAATGATCTGGGGCTCTATCCATTCTCACCTAAAATTCTGCAGTAGGTAACGACTGTCTACAACCTGGTCCAACATATGCCCCCAAACTAAAACAAACAAACTCATTTGCCATACAAATTGTTTACGATTCATTAAAAAGCAAAATTGCATATCCCGGAGCTGGCAGCTGAGGCCGAGCCTCCACGGGCGGAGGGGGTATTCACTGAGTTGCCTTTGTATGCTGGGACGACCACGCTGGAGGTTCCCACTATGAACCGGAGTCTGTGCAGCCAGATGACACATGAGGTAATTTTAAAGCTTTATTTGCCTTTAGTGTGAAACTCAGATCTTGTACTGTCCTTTGCTTAGAGAATCTTATCAGCCAGGGGGACGTTTAATTTTTTTTTTCAGTTATTTGGGGAAAATTATTTGGGGTAGTGAGATGGGGATGTGGAAGGAGAGGGCATGAGTGCTATTTAAGGAAAGAGATCTAAGAGAAAATGTGAAATGTGTATTATTTTAATTAGTCCTCTCCCCCTTCATCAAAGTCCTTCCTCAATTTCCCATCCATAGTGGGAAATTTACATTAGAGTTATTTGTAACTGGTAGATCTAAAACGCAATGGCATGTGGTCAACTTTAAGGGAAACAAACAAACAAACAAAAAATCAATTTATCTCCTAGGATAACTTCTGTAAAGATTGCTCTGATTTCTCACGCTTTTCAAAGCAAAGCCCTAGAAGCAGAGAAGTAGAGAGAAACTTTCCTGCAATATGCAGCCTAAACAGCAGCATGTGAGCTTTCAGCATTGTTTATTTTTAGTCAACTGCATTGCTAAATGTTTCCACCACTTTTATATGTTATATTCCCGGCGGTAAAACATCTGTAAAATAATTTTAAATGAAAAGCAACTTCCAAGTAAACTTTACAAAAAAGAAATGACAGTTTTCCAAGTTTTAAAAAAAGAAACATTTGGTGATCTTTGCAAGAAATGAAAAAGATGACACAATTTGCCATAAAAAGTAACAGTCTATAAAATCTAGGAGCTCTTGAAATGCAAGGAAGTAGAATCTTTCCCCAAGAAAATGACATCAGCATAGTTTTTTTTTTTTTAAGCTTACAACTTAGCCTGGAAAATAATAGCCAAACCAATCAGTATATTCATTTCTAGTGTTTAACAAGCTGCAGAAGGTAAAGCAATAGGCGACATCAGCACATACAAGTAAACCATTTTTTTTTTTTTTTTTTTTTGGCTAGCAGAAACGCTAATGGGAAAATAAATACCCTGAATAAAAGTTCAGGGTCGAAGTGGATAGTCTACCACTAGTCTCATTAGCCAAAAGCTGCATGGAACATTGTCCTGAAATCACTGGTAAAGTTTCTAAGGTCTAGTTAAGAAATTGCAAGTTAAAACGCACATGTACACACATACCCACAACCACTTTTACTCAAGTCCTTGGAATGGACACACTGTATCCCAAGAAGCAGCCGAATAGAATCCTGCTGGTAGTTCACTTTTAATTGTCTCTCAGTCCTCCAAATTCCTAAAACTTGCCAAAATGATACCACCATTGGTCCAGGAAGGGGAAGGGAGAACTCTTTCTGCAGTTCATACAGTGAAAGCAGCCATGCCCTGTTTTGTAATTCCATTCGCCAGTCTCCCCCTTCAACATTACTCTCTCTGTCTTTTTTTTTTTTTTTTTTTTAAACTGATATCTATGTGAAATGAGCTGAAGTTCACGGTCCAGTTAGGAACGGATAATACATTCATTGTCCTGGCAGCAAACTTTTTTTTCACTCCCTGGAAGAATTCACGCTTGCCGCAAGAATAATAATTACGGAAAACTAGAAATGCACTGCTAACGAATTAATCCTTAACGGACACCACCCTAACGAGGGCAGTAATGATTTGAGGACTCTCTTCCTCACAGGACCTGCCTCTCCTGTGACAATGAGCTATTGTGCATCCTCCCAACCCACTCTACCTCTTATAGATCCAAGAAGTCAAAGGTTGTCTGGCCTGGTTGACCATGACATGTGAGTTAACTCATTCTGCGGGCGCATGATAGAACTTTATTAAAACTTTATTTGTATCCACAGTAACTACAAAGAAAGGATGTGTGGGTCTTTTCCACTCAGAGCTAGAGTTCATAAGAGAACTCTGACATAAATAAATGCAGAAAAGTTAGATGAGAGCTACTGGTTCCCTAATGGGAGACAGGGAGTTGGGGGGGACCCAGGGCAATTTCACAGGTGACTTCCAGCAACCCAATTACTGGGGCAAGACCAGGGCTGGCTTCTCCCCAGTGCCCAACATGCATCCCAAGAAAATACCAAAGCCAAGGAAAACCACACACCCGCTAGTCCCTGAAAACAAAACTAAAGGGGCCGTGAAACTAGAGAAAGGGGCAAAAGCTGAGGGGGGCAGAAGAAACATTTCATTTTCTACCCCAAGACCGGCTTGACTAAAAATACCCACACTTCCACCTTAAAACTTCTGATACTCTTTAAAAAAAAAAAAAATAGCAACCTTCAAATACTGTCCCATGGAAAACAAGGGCAAGCATTGCTGAGAACTCAAGTTGCAGAGTGGCAGAGAGAGAGGGAGGGTGGCAAGAGGAAGCAGTGTGAGACTGCCTCACTGAAGAGTGTGAAAAAAATCAAATGTGAGTTTGATGAATGTGAGGTCTGGGACATTTTGTCAAAGAGGGAGGGAAAGTAGAAAAGGAAAAAAAAAAAAAAAAAAAAAAAGGCAGTCCCCGCTGCCAACTCACCATCCACCAAGTTCTGGCCGAGATGTCGTAGCAGAGCTGCCATTTGATGGAGCCGTCGGAAGCTTTCCCTGCCATTACGCTGTCAGCAAGCTTCATCTGATGCTAACTCACGGGAGATAAGACACCTAATTGAGAAAACATTTGCAGTGGCATGTGGGGCAACATGTAGTCCGGTCCATACCATATGGAATCATGGGTAAAAAAAAAATCTCCTTGACAATGAACCAATCTCTCACAGACCCAGTGGCAAGGTGAAGTGGAGATGAAAAGTCTTCTGCTGCTAGCACTGTCTCCTCTCTCCTTTTTAAAAAACAAGAGCCCACTGCTACACATCAAAGGGAGGTGGTTAAAATTAGGGCTTCATCACTCAGATGATTTTGGTCTGCAAGGTTTTTCCTTTCCTTCCAACAACCAATCCCCCCCTCTTTTTTTTTTTTTTTTTTTTTTTTAAGGAGAATAAAGAGATTTAATAGGACAAAGGCAGGTAGTGGACTGCGGAGGGAGATCGCCACAGGCTATTAGCCTAAAATTTCTGCTTGACAGATGGAACTGCTTAGAGACTATCATGCAATGTTTTGGGCTTTTTTTTTTTTTTTTCCCCCTACCCGCCCCCCCCTCGACTTTAAGTCTGATTCAGTATCTGTTTTTCACAGCCACTTTTTTCAAGAACGTGAGCTGTGCATTTAAAAAAAAAATGTTTAGTTCAGTTTTGCTGTCTTACACATCTCGGTTGGAAGCAAAGTGAAAAAGTCTAGAACTAAATCTGGGAAGAGCTGAACAGGTTTTCCAAGGAGTAAAAACAATTCTAGGGGGAAATATTTCTCCTTCTTTACCTTATTATTATTATTATTTTAAATTAAATTATTAGTTAATTTGGTTCTGAAAGGATCTGAATATGAGATGACAGCCTTCGAAGTCCTTTGATATATTTTTTTTTTTGGATGTGTGTTTTCATGTGAGTAAATAAATACTTTACTGACATGTTACAAGTTGTATCTGAGGCGAGGCACACCCTATATTTTCTGTTGCCTTTAAAAAAATTAATTCTGGACTTCTCCATCCTTAGAAAATAATCGGTCATTATCCATTCAGTTTAACACAATTCAGGCTAAACTTGACATGGGTACCTCCTTAATCAGGGAAAATCACTTCTGATTTCCTTACTGTAACTCAGCCATTTTTTTTTAATAGGGATTTTTAACCACACGTTCTTTTTTTTTTTTAAGCATTAAAAAAAAAAATCAACCAACCGCAGTATGAACCTATCAATAAGAAGGGCTGTAAAAACAATTTTTTTTTAAGTGAGAAAAACTCTAGACAACTGCTGAATTTCAACCATTTTATTTAGGATCAAGGGATGGGGGTGGGAAAGGAAGTAAAGAGAATGACTTGAACTTGTTATATTTTATTCCTTTAAACCAAGTGACATGAGAAACTGCAGAAATAGCTTTATAAGAGCTGCGTACCAAACATCTCCTAATTTTTTTCTGAACATAAGCAATTCTTTGATCCCCAGGAACCTACCAGTGAAACTCTACAGCTCTTACATCAAGACCTTCAATGTGGGCACTTCAGAGCATGGGAGAATTTACCTACCACTATTTCTCAGAGTGATTGAACTGTGATTATTTTAAAACAGTTAAGCACTGACAGCCCAAGTATCCACTGAATTTTTTTCAATCCTATTTTTGATGAGCAAATATTTTGATAAACTGATTCAGATCATAAACTCTAAGTTCCAAAGAGGTTAAATTTGGTGGCTTTTTGCTTTCTTATTTCTGATCTCTTCCTTAGTAGGTATTATTTTACCCATTTAGCATCATGGTATTATGGTAGATAGTTGTTTTGACAAAAATAATTTCATTAAAGCAGATTTCATCCAGTTGCACCAGAAATGTTTTCTAATTTCAAGCCTGATGTGCGGAGTGCATCTAGGAGTAAACCACAAATAAAATAAATAAAACACTTTTTTCCCCTTTCTCAGCTCTCATTGTACTTGGATTTCTTCTCATAGTAAGAAGGTAGGAGTTGGTACCGAGAATTAATATCAGAAGTAAATATTGTTATCACTCTTAGCAAGCCTCTTTGTATTCTTTATCACCCTGGTTTCCACTCTCTTTTCAGAAGTGGCTGCGGTAGCACAGGAAATTTTAGTTACCTTTAGTGCCCCCTGAATGGCACATGGTCCTTCTACCAGACACTTGCCCGGGGCTTGCCTGCCGGAACATCGATTGCCTTGTGCAATTGCAGTGTCATTAAAATGACTTGCCCTTTCTTCAGTTTTCCATCTAGAGAAAGATAAGGAAAGAAGTTGTGAATTTTATACAAAATGTAAAACAGCATCCCCCTAAAAAAAATGGAAAAGGAAAAAGAAAAAAAGAAATAAAGTAACATTCTGTCTTTGTACCAGCCTGCAATTCCATATCATCCACTCTGACTTGCCTCTGACAAGTAGCCCAAAACCAAAGTTTCCTTGTGTTAGGGTCCCTCCAGCTTCCTCCTGGGGGCATATAGGCACATGGATATCTTGGACATCTGAGCCCACAGCTTTACAGTTTCTAAGTTTGTTCCACAGCAACCTGTGAAGTTGGTGGCGTCTCTTGTGAGAGCCGTGACGTTTCTGAGCCAGAACATCCTATGTATGCCCATTATTTATGAATGAATGGGGCATAAAGTAAACTGGAGTCCAGATTTCACTTTGCGAGTGATGAAATACCAGGCAAGATGTTGCAGGAGATGGCACAGTAGTTTTGAACAAAGAAATGATAACTATGATTGGATAATAGTGTTTTAAATCCAGAACAATTAGGTGCATTTAACTTTATCATTGTTCTCTCTTCCCCATACCGCAATCAGTCCTTTCATAGTGTGCCCCTTTGTTAATAGCCTTAAAACAAGATTAAATAAAACATGTTAAATATTGCAATTATTGTGGGAAATAAAATTATTTGGTGAGCATAATGGGGAGCAATTCAAGCATTTAACATGATCCAGGAAACGCTACTCCAAACAATTGCATTTGCTTTATGCATTTTTCCCCTTTGATTGCTGACAGATGCCTTTTTGGAAACAAACATCTAAATGGTTTGCCTTCAGTCAGAAAAAAAAAAATATAACAGAGAGCGGCTACATGTTTTGAATTTAACTCTTGTCATTTGAATATTTCTTCCCAGTGTACGTGAATGAATCTAAGGCAAAAACAGCACTCCCCTCAAGAAATAAGCCCGTCAGAATTTGGCTTTCTTATTTCCTTTGAGCATGCATTATAAGAAGTGAGATGCCCTAGCCTTGGAGTCAGGTGGCCAGGAACAGAGGGATGA
This sequence comes from Urocitellus parryii, assembly GCF_045843805.1. Lineage (NCBI taxonomy): Eukaryota > Metazoa > Chordata > Mammalia > Rodentia > Sciuridae > Urocitellus > Urocitellus parryii. The sequence goes on along the minus strand of NC_135541.1, from coordinate 43,147,248 downwards.
TGGGGGAGTATGACAAAGGGAACCGACTTTTCCTGATGTGACACCCTGGGCATGTCACTTTCCAGCCTCACTCTGGTCATCCTGGCCAATGGTCCCCCAGTGAAGAACCTCCTTTTGTTTAATGGAAAGAATATCAGAGAGCTCAGAGGATGGAGGATTCCCATCTGGGTCTTTCCTGCAGTGCATTTGGAAAAGACTTTGGAGATTCTGCCGCCAACAGGTGTACAATACCAAGGAGAGGTTTTGGTTTTTGTTATATGTCATTAAAAGGCAATATGTATTGGGATGTAAGTGTTTTTCATAGGCTGGAGAATAGAGCCATTGAGAGCACTGTTTATGAAGTCTTATAGTCTGGCTCTGCTGGTTACTGTGTAACCTCTCCCAGATTACTTGACCTCTCTGATTCTGTGTCCCATACTAATTAGGAAAATAAAGACAATAGCATTTATTAAGTTTGCCTGTCTGTGCATATATATAATCATAGTTAAAAGCAAAAATATGCATCAGGTGACTGGTCCCTGATAGGTAATGAGTGTTCAGTCAAAGATATCATATTGTTATTGATGTTTTGTTTTTATTAGACCCCTCTTGAGCAGAGGCCCCTGTCTTCCCTTCTGGCCCTTGAGATTCTTGAGGGCAAGGGCCATGTCTTACTCATCTGATTAACTATAAGATTCAAGTGCTGGGGAAATAGTAGGGGTGGCTCCCTCAGTGGTTTGGGAAAGCTAGTAAACAGGCACAGAATATTTAGTCAAGGTGAGTTCGATTGCGTTCTTCTTATACGTGCCCAGACTTTTCTTCAATGCTGGCTCAAGCTGTTGCCCTTCTAGTATGTCATCTACCTTCCCAACTTAATGCCCCCCGTCCACAGGGACCTCTGGCTCCTTTGACTTCCTACTGCCTCCTTATCTGTATCATCCACTGGTGCTTTATAGAGACTGGCTGTATCACTACCTGTTTTTGATGAACATATGTCTTTTATTCATTCATCCATTAAATAGCAATTTTTGCAGTGCAGGCAATTAAATTTTTTTCCCTCCTTTTTAAGTTTTGTTTCCAGGACCCATGAAAATGTGAAACTCTAGAAGAGCAACTTGATTTTGAATGCAGCATACAGTTCACAGCTGACGTTCATTGATTGAGTGCTTCCTCTTGGGCAGGCACTGTTCCAAGAGCTTTATGTAATTTTTTCCAGGTAGGTTCCTATGAGGTAGGATCTATTATTAGCCTCATTTTACAAACAGGAAAACAGACTCCAGGAGGTGAAGTGACTTGTTTAGGGTTCCAGAGTTAGAGGTGGAAGGAAGCCCATGCCTAGGAAACATGAATCCAGAGCTTCACTTCTCTGGCGTTGTCTGCTAAATCAAGAAAGGAGGGCAATCACAGGATTGAGCGCCTGCTACGCACCTTCTTTAAAGGTGATTTAAGGTCTGATGTGCCACGGAACTTCCACAACATCCCCAGGAGGTGGCGATTATTATTTTCAATTGGCAGGTCAGGGTCCAAAGGGCAGGAGCCTAAAGATCCACACCAACCAAGAAGAGCATAGATTCAGCCCTGCATCTGCTTGATAAAAAAAAAAAAAAAGAAGAAAAATCCCATACCTTTCCTCGTCTTCCAACCAGCTACAGCTAGCTCTCAGAAGATATTTTGTGTTTCTTTTGTACAGTTCAATGTTGGGCTCAACAGCTTTGAATAATCAGAATGTTAGAAGTGACAAAATTAGAAATGTACCCTATTGCTGAGGCTATGGAGGAGTTTAGGGTAATGGGTACCTGAGATTTAAAAAAAAAAAAAAGCCTGTACTGGATAGGGATTATCTACTGTTAACACCTAGATCTTTCCTCTAACTGTAGTCAGGTGGAAAATCCTAAGGGTATTCACGACATCACTATCTAACCCTACTAATGAGCGTGTACTCACGCGTCAGCCCTGGCGTGAGAGGAAGAATCATAGGTAAGCCCCCAAGTGCCAAGCTCTTTGGTGGAATATTTATTCTTTTTTGATGAAAGAAATCTAGTCCTCTGCACAGGTACACATCATCACCAGGTGAGACTGTGGTGACTTAAATAAACAGGTGCACCAAGTCACCTGGCACACTTTCCTCACCCTATGGCAGAAGTGAATTACATGAAGCTGAAAAGGGTGAAATTGTGGAATGCCAGGGGGGTCCAGACAGCCACATCCATTTTAAGGAGATGCCCAGAGATTGCTCAGATTCTTGATTGTGTGTATATATATATATTTTCTTGAGAGAAATATTGATAATGTTTTCAGGAGAAACTCACCTGCCATATCCTGCACAGAATGAGTTTTCTTCTTGGTAGCGGTTCTTGTGCCTCGCTTCCATTTGAAAATTCTTTGACTCTCTCTCTCTATTTTCTGTTAGCCGGCTGCCACCCGAGATTGGACTAAACCCTCTGTCCCTTGTTAAAAAAGAAAAAAAAAAAAAAGAAAACACACACAGCACAACCCTCTAATAAGTATATTCACAACTTCTATGCGAGGCGCTTAAGAAAACGAAAAGGTTAATATATTCTAACTAGATGTTAGGTATAGAATGTCAGATCTGTCAAATTTCATTATAACTTGCTGCTCATTGGAAAAGATTTGATTTCTTTTGCCACTGTCCTACTATGTTCAAGTCACAGACTGCCAGCAGCAGCCCACTGAAGACCACAGGCTGGCAGTGAGCGGGCTCGAGTGGGAAACCAGCCGCAAGGACCATCTGTTTCCGATTTCTAGCTGAGCCAAGATGTGCAGCGGAGTGCATTCCATTCACCAGGCCAGCTTCTCCCCTGCTCAAGTTATTAGTGTTACAAGTGAAATGATCTTTTCCAAACAGCAGGGGAGCTATAATCCTTATGGAACAGGACTTTAAAACACACATGCACTCACAAAACACACACACATCACACACACACACACAACATTCAGACATCTTTTGTTAAAGTTGTGGGGGAGGCTGCTTGTAAAGTGAGTTACAGCCTTTATGGGGTTTATAAAGCATGTTTTATTAAGCATGATCACCTCTGAGGCAGCAGCATATACTTTGGCCTCATTTAGTCTAATTGAATGATCAACTATCTTTAGGATGCCTTTTGTGACCCTGGTTAAAAATGATAAGAAGGAGGTATTTAAACTGCCTTTAAATAAATGAACCACTTTCAAAATGATCATGGATTTTTAGGAATAATCAATGGGAGCCCTTGCGCTCTGCTGGCCCAGGAGAACCAGTCTCATAGATGTGGCCAGAGTGGAGGCTTCCTAGCCAGTTATTCTATGTCAAAGGATCCATGTGGCTGGGGCTGTTGTATAAGTTGGGCGGGGGGGGGGGGCAGTGTTCAACTATATCTTTTTTATTTGGTGTTGATCTTCTGCCTGTTTCAAGACTGATAATTTTTAGAAAAATTTGTAGGTGAAGAAGCAAAGCTGATTGTGAAACAATGTGATAAAAATGATAAGAGAAGACCTTGATTAATTATATTCCAAGCCTGTATTAGTAACAGGTGATCACTATTAGGTGCTCAGAGAAAAAAGACATGAGGTCCACTTTCAAGGACCTCTGCAGCTCTCACTGGGGAAATGGATGCAGGAGCAAATACATACGTGACAGAGTGACAGGCCAGAGTAGGGCACTCTGGGTACTTCCAATGATGTGTTGCCTGACTCTGTGTTGTCACAGGTCCTCTGTAGGCTTCTCTGCAGAACAGGGATGGTGAGGGATGGTTATGAGAGTTCAAAGAACTATAACCTAGCATATAAAAGGACAAAGGTCCCTCACAGACACCTGGCAGTTCTTCCTGTATGGTGGTTTCTTCTAGTTCCCCCCCCCCCCAAATACTTGCTGACTTATAAATCAAGACAGGTTTCTCTTTTGTGGAGGAGAGGCACACTGAATCTAGGAAGGTTGCCTAGGCTGTGACTCCCTGCATGTGTCAGTAGCCTTATATCACAGGTGTCCCAAGGGCAAGGCCAGCTGAGGGCGCTGCATAGAGTTAGAAATAATGAGGTGCCTAATCAAGCTTTGGGTTCATGGTGAATGAGAGAATGATTTTTGCAAAAATGGACTTGTTTTCTCAAAGCAGAGATCACATACATACCATTCATTTCAAGTGAGGAGGGGGGAGAAGAAAGACCAAGTCTCTTATTTTGCAGGTTAAGAAAATGAGGCCCAGCAGAGACAATTACTTGGAGTCATCGAGCAAGTTCATGTCAAGGACAGGGCTCCAATCTAGAGGTGGTAGTTGTCAGTGACTCTGTTGGACTCTGCACTGGTGGTTTCATAGTGTTTGAAGAACTGTGTCCTGAATTGCATTCAGATGCACATGAGCTCCTGCCAATGCTGCTGCTTCTACTGGTATTATATGCCTGGCAGTGTCATCAATGTCCTTACTCGTGTTTATGGACATTACTGGAGGTTATCTGCAGAGCTCCTTTATTGAGTAGATAGAAAAGCAATGTCCCACATAGATTTGCTGAAAGCAAAGTTTGGGACTTGTGTGAGGCTTGTGGAGGGAGATTCTCATGCAAGTTTATTGGGGTGGCTGGATCCACATCTACAGGGGAATGCAGGAAGGCCTAGGCAGGGGAGGAGTTAATCAGTTCAGTTCTAACCCAGGCCCAGTGAATCCACAGGGAACTGGAAGCTGAGTGCCCTTGCAGAATTATCCTGAATTGGGGGAAGGATGCCAGGACATGGTATTCCTGCAGTGACTAAGCAGCCACTGAATAAGAGCTGTCTCAGGGAAAAGTAAAAGACCACACTAGGCAACAAACAGAGACCAAACCCAGAGGAGTCCCAGTAGCTGGGAGAGCAGTTGGATGCCCAGGACCCACTCACATCCAGAGGAGTCAACAAGTTCCTTAACCCTGAGATATATAGTCCACGGCTCTACACGTTTCTGAATGGCAGAGACCAGGTTCCACTCTCCATTTTGACAAAATCTATCTGGTAAATCTGGGAGTATCCCTCCTTCTTCAGAAACACCAGGGAGCAGAAAAAGGTAGACAAGGCATTGAGGACAATGCTGGGCATTTCCTGGCTCGTCAAGTTGCCCAGTGACAGGCGCTTTTTATGGCAAATACAGAAGTTCAGTGAATGAATGAAAGTGCATTTGGAGTGGGTCTAGACACAGGCAGTCAAGTCTCTGAGCCTCTAAAGAGTCTTGGTGGAAGCACTGCTGGCACATTCCAGGGACATTGCATCTGTGGAGAACAGGAGTGGGTGGTGGGGGGGTGGGCAGGAAAGTCAGCAGGGGAGTGAAAATTGTTGTCTCTTATATTCCAGATGTTTTCATCTCTACCATAGAGCACCTGGTCAAGGAAAAACACACACACACAAAAGAAACCCCCAACTCTGAAGCATTCATGGTAGGCCATGATTAAATTCTTTACTTCAGAGATATACTTTGGAGGGTAAATTAAAGTCCTCATGGTTTCTTTTTAAAAAATTTTTCATTTGTTCTAATTAGTTGTACATGACAGTAGAATGCATTTTGACACATCATACACAAAAGGAGTATAACTTCTCATTTGTCTGGTTGTGCATGATGTAGATTTGCATAGGCCATGTAATCATATGTGCACATAGGGTAATCATTTCCAATTTATTCTACTATCATTCCTATCCCTATGCCCCCTCCCCTCCTTTTACCCCCTTCTCTTTATTCCAAAATACCACTGTATCTCCCCTCCCCATGCCCACCCCTGCTTATTGTAAATCAGCATCCATATATCAGAGAAAACATTTGGCCTTTGGTTCTTTGGGACTGGCTTATTTTGTTTAGCATAATATTCTCCAATTCCATTCATTTACCAACCCCCCAATGATTGCTTAAAAGGGAAAGTGTTTGGTAAGGAGTTGGAAGAAGGCTTTAGCGTATCCTCCCTCCTCCTCTGCTCCCCAGCTCTTCAATTTCTTTTTATTTGTGTCCTCCATTAGATTCTTTTATCTTTCTATAACATTGAAGAAAGAAGCCATCTGAAGTTTTGAGCTGAGGTCCATTTTGCATTTTACTGGTAGTGCACATGATATGAATGGCTGTAAATCCTACGGGTACCCAGATCCTCTAGACAATCATTTTTCCTGAACCTTGATGGAAATTTGTTTCTGTTTGTTCTTCCCTGACCTACACATTGCACAATCAGTTTTGCAGGGGATCACAGACTGCCCCTCATGAGGAACAGGGTTTCCATATCCATTTTGGGTGATTTTCCTTTCATTTCTGTCCTATTGGCCAGGTGTGAACTTCTCCCTTGACTCTCTCTGCCTCTCCACATCCCATTCAGAGCACATACTTTCAGTTAACTTTGATTTGTCTCTCTCTCTCTCTCTACTTTCCTACTTCCATTCCTCCCTTTTATTCTTCCTTCCCATTTTTATCGAGTTCCTCTTATATTCTGTACACTGTACTAATTACTAAGCTGTGCAATTATAATCAGGACTTCAAAGCTCTTGTCCTTGGAGCAGATAACCAAGCCACTCCAATTCAGTGTGTAGTCCCTGTGTTGGGAAAATACGGGGCATTAAGGGAGAACAGAAAAGGCCTTCAAACTTAGCAGAGAGATGTTGTTACTGGTGGGTTATGCATTTTCTGCTACAAGTAATAGTGAGGTTTGGCTTGAAGGATGACAAGGGTTAGGGCAGGTATTGGGAGGGGAATGATTGTCAGAATGTTGCAGGCCAAAAGAGGAGCATGGAAAAGACCTGAAGGGAGCCTGGTAGCTTGGTTCTCCTGAACACTGCTTCATGAGGCTGGAGAGCCTCACAGTTCCTCACCATTTTTTCTCTCTGGGAATGGATGTATGGTCCGCCATTTTATTTCTGCATGGCCCATGGGCTAAGAGTGGTTTTCACCTTTCCAAATGGTTAGTAAAAAATGAAAAAAAGAAGAATAATATATTGTGAGACTTAACTATTATATAAAATTCAGATTTCAGGGTTTCATAATGGAGTTTAGGTGACATAGTCGTGCTCATTTTATATATTGTCTACAACTGCTTCTGTGCTATGGCAGCAGAGAAACAAGTATGATGGGAACCCTATGGCTTCAGGAGCCTGAAATGCTTACAATCTAGCACTTTACAGAAGAAGGTTTTATGACCCCTGGCCTAGAACACAGAGCTCAGGGCATGGAGTGCAACAAGCCTGGATTGCAACTCTGGTTCATTGGCTTTGAGCTGTGTGACCTTTGGAGAATTTCTTATACTGTGTTGATTTCCTTATTTGCAAATGATAATAACAGTATTTTGCAGGCTTGTGAAGATGGAAGAGGATATTTCATATAAAGCTCCTGGGAATAGTAAGTCCTGACATAAATTTATTAATCAAAATAGTTAATGATAATTTCACTGCTTTGTGTGATTAATAAGTGATAATATAAATATGATACCATTTTGAACTTCTGTAATCATTGTCATAATGTCTGCTTTGGGAATTTCTGTTAATAGATCAATAGGTAAAAAGAAAATTATATTTGTGAAAGTGAGAGTAGAAAGCTGTTTCCAGAGCTCCTCAAAATAATAATTATAGCTGAACTTGATTGATTACCTGCAGTGACACAATGCTGTGTAGTTTGCAGGAATTGTCTCACTTGATCATCACTTCAAACCTAAGAGGTAACTACTATTGTCATTCAGTACAGAGGCTCAGAGAGGTTATGTAATTTAACCCACGTCAGCTAGTAGGAGGTAGAGCATGACTTGAGCTGGGACAGTCTGATGTCAAAGTTTCTGTTTCAACCACTCTATTTTTGCACATATCTGAGGAGAACCAGAAATCCTCAATGCAGAGTTCACACTGATCCTGGGTAGTTGGCATATTGGAATATTAGTCTGAAACAAGCTCTACACTGGTATCAAACAGGAAAATGCTGTTGCAACTCCCTGAGTGAATTTCTCAGAGGAGCCCCATAACACGTACAACTAAGATACCTTCTTGAGCATTGTCCTATAAAGGTGGTCTCATGTGTCATCCATTATTTGCGTTTGGGGTATTAGTGAGATGCACTGGGTGTGTACAGATGGAGGATGTTGGTCTGTATTCCTGGGACAGCATGTTGTGATTGATCAGATCTGTTTGGTTTTCAAGAATGTGCTCACAAATGATTCCACCAACAACCAAACTATTACATATGCATATATGATGGTCTTAATTTGGTAATTACATTGTAATGGTTAATTTGAAATTTTCAACTTGATTGGATTAAGAGATGCCAAGGATTAAGAGGCTTATGGGTGTATGGATAAGGGTGTGTCTAGGAATGATTGGCATGTGGGATAACTGAAATGGAGACTCTCCCTAAGTATGGGCAGCACTGTCCATGGCTTGGATGGAATAACTGTTGGAACAACAAGGAAGCAACGATTCTTCTTGAACGGGTTCTTGATTGCTGCTGTGATCATCTGAGGATATAGGACTCTTTGCTCTTCACTCTTCCAAAGTGGACTCTGCCAGAGATTCCCCAGAAGTCTCTGGTCTCGGACTAGAGTTGCACCATTGATCCCTCTTGTTCTGGGGCTTCAGCCTCTTGGACTGTGCAGCTACTGGTTCTTCCAGCTCTCCAGTCTGCAGACTGCCATTGTGGGCTATCCAGCTTCTGGTCACGTAAGCCAACCTAATAAATATCCTTTTTATAATTATACCTCCTATTGATTCTATTCCTTTAGAGAACCCTAATATATACATGTATATTTTGTAAATATTAAAAAGATGTAAATGTATCAGAATATTCAGTAGCTGTCTGCCTCTAAGGTCTCCAGGAAATAATGGCAAACATTATTGTTATTTTTACTTCTATTTCTTTTAAAAAATTTTTTAAAATTTATTTTGTATTCTATTTTGTTATATATGACAGCAGAATGCATTACAATTCATATTACACATATAGAACACAATTTTCATTTCTCTGGTTATACACAAAGCATAGTCATACCGTTTGTGTCTTTATACATGTACTTAGGGTAATTAATATTAATATTACCATTATTATCTCATTCCACAGTTTTTTCTACCCCCATACCCTTCCCTTTCCCCTTCCAGTCCTTTGTCCTGTCTAGAGTTCATCTAATCCTCCCATGCTCTCCCCACCCAAACCCCATTATGAATCAACATCCTTATATCAGAGAAAACATTCCACATTTGGGGCTTTTGGAATTGGCTGACCTCTGATTTTACCTCTATTTCTACCTCCAGAATTTTTTGTAATTGCACATTAATAAAATAGTACAGTGAATTGATACTATGTGTCAAAGTCTTCAACATCTCTAAGTTATTTAATTTCATAATTCCACCTCTGCTACCATGAAATATTGTATAAATAGATATATGTTCATGTAAAGCCATTTGAAGTGGGGAAAAGAATTGGAAATATTGTATTGTGTGGCACAATGATATCAAAGCACATTATGTAGCCATGAAAGAAAATGCTGTCTACGGATAGGAAATGCTTATGCTGTAATATTGTGAAAAAAGCATGATACAAAATTGGACATTAAGAATTAACATGGTTCAGTGAAAACCCAACAACCTACTCATTAAAAGACAAAAAGAAAACACATTCAAGTATTAATGGTTGTGTATGTAATGGATAGGAGTATACATTTTTCTTCTTTTTCTGTTTCTATGTAATTTCAATTTCAATAGTTCCTTTAACAAATGGATATTATTTCTGTAATGGAAACAAATAGACACTAAAACACTCTTGAACTTGGAAGTGTGTGTCCACTGGTGATAAGTCTTCATTTCCCCTCCCTCCACCTCCCATCACCTGTACCTTTATCTGCGCTGCCTATTGTGATTAGCTGGGTATTTCTCAAGTTGGGCAAAAGATGCTTTATGAGTTGCGATGAATACCAAGCTGGGAACCAGGACAAGTGGATGCTAGCCAGGGCCATGCCACTAACTCACCATGTGCTTCTAAAGGGGAGTTGATATTAGTATCCCTCTAAAATTTTGTAAGTTTATTTTTTACTGTGATATTGAAAAATATGATACTGACATTATAACATTTTAAGTTCTTGGTATAGTATTTTAAAACAATATTACATGGTAGAGCTCTAGGACTTTTTCATTTTGTGTGACTGAAACTCCACATCCTGCAGTTAGCAGCTGCCCATTTCTTTCTCCTCTAGTCCCTAGCAATCACCAGTCTACCTGTTGCTTTTCAGAGTTTGACTATCATATGTAAGTAGAATTATGCAGTATTCGTTCTTCTGTGATTTTTATTTTACTTGCCATAAGGCCCTCATGGCTCATCTTTTAAAAAATTGCTGAATAATATTCCACAAGGTGGAGATCCCATATAATGTTGACTCACTCACTCACCAATGGAAATTTAGGTTGTTTCCAGCTCTTGATCCTTGTGAATAATGATGCAATTAACAGAGGAGTGTAGATATTTCTTGGAGATCCTAATTTCAATTATTTTGGATAAATACCTTGAGGTAAGATAGTTGGATCTTATGATAGGTCTATTTTCAAGCTTTTGAGAATTCGATGCTGTTTTCCACAACTGCTACATACACCATTTTATATTTCTACCTGCAATTTCTCCATCTCCTTGCTAGCACTTGTCATTTTCCAATGTGAGGTGGTGTCTCATTGTGGTTGGATTTACATTTCCCTGATGATCAATGTTGTTGACTATTTTTTTCATCTACTTGTTGGTTACTTGGGTATCTTCTTTGGAGACACATCGGTTTAAATACTTAGCTTATTTTTCAACCAGGATATTTATTTTTTTATTGTTGAGTTGTAGGATTTCCTTATACATTTTGAATACTCAACTTTTATCAGATATATAATTTTCAAATATTTCCTCCCATTTGCTAGATTGGCTTTATCTGTTAATTGCTTCATTTGCTGTGTAGAAACTTTATGGTTCAATGTAGCACTACATGTTTATTTTTGCTTTTAGTTCCTGTTCCATTGGTATTATAGTCAAGAAAACATTTCCAAGATCAATGATATGGAGATTTCCCCTTATATTTTCTTTCAGGAATTTTATAGTTTCAGGTCTCACATTTAAGTCTTTAAGATAATTTAAATTGATTTTTGTGTATAGTGTAAAATAAGGATCCTCTTTCATTCTTTTCATGTATGAATATCCAGTTTTCCCAGTACCAATTATTACAGAGACCATTCTTTTACCATTGTGCACTCTCAGCACTTTTGTAGAAGATTATTTGGTCATGTATGTCTGAATATTCCCCACCCCCGCCATGCCCCGGGCTTTCTGTTCTGTTTCAATAGCACATTTCTATTCTTATGCTAAAAGAAACCAATTTTTAAATGTTGATTCTCTATCTTGAAAATTTGCTAAAGTTATTAGTTCTAACAGCTATTTGTACGTATGTGGACTCTATGGTGTTTAATATATAAGACTATGTTGTCTATGAATGGAGATAATGTTACTTCTTTTCTAATTTGAATGCCTCTGATTTCCTTTTCTTGACTAATTGCTCTGGCTAGGACTTCAGTATTGTGTTGAATAGAAGTTCTGAGAGTATGTGTCTTTGCCTTCCTCTTGAACTTCAAGGAAAAATTTTCATTTTTTTATCATTGACCATGATGTCAGCTAGGGGCTTGCCATATATGGCCTTTATTGGAGTGACATAATTTCCTTTTACTCATAGTTTTTTTTATAGTGTTTTATTATAAGTGGGTGTTAAATCTTGTCAATTGATTTTTTCTGTATCTATTGAGATGATCACATGTTTTAGTCAGCTTTTGCACCACAGTAACTAAAAGAACTGACAATAACAATTGGAGGAGTAAAAGTTTATTTTGAGGCTCATGGTTTTAGAGATCTCTGTCCATAGATGGCTGACTCCATTCCTCAGGGCCCAAGGTCAGGCAGGATATCATGGCAGAAAGGAGAGGTAAAGGAAAGAGAGAGAGAGAGAGAGAGAGAGAGAGAGAGAGAGAGAGAGAGAGATGTGTGTGTGTGTGTGTGTGTGTGTGTGTGTGTGTGTGTGTTTTGAGTGGGGAAAGAGTAAGATCAGGGACAAGAGACACCTCTGCAGGCATGCCCTTAGTGACCTACTTCTTCCAACTGGGACCTACCACTTACAGTATCCACCACCTTCCAAAAATGCCATCAAATTATCAATCCATTAGTGGATAATCCACTGATGAGTTCTGAGCTCTCAGGACTCAATTATTTCCTAAGAGCCCCATCTCTGAACATTGCTGTTCTGGGGACCAAGACTTCAACACAGAGCTTTGGGGGTAAAATTCAGAACTAAACCATAGCATGAGCTAAAATTTTGTTATTTTTGGTGATCTTTTCAAGAAATGATTCTTACCAACAATAAAAATTACATAACATATATGCAATGAAAAAATTAATTGTTTCAATAATTGTTTCTATTATTTTCCTGTTGTATATTTTATTTATTTCTGCTTTAATCTTTATTATTTATTCCGCTGTATACTTAGTTTACTCTTATTTTTAGTTCCTCAACATATAAAGTTAGATTATTTATTTGAGCTCTTTCTTTTTTCTTTTCTTCTTCTTCTTTTTTTAAATATGAACATTTACTATGACATTTCTTCTTAGAATCTATTTGCTGAATCATATAAACTTTTGTATGATGTGTTTTTGTTTTCATTAGTCTTAAGATATTTGCTAATTTACCTTTTGATTTACTCTTTGGCCCACTAGTTGTATAAAATTGTGTTGTTTAATTCCACATATTTGAGAATTTCCTTCTGATATTGAGTTTTAGTTTCATTTCATTGTGGTTTGAAAAGACACTTGGTATATGATTTCAACCATGAATTAGTTAAGACTTGCTTTCTGCCCTAACATGTAAAGTTCCATGTACATTTGGGAATGTGTGAGTGGTGCTGCTGTTGGGTGGAAAAGTTTTTATATGTCTATTTAGATTTTCTGGTCTATGGTGTTGCTCTACTATTTTTATTACTTTTTTATGGATGTTCTACCAATTTATGAAAATGGAATATTTGTGAACTCCTATGATTAATACAATACTTTATATTTATACCTTCATTTCTTTCAATGTTTGTTTCAGACATTTGTGTACCCTGATGTGTTAAGTGTGTAAATTACATATTTATAATTGCTATGTATTCCTGGTAAATTGACCCCTTTAATTATTATGTAATATTGTTCTTCATCTCTTTGTGTCAATTTTTGGCAATTTAATGTGCATTTTTTCTGATGTGAGTTTAGCTACCCCTGCTCTCTTTTGGTTACCATTTACAAGAAATATTTTCCCCATATTTTACTCTCAGGCTATGTGTGTTTTTAAATCTACAGTGAGTCTCTTATAGATAACTTTTAGTCGTATCTTAATTTTTAAAATCTCTTCAGTCATTCTGTGTTTTGTGATTGGGGATTGAATCCATTTGCACTTTAAATAATTACTGATAGAGAAATGCTTTTTAAAATTAATTATTTAATTTATATATGAAATCAGAATGCATTACAATTCTTATTACACATATAAAGCACAATTTTTCATATCTCTGGTTGTATACAAAGTATATTCACACCAATTTGTGTCTTCATACCTGTACTTTGAATAATAATTTCCATCACATTCCACCTTCATTTCTAACCCCATGCCCTCTCCCTTCCCCTCCAACTCCTCTGCCCTATCTAGAGTTTGTTTATTTCTTCCATGCTCCCTCTCCCTACCCCACTATGAATCAACCTCCTTATATCAGAGAAAACATTTGATATTTGGTTTTTGGGATTGGCTAACTTCACTTAGCATTATCTTCATCTATTTACCTGCAAATGCCATGATTTTATTCTCTTTTATTGCTGAGTAATATTCCATTATGTATATACGCCACATTTTAAAATCCATTCATCTATTGAAGTGCATCTAGATTGGTTCCACAATTTAGTTATTGTGAATTGTGCTGCTATAAACATTGATGTGACTGTGTCCCTATAGTATGCTGTTTTTAAGTCCTTTGGGTATAGACCGAGGAGAGGGATAGCTGGGTCAAATGGTGGTTCCATTCCCAATTTTCCAAGAAATCTCTATATTGCAGCCAATATGGAAAGCAGTATGGAGAAATACTTTTGATTATCATTTTATTCATTATCTTCTATCTGTCTTACAGCTGTTTGGAACACCCCTTCTCTTACTCTTTATATTTATGATTTCTTTTGTAGTGACTGTTTTTATTCCTTTCTAATTTTCCTTTGTCTATTTTCTGTAGGTATTTTATTTTGATTACCATGGCTCTTACATAAAACATCTTATATTCATAACAACTGATTACAAGCTGAGAATAACTTATTTTCAATAATTAGATTGAAAACCAATAGTTTTCTACTTTATACTAATTCTACTTTTTACAATAATTCTACTTTTTACTTTCACCCTATATCTTGTTATTAATATCACAAATAATGTTTTCATATTGTGTATATCCATTAGTGTATCTTTAGAGTTTTAATTATTTTTCTTTTGTCTTTTAGCTCTAATTCCATAAGTAAAAGTGATTCATGCACCACCATTACAGCACTGTAGTATTCCATATTTGTCTATATACTTTTATTCTTGGGCTTTATACTTACCCCTTGGGCTTTATACTTTCATGTACTTCCATGTTACTGTCTAGCATGGTTTAATTTCAACCTGAAAAACCCTTTTTAGCATTTCTTATAAAACAAGTATACTGGTGATGAACTCCTCAGTTTTTGTATATCTGGAAAAGCACTTTTATTATTAAAAGTAAATAGAATGAAGGAGACTTTTTCCAGATGTAGTATTCTTGGTTGGCAGTTTTGTTACTTCAGCATTTTGAATATATCATCCCATGTCCATCTGGCCCTCAAGATTTCTGCTGAGAAATCCACTGATATAGTCTTAGGAGTTCTCCCTTGTATGTGATAAGTCACTTCTCTCTAGCTGCTTTCAAAATTCTTTTGCCTTTGATTTTGACAGCTTGATTACAATTTCCTTCAGTGTGTATGTTTTTATATTCATTTCAGTCATGATCCTTTGGGTTTCCTGAATCCGGATATCTATTTTCTTCCAGAGATTTGGAAGTTTAGGCCATCATTTCTTTAGACAACCTTTCTTTCCTCTTTCTTTCTCTTCTCTTTCTTGAACTCACAAAAATACTTATATTAGTCTCCTTGATGGGATTTCTTAGGCTTTTCTCACTGTTTTCCATTTTGTGCTGAGGATTTAACCCAGGGGCATTTTACCACTAAGATACATTCCCATTTCTTTTTATTTTGAGATAGGCTCTCACTAAGTTGTTTAGGGCCTCATTAAGTTGCTGAGGGTTGCCTTGAACTTGTGATCTTCTTCTCTCAGCCTCTGAGCCACTGGGATTACAGGCATGCACCACTGAGCTCAACTTTATTGTTACCCATCTGAGCTATCTTTGAGTTCACTGATTCTTTTTGGTTGATCGAGTCTACTATTGAAACACTTCTAGTGAATCTCTAGTACTATTATTGTGTTCTTTAGCTCTAAGATTTCTGTGGATGTTTAAAAACTTTTCTACCACTTTCTTGATATTCTCATTCTGTTGGTTTATTATTTTCCTGAGCTGATTGAAGAACTTTATCACAATTATTTTGAATTCCTTGTCAGCAATTTATATATATATCCATTTCTTTATAGTCAGCTGCTGGGTATTTCTTTTGTTCCTATAATTGAGCCATGTTTTCCCATTTCTTTATGTGCCTTGCAACTTTGTGTTTGGAGTTGTGCATTGGAAAAATAGCCATTTCTCTTGTTCTTCTCACACTGGCTTTGTCCAGCAAAAGATTTTCACCAATTATCTTAGTTAAAGATTCTGGGCCCTCTCAAACACTCTTTTGGGGATGCTTCTTCTCTGGGCTTATATATGGCATCTCCCAATTAAAGCAGTTTGATGGTTTCCTTTTCAGAGTTTGTAGCCTCTTACTCCCTCTAGTGTCATTTTTCAGTGTTACAAATTCTATAGTGCTACCATTAATAATTAAGCTGTCTTTTGTTTCCTGTGGCCCTGGGTGTGTCAGTTTCTCATCAGTGCTCTGAATCAGGTAAGCCAGAAAACCAGTCCCTCTGGAAGCTCTCTGAACAGCTGGGATGTTTGACACGTTCCACTCATCTCTTGCCCTCCTCAGATCCACTGGGCCTTTACTCCAAATTAAGACAGACTGTGCTGGTTTCTGCCTGTGCTATTACAAATTCTCTGGCACTGCTGAACTTACTTTTGATCTCAGCAGCCCCTAGACATCCCCAAGAGCACTCTGTATTAGATGAGATAGAACTTCCCTTCTCAGGTAGGACCTCAAAAGACAGGACTCTGGACATATATATTCTACTCTTATCTCCCAAGAAAGAAGCTGCAAGTTGGGCTTTCCCCCACAAAGATGTGCTGGCTTGGGGAAGGAACTGGCATGGTTGAGATGGAATGGCTTTTCTTCCTTCTTTCTTAGACAGCATCTTTCTATGTTGCCTAGGCTTTACTTGAGCTTGTGATCTTTTTGTCTCAGCCTCCTGAGTAGCTGGAGCCATATGTATGTTCCTTTGTGTCCAGTATACAAACTTTAATGTACTATTATTCTTGGATTTGACATTGCTTGGGATATTGTAACTCCCTAATTGATTTCGGTAGTTCTCAAAACCACTTTTTTGCCCTGTGTTGTTTTTCAGTCAGGTTGCATGAGGGATGTTGGGGTCATCTTGCTGATCTCACTTTCCCACATTTCCCAAGTAAGGAGAAATGAAAACTTACTCCATACTTGTATGTGCAAAGACACACACCTTCCACCCTCTTATTTTACCTTTGGCTACATTCTTCTTTATGCAATCCTCCCAACAAAGTGCCTTGTTTCTCAATATTGTTCTACTCTGAGGTTCTGTGAATTATACCACTGTTATATCCAGGCCATGAGTATTCTTGCTCTGGGCTTTGCATTGGAGAACCATATCATAAACACAAAAAGACAGCTTTGTTCAAGAACACATGGGCACCTCTGTCTCTCAGGATCTAGTGTTCAGGGCTGAGACATATGCAAAAAGCATCTGTTCTCATAACTAAAAGCTTTTAGATCTCAAGGAAAAAATGTTTAAACGTCTCTTACTGTATATCCTCAATGTTTGCATTACGTTTTCATAATTTATGTCATCACCAATATTACCGAGTATCCACTTCAGAAGGTGGGGGATATTTGAATAGCAGAAGCAAAAATGTAAAAGAAGAGGCAAGTTAGTAAAATTACCAAATCTTTATTTGTAGGAGGCTTGAATATGGTAGATTTCTATTCAGTAAAAAAAAAATCATTTTCCAATGCATAGAGGATCTCTTTTCTTGCTTCTGTCTTCTAATGTGATTCCAGAGATATATCAATTTATGTAGTATTTACAATAGTTACCTGTTACAGATGAATTTAATTGAAATTAATTTATTTTAGTCATATTACTCTTAAATTTGGATATAGGCAGAAGCAAAATGTATGAAGGGTGATATTGCTTCTTAATCTAACTGCATATATTTGAATATTATTTTTAAATGGGGAAAACTATAAGTAATAACTTATACAATAAAATAAAGTTTGTAAATTTTTCTTGATAGTTAATTTATCATATATAACTCTTATAGTGTTTGACTATTATATATAAAATATAAAGATCTTTCTAAATATAATTCTTACTGTAATAATTTTAATTGATAATTACAGTTATTTCTGCCTCTAAAGAGTGAGTTTCCCTTAAATTAGAATACATATAAATTCCACAATGACTCACAAATGATTGTGTAATTCATCATTACTATTAAAGGAACAAAAGTATCATGACTTACTTATAATAACATAAGTAAGGATGGTCAAAATGAAGAAACAAAAAGTAAATTTTGTGGAATTGGTTTATAGCAATTTGTAAATTACACATGCCTTCACTTATTACTAACATCAACTACCAAATAGTCATGCATGTACAATAGTAATTAAATTTTGTTATTCTTGATGTCCTGTTTATTCATTTAGAACTGTTGTTTCACATATATTTTTAGATTTTTGGTTTATCAAACTGCATTTAATGAGATGGCAATATAGAATGAGTTTTATTTAGTATTTTGCTAACTTGATATGAATATCTAAATATTGCTTCTAGTCATACTCTGATCCTGAACCCATGACATGTTCATAGCTAGACTAAATAGGTTGTGGTATGACAGTCAACACTAGCTTTCTACTGTCACATTTGGAGTGTGGATGAGCAGGTGTGTTACAAAGGGGGCTGCACTTTGACACCCTACTGATCACACCTGTGTAAGCTCTTTGTGGAGTGCTCTAGAAGCACAGTGCTTAGCCAAGGAAGGAGGGTGAGGGAGAGAATGTGGCTGATGGTCCCTAAATGGCATCTTCTGATTGTAGAGTCTTTGTCTTTAGTTAGAGATGATCCTTTTGTTCTCTTGTGGCTGCTATTCTCTGAATGGCCTCAAGCAAGCTGCAGAATGACTACTATGATTACACAAGCCCATGAATAATTTCATTGCTGTAAAAATATTAGGTTTGAGAAAATCTGATTAGTATCCCAACCCAGTCACGTTTTCAGAAAATGTATTTCAATATTACCATTGTCCATGAAAGACAAGAGGGCTCTTCATTTTTTAAAATTGTTTTTTACAAAAATCAACAAACACAAATGGATTAAAGATTTAAATGCAAAACCTAAAACTATGAGATTACTGGAAGAAGACATGGAGAAATGTTTCTGGACATTGGGATGGACAGGATTTTTTAAAAAGACCCCCTCTACACAGGAAACAAACCCCCAAACAGACAAAAGGATTGCATAGAAGTAAAAAGCTTTTATTTAGCAACGGAAACAACAGAGTAAGAGCAGCATACAGAATGGAAGACATATTTTCGAACTATACATCTGACCATGGGCTGATATCCAGATTTTATAAAGAACTCCAAAAACTCAATAGCAAAAAATCATATATTTTGATTAAGAAATAGGCAGTAGATCTTAAATGATGATATACAAATGGCCAACAGGTACATCCAAAAAAAATACTTGACATGATTTTCATCTGGGAAATGAAAAACAAATCCACAATGAGCTATCACCTCACCCTAGTAAGAATGGCCATTACCAAAAAGACTAAGGTTAACAAGTGCTGGTGAAAATATGGAGAAAAAGGAACACTTGTACAGTGTTGGTGGAAATATAAATTAGTAGTCATTAAAATGTTACTAATTACTAATAAAATTACTAATTATAATCTTTAATGTTTCATTTTAATAACTATAAAAGTGATTTGAATTTTTTCTTTGTGAAAATGTTTAGAGAGCTTATATTTATAAATGGTAAAAATCAGAAATGACTTCAGTTAATGAATATATAAACAAACTGTTGGTTGGTGATGAATAAACAATGTAAATAATTCATAGAACTATCCATTAAAATATCTGAATATTATTGCATATGAATTCTATGTCAACAAAAAATGTAGAAAATTGATAGAGGACAGAAAATGTTTGGGGAAATAAAAAGAATATTCTTCAGAATGAAGAAAAAATAAGCCTTTTCAGATCAAAAGAATTTATAGATTGCAGTACAACCTACGTAAGAAAAAAAAATCTGAACAACAAAACCCTTATAAACTGACATGTAATTTTGAAAAGAATACTAAATAAAAGGAGAAAATTTCAAAATCCTGAGGAAGAAAGAAGTAAAAACACAATGGAATGAAATTAATATAGCAGCAACACTGAATAAAATAAATATTTTCTTTTTATTATTTTTTGGTGCTGGAGCTTGAACCCAGGGGAGGTTTACAACTGAGCTGCATCCCCAGCTCTTATTTTTTGAGACAGGGTCTCATTAAGTTATCTGCAGAGGATGGTCTTTTTTTCCTTTGTATTATTTAATTTTTTAGTTTTAGATATACATGACAGAGTGAATTTTGACATATTATACATACACGGACTATGCCTTATTCTAATAATGATACTGTTCTTGTGGTTGAACATGATGTAAAGATTCACTGTGGTGTATTCATATAAGAAGACAGAAAAGTTATGTCCAATTCCTCCCACTGTATTTCCTATTCCTATTTTCCTCCCTTCCCTTTGTTCTCCTCTGTCTAATCTATTAACATCTATTCTTCCCCTCCTCCCACCATTGTGTGTTAGTATCCACATATCAGAGAGAACATTCAATCTTTGATTTTTGGGGTTGACTTATTTCATTTAGCATGATAATCTCCATACCCATTCATTTGCCAGCAAATGTCATAAAACCATTCTTTCTTATGGCTGAGTAATATTCCATTGTGCATATTCCACATTTTATTTTTCAATTCATCTGTTGAAGAGCATCTAGGTTGAATCCGTAACTTACCTATTGTGAGTTGAGCTGCTATGAGCATTGATGTGGCTGCAACACTGCAGTATGCTGATTTTAACACCTTTGCAAATACAGTAAGGAGTGAGATAACTGGGTCAAATGGTGGTTCCATTCCTAGTTATTTGAGAAATCTCCATATTGTTTTCCTGAGTGGTTGCTCCAATTTGCAGACTCACCAGCTATGTGTGAGTGTACCTTTCCCCCCAATATCCTCACCATCATTTATTATTGCTTGTATTCTTGATTATTGCCATTCTGACTGGGGTGAGATGAACTCTCAGTGTAGTTTTAATTTGCATTTCTCTAATTGATAGAGACATTGAACATTTTTTCATCCATTGTTGACCACTCATATTTCTTTTTCTGTGAGGTACCTGTTTAGTTCCTTTGCTCATTTATTGATTGAGATATTTTTTTTGGCCTTAAGATTTTTTTAGATTTTTTAATATCCTGGAGATTAATGCTTAATCTGAGGTGCAGGTTTTAAAGATTTTTCTCTCATTCTATAGGGTCTCTCTTCATCTCTTGATTCCTTTGCTGTGAAGAAGGTACTTAGTTTGGTACCATCCCATTTATAGATTTTTTTGAAAGTTAAATAAATTGGGAATGCCTAGGTAGTAGAATATTATGAAGATAACAAAAGCCTATGGATTGTATATTTAATGGTATAGATTTTCTAATTTGTTCTTTTTAGTTATATATGACAGTAGAATGTATTATGACATATCATACATACCTGGAGTATAACTTCCCACTCTTGTGGTTGTACATGATTGACGTGGAGTTACACTGGTTATGTATTCATATATGAACATAGGAAAGTTATTTCCAATTCATTCTACTGTCTTTCCCATCCCCATCCCCTCTTCATTTCCCCCATTCCCTGCTGTCTGATCTGGTGAACCTCCACTCCTACCCCCCTCACCTATTGTGAGTCAGCATCTGTGTATCAGAGAGAACATTTGGCCTTTGGTTTTTTTGGGGGGGATTGACTTATTTCACTTAGCATGACAGCCTCCATCCAATTCCATCCATTTACCAGCAAATACCTTAATTTCATTCTTCTTTATGACTGAGTTATGTATATATACACAACTTCCATTGTGTATATGTACCACATTTTCTTTATCCATTCATCTAGTGAGGAGGACCTAGGGTGGTTCCATGGCTTAGCTATTGTGAATTGAGATGCTATGAACATTGATGTGGCTGTGTCACAAGTAGGCTGACTGTAAGTCCTTTGGGTATATACTGAGAAGTGGGATATCTAGGTCAAATGGTGGTTTTCAAGTTTTCTGAGGAATCTCCATACTGCTTTCCAGAGTGGTTGCACCAATTTGCAGTCGCACAAGCAATGTAGGAGTGTACCTTTTCCCCTACATCCTCGCCAACATTTAATTGTTACTTATATTCTGATAATTGCCATTCTGACTGGAGTGAGATGAAATCTCAATGTAGTTTTAATTTGCATTAAATTTGCTAGAGACATTGAACGTTTTTTCACGTATTTGTTGACTATTTGCATTTCTTCTGTGAAGTGTCTATTCAGTTCCTTTGCCAATTTATTGATTGGGTTATTTGGGTTTTTTGATATTAAGTGTTTGGAGTTCTTTATATATCCTGGAGATTAATGCTCTATCTGAGGTTCAGGTGGCAAAGATTTTCTCCCACTCTATAGGCTCTCTTTTCATGTTCATGTTCTTTGATTTTTTCCTTTGCTGAGAAGAAGCTTTTTAGTTTGATACAATCCATTTTTTTGATTTTTGATTTTATTTCTTGTGCTTTAGGAGTCTTGTTGAGGAATTCAATTCCTAAGCCAACATGAGAGTGATTTGGGCCTACTTTTTCTTCTAGTAGGCTCAGGGTCTCTGATCTAATTCCTAGGTCCTTGACTCATGTAAGAGTTGAGTTTTGTGCAGGCTGAGAGATAGGGGGTAAATTTCACTCTGCTATATATGGATTTCCAGTTTTCTCAGCACTATTTGTTGTAGAATCTATCTTTTCTTCAATGTATGTTTATGTTGCCTTTGTTTAGCATGATATAACTGATTTATGTGGGTTTGTCTCTGTGGCTGTCTATTCTGTTCCACTGGTCTTCATGTCTGTTTTTGTGCCAGTACCATGCTGCTTTTGTTATTATAGCTTTGTAATACAATTTAAGTTCTGCAATTGCGATGTCTCCTGCTTCACTTTTCTTGCTAAGGATTGCCATGGCTATTCTGGGTGTCTTATTTTTCCACATGAATTTCACTACTGCGTTTTATATTTCTATGGATGTCATAGGAGTTTTATTAGAAATTGCATTAAATCTGTATAGCACTCTTGATAATATCACCATTTTGACAATATCAATTCTGCCTATTGAAGAATATGGGAGATCTTTCTATCTATCTTCTAAGATATTTTTCAATTTCTTTCTTTAGAGTTCTATAGTTTTCATTATACAAGTTGTTCTCCTATTTTGTTAGATAAATTCCCAAGGTTTTTTTTTTTTTGAGGCTATTGTGAGTGGGGTAGTTTTCCTAATTTCTCTTTCAGCTGATTCATCATTGGTATATAGGAACACAATTGATTTATGGGTGTTGATTTTATATCATGCTACTTTGCTGAATTCATTTATGAGTTTTAAAAATTTTCTGGGTCTTCTAAATATAGCATCATGTCATTGGCAAATAGAGATAGTTTGAGTTCTTCTTTTCCTATTCATATCCCTTTAATTTCTTTTGCCTAATTGCTCTGGCTAGTGTTTCAAGATCTATGTTGAATAGAAGTGGTGAAAGAGGGCATCTCTGTCTTTTTACAGTTTTTAGAGAGAATGCTTTTAGTTTTTCTTCATTTAGAATAATATTGGCCTTGGGTCTAACTTATGTAGCATTACAATGTCAAGGTATGTTCATACTATCTCTAGATTTTCTAGTGTTTTAAACATGAATGGATGTTGTATTTTGTCAATTTTTTTTCAACATCTATTCAGAGAATCATGTGATTCTTGTTTTTAAGTTTATTTATGTGATAAATTACATTTATTGTTTTTAGTATGTTGAACCAAGCTTGCGTCCCTGGGATGAAACCCACTTGATGATGGTGCACTAACTTTTAAATGTGTTTTTGTATGCAATTCGCCAGTATTTTATTTTAAAAGTTTGTATTTAATTTCTTCAGGGATATTGGTCTGAAGTTTTCTTTTCTTGATGTGTCTCTGGTTTTGGTATGAGGATAATTCATAGAATGAAATCGGAAGGGATTCCTCCTTTTCTGTTTTATGGAATAATTTGAGGCGGATTGGTGTTAGTTCTTCTTTGAAGTTCTGGTAGAAATTTCCTGAGGATCCATCTGGTCCTGGGCTTTACTTTATTGGTAGGCTTTTGTTGGTATCTCCAATTTCATTGCTTGAATTAATCTGTTTAAATTTTTTATGTCTTCCTTATTCAGTTCGAGTAGGTCATATATCTATAGATATTTGTTGATGTCTTCAAGATTTTCTGTTTTATTGGAGTATTTATTTTCAAAATAGTTTCTGATTATCATCTGTATTTCAGTAATATCTATGGTGATATTTCCTCTTTTGTTATGGATTTTAGTAATTCGAATTTTTCTTTCTTTCTGTTCATTATCTTGGCTAAGAATTTATCAATTTTTATTTATTTTTTTTCAAAGAACTAGCTTTTTGTTTTGTTGATTTCTTGAAATTTTTTGTTTAAATTTCATTGATTTTGGTTCTGATTTTAATTATTTCCTGACTTCTTCTACTGCTTTTGGTGTTGATTTGTTCTTTTTCTAGGGCTTTGAAATATAATGTTATGTTATTTATTTGTTATGTTATTTATTTCTATTCTTTAATGAATAAGCTCAATGCAATGAACTTTCCTCTTAGAACCACCTTCATAGTGTCCCAGGGATTTTTATGTAGTGTTTCTATTCTCATTTACCTCTAACTATTTTTTTTTCATCTCTGATTTCTTTAGCTATTGATTGGTCATTCAATAGAACATTATTTAGTCTCCAGGTGTTAAAGTAGTTTATATATTTTATTTTATCATTGATTTCTAATTTCATTTCATTATGATCTGATAGAGTGCAAGATATTTTCTCTATGTATTTGCTAAGAGTTGCTTTGTGGCCTAAGATATGGTCTGTTTTAGAGAAGGATTCATGTGCTGCTGAGAAGAAAGTGTATTTAGTCATTGATGGATAAAGTATTCTATATATGTCTATATATGCCTTCTAGGTGGAAGACTACAAAATGAGAATTAGACATTAAAGTGAGAAATGACATTGGAATAATGTTCACAAAATATCATCTCCTTTATATTCAATGACTTGGGACTTGGGTTGCAAAAAATTTAGTGTTATTGGAAACTGCCATAACGTGATGCCAGTTGCTTTATAATGGTTGATTCTGATGATCTAAATAGAGATTTTCAAACTTGGCTGTACTGTGCAATTGCCTAGAATGCTTAAAAAAGAAAAACAAAGCAAGTAAGCAATCAAGAAGGTAGACAGACCAGACATGCTTGAGCTTCCTCCCCGGAGACGGAACCCAGGTATAGTCTCCCTTCCTTTCTTCCTAGCATGCCCAGTGGTTTTAATTAATAGCCCGAATTGAGAGCAAGTGACTTAAGGAAAGGGGCAGGACTCCATTTCCAATTACTACTCTTCCCCTATTTGTTCAGTGACACTGGCTACTCAAGTGTCCATTGTCTTTACCCCTCCTAATTCAAGCTCTGTTGTTTTCCCTATTGTGCTAACATGGTCTTGCCATTCTGCCCTCTTTATATAAGCCATCTCAAGCTTTATCAGCCAGACAATAAATTACTTCCATGGCAGAGTCTCCCTTTATTGTCCCGACTTTCAGTGACTATTTCTTCCTCTATAATTTCCTTTTATTACTACAGATGTTCCCACCTGTGAAAGAAATGTGTACCCACAACGAGTTTTTAGGAAGTGCATGCTGCTGCCATTGCTAATTGTGTTCCTTGGTGAAGGATAACAGATCTCCCACTTCGTGGAGGAAATGAAGAACAGGAGAAATCAGAAATCATTCATCTCTATATTTCTATTTCTGCTTGAGTCATCTTTAGAGTAAAGGCAAGAGTCCAGCCTGTTGAAGGGGGGTTCTACAATTGTAGGTTTTCTGTTTTACTATCTTCCTTACACTTGCAAACCACACGTGAGCAGATGTTAGATGAGGTGCTAAATTCATCACAATGATAAAAGCTTAATGCCCAAATCACTGTCCTGGTAGTTCATATTATATTTAAATGCCGTCTCATTTTATGAGCATTTGCTGATGGCTGAAAAATAATAGAGTCTAATGAAAATAGAACCAAGTCTTTGGTTTTGCTTTACAATGTTCTTGAGAATATGAAAATGTACCTCTTGTTTCTAGATCACCTTTGTGATCTTCAAAATATCTCTTAATGTCCTCTTATTTGAAGAAGGAATCTTCACTCTACTCAAAGCTTACCTGAACCATATTTTGATTTTTTCTTTAATTAATTCATTCATCTATTCATGACTCATTTTTTGAGTATTCTGTTTCTCAAGACCTGCGTTAGGCCCTGTGAAAACCCTGAAGAATATGTGTGCCAGCTAAATGCCTATAACTCTTATAGCCAGGGTTTTCAGAATAATAGAATAATAGTTACTTACAAAGTCCTCTACCTCACTTTATTTTAGACTCATTTTAATTTATTAGTGTACTATTTCAGCTAAATAAGGTAGGCTAAGTGCATTTGGAAAATGAATCTTTTACCTGAAATTTTAAAAAATGTTATCTTTGTGAATGTTTACAACCACAAGGTAAATAGATCCACATTCATGCAAACACAGACCTGTAAATATAATGCAAATGCACATAAGATATGTGTTGCTATGCATATGCAGACCCTTGTAACATGTCCATTTCAACACTAAATATTGAAATTCTCTTTAAAGATGCCAATAAGTTGGTAATTCATGGTAATTTTATTCTGTTCTAAAACCTTACAATAGTTCCAAGTATAACTGCTACATAATTTTCAGTGCTGATTTTGAAGCCTTATGTTAGAAATTGGATAATTACTGTGTAATTACATGGCTTTGGTATCTATGCACACTGATAGTGGCTGGAGGAGTGCTTAGTTCATTCTGTACACTTATAAATTATTCACCTGTTCTGCTGGAGTTCTTGAATTTACATTTATATATTTAAATACTATCTCATTTTGTGAGCATTTGCCCATGGCTGAAAAATAATGGAGTCTAATGAAAATTAAACCAAGTCATTGGTCTTTGCTTTACAATGTTCTTGAGATGTGAATCTCATTTTAAAATTATAATTTCTAATTTCTAGATCTCTTGGTGACCTAATCAATTCATTTGAATTTTAGAGGTTGAATGCTTTTATGTAATGTTTTGTTTTGTTTCTGGGACTATGACTTAGGTACAACAGATAGAGTTCTATGAAAACTTTAGAAGGAATGTCCACAGAGCTGTATTGGAAATATGAGGAGAGCAAAATGGCACCCAGTGTCTGTTGTTCTCATTTGCTTATATGGAGGGCTTCAGTAATTTTTTCCTGTTCATTACCTTCTCTACCTCTAAGGACTATTTTTCTTCCATGGCCTATTATCCTGGTGGGAACATCAATAAGGTGATTTGCCATCCCCAGCTGGAATATGAAGAGGAAGTCTACCCAATCTTAGAACCAGTATTGGAATTTGAATCTTGAGTGGAATGACAATGATGAAAAATGAAGCTAATTCATCATATAGGCTGTGCCTAGAGACATTATCCTACTGATTAGAGTCCCCAAAAGCTGTGGTATCTGTCATTCCTGAAGTTTTGCCCTTAACTTTTCTCTTAGATTCTATATATTTTTTTATCCTTTCATCACATTATTTTGAGGGAGATGGAATCCAAGAACCCTAATGAAATACGGAATTTCTGAGATAAACATAGATTCACAAAGATTTTTATATATTAGAATAGACATAGAAGATAATTTAGTCCAAACCTCTTATTTTACAGATAAAGAAATAGAAACCCAGAAAGGTTAGCTGTCTTGTCTATAGATCATACAGCGTTTGGCAGCAGAGAGAGAGAAAAAATTAGACTTTTTCAGTTTTACCAGTGTTTATCATTAGAATTAGACCCATAGACTATAAAAAGGAAAGAATTACCAGGTCCTGGTTGTTAAATTTTACTTACTGTCAGAGAATTATAATACTCTCTTCCATTTTTCTGATTTCTTGACTATTTTCCTTGGGATTTAAGACTTAGAAAAGTATGATTTTCTTAAGAAATACCCAGAAGAAATTCTGATGTGGAAACAGTAGTATACCCACCAAGCCTACTAATTGGTTCTTGATTTCCTATTGGACTATCCTCTTCAATACCCAGTCTTTCATGTAATTGGAGTCAAATCTCATGTTCCTGCTTGTGTGTTCTTTCCTAGGCAAAAGCAGTTCTGTTTCCACCTATGCTTTTCAGTCCCTTCACCATACTTTCCCCTAAAATGTTAGGGAGGAAGTGTTGCTTCTACTGGCAAAGAACGCTCAGAAATACTGAGATTCATCATCCCCCAACTTCCTCGGAATCTCTCCATATCACTACCCTTTCTTTAAGGATCTCACTCTCATTTTGATTCATAGTTCTGTTACCTTTAATGTTAGATTTTTGTCTGGTATTCTGAAAACTCTACCTATAGCTCCCAGAGATTAGGGTTTCTTTCAGTGTAGTAATAGGAGCTTTTTGGTTCTTTAATCATACTTTGAAGTGGGAGTTTAAAGCCCTAAGTTCATCACCTCTCCCCTGTCCCCACCAATTTTCCATCACTCTTAGAAACAACATAATGACTCTTTGCATTTATTAAAATGTTCTATGACAGTAGCTATTTGGGCATCCAAGGAATTCTCTTCTATAGGTCCTTGATTCTAGATGCTACAAATGGTAATTCAGGGAATTATTTTCCACCTCATGCTATGGTCTAGCAGTGCTCCCTTTACCACTGACAAAGGAATCATTCCTGTCTTTTAGTCTAGTCTGATAAGAGAAACAGGGAATAGGGTTAGGGAGAAATGAGAGAAATGACCATGGCACAAAATGTAAGGAGGTCATTGCCCAACCCTGATGAGTGTGAGTGACACACTTGCCTTAAGCTAGTCTCTGTACTTCAGAGGATTAATTCCAGATTTCCATCTGTAAAGTTTTATTTCTCTCAAACCACCTCAGTTTTCCATGGCTGCACAATCAACCACCTAAAAAATTAGTGGTTTAGCAAGCAGTCATTTACTTATTCATGATTCTGTGGGCTGGCAATTTGGACTGGGCTCATCCATGTGATGACTGGGCTCACTCACACAGATTCAGTTAATTGATGGGTTTTCTAGGTATGACTGGTCTGGATGGTCTCATTCACATATCTGGGGCTCATCTGGAGTGGATGCATCACTCTGGATGACTGAACTACTCTACTTCCACATTGTCTCCCTTAGCGTGTGGTGTTTCATCTTCAAGAGAGCTGGCCTGGGTTTATTCATAAAGTTTCAGTGTTCCAAGAGTGTAAGAATGGTGAAAGTAGGAATGCTAAGAAGTCAAAAAAACATGACTTCTCTTGCTGTCTACTGTCAAAGCAAGTCACAAGACCATTACAGATGTAAGGGGCAGAGTAAAAGACTCTTTGTAGGTCTTTACTCCCTACCCCCAGATTGTGTCCTTTGGCCACACTTATTTACATTTCTTTCACATAAAAATATACTTATCCTTCCCAAATATCCACTCACCCTAAACCAGTCATGGCATGGCTTGAAGTCCACCATCTCATGATCTTCATCAGTGCTTGGTGCAGATAAAGTTCCTCTCATGTAGTTTTCTGGTGTTGATTACTCTTGACCTGGAGATTTATGAACTAAAAAGACAAGGTCTCTTTCCCCTGACACACACAACACACGATGATGATATCAGGAGAGGGTAACTGCAAAGATCTCATACTTAAAAAAGGGGAGGATGAAGGGCAAGTAGCTGATCCATAGAAATTCTGAAATTCAGCAAGGCAAATGTTGTTAGAGCAGCCTCTTTGATTCTTTTCTATTTTATAATGCTTTTTAATTAATACATTATAATTATTCAGAATAGTGAAGTTCATTGTAATATATTCATATATGCATATAACAAAATTTGCTCCATTTCCTTCCCCAGTACTTCCCCTTTCCTTCCCTTCTCCCTCTCCCTGATTTCCTTCTTCTACTCTTACTCCACTGGTCTCTTATACAGAAAAATTAATTGGTATATTATACATAGGTGGTATTCACTGTGACATATTCATACATGCATATAGAATAATTTGTTTGATTTCTTTTCCCAGTTCCTCCCCTTTTAGTCTCCTCCTTCTCCTATCTCTACCTCTATCTCAGTAGATTGCTTTTCTATTTTCATGAGATTCTCCTTTTTAAGTCCTTTTTCCCCTCTCTCTATCTTCCACATATGTTGACTCTCTTCTTTTTTGATAGAGTTCTTTGAGTTCTTTATTTTTAAGTAAGAGATGGCCTGTGTATGCAGCTGAGTACATTAGCTGCTTTCTGTCCACAGAAAATCTGAGGACCAGAGAGCTCATTTTGAATGGTTTCTTTTCCTTTTAGTCCATTTCATCAGTGCTTTTTAAAGTATAAGTCTTTATTTTTGTGGTTTTCCTATGTATCTTACTGGGGATCACTCCACTTCCAAAAATCATATTTATAAATACTCTGAGAAATATTTCTTTTTGTCTCCTTCTGCAAGTCAGAATATTACCGGGCAATGCCTTTAACATTCTAAAACACTTTTACTAATTGAGAAAATCTATTAGTTATCATCTAAAAATTTTCTGAGGTCTTATTAAAGAATCTTAGAGCCATATGCTTAATTTAATATTGATATTATTGATCCTGGGGCCAATTTTTATTGGTACATTATAATTATGTATAACGGGATTCATTATGCCATATTTGTATACGAATATAACATAATTGGATCCATCTTATTCTTCAGTACCCAATTATTAAATTGAGAAGTTCTTGTTGGCTGTAGACTAGGGAATGTGAAATATTTTTATCTTCCAATTCAGCAAATCCTAAGATGTATAATCATGTGTGTATGTGCACACACATACACACACACACAATTTACATACGCATAGCAGCCTGATTTACAAATATATTTTTAAAAAGCAGTTTTCTTAAAGATTGGTAATTTACCTCTTTAGTTTGTATCTCTCTTCATGTACTTTATTGTATATAGATAAAAGATGCCAATCTGTACTTTCAATATTCAGCTTGGGAATTTTAAAAGGCAGATCCACAAGTTTATTAGGTATATATTCTATCTTCCCAATGACCACAGGTGATAGCTTTGTCAGTTGTTTCACCATTGCATTGTATGTTTTGCCCTTTAGCTGGTCTTCAACAATTTTCCCATTGCTTTTCAGTCTTTACAAAAATTGTTCCAATTGCCCATCTGACCTATTTTGTTGCCCAGTCTTCAAGGAAATGCCATATATTTTAGGTATCATGTTTGGCAGCTTCTGAGTTTAATACAGAATGTTCTATGTAAGCCAATGATTAGTCAGGAAAGTGAAAGTTCAAAAGGAGGATTTGAAGTTTCAGGTAAGTGTGTCACTAACCAATTGTACTTTTAAGCATTGATGCAGATGGACAAATTGGAGCACTGGAGGACCTCAGAAGTCAAGCAACCCTAGTCATTGGCATGGGGCTGCCAGGGAGCTGCCCCCAGTGAAATCCATGGGAAGTGATTACCTCTGTGTAGCTAGGGCTGTCACTGAGGGTCTGAAAGAACCTACAGCAGCTGCTGCTTAGCAGAACCTGTGGTATGGAAATGAATTGGACATGGAGCAGAGAAAGTGAAGGCAAGCTGGGAACCATTGGGAACTCTGTGTCATCTGTTATTGACCACATCAGACCTCCAGAGAGTAACAGTCCCTGTTCCACGTCTGTAATTCTAATCTCACATAAATTCCTCTTGGCTGACTCTAACTCAAAATCATATATAAAGGGGAGTTCTGGGAACAGAGTTCTCATTTTAACAAATTGACAATGAAATAATCCAGCTTAATCTTATTCCTATATTATGCCATTAATTGTTACTACATGTACACACAATTAGAAAATTCTGATGCTCTTGCTTGTTAATTTCCCTCAATTGCCTAGTATTTCCTTCCTTTTTCATTATATAGACATTAATTTTATATAGCTTATCCTTCTTAATAGAGAAAAATTAATATTCTTATAAGAGCAGTGTTAAAATAGCCCATCAACTTAAATAGCACCAACAGTGGGTTACTGTATGCTATGTTTTCTCTGTTGGTACCCATTTAATTCTGGATTCACCAACAGGAATGTCAGAAAGAGCCTCTTACTCTATGCTAATTGAAAATTAAATCCTTTTACAGGGACATTTTCTTCTTTCCTCATACCTCTGGGAGAAACCTATACTTATTTTGTTATAACCCTTCCTTAAATAACCTAAAGCATACCAGGGAATTTGATACTTTCCCCTGTTTTCTTTCTTGTGGTGAATATTCAACCTCACCTGAAGAACATCTTCCCACTTCTGGAGCAATTTTTGAGAAACATAGGCTTCAAAGGACCTATGAAGATATGTAGTATAATTCTGGATTTTGTACATGAGGAAACTGTGGACTGGGGTGGCACATGATCCCATAAAGTAGGTATTATCATTCTATTTTCCAAATGAAGCCACACAGGATACCAAAAGTTAAACAAATTGCCTTGAATCACACAACCAATTGGTGGTGAGGCTGGACTGGTGCCCAGATGAGTTTGAAGTGGTCTTTTAACTAATCATTTCACTTGAATTCCTGGGCTACCATTTCTACTCCTGACATGGCTAAGTTGTGTTTTGTATGCTACAAAGGATCTACTTCTGAATGCCAGACTGAGGGATGGAAAGAGTAAAGGTAAGCATTTTGGAGGTGTTCATGACTCTTCTCCTGGTGAGAAACCTTCTGTGCAACTTCTGAACAGGTATCTGTACAACAGCCTCCTTGAGCACTGTCCTGCCACTGAGTTATTGGGCCCCTAGGGTCTGTCTTACTCTAACCATGACTATGTTTGATGGTGTCTTATATTTCTTCTTGGGTCCTGGTGCCTATATTAGAGTGGATTGTTTATTTAAAGTCTCAGGTAACACTGATGCTAGAATCCATTCAGCAATTCCCTCAGAAAATTTTGTGGAATCTGAAGTTTGAAACAACTGCCCCCTTTCTGAACATAGCACATTCTATTTTTGTAATGACCCAACTAGTTTCCTCTCGATAGCTCAGATTGTGAACTCCGCATTGTCAGGTATTCTATTTTCCATCTTTGCCTCCCAGGATTGACTCCAAAAGTGTATTCATAAGTATTTACCAGAGTAACACTAAGGACATTCTCAATGGGAGTCAGTCTGGTGGTGTAACAGACATAGCGTACTTGGGGTCAGATGCTGTTTTGAACCTCCTTATTCTATGTGCGAGGAGACTGAGACCAGTGTTGAAATGAATAACTCAAAATGAATGACGCATATATTTTAACAGGATTGAGAATAGACTTCTAAAATCTATTCACCTATAGAATCTTTCTATGACAACTATTTTTCAACACTTTTTTTTTTTTAGGTAAGCAAGTCTGAATAAAATGATATCAAGTCCACCACTTCGAATTGCTTGACTATTGACTGTTGGTGTTGGCGAGGGAGAGGAAGCAGATAGAAGGGCCTGGAGTCATACCTGCTGCTCTCACCCACTCCATCCTGGGCCTCCAGTCCCTGGGGTTTCCAACCTTTGGAAGGGTTCCATAAAATACAGTATGAACAATATTGCACTGCATTGGACTTCCTAATTTTCTCCTTGAGCTTTAAAAATAGTCCACAAAAGGACAAAACAAGATTGCACACACTCAACCCTCCAACCCTGCTGCCCGTGGCCCCTCCTCTGAGCAGGAAGTTGTCCACTTGGTAACCCCCGCAGGGATGAGGAGAGTGAGTGTCACTTTCAACCAGCAGTACAAAGTGCCCATTCTTGCACTCTAACCCAAGGCAGTGCAGCCCCGCGGGTCTCCCACGACACATCTGCAGGGCTGTATCTCACAGGAAGTAGTGCAGCTCTTCAGAGATAAGTTTCAGTGGAGAACAAAGAGGGATTTTGTTCACTGCTTTGAGAATGATGCATTGAACCTGGATGGGGCTTTTCAATTCATGCAGCTGGAGACAAGGCAAGAACGACCCAACCTGCTCCCTTCTCCTTCTCAATTCAGGCAGAGTAGTTTCCAAGTCATCCTCATCTTCCCTTCCAAAGAGGTCAAGAAAGCATTCTCTCTTCTTTTATATACTAATCATTTCTGCTACTCTACCTTCTGTGCTCCTGGAAATCAAGAAAAATCGAGCATTTATGATTATGTTTATTTCACATAGTTCCCTCTTTGAGGGAATCTGGGAAGTATATAGCCTATTGAGGATATGGTGCCCCAAATCATGGAGGTCACTGTTAAGGGTTTATGAGCCTAATGCTTCTGGCAAAGTACTGCAGTACCATCATGTTATAGTTTTTATTTTTTTTTGGGGGGGGGGTGAGTGGGTTTTGGTGGTGGTGAAGATTCAAAACAGACAGACTTTGGTTTGATGTCCTAATTTTCCTTGACTAGATATTTGACTTTGGGTAATTTGCTAACCTCTCTGCACCTGACTTTTCTAATTTGAAAAATGGGAATTAAGGTGTTTCCTACTTGTGTTTTGTAACTGAAGACCTGAATCCCAGAGAGGTAGAGTGTTTTGCCTGATGTCCCAGAGCAAGCTAGTGCGAAGGATTCCTGAGCAAGGCTCATTATGTGCACTCAGGAAGCAGAACTGCTTGTGCAGCAAACACAGGACTCAGCTATGTGTCGCTGTGCCAGCCTTAGAAGCACAGGCCTGACCACAATTGACTTTCCAGAAGCTGTACATTTCCTGTGAGATAATGAGGTGTGGTATGGAGGTAGGCAGGATTTATATGGCAGTTAAATGTAGTTTGGTATAAAAAATATGATTGCATTATTCACTGTGGCATAGCAAAGATCACCTCTGCCCTCTCACTTTTGGCTGGATCAGCAGATGTAGACCACGATTAAGGAAACACTGTCAAATATTTCTTGAGAGTCTAATTTTCCTCTTACTCTCCATTGCCTGCAATGCCCTTGCCTCTGGGAAAAGTGGCAAAATAAACATGGCTGGTCTTAGTGGCTTTGTCCTTAGTGCTTGTAGGAAGTGATTCAGGAATTCAGATTGGCCTTGGGGGTAGATTGTCATCTTTGGCATGCTACACATGGAAAATGGATTTGCTAAAGAGAGAGAGACTGAGAATCTCCATTCAAAACAAACCAAAGTCTTTTGGATTGCTGAGTTCCATGTTCTGGGATGGAGAGATCTCTACCCCCTGAAGCATCCTGTCTCATTTTCTTAATGTTTTTACTGTTAACAGAAAGCATTTTCTAATAATCAGAGAAATTCCATGATGGTTTGGAGAAAATGTGGAGATTATGAGCAGTGAGTCTCAGGAAGGGATTAAACAAACCAAATGCTCCCATTGCAGGGAAGCTATCAAGGGGATTCCTGCATGGAAAATAGGTAATCCTGGATGTAAACATTAATTCAGCCATTCCTAACCTCCATAAGTCTCTGTTTCCTCAGATGTAAAATTAGGCTAATAATGTTTACCCTGTTGTGTTTTCCTGGGATAAAGTGAGGTACTCTATATAAAATTCATAGTGTATGCTAAGTCCTCAACAAATGTAGTTCTCTGCCTACTCCTTTACAGGCATAGATATTTGATCTTTGAGTAAATGCCTTTACCAATGCAGTTGATTTATAATGGATGAGGTTTCAGGAACCTGTGAAATGAATGGGGAAATCATTTCAGGAATAGTAATGTGCTGGTATTGAATGAGGTCAAGCCTCCACATTGCAGAATGATTCATCTCAATGGTCTAGGTCAATGTGGAGTCATGTGATTGCTGTGGCACGGAGAGTCTTTGTTGATGGAGAGAGCTATTTATATTATTAGTAATATTAGTTGTGATGCCATGGACTTGGGATAGATTTGCTGGGAGTGAGATCAGTGAGTTGCAGAGTGGTGAGAGGAAAGCTCTAGACTTTTGTGAGCTTAGAAGAGTTTGAGTTCTACAGATCCTTATGATCTCTGTACTTAGAATAATTAGAAAGAAGAAAAATAAATGGTTGGGAAATAAGATAAAAATGTGAAAAATCAGAGCTTATGTTGCTGTAACCAGGATACTCTTGGGCAAGAAAGGGAAATGAGGTGACTTGAAACCCACGTATTTAAGAGGAAGGATATGGTCTTAGGCAAAAAGGACTGATATAGTATAATCAATATAATAGTAACAATAGAAGGGAAAGGTATATTGACATTCTTATATAAAGTTTTCATGGGCTTCATAAGGAAAGAAGGCAGAGCAATGTGAGAAGGAGGTAAGAGTAGGAAAAGATTTAATTTCTCATCTCCTACATGGCAAGTACAATACTTGATATGAATTTAAAAATTTAACTAGAAAACTTGCTAGATAGGTATTATCATCCCATTTACAGATAAGGACGTTGAATTTTAGAAGTAAGACATTGTTTAGCATCTCAAAGAAAAAAAAGGAGAGAATTTGTCTTTGACATATTGTGTGTGTAACCCAGAGCCTGTGCTCTTTCCATGGTGCCACGTTGCTTCTGAGCTACATAAACCCATGGACTGGCCAAAGGTTCAGAACTGAAGATAGTCTGTGGACATGTGGGCATTCCCCTTGAGTGAAAGAAAAGGACGCTCTGTTCCCATCCTATGTGACTAAATTGCAGATGGCAAAGGAAGGGTGAGATCCAGCTTCTTTTTGGGAAGAATTTTTCTCCTAGATCTGTGTTCCTCAAAGAGTATTGCCTGGACCACTGCTGGTCTATAAACTGTAAATGGTCTATGATGAGAAAAAGACCTTAAGCCAAGCCAAAATTGGACCCTTACTTCACATCATATACAAAAATTAACTCAAAACGAATCAAGGACATAGGCTCTTAGAAGAAAACATATGGATAATCTTTATGGTATTGGCAATGATTTCTTAGACATAATACCAAAGCCAGAAAATACCAAGCCAGAAAGAAAAAGCAGATGCTAAACTTTTTCAAAATTAAAGACTTAATTGTGTCAAAGGACACTATCAAGAGAGTGAGAACACAGAAAGGGAGAAAATATTTGAAAATCGTATATTTGATATGGGTCTGATATCCTTAATATATTATATATAATATTTTTGAGATGACCCGGAAGCGTTTTGGGGTACTGTGGGAAGCTCATAGAAATAAGGACAAGGCGGAGGCATGTTCCTGCTTGCCCATCTTTTATCTAAGGAGACCCACTGTCACAAGATTTGTTTTTCAGCCCTGGAATGATTTTTGTTCCTCATCTTGGCTCTATTTTCTTTCGCCTCCATCTCTGAATGGGAAGGAAAACTGGACCAAGCCCAGTGTCAAATCTATGAGGAGAACACCTTGTTCATTCTTCCACAGTTTCTGGAAAACATCTCAACATCCAGCTAGCTTTGTGGGTCCCAGGGCTTCCTGTGATTTGGTTTCATGGCTTCTGTAATACTTCAGTTTCTCATGACCCTGACTATAAATGGTCAGTTACCTCTTCTTTCTTTAATGATAGCCACAAGGACTTCTGAGGCCAGGCTTAGCACTTCCATAGGCCTTTGGCATTTCAAAGAGTGAACACTCATAGGTTTGCCAGAATTCTGCAAAGGAAATTTAAAACAGGCATCCCTTCCCTTCTGAATGCCCAGTTTACAAAGGGCTAATATCTACAGCAGCTTGGCCCATGCTGGGCAAATTGCTGGGCTGTGTTCATCCTCTGTGGGCCTTGGAAAGGGAGAGTTTCCATCATTTTTTTTTTCTTTTGGTGGTGTCATAGGATAAGGAATTTGTGACAGGGATTGGGAAATGAGAGAAGAGATGTGTCTTTGAGAACATTTTCACAGGCATGGCTTGATGGCCCTGCATCATAGAGCCTGGAATTTGTGAATCACAACTGGATTAGAAAACTGGCTCTACCGTTTAAAAGGTGATCTTTTATATTTCCCTAGGCAAATTGACTAAACTCTTTAGGCTTCAGTTTTGTCACCTACAAAAATGAATTCATCTTGAGGAGTCATGGCAAGTGCTAAATGAAAGAGAATATGGAAAACAGTACCAGCATTTGCTGACTTCACTTTTATTGAATACTTGCTATGTGTTTTGAAGTCATGACTTGTTTCATCACAGCAATGTTTGGGACACTATTTCAGTCACCACTGTATGGATGTGGAAGTTGGAACACAGAATAAAGGAAGAATCCAGTCCAATGCTGACAGCTAGAAAGCCTCTGGAATAAGGAGTTATACCTGGGTAATCCCTTCCTGGTTCCCATGCTATAAACATTAGGTAACACTGCTCTCTCAGGTATTCTTATTTTCATAAAAAGGTTGAATTCCCACCACTGTGTGATGTTTTGGGAGAAAGAGGAAGAGGTGCTCCTGATGTTTTTGAAATTCTTGAGGTCTTGCCTTAATGGAAAGCACTGTTCACCACGGCTCATCTGGACTTTTGTGGGTCCTACTGGAAATCCAACTTGTGTTCATAATTTTGTTGCTATGGGAAAACTCATTGGTTATTACAGAGAATAGATTCACACAGGACATTTTTCACTAGAACCTACAGTGGTAGTAGTGGTGGTGTAGTAGCAATTCTCATTCTTAGTGAAGGGCAATATGTTTAACATCTCTTTTTGCTTTCTTAAATTGCTTTGCTTTAGATGCAGAGGGGAAGTGGAAAACTGGCTTTGGTTTTCTTTTCTGAAAGCAGAAAAGAATGTAATTAGTGGGAAATTTACTTGTAATCTTGATCTTCAAAATCTTCCGCCCTTTTATTCCATTAAGATTGTCCTTTTTTTTAAGTTAAAAAAAAAAAAACTCAGCACAAATAGTCAGGCTACTAAGTTCTCTTTAATGACTGAAGCTAATAAGAAATGGCTCTGGTATTTCATCCAGCTTCTCAAATAATGGGTCTGTTGTTTTG
This sequence comes from Urocitellus parryii, assembly GCF_045843805.1. Classification (NCBI taxonomy): domain Eukaryota; kingdom Metazoa; phylum Chordata; class Mammalia; order Rodentia; family Sciuridae; genus Urocitellus; species Urocitellus parryii. Next base: position 43,108,779 of record NC_135541.1, on the reverse strand, counting down.
ATCTCACAAGTGTAAGGGATGCTTTATATTCAGGGATGGACGTCCCTGTCTCAAGCACCTGAGAGACTGCATTAGATATTTGAAAACCATTTTATACTGTCCCTTCCCCGAGTGTGAGGCCATTGAAGCTTTGATGTGGTTAAGTAATTTAGTACAATCATGTAATAGATTAAATTAGATTTCAGCTTCCTTGCAAGTTTTGAAGTGTGCACATGAAATGAGTGCATCCATAATTTTGTAGCACTGGGAACATTTTCCTTTTTTCTGTTTTTCTTTTTCCACAGCAAAGTGCTAGTAGAGGAGGCATCAAATACCCTTCCCTTAATCTTGAGTAGAAGCAAAGAAGAAATAGCTGAATTTCATTCTGACATATCCATACCTGAGTGGGAGAAAAGAAATGAGTGTGGGGAGGAACAGAGAGAGGGATTTTCTAAAACAGAGTGGAAGAAACTGTTTCATTTCTCATACAATGAGTGTTGGTTATATGGTGGTGCTGGTGGTAGAGGGGAGAAAAACAGACTTTGCAATAAATTCTTCAACAGATCTGAGTTTTAATCTTGAGTCTGCAGTTTCTTTGCTATGTAACTTAATCTCCTTGAAATCTGTTCCATTTCTCCATAAAACCGAAAATACAATATTAAAGTCAAATTGCTACTGTGGGATTAAACGAGATGATTTAGAAAAAAAAAATGCCTGTCAGAGTGCCTCCAAGTCTATACTTAACAAATGATTTCTCCCTTTTTTTTTGATCCTAGTCAGTTAACAAATATGTATTGAATATTCATTTTTAAACAGACACTGTTTTAGATGCTAAGTATTATATTGAATAAGACATATCAAACTACCTACCTGACATCTCCAATTAGAGAATTTAGAGTCACCCAAACTTAAAATGTTTCCAAATGAACTCAGGAAATTCACTTTTGCTAGTATCCTCTAGCATAGCAAAGTACTCCTGGCTGTCCACAAAAGGAAACTAGGAATCATCCATAAAACCTCCTTCTCACTCATCTCTCATAATGAGTTGGGAAGTCCTGTCAGTTTTCTTCTAAAATCTTCTCAGACCCATTAATTTCAGACTTTTCCACTTTGACTCTTAACTCTCATGTCCAAGTAACACTACTTCTATCCTGAATCATAGCCAAAGCCCTGCCCCTCTTCTTCCTGTGCTCGAATTCATCTCTTTCCTTCCTCTTCTTCTTCTTCTTTTTTATTTTTTATAGTTTAAATGGATACAATACCTTTATTTTATTTATTTATCTTTATGTGGTGCTGAGGATCAAACCCAGGGCCTCACACATGCTAGGCAAGCTCTCTACCACTGAGCTACAACCCCAGCCCTCCCTCCTGTTCTTTACAGAGCTTTCATGAACAGAAACCTTACCATATTAATCCCCACAAAATCTGTTTATCACTGTGTACCTGATACTCAGTGTGAATGCACTCCACATCACAGCAACTCAGTCAATATTTGCTGAGGGTATGTTCCCTTTCCTCAGCATTGATTTAGCTGTTGTGTGAGGAATGAAGTGGAGGGGAATGAGAGTGCATGTGTAGGTAGACATAGAAGATGAAGGGAACTGAGAAGTGAAAAGCTAAGGATATTCCAGGAAGGGGAACATCCCAGGCAAAGTTATGGACTATGTGTCACAAGAGGTAAGCATGCTGGAAGGAAAAGTTGATGCATTCTAGACCTCTAAAATTTTAGTTCAGTTCTATTATTTTTATCTTAAGTGTTAATAGTTGCCCCCTTGCGTACCTGATTCAGAAGTCAGGCAGAGATTTGGGCAGTTTGTACACAGATGTTGTGACTTCCCACAATTATCATGTGTTCTTTTCAACACTCCTCCATATAGCAGGTATGGTTACACTGAACTCTGTAATCCAGTTCTTCAGGATAGAAATCCTTTAGGATTTCTATAGGAGTTTTAGTTATTTGATGGTGTCCTTTGTGTCATGCCTTCAGGGTTAAAGGCCTTAAAAAAAAAAGGTGAAATTTACCTGCTTTTTCCTTTTCTCCAGAATATTTCTTCTGTTTTATTTTCCATTAATTTAAGGTAGTTCTTTCTGTTTAGAAGATATAGTTGTCTGCAGGATGCCTGGATCAGTTGGAGCTTATTCAGCCATATCAGAAGATATGTCAAACTCTTTTTGTCAAAATTCGAATGGCTCAAATTGATAGGCTATGCTAACCAAATGTTACCATATATTTTAATAAATGTGATTGTGTTTATATCTGCCTTTTCAGTAAAGTACCGGGTGACTCATATTTGAATCACAGTATATGTATGCCAAAGTTTAGGGTAAGGCTACTAGGTAACAATATATGTACATATTGATTATCATTAAATGCTGCATTATTAAAAAACATAATATGTTGCTGTTACACTCACAGTGAATGATAATTACAAGACAAGAATGGCAGAAACAAAATTATGATCAACTGAAATCAAAGGGTGACCTAATGATAACAGTTTCCTTTGTACCCTTTTAAACTGAAAACTACTCTAGTTAACTAAGATTTCATCTCACTGCAGTCAGAATGGCAGTTATCAAGAATACAAAAGACAATAAGCGTTGGTGAGGATGTGGTGGAAAGGCACACTCATACATTGCTGGTGGGACTGAAAATTGGTGCAACCAATCTGGAAAGCAGTATGAAATTCCTCAGAAAACTGGGAATGGAACCACCTTTGACCCAGCTATCCCACTCCTCGGTCTATATCCAAAGGACTTAAAATCACCATACTACAGGAACACAGCCATATCAATGTTTATAGCAGCAGCACAATTCATAATAGCTAAATTGTGGAACTAACCTAGATGCCCTTCAATACATGAATGGATAAAGAAACTGTGGTATATATACACAATGAATATCACTCAGCATTAAAGTCATGGCATTTGCAGATAAGTGGATGGAGTTGGAGAATATCATGCTAAGTAAGCCAATCCCCCCAAACCAGAGGCTGAATGTTCTTTCTGATAAGTGGATGCTGATCCATAATGGGGGTGGTGGTGGTGGGAAGAATGGAGAAACTTTGGGTCAAGGAAAGGATGGGGTATGGGGGTAGGAAAGATGGACATCATTACCCTAGGTATATGTGCGACTGCAACATGTGGTGTGACTTCATTGTGTACAACCAGAGAAATGAAAAGTTGTGCTCCACTTGTGTACAATAAATTGAAAAGCTTTCTGCTGTCATGTGTAACTGATTAGAACTAATAAAAAATAAATTAAAAAGGCAAAGAAATGAAAAATAATAAAATAAGGGGAAAAAAGAATGCTAGTTATCTGAGCTACAATAGGAATTGTGCAGAACAGAGAAATGATAGAGGAAGCCTGTCTTAGCAGAAAATGGAATTCATATCCTTGGGAGACTAATAAAATGCTAATTTTAGTTTATGAATATTAAGATTTAAAACATTTAATTTATATTTAGTAGTTAACTTATTAGTTAGTTGAAGACATATGAAATGTTTACCCTTAGAAACTCCAGAAAAAAACGTCTTTTGAGGACTATTTATAGGAAGTAGTCATTTAGCTGCTGACCTGTCTGTGAGATTAGTTGTGAGATTAACAAGCTACTTCATTTTGTTTGGCTTCATGTTTTCATCTGCAACATGGGCTGGCACTAAGAAGATCCATCTAGAAAGTTATTTGTAAGATTGAATGAGATAATGCATGAAAAAACTGTTTCCACTAAATTCTGTGAATTTGGGGGCCATTGTAGTGTTGCTTAATTGCAGGGACCTTCCAGGTGCTTGGCACAGCGTGTGGCACATGGTAGGTGCTCCGTAAGTATTTGATAATTATGCCAATGGATAAATAGTACAGTGCCTGAAACAAAATTCATAATAGATGGAAGTTCTTTCCCTTTCCAACCAACTGGTACCATAGTAGGAAGGATGACATTTGGGCAGGCATGGTAGGACTCATTTGTCAGACGTGAGAAGAAGCTGGCTATCATTCAAAATTCAGGGCAGGAAGCAGCTGGCATTTGGCATCAGGAGTAAAGAAGACAGATCCAGACCTATGGGGCTGGCCCCAGGCAAAATGGTGATAAATGTTAATCATTATTATTTCTATAGCACCTTGCATGGCTGTATTATATCTTTCAAAGCACTTTTTACAGCTTTGATTTTGCTTGTTTTTTAAGCACAGGTCTGAAAGAAAAGCTGCTAGGATTCCAAGGACACCAATAATTTATTAGGTGCTCCTCGTGTGTGTGTGTGTGTGTGTGTGTGTGTGTGTGTGTGTGTGTATAAAATGTATTTTTATTTGGCTTATAGTCTTATGAAATATGCACAGGGTTGAAGTCAGAGAATCTAGAGTTGTTTTGACTCTAATAATTTTAATCAACTCACTTAATCTTTTTTAGGAATCAGTTTACATATCCTGAGTCCTGGTTCTTACTAGTGACCATAATTAGAAGACACTTAATTTGTCTGTGTCCCTGTTTCCTTATTTGCAAAATGTAGATAATAGTATATAGTTCATAGAGTTGCTTACGTATTTAACACATTAGGTGTCATTGTAGATGAGGTTCTGTTCTGGGAGCTTGGGGCACACAAGTGAACCAATGAGATGAAGCCCGTTGCAGGGTTGGAAGAGTTAACACATGAAAAACATAAAAAAATTAGATCAATACCTGTCACAAAAGAACAGTCAATAAGAGGCACCTGCCTTAAAATGAGCAACAGTATTTTCTATGGTTTAAGTCTTGTTGGATTTTAGTATGTATAAAGGGAACTATTATAATTCAGAAAAACTATTTTTGTTATCACAAATCTGGGCTTTAAAAACCATAAACTTGCTAAGAACTTAAGTCAGTTTTGAGGTAACAAAAGATCAATTTGTTGTAGTTTATTTCCTTTTTCCTGGGTTGATCTTTCTTACTTAGCCTTAATGGTAGCAAACTGTCAGAAAATGTGATTTCCAAGGGAGAGAGATTTGTAGGAAGAGGAAAAAGCACTGATTTAGTATCATCTCTATTATATCAGATGCCTAATAAATGTTTAATAACAACTATTTCTAATTATTTCTCTTAGGAATTCTTAAAAATGATATCACAAACAATGTTAAGACCTTTTAAGAGTCTTCAGCAATACAGCTTTTTATAGGTGGTGATAATTCAGGGTAGTAAATATTCACAGAAGACAATAAAACACATCCTAGAAACTAGGCCAACAGTCTAAATAAAACTGAGCCCTGTTGTTCAAAATGGTAATTTTTCCTCAATGAAGAATCTAGTCACTTGACCAGGAGTGTGTTGTAAAGGCAGATATTTCACAAATTTGGTGATTTCCTTCAGCAAATGAATTTCATGCTTCTATTTTGTCAAGGAATTTCTCCAGAGTAGAACTGAAGTTAGTATTTTGGGCTTTTGGGTCAAATACAGAAGTTTCTAGAAAATTTAATATCCAAATGCTGAACAAAAAAGCATTTGATTGTATTCCACTACACTGGGAATTTAGAGTTCTGTTCTATAATGCAGTGATGAGTTTCAAGGTGCACCTTTGTGAAATATGTGTTTTATTACTGTGCCCTCAGATTATCTAGGTAACTCTCCTGTAGCCCAAAGGAGTAGGGCTGGGCTGGTTAGTAGGGCCCTGGTGGTGTAGAAAATTTCTCATTCAAAACTGAAAATCTTGGCAACTTAGCATGTATAGACTAGATGTAAGCAGACAATAGAGTGTAATAAATGAAAGAAGCTGTGCTTGGAAACTGGAATATGGTCCCAAGGCTGTGAGAAATGTAGAAACACAATTAAGCATGTGAAGGTTGAAGAATGCAAGGGACAGTCCCAGGCATTTTGGTGGAGCAGACATGGGAGTCTTTGTGGGCCTTCATGAGTCTATTCCAACCTGTGTCTGGGAAGGGGGAGGCACTTACTGGTCGAGACAGGAGATGGGATCCTTGGCTGCTAAGCTTACTGAAGACCAAAACCCAGGTAGGAATCCATGAGCTCCATGGTACCTCTTTGTTTTCACCATTCCTCTATGATGAAATGAATATGTTTGCATGTTAAAGCTTTGCCATCACCTATATTTTGTGTTTTTAAAAAACAAAAACAAAAGCAAAGACTAGCCTCAAATCCCAACCGGGTGTGGAAATCTAAGTCAATGTGAACACTTGTGAGTAATGCCTTATGCATGAAAGCCTGGGATTGGAATGTTAGATAGCAAAGTTCTTCCACTCTTAAAGGAAAATATGTCTGGTGAAGAGTGGCTTTGGGTAATTTAATGCAAATTGGCCATTGGAATCAGAGTGGATGGGACTGCAATTTTGTGGGATAAGGTAGTAGTTTCTAAGCCTGATGAAGTATCAGAATAGCCATTGAGCATGTTAAAAATACATATGGCAGACCCACTCACTGAGTTAGTATTTCCTTAGGCAAAACAATTCCAAACTTGTAGTTCTTGTTTTCTCCATATTTGACTTTGAAGTGCAGAAAAGTTTAGGAACTAATGAAGTAGTGTATTGAAGTAATATCTCTCTAATAGGATTTTTCCAAATGCAGTCTCTCATTCAATTGCATCTGTGTTTTGGAATGGGAGGGTGACAAGGAAGTGAAAGGGGGTGCATATTAAAATATGATTCTTGAGTTTCAGTTTAATCCTACCCAAACTGCATTTCCAACAGGTGATTCTTATGTGAAAACAGTTTAATAGGTCCTCCTCTGTAGTCTATGGATGAACCACAGATGGAGATTTAAATTAGCTGAATTGACCCTTAGAATCAATGGGGTGGGAAATGCATCAGCTGAAGAAATGAAGACAGCCCAGTGGCTTGGGAGGCTGAGATAGGAGGATTGCGAGTTCAAAACAAGCTTCAGTCATGGCAAGGACCTTAGCAACTCAGTGAGACCCTGTGTGTAAATAAAATACAAAATTGGGCTGAGGATGTGGCTCAGTGATTGAGTGCCCCTGAGTTCAATCCCTGGTATAAAAATAAAAAAGAAAGAAAGAAAGAAAGAAAGAATGGAAGAAAGAAGAAAGGGTGCCCACTCTTCTGGGAGCCTACTGAATACTGGGTCAGGTGCTTGGAAATTTATCAACACAATGTCATTTTTTTCTTGATAGCCATGTTATGAAGTAGGTATTAAGTGGTCCTTATGTGAGGTCCCAGAATCAGAATAAGTGGTATCGAGAAAGAAATTTGGGTCCCAATTTCCAGTAAATATATACTGAACTATGCATAAATCAGAACTGGCATTTAATCCTCACTCTGACAGTGTATATCTCTGCAGTATTAGCTATGTCTCTGGCCCTGAGTTTCTTCTTCTTCTTCTTTTTGGTATCAAGGATTTAGCCCAAGTGCACTTGACCATATCTCTAGCCCTTTAAAAAAAATGAGTCAGGGTCTCACTAAATTCCTTAGGGCTTTGCTAAGTTGCTAAGGCTGACTTTGAACTTGCCATCCTCCTGCCTCAGCCTCCTACTTCAGCTTCCCAAACTGCTGTGTTTACAGGTGTACTCCGCCGAACTGGGTGTTTCTTCACTTTTTATAGCTTAAGTATTATATAAGGATATGGTTCTATTTCCTACAGTGGTCAGTCTTCCTTCTTAAAGACATTGAATTGCCATCAAACGACATTGAATCACAGAAAGAATATCCTTGGGAATTAAAGGTCATCTGGGGGTCGTATTCTTCTATTCTCTTCTAAGTAGGTATTCAAAGCTACTTTTGAAATGTTTAAAAAATAATTCAATTTTCTCATATGTGCAAGCAGCCTGACATGGAAATCCAGTGTGTTAAGGATGTGCTAGCATTATTTATCTTTGAGCATTTAGAATACTTTTGGTCACCTATCCTCAAAGTGTGGCTTATATGTGTTAGTACATATAGAATCTCAAGAGACTATTCAGCCAAAGTAGAAAAATAAAAAATGCTCTCACATTTGCAATGGCTCTTTGCCCTCTACATCCCTGGGATAAATGATGTTCAACCTCTGGGACCCTCTGTGCACCGAGGAAATTTTTTTTCTAGATGACTGTTCTATTTATAATGGAGGCTGCTATATTCCAGAACAAAAAAGCCTTTGGGAAGGTTGAGCTATGGTGTTCATGCATCCTGGAGTTTTTCTGGTGGCTCCTTAAGTTATCTCAATGTGTGTCCACATTATACTCAAGACCTACATTATACCCATGACCTAGGATGCATACTTGCAAGCCCTTCAGTCTGGACTTCAGTCATTGCTTAGTCCTGTGGCTCTTCCAGACTTGATATTCATACCTTTGGTTTCCTTAAGATCCTTTGCTTGAGTTACTCTTTCATCTCCTTGCATCTTATTTTCCTTCCATGACCCCACAGCACACTGTTTGTGGCCTGTGTGCAGCACTCAACATTTAGCTGCTGACTGGCTTTGTTAGTTCCCTTACTTTGTTAATTCCTTGACTTACAGGAGATAAGACAGAAAAAGCTTTAAGAAGAGGAGGGTGACAATACACTGCTTTAACAGGAGTAATCCTCTTCACTTCTTACCCTGGCATAACTATTAATATGATTCTCTTTGCTTTCAAAAATAGAACTGGCTTCAATTATTAAATTATGTAGTTAATCCACACATAATGTTCTCTGTTGCATGGAAATGGTCTTGTAGTGTCACACTACCCCTAGAGTCCAAAGGACAAGAATTACACAACAAATGAAAAGCAGCTTCTGATTAATTTTCACATATTATGGACTTTAAAAAACAGAGCTGTCTCTGGCACAATCCTTGGTGTACTGAAGCCTTAAATAAGTGGAAGCTACCAATTTATTAAATCTGGTCACTCGATATGTTGCCAGGTTAATATGTAGCAAGCCCACAGTGGGTCAGCCCAGCACAGCCTCTGCAAATGGCCATGCTTGCTCCCAATGGCACATGCAGAGCTCTCGCCAAAGGGGTCCTACTGCATAACCATCATTTTAAACTGAGTGCTAAACTTTTCTGACCACTTCACATTTTCTATTTTCTGTTGCTGGATTGCCTTATTTACTAGTTCATTTTTTAGGTAAGGATAAGTCAATTTTAATGTGACAGAAGATGCATTTTCAGAAAAGAGAGGACTATGAGATCTGGAGGTAATAAATGCTTAGTATCTGAAACAATCTGAGGTGTAAGAAGATAGCACAGGAGAAATGCATATCTTCGAGTTATTATAAGTGACGATAATTTTATCCAGAAAGCCAGGGATTCAGGGAAAATCATTGGGATAGATAAGGGGAGAGCTCTACAAGCCCTTTGCAGTTAATCATTTGTTTTGAGATGTTTTAGTGGTGGGGAAGGCCTCTGTGTTTCAGAGGCTACAGGAAAAGGTTCTTCTGTCTTGGGGTCTAAAGGAAGTGTGCCCTCTTCCAGCTGCCAGATTCCAGGTCTTGGAATGAATGGTAAGCCTTGGAGCAATCACATGGCCTCTGCTAGGAATGCATTCCTGGAGATTTGTGGTCACCCCATCTGGGCCGCAGGTGATGGATTCCATTAGGGAGAAGGAAAAGGCCCAAGAGGGGATCTGAGACTCTGGGCTCAGCAGGGGATCTAGAGAGATTAACAGGAAGGCTGTAGTTGTGGCCAGGCAGAGTAATTTTTAACTCCTACCTGCAGTGCCGTGTGTGTGTGTGTGTGTGTGTGTGTGTGTGTGTGTGTGTGAGTGTGAAGTTCTGAGAGCAGGTGGTGACTGTCTCAACAACAATGGAGGAACACCTGCAGCTCCAAACAAAGAAGAAGATTAGAAAACTTCCTAAGCTGCAAAGGTCACAGGAGCAACACATGATGTATAGGCAAGAGCAAGGATGAAGGAAAAAGAATTGGTCATAAAGAAAGAGATGTCTTTCAGCATAAAGTTAGCTGTGAGGCACTTGGGGAAGAATCAGAGTCTGTGACCCCTTACATCCATGGAGTTACATTGGGAATGAAGGCCCCATGTTCAATATATCCTGAGTTTAGAAGTAGCTGATTTAGGGAAGGTTACACTTTCAAAGTCAGGTTCAAGTCCAAGGTCTACTTTCCCTTCTTGAATGTATTTGATTATGTTCAATTTTGGCCTAGTTTCCTCAGTTAAGAAAATTGGACTTCTATATCTCTGAGCTAACATAATAGCTACATGTGACTATTTAAATTTGTTAATCAAATTTAATTAAATAAAAAACCCTTCATTTTCTGTGTCACACTGGTCACATTTCAAGTGGCCAGTAACTTTGTATGTTTCTTGGCTATCATCTTAGACTGGGTAGATTACAGTGCATTTCCCTCATCACTGAGAATTCTTCTGAACAGTGCTGCTTTGATTATGTCTAACATACATTTTGGCCCTGGCTTTCCTTGACTCAGTTTGTGAACTGTGAGTCAAGTTACTATGTGCCAGGGACTAGGGTAGATGCCATTTCTGCTCATCTTAGTTTTCTTTATGGGAATATTTGCAATGAAGCTTCTGTGTGGGCTGATGATTTTCTTGAGACTAATGAACCAGAGTGAGTCCTTTCCATCCAGTCTTTCCTCTTCTTCCTCCTCCTCCTCCTTTACAAGTATCAGATCAGCATGGCACCAGGAAGACTTCTCCTGCCCACTGCTTCTCTCTTTCCATTTCTCTTTTACAGGTATTGGCTTTCATGAATCTCTCAAACTTCTAATGTCAACTTGGCAATTACTTTTTGGAGGACCTAAACTGACATTTTGAAGGAATATCCTTCATGACAAAAAATTAGAATTTCTAAAGAGGATGACTATAAGTCATGGTCTAAGCAGGCAGTGGGCCTCTGTGGCTCTCTTTCCAGCCATGAGCTTTCTAAAGACACCTTATGAAAAATTCATTACTTTTCCTTTTTCTAGTCTCTGCTTTTTAGGTCATCTAACTCTGTCCTGCCTATAGTCTTGGAGAAGATTCTTATAATTCAGAGTTCACATTTGATCTCTAACCACTGTCTTGAGCTTGGTTTTGACCATACTTTTTCTAAAGTATACCCTTCCTCAGGTTAGAGATCCAAAGTCTTCTTTCTTCTATACTCTATGGTCTCTGCCACATGACTCATTTCTAGCCTTGGTTTTTGACTCAGCTTGGGAAAATTAGTAGGGAACTTCTAGCCTAGAAGAAAGGTGGACAAGAGTGCAAATGAAACTCTCCAAGAAAGTGAGATACTCTAAAAGGTGAATGGAAGTCAGATGTGCCATGCCTGAGAATTCATTTGGGTCATAGGTACTCAGAAGGGTACATAACAGTTAACAAGATTCTTTGACAGTCCTCTCAGTGTTATGAGAAGAGATTAGCAAATCATGTCTTTGGTGAAGGACAATGTTGGAGTTTATAATATCATTCATTCACTTTTTAAAAATTTAATGAGTTTTGTGCTATGCTAGATCCTAGGCTGATAGGGATGGAAATATGAATGAAGAGAGTGTGTGCCACTGTATGCTCATAGACCCGAATTTAGATAGAATAGGAACCTGGGTGCTGGATTAGAGTTGGAAACTAGCAAGGGAATTGGAAGAAAACATCTGAATCAAACTATCAACTAGAAAGAATTGAGGACAAGACCTAGGAGATGGCTTCTCAAACTCTCCTACCCCAAACAGTATACTTGGAACTCAAGCACCTTCTTCTGGGAGCAGAGAAGAGCAGGAGAACAGATTTAGGAAGCATCCTACGCTGGCCTTGCTTCTTATGGATTTTGCAAATTTCCTGCTGCTGTAACCTCTGAGTGACATGCAAGCTATTGGAGGACCTGCAGATGGGCTCAACTGGGCAACCGATTATAATTCATCATCTCATCACTGCTGGCATTTGGAGATCACTGCTGTTTAGAGTAATCATCAATTGATTTGTAGAAACATGAAGAGTCCATTCAGATAAATAACTTGAATTACAGACAGGAGTGAAAAGATACTGCTGCATGTAAGAGACCCAAGGTAATAGAGCTGTATATATTTAGAGGTTCAATTCTCTGTCAGATAAATATCCTTGCTGCTCTGTTGGCTCTGCTTTATGAATTCTTGCAAGAAGGACTAAGGTCTTTTCTCTCTCATTGCTCTGCCATTATTAGTTATTGCTTTTAAGCACAGGGTTCAAGACTCCTCACCTCCAAGCCTGGATTCCATTTAGAAGGAAGGGAGAAAGGGAAAGAGTGAGTGTGCCTTTCCCTTTAGAGGTGGATTCTGGATGTTACATGCATATCCCCACCTGTGCTCAGATCCTGCTGTCCATGATTTATACTCAGGGCCCTAGACCAGGTCACATGCCAAAGGCAGTGGATACCTCAATCCCAGGGGATCATTTCCTTCACTGTAGCATGTATGCATGGATGCTTACTGTCCAGGGTGTGGCTCATGCCTAGAGTGCTACAGGTGGGCTTTGTAAACTTTCTTTTTTCTATCATTATCCCTCAGACTTACCTTTGCCAACATATCTTCACCCTGAATTGTGACTCTGTTCATTTGTATCTGTGAGCCTTTTGCCAAGCAGAAATGATTCATATCTATGATGTGCCAAGTGTGTCACAAAACACAAGATACCTAGCTCAGTAAGTAGTTGGAGAATGAATGAAATCCTTTAGAAAGGTTACAGAATCCCTGCATGAGAAGTGACCTGTCCCCAAAGCCTCCCTCTTTCTCCCTACCAGGACAGTAGGACAGGCAAGGATTATACTGTATTTTTGTGCAATCTTGGGGAATGATTTTTTTTAAATGTTCACATTATGTATGATTTACTGAAGGAATGACTGAACAGGTGGAAGTCAGAAATTTGGTATCCCCAGTTGCAAAGGTCATGGTGAATTTCATCTCAGGCCTCTTCAAGCCAGCACCTTCATGGTGCCACTCCCCTGTGGGTAGGAGCTGGGCAGCTTTCCCTGACTTGGTTATACCAAGTGGAAATAACATCCTTTCCCACCCCCTGCCACATCAAAGGGACTCTGGGAGCAGGGAGGAGTGTTATTGTGGCTTTTCACTTCAGGAAGCAAGTATAATGATGCCATTCATGGCATTAACTGCAAAAAAACTATCATTAAGTCTTTGAATGTCTTATAATCATGGGGAAAGGAACTAATACTTTGGAGCTCCAAATATGTCAGGCACTTTGTGACCACTGTGTCTTTTAATCTTCTTAATATTCAATGAGAAAAGGTAATTTGAAGCCCCATCTTACAGATGGAGATCACTTCAGAGAGATAAAATAATGTGCCCAGAGAGGTGCTGATGCTAGGGCTGAAGCTAGGCTCTTCCTGTACCACATTTTGCACACTATCGAGGAGTCTTTATTTACACTCCTAGAGAGATTCGTAATGCATAGAGTACTTTCATAATGCCAGTTCTCCTGGCCTTCACAGGGTCCTGTGATGTGCAGGGGCAGGATTTTGTCCCAGTTTTACAGATGATGAACAGGGGTTTGCAGAGATCAGTTGGCTTGCTGAAAATCACACTGCCATTAAATAACAGAAACAGGTCTTTAAGTTGAGGGCTGTTTTGCCCTGTCCATCCCCACCTTATAAGCAGGTTATGTGGTTGGTGGAGTAGAGAAAAGAATTCAATTCCTTAAAAGATACCAAACATTGTCATAATGGAGTCCAGGTGAGGGGACCAGCTAATCCCAACTTTCCCAAAATTTCTTGGGGTAGTATTGGAAGTCCTATGCCCAGGTTTACACTTAGCCCTGGGCAATCGGGACCACTGGTTCCTCTAACCAAGTGAATTTTCTTGAAGCCATAGAAAAATCAATAATTTTCTTGGACAATACCGTGCCAGTAAAATAGCATCAGAATAACACTAGCTTTCTGAATAATCATGCAATCATCATTGGCCCAAAGATGTTTATTAAAAATACTTAATTTCAATGGGCGATTTCAGCACCTCAAAGCCCAGGGACTTGCCCTCAGCTCAGTGTTATCTTGTTTTTCCCATCAGTCCTTATCATGGAGCCAAGGACACTGAATTCCAGCTGTCGATGTAGCCATCAATGGTTTTCAAAGTTTTCTGTCCATAGAAGCATGTGGAGAACTCGGTAAAACAGCAATTGCCTGGGTGCAGAGATCCTGTTTAGCAGTCTGGAGGGGTCGAGGGTGCCATGAACCTATCCTTTTAACAAGATCCCAGAAAAGCAGGTGATGTGGATGCTACCAGTTTACAGACCACACTTTGAGCAGCCCTTGGCCAAAACTGGGATTGCAAGGCAATCCACTGGGGTTTGGACAGAAAACATATATTTCTACATTTTTTCATAAAGTGAAATTTTTGTGATTTAAAATAATGTGTAAGTATAGTGGTATAGGTAAAGAATTTATGTGTAAATAAATAGACATACTTAGAGATGTATGTCAAAAAGAGCTTGATGGAATTAAATGAATAGCATTTCTTCAAAAGGGCAGGGTGCACATCAGAGTACTCTCTATGCCTCTAAACTTGCATCATGGAGAAGGTGGAAATGTGTTGTTAGTTGGCTACCTTGATGATTCTTAGGCAAGCTGAAATTGGAGAGCCCTGATGTGAATTCTGGGTTCTGTTTTCTGGGTTTTCAAAGGGTGGCCTTGAAGCATCAGCATCATGTAAAAACTTGTTAGAATGCAAATGATCAGTCTCCATCCCACATGTAGAGAACCAAATACTCTGAGATCTGGGCCAGGTGATCTGTGGTTTAACAAGCCTTCCTGGAGATTCTGAGGCAGGATGAAGACAGAGAAACACTGCCCTGGACAGGAAACATTTAAGGAGACTTAGACCGAGTGATTCCATTAAAGGTGGTCTTCTAGTCCTGCTGTTTGTGACTCTTTAACCTGCAGCCACGTCTCTCTTGAACTTGAATTCCCCATGGAAATTAATTCTTGGTGACTTTCTTCTTTCATAATTTGTGGCTTCATTTGAACTTCAATGTTGAGGAACTACTTTTAGTTTGTGGAATGTGTCAGTTTCTCTCCCTGGTTTAAAATGGCCCAGTTAGGTTTGAATTTTTGATAACCAACAAGTAAATATTTTAGTATAAGCATATGTTCTGCAATAGTTGGGATATACTTATGTTCAAAAGCATTTCCTTTAGGAAGGCTCCAAAGACCCTTAGGCTAAGCCTAGTCCCCCTATACTGGGCTCCTATGGTTCAATTTATTGAAATTGCTTAATTACTTGGCAGTTTTTCCTGCTAGGCTGAAGTTTTCTAAGAGCCGGGACTGGATCTGTCTTATTGGTCATGCTATCCCAGTGCCTAGAGGAAATTTATGGGCATTCAAATATTTGCTTAGTAAATAGGTGAATAGTCTGTTATGATCTCTGGAATTTTTAGAAGCAGGAGCAGATGCTGGAGGTGTCTGTGATGTTACCTGCCTGCTCCTGCCCTACTGACCTTCTGCTATGGTCCCGACTGGCCCAGTGCCCTGCCCTGGCTGGAAGTCTGTGCTGTGGTAGAGAGAACCCATGGCAGAGGAGTAAAATACTGGCCCTTGCTGTGTGATCTGGCTAGAAGTGCAGCTGAATCTGTTTTTGATCTGTAAGATGGAGGAGTCCGAATAATATCTTTCTTGTGAAAATCCAATAAGAAAATGGGTGAGAGTGAGGTTTTGCACATCACAAAGAACCACAATCTATGTTTTTATTTTGAGTTCTGAATTTATGGCTCACAGACTTTGCTCATTCCTTTTAGCCTGTTCATCTCGAATCCATTTCTACTTGTGTTTTATTCTAGTAAGAATAATAGATACTATTCACTCTTGGGGCCAGGCATGCTGTTATTGCTTTGCATATATTACCAGTAAAGGAATCATTCCCACTTTACAGATAAGGAAACCGTGACCCAATAGAGTTTATATACCTACCTATTAACAAGCAGAGCTTGGATTTAGTCTCAAGACTTTATGACTCCAGTATTCAATCACAGAATACTCAATCCTGACTCTGTTTTCATGATTAGAGAGTTGGGCTTTGCTTGTCCCTTCAGGATACCACCCACCCTTTGGGGTGGCCTGTCTCCCTTGCTCCTAAGCCCTGGTTTGGACATTTGGTGCAAGGGACTAGCAATATCCTGCTAGAGTCAAAAGATACAAGAGGCAGAGGAGAGAGTCTATAAATATCACTGCTTTGTCCCAAAGCAGTTGTATTTCTGATTCTGCCTCAAATCTCATCTGAAAACCTAACTTTTAAGAACTTTGCCTATTTTTAGCACAGTTCAAACAGGTGGCCTTAGGAGCCTGGCCTATGCATCTTGGACTTGCTTCTTGTATAGTCCTGAAAGCAGTGAGCTGTGTGCTGCAGGTGCTATTGGGTAGACACCATTTCCCTTCTTCTCCCTGCTGGAAAAACCTCATTTTTTTCAGCCTTTGACCTCTTTCCCAAGCAACTCAGGAGAAGCAACTCGGCCTCAACTCTAGGAGTAAATCCTGATTGTCTATTCATGGCAGCTCTGCGCCTCTTCCTAATCACTGGTTTAGGAATGGGCATGTAACTCAGTAATGACCAGTGGGTGAAGAGGAGAAGTCCTCTGATGGATTTGGGGAAGTTTCTTTATCAGTAAAGAGGCATGCAAGAAGATATGACACTATTTCATTTCTTGAAGTCTACGGGAGTTCTTAGAACTAATGCAGCCATGTTGTATTTATAAAATGAGCTAGCATATTGCAATGCCAGCATTCTAGGAATGGAAAGAAGCTGAGCTTCTATAACATCATCAAGATGTTGCATAAACCATTCTCCAAGGAGTCCTACCTTGAACTTCTTGTATGAGATAGTAAAAGTTCAATAGGCATCGTGACATGATCTTGGATATTATTTGTATTTCCATTATTTGCAGCTGAAAATATCTTGACTGTCTATTTTCTTCTCTGTCTTTATGCTAGATGATGAGCTTCTGGAAAGCAGGGATATATTTTCTTGTTTAAAGTTATATATTTAATATCTAATTGACACATGATAATTGACCCATAGTTGATGGTCATTGAATGTTTGTTGACTGACAGAATGACAGCTCTTTTCTAGAAAATTATTGAATGTGGAAATACGATATTTTCTCATATATGGCAGGTCAAAATCAAAGCATGAAAAGGTGTGAGTAGACCACTTTAATAGTCAAATTTCCATCACTATAGAAAAATACCTGAGAAAATTAACTTATGAAAAAAAAAAAAAGGTTTATTTTGGCTCATGATTTTAGAAGTTCCAGAACATGATTGGGTATAGCAACTGCTTTTAGGTCTCAGGTGGGAGTTTTAGATGGCTGAGGCAGGGAGCACGTGACAGAGCAAATTGATCACCTCATAGCCATGAAGTAAAAGTGGAAGAGACTGGGGAGAAAGACACTGGCGTCCCATAATACCCTTCAAGAGCTTATTCCCAATGACCTCCACTTCCTAAAGGTTATACCACCCCCCAATAGTGCCACTCAACATGGGGTCTGTTTTCAGACATTCAATATTCAAACTATAGCACCCAGTGAAAATTTTGGTTGGTTAATCCTCACATGGAGTTGGAGTGAAATTCTTGAATAATAGAGCAGGCAGGGTCTTGGACATGGCTCTCCCTAACAGAGAGTAAAAAAGTAAGACATGAAAATGAGTCCCAAAGAGGGTAAATAATTGGTCCAAAATATCTCTATATTTTATGACTCTGTTCACTTAAGCCAGCTTGACCTTGAACTTCCTATGTGACTGGGGCCCATCACATGGACTTCCAAGCCTTTTCCCAACCTAAGTACCAAAAGGGTAATAATTCCTATTTACTTGCTTCCAGATGGAGGATGAAGAGAGATATTGAGACGGAAGTTAAAGAGTTCTGTAAGTTTAAAAATTCTAAGAAAAAATGCTTTGCTATTATAGTTCATACTAACTATATGTGTTTTGAGGTGTGGGGAGGGAAGGGGGTTAAAAGGTGGTGGGTTTCTAGGGAACATAAGAAAGACGAGACTCCAGTAGACAATGAGTTTTGGAATGCAAAGTTGCTAGCTCTTGATAGTTTGCAAGGGGACTGTGCTAGACACAGTGCCTCTACTATTTTGTATGATCATCACATTATCCTTGAAATACA
Source organism: Urocitellus parryii (assembly GCF_045843805.1). Taxonomy (NCBI): domain Eukaryota; kingdom Metazoa; phylum Chordata; class Mammalia; order Rodentia; family Sciuridae; genus Urocitellus; species Urocitellus parryii. The sequence continues at coordinate 43,090,807 of NC_135541.1, read as the reverse complement.
GGCAGTTTGATTTGATTTATGCCAGTGACGCTGCTGAAGGCGGGAGAGGTGCAGTGGTGGTGCAGGTAGCAGAGGGGTAAGGGGCTCATTCCTTCATTGACTGGCTCAGCCTCCACGCTCTTTCTGCCATACCAAGGGCCTCTCCAGAAGCCCGAGGGCTTCGGTCTGGATAGCCCAGTTTTAAGCCCTCCTTCTCAATCAAAGCTTTTCACTTCTCCACAGGTCCAGCCTGACTGAGCAGTGGGTCTATGCCTGTCAAGGTGGCTTGGATGTGGACATCTCAGAGATCATCATGTAGATGATGGTGGTGACCAACAATAACACTCTCCTCCTCACCATCAGCTTAGTCCATAAATAGCTAGGCAGGCACAGTTTTTCCTTTGGTACCTCTGTCATGTAAATTATCTTCATTTTAGTCAAGTTTGGTCTACAAATATGAGCTCTGGGACAAGAGCCACAGAAGCTAGTGTGTGTGACTCCAAGTGATAGGTCTGGGTTTAAACCCCAGTTCTTCCATTGCTCATTTGGTGGCCCTATACAAGTTTCTTCTGGGTTTTAGTATACTGTATTAGACCATTTTCTATCACCGCAATGAAATATATAAGGCTGGGTAACTTGTAAAGAAAAGGGGCTTGGGCTGGGGATGTGGCTCAAGCGGTAGCGTGCTCGCTTGGCATGCCTGTGGCCCGGGTTCGATCCTCAGCACCACATACCAACAAAGATGTTGTGTCTGCTGAAAACTAAAAAATAAATATTAAAAAATTCTCTCTCTCTCTCTCTCTCTCTCTCTCTCTAAAAAAAAAAAAGAAAAGAAAAGAAAAGGGGCTTATTTATCTCAAGTTTTGGAGACTAGAAAATGAAATAGTATGGAGCCAGCTCTGGAGAGGGTCTCAGAAGAAAGTGCCTTCATGTGGGAGTACAGGTGAAAAGGGAGAGATCACATCGTGAGACAGGAAGCCAGACAGAATGGAAAGAGTCAAGAATGCTCTTTATAATAACTTTCTCATGAGAATCCACCAAGGACCCATGAGAAGTACCTTCATCTCTTCTGAGGGTGGCACCCCCAATGATCTAATGATCTCCTACCAGGTCCCACCTCTTAAAGCTCTCATTATCTTTTGACATCACATATGGACCCTTGGGGGACAAACTCAAGTTATACCCAAACAGAGCATTTACTTACCTGTAACAAGGAACTATTCCTTAGTTGTAGGATTATTGTGTTTAGCAATGTTGAATGTTGTTTTCTCCTATAGTAGATACTCCATTCTTTAAATTCATTTTTAGAAAAGAACAAAAAAGTGATTTAACTCTTTTTTTTTCTCCCTTTTAATACTCCAGGTCCTTTAAGCCTGTTTTAGTCAGATTTTTCACTGCTGTGACCCAAAGACCTAACAAGAACAATTAGAGGAGAAAATGTTTATTTGGGGGCTCATACTTTCAGAGGTCTCAGTCCAATCATGGCCGACTCCATTCCTCAGGGCTGGAGGTAAGGCAGAGCATGGTGGAAAGGTGAGGTGGGAAAAAGTGGATCAGGACATGGCACCAGGAATAAGGGGGTGGGGGAGAGAAGGACAGGGAAGGGCAGGAAAGGGAAGAGAAGGAAAGAGAGAGCTCCCTTTACAAAATGTAAATCCCAAAGGCACATTCTCCTCAGTGACCCATCTCCTCCAGCCATACTCAATCGACCTACTTCTCAATCAAAGCTCTTTTTTGATTGAGAAAATTTCAAACAGGGTGATAATTGTAGGCAGTTAATACTTACCAGTGGATTAATGCACCTCTTAGGTTACGATTCTCATAACCCAATCAGTTTACTTTGAACTTTCTTGAATTATCTCACACATGAGCTTCTGGGGGACATCTCATATCTAAACCATAACAAAGCCCAATTATTGTCATTTTTTTTCCTCTTGTCTCTATACTTTTTATCTGTTATTCTAAAATCAGCTTATATTTTCTATGATTGCGTTTCTTTTAGATCCTTCTCCATATTTTCTCTACTTTAGGCTCCCAGCTCTATTCATTTCCCAAAGTGGATTCTTTTGTTCTCAGCACCCTCTCTCCCCTGCTTTTTATAACGAGCTTTTCACCCCAGGCTTCTTAGATGTGGTCATATAGACAGTTGTGCTTGCCCTGAGTTTGTTTCCAGCTCCATTCAGCATCCATCCTGCTCCAGGAATTTTTGAGGCCAAAACATTTGGCTGTGGCAGTGACTCTCAGGGCATCATTGAGGTGCATCTGGATTCTGCAGTCAGCAGCCTTTGAAGCCCTCCAGTGCATCTGGTTGCAAATGTTTTTGGCCAACAAGGAGCTCAATTATCTATGCACTTTTTTTTTCTAATCTCTCTTTCAATCTGTTAAAAACATCCAGATTTCTGGGGTTCCATTTAGAATGGAAAACTATAACCACTTGGGAACTGTGATAGTAAAAACCTCTGCTGGCTCCCCATTGCCTGTGGAATGAATGCTAAAGCACTCTGCAGGCAATCAAGGCCCTCAGAGTCCAGCCTTACATAGATCCTTTAATCAGGGGTTCTTAATCTGGGGGTTGGGAATCCCTTGAAGTTCCAAGCAAAATTGTATACACTTTTTATTTTTTCTGGATATAAAATCCAAAGCTTTCATCAGTTTCTCAAAGTATTCAAACATCAAAATCATTAATAACCCATTAATCCTAGTTCTTGAATCAAGTTCTGGGCACAGCCAACTCTCATTTTCACAGCCTTCCTTCTGAAGTTTTGTCCTGCTGCTGTCCGGCCTCCTGTCTCCCTCCCTAACCCACATCTTTTACCTTCTTTCACTTTCTGACTTGCTAGATTATTTCTTCCCTTTCCTCTTTATCATACTACCTTGATCACTAAAGCTGATATTAGTTTCTATTTCTTGACAATAACCTACCTTGTCATTAATGGTAATTTCCTGAAAATTTCTTCATTGGCTTCCCCACAAAAGCAGGCCCTACAACTCTAAGACAGGTGCAAAGGGTATATTTTGGAAGTGATCCCTAGGAAATATTCAAAAAGCAGTAGAGAAATGATACAGGGTAGAGAAGGAAGCTGATAGAGAATCATTATCAAGAAATTAACAATATGAGTAAGAGAACAAACAGATTTATTCACATTCGTCACCGCCTGGGGAGGGGGAAGAGGAGATGGAGTTCCCTAGCACTCTGCCTGCCCAGCATGCAGGGAGAGTGGGATGTGGCAACCAGAAAATACCCTTTGGTAAAGCTGAAGTGATAGAAGTTGGACATTGGGCTGGCTTGTACCAAAAGGCAGGGCTGAAGTGATGGATGTTCGTGGGACCCAGGAATGTCTGGTGTACGACCTTGGCTCTCATTGATTGGGCTTATAAGGGTATTTCTCTGACTTTTTAAGCTCCTATTTCTCCACATTAAACCCAAACTGGTATAGACAGAAGCACAGTGTCTAGCCTGTACTTACAATCTTGTGGTGTTCCCGCTAACTGTTCTGTGAACAGATTTTTAACTTGTTACACAAGTTGTGTACCCCAAAGTGCATGATCCAGTATATAGGTACTGGATTGGATCATTACAAAATAATGATGGACTAATGAAAATCTCTTGGATAGTCTCAGGTCTATTCTGATAACAGCGTCCATGTTAGATAAGTGCCTTACCAGTGGCTGAGGAGTTAGAGTCAGTTACCCAGGGGAGTCAGAAACAAGGTGGCCCAGTGAGGAGAAACAGCACAATCCACGGTGAGTGTGTCTAGGGTTCTTTATACAAAACAGCCGTGTAAGTGGAATTGGGAGGGGAAAAAAAAGATACAAACATGAAAAATTAAGCCCAAAGATAGAACATTCTAGATTAGAACAGTGTGAACATGAACGGCAGAAAATAGCAAGTGTTTAAGGAATGAAGTCATGAGTGGAAAAAGCCACTCATCATATCCATTTGGCTGATGCCTAATTAAGAGACAGACAAAATACCCTAAAGAGATCCTGGTAGTAGGAATAGACATGTAGATAACCATTCCTGTCAATAATGTTTTGCCATCCCCCAGGTCAATTCTCAGCCCCTGAAAACTTCTGGAGCAGGGCTGTATTCTTCATGGAAAGAGTTAATATCTTGAGTAGTCATGCCTTTTATGAATTTTCTCTATCTTCTATTTCCCATGCATTTGGAGTTAACTTAAAAAAAAGTCAACCCACAGACCTACCATAACTGTACTTGTGTGTGGTATGTGAGCCTGTGGGATTGCTATGAAAATTCAAATACAAAACAGGTGCCTAAGCAGTGGAAACAAGAGAGCGCAAAATCAAATTGATTCCAGTACCATGAAAGGGCACCCCCATCCCAATTCCACCTCAAATGCTGCCTCTCCAGACACTATCACTCTTGTTGTGGCTTCTGCCCTCCTAAACATGTGCTGCCTGTCACAGAACTGCAGCCCCCACAGCAAAGGAAGGGTCCCTGCGGGCCAGCCCACAGCTTCCTTTTCACTTCTCATTTTAAATCTGGCATATCCACCCAAAGAATGGGTGCACTCTCCCATCCCAGATGGACCTCAGTCTCATCTTACCTTTTAAGATTTAAATTCTTCTAGCAACCTCTATTCAGTTCTTTCTAAACTTTGTAAATGATTCACCAAAAAGCACCAAAAACATTTCACCAAAATAATTTGCTTTTTATTAAGAGGCACAAATTGAAATATAATTACTGAAAGCCATGGGCTAGAATCCAAGACACTAAATTGAATAAGTATCTCTTGATTTTACAAGGGACGTAAAATAAATGGAAAACTATGTCCACAAGAAAGTTGGTGTCTAAAGTGAACTGAACATTGGTGTCTAAAATGAATTAAATGTATTTGTAGAACTTTCTAAATGGTCTCTCTAGCAGAATAATCAGACCTTTTATACCATAACTCAGAGCTCCAAGAAGCGAAGATGGAAAAATAAAATAAAATAAAATGAACATTTTCTGAACATGGGCGGAGGTGAACTCTGTGAGGGCAATAGACATGGTTCTTGGCTTCAAAGAGCTCACAATCTAGTCAGAGAGGTATTTAAGGACACTATCTACTAATACAATATGACTGGTCTTACCCCTTCTGGATGTACCAGTTAAATATTTCTAAGTCAACTCCATTTATTACACGAGGACTTTCTTATCAACTTGAAGTCACTCCCTGTGATTGAGTCAAGCATTCCCAAAACTCCCTTGTTTCTATAACTGTTGTCCATAGAGAAAGAATAAGGAATTCATGGTCCTGTTCACTGCTGAAGTTGTTCTTATGCAGCATTCCTGCGACACTTAGCTCCTTCGGTGATGTATGGACTGACCATTACAGAGTACAGCAGGGTCCCAGACACCATCATGGAGGACAGGTGTACCTCTCTGCTGGGAGATCATGCAGTCAGGTACAGGTGGCACTAAAAATATAGACTTGTCCCTTTCCTTGCAATTGGTGGTTAATGGATATAAAGCTGCCATTGGCTTGGAGTATATGGAACTGAGAAGGTGGTGTGTTTGATTGTCTTCTAAATTAATGTTCAAGATTCCCAGTTTGATAGAAATGTTGGGATGGAAGTGCTGTAAAGATTTTATGAAGGCAAACACTGCAAAGTGTGCAAAACCAAGGGAGACTGTCACGTGTTCAGCTTTGGTCATATTGTTTTGGGGGTTCCATGAAACACAGGAGAGCAAGTATTTGAATATACAGGCTTGGAGCACATGATTGCCTGAGGTGAAGACAAATGTTTATATATTATAATTATCTCATTATTAATCCTACATTATAAAAAAGGTTAAATAACTTGCTCAGAGTTATACAGTGCTGGAGTCTGTCCAGCTTCTTACCTGATCACTGTATCTTTCTCTTTCAGCCTTGGTCACTCTTTCCTATGTCCCTTTGTGCCCAGAGAAGTATGTTGTTCATGAGATGCTAGGCAAATATTTTCACATATCCCAAAGACTCTGGAGGTAGATGTCTCAGACCTACTTAAAATCTGTTGGCGACTCTGGTCATTTGGAAGAATGTTTTGAAAATGTGAGCTTTCTGATGGTTGTACTCTGGGAGACAACAGACGAGGAAACATGCAGTGAGACTGCTAATTGCATTTACTGGACCACATGCCTTCCCTGGCTCTCAGAGGGATACATGTTTCCAAGAAGTATGGGGTTTGTATGAGGTCCAAGGGCACTTAGACAATGGAGAAAACAATCTTTCAAGCTGTGGTTAACGTCTGTGAGTGTCTGAAGACCTAGTCCACTCTATTGCCTTATGTCTGAACAACTAGCACTTTGGGATACTCATGTTTAGTTTTCATGGATACAAATTCAAAGATTTTTTTTTCTTAGTCTGAGTAAATAAACCCTGGTTCAATGGTTTCAATGCTCTTAATGTGAATTAGATCTGGAGTTCTGGATTTGGACACTGAAGACCAGACTTTAATATTGCTTCTGAACCCCAGAAGCACATGACCTTGAGCAAGTAACTCTTAATTGTAGGAGTTCTGTTTTCTTGGCTCATAACAGAGGATTATCATACCTGCCTCCTGGTGTGAGGATACAGTGAAATGGCCAGTGTGAAAACATGTGCTACATGTACATTAGAAAAATCTGGTAGGGTTTAACACTTCATGAAAACATATTTCTTCAAGTTTTAGGATCTTGAGACTTTTTCACTTTATCTTCAGTTAGGGTCTTATTATCCCAAATTTTACCTGGGGATAAATAGTATTACTCCACTTCAGATAGTACCTCTGAAATGATATTCTGAAATGATATTTTATATCACTGTAATCGTTTCCAATTACTTTGTCTCTCTTTCCACAATAGATACTTTTTTGGGGAAAATTTCTTTTGCTCTCATGATATGATTTGGTGGAGACCATTGGCTAAAGGGATTGGTCCCTGAGTGGGCCAGGCTTTTAACCACAGTTGTCAATCCAGGAATTTATACAGGATCCAATTGGACCAATGTCTTTTCCTGTAAATCTAAATGACTGACCCCAGGAGAGACAAATTTTCTTTACTGTCAATATGAAGGGAAGGAGAGTTAACAGGTGGAGAGAGACTTCTGATAACAACATGAGTTTCTGCACTGTTGTCCTTCAGACCCATTCAGCCCCTGCTCTTTTATAGATTCATGAATCAATAGATTCCTCTTTTGGGTTGTCTGGCTGGAGTTTTGCATTCAGCCCCTGCTCTTTTATAGATTCATGAGTCAATAGATTTTTATTTTGGGAAGCGTGGCTAGAGTTTTGCATTTTCTATTATTATTTTCTGTTTTGTACGAGCAATCATTGCATCACACACCTCCTCCAAATACAGTAGTTTAATGTAACCCGTGTAGCTACTGTCATGATTCTGTGGGTCAGGAGTTCATAGAGTGCTATGAGAATGGCTTCTAACTGCTGCACGATGAAGCCTCGGTAGATAAGACTTGAATGGTCATACGATGAATAGAATGAAATCGCCATCTGTCAGATGAGTTCATGATGGATTTGCTTTTCTCTTATGAGGATCGTAAGGAAATAAAAAAGACTTGAACATCTATGGTGGCTCAGATAGCTCAGGTTCTGGGACTAAAACAATGGGCTGAAGTTTCCACTAGAAAGATGGCTCCTGCAAACGTATCCCTGGTACCTGGTTTGTGATGACTCAGAGGAGGGACTCACTGGGGGCATCAGTGTGAACTTCCCCATGTAACCGAGGTTTCCCACAGCCTGCTGGCTTGGTTTCAAGAAGAAGTGTCCTAGGAGGGAGCATTAGAGAAGTGAGCAGGCCATGAAAACCAGGTGAAGCTTCATGGACATTTGTGGTCCAACTCTGAGATCACAAAAGTACCAAAGAATCAAGGAGAGGAGACTCAGAACTCATCAGTTATTAAGAGAGATCTCAGAGAATTAGTGGCCATTTTAAAAAATAAAAACAAGAATAACAATTCATGTATGTCTTCTTTTTGTATCCAGGCTTACCGCTGTAACACCTTATTTCAATATCTTCAAAACACACCTCCTCCAGGAAGCTCTCACTGATCTTTATTTTACTCAGAGCTCCTTTAGTAAAAGGCAAAAGCTTTATTTGAATGAAAGAGAAAGAATATTCATCTTAATCCTTGTTCTTTTGATGCTGATGATGGAAATTTCTAGCAGAAACTTGGACACATCTATGCATTACATAGTCATAGATGTTGTAAGCTGAAAGGAATTTGAGAAATGATCTAGTCAATGCATTGTGGATTCAGTTCAAAAGACCTTAATTAAATTCAATTTGATGACAGTCTTTATGCTATGTGCGAAGGATGCAAAGTTGAGCTAAATACATGGAATATGCATACAAGAAATTAATAATCTAGGGAAGTATTTCTGAAAGCATCATTTGAAAACTTGGGTTCCAGAAAATGCTAATCATTTTATGAAAAAAATTTGTGTTATCAAATAAATTTGTGGAATCCTAGGTTCAGTAAAATGAAATAATGAAGCATGTTCTTTAAAAAAAATTCTTGTAGTTGTAGGTGGACAGCATGTCTTTATTTTATTTGTTTATTTTTATGTGGTGCTGAGGATCCAATGCAGTGCCTCACATGTGCAAGGCAAGCACTCTGCCACTGAGCTACAGGCCCATCCCAAAGCATGCTGTGTATATATACCATAGTTTCTTTATCCATTCATCTATTGAAGGGCATCTAGTTTGCTCCCACAGTTTAGCTATTGTGATTTGAGCTGCTATAAACATTGATGTGGCTGCGTCACAATGGTATGCTGATTTTAAGCCAGCCGAGGCAATTTAGCAAGACCCTACCTCAAAAAGAGCTAGTGATATAGCTCAGTGGTTCAGCACCCCTGGGTTAAATCACCAGTATTGGGGGGGTAAATTTGGAGAGCCAGAGGGAATGAACTATTGAGAGTGATTTTATGTGGGAGCCAAGATCTTGGAGCATCAGAATCATAGTGGGTGAATAGTACAGGTCGCACTACTGCCACAGATACACACAGAGCCAGTGTCAGCCCCCGCCCTCAGAGCACAAAGCCTGGAAACCTCCAGGGAGAATCTTTGTCAGGCAAGTGCAGCATTCCATACTAGCCTGGTTCCACTTTTCCCTCACCCTCAATGCATGCACAACAGAAAGCTCCAGGATGAGGATGTGGGGGAAAAGTCACACTCATACATTGCTGGTGGGACTGCAAATTAGTGCAACCAATCTGGAAAGAAGTATGGAGATTCCCTAGAAAGCTTAGAATGGACACCATTTGACCTAGCCATCGCACTCCTTGGTTTATACCCAAAGGACTTAAAATCAGCACGCTATAGTGATGCAGCCACATCAATGTTTATAGCAACTTAATTCATAATAGCTAAACTGTGGGAGGGACCTAGATGCCCTTCAATAGATGAATGTATAAAGAAACTGTGGTATATATACACAATGGAATATCATTCAGCATTAAAATCATGGCATTTGCAGGTAAATGGATGGAGTTGGAGAATATCATGCTAAGTAAGCCAATCCTGAAAAACCAAAGGCTGAATGTTCTCTCTGATAAGTGGATGCTGATTGATAATGGGGGGAGGTCATGGGAAAAATGGAGGAACTTTGATTGGGCAAAGGGGAGGGAGTGGTAAGGAGGAGGTATGGAGGCAGGAAAGATGGTGGAATGAGATAAACATCATTACCCTACATACACTATGACTGCACATGTGGTGCGATGCTACATCTTGTACGACCAGAGAAATGAAAAGTTGTGCTGCAATATGTACAATGAATCAAAATGCATCCTGCTGTCATATAGACCTAATTAAAATAAATAAACAAATTAATTTAAAAAAAATTTAAAAAGCTCCAGAGAAAATCTCGAACTGGGAGTTCTGCTTTCTTCACTCTCTTGTTTCAGCGGGCAAAGCAGCTGAGGGGGATTCTAGCTTCAGATACAAATCACTCCACTAGTCACCAGCTGAGCACCACAAAGGCATGAAGAGGTGGGCTCTGCTCTGTGCTCAGGGCACGTGCAGAAGGGAGGGAGACTTCGATCCATTTTTCTACTCTCATGGCTTCACTTGAGTACCTTGGTGGGGAGGGAGTTCTTATTTTTTATTAATTCTCTCTCACTCTTGCTGTTTTTGGTTTGTTTGCTTGTATTCTTTATTGCTGTTTTCTTTTAAAAATTTCTTTTGATTCTTTCTCCTTTCCACCTTTTTACTATCCACTTTTCTCATTTCTCCTCTTTTTCATTACTTTTTCTTTCCTAAAAATGCTATTTCCATTATCTTTTCAGCATTTTTACTCTATGCTGCTTTTCTCCTATCTTTATGTAAAAGTAGTTTTTTTTTTTTTATCTGCTTTCTTTCTTTTCTTTCTTACCTTTCATGGTGCTAGGGATTGAGCCTGGGAGTTCAGCAACGTTGATGGGTGCTCTGCCACTGAACTGCACCCCCAGCTCAGCTGAGAGGAGTTGCTGCTTCGACTATGACCTAGTCTTGTTGAAATCTCAGTAGTACTTCAACTTAGAGAAAAGTGGAGATAAAAGTCCTCAGCTGGCCAGCTATTCCCACATGGCATGGCGAGTGGCGCTTTGACCTCCTGCTCCTGGACACTCACCTCCACACCAACAGCAGAAGGAAATAACACAACTTTTGTGGATACTGCATGTACAAAAGTTATCAGCATCAGTCACTCCTACATCCTATCAGATGGCATATTGATGACAAGACTGCAGGCAAGAGCCACAGAGGGGGAATTCTGACTGCTGCCTGTATCTCCCTGTGAAATATCAGATCTGCATCAGTGTATAAGCAGAGTGTCAAAACTTCACGCACTTCATGATAATTGGAACAGCCAGCACCACAATCATTCTTAAGTAACAGAACCAACAAAAACAGTACTTGAGGACACCTCCATCACTTGCTAGGTGGGACTTCTAATCCCATTGGGGGTAAACACAGAGGGTGCACTCCATTTATTCTACTGTCTATATTGTACCTGCTTGAATTACCCAAGGGACTTCACTCTTGCCAAGGGGGAAAAAATGCAAAAAATGGTCCCTCAAGCTCTAACACTGTTTACACTGTGAAAAAAACCCAGCAATCACAGCCAGTCAAGCCACAGGGAGACTGCGCTACAAAAACCAAATTAAAATCAAACTCAATACTACAAAAATAAATAAATAAATAAACCAGTACCCCAAGATACATCATCAGGAGAAAGTGCTTCATAAGAAGGCCTTTACATTAAAATGGGATAGATATCCTTCCCATAATGTATAAATCTCAACATAGAAACCCAAGAAATAAGAAGGAAATTTGTCACCTCTTAAAGTTGGTGACTTCATGCTATCAGATTCCAAAGATGTCAAAGTATGTGAAATGCTAGACAGGGAATTCATAAGAATGATTTTAAAAAGTCAAGTAAAATTTAAGAGAATACAAATAAACAGTTGAATGAAATAAGGAAGACCATAAGGATACAAGTGAGCATTTCAAAAAAGAGAGGATTTTGATAACTAAACAGAAAGCTTGGAAATGAAAAGTTCAATAATCCAGGTTAAAGATTCAGTTAGAATCCTCACAAACAGACTAGATCAAGCAGAAGAAAGAATATCAGAACTTGAGGATGATCCTGCCAAAGAAAAAAAATAATGAATAGATCATACCAAATCTCTGGGACACCAATAGGAGATCAAACATCTAGGTAATCAGTATGCCAGAGGTAGAAGTGTTATGTGCTGATAGCATAAATAACCTATTGTGTGAAATAATAGCAGAAAATTTCCCAAATACTGGGAAAGATATGGACATCCAGGAACAGCAGGAATTTAGAAACTCAGATAGATGTGACCAGAGAAGAACCTCTATATGACATGTTATAATTAGATTGCCAAAAGTACAGAACAAATAAAAAATATTAAAAGCTTTAGGAGAGAAGTGCCAAGTCATATACAAAGGCAAACTCATTAGAACAAGAGCAGATTTTTTTTTTTTTTAGCAGAAACTCTTTGAGCAAGGAAGGCATGGAATGATGCATTTCATGGCCTGAAAGAAAATAACTGCCAACCGAGACTACTATACCCACAAAGATTACCTTTTAGAATCAAGCACAAATAAAAATATTTCAAGATAAGCATCAATTAAAGGAATCCATGACACTAGGTCAGTATTATAGAAGATACTTAGGGAATTCTACACCCAGAAGAGGAAGAAAGATGCTCACAGTCATGAGGGCACAGGAAAAGATAAATCTCACTAGGAGAGGAGCTATGCAAATGAAAAATAGAAAAGAATCAAACACTGCCATCAAATGTCTAAGATAAATAAAAGATGAATAAATGAGCATAGAATATTCAAAGCAACAACAACAAAAAAGAATGAACAAAATGATAAGAACAATTGTATATCTTCAGTAATAGCCAAAAATGTAAATGATCTTAACTCACCCATTTAAAGCTCCAGACTGGTGTTTGTATTAAAAAGCAAGACCCAACAATAAGCTACCTGCAAGAAACTCACTTCAGTTTAGAAGGTATATACAAACCGAAAGTGAAAGGATGGAAAAAGATACTCTAAGGAAAATGGAATTTAAAAGCAAGCAGGAATAATTATACTTACATCCAACAAAACAGACTTAAAACAAGATTAGGAGACACAAAGAAGACCACTAAATATTGATTGAGGGACAAATTCATCAAGAAGATAGTTATACATATATAACCGGAGCATTCAATGTTATAAAACAAACATTACTAGACTTATAGGGAGAGCTAGTCCCCATATAATAACAGTGGATAACTGCAATACACCATTCTTACCAATAGGTAAACCATCCAGACAATAAACAACAAACAAGAAAACTAACAAATTACACTGTAGATCAAATAGATTTAACAGACACCAAATGTTTCTTTCAATAGTTACACAATATAGGTTCTTTTTATCAGAAAATGGAACCTATTCCTCACTAGACCATTTATTAGACCATAATGCAAGTGTTACCAAATTTTTAAAAAATTGAAATAATTTCTCTGATCATATCAGGTGAGAGTAGAATGAAACTAGAAATCAAGAGCCAAAGAAGCTACAAAAATTAAACAAATACGTGGAGACTGAACAACACACTTTTTTCTCTACATTTTTATAGGTGCTTTATAATTGTACAGAATGGTGGAATTCATTATTATATATTAATACATGTACAAAAGATAACAATATAATTGAACCAATATCCCTCCTCAAATTTTCCCCCTCCTTCCCTTCCTCCTTCCCTTGATCCCCCTTCCTTTACTACTGTTCTCCCTTTGCTCTTCATGAGATAACCCCCAACTTTCTTTTACTTTTTAATCTCTAGCTTCCACATACAAGAGACAACATACAACCTTGTTTTACTTAAAATAATGGTCAGATTCCATTCATTTTCCTACAAACGGCATAATTTCTTCTTTCTTCATGGCTGAATAAAACTCCATTGTGTATATATATCACATTTTCTTTATCCATTCATCTGTTGAAAGACACCAAGGCTGGTTCCATAGTTTGGCTACTGTGAATGGTGCTGCTATAAATATAGGAGTGTGTGTATCACCATAGTATGCTGACTTTAATTCTTTAGGATAAATACTGAGGAGTAGTACAGCTGTGTCATGTGGTAGTTCCATGCCTAGTCTTCTGATAAACCTCCATACTCATTTCCATAGTGGTTGCACTAATTTGCAATTCCACCAACAGTGTAAAAATGTTTCCTTTTATCCACATCTTCTCCAGCATTTATTGTTATTTGTATTCTTGATGACTACCATTCTGACTGGTGTGAGATGAAATCTCAGTGTAGTTTTGTTTTGCATTTCCCAGATTGTTAATGATGAATTTTTAATAGAGTTTCTAACTGTATTTCTTCTTTTGAGAAGTGTCTGCTTAATTCATTTGCCCATTTTTAAAAATTGCCTTATTTGTTTTGTTAGTGTTAATGTTTTTGAGTTCTTCATATATTTAAAATATTAATCCTCTGTCAGAATAGTAAGCAAATATTTTCTACCATTTGTAGGTTCTCTTTTCACATTTTTGTTTCCTTTGCTATGCAGAAGCTTTTTAAATTTGATGCCATCCCATTTATTAACTCTTGGCATTATTTTATGAGCTTTAGAGATTCTATTAAGAAAGTTGTTGTCTGTTCCTGTATGCTGGTGTGTTGATCCTAAATTTTATTTTAGGAGTTATATAGTTTCTGGTCTAAATCCTAGGGTTTTGATACATTTTGAGTTGATTTTTTTGTACAGGGTGAAAAATACGGGTTTAGTCTCATTCTTCTCAATATGGATAAGTAGTTTTTTTTCTCAGTACCTATTGTAAAGAGGCTATCTTTGCTCCAGTGTATGTTTTTAGCACCTTTGTCAAGGATCATATAAAATGTAGATTTGTGGGTTTTTCTCTGTGTCTTCTATTCTGTGCCATTGATCTTTGTGTTTTTTTTTCTCCATATATTTTAGTTGTCAATGGACCTTTTATTTATTTATTTATTTATTTATTTATTTATATGTGGTGCTGAGAATTGAACCCAGTGCCTCACACATGCCAGGCAAGCATAGTATCACTGAGCCACAACTCCAGGCCTATGTGTCTGTTTTTATGCCAGTACCATGCTGTTTTTGTTACTGTATCTCTGTTGTATAACTTAGTGTCAGGTATTATGATGCCTCCAGCTGTGCTTTTTGGGCTTACAATTGCTTTGGCTCTTCTGGGTCTTTTATTTTTCCAAATGAATTTAGGACTGTTTTTCTATGAACAACACATTTTTTTTTTGAACAAAGAGTGGGTCATTGAAAAAATCAGGGAGGAAATTAAAAAATTCCTAGGACGAAATGAAAATGAAAACACAGTATACCAGAATCTGTGGGACACAATGAAAACAGTATTCAGAAGGAAGATTATAACAGTAAGTGCTTACATAAAAAAAGAGATCTCAGATAAATAACCTAATAATGTATCTCAAAGACTTAGAAAAATAGGAATCAATTCCCGAATCAGTAGGAGGAGATAAATGATTAGAATAGAAATAAATAAAATGGAAAAGAAAAGAACCATGGAAAAGATCAATAAAATACAATTGGTTCTTTGAAAGGTTGAGCAAGCTTGCAAACCTTTAGCTAAACTAACCAAAAGAAAAAGACAGAAGATTTAAATATATAAAATTAAAGCTGAGACAGGAGATGCCACCATGGATAGACTGAAATTCAAAGGGTCATTTTGAAAAACAACATGTAAATAAATTAGAAGATCTAGATGAAATAGACAAATTTCTGAATATGTGTCATTCTATCAACAAACAAAAGCCTAGGATTAGATGAATTCACTGTTGAATTTTAGCAATCTTTTAAAGAAGAAGTAACACCAATACTCCTCAAATCATTCCATAAAATAGAAAGGGAAGGAACCTGCCCTAACTCATTCTATAAAGCCAGTATTACCCAAACACGATAGGGACACAACAAAACCCAGAAAACTATAGACTGATATTCCTGATGAACATAGATACAAACATCCTGAACCAAATACTTTCAAAGTGAATTCAATAGCACATTAAAAAGATCATATACTATGACTGTTTCATTCCAGAGATGCAAGGATGGTTCAACATACACAAATTAATAAATGTAACACAGCACAAAAATAGAGTCAAAGATAAAAATCAGATGATCATCTCAATAGATGCAGAAAAACCTTCCATAAAATTTAACAATGCTTCATAATCAAAGCCCAGAATAAATGAGATATAGAAAGATTATACCTCAACATTATAAAGATTATATTTGATAAAGCCATGGCTAATATCCTAATGAATGGGGAAAATCTGAAAGTATTTCCTCTAAGATCAGGAACAAGACAAGGACACTTAGTCTCACCACTTTTATTTGATATAGTACTGGAAATTTTAACCTGAGAAATTAAGCACGAGAAAGAAAGAAATAGAGAAAAAAGAGGGAAATGAAATTATTTGAGGATCATTCTACACTTAGACAATCCTAGTAAGTCTACTAAAAGATTCTTAGAACTAATAAACAAATTCAGTAAAATAGCAGGGTATAAAATCTCATACAAAAATCAATAACTTTTCTATACACTAGTAATGAATTCACTGAGAAAGAAATTGGGAAAGCAAGTTCATTCACAATAGCCTCAACAAAACAAAAAAGGAAACAACTACAAAACCAAACAAATAACAGCAACAAAACACCAGCAATAAATACTCCACAATGAAAACTGTAAAAAAACGAAGAAAGAAATTGAAGACCCTAGAAGGCACAATGATCTTCCCTGTTCATTGATTGGGATAATTAGTAGCATTAAAATGGCTATACTACCCAAAATGATCTACAAATTAATACAATCTCTATTAAATGCTAATGACTTTCTTCACAGAAATAGAAAAAAAAACAACTCTAAAATTCTTATAAAATAAAGCATAGCTCTGAGTAGCCAAAGAAATCCTGAGCAAAACAGCAATGCTGGAGGATCACAATTTCCAATTTCAAAACATACAACAAAGCCATAGTAATGAAAAGAGCATGGTATTGGCATAAAAATAGGCATGTATGCTGATGAAATAGAATAGACATTCCAGAAATAAATTCACACATGTACACCTAATTGAGTCTCAACAAAGTTGCCAAAAACATGTATCAGAGAAAAGACAACCTCTTCAAAAAAATGGTATTAGGAAAACTGGATATCCATACATAGAAGATTGAAATTAGATCCCTATCTCTTCCCTGGCACGAAAATCAGTTCAAAAGATCTTAATGGAAGCACTTGAACTTTGAAATTACTAAAAGAAATCAATGTAAGCCCTTAAACTTTGAAATTACTAAAAGAAACCAATAGGGAAACACTTCAAAATATTGTCACAAGCAATGATTTCACAGATAGGATCTAGTAGCTCAGGAAACAAAAGAAAGAATGGAAAAATAGTATTACATCAAATTAAAAAGAAACTTCCACAAAGCTAAGGAAAACAATTACTAAAGTGAAGAGACAACCTGTAGAATAAGACAAAATCTTTCCCTGCTGTTTATCCAACAGAGGACTAACATCCATAGCACATAAAGAATGAATAAAACAAAAAAAGAGCAAGTAATCAAAAAATCCTTACATGATTTGAACAGACTCAAAAGAAGAAATACTCAAAAGAAGAAATACAAATAGCCAATAAGTATATGAAGAATGCTCTATATCTTTAGCCTTCAGGAAAACGTAAGTCAAAAATACAGTGAGATTCCATCTCATGCCTAGTCAAAATGGCTATTATCAGAAAAACAACAACAACAACAACAACAACAACAAAAAACATGCCATTGAGGAAGTGGAGAAGAAATCTCAGTAAATTAGTGTGAGTGTAAATTAGTACAGCCACTATGGAAAATGGTATGGAGGTTATTCAAAAAACTACAAACAAAACTACCATGTTGATCCAGTTATATTCTGGGGTATATCTCTGAAGCAAATTAAGTTAGCATACAAAAGAGACCCGAATGCCATGTTTCTTGCAGCCTTATTCACAATAGCTAAGGTATGGAATCAGTCTAGGTGCTTGTCAACAGATACATGGATAAACAAAATATGGTTTACATACAAAATGAAGTATTATTCAGCCACAAAGAAGAATGAAATTCTGTCTGTAAAAAATTGATGGAACTGGTAGTGGACACCATGTTAAGTTAAATATCTCAGAGCCAGAAAGACAAGTATCTCATCTTTTGTTCTCATATGAAGCTAAAAAACAAAACAAAACAACAACAACAAAAAAACCCAAAACAAAACAAAAAAAACCAAACCAAAAAACAAAAATGATGACCTAGAAGTAGAAGAGAGACCATTAGGGCCTGCAAGGGGACTAGGGAAAGAGAGGGTAGATGGGAAGGTGGACATGATCAGTGCATGATAGACATGTATGAAAATGTTACAGTAAAACCCATTAATTTGAACAATTACTTTGTGTTAATAATGAACTATTTTCTTTTTAAAAAGAAAAGGTATTGAATATCTTCAAGGTAAGGATGAGGGTGCGGTGAACTGTGCTGCATTTCTCTGACTCCTTATCTCCCTTTTTTGAAGTTTAAGCTGCCCTGTTGTCATGTGGGAAATAATTGATAGTGAGAACAGAAAGTGACATCAAGTCATTCCTGTTCCACCCCTTCTATTTCTTTTCATGTTGGCCATGCCCAAAGCCTGGGCTCTGTCTCAGTGTCCCTATGTGCATTCCTGGTCTTTGATGAATGCTACTGGTTTGGAAAACTCAAAATCTAGCTTCACCATTTTTTTTTTTTTTTTTTTTTTTGTGAGTGGTACTAGGGATTGAACCCAGGGGCACTTTATCACTGAGTTACATTCCCAGTTATTTTTACTTTGAGACAAGGTCTTGCTAAATTGCTGAGGCCAGGCTTGAAGTTGTTATTCTGGGTCTCTGGGATTACAGGCATGCACCAACATGCTTGGCCTAACCTAACTTTTGCTAGGACCCCCTTCTGGGTACCAGGCCCTGGGTTGGACACCTCACAACTGAACAGTCTGCTCCATATGAACTGAAGTTTCAAACCAGGATGCCAGTATTCACCAGAATTTGAGAATAACCCATCCATTAGACTGGGTCTTGAACGCTGTCTGCGTGCGTAATTTTCCCCTGAATTAAATAGTCTCTTCTTAGCAATTGATAAGACAGCTATCTATGATTTACCAGGAACTTCCCTGGGCCAGTTCTTAGGTTAATGTAGATTCAATATTTAATATTAGGTTAACAATTATTAAATATTAGCAATTGTGTCATCATACCTATAGCTCTTGGTCTTTATAATGTTTCTATGAGTGAAGCCTTAGCTGAGTCTAATCAAGGAATACTGTCATTGTAGCGGGCCAGTGATTTCAAACCAATCATCTTGAAATCACTAGCATTTACAAAGCCTGAGCATAGCTTGGGGGAAGCGGATAAAGGGATTCTTGTTGGTCCTGCCAGTCATTCTTCTATTTATCAGAACAAGTATGTTCTGGCCTAAGATTTCATAAAACACTGTCTAACAAAAGCCTATTGTTAACCAGACACACCTGTCCTTAGAAGGTGGTTTAGCAGCTATTAATTGTTACTTAATACTGTCTTTCCCCTCACAGCCATTTTCCTTCTAGCTATACATTCTAGTGGTTGTGAAAGAAGTTCTAGGAATTACTTTTTTCTTCCATTTCAGTTCATTTTCAATGAATTTTTTTCCAGGATAGTACACTTTAAAAGAATAGTCAGACACTCTCACTTATTTCAACAGAGACTTGGAACACCATTAAGAAAAAATTTTTAATTGCTTTTATTTTTTAAATACATGACAGTGGATGGACTGCATCATAAGTCTTATTTACACATATAGAACACAATTTTTCATATCTCTGTTTGTATACAAAGTATGTTGACACCAATTCATGTCTTCATACATGTACTTTGGATAATGATGTCCATCACATTCCACCATCATTGCTAACCACCTGGCCCCTCCCTTCCCCTCCCACCCCTCCCTATCCAGAGTTTTTCTCTTCCTCCCATGTTCCCTCTCTCTACCCCACTATGAGTCAGTCACCTTATATCAAAGAAAACATTGGGCATTTGTTTTTTTGTGGGGATTGGCTAACTTCACTTAGCATTATCTTCTCTAACTCCATCCATTTACCTGCAAATGCCATGATTTTATTCTCTTTTATTGCTGAGTAATATTCCATTGTATATATGCCACATTTTTAATCCATTCATCTACTGAAGGGCATCTAGGTTGGCTCCACAGTTTAGCTCTTGTGAATTGTGCTGCTATAAACATTGATGTGACTGTGTCCCTGTAGTATGCTGTTTTTAAGTCTTTTGAGTATAGACTGAGGAGAGAGATAGCTAGGTCAAATGGTGGCTCCATTCCAAGTTTGCAGAAGAGAAATTTTGATGCATCATAAATAACTAAGTGGAAGGCCTGAGAAGTTTCATCTATCTTTGGTCTATCATTCCTGTTTTATAGATGAAGAACTTAAGAGTTCAGAAGGGTTAATGAACTTGTTAAGGTCTAAGCTGCCAGCCTGCCCTGGAGCTGGATGAGTCCCAATCCAGTTGTCTTAACCACTAGGGAATCAGAGTCACAGCTCTATCTGCCCTCAGGTGTGGCTTTCCTCAGTCTGGTGCTCAAGAGGTTGATCATCCTGAGCTTGAATCTGGCTCTATCACTTAATAGTTGTACAGCTTGGGTAGCAAATCACTTAACCTCTCTGTTTTAGTTTCTTCATTCGTAAAATATAAGTAATAGATACCTTTTAAAAAATGTTAATGAAACTGGGCATAATGGCTCACCCTTGTAATCCTAGCTGCTCAGAAGGCTGACAAAGGAAGATCACAAGTTCAAAGCCAAAGCCAGCCTCAGCAATTTAGTGAGGCCCTGAGCAGCTTAGAATGACCCTGTCTCAAAATTAAAAATAAAAGGCACTGGGGGGGTGTGATTCAGTGGTTAAATGCCACTTGGTACCCCTCGTATAAAAAAATTAGTTATTACTAAGACAGTGTCCAGTGAATGATTTTGATTAATTTAAGGTTATTTCCTGTCATCAGGGTTGTATAGAGAGTCAGGGGTACCCAAAGGCAGAGGGAAGGTTCTCTTTCAAAAGTCTGAAAGATAAGATGAAAGTCTGGGAAGTGAATTTGGGGCGGTCACAGGGCCTACGGGTAAGATCAACAACACTAGGGACTCCACAGCACTAGCTGTAGATCGGGGGATCTCCTGACATTTATGCACAGAGCAAGTCAACTTGGGTTCATCCACAGGTGGTGTACAATTCAAATTTGCTCCATCTGGGATCCTCTGAGAGAAACTCCTATGTCAAGAATATAGATGGTTATATTTTTGCCTTAGATACCAGGGTCAAATTTGGTTTCTTTTAGCTTCTTTATTTATAGCATTTGAGTTAAAAAGAAGTTATTAGATTGAAAAAAAGAAGACATTGTATGATAAAGGGCATATAATTTTTAGAGAAACATTATGGCACAATGTTCACAGTGTAGTCATTCTGAGGTAAGTTTGCAACTCGTAGCAGGCAGGTCACGTAGCCAGTCACTGGCAGAACTCAGATTTGCATCAGATTTTGTCAGAGTTGTTATCTATGCTGCATAATGTCTCCTCGGCTGTAGAGGACTTTCTCTAGTTTGCCTTTTACTCACCAAATACTCTTGGGACCTTCGGCAAATTATTTAACTATTCTAGTTTTATGTTTCAAGAGCTGTGAATGCAGAGGTTGGATTTGACTAGAGCTTAGATAGGAACTCAGCCAACTTTTTCCATGCAGCGTCAGGTAGTAAATACGTTAGGCTTTTCAGGCTATGTATTTCTGCAGCCACTAACGAGGTCATAGACAATAGTAAACAAATGATCATGACTGTGTTCCCACAAACCTTCATTTATAAAAACAGGTAGTACACTCATTTGACCTGCTAGCTCTATTTGCTAATCGTGGATTTCCTTCTCTGTAAGTAAAAAAAAGTTACCCCCCTTCTTTGATAAGCAGGGAAAAAAGGAAGGAAATTTATACTGATTGTGCATGTACTGCGAACTAGGCATTGTACTTAAGGCTTTGATGTTTATATCATTTCATCTCACAATTTAATGCCTATGCTACAGATAAGAAAACAGAGTTTCAGAAAGCTAAAATAGATTATCCACAATCACACGCCTGGTGGAAAGCAGAACTTCTGGACTCCAAAGTTCTCTTTCTTCTCTTATATGTGGTCCACATGCCTTCCCTAGCACCCAGAGCCGCACTTGCTTTTGATTCTATAATGGGCACATTGACAAAGAGATAGTCACAATAGCAGCCCAACTTCATTAATATGGGTTTACATAGTCTCCATAAAGATATATACATATCTACAAGTTTATCATGATTTATCTTTTTTCCCTTTTCACAGATGGGGAACATTAGGTCATAAATAAACTGGAAATTGGCAAGTCTAGGATATGAACCTCCATCTTCTAACTTTCTTTCCTGGTCAACATTGGATTAAATAATATAGGAGGACATTTTCCTCTCTCTGGACCTTTCTAAAGGCAGTTGCCAACTCAATTCCAACCAACAGAGGTAGCTGAGAGTGGATTGATGGCTTTGGAGGGACTATCAAATTCACTGTAGTGGACTCCTGTTAAAGCAATATGGACCTGTGTCCAGGAAATATCTGAAACTCTTATGCTTTGTCAACGCCTTGGCTCTCCGGCTGACGGCCACCTGGATTCCTCTTTAAGGAATTCCCCTAAGTGAGAAAATGGCTCCTGAGATCATCTGACTCTTAGAGTACCCAAATTTCTAGGCAGGAAGAAGCCACAGTCTTTGGCTGACAGTTTCCAAAATATAAATGCAGAAGCTCAAGGGAAGGAAACCTTTATTTATTTATTTTTTTATGTTAGGAATGGAAAGAGAGAATTCAGGACTATTCTCAGGTGATACTATAGGAAACTATTTAGCTTTTTGCTTTTGGAGCCCCATCTTGGTCAATTTTCTGTTCTGAATTGAGGGGAGTCTTCCATTCCACTCCTTCATCTGTGACCTGGATCCCATACATCCCTGATCTGTGAACCTTAGAAACGGGGTCAGTTTGATAAAGCAGGAAGGAGTTTATTAGAAGGCGTTGCCAGGGCTGCAGAATCGCCGTGTGCCAGGGCTTGAGGTGGGAATGGTGTGTGAGGAAAGAGTTGTCTGAGCTCCCAGAACTGCTCGACTGTGGCAAGTTCTGACTTTCAGACCACAGATATTGAGAAGAGAGCATAGGAGAGGGAAGGGAGAGGGTAGGAGGGGAGGAAAGGAAAGAAAAAAAGGAGGAGAGGAGAAGGATGTCCATTTGTGTCACTGAGATCCTAGTTCAGTTCTGTACCTTTGATGCAAATGAGGCTGAAATACAAGTATCTATTATTTCTAATTCTTTGAGGAGAAGCAATTTTCTTCTTCAACAAGATCCATCCTGGGTAGCTAACATATTTCACTTATTCATCATGCACTCATCCATTCACTGACTCATTTAACAAATCCTTTTTGAGTTCCCATGATATACTGAAGATTAGCAATAAATCATGATACCAATGTTCATGATGGTTTCATGCCCCCAAATCTTGATCTTTACAAACTTTTGGTTTCTAACCAAAAAGAACTCTCCCTCTCGGTATTCTAACCCTAAGAACTCTTCTCTCTTATAATATCGAGGCTGGTGGGTTATCCTCCTATTCTAGCACCTTCCTATGAAAGGACCAGAATTTTCATCTAGGTCACAGAGCTAGGTGTTTTTGAATATGCTCTGGGGAGTCACAGAGCTTCCAAAGACTCCCACAGGAGTGAAGCCCTTGCCTTCCCTTACTCTCTGCCACTCCTCCAAGCACAGCAGATCAGCTCTAGAATGTTCTGCATATTGGACTTTTGTTCTTTTGAAGGAAGAATCCAAGGCTAAAAATTGTTCAATAGTCATTGGTGGAGACCAAGCCCCTCAACATGTCTCATTCATCTTTGTAACCCTACTCCTTCCACAGGACCTGGCCAACAGAGGTGCTAAAACAAATATTTCTGAATGGACACAGGTAGATAAATATTTCATTTACTCATCCATTCATCCATTCACTGGAAAACCACTTGTCCAACTCCTGTTAGCTTGTGAGCACGATTTGCCTGTAATGCCAATTGATTGCCTGCCATTCTCAAGTTAGCCAGTGCCTATGACTAGAAAGTGTCATCTCTGTGACCAAAAGAAAGGACAAGAACAATGTAGAGGAGAAAAAGTTTATTTTGGCTCATAGTTTCAAGATCAGTCCATGGTTCGCTGTCTTCATAGCTCTGAGATCCAGGAGAGGCAGAACATTATGGTTGGAAGAATGTGGTGGAGGAAAGCAGCTCGGGACACGTTAACCAGGAAGTGGGCGGGGGAGGGGGAAGAGAGAGAGATCCTCTCATTAGACAAAATATAAGTCCAAAGGCATGTCCACAGCATGACCTGCTTCCCCCAACCACATCCTACCTGCCTACCATTACCACCTAGTTAATTCACCCAAGCTCTCATAACCTAATCATTTCACCTCTGACCATTATTGCATTGTCTCACACATGGGCTTTGAGGGACAACTCATACATCAAACATAACGGTAAGCTGTGTGCAGTGGTGCACAACTGTAACCCCAGCAGCTTGGGAGGCTGAGGCAGAAAGGATCGCGAGTTCAAAGCCAGCCTCAACAAAAGCAAGGGAGTAAGTAACTCAGTGAGACTCTGTCTCTAAATAAAATACAAAATAGGGCTGGGGATGTGGCTCAGTGGTCGAGTGCCCATGAGTTTAATTCCCAGTACCCGCCCCCCCCCCCCAAATAAGGTACTTTATGGTCATGTCTCAGTCAAATCTTAGTCTTCCCTGCAGAGAAAAGCCACAGCTCCTTGGTAGTGTCTTTATTTCGCAATAGTTTCATTCTGTTAGGTATCTGAGTTAGACTGTGGCCCTTTGCTTCATTCAGCTAACATTTAATCGGTATCTTTTAATATTTCACTTATTCATCATGCTCTCATCCATTCATCTGACTCTTTTAACAAATCCTTTTTGAGTTCCCATGATGTACTGAAGATTAGCAATAAATCAATGGGCAGGAATCCCTTTGAAGTTTACGTTCTGGTTCTTATGGTGGTGATGCACCAGTGGAGAGGGAGATAAAGATGTAGAAGCATGTGGACTGTCAGATGGTGATAAGTGCGGAAGAGAAAAATAAAAGGGAAGAGAGGGAGGGAGTGTTGGGGGAGCAGGATTTCAGTTTTAGCTAGTGTGACTGAGATAAGAAGCCATCGTCGTGAAAATGACAGCAACTCTAAGATCTAGGTGTTAGTTCTATTTTAGACATGAAGCACAATGACTGGAAGAGGTGAAATGACCCAGGGGAGGTCAGCCAGGGAGTTAGTGGCTGAGTGAGTATTTGGATATGTGCAACCTCAGAGCCAGGGTCTTTTTTCTAATTCTAGCCTCCCACACGTTTTCATTTGTGAAGCACTGGGCTGGGCTGAGCTGGGACAGTCAGAGTTCCTCCTTTCTGGCTTGAGCATACCTTGCACCAGCGGCCTTTTCTGAGGGCTTGTACATGGTAATTGCTATCCACATTATCAGAGCCAACGACATCCTGTTGCCCCCCAGGCTGCTCACTTTGGAGTTGCTATTGCTGGCTAGTGATCAGGTTTGGCATTTGATCCTTACCACACAAAACGCAGCCCTGAAAAGTGAAAATGCCTGCTGCTAAAACTTCAGTGTGGGAGGCGTCATTGTTATTTATGGTAATAGATTACTTAGGCTTTCAAGCAGGTTTCACGAAGATCCTAGGAAAAATAATGCTCAAGAACTCTAAATACTTGAGATGCCAGAGAATTCAGGAAAGGCTGTAGGTGGGGTGGGGGAACACCAGGGACCAGGGACTCCTGTGAGTTCTGACGCAAGCTGCTGTGAGAGCCAAAAGTGCCTTGAAGTCCGAGGGTCTAGGATCATAAGCCGGACCTGGTAGGTCAATTCCAGTCCTGAGAACAGGGAGGCTGTCCATTCTACAGTTATCCGTAAGGCCGGGCACAGTGCTTGGCACTTAACTTGTTTCTTAGTAAGTGTTTGACAGTGGATGAAAGTATAGTGGCAAGGAGACCCCAAACCACTTAATACAAGAATTGGAGAAGGGGACTGAGAATATATATTACCTTTTCCACATTCCCTTATCTGCTTCCAAATTTCATTATTGATTCTTAAGATTACCTCCTAAACAAGTAACTGGTGTACATGTCCTTCTCTTAGTTTTGCTTTGTAAGGGTACAAAAGCTAAGGCACTGTTTAATCTCTCTCTCCCCTACCTCTTATCTCAGTCTTTACATCTATCTGTCTATCTATCTATCTATCTATCTCCTTTTTGGGGGGTTGGGGGTATCGGGACTTGTACTCAGGGGCACTCAACCACTGAGCCATATCCCCAGCCCTATTTTGTATTTTATTTACAGACAGGGTCTCACTGAGTTGCTTAGCACCTCGCTTTTGCTGAGGCTGGCTTTCAACTAGTGATCCTCTTGCCTCAGCCTCCCAAGCTGCTGGGATTACAGGTGTGTGCCACCATGCCAGCTTCTCATCATCTTTTTTTGTGTGTGGGGCGGGGGCTGGAAGGAAAGGAAAGGAGAGGAGAGGAGAGGAGATGGGAATTCAAACCGTAGGTCTGATCATCAAAGAAATTTCAGCAGGAAAATGATAAAAATGTCTGAGGAGGAACAGACCTTCCTTCCATGCCTGATGCTTAAGCAACCTTAATCGTCTAGTACTTTAAACAATGCTTTGCTGATTCCTGAGTTGTCATATGCTCTGTAAGTCCCATTAAAGGCTATACAAACCCCTTTTGAGCTTTCTCACAGCTAAGCAATTATGCCTTGATTGATGGTAAAGTAAGCACACCTTGATTGCTTATGTAATTTTGAATTAATTACATTACTTCCAGATTTGTGTGTTATTGAGGAAGGTGCCTATTGACTGATTCTAATTAATGTATAATAACTTTATCATATGCATAGAAGCTTTAAATACTTAAGGTATTACAGCTTCCAAGGTTCAGTTCATTTATTCATTTGTTTATTCATTCATTCAACAAATATTTATGGAAGGTGCTTTGGGAGTTGGTATGGTAACAGGGAACAGGCATACTGCTTGGTGCCCATGTTCTAAGATGGGAATGAAAGGCACACAGATGGCCACCAGGTGGAATGGCAACGTAGCTGTTCTAGTCTTCTGTTGCTATCTTCATGTAAATCAGTCAAATTAAGAAAAAAAATACTTTGAAGGAATTTAAGGCAGGGATGGAAAAGAGGAGAAGCTTCACCAGGAAGGGCAAGTGCAGCAACCTGAAGTTGTGCAGCAGCAGGAAGCCACCATCTCCTGTGTTATAGAGGAATCAAGGACAGGGTGTTTCTGCAACCCAAGGGTTGAGGTCACCAAAGGATGCTGGACCATGGCAAGATTGTGAGATGGGAGCTGGGCCATGGCAATGGTGCCACTCTTGAGCATAAGGTTGAGGATGCCTGTCTTTTTCCACCCTGGTCCCCTCCAGTACATCTCTTGGGAGTTGTAGCCTATGGAGGCAAGTCCCAGTGCACAGATTAGGAGAAGGGAGAGGAAAGGATTTAAAGGCAAACTGGCCTTCACCAGCCTTCATGGGAGTCCAGGGTTGATCAATGCCTAATGCCAATTACATTAAGTGTAAGGATTCACATCCTGAACACACATATAAAGCCCATTCTTGCTGGGGAACTTTTGGTACATGTTGTGTGTGTGTGTGTGTGTGTGTGTGTGTGTGTATGTGTGTGTGTGTGCATGTGCGTGTGTGTGTGTATGTGTGTGTGTGTCCCCACTGGGGCAGGGTGGGTATGAGATGGGGCAGAAAACTTGCTTGGAAGAAAAGGGAAAGATGGACTTCTTCCAAGTGGTGGATCAATCTGAAAGGATGAATGGAGAACAGACTGCCATTGAGGAAAGAAACTTGCAAAGTTAGGGGGAAAAAAAAAGGATTGTAACTCACTTTATGATGGAGAATTTGATAATTTAGAGAGTAAAAATAAAGCCTTATTGAGAAGTACTTAGCAACTGTTGAATCCTTTAACTAATTAGTTTAACAAACATGTATTAAAAGCTAACTATGAAATATGGACCAGGTGCAGGGTCAGGTATGAGTGAGTGATGATGTGCTAAGCAAAAATAGAGTTGCTTCTGTTCTCTTGGATTTTATTGTCCTGTGTGTGAGAAAGATGTTTATTTTTCAATTAATAATACAGGTGGATAAGTACTGAGTGTGCCAGTACCACAGAGGAAGGTGGCAGGAGCTATAATGGTGTGTAACAGAGGGATGCTCTAGCCTGGGCATCAGGTAAGACTTCTGGAGGAGGAGGCAAATCACCTGGGAGTATTGAAGTATCATAGGAGTAGGACTCAGAAAATGGGGAGAGAGGGACTGGGGAAGTGTCTTTCCTTCAGAGACAAAGAAGAGACATGTGAAGGCCCTGGGGTGGCAGGGAGCATTCTGGGGAGATGGGTTGGATGGGAAGTAGAATCTCCCAGAGGAGTTTTTCAAACAGTTTAATCCACTGTAGTTGAGGGGATTCTTCCATCACACCTTTCAGTAACCCTCCAACTCTAAAATTGATTCATAACATTGAAGTGCTTGCCAATGTTGCGTTTAATCCAATCAGAGATGCTTGAGATAAAAGAGCCATGTGAGAAGAGGTGCTTTGGTGAGTAGGACTTAGCAAGTTGAGCCACCGTCTATGACAGCATGTGATTAAGAGTCCCCATGACCTCAGTATTGGAGGCCAGGGACAAAAGCAGAGTAGGATGGGGGATGTCTGCTGTCACATTTCCTGATCAGACAGCTGGAACTCTCCACGATATGAGAGGGGGGTCTGACTGGAGAGAATTCTTGGCAGCCGTGGGTAATCCATATACCAGCTGTCAGCGGTGTGACTCTCAGGAAGGAGCAAGGACACAGGGTAGTGTTGCTGTTTTGTACCAGGTGCTTCATGTGTGTCATCGCAGTCTTCCAAGGAACCTATGAAATAGTAAGTAGTAGTATTCCCATTTTACAGACCAGGAAACCTGAAGTAACATGCTCATGGGTCACACAGTTGCACAGGTCCTCACTTGGGGTTAGAACCCTGTCCTAACTCTAAACTCAAGCCTCCTACCACAGCCCTGGGATGTCTTGCTTTAAAAAAAAAAAAAAAAGACTGTAGTGTGTGTGTGTGTGTGTGTGTGTGTGTGTGTGTGTGTGTGTGTGCAGTGTGTGTTCTTGCCTTATCCTCTGTACTAGAATATATGTTTATAGTGGAGGAGGAAGATGAAAGAGCAGGGGCAGGAAGTGAGTTTTAAAAATCTGCTACATGCCAAGCAATATGCATGCTAGTTACCTAGAATATTCCACTTAAAGTTCAATCTGCATAGTACATATTTATGCCTCCATTTTATAGATGAGGGAACTGATCTAAGTGACTTGTCTAAGATCTTTCATCTGCCAGGGGACTAGAGCTGGGATTGGGTATACTTTAATCCAGACTGCATGGCATGCTTTTTCTAGTCGGTTACATTAGTCTCTGGGACCCTTTAAATCAGTATTGTATCCTTCATTGTGTTACATGCCTCCTAATCTTTAGGAAATATTTTTCATTATTTATTCATTTAACTAACATTATCTGTGCAACTGTTTTATGTGTATATGTGTATATACCACATTTTCTTTATCCATTCATTTGGTGATGGACCCCTAGGTTGATTCCATAGCTTGGCTATTGTGAATTGTGATGCTATAAACATTAATGGGGCTGCATCCCTATAGTATGCTGACTTAGATTGTCATGTGAGATAAGCCAAACTCAGAAAGTCAAAGGTTGAAAGTTTCCTCTGATAGAGAATATAAAAAAAGAAAAGAAAAGAAAAGAAAAGGAGGGGGGAATTCCATTAAAATAGAAGAAGGATCCGTGGAGTAGAGAAAGGGGGTTGAGGGAGAGGGAAGAGAGGTGGGATAAAGAAAGAACAGTGGAAGAATCTACCTGACTTTCTTATGTACTTATATGAATATCACTGTGATTACCACCTTTAAGTATATCCTCAAGGCATTGATTTGAAAAACAAAAGAAACACAAAACTATAAGTAGATCGCAGAAAGATCAGTAGAGGAAAGGAGAAGTAATGGGGACTGAATCTGAACAAATTATATTCTATGCTTTTATAATTATGTAAAAATGAATCCTAAATATTATGTATAACTAAAAAGAGCCAATAAAAAATAGAGCTAAGTATTTTTTGTGTTATGGTTAAAAAAATCTTATGCAAAAA
Organism: Urocitellus parryii; assembly: GCF_045843805.1. Lineage (NCBI taxonomy): Eukaryota > Metazoa > Chordata > Mammalia > Rodentia > Sciuridae > Urocitellus > Urocitellus parryii. The sequence goes on along the minus strand of NC_135541.1, from coordinate 43,060,946 downwards.
GAAACAAATAAAAGCCAGAAAACAGAAAAAGGAGGGTAATAAGAAAGCACCTGTAGGAAATGTAAAACCTTGTCATAAAGCTTTAATAACCTGGGAGATACTGGCTGACAAAAAAAAACCAATGGGCAAAATGGAAAACCTATGTACAGAAGCAAAAATATATTGTTCAATGAAGTTGGCAACTCAAATCAGTGTGTGTGTGTGTGTGTGTGTGTGTGTGTGTGTGTGTGAGAGAGAGAGAGAGAGAGAGAGAGAGAGAGAGAGAGAGAGAGAGAGAGAGAGAGAGAGAGGGAGGTGTAGTAGTCCATAATAGTAGTAACCAGATAGCTATTTGGAAAAAAAACCTTGGATTCATATTTACACTGTCTATTAGGACAAATTCCAGATGGATCAAATATTCATAAAAGTAGTAGAAGAAAATGTGAGAATTATTTTATTATATACAAATGAGAAACATCTTTCTATTATTAAAAATGCAAAAGCCAGAGGGAGAAATATTGATAAAATTCACTTTATGTGCTTAAAGTATCTTCATGCAAAAGTGCTATAAACAGAGTCAAAAGACAAATTAATGTAGACAAAATATCTGTAACTTATCATAGACCAATATTTCAAATATATAAATAGCTCTTACAAATCAATAAGAAAATGATCATCAACCCACTGGAAAAATGGGCAAAATAAATGCATAGACAGGTTAGAAAAAAAGAAAATCCCAAACTAGAGACTCTTAGAAAAAGGAAAGTTACTTGACATTTTGCATAATAGAGAAAATGAAAATTAATATTCTACATACATACTGCTTTCACCTATCAAATTGGCAAAAATTCAAATGTTTGATGAAGCCTTATTTTGCCAAGGCTATATGAAAACATTCACATGCTGCTGGTGGGAAGTAAATTAGTACAATTGAAACAGAATCAAACAAAATTACAAATGTGTCTAATCTTTGATCCTACAATTTCACTTCTAAAAAATTATACTATAGATATATTTGCCTGTGTGAAAAATGACATCTGCAACATTATTCTTCACAGAAAAGGATTGGAAATAATCTAAATATTCAACAACTGAGGACTGATTAAATGAAATTATGCAGCTGAAGCTTTTTAGGAACAGATAAAGGAAGATATCCAAGTTACATTTTTAAGTGAAAGATCAAGATGTAGAACAGTGTGTCTTGTAAAGAAGGAACATGGAAAAAAAAGAATAATCATATTTGCTTCCACAGACATTAAAAATGTCTCTGAGAGGTACCCAAAGAACTCATGATAGTGGGTAAGTGCTTTTGTTATTGTTTTGTTTTGCTTAGTCCTTTGGGTTGTACCTGGGGACTGGGAGACTTGAGTAGGAGAAAGAGTTTTCATTTGATACATTGTTCTACCCTTTGAAGTTTGAACCATAGATCAGGTACAAATTGTTTTAAAAACCCAATGCCTAGGGACCAGGGATGTGGCTCAGTGGTAGAGTGCTTGCCTAGCATGCATGAGGCACTGTTTGATCCCTGGTGCCACATAAAAAATAAACAAATAACATAAAGGTTTTGTGTCCATCTACAACTAAAAAAATAAAAAATAATAAAAAATGCTTCATATGTATGTATGAATGAATGTACCTCAAAGTTTTAGGTTCTCTTTTCACATGAAGTTTGAGGGGTGGTCCCAGAGGTTTATCCAATTAATCCTTTCCATTTTTTTCAACGACCTTCACATCTCAATGTGGACTCCTATTACCACCACGACAGAATGCCAACTTTTAAAATCAAAGAGTTAGTACGGACAGGGCATCTACAAAAGGCCTGGCACATGGTAATGTTAGCTATTATTTTTTTTTTATTTTTATGTTCTGTTAGTGAAAAAAAAAATCGTCACACAGATCATCAGAAATAGTCACTGAGCCTTAAGATCCTCTTTGTTAATTCTTGTATGGTGCTTGTCAATGTCTGGACACACAGTAGATATTCTACAACCACATGATGATTGATGACCTCACTCAATGGTCTTGTCAGTGATTAATAAAGGTAATATTCTGGTGGAGATCGATGGGGTTAGGGATAGTAGACATCAGCATGCAGTGACTTGCCCTGTTGCGGGCCTGAGGATCTTCACCTTCCAAGAGAAGACTGTTCAGAAGGCAAAATTTAATTTCAAATCACAACCGAGGGAGGCGACACAGCATGATGGAAAGCTCAGGCAAGTTGGAGTGAGAAGACCTAGTTGGGATTCACAGAGCTGCTTCACAAATACTGGCAGGTCTTCTCCCAGCATCAATCCTCAACTGCTTTTCTCATAGTATCTGTCCTCCTTCCCACAAAAAGCTCCATACGCCTAACTGGACTTAAAAGCATTTTGAAACTACAAAGTACCATAGCCATGTGCAGCAGAATACTGGATGATTTCATGATCGTGTTCGCTCCCTCTGCATAAGTCGTAGAGGATTTGTGGCTGGTAAGGAGAGTGTTAAATTTACAGAGCAACCCAAGGAGAGACTGGCTTGCCATAAGGGGAGACCCAGGACTGATGGTAGGCACTTAACAGCATGTTCCAATTACAGCATTTAAATCTAATTGCATACTCTGTTAATCTCTGTCAGTGCGGCATCATTTAATATCATCACGGCAGCCTCTAATATCATGAGCAATGTGAGCCGAGCTGAGACTATTGAAAAAGTTCAGTCCCAGGTCTTCATATCCCCTTTAATTCTCTCTGTCAATTATGCCGCAGCCGAGAGTTCAAATAAAGGTCTTGAGATCCGGGCTTGGAGCTACCTTTTTGAAATGAAGCCTCCTATAAATATACAGATTATATCAGGAGCTTCCAATTTCTTGTTCTGGTTATTTTTGATGGGTTAGATGTAGTGACTAGTCCCTGGGGTATAACTTAACTATATAGGCTGATTTCAAGCAAATATTACAAATGCAATCTGTTCCATAGTTTATCATTCTGGAAATAATGTGATATCATGTGCACATGTATTTCCCCTCTACAATCCCTCTGGTGCATAATGAGGTTGGTGGGGAAAAGACCACTTACTTAGCCCATTTCCTTGCACATAGTAAGCTTTTTTCTTTGCTTATTCCAATATAAATGACACTATATTAGCATGGAAGTTCTGGTCACAGACTTAGATTTTGAAAGGTAACTTCTAAGTATTAAAAAAAATTAGAAATACTACCAACTCTATTCAAATCCTATATAGGATTCCATGAATGATCAGCTCAGTTAAGGTTTCTGTCAGTTGTATAGTTAGATGCCATTATTTACCCCTGTTCTATGGTTGAGGAGATCAAAGCACAAAGAAATCAAATGTTTTGTTTATGATCTCATAGCTGGGAAGTGGGGAGCAAGAATTTTAAACCTAGGCAATGGGGATCCACAGTTTTCTCTCTAAGACTAACTCCATGTCCTCAGGAACTATTCTTCAAAACTTTCTGGGAACATAAGACTTACCAAAAGGAGTAACTGATCAGCCAAACCAGGCTTGTGTAACTGGATGTCAAGAGGTTGTTTAAAGAAGGCAAGAAAATGGGAGGTTTACAGACAGCAGGAAAAGGAGAGAACGGATAAGACATGAATCAAGTATGGAAGGACAGGATTTACACGAGTGGAAAAGACAGGAAGAGGTCAAGTTGGGAGGAGGGCCTTTCATAGACCAAGAGACTGATCATGCTTGATTGGAAGTTAGTGGATGAGATATGTTAGAGAGCACATTGAGCGGCACAGGCAGAGACCCCAAACCACATGTTGGAAATAAGAAAGAAGTGAATTTCCTTTCAAAATTTTGTCTAGAGATACATGATCCTTGCCTGCCCAGTTTCATCTGCCATCCTCACATGAGGGCTGGGTACCAGGCTGGGTTCCTCCTTCTTGGGTAACACAATGGGACAGTATAGTGCCTAAGTCTCACTCACCACTTTCTGCCTATTGGACCTTGACAAGGATATTTTCTCTCTCTGCTGAAGTTTTCTCATTTGACAAAAGGTGTAATACTGTTAGTGGTATAACTGAAAAATGTTTTGAACATTGCTTGGCACTCTTCCTGCCATGTGCCCCTGCCTTGATGTGTTGCCTTGCCACAGGGCCAAAGCAGTTGATGATTAGGGCCAACGCAGTTGATGATTAGGGCCAACTGATTATCAACTAGAACCTCCAAAACCCTGTTTTTCTTTCTTTTAAAGTTGATTATTTCAGGCATTTTGTTATAGAAATGGAAAGCTGATTAACATGGATTATTTACTTGAGATAAATGAGGGTTTTAATTTCCTCCACCTGGAATTACTACAGCTGATAGGGAGAACCAGCATAGATACTGCAGATAAAGACAAGACAGATTACCCCACAATGTAAAGAGCTTAGAGTAGGCCTCACTGTGAGTAGGTGGGATGGGAAGCAGTGTGGGGTAAGTGATAACATATCACTCAACCTGTAAGGAGGTGAAGGCTTAGCCTATGCCTGCCTTGCTTTCTCCATTCCTGAAGAGGAGATAAACTCAGATTTTGATCAAGAATATACTGTTGGCCATGGAACAGGCAAAGATGCTTGAGCATTCTATGCAGCCTTTCTCTAAGAAACCCTATCCAAGATCATTTCAATCCTATTAAAATGCAACCACATCTCCTATTTCATATCATTATGAATAATCATACGAGTTAAGTTGTATTCTAGTAACTGACAAAATGTTACATTTGTGTAGCTATTTAATTCAGTATTCATTCACTTTAATTTCCAGTTTTTCCTATTTTGGAGACACTGTACTTATTTTTATGCATGTAAGTCTTAGGCCCTGAGCTTTATAGTGCTGAATGTATGAAATGGGCTTGGCAGTGTTGGTTTTGGAGCAGATGATTTGGTCAAAACAAAATTTAAAAAATGGTTGAAGCAATGATTTTGTTTATCACTGGTTTTCTTTTTGAAATTTGGCCCAGAACTTCTGTGGCTGGAATTTCTTATGCATGGGAGGGGAAAATAGGTTACTTTTGTTACTTCTTTGGGGATTGTCTTTACTCTTAGCTGATATGTTAAGATTGTCTTTGGCTTCCCCTTACTGTGGAGGTGAGATCCTATTTCCAAATTCATTACAGGATCAGGATAAAGCTCAATCAAGAAACCTGGGGTGGGGGGAAGAAACCTGGAAATGGGTGCTGATACTCAGGTGGGGAAAATTGATTTTGGAAATATCCCAAGTACCTTAGTCCAGTTAGTTGGAAGGTGGAGGAATCTGTTCTACTAGTGGAAGAGACTTCAGTGGGGGTTAGTGAGGGATTATGGGGAGGGGGATAGTTGGAGATCTAGCACTTTGGACCTTATGATCTATGTGATGCTGAACAAATGATTTTACCTTTGAGAAACTCAATGGCTCCCTCCATAATAAGGATCTAATTGTTATTGTGATAAAAGTTCTATGAAATGCTCATTGTAGTGTTTGATATACAGATAAATAAACATATCAGGGGGAAGGAAAATAGTGTTGAGGCATCTCAAAGCTGGGAACAAAAGATGCTATTGCTTCATCTTCTAGAAGTCAAAGAAGTCAAAGAAACCCCTACTATAATAATGCCTAGCACTGGCTGAATGTAGGCTTTGCATAGCACAGCCTCCAATAAAACTGTGGCAACCTTCTACCCTTGCCTAAAAATAAAGAAGAATAGGGCAAGGATGGGAAGTTACTCTAGAGACTAAGTTTCATGGGGACTGTTAAAGTTAGCCTTCTCTCTCCTACCTAATTGGGGCTCCTGCAGGAAGAGGGATCCAGTAGCTCATTTTCCTTAATGACTGTTTGCTAAATTTAAGACACACTCCTAGGATCTAGAGGTTTGGAGGCAGAAATGATGCAGAACCTTGGAAAGGAGAAAAGACAACCTATTACCCTAGGTTCTTGAGGAACAATGGGAAATCTCACCTGCTTCCATAGGCCTAGAATTTGGGAGGATGAATTTAATAACATTGGAGATCTTCAAGTAGAGACTAATAGGGATATTAGAGAATATAGGCTGGAGTCACACTGAAGATGTTTCCCAGAGTCTCAGGGATCATCTGCATAGGGCCAGGGCTATAGCCATTAGCACCTACTACCCCAGGTGAGTACATGGGCCAAGAGTGGACAGGTAGTGAGATACAAACAATAAATGTCACTATATAAGTGTGTCCTCATATTCTGCTCTCCTACAGACTGCCTCTGTCTGTCACCCACCAACTCCAATGTTAGCTCAAGACAGGGAGAGACAGAAGCAGCCCAGGAGTATGGAAAGGAAGTGTCAGTGGTAGGAATGCACCTTCCTCTCCTGTTTCAGTGACCCTTGCAACTGCTTAATGGAGGATTCAGGGGTGGCAGGTGACAATCTCTGCATGGTGTTGAAGGTTTGCCTGAGAGGAAATTGCTGTGCCAGTATGAATTCTGGGAATGACTAAGATACTGCTAAATGGTGATTTTACAATTTTAAGGTGACACCAACTCCAGTCTTCTACTAGCATGTGGTTGGTGCTGATGGTACTTGAAGAAGCAGTTGCAGTTATTAGAAAAAATGAAAAGTCTCACTTGGAATTTTCTTGAGTAGATGCTGTTTAGTTATAGGTATTTAGTAAGAAGTCATTAAATTTTACGATTGTTATTGTTGAACACCTAGTATTTGTCAGGAACTTTGTTACATACTCAGAATTCAGAAAGAGGGACAATTTCTGCTTTATTGAGCAGTTAACAAGTAGAGGTCATTAGCATATAAGCAAAAGATTATAAAAGAAGGGAAAATAATTTTGTAGAGGTAAGTAAGGGATTCTATAGGTACATAAACCAAAAGTGGGAAACTAAACCTGTGGGGTGTGTGCATGTGCACGCGCATAGCAGTATAAATATTTAATGATGATCCTCTAGAGAGAAAAGTAATGATTTGAAGTATTGGCCAAGTTCTGTGGTATAAATACTCTTACCACAGCTATTAATAGGGTGCTACAAAATGAGGAGTTGAGAAGAAATGTGCTCAATCAGCTCTAGTGAACTACCTCTAGCTAACTCTGGCACACTGGTGCATATGTGTGCGCGCGTGTGCACTCCAGAGAAGGTTTTCTGAGAGTGGAGCCCTTGACCTGAATCTAAAAGGATGAGTAAAAATTTACCAGGCAGGAAAGGTTGGAGAGGTATCCTAGGCAGGAGGACAGCATAAGCAAAGGAAGGAGGTCTAAAACAGCATGATTTATAAAGACACGAGGAGAGGAGCATCCAGAACACTTTATGGTGCTTACTAGTGGTCAGCATGCGCTCAATCATGTTCTTTTTTGTGGTAAGTGACATATATGTAAACTTACATAAATTACTTTCATGTTTAAATCTATTCATTTTATTGATTCATCAATCATTTGTCAAACACAACAAGCATTTACGAGGGTCTCCTTTGTATTTACTAGGAGCTCAATGTTTTAAGATGAGTCAAACATCATCCTTGTCCTGAACACACTCATAGTGCAGTTAAGGGCAGAACATTAACAGATATGTTTAACACAGCCTGGTGAGTGTACTAATGAAAATATGCATACATTATTGGAGATGGTGATAGGGTGAATGAGGGACCCTAAAGATCCTAGGACCTGTGCCTAAGTTCCTTTTTTTTTTTTTTTTCCTCCATGGGGGCATTTTATATGTCTGTATGTTTTTGATCCCTAGAACAAGAATCCCAGGATTTTCCCTCCCGTGTGTCTTCATCTTGCTTCTTCATGGTCCATGATACCAGCTAAAATTGTCAGTACAATGGATCCGAACTGATGGAATGGGAGCAGATGATTCTGCCATTTTTTTAGGTTTTTGATTTGCATATCAAATCTGGGGCTGATCCCTCCACACTTATTTAACCTGCCTGTAAGGTTCACAGCAGTTTTCCCAGCTTTGTGATCATCAGTGATTTCAAATTTGCCAATGTGACCATGTTTCCTCCTCACAGTTAGAAACCAGACGATGGCTTTGGAGCACTCCCTGATAAGGAGCTGGCATTTGCCTCTCTTTTCAGCATCATTGATGCTCTTGAAAGCATTAGCCAGGACATTCATGCACAGAAAGATGGCGCCTATGTTATTTTAAATGGCAAAAAGGACTTTGCAGGTGTGATTACGTTAAGGACAGTGAAATGGATGGTTAACCTGGGTTGCCCGGGTGGGCTCTCAATGTAGTCACGATAGTCCATAAGAGGGAGAATCAAGAGGTAAGGAGAGAGGGAGAGAATATACTATGCCGCTGGTTTTGAAGATGGAGGAAGGAGCCACGAGCCAAGAAAGGTTGCAGACTCTCCCATCTGGAAAAGGCAAGAAAACAGATTTTCCCCTGGAGCCTCCAGAAGGACACCTTGATTTTAGCTCAGTGAAACTGATTTCCAACTTCTGACCTCCACTCTGTCAGTCAACATATTTGTGTTGCTTAAAGGCCTCAAATTTATGGCAATTTATTACAGCAACTGTAGGAAACCCAACGAAGTGATTGACCCAAAGAGAGGCGGTGACAGGGATTAAGAATCTTGATTTGTGAGTCAAATCACCTCTCACCATCGTGGTCTATCTCTTCACAGTTCTATAATTTTGGGCATCTTACTGACTCACATCTTCATCTTTGCCGTGAGATAATTTTACCTGCTTCATGGATTTAGAGCGTAGAACTTTGAAATTATATACCTACTGTACTGATTATGTCGTGAGCCACCTTTAAATGTTAGCTATATTTGCCTTTTAGACTATTATTAAATTTCTTCCCCATCTCTGCGCCCTGATCCAGAGACCCGTCTCTCCTGTTGGTGAGTATAGCTGAACGTGTTGAGGACTAACTAGATTTCTGTGGTCTGAGGTGGATTAAGTGGCTGCCATTTCCATTTTTATTTTTATGGGCAAATATGATCTCGGTTGGAAAAACCCACTCCTTGATGAGTTTCGGAGCTGCAGATTTTATTTCTAAATTCTGTCTCTTGACAATAAACTATCACATTTGATCAAGCCAATAAAAGGGTTAAGAGCTTTGTGTCTTTCCCACTTCCCTGCTCCCCTACCCACCCCCCCCCCCAATAAAATCCTCTTTTGTACACCCTCTCTTAGACCGGGTGTTATTCTCTGTGCCACGATTCGGAGTCGGCCTGTCTGTCCCTTCCTGAGCAGGAGCAGCTGAACAGCTGTGAAAACAATGGAGGAGCCTAGGAGCTGTGATTAGTGGGGGACGCTGGGGCAGTCTGGGAGCCACCAGGCCCGTTTCCCATGTCAGAGCACAGCCAGGGGAATCTGGGTATCACATGGCCTTCCAGCCTCTGTGGGCCTGCTCCCCGGCTGGGGCTCCCACCACTCACCCTACTGCTGCTCCCTTCAGAAACAGGTTTTTGTTTTCTTTCTCTTCTTCCTTCCAAGTCCTTGGGACCATTGCATAAACATAGTGTTGCTAGGCAGCCTTAAAGCCTCCTTTCATCCCGGATCCCAGGAAATTCAGTCCAGGCAGATTCAGGGGAGTGTACTTACAGCTGGCGTTGTCCAGGGGGCCAGCTCTCTCTCCTCTTTGGCTCCAGGATTCCCCACCAGAAATTCCCAGCCTCTGTCTCGTGCATTGATTTGCTAGATGCAGATAATATTTAGGCAGGTTTAGAAATCCCTCTTGGCTCTTTTCAGGTCCCTCCCTCTGGGTGCGATGAATACAAAACACCTCACTTAATCATAGCCTTTTGCAAATCAATCCTAGGTTACTGGGAAGCAAAGAATTTTGCTTAGTGCTCCCCAGAAATACTCAGTGACCTCCTGACTATGCTCTCAATTTCACCCAAGTTTTTCTCTTGGACCAGAGCTCACCTGTGATGGGTTTTTAAAATTATTTTTTAAAGAATACTCAGGTTTTTTGTATATTTGTGGAAGTATGCAAACATAACCAGAATTCAATTTTATGTATTTATTTGATAAAAATATTCACTTATTTTTAATCAACAAGTAATGCTTGTGCGTTTTGGGGGGCACAGTAATGAACCTAATGAACATAACTCGTCCCCTCCCTCACTAACCATCTCTGGTGGTCACTTTTAAAAATTTTTCTCCTGCCACGGCTTCCAAGTGTTTACTCTCTCCAGGATTTTTTCCCTTTGACAGAGTGATGGTGACAGCTTTTTGTGGGCCCTCTTTTTTCCTTGCTGGTCCTAGCTAGTTGACAGCGGTGTCATGTTTGTCTCTGCCTCCAGTGGCAGGAGCACTGAGACGGGTGTGTGTGCTCCCGGGAGCCTTTGTAGGGTGAAGAAATGACATCACGGGAATGCACTTACTCCCTATTTGTGTTTTTCTCCTCTTTGAAACATCATAAAAAAAAAAAATCTGGCTACCATCCTGATTTAGGACTGATATTTTCTCCTCTTGACTGAGTTATCACTGTAATTACACTTAGTTCCCATTTGATCAAAAAAAATCTACATACATTAAAATGATGATCGATACTATATTAAATATAAAAATATAATTTTATTGAAAAGGCCTCTCAATGAGATGAATGAGATTTTGTCTTGTAGTTTGTGTAGCTATGAAGAAATAAAAAAATAGATAAACAACAACTAAATGCCACTTATTCGCAAAATGACAAGAGGCTTTTACATTACTTCCATTCCAATTTTCTGTTTTTAATAATATTTTACATTATGGAAATTTTGAAATTTTGAAATATACAGGAGGTAGAGAGAATAGTACATTGCAATTATCATTTTCTTCTTTTTATGGCGGTCTATGCATTGCATTATATAGCTGCACATGAACTGTCCAGTATATGTAATTTTTTGGTAGTCAACTTGTATTGATAGTGATATAAGCATCTATCCTTATTTGACACTTTTAATTATTATACACAACAGACTTTTATTAGACTGTTGGAATGTTGATTATATGACCATAAGTATGACTACATGTGTGTAGCCAGTATGGCCATACTTCTTCTTGCGGGTCATGGTAGATCAATCAGAGATTTGTTTTCTGCCAAGGTTTGGCATAGTTTGAATTCCTTCTTAATATGGAGCTCTAGAAAATCAATATTAAACAACTAGAATGGGCATTGAAGCTGAAATTAACTTTACTTTTATAAAAATTATGCCAAAATATATATTTCTTATATATATTTTTAATTTGTTTAAATTAGTTATACATGACAGTAGAATGTATTTATGCACTTTGATATATCATATCACATATAGATGGGATATAATTTCTCATTTTTCTGTGTGTACATGGTGCAGAGTCATATTGGTCATGTAGTCACATATATACATATAGTAATAATGTCTGTTTCATTCTACTATCTTTCCTATCCCCACATCCCCTCCCCTTCCCTTCCATCACTTCCCTCTACCTAATCTAAGGTAATGCTATACTTCCCTAATGCTCCCTGCCTTATTGTGAATTAGCATCCACATATTCGAGAAAACATTCAGCCTTTGGTTTTGTTGGATTGGCTTATTTCATTTAGTGTGATATTCTCCAACTCTGTTTACTGGCAAATTCCATAATTTTACTCTTCTTTAAAGCTGAGTAATATTCCATTGAGTATACATACCACATTTTCTTTATCCATTAAAAATAGTTTTAAAACAGTAATGTCTTTCTTATTTTTTTTTTGCCAATATGGTACATGCTAATATATCAATAAGTAGTGAAAAGTTCATAGAAAAAAGTAAAATCTCATTCAGAGAGTGTTGAGAGTTTCAGAGAGTGTTGTTTTGTGCACTTTCTTTGCCAACAGAAACAGAGATAAGTACATACACCCAGGTCTCCTTATCCACAGGTTTGGTGTCTGCAGTTTCAACCAACCTCAGGTTGAAAATACTTAAAAAGGAATTTTGTCCTTTTTCCCCCCTAAGCATTATTCCCTAAACAAATATAGCATAACAACTATTTACATAGATTTTATATTGTATTATAAGTAATCTAGAGATGATTCAAAGTATACAGGAAGACATGTGTAGGTGAATACTATGTGAATACTATGTCATTTTACACAAGGGGCTTGAGCATTCTGGATTTTGCTATCTATGGGAGGTTCTGGAATCATCTCCTGTAGTTACTTGAGGAACAACCATAATTGTATACAAATGGGATTTTTGTGTACAGACCACTTAAAATAAAATGTCTACAGTACTTATTTTTTTTCTTGAATCTAATGGAAGAAAACATCAGAAGAAATTGCTGAACCTAAGACTGTTCTTTACAAGAAGAGATATTCATTCCTAAAAGGTACTTCAAAAATTAAGTAAAACATGAAATACAATAAAGGATGAGTGAAAAATTACATGCTTCAAAGTGGCCAGTATTTGTTAGTATCTTTTTTTAAAAATATGAGAATATCAGGTAATCTATGCTTCCATCCTCTCCTCATATTTCCAATCTTTCCTTAATAAAATTATTTTGCCTTGTTGCAATCCTTACAATTTATATTATATTCCATCTCCACAGTTGTTTAAGCTACTTCAACATTTGAGTCCATGTGGTGCTCACTACCAGCTTTTTGACATGGCTTTTCCATTGAAGAGCTCTTTTATTTTGAAGCATTCGTGGCTTGCTGTATTTTGTTATCAGGTACCTTTCTCAATAAAGGCTTATAGGTTTTAAATGTGCTTGAGAAGGTTCTCAAAAATGTTCTCATCTTTATACTTGAAGGAAAGATAATTAAATTGTACTTTTGATTCCATGATCCAGACAGCAGCAAATGGGTGGTACTGTTGCTCTGATGACCCACAAGTGGTCCACCTAAGCCTCCAGTCTTTCGATATTCCTTGCCATCCTGCCCAGGGTTTGAAGGGGACGAACTTTTTGCTTTCAATGAGCATTGGCTGCTCTAGGAGGCCACCTTCCTGTTCTCCAGCCCTTTGCTACCTTTGGCCCAGGCAAGTCTTTTTCCTCTTTTCACTTTGTGGATCAAGGTTCTGTTCTTAGTCTATCCACTGTGAGATTTGATTTCTTTAGCATTTGCTCTAGAAAGATCTTGTTTCCTCACAAAATTTCATCTTTCCTACTCACAAGGAAAACTCATTCTGCCCTTGGCACCTCTGAAAGTTGAAGTCAATCATTTCTGTAAGCTTTCCCACAGGTTTTTCTACTTATATCATACAACTGACACTAGGATTGCTGTATGTATGTAAACACATGGATGTATAACAAATGTGATCCTGCAATCTGTACCCATGGAAAAATGAGAATTCATACCCTATTTGAATCAAATGTATGATATGTCAAGATCATTGTATTGTCTTGAGCAATTAATATATATAAAAAAAAAGATTTTCCTCATCATTTCTCTCTTTAGTCCAGTGTTTTCTTGCTTCAGAATGGACTGGTTTGACTTGAGCAATTCTTTACTGCATCTAAAATGGGCTGTTTATCAGAAATCTGTTCCCCATGGCTCTTAAATGCTTGGTGATTCAAAATCATGGACTAGTGATGTCCAGCTTGGTTTCTACCGAGGTGTATTGCCCATAAAATTAAACAGCAGAGGCCACAATAATGACCCTCTTATTAGCATGATACAAATTAAAAATATTTTCTTTCTATATAATTTTGGGTAGTAGCTGCTTTGTGATTTGAAAGGGGGAAGACAGAGGAACAGTTATGGTGCAAATTTTCTTTGAACTGGATGACAGGAGAGTGAAGGTGATCTAAATCTGTTAGATCTAAATCAGGGAAGACTGGGTGAAAGATTAGCATTAGAAGGAACACTTGAAGCTGAGGGTTTGTCAGGAAGTCAAGGCTTTGGGCAGAGAACACAGACTGCAAAGAAGCATGGCAAGGAAGAGTATGGTGGGCGAGAGAGGGGACCAGCAATGAGTCACTCAAGCTGGAAGGAAGAAGTCTGGAATCTGTGGCTGGCGACGTGAGCAGAGCCTCCTACACCATATAATAGAGTTTTGATATTATTGTGTAGTGAGGGAAAGGCAGGGAATAATTTTGAGAGGGGAATTTGATATAATCAGATTTACATGTCAGGGAGGTCACTCTGGCAGGAGTGGGGGCCGTTGTCAGGAGGTGAGCCTGGAGGTGGTGAGACAAAAGGCCACTGTTAGAGTCCAGGTGAGAGATGACAGGTGTGCAGGTGAGAGGTAATGGGCATGACGTGGGCCTGACTGACCAGGAAAGCAGTGGATATAGGGGTGAAGAGGAGGCCACTGTTAGATTTCTTAGATGATCTTAAGGAGAGAATGGGAGCTGACGGAGAGGCAGGATCAGCAGCAGGTCTAGACCCATCTGACCTGTGTGCAATATGTGTCCCTCATTGACCACATGACCATGGAGGGTCACCAAACACCCTTTCCCTTAATCTCTTCATTAGTATACAGAGGAAAAAATGCTCAACCCAAGATTGTTGTAAATAAAGCAGGTAAAGCCCTGGGGATGCATTAGCTCTACCCATCTCCACCCTCCTTGCCATTTAAGATTCCTTGTCCCTGGGAACTATTAAATTGGAATGAAAATTCTGTACACTGGGCTACCCTAGCACCCAACTTGTATTACTAAGTGGTTCAGCCTGTGAGTCAGAAACATAAAATCAATCAAACTCTTGCTGAATAAATTTTGCATGACACATCTTCTTAGTCACAGGACGAATAGGCACTTCCAACAGGCTCTGTTTGTAGTTTCTCAGGGCTGGAATCCATGGGAGGGTGAAGTGTGGCGGAAGTATGGCTACCATTACCAGTCCTGATGTTGCAGCTAACCTTAATTGAGGACCTAATATGTGCCATGCACTGTCCGCCAAATATTTCCACTATGTGACATCACAGTAAACTTATGTAGTAGAAATTGTTAATGTATTTTACAGACCAGGGTACGGAAGCTGAAATACTGTAAATAACTTGCCCAATGTCATGAGACTAGAAAATGAACTCTAGAGGGAACTGGGCCATTAACTTTTGCTAAACCATGCCAGAAGGTAGTGGCTTCAAATAACTACCCCCTCCTTTTTTTTTTTTTATGATTCCTGAGTGTAATGGATAGCTGAATGTTTCTGATGATCTAGGTCAGGCTCGGTTGATATCAACTACTCTTGCTTCTGAATCCAAATGTTAGCTGTAGGACTGGCTGTAGGTGGCTAGCCTTGAATGGTCTCATTGGCTGTTGACCTGCTATCAACTGGAGCCATGGGAGTGACTGGGCCTTGGTGCAGACAGGCCAGCCTAGGATAGTTCATGGCAAACAGGGAGCATTCCAAAACCAAAGCAGCTGTGAACAGATACTTGAGGCCCAGTCTCCAAATGTTGCTTCTGCTACATGATTTGGCCAAAGTGATACTTATCCAATACAGGTATGGATAATGGAGAAGTAGATTCTACCTCTTGGTGGAAAAAGTACAAAGAATTGTAGCCATTCTTATTATTTACCACCCAAGACAATTTGAATACCATAAACATTTTGTAATAAAGTGCAACCATTTAAATTGAATTAATTCAGTGATGTGAAAAAGTTGCTATTTTGTCTTTATTTTTACTGATTTTGTTATGGGACAATGAAAGTCTTCCATTGGTCTAAGTAGCAGCATGTAGATCCACTAATCTAATATACTCTCTTTCACGGTTGGAAATGCCCTCTGCAGCATTTTTGACATGTGGTTTTCAACTCATTGTCTGCATTCCTTTTTTGTGACAGGGAGCTCACTCTTACCTGAACTAGTTCACTGCATTCTTGGACAACCAAACCAAAGAATTTTCTTTATGATAATGAACTAAATTTTTTCTCTCGGTGACTTTACTCATTAATGGAAGTTCATCATTTGGTGCTCAACCAGAAGGAGTTGAATGCACTAAACTCTTTGAAAATAGCCAGGATGATTTCCTTGAGTTGTCGTCTGCCCTAGTCACTTTAGTCTTCTCTTGCATAGCGTCGGCCTCAAGCACTGACTGCTTTTCTACTCTAAGGCTCCATTCAGTTTGCCACGTCCACCTTCATCAGGTATAGAACTCCGTCTAAGTCTCCAGCCTGGCCTGGTGAACATGGGAGATTAGATTAGATGGTCTCTCTCTCTCTCTTTTTTTCTTTTACATGTGCTTCTTCTTTTTAGGAGGTTTAAGATGATATTAGCATTTATAAGGAATCTTATCAATCTGTTGACTCAAGGTGCAAGTTTAAGCCTTAATTTCAGTATGAATAAAATGGGAGCACTATAGAACTATTTTAAGGGGTCAAAATCCAAGTAGAACATCAATAGTGTTTAAAAAAAAATATCTAGTATGGCTAGGCCCCATGACAGGTGCTAAGAATTTAAAGAAAATAACAATTTCTATTCTCAAGGAAGTTAAAGACTGTAAAGTAAAACAAACATGGAAAAACAATAAAAACCAAGATTTTCAGGGTTTGTTTTTTGGTGGTGGCATGTACCAAGTGAGTTGGGAAATAGGAAAAGCAGCATCAATGTCTGCTAGGGCTCCAGGAAAACTTTTAGAGAAACCCAGAAGTAGGAGACTGTGTAGGTTTGGCCAGGTGAACTTTTCTTCTCTGTATCTGGGGAGGTCATATGTCATGGAGATTAAAGAACACAAGCTTTAGAACCACACCAATCTGGATTATAGTCTTAAAACCTCTCTATCACATCTTTTCTCCTTGAGGGCAATATTGTTCCCTTCCCAATGCTGTGAGGATTAAATGAGATAATATATAGAAAAATTCTTAGCATAACTCTAGTAGAGTGTGGGTAATTACTCTTTTTCCGAATGATGGAAATTGGCTGAAGTGCCAAACACTCTGAGTCTGATCCAAGAATCTTTAACTCCCTTCACCTTGGCCTCTGCTCAAGGCAATGCAAAGCCTACTCAGAATGCTTCCTTTTCTTATTGGAGTCTTAAGAAATGGCTTAGGGAAGAACACATGTGTGAACTCAGAGCATTAGAAGAGCAGTTAGAAGAGCCAATATTCACAGGAGCAGGCAATCAAGTTTACATTTCTGTTCTGAAATCTAATCACTGAAAACCCAATATTTAAAAAAAATATTTGAAAAAACTGAAAATAACCACAAACTTGAAAAAAAAATCACAAAACAAGAACAATAAAAAGGATAGGCACATGCCCTTTACCCAGATTCCCGTATAGCTAACATTTTACCCCATTTCCTTTAGCATTTTCTCTCTTTTTGCCTCCTGTGCATGTGCATGCATGTGAATAAACGCTCGTGCACACAAGTGTACCATTTGGAAGTAAGTTGCATCTGCTAAAAACTTAACCCTAAATATTAGGTTGACTGTTTGCCAGGAATAATGCTGTTTCCTTACATAAATCATAATATGGCTATCAACTTCAATAAGTGGTGAAAAATACTTTGATATAGTCTACCATTCCATTTTTTTCAATTGACCCAATAATGTCGTTTATATCATTTTTTTAATCCTCAATTATTGGATCCAGTCTAAGGTCACATTACATTTATTGCCATGTATCTTTAATCTCTTTACATCTGAAACATTTCCATAGGCTTTCTTTGCCTTTTATGATAATTGGCATTTAAAAAAAATGCAGTCTCCCCACTACCCTTCTAGTAGAAAGTACCTATTTTTGAGAAAGGGCTGATCTTTATATTTCCTTGAAATTAATTTCAAATTATGCATTCAGGGGAGAAACCTACAAAAGTGATAGAGTATCCTTCTCAGGGCATTACATTTCGAAGTACAACCTGTCCATCTTCACCTCATTGCTGAAGTTTAATCACTTAGTTAAAGTGATGTCTAATTTCTCTGCTGTAGAGTTAGTATTTCTCTCTTTCTTTTGCTAATTAACAAAATGTGGGAAGATATTTTCAAGACTGTGAAAGAGTCTTTATTAAAATTTCCCCACTGCCTTTAATTAATTGCATTTACAAATCATCCCATACTTGGTCAGTGGGAACCCTTTCAAGCTGGCTCCTATGTACTTGTAACATACTCCCAAACAGTTTTTGAGCACCTTCTTACTTCCTTTTTGTAAATATATATATATATATATATATATATATATATATATATATATATATATATATAACGGTGGAATGCATTACAACTCTTATTACATATATAGAGCTCAATTTTTCATATTTCTAGTTGTATACATAGTATATTCACACCAATTCATGTTCTCATACATGTAATTTGGATAATAATGATCATCACATTGAACCATCATTAATTACCCCATGCTTCCTCCCTTCCCCTGCCACCCCTCTGCCCTATCTATAGTTTGTCTATTCATCCCATGCTCCCCCTCCCTATCCCACTCTGAATCAGCCTCCTTATATCAAAGAAAACATTGGGCATTTGTTTTTTTGAAGGGATTGGCTAACTTCACTTAGCATTATCTTCTCTAACTCCATCCATTTACCTGCAAATGCCATGATTTTATTCTCTTTTATTGCTGAGTAATATTCAATTGTGTATATATGCCACATTTTTAAATCCATTTATCTATTGAAGGGCATCTAAGTTGGTTTCACAATTTAGCTATTGTGAATTGTGCTGCTATAAACATTGATGTGACTGTGTCCCTGTAGTATGCTGTTTTTAAGTCCTTTGGATATAGACCCAGGAGAGGGATTGCTGGTTCAAATGTTTCTAACACGACACAGTTTTCTAGGCTCATATTGTGCACATCTGGCTCCAGCTTTGAAATCCACCATTTCTCTCTGGTGCCCTGTTTCCTTTGAGTGGGGAATGGCATTAGATACCAAAATCTGAGAGCTGAGTACTCATTGCTACAGGGCTGTTTCTTCTGCTAGGTCCTTTCAGAAGACTGCACTAGGAAGGTATGGATACACATTTATATAACAATCCTGAATGCTGATGACCTCTGAGCTCTACTCAGAGGACTGTCACTCCATTTCATTTTCTTGTCCTTTCTGTTCCCTCAACCCTGAAGGTTACCAACTTCATTGTTTTCTTGCTTATTGTTTCTTTCTTCTTTTATTTTATGTCTGGGGAGGGGATAAACAGAAGTAGAGACTTACATGTTTATCTGTAATGTGGCATTTTGCTTTTGCCCTTAATAATATCTCCTGGAAATCACTCCATGTCATTATATAGAGGTTGCCATTCTTTAATACAGCAGCATACTACTGCATCATGTGCCTATATACTATAGTTTATTCTACCAATTTCTTATTATTGGACATTTAGGTAGTTTTCAATGTTTTTTAAGTCAAAATGATGCTGCATTGAAAAGCTATGAATATGTCCTTTCATATCTTGAGAAATGCAGATGCAGGATAAATTCTTGGAATCATATTGCTGAGTAAAAGGGTAAATACAATGTGCAATTTAAATATATATAAAGCCAAATTATCCTCCACAGGGCTTCTGCCCTTTTGCATTCCCACTAATAAGTGGAAACTTGGAAACTTAACATTGTGACTTTTATTCCCATAAGCTGATAAATTACAAGGGATTCAGGAACCAAGACAAAGTGAAATGAAGATCAAGTGTTATATGTGAATGGGAGAAAGGATACCTATACCAAAATCAATTCACAAAAAGCCTGTCTTGAGTCTTGGGCACCATCTGCATAAGGACAAAGCAGTCTCATTTAATTTTTCTCAGAAGCGCTGAGCATCTCCTGTAGCCATGTCAGTAAGATGCCTAGCACATTGTACGTGATCTATAGACATGGCTTCTTTAAATGAATGGAAGAATCAACTTGCAAAAACCTGGCATTGCTCATGGGAATAAACAAACTTTGCTGGGAAATTACTTTGAAAGGACAAGTCTCACCTTCTTTCTCCCCTGCCCTGACAGACAGACACTTCCTTTTAACGTCCGTTCCTGGGCACTGAGCAGTTTAAAATTTCCAGAGACGAAAACATGTAAACAGTCCTTGCCTTTGGAGATGAGGCTGTACAGAGGCCTATTGTCTTCAGGGACACTGAATGCTCTGTGGTGAGAGCGGAGTATCCTCAACTGAAGCTTGGTCTCTTTAGCCTCAGCATTGCTTTTTTTTTCTTTCTGGAATGAAATATTCTACCAGTTCCCTCAGAGTGGCATTGTGCAGTAGCCGGGTCAGGGGTGCTGAGACACAGACTGGGAAATGATCTTTGCACAGGCAACCCAATAAGTCAGAAGCAGCATTAGAGGACATGGCCAGGACTGGATCTCTGAATGGATGCTTTGTGCAAAAATTGGTGGCAGAGGCTGGAGAAGCACCTTCCTCTTGCCACTCACCTGGAGCTGGAACAAAGCAGCCTTTCAGGTCTTGGGATCCATGACAAATACTGTGCAGGTGATCAACCTGCTTTCCTGCCCTGCAGTGGCCCAGGGATTACATTTCTTCCTGGCATTTCTTGTGGGTTGCCACTAGGGCCCGTTCTCCCTCCAGGATTGTAGGGGTGAGAGTGACAACAGCAGAACTAGCCCAGGAAGAGATGGGGGCACCTGTTATGGGGACAGATGGATTACTGGAACTCTGAGGACCATTTCTTCTGAGTCACAGCATAGTAGGCACAATTAATCTTGATTTCTGCTGACTCTCCACATGATCTGAATGAGCAAGCACTCTTTGCCCTGCCCTCTGCATTTATGAAATTTCTTTTCTATTTTTATCTCCATCATGGTCTTGGGAGGTCCATAGGACAATTTTACCCAAGAAAAAATAGAGACATGGTGAGCTGAAGTGGATTCAGGATGGTAGGACCTTCTGATTCTCAATTCAGAGTTTTATCTTGGACACGCTAATGCATGGCATCATGGGGTTTAATGTGATGATGAGGGTGAAATAATATACCACAACATTACTTTTGATCTTGATGTGAGCACTCAAAAGACTTAAAAGGACAGGTGCTATTTTTCCTCTCAAAATCTCACGTGTGAGACAATGCAAGAAGGTTTGGAGGAGAAATGATTGGGTCACAGCCTTAACCTAATCAGTGAATTGATCCCTGATGGGATTAACTGAGTGGTGACTGGGGGCAGATGGAGTGTGGCTACGGGAGGCGGTTCATTAGGGGCGTGGCTATATTTTGTATCTGAGAGTGGAATCTCTTTCTCTTTGCTTCTGATCACAGTGTAAGCTGCTTCCCTCTGTCACACTCTTCTGCCATGATGTTACTCCTCACCTTGAGCCCCAAGGAATGGAGCCTGCTGTCTATGGATTGAGAACTCTGAGACCCTGAGCCCTCACATAAACTTTTCCTCCTTTAAAATTGTTCTGGTCAGATCTTTTAGTCACAGCAGTGGAAAAGCTGACTACAGCAATAATAAATGGCCTGAGTCTCTATACTGAGTTTGAGTTCCACACAGGAGGGCTTGTTAATAGTTTTATGTGTCAGAATTGAAAATAAAAATTGTGCAACACCTGGATAAAAACATACATAATTCTGTTTGTACTTATAAATTCAGGGAGAGAGGCCAGCATTTTGGTTCTGGGACATAGCAAGGGTTCAACCAGAGGTAAAAAAGGATGGATTTCCTTTTTCTATGACTGAGACAGGATTAGATTGTGTTTGGGCCTTTTTTTCTTGGGTGGCAAAGGTCCATGACTGATGTATATGAAGCGCCAAGTTTTGGGAGATGTCTGTGAGAGGATTGTGAGGTCTGTTGCTAACAGAGGCATTTGGAGCAGTCTAAGTTAGCTGAGCCTGTGTTGAACAGAGAGGACTGCTGATAGAGTATCTCTCAGCCTACTTGGAGCATCATCACCTGCTGATGATGGGGACCAGTTTCTCCAGTACCAATAGGCACAGAATAGGTAAGTGTAAAAGTGGTGACAACACGAAGTTATCCCTCATTTTTGGGATACCATGTGAACCTTTAAGATTGTTTTCAAAACCCTAAAAAGGAAGGAAATCCCCTTTAAAAGAGACTGAAATTGAATCCTCCCTGTCCTTAGCAAGTGGGACTCAGAGCCAAATTTAATAATTCTCTTAAAGAAAATGAAACAATTCACCCATTCTTTCATTCAGCTAGATTTATTGAGTTGTTACACGGAATCAGTATGATTTCAAAGAATGCCAGTATATTCTTCTCTGGACATCTTAAAATTTAATTAAAGTAGATTAATTTGATATTTAGCTTCTGTGATGATTCTCTTTTTTGTTGTGTTTCCTCTTCATGAATCATTACTGCAGTGTTTGCACAAATTCTACTCTTTCTTCAAAATGTGGCTCAAATACTTTTTGTTTTTAGATAGTCCCTCCCCCCATCTCACCCATAAATTAAGATCTTTCTGAGTCTTGTTTCAGAGTGGGCCATGTCTGTTTGCAGGTCTGGGCATTTCTGAGAATGTTGAGACAACTTCAGAGTCAGGTCTGAAAGACTTTGATTTATGAAAATACTCAGGATCCTTCTGTGAAAGAAATCTTGATGTTTCCACTGTGGGATCCAAACTGACATATCTGAGAACCAGTAGGGTGACCTAGGGTTCTAGAAAGGGGATAGCGAGCTCCTAAGAAAAAATCTTATGCCTTGGCTGCCATTTGGGCTTATCTCCTAATCAGCCTTAAGATTTTTAGAAGGGTGGGTTTTAGGGAGCACAGAGTTGCCCATATAAACAAAAACAGAAAAAAAAACTGTTTTGTTAAAATCTTTGCAAACCTTGGAGTAAAAGTCACACATTTTGTGCCCGTCTCCCCATTCTTGGAAATGAGATATTCTTCTCCATTTGACCATAATATTGCCATTTTTTTTTGAAATGTTGGCATATTGAAGCCTTGGGTCATTGAAGGTGAGACTTTTTAGAGTAGAGGTCCAGCAACCATGGAACTGTGGAAAAAAATGAAGATGAATGCTGTTTGGTTAAGAAAGGAAGAGATTTGTGAGAGTCAGAAATCACATCGGACAGGTTGCTTTTACCTTAAACACAGTTCCTTAATATTTAACTTCTCAGTATAAAATGATTTTTGGAAATAATGTGCTTATAAGAACTCAAACTGAGATAACTTCCAATCCTGGGACTGCTGTTGACTTGCTTATGGTCTCAAAGACTTTTTGCTGACTGCTAACCTCCTCTCTAGCAACCTAATCATGTATAGCTTAATATGTGAACAGATACCTAGCACCAATGTAAATGCATGCAAATAACTTGTTATTTTGAGTGAGTCTCTGCCTGTGGAAGTCTAGGAGTTAGTTGGAGGAGAAGCCTTGAAGATGAATAAAGGTCCTGTGTGAGTTCAGTGGGGATGAAACACCACAACATTTTTGATAATTCATCTTAACATGACCCCAAAGCAGAAAGAGTGGGCAGAGGAGCGATAAAGACATCAGGGCCAATCAAAAAAATTGTTCAAAACAACTTACTTCACCTCTCCCCATTATTTCTCTTTCTCTGTCTTTTCATCCTGGAAATCCAGTCTTCTTTACCCTTAACGGAAAACTTACTTGATTTCTAATGGAACCTGTGTCTCCTAATTTGCAAATTTATTCTGTACTCAAACAAACAAAAAAAAATCTTTGAGTTTATTTAAACCTATTTTGCAATTTCTTAATGACAAAACTTTGGTTGGGGCTTGGTTGGGTGCCATAGAGGAACAGTGGGCACCAGGATGTCCTGTGTCCAGGTGCAGATCTCAGCATGAGTGGACTTGTCCAAGAGTGAGATTCTGCCTGTGAAAGTCTAGAAGTTACTTGGAAGAGAACTCTTGGCCATGAATGAAAGTCCTTTGCCACAACACTTTTGATAATTCAGGTTAAAGTGACCCAAAAGGAGAAAATGTGGGTGAAGGAGGGATAGAGACAAGGCTAATGAGGGCAATAGGGAAAGATTACGGATAACCTAACAGCAAGTCCAAAGCAGCTTGAAGAAATCAATTTTGAAGACTGAGATTAGGTAGTGCATTAAGAAAAAATAATTCAGGAGGCTGGCAGATAACTTCTTGGAGATCAGTAAACTTGAAAGAGGGAAGGCTGAGAACTTCACCTATTTCTTAATATTTCTGACCACAGGATATGCCCAGTCTAGGAAATAGCTGCTTTTTCTCCCTCAGGACTTTTGGATGGGCTAGATGTCTGGGGAATAAAGTATAAAGTTAGTCTTTATCTTGAGTTCTGTTTTCATGACCCCTTTTCTTATTATCAAAGTGGGATTTTTAAAGAATCTTTCATTTTATAAGTCTTCTTAGTAATCAATGATTCTGTCTCAAGAATCAATTTTTACCTTTATTATAGGTTTTTAGAAGATCCAACTATTCTAATAGTTAAAATTGAAATATAAGTCCTCCAGATGAATTTTAAATCTATGTTTTTAACATTTTGCCCTAAAACCATAAGGATACTTGCTTAAAACTCCCATTTGCTTTTTAGTGTACCTAATAACCTTGATCAACCATCAAATGTCCCTTGTCCCCAATTCACATACACACAACACACACACACTCCATTCAAGTACTTAGACACTACATAACTCATATACCATCTCTGTACTGCTTGATCCTCGGTCATTATTGACATTGGCTCATTATTAAAAATGAAAAAAATCAAGAATTTTGAAAAGTGAGTCATGTAATTTGAAAATTTTCAACTAGAAATGTTGCTATTTTGAGAAGAATTGAGAGTCAACAGCTTTACAAGATGGAGCCTATTGACTACTATATCATTTATACCTACTTTCAGGACCTACCTATACTGACCTTCAGAAAAGTGCCATATTCGTTTAGTTATTTTCTATGAACTACAAATAGAAATTTTATAAATGCACAAGTGGAAGATAATTTAATTGGAATCAAACGTAAGGAGCATTAAAGAAGAGCCTTAGTGTGAACAAATTTATGATTGTTGTTATGTTGTCATCTATTTAAAGTGCCATTAGGATCCTAAGAGGATGCTTTCCTGTGATATACAGCGAAGAGCCACAGAACTTTGAATGATGTGCTTATGAATCGTGGACAAAGCAGGAAGGCAGATTGTCATGGATAATAATAGTGGCATAATGATGGATTTCCTCGTAACTGATAAATGTATTATACTTCGTAGCTATTTACATGTTTTCATGAGTGAGTTAAGTTGCTAAATTGAAATTGGACCATTATGACATTATTTTTTCAAAAATAATTGAGAGCTAAGCACAGTGGTGCATATCAGTAATCTGAGTGACTTGGGAGACTGAGGCAGAAGTATCACAAGTTCAAGACCAACCTCCACAATTTAGCAAGATTCCCATCTGCTTAGGGACTCTCTGTCTCAAAATTTAAAAAGAAGAAAAAGAGAAATAGCTGGGGATGTAATTTAGTGGTTACATATACTTGGGTTCAGTCCCCTGTACCAAAAGGAAAAAAAAAAAAGAAAATTTGAGGTTCTTCAAAGTTTGGATATCTAAATTTTGATAGTAGTATTAATGTGGTAATGATCAGAGTTGGAAAATTTGAGTTAAAGAAATGTATTTCTTCCTTTTAAATATGCTTTGCTACAGGAAATACTTAAGATGGAGTTAAAGTTAACTTCATAAATTTCTCAACAAAATTCTGACCTATGCATTTTAATTCCCCATATTAGAATTTCACAAAATGGCTAATTTTCTTGTCTCTAAACTTTAAAAGTTATCTCAAATAAATTTAAAAATTTAAATAACTAAAAGGGGGAAATGTGGAAATCTAGTCAGCTGATTGGCAGTCCTGTTTTATTAGCACTCTTTTCTCCAGCCAGGGCTGCATGCATAATGGTACGAATGTTCAAATCTTCCATAGAACTTCAAATCCTCTTCTAGCCTCACAGTGTATCTCCTAAGAAATGGTTTCACATTTCAATCTTAGTAAAGAACTTTCTCTGTCTCATTTTTATTCATATAAAAAATGGTTAAAATGGGACAATGCCATTTCTTTATACTGAATGGTGACTGCCACCTATTAAAATGTTAATTTAAAAAAATCACAAAAACCAAATACGGGAGCCAAAGACAGCCAGGAAACAAGAGGAATGAAGTCTACCAAGTGATTAATCATTTGATTAACCAGGTAAGTCTCTGGCACATTCCTAATTAGCTCACTTACAAAGCCCTTGACTGAGCAGCCTGAGTTTGATTAAAGAGGGGACCAGCCATTCAAACCCTGATGCTTGAGCTTCTTTTATAAAATAGGATGTGACTTTCATGCTAATCCCATCTCTTTAATCCAGCTGTGATTTCTGAGGCCTCTGACACTCAGACCTAGGCACATAAATCAAACAGCAGAAAACAGCCCTCGTGAACGTTCAGAGAATATCATCTGTATTTTAGGGCTCTTTATTCTCATTGAAAAGAGGAAATTGTCTGCTCTCTGAGGTTGCAGTAACTATCTGTGGGGTGTCTTAAAGCTGTGTCTTTGAGGACCCCAGTGGGTTATCTGGAGGCATCAACAGAAGACTGCTTTCGAAAGTGGGTATAAATCTGCTCTCAATCTACTCTGCTGCAAGTAGGATTTATGAGCTTTAAAAAAGGATTCTTGATGTTACTAACAAAGGCCTTCTCAAGTTTAATATAGAGTCTGCCTTTAAAATATACTCAAGTTTATTTCTTCTTGGTTAGGTTTTGCTCTTCTTTGTCATTTAAATTTTTCCCCCAGATGGGAACATCTATCTTCTTGGTAGTGTGAATTTAGAGTGATCCTGACTACCTGCAGAATTAAGGAGGTATATAGTAGGCTCTTCCTGTTCCATGAGGCTACTTTGGATCCTTGTATAGAATCTTTGTTTCTTTATTTTCAAGCTTGCTGAAAATAACTGAAGACTTGCTCCCAACTATGTGCTGTACCATTGAGTTCAGCCACTCCATTGCTCTTTCCTTTGTGGCTGTTGCAGGAGTAAAGAAGCGAATGCCTTGCTGGTTGTACTAGCTGAAGTACATACAGTGTTAAGGCCAAGGTCAAATTGTTACCTCCTGCTCATCACAGAGAGCTACTGTCTCCCCTCTGGCTGCCATGTTTTGAAGGGGTATTGCTAAATCAGAACCCACCTGGCCAGGGAAGATAGCATTATGTTGGGAAATCTTGTCATAAGGGAATAATAGCTAAGGACCTGAAGAAAAGATCAGAGTGGAGGAACACCTGTCTTTAAATATCTGAAAGGTAGTATGGGATGGATTTTTGTCTGTTATTATATCCACAACACATACCACAATGCCTGGAAAAGAGCAAACATCAACCATAGTAATCAGCTTTTCTTGAGTACACACTATGTGCCAGTCAGAGCAACAGTGATCAGCTTTTATTGTAATGAGAAATTATTATTATCCTCAATTTATATTTGATGAAATTTAGAGTACAATGATTCAGAACCTTGGCTAAGTCACATAGTAAATATTGAAGCTGAGTTAAAGATGGGTCTGTCTCCAGGGCTTGAGTTCTCCTCTGCATGCTGGCCAGACTCATCTGACACCTCTCCTGATGCTATGGTGAGGCTGCTATCCTTTGGGGGCCTGCGGCAGGGTTTTTCTGAACAGATCTGATCATTTTTACCTTCTCCTTTATGGATGCAAAATGGAGGTTGGAGGAAGTGAGGTTACACAGTCAGTACGTTCCAGAACCTGGGTGAAAGCCCTCGTCTGTCTTTCCATGAAAATCCAGACTCTTGATTGCTATGTGCTCTCATTTTGTTGGCACAAACAAACTCAACTCATGCTTGTTTCTAGTGTGACTGTAACAAAGTGCTATTATCTCAAGTTTGAATCTCCGTTACACCTGCCTTCTGCTTTACTTCTGAAAAGTGGTTGCTCCCGGAATTCCTGGTTTGCCCTTATTTTAATTCCTGGTGCTCTGCTTCTTCCTGGATCCTCCATCTGCCCTGCTCTAGCCTCTCTGATGGTGATCAGGGTAAATATAACCTAAGTTACTAAGTGCTTCATGTCAGTGCCACGATATCAGATGACCTAGTACCAAATGCTTCAGCTCTCAACATTTAAATATCCCCTGAGGCAATCCCACGCACAGATTATTATTGCCTACATTTCACAGACTAGCAATGAGAGTCTCAGAGAATATACTTTTCCAAGGTTATTTAGCTAGTTAATTAATGGACAATTTCAGTATAATAATAATAATAATAATAAGCATGTTTCTTGTACTGTATTTCTTCTGTGTGGATGCTACTATATTCCTTTTGCACTTCCCATCTTTACTTGTCAACTTTTTCCTTCTAACCATGTGAAAAATATGAAAAGCCTGTAATTTACCAGAGCATCTCCAGGTAAGTATCATCATTGATTTAAGTAAAAAAAAAAAATAAAAAATAAAAACCTATGTAAAGATTAAAAATACAAGTCACTCAATTCTTGGAGATAGGATTTAATTATCAACAAGGAAACAGCCTTTCAGAAATGAAATAAATTTTTTCGTATCATTCATCTGGTAAACGAGAAGGCAATGCCTGATTTCAGGGCCTTATAATTTGGATAGTATTTATTTTTAAAAGGAAGCAGATGGATAATCTAGATGTTAGTGATTGAAGAATAGACAATGATGGAAAAATGTTTAAGAAATCTACAAAAGGTGGTGAAAGCTCATAAAATGTCAAGGGAGTCTTAGGGGGCCATAAATAACTTCAAGTGATATTAAGCTGTCCAAAATTGCAACCATGTTCCCTTTTTAGTTCAGAGATTTAGTTAAACTGCCCCTCCTGGGTAAGGAAATGTAAAAGTTGAAGTGTGTATGTATTGGAAGAAGATGTAACTGAACTTGCATGCATGTGGGTGCACACGTGTGACTTAGCTAAAGCTATGTTTAGGTCCTTTGACTTGTGGAATGTTCTGGTAGGTTTGGACCAGTTTGTCTTCTGAGACAGAGGAATAGATGTGCAAGCACCTGCTTCCCATGCTATGAAGTTAGGGATCCTGACTGAGAGGACTGGACCTGACCAAGATATGCTGGCAAGAAAGGACCCCAAAGAACTCAATGACCACACAGAGAAGTTCACATGGAGGAAAAAGATGACTGACAGATTCTGAGTTTATATCTATAACTTCTTTTTTCTAAAGTTCAGACTTGTATATCCAACCTTATGTCCACCAGATAGATCCCTAAAAATTCATCTCTTGATTTTTTCTGCAGAAACCTTTCTTTGATTTTTCACCTTGCTGAGGAAAAGCCTCTTTTCCTGGCCTCCAAGACCCTTTATGATCTGGCCCTTGCCTACCTTAGTTTCTTGTTTCTACTTGGTTCTCTGTGCTCCATTCACAGAGGCTCCTTGTTGTTCCTAAGCCTGGTCTGACCTTAGGATGTTTCCATCTGCTGTCTTCCTACTTGAGTCTCTCTATCCCCAGCTATTCACAATGCCTGCTTTCTTGCTTCATTCAGATCTCAGCCTGTCACCAGTAAGGGCTTCCAGGAGCCACCCTCCTAGGACAACCAGGACACCCCTCCCTATTCTCACTTCTGCTTAAAACTTTACCTCAATACCTTTGTATATATTTTTTATAGTTTACACTGTCTGATCTCTCTCCCACCCCCTCATGCTCACCCCACCCCCCACACACTTGTATATATTCATTTATATTCATTTGCTAGTTGTCTGACTCTCCCAACTAAAAATATAAGGCATTATGCCCTCCGCCTAGAAAATACAGTGGATATCTATGGGAACTTGTAAATATATACAAATATATACACACACATTATATATACATAAAAACTTTATATAAAATGTATATATAAACCACACACACACACACACACACATATGTATTTATTTGGTCCTGGGAATTGAACTCAGGGCACTTGACCACTGAGCCACATCCCCAGCCCTATTTTGCATTTTATTTACAGACAGGGTCTCACTGAGTTGATTAGCACCTTGCCATTGCTGAGCTTGCCTTGAATTTACGATCCTGCTGCCTCAGCCTCCTGAGCCACTGGGATTACAGGTGTGCACCACCATGCCTAGCTGGAACTTATAAATATTTTTAAATGAATGCCTAAAGAGCACTGGGCAATTTTGATGACTCCTCCCCAGGGAAGGTGTGGAGGGCTGGTGTTGGGCCAGGGTCTGCTAGATATCACAAGCACAACCCTCAACACTGACACAATGTGATTTGAGAGACAATGTTAGCAGAGGGCTGATCTTAGACCTTCTAGATTCCTGTGGAACAGGCAGAGTAGGCAGGACTGAGTAATCCCTATAGGTTTTGGACAATTTCAGGTTATGTGCTTGAGTTTCAACATACATACTATATTCACATGGTTTTAAATACAAAAGCAGCAAAATGCATGTGGTGAGGCATCTCCCTCTCACCCCATTCCTAGTCATCCAGAATTCCTCTTCCCATGTGGCCAGTGTTGCCAGTTTCCTATGCAGCTCTCTAAAGATACTATATGCACATGCACGTGAAAATTAATACAGAGAGAATCATATGCTTTATTTTCTTTGCATGAAGTATTGTACATGCTGTTCTGAAGCTTGATTGTTTTAAAACCAAAAGCATGTAAAGTGCATAAATGTTGTATAGGATGTGCTAATTTTTATTCAAGCACATATCCATGTGATCACCATATAGATCAACATATGCACTTCCTACCCCCATGTGACCCCTGTGTCTCTTCTCATTCCCTTTTATCACCATACTTTAGTTTATCCTGGTCATTAATGTCATATAAATGGAGTCATAAGGTATATGCTATTGTGTTTCTGACTGTATAGTTTAGAATTTTGTACTTTTCAATATAAAATGATGTCTCAATGATTGCATCACTCAAGATAAAGGATATAAAGGACTTTGTCATTCTCTTTTGTGATTGCATAGTATTCCATTGTGAGAATGTACTATGATTTATTTGATCACCTCTTCCTGATGTAGATGGAGCTTGCAATAAAATAAGAACAGGCACATGTGTGAGCATATCTGTTGATTGAATATGTGGAAGGTGAATTTAAGGTCAGTGTTTCTGTACCTATGTGATTTGGTATGCATTTCTAATTTGTCTTCTGATAACTCTTATAGCAATGTGAAGGCTCATCGATAGTGTCTGAGTGTGCTTGTTTCCCACATCCTCACCATCTGAGTGTGTCTCAAACTTTGTATCACTGTGAATTTTTAAAATGCAAAGGACACAACCACTCATTTTTTCATCATGAGTGATATTGTACGTCATTTCTTGTTTTAAATACCTGTTTGTGTTTTTCTCTAAACGATGTATATATACTTTAACTAGTTTGGGATAATGGTATTTTCTCCTGTTGATCTCTGAGCACCTTTTATATATCAGGAAAATCATCCCTTTGTGTGGTATGCATTGCAAATATGTTTTCTCCAATTATTTCTTTTGCCTTTTGACTATTTTTAGTCATATATGTTTTATTCATGTGTGGTAAAACATTGACTTGTTTAAATTTCAGGGTTTTGCATGACTCTTTGAAAACTCCTACTCCTAGGTTGTTAAAACAAATGGCATATAATTCTTCTAGTCTTTTAGTAGTTTTCTTCTAAATTGTTAAAACGTTTGATATTTCTAGAACTCATTTTGGTATAAAGTATGAAGTGGGATCCATAATTTTTCTACCAAGTGGTACCAACTACCATTAATTTTGTCTATTCATGGATCCATTTTCCCTTCAGCTGAAATGCCACCTATCATAAACTAAATTCCTCATGCATTTGGTTTTATTTCATAATTTGACATTGTTCTATTTGCATGTGTATCAGTTTAACTTACTATATCTTTACTATTTTTTTTAAATAACTGAAAGGCTTAGAAATAGGGGTATGTCGATATGAGCTGTTTTTTCCTTCTAATATGGTAGTAGTTTTTATAGTAGTTAATTATACTAGTAAAAGGGATGTGACTACATTTGCATCTCAAAATTGGGGAGCAGAACACAGGGGTTAGAAAATAAAAGGCAGCAATAAGAGGGCTCTTTGACTTAGATTCCAAACTACATTCCTATTATCCCCACCTCTCCCCGAGCATGCACAGCATGCACACAAACATATATCTTCCCCAATCTCACCCCCACCCCCGCCCTCAGTAGAATGACTTCCTGGAGCAAACAGTACAATTTTCCCCGTACAGTGGTGGATAGCAACATGAAAATGATAGGTTAGGGCTTCACTGTGGAGAGTCTCACTTTACCCCTGGTCTTTTAAAAGTGATACTATAAATAATAGATTTTATAACTCTACTTCCTTAATGATTTAGAACTTAGTTTAATATTAATTTATTATTTCTAAAAAATTAATTTGTTGAAAGAATATCTATTAACAAGAATGGCCAAAATCCAAAACACAGACAACACCAAATGCTGGTAAGGATGTGGTGCAAAAAAGGGAACTCTTGTTTATGAAAAAAGTTGTAGCCACCTTGTAAGAAAGTTTGACAGTTACTTAATAAAACTAAACATAAGCTTAGAATAGGATCCAGCAATTGGACTTCTTGGTACTCCCAAATGAGCTGAAAACTTACACCCACACAAAAACCTGCACACAGATGTTTATAGCAGCTTTGTTAATAATTGCCATTACTTGAAATCAACTAAGATGTTATTCATTAGGTGAATGGATAAATTAACTGTGGCGCCTCCTGACAAGGGAATGTTATTCAGCACTAAAAAGAAATGAGCTATCAAGGTATGAAAAGAGACGGTGAAACCTTAAATGAATATTATTAAGAAAATATAATCTGAAAAAGATAGTTACTGTATGATTCCAACTTTATGGCATTTCAGAAAAGGAAAAACTATGGAGATAGTAAAAGGATCAGCAGTTTCCAGGGGTTGGGAGCAGATGGATAGGTGGAGCCTAGAGAAATTTTAGGACAGTGAAAATACTCTGTATAATACTATAATGTTTGATGCATGTCATTTTACATTATACAAACCCAGAATGTACAACACCAAGGATAAACCCTAATGTAAACTGTGGACTTTGGGTGATCATGAGGTGTAAATGTAGGTTTATTGATTGGAACAAATGTCCCACTCTGATTTGAAGAAATATGCATTTGGGGGAATAGGATATACCGGTTCGCTCTACACATTCTGCTCAATTTTATTGTGATGGAATTAAAACTGCTCTAGAAAATAAAAAT
Organism: Urocitellus parryii; assembly: GCF_045843805.1. Lineage (NCBI taxonomy): Eukaryota > Metazoa > Chordata > Mammalia > Rodentia > Sciuridae > Urocitellus > Urocitellus parryii. The sequence continues at coordinate 43,028,066 of NC_135541.1, read as the reverse complement.
CTATTGAATTTTTTTTTTAAAAAAGCACACTGGGCACCCATTGCATTATCAGGTATGGTGAAAAGTAGTGGTAGCTATTTAAGCCTTCTTTTTTCTTCTCTAAAAAGTAACTCTGCAGTTTGTTGATCTCTTTTGTTTTTCTAGTCTCAATTTCATTTGTCTCTGCTCTGATCTTTATTATTTCATTTTTTTCTCCTAATTTTGGGTTGAGGTTGTTCTTGCTTTTCTAGTTCCCTGAAGTTCAACATTAGGTCATTTACTTGAGATCTTTCTTTTTCCCTAAGGCAGAACATTTATTGCTTTAAACTTTCCCTTAGAAGTGCTTTAGCTGCATCCCATAGGTTTTAGGATGTTGTGTTTTCATTTTCACTTGTCTCAAGAATTTTTAAAACTGTCTTCATTCACCCACGGGTTATTTAAGAGCATATCATGTAATTTCTATGCATTCATAAAGTCACTGAAGTTCTTCCTGTTATTGATTTCTGATTTAATATGATTCTGATCATAAAAGATACTTGAAATAATTTCAGTATGTTTAAATTTGTTAAGATTTATTTTGTGGTCCAAGCTATGACCTACTCTCAAGAATGGTTCACGTGGAGTTGAGAAGAATGTGGGTTCTCCAGTTGTTGGATGGAATATCCTGTGTATGTCTGTTAGGCCCCTTTGGGCTAGAGTAAAGTAAATCTTCTGCTTCTTTATTGATTTTCTGTCTGGATGAACTGTACATTGCTGAAGGTGAAGTGTTAAAATCCCCTACTATTAATTGCATTGCAGGCTTTCTCTTTATAATTGTTCATATTTGTTGGGTGATCTGGTTTTGGCTCATGTAATTGCTATATTTTCTGGTTGAATCGATCTCTTCATCAATATATAATGATCCTGCTTGTCTCTTTGTCAAGGTTTTGATTTAAAATCTGTTTTTAATATAACTAGATCTATTCCTGCTTTATTATGGAACATCTTTTTCATCCATATACTCTGCATGTTCTTAAAAGTAGGGTTTCTTTCTTTTTTTGAGAGAGAGAGAGAGAGAGAGAGAGAGAGAGAGAGAGAGAGAGAGAGAATTTTTTAATATTTATTTTTTAGTTTTCGGCGGACACAACATCTTTGTATGTGGCGCTGAGGATTGAACCCGGGCCGCACGCACTCCAGGCGAGCGCGCTACCAGTTGAGCCACATCCTCAGCCCAGGGGTAAGTTTCTTGTAGGCAGCATAGAGTTAGGTCTTATTATTTTTTCAATTCATTTATCCTCTCTATGTTTTATTTGGAGAATGTAATCCATTTACATTCAAGTGATTATTAATAGGTGAGTACTTACTGCTGTCATTTTGTTAAATGTTTTCTAGATTATTTTTACCTTTCTTTCCTATTGCCTTCATTTGTGGTTCAGTGATTTCTGTAGTAGTATATTTTGATTTCTAGCTTTCCAATTTTAGCCTATAAATAAATCACTTTATGGCTATAATAAAGTTTTCAAACAACATCTTATAGTTACAACAGGCTATTTTAAGATGATAACAAGTAAATTTAGATTACAAAACAAAACAAAACCCCACTAGTGTTAGTATGCATTTTGTCACTGTGACCAAAATATCTAACAAGAACTACTTAGAGGAGAAAAAGTTTATTTGGCCCTATGGTTTCAGAGGTTCAGTTCATGGTTCAAATTAGAATGGACTGATTGATTATATTACAGCTCTCACAATTCAATCAATTAACTTCCAAACAGACTTGTATTAACACAGAGTGTTCAAGGGAAACCTTATATACAAACCATAACACCACTCTATACTTTAACTCCACTCCACAGAGTTTATTTTTTTTTAATTTTACATTTGTGTCTTTTCACATTGAATATCCCTTAACTCATTTTTGTCATCATTATTATTTTTTACATGTTTTGTCTTCATTCTAAAGATGTAAGTGATTTATACACCATTATTGTAGTAGAAAATTCTAAATTTGATGAAGTACTTACTTTCACCAGTGAGTTTTATATTTTCTGATGGTCTTATGTATTCATTAGCATCCTTTTTCAGATTGATGTACTCTGTTTTAGTAGGATTTGTTTTTCTGCGATGATCAAAAGAACTGATAAGAACAATTTTAGAGGACAAAAAGCTTATTTGGCACTCATAGTTTTAGAGGTCTCAGTTCATAGATAGCCAGCTCCATTCCTTGGGGTTTGAGGTGAGGCAGAATATCATAGAGGAAGGTTGTGGCTGAGGAAAACAGCTCAGGACATTGCACAGGAAGCAGAGAGAGACTTTCTCCTCACCATGGACAAAATATATACACCAATGGCATGCTCCCGATCTGTCTCCTCCAGCCACCACCCTACCTGCCTACAGTTACCACCCAGTTAATCCCTATTAGTGGATTACTTCATGGATTAAGTTAAAGTTCTCATAACCCAATCATTTAACCTTTAAACTTTCTTGCATTGTTTCACACATGAGCTTTTGGGGAGCACCTCATATCTAAACCATAACAAACTCTTGTTAGTATTTCTTGTAAGAAAGATCTTGGGGTGGTGTACTTCCTCAGATTCTGTTTGTATGGGAAAGTCCTTATCTCCATTTCTGAAGGACAGCTTTGCTGGGTACAGTAATGTTGGCTGAGTTTTTTTCTTCAGCACTTTGCATGTATCAATCCACTCTCTCTTGGTTTATAAGGTTTCTGCTGAGAAGTTAACTGCTAGCCATGTTGGATCTCCTTTATATATGTTTTGGTTTCTTTCTTCTTGTTGCTTTCAGGATCCTCTCTTTGTCTTTGATATTTGACAGTTTGATTGTATTATAAGGTAATCTTATTTGAATTAAATAAGATTGAAAACATTTAACCTTCTGTACCTGGATAGTTATGTCTTCATCCAGGCTTGAGAAGTTATGTGCTATTATTTCTTTAAATAAAATTGCTACTCCTTTCTCTTTCTCTTCTCTTTTGAATGACAATGACCTGTACATTTGCTCTTTTGTTTTTTGTGCAATCGATCCTGTAAGTTTTCTTCATTCTTTTTCATTTTTACCCTCTGACTGCTTATTGTCTTTGAGTTATAGTTTTTCTTCTGCTTATTTATTTGGTTGATGCTGTTGCATTCTAAAAATTCATGTGTTGTATTTTTTGGCTGCAGAATTTCTGCTTAATTTTTTATCTGTTTCAATTTCTTTGCTAAAGTTTGAATTGTTTCTCTGAAACAATTTTTATGAAGTTTGCTGAGCTTCCTTAAAATGACTATTTTGAATTCTTTGTTAGATATTTTAAACATTTTTATCTTTTTAGGCACTTTGTATTGTCCATTTGGTAATATCATGTTTTCTTGATTTTCTTGAGAAAAGTGGTCACTTTTCTCAATGCCTGTGTATTGAAAAAGAAGGTGGTCACTCCATTCTATGCTATCTACACGTATCTTGAAAGATCCTTCAACGTTTATCCCATCCAGAAATTCTGGGCATGTCTTCTGTGTGGTCCTTAAGCCCATGACTGCTGCAACTGGGGACCTTAAGCTCAGAACAACCGCAGTAGGTGCTTCACTGGTCTAGAATCATTTAGCTGTTAAGACTGGTGCTAACCAGGTTGGAGTTCAAGTTCCTACCTGGTGAACTCTTCCTATTACTGTGAGTTATTCTGATCCCAAAACCACTCTCATCAGTGGCAATGTATGTCAGAACTTGAGTTTGTTTCATGGTAGCTGCAAGTTTTACTGTGGCACCAGGGCAAGTCTAGAGACTCAGCCTGTGTTACTTTCCTGGAATCAAGAGCCATGGAGATGTGCCCAGTGCTGAATTCTACCTTGATGCACCAAACATTAGTTTCCAGGTTAAGTTCTATGCTTACTTCTCTTTCTTTACCCAGGTCTACAGTATTTCTCTCTGTGCTATGCTGTGCTGCTAGGCTTGGGGAAGGGTCATAATAGTAATATAAAACTGTCTTCCCTGTCCTCTTCAATGCATCTGTATAATGGAAGACTGTAATCTCCTTTATGGATTTTTTTTTAAAACTGAAGTGAAGGTATTTCCATGTGTAAATAGTTGTTCAAATTAAAGTTTCTGCTGACAGATAATCACTGGATAGTCCTATCCCAGTCTCTTGCTCTGTGAGTTTCCCAGTGGTGGGGATTAAATGGTAAACAAGACTGGGATAGTTCCTGCCCTCAGGAAGTTTGTGAGCATCTGCCTAAAGTTTATGTTGTATCTAATCAAAGAGTAGGAAAAATTCTCAGAGAGGAAATATATGGGAGTGGAAAGGGCTTTGGTGGCAGTCAGGTGTGGATTCAAATTCTAACTTTAGCCTTTCAAGCATGACTTTGGGCATGTTTCTGAGACTTATTTGCTCATTTGTAGGAAGCACAAAAAATACTTCCTTTGTTGTATTATTATGAGAATCAAATAATAAATGCAAGTGACTTGGGATGGTACCTGATCCACAGCATGTGGTTGATGCTTCCTAGATATTGGAAGATATTGGGTCTTTTCCTAGATAATGGGTCCTTTCTCCTGCTTTTGTTAGCCATTTCACATGAGGCAAGTCAAACGGCAACCTGGCTTAGAAAAGTGCTGGCTATGCTTTCTAATTGTGTAATGTGCATACCTCTATGGAGAACTTGCCTAGTGTTGGTAATTTCCCCCAGAATCTTCCTATATTACACAAGTCCTTTACAGACACAGACTAGTAAAACACAGACTAAACACAATCCATGTACCTTTCCTTGGATATACTTCCAATAAATCTTTATGATGTTTACATTCTTTTCTTTCCTTTGGCTGAAACCTTGGCTTTGTAGGAAACTTCCCACATTAAATGTTCTTTTTAAGCAAGAAAGTAGATGCTTCTGACAACTGCACATTATTACGATATTTATACTACATATAATAACACTAACATCTGCTTCTTTGTCAGTTACCCAAGATGTAACTGACTAATAATATGACAAGTGGATATAAAATTGTCTGTGTTGTTTAGATGCACAGCTCTGTTTCTGAAGGAGGCACTGGAGGTTAGACCTAAGTGTTCACTCCACTGTAAACATGCTCAGAGACAGAATTATGAAACCTAGAGAGTAAATGAGTGCCATTCTCTGATACTTAGATTAAGTTCCACATTCTATTTTTTTTCCAGAGTGCCTTATGTTTGCCCTTGGAGTGGTAGTGTTGGACAGTGATTAGATATGTGGGCTCTGGAATTTGGCTGCTTGGGTTAGAGCCAACTACTACCATGAAGGTGCTTGGGATCTGTTAAATTGCTAATCTTCTCTGTGCACTGGTTTTCTCATCTGTAAAATAGGCTTAATAATAGCATTTGCTTCATATGGTTGATGTGAGAATTGAATAAATTAGTGCATAAGGAGCACTTGGGCTTGCTTCTATTCTAAGTACTTCCTATGCATTATTTCATTCAAACCTCACAACAACTCTATGAGGTAAGTACTATTATTAAAAATGCTGCAAATGCTTAATGTTTTTAAATATCAAAACTGTTATCACATTGAATTGTAAATGTATGTTTACTTGTCTATCTTCCCCACTCACCTGTGAGATTTTTTTAACCCCACATTTATTGAAGTATGATTGATAAATGAAAAATTATCTAAATTCAAATTGTACAAAGTGATGGGTTTTTTTTTTTGTTTGTTTGTTTTTGGTACCGGGGATTGAACTCCAGGACACTTAACCACTGAACCACATCCCCAACCCTATTTTGTATTTTATTTAAAGACACAGTCTCACTGAGTTGCTTAGTGCTTTGCTTTTGCTGAGGCTGGCTTTGAACTCATGATCCTCCTGCCTCAGTGTCCTGAGCTGTTGGAATCAAAGGCATGTGCCACCACACCTGGCCAAAGTAGTGTTTTGTTTTGTATCAGTTATTCATGATATAACTATACCTTGTCTAATGATTCTCCCAATCATAAACATGTCCATCACCTCACATACTTATTACTTTTTTGTGTGATGCAAAAGACTTACTCTCTTAGCAAAATGAATATACAATGCACCATTACTATTGTTAACCATACTCTACATTAAATCTTAAGAACTTATTCATCTTATAACTGAGAGTTTGTACTCTTTCACCACCATGTTTTCATTTTCTCCATTCTTTGGCTCCTGTCAACCACCATTCTACTGTTTCTTTAACTTCAACTTTATGAAAATATTACACATATAAGTGATATTAAATCATATTTATATTTATGTGTTTGACTGATTTCCCTTAGTATAATGTTCTAACAAGTTAAAAACATAGTTAAAACTTGAAGATTTTTTTCATTTTAGAGGTATAATAATATTACATTGTGTGTGTATATCACTATTTCATTCATTATTTCATCAAAGGACCCTTAGTTTTGCCCATTATGAATAATACTGCAATGAACATGGGTATGTAGGTAATCTCTTCAAGATACTGGTTTCATTTCCTTTGACTATAAACCCAGAAGTGGGATTGCTGGTCATATGGTAGATCTATTGTTAATTTTTTGAGGAATCTCCATACCATTTATACATAATACCTGTACCAATTTACATTGCCACCAACAGTGTGCAAGTGTTTCCTTTCCTCCACAACCTGGTTTACACGCTCACAGTAGCCATCTGAGCAGTAATGAGGTGATATCTCATATGGTTTTCATTACCATTTCTCTGATGATTAGATTTTGAGTACCTTTTTACATATCTCTTTACCACTTTTATGTCTTCTTTGGAACAATGTCTACTGAGGTCCTTTGTAAATTTAAAAATTAGGTTATTGTGTTGTTGATATTGAGGTGTATGATTTCCTTTGTGTATCTTATCAGAAATATTTAATATTTTCTTCCATCTTATAGGTTTTCTTTTTGATTTGTTGATTATTTCCTTTGCTTAGTTTAATGTAGTTGCACTTGAAATAGGAAAAACAATCCTAAGATTGTATGGAACCACAAAATACTCTGAATAGCCAAAGAAAACTTGAGAAAGAAGAACAACGACAGAGGCTTTATACTTCCTGATTCGTAACTATATTTCCAAGTTATAGAGATCACCATGGTATAATACTCACTACAAAACACACATAGAACAATGGAATATAAATCAAACTTTTCATATACATTCAACAAATCTTTACAAGGCATTATGGTTTACAAGGCAATAGGAGTTGACCCCAGAAGCACATGTATGAGACAATGCAAGAAGTATGAGAGGCTAGGTAATGAGAGGTATAACCCAATCAGTGAGTTAATCTACTAATATAGATGAACTGGGTGGTAACTGTAGGAAGGAAGGGTACGACTGGAGAAGTGGGATTTATATTTTGTCCCTGGTGGGAGGAGCACTCTCTCTTTCCTGTTTTCCATTCCTGAGTTGCTTTCCTTTGCCATGCCCTTCTGCCATGATGTTCAGCATCATCTTGAGCCCATAGCAATGGAATTGGCTGACATGGACTGAAAACCTTTGAAACTGTGAGTCAAAATAAACTTTTTCTCCTTTCCATTGTTTTTGTCAAGTCTTTTGGTCACAGTGGTGAAAAACCTGACTAAAACACAGGGACACCAAGAACATATCATAGGGGAAGGGTAGTTTCTTGAAGAATTAGTTCTGGAAATCCTGGATGTCCATATTCTGAAGAACGAGAATTTGGACTCTTATCTTTTATCATATATATATATATATATATATATATATATATATATGAACAAAAGTCAGCTCAAATGAATTAAAGTTTTAAATATGTGACTTGAAATTTTACAAAAAAATTACAATTTTTTTGGGGGGGTTGAAGTTTTTTGAAGATGATATTAGTAATAAATTCTTTAATGCTGGTTTTGTAAATATATATATATATATATATATATATATATGTGTGTGTGTGTGTGTGTGTGTGTGTGTGTGTGTATATATTTTGAATTTGACACCAAAACATTGGCAACCTTTCAATGGCAGGAAATGTGTATGGGTTATTGTTGCATCTCCAGAATCTAATGTTTTGCTTGCAACACAAGGCACATATGTTTGAAATTTGTTTTAAAATGAATTAATGCATAACACCTTACTCTTACTCTGATTCATCTTTTCAACAATTTTATGAAAACTGAGGTAGTATGGTATGAACAGACAGGAAAAGTTTACTACATAGGCCTTCCGCATTGCTTCTAGTCTTGCCTATTATGAATAATACTGCAATGAACATGGGTATGTAGATTATCTCTTCAAGATACTAGTTTCATTTTCTTTGGCTATAAACCCACAGATTTTCCACATTGTGCGCTAAACAGGTCCTATAGGTATCATTTACATAGTCTATACAAACTATAGCCCTGAAAAAGACATTCTTAGAAAATGTGAAGAGAAATCTCACCCCCCACCCCCATAGCCCAACCCCTGCCACACAAATGGCTGTTTATTCTTTAGTTGATTTCAATGACTAAAACCTCTGGGATACTTAAAATTTTTTTTGTTGTTGTTTTTGGGTTTTTTTTTAAGTTATAGTTTGGATGGGACTCAGAGATGTGATGTGTACATTGTTTTTTTTTTTTCCTCCTTTTAATCATCTAAAATATAAATTGGGACTTCGGGGAAATGCTGGAATGGAGGGCTGTGTCTTACTTAGTGGTCTAACCAAACTGTAATAATAGCATTTCTCCCTGCCTGACCTTTTCACTCTCGTCTTTCAGTGGTGAGATAAGAATTGTCTTTATGACCTCAGAAGGATGGGGTTGGAATTAGGGAGGCTAGATGGACAATTTACTAGCTCTCTGATTTTGGGAAAATCACTTAACCTTTTTGTGCCTTGGTTTTGTCCTTAAGGGCTGTTGTGAAGTTCAAGTGCAATAATGAATGTTAAAATGCTTAACAGGGAATGCTATCCTTCCTGTGTGCAGGGTAAAATAGTGGGTACTTTGCCTCCCATGTTTCTGCTCTTGCCTTTCCCCCTTTTGCATAATCCTTTGTGTTGTAAGAGAAGGACATCAGATATGTGCATAATCCCAGTGGAGAGGTTCCCCAAAAGGGGAAGAGTACCATCTCTACCTTCTCTCTTGCATTTATATTACTGTGTAGCTATTGCTCTCTCACTGGGCCTGGACCAAAGAGGTGGGCAGGTGAACGTCTCTGACAACATCTTGATGGATAAGTCATGTTAATTCTGCTTTATGTATTTCATCATCTTAGATGTAGTCAGGAAAAAAAATGGGAAAAAAAATCTTCAGCCAAACACTTCATCTTAGTTTATTAAAGAAACCCTGAGCTGGGCAACCACTTACTTGGTTTCTTTTCTGTAATTTTTCTTTGGGTGAACAACTTTCTTTGTTAGAAATCCTGTAGGGGAGGAGGGCTGAGTGTTAAAATTTAAGATAAACCTTACCCTCAAATTGCAGAATGTCATCCTTGAAGTGTTACGAGAGGCTGAATGCCATGAACCTTCATGCTCAGGTTCCAGAGTTGGAAAGGCGTATAGTGAATCCCAGTTTGATTATTCTGTGACTTGGAAATGTGTTTTCGCCTTTCTGGTTTGAATCTTCACTGTGAAAAGGGAAGCACCTTTGTACCTACCATTAGGGCTATTGTATGGACTCTGTGAATGATAATGTATTCAGAGCACTTACTATCATGGGTGCCAAAAGGAAGTAGGAAATAACTGTTCAATAAAATCATTTTAGTATTTGTCTTCATGTAGTATATATTTTTTTGAAAGCAATAACTAAATTAATAAAGACAGATTTCTTCCAAAGCAGGGCATTTAGTTAGATGTGGATCTGAACATCACCTCTTGCAGACCATGTCTACAAGTCTAATTTTGTTTCCCACTGCTTGTCATCACATGTATTCCTGTACTTTCCTAAGCATATATTAATCTTACTCAGACCTCTATTGTCTTATAAAAGCATTTCTGCCTTTTGGTCTGCCCTTCTCTTTTCCTTCCATTTCACCTTCCCCAAATCTCCAGAAACATTTCAGCACCTAGTCTCAGTATTGCATAATTGACTATAAATAACTGACATTATTTGAAATTGCAAGCACACACAACTGTTTATTTCATGAGTATAGAAATCACGATGCTTATTTTCTCTTGATGACTTGACAGTGCAGTATGTGGAAAGCTGCCTGGGGTTTTGAAGTAGGAAGTAAGGGTTCTTTAAAAAAAAAACCTCATCACTGGCAATAACTAGCCATGTTTTCTTTATGTTATATTATGGCTTAATCTGTGTGTTACTATGTGGTGCCTTAGAGATAAACTGACTACCTTTGCTCTGAATATAAATCTGTAACCCAGCATTTATTCTTTTTGCAGGATCTTGTTTAGAAAATCTTTATTTTCTAAGCCTCAACTCTAAAACTCAAGACTTTTCACTGTTAAAAAGATATGTTTTGGGGCTTGGGTAGTGGCTCAGTGGCAGAGTGCTCGCTTAGCACACATGAGGTACTGGGTTCGATTCTCAGCACCACATAAAAATAAAATAAAGGTATTGTGTCCACCTACAACTAAAAAAAAATAAAAAGATATGTTTTTACTGTAACCAAATTTTATTTAGTAGAATTACATTTCATGATATAAGGAAGCCTAGGTAAGAGTAAGGGTGAAAACTAAGGAATGCAAAGAAAATGAATGACCTTTAAATGATATGTATATCAAAGCATTCATTTAACATTTTTCATCTGAAGAGTTGTGTTACATACAGCAATATGGAAATCTGTGAGTTGATCCAGTGACAAAACCTGTGCGTTTAAAGACAATGAACCAATCAGTGAACAGTCTGGTGGGCTTTCTTAGGATGAGAAAATAAAACACACAATAGAACAAGTGTTCATGGTGCTTACCCCAGGCCAAAGTCAACTTGGTACCTACCTTATTTCATACCCTCTTTGAAAGTCTGAGGCATTTCATTCCACACTGATTGACCTTCTACTGTGTTTGAATTTGAACAGGGTTCCCGAGATTTTTTGTTAAGTGGGCATATCTAAAAGGGTGCCTGTAATTAGAGATGTATCTCAAATGTAGCTAGTTCAAGATCAAAACCATGCTTGATTCCACAAATTTTCTGCCTAGTTGGGAGACAATTCTAGAATCACAGAGGCCAGTTTATTGGAAAACAGATCAGAGACCATCTTGCATTCTGAATCTTCCTTTATTTAAAGGCACAAAGGTTAAAGTAATGTGGTTAAAGATCAGAGTGATCCTTGCATTCACAGAATCAATATTTAAAGCCATGGGTTCATGCCTAGGAGGGTCAATTAAATGAGACTTTCAGGGTCAAGAAAGGAGGAAAGAGCATCTACGCTGAGGAGTAAAGAGCCAGTGATAGCCAAATGCAAATTGCAGATGGAGGGTCCTGACCAGCATGTACACTACCCACAGTAGTGGAAAGTGGAATACTGGGAGATGGATTTGCAAGTCATTTGTTAGTATTGAGGCTCAGTAGGAGAAAGAGGTAGCTATAGAAGAGTGTCTAGCCACTAGCATGGGTTAAGTTAAAAGGGATCTTGCTTAGGGATCAAAGTCTTTAATGAGTTGTGATATGAGAAAATGTTTTTTTTCTAGAACAGTCTTTCTGAGTACAACGTGAAGAATGAGTAGAGAAAGAAAAGCAAGATTTAGTGAGACCACTTTAAAATTGGCAAGAGATGATGATGACTTACACAAACATGGTACTATTGGGGATAGAGACAATAATATTTCAGAGATTTAATGTACATAGCCCGTGATTTTTTTTTTTGATACAAGGAATAAGAAAGCACGACATATGGGTTTAAGCAATTGGGTGATATGGGCATATTTAATTAAGGTAAGAGAAAAGGAACATATTTTGTGGGAAAAATAATTAGTTGCTTGCACATAGTTTATCCAAGCAAGATGAAAACCAGAAGATGACAACAGAGAAGCTGGGGGGTCCTCTTTCTGAGGAGGGAATGACCAACACTATAAATTCTACCAAGAAGTCGAGAAGAAATAGATTCAAAGTTGCCTAGGGAGATCTGGGTTTCAGTGAAGCAGAAAAAAGGTGGAGATATCAACCAGGTTAAAGATGGAAGAGGGGGAGGCTCCTGTGAAAAATAATTTCCAGTAATGAAGATGGGGGTGGGGGATGGAAAAGCAGTAAAAACAAAAACAAACGAACAAAAAAAAAGCATGTTTGGAAAGTAAAATAGCAAGCTCATTAAGACTTATGGAGTGCTTTATTACCTTGGAAGGTGCTTTACACATGACTGCTTTTGAGACTCACATTAGCTTATGGAATTGGCACTCCTGTAGTCTCCCTTTTCCATATGAGAAGACTAAGGTTTTGAAAGGCTAAGTCAATTTACCCAGTGATGATGTGATCCATTGAAGACAGACCTATGTGACTCAGAACCCTGCTCAGAACCACCAGAGGTGCTATTGCCTGGATATCGGACACGGTACACTCTGAAGAGCAGAACAGAAGGCATTTAACAGAAGACCATAAAGACTTGCTCTTTGGGGATTTGATTCTGTGAATTCCTTTGTTTGGATCTTTTGTTGTTTACCTTACAATTGGGTTTTAGCAATGGGAGACTGGTGTGCAGGAGGAGAGAGAAGTCTCCTCTGCTTTGATATCTTGCATCTGGTCACAGCTGTATCCCTCAGGGTGACCCCTCCCTCAATATTCCCATCGTCTCTGAACTATGGTAGAAGTGGGAACTGCTTCCAGCTGTCATTGGTCTCTTGGAATTTCAACATGCCTTTTTTATTCCCTTAACAGAACTCACATCTCTCTACGTAGAAGCTCACTAAATTCTCCCCATTTGTACCATTTGACAATGAATTCTATCTCATGCTGTAATTCTGTATGACAGAAACAGTAGCCAAGTGGTAATGGGGATGCAAGGACTAGATGATTGAACTAACAGCAAACTCCATACATTCCATCACCATAAATAATGATGAGGACAGTTATCAACCTCACTCACAATCGTTGGCACTTTGCTATTTATAAAGTGCTTTCACAGAAACTCTGACTTTTGAGTCAAGAAATAATACCGAGTAATAGGTCAACAAGCAGACTAAGACTCTGAAAAGTTCATTTGCCTAAGGTCTCCTGTGTAATGAGACTGGGCTACAGAACCTAGGCCTCCTGAGAGCCACACCAGTATCCTTTTTTACCATCTCATCTGCTTCCCATTAGATATTGAGATGCCAAGGTGCCTTTTCTGGAAAGCCTCCTGCAGTGGGCAGGCAAAGAACATCTGAATCATGTCAGAAATCCCCAAGGACTCCATGCATTTCACACATAACTAGATTTCCATGAAACAAAACTTCCCTCAACCTCCTGGGGCCTGTCTCCCTGTGTGTAGGTTGAAGAAGACTAATAAAGCATGCCAACTTTGCAAATAGTATCCATATAGAATGGGACCTCATAAGTGGTCTCTGGGGGTTGGACCAGTACCAAAAAATTCACAATGCCAGGAGATCATGCTGATGATTTTATTGAGCTTATTCTTTGGATCTGAAGCTTTTCCCCGCAACATGTTGGACATTTCCCATAGGAATTTTGTTTCCCAAGGTCAATACTAGCTGACTATAGATTCAGATTCAAGAGCATCTTTCGAGGGCCTACTCTGTGCCAGATGTTTCCCAAGCATTATTGCATCTTAATTTCCATAGCCGCCTGGAGAGATGACATGTCTTTGTTCAGGATCATGGGGCTGGTGAATGAGAGGGTAGAATAAAACCTAGAGTCCTGGTTGTTTTTGGAAGTCCAGTCTCTTGAGCCTGCTGCCTCAGGTTAGGATCAGTTCCCATGATTTCTTCCCCTTAGCTTAGATAAATTTAGTGAAAACATGAAGAGGAATCAAATCCATGGAGTGAGTCTGTTGACTCAGTCCAGGAGGATGGAGAAAGGGCTTTTCTGCAATTAGGCAATAGGGCTGGTAATATGGAGAATTTCTGTTGTCCAAAATCAAAGTCTTTCTGAATCTTTATTGAGACCCTTAAAGAGAAAGGAGAGACCTTTACATTTTTTTCCCCCTCTGATGATGAGGCACTAAGTCTGGAAACCTCCCCATTAAAAGTAGCACTGAGAGACTGCGTTCAAACTTAGTGCAGCAGCTTGAGCAGAATATGTCCCCAGAAGTGACTCTGACAGAAATGATCAACATAGATTAGTCACTGTTCTTTTAATTGTTGTTTGTTGCCTAAGCCATCAGAACAGCCATCAAGCCTCAGCATTTATATTCCTCTCAGTGACTAATGGTTCATCCAGATCTGCCTTCTTAATGGGCTTCATCCGTCTTCTAGTGTGATGACAAGCTCCTGAACCAGGCAATGGCAATGGAGAATCAGAGAAGGGAACTATTGAATAAACCCCTAGGTGTGTAGCTTGGAGGTCAGAGTTTCCCATTCAAAGATCATTTCTCTCGAGCCTTCCCTGATTCCCTCTCTCCATCCCTACTACTCTAGAACTGACCTCTCCTGTCTCATGGACTCTGTAAAAAATGACTTCTTACCTTTAGTATAGGACCTACCTCTAGTAGAAAATGTGCCATGGGCATTCCCCAAACCCTGATAAATGCTCAAGGGAAGCAGCTATTACAAAGTAGGCCCTCAGTGGAAGTTAATGCCTGAGTAAGGGATTGAATTCTCATCCTCTGAGTGGATGATTCTAGAATTTGATCATTCTCTGATCCTTACAAAGCATTCCAGACTGTGGTTACACAACAGCAATTTATATCTTTGCTCTCAGATAGGACCAAACTTTGGCTGGCTGCCTAACAATATAGTGGACATAAATTAACAGTGAAGCAATTTACAGTCTGTCATGTCTTATTGCTTAATGAATTTGTCAAAAATCATATTACTCTGAAAATTATGGCAAGAGGGGTCCATGGGGCTTATATCTTTAAGAGAGAGATTGTTTCAGCCTCACCCAAGCAAAACTGCCTGACCACTTTCCTCTTTTTTAATGCAGACACCAGAATCTCTGAGCACTTCTGTTTATTTATCAAATCTCTGTTGACCTTCACTTTGCATTAAGACTACAAGGGATGACCTTGGCCAGTTTGCAAATCCCCAACCCCATCCACCTGCTGTCAGAGCCAAATAGGATTTAGGAGTCTATCTTAAACTGCTGATTTTATGCTAATATGATGTCATACGTTCCTGGCTTATGCTCACCCTAGACTTCATTACTCACTTTCAAATAAAGCCAAAGCCTTGTCCTCTGTAATGAGGGCACTAAGCAGAACCCCCTTTTAGCTCTGCCCCAACCTTTCTTCTTCTTTTTCCACCCATTGACTGTCCAAATCTTACCCAGCCTATATTCCTCTCTTCTGAGGATATGAATCCTCTTTAAGCGATACTATTTTATAGGGTAGAGATTCATAGTTGGGTTTTTCCAGGCAATACTTTCTTCATTTATAACATGGAATTAATAATATTCCATGCACAGTATGAGATTTAGTGTGCTTAGCCCCTTTCTTTCTTTTCCTTCCTTCCTTCCTTCCTTCCTTCCTTCCTTCCTTCCTTCCTTCCTTCCTTCCTTCCTTCCTTCCTTCTTTCCTTCCTTCCTTCCAAAACACATTCATTCACTTTATAAATATTGTTGGAGTACCTAAAATGGGACAGGCCCATGCTGTTGAACTGTAGACCAGCTGTCAAGGACCTTGGAGTCTATTAGGATGGATACATTAAAAATAGCTACAAATTAATAAGGAAAACTAGTGGTTGAGAGAGACACGTTCTGACCAGATGACAATTTTTACAGAAATCTTCACAAGAGTAGGAGGGAAGATGACTGTCAGGGCTCGAACCTTGAGAGAGTGCCACCTTTTATCTTTGAGGCCACAGTTAATGGTGGGAGTGACAACACTTGACATAGTTCTGGCTATTATTTTCTGTCGTTTCTCTCCTTTTTCTCCACATTGTTTCTTTCTGAAAGTCGGTCTTTCCTGTTTCGAACTTTACATCTCCTTATTTATCCCTTTACACACTGTTTATTATATAATTCTTTTGGAAAGGCATTATGGTAGAATTATCGATGTCCAATTAAAACACAATTAGATTTAAAAAATTTTTTTTGGCTATTTTCTTTTTTCTGGTGTTGGGATTGAACCCAAGACCTTATACATAGTAGGCAGCCATATTACCACTGAGCTATGTCCCCCAGCTCTCAACTCGATCTTTTTATTACATGTTTTTCCAAAGGAAAAATTGTCCCAATGGCACTTGAACATATGGAAGAACCATGACTGGTTTGCAAACCGGTGGGGGCTGTTCTGTGGAGGCGGCAGATGCCCAGGGCAGCTACCTGGCCCATCTTACAATCTATGTGGTTGGCCAAATGGAAGCAAGCCAGCCACCTAACAGTTAACTGTGATTCTTCTTTCCCCCTATTTCATTTCAATCTCTTTGTTACATACAACCAAAGAGCTAATGGCTGGTGAATTTATTATGACCCATTGTTTGGTTTGAGGAATAAACCGGTTCTTTCCCTTTCTATGTTCTGACTCCCCCCTTTGTCTGCAATTTTATTTTACGGTTCTTTTTGTACACATCCAACACATGCTGAGGTTATTGAAAAGCACAAATTACACAGAATTCAATTTGCATATCTATGGAGGGTCCAATCCCAGAGTCCTCAGTCAGGCAAAATGCCCACTGACTCTTACTCCTTTACTCTGCTCTGCCTTGGCACTAGAACAGGATGGCTACCCCTCCATTGCTCCTCACAGATCTGGCAAATGGCCTTCAGGAACAGCTTCAGCAGTCACACTGTAAAGGACAGCGAGCCTGGTGTTTGCAAAGTTCTAGCAAAATTACTCAGTGGATCTGAGTGGGCACAGTGGTGGGGCACTTTTAGTTCCTAGTGCCACTGGGAAATAGAGACATCAGAGCCCATAGGTTACAAACGATTTCCTGCTCTGCTAAAAGCTTGCTTTTTTATTATTAAACTTTTTGTTTTGAGATAATTGTAGGTTCACATTTGGTTGTAAGAAATAATGCCTAGAGATTTTGTAGACTCTTCCCTTTCATGTATTCAGTTTCTCCTATCATTTGCTTTTTGACCTTTCATCACTTACCTAACCTTTGGCTACTTACCTAACCTAGCTAAGTCTCATTTTCCTCATCTGTAAAGGGCAAGTAATAATAGTGCATACCATGTAAGACAAGTTTGAAGACCATCTGCCCTAACATCTATGACACAGCCTAGACAATATTTGAACCCCACCTGTCCTCAGTAAACATAGTCTCTTAAGAACTAATTAAATTCTGAGTAATGCATATAAACCTGGAGGGTCTCTAGCACTATACTTACAGTTTTGATCTAAATCTGATCATAAAATAGAATATTTAAAAAATTTGATATAAAAATGATACTTTTAGAAGGAGATTAAAAGATAGAGAAACTTAAATTAAAATAGTCTCTAATCTCAACACTCAATTATAATTGTTGCTAATGTTTTGTGATATTTTTAAACAACAAAGTGTGACCATACTTCTCATACTCTTTTGTAACCATGATAAAACACAGCAGTCTATTTTAGGACTGCATAATAAGGTGCAATAAGGAGTACCACACATTGTTTTTTCATTTTTTTATGATACCTGATATATTACTTCTGGGAAATCAGTTTCTTTCTTCTCCTTCTTCTCCTTCAACTCTCCTTCCAACTCATTCTGTTGCTCCTCTTCCTCCTTTTTTTCACGTATAAAGAGATATGTCTTCAATGTCCTCAAAAACAAATCTTTGCAATTATTTATGATTGTTTCCTTGGGGTCCATTTCTAGAAATGAACGTTTAGAGATTAAAGAATCCACACATTTTATGATTTTTGTACATAGTAAATCACATTCTTATCCATTCGTTAGGTCAGTGATTCTTTAATCAGGATATGTATTCAGAAACATCTGGAGAGCTTTCTAAGCCTGTACTTCCCCAGCCTTGACCTCTGGAGATTTTTATTTCAAGGATCTGGTGCAAACCCTCAGTACCTATATTTTTAAGCTATTAGAATCTAAGATGCTCTCCAGGAGATTCTGTGTGTAGTTTTGATGAGTACCACTGGTTGAGAGGAAGATAGAGGTAAAATACCAAGAGTTTTCAAGTGATAAGGCTGGAAAGATGAATTAATTAGTTGGGAGGCAATATCAGATTTCCTAAAGATGTCCATAAATTAGAATCATGAAGGAATGAACGGAGGGGACTTCATATATATTGGGCACCTTCTGTAAACCTGACACTGTGTTGCCATAGAACATACATTTTCTTAATGTTCATAGCATTCCAGGCAGGATGTGTTCTATGTCCTACAGATGAGGAAATTGAAACTGAGAGAATTAAGTTTCTTACTCAAGGCAAGGGTATTTACAGAGCCAGGTTTTGAACATTAGTCATAAGAAGTCAGGCTTTTTTTTAATCACAAATTTCCATTGGTGAATTTAAGTGGATCTTTACAATGTTATGAACTTGGACCTTCAAAGCCAAGTGTGCATGAAGAATTCCAGTAAGAAGTGAACTTTAAAGTATCTGTAATGGACATTTAAAGCAGTGTTCTTGAAGAGCACTCCAAACATCACCAACACAAGAAATATTGGGGAGAGGGAGGAATCATAAAAAATACAGACTTTTTTGAGCCCTGCCACAGACCTACTGAATTAGAATTTTTAAGTTGTGACCTAAACATCCATTCACTTCTGATGCACACCAAACTTCCAGAATCGGTGTTTAAAAGTTTTAATTAAACTTGAGTTTAATGTAATTCGACAAGGTAATATATCTGAAAAGACAATAAAAAACTTAATGTGAGTCTAAATTACTTTGATCAAGAGGCTAACACATCTGCACTGCTGAAGTTACTTTTGAGCACTCTAAGTATATTTAAAATTTTCATTGCAGAGAAGAGTAACCAGGTTGGTGTACGTTCTTGATGAAGTTGTAGAAACTATGAGGACTCAGCCTGCAATAGAGAGTATATGGTGCTAAGATGAGGTGTCAGGGCTTCCTTCTTACCCTATCTGCAGACCTGGCAGTGATAGGAAACACCAGGACTGGGGAGCTCATCTTCCAATGGTAGAATCTCTCTGCAGCAGGAGGAAGGGATGTCACTGTAACATGGGATTCTGGCAGCTTCCCTCCACTGTCATGGAAGCTGAAAGCTTCAACTGCCAGACGGTCCTCACTCTGTGCTTTTGTCAATTAGATAACTTCATGGAGCCAGAGAAGGGTCCCTAACATGAACATATTTGGTGGGGGGAGGCAGCGGGGTGTTCTGCCATGTTTATCACCTCCTTTCTCATTAGTGACAGTGTGGGATTCTAGAACCTGGTTGTCAGTGTTAGGGTAGCTAGTTGTGGTTCCAAATTCGCACTTAATGAGGCAATTAAAGCAGGACCCTCTCCCCAATTTCTTCATAGTCTTTGTTTATCTGCAAAATGGCAGTCTTCGTGGCTACTCTACCAAGAAGGTCAGTGAAAAACAGGCAATAAAAATAGTTCAGCCAGGGCTGGGGTTGTGGCTCAGCAGTAGAGCACTCGTATAGCACGTGCGGGGCCCTGGGTTCGATCCTCAGCACCATATATAAATAAAACAAAATAAAGGTATTGTGTCCAACTACAACTAAAAAAATAAATATTTAAAAAAATGGTTCAGCCATAAAACACTATACAAAGTCAGATATTAATCCAAATTTCCTGTCAGATTAATATATATATATATATATATATATATATATATTTAAATACCTATATTATTTGCAAAGTAAGAAAAAAATATTGTGCATTAACCTAAACTTAACAGAACAGACTATGCTAAAGTAGAAACGATTGGAACAAACTGACTACAACAATAAGTGCTTGTCACTTTCTAAAAAACCTTACTCCCTATCTTTCAGGGTTAGTGTGAAAAATGAGAATGTGTTTAAGGGAGACCCTTGAATCTGTCAAACATGGTTAAAATATGGTAATTATTATATGCACTCCTACCACCGTCCTTAAAGCCACTTATTTTAAAGTTGAGGAAACTGAAGGCCAGAAAGCTTAAGCTCCTGCCTACAGCAGTCATTGACACATCCACACAAAGGACATCATTGACACTAGGTAGTGTTGATGGGGAAGGCAGTTGTGTTCTTCTTCTGTAATATCACTGGTGAGAAAAAGTGCCATGGTTTAGATCAGATGAAGAGTCAAGAAGGGTCTCAGAGCAGAGAAATTTAATAAATATCTAAAATCTAGAAAGACTGTGTGAAGATTAGTCTCATCTCACGTGCATTTATGGAGTTCTTCTTGGGGAATATACTTCACTATGTCACTGGAGATACAGCCAACAACACATGTTTCCAGCCATTAACAATGTTCTTAATGATTACAGAAAGCATTTACACTGACTCCTTCTTGCTGTAGCTTCTAATTCCTTTGTCCTCTCCTCTTTTTTTTTCGATTCTGGTCTGATAAAAATTCTGCCCTGGTTGAGTCTGGATGACCTTTTCCTTCTCCCTCATCCTCTCTTCCTGGCAAGATTTCTTACATGTTTACTATGTGCCAGAATTTGTGCTTTCCACTTTAAAGGGACCATCTAATTTAGTCTTCATGATAGTGCCATGGGGTAAGCTTTACTATCCCATTAAGAAAAATAGATCTGGAATGTTAAGTAATTTCTTTGAAGTAGCCTTTGATGGCCAGTAAATATCTGAGCTGGCTTTTATTCCTGGGCCTTTGGACTCCAAGTTCATCCTACCTAATGCAATGTAATAACTGCCTCCAAGTGGGATGGCATATATGTTTGCTGTTGTCATAGATCATCAATTTAGTAGAAGTTAAGAATAAAAGGTTAACAGCTTCTGGGGAGCCATTTTTTAAGAGTCGATTCACTATAAACATAAACATTATAAGTTATATGACCTGGAATTATTTATCTTGTAGGCAAAAGCTAGAATGGCTACTTACATGCTGTCATTACTAAGAGTTTGTAAATTTAGAAAAAATTGAATTTGAGTCTTGACCATAAAATTCATGTGTGACCTTACAAATTTAATATAATTTTGTTTATTCTCATTTGTACAATAGGACTCATAATTGGATCAAACATATGGTAATTATAAGGAGAGATTCCCAGTGTATAGTAAATGCTCAATATATATTTTTATCATGAGTGTTATGAATTTAGCCTTTAATGGTTTTTCAGCTACTCCCAGAAGTCATAAAAGATGCTGTCATTCTTCATTGACACATACTCAATAAGCAGAATGGGATAGAAATTTGTAGAGTTAAAAGGAAATGTCTTCCCTATGCCTTGCCCCATGTATATTTTTTATCTTTCTTTCTTATTTAATTATAAGGTTGCAGGATTCTAAAAATAATTAGATGAGGCTAATGAAAGATATGCTGTTATTTTCCTCTTAGGAAGGAGTAGAACTCCTCTTCTGAAGCCATTATTACCCTTTCTTAGCTGTACCTCATTGGGTCTTCCCTGAGTATCCTTGCTGTAATTGAGCTCAAGCTGCTGGGGTGTTGGGGGTGTTGGTTTTGGTGATACAAATCCATTTTTCTCTCATGTTAGTGTAAGTCCTCCAACCTACCAACTGGTACCAACAGGTACTGAAATTAATCTTTCCTTAAAATTATTTTTATGTAAGTTTTAGTGTTCTACAGCATAGTAGCATGACTATAGTTTACAACTTATTATATACCTTATAAAGAATTAGAAAAGAGGAATCTGTAGGCCCCAAACACAAAGAAATGATAAATGTTAGGAGATGGGAATACTAGTTACCCTAATTTAGTCACAGAAATGCACCAAACCATCACCTTGTACCCCATAAATGTCATCACATGTCAATTAAGCATAAAGAAATAAAAAAAGAAGTCCCTTTCTTCTTGTGGCCTATAGTTTTTTTTTCAGGGAAGATAAAATACAAAACAAACAGAATAATATATGATAATTGACATGGCAGGTTGGTGAGGCTGAAGAAAATGGGGTAAGGGGAGGTACAGGTAAGGACTGAAGTGAGGATCTAGGAACTCTCACTATGATAGAGCCTGTGAGTAGAGGGCTCTCTAATCTAGAGGAAGTATTGCAGGAAGAATTGGGAAAATTGATGTGGTCAGAAAGTGGGGGCATTTGGCTGTTTATTTGAAAGTACAAAAGTTCTAGGTAAAAATCTAAGCTCTTGGTGGTATCAGAAGGAATGTCCTGGAAGGAGAAAATCACCATTCAGGAGCAGTTCAAAGTCCTGAGATACTAGATACTATGGCTTGTCCACATAGTACTGATGTTATTTAAGATAATCAGAGTCTATAGGAAAACTTCAAGTTTCTCAAAAAGTGGATCTTTTGAGCTTAATCTGCCATTCTTTTTCTTGTTTTTTAATTTGTTCAGGACTAAGGAAGATGAGAGGAGTTCGTTTTATCATGGGTTCCCATGGAGTTGCCCACAAAGGACTTTGGCAACGTTTATTAAACAACTTTAGTGAGACATGGATTCCAAGGGGTTTATAATTCTAGGATGTAAAGGGCTTACAGTGTGTGGGATGACAATGTAGGTGGTGCAGCCAAGCCAGAAAGGAGCAAAGAAAGAAACTGATGTGGGCCAGAGTTGGCTGTGGAGGTGGTGCATGAGATGTCTGGAAGGAGGGATTGGATGGGGTTGTTGAAAATACTGGGCAGGTCGTCCAGAGAACAAGAGAAACAGTGCCGGCCTTGGGGAAATGCCTGGACCGTGGAGTTTGAGAGACACATTGATTACTGCCTGAACTTAGTGTGGGCTTGATATTCTCAGTCTGCCATTTATACCCTGAATGAGCTTGGGCACATGAATCCATTTTTCTGAACAATGGTTTCATCATCCTTAAAATGAAGGCAGTAATTCTTCCCTTGCCTGGTGGTTGTGAGATCTCGATGAAGCAATGGATGGAAGGCACAAAGTCCAATGCCTGGCACAGAGTAAAAGTTTAATGCATTTATTTGTTATGACTGAAGAGTGGATTGGGCTGCATGTGAATGAAGCAGCATGCCTGTAGTAGGAGAGTCCAATTTTTGCTTTCTATAAATTCTGTCAGAATTCTTTGATCTCTAAAAATAAAACAAAACACTCCAGTTTTAAGTGGATATAATCATCATTCAGGAAATCAGTTTTCAACCTTTAACTTGTAACTGCAAACTATTTTTTAAAAGCTCTGCTCTTTCTTCAATTATTCATTCCCACTAAATTTTTAATAAAACAAATGTAAATACAGAACCAGCATGACCAAATTACAGGTCCAATATCATGTACCAGTGATTACATTTAGGTTCTGAAATATTAAAGAGCAGGATTGCTAAGCAGGATTTTCTGAAATCAAGGATTGCCAGAGGTTCCATTGGCCTCACTTTCTTCTTATAGATTCTCGATCAAAGTCTTATTTCCTGTCAGAACTCAATTGCTTATTGTTTCTGTATATTTTAGAATAATTCAAAAGTTCCTCGTGAAGACAGCCATGTTCTTTGACAAGAGCTGGTTCACAACTAGCAGGATTAACAAACATTCCACAGGAAATGAGGAATGATTCTTGATCTGTCATCAAAACCAGATGTGCACCCCGAGGAGCACCATCCTGGCATTTCACATGGGCCACCCCAGGAACAGTGTTGGGTGATCCTGGCCACCCCTGGGTGATATTGCCACCTTTACACCAATGACTTCAAAATCTCCATCACGAGCCTAGAACTGGGTTCTTTGTTCCACACCCACTTAGTCAGTGCCTGCTGGGCTTTTCTACCATATCACAGGAGCCTTGATTGACATGCTCCCAAATGAACTCAGTTCTTTCTCCCATCAGGAAGTAAACGACATGACCACCTCTCTAGTAGGTGACTAAGCCAGAAACCTGGGCATCACACTTGGCAGCACAGCATTGGTGGGCAAGGATGTAGACTCCAGGGGAAGAGAACCTGTTCACTAGCTATAGGAGCCAGGGTCAGTGATTCACCCTCCCTACACATTACTTGTCCCATCTGTTTGTAATATGGAGATTATAGTAGCTCATATTCATAGATTTGGTATGATGATTAAATTAATTAATATTTTTAAGTACTCACAACAATTCCTGGAACATAGAAAAAGATGTGTAAATATTTACTAAATAAATATATCACACCTAGCATTCCCCAAAAGGCTATTAAATTTACTCATTCCTCTTCATTACCATGGATGCTGCCTTAGTTCAGATTTGATCTCCTCTGGAATGATGCAGTTATTTTCATCTTCTTAGTGAGGTCCTGCTTCTATTCCTTTCCCTGTCCCCCTCCAATCTCTACTCCCTATGGAAACCAGAGTGACATTTACTGAACTCAGAGCTGATCATATTAGTCTCTGATTACCACACTGAGTGACTTTTCACCATTTCGGCCAAGCTGACTTGGCTTTGCTATGACCTGGCTCCTGCCTGCATTTCTAGCCACTTCTCTCCCTTCAGTTCATGATCTAAGCACTAATTCTGTCCCCCTAAACCTGTCTTCATTTGCTCTGCTTCCTGTTGATGAAAGGTTCCCCTCCACCTTGTTCACCTCCAGATCTCTCTCAAGATTCCTTGGCTTTTCCACCAGGAAGAAATCTTTCCTCTGTGCTTTTTCTGTGCACATGATTATCACTGCACAAATTTATTCTTTATTGCATGCATTGTCTACACATCTATCTCCCCACCAAAATGTGACCTCTGAGGATGTGGGCACACAAGCATGTATACACACATACACATATGCACAAACACACATTTAATTTTAATTAAAAATTTTTGTTCTATTCCATTACCTTCCACAGTATCTGATATGGGGTAGATGCTCAATCAATGTGCATGGAGTGAATGAAGAAACTGAAATTATTTCATTGATCATTTAATCCAATGCTTAATTATATAGATGAGAAAACAGAGGTCTAGAGATATTAATTAGCTTGTTCTAGGTCACTCAGTGGGGCAACAATAGTATCTAGACTAACATTAACTTTCTAGCATCTCCCTTGACTATATAGATTAGGTTATTAAAGCCATTTGGAATAAATTATGCAATTTTAAATTCCAGATCAAGGGAGCTGAGTGCACCCTGATTCCATTCTCCTAATTTTTCCCAACTATAAATCCTTCTCTGTATACTGTTGATTCAGACCCTGTAGTCAGCAATGTTAGATGAATTCCTGAAGCATTCAGGCGTTCTTGGGTAGGAGTTTGGTTTCCTTGCCTTCCAGTCACTGGAAGTGACCTTCACAGTTTATTATTTGAAATTGTGTTGGAGTAGGGGCAGGGGCAGCAGGCCACTTTTTGAAATATAAATGTAAAAATTCATTTTAAAATGAATTCTTTTGATTCTTTTGTCCTTAAGAAAGTGTGTGTGTGTGTGTGTGTGTGTGTGTGTGTGTGTTGAGCAAGGTGGTGATAAGTTGCTTGAGAGAGTGGTTCAGAGGCAAAATTATGGGAATGCCCTGAGTTTTGCATTCCAGTTAAAAAGTCATCAGGAAAGAGTAAGGTCGACTCTGAACTCTGCCAAGTTTTGCCTTCAGTGCTGCAGAATGAAATGAGGTAATGTACTTTATGAACTGTGAAGAGCTACAGAAATGTGAGATGTTTTTAGAATTGGTGATTTATGGCATAGGGAGGCCTTTAGAAATGATGTAGCCCTCTACTTCCTCCTTTTTGGGCAGGAGAAGTGGCTTGCCCAAGGTCATGGCTGGAAGGTTGTGCTGTTGGGCCCTGCTTCCTTCCTGATCTTGGCTTAGCTCTCCCCAGGACCCTCTGCAATCTCACTGGCTACTTTGGCAACTGACTGGCTAGACCCTTTCCCCTCCTCTGTGTTTTTGCATACACTGTTCCCTGTGCAGAGAAACCTTCCTTCATTCTGTGGGTCCTGCCTCACCTGCTCTTCCTTCAGCCTCTAGCTCTTCAGCCCTGATGTCTGGCCACCACATAAAACATGTGGGAGGCACAGCCCTTCTCTTAGAGAAATTTATGCATTTGCACACATTGACCAATTTTGTGTTTCCCAGAGGCCCCATTGAGAGCAGTCTCCACCAGTGACCAGAGGCTGGGATTATACTGGAGACATCTTGGCTGGCAAGAGATGGACCTGGGGCCCAGAGAGAGTCCTCTCAGACACATGACCCTCCTGGTCCTGTCCAACTCATGCCTCTTAGGGCATGCTGCCTTCCTTTCCTATATTTAAATTCAGAACATTTGTGGGAAATGGTTACCTTGGGGTCCTGGAAGAGTCTGCAGTATCTGTGAGAAGAGTGTTTGCTTCTTCTCAGAGAGAGTTGAAGTACAGGAGACGTATGTTGAATTAGATCCAGGAAGCTCATCCTACCAGTAAGGGCTGATCAGACTGAGGAGGCAGGACCTCCCTGACCTTCCTGTTCTTTAGCAGAGAAGCTCACAGTGTGCAGGACTAAGCTGCAAGGCCTCCAGTCTTGCACCTGGAGCTGGGGTTCTTGATTCTATGGGAGTTTCCATCCCATGTCCAGCATTGCAGTTTTCAGTCCTGAAAAATAAGAGTTTTCCTGTGGAACTTCAACTGTATATAATTTTAATTGAGGTTAGAATGACCAAGTGAAGTTTTCTCGAAATGTAAAAAAAAAAAAAAAAAAAAAAAAAGCTATAATTGTGGTGTGTCTATGCATGTGTGAGTAAGGAGGGGGAAGCAAATATAGAATTGTTATTTCATTTTTCTTATCTCCCTCTTCTTTTTCATTCCACTGGGTTGAAATCCTGTCCAACTATTCAGATTCCCCATTTTTTTTTCACTCTGTGGAAACCCATTGAATACATATTCTGTGCCCCAATTTCTGAGCATGATATTGGTGGTACAGATTAAAATATAGTCTGTTTTCATTGGTTTAGCAGAGTAGGAAGAGAGAGCCAGGAAGGAGAGTCACCCCCTCCTTGTTTAGTCCTCAAGCTGGCTTAGCTTCTCAGTCTGTCCCCAACAGTGTAAATGCTTGTAGAGAACATACATTATGCATTTCCTTTCTTAATTCTCACATCCACATATCTATTTGTGTCTCTGCAGAATTTATGGAACATGTGTTACTCACAGTTCCAGAAGGAAATAGATGTACACTCAAATCAGGCAATTAAATACAAATTGAATAAATATTTATTTATAAAGGTAAGGGTAGGTAGTATGGAAACTACAAGGATAGTGCAGCATCCTGTGGCTAGAGAACAGCTAGCTAGGTTTTTTCCCTTGTGTGTGAGAGATAAAGAGTAGAAGGCAGGTAACAGAATTTGGAGAACAGAAAATGGTGTAGAGGGGGCCTTCTCACAGGACTAGTGACCTTATGCTGAGATGCAGCTGCCTGAAATGATGGCAAAGGAGTGAGGTCAATGGTGGTTTTCTTCTCTCTGACTGCCTACGCTGCCCTTCATTGCTTGACCCATGTGGAGCCTTTTAATGGAACTCAAATAGGGCTTTCTCTAAGGGCACAGAGTTGGTGATACGTGATTGGGAGTGGATCTAGGGGAACAGGAGGGAAAAAGACACTTCTTTACATTAGATACAGTAAGTTGTCAATCCTGCAAAGACACACCTGAGCTTCACTTTTCCAATCCACACACTCACATACTCACATGCCTATATATATTCTCCCTCTCCAACACCATTGGCAAGAACCTTCTGGTGCCAGACCTCATGAAACATATCACCAACTTTATTTCTCATTTCAGTTTCACAGTCATGCCTCACAGGAGGTGAAGGTAAAGACCAAAGATGAGAACAAAGTCTCTGACTCCAGATCCATGGTGCCTGCCACTGAGGAGTTCTTAATTACTAGCACGTTAACCCTGAGCATTTCACTGGGCAATACCTTCAGGAAGACAAACTCCTCTCTCAGGGACACCTTGCAATCCCCATCTGTTTAACTCCTGACTCTTCTAGGATTTTTTTTTTTTTTTTTGGAGGACTCCCCTGATCTGGTGGTGTGCTCCTCTCTCATGCTCCTCATCCACACTGGTCTTGTTTCTGAAGTAGCACCGGTCACATTGAATTTAATCATCTTGATTGTTTCCCTCTGGAGATTGTTGGGTCTTTGAGATCAGGGGCCATTTCCTTTTCATTTATATGTCTGTAAAAAGCACAGTGGCTTGCAGGCACCAGGGCTCAGTAAATATTTCTTAACTGAAAGATTGAAAAATGAGGATTTTTTTCTATAACCAGGAAAGAACAGGTGGAGGGGAGCATGGAAGATAAAGTACAGAACAGCCTTTATTTTTCAATGTTTCAGGCACATTCAATACGCAGGAAACCTGGTGGATTCTATAACCAGATAGGCTAAAGTGATGTAGTGAAAATCTCACTGTTACCCCCATGTGAACACCATCTCATTGCAGTTAATGGAAATAAATGTACCATTTAGTACTTTAAATCATGAAGCAACATAACTGCCTTCTATTTGCAGTGACCTTCTGGTGCCCTCATTATTTTCTTACTGCAGATGTCTGTGCCTGATCTTGTTGATTCAGCACAAGGGGTGCATCCAAGAGGCATAGATGAGGTGCAGAGAGGTGAGGGAGTAGGGGAAAAAGGAACCTGGAGTCTCCTGTGCAGTGGGGAAGGACCACTGTGATTCTTCTGCCTTCACTCCTGTGTCGCTCCATCATCCTCTTAGCATGCTGCATTTCAAGTGCTTTACAAATCTCCCCAGTAGACCAGGGTCTCCCGATCAACTTTAATTCTTCTCTGGACCTCAGTGCCTGGCATGGTGTGTTGGATGTAGGAGGTGTTCTGTACGTGAATGCTTTTTAAATGGCAAATGCATGACTGAGTCATGATTGAAGGAACGACTTGGTTACTTTCAGCCTCTACCACTGATTCAAAAGAAACTGGCTGAAGGGCTGGAGAGAGACTTAGGGCTCTGTGAAGAGCATCACAGTTGGCAATTGAAAATGAATCTCCAAACTCCTTCATTTGCATATTATGACCCAAAAGTTGACTTGATTCAATGGCTTTCAATGTTTCTTTTTTTTTCTTTTTCTTCTGTTTTTTTTCCCTTTTTCTGTTTTTTAAATTAGAGAACTCTTTATTCCAAAGAAGTCTTACCTAGAAGCTCAGTATGTAAACAGTACACAAAGTCAATTTTACTCTGGTTAAAGTGGCAGTGGTACTATATCCCCCCAAACTCCTACATAAATGGGTCCTCTGGAGCTGGTAGGATCACAGTGTGAAAGTGGTTGGTGTCACAGGGTGCATGAGTCTTTACTGAAAGCAATCTGGTGAGGGTAAAAGGAAGGATGGATTGAGGCTGAGCCCTTATTTATCCATGGCTTCTTGCGAACCTACAGTGGCAATGGCAGCCCTGAGCACCCTGACAGGGAGGGACGGCAGAGAGAACAGGAGACATGTGGGCTTAAAGTGAGAGGTTTCAGGTTCAAGGCTGAGACCTGCCAATTACTAAGGGCAAAATTGTAAAAACTTCCCCTAATTTAGCCTTGATTTCTTCGTGATGTTATTGAAGCTTGCTAATACCAGTGATGAGCAAGCTTTTTCCTTCTAATGCTAATGTAGGAAATAAAAATTCTTTAAGTGCCACTTACATAAAAAATTCAAAGTGAAAATAACTACTAAGTTCTAAGGAAAAAGTTGTATTCTTATAACCTATATAGTATCCTTTATTGAATAGGAGACTTTCAATGAGAAACTCAAAAGCTTTCTAAGCCACTAAAATTATACCTTGGCATACTTGAGAAAAGGAAGAAAGAGATAAGTTTCTTATAGTCTATCCTGAAGTTGTGTAAACAGTAAAACATTTGTTTGCATGCATTATCTCTATTCATTAGTGAAAGTTGGGTGACATAGATATAATTGATGGGGAAACTCAGAGCAGTAAAGTCATTTTCCTTAAGTTATCCAGCAAATTTGCCACAGAGCTGGAAATCAAAGTAGTTAATTCCAGTTAATGCAATGTTTACAAACTATATTGATGAAGGCAGACATAGCATCTATAATAAATAAACCTCTAAATCTTCATGCTTAGCACAACATTTTTTCTTCTTGCTAATCCAAGAACCCAATGTGCATGCTTGTGGTTAGTGTGTCTCCTCTATGCAGTAGTTCACAGAGCTGGGCTCCTTCCATCTGTGATTCTGCAATCTTCAACACACATGGCTCTCCCAGTTGATGTGAAAGTTGCTTTCATTCACTCAGTAGCCAAAGAAGAAGCACATGGTAGATTGCATGAGGATAATTTCCATGAAACAAATGCAGAAATGACCCATTCTCACGTCACATTGGTCATAAGTCAGTCACAAGACAACCTCTGACCACAAGCCGACTGAGAAGTATACTCTGATTATTTCAGTACTAAAATGGGCATGACAATCTACCACATTGTTACTGTGAGCCCTGTGAAGATGAGGGTCAGGTCTTATTTATTTTTCTGTATCATATATTATTTTGCAGACAGTGCATGTGAAGCCTCCACTACTGAACCTCTCGCTCTGCTGGTGTTGAAGGGTCTTCTTTCTGTTTACGACATGGAGTTCAAGATCTGAATCCCCCCCCCCCCACACACACACACTTTTGTTGTTGTTGTTTTCTGGTAATATTCCCTCCCACTCTCCACTTAACATGGAGGCAGGAATCTTGTTCTGGTAGACATAGCTGATGGGTACAGGGAGAAGTGCTGCCCCACGCTGAAGCAGGAAGAACCCTTCACAGATTTCCTTCCCTTCCCTGGGACTTTTCAAGTTTTAACAGAAGAAATAAACATAGATCTCTGGTGGTAGACTCTGCAATGTGAGGTCCAGGAAATGCTGGTGGCTATGTTTTCCACCTTGCAGCAGAAGGCAGTCTGCAGGGACAGACAAGAAAATCAGCAATACAAAACCAGAGAATAGAAAAGAGATGGGGCAAATCTTTATGGGTTATGTTCAGATTTCAATTGCTTCAAAGCCCAACTATAACCACTCATTTCTGAATTTCAATTGTTCCACACTATCTTAGTCTGTTTGGGCTAACAAGATGTCTTAGAATGGGTGGCTCATAAACAGCAGAAATTATATAGTTCTAGAGTATGTATAAATCCAAAATCAAGATGCTTACAAATTCAGTGTCTGGTGAGGGTCCACTTCTTAGCTAGTGTTTGATGTGGTCCCTCTGAGTCCTCACATGGTTGAAGGGGTAAGGAAGCTCTCTGAGGCCTCTTTAACAAGGGCACTAATCCCATTCATGAGGGCTCTTCCCATTAAGCAGTCACCTTCCAAAGGCCCCACATCCTAATATCATCACCTTGATGGTTATGATTTAAGGTGCATGGGGAGGTTGAATACAAACATTCGGACCATAACAAACTCTCCCACCTACATGACATACCCAAATATCCTTCCAATAAATTTTCTCTTTTCCTGACCTCCTCTGAGTTGGGTGTTTGTTTAAAGCAATCATGAGTGACCTTGTCATGCAGTTTAATGGCACAGAGAGACCTGAGTTGGACGTTGCTGCTCTGCCAAAAGGCTTTCCCATGTGGCCTATTCTGTATGCTGGTGTGTTGCTGTGGGTTCATTTCTCACCCTGTGGGCCATCTCAGCCCCAGTAGGGAAGGTCACATTCTCTCCATCTGACTCCCCTGGGGGAATATCATGCTGAGGAGTCTTAAAAAGTGTTCTCTGTGGTTGCACAGTTGTGTTTTCTCCTGTCTTTCATCTTCATCATGTAACCTGAATGATGGTGTTTTGACATAAGCTGAGGGTCTTATCTGAAGCTGGGTCAGTCAAGGAGACCCCAGTTCAGGGTCCGCTCATGTCCACACCAGATGATCTGTGAGGTTCTACCTACTCTGACCCTTGCATAAATAATATATGTGGGCGGAGGTGGAGAAATAATTATTTCTGAAGTTCATCTTTATTATCAAAGCTACTTCCTGATAGATTTCTCTTTACCTAAAAGAGGAGAAATGACTTCATCACACACAGCCTAGTAGCCTTGTGATCCTTAGAATTTCTGTTTTCTCATTTGTGAAATTAGCTAACAGCAAAGATCACATTATATCTATGTATGGAAATACCTTGCACAGTGACTGGAACTTGCCACGTGTCAGATTCTCCCTCAGACCTTCTTGCACTACCTTATACTCAGGGCTTCGAACAGGTAGAGGAGGCTTAAGAAAACAGGGATGTGGTGGTTTTATGCAGATTCTCCCAGGAACCACCTCATCACCTGCCACTTCTCTTGGCCCCTTTGCCTTCCCCCCTCCCCAACACCTCTGTGTCCTTGTCTTCTCCCACAAGTCCTCTTTCCCCTCCTCTTTACCTCTCCCCTCCTCCTGCCAGCCTCAGCTGCTGGTGTGGCTGCTCGTTCTGATGCTATTGATTTTGTTCTATAAAAGATTGCTCAATTCATTTTCTCCACTTGCAGCTCAGCACCCGACCTCAGCGTAGGCCTCCTGATGACCAAGGTGATTATGTACACTGCTTCCCCGGAAAGTCTGCGACCACATTCCCTCTCGACTCCCAGTCAGGAGAAGACAGTGAAGGTGAACATGATTCATTAACTCTCCAGAGGTAAACAGAGAGCAGTGGACCCTGTCTTACTCATCTTCATATTTACAAGGCCCTTGCATAGGGCCTGGCACCAAGTCAGTGTTAATAATGTTTTCTGAAATTAAATGAATGTCTTCTCTTATAGCATCCCAGTACTCTGGGCATGCAAGGAGACTCTTCATTGACTTCTGATTGGCTGCAGTGCCAGTTCACAACCCTGGCTGCACATTGGTATCACTTGGAGAGATTTAAAAATTTACCCATGACCAGTTCAACTCAGAATACGCATGGCCTGAGCATTCTTAAATCTTGATGGGTGACTGCTAGGTGGCCATGTTGGCCTGAAGAATAGGACTCAGTCTGGGGTCTGGCCTGCAAGCTCCTTGTGTTTTGGCTCCTGCCCTGTTCCGGCCTTACCTTCTTCCACTTTTCTCTACATGATCCAGTCACTATGATATTCTTGCTTTTACCTGATCCTGTGTGCCTTTGCTCATGATGCTTCCCTATCAAGGATGGCTCTTTCCGAGTTTCTCTTCCCAGCAAGCTCCCAATCGCCAGATCAAATGCTACCTGCTCTGACCAAATTTTTCATCTTTTCAAATCTCTGTTGCTCTAGATTTTCACCTCTGCTTTGTGTTTTCTTTTCTGGATGGGTTTTGCCTGATATCTCCAATTTTCTGTGCTATTGCCCTGGATTTGATTCCTTCCACTCTGATTGCTTCTTCCTCTCTGATGGTCTAGTTAGTTTTCACCTGACCTTGTACTCTAGCTTTGTTCTTGGCCCAGATGTTTGGGGTCATCTTTGGTTCCAATCCCTGATGCCTACTTACTCGTCCCAATTTTCCCATCTTTTATGGGCTACCAGATCCCCTGCCTCAGAGCAGTGGCTAGTACTCTGTGTCTCTGGGAGAGGTATTGGATGCAAGTCACATTGAGAAATAATGGCCCTTATTTACAAAATACTTACTAAGTGCCATATTAAAGGACTTCACTGCATTATCTTATATAATCTTTTACTGATAGGTGACTGGGACTTAGAGACCTCAAATACATTATCCAACATCAAACAGGTAGCAAGAGGCAGAGTAGGATTCTCTTCAAGGCTATCATTCTTCAAAGCCCACATATATCCTACCTGGGTGATATATTAGTGTTCTTTCTCCATAAGTTTTGTTTTTAAGTCTGCTATTACATTCTCGATGTTGTATCAGAATTTATTAGCCGGTGTATCTTTTCTACCCCACTAAACTGTGACCTTCCTGGGGACAGGGAATGAGGTATTCAAGTCTGCTTTCCTAGCACTTAGCAAATTGCCTGGCACATAACAGAGTCTCAATAAATGCCTGTGGCCTGAATAAATAAATGGCAACATTAGTCTTGGGAAAGACTAGTAGGGAAAAAGAAACGGAATGCTTGAGACCATAATTTGACCCAAAGCCCATTCCCCCATGGCCCTAGGTTACTGTGATCTCTGCTAGCAAGCAAGGCAGATGTGTGGAGAAGTTGGGGTGGCTGGCTTGAGGGTGCCTTTCACTGGTTCTCTTGAAATCCAGCGTCTGCTTGTCCTATTGCCCAGCAGCAAGAGAACATTTGTTCCCTGAAGGACTGGCGCTGTGCCAGCAGCAGGTGGTGGCCTGTCCACTGGGAGGGAGGGAGGCAGCAGGCGGGAGCACTGATGTGTGCCTGAGACAAGATGCTCCAAGTCTGCTTGCGGCACGGCGGTGACAGCAGCTGGGCCAGGGTTGCAAGCCACCATTCTGTAACCATTAAAAACCAGTTGCTCTCCCTCCCCTAATAATAAATTAAAATATCACTCCAAATTGTGCTGGTTGCAGAGAGCAGGAAGAAGGAAAAAAAATAAACAAACAAAACAAAAACAAACCCCAAAGCCTACAAAAACCACCCAGTGTTGAACCAGGTGTGATGAGTCGCCTTGCCTGTGAAATGGATAGGTTTCTTAGCAATTACGGAAAAGCTTTGTGGCTGCTTCTCAAGATGCAATTTTTCATTTTCTTACAGAAAGGAAAATGAAACGACGACATTTGAAAGCAAGAGGCCAGGAATGAGAGCAGGGGTAAAGGGTTTTTGTTGCTTACTTGGTTGCTGGAAGAACTCAAGAGTTACTACTAAGCCAAATTATTAACATTTCCTGTTCATGACTGTCGGAAAATATGCAGGTTTGATACCAGCAAGGTCTCCCTGGATGCCTGGAAAGTTCATCTCACTGGCTCTGTGTGCCTTGGCCTTCCATAGGTCACCTGCCAATTCCTTAACTAGACCGGATGAAGTGGCTTGGAGTGATTTCTCCTGTCTACAGTGGCAGTCCAGTATCCTCCTTAAGATTTAAGAGGATTTGTGGCACACAGGGGATCAGCTGCTTATGATATTGTTAAGGATTTGGGGTTCTCAACCAGCCGGCTCACACTGTTGCCTTTGTGGCTGCTCCCGTGTTTCTCCCCACTCTGTCCCAGTCCTTGACAGTTTTCTTCTTCACTTTCCAACCACAGCTGACAGAAGATGTGTGTGTGTGTGTGTGTGTGTGTGTGTGTGTGTGTATAAAGTTTTACTAAATGGAGGGGGTGACTACAGGGATTGTAGTGAAGAACAGAAACCAACCTAAAATGGAAATGGGATTATCAGAAGTGTCAAAAGCTGCTAGCCCCCCTCCCCACATGTAAACCCACCCTCAGTACAGTTATATTCAGATCCTGCTGACAAGCAGTTTCCTTAGACCATGACTCTAAAGTTCCTGTGACTTTACATGCAGAGCATGCTCTCTCTCTCTCTCTCTCTCTCTCTCTCTCTCTTTGGAAATTCTTACCTATCCAGAATAACATAGGAAGAAGACTTGCTGTATATAAACTTTTTAGTTTTGTAATTAGTAAAAAGCCTCTGAACTTTATTTCGAGAGGAAGGAATCTAACCTTTTTTATACTATACAAGCTAAGGAATCTGTTTGCATAAATTTGATATCCAATTATTACTATAAACTATTACCACAATTGCTTCTATTAAAATTACTATTACTGTGAACATAAAGTAATTGGGCAGTTTCATGCCGTTGTAGCTTGGAAGCCATGAGCTCAGGTCCTGAGCTTTATCTGTCACATAAATGCCAGGCACAATAATCCACTTGGAATGATTTTCTCATCAGGAGACTGTGAGTGTGGCATATATTTAAATTTAAACCCATTGTCCAGTAGGTAGAGCTTGGCCTTTGCATTAAGATTATGACAATGATACCCTGGTTTTAGGCTTACTGTTTACTTAATAAGTAAATCAAGGAGAACTACTCAGTGCCATAAAGATCATTTTCTACACAGGAACCCATCTCAAATGTATGGGATTATTTGTGAGGTATTTCTTATGGATCAATATTAGTGCTTCAAGTTAGTGGAGTAGACAGCAAGAGTTTACATTCTCCATTTTAGAACCTACAAAGAAGACTGGCATATAGTAGACCACTTTCTAGATGTGAAATGGAACCAATGACACATCAAGCCCCCCAGACTTATGTTATTCCTGTACCCTTGAATGTGTCCCTTAAACAACACACATGCACACAGAGTCTTTGCACTCTCACCTTGGTTAATTTCTACATATTCCTATACATTTAGCCCCTTTTAATCTATGTCATAATACTCATCATATGTGTCCCTTGTACTCCTTTCCCATCATATTCACAACTGCATTGTTTAAATAAGTATATGTAGTTATGCACATGTATGTTTATTTGTTGAACTCTTTTACTCTTTTCTATATTTTAGCATATGTCTGTGTTAACTGCTGTCTTTCCACTTGGAACAGAGTAGGCACTTGTGTTGGCTTTATGCTCTTGTGACCATAATACCTCACTTGAACAACTGAAAGGAAGAAAGACTTATTTTGGCTCATGGTTATAGAGGTTTCAGTTCATGGTTGGTTAGCTCCATTGCTCTAGGCCTGGGGTGAGGCAGAACATCATGGTGGAGGGTGTGGCAGAGGAGAGCTCTCAGCTTCTGGCAGCTAGAAAGCAGAAAAAAAAAGAGGGGTCAGAGAGAAATTAATCTTTCCAAGGCATATCCCCAGTGACCTACTTCTTCCAACTAGGTCCCACCACCCGGTAGTTTATTTAGTCATGAATGAATTAATCCACTGATGAGGTCAGAGTCCTTATGATGTCATTACTTCCTAAAATCCTGCCTCTGAACAAACACCTAAGACGTTGGGGGACATTCTAGATCCAAACCATATGAGCACTTAATGAAAACATGGAATAGCTTCTGTCAAGCCAATTTCTTATCCTTCATGGGCACGAGCCTGGCTATATTTCTTAACTTCATTTGATTCAAAGTATGGTAAGTTGATGGATTTCCAGCTGATGCAATAGGAGAGGACTTACCATGTGACATTTCCAAGCCTTACCCTTTCAGACCTCTCATGTGGGATCTTCCATTGCTTGTTCCTCCTACCATTGGCTTATGGGAAACAAACACAATAATTTTGGAAGTAGCACATTGAAGGTGGTGGAGATAAGAGATGGAAGGAACTTAGGTTCTCAAAAACTCTCTTGGAATAATGTCATCACCAATGAAGATTATTTGTTGTGTATTATATCTGAAGAAGAAATATTTATTGTATTTGAGTTTTTATATGTTTCTGAGTTTGTTATAATGTCTAGTATTATCTCAAATCATACAATACTCAATGTTTTTGTGCATAGAATTATTAGATGTATACAGAAAAGCAGGTATCAGGGATATAGATTGTGTCTTTTGGAATGTTGAAGCCTTCCGTACTATGGTAATATTCAAGGTGACTAAAGACAAAGGGTTCTGTGAGTAAGAATGAGGTGGCATCTCAGCTCTCCAACATTCTCTTGCTACCTGACAATAAATCCTTCATACTGAAGTCAACAATAGCTTATCTCTCATTTTACCCATTAAAATCTTGTCAGTTCAAAGACACTTAACTTTCTCAGTGCTCTCTACTCTCAAGTAGTCCTATATTTGTTCCTATGCCATTGAAAAATCCAACATTTATTGAGCTTCAATGATCTTTCAAAATGAACTTGTATTCAGGAGCAAACTGCTGCCTTCTGTATTACTTTCACAGGGAGGATATGCATTTTTAGGGTGAGTGTCAAAAATTGGTCTTTAGTTGCAAAAATTATAGCAGTAAATTAAAATGAAGCAAATATTAGTAAGCAGTGACAGGCAGTTTGCAACCTAATCATTCTTAAATGTTTGCCTTCTTGATTCAGAATGACAGAAAAGAATGATCAAGGGGGCCTGAGATATTGATAAAATGTCAAACTGCCTTACTAGTCCTGGATGTCAACCTCTAAATTTCTTTTATGGAAGGAAAATAGTCCCTAACTGAAACAGATGCCAATATTTTCCGATAACAATGTGGTCCTTCCAGGATTGTGGATGTTGGGAAGAGAGGGTGAATATAGATGTTATGGGGCCAGGATGACTGTAGAAGTGCTTAGTAGCAGTTTATATCTGGCATATCTATAAGATAAGCTGATGTGGCAACTGAAAACAATTCTTTGCACAGACACCTTACTCCATGGAAAGGTGAGACCTGTGATGACGGACAGGCTTGAGGGACCATAGTAATCTGCAATGTCCTTTCCCACACCCCCTGGCCCCAGGTCTAAGGACTAAAGACAGCCCATCCAATATGTTAGAACATTAAAGAATCATGCCATGAATGAAAAGGTCTGAGTACAGTGTGTCACTTTGCAACCAGAGTTTAGTTATGTCTTAGGTAAATGAATCCTGGGCTCCTGCCCCGATCTGCCACCCTCTGTGGCACATGCTTGACTGACCAAGGATTTTTGTCCTCAAGTGTACTTAGAGTTAGAGAACAGACTTATAGTTTAGTTGTGATCTGATGCCATTATATATCCTACTGGCCACCTTTACCTGTGGACCTAGATTCAGACAGACTTCCCTGATCCATAAATGAGTCACCACTCTGACAATGATCTACACCTTCCTAAAAGCCTATGACTCTGTTATCCACAATTGAGACTCTTTGGCTATTATAGTTGATTTATGCTACTCTTCATGGACCTGATCCTGTTAGTCATGGGCAGTCTTATCTATTTCTATACCCCTGGAACTCAGCATGAAACTGGGCACATAGAAGATTCTCAGTAAATACATGTCAACTACACAAAGGACTTGGTATTTTGTTAAACTGGCTCTATCATGAAGAAAAGAAATGTTCTGATTGATTCCTTGCTCCTTTTTCCATTTTATGGCCTCATCATCAAAGCCACTCAGGGGCCAAGAGATAGATGCAGACATTCCCAATTGAGGGGGTAGGAGGTTTGGAAGTGTCAAACAAAAATGCAGTGGGAAGAAAATAAGAACTTATAACTATTATCATACATTTTGGGCGATAGACATTTCTCCTAAAGGGAAATTGAGCTAAGGGAACTACCTCAAGAATATGAGATTGTTGTTTACATGGGGGAAGAACTGAAGAGGGAGAAACGAATTTAAATGCAAGATTCTGACATATTTGGATCAAAATGTGGGCAATGG
Source organism: Urocitellus parryii (assembly GCF_045843805.1). NCBI lineage: Eukaryota > Metazoa > Chordata > Mammalia > Rodentia > Sciuridae > Urocitellus > Urocitellus parryii. The sequence goes on along the minus strand of NC_135541.1, from coordinate 42,989,103 downwards.
ATGCTAACAGTGATATTTCAATAGTAATTATATCTATGATGTGTATAACAATTATTACCGTCATACCTCCTGTGCTACTGCTACAATTATTTTTTGGACATTTATGACATCTATTGTCTGAGCCTGGGCTTAATAATTTTAACAATATAACCTCATTTGATCCTCACCATAAACTTGGAGACAGAAGATATATATATATATATATATATATATATATATATATATATATATATATATATAGAGAGAGAGAGAGAGAGAGAGAGAGAGAGAGAGAGAGAGAGAGAGAATATGAATGAATGATTATTGTGTAGGTCAAAATGAAGTCCTATGCAGAAAGGTTAAACATGGCACATAGAAATAGTAAGTGCTCACCTGAGCATAGAAATAAACCACACCTCCCAGCCTCCTCTGCAGTTGCTCTGGATCCTGAAAGGAGTTTTGGTCAATGTGGGCAGAAGTGATGTTGACCACTCCCAAGTCTCACTTGAAAACATCTCAAGCTTTTTCATTCCCTTTTGTGATGAGCTTGGAATCTCTGTCTCAGAGATTGTCACTGCAAATGGAGGAGACTCCTAATTACATTGAACTGAAGCATAAGGAATTGTACCATTTTGTCATATCAAGCAACAGAAATTTGGAGACTTTTCTCATACTGTAACTTAGCCTCACCTCTGCTAGCTGGTCAATTTAAGAAACTTGCCAGAATCACAAAACCAGCCATTGGTGGAGCTGCTATTTAAATTCATTTGTTGTGTTCATAGGTATTCTTCCTGATGAAGTTTGTGAACCACTCCTTATTTTCTTGGCCACAGTCTTTTGCTTGATGCTGCTATTGGCCCTTCAAGATGATAACCTGACAGCAGCTATTTTCTCACAGCCTCCAGAGGGGATGTTTCATCTTGAGTTCTGTGGCTACTGTTGTGGTTGGGCACAGATTGTCATGGCACTCCATCTGATTCTAGTCCTTTTTATTAATGCAATAGATTGTGCTCTGGGTCTTCAGTGTTGCTGCTGAGGCAGGAATCACCATGCTGCCCTGAGATTCAGTGTGATGCATGTGCAATGACCATGCATACTGGCTTACCAGGGCTAGACTGCAGACCACACCTGTGCATGCTAAGAGAATTTGTAGGCTTATCCTCAGTACTTTTAGTCTGCCTTCAGGTAACAAGAGATTTGACTTCAAGGATCGAGGGATCTGGCTTCAGGTATCTAGGGGTCTGATCTCAGATGGTGCGGGTGGGCTGGGTAGTACAAGGTAGATGCATGAAGGATCTGATGCTCCATGGAATGGTCTTTACCAATTTGATAATTCTCTATTTTATTCCACATTCAGCATGTACGGGAAAGCAGCAGTTTCATAGTCTCTCTCAGAGGACATCCATGGTACTAAGCTGTGACCAGCTTGGTAATATCTTCCTTATTTTCAGTTCCCTTCCTTCCTGGCCTCAGCAATTTTTTTCCTTCCTGCTTTCCCCGCACTGTACTCTCTCACATGTTAATGTGAAAACCTAAGCCTTGGAATCTGTTTTCTAGGGAATTCAGCATTCAGCCTAAGACATCAATCCTCATGTGAGACTAAGGGTGTGTTAGCTTATTTAAATTGATATTTGAGTTAAATGATGAAAATCTATATAGTTGTATTAGTCAATTTTCCATCACTATGACAAAATATCTGACAAAGGCAACTTATAAAGTAAAGGGAGTTTTATTTGGCTTGAGGTTCTGGAGGTTCTAGTCCAAGATTGGGCAGCCCCATTGGTTTGGGCCTCTGATGAGCATGGCACATCATGATGGGAATGCATGTGAACATGTGAGATTAACAGGATATATCTTGAGTCAGGAAGCAGAAAAAAAAGGCAGGAAGAGACAGGAGTCCCCAAATCCCCTATAAACTCACACCCCAAATGACCTAAGGAACTTCTGCTAAGCCCCATTTCTAATACCTTGATCCTAGGAACCAAATACACACACACACACACACACACACACACACACACCACTTTGGGTCTACCCATATTCAAACCATAGCAATAGATTGGGTAACAGTTTGAAAAATGTTTAATAATATTTATATCATTTTCTTTAAATTATTAAGATTATATATGTGCATTATTTTTAAAAACTCAGTCACATATAAATAAACCCTTTTTCTGTCTTTCCCTCTCTCTTTCTTTACTCACCCCCAAATCCATGTTTTGGGTTCTTCTTATTAATGAAATAAATATCTGATGAAATCATTCCTAAAGAGTCTATAGGAAGTTTTTGTTTTGCCTTTTGAAGAGAACACTTTAGTTTGTTCTAGAAATACTAAACCCCTCAAGCAAAACTTGAACTGGAACTGACAGAATGCCAGGAAGATAAAACGAGCTAAAGGAGGAGACAGCCGAGGTGGAGGCCTCCTCCAAAACACCTTGAACTTTGCCAAATGGTTAAGGCCCACTTGACCTGGGTTGTGATTCTTTCCTGAATGAAGGTGTGTGTGGTGCCAGGGTGAGGATGTCTGCGTTGGAGATGAGCAGCAAGGGACAAACAGCCAGAGAAAATAAGGCAATTTTGCCAGCTAGTCATTTCCACAATGCCCTCTCCCTTGTTTTCCCGTAAGCTCCCACTGAGGCAGAGACCCAGTGATTTGGAAAATGAGTAAGTTGCTAGCATCAGACTTTTTAGCCCTGGTCAGTGTCACAGCCACACTAAATCTCCTCTTTCAAAGTGAGCATGGGAGCCCTTTGTTCGGGGAATCAAGTCTAAATGTGCTCACATTCTTTCCTTTGCCAAGCAAAGCTTTTTGTGAAATGCAGGAGTTTTTGAGGGATATAGTTCAGATTTCAGTGCAGGGGATTGGTGAAGCTGCCAGCACACAAAGCTTCACCTTTTAAATCACCTTGGTAGTAGGTGGTATGTGTGGTTGCTGCAAAAATGGACTTGAAATATCGCTGGGAAGGAAAAGTAAATCAAGATACCATTTCCTTCCGGTGGCTTTCTCTGAAAGCAGGGATAAGAGGCTTTAGGCAGAGAGGGAGGTCAAATCTTGGTTGTATTTGTAACAGCAATAAACAACAACCCAAATCCATTCTTGAGCCACAGAGCTTAAATGTCTGGAGAGGCCAGATCGGATATACGGCTGGAGTTCTAGGCAGGGGGAAGATTTCCCATGAACTCCAACGAGATTGAGATGGACTCTTGGGAACTGTAGAAGGGACCCAAGCAAGCGCTGGAGGGAACCAGGAGGAGAGCTGGGTCATTTGGCATCTGGGACTGGAGGCTTAGCTTACAGACTCCAGGTTTCACATTTCATAATTGGACTTTCTTTCCATCTTGATTTTTGAATTAAGCACCCCAAAAATCTTTTACAAGAAAACTTCAAGATTCAGTGGCAGGAGTAGGCTGTTTGCTGTTATTATTATTTAAGTTTGTCTCTGTGGGTAATAAGGGAGAGAGTGTCACCTACATTCCATGTCACTCTTGGATAGAGACAAAGAGTCATTATAATTTGGGCAGCTCCAATACTCCTCCCTTCTCTGCCATGGGCCTCACTGTCTCCCACACCCTCTGGGCATTTTCATCCTCCATGAGCACTTACTCTACATCCTCTTCTATGACTTAGAGTTCTAGCATCTTCTTTGCTTCTGCTCCCTGTATCTTTGGCTCACCTGTGGCTTATCATGGTTATTTTGTTTCTGATTATGCCTTTGAACTGCTGGTTCCCAATATCATCCTGATTTATACCCTCAACATTCTAATTTCAACTTTCCAACAAAGGCTGAATGATTGTCTCCTTTCAAATTCAACCAGTCTTAGTTGAATAGCAGAGTCATGGAACAGTGAATGTGGTCATGTAGGCAGCAGGCTACTGGCTGGATAGTTTTGCTTGGAAGAGATAGGAGTGAGAAACCACACCAACTGACCTCTCCAGCCCCACATACAGGCTGGATTATTAATAGGAATGGGTGCTAGCTGGTTTGGGATGCAGGTGTGATTAGATCAGTTTTATATTTGGATAACCAGCAAGATATGCATATGGGCATGGCAGACACAGCAACAACAGATAGGAGGAAAGGAGTCAGGCTTCCAACAAACATCCATGAGCCAGACATTCATAGGTAAGTATAATGACTTTGTAGTTAGACCAATGTTTTAGTCAGCATTTTTTGCTGCTATGACTAAAAGACCTGGCAAACACAATTTTAGAAGAGGAAAAGTTTATTTGAAGGCTCACAGTTTTAGAGATCTCAGTCCAGAGACAGCTTCATTTCTCGGGTTTTGGAGGTGAGACAGAACCTCATGGTAGAAAAGAATGGTGGAGGGAAGCAGCTCACATGATGATCAGAAAGTAGAGAGAGAAACTCCATTTGCACAATACAAAATATATCCCCAAAAGCCACGCTCCCAGTGACCCACCTCCTGCAGTCACATCCTATCTGCCTTCAGTTACCACTCAGTTATTCCCATCATGGGATTAATACACGGATTGGGTTAAGACTCTCACAATCCAATCGTTTCTCAGGTAAATCTTCTTGCATTGTCTCACACATGAGCTTTTGGAGGACACCTCACATTCCAAACCATTAACAACCAGTGATTCAGTTTTCTCTGCATTGAAATAATCACACTTACCCAAGAATATTACAGGAAGGGAATATATGTGAAAATACATTGCACACTGTGAACTTTCAAATATCTTGTGGTGGAACAGCATAGTTTGGGTTAAGAATATGCATAGGGCTATGACTGGAATATGGCTTGTCATCTCTGAAACTCATGCTGAAATTTGACTGCCATTGTTGTGTTGGGCCATGAGGCTGTAAGAGATGATGAGCTCATGAGGAGGGAACTGGCTTTTATAAAGGAAACTCAGCTCCTCTAGCTCTCTCTTCCATACGTGTCTGTTTGCCCTTCTCCTTTCTGCCATAAGTTAAAGCAGTAAGAGGCCCGAACTGGAAGACAAGCTGATGCCAATCAGAGGCTCTTGAATTTAACCAGTCTTCAGGACTGTGAAGCAAAATTAAACTTTTTTTCCCTCAATAGATCATCCTGTCTCAGTTATTCTGTTGTAACAACAAAAAATAGATTAAAACCCATACACTCAAACTGAATTTAAATATAGGCCTTACTACTTACTAGTTAGACAAGTTTAAACAAGTCACCTAGCCTTTCCAGACCTAAATTTTATTATCTGCTGAGATTAATGGAAATCAATGCCATAAATGGAATAAATGTTTGTTATCAATATCATAGATATTGATGTTCACTTCATGTTGATATTATTGTGTATTATCATAGATATTTATGTTCACTTTATGTTGATATTATTGTGTATTGGAGCCTTTTAGGTAGAGAATAGGAGCAAGGAATTTCTTGGATCATGGAAAGCCTAGAAATGTGGAAGGTTTTAGTGAAGTAGAGAGCCATGTCATAAAAGGTTGGGAAGATACCGAACTGTGGTTCAGAGTCGGTCCTGAGGAGGCCTCTCTCCCAACTTGATATTTTCAATCCATTCTCCATGATACTGTTAGAGTCATTTTTCTACATCTCAGATATGAGCATAAAATTCCCCAAATAGAATTAATTCTGTATAGCTCCTGATCCTTCTAGAATAAGGGTCAAACCCCTAAACCTGGCATGCAAAACTCTCATGATTATTCCAGTACTCTTACGTTCCTGATGCTTCAATTTTGTGGCACAAACACAAAAACAAAACACCCCTCCTCTTTTCCCCATCTTTATTTCTCTAGCTATAGAGTCAAAGCAGACTGATGGAACCAGTTATGTGCTCACGCTTCACTGTCAGGTGGCTGAGATAGTGGATGCCTCCATGGCCATCTCCTGGAAAGTGTTCTGTGTAAGATTATCGCCTACATGCAAGCGACTTACCACTCCAAGGAAGCTGGGATTTGAAGTAAAGCAGCAAGTTTCTACCGCACTATTTTGACTTCACAGATATTTTGACTTCTGTTTCTGATTTGTTTTTACAGATTAATAAAAATATACTATTTGATAGCAAATTCACATGGGATGTTTTATTCATAAAAATAATAAAAAGCAGAAATTGACAACAGCTAAGGCTTCCCATAAGTAAATGTGTTAGAGATAAAAAAAATTCATGAAGTTGAAAAATGCAAAAATCAACTTGGAATACACTCATTTTTTTTTTGGAAGTATAATCCAACAAAATCATCAAAGGCTAAAACTCAATGTTGTAAAATAGCTTATTAACAAAATATTGGTGAGTGAATAAAATTATTTTGACAAAATTTATAAGTTCTAAATCGTGTCAAGGAAATTAGACCTTGTGGAAATAATATCCCCCAAAGAAAACTTATGAAGGGAGAAGCTATTGTTATTGAACTTAGTGTTGACGATTAACAAAATGATGAATTAAGTACAAAAGGAAAAAATGGACATTCATGAAAGTAGGTTTAATAAGATAGAAATAAAGATGGAAAAATAGTACTAAATAGAAAACTTGTCCAATAATTAAAATGACTTAACTCTATCAGAGATAATTTTCCCCTTTAGGGAATTCACCAATATTGACATAGTTCGGAGGCAATATTTGTTAACATTGAGTAAAGACAACTTTAGAGTCACTACATTTTGATCAAAATCAGCAATTTTCCATTAGAAATTATAATGCTAGTATAAGATTACTTATTAGAAAATCAACTTTTGTCAAAGTTCTTTTTTGGAACTCAAGAGCAGGGATATCTGTTTCTTCTGAGAAGTTAACTGAATTATGAGAGCATGCGTCAATGTAATGAGCTGCTGATATGAGTCAGTTCCCATTGACAAGGACAGTGACCCTCTGGCTGTCCTACCTGGAAGAGTAGAGAAAAACTTGACTCCTTTTTCAAGGCTCTGGGTGGTGAGCACCAAATGTCTTCCAGACTGAAATTCTTGGCATGCCCCCCAAATTCCCAACTCTCTCATCCGATTTTGGCATCCCTCAAATAATTTCTTTTTCTCTGCCACTGGGAATATAATGGGACCAAGAGATCCCGGGGACCTGCTTTCTCCCTGTAGCTGGAAGTGCAGTTAGTTCCAGGCATGTGATTCAGGGCCTGCCTGGTCAGAAGGGTATGGAGGAAGCATTCTCTATAGCCCCACAGGTATTGCCTGCTGAGTTCCTTTTCTGCACCATTATCAGCATCTAAAAGCATTTACTAGGATCTCTTTGTGAAAGCTTCATAAAGCTTCATTGTAACACCGGCCACAATGAAGGGAACAGATGTGGTGGGCCAACCTCCAGGGGTTTGCAGTCCCAGGCAGAAGGACAGACAGTGTGAGCACAGATGAGCGCTCAGGCATAACCTGCAAGCCGGGGCCTAGGTACCACAGTCAGGATTGAGACAGCACTGGAGCCCAGGCAGCAATCTTCCCTTTCCATAAGGATGCTTCTTTTCACACAGGGTTCCCCCAGGGCTCCTTTAACAGCCGGCCCTCTTTGTGCATTTCTAATAGGATCTGATTTACAAAAATGCTTAGAAAACAACTTACACGGGGACTTGTTTGCTGCATACAGCATGTGATGTTGGTAGCATAGATGAGGTCAACACTGAACAGGGTAGCAAAGAACTGTGAACTTGTATTCACATTCTAACAAGCCAAGGGACTTCTTGCATTGTGCATGAGCACCAAAAAAACCTGGTTCGTTCTGTGTCTAGCAGAACACCTGGCATGTCGTCTTTGGTCAATTAATGCTTATTAAATAAATGAATTTATGAATGAATTAAAAACAAAAATCTCCCTCATTCACAGTTTACATAAAACTCTCACCCCTTTTCTACTAATTTTCCTTTGCTAACCTCCTTCTTCTCCTTTTTGTTTATCTTCCCTTTCCTTACATTTATCCGTTTTAATTTTGAATTTATTTTGGTATTTGGTATAAGGTGATCTTTGACACAATTTTTTTTTCCCCCAGAGTCATGCTAAATGTTAAAATTCCACTTATTAACAGTCCTTCCTTTGCCCACCGATTTCAATTTCTTCAAGACAGAGACTTTGGTTTACTACTACTTATGTTTCTAGTGCCTGTTGAAAGATCTATGAATATTTTCAGGATACGAGCATACACGAGGTATTATTGTATTATTGGGTATATAGTGTATTTATTTTGTCACATTTAGCACTTGTTACAGACTGACTTATATCTCCCTCCCCAACTTATATTTTGAAAACCTGAACCCCAGTACTTCAAATTGTGACTGTATTTGGAGATACAGTTCTTTTAATAGGTGTTGAAGTTAAGATGATGTCATTAGGCTAGGCCCAAAGCTAATATAAAAGGCCTCCTATATGAAGAAGCCATTTAGACAAAGCATATTTAGAGGAAAGACTACTGGTAGACATGGGGGAGAAAGTGGTCATTTCCAAGTATAGAAGGATCTCAGAAGAAACCACCCCTGCCAATGCCTTGATCTCAGATTGCCAGCCTCCAGAACTACAAGGAAATAGATTTGTTATTTAAAGCCACCTGGGCTATCTATGGTCCCTTGTTATAGTAACCTTAACAAACTCATTCAGCATCTATAAAAATCATGTTTTTATATCAGCATCTATCTGTGCACTATTTATTTTTTTGAATTATCTGACTATGCTTCCAACCAAGTTATATCATTTCAGAGATATGACATATATATAAGAAAAACTGAAGGAATATGGAAAATGTCAATCACCTCTGGGTATGAGATTTTGGGTTATTGTATTTTTTTCTTTGTATCTTTCAATATTTTCCAAATTTTCTATAATGAGCCTGATGTGTTATTTAAAAGGTATTTTGAAATCATGTTAAGTCCTTAGTGTGTTAATAAGGTGGCGGCCTAAAAGAGAAAGATGAGGGTTGTGTGTAGTTGAGTTTTGCAGTCTCTGATGGTGCTTATATATTTTTTAATTAATGTAGCCTTGGCTTGTTCTGTAAAAAATGCTTGTTTCTGAAAATGATGATTTGTTTGGATAAGCTCACCACCTCTTTGGTGTTTTATTGCATAGCCACAATGGAAGGCATTGTTCACAAGAGACAGGCATAGTTCAGACTTCTATTCCTCTCACTGACAGTATTATTGGCAACTGCTTTTTCTTTTAGTTTTTCTTTTTTTTCAGCCTCTTCTAATTTCCACACTACCACTTATTGTATTTCATTAAAACTGGTTTAGAAATGCAAGACATATAATTAGATTGAGAAATATGCTATCGATTTAGTTTTCCATTATGATGTTATCACATGCACAAGAAGAAGTCATTTGGTACAATTGTTATGATTAAAACCACAAAAGACATCTATTCACCAGACTTAGTTTTCAGTGCCTCATGCAGCGTAAAATATGAAAGTGAGGGGTTAATCTGTTTTTGTTAGAGCTGCATATGTCATATTTACATAAATGCTATAGGCTAATAATTTCAATTGAATCTTTAGCAGATGAGAGGGTTTTTTAAAGGAATTCATTTTAAATAAAAAATCAATTAATACCCAAATACGCATTTCTAGGTCTGAAAAATCTCATACCCCATGTCTATACAAGGAGGCTGGGAGGGCAAAGAGTCAGATACAAATGGGGGTCAACTCACAGCCCCGCTGCTGTCTAGAAGACAGCAGGGTCACTATTTAATGGGTATTTACTATAAGCCAGGCTTTAATAGACGCTATTTCAGTCTGTCCCTACAAGGCTCTGAAGTCACTGGCCCAACTTCATATAACTAGTAATTGATGGGATTTTGGTCCCCTTCACCCCAGAATTGATGCACTTTCTGCAATAACATTCCCTTTTGTTATTCATGAGTGATTTTACATGACTTGGCTGTTGTTTCTGAGTCTTAATTTTCTCATATGAAAAGCAAGGATAATAATATGACTTCATAAGTGGTCTGATGATTAAATGAATTAATATTTACATAAAATTGAACATTATGCATGGCTTACAGTAGGTGACCAATAAATGCACTTAGTCTTTTTTACCATAAGAACTTCACAATCTTTGGGGTAACTTGAAGGTTGTACTGAACTGGAGGAATGATACTGATTTTTCCCATCTTTGATGACACCAGAAAGGTAAAGAAAGGAAAAAATTCAAGATTACTGACATGAAAAGACACTGTTGATTAGAATATTCTGTGAACTATTTATAAAGATTAATTTATAGCTATCCTTCTTAAACTTATGATTTAGTAATGCACAAAGTGGATTTTAGATAATTTGTTAAGCATCTAGTGCATTGTATGTATTGTGCCAGAAACATTTGCTCATGTGTTATGCTATTTAATTTTTTTCAACTACTCTACATGGGAAATAGTTGAAGAAATTGAGACTCAGACATAGTAAAATAATTTGAGCAGTGACTTGAAGAGTGAGTACAATTTCCACCAGCAGAAACAAGATGTGTACAGGGGCCCTACATAAAATGTCATCAGATTGCATTTGATCTTTGTAGTTGGTTTGAGTAAAACAGTCAAAATTGTGTAGTAGAAAGGGAACGGATTTTGATCCTGGCAGTTCTGGATTCAAAACTCAGCTCAACACTTGCCTCTTGGGCATTTCTTGGTGACATACTCCAAGTCTTAGATTTATCAACTGTAAAATGAGAGATGTTAATACCTAATTCTTACTATGACTCTTGCCCTAATGAGTCCAGGAGATAAATTTTGTGAAATGATTGCAAAATTTTAGTTTGGGACTACTACATTTTAATAGACGAAAATAAATGTTTCTTATCAAGATTTCAAAGCATTTTAGAAATGAATTAGATAATACTAGTGAACTCTGAACATTCTTGGTTGCAATTCTTACACACCCCATAACAGCAATGTCTAGTGCAGGTTTAGTTAGGGCTGAGCCAAGTGACTCAAATAAGGCCACTGGACTCTCACTCCCATGGCTTCTCTGCTTTGCTTCCTTCTGGTTGTCTCCATTTCAAACAAGGTGACCCTATACCCCATCCTCTCAGCAACATCAATGTAAGTAAGGGTAGCGCTTCTTTTCTAGTTATTCCATAATTTTCCTGGAACATTCTCTGCATAGAATTAGTTGTATCATGCAGTCATCCCTAGATTGATCACTGAGGCTACAGAGATGGAATATAATGATTGGTCAAGTTTGGGTCATAGTATCCACCCTGGATATGAAAGCAGAATTCACTTAACCAGAAGAGTGGTGTATCTGCTGTTGTCAGTATTCAGCCCATAATTCTTCAGATCTCAACATTTACATCTCTCTCTCTCTCTCTCTCTCTCTCTCTCTCTCTATATATATATATATATATATATATATATATATATATATATATATGTGTGTGTGTGTGTGTGTGTGTGTGTGTGTGTGTATGTATACTTGTGTGCATATATATTTGTCAGAGAGATGCCCACAAGCTGTCAGAACCTACTTTGCCTGCATTCATGGAGAATTCATCCATGGATACGTTGTTTCCCTAAAGCCCTAAAGGCAGTCTTCACACAATGAATGGGAGGAGTTGAGTATAAATACTTCAGCTTCCTTCTCTTTGTGGAGACATCTCTCTGAGGTATGACCTAAAACGTCTCTAGAGTTCCTTTGTGGAGTTAAGCTAATGTTGTCTACTTTGGACTGTGATATTGCAGTTTCCTTGACTCACATAGCCACATCCTTACAGATTTGCCTGGGAATGCAACTTAATAAATCACTTTCCTGTGAGTCCTTGTGAGAAGGTCTCCTTCTAGCGAACCTAATCTAAAAGGTTTCTCCAAGGAAAGGTTATGTACTTTAATTTAATCAGCCACTGCAATGATAGTGCTGAAGAAAAGACAACATCAAAATCTCCCGTCTTACCACAAGAAAGGTTTTATATTCCGTGACAAGTTGTCTAGGACATCACTGCTTCAGAAATATGTGCTGGGTATAAGTCTTCTACATGTCTCTTGCTCTGGACCTGGGAGTCATCCAGGGCATTTATTCTCAAAACAAAAGCCAAGCCAAGCAAATATGGTTAAAGCTTCTGATCAAAGTGATATCCTCTTTCTACTCTAGACATAAAGTAAAAGGCTGGCTGCAAAATTCTACTGAAAAAGAAAATGAGGAATTGAGAACCATAACTCAATCTACCATATTTTCATTTGGAGAGTAAAGAGGGTATTGTGCAGGTAAAACCAACAGATGCCCACTCTAAGAATTTACAATGAGGCATATATGGTAGGCTGAGTAATAGCTCATAAAGATAATCATGTTCTAACTTTTGAATATGTTACCTCATATAGCAAAGGGACCTTGCAGATGTGGTTAATTAAGGCTCTTGAGATTGGGAGATTGGGTGGATTATCTATGTGGTCACAATGTAATCACAAAGGTCCTTATAAGACAGCCAGGGAGTCAAGAAGACAGAAGATGCTGCTCTGATGGCTTTAATAAATGCAAGCAGGAGCCAGGAATCAAGGAATGTTAGCATCTTCTAGGAGTTAGTTGAGATCAGAAACAGATATATTCCAGCTTCCAGAGGAACTTGTCCTGTCAAAACCTTGATTGCAGCCCACTAAGTCATCTAGGATTTCTGACTTTCAGAACTGTAAACTGTAGGAGAATAAATGTATTGTTTGAAGACATCAAGTATAATGGTAACAGTGGTAAGAGGAAAATAGTACACCATACAATTTACACATTTTTTCAGATACTTCAACTAATCCTATAAAGTAGGCATAATTTTTCCCATTCTAAAGATGAGCAACCTGAATTTTCATGACATTAAATAATTGGCCCAATATCACACAGCTGGCAAGTTTGAGTCAGCATTCTTACTCAGGCAAACTTCAACACCAATGTTCTTGCCATCAAAATACTGTTTTATGTTAATGGATAAATTGAGTAATAAGATCAGAGGACTCTGGACTCTTTAATATTCAGAAGGACATGAGGGCAAATGTATCGTCTTCAAAAATGGCATTTGTGTTTTTGTGGTACAGCCTATGATTTTTCATTTCAAGCTTTGAGGCACATATAGTGATGAATTCCTTGGAAATGAAGAGATGGCATGTGTCAAATTGTGTCCCTGTAAATTCACATGTCAAAGCCCTTATTACCCATGCAACTCCATTTGGAGAAAGGATCTCTAAACAGGTAAATAAGACTAAATGAGTTTATAAGGGTGCAGCCCTATTCCAATGTGACAGGAAGAAGAGCAAGAGACACCAGGGATGGGCATGTTCAAAGGAAACAACATGTCAAGAGGCAAAAAGAGGATGACCCTCTGTAGGCCAAGGAGAGTCCTCAGAGAAACCACCCTGCCAGCACTTTGATTTTGGACTTTGAGCCTCCAGAGCTGTTGTAAATTATATGATTAATATATATTAAAAACATACATATTTTAAGTCACCAGGCTGTGATATTTTGTTGTGGCAGTTCAAACAGGTGAGTACAGATGGCATCTGGCTTCTTTTATCTTTGTGGTGAGTTATAATCATATTTCTGCTCAAGATTTCAGTGATTGATACCTTTTATAATTGTGTATATTTATGTTTAATTTCAAGGAGATTGTTGTGCATATTAAGTTAAATTACTGGGATTTGAGAGCAAGGCACTGTCTCAAACCATAAAAATGAGACAGACAAGAAGGGGTCTGAACAATGGGTCGGCAAGTGGGAGGCTATCCTGTAGAGAAAGTCCTGGATCCCTTTTGTCCCTTTCTACTCTCCTAACACTAAATGCTTACTGTTATGACATGGATATGAGTGTCCTCCAAAAACTTCTGTTAATGTAGGAATGTGCAAAGGTGAAATGATTGGATTACACAAACTATGATCTCATCAGTGGATTGATCCATTTGATGGATTAATGATTTAAAAGAATTTCTGTTCTTGATCCTTAGCTATAAGCAGGTGGTGGATGGTTAGAAGTAGGTAAGTTGGGGCATGACTTTGGGGTTTATATTTTTGCCCCTGTCTCCTTGTGCTCTTTCTCTGTTTCCTGGCTTCCATGAGCCCAGCAGTTTTCCTCTGCTGTACCCTTCCACCACGATGTGCTGTTTCATCTTGGGTCCAAAGCAATGGAGCCGGCCAACCATGGACTGAACCTCTGAAACTGTGAGTCAAAATAACTTACCTTCCTCTAAGTTGTTCTTGTTAGATATTTTGTTACAGCAACAAAAAGCTAACACATTTTCCCAATATAGTTTTTATTTTTTTTCACATTAATATGAGTAGTAACAGGGCCATAGACATATCCTCAGGGCTTCAGGAAGAAAGAAAATGTGTGGTGAGTCATTAAACCCACATTCCTAAAAAGACCTTAATGGAAATTTAAATAATCAAGGATATAATATTTGTTGAACTTTGTGCCATACAATGTGCTGAGCCATTTGATGAGCTGTTATTGGTAGATTTTTTTTTAATTTTTTTTTGTTATTTATTTATTTATTTATTTTCAATATTATCATTGAAATTTTACTTTATTTTTTATTAGTTCTATTTTTTAAATACATAACAGTGGAATACATCACAATTCTATTACACATATAGAACAATTTTTCATACCTCTGTTTGTATATAAACGATGTTCACACAAATTCATGTCTTCATAGATGTACTTTGGATAATGATGTCTATCAGATTCCACCATTTTTGCTAATCCCCTGCTCCGTCCCTTTCCCTCCCACCCCTCTTCCCTATCTAGAATTCATCTGTTCCTCTCATGCTCCCCCTCCCTACCCAAATATGAGTCAGCCTCCTTATATCAGAGAAAACATTTGGAATTTGTTTTGGGGGGATTGGTTAACTTCACTTAGCATTATCTTCTCCAATGCCATCCATTTACCTGCAAATGCCATGATTTTATTTTCTTATTGATGAGTAATATTCCATCGTGTATATGCCACATTTTTTTATCCATTCATACATTGAAGGGCATCTAGGTTGGCTCCACAGTTTAGCTATTGTGAATTGTGCCACTATAAACATTGATGTGGTTGTGTCCCTGTAGTATGCTGTTTTTAAGTCCTTTGGGTATGATCCGAGGAGAGGGATAGCTGGGTCAAATGGTGGTTCTATTCCCAGATTTCCAAGGAATCTCCATACTTCTTTCCATATTGGCTGCATCAATTTGCAGTCCCACCAGCAGTGCATGAGTGTACCTTTTCCCCACATCTTCACCAACACTTATTGTTGTTTGTTTTCATAATAGCTGCCATTCTGACTGGAGTGAGATGGTATCTTAGAGTATTTTTGATTTGCATTTCTCTGATTGCTAGAGATGATGAGCATTTTTTCACGTATTTGTTGATTGATTGAATACCTCTTCTGAGAAGAGTCAGTTCATGTCCTTGGCCCATTTATTGATTGGGTTTAGCTTTTTGAGTTCTTTGTATACCCTAGAGTTTAATGCTCTATCTGATAGGTGAGGGGCAAAAATTTGCTCCCAAGATGTAGGCTCTCTATTCACCTCACAGATTGTTTCTTTTACTGAGAAGAAACTTTTTAGTTTGAGTCCATCCTATTTATTGATTCTTGGTTTTAATTCTTGTGCTATAGGAGTCTTATTAAGGAAATTGGAGCCTGATCCCACATGATGCAGATTAGGGCCAACTTTTTCTTCTATTATACCCAGGATCTCTGGTTGTATTCCTAAGTCCTTGATCCACTTTGAGTTGAGTTTTGTGCATGGTGAGAGATAGGGGTTTAATTTCATTTTGTTGCATATGGATTTCCAGTTTTCCCAGCACCTTTTGTTGAAGAGGTTATCTTTTCCCCAATGCATGTTTTTGGTGCCTTTGCTTATTATAAGATAATTATAATTTTGTGGGTAAGTCTCTGTGTCCTCTATTCTGTACCATTGGTCTACCAGTCTGTTTTTGTGCCAATACCATGCTGTTTTTGTTACTATTGTTCTATAATATAGTTTAAGATCTGATATAGTGATGCCACCTGCTTCACTCTTTCTGCTAAGGATTGCTTTAGCTATTCTGGGTCTCTTATTTTTCCAGATGATTTTCATGGTTGCTTTTTCTATTTCTATGAGGAATGCCATTGAAATTTTGATCGGAGTTGCATTAAATCTGTATAGTGCTTT
Source organism: Urocitellus parryii (assembly GCF_045843805.1). NCBI lineage: Eukaryota > Metazoa > Chordata > Mammalia > Rodentia > Sciuridae > Urocitellus > Urocitellus parryii. Next base: position 42,973,088 of record NC_135541.1, on the reverse strand, counting down.
TGGTAGTATGGTCATTTTGGTAATATTAATTCTGCCTATATGAGAGCAAGGTAAATCTTTCCATCTTCTAAGGTCTTCTTTGATTTCATTCTTTAGGGTTCTGTAGTTTTCATTGTATAGATCTTTCACCACTTTTGTTAAGTTGATTCCCAAGTATTTTATTTTTTTGAGGCTATTCTAAATGGGATAGTTTTCCCCATTTTCTTCTCAGAGGCTTTGTCACTGATATACAGAAGTGCCTTTGATTTATGGATGTTGATTTTATATCCTGCTGAATTTGTTTACTAGTTCTAAAAGTTTTATGGTGGAACTTTTTTGGTCTTCTAGGTATAGAATTATATCATCAGCAAATAGTGCTAATTTAAATTCTTCTTTTCCTATATGTATCCTTTTAATTTCTTTCATCTAATTGCTCTGGTCAGTGTTTCAAAGGCTATGCTGAATAGAAGTGGTGAAAGAGGGCATCCCTGTCTTGTTTCAGTTTTTAGAGGGAATGCATTCAATTTTTCTCCATTTAGAATGATGTTGGCTTGGGGCTTAATGTAGATAGCCTTCATGATGTTGAGATATATTCCTGTTATCCCTAGTTTTTCTAGTGTTTTGAACATAAAGGGTTGCTGTATTTTGTCAAATGCTTTTATTGTGTCTATTGAGATAATCATAGTTTCTTATCTTTGAGTCTATTGATGTGATGAATTATGTTTATTGATTTCCTTATGTTGAACCAAACTTGCATACCTGGGATGAATCCCACTTGATCACAGTGCACGATTTTTTGATATGTTTTTGTATTCGATTTGCCAGAATTTCATTAAGAATTTTCGCATCTATGTTCATTAGAGATATTGTTCTAAAGTTTTCCTTCTTTTATGTGTCTTTGCCTGGTTTGGGTATCAGGGTGATATTGGCCTCATATAATGAGTTTGGAAGTGCTGCCTCTTTTTCTATTTTCTGAAATAAATTGAAGAGTATTGGTATTAGTTCTTCTTTAAAGGTCTTGAAGAACTCACTGTGTAACTGTCCAGTCCTGGGCTTTTCTTGGTTGGTAGGCTTCTGATGGCATCCTTCTATTTCATCACTTGATATTGGTCTGTTTAAATTATGTATATATTCCTGATTCAGTCTGGGCAAGTAGTATGACTTAAGAAATTTGTCAATGCCTTCACTATCTTCTATTTTATTGAAGTAAAAGTTTTCAAAATAATTTCTAATTATCCTCTGTATTTCTGTAGTGTCTGTTGTGATATTACCTTTTTCATCACATATACTTGTAATTTGAGTTCTCTCTCTTCTTCTCTTCATTAGTGTAGCTAAGAGTCTGTAAATTTTATTTATTTTTTCAAAGAACCAACTTTTTGTTTTGTCAATTTTTTCAATTGTTTCTTTTGTTTCAATTTCATTTTTTTCACTTTTTAAAATTTTTTTATTGGTTGTTCAAAACATTACAAAGCTCTTGACATATCATATTTCATACATTAGATTCAAGTGGGTTATGAACTCCCATTTTTACCCCAAATACAGATTGCAGAATCACATGGGTTACACATCCACATTTTTACAAAATGCCATATTAGTAACTGTTGTATTCTGCTACCTTTCCTATCCTCTACTATCCCCCTTCCCCTCCCCTCCCATCTTCTCTCTCTACCCCATCTACTGTAATTCATTTCTCTCCTTGTTTATTTTCCCATTCCCCTCACAACCTCTTATATATAATTTTGTATAACAATGAGGGTCTCCTTCCATTTCCATGCAATTTCCCTTTTCTCTCCCTTTCTCTCCCACCTCATGTATGATTTATTCTTCTTTTTCTAGGTCTTTGAGATGTAAAGTGAGGTCATTTATTTGTTGACTTTTTCTTCTTTTAAGGAATGAACTCCATGCTATAAACTTTCCTCTTGGAACTGCTTTTATCGTGTCCCAGAGATTTCGATATGTTGTGTCTATGTTCTCATTTACCTCTAAGAATTTTTTAAATGCCCTTTGATGTCTTCTGTGACACATTGTTCATTCAGTAGCATATTTTTTAGCCTCCAGGTGTTGGAGTAATTTTTATTTTTTAGTTTGTCATTGATTTCCAATTTCATTTTATTATGATCTGATAACATACATGGTAGTATCTCTACATTTTTTTTGCATTTGCTAAGAGTTGATTTGTGGCATAGTATATATGTTTACAATTTAGTCTATTAGTTTACAATTTTGTCTATTTTAGAGAAGGATCCATGTGCTGCTGAGAAGAAAGTTTATCTGCTTGATGCAGGTTGAAATATTCTATATATGTCAGTTAAGTCTAAGTTATTGATTGTATTATTGAGTTCTATTGATTCTTTATTACTTTTGTTTCAAAGATCTGGTGAGACAGGTGTGTTAAAGTCACCCAAGATTGTTGTGTTATGATCAATTTGACTCTTGAACTTGAGAAGAATTTGTTTGATGGACATAGTGGCACCATTGTTTGGGGCATATATATTTATGTTATTGTTATGTCTTGCTGTATATGGTTCCCTTGAGCAATATGTAATGTCCATCTTTATCCCTTTTGATTAACTTTGTGTTGAAGTTTACTTTATTTGATAAGAGGATGGAAACCCCTGCTTGCTTCCACAGTCTGTATGAATGGTATGATTTGTCCCAACTTTTCACCTTCACTCTGTGTGTTTCTTTACATATCAGATTAATCTTCTGGAGGTAGCATATTGTCAGGTCTTTTTTTAAAAATCCAATCTGCTAGTCTATGTCTTTTGATTGGTGAGTTTAAGCCATTAACATTCAGGGTTACTATTGAGACATGGTTTGTATTCCCAGCTATATTTGTTTATTTTGTTTTTTAACTTGACTTGATTTTCTTCTTCGATTGATTAATTTTTCCCTTTAGGGTACTACCTCTCTCTGCTAGTTTTCATTGTTGTTTTTTTGTTTCCTCTTCATGGAATATTTTTCCAAGGATGTGTTGTAGTGTCGGTTTTCTAGCTATAAATTCTTTTAACTTTTGTTTATCATGGAAGGTTTTTATTTCATCTTCAAACCTAAAGCTTAATTTGTTGGGTACAAGATTCTTGGTTGGCACCCATTATCTTTCAGAGTTTGATATATGTTGTTCCAGGATCTTCTAGCTTTCAGGGTCTGTGTTGAAAAATCTGCCATTATCCTAATTGGTTTTCCCTGATATGTAATCTGATTCCTTTCTCTTGTGGCTTTTAAAATTCTCTCCTTATTCTGTATGTTAGGCATTTTCATTATAATGTGCCTTTGTGTGGATATGTTGTGATTTTATACATTTGGTGTCCTGTGGGCTTCTTGAATTTAGATTTCCAATTCATTCTTCATGTTTGGAAAATTTTCTGATATTATTTTATTGAATGGAGTGTTCATTCTTTTGGTTTGGACTTCTATGCCTTCCTCTTTTCCAATAACTCTTAAATTTGGTGTTTTTATGCTATACCATATTTCTTGAATGTTCTGCTCGTGGTTTCGAACCATTATCACTGTGTTGTCTATGTTCTTTTCAAGATTATATATTTTGTCTTCTTTATCTGATGTCCTATCTTCCAAGTGGTCTACTCTGTTGGTGATGCTTTCATTTGAGTTTTAATTTGGTTTATTATTTCTTTCATTTTTTCGGGTTTTTTTTAGTACTTCTATCTCCTTGTTGAGGTGATCTTTTGCTTTCTGTATTTGCTTATGTAGCTCCTTGTGGAAGTGATTTTTCACTGCCTGTATTTGCTTTCTTATATCTTCCTTGAATTCCCAGAACATTTTAACCATGTACATCCTAAACTCCTTCTCTGTCATTCCTCCTTCTGTGGCTTCCAGCAGGAGGAATGACAGAGATTCCAATGATGTGGTGTCTTCATTTGTTTGGGGCACTTTCTTTCCTTGTTTTTTCATGTTGCTCGTGTGTCTTCCTTTCCATCTCCATGGGTCTATATTGTTATTGTTTTTACCCCATAGGTTTGTAGTGCTCTTGTAGGGTTCCAAGACCTCTCCTTTGTGGGGAAGCACAATGTTAACAGATCACAATATCAACAATATACCAACTATGAACAATTTGTTGTTATTGAGATTTTTACAGTTTAGTCTCCATGTACAGAAATGTTGAATTCAATTTTTATCTAAAATATAATCAGTAGTTTTTTAAAAAGGTTTACAGTTTCTGACAGTGGACAATAAACTGGTGGTGGGGCTTAGGACAATATGCTGAGGAGGTGAGAGGAGGATATAGAGTTAATATATCTTAGGAAGTATAAAGGAGAAAGCTAGTGAAGATGGTTAATAGCAAGAGAATAGACAGGAAGTAATTTAGGGTAGGCAAGTACATTCATGACAGTAGAGTACATGAAACAACACACATATGTATTTAGAAAAATACAGATATTAAAATAGTAAAATTTGGAGGGGAAAGAAAAATGAAAGAGTAAAAAGGAAAAGAAAAAAGGGCATATACAACACCTCTATATTATATTATTCAGATGACTCAGTCCTCAACGTCCTATTTCATGCGAAGTTCTTGGTTTCACATCTGTTGGGGATGTGAGGGTTGGAGGATGGAGGGGTAGAAGATAAAAAAACAACCAATCAACCAAAAAACAAAAAACTCAAGGAAGAAGCCAGGGTTGTAGCTAGCTTTAGAGGTCTGTATCTTTCCTTCTTCTCTTCTCATCCAGTAGGTGGCTTCATCTGTTGTAAGCTGTAAGGGTGGGAAGACTGGTCCTGGCACAAGCACCTGGATGTGGGGAGTGGCACCCACCAGTCCCTGCAGAAAGACTGCACCTCACGGGTCTCTTTTTCGGACTGCTCATATGATGTGAGCACCAGGTACTATCTCCCTCTTTTGCCTGGAGATTTCCAAGTTCCTGGTGTCTCCCTCTCCCTAAGCAGTTCCCAATTGAGGAAACTCTCACCCCGGGGCTCCCGTGGGTGACTCCCTGGTCACACTGCACACCTATGTTGGGCGACTACTGTGTCGGGTTACCGCTGCTGGGGAGGGGGGAAGGTTGGAAACCTGGTATGTGGTCACTGGAGATCTGATTTGGGAACTGCCCCCAGTTAATCTGGCGAGAATGTTGAGTCAAGATGGCAGCGGTCTGCTTTCAGCTCCAGGGTGTCTTGTGAGATGGGGAAGCTGGGAGATGGCATTGTGCTGTGGAAAAGTGCATGGTACACAAGAAAGACTCAGTGCCTGTTGAATTAATACAAGCATGGGCAGATGGATGGATATGAGGCCAGTGTGTGAGATGTGTGAGTTTCACAACAGAGAGGAAAAGCAGAGCAGAAGAAGACCGGCTCTGGAAATAGACATGTTCACTAGGGGGTGGGTGGATGCTAAATAGTACACTCACCTTCAGGTATTAGGAGACATTCCAGTCAGTAAATGTAAGCACAAACCAGGAATGTGTGAGGCTATAGTCAAGCAACTTCCCCCAGAGTTGAAGGAATCTGTTCTCTTTAGGCATTTCAGGGAGATGCACTTGAATTTGCTGAGATAGAAATTTCTGTTCCACAAAGCTGTTAATTAGTAAAAACAAACAAACACCCCCCAAAAAACCAAACAAATAAAAAAAACCCTGTGTATTTAAAACGTTTAAGATTGAAGGGTAATTACAATTCTCTGGCCAATGCTCGTACCTTTAAAAAACAAGACAAAAACCAAAAAACAATAGAAGATGCATAGTTTAAGGTGATCGTCCTTCTCAGTCCTCACTCTCATCACCCGTCTTGGTAGGTCTTACCTTTTGCTTTATTTCAGTGTTTTTTTCTCTTCATTTTCTCTCCCCACCTTAACTAACTCCTCCCCAGTTGCCACCACAGTGGTTTATTTGGTGTGTTTCCTTCTTACCATCTGCCACAAAAGAGGCAACATGACACTGTTGCAGAATGCAGGCCTTGGGTCTTAGGTTCCATTCCTCATCCTGACGCTATGCATCTAGGGACCTTGTGCAAGTTGTTGATCCTTTCTGTGCCTCAGTTTCTCCATTCATCTACGATTATTTAATGAGTTAAGCAGATTAATATGTACATAGTGTAAAACCAATTAGTACTTGGCATAGAGTGGTAGTAAATACTTGAAAATAAACTTATTGTTTATAGTTTTTAAATGGAGAGATTTATAAATTAGTAAATATCATCCTTTACGTTTTTCATTAAACACCCAAATTTTGGAATCAATGACTTCCTATACATACATCTAGGCTCTTTATTTTGGTGGCTACATAATATTCCATTCTGTGTGATGCCACTTTACATCCGTTTGTATCTTAAGAGAGGATACCTTGATTCTCTTCAGCTCCTTATTCTGACAGGCAGTGCTGTACAAAAATCATTGTCTGTATCTTAATATATTTATCCATAGTCAATTCCTGTGATGAAATTATTATTTTTTGATAGATTACTTTGCATTGCTGGGATAAGCATACGTGATCCTAATAATTATTTTCTGAATTTATTTTTGTTTGAAACAATTTTACATATTTATGGTGTATAGTGTGATAATTTAATATACATTCCTATACAATGTGTAATGATCAAGTCAGGTGATTAGCATTTACATCTCCTTAAAAATTTGTCATTTCTTTGGGTTAGAAACCAATGAACTCTTAGCTCTTTATAAAATGTATGAGTTGTTATAAACTGTAGTAACCTTACTATGCTGCAGAAAACGTATACTTCCCATCTAAAGGTATCTTGGTACCCAGTTTCCAACCTCTATCCATGCTCCATCCCCCTTACTGTTCAATCTTCAAGTCATCATTACTCTACCTCTTCTTATATGAGATCAACTTTTTTTAGCTTTCAGATATATATTTTTTCCTTATTTGGCTTATCTCACTTAACGTAATACCTTCCAGTTATGTCTTTTGCTACAAATATCCATATTTTATTTTTTATGGCTAAATAATATTCCATTGTACATGTACTATATTTTCTTTTTCCATTCATCCACCAAAGGACACCTGTAAATCTCATGTATTGGTTATTGTGAACAACACTGAAAAAAACATGAGAGTGCAGCTATCTCTTTGATAGGATGATCTAATTTCCCATAAATATATACTTGGATGTGGAAATTCATCATCCCTAGACTGGTCTTATGAGAATGCTTAAAGGAATCTTAAACTATGACTCAAAAGACAATAAATACTGCATAAAAACATGCAAAAGTGTAAAACTCACCAGTAGGGAAGAAAAGAAAAAGAATAAAATCTTATCAATATGGATAACCACCAAACTACAAAGATGATCAAGAAGAGAGGAAGAAAAGAACAAAAGAAATACAAAGCAACTAGAAAAAAATTAACAAGATGACTTGAGTGTATCCTTACTTGTCAATAATTACCTTAAATATAAATGTATTAAATTCCCCAATTAAAAGATTTAGACTGGCTGAATGGATTAAAAAACAACAAACACTCAACGTTAAGCTACCTACGAGAAACTCATTTACTGGTAAATATACACATAGACTGAAAGTGAAGAGGTTGAAAAGATGTTCCACACAAATGGAAAGAAAAACTGAGCAGTATTAAATGTATATTAATAGTATCTAAATAAAAATCTGTAAAAAAGAGAAAGGTTACTGCATAATGATAAAACTATCAATCAATTCAACAAAAAGTAATAATAATTATAAAAGATATTTTTTGTACTTCCAGATTTGGTAGCTGAATTTTATTTTATTTTAAAATATTTTCTTAAAAATGTTTACATGTAAAAATTATATATATGTGGAATACTATGTGATGTCTCAATACGTGTATACATTTTGTAACGTTTAAATCAGGTTAAATATTTTTCTCAAACACATATCATTTATTTATGGTGAGACATTCAAACTCCTTTCTTCTAGTTTTTTTTTAATATATAGTACATTATTGCTGTCTATAGTTACCTACTGTGTAACAGAACACCACAACTTCTTAATTCTAACTAACTTAGTACCCATTGATCCGTGTATCCCCACTCCTCTCTGCCCCCAACTACCCCCTGTCTCTGGTAACTTCCATTTTAGTCTCAACTTATATGAGATCAACATTTTTTATTTTTTTAAATTTTTTTTCCAACATTTTTTAGATTCTAGATATGAGTGAGATCATGTCTTTCTGTGCCTCATTAATTTCACTAAATATAATGTTCTCTGGTTCCATTTATGTTGTTGGAAATGATAGGATTTTATTTTTTAAATGGATGAATAGTGTTCATATGTTGTGCATATGTACCACATTGTCTTTATCCTCTCTTCAGTTGATTAACATTTAGGTTGTTTCCATATCCTAGCTATTGTGAATAGCCAGATATCTCTTTAACAGACTGATTTCATTTTCTTTGGGTGTACATTCAGTTGTGAGATTGCTGGATCATACGATAGCTCTGTTTTTAATTTTTCAAGGAACTCTTTACTGCTCTCCATAATGGCTATACGAATTTACATTTTCACCAAGTGTTCATTTTTTCTTTCTCTCCTTACTAACATTTGTTGTTTTGATGATAGCTATTCCTTCTGGAGGGAGGTAATATCGCGTTGTTTTCTTGACTTGCATTTCACTGATGATAGTGATGTTGTACATTTATTCATATACCTGTCGGTACTTTGTGTATCTTCTTTTGAAAAATGTCTATTTAGTTCTATTGCCCAACTATTAATTGTTTTGGTTTCTGTTTAGTTTTGCTATTGAATTCTTTAAATGTTCTAGATATGAACCCCTTTTGTTCACTCTACTGATTGTTTACTTCTTTGTGCAGAAGTTTTTATCTTGATATAATCCCATTTTTCCATATTTGCTTTTGTTTCCTAGGCTTTAGGAGTTTGGTCCAAAAAAAAAAAAAATTGCTCATTCCAGTAACCTGAAGGATTTTTCCTATGTTTTCTTCTGGTAGTTTCATGTCTTACATTTAAGTCTTCAATCAATTTTGAGCTAATTTTTGTAACATTTTAGAGATAGGGATCCAGTTTCTTCTTTGTGTAGGTATCCAAATTTCCCAGTAACATTTATTGAAAAAAAAACCTTGTCATTTTTTTGACTGTATATTTTTTGCATCTTTGTTGAAAATTAGTTTGCAGTAGATATGTGGGTTTCTTTTCAGGTTTTCTATTTGGTTCCATTTGGCTCTGTGTCTATTTTTATTCCAGTACCATGCTGTTTTGATTACTATAGTTTCACAGCATATTTTGAAATCAGAAGTTATAATGCTTTCTGTTTTTTTCTTTTTACCCAAGATTGCTTTGGCTATTTGGCATCACAAATTTTAGGATTATTTTTATCAAATTGTCACTGATACTTTGTGAGAGATTACATTAAATCTGTATTTTGCTGTGGGTAGTGTGGACATTTTAATGATAGCAATTATTGTAATCCTTGAGCACTGGCTGCCTACTTTTTGTATCCTCTTCAATTTCTTTCATCACTGTTTTGTATTTTTATTATAAAGCTCTTTTACTTTTTTCATTGAATTTATTCCTATGTATTTTTGGTAGATAGCATGAATAAAATTTCACAAATCTAGAGAATGATATAATCACCCAGGTACAGGAAGGCCACAGGTCACTAGTAAAATTTAGCTCAACTAAGTCTACCCTAAGAAATCTTATAATTGGGCCATCAAAGGTGAAAGATATAAAGAATATTTTTAAGGCTGCAAGAGAAAAGAAAAAAACAAATAAACCACAGTTGTGTCCTGATTCACTTAAAAGCAGACTTTTCAACATATCAGTAATGAGTGTCTTCAGATTTTCAGTGCTGAAGGAAAAAAAGGGGGGGGGGTGGGAAACTGAGAAGACCCAACAGAGCTATTCTTTAGAAATGAAGCTGAGATAAAGACATTCTGAAGGAAACAAAAAGTGGGAGAATATATCTCCTCTACCAAGTATGTTCTATAAGACTGCTAAAGGAAAAATTTCAAACTAAAAGAAAGAGACATTAACAACAATTAAAACTCACTGGTAAAGAGTAATTACACAGGCATATTCAGAGTGCTCTAGTATTATAAGCATGACAGGTATTAAATAATTAATATCTTTATTATGAAAACTAAAAATACATTAAAAATCATAACTAATATGTTAAGGGATAGGCAATATAGAAGATGTAAAATGGATTATGAAAAACAACATGTGTGCTGAAATGGAGTGCAAGTTCAGCATTTTCTTGGTCTATTTTCTCTTGTTCTTTTGTATATTTCTTTTCTTATCTTTATGATTGTGTTAAGTTGCTGTTACTTCAAAATAGCTGGTTATGATCATAACAGGCTTTTTGTAGGCCTCAGGGTAACCACAAAGCAAAGATCTATAATAGATAAACCAATAAATAATGATCAGGGAATTAAAACACAATGCTAGAGTAAATCATTTAACCTAAAAGAAGACTGAAGGAAAGACAGAAGGAAGGAAAGAAACTATGCCAAAGGTAGAAAAGAAATTGTGTAATGGCTGCTGGGAAGACCTTACCTATACATAATTATCTTGAATGGAAATAGTTTAAATTCTCCCATTAAAAGACATAAAGTTACTGAATGAATGAAAGTAAAACAAAAAAAAGTAAGACTCAGTTGTATGTCGCTTACAAGAAACTCACTTCACTTCTAATGACAATTTAATATAGAAATTGAAAATGAATGGATGGAGGGCTGGGGATATAGCTCAGTTGGTAGAGTGCTTGCCTCATATCACAAGGCCCTGGGTTCAATCCCCAGCACTAAAAAAAAAAAAAAAAATGAATGGATGGTATAACATATTACATATGAATCGAATCCAAAATAAAGCAGGAGTAGCTATATTTATGTTAGAAAAAAAATAATCTTTAAATCCAAAGCAATAAAAGAAGACAAGAGAGGTCATTATACAATGATAAAAGTCATCAATTTAGCAAAAGTAAATAACAAATCTAAACATGAATGCCCCCAGTATAAGAGAATCCAAATATAATAACAAATATTAATAGAATTTCCTCAGTGAACTGATCATCTAAACAAAGTCAACATCAAAATAGCAGAGTTAAATTGTAACCAAATGGACCTCAAAGACATCAATAGAACCTCAATAGAACAATTCATCCAGAAGCTGATGAATACATTTTTTCTGATTGTCATGTGGAACATTTTCCAGGACAGACCATGTGATAGGCCACAAAACAAGTCTTCACAATTAAAAAGGGAAAGAAAGTAAAGAAGTCATATAAAGTATCTTTTCTGACCATAATGAGTTTCTTTTAAAATTTCTATTTCAGATAATTGGTTATTGGTAATACTACTGATATTTGTTTTGATTTTGTAACATTTTGTTGGATTTATTATCTTGAACAGTATTTGGTATAATGTTTGAGGGTTTGTATATAAAACTATGTCTTCTGCAATCAATGACAATTTGACTTTTTTCCTTTAGGATGACTTTTAAAATCCACTAAATGATTGCTCTGGCTAGGAATGCTAGTATTGTGTTGAATAAATGTTGAGATACATGTCTTGTATACCTAATCTGCCCAGATTTATCAAATGCCTTTTATATTTTCTGCATGTATGGGATGATTAGGTGGTTTTTGTCCTTCATTATTTTGATTGGTATACTGCATTTATTTATTTATGTACGTTGAACCATCTTTGCATCTTTTAATGTATGGTAGGATTTGGGTTGCTAGTATTTTCTTGAGAATTATTGCTTCTGTTTTCATCAAGAATATTGGCCTATAGATTTCTTCTTTGTTGTACCTTTTTCTGTTTTTTTTTTTGTATCAGGGTAATGCTGGCCTTATAGAATGAGTTTAGAAGATTTCCTTCCTCTTCTATTTTTTGAAATAATTTAAGAAAATAGATATTAGTTCTTTAAATATTTTGTAAATTCAGAAGTGAAGCCATCAGTTCTTGGACTTTTCTTTAACAGGAGATGTTTTATTACTGGTTTGATCTCATTATTCATTATTGGTTTCTTATTCTTCATGATTTATTCTATGTAAGGTGTATACAACCAGTAATTTGTCCATTTCTTACAGGTTATCAGATTTGTTGGCATATAGCTATTCATAATAATCTCTAATGGCCCTCCGTATGTCTGTGTTTTCAACTATAATGTCACCTTTTTCATCTTTCATTTTCTTTATTTTGGTCTTGTCTTCATTAATCTAGCTAAAGATTTGTCAATTTTTTGAAGAACCAGCTCTTTATTTCATCATTTTTTTGTGTGTTTATTAGAGTCTTTTTCATTTATTTTTGCATCTTTCTTTCTACTAATTTGAGTTAAAATCATTCATTCTAATTTTGACGTTTTCCCCATAAATTTTAAATAGATTTCATATTTAAGAATTGTTTTATATTTACAGAAAACTTGCAAAGATAGTAGTAAGAGTTCCTTTATACACTGGACCCCACTGTGAATGACTAACATTAGTCTGGCACGTTTGTCACAGCTAATGAACCATATTGTTTTATTGTCATTAGCTGAACTTCACACTTTATTGCATTTCATTATTCTCTCCCTAATATCCTTTTACTATTCCAGAGTACCACATCATATTTACTTTTCATGTTTCCTTATCTCCTCTGGACTATGATATTACTTTACTTTATTTCCGTGACCTTAGTTTTGAGGAGTACTGCTCAGGTGTTTTGTAGAATGTGTCACCAGTTGTCTGAAATTTTCTTACAGTTAGATTGAGGTTATGATATTTTTGAGAGGACAATGACAGGGGTAAATTGACATTCTTTCCATCTCATATATCCAGGGTATATTCTATCAACATGATATCACTAATGATATTAACCTTGTTCTTCAGCCAAGATAGTACCAGGATTTGGCATTATAAAGTTACCTTCTCCTCATTCCTTTTTTTACTGTACTCATTGGAAGCAGGTCATTAAGCAGGGTTCATAGTCAAGGAGGAGGGTGGAGCTAATCTCCTTTTTGTTGAGGGGTGGTATCTACATAAAGTATTCAGAATTCTTCTGTTCAGTAGTGAAAGAATGAACAAGGTTTGTCATAGGAGCAAATGCCTGTTTATTGAGGAACAGCTCTGCATATTTATAGAGCCAGGGGTGGTTTGACAGTTGGCATGGGATGCTTTTTGATTGGAGGGTAAGGATCAGGTGAGCCAGCAGGGCTAGTCTGATTGGCGGGTAGGATCAGGTGAGCCAGCAGGGCTCTGATTGGTGGATAAGGATCATGTGAGCTGGCAGGGCTCACCATTAGATAGCTCTTCTTGGGGGATGGGGAAGTTAGTCTTTGGAGCCGGGGAGACTCCCAATAGGTATATTTGTCTCTCCTCAACTTATTTATTTATTCATTCATTTATTTAATCATTATTTATGTTGTTAAAGATTAAAAGATTTTCATTTTATTCATTCTTTTAATCAAATACTACTTCACTTTCTTCTTCACATTATTCCAAGTTTGGACACGGGAACACTTTTAGCTGGCTCTGTTGTTGCTTTAACATACCCCTGTCATTTTGTGTTTGTGCACACAAATATGCATCTGTGTGTTTTTACTTTGTTACTGTCTGGTAATGGATACAAGATACTTCAAGTTAATCTTGGATAGTCTCTGCCACCTTCATAGAATTAGTCATCCCCAAGGATACCTAGTTTCTTTTATTGGAGAAGGTGTTAAAACCCCAAATCTGGGCATTGGGTGTGCTCATTGCTACTAAGACATCAATGCTTCCAGGTCCTTTACACAGAGTTAAGAAATATATGCATGCATACATACATATCTGTGTACACACATATATCTAAAATTATATGTCTTTAATTATAACTATATTTATAATATTTCTATCTGTATTCATATTAAGCTAAACATGAGTTAATTATAATATTTCCAACTTTGATCTAGTCCACATGATTCATTATAGCCTTCTTTCCATGTTGTTCTGTAATTTTATTCTCCAACAGTAAGAAACCCAGCTCTACCACCCAGTATCCATTTGCTAATGTGTTTAATCCAAGTATAGATTGCCAGCAGTTTCAGAATTGTGAACCTACCTCTATAAGAAAACACTTGACAGGCTAGAGGATAGTGGTTTTGCCCTTTGTCTTATAGATGAAAGTCATTTCCTAAGTAGCATCTTTCCTGCCCCCACTCCCTTTATTAGGTGCCATGCATTTGAAATACAGTTAGATACTTTTGTCTCCATCTGCATTCTGTTTTAGGATTAATCCTTGGGTTTTTAAAAAATTAAGATTTGCTGTTTGGACTCATAAATTCCACCACTGGGTTTTGACAAGTGCATAGTGGCATGAATCAACCATTACAGAAGAATTTTACTGTTCTAAAGATATTTGAGTTTCACCTACTCAGCTCTCCCCCTGCATACATCTCTAGTATCTACCAAATCTGTTATCTTTCCCTATATTTCTGCCTCTTACAGAAGGCCATGTAAATGCAATATGAAGCCTTTTGGATGGCTTTTTTTCACTTAGCAATATACATGTTGGAATCATTGATGTTGTGTGAATCAATAACATTACTTTCTCTCATTGACTAGTATTTCATAGTACAGATGTCCCACAGTTTGTTTACCCAATTAAATGTTGAAGGATAGCTTTTTTTGAGATTTTAAAATTAGGAATGAAGTATGAATAAATATTTGTGTGCATTTTTGTGTGGACATTGCATCTACTTTTAAAATTGAAATTTATCTATATTATCATCTAATTTTGATATCTAGTACATATTAGCTTTGTAAGATTATTAGTGTAGTTTCACCTTCACTATTAAAAAAACTTTTTAAAAATTGTATTATTGATTTCATGAAAATTTAGTAGAATGCATCTAAAAAACCATCTGTAGTTATGAATTTGGGGGAAGTACTGGGGATTGCAAATTATGAATTTTCTGAGTAGGGAAAGATTTGGGTTGACATTTCATTTTGTAAAACATTATTTATCCTTCCAAACTTTTGAATTTCTCATGTTCTAATTTTTGCACTCTGTATTTTTCTAGAAACATCTCAATTTTATACTGACTTTCCAAAGTATGCTTGTTTCATAAAAATCTCTATTATATTTGTGTTTATTTCTGTTTCCTGTGTGTGTGTGTGTGTGTGTATTTGCTGCTAAGTTTATGTATGTCTTTGCTACAGGTTTATCTGTATTGGTGTTGATCTTTTAAACAATATTATGACTTATGGTTTATTTTTTTTCCTTTTTCACATATTTTTGCTCTTTGTTATATCTTTATTTGGGGGGTTATTCTGATATTGTTTTTCTAGTTTTCGAAATAAAATGCTTGTTTTATTTGCTTTCAGTTTTTCTTATTTTTAAATAAATATAGCCTTAGATAAAACTTTGCTTCAAAATACTGCTATAGCTTGTATCTTATAAATTTTGTCATGTGGTTCTTTTTACTTTATGATCTAAAATTTAATAATTTTCCTTTTTAACTTGTTCTGGTTTGGGTAACAGTTAAAACAATGTTACTAAGTAATGAATTATTAGATACATTGGATACTATTAGCAATGTTATTTTAATTATTGGAAATGGGATTTAAAAATTACTTTTTTGCAATTTCTTTATGATATCATATTATAGCTATTAGAGGACATAGTTCAAATAATGCTGATTCTGCATCTTTGTTGTGAGTTCATTGTGTGGCTGAATTCTATGAATGTTCCAAGCATGCCTGAAAAAAACATGTAATCTTTTAGTGTAAAGTTTTCTTGATGCATTAGTTAATCAAGTGGTTCAAATTATCTGTAATGTTTAAATTTTGGTTTACCTGATATCTCAGTTTTTATGATAAAGAACATTCATATTTGCAACTAAAACTTTATTTCTGTCTGCCTGTGTCTTCATGTAAATTGTTATTTTTATATTTTATTAATATTTTATCCCATGCTATTATATGCATACCTACTTGTGATTCCTACTCTCTAAATTGCTTTTAAACCTCATGATTTTTTTGTCTCATAAGAAATTTGATGCTGTAGTGTTCTGTTGTTCAGAATTTGCTTGGCATATATTATTCATCTGTTTATTTTTAACCATTTGGTTGGTTTTTGATTTAAATATATCTCTTAAATTCAACATCAGTGGATTTTTAAAACTGTTCTGAGAATATCTTTGGAGTAGTTAAACTATTTATTTAAACTAATAGACTGAATTCTACCATATTATTTATATTTATTCTTTGGCATAATGCATTTTATTTCTCTCTTTCCTCCTTGCTTCTTCCTCATCCTTTATTAAAATTCTCTTTATATAATCATATTTTATTTCTTGGGTTTAAATGTAGGTATATTTACCATCATATATAAATGATAATTTAATTAGATATGCAATTTATTTCAAGGAAGAGTCCTTCCAGATTAAAAAAAATGTTGTCTCACTTTTTTTTTTTTTTTTTTTTACTATGGTCACTGTAGTCATTGAAAAACTTGATATTAATTTGACTATTCTATCTTAGGCAAATTTCTTAATTTTCTGGGCTTATTGTTTTTATTATTTGAAAGAAAATGTTTTATTTTTGAGAAGTGAATGTTTTGAAAATGCTTTTTAAATATATCTAAAACATTAAAACAGCCTATCTTGTGCTGACCTATATGATCTCTCTTCAAATGTAATGTCACATATCTTATCATTATGGCAAATTATTAGTTCTCCAACTATTTTTTCCCGGCTTTTATTTATTTATTTTTACTGGGACTAATATTAAATATGGACATTTCTACATCTCTCTTTCTGTATTACTTTTAATTTATTGCTCTAATTTTAACTTTTTAAAATATCTTCTATAGAGAGTTTTGACTGAATCTTTGGCCCACAAAATCACTTTGGCTCCACCTTCTGTTATTCAGCCTATCCATCAAGCTTCTTAATATAGCAATTATGGTTTTTATTCCCAATAAATCCAACTAATTAATTTTTATACGGACTTCTTCCTGATTTGTTCTTGCATTATGTTCTTTGTGCTCTCTCTCCCTTTCTCTCTGTAAATATTTAATTATACTTAAAAAATTAATGTTCTGTTTGCTTTACTCACTGTGCTACCACTGATCCATGTTGTTCAGTTTCTTAGTATCCCTTTCTTTTCACTTATCTTTTTGAATGTCTCATTATATTCTTTAGATTGTTCTGTTACTTTGATTACTGATGTGTACCAAGAAGAAGGCTGACGTTTGGACCCCTATCTATGATCCTCAAATAACCCATTTTGGAGTATTAGGGAGAGTCCCTGGGGTTGCACTCCAGGCTTAATTGATCCATGTTTTCATCTTTGTTCTTCCTTGTCTCAAAACCTTTTCTCTTAGGAAATCTTCTAAGCACTGTGCCTTTCTGAAGGTGGCCCTTTGTTGTGTTGCCTCACCCAAGGATGAGTCATGGAAGGGAGATGAAGATATAATAAGAGGATCTTGGATTTGAGAAAGTAAAACAGAGAGAGCTCCAGTAGTAATGGCAGGTGGACCAGACCAGACATGTGGTTTGCCTTTTGCAATGCCTACTGACCAAAGCCTGATTCTTTGGTCTGTCATGGGAGTCTGTGAATACTATTTTATCTAGTACCTGTCTATTTGTCTTTCTATCTATCTGTCTATATATCTATGTATCCATTTAGCTAGCTAATTTAAGAGACCCAGAAGATTTATCTTTTGCTAGTCCCATAAATCCTGGCTAGAACACCAGGTGCTATAATCTTTTAAAAAAATGTTAGCTTTAGAAATTAAATAGAGCATTCACTCCATGGGTTGTCAATTCAAAGAAATGTTTTACATACAACAAAAGCTTAAAATGTAATATTTGTTATATCGTAAGAGAAGCTTTAATTTGTTATGTTATAAGAGAAGAAAAACAACCGAGTTTGTGAATAACATGCTGGCAAATGACTATTTTGAGTAAGATTTGAAAAACATATTGGAATTGATATTTTAGGGACAAATGTTACTTTGAAAACAGGTGTCATACACCATCCGTCCCCCTAGTGAGTACAATTACTTGGTTTCCAGTGGAGACTCTACTTCCAAAGCAAAAGGAGAAATACAAAAAAAAAAAAAAAAAAAAAAAAAAAACATTTCAAAGAGCTTAGCTGTTTATTTTATTTATTTATCTCTTGGTCGTCTTTCCTAATCACAGAGAAACCCCTGTCTGATTAATGAACAGTTTCTGGCTCTGTTTCAGAATCTGGCTGCAGTACATTTGCTATTTGATATCTGAGATATGTACAACATGTTCACAGTGAATTCTTCAACTGAAAACAGTAGAGTTCAAATAAAGTCAATTAATTCACAGAGTGAATGGATGGAAGCCCAGAATCGCATGTCTTGTGGAGGCCTTTTTGTTTCACTTGCCAAAAGATATCTGTTTATAAATGCAGTAAACATAACTAGTTGAAACTTATGGCAGCTACAACCTGATGCGGTTTCCCCCCTGTGTTATGGCTGATCTGAGATAATTGAGTTATATTTTACATACATTTCAAACATGCTCCCTTTGATCCCCTCCCCCACAATGCAGTTATGTTCTTTCTGCTCTGACAGGAAGGACTTTTCCCTTTCCTCATTTCCTCTCATTCTTTCCCTCACTTCCAACTCCCTCCTATTTCCTCCTCTGTGTTCCTTTTCTTTTCCTCCAAGATTTTCTTCCAATTCTCTTAATTTCTATGTTTTTTTTCTTTATTATATCTGTTTCCACTTTTCTTCTTTATTTTCCTCCCTTTCCTTCTTTCTTCTCTCTCCAGCCCTCCTCTACTAGGGTCCCTGAAATTGCTTTCTTGCAGATGCACGAAGTCAAAGTTCCTTCAAGGGCACTGGGAGCTTTATTCCCCTTGTTCTTTTGTTCTCCTATGCACACTTTGCACGATGTGGCTGTGGGTGGGTGTCAGCAAGGAGTAGTTTTTTAATCTGTGGCTGTCACCCCACTTATTCACTTACCTTGGTCCTGTCACCTACAGCTGGTTTTTGTTTATATGTTTGGGATTTTTCTATGTTGGTTTCCTCCTTCTTGCTCCAGTTTCATGCTGTGTGTGAATCGTGGCCTGACTCTTAGCCTTTTGGCTAGTGACTGGACAGCTCTCTTTGGAACTCAGTATTTATTTGGATGCTGTCCTGATATAAATAAAATAGCAAACCTGGATCATATTTTGACAGGCCCAGTAATCGTGATTCTGAAGAAGTATTTACTTTGACTTTTAAGGATAGCTACCTCCCTGGAATTCCTGGCTAGTCCTTCCCATGATGTTACATGGCATTGATCCTTTCTTAAATACTGTGGCCAGGCTCCATCAAACTTGGCTACGACCTCTTGGACATTTTATGTTGAACCCTGGGATGCTTTCTGCAGGAACCAGCAAACAGGAGTGTCAGCAGCCTAGTGTGTCAGCAGAGCCCATTTTCCTCCTTTACCTAGGGATCTTATTTCTATCCCTCCCAGCCCTGCACATTTCTTCTTTATTTCCCCTTCCTCAAAAATTAGCAAGAGTTTAAAGCAGGAAAAATAATTCCTCTCCTTGCTGGAAATACTATTTTCTTCTGACATTTTTTTTCTTCAATATCTATTTTTTTCTCTAACTCGTTATCTCTTTTTCTTCTTAGTGTCCCTTGCCAATATCACATTTCTGCTGGATCTTTAAACATTAGTTCACATGTTGGTACCCTTTTCTCACTCACATCCATTCTTACTGATTCTCCAGCCATTACATTGCTAGTTGTGCCTAATGATTTTTTGTCAGTTCTTCTGGTTCCATTCATTCTGGGCATTTAATGTTAACAGACCTGAATTCCCAGATTATAAAATAAACATTTTCCTCAGTGCCATTGTGAGCTTTCGATGATGACATAACATTTCCATGTGAAGCACAAACTTCTCAATAATAATGTCTAACATTTACTAAGAGAAGCTGAATTTCACAGACTCCTTTAAGCATTTTGTATGCCTTTTTCAATGAATGATCACAGTGCCCTATTGTCAGAAATTACTGTTGTCTCATTTTTTTTTTTTTTTGGATGAGGCTAAAAAGCAATATGTTAATCTCAGGACTCATTTGCAGGATAAAGAAACTGAGTTTTCTTGATTTAGGAAAAAAAAGAACTTATTAAAAGAATGTCAGTTTGATCAGTGAATCAGATTCAGAGGTTACTGAACAAAAACTCCACCCAAAATCCACCCCAGAAAACTGATTAAAAATTAATAAATAGACGTTGCTGCTGTTACCATCCATTGAGCTAGTGATTATAGTGGACATTGGCAACTGACATTATTATGGTGCTATCTTTCGATGATAATCTCTAATGGGATGCATTCTCTGTGACCCTGCTTCTTTGGGTTATGAGTGTTCAGTTGAGAGCTCATGGTGGATGTTGATAATTTGCAGATTCAAGTGACCAAGTCCAGTCCACTGTAGAGGCTCAAAAGCAGCATCTGGCTTCTTTAACTTCTGTGCTGAGAGTTGGGCTCTGTCCCCATCAATATTTATAAGATAGAGAATACTCTAAACATAGGAATGGGGTTAGATCATAGGTAATTAAAAAGAGCGTCAAATGTCCATTACAAGCAACTTGGCTAAAGTCACAATGCTGAGAGTTGTCCAGGGAGGGTTTGATAAGACTCAGGAATTTACTGTTGTATCATGCTGCCTCCCATACTAGAAATGGAAGCTAGAAGAGGAAAAAACATTTATGCCAAATCATGCATCCTAAAACTCCAAATGTCGGAAGCTTCCCTAATGGTGACTTTGACTAGAATTCTTTATAGAATTCTCACTCCACCCACTTCAGACAAGCTGTCTTCACAAACCCCAAATTTGGATAATTACGTCACTGCACATTGGTATGGTGCTACCTGACTTTT
Organism: Urocitellus parryii; assembly: GCF_045843805.1. Classification (NCBI taxonomy): domain Eukaryota; kingdom Metazoa; phylum Chordata; class Mammalia; order Rodentia; family Sciuridae; genus Urocitellus; species Urocitellus parryii. The sequence goes on along the minus strand of NC_135541.1, from coordinate 42,952,324 downwards.
ACCCCTATTTTCTGATCTTGGCATCTGAGTTTCTGATCTGGCATCTCTCTCCTAGATTTCAGAATTTTGGCTGCGTATTTCCTTTGGCTCATGCTACTGTTTCCTGGTAGATAACATTCTCCTTTGTTAGTACATGTGCTTGTTAAACAAACATATAGTCCTCTCTTACCTCTCAGGCGCTTCCCCATATATTAGCTCATTTAATCCTTATAACAAATCTATAGAGGGCATTAGTGTTGCCGTGTTTCAGATAAAGACACTAAGGTTCAGAGAGATTAAATAGTTTACACCAGTTACTACACCTTATAAATAGAAGCTCTTGGATGTAAACCAGCATCATCCGACTTGAGTGTGTTCTCAGTCCAACACGTCCTTTCGCCTTTCTCCTACTCACTCTTTTTCACTGTTCACAGCTAAGGGAGTTACTCAGTGCGCAGAGGGCTTTCTTTGACCCCATTCCCTTCACTCATCACAAGGCATCTTACTGCTTTTAACCCTTTACATTCTAGCACCATCTCAGATTGGAAAGTTGAACATCTATTTTTTTTAAACTTCATTTTGGATAGCAACTGATTAGATTAACATTTTTTCAGAAAATGAACTTTATTATTATCATTATTATTATTATAAGTAGTAGTAGTAGTAGTAGTAGTAGTAATAGAACCAGGAATTGAATCCAGTGGTGCTTAACATTGAGTCACATTTAGCTGTTTTACTTTTTATTTTGAGACAGTGTCTCCATAAGTTGCTTAGAGCCTCACTAGTTGCTGAGGCTGGTCTCAAACTTGCCATCCTCCTGACTCAGCTTCCTGAGTTACTGGAATTACAAGTATACACCACTGCATCCAGCATCCAGAAGCTAAACTTTGAGTGTAAAGTATGTTAACAAAAGTGTCAATTCATTTATTTTCATACTATTAGTAATTTGTAGGCTAATCAGAAAAAGCATATATCAAATACTTACTGTGCCATAGATAAAGTTACATTTTTACCCAGTGTACAAAATATTTAGTTGTGTTTATTATCTCTACTTTAAGATAAAAATGAGGCTCAAAAAAGTGATGTCTATGCCTAAGGCTGCACCGCTAAGCAAGTAACAGTGCTAGTTTTCTCTTAAAAAGTTTTCCCACAGCATATGGACTAAAACACAAAGGTAAGGAAGCAGGAATATGTGCCAGGCTCAAAATAATTGAGAAGGCCACCCAGGAATACATACTTGCCTCAGAATGAGGCTTAATCAGAATGGAAGAGAGTAACTACCATCCCATAGCACCAGGCTAAAAGCACTGGGTAACAAATGGTATGTGTGAGAGAGCCCCTATTGCATGCCGTGTGAAGAGAAAATAAAATTATAACAGTAGAATATACAATGGAAAATAAACCTTCCAGATCAATCCACCCTAAAGCAAGCAGGATTACAAACAAACAAACCACAACAGCAAAAACAAAAACCAGTAATTACCCTAAAAGAAAACATCTTGGTGTATCATACCCATGTGTGTATCATTATATTCAAATGAACCCCAATATTATGTATAACTATAATGCACTAATAAAAACATAAAGAGACTGCTTAGAACAAAGGAACGTGAGAGAATCTTGAAGTAAACCAGAGAAGACAGTTGAATTACCTAAGGAGAAATAAAAAAAAATAATAATTACAGCAGACTCCTGAGAAATTGTATTGCTGTGGTGTGGATAAGCATTGTCCAAAGACCTATGTGTCACAGGGCTTGGGCCCCAGGATGGTGCTGTTGGGCAGAGGTGAAAACTAGGAGCCCAGGCTTAGTGGCAGGTCCCTCCACTGTGGGACCATTCTCTTAAATGGGATTTCAGGACTCTTGTCTCTTCCTCTAGGTTTTTCTGGCTGAAGTAGTGAGAAGTTTGCCGTCATGTGCTCCTGGCAGGCTGGCCTAGATTATCAGAGGCCCAAAGATCATAGGGCCACTCAATAATGGACCCAAATCTCCAAAACCATGAGCCTGAATCATCCTTTCTTTTTATATGTTAATTGCCACAGGTATTTTTCTGTGATAATGAAAAGATGAATAAAGCACATTTACATCAGAAGATAAGTGCTCAAAGTGCTGAAAGAAAATACAAGTAAGACTTGATGGAGGAGCTTGGAAGAGATTATACCCCTTTGCTGAAAAAAATAGGGAACTGGACAAAATACTGATGGTCCTGGTCTTACAGTGGTTTGATTTAGGATGTTTTTACCTTATGATGGTGTGAAAGCACATCCAGGCAATCATTCCGATGTTTTATTTTCAGTGTAGTAGTAATAAAAATATCTTATATGAGATATTTGACTTTATTATAAAGTAGCCTTTGTGTTAGATTATTTTGTCCAATTTAGGCTAATGTAAGTGTTCTATTCTTGAGAACATTTAAGGTATGCTTGGCTCAGCCATGATGTTCAATAGGCTAGGTGCATGAGATGCATTTTTGATTTATAATATTTTCAACTTACAGTGAGTTTATTGAAATGTACCCTATCATAAGTTGAGGAGGATCTGTTTATGAAATAATTTTTCACATGCTGGGCAACAAATACTATAGAATAGTAATCTGTTAGAAGTGGGGGAAATATGATCTATGAATGTCCTAGAGGAACTTTCTGAACTTCATTGCAGGGAGGGAAATCTCACATAGAGCATGACATTCTCCATGTGAGTTAGGAAAACAGGACTCAGATAGAGGTAGCAAACATTTTGTAGTCACATTATGGGATGGAGGAGAGCTATGAACAGAAAAGTTTCAGAAATGTGCATGCAGGAACCTTTGAATCCTTAGCTGAAATCTTATCTATTTAGGCACAGAATGATATTTCACAAGGTTGATCAAGAGCTCGCACTGGAGAGGGAGATGTCAGAAAAATGTTTGAATAGAATAGACAGATTGCATTGAATACACAAAAAAATCAGTGGAGGCTTATGCCTTAGAAGGTTAATAGAATAATAGCAACAGCAGGGGATACACTCATCCTGCTAATTCTTAGAAACAAAACTTGAAAAGAGAAAAAGGATCTTCAATAACTTACTGTTGGCTCAAACAAATTTCCAACTTAAGATAACACCAAAATTCAAATATTCAATAATCCAGAATCCAATAAAAATATTCTAGACATGAAAAAAACTGAAAGTATTGACTTAAAATTGGAAGAAACTTTTGTAAATAGAAACAGAACCAGAAATGTCAGACAAGAACTCTACCTTTTATTACTAATTTATTAAATATTAAAAATACACTCAAGGACTTAAAGGAAATCATAAAAACCACAAAGAAATGAATAATAGACATGAAAAAGAAAAGACTTCATTTCAAGAGATGAAAAAACACAATATCTGAGATGGAAAAGAAATTTACTAGGTTGAATTAAGAAGCAGATTAGAAAATGCAGATCGGTGTACTTGAAATATCCTAACAAATCTCCAGTGAGAAAAAAAGGGTTAAAAATGAACACAGACCTGCTTCTACTGCTTATCAAGATGGAAGATCAGGTACCCCCATTGGGAGTGGGGGCTGTGCAGAACTGCGACCCACCGGCCTAGAGGCCTGCCAGCTTGGTAGACACGTCACACCAATTGGAATGGGGACCCAGCAGAGCCGCCACCCACATCCAGATCAGGACCAACGACCCCAGGGCGTGGTAGTTACGTTACCACAATTGGAGTGGGGGCAGAACAGAGCCGCCACCCGTGCCCACAGGGGGGGCAGACCTGAGACTGATCAGCGTGGTAGACAGATCACCCTAATTAGAGGAGGAGCACAGCCACTACCCGCCCTGCAAGGGAGACTTCCCAACTATACAAGAGCAATATAAATTAATAGGGGGTAAATTTAAAAAACACAACAGTTGCACCAAGCAGAAAGAAACAGGAGCAGTATGAAAAGACAAGGAAAGAAAGGACCACAAGCAATGCAGGTCAACTCAACTTTAGAAGAGGTAATAGCTGCAACAGATGGAATGTCAGATAAAGAGTTCAGGATATATATGCTTCAGATAATCTGGAGTCTCAAGGAAGACATGAGACAGCAAAATCAGACAATGAAAGATCACATTGACAAACAAATCCAGGAAGTAAAAGATCAATTTCACAGGGAGATAGAGGTAATAAAAAAAAAAACAAATAGAAATCCTAGAAATGCAGGAAACAATAAACCAACTTAAAAACTCAATTGAGAATACTACCAGCAGAGTAGATCACTTAGAAGAGAGAACATCAGACAATGAAGACAAAGTATTTCAACTTGAAAAGAACATAGACAGCTCAGCAAGTCTGCTAAGAAACCATGAGCAGAACATCCAAGAATTATGGGACAATATCAAAAGACCAAATTTAAGAGTCATTGGGATACAGGAAGGCACAGAGCTCCAAACCAAAGGAATAAACAGTCTATTCAGTGAAATAATACGAGAAAACTTCCCAGACTTGAAGAATGAGACAGAATCCCAAATCCTAGAAGCCTACAGGACGCCGAACGTGCAAAATCATAAGAGATCCACACCTAGACACATTATAATGAAGATGTCCAACATACAGAATAAGGAGAGAATTTTAAAAGCTGCAAGAGAAAGAAAGCAGATTACATTTAGGGGTAAACCAATCAGGATAACAGCTGATCTCTCAACACAGACTCTGAAAACTAGAAGATCCTGGAATAACATATTTCAAACACTGAAAGAAAATGGGTTCCAACCAAGAATCGTGTATCCAGCGAAATTAAGCTTCAGGATAGAAGATGAAATTAAAACCTTCCACGATAAACAGAAGTTAAAAGAATTCACAGCTAGAAAACCATCTCTTCAAAAAATCCTTGGCAAAACATTACAGGAAGAGGAAATGGAAAATAACATTGAAAACCAACAATGGGAGGTAGGACAGTAAAGGGGGGAAAGTAGTCAAAGAGGATAACAAATCAGGTTTAGTAACATCAATAAACAAATATGGCTAGAAGAACAAACCATATCTCAATAATAACCCTAAATGTTAATGGCTTAAACTCACCAATTAAGAGACACAGGCTAGTAGAATGGATCACAAAACAAGACCCAACAATATGCTGCCTACAGGAGACGCATCTGATAGGAAAAGATATTCATAGACTGAAGGTGAAAGGTTGGGAAAAATCATACCACTCATATGGGCTGCGGAAACAAGCAGGAGTGGCCATACTCATATCTAATAAAATAGATTTCAAGCCAAAGTTAATCAAAAGGGATAAAGAAGGCCACTTCATACTGCTCAAGGGAACCATACACCAACAAGACATAACAATCATAAATATATATGCCCCAAATAATGGTGCAGCTGTGTTCATCAAGCAAACTCTTCTCAAGTTCAAGAGTCTAATAGACCACCATAAAATAATCATGGGAGACTTCAACACACCTCTCTCACCACTGGAGAGATCTTCCAAATAAAAGTTAAATAAGGAAACAATAGAACTCAATAACACAATTAACAACCTAGACTTAAATGACATATATAGACTATACCACCCAACATCAAGTAGTTACACTTTTTTCTCAGCAGCACATGGAACCTTCTCAAAAATAGACCATATATTATGTCACAGGGCAACTCTTAGACAATATAAAGGGGTAGAGATAATACCATGCATCTTATATGATCACAATGGAATGAAACTGAAAATCAATGACAAAAGAAGGAAGGAAAAATCAAGCATCACTTGGAGAATGAACAATAGGTTGCTGAATGATCAATGGGTTTTAGAGGACATCAAGGAGGAAATTAAAAACTTCCTAGAGTTAAATGAAAACACAGACACAACATATTGGAATCTATGGGACACATTGAAAGCAGTACTAAGAGGAAAATTCATTGCTTGGAGTTCATTCCTCAAAAAAAGAAAAAACCAACAAATAAATGATCTCATACTTCATCTCAAAATCCTAGAAAAAGAAGAGCAAAACAACAGCAAAAGAAGTAGAAGGCAAGAAATAATTAAAATCAGAGCTGAAATTAATGAAATCGAAACAAAAGAAACAATTGAAAAAATTGACAAAACTAAAAGTTGGTTCTTTGAAAAAATAAATAAAATTGACAGACCCTTAGCCATGCTAACGAAGAGAAGAAGAGAGAGAACCCAAATTACTAGCATACGGGATGAAAAAGGCAATATCACAACAGACACTTCAGAAATACAGAAGATAATTAGAAATTATTTTGAATCCTTATACTCCAATAAAATAGAAGATAGTGAAGGCATAGATAAATTCCTTAAGTCTTATGATCTGCCCAGATTGAGTCAGGAGGATATAGACAACCTAAACAGACCAATAACAATAGAGGAAATAGAAGAAACCATCAAAAGACTACCAACTAAGAAAAGCCCAGGACCGGATGGGTATACAGCAGAGTTTTACAAAACCTTTAAAGAGTAACTAACACCAATACTTTTCAAGCTATTTCAGGAAATAGAAAAAGAGGGAGAACTTCCAAATTCATTCTATGAGGCCAACATCACCCTGATTCTGAAACCAGACAAAGACACTTCAAAGAAAGAAAACTACAGACCAATATCTCTAATGAACATTGACGCAAAAATCCTCAATAAAATTCTGGCGAATCGGATTCAAATACATATCAAAAAAATTATACACCATGATCAAGTAGGATTCATCCCTGGGATGCAAGGCTGGTTCAATATATGGAAATCAATAAATGTTATTCACCACATCAACAGACTTAAAAATAAGAACCCTATGATCATCTCGATAGATGCAGAAAAAGCATTCGACAAAGTACAGCATCCCTTTATATTCAAAACTCTAGAAAAATCAGGGATAACTGGATCATACCTCAACATTGTAAAAGCAATCTATGATAAGCCACAGGCCAGCATCATTCTGAATGGAGAAAAATTGAAGGCATTCCCTCTAAGATCTGGTACAAGACAGGGATGCCCTCTCTCACCACTTCTGTTCAACATAGTCCTCGAAACACTGGCCAGAGCAATTAGGCAGACGAAAGAAATTAAAGGCATAATAATAGGAAAAGAAGAACTTAAATTATCACTATTTGCAGATGATATGATTCTATACCTAGCAGACCCAAAAGGGTCTACAAAGAAGCTATTAGAGCTAATAAATGAATTCAGCAAAGTGGCAGGCTATAAGATCAACACGCATAAATCAAAGGCATTCCTGTATATCAGGGACAAATCCTCTGAAACGGAAATGAGGACAACTACTCCATTCACAATATCCCCCCCAAAAATAAAATACTTGGGAATCAACCTAACAAAAGAGGTGAAAGATTTATACAATGAAAATTACAGAACCCTAAAGAAAGATATAGAAGAAGACCTTAGAAGATGGAAAAATATACCCTGCTCATGGATAGGCAGAACTAACATCATCAAAATGGCGATATTACCAAAAGTTCTCTATAAGTTCAATGCAATGCCAATCAAAAACCCAACAGCATATCTTGTAGAAATAGATAAAAGAATCATGAAATTCATATGGAATAATAAAAGACCCAGAATAGCAAAAACAATGCTAAGCAGGAAGTGTGAATCAGGCAGTATAGCGATACCAGACTTCAAACTATACTACAGAGCAATAGTAACAAAAACAGCATGGTACTGGTACCAAAACAGGCGGGTGGACCAATAGTACAGAATAGAGGACACAGTAACCAATCCACAAAACTACAACTATCTTATATTTGATAAAGGGGCTAAAAGCATGCAATGGAGGAAGGATAGCATCTTCAACAAATGGTGCTGGGAAAACTGGAAATCCATTTGCATCAAAATGAATCTGAATCCCTATCTCTCGCCATGCACAAAAGTTAACTCAAAATGGATCAAGGAGCTTGATATTAAATCAGAGACACGGCATCGGATAGAAGAAAAAGTTGGTTATGATCTACATGCTGTGGGATCGGGCTCCAAATTCCTCAATAGGACACCCATAGCGCAAGAGTTAACAACTAGAATCAACAAATGGGACTTACTCAAACTAAAAGGTTTTTTCTCAGCAAAAGAAACAATAAGAGAGATAAACAGGGAGCCTACATCCTGGGAACAAATCTTTACTCCACACACTTCAGATAGAGCCCTAATAACCAGAATATACAAAGAACTCAAAAAATTAGACAATAAGATAACAAATAACCCAATCAATAAATGGGCCAAGGACCTGAACAGACACTTCTCAGAGGAGGACATACAATCAATTAATAAGTACATGAAAAAATGCTCACCATCGCTAGCAGTCAGAGAAATGCAAATCAAAACTACCCTAAGATACCATCTCACTCCAGTAAGATTGGCAGCCATTAGGAAGTCAAACAACAATAAGTGCTGGAGAGGATGCGGGGAAAAGGGCACTCTTGTCCATTGCTGGTGGGACTGCAAATTGGTGCAGCCAATTTGGAAAGCAGTATGGAGATTTCTTGGAAAGCTGGGAATGGAACCACCATTTGACCCAGCTATTCCCCTTCTTGGTCTATTCCCTAAAGACCTAATAAGAGCATGCTACAGGGACACTGCTACATCGATGTTCATAGCAGCTCAATTCACGATAGCAAGACTGTGGAATCAGCCTAGATGCCCTTCAATAGATGAATGGATAAAAAAAATGTGGCATTTATACACTATGGAGTATTACTCTGCATTAAAAAATGACAAAATCATAGAATTTGGAGGGAAATGGATGGCATTAGAGCAGATTATGCTAAGTGAAGCTAGTCAATCTTTAAAAAACAAATACCAAATGACTCCTTTGATATAAGGGGAGTAAACAAGGACAGGGTAGGGACGAAGAGCTTGAGAAGAAGATTTACATTAAACAGGGATGAGAGGTGGGAGGGAAAGGGAGTGCGAAGGGAAATCGCATAGAAATGGAAGGCGATCCTCAGGGTTATACAAAATGACATATAAGAGGAAAGGAGGGGTAAGACAAGATAATACAAATGGAAGAAATGATTTACAGTAGAAGGGGTAGAGAGAGAAAAGGGGAGGGGAGGGGAGGGGAGGGGAGTGGGGATAGTAGAGAATAGGACAGACAGCAGAATAAATCAGACACTAGAAAGGCAATATGTCAATCAATGGAAGGGTAACTGATGTGATACAGCAATCTGTATACGGGGTAAAAGTGGGAGTTCATAACCTACTTGAATCAAACCGTGTAATATGATGTATTAAGAACTATGTAATGTTTTGAACGACCAATAATAAAAAAAAAGATGGAATAACAGGGAGTAGATTCAGTGTCCCACTAAATAAATAGCTAAATATCTAAGAAACAACAGTGGCAACAATAACAAATAAGAAAACCCCAAATAAAAGACAGAGATTTTCAAAATAGATAAGACACAAATGAACAGAGTCCTAAAATTTTCCCATATTAGAGAGAAATCCACAGAGACTGTTGGATCCTGTGAGTAGAGAAGATGGAACCCAAGACACCTAGAGTTTGCAGATGCATTTGAACTGAAAGTGAACTACAGAGATGTATAGAAAATTCCCCCTTAGTATTTGACAGAGGAATCAGCCAAAGCTTATAGGGAGTCTGTTTCAGAATAAGGAAGGAATCCCATAAAGGATAGAGGGAACAATGCCTTGTTTTTTTTTTTTTTTTTTTTTTTTTTAATGCCTTGTTTTCACACAGGGCTGGGAACAGTTGCTATTTCTGCCAGTTGGCCTGAAAAATTTTATCATTCATTGGGATTTAGGAAGAGTATCCAGAGAATTTGCCTTATAAATGGGGAATAAAATAGCCTTAGGTTGACCACTACTCTGATTATACCTAACAAATCTTAAAAGCAAAATCTGAAAGAAATAAACCTTCCAGTTAATTTCTTCCAAGAAGAAAATCCATAAATATTGATTGGTATACAAAAAAAATGCAGCATTAAACAAAATAAAATTCAGAATGTTGAGCATTAATTAAAAAAAACAGGTATATACAACAAACAAGAAAAATATGATCCATGATGAAACAGATAATTGATCTCCTGATATTGACCCAGAGCTAACAAAGATGCGGTGTTAGCAGGCAAGCATGTCAATGCAGCTATAACCCTAGTCCATATGTTCAAAACGTTTAGTGGAAACATGGAAAGTAGAAAAAGATGAACATTTTTTAGAGATGAAACTTCTAAAGATGGAAACTATCAATGAGTGAGAGTAGGATGAAAAACAGTTGATGGTAATAACTGTAAATTAGACATTATGGGAGAATTCGTGAACTTGAAGGTGTAGCAATAGAAACTATCGAAAATAAAACACAGAAAAAAATAATTTTTAAAAGTGAAAAAAATAACACGGTGTGGAACAACTTCAAGACCCACATTGATACAATTGGGTCACTGAGGACAAAGAGAAGGGAAGATACCATCACCAAAATTGTTCCAATTTAATCAGTGTTATAAACAAAGTCAAGATCGGTGGATTTCAGATGCAAAGCACATGAAGAAAACCACACCAAGGAATATAATCAAATTTCTCAAAACCAGTGATAAAGAGAAAAAAATTAAAGAAAATTAGATTAAAAAGAGAAGTCTAGAGGAACAAAGTTAAAGATGACAGTGAATTATCAGAAATGCCATAAGAAGGCTAGAGTTGTGGCTCAGTGGTAGAGCATTCGTCTAGCATGTGTGAGGCACTGGGTTTGATTCTCAGCACCACATGAAAATAAATAAAATAAAGATCCATTGACAACTAAACAATATTAAAAAAAGAAATAAACCTGTTTTTAAAAAAATTCCAATACATAAAAATGCAATAAGAAAACAGTAGAACACCATCTTAACAATTTGGAAAGAAATCAACCATTACCAGAATGTTCTAAATTGAACTCAATACCAAACAAACTATATGTAGAGTTTTGAAAATATAGAAATTGATGATATGACTCTAACATTTATGGAAAGGGGAAAAAGGCTAGAATAGACAAAATAATTTTAAAAAAGAACAAAGTTGGAGTATTTACATTTCTTGTTTCAAGACTTACTATAAAGCTACAGTAATCTAGACCATGGGTTATTAGAGCGAGGAGAACAAATATATCAAGGAAACACAAGAGAGTTCAGAAAGAGACTTACCCATGATTGCCAACTAATTTTCAACAAAATTTCTAAAGCTATCCAGTGGGAAATGATAGTTATTTTCACAGATCATGTTAGAGGATCTAGTCAGGCACACTTGGGGCGGGGACACTTTGACAGTTACTTCACACAATGCAGAAAGATAAACTCAGAGTAGGTCATAGAGCTAAATGTACTTGTTAAAAATTGAAAACTTCTAGAAGAAATCACAGGAGAAAATCTTGCAAATTTGAGATAGGAAAAGATTTCTTAAACAGGAGTCAAAAAATTTAAAACTCTGAATGCATAAAAAGATAAATTAGGCTTCATCAAAATTTAAAAAAAACATAGCTTTTTGAAGGGGATGTGGCTCAAGCTGTAGCGCGCTCGCCTGGTATGCGTGCAGTCCGGGTTCGATCCTCAACACCACATACAAACAAAGATGTTGTACCCGCCGATAACTAAACAATAAATATTAAAAAAAAAAGAATACAAAGAAGCAGCAGAAAATTGGAAAGAATGTTAAGACTATATACGTCTGGTAAAGGACTGATAATACACAATATATAATGATGTTCTACAACTCAATAATAAAAAAAGACTGTAGAACCAAGTGTGGAGAAAGTGATTATCTTATGCACAGCTTATGACTGTGTAAAATGTTATAACCAGGACAGTGGTGATGGAATTAAGTGGCCTGGGTACATGCTGACCAAGGTAAAATTATGTAAAATAAAGCTCCTTGGCCATTGATGAGTCTCTAATTCAGCAGGCATGAAGCTACGTTTCTAACTTTCCTTTCTTAAGAGATACCTTAATTATGTGCAGGCAACCAAAGCAGGGATAAGAAATTACCTTTATACAGAAACTCTCAGAATTGCTTTGACTTTAAGACCAAGCACAGTCTTTGCTCAACCATTGAAGTTTAGCTTAGCAAATTTAACAATCGTGTGAAGGATGTTCTGTGGGTATTTGGATAGTTAAAGGATGTAGGAATCTTGGTTCTAAGTCTGATTTTAAAGAACTCCTAGTTCAGTAGGGACAACAGATCCCAGCCAGGATTTCAACACACTCCCATATATACAAACCCAGAGATGTGGTGAAGGCAAAATCTCCTAACTTATACTGGTGAGGAAAATTAAAATGTAATAAAGAATAAAATAAAAATTTCCAGACGTTGTGCCTGAATGCTGAGTTGGAGTGTGCTTAAAGGAAATGGGATGGGTGCCCCACGGCAGACATCTGCATGTAGGGAGGGAGTGGTCAGGGCCTGGAAGATACCTGAAGAAGCAGTTAATTCACACTATCAATGTCAGAGCCTCTGCACTTCTCATCTTGACTTCACAAGAACCCTAGGGTTTTGAGAAATATTTATAGGTGTTGTTTTTCAAAGTAAAATGATATCCAAACACAGGTATCAAACACAAATTTAAACCAAATTTTAAAATTTTAATTATAGGCTTTTTCAGAGCATTTGATATATCAATATGAATTGTTATTTTTGAAGATGGATACAAATACAGTGTGCAACAATTCTAGGCTTATCTGACCACAGAACTCTGTGTGTGTGTATGTGTGTGTGTATATATGTGTGTGTGTGTGTGTGTGTGTGTGTGTGTGTGTGTGAAAACTCTACAAACATCTCAACTATGTTTCTTGGGAACCATATAAGACACATTGTACCCCATTCATTCCTTAACTTTGCTGTTGGTATCTGCCCGGTGTATTTAAACATATGTTTATGGTCAACTTTTCTTGGTTCTCTTTCTTACTCTTTCTTAAATGATCAGAATCTCACACTGAATTGGTTTGGGACCTCTTATAGGAAAAAAAATCAATCATTTCGTCATCATACTGCAGCAGTCACAATCCAGTGAGGATCAGATTAGTCATTCTGGTGGCCACTGCCTCCCCAGGGCCAGATCAGAGCCTTGGGTCATTCCAAGCAGACCGTCCACCAGTGGAGGTGGAGTTCTGTCTCCTGAGGGCTCAGTCAACACTCCTGCTCAAAGCCTCACAGTCAACTCATGGAGCACCTGTTCCCTTTCTCTACTGCACCTCAAAGCTTCCCTGGAAAGGAACCTGGGTACCCAGCACCTCACATGGGACTCTGACATTTGTCCTCTTCCAGCTCCGAAGCCTTCTTTGAGGAGCTGAGAAATCTGAATGCCCACATTAGCCTAAGGTTTCCGAAGGTCTGTGTGGTTTACTTCTTTCCAGGCAGAGGCTCACTCTCTTGTTAGCAGATAAAGAAGGGAAGTTTAGAGAGGCTAATGATTTGTCCAAAGTGTCAGACTCAGATTAAGATGGCCTGGAAGCCTGGCTCTTATTTCCTACCCTCTTTTGTTTCTTGGTGCTTAACATGCAAGGCCAGCTAAGAACCCTCCTCCCTCTTATCATTTGAATGCCTCACAGTGTAAGTAGTTCAGACTGTTTTTTTTACTTTCATCCCCCCCCCCTTTTAAACAGGATAATCTCCAAGAAATTCCCTTGAGGCCGCCTCCAAACATCCTCGATCCAGATTCTTGTAAGTGAAGAAACCTTTTGAGATTTGGTAACTATTTTCAGCACCGCATTAAGATGTGCCCTCTAAATTTTGTGTGAGATTAAGGTTCCCAAGGGTACATTCCAAACATTGTTACAGCACTTCTTGGCCAACATTTCTCTACAGTATCTGCTTATAGTGCCTACCTACTGCTTCTCAGATATCCCAAGATTAACCCAAATCATTGCCTTATTGGATGTCTATTAGTATTATCCACTTGATAAAAACCATGCCTGCCAGCACCTTAGCAAATTGTCATAACTCAGTTTATTATTATTGCCCATAATAATAATAATAATCATTTCTGATGGCATAAATGAACACATTCTTTATGTACTCTTAGGTCAGAGATTTCTGAGTATTTCATATCTAGTTTTGATCCTTGTGATATATCCTAAGAAAAAAAAAACATGTACTTCTAATTTGATCATGAAGGTTACTGTTTGAATAGATTTTTTTTTTTTCCTTTTTGGGTGGACTTTAGGCATTTGGCTTATTTAAATTGACACAGAAAGTATAAACCTGACTTCCTGACGTTCTGGAGACTTCAAGAGTCAATGGCTTCTGGCAATGAGCCACACAGGCTTCCACTTGGCTTTAAGTTGGCTCCAACACACCAGTTTTATAGAATTTTGTGTATGTCATATATCAATGAAAAATATTCTAACACAAAGCCAGAAAGCCTGTGATTGTAACTAGCTATTGAATAAACTTTCTCATTAACATTCTTTTCCGAACTGTTGTAATTTTCTTATAGATCTTTGTTTTGTTTGTTTGTTGTTTTATTTTTTAATTTTGTTAAAAATTTGTTTGCAATCATACAGGCTTCTGTCTGTGGGGTACCTTCTTTGTATCAGATAATTTGAATATTTTTTATCCTTATATCATAGCTATAAGATAAGTATCATCAACTCCATTTTACAGATGAAGAAACTGTGGTCAGAACAATAAATGGCTTGCTCTTTAACTGCTACTAAATGATGCAGCAAATATTTAAACTAATATTCATCATGTACACACATTAAAATTAATTTAGTGTAATTTGAACATTATCTATACTCTAATCACTGCTCTATGAAGTTGAATCACATGAAATTGCTGATATTTCATCTTTTATAAAATAGCAATTTCATATGGTGTAATCTAAATTTGTCTTCTTTGATTCTAGAGAGAGCCTTGGGATGCAACTGTTGTTAATATCATTTCTACAGAAGAGGAAACTAAAGTTCAGCAAGATAAAATTATGTGCACAGTCCATAAGTGGTGTTGCTCTCTTCCTCCCTCCAGGGAACTCTTTACTGTGAAGTGGTGACCAGGATGAAGTGATATGACACTTCAATTGTACCCAGTGGTGGCAATTCTGAGTTTGTTAGTTCATTCGCTTCATTCAGTATATTAAGCACAGACCATGCACCTGAGTCACCCGTATTCCACCTGAGAGAAACCGTAAACAATAAAATGGACATCAAGCCAGTTAGTTCAGATTTGGGTTTTTTAAAGAAATAAGAAAGCAAAACCATTTTAAATAAATGACTATGTATGCACATCTTGAAAATTCAGAGGATGTGTGTTGTTACTGGAGCAATGTGTAACCTTTTAAATTGTTGATTTCTAATGTAACTATACCCTTTGGATAACACAGATATTTGTTAAGGAGTCACATTCATTGTGCTCTCTGCCTGGGATGCTCAGTTCCTAACCATTTGATCTTTTAAGTCTTCTCTCAGTGGTCACTCTTTCTCTGTAAAAACCCTACAGTTTTTATTCACTTGAAAATGAACTGTCCATAATTTGGGCCTTTATTGCAATTTGTTTTAATTTTGGTAATATCATAAGTCCTAAATTTTTTTTAATTTTTTCTCCATACATCCAGCATTTACTATATATCTATAAAGTTCTAGTCAGGGTTAGGGGTCCTGAGGATATAGAGATTTAAAAAAAATCAGTTTCTACTATCAGGGGCTTATTTATGGAGACAGTTAAGTAAACAAACCTATCAACACAACTATAGTTAATTTTCATTTCAGCCCCACACATTTGAAAAATGTATTAACTATCATTAGTATCAGCTCATGATGGCTGTAATTATAGTGAATGGCTGGGAAATGGAAAGGGAAATGGGAGTTGGGGAGAAGAGAAGACATTTTCTTCCTTTGCTCCAGAATATAAACAGGAAACTTGTGATCATGTTTCTCTAGTCCACTCCAGCCTCCTGAACTGAGGATCAGCAATGACAGGTTACACAATGATATTGCCTCAGAGACAGAGAAAGCATAATCTTCCCATCTTTGGTGTGCCTATGATGGAAGCAGGGAGATTTCTGGGAAATGACTTTAATTCATTCACTACACTTATACCAGAGGTAAGGGCAGTCAGCCAAAGGGAGAGAGCTGTATCTAGAAAGGCCCGGAGGTAAGAGTGTGTGTGTGTGTGTGTGTGTGTGTGTGTGTGTGTGTGTGTGTGGTGTAAGAATAAGAACTCAAATAGGGCTTCTTTGGAGAGCAAAGTGGTGGTGGAAAGAATTGAGTGGTCAAGAGCAAGCAGTGAAATAATAGCATTTTAAAAAGTCACACTTGATGGTTTGGAGAACAGGGAACTTCTATCTTCTATCCACCCTAAGACTGTGGTCTGCCTGAGGGCAGAGATTTCAATCCGTTCACATCCCCATGCGCTGGTCTCCTTAACAACTCTGGATGCCTGAGCGTGGCTCTGCATTATATTGACACCTCTGATACCACCTCTTTCTCATTGTGGGTAAGCCAACTTGCAGGGCAGTGCATTTCAGAATGTTTCACATCTTGAAGGAGACAGTGAAGAGAGAGAGGCACTGTGGTAAAGAGAAGGGGTCTATTTGGAAGAAATAAAGAGGCTCCCATCCAGAATCACGGTGACACTAAAATAAGCATTCCTTCTCTGAATGATATTTGTTCCTGTTTACTTTCTTCCTTGTGGCACCGAGCTGGGCAGCATTTGCCATTTAGGCATAATTACTATTTTATTTTATTTTTTTTTCACAGTTAAGTGGAGCATTTGAGCACAGCTGAATTGCTGGGAGCCTTGGTGGAAGAAATCTATTAGTGAGATAGCTTGAAACAATACACAAAAGGCCACTGCGTGTGGTCTGCTCTCCACGCTTTCAACTTCCTTATGTGGAACAATAAATCTCCAAGTCAGCTAGAACGAGAGACTCCCATCCAAAGAGAGCTGCATTTGTATCTTTTATTCATTGGCAGGAACATTAGCTGTAGGAGGTATTCAAATCACACTTTTATTTAAACAAACACAGCTGGATCGCAGCCTCTTAATATAGCAATTCTCTAATGAAAAATAACAACATAGTATTTATCTCTTTTCTTTTGTGTGACTCTCAATTTGCTAAAATTAGGCAGACTTCAATCCCATACAAAATTGGCATGTTTTCATGACCAGAGCTCATCGCAACTAACTGCAAAATTATAATGGGGATGTAATTATAGGAGGGCATGTGAAATACACATCCTTTTGCTGCTGTAAGCTATATGGGGTTATACAATTATGTTGTAATAACATCATTTATCTTAAAGGAGTCAGACAGCTGACTTCATTTATTTAACTTGAGCACTCCAATTATGTGCTGTGTCAGTTTAACATAAATGTCTTGCCCAAAGAACACGGTGTAATAATAACAGTAATAGCAATAATAATAATAGCACACATTTGTATAGGGCTTTACTGAGGACAAAGCTTTCTCTCAATTGTGAACTTCCTGGAGTCTCGTCACAGCTCTGCAAGGCAGGCATCTATGCCTGCAATTCTATCTACCCCATTTTATTGATGAAAAACTGAGGTCTGGGGAAGTAGTGACATTGTCAAGATGGCATACATATAAGTAGTGAGATGAGAATAGGAAACGGAGGTTTCCTGGTGGTCTGCGGGGATCATTTCATCACCCTTGCCCATGTCACCAGGTTTTGGACACTTTGTTCTCCTCTATTATTTTATCTCATAGCAATCCTTTAAGGCAGTTGGAGCAGTCTCAGAGGATAGGAATCACAGGAACAAACTGTGTGACTTTGGGCAAATCCAATGAATTATTGGACCTCAAATTCCTCATTAGAAAAAAAAATAATAGTAGGATTACGCACTGAGCAGAGTGTTTAAGAATTAAGTGAGGTAATATTTGGGAAGTGCCTGGGCACAGGTGCTCAGAAAAAAATGAGTTTGTTCTCTTTTTCTATGGAACAAGAAAAAATTCTTCCATTGTACACAGGACAAAATTGCTATGCATTTTTGCTAAATTAGCTTGTGAACTCACCAAGTTAGTGTTAGGGCAGTGATAGAAGTTCACATCTTCCTATTCTAAGTCTACTTTTTACTTGCCTTGCAAGAAAAAGTAGAATAAGATACTTGTTTTTTTATTTGAACTAAATCTTTATTTATTTATTTTTACTCTTTGCATGAGTTGAGAAACTATAAGTGTCATGGGAAAGAGTAGGGTTCGGAGTTAGGAGGACTGTTATGGGCCTTCTGGCAGCAATGCTACTAAGTTATGTAAGTTGAGGCCAATTCTCTGATTTCTGTCCATCTGGGTTAGCCCATCTACCAATGTTATTTCTTTCCTGAGAGAAAGCCTGAGGCGTATAATGTTTCTGGAAGTAAAAGCTTGTAGAATAATAGATGTAGTTTGCTGCATGCTGGGCACTGTTAACACATTGCTCAAGAGACACTGCCTTCTTTAATCTTTGTAATCCCTGAAGGATGATATTGTCCCTGTTATAAAGATGAGGAAAAGAGACTAAACGTCTTGTCAAAGATGTATAAAATTTACATTTTGGTGAGTCCTATTTAATTAATCATTGAGGTGACTTAATAGTCAAGTTTCCTGAATAATTAAGTAGTTGAATGGGGGGAATGTAGGTGGGGTTTGTTCAGATGACTCCAATTTAATAAATGCAATGTATTATCATCTTTATAATTATTATGCTTCTTAGAGGAACTTTCCTCAAAAACATAATTTCCACAACATCAGTGTTTCTAATTGAGTCAGCAAGGAAGTTTCATACAAAGGAAAACTTAGTGAAGGCATTTCAGGACTTCAGCCTTGGGGCTCAGGTACCTTGAAAGTGGGTTGGCAGAGTTATTCAGAAAGATGCAATGACTTAGCCAGAAAGGGACAGGACAAAAGTTTTTGACTACACCAATATATACTTTTATTTCTTCTGTTTCTCTTGCTCTTTCCCCTGCTCATTCATTCATATGTCAAATTTGCTAAGATTTGAGTTAAAATAAAAAGTCCTACATTTACAGTGCTTTCCTGAAGCTGCAATGTCTTGGGGGAACATCCAAGTGAGAAGTCATTACAGTATAGAGAGATTATGGAGAGAGGGATGCCATTGCAGAAATTAGGCCTACGGTCAAAATTGGTGCAAAGCTTGGAGTTATCAATTCTGCTTAGAGGGTGGAATCATGCAAATTTTGCAGATGCCTAGTTCCTGAACAGAAGTCCCTCCTCAACCCCACCCTAGGTGCTTTTAATTTGAAGTGACAGAAGAAGTACATAAAATATTTATTTCAGAGGGGCTTTTATGGTAGAGACACTGGGTGTTTGACAGTACTTAAGGATGGCAACATGGCAAAACAAAAGGAACAATTATATACACATATTTGAATTTTAACATTAGCTTTCTCTTCACCTCTCATCTCTGCTTCATTCTTACTGCAGACTGGCCATCTCTAATTTTTGGTCACTTTGATAGTGAATATTTTTACTTTCTAATTTTTATATCAGATGACTTCAAACACTGGAAAAAGGCTGCTTCAGTGAATTGTCCACATTTCAATATTCTGAGGCCAATTTTTTTCTGGGGAGGATATTTATTGGTTACTCCCATAATATCATAGGCTGCCTTGGGGCAGGTTAATTAGAAATCAGCAACTATCATAAAAGCTTTTTCAAAGTAGTTGAAAAGTGATAATTCCTCAAAGAAGGAAAGCAAGATAGATTCTCCCATAGATGTGTACTTCATGAGCTCCTATGGATCTCAAGGGTAATTTAGGGAGCTCATGAGATCAAACTCTTCTCTTTATAACCCTCATATATTATTTGTTTTCTTTACTATGGCATTTGCCATAAGCAGTGATAGGTAGAACTGGTGGCATGTTAGCATAATTCAAAGTAGTTGCACCAAACTGTAAGAAGTCATTATTAGCTTTAGGACTTTGAAGTCACAACAAAATGAACCAGTTTTCTTTAAGGATGTCCTGGATTAACAGTGAAAAATTTGCATTTATTAAATATAATCCAAGTGTAACACCATTTTAATCTGTGTACTAGAATAGTTACACCAGCAAGTTATTTTGTTCATACTAAAGTACAGATACACCTCAAAAAAAGCACTTGTGCAGGTGTTCAAGTTACAAGCTGGACTAGTTGCTTTTTTCATGCAATACCACTATTATTTGGAAAAATAACTTATAAAAAATTGTGGCTGTTTAGACTTGGGCTTTAGGTAGTTACTTCACGGAAAATAGCTATTTTGTTGTCAATGATAAAATTTGATCTTTCAAGTAAAAATCAGAATTTTCAAAATCTTGAACCTACCACTCTATACTTGATTGTTTCTTAATAGTTAAATTTATTACTGAAGAGATTTGTGTTGATATCAATCAATGTAACTTTTTGATATTCCATAGTTATTGTATCAACATTTGAAAAGTCTATGGTTTAGTAAAACCTTTATTTTCAAATGATCCATACTTGAGCTCACAGAGATCATACATGCATAAGTGATTTATTCAAGGTTGACCAATGAGTTTTAATATAAGAGTATGAGAACTTCATCATTATGGATTCAGATTCTGTATTGCAGCTGTGCATTCAAAGAATAACATCCACAAAATCCTTCAACTTCTTTTTTTAAATACTCAAAAACCCAACATATCAAAATGATTGAATATAGATAGATATATAAAAATCTGTCCTCTATTAAACCAGAAAAATCTGTCCTCTATTAAAGAAATCTGGAAAAATATAAAACAATGCCACTTTTCTCATATTAAAAAATATTTTTTCATAAAATATGTATATAAGCATTATGTTTTTTTTCAAGTGATTTAATAAGTAAAATTTCAAAATGCTTCTCATTTTAAATTTCTAAATGGTAAATATTAAGAGATGCAACTGACATAAGTAGATGGTTTTATGGTCTATGATAATATTCAAGTGGACTCTACTTCTGAGACTAAAACATTTGATAACCACCAGAGTTTTGAAATATGGAAGTAGCAAGCCAGGTGTGTGAGAGGTGAAAGAGCATTCCAGTGGAAAATCAAGGAGGAAGCATGAGGGTGTGGCACACTCCAGAGTTCAAGAAGAGGTATAGATAGAATATGGAGAGTGTGGAATAGGTTATGGACAGATAACTCAGGTTCAAGAAGGGAAGAAAATGCAGTCTTTTAGCTGCATTCATTCCTATTAAGATAAGGTGGGAGAAGAAATTTTTTCTGCCAGGTAATGTGGTACCTTAGGAAGGTCTTAAGCAAGGAAATGATGTGATTAGACTTGAGTTTGGACATGGCATGCTTTTGGCAGTGATAAGATGGGCACCCCCCTACCCCTCTCAGGTGTGGCCAGAGGTGGATAAAATGGAGACAGGGAAATGAGTTGGAAGCTATAGTAAAGGTTAAGAACAGAAAAGGTGAGGACATGAACTAAGGCAATGGTGGTGGGGATGACGAGGAAGGGGGATGTCATAGAAAATTTTAGGAAAGAGAATCGAAAATAATCTCATTCAGATAGGATATAGAGGTTGGAGGGGAAGGAGTTATAAATGAGGATCATTATTATCCAAAGTACATGTAAGAAGACACAGATTGGTGTGAATTTACTTTGTATACAATCAAAGATATGAAAAATTGTGCTCTATATGTGTAATAAGAATTGTAATGCATTCCTCTGTCATATATAGATAAAAAAGTTAAAAAAGAGAAAATAATCCCATTCAGATGGAGCCTATACAGAGTAGATTTCATAGCTGGAAGTGAGAGTTTATGCTTGATAATATATCTAGGATGGTATATTAAATTATATCATGGATTGTCCATCTCCAGGGAATACTTTAGAAGAGAGAAATCTAAACCCCAAGATCCCGAGGTTTATTTTTGCAAAGTGGCTCTATTAGTTAGGATCATGTTCAGCTGGGTATAATGAGAAACACCAAGCAATAATGATTTAAACAAGAGAGGAGGTGGTCTCTCAAGCAAAAATTGTTCAGGGCTGTTATTTGCTTCTCTATCATTAGCATAGGGCTCTCATTCTCAAGGTCAACTCATTGTCCAAGAGAGCTGCCAGAACAACATCACATCAGCATTCCAGGACCACCAAAGCAAGAAGCAGGAAAGGACAAGAGGGCCCAGTTTCCTTTATCAACTTTCCTATCTCTACCGTCTCATTGCCCAAATCTTTTAAACTTTACCAAGCTCAGGTTCAAGAAGGGAAGAAAATGCAGCCTTTTAGCTGCATTTTTTCCTATTTCAAATAACATGAGGTTCTTTTACAATGCAGGAATGCTTATCTGATGTCATCCAGCAATCTCTACTATAGAAATTTTAGAGGCCTGCTTTCTCTCCCCAGAAATACTGTTATCCAAAAATTATTTGTCTTTTCCTTCTACTATGAGATTTCCTGAGAATGAGAAAGCCGCCTATTTATTTTATTGGAAGCCTTGTGTCTGACAAATCCAAATTGCCATAATACAATTTGAGAATTGAGAATAGAGTAAATGAGTCCCTGAGAAGCCTCATTTCTTTTATTTTTTTAATGAAATACCATAATCATTTCTTAATTGCTTGACCAATTTTTTTGCATCTTTTACTCTAATCCTCACTATACACTGTAGCAAGATTAATTTTTCTGAAGTATGTTTCAAATCACTCTATTTCATTTGTCAAGAATCTTAATTAATTCCTCATAGCCTACTGAACATTCACAAATGCCCACAAAGCATTCAAAGTCCTCTTGAAATTTTACCAAAAACAACATTTCTAGGCATATCTCCCAAACCACACACACTTCAGTCTAATGGGACCTAGCACTCTATGGTAAATCCAACCTCTGGGTTTTTGCTCAAGTTACTTTAGCTTTTCAGAATTCTAGTGTGTGACTGCATGAGCCCGGGACATTTATGGAGGGCACACAGGAGTTCTTGAACCCCAGTTCCTTCTCAAAGCATTCCTTGATGAGACATCCCAAGACTGAACTTGTAACCACAGAGACTTTCAACGTTTATGTTTGGAGCTCATCTTTCTTCCTAGCCAGAGCACTTAGTCAAGAAAATAGTAAAAGGCATCCAAGTAGGAAAGAATGAAGTTATCTGCTTGACGGCAACATGATCTTATATAAAGAAAACCCTAAGGATTTCACCAAAAAATGTTGGAACTATTAAATGAATTCAGTAAAGTTGCAAGACACAAAATCAGCATACAGAAATCAGTATCATTAACAATGTACTGACTAAAAAGAAATTTTATAAAAATCCCAATTACTAGCACACACACAAAAGTACTTAGGAATAAATTTAACCAAGGAGTTAAAAGGTCTATGTATTAAAAATTACACCATATTTATTAAATAAAATGAAGAGGATGCAAAAATTGGAAATATAACCTGTGTTCATGGATTAGAAGAGTTAATACTGTTAAAATGTTCATACTACCCACAGCATTTATACTGATTTGATGCAGTCCCTATCAAAATACCAAATCATCCTCTACAGAAATAGAAAAAAACAATTCTATGGAATTGCAAAAATTCTTGAATAGTCAAAAAAGTCTTGAGCTCAAACAACAAAGTTAGAGGCATCAAACTACTTGATTTGAAAATATATTACAGTCAGGTGCAGTGGTACATGACTGTAATCACAGCAGCTCAGGAGGCTGAGGCAGGAGCATCACAAGTCAAAGCCAGCGTAACAACTAAGTGAAGCCCTAAGCAATGCAGAGAGACCCCATTTCAAAATAAAAAATAAAAAGGGCTGGGGATATGGCTCATGGTTAAGTACTCCTGGGTTTCATCCCTGGTACCAAACCAAACAAATGGAATTACAAACCTATAGCAAAAACTGCAAGGTTTTGTCAAAAACAACAACAAAAAACCCCTCTCAGACACATACACCAAGGGAACAGAATAAAGAACCCAGAAATAAACCCATGTACCCATGTATTTATAGTCAACTGATGTTGAACAACTGCTCTAAGGAAACACAATGGGAAAAAAAGAGTTTTTTTCAGTGAATGGTGCTGAGAAAGCTGAATGTCTACATATTGAAGAATGGAATTAGACCCTTTTTATATACTACACACAATAATAAACTCAAAATGGTTTAAAGACTTGAATGTAAAACTTAAAACTGTAAAACTACTAGAAGAAAACCTGGGAAAAACTTTCCATGACATTGGTCTGTGCACTGACGTTTTAAAAGATGTAAACCAAAAGAATAGGCAACAGAAGAAAAATAGACAAATGGGATTTTTATCAAACTAAAAACCTTACACACAGCAAATGAAACAATAACGAATGGAGACACAACTAACAAATTGGGAGAAAATATTTTCAGATCATACATCTGATAAGAAGTTCATTTCCAAAATATATGAGTGAGTCGAATTCTCATTTCCAAGAAAACAAATAACCCAATTAAAGATTTAAAAGCACACAAATGACCTAAATAGACATTTCTAAAGAAAACAGACATACAAATGGCTAATGGTTACATGAAAAAAAAAAAAAAGAAACTCAACTTTACTAATCACTAGGGAACTAAAAACTAAAAGCACAATGAGGCATCATTTCACACCTGTTAGAATGGCTATTACCATAAGATGAGAATACAAGTGTTGGTGAGGGTGGAAAGGCAACCTTTGTACACTGTAGGTAGGAATGAATATTATTGCATATGTTATGGAGGTTCCTCAAAGAATTAATAATAGAGCTGCCGATTTTGATCCAGCAGTCCCATTACCAGGTATGTTTTGAAAGGAGATATCAGTATCTTGAAGAGATAGCTACACTCCCATGATCACTGTAGCCTCATTCACATAAAAGCCAAGATATGGAGTTACCCTCAATGTCCATTAATAGATGATATGTATGTATTTAAGTCCATATATATGTGTGTGTGTGCATATATATATACACACACACAAACATATATACAAATGCATATATATTCTACACATATAACTATAGATATACCTATCTATAGGTATCTATAAATATATCTATATATGCACAAATAGAATATATTCAATCTTACAAAAGAAGGAAATACTGTTATTTACAACAGCATGGATAAACTTAGAGGACATTATGCTCAGCAAAATAAGCTTGAAATAGAAATAAAAATATTTCATGATTTTACTTTTATGTAAAATCTAAAAAAAAATGAATTCATAGAAGCTGAGAGTAGAATGGTAGCTACCAGGGGTTGGGGCATGAGGGAATGAGGAAATGTTTGTCAAAGGGTTATAAAGGTTCAGTTTTAAAGAAGGAGTAAATTTTGGAAATCTGTTACATGGTGATGATATTTAATAATGTACATTTGAAATCTGTTGAGGGAAGATTTAAATGTTCTCATCACAAAAAAATTAATTATGTGAAGTGATGGATATGTTAATTAATTTGACATCCCACACATATATATCAAAACATCACACTATACCCCATAAAAATATACAGTCATTTACTAACTAGAAATATAATTAAAAAATGAAAACATCTTCCTTTTTAAATATTTATTTCTAAGTTTTAGGTGGACACAATATCTTTATTTTACATTTATGTGGTACGGAGGATAGAAACCAGTGCCTCACGTATGCTAGGGGAGCACTCTACCACTGAGCCATAACTCCAGCACTGAGAGCATCTTCCTTTAACTTAGACCCAACTGCCCATAAGTTCTGGGAAGGGAAATTGCTTAGAAGAGCAGGAATCTCGCCATGGGCACAAAGTTGACCCATGTCTCTTATGTAGAATTCTACATTGTTCTCCTAACCCAAGCCCTGTGGTCAGTGAGTGAATTTTGCTTTTGCTGTTGCTCACCTTTCTGATTGGTTCCTTACTCTTAACAATCCACACTTAATTTTTTTTCTTTGCTTTGAAATCAGATATATCTGCATCATCTGCCCACTTACCCATCATTAACTTACAAACTAATCATTAACAGAAATTAAAGACCTGAAAGGATTAGTAAACACCGGTAGCTTTTTATTAACAGGGAAAACTTTGTTTTCATCTTGGCAAACTAACACTCTCATTTGTTGTGGGGTCTTTGACAGGTGTCAAGGCACCCAATCTCTTTATATCATGCTCCTGATGGTCCACTCCTACCTGTCACCTTTGGAACTGTGTTGTAGGAACACAGTGGACTAGAATGAGGACAACTGAAATCCTGTCTCCACTTTTGCCCAAGATCCATGGCAACCTATAGTTTAAACTAGGAAGTTGATTCAGAAACTGAATTTACTCTGTGTACTATATGATTTGTAGGGAAGTAAGCAGGTCTTTTAATATTTTGAACTTGAATTTCCTCATTAGTATATGGAAAATAACACCTATTAAACTATTTTTTGTCCTTGCAGTACTCCTTTAAGAAAGTTAAGGTAATCACTCTTAATTCTCTCCTGTTAAGAGGGTCAGACATGTTAAATAATTTACTCATATTGCTTTCTAACTCAGGGTTGAGTAAATGTCCATCCTGAGATTCCATTCTAGCTCTCATGGTTTCAGTTTTATCACCCATAGAATAGAATGTAAAATACTGATATTACTAGAAAATCTGGAGCACTAAACAAGAAAATAGATGTGGAAAATTCTGCCACATGATAAGTTCTCACAGGGTTTGGTTTAGAGAAATGTAGCTAACTAGAGATGGAGGGTTTTGCAAATGTCTAGCCTAAAAGCTCTTTTATGGTGACAGGTATTACTTCTCAAACATCTGCCGAGACTACCATCTTCTCTTCTGTGTGTTATGCCCTGGACCTACAAGAGATGAATAATCTGTGACTCCTGCTACCAATGAACTATTAACTATATATTAACTAACATAGTTCACTCTGTCTCAAGAGTTCTTGTAAATCATGTCATATACTATATTTTTTTCCTCTTCATTGCCGTCTGTGTATTTAAGATCATGTAACCTGACTTCAATGCCAGCAGTTCTGTCTTCAAGGACTGAGGTTCTATTTTTTACAGATTCTAATCTGATAGTGATGCCTTCAATTGAGCTTTTAATTTGATTGATGTATTTGTCATTTCTAGGAGTTCTGACTAGTTTCTTTTCACTGCTTTTACTTCTTTATTAAGTGGTCTTTCATCTCCTGTGATTGCTCTTTTAATTCCTTCCTTAGGTCTACTTTTAATCCACTGAACATTTTAATAATCAGCTTTTTATAATCTTTTTCTGGGTTTTCATCCACCTCACTATCAGTGGGATTCTTTCTGGAGGAATTTTGGATTGGGGTAGGGGGATTTATTTGCCAACTTTCAAAACCTGTAAAGGTTTTGAACTTGCATATCAGTTGAGATGGATTCCCCTGCCTCTTTTTTTGTGCATGTCCTTTTGTGTGTAATTATCTTATCTGTTTTGGGACTTCTCTCTGTTCTTGATGTATGTGTAGATGCCTAGGAGTGCCACCTGAGTTCCCCCTCTGATTTTTCCTCCTTGGGTCCTTGTTCATTTGAGGCTTTTGTTTACTCACTTCTTTGAGTTGGAGTCATGTCAGAGAATGTTTAGTTCAGCAGCAGAGTCTCTAACCGATGGTCTTTTAGTGTCCCTGTACATTGCCTGCAGCTCACAGAATGGGATGAAATAAACAATAGTAACACCCATTGCAAACAGCAAATGATAAACAATGTTAAAATACATAACCCCTTCCCATTATGATATCTTCAACATTAATTGCCACCAATAAAGATGAATGGTGGGTTCAGCAATTGGGAACAGCCAAAACAATAACTGTGAACTAGATATGGCTTTAAAGTAAGCAGCTGGTGTCAACTCCATCAGCCACAGCAGTAATGATTTTATTAGCATTAATGGTGGGTACAGGAGCTAATGTGTTCTGAAAGATGGTAGAAATCCACCTAATTATGGGTAAAATAAATGTGTTAGGAAGTTAGAAAAGAATTTACAATTTCAAAAAGTGAACAAAAAGAATGTAGAAGAGATGGAGCAGGTGATGCTTATATAGAAGGGGATAAAAACAGAAGAAGCAAGGTATTGGGAGAGAGGAAGAGAGAACAATAGCATTTGGTCATTAGTAGGTCAATATAAAAGAAAAGAGAAACACGAGAAATTAACAAATTAAAATAATATAAAACCAAGCCAAAATATACAAACCAAAACCCCCAAGCCTTCACAAGATAATATTAGAAAAAAAATAATTACAGGATTACAGTAATAAAAATGAAAGGAAAAATAAACAAATAAGTGTATGCATATATGTCCCTGAACCAATCAGCACAGCCAGAATTCCCATGCATGCTCTCTCTCTCTCTCTCTCTCTCTCTCTCTCTCTCTCTCTCTCTCTCACACACACACACGGAATTTAAAAAGATAAAACAATAAAAAATATAAAACTTAAAAAATCTTCGTGAGGACTGAAACCCTCTCCAGTGTGGTGGTAAAAATAGTTGACCAAACTGAGTGGTTACTGTCCATGTCCCATATTCTTTCTTTCCACTTCTTTTTGATTTTGTACTGATAGAGAGCAAGGGGTAGGGTGTTAACCCCTTCCTGCTTTGTGTTGCTCTCTGAGCTGCCAATTAGAGCAGCCTATGATTGACGGTGTTTGATATAAGACCCAGCTTCCCTTCTTACCTGTACAAGGTGGGATGGGTTAGGATGCACTGTCAGAAGGTGTCTTGTCCACTAGGGCCGCAAGTTGGATGCATTCCTAGGGTACCGCTTCTGCAGTGTTCTGCGAGGGGAGTTCCAGCAGATGGCGCTGA
This sequence comes from Urocitellus parryii, assembly GCF_045843805.1. NCBI lineage: Eukaryota > Metazoa > Chordata > Mammalia > Rodentia > Sciuridae > Urocitellus > Urocitellus parryii. The sequence goes on along the minus strand of NC_135541.1, from coordinate 42,923,727 downwards.
GATCTAACCCGTCCTCAGGGGCTTTGTTGGGTGGCGCCTTCTTTGGAGAGACTAAATTGACTCGCCCCGAGGGCTAGACAGTAGCCAATCTCTTGTGCAGGTCTGGTTCTCAGGAACCTCCCATAAAATCCAACTATGGGGCAGACGCTTATGTACCTTCGGGGCTGCCCAGGAACACAGCCTTCCTGGGCTTAGTTCACCTTCACCTGCTCAGACTCCTGGTGAGCTCCACTTGGTTGCATGAGCAGCCACACACAATGGAGAGCTGAGTTGGGCTCTTTTTTACCCTTCCAACTTAAAACGCCTGGGTACAATCAACTTCGTGCCTGTAACACTCATGTTCCATCAAGCCCCGCCTAGTTCAATCTATAGGCACGTGCTGGGATATTTGGGATATTGTATCCCCCCCCCCCCAGATCTTCTGGGTCCCACAGTCGCTGTGGTGGTGCACTGACTCAGGTCTCCATGGCCAGATGGGATACAGAGCGTACTTTTCGAGTACTGGTGGGTGGTGCAGCCTCTGGATCAGCTAATATTTTTGATATCAGATTGGCTGTACCAAGACTGGGATTCCCTCTGCACGTGGTGAATCTGCCCTGGTGGTGCCCCGTGGGGCCAACAGGTTGGCTCTGAAGTGTTCTTTCTTCTTTTTCATTGTGCCCAAATTGCTGAGTCCCTAAGTTGCTTTGAGTGTCCAATATTAAATTTTCATCCATCTCACCTTGAAGCTGTACACTGCTGCTTTGGTTGAATGCTGCCTTGCAGCTTGGAATGCAGCTTTCGTCTATACCACCATTGTCTCTCCAGCTCCAGTAGAACCATTTTTTGAGTTCCCTGGTAGATCGATTCCTCATCCCTAAGAGCAAAATAGTGGCAGTTGAAAGTGTGATTCTGCAAGGGCCTGCCTGCATGGAAAGATGACACTGTTATTTAATGCATATTCTAAACTCTGTGAGTTTGCAAAGGTGAGGTGCTGTCTGTCAGACATTGCTTCACGAATGCCACAAAAATGGACCCAGCTCTATCAGTAGTGGGTCCACTTGGCTTCACAAAACATTTCCAGGCAGGTTGTATGAAGAACTCAGGCCTCAGACCATTCCAAGAGAGATGAGGAAAGGAATTTTATTGGCTTGATACTCTCCATTTTATTTTATGTCATTGTTTAAAAGTTCATCCACGTGGGAGATAACTCATGTGCTTTTCTAGGTTATGTCATCCAGTCCTTTCACTGACATATTAGTATTAACAGGATAGTATCTGAGTACTATCATCACCATCATGATTATAACTATGAATTTTGGAGAAGAGAAGGGTGTAGAATTTGACATTTATATACCTACCTCCCTGCCTACCTACTTACCCGACTGCATGTCTATTTATTTATATGTCATGGGAAATATAATGATAAGTGAATTTAAAGGGTATGTTGGAGCATTGGGCAGGAAGCATTAATCCTGCTGGGGGTCAGAGGGATTACTAAAGATAATGGGGGCTTGCTTAGAAGGTGAATTTCAAACATAGAAACAGCGTGAATGAAGATGCTAGGACAAGGCAGGGCTTTCAACTTATGTAGACGCCAAAATCATGTAGGGTAATATACCTGTATTGAGAGCTTTGGAATCAGCTTCAATACTAGCAGCTTACTTGTTGTTTCTCTTCTGTGCTTCAAATTGCTCTGTTGCATACTAATAATACCTATCCTTACATTTGTTTTTTGCAAGACAGCAAGCATTTAATAAATGTTATCCATTATTAGGCATTAAGGAGTCATGAAACACTTTCAGGGACAGAGTGACATGGTCATGTTTGTGACTTGGGTATAAACATTGGGTTGGAGGGGATTAGGACAGAAGCAGAGAAACCAGATATTTGCTGACATGAGTTTGTTATAACCCAAGAGGTGATGGTGGGCTAAACTATGCCATAGTCAGTGGGAAAATAGAGGAAATATTTAGAAGGCAAATGCACATAGAAGTTGATAGGTATTTGATTGGAAGTGGTGTATAAGGGACAGGGCTGACTTGACAATCTCTCCCAGGTTATTGATTTGGATGATTACATCCCTTGCATTGTATTGGAGATATTAGTGACAGCACTTTCATAGAAGTAGTGGTTACACTGTTATGTCTTCTTTATGAAAGAAAACACTGATGCTCAGCATTGCTATCTGAATTCCTTATGGTCACTTAGCTGGCTATGTCTAGTGTGCTGCATGGTCATTCATTCACTGAACAACAACAACAATTATTGAGTGCTTAATATGTGGTAGTCACTGCACAAAGTTCTGGGTACCCAAGAAAAGTAAAGCACAACTCCTTTATTCTAAGAGCTTACAGTTTTGGAAACCATATGAAGAGAATGGCAAATTTATAACAGCTGTGTATAGAGAAGGGAGCAAAGGGATAAAGCGGTGTGCTTGGGCCAGGAATTTGGAAAAGATTTGAGCGGTGAAATTGGTACAGTTAACTCTTGGAAGAAGAGTAAGAATTTTCCAGGTCAATGGCTGGGATGAGTTGGAGCAAAGGAAAAGACAAGTGGAAATTTCAGGAATGGGAGCTGCAGGTGCAGGAGCAGAAGGTGTGAAAGAGCCTGGCACTCCCACAAAATCACAGTCAGCTCAGTGTGGCTAGACGTAGGGCAGGGCTGTTTAGTGGGATTTGGAAAGACTTTTGAGAAATTTAACCTTACCTTGTAGACCACAGGTGCATCCTCAGTAGTTCAGAAGGTTCATGAAGACCGTACTCATACTTTTCTATAGATCTGTGTTCCTTGAGAGGCCAAGGGAGAGGCTTCAAGAAAGTAGTGGTTGTTAAGATCGAATTCTATAATATGTATGTATCTTATCCTTCTCAGGAGGTAATTGTATTTCATACAAAAAAAAACTCAGGTAATCTTCAGTTTATTGAATAATTCCTATTCTGCTAGGTAGTCATTGTGGGTCCTCTGAGAATTACACCATTGTATGTATAAGAGACTTATTGGGGGAAATGCTAATGTACAACAAAAGGTGAGAAAACAGAAGTAAGCAGAAATAAGTCTTAGACCCTAATTTAGGGCTGACACCTGTGAAGAGGGAGAAAGAGAGAAGGAAGCTGGGAAGGAAGCGCCCCCATCACGGCACAGTTTTGAGGTAAACTTGGCTAAGTTGATGGGAAGATGACAAGCAAAGCTTTTCCATTAGAGATGGGTCTCACACCTCTCCTACCATGTTCAGTCACTGAAGCTCAGATTAAGTGCGGCCTCCATGTGAGTATCACATCTAATTCTCAGGTGTGCAGCAAGAGGCTGCCAATCAACAATATCCTCACCCGACATCCTCTAAAAGGGAGGTCTGACTGCAACACAGTGCAGTTGGTCTTTCATATCTGCAGGTACCACCGCCTCGGGTTCACCCAACTGTGGTAAACTTTTTCTAAAAAACAGTGCGTTTGTACTACTTTTCTTGTACATTTTATTCCCTAAATAATACAGCAAACAACATTTTATACAGCATTTACATTGTGTTAGCTATAATATGTGATTCAGATATGATTTAAAGTATATTGGAGGAGTTGCATAAGCTGTATGCAAGTACCACACAATTTTATATAAAAGACTTTTGCATCCGTTCATTTTGATATCCTCAGGGATTATGAAGCCCAAATTCCATGGATACTGAGGGAAAACTCCTTTTTAAACTCATGGAAACACTAATATAACAGAATGATTATTGGTTATTTCTATTGCCAGAATTATTGAACAGGGCATGAATTAAAGACAGAAATTCCAGTTACCCACATTTTAAAGTTAACTATTGAGAATTAGGGATAGAACACTACTTGCTCACTAGACTGCTAAGTAAAACCAGAACTGGTCCCAGCACAATCAGACTCCTCCCCTCCTCACTCGATGTAAGAGAAGCAGAATGTTTTGAGTCTTGTGAAAAATAAAATATTTCTGCAGACGCATACCCTTTCTCTGACTGCTAGGAATAGAGGTGACAGAGAGAAGTAGCTCTAGGGAGTTACTTGCAGAGACTGGGGCAACAAAATATGTGGAGATTGGCATTTTACTCTTAGTTAACTTATTAAGATGAAGAGTCTGTAGCCTGATTTGAATGTTGTCTTGGAAACTTTTTGGGAAGAGCTTGATAAGTCAACCTAGAAGCTGGGAGGTTCATTCAGTCACAGAGAATGGTATATTTTTCTTTTTGGACTTTTCTGAATGTACACAACTTTTCTGGAGCAAAATGAGCTGTGAAGCCAAGAAGAGATAATAAGGTTATCTGAGTAGGAACAAAAATGTAGTTATTCAGTTTAAGGACAGCAACAAGGATGACATTCGTAGTACACATAGCACCATGTGAAGGAGCCCAAAGGCTAGATAAGTGGCAAGAGCTATGGGACTAAGAGATTACCAAGCATGCAAATATACATTGGAGGAATGTACTTGATATGATGTGGGAATCTTCCCAAAGCTCCCGTGAAAGACAATGCAAGAAAGTTTAGAAGTGAAATGATTGGTTACTGAGAGCTTTAATCTAATCAGTACACCAACCCACTGGTATGAATTAACTGAGTGATCATTATAGGTAGATATGGTGTGGTTGGAGGAGGCAGGCTACTGGGGTATGCCTTTAGGGTCTATATTTTTTTCCCTGGTGAGCCAAGCTTAGTCTCTCTGCTTCCTGGTTGTCATGTCCTGAGCTACTTTTCTTCACCACACCCTTCCTCCATAATGTTTTGCCTCACCTCAGCTACAGAGCAATAGAGTCAGTCATCTGTGGACTGAGACCTCTGAAACTGTGAGCCCCAAATAAACTTTTCCTCCTCTAAAATTGTTCTTGCCAAGTCTTTTAGTCACAACAGAAAAATAAAATCAAAGACACAAACAACAACAACAAAGTGACTTAAACAGTAACATGGGCATAGTCAAAGGAGATATGTGGTCTTATTCTGAGTGGGTCTTCTGGGATGTGGGAGGTTATAAAGAAGCCAAACTCTAGCCATAGGAAACCATGCACAGCATCAACATAAATACCACTATATCCCCTACTTACTAGGTGTGATTATGAGTAGATAACTAGCCTCCTTATCAAAGTGTTTTCAATATATTCTAACCCATAATGATGATATTAATCTATAATTCCCTCAACAATGCAGTGTAGCTTTCTTTGTAACTTACATTTTCACCATAAAATTTCACCAGATTCTCACAATAGCCAGTGAAAATAACTTATTTTCAGATGAAAGTTTGAAATGACTATTTATCAATGAAGAATACCAAGTCTCAGAGTTTAGCTCATAAGTGGTTCTAGGTATATTGTTATTTGTACTCAATCTCATCATTCTTGCTTCAAGTTCATTTTTAGTTCTACTCAAATTCAAATACTGCCTTAAAGCCAGGGCAAGGATCAGAAGCTTGGCAATCCTAAATCAGACCTGCTGCATTTTTCCTTCCAGGTTAATGCTGTGATGATTTTATAGGAATAAAAAACAAAAAAGGATGTAAGGATTTTCTTTTTAGATGGCAAAGCTTCTAGAATTTTAGCAACTCCTTAACACTTAATACCATAAAGTTGTTGACTTTTCTTCTGATGTGGGGAAGAAAGGAAGAGAGTAGAGAGAAGCACTTATCATAGTGACCATAAAGAATAATCCAAGAACAGAGTTGATCTGTCTTCTATTCAAACTATTTCCAAGGATGTGTTTTACAAGTAATTATACTAAACCATCAATTAAGAGCCTTATCAGGTATTACAATACCTCAGGTGCATTTCAGAAAGTATAATTATTGGAGTGTAAAGGGGCTTCAAAACCATCGAGCAATCATATTCCGTCAGTTATAGTATTGAAGTGAAAATAGCAGCAATTGGCATTTAGAACTATTACCTGGAAATCCTCATTCATGTCGATTTGGGAGTTCAATTTCTATAGCAGACATGAGAATTCTATTTACCCAGGGTCCCCCACCCTCCCCAGATTACTGATCATCTCTGAATCCATCCATCCATCTTCCTAGTCCTCGTGCCTTTTACTCACTGAATCACAGCAAGGCCCTTGAACATTCTATGAGACTACAATTCTGGAGAGACTCTGCTAATCCTCTTCAACTATTTTTTTTCTTGCCATTTTTCAAACTGTATTTAATATCAATTTGTCACCTGGATTGGTTATTGATCCTACTAGAGCACATGGAGGAGCTGGCTAAGAGGCTCCTTAAAAAGTTCATGTGCTTGCATTTACAGAAAATGCTAGAGGGTCTGGGTTTCTGGAGCAGAAGGATTTAAGGAAAAGCCCTGGACATAGCAAGCCATGCACATTAGCATACTCAAGGTTAAAATTAAAAGGACTCCTGATAGTTATGAGGTTGTGTGCAATGTACAAAACACCTTCTCATTCACGATCTTTGTGTTTTTTTTCTTCGGTCTGATCTTTCCTTTTATCCTTCCCTCCCTCTCTCCTTACTTTCTTTCTAGCTTCCCTTCTTCCTTCTCTTACGTTTTCCTTCCTTTCTCTTCTCCTTCTTTTCTTCGGCAAACATTTAATGACTCCTGGGCACTGTGCCAAGAACACTGAGAATTAATAGCCAAGATCATTAGTTTCAAAGTGTGCAATGTTTGTGGGACTGACAACAACTAAGTAAGGGATTCTAATATGGATTGATAGGGCGATGGTGGAAGCATCAAATATTTCCTAATAAGAAGACCCTAACTCTAAGTGAGCTGAGCAGAAGGGTAAACCTGAGGTCAGGAAAGACTTTCTGTAAAAGGAGACCCTTAGCTCCCTCTGAAAGGTGGAATTCCATCTATATTAGCAACAAAAGGTAGGAAGAGCTTTCTGAGAGAATGAGCCAACAAATGTAAATGAATTTAGTTAAATGGTTTGGCATAGCTGGGGTTGAGGGTGAGGGAGGTAGAAAGGGGGCTCAAGTTGTTGGGCAAAGAATGGGGTGATGAGGTTCTGGTCATATAGACAATATCAAATCATCTTGGCTCCTATGTATACATAAAGGTGTCTGGATTTACCCCTGAAGCTGATAAACTGTTCTAAGGAGGAAAGTACTGCATTACAGTCTGGCTAAACTCTAATTAGATTTTTAAGTCCCTGTCTGCTTCTAGTATCAACTGACTTTCTGAGTGTTGTTGCTTTCTTAGGCTTCACCTGACCTAGATGCAGCCCTGGCTTTGCAGAAAGAAGAGCAGTTGCTGAGTCAGCACATCCCAGGAGGCAAGCGGGGAACATGGATTATTCATGGGGCCCCTGCACTGGTCCAGGTGCAGTCAGGATTGCCCTGGATTGGGCCCATTTGTAATGCAAAGGCATGGCAAGAAAATCCATTTTCTCATTTTCAGAGCTGATTTTATCTCCATGCTCCTGCCCATGTTATGAATTTAGGCTGATAAAATGAAACAGGAAGCAAAGGAGCAATGTGGAATTTGTGACGACTGTTTGCAAAAGGAAGTTTTTGATGCCAATTTGTGGACCTGTTATTTGGAAGGAGAAGATTCAGAGAGTGTATCTTAGGGCTCTTTTTGTATAAAACAATGGACAATGAGTTCTGAAGTCAGAAAAATCTGAATTTGAGCACTAAGATCTTGGGCAAGTCAGATAGTGTCTCTGAACCACTATTTGTTTATTGGTAAAATGTGATTAATAAAACTAAGGAGAGGAAATTTTTGACTCAATTCTTCACCTCTTCTTGTATCCTTGACCTTCACCTTGTGACTTTGCAGTTGTTCCCATTAGAGACAACCTATACTTTGGGCTCAGGTATGTGATTTGTTTTGTCCAGTAGAATATGGCGTATAGGTGGGAAGGGTAGCAATGTAACTGGCTCAGTCTTGACCTTAAAATTAATCACATGGTTCTTTTTCCTTATTGTACTTCTGTTATTGCTGAGGGCACTGTCCTAGGACTTTGTGGTCTCCTTTCCCTGGGCCCCATGAAGCAAACTTGTACCCACTCCACAACATGTAATCAAACACTGAGAAATCTATAGTCTGAGATATTCAGTTTTCCTCAATTGACCACCAGACATATGACTAACAAAGAATAATCTTGTTTTAAGCCTCTGAGCTTTGTGGTGGCTTGTTATGTGGCAGTAGCTAAGCAATACAAATACTATAGTAAGCTGCTTCAAAAATGGCTCCTAGTGGTTCTTTCCTGATGGTAGTCACTGTCTCATATATTTTCTTCTCTTTGTTTGTGGACTGGCTCTGCTGACCTCTGGACTTGCTTTTACCTAACAGAATCTGGCAAGATGATGGGATGCCACTTCCCAAATTAAACTGTAAAAGACTATGACTCCTGTCTCACTGTCACCTTCTCTCATTCTCACCGCTTACTCACTTTGAAAAAGAAAGTTGCAATAACGAGAGGCCCTCATGGGAAGGAACACAGGGTGGTCCTTCATAATGTCTAGAAGGAACTGAGGCCATCATCAAATAGCCTAGGAGGAGCTGAATCCCACCAATAACCACATGGTAAGCTTGAAAGATCTATCCCCAGCAGGGCTTCAATTGAAACTGTGGCTTAAGCAGACACCTTGATTGCAGCTATGTGAGACACCCTGCAACAGAGAACACAAGCCTTGGTCAGATTCATGACCCTGTGATTAAATTGAATCTAAATGCTGGATAATTTGGGGGTTATTGGTTATTGATAACTAATGCACTTGCTTTAGGGATTTTTTTGGGAGGAATAAATGAAAAAGCAAATAAAGGTTGTCATAGGTGGAATAATGGCACTGAAAGATGTTTACCTCTAGTCCTACTGAATATGTTACCTTACATGGTTCCTCATGACTATGATAGCTTACATGGAAAGAGATCTTGCAGGTATGATTTATACTAGGATAGGAAGATTTTTTTTTTCTGAATTATCCAGTGGGGCCAATATAATTCTACGTCTTTAAAACTGTAGATAGTTTTCAACTGTGATGATGATCTTGGTGAGATAGAGATGTGAAGATGGCAGAAGCATTAGAGAGCTACAATATGAGAACTAACCCTACTGCTGCTGAGTTTGAAGAAAGAGAAAGCAAACTCTGTGCCAAGGAACACAGGTAGCCTCTAGAAGCTGAAAAAGTCTCAGAAACATTCTCCCCTGGTGCCTTCAGAATGAGATGCAGCCCTGCTGACACCTTGATGCTAGCCCAGTGAGACCCTAGAATTGTTAATAAATTCTTGTTGGTTTAAGCACCAAGGTCATGGTATTTTGTTATAGCAGCAATAACTAAGTGATACATGGGCAACCTACTAGAGCTTAGTAAATATGAGTTTTCTTTAGCTTTTTTTTTTCTCCATGTCTTAATTTTTGAAATAAATAACTGTGTGTGAGAGTAGTTTGTATACAAACTTGATGGCATTCTCTGAGGGTAATTGGGAGAGTATCTGTAAGCGCTTAGAAAAATGCTTGAACATGTGAGGGGACACGGGTTAGCTGGTCTCATCTTTTTAATTGTTGTTAACCATTGTTATGGTCTAGAGGCTCTGGTTTCCATTCTCTGTTCCTTTAGGGAGCAGAGTGGTTTTTATTCCACTGAGGAACTAGGACATAGCCAGTGGTGAAAAGTATTGGACTTAAGATATTTTATTTCTTCTTTCCAAGAATTCCAGTGCCGCAACTTAAAACTTTACTGAAGAAAGTTTAGGGTCATTTGTTACAAACCTCTATGTTCCTATAAAATGGCTGCAGTTTGAGGCATTTCCTCTTAATTGCTAAATAGAAGTCTCAGCTCAGGAAAACTCTCCTCAGATATCTCATGGGGCTTGGAAGGAAGGAGGAACAGATTTCTTTTCTTTTTTTTTTTTTTGTGCATTCTCACTGGGTAGAAGGAATAATGGAGGTTTTTCAGAAGCTGAGTGGAATCATTGGAGCTATATAAAACCCCAGGGCTGCTGTAAGGATACTTAATATATGAAGTGCAAAATCAGCAAAGACAATTAGAGCAGGCAATTGTTATCATCTGGATCTGTCAAGTTCCCCAAAGGTTCATGGGTTAAAGGCTTGAGTGTCAGCCTCTGGTACTACCAGGAGGTGATGAACCCCTGGGGGTAGGGCCTAGTGGAAATTCATTGGGCCCATTCACTTGGAGGGGCTTCTGTGACCTATGCCCCTTCCCTTTCTCTTTTTCTTCCCAACCACTATAAGGTGAACAGCTTTGCTCTACCACATCCTCCCCACTGGGATGTTCTGCCTCACGACAAGCCCCACATGATAGGGCAAAGCAACCATGGACTAAAGCCTCTGAAACCATGAACCAAAGTAAGTCTTTCCTCCTTGTCAGTTGTTTATCTCAGGTATCACAAAGATGAAATGCCGCAGTCCGGCTGCAGCAAAATAACCGGGGGGGGGGTGACGAGCAACTTGTGTAGATTGATACAGCAGGAGTGGGAGCCGTTTATTGTAGGACAGGAGGGGTATACATACATTACACACAGCTTATCTTAATTAACATAAACTAGATACAGCAGTCAACCAATCAGGAATCTCCACACTTAATGGCTCGCTGGTGTTACTTCACAAACCATGCCCTCTGCAAAATGCCAGGTGCTATCTTGACTTGTTTACAGACTCTAACAATGAAAAGCTAACTATCAGTGCTATCAAGTGAGTGGCAGAATGTACCCTTTCAATCCTCAAGGATATAGTAACTACAATCTTGTCTAATGACATCAGAGGTATAGATAAAGATATATGCAATGCTTTTCTAAATTAATTTTTAAAACAACAAATAAAAGTTGCATCTATTCATTATGTACAACATGATGTTTTAAAATATGTACACATTATGGAATAGCTAAATTGAACTCATGGGCACAGGTGCTACTTCACATAATTATTACTTTTTATGGTAGGTACACTGAAAATCTACCCTTAGCAATTTTCAAGGACACAATACATTATAATTAACTATTGTCACTTTTGTACAATAGATCTCCTGTTTAATTGAACAATTTCGATCACATCTCATTTTGTTATTTACCTTTTCATCCTTTTACTAACACCTCCCCAACGTACCCCACTCCCTGTGCCAACAATTATTCTAATCTATATTTCTATGAGTTCAATGTCTTTAAGATTTTCTAAATAAATAAAATCATGTGATAGTTATCTTGATCTGCCTGATTTATTTTACTTAAAAAATGTCCACCTCATCCATGTTCTTGCAAATGAAAACAATTCCCTTCTTTATTAAGTTGGATTTTTAAAAATTGCAACATGAGTTATAATAATCAGAACAAAATAAAACAACAACAAAAACTAACCAATTGCCATTGGCTAGAGAGAAGAGTTAAGCAAATGAACACATATCAACCTCCTGAGTTATTACATGGACATGAAATATAATTTTATATGAAGAGCTTCTGTCACACAGAAGATAGGATATAATTTTAAAGCTAATAACTAAAGGAATCTCTCTACTATTTTACTGTCCTGGTTTATTTTCCTCTATGATCACCATAAACATATATTCATAAGCCAGATATTCTCTACTACCTTTTTAATCTTACTGGAGAAGGATTTTTGAGGTTTTTCTTTCTCATAACAGTTGACTTTGTATCTCTGTGCCAGTGGTGGATACCTGGCTCAAGGGCAGTGATGGATCTGGAAGAATAGATCTATATAATATGAATGTTAATCACCAAACTAGCCAAATAAGATTTGTGAAGAAATAAAAATTCAAAAAATTTAGTTTCACAAATCAGATTTATTTCAGCCTCAATGAATTCTCCTGGGACACATAGGGAGAAAGACAGTGATTAGTAATAAAGAGAGAAGTCATATGTATATAGAGGATGGAAGATACTACAAGTTTGGGGTGATAGGAGACATGAGTACAAAACTGTGAGTAAACTAGGCAGGAGCATGGATAGGAATCTGTTGGTAGTAGTTAGAATAGGAGTATGGATGAGTCACAGTAAAATGGTGGCCATTAGAGTGGGACACCAGATCTGGACTGCTGATGCAGCAGCAATGAGGGCCGACCTCTAGAATGACTGCCCAGTTCCTAACCAGTGTTCTACCTATCCAGAGGCTAGAATCTGCAGCAATTGACACTTCTTTATTTTCTTATATGTTCGTTAACAACAACAAAACAAAGGGAAAAAAATACCTTTGTGTGTGTGTGTGTGTGTGTGTGTGTGTGTTCGTCATCTGAAATAGCCCACCTATCAAGTACATCTGGCTAAATTGTGTAAGATCTCTTATAGAGCCCAGAGGGCCCACCACATTAAAGAATGGGTAGCTGGTAATCCGTAGCTGGGAGAGCTCCCTTTAAAACTCTTAATTCTGGAATCAGTCTTGCTACTGGGCAGGGGGGAGTAACAAGGAGAAAAAAAAGGCTATCACCTGTTTTTAATCTTTTTCTAAACCTTAGACCTTCTTTATTGATGTTTTCCATTAATGCAGTGAACAACTGATGCAGGTAACAGTGCCCATGCCTCAGGTTAGGGTTCCTCTCTTCCAGATAGGCTTAGAGATGGAATGAGGAGGGGTATAGGATTAAGGATCTGAAAACAGAAAGAAATATCCTATTCATGACGATATGAGCTGTGTTATTTCTGGAAAGTTACTAGAAATAATAGTTATTTATTCATATAATAAAACAATGAAAGTTTGCCTTCCTAACCTTTAAGATTCTTATACAGGTTAAAAATGTATTTCAAAAAAACCCAAAAAACTACCATTATAGAAATCAGTATGGGGGTTCCTCAAAAGACTCAGCATGGAACCACTAAGTGACCCAGGGATACCACTCCTCAGTATTTACCCTGAAGAATTAAAGACATGTTACTACGGTGATATACACATAGCCATGTCTATAGCATCACAATTCACAATAAGCAAACTATGAACCAGCCTAGATGTCCATCAATTTTGATGTAGTGTCACATCAAAAATGTGGAAAGATAAAAAAAAAGAAAAAGAAAAACATTAGCGGCTAAAAATGTATTTAAAAACTATAAAGTAATAGCAATCGCTAGTATTTTTTTTACCATAAACATAATACTACTCATGATTCAGTTTTTGAATTTGAAGAGTTTTCCTAAGTTGGGCAGGCTCAGAAAGAAGTGAGAGAGAAACTTCTATGAATCATTTGCTGGAAGCCAGTCTTCAGACCTAGACTTAGTCAAACATGAGCTGAAAGTGGCATTTGGAAGATGGTAACAACAACATTGGAAAGCAGGTGTTGGTGGTGTGTGGTTTCTTTGTGATCTTCTGTCTTCTATGTCTCTTTCAGGGAGAGAGAGAGAGAGAGAGAGAGAGAGAGAGAGAGAGAGAGAGAGAGAGAGAGAGAGAGAGAGAGAGAAGAAGAAGAAGAAGAAGAAGAAGAAGAAGAAGAAGAAGAAGAAGAAGAAGAAGAAGAAGAAGAAGAAGAAGAAGAAGAAGAAAAGAGAAGAGAACCAAATAATAACTGACAAATCTGCTTGTAACATCTTGATGGCAACCAATGCAAGGGGCAGGTTGGGAGGGGCAAGTCTGGAGGGGTGGTTTCTTCTTTCATGTTGACTTTTAAAAGCCAAAGGTCTTTATTTGAGAGCAATTGTTCTTCACATATCCTCTTTGTACCCCTTCTCAAAAATCTTTCCTTGTTAGATTAGATTATCTTCATCTACCCACCCAAGCCCCACCAATTTGTATAATGTCCTCATGAAGATGTTCTTGGCTCTCCTTAGGTAAATTTTTTCACCTTAAAATTTCCCAATCCTCTACCTGTTCTTCTTTGATAATACTTAGTACTATTTGCTTTGAACTTAACATATCTATGGGCACATTTAATTTCCATAAGTCTAGTGACTAAAATGTTACTTAAAAGTATATTCTGTTTCTGATTCATCTTTTTATGCCCCAGAATGCCAAGCTTGCTCCCGGGCACAGAGTTGTTTCTCAGAAAATTTTCAGTGAGCAAATGGATGTATGGAATAGGAAGTTAGGCAAACAAGAAGAATCTAACTTAGAAATGAGGTTTTGAAAGTGCTTTTGCAAGTCAACTCTTTGAAATATAGAAATTTACTTCCCAGAGAAAGTGGGTGACTACATTTTCATATTTCTTCCTTGGGATAACATCATTCCAGTTTTCATACTGTTCTTCTCACTCTCTTACCACTATATACTCTTTCTTCTCCTTGAAATTAATTTTCAAATGTGTTCTAGTTTGGATCTTGATAGTCCCAGGAAGTTTTATGGGTTCGGGGTGGGGTGTTAGGAAAGTAGTAAGATTATGAGAGCTCTGACCTGCACTAGTGGAAAGCGGGACCTAGGTGGAGAGAGTAGGTCACCAGCGGGTGACCTGGAAGCATTTAGCTCCTCTCTGGATCCTCAATCCCCACCCGCTGCTACCTGGCTGCCAAGAGCTGAGAAACATTCCTCTACTCCCTTGTCCTGCCATAATGCTTCTCCCTTGGAGCTAGCCAACCATGGGCTTAATCCTTTCAAACCATAGACCCAAAGAAATCTTTCCTCCTTGTCGTTTTTATCAGATATTTTTGTCACAGTAACAAAAAAACTGATTAACACAGTGTTCCTTTGAACACTGATATTCTGTGGATAAAGTTGTATGTCTGACTCTCCACATCATGTATTACCATTTCTCCTCAATGGTGTTCTCCTGTCTGACCCTGCCATCCTTGACTGGGCCCATAGATCTTCCCTCCAGATGCTTCTGTCTTGCTCTAATTCCCAATAATCATCCATCCAGGATACAAAAATTCCAACCTCACTCAAGGAAATGATTTCTTGTTGAAGCCACTCCTTTATTTTCCTCCCATTAATATATCAAGAATTCCCCTAATATAAAAGGTACACTTGATTGAAGAACTTTATATCAGTTTTGTGCTAAGATCTTGGTATACTGTCTCATTTAGTTCTCCATACAAATCTTGAAATAGGTACTGACTGGCTTTCTGTTAAACATGAGATGAATCTAAAGCTTTGAGAGGTGAGGGGGTTATTTCAGCTCATTTGGCTAGTTAGTGAGATAGCCAGCCTTCAGACCTAGACTTGGTCATCCTTAGAGTCAAGTTTTTAGTTATTTTTTTCTAGTTTATAGCAGACATGTAATGCTCTTTTGAGAGTAGGGAAAGGAGCACAATAGTTGGGTGGGGTTCATACACTGCATTGGGACCAGTTCATTGATATCTGGTCTTTGAGATCCTGGACAACTGACTTAATCTTAGTGAACCTGTCTCCCCACAAAAGGTTTACTAAAAATACTCCCTTGTGAATAGTAAATGAGATAATATATTTGAAGATCTAGGCCATCTGTTGGTGAAACTATTCAGCGAATGATTTATTTTTCCTTTTTAATCTTTTCTCTTTCAATGTTTTTCCTCTTGTCCTTCTGCTTACATGTAGTATAGTGATCACAAATACCTGTTTCCTGGAATAATTAGGAGCACTCCTCTTTACTCCTAAATCGATCCACCACTGGGACACAATGAGTTATATGGTCAAGCCCTTCGTGATGGTGGTAGTTTCTCCTTGCCTTTACTTGCTGCATCTAATGGGATCTTTCTAATGGAAAATATGATTTTATCTCTCCTCTGCTTAAAACTCCTGACCCCATTGCCCTGGAGATGCAATCTAAAATCTTTATAATGGGGTAGGAAGCCCTTCACGTCCTGACCTTACTGTTTTGCTATGGTTGTCACATATCACCCAGCCTTTTCTTCTAAGTGCTACTCACATCAACCGCCTGCAGTTTCTGGAGCTACTCATGCTCTCTGTTGCTTCTATGTCTGCAAATGTCTAACTGTGCCTAGGATATCTTTTGCTATTGTCATTGACGTGTATTACTCCTTCCTTACTGTGATTAAGATCCCTTTCTAAGTGTGAGGATTCTTTCATTTTGAGATACAGTAAAGGGCAAAGACTGCTTTATGGTATAGGGGATTCAAATATTATCTTGCAAACTCCCTTGTAGCTAAGACTAGGCCCCTGATCTAGGTCCTGCCAATCAAAATGGGCTCTGCCAATCAGAATTGATTCAGGAAATGTGACACAAGAGGGAAGGAACAGGAGTTCTCTCTTAGTCTTTGATCAAGAGACTTCAACAATAGGTGCTTCAAGGCCAGAGCCCAAATCCAAATTCTCTTTACCTCAGTTATTAATTGTTTAATCTTATACAATCTACTTAACTTATTTTTTATCTTGGTTTCTGTATCTATTAAATGGAGATAATGACGGTGCCTATGTTGTGATTTGGATATGAGATATTTGCTAAAAGCTCCTGTGTTGAAGCACAAGTAAAATGATCAGATTAGGAGAGCTGTGACCTAATCAGTGGATTAATCCATTTGATGTATTAATAGTTTAAAGGGATTACTAGGTGGTAACTGTAGGTAGGTAGGGTGTGGATGCAGGAGGGGGTCCTGGGGTGTGCTTTGGGGATTATATATTTTGTCCTTGGCTCTTTCTACTCTCTCTGCTTCACAGTCACCATAAGGTAAGCAGTTTTTCTCTGCCATGCCCTTCTGCCATCATGCTCCACTTCACCTCTGGCCTAGAGAAACGGAGTTTGTTGACCATTTACTGAACCTGTGAAACCCTGAGACAAAATAAAAATTTCCTGCTCTAAGTTGATTTTATTGGGTATTTTTTTTTCACAGTGATAAGAAGTTGACTAGCACAGCCTATTTCAATGGGTACTTACATAGTGTACTGTGGTTAGAACAATGCCTAACACATGGTAGGTTCTCAGAAATCTAACATTTTCTAAGAACCTACTATTATTATTATTATATTATCACTATATTTTACTATACTGGTAATTAATAGCAATAATAATAGCAGTAATAGTAACATAACATCTATAGCATAGTTTTTATTTATTGCATCTAAGAATTGTGTCCAATATAGCTCCCTCTAACTAGGCTAATATGGACTTATGCTTAACATCTACACTGAGCTTCTTCCTTAAGAAAACTTTCTTAAATTCTTTGCTACATTAGAAACCACTTTTGGACCCATATTTTATTTTTAATAGTAGCAAAGAACCTATCACATTTTATTGAAATGCCTCATTCTTCCTATTCTCTTGAACTAGACAGTGAACTCCTTCCAGGCAGTGCAGGCCACCTGCTCAACTTTGTATTTCTAGAGTCTATCTTAGGCAGTACCTTGGCACCTTGGAGATGTTTAATAAACATTTGGTTGGATGAATAGACAAATACCTTAGCAACCCTGAGATCCTGCAGTGGGGGAGTCAGCAAGCAGAGAGGTCATTAATTTCTATTCATATGCCCTAGTCCTTCTTATGGGTTCTCTCCTGTGGCCCCATTTAAGACTATGACAATCAACACGCACATTTGTACTGATGATCCTGAAATATCCTTGACAATCTCAAGAGATTTGCAATCAATATATTTCACTGCTGCCGTGTTCCTACCTCCCACGTTTGGCTCAGCAGATGGAGCTCACCCAGTTGATCCCAATCAGTGCTATTGTGCTTCCCTTAGAAGAGTATCTTGTAGAGTCAGGTGGATGCAAAGCAGTTCTCCAAGCTGGAGAGCCAAATCTGTCCTAAGAAGACATTGGGTTTCTTTTTCTTTTTCTTTTATTTCCACCATGGCATATACATTTTTTTTAAAGCATAATGGAAAGTGTGCTTCTGTTTGATCCTCTCTGAATGAGTGATCTGATACAACATTCACTGTGAGCTGAACTTTTATATCTCCTTGTCTTTGTCTATGTATGCTAGTATCTCAGTTTCCTGTGGTTCCTCACTGCTCAAAGGAGAAAGAAAGCCTTACCTACTTAGCAGCACATCACAAACTGATCCCCAAATATTATTCCAGATTTATCTCCTACAAACTTTCTATAACTAATTATCCTTCCCTTCCTTTTTTTTTTCATTTGACAATGATTTACAGGTGAAATGTGAACATTGGAGTGACTCTTATGGTATTCCAGGCCTAATAGTAGAAATGAGAATTTTATGAATAATGTCAAATAAAAATAGGAGTAAGATTATGATGAGTACAATGAAGTTAAATTAGAGCAAAGGACTGAAAATGGCTGGAGACTCTATGATTGTGCAGGTTAAGAGAACCTCAGGAAGTCTTTTAAATTTATGGAATCCAGGCCTTGTTTTGTGGCAGGGCTGTATCAACAAGGCTCTGGACCAGACCTAGGACAGATCAGGCATGCAATAAATGTTAATCAAGTAAATGAATAAATGAAACCATTGATACTGATAAAGGAGGATAAATTAATCCACACACTATCTCGTAACCAATTTCCATTTCTCATTTTGGGTAACAGGTGACAAAAGCATGCACACACACACACACGTGTGCACATATATACACACATATTTGTAACATATCTTATTGTAATTATATATTAATTAGTATTTTGCAGTTTATAGTGCTTTTCTGTATAACATCTCAATGAGTTACATATAAAACTATTAATGCAGGGTGATAAAATTCTTTAGTTCATGAGAGACTATGGAAGAGTTGCCAAGGTAACGCATCTTCTAAGTGATAGAAACATATACAGTGCTAGTCTTCTTTCTGGCCTCAAGTCTGGGGCCAAGTCTTCTTTATTAGCAAGTAAATAAGGGTGAGATGATTTCAATAATACAGAAATAAGTGATGAAAATTTATGCTCTACTGGATAAAATATTAAACGCCATGTTTTCTTGAAGAAATAAGGATTTTTTTCCCCAGGGGGGTATTGGGAATTGAACTCAGGAACACTCAGCCACTGAGCCACATCCCCAACCTTATTTTATATTTTATTTAGAGACAGGGTCTCACTGAGTTGCTTAGCACCTCACTTTTGCTGAAGCTATCTTTGAACTGGTGATCCTCCTGTCTCAGCCTTCAGAGCAGCTGGGATTACAGGCTTGCACCACAGTGAATATTCTTAATACAGCAAGAATATTCTTTTTTTTTACTAGTTCCATGAATTTATTTCTTTTTCAATTTGTTTTATTTAGTTACACATGACAGTACAATGACCTTGACATATCATACATTTGAATCAGATGGGATATAATATCTCATTTTTCTGAATATACAGGTTGCAGAATCACATTGTTCATGCATTCACATATATGCACACAGTAATAATAATGTTTGTTTCATTCTACTATCCTTCCTATCTCCCGAACCCCTCCTCTCCCCTCCCATCACTTCTCTCTATCTAATCTAGGGTAACTCTATTCTTTTTTTTTCTCACCTCTTCATACATGTATTTTGTATAACAATGAGGGTCTCCTTCCACTATCCATGCAATTCCCTTTCTCCCTCCTTTTCCCTCCCACCCCTCTTCCCTATGTAGAGGTAATCTTCTTCCCTTGCTCTTCCTCTCTTCCTCATTTTGAGTCACCCCCTTATATCAGAGAAGACATTTGGCATTTGTTTTTTTGTGATGAGCTAACTTCACTTAGCATAATCCGCTCTAATGCCATTCATTTCCCTGCAAATGCCATGATCTTATTATTTTTTAGTGCTGAGTAATATTCCATTGTGTATATATGCCACATTTTTTTTTTATCCATTCATCCTTTGAAGGGCATCTAGGTTGGCTTCAAAGTCTAACTATTGTGAATTGTGCTGCTATAAACATTGATGTGGCTGTGTCTCTGTAGTATGCTGTTTTTATGTCCTTTGGGTATAGTCTGAGAAAAGGAATAGCTGGGTCAAATGGTGGTTCCATTCCCAGCTTTCCAAGAAATCTCCATACTGCTTTCCAAATTGGCTGCACCAATTTGCAGCCCCACCAGCAGTGTATGAGTGTACCTTTTTCCTGCATCCTTGCCAGCACTTGTTGTTCTTTGTCTTCATCATGGCTGTCATTCTTACTGGAGTGAGATGGTATCTTAGAGTAGTTTTAATTTGCATCTCTCTGATTGCTAGGGATGATGAGAATTTTTTCATATATTTGTTGATTGATTGTATATCCACTTCTGAGAAGTGTCTGTTCAGGTCCTTGGCCCAAGCAAGAATATTCTTAATACAGCAAAGGATCATAGGTTAGACTTGAGACAAGGAAACCCAGATGCAGAGTGTGGCAGGTAGAACAGCTTCTCATCCAGGAATTTCTGCACATTCAGGCAGAGGCAACTGAAAGGTTGGAATGGGAGGTCCAAGAAGCACCATGGATGGGAAAACCCAGTAAACCACTCATGCTATGAATGGGGAACCTGGAGTCATCTACTCAAGATGCGTCAGCCAACCAGGCATACTCTGGCTTTCCTTGGGACTGAATCCCCACCAATGGCCTAATGTGAGTTTCACTGTTACACCTGTAGCACTACCCAAGGAAAATCTAAATCTTTCCTGGACCAGGAAACATCAATATCGGCCTCAATGATTTCTGTGATTAATTTTTTTCATATAAAATATCCACAACTCAATTTTAAAAGCCCCAAGGGAATTGTTCCTGGACAAACTAAATTCATCTTTCAAATATCATTCTGCCTATGGACACTAGGTTTAACTTGGGACCTTTAAAGGGCTTTAAGGGGGAAGCTAAAATGTTGGAGTATGTTTTCTAGAGAAAACTCAGGGGAGAAAGCTGGGTTAGTGTTTGCTTAGAATTATCTTAACTAGCTTCCACTTAACTAATTGTCTAGATTAATCAATTTCAGGATTAAATGTCAGTCTTCATTCCCTCTGTGGCATGTTCTGGTGGGTGTCAACAAATAAAATATCCTTGTGCTTGTGATTCCATCAATTGGGTTATATGTTTGCCAAGTCATTTGTAATAGTTACCAAGTCATATCAATTATAGTTCTTGCCATAGTTATACAATTTGAATGAATATTCTGTAATCTGATAAAATATTTCCAAAAAAGGACAGTTTTTGTTTTACTGAAAGTAGGCTGAACATTTTAGAAAAACTGAATGAGAGGTGCCTACTCAATAATTACTATCAAATAAGATCTAAGCAAGAAAATTATAATGATTTGGGGAAAAAATTTAAACTTTTAAAAGGATTCTGTGTTTTGATTATTTTTTAAATACTTTAAAAAGTTTTTATGTAACTGGATAGAGGAAAGAGGTCATTGATATCATGAAAATTACCTTCTAACATCCACTGGAATTCTGATGTGTGAAAGATTACCATATAAAAAAAGACTTATGAAAATAATATTACTACAATTAGTTAATAATGTGGACAAAAATGAAATGATCATGTTAACCATATAAAATATAACAATATAGTTAATTCATAATATATTGTATTTATTACTATAGAACTTATTGTTACATAATTCTATCATCTCATTAACATATATTATTGTTGACAAATAATTCTCTAATACTCCTTTATAATATTAGTTTAATTATAAAAAATAACATTTACTTTAATCAGCCATTCCATTTATGAACATCCTTTATTCTAAAGATTAGCCCAAACCTTGTCTCAGAATAGGCACTCAAGATTACTTAATGAATGAATAAATCAAAATATAACCTTTCAGTACTGCAATCACTCTTCTCAGGTAACTCAAATTTATCAACATTAGTTGAAAAATGAAGCCCACAGATTGACACGTTAGTGGTAGGAGTGATTTCAATAGCAATGGCCTGATTTTCTCATGGAACCGACTCATAAGGCACTTGCCATTCAATAAACCTATAAATCTATTTTTACACAAAATTGCTTCTGTTCCAGGTGATCCTTTATCCTGGACTTGCAGAATTGATTTTTAGAACCATAATATAAGTGTCTGCATTAATTAACTCATTTATTGATCCCAGAAACATTTTTACAGGGCCTACTATGAGTCAGAAACTGGCCAAATTACATTCCTTTGAATAGATGCTTTATTCATTTTGGCCTTCTCTGTTCAATTGCTTGAGTCATTTTGGCCTCCTGAGTCTATATTTAAAATACTAAATACTTCTACCAGTTGGTTATCACCTGAACAATTGGCAAACATGCTATTTGTATAATTGTTTAAGTCATTGAGTGAAGATATTGATCAAGATAAAACCAAAAAAGAAGATAGCAGAAAACACTGAATTTTTCTTTCTAGGTTGTCAAATTCCTATTCTCATTCAGCTGGAGTTGGATGCAGAACAGATCTGAACAGATCTGGCAGAATTGTGTTACCAGGTATAATAGAGACAGTGTAGTACCTCTAGGCAATGTTCAAGAGGATATGGAAGAAAATAGATAAGGAAGTTCTAGCTTAAAGAGAAAAAGGTCAATGCCCATGGGGGCACCTAAACAAGAACCAGTTAGCACTACAACCATTATGACAGAAAACCAGGGAAAGGGAAGTGGTGAGTTAGGTTCATAGAGATGGAAGGTAAACCCTAGGAATTCCCAGGGGAAACTTGAAGTAGACATGGCATATTCTTTTGATCATTCCAAGTCCATCTTGTTAAAGTGAGTGCACCAATCACTTTTCATGGGAGTAAAACTTAGTAGGAATAGATTGACATAATTCTACAAATCAACCATTTTTTTTTTATATTGTCAAATATGGTCTTTGCTGTATCTGTTATTGGGAAAGAGAATTAGTTACAAGAGTAAGATTCTCTGATCCCCAAACCAAGGAATAACCAATTAGGTATTCAATCAATACCCTTTCAGTCATGCTTTGAAAATATAGATAAAGATTTGATACTTTCTGGGCAAAGGGTTCCTTTTTCCTTTGCTTGGGATTTCTTCAATATCGGGAGTTTCTCTCTCCTGATGGGAGAGTGCAGAGTTCTCATAGCCTTACTCTAAGATACTGAGGCAAGGTCCAAGTGGGAAAAATTCCAAGATGCATTAATTCAACCAACATTTATTGCGTACTATGTGTTCTATACGTTTCTAAATATTTGGAGTACATCAATCAGAAAACAGAAAAAGAATACTGCCCGTCTGGAGTTATAGTTCTAATGGAAGAAGACAGATAATATACACTAAAAATATTCAGCAAGTGGATAATATAATTCCTTGGAAGCTCTTAATTACTAACTAACCAAAGGGCTAGATCGCTGTGGCAGTTGTACTAAGAACACATTATAGGCAAATAAGACCAGATGTGGGAAGATATTTTAGAAAGTTGTAAGAGTCTGGGAAAAATTTTGGTGCCTTGGCTTGGCATTGCAGGAGCAAGGAGAACTTACTGGATTCTAGATGAATATTGGAAGTGAAACTAACAAGATTTCCTGGTAGTGTGGGTGTTACAAAAGAGAAAGAAAGGGGTGACAAGCCCAACTTCAATTTTTTAAAAGAACTTTATATTTATACATAAGAGTTTGGTTTATCTTGACAAACTCATCAATGTATGAAAGTTGAATTCTGTTCATGATTCATCTTCTTTTCCCTCTAGTCCTCCCTCTTCTCTCTCATTCTCCTTTCTCCACTCTATTAGACTTCCTTTTGCTTGTCTATTAATTTGTATTTGTTTGGTTATTTATGTTATCTTCTCCCTCTCTCTCCCTTTTCTTTATTTGACCCTAGCTTCCACATATGAGAGAAAACATTTGACCTTTGAGTTTCTGAGTTTGGATAATTTCATGTAGCGTGATATTCTTCATTTCCATCCATTTACAACAAATGCTATAATTTCACTCTTTTTTTATGGCTAAGTGAAACTCTATTGTATGTATATATATATATATATATATATATATATATATATATATATATATACACACCACGATTTCTTAATCCATTGATCTATTGATGGGTATCTGGGTTGATTGCATAATTTAGCTATTGTAAATTGTGCTTCTATAAACACTGAGGTGGTTGTGTCACTGTAGTATGCTGATTTTAGATATTTTGGGAAAATACCAAGGAGTGGGATAGCCATGTCATATGTGGTTCCATCAGTAGTTTTTTGAAGACTCTATAAATTGCTTTCCAGAATTGTTGTACTAGTCTACAGTCCCACCAACAATGTACAAGTAAGTGTTCCTTTCTCCCCATAACCTCACCAGCATTTATTGTTGTTTGTATTCTTGATCATTATCATTCTGACTGAAGTGAGAAGAAATCTTAGTGTAGTTTTGATTTGTGTTTCTCTGATTGCTAGAGATATTGTATATTCTAAAATATATTTGTTGGCCATTTGTGTTTCTTCTTCCAAGAGTTTCTGTTTAGTTCTTTTGCCCATGCATAGACTGGGTTATTTGCTTTTTTTGCTGTGAAGTTTTCTGAGTTCTTTGTGTATTCTGGATGTTAATCTCCTATCTGAGGGGTAGCTGGCCGATATTTTTCTCACATTCTGTAGGCTTGCTCTTCACACTTTTAATCATTCTCTTTGCTGTGCAGAAGCTTTGTAGTTTGATAGCATCTCACTTATTGATTCTTGGTTTTATGTCTTAGGCTTTGAGGGTCTTGTTAAGGTATTTGTTGTCAGCACCTATAGGATGGAGTGTTGATCCTTTGTTTTCTTTTGCTTTAATTACTGTTTGGGTCCATTTCAATTTGAGTTTTGTATGGGGTGGGGGAGAGAGAGAGAGAGAGAAGATAATTTCATTTTACCAGTACCATTTATTAAAAAGACTGTCTTTTCTCCAAGATACATTTTTTTTGGCACCTTTGTCAAATATCAGAAGGCCTATAGGTATGTGGGTTTGTCTTTGTATTTTCTATTTCATTGGTCTCCTCTCTATTTTGCTTCCAATACCATGCTGTTTTTTATACAGCTCTTTAGTATAATTTCAGATCATGTATTGTGATGCCTGCTGCTTTGCTTTTCTGGCTTAGTTTGCTTTGGCTATTTTGGGTCTGTTATTTTTACAAATGAATTTGAGATAGTTTTCTAATTCTATTATTGGTTTTTTGATGGGGTTTGCAGTGAACTAATGTATTGCTTTTAGTACTATGGTCATTTTGACAATATTGATTCTGCCCAATCAAGAACATAGGATGTCTTTCCATCTTCTAAGATATTTTTCAATTTCCTTTTTCAGGGTTCTATAATTTTAATTGTAGAGCTCTTTTACCTCCTTGGTTAAATTAATTACCAAGTTTAAAAAAAATTAAGGTATTGTGAATGAGATGGATATTTTTCTAGATTTCTTCCTAGGCTGAACCATTGTTGAAGTATATGAAAGCTATTCATTTATAGCTATTGATCTTGTATCTTGCTAAACTCTTTCATCTATAAGCTCTAGAAGTCTTCTGGTGGAGTTTTTAGGTCTTTGAGATACAGGATCATATTATTAGCAAACAAGAATAGTTTGACATCATCTTTTCCTACACCCTTTGATTTACTTTTCTTTCTTGATCACTCTGGCTAATAATTCAATGACTATATCGAATAAGAATGGTAAGAGTGGATAGCCTTAACTTGTCCTGAGTTTAGAGGAAATGCTTTTACTTTTTTCATTTAGTATGATGTTGGCTTTGGGTTTGTCCTAAATGACCTTTATGATGTTGAATTAAATTTCTCCAATCCTCAGCTTCTCCAGCATTGTTAACATGAACAGGTATTGGATTTTAGCACAGGCCTTTTCTGTATCTATGGAGATGATCATTTAATTTTTGTTCTTAATTTCATTTAAGTGGTGAATTATATTCATTGATTTGCATATGTTGAATCAATCTTGCATCCCTGGAGTGAACCCCACTTGTTCATGTATACTATCTTCTTGATGTATTTTTGAATACAGTTTGTTAATATTTGATTAAGAATTTTTGCATATATGTTGACCAGGGATATTGGTCTTTAGTTCTGGTTCCTTAATGTGTCTTTGTCTGGTTTTGTTAATGGGGTTATTTTGGCTTCATAAAAAGTATTTGGGAGTGTTTCATCACTTTCACTTTTATGAAATATTTCAGAAGGCCTGGGTTAGTTCTTCTGTAAAGCTCTAGCAGAATCAGCTGGGAATCCATCAGGAAGACTTTTAATTTCTGTTTGAATTTTATTCTTGGTACTTATCTGTTTAAATTTTCTATATCTTTCTGATTCAATTTATGCAGGTCATATGTGTCTAGAAATTTGTCAATGTTTTCCAGATTTTCCATTTGATTGGAGTATACATTTTCAAAATAGTACTGACAATCCTCTGGTTTCAGAAGGATCTATGGTGATATCTCCTTTTTTGTCTCTGATCCTGATGATTTGTGTCTTTGCAGTCTTTATTCTGGTTAGCTTTGCTAAGGATTTGACAATCTTAGTTATCTTTTCAAAGAACCAACTCTTTATTGGGTTGATTCTGTGTATTGTTCCCAAATTAGCAGTTTTATTGATTTTGGCTTGGATCTTAATTATTTCCTATCTTCTACTGGTTTAGGAGTTAGTTTGTTCTTCTTTTTCCAAGGCCTTGAGGTGGAGAATAAGATTATTTATTTGAGTTGTCTCTAATTTTTAATGTAGGCTCTCAGTACTATAAATTTTCCTCTTAGAACTGTTTTCATACTGCCCCAGATATTTTGATATATTTTGTCTCTGTTCTCATTCCTTTTTAAGCATTTCTTGATTTCTATTCTCATTTTTCTTTAATCCATTCTTGATTTGAGAAAATATTGTTCAATCTTTGTGCATTTATGTGGTGTATATTATTTCTCTTGCTGTTGATTCCTGGTTGTATTTTATTATTATCTAATAGCATACATGGGATTACATTGATTTTTTTTGTATTTGCTAATATTTAATTTTTGGCCCATAAAAAGATCTAGTTTGCAAAATAGTTCCATGAGTATCTGAGGAGAAAGTAAATTCAACTGTTTGGAGTGGAAGATTCTATAGATGTTCATTAGGTTAATTTGATTTATGGTGTTGTTTAGGTTGGAGATGTCTTTATTGCTTTTATGTTTTGATGACCTATGTATTATTCATAAATGTGTATTGATATCAGCTAGTATTATTATGTTGGGGGTCTATGTGAGATTTAATGTCATGGCATATTTTTTCTATGTCACAGAGTGTGTTGACCTTTGGAGCATATATGTTTACCATCAATATGTCTTCTTCTTGGATTGTTCCTCTTACTAGGATGCAGGGGCCTTCTTTGTTTCTTCTGATTATTATTATTTTTTTTTTTTTTGGTGGGAGTACCAGAAATTGAACTCAAGAGGACTCAACCACTGAACCACATCCCAAGCCCTATTTTGTATTTTATTTAGAGACAGGGTCTTACTGAGGTGCTTAGTTCCTCACTTTTGCTGAGACTGGCTTTGAATTCTCCATTCTCCTGCCTCAGGCTCTCAAGATGCTGGGATTGCAGATTTGCACCACCATGCCCAGCTCTGCTTAATTTTTTATTTAAATCTGCTTTGATAGATATGACAATAGCTACTCCTACTTGTTTCATTGGACCATAAGCATGGAACATTTTTTGCTATCATTTGGCCTATATAATTTTTGTAAAAGGCATATTGATGAATCTAGTTTTTTGATCCATTCTGCTAATTTGCATCTTTCAATTGGGGAGTTAAAGTCATTAACATTAAGAGTATGGATGGTTTTTTTCCTGCCATATTGGTTTTTAGCTATATTTTATCCTATCTTGATTCTCATTTAGTAAATATTCTTCCATTGACTTCCGCAGCTTCTGAGCTCTGGAATTTTTTTTAAAAAATTTCTCCTCTTTGCCATTTATCTTTGAGTATTCTTTGTATTGTTGGATTGGTGCTCATGAATTCTTTCAGCTTATTCTTGTCATGGAAAGTTTTTATTTCATCGTTAAATTTGAAACTGAGCTCTGTTGGGTACAGTAACCTTGCCTGGCAGTTTTCTTTTAAGACTTGGAATATCTCTTTCCAGGCCCTCCTTGATTTTATTGTCTGAGCTAAAAATCAAGGGTGTTTACTGGTTTGCCTCTGAATTTAACTCCATGTTTCTCTTTTGCAGTTTTTGATATTCTTTCCTTATTTTCTGTTAGGAATTTTGATTATGATATGTCTTAGGAAGCTTCTTATTTGACTAGGTCTCTTTGAATCCTGTAAGCCTCTGATATGTGGATATCTACCTTTTTTATTTTCTTTTTTTTGGTGGGGGCGGGGTGGGTACTGGGGATTGAACTTAGGAGCAGTCAACCACTGAACCTCATTCCTAGCCCTATTTTTATTTTATTTAGAGACAGGGTTTCAGTGAGTTGCTTAGGGCCTTGCTTTTGCTGAGGTTAGCTTTAAACTCATGATCCTCCCATCTCAGCCTTCGAAGCTGCTGAGATCACAGGTGTGTACCTCTGTGCCCAGATCTGTCTTCCTTATGTGAAGAGTTTTCTGTATCTCACTAAAGGTGTTGTATATGCTCTCAGTTTGCATCTCCATATACTTTTCATTCCCAATGTATCTCAGTTTGGTCTTTAAAAGTTGTGCTAGCGTTCTTATATATTCTGGTCATGTTCTATAATTTTTCACTTTATGGTCTGTATACTCAAGATCACATAACCTGTCTTTAATACTTGAAGTATTAAGTATCTTCAAGGGCTGAAGCTTTATTTTCCATACACTGTTTTTATTTGTCATCTGTTAGTAATGCCTTCAATTGAGTTTTTAATTTGATTGATTGTGTCTTTCATTTCTAGAATGGTTCTTTTCATTATTTCTATTTCTTTATTAAAGTGGTTAGAAAATACTTGAAAATTTCAAAAATGAACAGAGAGAATATAGAAAAGATGTAATGGTGATATTCATATGGAAAGAGGGGAAAAATAGAAGAAACAAAGTTTTGAAAACAATACAAAACCAAACCAAAATATACAATCCCCAAACCCCAAAACACTCAAAATATAATTCTAGGAAAAATAATTAAATTTAAAAATGCTAAAAAATGAGAGAATAAGAGACAGATAAGGGTACTTATACATACATGAATCTATTAGCTCAGCCAGAATTCACATACAATGCTCATGTGTGCACATGCATGTGCACACACACATACCCACATGAAGAAAAAAATTTAAATGTAAAATTTAAAAAATTGAAATAATCTAAAATCTTAGTGAAGAATAAAGAAAGCCTCTCTACTGAGGTCAAAATATTTGACTGGATTGGGTGGATACTGTCTATGTCCAACAGTCTTTTTTTTTTTTTTCAGTTCCTCTTGAGTTATATACTGAACAGGGGTGGATGTTGTTTAACTCCTTCCGGTTTTTTGTGTTGCTCACCAGCTAGAGCAGCCTATGACTGAAGGTGTTTGATATGAGACTCAGCTACCCCTCCATCAATACAAGGTGGGATGGATTAAGTTGTACTTTAATATGGTGTCTTGTCCACTTGGGCCAGTTTGATGCACTCCCAGAACCACTTCTATAACATTTTGTTATGGAAATTCTAGCAGTTGGCACTGAGGTCTCACCCCATCCTCAGGGACTTTGTTGGGTGGTTTGGTCATTGGAGAGACTAGATTGACCTCTAAGGATAACCAATCTCTTTTGCAGGCCTGATTCCCAGGAGCCTCCTAAGAAATTCAATTGTGTGGAGGGGGACAATTTTCCACTCACTGTTGTGCAAAAGCACAGCCTTCCTGGGCTTAGTCCCTGAATGTATTCACTGCTGTCTCAGAATCCTGGTCTGTTTCAGCTGGTCACATGAGCCAAAAGACACAAAGGAGAGGCAATTCAGGCTCCCCTTCACACTTCTGAATTGAAGCCTCCTTTTTAGTCTACTGTTTCTGTTTCACTCACGTTCCATCTTGTCCACCCTAAGTCACTTGATACACACAAAGCCACACACAGTATATTGTGGATTTGTGTGTGTGTGTGTGTGTGTGTGTGTGTGTGTGTGTTTTCCAATCTTCTGGGTCCTGCAGTTGTTACAAAGGTGGTTTATTTCAAGATGGTTCTGACCTCAGGTCTCCATGGTCAGTTGAGTTACAGAGTACACTTTTCAAGCACCAGTGCACAGTCTGTTGTTGTTGCCTAATGTTGCCTAATCTGAGCAGCCTCTGGGTTGGCTCAGAATAGGCAATATTTTTGGTCTTAGATTTCTCTGTACCAAGAATGTGCTCCCTCCCCTTCAGCCTGTGGTGAATCCTCACCAGGGGTACTCATGGGGTTACCATGTCTCTTGATGTATTCTTTCTTTTTTTCTCATTGTACCTATATTTCTGAATTTCCTTAGCTGCTTTGAGTGTCCAATATTAAATTTTAGTGAAATCCCTCTTTCATCCACCTTTCTGAGAAGTGCTACACTTGCCACTTTGGTCTCACATCACAGCACAGCTTGGGATGCAGCTATCCTCTTAACTCCAAGGTTTCTGGCTTCAGCAATTGGAAACATTATGTTACTTGAAATTGACATGGGAAAGACTATGGATGAAGAAGTAGGTTTCAGAGAGAAAACAGAGTTCAGTTGTGGACATACTGATGTTGAGATATCTATTTGACATCCAAGGAAAGACGATTGAGTTAGCAGTTGGATATATGGGTCTGAGTTCAGGAGAGATATATGGACTATAGAGAACAATTTCAGAGGCGAAAATGTAGATGGTGTTTGAGACCATGAGACTGAATGAGTTCCTCAAGTCGGTGAGTGCTGATAGAGAAGAAAAGATGACTAAGAATGAGTTCCTGGGCCACTCCAATAGTAAGTAAAGGAAAAAGGAGTACAGAAGACTAACAGAGTGACCAGAGAGTTTGCTGCATGCCACAAGCACTGGTGATCTACATATGTTGTTGCTGATAGGCCAAGAAAGACGAAGACAGAGAATAGAAACTTCAGCAATGTGGTGATCTTGTTATCAGCATCTCCTTTGTGATGAGAGCCTACTTTTCTGTTTCATTCTGCTTTAGTTTTTAGGTGGGAAGATTGGGAAAAGAGGCTATAATCTGATTTATTTTTCTTGTTCTTTGTGGAAATTTGGAAAATTTGATGTCTATATTGGGATCTTCTACTTCTCCACTCTACGCTTCTGAAACTACAGCCCTGCCCATCCTCAAAGATAATGCTTCTCTGATTCTCTAAATTGAGCTAGTACTGCACTGAACAGGTGTGCCTCTGTTTGGAGGCAGCCCTTGAAGTAGTTGGTCTTATTCCACATTTTTGCTATTTTATTAAAAAACGTCTTTCCCTCTTCACTGTCTCTTCTTTCGTTCCCACACAAACATTCCACTGACCATGTGTTCATGCAACAAGGAGTCAACACTAGTGATTATAGTTGTTCTGCCACCCATTATTCAGTATTATGGGTAATTCTACTTACTCATTTTGTTCATAAGGATGTCACAACAGATGTTTTGATGTAGTATTAGACTTTGTGACTTAACACATTTTGTGACATGTTGTCATTCGTCACTTTTATTATTTGTCATATTAACGTTCTCTGTGGTATTGTCCTGAGGTTTGTTTGGTAGAATCTATTCCAAGTGAACTCACAATGGCTCCATGTGATCAATTTGTTTTTTTTTTTTTCCCACAAGCCAATGAGAAATCTGTTTATGATCATTTCTTTTACCAGGGATAAAATCATACTTACACATTTTAATTTCTTGGGAATTGCTTATTTCTCCTATTTTGAAATTATAACAGGTTTCGCCTGCCTTTGGTGTTTTGGCCTATCTCCAGTTCCCCATAATTTTCTTGTGTAAGTATGAATTCAAAGATTTTTTGCACAGTTTTTCATTAACACAATCTCAAATTCAGAGTTGGCAAAAGATGTCATTTTGAGAGAGAGAATTAAAAAAAACTTTCCTAGTAAGTAAAATGCTGGGGATGATTTTCTGACATATGTTTCTATATTTACAAAATAAACCGTTTTTAGAGATCAGTTTATAAATTGAACATAAGGTTTAGTATTTCCCTTCAATTCCATTAAACTTTTAGTTTGTTGTGAAGATGACACAGGAAGCAACATGAAAATGGTCAAGATGTAAATATATATAGTAAATCCTTTCCTGTAATTGTGTGTTTTAGTAGAAAGATTGTGGCTTTGGATTAAAAATCTGGGGTGGACTCTTTGCTCTCTGACTGATAAATTCTGTAACCTCAAAGGTCACATCTTACAGTCTTCTTATCATCATCATCTGTCAAATAGGATAATAATGAATGCCCCTCTGTTGTTACCTTTTATTCATTCAACAAAGTTATTGAATATTTGTTATATGCTAGGCACCATATTAAGGATTGAGGAAACAAGATATAAGATATAAACCATGCCCCCAGAAACCCAGAAATAGATGTGTAAACACACTAAAACTTGAATGTGATCATTTCCATAATGAAAGGATTACACTGGACATGTATCATTTTAATCTGCAGTGAGAGCTTTTTTGGCTTAAGTCTATGAAACAATTCTGGATTCTTCTCATGTATAAAGGTCTTCAAATATATTAATAATTAAAAACTGCAAAGTCTCATCAAATGGCTTAGCTGCCAAGTGGGCATGTGAAATATGACTTAAATATGAGTCCTTGGCTCTGTTAGAACCTCTTTTGAGTTAACAAGTCACTGATGAAACAATGATTTCTAGTCTTTGTAGGACTTGAAGAAAACTGCTAAGTCAATTCAAATTACATGAAAGAGAATAAGATAATATTTGGTCTAATAGGTTTGTCTTCCTTAACCTCTGAAAATTTGAGAGTAACGTGAAGAAATCTAATGAAGATCAAGATCAAGAACAGGTACTCTAAAACCAAATGCCAATTTAAAACTATATTTATCTTTACTAACTGTATAGTCTTAGGTAAATTACTTAAATTCTCTGCACTACTTTAGTATCTTTGGTTTTTAAGTGGGGAATGTGATCATGTTCTAAGGAAAAAAAATAGTGCCTGGAATATAGCAAATATTATATGAGTGTTTACTATTACAGTATTATTAATGCCAGTAATAACATTGAAAATCAGTAGTACTAATAATGAACTTAATAGCTTAAGCTAAATAATTTGTCCCAAATTCCACACAACCCACACAACCCCACAGATGAAGGAAAATACATAAAGAACAAAAAGATTCAAAATCAGGAAGTAAAACTACTAGTTTTTACAAGTGACATGATCATCTACATTGAAAATTCAAAATCACTTACTGGCAAAATATGGGAAATAGTTTTCTGCCTTACCTCACTTCAACAGTGTTGCTTTTCAATTGAAAAATACGCTCTGACATGTGCTAAGTGAAAGTGTTATTTTACATAATTTTGATATGCTTTCTTCCTCCACTGAGTTTATAACCTAGCAACAACAGAAATATTAATGATACCTAGCATTTTCTTAGCTCATCAAATAAAAGAGAGAAACTGAATAGTATAAGAGGGAACTTCCAATTGGCATTCACTGATTGGTTACTCCTGTTTATTTTCCTTTTCTTTCTTGGCTTTATAAAATTGTAGTAAATAATTAAATAAATAGAAACACTCTATCAGCCTATTAATGATGTCTTTTGCATTTACTTATATTTCTCTAGAGCCTGATTCTTGGTAGGAATTTAATACATCTTGAGCATACCCAATTTAAAAAATCCAAAGTCAGAAATACTCCAAAATCTGAATCATTTTGGGCAATGACATGACATCACAAATAGAAAATGCCTTGTCTGACCTTATTCGATGGTCATTGGCAAAATGCAGGGGAACTAAAAATATTGTGTAAAATTGCCATCAGTGTATGTGTACAAGGTGCATATGAAACACAAATGAATTTTGAGTTTAGATGAGGGCCCTGCCTTACATATGTGCCTATTACATATGTGCAAATATTACAAAATCTAAAAAAAAGTGAAATCTGAAATTCTTCTGGTTACAGTCATTTCAGGTAAGGGATATTCAACCTGTAAATCCTTGTTGCTTGAATGATTGAATAAACACCACCATGAACAGGGGAGAGGTCATTGGAAGGTGGGGTATTTCAACAAATTTACAAAAGAGAATGCAGGTGGAAAAGTCTGTTTTCAGCTATGTACCAGATTAGATAACCTAACTGACCCTTCTGCTGAAAGCCACTAGAAATTCTAGATTTTATCTGAGTCTTTTAAAATAAACTCATTAGCTAGCATTGAAGGAAAGAGGCCAAAAATGACATGAAAATAGGAACCCAGGAAGATAAGTGTGGCCCTGCATACTGCTTTTGCTCTGAGGTGTTTAGTGAACACAGTTGACCTTGATTTGCCTGGTGTTGAAAAGAACTGTGGACAAGCTTTGCAGCTTGCAGACCAATGACTCTATTTGAAGGACTTCTCCCTCCATATAACTGAGGGTTCATCCTGGTAGGTGCTTTGGTTAAATCTGAACCTCTGAACCCTAAGGAAATACAAAGAAAAGCATCTTAAACTTTTGGGTTTGTTGTGGAGAAAAGCAATTTATCTTAATAATTTGAACTATAAAACTATAAAATCATTTAAAATGTGTAGCCAAAATCAGCCAGTAGCTTTAAAAAGGCAAAATTAAAACAAAAACTTAATTTGTGAGTTTAAAGAGTCTTAGATTTATAGTATCCAAAATGATGCCTGATTTTTTTTATCCATTCATCTATTGAAGGGC
Organism: Urocitellus parryii; assembly: GCF_045843805.1. NCBI lineage: Eukaryota > Metazoa > Chordata > Mammalia > Rodentia > Sciuridae > Urocitellus > Urocitellus parryii. The sequence goes on along the minus strand of NC_135541.1, from coordinate 42,889,407 downwards.
ATCTAGGCTGGTTCCACAGTCTTGCTATCGTGAATTGAGCTGCTATGAACATCGATGTAGCAGTGTCCCTGTAGCATGCTCTTGTTAGGGCTTTAGGGAATAGACCGAGAAAGGGAATAGCTGGGTCAAATGGTGGTTCCATTCCCAGCTTTCCAAGAAATCTCCATACTGCTTTCCAAATTGGCTGCACCAATTTGCAGTCCCACCAGCAATGAACAAGAGTGCCCTTTTCCCCGCATCCTCTCCAGCACTTATTGTTGTTTGACTTCCTAATGGCTGCCAGTCTTACTGGAGTGAGATGGTATCTTAGGGTAGTTTTGATTTGCATTTCTCTGACTGCTAGCGATGGTGAGCATTTTTTCATGTACTTGTTGATTGATTGTATGTCCTCCTCTGAGAAGTGTCTGTTCAGGTCCTTGGCCCATTTATTGATTGGGTTATTTGTTATCTTATTGTCTATTTTTTTGAGTTCTTTGTATATTCTGGTTATTAGGGCTCTATCTGAAGTGTGTGGAGTAAAGATTTGTTCCCAGGATGTAGGCTCCCTGTTTATCTCTCTTATTGTTTCTTTTGCTGAGAAAAAACTTTTTAGTTTGAGTAAGTCCCATTTGTTGATTCTATTTGTTAACTCTAGCGCTATGGGTGTCCTATTGAGGAATTTGGAGCCCGATCCCACAGCGTGTAGATCATAACCAACTTTTTCTTCTATCAGATGCCGTGTCTCATACACTATGGAGTATTACTCTGCATTAAAAAATGACAAAATCATAGAATTTGGAGGGAAATGGATGGCATTAGAGCAGATTATGCTAAGTGAAGCTAGTCAATCTTTAAAAAACAAATACCAAATGACTCCTTTGATATAAGGGGAGTAAACAAGGACAGGGTAGGGACAAAGAGCTTGAGAAGAATATTTACATTAAACAGGGATGAGAGGTGGGAGGGAAAGGGAGTGAGAAGGGAAATTGCATGGAAATGGAAGGCGATCCTCAGGGTTATACAAAATGTCATATAAGAGGAAAGGAGGGGTAAGACAAGAGAATACAAATGGAAGAAATGATTTACAGTAGAAGGGGTAGAGAGAGAAAAGGGGAGGGGAGGGGAGGGGAGGGGAGGGGGGATAGTAGACAATAGGACAGACAGCAGAATACATCAGACACTAGAAAGGCAATATGTCAATCAATGGAAGGGTAACTGATGTGATACAGCAATTTGTATAAGGGGTAAAAGCGGGAGTTCATAATCCACTTGAATCAAACCGTGTAATATGATGTATTAAGAACTATGTAATGTTATGAACGACCAATAAAAAAAAATGAAAAAAAAAATGAAAAAAAAATGATGCCTGACAGAATCAACTTCTCTTTCCACAAATCCTTAAACCAGGCCTCAATGGTGTTTAAAGTTTGAAGGAATACAAATTATCAGTTAAAAATTATAAAACACAGAAACATAAGCTGAGAGCTACCAGAAATTACAGATAAAATAATCAGAATCATCTTACAAATTTCAGATATTAGAATGATCATACAAACTTTAAAATAATGTATATATCTACTTTTTTAAGTATATAAATATGATATGAAAATCCAATGACTTACAGAAACAAAGATTTACTTCTTGCTAAGGATTTGTGGGTAGGGTATGCCTTTGGTCCACTTTTACTGAATCTGCTTCATTTGTTGGAGTTTAACTTTAAGTAAAGATTGGATCAGATCAGTATCCATGGCTTCCAGTTTTGGAACTCAGGCAGAAGGCGCAGCAGCTACCTGGGACTTGATTGTATTATGGTAGATTGCAGTAGTACAAGAGACCAAGCCAAGAAATGCAAGCCCTGCTCAAACACACTGTGTGTCATGTCCAATTATACTCCACTGGGCAAAGGAAGTCACAGTCAAGTTTAAAATTAGTAGAGCAATGAGGGAAACTTCCACACATGTGGAAGAGGAAGGTGGTGAATATTTAGTGAACAATAATCCAAATCACTAAAATGAACATAATCATTAATTATAAATAAATAAGACATTGAAAATATCAGCAAAGTAAAAGATGACCAAATAAAATTGAGACAAACCCAAAATATATATATATATATATAAGTAAAGAACATATAATATTTAAAAGATGCTGTGAAAATTTTATAACTGATTGGACATAGTGGAGGAGAGAGTTAACAAGTTAGAATATAGACCTAAAACAGCATATGACTAGAGAGGAAAAGGACATAGCTAGTATGAGATACCGCCATTACGTGATTAGATTAGAAAGGATAAAATGAGGAAGAGGGGGAGCTTGAAGAAACTTGGCTGAGAATTTTCCATAACTTAAAGAAATAAAAAAATCCTCAATTTCAGGAAGCCAATTAATTTCAAAGAAGATAAATAAAAACAAATCTACACATACACATATAACGTGGAAACTGGGATAAAATTCACATCACATTAAAATTGCAGTGCATAAAATGAGACAATGTTTTTAAAATAGAAGAAAAATGATTATCTATAAAGGAGTCCTAACTCTCAGCTGACTTCCAAGCAGCATCAATGGCAGCCAGAAGACAGTGGGATGATATCTTCCACAGCTGCGGGAAAATACAGATCAAGTCAGAATAAAATACCTTTAAAATACCCATAAAAATATCTTTAAAAATGAAATGGAGCCAGGCACAGTGTCACATGCCTAAAATCCTAGCAGCTCAGGAGGCTGAGGCAGGAGGATAGCAAATTCAAATCCATCCTCAGCAAAAGCTAGATCCTAAGCTACTCAGTGAGACCCTGTCTCTAAATAGAATACAAAATAGGGCTGGGGATGTAGTTCAGTAGTCGAGTGCTCCTGAGTTCCGTACCCAGTACCCCCACACACACCAAAAAAAGGAAGTAAAGTTGTTTTAAGACAAAATTTTATTTTACCCACAGATTTTATCATATAAAACTCAAAATTATGAGCTTCAAGGAAACATAAGTTTATCTCAGATGAAAGGTTTGAGGTATAACGTGGAACTATAAACAATTGATAACCAAATCAATAAATATTGACTGTATAAAAATATTTTAGTAGTGTTGAACAATGCAAAAACAAAACACATAACAATACCATATGTACACAGGGTGAGTACTGATAAGAAACAGCATAAAGGTACTGATAAAATTAGGCCTTTAGTAAAATATGAATGAATGTTAAGCTTCTAGGTTGAAAAAAATAGGAATAGAAAGATGGTAGAGAGAGAAAAATTGGAATGAGAAAAAATCCATTTAAAATCAGACAAGTAAAATCATAAAAAGAAACAGAACAGCTAAGTCAAAGAGAAAGTATACAATAACATCATAGTAATAAATTGATATAAATAAGTATGTTTTGCTGAATATAAATGAACTAATCTCTCATTTTGAAAGACAAAGATTATAACAATGGCTACATAAACACATTCGGGATAAATACAGTTTACGAGAGCTATATCCAAAATATTTAGACCTGAGTATTTGAGAATTAATGGATAGGAAAAGATAAATGAACAGATATAGAAACATCTTATTTTTATGTGTGCTATTTGAAAAATTTGCTTTCTTCATGCTGCACTGGGCACTAGAGTCAAATGTGTGCTCCCATCTTTAAATGTGTATTTGCCATTACTTGATATGACTATTGATCCTTTTCCTGATTAGCTAGGATTACCTTCCTTCATAGAGTGTTATGGCCTTTTTTTTCTTTTTTAATAAAATGTTACCTAGGTGCAGCCCTATCCTGTTAGTCTTATTTACAAATGGTATCTTGCCCTTGTGATAGAAATTGCATTTTCATAAGGGCCTTACCTCAAGGTATGTAATATGACATTTTCACACAGATGTTAGGAAAAAGAGTTTAACAATGGAGCATTTTGGGGCCTGTCGAATCCAGTGACTGCAGGCAGTTCTTTTGCTTTTGAGTGAAGCTGACTGTGATTGGAAGATATTCATTTTTCCATATCAGACACCCATGTGGAGCCCATCAGAGTGGGGGCCACTGTGTCTTTGGCTTTGCATAGTTCCTGAGTCAGGATTTATCTACTAATTCTACTTGCTCTGTGTCTGTGAGGAGGTGTAGTTCATTGTATTGCAGTGTGGTTACTAGGCATTTAGTTTGATTAGTAGAATGAGGAACTCATTTCTAAACATTCTTTTTTTATTTTTTTGTAAAGCACGTGATTCAATTTCTTGCCTTAACAAATGATAGATTTCTTTGTACTAAGGAACTTGCATGTCTATAATGAATAGGTGAAAATGTCAATGTTAAAATCAAGTGTTATGGTTTTACTGACACTTTGCTGTTTCCTGCTTTTCTGGCTCTCATGTCACAATTTCATTTGGAGTCCTAAATAATTTTCCTAATTCTTTCTTCCTCCTTTGATTTCTGTCACATATACCAATGGTCTTAATTTTCTGAAGTGAAGTCTAGTCATGATTGGGAAAGTTATTACTGATAATGTAGACCAGGATATTTTCCTATTTATGTTCCCTATAGATTCTTGGAGTCTCTGAAAAATGCCTTAAAATAACCACAGGAGAGGGAAGAAGAAGGCTGGTATGAATTGAATTAGCACCCCATTCAATGTTAAGGCCTTAATTTGCAATGCAACTGTTTTTGTACACAGACTATTTAGGAGGTAATTAAGGTTAAATAAGATAATAAGTTTGGGACTCTACCCCTACAGAACTAGTGTACCATGAGAGGCAGTATTCAGAAAAATGTTCATGTGAAGATATAGTGAGAGCATGGTCATCCATAGGCTAAGGAGACAGACCATACCAGAAACCAATGCACTGGAACCTTGATTTTGAACGTCCCATCTTCATAAAATTATATTGTTTGAGCCACTCAGCTTATGGAATTTTGTTATGGCAGCCCCAGCATGCTAATAAAGAGGTCAATTAGATAAGTCTGGGTCTTTGTATCTGCAAATAAAACGGTATTTACTTTGCTTCTGTCAGTTTTATATATTGAACTTTGATATTCTTTTCTAAAAATATATTATTATGTTTTTAAAAATTCAGGCAGATTGAGAAAACATTGTATAGCAATTCATCCACATGTTGTAATGGAAATATTTCTTCTTGGTACTGATCTCAGATTGTATTGGAAAGCTTCCCTTCCTCCAGTTTCACAGAGTTCCTTATCCTTCTCGAGACATGGTGGTGCACACCCTCAGAACATGAGTTATTTTGGTGACAGAAGATATCACCCATCTTTGTGACTTCACCTTACCTCTACCACCCCTTTCTTCTAATGACTCACATGTGTATTGCTGGGGGAGTATGCTGAGCAATGTAAACTATTAGATAAATATGACACCAACTATGAAGAATGGCCTCTTAAGCCCTCTAGACAATGTGTAAACCTATGCTAGAAATCCTCTAGCATAAAAATCTGACTGTAGTGCAGATTTTTAAAATATCTAAACATTTCTATGAAGAGTTTGTTTTTTTTTTTATAAGTAGTTTTAGCCATATTGTCTCTATATAATTTTTTGCATCTGCTTACAGTGCTTAGGATATTCTCTACTCAGAAATTTTAAAAGGAATATTCACTTGTTACTGGCAGAAGCACTAACTTAGAATTAACTAGCCCTTTCTGGACATCATTCCTGCACATTTCCCACAATCATTACAACAGTTGCTAAGGTAGATCACATCCCTGTGAGGTCAGGAATGGAATTATCATCTTTTATATGAAGAGACTAGGGAACAAGAGGTAAAAGTAGCTAAAACTATGTTCATAATAAGAAGGTCATTTAAATTTTGCATTATATATTTTATTCCATACTATTTCCCTTGTTTTTATGTGTTTAACTATGTAAAAATAAAAGAGAAACATATATTTATAGGATGAATAGTCAGATATGAATCCGTATGGTCAATTATAATCGGGGCCAGATGGTTAGTGCTCTGAGCTACTAGAGACCCCATTTGATGCCCCAGTTACCTACCATCATACAATTAGGATAGTCATCCCCCAACACTTAATAAAGGAGACAACATAATTTGGTGGAAAGAACATGGGCTTTAAAATCTGTCCTGAAATCGGTTTTCAGCTCCACCACTTACTGGTCCTGAGATGTTGAATAACAAAGAGTTGAGGTCTCCGAACCTCCATTTCCCTGTGTGTGAAATGTGAATAACAGTAATAACTGCCTTATGAGGACACAACAAGTGGGAGTACCTATGATTATTCTTGAGAGAGAAATTACACACGAAGCATTTAATAAATCCTCATAAATACATTAATGCTGCTATAAAAGGGCTTGTGGGAGTGGGCTTGTTCTCTCTTGCCCTTCTGCCTTTTGCCTTGTGAAGTCCATGATCAAATGCCAGCACCTTGATCTTGGACTTCCAAGCCTCTGGAACTTTGAGGAGTAAATTTATAAGTTATCCAATCTTGAGTATTGTCTTAGTCAGCTTTTTCACCACTGGAATCAAAAGACTCAACAAGAATAATTTTAGAGGAAGAAAAGTTTACTTGGTGCTCATGGATTTAGAGCTCTCAGCTCATAGATGGCCAGCTCCATTGCTCTGGGTCTAAGGTGAGGCAGAAGGTCCATGGAGGAAGAGAAAGCAGCTCAGGACATGGGCACCAGGGAGCAGAGAAACAGAGAGCTCCACTCAACGGGAGAAAATAGAAACCCCAAAGGCATGTTATCAGGGACACACTTCCTCCAGCCACACCCTGCCTGCCTACAGTTACAGTTATCACCTAGTTAATCCATTTAAGTGGATCAATGCACTGATTAAATTAAAGCTCTCATGACCCAATCATTTCACCTCTGAATGTTACTGTGCTTTTCAAACATGAACTTTTGGTGGACATCTCATATCTAAACCATAACAGGTATTCTGTAATAGAATCACAAAGTGGGTGAAGACGCTCTCCCCTAGGGACTTATAAGCTGGTTTGGGGGACATGAAAGATTGGCATAAAGTTGGGAAAGGCCATGTGAAAGAAAACATGAGAGAGGAGTGGTATTGGAACCTAAGTGGATGTCTGTTTCTCAGTCACTGTAGTGTTCTTCTAGAATCTACCTTTACTGAGACCATTGTCAAAATGAATTTTAGGCTGAAGAGAGTTCTGTCCTTGATCCATCCTGGAGAAAGTCCTCTTAATCAGAGAAATGGAGCTATTAGCACACTGGCAGCCTTTTCTCTTCTGCATTTTAAATTGTTAATTCAATTTATTTCTGGATAAAATATCTGTGTAAATCAAGCCAGTTTGCAAAAGTGACAGCCGCATGGAAAAATAAATGTTGGGGAAGAAAGAGCATATGCATGACTAAGCTATATTTTAATTTAAGCAAGTGTCCTGATTAAATCATAAAGGGATTGAAAATGGTATCATGGGAACATCATGACTCATTGAACTGCTGTCAGGTGCGTAGCCACACATTGGACTAATGCAATGATTTGATGGGTCTGATGGGCAGATTGAGCTTTTGGAGAAGGTCAGATCTAGGTTCAAATCATACACATCCAAAAGGTCAGGAATTTCTTGTCCACTATTATTAACCCAATACCTAAAGTAGTATTTGACTCTATGTACCTGCTGGACAGATCTTTATCAAAATTATATGAAATGTGAAATCATCTCTACCACTTAATGACTGGAAAACATTGGATAAATTAATTCACCTTAGGGTGCCTCATCAGAAAATTAGACATATTAATATTTACTTTAAGAATTATTATAGGGGTTAAAAAACAATGAAAGCAGGTGAGATATGGGTTTAGGGTATATTTTATATCCTTATTCTGAGAACTGAGGTCATCACCTGGAGTTTCCCTTTTATGGGTCATGCAGAATTCTTTGCTGGGTAGAGTCAACATTCAGGACTCTGATTGAGTCAGCCATTATTTAGGTGTTTATCCTTTGCAAGAATTGGCAGGGGATTTTTAACTAAGTTTAACTAAGTTTTAGGTACCTGATTGTGAAAAATTAGAATTTCCCGAATTGTAGAATTTTGAACCAAATCATCTCTATTTAGCAAGTAATTCATTTAGGAAAATGGATGTCCATATAATGGGCACATAAAAATTATTATTATTCTATGATACTCTATTATTCCATGATCTTGCCCACTAAAAAGCACTGTTATTTTATCTTTTAAGACCCTACAACAAGTTCTCTCTTGTTTTTAAAACAAGTGTATTCCCATTTTCAAGATAAGGAAATAGACTTGAGAAATTGAAACAAGTTCACAGTCACAAATCAGATAAATAGCAGAACTGACATTCAAATAGGACTTCTGAGTTCAAAGCCATTGTACTTTATAGGTGAATTTTATATACATTTGTTGATTGAATTAATGTGCAAAGGCCAATCATATTCCACTTTAACTTCCCTTCCGTCCCAAATGTTCTTTTAGCTCTCAGCATGAAGATATTAAAAACAAGAATCTGGCTTGGGTTCAGTTGCTAAAAGCATGTGTCGTCTGGAACTGTTAGATTTTGTTAGACTATTCTGAAATTTGTATCAGTCTTACAAGAGCAAGGGCATCCTTTTAATTTATTATGTACCCTCCTTCCACCAAAAAAAGAAAAAGGAAATAAAATATAATGAAAAGGCCAAGGTAAAAAAGCTCCAAATTTAATGTTCATAATGGCAGTAACTAACATTTATTCTGTACCAATTATGTAACAGGACTTAAACCATGTGCTTTACATATATTATTTCAAAATGGCCCTCTGAGGGCATATTGTTGTCTACAAGTTGTAAAATAAGAAACTGTTCAGAATTCTCCAGTGGCTTCATGTCTCTCTCAGAGTACTGCCAAATTTCTCACCATGGCTCATAGGCCCTCCATGACCAATTCAACAATCACAAATTGAGTCTAGGAAGCACAATATTGGAAGTGAGATTAACACCTGATACCATTGCACTACTTCAGATGTTGGGATGCTCAACAGAATTGTACAAGAATATCTAATTCCCATTTTTGTCCCTAATGTGAAGAAAACTTTCTTGGTTCAGGCTCTATCCAGGAAATGTCAGAGTTAGGGTCCAACCTTTACATGTGTATGGCAATGTTTGAAAACACCCAAACAAAAAGGGACAGAACATTGCTTTCCCATTGCAGAGTTCAGGGTGAGAAAGGGGGCCCAAAAGACAGATTTCCTTAGGGAACAAATAGTGAGAGGAAATGCTATGGTTTGAAGGTATACCCCCAAATTTGATGTGTTGGAAACCTAATCCCAATGCAGCAATGTTGGGAGGTGGAACCTTCAAGAGGTGGACTGGGCACTGACTTCATACAATGTGTTAGTGATAAAGAAAGTGAGTTTGGCTCCTTCTTCCTCTCTGACTCCTTCTCTTCTGCCTCCACCTTGCTTCAGGGGATGATGTAGTATGAAGACCCTCCCAAGATGCTGGTGCCATGTTCTAGAACTTACCAGTTGGCAGAACCATGACACAGAGTACTTTTTGTTTACAATGTCCCACTCCAAGGCATTCTGTTACAGCAGCAAAAGTCACCATAAGACAGGCAGTCACTGTGTGGTGCATATGTGAGTATCCTTTTGATTTAAAAAAAAACAATCCAACCAAAATACTACTATGATTAGTAATTAGTCCTCTCATTAAAAGAGAGACAGAAGTTATAGAGCAAAAGCTTTTCCATACATATACAGGGTAAGAAGGAGGCAGTACTACTTTGAAGGGCTGACATCCCTTGAAGATGTCATTTAGCCTTCAGGAGGGTCCACTTATCTCTTTTCTGTGCCCTGAGAGGTCATTTGCTGATTTGGGAGGTGGCATTCTGGGTGAAGCTTGTTTGGAACTCAGTTCATGCTTCTTTCTTGAATGGCCTTGGAGAAGGGAACATGAGAGATGGAAAGTGGAGGTTCTGAACTTCTTGCAAAGACTGATCCCCCAATATCCACCTGGGTACATGAGAGCAGGGTTGCATGGGCTGGACGCCCCTTTGTGCCTGAGTCTGGGCTGTGCCAGGCAGCCACCAGTCCTGGGTTTGGCCTCACCACCAGCCCTATAACCCTGGGCTTTACCCACTCCTGACAGGTAGGAGGTAGATTTGCATAACAAACTGTTTAAATATTCAGTTTTTATCCAGCTTCAAGGCACTCTTTGTCCTCAGCAGTTCTAATGGTTACTGACCCTTTCAAAATCAACATCATTTGTCACATCAAATTAGCCTTGTTACTAACTGCAAGGCAGTGACATTCATCTTTTTGATGCTTTCAAACCAGTCTGAGGTGAAGTTCTCCTATGGAATGGGGCTGGGTATGCTGCGTGAGTCACTTCCTCAATGAGGCAATTGTCAGAAAATTAGGAGACTTAGCTCTAAGGTAAATATTGTTGGGTCACTTGAAATGTATGCAGATTTGACATTTCCCTTCTGATTAGCATGTCTACACATTAAAGTTTTTTGTATGTCACATTGGATAGTTCAGATGCCTGGGTAATGTCAGTGAGCACTGGAGAGAAACTTTATATTTTGCTGCTGAAGAAGAAAGTGGGAGGATTAAGGTGGAAACATTATTTGGAATGACACATGGAATGGATAGGGGTATTCAGAATAAAAATAAAGTGCTGGGAGGGGAAGTGACATCTGCTCTGTGCCAGTTGCTTTATGTATCTACATTATCTGTATCCATGTCTACTCCTACATCTATATCTATATACAACATAATTTAATCCTTTTAGTGATTATGTTCCCCTTTGAATAAATGAAAGAAGTAAAACAAAAGGACAAATATTGAAATGGAAGAGCTGGAAGATCAGTTCATGCCTGTGTGGTTTCAAAGTCCCTGGACCTCACTTTAGCATGTTGCCTTCATAAGACACAGAATATTCAACCTAGCCTTAATAGGAACCTTTGATAAAGTATCAGGCAGGACCTAAGCATCTTGACTCTGTCCTTAGTGTGCAAATATAAAAAATGAAGAACATTTCTGGTCTCACTTATTCTTTTTATCAACAATGATACACGGTCTCCACTTCAACACTTCCAGTGACCAAGAGCTGACCATTTGCCCATGTCTGATTTATTACATATATTTATTCATGTATCAATAGTTTTTCTATACTTAAACATACATTGGTATCTACATCTATTTATGACTTCAAGATATTTTCTCTGTGTTTAATTTTTATAGCATTTGGTCATCACAATAAACCAATAAGGTATGTCATACTACTGTTACTATCCTTACTTTAAGAAGTAAAGTAGGGATAATAATGCCTGAGCCATTAAAAAGAGTATGTTTAAGTAGTACATCATGTCCCAGTTTGGGATATTTTTCTATCACAATGCTACTTCACTGTCCATAATATATAATGAGAGTACTACTAAAAGAAATGATGCAAATTTTGCCCTCAACTTGAAGGTGCCTATCTTATCTTACCTTCTTATCCCATGCTGTTAAAATTTTATGAAAATCTTATGAAATAAAGCATTTATTAAAGATATTGAAAAAGTGCTCCAGATAAACCTAGGCTTTATCTGCACATAAGGGTAACCACTAGACACTTTCACCATACCCAGTAGGGGATATTATTACATCAGGATTTGAAAACCTGGCCTGTAAGACAAATCTTGTTCCATGCCTGAGTTGTTAAATAAAGCTTTATTGGAATATATCCATATTAATTCATTTACCTATAACCTATGGCTATTTTTTTTCCACCATAAGTGCAGAGATGAGTAGTTGTGACAGAGACCATATCCAACAAAGCCTAAAATACTTTCTCTCTGCTGAACTACATTAGGACTCTTGCAGAAATATATCATATCACCTATAGAAAAGGTATACAAAGCATTAAAGGGTATCATGGGGGTGATCAGGAATGTTATATGGTAAATTATAGAGTAATAGCCAATACAGCGTTTTAAGTTGGAGAATGATGACCTAGAAATGTTATCCACAATATGCTTCAGTTCAAGGCCTCTGCAGTTCTCACAGGATTCCCAAACAGCTCCTCCAATTCTTACTGGAGTACCAGAGGATATCAATTGCATTCATTCATCCTGAATCTGTCCTGTAAAACAGTGATTCTCAATATCAAAATCACCTGGGAAGATTAAACATGTGAGTGCACACATACATGTGCCAAGTATTGAACTATGGATAGAAATTTCAAACCTAATAAGTCAAAAGTGCTTGGGGGGTGGGGCTGGGGCATGGCTCAGAGGCAGAGCACTTGCCTAGTGAGGCACCAAGTTCAATCCTTAGCACCACATAACAAAATAAGGACATTCTGTCCATCTACAACAAAAACCAAAAAAAAAAAATTGAAAAAAAGAGTGCTTGGAATGAAACCAGGACATCTATATTTCCAAAATGCTTTATGAAGCAGTCAAGCTCTGAGTTTCATTGTCACAAACACCTACAAATAGACCTATATCTTCTTGTTGCAAGGATTTGAGGATAGCTTGACAAAAATATGTCTGAGCCATTAAAAAGAGTATAGTTAAGATATATATATCAAGTGGTTCCACTTGGCATCTCAAATTCCACCTTCACCAATCCAAAGTTTGGATAGCCACAACAAAGTTACTTGCCTCACAGTTGATGGCACATCTGCAGGTCAGTTCAAATTCCAACGTGTTTCCATGATTCATTTTTCCTCCATGCCTTTATGTTCTATTCATCTATAAGTCTAAAATACATCTAGATTCTGTCTACTTCTCCCTATCCTCTCCACCATCACACTAGATCATCCATTTGGATTACTAAATAAAATCCACATTTTCTTCCTCATAGATCTTTTAAACTCCTATAATCCACACTTTATTCTCTCCAAAACAGTGACAGTGATCTTTCTAAATTTACATCAAGTTACTTTATTACATTAAGCCCTCCAATGATGTTCCACTACTTTTAAAAACCAATGAAAACTTCCTATTGCATTCTGCAAATTTGACATCTTCTGGCTGTTGTCTGTCTCTGTGACTTTTCTCCTTGGTAATTCATTTTCACTGCATATCTTCTTTCTTTTCTTGAAAACAGCTTGTTCCCTTCCCATGGGCTTTGCACTTGGTGTTCCTTAAGCCTGAAAACATCTTCATGGCCAGTTCCTCCTTATCATGGATTCAGCTCAGAGACTCCTTCCCTGACTACCCTAACTGAAGAAACTGCTTTAAAGTAATATAACACTTTTATTGCATCATCTTACTTTATTTCCCACATATGTCTTATTCCTGCATGAAACTGTCATGTTTGTTTGTTTATCTTCTGTAGGATACAAGTCCCACACGAATATCTCACTTACCTAGAACAATATGTAGTACATAATTGTTGCTTAATAGGTATTTTGAATGAATACCTACTGCTTTTTCTTCTTAAATGTTTCTTATTCAGCTAGGTCTTTCTGTTCTTTCAAACATTGAGCAAAGTATACTGTATGAGCACAGTGTGAGTTTGTTAACTATACTTTGTTCCCTGGTCACAAACAATTTATTCTAGCCAACTCTCTATACTTATAAGGGCAAGAGCTGGTCTTTACCTTCCTTTGAAAGCTTCCTATGCATTTAGTACAATATTGTGTACATAGTGGGTATTCAATAAATGTTGATGAATGGACTATATAATGGGTTTTTGGCTCCATACATCAAGATTTTCTTGAAGGGTGGATAATTACTTCTACTTTATATCTGACATTTTAATATAACTGGCTGTGGTCATTATCCTTGGGAATTGCATCCTAGTCAATTCGTTCAAAAAAGAGAAGAAAATAAGGCAAAATTACTTTGTGAGCAATCCACAATTGGATTTGCATTTAAAAATTGCCGAGTGAGCACTCCTGCCTGATAGCCAAATGAAATTAATCTCTCGTAACTCAAGGTCTCATCTATTGGCGGAGGGGGGCGGGGTTGGGGAGGGCGCTGGACTTAAGGAGTGCCACTGCCTTTCTAAATGGTGAAAGTCATCACTCATTATTTATATTTATAGGCTGCCTGTGATATTCTCTCACTTGCAAGCTGTAGAGTTACAGAGATGGTTAGGACGGTATTCATGCTCCAGAGCTCTCTGTTTCCAATTTATCTGATCAGCATCTCTGTCCAGCTAGTACACTGCTTCTTGGAAGAAGCTTCCATCCCCTATGAAGGGATGGGTCCAGTTTCCTCATGAATATTCAAATATTACCTCTTCTGGACATAGAGGTTGGTTTACTGGTAAACACCTGACCTCATACAGTCAGCTTCTGTTTCTCAAAAGATGGAGTTCAAGGAACAAAGACTAGGGAAGTTGGCCCCTGAATTGTGAAATTGTTATAAAAAAAAAGATGTCCATGAATTGGAGTTGTTCTGGTCTCTGGAAAGATTCCACTCTTGACCTTCCTAAGTTCTGCTTATTCATTTTTGTTTCCCATTTCAGGGAAACCTTAGGAGAATTTTGAGTAGGTTATTCTTTTACTTGCAGCAAAATTTCCATAAGAAACAGGTAGGTGATGAGACGTATAAATCAGAACTTATACATTACTGTGATCAGTGCTACAGAGATATTTGAGCCAGTTGCTATGTATACGGAGAGGAGTTCCTTGAACCTGGCCAAAGAGGGTCAGAGAAAGTGTTCAGGAGGCATCAGCTAAATTGAATCATAAAAGAAGAGTAAGAATTGACTTGGACAAAATGGTGTGTGTGGATGGGTGGGGTGAGAAAAGAAGGCTTATGTAGTAGGACAAACCCAGGGAAATGTAGAAGGCAGATACATTCTGGGAAGCTTAAGTTTAATAAGATCGGAACTTCAAAAACAAGGTGAAGAAGTGGCAAGTTGGGCATGTGGGAAAGTGGAGAGAAGCCAGACCCTGGGTGTGTTTCATGGGCACAAAGGAGCTTGAGTTTGCCTTGTAGGTTCCTCATGTGCTGAATGACAAGATTTGTTCCTTTCTCTGAAGAGATCCAAACCATGGCTTCAGCCTCACTCTAGTTATCTCATGACTCTTTTTTAGGATTGACCCAGTGCAAACTTATAGAAAGAAACACACGAGGCAAGAAGACAGAGTCCAAAATCAGTAGTCCTGCATTTGAGCCTCTGCTCTTCTGCTTTCTAGCAGAGTAAGACTAAGCAAGGAAGTCAACTTTCTCGGCTCTGCTGTTTCCTCTTTTATAAATTGGAAATCATAAAATCTATAACTCTGAGAGTGTGGTTTGGTTCCTACAAGTAATTAAAAAAAAAAAGAAGGATAGGGGAGAGACAGAGAGAGAGGGAATTTTTAAATATTTATTTATTTTTTTTTTAGTTTTCGGCAGACACAACATCTTTGTTTGTATGTGGTGCTGAGGATCGAACCCGGGCTGCACGCATGCCAGGCGAGCACGCTACCACTTGAGCCACATCCCCAGCCCTACAAGTAAATTTTGAGCACTCTGCCAGATGTTGCTCTCTGATCTTCCTCTTCTACTGTTTCTGTGTTACAATCTTCTGAGTAGATATTATACATATCTCACTGAAAGTGGGGAAACTGAGTCTCAGGAGGTAAAGAGCTTTGTTTGGTTCCATACACCTAGAGGTGGAAGAGCAAAGAAGTCTAACAAAGTTATATTTATTAGAATTTATGCCTAAAACTCTTTTCCCCAAACTGTAGCTGTTTTATAAGAAAACCAATGAGAATTTTTTTAAATAGCAGTATTTTAGCTAAAAAGTGTTCCACACATACTAGTTCTGCCCTTCCAGTGGGTGAAGCTGTGTCTGCTGAACTTCCTTCTTGGAGGACTTCTGTCTCTCAGGTCCCTGTGTCATCTTGGGCTTGTTTCCTATTAAAAACTAATGCTACCAGGCACTGGGAGCTCCACCTGGGCCACTCACCAAAGTATTACCAGGTCTAAGGCTCCTCACTGATTGCTTATCCAAATTGAGCTTTCCCTGGTATTCTTTTGAATTGCTGAAGATCTAAATCCACTTGCTTAATGGATTTATCCTAAGGCATAAAGGTTTTTTATTTGCTCATTTTATTGCCCTATATTATATAGTTTTTAAAACGTTTTTGAAAGTATTTATTTATTTATTGGTTATTTTTAGTTATACATGACAGGAGAATCCATGCTGATATAACTGTAAAGGTTTGGGATATATCTTGTTCTAATTCAGTCTCCAGAACCCCTCCTTCTCCTTCCCTCCTACCACCCCTGCTCCCTTCCCTCTATTGATTTTTATGCCATTCACCTATAATTATTTTTTTTAAATTAATTTCTTGCAGTTGTACATGATGTTGAGATCCACTGTGGTATATTTATATATGTACATAAAAAGGTTATGTCAAATTAATTCCACTGTCTTTCCTTTTCACATCTCTCTCTTCCTCTTTTCCCCTTTGTCTATTTCACTGAATGTCTATCCCTTCCCTTATTAGGGGTTAACTTCCGTAAATCAAAAAAAAAAAATTCCATCTTTATTTTTTGGGGGATTGGCTTGATTCACTTGGTATGATACTCTCCAGATCCATCTATTTACTGGCAAATGTCATAATGTCATTCTTCTTTGTGGTTGAGCAATATTCCCCAGAATATTTTAAAGATATTCTTGGGAAAATTAATACAAGGGGATGTTCCAGTCAAAAAGAATTATTGAGAATCATTATATGGCTCAACAAATGAAGGTACCTGAGGAATCCTAAGAATTAAAAAAAAAAATCCATTTTTAAACTTACTAATTTCCCTTCATATGACTACCAGTTCTCTCTCTCTCTCTCTCTCTGAATCACTTGTTAATATCCAACAAAATTACTATTATGCAAGACACACTTT
Organism: Urocitellus parryii; assembly: GCF_045843805.1. Lineage (NCBI taxonomy): Eukaryota > Metazoa > Chordata > Mammalia > Rodentia > Sciuridae > Urocitellus > Urocitellus parryii. Next base: position 42,872,684 of record NC_135541.1, on the reverse strand, counting down.
GATAATAATGACTTAATAAAAATTGATCTTTGTGGAAAATCTGGTATTGTACTGCCTGGAGAGACTAATTTTTTGTGAGACAATAACCATGTGAGTAAAAACACAATGTATTGGCACTTTTCACAGTAGTAGATCCAGGTTTTGAGGTTGGTTGGGGGAGGTCTCTCAACAAAAAGAAAATAAAAATAGAAATCAAAATTTGTTTTTTTTCCATTAAGCAATTGAAACATACTTTAAGTGATTTTTAAAAGAAATCCTATGATGCAGAATACCAATTAACTGTTGATTTAAACATGAATGTATGTTACTTCGAATCCTTCTTATTTGTAAAGTGAAATTCTTTCTTTTTTTCATTTAAAAAATTATTTGTAGGTCTGATACAACACCAGGATACACCTTGACATAATCACAAAAAGAATTGGTTTTGAAAGGGAACTACGTAAGTGAAGAGACCAACTTCTGTATCTTTATTGCCACTCCACAAAAGACTAGCCTTTTTACAAATTAGTGCAAACTCAGCCTAGCTTGTGTTCATAAAGTAAGTGAAATAGGTTGGTGTTTTTGTTTAGAATTGTCCATTTTATCCTCATTTACTAATCTCTTTGGCTTTGGAGAAGCCATTTTATTTCTCGTCCCCAGTGGAATTATTTTTCAAAGAGAATAATAGTGTCCTACGGATGATGAAGAATCATTTTGAAAAGATAATTAATGGAGAAGCATTTTTTTAAAACATCGTCATTTAGCACTATACAAATAGAGGTTACGATCCTTGTGAAAATGCTTATTAATTCTAAGAGCTACACATATGTTAGCAATCATTAATATTATTACAAACACATCAAATAAAAAAAAAACAAATCTGGACTTAAGCAAGGAGAGATTTTATTCAAGAAATCTTATCATAAGGAATGGGGCCCTACTGCACAAGAAAGAAGGCTTCGAACTTCACATCTGCCGGCATCCCAAATGACAGGGAGGAAGGGGCTTTTTCCTGACAGGTTGAAATAAAGACCGCTGCAATGGACCAGAGTGGGCTGAAGGGATGAATGGGGGGGGGGGCGGCTCTGATGGGACAGTTGATGTTCTCTCTTCTCAGTAAAGGCCACTCAGGAAGCGCTGTTGGTGGTGGTGTTGTAAGTTGGGGGCCAAAGTTAAAGACTTGGGAGAAGACATAGAGTTGGAATAAGTCAAGTTGGTGGGCACTTTGTTCCGACTGGTCCTTGCAAGAGACAATTCATCTGATCATTTCTGAGACAAAGAGTGGGAATTCACAGGATCTAAGTGTGCCTTTGTCATATGTAAGCAAGGGTGACATGCGAGTCATGTGGGAAGGTGATCCACTGCAGTGGGCTATTTGTCAGAATATACTAGGTAGAAGAGATTTCTTGACCTTTGCTATTTTCCAGGAACACAGGGCCCAGGAAAAGTTCGACACTGTCCCACATCATCAGTGCATTTCTTGGGTCTGGTCAGTCATTCAAAATGCTCTATCTCTCAGCAAGTTACTTAACCTTCAGTTTTCTCATCAGAAAAATGGGAAGAATTATAATAATAACTAGTTCACTAGTTGATGCTAGATTGGCCTAATGACCAAGTTGTGTTTTATAAACTATAAATATTGTAGAAATGTTATTTATTATTTTTTCCTATTATTAGTGGTTCCAGACACAGGGCTACTCAACACTCAATAAAATCCCAAGATGGGCATTTAGTATTTTGCCAGTGAAGAAAGAGGCTTAGCAATGTTGATATGTCTAAGCTGACCCAGTTCACAAGTAATGGAGGGAAGCAGTACAGGTCTAGGGTGTAACTCCACTCTGCCTCTCCTGTGTGCATAGACCATGGGATTATCATGGGCCCTTAAAACCCACTTTCATCCCAAGGATGTGGAAGAACAGTAGAGAAAGAGACATCTCTGTGACCTATGGATGTTAATAACTAATTTTATTCTATTCTGGAAGCAATGAGCTTGTTTTCCTATATAGTTTTCTTTGAAAAGGGCAAAGGGAAAGATAAAGAGGAGGAAAAAAAATCATCAAGCCCATATTGCACATTGGCTGCCAGCAATGCTTCTTTTAAAAATAAAATAAAAATGTTCTGTTGCAGATTTTTTTTTCTCTTTTGGAGAGATACAGGAATTGCAAAGAGAGTGCCAGACAGCACTAGCATATGCTTATTTTTCTAACTCAATGTGGGCAGCCTTTCTTAAACATTTTGTATAAATATATTTATTCTCCCACTGAGACCTTGCCTGCCAGGTTCAGGAACAACTGAGTAAGCAGATGAGTTACAATCCGAGGAAAGAAAAGGAGGGATTTCCATGGAAATGCTGATGGCCCCTTTATTCCAGTTGAGTACACTGCCCTGGTATAATAAATTAGTGGTTGATGTGTTGGTGATAAATCTATAGCCGCTTTCATATTCAAAGTAAAATATATTTTATTCTGTATTTGCTGTAGATATATTCTGAAAGCAAGGAAATGTTGACATCCGGTGGGCAAGATTGAAAACACACACACACACACACACACACACACACACACACATAAAACCCTTTGGTGCACAACCCACATTTGCAAGCTGTCTGCATTTCTTGTATTGGCCTCAGCTTTGACAAATGTAAAAAAGTCACTAATATTTTGACACTCTCCCTGCCCAAGTCTGATACCAGCTGGCTGCGAAGCCATATCCTCATTGTTCTGCTGGATTTTAAAGACTGGGTCCCAGCCAAAGGACTGGACTGGATCCATTCATTCATTTTCAAGATTGAAGTTGCAGCTTAACTGTAATGACCATTTCTCAACTCAATCTGCAAACCTCTTCCAAATCCAACAGATGCCTGAGAGGCAAATGTTCATTTGGATTGGAAACCACTCTCTCTGAGAAAGAAACAAAAGGTGATCTTTGAATCTGAAAACAATTCCTTGTTTTTAAGAGTAATTAATATTCTGAATATAGACTGTGCTTTACTTTAAAAGACAGGCTTTCATTTTTAGAACCCTTGGAAAAAAACACCATCAGTAAAAACAAAAATTTAAATTACAGATATGGAAAAAGAACAATTATGGAAAAATATGTCCCCTTCCAAAAAACTTGGAAAAAAATAACACACAAAATGTCAAAAATGTTAACAGGAAAAATTCTTAAGGTTATAGTGAGTCTTTTCTTTCTACTTTTGCATACTTTTCTCTCTTTTATCAAGGTTTACATTTATAACCAGAGGGAAGTGAAGAAAATAAACTGTTTCTTTGAAAATATGCTTTTACTTTTACTGTATTCCCAGCTCTGGTGACCATATTGTTCTAGTAATCATAATCAACTATTGCTCAAGTGTGCTGCAGCCATGAAAAATAAAACCTTTCTGTAATCTCCAAAAAAAAAACCTTTGCTTTTACATCTAAAAAAAAAAAAAAAAAAAGTTCCCCTGCTGTGTGTTCCTGCTGTCTCATTTTTCCCGCTACTTAATTATTGGAGACATTAAATCTGATCATTTACAAATTTTCCATTTGAATTTATTTCCAGGTACAGGGTACAGATGCTTAGGAAAATTGCCACCATAGAGCCATAGGAAAAAGGGGTTATAACTTTCCTGAAATCATTGGAGGAGATTATTTTCAAGGCTTGGTGAGTACTTAAATTTTTGAGTGTCAGAGTAATCTGCGAGAAAGCAATTCTATTAATATTTTGAACAAAGTGCCCACCAACTTGACTTGTTTCAATTCTATGTCTACTCCCAAGTCTTTAATCTTTGGTGATCTTATAAATAACTAGTCTATCATTACTAAATGCAGATACTGTATGCAGGATTTATATGTGTTGTTTCATGCAACCCTCAGAAAACTTCATGAAATATGCAACTTTGTCAGATCTGTTTTTTAATTGGGAAAACAGATACTTAGAGAGATTAAAAAATCGAAACTCCATCAGTTGGGTTCCTGTTCTTGCTGGAGTTTTTACCCTTGAGCTATTGGCGTTGCCAATAGGAAGACTTGCCTCTAGTCTCAGTGTCTCCACTTAGAAGCTGGTGACTCCAGTCACTCACTGTGCCTCTTTAAGTCCTAGTTTCCTCGTCAATAAAATGGGAAAATAAAATGGAAGACATAAGGCAGGTGCTAGAATTAAAATAGTAAACAGCATTGAATGAAGAAAGTCCCTCTGATGGTAGTGCATCCCTCCCAGATAAAAACTAACACAACAGGCACAGATATAGGCATCTCTGGATGGATTCCTTATCCTGTCTGTAAAACTCTGACAGCATTTCTCCCCGGCCTGTAGCCGTATCCAACCCTCTGGCTTGTGCAGCACTGATTAAAAAAACGGATTGCCAGCAGTCATCTAGGATCGTCTGCCATGGAAGTGCAGGCTCTTTTCTTCCTCCACTCAACTGTCCCATGCACTATTCATGAGTAGTACAATATTCTAAACTTTAATTTGCACAGATTAATTCTCACTAATTATTCACCATATGAACCTTCGCAGGAGAATTCCACTAGATGCTCTTCCATCCCGAGGCAGGGAAGGCAATGTCGAATCGTTTTCTGATTTCAAGTGGAAAACAAACTAATTATGTGGAAATATGATAATAGATTGCGCTGCAGGGACCAGTCCTCTGCAGGCTTCAAAATGTTTGCTTATGATCGGCTCTTCGTGTTATTTCTTCCAGGAGGAGCTGCCCTTTCATGATGCATCAACATTATTGACTGGACTGTGATTCCTTACTTGGAGTTAAGATGATTTGCATAATTGTATATTACTTCCGTCTGGTGGAAACAAACAAGATGCTCGGGTGCTAATGATCAAGCAGGCAGCAGTGACTGCTGGGAAAAATAACATGAGCAAAGTCCAAAAACAATGAGGAACAGCTTCTTTCTTTGGCATCTTGCACCACCTTCCTTTGACCCAGTTCTCTATTCTACTTGGCCATGGGCCTTGTTTTTTATCTCTCTGTCCAAGCTTAGGAGGTGTCCTGGCTAGGACTATTCCAAACCTGCAAGAATAGAAAACATTGTCAAGCTGCATACTTTCATACTTCTTTGTGTTTGGTTAGGTCACTTCTTCTACTTGGAACATCTTCTTTCTTCTCTCTGGTGAAAGGTGTCTTATCCTCAAGATCCAGTAGAAATGTCACAATCCTTTTGATGTCCCTCAACTTTTTAATTTGTCATGCATTATTCTCAAACTAAAAATGTCAAGTGAACACAAAACGTGCTCATAGGAAGCATAGAATAGGTGTTTAGCAAATTTGGTTTTACTCATTTAAAGCAGTTTATGATCTTAAATTGCCAGCTCTCTTCTAGGTATTCTGGATAGAGGAATGAACACATAAGACAGCCACAAATTCTCTTTTCCTTCTATTCTACAATCTTCTTTTTGTCTGCCTTGATTCATATCTCTATTTAGCAATTATTCATTTTGCCTTATAGTACACCTGATTGACAGGGTTAGAGCTTGTTTATCTCCATAACTTCCTGTCCAGGCAGGCTCAGAGTAAATGTTAAATGAATGTCTGCTAAACAGACAGAGAATTTTAGGCAAGTGGACCATACAAACTGTTTGATCTATTATAAGAGGGATGCAAATAGAGGTTCCTTACTTATCAGCTCTGAATGATTTGTAGTGGCTGCATGAAATGCTGAGAAAAAAGATTTTGAGGCTGCATATGTTTAGTGAACAAGTTGTCTGTGATTGATTAATCATGTCTGAAATGGAAATATTAATTAATGAGGAATAGCAAATCACATACATATTTGTATTCTTATTTTTAAGATGTAACCTTGGGCCTCTTCAGGAGATTCAATGGCTATTCAGATGGTTTGGTGGGTGGAATTGATAAGTTTATTGTGTTGCCTTCTATGGAATAAACTTACAAATTTTTATGTTGAATAGGTTATGATCTACCAAGAAGATCATAATATTGTGGCTTTGACCATTAAACATGAAACATTTTTCTTTACTCTTTATGGAAGTTGTCTGATCTGCCATTCTTATTGGACTAGGCACCTTCCATATATTATCCTAATTTGTCATAGCAACACTGCACATTTTAATCCCATTTTACAGATATATACACCAAAGACCCAAAACTTGAATGTGGTTAAAAGGTCATGAATGGCAAGTCCAAGTTGAGTTTTTCCTGACTCCAAAGTTTATGACTTTTCATTATCATCCTAGCTAAAGCATAATGCTTTGGATTTCAGAGAAAAGAACCCTTTGACCTCGTGGATAATGAGAGAAACAAATGTGAGCCATTCCAACAATTGTGGTCATTGTGGGTATTAGAGGAACAGAGACCTTGTGTGACCATCTGTGTACAGACAGCCTGTAGCGGGAAAGTGACTTCAAATGGGAAAAGAACTCTTTTCTCTGAGTGAATTTTGCATGCCAGGAATTGTGTTACTCGCTGAATGATGAAAATCTTTTGGGAGGAGCATTACTAGCTCCATTTCTCAGAATAAGAAAATGTGGGCTCAGAGAAGTTGAGTAACTAGATTAATGAGAAGAGAGATGCTGTTTATTCTACTTGACCACTATTGTATTCCTAATTCAATATTGCATCTTCTGCCCGGCACAAATTAGACACTAAACAAATAAATGCATATATAGAAAGACATTTTTTATGAAGGTTAATAAGAGGTAAATGAGGTTTTAAATTGGAGTCTGTTAAATTCCAAAGCAATTTCTATCATGCCAGGCTGCCCTTGGGAAGTTTAAGATATGTGTGAGACTTTGAAACAAGCTCCATTTTTTTCAAGGATAACTTTTTGCACAGCTGCCTCAATGCAGCTGGTCCTTTGGAAAAAAATGTTTATAAGAATCCTTGGCAGGTTTCTTGGACATTAAATATCTCTTACAAAATAATATTTTGATGGATTACATGTAAATGAATCAGAAACATATGGCTTCCATTTCCTTTTGAATGCACACACAGAACATTTTTATATGTTTGGCAAAATGGATTTTCCTGAATGCCACCTCCATGGGCCCCTCCCCTTTCATCCCCCAGTGCTTTATATCCAGGAAGACTGAACATCTTCTGAGAATCTCACAAAAACCAGGAGTATTCTGTCTCTGCTTTTGATTCTACAATCACACATAGGTAATGTCACCTTTATTTCCAATAGCAGAGGCACTTGCTGTACAGTAAGGAAAGCCTGGAGCCTGTTTATGGCTTTCCTAGAGTGTAAACCTCTCATCACAATAGATACCTCTTAGGGGTCTCAGGAATGCCAAGTATTCAGTCATTGCAAGAGAAAAGATTTCCTTTTCGTGTACACAATGTTAAATGATTTCACTGTAATGTGAATGCGTCTATATTTTGAGTCTTTTAAAGAGATTATGCCTCAGGGTATTACATCTGCAAAGTTCACTGGACTGGACACAATCAGATATTTTTTTAGGACAGATAAACCTATTATGCAGACTGTGGAGTATACAATGTACTTATCAAGACTTCATAGAAAGAATAGTAACTTATGACATACACCTCACTCCACTAGAGCTAAAGAACAGAATGATGCCAGAATAGACCAAAACAAAAACCAGGGGCACCCAATCAGACTTGTGGATGCTTTTTATGCTCATGACTTCTCAAAAGCCATAATCATTGTCCATAATACTCAACTTAGTGTAATTGAAAAAGTGAGATACTTATGATTAATGCTTGATAACAAAGGGTATTGTAACATTTAAATATCTCTAATTGGGAGAGCACAGGGCCAAGACAGAAACCATGACTCAATTCAATTTAATTCAATTTAGAAAAGAGAAAATGCAGAAGAAATAAAGTGCACAGGCTTTACCCAGGTTCATAAACATCATGAACTCTCATGCCTTGGGATCAAAATAAATGGGTAAATGCTGTGTTGAGGAAAGTCAGCCAGGTTTTCTGAAGGTTGTGGGAAGCAGGTGTGAACACAATCCACTTGTGACATACTCAGATCCATATGTTTTCAATGACTAGATCTAGATATACCTTTGGATCATAGAATTAGATTTATTTGTGAATACCAGGGTTTTAACTTTGTGACCAGTCACCTTTGGGAAAATCTATTTCTCTTATATCTTCAGGCATTACCTCAGCATTCCACCTTCATCTTTTCCCTCCAATCTGTCTCCAACTGCAGATGGATAGACTTGATTGGCAGTAGCGGGTTGGCCTGATTTACTCTGAAGCAAATTTGACAGTAGTGAGGTTTTGTCACTTTCTCTTTCTGCTCTTTTCTTTCTCCTTTTTTCTTCTCTCTTCTTATTTAGTGTCTATTTTCAGAAAAGGACCTGATCCTATTCAAAATAATTCACTTTATACCCAGAAACAGGAGTTTAAGTTGGAAACAAGAAAGTACCAGCATCATGTCTTTGGATGGGATGGGACAAGGCTGGAATATAAACAAGAATAAGGGGAAAGGTCAATAGTAAAGGAGGTGGGGAAACACATAAGGATCTACTGAAACAAGTAAAAATATAAAACATTTTTTATTTCTTTGCCTAGTTTATTTTTAATTATAGGTAAGTATTAGGTCAATCATCACATATGTCTATAGCATTCATTTTTGGGGAAAAATAAAAACCACTACATTCTATTCATTGGATTGTTCTACTTAGAGATTAAATGATGGAATAGTTAAGATTCTAGATTTGAGCTTTTCATCTACATCTTGAATTGCCAAATTTTCCTAAGTTTACATCACTTGTTACATCTGAGCATGGTGCTTATTCAAACATCTATCAAATAGTTTATATTCATTAAACTGAATTTTTTCATATACTTCAGGTTTTACAATGAGCTTTTATATCCTTTGTTTCACACATCCTAAAAATACACTTATGAAGGTGGAATGAAGAAGAAATGCTTGCACATGTAAGAGAAATAGAATTTCCCAGAGTTAACTAGTCATAGAGGTTAAAAACCTGGTATCCAAAAATTCCTGTGATTCAAAGTTATATATGCATTTAGTAGTATAATTAGTTATAATGTTCAGCTTTGAAAAATATAAACACAAAGCCATATAATATTTATCTGACAATTTTAGGGCTTCAGTGCTAGTGGGTAGTTAATTCTTAGACTACTTTTTATCCACACTATATTTCACCAACAGATTCCATAAAACATAGAATGCATTTGTCCACCTTAGATGTGACTCTAAGGATTTAAAAGCATGTAAAATAGTGAAGACCACTTTTCTATGCAAAATGGTTTGTCATTTTTGTTAGAGAAAAACAGATGTTAAGGAATAATCTTTGCAGAGAATTGAATAGTAGAATCAGCAGCCAGAAAGCAAGCTTGGTTATACATATTCTGAGTCACTTTGACTAGGAATGAAATAAGTCCATAGCATTGAAACAGCTCTCTGACTCTGGTGAAATTACATATAAATTACATATAAAGATTACTGGTAAGGACTGAATATTGAAGCCCTAGTACTCAGTGAGTTGGTTTTACAATGTAGGTCTTTAAAAAATATTAGGTTTTGTTGAGGTCAAGAGTGTGAGGCCCCCATGATTCTTTACTTTTATGCTTCTATGCTTTTATTCAGCATAGCAGTTTTGAGATTCATTCCTTTAAGTACCCTTTAATAAGAGAAAGAGGCACCTGAGCTTTGTCTTTTGAACATGTGAAGATACAGGAGAAGGTGGCCATCTGCATCAGGAAGAGGGTCCTCACTGGGGCTGCATCTGCCAGCACCTTGATCTTGGACTTCTCAGCTTCCAACCCAGAGAGAAATAAATATCTGTTGTTGAAGCCATCCAGGAAATTGTGTTTTGTTATAAATGTCTTGTAGAATATAAAATCCCTTCAGACTTCCAAGATGGAAAATTTTATTCAGGGAAATAAATCTGTAAAAAGAAATCAAATAAAAAGTCTATAGTAGAAAAATCTAATTATTGATAATAAAAAGTTAACAGATCCGATTTAATAACAGATTGGAAATAGAAGAAGAAAGGTAAATGAACTGAAAGATAAGTTGGTAAAAAAAATCAGAAATGCAGACAGGAAAAAGATGGCAATGCATAAATGATCACACAGGAATATGGAATAACGAGAAAAGTTCTCACATATGCACAATTATAGATCCAATATGAGAGGGGGACAAGATAGTGGCGAAGGAATATTTGAGAAACTACTAAGAATTTTAAAAAATATATCAAGTCACAAAAAATTGAAAAAAAAATCTATAAACTTCAAGAAATATCAAGGCAAAAAATTGTGGCAAATGTTTCATACTCACTTCATAGCCAACTATTGAAAATATAAAGATGAAGAGAAATATTCAAAGTAATTAGAAGAAAAAGAGACACTATCTTTGAAGGAACAATAAGACTGGTGACTGATTTTTTTTGAAATATAATTGAATAATTTAAGTGCAGTATACTGTACATCTTTAAAGTATACAATTATATCACTTTCTGCATGCACATATTTTTCACTAAAACCACAATAAAGGTTATGAACATTTTGTCACTCCCAAAAGGACCTTACAATGCTTTGTAATCCATCTTTCTCTCTATATCACCCCTAGGTAAAAATTGACCTGCCCTCTGTTTCTGTAATTTAGTTTGGACATTTTATGATTTTTATAGGGATGGAAGAAAACATGAGAAGAAGACCACCATTAAACAGGGACGAGAGGAGGGAGGGAAAGAGAGAGAGAAGGGAAATTGCATGGTAAAGGAAGGAGACCCTCATTGTTATACAAAATTACATATAAGAGGAAGTGAGGGGAAAGGGGAAAAAACAAGAGAGAGAAATGAATTACAGTAGAGGGGGTAGAGAGAGAAGATGGGAGGGGAGGGAAGGGGGGATAGTAAAGGATAGGAAAGGCAGCAGAATACAACAGACACTAGTATGGCAGTAGGCAAAAAAGTGGATGTGTAACCGATGTGAATCTGCAATATGTATATGGGGTAAAAATGGGAGTTCATAATCTGCTTGAATCAAATGTATGAAATATGATATGTCAAGAGCTTTGTAATGTTTTGAACAACTAATAATTTAAAAAGTGCTCCTTTAAAAAAAAGAAAGAAAAAGAAAAAAAAAGCTCATAATAGCTCAGTCCTACAGAGGTAAGAAATTAAGTATCAAAAGGCTAGAATAATTTACTTGCTATGGAAAAAAGTTAAAGACAAACTAAATTTGGTCTATATATTCTCAAAAAAAAAAGAAAAGAAAAGAAAAAGAAAAAAAGAAAACAGAATGCACTCTTTTTTACTTTTATGTTTCTATGCTTTTATTCAGCATAGCAGTTTTGAGATTCATTCTTATTGTTGCATGCATCAATAGTTCATTCCTTTTTATAGAGTTTCATTGCCTCATTACACAAATATTTGTTTATATAGTCACCTGTTGATAGAAATATGGTCTATCTTCAGCTTTTGTCTATTACAGATAAAACTTCTATGAATATTTTCTATAAAGGATTTTGTGGAAATTTTTTTTATTATCTTCGGTAAATACCTAGCAATAAAAGAGTTTAATTTTCTGATAGGTTTGATTCTGGTATAAATTTTTTAAACAACTGTCACATTGTTTTCTAAAGTGATTGTACTGTTTTGTGTTTTCTTTATTTATTTATTTATTTATTTATTTATTTATTTATTGGTCCTTCATAACATTACATAGTTCTTAATACATCATATTACATGGTTGATTCACGTGGATTATGAACTCCCGCTTTTACCCCGTATACAAATTGCTGTATCACATCAGTTTCCCTTCCATTGATTGACATATTGCCTTTCTAGTGTCTGATGTATTCTGCTGTCTGTCCTATTCTCTACTATCCCCCCTCCCCTCCCCTCCCCTTTTCTCTCTCTACCCCTTCTACTGTAAATCATTTCTTCCATTTGTATTATCTTGTCTTACCCCTCCTTTCCTCTTATATGACATTTTGTATAACCCTGAGGATCGCCTTCCATTTCCATGCAATTTCCCTTCTCACTCCCTTTCCCTCCCACCTCTCATCCCTGTTTAATGTAAATCTTCTTCTCAAGCTCTTCGTCCCTACCCTGTCCTTGTTTACTCTCCTTATATCAAAGGAGTCATTTGGAATTTGTTTTTTAAAGATTGACTAGCTTCACTTAGCATAATCTGCTCTAATGCCATCCATTTCCCTCCAAATTCTATGATTTTGTCATTTTTTAATGCAGAGTAATACTCCATAGTATATAAATGCCACATTTTTTTTATCCATTCATCTATTGAAGGGCATCTAGGCTGGTTCCACAGTCTTGCTATCGTGAATTGAGCTGCTATGAACATCGATGTAGCAGTGTCCCTGTAGCATGCTCTTGTTAGGGCTTTAGAGAATAGACCGAGAAGGGGAATAGCTGGGTCGAATGGTGGTTCCATTCCCAGCTTTCCAAGAAATCTCCATACTGCTTTCCAAATTGGCTGCACCAATTTGCAGTCCCACCAGCAATGAACAAGAGTGCCCTTTTCCCCGCATCCTCTCCAGCACTTATTGTTGTTTGACTTCCTAATGGCTGCCAGTCTTACTGGAGTGAGATGGTATCTTAGGGTAGTTTTGATTTGCATTTCTCTGACTGCTAGCGATGGTGAGCATTTTTTTCATGTACTTGTTGATTGATTGTATGTCCTCCTCTGAGAAGTGTCTGTTCAGGTCCTTGGCCCATTTATTGATTGGGTTATTTGTTATCTTATTGTCTAATTTTTTGAGTTCTTTGTATATTCTGGTTATTAGGGCTCTATCTGAAGTGTGTGGAGTAAAGATTTGTTCCCAGGATGTAGGCTCCCTGTTTATCTCTCTTATTGTTTCTTTTGCTGAGAAAAAACTTTTTAGTTTGAGTAAGTCCCATTTGTTGATTCTATTTGTTAACTCTAGCGCTATGGGTGTCCTATTGAGGAATTTGGAGCCCGATCCCACAGCGTGTAGATCATAACCAACTTTTTCTTCTATCAGATGCCATGTCTCTGATTTAATATCAAGCTCCTTGATCCATTTTGAGTTAACTTTTGTGCACGGCGAGAGATAGGGATTCAGATTCATTTTGGTGCAAATGGATTTCCAGTTTTCCCAGCACCATTTGTTGAAGATGCTATCCTTCCTCCATTGCATGCTTTTAGCCCCTTTATCAAAAATAAGATAGTTGTAGTTTTGTGGATTGGTTACTGTGTCCTCTATTCTGTACCATTGGTCCACCCGCCTGTTTTGGTACCAGTACCATGCTGTTTTTGTTACTATTGCTCTGTAGTATAGTTTGAAGTCTGGTATCGCTATACCGCCTGATTCACACTTCCTGCTTAGTATTGTTTTTGCTATTCTGGGTCTTTTATTGTTCCATATGAATTTCATGATTCTTTTATCGATTTCTACAAGATATGCTGTTGGGATTTTGATTGGCATTGCATTGAACTTATATAGGACTTTTGGTAATATCGCCATTTTGATGATGTTAGTTCTGCCTATCCATGAGCAGGGTATATTTTTCCATCTTCTAAGGTCTTCTTCTATGTCTTTCTTTAGGGTTCTGTAATTTTCATTGTATAAATCTTTCACCTCTTTTGTTAGGTTGATTCCCAAGTATTTTATTTTTTTGGGGGATATTGTGAATGGAGTAGTTGTCCTCATTTCCGTTTCAGAGGATTTGTCCCTGATATACAGGAATGCCTTTGATTTATGCCTGTTGATCTTATATCCTGCCACTTTGCTGAATTCATTTATTAGCTCTAATAGCTTCTTTGTAGACCCTTTTGGGTCTGCTAGGTATAGAATCATATCATCTGCAAATAGTGATAATTTAAGTTCTTCTTTTCCTATTTTTATGCCTTTAATTTCTTTCGTCTGCCTAATTGCTCTAGCCAGTATTTCGAGGACTATGTTGAACAGAAGTGGTGAGAGAGGGCATCCCTGTCTTGTACCAGATCTTAGAGGGAATGCCTTCAATTTTTCTCCATTCAGAATGATGCTGGCCTGTGGCTTATCATAGATTGCTTTTACAATGTTGAGGTATGATCCAGTTATCCCTAATTTTTCTAGAGTTTTGAACATAAAGGGATGCTGTACTTTGTCGAAAGCTTTTTCTGCATCTATCGAGATGATCATAGGGTTCTTATTTTTAAGTCTATTGATGTGGTGGATAACATTTATTGATTTCCGTATATTGAACCAACCTTGCATACCAGGGATGAATCCTACTTGATCATGGTGTATAATTTTTTTGATATGTATTTGAATCCGATTCGCCAGAATTTTATTGAGGATTTTTGCATCAAGGTTCATTAGAGATATTGGTCTGTAGTTTTCTTTCTTTGAAGTGTCTTTGTCTGGTTTCGGAATCAGGGTGATGTTGGCCTCGTAGAACGAATTTGGAAGTTCTCCCTCTTTTTCTATTTCCTGAAATAGCTTGAAAAGTATTGGTGTTAGTTCCTCTTTAAAGGTTTTGTAAAACTCTGCTGTATATCCATCCGGTCCTGGGCTTTTCTTAGTTGGTAGTCTTTTGATGGTTTCTTCTATTTCCTCTATTGTTATTGGTCTGTTTAGGTTGTCTATATCCTCCTGGCTCAATCTGGGCAGATCATAAGACTCAAGGAATTTATCTATGCCTTCACTATCTTCTATTTTATTGGAGTATAAGGATTCAAAGTAATTTCTGATTATCTTCTGTATTTCTGAAGTGTCTGTTGTGATATTGCCTTTTTCATCCCGTATGCTAGTAATTTGGGTTCTCTCTCTTCTTCTCTTCGTTAGCATGGCTAAGGGTCTGTCAATTTTATTTATTTTTTCAAAGAACCAGCTTTTAGTTTTGTCAATTTTTTCAATTGTTTCTTTTGTTTCAATTTCATTAATTTCAGCTCTGATTTTAATTATTTCTTGCCTTCTACTTCTTTTGCTGTTGTTTTGCTCTTCTTTTTCTAGGATTTTGAGATGAAGTATGAGATCATTTATTTGTTGGTTTTTTCTTTTTTTGAGGAATGAACTCCAAGCAATGAATTTTCCTCTTAGAACTGCTTTCAATGTGTCCCATAGATTCCAATATGTTGTGTCTGTGTTTTCATTTAACTCTAGGAATTTTTTAATTTCCTCCTTGATGTCTTCTAAAACCCATTGATCACTCAGCAACCTATTGTTCATTCTCCAGGTGATGTTTGATTTTTCCTTTCTTCTTTTATCATTGATTTTCAGTTTCATTCCATTATGATCAGACAAGATGCATGGTATTATCTCTACCTCTTTGTATTGTCTAAGAGTTGCCTTGTGACATAGTATATGGTCTATTTTTGAGAAGGTTCCATGTGCTGCTGAGAAAAAAGTGTAGCTACTTGATGTTGGGTGGTATAGTCTATATATGTCAATTAAGTCTAGGTTGTTAATTGTGTTATTGAGTTCTATAGTTTCCTTATTTAACTTTTGTTTGGAAGATCTGTCCAGTGGTGAGAGAGGTGTGTTGAAGTCTCCCATGATTACTGTATGGTGGTCTATTAGACTCTTGAACTTGAGAAGAGTTTGCTTGATGAACATGGCTGCTCCATTATTTGGGGCATATATATTTATGATTGTTATGTCTTGTTGGTGTATGGTTCCCTTGAGCAGTATGAAGTGTCCTTCTTTATCCCTTTTGATTAGCTTTGGCTTGAAATCTATTTTATTAGATATGAGTATGGACACTCCTGCTTGTTTCCGTGGTCCATATGAGTGATATGATTTTTCCCAACCTTTCACCTTCAGTCTATGAATATCTTTTCCTATCAAATGCGTCTCCTGTAGACAGCATATTGTTGGGTCTTGTTTTGTGATCCATTCTACTAGCCTGTGTCTCTTAATTGGTGAGTTTAAGCCATTAACATTTAGGGTTATTATTGAGATATGGTTTGTTCTTCTATCCATATTTGTTTATTGATGTTATTAAACCTGATTTGTTATCCTCTTTGACTACTTTCCCCCCTTTACTGTCCTACCTCCCATTGTTGGTTATCAATGTTATTTTCCATTTCCTCTTCCTGTAATGTTTTGCCAAGGATTTTTTGAAGAGATGGTTTTCTAGCTGCGAATTCTTTTAACTTTTGTTTATCGTGGAAGGTTTTAATTTCATCTTCTAACCTGAAGCTTAATTTCGCCGGATACAAGATTCTTGGTTGGAATCCATTTTCTTTAAGCGTTTGAAATATGTTATTCCAGGATCTTCTAGCTTTTAGAGTCTGTGTTGAGAGATCAGCTGTTATTCTGTTTGGTTTACCCCTAAATGTAATCTGCTTCCTTTCCCTCGTAGCTTTTAAAATTCTCTCCTTGTTCTGTATGTTTGACATCTTCATTATAATGTGTCTAGGTGTGGATCTCTTATGATTTTGCACATTCGGCGTCCTGTAGGCTTCTAGGATTTGGGATTCTGTCTCATTCTTCAAGTCTGGGAAGTTTTCTTGTATTATTTCACTGAATAGTTTGCTTAATCCTTTGGTTTGGAGCTCTGTGCCTTCCTGTATCCCAATGACTCTTAAGTTAGGTCTTTTGATATTATCCCATAGCTCTTGAATGTTCTGCTCATGGTTTCTTAGTAGACTTGCTGAGCTATCTATGTTCTTTTCAAGTTGAAATACTCTGTCTTCATTGTCTGATGTTCTATCTTCTAAGTGATCCACTCTGCTTGTAGTATTCTCAATTGAGTTTTTAAGTTGGTTTATTGTTTCCTGCATTCCTAGTATTTCTATTTGTTTGTTTTTTATTACCTCTATCTCCCTGTGAAATTGATCTTTAACTTCCTGGATTTGTTTGTCAATGTGATCTTTCATTGTCTGATTTTGCTGTCTCATGTCTTCCTTGAGACTCCAGATCATCTGACGCATGTATGTCCTGAGCTCTCTATCTGACATTCCATCTGTTGCAGCTATTACCTCTTCTAAAGTTGAGTTGACCTGCATTGCCTGTGGTCCTTTCTTTCCTTGTCGTTTCATACTGCTGGCGTTTCTTTCTGCTTGGTGAAATTGTTGTGTCTTTGATATTTTCCCCCTCTATTTATTTATATTGCTCTTGTATAGTTGAAAAATCACCCTTGCAGGGCAGGTAGTGGCTGTGATCCTCCTCCAATTAGTGTGATCCGTCTACCATGCTGGCAGGCCCTAAGTCTGCTTTGCTGGTCGGTCAAAGGTCCACCTACCCAGCAGGCGCCAGGGGCACCTGTGTCACTCCATAGGTTGCTGGGCCTAACCTCCCGATGGGTTGCAGGTTCGCCTCGCTTGCAGGCACTGGGTGTGGGGCCGGTTCCGCCCCTCAGCAGGCTTTGGGCCCGCTCTGCTGGTGTTCACAGTCCCGCCTACCTGCAGACACTGGGGGAGGGGACGGGCCTAGCCCTCAGCCGTCCGCCGCCGGACCTGTCCTAGTGGGTCCGGTCCGCGTTCCCCGCCGGCGCGTGTAGCTGCAGTCCCTTGGCTGGTTGCTGGGCCTGACCCGCCCGCCCGTGGCTTGCCGGTTCGCCTCGCTTGCAGGCACTGGGGGAGGGGCCGGTTCCGCCCCTCAGCAGGCTTTGGGCCAGCTCTGCTCCTGTTCACAGTCCCGCCTACTTGCAGACACTGGGGGAGGGGACGGGCCTAGCCCTCAGCCATCCGCCGGACCTGTCCTAGTGGGTCTGGTCCGCGTTCCCCGCCGGCGCGTGTAGCTGCAGTCCCTTGGCTGGTTGCTGGGCCTGACCCGCCCGCCCGTGGCTTGCCGATTCGCCTCCCTTGCAGGCACTGGGGGAGGGGCCGGTTCCGCCCCTCAGCAGGCTTTGGGCCAGCTCTGCTCCTGTTCACAGTCCCGCCTACCTGCAGACACTGGGGGAGGGGACGGGCCTAGCCCTCAGCCATCCGCCGGACCTGTCCTAGTGGGTCCGGTCCGCGTTCCCCGCCGGCGCGTGTAGCTGCAGTCCCTTGGCTGGTTGCTGGGCCTGACCCGCCCGCCCGTGGCTTGCCGGTTCGCCTCGCTTGCAGGCACTGGGGGAGGGGCCGGTTCCGCCCCTCAGCAGGCTTTGGGCCAGCTCTGCTCCTGTTCACAGTCCCGCCTACCTGCAGACACTGGGGGAGGGGACGGGCCTAGCCCTCAGCCGTCCGCCGGACCTGTCCTAGTGGGTCCGGTCCGCGTTCCCCGCCGGCGCGTGTAGCTGCAGTCCCTTGGCTGGTTGCTGGGCCTGACCCGCCCGCCCGTGGCTTGCGGGTTCGCCTCGCTTGCAGGCACTGGGGGAGGGGCCGGTTCCGCCCCTCAGCAGGCTTTGGGCCAGCTCTGCTCCTGTTCACAGTCCCGCCTACCTGCAGACACTGGGGGAGGGGACGGGCCTAGCCCTCAGCCATCCGCCGGACCTGTCCTAGTGGGTCCGGTCCGCGTTCCCCGCCGGCGCGTGTAGCTGCAGTCCCTTGGCTGGTTGCTGGGCCTGACCCGCCCGCCCGTGGCTTGCCGGTTCGCCTCGCTTGCAGGCACTGGGGGAGGGGCCGGTTCCGCCCCTCAGCAGGCTTTGGGCCAGCTCTGCTCCTGTTCACAGTCCCGCCTACCTGCAGACACTGGGGGAGGGGACGGGCCTAGCCCTCAGCCATCCGCCGGACCTGTCCTAGTGGGTCCGGTCCGCGTTCCCCGCCGGCGCGTGTAGCTGCAGTCCCTTGGCTGGTTGCTCTGTTTTGTGTTTTCAACAACAGTGAAGCATTTGGTTTTCTCAATAGGATAATTTGAGGAGCAAAACTTTTAAATATTAAGTTTATTATTTCTTTCTCTTATGGCTCATGTTGCTTGTGCTATTAGAAAACTTTGCCAAACCTAAGATTGAAAAGCATTTTCTTCTATGTGCTGATTTAGAGGTTTTCATCATGTAGGGTTTCACATTAATTCATATTCTCCATTTTGAGTGTATTTGTAGATGGGGTGGGTAAGAGCTGGCATTCACTGATTGTTCCCATCTAGTAAATACAACACCATTTGTTGAGATGACCCTCTGTTCCATGTTGAATTGCCAACATATTTTTGCCAGAAATCAATTGCCCATATATGTGTTGATCTACATCTGTGTTCTCTATTTTGCTACCTTGATCCATTTATCAGTCTTTTGGCCAACTCTAAACTATTTTGAATACTGAAGCTTTGCAGCAAGTCTTGAAATAAGATCATTCAAATCTCCCAACTTAATTCTTTTTATCCAAAGTAGTTGCAGCTAGTTAACAAAAATTTTAGAGTCAGCCTACTAATTTCTATCAAAGACTCATGCTGGAATTTTTATTATAATTATGTTGAGTATGCTGTTAAATTTGATGAGAATTGACTGATAGAAACTAGAAGATAATGGGGTGAATTTTTATAGGGCTAAAAAAAGAATAATTGCCAATATAGAAATATAATCACAATGCAGCTTTCTAAAGTATAGATGAAATTAAGACTTTTTTTAACAGTTTCAGAGACAATTTATTGCCAAAGGTAAATAGCAAACTACGTTATTCAGAAAAATAATTCCAGATGGAACTATGGAAATGCAAAATACATAAAAATAATGGAAAAGAGTAAATATGTGTGATGAATTTATGTGAACAAAGATTCTACAAAGCAATAATAATTGCTTATTTTATTTAACATATATGTAGAACTAAAGTTCATAACGGCAGTAGCACTAATAATAGGTTGAAAATAAATAAATGTTCTAAAGTCCTTGAGCTGCTTGTTAAAGTATAGAAGTATTAATTTCTAGAAGACTCTGTTAACTAGGGAAATACATTATGATCTTTGAGATAACCATAAAGAAAAAAATAAGATAATGCATGATTAGCACACTAATAAAGAGGAAATGGATCTAATAAGAAATAGGCCATAAATCAAGAAAGACAATAAAAAGAGAAAAAGAAAGAAAGAAAAAACTACAAAGGACAAGGAAAATAAATAGGAGAATAGATCTTAACCCAAATATACCAGTAAGCACAATATTAGATTAAGCATAATCATAATAAATATTCTAATAAAAGTCAATGTATATAAGCTTGGTATTCAACCAAAACTTTTAAAAAGTTACACCTTAAATATGAGGACTCAGAACATTTGGGATTGAAAGTGTGGAAGAACAGCTAGGTGCAGTAGTTCAGGCCTGTAATCTCACCAATTCATGAAGCTGAGGCAGGAGGATTGCAAGTTCAAACCAGCCTCAGCAACTTAGTGAGGCCCTAAGCAACTTAGCAAGACCCTGTCCTTAAATAAAATTTAAAAATAGGGCTGGGGATGTGGCTCAGTGGATAAGCAAGTGCTTCTGGGTTTTATTCTTGGTAAAAAAAAAAAGTGTGAAAGGAGATGTACCCTACAAATATTCATCATAAAAATGTAGCACACCTGCTTTACTCTTCCTGCTAAGGATTGCTTAGCTATTCATGGTCTCTTATTTTTCCAGATGAATTTCAAGACTGCTTTTTCTATTTTTATGAGGAATGTCATTGGGATTTTGATTGGAATTGCATTAATTCTGTATAGTACTTTTGGTAGTAAGGACATTTTGATAATATTAATTTGCCTATGCAAGAGCAAGGTAGATCTTTTCATCTTCTAAGGTCTTCTTTGATTTCTTTCTTTAGGGTTCTGTAATTTTCATTATATAGATCTCTCACCTCTTTTGTTAAGTTGATTCCCAAGTATTTTATTTTTTGAGGCTATTGTAAATGTGATAGTTTTCCTGATTTCCCTTTCTGAGACTGATATACAGAAATGCATTTGATTTATGGGTGTTGAATTCAGCTACTTTGCTAAATTCATTTACTAGACTATACTACAGGGCAATAGCAACAAAAGCAGCATGGTATTGACACTAAAACAGACTGGTTGACCAGTGGTATAGAATAAAGGATACAGAGAATAATCTATAAAATTACAATTATCTTATATTAGACAAAGGTACCAAAAACATACATTGGAGAAAAGATAGCCTCTTCAACAAATGGTGCTGAGAAAACTGGAAATCCATATGCAACAAAATGAAATTAAACCCCTATCTCTCACCATGCACAAAACTCAACACAAAATGGATCAAGGACCTAGGAATAAAACCAGAGACCCTGCGTCTAACAGAAGAAAAAGTAGGCCCTAATCTCCATTATGTGGGATCAGGCTCCAAATTCCTTAATAAGACTTCTATAGCACAAGAATTAAAACCAAGAATGAATAAATGGGATGGACTCAAACTAAAAAGTTTCTTCTCAGCAAAAGAAACAATCTATGAGGTAAATAGAGAGCCTACATCTTGGAAACAAATTTTTACCCCTCACACATCAGTCAGAGCACTAATCTCTAGAGTATATAAAAAACTCAAAAAAGCTAAACACCAAAACCACAAATAACCCAATCAATAAATGGGCCAAGGACATGAACAGACATTTCTCAGAAGAGGACATTCAATCAATCAACAAATATATGAAACAATGTTCATCATCTCTCACAATTAGAGAAATGCAAATCAAAACCACTTGAAGATATCATCTCACTCCAGTCAGAATGACAGCTAATATGAAGACAAACAACAATAAGTGTTGGCGAGGATGTGGTGAAAAAGATACACTCACTACACTGCTGGTGAGATTGCAAATTGGTGTAGCCAATATGGAACGCAGTATGGAGATTTCTTGGAAAATTGGGAATGGAACCACCATTTGACCCAGCTATCTCTCTCCTCAGTCTATACCCAAAGGACTTAAAAACAGCATACTATAGGGACACAACCACATCAATGTTTATAGCAGCATAATTCACAATATTCTGGAACCAACCTAGATGCCCTTCAGTAGATGAGTGGATAAAAAAATGTGGCATATATACACAATGGAATATTATTCAGCAATAAAAGAGAACAAAATCATGGCATTTGCAAGTAAATGGATGGAGTTAGAGAAGATAATGCTAAGTGAAGTTAGCCAATCCCCCCAAAACAAATGCCAAATGTTTTCTCTGATATAAGGAGGCTGATTCATAGTGGGGTAGGGAATGGAGCATGGGAAGAATAGATGAACTTTAGATAGGGCAGAGGGGTGGGAGGGGAAGGGAGGGGAGTCAGAAATGATGGTGGAATGTGATGAACATTATTATCCAAAGTACATGCATTAAGACACGATTGGTGTGAATATACTTTGTATACAACCAGAGAGATGAAAAATTGTGCTTTATGTGTAATAAGAATTGTAATGATTCTGCTGTCATATAAAGTTTAAAAAATTAATTTAAAAAAGATGTTATAAAAATGTAGTGCAATATCAGACAAAGTAGATTTCAAGGCTAACAGCATAGATAGAGATAAAGAATAACTTTTTTATAACTACATAAGGAGATGAGACAAATCATCCAGCAAAAGATCTCATTTTTAAATATGCATATACTTAATAACATAGCCTCAAAAGCATATGTACTAGAATCTAACAGAATAGGAGAAAAAGTCAGATACACAATTATAGAAGGGCTCTTGAATAGGCACATCCCAGGTACCCAAACAGGAGGCACACAGACTAGTGAAAAATAAACTTATCAAATTGCTTAAATGACTTTTATAACATTATCTTATATTATATGTAACTTTCAGATTCACAGGAGCATTTGCCAGACGAATCCAAATACTATTGTGAGAAACAAATCACAACAAATTCCAAATGATTGAAACCATGTAAAGTCTGTTCTCTGACCATAGTAGAATGAAGGTATAAACCAATAGTAAGAAATGAGTAAAACTAAAAGCAAACAAAGTTATTAAATGTTTGGAAATTTTTCTATTTGCTTTTGAATTATACATAAGTCAAGGAAGTAATGATCAAAATTAGAAAATATTTTAAATGATCAATAATGAAAACAAACTATTAGAACTTGTAAAGTGCAGAAAAAACTGAACTTAGAGGAAAATAAAAAGATTGATATGAATAATCCATGTATCTGTGTCAAGAAGAGAGAAAAATAATAGTATATAGACCCTTAGGAAACTAGAAGGAAGTAACTGGTACAGATAATGAACAAAAAATATTGAAATAGGAAATAAAATATATAATACAGAGCATCAACAAGCCAAAATATTTTGTTTGATAAAATTAATTAATTGATTCACCTTTAGCATGATTGTTCAAGAATTAAAAAAGAGAATGGATGAAAAGTACATATCACTGATAACAACGAAAAAGCAGAATTTTACTGCAGACAAACTCAATATAGCAAGCATAAGTAGGTATCATAAACAACTTTATCTTCAAAAAATTGGAAAATTAAAATAAACTGCTTACTTCCTTGAAATATACAACTTAGCAAACCTAAAAATAAAAAATCAAACATCAAAGATTTCTTATAGTTGTTAAATACATTAAATCCATATTTACAAATCTTCTCATGAAAGAAGACTCTGTCTAGAGAGTTTTATATTTGAACTCTTAGATAGTTAAAGAATTAATGCCTTTAATATAAAGTCTTTTTAAAGAGCAGAGAAATAGAAAAAAGTTTTAACTCAGTTTTAGTGGCCAGCATGATCTTTAAACCAGTATATAATAAAACAACTTATAAGAATGTAAAGTTATAAGCCAATCTCTTATGAAAAACAATTGTAGAGAAAATTCTTAAAAACAGATTCTAATCATATGTAAAATCGATATATATAATCAAGTTGGGCTTGTATGGTTTGTTTAACACTTAAAAATCAATCAATTATTGCATTAACAGAATAAAAACAACAACAAAAAATACATAAGAATCTCACTCGCTACAGAAATAGTCTTTAATGCTAATATAAAAAGAAACAGCAAAGGAGGAACAAAAGATGTTTAATTATGAATAAACGGGATATTATTTAAACTCAGGTATTTCTAAGAAAAATATTTAGTGAAAAATGTTTAAAGTTTTCCCCTTGATATTGGAAACATGGATTGCTATTTCAATCTCTTCTCAACTTTTGTGAAGTTCCTACCCAATGAAATACAGTGAGACAAAAATCAATAAAAAGCTTAAATATTGGAAAGGAAGAATTAAAGCCTTTTTTATTCAGAAAAAAATGACTTGTTTCACAAAGAAAACCTAAAGAATCTACGAATCATTGGAAATGGTGAATGAATTTAACAATAATGGCAGATTCAAAGTCCACCAATGAAAGTCTATTGTGTTTCTAAAAATTCTCAACAACTTTTAAAAAATACATAAAGATAAATTTTAAAAGTTCTGTGAGAACTTCACATAGATACTACAAAGTATTACTGACAGAAATTAAAGCAATTCTAAATAAGTAGAGGTGGCAGAGTGTTGTCAAATAAGGGGGCTACAGGCGATGAGAACACAGGTTCTGGAGACAGACAGTCTGCATTGGATTAGCCTAGCTCTGGAACCTTGGGCTACTCACTAACTCTCCTCTGCCTGCCTCATTAGCTTTAAAATGGGAATAATTATAACTCCTACCTCACAGGGTTACAGTGAGCATTAAGTGAATTAATACACAGAAAGTGCTTAGAAAATGACTGGGACATTTTGAGATATAATATAATATATATAACATAAAATACATTAAAAATTATACAATTTCAATATAATTATATACAAATAAAATATGCATTTAGTATAATATAAATTTACATATACAAGTTATATGTTATTTACAAAAGAAAAGAAAAAAGAAAAAGATTCTTTCAAAAAAAAAGCAAAAACAACAAATAAAAAAAATGCACTAACAACATCAAGAAAAAGGAAAATTTTATTAACTTAAATGCAGGCAGATGACAAATCATTGTGAGATGCTCAGGAATGTTATTTACATATATACAAGTTATATACATTACACATATATGTGTATATATGTGTGTGTATATGTATATAATCAATTACATATGTTACATGTGTGTATTGTATTTTTCACAACAGAAATTTTGGAATCTAGCACAGATCCTGGGATATGGTGTGTACTTTATGTTTTAAATGAATAAATACTATTTACTTTTTATAACAATGCTATGATTTATGCTTTCCCTTGGAGTACAGTTATATGCTTGCTAAGGGGAGACACACTTGGCCTGCCTGATGCCATGGAAAGCACACAGTTGCTGGGCTCCACACACTGACTTTACTATTCTTTAGGTCTAGGACATCAAGCAACATACTTGTCCTCTTTTACTCTTTAAATAAGAAGTGTGTGCTGGGTGCAGTGGTGCAGGCCTGTAATCCCAGTGGTTCAGGAAGCTGAGGCAGGAGGATTGCAGGCTTGAAATCAGTCTCAGCAACTTGGACATTGTCTAAAAATTAAAAAGAAAATAAACGAGGGATGTAACTCAGTGGTAGAGCAACCCTGGGTACAATCCCCAGTATCAACAGAGAAGGAAAGGAAAGGAAAGGAAAGGAAGGAAGAAGGAAGGAAGGAAGGAAGGAAGGAAGGAAGGAAGGAAGGAAGGAAGGAAGGAAGGAAGGAAGAAAGAAAGAAAGAAAGAAAGAAAGAAAGAAAGAAAGAAAGAAAGAAAGAAAGAAAGAAAGAAAGAAGGGATTAAGTGGGACAGGCTATGTAGAATTCCCTGTGATAGAATAGGCACTCAGCAAACGGTAATTATTGTTGTTACTTCAAAGCAACAGTGCCTTTGATTGAAAATGAAGCCCTTATCATATTTACCATATAAGCAAACCAGTAATCAGACAAAAGAAGGTTGACTACATTAACTACTTTTCTGTAATTCCTCTTCTCTGTTCAATTAATGTTCTATTCTGGAGAAGGAGAGATAGGAGGCATGTGCTGGAAGATGATTTTAAGGTGGCTGTGTTTAGGACATTTTGTTTTCTGCGTCTGATGCAAGGAAGACCCCCACAAGGTCAGGGTGAGATCAAGAGTTGATGTCTGATGTCTTTTGAGTGACAAACCAAATAATAATAATAATAATAAATTAATAATTACTCTATGCTAATTTATTTACCCTTTCATTTTCTAAAATATTGGAAATGGCATCCTAGGAGCAAAAGGTATACTCAAAATTATAGATGAGGAAAAAAAAGAAAAGAAAAGAAAAACCAGCAGCAGAATAATAAAGTCCCAACATTCTGGTCCACATGTACCTGATAAAATAGCCAAATATATTCAATTAGCACCCGCGGGCACAGTATAATCACTGATGTTCATATAGATTTTCTTAAATCACCAATTAATGTGTGTAGCTGTCTGTATGCCAAAAGATCCATATTTTACGAAAAGACTAGCAAGAGAGGACAAGTTTCACCTCTGTGAGAGAAACCTTGGAGCGCCACACAATGCTGGTGAGACACTAGCCTCCTGGCTTCCCTAGATGCTATGGCTCCACATGAGTCCTCACTCTGTTTTCCTTAAGTTTCTTGGGAAATAATAGATCAGGTGTTAAAAGATCAAAAGCTTTGTTGGAATTCTTTTGGTTGCAAGGGATAGGAACCAAATCCTAGTTTGGACAATAAGAACAATAAAAGAAGAAAGGATATTTTTAACATGGGGCACGGAGCATGCCATAGAACCAAATGGCAAAATCTTACTCAGCCTCGAGATATCTAGAGCCAGTGCTTGAAAGTCCCAGGGAATCTCTTTCTTTGACTGCGTATGTTTTTCACTCTCCACACCCAGGTCTCCTCTAATCCTCTGGCACTAATGCTGGGAAACAGAGTTCTGAGGATTGAGGTGAGGCAAGTGAGGAACCTTGGATCCCCTATTTAATGAGGTCTTCACTCTCCTGCTCTGTAAGTACCAACCCCTAAATTTTGAAACCTAGATGCCTTGCTTGCCCTACCTTACTTTTATCCCAGTCCTGCTGGAAAATATGGCTATAAGAGCAATCAAACTTGAAAAAAAAATAGTTTCTGTCCCTTTTATCTCTTGGCTCCAAGCCAAAATTTCTTAGGGATGGTACATTGTGGTTACTGCATACCATGGGTCAACTTTCCCTGACCAAGTGTTCCCCATATTTTACATGGTAGGAAACAGGGAGTCTGTGTGGATGGATTGGGAGGAGCAAGAAGAAAAGGTCCTGGGGAAAAGTGTCTAACAGAGAATGCATTGATCTTGCCCTGTTTCCAGGATGATAGTTTCTCCCAGTGCTTTAGTGGGCTGAATGGTGGTCCTCCAAAAGGTATGTCCACATCCTTTCCCCAGAACTTGTGAATATTACCTTATTTAGAAAAATGGTCTTTGCAAATATAATTAACTTATGTATCTTGAGATGATATTATCATGGGTTATTTAGGTGAATCGGAAGTTCAATGGTAAGTGTCCTCAAAAATGTCACATGGAAGAGTAACAGAGAGAAAACAAGACTATGTGAGCATGGAGGTGAGATTGGAGTTTTGTAGCTACAAGTCAAGGAACTTCTGGAATCACCAAGCTGAAGAAACAATGAATGGAATCTTCCCTGTAGAAGGGAAGGAGTGCGGCCTTGCCAACACCTCAAGTTTCGACTCTCAGCTTCTAAAACTGTGAAAGAATAAATCTCTGTTGCTTTAAGCCTCTAAGTTGTAGTAACTCATTATGGCAGTCCTAGGAAATGAATATAGTTGCCAAATAAGTAGTGTTGGAAAAGTCACATGATGTGAAGCCTTTGGAAGAAGATGCATAACCTGATAGTTAAAGGATTGGGCTTTGGAGCCATGTTACTTGGGTTTGGCTACTGTTTCTGCCATTTAATACATCTCATCTTGGGCAATTATTTAACCTTCTGGGCTTCAATTTCCTCATTACTAAAATGAGAATAATGATAGCTAATTTTTGTGGAGCTTAGAAAAAGCACCTGGCATATGCTATATACTTATTGTGAATTATGATTATTCATGTGTAAATTTGGGATAATTATAACAGTTCCCCTTCCATCTCATGGTGGTGTTGGGAAGATTAATTGGGGTTAGGAAATGCAGGGGGAAACTGAAATAAAATAAAATCTCTGACCTTAAGAAACTTTCAAACTAAATAAAATCTCTGATCTTAAGAAACTTTTGAAATGAATTGTATCCTTGGCCCCCAGCAAATTCATAAGCTGAATCCCAATCCCCAGTGTGACTCATTTGGAGATACAATCTGTAAGGACTGATTAAGGTTAAATGAAGTCATAAGAATGGGCCTTCCATCTAACAGGACTGGTGTCCTTATAAGAAGAAGAAGGAACTCTCTGTCCATGTGCATGTAGAGGAAAGGCCATAGGAGGACATAGAAAAGCCAACTGTCGAAAACCTAGAAGAGAGGTTTTGTCAGACCCAAACCCTGCTGGCATCTGGATCTTGGACTTTCAATTTCCAGGAATGTAAGAAATAAGTCTCTACTTTTGAAACCACCCAGTCTGTGTTACATTATTATGCCAGCCCTAGCAGAATAATGCAAACTCACTGCTGAAAATAATAGAGCAATACATTTTATTGTATCTTAATGTTATTAATACTAACAGCAAATTCTTCTAACCCATATACTGTCTCTGGAATGTAAAGGGTGCTTCCCTGATACAAACTTTCTTTGTTTTACACTCTTGACTCTAAGAAGTTTGCTCAAGCACACAGTGGAATTCAGGAAATTCAACAGCTTTAAATGAAATGTCCCCTTGAGGGATGTAAGCAGGAAAGAGATGAGGATTAAAAAAAAAGTTCTATTCAGAGACATTTTGCTTTAGTAAAATATGTTTTCTCCGATGATCCTTTTCTCTATATTTTACCTTTATTTTTGGAAGTCTATTAAAATTAAAGATTCATTTTGCTTCACTATGGATAGAAATGACTCTGAGGTAGTAGACTATTCCTTCACAGGAAGAGGAAATTATTTTTCCCTTCCATGGAGAGACAAATGTTGCTCTTTAAATGTCCCTGACAGTCAAATTGTTGCTCATCTTTCAAGGTGCATTTAAATCTTACCTCCTCCATGAAGCCACATCTGACACCACTTCTCTCAAATTAGAATGAATTAATCCCTCTTCCTTCTGTGCCCTGTGTGTCTGGGTCACCGTCTGATTTGGAGTAGACATATGTTGTTAGATTATGAGATCTTCTGAGTCCAGAGCGATACCTTTAGTTCTGGATTTATCTTCTCCCATTCCTCCATTAGCAACAGGGTGCCCATACTTAACAGAACATTAATACATAGAAAAAGGCAGGAGGAGTCTCACATAATCCTATTATTGGTATTATAGGTACCAGAGATTGAACCCAGGGGGCTTAACCACCGAGCCACATCCCCAGCCCTTTGCATTTTTTTTTATTTTGAGGCAGGGCTTTGATAAATTGCTGAGGCTGGCTTTGAACTTGTGATTCTCCTGTCTCAGCCTCTCAAGTCTTGGGATTACAAGAATGTGTCACTATGCCCAGCTATATAATCCTATTAAAACACACACATACTCACACACACACACACACACACACACAAATATGTTTGAAAATCTTGTCTTTGGGTGTAATCTTCCTCTACCATATGACAAAGAAGTAGAACAATATTTTTATTTAAAAAATAAAAATAAAATTCTATCTTGTCCTGACCATGCAATCCAGGCACATTTAAATTCACCTCACCCTGTCTCTGGCAGCCATTTAAAACGCATGGTGGGAATGTGCCTGTGGCAATGGCCTTTCCCCCTACACGTGGTTCTCCACTCTCAGCACGGCTCCTTCTTCATTGGCACAGTGGCCAATTTTCCGCCTTCTTTCTCCTCTTGAGCATGATGCCCAATTGCTTTCCTGGTTTTGATTCATAGCACTGTTTAGAGCCCTGCTCTCTGGTGTTTCTTGTTCAGTCTCTCAAGGCTTTCAACCTCAGCCATAGGCACTCCATGCTGGAAAGTGGTTTTCAAAGTGTGATTCCTAGACCAGAAGCACCAGCAGCACCCGGGGAATATATTAGAATTCAAATTATACAGCACCATCCCAGAACTACTGAATCCGAAAACTTCAGGGGTAGGGAAGGTGTCATAGCCAGCAATCTGTGTTTTTCCAGCCCTCTAGGTGATTCCTACAATGCTAAAATTGGAGAACCACCACTATAGAAAGTTCACCTAATCTGTTCACATTTTCAGCTCCGTAGGGATAGTTTCCATTCTGCAAGGTGATTTGGGTGACTTAATAGGTCCTAAAGTCTACTAAGTTCACATGGAAGGTGCTAAATAAACAGAGTCAAATATGAACCTAATAGTCCTGCATTAGAGCTGTGGGCCTGAGTAACCACAGTTTCACTTCACAGGGCTTTCTATTCTCAGGGGCTTTTGTGCACCTGTTTAACGAGACAGCAACGCTCCCGCCCGCACTGCAGCGAGCTCTCCCTCACCTGGCACATATGCTGCACCAAGTCTCATCACACCTTGGTGAAGGAACACATGGACCCATATGTCAGCTGATGTGTTTATATCCTTTTATACAGAAAGGGGAAATATGTTTCACAATAAATGTTTGCATACTTTGGAGCAGATTCATTCATTTATTTATTTAGAGAAAAAGAAAGTAAAAAAGAGAAAGGCAGAAAGTTGAACTGGAGCAGTTGAAGCTTCATTCCTTTGCAATGATTTTATCACCCAATCTTGAACATGGCCTGTGTGTCAGCTGAGGAGGATCCATGCTGAGGTTTGGGACCCTGGGGCCAAAACAAGGTTAGAGTTGAAACAGGAGGAGAAAAGGGCTATGGCTCAGAAGTAGTTACTCGGCAGGACTCAGGCATGGAAACCAAAACCAAGAGAAACCAAAGCCCCCAGCTAAGGGGTAGGAGCTAGGCTACAGGTAGATATAGGAGATATGTCACAAATAATTTGGGAGATTGCTAGATGATTGCCATAAAGTCCAGAGCATGCTTTATTTTGCCTTTTTCTATGCTCTAAGATAGATTGCTTTTAGAAAGAGTAAAGCTTGTTTATTAAACTAATCATGATTCAATGTTGTAGACAATCGTGTCCCCCAAGGATCCATTGAGATTAAGGGCTTGATCCCCAGGACAGCACTTCTGGGAGGTTCTGGGGCCTCATGGGAGATCCTTAGGTCACTTGGAGCATGCCCTCAGAAGGGATCATGGTGCCCAGCCTCTCTCTCTGACTTCCTGCTTGGCAAAATAGCCTTCCACACATACCCACCTTTACCATGATGTGCTACACCTGAGAGGGCTTCAAAACAACTGAGCCAATGCCAGCACCATTCCTGTGAGTCACTAAAACTGTGAGCTAAATGAACCTTTTCTTTATATAAGTAGATGTGTCAGGTACTTCATTGTAGCATTGCAAAGCGGGCTAAACATCATGTGATCTACTGAACAGATATGCTTTTATTTCTTCTTTTTCCTGTTAACATCCATTTCACCCTGTGACATTCTCCCACTAGAGCCAGTAATAAGAAGCCAGGTATTGTTGTAAAGGCTGTCATTTGAGAAAATTAATAATAATAATAACTAACAAAACCAAGTCATTTATCATGTTTATGTTTTAGAAAACAGGAGTTTTTGTGTAATAGAATATTTGGGAGAAGATGAGACCATGAAGAATTTTCTCCAAACCTTCTTCCCTATCTAAAACACTAGCAAACAAATGTTCTAGGTAAATATGATTTCCAAATTGAGAAATGAAAGAATAGTTGAACAATATCAAGTATGAAATTTCATCACCAAATAAGTCCTGTCCTCTCTTCCCCCACCTTCAGACATAGGGTTCAGAAATCACACAGCTCTCAGGTGAATATGAGGTCAAATAGTAGAAACAAGTTGTACTAACCTCTGGCTCAAAACTCTGAGAGACCGTAGGTTCCAGATGGTTACTACACCCCAGAGTCATGGGAACTGTGGAGTGCAGAATTATGCCAAGTTCTGTGCTGGATATTTAACTATATTTTCTGAAAATAACTCCATGTTATTAGGCTTCTTTTGAAAAGGAAGAAATGAAATTAAAGTAATAGGTCTAAGATTGCACAGCATGCATATAGAAGATGTGACAAATTCCAGCAAGACTATGCAGAAAATGAGCCATGGTAACATTCGGAGCTGTGCCTCCAGGACAGTTCTGTGAATGTGGACAAAGCAATCTCTCCTCCTCTCTAAAAGCATTGTCTGTTCCACAGGGCTCTTGAGAGGATAAGCAAATGGAGTATTTAATATTTATCCTGCTTGGGGTTCTCTGAGGTTCTTGGATCTGTGGCTTGATGTCTTTTCTTGGTTTTGTTTTTTGTTTGTAAAATTCCTGGTAGTTATTTTTTTCAAACATCTTTTCATTGTGTCTTTTCTCACTTTGTGCCCCCTCAAATTCAAATGTCAAATTCCTGGACTCCAGTACCTTAAAATATATCCTTCTTTGGAAATGTGGTCTTTAAAGAGTTTAGCAAGTTCAAATGAGGTCATTAGGGTGAGCCCTAATCCATTATGTCTGAGGTCCTTATAAAAGGTGCAATTTGGGCACAGAGACAGACATAATGGGAAGATATTATGAAGCCACACAGGGGAACTATCATCATGAGCCTGGAGCAATGCATCTCCAAGTCAAGTAATGGTGAAGATTTCAGACAGCAAAAGCTATAAGAAGCAAGGAAGTGTCCTTCTGTAGAGAGAATGATCATGCCGGCACCTTGATTTGGAAATTCTAACCTCCCAAACCATGAGATAATAATTTGCTGTTGTTTTAAGTTACTCAGATTTAGTACTTCATTGTGAAGTTCTAAGAAACTAATATAGATTTTGGAACTGAGAAATTAGGTGCTGCTGCAAAATATACTAGAGATGTGGAAGTGGCTTTGGAAAATGGGTAATGAGTAGAGGCTGCAAGAATTTCAAGCCACTTGATAAAAAACCCTTGTATGCCTTGAAGAGACTCTTCATGGAAATGTGAATGTTACAGGTGCTTCTGCAGAGACTTCAGATGGGAATGGGATCATGTTATTAGAATCTGGAGGAAAGATAATTCTGGTTAAAATGTGGCAGAGGACTTGCTGAATTTTATTTTGGGTGCTATGTAGATGTACTCATATGCAAACAATGAACTCATATTTAGCTGAGATATCTAAACAAAGAATGAAAGGTGTTGCTTAGTTTATCCTCTCTAATTATACTAAAACATGATAGGATAGAGAAAATTGAAGATGAAATTCTGTTTCAGGACTGCAACATAGGAATTCTGACTGTTTCTAGCCCCATGTCCTGCACTGTGGATTTCAAACTCAAGACATCAACTCTTACCTGAATTTCTACCTACCAAAACATATAGGTATGTGACTTCTTTCAAACCAATGTAACTGATGAAGTAATTAATTAAGAAATTACTTTAAAATGTATCACTGCATTTTGTCCATTAACAACTAAGTGAACCCCATGGTCATGAGCCCACTCCTGCACCTCTTTTTCTATGAGGTGGTCCCTTGTCAGATGCTGTGCTATCTGATATTTCATGCTTACAAAGAAGATATTGTATGAATCAATGGATTGAAGTGCTGGTCCACAGCTCTGTAAGCAGGAAAGTCAACCCATAGAATAGATACCTATCCCTGCAAAGATGAATTTCTGGTCCATCTAGAATGAAGAGACACAATGTAGACCACTTGCTATGAAATGGTCAGTTGAATTGGATATTCAGGGTCAATAAAAGCTGCTCCATCTTAGCTGTCTGGCTTCATCTTAGCTGTCTGGCAATGAGCTGTCTGGCTCATTGCTTACGTGCCACACAATGACTTTTCCATTCTTGTCTCTATCACAATAGTTGTGGGTGGCTGGTGATGAAGGCTGGCCTATGTCAATTGGCTAAGTCATTTTATCTACCTTGTTCTGCAGTGCCTCTTCCAGGCTGGGTGATTTCTGGTGAATATTAATGTGAGATACAAAACCTTTCACACTTTGTGTTCTCTCACATCTTTTATGCCTCTACATCCATACAAATGCCTCTATGCCTGACCTCTCTGTGTTTAGTCTTTAAGGCTTTCCCACACAGTTCTCTATGATATGGTGATTAATTATCTAATAACCATTGGTTGAGAAGCCCTCTATATTCTCCCTTTGTGTCACTTTTCCTTTCACGTATTGGAGATGAATAGGTTCAGTTCTTATAGCTGAGAGTGAAGATTTTTCCCTTTCTGGTATCCTGACAGTCCACCCTTGATCTTGGGTGTAATGCAACTGCACAGTTCCCCCAATAAATTCCTTGTGCATTTTATACCATTTTAGTATCTGATTCTCTGAGGACCTAAACTGAAAAACACATGGTACCAAGTATGGTCCCAGAAAATAGAGGTTTAGGAATAGCCTACTCATTAACTGGCTGGTGAGGAGGAATCCCATCTTAAGTGGAATGTGAAAATCAGATAGTTCCTGGCATAATGTCTTCATATTCAATGGTGCTAATTCCATAGGTCCTAATGATTTTTCCAGTGTGGACCTGGGAAGACATCCTAGTCAAAGGGACTGTTTAGGTCATAACGGATCTGGCTTCTGGTATTTAGATTCTGTCACCTGAAATAATGAGGACTCCATCATGGTCATTACTTTTAAGGAGCCCAGCTCTGAGCTCACACCCTGCACTCCCACTGTCAGCCTTGGACTTACAAGGAGGCCACTACTCCACTTCTTACCAGTACAGTCTTGATGGTCTTGGAGAATGGCAGCAGGTTCAGGTTGCAGTAAAATAAACTCTGCTGCTTGTGTAGACCCTTTGGTATTGTGTGAGTGGTGGGGAAAGATATGTAGAGTTTATAGTAGGGTCCTCTTGAGAGAATCACAATATAGTCCCCTGAGGTTCTAGAGAAAGGCCAGGCTGTCCGCAGTAGAGAATTATATTCCTTTTGAGATCTAGCTCTTGTTATGTTATGGGATTCTAGTAGAAGCAAAAGACTTGACAATGAGGCAACCAAAGAACCTTTATCTGGAACTGTCCATCATAAAGCGGATTATATCAGAGCAACCAATTTTTGTTGTCGTTGTTGCTATTGTTATTTTTTATTTGTTCTAATTAGTTACACATGAAAGTATGCACTTCAACACATCATACATAAATGGATATGACTTCTCATTCTTCTGGTTGTACATGATATATAATCACACAGGTTGTATAGGCATATTTGCACATAGAATAATAAATGTCTGATTTATTCTACTATCCTTCTTACCCCCACATCGCCTCTTCTGCCTTCACTCCCCTCTACATAATCCAAAGTAACTCTATTCTTCCCTAGCCCCACTGACCCTTATTGTGAATTAGCATCCACATATTAGAGAAAAGAATTCAGCCTTTGGTTTTTTGGGATTGAGAACCACCAATTTTTTAAATCAATTTGGGTTAGAAGTATCTACCGTAAATTGAAAATTGTATATTCAGGATTGATCCAAGTTCTGTGTATGATAAAAGAGCCGAAGAAGACAGAGTGAGCCTTCAGATCACTATGCAGAGCTGAAAGCTGTAAGAGGGGAAAGGGAATGAAGGAAGAATAGATACAAAAAAGGCTCACAGTATAGTGCAATTCTGAGAAAAATGTAGACCAGGCTGATAGAAAGTTCCTAAACAGAAGTCGCCTGTTAGAGGAGTGTTTCAAGTGGAGTGGGAATGACCTGGCTCTAGTACTCGCATTGTGCTCAGTCATGGGTTGGGAGCTGCTTGGCAAATGCTTGGCTTCCATATGAATACTTTGCCAGATCCATAGTAAGTTGGCTAGAGGCTGCCAGTCAACTAGGCTTTACAGAGAAAGTTTTTAAAATTATAAACCCTAGTGGCATATTTCTATTGATGCTCTCTCTCTTCTTTGTAGTGACAGATTTTTTCTTTATCTTTCCTAAGTTACCCTGCAGGCTTACTCTGCAGTGTCTTAACATATGTTGTTCCACTGCCTGGAAAGTTCTTTTCTATCTTTCACCCAACTGAGCCTTCAGAGTGACGCCCAGCTATCATTTTTCCAGGGAAGCCTTCTTGAACTGTCAAAGATATCATGCAGATTCCTTACTGAATGACTTCATAACTCCATAATTTTTATACAAAGGAACTTGTCAAAATTAGCTATTACACATTACTAAAAGGATTTGTTTCTGTCTTTACAAGGCTGTGAGCTCTGTAAGAGAATAATCTTTTCTCTTCTGAATCCCCAATCCCTATCATAGTTTCTGGCATAAAGAATGTATTCAATATGCATTGTTGAATGAATAAATGAATGGATGAACAAATGACTCATTTGTCTTCATTAATTTCAACCAAATTTTTATAAACAACTGAGAAACTCTTAGAGCCTTAGGCTCATAAATCTGTGCATAAATTACTATTATCCTATATAGAGATGAAAGTACAGAACATTCAAGGAATTGATGCCAGGGAATTATAGTTTATGAAATAAAAAATATTTTGGCTCTTTTCACTGAACATGGAATTTACCAATAAGAAAATATTGATTTTTGGAGAATTTTGCATATTTGGCTTTATAGTCTTTGAGATTTATTAATAGATATTAGTTAAAATAAAATTCTAAGAGTAAAATTAATAATTATATCATTATGATTTAATAACTGTATTGTGTTCCATATATTTTGATAAGTATTCTTTGCATTTTTTTGCCTAAATATTCTCAACATGATATTCTAGGTACTATGTTTCTTATTTTGCAGATGAGAGTACTAGCATTTGAAGAGGTTATGTATTTGCTTAAGGTCTTAGGAATAACATGTTTAGTTTTAGCTCCATCAAGTCTGACTCCTATGACGGTGCCTTCTCCACAGTTCTATAACAGGTCACATTTTACATTCCTTAACCAAATCAAATTTTTAATTTTTCCAAAAGCTTATCTGAAGACTAGGAACTTTGGACTCTGAATTTAAGCCTTGATTCAGATTCTCCTCAACAAGTCAAAATCTTCCTTTTGGGATCATATTGGAACTCCCCCTGCCCCTGGCATTCTAAATAATGGATTTTTACATTTGGATATCTTATTTACTCCTCAGTCACAATATGTCCAAGACTAAATTTAGCACTCTATTTCCCTTATTGTTTCTTTTCTTGAATGGCAATATCATACTTCTAGGCCTTCAGCTTGGAAATCTCTGAGTTACCCACTCCTTTTCTCAAGAATACTCACTGTGAATTTCTTGCGGTGGGGTCTTGTTCTATCACTTCTGTTCTTTAGTATCCTGCATAGCATCTGGCATGGAATAGTTCCTCTAGAGTTGATTGTAGAATGGCTCCTCCTGGGATCCAGGTCTCCACTAAAGAAAACAGTGCCAAATGCAACAGAAGTCTCTAGTGAGGGCTAAATTCTGTTTACAGTGTTTTTAAACTAGGAGCCCATGGATGCGTCAGTGAAGTCTTTGAAAATATAAACATGTTTTGTGTCTAGGTATATATGGGCATTTTTATAGGAAAGGGTACATGTTTCAAAAGCTTAAGAATTATCCAATTTTGTAACATGGAGAGTATCAGTGAGTGGTATAAGCAGAATCAGATTTCAGAATGTTAAAGAATGGTCAGTAAGAAAGGGGGGACCAAGGGAAACTAGGCTCAAAAGAGAAGGAAAACAATGGTGGACACAGGGTTATGCTTCAGGACAGGACGGACTTAAACAGAAGAGAGAACTGAAAAACCATACTTACTGAACACTTCCTATATTCTAATTACTGAATTATGTGATTTGCACACATAGGGTGTTATTGGTTACTAAGTAAGATATTGAACATCATAGAGTTGAGGGAGAGGACAAGGAAACAAATGGAGGAATTGTACCTGGATAGTATGAGGGACATCTCACTCTCTAAGACTTGAAAGAAGTGGAGAAATATAGATACAAATGTAGATGAAGGGATACAGAGGCCACAGTTAGTTCATGCTGATGATCTTAATTTTCTTTGTTAAATAAAAGACCCAGTCTTTTAATACAAGTGAAGAGGTGAGGTTGAGTATAAAAATTGAAGCAAGTGAGGAAAATTTCAAAAATTTTCTTGAGTGTCTTTTATTCACATTTAGTAAATGTTTATTAAATACCTACCATGTTGGTACTAAGAATTCATCATTCTGATTGTCTAGGAGGTTGCCACATTTGATAAAACATGTTCCTGAAGGGAGTGGAGCTAAAACTAAAGTTTTAGGTCAATTGAATCAAATCCATTCAAGCTTTATTTTGAGAAAAGTCTAAGGCTCTTGGGGCCACAAATTGTTTAGGTGTGGGCGTTCTGCAGCTGAATAGCTGAAATCTGCCAGTTCTAAATACATTTGCAAGTTTTAGTAAATGAAAATACATTTAGAATAGTGATTCTGAACTTCAGCACTGTTGACATTTGGACTGGAAAATTCTTTGGAGAGCTGTCTTGTGCACTGTAGGATGCTCAGCAGGATCACTGGCTTCTGCTGACTTGAGGCCAGTAGCACTTCACCTACCCACACCCAGTTGGAACAAAACTATCTCCAAACATTGACAAATGTCTCCTGAGGCACACGATAGCCCAAGACTGAAAACCCCTCATCCAGAATTTTTATAGTTAATTTATGTAAAAAAAAAACGTCTGTGCAACAAACATTTGAATTCCAAATATCTAATCATTAGGTGGTGATTATTAAAGCTTGGCTGCCCTTTTGTCTACTGACTTGTTTGAGTGATTCTTCTCTAGCTAGGAGTAGAGAGGGAAACTCTAAGTGATGATTGTCCTCTCCCTTTAGCAGCTGGAAGTGGGAGGCTGATCATAGTTTTTGATCTTTATCTTCTCTCTTATAAGATTAGATGAAGTGGATTGACTTCCCCATTACTGACACCTTCCAGTGATAGTGCATGGATTCACAAGCCTGTACAATGTGATGCAGTGAAATAAATGTTCGACTCTGATCCCACATCTTGGATACAAAGCCAGTTTAATTATGTAATGTTGGATAAATCACGTAAATTATCTTTGTCTCTCATTGTTATAGGGCTGTTTTGATAATGATATAGGAAAGATGGAGCTGTCCAAACTGTAAAGCACTGTGGAAATTTGGAAGTTAATATTTCTTGCCTCTGTTTATATTCAAGATGATCCCTTATTTGGAGATCATGGATCAGAGAGACTATTTGAAAAGAGAAGTATAAGAATTTGATATTGTTTTAATGTAATGACAATAACAGAAAGTCAAAGTCTCACAAAAATGTCAAATATTAGTGAACACAATAGTGATGGGAGTGGCAGTGTCATAGGTACAGATCATAGGGAAAGGAGTTTTTATTTTTAAAATTGAGATTGAGAGATAATTCACATACTGTAAAACCCAACTTTTCCCCTTAAAACTGCACAATTCATTGGCTTTTAGTGTAAAGAGTTGTACAACTATTATCATTTCTATTTTAGCATATATTATTATTCCCAAAGTAAATTTCATATCCATTAGAAGTCCCTTGCCATACTCTCCTACCTCTATCCTTGGGCAGCCAATAATCTATTTCTGACTCTGTGGACTGGTATGTTCTCGAAGTTTCATATAAATAGTGTAATGTAGTTTGTATATAGCTTCTTTCAGTTAGCATGATGTTTTCAAGCTTCATCATTCATTCATTCATTCATTCATGTTGTAGCACATATCAATATTTCATTCTTTTTTTGGCTAAAAATATTCTTCTGTACAGATAAAACACATTTTGTTTATCTGCTCATTAGTTTTGGGGCAATTTTTTGTTTCCACTTTTTGGCTATTCTGAATAATGCTGCTATGATCATTTGTATACATTTTTGTGGGACATATACTTACGTTTCTTATAGTATGTCTGTAGATGTGTAATTCCTAGGTCATATGTTGAGAAAAATTTGAAACTCACTGGACCTAGTTAATGAGATTAGAAAAAAAACTAAGATTTAACCCCAGATATTAAAAATCCAAGTCCAGGACTCTTTCCATTACCTTAGGCAATCTCTCTTTGGGGAAATATTTAATACTGAGATTGAACCATTTACCAGCTTTCTATTAATATACTCTTTATTTCAATAATGTGCAAAGACATGTGCGAGAGGCTACCTATAATAAACTTTCCAAGCTGTATCAGTCACACTTTATGATGCGACTCATATGTTTTAGAAAGGAATTTAAAGTGTTTAAATTCCTCTTTCTTCAACATGCAAATCAGAGCCATCATGTGGTCTGAGGTGACACTTAGTTGAAGGATCACTGACCTTGCTGGCAGAGGAAAATAGAACTCAACAGTTGGAGCTGCAAGCCATCTGTCTTTAGCTATTTTACATTTTGTCAAAACTCATCAACATAGTTGGAAAAATAGCTGTGGCCAACTAATATTACTAAAATGTAAAGTATGATTAAAAGGCACACTCAAACTGTTTATTCAGAGATAAAATATGATATATCCTTTGGAATTTTGGAAGAGCAAAGAGTTATGGAAAATATTCATGCTGTAAAGATAATAAGGATATTTGACAGGTTGTTGGAAGAAAGTAGATTTATGCATAAATTTTTATAGGTACATATCCTAGTTCTTTACATTAAAGCTATAATTGAATTTAGAGGCTATTCAACTCAATTCCTTTGTTTTATAGGTGAGGAAAATGAGACAAAGAGAGGTTAAATGGGTTGTCCAAGAATATAAAGTACTGACTGAAACAAGCCCCTAACTCTTCTCAATATATTAGGAACTAGGCAAGCATTTACTACTACTACTTCTACTAGTATTACTAGTACTACTAGTGCTACTATTATAAATAGCACCAATTATTTAATGCTCATAATTTTGAGAACTTTACATGTATTAACTTATATTATTCACATAGCAAATCTATATGATAAATATTATCATTGTCCTTTTAAGGAAGAACTGAAGCTCATGAAGTTTAAGCATCTTGCAACATGAACTTACAATATGAATTCCATAGACATATACACAATGGTGTAAGTAAATGAGTTAATTAAAAATGTGGAAGAAATATAAGCTCTCCCTTGGAGTAGAAGACCATACAATAAATGATGAAGCAATGTTAGAATTAGAAAAATCATCATTTAGTAACTATGGAGAATCATAAATAGATGATGAAACTAGTGGGCAAAACATTGAAAAGGACTACAACATTTACTCCTGTCTCAAAAGGTCACTTCATAAGATGTTTATGTATGACCAATTAAATAAAGAGCATGTTTATAATGGAGAAACCTAGTATTACATCTTAATCAATGGCCTAAGATGTCTACATGAAGAAGACAAATAATATCCTCTCCTTCTGATTTCATACATGCTATGACACAACCTAACTTCTTGCATATTCCTGTCAAAAAGGTACCCAGAATAAAACTATAAGAAAAAACGACATGACCCCAAGTTGAGGGATATACTATATAACAATTCACTTGTTCTCTTCAAAAATGTTAATGTTGTGAAGGACAAAGACCACATGCAGCATATGATCTAAGATTTTCTTTTGATATTAAGAGAATATAGGAACAAGTGGAAAAACCATTAATATGAAGGGTAGACAATAGAATTAGATAAACTTTAATTTCCTGATTTTGGAATTATACTATAGTTACATAACAGAATGTCCTTGTTTTAACAATATATATACTGAGCAAACAGTGATCCTCATATGTGTAACTCATTTTCAATTGCTTAAGAAAAAGTGTGTGTGTGTGTGTGTGTGTGTGTGTGTGTGTGTATGTGTGTGAAAGAGAAAGAGAGAAAGAGACAAAGGGAGAGAAAGAGAAAGGGCTAAAGGGCTAAAACAAATGTGTGTGTTGACATTTAGAGACTATGAGAGAAGATATATAAAAATTTGCTGTGTTATTATTCTAAGTTTTCTTTAAGTCTAAAATTAGGCTAAAAAAGTAATAGAAAATCAAAAATCAAAAACCAAAAACTACAAGTCACAGATTCAGCTTTGGGATGCTGACGTCTATCTGCTGAACACAGGCCATGTTCTCTAGGCTCATGCATCAAGAATATCCTAAGCTCCCCTGTATGCTATGTGTCTCCTCATCTTTTTGGAGTGGCGCTTACCTCATACATGAATCTTCCAATTATTTATATGAGGCAGGGGGTTATATTTAGTTTAGAATCATATCTCTCATGTAATTTTATTAATAATGACTTTTTTTGTAAATTTCAATTTCCTCATCCAGAAGATGGTATAACAGTATCTATATTAAGTATTATTGTAAGAATTAAATGTAACAACAGGAGGGCTCACATAGATCTTGAAAGACACAGTGATTATTCAAATAAATGTTAATAATTGTTATAGAAAGAATATTTGTGACCCACCCAATTCCAAATTCATATGGTGAAACTCTAATTCTCAATGAGATTATATTTGGAAATTAGGTCTTTAGAAGCTAATTAGGATTAGATTAGGTCATGAAAATGGGACCTCCATCAATTGGATTAATGACTTTATAAATAGAAGAAGAGACATGAGATTCAGCCCCTGGCCATGTGAGAATAAAGCAAGAAAACAGCTGTCTTTAAAACATGAAGTGGGCCTTCACCAGATACTGGATCTGTAGGCACCTCCAAAACTGTGAAAAATGAAAGTTTATTGTTAAACAACCCTGTTTATGGTATTTATTATTATTATTATGGCAGTTCAAACTGACTACAGAAATTGTCTTTACCTTCCGTTTTGTGTCTACCATGACCTGTAGATTAGGGGCAGAAAGGGTCTAGGGAATTCAGATGATGAACCAAAGCTTTTTTAAAAGGTTGGATTAAACTATACTAATAGCCTCCTCAAATTTTCTAGTTCTCTCCAACCTCTAGAACTGTGAGAATTAAATTTCTGTTTGAAACTATCCATTTTTTGGTATTTTTATATGGAAGCCTGAATTGAACACAAGACAAAATGCTCATCACAACAATTTGTTTTTAATTATTTTCTGGAAATCTAAGTCAAGAAAAGTATATATAATATAGAAATATAGAAAAAGAAATAATGATTTTTGTCATTATTCACATATACACTGATTATTTCCATTTAAAAAAAATGTAATAATAAGTAAATAAACTTGAGGAAAGAATAACTTGCAATGTTGCAAGTTCAATAAACTTGCAATGTCGACTAAAACAATAACATCATAGAAACTTCAATTGTATTTCTTCGCATGAGCAATACATGTTAAAAATGTAATTGAAAATGCTACCATTTATAACAAAATATGATTAATCTACCATACACATATATATTAGGAGACATATAAGAACAATTTTAAAGCCTTTAAAAGTAACTATGAAACTCAATTCAAAAACATTAAAGAAGACTTATACCAATGGGAAGTATATCACATTCATGAATAGAAAGACTTGAATAGTTTAAAGTTAGTAACATTTCTTAAATTTATTTACTCTTATCAACTTTTGACAAATTGATTATAAAATTCTAAATTGATTCTAAATATTTTTATGAAAAAGAAAAGGCTATGAACAGTGGAAACATCTGTAGAGGAACAATAAAGCAAAAATTGGGATATATGACCTATTGGATATCAAGATCCTTATATAAAGCACCATTAATTGGAAGTGCAGTGTTTTATGGGGGTAGACAATTAGGCAAATGAATTTGGAATAGAAATAGCAAAAACAGACCCCCCCAAATCATTTGTTACGTAACAAAACTTACAGGGCAAATCACTGGGTAAAAGGCAACTTAATTAAAGATACTAGAAAAGATGGTTATACATACAAAAACTTAAATTGGATATCTATATCTCCTTATAAAAGAATCAATCCATTTTAAATTTTAAAGGAGACAATTAAATTTTAGAAGATAATATAAAAGAATATATGGCCATGGAGTGGAAGCAAGTTGTATAAACAAGATACAAAACACCACAATTAAATAAATTTTAATACATGTTGTTACTTTGCAAAATATAATACTTTGTATTTGCTTGGATGGTGAAAAATTAGAAGTCTGCTGATACTGAGTTTTGGTGTGAATGCAGAATAAAACAACTGTTATGACTTTTGGTGTCTATTCACATTTTATAATCTATATGGAAAAATATTTGTAATTTTTTC
This sequence comes from Urocitellus parryii, assembly GCF_045843805.1. Taxonomy (NCBI): domain Eukaryota; kingdom Metazoa; phylum Chordata; class Mammalia; order Rodentia; family Sciuridae; genus Urocitellus; species Urocitellus parryii. The sequence continues at coordinate 42,828,891 of NC_135541.1, read as the reverse complement.
CTAATTTGAAGATATGTCTACCTTCCAATCAAGCAATTCCTTTTGTAGATTCATTCTTGAGAGAAATGATTAAACATTTGCTTAACAGGACATGTAAAAACATGTTCATGATTTGTAACAATCAAGGAGAAAAAAATCAAGCAAAATAATAAATACTGTTGAAGAGGAAACAACTCAAGTATCTATTGGCAAGAGAATGGATAAATAAATTGTTTACTATTGTAACAAATTAATATAAGGAAGTAAAAATTAGTCAAATAAAGCTATACACATCAACATGATTGAATAACAAAACTTATAAACTATCATTCCATTTATATGTAATATTATTAATATACTCTTTAGAAATATATAGATAATTTTAAAAAAATAATTGAGGAAAGAAAGGAAATAAAATCATAAAATTTAAGACAGTGAACAATGTTTGGGAGTAGGGAACAGAATGAGATCAGAAAATCACAGAAATTCTTTGAGTATTTGCAAAGTTATTTTTTCTTAAGTTGGATGGTAGCTATGTAGATGATAATTTTATTACTTTTGTAACTGACACATTTGTTATTAATATTCAGATTGGAGCACCTGTGTTGTAATTTCACCCACATATTCCATTCAAGTGTTGATTCTCAGCAAAAACCTGAGCCAAGTTTTGTTCAGTTAAAAAGTCATGCAAAAGAATATTTCTCACTTAGTATTTATTCAAAATTGTAGATGAATTATCATCTGTCTTAGATTCAGCAATTCTAGTCAAAGTTATCTATCATTGACAATTTAAAAATGGTAAGTTACTATTTCTTGCAGATTGAAGACAATTTAGTATAACCACATTGGAAACAGAATATGGAATTTCAGTGGCTTCCAGTGCAGGCTTTGTGGTGAAATTTCTCTTTGCTCCCATTGGCTCATTCTCCACATATTCTTGAAACACAACAGCCCTTGTACTAAGAGTGGAACCACCAAGGCTGTTCTTTACCATGCCCACAAATGACCTGGTGGTTTAAAATATACTCCACCTCCAAGTCAATTGAATTTCCAAGTACATTATGTGGATGTCTAAATTTACCCTTCCAGTTAATCACTATTTGGCTTGATCAAAGTTATTGTCAGGCAACATGATAATGAATTTCATGTGTCAATTTGACTAAGTCATAAGATGTCCAGTATCTGGTTAAAAATTATTTTTGTATGTCCATGTAACAGTGTATCAGGAACTAACATTTGAATTGGCAGAGTGAGCAAAGTGGACAGTCCTTCCCAATATAAGTGAGCATCATCTAATACATTGAGGATCTGAATAGAATAGAAGGTGAAGAAAGGAAAATTTGCTGGCTTTCTGATTGTTTTAGCTGGGAAATTTATTTTCTCTTGCACTCAGGACTCTCTTCTCAGGCCTTCAGACTCAAACTGGAATCTATAACTTTGGGTTTCTGACTCTCAGGCTTTTGACCTATGCCACTGACTTTCCTGGTTTGCCTCCATAATTGCATGAGTCAATTACAATAAATCTCACCATATATAATTTATAATATGGTATTATAATTAATGGTGATAAACACACACACACACACACACACACACACAAACACAATTTCTGTGACTCTGGAGAACCCTGACTAATACAGGTGGGGTGCACAGAGGGTGAAAACCTAGCAAGCAGTAAGAGAAAGGAGTCTAACAAACATGTATTAGAAGCTTATGCTGAACACTTTGTTAGGTGAAACAATGACTCCAAAAGACATCCATGTCTTAACCCATGAAACCAATGAATGTGTTACCTCACATGCTGAAAGCAACTTTACAGATGTTAAGTAAGGATTCTCAGATAGGAAGAGTGTCATAGACAATAAGGTGAGCCCAGTATAATCACAATGGGCCTTTATAAAAGAAAGGAGGAGTTTCAGGGTTAGAGAAGGAAGTGTTCTGACAGAGAGAGATCAGAGCAATGACATTATTTCTTTTTCTTGTTTTAAATTTATGGTGCTTTATTTTTTTTAAAAAAAATTGAACCCATGGCCTTGTGCATGCAAGGCAAACACTCTACCAACTGTGCTATATCCCCAGACCAAGAATGATGACATTTCTGAGAGAGAACCATGGGCCTAGGTATAAGGACAGCCTCTAGAAGCTGATGAAATTAAGAAATAGATTTTCTCCTTAAGCTGTCAGAAGGATGAAGCCCTCCTAACACCTTGGTTTCAGTCACATAAGAGCCATTTTTGAACTTCTGACCTCCATCACTGTAAGATATCATATTTGTGTTGTATTAAGCCACTAAGTTTGTGATGGTTTATTATATCAGCAATAATAACTGGCAAGGACACCTCTTGTATGTCACTGAACATCCTTATGGGCTCCATCTTTTGCCCCACCTGCTGCTGTGGTGACCTGTTCTGAGTGGCTTTTCGCAGGTGCAATCATATGCACCTTGCCCCTTTCACATCTTATTGCAGGCATCTCTGCTGATACTCTCTGACAAATACACACACCCTGTATGAAATTCAAGGGGAGTAATGCTATGGAAATACCCTTGATCAAATGGGAGATGGTTACTGATAAATAAATACATACCCCCTTCTCCCTTAGGCAAATTGTTCTAAGATGCATTTTGTAACTTTGCACTGAAGGGAAATTGAGTCCAGGGTGGTTACCATCACCAGTGATTCAATAACATCATTGTATTAATTTTACCCTCTTTTTTGTCCTCCTCCATATATTTTTTACTCCTGCTCCTGGTTATCAGTCACAAAATAGACTCTATGCATTCCTTAGATTCTGCTCTCAGGACACCCCAGTCTAAGACAGAGAGATACACTATGCTGATTGTGTTACCTGGTGGGATACATTCACATCCCTATAATTTTATATAGCAAATAGCATTTGCTTAGGGAAATGAATAGCTTAATTAAGGTCATTTGAGCAATACAGGAAGAAATTCTTAAAACCTGAATTCACTTTCCAAATTAGACTAATTATAAAGCCTGATGTTCTTGAATACACCACCCAAACTCTCAAATGCTACTGGAAGAGATTAAATAAAATCATAAATGTGAAATTCCTAGTATAGTTAATTCTCAAGAGAAGGCTTTGACTCTGCAAAATACTTTTGCAGATCTGTCTTCAGAAAGGCAAAATATTCCACACTCCATCCTACCCTCAGCGAAACATTAAAAAATTCTTCCAAGTCAATGAAATCTCAAACTCTGTGCTTCTTAGAATATTTTGTTCTAGTGAAAGGAAACTTTACAGAATGTGTATCAGTCAAAAACATTGCAGAGGGAGTACAGAAATAATCCCATCACATTATAACCCAAACACTGAAATGCTACTCAATCTGATTGCCCTGTTTTTAACTGCAGGGAAATTCTGAAACTAAAGGTCATTTGTCATTGTGGACTTGTCGTATTCTGCTGAAATAAACCATATCATCTAATTTGCAAAGTTTTTTTTGTGGAGTCTTAAAAATGAATATAACCTCTGTCCCAGTTATTCCATTAGGAATTTATCCAACCAAAGCAGAAAATACAGAGAAAAAGTCTACATATTGGATGCATATGGCATCATTCTTTAAAATTATGAAAATCCAAAGCAACACCAAATCTCCTCAGACTAAATTTTTTAGTCTAATTGTTAAATGATACGTCCCTACTATGAAAAAATGGTAATTGAATATTCAAAATATATTTTATATGGGAAATTAAGCATGGTGTAATATTTAGTTTAAAAACAGAATGAATTCAATTGTTATTTAATTAACCAGTATCTCTGCATTTTTGTGAGCCTGAAAGATAAGACAGTGTGTATTTAACTGTATTTTTCTTTCATTGTTTAGGCTATGGGTTTAATTTTCATAATACTGTTCATCTTCTCTGAAGTTTTCAGAATGATCTTTAATAATAATAATAATAATAATAATTTACAACACACATATATGTTTGTTTTTAAAGGTTATCTTTTTGTTTTTTAATCAAGACTGAAATTAAGTACCAACATTTGCTTGAGAATTTCAAAAAGTGTTTTGAGCCTTTTGACACAGATGCTTGAGTCTGCCTCATCACAGGAGAGTAGAAAGGAAGAGGGGTCGGCCTGGTGCTGGGCAAAATCAAGCGAATGCAGACCTTACCCCTCATTAGCTTCCTTTGGATTTATTTTCATTATTACCTCCATTGGATTTCCTGGACCCTCTCTCATCTCCCCCTGACCCTGTAGCCACAGGGAACTTTCTACAAGGCAAATTTAATTACATACTCTCCTGAATGAAGCCCTTTGATTACTCTCTATTGTCACCAGAATAAAATCAGTGCACTTTTTAGTTATTTCTCAGTTGAAAATATCACTCCCAATGTCAACATATTTAATTAAAATATGGAGAGGTAATTGCTTATATTTCCTGAAAAAAACTTGGATACCTCATGAAATTGAAGAAGAGGAAACAGGTCTTCAAGTAGTGGAAATGGGATCTCAATGTCATCCTCTATTTTTTTTTTTTTTGGTATAGGTTTTGTATTTGTACTGTCTCTTATCTGTCTTTTTCTTTTTTCTTTCTGTGAATATAGACTTTCTTTCCTACTACTCTCCTCAAGGCTTTTCCATATGCTTGGAAACATGATTGTTAGCCCCAGAGACATAACTTTAACCAAAAGGACGTTAACAGAATATAGTACTTAGATGTTTAATAGAAAGGCTCTATCATCATGTGTATACTCACCGTCTAGGAGGACTTTACTCAAATCTGACTCAGTACATGCTCACTCCCAGATAAACTCTTGTGTCCACATGACCGGGGTTTCATGGCCAATTCGGGTATGGTATAGCCAATCCTGTGTTTAAGAGTGCAGACCATCTGTCAAGAGAAGGGATTGTGCTGAAGGGCACAAAGTAATAATCAGGGAATTTCTAACAAAAAAAAAGGCATTTAGGACCAGACTCCTGCCTATTCTCAATTGTTATCTGCTACCACAACTTTGGGGCTGTATAGAACTAGAGGCCTTCTTATGTCATTCATGCTGGTGTTCTATCTGTGCTTTTATGAAGGCATGTCTTCAACTTGGAAGCCCCATGGATTATTCACCTTTCTACACTAGAAAATTGCTACTATTTCATTTAACTTCCTGCAAAAAGTCTTTCTTGACTTCTGCTGGCAGATGTGTATCTACTTAGTTTTTACATACTTTCACCATATTTCACCATACTTTCACTCATTTTGCTTTCCTACTATCTTGTAAACTTCTGACAACAGGGAGGCTGTTCATATTTACATTTATTATATGTTTTCAGTTTTAGAGTTGGTTGATTTTTTTTTATAAGAGATTGAACCCAAGTGAACTTAACCACTGAGACACATCCCCAGATCTTTATTTGTGTATTTATTTATTTTAGTTTTTAAGTTTATTTTTATTTATATATGACAGCAGAATGCATTAAAATTCTTATTACACATATAGAGCACAATTTTTCATATCTCTGGTTGTATACAAAGTATCTTCACACCAATTCGTGTCTTCATGCCTGCACTTTGGATAATAATGATCATCACATTCCACCATCATTAATAACCCCATGTCCCCTCCCTTCCCCTTCAACCTCTCTGCCCCATCTAGAGTTCTCCCAGCCTTTCTTTACATTTTATTTAGAGACAGGGTCTCACTGAGTTGGTTAGGACTTTGCTAAGTTGCTGAGGCTGGATTTGAACTTGTGATCTTCCTACCTCAAGCTCGTGAGCCATTGGGATTACAGGCGAGCGCCACTGTGCCAGGCTCATTTTATGTTTTTTAACTCCAACCTCATGCTGAGCCCTTAATATATAAAAAGCATTAAAAAAGTTGACTAAATCACCAGCTTTTTGAAGACAGCTGATCAGAAAAGGAAGGAAATTTCAACAAATCAACCTGGCCAAAATGGTTATTCACATCCAAAGAAACGGCATTGAATTTCTACCTCATACTATATACAAAGCCACCAGCTGAATGATGGAAGACTTAATGGTCAAAGAAAAAAATATTTTTACAGACAATAACAGACAATGGTATCTTTCTCAACATTGGTTAAAGAAAGTGTTTCTTATTACAGAGATTTTTTTAAAAGAAAATCCATAAAATAAACAATTGAAAAAATCTGTTATATCAAGAACTGTTTATCAAAAAGATACTTAAAAAATGTATCATACATTGAACTTCCTAGAATCAAGACCTAACATTGAAATTTTCATAAAATGATATGTTGAAGAATGCTCTAAAGAAGAATCTGTAGTGAATCCAAGGAAGTGGGGCCAGACCTGAGCAAGGCTATAGTTTTAGCTGGGGTGTTAGTATCAGTCATGGAAAGCTCTGGGACTTGACTTGTACCATGGGGAAGGTCCTGGCCAATGAAAAGGAGACACTTCTTGTGCTTGTGAACTGGTCAATTATTGAGTGCAGGCTGACCCCAGGGTATGGGCATAAACTTTTGGGTGGGGGTAGATCCATTGACCAGGTATAGTTCTCTTGAGAAGGATGTAGTTTCAAACAAGTAATAGTTAACATTCATTCACAAAGAATAAATGCTAGAAAAATTTGGAAGATAAGACACAAACTGAGAGGATATACTGAAAATCATGTAACTGACAAAAGGATTTGTATAAAAACTACATTAAGTGCTACAAGTAAATAAAAAGATAAATAGGGCCAATGGATAAAGATACTGTCCACTTCATTTACAGTTGAGGGAATACCAATCCATACCAAAATGAAGTGTCATTTTATATCTACTCATTGACAAGATTTTAAAAACCTGGCAAAATTATTACAGAAAACATGGATCTCATATACTTAGTTGGTGAGTTTATAAGTTGTTATAACCATTTTGTAAAAGCAATTTGGCATTTTCCTGTAAAGTTAAAAATCTTCATGAATTGCAACCTACTCCTGAGTATATACAATCTAGAAATTCTACTCTCAAAACATGTTAAAATATTTATGAAAGCATTATTCATCACAGCAAAAACAAAGAACTGATAATGTCTCAGATTCATATGAACAGAACAATGGGCAAATAAATTGTGGTGTATTCAAACAACAGAATATTATCCAGTAGTTAAAATTAAGGAATAGCCAGCGTACACAAGAGTATAGATACATATTCATAATGTAATGTTGAATTAAGAGATTCTAGTTCTAGAAGATGGTATGAAACATAGTTTTATGTTTAGCTTTTGTAATAAGAAAAATATTTTATGAATACCATTGTATTATCACTCTGAGATCATTTCCTTTGTATCAAAAATAGCCAAAAATAAGTAAAATGAAAGTAAGTGTAAAAACAGAAACATAGTAAATATGAAATTAAATTTAAGATTCCTTAGAGTTGCATAGTAAATCAGGGGATGGGACGATGGGGAAAAATAACCACATAGATACAGGTGGCCAGTGATGATATTTTACTTTTGTGGTTGAGTGGTGGTTTTGTAGGTATTAGTCCTATTATTTAAAATGAATACATGTATACACACAAAATGTTAGGGACTTGTATGTATGAGTGATGTTTATGATAAACCTTAGAGTATGACCAATCCAATTTCATGTACCTGAGGCCTATTCAAATAAAAATATAGCTTGAAGGCATAAATTTATGAGCACATGGCTCTCCAAATTTCACTTCATTAAATATATAGTGAAACAGATTTAAAATCAGAGGAAAGACATCGATTTCCTGTCTTCCATTTATTGCTCATGGAATGTAAGGCAAAGCTTTCTTCCTCATCCCACCTTTCCTATCTGAGAAATGGAATTGAAGATAGTTTTCCTTTCAGTCCAGTATGGTGATCCTGAGGTTCAGAAGGAGACATATAAAGGAGATGATGATGCAAATTATGGATAAGTAGAGAGGAACAGGTAGATAAACACAGGCACGTATACACACAGACATGAGGGATGATGATGACAGATGGTGAGAGGAGCAATAGTCATGCCATCACAACAAAAATATTTACCATATGTGCTGTGTGCCAGGCAGGGAGCTTGATACCACCTGTGGAAATTGACACATAGGTCAGGCACTGGCCTGATACAAATTGATAAGTGTTCACATACAGGTATGATCACAGTGTTGTAGACCACAGAGAAAGGACCAATTAAATGCAGTAGAGAAAACGTCATAGGAAAGACAGTAGTGATGTCCTGAAGGATGAACAGTTTGCCAAGAAGAGATCTCCTCCCGGTAACTCAAAGAACACATGGCCCAGATGGGGTTAGAACATAAAGATTTTGGGGAGTGATGGGGGCAGAGGCCTGTAGTGAAAGTGGAATTCATCTGGCAATAAAATAAAGGCCAATATCTCAGATTCCTGTGCATAAAGATATTTATTGTGCCTGTCATGACTTTAAAAAAGAAAATTATCATATCTAATTTATCCTAAACCAATTCTTTCCCTAAATATTCATAAAGTTCCTTCCTAGAGAATAAGTAAATTACTAAAATGTATTATGCTTTCTGAATATAAGGATCTATAAAGTTCTTTCACAATTAACTTTTGTAATAAGAAAAATATTTTATGAATACCATTGTATTATCACTCTGAGATCATTTCCTTTGTACCAAGAAGATTAAACTTCAGGGATCTATCAGCTCCACCCAATTTGTTAAAACTTGTCTTTGATCCATAAGAAACATCCTAAGGTTTTTCCACTTCAAATTCCCTACCAAACTTATTCTTTAAATTAGTCTTTGGTTTCATATTTATTAAACTGTCTGAGAAAAACCACAGTGCTCACATTATTTGGAAACCTTTCATTTGTGGCCTTAAAAAAATTCTCAAATCAACCATATGAACAGGGACTTTTGATGCTCATTTTGTTTATTTATGGGGCATTGTTTTTACAATAAAGTCCTGTGTTTTGGATGCTTACCAATTAAAGGGAGAGTAAAGGGTCCCATTATTCCTTTATAGGTCAGAAGAAATGTGAGGATGCCCTTCAAAAGAGTCGTCACCAAATTATCAATTCTTCTATTAAAAACAAAATTGATCTTTTTTCCCCCTTATGGGCTTTACATTCAAGAGGTCACCATGGGAGAGGTAGCAGACACTTTTGGAAGAGACAAATGCATTGTGGGCTAATTCAAGGTCTTTCAGAAAATCAAGGGCATTATTTGGTATGTTGAATGGTCAGTGCCACTTAGGTACTAGATAGAGGATAGACAATTCATATCAGGAAAGCTGTTATTCCCTGTGGTTCTTGTACATATTCTCATCTCACTTGAAGTAATTATTGGTACTGGGGATTGAATCCAGGGGTGCTAAACTACAGAGCCACATCCCCAGCCCTTTTATTTAATTTTAATTTTAATTTTTTTTTATACAGGAGTTCACTAAATTACCTAGACCTCCTGCTAGTTTGCTGAGACCAGCTTGAACTTGCAATTCTCCTGCCTCCGCCTTCTGAGACCCTGGGATTAAAGGTATGTGCCACTGTGCCCGCTTTCATCTCAAAGGGTTTTGTGGATTATTTTATCTATTCTAATAATTGTACTTATCATCTCTGAGCTAATCATTTCTGCATATCTTTCTCTAGTCCCAAAATCTATAGATTTATATATCCAAATTTATGTTTCAATTTCATTGCCCCTAAAACATCTCAGTCTCACTGTTTTAAAAACTAAACTCACTTATCCTATGTTTTCCCCAACTTATTCTTCAACTTGTATTCCGATATTTACTTAATCACTTCCACAAAAGAAACCTAAGCCCATCCTTGACCCACTCCTTCCATGCACCAGTTTTCAAGACTTAGAAATGATCATCCCTTTTATATTTAAAATAATGCTTCTCTGTATTTGTTTCCATTATCACTTCACTAGTTACAACCTTCATCATTCCATGTTTCCATAACTACAATGCTCTCTTAAATCATTCTCTTCCTTTATCTTCCTCTTTACCTTTATACTTGGTACCTGCATGCATTTACCATCTAAAATAAAACATAAATAAGTCTTCCATTTGTTTAAACCCTTTCCATTGTCACATTGCTCTTAGAAATAAGAAATGATACAGTGTACCATGGCAAGTGTAGACCGGCATGATCTGTGAAATTATTTTTTAGGTCCATTTCTGCTTCTCCTCTCTTGACAGCCTAAAGTCCAGACACACAGAACTAGTGAGGAGACCTCAAATTTCCTGTACTCTTTGGCTTCAGTGACTTTGAATGTTGCTTTGGCCTGAAACAGCCTTCCTCCTCTTTCCATTTGGCATTTCCACTTTCTTTAAGAAATATTTCAAGCTTTAGCTTAGGTTAGATGCATTCCCTTATCCCTGAAGGGAATGAACCATATCCTCTTCCTCTGTGCCAACACTTGTTTATTGCACTCTATTGAGGCATCCATCACCTTAATAATGCTTAGTTGTTTAATATTTATGTTCCCCATTTAGTTATGAGAGTTTTAAGAATAGAAGCCATACATGCTGTTCCTAAAACCCCAGTGTTTGACCCAGGTTAGGAGCTTGCTAAATATTAGTTCCATAGTTAAGTGGATTTTTTTAAAGAAACAAAATGAAGGTCATAGAATACGTAAGTCTATAGTTTTGTCCTCATGTCAGTTCAAAGATTAAAATCTTCCCATATGATTTTGGAAATGTCCACATTCTTTACATAAAGCACCATTCTCTAGCAGAAATATGACCTGGATCAGTGACCACCATAAGACAATGACACAGAGGACAATGGTTCAACATCAATATGGTTTGAAAGGCTCAGGCATTTACCTACAGATTAACCACTTGCCTAAGGTCACATGGCTAAGAAGGGATGGAGTGGAGATTCAAATTCAGGCCAGTCTGGCTTGCCAAGCATATGCATCTTGGTCAAAACAAGCAATAATTTCCAGCTTAAGTGTCATAATAAAGAAATCTTTCTCTGAAAGAAGCAGAAAAATATGCAAAAGAAATAGCTTTGCTAAAGCATATATTCAATTTGCATTGCCAAGTAGCACATTTATCCATTTAGTTAAAACATATGCATTCAGGTTATTTCACTATTTTTTCCAAGAAGCGGGATGGCAGTAAGGTGGGGTGGGATGGAGAGTAATTATGTTACATTTGCATAGCTAAGTACGTGTATCCAGATGATTCTCCTCAAAAGGAAGGAATGATATGCTTCAAAATTTAATTAAAATATCTACTGCTTGCAAAATAGAAAAACAACAAGCTTTGATATTAGTTTTAGCAAATTTATGTTCATTGAAATTTTAAACAAAAAATCTTAAAGTAATCCAAAACAAAAAATGAATTAAAAATAACATTAATACAATACTAAAAATAGTCACAATAACAATAAAATGATGTCATCATAATGATAACAATAGTAATAATAATATGAAATAGAGCTTCCTATTTGTCAAATTTAGCTTTAAGCATTTTCATTAATCTAGCTAATCTTCACAACAACCTTTTTTTGATAGGCACAATTGTTACTCCATTTTATAAAAAAGACCTCTGAAATGTAGAGATTAAATAAGTTAGCTGAAATCACATAGAATAATTGATAAAGCTGGAATGCAATTTCATCAGAGTCTATGCTCTTCACCACTACAATATATGCCTAAATGAATGATAAATATGGGTGCCATATTATAAAACACATGCATATGTGTATGCATGCACTCATTTTTCAAATCATAATGAACATAAATTTGTATATACATAGATGCACATTTAAATGTGTACACCATATATAGACACATGCTCATATGTGTTATATGCATATAGATAAAAATGCACACATACATATTTATATATATACACACACACAAATATGAAAATATGAAATAAATATAGCAACAATTTTAATAACTTTTCCTACAAAGATTCAATTGGGCCCTCCGAAGTTCAGCAACAGGAACACGAGAAAAAAAAAATTCCCATACAATTTTATTTAGCAAATGTTTTCCAAGAAATATTGTTTAATCACTTCAGGGAAGCAGAACTTTCTAAAGGCTGCAGCCAAGTAAAACTTTTGAAAATTGTTTTTGTAATGTTTACCCAGTGAGATCATATTTTCATTGCCCTGATGAAATACAGGTGCAAAATCTAAATACATCAGTCCTCATAGTGCAGTTTCCTGCCGAGTTTCTTTCTTAACACAGCTAAAAATCCTTCCCCCTCTTTCTTCTATCTATCCTCCACCCCAGAATTTATTGGACCCGGGTGATTCTAACAATTTCCACTGAAAGAGAACACAGGAGGAAAATACTATTTACTGGATGCCTAATACATGTCAGTTACTTTAACAAGCATTATTTCATTTAACTGGATCAACAAAATATTGTGGAGTGTATTATTTTAAAAAAAAAATCTTAGGGAAGTCAAGCAATATACCCAAGAAAACAAAGCTATTAAATGTTGGAGCAAGTGATTTGTAGTGTTCTGATAGCAGAAAGAAAGGAAGAATAGGATCATAGAATACAGTGTTGGAATAAAGTTTTTAATCCAGTCATTATTGTCAGTTTAATATTTGCTCCTAGAAGACAATAAATAATTTCTATTCATATTTGAATCTCTAGTCATGTGCAAAATGCTTGCACAGAGGAAGCACTAGATAACTGCTTATTTTTCTAAAACTGATTTTTAAACATATTACAATATTTAGGGGCTCGCATGTCAAACATTTTTGCTGTGCTTGTTGTATAACTTCTTTCTTTAATAAACACTTAGCACAACCTTCTAACATTGCATATAAAGAACATGAGGCCCAGGAACATAAAGCAGTTTATCCAAGGATATCCAGACCATTACCATTTGGAGTTAGTGCTCTTTGTATGCTCCAGGAAATAATTCTTCATTATTGGTGTATTTGTGCTTAGATACGTTGAAATAAATTGATTTAAACCAAATAGAAAGCTTAAGACTCCTTGCCCATCTAACAGCCAGTGCCCGTTCACAGACCAGATGGAAAGAATGTTTACTCCTAATGGTGGTAGAAGGTGAAGACATTCTCTTTTGTTTTCAAAAGCAGGGCAGCAGCACCCTCTAGCCTGGACCCCATGCTTCCACACTAAGGGATAGAACTGCCAACCATAAATTGGAAGAGTAACAACCTCTGTTGGGAATTCAGACTCACATATCCCTGCATGGAAGCTAAATTTTTTTTTTCTTCTTAATTCAATCACATACCCAACTGGCAAACTTGCATATCAAAATGGGAATCCTGGGAGGCTGTTGGAATATGCAGATCAACAGAAGCTAATTAGCATTAACTTGCAGCCATCCTGAACTGATTGGCAGCACAGCTGTGGGGACCCAACAAAACATGCTGAGTAGCATGTTTGTCAGGCCACCTGCCACTTGGCGGAATCCAAAATAGTGCAAACCACTATGCCATAATAACTCAGTGACCTTAGTTTGGGAGGAGTAGGGAACAGACATATTTGGATCACGTAGTAATTAGTACTGCCTTTACCTGACACGCATTTGACAATAGGCTGCAAGGCTGTACCTTTCTTCTCCGACACATTGACGTCTTAATTCAGATTGACAGCTTCTTCCTCAGGCTTCTAGTTCTCCATGACATTTGTAATCTTTCTCATGATCACTGCAGCCTGCCTGAGCTGTAAACATAGTGTCTCTCAGTGTATTTGAGATGTAGGATTTTATCACCTAGAGCTTGGCTCTCACATTTTATATGTAGAAATAAACATAGAAAACATTAAGGCCAGGTACAGGGAGCATGTCTGCCTGAGATGTCTTGAGATTTGGTGGGCACTGTTGCTGTTGGACTCTCAGGTGTTACTGGAAATCTGAATTCCCTCTGACCGTCTGTAGTGGACCTTTTGCATTTGCCTGTTAGGGCAAGTTCATGGTAGTAGAAATCCTCTTAATCCCTTTTACCATATCCTTCACTACCATTGTTGGTAAACTCCTACCACCTTTACACGTGGCTTGTGAAATGTCTTTAAAATATATTGCATTTGGAATGGGTGACACTCCAACAACTCTGAGATGGCCAAATAGGTTTCAGCTTGCATCTTGACTCTGGCCTATTAGCAGTGGAGCTGGAGAGCTGGCTGGAGATGGCTTTGAAGCCATATTCTGGCTTATGAGGACAGGAAGATGCACTATGATCTAAGGAAATGCAATCTCTACTCTAACTTGCTCTTAACTGTTGACTAATTTATTGAAATAGAAATTGGTAGGTTTGCATTGGGGGGTGGCAGGAAGAGAGAGCATGAGGCACTGTATATCAGAAAGGGGGAAAAAAAGTCATGCAGATAAATAGGGATAATAAATAACACAGTGATGCCTCTTATTGGCATTAAAAAGAACAAACAAAAAAGCAACCAACATAACTCTGTAGCAAATATAAATGTACTTAGTGATTTGGTTCAAGAAAAATCTAAGCATTCAGCGGGCTGCACAGGGTCACAGAGTCAGCAAATGATGGTTTAAGATTAGAGTCAAGTCTTCATTTATGCTTATGTTTATTCTCTTCTTGCTAAACAATTCTGTCTCAGCCTACAATGCAAGACACCTGCCAATTAAAGAAAGGAGTGACAGCCTACCGGGGAACAATATGATGCACGTTGTTCTAATTCACTCCCTGCTATCAGTGAACCTGGGCACGACACTGATTCTTATAATACGAACAGCTCTATTTTATTGGTCTCTATTTTTATTAAAATAAGCACTCAAAGTAATTTGTTGTTTTGTTCTTATAGTGCTCTATGAGTGAGATGCAATTAACTATATTTTATAGATTGTGTTCTGAGAGGTTAAATAATTTTTCCAAGAAACATCTGGTATCTGAGATACAAGTCCAAGTCCCTCAGACTCCAAACCTCCAGCCCCTTAATCAATATATCATAGAAGCTCAGTGGTAAAATAAGAGACTTTAGAATAGATAAATGCTTTGGTGACATCACTTCTATGACAGGTGAATTGAAAGAAGGGGAAACAGATTTGAGGGACTAAGAAAGATATTGTATTGATAGAGAAGAAAATGGATATCAGTGAGAAGGAGGAAAACTCTCTAATGTATCTTCAGTGCCTATTTACAGTGTAGAAGGAATAAGTTTGGATTCTGCCTTCACCAGGAACTCTGAGTTCCATATTCATCTCCAGCACCATGCCCAGCAGATTTAAACCAATACTGCCGGCAGAGTACCAGTTCTCAAACCCAAGATTAGTCCTTTGATGAAGGCCCTTATGGGACTTTGGGAGGATTGTCTAAGAAAGCCAGGCTTTATTATCTAAGAGTGTGCCTGGGGAGTATCAGGAGGAAACATTACAGGATCAAGTAACCAGGATCTTCTGTTTTAATATAAGGTCATTGGGTTCATTGGAATAAGCCTGTTGGAAAATAGGGGGAGGAAGTAAGGATCCGTGAATGTGGGGAGAACACCTGTTCTGTATGGGGAAAACATCATTATGGGGGAATTATGGAAATCCTCAAGTTTCATTAAGTACCAATATAATTTTTTTCTGGGTCGTATTTTGTGATGTTAAAGGACTGTCCTAGAAGAACGAAAAAAAGGAAAAAAGAAAAGCAAATAAAGAAAAGGACTGGGAATGGAGAGGTGATAGATGAAGTTAGGAAACCAGACCATGGGACTTTCATTTGACACTAGGCAACCAGCTCTGTGTGCTCATTCTCTATGGCTAAACAGGTCTTCTCCAGCACTATGGATTTAATTATATACTTCAAACCCCACCTCACCTTTTCTGAATATTCCCTTTAAATGCAACAGTACAATATTAGCCTTTTGTTGGACCAATTTTGTTTAGCATAATGTTTTTGAGGTTCATTCATGTTGTACAACACATCCGTATTTTGTACCTTTTTATTGTTAAATGATATTCCATTGTAAGCACATACCACAATATTTATCCATTACCCAGTTGATAACATTTGGGTTGTTTCCATTTTTTTTCTATTATGAATAATGCTGTTATGAACATTTCCATACAATTCTTCAGTTAGACATATATTTTCATTTTTCTTACATAGATTACAAAGAGTAGAATTGCTTAGTCTCATAGTAAATCTATGACACTTAAAATAAAACATCTAAACCATTTTCCAAAGTGGCTGCTTTGTTTTGCAGTTCAATTTCTAATTTATTCACATCGAGTTTATCAACACTTATTTTTTGTCTTTCTGACTGCAACCATTTTAATGTGTGTGAAGTGATAGCTCATGATTTAATATACCTAGTGATATTAGGTACCTTTACATGGGTTTATTGGTCATTTATACAGTTTTTAGTGAAATATTAGTTCAATTTAAAAGAAAATTTGAAATTGGTTTATTTGTTTCTTATACATATATGGAATATAACTTATTCTAATTAGGATCCCATTCTTGTGGTTGAACATAATGTGGCATTATACTGATCATTATGTATGAACATAGATAGGAAAGTTATGTCCAATTCATTCTACTGTCTTTCCTATTCCCATTTCACCTTCTTTCCCTTCATTGCCCTTTGGCTTTTCCAGTTAACTTCTATCCCCCTACACACACACACACACACACACACACACACACACACACACACCTTATTGTGTAGTAGCATTTGCATATCAGACAGAACCTTTAGCCTTTGGTTTTGGGGGATTGGCTTATTTCACTTAGCATGATAGTCTCCAGTTCCATCCATTTACCAGCAAATGACATAATTTCTTTATGGCTGAGGGATATTCCATTGTGTATATATACCACATTTTCTTTATCCATTTATCTGTTGAAGGGCACTACATTGATTCCATAGCTAAGCTATTATGAATTGAGCTGCTATAAACATTGATGTGGCTGCATCACTGTAGTATACTAATTTTAAGTCCTTTGTATATATAGAGAAGTGTGGGATAACTGGGTCAAATGATGGTTCCATTCCAAGTTTTCTTTCCCCCCCTGAGGAATCTCCATACTGCTTTCCAGAGTGTTTGCACCAATTTGCAGTCCCACCAGCAATGTATGAATATACCTTTCTCCCCACATGCTTGCCAACATTTATTGTTGCTTGTATTCCTGATAATTGACATTCTGACTAGAGTGAGATAGAATTTCAGTGTGGTTTTGATTTGTATTTCTATAATTACTAGATATGTTAAACATTTTTTTTCATATTATTTCTTGGCCATTTGTATTTCTTTTTCTGTGAAGTGTCTATTCAGTTTCTTTGCTAATTTATTGATTAGATTATTTGTTTTGTTCTGTTTTGTTTTGGTGTTATGTTTTTTGAGTTCTTTATGTGTCCTAGAGATTAATGCTCTATCTGAGGTGAAGGTGGCAAAATTTTTCTCCCATTCTGTATGTTCTCTCTTTATGCTTTTGGTTGTTTTCTTTGCTGTAAGGAAGCTTTTTAGTTTTATATTATTCCATTTATTGATTTTTTTTATTTTCTTATGCTTTGGGAGTCTTGTTGAGGAAGTTGGTTCCTAGGTTGAAATGATGAAGAGTTGGGCCTATATTTTCTTCTAATAGGCACAGGGTTTCTGATCTTTTGCCTAGGTCCTCAATCCACTTTGAGTGGAGTTTTGTTCAGGGTGAGATATGGAGGATCAATTTCATTCTGCTACATATGGATTTACAGTTTTCCCAGCACCATTTATTGAAGAGGCTATCTTTTCTCTAATGCATGTTTATGGTGCCTTTGTCCAGTATGATATAACTGTATTTTTATGGGTTTGTCTCTGTGTCTTCTATTCTGTTCCATTGATCTTCATGTCTGTTTTGGTACCAATATCATGCTATTTTTTGTTACTCTAGCTCTGTCGTATAATTTAAGTGTGGTATTGTGATGTCTCCTGTTTCACTTTTCTCTATAAGGATTGCTTTGGATATTCTAGGACTCTTATTTTTCCAACGAATTTCATAACTGCGTTTTCTAGTTCTATAAATAACATCACTGGAATTTTAATAAGAATTGCATTAAATCTGTATAGAGCTTTTGTTAGTATGGGAATTTTGACAATATTTACATATTATATATTTATTCTGCCAATCCAAGAACATGGGAGATCTTTCCATCTTCTAAGGTCTTCTTCCACTTCTTTCTTAGTGTTCTGTAGTTTCCATCATAGAGGTCTTTCACCTCTTATGTTAGATATATTCCCTACTTTTCTTATTCTTAAGATGTAAAGGTTCTTTTTTATTCTGGATACAAGTCCCTTATCAGTTATAAAATTTACATTTTTTCTCTTAATTTGTGACATCATTTTTCATTTACTTGATGAAAATATTTCTAATTTTGATGAAATCCAAATTTTTTTGTTGTTCTCTTCATCCATTGAAGCTTTGTTGCTATATCTAAGAAATATTTGTTTACATGAATCCCAAAATTTTTCTTACATTTTATTTTAAGAGATTTAAAGTTTTAGCTCTTATGTTTATATCCATCTGAGTCAAATTTTTTTTTAATGACATAAGGTATGAGGATAAATACATGCCTTTGCATGTGAGTATTCAGTTGTCCCAGAAACCTTTATACAAATGATAATATTTCTTAAAATTTTTATTAAGGGTACAAACAAAAGCCAACAGTGAGTCCTTAGAAGTTTGACATTTTAGCTCAATTATAAGCTTGGCAAGATTTGAGAACTTTCATATATGCACTTGCTTATCCACTTAATGTCCTTGGAAAGTAGGCATTACTGTTCATATTTTGTAAATAATCATTTAACAGACTCTTCTCCCACAGGAGATCTGATGTTTTTTTGCCTTTATCTTGTTGCAGTGTTTCTATCTCCTGAAATCCGTGGTTTTTCTCTCTGAACCTCTCTCAGAACATGTACCAGATTAGACTATACCTCTGATCTAACTCCCTTATCTTCTTACTCAACTGAATATTTCTGAGAGGATAGACTGTCAGTCATCAGTATCTAGATTCTAAATATCAAACACTGCAGTGCATTTATATTTGCTGCATGTATGAATACACAAATGATAATTAACCAGTGTTAATATGAGGTGTTTTTCTTTTCTATAAAAGGAAGTATAGTCATTTATTGATTAATGAATGCATTTTTAGGTGTCTTCACCTTTTCAGAGATATGACACTAGGTAGTATTATGTTATGAGACCACCATTATATGTGCAGTCCATTGTTGAACCAAAGTCATTATGAGTCATGTGACTATACTTTGGGTCTCATTTTACATTTGTTTCCAGTAAAAAAAAAAAATAAAATAGAATGCTTTTGGAGAGTTTGGGCTACTATAAAATTTCTGTTTTTTGTTTTTTGTTTTTTTAGTTATAGGTTGAACACAATACCTTTATTTTATTTATTTTTATGTGGGTATGAGGATTGAACCCAATGCCTCGCTCGTACTAAGTGAGTGCTCTACCACAGAGCCACAGCCTCAGCCCCTAGAAAACCTCTTTTGATAGGCCAAAAAAAAGTCAACAAAATTCTAACATAGAGAATTTCAAATCAAGTCTAATATGTACAGTTTAAAAAATCATCTAGAGACTATAATCATGTTAGTAAATGTCTTCCTCCTTTGCACTGAGGGTGTAATTTGGAATATGATAGAAATTTGGGCAATTTTTTGTCATGTCAGAATTAAACCCATATTTTTAAAAATTACTTTCCAGAATTGTTTTAGAGCTTCCTAATATCTCCCACTTCCCAAAGCCCTGTGTGTAATGACCCACCTTTCCTTTGTACCCTTATCATTATGGGTTTATGGGTATAGACCATTGTTTCCTTATCAATTCCCAGGAGTTGGACAGATACAACTACTTGATCCCATTTGATCCTGATGTCAGAACTGTTAAGACAAGACTTGCTTGGTTGGCTGCCAAGGCTCTTTTCCTGTGTTTTCTGCCTGAATGAAGCAGTTCTATCTGTGATGCTGCTAAGTTCTTATTTTGTTTTTGAAGAAGAGCAGTTTGGGAGTGAAACTGTGACTATGACATTTTAGTTTATTGACTTCTTTGCACTATTGGTAAATCAAGAGTACATTTTATGAGATTTTAAAGCTAAATGAACACCAAAATTGAACACCAAATTGCTATATCCTCAATAATATGCTTCCACCAACCCTCCCCCGCCCCCAATCTCTGTCTTTTCCTTTGAGAACCTTATTTAGAGTATAGCAGGGGGCATTTTAGAAGTCCACAGACTCAAACAAACAAAAATATGGACACAGGCCATGGAGCACACTCTATTTCAACATTGAATCCTGATCACGTAGCACACTACTTGCCATGTCTTTGCGCTTAAATACGAAGCAAATTTTTTTCCCCCAATTCTATCTTTCTGTTTCTCCTTCTCTTTGAATTTTCCTAGGAATCCAAACAACTCTGAGCTTATCAAGTTTCATGTGAAAAATACATCCACTAAATACTACTGGAGATCCGTAGGCCACCTTCACAGGATATTAAGAATGATTTACTTCCCCATTTCATTTGCAATGTTGCCACCTCAGGGCCAGCAGCCGACTCTCAGAAAAGACCTTCTGCAGCTTCTTAATTTGGAGATGGCTTTAAGGTTGGATGCCACAGAGTGAGGCTGCCTGGACATTTAGAACATATTCAAATTTAAATATTGCAGCATGTCCTTGAGTTCACTGAGGCATTCAAAAAAATAAGCACAGAACATCTACTATGCACTGGTCTCTCAGGTGTCCCTCTGAGTTAGGAACTGGGGACAGAAGGAGAAAGATGCTGTCTGTCCTCAGGAAGCCTCCACCACAACTGGGCACTGCAAAGAGAATGGACTGCTTCACTACATTGAATGCTTCATGAAAGGAATCAGAACTGTGCTCTTGGAATCAGAGGAGGGAGTGAATGATGTTGCCTGGGGGTGGGGAAGTGTGTTTATTTTGTTGGTGAGATACTCTTTTGTCACTGGAAGCCCCGAGGACAATTTTTACACATACTCACTTGGCAAGATAATATTTGTAAAATATTTTACTGTCCCCAGATCATAAGGGAAATGATTCATATGGCATAGCAGGACATGAAGCACCAGTCTAACACTGGATTAATATTTTCAAAGTATTCACAGGCATCACTGTGAAAGGACTCAGAAAGATTCTAATTACATTGTGACAGTGGAGGCAAATTGAAGCTTACTGGACAAAAACCTGTTTCATCTCACCCAGAATATCTTTCCCTTAATTTTCTAGTGTGAAGAAAATCAATTATTTTCTTCCTTCCCTTTTGGCTCTTCCCCTCCTCCTCCACACTCTCTCTCACCATCAAGTGTGTTGAAGCACTTGC
Organism: Urocitellus parryii; assembly: GCF_045843805.1. NCBI lineage: Eukaryota > Metazoa > Chordata > Mammalia > Rodentia > Sciuridae > Urocitellus > Urocitellus parryii. The sequence continues at coordinate 42,807,706 of NC_135541.1, read as the reverse complement.
CATGTGTTAGACCCCGTGTTAGGTGCTGAGCGTACAAAGATGGCTAAAACAGTCTCGCAGAGGGACGGAAATAAACAAATCAACTCTGCTCACTAAGACACATGCTCTAAGAGAAAGAACACAATATGCTGGCGATGCTGAAAAAAGCCCCAGTTATTTCTACTTCACTGCAATCCAGCAAGGCTTCAGAGAAGGGCGATCGTTGATGAGGGTCTTGACAGATGTATGCTACCTGTTTCATGTGTGAGGTTTTGCTAATGACCCATAATAGCACCTCTTATCCAAGTCTTGCTTTCGGCAGTTTCAGTTAATCTGGTTCAACAAGAAGGGTGAGTACAGTACAATAAAGTATTTTAAGGGAGACCACAATTCACATAGCTTTTATCACAGTATATTGTTCTAATTTACTATGCCATTGTTAATCTGTTACTGTACCTAACTTATATATTGAATTTTATTCTACCTATAGTCAAAAACATAATATATATAGGATTTAGTATTCTTGGTGGCATCAGCATCCCCTGGGGATTTTGAAATGGATCCCCTGTGAAACAAAGGAACTACTGTAGGGAGTTTCTAGACAACCATAGCAATGTATGCAACTATGAGTTACCGCTCTGTAGAAATGTTATAAATTATACACTAAAATTCGATTCCTGAAATCCTATATTGTAAAATATGTAATTGTCCACGAAAATAAGGGAAAAGCAAGAAAATTTATAAGACATTGAGTAGTAAAATTGTACCATTAATACAAAAACTATTTCATGAGTCTTCTTTTGAAGTGTTTTTTAAATAAGAGTTGAATTGGCTGAGACTTCTTGAAAATAAGTGTGCTAAAGTCTGGATTCCTTGTACTTGGTGTCCTTTAATGCATAAAAGGCCACTAAGTTTTTGAAATGCATTTCTGATATAAGTGTAGTTTCCCAAGCCACCAGATAAGGCTAAGCAATCTTGTTCAGGTCTAATTCCAAGGATGCAATTTTGAAAGATGGACGATGATATGAATTGTGTTCCTGTGGCTAGTGTTATGGCCCTGATGTTTTCCAAGATTATCTCATATTGTGTCCTCTTTGTCTTTACACACATCCACATCCACATCCACACAAATATAGAAAAGTAAACATGTATTAACTGTGCAACTTAGTTATCACAAAGTGACATACCCTTGTAATTAATATGCAGACTAGAAACAGAACATTACTAGAACATTATCATAAGCTTCTACCTGTGCGCCATTTCTAGTCACTATTCCCACCTACTAATAAACTGACATCTATTCTGATTTTGGAAAGTATTGATTTGCTCTGCTTGAATGTGTGTTTTTTAACTAGTTCTATAGTATATCTCTGATGTAGTCTTCAGTGTGGTTGCTAAGATATTCAATGGGCGTCTTTATCATAGTCTACATTTAAAAAATATTATACCATATGTTATAAAATTAAAACCTTATGTGAGTTTACATTCATTTTTTCTTTTGTGTTATGTGCTATTACTGCAATTATATATATATATATATATATATATATATATATATATATGTATATATACATATATATTTATGTTTTTCAACCTTCAAATACATTATTAGTATTTTTCTTTCAATAAATCTTTTAAAGAAATTGAAAAACAAAAGTAAATGCATTTGTGATTTAACCACAAACAAAAGCAAATGTGTTTGTGATTTACTCCTTCCAGCAACTTCATTTCTTTGCATAGAGTCATATTTATATTTGTATAATTTTTCAGCTTAAATAATTTCCTTTAAGATATATATGTATAAATATTAATATATATATACATATATACATTTATGTATATATCCATATATGTATATATATCCATATGTATCCATATATAACCAAAGTAAGGGAAAAGCAAGAAAATTTATAAGACATTGAATAGTAACATTGTACCTTTAATACAAAAACTACTTCATGAGTGTTCCTTTGAAGTATTTTTTTAAATGAGAGTTGAATTGACTGAGACTTCTTGAAAATAAGTTTGATAAAGTCTGGATTCCTTGTTCAGAATCATCTATATCTATATCTATATCTAATCTATATCTATCTATATCCATAATCCATATATACATCCATATATATATATATAATATAATATATATGTGTATATATGTACATATATTTATATATTTGGAAATAAATGTGCTGCTGATGAATCCTTTTGGCTTATCTCTGTAATTATATTTATTATGCTATTATTTTTAGAGGATAATTTTTTCTGGGCCTGGAATTAAGTTAAGTATTTAAGTTAAGTATTTTTAAAAATTTTTTCTCATAACATTTTAAAAATCTTGTTCCAATTCCTTGTAACTTCCATTATTTCTGATATATTTTCATCTTAGTTACTCTGTAAGTAATGTGGGTTTTTCCTCAAATTTATTTTGAGACTTACTCCTTGTTAGAACTGAGAAATTCGATTATTACTGTCTTCCTGTTATTTATATTTATACTTCTTTGGATTTGCTGAACTTTTTTCATCTGTGAGTCTATATACATCAAATTTAGAAATTTGTTGGCCATTATCTGTTTAAACATTGTTCTCTGCTTCTTCTATCCTGAACACCAGCTATGTGCATGTTAGATCACTTGACATTTTCCATGAGTTGTAGAAGCTTTTTTTTTTTTTTTTTTTTTTTTTGCCTTGCATATGTGTCTATGTGGGCCTGCTCTATTTTGGATATTTCTCTATATTGCTCTATTTTTTATATTTCTCTGGTTTCAAATTTATTGGTCTTGTTTTCTTCCAATGTCTGATTTGTTATCAAGACTATCTGGGTGTCATCTTAGAACTTCAACTTGGTCATTTCCCCCTATAGTTCTTATTGTTCCTAAATGTTTATAAAAACTGTTTTTCAGCCTTGTCTCCTAATGCTATCATCTTTATCTCTTCTTCTGTTTCTACAGATCATTTTTCTCCAGAGTCATCTTCTTGGCATATCTAATAATTTTGGTTGGATATTTGACATGGTTTTTATGTTGTTGAGTATTTGGATTTTATTATCTTCTTTCTAAGAATGTCCCAAGTTGTCTCAAAGATAATCAACTTATAGATAATCCCAATCTTTTTGTAGTTTGTTTTTAAACTTTCTTAGTGCAAGTCTTAAGATGCCTTTATTCTGGGACTAGATTCGTCATACTCCTAAAATAGAATCTCCTAAAATGTGTCTCTACTGAATAAACTCTCTTCATACACATAGGAATGAGAACATTTGCAAACTCTATTTGAGTTCTGCTAATTGTTGAGCTTGAAACTTTCTGGTAATTGTTCTTTTCTTCATAGTTGTTTTTCAGTAGGGCTCATGAGGTTCCACTTATGCATAAAAAACTTAGAGTTCAGCCAATGACCCAAGGCAACATCTACACAAATTTTTAAAATGTTTTTCTTTGCATTGCTTTTTTCTCTCATTCATTCTGTGTCACAAATTCCACCCACTTCTGCTTCCTTGAACTCTATTCTGTGTCCTCAGCTTAATGATACCGCCAAGCTCCTATTGAGTTCTCCTTCTCTAAACCAGCATCTAAAAAATGTTCAGGTTAAACACAGAGCTCATTTTCTCTTAGGGAACAAAGTTTATGCTATGAGTTTCCCCACATGTGATTGCAGTTGTCACATATTTTTCCCCAGTATTTATTATTTTTGGTGACAGGACTGGTCCAGAGCCAATTATATCATCATGGTCAGAAGCATATTTACAACTTCAGTGACTGCAATCATACATGGAGCCATTCCTTGGTTGATGACTTCTTTTACTCAATATCATGTTTATGAGGTTCATCCGTACTCTTATGTGTAGTAGAAGATTGTTTACTCATTAAATTGTAGCATATATGAATTTGTGAATAGTTCACAATATTTTATCGATTCTAATTTTGTCAGACTGCTTACAGGCATGATTACATTCATGATCAGGAAAAGAAAGAAAACCATCATTTGTTGAACTGTGATTTCTTCACTGTGCAGTCAACACTCAATGGTATTGCTAAGTAACAGGGACTGTTCTAAGTGCCTTACTCATATTTAACCCACCAAATTTTGCAACTATCTGGTAAAGTAAGTGATGCTGTTAATTTTATCTCAGTTTCCAGGTGGGGATACCAAGACAAGATCAAGTTTCGGGGTCAGAGGCATACACTGAAATTGCATGAAGTGGATGCAAACAGCAGTCTGGCTTTAGAGGGCTTGTCTCACCCTCCGAGACCAAGCCCTTTACTTCATCTCTTGACTTTGCCAACTCAGCAAGTTGGCAATCAGAAGAGAGCCAGCTGGTCCTGGACAAGAGTCAGGGTCATCACTTTAAACTTTAACACTGTTTCCTGTTTTCATGTATTTTATTCTTAACCCTCTTTTCCCCCTTTCACTTTATTTTTAAAATAATTTTGTATTTATAGAAGTTTCAAGGTTTCAAAGAGTGAGCAGAGGTCCCATGCACACTTTGCCTCCTCTCTCCAAGGGTAGCATCTTGTAGAATGAAACATCACTCTCCAAACCAGGAAATGGACATTGGTACAGTCCACAAACCAAGCCTGATTTTATAACAGTGTCTTAGTACTGTAAAAGTCATGGCTCACAAGAGAGAAACAATTAATTCTCTTTTCAGTACAAAGAGAAAATTAATTAAAAGGGACCAACAGAGGATTATGATTTTAGGAATCAAACAGACTTATAAACATCTAGGCAGAAGGAAACTATGCCTTAATGGTAGAGCTTTTCCTAATTCTAATACCATGTAACATTATTACATATTCCAATTCCAATTCCAAAGAAGATGAGTTAAATTATGAATTTTAAAAATACATTAATACATATTCAATGCATGAAAGTAACATCCATGTGAGAAATTATGGGATACCAGATTCTGAAACATATTGTAAGAGTAATGCTTGTCCAGTATCTCTCTAAAGATTGATGGTTGCCCTCTTTCTAAAAGTTTTCCATTCAGTTGATGGTGGAAACTTTTGGTCTGCAGAATTACAACTCTAAAATCTTTTCATGGAAAAAGGAGATTCATTGCTCAGAAATGAGTGCAAAACCACTTACCCTATAAGGCAAGAGAGGCCTGTATGTACTCTCCTTAGGCCATAAAGCAATCTCACCTCAGGTATTCCAATAGCTACAGCTGCATGAAAATGAGAGTTGTGGTATGTTCACAAAGATAAATCTTCAGCGCTTTTCCCAGGGTGGAAGACTGAGACTACTCCCACATTCCCTTCAAATTTAAAAACCAAATCCTTGTGTCTGTTTAATCCAGAGCTGATGCTGTTCTGCCTGGTCCTTCCATTTATTTATTTATTACATTTATAGAGCACCTTCCCTCCAGAGCAACATCTTTGTCAGACCTGGTTCTAGGAGGAACGATTGATCACAGAGATGTTGTGGAGCCTGTGGGGTAAGCAGAATATCAAACACCCTTTCATAGCAGAATCAGAAATGGCTTCCCAGTTACAATAGCCTTGTTTGTTTCACTCTTTTTGAGTGTGGTTAATACATGAATTTCTGGAATCTTGAAAGAGTTAAATTTCTTTAAGATCGTTAACATATTTACAGCCCTAAACCATGATTCATTCATTGCTACCTCATCCTAAGCAGAAAGTAAATTAAAGCAGGAAAAGTTTCTTATTTGCTAACTTAAATAAGATAGGAGAAAAGAAATAGAAACTTGTCTGGGTATTTGGAATTGGGCTCTGGCAGATCCACAGACATTCTGATTTGTAGAAATATCTTTGATTTTTCAAGCTCTGGTCCAGAATATCCTGAAAAACATCAGGCAAAGTTTAAAACTATGAAAAATCCATTTCAGATTTATTTGTGTGTGAGAGCTCAGGTTTGTGACCTATGTGATGACAGTTGGGTGTTGGTGCCCAGAGGTACAGGTATTCTCATCTTACCACATTTCCTCATGGTGAATAAACAGAAATGCTTCAAAAATTCCCACAAAGGACAGGTGAAGAAATATATCATTGAAAGAACATTAGACCAAGATTTAGAAAATTTGAATTCTAGATCAGGTCTCTCATTAATTGCCAGGTGATCTTGGACAATTCATTTGCTGTCTCTGGTTCTTAGTTTCCTCATCTATAAATTAATAGCTTAGTGGAAATACTAGATGATCTCTTAGGTTATTTCCTCTTCTCATCTTTTAGGAGACTCAAATTAGATACTTGAAAGCCTCAATGAAGAGAAAATGTCAGAATCAATCCTTGAGCCTGAATTATCATATTTCACTAATAAGGGAAGTAAAGTTCAATTTGGTCAAAAGCAAAAAATATTTATTGCATATATTTATTTTAAGCCTACTATGTACCAGGCACTGTGCTAGGTTTAAAAAAAAAAAAAGACATTCAGTCTCACAAGTAACAGAGTTTATAGTCTAGGGAAACAGATAAATTTTTTAAAAAATGCTTAATTAATTAAACTCATAATCAAAGTTATGAGAGAAAAATATTGGATATCACTGGGAGGTTATAATAAAATCTGACCATCAAAGTCAGGTGCATACTTTGTAAACTTTTGCTAAAAATTCTCTTGGATATTCCCAAGGGGCATATTTTTTTCATACATATTTGTTTTGAGAGAGTCAAAAGATAAGAGTGCAATTTTTAAAGCATCCTTCAGAACATCATTTATATCACAAAATATTGCCTACATGCAGTTAATTATCTCATAATAAGAACCACCTGAATTCATGTTGGGTCTCTGCACCAGAAATCATGGAGCATCCATCACTCTAGTTTTCTGGCTTATTTTAGTGCCCTTGCTTCTGGATTATCTTTTCAAGGATGTTTGCTTGAAAGAAATTCTTGGGAGTTTGAGGCAGTGTTTTCTTCCTGAGCAAGGGGTAAGTGTGCTCATGACCTTGGAAGATGGAAACCATACCTTCCGTGGTGGTAAAGGGCAGATCCGCTTACTGTCCAGGATGACAAAGATTATGTTTCTCCTTTGCCCATAGAAAGGGAAGGCACATCAAACACCCATTTCAAAAGATTGGGGTTTTTCTGAGCTAAGGACTCCTTTTCTGCGACCCAGTTGCTGCCAGTACAGGTGATAGTTGGTTCTCTTCTTGTCACTCTGAGGGAACTGAGGTTTGAGGAACCGATGGAAGATTGTTGACATTCTGACTAGTGCTATTACTGTGAGTAATTTTGTATTTTGCCTCAATTTTCTACCAGAATGAAATTGTGGCAAGGTAAATATAATAGTATGCAGGAAAGGTGAAGTTTTAAATCTTCACAGTTATTAGTAGCAGATAATAGAGAAGAAGAAACAAGAGTTTCTTTGGTGACTAATATTATAGCATGAATAGATAAATTATTTTCTGTCTCTCTTGAGACCACTGATTGTGACTTTGAAGAGTTTGGTATCTTGTAGAAGTGATTGTCTATTTATTTCAGTAATAATAATAATAATAATAATAATAATAATTTAAAAATAAGCTATCCACTTCTTGGTATTTATCCAAAAGAATTAAAATCAGCCTATGATAATAATACATGCATACCAATGTTTATAGCAGCAGAATTTACAATAGCTAAGGTGGAGCCAGACCAGGTGCTCATCAATAGATGAATTAATAAAGGAAATGTGGAATATATACATAATGGAATTTTATTCAGTACAAAAAAGAATGAAATGATATCATTTGCTGATAAGTAGATGGAGCTGGAAAATATCATGCTATGCAAAATAAGCCAGGCTCAGAAAGCCAAGGGTTGAATATTTTCTCTAATGTGCAGAAGCTAGGGACAAAGAATAAAAAAAGGAAGACTCTCATGAAAACAGAAGGGGCAGGGGACAATGGAGTAGAGAAGGGATTAAGGAGAATGGAGGAGGGATGGGAAAGGGGAGGAACTGTGAAATGGAGAGGACCAATTATGCTGTTTGTGTGTACAAATACAGCACAGTGAATTCCACTCTAATGGGTAACTCCACTTTTATGTATAATTATAATTCACCAATTAAAAAACCAATATATAAATAAATAAAAGGAAGACCAATAGAGTAGAGGAAGGGAGGAAAAGGAGAAGTACTAGTACTGAAATGGAGCAAATTGTTATACACACATAGGAATATGTCAAAATGAACCCCACTATTGTGTTTAACTATAATATATTAATAAAACATAAAATAAAATTGTATCATTTATTGAGCATGTATTGTGTCCTAGCACCATGCAAAGCATTTTATATGCATCCTTACTTCTAAACCAAAAAAAAAAAAAAAAAAATGAAGCAAGACACTTAAAGCTTTATGCTTTTGATAACTATACCAACTGTGTCTTCACTTATTATTTAGGCTCTCTGGCCATTCACTTCCTTGTCTACAAGGTCACTTAGTGCTCTCACCTTGTCTATATAGAACTGCTGTGGCTCTTATGGCCTTAGAGTCAGGGGGATTAAAAATGTTGCTCCAGGGCACCATTTTTCCTCTCTTAACTGTGGCATTCTGTGGAGGGACACTCCCTTCTTCTGTCACCCAGCAGAGAAAAGGAATTCAACTCTCTCGTAAGAATACATTACTTAACTTTAACTCTGTCCCTGACCACCTCAGGTGAAACCTAACTCTATATTATCCCAGATAAACCAGAATTGCTCTTTCCTTGTGTCATTACTTTTGATGTATTGCAGTAGGATGCAAGTATTGTATAATTGTTGCTCTAAAGTAAAAGTACATCTTTGTACCTACAAGATGCCACACACTGGGTAAGGTAGAAGACATAACCTCGATCTTTACAATAACTGAAAATAAACTAAGATTCATAATTTCACAACTGAGCAAATTCCAGTTTAGGTGGGGTTGTAGAACACGGTTATCAATGCTTTGGTTCTGGAATTGGGCTAGCTATGGATTCAAACTCTGGCTCTGCCTTCTAACACCTTTGATGACCAATAGCTAAGCCTCAGTTTCCTTATGTCTAAAAGAGAATAATAATAGTACCTACTTGTTATGATTTGGTACTTAAGTATTCCCAAGTGCTAAAGGCTTAGGCCCCAGCATGTGACACTGTTGGCAGGTGGTGGAACCATTAGAATGTGGGGCCTGGCAGAAGGAAGTTAGATCATTGGAATATACATTTGAACAGATACTGAGACCCTGGCCCCTCCTCCTCCCATCTCTCTCCTTTTCAGTCACCATGAGGTGAGCAGCTGCCTTTCCCGCAGATACTTGTCACCAATATATACTGTGCCACCACAGACCCAAGGAGACATGACCAAGATACTGTTGCCTGAAACCTTTGAAATCATGAGCCACAATAACTTTCCTTCTTTTAATCCAATAAGTTCCAAGTTTTCAATTCTGTGAATATTTCAATTAAATTGACACAGGCACATTGAAATCAACAGGCAATGACTTCATCTAGAGTTTATACATTATACTAATTAATATTGATTAGCATTTTTATGTTATCATTATGACATTAAGATATATTCTAATTATTACATTTTGTATTATGTACTATATTTAAGTTTTTTATTGGTGTTCTATATCTGGGATGATGGGACAAAATAAGATAAGTTGATTATCTCAGGTATTTTATTACAGCAATATAAAACTAACAAACATATTACTTTATTAGAATATTATAAGTTTTAAAAAAGATAATACTCCCACAATCTTTAAGTAAAGACAAAGTGATGATATTATCTTCTGTTATGTGTACTTATCCAAATTTAAATTTAAAAGTGAATGGTAATTCATGCCTTGAATGCATGAGAAGGTTACTAGATAAAATACTGGACACCCAGTTAAATTGAATTTCAGGTTGAAAAAATATTTGTTTAAATGTAAGTAAATCCTAAAACAGTGCACATGACATGCTAAAAATGTTGAAAATTACTTATTCCTTCTTTGACATCTACATTTAACAGGACACGTTATGTTTTTATTTCCTGAATCTGACAATCCTAACTCAGGGTTAATTGGTCCCAAAGCCCATGCTTTTCCACTGTGCAGCATTAAAAAAAATGGTTCTTTCCATACTGTCTTCATCATCTCCAATTTCTTTTACTAAATCCCTATTTCCTGCACTTCTAATTATTCTTAAAAGTCATTGGAGAGCAGTTAAGAAAAGGGAGTTGTGAAGAAATTCAAATCATGCAATATTATTAGCAGCCTAGTAGAATTTAAGAATTAGAAAAAGCTGAATTAAGTAATAAAATGCATCAGGTGTTACCCTCCCTAGAAAGCCTGCTTTGAGGTTTCCATGCTGGGTTAATTAGTCCCTTCCCTACTCTACACAGTGCTCCGAATGTCCCTCTTCCAGAGTGCTCACACTTTATTTATTATGTGGGTTCTTCGCCACAGGCCATCATCAGAATCACCAAGAGGGCTTGTTAAACTAGAGATTCTTGGGCCCACTGCCTGAGCTTCTGATTCAGTAGATCTGGGGTGAGCTTACTTGTTCCCAAGAATGCTAATGCTGTTATTCCTGGAACCACACTATTAAAAAATATTGTCATTTTTATTTTCTCAGCTTTATTGAGTTTAAACCAACAAGTAAAAATTGTCTATGTTTAAGGTGTACCAATCAATGCTTTGATATAAATATGCACTGTGAAATGTGTTAATCATGCTAGTTAATATATGCATCACATTACAGTGACTTTTTGTGGTAAGAGTGCATAAGATCTATTTATTTTTTTAGCAAATTTCAAGTGTGTAGTGCACTATTCTTAAGTTACCTTGCAATATTCTAACAGTTACCATGTCATATTTTAGGTCTCTGGAAATTGATGCTACAATAGGAAGTTTACCCTTGGAACAACATCTTCCCATTGTCTCTACCCCCTGTCTCCTAGTAACCACCCTTCTACTCTATTTCCATGAGCACAACATTTCAATTTCTCTGTGTTATTGGCTTATTTCACTTAATGTCCTCCATGTTCATTCATGCTACCACAAATGGAATGAATAATATTCATGATTTGAATTTCTTCACAACTCCCTTTTCTTAATTGTGTGTAGGTATGTGTGCCCCTTTTGTTTTCCATTCATCTGTTGACAGGGCCGAATATTTGGGTTGTTTCTGCTTCTTGGCTATTGGAGATAATGCTGCAGGGACCACACTTTGAGGAATATTCTTCTTTTGGAATTGATAGTTTACATCTTTGTTTTCCTGGACTAGATGGTGAGGTACTTGATGGAAATTCTCAGGTTGTTATTCTAAAACTTGATTTTCCAAAAGTCACCAAAAATTAGCTCAGCTAATTATAACAGATTTGTTCTCAGTATGTTTGGTTTGTTCTTGCCCTAGCACTTTCCTGGATTAAAAAAAAAGAAAAAGAAAAAAAAAAGAAAGAAAGAAAAGAAAATGGCCATGGTGAAATTTCTTAGACTCTGTTCAAAGTGTTTTTCAGACAATTTTCATGGCTGGGCCAGAGTTGGGTAACACAGATAGGGTAAATACAATAAGAACTGTAGGGCACATATCCACTCTATATTGAGGTTGAAATAACACACACACACACACACACACACTCTCTCTCTCTCTCTCTCTCTCTCTCTCTCTCTCTCTCACCTTAAATGAAGGCAAGGGCAAGAGTGAAATGTTTTTTTTTTGTTTTTGTTTTTGTTTTTGTTTTTTAAAGAAAACTCTGGTGAAATAGCCTTGCTCTGATTCAATTAGCTCTTTAGTGAATTTTTTTGTTATAGTTCCTGAATGCCATTTAAAACATTGGCTTTGGTTTCTTCCAAGGCAGGAATCATGTCTTGTTTATATATCCGTGTAATATCAAACAGTATGTAGCAGATCCACGCACTTAATAATTTTCATGTAATTGTTGAATAAATATCTGCATAGAGCTCAATTAGCCATGATATTCTTAAATCTTATGATAGATGAAGAATTATTCACATATCAAATTGGAAGAAAATTTGCAGGTTTTCCTGTAATATGGGCCAAAAAAATTAACATTATGGATTTAATGCAATATCCCTAAATGAAAAAATGTCTCTCTTGGGAGTAGCTTCTGTACTTTGGGACTATGATTCCATAAATTGTATCTTTTTTTTATCTTCTGGCAACAACTCTCTTGCTGCATTAAAGAGCAAAGGTTTTACAGAAATTACAGAGTAGTACTGAGAAGAAAAGTCAAAATCAAGTTGTCTACATTATCCTGTAGGTTTCTTTGTCCTTGGCTGGAAAACTTTAGGTTGTAAAATGGAAGCCACATCAAGGAGATGCTGATAATTGTGATTAATTTCAGGAAAGCTTAAATAACAGTTGAGAATATGAATGATAGGACTGCTGTCTCTCCATGTGCCACAAATATTGAATTTCCATTAGTCCAGTTTGTATAGTTTAGGAAAATTAGTAAATGACCTAGAATCATTAAAAAAAATATCATTCTAAAAGTTATCCTACATCATAGAATCTCATAATTGGAAATCTGAAAGATTACATAGTTAAAATACACATTCAAAATAAAACTTCTTTTTTATATCATCCCTACCTATTTTTCTCTCTGGTTGCCAGGAGTGAGTGCATTGTTGTTCAAGGAACATGGGGGTTTGATTGCAATTCCTATGTGGGCTGAAACCCTCCCACTTTAAACATACTATGAAATATTGATGTTAGTTTATTTATTTATTTATTCAATTTATCTATTAGTGTATACAATCATAACCATTTTTTTTGAGCTGGGAAAAGGGCTATAACAAGGAAAGATATGACTTGCTCTCAGATGAGCTTATACTTGGGGGAAAAAATCCTGGAAGCAAACAACAACAAAGAAATATTGTTTTAATGATGACACATAAGGCACAGCAAATATTTTGGAGGAGTTCCAAATCTTCCCTGGGGGTTCAGAGAACGAATCATGAAATATGTAATGCTTTAATTGATATTTAAAGGGTGAGTTGCATTGAACAGGAAAATGGCATCCACCAAGGACAGAGTATTAAGAAAGATCACTCTGTGTTCTGGAGCATAGACTGTGTGTGTGCACGTATATGTGTGTGTACGTCTGTGAGTACATGTGTGTTGTAAGCAGGAGAAAGGAGAAGTTAAAATGGGGAGTTGCAGGAAGGGCAGGACACACAGAAGGAGGGGTAAAATTTCAGATGAGCTTATCTTTCATCCTGTAGGAGGCCTGAAAATGTTAAACCAGAAGATATTTCATATCATATTTTCATGTGAGATAGACAATTTTTTTTTTGGACTGGGAATTGAAACCAGGTATACTTTTACCATTGAGCCACATCTTTAGCCCTTTTTTAAAAAAAACAGTACAGGGTCTCTCTAAATTGTCCTTCTGTCTCAGTCTCCCAAGTTGCTGGTACTACAGGCATGCTCCAACACACCAGCTAAGAAAGCTAGTCTTGACAAGAGTCAGTGGGACATACCAATGTGGTTAAGACCAGTTAAATAAATGAGAAGCTCATTGCAATGGTTAAGACTAGACTAGATTAAAAGAAAGTAGGGACTACAGAAAGGAATCGATTTGAGAGGTAATTTGAAGGAATAAGTGATGGGATGATAGGATGAGGGTGGCTGAAAGCTTTTGAAGGAAAAGGGAAATGATGAAATATTGCACATGAACTCAGGTTTTGTGACTTTGATCCTTACCTCTCATGACCTAGGACATTGGTACTATCTGTGAACTTGTTAAAAATGTAGATTCTTGGGCTTCATTTTAGACCTGCCAAATCGGAATCTTTATTTTATCTGAATTCCCAAGGTCTCTTTGTGCACTGAAGTTTGAGAAGTACTGAATGAGACAAAATCATGGGCAGGGATGTCATACATTGATTCAGAAACCCCAGGAGGAAAATTTAATCAGTTCTTCTGGAAAAGCTTGTTCAGAGTAGGAAAGGATAGAGGATAACTTCAGCATATTGAAGAGTTTGAGCTATCTGTGGAGGATTCAGTTGAAGAAGTTGTCTTAAGTAAGATTCTAGAGTGTAAGAGAGATGCCATTTCAGCAGCCACCAGAACATACAAAGGAGTGAAAATATGGGATAGACATTATCCAAAATGTAAGCAAACTCCCAAGCAATTAGTTTCAATATTGAATTTGGATTGTGAGTTATTAAAAAAAATAAAATATTTTCCTCAATTTGGATCTTTTGAGAATTTATCTGAGGTGGCTGAGTCCCCAAAGATGGCTGCAGACAATGTTCCATTCTTTAATTGTGCACTCTCCTCTTCATACGGAGATGTGATGCTTATTTAGCTTCTCCTTGATTCTGGACAATTCTTGAGATTGGCTTTACCAAAAAGAAGGCATCTGAGATGATAACCAAAAACTTCCATGCCCAAGTCTTCAGGAGGCTGACATATTCTGTGTCCATTCTTGTGGAAGTCTGAACAACAAAGGGAGGTCAGGTTGGAGAGCACTGAGGCACTGCCTTCCACAGCCTCAGGGGAGCTCCAGCTGACAGCAGCACCAGTGCCAGGCATGTGATTGGCCCATCTTGATGGTCCAGCCCAGTCAAGCCAGGATCATGTGATGGGACTGCCTAGCTCTGCTGAGCTCCACCAAGCCACAGCATCATGCCATATTGTTAGATGGGTGTACCTTTAGACGATTAAGCACCCAAGCTGCTTTGTTACATAACACTAGGTAATATAAATAATAAATCTCCTATTATGATTTTAGCAATCTTTTTTTTTCATTAAAATATGCTTTGCATCCAATTGTTTGGATGCAAAGCACGTTTTTAATGAAAAAAACATGTTTACCCACTTTTTGAGAAATAACAGATAAAGAGAAAAATAGTTGAATTGGCAACAGTCATTACTTATATTTAAATTCTCAGACACAAACTAGGGGAGTCCCTTGGCACTTATTTTTTGTCCCGAATTGTCCTTCTAACCCCATTCTCCATTCCCATTGCCATTATTTTAGTCTTCTTTATCTATTATTGAATGACTGTAAAGATCTTTAATTCCATTTTTGCCAGGTTAGTCTCCCTTCTAAATGCCACCAGAGTGATCTTCCTGAAAATGTATTTGAACAGAGATTTGTTTGGTTTTGTTTTTTCAATATTTGGAGCTGAACCCAAGGCCTCCCACATACTAGGTAAACATTCTACCATTCAGCTACTACATTTCTGGCCCTAAATAAAAATTGTAATGTGGTATCATTAAAGTACCTACAGAATAAATTAATTAAGTCATTCAATTATGCTTTTTATCAAAGAATAAGGTTTTATTTTATCCTAATTGTCCAGTTCCATCTGCCTCCAAGAACTCCCTACCTAGCACAGTGATTATTTGGATCTGTCCACATTGGTTGATCTTGTTTTCCACATCTTTGGCATCTGTTTCTACTACCATGCATTTTCTTATAACCCTTTTTCCTTCTCATTCCACTCTTGATTTTTTTGTACCTCCACTCAGAATTAATGGCCCCTTGAAATTCCTGTCTTTTTTTTTTAAACCATATTAACAAAGTGGAAGCGCCTTACTAAGCACCTTACTAAGTACACACTGTGTTAAACACCTCACATGTGGTGGGCCATTTAATCCATGAAACAAAAACATTGATACAACACACAAAACCTTGAAGTAGCATTGCTATTTCCATCTTATAGATTTTTTAAATAAATGAGACACAGAGGGATCATGTACCTTGCTCAAGGTTACAGAGTTAAATTCTAGGTCAGGTTTATCTAACTCAAATGGCTAAAATCTTAAGCACCCAATGAAATGGTATTTTCCTACAGACAACATTTTAGTTTCCTTTCTACCCTTCTTAGTTATGAAAGCACTGTCTCCCTCCAGACTTCAAGCTCCTTGAGAGAAGGGCTTCTCTATTCTAAGCTTAGCAAGGTCTCGCTACTGCCTTGCTAAGTGATTTGATAATTGACATATAATAGTGTAATTTGGGTTAATTTTAGATACTCTATTTTAAAGAAATGTCTATATGCCCTCTATTATTTGAAATGCCAAGGGAGAGAGAAAGACATCACAGTGTAGTGTTCACTGCCTTACTTCTTATGACATGCTAGGAGGAGAAGACATGTTACTACCATCCCCACCCCAGCATGGATAGAGTTAACAAAAGATTATACTGTAACAAAGTCCCCTTTCCAGTTACTCATTTTCTGTGGAAGCATCTCTCACACGTTTTCCATTTCTTCCATGTTCATGGGGATCTTTAATGCTGACATGCATTGCAACAGCAGGTATTACCTAAGAAAGGAAGGGACAAAAGCACTTACACAAGGTATAGTCTAATAATAGACACATTATTTACCTGGCACTTACTCTGTTAACATTTGGAATGAGCTCATTGTTTTGGCAATCAGCATGTTCCTCTCCTAGGGAGAAAAGGAACAGATATCCTCAAATTTCCACTTCAACTGATCCTCAAGCCTTTCTTTCTGCATTCCACTGAACATGCATCCCCTATTCATAATTCTCCTCTTATAGTGCTAATTTTTTGGGTGGTGGGCATAGCATAAGAGGCTCTTACCCATTTCCAATCCATTTCCTAACATGTATCCTGAGTCCTTTCTGTCCGTATCTCAATTTTCACTTCATGTTCCAGTAAATTCTATGTTTTTGATGGTTTATAGGACACTGTGACCTTCTGGCCTCAATGCCCTTGCATATCCCCAGGTCTCTTGAAGGTTAGTGATAAGTTACTGACTTAAGCACAGTTTGGGTGTGGTTTGAGTGTCCCTGAAGGGTTCATTGTAATTACAGGGCTGGTCTGCAGGGCAATGCTTTTGGAAGATGGTAGAACCTTTGGGACTTGGGGTTTAATGGCAGGACCTTAGGTCATTGGGGATATGACCTTAGAAAGTTTTACTCATGGGACTCATTAATTAACCTCTCATGAGAAGGTTGATATAAATATTGGAGTTTAGCATCCCCTAGGTCTCTCCACTTCCTAGCTGGAGATATGACTGCTGGATCCCACATGTTCTCCCACCATTGCCACCTGAAGTTTTATATGAGGTCCTCCCCAGAACTGAGCTGAGGCAGGGACCATGAATCTCCAGCACTGAGAGCTAACTAAACCTTTTCTCTTTAAAGTTAGCAGCCTCAAATACTTGATTGCATTGGTGAAAGATGACTAATACAAGCACCAAGTCCTCTGAGAATTCCAACATTCCAAGTCAATTTCTTTATATTTCCATTAAAGCTTGTTTACACATGTTAGTATTCCCATGACCTACTATGTAAAAGAAGTCTATGAATTTTCTATTCAACAAATAGTCAAAATATAGCTCTCTAGGTCAATATCTTTGTGGGTTCTATTTCAGATTGCCTAGGTAGTCACCCCAGTACTGTCATGTCATGAGTTGTCTGATATTGGGCAGGTCTCATGTCTCTGCAGGTTCAATGACTATGTTTCCATCCAGTTCCACATCTCTATATCTTTTACTAAAGACACAAGCCTGTGGGAGATATCCCTGAATTGCCTCAATTTATTCACCAGCCACTTTCTGTCTAATCTGGGAAAGCAGAGGAAGATCTGTAGTGTTCTTGCAGGAACACACAACTTGGGGGGTTCCACCAAAGGGAGATAAGGGTGCAGATGGGGATAGGTGCCAGGGACTGGTAGTAATCAAACTGCTGTCAAATGGATAGAACCCTAATGCATTTCCAGTAAATTCCTTTTCTGTTTAAAGTAGACAGAATTTATTTCTTTTGCATGTAAAGAATTCTGAGTAATAAACCTTAAAACTAAACCTCTAAGGAAACAATTTGGGAGAGATCTTAAGAGGAAAAAATCACCCAAAATAATATTTGGAACCCTGTAAAGTTGTCTTATCCTATATAGAGGTATTTGCTATTGCATACATTTTTTAATTATTCCTTGAAAGATTGAAGTTTTTATTGAAATAACTTTTATGTTAACCTTCAAGTTATCAAGAGTCATCCTCTCAAACCTTTTGTACTCTTTCATGCCTTCCCTGACTATTCCCAACCCTAAATTATTTTTCTGAACTTTCCTACCATCACTGGAGTACCAAGTACATGTTTCTATTTTGAAGCTAACAACCATGTCTTCAGTGCTCTCTGTATAGCTCTGTCTCTGAGGGGACCTCATTTGTATGAGAAAACAGCACATCTTGAACAGTTACATACCCTTAGTGCTTAGGAAGTTCCAGGAATCTAGTAGGTTAGTAATAAAATAATTGATGGATGAGGACGGAAGTGAGTGGATGAACTGTTGAGTGAAGTCGGTTTGGAATGGAGACCCCTACTTAATTCCCTCACCTCCCAATTGATTTCCCTTTCCCCCTCAAGCTTTCTGGACTGCAGACATTCTTTTTGAAGTCCCATTGCCACAGTCAACATTTGCACCATGGCTAATAAATTAGCATCACTTTAAAAACAAAAATGATTCCCTTTTGCATTTGGAATGTGGTCTGAGAATTAGAAAGGGCAGGGGTGTTATTCTCCCTGAGGCCTGGAAAGTCTATTGGTGTTTTATTAGGTAAAGATTTCTGTTTTTCCTGGATTTGCTGGTCACTAACTTGCCCTGGGGAGCCTGAACAAATGCCAAGAGGAAAAAGGAAAACATGCTCCTTGCTAC
Organism: Urocitellus parryii; assembly: GCF_045843805.1. Classification (NCBI taxonomy): domain Eukaryota; kingdom Metazoa; phylum Chordata; class Mammalia; order Rodentia; family Sciuridae; genus Urocitellus; species Urocitellus parryii. Next base: position 42,789,191 of record NC_135541.1, on the reverse strand, counting down.
CTAGAGACGGAGTAACCTCCAAACCAAGAGGTATCTACTATTGAGAATAGAGGCACCCAAGGTGGTGATTCTGATCATGGATTTCTTAAAGGGGAAAAAGTGAGCAGTCCTAGATAAGCATGCATGGCTTGGTTAAAGCAGCTGGTGCCAGGTCCCTTCTGCTTATGGAGAATATATACAAATGAGGGAAAGGGGCTTATTTCTCAGGATGACAATGATCTTAAAAATATGTTATTTCATGAAGGCAAGCAGAAAATGGGTTCCCTTTCTAGTATAGTGTGAGATTTACGAAAATCGCACTTTTTTTTAGGGGTGATTTTATGCTACAATCACAGCCTTGCTGTCTCTCAAAATCCATATTGATCTCCTCCATGAGTCATCCTTCCTGTTATGTCAGAGACCAGAGAAGCTCTGTGTCCTGGAACATGGTCTGGCTATTGAAGCACTAACTCAGAAGTTAGAAGATTTAGGTATCACTCCCATCTCTACCTTTCATAGATGAGTGGGCCAAGATAAAACATGTAACACCTCTCAGCTTCTGTTCCTGACCTGGAAATCGCCTATACTGTTAAAAGCCACAGAGGAGGCAGAGGCTGTCAAAGAACATGGTCAGCAGAAAGACATTTGCAAATGGGAGAGATGGCATGAATACAATGGGGACAGGAAAGGCTATTTCCCTCTTTCCTCTTTAATTGTCCTTCTAACAGTCCCTAGGAAGCTATCAAACCTCCATATGAGGCTGCAGAAACTAAGGAGTGGAGAAACAAAACCAGGCTTTGGTCACAGACTGACCTTGATTCACATCATTCAAGGACTCTGCATTCTCTGAACCTTGATATTGCCATTCTAAACTGCAGATGATAATACCAGCTTTATGGGGTTCCTATGAAGGTGGTGAAAAGGTAGGTGAAGTAAGGAAATTAAACTGTTAGAAACATGACAGTTACTTAGTACACACACACACACACACACACATATATAAATGCTGTGTGTGTGTGTGTTGGGGGGGTACTAGGAAATGAACCCAGAATCTTGCACATGCTAGGCAAGTGCTCTGCCACTCTGCCACTGTACTCATACCCAGTCCCAGTTTCTATTTTCATGTTCCCCTCCCCTCCTCTTCTCTCTCTCTCTCTCTGTCTCTCTCTCTTTAAAGAGTCTAGGACAGAGGAGTCACCAAAATGGTAGACATTCTGTTAAATGCTACCCACAGTCTTTGTTTCATATTGCCCAGTTGATTTTAACTATAACTGGCAATTCAGGAATACAAAAAGGAATTTATTTTAGAAATCAAAATGCAGCAAAAATTCTTCTCTTTTATCTCTTTAAGAAAAAAATAGTAAGATTAATAATGGACTAGTAAATAGATTAGAACACAAACATGCAAAGTCATCTGAATGAGATGTGGTATCTGTCTTGTTGAAGGTCCTCACTTTAACCTACTTAAATATATCTACCTAGTTAAAGGAAGTGATCACTCAGATTTAAGGGATATTGGTAAGGCAACAGAGATACTGAGAAAAGAATTACATAGGTGGCTAATGGCAGGACTCATTTTTACTTTGTCCTCTAATGAAAAAGTCTTGGCAAAGGGTTTGAAAATATTATAGCCCCCATTGGTCCCCTGACTTGGGGAGGGCTGTGTTGGTCTTAAGGCAGGCAGCACAGGATAGGAATCAAAAGCATTGCTGTTGATAGCACCAAATTATGTAGTTAAGCCTCTTGGGTTTGAGCTTCTGCTTTAAGGAAGCCACTTTGCTTCCCAGGGCAGTCTGGTCTTACGAAATGCAATGGTAGTTGCCGCAGTCTGGCTGGGCACAATTCAGGAGCCACTTGTCAAAAGAAACAAACTTTATTTTTAGACACACACACCACCACACAGCTCTTCAGGAAAACCCTCAGAGCCCAACTGCCAAAACGGGCTTCCCACAAGCCTCTCAACCTCCCCCACTCCTTCTGCTCTTGAGGCCGATTGGCTGGGTTGTGTGGGCGGAGCCAAAAAAGTCCCCCAATGAGCAGCTCTGTGGTCTGAAAGGGCGGTTAAACAGCCCAATGAGCATCACTGCAGAAGAGCCAATCAGTTGGCAGCTAGAAGTTTGCTGGGGCCGCTGTGAGCCAATCATCAGCTGGCAGCTGGAAGTTTGCTGGCAGCTGGAAGTTTGCTGGGGCCCCTTCGGCTGTGGCTCTCAACAGGTAATTATATTTCTCACTGTAGGTTTTAAAATTGCCATTCTTATTTACATACCCTTTTCTAATAGCCTGGATCATTTTAGTCCATTTCTGAGGTAATGCCTACAGAAATACAAAGTTCATAAATGTCAGATTCCTGAGTTCATACAGGTCAGATCCTAATCTGTGTTCAATGAAGCAGAGAAAACACCTTTGATCAGGCCTTTCAGAAGTCAGCAAACTTGGAGTTTCAAGTTGCGCCTGAAAAGATCTACAGGTGTCTTCAGATTGGAGAAAGTTGGTGAGGCCATCAAGGACCCATCCAGCTGGTTCAACAGCTTCAATTCATGAGTTCCTTAGAATAAATCCCAAAGAAATGTTTCTTAAATGTCAGCATATATGCATCATAATCGTCCAGAGGGCTTGTTAAAGCTCAGATTTTGAGGACACCCCCTTTACCCTCCCAGAGTTTCTGAGTGAGTACATGTGAGGTGGGACATTTCTAAAAAAATTCTCAAGAGATACTACTGATGCTGCTGTAGTTTGGGCATCACAGTTTGAGAATAAGTACTTTGTAGTGTGGGGAGCCTCTCTGAATGACCACACCTTCCAGTCCTGAAGCGAGGCTCTGACCAATCACTACATTTTGTGGTGATATGAGCTTTGTCCCAGTAGGAGTTACCTGTGGAGGTTGAGCTATAATCATCTACTCCTTTGTAATCCTATCCCTTGCCTCATTTGCCCAATAAAAGCTCTCAGCACCTCCCCCCCTCTCTCTCTCTTTCCACAGACCCCAAAGGTCAAAGAAAAAAGTATTTCTCTGTCTCTGTGTAATATTTTTGAACCAACCCAATTCACCTAGGGTGACCTTGAGTTTAGTCATGCAATGTGACATTGTAGTGTTTTGGAATATTCCTATTTCAGTATAGCTTTTCTTCAAATGTAGAAACATTTGTTCATTTGTTGAGTTTCTGTCACGTTCAGGTACCCATGCTGGGTTTTGTACATACAAGAATAAGCACCTACCAGGAGATAGATAAATAAAGCAGAATGCCAATAACTGGAAAAATTAAATTGGCAAGACAATTAAACTACTTCATTTGGCTGGTTCCTGCTTTCAAGGAGAATCTATATGGGAATTCAATCATTCTGAGGAGCTTGTTGGGAAGCTCTGATGTGAAGCACAGGGTGTTTAGTAATAGTTTTGAGGTGGGTTGTTGTAGGTGAGGAACACCTGTATCTCCTTATCAACATTTCTGACCTGCAGTCTGCCTTCTTTCTTTCTCGAAAATGAGTTTTTAGTCTCATTAGTCAAGTTCAGTACTGAGAAAAAGCTACACGTGTGTGGCTTTGTACCCTGTTCCTGTATTTTCCAGCCATATATTTAGATGGATAAGATGAACCAAGGCTTGCCTCCTCAGGACACATCTTATCATCTTGATTTTTAGCTGGGATGAAGCAAAAATGTTTGTGGTCTTCAAGGCTGTAAGAGGCGTTTCAGCCCAGGGTCACCACCCATTCACAGTGGGTTTTATTGAGAACCAGCACGGGTCACCATACCAACATAGGACCTTGTTGCCCATGATATTGAAAACTTGTTTATTTTTTTTTAAAGTAGACTTTAAAGGGTAGTTTAAGGTTTATAGCACAATTGAACAAAAAGTACTGAGAGTTCATGTGCACCCTCTGAGGGATACAGGCCCAATCTCCCGAATTATCAACAGCATGGTGCCAGGGTGGTACAGTGTTATAACTGATAAGCCTACATTACAACATCATTTTCATCCAAAGTCCACAGTTCACTTTAGTTTTCAATATTGGTGTTTTACATGCTATGGGTTTTGACAAATATACAGTGACATGTATCTATTATAGTATCAGAAATAATAGTTTCACTGCTTTAAAGATTCTATGCTCTGTTTGTCCTGCCTTCTCTGCTACCACTGTTCTTTTTACTGTCGCCATAGTTTTTACTTTCCCAGAATGTTATGTAGTTGGAATCATCAACATTACATTTTTTATACATTCAGATGACACAAAGATGTTGTGAGTGACTGTCAGAAAGCATCACAGGCAATTTTGTGTACTCTAGACAAATAATATCTCCTAGACAAACACTTCTATGCAGAAGAAAGTAGTTGATTACTCGGCCAGATCCAAAAACCTACCTGAATAAAATATACTGTCAAATTCTTTCCCTCTGGTGAAAATAACTAGATTCTGCAGAATACTAACTTCACATTAGCCTATCTTTTTCTCACATGGTCAGAAAAAGAATATCAAAATGATATGGTGCTTTAGAAATGAATAAAGACCCTGAGGAGGTCATCTGTGTTCTCCTCTGTTATGGTTTGTATATTAGTTGTCCCCCAAAAGCTCACATGTGAGACAATGCAAAAAGATTTAGAGGTGAAATGATTGGTTTATAAGAGTCTTAAACCAATTAGCAAATTAATCACTTGGTAGGGACTAAATGGTAACGGTAGGCAGGTATGATGTGGCTGGAGGAGGTAGGTCTGTGGGGGCATGTCTTTGAGGTATATATTTTGTTCTTCTTAAGACTTATAAAAGATATTCTCAGTGATTAAGGAAATAGCCTCAAGTCTCTAAGCTGGGGTAGGCACTGAAATGTTTAACCATGCCAGAAACTTTTCAAATGTTTTTTTTTTTTAATGTAAGTATATCTTTGAATACTTGTTCTTAGAAATGTATGCACTCTCTCACTAACAAGCAATAGATAGATGATAGATAGATAGATAGATAGTTGGTTAATTATATTTCAGCTTTCTAGTTTTCTGTGGTTTAAAGAAAATAGACATATGTATTAATCTTGGTTTTGTCCAAGAACTTTTTTTGTCATCTCTCATAGGGTTAACTTTTGTGTAGGTTTTCATTCAACACAAACTCATTCAATCTTTTCAGTGCCAGGTGCTGTGCTAGATCCTGGAGTTATAATGATAATCAGAGACAGGGAAAAAACAGTGTGTAATAAGACTCATAAAAATTTTAATTCCACTTTTAGAACTTATCTTTTTTTTTACCTTGTTCAAATTATTTAGCATCTATCTTTGAACATACGTTTTATCATTTAAAACAAAAAAGAATGACTATCCAGTAGAGTGGTTATAAGGATTATACCTTAGTGTCTAAGTTGACATTGTGTTGGCTTTTTTGGGTGCTTTTTTCTTCTTCTGGTTTTATTGCCATTGTCTGGACATACTTGAATGCCACTGCAGTGGAGTTCACATTTATATATCAGCCATCACTGTTGAGAAGTCTCTCCCTCAGTTATTTCAGTCTTCATCTGTCTCCAGTATGTACATTTCAGGGCAGAATAAGATCTGTTTTCTACTATTACAAGCAAAAAAAAAATCCTTTGCCAAGAATTTAGCTCTGATGTGCTTGGCACAGCAAAGCAACAGAGAGAGAAATGAATGATCACTGCAATTATAAATGGGTTAACATTCCACTGTACTCCAGAAGAATAGATTTCAGGCAAAGCTGCAATGAGAGACTGGGGGGAGGGGGAGGTGCACAACCGACTCCATTCAAACATGGGAACAAACCCTTCTAAGAATGACTACAGAATGAAACACCTGCCACCCCATTCTTCACATAAAAGTTTGGCAGAAATACAGTAGGCAATTTGGAACAACTTTTATATTCCAAGCTAAAGGAACTGAACAAGAGGACTATACAAATGAATCCCTGAGAATGGACTTTTATAACTCCAAGTGCTATTTAAAACCAATAGAGCAGAAGTCAGGGGTCAGAGCTCATCTTTCCCATCTTGCCTCTCTGAAATATGCTTTCCTTTTGTATTAAGATTTCGTTTGGCCATTTAAAAAAGTTTAAGTGTAGAATGCAGAATTCTGACTGGGACTCTCACACTTCCAAGCAGTGCTACCCTCTTTTCTCCACTCTGGATTCAGATCCTCCCCAATTCTGGGACCATTTTACTTCCCTTCTTTTTTTCTTCTACATCTTCCTCCTCTTTTGTTCTCTCTCTCTCCCTCCTTCCCTTCCATTTTCTTCTATTTCTTTTTTCTTTTGATTATAGTATAATTTTCATACAACAAGAAGCATAGATATCAGTTGTACAATTCAATTAGCTTCTAGAAATGTGAATATCTGCGGAACCCACACCCTTATCAAGATAGAGGTCACTTCCATCATCCAGGATGGCTCTTTTTTTTTTTTTTTCCCAACTGAAGTTCATACCAGTTGTCCCAAAACAATGCATGACAATCCATGTTTTGGTTTTGCTTGCTTGTTTATTATAGATAATTTTGCTGAAACCAGAATTTTTTGATAAAGTATATATACTATATATTTGGCTTATATTGATTTTCAAACATCAGTACTATTAAGGAATTAGCAATATATAATACTAATACAGGATAATAAATTACTGATATCATGAACTAGTAATTTATTATGTTGTATTGCTGACTACTTTTATATTGCATAAATATGCCATAATATATTATCCTGAAGCTGATTGTGGAATATTTGCATAGTTTTGGCTTCTGTGATATTAAGAATAAAATTGCTCCAAAAATTTCCTGTTTGTTTATTCATGCAGTTGTAAATAGTATTGTTTATAATTTTATTTTTAAGACATTTTTGGCTGGCGTATAAAAAAGGCAAATCAATTTTTGTATCCTGAGATTTTCTGTATTTACTTGATAATAATTGAATATATTTATAGGTTCTCAAGGATTTTTATATAAATAATTTTGTTATTCTGAATGAAGATAGTTTTGCTTCTTTATTCAAACATATATTTTTTTCTATTTCTTTTTCTTGTCTTACTGCATTGGTTATAACTCCTCAGTTCAATGCTGAATAGAAATAGTGAGAGTCAACACCCTTGTCTTATTCCCAGTATCAAATTCAGTCTTTCTCAATTAAATGTGATAGTAGCTGTAATTTTTCTTAGGCGCCTTTTATCAAATTTAGGAAATCCCTGTATATTAGTTTTGTAAGAGCTTTTATGATGGGTGAGGGTTGAATTTGGCTAAATTCTATGTCTGTGCCTTTGAGATGAGTATAAAAATGTTCTCCCTCAATTCTATAGTGTGACTTAAAAAGGATTTTTGCTGTACTTTGTTTTATTCTTAAATCATAAGTAAAGAGTTCCATAGATATAATGGCAATAATGACAGAAGCCCACATCTATTGACCACTTATTATGTATCAGGTCATTTCCTAAGTGCACTTCCAATATCATTTAAATGATAGGTATTAAAGGTGTCCCTCTTTTATATAAAAATTATTTTATATCAGTTTATTAGCACTTTATGAATATACATATTAATGAGGTGAAATTTGATGTTTGATGTATGTACACATGATATATTGATCAAATCAATTTAGTTGCCATATCCATTTCTCATTTCTTTGTAGTGAGAATATTTAAAAATCTCTCTTCCAGCTACTTTGAAATATGCAACATTTTATTATTCTTAGTCACCCTATTGTGTAATAGAACAGCATAACTTATACCTCCTAATTCTAAATTTGTACTTTTTGACCTCCCTCTTCTCATCCTCACCCCTACCCCTAACCTCTGCAGTCTCTGGTAAATGCTATTCCATTCTACTTCTATGAGATCACTTTTGTTTTTCTTTTTTGTAGTTTACACATATGAATGAGGTCATATAATGTCTGTCTTTCTGTGTCTGGTTTATTTTACTTCACATAATGTCCTTCAATTTTGTCCATGTTTTATCTAATGAGAGAATTTCAATCTTTTCAATGGCTAAACAGCATTTTATTTAGGTTTACTGCATTTTCTTTATCCATTAATCTGTTGTTGGACATTTAGGGTAATTCCAAGTCTTGGCTCTTAATAGTACTTAAATAAACATGGGAGGAAAAATATCTCATGAGTGTACTGATTTCATACCTTTTGGATATGTACCCAATTTGGGGATTGCTGTATTACATGGTAATTCTATTTTGAATTTTTAATGAAATTCCATACTATTTTACAGTGGCTATACTAATTTACACTCACACCAATAGTGTGAGTGTATCTTTGTATCTTCTCCAATACTTGTCTTCGTTTTGACAACAGTCATTCTAACCACAGCAAGGTGATATCTCACTGGGGTTTTAATGTGCATTTCTCTGATAATTAGTGATGTTGGGCATTTTCACATACCAGTTGATCTTTTGTGTGTCTTCTTTTGCAAAATGTTTATTAAGTATTTGGTAGACTTAAATTGAAGTTTGTGCAGTTTTTTGTTTGCGTTTTTGCTATTGAGTTATTTAAGTTCCTTACATATCTGGATATTAACTCCTTATATATATTTTCTTCTATTTGGTAGATTGTCTCTTTCCTCTGCCATTCTTTTCTATGAAGAAGATTTTTAGTTTGATATAAAGCCATTTGTTTATTTTTTTCTTTTGTTGCCTGTGCTTTTGCAGTTTTATTTAAACAATCCTTGCCAAGTCCAATGTCACCAAATATTTTTCCTTTGTATTCTCCTAGCAATTTCATAGTGTTGGGTTTTCCATTGAAATCTCTGGTCAATTTTGAAATGATCTTTTTTATGTGGTGAAAGGTCTAGTCTCATTCTTCTGCAAATAAATATTTAATTTTCCTAAGACCATTTAGTAAAAACACTATCATTTACCCATAGCGTGTTCTGGCACCTTTGTCAAAAAAATCAGTTGACTATATGTGTGTAGTTTGAGTTCTCTATTTGGTTCCATTACTCTATAGGTCTTTTTTCATATCAATACGATACGTTTTGGTTACTATAGCTGTGTAGTATATTTTGAAGTTATGTAATGTGATGCCTCTAGTTTTATTTCACTTGCTTAGGATTTCTTTGGCTATTCTGTTTTTTTTTTTCTGGTTCATGTTAATTTCCTGATTGAATTCTATTGCTGTGGAGAATGTCATCTGTATTTGTTGACTCTGTAGATAGCTTTGGGTAGGATGGACATTTTCACAATATTAATTATTTTAATACATGAACATGAGATATCTTTCCACTTGTGTGTCTGCTTTAGTTATTTTTCTTACTGTTCTATAATTTTTAGTGTAAGAGATCTTCCACCTCCTTTATTAAGGTTTTACCTAAGAATCTTATTATTGTTATTTTTGATAACTATTGTAAATGAAATTTTTTAAAATTCTTTTTCAGATAGTTCACTTAACAGTGAATAGTTAGTGTATAGGAATGATACTGATTTTTGTATGCTGATTTTGTATTCTGAAGCATGACATTTTTTTTTAGTTGTAAGTGTGTGCAGCAGGGTAGGTGTACTCTTCAGGTTATTTTTATAAGATAATACTGTCAACAAGCATGGGCACTTTTGACTTCCTATTCTCTACTTTGGATGACTTTCAGTTTTTTCTCTTGCCTGGTTGCTTTACATAGTACTTCCAGTATTATGTTGAAATAGAAATGACAAAAATGAGAATTCTTTTCTTGTTCCTTGGAATTCTTTTCTTCTTCCTTGTTTTCTTGTTCTATATCATAGTAGCTGTGGGTTGGTCATACATGGACTTTATTGTACTGAGGCACATACTTCAATACATAATTTCTCAAAAGTTTTTATCATGAAGGGATATTGAATTTTATCAAATGCTTTTCTGCATTTATGAAAACAATCATATTTTTTGTCTTTCTTTGTGATATCATAGTATATCACATTTATAGATTTCAGTATGTTGAACCATATTTGCATTCCTGGGATGACTTCCACGTGATCTTAGTGACTGATCTTTTTAATGTGCTGTTGAATTGGATTTGCTAATATTTTGTCCAGGAGTTTTGCATGAATGTTCATCAAAGATATTGGACTATAGTTTATTTTTTGTTGTTGCTGTTGTTGTGTCTTTTTCTGGTTTTGGTATCAGAGTAATGCTGGATTCATAAAATGAGTTTGGAAACATTCCCTCCTCTTCATTTTTCTTAACTAGTTTGAGAAGAATTGGCATTAGTTATTTTTAAAATGTTTGGTAAACCTTAGAAGTAGTCCTGGGTTTTTCTTTGGTGGAAGAATTTTATTACTGCTCAATTTCTCCACTCATTATTAATCGATTCAGATTTTCTCTTCCTTCATGTTTTAATCTTGATAAATTGTATATGTTCATGAATTTATCCATTTCTTCTAGGTTTTTAAGTTTATTAGTGTATAATTCTCAATAATAGTCTCATAATTATTTGCATTTCTGTGGTATCTATTGTAATGTTTCCTTTTTATTTTTGCTTTAACTTATGTGATTATTCTCTCTTTTTTTCTAGTCTAGCTCAAGATTTGTCAGTTTTATTTATTTTTTCAGAAACTCAATTCTTCATTTCATTGATCTTTGGTTTTTCTGGTATCCACTTTATTTATTTCTGTTTTGATTCTTATTATTTCCTTCTTTCTACTTATTTCAAGTTTTGTTAATTCTTGTTTATGTAGTTTTTTTAGATACATTATTAGGTTTTTATTATAAGACTTCTTTATTTGGGGATGTGGGCATTTATTGCTATTTCCTCTTAGAAGTACATTGCTGTGTCCCCTAAGTTTTAGTATGATGTGTTTTCATTCTCCCTGGGCTCAAGAAAAATTTTAGATTCCTCTTCTAATTTTTTTATTGATGCTTTGGTTTTCACATATTCACAATATTCCAGATGTTTCTCTTATTATTGATGTTTCTCTTATTATTGTAATTTCCAGTTTTATATCATTACGATCAGAAAATATATTTGATATGATCTCTGTCATGGCCTAACCTATGACCTGTCCTGGAAAATGCTTCAAGTGCAGTTGATAAAAATGTGCATTCTGCAGCTGCTGACTAGAATGCTCTGTCGATGTGTGAGGTCCACTTGATCTATGTTGCAATTTAAGTCCTATGTTTCTCCTTTGGTTTTCTGTCTGGATGATCTCTTCTTATTAAAAGTGAGATGTTGAGGTCCACTGCTGTTATTGTGCTGCAGATTAACTCTTCCTTTAAATCTAATAATATTTGCTTCATATATTTGGGTGCTCTGGTGTTTGGTGCAGAGCTGACCAATAGTCTCTCTGAAATATGTCTGGCTGCTCCTGCTCACTTTTGGGTTTTGTTTTTCGTTTCCTTAAAATGTCTTTCTATAGTTTTACTCTCAGCCTATATACAACATTAAAGATGAGGCAAGTCTTCCACAGGGAGTACACAGAGCACTTAAAAAAAATCATTCAGCCACCCTGTATCATTTAATTATAGTCTCTTATACACATTTACATTTTTTTATTGATAGGCAAGCATTTACCCTATCATTTTGTCAATGGTTTCCTTTTTCTTTCTTATTTCTATGTTTATAAGTTTATATTGTTAAATTTTGCTCTTTTTTTTTTTCATTTGACTTCTTTGGGTTTACTTTTACAAAAATCCTAGTGTTTTTTTAAAAAAGTAGACCTTTAGGTAAGTGATTTTTGCCATTTACCTTTATTGTTTTCTGATAAAAGATCGAATGATATGTTTTCATCTAAACTGTGCTCTAACTGCATATTATAAATTTCAATATCATATATATTTCATTATCTTTAAAACTGAAAATATTTGTCAATTTTTGGGGAGGAGGATTTCCTTGGGATTTCTTCTTTCACTCATGGATAATTTAGGAATATGCTGTTTAATTTGAAAAATTTACTGAATGACTATGCAACAAATAATTTCAAAATTTTAAAATAATATTAAGGGTAACCTTATTAAAATAAAGACCTAAACAAAAGAATGGGTTTTTTTGTCTACTTGCTTTATCCTATACTGAAAAATAAAATTTGAAATCCCCAGCTACAGTTGTAAATTAACTTATTTCTCCTTTGCATTCTAGGTTTTGTTCCATATATTTTGAAGCTCCATTATTCAGTGATACTTTTATTATGATAGGAGATCTCTTTTTATCTGTGCTAATACTCCTTGTTCTCATGTCTCCTTCTCTGTTATTAATATAGCCAATGCAACAGTCTTTTATTTAGGGTTTGTATGATATATCCTTTTCCAATCCTCTTACTTTATATGTGGTTTTATATTCTAAGTACATGTCTTTAAAACAGTATCTATTAGAGTCTATATTTCATATAATCTGAAAATTTGGCTCATATAGATCACATGTAATTATTGATATTATGAGATTTAAATATACTATCTCACAACATATTTCATAGTAGTCCTATTTTTTCCCCTCTTTTCCTGCCTTATTTCAGAGTAATTGATTATATTTAGTATTCCATTTTATTTCCCCTTTTGGCTTTTCAGCTGTACGTTTGTTTTAAATTTGTCCCCCGCCCCCAGGACTTCCAATGTATTAATTACATGTAATGTTGAAATCTTTAGCTTGATTCTGTTCATCATTTTTGCTATTCTCATCTTTAGCTTTATTTTATAAACAGTGTAACTCTCACAACCATTTTTATAATTTTGCTTTATATAGTCACTGATCTTTTAAACATTAAAAAATGAGAACATTTTGATTTTATTCATATATTTACCATTTTCATTTTCTTTTGTGTAGATATGCGTTTCTTACTATAGTCTCTCTCTTAGTGTAAAAAACTCCTTAAAATTTCTTACGCTAGTTTACTCCTTATAGATTCTCTCAGTTATGTTGATCTAAAGAAGTTTTAATTTCATCTTCATATTTGAAAGTCATAAACTTTATCTCAGGTTAGAGAAACTAAGGCCTGTTTTTTGAGATCTAGCTTTTGTGCAGCTCTTTTAAGGAATCTCTCCCAGCTGAATAGAGACACACTATGCCATTCCTAAGAGGAACCCACACTTCCTCAATGGATAGAGCCCCAAGCTTGTCTTTATTACAATTGTCATTTTATTTGCCTTTTAATTTACCGAAGTTGTGGGAAGGTATTGGATAATTCTATCTAGTACAATTCAACATTCAGTATGCACTCATACCTTGATAAGTAAAACTGTTTGGGTTCCTAATATGTGCAAGGCCCTAAAAATACTGACTAAAGTCCTATGTTACAGAACTTCATCATGGAACACATATATACACACCTTTAAGTACTAGTTCCAAATCTGTCAACAATTAGCTTTAGGTTAGCCCCTGATCATCTTTGAGTCATGATTTGCTTATTGTTTGCCCATCTGTGAAATGGAGATAATACCTATCTCACAATGTCATTGTGAAAATAACTGATGATATAGGAAAGTGCCAAACCCACTACCTGAACTTAATCAATCATTGCTAAATCTGAACAATTCAAACAAACATGATGTGAGCATGCTAAAAGTTACTTATGTAGAAGATGTCAAGATGAATTATAGCATATTGAGTGGATTTCTCTTCCCAGGCACAAATAAGTTCTGGGAATGGGCAACAAACAGATTTTGGGAAAAAAATTATTGGAAAATGCTAGTTTTATGTGAGACACTAGTAAGGTGGGAATGTGAGCAATAATGCTGGGAAAAGATTAAATAACATCTCATTTGATTTAATTCCTTTCAATTCATTTTATTTGAATTTCTTCTATATACAGAATTCTAGTAATTCAGAAATGAAAACTAAAATCTCATCCATCAAGGAACTCATAGTTTAATAAGAAACTCAGTAAACAATATTAGGTGAGGCAGTATTGCATTTTGTCTAGATGTACAGACTCTGGCACTACACATCTTGATTTAGAATCTTTACTCCACCACTTACTAGTTATTTGACATCTGACAAATTACTTTATCTCACTGTGAGTATTTGTGCAGACAATGCTACATGAAATTAAGGACAGAATCTCCATATTCTAACATGGTAAAAGTTTACTTCTTACTCATATGAAATCCAAATGATGGTACGGGTGGGATGTGGTGGGGACTTTCTGCCCCACAAAATCTAAAGTACAGACACTAACAGATATGAAGCATATAGAAAACAGTTGGTAGTTAATAACTATTGTTGTGATTTTTGTTAATAGTGAAAAAATGGTTGGGCAAGGACTGATGTTAGTGAGGAAAGCAGAGAAAATGACTTATTCATATATTATTTAATCTCTCATTCCTGCTGTTACTTTTGCCCAGGAATCTGGACACTGTTTGACTCCCAGGGCATTGTGGTTCAGAGCTCTGGAGGGAATTGGTTTTTCCGAACATGAAACCACACCACATTTTGACCCTTAATAGTCTCTCATAATTATCTTTTCTGGCAGGAAAGTTGAAAAGCTTGGTAGGTGCATCCTAAGTAGCTTTCCAGATAAACTACAATTGGTATTTATTCCCTCAACTGTGTCTTAATTGGCTGACCAATGCCTGCAATCAGATCCAAGTACATTTTGGAAAAGGAATTTTAAAAGTCTGTCTTATGATTGTGAAACACAAGATCATTGGCCTGTGCAACAGGGCTGTGGTTCTGGACCAGTTTGTGGTGCCAGAAAGCTTAACTTTTGTGTTGAGTGCATAGTCGTAGCCGTTAAAAAGCCTGGTTCTAATCACGGTGTTACTTTGGAACTCTGGGACTTGGAAATCCATTTAATAAAAATATCTGTCACATATAGTTGCTGAGAAGATGTTATAATACACCTAAGGCATTTTTCTCAGTGTCTGGTCAATAACAGATATTTGAAGAATGGGAATTGTTATAAGTATTACTATTATCAGCTGAGACACAATGGAATCTATACTATCTTTGGTGTAATGTAACCTGCCTTTACGTTGTTTCTAGAACCTTTGCTTTATTTTAATTCAAATTTGTTTTATCTGTTAGATGACAATACAAGCATCACTCAATAGCAGGGAGTCTTGGGAACAGTCTTCAGAAGCAAGTGACCATGTTGCTGTGAAGGACTTAAGTTCCTTCCAGCTTTTATCTTTAGCATGTGACTCTCTTTCTTATAATCCTAAAAAGGAGAAGGATCATGAACAAAAGGCATGATTCATCTGAGGCCGTACCTCTGTCAGGAAAAGAGTAGCTTCTCTGGAAGATGTGGAAGCCCCCCCCCACCTTCTGCATGCACCCTGCTCCACTCCAGTGGCTTCTGCCTATATTTCAGTGGCCACTCCTGCAACATCTGGCAACTTCCAACTTAAAAAAAAAAAAGAAAGAATATGCAGATGCTAATGCACAATGAGGGGAATGGGAGAGGGAAGAATAGAAGTTCAGTGGATTAAACAAAGGGGGATGAAGGGAAGGGAGGGAGATGGGAATAGGAAAGACAGTAGAATGAATCAGACATAACTTTCCTGTTTGTATATGAATAGACAACTAGTGTTAACTCCACATCATGTACAACCACAGGATGGGAAATTAGACTCCATGTGTATATGTCAAAATGCATTCTACTGTCATGTATAATTAAAAAGAAAAAATTAAAAAAATAACAGCAAGAACAAAGAAAGAATGAAAGAGGGGCTATTTCAACTCTACATGGTCAACTCTGAAATTGGGAGTGTATTCATATAAAAGAAGAGGACAATCATTATAAGAAAGGAAACTTGAAGCACTTGTTTCACCTACTTATCTTCAATCTATTCCCTAAATATTTCTCTGATTCATTACTTCCCCTCCTATATTTCTCCATTCTGCTGCCCTGGATGGTTACAGTGGACTAAGTTGTCACTCTTTGTTTTGCCTTTACCCTTTTAAAATCTATTTTCCAATCATAGTGATTTTTCTGAAGTGGAAGTCTAACTTGTCACACCCTATATCATCTCTCCTCTTTATGTAAAGGTTTTCACATTCTGGTTCCATCTACGGTTTCATTCTTACCTTCTATGTCTTCTATTCCCCATCCTGTGCTTCACACTCATTTACTCAGACATAGTGGGAATTCTTGCCCTATTGTTCTCTTTCTCCCCGTGAAAAAGCCAAAGCCATGGTCTCTCCAACCCTCTTCTTGTTTTTTTATACTTCAGAGGGCATCACCTGTCCCTGGAACATTTTTATTACCATTCATTTTGTCAAGGACATATTTCCCAAGCAGGACTCTCAACATAGTTGGTAGGGCCTAATGCCAAATTAAAATGCAGAGCCCCGTGTTCTAAAATTCTTTAGAATTCTAAGACAGAACATTAAACAAAACACAGGCCCTACTAAACACAGAACCAGCTGCCACTACATAGAAGTCAGCCTGCTCCTTTGTGCTGTGGACCTCAGGCTTCCTGGTGGACCTACTCTGAGAATAGTAACTGGGTAATAGTCATCCCTTATTACTGATAATGACTACGTCTATAAGAAATAGAGTAAGCTGGGCTTTCTTTTACTTCCCTCTTTTCAAATAAGTGACAGAATAATTTTGGAGGACAGGGCCAGCTGGGTTCCTTCTCATCACTCCTGGCTTTGGTGGTTTAGAGGACCTGAGGAAAGTCCAGGGACAAGAATCAGTTCCTGGCATGAAGAGTCCTGCTTGTGGGGTTTTTCTATTGTGCTTCAATTGGGCCCACTGAACTCAGGTTTAGCAGTGTGTGGGGAAACTTCTACACATTCTTCAGTCCTGGTTTCATGGCAAATAGTGTAGTTATTGAGCAAGCACTTCTAGGAAATGAGAACAGATTGTGAAAAACAGTGCAAATTGCAAGAATTAAATAAGCTGGTAACAGCAGGAATGTAACAGGCAAGAAAGGAGGAAAATTGCAGGAATGCGAATCCTGCAGGGATGTGTACGCAGGCTACGTGCAGCTGCAGGCTGGGCACTTGTTTGGGATTTTTTTTTTTGGGGGGGGGTGATTGTGGAAAAAGTATTGATCCAACATGTGTAGATCTATGTTTGTGTCCCAGTTCCATTGTTCACCAGGGAGCTGATCTTGGGAAAATTGCTAAACCGTCTCAGTTTCCTAGATTACTCATGTGTACAAGACAATAGTACTGCAAGTGAAATGGTTATGTTAATAAATGAGTGTATTAATAAAACAAGCCAAACTGCATGGCACTAAGCAGAACATAGTAAGTTCCTAAGTGGTTTCCATTCTGTGTCTTTTGTTTCTGCATGGGAACTACAAGTTATCTGAATACAAACATCATTCTTCCATTTCTTTCATATCCTGAGAGTTCTAACTATGGATCCTTATTCAAAACATCATATGATGGTCTGTCTGCCCCTGCCTGATCTGCATCCTCCATGAGACAAAAGTATACAGAGGTTTAAAGACAGACAGACAGAGTCCTACAGTTTAAAAGCTGTGAGATTTGGGGCAAGCAGTTTAATGTCTTAAGTTTGGCTTTTCTCATAGGTTTTAACAGGGATCATTTTTTTTTTAAAGAGAGAGGGAGATAGAGAGAGAGAGAATTTTTTTAATATTTACTTTTTAGTTATCGGCGGACACAACATCTTTGTTTGTATGTGGTGCTGAGGATCAAACCCGGGCCACACGCATGCCAGGCGAGCGCGCTACCGCTTGAGCCACATCCCCAGCCCAAACAGGGATCATTTTTAGAATTTTTGAGAAGGTTTTATGACATAATGCTTTATAAATCCCAAATACAATGGAGTGTCAGTAACAATTGCTTGATATCTAGTTTTATTCTGTTACTCCACACCAGTTGATCCTGCACTGTAGTAGCTGCTAAAAGGAGTATATTAAATTCCAGTTTCCACCTGTTTCCCCATTTGTCTGTATAACATTAGGCAAAGCTGCTTTGCTGTTTGTGGGATGTGTACACTGCTTTCTTCATATCAGTAACATCTATCTTCATATCAGTACTGTTAGAATGTGGGCCTGGGACTGCAGATTGCCATCTTTCCTGCAAACTTGCCTAATCATGAGGAAAACTCAGAGGAAGGAAGCCTCTTTAAACCCTTACTGACATTCCTTACTCAGGTGAACATGGAAGATGTAGATCAGGACAGAGGCAGATAGTTACATGCCATGTTGAATGAGGATCTAGAGTTCCTTTGTTCCTCAGTGGATAAAGAAGGAATACTTCCTGATGCTGGTTAAATGTGTGGACACAGCCATGATTGAAGCAAGTATTTCCATGAGCAAACTCATCCAACCCTAGTTTTTTAAGTAGGTCATTTTGTGTTGGATTTCTGGAATATATAACACAAAGTTTTCTGGCTAATACTTAATGAAAGTAATGCGAAAATGGATAATCACATGTTAAAGGCTGAAACTAGACCCTTATCTATCACTCTGGACAAAAAATAGATTCAAAATGGATCAAAGACTTTAAAATCAGACCCAAATCTCTGAAACTACTAGAGGAAAATATAGGGGAATACTTCAAGATATTAACACAGGAAATGACTTCCTGGAAAGTATTCTAAAAGCACAGGAAATGAAAGCAAGAATTGACAAATGGGATTACATCAAATTAAGAAGCTTCTGCATAGCAAAGGAAACAACCAACAGAGTGAAGAGAGAACCTACAAATTAGGTTCTTTCTACTACTCATGTGACAGAGGATTAATATCTAGAATATATATAGTACTCAAAAAATATAACAGAAGAACAAGCAATCAATTAAAAAATGGGCAAGTGATCTAAATAGATACTTCTCAAAAGAGGAAGTGCAGATAGCCAATAAATAGACAAAAATGTTAAATTTTTTTAATATTAGGGAAATGCAAATTAAAACTACACTGGGATTCCATCTCATCCCAGTTAAAGTGACTTTTGCTAAAAAAAAAAGAAAAAATAAATAAAAATTAAAACAAACAAACAAAACAATACTGGTAAGGAAAAAGGAGACCCTATAAACTTTTGGTGGGAATGTTAAATTAGTACATGTTAAATTAGTAGGAATGTTAAATTAGCCGCAATGGAAAAACAGTATGGAGGTCCCTCAAAAAGTAAAAACTAGAACTACCATATGATCTAGCAATCCCACTCCTGGGTATATATACTAAGGAAATGAAGTCAGCACACAAAAGAGATACCTGTATATCCATATTTATTGTGGCACTATATACAACATCCAAACTATAGTTGGTGCCTGTCAATAGACGGATGGATAAAGAAAACAGGGTAGATTATACACAATGGAGTATTTTAAGCCATAAAGAAGAATTAGAATCCTGTAATTTTCAGCAACATGGATGAAAATGGAGGACATAAGGTTCAGTAAAATGAGTCAAACACAGAAAGAAAAGTATTGAATGTTTTGTCTCATATGTGGAAATTTTTTTAAAAAAATAAACTAAAAGTAGAAGTGGGGCATTAGGAACTTGAAAGTGAGTTTGGGGAAGCGGGAGGACAGAAAGGGAAGGAGAGGGTAGAAGAAGGGTAGGTGGACATGATCCATGCATGTTCTAATCATGTATGGAATATTATAGTGAATCCTTTTAATTTGTACAGTCAATATGTGTTAATTATAATAATAATAAAAAAGAAAGAAATGGGTAGAAGCCTTGAGTTGAGTATGAAGGACCTACAATTTTGTTTCCAAAATGTTCTCCTATATGGTAACATGCAATTCACTTGTGGTAGGCAGGAACTTGTGAGTTGTTCCCTTACATGGCACAAGGGACTATGCAGATGTGATCCTATTGGGGATTAAGATGAACAGGTTATGCTGGGTGATTCCGATGGTGCAATGCAACCCAAAGGGTCCTCACCAGAGTGAGGTAGGGAGTCACAGTCAGAGCAGATGTGATAAGTAAAGTAGAGGTGGGAGAGATGAAATAGCTGCCTTCAAATTTTGAAGAGGACAGCTGTTAGAAGCCAGAAAGGGCCCAGAGGTGGAGTTCCTTCCCCACAGAACCTCTGGAAAGGAACCAGCCCAGCTACCACCTTGATTTTAGCCTAGTAAAACTCATTTTGGACCTCTGAATTGCGACCTAATAACTTTATGTTGTATTAAGCCATTGGTGTAGGATAATTCATTATAGTGATACTAAGAACCTGATTTACAACCCAAATAATACCTTTCAAATAATATGAGTAATTCGTATCAAATATGGAGGACTAAATATGTGCCCAGTAGTCTTTATGTTTATTTTCCTGTGTGTGTGTGTGTGTGTGTGTGTGTGTGTGTGTGTGTGTGATTTATCTCATATCCTCATAACAACTCTGAGAAGGGTAAGGATAGGCCATTACCTGCATCTGTTACAACCTGATCTACCTGTGACATACTGATTCTCAGGATCACAGCACTCAATGTATCCATCGTATTGCTCGGGGCCACAGGTAATAGAAAGAGAGTAGAATTAACTTGTGATAAAAGAATTTATCTTACAATAATAATTTTGAGCATAGGGGTGTTCTCAGGGTTTATTAAATCAATAGGTCAATGATGTCATCAAAGACTCATGCTAGTGTTGTCCTCAGCTGTCTCTTCAATATTCCAAGAAAATCCACAGCATCTGGAGCACTACCACTTTCCTCAGGTACAACCAGAAGCAGAAATGGGAGGCTTCTCCTAATCCATGTTTTTTTTTTTAACTTTAATAGCAATATTTCCCATAAGTTTTCCAACTTACTCTCCTTTATCTTTCTTTTCAGCATGATTTTACTATATACTGCTTTTCCAGGAAATATAACCACCATTTACATTATACTGTAAGTAGACTTTGGTTTTCCAGAACTTTATCAAGCTTTCATCACCGCTTTTGAAAAACACAGAGATGGAGGTAATACCACTCATAAAAATTGCCAATATAGCTTACCTGTTTCAGTGTGCACTCATACCTATCACATTCATAGTGCAACCATGCATTGCTATAAGCAAATGACTATTAAAAGTTCAAAGAAATGCCTGGAAAGCAATTATACATTAAAGGGCATAATATTTTATTATAAATGACTTTTACTTATTCATTAAGTTATGATTACAACATTATACATGTTTATGGGAATGTAGGTTATAATATCTGTTCTTTAAGTTTATAAAATATTTGTTAAGGAATTTCTGATGGAAATAAGGACTGCCATAATTCCTCACACAGTTTGTCATTTCAAGAATATATTGTATTTTCTCATATCTGAGAGACATTACAGATCTACTGTTTCTGTCCAGAATGCCCTCTCCTGCTTGTCTGCCAGATAGACTCTTTTCTTGACTATGTTCTGTTTTCTAGTGTAACTGTATGGCTGCTCAATAGGACTTGTCACATGGCATCAAAATCATGTGAGTGTCCATCTCTTTATTGGTTTCCTATGGCTGCTATCACAAATTGCCACAAAGTTTGTGGTTTCAAACAGCACAAACCCATCCTAATAGTTCTATACTTCAGAAGACTGAGGTGGGGTTCACCAGGCTAAAATGAAGATGGCAACAGGACTGGCTCCACCATAGAGGCTCCAGGGAGAATTCACATCCTTCTCTTTCCAGCTTTTAGAAGTTGCCCACATTCTTAGTCTCATGGTAGTCTGATTCTTCCTTCTCTAAAACCAATCATGTTGCATCTCTTTTTTTTGTCTTTCCCCTCCATAATTAGTATCTTTCTCTCTGCCTCTGACTTTCCTTCCTTTCATTTCAAGATTCTTGTGTTTATTTTGCATCCTCCTGAATCATTCAGGGATGTTTTAATCCCATCTGCAACCTTCATTTCCTTCCATGTGATATTCAGGGCTTCTAAGGATTAGCATGTGAGCACCTTTGGGACATCTGATTCTGCCTACAGCAGTTTCCTTCTCTTGACTTGGAACTCCTTTGTTGGAGAGTTTGTTGAATTTACTCTTTGCATTCCCAGCACCTATCATAATTGTTGGCATATAGTAGATGACACCTAATAATGTAGCCAAACTGATGACTGACTTAATGAATGCATATAGATGAAAGTAAGTGTTGTGACATGAAAGCTGAGATTTCAAAAGTTAACCTATATTAAAATGGGTGGATGAGTAATTTAGTTTTGAGAGATGGATAGATAATATGCAATAAAAGTAAGTGTAGCAAAATGTTAATTATATAACATAAGTGACAGGAATATGGGTGGTCACCGTAAAATATTTTCAGCTTTCCTGTATGTTTGAAACCTTTAATAGCAAGATGTTGAGGAAAATGTTAAACTAGGTCTTAGCATACTAAACTAACTCCATTAAAAAAAATGTTGAGAGATGGATAAGTTTAGTGAGAATCTTCCTGCCAATTAGCTATGAGGTTAAGTTAGAGATCAAGACAATCTGTCCTTTTCACGTTTCTGATGCACTGATCCTTTTCTGGAAAGTACTATGCAATATGATCAGCACTCCATTTGGAGGTGCTTATGTGCAGAAGGAGCAGTTGCTGCAACAAGCCTGCTGATAAGAAGCCTGCCAGCTAGTCCCAGCAATCTGGGTTATTGTCGATCTTGCGCTGTAAAGCAGCAGGTGTCTCTTGTCTGAAGTCTTTGGGGAGCCCTATGGTTACTGTGCATTACAGAGGATGGATTCTATCCAGTTATGTACATGATACTCAGATGGAAAGAGAATGAGTGGGAAGTGAGGTCAGAGATTTTCAAATCCAATTATGGACATTAAATTTTATGGTTTGTTTATGACCATGTCTAAGAAAAGTAAATGAACTCTTTGGCAAAGAATAAACCAGTAATTACTTCAGTTAGTCATTTAACAAGCATTCTCACTGAGCACCCACCACGGACCAGACCCTGCTAGATATTATGATATATAAATAGATAAATGAGCAGACAGGTTTGGTGTAGGCCACTCACTCTAACCTCCAGCGATCTCTCAAGGCTTAGAGTTCTTCTCCACACCCTAGGAACTCTGTTATAGTTCAAGGACAAAATAAAAAATTTTAAGGAACAATGGGGTCACCATAGAGAGGTATACACCTTGAGATAAAAGCACTGCTGTACCTGGATCTCCTCACAGTTCACCCACTTCTCTGTCAGACTAGGGTCATGCTAAGATGGAGTCTGGAGGTGGCATCTTCAGAACCATGTTTGCCTTTGGAAGGCCAATGTAACAAGAGAGTCAGAGGAATGCCCAGAATGGATGGTTTATACCAGTTCTACTCTAGGTCTAGGACAAGGGTGGGTGGAGTGATACAAAGAGGAATAGAAAAGGAATAAAAGAGCTTCATTAATTTACTCAGCATTGGCAAGTAGAGGACCACGTAAGGATTCTGGCTGAGCATGGGGCTAGCACTAAGAGGAAGCATCTTTCCTGATATATGAGGATATATGCTTATATAGGTAGACATTCCTCACAGACTAAACTGAATCTCTATAGAGGTAAACATCTTACCAAGAGGCAGAATTAAGAATCTACCTCAGAAGACATATCTTACACTTAGCTCAAGGAGCTTAGGTTTTAAAAGGTAACACAGGCACCCTCACAATGACTAATCATGCCTTTTAACCTGCTGTGTAATATGCTATTTTATATGCTTATCTCTCCTCTACCAGTTTTTGAGCCATTAAAATCAGGGACTATTCTTTATTCCCTAGTTCCTTGTATAGTGTCAATTTGTTCATTGGTAAATATTTTTTTAATTAAAGAAATTATTATTGAGGACGTAATTAAGGTTAAATGAAGTCATAGGAGCAAGATTCTGATAGAGTAAGATTATTGTCCTCAAGAAGAAACATCCCTGAGTTCTCTCCCTCTCGCGGCCCCACCCCCCCATGCTCTGTCACTGAGGAAAGACCGTGTGATGACATAGCTATAAGGTGGCCATCTGCCAATCAGGAAGAGAGGCTTTACTCAAGGCAGATTCATCTGGAATCTTGATTTTGAAATTAGAATCTTCAGAACTGTAAGAAAATAAATTCTGGTTGTTTAAGCCACCTAGTTTATGGTACTTTTTTATGGTAGTCAGAGCTGACTAGTACAGTATTGCTATCAAAGTGCAGAAAATGTGAGAGCTCTTGAAAGGATAAAGGCATCACTTTCAGCTGAGGAAGGGAGGATCATATCAATGAGGCAGCACACTGGACAGCCTCAAAGCAAAGGAGATGCAGTTTCCAGAAGAAGGACATGATGTGAAAAGGCTGATGGGGAGGAAGGGTGGAAAGTCAAGAAGGAGATAACATGTATGAACGTGGGGTTTGAGAATTTAAATATTGGGGGATAACCTAATATCCCACTAGAGTTTTTGAGTTTATTTTCACAAGCCTCAGAAAGAACTATCACAACTTGAGCAGCAGTACTAATGTGATCAGAAAAATGCTTTGAGAGAAACAGTTTCAATATCCAGGTTTCCTTTCTGAGAGTGACTGACATCAGGCATGACCTCACTGTTGACAGTCCCAGTAGGATAATTCTATCTTCTGTATAATACATCAGCCCCCCAAATTCATATGTGATACTCCCATAGCTACAGGGATTCATTCCTGCCTGACATCACTTCTAGCACAAGAGGTTACATTGGGGCCAGCTCCTATCCAAGCAGTTTATCAACCCCAGGTCACGAGGAAGCCATTGCAGGAAGAAACAGTAGCTCAGGAGCCTCCCTGAACTTACCACTGGATTTATTTCCAATACTTTTGTAATCTCTTCCTTAGAGCAGTAAATTCTGAGCTCACAGGGCTTTGCATTTAATTCCAGTATTTGGATCCTGAGAGCTTTTAATACCTGTGGACTTGGCTGTTGCAGAGAGTAAAATGCATCCCCATTAATCAGAACTGGACTGAGTCATGTTACAAAACCACAGATTTCTACAAGAAAATTAAAAGGCAATATCATTTCACTTCTGCTAAATGTTTTCTTATGCTTCAAGGGGAAAATTGGGACACTCTATATTGTGTCCAGTGATGCTGCCAAAAATATATCACCCAAAGACACGACAAATGAATGTATAAATAGGAATTGCTCAGAAGGAGTTAGTCATAAATCACTGAATGAGCCGGAACCCAGGCTGCTTCTTTGTGTGTGTGTGTGTGTGTGTGTGTGTGTGTGTGCATTACTTAAAATGGGAAACCTTATTGGTGACTTTAAGAAAAACAATTTGATTTTTGTACAGCTGCATTAGAAAGTTGTGGGAAATAGGGAAGTCTAATTTCTCTAGGTGAAACCAAAGGCAAGAAATAAGAATTTTCTGGTGAGTCCAGGATTATAGAAACTACTTTGAAAAATGGGATGGTGTTTGTTGAAGAACCGCAATAGTGTGGTTTCTGGAATCCTGAGTTTTTATCTTTAACATTTAGAAATTTGGGGTATGGTGATGGGCTGGCTTTGGGTCAAAAATGCACTATAATAAATTGAACTGAGGCAGCAGCATCAAAAATAATGGAACTTTTTCTGCTGGGCTCCTGTAATTCTTTCAGAGTACTTCTAGAAAACCTCTCTTACCATTTTAAAAGAAACTGCTTTTTGATGTTTGGAGTTATGTTAGGACACATTTTTTTTACGAGAAATAAGAAACAGAGTTCTGTTTATTAAAGTAGAAACTGGAGAATTATAAAAAAAAGGCTCTAAGACCTTCATGAATATAAGTGATAAGCATTTTAATAAAATTGCTGATGTGGTTAATGCTAAATGGGTATTTAAATTTTCTCTTAACATTTGATATTCTTGTTATGATAGTTACAGCTTTGGTTAGAAGTGATAAATTTCCTTTTGTTTAAGAAGAAAGTGGTTGAGATTGCTATTTTCATTTTCAGAATACCTACAAAGAGGTTTGGAGGGGAATCAGTCAGTTACATCATGGACCCCAAAACTACTAATTCCTTAGAAGCCAGTCAGGAGTTGGCTGAAAAGGCCTGAGCTGTCAAATAGATAGCCAAACTGCTATGAACTCTCAATGGCCCATTTCTTGAGTTGTTCTTTGCCATGTAACCAACCACCACAAAAGTTATTGGCTTAAAATACTCATTGTTTACTGGTTCACGATGCCATGGGGTTGGTAATTTGGCCTGGGCTCAGCTGAGCGGTTCTTCTGCAGATCCTACCTAGGGCTCAGTCATGTGGTTGTGGACAGGTAGAGGGCTGATCTGGGACTTTTGGTTCAGATGGTCTCACTCACACATCTGGAGTAAGGATAATATGGGCAATTGGACCTTATTTCTCTGACATCTAGCAGGCTGTCCCTGGCCTTTTCTCATGGTGACTAGGTTCCAGAAACAGCCAGTTGGAGCAATTTTAGTGTGCAAGCTATCTCTTGAGACTCTACTTTCATCATGTCTATCCATATCTTACTGTCCAGAAAAAGTCACAAGGCCAATCCAAGATTCAAGGGATGGAAAAACAAGACTCCAAAGAAAGTGGGATGGCTCTTCCTCTTTATGTGTTGGTAGAAAACAATATTAGCAATCTTAAGGGCTGAGCTGTTGAAGAAAGGAATGTAGGATTGTATGTAGGATGTTGAAGAAAGGATTGTAGGAAGAGAGGGTGGGAAGAGAGAGTGTGTGGTTTTTCTTTTCCCCATCAATCTATCACATTCAACTTTTTCTTTAATTATATGATCACAATGGTGGATACAAATTGTAGCTTGTGGCTTAGGAATGCACCTTAGCCATTCTGTACCCATTTCCTTGTTGCCTCAAGGGACTAAGAATAATAAATATCTCACAGGTTTATTTTGAGAATTAAATGAGTTAGTTTTTGTAAGGTTTGAAACAATGTCTGCAATGGAGTATAAACTAAATAAATTGTAGCTGTTAGCACTCCTCTTAAAATTCTGTACTAGTGCTATAATAAATGATCACAGACTTAGTGGCTTTAAAAACATATTTATTAGTTTAATATTCTTGACATTACTGAGTGACCTCTGGGTTTCACTGAGCTAGAATCAATATGTCTGTGTCAATCTGTTTCTTTAGCCTTTTTTTTTTTTGTGTGTGTGTGTGTGTGTGTGTGTGTGTGTGTGTGTGTGTGTGATGCTGGGGTTGAACTCAGGACCTTGTGCATGCGAGGCACACACTCTACCAACTGAGCCACATCCCCAGCCCTTCGTTAGCTTTTTAAGCTTCTAGAAGCTGTATGCATTATTTGGCTCCTGGGGCCTTCTTTCATCTTCAGAGTCATTAATGGCTACCGGAGTCTGTCTCATATCATAGCACTCTAACCTCTGCTCCTAATATGTTATTACATATTCTACTCTGACTTCTTCTTTTGCTATAAGAAACCCTGTGATTACATGGAGCCTACCTGAATAATCCTGGCTAATCTCCTTATCACAACTGCCTTGATTTAATCACACCTGCAAAAATCTCTTTTTCTGTGTCAAGTAACATAACCACAGGTTCTGGAGGTTAAAATGCAGACATGTTTAGGGAGACATTATTCCATCTGTACTGAAAATTCTCTATCCTAGGAACCTGGGTCATTCATTATGAAGTAAAATATGTTAAAAACAGATAATAAGTCCTTGCTTAACTGTGCTCTTCAGGGAAAGGTTCTAATACCAATGTAGAAATTCTGTTTTCTATGGTGGTGAGAGTATCTTTTTCTACTCTAAACTGCCAAGAGAAGAAGCAGTTATTTTGAGTCACGAAGCAAAAATGTTTACCTACTACCTATCAGAGTGTGATAAATAATATGCCATATGTTCACCAAACCCAACTTATTTTTCTGTGGGTATTCAGCTTCATATACTTCCATTGTACCTCCTCTCTGTGTAGTCTTGAGGCAAATTATCACAACGAAATGAGTGGCAGTGTTCTATGTCACATCTAGGATGAAGCAGATAAGAAAGAGCAGGTGTGCATTCCACATGGCAGCTTCTCTGTTGGGTGACTTCATATGGGGATTCACAGAGATCTGAGACTCTAGGGATTATGAAAAGAACAAAAAATAGAAAGATCATTGGACCCTAAGTGACTGCATAATAGAGAGCCCCATCTTCCTGTTGTTAAGGCCCTGAACTTTGTGCTTGCTTCTTCAGCAATTGGCCAACTATGACTAATAATATAAGAAGTTACCCAACCACTGGTCTTCAGAAGAAGCTCTCTATCCTCAGCCCTGTCCCATTGGGCCTCATCGTGTCTACATCCTTTTCTTCTCACTCCTGGACTGCAAGCCAAGACTTCAAATACTGAGAAAAGGTGGTGGCTATTGATCTTATCATGCTTTGAGCCAGAAAAGTTTTACAGCATTACAGAACTGAAAAACCCAAGAGTCTATGAGTAACTGTCTCATCTTGTATCCTTATTGAACAGATGAGGAAGCTTAGGCCAATAGAGTTTCAGTGATTTTTCCAGATTTCTTTTACTGTGACTCAGTGGTGGAACTGAGGTTTGAATTAAATGCAACCCTGAGAGATGAGCACAGCACAACATCTAGCAGGCAAGGGGCTCTGTGAGAATGCACAAAGATCTACTCACCTTCAATGTCCAGTTCAGTGCCACATTCTCCATGGAGCCTCCCTGGAAATCCCTCATTTCAAATTCATCTTTCCCATCCTTTCTCCCTGAAAGATGATAGTGATCTTCCATACAGCATTTAATAAAAATCTGCCTAAAATGTTAATTTGCATGCAACTATCTAGGGGTGACAAATAGATTTGATTTCTCATATCACACTTGATTGATTGGTAGTAATGTTGGATCATAATAGTGAAATAGAATATGAGATCTTATCCAGCTCAGTGGAGAAGAATGCCACAATTACTGTTTGCCATGGGAAAAAGAATAGAAAATAATAATACCCACATCATATGTTTACCAATCCCAGCTGTTGTTTATTATACTAGAAACTTCCTTAGAACTGAGGAACATGGCTTTTCTTTTTGACATCCTTCACAGTACAAAGAAGTGTATCTTGTATATAATAAATATATGTTTAAAAATATTTGCTAAATGAGACAATAAAATTCACAGAATATTGAATCTGTCTCAAAACTTTAAGCGTACATTTGCTCTTCACCCACTTACTTTTCTTCTTTCTAAACATTAAAAAAAATTCTTTGAGAAGTGTTTTAAGTTTTGGGTCAACTTACATTTAACAACTAATCTATTTGGAAATACTTACTTCAAACTATTTATTAACTCTCCTAAAAATCAACTCATACAAAAAAGATATTCAAATTAGCATATTCCTTCTACAAGAATTAGTGACCGAATGTTGCCACATTGTGCCAGGTAGGAACTTACGCCTGTTAAATGATAACAAATTCACTAACTAATGTACTTGGATAAACTGTATCTTAAAAAGAAATAAAGAGAACAAAATAGACAAAAGAAAGCAGTAGGTAGAAAAGAGAATGTAAAGATATCAATTAATGCTGCTTTCAATGGAAATGAAGAAATTCAAACAAAAAAATGTCATACTATCATTGACATCAATAAGCTGGATGTACTATCTGATATTTGTTTTAAAAAATCAAAACAGATGAACTTTTTACCATAGTATCAAATTTACATGCTTTCCTGATGAAGTAAAAATCATGGGTGAGGCGTTCTCTCTAAATAAATGGCAAAGAGAGGAACTGACTTGTGGTCCCAGGGCATAGAGGAATGCAGTATAATGGCACAGACACTGGCCATATAGGAGCAGGAGTAGGAACTATACTGCATCATCAAGGTGTTCAAAATTTTAACTGATGCTTTAGCACTGAGATTTAACTTTTGTTTCTGTCTTTGAAGCCTGGATCCATATATCCATTTTTGTACTCCAAATCTGGTCCTCAAGGCATGTGAGCAAATGACACTGGCTTTGGTTCTCCATTAATATCCCCTTTATCATCTCCCACTACATGCCCTTGACAGCTAAATTGGACTGCTTAGTGTTAACTCATCCTGCCTCATCAGGAGACCTTTTTATCTCTATTGCTATGCCTCTACTTTTCATATCAGATCACCAAGCTGCCTGTTACACAGGCACAAAGTCACGTGCTTACCTTTATCTCTTTCTTCTTCTGGTTTCACATCCTTTTAGAAGCTCTTACTGCTTGCTCATCCTACCTCCAAAGTGTAAGGGCAGTGTCTCTGGAAATCATCAGGTTGAAATTCCAGACCCAGTTCTGCCTCTCAAGAAGTATGGGACTTCGCACAACTTTTATCTCTAGGCTTTAGTTTTTGAACCTATGGAAGGGAGAGAATATTTCATAGATTATCTAAGTTTTCAATGTTTTAATGAATACAAAGCGCTAAGTGCTTTGTCTTTTAGAAGTTTAAATAGACTGGTCATTGCTGTCACTGTATGCACTTGCATATTGATAATGCTAGCATCATCCTGCCTGCCCTCTCTCTTCATCACCATTACCTTTGTTCAGGACCTCAGGACCTCTTTCCCTGGATCTTACAAGCACCCTCTTCTCTGTTTTCCCTGCCTTCAGCCTATGGCACCGATGCACTTCTCATCAGTTTCCATTGCTGTCTTGCTGGAGCTTAGCTCTGATGACATCATCTGCCTTCACAAAGCTCCTGTGATTATGCACTTTCATGCTGCCTGTTCCTAGGCTTATTAGATTCGCTCCCCAAAAAGGAAAGGAAATTCCATAGAAGACCATACTTCTTTGCACTGTGTACTGCCTCCACAACCTTCACTTAGAGTCTTCAAATATTTGAAAAATAAAAGAGTTATATTCAAGGTCAAGTTTTAGGCTCTTGAAAGGAATGGAGAATAACCGAAAGTTTAAAAAAAATATATATATACATATATATATATATATTTATGATTTATATTTATGTATATATGTATGATTTATATTTATGATTATATTTATGATTTTAGTGCTATTCTCCCTAGATCTTTTAGGAGATCCAGACAACTTTGAAATATATGTATATATTTGTATATATATATTGTATACATATATACATACACCTTCTAAAAAGGGTGGAAGTGTGTGTGTGTGTGTGTGTGTGTGTGTGTGTGTGTGTGTGTATGTGTGTGTGAGAGAGAGAGAGAGAGAGGGAGGGAGGGAGGGAATACATTTGGGAGTGGTGATGATAAACTGCCCATTAAAAATTGGTCTCTCGTCTTTGGTGCATTCTCCATGCACTGCTCCCATGAGATTCCAAGGGTCAAGGCAGAGAACTTGGTTATAATCTTAGACTAGAGCCAAAAATATATTCAAATCAAAGTGACAAGGGCAGGTTTGTAGGCCAAAGCCCTATAGTAATAAATAATTTGAATTTCAATGGTGGTAAGCAGGTTCTGAACCCTATTATAACTCTTTCAAGTGTCTTCTCTGCTGGCAGTAACTAGTTGAGGGATTCATAATTCTGAAAACCTAGTCAGATAGCTTTATGATTTATCTCAAACAATGAAGATTTTTTCTTACTTCAATTCAGAGAGGAGTCCTGGAGTATTCCCTCTTTGACAGGCATAACACATGGCTCAGCATATAAAGATAAGTAGGGTTCAATTTGTTCTTGAAGCATTAAAGCTTATAGGAGAAATGGATACATAAATAAGGAAGATGCATCATGAAAAGTATTGTAAGAGAGGAATATGTAAATTTTTATGGAATATATATATATATACATATATATGTGAAAGCATATATATATATGTATGTGTGTGTGTGTGTGTGTGTGTGTGTGTGTGTGTGCATATACACGAAAGCAATTAATTCTGTCTAGGAGGAAGTTATAATTTCTGGGAAAATGAATTTGAGTGAATGAAGAGAGGGGCATAAAAATGCAGAGGGTCTAAACCTGGAAGAGGCCTGCATGTGGGGATAGCATCCTTGGGGCAAAGTGGTACAGGGAAAGAGGTTGGTTAAAAATTAAATTGGAATAGTGAATTCACTGAGCCATATTGGTATGCATTGTATGTGAGTTTCTATTTTTAATTCTGCGACCTTGGGTGGGCTGACTGCCCTGAAGAACTCTGCTGCTATCTATGCAACTTTTTCACAATTTTTACATAGGAAATTATGTAGTAAGTCTATATCTTAGAAATATAATATTGGTGGCACAGTGAGCCTCTATTGAGAAACCACTTAGAAGATTTTTGTACTAAGAGATAAAGTGATGAAGACTGGGTTAAAGGAATTAATAGTGGGTAATAACAAGGTAGATGATGTGGCAGGCATGTTATTCATATTATTGCAAAGACTTGATCATTGATTGGCTGTGAGGATGATGTCAAAGAAAACTGTAAAATTTTTAAATGTGGGAAGTGCGTGGATAGAGATAAATTAAACTACCTAGAAAAGGCACATTGATAAGCAGTGTTTAGGAAAGAAGATGATGATTGTGTGTAAAGTGAATTTTTTTAAGTAAGCTTTTGTATATTGGCAGGCAATAGGAAGTAGAAAATATGGAAACAGGTTATGACTTGGAATATAGATTTGTCATATAGGTGGTCGGCATGGAAGAAATTTTGAAAGAACATCAGTGATGGTCTTCAGTTGAGGTAGATAGCGTAAGAAAAGAAGAGTTTGGATCAGAACTCTTAGAAATTCAACCTTTCAAGGTGGACATTCTTTCTTTGAACATTTTCTTTGCACCTTCAGTCTAGAATTGCAGCCTCTACTTTTTGCATCTCTTCATTGACTTAAAATGCATTTGAATTTCATGCAATATTCTATTTCAAGGAAAAAAATATAGTTATCATTTAAACATTCTGAAAAAAAAATCCTTACCTCTTATAAAAAAAAAAAAAGCTGTGGACTCTTCTGTGGGAAGTTTGAAAAGAAATATAAACTGAACTGTGATTCCCACACAGACACAGTTTAAATGGGCCCTATCCACAGGCAACACTTTTAAAAATATGTGAATGGTGCCAGGTACAAAGAAATACAGAGTGATTCTTAGCATGCCAAAGGATGGGGATGCTCTCTAGCAATGGCTGCTTCAATTCTCTTGGAAACACCATGAGTCTTTGGAGACCTTGAAGAGAAGAAATCCTTGCAGTGGAGGGGAGTGGGCTTATTTAGGAGGAGAGGTGTCTTCTGAAAATTCCAAGGCCGTAAATGGAAGGCATAGATGATGCTCATAAATGAAGATCTCATTATACACACCTCCCAAGGGATCCAAATTCCCCATGTCATTGTGGCACTGGTACTTGAGCTTGAATTTCAAGTGTCCTATAGTTTGGGGGTCTGAAAGAAGTTGGTAGTCATTTGAAAATGAATGGGATATTTCAAAGAATAGCCAAATATCAAATCCAAAGCAAGCAAATATCCACCCTTTTCTAATGGCTCTGGACAGGGGCACAGGGCAGGAGAGCCATGTAGCTGTATTTCATATGTCTCTTGCCAAAAACCACAGGCTTTTCTTTCTCGTTTATTTTAAATCATTCTCTCTAAACTCACCTCATAGTTCAGATTGCCAAAACCTTTAAGTTTTAGTGGTCTGCTTTCCCTTTCTCACACCCTTCTCTCAAACATACTGTGATGTTTGATCTATTGCCAAAGATTGACCACTGGGAAAATTTGGAAATGAAGGCACTCAGTATTTTGTAACTAGAAGGAAAAGGGATATGTATAATTCTAAATAACACTGCCTACTAGGAATATCTCTTCTTTTCCTTTGGAATCTCTGTTTTTATAGAGATGTGTGTAAAAGTATATAGGAAGATGAATAAAGTAACATCCTGAAATCCCAACCATAGTGCTATCATCCCAAAGCAACCATAGCTGCTTATTAGTCATATTTTTTGCAGTTCTTTTAATTTTTGTTTCTAATATAATAGTTTAGGTATGATGGTTATTTCCTTTCTTTATATGTATTTTTCCCAAGCATGTAAAACTACAGAACTGATTATATTCATTTTACTTTCATACCAAGCAGATATTAAATATACCCATTTTATAGATGTTTTTCTGAATCTAGAAAGTTTAGAAGACTTATTGTCACACAGCTAATAAATAATCAGTTTGCAATCTGAATATAGTTTTCTTGGCTTATGGTTGGAACTGTTCTCAGTAGAAAGATAGCTGTAAACTTGTGTTGCTAGGGTTGTTTACAGGATTGAACAACTTAAATTTCAAGTGGCATATTAATGAAAAATGCAGCCCGAACAGGTCAGTATCCACAGGTGTTACAATTCAGTAATAAAGTTTTGGCTTCCTTGGCCCCTGCAAACTCTTTTTCCAGAATGTTATTTCAGCTTTTTTTTTTTTAAGAATTAATCCAGCCTCTTAAGACCCCCCCATTTCCTACCTGTGAGTTGCTGAAATGCTTTCGCTGTTGTAAAATGAATGCAACATTCACACCTCATCTTGCAAATAGGTAGGAATGAGCTAGAGGGCTTTATGAAGAGATGTGTGTTGCTGTTGTTTTATGAGCTGTAATTTGTATGACCTTAATTTTAGATCTTGTTGATTTTTTTTCCAATCTGCTAGTTGAAAATTAGCCATGTTAGATAGTCGGCCTGTTTTAGTTTGATCTTTGTTGTTTGTTTCTTTAACACTCATCTTCCTATAGTTAAAGCAAAATTAAGAATAAATTTCAAACCATAAATAGAATTTACTTATTTATTTTTCAAAAGTAAAAGTGTTTCCAGACCAAGACAGGATATCCTGTTCCAGGTTCCCGTCAAGTCTACATTTTTGTAATTGAGTTATGACTCCGCAGTAGCTGAATTTTATGATAGGAAATTCAGAAACCACCCTCCCAATATCATATATCATGCATGTATTTTTTCAGCAAAAAAAAGTTAATTGCCTATTTCCTTCCCAGAATGTCACTGGGGATGCTCAGCATCACTCATTACAATTGTTGAAAACCACTGATGAGACCATAAGCACTTCCAAATCCTTTTCCTGCTTTGGCTCAAGGTTTCTTCATTGAAGATCTCAGTTGCAGCTGGAAATGTGCCTTTCATTATCCCTAATTTGTGTCTACTGGAATAGGTTGGATATCTTGATAGCAAACTCTTTTTGAACAGGATACACTGAAAAGGGGATATCAAGGTAATTTACCTTTTTGTTTTCTTTTCATTATGAATTCATACTCTAGGTTAGGAATGTCCCAGAGACATAGTTTATTCAAATTCTGTTCTAGGTAAAAATGCATCAGACTGTACCTAAGGTTTGTAACCATTTTGTCTTATTTTTTAAACTTTCTCAACTTAGCTCTATGGCCAAGAGTTTGCATATACAGCTTCATCAATGTAGTGAGGCTCTAAACAACTTACTAAACCCCTGTCTTAAAATTAAAAAATAAAATAAAAAAGCTGGGGATGTGGCTCAGTGGCTAGGCACCCTGAGTTCAATCTCTAATAGCAAAAAAAAAAAAAAAATCTTGCACATAAATTCATAGATGACAAATAATATACATAAATTGGCAACAAAGCTCAATTTTTATAATCAGAAAAAATGATTCTTTATTGTAGAATATTTGTAAAATATTTTTAAAATTTCATAATCCTAGCATCCATAAAATTCTGCTAATATTTTTTGTATTTACTTCTGGTTTTTGTATGTGCTTGTAATGTATGTTTGTCCATAAATTACTGCATATAAATTTTTATACTCTTGTTTTTTGCATAGTAGTATCAGATAAGAGTTTTAATCTCTAAAATGT
Organism: Urocitellus parryii; assembly: GCF_045843805.1. Classification (NCBI taxonomy): domain Eukaryota; kingdom Metazoa; phylum Chordata; class Mammalia; order Rodentia; family Sciuridae; genus Urocitellus; species Urocitellus parryii. Next base: position 42,753,836 of record NC_135541.1, on the reverse strand, counting down.
GTAAGCCTCATTAAGGATGATTTAGTCAAACACATAATTTACTTCTCTGTTTTCTCATATTGGCTATTGAAGTTGTCTTGAACATTTGAAACTGTAAATGATACTTTGGTAATTCAGAGCTAAATACAGGCTGTCATAATCAGATTTGTTTATGTCAATGAAAAGTCTGACACTCATTGGTATAGCAAAACCACTCAGTTGACAAAGTTCTTTGGTTTTATGTTGCTTTGGTTATTGTCTCTATTAGGGGACAATGGTTAAAAAATGGTTTTGAAATAAGGATTGTCTTAAATTCTTATCTTGGCTCAGATATTTTTCTTCAATATATAGCTTATGAGACCACAATCAGGTTACCAAGTTGTCTAAGCTTCTGAGCCCTTTTTCACAGTACAGTTAATGATAGCACTTATTTGATAGAGCATTTGTGAATATTAATGTGATAATGTAACAGGGCTTCTAGTTAGGAGTGGTATAAAAGATGATACATACACAACACAGAGCAGCATCACAGGTGCTAAGGAAGGATGAGTACAGGGTCTCAAGGACTTGAACAGGGAGGTACTTACATAGAAAAGACAGAGGGTAGAATCATCTCAGCAAAGCTTACTAGATGGATGGGTAGGAGGTAGTCAGGTGTAGTCAGGTGAAGTCAAATGTTTTCCAAAGGGCCCAAGCAATTTCATATGGAGAGTAGTTAGGAAATGCAGGAAAGACAATTCCCTGCCATTCTTAGGACTGGCATTCAGGGCAGAGAATAAGTAGGAATACCACGAGCTTTAGTGTCCTCTGGGGGTCAAGGCTCCCAGAAAGAGGACTAGGTGGTACAACCCTTTTATCTCATGGTTCTTGTAGAAAACCAGAGATAAATTTTGATCTATAGTCTTAAGGCCCATTAACACTACTTTTATACTTTCAGATTTGGGGGATATTTCCCTAAATGTGATTATTTTTATATGATATGTATGTATATAATTTTGTCTAAATTTTTCCCAGTCTCACATTTTATGGTAGAAGTTTCTATATTCTTATGAATTTTTATATTTTTAAAAATTCTATATTTTAAAAATAATTGCCTAATACTCAAATTTAGAGAGTGACCAAAATATTCCTAATCTTTCTCCTGTTCAACTTCTAAATCTGTAGCCATTATTTTGTAAATCTGTTAGTAACGTTATGGAAACATTTTTTTCATTTTTATCGTCTGTATTCACATTTTATCTAAAATTCTTAGGTTCGATACTAGGGACCGGAAGTATGGTGTTAATGGGAAAGATGGAAGCGGATGCTTCTGGGGCTCTGCCTTGCATTGCACCTGCTAGATCTTTCATTCTGTTTGTAGCTGAGATTGTCCATTCTGTGAACCACTGAACTGATTTTATGCTGACACTCTATCACCATTAGGGTATTTTTGCTCACCTTTGTCTTTCTTCCCCCAACACCAGGAAGCTGGCAGGAAGCTGTGTACACATGAAGTCCAGCAGTGTAGGGTGATGAACATCCCTGGGGGCAACCAATGACCAAAGGTTTGTTATAGGTTCATGTGATGATAATTGTGTGCGTGACTTTTTAAAATCTTTTATTATTACATTATGGTTACACATAATAGTGTAGTTCCTTTTGACATATTTACAGATGAATATAACATTTTGCTTAATTTCATTTCCCAGTACTTCCACCTTTCCCTTCTCTCCTCCTTTCCCCTCAATTCCCTTTCTCTACTCCAGTCTTCTCCCTTCTATTTTCATGATATCTCCCTCTTTTATTCCTATATCTCTCGGGCTTCTACATATGACAGAAAACACTGACTCTTGACTTTGTGATCTGGCTTTTTTGACTTAGCATGATGTTCCCCAGTTCAACCCATTTACCAGAAAATGGTATAATTTCATTCTTCTTTGTGGTTGAGTAAAACTTCATTGCTGAATAAAACACTACACACACACACACACACACACACACACACACACACACCCCATATGTTCATTATCCATTCATTTGCTGATGGTGCCCATGATTTTGTATGAACAATTCAGTGGTAGCATTTTGTGTGCTTTTGAGGAAGTCCTGGAAGGGTCGATTCCCCATTTCCCACAGTGGTAACCTTGATATTGTATCTCTCATCTTGGCTTATCTTTTTTCCTTATGTCACTCTTTCTCGTCCATCCCTCATTCTTATTCCCTGGTATGACTTTTCTGAACATAAATTCTTGTCAAACTCTACTTTGAGGGAATCTAAAGCTAAAGAAAACATTGGTAAGGCTCAAAATATCTTTTCCTTACAGAATGGTATTCATTCCTCATAGTTTTATCCTACTGAAATCTGATTTTCTAGCATCCCCTGAGGGTAGAGCTCCTAAACAAAGACAGACTTTGAGTAATATCTGACCAGTGAATACCATCTTGTTTCACCTGGAAGCAACAGTAATGGTTTGGCTTTTCAAGCTGAGTTGTACCTGAGTTATAGGGACACTGGAGCTAGGACTGTTAATAGATGAGGAACTTCTCCACCATGTAGACAATGCCTGCAAAGAATCTGTTGCCATATGCCTGGAGTTCAATGCCCTGAAGGAAATAAAACACAGTGCCTTTGCAAGCACAGGGTCTCAGCAACCTGACCTGCCATCTGCTTTAAATTTTAAAATTTTATATCCTACTCCTGGTCCTGCATTAATTCTGGTAACCAGAATCCTACAGAAGGCTGGTCAGTTGCTGCAGCCTTACTCCTTCTCCACATGGTCCAGTTCATTCCAGGTGCTACCTCTTGGCAGAGTTCTGCTTCTGGGATTCCCAGCATGATTTCATCCACACCTTTCTAATCCAGGCTTTTTGCTTTTGCTCACCCGTAACTCAGGACCTCTTCTATTGTTGACATCATTTGATTGGAACTGTGGTCAGCTGTATGAAATACATTAGGCCTCAAACTAGAAGATTATCAAAAAGAAGTTGAGAGATAATTCCTAGGAATTTGCTGTACATAAATTGTGCCCATAGTTAACAATACTCTAGTGTATACTTAAAACTTGATAAAAGGGTAGATAGTATTTTAAGTTTTCATGAAATAATAATAATAATAATAAGTAATAAAGCAGGAGGAAAATTTGAAGGTGATGGATAGGGTTATAGTGTAGAGTGTGGTAATGGTTTTGTGGGTGAAACTAATCTTCACACTCATCCAGTTGTGTATGTTAAATGGGAATCTATTTTTCCATGTTGAAAATACCTCAATAAATAATCTTTCAAAAGGAAAAAAAAGAGTTTAGAGAATGAAGTACAGATAAAGATAGGAGAGAGATATGGACTTGGATGAAAAATTAATTTTGGGTAAGATCAAGAATGAAAGGTCTTGGATACCAGGTACTGAGTCCTTTTGGTACATATTTTATTCCTTAGAAGTCAAGCTTTCTTCACCAATGCCCATTTGGATGATCATAATAAGCACAATCCACATCTTTCTAGGGGTGTCCAAATGCCCTTCATCAAAATGATTCTTAGAAAACAGTTATAAGTCACCATTATATGCTTTACATTTTACAGAATAAAGATCACAAATTACTGATTCTTTCTCTCCTCCTTCCTCTCTTATTTTGTTTCTTTCTTGTATTAGGGACTGAACCAGGGCACGTTACCACTGATCAACATCTTCGGTCCTTTTTAATTTTAATTTTTTTTGGAAGAGGGTCTCTCTAAGTTGCTGAGGCTGGCCTGAAACTTCTGATCTGACTGCCTCAGCCTCCTCAGATGCTGGGATTACAGGCATGCACCACTGTGCCTGGAAGCTAATATTTTCTTGTTGTACTACCCAAGAAAAATAATCTTCTTTCATTCTTCCATTCCATCATTCTATCATTTCAGGCCTTCTCAGGAGAGTATGAAGAAAGCACATTTTTTACAATAGTGAGGTCATTTATCTGATAAGCTTATTTAACTTCAGACATGTCTCTTTGTCAAGACTTGACCACAAAGAACTATTTATCATGAAAATTTAGAACTATGTCTATCCAGAAATCCAACTCTTCCCTGAACTATTATAAAATAATAATAATAAATAATACTATTATATTATATACTTATATGCTTCAGAGGCAATGGTATTAATTATTATCCCCAAATTACCTGGCATTCATATCAGTCATGATAGTTTTCAAATATGTTTACTTTTTCTTGATGTTTCCAGTGTTTCTTTTCTATTCAATTTCCTTTCCTTCAGTGAGTAAGGAAATGTGAGAAGAGATAGTTTTGTCATTCTATACTTGGTAATAACAAACCTATGATATTCTATGCTGCCATTGGAATTCTCACTATCATTAATTCATTTATTCAATAAGTACTTACTGAGCGTTCTGTCAGGCAGAATACAATGAAGAAAATAAATGTGGCCCCTGTTCTGATAGAACTTAAACCAATTCTAGAATCTAACTTTGGGCTGCAGATGGAAGTTAACTTAATTATGATATCAGACAAATGTTGGGAAGGGAGTTTGGAAGTAGTATTTTTAAAATGGTAACCCAACAAGGAAAACTCATCCTCCTAAACACATGTGTAAACTGTCAATGAATTGACAAGCTCGAGCAAGTTTCAGGCAGAACATGAGGATTTCTAGTCATAATTGGGAGAAAACAATAGTTTCTTCCTGTTTCTATGAATTGAACAACTACTTCATTACTCTGTATCTCACTTCGTCTTAAGTGTAAAATATCTAATAAGAAAATCATTTGCATTTTGCAGAGTTGCATTAAATAGTTAAATATGTATAAAGTGCTCCATGCTGTGAAAGGAATCTAAATAATACTAAGAACCATTACCTATTGCTGTTATCAAGGCACCAAAGGATCTTTGGAGGTCAGGATTTTGGACTCCACAATATTTAATTATCATTCATGAATTCTGCCAAGAGATAGCAGAGTATTACCTCTGTTGTCCTGGAAAAGACAGGCAGAAGACTGACTGACAGGAGTGGACGAGACCTAAAGAGGAGATCAGGAGAATGAAGGAGGAAGCACTATAGAGGCTCAGGAGAGAAAGGGGACCTATCCCAGAGTTATTAGGAAGACTCCTAGAAAAAGTGACATATAATTGAATTTCCAAGAGTGCAGAGGGTTTATCCACGGAGAGAAGAAGGGAAACTATAACTCTTAGTAAAAAAGAACAAGGTGTCAGGGAACAACAAATAATTTATTCCAGCTGGTGTGCAGCTGACACCCATGACACTTTGGGTAATGGTGAAAGAAGATATTAGAGAGAAAATCAGAGCTTATGTATGTAGAGTCTTAAGTGAAAATGGATTAATCCAATAGAAGTTTACTCCCTGATATTTAACAATGTAATGTAGGTATTTTATGGGTGATTTTTCCATGCAGTAATCCAAGAGTCCTTTAATTTTGTTGCTTCATTATCTTTGGATACTGTAATGTATCCAAAGAATCTTCTGCTGAATCACAGAGTTCTGTGTTTAGAATGTCATTCCTAGAATTGAATGCATCACACCTGCATTTCCCAGACTTGTGCTGAGCCACCCCAAGGTATTACAGCTAACCCATAAAGGCACTTCATAAAATGTCAAGAAAAATGCAGAGATGCCCTCTCATCTTTCAGAGCAGTCATGAACTACTAGCTCAAGATAGTTCAGAATTTCAACACTAGATCACACTGCATTCCTTTTGATAATATCACATCTTTGCAAAGCTAAAAGTTTTTTTATTAAAATCCAAACACCAGGTGTGTATGTGAAAGAGGGTAGATATATTGCTACTCTCTGTACTTTTTGCTTAATTTTGTTTTGAATCTAAAACTGTTCTAAAAATTAAGACTCTGTTTTAAAAAGCAAAACAATACAACAGGTATTACTTGAAAGTCAATATGAAACAAGAAGCAAGAGTGGGACCTAGTCTCATTCAAAGCTGAAAAGTTATGTAGTACTCCCAAAGTATGTTTCTCATTAATAACTGTTTATATAAAAATCAAATAATATTATTTTTTTTCTTTCCATCTATACATTTTTTTCAGAGTCCTAAGTACTTAGGATGTAAATACTTTTTTAATTGTTTGTGTTAACTATATAATAAATAAAATTGTTAGGTATTACTTTTGTCCAGAAAAAAAAAAAATGTTACTGTAAAAATTAAAAGTATCATGAACCAAAGTGATTTGGGAAACTCTACAGCAACAGTAAACCCTGTCAGGTTTGACATCTGTGTGGCATGTTCTTTTTAACCTTTCTCTCATAATTGAAATTTGACTTTGAATATTTGCTATTGTTATTTTGAAAGAGAAAGACCCCTGTTATCATTCATTCTGGGAATAATAATCTATGATATTTTGCATCTTTTGTCAGACAATTCAGAATAATTTTACATTTATAATTATTTTTACTTTCAAATTTTCTGTCCTTATCTATATTATGTATCCCTTAAAGTCATAAAAGTCTTATGCTCTTGTGTAGTTGTATACATGTTAGAAAACAATTTGTGCTAAATATAGGAAAAATTCAATGGGCATACACTGCACTATTAAACCTTGTTACTTTTAGTGGAATTATTTGTATAAATTTGTCTTAGTTTTTTTGTTTTGTTTTGTTTTGCTGCTGCTACCAAAAGACCTGCAAAAAGCAGTTAGAGGAGGAAAAGTTTATTAGGGACTCTTGGTTTCAGAGGTTTTAGTCCATAGACAGCCAAATCCATTCCTTGGGGCTCAAGATGAGACAGAGTATCATAGCAGAAGACTATGGTGAGGAATGTAGCTTAGGACATCACTCCAGGAAGCAGAGAGAGAGAAAGCTCTGTTCCATAAGGAAAATATTTATAACCCAAAGACATGCCCCTAGGCACCAACCTCCTCCAGCCACACCACACACTGCCTACAGTTACCACCCAGTTAATCCTTATTAGGGAATTAGTGCACTGATTAGATAAGACTCTCATAACCCAATCATTTTACTTCTAAACTTTCTTGCATTGTCTCACACATGAGCTTTTGAGGGATACCTCATATCTAAACCATAACAAAGTTTTTAGTGACTAGACTATGAATGGGTTCTTTTTATTTTTCTGCATGTTTCTTTAGCATTTTTCAAATAGTTATCCCTTATCCACAAGAGATATATTATAAGACCCCAAGTGAATGCCCAAAACCATAGACAATAACAAATCCTCCATATACTATGCTTTTTCCTACACATATATATCTATAACAAAGTTTAAATTATAAGTTAGGTATAGTAAGACAGTAATAATAGATACCAATAATATCATAGGTTATTATAACAATAGACTAAAAAAATGTATAAATGTAGACTCTCTCTCTCTCAAAATATTGTACTGTACTCACCCTTCTTGTGACAATGTGAGGTGGTAGAATACCTGCGTGCTGAGGTAAAGTGAGGTCAATGACATTGGCATTGTGACATGCCTTTAGGCCAACGCACTATGATATGACCATTGATCTAATAACTGGGATGGTTCCTAAGTGAGACACAGGCAGGTCTATGTGTATTGTCTATAGTGTGGCTATGCTAGAGAAAAAAAGTGATTCATGTCCTGGGTGAGGCAGTGGGCCAGCATGCGATTTCATTCTTCTCAGAATGGTGCACAGTTTAAAGCATATGTGTTTATTTCTGGAACTCTCTATCTTAAGTTGACTATGGGTAAGTGAAACAATGAAAAGTGAGACTGTAGATAAGTGTGGACATTTTGATTAAGAAATATAGCTTCTATAAAGCATCTCGTTGCCATTTGTACAGAAAGATGTAGGTACTGCTTCTGGCATGAAGATTTGAGATTGTTTCCTTAGAGTTGTTCTCAGAAATGAAGTCCAACTTTGCTAACAAATTTTGTGCATCAGATATTATGCTACCTGCTTCAGTATAGTATTTTTTTTTTTTGCTTCTTTTAACTGTCCCAGGAAGCATTATTTCCTTTATTTCACAAACAGGAAAATGAAGTTCCAATTCTTAGATTCTTTTCTGGTGACATGAAATTTAAAAACTCAAACTCAAATTGTTAAAAAAAATACATTGTATGATTTTATTTATATAAAACATGAAGAACAGAGAATCAAAAAAGTTGAATGTGAGGGGTAAGAGGAGGGACAACTGGTGAGAAGAGTGGAGTCTAACAGTGGGCATGTTTCTTTGGGGGATGTATTTGTGAATATACTAAAATTTGGCTAACTGCACAATAATAAAAAAATTGAGCTTTATAATAATATGTGGGTTGTGTTTATTAAGATTTTAAAATCAATACAAATTGATTTTTTTAAAAAATTAATAAGTATGTAGGTTGTATAAGGTAATAGGATACAACCCACATACTTATTATTATTTTTCCATTTTTTAAGCCGGGAGGACCATTTAATAATGAACTTCCATTATGAACTAATCCTAAGGAGTCAGAAGGCCCCAGGAAAATCCTACATGAGAAGAAGAAGGATTTTTAATGAGACCACCTGTCCTTTGAAAAATATCATAGCACCCCCCTGGAAGTCTAATTAAAAAACAGAGTGTCATTAGCAAGACCAGGTGACAGGTGTCATTCAAACAATGCATCGCACATCTAGTATGAGGCCTAAATCACTGTGGCCGTTTGACAAATGTTCCTATGTTTGAAAAAAGTATCTGTGACATTCAGTAGTAAGTGTTTATTCCAAGGAAGAAGAATCCTTTTGTAGAAAGAGATGGTTTTCCTGAGATGGTTTTAAAGAAGCACGTTGCTCATTTGTGTTTATAACCTACTCGCTGGGTTTCAAAGAAGTTGTTGGGAATCTTCTTGGCCATAATTGTTTGATTACCATGGAACCTCTAATCCAGGCCAGAAATTCCTCACTGCCCACATTTCTTTCTACTTCAGAATGCGTATCTAATAGCAACCAATTACTTTTCCTATTTTCTCACTTGGAATCTGTTTTGGGAGCTGGGGATTGCTATCTTCCAAAATCGGTAACATCTGTGACGAAGGGCAGCAGAGTGGGGCCAGTTAGTGGGCTAGACAGATTTCCTGCGTGTTAAGGTCCTTTTCCGTGGCTGGGATTACTCTGAGACAGTTACTTGTGAAGCCTCTTCTGACTTTTTCTCTCAGGGGGAGAAAAAGAGTTTTGTGTTTAAGAGGTCAAAAGACTTAAGGGGATCCTTCTATTTAGCCTTCTGAGAAATTTCTCTTTCACATACATGTACAAGCATCCTGAAGTTACAGCCCCAGCTCTGTTTTGCTTCCGGGTAGAGCTTTGATTTCACGTTGGCCCATGTCTGCCACTAACTATTTGAATTGGTTTTCCAAGAAGTCAGGCTCAGCACCCGAACACTGGTGCCTTTCACATTTGGCCACAGCAGAGCTATTGCTGGTTTTAGGGCTTTAAAGGCTAGAAACCACGTTCACTTTTATGCATATCCTTAAGCCACATGGAAATAAGCCTTCGATCATCTTAAGAAACACAGTTTAGTACTTTGGCCTCACATCCAAGCTACAGTGGTGTGGGAGGACTTTCAGAAAGGAAGGGAAAATGATCCTTTGATATGTACTAAATAATTTACTTTGGATTGTTTACCCTTGTCTCGTATTTTAAACAGAAATCTATTTTGTGTTCTTTGACTCTATTTGTGCCCTGATATAATTGTGATTTTCTAACCAGGCAAGTTCAAGGGTGAAAAAGATCCTTTTGTTTGGGAGGAACTAATTTTGGTGTTGTTGAACAGCCTCTCTGCTCTTTAAGCAGACAACAAAAGTGTCATTATCTGGATTTGGGAGAATCTGATAAATGATTCATACCACTCATGATGACTCTGAACCTTCCTGGGAAATGCTGTGACTTATTTTTCTTTCTCATAAAAAATGAAGCCACTTTTGTAGACATTTCTGGCACACCTGTGTGCTTGAGGCAATCAGGTGTGATGTGTTTCTACACACATCCTTTTAACCCCGTTCTCCAGGCCATGGTTTTGAAATAGAATCCTCTAGATGTTTGACCTTCTTTGGTAGGATAGACATAATTTTGTAAATGAATTCACCAGGTTGAGGGAGAGGAAAACTTCCTGAGAAGCTTCTTATAATTAAAAATCAGACACTATGGATCACATTAATATCCAAACTGCTGGTTGCAGGTGCACACACCTTTGAAAATGCAGACATGTGAAGAGCGGAGACAATATTAATAAGGAGACTAAATTATCAGGGTGGAACTCAATGAATAGTCTGCACTGAAGAGTTCACACTATGCTAAGAACTTGGTGCATATTATCTCATTTAATTCTCATGCCAGTCTTATTTTGTTAATCAGGTAATTGACTCTTAAATAGGTTAAGTAGTTTTTATCAGAGTTACTCAGTAGGTGAGTTGTGAAACTAAAAATTAAATAAAGATTGATTCTCCCAACCCTATGCTGTTCATGATGGGACTGTTTCTTAAGGGTGTACCACATGGCAGCCAGCCTGCTAAGTGTTGAGATTATGAAGGCAAGTGAGTCCTTGCTCCTGCCCTATGAGAATCTGCACTTCCAACTCATATACTTTGATTCCATTATTCATTCATGCATGCATTCATGTGAAGAGTGTTAACTGAGTGTCAGTTTCTTTGCTGTGCAATGTGCAATATGATGGCTTGACCTTCAAAAACCAAAGCTGGGACCTGCCATCCATGGTGGAATCTGAATAATGAGGGGAAATATGGTGGATTGAATATTTGAGTTAGGATATTTTGGCACTAACTGTAGAGTTCAAGGGGGTGTGAAAGAATCCTGAAGGAATGAGTGTCTCTAAATTTTGTGAAAAAAAAAAAGTGGGCCATGTCCTATGAGACAGATGCTGTCAGCCTCTGGTGAGTTCTGGCTTCAAATAAACTCATCCGAGCTCAAGATTGGCAAATCGAGAAGTTGGAGAACTGCAGGTGCCATAGCTCTGCCAATGCCTTTGCTTGCTGAAAACCTGGTGATTAGTGAGAAAGGAACCAAGAAGGAGAGAAGCATAGTAATTCCTTGCCCCTCTCTTTGGGGGCATCTGTGAGGCTCATTAACCCAGGAGTGAAGGAGGGAGAGATGTGAAGACAGGGCTTACCTGTTTCCACTCACTTCTTTCTGTGTCAGATGGCCCAAAATGTCAATAACTCTTCTATGTGGACAAGGAGTAAGATCTTTCTAAGAGGCCAAATTTTGGTAGTGAATTAATTTTGCATGAGTGTGAATTATTTTGGCCTTTCATAGTAGGCAATGTCACTTTTCTTCATCATAAGACAATGTTTAGGGTCCAGTTTTCAATTCTGACTCTTCCATGGCTTTTCTTCCAAGAGGAGCCAAAGCTGTGATTCAACAAGAAGCTTTTGCCTTGTAGTCTCTGCTGCGTTGTGGTGTTCTTATTCAAACTACTGTTTTCAGTGGAATATAGAAAATAAGGAAGAGAATATTTCTCTCTCCTCCCAAGGAAGACAGACAGAAGCATTTGTCTAATAAATCACCCGAGGCAGTTAGAAGGGAGGCAACTTTGTTATTATTTCCCAAGATAGGCCAATTCAGCTTGGGATTGTCATTATTGGGACAGTTTTCTGCAAGGAAATTAGTTTAATTCATTAAATATTGTATAGTCACCGACTCTGTGTTGGGTCCTGTGGAAGGTTATCTGTTTCAGTCAGGATAGACGAGGTTATGCTGCGATGACCAACAACCTTCACAACTCGGTGGAGTACAAACAAATGTTTATTTCACACTGAAGGTGTGTGTTTAATATAGGGTCACAGCACAATTTTGCTCATCAGAGTCACTCAGGAATCCATCTTGAAGAGATGCTTTTGGACACATTCACCTATATGGGCTACAGCTGGAAAGATGTGGCTCAGTAACTGCAACTCAAAGTGTTGGCTCACTTCTGCTCCTATTGCCTGCGCAAAGGAAGCCGCATCTAACTTCCAGGGGTAGGGAAGAAGAACTCTGCTGTGTGCTTGGAAGGAGAATAGGAAGTATCTCGTGAACAACTTTACATATTGCCATCATGCACCAAACTTATGATGCACCTTCTCCTTAGTGTAAATCTCACATTGGCTACAGAATGGGACAGGGAAGTGTATGTGATTCTCGTTCGCTTCCCGGTGCTTTGGAAGGAAGTAACACACAAAGGGTGACTGGATTGATGTTATTTTTCATGAGCTTAAGGAAAACACAGATGAAATCCTCAAGTTATTTATTCTTTGTGTTGTATACTTACAGGGCAGGCAAAAACTGTACTAGGCCATTTATCTATATTAATTTTTTAATCCCATCAAAAGTTTATTTACTATGCATGACTTTTAGTTATTTATATTAATGTCCCATGGACTCATGAATTATCTTTTCATTCAGGCTTTCATTTTCATGTACCAATTGTCCCAGATAAAACTAGGGAGGATCACTTCAGGCTGAATTCTAGGAATTATTCTTTTCAGCAACTTTATTAAGATATAGTGTACATATAATAAAACATCTCTATTTTGTAACTGTATGGTTTGTTGAGAGCCACAGCCGAGTGGATGATGATAATTAAGTTAAGCTGTGTATAATCGCTGTGACTAGATGATGCTGGATTGAAACAGGCTGTGTATTCAGTTGTATATTAGACCCCTGCTGTCTAGCAATAGGGCGGCTCCTGCTTCCTCGGCACCTGCTACTTTTGAGTTTCAGAAAAATACAAAGACCAGTTATTCAGCTGTTTATTGCAAATTTTTCAAGAATCTGCATGCCAAGTGCCAGGCTAATTCCTGAGGACACAAGGATTAAAAGACCTGTCTTCTGCCTTCAAGGAACTTACTATACACTTGAAAGGCAATCATAAATGTTAAAAGATTTTTAGTTCTTGCAGTGTGATAGATTGACAAATGCACAATGCATCCCATATTAAACATTAGAAATTCTGGAGAGAAGTAACGAAAAAGTCCAAAATAATGGTTGGGAAAATTTACCAACAAAGGTCCTATGAAAACGTTATGGAACAGAAACTTACCTTACCTTGTATGTTGATTTTATATACTTCATTTAAGGTGCAGTTTCAATGTATACTTTTTGTCAATTCATAAAATATTATTAAATATTTAATGATTCAATTAAAAATTTAACACTTTTCTCGGGATTCATGCTTAGAAGTGATTAAAATTCCTGCACTACCCAGAAATAAGTATTACCTCAATAATCCCACTGAGCACTAACAAATTGAGGATGTGGTATCTGAGAATTTAATTCTAATTTTCAACATTAGCCATATCATATGAAAATTTGGTGAAAAATGGGAGAAAAACTTGAGGTGTTCAGATTCTTTTGTTCCAGGACTCTTCACCACCATAAAATTCTAATCTATTTTCTCCAATATCACTCTGATTGCTTTTACCCAATGATCCAGCTGTTCTGTCAACTTTCATACCTCTGGACCTTTGCACAAGCTCTTTCTTCTCCCTATGATGCCCAATCTGTCTGGGCATCTTCCCAGAAAAATCCAACTTTTCTCTTTAACACTCAGTTCAAAAACCATATTCTCTGGAAAGTTTTCCCGAAACATTTTCTTAGATGTTACCTTCACATATCCCCACCCAAGCAAAAGCTATGTTTTGCCATGATTGTTAGTCTTGGACTCTTGGAGGAAGAGGCTTGTTTTTTTTTTTTTCTATAAATCTTCAGTTCTTCACTGTTAGTTGGTTTTTCAATATTTATTGAACAATAAGCTGAATAAATACTTATGCTGATATTATTAGACTGCATCTTTCTTTTTGGCTGATAGTCTCTATAAATACAAGCTCTTGATTGAAATAAATTTCTTTGGTCAAAAAGAGGGTATGGGAAGAGCAGCTTAGTTATCATATCCCAAGGCATTTAAACGGGTGTAAATGCTCAACCTGGGGTTGAGTACAGGTTCTTCCAGACACAGGCATGTGCTATAAATCAAGCTCTGAATCTGAAGTTAACATCTTGTTCAATTTCCTATTACCTTTGAGCCTAAGTTCTTTAATCTTTAAAGATGAAGACAGATGATAAGGCAGAATTTTTGAGATGGATAAAATTAATATACATAAAGATCTCAGCTTCCCTTAATGTTCAGTAAGGAACAGTTGTTCTAGGAGGATCCTTTGCACTTGTAGAAACTGCCCAAAGAGGTAAGCATTCTGAGGCAGGTCTTTCCTCTGCATGGGGTGCAATGGGAAGCACACTACAGAATGATTTCCACAGCACAGGAGCCTGTTGCTTAGAACTGCTCTTGTGAGACTGTACCCTAGTAAACACAACTCGTTGGATACATGTGAGTCATGAGCATTTCCCCATTTGGTTATGTAAGTCCCGCCCCCACCTTCTTAGCTCTAGGTCATAGATCAAGGGTCCAAGAATTCTTTGTTTCTTCCTGCCAAGCCTGACATCAAATGTGCTTGCCTTCACTGCTTTCAGAAATAATCAGGTGTTGAAAGTTCTGACTAGAAGGATTAGAGATATGAATAACAACTTGACAGATCGAATCAGATACATTCTGATTTGATTACATTACTAAGTCAATTATTATTTCTTGTCACATTAATTATGACAAGAGTTAGAAAATGTGTCTTCCAATAATTTCCTAACTAAATCACAATGGCCACATTCCTCATGGTGAATCTGTGAAAGATCAAGGCTACATATTTGTGCTGACAGTGGAGGAGGGACCAGAAAGAGGGAAGGATTTTTATGTGTGTCTATTCATTTATTTATTGAATAATTATTAAGTCTGCAAATATGAAAAATAAAAATATTTTGCCCCTGCTACTCTTAAGGAGCTCATAGATCAGAGAGTGAGTCAGACCTGTGAACACAGGTCCATTTGAAGTTTCAGGTGGGAGGTGGAAAGTATGGGAGTAGAGGGAAGCTCCATTGTGTTGATGCATTCAGAGAGATCTTCAGAGAGGAGTTTTTATTTGGAATTTTTAATTTGTATTTTATGCTATTTTGCATCAGTTCTACCCCGAAACTGGGGAAGTACTTGGAAACTTATGATGACAATGTCTGAAAACAGTCTTTGCTTGATGTTCAGTAGCCTAAAAGTAAGATTTTCTGATTAGAATTAAAAAAAAAATAGGAAATGTTTAGTGAGCAAAATCATGGTGAGAACAAATCACCCAGGAATATCCTGAAAGGCTCCTCAAGACCTAGAGAGCAAACATGCTGTCACTCTGCCCCCACAAACAACACAAGCACCCAGTTTTTAAATGGGACTAAGGTGTATTTAATGTTGAATCTAAATATAAAGGATTAATTTGTGTACACACACACACACACACACACACACACAGTGAGTTGGGCTTAGCAGTCATGATGAAAAAAAAGTATAAAATTAGGAAACCGGGAAGGGTCCCCCGCTGAATCAAGGGCATGACTCAGCACCTGACACCACCCTTAAAACCCATACACTCTCTCTCTCTCTCTCTCTTTCTCTTTCTCTCTCTCTGTACTCATGGTGACCCAGGCAGCATCAACAAATGGTGACTGGAGATGGAGAAATGCAGAGAGACATTTTTAAGCAAAGCAGGGGACAGGTGGGACATGGCACTCTGATGCAGGAACAGTGACCCAGAACTAGCTCCAAAAGTTTATTATATAGGGTCTTATAATCAGGAAGTTAACTACAGGACATTTAAAATTCTTTAAGGCTTGTGAGTTATCAAGAGGTTTCTTTGTGCACTAAAATGTTACAGAGATAGAAACATTTTTGCAGCTATCCTACTGTTGCAGTGTTAGGAGCATCCAGCTATTATCCTGTTGCACCAAGGAAGCCCATTGTCCTGGAAGTCTGACAACTATTAGTGACAGAGCTGAGTGTTAAGGATGTTAAAATCTTTGCATTTTGGGCAAGGAATGTTACCCAGTGTTCGGTTTTGCATACACCTCAGGATCAATCAATGACTGGGGGCTCATCTGCTCTCCACAGGTACTGGGGATTGAACCCAGGGGCACTTTATCACTGAACTACATTCCCATCCACTTTTTATTTTTTATTTTTGAGGCAGGTCTCAAGTTGCTTAGGATCTCACTAAGTTGCTGAGGTTGGCTTCCAACATGTAATCCTCCTGCCTCAGCATCCTGAGTTGCTGGGATTACAGATGTGTGCCACCACACCTAGCTCATATAGTCCTCTTGAAGAAGATAATATTCTCAGGGGTTTTTTTTTTACTGAGGAAATTGAGAGTTAGAGGGGATGAATAATTAACCAAGATCACCCAGTTAATATATGACAGCACTAAGATTTTGACTTCATTATCACAGGTTTAAAAGATCATTCTGTGATGATTTTGTAGCAACTTGAAATGTTGACACTATTTCTGTCAAGGTGGGTTAAAGCAAGTATATGACTTGCTTCAAGATCATAGAGTGATTTTGTGGCACTCCAAACATGAAGCTGCCTCAAAGTAACTTTCTTCTCTTTTCAACTGTGCATTAAGCCATTTTATGTTGTCCTGGAAACTTGTGATTTACATAGATATGGTATAAAGTGAACAACAGAGAACAAGTGATTCTGCTCTGCTTTGTCTAGAAGTTTTACAGGAATTCAACATGATGTCAAATTTGAGACACTAAGCTCACTTTCTTGTTTAAAGAAGTGGAAGGAAGAGAATCAATTAAGCACTTGGTCAACAACAAAAATAGCTAACATGAATCTGACATATATCAAACAGTACTAAGTGTTTTGCTTTGGCTTACTGTATTTAGTATTTAGAGTAACACCATGGGGCTGAGCTGCAGCTCAGTGGTAGAGTGTTTGCCTAGCATTCCCAAGAGCCTGGACTCAGTTCCCAGCACCACACAAAACCAGAACCAAAACCAAAAGTCAAACAAGTAAAAAGCCAAAAACCTAAAATGCAGCAAAAATATCCTGAAATAGGTGCTGCTATGTATGACTTTTACTGTATGGAAGTCGAAATTGAGGAGCAGAGAAATTATATCTCTAGCCCCAGATCACAAAACTAAAAAGAGGCAGCATTCTCACCCTGGTATGCTGGCCCCAGGGCTCATGCTTCACTAATGTGTTCTTATTTATTTATGATAATATTAAGTATTTTCATTGCCATTTTCCAGATGAGGAAACCTAGGTTCAAAGAAGGAGAATTAAATGCCTGAGGGTTCACCAAGAGCAAGGGGCAGAGATAGAATTTTAAACCCATAGCACCGAGTTTGGTTTGGGTCCCATTTACTGACTCCCAGGTGCAACAGAGGTGTCCCATACAGAGCAGTGCCATCATGGCTCTTGTCTTACCTGGCTTCCTCCCCTTTCTCAGGACTTGCCCTAAGAGAGAAGTGTCATTTGCTACTGAGTGCTTATGAAATTCAGAAGAGGAAACTGGGGCTCAAAAGAAAGGGAGAAAGACATTACTATATATTGAGAACCAGTCAAAGGCAGCCAGAGGACATTTTTTCTAGTGTTCTATCTTGGTACCTCTCTTATCCAATATCATTGATGAAACATTTCAATCTGTGGGAAGATTATCAAGGGCATGAAGCTAAGATCTGAGGAGACATTTTAAAGTAAATTAATGCATTAGGTAAATACATTAATCCAGTATATTACATGGGATGTTTTTAAGGTCAATTAATGAATTTATATAAGAATTAAGTTACCTTCCTATTTTAGGATCTCATTTTGTATGATTCTGCTTATTGGAATTTTCAGGAGCTAAATTATATTGTTCATCAAATTAAAAACCTTTCTGTCTGAATTTAAGGGACCAGTGAAAATGATATCTCAAGATTTAATTCATTTCTAACAGATATTATTGAGGGACTGATGATTTCACATATTGTGATTTTTAAAAAATTATTCCTTTATTTACAAATAAAATTGCATATATTGAGGTTTTGAAATGTGTGCATCCCATGGAATGGCTTAATCCACTTCAATAGTGGCTTTAAATAACCCTATTAACTGGACCGATTTTGGAATCCATAAGAACACAGCAAATTCTTACTCACTTTTCAGCATTTATGAAATTGGTCCAAACAGAGTTCTTTTTGCTCTAACTTTTTTACTTTTATACAGTAATTCTAAATTTTTTCAGAAGTTGAACATCTTTCTAATACTCTGTACTGAGGAGGGAGGCAGAACTTCCTGTGTGTGGGAAACCCTTTGGTTCAAATGGTTGCTGCATAGGCAAAATATCCAAAGACTGTTCATTTGAAAATTATGAGTCCTTTTCATCATTTTACATTGCATTATTTGTTTTATGGACTGTTCAGTATGCATTGCACCAACACTAATTACTGCACTAATAAGTCAGCATGTAACCAAGATGTTTTGCCATTATAATTACAGCCACATGTTGTTGTCCTTCCTCAAATAGTCCAGGCTTAATTGCATCATTTTTCAGGAAAATTTATGTGCTGAAGCTTAATTCAAAATTAGTACATGAATAAATGAAGTGCAAACTATTTTTCTGTAGTGACTCACATTCAGAATAAATGTACTAGAGCGGAGAGTGGCCAAGATTTCATGTTCCCCCTTGTCTGTGGTTATTTCCATGATGGACCTCCAGTGGCAATTTATGGAACAGAGGTCACAAAATGACAGAGGAATCTGAGTGGACGTGCAGAAAGAACATTGTCAAGGAACTGGAAACAGGGGTTCTGATGTGTGCCATTCATTTATCATATGAATCTTGGGGGTAATTTTCCCTTTCCAAGGTCTCATTTTGCTCACCAGAAAATTGAACAAGTTGTTCAAATGATCTCTGGTTCTCTCTAATTCTCCTATCTAATAATGTTTCACTTTATGAGCTTAGTTCTGTGAAGTTGATTTTAAAAGTCTGCCTGCCTTTAAAAGGGTTATATTCTTTGCTGTGTTAGGCAACTTTCTGTCACAACAAATACCTGAGATAAATTATAAATAGAAAAAATATTATCTTGGTTCACAGTAGTGGAGCTTCTGATCCATGATTGAGTGGCCTCATTGCTTTGGGGCTGGTGGCAAGGCAGCACATCATGGTGGGCATTACAAAACCTCTCACCTCATGGCTGGGAAGCTAAAGGTAGAGAAAGCCAGGATCCCACTCCTGCTTTCAAAGGCATGTCTTTAAATGACCTAAAAACCCCCACTAGGCTCCCCCTTAAAATTTCCACCACTTCCCAGCAGCATCAAACTAGGGACCAAGAATGTAACACATGGATCTTTGGGGAAAATTCCAGATCCAGACTATAGCACTTTTCCATACCCAAAGTTCAAAACTGTGCATAAGATGAAAGTAAACACAGATCATCTGAGCTCTATATTCAGTAATCACTCCCATTCCTAACATTAGCTAATAGAGCCTTCCTTACACTTTCATAAATTTACTTTTATCCTTCATCTCTGCTGTTACCTTTCCTTTCCATCAATAAAATTAAATATTTTTGTGTGCATACATGTATATATTGCTATCCTAGTCTTTGAAGTTGAAATCCCACTGCTGATACTCTTGTTTGCTAATGTAGATGAAAAGCTGTTTCAAGCCCCTTGTGCACTTTAAGTTCTAACATTTCTAACTATCTAGCACTGGTTGTAGGATGTGAAGATTGTCCCAGAAAGCACACTCTTTCTCTATTTCCCATAGAATGCCATGCTGTAGTTTGATATGACAATGAATCCCAGTTGAATTTATGACCAATGGCTTCTGGTAACCATTCACATTTTCTTTTTCTTTCTTTTCTTTTTTTCATAAGCTGTATTTATTAGAGCCCTCTGTGCCCACCAACAGTATTTGAGTAGAAAGAAAAGTAGGAGGAAAAAATAAAAGCAGCTCTCAAAGTATATGCTTTGGAGGACGTTAAATTGCAACTTACTTCTGCCCATTTGGACAAATCTTTAAAACTGGATTCCTTCATCTGTCAGTTGGAGATATTCCAACTCACATTATTAAATGAATAATATAAAAATCATGTGTTCTGCAAGTCCCCTAACATGTGCTGGTTGTCTGTATTCTTGAAGGCATCCTAACAGATACATAAAATTGTTGGTAAGACCATTCTAGGTAGTGAGCAATGGGCCAGCAACATTGTGAGGTGGGAAAACAAGGTGTGTTTAAGGAACCCCAAAGTGAAAATGAAGTTTCGTGAAGGAGAGAAGTCAGAAAGAAACATAGAGTAGTAGGTAGGGCCAGAGCTCAGAGGGTTGTGGATACCAAACTACAGAACGGAGCATTATGCAGGTTCCAAAAGGAAGGACTTAGTAATGAAACATTAAATGTCAGGGTAAGGAGTTTGCAGGGCTCCACCAGACACTCTTTTTGAAAATTAAAAAGAAATCATATCTTTCTCCAGACAGTCATATCTTTTTCATCAGTTAAAAGTATATCTTTATGATAAATATACAATTGTATCATATTTACTGAAAGAAAAGTGGTGCAGGACTGATGACACACACCTGGCATAAGAAGTGGGTTTATTGTCAGGAGCCTGACAAGGCTGCTCTGCATAAAGAAAGGAACAGCAGCAGCAAGGAGGGAGAGCAGCAGCAACTCACCTTGAATGTAACCTTTTATAGGCTTGAATCATGGTCATGCTCTAGGGGCGGGTTTAGTCTTGACTGACATGGTAAGCATCCCCTGATCTTGTGGAAGGAAAATTTGCTTCTTGGGAACAGAGACAGGCAGTTTTCCTATTTCTCAAAAGGGCAACAGGGAAACCAGCATGTCCCTTTATCTTCTCAAGGAGAGAACAGGGAAACCAGTATGTCCCCAACTCAGGGGCCAGTAAGTTGTCTCCTATCTCTCAATGAGAGAACATGGAGAGACCAGCAGTTTCCAGGTCTGTAGGTTTTATTTCAGGCTAGCTTCTATTTCTTGGGAATAAGAACAGTATTCCTAAAGGTGGGGGGAGGAAAATGACTGCAATTATAGTAACTTTTACAAGCCAACTTGGGCTCTTCTGAAACAGAGGACCTTGTGCAGGGTATAATTGCAGGAGAAACAAGAGCTTTCAACTTGTGGAATTTTATGACTCTCATTCGAGATGTGGGAAGTCATGGATTGATCTGTTCTTTCTTTAGAAAATATAATCCAAAGGCCTCTTAAATACCAAGCAGGGTGTCAGGCATTGAGAATATGGAGATAAAATGCATCTCTTGATATTGGTGAGCTACATTAAGAATGGATAAATAGAAATGTTAGATGTCAGAACAATCAGACGAACATTTCCAGGAAGAGTCAGAAGGGAGGAAGTTTGGGCCACTGGAATACCCTGGAAATGGGAGGTTTAGGCAATGTACTCGGCGTGCGTGAAGAAGATGCAAGCGTGAACTGAATGAAGCTGTTCTGCACAAGGCAGACTCATTGCAAAGAAATGCCTGATTGACTGTGGCTTTGGTGGCTAAAGAATCTGGACATTACCGGTCCTCTACTCCTGCCTTCACAAGACCACAAAACTCTGTTCCTTTCTCCACTCACAATTCCTTCCTTCCAGGCTGAATTCCTCTGCAATTAATGGATGCAAAGAATGGGAGTTGTGGGGAACAAGTGGAATCTGTCCCACACTCATTCAATTTCCATTAAATTACATGGTCTTGAAAGATAAAAGGAAAAGGTCTGGGGGAAAACACATTTTAGGTTTCATTGCATCACATACATTTTGGGTTTCCTAATCTGGGGCCTGGATATTCCACTCACTCACCCAGAAACTATGAAGGAAACCATTTCAGGGCTTGAATCAGTCATGTGGAATCTGGATCCCCCAAGACGAAGCCTCCCTCCAACTCAGAGGGATGTGGCAATTGCTTTTATGAGTGTTTCCATTTTTATGAGATTAGAAACTAACATTGATGAGACAATAGAAGAGTATCTGCTGTCTTCCATCTTTCTCTATATTTTCCTTCCCTTGACAAACATTTATTACATGCTGATTATGGAGCATTTTTCTAGGCCTCCAGGACAAAAGGATGGCATGTTACAGCTTTCAGAACAATCTTGTACTTTTTTGTTAGCCAGGTCTCAGAACACTTTCCATAAGACAAGTCAGGATTATCTTCACTGTTCAGTCTGGTAGCTTGGGTCCAGGATAGTTGCACCTTGCTTAAAGTTAGACAGTGTCTTAGTCTCTCCCGACTGCTATGAAAAAATATAGACACTGGGTGATTTATAAGCAATGGAAAACTTATTTCTCACAAGTTCTGAAGGTTGGAAGGTCCAAGATCAAGGCAGCATAAGAATAGAAGTCTGATGACCTGGTTCATAGTATCTGGCACCTGCTAGCTGTATCCTCATGTAGCAGAAGGTATGAGGAAACTTTCTGGGCCTCATTTACAAAGTCACTAATTCCATTCATGTGGCCTTGAAGCTTAGACTCAGTCACATCCCAAAGGTCCCACCTCCTAATACTGTCACATGGATGATTATGTTTTCAACATGTGAACTTTGCAAGGACCCAAACATTCAGATGATAGCATTTAGTTAGCTGATAATACGATTAGCCCTTTTTTATCCATGGATTCTGTATTGCAGATTTCACCAACTATGGCTTGAAAAAAAATATGTATTTTTTAAGGTGTGTGTGCTGAAAATGTGCAGATTTTTTCCTTGTTCTGATGCTCTAAACAACCCAGTATAACAACTATTCACACAGCGTTTATGTTGCATTAGGTATGGTAAGTAATCTAGAAGTGCTTTAAAGTATCTGGGATGATATGTATAAATTATATGCAAATACTATATTCATGTAGATAGAAACTTTAGTATCCATGGATCTTGGCCTCTATGGAGAGTTCTGGAACCAATCCCTCATGAATCCCAAGGGATGACTATACAGCCATCTATACACTAGACTAGAGGCAGGTCTCCTCATTCATTAATCTGAGTGAGGAAAGAAGAGAAAACTGCATAGCATTCTATAACTTTAGAAAATGTACTACAAAGCTCAAGTGTATGAGGAGGATAAAAATTATAGAAGAATAAATCCTGTAGTTCAGTTGGCTAGTTGTATGAGATTTTGCTAAGTTTGGTTTCTTCATATGTAAAATGAGACTGCAAGCTGGAAGTGATTTTCATACTTTTTAAACAGCTGAAATGTACTTTTCAAATTAAATACACTTCAGAACCTTCATACATAAGTCAGATTAAAATGGTTCTGCTCTAATTGAAATGGCAGCAGAGATGGATCCCAGAGCAGACCCACCTAAGTTCGATTCATTCCCTATTACCCCCAAACCACCCCAGTGGTCATTTGGGCCCTTGTAAGCTTCAAGATCCTGCAGATTCAGTAACAACACCCTGACCTTCATTTTCCTGGACTAATACTGTATGTACTGGTTGTGAGCATCCTTTGTCTACTATGGATATTACTTTCAGCTATATTATTTTGAGGTGCAGATAAGAAAACTGATGGTGTGATGGGCTAAGCAACTTCCTCAAGATTATTTGATTAATTTAAGATGGCTCCAAAACCTGGGTTCCTTGTTCTGCCTGGAGTTGCCTCTAGTGGGTCTGAAATCAGCCTGCATAGAAAGAAACTCCAGTACTATAGTTATTGTGTGCTGGGATCAAAGGCCTTTGGGAGTTGGTGAGTTTATCTCACTCTTCTTTCCTTGCGAAGAAGGTTTTCTGTGTTATTTCTAGTTGTGCACCATGGCATGTCAAACTGTTGCAGAATGTGATTTAGTCATTTTATGCAGATCAGTAAGAAAAAAAATCTGGGCCGTTATTGCTGGCTTGACCTATACGATTATAAGAAAGTAGAAAGAAGGGACAGAGAAATAACTTTTGTTAATTCATGCATTCAACATTGTTAGGTACTGTATGCTAGGTGCTGGTAATATAGAAGTAGGCAGAAGATATGTAATCTCTTTCCTTATCGAATTTGCAGCCCAGTAGAAGGAAATGAATAGTCAAAAGATTGAGAAAGTCTGAAAAAAACCCAAACTGATTGATACTGAAAAGGAAATGATGTTTCTATGAAAATACAAAACATCTAAACAAATTTGAAGACCTTCCTGAGTCATTGGCATTTGAGAAGATATATGGAGGGAAAGATATTAATCAAAGATTGAAAGAAAAGTGGTACAGGGAAAGTGAGTAGTAAAAACATGAGGAAGGAGATACATGTGGCTGGACTGGAGAGAACAAGATGGGAATAGTGTGAGGTGGGGCTGGAAACCAACCAGAATGCTTATTGTAATGTACCTGGTAGTCTGATTGATGGGTCGGGATTTTATCCAGAGTGCAATGGGGAACCACAAAATGAAGGTGTGTTGGCAGAGATGATGAAATCAGAATGGAGTTTTAAAAAGATCCCCTGGGTGTTGCATGAAAATGGACCAGAGACCTGAAATATAGTTCATATCGTTCTTGTCTTTAAATTTATCAGAAACCCTAAAGAGACTTTTGGAAACAAACAGTATTGAATCTAACATCTGATGTAAATGAAGACTTTTAGCACTTGAGAAGTTAACTCATGTGTTTATATGATTGAAATAAATAGATATGATTTTAAATTTGGGTTAATGCTCTTCTTTGACATCATATTCCCTTATATTCCTCATATTCCCAAAATATGTCACAATACTTACATTAAAGAAGTTACAAAAATGTTTTTAAAATGCAAGATGCCTGACACTAAATAGTCATTTAATGAATATTGATGATTTATATGCAATTTAAGTTTTAGTTTCAGAGCTGATAATTCTTTAGGTTATAAATGAAGTAAAAGCTACTTAAAATTCAGATGTTTAAAGAAGAAAACTAAAGAGATGATTAATTCTTGCTTATTGAACTGAACAATGCTGTCGATATTACATATGTTAACAGTTGGTTAGTTGCCATTTCCTGCTTGAGGAACATGTTCCCAGGAGCAGTCGGCTCCAGCCTGTTCCTGAGGCTGCACAGGTGCAGCTACGTCTTGGACACCTTGCCTGGAGGTGCCAAATGCACATTCTGACAATCTGAACCCAAAATGTATGACATTTTCAGTGTGATTCAGAGCCAAACTCTCTTTCTCAATAACAACCAATTTAGCTTAAATCAGGAGGCTTTGCTGACCCAGAGGAAAGAGCCAATGCTCATTTGGCAGCTGGAGCAAACATCCAGTTGCAGCCAAAAGACAAAATTGCCCCATCTACAAAAGAGTACCAAACACAGCAGCCTAGCTTTTCCAGGAAGTCTACTCTTGGTGCTCTCGCTGAGTCTCCTTTACAAGGCCAGCATACCCTTACATTTGTACTGTGAATACTGGTTGCTAATAACTCAGAATTTTGGGGGGATGGTAGCCTATGCAGGTAAGTAGGAAGGCATCTGTGATATCATAAAGAGAAATGTGAGACATTCATCGTTAAGATCATGAGCTGCAAGATAAGACAGCTCTGGCTGGGTACGGTGGCCCATGCCTGTCATCCCAGTGGCTTGGAGGCTGAGGCAGAGGGCTAGAGATTTCAAAGCCAGCCTTAGCAGAAGTGAGGTGCTAAACAACTCAGTGAGACCCTGTCTCTAAATAAAATACAAAATAGGGCTGGGCATTTGGCTCAGTGGTTGAGTGCCCCTGAGTTCAATCCTAGTACTCCCTGCCCCCCCAAAAAAGAAAAAAAATATTAGACAGCTCTGGATTTGGATTCAAACACCGTCATTAACTGGCCATGTGACCTTGGGAATATTTCTTTACCTCTCTGACTATCAATTTCTCCAGGGTTAAAATGAAGTGATTGGACCAATCTCAAAGTACTGCTATAAGAGAAAACCGTTGGAAAACTGTTTGGCTTTTAAAAATTTTCTAGATATTGCCTTAGATAACATAATACAACTGCACAGTAAATGCTCATTTATCCACTCAGTGACTATTATGTGTCATCCATAGTATGTCAGGAGCAGTTTTGTTCTATATAGAGAGATAAGTCTAAGTAGGGCAACAAGAATTATGAGTGACATGTATCATACAATGATGACACTGGGGGTTAGTGACCAACTATTTACAGTCAATGTGGGAATGATAGCCATTGGGAGACAGTGTGAATATCTTCATGTTTCTGTGTGATCATATACTGTCTGAACAAAAATTATTGGCAACATGGGTTAAATAATAACCTTAATATAGTAAAATACCTCCAAGAGGGAGGGAGTTAAAGATTACCTCACTGGAACTAAATGTTTAAGTCTCAAAACAGTATAAAGTCAGGAGCTACTTGCTAAGATTCTAAAAGTTTACAACAACTTTGGGATGTTTCCTAGAGAGAATTTGTTTAAAATAAAAAGGAAAATTTTATCTTTCTCTCTTAAAAAAAGGATGGAAACAGCTATGCAGTAGTTCCTATACATATTTCTGAATTCATAAATTTGGGATTCTTTTCTCTGGAGAATCCTTATTACTTTGCTCTGAGGGCCAGAAAGGAGCTTGGGGATCAGTACAGTTATTTCTGTCAGTAATAATAAACCCAATCTTTGATATAAAAACCTAATCCTTTCTTCAGAACAAAACCAGCATAAATGTTGAAAATTTAGTGGGATAAGTTGTTAGATAAGAAATCACAAGTACCCTGTTGGTATGAGCCATGGAGGATGAACTGGGGTTCACCAGGCAGAGTAAGAAAGCATATGGTGCCAAAAAAAATGGGCTAAAAGATGGACACATAAAAATAAAATAAGAGGCTTCTGTGAGTATATAGGCATTTGAATTACTTGTCACTTAGGTCTGTATTCATTTCCCACTATGTACAGCTCATCTCCTTTTTATTCTCATAAAGCAGTAATGTTCAACTGTCCTTAGTGCTGTCTCAGTGGTGACATATTTTGGGGAGTAAATATAAAGCAATTGTCTTAAGGTAATATATAGAAGATTAAACATGTTTTCCTAAGTGTCAAAAGCAGTGTGAATTAAAATAAAGAATTTTTTATTACTCTGAGGCATTAAGAGGCAACAAGGTGCCAACTGGAGCACCTGCATGGACCGGAGCACAGTGCAAGAAGGTTTGGAGGAGGAATGATTGGGTTATGAGAGACTCAATGTATGAGTTTACTGATGGGGTTAATTGAGTGATGACTGAAGGCAGGTGGGGTGTGGCTGGAGGATGGTTCCTGGGGGCATACCTTTGGGGTATATATTTGGTATCTAGCAAGTGGAGTGTCTCTCTCTCTCTCTCTCTCTCTCTCTCTCTCTCTGTCCTCTCTCTCTCTCTCTCCTTCCTCATCTTGATGTGAGCTGCTTCCTTCTGCCACACTCATTTGCCATGATGTCCTGCCTCATCTCAAGCCTAAGGAATGGAACCAGTTGTCTATGGACTGAGACCTCTAAAACCATGAGCCCCCAAATAAAGTTTTCTCCTCTAAAATTTTTCTTGTCAGGTCTTTTAGTTGCAGTGGCAAAAAAAAAAAAAAAGCTGACTAATACACTTGGTGTCATTTTTCTCCATCTTCGATCTAATAGTAGCTCCCCAGGGCTAGGAGATCCCCAGGGGATATTTCTGTGGTTAAGAGGTTTGAGATATTTAATCAAATATTTGGAAAGCCTTTGTAAGTCCACTTTAAATGAACAAAATTAACTTAATGATATAAGAATACAACCTTTACTCTTTGAATAATATTATTTTTGGAAGTATGCAAATATACATAGAGTTCTAAAGTTGGCAGGCAAAATCATAGAGATGCCAGAACAAAGTCACTTACCTTCAATAAGAGGGGTAATAAATCCTTAGGTCTAAGTACCACTTTCAGTTTAAAAATATTGTCACACACATGGTTTCACTGGATCTTTAAAGAAGGCAACCAAGAATTATGAGAGCATATCAGGATCCAAATTCTGGCTCTTCCACTCCCATATATATTGTGCAGATTTTCTAATCTCTCTGGAACTCAGTTTCTTTTTTTTCATAAAGCTGGAGAAACAAACACTTTGCAGAGTCTGTTGGCTGTTGGGAGATTGGATCTCAAATGCAGAAATCACCCAGCACCACATGCTCGTGTAGTAGGTTCTTAATAACTCTTTACTAGATGCAACTGAATTAAAATAGCTTGTTTAGTTTGTTTTGTTCTTTCTGGAGATGAAATGAAAACTTAAAAGATACAAGTGATGATATCAAAGTCATCAAAATATAATATAGGTGAGTTTAAAACCCAGATTTATATTCTCAAGATGAGTACTTCCCATGACACTGTGCTGCAGCTCTGGTCAGACCAGTTTTTGAGTAGTTCACTTGGGGGCAAAGAGAGTGAGTTTGCAAAATGAAATGTGGAAAAGTGAATAAAGCCCCACTTCCCAACCCACCAAAGATGTCCACATCATAATCCTCAGAATCTGTGGATATGTTACCTTACATGACAGAATAAATTTTGCCAACATGAACAAGTTCAGAATGTTGAGATGAGGTGTTATCTTGACTTCTCTTGTGAGACCAACACAATCACAAAATATATATATATATATATATAAAAGGAAGACAAGAGGCCAGAGAGGTGATGAGGTGTCATGCTGCTGGCTTGGAAGATGGAGGAAGGAGCCACAAGCCAATGAATGTAGGGCATCCTCTAAATTTGGGAAGGAAAAGGAAGAGAGGCTCCTTTGGAGCTTTCAGAAAAAAAAACACAGATCTATTGATTCATTTTATTATCTTACATTTCTGACCTCCAACAATAAAAGATAATGAATTTGTGCTGTCGTGAGCCACTGTGTTTATGGTAATTTGTTACAGTAGCAATATAAGACTAACATAGAATCTAAAACAAAATTTTAACTTGGAGAAAAGCGTGGAAAATTGAATTTCCTGAATCTGCACAAGTACATATGTATTGGCCATGAGAATATATCAAAAGTAAATCACTGATACTGCCTCTTTCTAATACAATTCAAGAAAATACATGGCATATGACATTGTTGTTTCCCCTCATTGTAAAATGGGAACAATAATAATGGGTATTAGAAAAATTAATAAGGTAACATAAATGTTTTTAAAATTATGAAAAGTGCATTAACATCTGTCAGTACCATATATATAAAGTTTAAAGTAAGTAAAATGTTCAATATTAATAATCTAGCTGGTTTTTCTAAGGAGCTATATAGGTAAATATCACTGCGGGAAGATTTCAGTTTCTCTGAATGAATGGTTTAAGGTATTTCCTCTTTATGCTTAAATGGGGGTACCTAGGCAAATATACTCCAAATATATTCATCACAGAATGTATTTTAAAAGATGCTGAATCCAATCATTTGGCAATGCCTTTATTTTCTATTGGGCGTTCAAGACGAAATATTTATAGGAAATAAAATGCTTCATTTGCATAGTGTATACTGGATGTCTACAGTTTCTTCACTCAAACTGAATCATTTGAATCCTACAATGACCTTTTGAAGTAGATTGTGCCCACATTAATGACCTCTTACTTAAGAAAAATCACAAGCAGCAAAAAGTAAAACTTCTTCCCAAAAGGTACACAATTGGTTAAAGTCATTTCAGGACATTTTGGGGCAAGTCCTTTTATGCTTGGTTGAACTGTATTTTAAAGAAATGTGAATAAATAAGAGCTAGGAACATCACTTGGGGTTGGAAAATCAACACCAAACAAAACAGGCATAGCCTTTGTCTTCATGGAAATCATAGTCTAGAAGAGAAGACAGGCAATTAACCAAATTATAATACCATGTGGTAATTGCAGGTGACTAAACCCAGTAAGTGACATATGGAGTCACAGGTCAGGACGCCTTGATTCATACAATTTTGGCTCCAACCGCAGATTTTATTTCTTACATAGTGAAGCCTCTTCTGGAAGGTAATTAATTCACCAAATTATCCAGGATTGACCTATCTGTGAACCCCATTTACCTGTTTTCCTCTTCTCCCTTGGTGTGTGTGTGTGTGTGTGTGTGTGTGTGTGTGTGTGTGTGTGTATGCTGAAAGCTAAAATAATGGTACAGGCAGACTAATTCAAGAATCACTGCAAAGAATCCCATTGAAGGGGTTAGGGTTCTGAAGATGTTCAGAGACATATAGTGGAAGTGACCTTTTTGCAACTTGAACTTCTTGACATTACCAAGTGGTTCCTGGAATAGGTGAAGGAAAGGGGCAGGATTCTTAAAAAAAAAAAAATTCCTACTTCTATCTGGATGAATCATTACTTTATGTGAAATCAAACTGTTTCAAAGAGATTAGAGAAGTGATTAATTTTATAAAGCATGAGCCAGAGTTATTGTAACTTCAATTAGAATAACAAACAAACTATAGAGAAAGACAATGTTTCTTCATTTGATTTCTAAATCTGGAAGAGTATGTCACTCTTATGAATGTGTGTGTGTGTGTGTGTGTGTGTGCGTGCGTGCTTGTGTGCACATGTCCACACTCATGAGGAGAGAGAGAGAGAGGAGAGAGAGAGAGAGAGAGAGAGAGAGAAGAGAAGAGAAGAGAAGAGAAGAGAAGAGAAGAGAAGAGAAGAGAAGAGGAGAAAGCCACCATGTGGAAATGCCCATTATTCTAGTGGCATGCTGTGGCATGCTCTGCCATAGTTGGAGAAAAACGCTTTTATAGGACTTCATTCTGAAGATTTTTCTTGTAGTGAGACTAGGATATCACCATTCTCAATCCTACCTCCTAATTCTTACATTAATGATGTTTTTAGCTAGGTAAAGCTCAGCAGTCAAATGTGTAGCTTTTAGTACCAGGTTCAAGTCCATTTGAAATATTGACTTGAAGAACGGTTTTATGGATATATGGTTTGAAATACACAAAACGATGTCATGAAATGATCATCTCTCACATTCCCAATATCCAGTCTGTAGGCTTCCCCTAGGACCTCTCGATGGTGTTGACTTTCATTTTTTTTTTTGGGGGGGGCAGGGGGGTGGGTATCAGGGATTAAACTCAGGGGCACTCGACCACTGAGCCACATCCCCAGCCCTATTTCATATTTTATTTAGAGACAGGGTCTCACTGAGTTGCTGAGTGCCTTGCTTTTGCTGAGTCTGGCTTTGAACTTGCAATCCTCCTGCCTCTGCTTGCTGAGTCGCTGGGATTACAGGTGTTGGTCACCATGCCTGGCCTTTGACTTTCACTTTGGACAGCCTTGTCTTTCTTTCCATTCCCCAGCTTCCCAGGCACTATGCTTCATCTGAATACCTGCCTGTCACTGGGTCCTCCTTGTTTTTTTCATTAGCTCCTCTTTCTTTCCTTCCTCTCCAAGTCTGGTTTTTGTCCTTTAGACAAATTTTTCTCTGTTCCTTAAAAATGCTATAGCACAAAATAATTAAAGAGTCTGGATTTTAAAGTGTAAGACTGTAGAGTCACACTGCGTGCATTCAGCACAGGGACTAGCACATGGAGAGCCCAAAACAAAGATCCATCAACATCATCCTTGATGTCAACATTCTCCTTCTTGCCATTATCATTGTCATCGTCTTCATCTCTTCCTTCCTGGAGTGTTACCACAGTCTGTAAATCTAGCTTTGGCCACCGACCTCCCAGCTTTCCATCTGTCAGCAGACGTCCACTGGCACTTCTATTGGCATCGTTGAAGCCACACACCTAATTCCAAACTCAGTCTATCTTTCAGGAATTCGAATTGGAACTAAATTCCTTGTTGTTTAGGTTCATGATGAATAGGGCCTCTTATTACCCAGTTGAGAACTTGGTTCTAACTTCTAACAGTGTCTGAATAACAGAGATCCACATAGCAAGTGAGGCAACACAGACTTGTGGCCTCCGGAGAGTGCCTAGAATTTGTGAGCATTTCTGTGTTTGAGGTTCACCCATGCACATGCTGTCTGAATGTAGCCCACGGGTCAGGGCACACTACAGGTTCAAAATCCTTTCACAGGAAATTTTCTTTCTTGGCTTAGAGTGGCTTGCTTGATTTGGAGCCACAGCCGTCCGAGAATTGGGATGTATTTGATTCCTATATGAGAGACTGGACAGACCTTGGTCCCCAGCATTAGGCAGCAAGCTCAGCAGCATCACTGATACTCAACATTCATTCTATCTAAGACACCTGAATCCTATCCTTTTCTGTATTGATTTATTTCTGCATTTCTTTATTTGCTTTTATTGACTCAAATGTCTTAAAATGACTAACTTCAATGCATTTTATTTTCCATTATTCTCTGTCTATACATATTAAAAACTATGAATTCACACTGATAAATTAAATTTCAATGCAACAACAAATGGGTCAATTCTATTATCTTCCTGTCTATATTTCCAACTGTCTGCTTCAACAGTGAGCTATCTGGCTTCCATTATCCTTGTATTTTTCCTTACTTAATCAATTCGCTGGCACTCTATCAGTCTCACATTGTCATTCCATTGCCTTCTCCATGCAGATGACCTGTTTATTCTGCAAGAGCTCCAAATAATATATTAGTGTACTTTCTGTTGCTATAAAAAATGCTTGAGGACAGGTACTTTATAAAGAAAAAAAGGTTATTTAGGTCAAAGTTCTTGAAGAAAGGTCCATGTGTGAGGAATAACCTCATTGTATAACAATACACTCTTGTAATAACTAGCCCACCTGTGAGGCCAGAATTAATTCTTTGGGAGGGTGGTGCCTAATGAATTAATTACCTTATATTAAGTTCCACTTCTTAAGGGTTCCATCACTTCTCAACGTTGCCACAGTTGGAATGAACCTGTTTGGAACATATTCAAATCATATAAAAATCATAGCAAACCCCAGTACTGGGTCTCAGCCACCTCCCTCTCACTTGAGTCTTCACCCTACTCATGCTCTGATGCTCCATGCAAGGTTGACTCTCTAAAATACACACTCTTCCTCCTGCTTGAGCTGATGTCAAATCCCTGCCCACATGGGTGCCTTTTGCAGTCCCTATGTTGGGTTCTCTTTTTTGTGTATATATTTTCCAGTCTACTTGAGCTTTAATACCCACAGCAGTCTGTCCCGCAGGGAGATGATCATGAATGAGACCACCTTTACCCTCTCAGGGTTGATAGACACACTCCTCACCCTTCTTGGGCTCATACTCATTTCTCTGGGACACGGTGTGGTATTTTTTTTTTTTTTTTGGCCGGGAGGGCAATGGAGGAGGTTTGTCTTTTGCCATGCATGATTCCCTAACTGCCTGGGTCCCCATCTAATAAATGACCTTTTCTGAAGGGGAAGGGATAGGAAAGAGGAAGAGAGAAGGATGTGGCAATGACCCTCTCTCTTAGGATGGATGTGGACTTCTGGTCTACCTGTGGGTTGTTGCACTTTAGCTCTACTCACTGTTCTGGCTTTGCATTTCTTCCTTGTTTCCTACAGCTGGAAGGATCTGTGCAAGCTTAAGCATGTATTTTTTAAAAAATGTTATATTTCACTCAGCATATTTTAATATGCTCTGTACAGAAACAAAAGTATTCCTGGATCAGTCCATTCTGTTACGGTGGATATAATGACACCAGCCGAAATCAAAAGAATAGGTAAAGAGTTAAAGAAATAATGGTATATGGAGGACATAAAGATACATTTGAGAGTAGAGTAGAGTAAAAGATACTGAAAGCATAGTTGCTAAAGCGGAGAAAGTGAAGGACAGAATATGGTTCATGATGAGGTTGGAGAGATAGGAAGCAAAAAGGCTTTGTTTGTAACCTAAAAGAATGGGAGATCTACTCTGATGTCCTTATTCTCTTCCATAGTCATCTTTCAAAGGTAATGAGATGCTTCCACCAATAAGGTTTTCTCTTTTCCTATCAGATAGCCAGGTTAATGAAATATGGCTAAAACAGTGACAAATTATTAAGGAAAATTCACCAGGTCTTTCTTGTGCCAGATCCCAGACTTTTGTCTTCAATCCCTGCCTACTCTTTCTGGTTCCTGGTTCTGTCTTGCTTGAAGTTCAGCACATTTCTGACTCTCCAGAAGCTTCTGAAGTGAAGTCCCAATGCTTATTGGACTATCTGCCCTAGTGCTACTTCTGAAACCTCAGACAAAGCCTGTGACCCCCAACTTAGTCCCATTAATGTGGGCCCCCTACCAAGTCCCATATCACTTTGGTGAAATTTCACTTGACAAATTTTAGCTAGAGACATGGATCTTTGAAGACAATGGCATTTTCTGTTATTAACAAACATCTTTCCCCCCACAATGACTAGAACCTCATAATAAGTTCTCTAGGATGGCATTTGTATTTTATTTTTTACTTGCTAATTGGGAGTCATTGATTCTATCTTTGCAAAGAGACCGCTTTTGTTTTTCAATTAGAAAAGCTGAAAACAGAGCTCATAGGAATAAGCGTGGATTATAAGTACATGGAATCTCATCTGAGGACAAATTTAATTAACAAGCATCTATAAATACTCAGTGATGGTTAAAATGCTTGCAGGCTGTGCCATGGTGCATGAATACAATTAATTACAGAAATTTTTTTTCAGGAAAAAAGGAGATGAAATTGAGGAATAGAATAACGAACAAATGTGTAACACTTCAGCTGTGTCCATATGTCCTTGTGTTGAGGTCTTTAGTAAACTATTCAGATAAAGGATTTACAGTGAGAACAAAACACTGAAGTGGCTCATAAAATCTCTGAGAATCATAGATGATTGAGCTTTCCTCTACAGAGAAGGAAAATGCAAGGGGGACAACTCTATGAAATCTAAAAGAATTTGGTTTTCCAGTCCTGGTTACTAGCTGTGTTGCTATAGGTAAGCTACCTAAAGTGTGTTAGGAAACATAGACATGAATATGGAAGAGACATTCTAAATGCTTAGCAAATATGCCATACAGTAGGCATTCAATACATGTTAACCCCATCTCCTCTGTGTGAGCCACAGCTAAAAGCCCACTTCATCATATTTAAGTATAAATTGATTTTTGAAGCTGTCCTTTGGGAGTGGATGCACATTAACTTTGCTTGATTAATTCTGTAAAATGAGACAAGTACTTTGGGCTGCCAATGGCTTTCCTAGTTCTAGGAAATTCTGTATGTCAAAGTATATATAAGAAAGGCATATTACACAACTGAGTCTATGCTTCTTCAAACTGTTTGCCTTCCTAGCTCTCCACCCCAACCCAAGGGACCTACAGTACAGACATGAAATTGGAAGATGGAATGTGACTGCCCTGTCATTCCAATTTGGCATATCACAGACACAGGGCACAGTGGTTTCCTTTCCTTCCAATTGTGAGACTTTTTCCTCAAGTAATATTCAAGAAAAAAAATTGGAGGGCAGGATATTGTGATATATATTCATTTATTCAATATGGTTTAAAATGTTATTATTTCTGATTATAAAAATAATATCCAATCATTCTAGAACATTTGATGAATATAGAGTATTATTCCAAAGAATATAATTATCTAAGATCCTACCACACAAATAGGCATTTTCTTGCAAAATGATTCATTAAGTGCCTACTCTGTAGCCATGCTTGGCCAGGCACTGGGTATCAGTGATATTTGAGGCAAAGTTGTTGCTTTCATGGAGTTTGTTTTAGTGGGAAAGAAAGGAAATATGAAAATAAAGACACAAATCAATTATTAATCATGATAAAATCTGTAAAGAGAGTAAATAAGGTGGTGTTTTGCAAAATAGTGGCACATTAGATTCAGTGAAGTGGATAATGTAACTTCTCATTCATTTAATTAAGTGTATTAAGGATTGTAATGCAAAAAAAGAGTACATGTATAATGGCATAAGTTGGCATGATAATGTAACTTCTGAATGAAATCTGAAGGAGAAAAATGAGGCTTACATAAAAAAGTTGTAGAAAACCTTTCTGGCAGGAGGAAGATCAGGAAAGAAGTTTGTGGAAGAGAAAGGAGATCAGAGGGATTAAATGTTGTATTTTAGGGGAGAAACAGTATAAAATAAAATTATGACTTGGGAAATTAACACTTTATTTTATATTCTTCTAATATTCCTTCTATACATAGGCATAACATTATCCTGATCATTTTCTCATAATAGTAAGTATTTTCCTAGTGACAACAGGCCTTAGCCAACCCAATGGGGGGTCCAGAATGAATGTTTCCTGATGTCCCTTGTGGGTCCTAAGTGGCTGGCCCATGTACTCCTGATTTGGTTGGTTACTAGATGTGAAATACATTTAGAAGAGTGAAACGTGGACAGGATAATTCTAGAGTTGAGGAAGACCCTGGAGGAGCTGATAATAGCTAGATGCTCCCTGTTATTTACACTCAAGCACAGTTAAGAGAATCAAATGAAGCACTCTATGAGACAGGGTGTATTGCTAAAACTTTAGACAGGTGTTAGCTAAATAATAATAAGAAGAACATGACTATTGTACTGAGTTACAATCTGTTATAACCAGAGATGTGTCCATTGGGGTTTTGGTGCCTTAAACAGAACCCTCAAAAATAGTAATTTAAAGCAACAACAATTTCTTTAACTCCAGAGTCCATTGAATGGCTCAGCTCAATGGTTCTCTTACCCAGGTCAGGTGTGGCTAAGTTCTGTTGGACTTCCTTGTACACCTGCCATAGCTGGTGGGTTGACTATGGGTTAGGTGGCCTAAGAGAGCCTTCCTCATATGTCTAGAAGTTGGCAGGAGTAAGGAGAGAATGGTAGGGGTGATTGAGCGGTGCGTGTTCTTTTTCACAAGCACACTAGACTCTTTCACATGGCAGTGGTCACAGAGTTCCCGAGTACAGTGCAGTGTAAGCCCCCATGTGCAAGTGAGCTTCAGGGTGCAACTGTGTTTCATGACCTGCTTATGTCATGTTTTCTCATCTCCCATTGGCCAGAGCAAGTCATGAGGCCAACCTAGATTCAGTGGTGGAGAAACAGCCTTATCTCATAATTACAGGAGAAAGGAGACCACCAGGGACCATTTTTTTGTGATACATCACCAAAGGATCCATTAAGTACATATACATAGGACTGTTGAAAGTCAGGATTACAGCTGAAAGTCAGTTCACCACAGATGGTTCCAATGAACAAAGTCTAATAATAAGACAATTTACAGAAATGTGGGCAGGATTAAGGAAACAAAGGAGTGGTGAAGGACCCAGATAACAGCAGCAGGCAGAAGTCACTGTTACCCTCTAGGCATGGCGGGACAAGGAGAAAATATGAGGTGAGAAGTGAGAGTATTGGAGAGACATCACTTCTGATAGGTGGTGTCCAGCCAGGGATCACATAGCAAATAAATACAAGGCACAATGGCACATTCCTGTCATCCCAGGGACTCAGAAGACTGAGGCAGGGGGATTGCAAGTTCAAAGCCAGCCTCAGCAACTTAGAGAGGTCTTAAGGAATTTAGTGAGACTCTGTCTCTAAATAAAGCATAAAAAAAGCACCCCTGAGTTCAATCCCTGGTACCAAAAGAAAAAAAGAAACACTGTTTTAGCTTGCTTTTCTAAGAAGCAGACTCTAATAAAAGCTGTCAGGACATCCTTGATGTTCCTGTTTTCCTATCAATTTAATAGGTTCCTTCAGTTCCTTTTAAGAACAGGCTCTGTAAGTTATTTTTTTAGGATATTTGCCAATATTTGAATTTATAAACTGGTTATCTAATGGCATATATTTTAATATTTTTAACTGTATAAATCAATTGTTTCTGACACCTCTAAACTGTAAAACTTGAGAATTTATTTATTTATCTTGCTTATGAAAGAATAAAAATCACTGGAAGAAGGCTCAAAGATACTTTAGCCCTGCATCTTGCACTGATCAATGCATGCCCTCTGTAAGTGGGGGCCTGGCACCTTGTGCTTAAGGGTGATCTTTTCTTGACTAATTTATTGTTCTGGATTCTACCATCTATTTAAGAATTGCTATGTTTCCATCAAGATGATTTGGGCTGCAAATAACAAGAAGCATTTCTCAGCATAGATTAGACAATAAGGACAATTATTATTTCTCACAAAAAGTCCTGAGGCAAGGTAAGTCTTTAGGTTGATTATTTCAGTAGATCAACAATGTCATCAAGGTTTTCTTTGTTTCTCATCTCTACCATTTCAGGATGGTGACAGCAGTCCCATGAATCACATCCGGATACAACTACATATAAAAGGAATAAGTGTTTTTTTTTTTCTGAAAGGTGCAAAATATTTTCCTAGAAACAGCCCAAGAGACTTTCCATTACATTTCACTGGTCAGAATTAGAACTGTCATGATAGTCTGAGATCAACCTTCTGGGAGAGAAATGGACACAGAGAAGTCAAGTTCATGGACCCCATTTATGTTTCCTCTCTCATTTTTCCTGTATCTCTTCTTAGCATACTGCACAGAGATGGGTTTAGGAAAGGAATGTAGGTGTGAATAAATGTAGGGGAAGAGTAATCTATTAGGGTCTCTTTCTCCACCTCGAGCATCAAGGGTTGATTCCTTACTTGGAAATATTTGGCACATATTACATGTGGTGGAGTGAATTGAGTCTTGGACTCTGAAGTCCAACTGTTCAAACCTGATTTTCAGCTCTACGTTCACTATTTAGATGATGTTAATAAATTACTTATACACTTTGTGCTCTTCTTTTCCGATTTTAAAAGTAGAAATATAATTGTACCTATTTCAAAAAATTGTTCTGAGGTTGCATGCATACATGGATGCTAAGGCGCTTACAAAAATTCCTGGCATGCTGTAAAGTATTATTAAGTACATCATTATTAAGTAATTGTCTTTTCCTCTATGTGAAATTAATTAGCTTTAT
The DNA here is from genome assembly GCF_045843805.1 of Urocitellus parryii. NCBI lineage: Eukaryota > Metazoa > Chordata > Mammalia > Rodentia > Sciuridae > Urocitellus > Urocitellus parryii. The sequence continues at coordinate 42,715,359 of NC_135541.1, read as the reverse complement.
AAAGTAACCTTTTCATCTTTTTAATGAAATAAGAGTAATTTCCTTCAGTTTAGTTGTAAAGATTAAATTAGGTGTATGCAAGTCATGTGCACTAAGTTCATGTTCAGTAAATTTTGTAGGTAGCATTATTCAGTAGGACATCATGAACTTCGAAATCTATTAAAATAAATTCAACTCCCTGATCAGCGTCTTTTTGAGGTGAGGCCCCTCTTTTCAAGCTTAACAAGTGGAGAAAAATTCTCTGATAAAAAATAAGGAACAAATTACTTTGTTTCATGAAAGTTTTAAGGGTTGAGTGAAATAACTTTATCTATAGTACCTTTCCAGTAGTGCCCAGCAAGGCTTGTCAAATTTGCCAGGTGACTGAGCACATTTACTTGACTTATGTAAGGTTCTAACCAGCTCTCTTTTGCTGAGAACCTGCCTTCACCCAACCACTTTTCTAGAGTCTGTGAAGGATAGTAAGAAGCAGAAGATGTGGCCAGTATGAGCTACAGAGGTTTATTGCTAACCTATGACTTGCAGACCAGTCACCCATTAGATAGTCAGTTGCTTTGCAGATGTTCTGAGTGAATGTTCCCAAGGAAGCCCAACCCTATCCAAAAGCACCTTTGCACAGATTTTCAAAATTCTTTGTCATATGAGTTTAATAGTGAACAGCAAAGATTTTCTTTTATTCCTTTTCATTTATGATGGTTGCCAGAGTTCTCTTGAACCCTACATTGAACAAAAATTAACCCAGGTTCCACAGTTAGTATTATATGAATACTCCCAAGGCCTCTCATTTCTTGAGACCCTCTTACAGCAAGCATTTTGAGAAGATCTGGACAGGTCCTAGCCCTAGACTGTGGCTTCCTATCTCTTTGCTCCTGATATGGGGCCATGCCCATTTCTTCTTTCTCTTCAACCCATTCTCAAAGAAAAAACAAACTGCAGAAAGATCGTCTCCTCTTCCTCAAGCCAGTAACTGAACATGGTAAGACGGGAGAGTGGCAGAGCCAGAAAAAGAAGCTGCCTTGACTCTGCCAAGCACTCTTCTGTGCTGCCAATTCCAACTCTTTGTATGCAGACAGTCTGTGCAGCTCCAAGGAGGACCCGCTTCAAGCACCGCATCTGCCCGGGGCTCTTTCCCAGTATAGTTTACTGCTCTGCATTCCTCCCCTGATGGTGTCACTTTCTGATCCCTCTCCCAGCCCTCAGCGACAGCTTCCTGTCAATTGATTCTCCCCCACAAGTCTTTTTTTGACAAACTCAGAGATGCAACAGCTGGTCACCCTTCAAGACTTTCACGTCTCTGCTGCCACGTACACAGATTTCTTTCTTCTTTATTGATTTTTTTCCCATTTCTCATCTTCTGCTTTGTAGGGAATCAACTAACAGTTTACACTGTCTTGTATTGCTCAGTTCTCTCTATTTGAAATCCCTACCTTGTGGCAACTTCTGCACATATGGGCTTTCCAATTATAAAATGATAAGAAACAATGAGAGCTACTAATGTGTCTTTGTACACATTCTGCCTCACCGTTCAAAAAGTTATTTGCACAAGCCATCATAGCACAACCTCTCTCTGAGGTGAGCACCTGATGCAGGAATTTATTTTTAAACGTTTTTCTGAATGATGGTGTAGATTCAAAGTAATGATTTAAAAGGTTTAATTAATTTTACAAAAGTGCATCCATATTTCTACCATGGAATTTGTAAAAAGGAATATTATTACCTCTAAACCCCCCTGGACCGGCTTTCCTTCTCAGTGCTCTCCTCCTCCCCTTGGGTTTCTAATATAGCTTATGTTTAACAAATATTTTTTGGATGAATAAGTGAGCGAATGTGTAACTTCTACATATCAGGTATCTATGGCTCCATTGGTCTGCAAGGCAATCCCAGTGAACTATAACCAAAGGAATAAAACAATCCTGTGTATCACTAGTGGACAGTGATATAACTGAAAACCATCAGATTTTATGAAGCCAATAAAAAGCAGAGACAAAAGGAGCAATGTGCCTGGCATCCCTCCATGGCTCATGGGAATGGAAGCTCTTGTTCAAAGAGATGCACAGGAGATTTCAGTAAGAGCATCCCTGCAATCTGTATTTCAATATTCCTATGACTGAAGAATAATATTTTCTGAACAATATTTCTAGAATACCACAAATTCATGTCTTATAGAATGCTTGGTAATAAAATAATTATATGAATATAATAAAATAATAGAAATAAAATGTAAGTCCAAATATGATTTGTGCTTATAAATCTACATTTATAAAAATAAATAAAATGAAATGAAAACAAAACATTGCAACATATTTGATGTTGATAAATTATATTAGGTATTTTCATATCCATATTTTTTGGGGGGAAATTTAGGGAGAATAAGTTTCTCAAAATCCTCAGGCAGAATTCTAATCAAAAGAGCCCTAACAATACAAGTGCCTCCCTCCATCCTGTCACCCAAAGACCCTTCCCACTCATAAAATTATTATCACAAACCTTATAATGAACAGACAAAAAAAACTGCACCAGGTTGGGGAATAAAGACTGAGAATTGATCATTCAAAGAAACTGTTAAGAATTCCTGATAAATCTATGCTTTTAGGAGAAGTTGGAAGGAAGAAAAAGATTTGACTCTAGAGGATTAACAATGGGGCTAGGATGTGAATAAGAGGAAGGCCTAGGAGATCATAGCACATATTTTGAAATAAATTCCCACTGGTTTAATGACCTGAATGCAGTACAAAATATAATAAGTAGTAAATGGGACCATGGTGACTTCATTAAGATCTATTAAAGATATATTTGGCTGGGGCATTTCAGCAGTACCTGGCTCCTACCTCCCTGGCACTATCATAACAGGACCCTGGTCCACAAGGTCTTGGGTGGGTTAGGGTAGGGGATTTGGTGTAAGAGGAACTTGTCTATGCTCTAAAACTCCCAATCAAACCCATTGAAGGGAATGAGAACATTGAGAGCTAATTAGAAACCATCACAGAATTTACATAATCGGAACACCCTGTGTTGGGCAAGACTGGTCTAGATCATGAGGACAAATAAAATGCCACAATGAGAAACAAGTTGGAAGATGATTCTCCATGGTTCTTGTGAAAAGTTCCAGGATAGGTTCTGGCATTAATTGTGCATTCTTTGTAATGTTAGTTACTAAAGTGGCATATGGCTGTTTTGTTAAAGCTGCATAGACACATGTCTGCTCAAATAAATTAATGTTCCCATCTCAACTGGATGTTTTGGCAGGAATAAGGCACTTGCCAGCCAATATGTAGACTGACCCACAGAACGCCCCCAATGAAGGGTCAAAAGTGAGACATTGTATATTTTGCTGGTAAGCAGTTAGAGGCAGTCTGTTTCCCCTTAAATATTTTCATATCTATTGAGCTTTACCTAACATCCTATACAATACACTTGTGTTAGCATTTGAAAAAGCAGAGACAAGCTGGGAAATGGTACACAGAGTGCGAAGGTGGACAAGAAGTGTTTTTTAAGTGATCTGGATGTCCTAACCAGTGTCTATCTCATTCCTTTTAAAAACAGAGACTCACTCTAAAGGTGAGACGCTGGTGCACATAGTACACACATAAACATGTATGTGTATCACCATCTGTTTACTGGAAAGTTTGTAAAATTTGGGGGTTTATATGAGTGGAAAACGAATGATATTTTGTGCAAAGACTTTTTTACCCATTTAACCCTACCCCAAATCTTTTCAGACTTTATTGCCAGACTAAATGATTTCCTGTGTCCCCTACTCCATTAACCATAGGAGTGTGTAGGTACACCACAGTGACTCTGTTTTCAGTGTCATTTATTCAACTACACTACCAGGAATTACCCTCACTCCATTTACACAGGAAACACTATGTAACCAAAACGAGTCACATTTACAAGGTAGAGTTGTGTGAACAGAGATACATAAATTATATTTTAGGAAAAAGTGAAAATTTATTTTCAAACTTCAGTGATTATAGTTCTCTGAAGGGGAACAAAATATAGCCAAGTGGGCTTTCTAATCATTCAGGTCCTGAGTTCAAATTCTCACACCTTTTCTTACCAGTTGTGTCATTTTGGTTTGTCGCTTTGCCCTGAGTCAGCTTCCTTATTGGTAAAAGGATCATAAGTATTGCTGAGGGCCATTGCCAAGTAGGAATGACGCATCAAAATCTCCTTCCCAGGGTACCCCATGCTGCTTAGAGGACATTCAATGGGACATTGCATGTATGCTTTAGTAAGATGACCCTGCTCAAGGTGATCGAGGGTGGATCCAGGTTTGAGGAAGTATCCTCCAGGTTTGAGGAAGTATCCGGGTTTAAGGCGTTCCTGGTTTAAGACAATAGGGGTTTTAGGGAAGTTGCAGGTTGAAGATTATTGCTGCTGGGATTAGGGTGTTCCTGCTGCTTGTTCCTGTTGAGTTCTCGTGAGATTCAAATGGGATTTGGAAAAAGCCTCGTGGAGTAGGTGATTTGGGGGCGGCGGCATATTGGAGATTTCACCTGAACGTGTTTGTTGGAGGCCGGTGTGAGTTCGGGAATAAAGAATTGCTGTTTGAATCTACAAAGCTGTGTGGTGGCTCGTGATTCAGTGCCAGCTGAGACACTGGCAAAGTATCATGATTCAATAGAACATGTGAACAACTCTCAAAGGCCTAGTGCTTAATAATTATTCAAAGACAAGTTAGAAGACCTGATAGTGAGTGCAGCACCATGTGAACATGGGTAGACAGGATTTCTGCCTATGTGAATCAAATTATCCACGCTGTGTGCATGTTGAATGTGCCTTGGTGAGTTCCACCTTCATGTGTACCTACAAAGCTCCAATTTATAAACACAAATAATTGGAGGGAAGGCCAGTGCAGCAGAGGAGGGGAAGGGAGGGAGGGAGGAGTTACTGGGGACTTAAGTGGAGGTAATTATATTCCATGCATGTGTCATTACCTCAGAAAGAATCCCACTGTTATGTACAGCTATACTACACTAGTAAAACCTTAACAAGAATTTGATTCTCCTCAAACTTGGTTAATATGCACGTTGTGGATTTTGAACAAGGGCATGAGGGAGCTATTCATACACAGTTAGTTACATTCTTATGAAGGCTTTTTGCAGGAATTATTTTAGAGGTACCTAATTGTGGTAACACTTTTCTAGACACTATGGAGTTCAGAAAACCAATTGGCTGAAAATCTACCCTCAGATTATCTGAAATTCAATTTTACCAAGATTTCAAATTCCATATCTTATTAATTATTTTTATATCAACAAAGACATCACTTCCCAGTAAGTATAGATCCGCCTCTTGAAACTTGTTTTTGTTTTGTTTTAGTATTACAGAATAAGACGTTTCTCTGTCTCCATTTCAGTTCTTTCTTCTCTTTCAATTTCTGTCACCTCATGAACTATGTGTACTTCCCTGTCTTCCATGAAATAAAACCAAATCTTGGCCATAGTCCTTGACTATTAATAGTAATGTGGTTCTATCGTGTATTATGTATTCAGTATACTAGCATTATTTTGTTGGGCATAACTGTTTTGGGACTGGGCATTTGTATATAGGATTTTTTAAAGTCTTAGGTGTTATATTGGTACTAAAATAATCTTTTGTACCTCAGCAATGATTTAGACTCTGAAAGATGAGGCTCATAAGAAACTTGAGGTTCTAGGGATAGCGCTTCAGAAATTTAGAAACTGCAGTGACTGAATAAACAATGTTTCTACCCAAGTGTATTGTGCTCCATTTTAGTGGAACTAAATAGAAAATTAACTGAAGAGAGGAAACATTTGGACTTGAATTCTTTTGAACTTTAATTAAAATGCCAATTTAATTTTTGGAATTTCCTTTTACTCTGGGAATTTAATGATTGATTTAGAATGTCCAAACAGAGAACTTTTCGTATTGTAGGCAATGCATTAGCTTAAGTATATTTCTGCTGTCATTTGGGCACATGATGGAACCTGTGATGTGCTGTATTGGACAATGTGCCTCTGCATAATTTGAAATGGGTGTCAGAACAAAGAATGGACTTCCAGTCCAGGCACTATGTGGTCTTTAGTCAGTTTAATTGATAAACTCCACCGATCCACGTCCCTGATCCTCTCAGTTGGAGGACTGCTAGGTGGGCCATAGGGATCAACGAGGAGAAAAGTTCACATAGACTATCATGAGAAAATGCCCTCTACAGAAAACTGTAATGACCTCCTGCTTCTGGATATCATATCTGAATTATCCAACCTTGGTGCTCTTGGTGCGAGGACTACTCAGGACCATTTTTGTCTTGTTAAGCTGAAGAGCTTCTACTTTAGGAAGGCCACATACTGGAAGTTGACTGGGAATTCATTGTTAAGATCAATGAATTGAAAAGATAAAATTATTTAATTATAGGAAAAAGATATTTTTCTTTCCTTTTTATCTCCAGTCATGAAATAGATATCCCTTCTTTCTTAGAAGAACTAGAAAGCCCCTTTGTTACCTGTCCCCCACTGCCACTCATACTCAGATCTAAATAATTTTCACTGCCACTCACTCTCAGGTCTAAATAATTTTCTTCATCATGGCTTTATCTAAGATGACAGGCACTTTGCTCATTAAAGCACAGTGCATTTCCAAAAGGATATACAACTTAAAAGGTTTGAAATTCCATTCTGCTCTTAAAGCCCCAGCCACACTCTTTCCAAAACATTTCCATGTATACAGAAGAACATCATGCTGCTAAAAGAAGCTTAACTCCTCAGAGAACGAATGGCCTTGATGCTCAAACCCTCACCAGACACCATCTACTTAGGATGATAAGGAGAAACCATTAGTCCTAAGAGGAGAACTGATTTCTGAGGGCAGATGTTACCACAAATCGGACATTATTTAGGACTTGTGACACAAGTTCTAGAGGTGAGAAAACTGACGATGGAAGAGATTGGCAGACTTCCTCAGGCTCATATGGCTGATACATGACCAGAATCCATAATCTTCAAAGCAAAAAACCTCTGTCACCTTTGTACCTTCTTTCTTTGGGATTTTTGGAATAATCTGGAAACCACAGAAGCTATGATGCTGATGTTATGCTTCATATCTGTCTAAATTGGCCTCCAAGGGCATTAATTGGGTCTAACTTGAGACAGGTTTGAGCAAAGTGTCTGAAACTTTTGGCAGCACCTTACACAAGTCACCAAGCACAGGGTTCTTTTGCTATGACCTTCCAGCACATATTAAAGGGCTAGGGTATGTATGAGAAGCTGTTATTTGTTCTAAATAATGAGTCACTTTTCAGGATCACCAACTCCCTGCATTTTAGATGCCAGTCTCCTCGCGCACATGCTTTATGCTAAAGCACCTGTTGGTGATGGAGCAGGAAACAGTTGGCAGTGAACTACGAGTGTAAGAATCTGAAGGTAACTAGGTCTTATTACCGTATGCCTGCATAAAAATATTATTTGCCTACTGTGGATGGAGGAACAGAAGCCTTGTGTCTGCAAAAATATGAACATTTGTTTGGGAAATTTATGTTGATATATAACAGCATATGGTCTTTTTCATCATGGATTTATGTACAGGAGGCAAGCTTCATGTTCACAGTTAGAGGCATTAGAGATGGAGCCATGTGAAGTGACCCAGCCTGTAGCTGTTGGCATCTGTGATGAGAAGAACAGTGCCTGGCACGCATACACCATCACCTTCCTTCCCAAAGAGGCGAGGACAGCATGCCTCGTAAAGAAATTTGATCTTTGAAATTATCCAAGAGACACCAACAGTACCCTGAGATATGGACTCTAGCAAGAACTGCTGTAAAGGACCCACAGCATTTCAGAGCAGTCTCCTGGCATGGTGACCCAAACAAACACATAAAGTGAGGAGGAGCAAGAGTATATTCCTAGGTCTTGCTAAAAAAGAAAACATTCTTTATACCTGCTCTAAAAGATAAAAAGTGAGAGAACTGGAAGAACGCCTGTCAAAACAAGTCTGTCAATATTTCAGGAATTGTTTTACTGTTTTTTTCTAGAATTGATATTACATTTTTCCTTATCGATTTTCTTGGATCCATATTTATGCCATTCATTTCACAAATAGTTGTGGGGTTAAGAGAAAGCTGGGTTACATTTAGAAGGCTGGGGGTTTGAAATTAGAAAACTTAGATTCAAATTCTAACCCTGATATTTTCAGTAGTGTCCTGGAGTCATTTCGGAACTCAGAGCCACATTTTCTTTATGTGGTGAGGTTAATCATGGCCATGTCATTGGAAAGGTGTTATAAAGCTCAAATGTAGTAATAAGCATGAAAATGCTTTTAAGTCAGGGGGAAACATTGGAGGGAGGTTGAGGGTGCGGAGAAAGAGAGAGAGTGAGAGATAGAGAGAATGAGAATAAATAGGCATATTAAGATAAACCATGTGTGTATCTGCTAGTTTGTTGGACTGTCTTGACAAAATATTGGTCATTCCTCTGTGCACCCATTTCCCTGAGGTGTCCAAGTTTCCTCTTCTCATGAGAACACCTTCTAGGTGGGATTATGGCCCAGCCTAAGAAACTCATTTTAACGGATCACCTCTGGAAAGGCCCTATCTCTAGATACAGTCACATTCTGTGGTACTGGAGTTTAGGGCTTTACACACGAATTTGGAGGGACATATTGCAGTTTTATTTCTTTCACACATTATACTTAGGATTTCTGGCTTTGTGTAGATTTTTTTTTCTTGGCTTTCTTTCTTCATCATTTATAAGATAGAAGAAACAGGTCACATGCTTTCTTTTAATTATTACATTCCAAGACTGTAGGATTAAATCTATTAAAAATTTCAATAAACTTGGAAGAAAAAAAAAAAAAGATGGTAGCTTCAGTTTGAGGCGAAATATGAGAGAAAAGGAACTCTCGAACACATAAACACACAACCTCTATAAAATACCATGGTCCAGTTGGAATGTTTTCTTCACAGGCTGCAAAGAAACGCCATTTGAGGAAGCACACGTGTCAGCATTGACACATGTCATGATAAAGCACCTCGTTCCTGCTGCTTCACTCTGCTTGCTGACCCATTGCCGCCTCTCACCTGCCTCTCCTCAGGCTTCAGCTTCACTCTCCTGGTTCTACAGCTGCAGGATGTTCTCCTTTATACAGCCCCATTCCTCACTTTTCATTGCTACCTCACAGCCCAAGGCTTCCACAGACAGTGCTAAAGCAAAGATGTGTCCTCTCATTTAACACCAGAATCTCTCCTTTCTTCACAGCTAAAATCTTCTGTGCACAGGATGACCCCAGGTGTGGGTCTAAGTAATTCATTCACTATCTACTTGCATTTACATGTCACAGGTGTGGAAAGTGATCACAGGACTTACACAACACTTACTTGTCCTCTCTTTTGATGAGAAACCATTCCCCAGTAGGGGTAGCTGTGCCTGCTTTACATTTCCCCAGATCTCACATCTGTCATATTGTATGCAACTGCTCATACATTCTCTGTCTTCCTTGCTGGACAGCTGCTCCCTCAAGACAGGGACCATTCTTCATGACGTTTTGCTTTAATTTAGCACAATTCCTGTTGTGGAGTAGACGTTAAAAAAAACTACAAATGACAGGGTTATCTAGTGGTTAGAGCATTATCCTAGAGTATGACTGCCTCCATTTCTACTACCGTTTGATCTTTGGTAAGTTACTTAGGCCTATGTCATCTCTAAAAGGAAGATAATGATAACAATTATCTCAGAACTTTGTTGTGAGGATTCCATGAGTTAATATCTTTAAGCATTTAGAAAAATACCTGGCACACAGAAAACTTCAGAAAAGGTCAGAAGTTGCTATTATAATTTTCAATTCAGTGACCAAAACTTAGTTGGTGGGATGAGGGAATGAATGCACAAATGCATTCTAAATAGACATTTGGCAATATTTTGCCAAGTTAGTGTCACTAATAAAGTTTGGGGCATATTTTTTTTTCTTTTAAAACTCCATCAAACATCTAAAATGTCTTAAAACATGGACCATGGACCATTTGTGCTTTATTATCTGATTTGTCTTGTCAGCAATGATAACATGAGGCCTATCAGAATCACTATTCTGGCAGGCCTTTTTTAAGAGGGGAAGGGTTTTCAGAGGGGTGTGTGTTTTTCCTAGCTTTTCCAACAGTATCTGGAAATGTATGTGTATCAGAAACTTCCTTTTCACCTCATGTTGATGTATCATTTTTTAAACTATCTTTCCCAATGTTGCTGGCATGTAGTAAGGCCTTTCATTAGCATTTAATGAAGGAACGATTGAATGCCATCGTGAAAACAATTTGATGAAGTATTGCTGTTCATAAAGTTCACTGCTAGGAAAATATTGGAAAATTACAACTGGAAAATAACTGGAGTCAAACCTAGCTGCAGTCTTGGAGGTAGGCATGAGGTTGTAGAAGTCATTTAAGTTCTGTGAGCTTCAGTCTCTGATCAGTAAAATAAAGATAATTATATTCATTTTATGGTGCTATACAGATTAAATGATATAGTTAAGTTGAAATACTTGCTGCATAGTGATATCAGTGAAGGTTTTCATTTCCTTTCCTCTGGTGAGTCATCAGCAAAATGGGGATGTATTTTTGACATTTTTCAGTTTCTCATGGTCATAAGGGGATAGAAATGATAAATGAGACTGTGTAGTTATGAGCAACTCAGTGGGAAATGCTCTCCTCTATATCTCTAAAAGTATTTAATAAAAAAAATCCATGTTAAAAATGTCAACTTTATGATGGAAAATGAATGCCAAGAGCAGAAAAAAAATTTTTTTCAGTATTAAAGTTTGGGTTCAATGGATGGAATCTTAACTCTTGATTAGTCTATAGATCTACAAGCTGAAGATTATCTGTGAACTTGATCAAGATTGGAAATCTCTGACCTGAAATAAACTTTGCAAGGTCAGTATAACTTATAGGCATTTCTACTAATTATATAGACAAAAGAGTAAAAACTGAATTTGCTGCATTCGAAATGATATTTACATTTTGACCTATTTACCCTTTAATTGTTATAGAAAAAACTATTGTCATTTACTTATATATGGGAATCTGTCAATTGACTATAATTATTGTTGTGTTACTTGGAAGGAGGGCACTGCCCTGGGAGAATGGATATATGGTTTCTATTTCTTGTCCTATCCTCATTGGAACCTTGGTCAAATCACAGCATCCATCTAATGGCCCACAGGAATATAGGGCAGGCTTTCTCCCTTAAAGAGATGAGGTTTTGTACAAGAAATACCCATTTTTACCCATATGTTCCAAGAGTCCATAAAGTAGAGAAGTCAGGAGAAGTAAAGGCTAGGAAAGCAGTGGTTCATTTTAAAAGAAAGATTGTTGGCTTCATTTATGATAAATGTCATAGGGAAAAAGCCACATTCATCAACCATTAATCTGATTAAATTTTTATTTTGTTGTTGAGATTTTGTTCCTTTAAAATTTTTGAGGCGATATGTGGAATGGAAATTAGAAACTAAATTATAAATCAAAAGGAAATTTCCTTGTTTGACTCAAGCTTATGATTTTCTTAAGTTTCTTTGGGCAAATTATTTAATATCTTTTTCCCTGTTAAAAAGTGAATAAATTTATTATCCTAGATAATTTGTATATATTCTCTAATAAACAAACTTGAATTTAACCAAAACTTTTGCACTCTTATTGGTGCCTGATACTATTATTATGATTTTTTTTTACATTAAATAATAATTCCTGAGATGTTGTGATAGATTCTTGACATTATTGTAGAAGGTGCAGTCTAGTGGCGATGGTTATAAAATATACTGGTGAGCTAAATACAATGCAAGAAGTGTTACGTATCACCATAGAAATACAGGAGAGAGGTGGCTGAATCTGCCTGGGGTACTGGCAAGGTCATCAAAGGCCTCAGAGAGAGGATGACACAGAATTTGAGTTTTGAAGCATGAACAGGATTTCTGTAGCTGGAGAATTGATTAGCAAAATAGAGAATGGATATAAAAATATTTGGTAAAATTTGAAATAATAACATATTACTGTTATGCTACTTACTATTTGTGATATTTTTACAGTGTCCTGCTCTAGATGTTGTAAATAGAATATACACTTTTCTTAATTACCTGGTAAGTAGCACAAATGAAAAAGTCAACTCCTCTAATCATTATTTCTTTGTGTTCTTCACTGAGTGTCCACATGGAATCCCTACTTTGGAATTTGTTACACCAACTGCTGCACCATTAATTGGTTACCCCATTGCTTCTTTAACATTAAACACCAAATATCTACAAAAGTCACATGCACAGACTCATGGTAAGTGCTTTGCATACATATCATTTTTACTTTTGATGATCACATTATATAGATATTATTATTATTGCATTTACAGAAATGAAATTGAATACCATATAATTGATGTGACTTATCAATGACATAGACTTTGTTAGTAAGCTACGAAACTGATGTAGATTCCCTAACAAGTGTATGGGTTTTGGCCTAATACATTGGGTATATATAAACACACATGTACACAAACACACACACACACACACACACACACACACACACACGCATGCACATCTGCCTCAAAGTCTGGTAGAAGTAGATTGCTTTTCAATGATTTCCACATTCTTTCAATGTGATCATTCACAGAAGTGAGACTCCGTTTTCTTGTCTGTGTAATGTGGTCATAACCCCTTGCTCAAAGATAATTGAGCAAGGTACACAATTGTGTTCTGCTTGCTTGACCTGGATCTGGAGAAGATTCTATCTCTGGGGGTGATAGGCAAAATATATGACACTTTGCATTTGCCAGAGGCCATTTACCTTGACCAGGGAAGGAAGCTATCATTTTCTTTGAAATAAAAGCTTTCTTAGATATAATTCATGTATTGTAAGTTTCACCATTTTAAAAAAGCATAATTCAGTGGTTTTTATTACATTCAGAGTCACGACTATTCCCAACTATTTCAGAACATTTTAATCTCTCCTAAATAAAAGCCTGTCCCCATTAGCAGTGCCTTCTGTTTCCTCTTTCCCTCAGCCCCTAGGTAATCACTGTCTGCTTTTATGTCTATTTCATCTAAATGAGGAAGCCATTCTTTAGTAGAAGTGACCAAAATTGACACATAGAAGTCATAAAGTCAGCATGCTATATATATTTATACATGTAAATATCCTTTTTATTTTGATGATCAAATTGTATAGATACTATATTACATTTACTGAAATAAAATTTGATACCATATTGATCAATGTGACTTCTCTGATGACATAGAATTTGTTACTGGTGGGATTACAAAAGTGATATGGATTCCATGCATATAAACATACATATACATAGGATATCTCTCAATATATACATCTAGATGCCTATATATCTCTATATACACACATGGATATATATATATATATATATATATATATATATACACTTACATGTAGATATCCATATATACAGACTTTTAAATTACTTGCATTATTAATTTCAGTTGTACTAAAACTGAGTTGCATTCCCAGTTTTTCTGCAATTTTGTTATTCTAAACTTCCTTTAATTGCATTGCAGAGTGGGAGACTAATTGATTTAATTCAGATGTACAGATATAGTTATTTTGTCTATAAGTAATTTAAACACCCTTCTTAGTCTCTGAGCTACTAATCAGAGGGGAAAACTATCTAATACAGTTTAACATTTAGTCCAATTTACCAATATGAAGTGTCAACTCAGCTACTTCTCGCATTCTTTTGAATAAATGTGGAAATCCTTGATAATGTGAATCTTTCTTTGGTTCAGTATATATGGGATGGGTTTTGAAGTCAAATTGTCACAGATTTAATTTCATGTTCTGTTGCCAACAATATACATCTTTGGGGGATGGTCACATTCCTTCTTTGAGGCTCAATTTCTTTTTCTGATAGTCAGAAAAATACTTCACAGAGCTGTTACAAAGATCAGTTCATATAATATGAAAAGAATCTCATACACTGCCTGTAATAGATGATCAATGAAATTCCCCTTGGGAACCTAGGCACATCTAGGGAATGTATGAATGGCAGAATCTAACGGAAAGTGTATTCAGTAGTGTGGAACTGTTGAGATGTGGCTGACCCACCAGGGACATGATTTTTCAACTTCCTGTTGAAAAATGAACTGGTCATAAGGTTGTATGAACTGGTCATAAGGTTGCTCTCACCTCTCTAGTGCAATGGGAATGGAAAGGCTATGTATTACTCTGGGACACTATTTGAAAGAAGCAGATGTATCTTTTTTCTTTCTCCCCTTATCTGACTCCAACTTCTTTTGGGATGTCAGAGCCAAAAGGCTATAATGACTGAGCTAGCTCCTGTGTTCCTACATAGAGACAGACTGCATGCCCAAAAGGAACAGAAACGTGGGATTCTTACATGAGTAAGGAATAATTTGTGTTAGGTAAAGCCATTGAAATTTGGGATGTATTGAGTATAGCAACTAGCTTCACCCTAACTAATACAATATGCACCAAGTCTCTATTGTTGGGTTTTCATTGAGATAACACAAATTGTAGTACCTTGAGTTCATGGTTCTATTTCTTTATGGAATACCAAATCTAATTTGTTTGAATCAAATGCCATTTATCTTTATGACAGTAAATTTTTTCAGAAAGATCAATGAAATGAAACTGCAAAATTCATAAGGCTATTCCAGGACTTTTGATTATTATTCTATATTCAACATTCATTCAACAAATATTATTGAGTACTTTGTTCAGAAGAAAGTGACTATTGAAGATATATTTTTTTTAAAAAAAGAATACAAATACCATACTGGGTAAATGGAAGGTAGTGGTCAAGGCAAACCATAGATCATAGGTTTATTCTAACAGCCTTCATGAAAACTTGCATGACTTTTCCAAACATGTTTGATTATTATGTCAACTGTTAAGTCTTTAGTTGCTGTTTATCAGATGTAATATCATCTAATTTTTAACAAATGTTTTTCCCTCCAACTAAAAAGCCTATGAAAACCCAATGCAAGAGGTATTTTAAGGGATACAAATGATGTAGTTGTTAAGGAAACAGAGACTGTCTCCAGCAGTGGGATTTTGTAGGAAAGGTGAGAATTTGGAGCCCTTGAAAGCCAGGTTCCTATCCTGTCTTTCACATTTGAGATTCATTTCCTTAATCTCTAAAAGGAAAATTAAAGGCTTTCTCATAGAACTTCAGAGAAGTTTTTAATTCATTTACATATAATGAGTGTAGTCTAGTAAATGTCCAATGAAAGGTAGCAGGTATGATTACTATCCAGAGGAATCCATGTAATCCACTCAGTAACCCAAATTCTCTGAAAACCTCATAACTTATAAGACCTACTGAGATTTGTCTCCTCTCTTTTGTTCAGAAAACAGAGAACTCTCTGACCAAGTTTAATGCCAGTACGAATGTTTACATACATGCATGCACAACTGCACAAGTATACATGCACACACAGGAATACAAATGCATGGACCCATGTAAACATGTTCATACATGCACATGCATGAGCTCATACATGCTTTCTGCCAGGCCATTCATGATGAAGTTTGTCTTAATTTCTATGGTCCATAGGTTCTAAAGATTCTGCTATTTCTCCCTGTACTTTAAGTCTCTAATATTCAAATTGCTTAAAGAAATTAATTAATTTGTCTTCCTGAGACATGCTTTATTTCTCTTAAGTCCCATGGAGGAATGAAAACTTTTATATCATGCAAAGAAAAAAGACCCAGAAATTCTGAAAATTTTCTTCAGCAATACTCTATAAATAAACTAAGTTAGAATTCTTCTAAATGATACGATGTTTCTGGGAATTCAAAGCTCCAGTGTGAATTGAATGTTCCCCCATTTTCTGTAAAAGCACTTGAGTTGGTGACATACTTAATAAACTTTGACCTTTCCCTTGAATGCAAGTGTCTGCCCCTGGTGTGCTTTTAGCTCTTTGTGTCCATGTTACTGAGAGAGAAAACCAGAGGAGGAGAGGACTTAGCAGAAAGGTTTGTTTTTACATGGTTTCCGAATGGAAAAGCCAGATTTAAGGCATAAACTGGGGGTTGGGAGAGCTTTCAATGTCGTTTTTTCCCTGACTGCTTCTATGCAGGAGTACAGCCTGAGTCTGATGCTACTTCCAGATGAACATTAGCAATTTCATCTCCTAAATATGTGGTAGAGAAACCATCCTCTCTTTCTGGCTCTTATCCCTACAAACAGGCCATCAACAAAACCAGTGTGAAAGGAATGACAAAGTACTGCCCTAATGGCTAGAACTAGACTTTATTTGGCACTTGTTTAGGAACATCTATAAGTTTTGAGCATCTCATTTAATTCACAACATCCTCAATTATGATCTGAATGAGGTACTCTTATTATCCATGTTTATTGGTTTAAAAAAGTCACAAATTAAATATGCTGTTAAATGAGTCAAGATTGGAACCCAGAAGTCTAGCTCTTGACAGCTTGACTGTAATGTCCCTCTAAAGTGGGTATCCAGAAGTAACTGTAGAACTACTAATGGGAAGCTGTGATACTGGTTAAGAGCATACATTATGATGTTTGATATACATAGGTTGTAATGCTGTGTTTGTCTTACAAGCAAATGTATATGACCTTGCACAATTTGTGTACTCTACCTGAGGCTCCTCACTAGTAATGAGGTTAGACTGTGTCACCTCTCTGATAGGGGTTCTTAGAGACTTAATGGCACACACTGATGAGCACTCAATAAGCTTAGCTTTTATGTTTATCTTCCACTAATTTGTGAGAAAGAAATTTAGGAAATTTCCACTAATGTCCTTACAAATTGCTTAGTGCTCAAGACCATGAGTGGCATATAACAGATGATCAATAGAGGATTAATAAAAGAAAAAAATGCCATCATTTTGAAGGGAGTTGAGTGACTTGAAATGTGTGCCTTTTATCTCAAAGAGTTTTCTGTGTTTGTCTTTGAGAATTGGGTCAATGAGATATGGAAAGGGTTTGATACAGGAATCTGCAGGAGAAAGAAGTTCCTTTACTTAAATGGTTCAGGGTAGTTTCTCTCCAGGAAGCTCTATTAAAAAAAAAGGAAGGAAAAAAAGAAAGAAAAGTCCCCAGTAGCCAGCTCTCACAAAAAGTGGTATACTGTTTGTATACCACTTGGTTAGAGAGAAGTCATCCTCAGAAAAATATGCATAGATCCTTCTTGCCGTTCATTTGTTCAACAAGTATTCATTCATTTATATTCTGTGTGCATAGCTCTGTTAAATACCCTGAATGGAAAGTCAAGCAACTTCAGTTCTCTCTCCTCAGAGCCTGTGACCTGCAATAAAGATTGCAACTGTATATTTCCCATGCCCACCTTGAGATATGACAGTTGCACTCCTGCTACTCGCCCTGGACTGAGAAGTTACTAGAATAAAATTCCTCGATATCAAGTTCTCTGGTTTGTCCAGCACATCATCTTCAGAACATGGTCCTAGTAGGAATCCAGTAAATATTTTGTTGAATGAAGGAGTTAAATGCAGTTCACAGAAAGAGTGAAATCTGTTAGACTTCTATTACTTTGGGAAAGTTGTCATTCTGATAGTAAGAACTATTGGTTAAGCCAAGCCAATTGGCTTTGGACTTGTAATGAAGGTAAACTCTTCTAATGAAGATCTTTACATAATGAGTTGATGAAGAGCCTATCTCTTGTCCCTTTCCACATGCTTCCTTAGAGATAGAGCTGTTACATATTGATGTTTGTTCTCTTGACTTTTCTTCACTGTTAGTACTGACAGAAAAATAAAATACATAAATAAAAAAAAATCCCAATCTTCAACAAACACAAAAGCTACAAATAATGTTAGTGTGCAAATAGTCAGGCACTTAGAATCACTGAATGATCATCCAAGAGACAGAGATTCTGTAGTCCCAATTTCTAGGCATTTGTGCATGATCCAACTTCCTCTGTGGTGCAGTCTGTTTGTATACCACTTGGTTAGAGAGAATTCATCCTCAGAAAAATATGCATAGATCCTTCCTGCTGTTCATTTGTTCAACAAGTATTCATTCATTTATTTTCTGTATAAATAAATTAAACAACCTTCGGTACTGACTTAAAAACAACCTTCAGTACTGACTCTTGATGATGGACATCTTGTTCCTCATCACAGAAGTTCTTCCAGAAGGTATCCAGTTGCAGGGTCCTGGATATCATCATTCTATCCCCACCACAATCCACATCATTCTATCCTCACCACAATCCACCAAAAGTCTGATAGAATATGATTTTTGAATCATAGAGATCTGATTTCAAAGTGTGCTCCTCATAACCGTAGAGGGATGCAGCCTCTCTCTAATCACTTAAATTGAGGGGAGCATTGGTTCTTGTTTCTCTTAGAAAATTCTCCTACTCATCAATCCAAAGAGCTCAGTAATAAGCACCTATAAAAGTTGTTGGGCTGCTGGTGATGCCCCAAGAGTGATCCAGTAAGACTTACTCCTTCGCACATCCAGCATTGGCCAACCAAATACTATATCCTTGCTCTCTTATTGCTCCTTATATTTGTATATATACATGAGAGTGAGTGTCTAGTAGAAATATTCATTTGTTCAATAAATCGATCTATGGATAAATGGAAGGTGATCAAACCACTTATGGTGGGACTAGAAGCACTGCATTTCTCACTTTAATGTACACAAGAAAAATAGGAAAGGGTCCTAGCTTCTCCCTTTCCTTCAGTAACTCACATTGAGTTATCCTTCAGGATATGGCCAGTGAAACGCCACTGGATGGTCTTTCTCCACCTCAGGGAAGTGAAAGTCCCTTTCTAAGCTGAAAGAGTTCCCATTGAAACAGAGAGAAGAGATATCATGGCACCAAGAGCAGCACACTTAGGTCTGTAGAGGACAGTGTGCTGAGTCTCCAGCAAGGCCCCTCAGGACAGACGGAGGTCTTGCCCTAGATGCTGCCAACTTTGCCCCTCTGATGAAGAGAGCATTCCCCTTCCCAGGGCCAGCCACAATCTGATGACTAGTTGTTGAAGAAGAATATGTCAGATATATCATCCTAACTTGGATGACAATGCAGAAGGGCCATACCTGTGTCAGGGCCCATTATGGGTTTGATTAAGGACTTTCTGTGACTTCTTCAAACTTAGCTTCCCCCTCTGCTGATCCAGATTTCTTGAAGTTCCATACAAGTGTCAATTCCAAGTACTCTTACTAACCATCCTGCAGATGTTCTCTGCCCATGAATCTGTTTACTGGAAAAAAAACAACTTGAAACAGATTTCTTCACTGTTCTCAAAAGTGGTTTTTAAATTAGGATATAGGGAATAAACTAGATGGAGTTTCATTCCATGGGCATCACTGTACTCGTGACACATTCTATAGAGGAGGGGGCCAGACTGGATAGGCAATAGCCTACCACTAAGACTGTTGAGAAATAAAATGATTATGAGAAAATGGAGTGGAAAGAGGCTTTAGAATGAGATAGATCGAAATTTGCTTCCAACTATTGCATTGTGATATTAAGCAAGAGGCTAAACTTTTCTGGAATTACATTAAATTAAAAAAAATAGGGTTAACATGGCATAGGTCATAAGGTTGTTGTGATAGTTATGTGAGATCATGTGCACCAAGAGCCTAGTGTGGTAAAAAGCTAAATTGTTAATAATTTCTAGTAGCAGTCATTGCTTGATTCCTCTTTTGAATCATAGTGTAGCCAGGAAAGGACAATGTACTTAAAGTATGTACCACTTTCTAATTATTCTCTGAAATGTGATGTCAATTAAGTGAATTTCAATTATGCTACACTGTAATAAGAGAAGGGTCAAGAAATTGAAATCTAATCAGCAAAAGTGCCTAATTCTAACCAGTGCCTGTCTGCCTTATGTTCCCTTTGCTTGTTAGCTTAGGAGCTGCCAGAGTGGATTCTCTTTATTTCTAGCCTCTTTCAGTAAGACTCAGCTATCTTAGCATCCCTGCAGCAGCAGGATAAGAAAGAACACAGAAAAAATGTATACTACTTGATAGTATACGATTTTTGAATCATAGAAATCTGATCACAAAGTGTGTCTCTGTTATAAGTTGTGTAGATTTGGAAAGTTATTTAACTTCTACGAGCATCAGTTTCTCCTCAAAATTATAGTGATATCAGCCAAGCATGGTGATGCATGCCTATAATCGGCTTGGAAGGCTAAGGCAGGAGGATCAAAAGTTCAAAGCCGAGAGAGGGAAGATGGCGGCGAAGGGAGTGCATCACCCCAGTGCGCCGCGTTACTGAGCGGGAGAAAGACAATGTGAAATGGCTGAAGGCTATCTTGTTGGGAATTTCCAGTGAAATTGAGGTGCTCCAGAATCTAGTGGACAGATTTCCATCGTGCGAGGTTCGGCTGTGTGAGCTCCATTTCTCCACACGGAGGGTCGCATAGCCTGATAGGCGATCGCCCCGCGGCTGGAGTCTGGCGCGCGCTGGGGAGCGGCAAGGTGCCAGAACGGGGGAGCAGCGATACGGATTCGCGGGGCTCCCGCCAGTGGTACATTGGCAGCGCTTAGTGCTGAGTTCCGGCTTTGAGACAGAGGAGAGAAGCGGTCCAGTTTGGTTCCAGACACCAGTCGGACCACAGAGGAGGACAGCAGCCGCCATTTCGGAGAGATGATGTAATCATCCCCATGTTCTACTGATCTCAGCTCATTCAGCTACGGAACAGGTGATTTCAGGCTGGTATTTGCCTGCGTCTAGCAGACAGATTTCTTGCTCAGGCTCAGGACTGGGGATCTTGTGGAGAATACTCCTAGAGGCTCGTGCCTGGCAAGGCGTGCGCCGGGAACTGAGCAGCTGGATTCTGGTTCCCAGGGCTAACCTGGCCCAGGTCTGAGGAAACTGCGGAGACTGCAGGTGGAGGCCAGCTCCAAGTGGAGCGTGCGCTGAGCTTGGGGTGACTGGGTTCTGACTCCCGGAACAGTTTTGGCCTGGGGCTGGGGAACCATGGGGGTCGCTCGCTGGAGCCAGCTCCCAGCGGAGAGTGAATCGGGATCGGAGAGGCGGGGTTCTGGCTACCAAAGCTGCTTTGGCCCAAGGCTAGGGAACCGGCGGTGACTGCTTCTCAGTCAGGGTCCTGCTGGGTGCTGTGGGGGCAGAGTGGAGCTTCCGCCTGCGCCCAGAGCAGGCCAAGTGACCTGCCAAAATGGTATCATGACACCCCAAATGCAGCTGGGGCTGAAGAGAGTAGCCGCCCACGCCTAGAATAGGACCAGCAACCCCGCGGCGCGGTAGCCTAGTAACCTCATTTGGAGTAGGGGCTGTGCAGAGCTGCCATCTGAGCAAGCAGGGCAGGCAGACCTGCGGCCCACTGGCAAAACAGGCCAGGTAGCTTGCCAGCATGGTGGACACGTAACACCTAGGCAAT
Organism: Urocitellus parryii; assembly: GCF_045843805.1. NCBI lineage: Eukaryota > Metazoa > Chordata > Mammalia > Rodentia > Sciuridae > Urocitellus > Urocitellus parryii. The sequence continues at coordinate 42,694,028 of NC_135541.1, read as the reverse complement.
CGTGTCACACTGGTTGAAGTGGGGGTGGAGCAGGGCCGCAGCCCGGGTCCAGAGGGGGCTCAGCGACCCGTTGGAGAGGTAGTCAGGTACCCCCATTGGGAGTGGGGGCTGTGCAGAACTGCGACCCACCGGCCTAGAGGCCTGCCAGCGTGGCATACACGTCACACCAATTGGAGTGGGGACCCAGCAGAGCCGCCACCCACATCTATATCAGGACCAACGACCCCAGGGCGTGGTAGTTACGTTACCACAATTGGAGAGGGGGCAGAGCAGAGCCCCCACCTGTGCCCGCAGGGGGGGCAGACCTGCGACCGATCAGCATGGTACACAGACCACCCTAATTAGAGGAGGAGCACAGCCACTACCCGCCCTGCAGGGGAGACTTCCCAACTATACAAGAGAAATAGGGGGTAAATTTCAAAAACAAATAAATAGGGGGTAAATTTCAAAAACACAACAGTTGCACCAAGCAGAAAGAAACGCAAGCAGTATGAAAAGACAAGGAAAGAAAGGACCACAAGCAATGCAGGTCAACTCAACTTTAGAAGAGGTAATAGCTGCAACAGATGGAATGTCAGATAAAGAGTTCAGGATATATATGCTTCAGATTATCTGGAGTCTCAAGGAAGACATGAGACAGCAAAATCAGACAATGAAAGATCACATTGACAAACAAATCCAGGAAGTAAAAGATCAATTTCACAGGGAGATAGAGGTAATAAAAAACAAACAAATAGAAATCCTAGAAATGCAGGAAACAATAAACCAACGTAAAAACTCAATTGAGAATACTACCAGCAGAGTAGATCACTTAGAAGAGAGAACATAAGACAATGATGACAAAGTATTTCAACGTGAAAAGAACATAGACAGCTCAGCAAGTCTGCTAAGAAACCATGAGCAGAACATCCAAGAATTATGGGACAATATCAAAAGACCAAGTTTAAGAGTCATTGGGATACAGGAAGGCACAGAGCTCCATACCAAAGGAATAAACAGTCTATTCAGTGAAATAATACGAGAAAACTTCCCAGAATTGAAGATTGAGACAGAATCCCAAATCCTAGAAGCCTACAGGACGCCGAATGTGCAAAATCATAAGAGATCCACACCTAGACACATTATAATGAAGATGTCCAACATACAGAATAAGGAGAGAATTTTAAAAGCTGCAAGAGAAAGAAAGCAGATTACATTTAGGGGTAAACCAATCAGGATAACAGCTGATCTCTCAACACAGACTCTGAAAGCTAGAAGATCCTGGAATAACATATTTCAAACACTGAAAGACAATGGGCTCCAACCAAGAATCGTGTATCCGGCGAAATTAAGCTTCAGGTTAGAAGATGAAATTAAAACCTTCCACAATAAACAAAAGTTAAAAGAATTCGCAGCTAGAAAACCATCTCTTCAAAAAATCCTTGGCAAAACATTACAGGAAGAGGAAATGGAAAATAACATTGAAAACCAACAATGGGAGGTAGGACAGTAAAGGGGGGAAAGTAGTCAAAGAGGATAACAAATCAGGTTTAGTAACATCAATAAACAAATATGGATAGAAGAACAAACCATATCTCAATAATAACCCTAAATGTTAATGGCTTCAACTCACCAATTAAGAGACACAGGCTAGTAGAATGGATCACAAAACAAGACCCAACAATATGCTGCCTACAGGAGACGCATCTGATAGGAAAAGATATTCATAGACTGAAGGTGAAAGGTTGGGAAAAATCATACCACTCATATGGACTGCGGAAACAAGCAGGAGTGGCCATACTCATATCTAATAAAATAGATTTCAAGCCAAAGTTAATCAAAAGGGATAAAGAAGGACACTTCATACTGCTCAAGGGAACCACACACCAACAAGACATAACAATCATAAATATATATGCCCCAAATAATGGTGCAGCTGTGTTCATCAAGCAAACTCTTCTCAAGTTCAAGAGTCTAATAGACCACCATACAGTAATCATGGGAGACTTCAACACACCTCTCTCACCACTGGACAGATCTTCCAAACAAAAGTTAAATAAGGAAACTATAGAACTCAATAACACAATTAACAACCTAGACTTAATTGACATATATAGACTATACCACCCAACATCAAGTAGTTACACTTTTTCTCAGCAGCACATGGAACCTTCTCAAAAATAGACCATATATTATGTCACAGGGCAACTCTTAGACAACATAAAGGGATAGAGATAATACCATGCGTCTTATCTGATCATAATGGAATGAAACTGAAAATCAATGATAAAAGAAGGAAGGAAAAATCACGCATCACTTGGAGAATGAACAATAGGTTGCTGAATGATCAATGGGTTTTAGAAGACATCAAGGAGGAAATTAAAAACTTCCTAGAGTTAAATGAAAACACAGACACAACATATCGGAATCTATGGGACACATTGAAAGCAGTTCTAAGAGGAAAATTCATTGCTTGGAGTTCATTCCTCAAAAAAAGAAAAAACCAACAAATAAATGATCTCATACTTCATCTCAAAATCCTAGAAAAAGAAGAGCAAAACAACAGCAAAAGAAGTAGAAGGCAAGAAATAATTAAAATCAGAGCTGAAATTAATGAAATTGAAACAAAAGAAACAATTGAAAAAATTGACAAAACTAAAAGCTGGTTCTTTGAAAAAATAAATAAAATTGACAGACCCTTAGCCATGCTAACGAAGAGAAGAAGAGAGAGAACCCAAATTACTAGCATACGGGATGAAAAAGGCAATATCACAACAGACACTTCAGAAATACAGAAGATAATCAGAAATTACTTTGAATCCTTATACTCCAATAAAATAGAAGATAGTGAAGGCATAGATAAATTCCTTGAGTCCTATGATCTGCCCAGATTGAGCCAGGAGGATATAGACAACCTAAACAGACCAATAACAATAGAGGAAATAGAAGAAACCATCAAAAGACTACCAACTAAGAAAAGCCCAGGACCGGATGGGTATACAGCAGAGTTTTACAAAACCTTTAAAGAGGAACTAACACCAATACTTTTCAAGCTATTTCAGGAAATAGAAAAAGAGGGAGAACTTCCAAATTCATTCTACGAGGCCAACATCACCCTGATTCCGAAACCAGACAAAGACACTTCAAAGAAAGAAAACTACAGACCAATATCTCTAATGAACCTTGACGCAAAAATCCTCAATAAAATTCTGGCGAATCGGATTCAAATACATATCAAAAAAATTATACACCATGATCAAGTAGGATTCATCCTTGGGATGCAAGGCTGGTTCAATATACAGAAATCAATAAATGTTATTCACCACATCAATAGACTTAAAAATAAGAACCATATGATCATCTCGATAGATGCAGAAAAACATTCGACAAAGTACAGCATCCCTTTATGTTCAAAACTCTAGAAAAATTAGGGATAACTGGATCATACCTCAGCATTGTAAAAGCAATCTATGATAAGCCACAGGCCAGCATCATTCTGAATGGAGAAAAATTGAAGGCATTCCCTCTAAGATCTGGTACAAGACAGGGATGCCCTCTCTCACCACTTCTGTTCAACATAGTCCTGGAAACACTGGCCAGAGCAATTAGACGGTCAAAAGAAATTAAAGGCATAAAAATAGGAAAAGAAGAACTTAAATTATCACTATTTGCAGATGATATGATTCTATACCTAGCAGACCCAAAAGGGTCTACAAAGAAGCTATTAGAGCTAATAAATGAATTCAGCAAAGTGGCAGGATATAAGATCAACACGCATAAATCAAAGGCATTCCTGTATATCAGCAACAAATCCTCTGAAACGGAAATGAGGACAACTATTCCATTCACAATATCCCCCCAAAAAATAAAATACTTGGGAATCAACCTAACAAAAGAGGTGAAAGATTTATACAATGAAAATTACAGAACCCTAAAGAAAGATATAGAAGAAGACCTTAGAAGATGGGAAAATATACCCTGCTCATGGATAGGCAGAATTAACATCATCAAAATGGCGATATTACCAAAAGTTCTCTATAAGTTCAATGCAATGCCAATCAAAATCCCAACAGCATTTCTTGTAGAAATAGATAAAACAATCATGATATTCATATGGAATAATAAAAGACCCAGAATAGCAAAAACAATGCTAAGCAGGAAGTGTGAATCAGGCGGTATAGCGATACCAGACTTCAAACTATACTACAGAGCAATAGTAACAAAAACAGCATGGTTCTGGTACCAAAACAGGCGGGTGAACCAATGGTACAGAATAGAGGACACAGTAACCAATCCACAAAACTACAACTATCTTATATTTGATAAAGGGGCTAAAAGCATGCAATGGAGGAAGGATAGCATCTTCAACAAATGGTGCTGGGAAAACTGGAAATCCATTTGCATCAAAATGAATCTGAATCCCTATCTCTTGCCATGCACAAAAGTTAACTCAAAATGGATCAAGGAGCTTGATATTAAATCAGAGACACGGCATCTGATAGAAGAAAAAGTTGGTTATGATCTACATACTGTGGGATCGGGCTCCAAATTCCTCAATAGGACAACCATAGCGCAAGAGTTAACAACTAGAATCAACAAATGGGACTTACTCAAACTAAAAAGTTTTTTCTCAGCAAAAGAAACAATAAGAGAGATAAACAGGGAGCCTACATCCTGGGAACAAATCTTTACTCCACACACTTCAGATAGAGCCCTAATAACCAGAATATACAAAGAACTCAAAAAATTAGACAATAAGATAACAAATAACCCAATCAATAAATGGGCCAAGGACCTGAACAGACATTTCTCAGAGGAGGACATACAATCAATCAATTAGTACCTAAAAAAATGCTCACCATCGCTAGCAGTCAGAGAAATGCAAATCAAAACTACCCTAAGATACCATCTCACTCCAGTAAGACTGGCAGCCATTAGGAAGTCAAACAACAATAAGTGCTGGAGAGGATGCGGGGAAAAGGGTACACTTGTTCATTGCTGGTGGGACTGCAAATTGGTGCAGCCAATTTGGAAAGCAGTATGGAGATTTCTTGGAAAGCTGGGAATGGAACCACCATTTGACCCAGCTATTCCCTTTCTCGGTCTATTCCCTAAAGACCTAATAAGAGCATGCTACAGGGACACTGGTACATCGATGTTCATAGCAGCACAATTCACGATAGGAAGATTGTGGAATCAGCCTAGATGCCCTTCAATAGATGAATGGATAAAAAAAATGTGGCATTTATACACTATGGAGTATTACTCTGCATTAAAAAATGACAAAATCATAGAATTTGGAGGGAAATGGATGGCATTAGAGCAGATTATGCTAAGTGAAGCTAGTCAATCTTTAAAAAACAAATGTCAAATTACTCCTTTGATATAAGGGGAGTAAACAAGGACAGGGTAGGGACGAAGAGCTTGAGAAGAAGATTTACATTAAACAGGGATGAGAGGTGGGAGGGAAAGGGAGTGAGAAGGGAAATCGCATGGAAATGGAAGGCGATCCTCAGGGTTATACAAAATGACATATAAGAGGAAAGGAGGGGTAAGACAAGAGAATACAAATGGAAGAAATGATTTACAGTAGAAGGGGTAGAGAGAGAAAAGGGGAGGGGAGGGGAGGGGAGGGGGGATAGTAGACAATAGGACAGACAGCAGAATACATCAGACACTAGAAAGGCAATATGTCAATCAATGGAAGGGAAACTGATGTGATACAGCAATCTGTATACGGGGTAAAAGCGGGAGTTCATAACCCACTTGAATCAAATTGTGAAATTTGATGTATTAAGAACTATGTAATGTTTTGAACGACCAACAATAAAAAAAATGTTCAAAGCCAGCCTCAGCAACTTAGCAAGGCCCTATCTCTAAATAAAATACAAAGAAGGGCTGAGGATATGGCTCAGTCACTGAGTGCCCCCCGAGTTCAATCCCTGGTATCAAAAATAAATAAATAAATAAATAAATAGAAAGTATAGTGATATCATGATTAAGAGGGTCTCCTTGGTTTCAGTCCTTACCCCATCAAATGCATATTCCATTCTATTTCTGGAATGATCTTTCTAAAGTATAAACCAGTGTATGTTTTCTCTCTTGTTAAAACTCTTCAAAGACTGGCTGCATCAGTGTCAGTTGTTGTTGGTGGACATGGTGTTAGTAGATCATTATGTCCAAGAATGAGACCAGGTATCTATAATTTAGCTCCCCTGTGACTGTAGTTTGCCTCATTGATCTAACCCATCCAGAATCTGACCCCAGCCTATTTGCTGTACAGTCTCTATGCCCCTAGGTTGCTGGCTATCTGAAGTCACAGTAACCACTGATGACATTTCTAACATGGTGTGTGTCTGCCCTTGTTCATGTGGCTTGCTCTGTTAGAATGACTTTCATAACACACTTTTTTACTTGGAAATCCTATCCACATTTTACACTTCACAGTGGAGGTCTGGGAATGTTTTTCCTGCCCCACACCCAGGAAGAAATGACTACTCTTTTAAGCTTCCCAATATACTGCATAGACTCTGAAAATCAAGGGCAAAACTCTCAAACATAAGCCCTCATTTTCCTGCTTGTGAGCCTTTAAATGGCAGGATATGGGTAGTCTTATTTGTCTTTGTATCATCAGCACCTGCACATAGCACATGGCCAACACAATTTTGATAAAGAGATGAAGTCTCTCTTTTGAAATTATGAACTCTGGCACTGAGATGCATAGCCGTGATGAGCGAGGGCACAGAGCTACAAGTGTAAAAGATCTCTTTGCCTTTGATGTGGTAAGAAGCAAATCAGTTTTTCTTTTTGGATCATTAAACTGGGACCATTTCATCTGGGGCTTGGAAGAAGCTGTTTCTACTGAATGCTGTCTTCTAGTTTTAAGGGCAATCAGTGGTTTCAGACATCGGTTTGCAGCTGTGGTATTAATACAGACACTGACATGTCAGGATGTCCAAGAAGCAAATCTTTTGGGGGTAGAAAGTTACCAAAGCTTTTCATTTTAGTCCAACTCAGAGGCTCAGGGATGATCTAAACTGCACACTGTTTTATTCATCTGTGAATGCCCAGGGAACTGGGCTGTGTTTTATGGGCAATCTGGTGGCAGGAGATATATTGTCCCGAGGTTTCTCTACCTGCTGTTCGATTCACAATTGAAGGTCAGATATATTATGGCTCACCTGCCAATGCTAAGTACCTTTCACAGAATTATGGTCCTGCTGAATGGATGAATGTCCCTTAGTACACACTTTCCATCAGAGTTTTGTAGGTAATGGTTACTGATGCAGATTGTTTCTTGGCAACAGCATTAAACTTCAAGTCATAGATGATGAGGACCCTTGGATGTTCTGATGTGTGGCTCAGGCTCTAAGATCTTTACAGGGAGTACAAATGTCTATACTAAATCAGGTTGGTCTTTCTCCCACTCTCCTTCAGCTTCTTTTGCTATCCAGTGTCATGTTCCACTGCTGTAAAGAAGTTAAGGATCTGTCAAGCAGGTATTTATTCTGTGCTGAGTCAGGAAGTCACTCTATAGCTGCATATTTTTATTTTGTTTTATTTTTTTCTTCATCTACAAGCAGTGATTTTGGGCTTCAATTAGGTGATGAATTCTGTTGAGAAATCCCAATATGAAAAGAGTATAGCCAAATTATATTTGAAGTGATGTTTTGGCTATTACTCAGGGAATGAAATACATAGGCTGCCAACCCTGGAACTCTCCTGTTCCTGAGGACCTTGACCTCTTGTAAGGTTTCCACAATTGTGTTCTCAAGCCAGTGTGATAGAAGGCTTAGTGCATGTGCTGTGAAGCTAGACAGGACAGGACGTGATTCCTGCTAAAGCCACTTAAATGGAAGGCCTCGAGTGTATGGCTCTTAGTGCTCTTCAGAGATAGCACTGACATTGAGCCATATACAGCATCTAGTAAGCACTCAGTGAATATTAGTTATGTTAGGATTTTTATTATTTATATTTAGTCAACTTTTCTAATCATTAATAATAGTACATTCGTCCTCAGTGTGTCTCTGTATTTCAATATTATAAAAAGGCAAGAGTCCTATAAAGTTAATATTACCTAAAACTTTCCAAAAATATGCATATTAGTGCTGTAGCAAAAATATTATTTTAGCATTATTATTTTCTAGAGCTATATATTTCCTGGGAATGACATTTGTGGATGTGTTATCTGAAAAAATATATCACCTTAACAATTTCCTATCAAGAAGACTTTGTATTCAGCCTAAGTTAGAGCAGGATAGAGGAGAAATTGAAAGCATGAGTTTAGGATTCAGCAATATTGGAAACATGGCTACTTAATTATATGGATGTGAGTTTGGACCAATTAGCCTGCATACTGAGAACTTTTTTTTACCAAATAAGATCAACAAATAGAACTTTTGCATAGGAACTTCTGTAGAGTGGATTAAGAAAAAAATGTAAAAATAATAGTGTCTGCTTCATAGTTAGCATTTAATGAATACAAGCTCCCATCCCAATAACAGACTTGACCTAAAAATGTCAAGAATCTAGTACCTGGAGTAATAGGCAAAATAGAAGTGAAAGCATTCTTAACAACAAATGAGGATCTATAGAAAGCATTCACTATCATTTTTTAGCTTGATTTCAAAGAATTGCAGTCCACCAAACAGTATTATAAGGAAATACCCTTTGGAAGCTATCCAACAAAATACATGCATAGTGCAAAATATGATACCTTAGAAACATTTTTCAATCACTGCCTAAAGAGTGACATCCAGGGATGAAATGAAGCAGCATAGCACAACATTGGGATTATTGATCTCCACAACCATTGATGACTCTGGAAAGTATGAAGATCAAACCATGGCCACTGACAGGAAAGATTTTTTATGAATATATAATAAACACTTATCTGATCTTAAGACTTTTTGTTATAACTAGTTAGAACATTAGGACTGAGTAGTCCAGTTTTCTAATCTAGTGAGACTAATGTTCAAGTCTTAAAATTACCCTTGAGTAATTCCTTGGCTTAGCATAACAGAACACAAGGAGCAAAGTTGGATGAATGAATAAAGTTTGGAGATATCCAACAAATAGTGTTTTCATCATATGCCTTCATAAGAGTGAAACAATAATTAATTAACTTCTTAATTCATTGGAAGATAACAATAGGTGACTCATGAGCTCTAGTGAATCAGGGATAATTATAATTTTTCTTCATATCTAAAAGTATTGCTCAAATAACCTTTGCTTTTTATAAGGAAAAAAAATTTGAGATTATTCCAAATAATTACTGGCCAATAAAAAGTCAGCATCTTTTTCACAACTTGGCCAGAATTATAATGTTCAGAGAGAGGGCAGGTTTATTTTTAAAATGGAGCATGAGAGGTTCTCTGTGGGAGATTGGATTGCCCCAATAGTTCTTGACTCTTGATGATTAATGTTTTTAAAAAAAGGTTTTAAGATTAAAATACATGCTTTTATTCATTGGTTCTCATTCTGGCTCCTAATGCCAGCAAAATGTTTTAATTCTTAGGTCCCTAAGAAAAGCATCCTTATCTGAAATAGACTAATGGTATTTTGACTCATCATCTTTCCTTTTTTTATTTTTCAGTTGTTTTGTAGATTGGAAACAGTTTAGAACATCTTTCAAGCATGGCATTCTTTCAACTATTAGAAATGCCATGAACATTTTGCTCAGCCTTCAAGCATCTCTGGAAACGTTGACTACTATATTTGAAAGTGAAGTTCCCCTGGCCCAGCAGTGCTTCATTTTTCTGCCTCCCCAGGACATTGAAAGCCCTATAATGATGAGCTATGGAACTATACTGTGAGCCATTGTATGTGCAGCAATTCTCAAAGAAGCATATTTATTTTCTTTTCATGTTCAATCACTCTTGCCATAAAACTACATGGCTCTAATTGCTCTCCACATAACAGACAGAAGTGTCTTCTAAGAGCATATTCTGTGTTAAATAAGAATATTATGGAATTTATTTCTACTATTGAATTGGAATGTATATTCTTGATTCAATTAGATTTCCCCACTCTTCTTTAAAATGTCCTATTGGCTAACTCTTTAAAATACAATTTTGACAATTTATTCATACTACATCATAAAGGCCTGATATGCAGTTTAAGAGTAAACTCATACAGGATGCTATGGCTTTTTCTTCCCTGGGGAGTCCAGAGCTGTTGCATCCAGTTTGGTAGCCACTGTCCAAACATGGCTAATAAAATTTAAACTTAATTTAGTTAAAGCTAATCAAAATTGGACATTTAGTGTCTCAGTTACAGCAGTCAAATAGCAAGTATGCTGCATGTGGCTACTCTATTGAAACTGTGCAGTTATGGAACATTTCCATCATTGCTGAGGGTTCCACTGACCAGCACTGCTCTAGGTTGACCAAGGAGAGCTCAAACACAGCTGACTCCATTGACATCTGAAAAGGAGGACCACACGATGGTGCATTCATCCCCATTAGCTTGGTGTATTGGAAGGAAATGTGTTCATCCTAACTAATGCAGACTCTTCCATAGTCAATTCTTTACATGTGATCTTTCTCTTTTCTACTTGTTTTTGGCCCTCTGTTCTATTCCCTTTTCCCCAATTAACTCTTTGTTCCTCAAGTATTTCTTTAAGAAAGGCGGCATGCTGTCTGGTGGAGAGTAAGGAAAGAAGGGAAAATGGATTAGAGGGCACACTGATGTCTAAGCAATAAAACCCTAGCATTTGGGGTTTAGAAGTTCTCACATTGTAAGAAGTTCTAAAGTTTCACTTGAGAAAAAGAAAGAGCCTTTTACAGGGTTGATTTCTGCTTTTCCTGGCAAACCTTAACTTCCTGGTTCAAAGAAAAGACGTGTATAAATGAGGCCCTCAAGGCTTTTTTGACATCAAATCGCTCTTACAGCGCAACATTTTGATGAGTTAAGTGTAAATGAACCAGAAACATATGGATTAAATTTCCCCCATGATAGTAAGAGGTTAGAAAAATCAAGGGGGGGAAAGTGCCTGAGAAAATGCATTTGAAGGTTTGCAGGTTCCTCAGTGCTTAAAATTAAGAGCATAGTATTTTGTTGGAAGCAATATGAAAAGTAGAGTAAGTCACCTAAGCTCCATTCCTTGTGCAAAGCTTCCTGAGGAAATTGGACATGACATGTGGGTTTCCCTTTTAGTTGGCAGAACTATAACTTGAGAAAGAGCTTGTGCCTGCACCTGACACCATGATGAGAAAAAGGAGTGGGCTGGACTTGGGCAGAGTGCTCTCCTCCCTGTGCTAATGGTAGAAGTCAGTGGGTAACATGAGGTGGCTTAAATCACTAAGGTCAGTTCAAGAAGCGGTTTTGTAAAGAGTTGCCCTCTGCATTTGAATACACCTACAAGGTTATGTCTGCCTCCTTGGGTACCACTGTCAAGATTTGAAACTGGGAAAGAAACATACTCAGATCACCCCCAGCAACCCTGGGGAGGGTGGATATAGAAGAAGAAAGGCACCAGTAGAGAAAAGAAATTCATAAAGATTAGGCAAGAGATGACAAGGTTCAGAAACATTTAGAGAAAAATAATATTAGGACTTGATCCACTTGATATAAAAGTTGAAATGAGAATATAAGGAAAAAATTAAGTCATAAGCTCAGTCACACAGCTCTCACATTCAGCTGTTTTTAATCCAAAGTTTCTGACTTATATAAATAAGAAGTCAAGGGCATTCATTCAGTTATTCATTCATTGATCACTGAAAAATATTTATTAAATACAAAAATGTTGTGTGTACACAGATACTGTGCTAGGTCTTGAGACTGTGATGCTTAGCTTAGGAATGATTATTGTTGCAATAGGGAGAAGAACCCACTAACCTTTTAGGATATTGTCTACTAAAATCATTCTTGATAATCAGGATAATCAGAGAAACTTAAATCACTGAGACTCCAGCCAGACTCATTTAGAATCTGTGCTGTTATACTTTGGTTTAAGGTCTGGAAATAAACTTGAGTTAAGGGAGAGCTGCCTGTCTTTCTAAATCAGTTTGTCTCTAGTGAACACTTGGACAGAGTCTCTTAGCAGGCAGCAATATGCCACATTAGAGGAAATTGTCACTGTTAATACACAAAAGTCAATATAATTCACAGCATCCATGCAAAGTCTCAGACTAAGATGCACCAACTCAAACCATTGCCTCCCCAAAACAACCTCTTCTCTTCAAAGGGCAATGCATTCCTCATATTGACACAATGTTGCGGCACCTCTGTCCATAAGTATCTCTTTTTTCCTTTCAGTTCCAGGTTAGATGTTTTAATGAATTCACTGCTAACCAAAGCTTATTTAAAGTAAGGGCTGGAGGGATGGAAGAGGGGAATGCTCTCCCAGAACTTAATGTACTGGCTCAAATACTGACACAGCAAGAAAGTGGTAGGACTGAGCTTGAAGTTGAGGTCTAGTTACCTCCCCAATCCATGCTTCCTCCATGCTGCCACTATTTGTGGAGTTGAGAATAAGTAATTCTGCTTCATCATATTAATCCCCTCTTCCAAATTGTCTGCCATGGAGAGTGGTGAAGATTGTTTGCAGTTCCCCAAATTTGACAAGTCACCCTGAGAGTTGCAAATCCCTACACTCTGCAATAGTATTTATAATACAGATTAAGCTTAGACATAAAAGATGATAGCTTTCAAATATATAATATATTGGTTGACAAATGATTGATGGTGTGGGGTGCTCATATTCTTGACTGGAACTTGTTGTTTCACTGTGTTGTAAAAGATCATTGCTTTCCTGTTACTGTCAACTACTGATTGCTGAGTTCATGCTACCTGCCTATCTTCTGTAAGAAGAATAAAATCATTTTTTCTTTTTAAAAAAAAGAATACTGGTGAACATTATATATTTAATAAAGTACCAGTATTTTTTCTTTTTTCTAAAAGTTCTAAGGTCCAGGGATTTTTTTGAGAAAAAAATAGAAGAAAATTTTAAGTCTCTTAGAAAGACATGTCTTCTCTTGACTAATCCATACAAATAAAGAAAATAGATCCTAGGGGGTTAAACGTCAGCTCTGGAAATATCTAATCCCCCGTTTGAGACAAGATTCTGCCAGTTTCTTCCTGTGTAAACTTGGCCAAGTCACGTGATATTTCTGCATCTCAGTTTCCTCCGCTGTATAATGAGAAAAGTAACAGTACTAGAAAATAAGATTGAAAATTAAATGATTTATTATGTTTAAATATAATAATGATTAATGTCAGCTACTTGCATTTCTCTCCTAGAGTAACTCCAAGTTCCCTCACCTATTACCACGTTTGTGAGTCCAAACTATTCTTTAATACCATTTTTTTCTTCTAACACACAAATTATTTTTAGCATCAGGAAATATATAGTCTTTTCTAAAAAATAAAATTTCTTATTTGGTTTTCTTCATTTCCATAATAGAAATTTTCTTTGTATTTTTAACTTTGTATGATTTTTATATGTTAACCTTCTTACAGAGTATTTTAAAAGCCTTCTAATATGTTCCTTGCTAAACTACTATTACTGCACTGCCACTTGCCACACTGCTACTGCTGGCTTCCATTCTAGAGAGTTTACTATGTGTCAGGCACTCTGTTGCAGGCTTCATATGCATATCTACTTTAAATCCTATACAAACTTTGAGGAAAGTACAATTCATCAATTTCTTTCATATCTATTCAGGACCTACTCTGTGCATGTCAATATTCTGGGCATTGACAATACAAAGGTGATAAAAGCTCCCATCCTTGTAGAGCTTCTAGTCTACTCTCTTCTGTTGCCCTACTTTAAGAAGATATCTAAGTCCTCTGCAGTAATAAGTTGCTGAGCAGCAGGGAGATACAAGGCTATTGGATGCTAAATCCCATGAGAAGACAAATTTTCTAGGTAAAAATGAGAATTTTAAAAATTTATTTTCTAAGTTTTTACTTTTTCTGTTATCATCCCAACACTTTCCACTTCCTGTTTGGATATCCATACTGTTCTGAGCAAGTTGATTTTATCTTGGCTCCAGGAATGGAAAATATGATCTAGTCTCAGTATAAAAATTCATGCCTTCAATTCTGCCCTCCATAAAGGTTGGTTCAGAGGTTCGTATGTGACCTAAGATGGTCAAATTAGAGTGAATTCCAGTATCCTTCTTTGGTTTACAGACACAAATCTTCTTTCATCCTGCAGACGGCATAATGTGTGCACACAAAACCTAAATGGACTACAGCCAATCTTCCTGTATGTGGGAAGCCAGGGTGAGAATAAAGTCAAGCCTTGGAGGGAAACAGAGCCAAGAGAACTTCAGAGGAGAGGAACTGGGGTCCCAGTGAAAGCAGGCACCTCGGTTGGGTTCAAACTCTGCCTGAAGTTACCATATTTTTGAACTTTTAAAATTCACAAGGCAATAAACTCCCTTTATTTTTAACCAGCCTGATTTAAGTTGTCTGAGGTTTTGCTGTTATTATTGTTATTTTTGCTTTTTAATTGAAAGCATCTTCAATGATAGACAAAACAAAGATCAACACCATTCTTCTCTTTGTCCCCCATTGATTATTTTCACCTTTTTCTCAACTTATCTGTATTAATCTTTATTTTACTCGGCTTTCTTCTCTTTTCTGCCCTACTTTCCCACCCTTTTATTCTCTCAAAATTCATATGGTAACTATCAACACTACTGGTATGTACATTAACAGACATAATAATGAACTCTCAAAATATTTATTTCATAGAAAAATATGTTAAGGCTGGAAGGAACTTTGAAAGATAATGTGTTCCAGCCCCTTCCTCCAGGTAGGTAAGCTATTATTATTCTCACAAGAGAAATGAAGCCAAGAAATATTAAACAATTCATTCAAGTTAGTTAATATCAGGCTGGGAAATCAACTCCAAATCAGAGGGTCAGAGAATTGGAGTATTCAAAAGCTGTAAGGATATCAGAGACCCTCTGGAGCCAACCCACTCATTTTTTTGCTTTAGGAATATTGAAGAGGTTTAGTTACATGTCCAAATTCACATTGCTAATCTGTGGCAGACAACAGACAAAAACATAAACTTTCTAGATTCCTCTCTGATGCTATTTCCATCACATTAAACTGTTTCCACCTTTTCAAATCATTTCTAAAACTTGTTGGGTAATTACTGAAATTAACCTAATATTTGAGATCAATCAATGCTCCACCTAAATGCTTTCATTTCTGTGAGAACTGTATTCATTAACAACATGGGACACTAGGCATCAGAAACACTATAACTATATGATATTTTCTCAGTTAAAATCAGTTGCTTTACACAAAATTATTCCTAACTAATTTTCAATAAACTTTCATTTCACTTTCTTCCTTGTGGCTCTCTAGCATTTGTAGTGGGAAAGAGAATTGTGCACTAAAACTTCTTGCTCACCCCTGCACTTACTTGAAACAGTGTGAATTTTGAGGATAGAAAGACTTCTCCACCAACAAGCACTTGGGAAATTTCTGGTAACTACTGTTGTCAAAACTTGTCACCAGAAACAATCCAACCCAATGTGACTCAAACAAGAAAGTAACCTCACATCTCAATGGACCAAGGCCGGGGCACCTACTTACAGAAGGCCCCTTCTTTCAGGTTCAAACCTAGCGGTCTTTTCCATTCTCCTTTTGTCTAAGAGTTACACAACCATAGGTCAAAAAATTTTGTCCAGTTTTCCTTCCAAGCCCATAACTCTCAAATCTCTGGCAGGAAATTTTTGGTGTGGGAGGGAGACGCCTTCCCTCACCAGTCTTCCTAAATGTCCTTCACAGTTGACAATGTACTCGAATAAAAAACAAGTCCTAATATGCACAGTTGTACCACCAGGATTTTAATGGTATGATTCCATTTTTTAAAAATTCCTCCAAACTCAACAGAATGAAACAAGAAAAATCTTTGTTTTTCTTTCTTCTCATTCATGCTAATACATGTTCAATATGGATTAACTAAAGAACCCCTTTGTATCCTCACTGAACTTATTTGATACCCAGACTGATGTTGCTCTGGCAGAGAGTTCTAAAGAGTCTAAAGGTCTAGCATCAACGAAGACACTGGAGCACCCAAGTGGCATACATGACTGGTGTTCAGATTCGTTGATCAAAGAAAATCAAATGACCACACCTAATTACAGTTAGACTGAAAGAAAGTGAAAGCCACAAGATGCATATATCACCCTAAAGACCTAAAAATCACAGCTACAACATATAATGACAGCATCTCTTGTAAAAATTAGGTTGAGGAAGAAGATAAATGGCTGAAGATCTTATGAAGATCTTGAAGATCTTATGAGGCATAAATATTGGTATTTCTTGTACTGTGTAGACCTCCCAGGGGCAACCGTGTGGTGCAGAAATAGGCAGAACCAAATGTCTATCTTGCTACTGGAATAGAGATTTGTTGTGTTCACTGGGGTCAAAGGAGAGGCTGAGAGTCCAAGGGTAAGCTCTAAACATCTGTAAGTAGCCAATAAGAATCTTTAAATCTTGAACTCTGTTCATCTTATCTGTTTTTTGCTACACTATGTCCAGATGAAAAAAAAAATTAGTTCTTTTGCTTTATTACCATTATGAATTTTCACTCATCATTTCCTTTAATAAGAAGTTGACCAAATTATACCATTACATTGTGTGTACATACAAATATGTTACAATGAATCCCACTGTTGTATATAATTATATTGCATCACCGATAAAAATAAAAAAATAAAAATGAACATTATTTTTCTTCAAAAAAAATAAGCATTGTTAACATTTTTTCATTCTTCAACTGGAGGAATGTATTAAGCTCAATCTACAACTGAAGTTGTCCTGTATAACCTAATGTTTCCTTGTTTTGTAAGTCTGCATGGAAAAAAGAACTTTAGAATTCTCTAGATTATTTTTATTCAATCAAACACACAGTTGTTGAGAAAGTTATTTTTTTGGAAATAGAAATAGAAAAAGACCCAGAGTTTATAGATAAAACCCAATATCTTTTCATCGCCAGCAAAGACAACGACTTAATCAAGCTTTTTCTGCCATTTCCTTAACTCTAATAGAAGTCTGTTAAAACTAAACACAGCTGTGAAATTCATAACCTTAGAGACAAATCTTTGTATCAATGAGTTGCTTTCTTTAGGTGGTGCTTGGTTTTCTTGTCTATCATTTCATGTTAGTGTCCAACTTTTCTCTTAGAATTTCTGCTTTTATTTACTCAAGCTTTAAAACAAAAATATCTTCCTGAGGTCAGTTCTTAGTTTTAAAAACCACAAGCCAGTTGATGCGGACTCATGGATTATAAGCAAACTTGTTACTTAACTCCTTCCAAACTCTTTATGCAGAAACTTCCACTGCAGTTGGAGAGAGAAGTAGACATACAGTCCCTTGAAAATCTCTCTACTAATGGACAGTGCACCAACTCAAGGATCTAGTTCATCTTTTCAGAGGGGGGGGCATTGAGGAAGGTCAAAATGTTGGAAGGGAGTAAAATACCACAATACTTAGAAAAAAGTTGATATCTATGTGCTCCCAGATATATCAATCCATTTCTCTCCTTTTTTGCATACATAGAACAAATCTGAGATCCCTCTTTTTTTATTTGTCTTCACTCATTGGATGTTAGATGTCATAGCACTTAAGCTTTTTATTCTCTTAAGCTTATCATGTCAAGAGTCTTAAGACATTCTTTTATAAGATGGATCACAGTTTTTATTGTTCTTCTTTGGAAACAGTTATTTGTCACTGCCACTCCTTAGCACATAATGCTGCATATGTGAATCTTCAGTTACTGGAATTTCATCATATGCTGCATGATGAGTTACTTCCTATAATACCTGGAACAGTTGTGCCTTAGACAAACTGAGTGTAAGTGTGCCTTAGATAGATTTCTGTGGTCAAATGGGAAATGGTCTCACTCATTAGTTTCAAAAGTTGCTCTGAAGGTACATACATTTGAGTCTAAGTATACAAATAGAATATATATAATAGGAATATCAATCATGTGTCTTAGCTTCATAAAGCCCAGGCCATCTATAAGACAGAACAATAACTCCAAGTGTCAAATGATACCTCTGATAACTCAATGGGCCCTTTGATATTTCTTCCTTTAAAAGCAGGCATCAATCCATTCTTATTTTGGTGCTCTCTGCCATGAATATAACTCAGTTGTTTACCTGTGTCTGCTTTTTATTATGAATCTCCTTTTCTTCTATTACCAGAATCAACCAGGCAATCACATCCTCATATCTAGGGTTCTAATAGATTCCCAAATGAATCTATTTATTCCATGAAATTGTTATTCCCTGTTGGAAAGAGCTTTTGAACCAGTGAATGTTCTATGCAATAGTAAGTCTATATTTTGCTCTCTCTCTGTGTGTGTGTGTGTGTGTGTGTGTGTGTGTGTGTGTGTGTGTGTTAGATGGCCACCCCTGGGACTATCAGGCATGATAAAGAGAGAGTTGGGACATGTGATATGAAACATAGCTTCCTTTCAATAAGGAAATACATATGGTTGCCACGTTATGAAGACTGCTGGTTGCTATAGCATCAGAGAGGAATGATAGATTTCTCTTTGGGATCAAAGGAAAATGAATAGGAGAAGAAAACCAGGCTATTCACTTGGAAATAAGATCATTTCCTCTAAAAAGGAATAAGAAAACAATTCAGAGGCTTCTCTGAGGACACTTTCCTTAGGCTTTACAATTTAAGAATATCCTATCTGTAAAGATGGATTATTGGTTAGAAATACACCAGGTAAAGGAAGAGTAAATAGTGCCACTGCTCAGTAAAGGGAAAGCTTCATGAAGGCAGAGTCAGTAAGATACATTTCTTTATATACTCAGCCCAATACTAAGCTCCTAGTAAATTTCACATAAATATTTGTGGTTTCCAAAAAACCCTTACTTTAACAACTAAAGGAGACACCAAGGTTGCTTTAAATAGATATCTCTGAAAATAGGAAATGAATTTCCCTAGAAAGTGTTGGCATTGGCCAACTAGAAAACAGGAGGTGAGACTCTGTGGATTCTGATTACATGGCATAGTAATGCTTTGATCAAATAATTATTTTCTATAAAGACGAAAAGGAAATTTCAGTTTCCTCATATCTCTTGCATATTCTTGTATATATCATTTTATTACAGTTGTACTAGCCAGAATTTTAATGTTATGATTTTTTTTAAATCCCCACAAACTCTCAGTTGAATAAGCAAGAACATTTTTCTTTGTTTTGTTTTCTTCTCATTCAGGTTACTACATGCCATGAGCCATGGAGGTCAACCAGAGGCTCCTCTTGTGTCTTCATTGTATTTATTCTTACCCAGGATGAACGGGAAAATTGATGTTGCTCTGGCAGAGATTAAAAAAGAGTTTATTAACATTACTCCATATCATTCTGAAAAGTAAGACTTGAGACAATGGGCATACATTAAAATAAACCTACCTTCCACTCTATTTTTTAAAAAAATACTTCCTAATTATCAGAGATTTTCAAAGATGAAGCTCATATTTTAAGAGTAGAGTCTCTATTGTCAGAGGACTTCAGTAAATGTCTACCTGTCATATCATTTGTAAAATGAATTCCAGCATCTAATGACTTTGCAAGTCCTCATTGAATTCTAGTGATTCATTTTGTTTTTATTTACACGTTTTTTGTGTTGTGTGGAGTGTGTATGTATGTGTGGGTGTGATGACTTACCAAACTAGAGTACTATTGATCCCCACCCCATACCAATGATAGACATCACTAATCAATTACAGCCACTAACAAAAGGGGTAAGTTAGCATTGCGGATGAAACTTCTTTGATACTGACCTTAGGCTTAGCTCATATCTGATTCCATAGCCTCATTTACTGTAAATTGAGGATTTGGTAACGTGCTTAGATATTATCTTCCAGGTTGCTACAGCCTCAAATATCTCTTTTAATTTGGGGAACAATTGAAATTAGTATTTACCAGAAAGTCCATTATAATCATGGTCAGTTTTCTTCATCAGTAATTATTTTTCTTTTCAAACTGTTATTCCTCACCTATTTGGAGAGGATCTCCCTCTTTTATTCCTTTCCTTTCACTATTGATTTAAACTAAATTTAAAAATCATGCACAAATCTCTGGAATTCAGATTTATTCCCTGTATTATGTAGCTATTCATGGAACAGGAATCCATTGTGGTGTGGTTGAAAATATCATTTAGCACAAGTACTCCAGGTGTATTTTCTATTCCGAAATGAATCTAGTGAAAAGAATCAATTGGCAGAGTAGGAAATGCATTCAGTGATCATCAGTTTAAAAGAATTCTACCTATGTTTAAGGTATTATTTATTTCCCAATGAATTTCATTGATTCCCAACCTGTTCTTCTCTGCTGACTTCACACACACACACACACATACACACACACACACACCACACACAAACTCACACACACACACTTAAATGTTTGCTGTTTGTTACCCTCTGCATGCTTCATAGGGATCTCCAACCCACCATGTTCAATGTTGAGTTCATCATTTTCCCCCTCAAAACATTTCATCATCCTGCATTTCCTATTATTCATTAATTCAACAAAAATTTATTCAGCATTCATATACAATAGGAAGTATACACCATGTTGTAAGTAAAGCATGGTTAAGCAGACCTACTTTCTGAGGTCACAAAGTTTATGGTGCAGTTAAGTAGACAGACATGGAGTAGGGAATTGTACAAGTGATGGGTAGCTGTAGCTACAAACTAAGAGTCACATACACTTCTTTCTCTGAATCTGAACATGAAGTAAATCACTAAGTTTCTCCAGATTATAACACCTATATCTTGAGATTTTTTGTATCAGTACTTTCCTATGCATTCTGGCTTCCACTGCAAGAGTTTTCTCTTATTGTTTCTCACCTGCACCAATAAAAAAGCAATTTCTCACATATCTATCAACAAAATGATTCTGAAAAAAATGCAAAATCCAACTCAGAAACCTCTAATGACTCCCCTTTTCCTGGAGTAAGAATTTCCAAGATCCTTACTCAGCACCTGCTTCTATAAGAAACATTTCATTTTCTGTGCATGTATACTACATGCCACTGTCATTTTGCTCATGATGCCCCTCTGCCTAAAACATTTTTTTCTGTTTGACTTTTCCAAGTCTTAACTATACTTAAGACTTATTCTGAAATCTCTACCCTCCAAGAATGAAGCAGGAGTTTCTTCCTTGGACTTCCAAAGCAGCTATTCATGTCTCAGTCACTGTACTCATATCTTTATACTATAACTGTCCATTTATAATTCTGACAGGGTAACATGATTCGGAATCTTCAGTTCAGGAACTCTAACTTCATCATTTTTGGGCCCATTTTAAAGTTTAACATATAATAGAAACCCTAGAAATATGTTTACTATACAGAAGTATAGGTTTTTGAAAAAAGACATACAAAATATGGACAAAGATATTTGTTGGCTGAAAACTACCCATTCTTGTTCATGAATCTGTGTGTCCTGCTCAGGCATTTGCTTTACCCACATGCATAACAAATCAAGACTCAATGGCTAGATTTCATCTAATCCAATCAATGGCTTCTATACAAGCAGGCCTGCTTTTTGGTTAACACAAACACTTTAGCTAACCAGTCAAAGCTGTAGTTAAAAAAAAAAAAAGGAATGCTCTTTTGCATCTGTTTCAATGCACCATCAAAGCTCCAGGCCTTTCCATATATTACATTGGCTGATTTGATTCATCACCTTATACCACTTTATGTCAAAACTCGTATCTACCTCTGAATCTGTTCACTAAGAATGCTTCCTCCTGAGTTGGTATTCAGTTACATTTTTGTCACTTTAAGCTTATGCAATTTTGATATTCCTATAGAAATCTTCCTATATAGAACAGACCAAGTAAGAAGGCCCCAGATAGTTAGGGTGCTTTCTGTATTCCAGATTCCTTAACGTTCACTTTCTAGCTTTCTCAGTGATACAAGTGCAGTCGGTTGATTGGCCTTTGGGTCTCTTTACATCTAATTATGACATTTTTAAAAATTTATTTATTCTAATTTGTTATACATGACAACAAAATGCATTTCAATTTATAGTACACACATAGAGCACAATTTTTCATGTCTCTGGTTGTACACAAAGTAGAATTACACCATTCACGTCTTCATACATGTATTTAGGGTAATGATGTCCATCTCATTCCACCATCTTTTCTACCCCCATTTCACCTCCCTCCCCTTTGCCCTATTTAAAGTTCCTCCATTCCTCCCATGCTCCCCCCATACCCTTTATGGATCAGCATCCACATATCAGAGAAAACATTCAGCATTTGGTTTTTTGAATTGACTAACTTCACTTATCATAATATTCTCTAACATCATCTATTTACCTGCAAATGCCATGATCTTATTCTCTTTTAATGCTGAATAATATTCCATTGTATGATATATATATATATATATATATATATATATATATATATATATATATTTTACATTTTCTTTATCCATTCGTCTACTGAAGGGCATTTAGGTTGGTTCCACAGTTTAGCTATTGTGAATTGTGCTGCTATAAACATTGATGTGGTTGTATCACTGTAGTATGCTGTTTGTAAGTCCTTTGAGAATAAACCAAGGAGTGGGATAGCTGGGGTCAAATGGTGGTTCCATTCCAAGTTTTCTGAGGAATCTCCATATTGCTTTCTATATTGGTTGCACCAATTTTCAGTCCTGCCAGCAATGTATGAGTGTGCCTTTTTCTCCAAATCCTTGCCAACACTTATTGTTGTTTGTGTTCTTAATAGCTGCCATTCTGACTAGAATGAGATGAAATCTTAGAGTAGTTTTGATTTGCATTTCTCTAATTACTAGAGATATTGAACATTTTTTCATACATTTGTTGATTAATTGTATATCATCTTCTGAGAAGTGTCTGTTCAATTCCTTGGCCCATTTATTGATTGGGTTGTTGTTGTTATTATTATTATTATTATTATTATTATTATTATTATTTTGGTGTAAAGATTTTTGAGCTCTTTATATATCCTAGAGATTAGTACTCTATCTGATGTGCATGTGTAAAAATTTGCTCCCATTCTGTAGGCTCTCTATTGACCTCTCTGATTGTTTCTTTTGCTGAGAAGAAGTTTTTTAATTTGAATTCATCCCATTTATTGATTATTGTTTTTAGTTCTTGAACTATAGGAGTTTTATTAAGGAAGTCGGGTTCTAACTGACATGATGAAGATTTGGGCCTACATTTTCTTCTATTAGATATAAGGTCTCTGGTTTAATCCCTAGGTCCTTGATCCACTTTGAGTATTGGCATGGTGAGAGATAGGGACTTAATTTCACTTTGCTGCATATGGAATACCAGTTTTCCCAGCACCATTTGTTGAAGAGGCTATCTTTTCTCCAAAATATGTTTTGGTGCCTTTGTCTTATATGAGATAACTATATATGTGACTTTTTCTCTGTGTCCTCTATTCTGTACCATTGGTCTACAAGTCTAATTTGATGTCAATACCATGTGTTTTTTGTTACTATTGCTCTGTAGTATAGTTTAAGGTCTGGTATAGTGATGCCACCTGCTTCACTGTTCGTGCTAAGAATTGTTTTGGCTATTCTAGGTATCTTATTTTTCCAGATAATTTCATGATTGCTTTTTATATTTCTATGAGGAATGTCATTGGGGTTTTGATTGGCATTGCATTAAATCTGTACAATGCTTTTAATAGTATGGAAATTCTGCCTCTCCAAGGACAAGAGAAATCTTTCCATCTTCGAAGGTTTTCTTTAATTTCTTTCTTTAGCATTCTGTGGTTTTCATTGTAGAGGTGTTTCACCTCTTTCATCAAGTTGATTCCCAATATTTTTTAAGGCTATTGTAAATGGCATAGTTTTCCCAGTTTCTCTTTTAGAGGATTTGTCACTGATGTACAGAAATGCCTTTGATTTATGGGTGTTGATTTTATATCCTGCTACTTTGCTGAATTCATTTATTAGTTCTAGAAGTTTTCTGGTAGAACTTTTTGCATCCTCTAGGTATAGAATCATGTCATTGGCAAATAAATAGTGCTAGTTTGAGTCCTTTTTTTATCCGTATCCCTTTAATTTCTTTTGTCTGACTAATTGCTCTGGCTAGAGTTTCAATAACTATGTTAAATAGAAGTGGTGAAAGGGGGCATCCCTGTCTTGTTCCAGTTTTTAGAGGGAATGTTTTCAATTTTTTTAGAATGATGTTGGCCTGGGGCTTAGCATAGATAACTTTTATAATGTTGAGATATGTTCCAGGTATCCCTAGTTTTTCTAATGTTTTGAACACAAATGGGTAATTATGACTTTTGATGATTGAGCTGTTAGGCTAATAGGTAGCCTTTTAGGCTACACAATTAAAAATCTAGGTAGTGAAGTCACTGGACTATCCCTTAGTGTCCACCTACTTTTTACATTATCTACCACTTTACCTTTACACAATTTCTCCCAAGTAAGCAACAAGATGGCTGAAGTTTGAAACCAAACTATTTGCTTAAAGGGAACGGTAGCCATGATTTCTTTTTCTTTTTCTTTTTTTTTTTAATTTTTTCTTTTTTTATTGGTTGTTCAAAACGTTACAAAGCTCTTGACATATCATGTTTCATACATTAGATTCAAGTTGGTTATGAACTCCCATTTTTACCCTAAATACAGATTGCAGAATCACATCTGTTACAGTCCACATTTTTACATAATGCCCTATTAGTAACTGTTGTATTCTGCTATCTTTCCTATCCTCTACTATCCCCCCTCCCCTCCCCTCCCATCTTCTCTCTCTACCCCATCTACTGTATTTCATTTCTCTCCTTGTTTATTTTCCTGTTCCCCTCACAACCTCTTATGTGTAATTTTGTATAACAACGAGGGTCTCCCTCCATTACCATGCAATTTCCCTTTTCTCCCCCTTTCCTTCCCACCTAGTGTATCTGTTTAATGTTGATCTTTTCTTCCTGCTCTTCCTCCCTGCTCTGTTCTTAGTTGTTCTCATTATATCAAAGAAGACATTTGGTATTTGTTTTTTAGGGATTGCTCAAAGACCTAGAAAAGGAAGAGCAAAACAACAGCAAATGTAGCAGAAGGCAAGAAATAATTAAAATCAGAGCGGAAATCAACGAAATTGAAACAAAAGAAACTATTGAAAAAATTAACAAAACTAAAAGTTGGTTCTTTGAAAAAATAAATAAGATCCACAGAACCCTAGCCATGCTAACGAAGAGGAGAGAGAACTCAAATTACTAACATACGGGATGAAAAAGGCAATATTACAACAGACGTTACAGAAATACAGAAGACAATTAGAAATTATTTTGAAAACCTATATTCCAATAAAATAGAAGATAGTGAAGACATCAATAAATTCCTTAAGTCATATGGTTTGCCCAGACTGAGTCAGGAGGATACCCACAACTTAAACAGACCAATATCAATAGATGAAATAGAAGAAGCAATCAAAAGACTTCCAACCAAGAAAAGCCCAGGACCGGATGGGTATACAGCGGAGTTTTACAAAACCTTTAAAGAAGAATTAATACCAATACTTTTCAAGTTATTTCAGGAAATAGAAAAAGAGAGAGCTCTGCCAAATTCATTCTATGAGGCCAACATCACCCTGATTCTGAAACCAGACAAAGACACCTCAAAGAAAGACAACTACAGACCAATATCTCTGATGAACCTAGATGCAAAAATCCTCAATAAAATTCTGGCGAATCGGATACAAAGGCACATCAAAAAAATTGTACACCATGATCAAGTAGGATTCATCCCTGGGATGCAAGGATGGTTCAATATACGGAAATCAATAAATGTTATTCACCACATCAATAGACTTAAAGATAAGAACCATATGATCATCTCAATAGACGCAGAAAAAGCATTCGACAAAGTACAGCATCCCTTTATGTTCAAAACACTAGAAAAACTAGGGATAACAGGAACTTACCTCAACATTGTAAAAGCTATTTATGCCAAGC
The DNA here is from genome assembly GCF_045843805.1 of Urocitellus parryii. Lineage (NCBI taxonomy): Eukaryota > Metazoa > Chordata > Mammalia > Rodentia > Sciuridae > Urocitellus > Urocitellus parryii. Next base: position 42,668,110 of record NC_135541.1, on the reverse strand, counting down.
CTCAGGCTAGCATCATTCTCAATGGAGAAAAATTGAAGGCATTCCCCCTAAAATCTGGAACAAGACAGGGATGCCCTCTATCACCACTTCTATTCAATATAGTTCTCGATTTCTTTTTCTTTTTCTCCCTTGGTCAGCTCTGCACTTGGAATTTTCCATGGATTATCTCATTAAATCTTAAAATGAACATTATGTATTATATACACTTTATTTATACATTTTGCAAATGAGGGAAGTGAGCCTTAGGAAGTTTGATCTACCTTTCTGCTGATCTATAGCTACTAACTCATAAGCTTTGTTAAAGAAGTTATGCAACAGTAGCCTTGTTAAATAGAGGCAGAAGAAATACATATCAATCAATCAACCATTTTTTTAGAAACATATTTTTCAGTCAGAATAATATCTGTCATATGTAAAAGAGTTCAAAAGCATAGACTAAGGAATATGCAAAGTGACTGGTAGAAAATATTCTTTGATACAGTAGAATAAATGAATTATTGCAACCCAATATAATAGAACATTTGAACCAATGAGTTTATTGTAGCCATTAAAACTTCCCAAGTTGGTGAAACAAGATGCTTGTCCTTGTGAAAAATCAAATGAGATTTAATATTAAAGTACTTTGTAATATGTTGGGCCCTAATGTAAATTTAGAGAATTATTACTAGGATACATGTGAGCCACAATTTACCTGATGAGATCTTAAATTGTCCTTTTTTGAAAGATTATATTTAAGAAAATAAAAAATATTAAATATTTGGAAAAGAATCGAAATTACATAGTTGATATTAAGTAATTCATTTCAACAGGAATTTATGAACACTTTGGCAGCAAGCAGAGAATGTTACCAAAATTACCTAATGAATTATGATTTTCTTTTAAGCCTGTTGCTCATCTGCCAAAGAAAATTATTTCAACCATTTGTATGAATATATGTCTACTGCTCTGTTATACACAATCATGATATCAGGGTAGTCATCTTATATTGTTAATAATAGGGAGATGGAGAAAGTTCACCTTGGAATCAAGCATTCTAATTATTAGTAGTCTTACTTATCCAACAGAGTTTTATAAATTAACATCTTCAGTGCATTTTCATTTTGTGTAGAAACAAGTTTATCATGTTCATTCAGTTTAAGAAATATGATATCAAGCCAGTCACAGAAAATGAAGAAAAGGGAATAGTTTTAAAAAGAAAATCAAAGCCAGGATGAGCAATGTTCAGATATTATGATATGGAAGCAGAGACTTTCTAGTTTTAGTATAAGGTCTTCAATTACTGAAATTTGCTTTTATGAAATGTGACCTCTAAAGTCTTCTCTCTAAATCTAACTTTATTTTTATATCTAGCATTTTTGTTTTATTTTTAATATTACTTTTTAAAATTATTTTAATGTTAATTTATCATATACAGTCACTGTATACTGTATTTTATATTCTGAATTGGAAAAAAATTATATTTTGCTAATATTTATTTATTTATCTGGTGGTGCTAGGGAATAAACCCAGGGCCTTGTGGAGAAAAGCACTCTACCATTAAGGTACATCCCCAGCCTAAAGATTATATTTTATTCATTATCTTCTTATTAATTCATTTTGAAAAATTTTTCTTATTACCTTGTCTTCATCAAAGTTACAGACTTCAAATAACTTGCAATCTAATAGGATAGGCTGAAAAACCAACAGACCTGTCATAAAAGTGATCCATGATCAGATTAGACATACCTGGAGCAAAGCACACATAGTCACCTTAATACGAATATGGATTATGCTCAAGAAAATGTTGTGCAGGCAGGGAAACGTTCTCATGAACAATGAGGAATGAGAGTACACAACATATTTGTAAGGTTTAAGTATTCCAGTAAATGCTCAAAGAGTCGGATGTGTATTATGAAACGTGGTCAGAAACAGGACTGTAGTAAATGAGCAGATAGATCCTGAACAGATGTAATATCAGGCCAGATGAGGTAGGACCATTGAAAATGTGAGGAGAAAAACATCAGAATACTAATGATGTAGAATGATCTCTCGCATCAGAATGGAGGGTGTTTTGTAAGGGCTCAAACTAGAATTCAGGAGACCATTTAAAAGCCTCTGGAAACACTCCAGGAAAGATATCAATATATAAAGAATAAGGAGTTGAGGAAGGAATTAGAAGAGAGGAACATAATATCAAATACATTTTGTTCCTTGGATCTGGTGGCAGCAAATTTAGAGGAAGCTGAATAGCTCTATTTCCTCTCTCTTTCAACATCTATCCTCATGCTTGACACAAGCATCAAGAAGCTATTTGCAGAATGAGTGAACAGAAAAATAAATGAAGCTTAAACATCATCACCTCCATCTCACTATCATCCACACCAATGACTAAATGCAATGGTATTAATGGGGACCATGTCCTTATTAAGTTACTTAGATATATTGACACATTGAATATTCATATCTCCATGCAGTTATGATTCCATATGTTCTGTTGTACTTCCATTTTACAAGTGAGAAAACTAAAGTTTGCTAAACTCACTGAGTACATGGAGGAGTCATGACTTGGGACTCAAAAGAGTAATTGGAAAATTTTATTTCCAATAAGCATTCCAGAAAGCTAAGATTCATCTATTTTACTTTAAATTTTTAACAATATTATGAAAAGTTTTTTTTTCCTTCAAAAATTTCAAGGAAATTGCCTTTGGTATACAAAGTACTCTAGATATTAAAAAAGTAGTCAAGTCGGAATGTCATAGAGTATGGGTAAAACTCTGCTCCAGTATAAGCTAAGAAACTTGGAAAAATATAAGGTTATTTGTGAAAGTGGGTAGTGTTGCTTTTCTCTGGGAAAATTCAACTCATAGAGGAACAAAAACAAGGAGAAAAGAAACATGATGCTTTGTATTCAGTTGTTCCACTACCACTAAAAATAACACAAGTGATGTTGCATTTTTCTTCTCTCCATAATGAATGACCTAGCTGCATTTGGTAATTGGATATGACTGAGAATAATTTAATTGAAAATGAACTGTGGCTTTGCTTTTTGTAAATGCAGGCATCTTGGGTTTTGCGTTAGTTTATGTTTCTCCCAGGCATTGCACCATCTTAAAAGGAAGGTCGTCAACCCTTAAGATTTCCCAATGGAAATCCATGGGGTCATAACTGTCACCATAAATGTCAACAAGCCATATTGTCAAGGGATAAGTTGATGCTATCCCTTGAGCTCTTTCACTTCCCTATTACTGAAAAACAATTCATCGTAATATTCTTCATCATTTTATCATCATTCTAATTCCTGTAATCTGTGTAATATTTGAGAATCTACAAAGTAATTCCATTCATAATATTACACTTGATACTCTCAAAAATAAATACGAGATGAATAAGTTATATATGTTATTTCTTTTTTGCTTATGAAAAATCAGAGTAGTTAAGTGACTTCCTTAGATTACATAGTCACAGAACCAAAAGTATAGGCCTCACAATTTAAATACAGTATTTTTCAGTTGATTAAATGTCTTCCCAAAGACTTAATTAACAAAGAATACTCATACTCATAATATGCCTGCACTTAGGATCCATAAGGAAGGTGTTAAAGAGAAACAGGACATTATTATAATAAAAATTAAAATTGAGGATCATTTAAAGGTTAAGAAGGCAAAAATAAAACTGTATCAGAGCTTTTTCTTTCCAGAACACCTAATAAATGGAATAAAAAGAATTTAAAAATAAACATTTATTTTTCACATTTTATTGGTGGGTCATAGCTGTACATAATTATGGAATTTGTTATTGCATATTCATACATACACACAATATAGCAATGTACTTTGGCCAATATCATTTCTTAGCACTTTCCCGCTCCTTCCCTGCCTCCCACCTCTTGGCTCATTCCTCTACTTATTTCCCATTGCTTTTAATGAGATTCCTACCAGCTCCACCCCCTTTAAAAAGAAACAATTTAAAAATAGAGAAAGCAATCATAACATCATCATCATCGTCATCATCATCATGAGCAACAAGCAGTGGCAGCAGCCAGCAATGATGAAAAGTAATTAAACTAAAAATCAGAAGGTGGTGGCTAAGGGAGGGTACAGAAGATTCTGTACAGCAGGATGAATGGTACAGCTTCTTTTCTGCCCCAAATGTTAGAAGTAGTACTGGGAAAAAAAAAAAAAAAAAAAAAAAGCTGAGCAGGAACAATTCTGAGAATTCTCATTACATGTCCTTTAGTTAAAAAAAAAGCAGGCATATGGGGAACTAGTTAGTAGGCAGCCTAGGAAGATGCAAGTAAGTATCATTTCATTTAGGTGTATCTTGTGTTTTTTTCATTTTTTTAAATTTTGTAAAATACATATAACATAAAACATGCCATCTAAACATTTTAAAGTGTACTTTTCAGTGATACATTCGTATGGCTACGCAACCATGACCATCATTTATCTCTAGAACTCTTCTGAAGTGTGAAGTTTTATATACATTAAACAATAACTCACCCTTAACTCTTCCCAACCCTACCCTAGAAACCATTAGTCTTCTCTCTATCTCTATGATTTTGAGCACTCTAGTTACTTTGCATGGGTGTAATCATAGAGTACTTGTCTTTTTCTGATTGGCCTGCTTCACTAGGCATATCATCATGGTTCATCCATGTTACACCATATGCCAGAAATTCCTTCTTTTTTAAGGCTGAATAATATCCCATTGAATATACCCAACCACATTTTGATTACTCATTCATCTGGCAATGAACACTTTGTTTCCACATTTTAGCTATTATGAATCATGGTGCTATCAACATGTACCCAAATATATGTTTCAATTATAGCACTTAATTCCTCCGGATGTATACCCAGAAATAAATTGCTGTATCATATGACAAGTCTATTTTTAATTTTTTGAGGAAATTTCCCACAGGAGCCATCATGGTTTTGATATAAGGCACCTCCCCCCACCATCACCCAGACCCCTATGTTAATACAGGAATGGTTAGAGGTAAATTCATTGTCTCCTGAGAGCTGTAACCTCATCAGTCCATGCTAGTTTGAATGGACAGACTGACTGGTAGCCTTGGGCAACTGGTTATAGCTGGAAGAGGTGGGTTGCTGGAGTTTGCCCTGGAAGGGTTCATCTTCCCTCTCCCTCACTGTCTGCTTCCTGGCTACCGTGAATGGAGCAAACCTCCTTCATCACATCTGTACGCCATAGTGTGCTGCCTCATCTCAGGGTCACAGCAATGGAGTCAGCAGCCATCTATGAACAAAGATCTCTGAAACCATGAGCCCCAAATAGACTTTTTCTCCTCTAAGTTGTTCTTCTCAAATATTTTGGTCATAACCACACAAAGCTGACTAACACTGGAGATATACCATTTTACGTTCCCACCAAAAGTGGGCAGAGTTCTCATTCCTTCATGTGCTCACCAATACATGATACTTTTTATTTCATTGATAGTGACCCTCCTAATGGGTGTAAGGTGGTATCTCATTGTGTTTTTTAAAAATATTTATATTTTAGTCATAGGTGGACACATAACTTTATTTTATTTTTATGTGGTGCTGAGGATGGAACCCAGTGCCTCATGCATACTAGGGGAGAGCTCTACCTCTGAGCCACAATCCCAGGCCCTCATTGTGGTTTTAACTATTAGCAATATTAAGAACTTTTGAAAAAATATGCTATTGGCCATTTGTATATTTTCTTTGGAGAAACATCTACTCCAGTCTTGTGGCCAGTTTTAAATCAGGTTGTTGTTGTCATTGATTTAGGAGTTACCTATATATTCTTGTTAATCCCTCACTAAATATATGATTTTCAAATGTTTTATTCCATTCAATAAATTGCTTTTTCACTATTGCTATATACTTGTCTTTAGATCAGTATCCTACTATTTTTTATTGTAGCTTTGTAATACATTTTGAAATAATGAGATGTAATGCCTTTGATTTCAATTTTTTTTTTCAAAATTGTTTTGCTTAAACAGGGTCTCTTCAGATTTCATATAAATTTTAGAATGAAATCTTTATATTTATGCAAAAAATATGTCATTGTATTTTTTGATACAGATTGCATTGAACTTTGTAGATTGCTCTGTACAGTAAGGACATTTAAATAATATTGCCTTCCAATCTATGAACATGGAACTTATTTCCATTTATTTGTGATTTTCTTAATTTCTTTCTGCACTATTTTAACATTTTCAGTGGGAACAAGCAAATTTTCCTTGACTGGTTTCTAAGTATTTAGTTTTTTGATTGTAAATTGAATTATTTTTTAATTTCCTTTTCAGATTGTTCATAGAGAAAAACATCTGATTTTTTATTACTTAAATTTATATCCTGCTTCTTTGCAATATTTATTGTAACAGTTTTTATGTGGAATCTTTAGGGTTCTCTACATTTAAAATCATATCATCTGCAAACTGGGATAATCTTTCTTGTTTCTTTCATTTAGATGCTTTTTATCTCTTTTTCTTGCCTAATTGCTCTGGGTAGGATTTCTAGTACTATGTGAAGAACTTGTTTTAGGAGTTATCTATATATTCTTGTTAATCCCACACATAAGGGGAGTATTCTTGACTTGCTTCTGATCTTAAAAGAGAAACTTCCAGTGTTTTTGCCATTAAGTATTATGTTCTCTGTGGTTTTACCTTCATGGTTTTTATTATGGTGATGTATTTTCCTTCTATTCCTACTTTTTGGGGGAATTCTATTATGAAAGGATGTTATTTGTTAAATGCATTTTCTATTTCAATGGAGATGATCATATAGACTGTTTTTTCCTCCATTATTAAAGTAGTATAATATATTGATCCATTTTTATTATGTTGGGCTATCCTTGCACTCCTGGAATAAGTCCAACAAGGTCTTTATATGTAATACTTTTATATAATTGTAAATTTGGTTTGTTAGTTAGTATATTGATGAGTATTTTTCATCAAGATTTATAAATTGTATTATTCTGTAGTTTTCCTGAGCTGCAATGTCAAACATTTGAACAACGTGAGCCTCCTGGGATGCATTAAGATTGGTGTTACTTTTTCTTTAAATACTTGGCAGAATTAACAGTGAAACCATGAGGTCCAGGGCATCTTTGATGGAAGACTTTGATTACAGATTTGATCTATTTAGATTTTCTATTTTTATGATGCAATCAGTAGATGTTTGTTTCTAGGAATTTGTGCATTTAATATAGGTACACAATTGGTAAGTGTAAACTGTTTATAGTAATCTCTTAAAATATTTATTATTTATGCAAAACTAGCAATAACATCCTCACTTTCATTCCCAATTTTAGTAATTGAGTTTTCTTTGATTTTTCTTAGTCAATCTAGGTATAGTTTTATCAAATTTGTTGATCTTCTCATTGAACTAACTTTTGGTTTAGTTAATTTTATTGTTTTTCTAATCTTTATTTATCTCTGCTTTAATCTTTATTATTTCCTTTCCTCTTCTATTTTGAGTTTAGTTTTTTCATCTTTCTCTAGTTCTTGAAGTTGTAAATTTAGGTCATTTATTTGAGTTCTTTTTAATTTTTTTAAGGTGAGGATTTATAACAAAAATTTTCCTCCCTGTCTTCTCTGAGCCCCATGTTTTGGTGTGTTGTATTTTCATTTTCATTTATCTCTAAGTATTTTTCAAATTCCCTTTTGATTTCCTCTTTGACTCATTAGGTATTTAAGGGTGAACATTTTAAGTTACATGAAGTTGTGAATTCTTCATTTTTATTGATTTCTAACTTACTCTTACCATGGTCAGAAAAGATATTTTGTATGATGTCTATCTTCTTAAATCTATTAAGACTTAACTCTGAAAAACTTGTGGTATCTCATGGAGAATGTCTCATGTGTACTTGAGAAGAATATATATTCTGTTCTTACTTGGTAGACCATTCTGTACATGTCTATTAGATCTATGTGGTTTATTATTTTAAGTCCTCTATTTCATTACTTATATGTTTGTCCAGTTTTTCTTATGAAGAGTAAAATATTAAAGTCTTCAATTTTAATTTTAGAATCATCTATTTCTTCTGTTAATTATTTTTCCTTCATATATTTTGATTGTTATTAGATAAGTCTTTATAATAATCATTGTTTCTGTATATCAAAAATTTTATAAACATATAACTTTATTATTTATCTCTTGAAAAGTTTTTTAATGTGAAACATAAATGATGGTTCTTTTTATTCAATAATGTAGAAATTGAACATTTTCTCTTAAGGTAAAATATACAATCAAAGAGAGTAAAAAGTTCTTCCATTTGGCCATCCTGTAAAAAGATCTAACACAGCCTAGTGCCCTGTACTCTGCCTCATAACCTATCCACAAAAACAAGTGGATTGAGGCCCTCCCATAAGGAGCTGCTAGGCAGTTGGGTAGTTTACAAAGTGGACATCATTAGGTGGGAAGAGGAAATCTCCCCATCTCATGGTGCTATGGTCTACAAAAGCTCTTGCAAAAATGATCTTTTTTTTAAATTTGAAGTATATTTGGAGGCTGAGGGTGTATACCTTTTGGAGTATTTGCATTGCATACATGAGGTCCTGGGTTTGATCCCTAACATTGCAAAATTATAATAATAACATAAAATTAATAATAATGTTTATCTTGTGTGACATTAATTTAGTCACTTTGATTCACTTTTGGTTATTTTTTGCATACATACCTTTTTTCACCCTTTTTTGTTCGACCTATGTGTGTCTTTTGATCTAATATGAATCTCTTCTAGATAGCATGTAGTTGGATCATGTTTTTTATTGATTCTATCAATCTCCATCTTTTGATTTGATACTTTAATCCATTTACATTTAAAGTAGTTAATGATAAGGAAGTACTTAACTTTCATCATTTTGTTTTGTTTTGTTTTTGATAAGACTTGAAGATTTTTCATCCATTACTCCCTGCATTACTTGATGTTGTGTTTCTTTTTCTTTTCTTAGTAAAAGGTTTAAATTCCTTTATCATTTCTTTTTGTGTAACTCTATAATTACTGTCTTTGTGTTTACCATGAGGATTATATTTAACATATTAAGTTATAACATTCTTATTTGAATTTATATCAGATTAATTTCAATAAAATACAAAAATCTCTTTTAGTTATAGTCCCAACCCATTCAGTTAGCCTTATATTTGTGTTTTAAAGTATAAAGTAATAATTTTAATGCATTAGTATTTAAAATTATGTAGAAGACAAATAAATGATTTATAAACCACAATTAAATTAACATTAGCCAATTAGAGGACAAAAACATAAGAGTCATGTTGGAAGAGAAAATATAAACTTTTAAGGAAATTAGTGTGTTTAATATAGTTTTATATTGTCTATGACCAACTAAATACCTGACATGTGTTAAGTGTAAAAAATACCTATTTTAGAATTAAATGTGAAAGAAGAGTAAAGAGTTAGAATACATATAGAAGTCAGATGAAAACTAGAGACAGTAATATCATCTCTGAAATAACCATAACTCCTTGTCTTTTGAGGGACTTCCCCATTGGTCTGATGCCTTACACTCTGGCTGCACCTTCTTGGGTGGTAAAGGGAGGGAAGACTAAGGTTTTACTTGGACTTCCTTCAGTTGAGAAGGTAATTCCATTTCAGAGACTATAAGTTAGTAAATCCTTAAGCTGGCCACTTGTGAAAAATGAACCACAGAAAAATCCATTTTAAGAATAGTGAAATGGTGTTCATGTACAACAGGAATATTGAGAAGAATAGGGCTGCAAGAAATTACAGTCACTCTCCTACTCAACCGAACATCTTTAGAGGACCTCATGTTTCATGCATAGCCCAGTTTAAATACTAAATTTATTGAAAGCTGGTCCCAAGTATAAAGTGAATTAGTTCAGAATAATTCAATCCTGAAAGAATCAAATAAGTACTTGGCCCCAAACACCCAAGAATTGAATTGGCACCATGGCAATGCAATAAAAATTATGCTGCAAAAATAAATGTCTAAAAGTAGCATATACAGAATGACAAGAGTAAGGATCTCTAGAACATACTATTCCAACTAAGCAAAGAGAACCCTGGAATAAACAGCCAATATTTTCAGCACTCTGGAAATTAATGTGAGGCTTGTAAAATATGAAGAGTTTTATTACAAAGAAAATGGTTGTAAGTAAATCAAGTTTTGAACTGTGTTTACAGACTCTATTTTCATCCCTGTCTTGACAATTCCACAATAGCTTTGAAAACCAACAAGATTGCAACTATAGCAGTTGTCAAGAGCAGAATCTAGCAGCCCTTGGGAAGGTCCATATCCAACAAATTGTCACTATTCAGCCTATCTGGAAACTACCAAAACGCTACATTCTCAGAGCTTATGTTCCTTTGATCCATCTCAGGGTTTAATTTATATTAACAACTTTATCTCCCGGACATGAAAAAATAAATACATAAACAGTGGCAACTGGTTAGCATTGCAGTTGTTTTAGGTGACAATATCCATTGTACCTATCAAGAAGCTGACAAAAAAAAAAAAAAAAACTTAGAGAAAACAGTAAGATGCCCACAGTATGCTTTGAGAAACTCTGACATAGTCAGAAATGTGGAAGTCCACATCCATATGCAGGGCGGTGTGTATGCTCAGGAAATGCCTTATTATTATTATTATTATTATTATTATTATTATCATCATCATCATCATCTCTGGGTGAACATAAGTTTTGAACAAACAGAAGATAAGGATTAAGACACAATTATGAATTGCCTACCAGAGCCTTCAAAGCATGTCCCAACATACACAAAAGCCTCTCAGCAAAAGCTTATTAGTTTAAGTATTGAAGGAAATATCAGTCCAATCAGTGGATGACAACTAAAGCAACCAAATAGAATGCTAGTAACTGCACATGATAAAGTTTACAAGCATTACAGATTATACCAGAAAAGTCACTAAGCAAACAAACAGCAGAAACAACCAAAACAACTTTAGGGAGGAGAGAATAATCTTGTTTCAACAAAAAAATTATTAAAGATAAGAAGAAACATGATAATGTGACCATCTTCAGAGGTAATAAAACAGCTAGTAAAATTATCCTAGAGATAACCAAGAAATTGGAGTAAAAAAAAAATTTAAATCTGCTATTATAAATATGTTCAAAGACCTAAATTAAATCATGACTCATACCTTAAAGGAAAGTATGAGAATCATGTAGATCATGTATAATGAAATAGGAAATGCCAATTATGATATAGATATTATTTTTATTTAAAAAAGTCAAATAGAAATCATAAAAATTGAAAATTAGAATAAATAAAATAAAAAAAATTCACAACTGAAACCCAACAGCAGATGTTAGCTGACAGAGGAAAGTATCAGTGAATTCAAAAACAAAAACAAAAACAAAAATCCTGTTAAGATTTATTCAGCCCAAGGAACAGAGAGAAAAATGCATGAAGAAAAATTAATACAGCTTCAGAAACTTGTGAGATCTCATCAAGTATACCAACCTGCATATAATGAAAATTCCAAGAGAGGGCAGAGAGACAGAAAGAATAATATTTACAAAATAAATATACTCAAACTTTTCAAATTTGATGAAAAGCAATCCACACATCCAAGAAGATCAATTATCTCCAGGTAGAATAAGCTCAAAGAGATGGACACCTAGATATATCATTGTGAAACTTTAAAAAACAAAAGACAAAGGGAATCTTGGAAGCAGCAAGAAAAAAGTGACTTATCACAAACAAGGGATCTTCAATAGTGTTAGTAGTAGCTGACTTCTTATCAGAGGCCATGTAAGAAAAAAGGCAGTGGGAAGACATATTTGGTGTGCTTTGTCAACAGAGAACTCCAAAATTAGCAAAACTGTGCTCCAAAAATAAAGGGGAAAATAACATATTTCCAGATAAACGAAACCAGAGATTTCATCAGTAGTATATCTGTACTATAAGAAATACCAGAAGAAATCCTTCAGGCTGAAATGGTAAAACACTAGACACAAACTTGAATCCCATGAAGACAAAAGGAACACCAAACATAAGGAAATTAAAAAGAGCACCAGATATAGGTGACTAAATAGGTAAATGTAAAAACAGTATAAATGTGTCTTTGTTTACAGATCGTTTCTTCTATTATCTAATAGGACTCAAAGCTATAAAGCAACTTTTATAATACTGTAGTCATGGGACTATAATGTACAAAAATGTAATCTGGATGATAATAAAAGCACAAAGGAAGTAAGTAGTGAAGCTGTATTAGAACAAAGGGTTATTATTATTATTATTATTATCTTGAGATTAAGTTGGTATTAATGCAAACTTTATCATTTCAAGTTAAAAATGTTAATGCCAATCCTCAGGGTAATCACTAAAATTTATCTTAAAGTATATAATAAAAAAATAGCAAAAGAATCTAAAGTTGCCATTTTTGATTCAAACACACACTGATATCACACAAAACAGACGTTAATGTCAAATATGTTCATAGAATTTAAAATGACATGAGTCAATCTATTAGGAAACATAGCTATTATAAATATATATGCACCAAAAATTAAAGCCCCAAATAGAGGAAAGAAAAAAATCACTAAATTGAAGAGATAGACAATTTAACAAAAGAAATGGAAAAATGAAATACTCACTTTCAATAATGAATACAGCAGCTACTCAAAAGATCAAGGGAAAACAAGACTTGTATAGTACTTTAAATCAATTAGCTCTAACAGACATTTGTAATTAGCTTCAAAGAAAAATAGTAAAATAATAATTCTTAAGTGTACATAAAACACTCAAATAAGAAACACAGAAAACTAGAAATAGAAGAAGCATTCTTAAACTCAAAACTTGAAACTCCTACATATAACATCATACTTAATTGCAAAAGACTGAAAATATTTTCCTTAACATAAGGAATAAGACAAGGATGCACTGGAGGTTCTAGCCAGGCCGATTAGACAAAGAAAAGAAAGAGATACATCCAAATTGGAAAGGAAAAATTAATCCTAAGGAATCCTCAAGAAAACAGCTCAAAATGCTACAAGATGTAAGACTGATGTCTTTTTAAAAAATCTACTCTATTTTGTACTGGTAATTGGTAATTACGCATCTGAAAATGAAATTTTAAAATGTCATTTACATGTTATCACAAAAATAAAATGTACAAGAGCAAATTTAGCCAAAGAAATATAAAATATGTACACTTAAAACTATAAAACATATAGTAAGAAATTTAAGAAAACCTGAATAAATGGAAAGATAAATCCATTTACCTTTTCTGAATATATTGACAATTGACAAGCTTTTTATTATTATATTTTTTAGTTTGTAGTACCAGAGATTTAGCCCAGGGACACTTGTACACTGAGCCACATACCCAGCCTTTTTTATTTTTTATTTTGAGACTGAGTCTTGCTAAATTGCTTAGGGCGCCTTTTAGTTGCTGAGGCTGGTTTTGAACTTGCCTCTTGCCTCAGCACCTTCACCACCAGCCACTGGGATTTGTACAGGCATGTGCCATTGCACCCAGCCTAACATTCTTATAAAAATATAAAAGATCTGGAATATCCAAACTGATCTTGAAAAATTATACTACCTGATTTTAAATCATACTACAAACTTTGGATAGTGTGATATTATCCAAAGAATAGACATTCAGATCAATGGAATAGCACTGAGAAATAAGTCCAGATATCATGTTAACATTTATGTCAAATGTCTAGAAAATGCAAATTTGTAGAGAGAGAAATTAGATTGAGAACAGAGGATAGATTGGAAGTATAGACAGCAACTGCCAACGGGGACAGGGTTTCATTTGTGGGGAAAAAAATGTTCTAAATTTAAATAAAGTTATGTAGCTGCACAACTCTGAGAAAATACTAAATGATACCATATTTTATATTTGAAAGGTTGAATTGCATGATATCTCAGTATCTCAATAAAACTGTTACCAAAAAAAGTAAGTAGAAGAAATAATCCATTCTTATGAAAAAAAATTAAAAGATCATTATGGAATATAGAATGGCATTAGCATTACATAACATTTAATATTTATCTAAATTAATATAGCAATCACAATTGATTGTTCTGAAAAGAATTTATTTTCCTCCCTCATTTCTTTCTGTTTTTCCATCCAATCGATGAATATTGATTGTGCTCTGTGCAAATTTCATCTCTGCTCCTCTTTACTGTGTTCCTTTTTGTCCCTTTTCTTTTTTCCTTGAGGGTCTACTTAGTTCTGTAACTATAAGGGAAAAGTTATACCATCTAATTATTATTAATTATTATTATTAATAATATTAATTATTATTAATTATTATTTTAAAATCTCAATTTACTTTTCCTCAAAGCACATTCTCTGAAGTGAATCTTTCTTGAGAAACCAGTCCACCTGCCAATCTGAAAGGAAGCCGAAGGCAAGGGAAAAGGTGGAGAAGGTATTAATCAAGACAAAGCAGCATCAGTTCATGCTTCATTTTAAACTGAAAAAGACTTCAAAAGAAAGAAAGTACTGCTCATTGTATAAAAGCAAATTGAAGTTCACTTGCTCCTTCTTGAATTATGACCATAAAGGACAGCAGCGGGAGGTCTGAGTAAGGAAAGTAATTTAGTGAACACTGAGATTGAAAGGACCTCACAACTATCTCATATCATCGCTCATCAGTAAATGAAGTAGGCAAAGACTTGGCCTACCCACAGAAACCAGGCAAGATACTGAGGCCTTCTGATTTCTTTTTTAGTGCCTTTTCCATTTTGTCCTTTAGGAAAAAAGTTAAATGTCCCCAGTATTCATTCTTCCCCTTTTTACACATGGGAAGATAATCCTCTGGGTTTGGTAGATCACATGCTTTACTTTTCATTTCCTAGCATGGGAGCCTGGGGAATGTGCACCTTATGAAGCTCTACCCTAAAGAAGATGATCTGCCTTCCATTCCTTTAGTCTTATTTATCTTGAATTGTAATGAGAGAGAAAAACTTCCTCAGGGATGATGCACACATAGTTAGGAAAAAAAAAAGAAAATCACATTTCTTTATAATTTTGTAGGGCAAATACTCCTCAACTGTCCCATACTACTCTCTTTCAAACTGTTCCATAAAGAAAAATAACTTCTATCTTACATAATCCACTGCATTCTGACATCTGTTGTTACCACAACTCAACCTATGCCAACAAGTACAAACATGAAAGAAACATTTCCTTTGGGAAAGGAAATGCATACTGCCTGTCTGTGTTAGTTCTTTGTAGCTGCTATAACAAAAATGCCATAAACTGAGAGCCTTATTTTTAAAAATCTAATTTCTTATATTTCTGGAGTCTGGGAGGTCCAAGATCAAGAGCCCAGTAGATTTGGTGTTGGATGAGAACAAGTTCCTCACAGAGGGCACATTTTATCCTGTGTCCTCTCTTGATAAAAAGAGCAAGGCAGCTATCTGGGGTCTTTTGTAAGGGCATTAATTCTCATAAAAGCAGAGCCCTCATAATATAATAATTTTCTTGAGTTCCCATCTTTTACTACTGTCACCTTGGGGGGTTAAAATTCAACATATGAAATTTAAGGGCTTCAGGGACACAAACATGCAAACCACAGCACTGTCTGTGCACTCCCAGTATTTTGCAGCGTATCTGGTGCATAACATGATTTCCACAATGGGCTGTTCAATAAAAAAAAAATGAAAGAAGAAACATCTAGGAAGGAAAGGGGGAGCTTGTGTGTGGAGAACAACATAGCAAAATTACCAGTTAGGAAAACCAAAGATGATTTGCAGGGAACACTTCCACAGGTCTTTCACTTTCCTCTGCTACTTCTCAAAGTTTGAGTTTACAGAGTTGACTAGGTTGGGTTACAGAGGCATGTTGAAGTAGAATAATTCCTGAGGATTCCCCTAGAGGTTCCAGATTGCTTGCCTGGCCCTGATCTGGGATGTGAATCTTATCTCTTAACTGAAGCATACATTTGTAGTTGTTTTTTTAAGAGAACTACAGTTGGCATTATTCCAAAGCACCTGGATACCAGGAAAAAGGCCATCTGCTCTCTACAAAACTTGTGTTTTCCTTGTGTTAGAATATAGATAAAGCAGATGAGCCTGGACTGGTCAATGGATTGGTAACTGGATCCAAAAAGTCAGACTTCCAGTCCCCTCACAGTTGCTTCTGGGGGGGGGGGGGGTATGATTTCACCATACCCTAAATAAAAAACCTATAATACATGAGAGAGATCAGAGCAGTGTTTCACTCAGACCCTAAAGAAATAGCTTTTCACTATAGAAAGAACTCTTTGTATTAATATTCAGCTGGTGACTGACAGTGTATTGAAGAAAACAAAACTAAAAAAGGAAAAAAAAATAAATTAAAAGAAGGTAACAACAATTATCCAAATGCCCAGGAAGTTGTGCTATGGAAAGTAGGACTTTCAGGGACCTATCAATCCATCTCCTACATCCTTGGCCACTAATGGATAGTTCCCTAGAGCAAATTTCCAATTATTTTAACCAGGCTACTTTTAAATGGCTCAGGTGGAGAGGATTTTTACAACTTCCATTGGGGGAGAGTATTCTGCGGTCTGATACACATCGCTGTTTCGAATTGGTTGGTTTGATAGGAAAATTTCCTTTTAAAATTTATTTGTTTTGTTATTTTCCACCAAGAACCTGCTATATTGGAAAGAACTGGGTTACCACATGCTGACTTCTTATCCTATTCATCAGTGTGAATCTCCATTCTCATGAAGTTTCGATCTGACTTCTCAATATCACGGCCTGCCGCATCAATTCCATCCCGCTGCAGGATCCTTGGGTGAAGCCCCCTGGAGAGGGACCCACAATCACTATCAGAAATAATTTATCCAACACCTGGAGGCCTCCTTCTGGCTGACCCATTCATTTCCCCCCCTCCTTCTGTCCTCCAGTTTTCCTCCTCCTCAAACATACAAACTAAACGTGATCAGAAACTAGCCATTCTATTTCATGTATTTGTGTGATATGGTTTCTGAACTTTTAAACCCAATGTGATATACAGAACTACAAAATGCTTTGCCATAGCATTTAATATAATACTGTTACTTGGGCACCTGTCATGTATTGTATACTTACTCTCTCCAACCCCAAAACTGTGGGCAAGATCATGTCTTCTACTGTTTATCATGAGTTTTTGCATCTCACAGAATTAGTGTTGTATCTGACAGGTAGCAGGCACTTAGGATGCAGTATTCCAAAACATAAAAAAAATATTATCTGGATTTTTTTAAAGATTGCTATGATAAAACTCAAGACATATATAAAAGTATAGCTGAACTGTGTCACCTTTATAAAATAGCCAGCATGTTGCTATCTTCATAATTAATTAAGTGAATATATCTTCTAATTAAATTTGCATTTACACCACTGTCTCTCCAATGAGTTGCCATGGTGTAATAAAAAGTGCATGGACGTTAGATTTAAATAGTCTTTGGCTTGACTCTTTACCACTTGTTTTCTGATTAAAGTTGTGTAGGTCATCTAACCTCCCCCCACTTCTTTTTCCTTATCTCCAAAATGAGAATAGTAATAATTATCCCATGACCTTGTCTTGCAGATTAAATGGGATCACTTATTTGAAGGTACTTAGTCTGGTGCCTGGCCTGTAGTTTCTAAATTGAATCAATTAAGATGTTTTAGCACATGAAACAGAAAGTCAAACTAAAATTGGATTAAATGGTAAGAAAAATTTATCTCATACTGTAAAGCTGCATTAGGGCATCTTTAAGGTTGGTAGATGAGATGGCTCAAAGATACTCATTATTGTGCTGTGTTTCTGCTCTACCATGCTCCATATGATGGCACCCTCTCTGCTTAGAGTTGCAGATTGGCTGCTACAAATGGTGCTTGCAGAAACAGTCATATCCAGCAAGTAGAAGAGTCATTTCCTCTTGTGAATCTCTTACTATTTCGGGAGAAACATTTTTTCCAAAACTCCCAGTGCATTTTTTTTTCTGTAGACATTGGTTAATATTGCCTCACAAGTCATGCTTCAGCAGCAAGGAATCCTGGAAAATAAGCCCTTGTCATTTTCAACCTGAAGGAAGCAGGATCCACCAGACAGAAACTGGGAAAAGGCTATTGATGGCGGAGGCTATAGAGATATTAACTGCTTGTACCCTTCGCTGGATCCATCATAGGTCCTATTCGGTAGGCTTACAGAGATGCTTGATAGTTGCTTTACTGCTCATCATTTTATTCTATACATGGGGAAATAAAGCAGATGGTTTTATAAAAACACAACCTGAATCCTCAATCTGAATTATAAACTAATTACAAGCTTTTAATGCAGGAAAGAATCCTAGAAGTATACAGTTGAAGTATTTAATGTATTCATACATGTTCTTAATATGTTACACTGGGGGCTAGTTCTTTAACCTCTCTGATCCTATTTTTTCCTATCTATGTGAACAACTAAAATAAATTTCTGGTTTCATAAGCCTATTGTAAACTTTAAAACAGCTAATATTCATGTTGACATCTAAAATTATTACTGGCATTATAGACTTGCTCTCACAGTGGATTCAAATTGAAGCTTGGTGAACTGCTTAAAGACATTTGCCTTCTTTCCCTATCAGGACTCTTCTGAAAGTTGTAGCTTCATAGAAAGATGGCTTTTCCTTGAGGACCCAAATCATGTTCTAGTTCCACTGTTACTTTCTGTGAACTTACTAGGTACATTTGCTTTTCTAATTATCAAACTCTATTTTCCCTTCCAGGCATGGTAGTGCACAACTGTAATTCCAGTGGCTCAGGGGGCTGAGGCAGAAGATCAGAAGGATCACAAGCAAGGTCCTAAGCAAATTAGGGTGACTCTGTCACAGATTAATAAAAATAAAAAATAAAAAAGGGATGGGAGGCAGGTAGTAACACACCCCTAGGGTCAAGCCCTGATACCAAAAATTAATTTTCCCTGTTTTATGGGGTTGTCACAAGAAATCATATGGGCCATTCACTCACTGTGCCTGTGTTATAGTAGGCATTCAACTAGTGAATGGATGACAAATTTAAGTTCTTTATTTCTTTTTTTTCCTTTTGATAAGAAAGATGGTAAAGATATCAGATGTTAGCGAGACATGGGAAAATAAGAATCCTCATATGTTGCTGCTGAGAATGTAAAATTGTACAAGTACTTTGGAAAATCATGTCAAAACTGAAACACATAGCTACCATATTATCCAATTATTCTACTTCTAGGCAAGTATTCAAAAGAAATGGAAATATATGTATATGAAGACTGATATACATATACTAATTTATTCATAATGGTCCCAAACTGAAAACAATGCAAATGTCCATCAACAGGTACAAGGATAACAAATGCCTTCTACCTGGCTTTGCTATAAAATAATCCTCATCAATAAGAAAGAACTTTTCATCCATACAATAACCTGGATGAACCTCAAAATAATTGTGCTGAAATTATCCAGACCAAAAAAAATCATATGATTCCATTTGTATAAACATGTAAAAAAAATGTAAACTGATGGTGACAGTAAAGAGATCATGGCTATTGAGGGTGGGGGTGAGGGAAGGACAGGAGGGAAAGGTTTCAAAGGTGAGAGGTATTTTCACAGTTGTATACATTTGTCAATACACATTAATTATAACACTTTAAATTGTGCAGTCTATTGCATATTAATTGTATAGCCAAAGTTGTTTTTTTCTTAAAAGATAGTAGGCTGAATGTTTTATCTAACATGCAGATGCTAATTCACAATAAGGGCAGGGGGAAGAGAGGTACTTTTGGATTATACTGAAGGGAGGGGAGGTGGTATGGGTGTAGGAATGATAGTAGATTGAATCAGACATTATTATCCTCTGTGCGTATATGATTACATGACCTGTGTAACTACATCATGTACAACCAGAAGAATGAGAAGTTATACTTCATTTATGTATTATATGTCAAAATGTATTCTACTGTCGTGTAATTAGAACAAATTTAAAAAATTTAAAAATAAAGATGGTAAGAGTCATAACCCAGTAGGTGCAATCTTCTGAAGCACAGAGACACAACCAAATGATTAAGTTAAGTGGACCAGGAACAATTACCACGTAAATGCATTTGTAGGTCAATGACTAACAGAAGTCTAATGAATTATTTTAACCTACATGAGGACTTTAAAGTATAAGTGGCTTCGGAGCTAGGATGTGGGTCTCAATTAGAATCTTAAGCAAAATAGGGCGTGTCTGGACTCACAATTCTCACCTTGTTTAATTGAAGTGAGTCTTGCCTTGCTGTGGAGCCAGGAGCTTGGCTTGTACTTTCCATTGTCCCCATTTTACTTGATCCGGAGCTCTTGATTTACTGCTAATCCCTCCACCCCCTTGCAATTCGATGGCCATGTTCTACTTCTCAAGCACCTCTCTAGCTTATTATTTCTTTAATTGCACCCTTTACCCATGCTGCTCTCCTTGGTCACATTTGCTCAATTAGTTTCTTAATTTTAGACCAGGGACATTGCAGCTTTGTGTATCACATTTTTTTAACTTTCCTGCACTCATGATAAATGATAAATGTAAATACCTTTAATATTAGAGATGCTTCTATTCCAAATCCAACACAAATTTGTTATCATGTAAATCATACTCTAACCTGGTATCTTATTTTGGAGGAGAAAAGAAAACCTTGTAAGAGAATACAAAATAGAATAAAAATAACTTTCAGGGTGGCCTTAATGAAAATATAGCTCAGAAAGAAAGAACAGATTCTAATTGTAGATGTATAAAGTCTGCATTGAGCTGCGTACCTTGTCCTCAGAAGTGTAGATTCCTTTCTGTTTGGAAATGCTTGCAAGATATTCTATTCCAAATATTACCTGTATCCTTTGAAAATAATCTTTATCTTGTCCTCTCTTGGTAGTGGAATATGATAAAGAGAAGAATGTCATGGTTCAGAGTAGAAATGAAGAGGTTATTTAGAAGCCAGAAATAGGACACAATCCAATCCAATAATAGTCAACTCCAGCTCTGGTGTCTCTTATTGTTTTGGAGACCCCGTTTTCTGCCATGCAAAAGTCTTGGGGATGAGGGTATATTCTATGTGGTTAGAATGTGGTCTTCAACTCTATATGAAATCAAAGAATTTCAGGGATCTAAGAGTCCTCATTTAATCCAAACTTTTCATTTGACAAGTTAAAAAACAACAACAACAACGTGAAACTTAGAAAAGTAAAGTATTTGCTAAGGTCACACAGTTAGAAGAAGGTGTTGGGGAGACTCGGGGGAGAGAAAACTTCTTTGGCAATAGAAAAGTCAGAGCCAGACAGTGAACTGGGCCCTTGGCAACAGAATACATGAGAGTACCCAAGCCTGTTTGGACAAGGAGCAAGAGAGTGATGCTTAAAGCAAGGACAACAGAGGCTGTGGAGGATGATTGACTGGCCCAATCCACTGCCTGATGGGCCTCTTGTTGTTGAATGTGCCTTCTTAATCAACCATTTCTAGTAGACTACACAACGAGGGCAAACACTCAAAATTCAAATAGAAAATTGTTTCCCCTGGGCTGGCAAGGCACAAAATAAAACAGCCCTGTAAATCTGGACTCCCATATGTGGTTCTCAGCTGGTGTGAGTCCCTGAATGAATTACATGCAGCCAGAGAAATTAATGCTACACACATGGGGGCCCAACTTGAAAGGAAGAATTGCATCTAAGAAGACTCTGCCAGGCATTAAGGAACTCTGGAAAGCAGGCAGAGTCCACATTGATATGGTATGTTACGGAGGACCCCCAGTGACATTATGATCAAGCATAGGAATAATGTATAATAAATGAGCAAGAACTCAAATTGAAAGGAGAGCAGAAACACATTAGAAGGTTGCCTGAATATTCAGCCTCTACTAGTTGGGTGGAACTCGGAGGGTGTTAACTCCCTCTTTCCTGCCCATCGGAAATGCTGCCTGTTCCCAGTGAATTTAGTGCTCTTTACACCAGTTAAAACCTGTAGCTGAATGATTTAGGATGACCCCTTTTCCTCCTGGCCTCAAACTAATTGACTTGAGAGTGAGTTACAGTCTCTAGAGAATAGCAGCCACACATAGGTTATATTTTTAATGTCAATTTCTGCGGGAGCTTTTACACAAGGAAATTGTTGAAACAATTATTCTCTCTTTCCCAGGCCCTAGAATAGATATTGATTTTTAGCCCATTAGGTGAGGAATGAATATATGGGTGTATGTAAATGCAAAATGGGAGGATGTTAGTCACTTGGGTCTTTATGTAAATTAGTGATACCCAGATATTGAGGGAATTATGATTTTTTACCTCACTTTAAAGAGTCCTGCATTGTTTTGAAAACTAGGAAACAAGAAGACTGAAGATTTTTTTATGGCCATAATCATGGGGCAGATAGGTAGAATTGAGATTAATGAACTCAGAAGTAAGAAATATCAACATTTGATTTCAGAGATGGTTTTATTTTTGTCATCGATGGTAGCAGTTTTTGTACTTAGGTCTAAAGTCTAAAATTCAAGATTATTTAGATATTCAGGAGCATTTCCAAGGTGAGTAACTCAAAGGACACATTTCATGAGCAGGGCTACTTGCAGTAATCATGGATCCTTGGGAACCACCCCATAGCACACCACAAAATAGAATAATCTCGAGTCGGCACATGTAAGATATAGTCCAATGATATAGCAAAAAAATAAAATGATATTTCCAGAGTTCAAAGATAGTTTCCTTCAAAAAATCAAGTTAATTAAAGATTTCTTTATAATGATATAATTGTGTTTGGTTTTGTTTTCTTAAGTGGAAACTAACAGGTGGGACATACTATGCAAGAGAAAAACATTTGATGCAAGTTTTGGGCAAAGAACACACTCCAAAAAATCCCTGAGTTTGCAAGGATGCAATGTAAATATTATTGCTTCCACAATTTCATTGTTCACAATTCCTTGCTCAATAATTTCTTTTCAGAACACCCTTTAGGCACCTGCTGTTTTCTGATTGGAGGCTGCAGAGTCGGTAAAAGCTGATTGTCATCTCTACTTTTGACTAAGATGCCTACATAATTTAATTCTAGGTAAACTTTTCTGCTGTTTCTACTTAGTTTGGCCAATAGAATGGTCAGCATCCTCTATCTTGATTTTCCTTTGCAGCACTCTTACCAGCCTACAGTTTTGCTGCAATCTCTAGTGCAATGAGTAAACATTTAGCTCTGGAACAGTATTGTGTACATTATGGGGGGAAACCTGGAAACGAGCAAAAGTGGGAGAGGCAGCACCTTCTGAAATCACTTACCTTTAAGGGAAAAAACCTCAAATTGTAAACATGAGGCTTGTATCTTATGATATATCATTTTGGGTCATTTTTTAATATAATGTTAAAAAAAAAGTAATTGTCCACACCAGGCACCTGTCTGAATAGTACATTGAGTAGCATCTTCATTGACAAATGAGTACTTCCAAAGAATGAGCTGTATTTAAAACTAAGCTAAATAGCTGATCAATTATTATGAATAAAAACAGAACAATGTGATAGGAAAGGTATAGGGAATCAAGAGAAGACAAGCAGGATTTACATTTGGGAAATGAATTGACCTTGTTCACCCAAGTAATGGGAAAGACTGTGAGGAGCAAAGTGAAAGCATTTTATGTCCTGCATATAAATATTCATCACCATTATTTACTAAACTCTTTCTACCAAAATTATCTGATACTGGGGGATAATGATTATCATTCAGATACCAGGAGTTGCTTAGGCTGGCATTGTCCCTATTACAGAGATAAGAAAACATAGGTGTAGAGACTTTAAATTGCACAGTTAGTAATGAGGGGAGCTGAAATGATAATCCAGGTTCTCTGTTTGCAAGATCGGGGCTCTTGCCACCTTATCTGGGCATGCCTTATCATAAGAACCAACGGAAACTCTTTTTAAAGTACAGCTTTTGCTTTCCAGCTTTGGAAACTCCAGTGGTATTAATGCCCAGGAAAAACTAGAGTGCCACTTACGAATTCCTTTTTGGGTTTTTTGTTGTTGGTTGTTTTTGAGGCAGGGTCTCACTAAGTTGTCTAGGTAGGGCTTGAACTTGTGATCCTTCTACTTCAGCCTCCTAGATGACTAAGATTATGGGCAAGACTCACAAGAGGAAACTGAAAGAGCCATCTGATGGAGAGCTGCATCCCCTGCATTCCCTGATGCTCACAAGAGAGCCAAGGCAGATGCAGGGGCAGTGACCAAATTCCAGTTGAGAGGTAAATTTAGCCATGGACATGGGTCAGCCACCCTGGTAAAGTTGGAGAGGACTAATTTGTGTTGAATACACTTGAAACCATAACAACTAACTAAATAAATCAAGTACAGATTTCAGGACCTCAGGTCTAAAATTTTGAATCAGTATCTCAAAGAGAGGAGTTTGTGCATTTGGCTATTTGTCTTGTTCTTCAGACAATATTAGTCAGGTTTGGGAACCAGAGCTGAAGACCTTTTGCTGGAGACCTAACTTTCACTGCAGGAGATCCTCATGTTCCTTCCAGCCACACAATTCAGTGTAGGGCAGTTAGACAGGAGGACAGTGGCACCTGGGAGGCCCACTAGACTCTGTACAAAGGCTCTAGGTTCTGCCTCATTCTGCTCCTGACAGATTGACAGACCACAAGAAATTCCTAACCCTTTTTGGGGACCTTTGCTTATTTAAGTTGGGAGGGTTAAACTAAATATTTTCTCAGAGTCTCTTTCCGTTCTTAGATCCCCTTAAATATACCTGAACACATGCATTCTTTTTAGCCTTTCCCATGTCACTGTGCCTTCTCAACTTTGGGTCTTTGGTTATCTGCTGAGGGGTAGCACATAGGGTCTATGTACAGTGAGATGGCTTGATTAGGTATCTTGCCTGAGTAGAACTTTTGAGTCAACCACTCTGTGAGGCAGCACAGGGCTACCAGATGGCCAGTTTCTCTATCAGGTGAGGTGGAACCCACTTTTGGCCAGCAGAGCCCCTCTATCTTCCAATCCCAACAAACACCTCAATGAGGAAAGCTTTATACAAGGCTCTTGTTTCCTTACAGAAGTGCAGTCTAGCATTTTGACAGAGAGAAATACCGTTTTCTGTACTCTACATATGAGGATGAGGGAGGGGCAGAGGAGAAGGAGGTCTTTGCCTTACTGTTCATTTGCCTCTGCCCTGACATTTAGGGACCCTAGCAATACTAATTTTCTCAGACACACCTCTTCCACCATCCTCTGTGTTATGATTCAGAGCCTCTTTGAGTTGGTGGTGGACAGGACACTCTACTTTCTGTTAGAATAATTAATGCTAGCTATTTAACAAACCCCAGGGAGTTTACAAAATGAATATTACAGCTTGTTCACCTCACAGTTCAAGTTACTAGCTCTTCCCTAAGGGTTACTGGATTTACTTCATTTCATTTTGTAACTTTACCATCCCCAGAACCTCCTTGGAATCATCTAGGAGATTACCTGCACCAAAAGAGGATCATTCAGAGTCTTCAGAGCCAGGCAGGAAGGTGGCAAACTCCACTCATGTTCATATTCTCTTGGTCCAAACCTGGTCAATAGCCTGAACCTAACCAAAAGAGAGAGAGAAACAAAATAGGGAAACATGCTTGGAAGTAGAAATATGAGGGGTGGCCACCTGGCCATCCAGCTCCACGCTATATCAAGAGTCAGGAGCACAGTGTTCTAGGCGAGAGCATCTCCATTTGCTGCACTTGTCAAACTTCTTTTAATTTTTCTCCTTCCAGATATTTGTTGAAACACCTTGTTCCGTTTTGCTTTACTATAATAGGTTTGTTCCTTTTTGAACTTTTGTATGTTGTTCTATGTTGAATAAGATGTAAAAGAGAAGAAAATATGTGGCGACTCCATCACTTCAAACTGGAAGAATGTGTCTCTCAAGTAGTTCGCCAAATTTCCTAAGCCATGCGGTGTCAATTCCAGGCTTCCTGTTTCAGTGTCTGGATACCCCCACTCCCACACAGCTCTATATGAACACTGAAATGGGCTAAGAAAGCTTTGTAACTTGCTATGTGATGTAGGGTTTAAATGTTTTAAACTCCAATTCCTTGACCTATAATTTGGTAAGAATAGTGATGATTTCCTAGGCTTCTGATAGAGATTAAATAAAATGTAGAATGGCTAGCATGATGTCAATGCCAAGAAGTCACTCACTAAATGTTAGTTACTATTCATATATTTTTATCCAAGTGTGTGTGTGTATGTATGCATATGTGTGGTTTTTGTGTGTGTGTTTGTATATATATATATATATATATATATATATATATATTTTTTTTTTGTTGTTGTTGTTGTTGTTGTTGTTGTTGTTGTTCAAAGAATAGAAACATTCTGGTCAGGGTCATAGTATAGTCAACTAAACAACTGACCTGGAATATGCTCCATCATCACCAAACATCAAATCCCAGTCTCTCTTCCTTGCCACTTTCTGCTGTGCAGCCTTTTAACTAGCATCTTAAGAAATACATGAGAATTTCCTGGCACAGTTAGAAATATTAAAATACAAAAAATTTGGAGAAACCAATTCTTTTCCATGGGTTCATCCTAGTAGTTTTTCTCCTCTGTTCACAAGATTTTAAACATTAAAGAGTTTTAATGTTTAAGAGGTTGAACTTTTTGAAAATAGGAAGACTTGTTTAAGAACCCACAAGTGCACATGAGACCTTAGACTTAAGGACCCATGTGTAGATACAAAATAGATGTGTGATTTAAAATTGGATGGGAGGCTGGTTTGTTAAGCATTAAGGGCATTTTATCTTAGGGCATTCTATCTTGTTCAAAGATTTTCTGCAGTGTAGGAAGTATAGAAGCACCAACCACCATACCCTGTTCTGTTTTTCTTTATAACTCAAATTCTACATATACATACACACACACACACACACACACACACACACACACACACACACATGCTCTTGCTGACCACGCCCATCTCTGTCCATCTTCAAGCTACCCACATGTGATTTCAGCAGAGAGGATGAAAACCTGGCTTACATATTTTTGTCTCTTTTTGCTGAATAGCTTTCTCCATCTGGTTCCCGGAATTCCAGTCTGAAAATTCTGGGGTTCAACCTAAATGTTTAAAGAAAAAACTGTCATACTTTAGTGTTGAGACACTTGTGAAGTAAAATTAACAGCATTAATTAGAACAATTTAGCTAACATTAACTTATCAAGTTAACAGAGTGTAGAAAATGAATATTGGAACAGGAAACATATACTCAGGATTTTGGATGTACTTTCACTCTAGTGACTCTTGAGCAATTTTCATTCTTTCTAGGCTTTAATTTCCTCATGGGTTAATAGAGTATAGCTGTCCCTCGATATATCCATTGGGGATTAGCTCCAGGACCCCCATGGATGCCAAGATCTACAGATGCTTAAGGCCCTTAAATAAAATGGCAGAGTATTTTTATATAATCTATGCCTATCTTTCTGTATATTTTAAATAATTTTTAGATTACTTAAAATACCTTCTACAATGTAAACGTTTTGTAAATAGTTTTTATATGGCATGGCTTATTGAATAATGGCAAGAAAATCTACACAAGATGAGTATAGACAGGAATTTACTTTTTTGAACATTTTTCAATCCATTTGAGAGCCGACTGTATACTCTTAGTACTTACTGCCCTGTAGAGTTTATTCATTCATTCTATAGAGATTCTTTTAGCATCTTCTATGGTCCGAAGACTGTGCTAATTTCTATGGATACAATATGAAGTAAGACACAAACAATTCCCCAAAGCAGCCCAGTCTGTTGGGAGTAAAGCAGAAACAGTAAAAAGCTCTATGATAGAGTTATGTCCAGAATCCACAAAGGATCAAAAGCATCACAATGGATACATAGTATAAAGTACTAGGTGAGAGGCAGAGATGTCCAGGCTAAAGGGGTGGGAGATAAGCTCCACCAATACCTAGTTTAAGTTGCTAAGTCACTCCCATCTAGTCTTACTTTGCCCCACAAGCCTTGCCTTTCTGTGCCAGGGCCCCACAAGAGCTTGCAATGTTCTGAACCATCGAAAATGGGTGAAAAAAGCTGTCCCCATGGATGGACAGACAGAGAAGTTGACAAGTTTGCTGGACAATGGGCAATGACCTAGATATTACCAGCATTCCATCCTCATTAGACAACAGTAAGAAAAATTAATTTTTCAAGTGATCACAATGCTCTCTCAAAGAGAAAGACTACCCCAAGAGCCTTTACATGCCTGTAGCTCCCTAGCACCAGCAACCAGAAAACATTTGATCTCAAAGAGTCTGCATTCTCCTTTGGCAGACTCCATGTCTGCCGGCCCATCTTCTTAACTGTGGAATCTTCAGATTGAAAAGAGAAAAATGGATTGAATCTCGTGCTCTTATGCCTTGGCCATAGATCTTTAATGTGGAAAACAAACAATCTGGCATCTTTGTACTCAGTGTTCTGATCTGAGAACTTCCCCTCATCCTCTGGGATGAGGAATGCAGGAAGAAGTGGGGGAGGTGAGTAAGAATCAGACACAATGGTTTATTCCAACTCTCATTCCATCCTATCAGCTGTTGTTAGTTGTGGTATTTCCGGGAGCCAGAATTTGGCAAAACCAGATTGCACCATTTTCTTTAGCAAAACCTCTCTGCCTCTATTATCTCATTTTTAAAATTCCATGGGCACATTCCACAGACTTTCCAAAGAAAGCAAGCCTCCTTTATGTAGCACATTTAGAGAAGCAAAATGATTCGTTCCAAATTACACAACAGAGTCACAGCTAGATTTCACCTTCAAGTTCAGGCTTCCTCCCCAACCAGTTTCTTTACTGCCCTACCCCGGAGTCTTTTTGTTAACTGCTATTGTCTTATTTGTTGCACAATCCTTTAAAGCAAATTGTTTTCTATCCCAGCACCACCATCTGCTAGCTGGGTGAACTTGAGCAAGTCACTTTATTTCTCTGAGCCTCAGATTCTCTCTGTTTAGGTTTTCTCAACTGGGGGAAATAATGTACCCCTTATAATCATTGCAAGGATTATGTGGTTTAATCCATGGAATTTAGTACAGTGGCTCACATGTGATAATTTTCTCAATAATATTTTTATTATTTTAGATATAATGTTTTTGAAATGCCTGTCTGAATCTTGGCTTTCTACTTCCTTTGCAATTGTGATTATTACACATTAAGTACTACTATGCAGAACAGACTCATCTTTTTAAAGAAGGTTATACAAGATAGACATTGTTCTCTGTGTTCTATGGATAAAAAGGTGGACACTTAATCCATCACTTCCTCATTATTACATTTTATTGTTATTTACATTCTTGAGGTAATGTCTGTGATTACATGTCTGTTAAATACATGGTAGAGATGGGATATAATAGTATACTTACTATGCATCTCTTTCCAGTTGTGTGAGGTGACATTACCTTGATTTGAAATCATACATGGTGCAACTATTACACCCTGGGAATTTGCAAATACTAAAAACAGAGGCTTAATTTATTGTTTT
This sequence comes from Urocitellus parryii, assembly GCF_045843805.1. Lineage (NCBI taxonomy): Eukaryota > Metazoa > Chordata > Mammalia > Rodentia > Sciuridae > Urocitellus > Urocitellus parryii. Next base: position 42,638,715 of record NC_135541.1, on the reverse strand, counting down.
GTTGATTTACCCAGACTTGAGCTGATAGGTTAATAAGGTTGTACTGTGCCTGTAGTATTACACTGTAAATAACCCAAATAATTGAGGAAACATGTGTCAGTATTCAAATACACTCAGGGAATTTAACAAAGAATTAATTGACTCATGCCATTCACAAACAAATGAAGTTTCAATATACGTCTTTGCTGTTTTACTTTTGTACTCCCTATTAACATAAATGAAAATATCAACTGACATTCATGTCACAATCACACTCATTGATCAACAAAGTGACTTCTTTGGGGGAGGCGGGGAGAGTACCAGGGCTTGAACTCAGGGTCACAGGATCACTGAGCCACCGCCCTAGCCCTATTTTGTATTTTATTTAGAGACAGAGTCTCACTGAGTTGCTTAGCACCTCACCACTGCTGAGGCTGGCTTTGAACTCACAATCCTCCTACCTCAGCTTCCCAAGCCACTGGGGATTTACAAGTATGCACCATGGCACCTGGCCCACAAGGTGACTTCTTTGCCAAACCAGATAAAAATTAAACACTTATTTGCAGTCCAATTTTGTCAAATCATAGTTGAAATGAGATAATAGGTTGGCTATAATTACAAGAGTTCAGCAAAATATTAACTGAAGTGTTATATGAGAACCAGTTTTATGGAATTTATTATCAACATTATTACGTATTTTATTATGATAGGTAAATTGTGTGCTGCACACCCTATACATCAGTATAATATACACCAAATTTATGCACCTGTACATATGCATGTATTTTTCCCAAGAAAACTTGTTGTTAAATATTTCTCAGTGAACCACTGCCCTCAAAACACAGCTACCTTCTGAGTCCTCACCTCTCTGGCTCCTGAGGAGATTATAAATATACCCTAAGATCCAGACACCAGCTAATATGTATCTCCAGCCCTGCAGTCTTTCTCAGGACCTATTTTCCCAGCATGCCCCTCTGTGAGCTCTGAGTCATCATGACCTGGGTCTCTTGATCTGCCCTAGATAGAAGGAGGCCCCATTAGCATGGATAAAGCTCTTTTCTAGGCTCAACATGCAAATAAGGGCCTAAGAGAAGCTGGAATTCAAGGTCATTCCTACCAGCTCGGGGCTCAGGAGGCTTGTCAGGATTCATCCCTTCCAGAACTTTTGTCTTTATGGAATGAGTATGGTAACACGCCAGTCGCAGGCTAATGTCTGGGCATTTTATCATTTTCATTCATCATCTCTAAGGCTGAGCTGGCCCCAGTTTCCCTTGTCTGGACTGTGGATGTCCCCTGCTGGAAACCAGAGCTCACTGCAGCTGAGGGAATTGGAACAAATGCAGCAGCTGTGGAAGCGTTTGTGTGTATGTGTAAGAACATTCTCATGGCTGCCTACATGCCTTGCAACAGGAACCCACTCAGCGATTTCACTTTGTCCTAGTTTTACAAGCCTGCCTTCCTTTACCAATTTCATCTCCTATGATGATCACTAGTTATCCAGTATTTAGCAGAGTGTCCATCACACGGAAAGCTCTCAACAAACACTTATTGAAAAACAAAACACATCCTTGTGAGGTATATTATACATCATCTCATTTAACCCTCAAAACAACAAAATAAATTAGGAGCTGTGACGAGTTTCTTTTTGTTAGAAGTAGGACTCAGACTGGAGCTTAGAGGTAAGTGGATTAAGGTGAGATTATTTGTGGCAGCATCAGTCTTACCACACAGATCTTCTCTCCTATGGGTCACTTCTCTGCCACAGTCAGCCTCCATGGGTTTCTTCTCTGCTATGTTCTATCCTCAAATGCCATTTCCTTCTTCCCCAACCCCAGTGTTGCCCAGGGTGGGTCCCTTCCTTGGTCTGGTTTGCTATGTACTCTGGCCAAACCCTTTCCCTTTTTCAGAGACTAAGTTTCTTCATTAGAAAAATTAAGTAAATGGATTAGCTGACTCTTACTTTTCCTTCCAAATCTGAACTGCTGATGCTTTCTGAATTTAATTTCAGAATAGACATGCTGAAATCCAAATTGCTGGGGATTTCCTCTGTGGCCAAGAAAACAGAACTCAGTTGTATACCACTTGTGAGTTTGTATCAGGAGGATGGAATTCAGCCCCAAACCCAAGCTGCCCTTTGGGAACATACTTATCAGATCAGAAGCCACTGATGACTTACATGAGGGGGTTATCAGTAAGTGCACAAAAAAGACCCATTTCTCCCTGCTCTCCAGTAAGCCAAAGCATGGCTGCCAATTCAGACAGCCAGTTGGGAGTTTTCACCATGTGACAAGCCCAAAGGCATTTCTGAAGCTGCCAGCACAGAGGCCTGTCGAATCTGCTAAGGAACCAGATGCAGCAGATAAATATCTTCCACAGCTTGGCATCTGGGGCCCGGTGCTTGCCAGCTGAGGGAAGGGGCTGGGTTGAACAGTGCTAGGGGTGGGGATGGTAGAGGGAGAGCAGCAAAACAAATCACACGCATTTCTCATTATAGTAAAAGAAAAATGCAGTGCTAAAGAGAATTTCAAATTTCTGGAAGGAGCAGATCAAACGATGGGTGGATTATGTATAGGGTATTATTATATAAAGGACTGGAATGTGAACAGGTCAATTATGTAGTGTGGTCTTTCAGACTATTGTTTTATTTAAAGTCTGTTTTAGTATTTTGCATTTCTAGAATGCAACAAGCTTTACACATTGACTTCGTAAATTTGTGTTCATCAAGGCAACATGTCATTCGTGTATGTGCACGTGTATACACACATACACACACACACACACACACACACACACGGGGAGGGGGAGGGCATCTTGGATATTCTAGTTCTATCCCAAATAGAAAATATAAATTTAATGTATTATTTTTCATTGTCATGAAATGAAGGTCCATGTTTTGGGTCATATGCCCTGGTTTTATTGTTTAAAAATTTCTTTTCCATTTTGGTTGTTTAGATGATATTCATTCAATTCTATTTCTTTCCCTCAGATGCAGTTCCCTGTGTTTGCTGAATGCCCACTGTATGTAAGACAATATTGGATGCCTGACTATAGAGATGATGAAGTGGCACACCTTTCTCCACAGAAAAGCCTTCTTTACCAAGGCTGATTTTAGACTGTCAGCAAAAGGGTCTCTGTGAAAGAGTCCAATGTAGATAAACTTCCTATTTTCGTGTCGCCCTGTTTACTTGGCCACTGGCCGAGAAGATACCAGCACTCCAGGTGCTGGACACCCCCTTAATAGTTTAGTATAGTACTTCGAAGAAATGTGCAAACAAGGCCTCTGGCCTTGAGCTGGGCTTCACAGAGATGTCTACATTTTTAAGATAAGTTACAAATGGGCACCATGGTAACAGCTGGCAGGGGGAGGAAAGAAAGGGGAGCAGAAGCTCCCCCCCTCAGGTGTTGTCCTTGAAGGGTTAACTTGCCCAAAACAGTGAAAGTAAAAGCTGCTTTTATGTGAACTTCTGCAGACTGTGAACTTCTGAGCCCCTCCCCTTACATGCTGGGTATAAAACTCTGAAACTCCCTGAACTCGGGGTTCAGGGGATTAATTGATTACAGCAAAAGCTGTGCCCTCTGAACCTAGATGCAGCCAAATAAAACTCTTTCCTGCTGTCTTTGGTGCCTTGCCTCTTTTGTCCCTACTACAATGATGAGACAAAGCGTCTTCAAAGATAGCCAGAGTATCCAAGGCTCAGGAGCCCAGGGCAATGGAGGGGACTTGAGTGCAGGGTGCAGGTGGCTGGAGAATAGCTGTGGCTGAGGCACCTTTCTGTGTATTATGGTAGTTGTAGAAGGAGCTCATGTTAAAATAGTGTGTGTGACAGTGTGTGTATGTGTGTGTGTACATAATGTACATACTTTTTCCTTCTTTGATTTGTTGATTTTTCAAAACAAAAGAGAAATATATGCTAAGAGGAAGCTTTATGTCAACAGGTAGTTTTCCAAAATACTTCATGCTGCATTCTTTGTTTTAATATATTTTTATGCATAAATTGAAGAGACTATGTTAGGAGAAAGCTGTGGACAGCCCCATGGCATTTTCTTTTATATATGTATATATATGCTTTTTAGATGTAGTTGAGCACAATATCTTTATTTTATTTATTTATTTTTATGTGGTGCTGAGGATCGAACCTAGGGTCTTTGCACATACTACATGAGTACTGTACCACTGAGCCACAACCCCAGCTCCCCCATGACATTTTCAAATCAGTGTTTTAGTTTTTTTGTGCCACTTTCTAGTACTTGTGTGAACACACTTTCATAATATCATAAGGATATATGAAATATTCCAGTTTCCCATTAACCTAATGCCAATCCTCCCTCTGCAGTGTCTCCTGCCATCTCTTTCTTAATCTTGCCCTATCCTTCCCCACTTTGTTGCACCTTTACCCTCAACTCTAGAACAACTGAGAACCACCAGAAGATATATTTCCATCAAATAGTGATTTTTTAAACTTTTTTTTCTAAAGTAACAGTGATATCACATACTTTATGCATGAGGAGACCCTGGGTTCAATCTCCATCACATAAAAAAAAACTCAATTGTTGATGAATATTGTTTTTTGTGGGTTTTTTCCCCTTAGTGTTTTTACCTTTTTTTTGTACCACAATTACTGCTGTACATATATCTTCATGTGATTTTATTATTCTACAAAGTAGATTTTCAGGAATAAACTAACTAGGTCAAAGGGTGTAATATAGATTTTATAATAATAACTAGTGCTAAACTGTATTTTAAGTTTCTGTCAATAACATATCAGATCGGTTTCCTTCCTATATCCTCCCTGGCATTAGTTATTATAATTCTTTTTAGGTGTTGCCAATTAAATGGGAGAGAATTTCTGACCACTATTGAAGTTGATTTTTCAAAGGTTGATTGGTCTCTTGGTTTTGTGATTCTGTGGATTGCTTATTCAAAGATTACAATTTGAAGAGAAACAACTCTCTTGCTGAGTTCATTTTGTTACTCTCACCAAAATTTTGATGAAAAAAAAAATGAATTTCTTGTCTTCATGAGATTCATGAAATAAATCATAGAGGATCAGAATAGCCACTAATGCCAAAGACCCAGCAATGCTTGAGTTGGAAGGGAAATTTGGGGATGATGTGCTGTTCATTCCTTCCAGCAACACATTAGAAAATACTGGCTTATGAGGCCCCACACTATTCTAGGCAATAGAAATAATGAAAACCATGGCGGAATAAAAATGCTTTCTGTTTGTAAAAATGTTAAATTTTTATCTCTGGATCAGAAACATAAAAACTGTAATTGAAGATGATAATTGCTATAAGTGACAAATGTAAAGAGTTTGAAAAAAAAGGGGGAGGCAGAAATTATTTTTTCCTGAAAAGGATAGAAAAGTTTCAAAAGAAAGTAACAATTTATCTGAATTATAACCTCCCCCCCCCACCCCTGAAAGATTTTACTTGAGTAAAATCTATGAGTTCAGGGAGCAGGACATGGAAGAGAGAGTTTATTTCTATACAGAAAGAATGAAAGGAGCAGAGGTGAGGTGTTATGAATATATAAAGTGCCCAAGGAATGACAAAAAGCTCTTCGTGATTCCACTGAAGGTTTGATGGCTTAAGAAGGGTCTAGGGTGAGACCATTAAGCCTTTAAGGTAGATAAGTAGTTTTTTGGAGCCAAATCTCAATAGAAGTGGTATTTTCCAGAGATAATGTGGAAGGAAAGTATTTGTCACTTCCTATATGCCAACTATAACCTACTCTTAAATTTTCTTTTACTTCTGGATCTTCAAAATATCCTATGTGGATTTCACTGCACCAACCCATCATTGACATTTCTCATTAGGTAACACTGTAATAAAGAACAAACATCCTGTCTTGTCCTGGATCCTTATTTTTCAAGCCTCCTTTGGGGCTCTTTCTTTACAGACTGGATGAGACAATCTTTCAATTCATTCTCATCTTATAGTTTGATAGGGTTTATAAAACCAGGGGAGTACAAATAAAAGAGCCAAAAGCCAGCTGTAAAAGGTCTTGAATGCCCTTTTTAGGTCAGAATTCCATGCCATTCTCTTAACAAATGCTAAGCACCTACTGTGTGCTGGATGTTCTGTGTTGGGCACTCAGGGTGAACAGGATAGACCATGTCCCTGTGTCACCTTAAAAATGCTTTATTGAAAAAGTGGTTTCATGGAAACTTTTTAAACATAAGAGAATCTGTATTCTACGGTGACAGGTTCATTTCACAAAGGATAAAATTAAACTCCAACAGTGTGAGGTGCCTTTTATGATAAACAGCAACAATATTAACCCGTCTCTCCTTGGGATTTCTGCACTTTTATGCTTAGGGCTCTGTTAACCTGACTCTAAGATTTCTTTTCTTCTTTGAATTAAAGAAATCCATTACTGAATTTTATTTCCCTCAATCCTCTTAGGTAAGAAAACTGATCAATAAATTAACATTGAAGAGAAAGATTTCATAATGATAAAAAGACACATTTGTTTAAGAGTACCTAACAATTCTACATTTGTCCACATTTAATAATTTTAAAAACACAGAAAAAAACTAATAGAAAAAATGGTCAAATAGACAAATCTGTAGTTATTGCTAGAAATTTCAATATTTCTCTCTCAGTAATTGATAGAGCAAGTAGACAGAAAATTACTAAGAACACAGAAGGCTTAAACAACATTATCAACCAGCTTGACTTAAGTGACTGTTATAAAAGAACAAACAATAGCAGAATACAAATACATTTCAAGTTCCTTTAAAATATTCACCCACATAGACCATTTGCTGGCTAATAAAGCAAGTCATAATAAACTGAAGAGGAATGAAATAATATGAAACCTATTTTTTCCAAACATAATAAAATCAATCTAGAAATCAGTAACAGAAAAGCATCTGAAAGCTCCCTCAACTTATTAAAAGTAAACAACCACTTCTAAATAATACATAATTTTATTTTATTTATTTTATTTTTTTATTGGTTGTTCAAAACATTACAAGGCTCTTGACATATTATATTTCTTTTTTTTAGCTCAGTCATTATCTTTTTTATATATTTTTTATTGGTTGTTCAAAACATTACAAAGCTCATGATATATCATCTTTCATACATTTGACTCAATTGGGTTATGAACTCCCATTTTTACCCCAAATACAAATTGAAGAATCACATCGGTTACACACTCACATTTTTACATAATGACATATTAGTGACTGTTGTATTCTGCTACCTTTTCTATCCCCTACTATCCCCCCTCCTCTCCCCTTCCATCTTCCCTCTCTACCTCATCTGCTGTTGTTCAATTCTCTCCCTTGTTTCCCCCGCCCCTTTCCCCTCACAACCTCTTCTATGTAATTTTGTGTAACATTGAGGGTCTCCTACCATTTCCATATGCTTTCCCTTCTCTCTTCCTTTCTCTCCCCCCACTTGTCTTTGTTTAATGTTAATCTTTTCCTCATGCTCTTTCTCCCTGTTCTGTTCTTAGTTGCTCTCTTTATATCAAAGAAGACATTTGGCATTTGTTTTTTAAGGATTGGCTAGCTTCGCTTAGCATAATCTGCTCTAATGCCATCCATTTCCCTGCAAATTCTATGATTTTTGTCATTTTTTAGTGCTGCGTAGTACTTCATTGTGTATAGATGCCACATTTTTTTTTTATCCATTCATCTATTGAAGGGCATCTAGGTTGGTTCCACAGTCTAGCTATTGTGAATTGTGCCGCTATGATCATTGATGTGGCAGTATCCCTATAGTACGCTCTTTTAGATCCTCAGGGAATAGTCTGAGGAGGGCGATAGCTGGGTCAAATGGTGGATCCATTCCCAGCTTTCCAAGGTATCTCCATATTGCTTTCCAAATTGGCGTTACCAATTTGCAGTCCCACCAGCAGTGTACAAGTGTACCCTTTTCCCCACATCCTCCCCAACACTTATTGTTGTTTGACTTCATAATGGCTGCCAATCTTTCTAGAGTGAGATGGTATCTTAGGGTGGTTTTGATTTGCATTTCTCTGACTGCTAGAGATGGTGAGAATTTTTTCATATACTTGCTGATTGATTGTATGTCCTCCTCTGTGAAGTGTCTGTTCAGGTTCTTGGCCCATTTGTTGATTGGGTTATTTGTTATCTTATTGTTTAATTTTTTGAGTTCTTTGTATATTCGGGATATTCGGGCTCTATCTGAAGTGTGAGGGGTAAAAATTTGTTCCCAGTATGTAGGCTCTCTATTTACCTCTCTTACTGTTTCTCTTGCTGAGAAAAACTTTTTAGTTTAAGTAAGTCCCATTTACTTATTCTTGTTATTAACTCTTGGGCTATGGGTGTCCTATTAAGGAATTTGGAGCCTGACCCCACAGTATGTAGATCGGAGCCAACTTTTTCTTCTATCAGACGCAGTGTCTTTGATTTGATATCTAGCTCCTTGATCCATTTTGAGTTAACTTTTGTGCATGGCGAGAGAAAGGGATTCAGTTTCATTTTGTTGCATATGGATTTCCAATTTTCCCAGCACCATTTTTTGTAGATGCTATCCTTCCTCCATTGCATGCTTTTAGCCCCTTTATCAAATATAAGAAAGTTGTAATTTTGTGGATTGGTTTCTGTGTCCTCTATTCTGTACCATTGGTCCACCCGCCTGTTTTGGTACCAGTAAAATGCTGTTTTTGTTACTATTGCTTTGTAGTACAGTTTGAACTCTAGTATCGCTATACCGCCTGATTCACACTTCCTGCTTAGAATTGCTTTTGCTATTCTGGGTCTTTTGTTTTTCCATATGAATTTCATGATTGCTTTATCTACTTCTACAAGAAATGCTGTTGGGATTTTAATTGGCATCGCATTAAACCTGTAGAGAACTTTTGGTAATATCGCCATTTTGATGATGTTAGTTCTGCCTATCCATGAACAGGATATATTATTCCATCTTCTAAGATCTTCTTCTATCTCTCTCTTTAGGGTTCTGTAGTTTTCATTGTATAAATCTTTCACCTCTTTTGTTAGGTTGAGTCCCAAGTATTTTATTTTCTTTGAGGATATTGTGAATGGAGTGGTTTTCCTCATTTCCATTTCAGAAGTTTTGTTGCTGATATACAGGAATGCCTTTGATTTATGCATGTTGATTTTATATCGTGCCACTTTGCTGAATTCATTTATTAACTCTAGCAGTTTCTTTGTAGACCCTTTTGGGTCTGTTAAATATATTATCATGTCATCTGCAAATAGCGATAATTTAAGTTCTTCTTTTCCTATTTTTGTGCCTTTAATTTCTTTTGTCTGTCTAATTGCTCTGGTTAGTATTTCAAGAACTAAATTGAATAGAAGTGGTGATAGAGGGCATACCTGTCTTGTTCCAGATTTTAGAGGGAATGTCTTCAGTTTTTCTCCATTTAGGATGATGCTAGCCTGAGGTTTAGCATATATAGCTTTTACAATGTTGAGGTAAGTTCCTGTTATCCCTAGTTTCTCTAGTGTTTTGAACATAAAGGGATGCTGTACTTTGTCAAATGCTTTTTCTGCATCTATCGAGATGATCATATGGTTCTTGTCTTTAAGTCTATTGATGTGGTGAATAGTATTTATTGATTTCCATATATTGAACCAGCCTTGCATCCCAGGGATGAATCCTACTTGATCATGGTGCACAATTTTTTTTGATATGCTTTTGTATTCGATTCACCAGGATTTTATTCAGAATTTTTTTTTTTTATGTATTCAGTTTTTTTTTCTTTTTTTTTTTTTTAATTGGTCGTTCATAACATTACATAGTTCTTAATACATCATATTACACGGTTTGATTCAAGTGGATTATGAACTCCCGCTTTTACCCCGTATACAAATTGCTGTATCACATCAGTTACCCTTCCATTGATTGACATATTGCCTTTCTAGTGTCTGATGTATTCTGCTGTCTGTCCTATTCTCTACTATCCCCCCTCCCCTCCCCTCCCCTCCCCTCCCCTCCCCTTTTCTCTCTCTACCCCTTCTACTGTAAATCAAGAATTTTTGCATCCAAGTTCATTAGAGATATTGGTCTGTAGTTTTCTTTCTTTGAGGTGTCTTTGTCTGGTTTCGGGATCAGGGTGATGTTGGCCTCATATAATGAATTTGGAAGAGCTCCTTCTTTTTCTATTTCTTGAAATAGCTTGAAAAGTATTGGTATTAATTCTTCTTTGAAGGTTTTGTAAAACTCTGCTGTATACCCATCCAGTCTAGGACTTTTTTTGGTTAGTCGTCTTTTGATGGCTTCTTCAATTTCTTCCTTTGTTACTGGTCTGTTTATATTGTGTGTATCTTCCTGACTCAATCTGGGCAGATCATAAGACTTAAGAAATTTATCAATATCTTCACTATCTTCTATTTTATTGGAATATAGGGTTTCAAAATACTTTCTAATTATCTTCTGTATTTCTGTAGTGTCTGTTGTGATATTGCCTTTTTCATCCCGTATGTTAATAATTTGAGTTATCTCTCTTCTCTTCGTTAGCATGGCTAAGGGCCTGTCTATCTTAGTTATTTTTTCAAAGAACCAACTTTTAGTTTTTTCAATTTTTTCAATTTTTTTTTGTTTCAATTTCGTTGATTTCTGCTCTAATTTTAATTATTTCTTGTCTTCTACTACATTTGCTGTTGTTTTGCTCTTCCTTTTCTAGGTTTTTGAGGTGTAGTGTGAGTTCATTTATTTGTTGGTTTTTTCTTTTTTTGAGGAAAGAACTCCAAGAAATAAATTTCCCTCTTAAAACTGCTTTTATTATGTCCCATAGATTCTGGTATGTTGTGTCTGTATTGTCATTTGTTTCTAAGAATTTTTTTTATCTCCTCCTTTATGTCTTCTGTAACCCATTGATCATTCAGTAATATATTGTTCATTTTCCATGTGATGTAGGATTTTTCCTTCCTTCTTTTATCATTGATTTCCAGTTTCATTCCATTTTGATCAGATATGGTGCATGGTAATATCTCCATGCCTTTATATTTACTAAGAGTTGCCCTATGGCATAATATATGGTCTATCTTTGAGTAGGATCCATGTGCTGCTGAGAAGAACGTGTAGCCACTTGATGATGGTTGATATATTCTATATATGTCAGTTAAGTCTAGGTTATTGATTGTGCTATTGAGTTCTATAGTTTCTTTATTCAGCTTTTGTCTAGAGGATCTGTCTAATGGTGAGAGCGGTGTGTTGAAGTCACCCATAATTATTGTGTTGTAGTCTATTTGACTCTTGAACTTGAGGAGAGTTTGTTTTATGAAAGTTGCAGCTCCATTGTTTGGTGCATACAAATTGATAATTGTTATGTCTTGTTGGTGGATGGTTCCTTTTAACAGTATATAGTGTCCTTCTTTATCCCTTTTGATTAACTTAGGTTTGAAGTTGATTTTATTCAATATGAGTATGGCCACTCCTGCTTGCTTCTGAGGGCCATGTGAGTGGTATGATTTTTCCCAACCATTTACCTTCAGCCTGTGTATGTCTTTTCCTATCATATGAGTCTCCTGAAGGCAGCATATGGTTGGATTTGTTTTTTTGATCCAGGTTACTAGCCTATGTCTCTTGATTGGTTTGTTTAGGCCATTAACATTTAAGGTTACAATTGAAATATGATTTGTACTTCCAGTCATGTTTATTTATTTATTTATTTTAGTTTGGCTAGTTTTTACTTTTTGGTTATTTTCCTCCCCCTTTACTGAGATACCTCCTACTGTTAGTTTTGGGCACTATTTTTCAATTCCTCTTCTTGTAGTATTTTGCTCAAATTGCTTTGCAGTGCTGGTTTTCTGGCTGTGAATTCTTTTAGCTTCTGTTTATCGTGAAAGATTTTAATTTCATTGTCAAATCTGAAGCTTAATTTTGCTGGATACAGTATTCTTGGTTGGAAACCATTATTTTTCAGCGTTTGAAATACATTGTTCCAGGATCTTCTCGCTTTCAAATCTGTGATGAAAAATCAGTCGTTAACCTAATTGGTTTACCCCTGAATGTAATCTGCCTCCTTTCTCTCGTAGCTTTTAATATTCTCTCCTTGTTCTGTATGTTGGCTATCTTCATAATTATATGTCTTGGAGTTGGTCTATTATGGTTTTGAATGTTTGGGGTCCTGTAGGCTTCCAGGATTTGGCAATCCATTGCATCTTTCATCTCTGGGAAGTTTTCTAGAATTATTTCATTTAATAGGTTGTCCATTCCTTTGGTTTGATTCTCTATGCCTTCTTCTATCCCAATGACTCTCAAATTTTTTTTTTTTTATGACATCCCATATCTCTTGAATAGATTGCTTGTGGGATTTAGGCATCTTTTCTGTGTTGACTATATTCTTTTCAAGTTGATAAACTGTCTTCATTATCTGATGTTCTGACTTCTACTTGATCTAGTCTATTTGTGATATTCTCGTTTGAGTTTTTAATTTGGTTTATGTTGCCTGCATTTCTAGGATTACTGTTTGATTTTTTTAAGATCTCTATCTCTTGATAAAGCTCCTTCTTTGCCATTAGAATCTGTTTGTTTAATTCATTTTCAAAATATACTTTTATTGCTTGGACTTGCTGTCTCACGTCTTCTCTGATATTCCTTTCCATCTGAGTTAGGTATGCCTTGAGTTCTTTCCCTATCCATGTTTCTGATGCTTCTAGGTCCTCCTGTAGATTTAAGTTGTCCTGCATTTTTTGTACTCCTTTTTTCCCTTGTTTTTTCATGATTTTCACGCTACTTTCCAGCTCTATTTGATTGCTGTGTTTCTGCTCTCTTCTATAAATTTGTTTAGGTTTTTTTATATCTGTTTTCTCTCCTTTGTGTTGGTAGACTATGCCTGCTAAAGTGGATTCCGATGGGAAGGAATTCCGACGGCCGAGCTCCAGTGACATGACCTCTCTGCTATGGCGGGCCCCAGGATCCTTGCCGGGGTGTCCGAATGGGGGGGGGGGTGGGACTGGACTGTCTCTGGTTGGTTTCAGCTCGCGGACGCCGGCGGCCAGGCGGTCTCCAGCCGCCCAATTGCGCTGGCAGCCGGTGGGGCGATCGGTCGCCAGCAGGTGGGCGGACTTCAGCCGCCCAGTCGCATGGGCACCCGGCAGGTGATCGGTCACCGGCAGGCGGGCAGTCTCCAGCTGCCCAGTCGTGTGGACAGCAGGTGGGCTGTTGCCAGCGGGCGGGTGATCTCTAGCCGCCCAGTCTCGAGGGCCTGGCCTCTAGTCCCCTGGTTTCTCCTGCTAGTCCTGGTTTCTCCTGCTAGACCAGATTTCCCCTGAGTGATGCCTCTCGGCAGTCAGTTCAAACTGTACTCTGGGCCTACCGTTTGTTGGGCGTGGAGGGTGGCTATTGAGAACCCCGGCACTCTATTGTTTTGAATTTTTCCGCTTGCCCCTCCCCCCGTGCTGGCAATACAGGTTTCGTTTTCCCCACTGATGGGAGGGGGAGTTGAAGGTCTGGTGTCTCTAGTTTTCCCCGCATCTTTATGCAGGCTTGCTCTGATAATCCCTCCCCTAGAGTGCCTAGGAGAGATTTTATGCCAATTCCCCACTGTATGGGAGATGAGCTGAGTAACACGCACCTCTTTTATTGTTGCAATCTGTCAGAGAGTAGTGGTGGTTACTTCAGCTCTCCAAGATGGTGGCCACTGGTTTCCTTGGTGGAGTTTCCGTTGTGGGTGATAGAACTGTACCACTTCCTTCCCCGTCTGAAATCCCGAACTCAGCCTGGGGCTCCGTGAGTGCTCAGGCGGCAGGATTCCACAGAATCTGCAGCAACGTTTCTCCCTGCTTGCTGGTCACTTCTTGGCGACTCCCCGCCGTCTGTAGCCTTGGGGCGGGCCACGCGGATCAGTCAGCCCGGATCTCCGGTCACACAGTTGGCTCATGTATGAGACTCAATTACCGGACCTCGGTGTTGGAAATCCATCCTCTAGGTTTCGGTGCACCCCCATTTTGCTGTAAGTTCCTAACAAGATAGTTTTTTGTCGTTCTAACTCGTTATTCACCTGCACAGTGGCGCGGTACACGGGGTGTGATACACTCTTTGCGGCCATCTTGGGAAAGCTCGACATATCATATTTCATACATTAGATTCAAGTGGATTATGAACTCCCATTTTTACCCCAAATACAGATTGCAGAATCACATCGGTTACACAACCACATTTTTACATAATGCCATATTAGTAACTATTGTATTCTGCTACCTAGAAATATTTTTTCTAGGTAAGCTAGAAAATATTTTTATTGAATATAAATTAAAATATGACAACAAAATATATGTATACAACTATAGTGATACTTAGAGAAAAGTTTAGTGCATCAAAAATTTTTATTAAGACAAAAAGCAAATTTCTCAAAGCAACTGCATAATCTTTTGCCTCAAAATGGAAATAGGTAGAGAATACTACACTCAAATTTAGTAGAAAGGAAGAAATTGTAAAGATGAGCAAAACTAATGAAAAATAAAGCAAATATAAAACCTTATTTCTATGACAGGTCAATAAAACTTATAAAACTTTAATCAGACTAATTTGAGATAAAAGATCATAAATAATAGCCAAAGTCAGAAATAAAATAAAGAAAAACTATACAGTGCCTACAGATATTTAAATAAAAAATAGTATTCTGAACATTTTTCCAATAAATTGGACAATTTAGATCTAATAGAAAAGTATTTGAAAGATACAGCAACCAAAGATCACTCCAGGAGAAATAGATATATTGAATAGCTCTATATCTAATAAGGAAATAATAGTTAATACTCCCTAAAATACAAAGAAAACTCCAAATCCAAATGGCTTCACTGGAGAATATTTTCAACCATTTAAGAAAAACTATCACTCGGCTAATTTCTCACACACTCTTCTAGAAAACCAAAGAGATAGGCCACATCCAAATTGTGTTATGAAACAAACATTACATAAACAAACAAGGACAGTATAAGAAAATGACAGTAAAAACCAGTAGTCCTCATAAACAAAATCCTTAAAAAGACTTTATTAAATCTATTCCAGTAATATATAAATAAGTCAATATTTACACTCTGGTTTATTTTCAGATCATATAAATCTTACATCTTTTATTAAAGAAAGCAATATGACATAAACACATGGAATTTATCAAAGGAATGACAATTGCTTTAACATTGAAATATCATTGAATTCACCTTACAAATTGGTAAAAGGAAAAGCCGTATCATCATCTTAGCATAAGATAAGCAGAATAAGGTGTATGTTAAAATCCAAAAAAAACCCTCTTTTGGTAAAAACTTTGAGGAAGGGATCTTCCTTGTAAAGATTGGGGATACCTATGAAAAACCAGAATAGCTGACATCTTACTTTATGGAGAAAAACTAAGTGGTTCTCTTTAAAGTCAGGAACAAGGTAAGGCCCACTCTTACCACTTCATCATCATGTGGGGGTACAGCCAATGCAGAAATGCCAGACAAGAGACAAGTCCATTCAGATCAAATAGAAAAAGGGAAATCTCTTCATTTGCCAACAACCTGATTGTGTAAATGGGAAAATCCCAAGTAATCTACAACAATGCCATCAAAAATAACATATGTGTTTTGCAACCCTTCACAATACAAGCCAATACATATTAACTGTGCTTTGATATACAGCTCTTATAGATTGCATTGTGAATCTCCACAATTCATATGTTGAAATTCTGAACCCTTCAACTTGACTGTATTTGAAGATAGGGCCCTCAGAGGGTAATAAATGGTAGGTGAAGTCACAAGATTGGGCCCAAATCCAACAGGACTAGTTCTCTGAAGAAGAGAAAGAGCTGGGAGAGCTTTCCTCACTCCCACAAGCACATAGAGGACAGGCCATGTGAGGACACAGCAAGAAGGAGGGTATCTTTAAGGAAGGAAAATGACTTCACCAGATACTAATTCTGTTGGTGCTTTATCTTGGACTCCTACTCTCCAGAACTGTGAGAAAATAAACTTCCATTGTTTAAGCACCCAGTATGTGTTATCTTATTATGATAGTCTGAGCCAACTAATACACTAGCTATGAATAATGGAAATTGAAATGAAAACAATGCAATTACAATAACACCAACACTATGAAATAGCTAGAAATAAATGTAACACATATGAGTGTGTGTATGTACATTTTGTGTGTGTATACATATACAGATATACACACACAAAGTCAATACACAAAATGTACTATCTATGGTCTCAATGTCTAAAAGCATTAAGAGCAACTTTCAGCCCCTCTACTCTAGAAGGACCTAAGCAAATAGTTTTAGGTATAGATGGTCACCATAAAAACCCACAGGGAGCTTAGCTTGGGGGAGGGAGCTGTAAGGACACTTGCAGACACTCAGTGCTTTGATCATAGTATGCAATTAATTATACTCATTTCTAAATATTTTGGAATGAATATGTGAAACCCTTGATAGTTTCTTGATACTTCCTACAGCTACCTACATAATTTCAGGCAGTACTCCATGAAAAAAGGCACCGGATGACACACCAGAGAGACTGTTTTTCAGAGTCTGATTATGAATGTGGAATTCCAAGTAAGATTCAATTTGAGCGATAACTGGAGTAGATTAGCAGTGACTACCTAGAACAGAAATGTCGAAAAGAAGACCTTGAAACTTTGATCTCAGTGGAGAGCGGACTATAGTCAAAGCTGATGCCCCCTGTGGGAGAGGTGGATGTTTTCCTTCCCAAAACATCACTGCACCCAGGGGACAGTGACAGGCTCTCCTTTGACACAACATCATGCCACATATAATTGACCTTTGATCTATGATGACCATTCAGTTCAGCCATCATATGTAGAGTGACCTTCCAGATTTTTCAGACCTTCAAATTACTATTTATCTCATGAGCACAACCATTTGAGTAATTATTTTGCAATGTTACCTGAATGAAATATTCTTTTTGTTTAAATTATATACACACACACACACACACACAGAGATCTTTTTCATAGAAGGTTCACAAATATGTCTTGACTTACCCAATCAGGCAACTACTTAATGATAAATCCAGATCTAAGATTCAGTCCTCATTCCCAAGTCCAATGTATATTTCAATTTCACAGAAAAGTATCTTCAATTTATATAATCAGAGTTACATACCAGAGCAAGGTGATTTGTCCAAAGGTAGAAGATTACTGAGTTGTCAAAGAAGAGTTCTGCTTCACCGATTTGGGATCATTTTTCTTTTATGGTTAGGGATCCTTTATAGGGGTTGCCTCTACCTTACAGTGTTTCATGTTTTATTATAATTATCTATAGTATTTTCTTGTCTCTCTGTACCTGAGCATAAGCAACTTGGAAACATTCCTTTAATCCTCATACCTATAGAGCCTAACATAGCCCAAGGTGCATGGTGAGCACATATAAATTGTTGTTAAATGAAAGTTACACAAAAAAAGATAATTTTTTGCCTATTACAATATTAGTACAATTGCAAAGAAAGTAATCTTAAATTTTGAAGACAATATAGTGATATATTGATTTTAGTACAATTTATCATTTATTAATAACATCTAGGACTGGGCATTCAAATAAGCATTTTAGTGTACATTATCATTCCTTGGTCACTCACAAGTTTGGGAAATAGATACTACTTAGGCCTTTTGTGTAGATGAAGAAGTTTATGCTCAGAGAGACCAAGTAATATATATCTCACAATAAGATCCAAATCTTTACCTTTGTCTAGGGCTTTCAAGCACAATACTAGTTAAATTGAAAAAATACCCTAGAATGGACTAGAATATTTCCTAGGGATGTTGATTGTTAGGATTTTTTATAATTCTTCAGAGGTTAATTTTTCAAACTTTGGGCACAAAAAATGTGAAATATTAATTTTCCATTTTTAAATTAAAACCTGCTTTGTATCTTAGAATTCAATGTAAAAATCTATTTAGCAATGCCCTGTTCTGAACAGTTCTAACTAGACTGTAATTCAAACTTCCAACAATTTTCCACTTGTAGCATACCTCCCTCCCCACTTTGTCCTTTGGATAACCTTATAATGACTTTTACTGTATTTATGAAAGATCTTTCCAATTAGCCCTTTGGAACTCTCAAATACAAAAAGAACAGAAAATAATGGAAAGAGGAAAGAAGAAAAACGATAATCTGGGGTAGCATTTAACTAGCTGGAACTTTTCACACTGTCAGGTCATAGAAACATGGAGAGTCAGAAGGGTCCTGGCGTTCTTGTAATTCAGCCCCATAATATTTACAGATATGTTTACTTTGGCATATGCAAAAGCACCCAGGGTTTATAGCCAGTCAATCGGGGGGCAAATCCTGACTTTGCTACTTTAAGCATTATAGGCTTTGGTATGTTACTTGGCCTTGTTTTCCCTCGTTGTAAAATGGGGATGTTGGTCTCCAACTCTCAGGGTTATTTAGAGGATCAAATATGGTTACGTGGACAGCACTCAGCATGTGGATGGCACACATGAAGGGCTCATAAATGCTGGCCCCTTTTGTCCTTATTTTTGTCATGCCATGATACTTTATTGGGCAATTCTAAATTTACAATTGTGTGGGTATTGCTTGGTATGATTGCATACTGATGATATTGCTACTGCTCAGTTGCTTGTGGGCAATGGCCTGGGTTTTAGTAGAGGTGTTAAAAAGTCAATTTAAGCTGCTAAGGTTTTCATTTTGGTATTTTTAAACAATATCCTAGTGATTCCAAAGCTGTTTTTCTTACCTAAATATACATTTTCCCAATGGAATCCTCTCAATTTTCTTTTCCCCCTTTCATCCATTCATATTTATTTTATTAAGTTTATTAATCAAACTCAGTCTCTTTGCTTCAAGGTCTCTCCCTTTCTTTATGCACTTGACTTCAAGAAAAGTAAAGTGATATATATGCAAATGAGATAGGTACATTTAGGAAGACTAAGCTAGACACATTCAGTGCAGCTCCTCTTTTTCCTTTTGGGGTGTGTCTTCCAGGGAGCATGCATTCTTTTGAGATTTCTCCTTTGTAACAAATTTGCATGGAGCCTGCTCCATTCTTGGAGGCCCGTGATATTTTACCTTGACCGTAGTGAGGTGGATAAATCTGTGTAATCTGGATCACTATTCAGAGTTTACTGTCCCACTTATTAACTGCATCCTCTAACTTATTCCTACCGCAGTAAAAATGGGATCCAATGTATTTTTCTCCCTTTTCCTGAGTCATTGTTCAAGAACTTGAGCTATAAAGGGGAATATGTCCTGAAGACCTTCTCAAGAATTCCTGAGTTGAATCTGAGATCCTGAAATCTTATATGTCTTTTCAATTTTATTAAATAGCTTTGTTGAATACTCTAGTCAGACATCTCAGGAATGATTACCTTTATACCATCTAAGATGACCATTCAGCTCAGCCATGATAATCATGATAAACATGTGTAGCTAGCATGTTATCATATCATCTGTTTACCTTTCAGGCAAAATTTGAAACTTCAGTGATAAATATTGACCTTCATTTTGAACAAGCCACCACTGGTCTGGTGTTGCATGGCTTGCCTAATTCCTTGTTATCTTATCTTTGAGGCACTTTATCAAACATCTGTCAATTATGCTTGTAAATACTGGAGATCCAAATTGGGACTTCACTCTTTGAAGTGAAGTAGATTTTATTATTGGGAAAATAACAAGAAAAGAGGTCGCTACCAAATTAGAGAAACAGGTTTTGCTTGCATAGAGATAGTAGAAAAAAACAACCACAACTCCCAAACATAAAACAACAACAACCAAAAAGAACTTAAGGAAAAAAAAATCTGTAATGCCTTCTAAGGAAGTCTTGGGAAATGGGGTTTCTCAGAAACAGTAAAAGGGCTGAAGCATCAGATAAAATAATTGAAGTATGCTTTACAGGTGAAAAAAACATGAGATTTAGCCAACATCTTTTACTTCTAACACAACAAAACTGGAGAAATAAAAGAACAATGTGTACTTACAAAGGGATTTGAGGTTCCAGAGGACAAACTAGATCTATGTGAATGCAATAATAAAAGGAGAGGGATCAAATAAACACAAGAGTAACAGATCTAAAAGATGGAAGATGAAAGATGAAAGAACAGAGAGCTGCGGTCAAACATGTCTAGTTTAGTCTTCTCAGATTTACCACTCAGGTAAGTCCCTCCAGCTTTCTTGGGATTGATTGAATAAAAAGGCAGACCAACTGAGGTCTCCAGCCTAATAGAAAACATGAGAAATGGAGGGAAAGTGTTTTCCTTATTATGGGAATGAAGTTACAGTTAGAAAAGAGCATGAACTTCACGTGGTACTGTGACTATATATAATGATAATATCCTTTCCCCCCCAAAAAAAAGCTAGAAGAAAGGAGCCTGAATATTTTTACTATAAAGAAATGATACTCTGGATATTAGGGCTCTATCTGAAGTGTGAGGAGTAAAAATTTGTTCCTAGGATGTAGGCTCCCTATTTACCTCTCTTATTGTTTCTCTTGCTGAGAAAAAAACTTTTTAGAAAATTAAACAATAAGATAAAAAATAACCCAATCAACAAATGGGCCAAGGACCTGAACAGACACTTCTCAGAGGAGATCAATCAACAAGTACATGAAAAAATGCTCACCATCTCTAGCAGTCAGAGAAATGCAAATCAAAACCACCCTAGGATACCATCTTACTCCAGAAAGATTGGCAGCCATTAGGAAGTCAAACAACAACAAGTGCAGGCGAGGATGTGGGGAAAAGGGTACACTTGTTCATTGCTGGTGGGACTGCAAATTGGTGAGGCCAATTTGGAAAGTAGTATGGAGATTTCTTGGAAAGCTGGGAATGGAACCACCATTTGACCCAGCTATTCCCCTTCTTAGACTATTCCCTAAAGACCTTAAAAGAGCGTACTATAGGGACACTGCTACAGCAATGTTCATAGCAGCACAATTCACAATAGCAAGATTGTGGAATCAGCCTAGATGCCCTTCAATAGATGAATGGATAAAATAATGTGGCATTTATACACAATGGAGTATTACTCTGCCCTAAAAAATGACAAAATCATGGAATTTGCAGGTAAATGGATGGCACTAGAGCAGATTATGCTAAGTGAAGCTAGCCAATCCCTAAAAAACAAATGCCAAATATCATCTTTGATATAAGGAGAGCAACTAAGAACAGAATAGAAAGGAGGAGCATAAGAAGATCACCACTAAACAGGGATGAGAGGGGGGAGGGAAAGAGAGAGAGAAGGGAAATTGCATGGTAAAGGAAGGAGACCCTCATTGTTATACAAAGTTACATATAAGATGAAGTGAGAGGAAAGGGGGAAAAAATAAGAGAGAGAAATAAATTACAGTAGATGGGGTAGGGAGAGAAGATGGGAGGGGAGGGGAGGGGAGGGGAGGGAAGGGGAGGGGAGGGGGGAATAGTAGAGGATAGGAAAGGCAGCAGAATACAACATACACTAGTATGGCAGTAGGTAAAAAAGTGGATGTGTAACCAACGTGAATCTGCAATGTGTATAAAGGGTAAAAATGGGAGTTCATAATCTGCTTGAATCAAATGTATGAAATATGATATGTCAAGAACTTTGTAATGTTTTTAACAACTAATAAAAAAAAGAAATGATAGATGTTTGAAGACAGATATATATGTACTCTGATTTGAGCATTACACAGTGTCTACAGGTATGGAAACATCACATGGTTCTCCAATAATATATGTAATGTGTTTTTATGTATCAGTTAAAAAGCAAATTTAATAAGTAAAATCTGTGAAAGAAGGGGCAGGAAACCTACTAGCCATCAGTGTTAACATAATTCACACACGTAATAGCTGCTACCATTTAGTTCATAATTTAAAAAAAAAAATTTCCCCAGCGCCTACTACACACCAGATACTATGCTAGTTAGTATAGATAAACTGACATAAAAGATATAGTCCCTACTTATAGGGGATTACATTAAAATGATAAAGAAATACATTTAATGAATAACTTAAATAAAATGTGTAAGTGGTAATAGAGAGAGAGTCACAAGAGGCTTTGAGAGCAGAGTAGTTAAGTCCAAAACCAGCATATAGTGGTAGAATATCCAATACTCGATATTCTGTGGCAGATCAGAATCATTTGCAAACCTTTTTTAAAAAATTCACATTCCTAGGCTTTATTTAGTAAGTTCATTCCTCAAATCTTAAATTGTGTTAGTTTTCTTTCTGAACAAAGTTTAGTCCCTCCCTCTTTCTGTTACTCTGTGTTCCCACTCTAGCTGCCTTTAGACCTTATAGAGACCTGCAGTGCATTACTCTTGCCATTTTCCTTCTGTCTACTAATTCTTTCCTTGATTACTTAAGCTACCTTCCTACCAGAATTCTCAACCTATCAAGCTATGCCAGCACTACACATCTTAAGCCACCACTTAAAATCTAGGCCTTCTGTGACTTCTTTCTTACATAAATTCATAGACATACAGGTATAAGAAGGCACTTTAGAGCTTATCATGTAGTATTAAGTGATCCTTAGAAAATGTCTCTAAGTTGTGACAGGGACAACAACGAAAAAGAGCTGAGCAATTGTGTGAAGCACTTGCTGGCTATTTGTGTAAGATGTTGGACTGAAAGGGACATGCTGCAAGAATGAGAATTGAGATACAATCTCTGTGTAATAATTCTTTCTTCAAGGACCTCACAGGCTAGTTCAGGAGATAAAAGGATGACAATAACTAGACTTATTGATTGCCTGTCATACATCAGGTACTTGAAATTTGTAATAACTGAGCTTTAAAACATTCTTGTTTATCAAGTAGCTTTTGCTACATTAAACTGCTTCAAAATCTATCAGTTTAAAACAATCATTCTCAAAGTGTATGTGATATCTGGACCAGTTGCATTGATACCACAGGAAAACTTGTTGGAAATGCAAATATAGAGACCCACCTGAAGACCTATGAATCAAAAATTCTGAGGGTGGGACCCATTAGTCTGTATTTTAACTCCTCAAAAAGATTCAATTGCAAACTAGTCTTTGGGAGCCACTAGGTCAAATGATACACACACACACACACACACATATTCTTCCAACTCTCAGTTCAGTTCTTAATGTTGATAAATTTGGTGGGCTCAATGGATGATTTTTCATATCTTACCTGTGTTTTATCGCTTAACTGTTGCAAGCTGACTGATCCATATTATCCTCCATGGGGACAGTTCATCTCTGTTCCATATGTCTTACATGCTTGAGTATGGTAGTATTGACTTGTTCACATAACAATTGTGCATGATTCCAGAAGAACATGTAGAAGCACATAGGTCTCTTGAATCATGAGGTCTAGGGTTTGGAACTGTCACACTGTCCCATTTGTCATATTTTGTTAGCTAAAGCAACTCTCAAGACAAGATGAAGTTCAAAGAGTAGGTAAATACACATCATTTATTGAAGAATGACTCCAAATTCACACTACTAAAGGCAAATAGATGGGACTGAGAATTTTTTTTCCCCCTCCAAGACTCTACAGCACAGTGATACCCTTACCTGGAATCGGTAAGATCAAGACATTGAAATTCAGCAGATTTAAATAATTTTTATAAGGTCATCCATATAGTGAGTGGCAGATACTGGATTTAAACCTAAGTTCATCTAATTTTGACTAATAAGATCATGCATAAATAACTACATATAACATAGCTATGCAATAAGTAGAATAGAGGCCTCACTATGAGTTTATAAAAATTCAAAAGAAGAAGAGATGACAATGGGTGGAAAAGATCAGAAAATACTCAATGCCTCAATGAAGGTAGTGAAATTTGAGCTGTTTGAGGAGGGATGAGTGATATAAAAAGAGAATTAAGTTTGATCACAAAAGAGTTGCTGAAAAGCACAAATCTTTCATTGGTAAATACATGGAAGCTCTTTTAGCTTTAGAGCAGTTGAAGAGGAAAAGAGGTAAATACATTAAGAAAGACCCTGACACGGAGTAATTCCAATATCAAGGTAAGGTGCTTGAACTTGAAGACTGTTGAGCAAAACATATGAAAATAAGGAGTAATATAAGTTCTAATCATACTTGTTGGCATGCATATTCTTTGCATGAATTTCTCCATGAAGACCATTTATTTTGAAGTTGTTTTTCTTTCAAAATTGTAGAACTCTCTCTTATCCTCTTTAAGCGAATATTTCTCATGGAGTCTAGATCTAAGCAGTTAGCATGTCCTCATTATTTTTTTAAGAGAGAAAGAGAGAGAATTTTAATATTTATTTTTTAGTTTTCGGCGGACACAACAAATATGTTGGTATGTGGTGCTGAGGGTGGAACCCGGGCCGCACGCATGCCAGGCGAGCGCGCTACTGCTTGAGCCACATTCCCAACCCGCATGTCCTCATTATGATCTGATACTGGATAGTCTGGAGGATTGAGTTAGGTCATACTTTTCCTAAATCAAAGCTTCCAAACTGGAGAAGCTAGAGACTGTGTGGGATGGTTGCTTCAGGCCACTAGGTACTGTGCTCCTTCATTCCAGTGTGCTGCACAAACTGATGATTTTCTATGAACTCCATATGTGTAAAAGTTGGGGGTTACTACTCTAGAGGCCCTTTTGGATAAGCCTCCAAAACACAGAGGATAAAGGATATTAATAAAGCTCCATAATTGAAGGGGTCCCAGGGTACATGCCAGAAATGTGTGTGTGTGTGTGTGTGTGTGTGTGTGTGTGTGTTTAATTTCCAGGTGACTCTAATATTCAACCAAACTTGTGAATTAACATTATAGAATACTTCTATCCAATAACCAACTCTTCTAATTTTGGAGCTTTGGTTTTGGCAAACTCTAATGGTGAATATACAGGGCCTTGTGCCTTATCAATTCTGACCTCAACCCCAATAATGACTTCTTGATTGCAATGATTTTTCTTACAGACCTCCTTACTATGAAAACACACACACACACACACACACACACACACACACACAATCTTCTTTGCAATAATTTGAATAATTGAATATAAGGATCCGTGACAGGTAATTGTAGTAAGTTAAGAGATAAAAAATATATTCTTGGTTAATCAAATTAGTCAGGAGCTTAAAGCTTTGAGACTTGAGGTTTTATTACTTGGTAATGAGTAAAGGGACAAGTTTTAGTATTGTCCCCAATAAAACACACTTCAAAAGACAAGCATCCCAAAATAATATATTCTACTGTACAATCCCAACCCTTTGGGAATTATTTTGTTTTGGATTAATCATTTATAAAAGCATAGAAATAAAAATTAACTTGAAATTTATTCTAGCTCTGAATGGTGATGACCCATTTTTTTTTATTTTAACAAATTTGAAGCACCATTTAATTCTATGATAATTATTGGAATTACAAAGATTAACAGAATACAGTTGCTTCAGTAGGCTCATAATGCATAAGTATAAAAACAAATATCCATAGCAGTTCATTTGTTCTAATGGAGGTATGTTCAAATTGCAATCCATCTTTTGTGAAGTCAGGAAGTTACAAGAAAGAAGGTGCCATTTGTCTTGATTCTGGAGGACAATTCAAACTGAAATCCATCAGTCAATAAAGATGAAGAGCATCCCTGTTGGACACACAGGACTTCAACGGAGAAGTGATGTGAAAAATGGTGGAATATGAAGAGAACTAAAGGATACTTCAATACAGTTAGAAAAACCAGGTAACATTCCCGTTTCCTTGGACTTCTTAGACTTACTTTAAGGCTATCTAGGTTGTGACCCCTGAAATGGATCAATGACAGTTTGAAGTTGCATAATATTAGGATGCTTTAATGAAGAAGGCTTTCTTAGTGGTTTATTTTGTATGAAAATTCTGTATTGACTTGTCTGTATTTTCTGTCTTTTATATATGCACATGATTTTTTAAAATTATTTAATAATAAAATCACTCTCTGCTTACCCATCCTATCTGTTGAGTACAAGTCCTTGGCAGGTCCATCAGTTGACTAGTCACACAGCAACTATTTCTCAGCATACCCACAGGCTACCAAGGCTTTTATAATTAGAATGACTACAGGTGCTACTAAATTAATGCCATGCTATTTTAAGCACAGCAGGTGTAAACACATTCAATGAATCATAATGATGGCAGTTGGAAAATCATTTTCCCGCTACCATCATTTCACTGCTTTAGGACAGAAGTGAGTAACTTTTAAAAGTGAACAACAAGGTGGGGTTCTTGGGCAGTGTCTGTAACTTCAAATCATGGTTCAAAAACTGTAGCTATTGGGTTGTATGGAAAAGGACTTCGTCCATTGTGGAGTATTATGAAGTGGGTGAAAATGGACTTTATTTACTATTTATGAACACTTCTCTCTGGACTTATGCTGTCCAATAAAATATCTATGACCAAATATAGCTTTTTAAATTTAAATTTGTATAAATAATATTAAATGGAGTAAAATATTTAGCCACCACTCAGTTGCATTGGTTCAAGTTCTCAATAGCCACATGTAACTAGTAGCACTCATATAGGACAGCAAAACTTTGGAAGGTTTTATGTCATCAGAGGAAGTTCTTTGGGGAAAACTGCACTAGATTATATTTTATTTATTTAGTCTAAGTTAAAATTATATATTTCTATTGTTTACCTACCACATATGTCCCAAACCTTGTCCTGGACCTGAGGAGCACAGGTTGAAGTGACAGGAGGAAAGGAGGTTGGTAGTCCCACATTAATGAATTGTGTGGGGTTTTTTTTTTACTTCCTTGGGTTCCCAGAGAATATCATGTAGTAGAAGTTCAATAAATGTTTGTTGACAAAAGTACCAGTTGGTCTAAATTAGCTATTTTCAATCAAGTCTTTTCTTGGCCAACTTAATATCCAATCTGCTGCAAAATCCATTAGGACAATCAATCCAATCATGGTGTGAAGACATCCAAATCCCACTGGATCATTTATTTTTTCTATGCGGTGTTTTTCATAGGACAGATGCCACAGTAGGAAAAAGATATTAAAATATATTAGAATTTATTTTCCTCTTATTCATCCAGGCTCCTAGAGGATATAATTACTGTTCATAAAGACCTTGAAAATCACTGAATTCCCAGCATCTCCCATGAAAATGGTCTATTCACTCATGATGAATATGCCTTTTTCTTTTCTACCTCTGCACATTCCCTCACCCATTTTCCTCCTGTAATATGCTTGATCCCACTCTTCCCGACTTCACCTATCAAAATTCTACTGCTCTTTAAGGTCTAGGTCACCTCCTCTCTACTATTGAAGTCCTGCCTTCCTCATCAAGCCTAAAGGGCCTTTTCTCTTCAGCTAAACCTTTGTTCAGAAGAATTCTATCTGCATTTATGATAAGTCCTTAGTCACAATAGATCCTCAGTAGACATTTGGTAGAACTTAAAAAGTATTTGATTATAAATGTTTTGCTAGTTCTTCTAAATTTACATAGTGCTTTCAATATGTATGGTTTTTTCCTTCACAAAATTCCTCTGAGTTACAATGCTGTCTCCATTTAACAGATGAGAAGATTGAGTCTCAGACAAAGGAAGGGAACTATCCAAGTGTGTCAGTTCCTGTCTCAACATAATGGCGCACTTGAACAATGGGCTACTTAAAGAGGTGCATAGAGATGTTCTGTGCAGAGTAGTGGTCAAGATTAAGTCTCTTGGAGATTTTATGCGAGGAACATCACCACTCTTATGCCCAAAGGAACTAGGGGAGGTAGTTGTTACAAAATCTGGTAAAAGTTATAAGTGAAAGAGAACCATTCTTACCAACCCAGCTCCCAGGAACAGACAACTCTCATACCCTATCCTATACCTGTATGAGGAGGGGAAAGGGGAAGAAATGCCTTGACTTGGTTCCCTTTCCTTTAGTCTTACCACTTCCTACCAGAAGACAGACAGCAAGTTAAAAGCTTTAGAACCTGATTCAGTCCCATTTATGATTCTTACTATTATTTCCTGAGTTACCAGAGTCCTATACAGATCGGCATGGCCTGTGCCTATGTCTTGAAGGTTTTTCTTGTTTTCCTGTAGCAGTTTAAAAGTTCTGGGGCTTTCATTTATGTCTCTAACTCATTTTAAGTTGATCTTTGTCCTGGGTGAGAGACAAGGGTCTAGTTTCAGTCTTGTACGTATGGACATCTAGTTTTCCCAGTACCATTTATTAAAAGAGATTGTTTTTTTTTTTTTTTTCACCTTGTGGCATCTTTGTCAAGAAGCAAATGGCTGTAACTGGTGTGAATTTGTCTCTGTGTCCTCTATTCTATTGTTTCAGTTTAGAACTCTGCTTCAATGCTAATGCCATGCTGTTTCTACTACTGTGGCTCTGTTGAAATTGGGTTTTGTGATGACTCCAGCATTACTGTTTGTTCAGGGTTGTTTGGGCTGTTACAGATGTTTTGTCTCCATGTGAATGTCAGAATTTTTTTTTCTAGATTCATGAAGAATGTCATGAATATGAATATGAATATGACATGAAGAATGTCATAGCCAAGTTATGGAATCAGCCTGTCAGTGGATGGATACATAAAGAAAATGTGATATCACACACACACACACATGTGTATACACACACACACACACATACACAATGTAGTATTATTTAGCCATAAGAAAGAAAACATCATGTCATTTGCAGGAAAATGGATTTAAGTGAAGATCATAATTTTTAAGCAAAGTAAGCCAGACACAAAAAGACAAATATTTCATATTTTCCCTCATGTGGAATTTATGGAAAAATTATCAGGGAGACAGAGAAGAAGGGGATTGGGAAAAAGGAGAGGGTAGATAAGAACAAATTATATTATTTGCATTATGAATACACAACAATGAAACTCATTATTCTATATAATTAAAATGAGAGAGAGAGAGAGAGACAGACAGACAGACACAGGCCTTTGAGGTGAGACAGGTGGTCAAGGGGAATGCAGGAGAAAGGATATAGGGAGAGAAAGTGATGTTGTCAGCATTTAAAATCACACTGCTATTGGGTTACAGAGACCTGACCCAAGTCCTAGAGCTTTGATTCTTCTCACTATGCTACAGTTTTGACACATGAGAAATAGCACACTGCCAAAGAAGTGTTTATCTCTAGGTACATGTGTGAGTGTATGGATAAGACAATGATATATTCTCTCAATTAGATTAAAATTTCTCATAAAATATGAAGATCATCTTGTGTAACTTTGAGAAGTGATTCCAAGGGATAGACCAATTTCTATTCTTCCAAATAGAATTACTACTCATAGGGTGTGATGAGAAATAAATGAGATGCTATTTATTAAATGCTAGCTTGGTACTTGGCAAAGAGAAGGTATAGATTTCATTCCTTTTTCATCACTTTTTTAAAATAACAAAAACATTTTTATATAACCAAAACAGTGCCTTGTTCATACTAGAACCTTAATTAGTTTCTATTGTTCAAATTAAAATTGAGTAATCAAGAGAAGAAAATAAAGAAAAAGTTAAAAAAAATAAGTATCATCAGAGTCTCTTTGGAATATTCAAAAAGAAGCTTCCCACTTTGGAACCTGATTATGAATTTAACCCATTTAATCTCAATGTTTCAAATACAGAACACTTATTAAAAACTAACATATAATATACAATATATAATATATTTATGCAATAAATTAATATAATATTAGCTAATAATAATTAATGTAATTATATGAGCTCTATCTTATGATTCCCAACCTATTTTAGTGCACCTATGTCAATTTCATTGGAATCTTCACAGAATTGAAAACTTGTGACTTACGGGTTATGTTTTGCTGTTTCTGGGGAAATGATGATGTAAGGGAATGGAGAAGATATGATCCCCTGCCTCTAGAAGATTCCTGATTGTAAGAGAAGAAGGTTTTATAGACAGTTAATCACAATGCATTTTGATCAGTGACTGAGTGTAAGCAGATGGAATAAGAAGGGGGCTACTGCTTGGGGAATTCAAAGATATCTTCCAAGAAAAGTAGTATTTGGGTTGAGACTTGGAGAATGAATAAGAGTGTGTTTGAGGGATAAATGAGAAAGGGAAAAAGAAAATTCCAGGGAAAAGGACAAGATAAGTTGTGAAATAAAAGAGATAACAGGAGGTAGGAGGGGGAAAGAAATATGGAATGAAATTGGCCAAATTATGCTATGCAAGTATGAGACAATATCACTATGAATCCCATTTTTATTTATAAATTAAATATACCAGTTAAAACACTCTAAATACATAGAAGGAAGACCAATGCAGTAGAAGAAGGGGATCAAGGGGAGGGAGGAGAGGAGGGAATGAATGGGAATTGAAATGGGGCAAATTATGTTATATGCATTTATGAATACATCAAAATGAATCCCGCTAACATGCATAATTACAATTAACTACTAAAAAGTCTCAAAAAGAGATAATATGTGCTATGTCATGTCAAATTTTCCACCCACTTATGTTATAAACATAAGTGAGAGAATGATCAAGAAATGTAGCATCCTATCATAAAAATTTCTCTGAAGATGGTTTTATCTGAAAAAGATGATACCAATGTTGCATTATGCCACTATAAATTAATATTTTAATATAAAAATCTCTCCCACATTTTAATATGGTGGGACAGATGTATAAGACATATATAAGCTCTTTACAAATGTGAAGTACATTATTATTTACAGGCTTTAAACTAGAGTAGGAAAAGTGTGGTTAGTTGTTACTCTGGCCTTCTCAACCCCACAGGGGATTTGGTTTCCATGCTGTATGCTTCCTCCAATATTAGTCCAGGCTCAATGGTCCAATGGATCATGGCCATTGAAAGCAACATAAAGAAAGTGCTTCTCAGTTTGGCATTTGAGTTTGGGAATTGGCCAGCCCAAATCACTTCAATGATTTTAATGCAGCACTCAGCAAATTAAACTTGTTGATTTTCAAACATTTTCCATTTTACCCCAGTGTCGGCACTTTTATAGGAAGTTTTACTTCCAATGAAAGAAAAGTGCCAAGTAAGAGTATGTGAAGCTTCCCAAACTCACAAGGACAACCCAAAGGCAAGAGCAGGGTAGAGATCAACACAGCCTGTGTTCTGGGTCTCCCATTTCAAATTTTAGTTGAGTAGACTTGGGTTCGTTTTGGCATAATCCTACACGCACAGAATATAATTTGCTTCATTTTAGTCCCCAGTACTTTCTCCTTCCCTCCATTTTTCCCTCCCTGTGCTCTTCTTCCTTTTCTCAACTGATCTTCCTTTTATCTATTTATTGTTTTTTTAATTGGTGCTTTATAATATACACAAGTGTGAAATTCACTGTTGCATATTTCATGGGCATACATAGCATAACTGGATCAATTTCATTCTGTGGTTCCTTCTTTTTCCCATTCCTACTCCCTCCCCATCGAACCTCTTCTTCTACTCTCCATCTCTCTTCTATTTTCAAACCATTCCCCTCTACTTCTTTTTTTTCCTCTTATTTTTCCTCTAACTAGTGCATTTGAGAGAAAATATTTTATCCTTGAATTTCTGAGTCTGGCTTATTTCAGTTAACATGATGTTCTCCAATTTCATCATCTATTTACCAGCAAATGACATAATTTCATTCTTTCAAGTAAAACTCCATTGTGTACATGTACCACACTTTCTTTATACATTTATCTATTGATAGGCACTGGGCTGGTTCCATAACTTGGTACCACTGAAAGAGTAAACTAGTGCTAGATCTCTGGAAATCTTCAACCAGAATCTTAAATTTTTTATATCAGAATCCTGTAGAAAAAAAATAAGCTTAGGCAGTTTATGAACTAGATCAGACACTTTTACAGCAATACTATCCAAATTTTGGGCCAGATATTTCTTTGTTGCAAAGTGGGTGGTTTTATGAATGTGAGATACTTAGCAGGATCCTCTTCCTCTACCCACCAGATATCAGGAGCATCCTCTGTCCTTTGGACCAAGTGTTTGTGTTGTTCAAAAAAATACACACATTGAAATCCAAATCCCCAATGAGTTGCTATTTGGAGATGAGGCCTTTGGGACATAAGAGATGGAACCTTCATGATGGGATTAGTACACTTTTAAGATGAGACAGGAAAGAATTTGCTTATTCCCTCCTGCTTTCTGCTACATAAGAACATAGCAAGAAGACAGACATCTGAAAAACAGGAAGAAGGCCCTTCCCAGAATGCAATCATATTAGCAATCTAATCTTGGCCTCCTGGCCTCTAAAGTGGTGAGACACAAATTTTTGTTGTTTAAGGCACACAGTATACAAAAATTTGTTACAGCAACCCAAACTAAGATACACTGGAGGTCAACGTCTCCAGAGATTTCCATGAGCCTATAGAAAACAAAAATTGTTCCCAGTTGAGAACCACTAAATGAGATGTTTTTCAATGATCCTTCCATTTCTCAGAACTGAACCCAGTGGCCAACTGCCTTTGCTGTAGTACTCTAGGAAAACTTACTTCTCCTAGCTGGTATTGGAGCTACTTAAGTTTGACCATAGCTCTGCAGCCACATGCTTATAAAGACAAAATCCTAATCTACAGGGAGAAAATTTCAAGCAATCCATCTCAAAGCCACAAGTACCTGTATCTTCAATATTATAATGTAGTCTCTGCTTAGTCAACATAAATCAAATACAGATATTTTGTGCTCAAGTAGCTACATTTCCTGGAAGCCAGAGTTACTGAGAGGGGTGACAGAATCAGTGCTTGGAATAGAAAGTGCATTTTAGATGGTGCTTTATATAACCACTTCTATCAGAGTAGCTCTGTTCTTTATCTATTTTATTTATCCATCCATATAAGCCTATGCAAAGATAGAAAACATTTGAAAGTACCACTAGACTTGGATCTGGAGCCCTGGTTTTGGATACTTGTCAGGTCATTAAACTCGCTGTTAATTTGGACAAATTACTTCATACATTGGCTTGCTCATTCAACAAACTTTTTCCAAGAGCCTGCTGCACATGAGAAACTAATAGCTAGCTGGATATACACAAAGATTAGCACAGCTCTTCTACACGTTGCTCCAGTAGAAAAGGGAAAGAAAAAGAAAGTGAATACCATGTCCCATGTGATCATGTGGGTATGTCACTGCTGCACCACTTGTAGGAAAATTGCAAGCATTTTTCTTTTTTTCCATATTAATAGGGAAGTCAAGTTCTTCCCTCAGAACACTGTCTCCACCAAGGTGTCCAACATCCCTTTCCTTTATTCAGTCACTTTGCATTAACAGATTAGCCAATGCCCACCAATGTCAACAGCAGGTCATCCATCTGGTGAGTGCCTACACTGACTAGCTTGTTCTATATTTCCACATTTGCTCCCTTGATCCCAAGTGAAGTTACTCCTTCTGCTTCCAAATCCAAGTGCTACTTGTCCAGTCCCTTCCACTTATACTTCTTGTCCCACATAAATTATTTGTTTATCATTTGTCTTTCCTTTCCTCCATTTCCAGAGTTATTTGATCTCAAGGATACTACAAACACGCATCCAAGAATTTGAGAATCTTCCTGTCCCAAGGAAGTAAATAATTATTTTG
This sequence comes from Urocitellus parryii, assembly GCF_045843805.1. Taxonomy (NCBI): domain Eukaryota; kingdom Metazoa; phylum Chordata; class Mammalia; order Rodentia; family Sciuridae; genus Urocitellus; species Urocitellus parryii. Next base: position 42,605,352 of record NC_135541.1, on the reverse strand, counting down.
AATCTTTATTTTTGCTTCATTTTTGGAATGTAAGAAAGGAAATGATCTTAAGGACTAATGGGAGAATGGAGGATGAGAGAAATAGACCAAAAAAAAAAAAAAAAGAGGTTGATTGTAGCACCATAGAATCATCACACTTAGGGTCAATGATATGAAAGTGATAAACTCAGAGTGATGAGGGAACCATGACCCTTCCCTGGGAAATGGCAGTTGGAAACCTGTCCATCAATTTGCAACTATATATACTTTCTCCCCATAGGCAAGCACTTATTCCATTGGTTTGGATCAGTGAAAATTATAAGCCAAAACTGGAAATAGATTTTTATTTCCCCTTTCAGGGCCTGAAATTCCTCCAGTTGGAAGGTAAAATCTTAATTAGGAAATGTCTTAGGAAATGGCTTCAGTATGATTTGGATTTCTTTTTCTTGGTATCTCTGCAGCACACCTAGTCTTAAGAATTGCTGCTTGATCCAAATGTAGAGGCTATGAATGCAGGTGAAAGGAAAAGGACAGACTCCTCAGGGGAGGAACTCAGCAATATATTCAGATATGGGGAGCTGCAATGTACATTTTCATGTTTTGCATGAATTTAAAAAGTATATTTTTCTTCAAAGTGGAGTCTCATTTCCTTGGTATAGTGCAGAGCTCCCTTAATTAAACATTGAAACCCAGTAGATAGGGATAATGGAGATGAATTAAAATTTCCATTTTTTAATATATTGGAAAGGGCCTTATGAGTCCTTGTGTGTTGCAGGAAGTTTTCAAAATGGTAACTTGTCCACTTGCAAAGCATTCCTCTGTAAAAATGATTCATTATGCTGTAAGCATTGATGTGTTCTGGGTTTTGTTCTGTTTTGTTTGTGTTTGTGTTTTGGAATTCTATAGAATCGACTTGAAGTCAAACCTAAGTGATATCTTAGTGCCTCCACTTATGATAATGACAGTGACATTGAGCATAACAACTGAGCTGCAGTTTGCTCAGCTAGCGGAATAGGAAAATAGTTGCAGCTTGCAGTCTCTTGTCAAGGCAGTGCCAGGTTCATTATAGGTACCATTTCTTTCATCTCAACTTTCCAGCATCTGACCCATAGTGGGCATATATTAAATGTCAACTGTATTCACCTACCCACTTTTTGAGTTTCCTTTTTAAAAGAGAAAGGGCTTTAATAAGCTCTTGTGTCAGGACACAGAGATATCTTCTTCCTACCATAATTAAGCAACTTGAGAAATCCTGTGAGGTCGATAAATTTGGAAAACGCTAACATAAAACAGAATATAAAATGGCAAGCCCTGCCATCAGAAGCCAGTAAAAGTCAATTGCTTTATGCGACACCTCTACAAATGGCATTATGTCATTGCATAATATTAGTAAGAAATTGTAAGATTTTGTTCAGGCCTATAAAATGTAATGACTCTCACATCATCTACCAATATAAAAATAAATTGAAAAAGAGTAATATTTAAAAAAGAAAAAAAATCAAGCTTCCAACATCTTGGCTTTTCTATATTGAGGAAATTTAGTCTATAAATAAATGGACTTAAATGCTTTTCAGTGTGGTCGGTTGACTTTCCTTTTTTTTTCTTTCATTTTATTATTTTGATTTTTCATCTTTGCCATTTCTATGTAACTGGAAAAAAACAAAAATCTGTTTCAGAAATCAGGTGGTCTTGGCTGAAAAATTATCCCAATACATACAAAAAAGAATTTAAATGTTCAAAAAATGGAAAATCTTCATGGTGCCAATAAAGAGATGGATTTATTCATCTGGGCTAAGGTACAGGACATTAACTTTCACAGATGTAGTTGTTCACCCAGCAGTTTATGCTAAACCAACCTGAAAAGTCTTTGTATGTCCAAAGAAATGAAGCTGTGAGTCTGGCCTCACAGTATTTATTTCAGTTAAAAAAAATGATATGGGAATTCAAAGGTTTCCAATGAGCACTTCTTCTCCTTGGCAAGTTTAAATGTCCATTGGTCTGGAACAGAAGGAATTGATCATTCTGATGAGATTATGCCATACTACCAAAAATCTGGCTTGCATCTGTATTAAACATAATATAGAAAAATGGAGGGAATAATCTCACAGCTCTCCCACAGAACAGTCTCATGGATGTGAGCAAACATGTCTACCGGGAATAATATATAACAAGAGCAGAGCCACTAGACTCTCTAAATAAACTGCATATTTTGGAAAGAGGAAAAACAAATGTGGTGTGTTTGGCTCCAAGAATGAGCTCTGTTTTTCTTCTTTGTCAGCATTACCATTCAGTGGTGTAGACAGACTGGACACCCTTGGGGACAGGGTACTCGCTTGCTCAAAAATGGAAATAGCATCTAGTAGTTTAAGCCAAGAAGGAAGGTTTGGATCTATGAAACTAGCTCGAGTCACTTGGACTGAGAGAAGAGAGTTGAGTTGCAACAAACAGGTCATCTTGTCAATCTTCAACCCAGTGCTGGAATCCTGATTCAAATGGCTGAAGGATGGCCACCCAGCTTTCAGCTGAACCATTTCCAGGAACAGGGAGCTCATTATTTGTGAGTAGCTCTGAGTATAATCATCTGTGTTTATTATTATTGTCATTGCTATGTGGATCATTACTATTTTTAACAAAACTACAGCAATAGCTGTAACCCCCAAGGAGAGGTAAATCTGGGCTGACTGGGGAAGTTCATTTACACAGTAGACACAGGAGTCTCCTCAACACTACTGTCCTCTACATATAGTCTGATTGATTCCAGAGGCTGAATTCAGAGCATGGGAAGTCACTCAGAAGATCCCTGTCCCTCTTCCCTTTGCATAAGAAGAGATTACAGGTATGGAATCCCCATCTATGAGACTATTTTATGGTAGGCATAGCAGTGCCTTTTGCCAAGTCCTCTCTACATGGGGTGAGAACCTTATGTGTACTCTCTCTCTCTCTCTCCATTGGTAAGTTTTCCCCTCTAACCCTTATTTTATATTTACAACAGTGTGGTATGCATGGAGGACCCCTTGACATGACAGAACACTCCAATTTCTTGAGCACTTGGTAAGTGCAAAATGGACACAGAGGTTTATTATCACATTTAATCCCTCCAACAGTCCTCTGAGGACTGTACTAACATTTCTTTATATTATACTCATCTCCATTTTGAATAGGAGGAAGCTAAGCCTCAGAGAAGATGATCTGCCCTACATACTGGTATAAATTTGGACTTACATACAGCCAGTGTTTTTAAACTCTGCTACATAGGTGGCCAACTCTAGTATAGCATACAAAGAATAACCTTTGAATTTAGTCAGGCCTGAATTCATTCCTGTTCCTGGCTTTTCTCCTTACTATAAGTGACATAAGTTACCTTTTATACCCTCTTGGAACTCAATATCATTGTCCATAAAATGGTAATATTTCTTGATAACTTTTCATAAGAATTAAATGGAATCATGTGTATATTATGGACAGTAAATGAAAATTTTCCCATTGACCTAAAATTGTAGTATAGGACTCCAAACAAAGAGGAAATAGGTGGTAAATACCCAAATGTCAGCCAGGTGCGATTGTGCATGCCTATATTCTCAGTGACTTTGGAGGTTGAGACAAGAGGATAGCAAGTTCGAGACCAGGTTCAGCAACTTAGTGAGACCCTCAGCAACCCTGGTTTGGGTACCTGCAACAAAGACCAATCTGTTAGCATGAAGAGGAAGAACAACACCCCGGAGATACAATTGCAGATTCGGTAGAGTAGCTGCAAAGGCATTTTCCTATTTTTCCTAATGCCTTCCTCCTGAGGAGGTAGAAAAAGAAGGAGAAAGGGATAGGGCAAGAAATGGAAGTGTTTCCACAGCCCACATACAAACACCTGCAATTCCTGAAGCCTTGAGTAAAACTTGAACTGGGGGTTGGAGAAAGAGTTTAATTCTATATGGGCTGCATTTTTAATAACTTAAAATGACCAGAAAGTCATGATAGTCAACTTGAGAGTTAACAAAAGATAATAAAAGAAGATTCAGTATGGCACATCTTGAAGCAGTGATTGAAGGAAGAATATTTCATGCATATACTCAACCAACATTATTACCGGTTTATGTGGTGACATGTGCCAAATATTTGACAAATAATATCTCTTCAATAAATGTGAATTCTCTCTTTCTTTTATGTTGTAGCATGTGATTGTTTTATTTTCTGATTATAATAAAATTATAATTCTTTTTTCCATATTTTTATTGGTGCATTATTGTTAGACATAGGTGGGATTTGTTGTTACATATTTGTATATGCACACAATATAACAATAAAATTTGGTCAATGTAATTCCACAGTCTGAATTATACTTCTTTGAAGAATGACTGAAAAAGCAGAAAAATATAAAGAGCACATTGAATATAAATCCTAAGATTTTTTCTACCTTTAGAAGCATTGCTAAGCAGCTTGCTTAGCAAGTTTTTCCTTATCATAAACTCAAATCTGTTCCCTGAAATTCCTATGCATTGAACTGAAAAGTGTATTCTGGAGACTCCTAAACTCGGTCTCCTCCTTCTTTCATGTGATATTCTTTTAATATGTAAAGACAGGGTGGTCCTTATTCTTTAGTCCCCTCCCTTTTTTTTTTAAATGGGTGAAACCTTTTGTATTTCTTTCCACATTCTTCATGTATATGGGTTTTCCAGCCCTTTTGCTATTCCAGTCAGTCAACCCTTCTATGCCAATGTCACTCTCAATATGACACAGAACCAAGCCAAGCCCCAAACTTGACATGGCAGACTTTTATCTCCTTCATTTAAACACTGTTCTTAAATTTCTGTCTTAGAGTACAGCCAAAGAACAGAGAGACCAATATGTCAGTTTGAAAATATTGCTTCGGTTTATGCTGACCTATTTTCTTCCTCGGAACTTCTCAAAGCAAAACGAAGGATCTGGCTAGTTGATTTTGAGATTTTTTTTTTTTAACTCAACAAAAGACTTCTTGTCAGCCTTCTGGAAGAAATAAAGATTCCTGATACAAAGAGGTAAACATAAATTGTTTCCGAAATATTTGCCAGAATAGGTAGAGCTCGTTCTTCATTCATTCATTCATGTGTTCATTCACTCATAAGTTGTGAATAATAAGATGTATTCCGCAGCTTATAGTTTGGTATGAAGTACAGTTAAAGCTCTTTTTAATCCCCTCACCATACCCATCATAGGCACCAATCATAATTTCTTCCCTTGTCATTCTCTCCTTGGTCATCCACAATATCATGGTCATCATTTCTCACATTTATTAACAGCTGAGCACGTACCAGGCAGTTGTCTCAGTTTTCTTCTTCTTGCTTATATTTAAAAATTATACTGTAACTGCTAATAATATACAGTATTCAGAAGGTATTTTAAAATATCCCATACACACCATCTCATTTAACTCTCATAACCACCTAAAAAAGAAGAGATTATTTTTTTTTCACTTTATTTTACAGATGAGAAATTTGAGTAGTCAAGACCAGGTGGAAGATGTGTGGGGAAGAGTTTGCCCAAATGTGTTCTTAGAAGAGAAGGAAGCTAGAATTTATACAATATCTGACACTTGGTATGTAATTTAATTTTCATAAAATTTCTATGGTATAGGTACTTAGTACCCTACTTGTAAGACAAAAAAATATTTAAATTCAAATATATTAAGTAATCTGTAAAGAACACACTTCTAATAAGAGGGAGGTATAAATTTAGTGCTCACTGGGAGAGTTCTTTGTAATATGCCAATCTCTCTTCCTTGAGGGTCAGGTCTTTGTCTTATACATTTAGAAATTTCTATAATGTCACACAAAATGCTTCATCAAAGCATATATATTTTTTTTCTTTTTTTTTTTTATTGTTGGTCGTTCAAAACATTACATAGTTCCTCATACATCATATTTCACAGTTTGATTCAAATGAGTTACGAACTCCCAATTTTATCCCGTATACAGATTGCTGCATCACATCAGTTACCCTTCCATTGATTGACATATTGCCTTTCTAGTGTCTGATGTATTCTGCTGTCTATATTATTCTCTACTATCCCCCCTCCCCTCCCCTCCCCTCCCCTTTTCTCTCTCTACCCCTTCTACTGTAAATCACTTCTTCCATTTGAATTATCTTGTCTTACCCCTCCTTTCCTCTTATATGTCATTTTGTATAACCCTGAGGATCGCCTTCCATTTCCATGCGATTCCCCTTCTCGTTTCCTTTCCCTCCCACCTCTCAACCCTGTTAATGAAAATCTTCGTCTCAAGCTCTTCGTCCCTACCCTGTCCTTGTTTCCTCCCCATCAAAGCATATATTGAATTATTTGAAGTTGAATGAAACCCTCGCTGATAAACTATTGGAGTTCCCTAGAAACCAGTCCATCTTTCCAAGATTTCTCTTCTCTACCTGCATTTACTTTCTAGTTGATAACCATTCCCATCACTTCAAATATTTAATTCCACCTACTAAAGTTTTATCTCTAATCATAACTGAATTCTGGACTTTTGTAAATAACTAACTACCTACTTGACTTTTCCCTAGGGTGGATAATAGATATCCAATCTAAAAATGTGGGGGAAAAGCTTTTAATTTACCCTCTTCTTGCACTCTTCCCCACCATAATATACTCAGTGTTAAAAGCTAAAATTTTGTCATTATTAGCTTCTTTTTTCCCCTCACCCTCCATATCTAGTATATTAGCAAATCCGTTAGGCTTTTCCTTGAAAATAGATATTGAGTGTTACTGTTCTCATTTTCCACTGCAATCTTCACTCACAAGTCAAGGTCTCTCTCCTGAATAGGAAAAGTAACTTCTTTTTTATAATTAATTTTTGTTTTAGTTTTGCAAAATTGACAAATAATAATTACATGAGTTTATGGGGCATGGTGTGATGTTATGACACTTGTATATACTGGTTTCCTCACTTGTCTGCCTGCTTCTGCTTGCCCCTTCCCAAGATTCATTCTTCACTGCACATTAGAGTACTCCTTTCAGCACACAAGTCTCCTACCCAGAAGGTTTCCGTCTTTTCTATTACATAGACTACAAAACTCTAAGAGGTGCATACAATGTTTCTCTAATCTCTGTCTTCTTCTTGGACCTCATCTCCTTTCATTGTCCTCTTTGTCCACTCTGCTCTGGCCACACTGGATTTGTTGCTCTTCTTAGAACAAACTGAGCTGCTCTCACTTCAGAGTCTTTGCATTGTCCCTGCCTGGTAACCAGTCCCCAAGTCCTTACCATGGCTTACTTCCTTCAGTTTTTTGTTAAACATCCTATTTACAGAGACTACAACTTCCCTGTATGTATACTCAGACACTACAATAGGAGCAAAATGACAGTGAACATATGAAATGCATTAGAATAAAAAAAAAGATATGTAATGACAAAGATTGGATAGAGTTGGAATTCCTCTTTGCTTCAAAAGTGCTATCCCTCTCCACACTCTCATGTGAATGTTCACAATTACTCATCTGCTATTTCCATCACCATAGATCAGGCTCAGAAGCTGCCAAGGAAACCACATAAAACTTAACATCATCCAGCCAAGAAAGTAATGGCACATGGCACCCAGGATCCCTTGGCCTTTCCCATTTGTCTTTGGTTACAAAGTTGTCAGCCATGGGAGCATCCAGAACCTTGTTATTGCCCTGGAACAAAACTGATTCTAAATGGGAGGTCAGAATAAGGATGTGCAATTTGGGAAGAAAATGTTTCTTGGACCAAAGGCAGACAGAGGCTGGACTAAATGCTGCCAGGTGAGGTCAAAGGAGCCTGCTCTTGCCCATGTCCTCCTTTCCTTACTTAGAAGCCCAACAACTGAAAATCAAAGTCACCTTCCAGTATCTGGACAAGAGCTCAGTCTGACTGTCTGCATAAGAAAGGCTGCTCTGTTGTCAGTCCTCCAGAAATGAAGTGCAGAAAGACTGGGCTCAATTTGTACATATTTCTCCTCCTCTGTCTCTCCAACTTGCTGAGAGATCCATTCATGGCTGTGCTGTGGCCATATTCTGGTAACAATTACTTTATTCTCAATTCAGTTTGGAGTTCACCATTTATAAGACAACATAATTTACTCCCAGGTTTTAATTTTCTTTCTTCTTAAACCAGAGGTGAGATTAAGAAATGTACCCCAGGACATTTTTTTTAAATGCAAGAATTATTTGACTTCACTTTTAATGAGGATTTTTAGAAGCAAACAACTGGGTTTGAGTAGCTGCCTTAGCACTCAATAACTACAGTACTCTCACATTATTTCTTTCAACTAACCCCTCTATGCTCATCTCTAACACTGGGCAATTGTGAGGATTTAGTGGCAAAGAGTATGCAAGATGCGTGACTAACTATTTGTATACATTAAATCTGAAATAAGAATTATTTACTTATTTAACCAATTCTAACATATCACCTAGTGTGTACTGGTCCTGGGAGCTAAAGACACAGCAATAAATAGGTGCTTTAAAATCTAGGAAGAAAAGACAGAGAGCAAACAAGTAAATAATGTGGATTATATAAATTCACCATAACTGTCTCTGTTGTTAATCCTGAATCCTAAACTAAGATGAAAATACCATGTGTTCACATACACAGGAATACACAGATAATTCTCTTCTCCCAGATGCTCTTAGTCCCTCATAAATTGTTACTTTAAAGGTTATAATAATACCACATGTACTTTATTCTTTCATCTGATGGTTTTTCATAGATGTACTGTGTGCTGTGTATACTGTTAGACATTAGAATTAAAAGGTAATAAGAAATGTCCTTCCCATCCATAGGCTTGTGGTTTTGTAGTAGAGACAGACCACTGACCACATAATTACAACATGGTTCATTAGCTGTTCTGTGGAATGTTCAAGAACTCTGCATTGTAGAAAGTCTAGAAAGAAAGGAAAGAACAACTTCCCATAACTAAAAGAAGCTTCCCCAACAGGATGAAAATGTGTAAGGATAACAGATTTAAACAGGAAAAAGAGGAAAGAACTTCCCAAGCACAGAGAGCATTCTGTGCAAATGAATCACATAGAAAATAGTTGGATGTGACTAGAAGTTCGAGAGTTTCTGTTCAACACAACATGTTACACTCCAAGCAATGTGCTGCCAATAGAAACCAGAACAAGGCGCAGGTTAGTGGAAAGGGCCAAAAAACAGAGAGGAACGTTTAATATATGTGGTAAGTGGCGCAGCATAAGCAACACAGAAAAGGAGCAGGCTTCCAGCAGAAAGCAAGGTGAGAAAGAAAAGTTAGATAAAAGGGTGGGTGCAGACTGGAGGAAGGAGCTTCAGGACAGCAGGACCAAAAACCACAAGGGGTCTTCTGTGGCAAAATGACAAATTCCAGGGGCTTCCCCTCATCTGTTATGGCTAGAAAGGACTTGTCCTTCAGAACACAAATGCCACTTTCATAAGAATGCCTTAGGGGAACTTCCATGGGGGGGCTAGTGTGCCTCCCCCAGTCCTGCCTAGGAAGTCAGTTCCCTGAGGGAAAGAGCTTTACTTTTTTTTGCTCAATGACGTTCCCTGCAGCTTCTCACTGTGCCTGGCACAGAATATTGTCAATAAACACTGATTGAAAAAAATGATTGCAAATAAGAGGATTGAAAAAGAGATGAGGCTAAAATGTTAAACAGGAGTCTGATCACAAATAGGCCAATATGTCCATGTCTAATAAGAATTTGAAACACAAGGTCAGCAGTCGCCAAACTTTTATCACTCACCCTACTGAAACTTTTTAAGCCCTCACTCAATATAGGCATATAAATATATAATTTATGCATTTATAATAATATATAAATTCACATGCTTTGTTCTATAGAGTATTCATCATAAAATGTTCAAAACAGACATTGGAAAGCATGTTATAAAAAATAAAGACAGGGGCTGGGGTTGTGGCTCAGCGGTAGAGCACTTGCCTAGCATGTGTGAGGCCCTGGGTTCGATTCTCAGCACCACATAAAAATGAATAAATAAAAATAAAGGTATTGTTGTTCATCCTGAATCCTAAACTAAGATGAAAATACCATGTGTTCACATACACAGGAATACACAGATAATTCTCTTCTCTCAGATGCTTTTAGTCCTTCATAAATTGTTACTTTAAAGGTTATAATAATACCACATGTACTTTATTCTTTCATCTGATGGTTTTTCACTAAAAAATAAATATTTTTAAAAAACTCATTAAAAAATAAATAAATAAAGACAAACAGGTATTCTAACATTTTCTTCCTCTCCATCAGCATCAATTCTTCACCCTATTGTATTCACACCCATTTGAAAAATACTGTTGTAGGGCATGAAAGCCCTACAAGCATTTCAACTAGGAGAATGATACCTATGGACTGATTTCCTTTTAGGATGCTGTGTAATTAACCAGGTTCTCTGGCCTATTTAAGGACCTTTAAACATGCCCCCTCAAAGGTATCTTGTCCTGTGGTTTCTATCTAATCCAATGCCTAGAACACAGTAGATACTCAAACAGAAGTGAGTATTGGCTATCAGGGCAAGCCCGATTTATCACTTTTCCTCCCTTAGGGGTGTTTAGGCTTTCCTGAACAGATCAAGTGGGGACTGAAGTGCAATACCAGTTTTATTAAGAGTAAAGCTAAACGGAAGAGTGTGGAAAGGCCTCCAACCTCCACAAGGAACCCACATAAGCTGACCTTCCAACCTTCCCACTGTAGCGGGCAGTGATGAAGCAAAGACCAGTCTCTGTGCTCTTCTAGCAGAGGGACTAGAAGCACAAGAGTCCACCATGGGTATGACCAGGTCATCTAAAAGAATGATAGAGATGGACCCACGCTGCTGAGATACTGGAGTCCTGACTTGGTTTCTGGTTAGTGTAGTTGCCAGGTTCTTACCAGTTCTCCAATTAGAAAAATCATTCCCCCTGTGCTGGTTAAGAGCAAGTGAGGAGGTGGAAAGAGGAAGTGGAATTGTTCTATCAGTAGGATGGGGGCAAGGGAACAAGAATCCCCTAATGGAAACAAGAATTTAAATAAATAAGGGTAACCCTACAAAATCAGAGGATAAAACCTGGATAACTAGAGTTTATGATGAAAATTAAGAAGGCTCCAAGGTTTTTATCTGCAGCACCTTCATTAACAAAATGGGCAACAATAGGCAAGTCACTCCCCACTCTGGGCTGCAGTTTCTCTATCCATAAAATAAGAGGTAATAGCAGATGATCTCTAAGGGCCCTTGGAGTTCTGACATTTTATGGTTTCTATAAGATATTCAGAAATTATTCTTGAACTGCCTTTGTCAAAAAGCAATAAAATTTAATATAATATTTTAAAATCCACTATTCAAATACTAATGGACTTAAATGACAAGGGTGTTAGGAAGAACTAAATGAAAAGCTTGGGCTTTCTGACCTAATCAATCAACATAAATGGATGGCAAAAAAAGAGTGCAGAGGATGGAATACTGAACATTCTCAAGAAAACTGACTTTTGAATTAAGGAGTCCATCAGCAAGAATTTACCAATTGTTGGAATTACCTAATTCCAACGTTAGAAAGCACAAGGTACCAACTTGAGACAGGGTAGGACAAAGATTCACCTGGTTCAGAGAAAAACCAAGGATGAGCAGTTTCAGTAAGGGAGGGCAATAAGCTGAGCTAGGGACATTGTGTGATTGGAGAGGCAGAATCTACAGAGAAAATGGGGACCACGGTAGGGCTGTGAAGACAGAGTCTTGCTGTTTCAGAATTCAGGAATACTTCCAACAATGGTCAGATCCGCTCTCCTAAATCTTCCTTTATCTGTTGGTTACTTTAAATAAGCCGCCCCACTTATGATACTTATTCTAAAGGTTGAATTTATTGAAAACTATTAGATAGGTAGATATTTACAAATATCAATCTTGACTGTACATTAATGCACTATTTCAGTATCAATAGAACCACACACAGTACTTAAGTCACTGCAGTTTGAAGCATTTTATCAAGGATTGTGTTTTTCTTGGAGTAATAGAATAAAGAAAAATAACCACAAGTAGCTTATTGAAATTAGGAATTTATTATTCTTTCATATCAGAAAGCTGAAAGTTAGATAGTCCAGGGCTAATGTGGCCCTGTTGTTATTAGAAACAGGTCCTCCTATACTCTCCAACTATCTTGAATGTGATCTTCAGTCTTGGGTCAATTTACTTCATGGTTACTAAAGGTATATTTAGCTCATATACATATCTTCTGCTTTTTACCTTTCTTCTTGTCTGGGATACAAATGTGATGCTGGAAGTAAAGATATGAGCTAAGTATACCTTTCTATGTATAGTATACCTTCATTAACTGGGATCAGTTCCATTATGGTATACTTAGCTCGTATCTTTACTTCCAGCATCACATTTGTATCCCAGACAAGAAGAAGAAAGGTAAAAAGCAGAAGATATGTATATGAGCTAAGTATTCCTTTCTATGGAGGTTTCCCTATACATGATTACACCTAACCATAAGAGAGATTGAAAAAAATGTGGTTGATTATCTGAGCACGTTGCCTTGAGTAAGAAAAACAGAGGGTAACATTAGTACAACTGAGAGAAAATCTAGTGTTGATTAGGCAATTAATCAGATGATACACAGCCCCCTACACACACACACACACACACACACACACACATAATCTAGAAATCTTAATTTTGTGTATTCATTTCAAACATTTTTCTGGCATTATGAGCAATATTTTTTCAAGGGAAACATAAAATATACATATTAACTATTAATTAGTAACTTTATTAAAATGAGAAAATACTTCCCTATTCAGTTCTAATTGAATTGCATAGCTATTATAATTTTATAATTTTCTCCATATGATTCTCACATATTTCTTCCCAGGTTAACTACAAGGTATTTTAGATTGTACTTAATTTTTATATTTTTTAAATGTTTTTTTTTCTAAATTCTGTTTCATTATTTTTATTGATACTAGAAAACTAGGATCTTTGTTTATTAATCATTCCCTATAAACTAACTGAATTTGAATAGATTTTCAGTTGACTGCTTTAAATTTTTACGTCTAAATAGTCATTATCTGCAGTTTACAACTAAGCAGCTTTATACTTTTTATTGTCTATTACATAATTTCAGAAAGTAAGGGGAAAGCTTGTTAAAATAATTTATCAGGAAGTTTTTAAATTTTGTTTAGTGCTTTGTCAATTATCCTTCAATATGCTTATTTGATTGTTTAATTTTAGTGGAGAGACATATTTTTTAAAAAAATTCTAAATGGCACTTTTGCATTTCTGTGATAAAATCTAAGTGTTGCCATTAGTATTAACAACCGCTTTATTCAATACCCTAATATTTTGTTGAACACTAGGCTATGATCACAAAAAGACTTTGACCTTTCCTTCTCCTTTTAATTACTTTTGTTCATTTTTGCTCTCCATATGTTATAGGCTCATAAAACAAGTTTTGTATCTTTTTATATAATCTTGAAAATTTTGTGTAATATAGACAATAATTAATCATTGAATATTTATTAGGTATTATAATAAACTATCTTATGTTTACTCTCTGCTGTGTTCTAAATATTTTGGTCCGCCAAAATGCATATGTTGAAATCCTAACATTGGAGAGGATAGTATTAAGAAGGGAGAATTTTCGAGAGATTATTAAGTCATGAGAGTGGAGCCCTTCATTAACTGGGATCAGTTCCATTATGTAACAAATAAACAAACAAAAAACCCAAAGGATCTTATTCTTTCTTTCTACCGTGGAAGGGCACAGCAAGAAGGCACTACATATAAACCGGAAGCAGGCCCTTCACAGACACTGTACCTGATGGAGGTTTGATCTTGGATTTCCCAGCCCCTGGATTGGTAAGAAGCATATTTCTTTTGTTTACAAGCTACTCAGTTCATGGTGTCTTATTACAGCATCCCAAATAGACTAAGACAAGAATTGGTGCCTAAAAATAAAATTTAAAGGAAAAGAGCTGGCTATGTAACTCAGTGGTAAAGTGGTGAAGTGCCCCTGGATTAAATGTCTAATACCACAATAAGTGAATAAAAAATAAACATAAATAAAAATAAAAATGTGGGACTGGTTTTGGAACTGCATCATGAGTGAAGGCCAGAAGAGTTTTGGAATACATACCAGCAAAATATTATATTTCTATAAATGGACCATAAAGGGTTATTCTGGTAAAGTCTGGTAAAGATATTGAGGAAGTTTTAATCCTTTTAGAGAATATCCAACAAAATGTTGGGAGAAGTATAAATGGTAGAGCTCATTCTGATGAGGTCTCAAAAGGAAATGAGGAAAATATTATTGAATAATGTTCAAAAAGAGATTTTTATTACAGTAACAAAAAAACCTGGATGAATTGTGTTTGTGTCCTGGTGTTCCGTATGTAAGGTAGAACTTGTGAGTGATGAAAGAGGATATTTAGCTGAAAAAAGTACTAAGTGTTGAACACTTACAGTAAAATGCAAGAGAGAAATAATTTCTAGATGGGACTTTTTAACCAAAAGGAAGCAGAGCTTAAAACATCTGTAAAATTCTTATTTTATCCATATCATAAAAAAAAAAAAATGAGAAAGCATGGTCAGAAGAGGACACCAAGGGTGTGATCAAGAGATCATTTGATAAAGAGATTAGTAGGGATCAGCCAGGTGCTGTTCATCAAGATAATGGGAGCATGACCTTGAAGGCTTTTCAGAGATCACCTTGAAGACTCTCCCACCACAGGCCCAGAGTGTACTTGCTTTAGGGACAGAATGATTTGAAGACAGAAGGCAAGACTTTGTTGCTAAATGCCTAGAATTACCTCAAGTCTCTGCTTCCTCCCTTCCACTCCACTCAGGTCTGTCTCTAGTGAACCTTGGCGCAGTGAGGGTCATTGTGGCCACCTCTCTGGAAGACACAGGCAGCAAATATTGAAAGTGTCTGTGCAGTGACATCTCCATCAGCATGTAAAGTGTAGGAGCCATGGAGATGAGGCTCTACCTGTCTGGGAGACTGGGCTGTAGTGCCACTTGTAGACTGGGAGGGCTGTAGGCACTTGACTCCAACCCATGAGACTTTGAAGCCACCCAAAGCTGTGGGAGCAAAGTTTTCCAGGCCTTCAGAGGCCAACCCTTAACCCCCTGTAAAGATGCAGAGGCAGGAACCCTGCCTCAGTGGGCCTCTAGGGCAGAGGTTGAGTCAAAAATTAAAAGAACATTCTAGGTTTCAAACTTACTTAGGTCCTGTTTTTCCTTTCTTTTTTCCTATTCTTCCTTTTGTAATGGGTAAATCTATCCTATGTCTGTATATTATTATTTTTTTTTGTAAAACACTTAACATGCTTGATTTTATAGGTTCACAGCTGGAGAGTAATTTGCTTACAAATGAATTACACCTTGCTCCTTTCCCATATTTGATTCAAATGATAGTTAGATGAGGCTCAAGACTTTGGACTTTTGAGTTGATATTGAATGGAATTAATAATTTGGGGACTATTAGATAGAATGAATGCATTTTGCATGTAAAAAGGACACACAATTTTGGAGGGTTAAGATGTAATGCTATAGTCTGCATGTTTGTGTCACTACTCCCCCTGCCCCATCCATATGTTGAAATCCTAACCGCCAAGGTGATGGTATTAGGAGGTGAGGCACTTGGGGATGTGATTAGGTCATAAGAGCACAGCCCTCATAAATGGGATTAGGGCCCTTATAAAAGAAACCCATCTGGCTGGCATCTGGTGAAGGCCTTTATGCTGTGTTATCTCATGACAGAAGGCAGAAGGGCCAAAACAAGTGAGAGAGGAATGAACTCATCCTTTTGTCATGAATCTACTCCTGTGGTAAAGGCATCAATGTATTGATGAAGACAGAACCCTCACAAAATAATCAATTCCTAAATGTCCTACCCCTCAACACTCTTGCATTAGAGGTTAAGTTTCCAGGACATACACTTTGGAGTATACATTCAGCAATTTATAGTGTTTTGTTCTAACAGTCCAAAAGAACTAAGACAATGCATATTTTAGAAGTAATTTTATTTCAATATCTCTCATAATTACAGGTTGATCACTTCTTGGGTCAGTATTGGTAATTTTAAGCTGCACTTTTTTAAAATCAACTTTACTACGGTATAATTCAAAAGCAAAAATTATAGCTATTTTAATCATTCTGTTTCATGATATTTGACAGATGAAAAGACTTCTGTAAACACTTGAATATAAATATTCAAGACACAGAGTATTGAGAATATTCCAATAATTGCTCTCAAGACCCTTTTCAGTCAATTTTTTTCACTTCTGACCCTAGGAATTCATTTCTGGTTCTTTGTCCTTATAAGTTAGTTTTGCTTTTTCTAAAATTTCACATAAATGGAAGCACACTGTATTTACTCTGTCACATTAATTTGTATGTCAAACCATACTCCACTACCAAACTCTCTTGATTACTATAACTTTATGCAGAATTTTGTCCTTAAAAAATATAGGTGAAAGATCTTTTGTTCTTTTTTTCAAAATTGTTTTGGATATTCTGGTTCTTTATATTTCTATGTAAGTTTTATAATCAGTTCATCAATTTCTGCAACAACCAAAATGACAAAAATATAGCTGGGATTTCACTAGGAATTGTATTGATTCTATAGATAAAAAATAGCTGGTATTTCACTAGGAATTGTATTGATTCTGTAGATAAAATTGAGGGAAATTTCTGTTTCTTTTTTTTTTTTTTGGTGGGAGTGGGGGGGAGTACAAAGATGGACTCAGGGGCCCTCGACCACTGAAACACATCCTCAGCCCTATTTTTTTTTGTATTTTATTTAGAGACAGGGTCTCACTGACTTGCTTAGTGCTTCATTGCTTCATTTTTGCTGAGGCTGGCTTTGTTCTCATGATCCTCCTGCCTCAGCCTCCCAAGCAGCTTGGATTACAGGCATTGAGGAGAATTTCTATTTTAGCAATATTGACTGCCAATCCGTGAAGATGGAATCTCTCTCAATTTATGTGCATCTCTAATTTTTCTCAACAATGGTTTATAGTTTGCAGTGTATAAGCCTGACACATCTTTTGTTAAATGTTGTCCTAAATATTTAGAGGTATCATTGTAAGTGGAGTTGTTTTCTTCGTTTTATTTTCAGATTTCTCATTACAATTATATAAAAACATTTTTTGTATATTGCTCTTGTGTGTTGTGGTGGTGCTGAACTCATTAGTTTTTGCAGATTCCTCATGATTTCCTACCTCCAAGAGCATGTCATTTATGAATAAGACAGTTTTATGACTTCCTTTTAATCTAGATGGCTTCAATTTTATATATATACCAAGTATGTATGTACACATTTATTCTTACATTGATGACATTTTGTGCTGCTTTGAAATTCCAATACAATATCAGAGTGGTAAAAACAGACTCCTTTAGCTATTGTGAATTGTGCTGCTATAAACACCGATGTGGCTCTGTCCCTGTAGTATTCTGTTTTTAAGTCCTTTGGTATAGACGGAGGAGAGGAATAGCTGGGTCAAAGATGGTTCCATTCCCAGTTTTTCAAGGCACCTCTATACTGCTTTCCATATTGGCTGCACCAATTTGCAGTCCCACCAGCAGTGTATGAGTGTACTTTTTCCCCCACATCCTCACCAACACTTATTGTTGTTTGTATGCATAATAGCTGCCATTCTGATTGGAATGAGATGAAATCTTAGAGTGGTTTTGATTTACATTTCTCTGATAGTGATGATGAACATGTTTTTCATGTATTTGTTGATTGATTGTACAACATCTTCTGAGAAGTGTCTCTTCAGGTCCTTGGCCCATTTATTGACTGGGTTATTTGTTGTTTTGGTGTTTAGCTTTTTGAGTTCCTTATATACCTTAGTGCTCTATCTGATTTGTGAGGGGTAAATATTTGCTCCCAAGATGTAGGCTCTTCTGCTGTCATATATAACAAATTAGAATAAAAAATGTTTTAAAAATTTAATTAATTAATTAAAAACAGACTCCTTGACTTGTGTTGGTCTTTGAAGAAATGTACAGATACTTTACAAAACACAGATGGTTTATACCTCATTTAACATTATTTTATTATTTTTCAGTGATGGAGATCAAACCCAGGGTCTTCAGGTGCTATCCAAGTACTCTACCACTCGTCTTTACCCCCACCCCTCTTATTCCTCATTTGAAATAAATTGCTTGCATTATATTGGAATAGGAAGCCTTGCCTAAAGTGAAAAATGTGAGTTCAATTCCTTTCCCACCTGAAGTTTTCAAAGATGCTTTTGATATCTACCAATAAATGCCATTTACATATTTTTGTTTCTCAACCTAGTCTAGCTTGACCATCCAAAGCAATTCTAGTTCGAATTTCATAAGGTAGCTGGAGAGCCCAGATCCTTTCCACTGGAGTCACAGACACAATTGAAAAAGAGAGTGATCCTAGTATTTCTCTTGGGGACCCCTGAATACAAGGCCAGAGCTAATATGCCTAAACACTGCAAGAAATAGTAAAACAAGGAAACAGAATGGGAAAAGCTGATGTCTTAAACTATCATAATTCTGGTAATCCTTTGGGAAGCCATTTTAGCCTATCTCATAGTAATTACTCAAATGGTAGCTGCTGACATTAATATCATTACTACAATTTTCATTAACCTTCATTAATCATTACTCATTTCATTAATCATTACTATTACTATGTGTTCAAACTATACTTTGTTTTATGCAAAAGGACTTTGTCTTCCAATCTAATAAATAGCCCATCAGAATAAAGATCCATTGTGAATATAACTGGTGACTGTATAAATCTGTTGACAATTATGAGTGCATATCTCCTGTGTGTTATTCCCAGCCATAGAAGGGACTAGTGACCAGGGGAATGCAAGAAGTGCAGAAGCTGGAGAGCCTCAGCTCCATGAGCTGGGCAGACCCCTCCTCACTCCATCCTCAGCTGTATGATGACAAAGCTGTCATTAGTTAGGGGAGCTCTGAATCCCAAGTGCAGGGACCTTATGCTGTGTTGAGAGACTGGAAATCACTCCTGTCAACTGCAGGGAGGATGGGTACAGGGGGCTAAATGAATGGAGGTGGAGGGTTTCTGTCCTGCCTGATCCTTGGTTATCTTCCCCCAAAGAAATTGCAGGATGCCTGCTCTAAGAATCCCCACACAGCCCTCAGCAGTGACAAAAAGATCACCTCAAGATGAGGGCACTCTCTGGGTGTGAGCTTTCTTTGATCCCCTGCCAGAAAGTTGGAATTTATTGAAGGTGGGTTTTTTGAGTAGGATTCTGCCAGGGAGAGATTGGCACAAGAGAAATGGAGACAGCTAATTCTCAGGGGGTCGTCTTTGGCAAAATCTGCTACTGAGGCCTCATTCTACTTGTGCTCCTAGCTGCCGACAACCAAGAGTGCCATCTGCAAACTGTGATTCATAAACACTCTGTCAGTCCGCCATCTACCCTGACATCATAAAATAACAAGAAGCCGCATTGTAATAAAGAGGGAAGCTTTGCAGCCTACCAATTAAATGCATCTAATTTATTTCTCTTACAGCTGAGGCTTTATTTATTAGTAAACAGCTGCATTTGTTACACTTTTTACTCAAAACGTGCCAACTGGCGCTTTGGATGATCCATTAATCCTAAATAATCATCTGTGTACTTCATAGATCCTGGATATATAGGTCTAAATGTATAAGAAGGTTATTAAAAAGCGAAAGCCTAACCTTGCCACTCAGCTGGAGGGTGTAGCTTTGGGCGTCTGGCTGGGTGAGTTAATGTGACATGAAGTATGTGGATACCAAAGAAGTCTGGCTGACTTTTGGAAAGATTTTGCATGTGGCTTTATTTCCCTTTTCCCCCAAGAACCTGTAGAGAAATGCATATGCTAATTTTCTGTAGTTAAATATTGCTGCATTCTTGTCAAAATCTAATTAGGTAGGGACTACCAAACACAGATAATAGGGTTACCTGTTTTTAATTGTGGCTGGGAAGAGGTGGAGTAAGAGAGAAAACGTGTGTTCCCTCATCACCTGAACTTCTGCAGACCCTGCTAACTAGCATGTGCTCTTGGGGCTGGATTTCTACCATTTTGTTATAGCGATATACATAAGGGCATGCATACACATGCAGATTTCATTTCCCTTGCAAAAAGCTATAGGACACAAGGATAAGTTCCACTTGATCCCAGTTTCTGTATGTTTCCTTGATACCTGGGAAAATAGATCACTGGGAATTATGATCAGAAAGAATTGTATCAAGTAAACACTGAAACCTTTTTGCTGGACCACCTTTAATATCTTTAATACCACCTTCAATATCTGCTTGAACTTATCAAAAGCTACTGATTATAGGGATTGTTCAGGCACATTGTTTTTCTGACCCCATGGATCCACATCCAAGTAACTCATTGGAGGAAACAGTTTCTTTCTCTAGAAGGGGCTGATCATCCTTCTGAGTGTTATGCTTTGTTTTTCTTTTCTGGGAAGTAATTTTAAGTATAATCTACTCAGAGGTATAAATGACTGACTTTGGCCTACTTTAAACTCAATTAAATTAGAAGCCCTCTATAAAGTGGCATTGCATTTATGGTTGCTTAAATTATGTGTCTGTATGATGGTTGCTGGCATATTATTTGCAAACCAATATTCTATTATGGTACTTTTGAATTAATGGATATTGATTAAAATAATCAGACTTTTATTTGATCTTTTGATCTATTTTTATTTTTTATAGCCATTGACTTAGTCTGGCCATGCTATATACCTTGCATAATAATGGAGATTTTTAAATTCAGTAAATAAACAAGCCAAAAATAAAAAGAATATGGAAAGAGAAAATAGTTGAAAGGATCAAAATACAAATTATAAAGGTTTATTTTTAACATTTCTCAATTTTTCTTCTTTGCTAAAAAAAAACAAATTCACATAGAGAGAGCCTCTCTCAGCTGTATGTGTGGTGTGGTATATACATGTTAACTTTCTAGATTACAGCCACAAGACAAACATGCTATGCTGTTTGAAAAGATGACTCATAGTAGCTAAAAATGTGGAACTTTAAACCAAAAGTACTGGATTCGAATTCCTATTTTATCCATTACTAGCTCTTAATAAGTTATTTAACCATTCTAAGTCTCAATTTTATAATCTTTAAGATATGGTTAATGGGGTTGTTCTATGAGCTGAATCATATTATTGTTTAGACCAGTGTCCAGGACTTACATGCTATTAATATATATTAAATTTTAAAATAAGCCAATATCTGTAGAAGGAATGGCTAGCAGTTATAAAGGCTCCAGTGGGCTCAGTCCTTCTGAAACTTCATAGTTTTAATAGTCTTAAGTATTCAGGTGAATGCCAATTTAACAGAGCAGCAGGTTACCTTACATAAGTTTTACTTGACAATATCTCTAATAGATACTTGACAATATCTCTTATATGATACACGGGCCAGTTTGTATTCTCCTATTCCCAATTCCATGCTCAGCACAGTCTGTATTCAGTGACACCACAACGGTAGCTTAAAATTCATCATGGTGGTATTATTACACCATGGAAATTAGCAAATGCTACCAATCTGGGGCTCCTCCCTACTCACCTGGTATAAACACTTATCAGATCATCTTCCCTATAGAGAACAAAGCCCAAACCCAGGAAATGAGCTCCTTAAGTACAAGCCAATGGACAAAATCTAAGAAGGTATCTCACTAAAGTTAGACCTTGATGTAATCCCTCCTAGCCTCATTACTCTATTTGCACAAAGAATTAACAAGCTTCATTATTTAGTTATTTAGTTGACAGCACACCAGTAGCAGTCAATTGAAAGAGGTAAGGGAGTTGGCATGACAAAAGGGAAGCACCTGATTAGCATGAACATTGAAAGGCACAACACATTCTGAGGTTGAGTCTACACAAGTAGACTCAAGTCCTTTCCTTGTAACCCCTTTCACAACTCCTGGGTTTACCATGAACTCCTTGAATCATCAAGAAATATAATCAATTATGTTTTTATCTATTGCTTCCTCTGATGACATATTTAGTCATAATCTAGAAATTAGAATATTTAATGCTGAATGGAATATTGGGGACCATCAAATACAGTAGATTTTGAATGTGTTAGGTACAGAACAAGACTTCAAATGTTTTGTTTATCAACAGAAGCTGCATGGTTAAGAAGGAGAGGTTAAGGAAAGTATTGCTATTTTGTAGTCTTTCCTTTTCACAGTGAAACATATTCTTTCTATGAAGGTCTTTGGTGCTTTACAGTGTACACTGAGAACCACTGATGGGAACTGCCCTCCCACCCCATGCACACACACACACATAGACACACACACATTGTCCAGACTGACATATGAGAATAGGTGATTATTTAAATCAACCACAAGTAGTAAGGATCCGAGGTTAGAACGACTCTTCACTCTGGATGAAGAACTCATGAGGTAAGCTTCCTGGGGTTAAGCCAGGAGTTGGAAATAATTATACTCCCCCCAAAAAAATGACACAAAGTATTGAATACTAGTTTAAGCTAATGAATGTTAATACTAACACCTGTTGTTGACTTGTCATTTGCTATATGTCAAGCATTCTATAAGGCATTTAATCCTCAAGAATTCTATGCAATAATTAACATTTTAAATTCCATTTTACAGATGAGCAACCCAAGGTTTAAGAAGGTTAAGCAGCTTTCCTATGGTCATTCAGTTACTAGGTGGCTGACTTCTCAGAGTGACTTTGAAGCCCATGGTCCAAAACAAAATTCTTATTTCCCAAATAAACAATATTAACAAGGTACAAAGTCCTTAAAGTGAATTGTTAAGACTGATAGATCTGGGGAGACCAGATATGACCAACATACTTGGGACATAAAGCTGATGAGACAGGAATGAGCTAGGATATTGGGATCAAATAATAAAGCCAGGAAAGGGACTCATTTTTAGGGACTAGAGGAAGGAAAACACATATGAAAACCAATTGCTCTTGAATCCAGAATTACATAAGTGGTTTCTGACATAAATTCTAGGAGACGTTAAGTGACTCTCCTAGGATCACATAGCCAGTTAGCTGCTCAAATCCAGTTGCTTACCAATTGCATCACAATATAGAAAAAAGTGACCTTGAATTCACATGTTAATATTAATGCATATTTGCCCCAACAAGAATTGACTTATAAGGAAGCTCAATTTTTGTGAATCACATGAAGCTAAATAATTGAGAAAAATCCTTTGGTTAATTTGGAATATAGATATGATTGGATATCACTAAGAAATTTTGAAATGCAGAGCAATCCATGTTTACAACCCCTTTGCTTGAATGAAATGTTTTTGTTTTTAACCTTTATTTGATTTATTTATTTCTATGTGGTGCTGAGAATCAAACTCAGGACCTTGCATGTGCTAAGCAAGCGCTCTACTGCTGAGCCACAACCCCAGCCCTGAATTAAATGTTTACATTACTTGTCTTATACCAGAGACAGAGTATCATAAAGAGAGGACAGGAGAGATACCCTCCTTGTGGTCCCAAGTAAAAGATAGAGTGGAGGTGGGACTACCCTTAATTGTTGTCTGTCATCCTTTTCCTAGAAATATGGAGCCACTGGGTCATGGAGCACAACTGAATTCTATACACCTCCATTCATCCACATGTTCAGCAACACTAAAATTGCAGTTGTCCATAAACATTTTCTTTCTTTCCCAGAGCTCTTGTCCCAAGCCTCCTCTACCTTTAGGTGTGATGGGGAAGATGTGAGTGTGTTTCTTAAAACCCAGCAGATTATCTCCCCCTTCTCATCTCACCATTCAATAATAATCATTAAGTCCCTGAAAACCCACAGTGCCAGCAATATTGGTTCAATAAGTAAAGTCGCACTTCCTAAACAGATGGGAATGATGTTTCTTTGCCACTGGGTGAAATTGCTTTAAAAAGTGTCAGCAACAAACATGGGGTGGAGGGGAGGGAGAAAGATAAACCAATGCTGCTGGAAGTCTGGCCACATGTAATACTCACTGCTTAAAAATCCAATATTACATTTGCTTCATTACAGTACTTCGTCCATCAGCTCATTTGAGTCTATTAACTTAATTGTTCTTTATTAACAAATGGGTCATTCTCTCTGGCAGCAGTGCAAAGCTCAAATGCCAGTTAAATACTTTGATAAATGCAACGCCCCCTTCCATTCTGCTCCCTCTTTGAACGTGCTGGGAATGCACTGGCGCACTCACACACACACATGCCTTATCAAATGTGCTTATACAAAAGGATCACATCAAAAATTGGTTTTTAAAGTTAGCAAGCAGAGAGGAAAGTGCTTGTCTTTACAAGTAAATCCCACTATAATTGCATATCGAATTTCTTTTACAAATGTGTATCATGCCTCTGGTAAAAATGTTCTTACTCTATAAAATGAGCTAATGTTTTAGGCAGAGAGAACAATGACAATATTATCTTTTGGCAAGCTTTTTACAAGGAAGCTCCCCTTTAAAATCATATGTGCTTTTCTTCACTTACTTTCTTCAGTATTTCTTCTTATTATTCATCTTTCACAATTGTTTTTTTTTTTTTTTTAAAAAAAGAGATTTTTCTACTGTCTTTTTGTGTCTTGGTCTCCCTTTCACTTCCTTCCCAGCCCCCAACATACATACCCCTTCTTCTTAGGTGACATTATCCTACTCACCAAACCTGTAACTTTAACAGGGGGTGACAGGGTGACCTTGACGACAGATGTTCTTATGGCAACAGATGGCACTGGCAAACCCGAGAAGCTGCTGTATGCCGTCTCCGTGCCACCTGTGCCTGGTCAGATTGAGCCCATCAATTATCCAGGCTGCCCCATTCCCTGCACAGCCAGTCAGATGGATTGGCCCAGAGGGTTTGCTGTGTGCATGACAATAGCCCAGGGTGAGGAAGCAGTCAGGTGAGAGGGTCCCCTTCCTCCACTCCTCCACATTCCCCACCACATCCCCCACCTTCACTCACTCCTGTGTTTAATGACTTCAGTTCATCAAAGGGATTAAACCGGTTTTATCAGCAAGAGTTCACCAAAAGGCCTTTAAAGATACCAGCCATGAGAATGGCTTACATGTAAATGAACCAATTCTACCATCATGTTCTACACAGGAGCATATTTTTATTATGTAGAAATTTTGCCACATTAGTAAGCTATTCAAGAACAGACACATAATGTGTGATGTAGTCTTTGCTTATCACATTTTCAGTTTGATTTCTTCCACAGCCTGACCCCATCTTTGTTTTTAACCTCTTGCTTTGCTTCTCTGTGTGCAAGTTGAAGGAAATGAAGATAAGTGGAGAAAAGAAAAACTAATTATATTATTCATAACTGGGTGAAAATGCTTTAAAAAAGTGTCAATTTTCTAACCTGTTAATATGTGAAAAAAGTACTTTGCTAGAGATTTTTCTAAGTCTTAAAACTGTTTTTTTTAATTTTATTTTTGGTACCAGGAATCGAACCCAGAGGCATTTAACCACTGAGCTACATCCCCAGCCTTTTTTATATTTTATTTTGAGACAGGGTCTTGTTGACTAGGGCCTCCCTAAATTGCTGAGACTAACCTTGAACTTTTAATCCTCCTGTTTCAGCTTCCCAAGTCACTAGGATTACAAGTGTGCACCACCCCACCTAGTTCAAATCTCTTAATAAACTTATCATAGATAGAATGACTTTCATTTGGTAGTTGAGGGAATTAAGGCTCAGACAGATTGAGTAACATGGCCAGGGTCCCAATATAAGCAAACAGGAAAGCCAAGATTTGAACACAGGCAGGTGGGCTTTGCACTACAGAATAGTGCTTCTACCAACCAGTAATATATCATGATCTGCTTGGTGAAAAACTGGTAATACTGGTAAATGTCTCCAACTCACATTTTTTTAACACAGGCATCTGGCTTGCATTCTGCATTCCCAACTACTATGATAATTATAAAACTTGTTAATAGAGTAGTATGTGATCTTCAGCAGGTAGGTCAAAGAAAGTATGATCTTTTACTATTTTCCATTAGTAGAGCAGAGTGGTTGAAGTCAGAACAGTTTGGCTTCTTTTTACCCAAAGAAAACTAGAATACTGTATGAAATCATCAGTAGACCTTAATCCAGATGGTGGTGTCATTTCTAAGAAATAGCATATGCTAGCTATTATGATACTTAAATGTAATGGTTTTATATCTCTCCAGTGGGCAAAGAAACTGTACAACAGGTTTGAATCTAGGAATTTTTTAATGGTACTTTAACCCTCCAAAATAGAGCATTTCCGCAAAGAAATTCAATCGATAGAAGTTGGTTTAATAATAAAGGAACATAAATTTCTGCCTTGTTTCTTGCAATAATAGGACAGCATCTGGATTTACTGCTCCCTGAGTCTGCTATTTTACATAATGTTGCTGAATTGGGGACTATTACATGCTTTTTTGATTTTAGAAAAATTGCCTTAAAAGTTATTTACACTCATTTTATAACAAAGAGGGCAATATAACTAATTTTATTCTTAGTGTGATTAGCCATGAGTCATTTCCTAAGAAATGAGTTTAATTAACCAGAGAAAGAAAGTTGTAATAAATCATGAAAGTGGACTGTTTCTAAGTGGGGTTAAAAACATCTTATTTAAAACTGCCATCAAATAAATCACAAACCCTAAATTATTGTTAAGGGAAGATATTTTTCTGATTTTGAAATTTTCTGTCAATAGGGTAGAGAGAAGGGAAGAATGTGTGGCAGGAGTAGGTTAAGTTAGTTGGAATACTTTGAGAAATGAGTTGTACAGTCAGGAAACCATTATGCTAATTCAAGGTCTACTAATTAGCTGTGTGATATCAGAAATTCACTTAATTTCCCTGTGACTTCTTTCTTTCTTTCTTTGCAAACTAAAGAGACTGAAATCATGGTTCTTAATCAGAGATTTTGGCAGCCATTAGAGATGTTCACAAATAATTTCAGGTCTCCTCCATTCCAGGCAGATGGTAGAATACACAGTCCCCTATGACTGTGAAGTTATATGTGACAAATGGAAGGTGAGAAGCCATACTTCCTGGGAGAAGCTTGAAGATCCATAGAGTGTATGATTGACTATCCTCTTCACATTTTCTAACAGCCAGTCAGATGGATTGGCCCAGAGGGTTTGCTGTGTGCATGACAATAGCCCAGGGGTTGGGGAGAGGTCAGGTGAGAGGTCAAAGTAGATCAAAGTAGGATGTAACCAAATGAAGTCTCAGTCAATGTGAATCTATGGGTGACCCAGATGTATTTTCCCTGCTAAACCATATGTTCTATATGGCATGAGCAAGAAATAAACTTAGTTGTGTTAAGTCATTGAGATTTTGATGTGTTTATTTTGTTACTGCAGCATAACCTCACCCATCCTATATAGGAGATGGGTGGATATATGTTTTATCTGGAGAGATTTTTCTGTATATAGAAGCTAATGCTTAT
The DNA here is from genome assembly GCF_045843805.1 of Urocitellus parryii. Lineage (NCBI taxonomy): Eukaryota > Metazoa > Chordata > Mammalia > Rodentia > Sciuridae > Urocitellus > Urocitellus parryii. The sequence continues at coordinate 42,578,013 of NC_135541.1, read as the reverse complement.
CCAGAACTACTGAATCAGAATCTTCTGGTGTGAACTACAGATTTTTATGTTCTTAAAAAGCTTCTCTATTGATCATAATGTGCACCTTGCTTAGGAACCAATAGAGATTTCATTTGTAAATATATACATGAGTAATAAAATAGCTTTGATATAGATTTTTAAACTGTATATAACCCTAAAGGGTAGAGAATAATAAAACTTTACAATCACATATGGTATTTCAGTTCACACAACTCTTTCATATGTTTATCTTATTTTGTAAAGTATTAGTAAATTGTAACATGTTGCCAAGACATCTATCAATGTACTGAGAATTTGAGGCACTGACCAACTCACTGAGGGGTCCTTTTTCTGTGGAAAAAGGGTCCTTCAAAATTTGTCTGCTTAGTTCATGATGATGATGATGATGGTGGTGATGGTGATGATGATGATGATGATCTTCAGAGCAATGGAAGATCTTTGTCCAACAAAGTTCTCAGATTAGTTGCATTTTCCTTTCTGTGAATTTGACTTTCTCCTCATATATATTTGTAGCTTCTTGGCTAGAACCATATAAGATATTTGGGGTTTTGTTTGAAAACATGTTGTTACCATTTCCATCTTCTCTAATAATTATTTGGGATACTTTAATATATATTTTTGCTCATAAGGTATATAGGAAATTGCCCTCTTGAAAAGTGAAAAACTGATAAAATATTATTAATTTGTAGTATCTTAAATACCACACCAAAAGCTCCTGAATTTAGCCTTGAGTTGAGAGCAGAATGTTACATTTAGTTTAATCTATAAAACTAAAATATGAGGCAGGGGATGTGACTCATGTGGTAGTGCGCTCACCCTGGCATGCGTGAGGCACTGGGTTTGATTCTCAGCACCACATAAAAATAAAAATAAAGATATTTTTAAAAACGGTCAAGATGGTAAATTTAAAAAAAAACTAAAATATACTGGCTGCTTCTAGTTTTTACAAACCTTATATTTGTATGTGAGGATTATATTCATACACATATTGTGAGTATGAGCAATACCCTGACATTAAAAAAAAATACTGCTTTAACATTATCATTAAGATTAAGACTCTAGAGTAAAACTCTGCTTTGAACTCTTGGATCTTTTACTTAACTGTGTTACCCTTGAATAGGACATTCAACACCTTTCTTAATTCTCACTTTCTTCAGCTTGAAAAATAATAATAGGACTTATTTTGTTGAATTGTTGTCAGGATTAAATGACATAATCAGTAACTGTTTGGAAAGAAAGAGAGGGAATGGGCTGAGGATGTAGTTCAGTGCTACAGTGTTCGCTCAGCATGAACAAGGTCCTGGGTTTAACACCTTGCACCAAAAAAAAAAAAAAAAAAAAAAAGTAAGAAAGAAAGAAAATAAAGACAGAGAGAAAGGAAGAGGGAAAGCAGGAACAATCTAAACACTCATTCAACTTTCTAAAGACTTTAATAGGTCATATTCATTGTGAGTTTACAAAAACTTTTTGACCATTTTTGACCATGGTTGGATGTGGGAACACCAAAGACTCAGGGAAGATTTTGGAAGAAAATGGTGCCTGAGTTGAATCTTTAATTAAGAGAAAAGAAGTGAGAGCCAGAGAGAGTCAATTTAGGCGAGAGTAGGACATGGACTGGGAGCTGAGAAAAACATGTCATGCCAAGGGCATGGGCAGAGAAAGAGAGGTATGAACCAACATGATATATGCAGGGAGCCTCGATACATGAGCTCATGAGGGTAAGAGAAGGAAAGTGGAGAAGCTGGCAAGAACTATATTTTGAAGAGCCTTGTTGCCACAGTATGAATTTTAAATTTTCATCTTTTTGGCAATGGAGGAATCCATCAGTTGATACCCCAGGAAGAAGCAGATGGTACCTACAAAGATGCAATTGAGGAATATCTCATGAAGGAACTTTGTACAAAAGTATGGGAAGAATTAAAGGAAAATGAACAAGGCCCAGTAAAGCATCCTGGGGTTAGCAAGAGAGGGAGACAAGTAACCATTGTCACTTTAAAGGACTAAGGGAGGAAGGACTTAAAAATACCTGGAGAGAGTTCCAGCCAATGCAGTTGATGAAGAAGGTATTTCAACAACAGCATGGCCTTTGAAAGAGAAATGTAGCCACGGCCCATATGTGGACTGGCAAAGGACAACACAAAAGAAATAAATAGTCTTCAGTGACAGTACAGAAAGGTAGAGAGCAGATCTGCTGGGCCAGACAGAGAATGTCCAGCACAGCAAGCAGGAAAGCAAAATGGCATGCAACCATGTTGGAAATGGATCAGGGAAGGCAGGAAGCTCTGGAAAGGAAAACCTAGGCTGACATTCATCCACACAAGTAAGGAGGAAACCTTGACTCCGAGATGTTCTATTAGACTAGAGTGGAGAACGAGATATTTTTCTTGTGGTTCTGGGTGACAAGTTACGGCCATCAGATAAATAGGAGCTCAAGATTCTTCCCATATTTTCAACTTGTATGATACCACATCAAGTGATATGAACAACTAACAAGAAATACTGGAAAAGAAAAGTTAGTGGAGGATCGGGGAATTCCATTTTAAACCCATGGAGTTTGAGAGGCATGAGGAATATTGAGGTGATGATCTGCCACTGGTATTGGTATAAAGGATTCTCACACCAACAGAGAGACCAACCAAGGCTAAAGAAAGAGATTTGCAAGCCATAAGACTTTATGGAGGCCAGAACTATGAAAGTGGGTGACATCCCCAGGAGAAGCAAGTAAAGTACAGGTGGAATGTGGAGGTAGTGAGCCAAGAAGAGGACAGTTTCCCATACCCGGATTCCCCTGCCTTGCTCTTGAGGACCTAAGCATGATCAGTTCTTGGTTCATCATTACTGATTATCTACATTTCCAGGAAAAATTGTCCGTGAAGTAATTGCATTGGCCAGGGACAAAAGAGAGTTAATTTTCTTGGTCTCTGGGCCCGTCAAAATCTCCTCCTAGAGACAGAATAAATCTTTAACTTTGATTTATCGTTCTTTAAAACTGAATAAATGATTTTGTACAGGACTATGCTAGTTAAATGAGACAAATGTAAGTTAAAATACGCCTTCTTTATCAACTGCCTCTTAATGTTTATGGGGTCCTTCTACATAAGTATTCTGAGACCATTTCTCAAGAGTCCTGATCACATTGTAGGTATATGAAGCCAACTGGAAATGAGGCTGTTGGCTTCATTTCCCCTTCTCCTACTTTCCTTCTCCCACACACTTACCTCAGTTTTTCCTCACCTCCTACCTAGATGATGTCCCCATAGAAGACAAGAAGGTCATTATGGCAGCAGCAGAGCAGGAGGCTGAGTGATCCACGCACAGATGACTTACGCTGAACCTTGCTCCAGGTGGTAGAAAACAAGCAACCCTCATGGACATAATCAAAGGTAGGTAAACAGGCAGAAAGGCAGACAGGTATTGATGTATGTTCACATATGTGTTTCATGGTTGTGTGTACACACATACAAGATCATATGAGATCATGCATCTGCACATATGTTAGTATGGGGTGCACATATTTACCTATGTCCATATGAATATGAGTATGGAAATATGTGCAAATGTGTGCCAGGTTGTTGTGTGTGCAAAGGTGTCAGTAACATACATGCCAAACTTGTGCTTTTGCTTATGAGAATAGGAGAAGGAGAAAAGCATGCCTGTCCTGTGATAACAAGAAGACAGCAAAGGGTTAAAGCAATCACTTTGCAAACCGTTTTCCAAAAAAGCTGCACCCTAAATTAATTTTGGCTGGTAATCTCTATCGGGTTAAATAACTCCTCATTATTCTGTAACACAGCTGAGGCATCTCCAAATGTTTATCTTGTTTTGTAACCGGTACCTTCTGGTATATTCTAGTGCCAGCACTCCCAGCTCCTGCTATATTTCATTCTCACTATTTTTGGACTGGAGCTGCTGGTTCCAGGTGATTTAATAAATTGCTTTTTTTTTTTGGGGGGGGGTGTTCCTTTTAACTTACCCATCTGCTCAACACATGCGTAACTTGCAATCTGTCGGCAGTTTGCAGAAAGACAAACTGTCAGAGCTGCATGCATTTGACAACTTTGTTCCCAATTAGATTAGTGGTAATTTTAACAGATTTCAGGGCAATGGAGAAAGGGATGGCATGTTATTAAAGCATCAATTCTGACAGACCCAAGCACATATGATTTCAATGTAAATTATTTTAAATGCTTTAATTAAAACTAGAGAAAGATTTACCCTTTTAAGTGGTAAGTGATAGCAAGACAAATTTAAAAGGAAAGAGAGGAACCGAGTTTTCTAAATGGTTTATGTTGGGCAAGGCAGTCCAGCAGTCAAGATGACTGTAATCTATGGCAGTAATGTGGAGGCCGAGTTAATTATTCATTGCTTCCTCTCTGTAGCAGATGTGATTCAATACACGAGGTACAGTATTCAGAGCCTGGAACACTCTCTGTGAAAATCTCAGCTCAGGCTTCTTTTGGAGCCATCAGGAAATTGCCAGAATCTGTTTAACACGTTAAATATATTCATAAGAAAAAAATCTTTTTTATTTTTTTGGGTCTTTGTTTTTCCTATGTTTCAATGCAGCTGCTTCTCTCTTCCACTAAGCCCAGCAACCACAGGCTCCGTATTCCCACCCTGTCTCCAGTCTCAAACCTTCAGCATATGCACAGATGTATACAAGTGACTAGATGAAGCAAAGCAGAGGATTCTGTGCCTTCGGTCACTTTAGAGACACACAGCTCTCCAGAAAATGCCCCATCTATAATTTAAATATATTGCAATAGTCACAATTCATGAGTGCAGAGTGTCATTGATAGAATGTCTGGCGTTCTGGGAGGGAGCATTCTAGAACCAAGGACATATATAGGTGGAGAAATTTCCTTGACGAATTTGACAATGTGCTTGATTTATTCAGCCATAAATTTAACCATTGGTTTAATGCTTTCCATTTGTTCTTAGACAACACTGGGCATTTTATTATTGAAATTACCAATACATTAATTAAGGTTTAATATTCCCTGAATGTAATTGCATGAAATTCTTTTACAAGCGCTTTTCTTAGTCGCTTGGGAAGGGTTCACTCTTTTATATATGGGCCTATGGAGTTGAGAGCTGTCTTCTCTTTTAGAATTATTGAAATAGCTTGACAAAGAAGGTTATTACTAGCCCACAGGCAGGTTTCCTTAATTTTTCAAATTGTTTTTAAGCAGGTTATTGCATTGTGTCATTAAGAGCATATTTTAGATTGATCGTGACTACTCTTGAATTGGATTACAACCAAGCTGAGTCAGTTAGGATTGGAAATGTGAGGCAAACTGAATTTTATCTTATTTCTCTGTTAACATTACATGTAAATGCATGCATTCATGTTTTTCAGGAGAGGATATTAATAACTGCTTCTCTGAAGAATGAATGCACAATAGAAACGGAGGACTACTTGACCCATGTATGGTGAGTCAGTCAGAAATGGTAACTTGGGAATGATGTAAGATGCTAGAAAGCTGAGTCAAGTTCAACAAACTGCAAACTTTATTCCAGAGGACATCCTCAGAAGCCCTTTCTCTAAATGTTAGACACTCTATTGCACAGGTGAGGAATCTTCTTTGTGTTTTGGTTTCCGTTTTCCTTTTTGTATTGAAAGAAGGAATCTCCAGTCTCTGATAGGAATTTATCACTACCCCCTTTGAGGGGAATGACTCCAGAAAGCTCTTTTATCATCCTGCACCTTAAGTTTTTCACATGTGAGTAGAATAACGAATAGCCACATTTCACCATCTTCTGAGAATTAAATAAGATAATGCATTTCAAGTGTCACCCATATAGTTGGTGTACCATAAATATAAATTTTCTCCATCTGTACACTTTCATTTTACTGATGCTTTCACACAATTCTGTGTTTTTTGTGTTTGTTTTTCCTTTGGGGTAAGGAAATGCCAAAAGAAGTAGAAAACTTTGATGGGGAATGGAACTCATCTTTTACCTCTCTAAAATAGAAATCCCAGCCTGGTTGTTGCATATTCTCAGGCCACATTTACACCAGTAAGTTGAGGCCAATTTGAAACAAAAATCCCAATCCATCTGATTTTTCCCCCTTTATATTACTGGTATACTAAGCAACTTGGGTTCTATTTTAAGAAAACAACAACAACATATTTTAACTTTCTGTATCATTTCATCTATTTTGAACTTTCATCCTGTCTCAATTTTAGTCATTGCTGGGGTTCTCTCCCTCACATGAGGTGGCACCCAGAGACTAACACTATCTGGAATATTCAACACAAGCATCCCCATGTTCAACCCACATCTAGACCTTGAAACACTTACTGCCCAAGACCACGTACAGCCACAGAGCTCTGCTGCACTCATTTCACAGTTCATCATGGGGACTATTGTTTCAAAGTGGGTGTCAAGTTGTCCAGTGTTATTTCCCTATGGAGATCTCTGCCACTTCTCTGCAGAGTTGTGAAGGAGTAAGGAAGTGACCTGGATCCCTGCTACCTGGAGAGCCCCAAATTAAACTCTTCCTCATACAACAACTTTGGCCCCTGGCCCTCCAGAGTTCCTCCTCAATCTGCACCTAATAAGTCAGAATCTCAGTCTTTAGTTAAAAATAATAGTAGTCAAATTTTGGGAATCAAAATCCTACTGGATGAGGTTGGAGACTAGTGACAGACACTCAACTAAGTCTTCTACAGAAGACAGAACAAAAGAAAAATCTAAAATTTAGTAACTATCTAGTGCCATGTAGATGGCAGCAAGAATTTGGGAGAAATTCTTTATATGTATTATAAACATGAATTTTTAAAATTTTTAAATATTACAAAATGGAATATGATACAACACTCCCATGAATTTTCCTAAATTGAAGAATAAAGATATTGAATACTAAAATTTCTCAGTAGCATATAAATTCAATTAAATACAGCATTTATGTACATATTTATGAATCTTCATTTGTTTTAACTTACTAGTATTTATATCCACGTTCCAGCCACCAAACTAGACATTAGACATAAAGCAAAGGAAATACGCATAAGTATGCACACACATGTGAAGTGAAAGAGAAAGATTAGTAAAAGAGATAAACAAAGAACAACTTAAATAGTATAGCAGTATATTTAAGGTACAATATGGACACAGACTAGGAAGTAACTAATCAATGTAGATTAACGGAAATCTTTTTTGTAAGTAGACAGAGAAGATGTGTCCTAAAGAGGTAGGAATTTCTTGAGTAGACAAAGGGGGCATGGAGGTTTGAGATGTTAGAGTATATGTTCCCCAAAGAAGAAAATGTTTAAGTAAACATGAGAAGCCACATTGCATATCTAAAAGAACTTAAATAGCTGGGATACGGTGAGATGGAGGGAGTGAAGCTGCATCAGCCAATGGAGAACCTGTGAGAGCAATGGAGGAGTCTGCAGAATGTATACCACAGTGGATGGATTAGGAGGCCTTCAGACTGTGCATAATGAGATACCTAACTAAATGTGGCTTAAACAATATGGGTTTATTATCTCATAATAAAAGTTAGGGGTAGGCAATTTGGAGTTGGTTAATTCAGTGAGTCAAAAGTGTACATGAGTCTGTTTCTCTATGATTCTCTTAGATCTCATTACAGAGCACAGGACTCTGCTCATGTTAAAGGCATCCTGTCAACATGGCACCAGGAAAAGACAAGAAGTGAGGCTTTCTTTTAGCACATTTCTTTTCACTGTGGAGGAGAACTTTGGCAATAGGCTCCAATCAGACTCCCACATGTGTATTGTTAATAGAGTTGGTTTCTATTTCTTCTGTCAGCAAATAGTCTCAGAAGTATGGTGAAGTATCAGCATAATGGCCCAAGGAGGGACCACAATCCTTGAGTGTACTGCTGCCCAAAACCTAGTTAAAAATCAGAGATTGAATGCCAAAGAAGAGGAGAATTAGCTCAGTGATATCTGCAATATTATAAAACTATTGAAATACCAAAAAAAAAAAAAAGTTAAGAAAGTACGATTTTACTCTTCCTCATTGGCCTTCTGTGTAATTTAGAATTTAAAAGTTCATCATTAATTCGTTCAGTCATTCTCTCCATAGAGATCAGTCAAGCACTGAATAAGTACAGGTGTTGTGATAGGAACAGTGGAGGACAGAAACCAGTCAGAGAAAGAAACCAAGCCCCTAGGTAGAAGAACCAGGAATGTAGGTTTACAACAAAATGGGGAAGATAGGCAGGTACGAGTCTGTCACTCAATAATAGAGACAAAATGTCAGAAAGGAGAAGCAGTCATGTGCTGGTGCCTGTTCATGAGAACTTATCACGCACAGCTCTTCACAGCTCTGCCTTTCCTGCCATCCTGTTGGGCCTTTGAAATAGTGCATAGTGGAAGAATATACATCGTAGAAATTGAAAAATGCTATGTGTCAGAGCTTTAAGAAATTGTTTTCCCCTCGGGGAGCCATTTGTTGAATATTTACTAGCTTTCTACTAGAAATATGGTGCTACAGAGATGATTTTCAGTAAAGAAAGATCAATTATCTTAAACTTATCATCTCTTCAAATTAAATCAAATTACCAAATAAACAAATGAACAAAGCCAAATTTGAATTGAGTCATTAAACATGTATAAAACATTCTTTGAACTTTTCTCTTCCTCTCATTTTGTCTCTGTGCTTCTGTATACGCCTGTTGGGCTATGCTAAACATGAAGAGAAATTGTGGAAATCTTCAGGAAAATCTTTACAAGAAAGTATATTCTCTCCAGGTTTTCTACCCAATTTGGCAAAACAAGTGTCCTGGATTTCAGAAAGCATATTGCTGTAGAGAAGTCTTCCAGCCCTCCACTGCCTCTATATTTACTCTGTCTTCTACACGCAACTCAAATTGAGAAATCTATTCCATATGGCAAGATATCTCCTAATGCTTTTCACAAATAGCTTCCAATACTATCTGTACTCCCAAAAGCTTTGGTGTCTCAGGATCTGCAGTTTTCCAAAGGCCATCGAAACCACCCCAGTCTTCAGATAAGTGCACTCTCCATCCATCTTTCTAGAGAAAACAGAGAAGGCCATTTTGTTTTGAAAACATGTAGTAAAGTTCATAACTTGCCTTCACTCATTAGAGCTCATGACTAACAAGGTAACATAGACATGAAATCCTTCCTTAGATCAACTCGAATCTTACGATTTAGAATCCAATCTTTTATTTGCTGCCCCACAAGGCGGAGAAAACAGATGGTGACCATCCTCAGGGTAGGAGACATTTAGACAGATGGATCTCCTTTTGCTGAAATGTTTTGGGCAAATTAAATTTTATAAACTTAATTGATTTCTATTTGGGATATTCCCTATATAAAAGAAAATCTGTCTGAAGGATGAGGAATCCTCTTGTGGAGTGATTGATTATCCTCTCATTTGGGTTTTGTAAGCATCAGAATTTAGGTATTGAGTTTTCTTGAAGCAGGCCTGCTTCCCTGCTTGAAGACCCATCATAAATCATCTTTACAGGTAGAATAATCTGTGTACCCTTAAGCCTTCCTCATAAATAGCACCATCTTATTATTTTATCATTTGTCTTTCTAGATGCAAATCCACATACATACATTCGTTAACAATTTTGACTGACTTGATATATTGTCTGTGAAAGAAAGGCAGTGGTTGGGAAATGATTTTGCAAAGGATTCAACTATATCCTCAGACAAAGCTGGTTGTTCAAATCCATTACATCAGCTCAATCAGCCTACAAAAGAAATAATATTACCTAACAATCCAAAGAGCTTTGTATTTTTATATGTATACCATCTTACCAGGTTCCCACAATAATCCTGTGACAAGAGAAAGAATAAATCTATTGCATTTTGCAGGTAAGAAAATTAATGCAATCACATGCCGGCTGACACACTCAAGGTCACAGAGTGAGCTAAAGGCAGAGTCAAATTAGAAAGGAGATAATATGTAGTTGAATCAACTATGTATCACGTTTTGTATCAGAAACTTTTTCATTTTCATATCAAATCCATGAATTGTTACCATCCACATTCTACAAATGAAGAAGCTAAGGCTGATAAATGCAAAACTATTTACATAGCTAATATATAAGAGAACCTGGATTCAAATCCAAGTCTGTCTGATTCCAAGGTATGGGACCGGCAGGTGCATTGTGACAAGGGCTAAAATTTCTGGCAGAAGCTTCCTAACTTCCAGATCAGAGTTTACTAATGTGCTTTTGGACTCCACAGTCTGTGTGGCAGTTCTCAGTTCCCTGAATCAAATTAGGATATTGGGATCCTGGGACCAGCATGGAGTAGTGGAGTCCTGAGGCACTACCTTCCTGACAGTAGCAGAGATGATAGTCCTTGTGGGATGTCAATCATATGGTTTAGGAGAGCCATTCTTATAGGCCTCCCTCTTCAATGATGTCCTAATTGCCTACCTTTAATTATTGAGTCAATCCTATTTAAAATAGATCAATCTCTTTATTTGTAATTGAACCTGAGATGTTAACAAAACTACACTGTGTCACTTGTATACCGAGGAAAGGCCTCCAAAGAACTTTAATCTCCCCACATTGTTGAAATTAGAATATTGTTTTGTGCTCTGCTTCTAATTAAATATGAATATAAAAGAAAGATTTCCTCATGATTGAATTTAGATATTTGAGTACGAGCGATGAATATAATGTGGATGGCTAGAGGATTTACCAAAGTGGGTGGTGTGTCAGGAGAAAGGATTCTTGTAGCTCTAAGTTAGACCTACAACTATTAGCAATGGCTGGGTGCCATCTCATTGCTGATGGATAAAGCAGGAATTACTTGGGGTGAGGAGCTAAAGCTATAACCAGAAAGATAACTGAATCAAGTGTGTATGTACATAAGAAAACGAGGAAGAAAATCTGGTAGAGGAGAAAGTCAAGTTCTAAAGCAGTGAAAGATGAGGAATGATTTAAGGCAATTGCCTTTAAATGTTTCAAAAAAAAATGTTTACTAAGCACCTATTGAGCAACATATGAACTGCACTGAAAAATACAAGCTCCATCATTGTTCTTAAATTAACAGTCTAGAAATGTGTATCTCAAATGCAATGGCTAAATTAGTCATTATGCCTCTCAGGCTCTTTTTAGACACATGTTAATCAGCTACCACACTATTTCTTTTTATGCCCTGAATTTGCAATGTTAGATCACACTTCATTTATCTTTATTTATAATATCAATACAATGAGGTCCAGATAAATTCTGTTTTTTTTCTTTCATCATATTTTCCAAGTTTCACTTCTCTGTTGATGAGCTTTTTCTCTAAACTAATAAGCAGATTCAAAATCCAGTTAGTGTAATGAACTGAGCAGACAGAGGATGGCCAACACCCTTCAACTATCTTCCAACTCCTGAGTACCAAAACAGTAAAAAGCATAAATAAACTATAAATCACAAACTTAAAATATATGGATGAGATTGAGGACATAAAATTAAGACCTGGTATTTTAATGTCTTCTTGAGGTTATAGGAACTGATATAATGTATGAAGCTGAAAGGAAGTTCCCTGCTATGTGCAAGTAATGGATTGTCCCACATGTATACTTACATCTAGAACATGTCCACTTACTTGTCCAGGTATCCTGAAGACTCATCACCTGTTTTGACCTGTGAGTGAAAAAAGAACCATCCATTAATTTTCAGAACTCCAAATCTGTGCAAAATACAGGCTAAAAAGTCTTACATCACACAATTCGTACTAGGCAAAATCCCATCTGAGAAATAATGGGGGCAGGGAGTGTAAAACTTAGAAAACCCATATGACCAATTAGAAAAAGGCAGGAATCCATCCTGTAGCTACATTTCTACATTCTTTAGTTAAATTATAACTGGGAAAAATATACAAGACAATTCCCTTTACAAAAATAGTTTCAGGTTTATAAAAATGATAAAGATGAGGAAATATGTCTACCATAGGAAGGAATCAACAGATTAGGTATGTGGAAAGATTTCTAACCCAAGCATCTGGACATAATAAAATAAATTGAAAATGAAGACACAGTAAATATTTCATTATGTTCAAATATATTAGGAGGGACAGATTTTTCCCCCCATTGGGAGAAATTGACTTAAGAATACATCTTGGTGAATTTTCTGTAATCAAAAACTATTCTACAATTAAAAACTACATTTTAACAAAAATTGAGCCAAGTCAAGAATAAATCAATGAAACAACCGAGCTTGGATAAAGCCAACAAAATTAAAATCTAAAAATAAAAGACAGAGTAATTGAAATTTATTTAAAAATTATCTTAGAAGCTATCAAAAATATTAAAAATGCAAAAAAAATTATGGGAAGAGAGAGGCGGTACAATGCACACTAATTAATTGAGAATTCCAGAAAAAAGGAAATAAAGAAATCATGGAAAAGTCATAGACGAATAATGGCTGAAAGTTTTTAATCACTTAAGAAATACATGAATGTATGGGAGTACACTTTTCATCAAGTAAAAAAGAAGAAACAAGGTCTACCAAAGAATAAAGGCAGACTGTCCGTACAATAACAACAATATTTTCTATTAGTAACAGTAGCAGATGCTAGACAGTAGCAGATTAAGTGGTAAGGACAAATAACACAAATACAGATTTCTATCCAGAACTGTAGTAATCCTCTGGGACTGCCATAACAAAATACCCAGCCACACACTTCAAACAACAGAGACTTACTATCACAGTTCTGGAGGATGAAAATCCCAGATCAAGGTGTTCACGGGTTTAATTTTCCCTGAGGAAATCCTTCATGGCTTGCAGAGGGCCACCTTCTCATTGGACCCTCACACGGGGTATCCTCTATATGAGTGCTTCCCCAGTGCCTTTTCCTTTGCATTTGAAGATACCAGCCCTATGGGTCAGAACCTCCTGCTTTTGACCTTGTTTTTCTAGAGTATCTCCTAATTCAGTCAGGTTGGCACAGGAAATGAACTATTATTACAAAAGCACTATACCGAATGCAGTCTTACTGAGGACTAGGGGTTCAACACAGAAATCTGGAGAAAATGTATTCTTCTCCTAGTACCAAGTAAACAATCATTTGAGACCAGGAGTGAAATAAAGATATTCAGAAATTAGCCTAAAAATGTTTGACTTCTACATACCCTCGTTTAGAGAACGTCTGAAAGCTATATTTCAGCAAGGGGATTTTAGTTAGAAGGTAAAAGAGACACCATGAATCTAAATAAGAATTGAGCATAAGAAACAAGAAAAGAAGACTAAGAAAAAAAGAGGAATTAAAAACAAGGCAAAAGCCAGGTGTGGTGGCACATGTCTGTAAAATCCCAGCAGCTTGGAAGGCTGAGCATAAGGATCTCAAGTTCAAAGCCAACTTGGCAACTTAGCAAGGCCCTAAATCACTCAGTGAGATTCTGTCTCTAAATAAAATATTTAAAAAGGGCTGGGGATGTGGCTCAGTGGTTAAGTATCCCTGGGTTCAATCCCTAGTACCAAAAAAAAAAAAAAAAGATACTAGTCATAACATATAAATGGGAGAAGAAACTAAAGAACTTTTAGTTGATGATAATCTTGAGCTCCTCATCTTCTTTGAGAGGACAGGCTGCAAAGCCTACTAGTTACCTACTAGTATATCCTTTTTTTTTTTTTTTGCTTTATTAAGTAAAATATTTTGAGATTTGACAATGTGACTAAAGTTTCATATTTCTCAGTTGCCTCTTGCAATGAGGCATTTTTTATTAATGAATATTCTTGTCAACAAGAAATAAATATTGGTTGAGATATCTCTAATGGTATCTTAAGTGGATATGATTCAGTTAGGCCTTCCTCCTCCTCCTTCATGAAATGTAAGTTTAATAGCTCAAATTCCATAATAAACTGATTTTAAAGGTGGAAATCACACCTCAGAAAGATAGAGCAAATAGTGGATATGTTCTGGGTACTAATAATAACTATGAATTTTCATTTCGGCCCTATAATTCCCATTTCTGAATTGATTTTATGTGATAGATAAACTCATGTTGTTTAAACTACTGCTACTTTAGTTTTTCTTTTATATGCACCCAAACATAACATAACTTATAAATAAAGGAGAGAAAGGCAAATATTAGTTTAGAATTTTAATATATGTTTAGCACTAAAAATACTAGAAATAGTATGCAAAACTGATAAACCAGGAATAGTATGGAAAACTGAAAAACTAGAATTGATATAAAAATGTTGGAGAGGGGAGGTGCTTGGAGTATTAAAGTGTGTTTATTTAAAGAAAAATCTGTAAAAGAGAAAAATGGGTCCTGTAATTATGAAGATATTTAGGTCAAATATGCATGTCAAGAATCCTAATAAAATAATTTCATAAAATGTAAGCATGGGAAAAGCTATGTATTTTAATTATGCTATTATTTTATATAATATATAATTTTAAAGTGTGAATATAATTAAATTCTTAAACTAAATGTTATTCTGCCAATAAAAATAAACCGAAGTCAAGTCAGTCCCACTTGTTATAGTCCAAGACTCTGCTCATGTCTCTTCTGAACTCCTTCCCTTTCCATTAACATCCTTAGCCTTGACCTCCTCCCTTATTTTCATACCTCTCTTGGACTTATCTTTGAACTTGTTGATTGACTGGGGATTTTCTGGATTGACTCTGGAATTCTGAAGATTCAGGTTTGCAGTCCTTTCTGTGGGTCACCCAGTGAAGGACAAGATCTATAATTTTGTGTAAATTTGCTAGTAGAATTTGAACTGTCAGACAGCAATACTTATGGATACACGGCTTGCAAATAAGCATTCAATTTCTATTGAGTCATAATGGTGATAGCAGGAATAGGAGTTGAATCAGGCTAACTTAGTTCTGAGTTCAAACACAGGTATGAGGCACATATTAAGAGGTTCCAAATAAAGACTGCCCAATAGAGTAAATGCAGGCAATTAGAAAAGAAGATATTCAAAGACCAAGAACACATATAAAATATGTCCATTTTCACTAGAGCTTTTTAAAAACAGAAATTGAAATAAGACCTTTTACCTTCTCAGACTGGCAAAGGTTAAAAAGCTTGCTTATATTCTGTTATGATAAAGCACAGAATGGGCACTCTTACACTGACAGAGAGCAGGTATGTACACAGCTAGGCACGTTTTCTTCATTTGAACATAGGAATTGTCATTTGAAACAATTCTGGATAATGACGTGTGGCTGAAGTGGTGTATG
This sequence comes from Urocitellus parryii, assembly GCF_045843805.1. NCBI lineage: Eukaryota > Metazoa > Chordata > Mammalia > Rodentia > Sciuridae > Urocitellus > Urocitellus parryii. Next base: position 42,562,840 of record NC_135541.1, on the reverse strand, counting down.
CCACCTTCAGTCCAGCCCATCACATTCCTGTTCCCCACTGCCCACCCCCTGCACACATGTATACCTCCATTCTCTGCCTCCTGTAATTGTTGGCTGGATTTGGAAGTGAGGAGGGACTTTGGAATCCACAGAGGGAAGTTGACAGATTCCATCAGTCTGGGTCTGCCAATTGACTGTATGGACTTCCACTATGGAATCCACACCAACTGAACTTCATCTGAGTTAGAAATAAATTTTCCTCTTGTTAAGCCACTGAGAATTGAGTTTATCCATTTAAATAACTTACATTGCCTTTGGTGAATGCATACAATGTGGCTGAGTTATAAATTTACAGTAAATGACATTTACCTTAAAATTTTATGCGTAGATATTGGTCCTAAGGAAATAAATTAGTGTTAAGGTTTGGATGTGAGATGACCCCCAAAAAACTCACATGTAAGAAAGTGCAAGAAAGTTCAGAGGAGAAATGATTGGGTTTTAAGAGTCTTAACCCAATCAGTGAATTAATCCCACTGAAGTGGTAGGGTATGGCTGGAGGAAGTGGGAATTAGGGTTTGGCTTTGGGATCTATATTTGTATCTGGCCAGTAGAGTCTCTCTCCCTGCTTTCTGATCACCATGTAAGCTGCTTCCCTTTACCACACTCTTCTGCCATGATGTTTAGTCTGACCTTGAGCCCCAAGGAATGGAGGCTGCTGTCTATGGACTGAGACCTGAAACTGTGAGCCCTAAATAAACCTTCCCCCTCCTACAGTTGTTCTAGTCTGGTCTTTTAGTCATAGTGGTGAAAAATGTAACTAAAACTATCAGATAAATGTAAAAGACATACATGCATTTAGGCATTATTTTTAATGCATGTTTACAAATAAAGAAGAGAAATGACTTAAATACCTCACAACTTTCTAAAATGTTACTATATTCACATATTCACATATTGGATAGTTTTATTCATTTATTAAGCAAAAGTTAAGTTCATGTTATATGACACCCCTGTTATTGATGCTAGGGAACAAATCAGTGATAGGGCAACTACCCTTGCAAAACTTATAATTATGGAAATTTACAGTGAAATTTTTAAGTTTAATTATATTAAGTTGTCATAAAGAAAATGTATGGGTTGCTGTGAAAGCACATAAGAGGAAATGAATATCTTAGGATGTTGGTCAGGAAAAGTTTCCTAAATTGACAAATTTGCTATAAAATATAGCAATGATGAATGCAAATTGTCTGATTTTCCTAATAATAAGATTCTCTGCACAGTCCATGGATTTTATTATTACCCAAAATTCAACTCAAAGTGAATCAAGGACCTAGGAATTAAACCAGAGACCCTGCACCTAATAGAAGAAAAAGTAGACCCAAATCTTTATCATGTCAGATTAGGTCCTGACTTCCTTAATAAGACTGCTAAAACACAAGAAATAAAATCAATGGGATGGATTCAAACTAAAAAGCTTCTCTTCAGCAAAAGAAACAATCAATGAGGTGAAGACAGAACCTACATTTTGGGAGCAAATTTTTGCCACATGCACATCAGATAGAGCACTAATCTCCAGGATATATAAAGAACTCTAAAAAATTAACACCCAAAAGACAAACAACCCAATCAATAAATGGGCTAAGGAGCAGAACAGACACTACTCAGAAGAAGATAGACATTTGATCAATAAATATATGAAAAAATGCTCAACATCTCTAGTAATTGGAGAAATGCAAATCAAAACAACTCTAAGATTTCATTTCACTCCAATCAGAATGGCAGTCATCAATGATACAGACAACAATAAATGTTGGCCAGGAAGTGGGGGAAAAGGCACCATTCATTCATTGTTGGTGGGACTGAAAATTGGTGCAAACAATCTGGAAAGCAGTATGGAGATTCCTTAGAAAACTTAGAATGGAACCACTATTTGACCCAGTTATCCTACTCCTCAGTCTATACTCAAAGGACTTAAAATCAGCATACTACAGTGATGCAGCCACATCAATGTTTATAACAGCTCAGTTCACAATAGCTAAACTGTGGAAGCAAATTAGATGCCCTTCAATAGATGAATGGATAAAGAAATTGTGGTATATATACACAATGGAATATTACTCAGCATTAAAAGAGAATAAAATTATGGCATTTGCAGGTAAATGGGTAGAGTTGGAGAATATCATGCTAAGTAAGCCAGTCCCCCAAAAAACAAAGGCTAAATGTTCTCTCTGATAAGTGGATGTTAATCCATAATGATAAGAGCAAGGGAAAAATGGAAGAACTTTGATGGAGCAAAGGGGAGGGAGGAGTGGGGAGGGGTATAGCCGTGGGAAAAATGGTGGAATGAGACGGACCTCAGTACCCTAGGTACATGTATGATTGCACATATGGTGTGACGCTACATTGTGTACTTCCATAGAAATGTAAAGTTGTGCTGCAATTGTGTACAATGAATCAAAATGCATTCTGCTGTCATATATACCTAATTAAAATACATTAATTAAAAAAAAGATTCCCTGCCCTCCACCAACCAAAATGTTTTTAACTTAACTGTATATATATATAAAGTCCTAATGATAGAGATGAAATAACCTGTTGAGAGCCATAGCCGAAGGGGCCCCAGCAAACTTCCAGCTGCCAGCAAACTTCCAGCTGCCGACTGATGATTGGCTCACAGCGGCCCCAGCAACATCTAGCTGATTGGCTCCTCTGCGGTGATACTCATTGGGCTGTTTCCCTGCCCTTTCAGACCACGGAGCTGCTCATTGGGGGACTTCTTTGGCTCTGCCCATGCGACCCAGCCAATTGGCCTCAAGAGCAGGAGGATTGTGGGAGTAGGAGAGGCTTGTGGGTTGGAGAGAGAGGCTTGTGGGAAGCCGGTGGTGGCAGTTGGGCTCTGAGGGTTTTTCCTGAGGAGCTGTTTTGTTTGGCCTGCGTGGTTCTAAAAATAAAGTTTGTTTCTTTTGACAAGTGGCTCCTGAATTGTTCCCAGACAGACTGCGGCAATAATTACTTTTTGTATTTGACATATTCACATACTGAATTATACATATTCTAATGTGTTATGCACAATAATAAACTACATCAGAAATATGGCTTTGTTCCACTTGATACTCACAGAGTATCAGACTGCCTGGGATTGAATCCTAGCACTGTCTTAATAGTTGTGACCTTGGACAAGTTTCATCACTTATAAAATGGTGATAATTACAGTTACTACCCCATAGGGCTAAGTGGGTATTTAATTTTTAAAAAAATAAATTTTTAAGACAATTGCCTGGCATATAGTTAGTGTCAAATAGATATTAGCCATTGTGATTACTTTCTGTATCTGCATCTTGCACTTTAATGTCTTAATTTTCAATACTGACACACAAGAAATCATCTGAGAAATATCTTCATTTTTGCTTAAATCATTTGAGATTCTTTTACAACTCTAAGATGTTGTCATAACAAATTTTATTCCAAGCAATAAATACCCTTTACAATAACATTCAGCTAGTTTTAGTTCATTTATCCTGCAAGGTTACATTCATTATCTGCACAATGAAAGAATTTACTACCATGTTCTCTCTCTCTTTTTTTCCTCTTTCCCTATCCCACTTCCTTTCCATATGTGTGTGTGTGTGTGTGTGTGTGTAATTTTGTTTTAACCAAAGAAAGACCTGTTCACTGCATCTAAAGATAAATATTACTAATGTTTTAAAAGCAGAAAACCCATGCTTCATTTATTTCTCTTTGGACTTCCACATCACCCCCATACCATACACACCTTAGATTTACTCCCCTCCTAACTTTCAAGTCGTCTAGTGGTTTTGTTACTCTGATATTTAGTTTCTTATTTCTAATAGCATTTTATATTATTTTTATTTACTTTTTTCAACTTGAGACATGTTCACTGACTTTCCACCATCAAAGATTATATGTTAGGTCTTTTACAACCTGTTCTCCTATTCTGTTTCCTCTATATGCATTCTCCTAAAATGCATAGTTTTAAAAAGTGATAAGTGAATAGTCAATACTTATATAATCATACAATTATTGTTCACTTCAGTCACTTGCATTAAAATTACATTTTCTATATTGCACATATTAAAACTTTTTCATGGAGTTCATAGTTTTTTGTTGTTGTTGTTTTCGGTTTTTTTTTTTTTAACAGCACTATCTTTTTGAAAAAATATCTTTATTATATTTATTTATTTATTTTTATGTGGTGCTGAGGATCAAATCCAGGGCCTCACACATGCTAGGCAAGCACACTACCACTGAGCCACAACCCCAGCCCAGAGTTCATAGTTTTTATGTCCTAATTTTTCTGATGATCAGTCCTTAAATCAGACCTAAACCTTCACCAATATGATATTTTTAAAATATATGTACATTGAGTATTTAATCTCAGTTTATTGATTAAATCTTCTGATTAATACTACCTTGATCTCTCTCTCTCTCTCTCTCTCTCTCTCTCTCTCTCTCTCTCTCTCATACACACACACACACACATGCAAGTTTCAAGTCCCTTGCCCCTCTTATCCAAAAGAGTATAATTTGTACTTTTTGTGTTCTGCCTCAGGAAATTTGCCTGCCCCAGAGTCATGAATGTTCTCTCAGAAGATTTACAATTTTAACTCTAACATTTCGACTTACAATCCATTTTGAGCTAATTTATGAATATAGTGCAAGGTAAAGATTGGGGCTGACTTTTTCCTATCAGAATTTTGGCCACAGGGAAACACTACCCTCCAACTGGAACAAGCAATTGAAAAACATGAGAATTGTGGTATGCTGCAGCAGAACCCCATGAGCACAAGCCTCCGTGGGAACCAGTGCCAAGACAGGAAAAATTGAACCCAAACTAACAAATGGCTGAAAGCTCAGCATGGGTAAGTCTGAATGATACAAAATTCCAGGGTTCCCGTCCTTTAGGGCCCTCACACTTTTCTGAGTTTTAACCCTGGAGCTTGACCAGATTCTCACAATGAATATAAGAGGAAAATCTCTTTGTGCTTCTGGTAGGGGAGAGGAAAAGGAACTATTTTGAAACATACAGAACATTCTGTTCTTGTCAATAAGATTTCATCTAGCAGTTAGAAAGATGAACAATTATTTCACAAATATTAGATAAATGCCCTTTTAAAATAAATATGGGCTAAAAAATTAAACAGGCACTTCACAGAAGAATCATGAATGGTCAAAAAAATATGAAAGAAAGGTTCAACAAATCTAGCAATTAGGAAAAAGCAAATTAAAACTCTACTGTGATTTCACCCCACTCCAGGCAGAATAACAATGATCAAGAATACAAGCAACAATAAAAGTTGAAAAGGATATGGGGAAAAGGGTACATTCACACACTGCTGGTGGGACTTCAAATTGGTGCCACAGCTATGGAAAGCAGTATATAGAGTCCTCAAAGAAACTTTGAATGGCACCACCATTTGACCCAGTTATACCACTCCTTGGTATATAGTCAAAGGACTTAAAATCAGCATACTACAGTGATGCAGCCAAATCAATATTTATAGCAGCTCAACTCACAATAGCTAAGCTACGGAACCAACCTAGGTGCCCTTCAACAGATGAATAGATTTAAAAAAATGTGGTATATACAGAGTGGAATATTACTGACCATAAAAAAAGAATGACTTTATAACTTTTTCTCATAAATGGATGGATCTGGAGACTATCATGCTAAATGAAATAAGCCAACCCCCCCCCCCAAAAAAAAAACAAAAGCTAAATGTTCTCTTCAATACGCAGATGCTAACACATAAGGGAGGGTGGAGAATAGAAGGTCAGTGGATTAGATAAAGGCAAATGAAGAGAAGGGAGTGGGGGAGAGGAATGGGAAAGACAGTGGAATGAATTGGACATCATTTTCCTATGTTCATATATGAATGTACAGACCAGTGAAGTTGCATATCACATACAACCACAAGAATTGGATCCTAATTAGAATAAGTTATACTCCATGTATGTATATGTCAAAATACACTCCACTGTCATGTATATATATAAAGAAAAAAAACAGTTGTACAAAAAAATAGATAACTTGATTGCCCTTCAACCATTAAGAAAATGTAGTCATAATTTTTAAATTCTCAAAAAGGAAATTTCCAGGCTTGGAAATGCATTTATTAGTTTCTTCTCAAACCTTTAAAGAAGAATTAACTCAAATTCTACACAATTTATTTTATAAAACTGTAGAAGAGGGAGTGCTCAATTTGCAAATTTTCCCCAGCATACCAAATCAGACAAAGGCAGTGTATCAAATGAAACTACAGTGAAACACTCCACATGAATAAAAACACAAAATCTTTAACTATCCAACAGAAATAAGCAGACTATTAAAAACTGTACACCATGTCATGTGTAACTAATTAAAACAAACAAACAAACAAAAATTGTACACCATGCTCAAACGGCATATATCAAAGTTGGCTTAATATTCAAAAATTAAGCACACTAAATTAATCCAAGCTATCCTAATTTATTTATTTTAATGTTGACATTTGTTTACATGTTTATCTTCTTGTTCATAAGTTGTTAACTCAGAATTCTATATTGGTTTTAAAAGGGGATTTATTTAAGATTTATGAAATAATTGTTCATCTCTCCAATTGCTGGGTTTTTATCCACCCACAAATATGTAAATCCAAAAAGTCAATATAAGAACTCAAGGGAAAAAAACTGAAAAAAAAAATGTATACAGATGAGTTCATACATCAAAAAAATGTTCCAAACCTGGTCCAGCCTGGCGTGGTAGCTCAGGCCTGTCTGTAATCCCAGCAGCTTGGGAGACAGAGCCAGGAGGATTGTAAGTTAAAAGCCCCTCTCACCAACTTAGTAAGGCCCTAAGCAACTCAGCAACTTAGTTGCCCTAAGCAACTTAGTAAGGCCCTAAGCAACTCATTTTATAGAAAACCACTGACAAACTGAATCACATTAAGAAGAGGAAAGTTAGGAGTTTATCATGGAATACATTTAAGGAAACTGCAATGTTTATCTTGGAGTTGAGAAGATTCAAGGAAGGCAGGAGAAATGTCTTCATGGCTGAAAAGCTTTTGCACAGAAGAGGGAGTGTTTTGTAATCCAGAACCAGAATTGGAGATTAAAAAAAATATATGTGCAAAAGAAAGAGATTTCATATAAATATGGAAAAATCTTTCTAATAACTAGAACTCACAAAGGCTTTCTTATGAATTAGTGAGATTTTTGTCTGCAAAATTATTCAAGAAAATTCTGGAAAAGCACACCAAGTGACATTTTACAGCACAGCTTCCTGTATGGGTGGGAGTCTAAGCTAACTAACACTGTCCCTTCAAATAAAGATTCTGTGATCATAAGGGAACAAGGGTCCTGGTGAGTTATTTTGAACATCACTTAGTAGACAAGTCTCAAGACCCATATCTACCTTAAATTTTTCTATTGCTTAATTTAAATGGTTTCAATTAGCTAGAGTAGTAATGAGGTTTCAATGATAAATGGTCACATTAACAAGACTCAAGATATGTTCTTGACAGCCCTGGTAGACCCATCTGTGAAAAAGCACTTTAGGAACCATACAAATAGCTTTCATTACTTTCCTCATTTTTTAAATGATGTTTATTTTAATTTTTCAGAATTCTGGGGACTGTAATTACCTAAGGTTTATGTGGCAGTGAACAGCTAATTGCTTTTTTTTTAAAAGCAAATGATTCAGATTCTATAATATATCCATCTCTTGCCTCTGATGTTAACCCAAGTCATGGAGTTCTTACTTGAATTACAACACTTTACCTTTAATGACTATAACCCTCCTAGTAGTCTTTCAATTGCCTCCTTCTACCTGCTAGGTTTAATGTTTCAGTTAAATCAGTGCCACAATTGCTATGGAAGGATTAGTTGTGGCCAGTTTTTAGCTACAAGTCCCTAAAGATGTGTATTTGAATCTTAACCCCATGTCTTCTGATGTGTACCATAGATTCAAATAAAAACCCAAATAAAAGTTATATATTCCAAATTAACTCAATTAAATTTGCTTCACAGAAAAGAAAGTACTAATTATTATTATTATTATTATTATATTTTATAGATGTGAACACTGAAGTTAAAAGGGTTGCATAACTGGTCTCTGAATACCTTGTTAGCAAGAAAAAATGCTGAAATTTAAACCCAGGTATGTTGACTCTCCAAAGTTCACTCTCCTGGAGACATATAGTGTTCCAGAATTATGTTAAGACAGAAATAACATAAAAACAAACAAAACTTGCAATTCATCTTGATGGCCTCTGACACTATGATGCTGCTTGTTGGTGTAGATGTGCATGTATGTTTTCCCAGGGGGAGCAGGGACATTACTAATATAAGGTACATTTTGTTATGAGAGGCTTTCACTTCTGATTCAATCAACTCCTTCATCCTTATTACCTGAGTTTTTGCTTTTATTTTCATTTTTTGTATACTTAAAGCAGTGTCAAATCAGAGCTCTGATTCAAAATGTTTCCTTCATTTCCAGTGTCTCTACTACAGATCTGAACCCATGCTCAGATTATAAACCATCTACAGGACAAGACCTGGACAGATTGTTTTTTCTCATTGTTGGAGTATTTTTACAGATTGAGCAAAGAAAACATTAATAAAAACCAATATCTTGTACACATATTTCCTAATCTTCTTTCCTTAGTTTATTAATTGTCATAAGATGTTAGCTGGAGAAATTCCCCTTAAGAATGACAGAGCAGAGACAATGTTGCAGGCAATTAGTTAGAAATGGATTGGAATATTATGTATTCATTAGGGTGCAAGTGGTTAGATCAGGTGAGGGAAGAAAGTCTGGCCATCAATCACTATAGAGACCAGAGGGACAGCAGGACACAGAAGTGGTATCTGTGACTCCATCCTCAGCTTTTTTGGACTGAGATACTCTAGACCTCTGTGATCTGGCATCTGTTTACCTCCCAGGTCTCTTCTCTCATGTGACTCTGTCAGCTTTGCATTCCTGAAACAAAATACCCGAGATAACAAATCTAGAATGAGAAGTTTATTTTGCCCCTCATCTTTGGAGATTTCAATGCAGGCCGGCCTGATTGCCTTTGGACTGGGTTAATACAATGCATTATGGAAGTAGCAAGTGGCCAAGGAAACCATTCACCTGTGGCAACCAGGAATCAAAAAGAGAAAGACACAGAGACCGAGAATCACAATGTCCCATCAGAGGGCACTTCTCCACTGACCTCAAACCTCTTAAAAGTTCCACCACCTCCCAGTAGTGCTAATATGGGAACCAAGCCTGTAATTCATGAGCCTTTGGGAGACATTCCAGATCTGAACTCTAGCAGATTCCCTCCCATGTAGCCTGCTTTCCTGCTACGCCAATCTGCTTGCCATTCATGGAGCACAATCTTCTCCCTCACCGTGGTGACTTTGCATATCACCAAGAAGCACAATACTGCATCATAATAATTGCTTTAGTGATCTGATTTTTGCATTAGACATTTCCCTGGCACCTAGCACATGACTTTGAACAAAGTAGGAAAACAAATAAGCAAAACTTTCATATTTATATATATATAAATATTTTGGTAAGAATATATATATATATATATATATATATATATATATATATATATATATATATATATATATATTGGTAAGAAATAGCAAACTGGAAGACCATAAACTTGAATGCTGATCACAACAATGCCATTAACTAGCTATGTAAACTTGCACAAAGTCACTCTTTGGGTGTCATTCTGCAACCAGAAAATGAAGCGATTATACTAGATCATGATTCAAAATTTTTGGCAAGGAACAACACTTTCTTCTTCAATGAATTCATACTGTAATGCCCCCCAAAAAATGTCGAAACTATTCTTCAAGAAAAAAGAAGGCTGAGAGTCCTGCCAGTTCCCTTCCTGTTTCCCACTGCTCCCTTTCCACATTTGGAGCACCTAGGACTAGGTCATCCGTAGGTTCCCAAAGAGATCAGACACTTTTGGATTATTTAGACAGTGAACTGAGCGGATCTCTTCATCACTGCTGTACCTTTCCCAAGGTCCTGGGCTCTACCTATACTCTTGGTGGATTTTATCTTTGTTAGCCCAACTAACAGAGTAAGGAAGTCAGCTTAAAAACTCAATAGGTTTTTATCTGACATTCAAAAATTTTTTGGCTGGCTTATTGGGATCTGTATTCTATCTTACTAATGAAGAAAAAGAATAGCATGTATGTTTTAGATTTGGAGTTGGAATAGCATTTTAGAATCTTGTTCTGTACAGTGGTGGCAAAGAGCCAGAGATAGAAGAAATTTAAATGACCCTATATGCCTAGTTTTTAATTCCTTGTGGTTTGTGAAAGGTGCTAAATAAATTTATTACTTAAATGAGTAGTCAATTAAATGTTGGCATAAGGGGAGCACCAGTGCATTCCTTGTTGATATGGTAGAATAATTAAAATACAGTAATATGAGATCATTGATTTTAACTTGCATCTAGTTGGTTGTTTGATTTATAGAAGAAGATCATTTTACAATCAACAGGAGACAAATACAAGTAACTATAGAATTCTGCCGCTTTTAAAACTACAATTTCTATGACTGTTAATTATATGACAGAACCATTTAGTGGTCTTCCTCTAAGGAACAGACTTTATATCTGATGAGTTCTAGTTAGATGAATAGATTGGTATTATCAGCCTCTTGAGATCCATACTATTATGCTCATATTATAAGTAAGGAAACTGAGTCTCAAATATATTTAAGAACTCACTATAGTTTGTGTTGCTTATAAGTGTATCTTATAAAAAAATACATGCAAATAAACTGCATACATTATTTTTACAGGCTTTATTTTGTAAAGTCGTTTTAGATTTTCAGAGAAATTGAGAGAACAATGCATAGATTTCTCATATAGCCCCTGCCTCCACAGGCACAGCCTCATCATTGTCAATATCCCCTACCAGAATGGTACATTCCTCATTATCATTATCCCCTACCAGAATGGTACATTCCCTGAAATTGATGAACCTACATTGCTGTATCATTATCACCCAGAGTCCATAGTTTCCAGTAGGATTTATGCTTGGTCTTGTACATCCCAGAAATTTAGACAAGTTTTTAATTACATGTAGCCACAATTATAATATCATACAGAATATTTTTGCTGCCCTAAAAATTCTCTGATTTCTGCCTCCCTGCCCCTATCCCCAGGCAACTGCTAAATTTTTTACTATTCCATAGTTGTGCCTTTTCCAAAATGTCATTCAGTTGGAATCAAACATTAAGTAATGTTTTCAGATTGGTTTCTTTGATATAAATAATAAATATTTAAGTTTCCTTTATGTCTTTTCAGGGTTTGATAGTTTATTTCTTTTTTTCATCAAACAATAATATTACATTATCTATATATATGAGTATTTGTTCACCTGCTGGAGTATATCTCAGTGACTTCAAGTTTTGACAATTAGAAATAATTCTGGTGCCAGGCACAGTGGCACGCACCTGTAATCCTAGTGGCTTAGGCTGAGGCAGGAGGATCATGAGTTCCAAGCCAGCCTCAGCAAAAGTGAGATGCTAAGCAATTCAGTGAGACCCTGTCTCTAAATGAAATACAAAATAGGGTTGAGGATGTGACTCAGTGGTTGAGTGTCCCTGAGTTCAATCCCCAGTACCTCCCAAAATTAAAAAAAAAAATGTTAAGTAAAAATAATTCTGCTGTAAACAACTATGTACCTGTTTTTAAGTGAGCACAAACTGTTAAATTCTTTGGCAAAAACCAAGGAATTCAATTATAGGGCTGTATAGGCAAAATATGTTTTCTCATTTTTTAAACCTGCTATACTTTCTTCCATGGCTTACCTTTTTGCTAGCAATGAATGAGAGAACATTCCTTTTGCTCTGTATCCTTCCCAGAATTTGATGTTGTCACCATTCTAAATTTCAGCCATTCTAGTTGATGTGTATTGGGATCATTATTGTTTAAATTCACATTTCCTAATGACAGGCAATGTTAAGCATCTTTTAATGTGCCTATTGTCTGTCTGTATAACTTATTCACTGATGTGTTTGTTAAGGTTTTTGAACCATCTTTTAATCAGGTTGTGTGATTATTGAGTTTTAAATCTTTGTTCATTTTCAATAACAGTCCCTTATCTGATATGTATTTTCCAAATATGTTCTCTCAGATTGATGCATGTCTTTTTGTTTTCCTGACAATATCATTTGTGGAAAAAATAACCTATTCATATGAAAGCCAGTTTACTATTCTTTCTTTAGTGGATCATGACTTCAGAATTTGTCTTTGTCTATTTGTGCTGCTATAACAGAATACCAGAGACTGAGGAATTCTAAAAGCATGGAAACTTATCTCTTAGAGTCTGGAGGATGGGATGTGTGAGATCAAGGTTCTGGCCTCTGGAGAGGATCTTCTTGCTGCATTGTAACATGACAGAAAGAGAAGAGGTGGCTTAGACTTGCCTTTAAAAGGAATCCCTCCTGCTATAATGAACCCACTCTTATGATAACAACATTAATCCATTCATGAAGGCAAAATCCTCACAGCTTAATCACCTCTTAAAGATCCCACCTGTTTCCACTATTGCCTAGGGAATTAAGTTTCCAGCACATGCTTTTGAGAGGAACCAAAAGCAAACTATGGTAGTGTTGCATGTAAAAAGCCCAAAGATCATCCTGCTAAAAAACTCAAAGTCTTCTAGATTTTCTCCTTTGTTATCTTCTAAGAGTTGTATAGTTTTTCATTTTACTTTAGGTCTGTGATCCACCTGGAGTTAATTTTTATGAAAGGTGTAGGGTCTGTGGCTAGCCTCTCTTTTGCACGTGATGTCCAGTTGTTTTCAACATTTTGTTGAAAAATTTACCTGTTTTATATTGTGTTTCCCTTTTGTCAAATCTTTTATGGATTCATTTTTGGGCTCTCTATTCTTCTATTGATTTATTTGTCTAAGTGTTTATCAGTACCATCCTCTTTTGATGACTGTAATTTGTAGTAAGTCTTAAAGTTGAGTAGTGTCAGTCCTCCATCTTCATTCTCCTCTTTCAATATTGCATTAACTATCCTGGGTCTGTTTCCTCTCCAAATAAGTTTAAAATTCAAGTTTTTGCTTTCCACAAAATAACTTTCTGAAAACTTGATTTAGATTGTAGTGAATCTATAACCAAATTGAGAAGAACTGATGTTCTGCCAAAATTGACTATTGCCATCATTGAATATGGAATCTTTTTCCATTTGCTTAGCTCTTAAGTGGTTTCTTTCATTGGCGTTTTGTAGTTTTCTTCATAAAGATTTGGTATATACATTGTTAAATTTATGCCTAAATATTTCATTTTTAAAGATGCCAATGTAAATGGAATATTTATCATTGTTCATCTGCATAAGAAAGTGAAAGACTTTTTGTATTGACTTTATATCCTGCAACTCTACTACAACTCCTTATTAATTCTAGTTCTTTTGTCAGTTCTTTTGTATTTTCTGCATAAATGATCATTTCATCTTTGTAAGAAGCAATTTTTCATTTATTCTCCCCCAAACTATTTGCCTTTTATTTCTTTTTCTTGTCTCATTGCATAGCTAAGAACCCCAGTATGATATTTAAACTCAGTGGTGAGAGGAAACACACTTGCCTTGTTTCTGATCTTAGAGGGAAATATTTAAGCTTCTCACTTTTATGTATGATGTTAAATGTATGTTTTTTGTAGATATTCTTTATCAACTTGAAGAAGTTTCCCTCTATTCCTAGTTTGTTTTCTTTTTATTATGAATTGGTGTTGAATTTTGCCAAATACTTTTTCTGCATCTATTGATATGACCATGTGATATTTCTTCTTAACCCTGCTGATGTGGTGGATTACATTAATTGATTTTTGAATATTGAATCACCATACATAACTAGGTGGTGCACAATTGTTTAGTTGAGTTTATGGATTCAATTTTCAATACCGATGGTTTTTCATTTATGTTCATAGGAGATATTGGTCTATATTTTTCTTAAAATATCTTTATCTGGCTTTGGTATTAGAGTAATGATTGCCTCAGAAATTAGTTAGGAAATATTTCCTCTGTTTCAATCTTTTTAAATAGTACAAAATTGGTAATTTTAGTTTGGGGTAGAATTCATCAGCAAAATCATCTGACCCTCATATTTTCTAGTATGGGAGATTATTAATCATTGACTCAATTACAATTTAGAACATATGCATTATCTCTTCCTGTGAGAATTTTGACAGATTTGTGGGTTTTTTAGGAATTGATCTCTTTCATCTAGTTTATTAAATTTATGGGCCTACAGTTGTTCAGAGTTTTATTTTTCAATGAGTGAGAGATCTATAGAAATGATATTAGTAATTAATGTTAACTCTCTCTCTCTCTCTCTCTTTTTTTTTTTTTTTTGCTTACTAATCCTGGCTAACAGCTTATCAGTTTTATGGGTCTTTTCAAAGAACAACTTTGGATCCAATAGTTTTATCTATTGATTTCCTGTTTTCAGTTTCATTTAATCCTGCTCTAATTTTATGATTTATTTTCTTACTTATGATTTAATTTGTTCTTCTGTTTTCAGTTTCCTGCAATGAAAACAACTGATATTAGATCAATATATATGCATTAAATACTATACATTTCCTTCTAATAATTGTTTTTGCTACATTCCACAATTTTTTTGATAAGTTGTGTTTTTATTTTCATTTAGTGAAAAATATTATGAAATTTCTTCTTTGACCAATGAGTTATTTTAAAATGTATTGTTTGATTGCCAAGTGGGTTTTTTTGTGGGGGGTAGTATAGTTATTTTCCTGTTACTTAATTCTAGTTTAATTCCACTGTGCTTTCAGTATATATTTTTGCATAGTTTCTATTTCTTTTAATGTGTTTAGGTGTGTTCTACAACCCAGCATATGGCCTTAGTGAATATTCCATGCAATCCTGAGAATAAAATGAGTTTTGCTCTTCCTAGATGATGTATTCCATAGATGTCAATTATACCCAGTTGATTGATGGTGTTGCTAAGTTCAATTATGTCCTTACTGAGTTTCTGCCTGATGAATCTGTTTGTTTCTGATAGAGATGTTTAAGTCATCATCTTACATAGAGGATTCAGCTATGTTTTTTCTTCTTCTTGCAGTTCTATTGGTTTTTGAGGCTCTGTTTTAGGTGCATGAATGTCAAGGATTAAGTCTTTTTAGAGGATGGACTCCTTGATCATTAAAGAATATCCCTCTTTATCCCAGATAATTTTCCTTGGTCGTCAGTCTGCTCCATGTGAAATTAATATAGCTACTTCTGTTGCTATGGTTTGGATATGAGGTGTTCCAAAAAGCTCACATGTGAGACACGAGAGCCTTAACCCAATCAGTAAATTTATCACCTAATAGGATTAATGAGTGGTAACTGAAGACAGATGGGGTATGGCTGGAGGAAGTAAGACATTGGGGGCATGGCTTTAGGATATATATTTGTATCTGGCAAGTGGAGATCGATCTCTGCTTCTGATCATTATGTGAGCTGCTTTCCTCTGCCACACTCTTCCTCCATGATGTTCAGCTTCACCTTGAACCCAGAGTAATGGAGTCTGCTCTCTATGGATGGAGACCTCTGAAACCATGAGCCTGTGTTTACTTATTACTTGCCCATTTTTATCAGAGTTACAGAAAGCTAAAATTCATTTAGGAATTGATGGGGGTTTGGATCAATGGAAAAATTGAATAATAAATGTAAAATACTCACTCCTCTTCTCCAACACCATGTTTGATGGTTAAATTTATGTGTCAACTTGCCTAGGGCACAGGATGCCCAGATAGCTGGCTAACATTATTTGTGGTGTGTTCAATGATGGTGTTTCCAACAGAGATTAACAATAGAATTTGTGGACTGAGTAAAGCAGATGGCCCTCCCCAAGGTGAATGACCTCATCCAATTGATAAGGATCTGAATAGAAAAAAAGGGCAGAGAAAGATTGAATTTACTTTCAAACCCTCAAATCCTGGTTTTTTTCCTGCTTTAGAATATATTTTTTCCAGGTTTATCAGTTGCTCAAATAATAGGCTCTTGCACATAGTCTCCTCTCCCTTGTGAACATGCTTGGGTCCTATGGTGATCTCTTATCTCCTCAGACTACAACAGCTGCTACACACACTAAGGCCCTAAGAAGCACCCCTTTAAGCTCTGTGGGCCATACAAACCTTAATGAGACATGGTCTCCAACCTCAAGGAACTTCAAGTTACTTTACCTGACTCCCCTAAATTAGGAGGGTATGTTGACATGGTGAAGGTGTGTTTGTGGACATTAATTCTCCCTATGGCTCTACCATGCATGAAAAAGGAAAAGGGAAATCCATGGAAGGCAAGAGTGACCCAGCAACTTCTTTCCCCTTCTAGGCTTTAATTCAGCCCTGCAGATTTTTAAATTTCTAGGTGGCTGATATGCTGTTGGCTTTATAATACATAAAAGAACATGAGTGATCTTTCAGATATTTTCCCCTCAAAGTAGGGAAGGTGGTTAATGGGTAAAGCATGGTGACTATCCATTTTAATATATGCTCCTGGTTCTGACATTGTTATCCATATGACAGGATAAAAATTTCAAAAAAAATGTTAACCTTTGTAAACTTTTCAGATACTCATGAAAAAGAATGATGCTAAAGAAATATTAACAATTACACTCAACAACAATGTGCATTAGCTATATATTGATGGTTATACTAATAATAGTGAGGATTCCATTTATTGGGGTTTGTTTCCCACTTAGAGAAAATGACTAGGGACTTGACTCATGGTCCTGTGACTTCTAAAAGAGCTTATTTCTCTCTCTTTAAAAAAAATGTGTCTCCAGTGCAGAATAAAGAAATGTCCACTCTCTTCGTCCACAAATCGGAGATGAAGCACTTTGACAACCACCAAAGTTTCAGGAATATAAACACAAAGGCAAAATAAGAAAGCCCCCCTTTTATTTTGTCTTGAAGAACAAATAGTTTTAAAGTTACTGAACTGTTTTCTTTAGAGCTTCTCCGTACTGTATTTATACCATGAGTCATTGTTTACATAATTTAATTAACATTGGCTAGTGCCGGCAAACTAAAACACTGTCTTAAAGCATTTGCTTGGAAAGTCTCCTTGTCCCTGAGCTGTCATTTCTTAGCATGATGTATAATGGATAGAAATAATTACCCTGAACAAGACTAGACAGCTTAAATGATTAGAGTTTCAAAGAATTAGCAGCCTTAGCTAAACATCTTATTTTTCAAGCTGTATTATTAAAGGAAAATGTCAAGGAGACTGGGATGAATCTGGAAACCCTCTTAAAACAGTTCCATTGTCTATGATAGGTAAGTATACACCAAGTATATTTGCAGAGGCTCATTTAATCAAGTTGCCTTCCAAAACCATAAATCCCTCCACCAAAGTGACTTGAGATGGCTTTAAATGTTCAGTGTCGAGGCAGGACATGCATAAGTGGAAATATCGTGGCCTATTTTGTACATGCCAGGGCCTTGAATCATCCCTCATAGACAGCATTTTGTGTCTCTTCTGTAGATCTAAATATGCAGGGGTTTAGTATTTGTTTTGTTTGTTATAAATAAAACTCAGTATTAGCCCTTAGCTAGGATTGCATTTCCTGACTCAGGCCCATTCTCTTGGCTTGCATGGAAGGACTTCTGTGCTGCCACTTGGAAGGATTTACCACCTTTATTTTATTAGAGCATTTTTATTGTTCAATAAAATGTTTTACTTTTATGTCCAATATTGTAAATGGTGAGGAGATGATGGAAAACTTTGAGGGCAATCAAATATCTAAGGAAGTAAGCAAATCAATTTAATAAAAGCTATATTCTTTTCAGAACTATTTCTTTCTCAGACTTACAGTGAGCCCAGCTACCAAAGGACATTTGTGCTGATGCTTCTTAATCTCTTCCTGGGGACAGAAAAGAGACTTGATTTCCTGTCTCTGGTGGAGAATGCACCCTCTTATCTCTTCTATTAACATTCGGTTTTAACCTCATCTCATTGAGAAACATTTTGCAAATATTTAAGAAGGATTTCAGGAATAAAAATTAAGGTCATTTTTTTAGGGCTGGGGATACAGCTCAGTTGGTAGAGGGGCTTGCCCCGCATGCACAAGGCTCTGGGTTCAATCCCCAGCACCACAAAAAAAAAAAAAAAAAAAAAAATAAGGTCATTTTTAAAGAAGCTATCACTGTGCAGTTGAACATGTGGGGCCTGGTTATCATCACATATACTTGGGTACTAGGGGAAAGTTACCCTCATGCTGGATAATGGAATTTGTTTTATCTACAAAGTGAGGAAGATAATATTTATTTAACATTAATGATATTTTTAGGCTCTAATTACAGTACACATGAAAATTCTTAGCACAATACAAAAACTTCCCCTTACCCAGTTTCATTTTCTGCAGTTTCTGTTACCCTCAAACACAATTGATACTGTACAATAAGATATCTTGAAAAAGAGAGACTACACTTCTACAACTTTTATTATATGTTTATTATAATTTACCTACTTTATTACTTTGTTAGTCTATTTCTATGCCCAATATGTAAGTTAAACTTTACCATTAGTATGTATATGTAGGACAAAACATAATATATATTGGGTTCTGTACTATCCCCACTGGGGGTCTTAGAATATACCTCATGGATAAGGGGAGACTTCAATATCTGGCCCTTTCCAGGCAAAAAAAAAAAAAATAGAAGTTTGCTCCTATTTCATTATAAAGAAAGTATAACTAACAAACATGAAACAATGTCTAATTCAGAGGAGCTAAAAGCTGTCCCAACAAAAAATTCAAAGATACAATTTAAGGGCTAATCTTTCTGTGTCCTTTCCCTATCTATGAATGTCTAATACACTCATAAGCTACTAATGTCTTTACAATCCTCCCTGAAGATCTCTGGTTCCAAAATCAGGTTTGCCTAATACAACAATGTTCTATATTTAAAATTTACATTTTGCCAATTCACCTTCATCCACTAAAATTTCTCCTCTCCTTAGAACAATGATTCTCAAATTTAGCTGCATGTAGTAACTAAAGGGCTTTATTCAAAAACAAAATAAAAAGCTGTTGTCAGGACCCAACACACAGAGATTCTGATGTAGTTGATCTGGAGGGTAGCCTGGCCAACAAGATTTCTGAAAGCTCCCCAGGTAGTTCTGTTGTACAACTAAAGATGAGAACACTGCCTTAGAAGCCAGATAGCAAGAAGGCAATCCAATGGCCACATCATATAAAGGTACATCAGAATTGTCTGGGAAAACTTTTTAAAAATTCAAACTTCAGAGCATTCCTGAAACATGTTGAATACAAATTTCTGATAATATATGCATTTCTGATGACATAAATATAATATATACAAGTATTATATATGTATTCTATATTTGGCCTTTCTCTCAGATGATTCTAAAGCAGACTGCACATCACCAAAATGCAATGAAATCTGATTACTCAGCATGACCTAAATATAAATCATATTTGTTACTAAACGTTGGTGCTTGCTAGTATTTGTCCTTCCTTCCTCTCCAGCTGCTAGCTGCCTAAAATAGCTCATAGGAAAGGTTTTGTAGGGGAAGATAAAGAAACTGTTAAAAATTAGCAAAGTTTTACAAAATACATGGTGATGAGAAATTTGAATGCATGTTTCTGATTGAGTCCATGCAATAATGTTTTTAGTTTGGCCATTTTATGGCAGAGGACACTGACATTGAGAGGGATAAAGTAATTTTCTGAGTCATGTAACTGAAATTGTTGGGGTAGGAGTCCAGTGTGTATAACGTTAGAGCCTGACATCTTAATTAAACTCTACACTGGGGGATTTCAAAGTGAGATTACCAGAGCACCAGTATCAGTATCTTGTGGGAACTTATTTAAACATTAAACCTGAACCCTACCCAGACTTGCTGAGTCAGAAACTCTGCATGGTCAGTCTGTGTTTTTAACAAGCCTTCCAGGAGATTCGGAGGCATGTTAATATACACTATAGTACTTGCTCATTGAAACCGGAATCCCCTTCTCCAGGACATTGTCATATGAGGATTTTATGTGATTCTTCCTAAAAAGTGAGATGACACATGCACTCAAGTCTTGGATTCAGCTTCAGTACAGCAGATTAGACCTACTAATCAGATGAGTGAAAGAGGCATCAATTCCACCCATAAGGAGCAAAGTAACAGGAAGAAACCACTTCCTCTTGCCTCTGCTCCCCTGGATCCTCTTCCTAGAACTTCTTTCTTCAGCTGACTCCAGGAATGCTGGGGTAGAAAGATTATATGCAGTAGCAATTATTTTGTTGTTATAAATTATTTACCATGTATGCCTCATTTCTATAATACATAATAATCATGCACATGATTGCAAGAGCTTTTAATCATTTTACTTCAACCTTAAATCCTTCTCTTGTATGTGCAGTCCTCTCAGATTCTGAATGATTCTCAATATTAAAACAATTATTGTGGGGGCCGGAGATGTAGCTCAGTGGTAGAGCACTTGTCTATCATGGATAATCCCCAGTACTGCAAAAAGAAAAAAAAAATAGAAGGAAAGAAAAAGATGTGAAACAATTGTGAGCCTCACTCCTGGATTTGACTTAGGTTGGTGTTTTGTTTATCTCCTCCATAAACTCATCTATCTAATAACAGGGAAACCAAATTTTATTGTATTTTTCCTATTAAAAGCTGGCATAATCCCTTAAAATGTTTATGTATAAAAATATGTACATGTATTATTACCACATTTGTGTTTTTTTCTCTGAGCTTCAAGTTATAATATGATGCCTCTTCCTTTTGGCCTGTATTTTACCCTAGTAAAGTATGATGGATTTTCCATGTACCTTGCACAGAGCTGCTTTATTGCTACTGTGATAGCATGAAACTGAATGGGAGGTGATATTTCAAGGGAGGGACTAGGAGAGGGCAGTTTGCACATGATAATGGATCTTGGAGAACTCCACTCCTGCCTCCCTCCCTAGTGTCCTTTTAATGATGAAGTCACTGAATAAGTCAACATTCTAGGAGCATTTTAAATCTGTATTAGTGAAACAGCTGATCAGTATGAAATGTAAGGCTAAAGCGAAACTATAGACCTAAGGACAGATAAAATACATCTTGCCAGAGGGTCAGATTTGTTTCCCTCCCTTCCTCCCTCCCTTCCTTCCTTCCTTCCTTCCTTCCTTCCTTCCTTCCTTCCTTCCTTTTCTTATGAACCAAGTATTTATTGAATGTGGTCCAATAGAAAAAAGGCTGGACTTGCAGTCACTCAAATCTAGGTTTGGTTCCCCGACCCACCTTTTAGGAGCTGAATGTCAGCTTGTTTGAACCACTCACTTCCTTTCTTGGTGCTTCAGTTTTCTCATCTATAAAATGGGGATCTGTTGGACCACTGAGAAACTACAGTGAATGAATATGCATGGAAAATCCTGTTGTAGTGCTCAGCCCCTCACTCCATAAATGGATGTCTTATCCATCTATCCCTTCTATATCATTGAACTGATGTTCTCTTCAGAATAAAGGTTCTCTTTCACACTTGTTCAGAAACTTCCAAGTGTGAGCTACCAAAACAACTCTCCCTGACACAGTTTCCCACATTATCAGGCACCATTCAGAAATAGGGCTTGGAAAATTGAATGGTCTCCTCAAGAGGACAGTATTCGATTAATAACTGTGTTGGGGATTCCATTAAATATATATATTTCCCATTTTCTACTAATTTGAAACTGGCTGGAAAAAGGAAGGAATTTCAGAGAACAAGAAGCATTTTCTATTCACTACCCAATTTCTCTGTGATGTGCAATATACTCTGGTATCCAAATCCTTCCCTCCACTCCACCCCCATTCTATTGCTCTCCTCTTTTTCCTTTTTCTCCTTTATCTCCATTGTCAAATGTGTTTTCACCTGAGGGAACAAAAGTAAGCAATGGAGATATATATATATATATTTACGTTTATATATATTTACGTTTATATATATTTAAGTAAACACAGTTTTCATCAGCCTGGAACTTAGAAGCTAATACTGAAACCTGAAGATCTACAAGATTGAACATTCTGAGAGTAAGATTTGAGTATAAACTATCCCCAAGTGGAAATAGGTTCTTGTGTTAGAAAGGGAATGAGTTTTATGAAGCAGATGGTACTCCCTTCACTTTCTGGCCTTATGATCTTGTGGCAAATCAATCAAAGTCCTTTAAGATTTAGTTTTCAATTATACTTCAATGCAAGTTGTTGTGAGGTTTGAATAAAATGATGGAGATTACATGTTCAATATGTGGAAGGTAGCCAACATTTGGAAACCAGGATTATTTTTATTTGAGGTTATTTCCCCACCCTTCTATCTGTTATTAAGCCCTATACTTTGACTTAAAGAATAGAAATTAACTCTGTCTTGTAAGGTTCAATAAGTTTCCATCAATCTACTTCCCCCAATATGGAGTTCAATTGCCAAAATTAATTCTCCAACCTTGGCCTACTCCCAGTTCTCTGGCCCTATCTTTTTCTATATGTAAAGTAAGAGAAATGGAGTGAACAAATCCAGTAATCATACTTCTTGCTTTTGTAGGGTTGGTAGCACACATTGCAATAATAATAGTTTTCTTGACTATTTTGGTAATGTCTACCTCTCAGACATCTGACTGATTTCTATCATGAGATTGCAAATCTCCATGAGAGGCTATTGTGTTCATCCCAACATCTTATGATCTCATACAGTACCTGGAACCTATACAATACTCAGTAATTTTTATGAAATAAATCAATGCACACATCATGAAGATGACATAGTAACTATTGTTCTTTCATTTAATTCTATATGATAGATATTTTTAAATGTTTAATATGTACAAAACCATGTGCTGTGTGGTTATCAAGGTGATTTTGTACTGCACTATATCATTTAATCTTCACAAATCACTAGGCAGACTTTGCCCTGAGGCTCATCTGATAAATAGGGAAAGTAGAATTCAAAAACATTAAGGAATTTCTTTAGGATCTCAAAAATGTGAGTGAAAAGTGACTTAATAAATAATTTTAAAATTAAAGATATGTTATATAATAAGCACTATATATACATATATAAATATATAGAACATATATAAAGATACTTTACATAGTAAGTACTGTATTGATATTTTTTAGTTCTTATAAGGAACGGTTTTTCAGTTGTTACTATTTTCTTCAGCTTTAAGATGAGGAAAAAATGTAGGTGACTCCAAATAACAGAAATAAGTAAAGATTAAGCATTTTGCCTCTGAACTCTGAAAATAAATAGCAGTAGGGGAATTTGAACCCAGGCAGTGTGGCTCTGGAGTCCTTCCTCTTAGTCATCTAATATGGAACTTCGAAGAAATTTATACAAGATTCCAAAGGAAATAATAAATGCTGCCAAACTTTATTTGGCAAGAGCCAGTCAAGTTAGTGAGGTAGTGGCTAAAAATGTGCATAATGGAATTGTTCTGTGTATGGGGTTTATGACAGTATTTGAGATATCTCTGCTTCTCTATCTAGGTTAGCACAATGATGTGCTTGCTGCATTTGGCAAATGCACAATAACTTTTTGTTGATATTATGACTGAGGTATGCATTGTCAACTCCTAACAGAAATCATATCAAAAAAAATTCACAACAAAGCATAAATCAAAGCAATTGTTAATTATTCAGCTGGTCAAATGTTTCTCTTTCCCTCACATGCTTAATATTTCAGAATAAGAGTTTCAGCAAGAGTTTTCTTAGAATTTGTGCTCAACACTTTCAGTACATTACAGTATGATCTCAGTACACTAAAGGTGTTGATCACCTCATCTAAGAAACCAACCAAAATTGTTTGGAATTGGAGCTCTTAAAGGGGAATTCACTCTGTCACATTGTTATTGATACAGAGTAAGAATTCATTCTTATAACTTTGGAGAAGAGTCAGAATTTGGAGTAGGAACAACTAAATTAAAAACCAGTCTATACAGAAGAACACTTTCATCTTTTAATTTAAAGGCTAATTTTAGTTGATGAGCCTCAGGAAATAAAATACCCTAAAATGTATCTATGGAATCTTTCAACTTACTGGTGTATCCATCTATGCCTTCTAAAGTACACTGGCCATAACATCAGGAAACTTCAACCATTTTCAGTTCTAAGTGCTTGTAAAAGAAGACTATGTCAAGTGGGAAATCTCAGAAGTAAGGATGAAGGTAAGAACTCCAGAATTCTTGAGCTTTGGAATGGTGGCTAGTCTATCAAACTCTTTCACTCTTGCCGAAAAAGAGTTGAGCTTTTATGAGCTTTAGCTTCTTACAAATTTCCTGGTTTCAGCCAAATATATTCAAAGAACAGTGGCAATAACTTGAATAGGTTGAAATTCAAAAAGAGAATAAACTCTTCTCTTTGTTAAGATAACAAAGAGAACAAATGGACAACCTCTTAGACTTAAGCCAACAAGTCTTGAACCTGGTTTCTTCTTGTTATTCTTTCCCCTACACTTAGGTTTTATTCTCTTCAACTAGAATATAGGTTTCCATATTCAACTGATTCATACATCACATAGTCAATGCATTTATTAATTCATTTCACAAGTATTAGTGAGCAACTACTCTGAATAAGAGAATATGAAAACTTGAATTTACCACACCAGCACTATATAGGAGATGCTCAGTAGGTTTGGTTTGAATAATGTAATTTTCATCTCTTATCATTCAGGTTTATCATACACAGAGTATCTCAACTTTATTCATCATTCAATAAATTTTATTGATGGTTCTTGTGTTACTACTATGCCAAGCACGAGGGACACAATAAGTCAAACATGTTCCTTGCTTTATGTGGCTTACCATCAACAATGCTGATCAACACATACAAAATTTTATTAGGATATACAGCATAGGGTATATTTTACATCATTCAGTATGGAGAGAGAACTTTGAATAGTCAGGAATTATTTAAAAAATGATATATGAACCGTGACCTGTTAAATAATGAGTCAAACTCTCTAGGTATCTTAGACAAGGTTTCTTAAAGGCAGGCCATGAAACACAGATTTCTGGACTAGTGACTTAATGTGGAGAGATGTATAAGGATTGAGGAGGGGAAGGAGAAGCCAAGCAGCAGTGTGGTCTCAGGCAAAGTGGTACGGAGAGTAGTTTCAGCCAGATCCTTCAGTGGAACTGTGGATTGTGTGCCTTGCTTCAGAATTGTCTTGAGCTCCGGAATGGCAGCTGGTCTTTCAAACTCTATCACTTAGAGCCATTGGTTCAAGGGCCCTGGGGCAGGGGTTGAAAAAACTCAAGACACCTTTTTCCAGCAAAACTGGCTGCAGTGACCAGAGAGTTGCAGGTGCTAGGTGGGTTGAAGCCCACAGAAGGAAACAATGCAAAGAATGGACAGGAAAGACTCCCAGGAGATTGAGGAAAGCGTCAGCATTGTCCCTTACAAAGAAAAGAGAAATTGCTCCAGTATGTTCAAAGCTATTATGGTGGACTGAATCCTTGCCAGTGGAAGAACAAAATGAAATGCAGCATGTTGAGAGCAAATAGGGGCTACGAGCTAGGTCGATATGGTCGGGCTGGAGAGTCAGGGGAAGTCATTCATTGGCTGGGTGCAGGCCATGACTTTCTTCCAAGAGCAAAGTTGACCCATGGGCTGTTATAAGCAGGGGACCAACACACTTGGATTTGCATGTAAAAACTTTTTCCAATCATAACATGGAGCATGAAAAGAAATTAATTTTAATAACAAAGGGAAATGTTTGTGCTGTACTGTTCAGTGAAAAAAGGGAGAACAAACTGTTTACCTTTTTAAAAAAGTATGTTAACAGTCCCCACAAAATGGAAGAATTTTGTGCAATTGCTTTGATCTTTGCATTTTTGTCTATTTTCCAAGCTTTCTTCCAAGATTTTCATAAAGAATAAATAGGAAGATATTAAGAAAATATACTTGCAAGCTATAAATCTAACTTTTTGTATCTGGGCAATATCTTATGTGACCAGAAAGAATAACTAAATTCTATGACAATATTCATAATGTACATCACTAGATTCCCCTGGACAACATAAAGATAAACATATTAATAAATTTTTATTAGGGTTGTTAGCTGATGTCATTGGCAAGAACAAATGTACTTGGAGTACTTGCTGAATGCCAGGTCCTTGAGAGTTTATACAAGCAGAAGCAATGTCTTTTTTGTTTATTCTAAAATCCGTAGCACTCAACACAGCAAAGAGCACAAAATATGTGCTAAATAAATAAGGACTGAGTAAGTAAGGAAATAAGACTTTAGAACTACCACCTTCAGATAACTTAGACAAATAAGAGAATTAACAGCCACAGAACTTTAACTTCTTTTAAAAGCACATTGTAATTATTTGTTATACATGTTTTTCCTTCTATATTGTAAAATCTGTGATCACAGCTACTTTGTTGATGACTGTGTTCCTGTTGCCTAGCACAGGGTGTGGCACAAGGTAGGGACTCAATAAATATTTGTGGCATGACTGATGGATAGATATAGACAAAATTCCCAGCAAGGGGTAATGTGTTCAAAGTCCAAAGATACTTGAAGTTCAGGGAGTCGAGGGAAGCAAAATGTACATCTGGTTTAAAGTAATTTACGAAATACAAGGAAAAGAGCAAGCATTTGAACTTGACCTGAGGGAATAGATGGTATTCTCTTAAAAGTAGGGAAGTAAAATGGGAAGTCATCATTTTAGGCAAAAACATAGAATTATTGGAGGGTATCCCATGTGCTTCTGTGGGGTTTTGAGACTCGGCACCTTTTTTGGAAAGTTGGTCCTATTTAAAGAAAAGTTTAATTGTAGGGACCCACAGCTGGTACCTTAAGTGCCAGATGCTGGTTTTGTTTCATAGTTAACGGTGGCGACACCGCTTAATTGTATATTTACAAGCAAACACATGTTGTTTCATGAAAACTACTTGATAATTACACAGCGACTACTGGAACCCCTGATAATTACACAGTTACACGTGTTACTGCTACCAAGTTATCTCCTGATAGCTGAGTAATTAACTTGTCAACTCAGCAAATGGGGCTGGAGGGGAGGTGTCGGGAACACTTACTCCTTTTCATACTGACGTCTATGGGCTCAGTCAGCACTTGTTGAACTTGGTATCAGCCTCCTCCCAGGCTCTTGGCGTAGAACCCATTTCCCCAAATTCCCTAGACCTCATTTCACCTCTTGTGGCTTTTTAGCACATTTTAACCTTGCTGGGAATTTTGCTTGCATCCATCCGTCCCTCACACTGTAAATATGAATTGAGACCCTACTCTGTGTTAGACTATCTCTGGTCATCATTGCTGCTGCTTCACATCACCATGTGCTGTTCCAGAAAGAGTGTGAATTGGGTTGACATTCTGAACTGCTACTCTTCTGGGGTTTCATGCCAGATTCCTACTCTATGAGTGGACTGAACAATGCCTATCAGGGTGGCTGTTGGAACAGCAGATCATGAGAAGCCTGAGCATAAAATTAACACTCAAAAACCTTACCCAACTCTGCAGACGTCAACTGGCCTTCACTGTTTCATCTCTCCATCAAAAGAGATACAAGAGGAACCTCTACTTGGGATTGATAAAATGTCTGAATATGGTTAAAGTTTATAAATAAAATAAAAATTCAGATTTTTTTAACAAGATCAACAGATCTGCCTGGCATGGTGACTCCTACCTATAATCCCAGAGGTTCAGGAGACGAAGGCAAGAGGATCTCAAGTTGAGGCCAACCTCAGTAATCTAGCAAGAATTTGTCTCAAAATTTTAAAATAAAATTTAAAAAGGACTAGGGATATAGTTCAATGGTAACATGCCCCTGGGTTCAACCCCCCAGTACCAAAACACAAAACAAAACCAAATATATAATTCAATTGATCTTTTTTTCAAGATAGATTGAAATTAATGCATTTCACTAAGTGATGTCCCAAATGTCTGATATCACATAGGTAAATAAGGTACATATTAAGATATATAAGCCTTGTCTGTTTGTGATTTAATATAACTGATTTCCAAATTAAAAACTGGGTCACAGTTATGTAAAATAAACCTATTTAGAATGCAGAATTCAGAAGTCCCAAGAGCTTCTGGTCAATGGAGACTTCAGGGTTCATGCTCTAGCATTCCCAGTCACAAAGCTTCCTTGCATAAGGAAGCAGTTCTCAGCCTAGAGAACGGGGTTTCCTATACTGTATAGTCACAGATAAAATCCATGGTGAAAATGACACCAACTTCCAGGATTAAATAAGATACTATGAGGCTGAGGCAGATTAAATGACATCCACATTAATGAAAGTAGGAGGTGACAAAGCTGCAATTTGAACTCAGGGTTCTACCCTCCACCATGTTATTTATATATCATTGCCCTACCTCAAACCAAGTTACATACTTACTTCAAAGCTTGGCATCTGGTGCTTATTTGTCTGTATGTATCAACTGTCTACAATACGATAATAAAATACTATTCCCTGAAGAAATAAAACTAAATTCAATGCCTGCTCTGTGACAGGCACACATGGTATCTATACACATTACCCTACTGGATCATCTAAACAATGTAGGCAAGTCACTGTTGTGATCCTCACTGTGTGCATGGAGAAACTGAGACACAAGAAAGCTCATATAACCTGCCTGAGGTCACACCCCATTAAGTGGCCTGAGATTGGAACCTAAGCCAACTACCTCCAAGAGCCACACTGCTATACACCAGGCTTATTCTGCTGAGTTTTGCTGTTATTCCTACCAGACCTGGCACAGGACTAGAACAAGAGCAAATGTGCTCCTTGGATCCTGGACACAAAGAGCTCACAGTCTCATAGGGAAGACAGGAACAGAAACAAATACCATTCAATACACTGTGGGTTATAATGTGTGGTTGTGCAGAGCCAAGATCCTAAATCCCCATTCTGTCACTTAAGGCTCCTGAGAAAACACAACATAAAAGGCATCAACCACATGTGCTCTGGTTATTCCTTGCCAGGGTTTGTCTAAATCCCTGCCTACTCTGGGGAACTGGAATAGACCACAGGTGGAATAAGTGGATCAGAAGTAAACTTCAGGAGGACTGCCACACTGAGCCCAGAGTCAGTCCCAAATAATTCTCTCATGGTACCGTATTCTCTCATGATACTCATCTAGTCCTGTTTGGCCCTCTCAGTCTTGGGGACTGCTTATCAAAAGGTATATCCAGCACAAATTTTATATCCCAGCCAAAAGGTAGGAGAGAGGGTAACCCACAGCTAGTCATCACTTTGACCCCCTTTGTACTCCAACAAAGGGTCCCCAGAACTCCCCCACCCCCAATTAAAGAAGTGAGAAAAACAGACTGTGTGCAAGATAGAGGTAGGCTGGCCAAGTGCAGGGGAAGCCCAAGAACAGCCATGTGCACGGCCCTAGGGAGGAAGAGAGGAGTCCCAGAGGAAGGGATATTTGAGTCCAGTCTTAAAGGATGAGCAGGAATTACCAAACATGGGGAAGAAGAAAATTCCTAATGGAAAAATGTACAGAGGCATAGAGTAAGAAATGGCAAGAAATTCAAAAATAAGTTCATTGTGCTCCTTGACACCTGGACAGGAAGAGGTCAGTGATAGGAGCTATGGCCACAGAAGTGATGGGGAGAGACTATATTGACTTTTGCTGGTCAAATTGAAAACTTCTCATTTTCCCTAACATTCATCGAAGATCTTGAAAAATGGAACCAACTTGATTTAATTTAATGAGATCAGGAACAGGAAGACAAGAGCCTCTTCCAATGTTTCAGATTAGTATGAGGTTGTGAATAAACCAGAGTCAGAACATGGGGGCTCTATATGAATAATAACCTTCAGGACTTGTGTAAGATACAGGGAGAGAGAAGGTAGGGAGAAAAAAAAAGGCCTTCAGGCCTCCAATAGGATGGAGAACAACACATAGAAACACCAACAAGATGGTTCCTTGAATCAATTCTTAACAAACAGTGGCAAAGCTATGGGCAAGCTTAAGCATCAAAGTCTTGTTCTCCTGATGTAGATGGAATGGGATAGTGGGCAGGGTAGAGGAAAGGGAGATTAACTTTCAGGCAGAGCTCTTCTGCCTGAGTCCTAGTGAGACCCATTGTCAACAGCGTCCAGTGAGGGTAGGTTGTCCACTCTGAGAGAATAAGCCTGTCTGTGTCAGAGGGCCTCACAGGAGGCTTCTGACTGGCTTCTGCTCTGAGCTCCAGAAACTTAACTTTAGGTTAGATTCATCCAGCCAAGGTATTCATCAAAAAAAAATGCTGTAATCTAATCTTTGACTCAAGGCATTATGAAAACAAAAGTATTATTGACAACGACTGAATTCATCCTCTGAAATTATAGAAGCTTAAATAATAGCTAATGTTTACCGAGAGCTCTCTTTATTCCCGGCCCTGTACTAAGGGATTTCTATTTAGATTGCTAATGCAATCTTTGCTGTAATATAAATTTGAATTTAGGTGCCCATCCTCCTCCCAAATTCACTCCCTATAATTCTCCACAGAATTACCAACTACCCTGGGAGCAAAAATAAGTCCATTGGTTATTTGGGCCAAAATGTAATAGAACTTTTATGACTGGAATGGGATGTAGGGCAGTATAATGGGAAATGTTTGGGGCTTTGAAGTTACAGAAAACTGGCTACAGTTCAGTTCCGTGCAACAGAGATGTGCTTACACTCCAGTTCTAAGAAATGTGAACTTGTCATAAGACGGGTGTTGTACGTGGGTGTCAGTGTACAAGGACAAAGGACGATGTGGCATCTACTCTTGAGCACTTTTTAAGCTACTGGGAAGAGGAGGCACCTAAATAGTTACTTTCAAAATAAAGTGGACAATATTAAGACCAGAAACAAGGATATTACCCTGGGGTCACAGAGGAGGAGCAATTAGGCCATTCAAGAATATTCGTGACCAGATCTTTAGAAATAAGGTAGATACCCAGTCAGGAACAATAATAGTCAAATTCCAGGCAGGGAGAATACGATGGCAAAGATACAGATGACATGTTGTGGATCTATGATAAATTAAAAACTACACACATTAAAAAGCAGGGTAAGTTGACTGTGGGACCCAGAGAAAATTTCTTCCCTTTCTGGACCCCATTTCCTCAACATAAAATGAGAATAAATAATGCCTATGTCACTGGACTATTGTAAGAATTAAGATGAAAACCAATAAGTTACCCAAGACAGTGTTTATAAATCAAAAATCTCAAAGTGTGAATGATGTTGCACAAAATACTTACTCCATGTGATGCCAATGTATGCTTTATTTTAAGTTTTATGGTCAGTTATGATCTGGAAGTATTCAGTGAAACTAAACACAAACTTTTAGCAGATTTCTTTAGAAGTAGAGATTTTGAGCTGCTAATTCTCATTGTGGACTGTTGATGGTAGGGGGAAGACAGAGTATATTTAGCTTTCCAAAAATTTTCTCCCTGGTTTGAGCCTAAGAATCTTTTGCCCCATAATAACAGTGGGAAATACTGGTCAACAATGGGCTGGCATGTAGAACACTGGCATAGGGTTAAGCCATCTGTTTCTTACCGTTTGGGGAACTGTGTTTCATTAGTGCATCACTATATTTGAAGCCAGGATTTTGAAGCTCAAGACAGTCTGAGTCACAGTGACTCACTCATATTAGTGATGAGTTCCATATCTTAAGGTTGTTGAAAAGTTTCCCTTCAGCCTAGAACAGGCTGGCTGTAGTTCTTGTCACTTGAGTACCAGGCTCTGGATCATAAGGCATGGCCTTATAAGTAAGTAGGCAGCCAGATGTGGTGGCTCTGACCCTCACAGGAATGGAAAATCACTTAGATTGTCTTCCGGGCCTCAATTTCCTCTTGAGAGAGAGAGAGAGAGAGAGAGAGAGAATACATTTACAATTCGTAACCAATCAGCATTCCTCAGGGATCCCATCACACTATCACATCCTAGGTCAAGCTAAAGAGCACCAACTCTGAAAACCCTCAATTTGGCAAGGCAGGAAGCCACCATAGCAAAGGGAAGAGAATGTAATGTAATGGTTGCAGGTGGATCCAGCCTTCTGCAATACTTGGAGAGCAATGTAAGAGTCCCAGCAAGTGTAAATGAGCCAAGTGATAAGACAGTATTTCTACCTAGTCCAAGGCTCTCTGAAAGAAAACAGAATCTCTAACAGCATGTTTTAAATTAAGTTTGTAGAGGGCAATGAGACTGACAAGGCCAGAAAGAATGCTCTTTGCTTGAGTGCTATTCAACCAGCTCAGATGACCTCTAAATCTCCACCCAGAGGAGCTCCACAGCTATCTTCCCATATATCCAACTGCCCAGAAACCAACGCCACCTGCCTACCCAACACATACCTCCAACTTAATGTGTTTAAAACACAACTTGCATCTTTCCTCCTCTGTAGTTTAAGCCACGGGCATAGGGTTGGGGAGGCAAATTTCTGCACCATGTGTCAGACCAGATGGCTCTGGTCTACACAGAAAAGTCACCAGGACCTCATGCTTCCCTTGCCTCAATGTTTTCACTTGTGCTATCTCATTGAATCCCTAGCAAAAAATCATTAATAAGTAAATGTTATTATTCCCATTTTCACCAAAGATGGAAGTAAACTTGGAAGGTTATATGATGAGTCAAGTTCATGTAGCCAGGAAGTCCAGAGCTGGAATGCCACCTACACTTCACTCTAAAGCCTGTGCCCTTTTAACTAGTCTTTCTTCAGTCCTGGAGATGTAAGAGCGACATTGCAAATGCTGCTAGAGCCCAGGGCCTTCCATCTGGTTCTCAGGAGAGTCTGCTCCTCAGTAGGTGGTGTGGTGCTCTCAGTCAGGAGCAAGCATCTCATAAGGGCTGGCTGTCACTAGAAGAAAGCCATAAAACTGTCAGGCAGGAAAGCAACACTAGGCTACAGGCTCAGGAGCTTTCTCCTGTGACACAAAGGGACTTTACTTCCAGTGCATGTCACCTGAGCACCACACACATACCAGCTTGCTGGATGGCTTTCTTCCTCTGTTCCTTCCTTCTGTCCTTCCTTCTGTCCTTCCTTCCTTCCTTCCTTCCTTCCTTCCTTCCTTCCTTCCCTCCTTCCTTTCTTTCTTTCTTTCTTTCTTTCCATCTACAACCCCTTCTCTCATTCTCACACACCTCTGCCCACTTTCATTAGACACTAGAGAAAGGTGCAAGGTTTATTCTAAAGTTAAAAGAGTCAACAGCTATTCCCAGCTCACATTTGACCAGTAACAGTTCTCATTTATTCAGCACCTTCATGAAATGGTGATCTGCAGACCCAACCCAATTTATTTTCAAAACAGTTATCTGAAATGAGTTTAAAAATTCTAGTTTAGAGATGAGGAAGCTGAGGCACAAAAAGTTGAACAATAGTTTGAATTCACACACAAACAAGTGAGTAAGAGAATAGGGGTCAAGACACCAGTACTTGCTGCAAACTGAGGTCTCCAGGCTATGGAATCTGGACTTCCCTGGGACCCAGGCTGTCTGCAGGTCTATCTCTGCAGGTGTGGTTCTGGATGGACAACCTCCTGACAGCACTCTTGGGGAAAAAAAAAAAAAAAAGCATTTTTAAAAGTCATTGTCTCTTCTGTTGCCTTAAACTTACACAGCACAGCTGGGAAAGTAAGTATATCAAAGAGAACTCTTATCCCTTTACTATGGAACATGAAAAACTCAAAGGGATGATATTTCATCCCTGTGCACCTGAGAGGTGTGTGAAGGAAGCAGGGAACATTTCCAGCTGCCAAGAACAGTGCCAGAGTCCTCCCACCAGCGCTGCAAGACTGACACCGTGTGGCCAAGGCAGCTTCTCAGGCCTTCCCCAAGTCACCTCCCACAGCCTGGGGTCAGAGGCTCACCAGTCCTCTTGAACTTCCTCAGGAGGGAGCTGAGGGACTGAACAGCAAAGAAACAGCCTTTGGGTTGGGAGGGGGCTGGTAGAGTACATTTGTTCTACAGAAGATAAACATGGCTGCTACAAAGAAGCAGCTACAAAGTTGGTTTGTGATAATGGTGGACAAGACACTTTTCTAATCTTTGCGTTTATTCATTAGTTTTTATAGACTTCATTTTGGTCCAAATATATTTTAGGCAAATTTTAAAAAGCAGTGAAATTCCGTTAGCTATATCCACTTTGTGATTTGGTGTGTGAAATGAAGCAAAGGAAAATGATGGTAGATAAAAATATAGATCCAAAAATGAAACAGGAGAAAATGGTCAAACCAAAATTGTGACTCAAAGCTGGGGGAGGGACATAGATATCTTTATATTTCCCGTAAGCCAATGGAAGATGGAAGCCTCATTGATCATAGTCTAGGAGACAGAAATGAACCATAACTACCCCTAATACTAATTACAGAAGGAAAAAAATCCCAATGTCCTTGTCCTGTGCAATATGTAAAGGTCTCTAGTGGCATGGATACACAGATGAGCATAGCTGGATGGGATGATCCTTTAAGCACAGCAACTCACAAAGCACTCACAGTGGAATTCATTCCCGCACTTCTGCAGTCTTAACGTAGTTTGAGGTTCTTTTTTTCCATTTTGGTTTTGATTGTGTGTGTGTTCAGAATGCTTTGTGCTTCCCCTTTAAATAATTGCTGCCAATTAGTTTTGTTTGGCTAAAATGCAATAAGATTCCATTTTAAGAAGTCGATGCTAGGCTTTTACTGAGGAACACAATAAATTAATCATTAAATCAATTGTATTGATTGATACTTGCAAGACATGAAAAATTGCAATGCAAGGAATATTTCCACCAAGGAATAGAAAAGGACTTCAGCTTCCTAGGGGAAGGTGAACTGCCATTCTCCTAGTACTGGGTCATTTCTTCCCTGGGATGTTAACTTCATTTATCAACTCTAAAATGAATATGGTGACCATTTAATTTCAAACATCTACCTAAATAAAAGCTTCCATTTATTAAGTCTCACTAAGCACTCTACACCATGCTTAGTGCTTTCACGCATTATCCCTCATAATCCTGACAATAAATCTGGAAGGAATGCATCCCTATGCCCACCTTTTAAAAAGAATACTGAGGCTGATGGACATAAGAAAGTTGCTCAAGGTGACCCAGCTAATAAGAAGGGATGTCCCAAATTAAACCCAGTTCTGAGTAAGTCCCAAGCCCTGGCTCTGAGCTCTGAATTATAATTTAATAAAATTATCAGTACAACCACTTTGGAAAACAACATGGAGATTCCTCAGAAGACTAGGAATGGAACCACCATAAGACCCAGAGACCCCACTCCTTGGTATTTATACAAAAGGACTGAAACCAGCACACTATAGAGATACAGGCACAACATTGTTTATAACAGCACAATTCACAATAACCAAGTTATGGAACCAGCCTAGGAACCCATCAACAGATGAATGGATAAAGAACGTGTGGTGTCTTTACACAATCCAGTTTTACTCAGTAATAAA
Organism: Urocitellus parryii; assembly: GCF_045843805.1. NCBI lineage: Eukaryota > Metazoa > Chordata > Mammalia > Rodentia > Sciuridae > Urocitellus > Urocitellus parryii. The sequence goes on along the minus strand of NC_135541.1, from coordinate 42,527,458 downwards.
GAAGAATAAAATGACAGCATTTGCTGGTAAATGTATGTAACTGGAGAAAATCAAGCTAAGGGAAATAACCAAGACACAGAAACCTAGGGCAGAATGTTTTTTGTCTCGTGTGTGAAAGTGAGAGGGGGAGGGGAATATAAAAGTTGGGAATCTCATGAAAACAGAAGGGAGACCAGTAAAATACAGAAAGGGGATTAAGAGAGAAGGAAGGGTAGATGGGGAAGTACTGGGGAAGAAAATCAACCAAATTATGCTAAGTCCATATACTATACAATTATACCACAATGAACATATATAATTATAATGCATTCATTAAAATAATAATAATAATGGAAGGGAAATGAGTAAGTCAAGTGGATCGGGAGTAAGGAGGAAGGAAGAGAAAGGGAAGGTACTGGGAAATGAGGTTGATCAAATTATTTGAAGTGCATTTATAAATGTGGCATAATAAATCCCACTATTATACATGACAATAATGCACCAATAAAAATAAAATTAAATAAGGTGTTTCATACACATAGGGTAAAAAATGAATAGGTAGGTATGAAACTCCATATTATTCTGCCTTTTTTCCCAGGACTGTTCACACTCCCTGCGAGTGGGCCAACATCATTGCAGGGAAATCAAATGTTGGAGCCAAGATAAGGTTTCATTTGGGAGGAACAGAATATTGGTTATCGAGGCCTTAGACAATGAGTGGAGGTCCAAGTTGAGAACTAAGACACCAAGGAGAGGCCAGTGCAAAGTCCTGAAATGACAGCTTCCCTAGAGATGAACACCTGGGGGGGTAGGAGGCACTGGGGGCACAGGGTATGCTGTTTCTCACAAGAAGTGACAGAAACTGTCATGACTTTGGGCATATTCAGATGCAGTTTTCAATCTAAAAATCCAGACCATGAGTCTTGAGCATGTCACCTGACAGTCTCTCAGACTCAATTTCCTCACCTGTTAGGTGGGGAATAGTCACGGCTCCCTCAAAGTGCTGCTGTGAGGTTCAAGTATGATAATGTGTGCAAGACTCTTAAGGGAGCATATGGTACAGAGCAGGTAGCTACACAGGGCAACTCCCTTCTCTCCTCCTTTCATCTCTCTTGGCAGAGTTTCTGTGCTGAACTTACAGGGTGTTCTCATCCCCACCTTCCCCAATGGTCCTGATCATTTCATCTTAATACACTCTAAACAACATTTCATCAGTCCTCAAGGGATCTCTCCTGGTCTGCCACCTGTGACCTAGGACAAAAGCAGAGTCCCTTGGATGACAGTGAGGAGGGATGGGGATGGTGGGGAGGAGGGGTATTGATGCTGATGGAGTGTCGGCTACTTTGTTGGGCTCTGCCAATTTTCATAGGGATAGAGCAATCTGGTCTCAGGAGACGGTACTGATCCTCAAGAAAGTGAAGACAGAAGGGAACCTATGCTGGTCTCTCCTGCAACCTTCTTTTTACAGAAACCAACCCTCTTTCCTGCTTAGCATAGAGGAAACCATCTTTTCAGAATAATGTATAAGGAAAATTTCCTTGCAAGGAAGAGGGGGCACTATTACTTGACAAGATACTGGCCACAAATAAAAAGGGGGTTGGGGGGATCAAGTCAGGTTTTAGTTTGCTGGGTAAATGCTTTCTACAGATGCATCCCCATTGATTGATCTAAAATTTAAAAAAAAAAAGTGTTGTTTTATTTCAGCTACCATCTCTTGAAAAGGGCAGAACTAAAACGAAATGAAGAAAAGTTTTGATTGCAGTGACAACAGCATTTCAAGGCTACCTGAGCACTCAGCTGTGATTTGAAATTCTGGTACCAGACACCATTTGCAATTCTAGGGAGGAAGAGGAAATGGCCTTATTCAGGGTATTCCTTTTCCCTTCTTGACTCCATTTATTTTATGGTTCAGACTTCATGCCAGAGCCATTTGGAGTCTTCAAGAGTTTAAATAGTGATGTCCAATTAATAAGACATAAAATCCTGTAGCTTCCTCACTGCCGTGCATTTAGCTGGCCCTTCTCTGTTCTGAATGCTTAATAGATAGGAGACACTTGGAGGCCTGCATCTCTGCATTGAGCTGAGGATGGAAGCAGTCAGAGTGGCCTCTGGCATAGGTTCCTGTGTTTGGAACCCTTTCCCAGGCCTATGGAAAACAGTCATGTCAAGAATTACAGCTCCTCATGGACATCATGTCTATAGCTGGAACAGAATGAAAGTTTGGTAGTTTTAGTCTTTCCAAGATATTCTGGAACATTCCATCTGTGAATTTGTATCCTTTTCTTTTTTTCAGACTGCAAAGTCCCCCGTATTATTTTAATAATGAGAAATTCAGTTGAGGGATTAATGAGATAGCACTGCAGTGTTCAAAGAGATGATTAAAGCTGTTGTTTTTTCCTAATGATGCATTCATCTCTTTCAGAATTGATTATTTTTCTTAAAAGGTTCATGTTTAGAGTTTAGATTTCACTTTTACTTGAACAGACTCTAACCAAGAAAGCATGGTTCCAGGAATATTTGATTATATTTAATATGAGAGTCCAGTAACTCTCTCCTCTGCTGCTACTTTGGTTTGGGTTTTATCAAGTGGGTGTTAGGTGAGAACAGGTATTCCCTGCCCAGTTTAGAAAGAGTGGCAAAGTCTTCTGAGGATGGGGGTGGGTCTGGGGCTTTTAGTTTGGGGGAGGGAGTGGAAAGAATCTGCAAGTTCTTCCCTCCATAATTTGCAGATTACACAAACCCTTGTGCTTTTAATAGATGTCTCTTCATTAGACAGGACAACAGAATAAATTAATCATCCTCTATTATCCTTGAGAGGCAAAGCCAACTTTTTCCCAAAGACATTGTCACATCAAGCAAATGCTTTAAAAATAATTAGAAGCACAGGCTTTATGGGAAATCTCCAGATTCCTCCTCCTGCCAAAGGAGCTCCAAAAGATGAGGCTTTGCTTGGGTGGCTGTGGACTCTTCTAACAGGTGACCAGATTAAAGATGGCCAATGACATCCCAGATGAAAAAGCTGGCCAACAGCAACACCAAGAAGTCCTGATGGATGCAAAAGCCTCTCTGCATGCAATATAGTCTTTTCTCTGTTTTACACTTTTAGTACATGTTGGAAAAACCGCTACATAAGCAGGGGGTGGAACACTGGTTTTAAAAACACGTTAGACTTTTTGAGGAGGGTAAGAGATACTGTTCACCTTGACATAGACAAAACTTCTCTTTAACCAGAACCCTGTCTCTGAAACCCTTGAAAGAGGACATCTTTGCTTTTATGAACAGGATTTTTGTTTTCTTTGTTCATTCATTGTTTTGTTATTGTTTTTTGTTTGTTTGTTAGTTTGTTTTTTTTTTTTCCTGTCCAAGATAGCAAACACCAGTATTCTAGACTGATTCTGATTTTGCTAGATGAAAAACTGGAGTACTGGAGAAACCATATTACAATGTTGACCGGGAATTCAAAGATAGGACTATATTTTCTCACATAAAATGATGATGTGCTTTACTATTGACAGTGCTGTGCCTGACACTTAGTAGGCTCTTAGTAAAATATCATTGCAAATCGGAACTTCAGCTTTCTCATCTACAAAAGGGGGGCTAGCAATACCTATACCATAGTGATTAGCCCCATTTAATAAGAGCCTGTATGTGTCATAGTCTATGCTCAGTGCTTGATTCGAAAACGCTATTTGTATAAGTACAGAATGAAAGAGAAATGAACAAAAACATAACACAGGTGAGGAGGTTTTAATGTAGCACCTTGAATGCTGAAGTAAGCAACCTGAGTTCTGATCCCAGCTTGGTCCCTTGCTCACTCAGTGACTTTGGGGAAATTACTTAACCCAGTTTGGCTTCCAATTGTTAATCTGTGAGATGTGATATTAATAATTCCTACCTCATTGGGTTATTATAAAGATTAAATAAGATGATGTATTTAAAACTCTTAAGAAATTGCCTACATATAGTAAGTACTCAATAAATCTCCATCAGCAACTTGGCTGGACTTCATGAAACTCAGTGCCTGGAATGAACTCCTCAATACCTTTCCCTGATCAAACCATATTGGAAATGATATTTTTATTTTTGGACATAATAATTTAAACAGATGTTGTATATCCAAAAAAGAATCCCTGAGAAAATGGAATCAGATTTCTGAAATCATGTCATATGAAAAATAATTAGATGACTTCATATTTTGTTTTAAAAAATCATCACTATATACTTATTTGAAGAGGGATTCAAGTACCTAAGAAATTTTAGGGCAAAACTATAACCATATATGCCAGTGAGATGGACATCACTTTCGATTAGAAGAGAACTTTCCGATACTTAAGGCTTTCTGGAATGTTCTCTTTCACGTAGAAACTAATCTCCTGCCACCGAGTTTGAGTCAACATTCTCTCCATGACATACATCTAAGCATAAAGTTGAAGACTGGACTTTCTTCAACCTGAAACATTTTGTGACTCCACCTAATCATGAATGATTTGACTTTCCTAATTTTATACATTGAATGGCAAAAATCCAGCAGATTCCTGCTACTTAGTGGTAAATGTGTGCTACAGACTTGTCCTGCAAATTCCATTCCATTTATAGAAAGTCATCATCTTACTGAGAGCATTTCCAAATGTCCTTCCTCGTGTACAAGGCCAGCCCCTCTACTTTTCTTCTTGATTCTGTCTCCCTTGTTTCTTGGATTGGATCTTAATTTTCTTCCTATGTTTTGGTCTCTTATTACCTAAAACGTGCTTGGAGCTCTTCTGTGTTGTGCTCTCTCTAGCTCTTCATGTTTCTTCTCTTATCTGGGTCAATAATGTGCTTTGTTTCTCTGGTTACTCAACTCTCATTTACTTCTCAGTATGCCCACACTCCTAACACTTGACTAAAACAATTCCAGCTAACATTTCTCAGAGCTTTCATGTTGCCAAGTCCAATAGATATCTCCATGCCTCTGCACATGGCATGTCTCCTGCCCTCATCTTTCAAGCTGATATCTCTCTGCTTACCACCAATTAGATCCAATGTGGGAATAGAGAGAGATCTCCTAAACATAGGGAACAGATTATCGATATCATAGAGGCAAGAGATTGAAAGAACATGTAAGAGAAAGGATGAGTGATTTATTCTGAATCACCTTTGGTATGAATGGTGATCACAAATGGTGGTCACATTCACATATTATGGTGACGCATAATAAAAATTTTGCAAGACATTAAATTTCAGGCTAAAGAATTAAAAATTAATTATATCCACAAAAAAAAGCATTTCATGTTTTTTAGTAGAAAACTGTCATGACCTTCAATTATGATATATTGAATACAAACTTCATGGTAGAAGGTTATTGCCACAGTTCAAATCCATTGGTTTTCTCTATCTTGCTTTTCACTTCCCATATAATATATGCATTGTCTCAATTGAGGAGATGGTGGGCACTTGCTGGACTTCAGAAGCTCACAACATCACCATTACCATGAAAAAAAAATCTTCTCCACATATGGACATGGAGATAGGTAGTCCTGGAGATGGTTTGCAGGAGTGGGTGGCTAGAGAAAAGACATGAAATAGGTGTGGGCACATAATAAGAATTTCAATTGTCTTTCAACTCTTTTGACAGTACTAAAGAGAAAGACATCATATTGGTACTCTATATCTTCAGCATCCCTCTAAAGCTTGCTCACCTCTGTTTTTTGGCTTCTTTTATTTAATTATTTTTATTTGTTCTTTTTTAGTTATACCTGGCAGCAGAATGTATTTTGACATATCATACACACATGGATTATAACTTCCCGTTTTTGTGGTTGTACATAATGTGGAGCATCTCTATTTTTAACGGAGAAAGGTGCCTCAGGCATATAGTCTTCCAGACCTTAGGCCTACAGCAAGAATTTAATACCACTGTTTTGTTTTCATTTATTTATTGTTGTTATTACTCTCTATTTATAGTAAGTAAAATTGCTTTTCCATTTATGGTGGTATTTATACATCTTACTTTTAAAATAAATTCATGCAAAGTAACAATTTTTTAGGGAGAGGAGTCAACATACAGAAAACATGTTTTAAAGTACAAGTGCTAAACAGAAATAGTGAAAACGTGAAAAGGAATACCAGAGATTAGAGTTTGGAAAACCATACCTTGGTTAAAAAAAAAAAAAAAAAAAAAAAAAAAAGATTGACTTTAGAACCAGACAATATTGGTTTAATAAAATTCCAACACCGAGTGTGAAAAGACTATTCTTATCTGTTCTACTCCCTGAAGCATGACTTGATGAGTCTAAGATTTAATGATTTATTCAATGTTTAACCTGTTTCCAGGTGGCTTCTGATCTGCTATTTCTTCAACTTCTCTGGTTCCTGTGCAGGATTTTCCCACTGCCTTTGGTTTCTTAGTGCCAGATGGTTTTTCCCTAACCTTTGGTTAGTCCCTTGAGCCTCATTATGGTCATTCTGAAAGCAGTAGACACAGAAAAGACCCTAAGACCTTCAGACAAATGCTTGTATTATTCTGGGATTTCTATTTGGCATGTGAGAGTGGCTAATAAACTAGCATCTAAATGGGAAAACAAGTTAAAACTCAAAACCTCAAGTGAAGAACGATTAAGGGAGGAGAGCAGTCATGGAACCAATACTTCAGAGAAGAATAAATTCAGAACAGTAAGCCCAGGAGGGTACAAATAGATCAAAGTCATGCAAGGTACGATCTTGGCAAGTCCTTCAAATCTCTAGCTAATTTCTATTATTATTAGTGAGAATGTAGGAAGTTGCCATGTAGAAATGATATGTGCAGCCACAAAATACCTGTGTCAGGTCCTGATTCTCTGAATCATAACCCAGTAGTCTTTCCTCTGCACCCTTCTGTTGGTGCATTGCTACCCTCCTGCCCAATGGTTTCCCAAGCCTCAAAACCTCATGAGACCATGATCTTCTGACCTATGTTTAGTTCCACAGAATATGCACAGGAACTAGACCTCAATAAAGCTCCTAAAGCCATTAATCCTTAGAACCAGAGGATTCTAGGGTCTGAAAAGAATTGAGAGAAGCAAAGAAAGTTCTTATTGTATTTTCCCAGGTTACATGTCTTATTGTGGGCAAAATTGGGACACAAATAATAACACTATATAATTTTATTGAATGGTTATTGAGTCAGATATAGTGAGCTGTGATCAGTCTTCACAATCAATGTTTCATTTATTGCTCCCAATAGTTTTGAGGTACGCACTGTTTTAGTCAGCTATTTCGCTGCTGTGACTAAAAGACCTGACCAGAACAATTGTAGAGGAGGACACGTTTATTTGGGGACTTACAGTTTCAGAGGTCTAAGTCCATGGAGAGCCGACTGCATTCCTCAGGGCTCAGGGTGAGGCAGGACATCATGGCAGAAGAGTGTGGCAGACGGAAGCAGCTTACATGGTGAAGGAAGCAGAGAAAGAGAGACTCCACTCTCCATATACAAAACATAGCCACACCCCCAATGAACCACTTCCTCTAGCCACACTCCACCTGCCTCCAGTTATCACTCAGTTAATCCCACCAGGGATTAATTCACTGATTAGTTTAAGGGTATAATCCAATTATTTCTCCTCCAAAACCTTCTTGTATTGTCTCACCCATGAACTTTTGGAGGACACCTCTCATCCAAACCATAACAGGCATCATGAGCTTTCCTTTTTCAGATGAGAAAATGGAGAGCTTGGAACATTTATCTACCCCATCAGAGGCCATGCAGAGAGGTAATGAGTGGCAGAGCCAGGATTTCAACCCAGCCTGTCTTTTAACCAATACCCAGAACCCTGGGTATACACAGCATTTTTGCTACTCAAACTCCCTCCAACATAATAGAGCACTTTGCTGTCACTACCTAAAACATACCTGTCCTTGTTATTTTAAGGTCTCCCAGAGAATAAAGAACTTCAGAAAATCAAGAATTTTTTAAAGCCTAAAGTTTCATAGCATTAAACTGATATCAGGGAATTCCAGCCTTGTGCTAAAGATGCTGCTATGATTTGAGTGTGATCTGAATGTCTCCTGTTGTGATTAAAGCAATTCAGGGTGGTGGTGAAACCTTTAGAAGGTGGAGCCCAGGTCCTTAGGTCATTGTGGGAAGGAGGTATTTTAGGGCATGTGACCTCTTGGTAGTTCTCATGTGACCTCTTGAGATCTTATAAGAGGATTATTATAAAGCAGGTTCTGCCATTTCTCTGTTTTTCTCTCTACTCCTATTTGAAATGAGATCTCCACTCCTGTCATTGGCATGCTACCATCCATCACCCTTATTTTGAGGGCCAAACCAATGAGGTCCAGTCTTAGATTTTGAACCTCTAAAACTGTGAGCTAAATAAAACTTGTTTTTTATAAAGTTAGCTGTCTCTGGTGGTAATGAAAAACTGACTAGTACAGATGTTAAATTTGAAAAGAGCATTTTTTTCCTAAAGGGATTAGAATTTATCAGGAAGCTATCTAATTAAGCCTCAGGAAAAAAAACAAGTTAATGACAAATGCGCTGAAAACATACATTGGTGAAAAGATAGCCTTTTCAACAAATGGTGCTGAGAAAACTAGAAATCCATATATAGCAAATTAAAATGAAACAACGATCTCTCACCTTGCACAAAATTCAACTCAAAGTGGATCAAGGACCTAGAAATTAGACCAGAGACCCTGCACCTAATAGAAGAAAAAGTAGGCCCAAATCTTCATCAAGTTGGATTAGGTCCTGATTTCTTTAACCAGACTCCTAAAGTGTAAGAAATAAAATCAAGAATTAATAAATGGGATGGATTCAAACTAAAAAGCTTTTTCTTAGCAAAGGAAACAATAAAAAATGTGAAGAGAGAGCCCACAGAATAGGAGAACATCTTTCCTACATATACATCTGATAGAGCACTAATTTCCAGGATATATAAAGAACTCAAAACACTCAACACCAAAAGAATAAATAACCAAATAATGGGTTAAGGGAATAAACAGACACTTCACATAAGAAGATATACAACTGACCAACAAATATAAGAAAAAAAATGTTCAAGTTCACTAGTAATTAGAGAAATGCAAATCAAAACTAAGATTCTATCTCACTTGAATCAGAATGACAACTATCAAGAATGCAAGCAATAATAAGTGTTGGCAAGGATGTGGGAGAAAAGGTACACTCATACATTGATGGTGGCACTGCAAGTTAGTACAACCACTCTGGAAATCAGGTTATAAAGATTCCTTTAAATATGTGGAATGGAACCACCATTTTACCCAGCTATCTCACTCCTCAGTCCATACCCAAAGGGCTTAAAATCAGCATTCTATAGTGATACAGACACATCAATGTTTATAGCAGCTCAATTCACAATAGCTAAACTGTGGAACCAACCTAAATGCCCTTCAATAGATGATGGATTAAGAATGTGGTATATATACACAATGGAATATTGCTCTGATTAAAAGAAAATAAAATTGTGGCATTGGCAGGTAAATGGATGGAGTTGGAAAACATCATGCTAAATGAAGTAAGCCAATCGAAATAAACCAAAGGCCGATGATGTTCTCCCTGATTAGTAGATGCTAATCCATAATGGGGCTGGGGACATGAGAAGAATGGAGGAATTTTTATTAAATAAAGGGGAAAGAGAGGAGGGGAGGGGACATGGGCATAGGCAGGAAAGATGGTGGAATGAGATGGACATCATTATCCTAGGTACATGTATGACTGCACATATGGTTCAACTCTATATTATATGTCACCAGAGAAATGAAAATCTATGCTCCACTTGTGTACAATGAACCAAAACGTATTCTACTGTCATGTATAACTAATTCAACAAAAAAAAAATATATATATATATACAAACACATGCTCCTAAAGAGAAACATCAATTATTAATCTTGATTTTGAATTCAATTTAACAAGGATATTTCCAACCAAGAATATTATGTTTGCATACAAAATATATTTTTCTTTTTAGCTGTTACTAACTCTACAATATATGAGTGATATAAATAAAGAAAGAAAAAAAAAATTAAGATTTAATCCTGCTTTTATTACTATAACTCCAAACCAAAGGGGAGAGATTTCAATTTTGTTCAACTGTGCTATGCTAAGTGAAGCAGGTATTGCTAGAGGCAATTTGGTTTAGTTGGCTTAATTCAGAAAGCATAAGCTTTGTTGTCACCCATTTGTTCAATTTACTATTTTTAAGGAGCATCTACTATATGTGAATAAGCTATTTGCAATCACTAACTTCTTACAGCAATTCACAATGTGACACAGTGAACACTATGCAGAGGAGTTTTAACAGTTGACATTCTGAACACCACCTATATAGAAAGCCCTGTAGTCAGTATCAAGAATGTTGATATGAGTAATAAATAAATAAATAAATAAATAAACAAACAAACAAACTTCCCTTGTGTAAAAAATATGTAGACTGGTGGAGAGACAAAAATGTGAGGCTCAATGTGATTATCAAAGCTTTCATAGTCAATACCTAATGTTGACGCAGTGGGAATCAGTACCAAATTTTTCCTGAATAAGGGGCCAGGAGTGGAATGAGAAAAACAGGAAGAAAACACCTCCTGCTTATATGTGCTAGCAAGAGAATTCTTCTTCAAAGTCTCTCCAAATGTTCTTTTCTTCTTTTTTTCTTTTTATACCTATGATAAATTTTTTTAAATAAACTTTTTTTCTCTAGACAATAAAAGAGAAAAGCTGTATAATTGCTAAAATTTGGTTGCATTTTTTCTGACCTCTTTGATACAGTTTTATATTTTGTTTTATTGTTCTTATACACAATTCAATAAATTGAATTAACATTTGCTGTATGCCCTCCACATGCAAAATATAGAGCTGACTATGACATTACCATCGTCCACATTCTGGTAATAACAACAATCTAACGAGTGTGTGTTGGATGCTGTGAGGAGTGCCCCATTGAGAAATGTGGGTGAAGGGAGCTCCAGAGTGGAGACAGATTTCCCTCTGCTCTGCTACACATACAAATATGAATCTCAGTAATCTTTTCTCTCCCCCCACTCCTTTTATTATTATTTTTTGGGGGGTTCCAGGAATTGAAACCAGGAATGCTTTATCACTGATGAACTTCCCAAGCCATTTTTTTTTTTAATTTTGAGGCAGAGTTTTACTGAGTTGCTTAGGGCCTCACTAAGTTGCTGAGGCTGGCTTTGAACTTGTGATCCTCCTGCTTTGGTCTCCCGAGCCACTAGAACTACAGGCATGCACCACCATGCCTGGCAATCTTTGTCTTAATATTATAATAAAGTCATTTTCTATGCTGAGAATTGTTTTTTGTAAGATTCTTAAAATGTTCTACGAAATGAATTAACTGTCCTTTAAAGAGAACTTCAGTTGTTTTAAAATATTCATGATTATAAATAACTCTTAAATAAACATCTTTCAATATTAAACAATTCTAACTTTTCCTTTGGCCTTAAAAATACCATTAGTGGCTCAATGTGTTCCAATTTCTTCCCCAAAACCACTTCCCTTATTTTACATACATGAGAGCTGATGCCCAAAGGCATTGAGCTGTTTGGCCATGCTAAAGCAATTAATAAGCCGTTGGCTTGGAGTCTGGAATGCAGATCAAGTAGTTTCCAGGGTGATGCCCAAGGACTTCAGGAGAAAGATATTCCTTAAGATCAGGGTTTTTCAACCTTAGTGCTATTGATATTTGGGTCAGATAATTCTTTCTGTGGGCCAGTGACCTGTATTTATAGGATATTTAGCAGTAACCACACCCTCAACACAATCGATGCCAGTTGTAGCCACTGCACATACACCAGTTATGACAAACACAACTGCCTCCAGACATCACTAAATGTGGTATGTGTGTGTGTGTGGCGGGGGGGTTTAACAAACTTGCCCCCTGCTGAGAACCAGTGCTGTAGGAGACTCCTGCAGCAATGGCCCTCAGTGTCAGCAATACCAGTTGGAATGCATCCTTTTGTACAATGAAAAAATTTCAACTCACAATTGTACGTGGACCAAAGAAACAAGTATAACTTACATATTAAAACTTAGCAAACTCATGCTAAAATCCCTATAAAAGCCTCAAAAATAGAGTACCCTAAAGGATAAGAGGAAACCTATTATTCTGGAAGGCTTTTAGGATTCATCCTGTGTCCAGGAGAATATATGATCCACATTGACTGTAAAAGGAAGGAAAAAAACATAGAAACAGACGCCAAATCCATGTCTCATACAGTCTTCCAAGCTGTGCATCTCCCAGGATTTCTGTGAGAAGACAACTACTTGGAGAGCTTGTCTACCTGGCACTGGTGTTTAGGAGCCCTTAGGTAGTGAAGCAGGGTCTCCAGAAGACTGTGCTTCTCAGCAGGGGAGACTGTAAAGCTGCAGGGATCGATTTCAGCTAATGCACAGGTGTCTCCTTTCTTAGAACACAGAATTAAGGAAACCAAAATCTTGTAATAGACCTCATGTGTGCTTATTGGCCATGTCTCCTCTTGCTTTCAAAGGACCATGAGGAAAAAAAAAAAAAAAAAAAAGTGCTACTGGATCTTCCCAAGCCCATTCAGCACAAAGTAAGCAGGTTTTGGCAAATATATGTATGCTCTCATATGTGTATAGAAAAAAAAAAAAAGAATCAGAACACATTAGAAATTGGCCTGAACACTGGATTAACTGTCACTTGATGCATAGGTTTAGCTTCTTTGTCAAAGGAGGCCAGGGCTGCTGTCCTTCTCGTTCATCTCTGAATCCTGTGTCATTTGCATTCCAATAACTGAATTTCTGACCAACAACACATAGACTCCTAGGTATAGCAGAAGGAATTACCAGCTGAGTGCTCCTGGGCAGACTCCTTTACTTCTCTAAGCTGATTTGCTTAACGGAGTACCTAATTCTCCAGGTTGCCTTAGGACAGAGTAAGATGATATATAACTATATAGCACAAGATCTGCTGTATCATAAATCAATAAATGTTGTTCTTTTTTCCCCTTTATCACTCTTCACTAGCCAAAATTGAATTAGGCAGCACTCTTCTCATCTTGGAGGACTTTTTGACATTTTGCAAAATACACTCTTGAGTTAAAATCCAGGATAGAGTTGGATGGTAGCCTCCATGAGTGAAAGGATCATCCAATCTTATTCTCTATTACATTAATGACAGCTTGGTGCTTGGCATATATTAGTTTTGTCCAAAAAATCTTTACTAAAAGAGCAAAAATATGAATGAATAAATTGACCAGAGAAGAGTGTTGGTCTCAGGAAAGGAAAAAATAACATTTGTTCGGTGCCCATCCTGTGTTAATATTCTTGGTATAAATTCACCAGTTACTGATTTATTCCTTTTTTTTTTCAAATTATTCTCATTTTTCAGAAAATGAAACTGGTGGCTTAAGTAACTTGGCAACTAGGTAGGTTTGGCTGAGTTTGCAAGTCACGTTGGTCTAATTCTAAGCCAGCTATGGAAAACCATGAGATTAGGAGCTATTTAAAGTGGGAATCGATTCTTAATCATCTTTATATTCTCTCATAAGTTGAACTGTGTTCTCCCAAAAACATGTGTTGAAGTCTCAGCCATTTGTAACACATAAACACTTTATTTGAGAATAAGATCAATGTAATTAGTTAAGATGAAGTTAAACTGGAGCTCTTCATCCATTGATATTTGCATATTTCTAAGAAGAGGAGAGAGACAAATAGGAAGAATATGGACATGCATGATGGGGGAACAGAACATTGGGAGGGAGATGCATCTAGAAGTCAAGGAATGCCATGGGTGGCCAACAAACAACCAAAGCTAAAAGACACAGGAAGGATTCTCACCTCCAGGTTCCAGAGGTATTATGTCATCACAGACACCTGGAGTTCATGCTCCCAGCCTCCAAAGCTGTGAAACAATGCATTTCCATTGTTTTAAGCCACCTTGTTTGTGAGGCTGTTATGGCACGGAAAGTTAATGCATGTTCTCCACAGAATTGCCAAACACATCAGAGGATTTCCATCCTACACGTCGAACTGCTCTGAGAAGAATGCTCTTCTCTGTTGCTGGAGTGGAAAGACCATTCTGAGGTGTTATTAATGAATTTAAATCATTTCTGAGGGTCCCAGTCAACCAAGATTCTGTCATCTTAAAATCTGAAAAGCATGGAAGAGAATGATTCTGAGACTACATTACCACACTTGGAGGTAACGCTGTTTCTTTTTTTTTTTATTACTTAATTTATTTATTTTTATGCTGTTTCTAGTATACTTAGATTTTTGTAAATTTATCCCATCTTGCAAGGTCTAGCCATCAATTAGATAAAGAATTTTTTTAAGTGCTGCTCGGGTCTGTCTTTATAAGTTATTCATTATTCAAATAATGTTCATCCTCAAGGTTCATTGTGTGTGTGTGTGTGTGTCACCAATGTTTAGTCCTAGCAGGGAAAATGCATATTTCAGAAATGAAATTCTCACTTAAACTGAGGAAGTAGGAGCAGCTGAAATTCGCCAAAGCCTCCGAAATAGCCCCAGACTCCTCACTTGCTCTTGGAAGTGTAAGAAGTATTGCATGACCACGACTGTGGAAACTACCAGAGCCCCCATAAAAGGCAAATTTCACAGATTTAGCATTTCTTTCCCTGTGTAGGTCTTTGTGGAAATAAAAATCCCCAGCCTTTTTATTGTTAAAACAGTCTCAGTATTTTTTTCTGATTATACCCCACTCCTGGATATTGATTTATAATTTTCATAAAATGGCAAATAGGAGCCTGCTGTGGAGAGCAGTCATAAATTATGAAAATGGGTTCACCTTCTCTCCAAAGATTGATCCTACAGGGAGAATTTCACAGAGTTAAATTTACGTTTTGCGCAAGTTTGCGAGGAGGATTGGTGTTCCCAGTCTTCTGATAAGGAAGGGAGGAAAAAAAGGAACTAATATTTGCTGTGAACCTACCAGGGACCATGTTCTTTGTATATTACTAAATTTAATGTTATCAACACGATAAAGCACAATTACCCTCTGTATTGACAGAAGACAAACTAGAGGCCCAGAATTGTCACTACAAGAATTCCCCAAGGCTGGTGAAGAAGCAGAGCCCAGCTTCAAACTTAAATTCATCCACTTACGAAAGCTGAGCCTCTTCCCACTGACGGTGTGCCCTTTCTAAAGTGGGATAGAAATTTCTCTGATAGGGATGGACAAGGTAGTATTTATTAATGTCAACCTAAAACTTGTGCTCTTCCAAGCTCTGACAGATTTGCTCCATGGAGCCATTTAAAAAATCCACTGATGGCAAGGGCCATAAGTGGATACTTTCTTTATGCACAGTTAAAAGTAGCTCTTTAAAATCTAGGTAATATCTTCCTTAAAATAAGTATCAGTTTTCTGAGCATTTATGCTCTATCACTCTTGGTTTTCTCATCCTTGACTCCATTAATAGAATTCTTCTTAATTCCTTTTCTCTTTTTATGGCTTTGCAAGGGGCTAATTTGCAGGCAAAAGTGCTAATTTTACAGTGGCTTTCTGCTTTGTCAGCACAAGACTGAGGAGTTATTAACAAAAGAATAGGATTCCCTTTTCATCCTTTTTGCTCTTGACTGTAGCAGGAGGTGGGATAAAAGTCCATTATTTAAATAACATTTGTTATTCTTGAAAGGTCATCATTCTGGCCTTTCAGTTTCCACTAAACTACAGCAGAATCAGCAGCAACAGCAGCCACTTTCTCTTCCTGAAAGACTTCTGGAATTCCTCCAGGTAGCGGTGGTTGGAGTTAAGACTATCTTTGTGATCCACCTTGGAAATGGGATCCAGGTCAGGAAAATCTTTTAGTATGTTTGAGCTTTTTCCAAATAGTAATTTCTAGCCATAAGTATTTGTAAGATGCCCTCTGTCACCTGCAGGCAGATTCCTGGAGGGGATGCTACATGGAATGTATCAGTTAGAAATTGCATGGGACTGCTAGAAGCAGAGAATAAAAACAACCAGTGGCCTAAACAAGAACGAAATGTGTTTTTCCCATAAAATGCATTTTTAAATGGTCATTCGGGATGGGTATGGTGATCTTCCACTACAACTGGGGACTCAGGCTTCTTCTGTCCTTCAGTTTTACAGTCACTGTCATATGGTTTCCATCTTCCAGCCTACCCCGTGGTCCAGGACATACATGATTCTAAGCAAGAAACATTCTGATGTGACAATGAAGAACACAAGAGGACAGATGACTACCTATCAATTTCTTGCAGAGCTTTCCCAGAAATCCCCCAATAATTTATATTCATAAGTCCAAGCTGCAGGGCAGGCTGATAAGTAGAGCCCTTTTTGCTAGTACTAAGAAAGCTACAGTTTTGTTACTCAGAAGATAAGGTAGGATGATGTTGGAGAGGCAAAGAGCATGTCCACCACATAGAACAAAGAGAATAACTAAATAAGGAAAGCCAACAAAACTTTACTAAGCTCCTTTTTTTTTTTTTTTTTTTTACATATAGAAATGAAAGAACAGAACATTTGGATTTGTTCCTTTAAAAAGCTCACATACTTTTGCTCATGTTTTCTTAACCTAGAAGGTTTCTTCCTTCCCTGCTCAATTAGAAATCTTCTAATTACTCATGGTTCTTCTCAAACCTCACCTGCTGCAGGATACTTCCCAGAGTTTCCGCCTTCAAGTCCCAGGAAAATGTCAGTAACTGCTTAGCTCTGTGACTATAGAACCACTTATGTCCTCAGGGGCAGTATGTGACAGTGACAATTGCAGGAGAAGCAAACACTGTGGGCTTCAACTCCCAGGTCTGGCACTTTGGGATAGATAGTTTTGCCCTTTAAGCTGCAGTTTCCTGTCTTTGGAATAGGGAACATTAAATCCCATCACCGGGGCTTCTGTGATGATTAAATGAGATGATACATGCAAAGCAATACTGAAGGAGATCCTCACAAAACCCTAGACTGTCTTATCACACATTCTCAACTGTTTGTTAAAATAATTAACAATAATTAATAATTATTAAGGTATTATATGTTTGTTTTTGTTTTGTTATCTTGACCATATTCAACTGAAATTTAACATACTAACTAATAATGTTTATGGTGATTGAGTATTCATATACCTTTCACTTAAAACCCTACTTGAACTTCATCTAAAGGAGAAAGACAAAAATTCAATAGTCAAAAATTGGGCAATTTGATAATTATAAATAAAAAAAGAGTAGAAATGGTTGAAAGTGAAAATACAAAATTGCTCTCATTTTTTATGGGACAGACTCAATAGATAGCATTCTGTAGCAGATGGTGCTAATCATGAATATATATGTGAGCATCTTACTTTAAATTATAAATATAGCCATAAATGAAGCTAAAATCAAACTACTCCTTTCTAATCATGAGATGAAAAGAACAAAGGCAAGCTCTCAAGCAATAGCTAAATTTTTAAAGATAAGGAGAAAGTAAGGACATGTAAAAAATAGTGAAAGTGTAAATGACAATTGCAACATCAAAATCATTTGGAGAAAACAATAATTTGTAATTCAATGAAATAAACCATTAAATTTTATTTTAAATGCTTACACTAAATCAAAATGAAACTTACGTGCCTAAAAAAAGACATCTTAGAACACTTTGATATAAAGGAAGGGTAGGAAAAAGGCAGGATAATGAAAATTTTGAGAATACATTTTTATTATCCATTATTATTACCAGACAGACTTGAAATCAAGGTAAAATGTCCTAGACAAGTAGGTTTACTAAACATGTAACATACATTGAGACTAGAACCCTAATAATCTATTTTCCCCAATAAGTTTTTAATGCATTAAATAAATATAATCAAAATATATGAAGTAAAACTGATGAAAATTTAGGTTGAGTAATCTCATACTTTGGGGTACAGAGATAGCAAATGATACAATAATTTGGCATAATGGATAGATATAACTAATACTGGAGAAATATATAGACATACTAATTAAAATAGAGTTGAGTTTAATCTTCTATAAGCATGAAATGCATTACTTTTCAAGGACTGAATAATACTTTTAACAATAATCACATATTAGGAATTTTACAAAACTCCATGAAACTCAGAAAGTAATATCACTACACATTATATTTTTAGACAAAGTGCAACAATGCTGAAAACTAATAACAAAGCAGACATTAAAATATTTCAGAAATGTAAACATGACTTCTTATATATCAAAAGAAGGATATTAAGAAAATGCCTGCAAGTATCTCAAAAATTATAATGTGAAAATACTGATATTGAAGTTTATTTAACTTTACCAGGGATATACCAAGAAAATTCAAAGAATTTAAGTAGGTTAAAATGTATTAATATATTTAAGTAAGATTTAGAAAACCAATTAAATAGTGTAATTGCTAAACAAAGCCAAAATGAATTCTCTTGAAGAAATAAATTAGCCACTAATTTGCCTAAAAAGAAAATGAAAGTAAACAGCATATGAAATTAGAAATGAAATGAAGACAGATATCTTAAAGTTACAGGTGAAATGACTCCAAATAATAATTGTGAAACTCTATCATAATATTTTACAAAGTTAGGGATGAAATTGACTATATCCTAGGGAAATATATAGGTTTTAAAGTAGATTCAAAGAGGGGAAAATGTGATTTTATTCTGTAAATATGGTGTACTAAAATTTTATCAATCCTCTCACTGTAAAACATTTAGAAATAATGAATAAATTTTTAAAGTAAAATTATAAATATAGAACTGAATTTTATAATGTAAGTAAAATTCTTAATGATGAGAAATTAAGCACAAATACAACTCAAGACAAACAAATACCGTGATAGGCAGCTGTTGTTTGTATATTTATAAATGCAAATATTTATTACAACTTACCATCTACCCAGTGTGAGATCACAAGACCCAGGGCCAGTTCAAGGTGTAAAGTAGGAAAGGAAACACCCACAAATATCAGGTGTGAACAAAGAAGTAGGAGGAGGAGAAGAAAAGATAGAAAGGAAGGAAAGGAGGATGGAAGAAGCCCACTCGGAAAGTTAACTCTTAACTGTCGACAAAAATGGGAGGGAAAAAAAATTTCCTATGAAGAATTATTGCATGTTGGCAGAAAAGCTTAAACCTATGAACTTAACACTATATTGAGTTAAGAACATTTTCAGGCTTTTAAAAATAAACAAACACAATTTTTTTCAGTAACTGTCTTTTATTTGTTCTTTTAGATACACATAACAGTAGAGTATATTTTGACATATTATACATACATGGAGTATAACTTATTTTAATTGGGATTCCATTCTTGTGGTTGTACATGATGTAAAGTTAACACTGGTCATGTATTCATAAATGAACATAGAAAAGTTATGTCTGCTTTCTTCTTCTGTCTCTCCTATGCCCATTCCTCTCCCTTCCCTTCATTCCCTATTGTCTATTCCAATGAACTTTTATTCTTCCTTTACCCCTCTCCACCTTATTATGTGTTAGCATCCATGTATCAGAGAGAACACTTGGCCTTTGGTTTGTTGGGATTGCTTATTTCACTTAGCATGATAGCCTCCAGTTCTATCCATTGCTGGCAAATGCCATAATTTCATTCTTATTTATGGCTGAGTAATAAGCTGAATAAATAAAACAGTCTATATCTATATACACCTTGATAATTTAAAGAATATCAAGGATAAACACTCATCTTATAAGCAAGTAAAGATCTTTGAATAAGTTGATCTTTGAATAAGAGAACAACAATTAGAAATGATGCATGGCTTCTCAACAGCCATAACAAAACGAAAACACAGTGGGAAAATATAAAGATTTAGAATTCTAATAAACAATAACTAAAATCTTAGAGTCACATACGTAATGGAACTATTTTTCAAGATCAAGGGGCAAATAAGCTTTAGGTAAAACTGTATTAATTTATCACCAAGATATCCTCAATAAAGGACCTATTAAAGTTGTATTCCACTCAGCGGCTCAGGAGACTGAGGCAAGAGGAACCCTAGTTCAAAGCCAGCCTCAGCAACAGTGAGGCGCTAAGCAACTCAGTGAGACCCTGTCTCAATTAAAATACAAAGTAAGGCTGGGGATGTGGCTCAGTGGTTGAGTGCCCCTGAGTTCAATCCCAGCTACAGAAAGAAAGAGAGAGAGAGAGAGAGAGAGAGAGAGAGAGAGAGAGAGAGAGAGAGAGACAGAAAGTAAGTCAGTCATATTCCAGGGAAAAATAGTGGAGGTTAGTATAAAAAGAATTGGAGATAGAAGAAGAAATAGTGAGCAAAGAACCTAGTTAATATGTGGAAAATAAAAACATTGACTATATAAAACATAAATAATGGAAGTTTAGACTTCAACATATAAATGTCTGCTTCTTCATCAGAATGGCTCCATAAAGCCAACAGCTTGTTTCACTACTGTATCCCTAGCACCTGGCATAGTGATAGAAATAGAGTGTGTACTGAGTATTTGTTAATTGAACAAATGAACGAATGACTATTATGAATATCCATTCACATCAATTCATATCAATTATAAACAACAAATGAATAAATAACAATATTGGCCAAAGAATTTTAAAAATTCTATAAGAATATTATGACACAAACTTATTCTAGTAGGATGATTATAAAGTCAGAGAAGGCCAATATTTCCGCTGGAATAACCAAAACCTGTTACAAATATCATAAAATTATATTGTTAAAGACTTTGAAAGCATTTTAAGCAACAAGACTAAAAAAAAAATGGGATTACAGGGACACAGATCCCTCCTAAAGTGATCAGAGTATTACTGACATTTTCCTTCTTCATGGTATGGCCCATGTGAACAACCTATTCTGGGGTAAAGAGAAAGTAGTGAGGTTTTGATGATCACAAATAGAAGGCATGACAGATTTGAAGCATGAAAACACAGAATGATCCACCTTTTGCCCACTGAATATTTGTTACACATAAAATGTAAGTTCTGTAAACTCTAAAGGGTAGAATGAAATCCCCTGTAACTTCTAGTCTTAGGAGACAGAATCTTGCCAGAGGATGAAGAGATGCTTAAAACCCACAATTTTCCCTCAAGATAATTACCAACTTTTGCAGCTTCAAGGAAGGGCAGCTAATCAGCTAATAATAAAACTTTCAAAGAACAGGCCTAAGTCTCCTGCAGTGTTTCAGAGCTGAGCTGACAAATACTACCTGGACAGCATCTAAGGAAATGGGCTAAAATCAAAGTAGAAGGTCATTTCATGAAACTGCCCCACAGCCTGAACCCCTGTGAACACAGGAATGGATTAAGGTGATCAGCAATTTTCCTCTCCAGCAAACTGAAGCCAGGGGAAGAAAAAGGAATGAAGACTAAGCAGAGCATAAGCGGGGAGTAAAGGAAATAAGGGACACAGACAACACATTCCTCATTTGTACCTTTGGAGTGAAAAGGGAAGCAGAAAGAAAAAGATACAAAAGAAATATGTGAAGATCCACTTGAAGAAAAATTTCAGAATCATACCAGAGATATATAGCCTTCAACTTAACAATCTCTGTGAAGTCTACACAGTTTTGAATCCAATTCCTGAAACTAAAGGTGTGTGTGTATGTGAGTGTGTATGTGTGTGTAGAAAAGGAGAGACACAGAGAAAAAGAGAGAGAGGGAAAAAGATAGACAGATCTAAAACCAGCCTAGAAAAAGAGCACATTGCTTACAAAGAAAGAATGAAAAACAGACAGCACCCTCTTTTGAACACCTGTGAAAATCAGAAGAAATGGATGATGTTTTTAAGATGCTAAAAGTCTAGCAATTACTTAATTTGTGCTTAGCAAACATCTTCTCCAAAATGATGCCCATATAGCAATATTTCATGCAAAGAAAAAGACAGCCCAGACCTTTAATTAAACAAAGATTAAAAGAAATTACTCTACCTGGAAAAAAAATGTACATAGAAGAATGAAACTCCAAAAAGAAAATGGAGCAGTAAATATGTAGTTGAAGTAGGTAAGAATAGGTAGTAGGGGTAAATATGCAGTTAAAAATAAAATAATATGGACTTTTAGAAATAATTATATTTTATGCAATTTATAACATAAATAGCAGCAAATTCCATGAAAATAGTAGGAACATGAGTGGAAAGGGGTAAAAATGAAGTCACACTGTTTTAAGACAGCTGCATTGCCTTCAGAGAAGTAAAATTTCCAATTTCATGGTACTTTAATAAGTCAAAAATAACTTCTAGGGCAACTGCCAAAATACTAATATAGACATATTTAAGTTAAAATGAATAGAAAAGCAAATATTGGATAATTCAAAAGTGAGTTTTTTCAGGAAAGAAGGAAACATGAAAGAGCATGGGAAAGATGGACCAAAATTAAAACAAATAACAAGCTAGTAAATGCAAATCCAAATATATTAATATTGCATTAATTAATATTATATTAAATGTAAATGGAAAAAAGTAAGAAAACAGATACTGTCTGATGGAACTAAAAAGGTTGTCCTCCTATACCCTATCTCCAAGAGACAATGTTTGAATAGAATATACAAAAAGAATGGAAAGAATGGAAAAACATATCATGTAAAAAATAACTAACAAAAAGCAGGCATATTTACATCAAACTTTCAGATAATAATGATTATTTGAGCTAAAGAGAGACTTTTATCATGACCAAAGAACCAGATCACAAAAAATATAAAGATCCTAAATTGATAAGCATGTAATGACACATTCAAAATATATAAAGCAAAACATGGCAGCAAAAAAGCAGAAATAGACAAATCCACAATTATACAAGATTTTAACATACCTCTCAGTAGTAGAACAAAGGCAAAAAAAATCACTAAGACTACAGAAAATATGAAAAATATAATTAACAAATTTAAAGTAATTGGCATCTATAATGCACTGAAACCAACAGCTGCAGATGATACAATCTTCTCAAGTGCACATGGATTTTTTTAATTGACCATGTGCTTGTACTCGCTTATCCAAAATAAAAATAATAAAATCTCTTTTAACAAAACACACATTTGAGTATCTCAAACCAGTCTGGCAGAAGCCAAAGCTTCCATGTATGAAATTCAACTGCCCTGAGGCTATCCCATAATGCAGAAGGCTAAGCTAGCCAAATGGAAAAGCAATGTGGAAAAGGACCTTGCCTTCAGAAACTTCAAGAAGTATCTAAAAATGACAGACATTTTCTATGAATCCAGTTCCAAAGACCATTTCACTGATATCACAAAAGAGACTATAAGTGAGAAATGACCAGCTGAGCCCAATCAATAACATCAAATCATAAGATTTAATAAATAGTTTTGATTTTAACCCACTGGGTTTCATATTGTTTTGTGATGTAGCATCAGGTAAATGAGTAAGTAGTACTGTGAGTATCCCCTGCTCCATTTATCCCCAAGGAGCAAGAGGGATTTTTTTTCCTTCATCTCCTGTAAAGAAAAAGTATCTTCCCTCAGTGTGCCTGCTCCCCAGACTTGGAATATCAATGGGGCATGAGGAAGACTTAGCAGGTTGATGTCTTTCTTCTCCCTAGGAATCTAGAGGATGCAGAGCTGTTGCTGCAGTAAGATTGGCCTGCATTCTTTGAATGGTTCAAGCAAAAATGTGTGACTGTTTCGCATGGATCAGATCGGGGCATAAATGTGAGAGAATGCAAAGCAATAGAGTTTCCTGGAGGGACAGCGACTGCTGCATTCAGGAGCCACTGTGGATATTAAGATTCTGAGGGGGGCGGAACCTGATCAAGAGATCCTGGGAACATGAGGACTAGGCACTCTCTGCACAGCTCACAGTTTCCCCCTGCAGCAGACAAGCTCAATGTTTGGGGACACAGAAGGACATTAATGTAAATTTTAAATTCATGGTGCTTTCTATTAGAAAGTTTCTGAACTGTCTAAAGTTCCGCTTGAGATGGGGGGAGGCTATCCTCCAATTAATAAACTATTTAAAACAAAATGGCTGTCTTATTTTATTCAACGAGCCCTGTTTTTTATTTCAACGTGACTATTTCATAGACATGAAATGTTATTTCAAGGAATCTTCACAAAAATACTAACACTTGTTTTGCTGATAGAATTCTTCGTAATTTTAATTTTCTTCATTACTCTTATTTTTCTTGTTTGATTTTTATAAAAATAAGTGTGCATCGCTTTTATAATAGGAATAAAGAATTTTTTTTTAATCCTAATCAAAATCAGAGGACTGAACAAAAAGATGGCTATGATATTTCCCAGCTCTAAAAATTTTGGGATACTAATAAACAATCAGAATTTGTCCAGATCATTTTCTCTATTTAGAGCCACGTTCCATAAAAGGAATTAGTCAATTCCTCTAAGACCCTGAGCTCAGGAAGTGCAATGACAGCCTACAGGAAGAATATATAAATCCCAAAGTCAAAAGGCTGCAGAGTCAGGAGGTGGCCTCCAGGCCATGAGGAATCTTCCTAAATATGGTTCCTAGACACACTTGAAAACTTTATCAAAAAGAAGTATTTTATGTTAGAAGGAAATTGGGTCAGGAGGCCTCTTTCTCTACAATTGTTGCCACACAGCCTGTGACCAATGTGAAAACAATTTGGAGCCCAGAGAGTTTAGCTAGTGCTGTTCCTCATCTTCCCCACATTATTGAAACACCACCTCAAACATTGGCTCATTTTCCTCTTTCAATAGCAATTCCTGATTTTGCTATGGATCTTATTTCCTTTTATTGAGCATTTTCTTGAGTTATTATGCTTATTGTTTTATTGAATTCTTATGATGGGTCAGTGGCCATTGATACATAATTATTTGCTTATTTTAATGACTTGTATGGCTTGGAAGTGATTTGTCCTCCAAAGGTTCATGTGTTGGAGGTTTGGTTCTCAGTGTGGCATTTTGGGGAGGTGGTGGAGCCTCTAAGAGGCAGAGCTTAGGGTAAGATGATTGGGTCAGCAGAGGCATCTTCCTTGGAAGGGATTAAGCAGTCCTCAAGGGACCTCTGTTAGTTCCAGAAGAAGCGCTAATAAAAGAGCAAGACTGGTCCCTCTGCACTCTGGCTTCCTGTCTCACCCTGTGATCTCTCTTTCCTGCAAAGCTCCTACCATTGTGATTCCACTCACCATGAGGAACTCAGCGAGCCAAGATGATGCCTACATCATGCCCTTGAACCTCAGAAACCATAAGCTAAATAAAATTCTTTTTCTTTTTAACTATATTACCCATCCTTAGGTATTTTGCTATAGCAATAGAAAACATACTATTTGGGACGAGAGAGAGTGGTAGAATGCTTGCCTAGCATGCTTGAGGCCCTGGGTTTGATCCCCAACCCCACAAACAAAAACAAAGTAATGCAACAACCTTCTCATTTTCAGAATGAGAAAACTATAGTTCAGTGAGATTTAGTTTTTGGCCCATTGTCCAACAGATAGTGAGTGAATGAATTGGGATTTAAAAACACTAGGGCTGAGGTTATAACTCAGTGGTAGAGCATGTATTTAACATGCATGAGGCCCAGTACCAAAAAGCAAGAAAAACCACCTATCTGACTCCAAAACCTGTGCTTTCTCCAAAACCCCATGGTGCACAAAAATTAGAACTGTTGCTCTAGAACGTGGTTCCTAGTGACACGGCTGTCTGGTCTCTGAAGGGTTCATCTGCTGCCTTCCCTGATCCAGCACCTTGGAAGAAGGTGTTGGGCTTTGATGCTGTGACATTAGCATGACATCCACTTTGGGACATTCAGCCTGGGGGTTTGATCCCATGCCCACCTGCCTTTGTGACACATGTTGCAAATTAAAAGTAGGAAACCAGGAATGGTTTAGTCATACTTGTTAAACATTTATGATGCCAGTCAGGAAAGACGTTGACCTTCAAATTAAGAATTAGAACCACACATTCCATAAAAGGAATTAGTTCAATGAGAACAAAACCAGTGCAGCCAGAGATTGGCTTCTGGGCGCCCACAGCAGAGGCAAAGAGTAAGCTGTGGCTAAATGATATATTTCCTCTGGCTTTCGCTATTTATGGTGCAGCGCCAGGGTGGTGCGGTCTGGTCTGTACATATGTTTTTCATGAGAGAAGAGGGGACCCAGGCCATTTTCTGTACTTTCAAAGGCAAAAGAAATCAGAAGTGGTTTGCAACAGGAAAGGTGGACCGCTGTTGCTCCTGTGTCTGACAGCTGCCGCAGTGTGTGACTTCAACTGTAAAAAGCCTGGTAGGCTGGAGAATAAGCCAGTTAATACAGGCCTGCTTTGGACATCATTTCTTTAATATATTTTTTATGGAAGTAAAATATGTATAGCATAAAATTTACGATTTTAATCATTTTTGGTATACAGTTCAGTGGCAAAAGTACATTCCCAGTGTTATACAGCTATCACCACACTTGAGTTCCAGAGCTCTTTCTTGATCCCAAATGGAAATCCTCTGTCCATTTCTCTCTGTGTCCAGACCCTGCTAGCCACTAATCTACCTATGAATTTGCCTATTTTGGACGTTTTCTATGAATGCAGAGATACACTAAGTGGTCTTTCATAGCTGGCATCTTTTTTCACTTAACTTCATGTTTTCAAGCTTCATTTGTGCCACAGCATAAATCGGACTTTATTTCTTGACTGAATAATATTCCATTGCTTGAATAGACTGTATTTTTTCTGTGTATTTACCAGCTGATATACCTTTGGGTTGTTTCCACCTTTTGGCCAAGCAGCTCTTTGCTGTTTGTAGACTCTGTTCAAATCTCTTTGTCAGGTCTTGAGAAGGGTGGTAAGAACCACAGACATTTCCCCAAGTACCCCAGAGCTCCACACCCGTATATAGGCTGCCAGCTCCACCCTGATGGCTGAGTTGGTTTTAATTTCATCTTCTCAGAGGCCCCCTTCCTCCTTCCCACATTCATCCCAATTCCTGATGAGGTTGGTGGTTTTTGTTTCAATTTCTGTCCCCTCTCCTGGAATGTCAGCTCTTTAAGGATGACAGATAGACCCCACCTGTTCCATCTGCTTAGTTGTTCTCGGCACTAATGACACTGCCTGCCACATAGTAAGTATTTAATAGACACTCGAGCCTTTTAAGCCAGATCCCATATTCTTAGAATGTGCTAACCCCAGATATGCATCCAGCTCACCCCCACCCATCTCCTTCAAGTCCTTGCTTCCATGGCCACTCCTTTGCAAGACATACCTGAAAATCCTGTTTAAAATTGAGGGGACAGGAGTGGATGAGAATCTTCTTTTCTTATACTTCTGATAACTCTCTGTGGAGTTATTTTTTTTTTCTCCTGAGCACTTTCCCCACCACCTGATGAAGCAGCCTGTTTGCTGCCTGCCTCTTAGTTCTAACAAGGCACTCCTGGAGGGCAGAGGATTCCATCTGTCTTGTTCATAGCTGCAATCCACTCCCTGGACCAATCGCTGGGCAAACCAGTGCTCAATGAATATTTGGTGAGTGAGTGAATAAATAAATGAAGGGGAAGACTTTTTCCACAGGGCAAGGAAATGTGGAAGTCTTTGTAAGATTTGTGGGGAGGAGTTATCATATTTGTGATGTTTATTTCCCCCCAAATATAAAAACTTTTTAGCCTTCCCAGATTTCAACCATCTGTCCTCTCCCCTCTTGTTTCTTTTCCTACAGGGCACAATAAGCTCACCTGTACAGCTTTTCTACCCAGTTTTCCAGAAAGCAAATACACATACTTTGAGTTTTTTGTTTTTTTTAAGGGCTGACTTCCTCAAACGGAGTTTATCCGCGTTACTCACATCAGTTTGCTTGTATGTCTCTTGCATGGTGGCTTTGGCTCTCACCTTTTACCCTCCTCTCTTTCTTTCTCTCTCTCTCTGTTACCTTCTGCCCCAAACTGACATGTAGACTTTGCCTACCCTTCTTCTCTTTGTAGGCTTTTTCCCTAAAGCTAGTAGTAGCTTGGGAAGAGGGTTTAACAAATGTAAAAGAACTACCGAATTTTTTCAGGCCAGGCACCAGATCTACTAAGAAAAATAGCTTGCTTCTATTTCTTGTTTACAACAATCCAGGATCTATGTTAGGACTCTGTGTGCTTCATTCTCACAAACAGAAAAGGAGTCAGGAGACATTATTATATCCATACGAGGAAACTGAGGTACATTTGAGTTGAGTGGAGGGCTTGGGGCTTAACAATTCTCAACCAGCGTCTAGACAACTCACTTGTTCCTTCTGGTTGCATCTGTAGCTCCCTGAGGGCTTGCTGAATGCCCATGATCAAGGACAATGCTGTGATGAAAGTCAGGTATTGCTAATGGAAAAATTCTTCCGTTTTCCACTGTGCTATAATTCCTTCCCCAAGAAACAACTGGAGGAGACAAAATGCACAATGATTATTATAAGAACTATTATTCTTAACAATCTCTGGTCTATACTGGACTATGAACCATCTGTGATTCCCTGGGAATCCTCGGCAGGCCTTGGAATCAAGCCCAACATCTCCACCTTAGAATACATACTAGGACAGTTTCACAAATCTTAACCAAAGCTAAAGGCAGGCTGCCAGTCTGTCGATTTCTCAAACACACCTAGGCCAGAACATGTGGGGCTTTTATGAATACTGGCTTTGTGTCACTGAGTCCAACAGTGACCTAGACCTCTTGGGTTCTGTTCTAGTTTTTTCAGACTATCAGGAACTGATATACCTCCCTGATGTGTGTCCAAATGTTGTTCTTCTGACCTCCATCATGCTCCCCTAGAGATGCCTGTGATTCCAAACCTGCAATCATAGCAACTATTTTAGATTATTTCTATGTTTTCTGAGGAAATTGCCATAATTCCTCTTGACTGAGGAATAGGAAAAAAAAACATTTGTCATGTGCTGGGCTTTGTATAAGTTGTTTCTCATTTAATTGTGGCAACAATCCTAGGAGTCAGGTAGATAGGATTCCATCCCTTTTATAGAGTGATTAAAAATATTTGGAGAATTGAAGCCTAAGTCATTTAACAGTTTAAAATTGAACTTTTGATGAACTCATTTGACTGTAAATCTGCCATTTAAATTATTTATCTATTAATAATGTTAATATATTATAAAATACCTCAAAGTTAGCAACTTAACACAATACGCTTTTGTTATCTCATACATTGGCTGGGTTCTCTGCTAAGGCTGGAATTAAGGTGACAGTCAGCATGTTTCCATCTGGAGCTCAGGGACTCCTCCCAAGATCATCCCTGTTATTAGCAACATTCTATTCCTTATGGTTGTAGGACTGGTTCCCAATTTTTTTCAGGGTGTCAGCCCTGGCTTCTCAGCTTCTGGAAAGCCATTTATATTCCTTACCAAATACTCCCCTCTGGCTTCAAGCCAGTAATAGTGCATCAAATTTTTGTTCATGTTTTAATTCTTTTTCATGTCCTTCTGATACAAGGCAGAGAAAACTCTCTGCTTTTAAAGTGTGTGTTTGATTATATTCAACTCACCCAGGTATTTTCCCTTTTGCTATATACTATAAAAGTATAGTTTAAAAGTATACTATATGGCAAAAGTATACTATATGATGCAAAACAAAAGTCCTGGTGACTTTCCTGTAACCCACAATCTTCCTAAAAGAGCCAGGAACAAGCTTACACCTACTCTTATTACTCTCTCCTCCAGTGTCATGAGATACTTCCATTTTCCCCAAGAACTAGCAGAATTGGGCATCGACTGACACCAGTAACAATTAGTTACCCAACATATTTGATGATGAAGGAGGTGAGGGAAAAATAACAGTTGACTTTTTTGTTGTTGTTGTTTTCAGTACTAGGGATTGGACCCAGGGGCACTTTGCTACTGAGCAAACCTCTACCTTCTTGGTTTTTATTTTGAGGTAATGTTACTGAGGCTGGCCTCAGAACTTGTGTACCTCCTGCCTCAGCCTTCAGAATAGCTGGGATTACAGGTGTATGCCACTGTACCCAACAAAAGACAACTTTTAAATAGGTTTGCAAATTTATTAGAAACTAGAAGAATTTACCTAGAAACAGCATTCAAAATTGTTTTTCTTACCTTATTGAAAGATATATTTGCTACCAAACTTCCTTCTATAATTATTATATTTTTACTGAATGTCAGATAAACTCTAAGCTGCAAGAATTAAAGCTTTGTGTTGGTGCTCACACATGGAGACTTGAAATAGTCTGAATAGCTACCAGCCATTGGTGTTCATTGTGATTCAGAGCTGAGGCTATGAAGATCTCTGCCATTGGCACAAAGGACAGTGCTGTCAGAGAGCTGTGGGCTCAGCGGTCCCACCCAACAGGACACACAACTTGGTGCGACAGAACATCTGCCTCCGATTTCAATAACTGTTCATCCAGGAGCATGCAGAAGACAGGTGTTCTTATTTAGGGGAGCAGAAGGATCCTATAACAAACACTCTAAAGTACAACGCCATGCCCTAATGGAACACGTTAGCCAGGAAGAACTTTCTGTCCACCCTAGGATTCCCCTGCCATCTCTCAAATCAACAATTGAATAAACGTTTACAGCTGCTAGTTTTCCAAATGGTTCTCCTCTATAGCCTTTCCTGAAAATCCAGAGTACTTTGTTTCCAACTCTGTAAGAGACTGTGAATCTTTTTAGTTTATATTGTTGTTTTTTTCTTTTCCTTTTCCTTTTTTTTTTTAATCACCTCTGCAAGACTTACTTTCTTGAATGGGGAAACTGTGCCTTGCGTGGTCTTATACACTCAACATCTGACTTGTAACAATTGATTAATAAAGTATCTAATGACTCACCCACCACTAGTCAATTCAGTATATTCTATGATTTTTTTTCCCCTGTTGTACAATTTTATTTCTGGTTCTCCTTTAAGAGCAAGGTCACCTATTTATGAGTTAATGGGTTGAATTAAAGTCCTGATTCACAGAGGGAGCTAACCAGTGACTTAGCTTCTGTCTCTGCTTGAAGTCTCAGTACGAGCTGGCTGGAAGCATCTGGGATGCATTTATAAGGATCTAGTGAGAGCAACAAAACCACAGAGAGGAATTGGAAAATTCAAACAGGGACTGAAAAATAGCCAAAGAAATGTTGAGCTCCAAAGAAAGGTTCTGTTTGGGAGCCAACAACTTCTTGTACCACTCAGATCCATTTGTTCTCTCTTATTATCTGAAGCTCCAAGAGTACAGTTAACTTCATTTTTTTTTTTTTCAAGAAGATGCTCTAACTCCTTCTCGGAGAAGACAAGTACAAGTCTAATAATGCATATTTAAGAAGGCAGACATTTGTGATCTGGAAGACTAAAACAAGGGCTCATAAAACAAGCTACAGTTTCATTACTGCAGTTTGTCTAGAGAGCACAGCTGACATCATCCTCTCCCTCATCAGCTGTCCACTCTAGATTCCCCTCAGCCTTGTCTAACAGGTCAGCTGGGCTGGGTGATTTGTCTTGCTGGAGTGACCCAGACCCTAATCCCTAAGGAGTCTGGCCACTTAATTGCTCTACCCCTGTTCAGTAAGTTTGTTGTAGTTACTCATAAATAGTCATTACCAGGCAAGGAAGTATGAAGAGAAACCCCCAAGATTTCTGTAGATTCCACACATTTTCCCCAGTGTGGAGTCACCTTTCTCTTTATAAGTGATGGGATAAGCCACCACAGCCGCGCAGTAACGCTCCTCCTAGCTTATTCCTCCACTAACTTATGATGAGCCCAAAGTGATGAGCTGATAGCAGATATGGTAGGACTCCTATCATATCCACTGGAAAAAGTTTTGCTCTCACTATAGAATTAAGTTCTGTGACCCGGAAAAAGCTAAGATTAAGGGAATGAAGGCCGTTTCCACAAATGGATCACTGGGTATGAGTCAGATTGGCCTCTCTCACTTTCATCCCTAGTTTCCCAAAGCCATGTTCATTAGTTAAATAAGACAAAGTACCATCGGTTCAAGGTAAATGCCATGTCTACAAACACTGTCCTGCCAGAGAAAGCACTGTCCTACACCTATAGCCATGCTGAGTCTTCAAAGGCCACCCCACTGTTCTACCAGGCTGATGGTTTCTAGGTGATATGAGACATAGGAGGACTGCTAAACTCACAATCACTAAGTATTGTCATACTTTCTTTGCTGAAAAGAGGTTCTATAATCAGAAGCAAAGCCCTATGGGAACCACACCAATGAATAGGACTTTCTGTAAGCTTTCAGATGGCAGTTCTGGGGAAGGCAGAACTTCTGTGGAATGTACATCAATTCCAGTAAAGACAAATGACTTCAGCAACTTCCTTTCCAAGGTGAAAGAGTTTTGATGTCATGTGACCCACCACCAAGTGGCTTCCTAGACTCTCTGAGTCATTATTCCTCAGTCTTCACTGCTAAAGAATTTGCATTTGCAGTGACAGGGCTAGAATGGCCTTGGTGCAGGAGAGCTTCTGTGGTCAAGACATGTGCATCCTACATACCTGTCTCCAAGTCTCCATCTAGTAACCACTCAAGCACTGGTTCCAAGAAAAGAATATAACAGTCATCCTAAGCCCAGGTCAGACCGCCCCCCCTGCATTGGTTTTCCTCTGGTGGCATGAAATATGAGACATGGAGAACATTCTAACAATTATCCTCCTGTTCATGCTGATTCACAAATCCTGCAATTCCTTTGGATTAAGGATTTTTCTTTTCAGAGCCAGGCTTATAAATTTCAGAGTTTAACTGAGACCTGGCTCTGATTATCAGCCATGAGCTAATGAAGAATAGTAAGGGTGAGTCTTTAAATAAAAAGTGATATTATGAAGTTCCTCATCTAGGTAAAATGATTACATGGACTCCAGGGAAGGTGAGGTTGTTCTCTGGGGAGATTAAAGGTGCTGATTATATAGGCTAGAGGACTCCACAAGAATTTGAGGATTCAAGATTCTCAGGTTTGTTTACTAACTCTTACCATGCCAGGTCTCATGATTCTACTTTTTTTTTGAGGAGGTCCTGACTTTGGCATAGAAGATTCACACAGACTGTACAGGTGCCTCCTTGGTAGCTCAGTGACCCTTAGAATCAGTTCCTTGGCATGCTTTTCATCACAAAAACCCACAAAAGGAAAAATGAGAAGGAGTAATCTGACTAGCTCATTCTGCCTTTCCTTCGTTTTTTTGCTCTTGGCTTGTTCTATTGCAATTGAGGAACTCCTGCAGAGGCATAAGCCACAGCACCCTCCTTGCAAAACTGCCTAACCTTAAAAGGGACCAAATGTCTGGACACGATATAAAACAGGAAGAGACCATGATATAAAACAGACGCGTAACAACTGACTCTTACCTCAGGTATGGAAGGTAATTCATGTTCTTTGGAGAAGAATGGAGAAGAAAGAGCCAATGAGACTGGAATTCTGGAGAACTCTTGGAAATTTTCTTCTGATTATCATGAAAATATGTTCAGAGATCCCTTATTATTTTTAAAATCAAGAAGTAAAAGTCACAACGCATTTTTATATAATTCTACCTACCCTAAAAACAATTTTTTTCTTCCACTACCATTGGACAGCAATGGCATGAAAATAAATACACAGAAATTTTAAAATACAATTCATTTAAATAATTTTTGTCTGTTTTACATTTTACTATAGTTTGGATTTTAAATATCCCTGAAAAAAATCCATGTGCTAAAAAACTTGTTCCCTGAAATGGCATTATTGGGAGACTATGGAACCTTCGAGAGGTAGAGCCTGTGATAGGTTATCAGGTGGTCAGGGGCATGCCCTTGAAGGAAAGTGTGAGACCTCGTCTTTCCCTCTTCTCCTCTTTCACTTTCCTGCCATGAAGAGAGTGACTTTGTGTTGCCCACCATTGCCATCACACACCTCTGCTTACCAGAGGCTGAAAAGCAGTGGGCATCTATTCATGGACTGAAACCTCTGAAACCATGAGCCAAAACCATCTTTTTTTTTCCTCTTGAAGTTGTTGATCTCAGGTACTTGTTGTATTGATAATGAACAGCTCACTCACGTGCTTTAAACACCTAGCAGCCTCTGATGTAAGACAGAGGCAGAGGAATACTGCAGGGAGTGTCCACACTGGTGTGGTCTTTGGGCCTTACTAAAATAATTACATTTTTACTTTAAAGTATTAATTGAAAAAGCCTATAATCCCCTATGTGCTTCTGTATATAAAAGCCATGGGATTATATATTCTAGAGGAACTTGAGCCACATATTTTAATGATCAATGCATATAGTATAACAAACTTGGTAAGCATTTGATTACTGTTTACTGAACTAGATAATGAGAAAGTCAGTCCATTCAAAGGGCCTGGAACACTCATTTCTATTTTCTCTTGCTTTACCCATTTGAAGTCTTGATACTACATCAATATACATTATATTTATTGAGTGATATTCGCATAGGTCTTCCCAATTTTCCTCATAGCTCTTCTTCAGTGCAGTAAATACAAACAGTGAAAATTGCATGAATTCATAGATAAAGGATAGGCCTACAAATCATTAGTTTAGTAAATAAGTTGGGACATAGATGGATTTCATTTAGAGTACCTTGAAGGATCCATAATGTTGTATCATGTCAATGTTCATAGATTTCCAAAAGTGATTTGTTTTTCTTTTAAATGTGTGAAAAAGACAAATACCAGCTTACATTTTTTGTAGGCTCATTTGACAAATGGCTCACACTGGATTCATTTTTTTTTCCCTACCATGTGAGAAATTTTCCTGTTGATAGCATTTTTTTCTTGCTACTGTCTTACTTAATATGTTTCAGTATGTACTAGTCAATTTTGTTTGTTTGGTTTGGTTTTCTGCTTGTATTGTTTTGCTTTGTTTGCTGCTGTGACAAAAAATAAAAATAAAAAAACTGACAAGAATAATTTTAAGGACAAAAAATTTGGGAGGGGGGGGGGTTCATAGTTTCAGAGGTCTCAATCCATAGACAGCTGGCTCCATTTCAGTGGGATGTGAGGTGAGGCAGAATAACATGGCAGAATAATATGAAGGAGGAAGGCAGCTGGGAACATGGCACCAGGAAAAGAGAGAGAGAGAGAGAGAGAGAGAGAGAGAGAGATTGATTCCATTATTCCATTCACCAAATACAACATATATACCCCAAAGGCACTCCCCCAATGCCCCACCTACCTGCCTTCGGTTACCACTCAGATAATCCCCATCACGATTAATGCTGGACAATTTGAGATGGGTTAAGGCTATCTTTGAAATTTTCTTCTGATTATCATGAAAATATGTTCAGAGATCCATGATTATTTTAGAAATCAAGAAGTAAAAGTCACAACATATTTTATATAATTCTACCCCCAAAACAATTTTTTTTCTTCCACTATCATTGGACAGCAATAATCCAATCACTTCACCTCTAAACCCTCTCTCATTGTCTCAGACATGAGATTTTGGGGGACTCCTCATATCTAAACCATAACACAGTTCATAGTTAATAGCCATGGAAAGGTATACCTGAACTTTCAAACCTCTTGACATACTGAGCAGGGGGTTCAACATCATGGGAAAGAACTGGAAATGAGCCAGTAATGGTCTGAGTTCAAAATAACGAAAGCATACTCTTATATCAGGATTCACTATGTTTGATATAAGTTGAACATAAAGTTTTAAAGTTGATTTTTGGAAGAGTCAGTGGTCAGGGAAATTCTTAGAGAACTCCATGGGAATGGAAAAGAGTCAATAACAACAATAAAGATTGAAGAGAAGCAAGATTTTAGTTATCAATGAAAGAAATAGAGTTTCTCTTCTGTAGTGACTTCAGACAGGAATTCTGTAATATTGGTGCCTCAGGTGGGAAGTGATGCTAGGCACATAATAGCTGGTGGAGTCAAGGGCTTCTTGATAAGCAAGATGGACAGGATCACAGTTCAGGCCCCTCAGTGAGACCAATCCCATCTACATTTAAAGCTGTTAGTTCAAGATGGTACACAGCTGAATTTTCTTATTGTACATAAAGCTAAATGTACCTAGATTCTTGAGAAATGGGGGGAGTCTGAATATAGACATCTCAAATTGTCCATGCCTGCTCAGGAAAAAGACTGAAGGATCAGTTGTTTAAGTTCATTGAATTGCCCTTGAAATTGTCTAGCAATTATCAGATTCTTTTTATTTATTTCTCATTTAACCCAGTGTTGTAATGTTATGATGTGCTGATTAAATTTCTCAACATCTTTGAAGTAAGAGCATTCACCCAAATTGAAGATAGTCCCAGAAGTAAGCATTGTATATTTCTATGTCCTATGAAGCTAACAACCTATCAGGGGATGCCAAAGAAAATTTCATAGGTTGAACTTTCTCTTTTTTAGTGTAGACAGACAAAAATATTTTAGCAGTGTTCCTTTCACCCACACTTTTCCTCCAATTGAATTTTTTAACACTAGATTTCTCTTCTCTCCTCTATGGAAGAAGTGATCAACATTCTTTCTCCCCTGAAGTGAAAAACCTTCAAGGACACTCAGGCTGCTGGGTTCCTCATCTGTGTCTTTGAGAACCAGTGTAATGTAACTCCATGGAGCAGAATGCTGTAGGGAGGACACAAAAGGGTACTCCTCACAGTTCTGCTGCAGACTCATGGAGTAACCTCAAAAAAAGTCACTTTCCTTTTCAAGGTCACGGTTTTCTCATCTGTCACAAGAGGGGGCTCAATGAAGAATTGATAAGCTCGATTTACCACATAAATGTCCTTCAAGTCAAAGAGCAATTTGAGGTTTAGATTTCCTGGAGTCATCTTATTTACTCCATCAAAGACTAGATTTTCTGAACATAAGTATGTTTGATGAGTGTGGAAAGTAATTGCCAACTTTCTTGAAATTTGTGAACTTAGATTCTAAG
Organism: Urocitellus parryii; assembly: GCF_045843805.1. Taxonomy (NCBI): domain Eukaryota; kingdom Metazoa; phylum Chordata; class Mammalia; order Rodentia; family Sciuridae; genus Urocitellus; species Urocitellus parryii. The sequence continues at coordinate 42,490,816 of NC_135541.1, read as the reverse complement.
TTTGCTTTGGTATATTGAAGGAACTCTGGAAGAACTCATTTGCATTTCCCTCCTCAGTGTCCTGAGTGATTAGAAACACGTCTCTTGGGTAGACAAATCACTTCATCCCCATAAATGGGTCATTCTCTGTTGCTCCTCTTTGGGAATAGCCTTTCTGCTTAAGAATATTTTAAGAAGAAGTGAGAGAGATTCCATGCCTGTGCCTTTAATACTCTGCCTCCCAGGTCCAATGGACCTTTAGCAAGTGTTCAATTTGAGAGAGAATCAAGGCATTACTAAGGCATTTTGCCAATGAGTATACATTTTAATTCAGTAATTAGTGCTTCTCAGCCTTTTATTATCCTCAGTATGGCTGGAAGAATGTGAATTCTTCATATAAATGGTTGCCCAATGGTTTCCCTTTTTCTCTCTCTTTTTTACATGCCCTAATATATAAAACTTTGAAAAGTATGAAAGCATCTTCCAGGCAGCTTAACTCTTCCTATATTGGGTCAAAATGTTTCCAAGTTGGCAAAAGGTCAACTTCTAGAGCCCTTTAGAATATAGTTGGAAGGAGAAAAACTTATGTGATATCAGATGCTGCTAATCCTCAGCTCCTGTCTACAGCAGACTGTTTTCAGTAGGGATTTTCTTCTTCTACTGCTGCTGTCACTATTGTTGTTGTTATGCCGCAGCGATAGCAATACCAAAATTGCATTCTACTTTATGCAATACTCTTCCCCAGACCGCATGCTCGCTGGAGTTCAAAGGGTTGAACGAAATAGTGATTTGCTGGATGCCCTCCATTTCTCCTCCAGATCCACTCTCCACCTTTTTGCATCATGTGATTCAGGAAGCTGACCTGTAGGAATTCTATTAATGGGCTGACTGTTCTCTAATTTCCAAATGGGTTTGGCCAGTAAGGAATGCCAGCAGGAATTCAGAAAGCAAGAGCAGAGTGAGGGGGAGGCTTATTGCCTTGCTTTCTCACCATAAGGTTAGGGTTTGGCTGGTTGCTATCAACCAAAGGCCTCACCCCCTATCAGGCAGGTCTCTTTTCACACTCTGGGTGTTAGTAAGTGCTCCCTCCACTAGCCTACCAAGCTACCTTCCTCCTGATAATACTGCACTATTCTTTGCAATTTATTTATATCCAACCATACCCTTGAAAATAGTCTCTTTATTAACCTTTCTCCATATGATCCAGATTAAGTTTGACATGCTTCTCCTATCAGGACCCTATCAATATACATTGTCTAAAAGGGATTAACTCCACATGGACAGGGCTCTCCATTCTGCATTATTTGTTGCTGTATTCCAAGCACCTAGAATGATGCCTGGCACAAGTTAGGCACTTAAAACATTGTTGTTGAAAGAAGTACTGTTTTCCAAAAATGACTTTAGCACAGGTTTTATGGGGTGTAAAAAAAAAAAAAAACTTTTACAATTTTAGAGGTTTTCTTTAGGAAAAAAAGCCTTACAAATATTTGGCTGTCACAAAGTTTACAGAAATTTTAGATCTGATTACTAAGGTCCCTCCCTAGACCTTGAATGGGTACCATGCAAATGAAGGGCTCTGAAGCTTAAGCTTTTCAACTTCAACCTGGCTCCTCTGGAATCATACTTCAGAGTTTCAAGAAATCTGTCAGTCACCTGTAGAGAAATGTGAAGAAAATAGCAGGGTATAATCTAGTCCAAGTAATATGCCCATAGGTGGGAATTCCACTCCTCTGTCATCAAAAGATCTGACAAGAACAATTTTAGAGTAGGAAAAGTTTATTTGGTGCTCACAGTTTCAGAGGCCTCAATCCATAGATGGTTGATTCTGTTGCTGTGGGCCTGAGGTGTGGCAGAACATCATGGTAGAAGGACATGGAGGAGGAAAGCAGCTCAGGACATGGTATCAGGAAGCAAAGAGAGAAAGAACTCTGCTTACTGGGGACAAAATAGGCACACTAGCAGTAACCCATATTCTCCAACTACACACTACCTGCATATGGTTACCAGCCAGTTGATCCATGTCAGTGGATGAAGCCATGGATTCTGACACTTCTCATAACCTAATCATTTCACCTCTGAAAATCTTTGCATTGTCTCACATACAAGCTTTTAGGGAACATCTCATATTCAAACCATAACAGCTATGAACTTTGACACTCAATAGAAGATAACCACAAGAGCTTTGGTACTTCACCGACAATACAAGAAAAATGGGTATTTCCTCAGGACACTGTTGGGAGGATTGTCTTAGATACGTAGGGAAAGGGCCTGGAGTACAGTTGGTGCTTGGTGATGGTTCAGTCTTGCCATGGTCAAGGTGTGTCACCAGAAACCTCTCTTCCAGTCTTCCCCAGGCCTGCTTCCTACCTGTTAGGATCAATGAGTTCCCTAACAACAAACCTACGAATCTGCTACTTCAGATCATTGACCTGTTCCCATCGGCCCAGGAGCCAACATTTGCACAGTGGAAAATCCCATCTCTCGCACAGTTTGCCTGCTGCAGAACACCCAGCCCTGTTTGCTCGGGATTCCTTTATGTCATCAGCCATAACTCAGATAATTCTCTGTGGAGCCATTTAGATGCTGCAAGCAAATTGTTTCATTGCTTTCTCAGAGGAAAATTTCTCTCCATATTTCATTTTCTAAGTGATCCTCAAAAGCATGTCAATGGCCTTCTCCATAAACATTTTATTATAAGGTTGAGCAAACCACATTTTAGAGCCCAAGCTACTTTTTAAAATTCTGTATTCTCTGTTCTTAATGTTCCCTCTTCCAGTTACTCAAATATGAATTATACCCAAATCCTTGCTTAAATAATGCAAACTCTATGAAGACAATACTGCATTTGCTTTATTTAACATTGTACTCTCCGAATAAAGTATATTGCCTCACATGTAGTAGATACTCAGTAAATTTTTGAATTAATAAATGAATGATTGAGTATGGCATGCAGAATGGAAAGATCTAGGGAACACAAATTATAAGGACAAACTAAGAAACCAAATATGGAAAATATTTTATGCATATATATATGAAATATTTAATACCTACAAGTGTTAAATATCTTGTGAAGGAATGCATTCTGAGTTATTCAAGTTGAAACTGGTGAACATTTATCAGGAATTCTCTAAAAAAAAATCTTGCACTGAATCAAAGGTATAAGTTGGTTACCTTTAATTTTAATTCCAACATAAAAGAGCATGTGATTTCATAAATTTATGCTTCCTGGGTGTTAAGTAGTAGTCTGTGGCAAGTGGGGACTTAATTGACCTTGAAGCTTATTCCAGTTCCATTGTATTATCCTTGATTCTTTAACCAGGCTAAATTCTCTGATCCTCAGTTTCTCCACCTGCAGGGTGAGCATGATACTGACTTTACAGGATTACTGTGGATTAAATGAGATAATCAATTTAAGAGCCTTCAAGCACCACTCAAGTATTCATTAACTCCACGACAAATATTAGATTCCTACTCTATCACCAGCCCTCAAACTCACTCTTATTAATGAAGCTAGCACAGTTCAGAAATTTCTTAAGGATACAATATGTGAAGGAAGCAACACCTGCACTTTAAAAGAAGTGAATTCTCAGGTTGTCACTGGCCCTAACACTCTCCTGACTTTCAGCAGCTCTCACACAACATTTAGGCTCCTATTCTTCAGGTATAACATGACAACCCTAGACTAAATGGTCCCTTAGATCCTCCCATGTCCTGGAGATGTAGTATTATTTTAGAAAGTTCAATTCACCTGCATTTTGTACTTTGTGAATACTCATAGTAATTATTAGCTAAAAAAAAAAAAAAAACAAAAAAAACTTGCATGCCCCTGTTGGGTTTTCTAATCATTATAGGGAGGATCCTAACACGTGACTGAACCTGACTTGGTCTCATGAGTAATTATTGGGTACTTTGGGCTTTGTGAAATGCAATAGGCCGCATGGTATCCATTTGCCATAATCAACCTGTCTTGCCAGGTATGCTCTTTGAGGCAGACCTCGTCCACAATAACTTCATTTCCTGCTAGAATGAGACTAAAGAGTGAATACATGCAGGTATTAGGATAATATTTCAATTTTTCAAAAGAAAATACTCTTAAAATGGGCCTGGTATCCCTCCTGCTGCTACCTCCTTCTCTGAATCTCCCTCCAAAGCCCAGGAAACTCATTCCCTGATAAACACAGACTTCCTTAACCACGGGGGAAAACAGATCATTGGAGCCCCCTGCTTGGAAACGCTACAGTGCACTGGTGTCCCTTCCTAAAACCTGATTAGTTCCTCAAATAGAAAGCCTGATCCTTTTTCATCATATCTCCCCACCCTTGGACAGTTTTCAATACTAGTAATTTGAATAATAAAGCTGACATTAACATGGGGTGAGCTCTTCAATGGAGATAAAGAACAAGGGGTCAAGAAAAAGACTCCTTTGCCTCTAACTCGGAAATTAAACTACTCTCTCAGTTTGGGTCATAAAAGGAAGGGGAAAAAAAAAAAACAACTTTCACTCAACTGTAAAGGCAAAAGATTTGATTGATAGAGCTGTTATCCTTGGTTAGCTTTATAATGACTTCATTTGAGTGGGTTGATTTTAAGGAAAAACTGGTTTCAACTATATGCCTCTGCCTCCTCTCCTTGTTTAAGCTCAAGCCTCCTTCCCTCTGGCCCCAGCGCTCTCTCGAAGAGAGCTTCCATCCCTAATGAGTAGTGTTCAGGATGATTTCAGGCCTCCATCTGCAGATGTACTGACAGATCCTGGGTGTATCAAGCTTTGAAATGTTCTCGCCCAGAGTTTTCAATGAGAAACACGTGTTTCTGGCACTTGCTGTCACTTCAGTCACTCACAGGGTCTGCTACCCTGAGACTTTTCAGAGACTGTCTACAGACCCATATAACCCCAACTCCACTTAGATACCACTGGAGCTTGGATCCAGGAGCTTGGATATTGCAGACTCAAAGAAAGGACAAACAGAGGCCCTTAATGTGAATGCTACCCACCCAAACGGACTTCTGGAAAACAATCCAAACCAGAAAACTGAGTCCTTGCATTTCAGTATCAAACACTGACTAAGCCCTCTCACTCTGAGGTCATTAGTAAACTGGAGGCAATTCCCATTCTTTTCACCTCAAGTCTATATTTTTAAGCAGTTAATTATTATCTTTATTTTATAATGAAGGGACTGACGCTCTGTCCTTTCACCACATTATAGTGTGCTCCGAATGAGGTCAGGTTCCCAGGTCTGTATGTCTTTGGTGAAGTCACTTCTTTCTTTGAATCATTTCTTTTCTCTACATTGATGAGAACAATCCTGCAGACTGGCTAGTCCCATAATGCACCAAGGAGGAAAATTCCTCCCTCATCTGACTTAAAAGAAATTATGAATAACTATCTCTCATAACTAAAGGTAGTTAGCATTAAGATTAAGTAGTTATTCAGTAGTTATCAATAACTACCTCTCATAACTAAAGGTAGTTAGCATTAAGTTAGCATTAAGATAGCATTCAGATTGCTCTTCAGCCAAATTTAAAATCACCAGTCATGCAAGAAAAAATTCCTTTTAACCACTAAGAATCCATCTTGCCCATGATCATGGCTGCTCATAGCTTTCAGAAGAAAGTTCAAAGTTCTTACCTTAGCCTACCAGGCCCTTCATTGCTTAATTTCTACCTACCTCTCTCCTTAATCCACAGGAGCAGGACTGAGCTTCTGCACCACTCCCCACTCCCACCAGTAACTACTTTCCCAGTGTATGTGCATTTCCTCAGCCTGCAGCCACTTCTCCCATGTGTTCCTTCCGCAAACTCAAAGCTACCTTTAAAATACAGCTCCCCAGTCTCCTGGGAAGCCAACATTTACTCAAGCTTAGTTTAAGTGCCTCTCCTATGTTCCCCCCCCCACACACACCATGGGGAATCTTGTTCATAGCAATGCTTCTTAGTGGCTGATTGACTTGTTTTGCCCCCTCATCAGATTTAGAGCTCCCTTAGAACAGGACTACATTGGCCTTTGTCCGTCACAGCAACCCAAGTGATTAATAAATGATTCTGAATGAGTAAATGATTAAGGCAATGGTTAAAAAGCAAAATGGAAAATAATTTCTATTTTTTGAGAGGCCATTTTCAACCACAGTAGGATTTTGCCTACCTGTACAATTATACATACTGCTCCTTGCTGTTACCTCCCACTTCTTCCCTTCTTAAAACAGAAGGAATATTATCCAAATCCATTTCATGATTACCTTTGATACGCTAAAGTTTAGCATTATGCTCCCAATTTTCACTGACGATTGCTATAAAAAAAATCTAAAAATTTAGTACTGTATTTCTTCTTATAAATTCCCACACTAGGAATTTCTTGTAGTGTGGGCCAATGCTTAATTTCCCCTAATGAATGGTATCCTTTCTTCTCTTTGACAATATAAGCTATTTAAGCAAGTATAATTTCATTTTCACTTTAGAACTTTCTTCAAGGAAGTTCAAAGCCAAATTTCTTGCCCAAACAATATCCATTATATAAACATTCTTGTTTGCATATTTAGTCTTACTTTATTTTCTGATCTACTTTAATTTAACCAATATTTACTGACACTTTATTTTTTGCACCAAAGTGTTCTAGAGGCTTGGAGTACACCAGTTAAGAAAACGATAACATTCTACCCCTGTGGAACTAACCTGGTTTGCAGGTATGATTTTCGTGTACATCATGCACATCAATTCCAAATACATACAATCTAATGTTGATGTTTGTATTCATGAATACCTGATTCCTTCTTTTATAATGTATTCATTATAATGTATCTCTCATCTAAATTTCATAAATGCTGACTTTCACAGATTTGAAATCTATAAGAAAAACATAAAATGTTGGTGGAATTAAAATCAGCTCACTTCTGACTTTCTTAAATAATGGTAATATAAAGTTTATAGGCAGCTTCAGTAATCCCTAATCAGCGTTTCTAACACATTAGCAGTTGGTGTCTGGAGTCTGACATTTGCTGTGAATGAGTGCCTGACAGCTTTTGTTGTAAGTTTGGGCTGCTTTTGCCTAGCAATTTGCCCCCTGCTGTCTGGTGGGAGGGAACTTGACTCCAAAATACCCTTCATAGTGTCACTGTCAATCTCCCAACCCCACCCCTGAACTCACCCCTCCCCTCACATTAACTACCCTGAAGGCTTCCTAGCTACCAATTAGGACTGACTTGTTCTGTGATGGTAGAGGACTCCTCCTGAGATGCTGAGATGCACCCACCAGTCTCCAACAACCTCTAGGGTGTTTGGGGTGTGTTTGTTTGCTTGCTTGTTATTTTAATTCAGGACCTTATCAAGACAAATTGAGAGGTGAACCTATATAATGAACTAACAATATACAGTCTGAGAAATGCATAATGAAGCAAAATGCATATTCAACTGTACATTTTATACAATGGATACTTGATAGTTATGTCCTTTTCATCCTTTTTTCCAAAGGTTTAGCGAAAACTTAAGAGAGGGAGATGGCTAAGCAAATGAGATGGGTTTTATCTACTCTTTTTCCTGTCATTGTCTAAGCCTTCTCCTGGGTCCCATGCTGCTCTTTTCCTATAATCCTGTTCTGTCAGAGTATCTAACTTATGCAGGCCTGAGCTGAAAATGACCCCTCATTATAGAGAAAAATGGAAATCTATTCATTACATCTGACTCCTCCTACCCCTTCTCTGTTTAATTATATTATCCTGATTATGATATAGGCTATACATACAGCAGTGCTATTCTATACAATCATAATTCATGGAACGAGAAATCAATGAATTACTTCAGTACACACAAAAGAGAAAGTGACAATAGAATATAGATAGAAATAGCAGCACAGATGTGGACCCAGTATAGGTCACTCCTGCTTGTGTGATTGAAGGATATCATTATCTATGGATGAAATAGTTCACAGTTTGTTCGCTTTTGTTTTCTACATATTGATGAAAAATATGACATCAGCACTGCAACAAAGTAAATAAGAAGCTTCTCCCACATCACCATTATGTATCTTGGTTCATTTTCTTTTGATAAGTATACCACATTTCCAACAGCTTATTTTCTTTACTTTCAGGCAGTTGGTGGGAAAATAGACTCCTAAGTCATTCACACAAGATAATATCATCAACATCACAAATGCATTTTACTAGGTAGAAGAAGCTAATCTCAAAAGAATGTGTATTGTATGATTTCATAGATATAATATTTAGAAAAAGACAAAACTTTTGAAAATAAATTAAATCTTATTTTTGTTATAAGGATGAAGATAAATCAATGGTTGCCAGGGAGGGAGGAAGAGAAACAAGCTGGCCAAAGAGACAAAATAAGGGGTCTGGGGAGGGGGGAGAGAGAAAACTGTTCCTTTCACTTCAGATATAGTTGCATGGATCCTCCCAAATCCTACTAAATTCTCTATAACTGGGAATGAATCTTATGTAAAACAAATAAACAAGCATTAAAGGACACATGAATTGTTTGTATGGTAATGCAAAGAACTTTGGTTAGATATCTCAGAATTACAGATTTGCTGAACTAATATATCATACATTTATACCATCTTTAGTTATTAGCCTTTGGATTTAAGTATCTAAGGCAATGCTATCTTATCATTTTAAGATAGGTTTAAATACTTAAATAACCTATAATCATAGAATCTAAAAGCTAGAAAGAGTCCTGAGAGATTGTCAGGAAAAATCATATCATCATCTCAACATTTTCCAAAAAATGATCTACCTAAATTAAAAAAAAAAACTAGGCATATAAGGGAATACCTTTAAACCAAATTCATCTGCAAAAATCCTAAGGTGGGATCATACAGAATAGCAAAGTTAGAAGGCTTTCCCTTAATATGAGGATCAATTTGAGGATCCTTTCTCATCACTTTAACTCCCCTCTCTGCTGGAGGTCCTAGCCAAAGATACAAGAAAATGTTAGAGAATGACAGTTATTTCATTATCTTGATTGTGGTGCTTTTTTTCACAGATATATATTTACATCAAAACTTAACAGATTACATACTTCAATATGTGTGACTTATTTTATATCCAGCATACATTGATAAAATTTAAGAATATATACCATTTAGGTGATGGTAAAACTGGAAATTCATATGCAGCAAAATGAAACTAAACCCCTAACTCTCACCATGCACAAAACACAACTCAAAGTAGATAAAGGATCTAGGAATTAGACCATAGACCCTGTGTCTAATAGAGGAAAAAGTAGACCCAAATCTTCATCATGTTGGAATAGGCCCGACTTCCTTAATAAGACTCCTAAAGCACAAGATATAAAATAGAGAATTAATAAATGGTATGAATTCAGACTGAAAGGCTTATTCTTAGCAAAAGAAACAATGAATGAGGTGAAGAGTGAGCCTAAATGTAGGGAGCAAATTTTTGCCACATACACATCAGATAGCACACTAATCTCTAGGATATATAAAGAACTCAAAAAACAAACAACCCAATCAATACATGGTTTAAGGAGCTGAACAGACACTTCTCAGAAGAAGATATACATTTGATCAACAAATATATGAAAAAATGTTCAATTTCACTAGTAATTAGAGAAATGCAAATCAAAGCTACTCTAAGCTTTCATCTCACTCCAGTCAGAATGAAAGTTATGAAGAATACAAACAACAATAAGTGTTGGTGAGGACATGAGACAAAAGGCACACTCATATATTGCTGGTGGAACTGAAAATTGGTGCAACCAGTCTGGAAAGCAGTATGGAGATTCCTTAGAGAACTTGGAATGGAACCACCATTTGACCCAGCCATCCCACTCCTCATTTTATACCCAAAGGACTTAAAATCAGCATACTACAGTGACACAGCCACTTCAATGTTTATAGCTGCACAATTCACAATAGCTAAATTATGGAACCAACCTAGATGCCCTTCAATAAATGAATGGATAAAGAAACTGTAGTATATATACACAATGGAATATTACTCAGCATTAAAAGAGAATAAAATTACGGCATTTGAAGGTAAATAGATGGAGTTGGAGAATATCATGCTAAGTGAAGTAAGCCAACCCCCCTCCCCAAAACAGGAGCTCAATGTTTTTTTTCTGATAAGTAAATGTGAATCCATAAAGGGGTGGGGGTGGGGGCGTGCATGGGATAAGTGGAGGAACTTTGGATGGGGCAAAGGGAAGGAGGTATCGGGTATAGGTGTAGGAAAGATGGTGGAATGAGATGGACATCATTACCCTAGGTACATGTATGATTGTATGAATGATGTGACTATTTCACGGACAAACAGAAAAGTGAAAAATTCTGCTCCATTTATGTACAATAAATGGAAAAGCTTTCTGCTGTCATGTATAACTGATTAGAACTAATAAAATAAATAAATAAACAAATAAATAGTAAAAATGGACACAAAACTAAAGAAGCAAAAGAAAAAAAAGATACTATTTGAGTACAGTCCTTTCACCTATTAGAAGGCAAAAATATAATCCGATTTTTGGGCTCTCTGCTGTCATATCATCCTTTATGTTGGAAGTAAACCCAGTGTATTTCAGGGGCAATGGTACATTCCCTTCTGACAAGAGAACAAAACAAATCAGAATTCCAGAAACTGTGTTCACTGGGAGCATAAACACACTGTGGGATCTAATCTCTTTAAGAAGCAGGAAAGTACAATAAGAAGACAAAGAGTACAGAAGCACACAGATTTAAATTAATTTCTGAATTCATCCATTCTTATTTGTATACTTTAGATATATCTATTATACTTCTGAACTTCGGTTCCTGTTCTGTAAAATTAAGACAATATTTTTTCCTAGAGGTGCCATGAGGAACAAATAAATTATTCTATATTAAATGACATTAGGCATTCAATAAATTAAGTTCCCTTTCTCTTCTTCCGAGTCATCTGAGTCTTTTATGCTTTTATTCTTTTTTCTGAAAAGTGTTGCAAATGATTATCCAACTTACTTATCAAGTATGTCTCTTCATCAACCTCAGTTTCAGTCAGTGGCTAGCAAAGAAAAATCAGGCATGGCTCTTGCCTAGAAAGAGCTTACAGTCTAGAAGAGAAGAGTGATATAAATGCTATACAGATATCCTACAATTAAAGTCAGAGCTAGCTAGAAAAGAACCATGCAGGCAGAGTGACTAATTTTTCTAATGCTTCAGGTAAGGCTTCTTCAGAGAAGAAGGAAAAGCAGATCTTGAGATAGATAAGAGTTAAGCCAGGTTATACGTAGATTTGATTGTGATAAGTGGTATTCCAAATGGGAAAAACAAAAATTATAATTGCATTGAAAGCTGAGTCAGTTAGCTGAGTTAGTTGGCTGAGTTAGTTAGCTGAGGTAGACCAAATTTATAGAGTTTCATTTAGTTCACAGTCCTGGAGGCTGAAAGTTCAAATGGCATGGCACAGGCCTTAGCAAAGGCATGGCAGTAGAACATGTCAGAGGAAGAAAGTCAGAGAACTGGCTGGGGCCAGGCTCAGGCTATTACAACAGTCCTTTCTCGTGAACTAAAAAGGGTCCCTGAAGAAAGACTTTCAGCTCTTTTAAGGACACACCTCGTCATTGCTCTAAGGACCTCCCCCTAGGCCTCACCTCTTATAGTTTCTACCACCTCCACACTGGAGAGCAAATTTCCAATACATGGACCCTTGGAGACAAACCAAATTCAAACCATAGCACTTGCTATCATGAGCAAAGCACCTTTTATAGCTAACACTTTATGATGTAGCTCCACATTGTTTGGGATTAACTTCAGAGACTCCTGCAGCAGGAGTGTCACTGCATAGAGATCTGACCAGAAACCCCTCTTACTCAGGCCAAACCCTTGACAATCTATCCTGGAAAAAAACAAAACAAAAAACAAAAAAACTGTCCCCTGTAAAGATAAATTGCACCACACTGACTTCATATCAAGGTCTCTTCTTCATTCTGTAACCACAGGAATTAGAGCAGTTGCAGGTCCCTGGAGCAAGTCAGATAGGAAGATAGAGTCTGACTGTTATTTTTTTCCAAACAATTTTCAAAGTGAAACAAACTATCTACCTCTAGGGAAAATGCTGAACACCTTAGAGAAAGGTATCAAATAACCAACCATACCAAAAGCAGCAAATCTGAAACATCTGGAATCAGTTCTTTTTGGAATACACATGAGAAGCTATATATTGAATAGATCAAGGGAGTATCCTTCTCCTGAACAGGACAAGTTAATTTGATTTGGAAGCACAAACAGAAAACTCTTCCATTTCCACTGCCTTCTAACTCATTTCCTTTCTTGAAGACTGTGGTCATATGCTGGTCTGATTAGAAGTTGCTTGGATTGAGATGCACCCTATAAAATCTGCAAGTAACAGATTCTTGATTTCAAGATCTGTGCTCATTCCTTTGCAACATACTGCTTCTGAGAGAATGACAAAGGCTTTTCCCCAATCTCCACCAGACATTTTGACAGGATCCTAAGAACACAGAACCAAGGACTGCTAAATTTTGGCTGGAGAAGAGAAGAGTTTGGAGATTAAGCATAGGAGTCCAAAGAATGCAATGATGTAACTTCCCATAAAGAAGCAATCTAATAACTAGAAGAAGCTAAAAAGAAACACTGGAAAGTGAACTAATTACGAGTTTGGCACTATGCTAATTACTTTCTCAAAGCCGGTGATGGTTATCAATATCTCCTTTATAAAGATACAAAAACCGAAGCTTAGGGTAGTAAAGTGTCCGGTTTAAGAATGCTATTAATAACGGACAGAGTAGAGATTGCAATTAAAATCAATCTGACTCCAAAGCAAATGCTCTTAACCACTGTTCTATTCTGGAAAAAAAAAAAGCTAGTAACCAGTTTATTTATACAGCATACTTCAGAGCATACAATATGTGCTGTACAGCATGCAGAGACCAACCAGCCCACAGCCAAGAACAATGCCTTCCCTTCAAAGTTATAAAGTCACTCTAACCTGTTCTCCAACCACCTGGACACCAGCATAGTGTGGAGTGGAGGAGACATTTGAAACCACTGGACCTTTGAACCAGTAGTGGCTATGTAAATGCATAAGACTGAACACTGAGAGCAATGGAAGTACTACCATTAACCAGTTCAAATGGAGTTTCCCTTCTCAGCCTGCAGGAACTCCAATTCTTTTTAAAAAATGCAGATCCATTGCTGAAAATGTAGTAGCTCTGTCTCCTTTTAATTCTGAATGTAGGATGAGGATACAACTCACTATGAATGCCATTGTGATGGATATAGTAAGATAAACAGGGAACCATGCAGTCTTTTACAGAGAAACCTCAACTAGTTTGAAGGCTCAGTCAAAGCTGAACAGACCAGGTGTAAGCAGAAGCCAGAAGGAGTAAGAGAAAACTTGGGGATGGAGTAGGGGAAGTAGCTCAGGCAGAAGAGCAGCCCATGCAGCTACCACCAGAGGAAGAAGAAGCAAAAGGAAAGGCCTGAACATGACCCTGTCACCATTTACAGCCACCAATCACAGCAAAAGTGCACTAAAGAAATTTGCTGCAAATAAATAAAATAAAATGGTCTCTGGGCCTTCAATGATTGAAGGCAATTGGTTAAAAGCTTTCCAACCAATGTTCTCTATACTCATTCCTACAGAGTGACTTGATTTCTCTTCCCAACACTCATTTATTATCCAGCAAATTCTCTCTGGCTGACTTTCCATCAAACCCTTATTCAGGTTATTTTAATGTTTTAATGTGGCTGGAGGTTGTAACGTTGGGATTGAGTCCTATCCAGAAGTCCTTCATTACTCCACATATAAAAGGGCTATTTAGTGGGATACCACAATCTGAAAAGATCATGGTCTATAGGAGACTATTAGTAAGGCATGTGACTAATTAAAACCCCTTCTACTAGGATTGGAAACTAGCATCTTATTTATCATGAAGAAGCTGTTCCTTCTTCCCTTTTGAGTGGTATTCTTGTGTCTCCTTTGAATGATGGCTTGAACTGTTGGCTTTTTCAGTGACTTTATCTGGATAGCACCAGGTAGTATGTGATGTACAGATGAATTCATTCTTTCATTTGTTCCTCCCACTGCTACCAGAGTGAAGAGGTCAGGACATACATTATTCTTAATTATATTTTATACATGATATACTGAGGCACAAAGCTTTAAGTTCTTTAACTAATTTATTGCTGAAAAAAGATACCCTAAAACTTAGTGTCTTAAACATTTCCTTGTACCTCATGATTTGGCAGGTAAGTATTTGAGCAGGGCTCAGCTGGATGATTCTTCGGCTCAGATACCAGGGAGCGCTCTCATTGGTACTCAGCTGGCCAGTGGGCTGGTTCAGAGGATCTAGGTGGGCTGTACTCTTAAATATGGCAAACTGGCTGGTATAGTTGAAAGTTTGGACTCAGTTGGGACTTCTGATCAGCACATCACTACATGGCCCTTCCAGACTGGTGGTTCCTGATTAGTCCCAAAAGAGAGTTCCAAGATACAAGGCAAAAACAGCATGACATTCACAAACTTGAAAGTTACACAGTCATTCTCTCACATTCTAGTGGTCAAACCAGTTCACACAAATTCAAAGGGAGAATTTGTAAACTTTATTCTTTAGACTGCCACAGGCTCATAGAAAATCTTGTAACTGTGACTTAAACCCAGGATTTTGATTCCAAATTTCATTCTCTCGACTGACAGTCTGAGGAGTCACCTGTCCCTGCAGGCTAGGCAGGGACATTGGAGAAGAAGCTAGAAGTCAATTGTGGCAAACCAGAAAGCAGAGATCCAGGGGCTGGCCAAATATTTGTGGCCAATTGTGCTGTTCTATCATGAAAAACTAGTAATCCAGATTTTTATGTGAAATTTTCCCATTATTAATTACCAGTAAATACTTCAATATTTTAGTATGTAGTTTTCTAACTCTATTCCATATCACACAATTTTAACTTCTCTGTTTTGTTCTTATACTGGAGGGAAAAATTAGCAATTTTTTTTCCTTTAAAACAAAAAGTTAATGCTACAAATTCAGGTTGGGAGTCAGCTAGCCTTAGATTCTAATCCTGGCTTTACCACTGGCTAATTAAGACTGGTGCCAAATTACCTATGTTCTCTAAGGTTGTGCCTGCATCTGCAGGATAAGAATAATAATCAATATCTTATAGGAGTGCTGTGAGAACTGAATAAGGCGAAAGATGTGAGAAGTCTAGCATTGTTCACTGAACACTGTAGGCACTCAGTCAATCTTATTTATCATGATGAAGGGGAAACACTCTTCCACAATGGGATGAGAAATACTATAGAGAACTTTCACTGTGCCTCTTAAAACCTGTGGTGTTTTTTTTTTCCCAAGTTATATTCTGGGCTCCCCCTCTGGCTGACTTCCTTATTTTATCCTTTTCAAGTCTCAGTTACCTAATCTGCAAAACCAGAATGATAAAGTCAGTCCTACTATCTATTCTGGGGGATCAATCAACTTTTTGTGTGTGAAGGAGCTTCATTAACTATGACCACTGTTTAAGGCACAATGAAAATACCATCACCATGGGCTATTGAACATTCTGAACCCCTTGTCAGATATCAGAAATAGAAAAGCAAAGAGTGCACTGATGAGGAATAAAGCCAGTAAAGTGGATTAGGAAGTAGAGGCTCCTGCAAAGCTCAGATCTCTTCTAGGGCATAAGTTGAATATAGCCCAAAACATGAAAAAGAAAAAAGAAAAAAAAAGGTCATGACCTGTACAGCAGCAAGAGGACTAGCATGGCAAGCTATTCATGGGACTCAGAGTCAGATAGATCATTACTCAGATGACTTTGGGACTATTACTTAATTTCTTTGGTGCTTACTTGAATTTCTCACTGATAATATGAATAATATAATCTCATAAAAATGATAGACATGAAGATCCACTGAACAAGCTCATGTGAGCTATCTGACAATGTCTCATGTGCATCCTTAATGAATCTGTTGAACCTGACTGTGAGTCATTCTGAAGTCAAACAGAATGAAGCCAAGAAGACTGAACAAGATTGCTCACCTTTTAAACTCAGGGGAACACACATACACACACATGAGTGGATGTAGAAAAATTGATATAACCCAGAAAAAAAACTGGAGTGCCTCACTATCAATCTCTTGGTTTGGATGTTTTGGTATACCTAGATAAACATTGTGGAAAACTAGAAACAAGGAGGTACACATAGGATTGATCTTCTTTGCTCTGTGTGTGTGTGTGTGTGTGTGTGTGTGCGCGCGCGCATTCATGCCCTGTGAACCTATAGTTTTTTCAAAATAATTTTTTTTAAAAAAAAAGAACGAAAGGAGTAACAATAGAAAGTAAACCAAACAAAGAGGGAGAGACAGAACGAAATCATCAAGACACTAAATCAGAAATCAAGGCAAAGAGTCTATGCTAAAGATCAGGAAGATGGTGGGGCAAGAGTAAAATCTACAGGTACCCCCCCGCGCTAAAAAAACTAGCTAAAAAGCCTGTGGGAAAGAAAACAACTGTAGAGCAGCAGTCTTAAGTTTCAAATGAGGTCATCCTCTTCAACAGCCTGAAAACTTCTTGCCTGGTTACTGCTCTGTTCAGAAAAATATTTCAGGACACAGAGAGCCCAATGGTTGAAATAGAAATAAGCAAATGACAACATGCGACTAGAAAGAGAGGGTGCAGTAAGAATAGGGGACATCATAGAATCGTGTCCACTGGGAGACATACCCAAAGTGGATCTTTCAACAAAGTGTGTGTGGTCTGAATTGGTCTTGGAGCTTGCTCTGAGGCAAAGCCTTGAACAGTGTATTTGGCTTTCCTGCAAACTGGTGACCACTTTCTTGTTTATTCAATCCTCAGAAAGGTTAATTATGCTAGTGACTGTAGTTGGAAAACAATTCTGAGAAAATGCTTTGGTAACAACAGGTTGGCAGTGTATGGAAACCATCTGCTTCCTACAAATGTTAAGGTAAACTTTCAAATTTGTGGGGTTAGCCATTACAGACTGTATAGTTGTTTAGTGGAGTGAAAATAATGTTGTGTTGATGTAGACTTTCTGGATCTTCTTGAAACCCAGCCTAGAAGGAACACCACGTTGTAAGAAGAATGGTCTTCGGGCCCATCGCAACTTTGTGTAAGTCATCTTTGTTTGCACGTAAAAGGCTAACAGAACGAGAACATCGCACAAGGGAATACAGTATTTATACTGAATGTCTTCTAAGTAAATTAAGCCTCTCTAGTGTGCTCTTGCCTTGACCTACTAATGGGAACAAGATCATAGATGGAAGATTTGTTTCTTATGAAAATATTCAGTTTATTCTACAAAGGAACATAAAATGCTGCTCCTCTGACCCCGTGGCATGAGCTGCTCTCAAGGGCTGCAATTGTGGTGGTTCCAGCTGCTTTGTCATGGACCCGTCCATTCCTGCCTTAGTGCTGCTGGCTCCCCACCTCCACTCTGCAGGAGAGAGATGGAAATGGCTAATGTGCTCCCAATTTAGCAATCGCTGTCAAGGCAGCTATCCATCACTTATGAGTACTTCTCAAAGAGAAAGATTCTTGTGAAAATCATTTCAGCAGAAGCTGAGGGGGAACATTTTAAGTCAAGTGAAATTCAAAATCATGAATGGCAGTGGGGAGTGGACACAAATCATATTTGCTAATGGAAGTGAAAAATCTAATTGGTCCCTTGTGTTTTCATCCTGCATAGCAACACGTTATTATGCGTAGGCCCTACGTGGCTTGTGTCCATTACTTATGGAGGGACAATCACATAGATACATAAACTAAAGTTTTAGGTAATCCTATATCTCTAAGTGATTAACATTCTCTGCATAGCATCCCTTGCCTTGAAAAACCATTTGTGATGCTTCTGTTAAAGTCTGAAAAGAAAGGGGGAAAAATGATGCTCTCTACCTCAATTTTCAGTTTGTATGTGTTAGCATCATATAAGAATGGTCCTAAAGAAGGGTTGACAGAGGAAATTATATCCCAGCCAAGACACTGTAGAACATAAGAAAGAGCCCATACTTTGCAATCAGGAGAGATTTGCTTGAATAGAGACTCTGCCACTATATCACTATACACTTGATGTTGTACTGGGTATTTAAACTCTGAATCTCACAGAATGCTCACAATTTGAACTAAAGAGATGACTACAATATGTCTCTCATAGAGTTACTGTTTGTGGCAAATATCTGGCAAACAAGTAAACACAATATCTGGCAAACAAGTAAACAATCCAAACATATCAAGACTCGGGGGAGGGGGGAAGGTAATATAATAAGAACCAGAGATGATCTGGGTTTGAAGACATCAAACATAAACTTTATAACTACTGTTGGCACTATGAATAGATAATAATATAGAGATCCCAATCAGAGAATAGGAATCTATAAAATCACATTAAAATTATACAACAAAAATATATAATCACCCAAAATGAAGAATTCAATATGGAATAAGAGTGAGCCAGGAATTAGGTCAATAGAAAATGTTTAAACTAAACAAAGAAAAGTTAAAAGGATGAAAATTTTAGAAAATATAAGAGAAATAGGAGAGATACATTTAAAGGTCTAGTGTGTGTGTGTGTGTGCGCGCGTGCACACGCATGTGAATATTTGTGTTATACAGCTTTTCATTGCTCTGACAAAATACCCGAGAAAAACAACTTAAAGAAGGAAAGGCTTATTTGGGCACATGATTTCAGAGGTTTCATTCCATGGTTGACAGGCCTCACTGCTTTTAGGCCTAGGATGAGGCAGAACTATCATGACAGAAGAGCATGGTGGAGGAAAGTTGCTCATCTCATGGCAACCATGAAGCAAAGAGAGCTAAGGAAGGGGGAGAGAAGAGGCTGTAAACAAGATTTACCCTTGAAGTCACTCTATGTGTGTGTGTGTGTGTCTGCGTATGTGTGTGTGTGAGTGTTGCTAGAGATTGAACCCAGGGCCTTGTGCATATGAGGCAAGCACTCTACCAAATGAGCGATGTCCGCAGCCCTTACCCTGGAAGTCTACATCCCTGTTGACCTAATTCCTCCAACTGCGCCCTATGTCCTTGAGTTTCCATCACCTCCTAATAGCATCATTATTTGGGGACCAAGCATTCCATTCAACAAGTAAGCTTTTAGGGGACATGTAAAATTGAAATTTTATATATATATATATATATACAGAATTATAATATTAAGGTAATATATAATATATAAATTGCATATAAACCATTTTATATTACACACACACATATAATGGGAATAACAATGTGAGAAAAGGTCAAAGGCAATATTTGAAAGTTAACAACTGAAAATTATCAAAAAAATTTTTAAAAACTATCAATCCATCAATTAAAGGAGGATATATACACAGAAAATCATTGTTTGGCAAATCATAATAAAATGCTGAACCCAAAACAAAACAATTTTAAAACAACCAGAGGTAAAAAGTTGTTTACCTTTAAAGAATCAATAATATTCATGGCTGGTTTTTCAATAGGAGCTATAGAAGTTATAGCACTATAAAAAATACTATCTTTAAAGTAGTGAAAGGGATTACCAACTATCAACCCCTAAATCTAAAATCAGTAACAAAAATCATGAAAAATGAAAACTATTCCTTGCATTCAACAGAATTTACTTATAACTTATCAAAACACATGCACAAGAAAACTCATCACAGCTTCATTTTTAGTTGCCAAAATTTATCAATAATAAAATGGAGAGTTGGGTGTGGTGGCTCACACTTGTAATCCCAGCAGCTCAGGAGGCAGAGACAAGAGGATCACAAATTCAAAGCCAACCTCAGTAAAAAGCAAGGCACTAAGCAACTCAGTGAGACCCTATCTCTAAATAAAATACAAAATAGGTCTGGGGATGTGGCTCAGTGGTCAAGTGTCCCTGAGTTCAATCCCTGGTATCCAATAATAATAATAATATGGATAAATAAATTGTGACACATTTATACAATGTCAATAAAAAATAAACTAGGACTGCTCATACATTACAGATGAACACAAAGCTAGCAACAAAAGTACATATTATAAGATTCTGTTAATGTGAAGCTCAAGATTGGACAAACTTGTGGTGGGAAAACACAGAATGGTGAGTACTTCTATGAGAAGAGTATTATCTGGAGGGAGGGAGCTTCTGGCATTCTGCACACATTCAAAACCCTGACTTGAATGGTACAGATGTAAAATTTTATCAAGGTGAACTCAAGGTTGTGCTTCTAAATGTAGTATATAAATTATTCTTCAACATTTCTTACATGATGTAAGTAAAAGTAAACAAAAGTAAAACCCCCCAAAAAATAAAAGGTACAAATAAAAATATTTCCATAAAAGCAAACAAAAAACCCTTAGAAAATTTGTTGTCAACAGAACCACACTTAAAGATAGCTCCTCCGACAGGAGGAAAAATCATCCAAGATGATGAAATGAAAACGTAAGAAAAAATTAAGGACAATAGAAAAGGTACATAAGTAGATAAGCCTAAGTGAAAACTGTTTATAAAAACGATAATAATAATGTCTTAGGAAATCTAAATATGTATGTATTATATTGCTTGAAATAAATAACAGAACATAAAGAGAAAAGCAAATAGGATATAAATGAGCTAAATGCTAATAACATCTAGAAAGAGGTGAAGGATCTATATTATACTGGATTATAATCAATTAAGAATTTTTTTTCTATAATTTCCTGAATACTCAATAAAGATATATAAAAAATTAAAGGAAATAAAGCCAATTATTTAAGAGGTTAAACAATTAAGTGATAGACATCAGAGAGTAAACAGAGTGCACAAATTACTAGTAAATACATTAGATATAAATGGACTAAATATTTCAACTAAAACAAAGATTATGTAAAACAAAACACAACAATGTGTTCCTTGTCAAGACATGACCCTTCAATACAAAGACATCAACTTTAAGTTAAATGATAACTTCTCAATCTGGATTTTCAGAGAAACAGACTATGACACAAAATTCTGAGTGCAGTAGATGCCACAGTCATGTGTAGGGGAGTAGAAAAAAATAAGGCAGGGAGAAGAAGGAATACCGGAGGCACTGATGATCAGTTTAATGCCTGAGGCAACTGTAAATGAATCCTGCTCTGGGCTTCTGAGAGGTTGTATAAATATATATATCACTGCTCTCTCCACTGAGGCATGAAGAAGCTGAGGTATTTATTCCTAATCTCCCATGCCTTGGTGGTGGAAGGCCACACCTGGGGAACTGCTAACTCCCCTGCAATTCCTGCCTGCTCAAGTCAATTGAGATTAAACTGTCAAGCAGAAAGTAGAATTTTTTAAAATACATATTTATTTTTAGTTGTAGTTGAACATAATATCTTTACTTTATTTATTTTTATATGGTGCTGAGGATCAAACCCAGGACCTTGTACATGCTAGGTGAGTACTCTACTGCTGAGCCACAACCTCAGCCCCAGAAAGTAGAATTTGACTTCACAGAAACTCAGTAGGATGCTTTGACATGTCCTTGAAGAATGCTGAGTAGCTTCTGCCACAATCAAAAGTCAAATGCTGTGCAAACATTAATGTTTAAAAACCCATTCATATCACCATACTAATATGAAACCCTGTAAGCTTCAAGACAAGACACATTCATATAAGTAAAAAAGAGCATTTCATAGACTGAAAGAAATATCTTGCACATATTAATCAATATAAACCCATTTTTGGTGTTTTGGTAAAACCCATTATCCAAGAACTGGTCTCCAAAAGTGGAAAATATCAAGAGATCAAAGAAAGAACAAATTCAGAATAGCAGCATGAAAATTATTACGGACTTACAGAGATGGTTGTGTCTTGGGTGGCAGCAATACAGGAGGATCCCATTTTCCCAGGTGGAATGAAGGAATTTATGAACTCACTAGACAAACGTGGGTCATGGCTAACTGGGGTGTACCAGGCTTTCCCCAAAACTATCAACATATCAAACCTCAGTTAAGAAACTATGGGACGTGATACGAACCCATAGGTTATTTTAGTGACTTTGTTTATCCTACAGGGTTTTGAATGAATTTCAAGGTTTAAAATGCAAGATGCAGTAACAGTCAAGATAGCTGTAATCAGCTCAAGCTGAATCTCTACTCACCACATTACACCATAGGAAATGTTGGTAAAATGAGTAATAAATCTACAGTCACCTGGAAATAGTGACATGCTTCTCTTAATATCTGATGTATTTCCAGGAAAAATATCAGTAAGAAAAGAGGATTTGGATAATACAAATCCCACACTGGAACTAATTGATAAATATAAAGTACTTCAAGTGAAAGCATTAGTAATGGAACATAACATACATTCTTTGCAAGGGTACATAGAACATTTATCAGAATTGGCTGTATGCCAGACCATAAAACCAGTCTCAACAACTAACAAATTATTGATGTCATACAGAATATGCCCTCTGAAAACAAGTCATTTATAACTAGGAATCAATAAGAAAAAGTCTAAATTTATTGAATCCCTAAAATGGGAGATTATGTAAAATATTTCTAAATGGCCCTTGAGTTGAAGAATAAATCACAATGGAAATGTATAAATATTTTGAACTAAAATATAACTAAAACATAACTTTAGGCAGTTGCTGAAGTAAACTTAGAGGAAAATGTGATACTTTAAATGTACACATTATAAAAGAAAACTTAAAAGGCTGAGACTCACTGTTCTAAGTAATTAACTCAGAGAATGGTAGGAAGGAGGTAAAAAGAGAACAGAAAATGAAATGAAAAGTACATACAGAAAATGATCAAAGCAAATGTGATTATTAGAAAATAAAATTAATAAATGTCTAGCAAGATTGATGAAGGGTAAAGAAACAAATAACTGGGTATAAAAATGAGCATATCAAAAGATATCCTAAGTCTTTTTTTTTTTTTAAAGAGAGAGAGAGAGAATTTTTAATATTTATTTTTTAGTTCTCGGCGGACACAACATCTTTGTTTGTATGTGGTGCTGAGGATCGAACCCGGGCCGCATGCATGCCAGGCGAGCGCGCTACCGCTTGAGCCACATCCCCAGCCCCCATATCCTAAGTCTTTTAAAAAAGAAAAATAGTGAGAATATTCTGAATAACCTTATGCCAATAATGTTTAAAAGGTAAATAAAGCTGCCAAATTTCTGGAGAAAAAATTGTTTATTTTACAATTATTCAGGTCCACTTGTTCTTGCATTGAACAATCAGTCCTTTTGTCAACATGTTAGATGACACATGCTAGGTTAAAAACTGGGAAGTTCATGTGGGATTATTATTATTATCATTATTACTGACTGTGCATCATATATTCTCATGCACTTTACAACGTAATTGGGAAGATAAACAAGTTATAAAAACAGAATGTGTTGTCTGTTATAACAGAGCAAATTATATCCCAGGTTATCAAGGAGAAAGTACAAGTATGATTAGAGTTCTGTTGTCAAGCAGATGTGAAAATGTAAAATATATATGTGTATATATGTGCGTGTGTATACAATTGTTGTTGTTGTTGTTATTATTATTATTGTTATTATTATTATTATTATTATTATTATTTGGGGCAGAGGATTAACCTCAAGGGCATTCAGCTGTTGAGCCACATCCTCAGCTTATTATTTTTTTAATATGGGACCTTGCCATGTTGCCCAGGCTGGCCTCTCAAACTGGTGATCCTTCCCCCTCAGCCTCCTTAGTAGCTGGGATTACAGGCATGTGCCTGGCCAAAAATACATTTTAGACTTAAAATGAATATAGTATTTTTGGACCCCTTATATATATGTGTCTTGATAACTAGAAAAATATTTGGCAAAAACACCTTCTTTGGATGATGCAGAATAAATAAGAGAATTTCCCAATATAATTGATTATCTACCTTTATTTTAAACAGTAAAACCCAACTAGTATGAACTTTTAGGTCTGATTCCATCTTCTGTGTCCTACAGGGTATTCTGTATAAAACAAGGTCTTTGGAGTCATGAACATAAGTGTAAAGGTCAAATGTATCACTAGATTTTCTAGTTCTTTACTTCTATTAAAAAGATCCAATTGTCTTATTTAGCTTAGCATGATATTCTCCAACTTCACCCATTTACTAGCAAATGCCATAACTGCATTCTTCTTTAGAGTTGAGTAATATTCCATTAATATATATATTAATTGTGTATACAATCCCAAAAAATCAAAGGCCGACTGTTTTTTCTGATATGCGGATGCTAATTCACAATGGTGTGGGGGCGAACTAGGGAGTTAACTTAGACTAGGTAGAGGAGAATGAAGGTAGGGGAGGGGATAGGAAAAATAGTAGATTAAAATAGACATTATTTCCTTATGTATATATATGACTGCATGACTGATGTGATTCTACAACATGTATAATCAAAAAAATAAGAAGTTATACCCCATTTATGTATGATATATCAAAGTGCATAAATGCATTCTACTCTCATATATAATGCCGCACTCCGGCTGCAGCAAAATAACCCGGGGGTGATGAACAACTTGTGTACATTGATACAGCAGGAGTGGGAGTTTATTGTAGGACCGGAGGGATATTTATACATTCCACACAGCTTATCCTAATTAGCATAAACTAGATACAGCAGTCAACCAATCAGGAATCTCCACACTTAATGGCTCACTGGCACCACCTCACAAACCACTCCCCCTGGCAAAATGCTGACTTGTTTACAGACCCTAACAATCCTGACTTGTTTATAGACCCTAACAATATAACTAATTAAAACAAATTTTAAAAAAGTTTTAAAAAGATCCAATTGTAAGAATACTGGCCCAAATTGTTTTGAAAACTGGGGATAGCATATAGAAACATACTTTGCTACATGTCATATTATTCAGAAACTGTTTCTCACCAAAATTCTAACTCAAATTCTTTTATTATTATTTTTTTAATGGTATTTACTGACTTCCATCACTGGGAAGAGTGAGGCAGTTCCAGCCTTTTAGGTTTCTGAGGCCTCGCAATGCTTTCTGAATGTTCTCCATCTCTTGCTTTTGGTTTTTTATTGTCTGTATGCTTTCTACTGAAAGCAGTTTTCTAGAGGTTTACCCCATTCTGCCTAGCAGCCCTTCAGGACAAAGCAAGTCTGTACATTTTTTTTGTTTTGTTTTGTTTCTTAAATTTTTCTTCCACAACTTTTGTTTGTACATTCTGGTTGTACATAGTGACAGGACTGATTGCTACCCATTCATACATGAACACAATATAACAATATAATTTGGTCAGTATCAATTCCCGGTATTCCCCTTTCCCTCCTCTCTTACCTCCTCCTGGTCCCCTTTCCTTTATTCTACTGATCTCCCTTCAATTTTCATGGGATTTACCTCCACACACTTTTCTTTTCCTCCTTCTCTCTAGTTTCTACCTATGAGAGAAAATGTACAACCCTTGACATTCTGAGTTTGGCTTATTTCACTTAACATAACGGTCTCAAGTTCCATCCATCTTTCTACAAATGACATAATTTCATTGTTCTTTATGACTGAAAAAACTCTATGGTGTACATATGCCACATTTTCTTTTTTTTATTCATCTATTGATGTATACCTAGACTGAGGTCATAGTTTGTCTGTTGTGAATTGTGCTGTTGTAAACATAGTTATGCATGTGTCACTATAGTATGATAACAAATAATTTTGGATAAATTCTGAGGGAGTGGTATAGCTGGATCATATGGTGGTTCTATTCCTAGTCTTTTAAGGACTCTCCTTACTGACTTCCCATGTTCAAGGTCATATTACCAAAAGCAATACATAGACTCAATGCAATCACCATCAAAATACCAATGACATTCTTCACAGAAGTAGGAAAAAAAAAGGTACTACAATTCATTTTGAAGAATAAAAGATCCCGAATAGCCAAAATATTTCTAAGCCAAAAAAAAAAAGCAATGCTAAAGTTATCACAAAACCTGAGTTCAAATTCTACAGAGCTATAGCAACACAACTGCTGGGTACTAGTATAAAAACACACATAGACTAACAGTATAGAATAGAAGACACAGAGACAAACCCATACCTCTATAGTCATCTGATCTTTGACAAAGGTGCCAAAAACATTCATTGGAGAAAAGACAGCCTTTTAAACAAAAAGTGCTGAGAAAAATTGTTATCCATATATAGAAAAATGAGACTTGATCTTTCTCTCTCACCTTACACAAAAATCAACTCAAAATGGAATGAGACCAGAAACTGCAACTCCTAAAGAAAAATGGAGGGTCAACACTCCAGCATGTGGGCACAGACAACAAGTTTTTCAATAAGACCCCTAGAGCTCAGAAAATAATACCAAGAATTAATAAATGGTACAACATCAAATTAAAAAGTTTCTGCACAGCAAAGGAAACATTTAAGAATGTGAAGACAGAACCTACAGAATGAGAGAAAATCTTGACTAGCTACTCTTCTGACAGAGGATTCATAATCTAGAATAATAACTGAAAAACCTTAACAACAAACAAATAAATAACCCAAACAGTAAATGGGCAGATGAATTAATCAGACACTTCTCAAGAGAAGAAATACAAATGGCCAAAAAAAAAGAAAAGAAAAAAATAGCTGGGTGCAATGGCACACACTTGTAATCTCAGCTAGGGAGGCTAAGGCAGGAGGATTGCAAGTTCAAAGCCAGCCTCAGTAAAAGAGAGGCACTAAGCAACTCAGTGAGACCCTGTCTCTAAATAAAATACAAAATAGGGCTGAGGATGTGGCTCAGTGGTGGAGTGCCCTGCCCCCCCCCAAAATATATATATGTACATATATGTATGTATACATGAAAAAATGTTCAACATCATTAGCTATTAGGGAACTGCAGATCAAAACTGTCAGAATGGCAGTCATCAAGAATGCAAACACTGGAGAGGATGTGGATTGCACTGTCCATTCTTATGTATAAATTCCATGGATTCGGATTGGCCCCCCTTTCATCCTGGAGTCAACCAATGGGAATAAAATGAGAGAATTTCTATAAATGGTGAAGTAAGTCTGCCTACTCTCATTTTACTTCATTTGTGGTCACAGGAAGGATATACAGGTTTGGAAGCCCTATCAAAACACTAGGACAGGTTTTCTGGGGGACAGACAATTCTCTAAAGTAAAAAACGGGACAGAGAAAAGCATTCTGGAGACTATACAATTCACTAGACTTTGTCTACCTAAATCTAAAATTAGTGTATTTCTATAGACATCTCACTACATTCTGGCTTTATTTTCCTCATATATAAACGATTTCACAGGACTTTTGTAAACGTGAAATGAAATAATAAGCCAAGATGATTTATAATTGGACTTAAAATTGCTTTGTAGATGGTGGTCATTATTAATTATATTTACCAACATCTCAAAGATGTAAGAAGGAAGCCCAGAGAGGTTGGGACTTGCCCTTGGCCTCATCCATGAACTCCCTAGTGGAGAGATTATAACAAGTACCAGGGCCCGGAGCCTGTGGACATCCTGTACACTCTGGGAATTACATACGTGATTTATCAATAATGACATCTGTTCCTGAGGGAGATAGAGGCTCACTTTTAGCAGTGCTTAAGGACAAACGTATAATAACCATAATATCTTGTGCTGCATGGTGCTTTTATTTTTCAAAGTGTTTCCCATCAATTACATCATTTTACTCTTGAATACTCTTCCCTTTGAGTCAGGGAAGACATTATCGCCATTAGTTGTTGTTCTTATTATTGATTTTTTAAAAATGTTCTGCCTGTTATAGAGCAAATACAGCCATTCCCATTTTTAAACTGTTTCTAATATGTTTTTTTTTTTTCCCAATGAATTCTGGTGCTTAGCTTTCTCTGACTTGAGTTGTTGTCTCCAAATTGAAAATGGCAAATTTCCTTGACAAATGCACAACAAGATGGTTTAGGCAAAGAGTCACTAAGGAGTGGGAGAGCTGGAAAATATATTTTATGTGCAAACAAATGGATCACAAAATCTGCATTTCCCAATCCTGAACTTTTGCAGCAGCTCAAGTCAGGAGGACCAAGGGATCTTTGAACTAGCTAACACCTCAAGTTAGCATCTGTTCACATGGACCCCAGGCAACTGCCAAATTAATGCATTTCTCAATGTGAACAAAACCAGTGAAAAGACTGGACCTCTCAAAATATGCTGCACTCCTCCAGCTGCATGAAAATTAGTTCTTACCTTATTTTCTCACTATACAGAGTAGAATACAGGATATAGGAAGCAGAATTCCCATCTAGGTAAAAGTCAGAAGTCCTGGATTCTGCTATTCTGCTTGATCACTGTCTTGCTTTAGGAAGACACGTCCAGTCTCTGAACCCCATTTACTCTGGAGAGTGGAAATATCATGAACTTCTGAGGAAGGTCTGGATGTGAATCCAGCTTCTTTACATTTTGACTGCATAGCTGGTTTTTTTACTGTCAGAATTCTAATTGCATCATTTGAGCTGCTTACACTTGAAGATTAAAAAAACATCATTATGTAGGAAGAACTGTCATATGGCAAGGGATCAATGATTATTAGTAGTGCATAACAAACAATTAAGTTTATATACATAGATTATATACATAGATGTTAAAGACACATAAGTGCTATTGTACATAACTATATAACTATAACTATACATATATATAATTATGATGATACTTTCTAATAAAGCTTTCACTCTTTTTAAATGATCATAAATATAGGTGATACATGATATACAATAGTATGAAACAGTTTATATTATTTACTATTTAGGATACTTGAATACATATTCCCTCTTTAAAAATAATACCATATGCAAAAGCAAAGGGCTGCATTATTCTATTCCTTTCCACAATAATTAAGAGCCTCTTATGCACCAGACACAGCCATGCATACAACTACTAACAACAGATGTGGTCTTTGCCTCAAATACA
Source organism: Urocitellus parryii (assembly GCF_045843805.1). NCBI lineage: Eukaryota > Metazoa > Chordata > Mammalia > Rodentia > Sciuridae > Urocitellus > Urocitellus parryii. Next base: position 42,461,996 of record NC_135541.1, on the reverse strand, counting down.
ATAGAAGTTCAGACAATTATTTTTTAAAAATTAACTGTTTATCCTGGGAATGGTATTTGAGAAATACATAAAAAGTCCACCCAACCCAGACTCAACAGAATTTATCCAGGTGTAAGCAGAAGGCAGAGGGTTGTAGGCAGAGCGAAGGACTTCAGTGTACCAGCTCTACCCAGTTTTGCACAGGGCAAAAGCCATTTCCTAAGGTAGGATCTGTGGGTCTGATGGCAAGAGGTAAGATCCTCATCTACTAATAGAATTTATACAGACATCACACACTAAAGGCTGATCTTTCCATAGTTTCATCCTTCTCCTAAAATGATCAGTGTGCACATCTACAAAAACACAAGAGGGGCTTAGATGATCCACACGCTTTAGATTCCAAATATTTGTGAATTAATATCTAAATGTAACCAATTCTATAATCCATCTCTTGCCTTATGGGAAACCTAGTTTTACTGTCTGACCAGGACACTCATTAGTTATGTGTCTTTGGATAAGTCACCTAACACCTAGGCCTCAATTTCCCCAATGTCAACTGACAACAGTCATAAATCAGCTCAGTCTTCTTTTCAACCAGCTGCATGAGACCTGTATTTTGATGACAGGCATGTTTTTGATGTCACTTCCTGCCCTGTAATTTCATATATTTATCATAAAACCTGATTTTATCATCAGCCAATAACCACTTAGGAAGAAAATGAGAAAAATCCCTGCATAACGAGACCCTTGTGAAATAGAAAGGGAAGTAAAACTCATAAACTTGTAAAAATCAAGCAGCAAAACAATTTAGCTGTTGGTTAACACCAGCCTGGGCTGTGCCTTGCATGGGAAATGAGCTCAGACTTGAATGCAGCAGATTCTGCTTGTTTGGTTAGTGTTTCTAATCAAGGAATATATATTTTCCCTCAATCACAGGAAAACAAATTGGCAGTGGCATATTGCTTTGATATTTCAACCATTTGCTGAATTTCCTTCCCTCCAAAATGTCTTAAACAGAAGCATGAAGAGGCCAAACTACAGAGCCCAGTATTTATGAGCCTATTCAAACCTTATAAAGATTTGATCAGCAAATATGCCAATTGATACACCATAATGTTTTACAACTGCAGTTGTCTTGGTCTATAAAACTTATTATAATTCTGAAGGGATTTCTGCTTTCTTTGCAGACATTTGTTTTACTGCCACCGCGTGGTTCAGATTAGAATCTGCCGTGGTTTTGCTGCTGGGGTTTAAAAGGAAAACAAACAGAGTGTTTTCATTTTTAAGTATAAAATGCAAATAAATGATCCTGAAAGACATCTTCCTTTATTTACTGATTCATCCTCCCCTTTCCATTCAAATATCTCCCCTACCACTCAACACACACTTACACAAAATATTTCCACTTGAATTATAAGCCCCTCATGTGGATTATGACCTACAATGTCAGTGGGCCATTCTACCTGTGAGTCCTTGAATGATTCAGTCTGCTTCTCTGGGCTTCAGTTTTAGAAGGAGATTTGGTGATATACTGTAAGATTTCTTTTTGCTCTGATGACTTTCCCCATCCATTTCTTATGTGGTTCTTCCAATATTTCCACATCATTGTACTTATCAGAGGCTGAATGGTCCTTCAAAAATGTATGTGCTGAAAGTCTCACCTCTGGTACCTCAAAATGTGACTATATTTAGAGACCGGGCCTTATAAGAGATATGATTAAATTAATATGATGTCCTCAGGGTAGACTTTGACTCAATATGACCAGTGTCCTCTGAGGAAGAGGAAATTTGAACACAAAGAGACATCAGGGATAGGAGCACACAGAGCAAAGATTACATAAGGACCCAGTGAGAAGGTGGTCACCTGAAAGCCCAGGAGAGAGGACTTAGGAGGAACCAAACCTGCCAACACCTTGGAGTTCTAACCTTCAGAACTCTGAGGAAATAAATTCCTGAGGTTTAAGCTGCTTGGTCTGTGGAACATTGTTAAGGCATCCCTAAGAAACAAATAGCATATTTGAAACAAAGATGTCAAATAATTCATAAAGCATGTCCTTTGAAGCAAGCAACTGGTGTCTTCCTGAAGAGTCTGTGGCATGAAACTGCCTGAATCCCCAATCCTAAGAGGCCTCTACTGAAGTTGATTGACAACTAAAACCTTCATCTGTGTAACTGTCCATATGCATGCTTAGACAAACATATTTATATTTGCATATAATATGTACACATATATTCGTGTTTACATGAGTATATGTAAATATACATGCACACAAACAGAGATTTGAGAGTGAGGCAAACTTAGATTCAAATACAGACTATATCAATTATTAGCTGGGGGGCCAAGGCAGGACACTTTCTTCTGAAAGACTCTTTTATAATAAAATGGAGGAAAAACAAAATGTATTGATACAATAAAGTAATATAGAAAGTATTAAAGGGAATAATTCTGTTTTCTGTAACCTGTACTTATTCCTCAGGCCAGAAGGAAAGAATTTCCACCCTTTTCTACCCGGCATATAGCCACTTACCCCCAGGGGAGATACAGTTAATGCTGATCATGAAACCTGACAAACATTGAACCACATTTTGACCAGGGGGAGAATGGCGTTACATTAAAGGAAACACCCTCTTTCCACATTACGTTTTGCTGATGCTTCAGTCTGTAATCCAACAAGCCCCTGGCTGATTATACATCTCAGCGTCTGCTCTGCAGACTCCACCATCCCCACAGGAAGGACCGAATCTCAGTTTGAGGGCAGCAGGAAAGATTTCAAACCTATTTTTGTCATAGTCCCAATCTTTAATATGTACTGACTATAAATAAAGATAACATTTGGGTTCCCAATTTGAATACTTATACTAAAATCTCTGTTTATTGGGCTCCAATGTGGAGAAGCATCCAGTCTGCTGATATCAGAGAACAAAATGTTATTTATGTTGAAGTGCTAGAATCAGTCTTAGGAGAAGACTGATGGATCTGGGCAAGACTCATTGCCCTGGACAAGCACACTGGGTTGCAAGTAGAGCTCCTCTTTTGGAGATTCTAATAGCACTAAGCAAAGGAAACAAAAGAGGGCCCCAGTCATGATATGCCGAGAAAACAAAGAGGAGGAAAATCCCATTCTAAGAAGGATCTATGGCTCCCCTACAACTAGCTCTGAGACAGCCCAGGGATGTTGAGTCCCACTAAGTCAATGATTGTAACCTGAGAGAGCAGCATCCCCACAGTGAACATTTGACATGGGGTTGTGTCTGTATTGCCATAATGAATGGTACACATTCCTGGCATCTAGTTCCCAAGGACTGGTGTTACTAAATGTGCTGCGATATTCTTGACAGTTCAGAATGTCTCACCCAGAAGGCAAGTACTGCCTCCACTGACATCCACAGTCTTGACTTGACAATTGAGGCAATTATTCTTCAATCAAGTATTTTCTGAGCTCCCTCATAACAGGCCCTGAGTTAGAATTGATGGGTCTCATATTAAAAACATTTCCCTTCATAAATTTCAAAACATCTCAATGGGTATTTCATGCATTCTCACCAATATAGCAGTGCTATTCTCTTGTGGATTTTTCCTTTCCTCCCCGAGGATACCACGGAAGCCACTTGAGGATAGCACTGTCTTTCATATACTTTCAGATGAGTGTGTTCTCCAGGAGAATGTTGGTTACCTGCCAAGGATGCTTTGGTCCACAATGCTCAAAACCTCAAACCCTCAAGAGACTACATCATATCTGCATGCCTTAAGACTCTCACTGTAACATTCTGTTACGTGTTCACCAAGCACATACTGCATGTGTTCCTGGTCTCAGCGTTTCCCACATCATCTTGTTCTAGCCATGTAATGTACCTGAGCAGGATACCTAGATTTTAGATAAATACAAAAATTGTCATCCTATTTAAGGCTCAGTCCTAGATACCCACAGGGGGGAAAAACACTTTCCTCTCCTTCAACAATCCTTATCCACTTTTGGAAAAAGTCTTCATACTAAAGCATTGCCTTACCACTGAGGCCTAATCCACCAAGTCAGTTCATCACATGGGTCTAAATCCCAGTACACTCAAACTGGAAAAGGCCCTCCCACTATCTATGAAATGAATTATCATTACTGTTTTTTATACATGTTAAAAATTGGCATAGATTAGATACATATATACATGTAACAAAAACAATGAAGTAATGAAGTAAGGAATGAAGTAATGAAGAAAGGAAGGGAGGAAGTCATATGTAAAATGTTTGACATACACCAGGCTCTCAATTAATGTAATACATCACCATTAATGCATTTTGGCCACAACTCTGTTGTTATTTATGTCATTTTTAAAATGAAGAAACTGAGGTTCAAAGTCACCAGATAATAAGTTCACCGTGTTAGGATTCTAACTTAACTTTTCCTGACTCTAGAGCTCAGGCACTTTCAATTGAACCATATTACCTCTGTATTCCACCATTATTTTACTTGTAAAAGTAAGATATTTTTGAGGTCATATAACAACATACATAGGATGCTGTGCACACTACATAGATGTGCTTCACTATTCAGACACGCATTTCCCTCTCCTCGAGTTCTGACAATCATGGTTTTGCTGCAGCTTGCAAGTGAAGCCAAATGAGGAGTCAGCCGTGTGTGGGCAAAGCCCACATCACTCATAGTGCACACCAGTCTATGCTACTCCAGAGACAATAGCAGGTAGATTACAGAAAGTAGTCGGTATCTTTCTTTTCTAATGGGCACAACGTGGATAAACCATAAACAACATTTTCTTCATTTGAAAATGGTAAAGGCAACAGACGGGAAAATTCCTGTTAATAGTGTGTTAGGAATCTTACATATCTATATTTTGTTTGTAAATACAAACCTGTTTGTAACCAGAGTGAATTTTCTGCAAGCTTGGGTGTGGTACATCACAAGGGATCATCGTCATACACTTCTCTTTCTAGCCACATGGAGACCTTGGTCGGTACCCCCAAACCCCATTTTTCTTGGGGAGGGCTGAGTCACTCATTCTGGACAGAGGAAACAGGCAGAAACAATATGTGTGTTGTTTCTAGGACAGAGCACTTGGGAAACCTTCCAGAACTTTCTTCTTTTACCACAGCCATCATGGAAGAATGCTTTGAGAGGGAGGTGCTGTAGGATCCACGGAGACCAGATTGTTGAGCCAATTATGGAGGATAATTGTCCTGGAGAGTTTCCCAAATCCACAGGAGAATATTGTGTGAATGAAAACTAAACTTTTGTTTTCTTAAGCCACTGATATTTAGGTGTTGTTTGTTAGCATAGCATAACTTGGCCTCTTTTGACCAACACCATGAGGGAGGTAATTTCACTCATACCGTAAAAGAAAATGCACATCTCTCTATTCTAATCAACAATAATATATGTGTTTTAATCATATACTCAAGGTCATTTACCCTCTGGCCCAAACTTCCTTTCCTAATTTTGTCTTCCATCTTTTCCCAAATGAAAATAGAAACAATTCCTTGACCATATGCTTCCATTTCTTGATTTTCCTGTCTCTACTTATGCTACTCCTTAGGCTTGGGGTGTTGTCTCTTCCCTTTTCTGGTGTCAAGTATTGCTTTTTAAAAGTGCAATTGATATACTAACTCTTCTGTAAAATCTTCCTGAATCTCACTATTCTGAAGTAGTTTCTCTTGCCTTCAAATTGTCACCTTCATTTCTTGTAACCTCTTCTTGACACCATTGCCTAATTTTTATCTGTGAACATATTTTATCTTTCCTGTTGATTATCTTGAGAGGGGCCCCTAAACTGTTAATGAGTCAGAATTCATCAATGTATCCTCCACAACTCATTGTGGCCTCAAAATCATGTTCAAATTCCATTACTATGTCAGACTATTAATGTACCCATAAAATAAAATAGAAGAAATTAATAAAATGATAAGCTCCTAGAAAATGGGAAAAATAATATAATATGTTTGGAAAAATGTTGAAAAGGTCTTTGGTCTTCATAGGTTGAAGGTCCTATTGGAGTAGGATGGGCCTCTAATATAATATCACTTATGTAAATAGATGGAGATTTGGACACAGACAAGCACAGAGGGGAACATCATGTGAACACGAAGACAGAGTAATGACAAAGATTGCCAGAAAATCATCAGAAGTAAGGAGAGAGGCGCAGAACAGATTTTCCCTCAACATCATCTGAAGCAACCAACCTTGCCGACACTTTGATCTCAGATTTTTAGCTTCTTGAACTATGAGACAATGAAATTCTGTTATCTAATCTACCCACCTGGCAGATCTAGAAAAGTCTACTGCAGAGTCCAAAGTCCATCCATCTCAGCAGTATGTTCTACAGTCTTGTTTTTCAAAAGCCTTGACAGCATTTTAAGAAACCTGACCGTAATTGCATTCTATACTAAGGTCAGCCTGCCCTTGATTGTCTTTTTACCTGAAGTTCCCATTTAGTTATAAAGATCACTGGCTTGAGTCCTGTATATTCCTTTAGTGGAAAAACAAAACAAAATAACAACAAAAAGACAGTGCACTACCCACATGTTCTTTGCGACACAACTCAGTTTAACGTCAGTATAGGTCTCTTCTCTAGTTGGATAGGAACTTCACTGCAAAATGCCTCATTTTTATAGATCTATGATTAAACTGTTCAAAAGAGCAGTTCTTTATTGCTTCCTCTTTATAAACTCATTCTACTTTGACTTATACGGGCAAAACCAAAACATTGGAGACCATTTTTTTTTTCCTCTCCCTTACGCTGTTTGATGATAAGTGTAAAGTCATGAAGTTTTAGGAGGGGGCATTCTTTGGTTCCCTTATTACAGCTATTCATCTTTCTTTGGGGGGAAGGGGAGAGAGAACACTGACTCTATTGGATGGAGATGTTTCTGTGGAATCTTTCTCTGGTGACTCGTAATCTAAAGCTGTTGAATCCAAGGAAGGCAGTTTTAACCACAGTATTTAATCTTATGGAGACATTTATTGCATAGCTTTTTGTTTTGCCTTGTTTAATATAAACCACCAGAGAGATGTTTCTTGGTTATGTCATTTCATAAAGCACAGTGTGAAATGAAAATCCCAGATAAGAAAAGCCCACTCCTCCTTAAGAGTTCTGTCACAGTCTCTGCATTTTGTAAGAGACCTCAAGCCTTGAAACAACACCAATAAAAACACAGGCATTAATAATAATTATAATAACAATGGCTAATCAACATCCACAGAGGAACTCTGGAGAGGAGCTATAAAGACTACTTCTGCAATCAGACCTACCTAGATTTTTATTATAGTCGGACTCTTCCTATCTATATTCCCTTGAGCAAGTTATCTTCTCTTAGCCTCAGGTTTCTCATCTCTAAAATGGGGATATTTATAATTATCATTTCCAAAAGTCATTCTGAAGATTAAATGAGATGTTGAATAACATCTCTAGCACAGTATCTGGAACATAATAAGTATTCATTAAATGTTAGCTATTTCCATAAATAAGGACATAGTTTATTATAAGCCTTTTAGTTGTCTAAGGCCTCCAAGAACATCTCTAATCCTAATAATCTTACAGGGTGATTATTGTTAGTTTGCAGATTATAGATAAAAGAACTCAATTACATGTTCAAGGCCATTTGGTTAGGAAGTGGCAAAACAGAGGTTTCCTGGGATGGGAAAAACGTATCAAATTTCATCTAAATACCATCAATTGATAAAAGAATTGCCTGATAGATCCTTCCATTGTTTCAAGATAGGATTTGTAAAACCTATGAAGATGATGCCAAAGAACAGTCTTTACTAAAATAACTGGTTTAATCAAAGTCAATTCACTACTCCTTCAAACCTCATCATAGATTTTTAAAGTGAAATTCAAACTGTCATCCCATCAACTAACTGTACCCCATATGTGAACTGTAACAACCCAAGGTTTAAGAGTATTATTCAGGACCTTTGGGGAAAAGTGGGTGAAGCATCTCTCAAAATATCTTATGCAAAAGGAAAAGCTCTTGCTTTTGTGTCTGAGAGTTCTAGAATCCAGGCTTTTTGCTTTCTTTTCCATCATCCGACTGGCTTGTTTTTCAGTTCTGCTTTCCTCTGTTGATTGATTTCTTCCTCTTCTCTGGGAAAAAAAATAGACAGAATATGTGGACACAAATATTTGCCAACACCTATCCTCACAGTCTGGTAACCCCAACAGATCAAAACCCTCTTTCTCCTTCACTGTCTGCATGTAGATCATGGGTAAGAACTCTGTTTGACCTTAACCCCTAGAGTATGATCAGTTAAATGAAGAAGCAGGATGAAAGTCACACTTTCACTGACAGCCACCTCTAGGATTCATTGGAATGAGAAAAGAGGTTCCCAAAGAAAAGGCTGTAATCACAGAAAGGCAGAATGGTCAAGTGTACTAAGTTCTGCTTGATACTGTGAGTACTATGTTCACTATGGTCTTTTTTTCAGAAAGAAATTTTGAAGTTTAATTTTATTAAACTTCATTAATTTATTCTATTCTCCTTCATTATTCAGTCAATAAAAAAATTGCAGAGCCCTTACTATAATCTAAACAACTCTTCCATGTATTTTAAAACACATAGAAGAAAAGAAAAAGCGTTATTGAATAGCATGAATAGCATTGTATTAATTTTTCCAGTGGCTATTATAATAAATTAACATACTCTTGGTGGTTTATGACCACACTCTTACAGTTTTGAAAGCCAGTTGTGTCAAACAATCTCACTGGGTACAATCAAGAGGTCACCAGGTTCCTTCTGGAGTCTCCTTCTAGAGTCAGTGCCCTTGCCTTTTCTAGCTTCTGAAGAGCATGTGCATTCCATGCTCAGGAACCCTTTCTCACACCACTGTGACCTATTGCTTATATCCCCCATTCTCTTATTCCTCTTCTGTAATATAATCTCTCTCTGAGTCCCCCAAAAAGCCAAACTAAATAAACCAGGGTAATCTCCCCAGCTCAAGATCCTTATCTTAAGCACATTTGTAAATTTCCTCTTACCATAGAAGGAAATAGCCACAGGTCCTCGAGGTTAGAAAACAGACATCTTGGGGGATCATTATTCAGCTTTCCATAAACATAATTCAGGAAAGTGTAACAATCAAATAAAACAAATAGCCACACTCTCAGGCAAAGCACAACATACTTCCTAAGAGAGAAACCACAGATTATATATAGAACAAAGAAATCACTTTCAGCTTCTAGAATTGTTTGCATCTTGATATACAGTGATAACAGCAAACATTGATATTACCCATTTGGGGTCAGGCATTGTTTCAAGTGTCTTGCTTACATAACTCAATCTCCACAATAAATCATCCTCGTTGTACAGAAGAGGAAACTAAGGCATAAAGGTGTTAAGTGATTTCTCAAGACCACATTGACAGCAGAGCTAGGATTTGAACTCAAGGTATTTGGTTCCCAAGTGAATACTCTTGATCATTTGAAAGGAAATTTAAGGAATGTTAAAACAAATTGAAACAATGAGAAAATGGAAAGGCATTGAGAACAGAGTGAACCGGATGAACAAAAGCAGCAGACAGGGAAATGAAAGGCAGATTCAGGTCAGTGAGTAGACCAGGTAGGGTGCAGCATAGTGAGCCTAGGAGAAATAGTAAGAGATCAAGTAAGAGATCTAGCTTTAGGTCAGATTGTGGAAGACCTTGCAACCATGGACATCATGTCAGAGCAGGGCCTTGAGAAGTCTTTGTTTTAATTTTTAAATGTTTTATTTTTAGTTGTTGGTGGACCTTTAATTTATTTATTCGTTTATATGAGATGCTGAGATCTGAACCCAGTGCCTCACACATGCTAGGCAAATGCTCTATCATTGAGTCACAACCCCAGCCCATGAAGTCTTTTAACATAAGAAAAAGTTCAGAAATTTGTGATACGCAGATCTACATTGAAATCTTGGCTTTTTCACTTACCTTTATGTCTTAGGTAATTTCCCAACACCCAAGCCTCATTTTTTTTTTTTTTTTTTGCTCTTTGAAAATAGGAATAAAATTAATTTACTGATAAATTTATAAGGTAATAGTCATATAGCTCAAATAAGGGATCTAGTGTATGAATGGTACGCAATATTATTATCATTATATTATTATTTATTGTTGTCCCCAATTTCACATTTAGGTCCATGTTATTGGTTTCCCTTGCTTTCCTAATGAGGAAACTTAACCTCAAGGAAAAGAAGAGATTTACCTAAAGCAATTTAGTAGAGAAGCAAGGATTAGAAGAACCTAAAGTTTAAGAATTCCAACTATGCAAATTTCACAACAGACAAAGAAGTCTAAGGGAAAGAGCAAAAAAAGGGTGACCCACAGGTGAACCAGATGGGCTTCTAAGAAACACACACCTTTGAAGAAGCGCGAATGCAGTTGTGGTGCACCTGGGCTCCTCACCTGCCAGCGCCACGCCCCTGAGCACTTTCTCAGAGGAGGGCCCGCGGCCACCTACAGTGCCGGGAATAGGGTCCCCGCCCGACGACAGCTTTCTGCGTCCTTGACGACCAGGGCGGGAGCAGCCTCCTCAGGCGAGCCAGGCGCTGTGATTGGCCAGATCCCTGGGCTCCAATCCCCACCCGGTCCGGGTCCCCCGGGGTCTCCTTCTGTGGCTTCCTTAGGAGAAGACCGACCGCGCACCTCTGAGCTCCCTGGGTGGGGAAACGCCACGTCGGGTGAGACTGCCCTTTCATGCTCTCCCGGAAAAGGTCTCCTGGCTGACGTTCCACTGCTGGGCGCGGAAGGGACTTGACAGTCACAAACTCTGGGCATTGCAGTTTCTAGACAGCTTCAGAGAGGCCGCAGGTGTCCTGGTTGGCGGGGCTCACAGATTGTGGGGCTTTCCGCTCACTACGTGGAACTGGGGTCTTAGGAAGGATCCTGGTCTGGCTCTCAGACCAGAGTATAGGAAAGACCTTTGTCCCTACTCTATAGGACCTTGGTAAAATCGCAAACCCTCTCTGGGCTCGCTGCTCATTCCTTAAAGCGAGCATTTGGAGTACAGTGATTTCTACATGCCTCTTGGATTCTGAGAGGCTTCATAAGAGAATGGTCAGCACGAGGCTAAGTTTACAGAATTTCTACCATTTCCCTTGGTGTCGCACCTGTTTAAACACCCAGTGCTTATCTCCAAAAATATCTCAGTGTCAGGTTCATTGTTGTGGAAACGGATGGTGACATCAAAGTCCCCTTTCCTGTGCACAGTGGTCCTTCAGGCACTGGGTCTCATTACATTCACCCTAAGTCCCTGAGAGCAGAAGTGGGATTATTGCGATTTCACAAATGGAAAAGTAGCAATACAGTCGAGTTGGGATGCTTTCTATGACTGGTTTCTTCTTTGACCTCACAAGACTCACATCTGATGGTTTATAGTGCAGGAAGGCAGAGTCATCTAATGACTCAGTAGGTCTGCTTAACAGACCTACTGTCTGTTGGGAGTTCCAGCTTGGCTACTTACTGCATATGTGATGCTCAGTAAGTCACATAGCCACGTATACCCATTCCCTCAAGTGTAAAGCAAGACTTTGAATAGTAGTAATAAAGAGGATCTGATACTTGTATTAAAAGTAGGATACCTGTATTCATATGGAAATTTCATCTTCAGTTTTTAAGAAGCATCGGGCAGGTCAGAATGACTTTTTCTTTCTCTTTTTTCCTTTTTTCTTTTTTTCAACTCTTGTTTTTTAAGTGCCTTTGACTGAGATTGTGAGATAATACAGTGCCTCTGACTGTGCTAAGTGAGATAATGCAGGTGTGGGGGTGGCAAAAATTCCACCTCCATTCTCTTAGGGTCATGTCTGTGCCCAAGAATTAAATCAATTAATAGACAAAAAGCATATGAAGTTATTTAATACAAGTTTTATGTAGCATACGAGCCCTCATAAAAAAATGAAGACACAAAAAAGCAGAATCAGTATAGTATGAATTTGACAAGAATAAAATATTGTGATGAAGCAACCGAATTATGTGGAGAGACTTAAAAGATAAGAATTAGTTTAACAGGCTCTGTGCAGAATTATTTCAGTATCAAGTTTCTCATCTTTGAGGATAAGGATGTTGCAACTTTCACATGGGAATTTCATCTTCTGTTTTTAAGGTCAGAATGACTTTTTCTTTCTCTTTTTTCTATTTTCTATTTTTCAACTCTTGTTTTTCAAGTGTCTCTGACTGAGGCTGTCACTATGCCAGAGCATTCTTAATCCTTCCTAGGTAAAGCAGTGTGTTCTAGTATTGTTGATGTTGTTGCTTTTGTTATTAAAAAGGATTCTGAAGTTGCTCAGTGAAAAATCAAAAGGAATGATTTACTTATTTTTCTACCTCTAGAGATTTGAAGGCATTTGAGGAAGAATCATGTCTTCAGTTTGGAAGACTCCCCCTAGGTCAAATGCAATGCCTGATATCGTTGTGAAAATCATTGGAAGCAAACACTTTCGATACCTTGCAGAGAAGCCAAAGATGTAAGTTTCCTGCTTTAAAAAAATCTTTATTTCTTAGATGACAATGAAATTTTTTTAACCCAGAAATTTACATTTTAAAAATGCCATCCATGGAAAATTAAGTCATTAAGATGCAGCAGTGGGGGTAAAACAGTGTTGATAACTTCTATGTGCACTGTTTTCCTGATATTTTTCATCTTTATAATTCCCCATACTCCTTAATTACTTGGGTTGGTTTTCCAAATAGATGGGAAATATGAGCATTATGAAATTTATAAATATTAATGGAGTATTGCTGCTTCTTTTCATCACATTTGTAATCTACCACATGTAGTAATTTGGGGATAGGGAGGGAAAAGAGGGCTGTTAGTCAATTTGTTGTGAATTAAAGGAGTGGGATTAATAATGAATCATAAGTTGTAAGGTTTTCACTTACTCTTATTCGCATTGGATATTCTTTTAAGCAGCACCTTACAGAGCACAGGTGACATGTCTTTCTTCCCTTCCCATCACAGCTACAGTCAAGCAAGAACACTCCTATGTATCAAAAAGTCACTAGAAATTTGGCACAGAAGGATATAACTGGCTCATCCTTGCAGAGTTTTGATGGTTTCACAGAAGAAAAGCAAGTGTTAGACCTACCTTTCTTATAGAGGGCACTCGATAAATATCAGCTAGTCAAGAAGTTTGCCTTTTCCTCCTGGGATTGTTTCCTTAGCAATTCCCTCAATTTCAGAAACCCACAGACTGAATAAATAAAAAAAGATATGGCATCATTGAACATAGGTACAGAGAGCAATGGTTACTAAACCTGGCTCTTCTCAAAATTGACTAAATATACATTCAGGGTCCAACACAAAACCAACCAAATCAGACCCTCTAAATGCAGGTCACCAGGAATACAGTTACAAAGGACAGGCTTCACAAAGGCTGTTGGAACTCCATTGTGTTTTGCCTCTGCACCATCAGTATTGTCAGCCCAGAGAGATCCCAAAGTGAGTGCTGTCATCAGTGTCTGTCAGCACAGAGAAATGTGCTTGATGGCACATGACTGAGGCAGTGGAGATCCCTGCAGAACTGAGTGGTGTGAATTCAAATCCTAGTTCTGGCCAGGCACAGTAGTGCATGCCTGTAATCCCAGCATATGGGGAATCTGAGGCAGGAGGATTGTGAGTTCAAAGTCAGCCTCAGCAAATTAGTGAGGTCCAGAGCAACTTAGCAAGACCCTGTCTCTAAATAAAATATAAAAAAGGACTGAGGATGTGGTTCATTGATTAAGGACCCTGGGTTCAATCCCTGGCACCAAATAAATAAATGAATAAATAAATAAATAAATAAATAAATAAATCCTTGTTCTGTTCCTTCCTGGCCTTTGATATTGGGAAAGTGATTAACATTCCTGACCTCCAATTCTACATCTGTAGAGATTAAACAACACTTATTTAGTAGGGTTGTTAGGAGAGTTAAGTGAGAAAATGTATACCAACACCTTTTCTGTGCATATGATGGTCTGCATGCTTAAAAAAATGGTTCTGCTATTATAACTGAAGTATGTCCTGCTATGGAAATCTAAATGATTAATGAAAAGCCAAATCCTTTTCTATGAAATACTTGCCATTGCTTTTATATTCTATGCCTAGCAGGCAGGTTATCTGTTTTGCAGATGAGGAAGCTAAGACACTGTGATGAGGTAAGCAATCATTTCAAGATCTCCAGTTAATTCTCTATAACTGTCAAGTAAGGAGAATTAGACACCTGGCTCAGAGCTCCTACCTGAAAAATGACATGACCACTCTCCTGATTACTTTGTTTCCTGAGATTGTTTGTTTAGCCTCGTTCTATTCAAAAACACTCTACTTTTCCAGGTACATCAAGTATAATATGTTTCTAAAATGAAAGGGTAGAAGAACCCTTGTCCTTTTATAACTGGGAAAATTTTCCTGGATCATATGAGAAGGTACTCCACCTTTATTTTTAAACTTCAGGAACCAGGGAATAGATAAATTATAATATTTATATTAATAAATATTAATATAATATAAAATATTAATAATATAATATAGATAAATTATAATATTTATAATAATATTTATCTCTTCTGTGACATTCTAAAACATGGAATTATTTTTATGTAGAAGGTGCTTTATGTTTTCTATGAACTTGATACTATTGCGGGGATGACATGGGACTATTAGTGTGCTTTGCTAAAGTAACTGTGTATGGTTCAAAAATAAACACTTGTGAGATGTTTTTTGTTGCTGAGATAAGGAGAAACCTACCTTTAGACTGTCACGTGTGTCCTAGAGTTCCTCTCCTTCAAAGTGTCTACACTGAGGGTCTTTGGGTTGAAATAGTTGAACCCATTAGCCAAAGTCTATACAAGAAACACAAGTAAAACCACCAAAAGGATAATCTGAATTAAAAGACAATCACAAATTAATAATGGATAGAAAATAAATCTTCAGATTTTACCACATGTGACTAAGATTTCTTATAGGATACATGTTAAAATTTGAATAATATACCAGACCTGAAGATTTAGCCAGCATGTGAGCTTGCTAAGATTGCTGTAACAAGCTACTGCAAACTGGGTAGCTTAGGACAACAGCAGTTTATTATTTCACTGTTTGAGAAGTTTGAGGTCCAAAGCTCAGGTGTCTGCAGATCTGTGTTCCCTATGAAGGTACCAGGAAAGAATCTCTGTCTCAGGCCTCTCTCCTTGCTTCTGGTAGTTCTCTGGCTTGTAGCATCATAACTCTAAGATTTAGGGTTTTTTGCCCTGACTCCACCTATGTTCAAATTTCTCTACTTTATGAAGACAATTCCCTCCCTACTCCAGTAGGACCTCATCTTAATTCATCACATCTGCAATAACCCAGTTTCCAAATAAAGTCATCATTTAGGTGTGGGGATTAAGATTTAAACATAGGGACTTGGTAGAGACAATTCAACATTAACAATCAACCTCCTATTTTATGAATGAGCAGAGACAGCAAAGGTCCGTGGGCTTACAGCAAGGTGCTAAAGTTGTGGATCAGTTACAAAGAACTGAGACTGAATTGGAGCACTCCCTCCCTCATCCCTAGGTTTAGCTTGTACAATTGTTGATGTAAAGGAAAATACTCAACACCTATTAGTATACAAATTTTCTACCAGGAGATCAGCCTACAGAGATCAAAAAGTGCATCAAGTGGCTTGTATTTTGTACCACCAACATTTATTTTTTAGATCACTTGCAAAGGAGCTCCTTGCCTCTGATTTTCTTGTTCTCAATTCTCCTCTCTGAAACCTTATTGTTCAGTGTGTAGTTCATGGACCAGCAACACCATCCTCACCAGGGGCCTAGTTACAAACAGAACCTCAGCACCATCTCCAGATGCACTGGGTCAGAATTTGTCTTTTAGCCAGATACCCAAGTGACTCTTATGCACACTTCAGTTTGAGAAGCCCAGTTTCAATTATGGCCAGAACGATCTTCCTAAAATACAAAATTGATCATATTGTACCACCAGCAGCCCCAGATTTGCCTGCTGCTCCTGTGGCTCTCATAACACCTCTACAGATACTTATTGGTGACTTCACATACATTTCTTTCTCCCTCCTTTAACTGTAAATTCTATATGTACAACTATATCCTCAGCACAAAGGACACAGTCTTGTACATGTTAAAATCCCACTGCATGAATTAGAGCAACATAGTTGCCAAAAAAAAAAAAAAACTAAAGATCTAGAAAGATAATACTTGGTTGCTTTAAATAAATTCAAATCTAAAGACCCATGCTATTAAAATAAGCATGCAGATGTTCCTCTGGAACCCTGATGAGTGAACTTTGATACTGTATCCAGAGGAAGATATGCCAGGGGACAGCAGACACATTATTTTTTCTTCCTTTACAAAAAGGAAATAAGAGTGGGGAATAAAAATCACAGAGCCAGAGGCTTGTGGACCATCTCTGGCAAGTTGTAGGCCAAAGAATTAAATATAGCATTAATTAGGAAAACGAAACGTGAAAGTGATGATCTCCAAGAGTTGGTATATGTTAACTGAGAACAGTTTGGGCCACACTCATCCTGTTCCCTTTATTGAGGAGATCACTGCAGCCCAAATGAAGGAAATGATAAAGACAGAGTATCTTTCCAGGTCAACAAATCACTAAGAACATCTTTCTCATAAAGTCCTGAGACAAGACAGAATTGTGCATTGAACACTATTGAGGTAGGTGACATCCTGTAATGGTCCGATCTAATCTGTGGAATTGTATTGAGTTTCTATTCAATACAATTCCACAGATTAGATAAGTTATAAATAAAATAGGCTTACTTTGGCCCATAGTTCTGGAGGTCCAAGTTTGAGGACACATAAATGTTGATGGACTTCTTGCTGGCAGAGCCTAGCAATGGAGGAGAGCTTCACATAGCAGACACAAGTAGTGTTTGTGTGGTGTGTGTGTGTGTGTGTGCACACATGTGCATATGTCTCCCCTTCTTATAAATTCCCCAGCATGCAATGGTGGGGCTTCACCTGATAACATTATCTAATCCTAATAACTTCCCAAAGGTCCTACCTCTAAGCACCATAGTCATATTAAGTTTCCATCCTTTTAATACCCCACAATGGGGACTTAAACTCTCACATGAGTTTTGGAGGAACAAACTATATTAAAAACATAGTATATACCAATGTGGTGGTGATTAAAACAATTGTTATAAACACAACCAGCTGGAGGTAGGAAGGATTTGTTTGTGGCCTTGTTCTTATTCAACAACTTTTGAATTCACAATCAAAGGAAGACAGACAAATGATTGTACATGTAAGGAAGTCTTGTCAGAAAAAAAAAGGCTAAAACTAACAAGATCAAATCAACAGAAAATATACACAAAGTTTGTCTTTAGATAAGTGGACATGTTTGTGATTATGTGGTATAAACGTCTGTTTGGTCTGCATTTGAGCTTCGCATGTACTGGGCATATCCGGCCAGAGAGATCTGAGGCCCTCTGCACGCAGTACTCTGGAGTTCTGTTCTTCATTCCGGATGCCATATTATAAGAGGGATCCTGGCACATTAAAAGTGGAGATAGCCAAGGGCATGATGAACAATCCATTGTGGTAGAACCAGGATGTGGCATGTGTCCCAGGGGAACATTAGAACACCTAAAGTTCTAATGATTGGAGACAAAACATGTAAGCAATGTTCATCCAAATGGGGATAGTGCAATGAGGAAAAAAAGAAAAGGATTATAGGGGTATATGGATCACAAAGGATATTTCTGGAAGGCCTCTCTGAGCAGGTGACTTTTAAACTGAAACTGTGGAAACATGCAACCAGAATTATCCACGAGAATTATCTCAGGTTAGTGAGCAGTGAGCTGACTAAGACTGGCTCAGCCTGCATCCCAGGGAGCAGGCTTCTGCTACCAATGTTCCCTAAAATGAGTAGGTTCTTTTCCCCTTCTGTTTCAGAAGAAAAGGCTGCAACTTTCCACAGGCCACAAGTTCTCCAGATATTGGGCATGTGGTTTTTCCACCAACCTCTAAAAATAACACTTAAGTTGAATGCATAGAGCCCAAGCAAATTTTTTAAAATCTAAGATTTCCTTGTGTTTTTCTTATAAAAAGTATGAAGTCAGTCAGAGAGGCCAGGAGGGCTAGACTTCTGGGCTGTGTGCCACCAGAGGAACTATGGGTTTCATTCTACCTATGATGGGAAACCACTGGAAAATGAAGAGCAGAGGAGAACACATCATATTTCTATTTTCTAAAGGATGTCTCTATCTAATCAGGGAGTGAAAAGAGAGACGATTCAGGGTCCCTTTATGGTAATCAAGGCCAGAGATGGTAGCTAGTTGTAGTCCCTAAATAAACTCTGAATAAACTTTTGTGACTTAAAAATTCAAGAGCAGTGCATGCTGTATGCATGTGTTGAAATATCACACTGTACCCCATTAGGAGGTACATTGTTATATGTTAATAAAAAATGAATTAAAAAAATAAATAAAAATTCAAGAATCCTACTTATTTATTTTAAAGAAAAAATTAGTCAGAATACTGCATCTTTGTATCTTTGCTTTTCTCAGTACAGAATCTACATAATACCTTAATATCCATGAACTTAGTCTCTTCTTAAAATGGAACAAGAATATCAGACAGAATTGTCTCCATTTTCATGAGTTCAAAATGATGAAATATGAAAATCATGTTTCTCTTCAAAGCTTCACTGCATTAAACAGTTTCTTCATTACACTTCTACAGTGACTTTTATTTTTTTGTTTTTGATTGTTTGTGTGTTTATTCTAGGCACTGTTAGAAGTATAAAGAAGAGACCATTTGGGTTCTATTATGGTGAAAACATTGTTTTTTACATCTCCTGAAGTGTAAGACCAAGTCATAGGTCCTTAAGAGTTCAGGGCATTATGTGAATGAATGCTAAATGAATGCTTTACAAAATAGGTGCCTACTGATCCCCAATCTGAGACTCTGAGATAAATGTTGTTATTTTTACCATTTGAAATTCTATATTTTAAAAAAATCAAAGTCAAAAACAAAACAGTATTTACAACATATATGATGAAAAAATTAAACTTTTTGTTGTACAAAGAGCTCCCACAAATCAATAGGAAAAAGATTAACAGTCCAATTGCAAAACTTGGCAATAGAACTTGACAGAAATTTACAAAAGAAGAAATAAAACAAACAGGAGATACATAGGGAAATTCACATCACATGTTAATCTTGTTTACAACAAGATTTCAACTCAAAGTTGACAAGGGTTTAGAGAAAAAAATACACGCTAATGGACTTTTTCAAGTATATTTATCTAAAGCCTTAAAAGTCTTTGTACTTTGGCATGAAATATATATATATATATATATATATATATATATATATATATATATATATATATTCTGTAGAAATAATTGTGGATAGATATAATGGTTTAGTTTCAAAGATATATAAAAACGTGTAAGTTAGAATGTATAATTAGAAATCCAAATTATGATGACCCAGGGAGGGTTTGGTTAGGAAAGAACTAATTATAAGACATAGGCTGAGATTAAGAGACCATAAGGTACAATGTATGAATTGTGGTCTACTAGAAAACAGCATGGAGATTCCTCAAAAACTTGGAATGGAACCACCACTTGACTCAGTTATCCTACTCCTCAGTATATACTCAAAGGACTTAAAATCAGCATACTACAGTGATACAGCCACATCAATATTTACAACAGATTAATTCACAATAGCTAAGCTAGGGATCCAACCTAGATGCTCTTCAATACATGAATGGATAAAGAAAATTATGTATACATACACAATGGAATAACACTCAGCCATAAAAAAGAATGAGTTTATGATTTAGCAGGTAAAAAGATGATCTGGAGACTATCATGCTAAGTGAAATAAGCCATTCCCAAAAAACCAAAGGCAGAAGGTTCTCTCTAATATGTGGATGCTAACACACAGTAAGCGGTAAGGGAGAGTAGAAGTTCATTGGATTAGACAAAGGGGAATGAAGGAAAGCAAAGGGGGATAAGAATAGGAAAGACAGTAAGTAGAATGAATTGGATATGACTTTTGTATATTCATATATGAATATTTGACCAGTGAAACTGCACACCATGTACAACCATAAGAATGATATCCTAATTAGAAAAAGTAATACTCCATGTATATAAGATATGTCAAAACTTATCAAAAGCCTAGTCTCATGTCTATCTAAAAAAACAATTTAAAAAAAAAATGAATCATGTCTAACATTTGCAAGATTGGTACCAACACTGGGTCTGAAAAGATAACTGGAGGAGAATGTTACTAAAACTAAATGGAGGAAGCATTCTGTAGCTCAGGCCACCTTGAGAAAAGTCATAGCCATTGGTCAGGAGACACAGGTAACCTGAGTCAGTGCAGAGCGGGAACCACCTCCTGCCAGGGCTATCCATTGGCCAAAAACAACCAGAATCAGAGGACATGGCAGCTGTTATGAGAGTCCATACCAGTATCTGAGATGGAGAAGAATGTCAAGGATCTGAGAGCAAAAAGAACAAATTTCACAGAGCAGCAATGTTTAAATGAATAAAAATTTGGCAACAAAAATAATCTTCAATGCATAGGATACAATGAGATACTATTTAGACATTTAAAATATTATAGTGACATAAGTATTAATACATTGATATGCATATTTTCAACTGGATTTTTTAAATTAAAAATTACAAAGCTATATAGTTTTCCTTTGGTTTACAAGTAAAACAAAATAAAAGTTTCTGTACATGTTTATGAAAACTTTTTTATAGATAATATAACACTTTGTCACACTTAGGTTAGCCAGTTAAAATTTGGAAAAAATACAAGTTTATACTTCTATGTATACTTTTAAATCTATGATTTCTCCATATATCCCTGACTTAGTTCTACCAAGTTAGATAAAATAACATGCTAGTAAATACTGTTCTCGTTTCCAAAGACCATGTGGATGCATTCAGGGGCCAGTATAGAGACAGGACTTTTATTCTACATCTTGAGTTGACTAGAAGATCTGACTCAGAAACTGTGCTCTAAAGCATGGAGATAATTGTTGAAGAGGTCATGCAGTGGCACAGTTACTTTGTTTACACTTGCTAAAGTCAACCCGGAGAGAATGCAAATGCAAAGGACCCTGAATTTCAAGCTGGTAGTGATTGGTTCAAAGATTTAGAAGCTGTGCATTCTGAAGCCCCTGGGGATAATCCACCTGGGTACATCATAATACAACAATGTTTGGGGGGTGGTTCCCTGTAAAATTAAGGAAGCCTGATTTATAAGAGCTGATTTGAATGCTAATTAATTGTCCTTGGTGTTTTTTTTTTTTTTTTTAAGGTGGGGGATTTCTAGAATTTGTATTTACCATGATGAGATGTAACAAAGTTGGAGACAGATTTCATTAATTCCTTTTTGATCTATTTAAATAGACTTTCCTCAGTTCCTATGTCCTGTGACACCTTGTTCTTTTGAACATTAGATTTGCCTATGGGTAAAGAATGTTTTAGAAGCCCAGAGGAAAGAACATCTCTTCTGTACCTAGGTGATGAGGGAGGTGTTTTTAACGGTAAAGAGCTTTACCTTGTGACTAACACAGAACTACCATTTGTCCAGGGTTCTCTGAGAACCAGGCTGGGAGCTCAATATATTATCCATCTTATCTTGATAAGATTTATTTTTCTCATTTCAAAGATGAGAACCTAAAAATTGGAAATGTGAAATAACTTGCCCAAAGTCACACAGCTTAATTATGTTTGGGGCTGGGATTCAAACTCAAGTCTTTGGGACATAAATTGCCTGGCCTGGTAAGTACTATATACTGTACTGCCTGAAACTACGTGTAAATTTAGCAATATATTAGAAAAGGACTTCATTTTGTTCTCCATCCTGTTGTTTCTCAAACTTTGTTGTACATAGGAATCATCTGAGATGTTTTCTAAAATATAAATTTTCTTGTCCTGTTTCAGAAATTCCACCTTAATAGGTTCACATTGATACATGACCTCTTTTATCATCCAGCTTCCCACATGATTATGGATGGGCAGTGCGGGCTTAAATGTCAGAAATCACTGCCTTTTTCTCTAAGAACAGGCCCACCCTCCTACCTGGAATAGTTCTCCATCCCATCCATATGTCATTTCCTTTAGGAGTCATTTCCATCTTCCTTAAGCAAATTTTATTTGAACTTCCCCTATGGTTCCATGTCTCTTTTTATATAACTTCTATTTTTTCTATGATCACACTATATTATACATTTCTGTTAAAATGTCTGCTTCTCCATTTAACGATGAGATCTTTGAAGTCAATACATTATAAATACAATGTGTAGATTGTACACCCACCCAAACTCTACTAAGAAGGGTATCATGCATAGTTAAAAGATGGATTTAAAAAAACATCAGAGGTCCCAATGTATCTATCACTGCAGTTTTGTATATAAGTGAGGATAGGCTGCAGGAAGACAGAAATGTTGAGATGGGATTTTTTGTAAGTTAAAAGTAAATCATATAAAAGAACAATTGCTATTTTATTTAGTTATTAATTTTGCAGCTGTTGCCCTAATTTGAGATATCACTTTTCTTCTGTGAAATACTGAACTTCAAATGCCGTGAAAAATAAACTTGAAATATTTTCATTACTGTGAGAATTTTTCTCAATGTTATGAGGAAAGAAATGAGCTACTCTGGGAATAACTTTGGGAATGTAATGAATTCCCTTTCTTAAAGAAGGTACAAACCAAGACTTAGGAGTTCTGCAGGAAGACTAAGTTAGAAGATGGACTAATTGACTTTCTATGATATTTTTCATTAAATTGATTAAATTTTAAGAGGAAAAGATAATTTTAAAAACCCTATTGTTTCATGCTGGATAGTTTGTAAATTATGAATATGAAACTGAGGATTTGGCCCAAGACTTAGTTCTCTACTACCCAGCAAGGAGACCTTGGACAATTTACTTAACCTCTTTGGTCATTCGGTTTTCTCCCCTGTATACTATTGTGACAATAAAACCTATTTTGCAGATTATTAGGATAAAATGAAAGGATTTATATGAATTTACATGTGATGACTGACACATGCATTTAGCACACATCAACTAGTGACGAGGAAGTGACTTGGGTCAAAATTTGGAAGCTGAATTAATTTTAAGAAGTGAGAAATATACTCACCTGTCCAAACCCAAAGAATGGGCTCAGAGACACAGGTATAGCAAAAAGCAAGATTTACTTTAATGATGATCTTAAAAGATCCATGTCTTGCAAAATCTGGTGTCTGGGGGAGAACAGGCACATGTAGATCAGGTACAAGGAGCATTTTATCCTGTAGAGCGCAAGGTCCCTCCCCCATTTCCTCCTTGTCTGAGTATGATGGGGTATACAGTCTTTTCCACCATTGCCTAGGTTTCACTGTCTCTTATTAGGTTATTTAAAGAAATATACTTGTAGTCGTCTCCACTTTCCTTTGTCCTCTTGTGAAAGGAAAGTCCTATTGGATGGAGTGCACAGTTTTTCTCTGTTGGTCAAGTCAGGCCACTTTCTTCTCGCCTCCTGTTTGTCAAGGGACTGTGAATTTTTCCACTCTGGTATTAAGTTCTTCTACACTTTTCATTCTGTTCTCCCCTCCAGCAGTCTTTCTTACATCCCAAGTCATTTTACATTTAAAGCTAAATACTGTATTTCAAATTGGAACGCCAGACTCTCTGTTTTTCACAAAGATCTTTCTGAAGACCAAATTTCTATGATAATGATGCATTATATAGCTCCATGGCAAAAGAAAAAAAAAAAGAAAGAAAACAGAAAAAGAAGAAAGAAAAAAGAAAAGAAAAAAACCCTTGTCCTTCCTCATTTGCTACACACATTAGCACAGGCTTCAAGTTTCAACTCCCCTGTGGAGTTGGGTAAGATTTTTCAGCTGTTCTCCCTTCCCTTTCCTATTTTATTTTTTATTGTCATTTTTTTTTTTTTAAAGAAAAGTCTGGTTGTGTTGATGAGCACTTATCACTTCTAAATAAGAGCATGCTTTCATTTACTGAAATTAGATCCCCATTCACTGCCCTGGCATTGTCCAGGCTGTCTACTCCAGAGGGTTTAGGGCCTGTTAGTTGGCGCACAGTTGGAAATTGGGGGCATTGAGTGGCTGCCAAGGCTGGCAGACCTTTAAGATGGCATCTGGTGACCTTTTGCTGAGCCCCCTGGGTCGTTCATTTGAGATTTTATGTTCCCGGCAGGGGTGTAATCCAAATCAAATGTGAGATCTGGTGAGGTGGAGTTACACAGGCGGTAGGACCAACAGGGATCCCTACATTGCCTTGGGCAGAGGAAGCTACTACAGGCCCTTACCATCCTCTTTCTAACCCTGAGACTCTGAGCTCTGGTAGAAGGTGGCACTGAAGGGCTGGTTTACAGCAAGAGCTCAGTGTGAGAGAGGGAGCAAAGGAACTGTTTTCTCATTTATTTATCATTCGACAACAGCACAGCAATCCTCCCTAATTGCCCTAGTTCCTGGATGACACTAAACTCTTCATGGCACCTCCTGGAGCAGCCGGGGGAGGTCGGAAGTATGCTCGTGGAAGCTAGCTGTGTGGCGCTTCCAAGAATCATCCATGGCATTCTTTCCCTTTCTTTTGAAATGGCAAATTTCTATTTTCAGTAATGTAGGTAGCTAGCGCACAAGCCTGGAGGGAAGAACTGTGAGTTCGTGAACAACATAACAACAAATGTGTGCTGTGGGATTGTTTGTGCTAACCACAGGCACAGGCTGTTTCTCAGCGACAGTCATTTTCATGTTAATTTTTAAAGTGCTATGTATTTTTTTAAACAGCTTTTACTTGAAACAGATTTTACAGGTTATTTTTGGTTTTTACATCCACTGTGGCTGTTTTCAAAGAGAGGCAGATACATTTCAGAATTTCTCAGGCCATTCTGTCCTGAGACTGCCCAGAAAAGGGTTTTGAGGGTAATTGAAACAAACATAACATATAGTCCTTGCTTCCATCCAGTAGAGAATTTCTCTGCTCCACAACTATTTCTGCCTTCAAAACTTGCACTTCCTGCTTTGGTTGCCTGCTTTTCTGATTTCTGCCCTTCCAGAATCCCAAACTTTGGTGGACTGTCTGCATACTTTATTGGTATATAAGATCTGAGTTTGCAGGCAACCAAGTAGACTTGGGTTTAAAACCTAGGCTCACTACTGAAAAGCTTTGTAGAAATGGACAAGTCACATAAACTTTCTGAGCCTTGATTTCTGCATCTTAAAATAAGAATAATATGAACACCTGCCTATGGAGTTGATAAATAAATTAAGGTATATAAATGGCTATAGTGTGGCTATCATATAGTTAAAAGCTCAAGAGCACAATTTATTTTTGTAATCATTGCAGGCCATAGTTATTTCTCTGTTCTTATCTTCAAACAGTACTGATTCTTCATAATATTTATTTGGCATTTATTCATATGCTAACTAATTATGTTTCATATTTTTATGTAATTTTCAGACCAACTTCTTTTAACACTTTAGAGAAATATATATATCTAAGTTTACATAAAAGTACACTTGTCAAAGCCAACCACACATTGATATGATATACCAACCACACAAATATGGTATACCCATTCACCAAACACCCAGATCAAGAAAGAATAGACTAGTATCCCAGAAAACCCCCATACTCTCTTCGGTATTCTATACCTTACAAAGATAACCACCATCCTGTCTTGTAGAATTGTTTATATCAATTGTTGACTTAATTGTTTGTGTTATTTTTGTGCAGCCAAATGAAATGTAAGTTTGTTGATGTCAGGGAACTAATATCTCCTCTCACATCTCAAGAACTGAATGTCTGATATATATGCTTCTTATAAGATTTCCATCTTGCACTGTTACCCTTCCTCTGAACCTGTCTTGGAAAGTCCTAGTCATAGGTGAGCTCCATGAAGACTAGCGTTCAATCTGGAGGAGAGTATCCAGCCATCCAACTGATACTACAAAACCTGTAGTCTCCAACTTAACCGGCCCCTGTCTTATTTTTCTGATCAGTTCTCTCTTCCACTCTTCAAACCATCTGTCTTTAATTCTGACTCTCTATCTCACTATTTTCCCCATGAGACCTAACAAGTAACGGTCCCTTGTTATCAGAGGAAAAAAACTCAAGATGTCGGCAATCTCACCAACCTCTTGTGACCACACACAAACAGTTGCCTAGAAACACCCATCTCACTAACACCTTTCCTGATGTTCCCTTCCTGCTTCTTTCCTCTCAGTGACATCCCATTTCCTTTTGTCAGATTGCAATTCATCAATGACATCCTCCCTTTTCTCCAGGTCTGCTGGCTCTTCACCATTGGCCCTTTAATGTGCCCAAGTCCCTGACAGCTTTAAACATGACAGTGACCAAGCGCCATCTGAAACTCACATTCCACCACATCTACTCCCACCTTATCTTTCCCCTCTTACAGTCAGAATCTTCACCAAGGTCTTTATGCCTCCTGTCTACCATTTATCCCCTCTCTTTCTTCAGCCACTTCAGTCTAGGGTTCACCTCCATTATCTCATAGGATCCCCCTCTCCCGCGACACACATGCCACATCCTTACAGCTAAACCACACAGATCCTTTTCAGAACTTACCTTTCTCAGCAGTGTTGAAACTGCTGTCTCTTCCCTCTCCCTGGATTATTCTCTTTGCTTAGCTGCCAAACCCCCACTCTCCTTGTTTCCCTCCTACTTTACTGGAAATTGCATTTTAATCTCCCTTTAGGGAGTCCTCTTCCCTCCATAAACATGCTTTCCATCAGAGTTCTTTCTTAAAATCGCTTTTCTTCTACGCTACCACTTCCACAACAGGATGACCATAAAAAAATAGCCATTCATTCAAATCACTGCCTCTCGTTTGACCTTATTCAAATCAGCAAAAGTTTTATTCTCAGTTAACATGTCATGCTTCAAACCGGATTCTTTGCACTATATCAAAGAAACAGCTAGTACTTAGCCTTCTGATGGAAAGCATAGCTACCTTGAATTTTATTTTTTTATGATTATAAAATGACATGTTCTCATTTAGAATAATAATATTATAAGATATAATATGACACATATAGGGCACAATTTTTCATATCTCTGCTTATATACAAAGTATATTCATACCAATTCGTGTCTTCATACATGTACTTTGGATAATAATGTCCATCACATTACACCGTCATTTCTAACCCAATGCCCCCTCCCTTATTATCCAAAGTTCATGTATGAAGATATGAATTGGTGTGAATATACTTTGTATTCAACCAGAGATTTAAAACATTGTGCTCTATATGTGTAATAAGAATTATAATGCATTCTGCTGTCATATATAAATACAAAAATAGTTTTAAAAAGATATAATATGATATAATGTATTAAAGCGCAGTATAATACCCCAAGTTCTATCATCCAGAGATACTTACTGTTAATTTCTGGCATTTTTTTCGAGGCTAACTAAATAAGCTCACACATTACTTACATACATTTTATTTGTTGAAATAATCATATTCTTCACTTATTTTAAGGACTGGGCATTTATTTGTGTCATTAAAATTAATCATAAATATTTTAATGGCTCTACAATGTCTATCTAATGAATATAGGATCATCCAAGCATTACTACATATTTCAAGTTTTCAAATTTCTTCTATACATTTTTTTCTTAGTACACATTCATAAAAATTGATCTACTTTACCAAAAAACTTCAGCTGTCTGACTCTTAAGGAAATCTTATAAAATCACCCATTTCAAGTATTATGTCTATTTATGTGGCAATAGTACAGGTGTTTCTTATTTTCAGAGATGTTTTCTACATTTAAAATAATGTTATTGTTTTGATTCAGAAGTCTTTAGTTATTAAACAAAGTTGGCCTTTTGTTAATTTTGTTTGTTATTTATATATTTTTAAAAGCCATTCCTTCCATTTTTTTTTCTTTCTCCTACCTGCTAAATATTAAATGTAGATGAAACAGTACTGAGAGAAAAAGAAATCTCCATGTGAGGCATCTGAGGAGAGACAGAGCAGAGAAGACCTGGAACTGGCAAATTGTGCTGACTTTCTTCCTTTTCTAGTTGCAAAGGCTGAAAATACCTGTTAGATTTGTAATTGAGAAATGTAATAACCTTTAGGGCCATTTTTCACACTCTTCACAGCTTCCCATAAGGGTCAGGAGAAGATGGATGGGTGATATTTATGAGGAAGTAGGGAGGGAAAAAAAATGAAACCTGGAAAGACAACAGCACTCTCTCTATGGCAAATGATCCATAGACAAATACCAACATTTACTTCTGCATTCCACTCTGCCGAGTTAACGATGTTCATGCCACCAGACTAACACCTCCTGTTTCTCATGTCACCCTACTGTTTGAGGAGCCTGCCCCATGAGTAACAAAGTGCAAAACTGTTTCTTCACAGCAAGCAGAATGAGAACCTGGAGGTGGAAACTGAAACAATGCTCCAGAACCCCAGGACTGGGAATGCCAGGCAGATGAGTAAGGACACACCAGCTCCCACTGACCCCTCTGATCACAAAACCATGGATAACCAAGATGACATGGAAGAGGGTAAGCACCCAGCCAACAACCAGAAACCAGAGAACCGCCAGGAACTCCTAACAGGAACATACTGTGGCAGATTCCTGGATGGCAAAGTGAGTAACAAGAAATTCCCAAGCTTTTTTTTTTGTAATTTACTAAGAAAATGGAAATGAAAATATAGGGTCCCACAAACACACACTTGTACACATAAAAATTAATATGTTTTGCATGAAATGGAAATTAGAATCATTACTTTTTCAATCTGAAAATAAATTTCAAGATCATCTGTATACTGCATCTTTGTTGACCACCAATTGAGTTGGTCAACCTACTCTGGCTGTCACTAAATCAGTGATATTCAGTAGTAACTACAGTGATTAAATATCACTATCTGGGCAAAGTTCTGGCCTGCTGGAGGAGCAAGGTCTGTGTGCGTTCACATAACAGGAAGAGAAAATTTATTTTCAAAATCCAATATAACCATGTCTAAATATCAAAAAATTATAGGCCAAAAACTGTCTTGATAGAAATATGTATCACTGCATGCTGTTAACAATCAACCAAACAATCCATAACAAACTGACTTTATAATGATGAATCTAAATGATTAGTAATTTGTAATTAAAAAGCAAGTATAGCAGCAATTGAAAATTGGATCTAAATCAAGACAAAACTAATGATTCATTGATAACAAAGTACAATTTCCAAAAATTGCTGAAATTGCAATTAAACAGATACATAGGGTAGGAGTTTTGCAATGCTGCCAAGCTCTGAATGACAGCCAGATATTTTAGTAGAATACTGATTAGGGTCTGCAGCAAACTCTAACATAAGTATTTTTGGTTGAAAAATTTAATAGCCCTTTTAAAATCACTGAGATACTATCTAGTCTTTAGTTATATGAGAAAAGGACTACCTGGGGATTTGTGGTCTTTTGCTCATAAGAACTACTCAACGTATTACAGATTTTGAATAGTGCAAGCATACCAATGGACGTCACATGTTGCTCCACAAGGTCTAGTTCAACACTGAAGTCCATTTATAAAAGTAACTCTCTCAAAATGTTAGTGGCATAGCCTAGGATGGAACCAGGGCCTTCTAGTCTCCATTTAATGAGTTTTGGGGTTTTTTTTTTTGTTTTTGGCTTTCCCCAGAATGAGTTCTTGAATTTTGTTCCTTCTTAGAACAGGAGATAATGAATCTGGAGAGGTGAAATAATCTAGTATGAACTTCTAAAAACTTCTGAGTTGTACCCTCAAATTTGACTCTGACATTGATAAATTTCTTGTTGTTTCCCAAGGATGACATTGGTAATAATAATTCAGTTAAAAAACACTTATTATTGACTGCTTGCATGTAAATTTTATTATTAATGAAATTAATAAATAGTGCTACTATTAATAGGTAGCACTATTATTTCCATCATCGTGGTATGGATGATAAAACTGAGACTCAGAAAAGTTGAAGTGACTCAGTGTGCAGGTTAGATGTTTACCCAGGTCTTTTTAAATCTTTTTTTTTTCCTTCTTCTTCACTTGAATTTTTCATTGATCATTCTAATTATAAAATATTACATACTCATGTGGAAATTCTGGAAAAGAGAAGGAAGTAAAATGTAACCAAAGAAACTGGTGGTTCTCTTGCCCTTGATTTCTCTTCTTTTCTCCATGCGTAGTTACAGAATGGAATCATTATGTGTATGTTCATTGTTATCCTGCTCAATTCACTACATATATAGAATTCTCTCCTTGGAATGAAAAAAAAAATCATCCTACACATCATATTTAATGACTCTGTAAGAGTCATATCCAACTAACACTTGGATAGCATTTGCTATGTGCCAGGCACTATTCTAAGCTTTTTACATATATTAACTAATTCACTATTCCCAAGCACCCAGTGAGGTAGGAACTCTTATTATCTTTAGTTCATGGATAAGGAAACTGAATAACAAAAGGTCAAGTGACTTGCCAATTTCATAAGGCTAACTAGTGACAAAGCCACAATTCAAGCCCAAGTAGTAGGTCCTGAATCACTAAATTGCATCTCTTCCTCTCTATAGATAGAATGTGGTTAATCTAATATGTCCCTTATGGGTATTTAAGTCAATTCTAGTTTTCCTCTTACAAATGGAAATTTGTTTCTTGACACTTCTCCTAATACCTCCACCCACCATTCGTGCCATGAATTCTGCATCCACCATTGCAATGGGCAAGAATGTTCATTGGGTGAGCAGTTCTTGGACCTCCATGATCTGGAATCTTTGCTGGCTCTATGGTAGCAGAGAGAGGGGATTTGCCTCTCTTTTCTCAGAACTCATCAGGTTTTTGTGGGAGGCTCAGCAGGGCTAACACCCAGCCACCAAATTCAGGAAGGCCTCGTGGGAAGTGTGGGGACTGACTAATTGGTTCTGTCTGCCAGGCAGGCCTGTAATGCTGGCTTGCCAGATGGCTGCCACCGTCGCCGGCTACAGAGACCCTCATTACCACCTTGACTAAGTGGTAAATGGAATCCTGCCGCAGTTACAGAAGCAAACCAATCAGAACTCCTTCTAGATCCTTGTCACTCACACATAGATGAAAATAAATTTCCCTGCCTGGGACATAACAGGCAATCTGGACTGGCTGAATTTGCTCCAAAAGCAAAGTTGCTGATAAAGACAGAGCTAACATGAGTGAGGATGGGCAAGTGTGAAATAACAGATTAAGTTCAATGAGTATCCTTGGTAGGAGGTAAATAAAGCTGAAAATGCTGCAAGAATCCATTTTAAGTATATGAGAACAATAAGGTATTGTATAGATCAACAAGTACAAAGCTTGATTTCACAAATGAAAAACAAGAGACCCAGAGGGCTTCAGTGATTTGTGAAGGTTCATGCCAAGAGAGCTTGTTTCCTCTTCCCATCATCCTTAGGATGTTTCTCCTGAGAGTCTGCTCCTAATGGGTAAGTCTTTGAAGATGTATATATTGTTATATTGTTTTTCAGAATCATTAGCTTTGCCTTCTCTCAGAAAAGTTTTAAATTAAAAAAAGGTGTGACGAACAACAAACTCAGTAACACAGTTTCAAAAATAAAATTTGATCATGATTTTTGCATCTGTCAGCATGAAAATAAAAGTGTGCTTTAATTTTAATAGTCTTCACAGTTCACTGCTTGGGCATGATTTTCAAAACCCTTTAGCATGTATTTTCCTTGTTACACTCCCATGAGGTAGGAAGAAGCACATGATTCTATCTTCATTGAATAGATGAATAGGCAGAGGTCAAGGACCCTCCTGCCTGGCTGTGTATTCACGGTGTATTCACCATGTGCAGAGCAGAACCTGTGATCTGCTCTTCCTTTGGTAGTCTGTATCTCATAGAATGATCCCATCCTTCTTCCATTGGTGCCAGCAAGAATCCTGAGCATACTTTTCTTCTCTCTCTCCCCCTCACTCTGATGTCCAACCAATCTCTGAGTCTTTTCCGTTTTTGCACCTTCATGTTTCTCAGAATGTTTTCTTTCATTTTTTTCTTCTGTCATCACCCCAGTCAGACCACCATTCTATCCCACCAGTGACTTTAGTGTTCCTCAAACTATTTTCTTTTCTCTAAACCTCTCTATCTCTACTGGTTAGCCATTTTAAATCAATACTGCAGTGTAACAAATCACCCAGTACTCAGTGGTTTTTAACAATAATTGAATATGCTCATATTCAAATATATAAGCCAAGGCAGCATTTACTGATCTCATGTGGGTTTTGTCTAGGCTTGGCTGTATCCGCTTATTTGGTTCAAGTCTGCTATTTTTCTTAATCTGAATCCATCGGGTCCCTCAAAGCATGTTCATGGCATAGTGATAGATGACAAATTCAACTACTCAAGTACATTTTAAGTCTTTGATTATGCCATACCCACTAACATATTGTTGGTTAAAGCAATCAATCCACCTCATGGCCAAGCACAACACTGATGAGTTGTGATATATATATATCACTGTATAAAATAATCTAACTACATATATTATTATTTGAATAAAAGCCGAGATATATAGATTTCTCTACCAAGTATCTACCTAAACCAGATATCTATCTACCTATTCCTTATGATTTTTTGTTTGTCTTTGTTTTTTTGTTTGTTTGTTTGTTTGTTTTTGGAGGTGTTTTTGGTTTTGTTTGGTTGATTTTTGCAGTGCTAGGAAACAAATCCAGCACTTCATACATGCCAGACAAGGGGCTCTACCACTGACCTATGTCCCCAAGTGCTTTTTGGAAAAAGTAGTTATCTATTAAAAATAGATGGAACAGGATTGAGGGATCAAAAATATAGAACATTTTTCTGAATAAATCTTGTGTTTTGTGCATTGGAACTACATAAATATTTTGCATATTTATAAAACAAAATTAAATATTAACAAAATCAATTCCTAAAATTCAAAAAAAAATTTAAATCCAGTTTAGTTGTCTATTGCTTTGTAACAAATTGCCTCAAAAGTTACACTTAAATTGATAAACTTGTGTTAATTTTCACCTGTTTTTGCAGGATGAGAATTCAGGTACAGCTTAGATCAGAGATTTTGGCTCAAGAGCTCATGAAATTATATTCCCAATATCCCCTAGGAAGGCAGTCCTCTGAAGGTTCCCCGGGCTGAGGATCCACTTCAAGCTCACTCAAGTGTTTATTTTCAGAGACTATAGTTACTTGTCAACTGTGGCCAGAGATTTAATTTTTTCTCTATTTGGGCCCCTTCTCTAGGCCTGCTCAAAGATAGCAGGTGGCTCCCCTAATTGTGAAATGTCCAATAAAGAAGAAAAAGACAGAGCACACACAACCTTATTAGAAGCCACAACATCATTTACATTTATAAGCTGGTATCAGAAGTAGCATGACTCACTTCCTCACCTTTCTGCTGGTAACATAGGCTAACCCTACTTGAATGGTGAGGGTCAGGGGCGGCTCAATGAGAACAGGAAACCAGGAGGCAGTACCACTGAAGCCACCTTGAAAAATGGCCACTACATAAACCTAACTCTTAATTGTCAGTAAAACCAAACAGAATGGAATTATCATAAATGACTTTGAAGCATGACTTTCACTGTATGTCCCTAGAAGTATTATATAATGAGAATATATATATATATATATATATATATTAACGTTTTCAGAACTACTATGTTGTTATCATTGTTTTGTATATATATATATTATGGTGGAAGTGAGTCTTGGTGTTTTTTGGAGTTGGGATTTTTTTAGTGTAGAAGAAATAAAATACAGATATAGTATTGATAAGATCATACAAAATTTCTACATTTAAATTGTAAATATCATATGAATTCTGTAAAAGCATGTATTTCCTCTTACTCTCTACTCAAAAAAAAAAAAAAAAAAACCTTAGGATCTGCCACATATCAATGAGAACCCTAGATGTGCATTCTGTTCAGTGAAATTCTGAAGCTTATTCCAGGTTTGTTCCACGAGCGTCTAGTTAAAAGCAGTGAAGATACCACAGACTTTTTAAGACTTATCAGAAAAACCTCAGGATATAACTTAAAGAGGACCCCACCAGTCAAAAGTAGAACAATGTAGGCATTGATGAAAATAACACAACAATGGACTGAAACACATCAAGTATGGTTAAATCCATAACCTAGTGAACTTTTAAAAACAAACAAACCCTCATTAATCACCTCTAAAGAATACTAGGGAACAAACTATTTTTTTAAACAGGCAAATAAGAGAATTAAGTATTTACTCAATCTGTATTTCCTGTGCAAACTGTATGTTAATAGCAAACGAGTGGAAGTTTCTCTTTAGTGAAGCATTCCAATTAATATATTAATAAATGGTAGCATAAGAATTTAATTCTGCAAAATCCTGCCCCCCTAAAAAAGGGGGGACTTAAGCAATGTAACCAAAAAGATAACCAGACATCAGTTGCTTCTACAGGAAAAATACAGCATTTATGAAAAAAACTTTCCAAACAAATTGAATTTTCATACGATCTAGACTCTAGATCTAACTACCATTTATGGTATATATGGTAAAAGTTGTTAAACTGTACAGGAATGCAAGCAATGAAATGCAGACTATGTAAAACTCTATAGGGCAAAAAATACAGCTTTTCAATAAATAAATTGCAAGAAGAAAAGTGGCAAAAGGAAAAAGAGGGAGAAAAAATAGAAATTTAAAAAGATGTCAGAGATATCAGCCAATTGCAATATACAGACCGTATTTGTTTCTTGTTTTGAATAAACAAACTATAATAATAAGATTTATCATATAATTGGGATTCAGACACTATATTCAATGATATGAGCAATTACTATTAATAGTGAGTTTTTAAAATTGTGATAGTGTTATTGTGGTTGCATTTTAAAAGAAGTCCTACCTTTCATGCATCAGAATCAATGGAGCCTTATCGAAACAAATTTTGGGGCCTCACCCTGAGAAATTTTATTCAGTGTGTCTGGATGGTTCTTATGTCTCATAAGTTCCCAAATGAGACCCAAGGCTTCTGGACCAAGGGCCACACTTTGAGAATCACAAGTTTATAGATAACATGCTGAAATTGTGTGGATAAACCAACAGACTTGAGCTCACTTCATCCCTGGAGAGCAGAGAGTAATGTGAGTGCAAATAAAATAATCTTGTCAATTGATAATTGGATCATGGTGGTTACTTTATGAAGTTTCATTGGATTATTCTTGCTACATGTTTGAAAGTTCCTCAACCAAAAGGTTAAAATGTAAAATACAGGGCTGGGGTTGTGGCTCAGTGGTAGAGCGCTTGCCTGGCATTTGTAAGGCACTGGGTTTGATTCTCAGCACCTCATATAAACATTTTAAAATAAAGGTCCATTGACAACCCCAAAAAATATTTTTTTAAAAATGTAAAATGTAAAGTTGTATAAAATATTTAAATGATAAGCATTAATATTCAGTGAATTGTTTGAAGCATATATTTAAATTACATGTCATGTATAGTATCTTTGGGAATTTTTTTTAATTCTACATTTCTTTAAAAACTATGTATCAAACTTTTCACCAGCTTCTTTCTCACAGTTGTCTTCATTATCAACAATGTCCTTTCTTGAGCCATTTGACAGCTTTCTAGAACACATCAGGGGCTTGGTCTAAGTTGTTTAAGAAACGAAACTTCAAGTCTGCATTTGATGCTTTTTCTGGAATTTCCTCTCAAGCCACAGCATACCTCTCACAATATTAAGACAATTAGTAGTTGTGCTCTCTTGTCTTAAAGTATCAGGATTCATAACTTCCATAATGTAACCACTTAAAAATTGTTCTACTAGGAGCAATATTTAAAAGATTTGTTTACACTTCCAACATTTGCAAGTTTCAACACCACCAAGGAGAGTTAGTAAATGTGTGTTAATTTTTATGCTTTGTTTGTACCAATTATTTTAAGCAAGTATCACAATACTATTATTAATCAAAGTCACTTCAGGCTATTTTGTCATCCCCCAAGCAGTATTTTGTGATTCAAGTAAACCAAATGAAAGAAGTCCGTATATCAGAAATTTGTAGGCACTCTGGCAGCTCCCAAGGTCAGATGAATCTTGATCAGAATTTCACATTTCATCTTCTTTGACACTTTAGGGACACTCTTATTTTTTAAAAAACAGTAGTTCAGTCCAGGGCGATTTATATTAGTAAAGGGAGAAATCTGATGGTGCAACCAGGCACTAGTAGCGCCAATGGCTTGTCACTGTTTCATGACACCGTCTCTCTATTCATTCAACAGACTCAGTACTGGTTTTGATGCTGGAGTTCAGCAGGATACAAGACAAAGTGTTGGCTCATGTGGAGATCATATTACTGGAGAGAAATACACTTCAAAAATAGTATCAAATATAGTCTGGGAATTTACAAAATATTTAAAGTACACAACACTCATTCTTCACAGTACCTGTGAGAGTGAAATGCATGTTCCTTTTTCTGTAGGTGAGAATATAACATTTAGTTTGTGATATCTAGGCCAAAACACCTATAAGGGCAGGAACCATGGGTGCCTTGTTCACCTGTTTCTATAGTGCCAAGGATAAAGGTGCTCTCACTTCTGGTGTTTAAATGAAAGCGAAGAAGGCTAACAGGCACCTTGGCTCTGTTGGAACTATGAAATATAGATATCTGTCTGTATCTGCCAGGTATTGGTTCCAGAACCCCTAAGGATACCAAAATCTAAAGATGCTCAAGTCTTTTATATAAAATGGCATGGTACATCCTTATATCCTCTCATATACTTTAAATTATCTCTAGATTACTTGAAATGTCTAATAACATGTCAATGCTATGTAAACTGTTGTTCTATTGTATCATTTAGAAAATGACGAGAAAAAAGGTTTGCACATATTCAGTATAGAGGCAACTATCTTCCCTATGACATTCATTGAATCTGAGAATGGGGAACTAGTAGATATATAAGGGTTTACTGTATGTATATAAATACAAAAAAAATGGGAATATTTTATGTTGCAAATAATTTGCAAAGAAAAATACTGCGCCCAGAACAATATGTCTGAAAGACCTAACTAAATATTTCAAGAGAGTGAAATTGCTCTGTGAACTAAATATTAAATTTCTCTTATTCTAGGGCAGTAGTAAAATAACAAGATGCAGATCTTGTCTGCAAAATTTACTGGGAGGGAATGTTGGGCACACTTACCTCGTCATTGCTCTACTAAAACCATTTCCATGGTTCCCCCCATTGCCCTCAGAATAAAGCATAGAGGCTGATTGACTGCCTCTTTCCTGCCTCCCTCTCCAGCCTTATCTTTTGCCTTTCCCAAAAGCTTATGCTCCGGAAGCATCCATCTCTCTCTCTCTCTCTCTCTCTCTCTCTCTCTCTCTCTCTCTCTCTCTCTCTCTCTCTCTCTCGTATGAGTGTACCTTTGAAATTTTCTATATCCAGTTCCCTTTCCCTTTTCCTGTCACCTTCGTTCTTCTCCCTTTCTCTCTCCATTCATTAGTTTATCTAGATGTAACTTTCTTTTCAAGCCTGGACTTAGGTGTCAGTCCCTCTGGAAGGTTAGGTGGGCATTTGGACCATTGCAACAGTGGCCTACCACCCCATATGCTTGCTGTGCCTTCCTCTCTCTCAAGCAAGGGTAAGTCTGGTTTTCTTCACTCAGGCCTTCCACAGTGCCTTGACCAGACTAGGCAAGTCGTAGATATTTCTTAAATGAAGGAATAGAATTATTTAACTTCTGCAAACCTCAGCTTTCCTAATGTAAAGAGGATTTAAAATACCTACCTCATATTAAATTAAATGGCATTAGTGAAGCCCCTACACCATGCCTTATACAGAGTATAGGTCAAATAAATAGCTTGCTATTTTTACGTGTCCTCTAGGACCCTCGGTCATCGGAGACCACTCTTGGTTTTTCTTTAAAATACTTCATGACTACTAAGCCCTTGTTGGCTGCTATTCATCTTGAAAGGTTGTTCAGCATGACTCTCAATTGTGTACAGATAATTGTTTTCAGTTCTTCAAATCTTGTCACCTTTCAATGGCCTGATACTAAAAATAACCATGTGTCTCAATTTTTACTCAGGATTTTGTTTTAATCAGATCTAATAAACTTAAAGACATGAGAACAACTGCCGTTGAAAGAAGAGTTCATCACTTACATTGCCCAAGAGAAGGGGTCATACCACCCCATGAGGGTCACATGGGGAAGAACAGAGTGGGAAGGTGAAAGGACAATATAGGAAAAGACACAGAATTTGGTGAGGTTTCTGTAGGAAAAGCAAGGCAGAGCAGGGGAACAGCTTTGTACTGGCCAGTCAGAACAATTCCCTCAGGCTTTGGGACACAAAGTTCATTTCTACTTGTCAGAACCTGGTCCTGGGTTAATTTGGGGCAGAATAAATAATGTCTTAGTATGTGAAAGTTAGATAAAGGGAGCATTTGGAGGCTTGAACTCAGAATTGGTTGGTTTGTATGAGTGAAAGATATGTTTGCAAGAGAGTTGTTTACCGTCTCTAGGAATCACCTAGCAGTCTTCCCTAAGTGGCAGAGTCCCTTATCCTAAGATGTCAAACCATCATAAAATGCAGACGATTTTTTTTAATGGTTCATACACTATGCTCTATGGCAAGATGGAATGGGACTTTATTCTTGACCCTAGTTTGATTGTTATTCTATGGTAACCTTTAATAACATGGCTCACGGGCTGTAATATTCTAGGCTTTTTAATCTCTTCCATTCTTGACAAAGCTCACAATTTCCATTGCAGCTCTTCCTGAACCTGCTAATTTAAACAGCCTAAGGATGCTCTTATCAATAAAAAACCCACATTTGCCTACAAACACTTAATGTTTTACCTTTTTTTTTTTAGGTCTGCCACAAACACTTTTCTTGTACAAATGAGACAGTATCTAATTGTTAACATATTTGTCAAACATGTGTTAATTGCCTATTGCTGAAATGTGTGTCATTGCAAGCTTTCTTCATTGGGGATTTAATTTATTTAGAATCAGGATTGTGTTTAAAGGAGCTGTTTGTCTTACATTCTCCCTTCTTTCCTCTCTCCCCAACCTGTCTTTTCCTTGCTTCCATTTGTCTTTCTTCTTTAAGGTTCCCCATCAGGCCCACTGCAGCTCTGTACCATCTGGAGACCAGTCTCTATCCTACATGCACGGCCTCCCCAGGAGAAATCTTAGAGACAGGTCCTTGGAGCAGTTGGTGAGGGGTGGCCCCAGCCAACCAGAGGTATGTACTCAGAGTTGTCAAGTAGTTTCCTACTGTGAATGAACAGGTATTATTTGTTGTCTGTATATCTTTAAAAAAAAAATAAAACTTTTTTTAGTTGTAGATGGACACGATACCTTTATTTTATGTATTTATTTTTATGTGGTGCTGAGGATCGAACCCAGTGCCTCACACATGCTAGGTAAGTGCTCTACCACTGAGCCACCACCCCAGCCCCTTGTCTGTATACTTAATGTGGAGCAGATGATAAGACAGTCTGAGGATAGACTGATGGATACTAAACTCCATATGTCCAGACGGCTTTCTGGGAGACTTCCTTGATGAGTTTACAGGCAAACCCTACAGATCTAACTGAATTCATCATCTTCCTGTCCCTGACCTATCTTCCTTCCAGAGATTGCCAGAATTGAAGGAACATTGTGCTCCCAATTAACTGAGTCAGGATCTGGGCTTCATCCTTGGTCTAAACTCCGGCCCTAAACTTCCCCATCCAATGAATCTATAAGATAGGTTATCCTAATTCTTACGCAATTAAAGAAGAATCTTATTTTGTAAAAGACAGATGGTGGATGTTAAAGAGCCATGTGTACTCTAAGAAGATGCTTCTTTTTTTCTTCTGAAGGAATAGACCTGAGGCATGGTACACTCATGACAACACAGCTTGGATGCTCGCCCTCAGGAGTGACCCTCTGATTCCAGCCCCTGTGCACTTTTGCATCCTTGTCTGGGCCTTTCACTAAAGCCATGTTCATTCTTTTTCTCATCGTTGTGTTAGGATATCGTCCAGAGGCCCAGTGGAACAACAAAAGAAGATTCTTTTCTTCTTGCCCTGGTCAGAAAGGAACTCAAGTCACACCCTCTGAGCTCCAGATTGTTAGACAAAATTCAGAAAGAGCTGACGATCCTGGACCCAATCTCTTCAGGGTTTCTCCTTCAGTCTCAGCTGAGCCACCTCTTCCTGAGGCATGAAGTCCCTCTGCAATTGCCAACAGTCAAGATCCTTTGCCAGAGATTTTCTAGGAAGGGCTCTCCTGAAATGGTATGGCCACTATTTTAAGTGTGGATGTCTTTTATGTCTCTTATTTGTACCCACCGGGTAATAGAATTAAGAAGTTGTGGGGTTTTTTCCTTGAAAATAATCTTTTCTAGGGACACTGTGTTAGTTAGGTTTTCATCCCTATGACCAAAATACCTGACAAGAACTACTTGGAGGAGGAAAAGTTTATTTTGGGTTCATAATTTCAGAGGTGAAGTCCATGGTTGGCCACTCCATTGCTCTGGAGCCAGAAGTGAGGCAGCACAGTGTGGTGAAAGAGCATGGTGATGGAGAGCTACTCTACTTCAGCACCCAGGAAGCAAAGAGAGAAATGGGAAGGTGGCAAAGGAAAGATGAACCCTCTCATGGCAGGCCCCCAGTGACCCGCCTTCTCCAGCCATGCCCTACCTGCCTACAGTTTCCACCCAGTTAGTCCATCCAAACGAGAGTGGACTGATTAGGTTACAGCTCTCATGATCAAATCATTTCATCTCTGAATATTTCTGCATTAACATAGGAGTCTTGGGATTACTCTTCATAGCCACACCATAAAAGATGTCTAAGCTTACTTAGACATCTTATTCATGTGGAAATTTCTAGTTAGAACAGACAGGAATAGAAAATAGATGTAGGGTCCTTACCTCTGTTTAATTACTCTTAAAATTGGTATCCTGTCCTAACTTTTACCGTCTGCTTTCAACACCATGAGGGGTGATTCAAAATGATGGGCCCTCTTGAGTCTAGCAATGTGCTCATTCAGTCAGAACAGAGAACTTGGCAAAGATCTCCTGTTTGTTGGGATAAGTCCTTAGACTGAGCGAGGTAGGGGATATCTTTGAAATATAATTTACCACCACCTGCTGTGACCCACACAACCATTAATTAGAAACTGGATAGGAGCAATGGGGGATTTAGAAATACAAACAACTGTAAACCCAGTGGCCTAGGAGGCTGAGACAGGAAGATTGTGAGTTCAAAGCCAGATTTAGCAAAAGTGAGTTGCTAAGCAACTCAGAGAGATCCTGTCTCTAAATAAAATACAAAAAATAGGGCTGGGGATGTGGCTCAGTGGTCAAGTGCCCCTGAGTTCAATCCCAGGTACCCCCACATTGTCCTGCAATGGAGAAACAATGACCCAGAGCTACTATAGCATGTTTATTATATAGGTTTTCTCATCAAGAGGTTATTTGTGGAGTTTCTGCAAAGCAGACAGTCTTGAAGGTCACAATCACTTGTGAGACTTTGTAGTTAACTTACTATGCCCAGAATTCTCTACCCTCAGCAGCTAATGCCTGAGCTCAAGGTCCAGACTGATATAGTGCCTTGCCTTTGCACA
Source organism: Urocitellus parryii (assembly GCF_045843805.1). Lineage (NCBI taxonomy): Eukaryota > Metazoa > Chordata > Mammalia > Rodentia > Sciuridae > Urocitellus > Urocitellus parryii. Next base: position 42,420,441 of record NC_135541.1, on the reverse strand, counting down.
GAGCCTCCTCAAGTAGGGTATCATCATAGCAACCGGGCAATCTTGATCTGCACCTTTGCACAGGAAGTTCCCAGTGCAGATGCAGCCACAAGGCAGTCAGAGACCATAATCCAAGTCACTGCTCTCCACAATCACCACTTTACAGATTAGAAAACTGATGCCCAGAGGTTGCCAAGGACTTGGCTCAGGACACTCAAGAATTAATGGCAGAGCTGAGACACAAGCTCTCCAACAAGGCCAAAGTTCTTTGGATACTGCACATCTCTGGGCACTGAGCCTGAACTCACACTTGTAGCAGAATATAGGGTGGTCTAAATATAACCAAATTCCCAGAACCACAGGAAAATATCCACAAGAAGAACTAATAGCAATGAACAAATCATTAGTGAGTGTGTATGAATAGCAAGCCTTGTTTCTGAAGAACAAACCTCAGAAACCTGGACTTTAATCCTAGTTCCATCTTTGTCTCTGTCCCATGGGGTTCATTCTACTTAATGTCCCTGATGTCTCAGTGATATCATCTGGAAAGCCAGGTCAAAACCAACCTCATAGATGTTGACTCAAGATTTAGTGACAGGATAAATGCAAATTTGTGGTCCCATGTCCAGCATTTAGGGGGTACTCAAATGTTAGTTTTCTCTTCTCTAACCTTCCCTAGTGAAATCTCCAAATATTTATAAGATGTATTTAGCAATACAATGTCAAATTATTATACAGAGTATATATGAAACTTTCTGGCTAACACCTAGTTTATGTCTAGCTTCCTTACTTCACTGCTACCCTCCAATTCCCTAGAGTCGCCTACAGACCAGAGCTCCTAGGATCCCATCCAGACCAGCAGTGGACACTGGTGACATTCCCTCAGTCCTTACCTATGTGGAAAAGTAATCTTGAGATTTTTTTCACCTAGGCTAATAGATTCTTATCCTTATAAAAGCTGAATACATCTAAACATAAGCATGCATTCTATATGCTAAATATGTTAGAGATGTGAGAGGGAGACAGAGAGAGGCTAGAGTCAAATGTTTATTTTTTAATCTGCATTACATTTCTGTAACAAGTCAACCATAGGCCCTTCTCCTCACTTACTATCTTAGGCTACAGGACCCAGGCTGATGGAACAGCCACTCTGGAATATTTTTGGAGAGGATAGAAGAGGGGAGAGAAAAAGTGAGCTCCAGCAGATCTCATGGCAACAGTTTAATCCTCCACCCGAAGTGGCACTTGTCACCTCTGCTCATAAGACATTAGCCAGAACTAGTCACACGGCCCTACCCAAACACAAGGCAACCAGGAAGTAGAATTTTACATTTTATACAGAGGGATAATAATATTTGATTTTAAAAGACACTAACTCTTATATTTCTATTTTTAAACAATTTTTTAAAACTTTAAATATAAAAAGTTTCCAAATACATTTTATTTCAGCAGGTTTTTTTTTTCCCTTCATATAGAGTAAATGAGGCTGTTCTTATACTTAATTTTCAGGTGAATTATGAAAAGCTACTCTGGTTTTTAAAAAGTGCAGCCTCAGATGACTTACAGCAATGCAAAACAGTTGTGGACAGCAACCTGAAGAAAACTCAGAGTCAAAGTGATCCTAAGCAAAGGTATTTCCTCCCTTTTCCTGGGCCCATTGTTCTGATGTATCTCAGTCAATTCAGGCTGCAGTCGTGGAGTACCACAGACTGGCTGCCTTATAAAGTGCTGACATTATATCTCATCCTTCTGGAATCTGGACTTTTAAGATTAGTGTACCTTCCAATGATTAGTGGTCCATTTCTGGTGAGAGTCCATGTCCAGGTTGCAGACAGCTAACTCTTTCCTGCATCCTTACTGGCAGGAAGAATGTGAGCCCTCTCTAGCCCCTTCTTATAAGGGCATTGATCTCATTCCTGAGGGCTCAACCCTCAGGACCAGATCACCTCCCAAAGCCCCACCTCCTGGTACCATCATGTTGAGGGTTTCAACATTTGAACTTTGTTGGGAGAAACATCCAGTCCATTGCACTAGACTTCTAGAGCTGGCAGGGATCTTGGAGGCATTCACTCTAAAATACTCCCAATGCAAAATCACTTTGCTCTTCACCAACACTTGGCTTATGCATATAATTTTTTTTCTCCTTCTCTTGTATGCAGGCCAGCATAGAAAGTTATTTGTAGCAATTGCATATGTTTCTTAACACCAAGCATGTGTCTTTTTATGAGGTTGTTGTGTGAAAATGAAAAACCTCATTATGAAATAAGAAATGATTGTGTATGGGTGCAGAGCTCATCTATAACATATGATTCCAGAAATAGGTTCTGTCTGTGAACCTCTGGGTTACAGACACTAGCTAATGGTTGAAATTTAGAAATCAGTAATACCTTCACATAATCTTAAGGAAAAGAAGTGAGTGAAATTTTCAAAAAGGTTGTGAGAAATATCATTATAAATGCAGAACACCAAAGTATGATATTCTGCAGAAAGAAAAGTGACAAAGTGTAGTCGGTAGGAACATGAGCTCCACGGCCAGAAAGCTGAGTTGAACTTCTGCCTCTGCCATTAGTAACTGTTTGGCCTTGGCATTCACTTAACCTCTCTGTGCTTCCATTCTGTAATAGGAGAATAAGAATAGACTTTGTTGATTTGTAACAGTACCTGAGTTAACAAATGCAAAGTTCTTAAAAACAGTGCCTAATACACAGTCAGTGCAATATAGGTGTTTTTTTATTACTTTTAAACTTCCCTCCAGACAACCTTCTGTCAGTTACAAACAATGTGACTTTTTTTGGAAAAATGTCCCTGGGCCAAGCATTAGAATTGATTCCTCTCTACAGGGTGCCACTTTTGACCATGATTCTTTATTTAACAAAGACTTATAGGATAACAGCTGATTGTCAAGTCCATTTTTCTGGCCCAGTCAATTCCAAAGTTAGCAAGCTCATAATCCACAGAAAATGGATATTGCTGCCTGAGTACTGCAGTCAAGTATAGTTCTGGGCGCAACTGACCTACTGGGAGCCATAAGCCCTAGAGATTTTTTAAAATAAGTGCTCTCCCTTCATGTAATACAGATTGTAAAATTATGGTGCTAAGAGGTTATTCACTATGTAGAAGAACATATGGCCATTCATTTATAGAAATGGAGCCTTTTAGTTCTAGAAAGGAAACCTTTTCTGACCCCTGAACTAGGTTCTATCTCTTTGTTTAATCATCCCTTAGGCTTCCCCTTCATAACAGTCATTGCATTTGTAAATATTCATTTGAAGGTAGGAATGGTGTCTGTCCTGGTGAACTATCTTAATCCTAACATAGTTCCTGGCATATAAGAGGTGCTCAATGAACATTTGTTAAATGTAATTGTCATCTTCAATTATCTGAAGAGTTTACATCACTAGGCTTGCAGGGACATGTGCATATCTGCTCTGTTTTTAAAAAGTGCATAAAATCATTTTGAGCACATCAGAGAAGGCACTGCTTTATACGGACCAGAGAATGTGTCTATAGAAACATGGGACTGATGGGCTGATGTAATGAAGCCCAGCTGTTTGATAATAAACACGCTATGCAAGAAAACGCACTCTCCATAGTTTGTCAGATAGAGGCTCTAATGGAGTAGCTCTGTGATGGGGCAGCAATAGCCCTCATTGCCTAAAATGGATCAAAGGAAATACATCCAGCAACACACTTTCCAAGAAACCCTATCAGCTGCAGTAAGTGGGTTCCACACAACACCTACCCACTAAGTACTCAATGTACTGAGCCAAGGTCAAAGCCTCATGAAGTCCTACTTCCAAGAACTGGTGTTGCCAACAAAGAGGAAGGAAACTACGGATTCAAATCTTGAACAGACATTCCTACTAGCAGAGTCTGGGTCATGTGCCCTGGTGCAGAGACTGGCTAGTAACGCAAATACCAATATTCTCTTGCTAGAATGAGACAGACTGTGTTGGGAGCTTGGAACTTCCTGAGCAAGGGAAGGAGATGCAAAAGCTGCTAACCAAACCAAAGACCCATGTTCACCATTCCTTTCCTGGACCAAACGTTTGGAAAATATTACATATTATTAAGTAGTTCAGAATCATATAATTTGGGGCCAAAGCTCCTCTAAGAATAATAGAGGGGAAAAAGTATAAAATATGACTTTTAGAAAAAAATTATATACATCTAAAACTAATACTGCTCAAATTCCCTGGGAAATAGTAAGGAACAAATCAGACTTGACCTTATGGAGCAGCCAATCAGGGAAGTAAGATTTGAAACACTAAGGAATAGAGCTGAGATCTGAAGGGAGACCTATTAAGATATGAAAGGGTATATCTAGCACAGATGCCCTAGGGCAAAGCGTGGGGCCTGATTATGCACACACCACTTCCCAACTCTTCATTCAAAGATGTCACCTTGGTATGTTGAAACCAGCCAATAATAGAAGTATTTACACCATGGAAATTGGTAATGCTACAAATCAGGGCTTTATCTTGAAGGCTTGGTTAAGGATTTACCAGCACACCACTGAAAGGAACATGATTCAAATGAGTGGCGTTTGGGGGAGATCATAGAATGTCCCTTTAGGAAAGTGGCATTTAAGTTGAGACAGTGTACATCAGGAAAAGCTTCACAAAGAAGACAATAGTTCAACTGAATCTGGAGGAACAAATAAATCTGAATGTTAGGTGAGTAAATATCTCAAATTGGTTCACAATACAAATGACTATAAAGTTTTATCTTTATTACTTTTCACACATTATTTTAAGCAAAAATAATTGGATAAACCATCTTAATAATTATATACATTTGCATGCCAGATTATAAATAAATGATTACTCCCAAAATATTTCTGGGTTTCCCAGATATAAAAAGCAGAGTCAAAGACAATGCAGACATTTTCCTGATTTGGGATTTCCTCCTGCGTAGGTTCCCTGTTACAGAGATTTGGCAGGATTTGCTTTGCCTTGCTCTGCTAGTAGCAATAAACAGTGTGGAAATTTGATTTGCCATCAATAATTATCTGAGTTTAAGAAAAGTAAGATCAATTAGGAAAAACACTACAATCATTTGTTTTTCTCTCCATTTGGGAAAAGAAGAGGAAGTTGATTTAAGAATCTCAGTCTATATTGCAGTCAGATTGGTTGGTGACTCATGGGAAGAAGCTCTAGAGCTGAGTCCGATGAGGCAGATTTTAGTTAATCTGTAAAATTTTCACTTGCAGTCCCATGACCAGGTCACCAAATATTTAGGATGTAGCCCATGGGTTCTTGGGGATCCACGGTGTGTAACAAAGTTGAGAGACACAGTATGGAAGCACGCTGCTACTTCAAATGCATCTTCTTTTCATAGCCTTTCCTCTGCCCCTCCATTAAGAACCCCACCTCAAGACTCCAGCTCACCATCAGAAGGGGACAAGAACCTGTTGGAGATTTTGAGGATGCTACTGAGGACAACCAATGGCAAACTCAACATAGAGAATCTCAACTTGAGTTTTCGAAAAGAAGACCGTTCATTTTCTGGCTGTCTCCCCCCAGCCAAGGTAACCAAAATTACATTTCAGATTTGTTCAGCTAAAGGCAACTTCAGAACACTGAGTCTTCAAAAATAAGGAGTAGTTATGATCTCTATTCTGCCTGTGAAAGACATTACACAATTGTTTTTTTATGCTTGTGAGGAGAAAAACAAAATACAAAAGGAATTATGAAATGTGCAGAATTGGTCCAGGAATTACTTATAATTGGGCTGTCTTATGTTAATAATAGAAAATATGACAATATCCAAATAATATTTCACAATGGAAAACAATATTTTCAAGGCCAAATTCATTTCTCACATGCTCTCCCAGCTTCCAGTAAAATCAGCATGTGGTGTCTCATTCCTTAGGAACACCATATTTTAGGGACTGATGTAATTTATTGCTGATAGAGGTTAGCATGCTGCTTTGGAGCATTAATTAACTGTGCAGATGTGTTTCATGAAAGAAGATCCAGAACCATATTAATTCATGGATATTTGGTAGATGTACCCAAAACTACCTTAGATGCAGGTAAAATAATCATTGCCATTGTTTTAAAAATACCTCATCACCACCACACAACTGAATTCTTACAAGAACCTTGCAAAATGCTTTACTCACATGATCTCATATAACACTGAAAAAGTTTATTCCTTATAAAATACCACAAAGGTAAACATTATCCTCCCATTTAGTAAATGAGTCGTGAAGAGGTCAACTCCAATCAACTCCAATCAAGGGCCAGGTAACAAGAGGTGCAGCCAGGATTCCAAGTAGAAGAGTTCTGGAAATAGAGAGCCAGAACTGAAAGTCCACTAGGTAGAAAGTGTCCATTGAATCCAATAGACAAGATTAGAATTTTACAGGATTGGAAAAGGGTGGAAATGACAGCTGGGGAAATGTTCTGTCAGAAAATCAGCATATACCTTTCATCTAGGTATACTGAGGTTTAAAAATGATGTTTACTAAGGAAGCAAGAATACAAAATGCTGAAGGAAGTTCTTATTCTATAACCAAAAACAGCTTCCTCGGAGCCTTCAGATGTAGAGTTAACTGTGCAAAAGCAAAGCTTATGTTAACGTCAATGTGTGTGTGTGTGTGTGTGTGTGTTCGAGTGTGTGTTATACATGCAACATATTTCACTAGAAGGAGAAAGAATACTGCTGGAGAGTGTGAGGCTGCCCATCATAAATAACTTTTACTGTGTTCATGAGAGGATCTTTAGAAACAGACTAAGAAGCAGAAATTCTTTTTTAGATTTGAAACCACAAAATACCATTGATGAACCTGAATGCCCTCAAATGATACTCACAGAACGGAACATAAACAGCTTGACAATTAAAATGCATTTACTTAATCTCCTTGAGTCTCATTTTTTTTTTCATCTGGAAACAATGGGTTCCAAATAGCTACCTTCTGTGTCTATTCTGAGGATTAAATGAAGTAAATATGTGAAAGTATTTAGCATACTACCTGACATACCAGGCTCTAAATATTAGCTTCCTTTCCCTCTTATATTAAAAATAGATATTTTTGTGAGAATTTCACTTCAAAACAGCCTATAGGAAGAGGAGCCTCTCATAGTCTGGTGATGGTCACATCGAACACTGGCTATGAGGGAAGAGCTTGAGCGTTCTCATTCCCCAAAAAGCTCAATCTTGTGGTTTAGATCCAAAGTAATGGGGCACACTTTCTTGAAGCTGTTCTGCCTTTCATGAGCCATCTGGCATCTCTTAAGACATCTGGAATTCACTCAAAGTCTATTACAGTTCTGGGAGGCATGGAAAATACAATTTTGTTTCCTCAAAACGTGAGGCAAATTGAGGCCCAAGGGAAGCAGCAGCAGCCACACCACACTTCCTTGCTCCTGGATGCAGGACTTCAGAGTAGAATGGGAAAGGCCATATCTGAACTAGAGAGCTTTTTTCCTTTTGACTAGTAGTTCTTAACAACCTTAGAGTATAGAAGACAGAACTGTGAACCTTCTTGACTATCTCATGAAAGCTGTGTGCTTTCTATCCAGGAAAATAAAAATATATATTTAAAAATAAGCATATCCAAACAGCTGCTATTTCAAAGGGTTCTCAGACCATCTATGGCTTCCAAGATAAATAAACACTGCCTTCAAGGATAATCCCTAGTTCTTGTCATCAAATCCATGAATTTTGACCATGCACAAAGAACAGAATGGAAACTGGTCAAGTATCTGTCATCTGCGTTCTCTGGACCCACTCTTCCTATTCCTCTTGCACTTTTTATATATAGTGATGATTTTTGGTGGGACTGCTAATACAATATGGATCCATGTATATTTGTTTACCAACCACTTATCATTACCCAAGTCAAGTGTAGATTCAATAGGACTGTAGAACCTAAGAAGTTCCTAAGTGTTCAGGGTCCATTTAACCCTTTACACATAACCCACATTCTTCACCTCTTGAACTCGTCCTCTTTCTGCTTCACATCAGGGGCCCTTCCCAAACCTTCCTGCCAGACCTTCCTCTCAGGAAGAACTCGCTGGAGCACAGGCCGCTCATCTCTTAGTACTCTCGGCTTCAAGTTCACGTAGCTTCTTCACTGTTATCAGAAGAGGATTTTTTTTTTTTTTTTTACTGAGCTGACCAAGGTTTGTAGATGTGAAATTCATTCTTGTAGTAGGGCTTTAGCTGGAACACTAATTTACCTAGTGAGCCAGGACCATCAGACCTTCTGCAGTTGGTCAGGCCCCTTTTTCCATACTTAGTTGTTTCAGTATCTGTGCATCTTCCCTTAAACAGTCAAAGGGGAGATTCCTATTAATTCTGAATCACTGCCCTCCTCCAATGCAATAGGCATCTTTCCAATCAATAAGGTATATTTAATCTATTCTTGCATTTAACATGGTACTCCCTCCATGTGTTCTAGGCACTGAGGATGATGGGTTGTATTATTTCAGTTCCTTCTTTCTCCAGGAGTGTAGGGAAAATTCAACGTGTCATCACAATTCTGTGATAAACACAGTGGTAGCACAGATTTTAAAGATAGAGAAAAGTGCACCAATGTATCCTGGCCTGAAAGCCCACAATGGAGATGATGGAAATACTGAATCTTAGAGGACAGACGAGTTTGGCAAAGACTGGGGGTAAGGATAATATGGGGCAAGAGAAGAGAGCGGAAAGGTATTCTAGGAGAAAGGAACCATGTGAATTAGCACTGGCACAAGAGCGAATTCAGGGACTGCTGTAAGTCCCTGCTCAAATTGTTATTAGAATGGAAAGCAGGAGCCAGTGTGAGAAGGGTCTTTCTGATGAGTGTGAATTTTATCCTGAAGGTCCAAAGTAATCAGGGAAGGATATTAAATTAGTGCATGGTGTGATCGAATTTGAAATTTTAAAAAGAGCATCCTGATATTATTTGGAGAATTAGTTAGAGGCGGGCAATATTAGAAGCAGAGAGACCCTTTTTGAAGGCTGCTTCAATGATCCAGCAAGAGATTCTGAGGGTTGAAACTAAGGCACTAACAAGAGGGATTGAGATAAAAGGAGATAGAAAAGCAGGTCCTGGTGTCTCATTGAATGAAAACCCTGGATTAGGAGGAATCAAAATGATTCCTAAGTCATTAGCTTGGCAGCTGATTGAATGGTGGTGCCATTCTCTGAGAGAGGAATCAGAAAATGAGTAATCTGGAGGGGTACAGGATGGACTGATGAGTTCAACCTGGCCCAGGTAGATCAGTAGAGGCTGAAGCTGAATAATGTTTTAAGACACTTCCATAAGAAGTGGAAGCCATGGGCATACTTAAAATTACCCAAGGATATAATGGAATGTGGGAAAGGAAGGGGGTCAAGAATCATATGCGTTGTTAAAGAGTAGGTAGCCAAAAAGAAGTCGATAAGAGAGACTAAAAATAACAAAAGGAGATAGGGGAGTGATCAATAAAGCCAAAAGGGAAGAGAGTTTGGGGAAGTATGACATGATCATCCCAGACCCACACCCACACCTCAAAGATATCTTTAGAACTAGTACTATAAAGAATTTGTAGTCAGGACCATGGCACTTGTCTGTAATCCCAGCTACTGGGGAGGCTGAGGCAGGAGGACAGCAAGTTCAATGCCAGCCACAGCAACTTAGTAAGATCCTGTCTTAACATTAAAAATTAAAAGGTCTGGAGATATAGCTCAGGGTAAAGCACCTCAGGTTCAATCCCCATTACCAAAAAAAAAAAAATTTAAAAATGTAAAATGTAAACTCATAGAAGTTTCTATTAACTTGGTAAACAGAATTAAGTATAGCAGTGGGGTAAAGGGAAATGGAACTATTCATAGGAAAAGAGGGAGTCATGACAGTATGTACCACTCTTTCAAACAGTATTCTGAGGAAATGTTTAGTCATCTCATATCTTTTTTTTTTTAAGTAGCAGCTATTTTATTTACTTCTAACTGAAAACATTTCCTAGTAAGCAAAAGAACATTTTCTTCCTAAGGGTCATCATTATGAATATTAGTGCTTTGAAATATTTTAATGATCATCCTGAATAACACTAAATGACAAGGCTTTTCTGGCAGATGTTTCTGTTTCTCCTCTTCAACTGTCAGCAGTCAGTTCTTAGTAGCTGTCAATCAATCTGTTTCCAGGAACGTTGATGCACCATTTCTAATCTGCTGTTCATTTTAGCCAAGAGCAAAACTTAGTGTTACCAGAAGTGAATGATCTGTTTTTAGAATAACCTCTTAATGTCAATATTTAAAAATACATCAATATGTGCTAATCATGTGGATTATTTAGTTCTTATTTATGGAGTAAAATGGCATAATGCAACCAACTTCTACCTCTTTCTGTTTGTGCCAACCTCCACCCACACACACTCCACTCTCCAGTGACTTCAACTCATTCATCCACCCACTCATTCATCCATGTATTAAATTGTTGATCCTTTATTTTTTAAAATTGTGGTAGGCAATAGTGATAAGAAAATGAATGAAATACAGGTCAAGCACTGATTAAGCCACTTTCATGTAAGAAAGCACAGCAAGTAACAAAAAATTACTGCCTACACAGGAAAAGGATGCAAAACCATACTAGATTGAGTAACGTCAAAACTCATACCTTCCCCAATAGCACCAAGTTTGTTTTTACCTATTATTTACACTTGCTTTTCCTCTACCTAGAATTCTCCCCAACTCCTTATTCTTTAGGTAAACTCTGTTCATTTTTTTCATATTTCAAAACAATCTTTATTTTTCTCTTTTCAGCTTCCCTGACTTTATTCCTCTGTATCTAAAAAGTCATAGACACAAGCTTCAAATGCAGATTTGGTGCCTTTCCTTTTATAGCAACAAGTGAAGATGGACTTTTGGTGACTGGTTGTTCATTTGTTTTCTAGTTCTGGGGATTGAACCCAGGGCCTCCTGCATGCTAGGCAAATGCTCTACCATCGAGCTACTCCCCACTGTTTTAAAATGTAGGTTTTATTATTATTTTGTTATGGTGAGACCAGCAGATCAGGAGACAGTTGTCACTAAAAAGATGGTTTATTTCTTGAAGTTTCTACAAGGAGGAGGCCTGCTGCACCACACAGGGAAACAACAGGGCAGGCTGCCACAGTCTGACTGGGCACAATTCAGGAGCCACTTGTCAAAAGAAACAAACTTTATTTTTAAAACTACAAACGCCAAACAAAACAGCTCCTCAGGAAAAACCCTCAGAGCCCAACTGCCACCACTGGCTTCCAGAAGCCTCTCCCCACACAAACCACCCCACCTCCCCCAATCCTCCTGCTCTTGAGGCCGATTGGCTGGGTCGCGTGGGCGGAGCCAAAGAAGTCCCCCAATGAGCAGTTCCGTAGTCTGAAGGGCAGGGAAACAGCCCAATGAACATGACTGCAGAGGAGCCAATCAGCTAGATGTTGCTGGGGTCACTGTGAGCCAATCATCAGCTGGCAGCTTGAAGGGCAGGGAAACAGCCCAATGAACATCGCCGCAGAGGAGCCAATCAGCTAGATGTTGCTGGGGCCACTGTGAGCCAATCATCAGCCGGCAGCTGGGAGTTTGCTGGCAGCTGGAAGTTTTCTGGGGCCCCTTTGGCTGTGGCTCTCAACATCTCCCCCTCTCTGTTTAAACAACAAGCATGTGGCTTAGGGACCGTGCCTGCCTTAGGTTGTCCAATACTACATATGGTCCTTACCCGTCTTCGGATGAGCTGACCTCAGGGCGTCAGCCTCCTGTCTTAGGTTGGTACCATTGTAATTGGATCTTACCCGTCATTGAATACCGGTCCAGTATACAGCCACACCTGTGGAGAGGTACCAGCGGGGGGGTGAGGTTCTTTGCCTCACCTCTGTTGGCCCCCAAATAGCTGAACGATCATGACAAGCAGAAGAGAGGAAGATATACCAAGCCAATTGACAGCTCTTGTTGGAAAAATTGTACCACCGATGACATCATCAGCAAAAATACTCCAACACTACCACAAGTCGCTGCACCAACAGATAGTTCACAATGCATACAAGTGAGTTAAGCGGTTCAGTGATGGCTATTGCAGAGACTGTAGATTAGTTTTATCTTTGTCTTCACCGGCACAGGGATGAAGATAGGAATTCTGGCAATAATGGCTAAAGAAAAAATTATATAACATTCTAGAAGGTACTAAAAGAAAACAATTTTCTTAACAATTTACATTGTCTTCACTGGCACTGGGATGAAGATAGAAATTCTGGCAATAATAGCTAAAGAAAACATTGTGTAACATTCCAGAAGGCACTAAAAGAAAACAATTTTCTTAACAATTTACATTATCTCCACCAGCACTGGGATGAAGATAAGAATTTTGACAATAATGGTTAATATTAATAATTGTGTAACATTCTAGAAGGCACTAAAAGAAAACAATTTTCTTAACAATTTACATTATCTTGAAAAGAATTATTAAATATAATGAAAAGGATAGGTGAAAGTAAACAAACAGATCTGTTAGCCTTTTTTTGTTTACATATTAAAACAATTCTTAACAGTTATTTACCCAATTTAAATTAAACCATTTAAATCACGTGAATAAAAAAAAAAATTTTTGGATCCTTTTTTTTTTTTTTTTTATGAGCGCTCATCATATATGACATATGGACATATGTACATTCAAACACAAAACACAAGTGTGCACACATAATATAATACATACAACACATAACATAATGGTAAAGGCCTTATAACTTTTTACAGGTGAAATCTCCATTGCAATGTTTAAAAACTCTATAGTAAAAAAAAATATATAGAACTGATCAGCAAAACATTAACCTAGGTCTATATGAGCTCAAAAAACAAAATAGAATAAAATAGATATTGAAAAAAGCATCCTGGTTCTGTTGCAGATGTAAGGATAGCCAAATTGGAGTTTTGGATATCAGCTGTTATGGATTTGAGCCAAATCATCTTCTTTTTGGTCTGTAGAAATTGCTTTAGTTAATCTCTCTGGAATCCAAATCGGCTGCTGTTCTCCCTGTGGAAACACAAAAACAGGCCCCCGACTCCAGACAATCACTGGGTCAGGACTTTAGTTAATCTCTCCGGAATCCAAATCGGCTGCTGTTCTTCCTGTGGAAACACACAAACAGACCCCCGACTCCAGACAATTACTGGGTCAGGACCTTTCCACTGTCCTGTTAGAATATCTTTCCAAAGTACCTTGGGCTTATGTACATTTTTTGGACACATATGCCTTTCTGCAGCACTAAGTCCTGATGAATCCAAATTTAAAAAGTTTAGAGTAAAAAGGGTTATTTTAAGTTTATCTTTGGGGAATATATACCCCTTCCCAATTCCGTCTTTTTGCTTTAATAAGTACATTTTAATAGTTTGATGAGCTCTTTCAACTATGCCTTGTCCCTGTGGATTGTATGGGATTCCTGTTATATGAGTAATGCCAAATGATGAACAAAATTGTTTAAAAGAAGTAGACGTATAACCAGGGGCATTATCTGTTTTTAACTGTTTTGGAATGCCCACAGTGGCAAAATTTTGTAAGCAATGAGCTATAACATCTTTAGTTTTTTCTCCGGCATGAAGGGAGCCCATCAAAAATCCAGAAGAAGTATCAACTGTAACATGCAAATATTTTAATTTTCCAAATTCTGGCAAGTGTGTGACGTCCATCTGCCAAATATGGTTAGGTATCAGTCCTCTAGGATTGACTCCAAGATTAACTTGTGGTAAAAAGGTCACACAATTTTGACATTGTTTTATTATTTGTCTAGCTTGTTCCTTAGTTATTTTAAAACGCTTTTGTAAAGTATTAGCATTGACATGGAACCTTTTATGAAAATTTATAGCTTCTTCTAGTATAGAGAAAATATGAATGTCATGTGTAGTTTTATCTGCTAAATCATTGCCCAAACTAAGGGCTCCAGGCAATCCTGTATGTGCCCTGATATGTCCTATAAAGAATGGATCTTTTCTGTCCCAGATTAAACTTTGTATAGTGGAAAACAAAGAGAAAACAGTAGAAGAAGGGGAAATCCTACCAGCATCTTCAAGGGATACTATAGCATTAACTATATACTGACTATCAGAAAATAAATTAAATACAGAATCTTTAAACATCACAAAAGTTTGTAATACTGCATTAAGCTCTACCTTTTGAGCTGATTGTTTGGGTACTAAAAATGTAAAAGTTCGATCAGGGGTAACTATTGCTGCTGTACCATTATTTGATCCATCAGTGAATATATTTGGAGCATTCATGATAGGTGTTTTTCTTGTCATTTTTGGAAAAATTACAGGATGCAATGACCAAAAAGACAATAAAGGATTAGATGGTAAGTGGTTATCAAATGAAACATTAGATTTGCACATGATTATTGCCCAAGTATTTAACTCATTAGCTAATTCATCAATTTGATTCATAGTATATGGAGTAATAATTTTATTAGGAGAAATTCCAAACACTGCCTTTGCTGTTTTTATTCCTTTGAGTATTAATTGTCCTACAGCCTCAGGATACCTAGTAAGAATATTGTTAGGAGAATAAGATAAATGTATCCATAATAATGGACCTTCTTGCCAAAATACTCCTGTAGGAATATTTTTTGTTGATAGTACAATAAATAATAAAGGCAAACTTATATCAATTCTATCCAAATGCATATTTTCCATATATGTTTCAATGATTTTTAATGCCTTTCTTGCTTCAGGCGTTAACATTCGGGGTGAATTTGGATCTGATGGACCTTTTAGGATATCAAATAAAGGTCCCAATTCTCCTGTTGGAATACCTAGATAAGGCCTTATCCAATTTATGTCTCCTAATAACTTTTGAAAGTCATTAAGTGATTTGAGTTGATCTAATCGTATTTGAATTTTTGGTGGACGGACCATGGTTGAGGATAATAGAACTCCCAAATAATTAATTGGAAAATTTAATTGTACTTTATCTATTGCTATCTCTAGATTATAATTTTTTAATAAGTTTGTAAGTGTGGCATAACATTCTAGCAATGTGTTTTTAGCTTTGTGTGCTAATAATATGTCATCCATATAGTGAAATATTTGTAGCTCAGGATTTTGATTTCTAAGTGGCTGGATTACTTTGTTAACATAAATTTGACACATAGTTGGGCTATTAGCCATCCCTTGAGGGAGTACTTTCCATTCATATCTCTGATCAGGACCTTCATGATTCAGTGCAGGGATAGTAAATGCAAAACGTGGACTATCCTCAGGATGAATTGGAATTGAAAAAAAACAATCTTTAATATCTATAACTAAAACATACCAAGTTTTTGGCAAAGCAGACAACTGAGGAATCCCCGATTGAGCAGGTCCCATAATGACCATTTCATTATTAATGGCTCTTAAATCTTGCAATAATCTCCATTTACCAGATTTCTTTTTGATGACAAAAATGGGAGTATTATGGGGAGATACAGAAGGTTGTATATGTCCTTCCACTAATTGTTGTTTGACCAGATCATGGGCTACTTGTATCTTTTCTTTAGTCAAGGGCCACTGAGGGACCCATACTGGTCTTTCTGATTTCCAGGTAATTTTTATTGTCTCAGTGGCCCTTTGTGAAAATCCAACCCATGTCTGTCTGTTCCTTGATTTATTTGTATTGGTGCTGCTATACCTTGTTCTTGTTTTTCTAATCTTTTTCCTTTCCTAAAACCTTGTCTAGCCATAATAGTGGGTGCATTTTGATTGATATTATTTGTTAATGTCAAACCTAATTGATCTAAGACATCTCGTCCCCATAAATTTACAGGAAGATGATCCAATACATATGGCTGTATAGTTCCTTCACATCCTTCAGGATCCTTCCAATCTAATACCATTGCACTTTTATCGGGATTATTCGCCACTCCTAGGCCTCGAAGCGTTTGAGTAGCTTGTTGTAATGGCCAATGTTTTGGCCATTCTTGACGAGAGATAATGCTAAGGTCTGCACCTGTATCTAGTAGCCCATTAAATTCATGTCCTTGAATATTTAGTTTTAGCATGGGGCGAGAATCTAAATTTAAAGAAAGCATAGCCCAATCTACACCTGTGGAGCCTAATCCCTTGGAACCTCTTTCTACAACATGACTGGAAAATTTATCATGTAGGCTTGGTATTATTAGTAATTGTGCTATTCTATCTCCTGGTGAAATTACTGATATACCCTTTGGAGAACTGGCTATAATTTTTATTTCACCTTCATAATCGGGATCAATTACCCCAGGACTTATCAAAAGTCCTTTTAGAGTAGAAGAGCTGCGTCCCAATAATAAGCCTACTGTTCCTTTGGGAAGAGGTCCTTTCACCCCTGTGGGAATGATTTGAACTCCCATCTCTGGAGTTAGTACTGCTCTGGCAGAGGCGCAGATGTCCAACCCTGTGCTCCCTCTGGTTTGTCTGATGAGGGATCTGATGCCCTGGGCACTACCCTGATGGGGTTGCTGGGGTTGCTGGGTTCCTCCAGAGCTCCGTATATTTGTGGTTTGGGGCCCCGGAGCATTGGGGCCCCCTGTCCGTTTTTTGGCAACGGAGCCCGATGCCTTTGTCCACGATATTGTGGATAAAAACCTTGTCCTTGTTCGTTTTTTGATAATGGAGTACCCTCTATGGTGGTTTGAGAACGGCATTCATTAGCCCAATGTCTCCCTCTACGGCATCGTGGGCAAATACCCGGTATTCTATTCCTTTGATACCTAGTATTGTTAAACCCTCCTCCTATGGGGCAATTCCTTTTAAAATGTCCTGCTTGTTGACAATTGTAGCATGTTCTTAGCCCGGCATCTAAAGCCTGTTTTACTGCAGCTGCCACAATTTGCCCTTGTTCATTAATGTCTCTGGCATCTAAAGCCTGTTTTACTGCAGCTGCCATGACTTGCTCTTGTTCATTAATGTCTCTACACAATTTAATATATTTGTTTAAATCTTCCTGTTTCCATGGTCTAATGATATCTCTGCACCAACGATTCGCTTGGTCATAAGCCAGTTGTTTTATTAATGGCATTGCTTGTTCTGTATTCCCAAAAACTCTGGTAGCTGTTTGAATAAGCCTATCTACAAATTCAGCATAAGGTTCATTAGCTCCTTGTATTATCTTAGATAATTGACCTTGTAAACCTCCATGTCCTTGTAAAGTCTTCCATGCCTTAAGTGCATCTATAGCAATTTGTGCGTATACACCAGGATCATTATGCAAGTTGTTGCTGCCGATCCTCATAAGGTCCCTTTCCTAACAACATATCTAGATTTCTCTGAGGATAACCAGCTGCTGCATTTCCCATAGCTGTCTCCTTGCAAAATTCCTCATTAGCAACCTTCCATAACAGGTATTGTCCTCCAGTTAGCACAGCTTTACACATATTAGCCCAATCTGCTGGCGTCATGTTTAAGTTGGTAATGGATTCGATCAAGCTTACAGTGAAGGGTGCTTGAGGACCATAGGTTGTTACAGCCTCTTTTAGCTCCTTCACTGTTTTGTAAAATAAACCCTGGTGAATTCGCTGCCCTCCTACCTCAAATACAGGGCATACTTGAGATCCTGTCTAAGGATCCCAACTATCAACTGCGGGGGTTGGGAGTCTCTTAGCATATGGAGGTGGTGCTGTTGATTGGACCCTTATGCCCTCTGGTGATAGAATGCTGTTAGTAGCAGTCTCCTGTAGAGGTGGTGCTGTTGGTTGGAGACTTTCGCTCTCTGATAGAAAGGTGTTATTAGCAGTCTCCTGTTGTAACTTTTCCCCTGATGGCTTTTTCTGCTCTAAACTTCCTTCCTCAATCATTTGGTGCTGATAACGCCAAGGTCGCGGGTTCGATCCCCGTACGGGCCACCAAATGCCACAGTCTGACTGGGCACAATTCAGGAGCCACTTGTCAAAAGAAACAAACTTTATTTTTAAAACTACAAACGCCAAACAAAACAGCTCCTCAGGAAAAACCCTCAGAGCCCAACTGCCACCACTCGCTTCCAGAAGCCTCTCCCCACACAAACCACCCCACCTCCCCCAATCCTCCTGCTCTTGAGGCCGATTGGCTGGGTCGCGTGGGCGGAGCCAAAGAAGTCCCCCAATGAGCAGTTCCGTAGTCTGAAGGGCAGGGAAACAGCCCAATGAACATGACTGCAGAGGAGCCAATCAGCTAGATGTTGCTGGGGTCACTGTGAGCCAATCATCAGCTGGCAGCTTGAAGGGCAGGGAAACAGCCCAATGAACATCGCCGCAGAGGAGCCAATCAGCTAGATGTTGCTGGGGCCACTGTGAGCCAATCATCAGCCGGCAGCTGGGAGTTTGCTGGCAGCTGGAAGTTTTCTGGGGCCCCTTTGGCTGTGGCTCTCAACAGCAGGCAGCAGGCAGTGGGGGTGAGAGGGGAAACGTGGACAAGAGCTTTTGTTGTGTTTTTCTCAAGAATAATGAGCAAAGCAGGGCAAGCAGATTTAGGATTGGCTAGTTTGGAGAATTTCAGAGGACTCTGGGACATTAGAGGCTGTCCCTAGTTCCCTGGTACCTAGGCCTCAGGTAATTTGGGGGAGAAATAGTAGTCCTGTAAGAGTCCTTTGGTTTGCATCTGAAAATCTTACTTTTAGCTGAGTTCTTTTCTCTCTCTAGAAATTGTCCAGTCTTAAGAATGACAAGCTCTTTAGAGTCAACAAGGGCTCAGGGTTTCAAAGCAAAAAAATTAGAAGATATATTTACTATCACTCATTGCACTGAGCTTCCTTTCAAAATAATAATAGTACCTACCAATAGTTTAGTTTGGATGATTTAGTGCGAACTGTTTACTAGCCACTATTTAGTACAAACATTAGAATTAGGTAATTTTTTTCTTACTACTTTCCTTCCTCTTTCTCTTCCTTTCTCCCTCTTTCTCCCCCCACCCCATCCCACATCTCTTTCTCCCTTCTCTCCATGTCTCTTTGCTCTCCCATTTCTGTATTTCTCTTCTCCCTTCCTCACTCACCTATCTCCCTGTCCTTCCACTCTGCTCCCTTCCTTCTTTTCTTTATTTCAAATAAAATTCAAATGCCTACTAAAAACCAAGGGCCATTCTAACTATTCACATTCTCATGTAACCCTCACAGAATCCATAGAAATTAAAAGTGTCCTATTTAGTAGATGAAGTAATTGGACACAGAAAGATTAAGTAACTTCCCGTGGCACAGGCAGCTGATCTGGTGTACAAAATAAGATCTCTTGGATTCCAAAGTCTATTTTTAAATGATTATTATAAACACACAACGTATGCTATCACATCCATGAAAATATGGCATAATTTAAGCTTCATTCACCCACCAACCGGATATCTGAATTGGTTTCTTAGCTGAACCTAGAACATATTACATCCTTGGGAACCACCATGACACTCTATTCAATCAAAAAATACTTATTGAGCATCTGGGGTCTATACAAAGTTAATACAACTTCTAAATTATAAATTCTGTGTCAATTAAATAAAAATTTATTGATTATAAGCATTCAACTAGATATTCTTGTTCTCAATGATATCCAATAGAATGCACTCCTGGGTATTAATTCACCATCAAAATCATGTAGGCTCTAATTATGGAAAGGAAATTCAATCATTAGTTTCATCCTAGTAAAACTTTAAATCTTTTCTTATTTCTAGGTCAGGGCTATATGTGGGAAGCATGGATTATACCTGACCTTGAGCCTGCTGGAAACATTGCTTAACCACCCAAACTTGGGTTACCAAGATGAAATAAAGTAAGTTGATTTTTGTTATAGACTAAACATTTGTACCATTCCTAATTATAAATTCTTGACTTCCAATGGGATGATACTAGGAGGTGAGCCCTCTGAAAGGTAATAGAATTTAGATGAGATCATTAAGGTAGAATTGGTATCTTTTCAAAAAGAGGAGACACTTCCTCTTTTGTCATAAGAGGGCATATACAGCAAGAAGGTAGGGGCCATCTAAAAACCAAGAAGAGGGTCCTCACCAAGAACTAAATCTGTTCAAATGTTGATCTTGTATTTTTCAGTCCCAAACTGTGAAAGACAAATGTATGTTTTTAAAGACTATTGTCACACAGTCTATGGTATTTTAGGAAGCTAAGACAACTTTTTATGCTCTCATTTTTCTACTAGGATGCCAAACACAGAGATCTGTCTTAAGATGACAAGTTTTATATGTGACCTAATCAATTTCAGTCACTTGACAACCAGGTTAAAGAATGTTTGCTTTTATTAAGATCAAAGGGTTTTCTTGGTCATAGAAAAACAAAGCATGAAATTTCTCCTTCTAGCCATTATGAATCATAAAGAATTATAATCTGCCGCAGTCTGGCTGGGCACAATTCAGGAGCCACTTGTCAAAAGAAACTAACTTTATTTTTAGAACTACAAACGCCAAGCAAAACAGCTCCAAAGGAAAAAACCCTCAGAGCCCAACTGCCACCACCGGCTTCCACACGCCTCTCACCCACCAACCTCCCACAATCCTCCTGCTCTTGAGGCCGATTGGCTGGGTTGCGTGGGCGGAGCCAAAGAAGTCCCCCAATGAGCAGTTCCGTAGTCTGAAGGGCAGGGAAACAGCCCAATGAGCAGCTCCGTGGAGGAGCCAATCAGCTAGATGTTGCTGGGGCCGCTGTGAGCCAATCATCAGCTGGCAGTCTGAAGGGCAGGGAAACAGCCCAATGAACATCACCGCAGAGGAGCCAATCAGCTAGATGTTGCTGGGGCCACTGTGAGCCAATCATCAGCCGGCAGCTGGAAGTTTGCTGGCAGCTGGAAGTTTGCTGGGGCCCCTTTGGCTGTGGCTCTCAACAATAATCATCACAAAAAAGGAGCAAAATATATGAAGCAATGTTTTCAGACATTGGACATCAAGCATTATAGAATGGTGATTCCTGAAAGAAGGAAAACCAATGAGAGCAGCTCAGCTTATTGCACAGGAAAGGAGAAGCCAAATAGAACTCATAGTTGAAGGAATAGAGTCTGGAGATCAGAAAGACTGAGGATGGAATGCACACTACAGAGAAAAAGGGAGGAGGAAATAAATCCCCAGAGATATTCCTCTGGAAATTTCCAAGAATTGCCATTCGGACTTCATGAGAGTATTGAGTCATGTATATATTTGAGGAAACTACCCAAGCCAAGAACAGAAACACAAGATAAAGATGTAGAAAAATTTTTAGATCTCTTGCAGTGTTAGAAATAGTTCATTTTTCCAACAGTCAATGAAGAAAACCTCTTAACACAAGCTGCATTGAGTAGGGTCCTGAGAAGGGTATTGATTGTATTGAAAAGGGGCCAATTACTCCACAAATCTTAAAAGCCCTAAAGAAACAAAAAATGATCAGACTTTCTTCAAACTACTTGAATATATCCAAGAAAAAAGCTCTCAAAATTTTTAAAGGAATAAAATAATTTTAATCAATTATGTCAACTTTACAATTTCTAGCATATATACAAAAATTATCAGACATGAAAAGAAGCAAGAAAAGTATGACCTAATATTAAGATAAAAGTCAATCAATAAAAGCATATACATAAATAAAACAGATAATATAATTAATGGATAAGGATTTTTTGGTTCTAATTGGTTATACATGATAGTAGAATGCACTTTGATACATCATAACTAAATGGAGTATAAATTATAATTCTTCTGGTATACATAATGTAGAATCATACCATTCATGTACATAGGGTAATAATTTCTGATTCATTCTACTATACCTCCTACCCCCATGCCCCATATACTTCATGTATGTACTATACAAGAAATATCTTCTTTTATTAAGAAGGCATGAACATAATAAGAAATATGGGTGAAAGAAAAAGACACAAATGAAGCTTCTAGGTAGAAAAAATACATGTCTTCTTCCTCAAAACAAATAACAGAATAATAATAAGAAAGACATTAAACCAATCACAATAGAGGGTTACCTGACCAGTGCTCCTCAAAATTGTGAGGACCATGGAAAATCTGAGAAATTGTCACTATCGAGAAGAACATAAGAAGACAGTAAGATTAAATCTAATACAGTAGCTAGGATGGAAACTAGAGAAGAAAGGACAAGTATATAAAATCTAACATGAAAATAAAGTATGAATTTCATTTAATTGAAATGTAATAATATTGGCCCTTAATTGTACCATAATAGGGTAAGATGCTGATGAAAAGGGAAATTGGGTGAAAGGTGAGTGATAATTTTCTGTCTTATTTTTAAATTTTTTTTAGTAAATTTAAAACTGTAATAAAATAGATTATTTTAAAAATGTAATGCTTAAATTTTTTCTTGATAGAAATAATAGCAAATTAAACAGGGAATAAAAATAACTTGAAGACATACAAATAAACACTATTCATAATAAAATGAATTATGAAGAATAATGAAGGAAAAATTAACAAAGGATTACTGCAGCTTTGTGATACCATCAACAGATTTAATGTACAAAAATTCAAATCTGGGCTGGGGATGTGGCTCAAACGGTAGCTCGCTCGCCTGGTATGCCTGCGGCCCGGGTTCAATCCTCAGCACCACATACCAAAGATGTTGTGTCCGCCGAGAACTAAGAAATAAATATTTAAAAAAAAAAAAAAAAAAAAAAAAAAAAAAAAAAAAAAAAATTCAAATCTCAGAAAGGGAAAGAGAGGGGAACAGAAAAGAATGTTGAACAATTAATAGCTGAAATTTTTTCTAAATTTGGAGAAAACTACAAAGACATGGGCCCAAGAAGTTCAATGAATCTTGAAAAAAAGAAATCTTGAAATAAACCATCCAAAGAATCATTATAGACAAATTTCTTAAAGCAATGTAAAGACAAAGTCTAAAAAGCACACTGAGACCAAAACAACACCAAATAACAAAGCTAAGAATATAACAGATTTCTCATTAGGAACAATGTAAGAAATAAGATGGTGGAATGACATCTACACATTATTGAAAGAAAGCTATCAACTAGAATTCTCTATTCAGAAAAGTTGCATTGCATAAAACAAATACTACATAAAGACTTTGTTACATACCTAAGAAAGGAGTGAATTAATAACCTGCAGATCAACACCACAAGAAATATTTTAATAAGTTTTTCAAATGGAACAAAAATAATTATTCTATATCTACATGAAGGAATAAAGAGAATGGGAATAGTAAATATGTAGATGAATAAAATAGTACATTTTTGTTTAATTTTTAAAAACTATTTAAAAGATAATTAGATGTTTAAAGCATCTAATTATCTAATATATGATGACATCATATAAGGACAAGATGGGAAAGTAAAAAATAAATAAAATACTGTGATGATGCTCTTATACTGTAATTGGAGTACTATAATTTTTTTAAAGATGCTAAAAGAATACTTTAATTAATTTAAAGATGCTAAAAGAATATTTTAAAATGGAAACCTAACCACAGTCAATACACACAGAGACAAAAAGGTAACAAACAACATAAATATGACAAATACAAAATAAATATCAATAAGATAGGATTAAGACCTAATCACATCAATAGTTACTTTTAGTATAAATGATCCAAATGTACTAATTAAAAAGCAGAGATTTTCAGATTCCATTTGTAAAGGAAGAACTAGTTAAATGCTTTCTATAATAACAATTTTTGATTTAAACATATAGACAAGCTAAAAGTAAAAGGATAGAAAAAGATATAGTACACCAACTCTAAAGAAAGTTGGAATAGTTATATTCATATAAGACAAAGTAGATTCCCAGAAATCAATTGCATTCCTATATTCCAATGATGAATCAGCTGAAAGAGAAATTAGGAAAAAACATCCCATTCCCAATAGCCTGGGGAGGGGGGACTTGGAAATCAACCTAACAAAAGAGGTGAAGGACCTCTACAATAAAAACTATAGAACACTAATGAAAGAAATTGAGGAAGATCTTAGAAGATGGAAAGACCTCTCAGATTATTGGATAGGCAGAACTAATATTGTCAAAATGGTCATACCACCAAAAGTGCTAAACAGATTCAATGCAATTCCCATCAAAATTCCAATATTCTTTATAGAAATAACAAAAGCAGTCATGAAATTCATTTGGGAAAATAAGAGGCCCAGAATAGCCAACGCAATCCTTAATGAGAAAAGCAAAGCAGGTAGCAACACAGTTCCAGGCCTTAAATTATACTACAGACCTATAGTAACAAAAACAGCAGGGTATTGGCACTAAAACAGGAAAGAAGACCAATGGAACAGAATAGAAGACACAGACACAAACCCATATAAATACAGTTACCTCATACTAGACAAAGGTGCCAAGAACATATTTTGGAGAAAAGGTTGCCTCTTCAACACATGGTGCTGAGAAAGCTGGAAATACCTATGTAATAAAACAAAATTTAACCCCCATCTCTTACCTTGCAAAAAAATCAACTCAAGTGGATCAAAGTCCTAGGAACTAGAGCAGAAACCCTGCACATACTAGAGGAAAATGTAAGCTTAACACTCCAACTTATAGGCTGGAGGAACTGACTTCCTTAACAAAAAAGTCCTAAAGTTTAAGAAATAAAATAAAAAATAAATAATGGGATAGCATCAAAATAAAAAGCTTCTTCACAACAAAGTAAACAAACAAGAGCATGAAAAGAGAACCTACAGAATGGGAGAGAATCTTTGCCACCTGCCTCTCAGATGGGGAGTTAATTCCAGGATATACAAAAACTTACACCATATAATAATAATAATAATAATAATAATAATAATAACCCAAATCAGTAAATGGGCAAAGGAAGTAAACATACCCTTCTCAAAAGAAGATATATGAATGGTCAACAAATATATGAAAAAATGTTCAACATTTCTAGCAATTAGAGAAATGAAATTAAAACTGAGACTTCTTCTTATTCCAGAATGGAAATTATTAAGAATAAAAGCAACAGTAAATGTTGGTGAGAATGTGGGGAAAAGGGTACTCATACATTGGTGGGACTACAAATTGGTGCAGCCATTCTGGAAAACAGTATGGAGATTCCTCAAAAACTAGGAATGGAATCACCATTTGACCCAGTTATCCCATTCCTCAGTATATATCCAAAGGATTTTAAATCAGCATGCTACAGTAATGCAGCCACATCAATAGTTCTAGCAGCACAATTCACAAGAGCTAAGCCATAGAGCCAACCTCAGTGCTCTTCAAGAGATGAATGGATAATGAAAATATGGCATATATACACAACTATTACTCAATTATTAAGAAGAATGACTTTGTGACATTGGCCAGTAAGTGGATGGATCTGGAGAGTACCATGCTAAGTGAAATAAGCCAATCCCCCCAAAAAACCAAAGGTCAAATGTTTTTACTGATACATAGAAGGTACCCCATAATAAGGGGTGGAGGTTGAATAGAAGTTCAGTAGATGAGACAAAGGGAATGAAGGGAAAGGAAGGGGGATACAAAAAGCAAAGACAGTGGAATGAATCTGACATAATTTTCCTGTGTACATATATGAATACACCACAGTGAATCCAACCATCATGTACATTCACAAGAATGGTTTCCTAATTAGAATAAGATATATTCCATAATTGTATAATTATATCAAAATGGATTCTACTATCATGTATAACTAAAAAGAACCAATAAAAAAACTAAAATAGTATACATCATTGCTCTGCTCCAAAGACTTTAAAGGCACCTATCACTCAGGGGAGAAAAGTTCTTATAAAGAGTTCTACATGATCTGCTCCCCCATCATCTCTCTGGCTCCATCTAAAAGCTACTTTGCCCATTCTGTTCCAGTTACATTGTGTTTCAGTTCCTTCTCTTCCTCAGATGGACCAGGCAAAGATCCACCTTGGTACCTATCCTCTGAATGTCTCCTCCACTTATAATACTCTTTACGGCTCAGATGTCCTCCTCCTGTCAACCTCTTTCCGTTCTTCAATTTTTTGCTCAAATAACTCCTTGTCAGTGAGACAAGGCCAACACTAACTCCCCTATTCAAATTTATCACCTCCCACACTTCTTGTTCCTTTTAACCTGCTCTCCTTTTGTTTTCTTCTCTTGTCTTTTTCAACTACTCATAAATTGGGCCATTTGCTGATTTATTTTATTTATTGTCATATGTCTCTCCCTAACAAACAGCAGAATATATAATGCCAGGATATTCAGGATCTTTGTTTTATTCACTCACGCAGGCACTGTCTAGAGCAGTGCCTGCCACAATAAATATTATTACAATAAATATTTATGTACTTGAATTGAATTAGGTGAAGAATAGTGTGTTGAGATACTCTCAGGGATGGTAGTATGTGAATTCTTCCCAGTCCCTAGCTCACAGTCAAATTGAAGGACACCTTCCCTAACCATCTCATCAACATCCGGTTCCTTCTGCTGAGTACTCTCATAGAACCCAGCCTTTTTATTTCCTAACACTGATATTTGTATTATGTATTTATTTGTCTGATGTTAGTTTGCTATTTACAATAGTGCCCTCCCTGATGATGGGCAACATGACTTATTTGCTCACACTGTATTCCCAACATATATCCCAGTACTGACTCCTGGTAGTTATAAGAATGTGATGAAATCACTTATTCATTCATTTAACATTTATTGATTGCCTGCTACATACCAACTGTGGGAGACCAACCTTGCACTTGACTGAGTCACACTCCCTGACTGGGTGCTGAGGCGCTCAGTCACAGAAATGTGGCAGAGCTTTCCCCACCCTTCTTGGGTTCAAGGGTCTGTGTCTCGTGCATGGGTGTGTCTTACTACAGCCCCATGGGTGAAGCTATGCTCACCTGTTCCTTTGTAATATAACCCCTTGCCCTGTTTAGGATAGAATCTTCCATGGAAGTGCCTTGTGTGTGTGTCCTCCTCTTACTGTGCCCTTGGGTGTGGCCTACCCAGGTGTCAGTCAACCTGCTGACAGTGGACATCATGAAGATAGACTCAGCCCCCTGAAACCTGACCCCTTGCCTCATTTGAATAGCTTCTCCTCAATAAAAGGGTCAGTCAGTGCGTGCTCTTGCTCTCTCTTCCTTCGGACCCTTAAGGTCAGAGGAGCTGTCACACGACCCCAAAGAAAAAGGTATTTGTGTCTCTTGTGTGGTTTTTTGGTGCAGCCCAGTTAGCCCAGTTTAACCGGAGTGACCCCTGAGCCTTTTAATCGCAAGAACAGAAACCCGGCAACCAACCACTACTCTAGACACTGGGAATACAGATATGACTAAAACAAAGCCTTTCCCTCATGAAGTTTATATATTCTGATGGGGTGAAGAAGAGAAATAGTGAGTTAGAATATATGGTACATCACATGGCGACAAGAGCAATGCAGAAAAATAAAGTGGAGTGAAGGTTATGTGAGGTGCTTTGGTCAGCTTTGTGTCACTCTAACCAAAATACCTGACAAGAACAACTTAGAGAAGGAAGTTTATTTTGGTTCTTGGTGTCAAATAATCAGTCCATGGTCAGACAACTCCATTGCTCTAGGTCCAAGATGAGGCAGAATATCTTGGTGGAAGGGCACAGTGGAGGAAACCTATTCAGTTCATAATACCCCAGAAGCAGAGAGAGCTCCACTCATCAGTCACATCTCCAGTCACACCCTACCTGTCCACAGTTGCCACCCAGTTAATCCATTCAAGCCTATTAAATCACTGATGAAACTACAGCTCTTGGAATCTAATCATTTCACCTCTGAACATTCTTGCATTGTCTCACATATGAGCTTTAGGAGGACACCTCATATTCCAAACCATAGCAGGGAGCATCAATCAATGATTAAATGATTGAATTAATAATGAGGCCAGGAATTCAAATGCAGTAAGTGAATTTCCAGTGGAACAGCTTTGAACATGGGAATTTCCCTTCTCTAAAATCTTGCGGGTGATTGGGTAAAGGTAAGAGACATGGTTAAACAAAAAGATCAGGAAAGTGAGCTCAGAGCTAAGTGGAAAAGCAGGAAGCTGAAATTGAGAGTCCTCAAACGGCTCCAATCTAAAGGCAGAAAGAGCATGTTTCAAAGCTCACATTGTCCCTGGTATATAGTGGAGACTCAATAGACATTAGCTGATTAAAAGCTGGGATCCAAAACAATATTCCATGAATATGAGATCAAGAGAGAATGGGAGGCAAGTGAGGGGAAGCTGCTTTTTATTATATCAAAATTCTCAATTTCCACTGCTTTTGGGAAAATCAGAGAAACATGCTATTTTTTTTTTTATTTACCTGTCTTTGACCTTTGAATATTCAAGGACATCAAAACCATGAGAACCAACAAAGAATTGCATTTATAAGAGATAAACCTGTTTCATCCTTAAACAGTCATTGGCTAAAGCTTCTTCTGTTGAATTAAATCCATTTCGTTAAGGACTTTGTATGCAAATCTATATCCTTAAGAGATTAAAGATGCAATTTAGACACACATTTTAGGAGCTGAATGCACGAATCATTATTTTAGTACATATTGTCCATTAATCTGCTGTTCAATTGGGAACCCATTTGGAATGTGGCTGCTTGCTAATTAGCAGGATTCTAGTGCTGAGCTGCTTCCTGATTAAATGTCCTTTAGAATCAATAAAACATCAGGAGGGATTATGGTGATGTGGGATTAGCCCCATCTAACCAAATAAAATGAGTTGCGTTCCCTTCTTAAACTGTCATGTTGCAAGAGCTGACAAGGAGAGCAATTTTGTGAGCCCCGTAACAAAGTAGTAGTTGTTGTTGTTGTTGTTTTTAACATTGAGATTTTGTTTTTTGCCATTTGCCTACCAATTAGCAGCGACATTAGTGAATGACTGCCAGGGTAAGGCGATTTTGAGAAAGACTTGATTACGATTTCAAATCTCGACTCTGAATTACCCTTATGTAAAATGAGTTCAGGTTGTGTTGGTAAAAATTATTATCCCTGTTCTTGGCCAGGAACGTGTAAGTCAGAATTCGCATTTAATGTTTCTGTGTGACTTTGTAATAAGTGGTAATTAAGGACAGCAGAGAGAGAACAGGAGGCAAACTAATACTCTAAAATTGTATTGGCAAAATTAAATGCTTCAAACCAGTTTAAAACACATGCACACGAGCCAAATTGTGTTGGGGGAGTGGGGGGGAATAATGAAGCCTCTATGGAAGCTTCGTGAATAGATGGAGCCATTGACACAGCCACAAGTAGGACTTATCATACACATCTGGCCCATTATTGAGAGTGCAATTAGGTTGAAAAGGACCCGTTTCGCTAATCCCAGGAACTACCAGAGGATTTCGGGAGATAAAGGAAACATGAGGTGTCTGATTCAGCAATTACTTTGTAAAGGGAATAGGAAAGGGTTAGCCAAGAGCTATTAGAGATGTGGTATGGCCTGCACATTGGTTGGGCTATAGAAATTAGACCTAGCTTTTCCATTCTACATTCTAATAATAATAATAATTGTTATTATTATTAGTTATAGCCCACACTTACTTAGTGCTAAATGTATTTCAAGAAATATTCTAAGCGCCTTATAAATATTAATTCTTTTAATCTTTGCACCTGCCCCCTGAGGTGAGCGCTAATATTTTTCAAATGAAGAAACACAGAGAGATTAAAACCTATATGTAATCCATACCTGAATTCATCAATAAGGCTAAGCCAAATGCAGACCCTCTGGCTTCAGAGTTTGGGGGCTTAGTGACTGCACTATAGCAACATTCCTACTTGCCCTACAATACTCAGAAACTTTTACAAGATTGTGGCTAAGGCACAGGTGTTTGGGGAAAATTGCCTGAGTCCCAGAGCTGGCTTCACGCTTGGGCTTGGTGCTGAACACAATTCTGGATCTGAGGAATTGGGTAACTCTTGCCCTCCACCCATACCCTGATTTGGACTTTTGACCTCCAAAACTGTGAGAAATTTCTGTTGAAGCCACATGGTCTGTGGTGTTTCATTGTGGCAGCCTGTCTTAGTCCGTTTGGGCTTCCATAACAAAACACTATAAACTAGGTGGCTTATTTAAAAAAAAAAAAAAAAAAACAGCCTTTTATTCCACAGTTCTGGAGATGGGAATTCTAGGATGTGGGCAGATTCAGTGCCTGGGAAGGTTCTTCTTCCTTCTAGATGGCTTTCTTTCCACTGTGACCTTACATGGCAGGGAGAAGGAGCAGGTCTCTCTTGAGCTTCTTTTGTATGGACACTGATCCCATTCAAGAGGGCTCTGCCCCATAACCTAAACACTTTTCAAAGACTCCCACCTCCTAATACCTTGGAGGTGAGTATTCCATAGACTCAGACGGTAACACAGGCCTCGCAAACTAACATGTTCCTACAGGATAATAGACTCCTAGGCAGCCTCCTTTCTAGCTGCTTTCTCCATCTAGCATATTCTATAACCCCTCAGAAATTTCTAGAGTTGGAAATTTCAGAAGTCTGAAAGGCACGGCTATAATGCCTAAAATTTTTAAATCCTGGGATATAATTTCTGATTCTGGAAGTTTGGATAGAGTTGACTTCTCAGCATTGTTCTATGCTATGGCTCAGCTGAGCTTAATGGGATTCATAGGAGCTAACAGAGTGAGAGACGGGAGAAGTATTTCAGAGAGAAAGAAACGCAAGCAAAGCTTGGCAAGTTTGGATTACCACAAACTTTTCCTCATGGCTGGAGTATACATTTCAGGAGGTGGAGAAAGATAATGAATGGACTTGGGAGGTGGTTGCTGGCATACCTTTGGACATAAGCCTCTATGAAGCTGTTAGAAGAACATGCCACCTGAAACTAGCTTCACCAAGATTTTCAAGGGCATTTCAATAAATAGCCCACATCTTTTATGCTTAGTATATTTAGGTTTGTTTTGTTTATTCATACAAGACTTTTTTATCAAAAGGCATCTGCTTAACAGCACCTGACAAAAATTCCTACAAAGAAAGAAAAAGGTCCAAAACACATAAGCAGCAAAACTCACTAACAGGAACTCTAGTGTCAGGATCTAGCAAGAACCTCCTCTATGAGACTCTGCAATATGGGAAAATCAATGAGTTGCCTGCCCCACACTTCACCCTGCTTGCCTCTAAGAAGTGTGGAAGATACTTTCTCCCTTCACCATGGCCTTCCCTTTGGTTTGGAGACCACAAGTCTTAGCCAACTAGAAAATTGCAAAGGTGCTGATTATAGTAGCAGTCTGCGTTCTTCTGTTCCCTGCTTCTCTTTCCCCGCCCCTCCCTGTCCAAAGAAACACACCTGTGTATTTATCCACACATCACTTTTCTGTACCTATTCAGAGATACAGAC
Source organism: Urocitellus parryii (assembly GCF_045843805.1). Lineage (NCBI taxonomy): Eukaryota > Metazoa > Chordata > Mammalia > Rodentia > Sciuridae > Urocitellus > Urocitellus parryii. The sequence continues at coordinate 42,389,305 of NC_135541.1, read as the reverse complement.
ATATCCTGTATGACTCCCCAAAATGTCAGAACAAAAAGTTAAGATGAGCAAGGAGAGAAAGGAAACCCAGATGACGTATGGTGTTTGCACATGGTGAAGTATAATTCCTGAAAATTAAGTCATGGGGGTTAGAATGGAGAAAAGGAGACCGCTGGTAGTTGTTTACACTAATAGGTATATAAAATACGACATACTGCACCAATCTGAAGTGTCTAGTACCCAACGAATGTGGTGAAAAGATCCCACCTCCATTTCTACCAAGGTGCATGAGGCGAGTGACTAAGAGAAATCAGTATGGAATGGGGTTGCCATCTGTCCTTGACTGGAGGTTCAAGTGAGCAGGGAACACAGTCACAGGAAAACAAGGCAGCTTAACTGTGGGTCACAGTGAATGTGAGGAGATCCTCATTCGAAGCCCAGTAAAGAAAAAAAACACCAACATTTAAGAAAATACCGCAGCATGTGAAAAGGAATCATCATCCTGCAGCCTCCAAATCTCAACCAAGCTTAGAAAATGATCTACTCTAGAAATTAGAAAAATAATTTAGGAAAGCACCGTGATTCTATGCAGTATATAAGAAGCCGTGTCCTCTACGGAATTGAATTAGAAAGTAATAAGTATAATGAGATTTTTAAGATCTATAAAAATCAAATTTAAAAAGCACAAAAAATTAACAGAAGAAATTGAAAGAATTTGGGGAAATACAGATGGTATCAAGGAAGCTAAAGCTTCTCTAAGCAAATTAAAAGGTAACCAGGAATCAATAAGAAGTGAAATTAACACTAGAGGAAAGTATGTAATATCAAACTTAAGGGACTTCTGCAAAAGGTAGGGAAGAAAAAGAACAGAGAAGGAAATGAGAGAGAATAGTAGATATAAAATGATAATAATAGAGATGCAACCTAAGAGGACTTGGTATTGTGGAAAAGGGAATTTTAAAAAATTGGAGAAAAAATAAAAATGAAACTCTGAATTACATTAGTTCATTTTCTGTTGCTATCACAAAATATCTGAATTTGGGTACTTCATAAAGAAAAATGGCTTATTGAGCCAGCAGTATTAGAAGGTGAAAGTTCAAGATCAGACAACCCCATCTGTTGAGCCTCTGGTGTGTGTGTGGGCAGGGCAGGGGGCTCTTAGCTATATCATAGCAGATGGCATAATTGTGGGAATATTTGTGAAAGCAAGAGGTCACATGGTGAGAACAAAGGTCAAGGAGTGAGGAGGACAGTCTTAGAACAACCCACTCTCAAGGAAATTAACCAGATTCTCAGAGCTATTCATCCCTTCCAAAGGAGATGCCCCCAGCTACCTAATCCCCTTTCACTAAGCTCCACCCCTCAGAGTTCTACTGCTTCAGCACCTCCACACTGAGGACCCAGCTTCCAGCATACAAATCCTTGGGGGACCCACTCAAACCATGACCACAACTGAAAAATTTTGAAAACTGCTGGGGGGAAAAAAAAAAAGTATACAGGTTGAAGGTCTCACCATGATCTCAGCTAATTATGGGGGAAAAAACAAATGAACCCATGTCTATCCCAATAAAACTTTTGTATTATTAAGACAAAGAAAATAAGTCAAAGATCCTGACCGAAAACAGAATAAAACTAAACTACAGCAAATAATGGGAAAAATATAATTATCAATGGACAAAAATCTGGCCGACCTCAGATAGACTTCGGCAATAATAAATTTTAGAAAATACTAAAGCCATACCCATGGAATTTCAAAGAGTAAAAACATGTAACTGAAGCCAAATTGCATAAATCCATGTGGATTTGGAGTCAGACAGCCAGGGTGTGATCCTGGATGCCCCTGCGATCCATGTGTTCTTGGTCAAGTCCTTTACTTATCTCATAGGATGACTATCTCCATTGAATGAAATAATGAACTGAAAGTACTTGGATCACTCGCTAAACGCTGTTGTTAACTTGACAAACTCACTTAGAGTTTGAACTTATGTTTACCTGAATCTAGAACTAGGCTCACAGGCCTTATTCTCCTGTCCAACCTCTCTGACTTGACACTATCAGTGGGGACTTGACACTGTCACTCCTCCTGACAGTGGAACCCATAAACCCATTTAAATCATGAGTATCTCTTTGAAGGTCTTGGAGTAATGGGAAAAAAATGGAGAGAAAGGGAATATTTTACTGGAAGGCTCTTTAGAATGTTAGTAGTCACATAAGTCTTTATATGTCATTTAAATAAGATGATGCTCAACTTCAGTACTTTGAAAATTTCCCCAAATCTTCTTACCCCACTCTTAGCATATGATTAAGAAGGAGCAAGAGAGTCTGTGGTGCCTTTTTATCCAAGGACCTTACCTCATATCTGACATCCCACTACCTGATAGCTCCTGACAACCCTGAGAACAATAGGATGTGTGTGCGAGTATTAATGGACCTAGGCTTTGAGTTGTTGAGCTTTGTTATCAAAGGATGGGAAGATGCTCTTGGCATAAGCCACGACTTCCTAAGAGGGTCTAGAAAGCCATTATAAGGAGAGCAGGTAACAGGAAATGCTTCTTTGCAATTTATTTCCAGAACTGTGCTAATGTCATATCTCTATATGATTATCAGTGGTAAAGAGTGCTACTTCTTTTCCAGTTTTCTTTTACCTTCCTAGAACTGTAGCAGCTGGTAAAGTCACCAGCTTATCTGACTTGCCACACTGCACACCACACCTGACGTGAAGCTCAGGACACGTTTCTAAAACTTGTATCAGAGCACATATATTGACCCAGAATGTTTCTGACTCATGATATTGTGTATAGAAAAAGTTTTATGATGGAAAGCAAAATGAATTAGGTACATATTTAAGAAATCATTTTTATATAAATAGAATAAAATCACATGACATTAGGACTCTGTGAGAAAACCCAGAACAAGTATTTCAAAACTCCCTCTTTATTTTGCTGAACTTCTTATAATAGGCAAGACAAAGATCAAAATTAGTATTATTTGCAGTTTGGTACCTAGCAAGAAAACCTGTCTTTTGCTAACACTAGCAAAAAAAAAATACTATTTTTAAAGAATGTTAAGTAATTCAGAAAACAGAAGAAAAAATAAACCTTCAAGAAGGACCAAAACCAAAAATTTAAGACAGAGATTGAGACAGAAGGGGAAAAAAAAGAGAGGGGAGAAGGGAGGTTATAGTGTAAGTGATAGACAGATTGAGATTAATTAGAAAAGGTGGGTCTGAACACTGGCTGAAGCAGGATATGAGACTTTATAGTCCTAACCATAATATGTGCAGGAAAATGGGTGCTTATTACTCCAGAGAAAAGCATATTTATATTTAAATAGAGGGTGGTATTAGGCAAACGTTTTAGCCAGCTTTTTCGTTATTGTGGCCAAAAATTCTGAAAGAACAAGAACAGAAAGGTTTGGGGGACTGACTACTTCAGAGATCTCAGTCCATAATTGTTAACTTCATTACTCAGGACCTGAGATGAAGTAGAGCATCATGGAAAAAGTTTGTAGCAGAGAAAAGCAGCTGGGAACATGGTGCCAGAGAGCAGAAAGGGAGAGAGCTCCATTTAACAATGACAAAATATATACCCCAAAGGCAAGCCCCCAGGGACCAACCTCTTCCAGCCACACCCTACCTGCCTACAGTTACCACCAAGTTAATTCCTATCAGAGAATTAATTCACTAATAGGGTTAAGATTTTTATAACCCAATCATTTCACCAAGTCTAAGCCTTCTTGCATTGTCTCACACATGAGCTTTTGTGGGGGGTGGGGAGGGCACCTCATATCTAAACCATAACAACAAACACATATTAGTGGTCTCTTCTGCCAAAGCTTTGCTGGAGTACTTTTAAGCTTTAAATAACTACTTGATTGACACTTTCAGACATATTGCCCAATGCAATTTCATCTTGGGCAATTCACTAAATATCATCTACTGGATAATATTTATCTGTCCTCTTTATCTCTCCCCTAACACCTTTATTCACCCTCTTCTGTGTTGCAGTTCTTCCAAAATCCTGAAGGCCAAAAGGAACATTTCTGGAATCCCCTTGACACAAAGATTTCAAAATTGATTTAACTTATTTAATGAAATGCAATTAGATAAGATTTGAGAGGCAGAAGAGGGGGAGGAAGGATAGTGGTGCAGAGCCATTTTAGGAATTTACTTTCTTATGGCAGTATCAACATAGTTTTTCCAGTTGCCAGAATGCACCTGGTACCACAGTCACTAACTTCATGACTAGCAGCAACTGAGACATCAACCAGATTATCCTGGGGTTCTTCGATCTTTGGACCACATTTTCTGAGTCCTGACCCAATTCTTAGCAGCAATCTATGATATCTTAGCCTTACAATGGTTGGGATGGTGGGGAAGTCAATCCCCTATACTTTCTAATTGAAATAAATTAGTTTATTTCCTACATTGAACCAGGAATGACACAGGTATCAAAAAGTTCTTTCAACATCACCCTACCAACCAGCATAAATTTAGTGCTTTGCTGCATATTCTTCCAGGGCAATGATATTGATCAGCAATATTATGTTTCTTTTTCTTACACAGATGGCAGAATTTTGTTGAGTTGCTGAGCAGAGCTTCTTCTGATTTGTTGTCTGGTTTGCCTCCAGGTGAGTTCCATAATTTTGCTGCTCCTGAGAGCAGCACTGTTGTTAATAATGCTGCTTAGCATGAGTGGTTTACTCTCTGGGCTTCACTTCATTCCTTCCAGAAATGTAGATGGCTCATCAATGAAGGAAAAATAGGAGTGGGAATTGCCTTAATGCATATTCTTTTAGCCAGTTGGGTTATAAAAGGAATAATTCTTCAAGTTTTATCCCAAGGCATACTCTAGTGGTAGCCTGTTAAGATGAGTGCAGCACACTTACCGAATAAGTTGGTATTATTAAATATTAGTGGCATAGTACCTTTGATCTAGGAATCCTGCTGCCAGGTATTTATTCTACTTGTCTCACTAAAAAAAAATTTAAGATATATGTTTGTATGTGTGTGTGTATGTGTGTGTATGTGTGTGTGTGTGTGTGTGTGTGTGTGTGTGTGTGTATCTAGTACAGTGTTTTTTTGGTAATTTTTTTCAATGGAAAAAGTGAAATGACCCTTTAGGGACCATTTAGTTAGATCACAATACAACCAATTGGTAAAATTAAGTAGTTGTAAAATTACATGACCAAACAGCTAAAGGAAGATTTCTAAGACATATTACTAAGTGAATTTATCAAGATGAACTGGGCAAAATATTTAGCAATTTGCAAGTTTTAAATATGACAGGTAAAAAAATTTACATTGATATCAATCCATTGTTGTAGTTTTTCTATTTACTACAACCATCAAATACTTACAGACTACCCTTTGAATCAAAATATAAAGGAGAGAGAGAGAAAGAGAGAGAGAGAGAGAGAGAGAGAATGTGTTAGGGAATGGATATATCAGTCTGCATCCAAGTAGAAAAGCAGAAAATTAACTAGGTATTTCAATCAGAGGGATTCATTACAGGGGATTGGTTATATGAATATCACAAGGCTGAAAGAATAAAAAAGGGAATGATGAATGTATTCATTTTTCCAAGCTGCTGTAATAAATTACAGAAAAAAACAGATATATCTTCTCACATAGTTCTGAAGACTAGAGCACTAAGGTGTTATTAGACCCATGCCCTCTCCATAGATTCTAGGAAAGAGTCTTTTCTTGCCCCTTTCAATTTCCAGTGGTCCCAGGCCTCTCTTGGCTTGTTACTGTGTAACTCCAATCTTGGTCCATTTCTTTACATAGCTTTGTTCATTTCACCTCTAGGTCTCTGTATCCAAATATCCCTCTTTTTTCTCTTATAAAGACACCAGTCATTGAATTTCAGGCCTACACTAATCTCAAATGATTTCAACTTGTTTATATTCACAAAGGCTATTTTCAACTAAAGGCAGATCCACAGGTACGGGTGGAGAGGACATGGATATATCTTTGGGGACAAATTCAATCCACCACAATGAGGTAATCCCGACCTTAGTCACTGTAGAAAGCAGCTTCACCCTTCAGGCTGAAAGAACAAAGAGAAATGCACACTACATCAAAATCTAGGAGCTACTGCCACTACACAGGATCTAAGAAAATGCCAAGTAACCTGGAGAAAGGATTTCAGAGGTGACACACAGCTGGTTCTAAAAAGTTTCACTTGGTTTGGAGTTCAGACCTCTAAGAAGGTGGCTGTGCTCGAATCTCTAAAACACTTTGTTTGTTTCCTTGTGTTTAATCTAGGGTTAGTATATCTGTTGTTCTACAAACTACTTGATTATTTATTAAAAACAATTCAAAGAAAAAAAACTATTACATAGTCAATATATATAGTCTACTGAAGGGATACAGAGGCTACTGAAGGGATGCCTGTGGCTGTTAACCTAACCTCTGAGGTTTCACACATAGCTAGTGCTCAGAATATTTAAAACTATGCCCCAATTCTGGACAGATTCTTGCTGTATCCACACATGGCCTTTCCTCTGTGTGGGTGCATCCCTGGTGTCTCTCGGCGTCCAGATTTCCTCTTCTCATAAGAATACCCAGTCAGATTAGATTGGGACCTACCTTAACAGTCTCATTTAAATTTATTCAACTCTTTAAAGACACTGTCTCCAAACACAGTCACATTCCAAAGTACTGGGCATTAGGACTTCAATACATAAATGTTGGGTAACACAATTTAGCTCATAGCACATAGCATAGCTGGACAGTACGTAGAATACAGGTTGAAGTATCACTTTTGCAACTAAATCACCTTGTGTGGATCACTTATTTTACTTCACTCCAATTTATTTATTTTTTCATCTCTAAAGCTGAGAAAGAGAAATTAAGAAAGAAGGAAGGAAGGGAAGGAGAGAGAGAGAAAAGGGAGGAAAGTAAGGAAAAGGGCAGGGAAGAAAGAAAACCTGTTCTGTTGATCTGATAGTGTGACTGTGAGTCTGATAAACAAAATAGTCAATATATCATTTTTTTTTCTGGTACTGGGAATTGAACCCAGGAGCACTTAATCACTGAGCCATATCCCCAGCCTTTTTTGTGTTTTTATTTAGAGACGGGGCTCAGGGCCTTGCTAAGTTGCTGAGGCTGGCTTCGAACTTACAATCCTGTTGCCCAGCCTCCTGAGCCACTACAATTACAGGCACATGCCAGCTTCACTAACCTTTTAGTCAATGTAAGACTCTCCAGAGCAACAAGGTTGTTGAGGTGATGTTACAGTTGTCACTTTGTGTGATAGTTTACTGCCTACTAAGTTAATATCTTGGTAGCTTCCCTTTTCTATATCACTAGGACTAAGATAGTTAAGTGTTCTGAAATACTGAGTGAGCCATTTTATTTGTCTATTCTCTTGCCCACGAGCAAATGTTTTAAAAGGGAAGAGGATCATACAAAAAAGAAACTTACTCATTAGGTGTATATAAAATTGTACATTTTCTTCTTTTGACTCAAAGATGCTATGATAACTTGATCAAAATGACTCATTTTATATATGCTGCCTTTTATTATAAACTTTGTAATCATAAAAATTACAGCACCCTTATTCTTTAATGTACATCTATGATTTTCACATAAATACTTGATATCAGTGATTTGCACTAATGACAAGATTAGATTAATTATCAGCTAACCAAATCTCTTGGCAAGAACAACTAAAGATTAAATAAAAATACATAAGAATATTTGTACGAAGCCTTTTATTTGGAATTCAAATTAAACTACCAAACAGAAGGAAGAAAAGGTCCTCTTGATCCTTTGTAGGAATCAAGAAGAAACATCACACAAAAGCTCTGTGTGTTTCATATGGAGTTTTTAGTTTCTATTTTAAAATATCAGTAACAATGCAAGCAGAAAATAGATTTTGAAATAACTGTAATTAATTATGTCCAAGAAAATGAATGAAAATGGAGAATTTTCAACAAAGAATTTTAGAACCCACAAAAGGAATTGAAAGGACTCTATAAACTGAAAAATATCAAAACTATATTTTAAAAACTCGATGAGATTAAGAGAAGATTGGACAAAGCTGAAGAGAGGTTAGTTAACTAAAATATAGTTCAGTAGAAAATATCCAAATTAAAGTATCAATAAGAAATAAAGATGGAATATATGAAAAAAATATGTAAGAGATATCTAGGGAATGGTGACACTATCCAACATACATGTAACTGAAATCATAGAAGTACAAGAGGAAGAGAATAGAGCTAAAGCAATACTTGAGGAAATTAGGAGAAATTTCCAAAAGTGATGAAAGATCTCAAGCCACAGATCCAAGAAATGCTATGAACTCCCATTAAGAAAAAAAAAAAAAAAAAGAGTTTAGGATCCACCAAACATGGTATGGTCTAAGATCAAAGGTATTTCCCCAAAATTACGTATGGCTCCAAATTTGAATCTCCTCATTTCAGAGACTGAGTGAGGAAGCAAAGAAGGAGAATATGTAAGCAAGGAGTAGAACTGAAAAAACTTGGAGGGGAAAATTTGGAGGGAATGAAAAGTAGCCACAAAGGTTCATTGAGTTCCCTCCAACATTCATAAAAACCTATCACTATAGACAGAAAACATAAAAATGGTGACAAATTGGCCTCTGTTTTATTAAGGAAAGAAATCCATATAATTACTAGTTACAACTATTTACATTAAAGGGATATAAAAGCCAACTCACTTGGTTTAGACAATAAAGATACAGTGGATTATTTGGCTGAAATGTCTCATAGCAGCAAGATCGTTGATCTAGCCATTCAAATGTCCAAATTAGCAATGTGCTTTCCTTCTTTGGGTTCTCTGTTCTGCTTTACCTGGTGTGGGCATCATCTTTGGGCTTCATGTGACACTCCCCTGACTACTCCAAGCACTCCTTTCACAGTAACAGAAAAGCTAAGGTTGCTATGACCCAGCATTATTTCGGTAGGTGCTGCCAAGGTGGAGGAACCTTTACTATCTAAGCAGCAGTTATCTTCTCTCAACCCAGAAGCTCAGATTGAGTTTTATGCCCATCTTAGAACCAAAATTGATATGAGGGATATGAGGGTACAATGGCAAACTTAAATTAGTCAGAGACCAAGCTTAGAATTGGAACTGGAGGTCAACTCTACTAAACCACAATGCACTATAAAGAGGGAAGAGTGAGCCCCACAAAACAAAATACAGTTGCTTTTGCCAGAGGAGGTAGTAAAGGGAGAATCACCAGGGAAGAAATGAATGCTGGAAAGAAAAAAGAATAAAACTTCAGTCACATGACATGGCCCATGATACCCTTTCGTTCCATGAACACTTAACCCACTTTCCTTCCCTTCTTATTCTGCCTAAGCACTCTTGCCTCGAGGCCTTTGTATTTGCTGTAACATTTTCCTCAAATGCACTTTCCCCAGATATTTTTCTTACTTGCTCCCTTGACTCCCCTCTGCTCAGGGTTCTACTTAATTATCACCTCTTCAAAGGCCTTGGGTGAATTCCCTATCAAGTTAGTCATTGCCACCCCCATAACTGACATCATGTTTACAGCACTTAATCAGACCTGGCATTGTTTTTTGTGTCTGTTTGCCTTCACTACAAGAATGCACTCACTTTGAAAGGACTCTTTCCTGGTCAGTGTTGTGACATAGTACCTAGGACAATGCCCAGCCTTTAGAAAGCACCTAACACATATTCTCAGAATGAATAAATGAATTGGAAACACAGGCCTTCATCTACACTTGGTCTGTCAAATGGAGATAATTTCTACCCCACAGGTTATTCTTTAGATAATATGGGAAATATCTGTCTTTTATAGATATTTGACCCATATTAGCTTCCTTCTCACAAAATCTTCATTCAGTAAATCCAATGAGGCCAATAGCCTTTGTTTTAAATCAGTTATCCTCTACCCTGGTTTCACTTTAGAATCATCTAGGGGATTTTTTTTTAAACTGCTGAAGTGGGTCTCTTCCCCCACTCCCCACCCCTGCATCCCCCACGTTTGTGATTTAATTGGTCTGGTGTGACACCTGAGCACTAGTAAGTTTTAAAGCTCCCCAGGTGGTTCTAACATGCAGCCGTTTCTGAAGACCACTGATTTCAAGTCATTAGTGGGGGCAGACAGGAGGGCTGGCTGTGTAACCATCAGAATCCACTGGAAGCCCTGTAAAACCTGGCCCTTCCCACACCTGGAAATCTCTAGAAGCCAGCTTGGCTTATTTCCTCCAATACAAATCTTCAACTGGCAGACTAGACAGATGGTTATTATTTATCCTTCCTGCTGTGTTTAAAAAAAAAAAAAGAAAAAGGAAAGGGAAAAAAATAGAGCTCTGCCTCAGGCCTTTCAAACAATTTTTACATATGCAAACCATTACCTTTTTATATGCTATTAGCTATAAGGGAGGAAAAGGGGAAGCTTAAAAGAAACCAAGTAGAGGAGCATGTATTTTCTCTTAATGGAAATTTTGAAAAGTGCAGACAGAAGAGAAGAACCAGACTGGGACAAAGTTGAGGTTCTAGATCTTATTCTTTAAGAAGACAATTCAATGATCTATTTCCAGAATAAGTTCTGGTATATTGTAATCAATAATAGGTCCTCTTCTCTGGGGGAATTAAATTGGCTTAAAGCCAGGAATAACACAACAACAAATAAGACCCAGTATTTTGAGCATTTTCAATGGGTTAATATTTTATGTAAATAGTTTCTATCTCACAATGACTATAATTTCACAAATGAAAGAACTGATATGAAATCCTATAGCTGATAAAGGAAAAAATCAGGGTTGATGTTTAGGTTTGTCTAACCCTGAAATTCATATTCCTGCCTGCTCATGCTATATACAGCTTCTAGAATCTCTTTAACCATCTAACTCCACGATTTGGAGTAATTATATTGCCCCGCAATAAACAGAAAGCTTTTCTTTCATATTCTGGGTGAAATGAGCTGGGGCCAGTGTACTAGGTGATGATGGGTTCCCATGACAACTTAAATTTTCAACAGACCAAATAAGATCTGCCTCGAAGGTGCTATCCTTACTGGCTACCATCATGATGCTTGCTAAACTTCTATTAAGGCTTACCTTATATGGCTTCCACATTAGGTATGGGAGAGTGAAAAAATACGAGAAAATTCTCTCCTCTTCAAGGATCAGAAAGGAATTGGAGAACTAAACAAATAAAGAATACATACACAAATTATATATATATATATATATATATATATATATATATATATATATATATATGTGTGTGTGTGTGTGTGTGTGTGTGTGTATGTGTGTGTATATATATGTATGTGTGTGTATGTATGTATGTATGTATGTGTATATATATATATATATATATATATATATATATATCCTGATATATATGTCACACTCTTTTCCAAATTCCAAACAAAGAATACATTATTATTCTGCTATTCAACAAGCATGCTTTGGATACTTATTCTAATGCTGGGGTCTGGGCTTTCAGAGAATAATATGAAATTACATTGTCTTCTCCATCAAGAAATTGAAGAAGACTCATAATGATTCATGGTTGCAATGCTAACAGTCTAACAAAAGTGTTTTAAATCTGATCTGTTAATTGATTTATGAAAACATCCTTACCTAGATAGCACTATTACTTAGCCTTTATTGATCCCTTGCTATGATCCGGGTACTTGCTTTACACTTTGTAATCCAATTTAATCCTGTCAATAACCTGTAGGTCTCATTACCTCCATTTTACAGAAGCAGCTGCTGAGGCACAAGCAGCTTGCCCCAGGTCATGCAGCTAATAAAGAAAGGGGCCAGAATTCAAACCTAGGTTATCTGGCCTCAGAGCCTATGCTCTCAACCCCTGTGTTATTTGCCTCCTCCTAACTTTAACATTTATTCATAGGATAAGTGTATTGAAAATAATGAGATCCAACTCAGAAATAATACATATTTAATGGCATAGTTGAATTATGAACTGAATATTGAAGTTGAGGCTCCCAGAAATCTGTGCTGAGTGGTCACCACAGGGATTAGCAACGTAAGCAAGTCACCAAGTCAGATGGAAGGTACTGAGTGATGAATGCATGGTGTCTGCAGGAAGCCCTGGTGAACCCAGCAGCAGGTCTTTCTGGCATCTGAAGGAAGTCTGTTCATGAAGGCAGCAGCCTGCAGCAAGGAGTACCCCAGTAGAATGCCCTGAGTGAGGGTTGCTGTTCACACCTCATTCTATATAAGGCTGAGGCCATTAAAAGGAGCAGAGAAGTCTGTGCCTGACCTTTCAGGTGCATACCTGCAAGGAAAGAGTGGTGGAAGTGCTTGATTCTTAACAGACAGGCTCATAGGAAGAAGCCCTCCTGGTCTGAGGTGCATCAGGGTGGGAACCAGGTTTTCATTCATAATGTGTTCCCATCACCTAACCCAGTGCCAGCCACACACAGAGCCTCAGTATTTTTTTTTTTTTTTTTTGCCTGGTGTCTATGTGAGTGTGTTAAATGAAGATCAAACCAAACCCTTCCTGTTATTGTTTCTTGTTTAGGAAAGAATGAAAAGGAAGTCCCTGCCATTTCAGAGCAGCCTGAAGTCTCTGAGATATCTCAAAGCAAAGCTGAACATATGGTATGCACCTGGGGTACACAGAGCATGCGTGGGGAAGGTTCTCATCTTCCCTTCTCTGATGTTGGCCGGGGGGTGGGCCTCGCCTGTGGGTTTCTGATTTCCACCCAATCTCTTGATGTCAGACTGACTCCAAGACTTCTCAGGCAGAGAAGAAAGGCAGAGGAACTCCCAAGAGTGTGGTCAGCTCCTTTCCAGTTTGCCAGAAACCTTCGCCATCAGTAGTTAAAGAGTTTGCCACCAGCCCCAAGAAATTACACCCATTGCCCATGTGCAAGAGTTCTCCCAAAGCTTGTGGCCCATCCACCAATTGCCATCAAAACAAAGGGTAGAGATGAGACCTATTTTAACATCTCAAGTCCAGCTTCCAGAAACTGACGGTGACCTTTTCCTCAGGCATCACATTTTAAAATATAGCAGGCTCTCTGATTTAAAAAAAAAAAAGAAAGAAAGAAAAAAAGAAAATCTGGCAAGCAGTTAAAATCCATTTTAATATTCCCAGCATTTAGCCAGGAGATGTAGAATTGAAAAACAGCCTGAGTTTTTCTATTGTTGTTGTTTTTTAAATGCCCGGATTAGAACATAATTCATCTTAAAATGACGGGAGGCCTCTTCATGCACTTCACACATTGAAATATTTTAGAAAACAGTATCATTTTGGCAAGTCTCTTGCCATGCAGGAAACAACAGCAAATGCTTTTCTCCTTGAGTGTTAAGTCTGTTGTGAATAAGGTTGTAAAAAATATATTTTGCTCTTTTATTTTGCCTCTTGTTTGAGGATTTTATTGCATCTCTGAAATAATTGATTCTTCTCACATTCTTGTATGAGCAGCATTCGTTGTCCCACTTTTTAAAGAAGAAGAACTAAAGCACAGAGTTGGTGAAGCAACTTTTCTATTTTCCTAGAGAAAAATCATTCATTCATTCCCTCACTTATTCAGTCATCAAACATGCCTTGAGAACCTACTCCGTGCCAGGCACTCCAGGACCTTGAGAATTCATCAACATACCGCTGGGGGAGGAGGGGCCAACACCTTAGAGAGACAAAAGCAGGGAATCCTGACACAATGGGATGAGAATGGTATAGGGCATGTTGGTTTGTTAGTTAGCTAGTTAGTTGTTAGTTATTAGTTAGTTACTTGTTAGTTAGTTATTAGTTAGTTAGTTACTTGAGCTTAATTCAGATCCATACAAATCTCCACTTTCCTTTTTCTTTAGTGGTCAAAGAGAATTGAACTCTCTAGAGAAATATAAGACTATTTAACATCAAAGGATTTTTGGATTTTTCAGATCCATGATCACCTTGATCTCTCCAAAATTACCCATGAAAATGTAACCAAATGTACATTAACTTGGGCAGATTTTCTAAATCTTTCTTCAGATTTATGAAGTGTCCACAGCTCTAAAAATGCGTAAGAATCAGTCATCTAGGTATGAAAACATTCTGCTTTTCCAAAAATTGATGTTGTCATAGAAGAGTTATTTTATATTACTTAATCCTTAAAACTTACTGGCTGCTTGTCATCCATGTGGGTGTAATTTTGTATTGTGTTCTATTATTTCAAAGGAAATGGTTCTTTAAATACCCCTGCAACAGCTTAATCTTGTTTATAATGCAGGACTTGGTAATTCCTATTGCAATAAATATTATTTAGGAGTATGGAATTTTTGCAGCTTATATGTGGGAAGTTTAAGACAAACTTACAAAATTGGAAAAATTCAGGCATTTGAAAGTTTAGGGGACACAGATGGTATTCAGAAATTAGAGGTATAATTTTATGGTGCATCAGAATTATTTGGATTACAATGAACATAACCAACTTTACAAATTAATTAATTGGAAGGCTAGAGAAGTTTATTATATTACCTAAGGAAAACAATGCAACAGTAAATGAAAACCAGGGTCTCAAACACAGTTAAGACTTCCCATTTTTTTCTTTTCTCTGCTGTCAACTTCATCTTCTCTTTCTTGACTGACCAGCTTTTTCTCATTTCTAATGCACAGGGAGAAAATCTGCTAGTGTTTTAAGGTCTCACACAGAAAGATCTGTGCTTCTTCCTTTATCTTTCCTTCTCACAAATAGATCCCAAACTCCTGGACAATAGGTCTATTTGCCTGTTTTGCACCAGATGCCCAGTTCTGAACTGTGCAGCTGAAACGTGGTAATTCTCTCTACAACTACGTGGATTTGCAGGAGAACATTTCCAGGAAAAAAAGAGCTGGTCATATCAAATTCTCCCTGTGTGGAAGGTGGTGTTAGGAAGCCTTAAATGGCAATGTTTGGATCCATTTGTCTATTTCATTCTAAACACATCTCTATTTTGTACTGGACCTGGGATTAGGATACCTAGGTTAACTCACCTCCATGTCTGTTTATAGTCTTGGGTGTACCCTAAGATCTAGGCAATCTCAGTAATTTACTTGCACCCTATGGACCTCAGATTCCTGTGTTAAATAAACAGGACCAGCAGACTAGAGGTGTTTTAATAGACCTTCAAGGGGGCCGGTGAGCCTAGGATAATATCACTATTGCTTCAATCACTTTTTGCCAAAAAATGTCACACTCAGAATCCAGAAGAAAATTTAAGCTTTGCCCATCCTCAGTAGATCCTACTAGTAGTATTATTGATACATCCAATTACAGGTGACGAGTTCTGCTTCCTCACATGTTGAAGTATAAAATTAGAGAAGCACACAGAGGCAAGCATATAAAACAGGGTTTATTAAAAAGGGGTAACATAGACTTACCATAACTGGCATCCTGTTATCCTGAGAAGCAAGACTTTCTGCCCTTTTTTATAGGTCCTAGGCTTTCTTTGCTCTCCTGTTCTCTTCCCCTTATCTTTTTTTTTTGGGGGGGGAGGGAGAGAGAGAATTTTAATATTTATTTTTTAGTTCTCGGCAACACAACATCTTTGTTGGTTTGTGGTGCTGAGGATCGAACCCGGGCCGCACGCATGCCAAGCGAGCGCGCTACCGCTTGAGCCATATCCCCAGCCCCACCTTCCCCTTATCTTTATCCTTTTTGTGTTTGTGACTAGGCCCAGGAAATGCTTGGTGGGATGGCCAAAAAGTGGTAAACAGGTGGGCTGAAGGGCAGGATGGAGCAGCCCAGGACACATTAATTAACAACTTTTACAACTCAATGTGGGAGCGGGGATAATTCCTAAGATAGGTTACCTTAGCATCATATTGGAGCAGGGGCATGTTATCTTCATAGGGTGGAGGAAGGGCTCTGAAGACATTTCGGTCCCTCTGGGGGCAGTCTCCACCTTCCTGGACTCACTCACATTGGCCTCCTTGATCTGACCTGACTCGATTGACCTATCTATACCGACTGCCTGTGTAATTCTGCCTTCACTATTAGAACAGAACCTCAAGGAAAAGTCGCAGCCAGTTACTTACACAGTCCTCTGCTTTGTGTAAGTCTAAAATGAAAACTGAATAAAAGTGATGATGTCATCTTCTCTTAAAAAAAAAAAAAAAAAAACTTAACCATGTTTGCATCCAGCAAGACTTGGCAGATATGGCCCTATGGTAGTGAGGATTTGAAACTCATCCTTGCTTTCCAAAGCCAGACCTTGCAATAAATCTTCCTAGTTGTGTGGCCTCAACTTTGGCCAAGAGACTGGAGAAGCTCTGGGTGGTGAGTGTACTGCCAGTGAGATGCTTGCATTATTTTGGTAGAAAACTCCAGAAGAGAAGCTGAATCCAGGAAACCCTCCTGCTGAGACTCCAACCCCCAATGATCCTCCAAGCAGTTTGAAGATCCGGCCAGTCTCCCAGCCCTTCCTCAGTCGGGCCATGAAGAACCACTCTGAAGAATGTGAGACGTGGATTGACAGGTTCAGAAAGCTGGAAAACGCCCTGTATCTGTGTGATCTGAGTAATACAGGTGAGATATGAACTGTAAAGAGCCCTTCCTTTCTATTTGTGTTCTAGTCTAAACATGGACACCTCATTTTCTTACATTTCTTGAAAAAATAATACAATTTTTATATAAACCATGTGCCTGGCACTATACTAAGCACAATCAGAAAATACCAAGATGCATCTGACATCAATCCCCCACGAGGTTGCCTACAGTATCTTCGTGTCCCTGATCCCTCCTGCACTCCACTGCCAAGTCCAACCCACAATCTTATAATTCCCTAATCAAAAGCCTTCGGGGTCCCCTACTGCTACCAGGATGATCTCCAAATACCTTAGCAAGGGAAAATCTATTCCCTGACCCCCTGACCAGTCTTTTCTGTAGCTACTCGTTCCGCATATCCTGCTTAGTCAAAATAAATAACTTGTCTTTCCTCAAACATGCCTTACTTTCTCATGTGTCTGTCTCTTTTCTAACCCCAAGCTTTCCAACTGTGCTGTCTCCTTCTACTCCACCAACCCTCACTCTCTCACTCCTTCAGCACACACAGTCTCTCCACCTGCTACTTCACACCTACCTATATTTTATATTGGAATTCAAGCACTCCCCTGAGAATCTCTGGACACATCTAGGCCAATCTTCATCTGGCCTCTCAGGGTTATTTAACATCCCTGATCATATTTGATATACTAGACTTTTTTTGTTTGAAGACTTATTATATTTTCATCAGAAGACTATATTCTTTTTTTTTTTTTTGACACGAGAACCTGCACCACTTTCCTCAAAGTTTTGTTTTTGAGTCAACAGTAAATGAATGCATATGTATAAATAAGTCAGTGCAAGATGGAAGGTGATACATGCCATTAGAGTGTGCTATGTAGGCATTCAGAGAAAGGAGAATCCCTTCCCACTGTGATCAGGGAGGGAAGGCGATGTTAATGTTAAATTGGTCAGTAAGGGAAAAGTGCAATTTAAATGCAAAGGAGGGAAATGTGAGACTTTCTGGCAAAAGTTGGAAGGTTGGCCAAGAAAAACGCTGTGTGCTGGTTTGTAAGGGGTTCGATGAGGACAGAGAGTAGGGGTTATTCAGAGTGTTAAAGATGGAAACAGACTGGGGCCATATATTCAGAGGTTTAAAATGCCAGACCACAAAACTGAGACTTAATTCAAAAGTAGTGTTTAGGACTGAACCTTTCTAAGCAGAGGAGTGGTTTGATGAAACTGTAATTCAGAAAGATTCTTTATGCCTATAGGTAGAATGGAGAAAATGAAATATAGTCAAGCAGAAAGGAAGTCAGTGCCGTGTCTCAGTGAGAGAGAATGAAGTCAAGAACGAGGCCAGAGACTTCCAGAATAGGGAAGAGGGAGCAGACACTAAAGCACGTGGACAAAACCACCCCTCTTCATTACAGAGCGTGCCTGGGGAAGAGCTGTCATTCACATTAGCACTCTCCAGAAGTAACCATATAGCAAAAGCAATGACTTCATTTTCTTTGTGTGTGTTCATTTTTTTCCCCCTTCTTGTTCTTTCTCTTTTGGTTTTATTTTGTTTTTGAATTTCCAACGCAATTTAATTCTAGAGCACGTGAAGTTTAACGGATATTTAGTAATTATAACAAAGACAGAAAAAGACACTGAAAGCTTTAAATGAATGCTTGATCTAGCTGGATTATAAAAGTATTTATGAAAATGAGCCCAGCAGAGTAGTAGAGGCTGGACCAAGAGGAAAACCAGAATGGATGACACAAGTCTTTTCAAAGATCTCTTAGGTAAGACTGGTAATAGTTCAACACCAGTAAAATAGAAAAGAGAGAAAAGGAAAGGAAAGGAAGAAAAAAAAAGAATAGCATATCATAAATTGTTACAATTGAGAGCACAAATGAGTGCTCAATAATCCAAAGGAAGACAAACAGCTACTCAGTCAGAGTTAGGAGAAAGAAGTTTCCTGTGTGGTACCGCACTGTAGGGTGACTAGAGATAGCAATAATGTACTGTGTGTTTCAAAAAAGTTAAAATAAAGGCTCCTTAATCTTTTTACCATGAAGAAATGAAATATGTTTGAGGACATAGATATGCTTACCCTGATTTGAACATTATACAGTATATACGTTTATCAAAGTGTCACAGGTTACCCCATAAACATGTACAATTTTTATGTCAATTTAAAACGTTGGGATTCAAAAGGAAATAGAAAAGAGATGAAAGGCCACCATCTAATGTGAGTTTGGATTTCAGAAAGTGCTCCTTGGAAAAGAAAGCTGGAGCTGAGTTATAAGGCAAGGGAAACTCTGGGGACTCAGGCAAGCCATTCTGACTTTGAACCCATCTTCTGCAAAAGTTAGGAGTTGGGAAGGATTGTGATGGGAAAAGGCATGGAGCAAGACAAGCCTGGAGGTTGATGTTGGATCCCTAGGAAAGCTGAGATCCTGCTCTGAATCCCAAGGGCAGGAAAAGGCTTTCTGCTCCAGCCAGCATCTACCAAGGTTCAAACAGAGGAGGACATCATGAAGGCTGAGATGGATTATTTAGGGAAAAATCTGGAGAAAAGATTAGAAGGTTATTGACAGAACTCCAAGTCTGTGTATTCACACCAGGACTGTGAGAGTAACTATAAAAATTAAAACGAAAACCTGAGCAGATAGAAAATCCATTGCTAAAGAAACAAATGCTGAGTTCGTGATGACCGATGATGTATCATAAACTTAGCTGCTGAGAGACTCCCCAGAGATTGGGACCTTTCTCATAGGAACAGAATAGTTCTGAGGAAAAGCCGAAATTTGTTGACTTTGGAGACGGATTCCAACAGCTTTGAAATGCCTTTCTCATGGCCTCTTCACTATTTATGCCTGTTTTCCCTGTTTCTATGAAATTCATTAGTTCCTCAACAGCCAAGGAATGTGTCAGCCCAATCTGGGATCATCTACAACTGTCTTTAATGAGGAAGGAGGATTAACTGAGGTCATTCTGCTGGTTTACTGGCCGCAGGGTTTAGCAGACCCCTCGGCCCCTTCTACATGTTGAGCAGATGACACCTACTTTGCCCACAGATGAATCACTGTTCTTTATTATGTGCAAGGAAATATGTAGGCCAGAGTGTTCTTCATCCAGGATGAAGACAGACCATCCATCATCAAATCAGTGTTTCTGGGAACCTACCAAGCTTATTCTCTAATGGGGTTTGTCAAGAAAATAGCCTTGAGGAGAAGGAATAAGGAATGACTATGAATAACTGGTCTTTTTTTTTTTTTCTAAAGAAAGAAGGGTGGTTGGGATAAATGTCTGAGCAAATGGTGCACTTGGAATTTGCCCAGAGAACCAAAGGCTACATAGAAAATATTTTAAAGTTCAAGGAGGCAGAATGCCTTAAAGGACATTCTCGGCATGGGCTTGCACTGTACACACACTTCATGGCTAAATTCTCACATCTAACACATGCTGAAGGGATTAGCACTCTTATTTACAGAGGAGGAACTCAAGCTTAACGTGATAAAAATCATAGCCACTAGGAAGTTGAGCCATAATTCAAACCCAGCTCTATGTGACTTCCCGCTACAGCCAGCTTTCATGATGTGCTGGAAAGAATATGAGGATTTGCTTATTTTTCTTTCATCAGAAGATTAAGATTCAAGTCCAGGCTCCACCAATTGTCAAGTCCTGAAAACTATTAACTTACTCGGAACCTATTTTCTTATCTATAAATTAGGACTGATAAAAATAAAACATACCTCCCAGATTTCAGAAAGGTTCAAGTGAGACAAAAAAAAAAAAAAAGGAAAGTTCTTTATAAATTTTTAAACAAAGTGGATATTAAAGAGGTTCTTCTTGTTAACTCTCATTTTGTTTCTGGCTGAGAAAGGATAGCTTTTGGACACTGAGATGAATTGTAGGTGACATTTTATGCAGCCATTCTGGCCATCCTCTAATGACAGAATGGAGAGAGAAAAATTTCTGTGAGTGGACTTTGGTTTGACACTAGCAATCTTTTACCAATGGTGAAGCTTAGAAGGTAGAAAAATACCACTGTGATTCTGACATGGAACTTTTTCATTTTTCATTGCTTTTCATTTTTTTAATTAAAATACAAACTACATGTTACATATTCTAGTAACTTTTTCATATCAAAATTCATCTTATGTGTTTTTACTAATGTTGATATCATTATTAGAATTATCCTATACAATATTTGCCATCAATGAGTCTTACTAATATGGACATATACTAAGAAGTTAATATTTTATTGGATTTCACAAATTTTAATTATCCTTATTTTAAAGTTGAGGAAATGAGGTTCAAAAATTAAAGTAACTTCTCTAAGGTCTTACAGTCAGAAACTTCCTATCCATAGCCTTACATTTCCAGAGGAAGGATATGGAAAATGTCTGGAAGGAGCAAACCTAAGCAGAATTGGAAATAGCCAACCATTCCAGAGAATCCAAAGAGAGAAACAACTATTCAAAATTTGGGACATATTGATTCCTAAACATGTTCCCTGAATTATGAAGATGTATGCTACAGGGGTCAATGAAAAGCTTTTAAATCTTTTATAGGGACAAAAAATATATATCACTTGAGTGTTGCTCTTCGCCACCCCCCTTTGCCTGTTCAGACTGTTAAGAGCAATTATAAAATTCTTTCTCAAAGAATCCGGAGGCAGTGCCCTGTTCATTTTGTAGCATTTGGCCTATACAAAAAAGGAGGTTAATTTGACAGACAGATGACATTCAAATAGGCTAAACAGACAACACACAAACCAAAACAGATTGGACAATAGCTGAAATAGAATGAACAGAACAGAATGGGTGACATTAGAACTACCACTCTGTAGCCCACTGTTAAGAATACCCATTAGAAGCTGGGCACTGTGACATATGCCTGTAATCCCAGCTACTTAGGAGATACAGGCAGAGGGATCACAACTTTGAGTCCAACTATGGCAACTCAGCCAGACCCTGTCATAAAATAAAAATTAAAAAGGCCTGGGGATGCAGCTCAGTGGTAAGCATTTGCCTAGCAGGTCCAAGGCCTTGGGTTCAACCCCCTAGTACTACAAACGAAAGAAAGAAATAACCCCTGCAAATAATTGAGAGGGGAGGTTTAAGCCCAGCAGTCCTGGAACATAAAAATATGAATACTACTTGGTAACTTAAATTGGGATGACAGCCTTCACCACTGCCCACGTCAACTGGGCTAACAATGCCTTGCTACAAAGTGACCAAGGCACTGCTTCTGGATTGTTTGAGGAAGAATTTTGCAATCGATCATAACAGTCTGTACAGGTAAAGGGAATAGAAGAGAAACATGCAAGGGATGTACTTTTCATTCCTATAAAAGGTATTTAAAATCTTTTCATTAACACTTGTATCATAAATCTTCACAGTTCAAGGAATGCATTTAGGAAGCAATCTCTTCTCTCTCGTTCCATAGTGTAGTGTAGTGGTTAACCTTGAGCAACCTTAGGCAAGTGACTTTTTCACTCTAGGCCTCAGTTTTTCCCTTTGTGAAATGGGTGGTTGTCAGGTTTCAATGAGTCTGAGTCGATATTGGAAAAAAACTGTTTGGAACAGTGCTTGGAACCCAGAAAGTTCTATATATAAATATCAGTCATGATGTTTACTGTCTGCATAACTTGTCTTCCAGATCAGGAAGTTTCCAGAGGTAACATCATTTCTCTAGTCCTCTCTGTTCCCAAAGACTGTACCCATGCATATCCAGGAATATAAATAGTTTTTAAGTTGTCACTTGATTTTTAAGAGGCTTACGGTTTCAAAATACTAGCATTTAGTGTCTACCTAGAAGTTATTCAAGTTAATGTATATCTTTCTCTGTTCTCCTCTTCCTCTTTTAAAAAACCTCCACCCATCCAATCCAATCACAGGAGTTCTGGAGAAGGAAAGAGCCAGACGCCTCATTCACAACTACAATCTCATTTACAACCTGTCCCTGAGCCCTCGGAAAATCGACCAGGCCTTGCGGAGATTCCGTTCTGGAGAAAATATGCTCTTGGAGCCAGCACTGCAGTACTTAAAGGAGCTATGATAACAAGCCCATATTGTGTGAACAGATGTTTCTCTTATCTCCCTTCTTACCCAGACACATCTTTCTCCCCAGCCTGAAAGCAGTGATAGAGGCTTTCTAGGAGTTGAGGCCATTACAGCTATGGTAGATGCTTTTGACCAGCTCTTGGATTCTGGTTTTGATGCTTGCTCACATGCAGTTCTGTATGATCAGAGAAAACCAGGTTTTCTGTTCTGATGTGGCAAGAACCCAACTACTTAAGATGCTCATATAATAAAACTTATTAATATGACATGTATGATATTTTTTCGACATTGCTCATCAAACTGTTTTTGCAAACCTCACTGCTCCGTATAGCAAAAAATACATGCCAGATGTAATTGATTCCCTGAAGCACCTGGTGCATAGTAGACATAAGTACATCATTTTTTGCATGGATAAATATGCCCTACCCTAGAAGCTATTCTAAGAACATACTAACATTATCTTAATACTAAGCAGAAGAATAACTTTAAGCAAGGCTTTCTGAACAAGCACAGTATCTTCTACAGTGCAAAACTAGATAACATAATGTTGTCTCTAGGGATATTTCCAAGAGTCATGGTTAGAAGGGTTGAGAAAGGACTCTTGAGACAAAGAATTCTGAGAATAGGTAACCTCTTCTGCTCTCCTGAGTCAGGAAAACCAGGTGAAACATTCTACCAGTTCCCATAGTTCTAACCTGAACATTCCCCAGAACTATCCCCCATCCATGTAACCCACATCACACACAGGTAGCTAGGGGTTGTTGAAGGAACACCAGCTTGGGACTTCAAAAACAAGTTGCATCAGCTCATCACTAACTCAGTGGGACCCGGATACTGATCTTCAAGTCATATGGGAGAGAGGAGGACTAGTTAAGTCAAGGAGAAAATCAAACAGAAAAGTCTCTGAGCTTCCCCCTTTATCCATTTTAAATAGTGGTGTCATGAGCAATCTACAAACAAAATTTCAAGAACAAAACCATTTGAACTCACTAAAATAAATGCTTTAGTTTTTATAATCCTTACATTGTCCATAAAAATGTCTCTTGAGATGCATTGGTTACTTTCCTATCGTTCTAGAATCCTTGGACCTGCTCACTATTTTTAGATCAGAAGAGTAAGTAAACAGACATGACTTTCACATTCTACAAAAATGCCAAGTGAGAAAAATTAGAAATACTAGGTCAAGCAATTTAATATACACTGGGCAACTACCGTGTGCCAGGAACTTGATGTATTTTGTTTCCTCCAATTCTGACAACTCAATAAGACAGATTTTACAGCCTCATTTCACTGATGAGGAAAGAGAGACCCAGAGAAGAGAAAGGTAAGAAAGCTGTTTAATTATGCCAGTTAATAGTCTGCAGAGGAAGAGGGCCTGGGGAGCACTGGGAGAGGGCAACCTAAGCAGGCCTTGGTACCAGCTTCATGTCCAAGGCAAGTGGGCTGGATAGGCAGTTGGAGTCAAGGGAGGCCCTAAACATGAAATCAGAGTTATTAGACTAACTCAGAAGGCCCTCAAAAGCGGTGATTTTACCCTGCCCAGTTCTTTATGTCCAACATAAATACAGTTGCTGCTCTTTGACCTCAGCACCAGCGAGCTACACAAATGGAGGGCATTCCACTTACATGGAATGCAGCACAAACTCTGACTACATTTGATGACCTATAATCCCAAAGTGATGGCTAAATGACTATTTCTATAAGCTGGACAGCCATGGCCAGACTGTGATCCTCAGTGACCCATTGCCAACTGTACTTCCACAGCAAACAGAAAAAAAAAAAAAATAGGCCTGATAACAACCCATATCCTGCACTTTGCACTTAGGAGCTAGAAGCCTCAGCAAGTTGCTGGTCTCCCTGAACTTTAGCTTCTTCATCTATAAAAAGGGAGTTGTTAACCCCTGTTCTCAGGAGGATTATAAACACTGAAAGCAATGCCATTTGGACACTTCCTTGTAGTGTAGACGTGCCATTCTTTTCTTTTGTGTATGCATGTTTGTTACTCTATCATTGAATTATACTCCCAGACCCTGGATGTACCTTTCTTTAGTGGTTGAACATTCAGGAAGGTTCAAAAAACTTTGAACAATTGTCTGTGTGAAAAGTCCTAGAGAGACCAGACCACTACTATTGCAAAAACACATTTTGAGATGTATCCTGTCCTTCTATTTCCAAGTGACAATTGCTTTTGAATCATCTCCTGTCTAGAATTCTCCACTGCTTTATCCCCATGTGTGTGTGTGCGGGTGTATGTGTGTATGTGAGTTAAGCAAAACACATTCTGACACTTGTGAAAATGGTAAATCAGCTTTTATTCAGAACTATCACAATAGGTAGAGGGACTACTGCAACAGCCTCTACAGTAGGGAAGAAATACTGGGATCAATTCCAAATAAAACAAAGAAAAGTGAAAGTCTATAGACATGAGAAGCAGGGCACAGGGATTGTTGTATGGAAAATTACTAAGATGAAGCATCAACAAGAGTGCCCTTTTCCCCGCATCCTCTCCAGCACTTATTGTTGTTTGACTTCCTAATGGCTGCCAATCTTACTGGAGTGAGATGGTATCTTAGGGTGGTTTTGATTTGCATTTCTCTGACTGCTAGCGATGGTGAGCATTTTTTCATGTATTTATTGATTGATTGTATGTCCTCCTCTGAGAAGTGTCTGTTCAGGTCCTTGGCCCATTTATTGATTGGGTTATTTGTTATCTTATTGTCTAATTTTTTGAGTTCTTTGTATATTCTGGTTATTAGGGCTCTATCTGAAGTGTGTGGAGTAAAGATTTGTTCCCAGGATGTAGGCTCCCTGTTTATCTCTCTTATTGTATCTTTTGCTGAGAAAAAACTTTTTAGTTTGAGTAAGTTGTTCATTGCTGGTGGGACTGCAAACTGGTGCAGCCAATTTGGAAAGCAGTATGGAGATTTCTTGGAAAGCTGGGAATGGAACCACCATTTGACCCAGCTATTCCCCTTCTCGGTCTATTCCCTAAAGACCTAATAAGAGCATGCTACAGGGACACTGCTACATCGATGTTCATAGCAGCTCAATTCACGATAGCAAGACTGTGGAATCAGCCTAGATGCCCTTCAATAGATGAATGGATAAAAAAAAATGTGGCATTTATACAATATGGAGTATTACTCTGCATTAAAAAATGACAAAATCATAGAATTTGGAGGGAAATGGATGGCATTAGAGCAGATTATGCTAAGTGAAGCTAGTCAATCTTTAAAAAACAAATACCAAATGACTCCTTTGATATAAGGGGAGTCAACAAGGACAGGGTAGGGATGAAGAGCTTGAGAAGAAGATTTACATTAAACAGGGATGAGAGGTGGGAGGGAAAGGGAGTGAGAAGGGGAATCGAATGGAAATGGAAGGTGATCCCCAGGGTTATACAAAATGACATATAAGAGGAAAGGAGGGGTAAGACAAGAGAATACAAATGGAACAAATGATTTACAGTAGAAGGGGTAGAGAGAGGAAAGGGGAGGGGAGGGGAGGGGAGGGGGGATAATAGAAAATAGGACAGACAGCAGAATACATCAGACACCAGAAAGGCAATATGTCAATCAATGGAAGGGTAACTGATGTGATTCAGCAATCTGTATACGGGGTAAAATTGGGAGTTCATAACCCACTTGAACCAAACCGTGTAATATGATGTATTAAGAACTATGTAATATTTTGAAAGACCAATAATAAAAAATAAAAAAATAAAAATAAATAAAAAAAAGATGAAGCATCAGTTGTGAGAGGGGATTCCAACTAAAACTACCTGACAGGATATCTGCTGAAGCCAGGCCAGGATGATCAGACCCCACTAGGGGGGAAGTAAGGTGATTAGACTTTAGTCAAGAAGAGAATCTTTGTCAATATGTATGTGCATGCACATTTGCAAGACTTACACATTGCTAAAGTACGTACTCATTCCTTTTTCCTCTGAGTAAACATTAAAGAACCGAAATTATTTAAGTCACAGAGAAAACTGTAGCTATTAAGGGACAATGTGACAACTGAGGTTACATGAGGCCTGGCTATGAAGCAAACCACTGTCCCAAACAGGAGCATGTTATAAAGTCATTATGCTTTAGTCACTGTGACTTCTATGCTGGGACTTGGTGGGTTTGCTTATGAAAAATCCATTATTATATCTTTTGTTTCTCAGATAAGTGGAACTTTGTATACTCCCCATGGCTGTGTCATTGTGAGCTTCTAATAAATGCTGGGTAGGAAAGTCTGGAATCTTGGGGCTTCATCAGCCTCCTCTGGCAGAACTTTTCCAAATAGGGGTTTGCATGTAGTGGCCTTGCTAACCTACAGCAGGCCCTGGAGAGACACAGAATGAACTGTGTGTGCATTAATCTTCCAAGAGCCTCAGCCTTTAAAGATGGGAAAAGCATAGAAAGAAGACAGAGAAATGAACTCACAGGTAGGCAGACTTTCCCACTGTGTAACCCTGAGCAATTCACTAACTACCCAAGAGCACCATTCATATCAAATGAGATAATGCATGCAAATTGCCTAGCACTGTAACTGGCACATGGACATGCCCATAGTGAGAGTCTAGTGTATTTTATTCTTACATGGTATTTCACTTTACCCCATTCAATGTGCCAAATCATTAAGTGTATTTTCCGGGTACAGACACCTTCCAACCAACATATAGCTCATTGACTGTGGGGTCCCAGAGATCAGAGAGTTTCCCACATTCCTGTTCTTCATTCTCCCACCTGCACTTACTCCTCATAGTAAACAAACTAGGTTGGTGCTACTCTGTCCATTGTACAGATGAGAAACTGAGGTTCACCGTAACAGATGTGGTTATCCATTATCTAATGGCTAGTGAGTGACTGAGCCAAGATTAAAACCCAGCTGTGCAGGACTCAGAGTCCAACACCACCATGAAGGTTGCAGTTAAAGCAAATAACCCACAGAATTCTCATTAGTATGATCTATCTCTCCCACAAGTCTGGAGGTAAATACAAGCTCCATCAGTCATCAGCATAGAACCTGGATTCTGCACCAAGAGCACACCTGGTAAACGCCTGTTGAATGGAGTTCCCACAGGAACGTTTTGAAAGCCCTGCTACCTTTCTGTCCTCTTCCAATTCTCCCAGCTCCTGTGCCACATCTGGTTGCTGGAATAAAAGATGCCTTCAGAATGCTTTGGTGATCTATTCATGTAACCAGAAGCACCTCGGTAGAGATGGCACAGTGCAAAGAGTTTGCTAAGTGCTCGCTGCTGACTCTTCAGAGGAATTTCCCAAGATCATTAAGAGAAACAATAGCAGGGGGTTGGTATTCTAATTGGGATCAGAAATTGGACAGCTTTGGAGTTGGCCTGAGAACTGTGAGGCTCTGAAAACAAATGCATGTCTTTCTTCCCTCTCTCTCCTCACTCCCCCTCTTGTAAGAGCCTTTCAGCTACAGTTCCAAGGCTCCTTAGCAACAAAGGCGGGGTGCCCAGAGCCTGGGTGCCTCCGGAATGCCAGCCATTCCCCTCATTAGCATGGAGGGGCCTCATCTGCCTGCACAGTTGGCCACGGGGACCATGCAAAAGGCAAGTGGCTTGGGGGAGGCCCAGCATTTAGCGTGGTTTGTTGGGAAATGGGAAACCTTCACAAAAGTTTCCAAACAAAAGCCATCAATATTATTTGTGAAGCCATCAGACTGCCTGGGTACAATATGGCTCTGACTTGGCCGCATGCTCTCTCCCCAGGTTCTGTGCAAAGGCACAACAGCACCCCCACCCCCAGATGTATCTCCATCTCCAATGCCAGCCTGCTGGAATGTCCCCACCCCCCTCTCCTGTCCTGTCTCTCTTCAGACTCAGTTTTTCCAGGTTGGACAATGGGTGGACTCCCAACTGGCAGTGGGGGTGCCCAGAGAAGGAGAGTTAACAAAGGGTAAATGGTCAGATGGTAGGACAATCATGAACAGATGGCACTGTGGGGAATGGATTCCAGACAGATTCACAGGCAGACTGAGCGCTGACAAAGGCCGAGCAAGACTTATTTGGTGAAGTGCAATTGGCACTGGGTACCAAACCCTTGCACAAAACACACCCGCCCCTCTCCCATACAATCTCCCCCACTTAGAGGAGAGAGACATGGATCCCAGATTCTGTCTCACTGGAATCCCAAAGTACCGGTCAGTAGACTAGTCCCTGGAAGATTTTAAACAGCAAAGCTATTTTTCAGTGTAGAACCAACCCTAAGCAGAATTTCCTTCAGCTTCCTGGTGCTTGGATACCTTTAGTGATATGGCTCTCACTACTTATGATCTTGTCCTCTCCAGACAGCTCCGATCTGTTCTTCTAAAATCGGTCTCTCTTTTAACCTCTTCTCTATCCTCTCTTGTGGTCAGAGAGAATGTGAAGTTTGATTGATGATTGTAAAAGCAGTGATGATCCTAGCCCTGTGTCTGGCCTTTGTAACATCAGGGCTAAACACTTTTAAAACCAAATGAAGAAGGAACAGCAAAGAGAGAAAATCTTGTTTCTCACCTGCAGAACTGAATCAAGTTGGGGAAGGAGTTAAGAGGGGAGGAAAATATAGGGGGACAAATGTATAAGCCAGTATATTGGTTTGCTAGGGTGACTGTAACCAAGTACTACAAACCTGGTCATTTAAACAACAGAAATTCATTGTCTCACTGTGGGGGAGCTAAAAATCAAGGTGTTGGCTGGGTTGGTTCCTCCTGAGGGCTGCTAGGGAGTCTGTTCTGTGCCTCTTTCCAGCTTCGTGTAGGTTTTGGTAATCTTTGCTGTTCATTGGTTTTTAGATGCATGACCTTGGTGTCTGACTTCATCTTTGCATGATGTTCTTTTTGAATGCATGCCTACTTCTGCATCCAAATTTCCCCTTTATTATAAGGACACCATCATTGAATTGGGCCCTCCATAAGGACCGAATTTTAATAGATCACCTTTGCAAAGAGTCCAGTTCCAAATAAGATTGGATTCTGTGATGCTAGGCATTAAGACTTCTACAGATATTTTATGCTGGCACACAATCCAACCTATGACAGCACAGAGAAATAATTGTAACGTGTGGTAAGCACTTTCTCAGATTTTCCATGGGAAAATGAGCACACAATAGAAGAATTAAATGTCTCCACCTGAGTGTCTCTGTAGGATTCTCCTGGGGGAGAAGTACTGGGCTCAGCTAGCATGTTGTCTTTTGCCAGGTAAGTGAACAGAGATGATCTTTTCAAGAAATGGAAAGTGTATGCAAGCCACATAAGTCTCTTTTCCACCTGACAGTTTTTCAAGATTTGTTTTTCTGTCCCTACAACACACACAAACTCCCCAGGGTGGACATACTCTCCCAATTCCCAATCCCTCCATAAGCCAGGATTTAGGATCCTTTCTTCAATGATGGTGCTGTCCCCCAGAGAGTACTAAACATGGGGATCCAGGATGACTGAGAACAGCCCTGGGTGAGCAGACTTGACCCCAGACACTCACAAGACTGGAAATATAAATCCTCTTTTTCATGATGAGTTACTGCCGACAACTGATGGTGTGATTCTTGCCTGAAACTGAAGAACAAATCCACAGGACCTTCCAGTATCTGGACCCCCAAAAGCTGAGCATATTGTATTATTTTTCAAAATGGCTATTGTTCAACATTTGTTTTCTCTCCCTGGAGACTGTATGTTCACACCCATTGATTTCAGAGGTGGCCAGTAACTTGTGACTTTTCTCTCAGGCAGAGAAATGTCAACTCCACCTGATTAAACCCCATTTCATTAGTAAAAATCTGGATACAAGTGACACAGAACTCCCAAAAGTAGCTCTGAAGAACATCGTGCAGTTCTTCTCTGTTCTTTTTCTTCTTCGACAAGCCAGGCATCTCTCTAATAGGATCCAAAGTAATGACAACATGGATCAGAGTAGAAGTCAACACCATGGACCCGTCATGGACGTGAACATAAACAGAAATAAGCCTTTGAACATGAACAAAAAAAAATAAGCCAGTAAGAATGCAAGACCATTTGTTAACATTGCAAAACTTACTGAGGTTTATTTATGCACACCCTGGCAAGCCAAAGAAAAGGGGCATAATTCCAGAGACAGCCCTTTCTATTCTGCAGAGCATCTGTACTCTTCCGGTTCTCTCTCTCTGGCTCCTTCATGGAGTGTATATTTCTCCACCAAAATTATCAGAGTTAGCCAGCTGCCTACCAAATTTCACTCTTTGTCTTCCATGAAGGGGAGAAGAAGGTAGAAAGCAGTCGTTCAGCAAGACTACATTTCTCAGTTCTCCTTTATCTAAGCATGGCTTTTTCAAAAGGTCTCACCAGTAGAATGGGAATTGAAGTAATATCCAATCCTTCCTGGCCGCATATGTTAAGCAGTAGCTGACTTTTCTCTATTCTCTTTGTTTTTCTACCTGTCCTTAAGAACCAAAACCATGTGAATCTTCATGGATTTTCTGATATCAGTAGGTATTCCTCAGAGTGTGTTTCCTGTAATGACAAGGCCAGGTGATAATTCCAGACACATGCTCCAAGTTCTAGTAGACTTGGGACACATCATGTGCTGTATCCCTTTCTCTTTGATGAGTCTTAATATTCAAGGCACAATACAATAAAACTGAAACCAAAGTAAAAAATACTCTTACTCTCATTTAATATAAACATATTTGATGAAAGTACTTTTTATTTCCAAATGACATTTTAGCCTACCTCATAACAAGTGTTTTATACAAGGCACTATGGGAAATGCTATCCTAGAGAGTCTTGGGCACCCCAAGTCTTCCACCTACCTACTGTACTTATTGACCCATCAAATGCATTTAAAGCACATAATGTGTCCCAGATCCTGTGCCATCAAATTCCAGGGTCCTTAATAGGATATCAAGTAATCATGAATAATTGAAAATAGTGACAGAAAACTGCATATTAACTAAATGGTTGTTCTTATCCACCAAATAAGACTAACTGCAGCTTAGTTAACATCTAAACAGAAATAAGCATCTCGTTGCACACCTTTGCCTCACCACAACCCATCCCTCATGCCTCATTTAACACCATCCCTTCACTTTTATTTCACATGGATAAGTGTCTGCTTCCTAAAGGTCTTATGCAGATTTGAGGGATTTTGCATTTGTAAGTGCAATTGTGTTCTTGCAATATCTTTTTCTCTCCTTTTTAACTGTTGGATTCCTGGCTATTCTGTAACATCTAAATCATCTATACTTTGGTAAATTATTTGTACCTTGCTGTACAAAACTTTCCATAACCCGTATCCTGACCTACTACTTTTACCTCTATATGTACAAACTCTGAAAATCAAACAGTCCATCCCAATTAAGTGTCACAACTTCTCCTATGAGGGCTGACCTTGGTTAACACTCCTTACTCAGCACTGGTGACACTTGCCCTTCCATTCAGCATGTGGGAGAGAGAGTGAGAAAGCACAAAGGCAGGAGGGAAAGGTACTGTGCTCTTTTCAGAGCTGGGATTGGGAAAAAGAATAGTAGAAGTTATAGAGAGATGGATTTTGACGCAACTTCCAAAAAGCATACGAACCATCAGAACCAATGGACATGACTACTTGTCTGTGTTATAGGATTGGTCACTTCTTATCCTTAGAAGGACAAAAATCTGTCCATGTTAAAAAAAAAAAAGAATGGTGGTCCCTTCCAGAGGTCATTAGACATTATGGATGATGGAATATTTTGGTTTGGAAGAATCTCTGAGAGGTTGCCCTATTTTGATCACCCAGTGGCAGAAAGAGGAAGAGAAGATACAATTACCCATAGACTGGATGAGTTTTCTCAGGTCTTTTGTGCCATCATCATACTTATAACCACACTAACCCAGCAGAGTCCTACCATTTCTCAACCAAACATTGAATAAAGTCCAGTGCTTAATGGGAGCTTGCAGAGCCTAAGATCCAATCTACCCTATGCCTGTGATAGGAGCAAGTGGGGCTTATTATTCCCCAGGCCTCCTGGAGGGATTGACTTCTGGCCAGGTCAACTATAATGGCCTATGCATTATCCAGGGCATGTTTCCAAGTGTATCCTCTGTCCTCAGAAGAGCACACAAAACTGGTCAAGGAAGGAGTAGAAAACAAGAAGAACGATGACCATTTGAGGATGCAGAGATGAGAGACGTTCTGTGACTTTCCAAAGGTACAAGAAGAGAGAGACAGATGAGAACCTGCCTTCCTTCTACAAAGTTCTCAGTGACCCTTCCGTGGTAGACTTGGCAGTCTGGCTGTATCCTGACTTGTTATCCAACTTCCAGCAGCAGGTTCTGCCCATTGCAAGGGCCAGGCAAGCGGGTGAGAGGAACATTGGTTCCCACATAGCAGGCAGCTCTGGGGATTTGTTTCCCACTACCATGTGGTTCACTGAACCTAGGAGAAGGGGAGGGAACTCGTGAAGTATTTGCACACATGTTGCAGGCAGGTTCTCCGATCTTACCTAACACCTGTAGCAGCCCTCAGAGGTAGAAATTAATTCTGCTTTATGAATGAAAAAAATGAGGCTTAGCAAGAGTAGACTTAAAAAGACATATTCCCAAGTCCAAAGCCTGTGGTGACCCCACCCTTGGCATGGAGGGAGCCATTATGGCCTTTGAAGCTTCTACCAGAGCCTCTTGAATCAGGGGATGGAAAAGAGACGCTCGGCCTTTATATTTCTCTCTTTTGTATTCAATAAGTATTTTCTGAGCACCTACCATGTGCCATACTTCAGCGAATAATTTGAATGAATTTCCAAAGCTATGTCCACATTTCCTTGGTAAGGTTCTTACTCATATTCTACTGACTCACTTGGACTCCCTTCCAATACGGAGCCTCTTCTGGAATTGATCAGTTGGTAATGTCTCTCCATGGCATTTAGGGGGTTAGGAAATATGTGTGTACTCCCATTTCCCCTTCTTCTGGCCCAGTCTTCCTCACTCTGAGAATAGGACTCAGCCAACACCATGTCCCTCAGCCCCTTCTAGGATCCCACCAATGCATTAGTAACCTATTCCTATCTAGATATTTTGGTTATCTGTTGATCTGAGGCCTTCATAAATACTGCAAACAAGCCACACAGATGCTTTAAAAGGAAGCATTCTTCCTATCCTTCTGTCTGTTCATTCATTCACTCACCAGTCTAACATGTACAAATTCTGCACTGTTCTTGGTACTATGCTGGGTACCATCACACAGCAATGAGCAAAGCAGAGTTCATAATGTGTTCCTGAAGGCAGATACTGAAGCTATGGGATACAGCACTGTGTTAGCGCCATGTGAGAGGAAATCGGAGTGCTCGGTCTCAACAGAAGGCTACATGGCTTGGCTTAGTAATAGGACCATGGCTACTGTCAGAGAAGACCTCTTAGAGAATGACTGAGCCAAGTGTTGGCAAAGGAAAACTAAATGGCCAGAATGGGGGTGGGATGTGGGACAGGAAATGACTTTTCTTGATAGAACAAGTGAAATGAATGATGATCCTACAACACCAATCCACCCTCTGTAAACTATGGTTACATACATGTATGATGTTCCAGGGGAAAGGGGTGATCACAGGGTCAGACCTTGAAGGCCTCTAAATGCCCTTCTAAGACACCAAATAAAGGGGACAGGAGGGTGTTGATGGCCAGAGGAATGTTTGATTACTCAGCAACCATTTGGTGAAACAGAACAGCATTAGGGAAAATCCATGACATCCCACTTGTGTGACTTGGAGAAATCATTTCATGTCATTAAATTTCTGTATCTTTATCTGTAAAGCAGGCTGTAAAGTGTCTACTGAGCAGGATTCTCATAAAGTTTGGATATAAGAGACAGAAAGCACCTCACAGAGTCTAACTCTAAATAAGTCTTCTAACGGGGGCCATGCACTTTATCATTCTCGTCTTCTGTAATAACCTGATCACAAAGGGAACTTGCAAAGTGAATGGTCTTCTTTAGGAAGAGCTTGAAGGGACCATGCCATCAGCAGAACGGCTTCAAGGGAGTCACTGACACACAGGAGTGAATAATTTATGTGTTTGGACCACTTTTAAAAGCCCCATTATTATTCCTTCTCCCCGTCTCACAATGATGCTGATAGCTGCAGCACATTAGTTAATTTCATGGCCCTGTTGTGAATCTTACGATATTTCATCCTCCTAATTCGAAATATTCATTCCAAGTGGTTCCAACTTCACAAATAAATAATTCCTGTTGGAAAATGGAGTTTTTCCATCTGCCCAGCCCATTTTCCATCTGTTCTTACAAGCTCATGGCAGGACAGAGCTGGGTCGTGAGGCCCCGTTGATTAGTCCTGATTTAAGAAGGAATGGCTTTCTCCCAGATGGATTGTGCATTAGTGATAAAGATTGGTTTCCACTGTTATCAGTAACTATGTTATGAGACAGTTTTAAAGACCTGGAAGTGGATTGAAAAGTACATGCTAGAGAGAAGGAAGGAGAGAAGAGTCCCACAGGCTTAGCTCCCACTATTAACAGAGTTCTAGAAACTACCCACACCATACATGCATCATTTCATAAGACAACAACCCAACAGGTGTATGTGATGATGTTCATCTGACAGATGACAGAAATGAGGATCAGACAGGCTTAAATATTTGCCTAAAGTCACATATTTCATAAATAGGGAAGCTAGAACTGTTTCCAAACCCCAGTGTCTTTCCACAACATGAAATTCAAAGGAGCACTGTGCTTTTTGAATGGGAAGTACACTGGCAAAGGAATTGTGATTTTTTTTAAATAACCATGTCACATTATAATGGAAGCTTATCCCATGAATTAAGGATGATTCTCCTTGATGAGTCCGTACACTGGCACAGAGCTAGACAAAAGTGAGCCACTTCTAGATAGGATCACTGTACAAAGTCCTACTTTCTTGGAAAGAAATGAGCTATGAATTGGGAAACTTAGGCTCATCCTCTGGATCCCCAACTTGTTATCTTAATGCAAGGACAAATTAACGGTGAAAAGTGTGGCTTCTTGAACTAGAAGGTGATGGTTTATGTTGTGTTGCCTCTTGTGTCAACTTCACAAGGTCTGAGAAGACACAGCTGTGGGGATCACAGAAGAATACAGAAGGGCGTACAGTTTGACAATAATAGGGTTCTGTGCAAATATGAGATGACATTTTATCTTCTATGCCTGCCTGCAACAAGGAGCTTGCATCAGAATATAAGTCTATGTAACCCTTCCTTCACTGAAGAAGTCTGACTACAAAAAAAAAAAAAATATTATCTGAACTAAATGGTGTATTCAGTGATACAGTTGATTTACTTTATCACAGATGGAGCAAACAGCCTATGGACCCATGCCAGCTGTGGCCCACATGTTTAGTCTTGCTATCTGTAACGCATTGAAGAATGTAGATGGTGTGAGCATTGAAACCAGAATGCCTGAGAGTGAAGTCTCAGAAGACAGTTTGTGAGCTTCATATGACCTTAATCAAGTTACTCAATCTTAGTTCCCTCTTCTCTAAAATGGGGTTAACAACGTTCGATTCATAGGGTAATTGTGAACATGAAGTGAGAATACATAGGAATTCTTAGGACGGGGTCCAGGACATAATAAACATCGGAAAAAAATGCTATTTATGGTTCACCCAAAGCATCTGTCTTCCTGGTCCACCACAGTGTGTGCATTCCCACCACTAGAGGGTGTGTCTGCTACCACAATCAGGGATGTTGTGCCTTTGTCTTCTAGTGACTGCAGAGCAGAGATACTTCAAACTATCCCACAGTGCACAGAATCACTCCCCAGAACAAGGAATTTCCAAGCCCAAACACAAATGGTGCTGAGGTTGAGAGCTTTGCATTAGAGTCAGATCAAGATCTAATGACAGATTTTAGGCTAACCTAAACTTGTGGTTTCATAGACCATCTTTGAGATCATATGGTTCAAATATGTTTTTTACTTAAAGTAAAGCTTTGGGGGCAAAGACTTGCCTTCTCCCTCTTATGTTTGGCAATAAAAATTATCTTTCTGTTTATTCTATCCTTCAATCATTGTTCCTAAAAGCACATTCCCCAGATTGATTAGACCCAAGGTCAAGGACATTGGGCTACCAAGTAAAAGAGGTAAAACTGTAGTCCATATTTCTGGGGGCAGTAGCCGAGACACAAGAAGAGGAGAAGTCAGTACATCCCAGGGTATATGCAGTGCAGAAACCAAACTCCACATGTCCTGACCACTCACCCCCAGAGACTGGCATAGAGAAGGGAGGCATGCAGGAAATATTATAATAGCAAACAGCCTGCACTTTGACTTGGAAGCAAAAGACTTGGGTTCAGTCCTGCCTAATAAAATAATGTTAATAAAAGGTACTTACCACAGTGAACAGCTTTTAAGATAAGTGAGACCCAAACTGCAAGTGCAAGCTGTTATTCATGATTAAGATACAGACTTTGGAACCAAAGAGATTGGGTTCAAATCTTAGCTCTGCCAATTACTAGCTGTGTGACCTTGGGGAAGTCACCCAACTTCACTTTGCCAGTTATCTCATCTCCAAATAGGCATAGTAATATTATTACCTATTTCATACTATTGTTGTGAGAATTTAATACAGTAGTATACATATAGTGCAAATAGAAAAGGGCCTGGCTCATTGCAAGTTTTATGCAGAATAGTATAGCTTTTATTGTTAACTGTCCTTTGCCCTTCTACTCTTCCTAATGAAGTCAAAAAGGCAACCAAATTTGTTAACTCTACAAGAGCCAAAAAGAGACCCACTTGTTTTCTCCCAAATTCTGTGATGGTATCTTCCTGCCAAATATTTATTCGGATTAGGAGGCAACAGCGCCCTCTGCTGTTCGGAACTGAAACAGTAACATCACCCCCTCTGGAGGCTTCATTAATATTCTGTCCTTCCTGTCCTGCCAATCTTGCCTTCTGAAAATGCGCTTCCTATACTGATGAAATTGCTTCTGTGTACTAATATCATCAGTGAGGCATTTTCCTAAGCAGCTGACTCATGAATCTTTTTTTC
Organism: Urocitellus parryii; assembly: GCF_045843805.1. NCBI lineage: Eukaryota > Metazoa > Chordata > Mammalia > Rodentia > Sciuridae > Urocitellus > Urocitellus parryii. The sequence goes on along the minus strand of NC_135541.1, from coordinate 42,351,872 downwards.
TATCAAAAGGAACCATCCTTCTAGGCTCCAGTTAGAATTGGAATAGCTGCCTGTTCTCCAGCTCTCAGTAGGTAGCAGGGCTCTGGACCCCCAATCATTGGAGAAGTCACTGGGCATTCTCCCCACCTGGGAGAAGCAGCAGAATTGGAGCATTATGACAAATCGCTCCCATCTACCAATCACTTTGTAACATGGCTGTTTTCAAGGTAAACTCATTTGTCTTGTTGAACAGATGGCAAGAAAAAAAAAAGCTGGATTTTTTTTTTTCTCTATGTTTCTGACTTCCTTCAAAAACTCTATCTTAGGTTCAGAAGGGGGCAAAAAGCCTTTTAACACAGACAGGGCCACACAGACTGAGTAAAGTGGTGTGACCCTATTTCCTCAGAAAGGAGACCAGCATTCATCGAAAATCTGCTATGCCAGGGTACAGGGTACAGTTGAATAAGAGAAATAACTTCTCGTTATTGTTAACTTCTCATTAAACATAATAGGGCAACTATGGTTGAAGACAGTTAACTGTATGTTTCAAAGTAGATAGTAGAGAGGAGTTTGAATGTTCTCAATACAAAGAAATGAAAAATGCTTAATGTGATGAATATACCAGTTACCCTGAACTAATTATCACAGAATGATCTAGATATATAGAAATATTACACTGTTCCCCATAAATATGTAAGAGTATATCAGTTGAAATTTTAAAAATACATATATTTTTAAAAAGATAACCTACCATGCCAGATATTTTAACAAAGTATTATACTATTTCATTCATCCTCACAACAGCCCTATAGTCTAAAGTTTACTGTGTCCAGTTCCCATTAGGAAGCAGTGCTCTGGAGTCCCAATCCCTGGAGTCACTGGGCTGAGGCTGATGCAGGGGCTGAGGCTGTGAGAGCCTTGAGAATGTGAGCCCAAGGTCATAGAAGTTTACAGCACTAGAGAAACTCCAAGGCCAAGGCTCCCCTATGCCATATTGTCTCTCAGAGATGCAAACTGTGGTTGGAGGCCCTGTGGTCTGAGATTGGGAGATCATACCACAAGAGACCAGAGAGAAGGTGCCCAGGAAAAGGGCACCTCTATTCCCTGTTCATAGGGAGCTTCTCAAGGGCCTAAAGTGGGAAACTTTTCTCATCCTTCCCAGGATAGATCCTTAGTCATCAAAAGGGACTCTGAGTCATCCAGGGCTGTCTAAAACATGAAAAATCTCCTAAGTAATGGAACCTACTGAAAAAAATTCCACCAAGTATTTGAAAAAGAAATAATATCAATTCTATGCAAACTCTTCCCAGAATATAGAAAAGGAAAAAAAGTACAGAACTCTAATTCTACCTGAATATTAAAGCTAAGAAATACACACATTGACACCCTATAAATATACACTCAAAAATCCTTAACAAAATGTTAGCAAATCAAATCTAAAAATGCATTAAAAATATAATACAAAGTAAAATTATCTTAGGAATGCAAGGTTGGTTCAACATTCAAAAATCAATCAAAGTTATTCACTTTATCAGTAAGCTAAAGAAGAAAAATTACCCGCAAAGACAGAAATGATGGAGTCTGGCCCTGTTATTCTCCAAATAAGAACCCCCTAGGATGAGACATCCCCAAGGTCACAAATTACTGACAACTCTAGATCCAGAATCCATCCCTCCAGAATACAAAGCTATATTGGGTTGTCCCTCATGCAAGAAGCCACACAAATCTGTAAGTATAGAAGGGAAATAAAACATTCTTCCTTCTCAGCTCTTCTATAGCTGGAAGTGACATGAGTGAGTGGGAGCAAGATGATTCTAGTCCACACCATGCTAGAAAATTCCTGAAGTTCGCAGGAAAAAAAAAAAGCATGACATTGAAGGAGAAAAGTCAGGCAAATTGCAAATATTGAAAATGCGATATAAGAAATCTACTTCAGAGTTTGAGAAACACAAGGTTGTAGCTCTTGGAAAATAATAGTGAAACTAAAGTGTTCCATTATTTTTCTCCAGGCAAGTTTCCAGTAGTTCTTTACCTTGAAAACACTTTCTATCCACATTTCCCTCCCCAAAACATATAAAATTGCATCTCTTTTTCTATCTCTTCCTTTTCTTGGTTCAGAATTCCTGTATCGGGTGTATACAAATTCACTCTGAAGCAATAATCAACAACAAACTAGTCTCAGCCTCAGCATCCTCCAAGTGAATTAGAATTTGGATATGCCTTTTCTCCATGCATTTCCCTTTAGGGTTGGTTTAATTTGTTTTTGAGTTTTATTATTTAAAAGGTACTCAAATATCCAAGGCTTCCAATTATCTCATATTTCTAATTTACAGACAAGGAAAGTGTAGCTCAGGGGATAGGTAAGTTTCTGCCACTCTCCCAACTGTCCGACAAAGCCAAGAATCTGGACCATGCGGCACGGTATACAGAAGTATTATGGCACTCAACCCAACTCACTAGTGACACAAGGAAATCTGTAAACAGTGGCCTAAAAATAGTAATTATTTACAGTTCTTACTGTGTTCTGTGCACTGAGCTACAAATTTTTCTTCAGTATCTTATTTAATCCACAGAGTCACCTGGTGGGGTAGGTGTGATTATCCCCATTTTATTAAAAGATGAAGCTGCAAGAGGTCATTGAACATGACCAGAGTGATGCATAATCAGTAGGTAATAGACTCAGGACATGATCTTAGGCCTGAGGCCAAAACCTGAGCTCATAACCTTTGCATCTGACTACATTCTGGAAAGTCGAGGGTCCTGAAAGAAATACAAATGGGCATGCTGTGGAGTTAAGTATGTGGTGGGAGCTGGGGTGTCAGGAAAGCAGTTGATAAGTGAGCACATGTTTGCAGGAGGGTAAATCAGAGAAGACTGTGAGAGACAATTGACAAATAGGATTTGAAAAGGTATAGAGAATGAGAGATGGAACCCAGGTTTCTAGATGGAGGCTGGGAGCAGGAAAGGATCCTTTTTATGCACATGATTACAATTCTTTTGGGATGGAGGACTTGGTCACTCGGTGTTAGGATCAGGTGCAAGGTGCTTTGCAAGAAATATGATACTGATGGTGAAGAATGAAAAGTTTGATTTCATGTAATTTTTTCATACAAATTAAAGTCAGCATTATTCTTATAAATGCATTGGTTCTTACACTCAATAAACTGGCATTCTCTTGGGAAGATAAAGCAACAAGCAACTGCAGCATAACAGTAAATTCTATGAAAGGGGTAGGAACAAAGCGGTCCTGACCATGGGGCTATAACTGAGGCATCCTGGACAGTGATGCCCAAGCAGAGAGCTGGTTGTGCGTGATGCCCACAAGACAAAGGACGGGGTTATTTAGCAAGGAGTTGATAGCAAGGAAAGCTGTGCCAAGGCCCAGACGGGAAAGAGCCCTTACATAGCTTGTTTGGGAGGCTGCAGGTGTTAAGTACGACAGAAGAGGAGAGAGCAGGTGGGAATTACTAGCATGGGAGGCCAGGGAGCCTACACGGGGTCAGCTCCTGATGAGACTGTGCACCATGTTAAAAAGAGTGTGTAGTAAGGTGCCCTGGCCCTGCACGGGCACGGGCTGGCTTCCCATTGCAGTCAGCAAATCAATTACGCCCTCCACCGACTTTCGCCTTGTGTATTTAGAATGCATGGAGTTCGCCTGCCAAACATCTGCTCTCGCTATTAAGCATGCCATGGTAACCATTGCACTCCCGTGCGTCAGCGCCACCAGGATTGGTAATAATCACAAGTGTCAAAAACGAGAAAGAATGGAGAAGGAAAGCTGTGCAAAATCCAGCGGCAAGATGATTGGGCTGGCAGCTCCGCTCTGGGGCCCCGCCAGCTGCACCTTCTGCTGCCCCTGTTGGGGGCAGGGGAATTGATGCAGCGCTGGCCTCCTCTTGCCCCTTCTGTTGATCCCTCTCCCTGTATTATTCATCCGCTGCTTCCACCGACATTGGAAAATGCGCCGTGCCTTTGCCAGAACAACATATGTGCCCCTGCGCCATTGTGTGTGATAGATAAACCCGCCAGCGCTACCCAGACCCAGGGGCCCTCTGGGTGAAGACCCCGCGTTGACTCAGGCAGGCAGCACGGTGTCTTGGCAGGGGTGCAGTTCTGAAGACAGCCCTGGTTTAGGATTTCAGTGTGGCAACGTCACAGCCTTGAGACCTCCGGCAAACCTCTCAGGCTCTCACCGCCGCCACCACCCCTTGCCTGGCGGCGAAGCCTGGGTGGAAGGCGTGTGTCTAGAGTGACTTGGGGGCTGAGCGAAATGGAGGGGAGAGCACAGGGCCTTCCACAGAATCAGCGGTCAAGGCTAGGCTACTTTGGTTTTCTTTTTAATTGAGCTCTCAAAGAAAATTACGAGGCACCCTGCTGAGAACCTTATTCAATTACTGAAGTTCCACAACTGTAAGGTAGACATCGCGATCCCCATTTTACAGAGAAAAGCACTGAGGCTAGGAGAGGTTCCCTGGCTCTGCAGAGGGCTGGAGCTGGGGATGGCAGGCCTAGCGCATGCTGCCTGCCACACCTGCAGAGGCTTCGCACGTTTAGCAGGACTCTCTTTGTTGGTATTATTTGTAAGTTCCAGTTCTGCTGCTGGGGCCACAAAAAAGAAAAAAGAAAGTGGGGGAGGCGGGGGGAGAGTCTATTTCCTCTTCCAAACAAAAGCCCTTCAGAAAGGCAGAGCCAGCTCCCACCGCCCCGCATCTTCTTTGCAGGGACTAATAGGCCCCTGGACATGTTATCCTCCTATCACTGCCCCCAAGGGACCCTCCACCCTGGCTGGAGCTTGTCTCAGAGGTCGGTCTAGAAATCCGTGCTGCGGGAATGCAGGGGTAGGGGTTATGTCTTCCTTTCCAGCCCTACGTGTCACTGCATGTGGGGAGCACACAGAGTATCAGAACCCGGAGCTGGTAGGGTTGGTGCCATCAACCCCAAAGCTCCGCGTCTGATCGCCCTTCTGCCTTTCAGCGGAATCTGTCTCCAAGCCAGAGAGCGGTAACGTGGGCTCCTGCGCCCTCTTGTGGCCAGGGAGAGAAATCTGCGGGAAATGAGAATCAGGTGGACCGGGAAGAATGGGAGAAAGCCACTGAAGGCCACCGATTGCCACTGATTGTCTTTGTAAAAACAAACAAAACAAAACAATACGTCCCGGCAGTGAGCGGCCGTTTGTTTTGGTCTCTTGATGCTTTGGTGTGAGATGGCCGATATCCCTGCAGCCATCTGTAGGTAAGTCTGCTGCTATTTCTCATGTCAACCTGGAAAGAGGCAAGTATGGGTCCTTTCCCCAAGGCCTGCCTTTAGTAAAATCTCACTTAGCAGGCTCATCCCCACCGTTCTTCCAGCTGTGCTGAGGCCATAAAGAGAAGGCGTGTGTGTAAACACCTGGGCCCAAGCATCCCAAGTAAAGACATGCTCCCTCCCACCTCTGCTCCATCAGTGAGGACAGTGAAGAATATGAGAGCAAGGAAGGGAACACCTGGGGCAGTAGTGGGCAATAGCTAAGAGCATAGCGAGAGCTGGTGCCCAGGGTTGTTGAAATACCCACCACTGGTCCTACTTCCCTGCTTTATGCAAATGTTATCTGGGAGCAGTTCTTTCTCTACCAAAGCTCACTGGGGTATTGATGAAGGAGGTGTCGTAGGTCCTTCCCTTCCTCATAGTCATTGAGTTCTAACATAAAATTTTCACCAGATGGATTTCAGCCATCTAGCTGACTCCTGAGGGACTGAGCTACAGGATTGCTGTGCTTTTATAGTGAACTAAGAAATAGAAAAAGAACTAGCATCAAGTACTCTGCAGTGCTGAACAGATACAGTGCTGACACCATGATTTTCTTCCTTCATTGGCTTCAACAAATCAAGAATGAATACAGAATGTGGAGTTTTTAATTGCCGTCCTTTAGTAGCCTTACAGGTAAGAGAACCTGTGTGTAGGAATCAGGCTCAAATATTGTAGTTGTCTCAGCTCTCAGACAGGATTACAGAGGGACAGCTGTCCCTGATTAAACCTCTTCAGTTTATCAATGTGTCATGAGCCACTGAGTTATAGTCTTGGTTGTAGTAGCTGGGAGAAGAATATGGCCATCACAAAGATGGCCCAGAATGGCTGCCTTGGTCATCTGTGTGCTCATCTCCTTGGTTAGACCCTTCACACCTGTCTGCCACTTCCAAAGGTCCATCCTCTGACTGATATTGTCACTACCTACGGAGCCAATGGTGGTAAATGAAGCTGGAATAGCCCACAGCTCTGCTGGAATACCTTCCCTCTTGCAAAATCCCCCAGAGTGATCACCAGCTTACACAACTTGCTGCTCTTTTGGCTAGTGCCATCTCTCCTCCCTGGATCTCCAGGCTCTCTGAGCATCCACGAGCTGGCTGTGCTAGGAGGATCCATTTACTGGTGTGTGTGGAGGGGAGAAGGAGAAACAAGAGGAGGAAAAAAGAGTGAAGTAAGGGTGACTAGACCATAAAAGACAAGAAATGGGGAGGAGGAGAGTAACAAGGAAGAGAAGAAAAGGAATGATATGAGAAAGACAGCTATAAAATTATTCCAAATATTTTCATCTGTTACCATTCAAATATTCTCAACTGTTCTTTGATTGACAGTTCAGAGATTTTTCTTTTTCTTTTCAGTGATGGAGATGGAAGCCAGGGCCTCAAGCACGCTAGGCAAGCACTCTACCACCCAGCTACATCCCCAGCCCCGGGAGATCTTTTTGAAACCAATGCTTTTTGGAGAAGGAAAGAAGGTGGAGCACCACAAACTTTTTATTGAGAGCTGTGGTATTAGTTTCAGATAAGCTATATCAGGTTCATCTTTGTTGTGTTAAAGTTATATCTGCAGATGGAGATCCCAGGGCAAAATGACCAGCATTGCTGCCTGTTCACATTCCACTTGTTCAGGAAAACAAAGAATGATTCTTGCAATAGGAGTTTGTGACACCATGATCTGGGGTAATCTTGGGGACATGAGACATACTGACCTGACAGGCTGGCAGATTGTCTAGCAGTTTGTCTTTTAACGTGCATTGAAAAAGCTTCATCTTCAATCTTGATCGCAGTACACAAATGATTAGATTTCTTATTTATAGGGAATACTAATAAATTAGATTTTCTAGTCTGTCTAAAAGACCAATATTTTAATATTTAAAATAGCATAATCCCTCCATGTCCACACCTAGAATATCCCATTTCTTCTTCAGCAATAGGAACACGAAATGAACTTTGCCCCATGCTTTAGACACAGAAGGCAGAGGCTTTGCTGAGTATGTTTTCCATCTCATTCAAAATCAGAGCCCAGAAAACCCAGCCTTGCACACAGATACACACTCAGAGACGGCACACACAAAGGCCAGAATCGGCTGCAGGAGGCAGATAACAAGGCAGGTGCAGGCAAGCAGAGGCTGCCACAGCCTGGGAAGGAGACGCCAGCCCCTCGAAGCCCTTGATAACAGAATTCCCATCCCTGCTGCTTGTGGGAGGCCATGTTAATGCAGCTTAAGGGTTATTTTCTCCTTTAAAGAATAGGTCGAGTTTTAAAACCCCATCCTCTTCCAGCCGACAAGCTCATGCTTTGCCAAGCTCTGTTAAACACTGACTCATTGGAAAGGAACAGCCCTTTCCAAAGAGGAAATTGGATGTATATTTGTGTAAACCTCCTTTAAGAGGTTTGCATAAACCCCTTGTGATTACATGGCCTGGAGATTTGTTCCTGGCTTCGTGGATCCTCCAGCAAGAGCTTTCTTTCATGGTTATCTCAGCTCATTCTTAAAACTCGTGTAAGCTTTTGTATCTGGAGTTCTCAGCCTTAACCAGAAACTGCATCTGCTCAAAGGCTAACTGGCTCAGAGATGGAGGCCAAGGTCATATTTCAAGGGGAGTAAAAAAGGGAAGCTTGGGTGTACATTGTAAAAGCAAAATGACTGGTGTGGGGAGCAGTTTTGCCTGAAGAGCTTAGATTTCCTTAATCCAAATAACTTGTGCTTTCAACCACCCACCCCGACACAATCTGCGACATGAAGGTGGTGACTACATGATGAATAAACCACCACCCAGAAAGTTAGAAAGAAATCAATCAAAGGTGTTTGGTGATATGGATAGAAGTTTATGTTGCTTCTTTTTTCCCTCCAAAATGACTTCAGCCAAATAAGTTGGTGTGTGAAGATAGCCACAGATAGCCTTCGTTTTCCTCTATTACCAGTCACCCTTTTGCAAAGAGCATTTGCAAATCCAAATGCTCTTTTTTGTTGTTGTTATTGTTGTTGTTTGTTTGTTTGTTTTTGTTTGTTTTTAATCAGCCCCACTTGAATCTTTCCTGGTAAAACCTACTTAGTCCCTACCTGCCACCATTGAACAGTATTGTCACATTTGCACTTTTTTTTAGAGAGAGAGAGAGAGAGAGAGAGAATTTAAATATTTACTTTTTTTAGTTTTTGGCAGACACAGCATCTTTATTTGTATGTGGTGCTGAGGATCGAACCCGGGCCACATGCATGCCAGGCGAGCACGCTACCGCTTGAGCCACATCCCCAGCCCCACATTTGCACTTAATACATGAGATATGCCGTTAGAGAAGAGCACTATAATAAACAGAATATCACCTTTGAAGTCAGGGATGTCTGTCTTTGGTTCCTAGCTCTGCCATTTGTCAGCTGCATGATCTATCTGCTCCTCAGTCTCTAGGTCTGTAAACTGGGCCCAGTAGGAATGAGAAATATTTGAAGCCCAGGGCTGCTGTGTTGACTCAATGAAACAATACAATAAATACTTTTAAGGTCCCCAGAACATAGCCAGCCTTTCATAAATGTCTTTATGAACAGATAATGAAAAGAATTCCCTGGGAGCCCTTTCGAAGGAGGAAAAGTTGAGGATAAATCGAAGAGCTGTAATGAAAGGTTGATTCACCATCATAAAAAGACTGGGCTGAGCTTACATTACCACCAGACTGAGAATCAATCTTAATAAATATAATTTCTCTGTGCCACCATCTTGCTCCTGCACCAAATAATGATCAGACAGCAACATGCAATCTTGTCCATCACCACACTTCCCAAATAAATCAACCCTGCATGATATGTGTGTGTGTGTGAAGATAGTCACTTCCCAAATAAATCAACCAAAAGCATGATTTCACAATTTACCCAACTAACACCAAATCATGTCTCATGATCCTCAGAATTCACCTATGTTCCTGGACTATCACATCAAGTTCACCACAGCTCACTTCTGCCATTCCACAGATCCCAGAACAGTCACACCCAGCAGGCACAGAGAAGAAGCATTTGGAGATGGGCAAGTTGTCTAGACAGAAGCTAGACAGAAGTTGGACCAATCTGACAGTTGGTGACCACTCATTATACCGTTTATTCTGTGTCTTTTCTCACAAATGTAATAAATCTCTTCTTGTGTTGGAGGCATGCAGTTGGAGTAATCAGCCTTCTGAACTCTGTTCCATATCTACATTCACTCTCTAGTTGATTTCATCTATCTGTGGGTTTCTGTATCACCTACATCTAACATTTCCCAATTTATATTTCCAACCTAGCCCTGTCCTCTGCCTACAGATATCCAACTCCTTGTTTGACATCTTCATTTGTCTGCCCAAGAGCTGTCTCAAACTTCACAGTTCCAGAAATGAACTCCCAACTCTCCACCACCATCACCGCTCCAAACCTTCTGGAAGAAAATGACAATTTGGTTAATCACGAGAGTCAATCTTCATTCCTCTATTTTTCATATATATCATATTTGTGCTATCAGTAAATCCTATAAACTGTCATCTTAAAAAGCATCCTCTATCTGACATATTCTTGTGATCCTCCAAATATCGCTCTGGCCTAGGCTCCCATCATCTCTTATCTAGATTATTACAATAGACACTTAAGTAGTCTCATTTGTCAGTATGATCCAGTCCTAATAAAAAATATCTCCCCACCTAGCATGAAAAGTTCATCTCTAAAGATGTGAGACAAACATTGTGTACAGAGAAATAAAAAGTTGTGCTCCATTTGTATACAATGAAATGAATTACATTCTGCTGTCTTGTGAACTAATTAGAACAAATAAAAATAAATAAATAAAGACACTTGATATTAATTGTAATAAATAAATAAATAAGAGGTAAGACAGATCATGTTTTTCCTCTGTTTGATACCCTCCATTGGTTTCCCATGGCATTTGGAATGAAAACACCCAAATTTTGCTGTATGAATGTAAGCATTTCTTGAGCAAGTTTGTAATATGGAATATTCATTCTAATTTTTTAGAGAAAGAAAAATCAGGATCTAAGGAGACATTCGTCTAGTTGGTAGTCAACCAATGTAACTTTTCTATATTTGGAAAACTTCCCATATGATGCAAAACCATCTTCACAAAGTAGAAGCTGGGACTCAATTTTCCAGTTTCTCCTACAACTAGAATATAGCCATGTGCCCAAGGCTCTGCTCATTAGTTGCATCTTTGCAAGATTTTTATTCACAACATAAATTGTCAGGAAGTAGGCATTGGCAGAGTCCATTCATAGAACTGAAAGGAAGAAAGAGTGGTGGTAGTAAGCTTCCAGGAACATCAGCACTGACATCCCACCTGGAGTGTTCACATGCCAGGTCTTGGCGGAGGCGAGATGGATTCCAGCAAGGCAAATGGGTGGTGTTTGGGCCCTGTGCCCTCCGGGCCCCGTTCTCTATTCATTTTGGAGACTCTTTGATCTACCTACTATGTTTTTATACATTTTGCTTAAACCAGCTCAGATGACTTTCGCTTATTGCCATGACTGATCACACACCAAACACTACTCAGCATGTCAAAAAAAAAAAAAAAAAAAGGATTGCCTATACTTTCAAAAAGAGACACATTCTTGGGCCAAACAGACATAAACTTGTCATCATTAATATCTGATCTCACCTTTCAAGATAGGTATCAAACAACAAGTGATTTCAGGTATCAAGTAACATAAGTTAGCCCCATTGGTTTTCTTTATAAATTTCTATTATAAATTCAAATTTGTAAAGTATTTTACTAGAAAAATGCAAAGAGAAGTTCATGAGAGATCTTATGCTAAATCCTCATTTGTAAAGTTTTCCAATAAAAATGTGAATGCTGCCTTGTGTCCTGGTGAGAAAAGCTGCCCAGAGGAAAGGTTGCTTGTCCAGGACCAGAGGGCTGTTTATTGGCTTCTCCAGGGCTGGAGTCCAGGTCTCCACTCCCAAGTCCACACCTTCTGAGTTTCAAGATGATGTCTTGATTGAAAACGGGACTAGAACTTACACACCAGTGTTCACAAGAGCCAAAGGTGAAAGCAACCCAAATCAATAGATGAATGGATAAACAACCTATAGCATATACATAAATGGATTATTATTAAGGCACAAAAGGAGCGAGGTTCTGACACATGTCATAACATTGATGCACCTCGAAAACACCACACTAAGTAAAATAAGCCAGATACAAAATGGCAAATGTGTAATTCCTCTTTGACAAAACATCTAAAATAGGCAAAATTTTAAAAACAGAAAGTAGTTTAGAGGTTTCAAGGATTGGAGGAGAGATACGGGGGTGAGTTATCATTTCAAGGGTATGGAGTTTGGAGTAATAAAAGAATTTTGGAATTAATGGCAATAGTTGTACAAAATTGTGAATATAATTAATATCACTGAATTGTACACTTAAAAATGATTAAAATGTCAAGTATCATTATGTGTATGTATATATTGCTGCAATGTAAAAATTAATAATATCCAAAAGTTTGAAGTGTATACTTTATTTTTTAAAAATTTTTGTAGTTGTAGATGGACAGAATGCCTTTATTTTATTTGTTTGTCTTCGTGTGGTGCTGAGGATCGAACCCAGTGCCACACACACACGGCATGTGCTCTGCCACTGAGCTACAGCCTCAGCCCTGAAGTGTACACTTTAAACGGGTAGATTGTATGTGAGCTTATACACATATAAATTTTTGAACTATATCTCAATAAAGCCATTTTAAAACAAAATATTCTGGATAAAATAGAACAATTCTGAAGCATCAAAACAGAAAAAATATGTTGTCTCATCAGTTCTCACTTATTAGAGACATTTAACAGTTCATTAAGAAAATAAAAAATAATCTCATTTTGAACAATACAATGCACCCATTAAAACAACAAGGTTGCAAAAAGCTAGAATGGACTGTTCTTAGGTGGATGGAATAATTGTTTTGTTTAAAGGTCCTACAGTGGTGCCAAATGTCCTGCACTTCTAAACTTGTGGAATAGTGGCGACATGGTGTTCTGCTCCATGGTGGCCCTGGGGATATTCAGATTTCAATCCCAACTCTACCATTTACTTAATGTACTGCACTGTGTCTTGTCACTTGTATCACTGTTCAGTTACAGCATCTTGAGCACGTAAATGTCAGTCTCCACAGAACCCAGGGCTTTACTCTGATTCTATTCCCATGATTTGGTCCTTCTGGGATTAATAGTTTACTCTTCTTTTATTTGTTTAGTTTCCAATATCAACAATTCTAATGCTTTACTATCTGACTATAAGTCAACTCTGAATAGTATTTTTTATAAGATCAAATGGTACATAAACCCGCAAGACCTGCTTTTGCTCTGGAGCTACTCCTTTGAATCTCTTCCCCTGTTCCTGTTCCAGTGGTTGTTCTCAGCCTGCTGCACGGGTGCCCTCTGGGGCTTTCCTTTGTTGCTCTCATGGTTTGAGTTCCAGGATCAAGAGTCATCTAGATTATAGATTTACATATGCCTAGGTCTATCCCTTTTTTGGTTTAGGTTTGGTACAGGGAATTGAACCCAGAGGCCCTTAACTACTGAGCCTTTTTTAAATTTTAAGACAGAGTCTTGCTAAGTTGCTTAGGACCTCCCCAAATTGCTGAGGCTGGCTTTGAACTTGCAATTCTCCTGCCTCAGCCTCCTGAGCCATAGGTCTACCCCCCAAAGACTCATTGCAACATGGCCTTACATAGCTTCCTAGGTAGTGATTTTTGCAAGGTAAGTAAATTTTAGAAATGTACATTTTTGAAAAGTCTCATTCTGCCTTCATCTTTTAATGACACAGCTTCATTGAGATATAATTCACACACCATAAAATTTTCCCATTTAAAGTATACAATTAAATGTTTTTAGAGTATTGACAAAGTTTTGCAACCATCACCAAAATCTATTTTTAGAACATTTTGTGACTCCAAAAAGAAACCCTAAATCCATCAGCATCACTCCTTATTTTTCACCTTACCCTACTTCAGTCACCATGAATTTATTTTTCTAGAAATTTCATCTGACAGCAATCATATAACATATGGTCTTTCTTCCTCTAGAGAGGTTATTGAGGTTAATATATTTTCAGGATACATCAGCATTTTATTTTCCTTTATTGACAACATTCTATTATATGGCTATAACATTCTGCTTATCCATTATTGGTTAAACATTTGGATTGTTTATACTCTTTTGTTATTCTTAATAAGATCTATGTATACTACATACTGATTTCTACAGAAACTCTAATTTTAAGATTTTGAGGAAATTTTAGATTGCTTTCCAAAAATGGATGGAGAATGGTTCATTTTTGTAACATAAAAGTCACTGAAACCTATGGAAAGAGCAGACGTGAAAAGAAAGAGAGTAATCTTCATGACAGTTCTTCAATGAGCAGGAGTGACCAGCAGCTAGCTGGACAGTGAATCTATGCAGCACAGCAGAGTAGAGTGGGTGGGTGCTTCAGAAGAACTGTGATTGTAGGAAAGAGAGAGAGAGAGAGAGAGAGAGAGAGAGAGAGAAAGAGAGAGAGAGAGGCGCCACAAGGAGCCACGGGACAACTGCTACCTCCAATTCCAGTTCTACAGAGGGCATGCGAGAAAATAAAGAGCTAACAGGACTGTAGCCCAGTGACTGTGGGGAAAGCAATGTCCCCTGGTTGAAGCTGGTTTCAAGTAGAGCAAGAAAGCAAACTTTTTATCATTCAGATAAAAATGTTAAGGACATGGGAGTTTTGCTAATGGTAAATGGTGAAATCCACAGGGCAGAGCAGAAGCATTGGGTGTAAGGTTTTTCAAATCAGTGGAGACACAGAAAGGTCTGGAGATACAGGTCCAGGTAACTTGGGATGAGCCTGAGACACTGACCTCTGGTGGCAGCATTCAGAGTAGCAGGGCAGAATGGAAGTGACCGTGAGGGTCTGTTAGCAGAAATCCAGTGATCAGTCCTAATTTTAGCCTCCGTCTTAGAGGTATTATTTGGCAGCTCTTAGTAGTAAAGAGAGAAATATTCAGAGTAGGAAACCTTATTGTCTCATCAGGAGCACAGAGCTCTGTGTTTCTTCCCATCACTGTAAATCCTGCCGAGCAGGGTGCCAAGGCAGTATGCCTGGCATTGCTCCTTGGGCTTCCAGCTTCCAGAAGGCTGATGCCATTGTTTTATCTGATTCTTTGAGTATTACTTATGGAGTATTTTAGGGTCATTTGTTTACCATGATGTTCTGAAATTGTAAAATAACGTGCCACCATGTAGATCTTTTCGACCCTTGTGCTAGATACTCAGTAAGCCTATAGTGTATGTGTGTGTGTGTGTGTGTGTGTGTGTAAATCTTTATTATAGGGAATTTCCATTGTGATTAAAAAGGATGCATTTGAAAATTGCTGGAAGATCTGGGTGCCTGGGTAGAAGGGAATGGAGGGTGTCACTCCAGACTTTGATTAAACCCTCCTCATTTCAACATGGCTCCCCGCTCTCACGACAGTTCTGCCAGGTGGTCTCAACTTTGGAGGCTTTATGATTCAGCTTCTCCACAGAACACACATGCTACTTCTTGGAAGAGGAAAGGAAGGATAGCTACTTGATGGCAAAGGACACTAGAAAGGTGTGGTTACATAGAAGTAGAAAGAACATGACATTCTTTTTAGCTTCATGCCTTACCGCCCCCACCCCTGGCAGCTGATCCTTCAATTTCTACCTCTTTCCAAGGTGCTGCAGTATGAATTGAATTTCTTTTTGCTGTCATTTCCCTTCTGCAGGTGCTGGTGTTCAGCCCTTGCCTCTGTTAATACCTTTCTTGTTTTTCCCTCCACAGACCAGTTATCTATTGTCATGTTGAACAAACCGTTCCAAAACTTGGTAGTTTAGAACAAAAACAACTATTTTCTTTTCTCTCATGGGTTCTATAGGCCAAAATTTCTGGAAGCACTCAGGTAGGGTCTTTCATGCAGTTTTAGTCCAACAGTGTTAGAGCAGAAACGATGGGGAAAGCCAGGCATCTCTCTCCACGCATCTTAGGACTTCTCCATGTGCTCTCTCCACACGGGTCACCTTTGGTGGCCCAAGGTGGTAAAGCCTCTTTCATGGTGGGTAATGTTCTAAGAGCTAAGCAGAAGCTACAGGCCTCCTGTGACCCAGCTTCAGAGTCACCAAATGCTACTTCACCTACCAGCTTTTAATTTGTTCTACCATTTACCGGATTCCAGGGGAGGAGGCATGGATACTCCACCTCTTACTACAGGAGAGATGGGTAGTTCCCAGCATGATTGAACTGCTGCATGCCCTTTAGAATTATTTTTTACTTTTTGTGTTTTTTTCAAGAAGAAGAGGTTAGAAACTGCTGTCATTCAGAGCATGAATGTAAGCTGCCAGCCTTTGAAACAGCAGGTAAACTAGTTACAGTTGGAATTAATTAGCATTTAGAAAACCTGAATGCGGTATCACACCAATGTGAGGAAATTCCTGTTGTTCCTTGCAAATTGCTTCATCTATTAAAATTATTTTGTGCACAAAGACAAAAACATAGCCAAACACTTCAACATTCTAAAATCAGTCCCCTGCTTTGTCTAAAATACTATATTCGAACACATAAGCTCAAGTGTAGAATCCGATTTTTAAAATGCCAGAGTTTATTGCATTCAGGAGCACAAAATAATTTCAAATTCAGATGGGCCATTCAGTGTTAACTTTCTCATGTTCGTCACCAGCACCAATACATACAATGACTCTGAAGAGATTTGGATCATTTTTTTTCTTTTTATCTTTTATTTGAAGATTATTTCTAACTTAGAATAAAGTTGTAAGATAAAAATAATACATAGAACATACGTATACTCTTTATTACCATTTTGACTAATTTGCCATTTGTTTTATCATTTGAGGGTACTCTCTCTCTCTCCTTATATGTATACAGCTAGGTAGATAGTATGCATCCATATATAATATCTGTATCTATGTACATATATCTGTATATGTGCATGATATTTTTTCTAAATCAAATGCTAATAAAATTGCATAAGGTTGTATATATAACATATGCACCTCTCTCTCAAATCCCTCATGAAACACACAGACACATACATACAATGTCCTTTATAATGTTTTTCCATGTGACATCTGTTTAGTTTTCTTTAAACGGGAACATTTCCCCAGCCTTTCTTTCTCTTTTAAACCATTAACATTTTGAAGACTAAAGCCAAACCCTTCTCCATTGTTTTTTTTTTTAAATAAAACTTCCTCATTTCAAATGTATCTGATATTCCCTCAAATGTAGATTAAGTTTATATAGTCTAGACCATAATACTACATCAGTAATGTTGGATCATTTTCTGGGTATTAAAATCAAAGGCCTAGGAACGTGCCCCTCATTGATGATGTTTATTTTATCGCACAGCCCAGGGGTTGCTTACTGTCTACAGTGTGGTTGGTATTTTTTTCTATGCAAGTGAAAAGCAATTAGTGGAGAGACACTTTAAGATTATGCAAATACCCTGCTCATCACCTTGTCCCCTTAGATTTAGCATCCATTAAAGATTCTTGCTTGAACCATTCATGATTCTTGCCTGAACCAGTCTTTATTTTCATAATGTCGTAAAATGATGAATTTTGGAGTCCATCCTTCCCTCCCATTAGCATTCTACTGTAAGCAAGAGCACTTCCTTATCTTCATATATGTCTGAGCACATACATACACATGTAGATATACATAAGCTATATATATATACATACACACTACTGTGTGTATATGTATATATATATATATTAGAAATCATAAGACAAAACTGATACCTCTAATTCTAGCCCTTCTCCAGGGGGCTTTCATGAATTCCTTTGTTTTTATATTTCCATATCGCTTCTTTCACAGTGAGAATCTTGGTTTACCCCCAAATCAAGGCTTGATCCTATAATACCTTTAAAGTATTTCAAGAAGTGCTTTGCCCATACCTCTGCAAAAAAAAAAAAAAAAAAAAACGAATCTACTAATTAGAGTTTAGAATTGGTTTTGCATTTCCCCTCCCACTCGACCCTATGCAAGACTGATGGTACACAATCAACTATTGTGTTCTTGCATTACTTAAGTGAATTATTTTCCCTCTTCAGCATGATTATTTTATTCTTTTTAAATAAGGTGACGCCTTCGTTTACCCTTTTTTACCCCTTGTCATCTATTATCTGCTATCTTCTCCTCTCTCATGTCTATTTTTATAACTTTACTCTCACCTTAGTGAAGTTTGGGGAGATATTAAGATAGATAGGTGGATAGATAATTATCTACCAAATTAACTGAACCTAGGTAATTTTTAAACATATAAATCAAATTAAATTTGTATTTGTCAGAATAAGCTTAGTTGTGCTCCAAGAATTCCAACATTTCAAACTTAGTCTTGTTTGTTTTTTCTCAGTCTCTGTACATGTGCCATGTGGATCAGCTAGGTCATTACAGTGACTCAGAGATTGAGAATGATGGAGAAACCAAGACAACACACACTTTCACAAGTGACAATCTAGGGAAAAGGGAATGTGATAAATAAGACACTGATTCCCAAAGCTTTTACTTGACTGGGACACATGCCACTCCTCACACCCCGCTAGCCACATTTAACTTAAAAGTAGACTGGAAAGTATAATCCTACCATGTGACCAGAGGACAGTCAGAACATTCCTGAACAGAACTCTGGGCTACAGCAATATTCCTGGTCCCAAGCCCTCAGTGACCTCCTAAAATAAAACCTGACTTCCTTACTTTGGCCAAGATCTCTGCACAAGATGGTCTTGCCCATTGCTGGGGATCCACCTAGCACTCTCTCCCTTGGACTGCACTCCAGCTGTTTTTCTAACTTAGAGCTGTTTACCACAACAAGAACACTTTGCAGGGCTTCCCCCACCTGGAATGCTTTCTCCAAGTCCTTAGTATAGCCTAAGGACTGTGTATTTAGGCCTTCATTCAGGTACCACTTCCTCAAAGGGGCTGTCTCTGGCAATGTACGCCCCCCCACACACACAACATGCACTCTGCTGCCTTTTTCTGTTTACTTTTTCTACATAATTGTCTTTTATAGCAATTTTCAATGCCCTAAAAATTTTTTTCACATATTCATCTGTTACCTTTACCTTTGCCTTTTCCCTCCAGAATGAAGGTAGTTTGTTATGGTATCTTTATAATTCACCACTGCAGCCCTAGGGCCTAAAACAATGTCTAGCACAGAGGAGGCTCTCAAGAAAAATGTATTGAATGCATGATGGATGCTTCTCACACTCATTTCCAGACCACAAGCCCCACCTGGACAGGTACTGAGAGCTTGGTGAGCTTACACCTAGAGTACTTATCTGGACTCTGACAGTCACAAATGGTTTGACCTTCTTCACCTATTACATTTTATCTCACCTGTACTCTCCCATCAGGAAGAACAGCTGAGCAGGCTACAGGAGCACTGTGCCTGAACCTTCTAGGTTTTTCTCTAATTCTACACTCTTATTCCTCTCAACTCTCTGACTGTACAAACTTTGAGTTTTACTCTCTGCAAGGTGATAAACATCCTTTTTTTGTGCTGGGTTCAAAGTCTACCTGAACCTCTCTGTAGGTGAACATTTGTTTGCTTATTTTACTGCACGAATGCACTTAATCATTTCTATGAAATGACATTTTGTGTACATATATCAAAATATCACACATACCCTATAAAAGATACTATAATGATTTGTCTATCAAAGTAATATTAATACAAATTTTAAATAAAATAAAATGAAAGTTAATAAAGACATACTTTTTAAAAGCAGGAGGGACTATGTCATGTTCATTACTATATTCCAAGTGCCTCTGTGCATTGGATGTGGCCTGATGTACCATTGTGGCTCAACAGATTTACTGGATGAATGAATACATGAAGGAAGGGGTAGATCCTGACTTATATTTGGTATATATAGACTGAGAATCTATTTTCCTAATACATCTTGCAAGACATTGAGGACTCAGAAAATGAGCTGTCTCCAGTCTAGAGTTGCTTCTGATTCCCACTGTTTTTGCCTTCTCTCGTTCTGCCTGAGTTGCTAAGCAGCAGTCTCCCACATCAGGAAGGATCATCCTAATACCCCTCTCAGCTGTCCTCACTGCCTCCAACACCAGTTAGTGGATGCCTGGTAACTTCACCTGGCATTCTGCAAGTTGGCATCTGGATTCCCCACCCCTAACAAGTCCCATGCCTCCTCTTGAATCTGCCATTGCTAAGCACCAGCTGATGATTGCCCAGACAGAAGCCATCTGCTGGTTATTAAGGAAAGTTAAATAAGCAAAGGAGCTCCAGGGAAGTTTGGGGGGAGGGGGGAAGACACCATATGCACAGAGAATTGGCAATTGGTTTGCTCCTGTAACACGGGGTTCATTATGGTGATGGTAGGCACGCTTCCTTCAGGATCACTCAGTTTATTGGCTCAGGAGAGACCTTCTGAGAAAGCCTGTCCTCATGCTCCTGCCCCACAGAACTTCATTACTTCTGTCAAGACATCACTACTATCCATGTCAGGACATCTGAGTCACAGACTCACTGAGGACCAGGGTGATCTTGGTTCAAGGTGTCAGTTCAATTCAGACCATATACTATTTACTGAACTTTGTGTTGAATAATCAATGGTGAGCAAAACAGAGAGTGTCACTCTTTTTATGGTGATTATAATAGAGTGGTCAAAGCCATGGTTAAAAAGGAAAGCAAAGAAGGAAATTCAATCAAAAGTCTTTCTCAGAGGGCAGGAAGGGTCAAAATCAAGAATGTCAGAATCAACACTTAAAAGATGAGCCAAAGCGCTGATAATAAGCTAAAGAATCAAAGTTAGCTTGAAATGGAATGGGGAAATAGCAAGTCAGGAGAGAAGCCAGAAGGGTTCTGGGTAACAAGACTAAGATTCTGGGAGTTTCCTTTTAATGAACTTACATTTCCTTGTGCCGAATGTTTTTCTTTTTTTTTTCAGATACAAGACAGACTAGTTCATAGGACTGAGTATTCCTTTAGTATTTGTCAATTGACTACCATGCACTGTATCTTACAGCATGCGATCTGAAATAGATGCATAAAGAGACCAAAGCCCAGTTGTAGGGCTCTTATAGGCAGATGTGAAAGATAAGAAGCACATACAATGAGGTATTAAGACACACAAAGAAAGTTCTGTTTTAATTATCTTGTTATGTTTTGGTTTGGTGTTTGCTTTTTTGCTTTATTTTCTTCATGTTAAGAACCTTAAGAGAAATGCTTTGGAAGGTTGAGTTGGAGGACTATTCATTTTGAACTTAACTAATAGGAAAAGTGGCATTTTTCTAGGCCTGGGTGCCATGCAGTAGTCAGACACACAGACGTGTAGTCAGGGAAATATTAGCAATAAACAAAGAGGAAGTGGCAAAGCAAGATAGTATAGTGGAGAGTACCCACCTGTGGCAACTGAAATGAACCTGGTCAGCTGTTGACCCTGCTACTTAGCAACTGGGCAAGTAACTTAGCCAGTTTTGGGGATCATTTTCAAAAGCAGCTATCACAGTGGCTCCTAGACTCCTTACAAAGCAATGGCTCTATTCCCTTCTTCAAGAGGAGAAATCCAGTTCCCTCCTGCAGTTTGGGCTGGTCACTTGCTTTGAGCAATAGAATGTGGCAGCAATGCTGTACCAGTCCAGGCTCCTGTGTTAGGAAGCCTCACAGCTTCCACTCCCTTCTGCCCTCTAAGAAACCAGCTGCAGAGGGAGGCACTCCAGCTAGACACCTCAATGGTGGACAGCCATGGGGACAGGGAGATAGTTGGAGGAGAACTGAGGAGCAG
Source organism: Urocitellus parryii (assembly GCF_045843805.1). NCBI lineage: Eukaryota > Metazoa > Chordata > Mammalia > Rodentia > Sciuridae > Urocitellus > Urocitellus parryii. The sequence continues at coordinate 42,330,838 of NC_135541.1, read as the reverse complement.
CAGCAGACAGCCAGCACCAAGGAGACCCACTTGGATCTCCCCATCTCAGATGAGACACAAGATTGTACATCAAAGACCTGAGATGAGCACTCTTGCCAGGCTCTACCCCAAATCCTAACCTGTTGGATTGGGAAAAGTGAAATGACTGTTGTTTTAAACCAATAAGTTTGGGGTGATTTAGATACTGGCTACAATTGGTGAATAGCCCAAGTATCAAGTTCATTCTATAAACATCACTACCACAAGAGGTGGCGGAGTTTGGTTAGCACAACAGAAAAACTCCATGTGTATCCAGGTGTAAGGGACTTACATGCCCCTGGAGAGGCTTAGGGAGTAAACGTCAGAGAAGCTAAAACTGAAGACAGCCTGGGGAATGGACCTGGGCTCTAAGGAGCTCATCATGGGCTGACAAACCATGGAGAACTCTGAGAAGCTCCTGCCAGTGGTGCTGATATATAGCAGCAAAGCAAATGGTTTTGAGAGTTGCAGGGAACCCTCTGGGAATTCTGCATCTGCCCTTCTGCTTCCCAAATGTCCTCCTAGTGCTGCTATTGGCAAGTTGTAACTCAAAACCATATGGAAATGGGATCCTGGGAAATGGAGTCCATGGTTCCTTAGAGCCCTTAGAGCTAGGGATGCTGAGTTGACAACAGACCATTCAGCCAAGGTGCAATTCATTGATTGTTAAAATCAACTCTTAATTAAGACTTTGAATTGGACCACATCCCTTTCCACCCTAGAAAATCAAGTAAAATCAGATGTTAGAGAATAATAACAGGGTTTAAAAAACAAACAAAAAAATACAAAATATCTAACACTGTCAGCGGGGTATTTCCTTCCTTTTTCACCTGAAAGTCATAGGGCAGACAATAGCAGCAGTGGAACTGAGGCCCTGAGGCAGGACATTAAAAAGAAGACCCCTGAAAAGGAAGAACAAAAAAAGGCTTCCAGACACAGGACATCACAGAATAATCACAGAAGAATAAAAGAACAGAAACAAGAAACACATTTCAGTAGTCAATTTGGAAAAAGGGGGTGAGCAAACTGGTTGTTTTCAGTTGTTCAGAACTCTTGGGATAAAATGTAATTTAGAATATTTGAAAGCAAGGGGTACCAGCTTTCTAGTGGGTTACACATTCCTAGGGGTTTCAGTTTTTAAACTGTACACATGCAAAGCCAAAGGAAGTACGATATTCCTCCCCCAAAATAACTCAGGCTCTTGGTAATAGAGATACAGAGACACACAAAAGATTTTAGATGGGTTTTCAAAGCTTATGTAGATTTCTTCAATTATAGAAGGAGGCAAAAGGCATTCCAGACCATGAGATCATGCAGAAGCCAAAAGGATGAGCACACTTAGAGTGTACAGGAAGGAATAATGCCCTCAGGATAGGAAGATTAGCAGGCCCCAGACCACAAAGGACTAGGAATACTGTGCTTTCTAAGGAATTTGCACCTTATCTTGTATCCTTATCAGTTTAATCAATGAGTGTTTTCCACAAACAAATGCCAGAGCATTGTTTTACTTCTGTAGTTACAAATTATCACCACATAGGGGCGATAGCAACCCATCGAATCCCAGAAGCTCCTGGGCTCTGCTCAGAACTTCAACCTATTTACCTCTGAGCTGTCAATCACTGAACTAGATTGCTGTTCTGTGTTGCCTCTTTGGGAGAAAGGACTTTTTATAGAAAATTATGGTGTTTTATAGGTTTCCACTAAATAGTCTTTGAGATTCCCCAAATCAACTTCTACTCTGTTATTTTTTTTTATTTTTATTATTTTATTTTTTTTTAGTTTTCAAACTACATAGATGACATTATCCAGGAGTTGGCAGGGCAACTACTGACAGACCCTGTAAACACCATTTCTTTTACAAAATTCAGCATACCATGTAGCCTAACCCCATGCCTTCCATTTTACAGATAAGAAAAATAAGCCCTAAGGAGGGGCATGGCAAGAAAAAAACTAGTATAGTTGGGAAACAAAAGTAGCTAGAGAGTTGGAACAGCATAGTGACCAGGAAACTGACTGCTAGGTTAGAATCCTGTCTGCACCACTCGATTCATGAATAATTTGGGAGCAAGACCCTTTACCCCTGTGCCTCAGTTTCCCCTCTCACCTTTCTCAAATTAAACTAGTTTCAAAAAATGCTTTTAAAATGTTTCAAAGCTTTCCAGTAATCAATAAGAGCCACATCATTAGATGTTATCATTATAATTTCAAAGATTATATTTTTATATTTAGAAATTGTGCTGGTGCTATTGTAAATATAAGGTTTTTTTGTTATGTGTAAATTATTCCATTTTACCTTAAGAAATCTACTCCTTTATCTTTTTAAATATTTGACATACTTACCTTAATGTCTCTTTCAGATTGCTCTAATTGTCACCCCTACCCCCTCCCCCTCCCCCATTGCTTCTTACAGTGAAAATTTTTCTTGTTTTTTTTGTGTTTTTTTTTAATTCACTGACTCAAGCAACAAATATTACTTGGTTTTACTACATGCTAATTATTGACAATTCAACAGTGAACCAGAGCAGATACCCTGCCCTGCTAGAGTTAACCCACTAAAGGGGAGAAGAGGAAGAAAGAAGGATTAGAACAAGTCATACACTGCATGGGAATTTCTGCTCTAGAGGAAAACTAAAGCAGGAAGGGGAGGAATTGAGGTTTACACAGGGAAACTGTAGAAATCCTCACTGAGAGATACTTTTTGAGCAAAGAGCCAAAGGAGAGCAGGCAGCAAGTCATATAGATGTCTTGGGGTGGAGCTTTATAGGCAAAGGAGAGCAGGTGCAAAGACCCTGAGTCAGATGTGAGCCTGGCACACTGGAGGCGGAAACATGACTATAGGAGACTGAAAAAGGATGAGAGCCCAGACAAGATCAGAGAGATTGCAAAAGGTTATGGAGGCCTTTCAGGATTGGGACTTTTACTAAGAGAAGAGAGGCCAGTAGGCAGCCATCTGAGCAATTTATGATATGATCTGATTTTGTTTTTAAGAACTGCTCTGGCAGGGATGTGCATGAATGTTCATAGGGCAATCACAGAAGCAGGTAGACCTGGATTTTGCAACAATACATCTGAGAGGTCAGGGTGAGTTGTGAAAGTATATTAGCTGTGGAGACAGTGAGAAATGATTAGACTTTGAATGTTTCAAAGGTAGACTCAACTGGATTTGCTGATTTACTTTTAAAGCGTAAGAAATAAAGGAAACAAGGATGATTCACAAGTTCTTAGTCAGGGAAGTTAGAAGGATGGTCTTCTCATCTCTGGGATATGGAAGACTGAGAGGAGCAGGTTTGATATGATCCTAACCAAGTTACCACCAGAACTTTTTGTTATAATTGGCTAGGCCAGTTGATTCCCACAATTATAATGAAAACTAAAATTAAAAGAAGAGCTATATGGGCTGGTGATATAGTTCAGTTGGTACAGTTCTTGCCTTGTATGCACAAGGCCCTGGGTTCAATCCCCAGCACCAATCAATCAATCAATCAATAAAAATAAAAATAGAATAGCCAGGAAAAATGTGAAAAAAGAAAAGGTAGGGAGTAGGGGGACTTGGGCTAAAATTTATTGAAGGTAATAGTTAAGCTTCTGAAGTTTCAAAAATGTAGATTAACAGAACCACAAGAGGGCCCAATATCATAATATAATTAGATAGATAATAGACGATAGAGGATTTTACTAATAAAGTTTGTATTTCAGTTCAATAGGAAGGTAGATTAGTTAGCAAATGGGATAGCTACGGGGGAAATGAAGTTAGATCTCTGTCTATTTCTTTCTCATAGCAAAATAAGCATCAGATAGTCAAAACTATGAAAGCAAAAATTCAACCAGAAAAGAATTCAAAGACAATGTAGACATGATACAAAGCTGTGAACCCTTGGGAAAACAAATTGAGAATTCTGACTACATTTTTAAAAACAAACACTTCTACATGATAAAAATACTATACTTGAAATCAAAAGATAAGGGGAAAGATGAGAGAAATCCTAGCAACATAACTGCTATACAGACACCCCCTTCCCTTAATGTGTGGGCATGTATGAGTTGACAAGAGCCAACTACCCTATAGAAAAAAAAAATCTGGGTGATAGACATGATTTAGGGGAAAAAAATGCAAGTAGCTTTTAAAAAAATCACAACATCGCTGTTGTGATCTAAAATAATGCGATTAAAAAATTGAAGTCAAGGCCATCATTTTTCACCTGTTCACCTGGCAAAAATGATCACAAGCTTGGAATTGGCAAACAAGGGAACAGAAGTCCTGGTGAACAGGCAGCAGGGACTCTGGGCAGAGAAATTGAGTCACATTTATCAGTACATTAAAAAAAAAGAAAGAGAAGAAAATGCCATTCCACCTAAATGTTCTACTTTTATGAATTTGTCCTGAAAACATACAAGAATTTTTGAGAATGTAAATACAACACCTCCTCTGGAACATTGTTTGTAATATTGGACAACTAAACACGACATCAATGCTCACCGGATGAGGTATTATCTGTAGTCATTTACAAAAACAGAGCCAGTCTATACCTACTTAAATGATTGCTGAGACATTTTACTTATTGAAAATGGCTTGGTTTAGAACCATGGCGTTAGCAAGAAACAATACGTACCTTCAAAGAAAAACACCACAAATCTGAACGCAGCTGGAACTCCATTAAGTTCTCAGTGGCCGTCTCCTCTCCAGCTTCTATTCTCCCAATGCAGCACAGTCAGCCTCCTCTCTGGCCTCGGAGCCGGGTACTTGGAGATCACCAGGACACCAGGACTTCCACACTGACAACTCCAGCTGTCCTTTCTCTGGTCTTATCTGCTTCTACCTCCACAAATCCAACTCTCCAACCCCTCCATCCTAATTGGAAATCTGTTTTCCTATGTCTTTTGTGATGCCAGACTTTCCTTTTTTATCTCCTACACCTTGAGGGAGGAAAAAAAAAGTCTTATTATCTTTATTTTACCACTTTTGCAGGCTCTCTTGCCTGCCCCAGTCATGCTATGGACTTGCTCAGATTTGCTAACAATGATCTGCTTCCTTGCTATATTTTCAACTTCAGTATGTACTCTCCAGGACTTGACCTTTAAGCTCTCAGTGTCTGAGAACTCTTTTGAACATCTGCATAGCCCCAAGCACACATTCCTGTCCCTCCATCCCTAACTTCTCATACTCAATCCATGCAACATAATGCATGTTAGTCACCAGGGGTGGGAATCTCTGTCCTCTTGATACCTATGAAGATCTCCCTCCTTGTTTTCCATTGGACTAGTCTTTAATTCAGAACTCTGGTTGGCTCCTTCTCCTCTTTTTGACTTTATGGAAAGCAGGCTGTGCCCTGCTCTGAGCTATGTCATGATGAATAGAAGAGCTAGTTTTCAGTGTGTGCCTAAGCCTGAGTTACTCCATTTTACAAAGCAGTCGTTTGCCATGAGTTACTTTATTTTGAGATTAAGTGCTAAGGCAGAATGACTCTACCTTTTGTTTGTACAAGTCAACAACCACCATCTGCCTAGAACAACCTTAAGGTACAAATTGATAAATATATCAATTGTATAATAAAAATGACACCTGTGAATTACTGAATTAATCTGAAGCACATGGATACAAGGGTGTGTCAACCCCATGTGAGAAAAGCCAGGGCTAGGAGCTTATTAAATACATCAGATCTCAGAATGAAACAACCCCCTTACCTGAGACCTGTGAAAAGAGGAGCACTCCAAGACTGGATAGGGCGGCAACACCAACCCAATCTGATGTAAGGTCCATGTGTGACATCATGACCAGACAAAAGATCAACAGGCAATGAACTTCCAACTCTGTTCTTGGGTTTTAGCTCAGCTCCATCTCCCTGCTTGATGTGGTCCATTCAGAAACTGCCTGTAATCCAGATGCCTGTCTCGAAAAAAGCTCTATGCTCTGGTAACTCTACACCTGAATAAGTTCTTCAGCTGGATTATAGTCCTATCTGATACTGACAGTGACTCTTTCTTAGCTTTTCTGCAAAAAAATATATATATTATATATATATATATGTATATATATATACACACATATAATACAAATATATATATTTAATGTGCATATAATATATATTTATATTTATGTTTAATGTGTAAAGTGTGATTGTGTGACTTGAGTGTTATACATAGTAGTGGTTAAGACTGGAATAAAAGAACTTGTGATTGCCCAGTTTAGGACTACCAGTTGACCCACAAGTACTCATTGAATAGCAACTGATGAAAGTGATGTAGCTTATCAATTTGTTGTTATTCAGTAAATTATGACACTATGAAAAGACAGAATATGTTTGGTCCATATTAATGGCATAGCTTACTCAGGACAGACTTCTAGGCTTTGTTATATCCAAGATTCCCCTAGGATGTCTTTATCCTCTACGACTCCTCTTGCTAGGTGATAACCACTTCCCAAAACACCAAACATTAATGTTCATTTATCTGCTCAACATGTCCACTTGGAGAGTTAATATATCTAACAAGAGCATCAAATTTAATGTCTCCAAAAAAATATTTATTTTCCACCCAAACCTGTTCTTCCTTGATTTTTCCTCATTTTGACAAACAGCAGAACCCAAAATTGAAATATTACCCAATTTTTACTTAGTTGTTAAAGTTTAGTTCACCTTTCAATTTCTTCATTTGTAAAATGGGATTCTAGTAGTGCCCACCCCAGGGTATGGTTAAGCAGACTGAGTTACCATGTGCCCACAAAGTCAACTCTCAAAAGATATTATCATCATTTCAATCATCTCTTTTTTATTTGTCTCTTCTCATTAAGCAGCTTATTTCAACAACTCAACTTTAAATTCCATCTGTTCTCCTTGTTCTCTAACATCACTGATCTAAGCCCCTGTCATATATCAGCCTGTCCACTATGAGGACCTCCTAACCAGTCTCCCTGACTTCCTCTCTTCTAGTTACAATCCATAGTCTTCAAGGAAGATGGGGAAAGTTAACTGAAAAAAAAAAAAAGATTATCTCAATCTTTGATTAGAAAAAAAAAAGATCTTCAGTGACTTCTAATCAAACCAAATAAAACTCAAATTCAGAAAAATACTACATGGTCTTACTCATACATGGAGTCTAAATAAAGTTGATCTCATAGAAATCAAGAGCACAATGGTGGCTACTGGATGCTGGCAGAGCAGTGGCGTGGAAGGGAGAGGGAGAGGTTGATCAAAGTACTTCAGTTGAGTAATAGATACACTCACTCTAATTTGAAAAATCCCTTGCCCTGCTGTTCTCTGCCCTCCAACTGCCAAATATCACCCTGGTCCTCCCTCACCTTCACCCATTCAGCCTGGTCATGTGACCATGCCAAGAGTCCTCCCATTTTAGGTCTTCACACTATCTAGTTCTTCCATGAGGAATTCTTCCCTCTTCCCTCAACTGTGACGGGCATTTCTGGGTACTTCTTAGCATTCAGATATAAATTACTGTTCCTGTACAGGGAGACACTCCTAGGCCGCCAAATTTCAAGGGGTCACCTGTCTCTAGCTGTCACATTACTCTATTTTTTCTAAATAGTGCTTAGGACTATCTGATAGTTCTTTGTTTGTTTGTTTGTCTGTTTGTTGGTACCAGATATTGAACACAGAGGTACTTAAGCACTGAACCATATCCCCAGCCTGTTCTATCTTTTATTTTGAGACAGGGTCTTGGTAAGTTGCTTAGGGCCTCACTAAGTTGCTGAGGCTGGCTTTGAACTCATGGTCCACCTGCCTCTGCCACCCAAGCTTCTGGGATTACAGATGTGAGCCCCCATGCCTGACTGATTGTTTTTTAAATAGTTCTTTATGAGCTGTCTCCAACCAGAGTGAAAATTTCACAAAAGCTGGGGCTTTGTCTCCTTCCCTGCTATATCTTCAGTGTCTAGAAGACAGCTTGAGTGATACTCAGTTAGTGCTGTAAGGGCAATGAATGAACAAATTCTCTTCTTATCAGCTACAGCCCCACTGGCCACACTGAACCAGGGCAAAGTCAAAAGAGCCTTAGCACTTCCTCACGAGGACTGTAATGAGTTGCCACTGCAGCCTTTTAATCTGAACAATATGGTAAAACACAACAAACACTGATACAGTCCTCTATCAGCACCCACCCATTAGCCTGCTTTTCTATTTTATCCATTTCCATTCTTCTTGTTTCGATTCTTGTCACTTTCAAATATTTTTGACATTGTATGATGTAATATGGACATATATATAGTGGACATATATATACATATGGACATATGTGTATGTATATACAATGTATGTGTGTATAGTAGTATGTTATATATGCATATAGTCATCAATTGATTTTCAAATATTGTGGCTGTGCACATTTAGGAGAAATTCCACTTGGTCATCATATGTAATTTTTTGTATATGTTGTTGCAATTGACCTGTTAATACTGTGTTGAAGACTTTTGTATCTATATCCATGAAAGGTATTCGTCTTGGGTTTCCCTTTCTTATCTCTTCTTTTGTATTAGAGTGATGTTAGTATCATAAAGTAAGTTAGAAAAAGTTCCCTCTGTTCCTATTTTATGGAAGAGATTATAGAAAATGGGTATATTTTCTTTAAACATTTGGTAGAATACACCAGTGAAAACATCTAAGTCTGGTGCCTCCTGTTTTGCAAGTTATTAAATATTGATTTAATTTCTTTTAAAAAATGAACCAGTTCACATTATCTATTTTTTCTTGTAAGTTTAGACAAATGATATCTTTTTAATATTTATTCTTTTAGTTGTAGTTGGACACAATACCTTTATTTCATTTATTTTTACATGGTGCTGAGGGTCGAACCCAGGGCCTCACACATGCTAAGTGAGTACTCTACTGCTGAGCCACAACCCCAGTCCCTAGACAAATGATATCTTTGAAAGATTGTTCTATTTCATTCAAGTTATCACATTTATAGACATAGACCTGTTTATAATATTTCTTTATTATTCATATGACCATGGAATCAATAGGATGGTCCTTCATTCAGTTGTGGTATTAGTAATTTGTCTTCTCTCTTATTCTTGGTTATCCCAGCTAAAGATTATCAAAATTATTGATCTTTTCAAAGAACCAGCTATTGACTTTGTTGATTTTCTTCACCATTTTCCTATTTTCAGTTGCATTGATTGCTACTCTAATTGTTATTCTTTCTTTCTTCTACTTGCCTTAGGTTTTTGTTGCTCTCCTTTTAATTGCTCTATTTTCTCCTGAGAGCTTATCAAATTGTGAATTATAACTCTGTCAGTTTGTTGAATATCAATTATACTTCAATAACACTATTTTTAAAAAGACTGGCATGTCATATATAAATTGGAAAAGGGAAAGAGTTTGCTTCATGACTGGCCCCCTGACTCTAACTAGTTTCAAAACCAAGTAAGACACGTTGGTGAGGATTTTTTCCCATAGATATCTACATCACCATGGAAACACCCTCCTCTATCCCCAGAAGGTGACAGTGTAATGACTGACATTATAGAATAATTGAGATTAGTGAATAAAATGGCCAATCTAGACTAGATTTTCAGCTATGACTACCTTGGAGACAACAGGAGCTCTCAGAGAACTTTAGGAAGATGGACCAATCTTGGATCTAGGAACTCCTGTTCTTTGAAGCTTACTTATGCAACCTCCAAGAAAAACAGGGACTTACCTATTTTTGCTCACCACTGTGTCTCATTTGCTAGTCCAGGATCTGTCACATCGTAGAAATATGGGATATGATCAGGTAGTTAAGCACCCCTGGGTTTAATCCCTGGTACTCCCCCCAAAATAGAGTCTGGGTAAAGAAAATGCTATATATAAACACAATGGAATTTTATAGAAGACACAGAGGTAACCCACATAAATACAGTTATTTCATACTAGAAAAGGCATCATAAACATATATTGAAGAAAAGAGAGCCTCTTCAAGAATTGGTGCTGGGAAAACTGGAAATCCATATGTAGTAGAATGAAACTGAGCCCCTATCTCTCACCCAGCACAAAACTCAACTCAGAGTGGATCAAGGAGCATTAGACAGATTTACCCTGTGCTTACTAGAAGAAAAAAATAGGCCCAACTCTTCATCATATTGGCTTAGGAAATGACTTCTTCAATAAGACTCCTAAAGTGCAAGAAATAAAATAAAGAATCAATTAAACTAAAAAACTTTTTCACTGCAAAGAAAAATATCAAGAACATGAACAGAGAGCCTACAGAAAGGGAGAAAATCTTTACCACCAGCACCTCAGATTCAGCATTAATCTCCAAGATATACAAAGAACTAAAAAAAGAAAAAAAAAGACACCAGATAAATAAATAAATAAGACAAATAACCTAATCAATAAATGGGCAAAGGAACTGAATAGACACTTCATAGAAGAAGAAATACAAATGGTCAAAACTATGTTAAAAAAAGTTCAACATCTCTAGCCATTAGAGAAATACAAATTAAAACTACACTGACATTCCATCTCACTCTAGTCAGAATTCTGATTATCAAGAATACAAGTAACAATAAATGTTGGTAAGGATATGGGGAGAAAGTTACTCTCATACATTGCTGTTGCAGCAACTATGGAAAGCAGTTTGGAGATGCAGTATGGAGATTCCTCAGAAAACTTGGAATGCAACCATGATTTGATCAGTTTTCTCACCCTTGGTCTAAACCCAAAGGACTTAAAATCAGCATCCTACATTGATCCAGTCACATCATTGTTTATAGCAGCTCAATTCACAATAGCCAAGCTATGGAACTAGTGTAGGTGTCCTTCAACAGATGAATAGATAAAGAAAATGTTATATATATATATATATATATATATATATATATATATATATACACACACACACACACACACACACACACAATGGAATATTGCTCAGCCATAAAGAAGAATGAAATTATGGCATTTGCTGGTAAATGGATGGAACTGGAGAATATCATGCTAAGTGAAATAAGCCAGTCCCAAAAAACCAAAGGCCAAATGTTCTCTTTGATATGTGGATGCTAACCCACAACAAGGGAGTGTGAGGAGGGGAAGAATAGAAGCCCATTGGATTAGAAAGGGGGGAATAAAGGGAAGAGAACTAGTCAGGGTAACACCACATCATGTACAACCACAAGAGTGAAGAATCCTGAATAGAATAAGTTATACTACATGTATGTATAATTTGCCAAAATACGCTCTACTACCTACCATGTATATCTAAAAAGAACAAATTAAATTTAAAAAATGAAATTATATCATTTGCAGGAAAACAGGTGGAACTTGAGAGCATCATGTTAAGTGAAATAAGCCAAACTTAGAAAGTCAAGATTTGTGTGTTTTCTTTCATAGGTGGAAACTAGAGAGAATAAAGAGGGAATGAGGGAGTCTCGTAAAAATAGAAGAAAAAAAAGCAGAGTAGAGGAAGGCAACCCAAGGGGAGAAAAAGAGGGAAAGTGGAGGTACTGGGGAACAAAATTAACCAAATTATATTTTATATTTTGTGCATTTATAAATAAATGATAATAAATTCCACTATTATAATAATAATGCACCATAAATATGCACAAATAACAAAAAAGAAAAAAAAAAGAATATTGTGCAAGAGTGATTCATTGAGCAAGGTCAGAGATTTATTGCCTGTTCACAAACAAGCAAGGGCCCAGGAGATAAGAGACCAAAAAGGAACACAATAAACTGGGTGGTGACCAAAGGTCAATTGGATAGTAATCCTATCCTTCACCTTCCTGAGAGTAAGCCACACTCTACCCTGTCCCAATATACTTGAGTTTATTGATGTATTAAACTAAAAAAGTAAAGGATTCATTACATTTAATCTGGGTAAAAAAAAAAAAAAGGAACATGAAGGTAACACTTGTTAAATAAAATAAAAAGTGGACATAGGAAGCAGAGGGTAAAAAGTAAGGAGTCTTTAAGGACTGATTGTTCTATTATTTTCAACAATGCCCTGGGGAACAAATTGTAGGACAGTCTGACCCAGTTAAGTTCCCAGCCCTTCTCAGGCCAGTCCTTGAATTTTGTTTGTCCTTGAGAAGGCTCTTTTTAGCTGTCTTTTCCTCCTGATTGACCCTGGAAAACTTCTAGCTAGCCAGCAGTTTAGCGATTGTTTTCATGGAGATACAGTCTCCTCTTAATTGCTTGCCACCTCCAACTCTGTTGTGTAGGGCATTCATGATCTTTGAGGTTAATCTTTCCCAGAGTTGGAACTTTGTTCTATAAACCAGCTGGGATGAAGCCAATCTGGCTCAGTATTCTCATCCTTTTGAGAAAAAAAATTCCTGCCCTACAAGTGGGGGCCAGAAGGAGAAGGATATTCGCAGACTTCTCCGTCACTCTTGCCTAGAATAGAGCTTCTGTAGCATGGAGTTTTGGGGAAGAGTATGAGAAGAACTGATAGACTTTCCCCCTCGAGATACTGTGTCTTTCAACTGGGATTTAGGGACAGTGCTCTTGGCTTCACATGCCTAGAACAGAGCTTCTGGCCCACTGACCTGGGGACTTGAAAAGGAAAATGATTTAGACTCTGGCTGCTTTTTACCAAGATTTAGTAGATTAAAAAAATAAGTTTCTTAATTTGTTCTATGCCCTTAAATTAATGTTCAAAAACTTAAAGTGGTTGGGATTTTATAAATAATTTTTTTAGCTATTATGATTTTTCCATAAGAAGAGGGTCAGGGGAGCTCCTCAGGGTGACATTATGCAGTTATTCCCCTGTAGCATTATTTGTAATGCAAAAAAAAAAAAAAATTAAAAAGGAAGAAATGAATAACAAACTTAAATATCCATTGATATGGAAATAATAAGTAAAGAAATTGTGAGGTGGTAACTGAAGATTGCCTGGGTTTTCCCCTGATTGACTCTGGAAAACTTCTATTCAAATTGAATGAATTAATTTCATATGTAAAGCATTCAGGATAATATTACATAATACAGAGCTTAATTTTTAAAAAAAACAGTTTTAGAAAATTTCTTCCAACATATGTAAATATAGAAACAACATATGGATATATAGTAACTGTATTAAAACAGGAAATTTTGGACTGGGAGGATACAAAGTAAGCTCTAACTACCAGCCCATCTCCTCCATATTGGAAAGATAGGAAATTCTCCTTTATTTTTTAAGAAAAAAAATAGAATGTGTATTTTTACATTTAGTACACAATTAGTATTCCAGAATCATGCTGCAGGTTTTGAATATCTCACAAATGGTGAGACACAGGCACCATTGGATGACATGGAAGGTTGGTTCCTGGAATCCTAACACTCTTGGGGCTTCTGAGGAATCTTCACAGGGCAGACCAAAAAGAATCAGGACTAAGACATTCCTAAACAAATGTTAATTAAGCTCCTACTGTGGATGATACTCAGTGCTAAGAGCTTTGATGTAATGCTTTTGAATCTTTAGAACACTTTCAAATACAGGACCTTCTTAGATGTGTTTTAGACCTATAGATTGTCTTATTCACCCCATGTTCTTAGTACTTAACCTTAGTACTTACTGTTTCCTCAACTGCAAGATAGAACTAACAAGATCTGTCGAAGCAAAGTGATTTATGTAAAGAGTTAAGTGTGCTTTATGGCGTATATTAAGAAGCCAAGAAATGTTGGATGCTGCTGTCACTTCTGTTTACTAGACATGGTTCTGGTCACAGGGTGAGAGGGTGTTTGGAAAACAGCAGCTCCAATGTTTGTGGCGCTCTCTGAGATGCATAACCTGAGAGAATCATAATCTAAGAATCTCAATGGTATCGGAGAAAGGAGGACTTTCCAAATCGAAAAGAAACCGGTCCTAGGCAAGTATTTGTCAATTGTGTTGCCGCCCAAGAATCTCAGCTCCAGGCATTTTCGCTGCCAAGAACTGGGCTGGGTAAGAGGCTGAGGGAGTCAGGGGGCGTGGCTTGACTTGGCGGAGCTCTGGAGAAGAGCCAGAAGGAGGGGCCCTGGGAAGGAGGGGCCTGGCGGAAGGCAGGGCAGAGGCGGGGCATAGGGCGGGGCGCGGGGCGGGGCGTGGGAGCAAGGGGCTACACTGACAGCAGGAGACAACTGGAGCAGAATAGTTTGGATTCTAGAAGAGCCAGCAGCTTTCTGAGCCATGCTCGCGGATGTGGTCTCTCTGGCGACCGCCTTCTGGGCAGGGCTCCATGCCAGGACTTTGCTGGTGGGTGCTGTCGTCTTTCTGTTGTTTGCTGTCTTCAAAAGGCGGCGCCCAAAGAACTACCCACCGGGGCCCTGGCCTCTACCCGTGTTTGGCAACTTCTTTCAAGTGAACTTTGAGAATTCGCACTTGGATGTTCAAAAGGTAGGAAGGGGCAAAGGTGCTTGACTGTGTCCATATGCTAACCCTGACTTGCAGGACAAGGGACTTTCTGGGGACCCTGGGCAAGAGGATGGGTGGCTGGGCAGCTCATGCTGCTAACCTGCTAAGTCCCACTTTGAGCTTTGTTTACCTTACCAGACATGTGGCATCATTCTACCTACCTGCCCTTTCCACTGGCGCAGCAGATTTAAGTGTTTACTTTTGAAGTGTGTTACCTAGGTTACCTTTCTTCTTAACTCATTTGTTTTCTTCTTAAACATTATTGAAATTCTTTTTTTCTTGTAATGTCCTTATCCCTGATAATTTTCTTTGACCTAACTTTATTTGATATATTAGAGCCATATCAGCTGTCTTTTGATTATTATGTGAGTAGTATTTGCTTCTTTACTGTCTTACTTTTAACCCACTTTATAATCATATTTGAAATGAATTCTTGTAAACAACATATACTTGGTTGATTTTTTAAAAAATTATGCCTATCTCTATCCTTAAATAGGTCAAGGTAGGACATTTCTATTTAATGTATTCATTGCTGTGTTAGTGTTTAAGTATACCATTTATTTTTTTCCAGGGTTGTTTGTTTTTTGCTCTGTTTTTCATTCTTGTTTTCCCTTTCCTGCCTTTCTGTGAGCTACTTGGAACTTCTCTTATAAGTCAATTTTTATTCATCTGTAGTGTTTTGAAGCATATCTTTTTTTAAATGTGGTTGCTCTAAATATTATGAGCTACATTAGTAGCTTAACGGAATCCACCAGTGCAAGAATTTTCCACTTCAAGTGAAAGACAGACATAACAATTTAGGACCCTTGAACTTCACACTTTATAATTGTATTAAACATTATATCTACATGCACTGAGAACCACAATATTATAATTTTGCTTTTAAAATGTCAGATGCAATTTTAAAAAAGCAAGAACAGTCTATTGTACTTATCCATTTATTTATACAATTTATTGCTTTTTCTTCATTTCTCTTGTTCCAAGTTTATAATTTCCTTTATGATGTGAAGAACTTTCCTTAGCTATTCTTTCAGATCTGGGTTGCTGGCAAATAATTCTCTTAACTTTCTTTCATCTCAAAATATGTTTATTTCACCTTCCTTTCTGAAGTCTATTTTTTCACGGGACCTAGAATTCTAGGTTGGGAGTTTCTTAGAGGAATAGGTTTCTTGGAAAATAGAGGCAGAAGGGAGGTACCCCAGAAATAAGATAACCTCTGCCTTTCTGCAGAGGTAGAAGTCAGAGGACTTCCCACATCTGTACCATAGGGAAGAATAATTCCTTATCACTGAAGGAGAAGGTGGAGATTAGAACTATGTCCCCTAGGGAGTCTTTAGCGCAGTTCAGGGGTGAAAGTCACAATTCTGCAGAGATAGGACATAAGGAGAAGGTGAAAGATGAAGTTATACCATGATTTCCACTGCAGCTACACCCTTCAGGGGCAAGGAAGGCCACATCTTCATGATGTTTGCCTCCAGGACACAGAATTAGAAGACTCAAATGTTTCTGTCCTGTTGGGCTCCTCTTTTCCTAGTCTTTTGGCTAAAGGTAGTAAGATTTTCTTGGAGTTTTGTCTGTGATAATTGTTCTAGATTAAGAAGTTTGATCTATGTCCTTCTTTTTCTATTAGCATAGATGGGACTAGAGAATTTTTTTTTTTAAAGAGAGAGTGAGAGAGGAGAGAGAGAGAGAGAGAGAGAGAGAGAGAGAGAGAGAGAGAGAGAATTTTTAATATTTATTTTTTAGTTCTCGGCGGACACAACATCTTTGTTTGTATGTGGTGCTGAGGATCAAATCCGGGTCGCACGCATGCCAGGCGAGCGTGCTACCGCTTGAGCCACATCCCCAGCCCCAAGGACTAGAGAATTTTAATGATTATCCTAATATCACAGAACTGGCTAGTGATGAGCTGTAATCCCACCTACTCATAAGAAGGATTGCAAGTTTGAGGCCAACCTGGGCAATTTTCGTGTGACTCTGTCTCAAAATAAAATATAAAAAAGGATGGAGATGTGGCACAATGGTAGAGTTCCTCTTTGATAAATTCTCAGTACCACAAAACCAAACCAAAACTCTAGCCAGTTGATGAAACTGAGACTAGGATCTTATTCCCAGTCCAATGATATTTTTAATCACAATTTAGTTTTTATTTTATTTAGGTTTTCATTTTTATATTTCTGATGTAAAGCAAATAAAAAAATGACATAATTTAGTAATAATACTATTAAATTTATCTTAATGAAATTGGGAAACATTAAGTATTAAGGTCTTTTTTTCCACATTTTTACTGATAGATTATATAGTTGTATATATAATAGAACCTGATAGGTCTTGTGTCAGAATTTTTATGTTCCTCTTCATTTAACCTTCATGATAGGTATAAATTTTAGATACCATCTGGTGGCATTTCCATTTTACCACTGAGAAAACTGAGAACAAATGTAATGTGATTTTCCCAGGTTATTAAGAGGATAATGTCAAAACAAGGGCTTGAATCCAAAAATATTTGACTTTAAATTTATTATCTCCTATGCTACTTGTCTCTGCATGATGTTAGTAAGAATAATTGACTTTTCATGACATAATTATAAGCTATTTATTTGTATATGTATTTCTTCAACAAACATTTATTAAGTACTTACCATGCCAGGCACTGCCCAAGACAGTGTCTGATGAAGAGAGTTTTACAAACTCCAGGAACCCAAATGGATACTAGGAAATAGGATCACTATGGATGGGAAATCCTGAAGATAATCTTTTGTGGAATGTTGGAATTAATTGGATTGAATTTTAAAGGAATATCTGGCAGGTGAATGGATTAAAATGATAGGATATTTTAAATGGGGATGTGGCATGAACTAAAACACAGTGAAGAGACCAGAAAGAAACTGGCTTGTGTGTGTGGCATGTGGGGAACTTTGCTTTCCCTCCCTCTCACACTTTGTAAACTTTCCCCATCACTGCTAGATGGCTTCTTATAGGAAACTGTACTTAAATGAAAGAAAGTCTTATTGGGCTAAGTGGAAGAACTGTACATAAGATGGGTCAATTTATTAGTTAGCATTCACAGGAAGCTACTTTTAACAAAAAAAACCAAAATACAATGGCGTCAACAGGATTGAAATTTCTTTCTCTCTCACAAAAGAGTTCAGATATAGGCAGGAAGTCCAGGATAGAGAGGCTGTTCTGTACCACAGTGTCATCCAAATTCTCCAGTTCCTTATGATATTGCTCTGGTCCTTCACCAACACCATCATGTGTGGGTTCTGGCTCATGAGAAGGGGAAATGGAGGTGGTGAGCAAGCAGCTTTCATTTAAGGCTTTCACCCAGAAGATGCACACATAACCACTACTCACATCCCACTGGTTACACCTAGAGAGGCTGAGAGATAGAATTATGATGCCAGCTAAAACCTAGGCAGCTCCATCACTCAGAGGAACAGAAAGAAAATATCTTTATCCCTTCAATGAAGGATGAAGCCTACAGAGGGGACTGTAAAGAGCCCAAACTTCATTTCCACTAGCTATGTGCTAAATCTCTGTGCCTCTTTTTTCTGAAAACTAGGTATATTTGTGAGATTATTATAAATATAAAATAAGTTTATGAATATCAAGTTTTGCCAGGATGCCTAGCATGTAGATGTGCTTATTTCTATATTTCTATATTTTTTATTCTTCCCTTTTCTGAAATAGCTTATAGAAAAGCCAGTTGATGGTTACAGGCTGGGCATCGTTTATGTGTCCTGGTTGCTGGATGAGTCTATCAGCCCCCTCTCTGGTCTCTGTACCTCCATTCCTTAGATGTTGCCATTATCAGAGCCCTCTTCCTAAATTATACTCCCTGAAATATTAGTAGTAATAGTTTCATTAGTAATTTTATTATTATGGTTACTTATCACAATAATCCTAAAGATAGGAACTAGTAATGTTCCCTATTTTATAGAAATAGAAACCAAAACACAGAAAAGTTAAACAATTTATCCCCAAATTACACATGAAATAAGAAGCAGACCTGGATTCAAACAGGTTGTGTGACTCTAAGCACACTTCACCTGTCCTACTCAGGTATTTCCAGGCTCTATTATCTGTTACGAAGTAAGATCCAAATATTTCACTCCTGTGTCTAAAGATTACCACATCAGCACTGTCACCCATCTTCCTTGGAACCTGAGAAGAAACTATTTTCTCTGTGTGCTTCTATACTTTCCCACATCAAACAACTTAAGGATGGAATAGTAACAATAAGAACTTATCTGTATGCTCCATTAGATTGTGAGCTTCTTGAAGTTAAGGATTTATTGAATCCCCCAGACCTGGGCCTAGACCTTCAGCATTGGTCATGCTCTTCAATGAACCTTTCACTCCAGTCAGATAGAGTGAGTCCTTTTTACCCAGACACCCACATTTTCTGCCTTTGCATTTGTATGTGCAGTGCCCACAATGGAAAGTGTCTCTGTCTTCATAATGAATGCCCTTTTGCTGATATCCTTGCCTTCATTTAAGATCTGGCTCAAATACAATTTTCAATATCTGGCTCAAGTATTCTCTCATATCTGTGGTGGAAATTCATCTCCTCCTGCAATACTTTATACCCCTTTCTGCCAGCATTACAGCATATGTCATGTGCTATGCATTGCACTTTTTTTCTGTTTGGTCGCTCTTTCTCAAGAGGTAACCTGTGAGACCATTATGCTTAGCAAGAGTATATACAGTCATGCACAACTGTATTTAGTTGTATAAGGTTTTACTGGAGAGCAGATCCATGACATATACTAGATTTTCAAAGATTCCATACTCAAAAAGATAAGAACCACTGTTATAAAACTTCATTTCTTGTTTCTCTAGGTTTCTCATTTTGTTTATGGGATAAAAATGCTTTTCAGTTATAAAGGCAACACATACACATTGAGAGAATATTGTGTGTGTGTATGTGAGTGTGTGTGTGTGTGTTCATACATTACTTAGGGTAATGATATCCATCTCATTCCTCCACCTTTTTTATACCCCTTTCCCCCTCCCTCCCTCTCCCTCCCCTTTTCCCTATCTAGAGTTTATCTAATCTTCCCATACTCCCCTTCCCAACCCCACTATGAATCAGCCTCCTTATATCAGAGAAAACATTCGGCATTTGGTTTTTGGGATTGGCTAACTTCACTTAGCATTATATTTTCCAACTCCATCCATTTACCTGGAAATGTCATGATTTTGTTCTATTGTATTGCTGAGTAATATTCCATTATGTATATATCCCACATTTTGTTTATCCATTCAACTACTGAAGGGCATCTAGGTTGGCACGGTTTAGCTATTGTGAATTGTGCTACAATAAACATTGATGTGCCCGTGTCCCTGTAGCATTCGGTTTTTAAGTCCTTTGGGTATAGACCAAGGAGTGGGATAGCTGGGTCTAAGGTAGTTCCATTACCAGTTTTCCAAGGAATCTCCATACTGCTTTCCATATTGGCTGCACCATTTTGCAGTCACACCAGCAATGTATGAGTGTGCCTTTTCCCCCACATCCTTGCCAACACTTATTGTTATTTGTATTCTTAATACCTGCCATTCTGAATATTATTCAGAGAAATAAGACCTAAAGCATTGAACACAATGACTAACATTTATGGATTATTTACAACATCAAGTACTTTAGTGTTTATGTATTATGTAATTTGACACTCATAGAACCTCTATGGGATAGATACAATTATTGCCCTCTATAGGACATTAGATTATATTTCTAGATTTGTACATAATAAAGATAAAATTATATTAGTGATTTTTTACTAGGGGTTCTATGTATCAATAGGAAAAATGTTGAACACCACATACAAAAATGTTTGAAAGATATAAACAGATGATTGAAAAATACAACATGTAGATAGAAGGAAAAATGTTAAATCTGAGAAAAATACAAAAGCAGCATGCATTTTTGGATGATACACACACACACACACACACACACACATACACAACACACGTGCACACATGTATGGCTCAGTGCTAGTGGCAATTTAAAAATAAAACCTTTTACCTTCTGCTGCTTGAAGTGTGAATTGGTACCCTGGTCCTTTTCTTTCTCTTCCTGTCTTTTATTGTCTTTGTTCTGCTGTCTCTTATAAGAACTTAGATTAAATTAGAATCTTTTGGTCATAGTAGTTCAATCTCTTGTCTCACTAACGTTTCACTTTAATTTTGTTTATTCGAAACATTCATTTAACTACACTTTGTTTTGTAAGCTTAATCCTACAGTTGGAGTTTTTATTCCCACTATTGAATTTCCTGTCCCCATTTCTTTTTGTTTGCCTTTTGTAACTTCTATTTCAATCCTTTTTCTATTTTCATTACTCATCTTAAGCCTATTTTAGCCTTCTGAACCATCTCATAAATTTTAACCTCTTTTCTTCCTTTACTCTCTGTTTAAATTTTTTAAAAAATGACTTGTTTGATGATATCTATTGAAAAGTTTGCTCTGCCTTATGAAATCTCATGCACTCTGGATCATTCAATCAATATTGAATTGGTTGAGAGACTGGGTACATTTAACAATTACTGAACACTGCAATAATCAGTTCTAGAGCTCCAGGAGGTTATTTAACCTATCCATGTTTACATACTTGATAATTCCATAAAAGGTTTTGATCCAGTTCTGATGAACAAAAATACACATGGGCAGAGAACTCATAAAGATGGAATATTGTAGATCATTTCAGTAAATAGTGTTGAAGGTCTGAATCCTTCCAAAAAAAGTTAGATTCTAGATTATATGCATTCCCCATTACGAGTCACTTAACTTGAGATTTTCAGCTAAATAAAAAAAAAAAACCTCTTAATTGAAGTTCTAAATTAGTCAGTGAATTCTTATAAGGCTTAAAAACGTTGTACAGGCTTTCATCAAGATGAAATAACAAATTTTACATGTGTGGACCATTACTACCATTTCTTAGAAGAAATGACTTGTAAGTTTTGGCTTTTCCCTTGCTAGCAAGACAGGGTAGACTTCTAGAAATGAATTGAGATTAACCCAGGATTCTGGATCAAAAGAAAAATGGAAGAACTAAGCTCAGGCTTTGTCTTTAAGGTGAATACAGGATGGTGGGATGAGACTGCATCCATTGAGTCTGCTCTGATGGAACCAATGTTAGGTCCAGGGCTCTAAGAGCATCATGGTGGAATGTTAAGTGTGTGGGGATGGAGCTGGGGAGGGAGGCCACAGATAATTGCAGGAATTAAGCCTTTCTGTCTGGTACAACTGCTACAGCTTGACCCTATCCATGCAGACAAAAAGCAGAGGGCGGGTCTACTTAGGGATCATTCTTGAATAGAAAGGTTGAAAAGAATTTTGAATAATACTCATATGCTATTGTCCAATCCATAGTTGCACAATTCATCCCAATCTAATATCTCTTTCCCTATCATCCCTTACACCATGTCTCTCACCCTCCCTTTCCTTCTCACTTTCACTTTCTTATTCCCAGTAAACTTTAAGTTCCTAGAGCCATCCCAAATTCACATCTCTAGCCTCAAATCTTACAAAATGTTTGGCAAGTTCCCTCTACTACTAAATAGCTTTGTCACTGTGTTATATCACTTCAGCTACCACCATTTTTTTTCTGCTACTAGATGAGTAAAGTCCTTACTACACAGAGTGACCATTAGATTAGTGAGATAAAGCATGAAAAATGCCCACCATGGCACCCAGGGAACACAGCTGTTTCTGACCACTAGCACCTTCCTCCTGCATTTTAGTGTGCTCCTATCCTCACTGTCACCCTGTGGGTGCATCCACATTCCTTTGCACACAGAACTCATTCATTTCATGGAGACTCTCTGGGTGGCTGTGTGCCTGGAACCAGAAAACAAAGTGCTTTTCATCTCGCTGCTCTCATTCTTCCTCACAGAACTTTAGGGGGGAGAGTTAATTTTCTCTTTTATAATGGGGAAGCTGAGGCTCAAAAAAATGAAGGAACTTTCCCTAGAGCCCACAGTTGGTGAACCCCAGAGCCAAGATCCTCCCATAGCTCCAGAGCTGGAATAGTCTCTCCATATGTGGCCTGCACCCTGTAAAGCACTTCTTGTTATCTGGCAGATGGTGAGGAAGAGGCTTTCTCCTCTGGTTACTGATATTTTGATTTATCTTAATAAAAGTGCCACAGGAAAGCAGGGAGCTGAAACTCCAAACTTTGGTTCTTGTGTTCTGATGAAAGAAGATTTAAAGTCAGATAAGAGAAATTTATTAGAAGTGAAAGTGCGGTGAAAAGAAAAAAAAAAGTAAAAGAAAAGTGATGGATAAGCAAAAAGCACTCTCAAGGGAGAGAATGGGCCATCTCCAATAAAGAATGACAAAGGAAACAATGCTACCCCCAATTTCATTCCTATTTGATGTTTACCAGGAGAACTGAGGACCACCTTCTGTACACTTAGCCAATCAGGTGTTCAACTCTTCCTTAACATCAGGCGGTGGAGTTTTAGACCTTAGTTGGTCCTCTCCAGAACTGTCATGGTGGGCTTCATCTATAATTCAATCAACTATAAGTCAATCAATCAATCTATACGTTAATGTCATCTATAAGTCAATCAATCAATCTATAAGTTAATGTCAGCACTGGGGTCAATTGGTGGTCAGAAGTTACCTTAGTGCACCTGCACTACTAAAGGGATCTTCCTCCCTAGATAAATGGAGGTACTTTTAGGAGATACTTTTAGCCATAATTCCTAGCTTCATGTCAACATCAATGGACTGTATCTAGAGTTAGTACCTTTAATCCTTTTCTCTTGACATATTTCCTGATAAGCTCATTTCACTTCTGTATTTTTCTACAAATTATCACATTTTATTGTCTTCTTTACTTTTGAAATAAAGAAGACACTAACGTAAGTTAAAGCTACAACCTAACAAAAGAAAAAAACAGATTTAACTTCTTAAATTCCATATTTGCTACACCAGACTTACATTAAACATACTCAACATAAACCTTATAGACAAAATAATATAATATGAAGACAGAAAAATATTTATAAGAAAAACAAATTCTTAAGGGCTTTGTTTTATCTAATATCTTTAGATAAAGATTATTTATATAAATTAATGAAAGTTGTTAAATTCTAAAATTAAAAGTCAACTATATTGAAAATGGATATTGATAACCCAGAAAATCATATTAAAAAAATAAGATTCCCCCTCCCCATAAGAAAAAGAAAAAGAAAAAAAAAGCATACCCAGCAAATTTTGGAGTTCAGATGTGTTGTATTTTCTGCTTTCACTAAACTCTAGGATGCCTCAGGTTAGGGACCTTGTTTATTTTAGTTGGTTATATCTTTATGCCTTCTTTTAGTGACACATGGTAGATGCTCACTCTATTCATACTGGTTGAATATATGAATATATATTCATAAGGAAACTTCCAAACCTCCGGGAACTAAATTTGAGTTTAGTTGAGGAGAAAAAGTTCAGAACTATTCCTATCACACACACTTCCCTCAGTGTGAGCCCCTTTAGCTTCACACATGCTTTGTGTCCCCAGACACACAGACAAGTGCATGTTCAACTGTGACTAAAACTGTTTTTCAGTTGGTGAAGAAATATGGGAATGTTTTTGGCCTGCATTTTGGTAACGTGTCTTCAGTGCTCGTAACTGGACTGCCCTTAATCAAAGAAGTTCTTTCTCAGACAGACCAGTCCTTCATGCACCGCCCTGTAACGCCTGTCCGAGAATGTGTCTTTAGGGAAAATGGTAAGTTTATTGATGACAATAAGGTGTGCATTGAAATGCTATGGTCTCTTCACCATGTCTCTATGCCTATAATTTTCTGACACTTCCAGAAGTTAACCTCATTATGAAATAAATGCCTTCCATTATAAGAAGCCAAATGCCCACATTTCCTGGTTGAAAACATCTCCTTCTAAACATTTGTCTGAGTGGTTCCTGATAGAGATTTTGGAGAAACCACATGTCCTGCACAAACTCTGGATGCTTTGATAATGAAGTAACCACATCACCTAATTATAACAGAGGACGAGACAGTGTGTGATGAAGCTTCAGACCTAATCTTCAAAGAACTCTGCCATTTCAAGATTTGACAGCAGATGAAACAGAAAAGGATATAAGAAGTTTCTGGAAGGGATTAAGAAGAAAATATGGAAGTGAATACCCTGAATTCCACCAGAAATGAGTGTGCAAGAAAAATGCATCTCATGCTGCTGCTAAAAGACCAAGTGAAACGAGGTTGAAAGATACCCCTGGACTGACTGCAAGGAGGGACATTTCACTGGGTTGGTGGAGCTGTGATGGCAAAACCAGACCTGGTTGTGAACTTAATTATAAAAATGTTATGGTAAGAGGGACTGAGGCTGTGGCCCAGTGGTAGAGTGCTTGCTACCACATGTGAGGCACTGTGCTTAATTCTCATCACACATCTATCTAAAACATATTTTTAAAAAATGTTATGGTAAGAAAACTATGTCTGGGGAAGGTTCAGTTGTCCTCCCCTCTCTCAGACTTTCTCTTGGAAGCTTAATTAACCATGGGTTGAATAACCTTTTGAATTGTAAATAACTGCTCTAGGGATCTGACTACCCACCCCCCTCTTGAAAGAGCCCTTTTTTCCTACCTGTTTCTGTGAGCATGTTAGAGACCCTGCACAGGGCCTTTAGCAGAGTAGATTAGGAATAATTTTAAGAGAAAAAAGCCCCAATGATAGGACAGGTCTAAGATGACATGAAATCATGAATAAATGTTGTGAGAAACTGTGGATCAGGGCTCAGAATTTGGAGTTTTGTTTTCCTCCAGGCGCACCAGCATAAAATAAGAGTTTGGAGTTCTCCTCTCTGAGTATTGCTTGCTGCTTCTCCACCAGTCTTGTTTCCCACAACAGAGCCAAAGCCAGGTATCACAAGAAGTTGAGGAGTAGCCATGGGGAAGTGGAAGGGCGCATGGCATTGCCTGTGTAGTGAAATGGATGGTGGTCTTTTGCACACAACAGGATGTTTCCCCTCCTTCTCCTATGCTGTTCTTTCTGTTGTGGAATACTCACTGGTCTCTTGCTTTGTTGAATGATTCCTTCATCTTTTAAGGTCACACTTCCTTTCTTTGCCTTCTAATAATGATGGACTTTGACTTATCTCTGAGTGCATTCTTGGTACTTAGTTTGCCATAACTACTGAACTGTACTTATGTGGCTACTGATTAAAGCATGAGTTTTGGAATCAGGGAGACTTGAATTTGAGAACCTGGTTAACTGATTACTATATGACCTTGCAAAATTGACTTTATCCCTTATTCCCATTCAGTAAAATTCAGGGGAGGGCAGAGGAGGGGAGGGCAATAATTGTATCTATCCCATAGAGCTTCTATGAGTGTTAAATTACATAATACATAAAAAACACTAAAGTACCTGATGTTGTAAGTAATCAATAAATGTTAGCCATTGTGTTCATTGTTTTAGGTCGTATTTCTCTGAATAATATTCAGGTGCCTTAATGTCCCTCCTCTTTTCCATCTGATACACATTTCCATACAATTTGCCAGATATTTGCATAGTAGAATCAGAATACCATAATATTGGCTTTTTCCCCCTAGGATTGATCATGTCTAATGGCCAAATATGGAAGGAACAAAGAAGGTTCACTCTGACAACATTAAGGAACTTTGGTTTAGGAAGGAAGAGCCTGGAGGAACGTATCCAGGAGGAGGCCTACCACCTTGTTGAGGCAATCAAAGAGGAGAATGGTGAGTATTTCACAAAAGCATTACAGGAGCCTGTGGCCTATGCATTCACTGGATAGATTCTTTTTAAGTGCCTAAATGCTTGCCCTATGACCAGCACTGTCCTAGGCTCTGAGGATACAATAGGAAACAAATACCATGACACTTCTCTCAAGGAGTACTAGAATTCAGTGCACAAAGACAAGCATTAAACATATTATGGTATTTAAGTCCTGGCTATCAATTCAACCCTCCTGGCATTGACTGTATCCTTGCTGTATCACAGACCCCATATGTTTTGAAGAATTCTCTACCTTTCTCTACCTCCAGGACAGCCTTTCAACCCTCACTTCAAGATCAACAATGCAGTTTCAAACATTATTTGCTCTATCACCTTTGGGGAGCGCTTTGAGTACCAGGATGCTCAGTTCCAGGAGCTGCTGAAGTTACTGGATGAGGTCACATTTCTGGAAGCTTCGAGATTCTGTCAAGTAAGCAGTCATCTTCTATATGCTGGTTAAGGCCATTGGGGCTGATCTCATATACACATAGCTGCTGCTGCTGCTGCTTCTTTTAATTGAAATGTAATATTTTTAAATTAATTTAACAAAAACTTACTTGAAATCAGCTTTTTGACTTTAGTGTTTTTAATAATGTTGAAAATTTACCAAATGCAAAAAACATTTCTAAGATTCCTATAGAGTACAAAATTATACAAGACATACACTTACGTACCTGTGTTGTTCTTTTTCAAAAGAACATATTGCCATTGCCCTTGCCTTTGAATCTCTCCTCTACATGTTACTTTTAAAATATCCATTTCCTTCCTGTCTCAAACACCCTTCTGAGTGCAATTTCTCTCCTGGTATGTTGTTTTAAGATTCGCCTGTTTTGGTTGCTCTTCTTCTTTTTTTTTTTTTTTTTTTTAATGCAGACTAGCTTTGTCTTGTATGAACATGCCCCTCTTTGTTAACCTATTTGCTATTTTTGGAAAAATTTTGGACAAATTTTTGGACAAAAGCTTATCCAGCTTTTATGTTATGAATAGAGCTGCCACCAATATTCTTTTACTAGTATTCATGTGGACACAGTCATTTGTCTTGAATATATATCTGGGCATAAAACATAACTAAAGATTTCAGAACTAGTTACACTATTTACATAACCATCAGCACTTGATACTATATATATATATAGTATGTACCATATACTATATACTATATTCTACTTCTCTAGGCCCTTATATTTTAGATGTTTTCTTTGTAAACAGCATTAAAATGAATATAAACTTTGTACCAAATTTGACATTATTTTTCTTTTTATTGGAGCACTTAGTTTCTTCTATCAAATTTACTGACAAATGAAAACTAATTCATGATCACTTTGTGGCTTCTATTTTTACTATGTTTTGACTCATTATTATTAAATTTATTTTATTTTTTCCTATATTCATTTAGAAGATTAAGATTTTTCTATTTCTTTAGTCTTTGCCTTAAAATTATTATTATTATTATTATATTAGTCTTTACCCTAAATTTTTTAATATGCACAATTAACTGCCTGCATCTGAGATTAATACCTTTGTGGTCTGCCGAAATAATACATGATCTTCAGAACACACCTCTTGTCACTCCTTTAGGTCACTGTCATCACGTATTTTAGTTTGTTCTTTTTTTTAACTGGAGAGTACGTGATCATTATTGTTTCATCCAATGTCTGCTTATATTTACCTATATATTTATCAGTTTCTATTTTTATCATCCTATCTTGGATGTTAAAGCCCCCTCCTGAATTTCATTTAGTGGAGATCAATTGATGGTAAATTCTTTTGAATTCAAAAAGATCTTTACACTGTGATTTACTCTAACACAGGAAATCTGTCTAGAGATTTCTATCAAGAGAATGACCATGAGCCAAGTTAACCATTTCCTAGGAGAGCCCTGACCAGCAGGAGGGTTAGGATTAGGGCTGATTAGGTAAAACACAGTATAGAAGCTCATGAAATAACCCAAGCAAGATACTACTCCTAAATCCTGAGAGTGAGAGGCCCACAAGGACCAATGGGAGATCTGGGAATGGGAGGGTCTCAACCAATGGGTGGAGAGAGAGAGAGGCAGAGGGACAGAACCTGTGAGTCCAAGCCTTCATTAAAGGCCATGGTGGTCTCTCAGGCTTTCCCTGGGGGTGGTCAATTGCTAGCTTAAAGAAAACACTCTTGGGCTTAAGATGGAAACATGTTCAAATGACTCCACTATTAACCATTATGTGTATTTCATGGTCAGCATCTGTGGGATGTGTTGCCATGGGGCCGGTAATATGAAGGATAAGCAAACTGTATTATTATCACAAAGGAAGGAGAAGTTTAACTAGACCAAAGTCTATGGTACAATGAGTTTTTACGTGACTCACGTCAAATTGAATGGGTGCCAAGGCAGCAAGTGTATTAAACAAACTTACGATACTTTATTTTGCTTAAATTAAATATTTAAAAAATTTTGACTTGGGCTGGGGATATGGCTCAAGTGGTAGTGCGCTGGCCTAGCATGCGTGAGGCATGGGGTTCAATTCTCAGCACCACATAAAAATTTTTAAAAAAGAGAGAGAGATTGTATCCACCTAAAACTGAAAAATAAATACTTTTTAAAGAGAGAGAGAGAGAGAGAGAGAGAATTTTTTAATATTTATTTTTCAGTGGACACAACATCTTTATTTTATGTGGTGCTGAGGATCGAACCCAGTGTCCCATGCATTCCCGGTGAGCGTGTTACTGCTTGAGCCACATCCACAGCCCCTGAAAAATAAATATTAAAAAAATTTGACTCTTCTCTTTTGCATAATGAAAATATTCTTTCAGCATCCTCTAGGTTTGCACTGGTGCCAGAGAGAGTCAGCTAGAAATGTGACTGCTATTTCATCAAAACTACTTTTTCCTTTTCTCTGGAAGCATTTTATATGGATGCATTAATCCTCTGTGGTTGGACTGTCCAGTGGAATGTGGCAGGGAGGGATAGAAAGGAGGTGGTGAGGTTGAAGGGACCAACTCTGTAGGGCTTATAGGTCAGAGAAATTATGCCAGACTTTATCAAGGATAGTGGAAAGCCATTGGAGGATTGAAAGGTAAGGAATCAAACTGTTAAATGATACTCCAGCAGCTCTGTGGAAAATAGTCTGGGAACAGGGTTAAGAGTGGAATAAGGAAATTGCTGAAAGCTATGGCAGCATTTGGGTAGGAGACAGTGGTGGTTTCTTGTGGGATGGCAAGTACTTGGACTGATGAGAAGTATGTGGAGGGTTGAATGCCTGCCAGAGTGGCTAGAGAGAAAGGAGAAGACAAGGATGACTCCTCAGCTTAAGCATAAGCAAATAAAAGAGATGGAAAGAGAAGACTGTCCCCAAAAGTGCAAAAGTGGCCCCATGCTGTCTCCATGATCATTCTGTTTTTTTGCCATTAGCTCTACAATGTCTTTCCATGGATAATGAAATTCCTCCCTGGACCTCATCAAACTGTCTTCAGGAACTGGGAAAAGCTGAAATTGTTTGTTTCTCATGAAGTTGAAAAACACAGGAAAGACTGGAATCCTGATGAGTCAAGAGACTTTATTGATGCTTACCTCAAGGAAATTGTGAAGGTGAGGAAAACGAATTTGTCTCCTTTGTTGTTTTTTCTTAAAGAACAAATAGCTGTATATTAGTTTCCAATAGCAGCTGTAACAAGTTACCACAAATTCATTGGCTTAAGATGGTACAGATGTGTTGTTTGTTTTCTTACTGTTCTGAATGACAAAAGTCCAGTTCTGAATGACAGAAGTCAAACTGCAGTTTCACTGGGCTAAAGTCAAGGTGTTGGCCAGCTTAGATCCTATGAAGTCTCTAAGACTTGTTTTCCATGGCTTGCCCAGCTTCCAGAGGCTTTGGTTTGTGGTTCTTCCTCCATCTTTAGCACCAGGGTAGCATCATCTCTCTTCTCTTGTCTCCCTGCTTTCATCTTTACACTTTCTCTCTCTGACTTTGATCTTCTTCCCTCTATCTTGTAAGGGTAATACAGGACAATATTCCTAACTCAAAACCCTTAGGTTTAATCACATCTGCAAAGTCTCTTTTGCTATATAACTTAACTTACATGGGTTCCAGGGGTTTGCGTGTGGTCATCTTTTTAGATAATGGTTCAATTCCTATAGGTGACTAAAAATTACTCAGGATGCTGAGGCACTTTGAAATAAAGACAAAAGTTTAATGGCATTTGGTTTTAGGCCCTGAAAATGCCCCAATACTCCCTTTTCATCCCCATCACCTTCTCCTACCTACCTGTACCTGAAGAAGCTATATACACAAGGGAAAAGAGAAATTGAGCTTCAAAGCTCTGTTTTAGATGATCTGGCCAGTAACCTACTCCTCCTCTCAGCTGTCACTGCAGAGAATACAAGTAAAGCTGAACTGGATACCAGATTTTAACCTTAAGGTCTGAGTGGGGCTCCTACTCCCTCCTCTTCTCACCCACTTTCCAACTTTTCTGACAAGAATCAGGAAAAAAACCCTAAGTGGATACAGGCCTTGAACGTGGTGGTCCTGTGGCTAATGTACATCACTGAATCAATGTTATAATCTTTGACTCATCAGTCATGTTTTCCTATATCTGGAGGGGGCAGAATGGTGAATATCTTTTCATGTTAGCTCTTATTTCACCTTATTGGCAAAATATTCATAAAATTAATATTAATTTTCTACTTAGAGGAGGAGACTTTATTTGCTAGATGGTGTACAGGTGTGTGACCATTGACATTAATAGCAATGTTGAAAAACAAGCTTTCAAGAAGGTAGAAAAGATGATGGAGTGTTATGAGGAATAGTTGATGGAATCTATGAGGTTTAAACTACAAAAGCTGTATGGGGAGATATGATAAATGTGCATTTCAGTTTATACTTTCTGGTATCGGCACAAACATTCATTGAGTATTTGCTATATCCCTTTTGCATACCACATAAATTATTATGCCATCTTA
Organism: Urocitellus parryii; assembly: GCF_045843805.1. Taxonomy (NCBI): domain Eukaryota; kingdom Metazoa; phylum Chordata; class Mammalia; order Rodentia; family Sciuridae; genus Urocitellus; species Urocitellus parryii. The sequence continues at coordinate 42,299,814 of NC_135541.1, read as the reverse complement.
AGGCATGCTTCTTACTCCCATTTGATAAAGCAGGAAATGGAATTACAGAGATGTTAAATAACTTATCCTAGGTCATATAGCTAAGTTGATCTAATGAATGATGGGGTTGATATTGGAAGCCAAGTTATCTCATTCATAGCCATTCTCTTTCCACTGTACTAATAGCTTCTCCTGAATTACAGGCATAAAAAAAAAAGTGGTTGTTTTGATTTTTATCCACTACGATCTAAAAAGTTTCCAGCACTTCCTGTTACCTACCCCTTTTCTCAGGCCCCATTACAGACAATGTTAATGATATCGCTGCCCTCTAAGGAGGGACTTTCCCCTTAGGAGAAAGTCATTTCTTCTGAGGACTTTTCCTTCCAAGTTCTTTCCTTTGAATGAAACCCCAGTGGTTTTTTTTTTTTTTTTTTTTTTTTTTTTTTTTGGCAACCACAAGTCCTCTGAATAAATCAACAAATAACTGTCCTTCTAGTACACAGACAAGATTTGCTTCAAGTTTCAATGAAGAGAACCTTATCTGCAGCACCCTGGACCTCTTCTTTGCTGGAACTGAGACAACTTCTACAACACTGCGCTGGGGTCTGCTTTACATGGCCCTCTACCCAGAAGTCCAAGGTGAGAGTCACAGCGAATGTGCCTGGCCCAGGACACATGGTACCTCCTGGCCACATGGCACCTCCTGGCCATATGGCTCAAGGTTGGGCAGAAGCTGGCTGGGTGAGTAGGGAAAGACACAATAGTCAGGAGGTGGTGCAGTCTTGAGCGTGCACACATCCATCACTTTATAGACAGGAATGTGAGGGGTCCAGGTAGGATAAGTGTTAAACTCCCTGTGGGCGCGAAGCTCAAGGTCTAGGAGAAATCAATGAGGCCAACTGACTTTGTAATGGGGTCCAGCAAAGAGTTACAATCTCATATATATGAGTATTTATTCTTCCATTCTTATCAGCAATCCCTTCCTCTTTCCCCCTGATAATGCCCAGACACATATTTGTTACTGTTTCCTTTTTCTTTTTTTCCAGTGTTGAGCCTCAAACCCAGGGCCTCATGCTTGCAAGGCAAGCTGTCTGCCACCCCACAGAGCCACATCCCCATCCCTTTCTAGACTCCTTAGTCTGGTAATAATGCCCTCTGATGTGCCATTTTCTGCCTGTCCTGCCTCAGCTTCACCCATCCTGCATTGGTGATTTCACTGAATTCTGTGTCATTTTCTTGACACTGTCCTAAGTGTCTGAATCACAATATTTGGTCTTCCCTCTGTCAAGAACATGCTTTCTGAGTTTCTCCACATGCTGAATCCCCAATTCTTCTAAAAGAATTCTTCCAAAGTTACTACCTAAGATGTGTCTTCATTCCTGCACAAAATTGCTAGCTTAGAACTGTTTGCCATTTCCTTCCTCCAGAGATCCCCAGGGCACCTCTATTGCTGTGCACATTATATATGGATTCCCCACAGACTGCCATCCTTTCAAGAACAATGGCTATTCCCAACATTTTTCTCCAGGTTCTAGAACAGTTTGGGCAGGTGGAGTGTGGAAACAGTCATGGAACCGTTTCTCGAACTGTGCGTAACAATTTATTAATGAGGCATAAGATCAATTGAGTAGATCAAGGTCAATGCCCCCACTCCCCCAAAATAAAAATAGAGAAGACTGAAGTTCTTGCCATCTACTAAGGATATATTTGATAATAAAACTTTACTTCTCTCACATATTAATTTACAAATGCAGGCTTTATGTGTGTGTGTGTGTGTGTGTGTGTGTACATACATACATACATACATACAGCCACATTTGGTCCCAGAAGAATCTAGGAAAAGTAGCTTTAGCTGGACAGTCAGGTAGCCAGCTCAAATCTCTATGACTGTAGAAAAGGAGGCAAATATATTTGAAGACAGCTAGCAGTTTCCATGAGCTGAGCCATGTTTAATGCTTACCTAAATGAGTTCATGTAATTCTCAGAACATCTTTCACATGAAAGTTGACTTAGCTTCACTAATCACATGAAAAAAGTGAGGCTCAAAGGATCTGAGTACCTTGCAGCCATAATGTTATAGATCAGGAGTCTGCTATTCACTTTCTACTCCCATGCCACCCTTGAGAAATGAGAGTCTTCAGATCTGCTAGGATCCAAATATTTGTGTCTTCCTCACCAAATCCCTGTGTGGAAACCTAATTATCAGAGTGGTGGTATTGGGAATTGATGAGTCTTCATGTATGGCATTAGTGCCCCTATGAAACATTCCCAGCAAGCTGCCTTGTTCCTTGTAACATGTGAGGACACAGCAACTAGGAGCCACCTCTGAACCAGAAATTGGGTCCTCCCCAGGAACCAGATATGCTGGTGCTTTGGTCTTAGACAGCCCAGGCTCCAGATCTATGAGAAATAAATTTCTGTTGTTTTTAAGCCACTCTACTTATGGCACTTTATCATAGAAGCCTGAATAAGAAAAGACCCTACTAGAAGCTTCGCCACATTGATCCTTGGTATTCCATTCCTTGGCCTAATTAGACTCAAGGAAAGTGACTGAGTTGACAATTTTCTGATTAAGCCCTTTGAAGGGTTAAGAAACATTTTATTTCTTTGCATCCCGGCCACTATTTGAAATACCACAGGTGAGATCTGATAGAACAACCCTACATAATTACAAGAAAGTATAAAAGTTTCAAAAAATAATAGAATCTCCCTCTTCTCTTCCAGAAAAAGTGCATGCTGAGATTGACAGAGTGCTTGGCCAGTGGCAGCAGCCAAGCATGGCCGCCAGAGAGTTCATGCCCTACACCAATGCTGTCATCCATGAGGTGCAGAGAATGGGCAACATCATCCCCCTGAATGTCCCCAGGGAAGTGGTGGTTGATACCACTTTGGCTGGATACTACCTGCCAAAGGTAATGAAGCACACCCAGCCCCAGACTTCAAGCCTGTCTTTGAGACCATCAGAGAACTTGCATTTGTATTTGAAAAGTCACATATATTCCTATCCCAAAGAATCACCTAGATGGGAGATACATTATACTTGATATAATACTAACTTTTTTTCCATGGATTTTACCAGATATAGGTATTAAGGGGAATAGAGGAGGAAAGATTCCTAACTCAAATGTGTTTAAGCCAAGACTAGTTTTGTTTTGCTTACTGTGGGACTTCTCAGTGTTCTCACTCTGTGATGTGCACTATGGCTCATGATGGCACACAGCAGGCAGCAAAGTCCCTGTCAGATTTTGCCACAGAGTCCTGTTCTTTACCTTGGAGAGCATCTCTCAGAACCAGGGACCTTCCAGACTTTGGAAAATGTGGAAGGACATTTGAGATTACCTGGTCCCAAACCACATTAATAACGATGTTTCTAATATCATGTCCCCACAGGTATTTTTCCAGCTTTTACCTACAGCCCCATGATGGGGAACTCTCCATTTCATAAAAGAAGCCACTCCGGTTGTGCAATGTTCATGATTAGAACGGGATAACAAGGAATGAATATTTACTCAGCCATGATTACATGTCATGGACTAGCCTCTTTCAAAATATCTTAGTTCTCAGGATAAGTATTATTCCCACCTTACAGATTGGGAAGTTGAGTCTCCAGGAAATTAAGTTTGCATGAGATCTCAACTACGAAGTGACAATAGCTGGATCTAGAACCAGAGCTATTCTAATTATTTGTATGATGTGATGCTCCCTCCATAGGACTTGTTTGCTTTGACTTAAACAAAAACAAAACCAAAAAACTCCTTTTAATTTTTCCCTACTGGTCTCTGTTAAATCCCCTGGCTTCACTAACAGAATTCAGATCACACTCCACCCACCACTTTTCAGATCTCTGCAGAGGGCTCTCCTGGGTCCCCCAGGGTTCTTTCTCTATGATGCATACTTATAGTTCCTTCCTTGCTACCTGGATCTATTCTAGTTTCTCCAAGTTCCTACACATATGTTGTATATGGGAACAATCTCCAGAGTTAGAATAGAAGAGAATCCCAGTGACTCCTTGGTGACTGTCACTGCAGAGCCAGGAAATGCAGCTGCTATAAGAACTATTTTCTTCCTGATGAAACTTCTCATGGATGAAGGCTGAGGCCTGAGTTCCCCACCAGGTGCTGTTTGCATTTTTCTAGCCGTTCATTTAACTCCAGACAATCAGCCAATCTCACTATATGAATTCTACCACTGGTTTTTCACATCAACTTTAATAATCCTCCTGGGCTCTGAGAAATATAATTGATTACATGCAACGGAGACTAGGAGCCATGGCTATGACATCAGATAGACCTATTTCACGTGACTCTACCTCTCCCCACCACCTCGTGGCTCTGAGCACATTATTTAACCACTCACAGCTGCAATTTCTTCATCTGCAAAATGCATTTGAGCCCACCCTACAAGATCCATGTGAAGTAAAATGGGACCCTATATGCTGATCCTCGTACTCAAAGTAACAGTTATTCGGCAAATATTCATTAAGTATCTGAAGTACTTAGATCTAGAAAAAGAACCCTGAGCAAAATAGTCATGCTTACAAAATATACCAACCATACTAACTGTCCCAAGGAAAATACTCACTGCTGCTCTAAAGATGCTTCCAGTATCTCCCAGGGGGAGTGAGGAACAGGTGCTGGAAGGATCTGGGGAGGCTTGCCTCTGAAGGAAGTAATGCTGGAGCTGAGGATTAAAGGATTGCTGGGAGTGGTTGATGGCAAAGTGGGGGAAGAGAACATTTCCTGGCAAGGTGAGCAGTATTTAAAAAGTCATTGAAATGAATGGAAACTTGACCTGTGTTACAGGTCACTGTAGTGGGAGCTCAAGAAGAATAGGAGAAGCCCTGAGAGATTAGGCAATGGATCTGTGACTAGGTGTGTGGGAAGCCATTGAATACCAAGTTTGAGGTCTGAGTGGGTGGGGGCTGTCATAGATTTAAGCCCTATTCAAAGCACACTCTGCTTTCAGGGTGTGAAAGCAAAATCTGGATGAGCAAGGTGGAAGCTTGAACTAAGGTGGTGGTGGACATTCCCTAATGGAGGTGAGGGGATCAGGGGGCATTGAAAGAAGTGTCAAGCATGACTGATGGGTTGGATGAGGTAGTGAGAGAAAGGCTCACTCTAGTGACTCCAGGGTTTTTTGTCATATATCTTGATGGACAGGGATTCTTTTCCCTGGATATCTGCTTCTGCTACTCAAATAGCTTTTGGGACTGGGCACAGCCTTCGACACACTGGAGGGAAGAGAATGCAGAAGCAGAGGTGAAAGATGTATTTCCCCCACTTTGTAGAGCTGCCCTCCTTATCACTTTACTGACTAGCTGGGTTGATTTAATTACTGTGTGGACCAACCTGCTGTCACATAATTCTCTCATGGATGCTTACAGGTCCCTTCCCCAGTCCTACACTGACTTTTTTCCTCCAGAGAGGCTTTATTATGCAGTCAAGAGTAGCCAAAATCCCGGGTAAAATTCTCAGAATACAATTCCAATTCATCCTTCTAAGTTGTCCCACTCAAAGAGAAGGGTCCTAGAAGGTTGAGCTCAGCAGGTGGTGGGTTGGGAGAGTGGGGAAGCTCAGAATGTGGTCAGACCCCAGCATGGGGCTCTGAGCACCACCTATCTTTGCCTAGATGTGTGGTGTAGGTCAAGTCCTGCCTGACTCTTCACTGCCTTCTCTAGGGGACCATGATCCTGACCAATTTGACTGCTTTGCACAAGGATCCCAATGAGTGGGCCACCCCTGACACATTCAACCCTGAGCATTTTCTGGAGAATGGACAGTTTAAGAAAAAGGAATGCTTCCTGCCTTTCTCAATGGGTGAGTTTGGATGAACAGGAGTCGGGGAGGGCAGAGTTCCTCCCTCAGCCCTTCCCTCCTCTCCTGTCTGCAATCCTTTGCTCTAGTTGGGAAGCCTCCAGAGGGTCCTGCCTAGGGTGACTCCATCTCACTATTGTTTGAAGTTCAACATCCTCTGGTCCAGGCCTGGCCTCAGACCATCTTTACTTCCCAAGCCCTCCTGGCTGCTGGTGGAGATTTCAGCCTCTCTTAGTTCTGTTTTCCAGAATGCTGAGGACAGAGACTCAGACCTTGCCTCTTGGTCACAAAGTTGGATATCTTCCTTCTTTATAAAGTTTTTAATTGTCACAATTTCTTTTTAAGTGTTTTCCTCTCCCTAATAAATAGATCTGGTACTGATGGGGCGGCAGCAAAGGAGGGAAGCTCTTGATTCACTGTCCTGGGTAGCAGACAGTTACTCTAAATGCTCCCAGCTTGGCTAGGTTGGGCTTGCTCTGTAAGCTCTTCCTGAAAAGGTCCTTTTGCCTTTTGCAAATTTAGTTTCCTTTTTAAAATATAGTTAGTACATGTGTATGATATGCAGCTGGAAAAAGTGGATACAATGAAGCAATGAATCCCTCCCTCTATCTCTTTTTCTCTCCTCCCCCACTCCTGTGTTTTCTAGCCAGCCAGTTCCAAAAGAATATTTCAAACTTATAGCCTTGTAAAATCGATAATAAAATGTCTTAGTCCAGATAATGAGTTTGATATGTTACATAAATTATTTCAAATAATTTCTCAATTCCTTTGTTTCATAAATATTGACCAAGAATCAATTGTGTCAGATATTCAGTCCATTTCATAATGATGAATGAAACAGAAGACAAAAAAGCTGCCCTCAGAGAGCATATGTCATACTGCAACCTTAGAAAGTTCAAATTTATCACCATTGCAGGGTTATGAAACTGAGACCCAAACACATGTGGTAATGAAGTCATGAAACTCATGTTGCAGAGCTAAGGCAAAATATCAATCAGATTTATCAAAAGCTAAAACTTTTGTTCCTCCTAACAACATCTTCTGAAAATAACTAAATGCTATAGAGAAAACACACTGTAGAATACATGATAATTGCTTATCATTCACTTAAAATATGCATTGACTTTATGAAACAGTATGTTTTGACTACTGATAACAGTAAAAGCTTAGAAAGGGAAGAACTCTCTTTCTTTCATGGCCCTGAGTTTCCAGTTCCTTTGCTTTCCCACTATGTGGCACTGCCCTAGGTGTGTCTGGGTTGATCTGATTAGAACTTCTTTGTCTTTGCTCATCTCGTTCTACCCTCACCTTTGCTCACATTGGACAAGTCACCTCTCATGTGAAGAGGTGGTATAAGATGTAGGAATGTCTGCCAGTCTTCCTGTCTGCTGTAGTTTCAAATTTTGCATTACAGCACAAAGTTTCAAGTGTATGTTTCAATTACTGTGACATTTCTTGCTTCTGGCATCTTGGATGCATAAAATGTTGCAATGCTAGAAATCTGAACATTTAGCATTACACATTTGCTTCACATGCTGTTTACTGCAACTGTGATGAGAGGAATCATAATAGAGATGGCTTTAAGAGGAAGATGGATTCTCTTGGCCTTCTGATACCCAGATAGATTCCTTCTCTTCATATTGCAAAAGTCTCTAACTCGTAGTTGTTTCATGTCTTCTTCTGTTTTAAAACAGTCTTCCTTCTGTGTTAGCAAAAGGATAAAAAGAGCAGCACACAGTGACTCTCTGGTGCTTTGCTACCGAGAATTATATTACACCCTCTTAATCACAGGCTTCATTTGCAACTGTATTATATCAAGCAATTCTTACAGCAAACTAGTTATTAATACTTACACAGGAAATGGACTGGTATCTTATTTCTTAATATAAGCAAACTAAAACTGATAGAGTTGTTTCTTTCCGAGATCATATGGCCCCCAAATTGGTAGGCTAGGGCCTAAGACTCAAGTTTTTATACTTTCAATTTAGTGCTCTCTCCAGTACAACTAGAATGTAACTTACTTTTCCATTTTAAGGGTCATTGCGTTTATACCACATGTATCAGCTAGTATTTTGCTGCAAAACAAACAATCTAAAACTCCTGGGGCTTTATAAGCTTGTGTTATTGCTCACAGGTCTACAGATAAGGTATGTGGCTTTCCTGTTCTTGACTGGGCTGTCTTATATGTTTGGCAGGTCAAGTATCTGAAGACTGATTTCAGCTGGGACAACAGTGTTCTTTTCTCTCATTCTCTAGCAAGCTAGCCTGGTTTTTTCACATGGTGGTGATTAGTCCCCAGAGAGAATAGAAGCACATTGTGGCCCATTAAGGTCCAGGCTGGAAACTGTCAAGCCTTGACTCCCTCTACTTTCTAATGGCTGATGCCAGTCACAAGGCCAGCCTCAGTTAAAGAGAACGAAGAATTGCTAGAACTTTGATTAGATGAGCTATGAAGTCATGCTGTAAATAATGTAGAACTGAGGCAGGGGAGAAATGGAGGTGTTTTGTTCTCAGCATCTCTCTTTTTGATAGAAGACTGAAATTCAGAGAGTACAGGCAATTTGCCTGGGGATTCCCACAGAAGATGTGGCAGAATGAGGATCAGTTGAATTTAACAGGAGCTAGAAACCTAGAAATATCCAGTGAGTCATAATGGTGAAAACTCATCTGTCTGGTTTTTCTACCAGATTTTCATCTTAGACATACAGTTTTCTTTCCTCACTCTGAAGGAATTTAAGCTTGCAATGAGCTGAACACCATAGAGGAAGTGAGTTGGCAGAAAACACTTGCTCACCTTATGGTGGCTGGGGAACCAAGAGAGGAAGGGACTCAGGGTCTCAATAGTACCTTCAAGGACACACACCTCCAATGACCTCCCAGTAGATACACCTTCTAAAGTTTCTACCATCGCCCAATGGCACCAGAGGCTGACAGACAAGCCTTTAGCACATGGCCTTCAGGGGACATTTAAAATCTACACTTAACATTCTGTCCCTGGCCTCCAAAAGCTCATGTCCATCTCACAATGCAAAGTACATTCAGTTCATCTCTAAGAGTCTCTCAAATATTAACTGTTCTTGCATTGCTAGATAGTCCAAGTCCAATGCCTTTTCTGAGACTCATACAAACTCTTAGCTCTGAGCCACTGAGGAAAAGTAAAAAACAAAAACAACAACAAAACAAATTGCATGCTTCCTAGATTCCTAGCTTCCTAGACCAGGATAAATATTCCCATTGCATTTAAGTTTCTCAGTTGAGTGACCATGGCTCTCACTGTAATGCCTGGCATATGTAGAAAAGCAATGTGGAGCTCCTGAAGATTGCTAGTGCTCTACTCCCAAGTTTGATTCTTAAAGTACTGGTGCAGGCCACATCTTCTAGACCCCTCCCAACCAATGTGGAGGAGAAGGTCTTACAATGCAACTCCACTGCAGCATCCCAGTCTCTCTGAGCCTCTGAATCCCTGCATCAACATTAAACCAAGTCAATTTAGACATTTCCAGCTCATTCACAATGAGGCATCTTTTGATCCATATTTCAGCCAACCAACCAAATATGCTGTTAGCACCCCCCCTTTTAAAATATTTATTTTTTTAGTTTTAGGTGGACACAACATCTTTATTTTTTTTTTACGTGGTGCTGAGAATCGAACCCAGTGCTTCACGCATGCTAGGCGAACGCGCTACCACTTGAGCCACATCCCCAGCTCCATTAGCACCCCTTTTAAACTCTGCAAATAAATCAAGGGCAGAAGCTCTGCTTAATGGGTTCATATCAATAAATTTAGCCTGAACCAACTTTATGTTCCTTCCACCATTAGCCCACATCATTAAAATCCATTTTCACACATGTGCTCTAGACCTCTGCTTGTATGAATTAGAAAATTTGAGAAGTTCCTTTGCACTGTAGTGCACCTCCCCAGGAGTCACCCAGTGTCCCTTTGCCTCTAGGTGTCTGTTGATACTGAAGTCTGATTACCAGTCTAGAGGCAAAAATGGTGGTTGAGGGGGTGGGTCCTGAGGAGTAGCAGCATTGTCCACTTAGTAACTGTGGCAGGAATGGTCACTGCTGTTTCCTTGGGCAGGATTAGTCCCTTCAGGCAAAGGTAGAAAGGCCAGGAGCACAGGGGAAGAGTTGGGGGTGCTGCTGCCACTGAGGGTGGGGAGGCCACTTCCTCTCACAAAATAAACTTATCATAACTTAGGAGTTCAATGTCCCCATCCTCATCAGAGTCTGCCCACAGGTCCCCACTCCAATTTTTAGTATGCCATTATTTCCTATGTAGCGCTTTCATTTTAACTGCAGACACCCGTCCAGGTTAAGGCTTAAATTTGTACTATAATCCAGCCAATTGCATGATGAGGGGTTGGGTTTTGGCAACTTCAGCCTTATGTCTGCCAGAGAAAAGATTCTCCTTCAGGGCATACTTGGAAGAGTTCAGGTTACTTATGTAAATTTGGCACTGGGAAATTGAATCTCTGAACACATTGTTTTCCTTTACTATTATGTCCAGTGATGCTAGGGACAACCAGCCAACATCATTATATTCCTTGGTTTTCTTAAAAATGTTTATAAGTATCATGTATAGAATTGCTGGACTCGCTGTCAGGCACATTGAATGTGTTTCCTTTTTGTCTTATGAAACAATTTAGACCATAGACTATCAGTACCTTCTTCAGGAGAGTCTTTAGATACTTTAGGTTTAGACAAATTAGAGAGCCACTTCCAGATACCATAAAACCAATTGAAGAAATTCATCATTACAGTTCTGTGTCTTTAGAGCTCCTTCTGGTACCCAAATCTGTATTAAGGCTCTCTAGAGAAACAGAATCAGTTAGGAAAGAAGATTTATTAGATGGGCTTACATGGTCAGAGGATAGTCTCACAGTAGTCATTTGCAAGGTGGAGAACTGGGGAAATCAGTAACTAATCAGTCCAAGAAGCCGAAAATCTCACAATGGGAGGGACCAATGACCCAACCCCTGTAGGAGACTGAAGGCCCAGAAGCCCTCTGGAGAGTCTCTGGTGTGAGTCGACTTTCAAAGACTGTAGAAGCTGGTGTCTGGTGTCGGCAGGTGATGGTATCAGCAAAATTCCCAGCTGCTCAAGAAGAATTGAGCTGGCAAATTCAGGCAATTTTCCCCATCTTCCTCTATCTATTTCTTCTGGGCCCCCAGCCATGGGACTGTGCCACCTACATTCAAAGCAGGTCTGCTCCTCTCATTTTACTGAGCCCTGTGCCAAATATCTCTGGAAACATTTCACATACAACCCAGAATTGTGCTTCACCAGCTTTTTAGGTTTCTCAGTCTAGTCAGGTTGATCACCAAAATTACCCATCACACAGACCTAAGCTATGAAAACAGTCCTAGATTTCATCCTTTTAAAACAAATTCATACCTGTTATCCACCTGGGACCTTTGTCCTGCCCTTTGACACAGGAGACAAATGTTTCATATGTTTTGCAAGTGAGATAGGTTTAGCTTTGTGAGAATGGATCGTTTAGTCACTCAGTGGTCAGTTCTTTAACCCTGATTTTCCACTTTATTTGCCCAATTTTGTCAAGATACATGGATTCTTCTAGGAGAATCTTGGCAATTTATAATACAACTGTTTTGGTATCAAATCATACTATTTCTGATAGGTAATAAGATAAAAATGAGGGGAAGAGAGATGAATTAGACACAGGCTGGAGGGAAACAGGCACAAAATAATATAATAATGATATAATTGGGGGCCATTTACATTTACTAAGCACTTCTGCACATGTGATCTAATTTTATTTCCTCAATAACCTGTATTTGTCCTGTAAGTGAGGACAAAATAGAGGCATACATGCCTTAACAGATTTCCAAGAAAATTTAATTACAAAGGAAAAATCCAAGTAGTAAAAATCAGCTTATAGGATTAACAACAGTGAATTATTCCCATTATGGCTCCCAGTGGAATTGCCTCTAGGATAGAGAAGAAATATCAAAAAGGTTAACAAAGGTAGGGTTTGATTTATGGTATTACACACACCCTTTATTTTCTTTTTTGAATTTTTATTTGTGTGTGTATGTATTCTTTCCCCTTTTGGGTTAATATGTATTAGGAATAAAGTAAGCTATTAAAAGTGCACATAAGAAAGAGGTGGTAACAACTGGTTTGGGGCATTGCAGCCTAAGTGTGTTGAAGAGGATGTTAACTCAGAGAAGTGAGCAGGAGAAGCCTAGAGCACGTATTAGACTGGAATTGGAGGCTGCCTAAATGAACTCAGATATTCAGTAGGTAAATAGATACAGACATGGATATGGACATAAGTATGGGTGTGTATACACATAATTCAGTAAATACTCATGTTATATACACATATATATTCCCCTGCACTGTCCACTGAGATGACCTAGAACAATAACAACCAGAAAGCAACAAGCATGTCTAATGCCCAGACCTTGATTCTTGATTTCTGCATATCATTATCCAGTAAAAGCAACCAGAACACCTAGAAGAATGGCTCATTCCAGGGCTGGGGAAGGGTAAGTATTATATCAACTTGGAACATGATGTTGTCCTAAAAAGTCAGGAAATGTCAACTTGCATGGGCATCATATGGCCAAATCAGGAATATTCTGAGCATCAACATGAGTTAACAATGAGCAACAGATTATAACCCTTTGAATAAAAAGAGGAACACATGAATCCATACTGATATAAATAAATGATTGGATAAATAAATGGGGAGGATAACAAGCATTTGAATGCTGGTAAGTGTAGAAGGAATGAGAGAATTTTAAAGTCATTATGTGGCAGCCACCTGTGATAAATAATTTGGCCAAGAAATGACAATGCAAAGTAATGAATGAAAAGTTAATGAGGACTGGTTTATTCATGGAATCCCTAAGTATTTTTAGCAACATAAAAAATAATTTAACAGGAGGTGATTTATTAGATACCACCTTAATCAAGCTATTAGAAATAATGACAGGAATCAAAATCATGTACCACCTGATAGGATGGAATGAGAAGACAGCACCACTTCATTGATACTCCTACCAAACCTGCGGAACTTCACAACCTGAATCTGTTCATGAGGAAACATGAGAGACATTTCCAAAATGGGTCTATAATCTTTAAAATGCCAAGGCCATGACACTTATGTAAAGACTGAGGAGTTTTTCCAGACTTAAGGACTCTAAGTACACAGGGCAAATGCAATGCTTGATGTTGAACTCTGATGGGTGACGGAATTTGGGTTAGAAAAACTTGGCATCTCTGCCTTCACATTGCATCTGCCTCCTTTGCTACCTTAACCATTGAGTCAGATTTACTGTTGAGTCATATGGTAAGGAGTGTGTGTCTGGAATCAGTGTTGCAAAGTTGATTAGTCCCAACTTTACCTAATCTGTCTCTTCCCCTTTCAAGGCTAAAGACAACAAGATAAGAGTAACTAAGATATTATTGAAATTACAGACATCAGGATCACCAATCACCAACTCTTACAGGCCACCAGAGTGGAACCTAAGTCCCCAGTTGTCAGTCCTTCCCTTTCCTTGGCTGTCTTTCTTTCCCCCTCCCCTGGGGATTAAAGTTGCTTACACCTAGGCTGGGTTGAGATGGTCTTGTTGGCATGGCCTCCATCTTCTTGACTGGCTTGCTTTCTTTCCAAATCTTTTTCCTTGTGTCAACAGCTCACCCTTGAGTGAGTGGCAACTACATGAACCTGGGTACAGTTACCCATATTCTGTGTTACCCTGGGGAATGGCTTTAACATGCATCCTTATTCACAGAAAAAAATTCAAGAGGCAGAATGATAAGGAGAACAGATTTTTTTCAGGTTTAAGGAACCTGGTAATTTTGGCTGTTTTTTGTTTTTTTCTGGTTTCATTTCTCCGTCTTTTGGGTACTCAGGCGTGAGGAAAGCTTTCATTAGAGAGACGTTTATAAGTAAAAATACAAACACAGATTTAGTGATTCAGAGAACCTACCAGTCTCAGCTCCTTGGAAGTGTTTCCTCAGTAGTTTTTATTCTCATTCTGAGGAAATTCAGAAACTAAAGGAATTTGTAGCTTTAATTTCAAAAGGCAATCTGTTTCAAATCCTGCATAAAAGCAAGTTATCAGGATGTTGCCCTTCATTTCAGAGGAAGTCAGTTTCACTTCACCTTCACCCCAGAACTGCCTGACACTGCCCTCCTCTACCCAAAGCAAATGTGGTCCTAGACTCTGCATTCTGTTCTTTGGTGAACCCAGAGCGTGGTCAGACTTTAAAAAGGTGCTGGGCATAAAGCCCAGGTCTGCTCAGGAGGGAGAGGCAAGTAGCCCCTGTTTGGAACCATGTCAGCTGAGAAGATAACTCCTCTTCTGTGTTTGTCTTTCAGGAAAACGCGGATGCCTTGGAGAACAGTTGGCTAAGACCGAGCTATTTATTTTTTTCACTTCCCTTTTACAAAAATTTACCTTCAAGCCCCCAGACAATGAGAAGTTGAGCTTGAAGTTCAGAATGGGCCTCACTGTCTCCCCTGTCAGCCACCACATCTGCGCTATCCCTAGGGGATGATGCTGTTGGAGAAGGAAAAGGAAAGACGGGAAAAAAAAATAACTGCAGGTGCTTTGGAGCTGCTGGTGCCTGCTCAGATGTTTGGAACAGAATGAAAGTGATGCCAGGGAAAGAGGAAAGAAGCTGGACTAAAAGGAAGCTGGATCCAAACCCTGGTTCTGCCATCTCCCCCTATAGCCCTGGAAAAATCACTTGTGTGTTCATTGATTTACCTTCTCATCCAGGAGGTGAAAAATGATTTCCCTTCAAAAAAAATAGTTCCTGTAAGAATTAAAGGAAACAATGGATTTTAAGTGATTCCTACACCATAAAAACATATCCTAAGAATAATGACTATAGTCCTGCCTACTTCCTTGGCCATGTATCTGCTTCTAGCTGGTTGACATAGCTCAGGTTGAAGTGGTGCAAGACAGGCAATGAGATTCAAAGTGGAATCCTGGGGGCAACCATGGAGACAGACTATGAAGTCTCTCTCATTTGTGTCGGCTTTATCTGTTTTGACCTTAGAATGGTCCCCTGGCTAGTGACCAAGGGATGAATCTATTCACAGGAAGTGGAAGCAACAGTTTCTATGATTTGCACAAGGGAGCACTACCTTGGCCTTAGAAGGAGGCCCAATAGGGTGTGATCACAGTGAACCCAACCTGGAAATCAGGTTTGGAGAATAAAAGTGAAAAGAGTTTGTCTTATAGTACCTCTGTTTTGAGTCCTCCATCAGACACTGATTCCCATAATGTTTCACATTGGATTTAACTGTAAGCTTTTGTTGGCTAATATTCCACCCTATAGTCTGGTAGAGCATTTTATAGCAGAATATCAGAAATGCCAGAATCCTGCCACAAAATAGAGGACCAGAGACTGTCCAAGAAGTTTTAGCCCCAACCCCAGAGCAGACCTACCAACCAGCCTGGTAACTGGACTTAACCTCATCCAAAGGTCTGTCCTTCCTCCTTTCCTTCCTTTCTTCCTTCCTCTCTTTCTCACTTTGTCCCTCCCTCCCTCTTTCTTTCTCCAAAGATTTCTTTTCTTAAAGTGGCTAGATCTAGGTAATTTAGTAGCTCATAACTGTCACCAGCTGTTTGTGGGTTATATGTGGGTCACAGGGCATGGTAGCCTCATGGATAGAGACATCTGTGAATGGCCAGTGGACATTTACTCTGGTCAGTTGCCCAGGGATAATGTAAATTTCTTTCCCACTCTGCTGGGCCCACATAGCACCTGAGATGGATGTTACCTGCCAAAATGTCAATCAACCTGCTGACTGCAGGACATCATGAAGCAAGACTAAGCCCTTGAAACTTCATCCCTGCCTTTGATGTATCCCCTTAAATAAACCACCAGAGGTATTTTCCCTTTGTCTAGTTCCAGAACCCATGTGGACTAGATCTATCAGAGGCTTCATCTTGTGTAAATATATTTCTGAGTTTTTGTGTTTTGTTATTTGCTAATTATCTGAGATTGTAGTTTTAGGGTGGCTTGGATTCCCCTGGGCAGAAAGAACCCTGCAGAGATGCTGGCCTTTGTCCCCTTTCGGGACACAAACAAAACTGCCAGAAGGCCTTGGGTTTTTCCCACCTGAGGCTTAGAATTCAGAGAAAAGCCCATTCTACTGCCACCAGGAAGAAAGGAAACAGAGAAAGGGACAGAAGGGGGCAGTGTTGGCTTGAGCTAGACTAAGACAGCTGAGACTATCTGGAAGAAATGGTTGCATTTTCAATGTGGGGAGGAGGCTTCAGTCTCCCCTGCCTGGTAAAGAAAGAATGGGAGAGAGAAGCCAGTTGTTCATAATTCCTTTGTAAACCCCTTTAAGGCAAATCTCTAGAAAACAGGGCAAGAGATAGTCCAAGACCAGTCAAATCAGGCTTTTACTTCCTCTCATCTGGGATCTGTCTACCATCTATTTTCCCCTTTCTTATTCTGGTTAGATCAAGTAGGAGATCCATGGGAAATTGGTCGAAATCTTTACATTTCTCAGTTTCCTCATCTATACTATAAGGGACTCTGTTGAAGTCATTTCTGTATTGTATTCCTGCCCTGCAGTACACTGCCCATAATTCTTGATGGGTAGGCATACACCAACTACTTGTGGAATAAATATAAAACTCCTGAAGACTCGTCCTGACCTAATGGATGCATTGGGACCCAGGGCCAGTGAAGTGTCACCACAATGAATCAGAAACATTGGAGAAGAGATGACTGTGACTACTAATTGAATTTTACATGTGCATAAAAAGTGTGTCATCTTTTTGCTCAAAATTTGTGGAGACATTAAAATACACGAGTCCTCTTCCCATCCAAGCATCACACAAGGATTTTGTTAAATGTACTCTTGTAAGTCTCCTATTTCTCCTTTATTTGGGAAACTTCAGGACTACTTACTCCCTTCCTTTGTACCTGAAACCTAGTGTGCCAGTAATCTGATATTATCTGCCACATTGTGGATGAGGCAACCAAAGTCAGCCAAGGGTGTGAATCTTCTCTCCACAACTCTGCTACAAAGAGATGCAAACATGGGCAGTGAATTATAAATGTAAAATCAGGCTGGAGGTCAAGGGACTTACAGCAGAGAAGAGTCTGGTGGCAATGGACCTGGGTCAGGCATAGCAAGACTGCAAGCACCAGGGGGAGGTCCCTCACTGCCCTAAATGTTCAGACAGGAAGCAAGGGCTGGCCAGGTGCCTAAGTAGCATGGATGACCACCTGAGTAAGCAAGGAACTGTGCTAGAACAGGGGACTCCATAGCTCAAGCTTTGGTGAACTGCTGCTTGCTTTCTTTTCCTCCCTCCCTCCCTTCCTTCCTAAAGAACACTGTCAACTAGATTGGTTTAATCTTTTCTTTTTAAATTGTTTTTAGTTGTAGATGGACACAATCTTTACTTATTTATTTTTATGTGGCCCTGAGGATCAAACCCAGTGCCTCACAGTTCACTACTGAGCTACAACCCCAGCCCCCAGCTGTTCTCTTAAGCTTGCCCAAGCAAACTGAATCAGTTTTCCCATGTGTGTGGTGTTTGTTGCTAAGCTACCAAAAGGGAAAGGTGGGGGATGCTGGGGAACAGTGCCCAAGGACATGCAGGTTGGTCACTCAACCTCCTACTGTAACTTTGAGCAAGACATTTCAAACTGCAAGCTATGTTCCTCTATAATTGGTAGGTTTCCAGGCAGGCTGGCAGAGGTTCAATGAACTCTCTACATACCATGGGCTATTGCCTTGTGACTCCACCAACATTTCACGCTCCCACCCACTGCAGTGCCACCAGGGCCCACCATGTGCATTGCCCTTGATGTGGAAGGTATCTTGTCTTCAGTTTGACATCCCTTTCCCTCTTCTGGGAATTTGCCAGTTCAGCTCCTCTTCAGGTTACAGTATCCCTCCAAACAGATCCCCGCTGGGACCTCAAGCTGTCGGCATTCTCAGATTCATATAAAATCCCACACCCATGCCACACCATGAGGGGCAGTGCAGTATTCCTTCAAGACAGTCCGCCCTTCTTGCCCATCACTGTCAGCCTTACTCAGCCTCTTGCCTACAGGAAGTTTCAAGCCTCAATGTGGCATTGATTTGTGGTACCAAGAGACTTTACAAAAACAAATAATTCCTGTAGGCTTGAAACCTCTCGCCAGGAGAAGGAAAAGTTAGCTTCTCCTCCATTTCATAGGAGATATGTGGAAAGTGAGGAGGACCTTCTTATCAAAGAAAACAAGAGCTGAAGAGGAGTAAAAGTGTCAGAAATATTTCATTCAAGAAAAATTAGGAAAAAGACCTCAGAATAGAACTAGGCTCCATTCTAAATACAGCCTGAACAAGTGGGCATTTATAGTGGGAGCATGCTGAGGGGATACCTGGATGGAAATAAGTGGAAACATCAATTTTGACTAAACCGAAGAAACAGGATTATTATTGAAGTTGGTCACATGATCAGATACCATTTGTATGTGTTCAGATCTCAAGGGAGATCATTGAATATCTGAAAGTAAAATTCTATATATTTGTAATGGAAGATGCTGTTTTATTGTGAATAGATTTGAACATATGACAGCATCCTTCAATATGGTTACTAAGTTAACTTTTTTTTTCATTTGGTGAAGTTGCTTTACTTTCCCCAATACCCAAACATGCTGGCTGTGTCACCCTAAATGCAGAAAGACCAAACCTTAGCATATTTCTACTTGAAAGAGTAGATAAAGCTGTTTTTGAAACAAAACCTCACCTTAATAGTAGTCTCAGGTCAGTTCAAATATTTATTGAAGATACACTATAAATCAAATAAATAGTATGGGGCCATTCCATTTCAGAGCTCATAGGTTATTACTGGTGGAAGGGGGAATGGGGGATTATAAATACACAAATCATTTGGTGTTAATTGTCTCTACATGAGAATGGATACCAAAAGAAAAAAATTAAGTATATATAGTTTCATAACATTTTTCATCATTTCCATCACAGTCTAACAGTCTTGAGGCTGAAAGACATTTGTTGATGAAGTCCCAATGTGTGTTGACTTCTCCCCAGCTGCTTACCTCATAAGCCAGTGCAGTACATTGTGCCTTGAATTCTAGCCACATTTTTTCCAATTCCTCCTCCACCTCTTCCTCCTTTATCTCCTTTCCCTCTTCTTTTTTTTGAAATGTCTTATATTGCCTTAATTTTTGAAAAATTGTTCAGATATAAAAGTCTATTTTAACAAGTTTTTCTCCCCTCTTTTTAGCACTGTGAAGATGGTTTCCCATTGTTTTCTGGTTTTCATTATCTCTGATGAAATTTCAGTTATTTATCCCTTGGTTCCTTTGTTCATTGAAGGTCTTTTGTCTTATGGTTGTTTTAAAGATTTTTAATATTAGTCCTCAGCAATTTGGTTATAATGTTTCTTAGTATGGTTTTCTTTATATTTTTCTTGATTAAAGTTGAGTTCCTTAAATCTGTGAGGTTATCACTTTAAGAAAATTTGGAAAAACTTTGGTTATTATTTCTTCAAATGTTGCTTTTCTGAACTGACCTCCTGCTCCATATTTCTGGAATTGAGTCATATAAATGTTAGACCTATTAATGTTGACTGACTGGTTACTGAAGTTCTGTTATTTTTTTTTTTTCACTTTTATTTCTCTGTGTGCTCAGTTGGGATAGTTTCTACAGCTCAGTTTTAAAGTTCATTTTTTTTTCTTCATCAGGGTCTCATTTGCCATTAAGCAACTCATTAATTTTTTAACATAATACATTTTATTTTTCCACTCTGGAATGAATTGATTCTTCTAAGTTTATAGTTTATTTCTCAATTATTTGCATGTTTTTCTTTAAATCCTCTATACTATCCACTGATAATTCCATATTTCTAGCATTTGTTCTACTGATTTTTCTTCTGATTATAGGTCACATATTCTTGCTTCTTCAAATGTCCAGTAATTATTAATTAGATACATATTTTTCATTCTTGAGTGTTTGGATTATCTTTTGTCTCCTTCTAAAGAGTGTTGAGCTTTGTTTAGGTAGGCAGTTAATTTACCTGTAAAACACCTTTGTTTTGTTTTTTGAGTTTAAAAACTTTGTTAAAGTGGGTCTAAAGTAGCCTGCATTCTGGGAGTCCTTGAGGTGACTTTTCTGGGGTCCCTACTGATCACCTGAGATGTTTAATGTGGTTTCTCTACTTTGCTCAGTGTTTAATAATTCCCACCCAGTAAAAGCTATGGCAACCATTAAGCTTATAGCTTTTTGGCAGTTAGTTATTTTGTCCCCACTAGATGCTCTTTGCCCAGCCTCTTGGAGTCTTGACATACCTACAGAGTTCAGCTATTCTCCTTGAAGATTTATGGAGCTCCTTCTTGGCAGAGCTTGTTCCTTTCTCTGCCTTACAAATTCCAGTCATGTCAGTCACTCCAAACTATATTTTCTCATCTAATAAAGACTACTGTGATCTGATTGTCCCCTCTCCTTCTTGTAATGGGGTCCAGTAAATGCCTCCAGGGAGAAAGTCAGAGATGGTGGAGTTCACTTCATTTGTCCTTTCTTTTGGGAATCACAGTCCTGCAGTTCCACTTTTCCAGTATCTGAAAACTCTTGTGTATTTATTTTATTGATTCTTTGGATTCTTTTGAATGAATTAATTTCAAATGTTAAGCATTCAGGATAATAATACATACATAATACAGAGCTTAATTTTTAAAAACAGTTTTAGAAAATTTCTTCCAACATATGTAAATATAGAAACAACATATGGATATATAGTAACTGTATTAAAACAGGAAATCTTGGACTGGGAGGATACAAAGTAAGCTCTAACTACCAGCCCATCTCCTCCATATTGGAAAGATAGGAAATTCTCCTTTATTTTTTAAGAAAAAAAATAGAATGTGTATTTTTACATTTAGTACACGATTAGTATTCCAGAATCATGCTGCAGGTTTTGAATATCTCACAAATGGTGAGACACAGGTAGGCACCATTGGATGACATGGAAGGTTGGTTCCTGGAATCCTAACACTCTTGGGGCTTCTGAGGGATCTTCACAGGGTAGACCAAAAAGAATCAGGACTAAGACATTTCTAAACAAATGTTAATTAAGCTCCTACTGTGGATGATACTCAGTGCTAAGAGCTTTGATGTAATGCTTTTGAATCTTTAGAACACTTTCAAATACAGGACCTTCTTAGATGTGTTTTAGACCTATAGATTGTCTTATTCACCCCATGTTCTTAGTACTTAACCTGTTTCCTCAACTGCAAGATAGAACTAACAAGATCTGTCGAAGCAAAGTGATTTATGTAAAGAGTTAAGTGTGCTTTATGGCGTGTATTAAGAAGCCAAGAAATGTTGGATGCTGCTGTCACTTCTGTTTACTAGACATGGTTCTGGTCACAGGGTGAGAGGGTGTTTGGAAAACAGCAGCTCCAATGTTTGTGGCGCTCTCTGAGATGCATAACCTGAGAGAATCATAACCTAAGAATCTCAACGGTATCGGAGAAAGGAGGACTTTCTAAATCGAAAAGAAACCGGTCCTAGCCAAGTATTTGTCAATTAGGTTGCATCTCAAGAATCTTAGCTCACATTTTCATTGCCAAGAACAGGGCTGGGTAAGAGGCTGAGGGAATTATGGACCATGGCTTGACTTAGGTCTGGAGAAGAGCCAGAAGGAGGGGCCCTGGGAAGGAGGGGCCTGGCGGAAGGCAGAGAGGCGGGGCGTAGGGCGGAGCGTGAGCGGGGCGCGGGGCGGGCATAGGGGAGGGCGCGGAGGCGGACATATGGGCGGGGCGCGGGGCGGACATAGGGGCGGGGCGGGCATAGGGGAGGGCGCGGGGCGGACATAGGGGCGGGGCCGTCTACAGTGACAGCAGGAGAGGACTGGAGCAGAAGAGTTTGTTTGTTTTCTAGAAAGCCAGCTGCTTTCAGAGCCATGCTAACAGAGGTGGTCTCTCTGGCGACCGCCTTCTGGGCAGGGCTCCATGCCAGGACTTTGCTGGTGGGTGCTGTCGTTTTTCTGTTGTTTGCTGACTTCAAAAGGCGGCGCCCAAAGAATTACCCACCAGGGCCCTGGCCTCTACCCTTGTTTGGCAACTTCTTTCAAGTGAACTTTGAGAATTCACACTTGGATGTTCAAAAGGTAGGAAGGGGCGAAGGTGCTTGACTGCGTCCATATGCTAACCCTGACTTGCAGGACAAGGGACTTTCTGGGGACCCTGGGCAAGAGGATGGGTGGCTGGGCAGCTCATGCTGCTAACCTGCTAAGTCCCACTTTGAGCTTTGTTTACCTTACCAGACATGTGGCATCATTCTACCTACCTGCCCTTTCTAGTGGCGCAGCAGATTTAAATGTTTACTTTTTAAGTGTGCTACCTAGGTTACCATTCTTAACTCATTTGTTTTCTTCTTAAACATTATTGAGATTCTTTTTTTCTTGTAATGTCCTTCTTTATCCCTGGTAATTTTCTTTGACCTAACTTTATTTGATATAATATAGCAATATCACTGTCTTTTGATTATTATGTGAGTAGTATTTGCTTCTTTATTGTCTTACATTTAACCCACTTTTATAATCATCTTTGAAATGAATTCTTGTAAACAACATATACTTGGTTGATTTTTTAAAAATTATGCCTATCTCTGTCCTTAAATAGGTGAAGGTAGGACATTTCTACTTAATGTATTCATTGCTGTGTTAGTGTTTAAGTCTACCATTTATTATTCTTTCCCTCGGTTGTTTGTTTGTTGCTCTGTTTTTCATTCCTGTTTCCCTTTCCTGTGTTTCTGGGAACTACTTGGACACTTCTCTTATAAGTCAATTTTTATTCATCTGTAGTGTTTTGAAGCATATCTCTTTTTAAATGTGGTTGCTCTAAATATTATGAGCTATATTAGTAGTTTAACGGAGTCCACCAGTGCAAGAAATTTCCACTTCGTGAAAGATAGACATAACAATTTAGGACCCTTGACCTTCACACTTTATAAATGTTTTAAACATTATATCTAATGCACTTAGAACCACAATACTATAATTTTGCTTTTAAATGTCAGATGCAATTTACAAAAAGCAAGAACTGTCTATTGTACTTATCCATTTATTTACACAATTTGTTGCTTTTTCTTCATTTCCCTGGTTCCAAGCTTATAATTTCCTTTATGATGTGAAGAACTTTCCTTAGCTATTCTTTCAGAGCTGGGTTGCTGGCAAATAATTCTCTTAACTTTCCTTCATCTCAAAATATGTTTATTTCACCTTTCTTTCTGAAGTCTATTTTCTTTGGACCTAGAATTCTAGGTTGAGAGTTTCTTGGAGGAACAGGTTTCTTGGAAAATAGAAGCAGAAGGGAGGTACCCCAGGAATAAGATAACTTCTGCCTTTCTTCAAAGGTAGAAATCAGAGGACTTCCCACATCTGTACCATAGGGAAGAATAATTCCTTGTCATTGAATGAGAAGGTGGAGATTAGTACTATGTCCTCTAGGGAGTCTTTAGCGCAGTTCAGGGGTGAAAGTCACAATTCTGCAGAGATAGGACATAAGGAGAAGGTGAAAGATGAGGTTGTACCATACTTTCCACTGCAGCTGCACTCTTCAGGGGAAAGGAAGGCCACATCTTCATGATGTTTGCCTCCAGGACACAGAATTAGAAGACTCAAATGTTTCTGTCCTGTTGGGCTCCTCTTTTTCTAGTCTTTTGGCTAAAATTAGTAGGATTTTCTTGGAGTTTTGTCTGTGATAATTGGTCTAGATTAAGAAGTATGATCTATGTCCCTCTTTTTCTATTAGGATAAATGGGACTAGAGAAGTTAATGATTATCCTAATGTCACAAAGCTGGCTAATTATGAGCTGTAATCCCACCTACTCATAAGTCTGAGGCAGAAGGATTGCAAGTTTGAGGCCAACCTGGGCAACTTTAGTGAGACTCTGTCTCAAAATAAAATATAAAAAGGGATGGAGATGTGTCACAGTGGTATAATTCCTCTGTGACTCACAAAACCAAACCAAAACCAAACCAAAACTCTAGCCAGTTGATGAAATTGAGACTAGGATCTTATTCCCAGTCCAAAGATTTTTTAAATCTCAATTTAGTTTTTATTTTATTTAGGTTTGCATTTTTATATTTCTGATGTAAAGGAAATAAAATTAAATGGCATAATTTAGTAATAATACTATCAAATTTATCTTCATGCACTTGGGAAACATTAAATATTAAGGTCTTTTTTCCACATTTTTTATTGATAGATTATATAGTTGTATATATAATAGAACCTGATAGGTCTTGTATCAGAATTTTTATGTTCCTCTTGTTTAACCTTTATGATAGGTACAAATTTTAGGTATCATCTAGTGGCATTTCCATTTTACCACTGAGAAAACTGAGAACAAATGTATTGTGATTTTCCCAGGTTATTCAGAGGATAATGGCAAAGCAAGGTCTTGAATCCAAGAATATTTGACTTAAAATTTATTGTCTCCTATACTACTTGACTCTGCATGATGTTAGTAGAGAATAATTGATTTTTCATGACATAGTTATGAGCTATTTATTTGTATATGTATTTCTTCAACAAACATTTATTAAGTACTTACCATGCCAGGCACTGCCCAAGACAGTGCCTGATGAAGAGAGTTTTACAAACTCCCATAACCCAAATGGATACTAGGAAATGGGATCACAATGGATGGGAAATCCTGAAGATAACCTTTTGTGGAATGTTGGAATTAATTGGATTGAATTTTAAAGGAATTTCAGGCAGGTGAATGGATTTTTTATGATAGGATATTTTAAATGGGGATGTGGCATGAACTAAAACACAGTGAAGAGACCAGAAAGAAACTGGCTTGTGTGGGTGGCATGTGGGAGACTTTGCTTTCCCTCCCCCTCAGACTTTGTAAACTTTCCCCATCACTGCTAGATGGCTTATTATAGTAACCTGTATTTAAATGAAAGAAAGTCTTATTGGGCTAAGTGGAAGAACTGTACATAAGATGGGTCAATTTATTAGTTAGCATGCACAGCAAGCTGCTTATAACAAAGAGACCCAAAATACAATGGTGTCAACTGTATTGAAATTTCTTTCTCTCTGACAAAACAGTTCAGATATAGGCAGGAAGTCCAGGATAGAGAGGCTGTTCTGTACCACAGTGTCATCCAAATTCTCCAGTTCCTTATGATATTGCTCTGGTCCTTCACCAACACCATTATGTGTGGGTTCTGGCTCATGAGAAGGGGAAATGGGGGTGGTGAGCAATCAGCTTTCATTTAAGGCTTTTACCCAGAAGATGCACACATAACCACTACTCACATCCCACTGGTTACACCTAGAGAGGCTGGGAGATATAATTATGATGCCAGCTAAAACCTAGGCAGCTCCATCACTCAGAGGAACAGAAAGAAAATATCTTTATCCCTTCAATGAAGGATGAGACCTATAGAGGGGACTGTAAAGAGCCCAAACTTTATTTCCACTAGCTATGTGCTAAATCTCTGTGCCTCTTTTTTCTGAAAACTAGGTATACTTTGTGGGATTATTATAAGTATAATATAAGTTTATGAATATCAAGTGATTGCCAGGATGCCTAGCATGTAGATGTGCTTATTTCTATATTTCTATATTTTTTATTCTTCCCTTTTCTGTAACAGCTTATAGAAAAGCTAGTTGTTGGTTACAGGCTGGGCATCTTTTATGTGTCCTGGTTGCTGGATGAGTCCCATCAGCCCCCTCTCTGGTCTCTGTCCCTGCATTCCTTAGATGCTGCCATTATCAGAGCCCTCTTCCTAAATTATACCCCCTGAAATATTAGTGGTAATAGTTTCATTATTAATTTTATTATTATGGTTACTTATCACAATAATCCTAAAATAGGAACTAGTAATATTCCCTATTTTATAGAATTAGAAACCAAAACCAAAATTAGAAACTGAAACCAAAACCAAAAATAAATAATTTATTGCTAAATTACACATGAAGTAAGAAGCAGACCTGAATTCAGACAGGTTGTGTGACTCCTAAGTCCAGACTATTAGCACACTTCACCTCTCCTACTCAGATATTTCCAGGCTCTATTATCTGTTACGAAGTAAGATCCAAATATTTCACTCCTGTGTCTAAAGATTACCACATCAGCACTGTCACCCATCTTCCTTGGCACCTGAGAAGAAACTCTTTTCTCTGTGTGCTTCTATACTTTCCCACATCAAACAACTTAAGGATGGAATAGTAACAATAAGAACTTATCTGTATGCTCCGTTAGGTTGTGAGCTTCTTGAATTTAAGGATTTATTGAATCCCCCAGACCTGGGCCTAGACCTTCAGCATAGGTCATGTTCTTCAATGAACCTTTCACTCCAGTTAGAGTGAGTCCTTTTTTCCCAGACACCCACATTTTCTGCCTTTGCATTTGTATGTGCAGTGCCCACAAAGTGTCTCTGTCTTCATAATGAATGCCCTTTTGCTGATATCCTTGCCTTCATTTAAGATCTGGCTCAAATACAATTTTCAATATCTGGCTCAAGTATTCTCTCATATCTGTGGTGGAAATTCATCTCCTCCTGCAATACTTTATACCCCTTTCTGCCAGCATTACAGCATATGTCATGTGCTATGCATTGCACTTTTTTTATGTACAGTTGCTCTTTCTCAAGAGGTGACCAGTGAGACCATTATGCTTAGCAAGAGTATATACAGTCATGCACAACTGTATTTAGTTGTATAAGGTTTTACTGGAGAGCAGATCCATGACATATACTAGATTTTCAAAGATTCCATACTCAAAAAGATAAGAACCACTGTTATAAAACTTCATTTCTTTTTCTTTGTGGGATAAAAATGCTTTTTAATTATAAAAGCAACACATACACATTGAGAGAATATTGTGTGTATGTATTTGTGTGTGTCTTCATACATGTACTTAGGATAATGATGTCCATCTCATTCCTCCATATTTTTTACACCACTTGCCCCTCCCTCCCCTTTTCCCTATCTAGAGTTTGTCTAATCTTTCCATGCTTCCCCTCCCAACCCCACTATGAATCAGCCTCCTTATATCAGAGAAAACATTTGGCATTTGGTGTTTTGGGATTGGCTAACTTCACTTAGCATTATATTCTCCAACTCCATCCATTTACCTGCAAATGTCATGATTTTGTTCTATTGTATTGCTGAGTAATATTCCATTGTGTATCTATTCCACATTTTGTTTATCCATTCATCTACTGAAGGGCATCTAGGTTGGTTTCACAGTTTAGCTATTGTGAATTGTGCTGCAATAAACATTGATGTGGCCATGTCCCTATAGTATGCGGTTTTTAAGTTCTTTGAGTATAGACCAAGGAGTGGGATAGCTGGGTCAAAGGTGGTTCCATTCCCGGTTTCCCAAGGAATCAGCATACTGCTTTCCATATTGGCTGCACCATTTTGCAGTCCCACCAGCAATGTAAGAGTGTGCCTTTTCGCCCACATCCTTTGCCAACACTTATTGTTATTTGTATTCTTAATAGCTTCCATTCTTACTGGAGTAAGAAGAAATCTTAAGAGTAGTTTTGATTTGCATTTCTCTAATTGCTAGAGATGTTGTACTATATATATATATATATATATATATATATATTTGTTGATTGATTGTATATTACCTTCTGAGAAATGTCTGTTCAGGACCTTGGCCCATTTATTGATTGGGTTATTTGTTTTTTTGGTGTTTAGTTTTTTGAGTTCTTTATATACGCTAGAGATTAGTGGTCTATCTGATGTGCCTATTGTAAAAATTTGCTCCCAAGCTGTAGGCTCTCTATTCACCTCCCTAATTGTTTCTTTTGCTGAAAGGAAGCTTTTTAGTTTGAATCCATTCCATTTATTAATTCTTGATTTTAATTCTTGAGCTATAGGAGTCTTATTAAGGAAGTAGGGGCCTAATCCTATATGATGGATATTTGGGCCTACTTTTTCTTCTATTAGACATAGAGTCTCTTGTTTAATTCCTAGGTCCTTGATCCACTTAGCAGGAGAGAGAATCTTACCTCTCCTTGTGCCTACCCTGCCACCTCTTCACATACACACACACATTCACATACACTCACACAGACACTCATCAATACCTCTATAGGACATTAGTATATATTTCTAGATTTGTCCATAATAAAGATAAAATTATATTAGTGACTTTTTACTAGGGGTTCTGTGTATCAATAGGAAAAATGTTGAACACCCCATACAAAAATGTTTGAAAGACATAAACAGGTGATTGAAAAATACAACATGTAGATAGAAGGAAAAATGTTAAATCTGAGAAAAAAAAACAAAAGCAGCATGAATTTTTGGATGATACACACACACACACACACACACACACACATGCACACATGTATGGTTTAGTGCTAGTGACAACTGAAAAACAAAACCTCTTACCATGAAGTGTGAATTGGTACCCTGGTCCTTTTCTTTCTTTTCCTCTCTTTTAGTGTCTTTGTTCTGCTGTCTCTTATAAGAACTTAGATTAAATTAGAATCTTTTGGTCATAGTAATTCAATCTCTTGTCTCACTAACCTTTCACTTTAATTTTATTTATTCTAAACATTCATTTAATTACACCTTGTTTTTCAAATGCTTAATCCTACAGTTGGAGTTTTTATTCCCACTATTGAATTTGCCATCCCCATTTCTTTTTGTTTGCCTTTTATAACTTCTATGTCAATCTTTTTTCTTTTTTTATTTTCATTTCTCATCTTAAGCCTATTTTAGCCTTCTGAACTATCTCATAAATTTTAACCTCTTTTCTTCCTTTACTCTCTGTTTAAATTTTTTTAAATGACTTGTTTGATGTTATCTATTGAAAAGTTTTCTCTGCCTTATGAAATCTCTGATGCACTCTGGATCATTCAATCCATATATTGAATTGGCTGAGAGACCAGGTTCATTTAAGAATTGCTGAACGCTGCAATGATCACTTCTACAGCTCTAGGAGGTCATTTAACCTATCCATGTTTACATACTTAATAATTCCATAAAAGGTTTTGATTCAGTTCTGATGAACAAAAATACACATGGGCAGAGAACACGTAAAGATGGAATATTGTAGTTCATTTCAGTAAATAGTGTTGAAGGTCTGAATCCTTCCAAATAAAAGTTAGATTCTAGATTATATGCATTCCCCATTACGAGTCACTTAACTTGAGATTTTCAGCTAAATTAAAAAAAAAACTCTTAATTGAAGTTCTAAATTATCCAGTGAATTCTTGTAAGGGTTAAAAATGTTATCCAGGCTTTCATCAAGAAGAAAACAAATTTTACATGTGTGGACCATTACTACCATTTCTTAGAAGAAATGACTTGTAAGTTTTGGCTTTTCCCTTGCTAGCAAGACAGGGTAGACTCCTAAAAATGAATGGAGATTAACCCAGGACTCTGGATCGAAAGAAAAATGGAAGAACTAAGCTCAGGCTTTGTCTTTAAGATGAATACAGGATGGTGGGATGAGAATGCATTCATTGAGTCTGCTCTGATGGAACCAATGTTAGGTCCAGGGCTCTAAGAGCATCATGGTGGAATGTTAAGTGTGTGGGGATGGAGCTGGGGAGGGAGGCCACAGATAATTGCAGGAATTGAGCCTTTCTGTCTGGTACAACTGCTACAGCTGGACCAGATCCAGGCAGACAAAAAACAGAGGGAAGGTCTACTTAGGGATCATTCTTGAATAGAAAGGTTGAAAGGAATTTTGATTAATGATCATATGCTATTTTCCAACTCATATTGGCACAAACTTGCACACTTGTGCATATTCATCCCAATCTAATATCTCTTTCCCTTACACCATGTCTCTCACCCTCCCTTTCCTTCTCACTTTCACTTTCTTATTCTCACTAAACTTTAAGTTCCTAGAGCCATCCCAAATTCACATCTGTAGCCTCAAATCTTACAAAATGTTTGGCATGTTCCCTCTACTACTAAATAGCTTTGTCACCTTGCTATATCACTTCAGCTACCACCATTTTTCTCTGCTACTAGATGAGTAAAGTCCTTACTACACAGAGTGACCATTAGATTAGTGAGATAAAGCATGAAAGATGCCCACCATGGCACCCAGGGAACACAGCTGTTTCTGACCACAAGCACCTTCCTCCTGCATTTTAGTGTGCTCCTGTCCTCACTGTCACCCTGTGGGTGCATCCACATTCCTTTGAACACAGAACTCATTCATTCCATGGAGACTCTCTGGGTGGCTGTGTGCCTGGAACCAGAAAACAAAGTGCTTTTCATCTCGCTGCTCTCATTCTTCCTCACAGAACTTTAGGGGGGAGAGTTAATTTTCTCTTTTATAATAGGGAAGCTGAGGCTCAAAAAAATGAAGAAACTTTCCCAAGAGCCCACAGTTGGTGAACCCCAGAGCCAAGATCCTCCCATAGCTCCAGAGCTGGAACAGTCTCTCCATATGTGGCCTGCACCCTGTAAAGCACTTCTTGTTATCTGGCAGATGGTGAGGAAGAGGCTTTCTCCTCTGGTTACTGATATTTTGATTTATCTTAATAAAAGTGTCACAGGAAAGCAGGGAGCTGAAACTCCAAACTTCAGTTCTTGTGTTCTGATGAAAGAATATTTAAAGGCAGACACCAAAAGTCAGACAAGAGAACTTTATTAGAAGAGAAAGTGAGGTGAAAAGAAAAAAAAAAAACCAAAAAAAAAAGAAAGTGAGGGATTAGCAAAAAGCATTCTCAATGGAGAGAATGGGTCATCTCCAAGCAGAGAATGACAAAGTAAACAATGCTACCCCCAATTTCATTCCTATTTGATGTTTACCAGGAGACCTGAGGACCACCTTCTGTACTCTTTGCCAATTAGGAGTTCAACTCTTCCTTCACGTCAGGTGGAGGAGTTTTAGACCTTAGTTGGTCCTCTCCAGAATTGTCATGGTGGCTATTCTATTTAGGGGGGCTTCATCTATAAGTCAGTCAATGTTGAGAGTCGCCCCGGCTTCAAAGACTAACTTCCCCATCCCCGGAGAAGAGCTGTTTAATGGTCAGCCCTGCTGGCTCACATGATGCTTACCCACCAATCAGATTAGACCTGCTGGCTCACATGATCCTCACCCACCCATGAGACTAGCCCTGCTGGCTCACATGATCCTTACCCACCAATCAGAAAGCACCCATGCCAACTCTCAAACCCTTCAACCATTAAACTGTCATAACTGTCAAACCACCCCCGGCTCTACAAATATGCAGAGCTGTTCTTCAATAAATGGGCATTTTCTCCGAGGATGACACGCCTTGTTCGTTCTTTCATTGGTGCCCAAACCAGGGAGGAGGAATGCCTCGCTGCTCGTAGGCCCCTTCTCTCAAGGCTTGCCGTCCTCGTCCACTGTTTCGAGCACTGCTACTACTCACACAACACTGGCTCTTCAGTAGGTGAGTTCCCCTATCAGGTATCCAACTTCAGACGGGCTATATGCAGGGGCTTTGACCTTGATCGTCTGGCCAACCTCTGACGCCCAATCTGGAGGAGAGAACACACCCCACCACGACCTTCACAGTCATGGTGGACTCTCTGGAACCTGGTTCATGAGCAGGAGGTCCTGAGGGGTGGAAGAACAGGCACTCCTCTCTCTCTCTCTCTCTCTCTCTCTCTCTCTCTCTCTCTCTCTCTCTTTCTCAATCACCCTTGTCCCTCTCCTGACCTATGGGGGGCCTCTTCTTCCCTCCCTACAGACTCCCCCTTATTAAATTCTGCACACAAGATTGGTCTTACTATCAATTAGACAATCAAAGACAATGGCCCCCAGGAGGATCCCTAGATCCCACAATTCTCAGAGATCTGTTTAACTTCTGTAAGCGCTTGAAAATGTGGAAGGAGATCCCCTATGTTGAGGCTTTTTCTCTTCTTTGCTCTCACTCTGACCTATCTGGCAGATGAACCCCCTCCTACCGACCTCCCCTGAGGGCTCTGTCCAGTCCCTCAGGTGCTCCCCCTGACTCAGCCAACACCTTTAGTTTCCCCCAAACTAGATCCCGCTCCCTAGTCCCACAAACCATGGCCACCTTAAGAGAGGTTGCTGGACCTGAGGGCATTATCCGGTACATGTCCCATTCTCTATGAATGACCTTACACAACTCGAGCAAAGGTTGGGCTCATTCACAACAGAAGAGAGTTTCAATGGGTCCTCCAGGCTTATAGCCTCAATTATATGTTATTGGCTAATACTCTCCTTCTTGAGGAACATACCAGAGTCTGGGAACTTGCCAGAGCCCATGACGATGAAACTCACTGAGTTATTCCCAATCACACTCTGGGGCCACTTGCTGCCCCAGATTAAACTCCCAACTGGGATTATACACAAACTGGCATACAGAGTAGGGACCGATTCTCTGCATATATTATTGCTGGGCTCAAAAAAGCGGCATGTAAAGCTGTCAATTTCCAAAAATTACAAGAGACCCCATTGGAATTTCTGGATCGGCTTATGAAAGCCCTTCAGCAGTAACCTAGATCCCAAAACCCCAGATGGCCATCATGTCCTTATGACATATTTCCTCTCACAGAGCTACCCCGACCTCCGGGCCAAATTAAAAAAGCTCGAGCAAGGTCCTGCCACCCCCCAGACTGAGAAATTTCAGATGCTCGCCCAGGCCCTGCAGGGTGCTTCCATGTGTTGCCGCCCATCACCGAAACCCGCCCCCCCACCCCCACACCTGCTTCAAGTGTGGCAAGGAGGGACATTGGGCCAGGTGGGCCAGGGCATGCCCTGTACCACACACTCCGTGTATCCCATGCCCTAAATGTCAACAACAATGTCATTGGGGCTCTGACTGTCCTAGATCCCATAGGAGGCCTATGGCCAGGGAACCCTCCAACCTTCTGGGCATGGCAATCAATTGACAGTGCCTTGGGTCCTTTTCCCTAGCTGAAACTATCAATAGACAGCAACCCAGGGTGCGGATTCAGGTGGATGGACACAAGGTTGATTTTCTTCTTGACACCGGGGCTACCTTCTCTGTTCTGACAGAATTCTGGGGGCAAACAGTGCTGTCCACCTCTCCTGTTGTTGGGGTAGGAGGAAAGACCATCTATCCAAGAAAGACTCCCCTATTACTCTGTTCTGTAGACAACTTCCCATTCTCTCAGATATTCCTAGTTATGCCCCAATGTCCAGTTCCTTTGCTCGACTGAGATATTCTCTCTAAATTCAATACAACAATCAACATCTGGGCTCCTGTCATCAGTCAGGCCCCAGAATTGGCCTGTTCATCTTTTCTGGCCCTTTTGGCAGAACACCATACTAAAAAGGATCACTACCCCTTACCTACGAACCTGGTTGACCCGAATGTATGGGATACCCACACCCCCTCCACCATTTCCTGCCCACTAGTAAAGATCCCAATCAGGCTCAACCTCCTGTCCACAAAAGCTCTTCTGGGCCTACAACCTATTATTCAGGACCTTCTTAGCAAGGGGTACCTCTGTCCTGCTCATTCCCCTTACAATACTAGCGGTAAAAAAGCCCAACGGGTCCTATCACTTAGTTCAAGACCTACGACTCATCAACACCTCCGTTAGGCCCATACATCCTTTGGTTCCCAAGCCATTCACCCTGCTGTCTCAGATCCCCCACACTGCCACCCACTTCTCGGTCATAGATTTAAAGGATGCTTTCTTCTCCATTCCCCTTGCTCCCGAATCACAAGATCTTTTTGCCTTTACCTGGACAGATCCCACCACCAGACATTCTCCACAACTAACCTGGACTGTCCTTCCTCAGGGATTTCGAGATAGTCCACACCTCTTTGGACAAACCTTGACCTCCGACCTCCAATCTTTTCACCCTCAGTGCCCCTAACCTCCTTTTGCAATATGTTGATTACCGTCCGGCAAATCTCTTTACTCACCTGCGGGGAAGATAGCACTCCACCACAGCCTTTAAGGCTACGGTGGCCCTCAGGGACTCCTTCCTTGGGCAGATTTCTAAAGTCCTGGTCCTCTCACTTTTAAGACTCGGCCGTTAGAGAGACGTTTACCCTTCCCTTCCACTCTCTTGTCCCGCCTCTCTCCTCTTTTGGCCCTGGGAGTATCCGGCCTCTCCAGGAGGGGTCCCAAAAAGCCTTGGCCAAGGTCTCCCATGGCTCCAGCTCCATCCAAGATGAAAGCTTCGACTGTCAGGATTTGGTGATGACCAATCTCTGCAGCTTGAACCTGCCACTTAGGCACTCCTGATTTTTTGGCTCTAGCAGGGACGCCCCTTTTGCCAATAAATCAGTTTCCTCCTTCTCTGCGTCCTCTTCCCTCCTCCTTACATGGGTAATGCGTCCTCTCTGCCGGTCAACTCTCCCCTACAATGCCTCTTGGATCAAATATAGCACCCAGGCCTGGCCAACTTATCCCTTAGACAACCAAAGTTGATGGCCCCTTTTTGGGTCCCTGGATCCCTCCAAGGGATCTCTACAATTACTGTGAGCGTTCAAAAAAAAAATGGGTAGAGATCGCTTATGTCCAGGCTTTCTCCTTGCTCCGATCCAATCCTGCTCTCTGCATCTCTTGCAAACCTCTACAAATTCTTCTAGCCCGTCCAAAGGGCGCTCATCAGATGACACAGTTCTCCTACTTTCTTGGCCTTAAAGGGATATCAGGCCTCTTTACAAAAGGCCCAAATAGCATGTTAAGGGGTCACATATCTCTCAAGGGAAAAAGGCCATTTCAGTAGACAGAAAACAGCTTATTGTGTCTATACCTACACCAAAGACCAAAGATGACATACTCTCCTCCTTCTTGGGTTTGGCTGGGTACTTCAGGGCCTGGATTCTCCCTCCTCTCCAGGCCGCTATATAATCTGGCCAAGGGCCCCCTTCCCCCCTCAGTGGTAGGAAAGCCCTTTAAAAAGGCCCTCCTCCAGGCACCCGCCCTGCATCTCCCTGACCTCTCCCGACCCTTCACCCTCTATGAATATGAGAAACAGGGACAAAGTCTGGGCTTTCTGGGTCAGGAATATGGCCCCACATTTGCACCAGTGGCCTACCTATCCAACCTCACCGTCAGGGCTGGCCCCCATGCCTCAGAGCCCTAGCAGCAGCCCATGACCTCCAGAAA
Organism: Urocitellus parryii; assembly: GCF_045843805.1. Classification (NCBI taxonomy): domain Eukaryota; kingdom Metazoa; phylum Chordata; class Mammalia; order Rodentia; family Sciuridae; genus Urocitellus; species Urocitellus parryii. The sequence goes on along the minus strand of NC_135541.1, from coordinate 42,264,964 downwards.
GAAGCACACAAGCTTACCTTTGGCTCCCTGCTAACCATCTCATCTCCTCACCATCTAAAGGATTTCCTCACTTACAAGGGGCTACAGTCACTTCCTCCTTCCAGGGTTCTATCCCTCTTTGTCTCTCCTTGAAAATCCCTCCATCTCTTTTCAGCCCTGCTCTCCATTAAACCCTGCCTCCCTCCTCCCATCTTCTCCCCCGCAAGATCCCATCCACAAATGCTGGAAGGTACAATTTTACCCTGCCCTACCACCTGTTCTCTTCAGACTCCCTCTGGTTCTCAGATGGTAGCTCCTTTATACACAAAGGGGTTAAAGTGGCAGGGTATGCTGTCATTTCCATCTCATCCATCATAGAGGCAAAACCTTTCCCACCCAATACCACCAACCAACAAGCTGAATTCATAGCTGCCATAAGAGCATTCGAGCTAGCGGAGGGAAAAGCCCTCTCCCTATATAATACGACTTCCATATCCTGATCTCCCACGCAGCCATTTGGGAAGAAAGGGGGTATTGACCACCAGAGGGAGAGCAGTCATTAATTCCACATTTATTTCTGGTCTACTACAAGCCTCCAGGCTGCCTTCCTAACTGGGAATAATCCATTGCAAGGCCCACCAAACTGACTCCTCCCTTACTACTATGGGGAATCCCAAGGCCAATCAAGCGGCTTGATCAGCCGCCCTCCAGAGCTTTACCTCCTCTCGGCTACTCTTCGTTACCACCGGGGATCGGCCCAAAGATCCCCAACAACTCTTCCAGTTTCTTTACTCTCTATTCCATTCTAGTCCACAGGGTCTCACTACTTTCCTTCACTCCTTTTTCACCCTTTCCCCACGTGATAAAACCCTCCTACAACAGATCACTTCCACTTGTTAGATCTGCCAGAGAACCAATAAAACCTAAACTTTTCCCTTCTCATCAGGCCCACGGTCATATACTTTTTGGGGGATGGGTTAAAGCCTTTCCCACTTCTAACAAACGGGCCTCTTTTGAGGCCACTTCTATCCAATCAGACAATGGCCCAGAATTCACCTCGAAGATAACTCAGGGACTGGCTCATGCGCTATCACTCCCTTGGCATTTCCATTGCCCTTGCCACCCCCAGGCTTCTGGAAAGGTTGAAAGGACCAATTGGTCCCTTAAAGAGACCCTCACCAAGCTCACCATGGATTTAAGCCTGGACAGGGTAAAGGTGCTCCCTTGGCTTTATTGCACATTAGGACCTTGCCAAAGAAGCCTTCTAATCTCTCACCTTTCGAAGTCATGTATGGCCATCCCCTCGTTCCTCCCATATTGCCTACAGATGCCCTGCCCCTCCTCTTCCATCTATGCTCTGAACTCTGGCGCTATCAAGACTGGCTCCTTCCTGACCCCAGTCTCTTTCAAAACCCTACCTCCTTAACACCTGGTCAACTAGTTTACTATTGCCCACCGGGGTAAAAGCCCCCTCTAAAACCAAAATGGGAGGGTGCTGCTCAGGTGATTATGTGCACTCCCTTGGTGGCCAAACTCAAGCTATCTAATAACCAACTTACCCAGTGGATTTATATTTCCAGGCTTAAGCCCAGCGCTCCTACCCCTTCATCAGGAGAGCCAAGATCGTCACCTGTCATTAAGTACTCTTGTCAATTCCCACCCCCCCTCATTTCTGGCCCCTCTTGGGTCTTCTCTTCTCCCTGTGTCTGGAGATTCAAAGCAAGTGACCCTAAGGGCCCCCTCCAGCCAGACCCCCTTCTCCTCCTCACAGACCCCCTACTTGCTTGGATCTGGCTGGTAGTGGGACCATTGTGTGTTGTCCTTCTAACAAACAACTTAGGTGTCCAGAGCATGGTGACCCCTGAATAAGTGTGATCATAAGAGACCACTTCATCAGTTGCCTTCTGGGCCTAAGGAGGAATATGTGTGTTTTGTTTACCGTCCCAGTTTCGTAAGAATTTCAAATGTCAGTATTTAAGCTTGAGGTGTTTCACATAAAACCTGGAGAGATCTGACTGCTCTCAAAGGGGAATCTGGTAACAATGGGCCATCATCCTCCCATGGCCGCCTTCATTCAGTGTGGGAGAAGCTGCCTTCTTTATTTCAAAGCCCGTACTTTCTTGGATGTGACTAGGGAAAGCTGGGAACAGTGATAAGTGAGAGAAGCAAGCTGGTTTGGAAAGCTGGGATATTTCAAGAAAGGTAAAGAGAGAAGCAAGCTGGTTTCAGAGACACCCAGGTAGGAGAGAGTTTGAAGAGCAGCCTTAATAGAGAGGGGGAGGGAGCTAGATTGGACTAGGAATGAAGAGTGGAATTGAGGGTGTTAGGGGCAGGACAGGCTGGTGTGCAGGGCATGGCAAACAAAATTAGCTGCAGGATGTCCTGGCTTCTCAAACCCTCTGTCTTCCCCCGAGAAGAGCCATCCAATGGTGAGCCCTGCTGGCTCACATGATCCTTACCCACCAATCAGACTAGCCCTGCTGGCTCACATGATCTTACCCACCAATCAGAAAGCACCTCATGCCAACTGTCAAACTGTTCAACCTTTAAACTGACATAACTGGCAAACCACCCCCGGCTCTATAAATATGCAGAGCTGTTCTTCAATAAACGGGCATTTTCTCCAGCTACAACAAATCTTGTTCAATCTTTCACAATCCCATGTTAATGTCGGCACTTGGGTCAATTGGTGGTCAGAAGTACCTTAGTGCGCCTGCACTAAAAAAGGAATCTTCCTCCCTAGATAAATGGAGGTACTTTTAGGAGATACTTTTAGCCATAATTCATAGCTTCAGGTCAACATCAAAGGACCCTATCAAGAGTTAGTCTCATTAATTCTTTTCTCTTGACATATTTCTTGATTAGCTCCTTTTGTTTCTGTTTTTTTTCCCTACAAATTATCACACTTTTCTTTCTTCTTTACTTTTGAAATAGTTTAAAGAAGACACTAACATAAGTTAAAGAACACCTGTGACCTTGCCTGCATTTTACTGCTCATTGCCAGCTACAACCTAACAAAAGAAAAAAAAAATTTAACTTTCTAAATTCCATATTTGCTACACCAGACTTACATTAAACATACCCAACATAAAACTGAAAGACAAAATAATATAATATGAAGACACAAAAAATGTATATAGGAAAAACAAAATCTTAAGGGCTATTTAATATCTTTAGATAGAGAAAGATTATTTATATAAATTAATAAAAGTTGTTAAAATTCTAAATTAAAACCCACTAAACTGAAAATGGATACTGATAACCCATAAAATCATATTTTAAAACAACAAGATTTCCTCTCCCCATAAGAAAAAGAAAAAAGAAAAAAAAAACATATCCAGCAAATTTTCAAATGTGCTGCATTTTCTGCTTTCACTAAACTCTAGGATGCCTCAGGTTAGGAACCTTGTTTATTTTATGCCTTCTTTTAGTGACACATGGTAGATACTCACTCTATTCATACTGGTTGAATATATGAATATATGTTCATAAGGAAACTTCCAATCCCTCCGTGAACTAAATTTGAGTTTAGTTGAGGAGAAAAAGTTCAAACTCTTCCTATCAGACCAAGGTGTGTGTCCACACACACGCTTCCCTCAATGTGAGCCCTTTAGCTTCACACATGCCTGTGTCCCCAGACACACAGACAAGTGCATGTTCAACTGTGACTATAACTGTTTTTCAGTTGGTGAAGAAATATGGGAATGTTCTTAGCCTGGATTTTGGTAACCTGTCTTCAGTGCTCATAACTGGACTGCCCTTAATCAAAGAAGTTCTTTCCCAGACAGACCAGTCCTTCGTGCACCGCCCTGTAACGCCTCTCCGAGAACGTATCTTTAGGAAAAATGGTAAGTTTATTGATGACTGTAAGGTGTGCATTTGAAATGCTATGGTCTCTTCACCATGCCTCTATACCTATAATTTTCTGACACTCCCAGAAATTAACCTCATTATGAAATGCCTGCCCTTATAAGAAGCCAAATGCCCACATTTCCTGGTTGAAAACATCTCCTTTTAAAGATTTGTCTTGATGGGTCCTGATAGAGATTTTGGAGAAACCACATGTTCTGCACAAACTCTGGATGCTTTGATAATGAAGTAACCATATCATCTATTTATAGCAGAGGAGGAGGCAGTGTGTGAAAAAGCTTCAGACCTAATCTTGAAAGAACTCTGCCATTTCAAGATTTGATAGAAGATGGGTGCCGGGGATCCCAACAGCCAGCAGCAGGACCCTGGAGATCCAGGCCGACTGACTCGTGCGGCCTGCCCCGAGGCTACAGAAGGCGTGGCGCCGCAGAGAAGTGATTAATTAGCAAGCAGGGAGATTAGAGACTGCCATTAGGTGGAATCCCGCCAGCCAAGCCCACACTGATCCTTGGGCTGAGCACAGGATCTCAGAAGGGGAAGGAAGCGGTACAATCCCATCCCCCACAGCGGACACTCCACCGAGGCAGTCAGCGGCCACCATCCGGTAAAGCGGAAGGATACACCGCCACTCTCCCACAGAGTGCAGCATCAAAACAGGTTTGTGTCAATCAGCTCACCCCCCAGACATCGGGAATTCGCATAAAATCTCTCCTAGGCTTGCCGGGAGAGGGAGTATCAAGCTGAGCCTCCATAAAGACTAGGGGGAAACTAGAGACACCTGACTTCCAATCCCTCCTCCCAGTAGCAGCCAAAACGAAACCTGGCTAGCCAGCGCTGGGGGAGGAGCAAGCAGAAAAAATCAAAGTGATCTTCCTTCCTGTGGAGCACAGATAACTCAAGGAGAATAGGAAGATGGCAGCGAAGGGAGTGCATCATCCCAGGGCGCCGCGTCACTAAGTGGGAGAAAGACGATGCAAAACAGCTGAAGGATATCTTTGGGAAGTTCCAGTGAAATTGAGGTGCTCCAGGATCTAGTGGACAGATTTCTATCGTGAGAAGTTCGGCTCTGAGAGCTCCATTTCCCCGCACGGAGGGTCGCATAGCCTGACAGGCTGGAGTCTGTGGCGCGTGCCGGGGAGCGGCAGGGTGCCGGAGCGGGGGAACAGCGATACGGATCCGGGGGGCTCCCGCTAGTGGTACATCGGAGCCCTTAGTGCTGAGTTCCGGCTTTGAAACAGAGGAGAGAAGCGGCCCAGTTTGGTTCCAGACACCGGTCGGACCACAGTGGAGGACAGCCATTTTGGAGAGATGATGTAATCATCCCCGTGTTCTACTGATCTCAGCCCATTCAACTACGGAACAGGTGATATCAGGCTGGTATTTGCCTGCGTCTAGCAGACAGATTTCTTGCTCAGGCTCGGGGCGGGGGTTCTTGTGGAGAATACTCCTAGAGGCGCGTGCTGGGCAAGGCATGCGCCGGGCACTGAGCAGCTGGTTTCTGGTTCCCGGGGCTAACCTGGCCCAGGTCTGAGGAAACTGCGGAGACTGCCATTGGAGGCCAGCTCCAAGTGGAGCGTGCGCTGAGCTTGGGGCGACTGGGTTCTGACTCCCGGAACAGTTTTGGCCTGGGGCTGGTGAACCCGTGGGGTCGCTCCCTGGAGCCAGCTCCCAGCGGAGAGTGTATCAGGATCGGAGAGGCAGGGTTCCGGCTACCTAAGATGCTTTGGCCCAAGGCTAGGGAACCGGCAGTGACTGTTTCTCAATCAGGGTCCGGCGGGGTGCTGGAGGGGCAGAGTGGAGCTTTCACCTGCGCCCAGAGCAGGCCAAGTGACCCGCCGGCATGGTACCATGACACCCCAAACGCAGCTGGGGCTGAAGAGAGCAGCCGCCCACGCCTAGAATAGGACCAGCGATTCCGCGGCGCGGTAGCCAAGTAACCTCATTTGGAGTAGAGGCTGTGCAGAGCTGACATCCGAGCAAGCAGGGCAGGCAGACCTGCCGCCAACTGGCAAGACAGGCCAGGTAGCTTGCCAGCGTGGTGGACACGTAACACTGAGGCAGTCGCGTCACACTGGTTGGAGTGGGGGTGGAGCAGGGTCGCCGCCCGGGTCCGGAGGGGGCTCAGCGACCCGTTGGAGAGGTAGTCAGGTACCCCCATTGGGAGTGGGGGCTGTGCAGAACTACGACCCACCGGCCTAGAGGTCTGCCAGCACGGTAGACTCGTCACACCAATTGGAGTGGGGGCCCAGCAGAGCCACCACCCACATCCAGATCAGGACCAACGACCCCAGGGCATGGTAGTTACGTTACCACAATTGGAGTGGGAGCAGAGCAAAGCCACCACCCGTGCCCGCAGTGGGGGCAGACCTGCGACCGATCAGCGGGGTAGACAGACCACCATAATTAGAGGAGGAGCACAGCCAATACCCGCCCTGCAAGGGAGACTTCCCAACTATACAAGAGCAACATAAAGAAATAGGGGGTAAATTTCAAAAACACAACAGTTGCACCAAGCAGAAAGAAACGCGAGCAGTATGAAAAGACAAGGAAAGAATGGACCACAAGCAATGCAGGTCAACTCAACTTTAGAAGAGGTAATAGCTGCAACAGATGGAATGTCAGATAAAGAGATCAGGATTTATATGCTTCAGATGATCTGGAGTCTCAAGGAAGACATGAGACAGCAAAATCAGACAATGAAAGATCACATTGACAAACAAATCCAGGAAGTAAAAGATCAATTTCACAGGGAGATAGAGGTAATAAAAAACAAACAAATAGAAATTCTAGAAATGCAGGAAACAATAAACCAACTTAAAAACTCAATTGAGAATACTACCAGCAGAGTAGATCACTTAGAAGAGAGAACATCAGACAATGAAGACAAAGTATTTCAACTGGAAAAGAACATAGACAGCTCAGCAAGTCTGCTAAGAAACCATGAGCAGAACATCCAAGAATTATGGGATAATATCAAAAGACCAAATTTAAGAGTCATTGGGATACAGGAAGGCACAGAGCTCCAAACCAAAGGAATAAAAAGTCTATTCAGTGAAATAATACGAGAAAACTTCCCAGACTTGAAGAATGAGACAGATTCCCAAATCCTAGAAGCCTACAGGACGCCGAATGTGCAAAATCATAAGAGATCCACACCTAGACACATTATAATGAAAATGTCCAACATACAGAATAAGGAGAGAATTTTAAAAGCTGCAAGAGAAAGAAAGCAGATTACATTTAGGGGTAAACCAATCAGGATAACAGCTGATCTCTCAACACAGACTCTGAAAGCTAGAAGATCCTGGAATAACATATTTCAAACACTGAAAGAAAATGGGTTCCAACCAAGAATCGTGTATCCGGCGAAATTAAGCTTCAGATTAGAAGATGAAATTAAAACCTTCCACGATAAACAAAAGTTAAAAGAATTCGCAGCTAGAAAACCATCTCTTCAAAAAATCCTTGGCAAAACATTACAGGAAGAGGAAATGGAAAATAACATTGAAAACCAACAATGGGAGGTAGGACAGTAAAGGGGGGAAAGTAGTCAAAGAGGATAACAAATCAGGTTTAGTAACATCAATAAACAAATATGGATAGAAGAACAAACCATATCTCAATAATAACCCTAAATGTTAATTGCTTAAACTCACCAATTAAGAGACACAGGCTAGTAGAATGGATCACAAAACAAGACCCAACAATATGCTGTCTACAGGAGACGCATCTGATAGGAAAAGATATTCATAGACTGAAGGTGAAAGGTTGGGAAAAATCATATCACTCATATGGACTGCGGAAACAAGCAGGAGTGTCCATACTCATATCTACTAAAATAGATTTCAAGCCAAAGTTAATCAAAAGGGACAAAGAAGGACACTTCATACTGCTCAAGGGAACCATACACCAACAAGACATAACAATCATAAATATATATGCCCCAAATAATGGTGCAGCTGTGTTCATCAAGCAAACTCTTCTCAAGTTCAAGAGTCTAATAGACCACCATACAATAATCATGGGAGACTTCAACACACCTCTCTCACCACTGGACAGATCTTCCAAACAAAAGTTAAATAAGGAAACTATAGAACTCAATAACACAATTAACAACCTAGACTTAATTGACATATATAGACTATACCACCCAACATCAAGTAGTTACACTTTTTTCTCAGCAGCACATGGAACCTTCTCAAAAATAGACCATATATTATGTCACAGGGCAACTCTTAGACAATATAAAGGGGTAGAGATAATACCATGCATCTTATCTGATCATAATGGAATGAAACTGAAAATCAATGATACAAGAAGGAAGGAAAAATCAAGCATCACTTGGAGAATGAACAATAGGTTGCTGAGTGATCAATGGGTTTTAGAAGACATTAAGGAGGAAATTAAAAACTTCCTGGAGTTAAATGAAAACACAGACACAACATATCGGAATCTATGGGACACATTGAAAGCAGTTCTAAGAGGAAAATTCATTGCTTGGAGTTCATTCCTCAAAAAAAGAAAAAACCAACAAATAAATGATCTCATACTTCATCTCAAAATCCTAGAAAAAGAAGAGCAAAACAACAGCAAAAGAAGTAGAAGGCAAGAAATAATTAAAATCAGAGCTGAAATTAATGAAATTGAAACAAAAGAAACAATTGAAAAAATTGACAAAACTAAAAGCTGATTCTTTGAAAAAATAAATAAAATTGACAGACCCTTAGCCATGCTAACGAAGAGAAGAAGAGAGAGAACCCAAATTACTAGCATACGGGATGAAAAATGCAATATCACAACAGACACTTCAGAAATACAGAAGATAATCAGAAATTATTTTGAATCCTTATACTCCAATAAAATAGAAGATAGTGAAGGCATAGATAAATTCCTTAAGTCTTATGATCTGCCCAGATTGAGTCAGGAGGATATTGACAACCTAAACAGACCAATAACAATAGAGGAAATAGAAGAAACCATCAAAAGACTACCAACTAAGAAAAGCCCAGGACCGGATGGGTATACAGCAGAGTTTTACAAAACCTTTAAAGAGGAACTAACACCAATACTTTTCAAGCTATTTCAGGAAATAGAAAAAGAGGGAGAACTTCTAAATTCATTCTATGAGGCCAACATCACCTTGATTCCGAAACCAGACAAAGACACTTCAAAGAAAGAAAACTACAGACCAATATCTCTAATGAACCTTGACGCAAAAATCCTCAACAAAATTCTGGCGAATCGGATTCAAATACATATCAAAAAAATTATACACCATGATCAAGTAGGATTCATCCCTGGGATGCAAGGCTGGTTCAATATACGGAAAATAATAAATGTTATTCACCACATCAATAGACTTAAAAATAAAAACCATATGATCATCTCAATAGATGCAGAAAAAGCATTCGACAAAGTACAGCATCCCCTTATGTTCAAAACTCTAGAAAAATTAGGGATAACAGGATCATACCTCAACATTGTAAAAGCAATCTATGATAAGCCACAGGCCAGCATCATTCTGAATGGAGAAAAATTGAAGGCATTCCCTCTAAGATCTGGTACAAGACAGGGATGCCCTCTCTCACCACTTCTGTTCAACATAGTCCTCGAAACACTGGCCAGAGCAATTAGACAGACGAAAGAAATTAAAGGCATAAAAATAGGAAAAGAAGAACTTAAATTATCACTGTTTGCAGATGATATGATTCTATACCTAGCAGACGCAAAAGGGTCTACAAAGAAGCTATTAGAGCTAATAAATGAATTCAGCAAAGTGGCAGGATATAAAATCAACACACATAAATCAAAGGCATTTTTGTATATCAGCGACAAATCCTCTGAAACGGAAATGAGGAAAACTACTCCGTTCACAATATCCCCCCCAAAAATAAAATACTTGGGAATCAACCTAACAAAAGGGGTGAAAGATTTATACAATGAAAATTACAGAACACTAAAGAAAGATATAGAAGAAGACCTTAGAAGATGGAAAAATATACCCTGCTCATGGATAGGCAGAACCAACATCATCAAAATGGCGATATTACCAAAAGTTCTCTATAAGTTCAATGCAATGCCAATCAAAATCCCAACAGCATTTCTTGTAGAAATAGATAAAAGAATCATGAAATTCATATGGAATAATAAAAGACCCAGAATAGCAAAAACAATGCTAAGCAGGAAGTGTGAATCGGGCAGTATAGCGATTCCAGACTTCAAACTATACTACAGAGCAATAGTTACAAAAACAGCATGGTACTGGTACCAAAACAGGCGGGTGGACCAATGGTACAGAATAGAGGACACAGTAACCAATCCACAAAACTACAACTATCTTATATTTGATAAAGGGGCTAAAAGCAGGCAATGGAGGAAGGATAGCATCTTCAACAAATGGTGCTGGGAAAACTGGAAATCCATTTGCATCAAAAAGAAGCTGAATCCCTATCTCTCACCATGCACAAAAGTTAACTCAAAATGGATCAAGGAGCTTGATATTACATCAGAGACACGGCATCTGATAGAAAAAAAAGTTGGTTATGATCTACATACTGTGGGATCGGGCCCCAAATTCCTCAATAGGACACCCATAGCGCAAGAGTTAACAACTAGAATCAACAAATGGGACTTACTCAAACTAAAAAGTTTTTTCTCAGCAAAAGAAACAATAAGAGAGATAAACAGGGAGCCTACATCCTGGGAACAAATCTTTACTCCACACACTTCAGATAGAGCCCTAATAACCAGAATATACAAAGAACTCAAAAAATTAGACAATAAGATTACAAATAACCCAATCAATAAATGGGCCAAGGACCTGAACAGACACTTCTCAGAGGAGGACATGCAATCAATCAATAAGTACATGAAAAAATGCTCACCATCTCTAGCAGTCAGAGAAATGCAAATCAAAACTACCCTAAGATACCATCTCACTCCAGTAAGATTGGCAGCCATTAGGAAGTCAAACAACAATAAGTGCTGGAGAGGATGCGGGGAAAAGGGCACTCTTGTTCATTGCTGGTGGGACTGCAAATTGGTGCAGCCAATTTGGAAAGCAGTATGGAGATTTCTCGGAAAGCTGGGAATGGAACCACCATTTGACCTAGCTCTTATTCTCTTATTCCCCTTCTCGGTCTATTCCCTAAAGACCTAATAAGAGCATGCTACAGGGACACTGCTACATCGATGTTCATAGCAGCACAATTCACGATAGCAAGATTGTGGAATCAGCCTAGATGCCCTTCAATAGATGAATGGATAAAAAAAAATGTGGCATTTATACACAATGGAGTATTACTCTGCATTAAAAAATGACAAAATCATAGAATTTGGAGGGAAATGGATGGCATTAGAGCAGATTATGCTAAGTGAAGCTAGTCAATCTTTTAAAAACAAATACCAAATGACCCCTTTGATATAAGGGGAGTAAACAAGGACAGGGTAGGGACGAAGAGCTTGAGAAGAAGTTGTACATTAAACAAGGATGAGAGGTGGGAGGGAAAGGGATTGAGAAGGGAAATCGCATGGAAATGGAAGGCGATCCTCAGGGTTATACATAAGGACATATAAGAGGAAAGGAGGGGTAAGACAAGATAATACAAGTCGAAGAAATGATTTACAGTAGAAGGGGTAGAGAGAGAAAAGGGGAGGGGAAGGGAGGGGAGGGGAGGGGAGGGGAGGGGGGATAGTAGAGAATAGGACAGACAGCAGAATACATCAGACACTAGAAAGGCAATTTGTCAATCAATGGAAGGGTAACTGATGTGATTCAGCAATCTGTATATGGGGTATAATTGGGAGTTCATAACCCACTTGAATCAAATTGTGAAATATGATGTATTAAGAACTATGTAATGTTTTGAACGACCAACAATAAAAAAAAATAAAATAAATAAATAAATAAATAAATAAATTAAAAAAAAAGATTTGATAGAAGATGAAACAGAAAAAGATATAAGAAGTTTCTTGAAGGGTATTAAGAAGAAAATATGGAAGCGTATACCCTGGACTCCACCAGAAATGAGTGTGCAATTAAATAAGCATCTCATGCTGCTAAAAGATCAAGTGAAATGAGGTTGAAAAATAGTCCTGGACTGACGGCAAGGATGGACATTTCATTAGGTTGGTGAAGCTGTGATGGCAAAACCAGACCTGGTTGTGAACTTAATTATAAAAATGTTATGCTAAGAGGGGCTGAGGCTGTGGCTCAGAATGTGTGAGGCACTGGGTTCAATTCTCAGCACTACGTATAAGTAAATGAATAAAATAATAAAGGTCTACACATCTAAAATATATTTTTTAAAATGTTATGGTAAGAAAACTATGACTGGGGAAGGGTCAGTTGCTCTCCCCTCTCTCAGCCTTTCTCTTGGAAGCCTAATTCACCATGGGTTGATTAACCTTTTGAATTGTAAATAACTGCCCTAGGGATCTGACTACCCCCTATCAAAAGAGCCCTTTTTTCCTACCTGTTTCTGTGAGCATGTTAGAAACCCTGCACAGGTCCTTTAGCAGAGTAGATTAGGAAAAATTTTAAGAGAAAAAAGCCCCAATGATAGGATAGGTCTAAGAAGACATGAAATCATGAATAAATGTTATGAGAAACTGTGGATCAGGGCTCAGAATTTGGAGTTTTGTTTTCCTCTGGACACACCAACATAAAATAGAGTTTGGAGTTCTCCTCTCTGAGTATTGCTTGCTGCTTCTCCACCAGTCTTGTTTCCCACAACAGAGCCAAAGCCAGGTATCACAAGAAGTTGAGGAGTAGCCATGGGGAAGTGGAAGGGCGCATGGCATTGCCTGTATAGTGAAATGGATGGTGGTCTTTTGCACACAACAGGATGTTTTTGCCCCTTCTCCTATGCTGTTCTTTCTGTGTGGAATACTCACTGGTCTCTTGCTTTGTTGAATGATTCCTTCATCTTTTAAGGTCACACTTCCTTTCTTTGCCTTCTAATAATTATGGACTTTGACTTATCTCTGAGTGCATTCTTGGTACTTAGCTTGCCATAACTACTGAACTGTACTTATGTGGCTACTGATTAAAGCATGAGTTTTAGAATCAGGGAGACTTGAATTTGAGAACCTGGTTAACTGATTACTATATGACCTTGCAAAATTGACTTTATCCCTTATTCCCATTCAGAAAAATTCAGGGGAGGGCAGAGGAGGGGAGGGCAATAATTGTATCTAACCCATAGAGCTTCTATGAGTGTTAAATTACTAATACATAAAAACACTAAAGTACCTGATGTTGTAAGTAATCAATAAATGTTAGCCATTGTGTTCATTACTTTAGGTCTTATTTCTCTGAATAATATTCAGGTGTCTTAATGTCCCTCCTCTTTTCCATCTGATACACATTTCCATACAATTTGCCAGATATTTGCATAGTAGAATCAGAATACCATAATATTGGCTTTTTTCCCCTAGGATTGATCATGTCTAATGGCCAAATATGGAAGGAACAAAGAAGGTTCACTCTGACAACATTAAGGAACTTTGGTTTAGGAAGGAAGAGCCTGGAGGAACGTATCCAGGAGGAGGCCTACCACCTTGTTGAGGCAATCAAAGAGGAGAATGGTGAGCATTTCACAAGAGCATTACAGGAGCCTGTGGCCTATGCATTCACTGGATAGATACTTTTTAAGTGCCTAAATGCTTGCCCTATGACCAGCACTGTCCTAGGCTCTGAGGATACAATAGGAAACAAATACCAAGACACTTCTTTCAAGGAGTGCTAGAATTCAGTGCGCAAAGACAAGCATTAAACATATAATGGTATTTAAGTCCTGGTTATCAGTTCAACCCTCCTGGCATTGACTGTATCCTTGCTGTGTCACAGACCCCATATAGGGGGCTGTGGCCAGCACCTCCTCTAGGATTCTCTAGTAGGTATATCTGTGTCAGCTAGAATAGACTCCTGTAGAAAACAGGAAGAAACCAATGATTTTGAAGAACTCTCTACCTTTCTCTACCTCCAGGACAGCCTTTCAACCCTCACTTCAAGATCAACAATGCAGTTTCAAACATCATTTGCTCTATCACCTTTGGGGAGCGCTTTGAGTACCAGAATGCTCAGTTCCAGGAGCTGCTGAAGTTACTGGATGAGGTCACGTTTCTGGAAGCTTCGAGATTCTGTCAAGTAAGCAGTCATCTTCTATATGCTGGTTAAGGCCATTGGGGCTGATCTCGTATACACATAGATTCTTCTTCTTTTTGTTTTTTAATTGAAATGTAACATTTTAAAATTAATTTAACAAAAATTTATTTGATTTATTTGAAATCAGCTTTTTGGCTTTAGTGTCTTTAATAATGTTGAAAATTTACTAAATGCAAGAAACATTTCTAAGATTCCTGCAGAGTTCAAAATTATACAAGACACACACTTACGCACCTATGTTGTTCTTTTTCAAGAGAACACATTGCCATTGCCCTTGCCTTTGAATCTCTCCTGTCCATGTTACTTCCAAAATATCCATTTCCTTCCTGCCTCAAGCACCCTTCTGAGTGCAGTTTCTCTCCTGGTGTGTTGTTTTAAGATTCGCCTGATTTGGTTGCTTTTCTTTTTCTTCTTCTTCTTCTTCTTTTTTTTTTTTTTAATGCAGACTAGCTTTGCCTTGTATTGAATGTGCCCCTGTTTGTTAATCTATTTGCTATTTTTGAACAAATTTGAGCATTTTCCAACTTTCATATTATGAATAGAGCTGCAACCAATATTCTTTTACTAGTGTTCATGTGGACACACTCACTCATTTGTCTTGAATATGTATCTGGGCATAAAAGATAACTAAAGATTTCACACTATTTACATAACCATCAGCACTTGATACTATATATATATATATATATATATATATATATATATATATATAGTATATATATATATATACTATATATATGGATACTATATATATATATATATATATATATATAGTATACAGTATATACTATATAGTATATTCTACTTCTCTAGGCCCTTATATTTTAGATGTTTTCTTTTTAAACAGCATAACAATGAATATAAATTTTGTACCCAATTCGACAATATTTTTCTTTTTATTGAAGCACTTAGTTTCTTTTTTCAAATTTATTGTCAAATGAAAACTAATTCATCTCTTTATGGCTTCTATTTTTCTTCTGTTTTGACTCATTATTATTAAATATATTTTACTTTTTCCTATATTCATTTAGAAGATTAAGATTTTTTCTATTTCTTTAGTCTTTGCCTTAAAATTTTTAATATTATTATATTACTCATTACCCTAAAATTTTTAATAAGCACAATTAACTGCCTGCATCTGAGATTAATATCTTTGTGCTCTGCCGAAATAATACATGATCTTCAGAACACACCTCTTGTCACTCCTTTAGGTCACTGTCATCATGTATTTTAGTTTGTTCTTTTTTTAACTGGAGAGTACATGATCATTATTGTTTCATGCAATGTCTGCTTATATTTACCTATATATTTATCAGTTTCTATTTTTATCATCCTATCTTGGATTTAAAGCCCCCTCCTGTATTTCATTTAGTGGAGATCAATTGATGGTAAATTCTTTTGGATTCAAAAAGATCTTTACACTGTGATTTCCTCTATCTTGGTCTTGAGATTTCTATCAAGAGAATGACCATGAGCCAAGACAACCCTTTCCTAGGAGAACCCTGACCAGCAGGAGAGTTAGGTTTAGGGCTGATCAGGTAAGACAAAGTATAGCAGGCTCATGAAATAAAAGAAGCAAGATACTACTCCTAAATCCTGAGAGTGAGAGGGCCCACAAAGACAGATGGGAGCTCTGGGAATGGGAGGGTCTCAACCAGTGGGTGGAGAGATAGAGAGAGAGACAGAGACAGAACCTGTGAGACCAAGCCTTCATTAAAGGCCTTGGTGGTCTCTCAAGCTTTCCTGGGGGTGGTCAATTGCTAGCTTAAAGAAAACACTCTTAGGCTCTAGATGGAAGCATTTTAAATGACTCCAGTATTAACCATTATGTTTATTTCATGGTCAGCAGCTATGGGATGTGTTGCCATGGGACCAGTGATATGAAGAATAAGCAAAATGTATTATTATCACAAAGGAAGGAGAAGTTTAACTAGGCCAAAGGCTGTGGTAAAATGAGGTTTTATGTGACTCATGTCAAATTGAATGAGTGCCAAGGCAGCAAGTGTATTAAACAAACTTATGATACTTTATTTTTCTTAAATTAAATATTTAAAGAAGTTTGACTCTTTTCTCTTTATATACTCAAAATATTATTTCAGCATCCTCTAGGTTTGCACTGGTGCCAGGGAGAGTCAGCTAGAAATGTGTTTGCTATTTCTTCAAAACTACTTTTTCCTTTTCTCTGGAAGCATTTTGTATGGATGCATTAATCCTCTGTGGTTGGACTGTCCAGTAGAAAGTGGCAGGGAGGGATAGAAAGGAGGTGGTGAGGTCGCAGGGACCAACTGTGTAGGGCTTATAGGCCAGAGAAATTATGCCAGACTTTATCAAGGATAGTGGAAAGCCATTGGAGGATTGAAAGGTAAGGAATCCAACTGTTAAATGATACTCTAGCAGCTCTGTGAAAAATAGTCTGGGAACAGGGTTAAGAGTGGAATAAGGAAATTGCTGAAAGCTATGGCAGCATTTGGGTAGGAGAACAGTGGTGGTTTCTTGTGGGATGGCAAGTACTTGGACTGATGAAAAGTGTGTGGAGGGTTGAATGCCTACCAGACTGGCTAGAGAGAAAGGAGAAGACAAGGATGACTCCTCAGCTTAAGCATAAGCAAATAAAAGAGATGGAAAGAGAAGACTGTCCCCAAAAGTGCAAAAGTGGCCCCATGCTGTCTCCATGATCATTCTGTTTTTTTGCCATTAGCTCTACAATGTCTTTCCATGGATAATGAAATTCCTCCCTGGACCTCATCAAACTGTCTTCAGGAACTGGGAAAAGCTGAAATTGTTTGTTTCTCATGAAGTTGAAAAACACAGGAAAGACTGGAATCCTGATGAGTCAAGAGACTTTATCGATGCTTACCTCAAGGAAATTGTGAAGGTGAGGAAAACGAATTTGTCTCCTTTGATTTTTTTTCTTAAAGAACAAATAACTGTATATTAGTTTCCAATAGCAGCTATAAGAAGTTACCACAAATTCAGTGGCTTAAGATGGTACAGATGTGTTGTTTGTTTTCTTACTGTTCTGAATGCTAAAAGTCCAGTTCTGAATGACAGAAGTCAAACTGCAGTTTCACTGGGCTAAAGTCAAGGTGTTGGCCAGCTTAGATCCTATGTAGTCTCTAAGACTTGTTTTCCATGGCTTGCCCAGCTTCCAGAGGCTTTGGTTTGTGCTTCCTTCCTGCATGTTTAGCACCAGGGTAGCATCATCTCTCCTCTCTTGTCTCCCTGCTTCTATCTTTACACTTTCTCTCTCTGACTTTGATCTTCTTCTCTCCATCGTGTAAGGGTAATACAGGACAATATTCCTAACTCAAAACCCTTAGGTTAAATCACATCTGCAAAGTCCCTTTTGCTATATGTTGTCATCTTTTGGGATCATGATTCAATCATGGTTCAATAATGGTTCAATGATGGTTCAATTTTATATGGATGCATTAATCCTTGATTAATCCCTGGGGTATCATTTAATCTTAACCCTATTCCACTCTTAACCCTATTCCCAGCCTATTTTCCACAGAGCTGCTGGGGTATCATTTAACAGTTTGATTCCTTACCTTTCAATCCTTCAATGGCTTTCCACTATCCTTGATAAAATCTGGCATAATTTCTCTGGCCTATAAGCCCTACACAGTTGGTCCCTGTGACCTCATCATAGGTGAGTAAAAATTACTCAGGATGATGACGCACTTTGAAATAAAGACAGAAGTTTAATGGCGTTTGGTTTTAGGCCCTGAAAATGCCCCAATACTCCCTTTTCATCCCCATCACCTTCCCCTACCTGTACCTGAAGGAGCTATATACACAAGGGAAAAGAGAAATTGAGCTTCAAAGCTCTGTTTTAGATGATCTGGCCAGTAACCTACTCCTCCTCTCAGCTGTCTCTGCAGAGAATACAAGTAAAGCTGAACTGGATACCAGATTTTAACCTTAAGGTCTGAGTGGGGCTCCTACTCCCTCCTCTTCTCACCCACTTTCCAACTTTTCTGACAAGAATCAGGAAAAAAACCCTAAGTGGATACAGGCCTTGAACGTGGTGGTCCTGTGGCTAATGTACATCACTGAATCAATGTTATAATCTTTGACTAATCAGATCATGTATTCCTATATCTGGAGGGGGCAGAATGGTGAATTTCTTTCCATCTTAGCTCTTATTTCACCTTATTGGGAAAATATTCATAAAATTAATATTAATTTTAATTTTGGAATTAAAATTTGAATGCCTGCCAGAGTGGCTAGAGAGAAAGGAAAAGTCAAGGATGACTCCTCAGCTTAAGCATAAACAAATAAAAGAGATGTACCCCATCTCTTCCGTAGAGGAGGAGACTTTATCTGCTAGATGGTGTACAGGTGTGTGACCATTGACATTAACAGCAATGTTGAAAAACAAGCTTTCAAGAAGAAGGTAGAAAAGATGATGGAGTGTTATAAGGAACAGTTGATGGAATCTATGAGGTTTAAACTACAAAAGCCGAATGTCAAGATATGATAAATGTGCAATTCAGTTTATACTTTCTGGTATCGGCACAAACATTCATTGAGTATTTGCTATATCCCTTTTGCATACCACATAATTATTATGCCATCTTAAGGCATGCTTCTTACTCCCATTTGATAAAGCAGGAAACGGAAGTACAGAGATGTTAAATAACTTATCCTAGGTCATATAGCTAATAAGTGATCTAATGAGTGATGGGGTTGATATTGGAAGCCAAGTCTGTCTCATTCATAGCCATTCTCTTTCCACTGTACTAATAGCTTCTCTTGAATTACAGGCATAAAAAATGTGGTTGTTTTGATTTTTATCCACTACTATCTAAAAAGTTTCCAGCACTTCCAGGTACCTACCCCTTCTCTCAGGCCCCATTGCAGACAATGTTAATGATACTGCGGCCCTCTAAGGAGGGACTTTCCCCTTAGGAGAAAGTCATTTCTTCTGAGGACTTTTCCTTCCAATTCTTTCCTTTGAATGAAACCCCAGTGTTTTTTGGCAACCACAAGTCCTCTGAATAAATCAACAAATAACTGTCCTTCTAGTACACAGACAAGAATGCTTCAAGTTTCGATGAAGAGAACCTCATCTGCAGTACCCTGGACCTCTTCTTTGCTGGAACTGAGACAACTTCTACAACACTGCGCTGGGGTCTGCTTTACATGGCCCTCTACCCAGAAGTCCAAGGTGAGAATGGCAGCTAGTGTGCCTGGCCCAGGACACATGGTGCCTCCTGGCCACATGGCTCAGGGTTGAGGAGAAGCTGGCTGGGTGAGCAGGGAAAGATAGAAATCGCTGGGAGGTGGTTCAGTCTTGAGCATGCACACATTTGTTACTTTTTAGAGAGGAATATGAGGAGTACAGGTAGGATAAGTGTTAAACTCCATGTGTGCATGAAGCTCTAGGTCTAGGGGAAAACAATGAGGCCAACTGATTTTGTAATGGGGTCCAGCAAAGAGTTACAATGTCATATGTGTATTTATTCTTCCATTCTTTTTTTTTATTGGTTGTTCAAAACATTACAAAGCTCTTGACATATCATATTTCATACATTATATTCAAGGGGGTTATGAACTCCCATTTTTACCCCAAATAAAGATTGCAGAATCACATCGGTTACACATCCACACTTTTATATGATGCCATATTAATGACTATTGTATTCTGCTACCTTTCCTATCCTCTACTATCCCCCTCCCCTCCCCTCTCATCTTCTCTCTCTACCCCATGTACTGTAATTCATTTCTCTCCTTGTTTTTTTCCCCATTCCCCTCACAACTTCTTATATGTAATTTTGTATAACAATGAGGGTCTCCTTACATTTCCATTCCCTTTTCTCTCCCTTTCCCTCCCACCTCCTGTGTCTCTTTAATGTTAATCTTTTCCTCCTGCTTTTCCTCCCTACTCTGTTCTTAGTTGCTCTCATTATATCAAAGAAGACATTTGGCATTTGTTTTTTAGGGATTGGCTTGCTTCACTTAGTATAATCTGCTCTAATACCATCCATTTCCCTGCAAATTCCATGATTTTGTCATTTTTTAGTGCTGCTTAATACTCCATTGTGTATAAATGCCATATTTTTTTATCCTTTCATCTATTGAAGGGCATCTGGGTTGGTTCCACAGTCTAGCTATTGTGAATTGTGCTGCTATGAACATCCATGTGGCAGTATCCCTGTAGTACGCTCTTTTAAGGTCTTCAGGAAATAGTCCGAGAAGGGCAATAGCTGGGTCACATGGTGGTTCCATTCCCAGCTTTCCCAGGAATCTCCATACTGCTTTCCAAATTGGCCGCACCAATTTGCAGTCCCACTAGCAATGTACAAGAGTACCCTTTTCCCCACATCCTCGCCAGCACTTGTTGTTGTTTGACTTCATAATGACTGCCAATCTTACTGGAGTGAGATGGTATCTTAGGGTGGTTTTGATTTGCATTTCTCTGACTGCTAGAGATGGTGAGCATTTTTTCATGTACTTGTTGATTGATTGTATGTCCTCCTCTGAGAAGTGTCTGTTCAGGTCTTTGGCCCATTTGTTGATTGGGTTATTTGTTTTCTTATTGTTTAATTTTTTGAGTTCTTTGTATACCCTGGATATTAGGGCTCTATCTGAATTATGAGGAGTAAAAATTTGTTCCCAGGATGTAGTCTCCCTATTTACCTCTCTTATTGTTTCTCTTGCTGAGAAAAAACTTTTTAATTTGAGTAAGTCCCATTTGTTTATTCTTGTTATTAACTCTTGTGCTAAGGGCATCCTATTAAGGAATTTGGGGCCCGACCCAACAATATGTAGATCGGAGCCAACCTTTTCTTCTATCAGACACAGAGTCTCTGATTTGATATCAAGCTCTTTGATCCATTTTGAGTTAACTTTTGTGCATGGCGAGAGAAAGGGATTCAGTTTCATTTTGTTGCATATGGATTTCCAATTTTCCAGCACAATTTGTTGAAGATACTATCCTTCCTCCATTGCATGCTTTTAGCCCCTTTATCAAATATAAGAAAGTTGTAATTTTGTGGATTGGTCTCTGTGTCCTCTATTCTGTACCATTGTTCCACCCACCTGTTTTGGTACCAGTACCATGCTGTTTTTGTTACTATTGCTCTGTAGTATAGTTTGAAATCTGGTATCACTATACCACCTGATTCACACTTCCTGCTTAGAATTGCTTTTGCTATTCTGGGTCTTTTGTTTTTCCATATGAATTTCATAATTGCTTTATCTATTTCTACAAGAAATGTCCTTGGGATTTTGATTGGCGCTGCATTAAACCTATAGAGAACTTGGGTAATATCGCCATTTTGATGATGTTAGTTCTTACTATCCATGAACAGGGTATATTTTTCCATCTACTAAGGTCTTCTTCTATTTCTCTCTTTAGGGTTCTGTAGTTTTCATTTTATAAATCTTTCACCTCTTTTGTTAGGTTGATTCCCAAGTATTTTATTTTATTTTTTTGAGGATATTGTGAATGAGGTGGTTGTCCTCATTTCCATTTCAGAAGTTTTGTCACTGATATACAGGAATGCCTTTGATTTATGGGTGTTGATTTTATATCCTGCCACTTTGCTGAATTCATTTATTAGTTCTAGTAGTTTCTTTGTAGACCCTTTTGGGTCTGTTAGAGATAGTATCATATCATTCTCAAATAGTGATAATTTAAGTTCTTCTTTTCCTATTTTATGCCTTTAATTTCTTTTGTCTGTCTAACTGCTCTGGCTAGTATTTCAAGAACTAAATTGAATAGAAGTGGTGAGAGAGGGCATCCCTGTCTTGTTCCAGATTTTAGAGGGAATGCCTTCAGTTTTTCTCCATTCAGAATGATGCTAGCCTGAGGCTTAGCATATATAGCTTTTACGATGTTGAGGTAAGTTCCTGTTATCCCTAGTTTTTCTAGTGTTTTGAACATAAAGGAATGTTGTACTTTGTCGAATGCTTTTTCTGCATCTATCGAGATGATCATGTGGTTCTTATCGTTAAGTCTATTGATGTAGTGAATAACATTTATTGATTTCCGTATATTGAACCAGCCTTGCATCCCAGGGATGAATCCTACTTGATCATGGTGCACAATTTTTTTTGATATGCTTTTGTATTCGATTCGCCAGGATTTTATTGAGGATTTTTGCATCTAAGTTCATTAGAGGTATTGGTCTCTAGTTTTCTTTCTTTGAAGTGTCTTTGTCTGGTTTCGGGATCATAGAATGAATTTGGAAGATCTCCTTCTTTTTCTATTTCTTGAAATAACTTGAAAAGTATTGGTATTAATTCTTCTTTGAAGGTTTTGTAAAACTCTGTTGTATCCATCCGGTCCAGGGCTTTTCTTAGTTGGTAGTCTTTTGATGGCTTCTTCTATTTCCTGCTTTGTTATAGGTCTGTTTAAATTGTGTGTATCTTCCTGACTCAATCTGGGCAAATCATATGACTTAAGAAATATTTCAATATCTTCACTATCTTCTATTTTATTGGAATATAGGGTTTCAAAATAATTTCTAATTATCTTCTGTATTTCTGAAGTGTCCGTTGTGATATTACCTTTTTCATCCCGTATGTTAGTAATTTGAGTTATCTCTCTTCTTCTCTTCGTTAGCATGGCTAAGGGTCTGTCGATCTTATTTATTTTTTCAAAGAACCAACTTTTAGTTTTATCAATTTTTTCAATTTTTTTTTGTTTCAATATCGTTGATTTCTGCTCTGATTTTAATTATTTCTTGCCTTCTACTACATTTGCTGTTGTTTTGCTCTTCCTTTTCTATGTTTTTGAGATGAAGTGTGAGTTCATTTATTTGTTGGTTTTTTCTTTAATTGAAGAATGAAATCCAGGCAATGAATTTTCCTCTTAAAACTGCTTTCATTGTGTCCCATAGATTTCGATATGTTGTGTCTGTATTTTCATTTATCTCTAAGAATTTTTTGATTTCCTCCTTTATTTCTTCTGTAACCCATTGATCATTCAGTA
Source organism: Urocitellus parryii (assembly GCF_045843805.1). Lineage (NCBI taxonomy): Eukaryota > Metazoa > Chordata > Mammalia > Rodentia > Sciuridae > Urocitellus > Urocitellus parryii. The sequence continues at coordinate 42,242,003 of NC_135541.1, read as the reverse complement.
ACATATTGTTCATTTTCCAGGTGATGCAGGATTTTTCCTTCCTTCTTTTATCATTGATTTCCAGTTTCATTCCATTATGATCAGATAAGATGCATGGTATTATCTCCACACCTTTATATTTACTAAGAGTTGCCCTATGGCATAATATATGGTCTATCTTTGAGAAGGATCCATGTGCTGCTGAGAAGAACGTGTGTCCACTTGATGATGGTTGATGTATTCTATATATGTCGGTTAAGTCTAGGTTATTGATTATGTTATTGAGTTCTATATTTTCTTTATTCAGCTTTTGTCTGGTGGATCTATCCAATGGAGAGAGCGGTGTGTTGAAGTCACCCATAATTATTGTGTTGTGGTCTATTTGATTCTTGAACTTGAGGAGAGTTTGTTTTATGAACATTGTAGCACCATTTTTTGGGGCATACATATTGATAATTGTTATGTCTTGTTGGTGAATGGTTCCTTTTAACAGTATATAGTGTCCTTCTTTATCCCTTTTGATTAACTTAGGTTTGAAGTTGATTTTATTCGATATGAGTATGGCCACTCCTGCTTGCTTCCGAGGACCATGTGAGTAGTATGATTTTACCCAACCTTTCACTTTCAATCTGTGTATGTCTTTTCCTATCATATGAGTCTCCTGAAGGCAGCATATTGTTGGATTTATTTTTTTAATCCAGTTTACTAGCCTTTGTCTCTTGATTGGTGAATTTAAGCCATTAACGTTTAGGTTATTATTAATATATTGTTTGTACTTCCAGTCATGCTTATTTATTTATTTATTTTAATATAGCTCGTTTTTCCTTTTTGGTTATTTTTTTTTCTTCCCTTTACCGAGTTACTTCCCACTGTTAGTTTTCGGTGCTGTTTTCCAATTCCTCTTCTTGTAGTGTTTTGCTCAAAATGCCTTGCAGTGCTGGTTTTCTGGCTGCAAATTCTTTTAACTTTTGTTTATCATGAATTATTTTAATTTCATTGTCAAATCTGAATCTTAATTTTGCTGTATACAGTATTCTTGGTTGGAATCCATTATTTTTCTGCGTTTGAAATACGATGTTCTAGGATCTTCTCGCTTTCAACATCTGTGATGAAAAATCAGATGTTAACCTAATTGGTTTACCCATGAATGTAATCTGCCTTCTTTCTCTCGTAGCTTTTAATATTCTCTCCTTGTTCTGTATGTTGGATATCTTCATAATTATGTGTCTTGGAGTTGGTCTATTATGGTTTTGTATGTTTGGGGTCCTGTAGGCTTCCAGGATTTGGCAATCCATTCCATCTTTCATATCTGGGAAGTTTTCTAGGATTATTTCATTCAATAGATTGTTCATTCCTTTGATTTGAACCTCTATACCTTCTTCTATCCCGATGACTCTCAAGTTTGTTTTTTTTTATGACATCCCATATCTCTTGGATAGATTGCTGGTGATTTCTTATCATCCTTTCTGTGTTGACTATATGCTTTTTGAGTTGATAAACTTTGTCTTCATTATCTAATGTTCTGACTTCTATTTGATCTAGTCTATTTGTAATATTCTCGTTTGAGTTTTTAATTTGGTTTATGGTTTCCTGTATTTCTAGGATTACTGTTTGATTATTTTTTAAATCTCTATCTCCTGGTAGAGCTCGTTCTTTGCCATTTGAATTTGCCTATGTAATTCATTTTCAAAGTATACTTTCATCATTTGGACTTGCTGTCTAATGTCTTCTCTAAGATTCCGTTCCATCTGAGTTAGGTATGCCTTGAGTTCTTTCTCTGTCCATTTTTCTGATGCCTCTAAGTTCTCCTGTGAATTTAATTGTCCTGCATTGTTTGTAATCCTTTTTTTCCCTTGTTTTTTCATGGTGCTCACGTTACTTTTCAACTCTGTTTGACTGCTGTGTTTCTGTTTTCTTCTTTAAATTTGTTTTGGTTTTTGTAGTTCCAATATCTCTCCTTTGTGTTGGGAGGCAATGTTTAGAGATGTTGGATTTAATTGTGATTTAAGGTAAATTCATTAGTTTCATTAAAGGCCTACAGAATTTGATGGCATGTATAGAATTGAGGTTTGAACTTAGGATTTTATGTTGAGGTCAGGCGATTTGATGGCATGGCGGTTAGTATATGTTAGCTTCTTTGGGGGGTTGCTCAAATGCAGGCGGATATTAACAAGAGAATAGACAGGAGTACTTGGGGGTATTTAAGGGCTTAGGCGGACTATGGACCGATTCGTAGTATTCATCTATTTGCATTTAGTAAGTTGTATGTAGTCTGGGTGGTCATGCTTAAGAGGAATGATGGGGAAAAGGTAAGGAAGCAAACCAAGAAAGAGAGAGGGAGAGAGGAAAGAAAGAGAAAAGAATAGAAAAGAACAAGAAATGATAATAAAAAAACAATAATAAAATGCAGTAAAATAAAAATTACATTAAAACAATAATAATATAATTATAGAAAAGAAAAATTAAAATTAAAAAGTTAAAAAAATTAATTAAAAAAAAAGAATAAAGGGACACTGTTAGGCTTCTATTTTCTTCGCTTCCAGTAGGTGGTGCTGTGCCTTCTGGGACAAGATTTTGCCCTCTGGCTGTAGGAAACAATCCGTGTGAGGCCGCTCCCTCCTCTGACCCCCCCAGCCCCCCCCCCTCTCAAAACCTGTTAGCTTAGGTTTATTCCTGGTTTCTAGTCCCCTGGCTTTTCCTGTCAGCCAGGCCTTTCCCAGTGTGATATCTCTCAGCAGTTCAAGCTACACTCTGGGCCTGCAGTTTCCTGGACGTGGAGTGCGGCTTTTGGGAACCGGCACCTTATTGTTTTGATTCACTTCGATAGCCCCTCCTCCGAGAGCTGGGGAGACAGGTTTCGTTTTCGCGGCTCGTGGGAGGGGGGAGTTGGGGTCAGGTGCCTTTACCTTTCCCCATGCCTCTGTTCGCGCTCCCAGAAAGCCGGGGAGAGATTTTATGTGACTTCCCCGCTATATGGGGGATGGTCTAAACGACACAGACCTGTTCTATCGCTGAATGAGCCGCAATCTGTCGAAAACTGGTGAGGGTGACTCTCCAAGATGGTGGCTGCTGGCTTCCTTGATGGGCTGACTGGTGTGGATGACAGAACTGGACTGCATCCTTCCCCGTCTCAAACCCAGAACTCAGCCCGGGGCACAGTGAGGGGACAGCCGGCAGGAGCCCACAGAATCTGCAGCGCCATTTCTCTGCGTTGCTAACTCGCCGTTTGTAGGGACTCCGTTTCCCAGCATGCCGCAGTCTCTAGCAGTGGGGCGGGCCGCTGAATAAACAGCTTGAATCTCCGGGCAGACAGTTCACTCGCGTTTGAGCCCCAGTAACTGAACCTCGGGCGATGGAAATCCTTCTTCTAGGTTTCGGAGCATCTCAATTTTGCTAGAAATGCCTAACAAGATAGCTTTTGACCGTTCTAACTTGTCATTCACCCGCGCAGTGACGCGGTACACGGGGGGTGATGCACTCCATTCGCCGCCATTTTCAAAAAATTGATTCTTCCATTCTTTTAAGCAATCCCTTCCTCTTTCCCCCTGTTAATGCCCAGACACATTTTTGGTACTGTTTTCTTTTTCTTTTTTCCAGTGTTAAGCTTCAATCCCAGGGCCACATGCATGCAAGGCAAGCTGTCTGCCACCCCACAGAGCCATATCCCCAGCCTGTCTAGACTCATTAGTCTGGTAATAATGCCCTCTGATATGCCATTTTCTGCCTGTCCTGCCTCAGCCACACCCATCCTGCATTGGTGTTTTCACTGAATTCTGTGTCATTTTCTTGATGCCTCTAAGTCACCATATCTGGTCTTCCTTCTGTAAAGAATATGCTTTCTGAGTTTCTCCACATGGTGAATCTCCAACTCTTCTAAAAGAATTCTTCTAATACTACTACCTAAGATGTTTCTTCATTCCTGGTCATTTCTAGAGATGATCAGGACACCTCTATTGCCATGCTTAGAGCACATTATATATATAGATTCCCCCACAGACTGTTATTTCTTCAACTCAATGGCTATTCCCAACATTTTTATTTCTCCAGGTTCTAGAAAAGTTTGGACAGGTGGAGGGTGGAAACAGTCATGGCATGGTTTCTCGAACTGTGGGTTACAATTTATTAATGAGTCATAAGATCAATTGAGTAGATCAAGGTCAATGTCCCTACTCCCCCAAAATAAAAATAGAGCAGACTGAAGTGCTTGCCATCTACTAAGGATATATTTGTTAATAAAACATTACTTATCTCACATAATAATTTACAAATGCATGCTTTATATGTGTGTGTATGCGTGTGTGTGTGTGTGTATACACACACACATACATACATACATATAGCCACACTTGATCCCAGAAAAGTACCTTTAACTGGACAGTCAGGTAGCCAGCTCAAATCTCTATGACTGTAGAAAAGGAGGCAAATATATTTGAAGACAGCTAGCAGTTTCCATGAGCTGAGCCATGCTGATCCTGATCCTGTTTAATACTTACCTAAATGAGTTCATGTAATTCTGAAAACATAATTCACATGAAAGTTGACTTAGCCTCACTAATCAGATGAAAAAAATGAGGCTCAAAGGATCTGAGTACCTTGCAGCCATAACGTTGTAGAGAAAGAGTCTGCTATTCACTATCTACTCCCATGCTACCCTTGAGAAGTGAGAGTCTTCAGAGTTGCTAGGATCCAAATATTTGTGTCTTCCTCAATAAATCCCTGTGTGGAAACCTAATTATCAGAGTGGTGGTATTGGGAGGTGATGAGCCTTCATGTATGGCATTAGTGCCCCTATGAAATATTCCCAGCAAGCTGCCTTGTTCCTTGCAACATGTGAGGACACAGCAACTAGGTGCCACCTCTGAACCAGAAAGTGGGTCCTCCCCAGGAACCAAATATGCTGGTGCTTTGATCTTAGACAGCCCAGGATCCAGATCTATGAGAAATAAATTTCTGTTGTTTTTAAGCCACTCTACTTATGGCACTTTATCATAGAAGCCTGAATAAGAAAAGACCCTACTATGAGCTTAGCCACACTGATCCTGGGCATTTCATTCCTTAGACTCAAGGAAAGTGACTGAGTTGACAATTTTCTGATTAAGCCCTTTGAAGGGTTAAGGAACATTTTATTTCTTTGCATCCTGGCCACTATTTGAAATACCACAGGTGAGATCTGATAGAACAACCCTACATCATTGGAAGAAACTATTAAAGGTTCAAAAAATAATAGAATCTCCCTCTTCTCTTCCAGAAAAAGTGCATGCTGAGATTGACAGAGTGCTTGGCCAGTGGCAGCAGCCAAGCATGGCTGCCAGAGAGTTCATGCCCTATATCAATGCTGTCATCCATGAGGTGCAGAGAATGGGCAACATCATCCCTCTGAATGTCCCCAGGGAAGTGGTGGTTGATACCACTTTGGCTGGATACTACCTGCCAAAGGTAATGAAGCACACCCAGCCCCAGAATTCAAGCCTGTCTTTGAGACCATCATAGAACTTGCATTTATATTTGAAAAGTCAAATATGTTCCTATCCCAAAGAATCACCTAGATGGGGAGATACATTATACTTGATATAATACTAACTTTTTTTCCATGGATTTTACCAGATATAGGTATTAAGGGGAATAGAGGAGGAAAGATTCCTAACTCAAATGTGTTTAAGCCAAGACTAGTTTTGTTTTGCTTGTTGTGGGACTTCTCAGTGTTCTCACTCTGTGATGTGCACTGTGGCTCATGATGGCACACAGCAGGCAGCAAAGTCTCTGTCAGATTTTGCCACAGTCCTGTTCTTTACCTTGGAGAGCATCTCTCAGAACTAGGGACCTTCCAGACTTTGGAAAATGTGGAAGGACATTTGAGATTACCTGGTCCCAAACCACATTAATGCTGATGTTTCTAATATCATGTCCCCACAGGTATTTTTCCAGCTTTTACCTACAGCCCCATGACGGGGAACTCTCCATTTCATAAAAGAAGCTACTCCAGTTGTACATTGTTCATGATTAGAACGGGAGAGCAAGGAACGAATATTTATTCAGGCATGATTACATGTCATGGACTAGCCTCTTTCAAAATATCTTAGTTCTCAGGACAACCATTATTCCCATCTTATAGATTGGGAAGTTGAGTCTCAGGGAAATTAAGCTTGCATGACATCTCAACTATGAAGTGACAATAGCTGGATCTAGAACCAGAGCTGTTCTAATTATTTGTATGACTTGATGCTCCCTCCACAGGACTGTTTTGCTTTGACTTAAACAAAAACAAAAACAAAAAACTCCTTTTAATTTTTCCCTACAGGTCTCTATTAAATCCCCTGGCTTCACTAACAGAATTCAGATCACACTCCACCCACCACTTTTAAGATCTCTGCAGAGGGCTCTCCTGGGTCCCCCAGGGTTCTTTCTCTATGATGCACACTTACAGTTCCTTCCTTGCTACTGGATCTATTCTAGTTTGTCCAAGTCCCTCCACATTTGTTGTACTTGGGAACAACAAGAGTTGTTCAGAGTTAGAATAGAAGAGATTCCCAGTGACTCCTTGGTGACTGTCACTGCAGAGCCAGGAAATGCAGCTGCTATAAGAACTATTTTCTTCCTGATGAAACTTCTCATGGATGAAGGCTGAGGCCTGAGTTCCCAACCAGGTGCTGTTTGCATTTTTCTAGCCATTCATTTCACTCCAGAGAATCAGCCAATCTCACTAGATGAATTCTACCACTGGTTTTTCACATCAACTTTAACAATCCTCCTGGGCTCTGAGAAATATAATTGATTACATGCAATGGAGGCTAGGAGCCATGGCTTTGACATCAGATAGACCTAGTTCACATGACTCTACCTCTCCCCACCAACACGTGGCTCTGAGCACATTATTTAACCACTCACAGCTGCAATTTCTTCATCTGCAAAATGCATTTGAGCCCACCCTATAGGATCCACGTGAAGTAAAATGGGACCCTACATGCTGAGCCTCGTACTCAAAGTAACAGTTATTTGGCAAATATTCATTAAGTATCTGAAGTACTTAGATCTAGAAAAATAACTCTGAGAAAAATAGTCATGCTTACAAAATATACCAACCATGCTAACTGTCCCAAGGAAAATACTCACTGCCTCTGTAAAGATGCTTCCAGCATTTCCCAGGGGGCGTGAGGAACAGGTGCTGGAAGGATCTGGGGAAGCTTGCCTCTGAAGGAAGTAATGCTGGAGCTGAGGATTAAAGGATTGCTGGGAGTGGTTGATGGCAAAGTGGGGGAAGAGAACATTTCCAGGCAAGGTGAGCAGTATTTAAAAAGTCATTGAAATGAATGGAAACTTGACCTGTGTTATAGGTCACTGTAGTGGGAGCTCAAGAAGAAAAGGAGAAGCCCTGAGAGGTTAGGCAATGGATCTGTGACTAGGAGTGTGGGAAGCTATTGAATACCAAGTTTGAGGTCTGAGTGGGTGGGGGTTGTCATAGATTTAAGCCCTATTCAAAGCACACTCTGCTTTCAGGGTGTGGAGCGAATTGAAAAGGGCAACAGAGGATGTGGGGCATAGGTAGAAAGTGATTACAAGAATCTGGATGACCAAGGTGGAAGCTTGAACTAAGGTGGTGGTGGACATTCCCTAATGGAGGTGAGGGAATCAGGGGGCATTGAAAGAAGTGTCAAGCATGACTGATGGGTTGGATGAGGTAGTGAGAGGAGGCTCACTCTAGTGACTCCAGGGTTTCTTGTCATATATCTTGATGGACAGGGATTCTTTTCCCTGGATATCTGCTTCTACTACTCAAATAGCTTTTGGGACTGGGCACAGCCTTCAACACACTGGAGGGAAGAGAATGCAGAAGCAGAGGTGAAAGATGCATTTCCCCCCCTTTGTAGAGCTGCCTTCCTTATCACTTCACTGACTAGCTGGGTTGATTTAATTACTGTGTGGACCCAGAAGCTGTCACATAATTCTCTCATGGATGCTTATAGGTCCCTTCCCCAGACCTACACTGACTTTTTTCCTGCAGAGTAGCTTCATTATGCATTCAAGAGTAGCCAAAACTCCCGGGTAAAATTCTCAAAAGACAATTCTAATTTATCCTTCTAAGTTCTCCCACACAAAGAGATGGGTCCTGGAAGGTTGAGCTCAGCAGATGGTGGGTTGGGAGAGTGGGGAAGCTTATAGAATGTGCTCAGACCCCAGCATGGGGCGCTGAGAACTACCTACCTTTGCCTAGATGTGTGGTGTGGGTCAAGTCCTGCCTGACTCTTCACTGCCTTCTCTAGGGGACCATGATCCTGACCAATTTGACTGCTTTGCACAAGGACCCCAACGAGTGGGCCACCCCTGACACATTCAATCCTGAGCATTTTCTGGAGAATGGACAGTTTAAGAAAAAGGAATGCTTCCTGCCTTTCTCAATGGGTGAGTTTGGATGAACAGGAGTTGGGGAGGGCAGAGTTCCTCCCTCAGCCCTTCCTTCCTCTCCTGTCTGCAATCCTTTGCTCTTGTTGGGGAGTCTCCAGAGGGTCCTGCCTAGGGTGACTCCATCTCACTATTGTTCAAAGTTCAACATCCTCTGGTCCAGGCCTGGCCTCAGACCGTCTTTACTTCCCAAGCCCTCCTGGCTGCTGGTGGAGATTTCAGCCTCTCTTAGTTCTGTTTTCCAGAATGCTGAGGGCAGAGACTCAGACCTTGCCTCTTGGTCACAAAGTTGGATATCTTCCCTTTTTATAAAGTTTTTAATTGTCACAATTTCTTTTTAAGTGTTTTCCTCTCCCAAAGAAATAGATCTGGTACTGGTGGGGTGGCAGCAAAGGAGGGAAGCTCTTGATTCACTGTCCTGGGTAGTAGACAGTGACTCTAAATGCTCCCAGCTTGGCTAGGTTGGGCTCTGCTCTGTAAGCGCTTCCTGAAAATGTCCTTTTGTCCTTTGTAAGTTTAGTTTCCTTTTCAAAATGTAGTTAATACATCTGTATGATATGCAGCCGTAAAGTGGATACAATGAAACAATGAAACCCCCCATCTCTCTCTCTCCCATCCCCCACTCCTATTTTCTAGCCAGCCCGTTCCCAAAGAATATTTCAAACTTATAGCCTTGTAAAATCAATAATTACATGTTTTAGTCCAGATAATGAGTTTGATATGTTACATAAATTATTTCAAATGATTTCTCAATTCCTTTATTTTATAAATATCTCAATTATGTCAGATATTCAGTCCATTTCATAATGATGAATGAAACAGAAGACAAACAGATGCCCTCAGAGAGCATAAGTCATACTGCAACCTTAGAAGGTTCAAATTTATCACCACTTTAGAGGTATGAAATTTAGGCCCAAACACATGTGATAATGAATTCATAAAACTCATGAAGCAGACCTAAGGCTAAATAAATGTCAACCAGATTTATCAAAAGTTAAAATTTATGTTCCTCCTAACACCATCTTCTGAAAATAACTAAATGCTACAGTGAAAACACACTGTAGAATACATGATAATTTGCTTATTATTCATTTAAAATATGCATTGACTTTATGAGACAGTATGTTTTGACTACTGATAACAGTAAAAGCTTAGAAAGGAAGAACTCTCTTTCATGGCCCTGAGTTTCCAATTCCTTTTCTTTCCCACTATGCTGCACTGCCCTAGGTGTGTCTGGGTTGATCTGATTAGAACTTCTTTGTCTTGCTCATCTGGTTCTACCCTCACCTTTGCTCACATTGGACAAGTCACCGCTAATGTGAAAAGGTGGTATAAGATATAGGAATGTCTGCCAGTCTTCCTGTCTGCTGTAGTTTCAAACTTTGTATTACAGCACAAAGTTTCAAGTGTATGTTTCAATTACTGTGATCCTTCTTGCTTCTTGCATCTTGGATTCATAAAATGTTGCAATACTAGAAATCTGACCCTTTAGCATTACACAATTGTTTCACCTGCTGTTTACTGCAACTGTGATGAGAGGAATCATAATAGAGATGGCTTTAAGAGAAAGATGGATTCTCTTGACCTTCTGATACCCAGATAGATTCCTTCCCTTCATATTGCCAAAACCTCTTACTCATAGTTGTTTCATGTCTTCTTCTGTTTTAAAACAGTCTTCCTTCTGTGTTAGCAAAAGGATAAAAAGAGCAGCACACAGTGACTCTCTGGTGCTTTGCTACTGAGAATTATATTACACCCTCTTCATCACAGGCTTCATTTGCAAGTGTATTATCTCAAGCAATCCTTACAGCAAACTAGTTATTAATACTTACACAGGAAACTAAATCTGAGAGAGTTGTTTCTTTCCGAGATCAGATGGCCCCAAAATTGGTAGGCTAGGACCTAAGACTCAAGTTTTTATACTTTTAATTTAGTGCTCTCTCCAGTACAACTAGAATGTAACTTACTTTTCCATTTTAAGAGTCATTGAGTTTATACCACGTGTATCAGCTAGTATTTTGCTGCAAAACAAACAATCTAAAACTCCTGGGGCTTTATAAGGTTGTGTTATTGCTCACAGGTCTACAGATAAGGTATGTGGCTTTCCTGTTCTTGACTGGGCTGTCTTATATGTTTGGCAGGTCAAGTATCTGAAGACTGATTTCAGCTGGGACAACAGTGTTCTTTTCTCTCATTCTCTAGCAAGCTAGCCTGGTTTTTTCACATGGTGGTGATTAGTCCCCAGAGAGAATAGAAGCACATTGTGGCCCATTAAGGTCCAGGCTGGAAACTGTCAAGCCTTGACTCCCTCTACTTTCTAATGGCTGATGCCAGTCACAAGGCCAGCCTCAGTTAAAGAGAACGAAGAATTGCTAGAACTTTGATTAGATGAGCTATGAAGTCATGCTGTAAATAATGTAGAACTGAGGCAGGGGAGAAATGGAGGTGTTTTGTTCTCAGCATCTCTCTTTTTGATAGAAGACTAAAATTCAGAGAGTGCAGGCAATTTGCCTGGGGATTCCCACAGAAGATGTGGCAGAATGAGGATCAGTTGACTTTAACAGCAGCTAGAAACCTAGAAATATCCAGTGAATCAACATGGTTAAAACTCATCTGTCTGGTTTTTCTACCAGACTTTCATCTTAGACATACAGTTTTCTTTCCTCACTCTGAAGGAGTTTAAGTTCGCAATGAGCTGAACACCATAGAGGAAGTGAGTTGGCAGAGAAAACTTGCTCACCTTATGGTGGCTGGGGAACCAAGAGAGGAAGGGGCTTAGGGTCTCAATATTCCCTTCAAGGGCACACACCTCCAATGACCTCCCAGTAGATACACCTTCTAAAGTGTCTACCATCGCCCAATGGCACCAGAGGCTGACAGACAAGCCTTTAGCACATGGACTTCAGAGGACATGTAAGATCTACACTTATCATTCTGTCCCTGGCCTCCAAAAGCTCATGTCCATCTCACAATGCAAAGTACATTCAGTTCATCTAAGAGTCCCTCAAATATTAACTTTTCTAGCATTGCTAGATAGGCCAAGTCCAACGTCTTTTCTGAGACTCATACAAACTATTAGCTGTGACCCACTGAAAAAAAGGTAAAAAAGAAAAACAACAACAACAAAAAATTGCATGCTTCCTAGATTCCTAGCTTCCCAGCCCAGGAGAAACATTCTCATTGCATTTAAGTTTCTGAGTTGAGTGACCATGGCTCTAACTGTAATGTCTGGCATATGGAGAAAAGCAATGTGGAGTTCCTGAAGATTGCTAGTGCTCCACTCCCAAGTTTGATTCTTAAATTACTAGTGCAGGCCACATCTTCTAGACCCCTCCCCACCCAGTGTGGAGGAGAAGGTCTTACAATGCAACTCCACTGCAGCATCCCAGTGTCTCTGAGCCTCTGAATCCCTGCATCAGCATTAAACCAAGTCAATTTAGACATTTCTAGCTCATTCACAATGAGCCATCTTTTGATCCATATTTCAGCCAACCAACCAAATACACTGTTAGCATCCCCCTTTTTGAAAATATTTATTTTTTAATTTTAGGTGGACACAATATCTTTATTTTTTTTATGTAGCTGAGAATTGAACCCAGTGCTTCACGCATGCTAGGCAAATGCCCTACCACTTGAGCCACATCCCCAGCTCCATTAGCACCCCTTTTAAACTCTGCAAATAAATCAAGGGCAGAAGCTCTGCTTAATGGGTTCATATCAATAAATTCAGCCTGAACCAACTTTATGTTCCTTCCGCCATTAGCCCACATCATTAAAATCCATTTTCACACATGTGCTCTAGACCTCTGCTTGTATGAATTAGAAAATTTGAGAAGTTCATTTGCACTGTAGTGCACCTCCCCAGGAGTCACACAGTGCCCCTTGCCTCTAGGTGTCTGTTGATACTGAAGTCTGATTACCAGTCTAGAGGCAAAAATGGGTGGTTGGGTTGGGTCCTGAGGAATACCAGCATTGTCCTCTTAGTAACTGTGTCAGGGAAGGTCACTTCTGTTTCCTTGGGCAATGCTGGATTAGTCCCTTCAGGCAGAGGTGGAAAGGCCAGTAGCATAGGGGAAGAGTTGGGGGTGCTGCTGTCACTGAGGGTGGGGAGGCCACCACTTCCTCTGGCAAAATAAACTCCTCATAACTTAGGAGTTCAGTGTCCCCATCCTCATCAGAGTCTGCCCACAGGTCCCCATTCCAATTTTTAGTATGCCATTATTTCCATGTAGTGCTTTCATTTTAACTGCAGATACCCTTCCAAGTTGAGACTTCAATTTGTACTATAATCCAGCCAATTACATGATGAGGGATTGGGTTTTGGCAACTTCAGCCTTATGTCTGCCAGAGAAAAGATTCTCCTTCAGGGCATACTTGGAAGAGTTCAGGTTACTTATGTAAATTTGGCACTGGGAAATTGAATCTCTGAACACATTGTTTTCCTTTACTATTATGTCCAGTGATGCTAGGGACAACCAGCCAACATCATTATATTCCTTGGTTTTCTTAAAAATGTTTATAAGTATCATGTATAGAATTGCTGGATTCCCTGTCAGTCACATTGAATGTGTTTCCTTTTTGTCTTATGAAACAATTTAGACCATAGACTATCAGTACTTTCTTCAGGAGAGTCTTTAGATACTTTAGGTTTAGACAAATTAGAGAGCCACTTCCAGATACCATAAAACCAATTAAAGAAATTCATCATTACAGTTCTGTGTCTTTGGAGCTCCTTCTGGTACCCAAATCTGTATTAAGGCTCTCTAGAGAAATAGAATCAGTTAGGAAAGAAGATTTATTAGATGCACTTACATGGTCAGAGGATAGTCTCACAGTAGTCATTTGCAAGTTGGAGAACTGGGGAAATCAGTAACTAATCAGTCCAAGAAGCCGAAAATCTTACAATGGGAGGGACCAATGACCCAACCCCTGTAGGAGGCTGAAAGCCCAGAAGCCCTCTGGAGAGTCTCTGGTGTGAGTCCACTTTCAAAGGCTGTAGAAGCTGGTGTCTGGTGTCGGCAGGTGATGGTATCAGCAAAATTCCCAGCTGCTCAAGAAGAATTGAGCTGGCAAATTCAGGCAAGCTTTCCCCATCTTCCTCTATCTATTTCTTCTGGGCCCCCAGCCATGGGACTGTGCCACCTACATTCAAAGCAGGTCTGCTCCTCTCATTTTACTGAGCCAGGTGCCAAATATCTCTGGAAACATTTCACATACAACCCAGAATTGTGCTTCACCAGCTTTTTAGGTTTCTCAGTCTAGTCAGGTTGATCACCAAAATTACCCATCCTACAGATCTAAGCTATGAAATCAAAGAGTCCTAGATTTCATCCTTTTAAAACAAATTCATACCTATTATCCACCTGGGACCTTTGCCCTGCTATTTGACATAGGAGACAAATGTTTCACATGTTTTGCAAGTGAGATAGGTTTAGCTTTGTGAGGATGGATTGTTTAGTCACTCAGTGGTCGCTGATGGAACCAGTTCTTTAACTGTGGTTTTTTTCTTTAATTGTCCAATTTTATCAAGATACATACATGGATTCTTCTAGGAGAATCTTGGCAATTTATAATACAACTAATTTGTTATCAAATCATACTATTTCTGATAGGTAGTAAGATAAAATGTGAGGAAGAGAGACGAATTAGACTCAGGCTGGAGGGAAATAGGCACAAAATAATATAATAATGACATAATTGGGGGCCATTTACATTTACTAAGCACTTCTGCACATGTGATCTAATTTTATTTCCTCAATAACCTGCATTTTTCTGGTAAGTGAGGACAAAATAAAGGCCTTAACAAATTTAACAAATTTTCAAGAAAATTTAATTACAAAGGAAAAAGACAAGTAGTAAAAATCAGCTTATAGGATTAACAGCAGTGAATTATTCCCATTATGGCTCCCAGTGGAATTGCCTCTAGGATAAAGAGGAAATATCAAAATGTTAACAGAGGTAGGGTTTGATTTATGGTATTACAAACACCCTTTATTATCTTCTTGGTATTTTTATTTGTGTGTGTGTGTGTTCATTGCGCTTTTGGATGAATATGTACTAGGAAGAAAGTAAGCTATTAAAAGTGCACATAGAAAAGATGGTGGTAGCTACTGGTTTGGAGCATTGCAGCCTAAGTGTGTTGAAGAGGATGTTCACTCAGGGAAGTGAGCAGGAGAAGCCTAGAGCAGGCATTAGATTGGAATTGGAGGCTGCCTATATGAACTCAGATATTCAGTAGATAAATAGATACAGAAATGGATATGGACAGAAATATGGGTGTGTATATACATAATTCAGTAAATACTCATGTTATATACACATATATATTCCCCTGCGCTGTCCACTGAGATGACCTAGAACAACAACAACCAGAAAGCAACAAGCATGTCTAATGCCCAGACCTTGATTTTTGATTTCTGCATATCATTATCCAGTAAAAGCAACCAGAACACCTGGAAGAATGGCTCATTCCAGGGCTGGGGAAGGGTAAATATTAAATCAACCTGTAACATGATGTTGTCCTAAAAAGTCAGGAAATGTCAACTTGCATGGGCATCAGATGGCCAAATCAGGAATATTCTGAGCATCAACACGAGTTAACAATGAGCAACAGATTATGACCCTTTGAATAAAAAGAGGAACCCATGAATCCATACTGATATAAATAAATGAGTGGATAAATAAATGGGGAGGATAACAAGCATTTGAATGCTGGTAAGTGTAGAAGGAATGAGAGAATTTTAAAGTCATTATGTGGCAGCCACCTGTGATAAATAATTTGGCCAAGATATGACAATGGAAATTAATGAATGAAAAGTTAATGAGGACTGGTTTATTCATGGAATCCCAAAATATTTTTAGCTCCATAAAGAAAAAAAGTAATTTCACAGGGGGAGATTATTAGATACTACCTTAATCAAGCTATCACAAATAATGACAGGAATCAAAATCACGTACCACCTGATAGGATGGAATGAGAAGATAGCACCACTTTTTTGATATTCCTACCAACACTGCGGAACTTCACAACCTGAATCTGTTTATGAGGAAGCGTGAGAGACATTTCCAAAATGGGTCTATAATCTTTAAAATGCCAAGGCCATGACACTTACATAAAGACTGAGGAGTTATTCCAGACTTAAGGACTCTAAGCACACAGGACATTAAAATGCAATACCTGATGTTGAACTGGACCCTTTTACAATAAAGGACATTATTGGAACAATTGGAAAAACCTGAATGGGATCTGAGGCTAAAGTGATGGTCATGCATCAGTGTTAATTTCCTGCCGCTGACAGTTTGCTGGTGCTGGGATTGAACTCAGGGCCTCACACATGCTAGGCAAGCACTTTCACCACTGAGTCACATCCCCAGCCCCCACTGACAGTTATTTTGGAGGATGTTCTTGCTTATAAGAATTACACACTAAATTTTTTCATGGGTGATATGGATGATTTACTTTCAAGAAATTCAGGAGAACTTTTTGTTTTTTTTTGTAAGTTTTCTATACATTTAAAAACATATCAAAATAAAAAGCACATTATGATAAGTATCACAGTAAAAGAATTATATGGAAAGAATTATATGGAAAACTACTTGAGTAACACTACCACCAAAAAATTTTACTTAAAAGTTGACTTTTAAATTGCATTCTACTATGTTTCGAGAATTAATCAGATTCCTTTAATGATGCACTATTGTACACCTATAGTGTTTATTATTAACCAGGAGACATTTTACAACACTTTGTTATGCTATATAGTTTGTCAACATATTGGGCTTATTTGGATTCAGTGTATAGCCCAATCAAATTATGTAAAATAAAGTTTTTATCTTAAACACACATGCAAATCTTCATTATTGCATGCAGAAATTACTTGTCCCATCACATGGCTAGGAAGTGAGAGGAACTGACCTTGATCTGCGTCCTTCTGCCTCCGCTTCTCCACACATAACAGGGTGTGGGACCTGGCCAAGGCAGTGCAGAGTCAGCCACGGAGAGAAGAGCTTCCAGTCCTGGGCTCCAT
This sequence comes from Urocitellus parryii, assembly GCF_045843805.1. Classification (NCBI taxonomy): domain Eukaryota; kingdom Metazoa; phylum Chordata; class Mammalia; order Rodentia; family Sciuridae; genus Urocitellus; species Urocitellus parryii. The sequence goes on along the minus strand of NC_135541.1, from coordinate 42,225,600 downwards.
GTTGAAAGCAAAGGTCTTCATCAAGACCCACTCTAGGGGTGATGGGCAGTGCCTATATAGAGGGCCATCCACCCTCTAGAGAGACATTGGGCATAAGAGAAAGGTGATTTAAATGCTCTGAAGTTTATTTAGTTATATTCTGGACTTTCTTTTAAGAACTGAAAATCAATACACGGTTTTGTTGTCTGATTTTGTCATTATTTGTTAAATCGGTTTTGAAAGCCTTTTAGGCTAGACATCTGCTTTCTTGGCCAGCCCTGTCCTCCCACTTCTGCTTTGTTGTAACCAAAGGAAAGCCTGAATAAACCCTCCAGCTTCACTTGCTTTCAGTTGACTTTAAAATATGCTCATTTTGGAGGTCACGCAGCTGAGCCATGTATTTTCAGTTTCCCACTAGCTTTGCTGCAGACAACACCTGTGACTGGTGGTCATGATGATTCTGGTTGTCTGGGCTGCTTTCCAAGGACTTTAAAGGCCACATTTGTGAAAAGTATGAACTCTTCCTTTGGACATGCAGATATCTGATGGGTGACGAAATTTGGGATAGAAAAGCATGCATCTCTGCCTTCACATTGCATCTGCCTCCTTTGCTACTTTAACCATTGAGTCAGATTTACTGTTGAGTCATATGGTAAGGAGTGTGTGTCTGGAATCAGTGTTGCAAAGTTGATTAGTCCTAACTTTACCTAATCTGTCTCTTCCCCTTTCAAGGCTGAAGACAACAAGATAAGAGTAACTAAGATATTATTGAAATTACAGACATCAGGATCACCAATCACCAACTCTTACAGGCCACCAGAGTGGAACCTAGAAGTCCCCAGTTGTCAGTCCTTCCCTTTCCTTGGCTGTCTTTCTTCCCCCCTCCCCTGGGGATTAAAGTTGCTTACACCTAGGCTGGGTTGAGATGGTCTTGTTGGCATGGCCTCCATCTTCTTGACTGGCTTGCTTTCTTTTCAAATCTTTTTCCTTGTGTCAACAGCTTACCCTTGAGTGAGTGGCAACTACATGAACCTGGGCCACAGTTACCCATACTCTGTGTTACCCGGGGGAATGGCTTTAACATGCATCTTTATTCACAGAAAAAAATTCAAGAGGCAGAATGATAAGGAGAACAGATTTTTTCAGGTTTAAGGAACCTGATATTTTTGGCTGTTTTTTGTTTTTTTCTGGTTTCAATTCTCCATCTTCTGGGTGCTCAGGGGTGAGGAAAGCTTTCATTAGAGAGACGTTTATAAGAAAAGTGAAACACAAGACAGTAAAATACAAAGGCAGATTTAGTGATCCAGAGAACCTATCAGTTTCAGCTCCTTGGAAGTGTTTCCTCAGTAGTTTTCATTTTCTCATTCTGAGGAAATACAGAAGCTAAAGGAATTTGGAGCTTTAATTTCAAAAGGCAATCTGTTTCAAATGCTGCAGAAAATCAAGTTATCAGGATGTTGCCCTTCATTTCAGAGGAAGTCAGTTTCAGTTCACCTTCACCCCAGAACTGCCTAAAACTGTTTCCCTCCTCCCAAAGCAAATGTGGTCCTAGACTCTGCATTCTGTTCTTTGGTGAACCCAGAGCGTGGTCAGACTTTAAAAAGGTGCTGGGCATAAAGCCCAGGTCTGCTCAGGAGGGAGAGGCAAGTAGCCCCTGTTTGGAACCATGTCAGCTGAGAAGACAACTCCTCTTCTGTGTTTGTCTTTCAGGAAAACGCGGATGCCTTGGAGAACAGTTGGCTAAGACCGAGCTATTTATTTTTTTCACTTCCCTTTTACAAAAATTTACCTTCAAGCCCCCAGACAATGAGAAGTTGAGCCTGGAGTTCAGAATGGGCCTCACTGTCTCCCCTGTCAGCCACCACATCTGCGCTATCCCTAGGGGATGATGCTGTTGGAGAAGGAAAAGGAAAGACAGGGGGAAAAAAAATAACTGCAGGTGCTTTGGAGCTGCTGGTGCCTGCTCAGATGTTTGGAACAGAATGAAAGTGATGCCAGGGAAAGAGGAAAGAAGCTGGACTAAAAGGAAGCTGGATCCAAACCCTGGTTCTGCCATCTCCCCCTATAGCCCTGGAAAAATCACTTGTGTGTTCATTGATTTACCTTCTCATCCAGGAGGTGAAAAATGATTTCCCTTCAAAAAAAAAAAAAAAAGGTCCTGTAAGAATTAAAGGAAACAATGGATTCTAAGTGATTCCTACACCATAAAAACATATCCTAAGAATAATGACTACAGTCCTGCCTACTTCCCGCCTCCTTCCTTGGCCATGTATCTGCTTCTAGCTGGTTGACATAGCTCAGGTTGAAGTGGTGCAAGACAGGCAATGAGATTCAAAGTGGAATTCTGGGGGCAACCATGGAGACAGACTATAAAGTCTCTCTCATTTGTGTCGGCTTTATCTTGTTTTGGTCTTAGAAAGGTCCCCTGGCTAGTGACCAAGGGATGAGTCTATTCACAGGAAGTGGAAGCAACAGTTTCTATGATTTGCACAAGGGAGCACCACCTTGGCGTTAGAAGGAGGCCCAATAGGGTGTGACCACAATGAACTCAACCTGGAAATCAGGTTTGGAGAATAAAAGTGAAAAGAGTTTGTCTTATAGTACCTCTGTTTTGAGTCCTCCATCAGACACTGATTCCCATAATGTTTCACATTGGATTTAACTGTAAGCTTTTGTTGGCTAATATTCCACCCTATAGTCTGGTAGAGCATTTTATAGCAGAATATCAGAAATGCCAGAATCCTGCCACAAAATAGAGGATCAGAGACTGTCCAAGAAGTTTTAGCCCCAACCCCAGAGCAGACCTACCAACCAGCCTGGTAAACTGGACTTAACTTCATCCAAAGGTCTGACCTTCCTCCTTTCCTTCCTTTTTTCTCTCCCTCTCTCTCCGTCTCTCTCCCTCCCTCCCTCCCGCTTTCTTTCTCCAAAGATTTCTTAAAGTGGCTAGATCTAGGTAATTTAATAGCTCATAACTGTCACCAGCTGTTTGTGGGTTGTATGTGGGTCACAGGGCATGGTAGCCTCATGGATAGAGACATCTGTGAATGGCCAGTGGACATTTACTCTGGTCAGTTGCCCAGGGATAATGTAAATTTCTTTCCCACTCTGCGGGGCCCACACAGCACCTGAGATGGGTGTTATCTGCCAAAATGTCAATCAACCTGCTGACTGCAGGACATCATGAAGCAAAACTAAGCCCTTGAAACTCCATCCCTGCCTTTGATGTATCCCCTTAAATAAACTACCAGAGGTATTTTCCCTTTGTCTAGTTCCAGAACCCATGTGGACTAGATCTATCAGAGGCTTCATCTTGTGTAAATATATTTCTGAGTTTTTGTGTTTTGTTATTTGCTAATTATCTGAGATTGTAGTTTTAGGGTGGCTTGGATTCCCCTGGGCAGAAAGAACCTTCCAGAGAAGCTGGTCTTCGTCCCCTTTCGGGACACAAACAAAACAGCCAGGAGGTCTTGGGTTTTTCCCACGTGATGCTTAGAATGCAGGAAAAGTGAGATGGTATCTTAGGGTGGTTTTGATTTGCATTTCTCTGATTGCTAGAGATGGTGAGCATCTCACTCCAGTAAGATTGGCAGCCATTATGAAGTCAAACAACAATAAGTGTTGGCGAGGATGTGGGGAAAAGGGTACACTGCTGGTGGGACTGCAAAATGGTGAGGCCAATTTGGAAAGCAGTATGGAGATTCCTGGGAAAGCTGGGAATGGATCCACCATTTGACCCAGCTATCGCCCTCCTCGGACTATTCCCTGAGAACCTTAAAAGAGCACACTATAGGGATATGGCCACAGCAATGATTATAGCGGCACAATTCACAATAGCTAGACTGTGGAATCAACCTAGATGCCCTTCAAGAGATGAATGGATAAAAAAAATGTGGCATCTATACACAATGGAGTATTATGCAGCACTAAGAAATCACAAAATCATTGAATTTGCAGGGAAATGGATGGCATTAGAGCAGATTATGCTAAGTGAAGTTAGCCAATCCCTAAAAAACAAATGCCAAATGTCTTCTTTGATATAAAGAGAGCCACTAAGAACAGAACAGGAAGGAAGAGCATGAGGAAAAGACTAACAGTAAACAAAGACGAATGGGGGGAGAGAAAGGGAGAGAGAATGGAAAGCATATGGAAATGGTAGGAGACCTTCAATGATACACAAAATTATAAGAGGTTATGAGGGGCAAGGGGGAGGGGGGAAAAGGGAGAGAATTGAACAACAGCAGAGGAGGTAGAGAGGGAGGGGAGGGGAGGGGAGTGGGGATAGTAGGAGATAGGAAAGGTAGCAGAATACAACAGTCACTAATATGCCATTATGTAAAAATGTGAGTATGTAACAGATGTGATTCTGCAATCTGTATTTGGGGTAAAAAAGGGAGTTGAAAACCCAATTGAGTCAAATGTATGAAAGATGATATATCATGAGCTCTGTAATGTTTTGAACAATCAATAAAAAAAAATTAAAAAAAAAATTAAAAAAAAAAAGAATTCAGGAAAAGTCCATTCTCCTGCCACCAGGAAGAAAGGAAACAGAGAAAGGGACAGAAGGGGGCAGTGTTGGCTTGAGCTTGACTAAGATAGCTGAGACTATCTGGAAGAAATGGTTGCATTTTCAATGTGGGGAGGAGGCTTCAGTCTCTCCTGCCTGGTAAAGAAAGAATGGGAGAGAGAAGCCACTTGCTCATAATTCCTTTTTAAGCCCTTTTAAGGCAAATCTCTAGAAAACAGGGCAAGAGATAGTCCAAGACCAGTCAAATCAGGCTTTTACTTCCTCTCATCTGGGATCTGTCTACCATCTATTTTCCCCTTTCTTATTCTGGTTAGATCAAGTAGGAGATCCATGGGAAATTGGTCGAAATCTTTACATTTCTCAGTTTCCTCATCTATACTATAAGGGACTCTGTTGAAGTCATTTCTGTATTGTATTCCTGCCCTGCTGTACACTGCCCATAATTCTTGATGGGTAGGCATACACCAACTACTTGTGGAATAAATATAAAACTCCTGGAGACTTGTCCTGACCTAATGGAGGGGACTCCATAGCTCAAGCTTTGGTGAACTGCTGCTTGCTTTCTTTTCCTCCCTCCCTCCCTTCCTTCCTAAAGAACATTGTCAACTAGATTGGTTTAATCTTTTCTTTTAAAATTGTTTTTAGTTGTAGATGGACACAATCTTTACTTATTTATTTTTATGTGGCCCTGAGGATCAAACCCAGTGCCTCACAGTTCACTACTGAGCTACAACCCCAGCCCCCAGCTGTTCTCTTAAGCTTGCCCAAGCAAACTGAGTCAGTTTTCCCATGTGTGTGTTGTTTGTTGCTAAGCTACCAAAAGGGAAAGGTGGGGGATGCTGGGGAACAGTGCCCAAGGACATGCAGGTTGGTCACTCAACCTCCTACTGTAACTTTGAGCAAGACATTTCAAACTGCAAGCTATGTTCCTCTATAATTGGTAGGTTTCCAGGCAGGCTGGCAGAGGTTCAATGAACTCTCTACATACCATGGGCTATTGCCTTGTGACTCCACCAACATTTCACGCTCCCACCCACTGCAGTGCCACCAGGGCCCACCATGTGCATTGCCCTTGATGTGGAAGGTATCTTGTCTTCAGTTTGACATCCCTTTCCCTCTTCTGGGAATTTGCCAGTTCAGCTCCTCTTCAGGTTACAGTATCCCTCCAAACAGATCCCCGCTGGGACCTCAAGCTGTCGGCATTCTCAGATTCATATAAAATCCCACACCCATGCCACACCATGAGGGGCAGTGCAGTATTCCTTCAAGACAGTCCGCCCTTCTTGCCCATCACTGTCAGCCTTACTCAGCCTCTTGCCTACAGGAAGTTTCAAGCCTCAATGTGGCATTGATTTGTGGTACCAAGAGACTTTACAAAAACAAAGAATTCCTGTAGGCTTGAAACCTCTCGCCAGGAGAAGGAAAAGTTAGCTTCTCCTCCATTTCATAGGAGATATGTGGAAAGTGAGTAGGACCTTCTTATCAAAGAAAACAAGAGCTGAAGAGGAGTAAAAGTGTCAGAAATATTTCATTCAAGAAAAATTAGGAAAAAGACCTCAGAATAGAACTAGGCTCCATTCTAAATAGAGCCTGAACAAGTGGGCATTTATAGTGGGAGCATGCTGAGGGGATACCTGGATGGAAATAAGTGGAAACATCAATTTTGACTAAACCGAAGAAACAGGATTATTATTGAAGTTGGTCACATGATCAGATACCATTTGTATGTGTTCAGATCTCAAGGGAGATCATTAAATATCTGAAAGTAAAATTCTATATATTTGTAATGGAAGATGCTGTTTTATTGTGAATAGATTTGAACATATGACAGCATCCTTCAATATGGTTACTAAGTTAACTTTTTTTTTCATTTGGTGAAGTTGCTTTACTTTCCCCAATACCCAAACATGCTGGCTGTGTCACCCTAAATGCAGAAAGACCAACCCTTACTTAGCATACTTCTTCTACTTGAAAGAGTAGATAAAGCTGTTTTTGAAACAAAACCTCACCTTAATAGTAGTCTCAGGTCAGTTCAAATATTTATTGAAGATACACTATAAATCAAATAAATAGTATGGGGCCATTCCCTTTCAGAGCTCATAGGTTATTACTGGTGGAAGGGGGAATCGGGGATTATAAACACACAAATCATTTGGTGTTAATGGTCTCTACATGAGAATGATACCAAAAGAAAAAAATTAAGTATATATTGTTCCACAACATTTTTCATCATTTCCATCACAGTCTAACAGTCTTGAGGCTGAGAGACATGTGTTGATGAAGTCCCCCAGGTTGACTTCTGCAAACCTGCTTACCTCATAAGCCAGTTCAGTACATTGTGCCTTGAATTCTAGCCACATTTTTTCCAATTCCTCCTCCACCTCTTCCTTTTTATCCTTTCCCGCTTCTTTTGTTTTGAAATGTCTTATATTGCCTTAATTTTTGAAAATTTATTCAGATATAAAAGTCTATTTTAACAAGTTTTTCTCCCCTCTTTTTAGCACTGTGAAGATGGTTTCCCATTGTTTTCTGGTTTTCATTATCTCTGATGAAAGTTTCAGTTATTTATCCCTTGGTTCCTTTGTTCATTGAAGGTCTTTTGTCTTATAGTTGTTTCAAAGATTTTTAATATTACTCCTCAGAAATTTGGTTATGATGTCTTAGGATAGTTTTCTTTACGTTTTTCTTTTTTTTCTTTCTTTTTTTAATTTTTATTGGTTGTTCACAACATTACAAAGCTCTTGACATATCATATTTCATACATTGGATTGAAGTGGGTTATGAACTCCCAATTTTACCCCAAATGCAGATTGCAGAATCACGTCAGTTACACATCCACAATTTTACATAATGCCCAATTAGTAATTGTTGTATTCTGCTACCTTTCCTATCCCCCTACTATCCCCCCTCCCCTCCCCTCCCATCTTCTCTCTCTACCCCATCTACTGTAATTCATTTCTCTCCTTGTTTATTTTCCCATTCCCCTCACAACCTCTTATATGTAATTTTGTATAGCAATGAGGGTCTCCCTTCATTTCCATGCAATTTCCCTTTTCTCTCCCTTTCCCTCCAATCTCATGTCTCTGTTTAATGTTAATCTTTTCTTCCTGCTCTTCCTCCCTCTCTGTTCATAGTTGCTCTCATTATATCAAAGAAGACATTTGGTATTTGTTTTTTAGGTATTGACTAGCTTCACTAAGCATAATCTGCTCTAGTGCCATCCATTTCCCTGCAAATTCTATGATTTTGTCATTTTTTATTGCTGCATAGTACTCCATTGTGTATAGATGCCACATTTTTTTTTATCCATTCATCTATTGAAGGGCATCTGGGTTGGTTCCACAGTCTAGCTATTGTGAATTGTGCTGCTATGAACATCGATGTGGCAGCATCCCTGTAGCATGCTCTTTTAAGGTCTTCAGGGAATAGTCCAAGAAGGGCAATAGCAGGGTCAAATGGTGGTTCCATTCCCAGCTTTCCCAGGAATCTCCAAACTGCTTTCCGAATTGGCCGCACCAATTTGCAGTCCCACCAGCAATGTACAAGAATACCCTTTTCTCCACATCCTCTCCAGCACTTGTTGTTGTTTGACTTCATAGTGGCTGCCAATCTTACTGGAGTGAGATGGTATCTTAGGGTGGTTTTGATTTGCATTTCTCTGACTGCTAGAGATGGTGAGCATTTTTTCATGTACTTGTTGATTGATTGTATGTCCTCCTCTGAGAAGTGTCTGTTCAGGTCCTTGGCCCATTTGTTGATTGGGTTATTTGTTATCTTATTGTCTAATTTTTTGAGTTCTTTGTATACTCTGGATATTAGGGCTCTATCTGAAGTGTGAGGAGTAAAGATTTGTTCCCAGGATGTAGGCTCCCTATTTACCTCTCTTATTGTTTCTCTTGCTGAGAAAAAACTTTTTAGTTTAAGTAGGTCCCATTTGTTGATTCTTGTTGTTAACTCTTGTGCTATGGGTGTCCTATTAAGGAATTTGGAGCCTGACCCCACAATATGTAGATCGGAGCCAACTTTTTCTTCTATCAGGCGCAGAGTCTCTGATTTGATATCAAGCTCCTTGATCCACTTTGAGTTAACTTTTGTGCATGGCGAGAGAAAGGGATTCAGTTTCATTTTGTTGCATATGGATTTCCAGTTTTCCCAACACCATTTGTTGAAGATGCTATCCTTCCTCCATTGCATGCTTTTAGCCCCTTTATCAAATATAAGATAGTTGTAACTTTGTGGATTAGTCTCTGTGTCCTCTATTCTATACCATTGGTCCACCCGCCTGTTTTGGTACCAGTACCATGCTGTTTTTGTCACTATTGCTCTGTAATATAGTTTGAAATCTGGTATGGCTATATCACCTGATTCACACTTCCTGCTTAGAATTGCTTTTGCTATTCTGGGTCTTTTGTTTTTCCATATGAATTTCATAATTGCTTTATCTATTTCTACAAGAAATGCCCTTGGGATTTTGATTGGCGCTGCATTAAACCTATAGAGAACTTGGGTAATATCGCCATTTTGATGATGTTAGTTCTTACTATCCATGAACAGGGTATATTTTTCCATCTTCTAAGGTCTTCTTCTATTTCTCTTTTTAGGGTTCTGTAGTTTTCATTTTATAAATCTTTCACCTCTTTTGTTAGGTTGATTCCCAAGTATTTTATTTTTTTGGAGGATATTGTGAATGGAGTGTTTTTCCTCATTTCCGTTTCAGAAGTTTTGTCGCTGATATACAGAAATGCCTTTGATTTATGGGTGTTGATTTTATATCCTGCCACTTTGCTGAATTCATTTATTAGTTCTAGTAGTTTCTTTGTAGACCCTTTTGGGTTTTCTAGGTATAGAATCATGTCATCTGCAAATAGTGATAATTTAAGTTCTTCTTTTCCTATTTTTATGCCTTTAATTTCTTTTGTCTAATTGCTCTGGCCAGTATTTCGAGAACTATATTGAATAGAAGTGGTGATAGAGGGCATCCCTGTCTTGTTCCAGATTTTATAGGGAATGCCTTGAACTTTTGTCCATTCAGAATGATGCTAGCCTGAGGCTTAGCATAGATAGCTTTTACAATGTCAAGGTAAGTTCCTGTTATCCCTAGTTTTTCTAATGTTTTGAACATAAAGGGATGCTGTACTTTGTCGAATGCTTTCTCTGCATCTATCGAGATGATCACATGGTTCTTATCTTTAAGTCTATTGATGTGGTGAATAACATTTATTGATTTCCGTATATTGAACCAGCCTTGCATCCCAGGGATGAATCCTACTTGATCATGGTGCACAATTTTTTTGATGTGTTTTTGTATTCAATTTGCCAGAATTTTATTGAGGATTTTTGCATCTAGGTTCATTAGAGATATTGGTCTGTAGTTTTCTTTCTTTGAGGTGTCTTTGTCTGGTTTCGGAATCAGGGTGATGTTGGCCTCATAGAATGAATTTGGAAGAGCTCCCTCTTTTTCTATTTCCTGAAATAACTTGAAAAGTATTGGTATTAATTCTTCTTTAAAGGTTTTGTAAAATTCCGCTTTATACCCATCCGGTCCTGGGCTTTTCTTGGTTGGTAGTCTTTTGATGGCTTCTTCAATTTCATCCATTGATATTGGTCTGTTCAAATTGTGTGTATCCTCCTGACTCAGTCTGGGCAAATCATAAGACTTAAGAAATTTATCGATGTCTTCACTATCTTCTATTTTATTGGAATATAGGTTTTCAAAATAATTTCTAATTGTCTTCTGTATTTCTGTAGCATCTGTTGTGATATTGCCTTTTTCATCCCGTATGTTAGTAATTTGAGTTCTCTGTCTTCTTCTCTTCGTTAGCATGGCTAAAGGTCTGTCGATCTTATTTATTTTTTCGAAGAACCAACTTTTAGTTTTGTTAATTTTTTCAATAGTTTCTTTTGTTTCAATTTCATTGATTTCTGCTCTGATTTTAATTATTTCTTGCCTTCTGCTACATTTGCTGTTGTTTTGCTCTTCCTTTTCTAGGGCTTTGAGATGAAGTGTGAGCTCATTTATTTGTTGGTTTTTTCTTTTTTTGAGGAATGAGCACCAGGCGATGAATTTTCCTCTTAAAACTGCTTTCATTGTGTCCCATAGATTTTGATATGTTGTGTCTGTATTTTCATTTATCTCTAAGAATTTTTTGATTTCCTCCTTTATGTCTTCTGTAACCCATTGATCATTCAGTAACATATTGTTCATTTTCCATGTGACGTAGGATTTTTCCTTCCTTCTTTTATCATTGATTTCCAGTTTCATTCCATTATGATCAGATAAAATGCATGGTATTATCTCCACCCCTTTATATTTACTGAGGGTTGCCCTATGGCATAATATATGGTCTATTTTTGAGAAGGATCCATGTGCTGCCGAGAAAAAAGTATATCCATTTGATGATGGTTGATATACTCTATATATGTCAGTTAAGTCTAGGTTATTGATTGTGGTATTGAGTTCTATAGTTTCTTTATTCAACTTTTGTTTGGAGGATCTGTCCATTGGTGAGAGAGGTGTGTTGAAGTCACCCATAATTATTGTGTTGTGGTCTATTTGATTCTTGAACTTGAGGACTATTTGTTTTATGAATGCTGCAGCGCCATTATTTGGTGCATAGATATTGATAATTGTTATGTCTTGTTGGTGAATGGTTCCTTTTAACAGTATATAATGTCCTTCTTTATCCCTTTTGATTAACTTAGTCTGAAGTCGATTTTATTCGATATGAGGATGGCCACCCCTGCTTGCTTACGAGGACCGTGTGCGTGGTATATTTTTTCCCATCCTTTCACCTTCAGCCTTTGTATGTCTTTTCCAATCAGATGTGTCTCCTGGAGGCAGCATATTGTTGGATTTGTTTTTTTAATCCATGATACCAGCCTATGTCGCTTTATTGGAGAGTTTAAGCCATTAACATTCAGAGTTACTATTGATATATGGTTTGTACTTCCAACCATGTTTGATTATTTATCCTTTTTAAAAAAAATTTAGTTTGTTTCTCCATGATTATCTTTCCCCTCGCCCTCTGTCTTTACCGAGGCACTTCCCTCTGATGGTTTTGGTTATTGTTTTTCATTTCTTCCTCGTGTAGTGTTTTGCTCAAAATGCTTTGCAATGCTGGTTTTTTGGTTGCAAATTCTTTTAACTTTTGTTTATCATGAAAGATTTTTATTTCGTTGTCATACCTGAAGCTTAATTTTGCTGGATACAGAATTCTTGGTTGGCATCCATTGTCTTTCAGTGTTTGAAAAACATTGTTCCATGACCTTCTTGCTTTCAGCGTCTGTGATGAAAAATCCGTTGTTAACCTAATTGGTTTACCCCTGAATGTAATCTGCCTCCTTTCTCTTGTAGCTTTTAATATTTTCTCTTTGTTCTGTATATTGGATATCTTCATAACAATGTGTCTTGGCGTTGGTCTACTGTGATTTTGTGTGCTCGGTATCCTGTATGCATCTTCAATTTGTATATCTGTTTCCTTTTTTATTTCTGGAAAGTTTTCAGTAATTATTTCATTCAGCAGGTTTCTCATTCCCTTGGTTTGAATCTCTGTACCTTCTTCTATCCCGATGACTTGTAAGTTTGGTTTTTTTATGTTATCCCATAACTCTTGGATGTTTTTCTCTTGATTTTTTACCAGCCTTTCTGAGTTGGCTAGACTCTTTTCAAGATGATATATTTTGTCTTCATTATCTGACGTTCTGGCTTCTACTTGATCCACTCTGTTAGTGATACTCTCAACTGAGTTTTTAATTTGGTTTATCGTTTCCTTCATTTCTAGAATTACTGTTTGATTATTTTTTATAATCTCTATCTCCTGATAAAGATGCTTAGCTTCTTCTTTTATCTGTTTATGTAACTCATTCTCAATGTGTTCTTTAGCTGCTTGAATTTGCTGTCTCGTATCCTCTTTAAGGTTCCATTCCATCTGTCTAAGATGTTCCATGAGTTCTTTATATGACCATTTTTCTGATGACTCTAGGTCCTCCTGAATATTTAGGTTGTCCTGCATTGTTTGTACTCCTTTTCTTCCTTGCTTTTTCAAGCTGCTTCTTTACATTTTTCTTGATTGAAGTTGAGTTCCTTAAATCTGTGAGCTTATCATTTTGAGAAAAACTTTGGTCATTATTTCTTCAAATGTTGCTTTTATGGACTGACCTCCTGCCCTATATTCCTGGAATTTGAGTCATATAAATGTTAGACCAATTAATGTTGATTTCCTGGTTACTGAGGTTCTGTTATTTTTTTCAGTTTTCTCTCTGTGCTCCAGTTGGCATAGTTTCTACAGCTCAGTTTTAAAGTTCATTTTTTTTTCCTTCATCAGTGTCTCATTTTCCATTAAGCAACTCATTAATTTTTTAACATTATACATTTTTCCACTCTGGAATGAATTGATTCTTCTAAATTTATAGTTTATTTCTCAATTATTTGCATGTTTTTCTTTAAATCCTCTATACTACCCACATAAAGTCCTTGTCTGATAATTCCATATTTCAATCATTTGTTCTGATTTTTCTTCTGATTATAAGTCACATATTCTTGCTTCTTCAAATGTCCAGTAATTATGAATTAGATACATATTTTTCATTCTTGAGTGTTTGGTTTATCTTTTGTCTGCTTTTAAAGAGTGTTGAGCTTTGTTTTGGTAGGCAGTTAGAAACACCTTTGTTTTTTGAGTTTTAGAAGTTTGTTAAAGTGGGTCTAAAGTAGCCTGCATTTCTGGGACTCCTTGAGTGACTTTTCTGGGGTCCCTACTGATCACCTGAGATGTTTAATGTGGTTTCTCCACTTTGCTCAGTGTTTAATAATTCCCACCCAGTAAAAACTATGGCAACCATTAAGCTTATAGCTTTTTGGCAGTTAGTTATTTTGTCCCCACTAGATGCTCTTTGTCCAGCTTCTTGGAGTCTCGACCTATACCTACAGAGGTCAGCTATTCTCCTTGAAGATTTATGGAGCTCCTTCTTGGCAGAGCTTGTTCCTTTCTCTGCCTTACAAATTCCAGTCATGTCAGTCACTCCAAACTATATTTTCTCATCTAATAAAGATTATTGTGATCTGATTGTCCCCTCTCCTTCTTGTAATGGGGTCCAGTAAATGCCTCCAGGGAGAAAGTCAGAGATGGTGGAGTTCACTTCATTTGTCCTTTCTTTTGGGAATCACAGTCCTGCAGTTCCACTTTTCCAGTATCTGAAAACTCTTGTGTATTTATTTTATTGATTCTTTTGGTTCTTTTTTTAAAAAAAAATAGGGTAGTTTTGCTTGATCTTTTTTTGATTTTTTAAAAATAAATGACAGTGGAATGCATTACAATTCTTATTACACATATACAGCACCATTTTTCATATCTCTGGTTGTATATAAAGTATGTTGACACCAATTCATGTCTTCATACATGTACTTTGGATAATGATGTTTTCTGGTTCCTTATAGTAGAAAAGTTAGTCCACTACTAGGATGAAATAGAAAACTTAGATAGCATGAAATAGAAAACTCAGCACAGTGTGTTTTAACTTTTTATGAAACTTGACTAGAGGAGAATAATTTAATTCCTTGTGTCTGTACCCTTTTCAATGTGACTTAATAATTCCTTCCTTCAAGAGATAGAATCCAATAACCATTGTCTTCACTCTGGGCTGGATCACTGATCTCTTTGGACAACAGAATGTGATGAAATGAATTTTCTGAGCCTTGGACCCAAGAGAAGTTATGTGCTCCTGCTTATACTTTAGGAACTCTTAAGCAAACTTATGCTATTTTTTTGGATGCCGAGAAATTTACAGCCCAGTCATTGCTGTTACATTGCCCTAATGGACAGCTGGCCAGAGCTCTAGCTAATAAGGCTAGCTGATAAAAGCAGGTTCAAATCTAGAAACTGAATAAGCATGAGAGAGCCCAGATGAATCAAGAACTTTCCAAATGAGCCAGTCTATTGCCAACCTGAGATTCATGAGTTAAATAAGTGGTTACTGGGGAAGCCAAAAGCACAGTCAACAAAAAGAAACCTGACACAGAGGATTCTATCATACTATGAAGTTTCTATACAATGAAGAAAATAACTTGAAAATACATCCTGCAGGAGAAAACATTTGCCAACTATTCATTTGAAAAGGACTAATATCCAAAATACATATGAAATTCCAATGTGAAAACTCAAGAACAATTAAAGCTGGGAAATTTATTTGAATAGACATTTCCCATAAGAAGACACAGGGAATGCAGGATCCAGCATAGAAGAAAATAAATGATGCCAAATGCACTTAGCCTCTTGGTACCTGTGTTCTCACGTGTTATGTCCTCTTCCTTCTACTCCCCCTTCCTACTGCTCTGCCTCAAATGCTTACTGTGCTTGTCTGTCTACTTTCCTGTACAGGTCAGGGATGGAGGATAAGGTTAAATACATAGAAAAAGAACCCAAGCAACCTCTGAAGATTCTGGAGTTCAAAAAGGAAACAACAGTAACAAAAAAACCATTAAGGCCCACAGTAACAAAGAAAGCCTCCCTAGCCTCACCAGTGTTTTGTTTTGCTTTAGTCCAGGGTTTCTCTATACTGTATCATCTGTCATCTTGCTACTTCCATTGTAGATGTTAATGACATTTTTACTTGACTGAACTGAAAAATCTTTCAAGATCAGTGGTCTCATATTCATTTCTTTGTATTCTATTTGGTGAATAATATAGAGAAAGTAAAATAAGAAAAAAAGTGGTTTCTGTTTAGCCACTAAATTTTGAAGAGCATTATGAAATTTACAGTAGGAGTTAACTGATAAATTCCTTTAGGACAGGAAGTGTTTCTGTCATTCATTTTTGTGACTGCAGTATCAACAACCATGCCTGGAGCATGAGAGGGCTCAAAAAATAGTGAGTTAATGAACAGAATAGATATGATGATTGTGGACTACTGCTAGATTAGACCTATTGCCAGAAATCAAATCTCACCACTACTCCTTTGTCCTTGTCATCTCACCTGATGATAATACTGTAATCTCTCAAGAATACAGTGAAAGAGCACAGGCTTGTTCTGACCTATTTCAGGCCCTTTTTTCCAGATGGCTTTTGGAAGAGTCACCTTTCCCATTTCCCCAGGCTGGTTTCTCAAGAGCAGGGTGATGCCCTGGATGGATATTTTGTAGTTTCTGGGTCACTCTTATGTGTGTGTGCATTACTATGAGCTATTTATTCTGTCTTAAAAAACTAAGAACTTTTCCTTCTTTTGACACAGATTGGAAATTAAGCAAGAAAGAACCAAGTAAAAAGGATCCCTGTCCCTTTCAGGGTTTGGCACTAAACATGTGATGAGGCCTACTATAAATATTAGGGTCAGAACAGAAGCTTCTCTTTGCTCAAATACATCAAAGGTCCAAAAATAACACTGAATTCTCATGCACATAAAACCACATTAAAAGATTCCAGGGAGTAGCACTAGAGAGTCAGTTGAACTAGAAATCAGAGCTTTGTGGCTATGCCAACTTGAATTCAAATTCAAACCCGTTTCATCACTTATTGCCTTTTTCTTGTGAATTAAACAGGTTACCTTACTTTCCTGAACTCAGTTGCAAACAAATCTACCGTATAGAATTAATAACTCTAGCTATAGTAGATAATATAATCGGTCAAAATATCTTCTACCCCTCTCTGAGGTGGTTTTCCTTGTGGTATTTCTGTGAGATTATATATAACCACCTTGATAAATGCAGGAATAGCCATGTGATTAGCTTTAGTCAATAAAATGAGAGCAAAAATTCCATGAGTCACCTTGGAGGGCTTAAGAGTCAGCTAGTAGTTTAACATGTTTCTTTCCTCTCTGTCATGAGACCAGCAACGTCCACATAAGGATCTGTCAGTCTGTGTCCTGTGTGACAAAGACATGAAGCAGAATCACAGCTTATACAAGATGGACATATGATGTAAGGAACAAATATTTTGGAGCCACTGAGATTTTGGAATTGTTCCTGCATGCTGAGGTATCTAATATACCTGTCTTGTATCTTTGTGAAGAACAAAGATAGATGGATATCGAGGTGACACAGTGTGTTTGGCAAATAGTAAATTATAATAGTAATGCTGTTGTGGTTATTCTAAACAAAGGGTCCAGCTATATTGTTAAGCCTTGGAGAACTTATTTTTCCCCTGGGCAATTTGATTTTTTTTTCACTGGGTTCACAGAACAATATAGTAATCTCCCTATTGGCTACAGGATAATTAAAAATTCTTTAGCAAGGTTGCCAGACAATAAAACACCAGAGCACTGTTACTGGTAATCTGGGTAAGTGGGGCCCTCTGGAGGGGGGGCTTCCCAGAATTTGCATCACTTTTAGGGTAAGCCTGCTCCTCAGATGAGCAGAGGATTACTTCTGTGGTGGGAAACCTGCTCTCCTCTTCAATTATATCTTTTAGTACTCTTGCTAGACTACTGAACTATTAATTTCCTGAACAAGCCAGATCTTTTATCATCTTCAGGTCTTTATATAAGCTTTTTTTTCGCCCCTGCAAGACATGTCTAATTACACCTGTTAGAGTCCTATTCATCCTGCAAAAGCTGCTTTAATGTCCACTTACGCATTTTCCTTGTTAGTTTTCTTCTCCATTCCCTAATAATTACAAAGCTTGTATTTTCTATTTCCATGTAAACTTCCAGTGCTGTTGAGCTTTGCAGAGGCACAGTTCTTAGTGTTTCATACATAGTAGATGCTAAGTAAATGTTTGTTGAACATGCAGTGGGGAGCAAACAGCTTAGTGAGCTGAATGCTGCCAGTATACCATAGATTTCTCATCATTATGCAGCAAGCTCTCTACCTTTCAGTGCCTGTATTTCACATTCTGGAAAATAAGGACTTTAAAGATTATTAAGGTAATTTCTACTTTTCAGACTTGTGGAGAGAACTTCTGAAATAACAAAGACTTTTAAAATTCATTCCTTGAAAAGAGTCCAGAGATCACTAGCAAAAATTGCTCATATAATTTCCAGGATTCTGAAATGGAATATTTTCAAGATTCACTAAAATCTTGCAACAATTTGAGCATTTGTTTATAAAAATAAGAACCAACTCTCAGGAAGAACAGCTAAAGTCCTTTGAACTTGCTCTGCCCATCTCTTCTCTGCTCTGAAGTATTCCTGAAAAGCAACCAGCTTACAACTATGGCAACTGAGAATATCAACCAGAGCAGCCCCCAGAGGGAGCAAAAATGGGTTTGGAACACTGGTAAGGCCCATCCCCAGAAAATTATCCCTATTTGACCTTTCTGGCAGTTCCCTGAAAAACCCCATTCTCAAGACTCACATTTGGTCTTGACTCAAAGCTCACTGTGAGAACCATCACATAGAGTATAGGTTGAAATGAGTCACTGACAATTGTACAACATTGCAGTAACCCAAGATGGTAATACCAGTTAATACTAATAAGAGTTAAGAAGGTAAAAGAGAAGTCCACTGGTGCTTCAAAAGCTAAAACATTCCTAGAAATCTAGATGGGCCTACACACACCTAGGGAGAGACCCAAGAAGACTGTCTTTCACTCCTGGCTGACTTGAGGCCCTGGATAAGTAGGAAGTCACAGTCAGAATATAGTTGCAAATGTTAAGGGTATAACCCAGCTCACACAGAACACTTTGGAAAAGACTAACTTAACAGCTCAAGGTCTTCAAGAAAACCTCTGACCAAAATCAGCAGAACACTATGCTATCAGAGAATTCCAGTGGCTGCACATGATAAAAGGAAGTTTTGCAGAATTAATCCAAGTGAGTCTTTAAACAAAAAGCACAAATAGTCACAAAAACAAAACCTGGGTGTGTGTGTGTAGTACATACAGTCTGATTTCCACAGTTCCACGTATCATTTAAAATGCCAATTTTCAACAACAAAAAAATCTTTAATCATGCAAGTAAATAGGAAACTATGGCCTATGCATGGAATATGCAGTGTCTAGAAACTGTCCCTGAGGAAGCCCAGATACTGGATTTACTATACATAAGATTTAAATAAGTATGTTCAAAAAACTTTAGTTTCTTTAGTCATAACTAAAGAATTGAAGGTAAGCATAACAATGATTTCTCATTGAATGAAAGATTATAATGAGAGTGAGCAATTTAAAAAGCAATTAACTATAAATTCTAGAATTGAAAATATAATTGAAATTTAAAATTTACTAGAGGGGATTAGTTGTGTATCTTCAAACTGGCAAGATGATTTAGTAAACATGAAGAATGTAAATCAATGAAATTATCTACTCTATGGAGCAGAATGAAGAGAGATGATGATTAATGAGCAGAGCTTTAGAGACCTATAGGACACAGGTAAGTGTATCAACAGATGCCTAGAGGGGGACATAAGAGAAAGAAGGTATATTTCAAGAATAAATGGCCTAACACCAAGAACATGGAACACCTGTGCTTTCCTAAAACTCAATTTCACAACTCGATGTATTTGTATAAATTGGAAAATGTTAGGATGCTACGAAAAAATAACCCCAACCCTCCAAAAAAAAAATCAGCTTAAAGACTTTGAAAAGATTAAGAGACAACTAAGCTGGAAGTTCACAGCTGTCATGATTAAAATATGATTGCAGGCATCCAAGTTCCTTTTTCCTTGTTGTTCAACTATACCTAAGATTGTTTCAGGCACATGGTATTTCAGACTGGGGATTAAGGAAAGTAGCCCATTCTTTTGGTACGCACACATCAGTACTATTCACTCCATCAGTACGATTAGCCAGAATTTAGCTAAATGGTCTCACACCCAGTTAACAAGGGATTCTAAGAAGTTAAGTTTTGAGGGGTATTTTTTCTGATCCCCTGGATATTTTTCCCCATATAAAACATGGGGTTCTATTATTAAATGAAGAACTTGAAAATGAATATTAAGAGGTAAGTAGCAGTCTCTGAAATTTTATTGCCTAGAAATGTTCTGGACTACACATTATTGAAATATGTCTCCACTTGAATGGGGAATTTGGAAATATAAAAGGACACTCAAAAAATCACTTTATACGTCTTTTCATTGACAAAATTCAAAGGAAAAAGAATGCATTTTTACCAATCTTAAATATTTTAGTCCTTTATTTAAAACAGCAACTGAATGGATTTGTGCCACTAAAAGCATCAAAACTAACAGACACAGAAGCAGAAAGTTTATTTACTTAAAACATTTCACAATTATATTATTGGACAAGACCCAATATCATTTATTTAAAATAATATTCTAAATACTTACAAAAATAAATCAAATATTGCTTCTATTTTTCAAGTGTCAAAGTCTTTGCCATAGAAAATAGAAAGGGCCTTTTAAAAACTAAACATTACATTTAAGCTACCCCTGAATACTATCTTCTTTTATGGTTTGTGCTTTATAAATTTCCAGACTACTCTGCAATGTACAGGTTCACAGTAAAAACATTTGTATACAACTATATACTCACATTTTAACATAGGAATGTTTCTCATTAAATATGCACATAGAGTACTGTGGTCTAAAAGCTCCCCCACCCCAAAGAGTCAGAAGTGTCACTACACAGAAACAGGTGCGGCTGTGGAAGCATTATCTAACATTTGAATTATCACACCCATTATCAAAGATGATGACATGTGGATATGGGATACTCGGTGTAATATGTCTACATAAGACATTCTTAATCTATACTAAATTATTAGCCTCATTCATTGAAAAAATAAACTTTAAATATTTCTCAATACATTAGGTTAATCTCAGGATAAACATCACTGTCATGTGTATATTAAAAAGAGAAAAGAACATTAATCTTTGAACTAATGCTCAAAATTAA
Organism: Urocitellus parryii; assembly: GCF_045843805.1. Taxonomy (NCBI): domain Eukaryota; kingdom Metazoa; phylum Chordata; class Mammalia; order Rodentia; family Sciuridae; genus Urocitellus; species Urocitellus parryii. The sequence goes on along the minus strand of NC_135541.1, from coordinate 42,205,315 downwards.
AGATCATTTTCAAATTGGTCTGTAGTTTTACTTTATAATCATTGGGACATTCAGTTCTTAAAACATAGATAAAAGCTGAATATCTCTTTCATAGTATATACATTCAAGCCTCCCTTACAACACAGATGTGTATAAATCATGGTTTGGAATGAAACATTTATAATGCTTTACCACCCACAGGGTGTCATTCTCACTACATTAACCAGATGTGAAAAAGAATCTCACTTCTGATCAGTTCCTGAATTTCTGTATGAATAATCACAATATAGAACTTTACATTAGTCTTGTTTATAAATACTTATATATCAAACATTTTAAATTCTACTTAATTATAAAAATGCTAAATCAGGAAACTTGTTTTTTTTTCTGTTAAGAAAAAAGTTTCTAGCCTACACCCTTATTCAGAAATTTCACAATTTATTTAGAAATTCCAAGTATAATAACTGAAAATTTATTAGCAATTGAACTGGAATATACTGGTCTTTTGAGATTGATGTTTTACAATATATTCCATTAAAAGTGAGCTTGAAGAGTTTGTAAAATCTCAATTACAATCAAGTAGAAACACCAAAGGGCAGATGTTTTCATGGCCAAAATATACCAAAAAGCTGTAATAATACTTAGAAAAGTTTAAATAACATGCTAAAACATTTTGAAGTCTTATTTTCTTTCACCAAAAGTCACAGGCAAGCAGACACTATAAGAATATACAAAAATGCAAACAATATAATTACACAGATAAAAAACATCAAAATCTAAGAGGTAGTCAACAGAAGTAACCTTGATAAAATAAAATGTCCAGATAGATATTCCCTAAACTCAGAGACCCAAACACAATATAAAATTTTTGTACTTTCAGTGATCAAAAAAATTACTAAGAATTTAAAACCAGTTATTTCAATGAAAATACTGCAGATGGAACAATACTCATATTTGAAAAGAAAAGCTAAGAATAAAACCTAGACCACAGATCTATAGCCTGCCAGCCAAATCTGGCTTACTTGATGCTATAAATAAACTTACTGAACTACTGCCATGCCCATTTTGTTTACATGCTGTATGGCTTCTTTTACACTAGCATAGAGTACTTGAGACAGAGAACATGTAACCTATAAAATCTGAATTATTTACTAAAAATATTTAAAATCTATCCCCTCACATAAAGCTTGCTAATCTCTGGTCTAGACATACTGTTGATATGTACTTGTTGTACCTGTTGAACAGCACTGGAAAGATTAATTACAGTTATCACAACATATGGTATGCAACTATTTCAAACACAAAACGAAAGTTACATCACAGTTCAGTTCCTTGTAACAACTGAAATAGTTCTAACATTTATTTTTATTGTTGTAGTCTATATTTGAACTACTCAATACAGAAGCTACTAGCCACGTTTGGTTGGAGATGTGCAGGTACAACCAAGCAACTAAACTAATTATTTTAATTAATTTAAATTGCCACATGGCTATCATGATGAACAACAGAAATTTAACAAAACTAATATTCCAAAGTTGTGATTTTTAAAAATGTGCTCCCCCCAAATAAAAAAGGAACATTTCTAAAAATAAGAGCTTTGGGCAAAAATGATCTGCATACCAAAAACTCAGCCCAAGACAAATTCCTTAATTAGTAAACAAAATCAAATTAATGCTACATTGTTTTATCACTGCTTCACCTCTTTCCAGAAGAGACAAAAACTATTATATTGTGATGTACTTTTTTTAAAAGCAAAAGCCAGATAATTTTATGCTTTAAAGCAATAACTGTAATTTTCATTAATTACATTAAAAAGTATGTGGCCATTTTATACAAAGTATATTTTTCAGCTTGCTTTCCATCAGAAAGGCACCTGTTACAAATGTCAGTCTACTTCCCACCCTTAGCATTTCAACCAAGCTCTCCAGAAACCCTTGTTTATTAGCTGGGACATGTGAGAATGATGACTTCTTTCACAATCTGCAAATTTTCCAATCAGTCATTTTTACTATGGCAAAGTCATTTCAATATTGAAGTTGTCCAAACATTTACTTTCCATGGGGTGACAAAACATACCCATTCAATGACAGAAGAGAGAAGTAGTAAAACCTTGGGTATATCAAGTCAAACAAATCATCCTTGTATAGTTTTCCATATGCCTATCTCATGACTATTTTTACATGGACCAAAAACATTAAACAAATATAGATGCATTTTTAAATTACATATTACTGATTACATGTTATGAATTATCAAGTTACTAATACAACTGAAACATTAAATTAAAATATACAGACAATTTGAAATTATAATACTTTTAAAAGACAAATGTTTGAGATGTGTGCTTAAATACATCTTCCAATTACTCAAATGTGCTTTCCAGAGAGATAGCTAATTCTATACTTTATTTTCAGTGTCAGCTGATAAAATTAATGTGATGCATTTTAATTCTAAAATAGCTGATTACCAAGCATCTTAACCTTCTTTTTCAATCTGGCAGTAAGCTAAAAGGTATAAAATATTTTAAGGGCACTTCTGTTTATATTTTCTTTTGCAGTTTAATCAGATGTTGTAGCAGGAACTTTAACAGAGAGATTTCTTCGGGTGTTGGTGATGTGCCGCTGCTGTGCTAAGAATGATCGTGCAGGAGTATAGACACCAGTGTCTTTGCAAGCACTACTGCCACTCACAAGCCTGGATTCCATCCCCAGTTTCTGGAATGCTAGACTCTGAACCAAAACATATAAGATTACTAAATATATACATAGCTATATCTATCCATCCATCCATCTATGTATACATCTATCTACACAAACACACACACACACACACACACACACACACACACATTTATCCTCAAAACAATCCTAGAAAGCTAAAGGTTATCTCATTTTTATAGAAGAAAATATTCAAAAGCAGATTAATCTGCACATGGTAATGCTAATAAGAAACATAAAACCCAGTTTCTCTATTTTAACCCACTAAAATTGAAATCATTAAAACAGTAGCCTAAAGCCAGGCACAGTGGAGCACACCTGTAATTTCAGCAACTCAGGAGGCTGAGGCAGAATGATCACAAGTTTGAGATCAATCATAGCAACTTAGTGAGACCCTAAGCAATTTAGTGACACTCTGTTTCAAAATAAAACAACAATAAGAAAAAAAACAACAACAAAACAAAACCCTCAGTATCTTAAAAGAACATACTGGATTTGGGCTTCATTACAACAATAGGAAAAGGTTCCAAAAAAAATTTTTATGTTTGGACCCACTCCAGCTTAAGCAGACATACCATACAGAAAAGCTAAGATTGGTGATTCTTAAAAGTATGGTCTCTGGATATATTATTATATGACAAATGATTATAGTTTGGACAATTTTTTTTAATGAGAAGGCATTACTCTCACTAGACCTCATAGACCTCAAAACAATTTTTTGAACTTAGCATCATAAATAGCTAATACAAGAAATATAGTAGATGTTCAACAAATATAAGCTGAAAAATGTAAAAAGAACTTCTTATTTGCCTTGTATCTACACCGACTAGTCATGGAAAGACAACTAGTGCTACATGAGGAAGCACAGCACATTCATGTGGGCTATAAACAGAAATTCCCTTGTGTTAAGTGATAGATAATGATAGAAAATGGCTAAAAAATCTTATCTATTCTAGCTAATTAGCTCAAAGGAAGCTTATACATTATAGAATGCTACTCTTGAAAACATCTAAGGATGACAAAATTAAAGTTATGTATAATATTATTTTTTTCTTTAGTAGAATGGATAGATCATTATTGAAGAGTACTGCTTCAAGAATTTTGCATTAGACAGATATTCATGTTTTTAGAAACCCTTTATCAATACAAATTAAAAGTTTCAGCTCAAAGCTATTTAAAAAATAATTGATTTTCCTGCCTGTTCTAAATGTGCATCAGTTAAAGGCTGATGAGTTATGAAACAATTCAATGAAGTATAATCAACATTAATAGAAAGAGGATATGAAGATAAAATATCCGCACAGCCAGAGTAATTTTTCTTTCAGTTATATAAACACGTTACATCCTGGTTAATGGTATAAAGTATATTTCTATTGTTCGCCAAAAAAGACTATTTTAAATATCCAATCACTGGCTACATTTCACTCACCTTATTATACCAGGCAGAAACAATGAGCTTTTCTTCATAATCACGAAATTTTGCTACTTTACATTCACTCTGGAAAGAGATATGAGGACATTTAAAACCTCAGAAATTGTTCCAAATTACCCAAAACAGAATAATTTCTTCACAATCTCATTGTTGAGAGAATATGAAGAATGTATTTGTGAGGCACATAAAGTAGTCAAAGTGTGAAATGATTCATGCAGAAAAGTATTCACAACATCTTTAGGAAAGAAGATTTGTGACTAATCTTTATTTCAGAATTTTACTAAAAGAAACAGTGATTTAATATGGGCGCACACGCACACAGACAGATAGACACACACCCTCTCTAGTGAGTCTTCTGCTGCTGTTCCTCTTATCTTGAGGAAAAAAGCAACTGGCTTAGTTATCAAAACTGGGGCTTCACTTATGAAGAGCTGAACCAAGGAAAAAGAGGATGCAGTGTATTAGATTCCCTGCAGTAATTTTTATGTGCCACTGCAGAGGCTGGCAGTCTATTTTTTTTTTAACTTAACAGCAAATTTCATAATTCTGTAACACAGAATTTTGTAATTCTATTGAGCAACAGATATAGGGGGCTCATAAAAAACTAATCCTGAAACACTTGACAAGACCCTGGGAAAGACACTCAAGATACAAAAGGCATGTGGACACTAAATCTGAAGGTGATGCCCTTCTGGCTCATACTATTCCAGGTGCAGACATCCTTGAAGGGGTAGCAGATGGAACAGCCTCTGCTATTTATATCATGTTTCTCCTTTCTTCTTTTTCAGTGTGTATAGAGATGTATACACAGAGCACTCTTACATGATCCTTTTGGAAGTCCTACTTCAAACAATAGCAATTGTATACATTCTTGTTGCCTTGCAGTGGGAAGTAAAAAAGAGCCACTGTCAAAGATTATGTCCTCAAGTCTATTTTTCTAGAAGTACAGATTGAGGCCCAGAGAGGAAAGGTGATAACCTTAAAATAGATTGCCAATAAAGCTATAATCCTGGTCTCTGATTTATGTAATATTTATTGATGTGCATACAGAAGCATAAGAAATAGCCTTTGCTCTCATATACCTCAAAATGTGCCAAAAGGAAAACCAATGCTGCTATTCAATGAATTTTAAAAAAATACATGAACTCATTACAGAGAGACAACTACCTTTGCCTAAGGAATACAGGGAAACTTTTACAGAAGAAGAAACATTTGAATTGGATCTTGAAGAATTAATAGCATTTCTTTAGAAAGACATCCCTTCCCAGTACTTTTCTCAACACACATCATGGTCTGAAGAAGCACTGACAGCATACACACATATACTTGGTGTACATTCTGGATGTAGGAAGGAGTGGATTAAAGTCAAACCTTAAAACAAACATATTTCTACCAAAGTCCACACCTACTTGTTTAGAAAAAAGGTATCTGAATAGAATTTGAAATATAATATTATTGATTTATTTAAAAATAATCCTACTATCATTTATGAGAATTTCAAGGCTAGAATATAAAATTCAACATAGATTTGTAATTATTTACATGTTGGTAAAAGGAAGTATATATTGACTTCAAGAATAGCATTATTGTCTCACCATAGTATTAAAAAATTTTGTAAACCACTCTGCAAAACAAACTAGAATATGACCAAATAAAAAATTTAAGAATATACAATTCCATGCTGGCATATGTATCCAAGCCTCTAAAAAATGTTTAACCACTAGCCCAAAAATACTTTTAAAATTTAAAGATTCAACTAATTAATGAGATCATTACTAACTTAACCTTGTATGATAATAAAGATGGCTGCCTTGTTTGGGGTATTACTGGGATTCTAGGAGTACTTCATTCTACCAGAAATTCCAACTAATTTTGTTTAGGTTCAGGTGAGAAACAAGAAAAGATGAGACAAATCTGGCTCACAGTACCTTTTAAACACAGTACCTTTTTTAAAAGGTAAGCTCAGTTTTTTCTTTTTTTGAATGAAATCGCATCCTCACAATCTAAAAGGAACATGGCAGTAAATGATAACCATAAAAATTGGCTATTAAAGAGGGAGGGCTACTATGAGAAAATAAAGAAGACACACAAATCATGTATGTGCCAATCTAGAGGGCTAGTGAGATACTTTGTTATAAACATACTGATTGCTAAATCACTACATTTCTAACATTTTTTGAAACTTGATCATTAATGGATAATATATGAAAGGAATTAATTACCAGACTTCCCCATAGAATAATTAAAAATGTGTGATTATGAATGTTTTACCTCCAGAATCTCAATTCTTCTCTCCTTCTCTGCCAACTGCTTTCTAAGTAGCATTATTTCAGCTGATGCTGGATTTAATTTGGGATCTAAAGTTTTTATTACCTGTTTAAAGAAAAAATAATTTATGTTCACTTTATCTATTTGCAAATAGTACTGTCCTCCATCACACTTATGCAAATTACTAAAAGTTGGATAGGGGAGACCAGTGGAGTAGAAGTAGGACAATGAGGGAGAGAGGAAGGAAGGAAAAGAAAAATAAAATGAAGTTAACAAAAATCATACCTAAAATGAAATAAATATACTTAGAGAGAGAGAGAAAGAGAAATTTTTAATCAGAATGTAGCAAAAATATTTGGCTAAACTACGGAGATGGCATTCTGTTAGGAAACCAGTTTTGGAAAAGTCAATATTGACAATACAGGAATATTTTTGGTACAAACTAAATGAAGTAGAAAATAGTCCACATAGTCATCTAGCAGCTATCTATTTACAATTAAATTATAAAAGACAAAAACAACATATTCTAGAGTTAGGAAATGGTATAAAACTTCAGTAAAAAAATGGAAAGATCCCTATCCCCAAATAAAATTTTCCTTCTTCAAGGCTAGGTACTCAGGGATAGTTACTTTTAGCCTTTTAATTGCTCAAACTTTTGAGCACTGAGGTCATGAAATAACACTTTTTATATTTATCTGAATATAAAAGAAAATCAAAATGAATTCAATAACTACAGAGGAACTTGCTGATTTTATAGTGTAAAAAGAAAATTCTTAAAAGAATCTTTTTTACTATCATTATCTAGTGATTCAATATATCAGATAAATATAACAGACCTGGTTTTATTTGCAAACAGTACTGTCCTCCATCATATTTATGCAAATTACTAAAAGTTGGATAGGGGAGACCAGTGGAATAGAAGTAGGACAATGAGAGGGAGAGAGGAAAGAAGGGAAAGAAAAATAAAATGAAGTTAACAAAATCATGTTATATACATATATAAATGTACCAAAGAGAATTTCATCTTATGTATCGTACCAATAAAAAATAAACAAAGAAATGAAAGAAGATCAGTAAAGGAGGGAGAAAAGAAGGAGGGGGAGGGAAGAAAAAGGGTGCAATGAGGATTAAAATCAACTTGTATGTATAATTTCATCAAAATGAACCCAAATATTGTGTATTATTATAATGCTTTAATAAAATAACATTAAAAATCATCCCTAAAATGAAATAAATATACTTAAAGAGAGAGAAATTTTTGATCAGAATGTAGCAAAAAATATTTGGCTAAACTATGTAGATGGCATTCTATTAGGAAACCAGTTTTGGAAAAGTCAAGTATAAAGTACAAGTCCACAAATTTTCAATATTGAGGACATCTGTATTAGGTAGTTTTATTTATTCGTTAATTCATTTATTTATTGGTACTGGGGATTGAAACCAAGAGCACTTTAACCACTGGGCTTCATTCCCAGGTCTTTTTATTTTTTGAGACAGGGTCCCACTAAGTTGCTGAGGCTTGCCTTAAGCTTGGGATCCTCCTGAAATAGCCTTCTGAGTCACTGAGATGATTATAGATGTGTGCCACTGTGCCCATCATAAATCTATTTTTTAGAGGTTTAAAATTAATGAGTTAGAGAAATGTCACACCCATTTATAGAGACACAAAGGGAAAAGAACAGAAGGTAAGACACCAAATTATTACTAGGGTTCAAACATTCAAAAACCATTTACTGAGTCTTGACATGTGGCAGCTACTGTGGGAGAAGCCAATCTAGAAAATTATGAGAGACACAGTGCCTGCTTTCATGGAGTTCAGATCATAAAAGCAAACTATAATAATGGATTCAAACAATAATTTATCTATAAATCATAAAAAGTGTGGCTGTGACTTTTTTCTATTTTCTAAATTTAGTACAATAGGCATATCCTATTTTAACCATTATTTTAACCTTTTCCCTCAAGCAATGTAAGAAAAAAAAAGAAATCCTGCTTATCAAAGCAAGTAACTATCTTTTAAATGATATTACTCAATGATGGCAAGAATAAGATATTCATTGTTGCTGTTTTCTTCAATTAGTTATAATCCTTTTAGAACATCATTTAGAAATAAAGTATCTTATTAAAATAGACTATTTCCTGGAACAATAACTCCATTTCTAGGAAATAAAGATAATAAACCAAAATAAAGGGGGAAGCTTTCTGTATAAATATGTTGCCTATAGATTTATTTCTAGGAGTAAAAAATGAAAAGGAAATGGAAACAAATTATTTCTAACAGTAGGATAATGAATAAGGAAACTGATAACATCCCACAAAATTAGTTTTATATATTATTTTATTTTGCAAAGTCAGCTCCTAAAGCATAGTGTTTATCTTATTCACTGCTATATTCCTAGTTCTTAGCAGAGTAGGTGTTCAATAAATATTATATTTATGTGACATGAAGAAATGGTTAAGTTTAAAAGTAAAAATTTCATATATATGTACACACACATATATATTATGATTACTAGTCACAGAGAAAATATGTATAAAAAAGTACACTGTTAAGAAAATACACCACGGTGTTAACAGCAATTGTCTCTGGGAACTTTTTTATATTTTATACAATAAGCATGTATACTTTTGTTATTGGACAAACTGTGTAGTTATAAAGCCTATTTCCTTTTCTTAGCACAATTATGTCTCTATGCCTCCAGAGAAACTGAGTGTAGCCACATGCTTGAGCTGTGTCACTGAAATAGAAATTCAAGGGATTTTTGCTGTTTCGAGGCCTGACCTATTATATATCTCCCATGCAATCTATCCATCTTTCCTCATCTACTAGTTGGACAATGTCAAGCGAACCGGGGGACACCCATGTTGAAGGAGGCAGATTGTCGGCTTAGAACTTGGAATGGGCACATGGAATAGAGATCTTTTTCCCCTCATGACAGAACTTGATGTGATCAGGAAGCAAACTTGTATCATGTAAAGCTTTGAGATCTTGGGTTTATCTGGTGCTGCTGGTACTACTGACACCTTAATTAACAAATATCATGAGATTTAAATATAAAAAAGGTAGCCCTCTTACCACTGTTTGAAAGTGCCCCTATAAAATTCCCTTCTTTTATTCAGAAAAACTAAAAAGAATATGTTAACATTCTCTGAAAGAGAATATTTAATATGGTTTCATGAAAACAAAAAACTTTATGAAAACAGGATTTATAGATATTAAGTATGAAACAAGGAAAAATAATTTAATCTGGCAAACATTAGAATAATGTTTAACTGTTAAATCTAGACCAAAGGCTAAAACAACTTCAAACAAGTTTAAAAAGCTAAATTTTCACAAAAGGTAAAAATGTTGATTTTGCTAAGAGTTTAGCAAATTTTATTCTTAGCAAATGTGCTAAAAGTCTAGGAACTATATATTCTAGGTTTATCTTATTAAATGCTAAATACCCCATATAATAGTGTAGTCACATTCCCTAATGAGTTCACTACAATCAATGTTTAAGCTGTCCCTATAAGTGATGTGTTTATGTTTTCTGATGCTAGTCTGACAGTAGTGAATGAGACTGAAGAGTATGAGGACTGACATGGAGATACTCCAGGAACTTGACAGGCAAGGCAAGACTGTGGAGAGCAAACTGATGATATACATACAGGAACAGTGCATAATCAGGAGAAAAAGAATTAATTAGAAGGTGGGCCACAAAGGCTGGACCTCTGAAAGGTAAGTCACTTACATTTCTGGCTTTCTCCAGGTACATTTTATATCTTTCTTCCATTGCTTTCATATCTTCATCTTTCTTCTGAAGAGCAGCTTCAAGTTCACTGATCTTTTGTACTATTAGTAAAAATAAAATGAAACATGACTAATTATTAGGATTTAAAATACTCCACCCTCAAATAAGAAATATATTTATCAAATTTACTTTCTAAAAACTGGTAAAAGAACTTAAAGGAGAAAAACCTTATTTCTTCTTCGTAGTGAATTCTTATCTAAAACTTTTGAAATTATAACCAATACATCCTTGATTGTTCATTATTATACTATAATCTATATTTCTCCTTTAGATCAAGAATTTCAATAAGCAAATATACATTCAAATTTAAGCACAACCATAAGAGAAAATATGGCATTATTTCTATTTGATGTTTTGAAGTTCATTTTAATCTGGCTTGAAATCATTTCATCCATATTTACATGGTATTAATTATATTTTATAATGTTTGATACTCCTATATATCAATCAGTTCATTTTATTAGATTTAACTTTTTTTGGCTTTTATTTGATTATATCTTAATGAACTCAGCACTAAAATTATCATGGTTCTTATTCATAATGTCTGTATTTACACATTGTGCAAAGACTTATGAATAGTTCCTGCATCTTTCCACTAAAAAGGGCGAACCTTTAAATTATGGTCTGCTCCGAATGTTTACAAATACCTACCATTTTGGTTTATATCTGGCTGAAGATCTTCAATGAGTTCTTGTTTCTTCTGTAATTCTTCATGGACCTCTGTTAGTTTTTCCCTAAGAAAGAGGATGCAGCCAGCTGTCAAATAGACCTAAGGATGAAAACTGTTCTCTGCCACAAAATATTTGTTGTCTCTGGGCAAGTCATTATCTGATCCTTAGTTTCCTCGCCTGGGAAGTGGGAAAAATACCTGCCTATTTACATGGTTTGTCATGAGTATGTAGAATACCTAGACATGGTGGGTACAAAAAATGCTAAATATTTTTATCTTGCCACCCTCACTTCCTAGGAAAGTAAAAGGAAATATTTAACAGGTTAAACACCCACAAAATCTAGTTGTGACAGTTGTTTCATTTTAAAAACTCTTAAAAAGTGTAGAAGTTTGGGATGGTTGCCAGGTAGGATGAGCCTTTTAGCATGTTTTTCTTTTCACTTTTTGATGAAAAGAAAAATCAGCAGCAGAATGCTTCCCTTTATTCACCAATTCAGAAAAGGAGATTAACTTCAGAAGATTAACAACCCTTCCCCTCTCATATTTGAAATTAAATACTAGTTTTACTTACATATGAGCTTCCAACTTCTGCTTTAGTTTGCTGGACTATAAAATTAAAAAAAGCTGCTGTAAGATGACTATCTTGACAAAGGTAAATTTTTCATACATCTAAATATCTTTTTATATTCTTTTGAAGGCATATTACTATATAAAACTATGAATGTTTTTAAAAATTTGTATTTCTGGTAACATACTTTAAAAAGCACAAAAATTTAGGCATGTTTTTTACATCAAAAGGAAAATAGGAAATAAAGTAAGAAAGAGTATATTAACAGAAAAATGCCATGTAATTCTGAACACAATAAATATTGAATTTGAATTTGAAGAAAAATAGTAAATGGAAACTGAATGTGATATACTGAGGAGTATCAAACATTCAAGTATCTAATGAACATTATCTTAAAATACAATTTTATCTTTACAATAAATGTTATCATTATACACACAAGAAATTTAATATTAATACAAAAATAAAGCAAATGGGTACTGTTTAAACAATTCAAAACATAAAATTTCCTCTGTCATCAACAGTACTTTAAGTTGTAACAGTAGTTCTGCTTCAACTGAATAGCTGCACAGTTAAAAATACATAATGTAAAGTATAATGTGGACACCAATAAATATAAAATGAAAGATAAAGAAACTTAAAATATTTAAAACACTGAAATCCAAAATGAACTCCCCCAAATAGATACAATTTTAAAAGTATTCCCTAAAGTGACTTAAAAATATTTGTATTAGAGAGGGTACGATACCGTATATATGCACATACGAGATGTCGCCATGCATGAGACGATTTCTATTTTCCAAGCCCCCAGGGAAAAAAGAGAAAATCATATAAAGTATATAAAAGACAGAAAGGAAACACAACCCTTTCAATCTTCCTTTCCATCTCTACTTACTCTGCAATTTCCTCCCCCAGCAAAACAGGAATAATCATTTAACATTTTATCTAATCTCAATCAATAGATATCTCTCTAACACACATCCAGCCCTACCTTTTCTGTAATTTCTTTTTAATTAAATACATTTCTCTCTCAACATTATTTCCTCTCCACATACAGAGATCAAACTACAGGAAAACTGCAGATATATTGAGAGTTAGGCTAAATTTGAGGTCTTTTAAAGACCTCTTATCTCTGTCCTCACACTATCTGCCATCAGTAGACAATAACAAGGCCTGTCAGTTTAGAAGAAAGGAAGAAATAGGGGGTGATGTCTTCAAAACTGCATTAAGGTCTTTGTCCTTCAGAGATTGGTATAATCCATTTCTTGAATACACATTGGTTGAAATCATTATTTTTTTTGTTCTCTAGGTTCTTATTAGAAGGTTTTCTTAATTCTGACTTGCTAATTATTCTCATTTAGACTTTATTCAGGTCAGCCTTGTTGGAATCCTGGCAGAACTATGAAGGCCTCAAGTATAGCATGCTCTCAAATCAAGAATTATCACAAATTTAGGCATAGCTGTTGAAGCAGGACAGATAGAAATCACATTACAATATATATGATCAATTTATAGGCTCTAAATTGGCAAAATCACTGCATCTGTTATGCAGATATATACGGTATTTGAGGGTACCCTCAATGATAATGGTGGCACTTTCAAATTCAAAATTAATTTGGGTATCAGGAACTATTAAAGTGAATCCACACATAGCAGAATTATTTATAATTTGTAAGTTACTTACACTTTCGCCTTCAGACTTGGAGCCATGTTCTTGTAAAGACTTCTGAAGGTCCTCAATTTGCTGCTGCAGTTCTCGGATTCGCTCTTTGCTCAGCCTGTTGTAAGATGGATCTCATATTACCTGGTACATAGTAAGCTTTATATAATATTATATTTTTTATTATTATACTAATTTTTTAGCAATCATTGGTACTAGATAAGTATCTCATTTGTTTAAAATACATTATCAGGAATCTAACAACTCATAGCTAGAGAAACTGAGTTTAAGTTACTTGCTCAGAAATAGTTAATGAATCATTTATTCAAATGTTAAATGTCCTGTCAATTTGAAGTGATTTAAATGAAATTCAAAAATAAGCAAACTGGTTGACCAAGTCTGCTAGAATTAATGGATCATCCACATATTTTAAAATAATATGATTAAAATGATCACTTGATTTTTTTCAGAGTGCAGGTAATAGTGGTGAAAGACAAAAACAAACAAACAAACAACCAAAAAAAACAAACCCAAAACAATAAACAAAAATCCCAAACTACTTCTAGATAATGCCAATTACTTAAACTACTGCAATATTTTCTACTTCTGTGAATCAAGATTTCATGGCTAGGTAACCAAATCACCATGACTTCAGGTTAAAAAGGAGTAGTCAGAGTCACCTTTGCTCTGTTTCCAACTCATTCATCTTGCGGTGCTTCTGTTCTAGCTGCTCCTGTAGCTCTTCAATACGCTCATTCTCAGTACCTTCCTGTTGCAAGCGAAGCATCTTGTTTTCATGTTGTAGTCGAATAAATACCTCCCTGATGTTGGAAAGCAAATTTGTTTTAAAATTTTCAGGTATTAGTCCCTATATTCTTTTAATTTTAAGGGAGAAAATTCATGTTCACTTAATAGCTATCATTTTAAAGTGTGATCAAAACTTCTGAAAGATTATTTAAAAATTATGTTTATTACAAGACCATGCCTCAAAACAAGTAGTAAATTATTAAAGGTACCAGTATACTATTATGCTGTATATGCAAATCCTCAAGAGATAGTATGAATTATTTTACTTTTGTAATTTAGAAACTAGTCATGAAAGAAAAATGATATACTCTTAGAAAAATATATGAATGAAAAGCAATAGATGTAAGAACATAGTTTGTCTACACTTTTAAAGTACACTTTTATAATGGTAATCAGTTTCAAGTCTTTTCTTGAAAAAAATTCTTAAGGATTTAAATAAACATTTTTAAAATGCAAATTTGGTATTAAAACACAAATGTAATCTTTATTTGGTATTAAGTAGAAAAGTAATTGTTTCCTATTTATTTCATTTCCAAATCTCATTCTCCCCTGAAACAACTAATTCCAATTAATCCCAATTTTGGTTCTTCTAAATGTCAGTACCATAATTCTAACAAACTTATATGATTCTTTATTAAATTACTAATTTTAGCATAACGATTGACTCCATGCTAGGAAACTTAATTTTTACATTTTTACTACTTCTCCCATCACAGGTTTCTTAGTTATAACATATTTTGTCTTCTGATAATTTTGTGACTTTAAATGATAAAATACCTGAAAAGTTAAAGTGACTTTGTGTTGCATAAATGTTAGACAGTAAATTTATTTTTTATGATACAACGCGTGACCTCACCACCTCATAAGAAGTTATGTTATTAAAAGTATAATATGTTACTTAGCAAGTTTTTTAAATTTTCCTTCTGATAAATTTTTAAATTGCTATGGAAGCAATTGCTGTATAGCAACTATTGGTTCAGAAAGTTTAAACAGATGACAAAATAAAATTTCACTATGATTTGTTACTTTCAGGTAAATGCAAATGAATTGAAAGCATTTTCCAAAACAACTGGATGTTAATAATCAAAAAGTGTGTGTTAGTTTCTAGAAAAGTTTGTAAGAAAGGTGGAAGTCATGACTATATTCTAACAAATAAAACTCTGAACAAATTGAAACAACCTTGTTCACATGATGCTAAGCAAAAGTCAGTTACAAAAGTTACATACTGTATAATTCTATGTATATGAAATGTCCATAAAGATATGCTTAGATTTGGAAGGGGTCAGGAATGGAGAATGACTGCTAATAGCATGAGTCTCTTTGGGGGATATTCAACATGTTTTAAATTAGATAGTTACAGTGATGAAAGTCACAATATGATAGTGACAACTATGAATATAACAAAAACCCCACAGAACTGCATATTTTAAATGGATAAATTATATCTCAAAATGATTTAAACAAAAAATAAATTGAATTTGAAGTAATAAATCTATTGCTACCAAAAGAAAAAGAAAACCATTAAAATTAAAGATTAGTCAAATGCCTACAAGTAAACACAGCAAGCAGTACAAGACAAAGTTAAATGTTGGATCAACATAAAAATATTGTATTGCTTAACTTCTGCTTCATTCTTCTATTATTATTGATAATTCCTCTTTTTCCACTTATATAGATTTCAATGCCAAATAACAATAACAAAAAACAAATTTCCAAATTAAAAAACATAAAAATAATTTTAACAAAACAAAGCCCATATTATAAAAACTAGACTGTTATTTTTCCAGTTTGTACAATTTTACTTGTGATAAATTTTAAAATTGCCGTGGCAGCAATAATAATCTAAATTACAATGTTTAAATAAATAGATAAAAGGAGTTATTTTCAACTCTATGACTCATAAAATGAAAAGTTTCAAAGGTCAAGTGATTTACAAAAAGAGAGGAAGAAAAAGGAAGGAAGGATATAGGGAAGGAGGAAAGGAAGAAACCACATTTCTAATATTAAATATGGTCTATCAATCAGTAGAAATAAATTTACCTATATTCCACTGGCATAATCTCAGCAGCAAGATTCTCAAAACTTTTTGTAGCTGATGCATCTAAACAAAAACAGATTAATGTTTCAGTATTTCAACCATTATAGAAACCTTTATTAAAATCTAACCAAATATACCTGTTTGATTTAGGTGATCCTGTTGTACTTGTGAACATCGAAGCTCTTCATTTGTTTCTTTCAGAGTATCACGCTGCTCTATCAGTCTCTAAGAAAGAATTGTTAATATCAGCAAAGTATTTCTTTTTACCTAGTTCTTTATGCCTTTTACAATTTAAGTGATTTTGATAATTATTAATTAAAAGTGATAGTTTTAGCTTTAAAAGGCTCCTTTACTCTTGTATAAGTCACACACATAATAGCCTTTATACAACACATGGCTTGTGATTTCCCCCTCAGAGAGTTTACCTTTGATCTAAATGAATGCAATTATGTAACAGAGTACAAATATGCAAATACATGGTAAGTAATAAAAAGAGCATGAACTTCAGAGATTAGGGTTTGAATTCCAGACTCTCTACTTCCTAGATGTATTAGATATAAAGTTATTTAATTTTTTACTTTAGTTTTTGTATTTTCAAAATGGGAATACCAATATAAAAATCCTTGCAAGCTGGCATGGTGGTGCATGCCTGTAATCCCAGCAGCCTTGGAGGCTAAAGCAGGAGGATCATCTATTCAAGCCAGCTTCTGCAAAAGTGAGGTGCTAAGCAACTAAGTGAGACCCTGTCTCTAAATAAAATACAAAATAGAGCTGGGGATGTGGCTCAGAGATCAAGTGCCCCTGAGTTCAATCCCTGGTATCACCCCCACCAAAAAAATCTTTGTAAATGTGTTTTGAATACTAAGTGAGATAACTTCAAGTATCTAAACAGGTTGTTGTATAAGAGATGCAGTAGACTAGGTATATCTTTTACTATTACTGCGAACTTATATTTTAAAAAGTTATAAGTAGCATCCTGAAGTATGAATTTGTGGAAGAATACTATTATCCAAGAAGAGCAGCTAGTAAATCATGACATTGACTATTTTACTTTAGAGCTACACAATGATGAACTTTTATGATCTGAATAAAAGAATCACTGGGATCTATAAATTAAAACTAGGGACAGGTATGAGAATTTTTATAAATATTCTCTGTCATAAATGCAATGGAAACTCTAGAAAATTTGTCCTCATCAACTTTTACAGAGTTCTGGAAAATAAATCAAAGGCCTAAAACAATCTGAGGAGTATTTATTAAAATAAACTTGCTAATAAGGACATCGCGACAATTGGGTTTCCGTTTGGAAAAATGGGGAAAAGTCTCCCTGTTGTGCAGGTACTAGGAATGGACACCCAAAAGTATGTTCAACCCCCAAAGCAATAGCCAATGGTATATCTATCTGTTGAGAATGTCACACAGAAAATGAAAAAATCCAGGGATACAATCAGATGCAGAGAATGTGGATACTGAATAATGTACAAGAAAAGAACCAAAAGATTGGCTTTTCATGCTCAATGAACATGGGAATTCAAAGAAGTATCTTCCTTTGTACTTAGACTTGACCTGTTAATGTTTCTCATTATTGTATAGCTTTTTCATTTAGCATACTTATCTTATGAATATAACTATATTCGTATGATTTCATTTTCCAAACCAAATTGTGTTTAGGTATTAATAATTTGTATAAATATTTTTTGTTTAATTAAATGACTTAATTTAATTTTATTGTATTACGTGATCTGACACAAAATGAAGGTTAAAATTGCTTCCCCAAATCACACTATTAATCAAAAATTTGTTAGAAATTCAGGTTTCTAGAGTCCTGTAAAATTCTGATTAAATAAGTTCATTGGAAATAAAAAACAAACAAACAAACAAACATGCTAAACCTTCATTAGAATGGTAAGCTTTTTGCTTTTTTAACTTGCCTTATCACTATCCTCTCTCCCCAGCTGTGGAGTAGCCTCAAAAACCAAAAGTCCCTCATATCACTATATCTGTGAAAACTAGGTTCTTTGGTCAAGAAGAGGCAGATTAGACAGGAAGCTCCTCTCAAAAAGCCCTAACATGCCAGACCAAGTGGTGCCTGCTAACTCTGGCAGCTCAGAAAGCTGAGGCAGGAGGATGGCAAGTTCAAGGCCAGCCTCAGCAACTTAGCAAGCCCTAAGCAACTTAGCGAGACACTGTCTAAAAATAAAAAATAAAAAAAGGCTGGAGTTGTGGCTCAGTGGTTAAGCACCACTGGATTCAATCCTCGGTTCCAAAAAACAAAACAAAACTATCATCCTCACAGCATTATCACTATTTTACCTGTCCTGCAGCTCCTAGAAGCCCCATTTGCAGTGATTTTCATTATTTGACCCAATTCAGTGCTCACTCTACAGGAAGAGCTGTATTCCCATGACATACATCAAACACAATTCCCAGCAACTGTTTATCACCATAATAATATAAGGTGGAGATAATTAAGAACCTAGCCAAAATGTTATAAGAAAGATCTTGAAATATGATGCCCAAAAGGATGCTATGAAAAGTTCTGACATGTTTTTGGTGATATAAGAGGAAAACTATGTGCACATGCCCAGAAAATATCAGAGAGAGCCCAATGTCTCAGCTCTGACTGTGCAATCAGCACCTAAAGGCAAAGGCAGAATTTCAAATTTCATGAGCACTGAAAATGTTTTTCAATATACATTCTGGATGTTTTGACAAAGGCTGAGAAAAGTATTGGTTCAAGGCATCTATTGTAATCCCTGATCAGTCATAAACTAGCCATAGTGGCAATTGAGCAGGTACTTCACTGGTTGCACATTACATAGAATACAGACTTTATAAAATCAGTAAAAACATATCATTAAAGACAGACAAAATAAACAGTAACAACAACAAATACTGAGGTTGGGAGAAATATGATTTTCAGTTTTGAAATATTATATCAAATGTCAGATATTCAACAAAAGTTAAAAAAAATACACTGAGAAAAAGGAAAACTTCTACACTGAAAGAAAAATAAGTCAACTGAAAAAGCCAATGAGATGAGCTAGTGGGGGATATAGTAGACCAAAACCAAGTGAGTTATTATGAATACATGCAAAGAACTAAAGCAAACTATGTGTACAGAATTAAAAGAAATCACAACAATATCTCACCAAACATAGTGTAAAAAGTCATTTAAAAAATACTAGAAATTCTGAAGTTTCCAAATTTTGTAGATTCAAGATACCAGATTAGAGAAAAGCCACAATAGCTTAATGCTCTATAGCTTGGGATACAAGCAGTGGGAATGCTGCTTCTCAGCAAGGTGGGTAAAGAGGGATTTGACTGAAATTCAGTGTAAGACAGTCTCTTAGAGACTCAGATATCTAGGTGAACTGAACAAAAAATAAGTACATAACTGGAACCAATTCAAATGCAACAGTGGTACCAATTCACCATGCAGAGGAGGAATAACACAAAAAAGAGAAACATGATGGAGAAATCTGGCACATAAAATCCTTAAAACAGAAAAGCAGACTGAACTTAACAGATCCAGAGGCTTCACAGTGAAATGCTATTTGAAAGGTGCTGTGTTTCTCAACTGGCAAGCGAAGAGCTATGATAGGGAGCCATCCTGAGGTGGCCATAGGCAGCTTACTGCTGCAAGAGCCTGGGCGATCACAGCAAACACTGCCATACTGTCCTGGTAAGCACCTAATGTGTGGCCTAGGGTACAGTTAGCAGAATGTGAGTGAAACAGGCACAGATTGTACCCAAGGGGGATTCAAGTCAGAGATATGTAGGTAAGTAGTATTCACTTTAAGTCTGGCACTTCATGTGACCAACTGTAGATGGTTAAGAAACTAATGGGTGACTGATTACACTGAGGGACTAATCCTGGGAAAGCCACATTTTGTGGGCAAGGTATTATTTGAGAACTGTGGAGGACTAGCTTCCTTTACCTGACAGCAGAATTCCTAGATGGTTGCTGAGAGCCAGATTCCCAGAAGAGACTGGTATCTGCCTGTCCTAGGGATGTGTTGATCTCTCCAGAGCAGACACCACCTAACAAAGACCCTAAGGCTTAAACAGAGCTAAACCCCAGCAACTGGAACTCCCTTCTAGAACTCTGCAGCAGTCCCACCTCAGAGTACTTTGTTCTGGTCTGTCCAGACAAATCTACAATCCAAAGCACTTCCCATTTTGTCCTAGCTTATACTTGTAAGAGAATTTGAAAGCTATTTTAACCAGCTTCCGTTTTAAGCCATACCGTAAGATGGTAGTTTGGTGAGCAACACAAAAACAAGAAGATATGGAAAGAAGGACAATCAGGCATAATCATTCATCCTCACTGACAGTTTTGAACACCTCAGTGGAGACAATTCTTTAATTTTTCATTAAAATCTTTTTCCACCTTTTTTTTTTTTGGTGTTCTTCCTGTTGGTTCATGGATGTGTGTGTGTGTATATATACCTTATTGTGGGCATGCATATATGTGCATGTATGTATATATGTGTATATAAGTATATATGTATTCATACATGTTTGTTTCTTCTTTTCTCATTTTTAGCGATTTTTTTCTTTGTCTTGTCTTTGAGGTTCAGGGTCTTTGTTTATTTTGCTTTTATTTACCTAGTTTCTCTCTCACCTTCCTTCTCCCTCTAATAGCCAAATTCTTTTGTTCTCTCTTTCTCCCTTGTTTCATTTTTTTCTCTTCCTCCTCTGTAGCCATCACTTGCTACATTTCTTCTTTTTATATTTCGAACATTCTAACCTTTCTTTTAGCATCCTATTATTATTTTTTCTCTTAATGTATTTTTCCCATATTTTAGAATTAATTGGCTTATACATTCCTGCCCTACTACCCCTGATGTTGCAGTTATAGTACCTTGGATGGCATAGCTGATATTTACTTTAATGCCAGATCTAGTTCGTGGATATTTATTAATTTTGTTTTTTCCAACTGCTGACTCTACCATTCCTATTTCTGTGGTAAATTCATTGTTTTGTAGATGTCATAGCAGACACTGGGTGTTTATTTTAATGCTATATAGTGTTTGCTTCTGTTCTTGCTATTGTTTCCCTCTCTTCTGTGAGGTCCTGGAAATCTACTGGGATACAACAAATTCACAGAGTAGAAACACTGCTACAGAGTTAAACCCAGCCAAGAGATAGCTCACCTTGCTTCACACACAAGCTAACCATGCTCAAACTTCAGTGACATTTTAATACAAAGAAGAGAAGAGACAAAACCCCCAAACTTAACAACCAGGCAAGGAAAGGCAGGGAGAGCCCTCAGGTCCCATTCATGGAAATATACTCCTAGAGCAAAAACAATTAACACAAAGGCTGTGGATACCACATCTATGCAGGGTCCTAATCTAAATCACTCCCATAACTGTTTAGAGTATATAGAGTTGTTAAGGTGTATAATCACAGAGGGTGTATTCCATATACCCTGGTTTATACAATACAATTGCCAGATCTACAAGGAGGACCCCACTGTTTTGAGACCTATAGGAAAATGAAAACCTTGTGTTCTGATGCACTATACACTTTATCAAAACTATACCATAAAACTACACCATAAAACCCATTTGGAAATTTACTGAAAAAATTCACAACAACCTAATATCCCAAAATATTTTCACATTGGAAGAAAATATTCAAAGTATTCATGTAACAAAGGATTAATATCCAGAAATATATTAGGAACCAAAACGCTTAATTTATAGAATAGCAAATGATCTGAATAGACATTTCTCAAAAGAGTTAATGTAAATGGCCAATAATACAATGAAAAAAATACTCTACAGCATTAGTAATCATGGAGAACATCTACAATGAGATATCCTCTCACCCTGTTAGAACAGATATTATTCACAATAAAACAAAGCAAACAAAAGAAAAAAAACCCCAAATAACATGTGAGGATGTGAACAAGGAACTCACACACTTTTGTTGGGAATGTAAATGAATACAACATTATAGAGAATAGTATGGAGGTTCCTGAAAAAACTAATAATAGATGTACTATATGATCTAGCTACTCACTTCATATCCAACAGAAACGAAATCAACATACCAAAGAGATAGAGATACTTGCATTTTCATGTTTAATGTGGCACTATTTACAATAGCTAAGATATGGAATCAATTTATGCGCCCATCACTAGATAAATGGATTAAAAAAAACAATGAAATGTTATTTAGCCATACAGATGAATGCCGTTTGAAGCAAAATGGATGAAAGTGGAGGACAATTTTTTGTTAAGTAAAATAAGCCAGACAGGAAGACGAAGTACTACACATTCTCTCTCATATGTGGTAGTTAAAATAGTACACTTGAATGTAGAATATTAATTAGGATAATTTGGGGGAGTGAATTAAAGGAGTCTCAATTTGATTAGTGCACACTGTATGCACGTGTTAAAATGTCACACTGAATTCCAATAATCTATATACATTTTGTAAATGCTTAACAAAAATAAAATGTAGCTAGGCATGGTAGTGCATGCCTGTAATCCCAGTGGCTCAGGAGACTGAGGCATGAAGATTGTGAGTTCAAAGCCAACCTAAGCAAAAGCAAGGCACTAAGCAACTCAGTAAGACTCTCTCTCTAAATAAAATACAAACTAGGGATGGGGATGTGGCTCAGTGGTCAAGTGTCTGAGTTTAATCTCCAGTACCCAAAAAATAAATTAATTAATTAAATGCTTAAAAATTGAAAGAAGTGAAATCATGTTTACAAGACTTTTCTATATGTATATAATTTCAATTTCAAGAAAGATAGAACAAGTAGATATTGTTATCATTCTAAGAATGGGTAGTTAAAAAGCTAAAAAAAGAATAACATACTCCTTTTTCGTGTGTGTGGTGCTGGGGATTGAACTCATGGCCTTGTGCATTCGAAGCAAGCATTCTAGCTACTAAGCTATATCCTTATCAAATATATTTATGATTACCTCTTTTTCCTTAAGTAAAGCTTCATGTTTTTCTTCAAGCCGCTTCATTTCAAATGCTAGTGTATCTGCCCTTTTGGATTCAGAGGAAAGTTTAACGTGAAGGTCCTGAATCTTTTGTCAGAAATCAAGAAAGAAATAAGAGTATAAAATATTCATAGGTTTCAAAGTAAATGAACTGATTAAAAATAAAATGTATGTTTTAAAATTATATTCTAAGTATTTGGAAAATAGTAACTGTATAAAAGAATTAATGTTAAATACAAGATAATAATTAAGACAATATTAAACAATAGCCTTACATCCTAATGTTTGTCTAGATTATTTGAAAATAGCAGAATAGAATATTTTAGGTCACAGCTGCATTTTCTGCCATCCTCTAAGCATCTGTCAATGTTTACTAGAAACATTAATAAACCGTAACATCTCAAAAACAAATATGTTAGCAAAAATAAGTTTGGAAGGCAATAAGAAGGCGAAGGACCTGGAGAAGTCAAACTCAGCTATCAACCTTGATATTAAAATTACATATAGAAGAAATTCATTGAAGTACATAGCTTATTGTATGCAATGCTTAACTTTCGTATCATTCTTAAAGATGAAATGGAATAATGAAGTTGAATTCCTTCAATTTTATCAATTAAAAATTAAGATATTTTCTTACCTGCCTTTTGTACGTTTCTAATTGTGTGCGTGCTGCATTTGCCTTCTTTAATTCTTCTTCCAAGCTGACTGTATTATGCATATACATCATGTTTGTTTCCTGTAAAGTTTTAACCTGCTTGCGAAGGTCATTTAGATCTTGTAGTTTCTGACGGTATATCTCAACTGTTGACTCTAGTTTATTTGCTTTATCAGAAGTAGCCCTGTAGTAATAAAGAAAAAGCAATCCAAATTAAAGAGTAGCATATACACAGAGCAATTTTATTCTGGTTGTAAAATGAATCTCCCAAGCTTTAACCAAGACTTGGGTCTAAAACCATTTAATGTTCAATCTTTTTGTTATTAAGGCATCAAAAGTAAAAATGCTTCAAATGTGACACATTAAGTTACCACCAAACTGTTTTTAGACTCATATTAAAAAAAAAAAGGGCTTTGTACATATAGTAAAAACAATTCTAAACTATTCTGTAGCTTACAGAAAAACCTTGCTTTGTTTTAGTATCATTTAGTATCATCTTATTTTCAGTGTTTGAAAAACTGAGGAAGATAAGTCAATTGATGAATTTGTCTGGAAAAATACTTTCCTTGGAATTACACTTAGTGGACCAACCAGGCTGTAGCAAAGATAAACAAACCAAATCAAGTCACCAACACTGTCAAAATTAATGTTTCTAAAGATTTTGTTTCAAATGGTTATTAAGAGCTGCAAAAAAAAATTGCTAATTAAGAAAAATCAACAGAAAACATGCAGAACATGTGGACAGCCTATTCATTGGGTAACATTTCATAGGCAAAAGTCAAATATAAATATATATTATAAAATATTGCCCAAGACAATCCTTGAAATGATGTTGAGAGCCACAGCCAAAGGGGCCCCAGCAAACTTCCAGCTGCCAGCAAACTTCCAGCTGCCGGCTGATGATTGGCTCACAGCGGCCCCAGCAACATCTAGCTGATTGGCTCCTCCACGGAGCTGCTCATTGGGGGACTTCTTTGGCTCCGCCCACGAAACCCAGCCAATCGGCCTCAAGAGCAGGAGGATTGTGGGAGGTGGTGAGGCTGGTGTGGGGGTGAGAGGTGTGTGGGAAGCCGGTGGTGGCAGTTGGGCTCTGAGGGTTTTTTCCTGAGGAGCTGTTTTGCTTGGCATTTGTAGTTCCAAAAATAAAGTTACTTTCTTTTGACAAGTGGCTCCTGAATTGTGCCCAGCCAGACTGCGGCATTTGGTGGCCCGTACGGGGAGCGACTGAGGGTAAGTAAACTGCTCGCCCCTGAGGGCAGGGCGAGAGGATGGGTAGCCATTCTAAGTTTCCTCTTTTGTTTTGCTTCATTTTTGTTTTAAGTTGCCTGTCCCTGGAGATGAGTGAGACGGAAGAAAAACCGCTCACATCTGAGGAAAAACTTTTTGCGTCTGAGGAACAGATAGGGAGAAAGGACGGATGCACATGTCAGGAGGATAGAAAGGCTATAATGAATTTTTGCTGTTCCATTTTTACTGGATTCTGTCTCGGTTTTGTTTGGTGTTATCTTGTTGGGTTGTATTATAGTAGAAATACGGGATCAGTAATTAGTAAAAAACAAACCGAAAGACTGTTAAGTAAATTGTTAGAGGAAGGAGGCATCTCAGTAAAATCAAGAACAGTCAGGGCATACGTTGATATAATACAAAAATATAGCCCATGGCTTTTTAAGGAGGAGTTGTTAAATATATTACAGTGGGACCATCATGGTGAAGATTTAAAAAGAATAGAAAAGAACAACCCAGGGACTCTGCCAGTTGGCACATTGCCATTGTGGACGTTCATATCTGGTTTGCTTAGTCCAAAGCCTTCAGTTCAGACAAAGGTAGAGGAAGGAGAAGACATATTGATTCAAGTAAAAGAGAAGGTCTCTCAAGTTAGTCAGAAAGAGGAAAAGATTCAAGTAAAAGAGAAGGTCTTTCGAGCTAGTGAGACAGAGGAAGGACGTTTAGAGCAGAAAAAGCCATCAGGGGAAAAGTTACAACAGGAGACTGCTAATAACACCTTTCTATCAGAGAGCGAAAGTGTCCAACCAACAGCACCACCTCTACAGGAGACTGCTACTAACAGCATTCTATCACCAGAGGGCATAAGTGTCCAATCAACAGCACCACCTCCATATGCTAGGAGACTCCCAACCCCCGCAGTTGATAGTTGGGATCCTGAGACAGGATCTCAAGTATGCCCTGTATTTGAGGTAGGAGGGCAGCGAATTTACCAGGGTTTAATTTTCATAACAGTGAAGGAGCTAAAAGAGGCTGTAACAACCTATGATCCTCAAGCACCCTTCACTGTAAGCTTGGTCGAATCCATTAACAACTTGAACATGACGCCAGCAGATTGGGCTAAAATGTGTAAAGCTGTGCTAAATGGAGGTCAATACCTGTTATGGAAGGTTGCCAATGAGGAATTTTGCAAGGAGACGGCTAGGCGAAATGCAGAAGCTGGTTATCCTCAGAGAGATCTAGATATGTTGTTAGGAAAGGGACCTTATGAGGATCAGCAGCAACAAATTGCATATGATCCTGGCGTATACGCACAAATTGCTACAGAGGCGATTAGGGCATGGAAGACTTTACAAGGACATGGAGGTTTACAAGGTCAATTATCTAAGGTAATACAAGGAGCTAATGAACCTTATGCTGAATTTGTAGATAGGCTTATTCAAACAGCTACCAAAATTTTGGGGAATACAGAACAAGCAATGCCATTAATAAAACAACTGGCTTATGACCAAGCGAATTGTTGGTGCAGAGATATCATTAGACCATGGAAACAGGAAGATTTAAACACATATATTAAATTATGTAGAGACATTAATGAACAAGAGCAAGTCATGGCAGCTGCAGTAAAACAGGCTTTAGATGCCAGAGACATTAATGAACAAGGGCAAATTGTGGCAGCTGCAGTAAAACAGGCTTTATACGCCAGGCCAAGAACATGCTACAATTGTCAACAAACAGGACATTTTAAAAGGAATTGCCCCATAGGAGGAGGGTTTAACAAAACTAGGTATCAAAGGAGTAGAATACCGGGTATTTGCCCACGATGCCGTAGAGGGAGACATTGGGTTAATGAATGCTGTTCTCAAACCACCATAGAGGGTACTCCATTATCAAAAAACAAACAAGGACAAGGTGTTTATCCACAATATCGTGGACAAAGGCATTGGGCTCCATTGCCAAAAAATGGACAAGGGGCCCCAATGCTCAGGGGCCCCAAACCACAAATATACGGAGCACTGGAGGAACCCAGCAACCCCATCAGGGTAGTGCCCAGGACACATTGTCCATCAGATCCCTCATCAGACAAACCAGAGGGAGCGCAGGGTTGGACATCTGCGCCTCCAGAGATGGAAGTTCAAATCATTCCAACTCCAGAGATGGAAGTTCAAATCATTCCCACAGGGATGAAAGGACCTCTTCCCAAAGGAACAGTAGGCTTATTATTGGGACGCAGCTCTTCTACTCTAAAAGGACTTTTGATAAGTCCTGGGGTAATTGATCCCGATTATGAAGGTGAAATAAAAATTATAACCAGTTCTCCAAAGGGTATATCAGTAATTTCACCAGGAGATAGAATAGCACAGTTACTAATAATACCAAGCCTACATGATAAATTTTCCAGTCATGCTGTAGAAAGAGGTTTCAAGGGATTAGGCTCCACACGTGTAGATTGGGCGATGCTTTCTTTAAATTTAGATTCTCGCCCCATGCTAAAACTAAATATTCAAGGACATGAATTTAATGGGCTACTGGATACAGGTGCAGACCTTAGCATCATCTCTCATCAAGAATGGCCAAAACATTGGCCATTACAACAAGCCACTCAAATGCTTCGAGGCCTAGGAGTGGCGACTAATCCCGATAGAAGTGCAATGGTATTAAATTGGAAGGATCCTGAAGGATGTGAAGGAACTATATAGCCATATGTATTGGATCATCTTCCCGTAAATTTATGGGGACGAGATGTCTTAGATCAATTAGGTTTGACATTAACAAATAATATCAATCAAAATGCACCCACTATTATGGCTAGACAAGGTTTTAGGAAAGGAAAAAGATTAGAAAAACAAAAACAAGGTATAGCAGCACCAATACAAATAGATCAAGGAACAGACAGACATGGGTTGGATTTTCACAAAGGGCACTGAGACAATAAAAATTACATGGAAATCAGAAAGACCAGTATGGGTTCCTCAGTGGCCCTTGACTAAAGAAAAGATACAAGTAGCCCATGATCTGGTCAAACAACAATTAGTGGAAGGACATATACAACCTTCTGTATCTCCCCATAATACTCCCATTTTTGTCATCAAAAAGAAATCTGGTAAATGGAGATTATTGCAAGATTTAAGAGCCATTAATAATGAAATGGACATTATGGGACCTGCTCAATCGGGGATTCCTCAATTGTCTGCTTTGCCAAAAACTTGGTACGTTTTAGTTATAGATATTAAAGATTGTTTTTTTTTTCAATTCCAATTCATCCTGAAGATAGTCCACGTTTTGCATTTACTATCCCTGCACTGAATCATGAAGGTCCTGATCAGAGATATGAATGGAAAGTACTCCCTCAAGGGATGGCTAACAGCCCAACTATGTGTCAAATTTATGTTAACAAAGTAATCCAGCCACTTAGAAATCAAAATCCTGAACTACAAATATTTCACTATATGGATGATGTATTATTAGCACACAAAGCTAAAAACACATTGCTAGAATGTTATGCCACACTTACAAACTTATTAAAAAATTATAATCTAGAGATAGCAATAGATAAAGTACAATTAAATTTTCCAATTAATTATTTAGGAGTTCTATTATCCTCAACCATGGTCCGTCCACCAAAAATTCAAATACGAGTAGATCAACTCAAATCACTTAATGACTTTCAAAAGTTATTAGGAGACATAAATTGGATAAGGCCTTATCTAGGTATTCCAACAGGAGAATTGGGACCTTTATTTGATATCCTAAAAGGTCCATCAGATCCAAATTCACCCCGAATGTTAACGCCTGAAGCAAGAAACGCATTAAAAATCATTGAAACATATATGGAAAATATGCATTTGGATAGAATTGATGTAAGTCTGCCTTTATTATTTATTGTACTACCAACAAAAAATACTCCTACAGGTCCATTATTATGGATACATTTATCTTATTCTCCTAACACTATTCTTACTAGGTATCCTGAGGCTGTAGGACAATTAATACTCAAAGGAATAAAAACAGCAAAGGCAGTGTTTGGAATTTCTCCCAATAAAATTATTACTCCATATACTATGAATCAAATTGATGAATTAGCTAATGAATTAAATACTTGGGTAATAATCATGTGCAAATCTAATGTTTCATTTGATAACCACTTACCATCTAATCCTTTATTGTCTTTTTGGTCATTGCATCCTATAAATTTTCCAAAAATGACAAGAAAAACACCTATCATGAATGCTCCAAATATATTCACTGATGGGTCAAATAATGGTACAGCAGCAATAGTTACACCTGATCAAACTTTTACATTTTTAGTACCCAAACAATCAGATCAAAAGGTAGAGCTTAATGCAGTATTACAAGCTTTTGTGATGTTTAAAGATTCTGTATTTAATTTATTTTCTGATAGTCAGTATATAGTTAATGCTATAGTATCCCTTGAAAATGCTGGTAGGATTTCCCCTTCTTCTACTGTTTTCTCTTTGTTTTCCACTATACAAAGTTTAATCTGGGACAGAAAAGATCCATTCTTTATAGGACGTATCAGGGCACATACAGGATTGCCTGGAGCCCTTAGTTTGGGCAATGATTTAGCAGATAAAACTACACATGACATACATATTTTCTCTACACTAGAAGAAGCTATAAATTTTCATAAAAGGTTCCATGTCAATGCTAATACTTTACAAAAGCGTTTTAAAATAACCAAGGAACAAGCTAGACAAATAATAAAACAATGTCAAAATTGTGTGACCTTTTTACCACAAGTTAATCTTGGAGCCAATCCTAGAGGATTGATACCTAACCATATTTAGCAGATGGACGTCACACACTTGCCAGAATTTGGAAAATTAAAATATTTGCATGTTACAGTTGATACTTCTTCTGGATTTTTGATGGGCTCCCTTCATGCTGGAGAAAAAACTAAAGATGTTATAGCTCATTGCTTACAAAATTTTGCCACTGTGGGCATTCCAAAACAGTTAAAAACAGATAATGCTCCTGGTTATACTTCTACCTCTTTTAAACAATTTTGCTCATCATTTGGCATTACTCATATAACAGGAATTCCATACAATCCACAGGGACAAGGCATAGTTGAAAGAGCTCATCAAACTATTAAAATGTACTTATTAAAGCAAAAAGACGGAATTGGGAAGGGGTATATATTCCCCAAAGATAAACTTAAAATAACCCTTTTTACTCTAAACTTTTTAAATTTGGATTCACAGGACTTAGTGCTACAGAAAGGCATATGTGTCCAAAAAATGTACATAAGCTCAAGGTACTTTGGAAAGATATTCTAACAGGACAATGGAAAGGTCCTGACCCAGTAATTGTCTGGAGTCGGGGGTCTGTTTGTGTGTTTCCACAGGAAGAACAGCAGCCGATTTGGATTCCAGAGAGATTAACCAAGGTGCTAACCCAGTGATTGTCTGGAGTCGGGAGCCTGTTTGTGTGTTTCCACAGGGAGAACAGCAGCCAATTTGGATTCCAGAGAGATTAACTAAAGCGATTTCTACAGACCAAAAAGAAGATGATTTGGCTCAAATCCATAACAGCTAATATCCAAAACTCCAATTTGGCTATCCTTACATCTGCGACAGAACCAGGATGCTTTTTTCAATATCTGTTTTATTATTGCCCTTTCCCATATCATGAAGTTCTATTTTGTTTTTTGAGCTCATACAGACCTAGGTTAATGTTTTGCTGATCAGTTCTATTTTTTTTTTAATGTTAGGCTCCTCTTCTATATTTATATTTCATCAAATATGAAAATATTGAGAAAAAACATTTCCTAAAAAAAAATTTTCTCAAAATACAAAAATGGGTACCAGTTTAAGCTAAATGGATCATTTATAAAATCTTCAGAGAAGATTTTGGGTTTGTAGGTTCTAATGTGAAACTGTTGTAACAAGAGTTGAACATTATCTTTCAAATACAATTCCAGCAAACATAAAGGAAGTAAAGACCAGAAACATGAATAAAAAGTGTTCAACATTTTATACATTGGCAAAACTCTTTAAGAATTTCTGATTAAAGCATGGAATATTCACATTAGCTAAAAACTTAGAATTAACATAAATATATTTAGACCTGCCATACCTAAGAACATCTATTTCATCCTTCAGGGCTCTTGTTTCTTCAGCAAGACTAGTCAATTCATCATTTCTATGCTGAAATTCAATTAATTGCTTTTCAAGTTCTTCACAGTGAACACGGTAATCATCTTTTGCAGCTTCAAGCCTTGCACAAAGAAAATAAGTGATTATTTGTAATATAATCATTTATAATATAATATTTTATAAATATTTATAATTTCCATCAATTGTCTTCCTACTGAGACATGACATGACATACTTAAATTCCACATTCAAAACAGGAAAGATTGAAGGAATAAGGTATTTGGGGCTCTTAAATTTGTAACAGGCATGAAAAGTAAGTTTAATGTTCTGAATTTTCATTTACACTTCCAAAACATGTGCTTAGTAACTTCTATAGAGTCTAACAGAAATTTTAATTTCAAAAGAGGAAGAGAAAAATGCATAAGATAAATTCACTGTTTAAAAAATAGTTGACATGTAAAGAGGTCAAATATTAACTCTAAGGAGATTGCAATAAATTAATGACAATGTATGTAGAAAACTTTGTGATATCACAAAGTAACAAACTGCTCAAAAAAAGATATGTTGAACGGCTAAAATCACCAGTTGAAAGGCTTTTCACTGACCAAATCTGGGAAAATTTGACCCTCGAAATAAGTGACGATAGTAATGGATTTACAGTCCTCTGAATAAGAGTCCATTTCTAAATAGAATGCATAATTCTGGATTTCAAAGAAGGGGTTAAAAAAAAAAAACTTTATAAGGGACACTGAAACAATTGATGGAATTTGAATACAATATGTGGATTAGATAATGTTTAATCAGTGACAAATTTCCTATACTGAGGATGTCCTTGTTTTTAGGAAATACACACTGAAATAAAGAGGCATGTCTCCAAATTAGTGCCAAATGATTCAGAAAAATGTTTAACTATGTGAATAGAGAAACTGCTAAAGCAAATAGAGAAAACTGTAAAACTCCAAATATAAAACACTGTAAAAGCAGAGTTCTTTGTAGTATTATTACAACTTTTTTTTTTGCAAGTTTGAAATGATATTTAAAAAATTGTATGGTAAAATTAGCATGTTTGGGGGCTGGGGTTGTGACTCAGTGGTAGACTGCTCACCTAACACGTGTGAGGCCCTGGGTTCAATCCTCAGCACCACATAAAAATATATAAATAAAATAAAGGTATTGGGTCCAACTATAAAAAAATATTTTAAAAATTAGCATGTCTGTCTTTAAGATCTCATAGTGCAAGACTCAGTGGTAAGCACACAAGCAACAATCAATATCAATGTTTATTAAAGGTAAGAACTCTATTTTTAAAAGAAATAATATTAATGTTCAAGTAAGAAGCGTTTAAAATTTATATTTTTTCCACTGATTATCAGATTACCTCTCTTATGTGAGAAACTCCCTATTTCTTCCAAGCTTCATTATTCACTCTCTTGAACTCTTACTGGGTGGCATATGGCCTTCATTTGTCCTGTATCTTTGCATTGTTTTACATAATTTACTTGCTTATCTGGACAATAAGTCCAGTGAGACAGGAACCACTTGGTATTTTTAGTAGCTTAATCAGTGTCTTAAACATGCTTAATATACTAATAATTAGTTGATATGATTTTTAGCTACTAGTTTAATGAAAAGAATTCTATAAAATAATTTCTACTAAAAATGCTACCTGAAGTTCTCTTCCTGTAACTGTTCTAGTTGTAATTGTGCATGAAAATACTTCTTTGCAACCATTGTATTTGGATCATCAAAAGAGCCATCCAACTGGTCAAGTTTTTCATTCATCATCTCATTCTCAGAAACCAGTGAATTCTTCTCATCTTGAAGTGCAGTCACCTAAAAAACAAATACAGAAATATAAGCAGCAATAACAACAACAACAAAACTCACAGAATTGGGAGTTCTTGATTCTAATTCTGTCAAGGTCATGAAACAGCTTGACTAATCAGATTAGATGATTTCTAAGAATACTTTCAATTCTGAAATTCTGAGTCTAGAAAGTTTGGGGAAAATAAAGAAATCAAATTAGTACACATATGCAGTATACAGTAAGGATGCTTTTAGAATATTATACCTGTCTCAGTTTTGGAAATAAAATGTTTCTAAATCTCTAAAATTTAATATGTGAATCCAACTTCAAAACATTAATTTGTCCCTTTTTTGTCAAAACTAACTTTCAAAATGCTTTCACCTATGCAAAGTTATCATCTGGGGTTCATAGTGAAAAATAATCAGTCACATATCACATATTCAGGAAACAAGTATATTTGGTTGATGAACCAATACCAAAAATCTTAACTTTTTCCATTTGTAAAGAGACTTTGTGTTTATGATTTAAAATGGATAATAAAATGTCTAAGTGCAGAACTACAAAAATGTCAGTACCTGATACATGTTTTAAACTCCTTTAAAACAAGCATGTTTTTTCTCTTGGTTCTAATTCTTTTCTATTTAAAAATTTTTTAGGTACAGCTATGACTTTTCATAAGCCCAGAATTTTACATACATTTTACCAAGAACTAGATAAAAAGGTGTCCCATTATCATTGACATCCATAATATTATTGGACAAGATTGCTATTTATATTTTCAATAGGTACAACCAATTCCATAAGTGAATGAGATGACATATAGAAACAATGAACTAAAAAGGAAATTAAATCAAGTGATTGCATTAAATACCATATAGGCAAGTTACAAACACTGTTCTCTGTTACATTATTAAAATGGAGACTAAGCCTGAAAAATTCTTCAACAGACAAAACCAGTTAGGCTTTATAAGTGATCTAAACTTTGTTAGATTTGCAAATGTAAGTGCAACTTATCTTGAGCTATTTCTTACAAATGCTGTATTAAAGAAAAACAGTATTTAAGCTCAACTGATGTGAAGAACCAACAAGATTAAAATTATACAACCAGGGACTTTCAACCAAATAGGCAACCATGTACCTATAACCTATCTTTTCTTTATTTCTGTAGTAACCCTATTACTGTCTTCCAACTGTTTCCTAAGTGGAAGGTCCAAACCACTCTGGTTTGGAGCTGCCTAATTCATGAATATAATAAACTCAATAAAACTGCATTGTACCCAAGTTCACTTTTTAATACATCTAAATGAGAAATACGAAGGCAGGCCAGGAAACTGTCTCTAGGTGGACAATGTAAACACACAACTTTCTGTTTCTAAATTCAAAGCATGCGTCCATGCTTGTTATGTAAGGAAAATCAGTGACTATTTTTTGTCATGTATAGTTCTAAGCGATTCAGATACAAATAAAAGAGTTTTTGCCCTTAAAACCCTTCAGTAGAAATGTAAATAATTAAATAAGAGATGCTTTGATGAAAGCATACTATAGAGTGGGGGGTAGAGCAAAAAGAAAGGACTACATGTTGAGTATCCCTCATCTGAAATGCTTTAGGGGCCAAAAGTTTTCAGATTTTGGAGCAGTTGTACCTATTTAATGAGATAACTTGGGGATAAGACTCAAATCTAAATGCAAAATTCATTTATGTTTCATATACAACTTATAATAGCCTAAAGGTAACAATATTTAAAAAAATAATTTTGTGCATGAAACAAAGCTTGTATATGCTGAGCCAACCAAAAGCAATGGTGTCACTATCTTAGCCAACCATGTGGACATCACTATCACTACCATTCCTGACTATGAATGTATATGGTACAGATAAGTACTAATTTTCTTAATGTATTTACACATAAGTACCTAACATAAAATATATGATGCACCATCAATAAAATGCCCAAACTAGACAGCACCGTGGCATCACTAGAATCTCTGTACCCATGCTTATACAACAACAATGGCAACTTTCTTACAAATCATGTCAGTTTATAAAATCAGAGACTTAAAGACAAAAGTAAGTAACTGAGGAGGAAATACTTGAAAAGGCTTCCTAGGAGGCCTTCTTCCAGTTTACTGACATTCTGTAGGTTTATTTTTTACATATTTAAGGAGATTTGATATAACTTCTTTTTCATTTGATATAATCTTTCAAAAATCACCACCTTATTCATCTTATCATTGAATACAATCCCATACCAGAGACTGTACCAGGCATAACACAACTTTCTTTATTCACTGTTGTTTCCAACAATGGCAATAACATATACAGCATTCTTCATGTTAAACTCCTTTTGAAAACCTATATATTCATGCTTCTGTTCATTGCTACTAACATGCTGTTTAAGAAAATGTTTTATATTTATTCTTCATTAATCTATTGATACCCTGGTCACGTGGATGAGTTAACAGTCACATTTGGGAGAAAGCACATGGAATAAGCATTACTTTTAATGTGAATTTCAAAGAGCATGAACAGAACATTTGTCACGGAATAACAAAATCTTACAGTCATATAGTCCAAATTTCCCAGTAGTGAGCACAATTCACCTGTACAAAACATTTGTGAATCAGTCAGAAAAGATATCCCTGCTGATCCCTGCCTTTGTTATAATGATAAATGACTGCTAAGAAATACATTCCTTTAAAATAGCAAGGACACAAATTTGCCTATCATACACTTCTTCATGCCTATTAATTAGCACATCCAATCACAGTTATTCTGTCCTTGCCATTCTTTATTTGCTTAGGGACTGTCTCATCAGCTGTAGTTAATGTCTTTCAAAGAGAAAAAGTGCCAAAACACTGATGTTTCTTCACCATTACATCTTGCTCTGACATCAGATTTCATCAGCAATGATCTTAGCAAACTCACTGATAGATTTCTATGCTGCTTTGTGACCATCATATGCTTTATTGACACAAATCTTGAAAAATTTACTGCTGTGTCTTTTCTTAAATTTCTGAAATGAGCCTATTGAATATTTGGTGTCCTTCAACTTTTAATTCATCATGATAGATCTTTCTTCTCTCATGACTAATAAATTAAATGGTTTATGTGTTCACTGTTGACACTGATGGGTCTGCTCTTTCAACAGATGATCAATTTCACTTAAGCTTTATGCAGTGGTTTTTGATTTTTATTTTTTGTCCTATTCATCATTTTAGCATAGAACACTTTACTCCTCTGTTTCTTTAGGTCACATATGCTAGACACTCCTATACCATACTCTCCAGTTAGATATTTTACACATATACCATTGCCCAGTTTCTCTAACAGCTTGATCTTTGTGTTACAAACACAAATTCTTCCTCTTTATCACTGTTAACCACAGCAGTTTGTTAAGGGTTTTTTTTTTTAAATGTTTTTGATAATATCATTATACCACAAAGCAGAAAATATTTTAAAAACCCAGTAAGTAACGCATGTAGGCCTAGGCCTCATGTGGGGTATCTTGACATTGCATGGGGGAATATTGGAGTGGGAGGAAAGATATGCCACATCTGAAAGAAGCTGGAAAGGTCTTACTCCCTTGAGGACACCAACTGAAGTATGTGTTTTACATCCACATTTTTGACTGCAACTCATCACCTGAGGTTGGATGTGAAATTTACCACTTGTCACATCATGTCAGTGCTTAAAAAATTTTAGATTTTGGATCATTTCAGATCTTGGTTTAGTGATGCTCAACCTATTGTCTCATTCTAGCTTAAAAGTAAGGTAAGGGCTGTCATAAAATTGTGGATATAGGAGAAACAAAGCCCTCAGTCTTCAAACTAAGTGGATCCTCTAAAGAAGGAAGAAGAACAAGGGCAAATTTTAGTTTTCAACATCTGATAAGTAACCACCCTTGTTCCTATCAATTTCACCACAGAATGAAAGGAGAGGAGATTACACTTTCAAGCTCCTTGGACCCACCCCAGATCCATGACTTGGAATGTTAGGAGGTGATTCTAGGCATCTTTTTCACAAGCTCCCATGGAGCTATATTCTTTAGTTTCACTCTGAACCTGCCTTTCCCCTCTGTTTCAGATTTATAAACCTTTCAACTAAAACTGCAAGATTACATACTTGATATTATGTATTATAAACACTTAAATCTTTTAATGCAGAATTTTGTGTTCTTTACTGAATAAGAATTTCTGAGAAAACTATACGAAGGTCCTATAAAATTTTTACACCTAAATGGCTCAATTCCTAATCTTTATATGAAGTATTCTATGAATAAATATGATCCATGTGAAAATAACATATTTTAGTTGCTTTGCATGTGTGTGTGGGGCTGTGTATTACAATGTATGGTTAGGAAAGATGCAGAAAACAGATATTTGCTTTACTGAAATACAGAGGACTGTTTTCTTTCTTTCTTTTTGTGGTGCTGGGGATCGAACCCAGGGCCTTGTGCATGCAAGGCAAGCACTCTACCAACTAAGCTATATACCCAGCAAGGACTAACTTAATTTAAAGATGAATTTAAAAGATCTGAATTCTGTTGCAATTACTACCTAAGTTACTTTGTTATATCTGAAAACCATTAAGAGTTAAAAATATTAACCAGCCCTATCACTTCAGGTATTTGAAGTGACTTCATCTGGCAAGAATAAAGCTAACATAACCTTGGTTTTGTGTCCTCATATTTTTCAGAGATTAAACTATTCAGCTCATTATTTGACCAAAAAAATGCAAATTATGTAGAGTATACTAAGTGGGAACACATAAACCTTATTTTTTTATTAGAGCATTATAGTTATACATAGTAGTTGGGTTTATCCTGACAGAATCATACATGCATAGAATTCAATTTGAGTTCTTAATCTCCCCTTTTTCCCTCCTCTCACCTGACCCTCCCCCATTCTCCTCCTCTACTCTATTGGTCTTCTTTTTGTTTATTTATTTTTTGTTGGTTCTTTCACTTATACATAAACGTGAAATTTCCTATGGTATATTTATATATGTACATATGATTTTTTAAAAATTCACTACACATTTCCTCCACTTTCTCATTCCTCCTCTTTCCCTCTCAATCTCCTCCTATACCACCAATCTTACCTATATCTTTATGATATCCAATTCTCCCCTCCTTTTTAAAATTTTACTCTAGCTTCCAAATTTGAGAAAAAAATTCAACCCTTTATTTTATGATGTTCTCCATTTTCATCCATCTACTAGCAAATGTCCTAACTTCATCCTTCTTTATGGCTGAGTAAAACAGCATGGTGTGTGTATGTAAGTGTGCATATATATATGTGTGTATGTGTGTGTGCGCGTGTGTGTGTATATGTATCTCACATATGTATATAACATTTATATATCACAATATTTAATCCGTTCATCTCTTGACAGTGATATAGGTTGATGCCATAAATTTAATTATTGTGAATTACGCTGCTATAAACAGTACAGTTACTGCATTATTACAGTTTTTTGTTTTTTTCTTTTTAGGAATCTTCATACTACTTTCCATAGTGGTTGTACTAGTCTACAGTCCATCAATGTGCAAGTATACCTTCTTTTCCTGCATCCTCACCTGCATTTATT
Source organism: Urocitellus parryii (assembly GCF_045843805.1). Taxonomy (NCBI): domain Eukaryota; kingdom Metazoa; phylum Chordata; class Mammalia; order Rodentia; family Sciuridae; genus Urocitellus; species Urocitellus parryii. The sequence continues at coordinate 42,167,019 of NC_135541.1, read as the reverse complement.
ATTGTGTTCTTGATATTGCCATATGGACCAGAGTGAGATGAAACCTTACTATAGTTTGGATTTGCACTTCCCTTATTACTAGAGATATTGAAAATTTTTTGATAAATTTATTGGGCATTTGTTTTTCTTCTTTGGAGAAGGTTCTGTTTATAGATATTTGTCCATTTATTGATTAATTATTTATTTTTCTGTGTTAAATTTTTTGAGTTCTTTATATATTCTGGATATTAATCCCCTTCAGAGTAGCTAGCAAAGACTGTTTTCCATTCTGCAGGCTCTCTCTTCACACTCATGTTTCTTTTGCTTTGAAGAAGCTTTTTAATTTGATGGCATCCCACTTATTGATTCCTGGTTTTATTTTTTGTACTTTGGAGGTCTTATTAAGAAAACAGTGCCAACACTAATATGATGGAGTGTTGACCCTATGTTTTTCTTCTAGCCGTTGCAATGTTTCTAGTCTAATTCCTAAGTCTTTAATCCATTTTGATTTGACTTTTGTGCAGAGTGAGAGACAGGAACCAAGTTTCATTTCTATATATTGTTATTCAGTTTTCCCAGCATCATATTTGTTAAAAAGGCTGTAATTTCTCCAAAATATATTTTTGGCATTTTTGTCAAGTATCAGATGGCTATAAGTATATGGGTTTGTCTGTCTTCTATTCTGTTCCATTGGTCTTCAAGTCTACTCTGATGCCAATATCATGCTGTTTTTATTACTACAGCTCTATGGTATAATTTCAGATAGGGTATAGAAATGCTCCCTGCATGACTTTTCTTGCTCAGTATTGTTTTGCTATTCTGGGTCTCTTATTCTTCCACATAAGGATCTTTCTTTCTAATTCTATGAAGACTGTCATTTATATTTGATGAGGATTGTACTGAATCTGTATATTGCTTCTGGTACTGTGGCCATTTTGACAATATTGATTCTGCCTATCCAAGAACATGGGAGGTCTTACCATCTTCTCAAGATCTTCAATTTCTTTCTTCAGTGTGCTATAATTTCCATTGTAGGGATCTTTTACCTCATCAGTTAGATTAATTCCCAAGAATTTTATTTTATTTTGAGGTTATTGTGACCAGGATGGTTTTCCTGATTTCTTTCCTGGCTCAATTACTGTTAGAATATACAAAAACTATTCATTTATGGATGTTGATTTTGTATCCTACATTTATAAGCTCTAGAAGTTTTCTGGTAGAGTTTTTGTTGTTCTAGATAAAGGATTATGTCATCAGCAAACAGGCAGTTTGACTTATTCTTTTCCTATTTGCATCCTTTAATTTCCTTCTAATGCCTGATTGCTCTGGCTAGTGTTTTGAGAATTATATTGAATAGAAGTGGTGAGAGTTAACATATTTGTCTTGTTTCTAATTTTACAGGAAATGCTTTCATTTTTTCTCCATTCAGTATGATGTTGGCTTTGGAATTAAAATAACTAGTGTTTATAATGTTGAGATAATATCCTTCTGCTGAGAATTCATCTGGTCCTGGGCTTTTCTTTGTTGGAAGGCTTTTAATTGCTATTTCAATTTCATTTCTTGATACTGGTCTGTTTAGGTTTTCTATATCTTCCTGGTTCAATTTGAACAGTTCATATATCTGGAAATTTGTCTTCTAGATTTTGCAGTTTATTGGAGTATAAATTTTCTACAAAGTTTCTAAAAAGCCTCTGGATTTCAGAAGTGTCTGTGGTGATATCCTTTTTCATCTACAATTTATTTTTATATGGGTCTTCTCTTTCAGTTAGTCTGGCTAAGGGTTTATCAATCTTATTTATCTTTTCAAAGAACAAACTCTATGTTGTACTGATCCTGTATATTATTTTATTCTCAATTTTATTAATTTTGGCCCTGATCTTAACTGATTCCTGTCTTCTAATGATTTTGTATTAGTTAGTCTTCTTTTTAAGGTCTTGAGGGAGAACAAAGTTTGTTTGTGTAGGCACTCAATGCTAGAAATTTACCTCAGAACTGCTCTTTATACTGTTTTAGAGATTTTGATACATTTTATCTCCATTCTTGTTTCTAAGAATTTCTCAATTTCTACTCTCACTTCAGAGTGTTGTTCAATCTCCATGTGTTTATGTGATTTCTATTATTTTTCTTGCTGTTGACTTCTAGTTTCATTCCAGTATGCTCCAATATGATACATGGTATTATACTGATGTTTTTTGTTATTTGCTAAGAATGACATTATGACCTAGGATATGGTCTGTTTTTAAAAAAGTTCCCTGAGTTACTAAGAAGGTAAGTCAAATGTTTTAGGGTAATATATTCTGTAGATGTCTACTAGGTTCATTTGATTTATACTTTTCTTTTTTTGTTTTTTAAAGAGAAAGAGAGAGAGAGAGAGAGAGAGACAGAGAGAGAGAGACAGAGAGAGAGAGTGTGAGTTAGTTTTTAATATTTATTTTTTAGTTTTCAGCGGACACAACATCTTTGTTTGTATGTGGTGCTGGGGATCCAACCCGGGCCGCACACATGCCAGGCGAGTGTGCTACTATTTGAGCCACATCCCCAGCCCTTATACTTTTCTTTAGGTTGAAAATGCCTTTATTAATTTTACGTTTTGATGAACTATTGGTGAAAAATGTGTGTGAAATCACCCAATATCATTGTGTTAGGTCTATTGGGATTTAATGTCAAGGAGTTTTATTTTGTTTTATGTATTTGGGTGTGCTGACATTCAAGGCATATGTATTTACTATCATTATATTTTCTTGTTATAAAAATTGATCCCTTTACCATAATGTAGTGGCCTTGGCTCTTCTGATTAAGTTTTGTATGAAATCAGCTTTGTCAGATATGGAATTAGGTATGTATGGTTATTTTCAGACTTCATTTCTATGGAATATTTTTTTCCATCCTTTGATCTTTAGCTTGTGAGTGTCTTTGCCCAAGTCTCTTGCAAGAAGCATATAGTTATATCTTGTTTTCTTGATCCTTTCTGCTAATTTATGTCTTTTAATTGGGAAATTGAGACTATTAACATTCAGTTAGTACAGGTATGTGTTTGTGGTTTCCTGTCATTTTGATTTTTTGCTATATTTAATACTGTCTTGATTCTCATTTAATAGATTACTCTTCTGTTGAATTTCCTCTATTTTGGAACTTTGGGGATTTGTTTTGGGGTTCTTCTGTAGGTGTAATCCTGCAGTGTAGATGATAGGCAGAACTCTAAATTTAAAGTTCTAAAAGTCAGGGTTTGGATTTGGGAAAAATTTGGAATGCTGTAGGTAGGTATTTGAGATTTGATCCATGCCCCCTATTTCTGAGGACCAGCCATTCTTGGTTGGACTTCTAAATTTCTGGTGCCTCCAGTAAAATTCTTCCTTTTAGTATCTTCCCTTTAGCTCTTATGGGGTGTGAGCAACAATGGGAGCTTTCTCTCTTGGAACCCAAAGGATGAATGGCCCAGGTAAAATATTCTTTGTGCCTGTTAAAGACCCTCTGGTTCAAGCACCCTCTGGGAATTTTCTACTCAGCTACTGGTACTTCCTTTATGAATTCCCAGTCCCATCTCTGCTCACAGATGTACAAGCTACATACACCCACCAACATTTTCTGTGCTACAAAATGCTTCTCACCCCTGGGGTGATCTATTTTGGATTCCCTTTCCCTAAGCTTCACCTACTAATACCATGTCCATTAAAATCAGCATTCTTCTCTAATCCACAGGTTTCCGAAAGCCAGTATTTTTATTTTTTAATTTATCTACTTTTCAAGTGTTTCCTTTGTCTGCACTCCCAACTCTGCTCAGCTGCTGCCTCTGGAAACCAAACTAGTACAAATATATTATTATATTTTTTAATATATTTACAAATATATTATATATATATATCATATCAATTTTTGGTGCTCTATGAATTTTTTTTTACAGTTTAATATTAAGTTTCAATGAATTTCCTTAGCTACTCACCTCACCTAGAATTAGTCTTCCCACTTTGTAAGTCTTAAGTCTAGTGCTGGGAACTACAGAAGTGCTTCCTTTCTCTGATCTTCCATCTTCTCGCTCCTAACACTTAATCTTTTCTGAACTTTTTTTTTTTTTAGTCTTACTGCACAACTTTCATATTTGTATTTTCACAGAATAACAATAAACACAAACATAGAGATAGTTCTTCTGTGCCAGGCCCTAAGGATTATTTATATTAGTTCATTTAATCTTGAAAGCCCTTTGGGAGATAAATACTACCATGATTCCATTTCTCAAAAAGAGAACTGAAGTATAAAGAAATTAAGAAATTTGTCTGAGGACATACATCGGCTGGTAATATGGCCAGGTTCTGAAAATAGATAGCCTGGTTTGACAGTCTACCCCTTAACTACTATTGGTGCTCCTACCAAGTTCATTTATGAGTACTAGAATTATATGTATACATATTGATATATATGTAAGCAAAACAAACTAAGCATAAGAGATTACATATGTATGTGTATATAAATAAAAGAGTGTGCATTTTAATTTATTGGGGGTACTACTAGTAAGTATTACTATAAATAGTACTATAAATACTATAAGTAATTAGCACTACTAGGTACTTCTATAAATTATCTCATTTAATATCTAAAAACAACTATGTAGCAAATATTGCAATTTTTCTATTTTATAAAATACACAACTGAGTCCTCATGTAAATAGCTGAAAGCTCTAATCAGTAGAATGATTTTCTTAAAAATTGACCAGTGATTTTCAATTATCAGAGAAAATTATTTATGATATTTATGTTTGAATACAGAAGTTTGTAAAAAATGCTTTTAATATTTCTTCCATAAAATGAACCCAACTTCTAAAATATGCTGCCAGTTAATTAACAAAGAAAGAACTGTGCTCTGATCAGATTTTTTGTCCATACCTGCATATCTAGTTCTTGGCATCTTTGTTTCAGCTCTTCTTTCTCTGCTAGTGCCTCCTGAAGTTCTTCCAAAGCCCTTTTAAGCTGAAATATGAATCCAAATTCTTAGGAAATCATGTTTAACAAAAATAGAAAAATATATTCTTACAACATAAGCACACTGATACTAGAAATGTTTTTTAAAAATTTACTCAATTTTGCCATCTCTGTGTAAATAATATTTACACAGTCACGTCAACATTTAAAGTTGAAATCCCACAGAATAAAATTTTGTGTAAATCCTTGGGAAATATTTAAAAATTTTAAGGAGGTATTTTTTTAATTCTGTCACAGAAAGAACAAAATATATTTACATTTAAACAAAAATTTTATCAAATAATTAAATTTGAAATGTTTCATGAAATGACTAGCAATGTTATAATAGATAAATAAAAATAAACAAATGTCTAAAGATGTATTTGCCCCTTCTCTTACCCTATCCCCTAAAACCCAGATTGGGTTACACATGGAAAGAGAATGGGGCTTTTTTCTCATGTATACTGTCTTATAATAAAACCTGAAGTCTTCAAGGTATTTCTTCAATATGAGGAAAGTGGATAGAAAGAGTGACAAAAATTATACTACCTTATTATTCAAACTATAATTAAAACTTAGCAGAATTTTTTAGATTGTCTACTATTTAATTATACAATCATCTAGCACGAGCCAAATGTGCATTACAAATGTCAGAAGGAATGAATATTCAATAACACTCAACTCTTATAAAATGATCAGAAAAAAAATCTAGAGACCACTCCTACTTACATTCATGAAGGAATTTATTAGAATATTCAGTTTGGATCTTTATGCAAGTACATTATTTGTCCACTAATGTATATGAGCATATAAATACATAAAAACTATGTTCCGTGAAAAAAATGTTTTTACACATGCTTTCCTACATAAATCTTATGGAAATAATTGGGAAAGAACTTGTATCACTTAACATTTTCCTCATGTGCTAAAATACTCACCTGTTGTTCTAATTCTCCAATAGCATCATTTGTAGGAGAGTTCATTATTTCTTTACTCATCAACTAGAAAATTAAAATAGTAAAATTAAGTACAATAATATAATATTTTAAAGGGAAATATATAAAAGGAAAGTAAAATGATTCTTATTTAGCTTTTTTTCCCTTAATTTGCATATCCTTAGAACACTATCCAAATAAAAATTTTATTAGAGAGCTAATTAAATAATAATGTTCAAGAATATTTATGAGGATATTAAGAACAAATGGTGTTTGAAATATGTAGACATATTCAAATATTTGTGTAATGAAAAATTACAAGTTCCAAAATTGCTAAATAAAATTGAACACATTAACTGAACAATAACTTTTGAAAATCAATTTTTATATAGCATAAATTGACACTTTTAAAATACAACCTTTAAATGAGTAATATGGCAAAAGTCTTAATTTTAGAAGTCATTTTAAAAGTAAAGAAGGGTCCCCTAAAAGTACCTTTTTTGCACATGCAAGGCAGACTTATTTATGCAAACTCTGACTATATGGAAGCTACTGAAGCCCTGGGTGATATCTTCCCCTAGATTAAGCCCCTTCCAAAGTGTGTTTTTCTTCTATTTTCTCTCTAATCTCCTTTGCACTCCACCTTATCTGTGCCTTTTAGCCTGATAAAGAATAAACACTGGACCCATGAATCCTGAATTTTTTGCCTCTCCTAAGATAATCAGGATCACTTAATTCCTTGGCTACTTGGCTCCAAAACTTGAATACTACCATATTTTGCTCATTCATGAATCTAATATTCTCAAAGTACAGATGGTATACATGAACTACAATGTCAGGAAAGTAATTAAAATTTCCATCTGCACAAAGGTTGCTTCTCCTGGATGTTATTTAAAAGACCCTGACAACATTAATTTATCAACCAGCTTTTAGAATCAGAGGTGCTAAAATTAGGCTTAAGGTCTTTTATGATATTTTGGGAGAAAAACTAAGAAGACGAAGTAAACCCACTGGAAAGGGTGAGTTTATAAAAGAAAAAATACAAACACCCGCAAAATTTATAACTTTAATATAACACAGTTCAAGATTTTTATACTTACGTGAATATAACTTACCTCTTGAATAGCAGTCATGACCACATGTTGAACAGACTCTTCAAGTGTCATTATATTTTTAATATGTTCTATGATTTAAAAAAATTCAATCTGAAAAAAATCTACTCTTTACCCATAGTAACAATTCAACAGGATACAAAAATTCATTTACCAAAAAATCTTTTATGCAAATACGTTATTTGTCCACTAATGTATATGAGCATATAAATACTATGAATTATATGTTCTCCAGCTAAAATGACTACCCCCAAATTTTGATATTATTTTCTAATAAATTTATAGAAAACAAATAAGCAGAACAGAAAATATCAATATTTTTAAATGTTTTTTTCCCATAGAATAAATTCTCAAATTTTCTTACAAGGTAAAAGGAAAAAATTATAATTAATTTCAAAATAATTTAGGCCCAGAATGTTTCATTTATCACCTATTTACTTCACTCTAGGAAGGCGTCCAACTTGACTTACACAGCCTTCTGGTAAACACTTGCTCAGAACCTAAAAATTTCACCACAAACAGATCCTTTCACCTTCCCACAAATGCACATGCAGTATTGTCAAGGCAATTTGTCCCAATAGGAAACGAGGAACATAAGAAAGAGCCCTTAATATATTTGCAGTTTTAAATTCACTTCAAATATATGTCCTCCAGCTAAAACAACTACTTTAAAACTTCAAAGACTTGTTATTTTCTAATACTTATATTGCTTTAATGATTCTTCTGGGAAACTTCTAAAAGTCCTCCAAATCTTCTTATCATTTGTGAATCCAAGATTTGAATAGAGTCTGATAGGTCTTGGTATGCACCTGACCACTAAGTGCTAAGGGGCATGCACAGACCATGGAATTATTTCTTGTCCATGGATTTTCTACATAATGAATTGTTTCAAGTCTGCTGAAATCTTCATAAAAATAATCCCCTTTCCCATCAAGAAGAGAATTTTTAACCAAACCAGTTCATTCTTTTAAGATTGAGATTGTTGTAACACCTTGGAATCATTTTGAAAATAACGTCTCATGTCAAAAGTACAAAAGTGTGGAGGATGTTTTATAACCTAGATGTGATTTGTTTTTAAATTTTAGTATAATGACTAATAGATTTTCCATTCATTTGCTCACACTTAAAAAGAGAATTCAGACATTTTCAAAACTAAATCCAATTAGATGCTTAGATAGTCCTGATTTTTAAATAACAAAATGGAGCTATTTCTTTATATTTACTACCTATTAAACTTTCATCCGTATATCCAGATACTGGATTTCCTTTTAAAATATGAAGACAAAATTGCTCAGTGGTACTTAGAACTACATTATAAACATTCTACATATTTTATTGAACTTTGCAGGATACAACAAAATCATCATTTTCAGGAAAAATTACAGCTTGAGTATCAATTACTGAAGTTATACATGAATTACTACTTGTCAGAATGTGACTAAATATTCTGGAAAGTTTTAAAATTCCATAAACAAATATCCCTCAATTTTATGAAAATATCCAATAAGAGATCTTTTGACATTTTTCATGAGGAATAAAAGTCTATAAATAAGTACTTACTTGCCCCCCAAAAAAGTACTTTAATGATAAAGAGGAATATGAAAAGATATAAAGAGATGCAACTTAATATAAGTTTTCTGATAGCTAATCTCTTTTTAAGTTGATAAACTACCATTGATTACATGTCATTTTCTTTTATCCTTTATGAGTTAATTCTTATTGAATCTACTCTGTTTTTTATCCTTCCTTCATCAGTTAGATGATGTTGAATGTAGTTTCTAAAATCTTGACTTGAAGTATTTTTACAAAATTAAGCAACCAAAATTCTTCAATAAAGGTGGCATATTAAGACCAAGTTTATATTAAATCATGAAAAAGAAAATCAGCATCAAAACTGTCACCACCCAGACTGACACAGGGAAGGAGATTTGGGTCTGCTCAGTTCATCATTTTGTTCATTTCATGTAACCATAAGTGATATTTTTTTACTCAGCAGGATACCTGATCACTACGTTTGAACATACAAATATAACACAACAATTTCATTATATTATCAGACTGCTTATCATGATACACTGGACAGGTATTCTTCTAAAAAAACAGGAGAACATTATCTGAAGAAGCTTGGATTATAATTTAGTAACTGAATATTTATTTATGAAAAACTAAATCAACCTCAGGGTCTTACGTACAATATAAACTATTGGGTGAATAAGTACAATTCACTGAATATCTACTTAAATTCTAAGAACTGGATTAATTAAACCAAGCACTAGATACTTAAACCATCTTATGCATGCTAAGATACATTTAATTTAGCCACTGAATATCAGAATCCAGGTACATATAGGACACTCAAGATATGTAGCTTTTCAATGGCAGAGAAGGGCTAGATTTCAGATCTCAATTTTACATTTCAAGGTGCTTTCAGCCAAAATTAAATAGTAAAGTTAAATGCAACCTTGCAAATGCTGGCAACAGAAGTAGTTTTTTAAAAGTAGAATTCCTCAGTTGACTGAATTTTACTTACCTTGCTTCTTTTCACAGTTTACCGCACAACCTAAAATAAGCTGTAGCAACCTCCCAAGCTCCACAGAATTCGAACATTCAGTTATTTGGTTTAAATCGGGAATAAGTTCTTCAGAAATCTGCTGCCCCAAAAACTGGAGAATCAAAATAATACAACATATCACTCACTTATGTAGGCTACAAATAGTTTACAACATTTAACTATTAAAAGGAAAATTAATTATAACTAGGTTTATGAAACAACTCAGATAAATTAACAAATGACAAATCAATAATTACTTATCAAAACCAGTTGGCAAAATTAAGGCAAAACTGTTGATCATTAAGCAATAAATTCTATTTGAAAAAATAATTTAAATAGCATCAACAAAGTGTTTTTTGCAAATACAATATATTTAAACTTTAAACCTAATAATTTTCACAAAGTTTGAGTTCTCTAAAAATGGCAATATTTTGATTGTGAATTATAATAAAATAAAATATTACAAATAAAAAGCCAAGTCATTTCTCAGAGTCAATATAATTATCACATAGCATTTTGTATTTGAAGGCAGATCTTTTTCATACCTCATGGTAGTAACTCATAATTCCTTGAAGTACTTTCTTTAAGTTACTAGCCTAAAGTGACAAGAAACAAAAAAGAATATGAAATAAATTTTTTTTCATATTAATAATGAAAGAAATCTATGCCAAGGTGAAAGACAATAAAAACTTTCCCCTGATAAAAACATTGTGGTACAGTTCTTTAGCAAGAAATTACAAAAATACAACGTGCAATAAACCTAATAGAAATTCAAAATGTATAATATAAAAAAAAACAGAATTTTTTTAAAAAATAGACAAAATCACAATCAACTTTAGAGATTTAAGGACTCCTTTCTATGTAACTGATAAAATAATTAAACAAAAAATAAAGATATAAAACATACACAAAAGTATCAACAATTTTGATATAATCCACATTCATGGAACAAATTAAAAAACACACATTGTTTTCAAGTGCATATTAAACATTTACCAATATATAGAGGTCATAATATACGTCCCAGTAAATGTAAAAAAAATTTCTTGCATTGATGCAGGTATGTTCCCAGACAAAAATGGAATTAAATTAGAACTCATTCCATTTTTAAAAAGGTATTTAGAATTTGAACTATCTACTTCTAATTTACCCATAGGTTAAAAGAGAAATCACAAGGGAAATTACCAAATATTTTACACTGAATGAAAATCAGAACATAGTACATTAAAATGCATACGATTTGGCTTAAGCAATGTTTAGTATTTGGGGAGGAAAGGGCCTAAAATTTAATATTTAAGCTTCCACTTAACAAAGCAAGAAAAAGGAGAACATATGTTAAGTAGAAGAAAGGAAATAAGAAAGATCAAATAGAAAATGAATTAAATAGAAAACAGTTATTTGAAAAACAAAACTGAAAAACATTAAGACATTAAGGAGAAAATTTTTAAAACATACTAATTTTAGCAAAGAAAGATCATGCATCATTTAAAGATCATGGTCATTAGCATATTATTAGCATAGTAGTTAGGAACAGTTTTTAGAGAGGTGTGGGATAGCCACTGAGCTATATATACATATAAAAGACCAAGCTATACCACTAAAATAAAAATATAAAGCTAAAGGTTAAAATGTTTTTATTACATTCCCAATCCTGTTACTTTTTTATTTATTTTGAGACAGTCTCACTAAGTTGCTGACGCTAGTCTTGAGCTTGCAATCCTCCTGTCTTAGCCTCTCAACTTGCTGGGATTACAGGTGCATGCCACCATGCCCAGCTTGTTTAAAACAATTATATGCCAACAAATAAAACAATTTATGTGAAACATATACCGTATAAGACACAAAACTGAGAAAAGAAAAATGGTTTTTAAAATAGAAAATCATTTTTTCAGTTTCTACTAAGATTAAATACACTTATAAAATTTAGCAATTCCACTCAAGAATTTTCCCAAGAAAAATTAAAATGTTTGTAAGCAAAGACTAATATGTGAATATTCACTGCAGTTATAATCTTAATAGCTAAAATCCCAAACAATTCAAACATCCATCAACAGGTGAAGAGCTAAATAAACTGTGATGACATCAAAGTAAAAAAATAGTATACACACTCAAAAAAACTAATATAGGCAATATGAACGAGGGAATGAGTCTCAAAAACATAACGAGTCAAAGAAACCAGGCACAAATAGTACACATTCTATGGTTACATTTATGTGGAATTCTAGAAATGAACTCTATAGTTACAAAAGCAGATAGCAGATCTGTAGCTATTTGGGGCCAGACATAGGGTAAGGAGGTGAAGATTAAGTGGGAAGAAATCTAAGTGCATATTTTTATTTAATCGAAATGCTTTATATTTAATTATGATGATAGTTACATGACAGCATATGTGTGTCCAAAATTCAAGCTATAAACAATAAAATGCACTCACAAGTTAATTTTTTAAAAAGGATTTAGTCAAGTTTTGTGCAAATTTTAGGACCACCATTTAGAATAAGGTGTTACTCCCATTTATTCTTCATACCTTTATTCTCCAGTTGTCCCCAACATCCTCTTTAATTCGGCTTAACCAAGATTCATTGAACCAAGCTATATCACTAAAACAAAAATATAAAAGCTAAAGGTTAAAATGCTTTTATTACATGAAAAATACCAAACTGATCAGAGAACTTAACTTTACAGCTTAAAATTTATTCTTCATGCCATCAGGAAAGGTTTAAATGAACCCAATAAATTTTCTGTGATTCTAAAGAATTTCACACTAAATTATTTAAGTCATTGACACCTTAAATTTAACAAACATGTACTAAACATTTTATACGAGGCCCTGCTAACAGGAAGGTCTAAAATACCGCCCATGAAGGGTAAAAAGAAAATAAACATTTTAATGAGTGAGTACTACATATTAAGCACAACTGTGCTTGATGTTCTTCCATGTTATTTTATTCAAACATCACAGTAACTTGGCAAAGGACATATTATTTTTCTCAGACTTCCTATTCAGGGAATTGAGGATGAGAGAGGGAAAGTAATTTGCCATAGGTGACTAGTACATGGTGAAGCACAAAATGAAGCTATTTGAGTGAAAAAGGAATAAAATGAATTTAACTGAGGAATCTACAAACAAATTTAGCTTTAATTAGGAGTAAAGTTATGCATTGATATTGAAGGTAAAGACAAATAACTGCTATGCAAAAACTATATATTTAATAAGGTTTTAAAGAAAACATTTGACTGCATATAATGAACTATTTGTAATTATATTAACAGATTACATTCTAGACAAATATTTGGATCCTTGTTCTGAGCAAGGAGATGAGAGAGATTAATATGAAAATGAATAATTTACTATTTTGACTCAGAAATAATAGCTATTAATGGAAGAAAATAAAGAGCACAAATAATTACACTCAAGGAAGAATAAGATAAAGACTAACAGTTTAAGCTATAATATCACAGAATGTTAGTGCTAAAGAGATCTTAAAAGTCTCATCTAAATTTTTACTTGATGGACGGTTTAGCTATAATATAAGGGGAAAAAAAGAGGTTCTTTCCCAAAGTTGCGTCTTAAATTTCAATATGCAAAACTGAAAACTTTTAGCACTGTGCTTAGCCTTTCTGAAATCATTCTGCTTTATGTGTTCTAGTAGAGAACATACCACTTTCATGCAATAAACAAAAAAATGGCTTCACCATTTTCACCTCATTCATTTGGGATTTGTAACTATTTTGAGTAAATTTATGTTAGTTTTAATCAACTTTTTCCAAATGCCAAAACTACAATTACCAAAACAGCTTAGCTAAAAATAAAATTATGAACTGCTAACCAGGTATTTATTTGAAATGACTAAATTTAATGAATCATATTATTTTCCTTTTCATTAGACTAAGTAATAAAAACGTCCTAGAAAAAAAGACCAGCTGTGATGAACAATTTTATGTGTTAACTTGGCTGGACCACCATACTCAGAAATTTGGTCAATCTTTGATGATGTGAATTTATTTTTCAGATAAGACTAACATTTAAAATCAGTAGACTAAGTAAAGCATATTATCCTCCATAATTTAAGTGGGTCTTATCCAATCAGTGGAGGGCCTCAAGAAACACTTCAAGACAGAGCAAATTCTGCCAGCAGACTGACTAATGACTCTGGCTGTTCTTCTCCAGGTCTCCAGTCTGCTGATTTACTGCACAGATTTTGGACATGCAAGTCTTTGCAAAATATTAAAATAAATATTTGTGTATGTGTTTGTGTGTTTGTTTGTATATACTCATGCACATGCACACAGACATCTACCTCATTGGTCCTGCTTCTCTGTAGAACCCTGACTATAAACCTCTTTCACACACACACACACACACACACACACACACACACACACATCTAAGTATGTGATTTTACGCTGTAATAGTTTTAGAAATTGAACTTAAAGATTATCTATTCTTGTTATCTAGCTTTTTCAAAATAATCATCCTTTTATCTTACATTTTTCCATGTCCTTTCCATTCCAAATCATCTCTATCCTTTAGAAATACTTCCAAATTTCTCCATAAGAATAAATTTCCTACTTTCTTTCTTACACGCAAATTCACACCTTTTCAAACAATTATGATGGCAGCCACTATGAAACTTGATATTCAACCTCAGAAATCTTTGGAAATAACTGATATAACTTTTCTTTCTTTCTCCTCCTCCTCCTCTTTTTTGTTTTGCTTTGCCACATCTGTATACCTCTTGTCCCCCTAACAATGAACTGCTTTTCTTATATTTCTTAGAACTTCAAAGCCATTCAAGGAACACCAAATAAGAAAGGGAATAAATGACTAAGTAAAATGTAATCCAGTTATTTTCTAATAAAACTAAGTTTTAAAAAACACTACATAATTTTTAACTCCACCCACGATATTTGTCTTCAACAATTTTATTAACTAAATTCAGATAGTAATTAATATCTAACTGGTTACTATAAATAATAGTTGTGTCCCTAAATGAATACCCTGAGACTATTTTTTCTTCAATAATCAAAAAACCTTCTGTGATTATCAATACAGCAAAATGTGATCTGTATTTTGGACACACACATATGAACTTTCATTTTGTTAATACTCCAAATTAAAAACCTATCAAAAGGGGTTCAAGATACTTGATATCAAGTATTAAAGCTGATTAAGAGCAATGATTTTGGAGTCCAACCAAACTGATACAAATCCTAGCTTTGCAGATTTTCTCATTATTTGACTTTCCAAAATTCAATGACACTTCTCTACACCTCTGTTGTCTTGTATAAGCTGAGGATAAAAATAATATCTACCCCATAGAATTCTAAAAGTTTAATGAAATAATCTATCTAATGGGGTATAATGGGGTATATAATGATGTATTTAGTAATTACTAAGATTTGGTTATCACGTTGTATCACATTAAATGCTCAAATATTTTCTGAATGAACAAATAAATGCTTGATGATTAAGGTTTTTAAATATTAAACATTCTTTTTCACTCCTCTCTCTTGCAAAAAATATCCAAAGACAATAGTAACAAGCATAGAGGTTATCTGGTTCCTTAAGTGAAAAACTAAGCCGTTCTTTTTGGGTAGTGGCATGCATTCTTCACACTTCTTGGAGGTAGTACCATGTCCCCCAAAAAGATATGTTTAAGCTCTAACCTCTGGTATCTGTGAACATGACCTTATATGAAAATAGCATCTTCAAAGGTGTAATCAAGCTAATTGAAATCATGATGAATTTGGATGGGTCCCAAACCAATATGACTGTTGCTCTTATGAGAGAAGAGACACAAATGCAGGCATGGTGGGAAGATGGCTACCTGAAGACAGAGCAGAGGTTGAAGTTATGCTGTCACCAACCAAGGAATGCCTGAGACTACCAGAAGCTGGACTGGAAGGAAAGATCTGCTAGAGGCTTTTCAGGGAGCATGGCCCAGCTAATACTTTTAGTCCTTTAAGGTTCTAGAACTATGCAAGAATTAATTTTGGTTGTTGTTTGGCTTTTTTTTTTTTTTAATTTTGGTTGTTTTAAGACACCCCATTTGTGGTACTTTGTTATGGCAGCCGAAAAAAACTAATACCACTGTAGTTACAGTTTTTCTTCACGTGTTTTTTAAATAATAGAAGCTTCCACAGGCATTTTTAAAAGATAGATACTTACTATATATTCAAACTCAGGATAATAATTAAGAAACTGAAGAACCCTAGTAACAACTCCCTGACTCCTCATATCTAAGTCTTCATAGCCTGAACACCACTTTTCAAGAGTTTATTATTTAGAAGCATATCTAGATATAATAATATCTATATATAATAATATCTATCTAATATGCCTAAAGGCTCACCATAAATAATTATAATTTTGCTACCTCTTTAAAAAGCAGAATTTCTCTTCTCACTTTCAGTAACAACCTTTATTGTGATTTGATGAGTCACCAATAACATCTGTTACAAATTGTAAAATATAAAGTACTTTGCAACGTTCAAAGAAATATTATAAAATTAGCCCTCTGAACAGGGATATTGATACTGTGATCCAACCAAGGGAAGATGTATGCTTTAAGTCTCACTACTCAGCATTCAGGCTTCTGAAAAGCTCCAAAATGGAAAGGGGTATAAAATATCCCCTGAATGATAAGGCTTAGACATGTAACATATAAAAACAGGTTAAAAAAAAAAGCAAAAACAAACAAACAACATCAACAAAAAGAGAGATTTAGGCGTAAGTGTATTTTACTGGTCATTTGTAAATGAATAAAGAAAGTTGTATGGTTGGCTGACTTATTCTTCTTGCAGAAAGCTATTAGAAGACAGTAAGAGATAAAAGAGAACAAGAAAAAGCAGACAGCATATTGGCAGTAACAGCAGAACCCAACAGGTTGTAGGGAAAAAAATGAATTGTTGACAAAAGATACAGTTTAGATTTTATTTACCTGATGCAATGCTAAAGAGGACGGGAGGTCAAAGAGGCATATACATCAAATCATGGTTAAAAAAAAATAGGTCTCTTCTATTATTTCATGACATAAATCTAATAGAGCTATCAAAAGCTTCCAATAATACAGAAATGACATCTTTGGGGGCTAGGGTTGTAGCTCAGTGGTTGAGCGCTTGCCTCCCATGTGTGAGGCACTGGGTTTGATCCTCAGCACCACATAAAAATAAATAAATAAATGAAACAAAGATAATGTGTCCATCTACAACTAACAAACAAAAGAAAGAAAGAAAGAAAGAAAGAAAGAAAGAAAGAAAGAAAGAAAGAAAGGAAGGACATCTTTGGATGGCACTGTGGAAATAAGTAAACACTAGTCTTACGTTCATACCAACCACAATATATCTCACAAAGAGGAATCAAGGTGTATATTCTAACAACAAAAAACAATGATGATTTTCCAAAATCATCAAGAAAGGACCATGTTGAGATTGTTGACTCTGACCAGTTAAATAATTTTAAAATCAACCAGGATATAAATAAAATATTTAAGAAATATTTTGCAGGAGAGGTAAGACATATTTTATAATGACTGCTACTCTCTTTCCATTGTCCAAAACGTTAAGTATTTATCTTTCAAAATGTTTATTTTGGGTTAACTCTAAAATCTGTATGTTCACATAAGATTATTCTGAAGATTCCAAATAACTAGGATTTTAATATCATTTAAGTTGCTTTTCTGAGAAAGGCAGAGTTTTTGCAAACCCATTAATGTGAATTACAGCAAACCTTTATAAGATGGTAGTAATGATTAAATAAATAATAACTGACAATAAAACAATACAGCAGAGATAGAATTCTGATCTCAAAGTAAGCTGATATAAAGTCATCATGTTCATCAATTAATAAATTATGAGTACAGAATTGATCCTATCTGTCCTAGTAAGAGTTCAAAGTATACACTGAACCCTTATTTTGGCAAATATTAGGAAATTTTGATATAATTATATAAGTGGATCTAGTTCACACAGAATCACTTTATTAGTTGAGGATGCCCAAAATCTGTGACTTCAGATTTCACTCATACATTATTTTACTATTGAAATAAAAATAAAAACTCAGAAATAAATAAAAATATTAATAAAAACTCATTGCTCATAGATTTTAAAGTTTAATATTTTTAAATACAGTATTTTATGTTTCAGTAATCTCTATGATAACAATTTCCATAAACTGAAACTTTAAAATGTTAATATCACAAGTTTAAGGAATATCATAAGCAAATATATCATTAGTTTAGTCTTTTTCTTTTATAGTTATTATTAATTTGCAAACAAGTCCAGAACAAGTTTAAAATAAGATCTCTTGAATAAAGAATGTTAATCGTTTATTTAGTTAAGATGTATCTCCATGAATAAGCAAGAAGTAAACTGTTCAAACTGTTAAACTTTTCAAACCTGGCAAACTGTTCTCTGGTTTTAAAGATTCCTTGGTACCATAGGTCTGAATACATCATCAAACAGGATAAAATTTCAATAATCTTTAGAATAAGTCTAGGTGTTTGCTCTTCCTTAGTATTGGATTTCCAATTCTTTTCAGGCAAAGTTTGATCACTACTCACATTTGATGAAGAACTTGTGCCATGGCAACTCCATTAGTCAGCTGTTTAACATCTTGACAAGGTGAGGCAGTCTTGAATGTCTGCAGCTAAAATGACATAAAGCAAATGACATTACTGCTTCATTATCCCTATAGAATAGTGTTATAGAATAAACAGAAAACAGCTAAACATTGTCTTTTTATTTAAAAACAGACCCTGCCAATCAAATGAAGCTATATTAATAGATTTCTATGGGTATATAATATTTTTATAAATATAAACACTTAACATTTCATAAAATCATGCCTAATATAGTAAAGGATGCATTCACGCCATGTGTAAGTAATTCAGAGCTTCTGAATAATACAAAGCCAGTTGCACAACTCTAGTCTTTAATCTGTTTTCAGGAGAATATCAGAAAAAGAACTTTTAAGATAACACAACACTCATGAGTTAAAAACTTTACTTATATCATTTGATAGGAAAACACAGGCTAGAAATGTCAAGCCTAAAACTATTTACAGTTTATTCATAAACTCTGAAATAAAATAGGACTTCTTATTATCAATAATTAGCATTATAGCATGAGGGATCAAGGGCCCATCCACCATGACAAGTTTTTCCATCCAGTTTGGTTTTAGATATGACTAATTTTTCAAATGTATTAACTTTTCTGTGTACTAAACATTAATACACATATTAAAAAGAGAAGTAGAATGATGACATTTTTTCACAAAAGCAAATACAAGATAGAAAAATATTCAGAAAGCAATTTATAACAAAGCTAAGATGGATAATATGCTTTCTAGAAATCTAATCATATTATGAAACTTTTCTCCACACACATTCATCTCCTTCACTATTCACTTGTAATTTCCTAAGTTTACCAATTTAACTACTATAAACCAACAGAATTCTCTCCCAACCATAATTCACCAAAAGAGGCTCTATGTTTTCTGAGGTACTACAAGTCTGTCTCTATTACTCTAATACAATGACACAAGCAGATAAAGACAGCCACAGTTACTTTTGAAGTACACAGAGACACTTTACTGAGTTTCTACTCTATAAGATACTGTGGTACAGGATGGGGTTACAAAAGAAAATCACCGTTTTCTACACTTAAAGTAGTTTCAGTCAAGAATTAAGGTGAGAAGGAAAAGATGGAAATCATTTTCAGATAATGTTTCATGATTTCAGTATACACAAAATGTTTTTAAATAAAACAAAAATAAACTAATCTAATTCGGGTCTGCATTTAGAAAAGAATTCTTAGAGAAGATTCATAATGGAAGGACATGAGGACTGAATACAATATTTTCTAAGTAAAGAAAGGGCTTCAGGAAGGAGCTTTAGGACGTAGGAATATAATAAAACTATAGATACATGAGAAGCAATGGTATTTTTAGGGAACATGTATTTGTAGTACAAAGGAGGACAGAAATGGGCAACAATCAAAGGGTTAAAGAAACAGCAGAAGTCAGGATGCAAGAGGGGTCATGATAAGAAACTTGGGACTTATTTTATCCTTAGTTGCATCATCTTAACAGTTTCTCTCACAAGATGGTTGGTAAAATTAAATGAAATAGCAAACATACTTAGATATTGGCTAGCACAAATAATAAGCTCATAGCTGTTAGTGCACTTAGGTATGAGTTAGGGTTTCTTAAAGTGTGGGGGTCTAGGACAAATATTTATCAGAATCTATAGACATATTAAATCAGATGATTCCTAAGTGATTCTTATGCATGTCAATTTTTGAAAACATTCTCTGGTTGATGAAAAATAATTGAGAGTACTAAGGAAGACAGTGACATCTTTTATATATTTTGGAGAACTATCATAGTAACTCAAAGCAGCTTTATTCTCTGGTCAAGGAGATCAGTTCCTGCAACGGTCCTGTTAATAAAATGGAGAGCAATGCATAAAGAAATAAGTGTAATGTTGACTTAGAGAAAGAGGGAACAGGATGAACACATGAAATATCTGCTACATAAAATCAGAAAAATTTTGCAATAGAGTTATCTATTATGAATATAACCCACAGGACTTAAGGCTATCTTTAAAAGGAAAATAAACCATAGCTCCCATTTTTCAAATTTCCTACTTACACACTAGCTTTTAATTGTAAATTAAAACTCAAATCATTAACTTTTTACAAAATATATATGATTCATGATTTTAAAAGGACAATTTCAGAGGCACAGAATATTAGGCAAAATAGTAAAGAGATATAAAAATGAAATATATATGCTAAGGAGTTGCCTCCTTGCCCTCTATGTTAGATTAAGATCAGTTTCTCTGCCTTATTGCCATGAACACTGGGGTGTCTCCTGGAAGTTCTGAAAATAGCTGCAAAGTAAGTAAATAACAGAGAATATAATTTCATTTGGCTAAATTGAAAGACTTTATAATGAAGAACAGTGAATGAATTTAAAAGTGCAGTGGGTGGAGTAAGGCCGAAGCAGAGGGACAAAAGTGAATGCATCCTTTTTCACAGGACTCTTCACAGGGTTAAAGAAGCAAAAGTCTCTTTAATAAGTGACCCAAAAAGGACAGAGTAGGCTTCCACAGGTGTCCATCATAAAATACAAAATTCTAGCAAATAACTACCTTGCTTTCTTTGACATTTCCAAATAAAGCAAATAATAAGAAATGTAAAAATAATGTGAATTATTGTTCCTGAGCTGCTTTAATATAAACATCACAGAAACTGAGTTTTCACAACTGACAGCCAAGAAAAGCTCAATCTTAAATCAACTTCGTCTTCATATTTTCCTCCTTTAACTACTCATTTCAGCAAGATTGATTAGTAATCTACTTATTTTGCACTTTTTTCCCCCTTCATCTGCTTGACAAAATGTACAAGAACCAAGAGAATCATTTGAAACGTGTGGTCCAATGCCCTACTATTACTGGTGAATGTAAAGCCCAAATACAAGAAATAAATTTCCAACATCACAGAAATAATGTTTTGAAATAAAACAAAAGTAAACTAATCTAATTAGTTTACTAATTAGCAAAATCAAAGTCAACTTCGTGCAAATACTTCTTCAAACTCACACATTTCTTCCATTATGCAAATAATGCCCACATTTATTCTTTATCCCTGAATTTTCTGCTAAGGAGCAGTACATTTCTAAGAAATATTTCAAGAAGAGTTCCAAATCATAAAATACAACCCTTCAAAAATTATCAAAAGAGGCACCCCTTTGCCTAACCAAATTTTCTTGATGATTTCTCTGATTCTATTAACATTAGCTCCACTGCTCTAGTACTAAAAGAATGATTACTCCCAAAGTTCTTCACTGTCATGATATGGTCCTATCATATGGTGTTTTTTTTTTCTTTTACTATATATATTCCAATACTTCTCCTTAACACATACCATTACTTATTAGCACATTAGGAGGCCAGGGATATCCTGACAAATGTGAATCTTCTTTTAACTCCCTTCAATTTATAGCCAAATGAGACATTACTGTTAGATGGCACTGTCATCTACAATTTCTTGTTTGTTTTATAATATTTTTTTTCAAATTTTAAAGAATTTTGCCTTCCGTTGTAATTATACACAGCTTTGCCTACTGATCCAATTAAAAATGATATATGCCTTCCTCAGAGCTTTATACTAAGTAGGAAGTCAATAAATTAAAAGAATATATACAGTCACATAACAAAATATCACAATACAGTTCAAGAAAATCCTGTAGTTCACCACCTCACATTGAAGTCGATGACATCATAAAGACAAAGATTACTATTTCAGTCAGATGATGTTTAGAGCACAATGGAACAGATTAGGAAACACCCTTTAATTAGCCACTTGTTTTAATAAAACATATCATCAAAAGTAATGTTGCCTTACTTCATGACAGTCTCAAATATAGCACCCAAATCTCCTATTTTAAATGAAAACACAGATTAACCATTAGCAAACTGCTTTTAATTCAGAAACCTGAGATATTTGCATTCTACTTATTTACTTCCAGCATGCAATTGCTTTAAATTATAGTTATTTCCAATAGACTTCATACACTTCCAGAAAGCTTTCAGATTAAGATGAGTTTCTCTGCCTTTCAGATTTCTCAATACTTTGGGATTACATGCATTAAAAGATGGCTAAGGAATCTCATCAACAGATTAAGGCCTCCTGGTCCAGTCTGTTTACATACCATTCTGCACACGTTCCCTGGCACACAACTGAACAACTGGTTTGGGGGTGAGCATCATCAACATCACCTTGTCAGCCATCAAGCACCATCCTTGCTGAAAATGGGCTAAGAACTCTACCATGATATCAGTTCTCTGATGATATCTAAGCAGCTCCAAGTGATAAGATAATTTGTTCACTGGAATATTATAAAATCTGGAAATAAATCCTACTTCTCGAAAGCCAGCACAACTGAACACAAATCGTAAACACGGATAAATTACACACGGAAATGACAAATCCTTTCCTTTAAAGAAAATGCTATTTGGACAGGGAGAGGGCCCAGTGAGAAAAAAAAAGGGGGGGGGGAGGAGCTACTCTCCCAAGACAGCTTTTTCTCCACACTGGAAATAACACGGAAATATCTTTTAAGCGGCTTCTAGAAAATCTAACGCCCTAGAGCCCTAAAGCTGCACCAATCCAGGAGCTAAAACAGCTAGCCACCTGCGTCTAACCAGAACAAGGTGGTTAGGGGTGGAGGTTGGGTCAGGTCTTCACTCCCAAGCAATGCAAAGGTCCCCAAAGGAAGGCTACCAATCAGAGGGGTCAGGAGAGTAGGTTAACCAGAAAGTTCAGGGCTTGGGGTGTGGGTCAGGCAGGGAGGAAAACAGAGGGAAGAGGTAAGGGGATGGGCAGGGCTCCTGTCAAAGCTGCCAGGGCCACCATCCAGATTGTACCCTCTGGCCAGACCCTCAGAGCTTCCTTCACCCACATCGCTGGACACAAACACACGCACCCACACACCTGCCATGCGCCGCAGGTGGCACTCTCGAGGTCAAGGGCGACAAGCAGTGCGGAAGGCTGGGCACCTGGCCACGAGCTGATGGCCCGCGCTCCTCCACAGACTCACCTGCGGAGAGCCAGGCCCCTCGGCCCCTTCACACTCACCCAGATAATGAGGCTGTCGCAGAGCGGCAGCTCGTGATGCGGCAGCGGCTGCGCCTCCTCCATGGCCGGGACGAAGTCGACTACGCCTCTGACTACGATACCTCCCTCCTCCCGGGCTCCTCCCGGAGCCGGCGTCGACGACCTGCTCGCCGGCCAGGAAAGCTTGGTAGCCAGGCCCCGCGCCGCTCACGCGCGAAACCTCACGCTGCCGACGTCGCCGGCGTGACCCCCTCCCCACCGCCCCCGCCAGGCTCCCGCGTTCGCCCCCTCCCCCGTCGAGGTCCCGGCGGCGCGACTCGACACCTGAGCCCCGCCCCCCGCCCCGCCCCCTCACCCTCCTTCCTGCCCGCTTCTGCACACCTCTCCTAGCCGCACTGAGTGACCTGGGCGCACACCAGTCACAAAGAAAGCAGGTACTAGGGCGGGGCGGGCAGAGTGGGCGGGGCGGGAAGAGCGGGAATAGGTTGAGCAGGAAGGGATGCTGATTGGACGTGCCCTCGTGGGCTCCGACCAATCAATGTGAGACAAGCCTGCGCCTCCAGAAGGGAGCGGGAGTGGGTAGGAAGAGGTTTGTGACCTGGCAGGTGCAGTGAGGGCGGTGCTGGAGGTTGTTCTTAGGGACGGAGAGCGCGCTTGCGCGGCGGGGATAGGCGCTATTGAAGCTTCTCATAGCTCTTAGCAGAAGGCCGGATGGACTGTCGGGGTGTGGGGGGTGGGCCCCAGCAGGGCTCAATCATCTTCCGGCCTCCTTCCTCTAGGTAGATTATCTCTTGGCTACACCTATGGAGATTCACACTGCTTCCACAGTGTCTTCAGAAATAGATCTTACCCATGAATAACCCTCTCCCCCCTACCCCCCCCCAGGAAAGATAGGCTGATTTTACCCTAGGAGCGCATTGGAAAGGGACGTTTTAATGCGAAGACGTGGCAAAGAGATGTGTTTCCTAAGCAAAAGAAAATACCTTAATGCTGCGTAAATCAAAGTTCTATCACAGATCATGTGTAGTTTCATTCTAAATGGGACAAAAGGGGAGACCATTTTGTGGCAGCAAAATGAAAAATGAAATGGTTTTTGAAAAACGTGTCATATATCTATGCACCCATTTTCCTTTGGCGATTAAACTTTTTTTCTGAGAATGTTGGGGGTGGGTAGTGGCAAATTTGAAGCTCTCCAAGGTACTGATAGACGGCTTAGGTTTCTGAAAGGAGCTCAAATATTCTTAGTCTTGTTGTTTGTTCTCATCACTTCACTCATTCATAAATTCATCAATTCAAGTTCTGCGTTAAAAAGCAGCTGGCTTATTTAAATTGCAGCGTTTTTATATATAGGCATCGAAAGTTTAAAACTGATAGATGACTGCAATTAAAAGCCCCCAAAAGTAAATCAGGCTCATTCTAAAATTACCATTCATGCATTTGCTGTTGATTTCCTTAACATTATCTCAGAACTTTTTTGATGTGTTTGGAATCACTTTATATTCTGAACATTGGGAACATTGGTATTAGGACAATGACAACTGCAAAATATAGGAATTGAATGCATGGTATAAATTGTGACCCTTTTCCACAGTGGTTCCTATGGACCCCAACTTCCACATTCTTAAAATCATTGTAATTAAAAATGTAAACATAGAAAAATTGTGCTCTATATGTGTAATAAGAATTGTAATGCATTCCACTGTCATATATAAATAAAAATTTTTTTAAATGTAAACATATATTTTAAAGGTAATGTACGTTGTAAATTGTAAACTTTGCAAGTATGAGTTACTTGCATATGTATATTTATATGTAGAAGAAACCATATATATATTTAGAAGCATATAAAAATATTTATAACATACCCACATATGATTGAAATATTCAAAAAAATTAATGAGAATTACTGAGAAGGGGCAATTTAGTAATCGTTCTAAATGTATTATATAAATAGAGTAAATACTTAGGGGAAGATGCCCAATTCTCTTCATGATATTATATTTGTTGAAAAATATACAATGACAATCAGTGAATTCATTATAAAACAGAGAAATACAAATATTTCAAACAAATATTTAAAAGTTAGAAAAAAAACAAACCACTGAAAAGAAACGATAAAAAAGAATGTTGAGAAGCATTAAGTACACTTTCACACACAACTGTAACTAGAATTTTAAGAAAAAAAAATAAATATTTATGAAGAAACTTTAAAGCCATAATTCACGTTTGGTCATAAATTCCATTGAAATCAGAAATGGAATCAAAGGCTTGGAACAATAATATAAATTGCAAGTCTATTGGTATTGGTCAGTACACATTGATAAATAGGAAAGGTTAATAATAGTATAGATTAATATCTAAGAAAATAATGCTTTAGATAATTTTTGATTACCCAGGAAAGTTGTCACAATATTAAATAAAACTTTAAGAAGTCATGTGACTTCAACATTATATATACTACAAATTTAATTATGTACCCACCAAGAAGACAAAGGAATATTCATCATACTACTGTGTTATATTTATATATGAATGTGATTATTTCCATAATCTTTAAAAAAAAATTTAGATGTTGATGTTTATTCATTTATTTATATGCAGTGTTAAGAATCAAACGCAGTGTCTCACACAAGTGCTCCACCACTGAGCCACAATACCAGCCCCTCCATAATCTTTTATATATGTATATATATTTGTAATTAGCTTTTATTAATTTAGTGAAAAGGGAAAATATATCAGAAGAAATGCCAAATAGAATATGAGCTATCATTTCTATTGTGGCTTAGAAGTGAATTATCCCCCAAAAGTTCATGTGTGAGACAATGCAAGTATTTTCATAGGTAAAACGATTAGTTATGAGAGCTGTAACCTAATCAGTGGATTAATCCACTGGTATGGATTAACTATAGGCAGGTAGGGTATGACTGAAAGAGGCGGGTCACTGGGGGCATGCCTTTGGAATTTATATTTTGTGCTGGGTGAGTGGAATTACTGCTCCCTTATTGCCATGTCCTAAGCTGCTTTCTTCTGCCACATCCTTCTGTCATCATGTTCTGCCTTACCTCAAATCTAGAGCTATGGATTTGGCTGACCATGGACTGAACCTCTGAAATTATAAACCCAAATAATCTTTTCCTCCTCTAAATGTTCTTGTCAGGTCTTTTGGTCACAGCCACAAAACAGCTAAAAAAAAAAAAAAAAAAAAACAGATTCAACTATTAAATTGGCATTTGTTTTTAAAAGTTAGCATTCATGTTTTAGGAATGGAACTAATTTTGAAACACTAGTTGTGAGATTATAAACTGGCACAACTTTCTTTTTATCTTTTATTTTATAAACTTTATAGTTATGCTTAGTAGTTGGGTTCATCTCACCCAACAAACTCATATATACATGGAAATTGATTTCAGTTCATGATCTCTCACCACATATCTTCCCTACCCTTTACCATTCCTCCTCTTCTACTCTGCTAGACTTTCTTTCCCTCACCCATTAATTTCTATTTGTTTGGTTCTTTTTGTTATCCTATACTTCCCTCACCATTTCCTTAATTTTACTCTGACAGCTACTCTTTCACAGTTCCCCAAACAAAAGTCCCCCAAATATTGAAGGAAAAAAACACATGTAAGTCTTGGTACCACTTACAGCCTGAGTGATCTTGGGAAAGTCATTTAATTTTATTAAGCCTCAGTTTCAGTCTCTGTAAACTAGAATAATACTAGTATATTTCTGTGTTGCTTAGAGATGGTTTGTGGTAAGTGGGAGAAACCAAACTGCATAATAATTTTTTAAAACACTGTTATTGGAAGAATTCATTCACAAGTTCAGAGGAAGAGCTAAAGAACCCTACATGGAAAAGGGCAGGTCCCAGAGCAGCTAATTGGATCTTAATAGCAAAAACAAGGGAGTCTTTTCAGGATACCACCATATGGATGAGAATGATAAAGTGCTTGCTCGATCTTTCTGACTCATTTCTGATTCAGATTTCACAGTGAGCATCCGATAGGCCTATTTTGGGATATGTGTCCAACCATTTGCCAGAAAATGATAGAGCACCACTGGCTGCTCAACCAAGACTGCAGACTCAAGATGAAATCATGGGAGCATTGTCAGTGGAGGAGGAATAGATGCCTGCAAACAAAAACTAAAACAGTTCTCTTCACATGGCCCTGAAAGTTTATATGAGGATCCAATGCATGTAAAATGTTTAGTACAAATTCAAATTCAATGGATCTGAGCTGCTGCTCAATACATTTTAGCTTTAACATATATGTGTTTATGTCTTGGGGTGTCTGTGTGTGTGTGTGTGTGTGTGTGTGTGTGTGTGTGTGTGTGTTTGCACTCACCAAAAAAATTATAAGGTATTAGTAAGATTATTTAAAATAATTATTTGCTTAATTTTCCAAGTTTGCCACCAATATGGACACATCTTACCTTTTTAATTAAAAGAAAAACAAACTCTTTTAAAGAGAGGGAAGGAGGGTGGGGGGTGGAGAGAGAGAGAGAGAGAGAGAGAGAGAGAGAGAGAGAGAGAAAGAGAGAGGGAGAGAAAGAAATAGATATGACCAGGATGAAATTTTAGTGGAGAGAGAGAGAGAGAGAGAGAGAGAGAGAGAGAGAGAGAGAGAGAGAAAGAGAAAGAAATAGATATGACCAGGATGAAATTTTTAGGCTCTGAGTTAGTCTGCAATAGATAAATGGTAAAGGAGAGAATCCCTGATTTGGTACTTTAAATACAACTGTATTAGGCACAACTTGTAATAAAGAAATCCGTGCCTTGCACATACAAGTGACGGAAAAACAAAGATAAATCCTAAGACTTTTCCTGCTGATTTTTAGACACATGGAATGGCTGAGAATGCACCAGCTAGATGAGTCTGCCTTGAACAGGCATGGACCTAGACACACAGATTATGTCACCACATGAACAAAGTGATCATATCAACAGCAAAAAATACAGCAAAGTGTTCATTCAAAGCAGATTATTGTGTATCTACATAGAAGCTCTTGACTGCTTCTCCTTCCATAGTTCTACAAATAGAAGTACTCTAATGGTTGAAGGAAGGACTAAAAGAAGGAAGGGAAGAACAAGAGAAAAAGGAAAGAACGGCAACACAGGCTGAATCTCAGCAACAGAGACAGAAGCCCGAATGATGCCAGAGCCACCACAGGGGCTGGCTTGGTTCTCCAGGTGATACCCCCACCAGTGATTGCAATCCACAATATCCGAAGAACTGTTGCTAACCCAGGCTACTTCTGGTCAGTATCCATGTACACAGCAGTTGAATGCAGCAGCAAATATTTCTAGACTGTAAAGAATTTTCATAGTCTCAGAGATACTAATGAATATTAGTCTCCAGGCCCCAGAGATTTATTAGCCCTAGGCAGAATTCTAGAGAAGAGAGGGTAAAGAAAATTGGTATTTTAAAACACCTTGTAATGCTTAGGTCTGAGTTCTATGAATACTGTACTAAATTCAGGACAGCAAGACCAATCCCAGACATTATCCATGGATGAGATTTAGCTTTTTGTTAATAGGACAATTTTATACAGAATTGACTTGGTTACTAAGAGGTGAGGATACTGGGAAGACAGGGACAAGTTTCATTATCACAGATGTTTTCAGTGACTAGAGGTGACTAGAAAAAGGGGTATAAGAATGTGGGCTCCTTTCCACTGGGGATTAAAGGGAAATACTCATCTATTCTTCATACTGGCCAGCAACTAACTCCTGTTATAAAACCAATGCTTCTTAGGGAAACAAAAATAACACTGAGAATTTTGCTCCCAGGGCTTTTACACACATAAATTTCAAAACTTTGTGTCACTTATGGAACTACTTTTTAATGCTCAATGCTTGCAAACCTACTACCACCAACCTGCTAGGCTGCCCAAAGACAGATTATCCTGAGATTTCAATCAAGCAATTCAAGCTAAATTCAAATTCACATTAAGGGTAAACGCAATTCTGCCACTGGGAAATGAGCATTCATAGAGCAGGGGATTCTATCATATGTAGAAAAAAATCTTAACTTCAAGGAATTTTGCATATTACCCTGTTGTAAATTTGGTTTTCCAGGAAATAGACTCTGAGATGGAGATCAGAACACAGGAATTTTATTAAGAAATGGTCTTGGCAACAGCAACTGTAGGAAAGAAGGGAAGGACGCCAAAGTTGGCAAAGGGAGAAGTGGACTGTGGTGCCATCCTATAAAAGTCTCAACTGATCCCTGGGGAGCTATAAAGTTAGAATGGCCCTTGCGAGCTTTTTTGAGTTTGAATGAAGGAAGCCTGGCCTTTATGACTTGGTGAATCACTGCATGTGGGCTGCCTTGGAAAGGTGACAGTTGAGGCAATTCACTGAGAAGGCTGAAGGCTATAATGGCTGTGTGCTGGCAGCATTCCCAGATGCTGGAGATGTCCAGGCAGCACATCAAGGTATTCTCTGAACAGCAAAACCACCCACAGTCATTCTAGGTAAAGTAGGGGTACCATCACTCAGAATGGTAAAACATAAAGTTGGAAAAAAGTGTGGGCAAGTGAAAGTAAGTATGGCAATATATTATCATAAACACAAAGCTAAAATATTCTTAGAGGAAGAATGTTGGCATCCTTGGTTTTTGGATTGAGAAAGCTACAAAGTGAGCAGGGATCATAGCCATAGTTACAATTGCATATACAGGGGCTACTTGAAAATGACAGACTGAAAGTTGTCTTGGAGAATTGGACTGGGGTGCCTAAGAAAACAAAACAACAACAACAATAACAACAAAAGACAAATTATAACACAGGGTAATCTTTGCAATTATGTTTTAAACTTACAAGAATGAAAATTTGGCTTGCCATTTATTGAGTGAAAATAATCTATTTCATTTATTAAGTGTGTCTAAACTCAATCCCAAGCTCTGCATCTAATATAATTAGATGATTATTTTATCTTGTCCTAAATAACTCAGATGAGAAAAAAACTGAATAGCAAGGCTTATATGGTATTTTTTTCAAATACTTAAAAACAACATGTAAAAAAATCGGTCTTTAGTAAAATGTGCTAATAATATAACCCACTCTAAAGTATCAATAAACATTTAAATCTTGTACTTTTTAATCTCAGTTTATTTAAGTGAATCACAAGACATGTCATCATTTTATACTTAGAAGAAATGATCCATGTTTCTTAAATAATTGGTGACCTATTTTATGTATAAAAATCTCCTAATCCATGTAAGCAGGCTTTTAAAACAAAGACCAAACAGTGACCAATGATGGATAATCATTTAATCCACAGATGTTTGTCTATAAAAAGAAGTCTAATCTAGCTTTATAGTATAACTACTCAGGGCTACTCTCAATTGTTTACCATGTTGTTGAAAATTAATATTAAAAATAATGTGTATATTGAAATTGGATGAAGTCACATGTACAATGTAAGCTTAACAAGTCTAATGGGAGCATAATTTCTAAAGAGGACTGGGATTATAATGTTAGAAATAACTACCCTATATACATGTCTGATTACACTACTGGTGTGACTCTGCACCATGTACAGCCAGAGGAATGAGAAGTTGTGCTTCATTTGTGTACATTATGCCAAAATGCATTCTACCGTCATGTAGAATTAGAACAATGAAAAATAAAAAGTAAAATATGAGTCATAAAAATTAACCATAAAAAGAAAACTACTTGTATTTTATCATACCTTAAGAAAACTAGACTTAAAACTCCACTCTCCATGTATTAAATAAGTATAACTTACATGAAATACAATGTATTTTAAAACACCCAAATGCTAGAGTGAATGGAGTATTTTTAGATCATTTGAAGACAGATAAATAGAGGGCTACTTTATTATAAGCAATAACAAATTGGACTTTAAGAATAAAGGAGAGTGGGAATGCAAAGAAAAATGGGCAAAGTGAATGGTTGCAGAAAATACCTGAGAACCCAGTTGTGACTAATGAAATTTTAGAAATTATTTAATCAAATGAAGAAATGCTTCCTACTGTAGCTTAGAAATATTCCCCAAATATCCTAAAAATATAACAACCAAGAAATAAGGAAGAACAAAAATGAGTGGGGCTTAGCCTTATACAGAAAACAGAGAAGTTGCATATTTCATTAAATTAGAAGACTAGACATTGTAAAAGTTATGTATGAACATAATTGGTGACCAAGAGATATTTATTCTCCAACGTGTAAACAGCAATCATAATAGTAGCTAAAATTTCTGGAGTACTTATTAGGTGCTATGATCAGTAAGTGGTTACTGATGCTAATTCATTCATCCTCAATAAACTGAGAAGGTAGGCAAAACTTTCCATCTTTATTTTACAGAAGAAGGAACATGCATAGAGAGGTTTCCAAGCTCATACAACTAATAAGTTGCATACATCAGAAAATCTCTTTCCAGATGTGAAGAGGAAAATCCTCCTAAGGGAGATCAGAGTGGATTTTTAAAGACAGTCTTGCAGAACAAAATATAGCATGTTCAATCCTTCTTTAGTCAGTACTGCTTCTATATTTTCCCTTGTCACTGAACTATTTCTTCAGAAAGTCAATATTCTTTTAGTTCAACACTGTGAAGCAAGCAAACCATCATGTCCAGATGAGTGGAATTAATTATTACCTGCTAAAGAATCTGCTGACTGAAGACTAATGACTACAATAGATGACTCAGTGACCTGAATGTATTAAGCTTTTGGCACTGTTTTATCTGGAGTGGAGCTTGAACTACTATTTCTTATATAGTTTTTCTAATAAAGTTTGCATGATTTTTCTGGAAAATAGTTAAATTGGCCTTTTGGGTAAAATAACTGTCCTACTCATGAAACTATATTTTTATGTACAAATTCTTTTTGGTTTATAGTTGTGATATTCTTGCTAGATGGATGGACGGATAGATAGAAAGAGGTATGTGTATAATTCAAGAGTAATGGAAATAATTACCCTTTATATTTAAAAATGTCAGCATATATAGCCTAAGAATAATCATTTAACATAATCACATATAATTATTGCACTTGAGAAATTTTCATTATTATCATATAATATGCAATCTTCTTTAAATTTACTTAATTGTCCTCAATTACTAATTTCTTCTGCTTTCTGCACCAAGATCCAAAACAAAGAATCAAGAATCATGCATTGTATTTATTGTCATGTTGCTTTAGTCTCCTCAAATCTAGGTCAGTTCCTCAGGCTGTATTTGTATGTGTGTGTGTGCGCACGTGTGTGTACATGTGCATGCTTTCATGACAGCAACATTTTTGAAGAGTCTAGCAGATTTGTCAGACTGATTTTCCAAGACCACTTTTGATTCATCCATTTGGGGGAGAGCTCTCTACTGTGAGCACATTGGCAGGAATATTTTACTGGATTGTCTGGTTATTGGGGATGTTGAATGTTATAATTTGATTAGAATGGCATCCACTAGATATCTCCATTATTTTATATTTAAATTACTAAGTAATCCAAGATTTTATAAATGTATTATTCTCTGAATTGTCTTTACTTGATGCTTTCAGCATACATTGATAATTATTGCTAGAATCAAGTATTACACTGGCAGTTGTAAAAGAGAACTTTATTTCCATCATACTTTCTACCTCTGTTAGTTGGCATGATTCTGTGAAAAAAAATGGTTTTTAAAATATTTTCTCCACATTTATCTTTAATTTTTCCAATGTGAATATTTTATAATCTATTCTTAACACTATTTATTTTAATCTTTAATTTGTCCCAAATCAAGCAGAGGAACCTCTTTATGTTTACTTTTACATCCTTTTTGCATACTTGTGTTATTTTTGAGTGCTTCTGTACTTCCTGGCACAAATTATTTTAAATAATTATTTTAAAATATTAGTATTTTTTCTGGTTCTTTCTTGGACTTTGTCATTTCTCCAAGGAGCACTAGTTTCAGAATATGGAGATTGATGTGTAATAAGGCTGGTTTCTCTGATAAAAGCAGGATTTATTTCTTAATTACAATTTATTTCCTTGGAAATTAGATTTTTAGCCCTTTGTTAAAATAGAGTCATCCCTGTAAAAACTAGAATATTATCCTAGAAGTTATTTACACTTCACAGTGAAATTACTTATCAACCTGCTTGTTATATAAGGGGTAAGATGTTGAGAGAATGAGGACACTAGACAGCTGGAAGTAATGATCAATTTCTATTGCAATTACCATCACATAAGCAATTTAAATTAATTCTCACAATGATCTTATTTTGCATACATGAAAATCTTCATCTGTGCCTTTTATTACTCCACATGGTGCTTTAAGCCAAGAAAGAAAACCTAGGAGCTGAACAGGTTCACCTATTTTGAGTTTTAATAAGAGCAAACTCTAGTCATACTGCTGCCTGTTTCCCTTTGAGTTGCTCATTGTGACCTGCATGCACAGCCATCCTCACTAGCATTGTCCTTTGATTGAAATACAGTTAAATGTTTCTCCCTATTGCTCAGAAATTCTGTGGGAGACAATTTCTTATTACATTCGCTTTCAGTGTTGATTCAAAGAGAACAGATAGGCATCTCAAACTGAATGCTATCTCCATGCATTTGCTTTCAGAGTTGATTCAAAGAGAACAGATAGGCATCTCAAACTGAATGCTATCTCAGTTGGATTTTTCATTACAAATACTGTCTGTTTGCCAGAAATTAGTGCTATAGTGGGAAAGCTTGTTGCAGGCTTGTAAGAGATAACTAAAGCAAGCTACCTGAGAAGCAGTGTTGGGTACAAAGCCCAGAAGAACATGTTTTTTTCTCTCCCCTTTATTATTACCTTGGTCAAGTCCCTGAACTATCTTTGGTTCTGTTTTCTCACTGTAAATGGAAATGATAAAAACTTACCTGCCTAAGAAAATCAGGTAGGATAATGACCACACATTAAGCATATTCTATTGATAGAACATTTCCTTTGACATTAGAAATGAGGGGGAAATATCAGGGAGAATCCCTGCCCTTTCTGTGCATATCATCTAGCTGAGGTTTTAGGACTTAGAGACATTCTTGTAATACAGCATGTGAGTGTCAAAGACAAGAAAAAGTATTTATCACTAAGGGCATTATAAGCTTCCCGGCTTGAAATAATAAAACAAAACTTTATCTTATTTTCTACCAATGTTCAAATAAGTAAGAACCAAGAACATAAGGAACAAAGAAACGAGTAAAAAAAAATACAGGAGAGGCAGTCAATATAGCTACCAGGATAATTATATAAGTAAGTATTAATGTAGTTTTAGTTTTTAATGCCCCTTTTCCCTATATGATTTAAATAAAACTATAGAAATCACTAATTATAATCTATGTTGATGGGTACACAAAGTATAAAGATGTAATTTGTGGCAACAACTACAAAAAAAAGAGGGCTGAAGCTGTATAGGAGCAAACTTTGTATTTGATTGATACTAAGGTGATGTTAATTAAAACTAGATTGTTATAGATTGAAGTGTTAATTATAATCCCTAGACTTCAGGGAAACCATTAAGAAAATGACTTCAAAATGTATAGCAAAATAAATGAGAAACTAATAAAAACTATAAGCTAGAAAGTACTTATTTAACACAATAGTAGGCAGCCCTGGAAGAATTTACGAACAAAGAAATAACGAAATGTATGCAAATTAGCAAAATAGAAGTCCTTTATCATCAATAATTACATTAAATGTAAACTGATGAAAAATAGTGGACAGATAAATATTGACAAAATAGATTATAAAATATGATCTAACAATATTATGACTGCAGGAGACTTGCTTTAAATCCAAATAAAGAATAAGTTGAAAGTCAAAAGCTGAATAAAAGATATTTCAGGCAGACACTAACCAAAAGACAGCTGGAGTAATATCACAGCGGTGTAATATCAGACAAAATAGAGTGTAAGAAAAATATTGATACACAAGGCAAAGAAGGTCATTACATAATGATAAAAGTTCCAATCTATCAAGATGATTTATAATCCTATAAATGGACTCTCAAATATGTGAAGCAAAGACTGAAACAATTAAAGGGAGAAATAGCTCAACAATAATAGTGGGACACTTATGTACCTCATTTTCAATAATAGATACAACAACTAGACAGAAGATCAACAAGGACATAAAGGATTATAAACCAACTAGACCTAAAAGACAAGTACAGAACCCTACAACCAACAATAGCAGAATTCACATCTTAAATGTGCATGAGACATTCTCTAGGACAGTCCATGTATTAGGCCATAAAATAAATTGTAGTAAATTTTAGAGGACTGAAACTACACAGAGTATATTCTCTGGTCATAATGAAATGAAATAAAAATCAGTAACAAAAGGAAAAATTGCAAATTCAAATGCAAATGGAAATTAAAGAGCATACTCTTATTAAAACAACAAGTGGGTCAAATAATAACCAAGGAGCTATAGAAAATTCTTAATACAAATGAAAATGAAAATACAACATAATAATATTTCTGGGATACAGTGAAAACATCTCTCCAAAGGAAGTTTATAATTTTAAATTCCTACACTGAAAAAGAAGAAATCTTCTTAAAAGAACAAAGTACCATAAAGCTGAAAAAGGTCAAAATTAATAACGATTTGAGAAGAGATAAGTGAAAAAGTAGAAAGCAATAGACCACTGAAACGAAAAACTGGTTCTTGGAAAAGATTAAAAAATTATCGAAACATTAGCTTAATTGATAAAGAAGAAAAAGATTCAAGTCACTAAAATAAAAAATGAAAGTGAAGGCATTACTATCAACTTTATAGGAATAAAAAGGATTATACAAGAATGTTATGAACATTTGCATATCAATTAATTACATAACCTAGATGAAATTAACAAATTCCTATAAACACAAACTACACACACAAATTATAAAAATCATCAAGAACATAAAATTCTGTGTAGATCTCAAACAAGTAAGAAGATTAAATCAGTAATCAAAAACTTTTAACAAAGAAAAGCTGAGGCAGGAGGAGTTCAAAACCAGTCTCAGCAACTTAGTGAGGAACTTAGCAACTCAGTGAGACCCTGTATCTAATAAAATATACAAAAAGGGCTGGGGATGTGGTTAAGTACCCCTGGGTTCAATATCCCTAGTACCAAAAAAAGAGGACGAAAGAAAAGCTCAGGATTGGATGGCTTTATTGGAGAAGTTTATCATTTGTTTTGAGAAGACCATCAATCCTTCTATTCCAAAAATAGAAGAAAACAAAACATCCCATAACTTCATTCTGTCATCGATCTGATACCAGTGCCAGACAAAGGCATCTAAAGAAAAAAACCTTCAAGTCAATATTGTCTATGCCTAAAGATGCAAAAATCATCCACAAAATGCTAGCAAACCAAATACAACAGCATATTAAAAGGAGTATACCCCATGACTAAAAGATCTATATTCCAGTAATGCAAGGATGGTTCAAAATATGAAGAAGCAATAAATATTATCCCCTATCAATAGGAGGAAGAATAAAATCCACAGTCATCTCAAATGATGCTGAAAAATCATTTGACAAAATTCAACAAATTCTCCTGATAAAAGAACTCAGAAACCTACATATAGAAGGCAACTTTCTCAACAAAATAAAATCCATCTTTGAAAAATCCCACAGCTAACCTCACACTCAATGTGAAAGACCTTCTCACCCTTGTCAGGAACAAGAAAAAGATTTCTACTTTCACGTGTTCTATTCAACACTGTGCTGGAAGTAAATAAACTATCTCTATTCACAGACTGCATGATTTCATATAATTTGTGATACGTACATATATAATATATATATACATATGTAAGAAGATTGAATCAGTAATCAAAAACATATTAATATATGTATATATTTGTGATCCATATTTTATGTATTTGTAATATATAATTTAATATTAGTAACTAAATTATATATTAATATTAACAATTCATTTAATATTTAATATAAGTATATTAGATTATATATTCACTTAATATATAAATTAATTTAATATTAAATTATATATCACAAATATATACAATATGTACCACAAAACTGTTAGAGCTAATAAAAGAATTCAAAGTATTCAGAAAAGTGGTAGGTTATAAGAACAACACCAGAAGATTCAATGTATTTCTGTATACCAGCAGTGAATAATCTGAAGTAGAAAATAATGAAACAATTACTCTTAAAATATAATGAAAATAATAAATATAAAGTACAATAAAAAGAATAATATACTAAAGAATACATTAACCAAGGATGTGTAAGATTCATACATTTTAATTTTACAAAGATGAAAGAAATATCGAAAGTCATCCCATGTTAATGCACTGAAAGACTTATTAAAAGGGCAGAATTCCCCAAATTGACCTGTAAATGCTTTAAACTCTTTCCAGATCTCAACTACTTTTTTGAATAAATGGACAAGATGATTTAAAATTTTATATGGCATTGCAAGGAGTACAGAATCTGAAATCATGAAAAAATTAAGTTGGAGAATTCACAGGTACCTATTCCAAAACTGACTAAAGAGAAGCTCCAATAATGAAAACAGTGTGGTAATGTGATAAGGAGAGATGATCAATGGAATATAATTGAGTCTAGAAAAAAAATCTCATTCATCTATGATAATTGATTTTCACTGGCATTCTACCTTATCTCATGTTCAGGGCAATCGCAATCAGCTATCCATGGACTGAACCTCTGAAACCATGAGCCAAAGTAAACTTCCTCCTCTAAATTGTTTTTGTCAAATATTTTGTTCACTATAATGAAAAGCTAAGTAACATATACATGGGTACTGAGAAATGGGGTTGTTCTGTACAGTGGTAAAGATTGTGCTCATAAGGTTTCAGAGTGGAATGGGGACTCCACTGGAAGCTGGACTAGAAACCCTTCATGCTACATTCTGGCGAAGAAGTTATCTACATTTGGCCCATGTCTTGAGGCTTTCTATGAGGCTATATATAAAGGCAATGGAATAATTAATCTGGAAAGGAAATCTCAAGGCAGTGCAGCACCAGGCAGTAGCATGGGTGTTGTCAGAAGCTTTTAGTCAGGTTTATTGTGAGGTTTCAGAGCAAAAAGCATAGAGGAACAATTTGAGAAACTTGTAGTTTGACTAGAGAAGAATTGCACATAATACCAGGGAAAAGGAAGTTGGGGTTCCTGAAGAAAGTACCACCATTAAAGAGAAGCTAAGTACTTTGCACAGTGACAATAGGAAAGATGACTTGAGGGAATCCCAAGAACCAATAAGACCACATCCATTGCAGGATCCATGGTGTAGAAGTGAAAATTTGTCTTAAAGAGACTTTGGGGGCACCCTGCTTGAATAGATGTACCAAGAAAAATATCTTCTTAGGATTTATTTCACCATGCTCAGCCACTAAGGCACACAGAGGCTACTGCAGAAGTAGCCCAAGAGGTCCCAGCTACTTCTTGAACTGGCAGCAGACCTTGGTGTTGTCCTTGTAATGCTGGTTCTGCAGGACTGCAGGATGCTGGAGTCAGGGTCTTGGAGGCCTCCACTGTGATTTCAAAGGAAGACTTGGGAAACCAGGTAGAGTGTAACATTCAGAATCCCTAAAGGCAGTCCCCCAAAGGGTGATGTGTGAAGCTGTGAAAAGGAAGCCAAAGCTGGAATGTAGAGCCCAGTAATTAAGAGATGCCAGTAACCTGGAAAGTTGCTAAGGAAAATTGCTGACTATAGAGAGAGCAGACCTGAGAGAGAGGCCATGAAGGCTGCATCCGATAAGGTCAAAGGGACAGGGCTATCCAAACCCTTTGGAGATTACATGTTACTGCCATGTGTCCCAGATGCTGGTCATAGAATGATTTCCCCGCTGAGTTTTGGTCTTGTTTTGGTCCCATCCTTTCTTTCTATGCCTCTATCCCTCCCTTTTGGAATGGGAATGTTTACTCTGTGTCATCATATATTGGATGTATCTAATTTGCTTTTGATTTTTACAGGGGCTCACAGCCAAGAGTTTGCCTTGGGTCTCAGAGGAGACTTTGGACTTAGACTTTGGGGGTAATGATGGAACTCTTAAGACTATGGAGACTCTTAAAGATGGACCAAATGCATTTTGCAATGTGAGATGTACATGAACTTTTGGGAGCCCTGAGCAGAAATGTCTTGGTTTGGAATGAGGTGTCCACTAAAAGCAAGAGGTGGAATGATTAGATTGTGAGAACCAGAACCTAATCAGTTGATTGATCCTTTTGGTGTATTAATAATCTGGATGGATTTATGGGTGACATCTGTGGGCAGGTAGGGCACGCTAGAGGAAATGGTTCACTGGAGACCTGCCATAGGGATTATATAAATTTTGCCCCTGGATCTTCTCTCTTCCCCCACCCCTTTCTCACTCATTTCCTCCCTCTGCTTTCTGGCTGCCATGAGCCATGAGCTGAGTAGTGCTCCTCTTCCACAACCTTCCATCAGGATTTTTGCCTCATTTTGCGCCCAGAGCAATTGTAGTTATTCATTCATGGGCTGAAACTCTGAAGCCATGAACCAAAATAACATTTTCCTCTTCTAAATTGTTCTTGTCAAGTATTTTGGTCACAGTGGTGAGAAACTGATTAACACAGATGCCAAGACCATTCAGTGTGGACAGAATAGTCCTCAATAGATGGTGCTGGGACAACTGGATATCCATAAACAAAAGAATAAATTTGCATATCTACCTTATACCATATACAAAAAGTTTATTCAAAATAGATAAAAAATCTAAATGTAAGCTTTACAACCATACAATCTTTGAAAGAAATAGGTGTCAATCTTCATGATCTCAGATTAAGCAATGATTTCTTAAATATGATACCAGAATCACAAGCAACAAAAGAAAAACATAGATTACTTGGACTTTATTAAAATAAAAACTTTATTCATCAAAGGACACTATCAATAAAATGAAACAACCTACAAAGTGTAAGAACATATTTGTATACCACATATCTAATAAAGAGACTTATATCCAGAGTATATATGGAACTCTTGCTATTGACAATAAAAATGAGCAAAAAAGCACAATTTAAAAATAGACATCACTCCATGGAAGATGCCTTAGTGGCTAATAAGGACATATAAACATGACAACATCATCATCATTAGAGTAATATAAATGAAAACCATGATGAAATGCCATTTCACATGTACCAGAGTGGCTACAAAATGGAAAAGGAAAAGAAAGATAAGAAAATCACCACAGTAACAATAACAACAAAAATGGAAAATAACAAGTGTTGTCAAGGTATGGAAAAACTTGAACCTACATACATTAGTCCAGGAAATGTCAAGTGATACAGCCACATCTTGTCAAGTGGGAAAACAGCTTGGTGTTTAACCTTAGAAAGTTAAACGTGGTATAGTTACTATGTGACCTAGCAATTGTATTTGTAGGTATTTACTCAAGAGATTGAAAACAAGTCACCAAAAAAAAAAAACCCAAAACAAAACAAACAAACAAAAAAAATGGATATGAATGTTCACAGCAGCACTATTCACAATAGTCAAAATGTGAGGGGAAAAAAATCCAGTGCCCCAACAAAATGAGGCATATAGATATAATGGGATGTCATTCAACTATAAAAATGAATGAAGTACTAATTCATATTGCAACATGGATGAACCTTGAAAACATTGTACCAAATGAATGAATCTGGATACAAAAGGCTACATCGTATATGATCATATTTTTTTGAAATGTTCAGAGTAGGCAGAGATAGAAAGCAGGTTAATTAGTGGTTTCCATGTGCTAGTGGCGGGCAGGGAGTGGAGAGAAAAGGCCAGGGACTGCTCAATGGGAAAAGGGTTTCTTTGGGGAATGTTGAAAATATTCTGGAATTAAATAGTGGTGATAGATACAAAACATTATCAATCCATCGCTGAATTATGCACTTTAAAATGATTAAAAGGGTGCAAATTATATTAAGTGAATTTTACCTTTATTTAAAAATATACAAGACAAAAAGAGAAAGCACTTAATGGTTCTTATTTTATGCTTAGAATTGTGCCATGCATTTTCCATTCCATTTTCCTTCTTTCTTTTTTTTTTTATTTATCCAAATGGACATGTTTCCATCTATAGATCATAATTTAATTTAAGACAGTTTCCAAACTGTAATTTTAAACTTTGGAATTTTCTCTGATTCCATCTCCTTTGTGAAGCCTTGACCCTGAACTCTCCTTAGACAGAACAAACAGCTGTATTTTACAAAATGTTTCACCACCTTTTTCAGACTTCTGTGATTACACACATTATGCTTTGTCTTTATCTTTTACACTTGTTTTCTTTTACATAGTGACAAGTTTGTTGTCTTTCTTTTCAACTAGTCCATGAGTTCCTGAAGCTCAGGATTTGACCTTTATATTTGCATTTCTGGAGCCTGGAATGTCACTTAGTATATAGTATATGCTCAAGGAATATTTTCACTGGCCAGCTGGATTCACATATTTTTTCCTATAAGTGTACCATATTAATAGCTCCTGAAATAGCTCTGTCTGCTTGACTTCCCTGTGCCACACTCAGCATTCATTTCCCAGAATGAAACTAGGTCACATCTGGGACACATGAATCGTTTTAAGAAAAGTTTCATCTGAAATACAAACCCCCCTGAGTGTATATCAAATATAATCAAGCTGATCTTGCCAAAAAAATTGTAAGTGATTAAAACTTTATTTCATTGTTACATTTTTTTCATTATTACTTTTTTACTTCATTCATTAAGCTTATAGTAACAGAATGATTTACACATGTTGAAAATCAAAGCAGGATAATATAGCAAAAGAAACACGAAACATTGTATTTTATGAATCTTTTTTCTTAAACTTCTCAGAACGGTGGTTATTTGATATTTGGTTATGAGAACAACTTGTGCAAAAAGGATCTAAGGTATCTCTGCTGTCCTACAAAAAACTTGCAATAAAAAGGCTCTGAGGGAGCCTCTCCTGACACTAATAACAACTAGAATACTTTCATAAGCAAAGCACACCAAATGATCTGACTTTGGTAGTTTCTAGGACCAAAAACAGAATTTTCTGGATATCCACTATGTTAGCATTCTGTTACTGAAACAAATACCTGAGGTGATTAACTTATTAACGGGATTGCTTTGTCGCACAGTTTTGAAGTTTTCAGTCTGTGAGCAGTTGGCCCTGTTGTTTTGGGGCCTGTGGGTAGTGTGTATTGGAGCAAAGCCTTTCCACCTCATGGCAAGGAATGGAGACAGCACAAGAGACCATGCCCCGCCATCACCTGTATGCCCCTAATGACCTAAAACTCTACAGGGATAGGCCCCACCTCTCAAAGATTCCACCACCCCCCAATATTGCCAAGCTGGGGGCTGAGACTAACACATGGGCCTCTGGGAGACATTCAACATCCAAACTTAGCACCCATATACTTGTGCCTGTGTAAGACACTGGGAATGATACACTTTGTGGCTTCTTGTTTCTTTTTCTCTTCATTTAAGTCATTCCTAAACTTGATTGTGTGTGCATATGCACACATAGATGTCTGTGCATGGGATGCAAAATACTTTCTTTCTGATGGAACATCATTTGAAAATTTTAAATCACTCCAGAAATGGATAGTTGTGTGAGAACACCAGCCACTCCATTAATTTTTGTTTATGACTGATCATCTCCATCGTACAACCAACTTACATTAAATTACACAAAGAAATACCACATTCACCATTGCTCTTTAAATTTTATTCAGACCTAGGACAACATTTTACATTGTTGTTGTTCAGGCTAATTGAGCTGATTAATTCTGATGTCCCTTTTTGTTATGTTCACATTCTGAGCTGGCAGAATGGGTAAACTGATGGAAAGGATCCTAATCCCATGTCTCAGATTTTGGTGACACTTGGTCTTCTCTGCTTTATCTGCCTCATACTCTTTTCTTTAGATTTATTAGCGTTCATTGATTATCTGCCATAAAAGTGCCCAGCCCTGTGTTGGCCTACAGTAGGAGTTCAAAAATGGGACTCTACTCCCTTCACTCCAACTTTGCTGTAAACATTTATTGTATCAGTCAGGGGCCTGGCAAAATATAGAATTCACACTCACATTGGGCTCTCTTGAGAATTTAATGAAGGCACCATACGTAGAAGTATGAATGGGACTGAGGAAACCTGCAAGTAATCCTAAGGCACCCAGGGATGGCAACATAAAGGAGCCTACTCATAGGCCAAAAAGAAAAAGAGGAGGTAGCCATGTTCTTGGGGCTTGGCGAGAGCTGGCATTGTGAATGCAACTCATCAGGAGTTGTCATAAAGGGAGATGCTACAATTAGACCTTCTGCCTTGATGCAGGGGCAAGAGGATGTGTCCTTTTGGCTGAACCAAAAAGGAAGCCAAAGGCAAAGGGAGGCTGGATCAGGAAACAAGAGGACAAAGGAGCAGAGCCAGTGCCATTTGCAAGGCCAGGACCTAGAGTGGGGCAGGGAAATAACTGCAATGAATCTACGTAATTCAAAGCAAAAATAAAGAATATAACCACCTTATCACTTAACTTCAGAATAATTCACAAAGGAGCATGTGTCAGTCAGCTTTCCATCCCTATAACAAATACTTGAGAAAATCAACTTTAAGAAGCAAAGGTTCATTTCTGACTCACAGTTTTGGAGGTTTTTAGTTCCTAATTGGCCCCATTACTTGGGGCAAAGAAGCACACCCTGATGGGATTGTGTGACAGAGCAAAACTATTCACTTCATGGTTGGGAACTGAAAGAGAGAGGAGATCTGGATACCACAGTCCCCTAATGAACCAGACCTCCCACTAGGTCCCACACCTCTTAATGTGCCCACCAGTTCCCAATAGTTCTGGGAACTAATCATTTGCCATATAGGAGACAACTAAGATCTGAACTATTGCACAGCTTTATTATCCACATTTGGCAAATGAAAACATTGGGATAATCAAGTTAAATAAATTGTAGAAAGTCAGACGGCTACCAAATGGCAGACTGAGGACTACAATTTATGTCTTCTATACTTTTATGCCAAAATGTTTGTGTTTCATTTTCCTTGTATAACCTGCCTATTTTTTTTACATCATTTGAATCTACCAAATAATCATACCTTCCATTTTTAATACGATTATTAAGAAATTCAGAATCAAAGTTTAAGCCCTCTTTGGTCAGTATATAGAGTTTAATAGCGTCCATTTAGTAGTGACCTTACTTTACTATTTATCTAACTTTCCTTTTGCCTCAATATCTTTGTCTTACTATGTTACCTGTATTTTCTTCTATGTCTTTTTTGAAGAAGTAAAGGATAGATAAATGAATAAATGACTAACTGGTCCTGTACTTCATCTTTCTTTTTCCTAATGAAGGGCCATTACTGTCACTGTGCTGGGGTTGCTAACCACGTAGACTCATAATGGAACATACCTATCCATGAGCTTTGCTTTGGAATGGGTTTCACATCACAGTCTCTTTTTATAAGTGCCCACAGCAACCACTATGGATCAATTAGTATTGACAGAGGAATTGAAATTCATTTGCTATGCTTGGTGTAACCAGTAAATTAACTGATAATAATACAAGGTCTTTGGAATATGAAGCCCTATGGAGAGTGGCTTCTAAGTTTATAGAGAATATCATGCAAGACTTTTACTTTTACTCAGGTTCCTTGTAGGTAATGAGAATTATTTTTGTCTGCTTCTCATTCTTCAGGTACTTTAACAAAAGACAGATGTGAATATGTGAATGCACTCTCAAATAATTAATTTTTCCTTTCCAACTTTG
Organism: Urocitellus parryii; assembly: GCF_045843805.1. Taxonomy (NCBI): domain Eukaryota; kingdom Metazoa; phylum Chordata; class Mammalia; order Rodentia; family Sciuridae; genus Urocitellus; species Urocitellus parryii. The sequence goes on along the minus strand of NC_135541.1, from coordinate 42,122,156 downwards.
TGGCATTATTCCAAGGATATCTCAATGGTTGTTAATAAAAATTGCTGTGCAATTTCGTTTTGTCATCCTAGATAAAGGCCTATTTGGCTTTATTAATATCATTAGTTTCACTAAAGCTGTAGGGTCACAGTTCCATTATCTAATATCCTAAGCAACACTATAACATATTCAGAAGACAGTGGAATTCATTTAAGCAATTCAAGACTTGGATTCCATTCAAAACCATTTAATGAAATTCCCAAAGCACCTTTTTAAAAGAAGCTTCACCTATGAGATTATAATGATTCATACCACTATAAAAATAAAAATATTATCAATGGTAGCAATTTCTTACACTTTTATAAATATTTGTAGATTTTAATGTGTTTTTATATATCTTATTTTATAACCCAAACTAAAACTTTAACAAGTTTCCTTTTAACATATGTATATAATATGTATATAATCAAAGGATGAGCTTGATTTAGTGGGGATAACATCCAAAGTGGCTATTCTTTAACTAAATTTGCCCACTTTCTACTCTGGTGTGAAACCCAGGCATATTGGCCTGCAAACTTCAAGCACAACAGCTCTGCCCTTGCTCAAGCGGATAGGCTGGGTACTTCCTCTTCTTCCCTCAAGCTGAGTTTATGAGACTCTGACATTGACACAAATACAACTATTTTTGCTTCAGAAACATCCTGTTCCGTGACAAGATAGGAATTAAAATTAAGAAAATATCCAGGATTCTGATCCTCTTGGATCTAGAATCTTCCTGGATATGGTTCTTTTCCAAGTTATTTCACTCCTCCAATTGTCTCAAAGATGAACAATGAATATTTGATGATGTATTTACATTTTAAAAATTGCCTTCCCACATGTCACCTCATTATATTTCCATATCAGTCTGTATAGCAAATATGATTCAGTTTCCCATTGAAGATACTAAGGTTTTGGCATCCCAAGCCAGATAAGCTCTAGGAATTCAGTTGGTCCAGTGGTGCCAGAGTCATTGATGTTTATCATTTATTATGGATTCAAAAAATATGTGGCCAGGAATGATTGTGCATGCCTATAATTCCAGCAATGCCAGGGGATGAGGCAGGAGCATTGAAAGTTCAGCGAGCCTCAGCAACTTAGCAAAACCCTCAGCAACTTAGTGACTCTGTCTAGAAATAAAAAATAAAAAAGGACTTGGGAGGTAGCTCAGTGGTAAAGTACTCCTAGGTTTAATTCCCAGTATCCCCACTTCCCCAAAAAGGTCTGATGTTTGTCTCTGTGTGGACAACCTAATGCCAAAGATTGTGGTGGATTAAAAAGGTATACAGGACATGTCACCTCAGTATGTATCCTTTTTGTTCCAGGAATAATTTGAGGACATGATACACTGTCTTATGTCCGGATCCCTCCCAGATATTGTTTTGTCTCTACTTAGAAGAGTCCTCTGAGCTTTTCAAAACTCTTCACTTCTTTAAGCTCCATGGAAGGAGTATCAGGCCTGTATCCATTCTTGTGTTCCCTGTTGCTAGCTCAGTGCATTGTTCATGGCGAATGCTCGAATGCTCGGTAAGTAGGTAAGTATTTGTTGAATCGCTGAACTCAAGTCTATTATCCTATTGTCTCTTGAGGCCCCTTTAGTAATTACAGTTCCTTGCTGCCCCTGTTGTAATCACAGCTCACATTTCTCTTGCTCTTGGAGTCCTCACCACTGTTTCAATTTTTCTGAAATAAACTCTTGGAAAAAAAAAGAAAAATAGAAACTCTCAGAAGTCTTTCCCATGACCATTTGTATTGAAACTCCATCTGGGACCACTGTCAGTCCAAATAGGAAGAGTCAATCAGAGTCAGCACTAGGAATAAAACATAAAGCCTGAGAGTATCCACCACTTTGAAAACAAAACTAACCAATGTCCTCTGGCTTTTCTGTCTAGAAGTGGTAAAATTATAATCTGTGTCCTATTTTCAAACCCAGAGTTTCAGCTCTATCATTTAATATTAACATTCAGTCTATAATATATCTATTACAAAATTAGAATAAGATTATTGTTTCCAAAATGAATAAAAAGTAAACTTGAAGAAAGGTTTATTTGGAGGAAGCATAACATCATTATCACACTCTGATATTGTTACGCAGACATAAGAATTATTGTGTACATTTTTAAACCTGAGAAACATTGTTGCCATCATTGTCTTCTAGTCAAACATCTGTACATTTCTCACAGTGCCTGGCAGGTAGTATGTGTTTGGTAAAAGTTTTTGAATGAATGAAAACATAGGCTGACTGATATCTGACAAGAATTTTATGGTGTGCAAAGTCATTATTTCATTTGAACCTTATAACAAGGTAGAAGAGTGATTACCACTGACTGTACCTTAAAAATGAAGAGTGCCCAGAGGGATTAATTAACTTATGTAAGTTCACACATAGCTAGTATGTGCCTTTCCAACCCAAGTCTTATGACCCCAAGTCCCAAAGCTATTCTGGCTCCACTTTCAAACTTAAATTTATGTATGGTAGAAAGACTAAGAATGCCTTAACATTTTAAATGGCACTCAATATATTTTTAAAATATCAAAATGAAAATACCTAATTATTTAAAATTAGAGAATTATAAATATAAATAGACATGCACACCATTAAAAATAAACTTAGGACCTGAAAATATTTTAATAATTTGCTTAGGGCTAAAATGAGAGGAAAGCATGGGGTGTGTGGAACAAAAGCAACCGTGCTGTTAAAAAGCTGTCATCATCTCTTAGTACAAATGAGTGAATAATTACCACAAGAGTCAAGGAAAAATAAACCATAATTAAGCAATGGTTGTAACAGTGTTCCTCTGGGGGATAATTATTTGTCTTTATTGCATTCTAACAGTGCTGCTCTGCAGATGATATAAAACCTTCTATTTTCATTTTTATAGTTATATTTAGTCCATGCTTTAAAAAAAACCCATGCTTTTAATAAACAGATTGCTCTCTTAATGTGCTTTGCACTTAGTAAACCTTTAGATTATTGCACGAGACACTACAAACACTTAAAAATAACCATTGCCTCATTATTTAACAAGAATAACAGATTGTTGTTTATGCATTTGGTCCAACAATCAATAAACATTTAATAACTTTGCCATCACTAAAGCAATTCAGGAAAACAGAACCACCTCAGGAGCTTCACGTTACTGGAATCCTCATGCTGGGGCTGTCATCCGTGTGCTAAAGAGAAAATTCCTTCGCTGAGTGGTAGGTTGAATGGTCTTATTTCTTTGTTAATTTTTACAAAATTTAAAACTACCCTAATTTCAAAAAGAAATTAGATTGCCTTACAATGAAAATACAAGTACAATAAAATAATAATATTGTACTCTAAAAGCTGCCAATCAGTGAAAGAAAACTAACTTTAAATTTTTATTTTTATTTTTCATAAACACACGGTAATTGTATATATTTATGGAGTACAGTGTACATGAATACAATGTGTAATGATCACATCAAGGTAATTGACATGAATATATATCATTTTTTTGTACTGGGAACATTTAAAATTCTCTTTTTTTATTTTTTAAGGGATTTATTTTTAAAAATACATTGTAAGATATTCATAATATAGTATTTCTTATAGTGTAAAAATAGGCATTGTGAGCAAGAAACAGACATTTGTGATTTAACAACATGAGATTTTTTTTTAAATGACTGTAGCCATATGTAATCAATACTAACTAATGGAAGATAATGAGATTCAGAGAGGTTGAGCAACTTGTATAAGTCCACACAGCTAGTAAGGAATGGAACAGGGCTTTGGGCCTGTTCTAATTTAAAAATCTGACTTGTTAGCCAGGGTAGGCTGTTAAGTTGCAGTAACAATTTATACCAAACTCTCAGAGGCTTCGCATAATAAAGATGTTATTTCTTACTCATGTTAGATCTTCTGTACCTCAGGGGCTTTTCAGGGCCATTGTTGTTCCTGTGGTATTTTAGACAAATTCGGTGGCTCTGATTTGGAAGCTCTACATCTCAATGTGAAGCTTCCATATTTGCTCTGGCAAAAGAAGAGAAAGACTGGGAATGACACAGAATGCTTTCCTACCTCAGCCTGGAGGATTGCCCATCACTTACTGCTATGGTTTAGATGTGGTGTCTCCCAAAAACTCACGTGTGAGACAGTGCAAGAAGGTTTGGAGGAGAAATGATCCTGATGGGATTAACTGAGTAGCAACTGGAGGCAGGTGGGTTGTGGCTGTAGGAAGTAAAATTCTCTTTACTAGATATTTTGAAATATTCAAATAATTGTTGTCAGCCATGGTTATCCTACTGTGCTGCAGAACGTTAGAAGTTACTTGTCCTGTCTAACTGCACCCCTGTACCCATTAATCATCCTGTGCTATACCCCACTTAATCCCATTAGTATGCAAAGTATTGGGGTGTATGCCAGTGTCTAAAAGCCACATAGGGGCTAGAACACACAAGTGGACACAGATGGCCCCTATCTGTATCTAAGGGCTGTGTAGGTGACTTCACAAAGCCTTTGGTGGACTACTTACTCAGAAGGTCAGTCCATCTGCTTCCTAGAACTGAGAGTAGATGGGCTGAGCTGAGCGTCTGCTTTCCATGACCTCAGTAGGTTGAGCTTCTGAGAACAGCCTGCTCAGCTGCTTCTTGGGATGGTAGAAGCATGACTGGGACCACCTGGTTGCTTCTTACGGGGCTTCTGTAGACAGGACCACTCAGGAAATTCTGCTCAACTGCACCTCTTCAGGCTGAACTACTCAGGGATGTTTGCATGACTGCTCCTGGAGAATAAGGGTGCAGGGCTTCCTGGCTATTTTCTGGGTCCAAGGGAAGATGGGTGGGCCACCTTAGTGTTTCTGGGGCAGCAAGAGAATGGGTGGGACTTTCTAGCTGCTTCCAGGGCCAAAGATGAGTAGGTGAAGCCATGTGGTTGCTTCTTGAACAGTGGGAAAGTGGGCAGGGCTGCTTCCCTGAAAGAACCTAAAGCATTTTGGTTCCTAACACTATTCTTCCACAAAAGAAATGAGTTCTTTAGGAAGTGGCTGATCGTAGGGTGGGGGCAGAAAAACACAAGCTAAGCCTGGAGCAGGTGATGATGACAAAAAGCAGAAAAAGGCTTAAACAAAATGGAAATGTGAAAAGGACAAAACAATTAACCTGAGAAAGCTCCCAAAGACCAAAGTTGTAACAATTTGTGTAGCAAAATAAATAGTGACAGTACTGGATTATAACCTAAAGAATAAAACAAACTTCCATGAATCCATACTGATATAAATGGTCAAAAAAAAATGGGAAAGAAAGGACAAATATTCTCTGCAGAATTTTAAGTGATAAATGTAGTTACTCCCTCCTCCAGGAGGTAGAGCTTAATTCTCATCCGTTCGAGTATGGGCTGGACTTAGTACTCACTGCTAATAGAATCTGAAAAGTGAAAAACACTAACTTTGCAGCAGAGAAATACAGCACACATACCTTAGCCAAATGATTAATTCCAACTCACCTGATGACTCATATATAGCATGCATTCTTGACCTGATGTTATGAGAAGGGCACATCACCTGTTTGCTATTCAGCCCCAAATTCTTGGGTCCAGTCTAATTACAGAAACACATCAAACAAAACCAACTTAAAGATGCAGGTGGCATAGCAATACCAGACCTTGAATTATACTACAGATCTATGGTAACAAAAACAGTATGGTTTTGGCACAAAACAAACAGGAAGACCAATGAAATAGAATAGAAGACATAGATGTGAACTCACATAAATATTGTTACTTCATACTAGACCAAGGTGCCAAAAACATATATTGAGAAAATATGGCCTCTTCAACAAATGGTTCTGGGAAAACTATATTCATATGTAATAGAAAGAAATTTAACCCCTCTCTAACCCCACACAAAACTCGACTCAAAGTGGATCAAGTATTAGACCAGAAACCCTGCACCAGATGGAAGAAAAAGTAGACTCAACTCTTCATCATGTGGACTTAGGAACTGACTTCCTCAATAAGACTCCTAAAGTGCAAGAAGTAAAATCAAGAAACAATAAATAGAATGATATCAAACTGAAAAACTTCTTCACTGCAAAGGAAACAATAAGAATATGAACAGAGAGCCTACAGAATGGGAGAATCTTTACAGCCTGCACTTCAGATGGAGCTTTAATTTACAGGATATACAAAGAACTCAAAAAACAACACCAAGAAAACCCAAATAACCCAATCAATAAATGGGCAAAATACTTGAACAGATACTTTACAGAAGAAGAAATCTGAATGGTAAAAAAATATATGATGAAAAAATGTTCAATATCTCTAGTAATTAGAAAAATGCAAGTTAAAACTACCCTGAGTTTCCATCTTACTCCAGTCAGAATGGCAATTATCAAGAATACAAGTAACAATAAATGTTGCCAAAGATGTGGGAAAAAGGTACTTGCATACATTGCTGATGGGACTGCAAATTGGTGCAACCACAATGGAAAGCATTATGGAAAGCATTATGGAATACTACTCAGCCATTAAGAAGAGTGGAATCATGGCATTTGACAGTAAATGGATGGAACTGAAGAATATCATTCTAATTGAAATAAGGTATTTCCAAAAAACCAAAGACCAGATATTCTCTCTGATATGTGGATGCTAACCCACAACATGTGAAGGTGGGTAGGGAAGAACAGAAGTATACTGAAATAGATAAAGGGGAATGAGTGAAGGGACGGGGAAGGGGAATAGGAAGGACAGTAGAATTAATTGAACATAACTTGTATTTGAATACATGTCCAGGGTAACTCTGCATCATGTACAACCACAAGAATAGTATCCTCATTAGAATCAGTTACACCCTGGGTATGTATAATATGCCAAAATAAACTCCACTGTCATGTATATCTAAAAAGAACAAATAAAATAAAATGAAAAACAACTTGAGGGATTTTCTACAAAACACCTCATCCATGCTTTCCAAAAGTGTCAAGATCATAAAAAACAAAAGTGGGAGAAACTGTCACAGATTGGAGGAGACTGAGGAGATGTGATGATTCAATGCCACGTGTGCCCTGCACTAGATTCTGAACTACCAAAATGACATTAATGGACAAACAGGTGAAATGCTGTTAGAATGTGTAGTTAAGTCTGTAATATTGTATCCACGTTAATTTCTTAGTATTAATAAATAGTGTATGGTTGTGTGCGATGTTATTGTTGGGGAAACCTAAGGATATATGGGAATTCTGTATCATTTGAAGCTCTTCTGCAAAATTAAAAGTATTGCAAGATGAAAATTTAAAAACATTCTTCCCCTTAAGCAGGGATGATCTCTCTAGTGGTCTCTACTGTATGTCCATTTATAGAACAGTGATGTATGGGGGATGAAACTTGGTTCCAGAGCCTGGGTGCATTTCTGGCTCTGCCACTTAGGAGATGTTACTGCAGTGTTTCTTAAGCACTCTTTGTCTCAGTTTTCTGACCCATAAAGGAAAATAACGTGGTTGTGAGATTTGGAGGGCTTAATATATGTAACACACACACAATAATGCAAGGCTAGTTATTATTGATAGAGTTCCTACTTGATACATTGTTGTTAGATGAGTGAATGAATGATGTAAGGTCTTTGGCCAAGAGTGAGTGAGGCTTCAGTTCAAATCAGGGAGAGTGAAGACACACTGCAGGATACATATTTGCAATGGAGTGGAGGCTCCAGGAGGCACAGTTGATGCCTTGGCATGATGATGGCAGAAGTGTGAGGATAAATTGTGAATGAAGCAAGCACTTTATGGAAGTGTAGATGAAGGCTGTGTTCTGACTAACAGTGCAGGTTGATAAGGAATATCGAGGAGTCTCCCAGACTTTCACGGACACAGCCATGCCTGTTCATTTGCACATGGCCTGTTTCTGGTTATATGTCACAGTGTAGAGTAGAGCAGTATTGACGGAGACCTTATGATATGCAACATGAAAATATTTGCCATGTGGCTTTTTACAGGAAAAGTTTGCTGAGCTCTCCTTCATAACTGTGCTGCTTGTGACTAAGTCCAAAGAATTAAGAACATAGCCCCCTCCAGTGGTAAGTCCTCACTCTTTCTAAGCTGTTTCAAAAAGTCAAGAGGGTGAAGTCCAAGGAGTGGGATAGTTGGGCCTACCACTAAACTACACCCCAGTTTGAGAAAAATTTAAAGTATAAATAAATAGATAACATCAAAAAAAAAAAAGAAAGAAAGAAGAGAGAGAAAAAAAACCAGCAGCCCATTAGCCCATTCACCCTTTCTGTTTTGCTTCTTTCTTCATGAGCCTTCAGCTCTTTCCTCCTCTCCTAACCATAGGACACTACCATTCATGTAGTTCAAATGGGGCATTGTCTGTCTCCTGTCACTAATATTTTAAAAACCTGAGCTGCAGCTCAGCCCAAAATATCTTTCAATACATATAGGTGGTTGTTTAGAGTTACTTACCAGGATGTAACTTGGAATGAATTATTCAGTCTTTTGGAACCTTGGTTTCCTCATGTATAGAACAGGGATATTATTTACCTTTAGGGTTATGAAGATGAGGTGAGACAATGAAGGTTCCTGGAACATAATTTGCATCCTCATGGGTGGTTCTTATTATTGTTGCTGTTAGTGAGTACAAAATAATGGTTAAGAATCCTAGATATCCTGTGTGATCTTGGGCAAATAATATAAACTCTCTGTGCTGTATTTTCTTCATCTATAATAGGGAGGTAACAGTACTAACCATTCAGAGCATAGCCTTCCCTGGTAATTATCCCAAATTAGCTACTATTATTATCGGTTATTCTCATTGGTACAAGGATTGTCATATTGTGGAAAACAAGATTTGCGCTTAAAGTGTAGTATGAGAAATAATAATTTTTAAAATACTGAGTTAAATTTTCATACAGCTGCATAAAATTTGTGGGGAGAATAAGATAGTAAGAGAAGAATGCAAAGGGGACACATTGTTATCCAATTCTGCACTTATATTCATAAAGCTTTTTGTTTTTTAACTACCTCCTTACCAACTCAATCACCTTTATAACAAAGTCAACTTTGTATATACAGTTATTTCCTGTAGGTTTTATAACCTCCCAGAATTTCCTTGTAAATCCTTCTACTAAAAAGGGCAGGTGATATCAAGGCCAAATACGTGTTCCTGGCATAAATAGCAGGAAGTCTACCAAGTGTTTGTTATAAGAAGAGTGGGATTGAAACATATGCTTGAATACATATAAGCACAATATGTTCTCCAGCTCAATAGAGCACCTGTGTAGAACAGTTAAACCCTCCAGTAAGACTGGCAGCCATTAGGAAGTCAAACAACAATAAGTGCTGGAGAGGATGCGGGGAAAAGGGCACTCTTGTTCATTGCTGGTGGGACTGCAAATTGGTGCAGCCAATTTGGAAAGCAGTATGGAGATTTCTCGGAAAGCTGGGAATGGAACCACCATTTGACCCAGCTATTCCCCTTCTCGGTCTATTCCCTAAAGCCCTAACAAGAGCATGCTACAGGGACACTGCTACATCGATGTTCATAGCAGCTCAATTCACGATAGCAAGACTGTGGAACCAGCCTAGATGCCCTTCAATAGATGAATGGATAAAAAAAAATGTGGCATTTATACACTATGGAGTATTACTCTGCATTAAAAAATGACAAAATTATAGAATTTGGAGGGAAATGGATGGCATTAGAGCAGATTATGCTAAGTGAAGCTAGTCAATCTTTAAAAAACAAATACCAAATGACTCCTTTGATATAAGGGGTGTAAACAAGGACAGGGTAGGGACGAAGAGCTTGAGAAGAATATTTACAGTAAACAGGGATGAGAGGTGGGAGGGAAAGGGAGTGAGAAGGGAAATTGCATGGAAATGGAAGGCGATCCTCAGGGTTATACAAAATGTCATATAAGAGGTAAGGAGGGGTAAGTCAAGAGAATACAAATGGAAGACATGATTTACAGTAGAAGGGGTAGAGAGAGAAAAGGGGAGGGGAGGGGAGGGGAGGGGAGGGGGGATAGTAGACAATAGGACAGACAGCAGAATACATCAGACACTAGAAAGGCAATATGTCAATCAATGGAAGGGTAACTGATGTGATACAGCAATTTGTATACGGGGTAAAAGCGGGAGTTCATAATCCACTTGAATCAAACCGTGTAATATGATGTATTAAGAACTATGTAATGTTATGAACGACCAAAAAAAAAAAAAAAAAAAAAAAGAACAGTTAAACCATATGTTTTAGAAATTATACCTTATGAATTACTACGTAGATGTCAAAAGGGAAATGCACATTTGCACACACAGAAAAAAACAAACACATGCTTGGCATTAAAATAACCATGTTTTTTTTTTCAAATCCTTTTTACTGTAACAAGTTTTTATCTTGTACCATACGCAAAAACTTTCAAAATCACTAAATAGACTGAAAATCTTTAAAAGTATATTGTCAAAAGGATGATAGCAAAATTTTTATATAAGGTTGGAATTTAAATTAGCACTTTAATGCATCTCATGAAATTTAGTATTAGGAACTCCATGTGTCACAAAATTGCTAATGTTACCTATATTATCCGTTGATACTGCCTTGATCTTGAGGAAAGAGCTTTTCACTCTTTTAGTCAAAGACTTGATAATATGTCAAGGTGTCTGTGTTATATGCATGCATGGGTGATTAGGGATAGGGTATGCACACGGAAGGCTTGACTTTTTGGTGGAATTGTGCAATCCACATGTCAACTTGATGACTACCTGTCTGTATTTCTTATTGAGGCAATAACAACTATCAAACAAGCCACTGTCAGGTGGTTATCATGGTTTGCAGTTAAACACCATTCCCACCGATACACATTCTCTTGGGAAATCCTGTAATACAATAAGAGGGTCCCCTCCTAGTTACTTGTGAGATTGAGAGCTTGACACATGCCAGTCTGGAAAAGGATCACAATGGGCTGGGACCAAGGGGAGTTTAAATTGGCTACAAGATGTACTCTAAGCAAGACCCAGCCAGCTGCTCTGCTGTTGGGAAATTTAGCCTCCACGTAAGTCAAGGTGGATATAATGGTATGAGGTGTACCAGTTATGAGGAGTACAGTTAGGATGGGTTAGATTATGCTTCGGTAAGAAATAAAATTAAAATTTCAGTGGTTTCATCAACAAAGGCGCATGGCAGTGCTGCTCCATGTCCATGGGTTAGTGGCAGCTCTTTTCAGAGCCATCCTCACTGTGGCACCCAGACTGAGGAAGGGTCCCCACCTGGAACATGGCTGGTTGTTGTGTAAGAGCAAAGAAAGCTCTGGGGATTCTCACACTGGCAATCAAAGGCTTGGTCCAGAAATAACAATAATCCTTCCCACAGTTCACTAAACAGAACTGGTCATAAGATCTCGTAACCACAAGGAGGCCAGAGGATGAAACACTGTCACATGGAGTGGAGCCGGAAAGAACTCAGAGCACATCTTCCATTGCAATCACTCACAGCCGAGTGGCTGGCAATACAGTAGATGTTTCTAGTCAGAAACGATGCTTGAAGACTGTTGGATTCTCTCTGGGAGTTTGCATTGGGCTAAAGCAAGGCTCAAATTGGTGTTGGAAGAATTCTAGGGAACTGGATTTGGCCCCTGAGGGAGAGAGTTGGTAAGAGCTAGATAATATATCAGGATTCCATCTAAGTCGCCTTTCATGTAACATTTGGCCCCTGGAGGGAAACTGAAGGGTAAATTAGATACTTCTGGTTTTTCTGTTGCTGGGCATAGATCGATAAGCTTCCCAGATGGCTTAAAGTGAGATAGGGCTTTTTGAGGTAAAGTAGGGTGGGAGAAATGATTTATAAGCCAGAGGGGCAGAAAGGAGAATTTAACCTATGGTTGAAGTATGGCCAAGTTTCTACCCAGGGAGATGGTATTTTGAAATTCAAATTGAAAGGGATAGTGGAGCTAGAAATGAAGAGGTCTGTAAATGAGGCCTGAGTCCAGGAAGGCTATGGGTAGAAGAGAGTGTAATGAGAGGCATGCGCCTTGATAAGTGACTTAGGCATAATATAGCGAATCCTATCAGGGGAACCAATATCTATCTTTTCTTTTGTGCCTGATGGAAGTGTAATGTGGCAATTTCAAGGAGTCAAGCCAAATTAGGCAAACATGTTTGTATTTTAAGGGAGAAAGCTGTGATTTGGAGCTTTCTCCAAAAATGGATGCTCAGGGCATAGTGAAAGAAGTACCAATTCCAGATCCACTGGCAGGGAAGGTTTGGGGTTTTTCCGAACTGTTATACTGCCTGCCTTGGCCCAGGCAACCTCCAAAATGGGGTAGAGCTGAGTCTGCAGGCAAAAGACCTTCAGTGGCTGCAGCTTTGCAGAGCTATGAAAGGCAGGGCTGGCAATGTTTCAACTTTCATCATTTCCAATTGAACCGTTGAAGACACAACTATACATAACAGGCATCCCTGGGCTGGCTGTAGTGCCCACCAGCTGTGGTGCTCCTTGGCACCTGGCACTAGTTTTCTGTGGTTGTTAGTTATTTTTCCATGTATGTCCCTTCTCTGGGCTTGTTGTTCAGTGACAGGAACTATCCTATCACTCTTGATAGAGTAATATTTCAGTAATGGTTGACTGTTATTGATGTAAGAGAAAAAGTTTACCTGTAGAAATTGGATATATAATCATCCAACTTGACTGTATCTATGCTTCTAGAAGTTCTATAAAATGATTGGTTCAGGAGAAAACTTGGTGTTTGTTGTATTTCTACTTGATATGGAGCATCATATTGTCCCATTGAATCCTCCTGTTAGCCATGAGGCAGATTTTCTTTTCTCCATGTTTATGTCTACAACACAGAAACTGATACTTTAACTCGCTATGTGTGAATTCATGCCCCGTGTAGTAAGTAGTGAAGTGTAAGTAGTGAAGCTGTGATTTGAAGTTAGGACTCAATGATTCCATGGCCCAAGGCTTTCTCTCTTTACCACTGCTTGCCAGTAGAAATAGTACAGTACTTTGATCAACCAATGAGAATCAGAAAGGGCCTTCTGGATAATTATACATGTTAACAAGGGGAAGCACAGAAGAGAGAGCAATTAGCAAACTAATGAATCATCCTCTGTTGCACAAATAAGCTTAATTGAATTTATTTAGGGAGAAGCAGCAGAGTGGTCCTGCATCTGTGTTCCAGCTACATAATCTTGGACCAGTTACTTAAACTCTTGGAGATATGTTCTTTTTTTGTGTGTTTGTAAAATGAGATCCCACTCTTTAAGGCCTACCTCACCTTACTATGAGAAGCAGAAAAGGTAATGTATGTACAATGAATAAAGAGAGTAAAGAAATATTCAAATGGGAGACATCATTTAGGCATGATTATGGCTAAATAACAGACATTAATGAATAAAACATTTTGCATTTCAAGCACATATTAAAATTGTACAGTAAGGAATCAGTCTCAGCCTAGATTTTAATAAGAAAAACATCTCTAATCCAGGTTTAAGGCATGACTTAGGCAAATAAAAATTAGATCTTTAGAAGCATTTATGCTAATAGCAATTTTAAATGATTTTCTGTGCAGAATGGAAATTGACCACAAAATTAATGGGTGAGTTAATGCTAAATTGAGAAGCCTGACTTTATTAGCAGAAGTCTTTGTTTTTATTTAAGTTACTTTAGTGTTACAGATTTAATAGAACTGCCAAATATTCAGGAGTCCTGAGAGAAACATCCTTTCTTAAAGATGTACTTTTTAAGTTCTCCCTTAAGAAATCATAAAAGGGGGGGAAAAAGCTTTTTATATTCAAGAGGCTTCCTATTACTGTCAATAGCAGTTAAGTATATTTATGGAGACACGAGACAGCACAAAGATTCTTCTGTAATCCATCAGAAGTTCCATCTTAAGTATAATTACATTACACAGCTCTGCTCAGTCATTAGTTTCTTGTTTAGCGATAATGTCCTTCATTTTAAATTCTTTGATGGTAATTATTTGTAACTACGTCCTGAATTCTAAAAGTATTTGTACTAAAGCCCCAGTGAACAATGAGTATTTCTGAACAAGGATGCAATTGGTTTCCCATAAGACATTATGCAGGAAATGATCTGTAACAGCATTGCAAATTTGCAAAGAATTTCTGAGCTTGAGCTACAAACCAAACCAAAATGAATGTGTTTATCATGTGTGTAACGTATGCAATAAAAAAAAAAGCAAGACATTAGATACAAGGCATGATTTTTGTAACCCTAAGTGACCAAATCACATTTTAAAGTTTTTGATAGTTGGTTAAGTGAAGGCACATTAACACATACCAGAGATTGTTTGACCTGAAAGTGAGAGCTCCTTGATATTTTTTACTTCTGGGATTCTTTTTGCAGAAAAATATCTTGTGTTTGTGTATGTGTTCACTTGTTGAGCACCCATTGTGAATCAAGAACTGTTCAGGTGCAGGGAACAAGGTCCTAAGAGAGTCTGTGTCCTCCAACAGCTCACAGGCCAGTGGCCAAGGGACTAAATGAACCAGAATGACTTGATTATCCTCAGGGCAGTGAGAAATAGCAGATCCTGTTATTATTAAAGCAGAAATGTCCCAGCTTGCTACCCTTGCCTGCTGACTTGGACCTAGTAAAAGATGGAAGTTTCCAGGGATGTCTTTGAGACTTACATTCCCTAATTCACCTGGCAACAATGGAACCATGCTCTGAATATAAAGACCAACTGCTTGATCTGGAGTCCTTGAGAAGGGGCATCCCTTCCAGATGCCTCATCTAGACTGGCTAACTCCAGCATTGGGTCATATTGTTTACTATACATCTGTAGCACGTCACACCATTTTGTCCTTCTTGTGTTTTCTTCCCCATCTCCCTTCCCCAGCTTTTGTTCCCTTTGGCTCCTTAGTTTGCCACATTTATATTCTTCACATATGGGAAGTGGTTTTGGTCAAAGTTAAAATCCTGTGGTGTGTTCCTTGGCAAAATGATTTGCTAAGTAAGGCTGGCTTCAACTTGAAAGAAAAGCTTTCAGTAGGCAACAAAACAAAAATCCCACAAGCCACCCTGGCCACACTGGAATTCTTAGTCATAAAAGCTAAATATACTTTACATGTGTGCTTAAATAAAGCCTTCTTTCCCAGCATGAGGAGGTGAGTATTGGAGTCATTATGATGTTTGTTATTCAGTTACATAGTGTTATAGAAATCTATACAGATGTTTCCATTTTTCCCCAAACACTTTTACAGTGAGAATGAGAATGTTTTTTTTTTTTTTTTTGAGGGGGGATGTCCCACAGATTTTCCTGGAAGAACAAAGAGAACTATGTAGAAACAATGTTAGTAGAGTGTCTATTACCTGCAAGACATTATTGTCGAAGACCAGCCATGGGCTGTGTGTGTGAGCTGTGAGCATTTTGAGAGCACAAGTGGACTGCGCTAATGTTGTTGCTCTGTCTGGACAGTGCAAGTCTGTGTCCTTTTTGCTCGCTGTGCCTTTTGATCCCACACACCACCTGAGATGTGGGTGTGACTTGCCAAGATGTCAATCAGTCTACTGACCACCAGACATCATGAAGCTAGACTCAACCCTCTGAAACCTGACCCTTTGCCTTATTTGGAAAAACATTCCATTAACTTCCCATTGTGTGTCCTCCCTATGAAAGAATAAAGAGTTCAGGTAGCTCTCTCTCTCTTTTCAACCAACTCCTAATGTCGAGAGCCATCCCGGATATTTGAAAAGGTATTTTTGTGTGCTTGTGTGCTTTCTTCGCTGTTTTATCAGTTATTGATGTAGTCAGATTTTGTGAATCTAGCATAAGTCGCCAGCTCAGTTAGATGGCAATACATTATGCTCAGGTTTTATATACAGTTTTTTACTGAACCTCACCACTAACCCCAGGTTGCAGGATGATCTTGATATTTTTTTACAGATTAACTAACGTGGATCTTTTAGACCTTCCCTCTGTCCAGCACATCAGGCTGGTCAGGTGAAGACTCCTGACCTATCACTTGCAACCAAAAAGCAGGTGATAGGTCAGGAGTCTTCTCCAGCTGTTGACCCCTGAAGTTTGCACTGACACAGATGTGAATTGGAATCCTATCTCCATCACTGCCTGAGTGACTCTGGACAACCTGTTTTATCTTTTTTATACCTCAGATTTCTCCCCTAGATTGTGAGTGTTTTCTATTTCACAATACTGTGGTATGGTTGGAAAGAACAAACAGGGAGGACTTGGAAAATAGTTGGTAATTATTCATTCTTGTGTCCCCACCTTTCCTAACACACAGCGCTACTGTGTCCACCGGTGCTTTATGAGAGCTGGCCCAGGCTTGCCCCGGATTCTGAGTCAGAGCTGATTGGCTTTAACAGTAGAATGAATTGGACATAACTTTCCTATGTTCATATATGAATACACAACCAGTGTAACTCCACATCATGTACAACCACGAGAATGGGAAGTTATACTCCATGTATGTATGATATGTCAAAATACATTCTACTATCATGTAGATCTAAAAAGAACAAATAAAATATGTTAAAAAATAACTGATTGGCTTTAGCAGTGGAAGCTGGTTTGATTCTGGTCCTAACATCTTGCCTAGATCCTGATGCATCTTATTTCTTCTGTGAGGTACTCCTCATCCTTTCTCCTCCCCAGCCCCAGCTCTAATTGGGGTCTAGCTATGCATGAACTAGGCTTCCTCCTGCTGCTGGGCCTGCTGGATATCTCATATCCTTTGGATATTGTACAATGCTGTTGTGGTGCTGCCCTTCACAACTGTATGTGGTCATCCTCAGTGTCCACTACTGTTATTCTGAGCATCTTCTAGCAGCCGGGCCCTAGAATAAGACAGGTTTGGTTCAGGCAAGTGTGCTAGGTGCCATACATGCATGAACTCAATCTTCATTAGAACATGTAAAGTAAGTACTGTTAATACATAGATTTTAAAATAAGAAAATTGAGGCTTACAAAAGACCTTTCTCCAAGTCAGTTAGCAAGAAAGAAGTGAATCCAGCTGTTATGCCATATTGCTTTTCATTTTCTTCTGTCTCCTTTTCTGACTGCTCCTTAGAGCAAGTGGTTTCCTTCATTGCAGCACCTTCTAAAATGCAAGGTTGTTGATTTACCTGGTTACATCTTACTAGACCAAGAGCTCCTTGACTGTAGGAACCAAGTTTTATTTGTTCCTGTACCTCTGTGCTTAGCATAATGCCGGCACACAGAAAGTACCAAAGGATATTTGTTGATTGCATTCCATTGGATTTTTCTTTTCTGTCTGCTGTCTTACTTTGCTGAAGCCTCAGCATATTCTATGCCCAAACTCACCTGAACTGTAATAGCTCCCGAATCAACATTAATTCTTGGGTCTGAAACAATGTGTGAATGAGTATATGTGTATATGTGTGTGTTTAGGTGTTTGCTCTTGTATCAACTGAAACAACTATAGTTTTGCAAACACTTGTCTACCCCAAAATCTTTTAAGCCATCATGTTTATTTAGTTTGTTGTAATCTGGAAACTTTCCTTAGCTTTTTTCTTTATGACATAGTCATTTTTGAAGAATATAGTCCATTAAAGAAAACAGAATGCAGGATGGGTTTTTCTGATATTTCTTTATGATTAGATTCAGTCTGTGCATTCCCAGTCTGAGTGATGCCATTTCTTTCCATGCTATCACATCTGGAGGCACATCATGTCTATTTGCCCATCTGAAGTTAATTTGGATCATCCAATCAAGATGTTGTCCTGTTTCTTCCCTATATCATTAACATTCTTTTTCCTCTTGTAACTAATAAACAATCTGTGAAGAGACATTTTAAGAACATGCATACATCCTGTTACTCATCAAAATTTCCTCCTGGATCCATTGATGATCCTTGCCTATCCCTATCTTTAATATAATGATTGCAAAATGATGATTTTGCATTTGAAAGCAATATTTGACCCTAGACAGTATCCTATGTAAGAAGGAGAATGCCATAAGGAACAGAGAACATACATTAATGTTCTATCTAAAGCAATGTCTTTCATTTACTGTATGTTATAGAATCAATTAAGTACAAGTCTCCCCTGGGTTAAATGGTCTCCAGGTTCTAGCCTATGTGAGATCTTATAACCACACATGAGACTTCTGGCATACAGTGCCTGTACAGAAAGTGCAAACTAGATAAGAGTGGTGTTTTGAAATGGGAGATTCCAGTTCTGGTTGCACATATCCAAATTTTTATTAGAAGACAATACAGAAATGATGAGATGATACCTAAAGGGTCTTGAATGTAAGATGCAAGGATAGAGGTCCTAATGGCATTGGTGTCTGTCGGTTCAGTCCCCACTCATGATTGCTGAATACTCCTTCTGGTGTTCAACCAGCTTCAGGAATACTTGATATTTCTTGTCATAATATCTGTGGGAGAAAGATGAATATGTTTAACAGTCTCAAGATGACTTTATCAAGCAGTGTTGCTTTGCATTCAGAAATATGGAATACATCTGTTACAATTACACAGACACCTTCCAGGTTCTGAATGCTTACAGCACCCTGGGCAATAGATTAGCCTGTGTCATGCCTGTTATCTATAAATTACATGCAGTGCTACATGGATTATTTCCATTTCTGAGATAAGGTCATCTTTTTCATGGGGTATAAACAAAATACTATAACTAAAAACCAGCAGAGCTGGAATTCCAAGTCAGATTGGTCTGACTTCAAAGTCTCTGCTGCATGTACCAAAAGGCCCAGGCTTAGCACAGAGCCTTTCACATTCCCAACTTCAGCTACGTGACTAGCCACTGATCTGGTTTAAAACCATAGGCTAACCAGAGATGAGAGTGAATGTTTTATCACTCTTATGGATCCTGCACCTAGAAGTCCTGGGTAAACTGCTTTATTCCATTGTTAAACCCCATGAGAACAATGTGTAAGGACTTTCTTGCTACTGTGCCCTGCCTTCCAGGCATCTGGTCATGGACCTCAATCTCCCTGTCCTCTCTGGCTGACTCTTTGGGTGAGACCTGTCAGAACTGGTGCTGGCTATGAGTCAGATCTCAGAACAGCTGGAGCTGCTTTGTATCACAATGCTGAAAGGTAACTGTGGCCTGGACAAATATGGTACTTGAAGCCTTGCAACTTTGTCCTTACTCCTTTTCTTGGAGGTACTGACATGGGATAAGGGTTGATAAATCCAGTTCAACATGGTTTGGTAGATGCTGGAGTATTCCAAAAGGAGTCCTGATGAGGGAGCTCTGGAGGAAGCTTGTGAATTGGGGGAGACAAGCAGTAAGAGAAACTTTGGATGCACACAGGCTTCTACTTGTCACACATTTCTGCCTTAAGCATTCTGGTAGTGTAGGAGCTGTGATAGAGCCAAACACACAGTTAAGGGGTGGGTGGAGGAGACTCTGAAGCTGGGCTATGAATCTCAGCATGGCCCATGACTTGCTGTGTGACCCAGAGCATGGTACTTAATCCAATTGTGCCTACATTTCCTCTTGTGTAAAAGGGAATAAATCCAGGATCTATCTCAAGAGAACTGTTGTGTGAATTAAATGAGGCAATATATGCAAAGCTCTTAGAACAATGCCTGACTCATAATAAGTGCTAGTTGCTACTTTTAAAGTAATTAATAATCTAATATTTTCATCCATCTAGTTATGTAGATATCGCTAAAACCAATTCTATGAGTCTCCAGAAATCAATACTCATAGAATGATTTTTTAGGGGCAGTTTTCTGCTTCTAATGATCCTCTATGATAATATAAATTTTGGGCAATACACAACATAATATGGATTTTCTGATTTGGGAAAATGGGGCTAAGGTCAGTAATCTTTGCACATACTTTAAGATTTCCAATTTTATATTTATTTTTCTGTGGTGCTATGGATAGAAACTAGGGCCTTTGACATGCTAGGTAAGTGCTCTATCACTGAGTTATCTTACCAGTCCAAGGATTTCCAAATTTAATACCAATGGCTTAGTGACAACTTTGTTCACTGGCCTTATTCTTCATATAGGTAAATCATACAGTGTGTCTTTTTGTGATTATCGTATTTAATTTAGTCTGAACCTCAAAGAATTTCCTTCCTCTTTAAGTCTGAATAACATTCTGTTACATGTATATATCATTTTTTGCTTATACATTAATTCACTGATGGACCAGTTGAGTTGTTCTTAAGGCTTTAGCGACTATGAATAATGCTGCTGTAAACAGGGGTATATAGATCTGTCTTCAATATACTGCTTTCAGTTCTTTTGGACATATACCAAAAGCAGAATTGCTATATCATATGTTAATTCTACTTTCAATTTTTTGGAGAACAGACACATTTGTTTTCATAGCAGCTTTACCATTTTATTCATAAAGCTTCCAATTTCTCCACATCCTCAATACTTGTTATTTTATTGTTATTGTTGTTTGCAGTAGCTACCCTAATGGGTGTGAGGTGGTATCTTGCGTTTTGATTTGCATTTCCCTAATAGTAATGTTGAATAACTTTTCGTGTGCTTATTGGTTATTTATATATTCTTTGGAGGAACATCCATTCAAGTCCTTTATTCATTTTTGAATTGGGTTGTTTTTGTTGTTGTTGAGTTTTAGGAGTTCTGTATTTTTCTGGATATTACTCCATTATATAATTTATATATAATTTACAGATATTTTCTTCCATTATGTGGGTTGCCTGTTAATTTTCTTTTTTGTAATGGAGATTGCACTTTACCACTAGACCACATCCTTAGCCCTTTTTAATCTTTTATTTCGAGACAAGGTCTTGCTAAGTTGTTGAGGGCCTCACTAAGTTGATGAGGCTGGCTTTGAACTTGTGATCCTCCTGCCTCAGCTCTCAAGCCACTGGAATTACAGGCATGTGCCACCACACCTGGTGTAAATTTGTTGATAGTCTTTTAATACACATTTTTTTCAAGATACTTTTAAGTGACTGTTCTAAAGTCATGTATAAATTTGTTTTGAGCATAAGGACAAAATTTGGAATCATCCTGAAAAATTGCTAATTGAATTGTAGTCATTAGATTAGACTCTGTGTGATCTAGACTTTTTAAGTCAGATGAATCCACTCTCTTCCAGATTCTCCTGAACTTGGTCAGTTGCTTCTGTGTGGCACAGATCTAAGTAAATGTCCCGTGTAGTTAAATTAATGTGATCAGAAGTGATGAGACAGAAGGAAACGGGTTCCTGCTTTCCATGTGCAAAACTTTGGGCCACCTGAAGATGGTGCTGCAGCACCATGTGTGCCTCCTTCATAGATGCCCAGTTCACAGCTGCCAGAGAGAAGCCAGATTCTTTCAAAAGAGACACGTGGGGTTTACCAAAAACTTAGAAACAGGCCTCCTTCGAAAGTCTTGAGAGGGTCAGGGAAGAGATGGAGAAGAAAATCTGTTTCTCATTTCAAAAAACAAGGGATATTTCAGCCGCCATGAGGAGAACAAAAAGGGGGAGAGCATCCTACACTGGGATGCTTTGGGAACTTAGTGCATCGGGAACTCAGCCTTTTCCATGTTCCTGGGTTGAGCTTCCCCATGGAAGCTCCTCTGAGCCCTGTGCTCCTCTGAGCCCAGAATTTAGAGAGAGGTTTATATTCAGGGGTTTTAATAGCCTGACTCCATCTGAACACAAAAAAAGAAAATGAAAAGAAATTGGATCACTTTTTCAGGGACATTTCCAAAACTGTTCAACAACATGTTTTGGTGGAATCTGTACCTTTGCGTGTCTATTACACTGTGTGGTGGGATTTATGTCTTAACAAAAAATAATTTCCTAAAATTATAAAGGCACTTGCACAACTGTATTTTTATCTTCAAACTCACTACCAGTGAAATAGAGGTCTTAATAGAGGTCTTTTTCATCTCTAACCTGGATTGTTCAAAAAGCCTTCTCTCTAGTTTACTTCTACCCTTACCCCCTTGAATTGATCCCCTAAGAAGGACCTTTCTAAGATCTGCATCTGACCACATCTAGCCACCGTTTAAGGTTAAGTATCTCTGTTTTGCCTGTAGCATGAGGTTCATGGTCTTTAGCATAGCCTACTTTGAGCTGACCTCCTCCTCCCATCTCACCTCCTGCCATTCCCCATCTCATATTCTGTGTTGTTGTTTATAGTGACTTCAACATACCATGCTGTTCCATTTTTATATCTTTGCATATGTCATCCCCTCTATCAAGAATGTTCTTCTCTGTCTTGGCCTGTCTACGATTTCTTTTAAGCATTTAATGTCAAATGAGACTTAAATCTTTTTCAAAAAGTTTTCCTCACCTTTATAAGGTCACATTCTTTTCTTCTTTGGGCTGTTTTGTCACATGGTAACATTTCTATGGCAGAACATAGTCCTTTGTTTTGAAAGGACCTATCATGTTGCTTAACGTAGAGGCTTGAATATAGCAGGGACTCAGTGAATGAATATTGTGGTGACTTGAGATTACAACACTGATCAAGGTCATTTAAAAGTCCTCAATGTCAAGTGATACAAAGAATGGATGGATGCTTTGAAGGGAGATATAAAAGATTTTTTTTTTTTTTTTTAAGAACAGAGAAGACCAGATTTGTTGCCAGTGACCCAGAAAAAAAAATGGTCTGAGAGTTCAGAAGCTTGCATCAGACACCAGATCTGGCCATACCTAGCTTTGAATTTTAAGTAAGTGAAAGTGACCTTATCTTTCTCGGAGTTAGTTTTCTCAACTATTAAATTAAAGAATTGATTTAGCTAACATTCAAAGTTTATTTCAGATCTATAGTTGTAAGCATTTGTATGTTCTCATTATTTAGCACTACACATATAAAAAATGTAAACTTACTTCTTATCCTCAAGTCTCGGAAACACAACTTTTCCAACTTTGCTCATTCTTGCCATTGCCTCCTGTTAAATGGGAAACAAAGCAGACAATTGGGTTGGAAAGCTAAAACCAAAGAGAGGATTGTGACAAGCAATGACATTTGAATTAAAATTCACTTCCCTTTACAATATTCAGTCAATATGATTTTCAACTTGTTTTTCTCTGCCAATAAGAATATGACTCAAGGAATATTAAGGTTAAACCTATGACCACATATCCTGAGCTTAAAAAATAGCTGTGTGTTGAGGCCTCTAGGGCAAACTACCCAGAAAGCCAAGCACCTCTGTGATTGCCTCCAAGGATCAGCATAAGTTACCTTCCCTGCTGACTACATGGACCCAAGGGCATAAGAAAGTCATATAATCAGCCACTAAGTACATTGCCTACTTAACTCTTCAATTCACTTTCAGCTCCTTTCCCAATCTATTAAGTTGTGAATACAGATGTGAGACCTCTGGACTGAGTCTAACTGACCTGAGTTCTGGAATGTTACTCCAGGACATTCCTGTTTTTACTGTGGAACACTCAGGTAGGTAGGTAACGGTTCATTGCATGTGGTATGGTACATACAGCATTCAGATCACCATAGACTGTGCTGGCTCCATTATGTGGATGAAAATGTTCATTTTCCTTGGGCAACTCCCAAGGCTATTAAGGTCGTGAGAAAATAAGGAGATATGGCATGAACCCAAACTTTGGAGTCCAATAGAAATGACTCAGGAAGATAGCAAGCAATGGCCTGACAACACTTCACAAAACAGGCCCTGTCTTAGCTACAGCTATTGAACTCTTATTTTAAGGATGCGGTCATTCTGGGCTCATATGTGCCACTTCTTTTTTTTTTTTTTGGTGGAGGGGTGGTGAGAAATACCGGGGATTGAACTCGGGGGCACTCAATCACTGAGCTACATCCCCAGCCCTATTTTTTGTATATTATTTAGAGACAGGATCTCACTGAGTTGCTTGGTGCCTCACTTTTGCTGAGGCTGGGGTTTGAACTTGTGACCCTCCTGCCTCAGCCTCCTGAGCTCCTGGGATTACAGGTGTGTGCCACTGCGCCCAGCCACATGTGCCATATCTTGTGCCATACATTTATTAATTACTCTCTATGTACCAGATACTGCTAGGGATCCAGATTTGCAAAGGACATAGTTTATTTATTTATTTATTTTTCCTAGAGAAACTCAATACTAGCCAGGGGAGGAAAAAAATGTGAAAAGCTGACTATCATACAAAATGTGAGAACACTTGGGTATCTTCAAAACATATCCAAGTGTCCTCGGACCATCTTGCCATGTTCTTTTGATTGACTGGTTTGTATACCATGAATTGCCTTCTGATGTGCCATGCCTATACTGGTTTACATGTTCGTTTTCTTGTTCTTACTGAAATGTAAACACAAGGGAGGGACTTATTGCTGAATCTCAGCACCTCCTGCATAGTCAATAAGCCCTTTCATGCGCCCAGCACAGCACTCCACACATGAAACATGGAGAGGCACGCTGCATAGCCTTCCTTCCATCAAGGAGCTCACTATAGAAAGGAAAAGGGGCTATGATCAAAAGAGAGTAGTATAAGCACTATGCTAGACGTGAATAGAATTATTTTTGATAATTACTCAAGGAAACCCAATTCCTTTTAATCTGCTAATTTCCACAGTTTTTCAGTGCTCTGCCAATTCTTCTGCAAGGACAGCATGAACAATCTGGACTGGTTATCTGGGTTTCCAGCCCTCAAAGGATGAGAAAGTGCTGAGTGGAATATCAGAACTGCTAAGGGTAGTAAGAACATTGAAAGCAGGAAGAAATGACAGAGATATAAAAAATGAAGGAAAAACTATTAACAAGAAAACCAGAGACAAGACACAAATAAACAAACAAAATGGCTGCCTAGAGTCATCACAGTGAGCAGGCAAGGACATTTTATTAGACTGCTTCTGCTCCACTTAAGGCTAGGTTAAGAGCTCTGCTCAGCCCATCATATCAGAACATTTTCCTTCACAGGCTAAGTTCTGACTTCCTTAAAACAAGACCTACATGTTGCTGAGGTGTCCTCCACAATGCCCAGAACTAGCTTTGCCACTCATTCTCATTTCATTCTTGCTTCTTCCTCTGCTGGGCTTCTGAGGGGGCCCTAACCTTCTTTCACCACCTCTGAATCTTGAAAATGCCCTGGGAGCATGCCCCTCCTGGTTTTGCTTGGGTTCCAGACTTGAGACAACATTCCAGGATTGCCTTCATGGGTGGGATCCAGGAAACTTGTATTAAAGAAGGTACTCTGTAAATGTTATTTTCCTTCCTACTGTAACAGATGTGTGGACAAATGGCAGACATCAGGGAATTCCCTCTTCCTTCTTCACATTACCTTTGCTTGCTTTAAAAATAAATTATTGAGAAACAAATGTTCAAAATAGAGATTTAGAAGATTTAAAAGGAGTTTATTTTGTTTCTGAAAAATAATCCATTTAAAAATTAAACTTAGGTTAGGCTCCCTGTCCACGGAAGACTTCTCTGACTCATCCTCATTGCCTGCCTGCCCCCTAGATTGAGCTATTTGCTCCCATAGCAACTTGTGCCTCCATCTTTATGACATGGTACCATAATTTTCTGTTAACACATCAGTCTCCCCAACTAGACTATGAGTTCCTTAAGGCAGGAATTGTTATAATTATTTTCACTGCCAAACTCAGCATCTGGTATATCACATGCACTCAGGGAATGTTGATGGAATGAATGAACTGAAGGATAATACACGTGACAGAATGTTAAAATGGAAGTTTTGGCTGAGATCTAAAGATGACAGATATAAGATACCCCAGTGAGCTGGAAACAGACCACCCTGAAGAATTTGTAGAAAGAGTTGTTGAAGACCTGTAAATCAACTCTCTGAAATCTTTTATCCATGTGGAAGATCAACAAGACGGAGTCTCAGGAGAGAGTTGTTGATGTACTGTGCATCAGGCCTCTTCCAGAGCAAGGTGTCAGGGGAGGTCTTCTCTTCATGAGTTAAGGCAGTAGGGCTCCACTGAGACCAATGGAGACCTGGGTGCAGGTCCTTATGGTTGTGGTGCACAGTGGACTGTGAGCAATTCCTGCTGGGAAGATGGGCAGACTGGCAGCTTCCATGAGGAAGTGAAGGATGGATTGCACTGGGATCAGCCAACATTGCCACAGCCTGTCCCAAAGGCATGGCTATTTCCAACAGACCTCTTGGTCCTACATGTGAGAGGACTATCTTGAGTTGTCTTAGATCCTGTCCACTATGACCACTTATGGAGGCTGGAGGTGAACTACAGGATTTCCAAGGAATTAAAAATAAGCCATTTGCTGGAATACAAGGACAGAGACACTGCAGATGACAGGCTTTCTGAGATAGAGGGTCTCCAAAAAATACTATAATAGAGGCTTCTGAGACCAATCTGATCAGAGCTACCACTTCTCATTTGTGCAAAGCCCAGCTAGGGAAATTGGGAGACATCTTAACTTTATTTTCATATATTCCTTGATATTTGAATTTCTGAATTTTGGCTATGACTTACAATTTAAAGCGTCCATAAAATCTTTATTCCCTAAGTGACTTTGTTCTTATCTAGGAAGATAATGGAATTACTGGAATTTTTAACAAGGACAGGGAAAAGCTAGCTCTATTGCACAAATAGATAGGCGCAATGAGGGCAAAAATAAAGTTGTTTTTCAACTGTCTCAAGAATAGTGGGAATTGTGCCACACAAGTTTTTGTTTTACCAAAGTCACTAAAGGCAAGTTACACATGCATAATAAAGGCTGGATGAAAATAAATTGAAATGTTAATAATTTCAAGAGCATGGGTAACAATTTTTTTCTTATCAACTTTAAAAAATTTTTCTGCAGTGGCATATATTTATTTTATTGTTGTAAAAAATACAAATATAACACATCATATTAAAAAAATGTTATGCTTACAAAGGTAGTCAAACTGGTGCAGGTTTCTCTTCCCCTTCTTTGTCTTCGAAAGGCTGTTGCGGGCACCTGAGGCAATATGGAGAATGCCCGAGAACCAGCCCTGTCATCACAGACTCTGCTGAGTTTTCCAATTTCTCCAGATAATTAACACAAAACTGAAACCTCATGAACACACTGGCTGTATTAAGTCTGAAAATTACCACAGCATAACAATATGAACTTATTATGGAAATGCTGGTCCATGCTAAATATAGTCACCCCCACAATATATTTCTGTTCAGAAGGGTTTATTTGAAGTTGGAACTCCAAATTAATACTTTCTGTCAGCAGGCAGGGCCCGGACAATCTTAATTTGCAGCACGCTACCCTCTTTGTTTGAGTCTAGACGGCACAATGAATAGAGTGACTTTTCTTTTTCCTTTTTGCCCACACAATGAAAGCTTTTTAAAAACAAAAATATTTTGTAAAATAGCATTTTAATCACTTCTTTTCTTTCTCTCTGTAAGGCAAAGCTATAAATAAACCATGAAAGTTCACATTTGATTGTCACTTCTGAAACCAAGTGAAGGGCTTCTATAAGGAAAAAATGGGGTCCCTGTAGCTGCCCATGAAAGCCCTCATTCATGTGGTTTGACCCTTCCCTGGTGTGTCAAGGCAGAGACACAAGTCAGCACGCTCTGCTCACCAATTCTCTGGAGGCAGCACTGGCAAGCGCCAGGCCTCATTGTAGGCAGGGGAAACACCCAGTTCTCATGTGTTATAGCCCTTTGGGGAACTACCAAAGAGCTCTGGACCACACATAGACGTGAGTTATCAGGGAAGACAGGGCAAAGGAAGGAAGGGGATCTTCAGCACCCTTGGAGAAGATGTGGATAATTGAGTGGTAGACATACTGATGTTGGTAATCTGGAGAGCAGGAGATATGGCACCTTCTCTCCTAACCTGGGAAACCATGGCCTTAACCTCTGAGGAAGCCTGCCACATAGTCTAGATTTAGGCACCAATGGGCACTGTAAGACTACTAGTGTCTATAATTATGATCTGCAGGGGAGAATACATTAGGACCTGGTGTTGGGAGCTAGCTATATGTGAACTCTTATGAAGAGGAACTATGCCATGTGGCAGAATGCCTGGCAATGTCAAAGCACCCACAGGTGCTTGGTTACTATCTGTGAGTTGCTGAATGACAGGGTGATGACTTTCATAATAGAGGCAAAGTGAGATCATCAAAGCCAGCATTTCCTGAAAGGCACATGCTCCTAGAAAGTGCTGAAGATAATCCACTAGGATTCTGGAGGAAAAAAAAAATGGAAGCACTAGTTATTTGATTTTTGACCTAGGGAAACTTATTAAGCTTTACCAGAATTCAGTATGTGGATTGGCATCAGATTCCTTCAATTGGGTCATACATTAGACTGTCATGAAGCATGTAAGGTATGTGAGGGTTACTGAGAGAAGTAGAGGTGCCCCAGGACCAAGGGACAACTGTATGGTGCTTCCTGAGTGTCCTCTGCTTCCAGGATTTGCTAGGTGCTGTCATTTAAATATTCTAGGTCCATGGATTTAAAGGTATTATCTAGTTTTATGTAAACTAATCTTCCCTGAATGGGCAAGCAACTGAAAAGGATTCAGTCAATGGATTGTAGGTAATGGTAATAATTTGGATTCAAGCAAAGAAGCAAATTGTGACATTATATTCAGCACTTGCTCTTCATATTACAAGGTAAAAACAACAAACATCTAGTCAGGTGAGGCAAGAATTGCAAAAAAAAATATTGGGAAAATTGCTTGAGATATGGATACATAGGCACAGACAAAATCTTTTAGCAATCACCAAAAATCATTTAGAAATCATTAAAAACACACCTGACCACAGAAAAAATAGTAGACCTTTAGATATTGCGTAATGTTACTGTGATACCACATGATAGGCAAACACATTTAAAATGTTTTTGTTTCATCTGTATTTTGCCTGTTATACAGAGTATCTACAAGCACAGAATATTTCATTCTTTAACATCTTTTTGTTGTCAATGAAACTATCTTATTTATTATTTAATTATTTGTTGGTTTATTTATTTATTTATATGTGGTGCTGAGAATTGAACCCAGTGCCTCACGAATGCTAGGCGAGCTCTCCACCACTAAGCCACCACCCCAGCCCAATATTTTGTTTTTATATTAATAAGTTTCCATATGTTGAGGATGCATGTTTGAATGTTTCTAGGTGGCATAATGTGGTGTATGGTACTGTCATATGCAGTTCCTCAACACTCAGTCACCATGGCCATTGCTGTTTCAGTCAAACTTTCTCAGTCATTTACTCTTTGCCGAGCATTGTTCTACTTGATTTATGTATGTGACCTTTTTAACCCTTGGTTCAATGGCAGATATTATCAGCTATCCTCACGTTGTGAATGATAGAACTGAACAGAGGGTCTAAGCAATTTTCCTAAGATCAGAAAGCCAATTTGTAGGAAAGCCAGAATTAAAGCTGGTTCAGGCTCCAGGCCATTGCTTAGCCCCACACAGACACAATGGTGTATCATCCCTCCCCACACTAATGAAAAATGTCTGATCCTTGAGTCCTCCATGCTTGAGTTCTGCTGTTTATTAGCTGTGTGTGATTGCTTTGAGTGTGTGTGTGTCTCACATGCATTAATACAGGACACTGTACTTTTTTTCATAGATGCTGACACACAGTTCTGAAATACATGAATCTGCCTTCTTGAGGAACTCTGACTCATTTTACTGGAAAAACAAGTTCATGTGCTAATGTGTGGGCTGAGGCACATGACCCCTCCATAGAAAAACAGAAAATATAGCAATGTGATTTTCGTTCAACAGGCACTGAAAAATGGATAATTGTTCTTTTATTTCTTTTTTTGTTTTGTTTTTTGACACAGTCATTTCTTGACCTGCACCTGGCATTCTGTATAACCCCAATGCATTGGAAAGGATAATGTCAACTGAGAAGCAGGAAGGGATAAGAAAAAAGAGTAGGAGAGGTCTTCGTCATTCATCATGATACACAGACTGCTCCTCATCTCTCATTCTAAATATATCTATCACACATATACATTTATATATCTTGCTTTTAGTGTTGATTATATGAGTGTGCACATCAAAATTCATCAAATTGTACATTTGATATCCATGTATTTCATGTTATGAATACTATATCTCAATTTTAAATCTGTAATAAGAAGAGAAAAACACTGTATGTGTGTCCCTGTGTGCTATTATATTTATATTTTATTTTCAATTATGAAAGTCCTACCAAATGGGCATAGAACAGTTTTAGATGCACAGTTTTCCGATTCTGACTCTAAACTGCATCTCCAAGTAGTCTCCGGTTAATCTCTCTCTTTTCTTTTATATTTATTTTTTTAGTTGTAGCTGGACACAATATCTTTATTTATTTATTTTTATGTGGTGTTGGGGATCAAACCCAGGGCTTCACCCATGCTAGGTGGGCGCTCTACCGCTGAGCCACAACCCCAGCCCCTCTGGTTAATCTCTTAATCATAAAAGAGGGAAGGTATGGGGGTCTCTAATCATATAGGAAATGGAGCAGATAGTAGGACAATACTATATTCTAGAGACAAATGGGGTTGGATCTGGGTGCTATTGCGTTTCAGATAGTGAATGAAGCTTTAGTTTTCATCTACAAAGTGGGAGTAATAATATCTGTTCACAGCATTGTTGAAAGTCCCAACAATCAACTCTCTGGCCAATGCCTCCTAACTGGTCTCCTGACTTTTCACTTGGGTCCCCTTTATAACAGTTATGCCCAGTCAGAATGAGTTTTCAGAAATAGAGTGTGGTGATTAAAATAATAAGACTCTCACAGACTGCCAGAGTTTGGGATTGGGCTTTACACTGACTAGCTGTCTGACTGGGATCAAGCAGGTTCCTTGCTTTCTTTATGGCTGTTTCCTGATATGGGAATGGGGTGAACAATAGCATTCCCCTCGAAGGCTTGCTGTGAGGATCACAGGAGTGATTTGACAGGAGGCACTCAGAATAGTGCTAGCAGACAGTAGGTGCTCCATAAACCTTTCATATTTGTTATTCTGCTTGTATGCAAGCTCCGTGAGGCCAGAGGTTTTAATTTGGTTCATTCGCTGCATTAAAAACTTTTCCTGGCTAGAACATGCAATCCATTAATATTGGTCAAATGAACCAATGCATGAGTTTAAATTAATTTTTTTCCCTCTGGGCTGTTTTCACCCACAAGAGTTTTGATACAAAATATGTGGGGTTTTCTTTCATACCAACCAATTCTCCAACTCAAGACACTGACTTGTATCTTAAAATTCAACTCAACTCTCACACTCACTACCTGGAGTTAGAGTCAGAGTTTACACACCAAGGGTTCAGTCCCCACAAGACCCTTTACTTCAGATGCTAGTCATAAGTCTGGGCATTCTGACTGACTATAAATTGGAGGTTCTGCTACTTGCTACTCCTTCAGGTTTGATAATTTGCTAGAATGGGCTCACAGAACTCAGGAAAACAACTTACTTCTACTGCCCATTCATTATGAGGTATACAATTCAGGAGGAGTCAAATGGAAGGGATGTATAGGACAAAGCATGGGGTGGGAGGTGCAGTGAGTCTCAGGCCCTCTCCAGGCCTCTACCTGGCAGCACCTCCATGTGTTCACTAACCTAGAAGCCACTGGAACCCCATCATTCAGGAGTTGTTATGGAGGTTTCATATACAGGCACAATTTACTAAATCAATGCCCTTTGGTGACACAATCTTTAGACCCTCTTCCTCTTGGAAGGTCTAAGTGTTGGGGCTGAAAGTTTCAACTCTCTATCATGCCTTAGTCTTTCTGGTCACCAGTTTCTTCTGAAGCTATATAAGGGATCCTAGCCTTGGTTATTTTATTAACACACAAAAAGACATTACTCTGAAGAGTCTAAAGGTTTAAGGAACTTTGGTTTTTAGGAGCCAAAGTTTTTTTCAAATGCCAGGAATCAGGAACAAAGACCAAACATTTGTTTTTCAATACATCACAGTATCTTCCCCTTCTAAAAACTGCAATAGACTCCAATTGCTTTTTTTGGCAGGGGCGGGATGGGCAACAGGGTCATACTGTTGCTCAGGCTGGCCTCCAGAACTCTCAGTCCTCCTATATGAGACTCCAATATAGCTGGAATTATAGGCATGTCCCCTCACCCCCCTACCCCACCCCCAGCTAGGCTCCATTGGCTTTTGAATGAAACTTAGAATTTGTAAGAATGCCTAGAACTTCAAGATGAAACTAGATGCCCAGTCTCCAGCCTCTCATTTCATGCCCAGCTCCCTGGGTCACCATCCTGAAGACATGGCCATTTTGCTATTGACTGAACATGCCATATTTGCTACTGCCTGAGCCCCTCCTCCTCTCTCAGGGATGCTCTTCTGGACCTCCCACATATTTGTTTTTGTATAATTTATGTCCTCTTCAAATATACTCTCTAAAAGACTGCCCTTGGCCACTCTGAGCTGAGACATTCTACTACTCCAAAATACCAGAGGTCACATAGTCTCATTTTCTTATCTTTATAACCATTTACAGCATATAGCATCATCTGAAATTAATTTATTTGTTTACTGTCTATCTCCTCCTCTGTGGCCCTCACCTCTATTCCTGCCTCCTGAATCTAAGTACCAGGAAAGCAGAGTTTTTGGCTTTCTTCTTCTCTGATGAATCCCTAATTTAGCAGGGCACTAAACATTAGCTTTCAGAATAAATTTATTGGATACCAATTTTATGCAAAGTACCATCTTTTTATATTTTGCTTCATTTGATCCTTACAAGCACTCTGAGGAAAGTCTGATCTAAGCCCATAATGAGGAAACAGACTTGGAGAGGTTAAGTAACTTGTCTAAGCTAGTGAAGGCTAGGCCAGGATTTGAAAATTGCTTTAACTCATTGATATGATTAAGTCCATTCTTGAGGAGCTCACTATCAGTAGGTAGATTTCTAGCTTCAGTGTATGACAGCTTACCTTCATCTGATGACTTTGGGACCCTGTGAAACTGTAAAAGCTTGCTTTCTCCACTGTCAAAGACAATCATAGTCATTATACTGTGCTTACAAAGATAGGAAGGTAGATTCATTGATGTATAGAAAGACTGTTCACATTACTTTTTGAAACAAAATTACTGCCAGCTGTATGACCCTGAGCAAGACCCTTTCCCTCCCTGGGACTCACTTGCCTTATCAGTAGAATGAGGGGGTTGGATTAAATTATTGCCGAAGTCTTTGCCAGCTGTGCAATCTGTTGCGTTGGCTGCATGCACATGTGATTTTTGATTAACTCTCAGTTGGCAAGTAACTCCTGACTCCCAATGGTACCCTTTATGAAGGTTTTACTAGGCCCACTCTGACAGGGCTACATTGGTCTCCCCAGCAAGGTGCAGTTTCACTCCAATTGAACCACAGGCCAATACAGCACAGAAGAGCTGTGCTCTGATAGGTAAGACAACTTACTTCTGTTGTGAGATTTTTGGGATGGGGATTCTAATATGTGGCCTGACTACTAAGAGCAAGGTGGAAATATAAATAGTGAGCAAGTATCCATCCTATTTAGATGAACTTGACTCACTTCTTAGGAATTTTCTAAATACAAAATAAATAAATTAATTAAATTAAATCAAGCTTCTTGCTAAAAGCATCAGATTATGGATTTAAAAAACTGCAAATCAACACCCATCTAGTCATTCCATGGTTAACTGAAATAGAAAATGATCCTGCTGAAATATTTGACAGAGAGGTATAGTAGAAACAATAATATTAATAACAAAAAATCATCAATGACAATAATAATACCAGCTAGTATTTATTGGATACATTCATAGTTAGCACTACATTAAACACTTCATGTACTTTATGAAAGGTGAAGAAGACATAGAGCCCTAGAATCTATATTCCTACCCATTTACTGTGGAACAAGGATTTTGCTGATACATAGACCACAACCTAAATCCTGGCTCTTCCTTTCTTTTTTTTTTTTTAAACTGGGGACTGAACTTGAACTTGAACATATCATTGAGCTACATCTCTAGCCTTTTGCATATTTTATTTTGAGATAAGTTTTGCCAAAGTTGCTTAGGGACTCCCTAAATTGTTGAAGCCTGCCTCAACCTCCTCAGTCACTAAAATTATAGGTATGTGCCAGAGAATTTGGCTTCTGCCATTTAACATTCTGAGCCTCAGTTTCCTCATTTTAAGAATGAGAATTTTAATATGTATTTCATAGGCTTGTTATATAGGCTAAATGCTTAAAAGTATAGATATTATTATTATTATTTTATTCATTGACTAAAGTAAACTTTATTTCCCAAACACTTAATGAAAGGTTTGAATTGCCATGTTATATGTGTTTCAGGTAGGTGAGGTGGGTGAACTGCAGAAGGTGTGGGCTGTCAATATTCTCATGGTTCCTCATTATTATTTCCAGACAAGTAAAAAAGCTTGTTCCTCTGAGCTTTATGCCACCTAATGATAGAGATACAATGACACATACTTGCATCTCATGCTATCACCGTCAACCTCTTGTTTACATCTCTATGTTAAATGAGGCTAAGGATTCTAGATCGCATCCTCCTGGTTTATCATTATCATGGAAGATTTCAGGATCTGTTTATAAGACCCATCTAATATTCCAGTATTATGATTTCAAAATGTTTTCAACTCAGTAAAAGTTCCTCTCAGCTTTACTTCAACATTCACTCCCACAGCCATACTCTGAAACTTTCATTTACAGAGACTGCTGTACATTGCCATGTACTAATAGCCACTTTCTGATTTTAATTGCCCATCAGTCCAGTTCTTCCATTTGCATCATCATTCTTACCAAGTGTCCTTCTCTACCTCATGGCAATTCTGGATAGCTTCCTTTTCTTTTAATCCATATTCTCTGTTTGGCACTATCTTCTTTCATGGCTTGCTTAGAATCCTTCATCTATTATGCCAACACACGTTTATCAACAAGAATCAACACAATACTCTCTTTTTGCTAAATTCAATGGTACCTCCTAATCCACAGAGACCAGTTAGCCAGGATAAGCCTCATTTATGGCTTTAAAGGAGAAATTTTGCTTTGGATGTAGCAGGCCAATGGGAGATTGCAACTAGAGAAAATGAAACATCTTGAATGGTCTCAGGGTCTGACCCTCTTATAAAGTTATATTGCTTACTTCAAAGTTAATTCCTTACTAGGAAGACTTTTTAAAATATTTATTTCTTATTGTAGTTGGACACAATACCTTTATTTTATTTGTTTATTTTTATGTGGTGCTGAGGATCAAACCCAGGGCCTTGCATGTGCTAGGAAAGCTCTCTACTGCTGAGCCACAACCCCAGCCCCACTAGGAAGACTTTTTAGCCAGCAGATCAGAAAATATAATTGGCAGTAAAATATCAAAACTTGTTATAATATTAACATAGTGATCAATGTTTGAACTGCAAGGGGTAATTGGTCAGGTCAACTGCTTGGTGTTTAGGCAGATGAATAACAAAACCATCTGAGATGGATGGATGCATCTATTTCTCTATGCTCTATAAAGTTCCCAACTTTTGGATCATCACCTCTTTGAGCCAGAGCCATATTGGTGGTGGAACCTGGACACACTGGCCTGCCTTTGGATAGGCCTTAGTTAGATTTGTTTGCAATATATAATCCTTTTGGCCAAGCCAGAATTCATCCCAAACCAATCTCAGGAAGAAAATGACCAAAGAAGTTAAATCTGAAGCCAGGAGTTGGGTGGAACCAAAGCACCAAAGCAAGAAAAGAGCTGGAAGGAAAGTAGGAAGTTATCAGGAGAGGGAGAGAGCAGAGGCCGGGTGGAGAGAGTAGAGGCCAGGTGGAGAGAGGAAGAAGTAAGGAGGGAAAGCCAAGGATAAATCCCTGCTGTGTCCTACTACACTGGTTTGTAGTCTTTTCTATTTCCACACTCTCCTGGCTCCCCTCTATCTTATTAATGAGCAGAGTAGAATAAATGTCTTT
Source organism: Urocitellus parryii (assembly GCF_045843805.1). Lineage (NCBI taxonomy): Eukaryota > Metazoa > Chordata > Mammalia > Rodentia > Sciuridae > Urocitellus > Urocitellus parryii. The sequence continues at coordinate 42,086,409 of NC_135541.1, read as the reverse complement.
TCACTTGTATGTTTCTTTCAGTGTACAGTGAGATGTAGAGGTCATTTATTTTATCTGTATTCCAAACAATTGATATAAATAATATAACAATGCCATAAATACATGTTGAGAGAATGAAGAAATGAAGGATTAAATGGTTTAATGGACTGATTAATAACTCAGGGATGGGACCCAGGGTATGTGTATAAAGCAACACTTGGATCTCCCATAGTTGTGCCTTTCGGTATTTCCTAAGTGTCAGGCAGTTAAGACCATAGTCTCTAGACTGCCTAGATTTAAACCTTGGCTCTTCCATTGGCTAACTGAACAGCTTGGACAATTTACTAACTTCTTTGTGCTTCAGTTTACTCATCTATAAACTAGATATAATAGAAACAATTACTAATGCATTTGTTAAGGGAAAACAGGATATGCACAAAAACTATTAAAGTTAGTGCCTATCACAAAGTAATAGCCAAAAAAGTGAGCTATTTTTATCCTAATACTTACTATATTCATCTTTCCCCTAGCACTACACAGGATCTTATAATGTTCTCCTGAGTGCTACTATTTATAGGCAGCACTTCCTAATCTTCTGCTGCATGTGACATGCTGCCTGGGTAGGGGAGTGATAAAGAGTATGGAATGCAGGAGCCATTCAACACACACCAGCTGATGCCTCTGGTTAATGAGGGGAAGGAAGACGAACAATGAGCAGAAAGAAGGTTGTAGACAATAAAATTCATAGGGTATTCTAGGTTTAGAAATATGAAGTTTATTTTTAGGTTGGACTTCCAGGCCTTTGACATAAAACAAAGAAAGAAAACAATAATGTCTGCCATGTTTACGAACACAAGCTTGCTCTGGCTTTCACAAGACAGGGAATTCAGTCTGCTTTCTTCTGGATGCCATATTATAGACAGGCACATGATATGCTAGAAAAATAAAAAAAAAACTGATCTGGAAATCAGAAGGCTCCAGGACTGTCTTAATCTTAGTTTGGTGTCTGTTATTTTGGATAAGTGGCTTCCTTTCTTTAGATTCCAGTTTCCTCTTCTCCCCAAATGGGAAGTTTGAGCCATTTAATGTTAGTTTTATTGTTCAACAAATAGTTACTAAATATTTATTGTGTGCCAGACATTGTCCTGGGCATGATAGATATATCAGGCAACCAGATCTCTCTGATTCCTGCTGTCATAGGGTTTGGAGTCTACTGGATAAACACAAGTGCTATGGGAGAATGTAAGAAGGAGTTGAATCTAGTAAGGGAGCTTACAGAACTTGAAAAGAATTTGGACAGGTTAAAAAAAAGTGATGATGAAGGTTCCTGTAGGCTGAAAGAAATGCAAATTAAAGGCTTCAAGTCAAGATTTTATGACAATCAGAGGACTAGAAGAGTCCAGGATGGCTAGAGTGGACAGAATGAAGGGAAAGACTGATAAGAGATGAAGCTATAAATGAAGGCAGAGTGAGGCTTTTGGATGACATTTTAAATTTTATTTAAGCTGTTTGACATTATGCCAAATATCAAAAGGGAGACATTGGAGAGTTTTAAGCAAGAGTTATCCTATCTGTATTTGCAAAAGCACACTCTGGCTGAATGTAGGAAAAGGATTAGAGAATGGTAAAAGTGGAGGCAAACCATTTGAAAGGACCTTGGAACAGTCCAGGTGAGATATGAGGGTGACTTGGGCTACTGCTCACTGGAATTAGCAAAGCAGAAGATTCAAGGGACATGAAATGTAGTTTAGAATGATATTGTGAGAGAGAAGAAGGGGAAAGAGAGGGTGGGTTCTTCATGGCTTTGAGGTTCTGTCAAGACTGATGAAGTAGTTGTGATGCCATTAACAGACAGTGCCATGTACTGGGGTAGTGCCAGTTTTGCAGGCAAAGGTGGAGATGCTGAGTTCAGATTTTAAAATGTTTAAATTGAGATGCTCATGAGTCCTTTAAGTGGAGGAATTATGTAGATATCTGTGGAACTGCTGGCACATGAATAGTAAATAAATTTTGGGAGTGGTTGAGATGGACAGAATCCTGAAGACCACCATTTAATATTGGGCAGAAGAGAAAGGGGGAGCTCTCTAAGGAATTTGGAAAGACATAGTCAGAGCAACAGGAGAAAACTTTAAGAAAGTCCATTGCCAGTGGAAGGGTCTTTTGATGAAGAGAATACTCCACTTTGCAAAATGCTACCAAGGGTAAAGAAAGGATTGAAAAGCCCTTTGGACTGGCAATGTCCTAGGTTGGCATTAATGACCTAAGTTACCATGACCTTGGTAGAATTCTGGGAGTGGAATCCTTAGTGAAGGAAGTGAGCATGCTGGTGAGAAAATCAAGATACTAAAGAGACACAACTTATGCAACATTTTTGGCTGAGAGAGGCAGTAATTGAAGGGCTTCATAGTAGCAGTAGTTTTATTTTTAAGGTGGGAGAGTTTATGGAAATGCAATCCAACAGAAATAATAGATGCATAAGTCATTTAAAAATTTTTAGTAGTCACTTTTTAAAAGTTTAAAACATCCCTGGTGAGTTTAATTTTATTTAACCTATTATGTCCAAAATATTACAAGTTTACCAAGTAATCAATACAAAAATTATTAATGAGATATTTCACATTTTTTATACTAAGTCTTTGAAATTTGGTGTGTGTTTTACACATTTTGATTTGGAGTAGTGATTTAGTCAGTTTTTTTTTCTTTTCTTTTTGTTGTTGTTCTGTGACCAAAAGACCTAGTTAGAGGAGGAAAATTTGGAGAACAATTAGAGGAGGAAAAGTTGGCTCATTGTTTTGAGGTCAACTCTGTACCTCTGGGTCCAAGGTGAGTCAGAACATTATGGTGGAAGGTTTGGTGGAGGAAAACAGCTCAGGATGGGGCAACAGGGAAGCACAAAGTGAGAGCTTTATTCAACAGGGATAAAATATAAACCCCAAAGGCATGCCCCTAGATCTACCTCCTTTAGCTACATCTTACATACCTATAGTTACTACTTAGTTAATCCATATAAATGGATTAATCCACTGATAAGGTTATAACTCTCATAATCTAGTTATTTCACCTCTTGAATTATCTCACAATGAGCTTTGGGGGTTTATCCAAACTGGAACAACTAGTCACATCTTAAGGGGTCAATAACCACATTTGACTAGTGGCTACTGTATTGGATAGCACAGGTCAAGGGCAATATTTAAATGCTGATGAGCAGGAGGTAGTGTTGAAGGATAGCCTAAACACACAGGACTGACAGAGGATAATGGATTGAGTGGCATGTCAGAAGCAGTGGAAGACAAAGGAGCCTTTGAAAATAGGTGTGACAAATAACAAATGTGAAGGAGAAAAAGAAATGGTTATGAGAAGTGTGCTGAAGAATGTACAACTGACCCTATCAAAAAATAAATAGACCTAATATGTAAAATTTATCAATTTCTGTGTTGCAAACACTTCCAATGTAGACATTTTTGAGTTAGTAATGCAATGGTACTGAATGTGGGCTGGGCAGAGATGTACACAATCTACCCTTGTCAGCCAGGAAGAGCCAGTTCTAGCATGCTACTGGGTAAAAAAAAAAAAGCTAGACGATTTGATGGCAATTGTCTTAGTCTGCTTGTGTTACTATGTCAGAATACCATAGGCTGGATAATTTATAAACAATAGGTTATTTGTTTTCAGAGTAATGGAGGTTGGGAACTCTATGATTAATGAGCTGCATCGGGCAAGGGTCTTCTTGCTTCATTATCCCTTGCAGAAGGTGGAAGGGCAAGGCAGCAAGCGTGAGAAATGGAAAGGGATCAGACTCATCAGAAACTGTCTTCTGCAGCTACTTCCTCCCTCTCTTAATAACCCATCCATGAGGGCTATTCCTAACCACTTCTTAAAGATTCTATCTCTCAACACAGCTACATTAGGGATTGAGTTTCACATGAACACATGAGTTCTTGGGGGCACATTCAAACCATAACAGTGGGTGTCTTTCTAATGCCTTTAAATTTCTTTTTGAGTCAGTTTTTGTTGAGACTAAGAGTTCCTCTGTGAGAGGAAAGATGGGTGGGAATTGGGACAATCTGACGTAAGTATGTGGAAAATGGGAAATTAAGCAACATGATAAAATGGTCAGGTTCCGTCAGAAACAGATGGACTCATACTGGATAACTGAAGCAAGTTATTTAATAAAGTATTGGAGGGAAACAGTTGGATTTAGGGAAGAAACAAGTTCTGGATGACAAGCAACACCACTAGCCATCAATACCTCTTAGCTTGAAGAAATAAATGGAGAATGGATAGGTTTCCATCATGCAGGGAAAGTTGTAGGAAACGGGGCACCTGAGGGATTGTGGTCTCAAGTCAGTAGAAGGTGGTTGCAGCTGGGAAAGAAATGCCTCCAAGCTCCTGCTGGTGCCTCCCACTGGCCAAACCCACCTGGAAACAGGGGTAAGGGAGACTGGTGACCAATGATATAGTGATAGAACTCCTCTTATGGCTGCATGGTTTTGTCTTAGAGTGTTCAGAAAACTGTACTTATCCAGAACTGGGATTTGCTAAGGCAAAACAATGGAAGAAAGAAAAAGAGCCAAGTGAAGAGAGGAGATGGGTGTGAAGAAAGGGAAAAATAAATTATCAAAGCAGTCCTTTGAGGTATATGTTGGCTCCATTTTAGAGACAAGGAGATTAAAACCCAAAGCATATTGTGGCTTGCCCAAGAGAGCATGCTTAGTTGGTGGGGGAGTTAGGAATAAGGGCTGTCTAACTTGAAAATATTTGCTACCCTACCACACCACCTTCAAGCAAACGAATGGTTTAACTGAATTGGGGTGGAGAACACATTTTATTGTTCACTTAAAACTTTTAATCAAAGCTAACACATTATTAGAACTTACTACCTACAATATATAAACTCATGCACAATGAAAGCAAGAACTCACAGGACACTCCTTGGCATTTATTTACATGACTGATGCTCATCACAAGATAAAGAGTGGATGAAGAACATTCAAGGGTGCCTTTTGTGACATTAACATAGAGTCAAGATCTCAAATGGAATGCTCTGTCTCCTACTCCAAGTGTTTTCTAGTATCCCCTCAAGATAGTACCTGGCCAGGTGAACTCTTCATTGGGGCCAGTGGTTTGGGCAAGATGGGCAGAGAGGGTGCTTCATGGCTTTCCTGTATGTGTGGTACTTAGGTATAACCCATGGGTATTTCCTGGGGCTTAGCAATGGTAGATGCTCAGGAATTTATGGACTGAATGCAATCTTCCAGGGACCATGTTTTCTTTGTCAAATATTACATGGTAGCTGGGTGTGGTGGCGCATGCCTATAATCCCAGCAGCTGGAGAGACTGAGGCAGGAGGATCATGAGTTCAAAGCCAGCCTCAGCAAACATGAGGCACTAAGCAACTCAGTGAGACCCTGTCTCTAAATAAAATATGAAATAGGGTTGGGGATGTGGCTCAGTTGTTGAGTGCCCCTAAGTTCAATCCCCAGTACCCTCTGCCCCCCACAAAAATATTACATGGTCTGGCAACAGGAGAATCACCAAAAGCTAGGTTAGCATTCCTGTGGTGTGACCTGGTGGTGGTGGTGGGGCTAATCTCTCTTGACCCATTTGTGAAATTCCCTCACTTATAGAATTTGGCCAATACCTAGTGGGTAGTTGAGAGGATTAAATGAGACCAAGGATGCAAAGCTCCTGGCACATGTTAATTGTCAGCTGAAGATGACTCTTGCCACCTTCCTGTTCTGCACTGATCCTTTACTCTGACCATTTCTTTCATTTCCCAGAATTACCACTTTAACACTAGATTCCATTCACATAAGATAGTGGTGGTTTTCCTACAGCTTTCCAATCCTTATTACTCTAGTTTTGTTGTTTTGGTTACTTAGGGGCCATGGTTTGGGCTTTGGTGACCCCGGGTTGCCATTTTGGGGAAACCATGGCATTTTGGATCATGGCTTTTTTCCAGTCTTCAAATAAACACTGAAGGCTTTCTTTACCTTTCATTCCAGCTCTTGTTTGCCATCTGGTGCCTGGTTTGGCTGCATCTGCGTTTACTTAAGGACTTTAGGCGAAGGCTGAGTTTACATATGGGAAGAAGGAAAGGGTTTTGCTGATTTCTTCCATATGTTCATTTATTCATATATTATGATTTTTGTAATCTCACCAGCATAGATTCCTTCAGAAAATCCTTATGCTGTTCCTTAGAGACCCGCTTCTTTGTGTGTTCAGCTGGGAGTTTCTCTGAGAGCATTTTTTCACCCCAATACCCATTACCTTTGGTGTAGCTCAGCATGGCTTTTAGATGAGTACAAAATTAATATTCTTGAAGGTTCTTCTATTTGAAGAGAGGGATCTTATCTGATCAGGAGAATTCTGTGAAAAGAGGTAGGAGACCTGTGGTCTATGCTGTTCTCTTTCTTTGTAAATGGTGTGAATTCAGAAAAATTGTAACTTTCTCATCCACAAATCAAAAAGCTTGGAGTTGGGTACACTCTGTCACCTAACTTGGCCCTGCTTTTCCTCCTCTTCCTTTGTTCTTGGTTTCTGGCTCTCACAGATAAGTGTGTAAAGACCCAATGTGTGCTCTCTGTATTCTCAGTTCCTTAGCAGAAGGTATTTAGTGGGGAAAAAAATCCAAGAAAGGAATGCTGTGCCCGGCATACTGCACAAATGAAGAGATTAGCTATATTTCTTGTTTTTTAAGGAAGTCATATTGATTTCTTTTTCTACCGTAACTGGGACTGAGCTAGGATGTGGCGTGAGCTCTGGAGACAGACCTGATCTGACACCCATGTTGTGGTTTGGATGTGAGGTGTCCCCCCAAAACTCATTTGTGACACAGTGCAAGAAGGTTGAGAGGAGAAATCAGAGAACTTTAATCCAATCAGTGAGCTGATAACCTGATAGGATTAACTAGGTGGGGACTGAAGGAGAGTAGGGTAGGAATCTATGCTGGTGAGATTACAAAAATCATAATATATGAATATATGAATAAATGAACATATGGAAGAAATCAGCAAGGCATTGGGGGCGTGGCTATGGGTATATATTTGTATTTAGCAAGTGAAGACCTCTCTGCTTTCTGGTAGTCATGTGTGCTGCATCCTGCCACCACATTCTTCCACCACATTTGTTCTGCCTCACCTGAAGCCCCAAGGAATTGAGCCCGCTGCCTATGGATTGAGACCTCTGAAATCATGGGCCCTCAAATAAACTTTTTCTCCTCTAAAATTGTTCTTGTTGGATTTTATAGTCACAGCAGTGTAAGAGTACCCTGAGAAGGTGTACTGATTTTACTAAACTTTGTCTTCCTTCTCTGTAACACAAGAATAATGTCTGCCTGGATGGAATGGTGGGTGGATAAGTAATTGTTAATTCCTAGCTTAGTGTTTTGCATAAATCAAGTGCTCATAGATGTTGGTCACCTCTGTGCAGAATGGATTCAGTGGTGAAAATGCCAGAATGCTGTGCACCCTGAGAGGGGAGAACTGATGACACCCACAGGAGGTCACCAGATCAGCTGGTTTCCACAGTGGGGCTCCAATAGGGGACTCCAGCTTCCAGGCACAGATCTTTATCATCAGCTGAGGAGAGGTGGGGGATATAAGCTAAAGGAGGAAGGTGGTCTAACCCTTGTCTAGAGGCTGGAAAGTGGAAGAGAGACCATCTAGGGCTAGGACATGTGTGTGGGGGATGGCTGGGAGTGTGAGAGCACAGGCTTTGTATGTGGATGACTTCTAGTCATTGTTAGAGGGTCTCCCTACTCTCTTTTGGCCTCCAGTGCCTAATCTCTGAGAGATTAGACTGCACCTGGGAGAGTAAGACTCAAAAAAAGAATTCTGTGAATCCATGTTTTTGGCTATGGCTAGAGAGGCAGGTGAGGCTATGTTTGTAGCTTGGGCAGGAAAAGTTTACTAGTTCATTCAAAATTAGTCCCTGCCAGGTTAGCAAGAAATAAATCTATCAGATTTAGAGGCAAGGACAGAACAAGATTGATCTGTAACAGCCTCCCCCAGGTCCTCTCTGCATGAATATATATGAAAGAGTCTCATAGCAAAGGCTACCCAGAGAGCTGTCTCCTGAGACCCCTTCCCTCTCTGCTGGACAGTAGTCCACACCAGATCTGAACAATGGAAGTCCTCATCCCTTAGGGAATGTTTTAGGACCCTAACAGATAAAGGAAAGTCTTAACATTTCTGAACTTTGGTTGACTCATATGCTATATGTCTGGTGTGTGTGTCTCTAAGTCTGTATGGTTCATATATTATGGCTTTGCTAAGGTTCCAAGGACACATAGGCATGAACAGGTGAAGGGGGGGAGAAGCCAGGATCCACCAGAGGAGAGAACCATGTGGAGGGAGGGAAAAAACACTGTCAAAATGAGAAGTGCAGAGGGGAGTGTGAGTGGGACAGCATCAGAGGCAGACAGGGCCATAGCACAAGGTTTCAGGAATACCAAGAAGTCACAGCTGTTGCCATCTGGCTTCTCTTCGTGTTCCGTCTGCGGGGGGCCAGGTGCAGAGGTGTGACATGGAGGAAGATGGCTTTCCTAGTGCCCAGATACATGAGGTACCCCCAATGCAGACCACAGGCTTTGATGATAGATCAGGTGGAGGTTTTAGGGAGAAAAAGTTGTCAGAATAATTAGTTTACTCAGAGTTTTGGGTTGGGCCTGTGGCCCACTTTTGGCAGAATGAGCATTAGTGATAAATGTTATTTACAGATTCCCTTCTTTACACCTTAAGGGCTTTAGGCTTTAATTCAGGAACATAGGGTACCTGAGAAGGGGAGCCTTGGCTTTCCCTCAGCCTGCTCAGAGTACAACAGTAAGAAAAGAAATCAAGAGAAATATATTGCAAAGATCCTCACAGACCAGGCAAAGCTTACATCAGCCGGTCATGTGGACTTGAATCTCAATTATTCAGTAAGAAATGGATTTGTTTTTATAAGTGCTACAAGATCTGGCACCCACACCTGGGATTGAAGGCACTTTTTCTTTTTTAAAAAAAATTCTTTTGAAAGCAGCAGAAGTTCTGCATAGCCAGGGAGTTTCAATGCAGCCTCTGCATTCCTGACACAGTGCCTGGCCCTGGGCCTGGGCCATTCCTCCAAGGCATCCTCCAGTTTCCTCAGGTTGGTGGCAAAGAGTGGGGATGAGGGACACAAAAACATGCATCAGAGAGAAGGGGCATGAAAACCACTAGGCCCTTATGCATGGAGACTGCCTGAAACCACATACGCCTTGACCTGGGAAATGCATGGGATGGGGACATCAACCAGACAGTGTGCAGGACTTGAATAGGGAATTTGTAAGGAGGCCTGTAGAAAGTAGTAGTCAGTCAATGAACCAGACTGAACTCCAGGAATCTAGCTCCACCAGAGAAAGACCTGGTGAAGTGGAGGGAATGGATGAAATCCAGAGGGCCTGAACTGCAGCAGTTATGGGAGAAAGAGGAGGATGCATCCATGCACTCAGGACTATGTGATGCATTTTGGATTTTTTTCTAATTGCAGTGGTGGTAATTCATGATAGAAACTTTAGGGTATGTGATTTGCATTTTCCTGTGGCCTCTCTAGTTCCAATGGGAGAGCAGCCTGGAGCTGCAAACCAGAGGAGTCAGTCCTGCAGTAGTCTATGCAGGGGCAATAGTGGTTTGCAGGAATTAACCAAATACACAGCCAACCAGCTAAACTGCACATCTCCTCCTCCCCTTGCTTGCCCTCTCTCCCTCTCTGTTGCTTTCTCACCCTTCTCCTTTCAGCAGAAGACAGAGGACCAGTGCGGGAGAACTCTGCCTTGCCTGCCCCATAGACAGATGGATTTTGGCTTCCATCTTCATCAAAGAGGTGCCCTCCCTGCCCCCATCCCAGAACCAGCCTCTCTGTGTGTGTCTGCAAGGAGGGAGCAGCTGTGGCATCCAGAGCACTCCCAGCTGTTCGCCCAACCTCTCTCAAGTGTTTCTTAGTGTCAATGCCTCTAATTAGTTAAAATAGGAAGGAGGGTGGTAAACAGAGGAGCAAAAAGAGGCCTAATTTTAGCTGTAGCCAAAAGGACTTTCCCCTAAATACACTGTGATCTCAAAATACTTAGCTAAGCGCATATGTACATGCAAGGAGAAGATTTAAAGAGCTACAGAAGTCAAATTCAAAGGCCAAATGGGACAGCCCTTGCCTCCCTGTACAACTAGATTCAAGAGGAAGGGAGTGACAATGAATTGAATATTTATTCTGTGCCAGATAGTGTGCCAGATGTGCTATGTGTAGTGGCTTAGCAGTCCCTTCTGTCCTCACAGCAACATGATGCGGGGCCTCCTATAGCCCTTCTGTTAGAGATGAGGAAGCTGAGGCTCAGGGAGGTTAATGCTACTTGTCCAAGGTGACACAGCCAACTGCAGAGCCAGGCTGTGGCTCTGACTTCACTCTAGCAGGAGGAAGATGAGGCCTCAAACCTAGGACAGCTGGGGAAGTGGGCTGACAGCTTAAGTAGGGATTTGGGGCAGAGGATCAGAGCAAAAATCCTGAGGATTCTGACTCTCAGAATGCTTTGAGGCATTGCTGCAGAATCAACAAGAATCACTTCATGCCTCCACTTTCCCCAAATCTGAAATCCTTCATAGCCCCCAAAAGATAAGCTGAGGAATGACCAGGCTGTCACTAACAATTTCCAGGTAGATGAATCATTGGGAGAGTGCCTCCCTCCCCTCTCTCCAGCAAAAAAGACCACTGCTTTCTGCAATCAAGGAAGATACACTGTTTGGCACAGGAATTCAAATTGGCTAATTACCCAGCTCCCAAGGTTATGGTGGAATCTGGACTCCTTCAGAACACGGCCACCTGGTGGGACTCGTCAGTCAATTTCCTTCATCTCAGCTCAAGCTTAAAAGGCTCTTCACTGGGACGCGCCCCAGTGAGGCCTTCCATGCACATCTGGAGACTTTCCACAATAGGCCTTTGAAGAGGCCTAGAGTATTCCGGGAAAGTCTGGCTCACTGGGCTGAGGCTTCAGGAGCAGAAGCCCACATTTATTTTTCTTTCCCGCCTTCTTTGACAAAATTCTCCCCTCCCCCCCCCCCAAGTGGTTTGTGGACATTCACAAAGCAGCCCTGATTTTCATCTCATTGCTTTTGGAGCTGAAATCTTAAAGAAAGAGAGCAATAATACATACACTAAAAAGGAGCCTTGGTCCCAAGAAATCCTGTATGTGTATTGAGCTCCTGAGAACCCTCAGAGTCATGCTTGACTCATCTTTCTAACAGAGAGAAAATTGATTTTTGAGCTGAGACTTGCTCCATCGTGCAGCAATGGTGACATTTTGTCCACTCACTTTGGTTTCCTGAAGTGGGGAATGCTTAATGGTGGCCTGCCTGGTATGGAACACCAAGTGCTACATGGGGCAGGTTAAGTAAGTCACTTTGCATATTGTCTGATGTGGACTTTAGCAGGTCTGTGCTGTTCCCCCTCCTGACATAGGCTGACAGCCGCTCAGACTTTACAACTCAGCTCAGGGGTGGTTTCCTTGTCCAGTGCTGCTTTACCTCTCTCTTGCTTAGGCTAGTTTAATCACAGGTCCTTCATACTTTCAACTCCTCCCAATTCTTATCCATAGTTTATTGTTAATTCTATTTTAAGTGTATGTCCACCATGCCTCATCATAGTAACTGCAGACACAATATGTTTCTCTTTCCTTATTGTATCTCCATACCAAGCACAGTGCCTAGCATACCAATGTGATCAGGGAATAGCAACAGAATAATCAATTCATTCAACAAATATCTACTGAGCACCTATTCTGAGTCAGGTACTATTCTAGCTACTGAGCTAGAGCCATGAATGTAACAGACTTTCTAGAAGTTCATATTCTGAACAGAATTGCTAAAATTCATGTTCTAGTAGGGGGAAATCAGAGAATACATCAAGGAAATATACACAGAGACCTGTAGTTACAGCTCTAGCTCCGACATACAAAGGATTCAGAAGGCATTACTTTCTTCCCTACGATAAGAAGGATAATAATAAATGGCAAATCTCTGACTTCTCTTAGATCAGATAGAGAACCCAGGTTATAGTGCAAACTATCGCCCCGTATCTGGAGAGACAGTAGACTTCAGGCAATCACACCTGAAACCTCCCTGCCTGGAACAGAAGCCACTGGAGCCACTAACTGGCAGGAACACATGGGTGATAATTTGAAGTGCTGGGGTTGTGCGTGGAATGAAGGGTATGGAGTGGGAAACTTCTGAGGTTGCAATTTAAGTGGGGAAAGGACACACTTTCATGGGTTTTACCTCTAAGAAACCTACCATATTCTCACTGTGACGGGTCAAGAATGCTCCTCTGTTGGCCAAGGCAGGGAGAGTCAGATACCAGTGCTCTCCATAACAAAGGCCGAAGGCCTAACTTCAAGGGGAAAAGACTTCACCTAAGCCTCATCCCCCTCAGGAGAAGGATATTGCTCTAACTCTATTGTTCCTGTCTCAATGAAGGTGTGTGTATGTGTGTATCTTGGGGGAGCTAAAAACATTTGTAAAAGTTAGGCACAGGGGCCCAGTAAAAGACAGTAACAATCAAAATATTATAGAATGCTTTTTCTTCCCCACACTTTAAAATGAAACCAACATGGCTCCAGAATAATAGTGAATTACAGCTCAAAGTGCTGCTAGAAATAGACTCGAAGGAGGAGTTCTTAGGGAAGCCCGAAGACAGGAGAGGAGATGAAACAAGGACAAGGGTGCATCTGAAACTCTGGCACCTGGGACTACAGAAAACATTGAATGCAGTCCAATGTGATTTCTTCTACAAAGAAATCTCACAAAAAGGTCTAAGTTCCTGTTGCCTGATATGTCATGCCCAGCTTTCAACAGAAAATTAAAAGGCAGCCAAAGGGCAATGGGAAAAAAAAAAAATAGAAACAAACCATTGACCCCACCCTGCCTGCAGTCCATAGAGAGAGAACAAGCAAACCCAGGTTTAGATATAACACAAGTTTTGAAATTATTGGGGGAATTTTAAAACAATTAAAATTAATATGTCAGGTGTTTTAATGGGAAAAAAAACAACATGTAAGAGTGGATGGGTAATAAAAGGAGAGAGATTTGAATTCATGAGAAAAATATCAGACAAATTCTAATTGAAAGACATACTGCAAAATACTTGACCAGCGTTCCTCAAAACTATCAAGGGCATCCAAACCAGAGGAGCTGAAGAAGACAGGATGACTAAATGCAGCCTGGTATCTTAGAGGGGATCAGAGAACACAGAGGTTCACTAGGCAAACACTAAGGAAGTCTTGATAAAGTACCGACTTTAGCTGGGTGTGGTGGTACATCCCAGTAATCCCAGCAGCTTGGGAGGCTCAGGCAAGAGGATCAAGAGTTCAAAGCCAGTCTCAGAAACTTAGCGAGGTGCTAAGCAACTCAGTGAGACCCTGTTTCTAAATAAAATACAAAAGGGGGGCGGGGCTGGGGATATGGCTCAGTGGTTAAGTTATCCCTGGGTTCAATCCCTAGTACAAAAAAGTACACATTTTAGGTTATAATAAGTATCAATATTGGCTCATTGATTGTGATCAAAGGCACCATAATCACATTAGATGTTAATAATAAGAGAAACTATATGTGAGGTTCATGCAACTTGCTATAATATCGTCACACTTTTTTTTTTGTAAATACAAAACTGTTTTAAAAAGTTTTATGTGCATGTACATATATCCACAAGCATGTATATCACATCTGGTGGTGATAAGTTCTAGGGAGGAAGAAGTCAAGTAGAGGAAGAGAACTGAGGAAGGTTGGAGTAGGAAGGCTGTTTGCACAGGTGGCCAGGAATGGCATCTCTGTGATAAAATGATATTGGAGCAGAGATCTAAAATGAGAGTGAACCACACAAATACTTGGAGGAAGGGGATTCCGGGTGGAGGAAAGAGTCAGTGTGAAAGCCCTGAGTGGGAAGTGTGATCAGCACATGGAAAGAGGGGCGAGGTCAGGCCAGCTGGAACAGAGTGGGCAAGAGCAGAGTATGTAGTCAGAGATGGGGCCTCGAGACCACAGGAAGGAGCGAATGAATGGGTGAAGAAGATGAATGGAAGCTCATCGTTTTGAAACTTAATCATGGTACTCCAGTCTTTTTTTAAAAAATTATTTTATATTTTTAACAAAGCCATTCTTCATAATACACATAATATCGCCCCCCCCCATACACACACAAATGGTCTGTGACAATAGCAAAATCTCTCAGCCTGCAGGGGTTCCAAGGAGACTCCACAGTACCATACAAGTCAAATGCATTTCATCTCCTTCCTGAAACAACATTTGAGACTGTTTCTAGACAGGCAAAGTGAAATGAAGGCTTGAGGCCAATTTTCACATAATTCAATATATTCTTACAAAACCTTACATATGCCTGAAATCTTTAGATAATGGAAAGAAAAGTAGATTTTCCTCTCTTTGATATAAAAGCAATTGGCTCAAGCTCTCATTTCATTTTGCACATGTAGGCACAACCCACAGTCTGTAATTAATTTTAAAACCACTAAAGTGGAAACAGAATAAAACCTCAACTAACTGGAGGACCTTCTTTCCTTGACATAGTTGGCTTTCAGTGGCCAGAGGCTTTAAGGCAGGAGTCCAAAGGGCAAGATCAGAAAACAAAAGAATTACTCAGCAGGCCTTGGGCAAGTTCAGTAGGAGCCCCTTACTTGCTGCCTCTTCTCCCTAGGCTTCCAGCCCCACAAACCATGAGAAGATCCTCTGCTGGGTGACATTGTAATAATCATCAGAGGACAGCACTCTGGGCTGTCATTTGCATGCTCCCATAGGCTTGGGAACTTGCCCCTTTCACAGAGATTTTTACCCATAGGATGAAATTGAAACCACTCCCCAAGGACCTTCCCTGTAACAGAAAGTTTCATAAAGAAAGGCATTTTGCTGCATAATATATGAGAGCAAAATGTGGATCTCTTGATAGTGGGGACTTGAATTTTGAATATCCTGGTTTATTTAAGGGTGGTGTTTGCCATATTCAATCACTGGCCACTTTTCTGGGGCTTTAAACACTTTGAACCTCAGTTTCTTCATTTGTAAAAATGAAAATTATAATTTCTGCTTGCTCACAGGGTCTTTATCAAGATTAAATGCAACAATGTCCCTAAAATGGTTAAAATAGCATACAGCCTATGGTAGGTGACTAACAAACACTGCTTCATTTGTAAAACATAATTATACATCCCTTCAATCTGGTGGCATCTCAATAAATGTTTGTTGAATAAGTAACAATCTGAATGAAACATCTCCAGGAAATCTTGGACGGTACTTCCTATAATGATTCTTAATATAATGCTGATAGTAACTGTCATTTTCTGAACTTCCTGCCTGTCAGGTACTGTGATTATTTGCTTACAAACACATCATTTCACTGAATTCTCACGATTGCCTAATAAAGTAGGCCTTATTCAAGCTCCACTTCACAAATGAGGAGGCAAGGTTGAGAAGGGTTAAGGACTTCCCACAGGATGGGCCAGCCAGCAAGTGGCAGAGTTTGAACCATATCCTTATGATTCCAGAGGCTACTGCACTAGGTGTAGCAGTTTAATGTATATTAAAAAAAAAAAGAAAAGATGCTTTAGATTTCTTTTGTTAAAAGATTCAACTAGGCTGCAGGGATTTTGCTGTTCCCCAAAAGAGCCTCAAGAACCTCATGCAATTGAGTTGGCAGCCAACAGGCCAGGAAGAGGTGGGCTTGGTAAAGATGCCAGGGACCAGGGACAGGTCTTCAAGAAGGTGGTTAAACAAGTTGCCCATTTCTGTCCCAAGAGGCAGGTACTAGTCTGGTGGGGATGGCCCTCCTATGGGCTGCAGCGAGAGAGGACTCCCCTGTGTCGCCTTTAAAAATGGATAAAGGTGCTCTGAGAGCAAAAGAAAATTGTTCAGGGGTAGGGTGGCTGTGTTGAGGTACTAGATGGTTGTACTACAGGGACAGAAAGCCAAGAGCACTGAGATGACCAGGATCCAGCCAGCCAGGGGCTGAGGACCCCAGGGCGGCAGGGAAAGCCCAGTCAGGTTGTGAACAATACCAGACTACAGCAAGGGGACTTCTAAGTGGGGTACTGTGGCCCATGGCATAGAAGTGGGATGTGAATGTGCAGGTGAGTGGTGGTAAGGGTTAACTTTAACCCCAGAATGCTCCCCTGGGTATATTCACCTTGGAGAAGGTGCAGGTGATACAATTGCAAGGACATGGTCAGCACCGCACCATTCCAGGTGTTTCCAGGGGGTGAGGAGATAGCATGAGGGCATGCTGGTTACAGCCTGATGCTAGAAAGCATCCCCACACCTTCTAAATCTGCAACATGCTATGCTCAACAAATACTTGAGAGCTACCCCTCCACCCAATGCCTGCAGCAATTGCAGGATTGGAGGTGAGAACTGGCCTATCCTCTCAGAGGAGGCTACAGTCTAGAGGGTAGACCCTTTACCATCACCATCCATGAGCCTGGCTGGTCTACCTACTTCATTTTCCTACCTGGTCAGAGAAGCCTTACATCACATGTATGTACGCAGGTTTGTGATTGCAGGACAGTAGGAGGCAGTATGATCTTATAGAAAGAGTGCCAGGATCAGAGTGAAGACTCAGTTCAAATGACAGCACAGTAATTTACTAATTCTTCTGATCTTGAGCCAAGTCCTTTATCTTCTTGGACTCTCAGTCTCATCGTCTATAAAACTGGGCTCAGAATTCCTATCGGTTTTCCCATGAGGCTGTGTGATAGTCAAATCACCTGAGTTCAGAGATTTTTATGTACCCACTGTGTGACGACAACCATGGAACCATAGAGCTATGGAACCTCTCCATGCCTCAACCCACTCATCTATATAAAGGACATAAAAGTACCTCCTAATTTATAGGGTTTCTATGAAGATTAGATGAGTTAACATATGGAAAGTGATTAGAAGAGACTTCAGCAAGTGTTGGCGCACTGGAGTGTTTCAGGGTTACCTGCTTTTCCTCTCATCACCACCTGGCAGATCTAATGGGAAGATGCAGTGAGATGTCACATGGCCCAATTGGCACTTAAGTGTCCCCTTTTTTCCTCTTTTCACATAGTGTCATAGTGGTGAAGCCAGGACTAGCCCCTATGCCCTCATACTCCTTGTCCTCTGTCCCTCAACTGTGGCTAAGTGGTAAGATCTAAGCAGTGCTGGCTGTGCCCTCTGGCTCTATGTGGGTCCTTCTCTTTCCGGCATGCTCTCTTCAGTCATCCCTAACTCAAGTTCCAGGTGCTTATCCCAAGATTGCCTCACAGCCACATGACACACTTTTGAATACATGCTACTTCCTTTTTCCTGTCTTTTCTAGTTCCCATCCAGCTGAACTTTGTTGGGAAATAGTTCCTTTCCTTATGGCTTACGCTGCTCAGCTCCCCATTGCCTATACTGGGAGATATTAGAGTGGTCCAGGATGTGCAGGGTCTCTAAATCATGACCCTCCCTCTGAGTCCATGAGCAATGATATAGGTATCAGTGTCAAAACAAGGAGCAACCATTTGCATACATATGGTAAGATTGTATAGGTACACTATAAAATCCCAACCACAGGCACAAGTATCCACCAAAGAAAAGGAACAACCCAGAAGCCCTGCACTGTTGAAATAGGCATGGTAGAATGTTTCTCATTTTCCCATTAGTTTTATTGCTGCTGCCTAGGGCTCAGTTTTCTCACTGTAAAATAGGATAATATCTCTCCTTTCTAAATTCATCCCCACATTCAAGGCCAAGTTTATGTTTGACCAAGAAGACTTTGGTAGCCCCCACCTCCCCTGTCCACAGCATTCTGAATTCATTCCCACTTGCAATCTGCTAAATAACTTCACTTTAAAATGCCTGTTCTTCATACTATAGTGACATAGCCACATCAATGCTTGAAGCAGCTCAATTCACAATAGCTAAACTATGGAACCAACCTAGGTGCCCTTCCACGGATGAATGGATAAAGAAAATGCGGCACATATACACAATTGAATACTATGCAGCCTTAAAGAATAAAATTATGGCATTTGCAGGTAAATGGATGGAGCTGGAGAAAGTCATGCTAAGTGAAATAAGCCGAACCCCCAAAACCAAAGCTTGAATTTTTCTTTGATCAGTGGATGCTGATCCATAATGGGGTGGGAGGCATAGGGAAGAATGAAGGAATTTTGGATTATGCAGAGGGGAGTGAGGGGAGGGGTGGGGATGGGAAGGATAGTCATTATTATCCTATATACATGAATGATTACACTACCAGTGTGACCCTGCACTGCCAGAGGAAAGACAAGCTGTGCTCATTTTGTGTACAGTGTGTTAAAATGCATTCAATTGTTATGTATAACTAATTAGAATTAAAAAATAAGAAAAACAATAAAATAAAATGCCTGCTGTGGCCCCAAGACTTAGATTTTTCTCTCCCCAATAAGATTATAATCCTTCCTCAAGTAGCCCCTACTTTTTGTTTCTTTAATGCTAGTTTGCAGCATAAAACATTCAAAAACTCCTAGCAGTATTCCCTTGGAGGATCCCCAAAAGAGAGTAAAGATTACTGGGAGCTCAGGGGTCAGGAGGGGGTCTCTGTTTTTTAAGTGAAGACAGTGACACCAAATTTCATGGAGTTGTTTGTTGGACTGAGATACTGATATAAAATAGCCAGAATTCTGCTGAGTTGAAAATACAATCTGAGCAGGGCTTGGTGGTGCTTGTAATCTCTCCTGCTTAGGCAGGACAACTGTAAGACAGAGGCCCACCTCCGAAACTTATTGAGGCCCTAAGCAACATAGAGAGACCTGCAGATGGTGGGGTGCTGTAATTTTTCTTTTCTTCTTATTATTTTGCTTCAAATTTTAGAAGTTTATGATAGATTTTGATGGCTTAATTTCTTAAAAAATATTTTGTTTTGATTGTAGTTGGACACAATACCTTTATTTTATTTTTATGTGGTGCTGATCACAGTACAGTGCCCTGTACGTCCTAGGAGAGCACTCTACCACTGAGTCACAACCCCAGCCCCGTGATTGCTTAATTTTAATAGCTACTAGTCATAAAAAATATATTACATTTTTAAAACATGAAGAAAATTCTCCAAAAGGCATGTGTTAATCAAATATTTGGCACAAGGTCTTCCAATGCTATACTAAACATTATTTTAAAAATAAACATTCTTATGATTTAGAATAGGAGGGGGTCACTGGGGATTTAGCTCTGTGGTCAAGCACCCCTGGGTTCAATCCCTAGTACCAATAAACATTCTCCTCCTCCTCCTCCTCCTCCTCCTCCTCCTCATCTGGCACAAGAGAAGGCCAAGATGACTGGGGTTGCTAAGAACCTGGGAAGGGAGGCATAGGTCATAGGTAAGCAGCACCATGTGGAATGCTGAGAACTGCTAGTGGAACAGATGTACCAAGCATGTCCTTTGGACCAAATACCACTTTAGGCACTTGATATGCTATAGGACCCTGGTGAAGAGTACAGATTCATGAGTCAGACTGTGTATGGTTCACACTGTAGAAGCCCAACCGACTGTGATGCCTCATCTTGGTTACTTAAAATGTCTTTAGCTTATTTTCTTCAAGTTGGGATTATTTAAAGCAGGGGTTAGTCAATTTTTTTCTATGAAGGGTCAGAGGTCAACTATTTCAAGTTTTGAGGGCGATGTGGTCTGTTACAACTCTTCAGCCCTGCGGTAGGAGCAAGTAAGCATCTGTAGTGTGCAAGTGAACGATTGGCCATGACCGTGGCCCAATAAAGACTTTATTGCAAAAGCAGACAAAGGACAGGATTTCACATGGAGGGGCATAGTTTGCTGACCTCTAATATAGAACTTACTTTATATGGTCCATAGAGGACTGGAGAGTTAATATACTCCATACTCTTAGAATAGTGCCCTACTCACAGTAATTATTCAACAAAAATTAGCTCTTGTTGTAATGGACTCAAGGAGTAGGCATCAGTATAACTTTCATATGAAAAAAAAATTTAAGAGCTCAGAAGTAACTGAATTCATTTTCTAAGAATGAGTCTAAAACCTGTAGCTTTTCTGCTGAGACTTTGTTCCTGCTAGAACCTAGACCTCATTTCATTGATCCAAGAGGAACCCACTATTCCAGGATTAGACTCAACCCTGGAAACACCCTTTCTGATTATTTTGGGCTGGGGACCCAAAGCACATGGCCTTGCTCCTTGGAATCCGTGTTGCAGTCTGTGGGGAACAGGTGTACAATCCACGTTCCCCACCCACTCAGGGCGCTCACACACTCTCAGCCTTCCCTGGCCCCCACCTCATCAAAGGATAGGTTTCCTGTGACATGGATGGATCAACTGCCTTTGGGGAGCCCTAATTAACTGCACAAATAGGGCAGGCTTTCCAAATCCCACATTAGTTCTGCTGTGGAATGCCAGAACTTTTCTACCATGGAAAAATGCTTCATGCCTCGACTCTTAACAAACCCAGCAAGTTCAAATGCATTTTTGGGGTGGGGGGTGACAAGAATCTCAAGCTGTTATGTGAGAAGGCAAAGAAAGAAAGGGCTTTTCTTGAAAGGGGGAAACAAAGGGCATCCAGAAATGTCATCCAAATGCCCTGCAAACTCTCAAGCTTTCCCCAAGTTCTTCTTTGTTTGAAGGCCTTGATAGTGTGATTCATTTAACTCTTTCTTTGGGTCAATGAGAGGGTTCTTAAACCTGAGAATCTGTAGCCAGTGTCAGAGATTTCTTTTCATCTGTCAAATACATGGAATAAAAAGAAAAACACAACCTCAGCTAAATGGTACAGACTTCATGTGTTTCAAAACTGTCGACATATCTGACTTGTTATTTCTCTCTCCTTTTCTTCTCTTTTTTTTTTTTTTTTTGCCTGCAGTTCTTCTCATCCTTCTCTCCTTTTATCCCCAAATCCAGCACAACAACTGGTCTATTCTAGGAAAAGTCTCTCTGGGTCTGTAGCTGAGAAGACACTGTAATAGTTGGGTCTGTGTGTGTAAATTTAACAGCAATCAGCTGTCTGTTTTGTGTTTAATTCCACAGAGTAAAACCATTTTGGCTATAATCCTCAGAAGGCACTGTATGTCTGTCTGTTCCCAGATTCGGTGAATCCCTGTGTAGATAGATTTTTCTTCATCAAAGGACAGACACTGGCGTGGCCCTCAATTTTATGCTCCCATAGATAATACCATGGGGAAAGCCTCTGGAGCCACACAGATTCACCCACCCTTAGGTCTTTGAAGCCCCAGATGTAAGTGGATCCCGCAGACTCTACACTGATACCCTACTCAGGCTTCTAGCAGGAAAGACATGACTGGCCACCATGGGCTTCCTGCCTTGGGAGGGATAAAGGGAACTTTAATTAGGGTGGCTGTGGTTTATTTTTTAAAATTTTGATTTGTTATATATGACAACAGAATGCATTACAATTCATATTACACATATAGAGCACAGTTTTTTATACTGTACACAAAGTAGAGTCACATCCTTCATGTCTTCTTACATGTAATGTACTTAGGGTAATGATGACCATCGCATTCCACCGTCTTTCCTATCCCTCTGCCCCTCCCTCCCCTTTTCCCCTTCGTCCTATCTAGAGTTCATTTAATCATTCCATCACCACCACCCCCCTCAGCATATTATGGGACAAGGAACTGAACAGACACTTTTCAGAAGAGAAAATACAATCAATCAACAAATATATGAAAAAATGTTCAACATCTCTAGCAATTAGAGAAATGCAAATCAAAACTACTCTAAGATTTCATCTCACTCCATTCAGAATGGCAGCTATTAAGAATAATAAGTGTTGGCAAGGATGTGAGGGAAAAGGCACACTCATACATTGCTGGTGGGGCTGCAAACTGGTGTAGCCAATATGGAAATCAGTATGGAGAATCCTTGGAAAACTGGGAATGGAACCACATTTGACCCAGCTATCCCACTCCTTGGTCTATACCCAAAGGATTTAAAAACAGCATACTACAGGGACATGGCCACATCAATGTTTATAGCAGCACAATTAATAATAGCTAAAGTGTGGACCCAACCTAGATGCCCTTCAGTAGATTAATGGATAAAGAAAATGTGGTATACATATACACAATGGTTGTGGTTTATTATCCCAATAGACTTATCTTGAGTCCAAAATACTTTTAAGAAGGAAGGAGGATGTTATTATTATTAATGACATCAAGACCTAAGACATATGCTAGTTCTCTCTGGGATGTACTATCACTTTCTGCTTCATTTCCAAGGAGCAACTGATGGTTGGGAGATTTGGAGAAATACCTGTTATCAGGTCTTGCTCTCTTGAGGAAGGTAGAAAACTAGGAAATTTTAGACTTTGAATTTAGCTTTTTATTTTTCTACTCTGCATTGACTTCTCTGACAGATTCCACCAGGCCTTGTAAACTCCTAAGAAGCAAAAATGTATCTAGAAAATACTGAAGTTTGCAGCAATTGCTTATTGTGTGCAGGTGGAAGCCTTTCTAATGCCTGTGATAAGGAACTGGCTTTGTCCCCACAAGCAGGAAGGCCTATCTTCTTGGAGGTCCTGGCCCATGGGTTCCCAAAGTTTAGCTTAATAAAATATCCAAACCTTTTGGAGGCATGCAAAGAATTGTCAGATTTTTATTTTATTATTTAGGGACTTTAAACAGAATAACTGCTGAACATCTACCCTCATCCCTTATTTCATAACAACAAGATTTTAACACACATACATGTGATTACCATGCTCAGAATAAAGGGAAATCATGCCTCATTTAGTCTTGTTAAAAATTCAACATGCTGTTCTTATTTTTTCATTTCCCAGGGACTAATGACACTCTGTTAGGGACATGCATTGAGGATTAGATGCATGGGTACATCACCTATGTAGTATACAGAGCCCCATACACAGAGGACCCAAGCTGGGGTTTAATGACCTGCAGTTGCTTTCTTGCAAGTTTTTAAAATTTTATCTTTGAATTGGTGTTTTGTAGGTGAAGACTAATGGGATAATAGAGCACGTGCTGGGGGCCTGGTGTTGCTTCTCCAGGACTGACTTCTGGCTGTCTTGTCCCTGTGTTCTGGTGCCCTACCAGACCTGTGTCCCTAGCATGGTGACAGGATTGCATGGAGGGTGTATTTTGCTTTGACACTTCCTCCCTTTAGGATGAGCACAGGTATAGGGAAGGTCAGGCCAGGAAGTGAGTCCCCTGTGTCTCAGGGGGGAGCAGAGCAGCGATGGGCACTCCCTCACACTGTCTAAGGGTGTTGGTCTCGCAAGATGGAGGAGGATCCCCATGTGGAAGTTGGAAAGCCCTGGAAGACACCTGTCAGCTTCCAGTCAAGACAACAGGTCTGAAGGAAGGGGAAACTTCCCTGCTTCTGGAAAGGGTCCTGAATTTTCATTTTTTCACTGGGCCCTATAAATTATATAACTAGCTCTGCCTAGGGCAGCCTTCTAATGATACTTGAGAACTACAGCCTAGCTGACAGGTCCTTGTTTAGCTTGGTGAGCTGGAGAAAACTCATAATTTGCATTTTTAAACAAATCTCCATTCAGGTCCCATTTTCTTACTTGCTGTTTGGCTTTGAGGAAGTGATTTACCTTTCTAGCCTTCCAATTCCTCTTTGTAAATGGAGAGGTGAATGTCTTCCTATCTCACATGACCTCATTTAAATACTGAATGTGGTTATACAAGCAAACCTCTAGTGTGTATCAGGAGATGAGCTAATGTCCGTCCCTTTCCTCTTCCTCTTCTGCACCCTTGAGATGAACTTGGGTACCTGGGGAAGGCCAGATCTTATCCAAGGAAACTCATTCTGCAGAGACTAAGCCTGGTATTTCCTTGGATTAGGGTCCTTTCGCTTGTTCAGTGCACAGTAGAAGAAAGGCCTGGAACAGTGAACAGCAGTGACTACAGAAATCCCAGTCTGCTTCTCAGGAAACAAAACTTGAGCACACAGGAGTGGTCAATGTTGACATGGGGGAAGAAATAAAGATGAATGGGGGAGATAGAAGGCACCTAGGACAAACCCAGGCTCCTTCCCACTTCCTGCACATCCCAGCCCTGAGCTAAGAGGGGTAGGCAGAGCCCTTGTCACCACACAGGAAGGGTTCACCAGGCCACAATCACACATTTAGGACTATGAATTTGGAGGTCTGAATTTCACTCTCAGGTTTTCTCTGTAGAATCTTAGGAATGTCACCTATCTCTCTGGAACTGAATGTCCCCATCTTTTAAATGCATGAGTAGAGAGACGACTCACTTAAGTCCCTTCTGGCTTTAATGCTTTTTTTTTTTTTCAATTAGAGAAAGCTTTACAAATATATTCTCTAACTCAGACACACCCTTTCAATGAAGAAAGTCCTTTCAGAGAGCTGGCTCTAGGGAGGACTACTTTTGAGGAAGTACAGGGACACAGATTCCTTGGGTCAGACTGTTTGCTGAGGCTCTAAGGTTGGGGGGGTCATCGGAAGATTCCTTTGTCTCCATTCACAGCCAGGTCACCCAACTCAAATGGCCATGGCCAAGCATCATGCATGGGGCAGGGTATGCAACACTCCTCTCCAAACAGAAGGAACAAGTGGCTGTTGTGATGAGACTCTGTGGAAGGCTATTTATGGCTGTGTTTTGGTTTACCCTCAGTCTAGTACACAGAGTACAGCTGAAAACACTCTCTTGTCCTTCAGGGTAAAATTTCCCAATTTTTACATGAAGCTAGTCAGCTCTAGACCTATAGCCCCCATTGCTACCACTTCTGTTCGCCCACAGAAGCAGTCACCCCTGCCCACCTCCCCCTCCAGCTTGGCCTCTGAGTCACTCCCAGCATATACTATTGACAGCACAGCATTAGGGACTTAGAGTCAGACAGACTTTGGCTGAAATCCCAGTTCCTGCACTTTTAGTTGTGTGACCATGGGCCAGTAAGTCGCTTAATCTCTCTGAACCTCGTTTCACTGGGTGAAATTGGAAATAGTACCTTTCCAAAGAGACAGTTTTAAGAATTATAGTGAAGCATGCTGCTGTAGATAAATCCTGATGGATATAATTAATTGGGTTGTCTCTCTGCCCCAATCATTTTGGCCTATTTTATAATGACCAGGCTTCTGCCTCAGTTTCCTTTCCTCAGTTTTCATCCTATTTTTTATCTTGTGCTCCAGACCTGCCAGAGTGGTATCAGTTGGGGTTCTGGCTCTGGTGCTATCACTTCTGCCCACTGCCCCTTGGCTACAAGCAGGAATTTTTCCATGGTTGGATAAGAGATGCAACAAGCACTGTCTATATGCCAATTTATCATCATTTCCTCTTCATAATGAACCTAGAGGTAGGTGCCATTATTGAGCCAGTTTTACACATCAGGAGATAATTTTGGAGAGCTGAGGTCAAGGTCACAAGGCTGAGTGTGGCAGCTGAATTCTAACCCAGTATGCCCAACTCCATTACTATTGAAGATGGGATACTTCCCCCAGGAGTGTTACCCTCTACTCCTGTCCTTTTATAATCATAACCAGAGTAGCCACTCACTTGCTGATTGTCTGTAAACATTATGTACATCGTCCTCTTGGAATTTCCCAGCAATGCCATGAGGTGATATTTTTATACTCATTTACAAATTAGAGAGTGGAATCCAAAATAAGCAAGGTATTAGAAGTTAACTGTCCATGAAAGAGGAACTAGGATGCAGATGCTACATGTTATTTCTTGGTGGCTTCTGTAATAATATACCATGTGCCAAACACTTTATAATGAGAAAGGGGAGGGGTCAGGCCTCTGGGGGAGGAAGGGGATATTAGTATCCTCATTTAACAGGCAGAGAAACAGAGGCAGAGAGTTTAGGGAACTTGCCGCAGACCTTACAGGCAGAATGGCAGAGTTGGGGATTAAACGCAGGCAGTCTGGCTCTGGGGTCTGGGCTCTTAGTCTCTAGCACTGTGTTGCTTTAAGAAGTGAGGGATTTGGGCTGGGAATGTGGCTCAAGTGGTAACGTGCTTGCCTGGCATGCGCGGGGCGCTGGGTTCGATATACTCAGCATCACATAAAAATAAAATAAAGATGTTAAAATAAAGATGTTGTGTACACCAAAAATTAAAAAAAAATTTAAAAAATTTTCTCTTTCTCCCTTAAAAAAAAAAAAAAAAAGAAGTGAGGGATATCAGATGAGATGACAAGGGGGGATGATTCCAAAGGCCACAGACAGGAGGTAGGGAGTCCAAGAGCTATGAAAGCTCTAGAAGAAGGAACTCCCCACCCACATGTATGGGAGCAGTCCCCCAGAGGCCTGACCCCACCCCCCTTCAACAAGGTTGGCCACCCTGTAGAATTTTCCTGCATTAAGTAATGGTGTAGGTGTTTTGTTTCCTTTAGGCCCACTGAGATGTATCATTAAGAAATTGCTTCAGACTCTTAAGCAAGCTGTGCCTTCACTATTGGCTACAAAATCCTCAAAAAGGATAGAAATCAACAGTTTTCAATGACCAGTTACTTTTAAAGTCCAGAGGGGAGTGGGGAGAAGGCCTTTAACCAGGCAAGGTAAAAACAATTGTGTGGAAAACTGTCATGTGCTGAAACATGGGCGATGGTAAACCTCCCAGCAACCCTTCAGAGTTGTGATTAGTACCATTATACAGAGAATTAAACCAACACTCAGAGCAAGGGGACAGGAACAGTTCCTAAGAAAGTCTTCAGTACCTATGACGGGCAAAACTCCTTGAAATCAATGAGGAAAAGACAAAGAGTCCTGTAAGAAAATGAAAAAAGGGTATTCACAGACCATTAGCTGAAAACAGAAATTTAAGTGGCCCATAGATACTAAGAGTATGTCCATTTTACCAGTAAATCAGGAAGACAAAGGATATGAACATTCATTTTCTGTTCAAGAAATTGGCAAAAATGTTCAGTGATTGACAATATCCAATGTTGGCAAAGGTGTAGAGACATCATTGGAAGGGATACAAGTTGGGACAGCCTTTTTGGAGGATATTTTGGGCATAGCTAACAAAATTTTAAATGCACCAATCCTTCACTAGCAATCCCACTTTCCCCATGTCTCCAAGAAATCCTCATACTTGTGTATGAAGAACCAAATCAACAGCATGCTTGTGTCACAGTTTGTGACAGCTAAACAGTAGGAACAATTTAATGTGTCTACCAATAGGAACCCAGTTAATATTTTTAAATATATATGGACTCTGGAACTACTGTTAGTATGGAATAGACACTAGGAAGCTCTGTATTTTAGGATAACATATTCTAAAATACCTTGTAAATGAAAAAAAAAAGTTGAACAATTTCTACCATGTGACTCTGTGTGTGCATGTGTATGAGTACATTGAAAAAGTTAGGCAGACACAGGAAGTATGGAATAGTGATGGCCTCTGGGAAGTTCATGCCTTTCACCATTTATTCTGTATTTCTCTGTTGTTCGTGTTTTTACAATGTAAGTGTATTCCTGTAATATTTTTATTGCTTAAAGAAAAGCAAATTGGCCACAGAGCCACTTGTCTGTTCTCTGTGTTATCTCATTCAGGGGAGAAACACCAACCTAGGCTGGGGCTTCCTCCTTTGCCAGTGGGAATGTTAGGTACTTGTCTGGATGCCTGTTTCCCCTACTCTCTCTCCTTTGCATAGGTGCTCCTGTATTTGAGCACATGCACACATATACACATTCCTGTCTACGCACACTCTCACCCAGAATGACAAGTGCATGGGTTAGCTGATAGCCTGAGAACCTCTGAATCATGGACCAAAATGATTCTTGTCAGCTTGATAAAACATGTACACAATCACACTCCAATACAAGTACAACAAAATAACAAATTGTCAGGTCCCGTAAGCACAAGCTGTGATTTAAACCATGGGGTCCAATGGGCACATATTGGATGTGAAGCGCCTTAAATAATGGCTCTGCTAGCTTAAAACATATCAGATGTTCCTTTAGCCTTAGCTCGCCCAAGACATAAACTATGTGTTCAGGGGAAAGCAAAGTCAAATGACTCATGACAGCGTTTGTTTTTAGTATGAATTATTTTTTCTGGCTCCTTGCTTTTAAAGACAGATCCTTTTCAGATGGGCTGAAGCAAAGACCGCTGGGAGCTGGGCTCACAAACCTAGCCTCCCACCCCTTCTGAAAGCTGGAAGTGGACAGCCCCGGAAGAAGCGATTCTTTCCCATTATGATCATTCCATCATTCACTCTCCTTTTTCCTTTCAAACCAATGCAATGGCAGCCTTGTGGCAGCCTGGTAAGGTGGTGGGAGGATCACTTGATTTGGAGTCTAGGAGATCTGAGCTCCAATTCCAAAGGTTTTATTTATTAATTGTGTGATGCTGGGAATGTCACATGAGTTCTTTGGGCTACAGTTTCCTCCAGCACAAAATGAGAAGAATAAACATTGGTCTGCAATGGAGTGGGATTCCATGAAGTAATCTAGACAAAGTGCTGGACACATAGAAACCACTCAACACATGGCACTAGACAGAACTCCTTTGGACAGAGAGGGTGTCCTAGTTACCTCTGTATCCCTAGTGCTTGCGTGAGAGCTGGAAAGAAAATCTGTGAAGAAGGAAGGCAGCAATGAAGGGCTGAAGGAACAATTAGGACACACAATAACTAATGCTTGCATTTCTCCTTTTAACTGCGTTATGTGGATCATCTCACTAATCCTTGGTGAAAATTGTCCCTGCCAGGAACACGTTATCCACATTTCACAGTTGAGGTAGTAGAGGTGCAGAGAGATTAAGAAACCTGATCAAAGTCACACAAGTGGCCAGTGGAGGAGCTAGCACCTGCATACTGGTGGAATTGCTGGGATGCTAGAGGGGCCAGGGGGAATGGGCAGCTCAGAGGCTCCCTGTACAAGATCCAATGAAAGGTTGAATTGGAATAGCCAGCTTCTCAGATCCCTTTAGAATAACAGACACAAAGGAAAGAGGGAGGACATCAGAGGTGTGGCCACCCATAGCCTTGCAGAAGCACGGGCAGCGAACAAGCAGAACTGTCTAAAGAACATGGTAGATTAGGACAGCTTCTCCAGGTGCTCTGAGCCCCATGATACCCACACCTCTGGAGGAGTGTGGCCCCAGGGCTGCTGTTCAGGAAGGATGTGGATTCCAGAGCTGTTAGGAACCTTAGATATTGCCTGGAACAGCTCCACTGTATGGGCTGGAGGATTGCTACTTACTCAGTGCCACACCACAACTTAGTGGTAGAGAAGAGACGAGGCCCCAGGTTCTCCCTTCCCACACCAGCTTTCTGCCTCTGGCATCGGGAACACATATACTGCAGCCCCTCTCTCTTTCATATACAGCCTTACTTTTTAAATTCACTTGTTTACCCTAAAGTTCTATTCAGGCAGCATTCAGAAAAACAGAAATATTGGCCACTGAACTTTGGGTATGTCCAGTTCCATAGATAGGGTCATCTCTAGAATAAGATGCATGCTCAGCCTGCTCTCTCAATATACCACTGGATGATCTACCTGGCAACCTTTTAATAAGGATATGGGTCCCCATAGGATTCTAAGGGGAAATGATGGACAATATGGGAAAGAATGATATCTTAGGGTGAATGAGCGAAATGCCTTTTGGCCCTATACCTTCAACGCATGAGCTGTCCCTACAACATGTGTGTGTGGGGAAAATTCTTTCATTTTTGTTTTTATATAATACAAAATTGAGTTCATTTCTGAGTTCATGAGTCTGTTGTTCCCAAGATTTAAAATTCTTCCCACTTTGGCTCCTCAACATACATACACACACATTACATGCACATAAGCACACATATACAACTGCATTCACCTTTGTTTATTTGCACTTAAAGTCCTGACTCAACAGTCATTTTCTTTGGAAAGTTTTCTCTGACTCCTCAAGGCTGGGGACAGAACACACAGTATTATAGTTCCCTATTTTATGGTATCTCTCTTCTTTAATAGCAGGAGAACTTTGAGAGTAAGTACTGAGTCCTCCCTGGTCAGGATTCTGTCCCATACTATTGTGGAGATTAAATAAGTTATTTCATGTAGAGTGATAAGAACAGTGCTTAGCATATAATAAGCATCAATCAATGTTGTCCATCATTAAATGAGGCTTAGAATTTCTACAATGTACAAATGTGAGTGGATAGGTGGGCCTGACACAGATGGCTGGCATCTAGATAGCACTCAAGAAGCATTTACTGAATAAATAAATGCAAAAGAGAAAAATGATTGAAGAGATAAGAGATAAGATCTGTCCTCAGTCAGCTTCCAGTGTAGTGTTGAGGCAGACCCACAAAGCAGAATCACCCACACAGTCTATGAAAAGAAGGACACCCAAGACTTGTTCTGTGCTTTGGGTCCCTGAGAATACATAAATGTGCCAGGATTTCACTCTGCCTTTTGTTTATTTTGATCTGACTTCATAGGATGGAAATATGCATAAGAGGAAGACACACAGGTTGCAATCTTTCCCAGGTATACTTCCCCAGCTCTCTACTGGATGATAGTTCAGGATTTGCCCTTCAAAACCATGTTTTTAATTCAGTGAAACCAGGGTCTGAGATGGGAAACACAGTGTCACAGAGTTGAGATGGGAGGAAAAAAAGAAATTCACATCATAAAAGTCCTTTTACTCAGCACCCTCCAGCCTCCCTGGTTTTCTCACATTTCCTCAGGCATGTTCAATTCACTCACACCTGAGGGCCTTTGTCCTCTGCCATTTGGGCTCATCTCAAACATCCTTCTTTTCTCAGGAGGGCCTCTCTCAACTGCTCACATACCCAGTCTACCCATCCAATCATTATTTACTTACATTGTTTTACTCTCTTTTATAACACTTCTTCCTACCTGAATTCAATTATTTGTTATTGCTTGTTTCTTGGATTGTCCCTTGGGGGGGCAGGTGTTTCTCTTTCAATGGAAGTAGCCAGAGACAGCAGAGTGAGGGATATTATTGAGTTCCAATAGAAGAGCTGGGTAGTGGAACTCAGCACAGTGAAACTGACTCCCAAAGAGCTGAAGAAAGAACTAATCAGCTGGGCGTGGAGGCGCATGCCTGTAAGGCATGGGAGGCTGAGTTACAAAGATCGTAAGTTCAAAGCCAGCCTCAACAAAAGCAAGGCACTAAGCAACTAGAAGACCCTGTCTGTAAATAAAATACAAAATAGGGCTGGGGATGTGGCTCAGTGGTCCAGTGCCCCTGAGTCCAAATCCCTGGTACCCAAATATATAAATAAATAAAAATAACGAATTATACTAACTCTTGTACTGTTGCTACCAATGACAATCTCATGCACTGCCTTGATGAAGTTTCCCTTGCTACATGCATAGCAGTTCGTGGACATGTATAAAAAGGAGATAAAAACAGTTCCTGAGCCATGCTACTCTGGTGATTTAATGAGTTATTTTACACAGAGTAATTAGAATAGTGCTTGACATATAATAAAGCATCAATAAATGATGTCCATTAATATCTTAAAGAGGTACAACATATAGGTAATACTTGTCTAAGAGAATTATATGCATTGCTGTGCACTATATTTATTCCTTTTTAAAATGAAGCTTAGAATTTCTACTATGTACAAAGTTAAACACATGTTCCCTATTTTGAGTTTAATATAGTATTTAAAGCTTTATAAGAATTGTTTATCAGCACTTATGTAATCAGAGAATTTTAATATGTTTGGAATGCATTTATTATTTTTAAGCAAGGAGTTAAGTTTTAAGACATGTAAACACGAATAAACTTGTAAGGACCCAGAAACTAGAAGAAACGATAATAACATATTAGTGGAGAGAATGAATTGGTGAAAAGTCTGAAATACAACTTTATAAGGACAAACATGGATAGAAAATATTAAATAAAGAGAAGAACAACTGGAGATGTGTAAAGCAAGAAATGACTAGAAGCCAGCAAGTTAGAGAACGACATGCAATATCATTCTTTCTAGTCTCTGCGGAAATGCCTGTTACAAGAACAAGAACAGCAAGCAAATTGCTGCAGAAAAGAGCAAGAGTTAATCACAGTAAGTGAATACAATACTGTATTACTAGCTCTGAAAATCTGCTAGAACAGTACATGACCCCAGGGTCAGTGAGCTCTTTGTAAAAGATATTTTATTTACCTCCCTTCCCTGTTTGTCTCCAAATCAGAAGTCTGGTGGACAGGACTGGCTCTCTGTCTTACCCATGTTCCACCTGCCTTCTTTCTCCTTCAGCCCCAATGACCCACAAACACTTTGTCAATCCATCTCCACAAAGGGATTGCTTTTGAAAAAGAGCATTTTAGCAGCCCACACAATATTCCCTAGCGCCCCTAGGTGTCACTATTGCAAAACCAACAGAAACATTAACTGTCAAAAGAAAAAAAAAAAAAAAAAACCCAGAACATTTAGTACAAAATACTAAAAGCAACAACAGTTCAAAAGGCAGACACCATTTATTACAGAAGCTACAAACAATTCAGGATCTCTAAGATAATTATTAATTTCCTTTCTAATTCAAGGGCTCACCCCAAGAAGAAGAGACATCTCATTTTTCATCCAGAAAAAGAAGTCCGTGTTGTTCTTTCCTCTCTAAAACACTTACATTTAGAGGCTCGGCTGAAACCTGCATGATGATGAAAGTGTGTAGTATAAATTACTTTATAATCAAGATTGGCTTCATAACACAAAAGAACTCAGAGTGAAAATAATACTTTCAGAGTAAAAATATAAGGCAGTGAATGAAGGTTTGCTGGGAGAAAAAAAATGTAGTAACGTTAGTTTGATATTCAACTCAAAGCCATAATCTTATTAGGTATATTTAAATATGGTTTTCATTTAGATTTGGCAGCTTGATTAATGGGGCTGTATTAAATAATACCTGGCTGCTAAGAGTATATTTAGGAATCAATGCCACATAAAACATACAACATTCACAATTCAGTTTCATTATTATTTAAGGCTCCTCTGTTCTCTTGGCAGTGGGCACACACATATTAAAAATTAAGTACACACGCTCAGTGTGTGCTCAGCCCTTTAAAAAGGCTTTCTCTTTAAGCAGAAACATGCGATGGAAAACAAGTCAACTCTGGTGAAAGTTAATGGGTTCATCCTTTTGGGGACAGCTGTCCTGTGTATCAAATAAAAGGAGAGGGGTGTGTCTGTAGCAGGGAAAAAGGATTCTCAACTGGTCAGCAAAGAGAAATGCTGTGCTTCAGAGAGGAGCTGGAATCAGTTTCTATACCTGAGCATTCTGCTTTGCCACAGTTTAGAGATGGAGTGAATGGCACCTTTGCCGTGAGGCCCTGAGGGGATTGGAGGGGCAGGAGAATCTTGAAATAGGAAGGAATGTCCTCATGAACAAATAAATGCAGGCAGATGACCACTGCCTCCTTATGCATCAAAGAAACACTTTTTTCCCTTTTTGAGGGTGGGGAAGAAAGTATCTGTAATTTTCTGAGCATAATAATGTAAGTGCTGGTCAAAGTGTGGGGGTTTGCAGGGCTGGATGGTTGCAACTAGCTGGGGAGATGGATGATGATGTGAAGGGCCAAGCGCCATCACACAATTCTATTCAGTGTTTATGATTAAAAAAATAATGCACCTGACAAGCAGAACCTACACAATTCAATTAGAATTTGTTCCTTCCCAATGTCAAGAGGTCACTTAAAGATCCTTGACTGGAACAAGGCATCTCAGCGTGGCCTAAACGTCACATAACATCTCATTGTTTCTGAACAACCCAGTGGAATAGGTAGTACTAGTATCATTCTTTAAGAAACGATGTTCGAGTTTATAAAACTACAGAAAAGGTCTCAGAACTCAGAAGAAAAAAAAAAAGTCTGGCTTTCCTAACATTGGAATCATTCTATCCATTTACTGATGATAGAACTGAGGCCTGGAAAGGTTCACCATGTTGCCAAGATGACACATCTGGTAAGTTATGGAGGTACGATGGAATCCAAGGCTGTGGCTAAGACTTGGGGAAGTGGCAATATAGGAATTTGAGGTTGAGGGTGGGGGCACAGCATGGAATTCTGTTTATCTCCTGTGTCATCTCTTTATAAGTCCAGAAGAAGAGACCCAAGTTCTCAGGCACTATGCCCCATTGCTGCTGTCGTTTACACCTGGGCCATCTATATCTCCTGCTAGAAAGAAGTTCCTAAAGTGTTAAGCATGTCAGCGTCCTCATGGCAATGATGGTTATGATGAGAGAAACACAGGAGAGGACAACCAGGAAGGAGGAATTCTGACAGACTACTTACTATGAGGATGAACCTTGAGAACATCATTATGCCCAGTGAAATGAACCAGTCACAGAAAGACAATGACCATGTGATTCCACCTATATGAGGTAGGCAGAGCAGTTAAATTCGGAGACAGAAAGTCAAATGGAGGCTGCCAGGGATTAGGGAGGCTGCAGTGTGAGGTTGCTGTTTGATGAACACCATTTCATTTTTGCAAAATGAAAAGAGTTCAAGAGATGGAGGGTGGTGATGGTTACACAATAGTAGAAACTCATTCAATACCACTTAACTGCACCCTTAGAAATGGTTCAGATGGTCAATTTTATGTGCATTTTACCACAATCAAAACAAATTTTTTTAAAAAATACAACCAGGAGCATCTCCTCCAATGGTGATTTATAATGTTCTCTTTCTTGACATAGTGGGAAGATGACCTTCAACATTTTTAGATTTTTCCCAAGTTAAGTGCTTTTGTGGTACATCCCTGCTAATTTTCTGGAGGAAATATGTGGTATTTTTCATGTGAAATTTTACATATGCATTTTTTTTTTATGAATTCTCATTCTAGTTTGACCAGCAATGAACTCTCTAGCCATGAACAAAACTCTTCTCTCTGAGTCTCAGATTCCACATTTGTAAAAGGAGGGTTTAGGTGGAATGACCTCCAGGAGCCCTGCCAGTTTTCAGATTCTGATTCTTGTTTTTCCAAACAGTAGTACTGTCTACTTTCTTACTGTTGTTTTGGATTGTTATTTATGACTGATACTCATCAGGATGTTTTTGAGCCCCAAGTCATTTCTGAAATATCTGTATTTACACTTCTATGGCAGGATGGAAGGAGCTAGGCTGACAGGAAGTACCCTAGTGGAGGGCCTCCTGGAAGGAGCACTGAAATGGGAGTCTGATGCTATGAGGTTTTCTCTGGGGATCTGCCACCTGCTTTCCAAGTGACTTGGGAAGGAAGGGAGCATTTACTGGGCACTTTCATGCATGAGGCATTTTCACACATATTATCTTACTATTTCACAAACTTCAGAAATTCACGCACCATCTTCACAATTGTTTCCATATCCAGATACTACTTGGAGTATTTATAGGCAATGAAATAGCTTTCTAAATTCGGAATAAAATCTTTTTTTTTCTTTTAAAATTTGTCTTATTTGAAGCAAAATGTTTATGAATACTCAGGCTTGATGTCCATTATTTTTTTCTAACATACATTGAAATAAATAAGTAGTTATTAGAAAAAGAATGTTCACATACCAGTATAAATCATCCTCATGTGTGTGTTTGTGTGTTTGTGTCCGTATGTGTGTGTGTGTGTGTGTGTATGTGTGTGCACACATGCATTTGGGAGACTCCAGATTATCTTTATCTCCACTGGCTGCTAGGCATTGGCACACAAAAAATTTAGAAACTCACCCGAGTTTGAATCAACAGGACTTAAAGGAACATGCTGTTCACAGTCCTCTTGTTAATGGGTATGTTATTTAAGCTGCAATATAGTACTTCTAAAATTTTCACATTTTCTAACTGGTAAAACTTCAGAATGACTTTGGAGACTGACAAGGGCTAGCAATTTTGTTGTTGTTGTTTGGTTTTTGTTTTACCAAGTAAGAACTAAAACAAACAAACAAACAAAAAGCATTCTCTGACAAAGCAATAAAAACAAAACAGCTATAGAACAAAGGACTTTCCACATCAAAAAACCGGGGAAGAACATTTCTCACTACCACATACATTATTGAAGGAAAAAAAATAGCTTAAGGAAGAATCCATGACATTCTGCTTACTTTTCCACATTTCTCAGTCTAGTGAAAACTGTCTTGGACTAGCCACTATCCTGGCCTGGCACTGGTAGACTACACTGTAAATCTGTCTGCTTTGGAATCAGGCATATCTGAGTTGAAGTCCCGGTTTTACAGTAACTGTAATGTGTAGTTTTGGGAGAATCACTGATCTCCCCTGAGCCTCAATTCCTCACTGTAAACCAAGGATACCACTCATTGTTGTAAAGATTGAATCCAACAGATTTGCTAAATGCCCAGCACCATTCCTGGCCAGTGTTGGAGCTCATTCAGTCGTTGTTATCACTTAACTTTTACCATACTTCAGTCTACTAAGAAGGTTGCTATGGGGATGCAATATGGCTATGCATGAGAGAGTGGTAAGCTCCTATATGGCACACAGCTGTAACTCTTTGGGTCCCTGCTCAAAAATTACTTCCTCTGGGGAACATCCTTTGACCCACAAGGTTGGGTAAGAAGCCCTGCTCCTATACCATGGCACCCTGCATTCTCCTTCTGTACTGAAATGGGCCAGAAACTTCTTTCTCTCCCCAACAGGCCCAGGAAAACTCCAAGAGGGTAGAAAATGCTTCAGTCTTGGGGCTGGGACTGTAGCTCAGTGGGTTCAATCCTCAGCACCACATAAAAATAAGTATATTAAAAAAAAAAAAGAAAATGCTTCAGTCTTACTTGTTGTTGTTTTTTCACTCTCCAGCATATAGTCACTGCCAAAGCCCTGGTGCTCTTTCAATGTGTTAAATAGACACATGGGTCAATGGGAGGGTTACCAGGAGTTTCCTAGTTTGTTTCCTCGAATTGCTTTTAATGGGCTTGATAGTCTTGATCACGGTTTTACGAAGCATTTCCCAATGTTTGTTCCTTGATCTTTGGGAACATAAGACATGCCTTAAAAAACAAATTCTTTGGCCAAGTAAATTTGGGAAACATCATATTCTATATGGTTGCCCAACTTAGGAGATTCATAATGCATATTTACATGAAGTCTTGCTATTAAAAAATGATTAGTTCATTAGAATGTAGCATTTCCCAAGATAATTCTTTCCAGGAAAACTTTTAATATGCCAGAGCACATTCTTTGGGAAATCCTAGCCTGTAGAGAACTTGGTTTCTGAGCAAAGTTTTTTCATGGTTTCTGTTAATTTTTGACCTCGTTCTCTTTTCCCACCTAAAACAGCACA
This sequence comes from Urocitellus parryii, assembly GCF_045843805.1. Classification (NCBI taxonomy): domain Eukaryota; kingdom Metazoa; phylum Chordata; class Mammalia; order Rodentia; family Sciuridae; genus Urocitellus; species Urocitellus parryii. The sequence continues at coordinate 42,049,250 of NC_135541.1, read as the reverse complement.
GTCAGGGATCAGAGCAGGCATACAGAGTGGGCTTAATAAAAAGGCAACAGAGACCATGGAAACTTTGAGGAAACTGACCGTCATGTGAATGAGCTGACTTTTCCAGGGACTGGCCAGAAATATTTGATGATGACTATGAATGCCCCTCATTTGTACCACATGGTGTTTAAACAGTTCTATGCACATGTATTATCTCAATTACTCTTCCCCCTTCTTTTTCTTCTTCTCCTCCTCCTTCACCACCACCAGCACCATGAATATATAAGGCAGCCTGACTCTGCAGCATGTTATCAATGCTCTACCTGTATTAACTCATCCAATTTTCACCTTATGAGGGAGATACTAATATTGCTTCCATGTTAGTGCAGAGAGGTCAAGTAAGACCCAAGCTTTATAATATGGGCAGAGCATTTTAAAGATTTATACTAAAAAAAAAAAAAAGTGAGCATTTAAGTTACTTGTTCAAATGAAGCAGTCAGAACACAGCCTTGTGATTCCAAGGCAAGCTCTCTTGGAAAGGTACTATAGTAATAATGATAAAAATAACAATAACTGCCTCCCTCCTTTGATGAGCTGACTTGCTCAGTGCAACAGAACTCAGGAATGGCAGGTTTGGGACTCAGACTCAAATTTGATGCCAAACCCAGAGTTTGAGTTTCTTCCACCCTCAAAAGATGGGTCCCTCCAACATGATCACAGCATGATCAGCCCAGCTGTGGCACAGCAGAAAAGCTTACGGTATCAGCTTGGCATTTGGTTGGTGTGGCTTTTAAAGTGACTCAACATCTGTCATTAATTAGACATCCTGTTGCCATGGTGATCATTTATTATTGTTAGGCTGATAAGATGGCCAATTCAAAAATATTATCTTCCTCCTTTTCCCATCCACTTTCCAGCAATGTTTTTTCTTCTTTCTTTTTTTCCTCTCACCTAGTAGAACAGACTTTTTACCAGGTAATATGATGGATTATTTCTCATTTTGGGCTGCCTGCTGAACCCCTGTGATAATATTGGGAGTTTATGGGGTTTTTCTTTTCCCTTTGCTGAGAACAGAATGTCAGACCAACTTTAATTCAAATTTCATCTATGACAGTTATAAGCTTTCTGATCATGAACAATTTAATTATATTCTCTGTATCTTATTTTTCATCTTGAATAAGGGATAAAGAGTCATTATGGAAATCTGATATAATCAATATGAAGATGCTAGCATACAGTTTAGAATATAGTGGGTATACAAGAAATGTTAATGTAATTAAATCAATGGCAATGATTATCATTGACAGAGAGGAGATGAGACACCTCTAGATCTAGGAGTTGAGGTCATTTACTTTTATTCATCTATCATTCTAATTTGTTTTCCTATTCAACCTTTTTTCCCCCTTTGTAGCATTTAACTCAAGATAGAACATATATTTTATTCCTCGCTTTAACTTTCTCTCTCATTCACCTGCAGATGTGATAAAGACTGGGGCCATGCTTATTTTTCTTACCATTGTACCTAGAGGTTATCTACTGAATCAATGAACACAAACTTGCCAGGCAGCTTCTGTGTCAAGCTGTTAGGCTCTGGAGATTCTGAAATAAGAAAGATTTTACTCTTGAGGCATTGACATAAGGGGTCTGTGAACATGACAAAAACAAAGAAAATGGGGGCATTCATACCCAATTCAAAAAGGTTTTGTGTTTTTTTTTTTAATAAATCCAATGACATAAATGAAATTAAAGCTTCAGTACTCATCCAGCACAAAGGACTGATGTGGGCGGCAGTATGGATGTTTTAAAGCTCTAAGGGCCAAGAAGGATTCAAACTAGTAGTGTTGAGCCCTTGGAGGTAATAAAAAATTCCTTTTGAAACAGTGCTAAACAAACAAACAAAAAACAAAAAAAAAAGAAAGAAAGGAAAAGAAAAGAGAAAGCAAGGGAGGGCCTTTCCAAAGGCCAGTTCACTGACTCCTCCCAGAACAGTCTGATCCCCTCTGCTAAGTGAAGCAAGAGGTCAGATCCCCAGACGGAAAATCAATCTCCAAGAGTTGCTGGATAGAATTTCTAATTCACCAGGGCCATGGCACTCAGTCTGTTTTCAGCAAGGAGCACGAGGCCTGCAGCCTTAGCTCCCAGCCCACCATATAGGACCAGACCAAGTTACCTCCTTGTCCCACCAGGGACATAGCATCTTATAGTCGCTCAGACACTCAGGCCCTGTGGTGAGACTCCAGCTACCATTCTCAATGGCTAGGCTATTTTGAAGCAACTTTATTACTGTATTATTAAATATTATTACTAATTATTTTAATATATTTGGATTATTTCCTTGGAAACAGTCTGGTCCAATCCTCACCTTCAGCAGAGATATTCTGAGGCTAACATGGGAGAAGAAGACATCTGCTGAGTGAGCTCAGGGCATGGGCACCTTCTTTCTATTGTATATACTGGCGTCCCAGAGGTTCCTTTATGACATTATTTTTGCAGTTTAAAGATGGGGAAACCAAAGCCCAAAGAGGTAGAACTCTTTCCCAGGTCACACACTGAGTTATTCAGCGACTGAATATACTCTAAAGATGGGGAGCTTATCTCTGAAAAAATTTGAGTGAGCAAGAATCATAAGGAACAATTTATAGTAGTGATGGTGTGAATAAAGTCATATCTAGAGACAAATTAGATTTTACCTGTGAAGAACTTTTCATCCAAATCCATCCACACTAGCACCATTGTCTTAAATTGCTAGCTTTCCATGTAGCTAGCCACAAGCAGCTTCCTTTTAGCCTGCCCCAGGAAGATTACAAAGTCTCTGTAAAACTGCATCTTCAGTTTGGCATAACGCACATTTATCCAGCTCCTACTCCTGGCTAAGGATGAATAAGACTTGGACCCTTACCTGGAAGCTCACATGTGAGTGGGGTCAGTAAATGCTGATATAGCCATAGGCAGTACAAATGTGTTCCTCAAAGAAACTTTGCAGAAGTGGGTTTCAGCACTTCAGACTGAGCAGACCATAGGGTCAGAATAGCTGGGTTCACATCTGAGCTTCACTTCTTTTTACTATGACCTGGGGAAGGGACTTACCCTCTTTGTAATTGAGCATTTTTCTGCAAAATGACAATAATACTAGGACTTCATGGGATGGTTTTGAGGATTGAGTTAATAATTTTTAAAATGCATAAGTAGCAGTTGGTGCATACTCAATGGATCCCCTCTGCTTCATATTTAGGAGCTCCTTGAAGACAGGGGTCCCAGCTACCCACCATATTATAATATGCTGGAAACTCACATTTGCAGGAAAAGCCTACTCTTTCTTAGTGGTTGAACACTTGCCTAAACCTCCAGGTTAGGATTGTCTATAACGTTCTCCTCTGCTGTCTGGAGTGGTTAGCTTACTGAGAGGAGGACAATTGCTATAACCCAATTATCCAGACCAGTTTGGTTTGTCAAAATCCCTCCTCATCAGAGATGCTGACAGGTGCAACTGACAGATTCGGAGGAATTTCATCACCATCAGCTCCATCCAACACACAGGCTTCTCCAGGCGAAGGTGTCACCTGACAGGAAGGGGATGAGGAGGGCGGAATGTAGGTTTTGAGCTACAGGTAGGTTACCTGCTTCTATCTGTGGATGACCTACATCTCAGAAGGTGCCTTCTCTATGCTGAAATTCTAAAGTATGATATTTTATAGAACCTGTACATAAATGTGTGCTAGTGAAATAGCATAGCTTTCTAGGAGCATTCTATTGCTGAGGCTCTTTAAAACTGTTAGAGATAGGTAATAACTTTTTTGTTATTATTTATAGGCTATTTTTCTTAAGCAGAAAACATATTGATATCTATGAAGCACTTTATGTTGTTGACTTTTTAAAAAAAACAAGATAATCAGTCTACAACAATTTTACTTTTACTACAGACAATTAAAGGAAGAGGGGATACTAGGCAAAGGATGCTCCTAAGAGACCACTGTTCTAATTCCTAATGGATTTGTTTGTAGTTCACAACTGCCATCCCCAATCAGCTGTGGTCCTTAGCTAGCTAATACATCTCCTGTGACTCTTGTACTGGGACCTTTTCCTGGAGTTTACTGACCTCCTCCTGACCACTCTGTTCCTGTGCTCTCTCTAGCACCTCTCTCTAAAAAGCTCCCTTCTGAGCTTCTCTACCTAAATCAACATTTCCACCTAACTCATTCCAAGACCACTTCTTATAGGAACCCATGGTCAGAGAGGAGGTGACACAATGACACAGTTGGTTTCAGGTAGTTTTGTTTTTATTTCTCTAACCCAACTGTCAGATACTTGAAGGTGGGGAGCTTGGTTTTGCTTTTCCTTTTGTCCTCTTTTTCTAGTTTCTAAACCACTTGGCATACTCTAAGGCTTGTATATCATCAGGAGAAAGAGCATGTGCTTGGGAACAGAAAAATTACAGCTTGAATATAAACAGTGTTAATTTGGGTAAGTGGTTTTCATTATAAGAGTATTTTTTCTCATTTGAAAAAAATTAATACAATAAACTTTCCACATAAACCTGTTCTGAGAATTAAGTGAAAATGGTTGAATGTTATTTCTGTAAGGAACTTTATATAAGATTAGAATAGCATGAGTTGTGTACACATCTTTGATTTTTTGTGCAAGGAATAGAAGAAAGCTGGAACAAGTTTGAGAAATGGATAAAAATCTCTAATAATGTAGGCTCTGAGGGACATTTAGACTTAAGTTAAACTCCTAGTACCAAAATTTAGTAGTGGTATGACCTGGAGCCCTCTCAAAGTCTCCATTTCCTCATTTGGGGGATAAGAACAAACATATACCCACTCTAGTGACCCACTTACAAGAGTGAACAATGTAGAGCTCTGAAGAAAGAGAGGGCCCATTCTTTGACCATGCCCAGCTGAATCAAGTCTTGTCTTCTCAGAGAGGTAGCAAGCCTCTTAGGCTGTTTGCCCTATCTAGTGCCTGGTTCTGAGTTAGGTGCCAAGGCACTATCAGTAAACATACTCAGGACAATTTCGTATCTTTTGAGATTTACTTAGTCAAAGTAAAACTCTCCACCATAACCATCCCCAGCTGGCCTACCTCATTCCAGTAGGGACAGAGAATAGGAAGTGAATTCACTGATTGATTTTCTTATAATATTTAAAAGCAATTATGTCAGTCAGAGTCCAGTCAGAAAAAAAACGAATCTACTTAAGGCCTTCAACAGAAAGAAGAAGTGACAGAAGAAACCTAGAGGCCAAACAGGTGATTTGAAGTGTCTCAGAGGTAGTAATAGCAGAAAGCTGCTACCCCTCTTAGAAAACAAGAGCTGGTGAGAAGAAATAGTGTGACCACATCCAGGTGCTGGGGATGTCAGGCTGGAACTCAAACCAAGGACAGGCTCCTGGCCAGAATGAGGGCCTGAAAGAGCAAGGCTAGAGGCAGAACCACACAGAACATGCACCTGTAGCTGAAGCAAAGGGGAGAAGGGACTCAACTTCTTTTTCAGCATTTCCTTCTTCCACCAGAATCTCTCACTGGCCAAGAGGTCCAGAGGTTAGGTACAAGGCAACCTGGGAAATGCAATGCACAGCAGAATGGAGTAGAACAGGGGGAAAGAGTGAATAAGATCTCTGGGAGCAAGCAAGCCAAGGACCAATCCAGACATCTTCCAATAACATGGAAAGCATTAATTCAGCATAATCAGCTAATACTAATGGTAGTTATCATCATAACCATTATCATCATTTTGCATCCCTCTCATTGAGATTGCCATGCAATAAATGTGCCAAATACATATATATATATATATATATATATATATATATATATATATATATATAATTTAATCTTAACAATCACATGAGGTTCACACTCTTGAAAGTCCCATTTTTACAAGTGAGTAAACAGGCTTAGAGAGGAGAAGAGATTGACCTAATGCACAGTTATAAATCTGAACTTTGGATTTGAACACAGATTTGTGTGATATCAGAGTCTGCATTCTTATTTATGGCCCTATTTGTCATTTATAATACAAATCATAATGCTAATAGTAAAAAAGGGAGGGTACTAGATAGCAGAATATGCAACATGCAACTCCTCATAATTACTGGGAAGATTTTTTTTTAATATTTACTTTTTAGTTGTAGTTGGACAAAATACATTTATTTATTTATTTTTATGTGGTGCTGAGGATGGAACCCAGGGCCTTGCACATGATAGGCAAACACTCTACTGCTGAACCACAACCCCAGCCCACCTGGAAAGCTATTTTAAAGACCTGTATTCCCATAGTTGAAAGTCTAGAATACCCTGTGAGCATTACATTTACCCTTTAGAAAAGTAGAGATTAAAAAAAAATACCAGAATGTAACAGATTAGCTCTAAGTGAAAATATTTCATGGTGTAGCAATTATCCAAATGAAAAAAGAATGCATGGCTTAATGCAGTTTATAAAAGTCCACAGCGTTCTCTTGGAGGCCATGGGGTATTTTTGTGAGGAGATTGCCAAGTTCAGTGGCCTCTCTCTGTGGGTTTGCTGTTTACTGATATTTGATATGCTTCAACATCTGTTGCCCTTCTCAATTGATGGGTGCTTCATTTTAACACGTCTCTGATGCCAGGCTGGTAAAAGGCTTTAGAACTGAGGTCCTCTAAAATACTCCTGGGTCAGTGACACAGCTTTGTTTGTAAAGCTGGCTGCAGGAAGAAATATTCAGGCAAGAGAGGTGAAGAGACATGCTCTCCATGTCCCAAACCTGGTATTCTCAGCTCTACCCTGGGGCTAAGTTACAACTCCAGAAATTTATAAGCCCAGGTTCTTTTTGACCTGAAACCAAGTTTCAATGTCATGCTCTGGATTCTCTACAAGTTTGTATGTAACAAACTCTTCCCCTTTTTCTATAGAAGTTCCAAGGAAGGATTTCTAGGTTAATGTTGAAATAATTGACAATTCTAGAACTTAGTACCAGGAAAAATGTCGTCTCTTAAAAGAAGAGGTATACTTCTGTGACTCTGTGAGGTATACTTCTGTGACTCTGTGAACACCAGACAACAGGACTCAGTTCCCAGTTTTGCCATGGCTGCCTGAAGCACCATCAAAGCAGGTTAGAGACCCCCAGACCAGATCAGTCCCATAGATGTTTGGTTTGTTTTGGCAGCCACCAGTATAGGTGGTTAGTGTATTTTCCTCTTCTACATAGTTTGTCTTTTAGGTTTTGTTCCATAGTATGCTTAGTCATTTATTGTAAGCTGCTCAAGTCCTGAATAGAAGGAGAGTATGAATGGTAAACAACTTGTTTGTTTTTTATGAAAAACTGGCAAGATCAGTATGAGTAGCAGCATGCACATCATGTCCAAGGCAAATGACTTCTGGTGAGTCATTCTGGCCTGCCTGCCTAGTTGCCCACCTGTGAGGGGTCACCATGACTGTAGGCTTGGCCTACTATCTCTCAAGCAGGAGGAAGAAAGACATCTACCCTATTTTAGTATGAAACATACACCTTCCAAAGCTCTGTGTTGGGAGCAGGATATGTGGAAAATGGGTCTGGAGCCAGACTACCTGAGATTAAACCCACATCCTGCTATGAAGAGCCTACATGACCTGATTAACATCTTGGTACCTCCGTTTTCTGCTTTATATGATGAGACAATGTTACCACCTCCCTCCATGGGTTATTGTGAGGATTCAATTAACACAGGAAATAATCAGTTTTTGCTGTATAACAGGCATTGTGTCCAATGTGCTTTCATTCCTTGAAGATTTGCAGCAACTCAGTGAGGTTAGTTCATATAGAACTGAGGCTTAAAGAAATTAAATAACTTCTCTAGCCAGGTTTGTTCATCTAGCTAGCAAAACAAGGAGATGCCATCCCCTGGGGGACAGCAGGGTGACTTGGATGGCTACTTTTCTCTTCTTTCCATGTGATTTTCTCTTACACTGCCCACAGTGGACTCAGCTTACTTCCTCTGACCTCTCTGTTTCCCACACTTGCCAGGCAATTGCCACATTACTGCATAACAGTCATTACTAATATCTCCTATGTCAAGGGAAGTGGAGATTTGTAAACATTCAGTCGTACCTTCCTCTCTCTGCCTTGAGAGGAGGAATTCCACTGCAAACATGAAGTGCACAGGCCTGGTGCCATAGAGTCCCCAGTTCCAAGGCCTAGCTCAAAAGTTGCTACCTTGGGGTAGGAGAATGGGGGAGGGGGGCTTCCTAAGCTCTAACAGTGAAAGACACTCCTTCTTTGATGATCCATTATCCCATTGTATAATAATTGTAATTTAAACAAAGAATGGCCAACATTAAGTAAACCATTTTGCTATATTTGTGCTAACATGTCTACTTAACAACATGTTGTGAGACAATATAGCTACAATCTGATCTTTAATAGGTGAGACGTAGAGGAAACCAAGATGTGGGTCCAAGCAGATGGTCTGTGCCTTTATACTTCAGTAAAGACTTTTTCAGAACTGATCTGTCTGGATCCACTCTGCCCCACGAGACGGGGGTGGCCTGGGACACTGAGACTGGCTAATTCTTTGTCCTGGTACCAGGTAGGATAGCCTGTGTCACATGTAGGCTCCTATAAGAACCCTAAAGAAGGAAAGAGATGTCAATTTTCTCTTTTGAATGGAGGCCCACACACAAGTATACCTTTTCCAGATCTAGTCCACTATCATTTGTCAGCCCATCTATCGCAGCCCACCCGACCTCCAGCAGCAGAAAATACATCCTGGCATCACAGGAAGGACCTGAGTAAAAGGTACATTAATGGGGGCCAAACAAGCCAGTGGAGTGATTAATCTGGCCTCCCCTTCAATATTATGTTTATACAAGTTGATTATATGGCACTTAATTACTAATTTGCCCTACTTAAACCAAGAGTGCTTTTAATTTTTAATGAGATAAGGGAGGAAGATGCCTTTACTTAGTGAGGAGCAGCTATTTTATTTGCCTCTCTTGTTTTGCCCAGCCAATTAATAACATTTCTAAGGAAATGCATTCCTCTCATGAATTCTTTCTCCCCATCTTTTTCCCGACCTCCCAGGCTTATAAAGAGATGGAAAAACACATGAGCCACTTAGAAAAAAACTGACATTACCTCTGACCCAACTGACTGGGCTGGGAAAGGCCTTGTAAAGCAGAGTAATGTGGTGCCCATAAATGGTGCTATCTGATTTGGGGGGAGTTGGGGTGTGTCTATTTCAGGAACTGTGACTTAGTTGTTTAATACAGCCATGGGCCTCCAAACAAAGCAACTCCCCAGCCCCACAATCCCACTTTGTTTCCTGGGTGTTACTGTCAGATAATTTAAACATGGTTCCAGGGCAGCCTAGCTATTGTGAATAGCAAGGACTTTGGAGGCAGGTCTGGATTTGATTTTTAGTTCTGCCGCTTGCTAGCTGTCAGATCATGAGCACATTACTTATACTTTCTGGGTTCAATTCCTGTCTGTAAAGGTAAATAACTTACCATGCAAGAATCAAACATCATCTAAAGTACCCTAGCATGGTGCCCAGCTTAGAGTAGGTACATAAACATATTAGTTTTTTTTTTCTTTAGCAGATGGTAAGGCAGGAAGGGAGAGCAGGCACAAGGGAGTTCTTTTGGGGGACCTCTAGCGTGCTTTGCATTATTTGCAGAGCCAGAACTCGGTTCAGTGCCCTACAAAGGAGTCATCTGTAATGACATAGAAACCTGCCTCAGAATGTAAACCAACACACTGATTCCTTCATTGAGAACATCTTGTGGTGAATAAAATATCAGCTGAACTACACAGTACATTGGGAGACATAACTGAGTTATGTTCTGATGCGAGTTCCTCATCTTATCACAAGTTTGAACAAATCATTCGTAGCCTGGGATTGTGTCCACAGATGGCCCTGAGTGTCTCAACCTAGAGGTCAGGGCAGGCTCCACACAGTTCTTTGTTTAGGAGTCCAGCAACTTTCCCTTCACCTCTTCAAGCTTAGCTGGTACCAACCCTAGAGTACTACATTCTCCCACAAAATTTCTGTAATCCCCCTTTCTCTTCCCTCCTTCCTCCCCTTTATCCCCATCTCCTACTATACTGATCTCCATTCTATGTTCATAAGATCCTTTTTTTTTTTCCTCTCTAGCTTCCACATATGAGAGAAAATATATGACCCTTTACTCTGAGTCTGGCTCATTTCGCTTAACATAATGCTCCCATGTGATTTCTCTTTTTTTTTTTTTTTTAAAGAGAGAGTGAGAGAGGAGAGAGAGAGTGAGAGAGAGAGAGAGAGAATTTTTAATATTTATTTTTTAGTTCTCGGCAGACACAACATCTTTGTTGGTATGTGGTGCTGAGGATCGAACCCGGGCCGCACGCATGCCAGGCAAGCGCGCTACCGCTTGAGCCACATCCCCAGCCCCCCATGTGATTTCTCTAGTGTTCCACCTACAATAGTGTCTCTTGTAAATTCTATTAAACATTCCCTCTGTTTGCTTGTGGGGATCTTGATGAATACAGTGAACATTTTAATATATATAAATTCTCATTTTCTATTTTCAAAACTATTTTTTAAAATGTAATGACATTTAGTCTCAGAAAGTCCATTTCTACTTGTGGCTGTGTGAATAACCTATAGTTTTTGGAATCATATGCTAGAACTTGGGTTCTGGCTCCATTATTTTCTAGCCAAAGTCACTTAACCTCTCTTGCCATTTCCTCACTCGTAAAATCATGATAATGGTGTAGGAAGGTTCCTTTACACAACTTTTAACATGAAACCAAAATTTTAAATGTCCACATCTCTTTGAAATACATCTGATGAAAGACATACCATTCATGGTCCTGAATCAATGGTACTACTTATGTTTCATTGCAGAGTATCACATACCTCCAGCAAGCAATTGTAATAAACTCTTTCCCTCTGCATACTTCTTAATCATTGCCTCAATGCTGCCACTAGTATTCTTTCATAAACTTGAATGAGACTCTGTACTCTCCATGACTCTGAATCAAATTTTTTCCTAGTGGTGGTAGTGTGTGGGATGTAGGCATATATATGTATGTGAGGGTGTGCGCAGTCATTCTTTGGAGCTATTTTCCCAATTATAGAATGTTCTTGATTTAACTACAGGCCTTGTCTTTCCTGATCTTGGATTCTGTCATCTAGTTTACTGAATATTAATGATGAATATTAATATAATATGATACTAATTATGAATATTAAGCTCATAAAGCATGGACTTGCTATTTATGAGTTATTCTAATTTTATAGCAATAGTATAAAAAGTATCTTTTAAGTAAAGTTCTTCAATAGTTTTTTTTAAATTTCTACCATTATAAAATATAAGCAGGCAGATTATGATTAAAAGCAAATAAAGTGAAACAATACTGGTAAGACTGATGCAAAATCTTCTCTAGGCAACTGAATGAGAAAACGTCAAACCAAAGAGGGTACCCTTCTTATTTTTGTTTCTACATTGGGCATCACCCAATGGCCTCTATGCCATTTCCAAACAATGGACATATATTTACTAAGACATGGCTCGATGGACTTTGTGTTAATCAAGTTGATACAGTTTTTTTCTCTGTGCTCAAGGGTCATCATCTGCACAGTGGACACTGTTAACACCTACTAGGCTGCTTCTGTAATTCTAGACCCTGCTCTTGGCTAATCCTATAAGGAACAGGAAGATCAAATGTTCTATATCCTATATTCAAATAACCTCCTAAAAGTAGAATTCTAATTTTGAGATAATGTTTTGACATTATCTATGGTGCTATTCTGAAAATGGAATTGGAACCAAGAGATTTATAATAAATCAAAACCTGATTTTTTTTTAGAAGGGGGATGGAATCCTTAAGAAGATGAGACTGTACTGTTAACCAGCTATGGCAATAAGTGTAATGAATGTCAGGACCAACATCACTTTCTTAATTTAATTCTTATTTAAACTATTAATTACTGTTCCAAAGTTTTTTTTTTGTTGTTGTTGTTGACTTTGTATGGGAAATTGACATATGGGACAGGATATGTACTCAGAAAATTCAATCAGAAATTTGAATCTATTTAATTAGAAACCAGCATCTCATGTCTCCAGAAACACATGCTTAAGCAGTAAAGGGCAAAAGGCTACTAAAAAAAGTTGATATCAGGACCATATGTGAAATGAATAGGATTATAAGAGGCCTGGGGATGAAATCTAAATGGAATTAAAATTTACAGCAAGAGTCTCCTTGTACACAAGAAATATGAACCTCAAATTTTCATCTACTATTGGCAGGAGGACAAACTGTTACTATGTATAAAAATCCTAAAATTTTGGTAAACTTTTTGACTAAACAATTATATACCTCCATAAATTATACTTTTTGGAAATAATTTAGACTGTGTGCAAAAATTTAGCTATAGAGATTTAAGCTGCAGCATTCTTTAAAATAATGAAGACAACTTAACTATTTAAGACTTGGGGACACTAGAAATAAAGCATGTTATGTTTTATGGGGTAGAAAGTTACATAGCCTACAAAAATTATAAATAAAGAGGTTTATTATGTTTTGGGGTGGGGAAAAAGCTATAAAATAGTACACATTGTATGAACATATTTTTGCAATTTAAAAAATATAAAATGATTATGTATAAAAAGACAAAAAGAATAGAAACCAGAATATTAGTTTATATTATTAAAATAACCCCAAATAGGTAATTTTAGGATAATGAAATCATTGTTTTCATATTTTTCCTTCATAGTAATGAATTTTATTATTTTTGCCAATTAACATAAATTATTAGTTGTATTTCAAAAGAAGAAGAAAAAAGAAATAAGCAAACTTCAATTAAATGCACCAAGAATGGGGGTGGTTTCATACATATATAATGAATGTTAGGACCAACATCACATTCAACAAATACCTAGTATACTTCCGTCTGTCCAAACCTCCAGAAATTGAAGTCATGATAATCAGCTTTACATTGCAAACTACAAAACTGGTATTTAAAGTGATCAAAAGTCAAATTGAACGAAAAAGTCATAGCAAGTTAACTTTCACAAAATAAAATGGGAGATATTATATGCAAAATCACAGGCTCTGCAGCTCTTAGGTGATGAATGTGACAGGCTCCAAGTGAAGTAAATTTCAGGAGACAGGACAGGAGAGGCTTCAAGGGAGCACTGAGGATGTTTGCAAGGACTGGCCTCAAGGGCAGACCACTGCGGTCAGCGTAGATAGTTTATCTTGTGGGCACACATTACAGAAAGGGTGAGTAATCACGGCTCTCCACTGGCCACTTACAAGTATTGGTCTGGGAGACACAGGAGTCTGTCTGGAACGTGACAGGGAAAGTTGATGGTGGGAGCGAATGGAGTCAGTGGTTTATGGGGTGGCAGCTTACAGCGGGTGGGAGAAAGCAAGCGTTTTGAATAATTGAGCTTGCTTGCTTTCTTTCTTTCTTTCTTTCTTTCTTTCTTTTTTAAAGAGAGAGAGAGAGAGAATCTTTTTTTGTAGATGGACACAACACAATGCCTTTATTTTTATATGGTGCTGAGAATCTAATCCGGTCCCCCCCATGCTAGGCGAGCACTCTACTGCTGAGCCACAATCCCAGTCCTGAGCTTATTTCTTTATACGGTACTCCCCTTACAATGATTGCTGAGCTCGTTTGGTCTCTTGTCATTGTCTCCTTGTGTTGATTTTTGCTGCTTGGGATGATTCCTCCACTGCTTTTTTTTTGGAGGAATGGAGGTGGGAGAGGAAGATGGTGGTTCAAGATAAATAGTACTGTTGGAGTTAAAGGTTGTTTTGTATAAATAATCTTGGAAAAAAACTGCCTCTTAAGAAATTACAGAATGCTAATGACATCTGCAGGGGGCATGAAGACAGCAGAACTGCGGAAAACCATTTCACATTTCTGCCTCTTTGCCATTTGATTGGGTTTTCTCTCATGACTTTTGGAAAACAGCTTTTTTAAATTTCATTTATTAGAACATCATTCTATTTTCTCTGCTTAGAAAATGTAAGCATTTTTATAAACTTATATTTTTTTCCAATTTACTGGTTTCCAGGACTTGGGATCTACAGAAGTGCTATGGCTTTCCAGAATAGTGTCTAGTGGTTGAATGGAGGATTTCACTTTTTATATAGATGGGCTGACATTGGCAATCTAAACCAATCATATCCAGAATTGTGTTTTCCAGAATAGTCAAAATCAGAGATATTATTTTTAGTGCACTGACACAGGAATGGGGGTGTGATCATATGGAAAGATCACAGAAGTCAAGACTATATGGATACACAGTTCCGTGAATAAAAGGAGGGGAAAAGACTCTCATCCATGTTACCTCTGCCCCCAACTCCTACTAAACAGCTGAACTCTCACCATGGGAACAGCCTAGCTGTGACCTGATTCCATAGTAGGAAGCTGACTCTGACATGTCCTTACACTCTTTGGAGACAGCTACTTACAGGACAACTTGCTTCCCGCGCAGGACATGTCTCTAGGATATGGCTAGTCCTTCTATTCCTCAGTGAAGATGGATGGCTATGTCAGTGCCCTCCATGAGGCTCTTATTTGAAAAGGGCATCGTAAGAAGATATTAGATGTCTAAAAGGAAAGGAGGGAAGTAAAGGGCAGGGGGGAGAGAGGAAGACCCAGAAAATGAAAATATTAGTGGAAAAAAGAACAAGAGGTGAAAGCTAGTAATTGTCAACATGTTTCCAAGTTGGTAAGAGCAGTGGATCTTATACCTGACTAATCTTTCCCACTAACACCTCACCACAAAATTCCATCCACTGTCCCAAACCCTCCACCTCAGGATTTCCTTGGACTTGACATATATACAAGTTTGCAGTAGCTTTAATAAAATCTACCACAGTGGTTCCATTCTGATACACTGGAGTCACCAAAGGAAGACACAGGGCTCTGCCCCTGGCTGAAGTCTTCCATTCATGGGCCTAATAAATTGGGAAAACCTGCTTCCCTTTCTGTAGGTCTGCAGTCGGTGTCCTCTGAACTCTTCTAGCCTTCCCTTCATCTAATGGATATGACTGGTTTAGATTGCCAATGTCAGCCCATATAGATAAAAAGTGAAATCCTCCATTCAACCACTAGACACGTGACCTCAGACAAGACAATAGTTGAGTTCTGCTGTAATAGTTGAGTTCCTGAAAGGAATTATTTGGTTTCTCTGAAGTCAGGAATGGCAGGTCCTCTGAAGACCGGGCTAGGATCTTTGAAGTTCAAAGAAAAGACTGTTGAAGATCTGGTTGAATCCTGGGGAAGAAGCAATTCTGTTTTACCTCACCATGCCAGAATCTTGAGCTGGTTCCCCAGGCCTGAGCTCACAGGTTGGCTTCTCTTTGAGAGGGGTGAATGAAGCCAAATACATACACTTACTTCTCTAAAGCAGGTCTAAACATAATCATTCTAATGATGTTGATTACACCTGGGAGGACAGCGGAACTTTCGAGCCTCCTCAGCTTAACAGTCCTAGTGGTGGCAATTTTTTCTTATTTAGATATTTAAAAGCAAACAAACAAAACAAGTACCTGGAGAGGACAGGTGATACTGTCTGAGGATGTATAAGAAAGCACTGAGTCAAGACTGTAGGGATTGAGGCAGGTAAATGATGACAGATACAACTTGGGCCTTTCTCATTCAGGGGCTCCCTTTGCTGAGTTACAGGATAACCTGAAAACAATCAGAACAGGCACCTACTTCCTTGGCTTGAGTAGGAGACATGAGCTTGTCTTTAAGATGCTTTGAACCCTGCAGCTGCTACTCAAGTCACCAGTCCAAATATACCGTATCTTAGATTCTGTTCCAAAGATTAACAGCAAATCTCTTGTAGCAAAGATGCCAATGCAGAACTGAGCTCAGTTTCTAATTAAAGGAGGATATCACAGAACTCTTGGAGCTGGAAGCCCTGGTTCTGTCTGTAGCCCTAGCATGTGTGAGGCACGGGGTTCAATCCTCATCAGCACCACGTAAAAATAAATAAATAAATAAAGGTATTATGTCCATCTACAACTAAAAATTTTTTTTAAAAAAGCCAAGAAAATATTTTAAAGAAAGAAGGAAAAAAATCAAACAGTTTAGAAAAAGAATGAGGATTAACATAGGGTATAGATCCACAGAGACTTCCATTTCAATGATGCTTCCACCCTTAGTAACTGTGTGGCCTTGAGTAAATAATTAAAATGTCCTTGCACCTTAGTTTTCTTATCTATAATACAAGGATAGAATGATCTGTCCCAGGCATGGAGATTGTCAAGAGGTGTCTTAGTCTGCTCAGACTGACCTGACAAAATATCAAGAATTGTTGTTCAAATGACAGAAATTTATTTTCTCACAGTTTCAGAGGTTCAAAGTCTGAAATCAGGGTGCCAACATTATTGGGCTCTGGTGAGGGTGCTCTTTTGGTTTACACAGTCAAATTCTGAGGGAATAAGAGCAAACTTTCTGATATCTTTTTGCATAAGGCCACTAACCCTTGGAATCAGGGCTCTGCCCTCGTGATCTCATTTAATTATCTTTCAAAATCTCCTCTCTAAATACCATCACTTTGGGGGTTATGAAGTGCCTTAATAAACATCACTATTATTTTGATTTAACTATTATAATTTATCCCAAGAAGAACAAGACCTCTAGTTGTGAGACAGCTTCTAAAGTTCATAAATTATAATAATAACAATCGACAATCCATTAATATTTCAAGAGTAAATAAAATTTCCATGTGATGTTTTTTGAGAGAGAATCAGTGAAACCAGAAAACATTGGAAATTCAAACATACCCATTTTCTTTAATGGCTTTGGTTAAAGTCTATTAGGTATTCTTAAATGCAGTCTATTCCTTAGAGAAATTTTGGAGTCATCAATTCCAGAGGCTAGAACAGTGTGTAGCCTACCACCTTTCCCAAAATGTACTACAAAAAGCATGGATTGTAGAAAGAGGCTTTTGTATCTAACAGTCTGCCCTTAAGTTTTGTAAGCTTCCTGGATCTGTTGATCAGTCTTTATGGCCCACGAAGGACATTACAGGTGTCAGGAGGTTATAGTCAGGCACAGAAGAGGGTCACGAAATTCTAATTACTGGGCTACTAGTGGAAAACCTGGCTTTTGGCCTTAACCCTGAGACTGTGGGGAAGTCATTAAGTTCTCATATTAACTGCTAAACAAATATCTCTTGAACTCTCCACTGAGACCTGGGAGCCAGACTTCTCCATTCCAGCCTTTCCTGGCTGCTTCATGTGAAGCTAAGCCATTTCTTTATACCTTTGGCTCCTCAAATATAAAATGTGGATAATAGAGCTACGTGGGGACTAATGGGAGCATGTGACCCATAGAACAAACTCACAACAAGCTACTGTCATGAAGTCTTAAAGTATATAAAGAAGTGCAGGTGTGTGCTGCAAAGTGGTTTGGTCACAAGAGCTAGGACACTATCCAGCTAGGATCGGAGCCCAGGTTCAACCCCAGAGCCTTTGCTCTTAGCCTCTCCAGTATCCTCATTTTTCACCCATTTTCTACTATTTTAGTTAGACTTGGACTCTATCCACAAAGCCCCATACGTGCAATGTCTTATGCAATTTGGTGGCAGAAAAAGCTTTGTGTCTTCTGAGAAATTAGTATGTTTCCTCCTTCTGAAAATAAGAATTACGCAACTAATCATGCGTTCTTTTTTTTTTTTTTTTTTTTTTTTGTCTTGGCTGCCAGGAAGCTCAAAGCCAAATTATGTACTCAATCACAGCCACCAAATTGTTTCTTTCTTCCTATATTTTTGTTCCTTATTTCCCTTTTTAATTCTTTTCTAACATTTTTTTCCCTGTGTTTCTTATTGACAGAGGCCTCTTATCTATTTGGAAAGTGACAAGATTGAAATAAACAAAAACAAAATCTGAAGTATGCACAAAAAACCATTTGAGTCTTACCTGTTTCCATTGTGCAAAGAAAAATTATCAAGGGGGGAAATTTAAAAACATAATTTAAGAGCCATTTTAAAGGAGAAAAAAGAAAACCAACAGAAAAACAGAACCAACAGAAAAACAGAACCAACACCAACAGAAGCCAAGTCAAATGAAAACTGCAATAAATATGTCTGAAGCTGGAAGCATTTGTGATTTCCCTGGCTGCAACCTATCATTTCTTAATTATATCCTGTGTGTGTTTTGCAAGATGAGAGCTGCTGTCAAGAGGATCAGCCTCAGACAGAGGAGGGATCAAGGCCCGCCCCCAGGTCCTCACATACCTGCACAGAAGTGAAATCCCCGGAGGCACAGGCACCCAGAATAGCAGCTCCCACAAGAACAGACTCCACCTCTTGCGACAGGACCACAGACATGCCTGTGCGGAACAAGGCCACACCTTGGTTAGGGAGCAGGGTGGGGGCAGTGTGGAGAGCCAGCAGGCAACCCCAGGAGCAGCCCTCCCAGGACCCCCAGCCCCTGTTCCCCAGAATTACCCAGTTCTAAGGGGTTTCACTGGCTGTGCCTGCTGGTACAATAGCCCAGAGCCTCAGGAGAGCCCACACCGTATGTATCAGCTCTGGAGACCTCACAGCCCAGGTATTCCAGCTGCTACCTGACATTTGGTTCAAGTTCAGCTCAACAAATGTATGTTACTGCTTTGTTGGGCCCAGGGAAGCCTGAGCTGAAGCAGACAGTGTCTGTTGTTCAGATCTCAGAGGGGAGATGGATGAGAAAGAGAAGCAGGTCATGCAGGGGGCTGGTTCTCTCTGACTGAGATGTACTAAGAGAAGGGAAGTAGCAAGAGAGGGTGGGATTCTGCTCTCCAGTGGCTTCTTCCCTTTCTCAGTGCACTGACATTGTCTGAAAAAGCCTTCCCTCCAGGGTCTAGGTTTACTTTGTCACTTTGATCTTCTCCTTTCCTCCCAGCCATATGACTCTGGCCTCCTGGCTGTTTCTTGAATATGCTTCTAGGTCCTTCCAGATGCCCACCTGGTAACCACCTTCTCCCCTTCTTCATGTAAACATAACCTTCCCACTGAACCTGGGGCATGGGATTCAAAAATGACAGTGTACCCTCACTTCACCTCCTCCCTCTTTCATCCTCACTTTCCAGCCTATATTGTATTATGTTGTCTAGTGTCTTGTTCCCCATGCCAGAATTTGGGCTTTCTGCCGGCAGGGGCTTTGTCTGGTCTACAGCTGTATTCCTGGTGTTTAGACAGTACCTCCTACATGGAGAGTGATTAAATTACGAGAGTAAGAATTTCTGGGGTAGTGGTGATCACTGTGGACATGGGGCTTACACAGGCATTTGAAGGGTGAGTAGGGGCCCATCAGGCAGGAAGAAGCCTCCATATACCAGCTCCCAGAGGGTTCACGACTAATACAAATAATTCAGGATTCTAAATTGTCAGCTTCTTTACTGACTTCACTGTGTGACCCTAAGCAAGTTGTCTAACTTCTTTCTACCTCAGTTTCCAAAGTGGGTTTCAGATTCTACCCATATCATAGGACTTAAAAATAAGGCATTAAAACAGTACCTACCATATATATATATATATATATATATACTTATTGGGAGATGGCAGCAAATGCCGCAGAGGTAAGTTCTGGAGTGAAATCTTCCTCTACTCAGCATGTGAGAGCTATTTTTCTAAAGATCATCTCTTATCAGGAAAGACCTCTCTGCTATACACTCCTCCTTGTCACATCATTCCTAATTCACTGCCTTTCTTCAGGGCTGGGTCAGCTGCCCAGCCACCACATAAAGGGACCAGGGAGCAGAATTCCCAGAAGACCCGGAAATACCAGTCCCCTGCTGTAAGCTCAGGTGAGTGGGCTCTGGGAAAAACTCAGAAACTGGGTTTGTTTCCTGATTCCACTGAGTCCTTCTGCAAGCTCCTTAAACTCCGCAGTCTTGGTTTCCCCATGTGAAATGGGGATAAAACTTAGCACACAGGTGCACTCTGAGGGTAAACAACAGGGCATACACATGGGGCACAGCACAATTCCTGGCCCATGGTAAACTCTACAGAAATAGTGGCTGGCACTATCAGAATTAGGTGGATGGGGAGCAAAGACTCTACCTGTACTTCACCTGGACTGCAAAGTGCAATAGTGGGAAGGGCAGAGCAGGTTGCTGTTAGCCATCTAGAAGGAAAGGATGAAAACCAGGCCACAATGAAGGGTGATCATGGCCCAATTAGGAGAGGGCACTGTAGACCTTTGCAGAATCCCAGGAATGATGGGGGTGTAATGTGAGCCTGCTACTCGGACTTTTCCCTTGATCTGGGACTTTTTAGAAGCTTGCACCAACAAACACCATTTGTCTTCCAGTCCCTCTTTTCCCTGCCAAAATTTCCCTATGTCTGGGTAGGGAGAAACTACTCCCAAATCCCTCCCCTTGGAAACCAGAGACCAGAGTGAATCTAATGAATCCCCTATCAGCTCTCAGGTTGCAGCCCAAAGTGCTCCAGAGCCAGACTGCCAGGGTTTGAACTTTGGCTTCTTCACCAACTTAGTTGTGTGATCCTGACTTCTCTTTGTGTGTGTGTGTATGTGTTTTTTTTTTTCTTTCAAAATGGGATTCAAATTCCAGCTTAGGGTTGCTGTGAGAATTAAAAGAGCTGGTGAAAGTAAGGCACCTAGTGCTTGACTTGGAGAAAGCACTAAATTAACATTAGCTGTGATAATTCTTGAAGTTTCCCTATCTGTGATGTTTCTCCTCATCCTTTTTTTACCCTGGGTAGAACAACCCATTGCTTCCATCTGTCTCTCAGACCAATCCTACCTCCTCCACATATCTCCCCACTTGCTTTGAGCCCTGAAAGATGGGCCTTGTCCTCTGGCAACATCCTTGACTAGACTTCTGCTGGGCCACTTCTTCATATGACCCTCAGTTTCTAGATACCACTAGCTCCCTGGAACTCTCTAACCCTGTAAGCTTAGGGGTACAAACACTGCTGGCTGCCCCAGGGGACTTCTTGATGGTTCAGGTCTCCCTAACCTCTGCTCACACCTCTGTAAATTGATCCCTTATTCAGCATTTCTCCAGTTAACCCGACTTGAGTGTGCATCTGTTCTCTGCCGGGACCTGAATGACCCTGACAACTCTGTCCTCTAGGTTCCCACTCTACTCTTTTGCACATTGGTCACAGGACCATGATGAGCACCTTTTCTGTTTTATAACAAAACCCTCTGTAGGGCATCATTCTCTTTTTGCATCCCCATGTGAAGCACAGCACTTGATAGGCTGGTATGCTCAGAGAATGCGTTGCAGAGAATAAATGAATGAACAAATGATTAAAATAATGAGTAAGACAGGAAGAGGAAAACCCCCATGCATATTGTCAGTACTAAAAACAAAATTTAGAAGAAGGAACATTTAGTCCCAAGTCACTGGGGGAAAACCTACAATTACTTAGTACACACCAAGTATTTCTTGAAACCACAGTTAACTAAGTGGCCGGGGCACCAAGAGATTCTTCCCAGTGTTGGTATTTCCCAAGCTGGCAAAGCCCCATAGAGCATGCTGTTCCTAACACAGGAAAGATTTTGCTAAAAAAAAAAATATTAAATTGCTTTTTCTCTACCATCCCTTCTTCCTTTTGGTGTAGGGCTGCCTGGAGGGGAGAAGTGATGTCATAGATACAGATTCTACTGGGAATGAGGCACAGGGTTCATTGTTAACCAACTCCCAAGCATTAACATATCTATCCCTCAGCATGATCTACATGAGAGAGATGATAACCTTTCTGTCTTCCACAAGAGGGAACTGAGGCTCACAGAGGTAAAATAACTGGTCCTGAATCACAGTCCTGGCTTGTTGTTCTTTCCACCTCTCTGTACCATCTCCAAAGAATCTTACAAATTCTACTGTGTTTTTTTCACATGTATTTCTGAGCATCACGTACCATGTCCTCTCTAAATCTTTCTTGGTAGGAAAATTAGAGCAATCACAATGTTTAAAAGCACCAAATGCACTACCTATCCACAGGCTGCTGTGTATGGCCACTGTGTTCTCAGGGCCTTTTACAGGGACAAATGCAAATGTGTTCCTTTTTTTGAGTGCTGGGTGAAGGAGAGGAAGAGGGGGGCCTTGCCTGGAATGTGAACTATTTTATCTGATGCATTAATGAGTTTAGCAGAACCCAAAGCATTTAAAGGCAGATGCACTTTGCCATCACTTGTCAGTCACAGGCTTCCAAAAGCAGAGGAATTCCAGGCCAAAGAAAAGGTCCCTTTGTCTATAACTGTAACTGGTGCATAGTTAGAGACAAAGGGTCCAGTTTCAATCTGAATCCAAACAACGATTAACAGCCTTTTCATACAGCAGTCTGGAGAAGAGCAGTTTCCAAAGCCGAACTTTCAGTGAAATGGCTGCAGGCCTTGCTTCTGAGTCAGCTGAGGGTATCAGACTTAGAAGGTGACCCGTTTTCACAAAGGCTGAGATAGTGTCCTGGTCACTCTGGATTGCCTGCTTTCAAGGGCCCTGATTTCCTCATTCCATTGAGCAATATGTTAACTCAAACCTGACTTCTATCTTCCTTCCTACATCCAGGTGGATGTGTTTTTGGCTATTTGAAGCTGGAAATTGGAAGATCACAAACCAAGTTTTAAGTCTGAATCTTCACTGAACCAATCAGCTGATTTTTAGAAAATTAGGTAATGTGGGCCCCTTTTCTGGTCTTTCCTCTTTGTGCTTCAGTCTTCCAACCACTCTCTATGGTCCATTTCCACAGGTTTTGAACAGCTTTGTAAAGGGATCATCATCAAATGGTTACACCGGAAAAGTCAAGAAACCTGGGTCAGCAGCAAAGGGATAGTGGGTACAGACGTAACTAAATTACACTCCTCCTGACCCATCCCTTACTGGCTGTTTGACTTTGGAAAAGTCAACTTAATTCAAATCTACCATCTTCAATGGTTTGTGTGTAATGTCTATTTTCTAATTTCCATGTTATGGGAGGATCAAATGTTTATAGGGTGATTCACACTGGCACATAGTAGGAACTTGTTAAATGGAAGTAAATTCTACACTTCCCAACCTGATAGGTTGACTCTTAGACTATACATTTTTATCAAATGTTTTCTAATTTGTGCCTCAGTCTACTTATCTCAAAGATGGGGATAATTAGCCTGTTGAGCTTCCTCTTAGAGTGTATAGGGATCAACAGTGTCTAACACATTAGATAAAGCTCTTTTCTGCAGGAATCTGCATGGCCTGGAGGAGAAACAGGATATGAGGAGGTGAGAGATTTGAGTGAGCTCAGAGATTTGACTTGCTCAGCTGTTAGAGAAAAGGAGCCCAGGCAACAGGGGCCAGAGAGGGTCATGATGAAGGCCATGGTAGAGTGGGATATCATCAGGCTAGATATAAGGCTGGGGAAGAGTACAACCCTCCCCTATTTCCCTCCCCTCTCCTTGTTCTAGTGCCTCCCAGGGATGCTTCAGGAGACACTAGGGGAGAATGAGCAAGAGAGGTATAGGTACTGGGTCCAGAGAAATGGGAGTGCAGGCCTGTCAGTAGGGCCCTTTCCCTGGGTCCCAGGGGCACTTACTAAGAAATTGCTCTGCCACTGTCTTCCCTTGTCACAAAGGGTCAGCCCATTACTCTGGATTCCCTCCATTTGTGTTATGATTCTGGATTCTGATGAGCTGAGAAGGAATCTAAGGATGGTGGGCTCCTTGGGTTCAAATTCCCAGTTTGTGGCCAGGTCCCAGTTGCCACAGCATCTTTCTAATCACTTCTTCTAGATCACATTGGCCTGCACTGTCACAGGTTCAAAACTGGGCAAAGTTCCCACTGGGTTTTCAAAATATCCTATGATTTACTCAGAAGTTCTTCAACATTTTGTTTAATGAGTCTTTTTGTTCTTTGTCTTCCTCAATAGATCTTGAGCTCTATAAGAGCAAGAATTATGTCTTTCTTTATATTCGTATCTTCAATATTGCCTACAATGCCCGAATCAAGAGGTACTCAAAATTGTGGAGTAAATGCTGGAATCAAAATCTAGCTCTTACTGACCTCTCTCATCTCATTCAATAGTCAATTTCCCTATGATGAACATAAATCCTCAGAGTCATCTTAATAACTTGACCCATCACCTGTATCCTCCTGTTCTCAACCTGCCCAGCACTTGGTAATGTCCAATGGCCGCCAAGCCTAAAATGACTTTCTCTCTTCCTCCCCAGACTTACCAGTAATGTCTGCATGCATCTTCACAAAAAGAGGATTCTTGCTCAGGCCCCCACACAAGAAAAGAGTACTGATGGAGTGCCCTGCTGCCTCCATGGCCTCTATAATGAAGCGGGTCCCAAACTTAAAGGGAAAAGCAGAAGAAACCATTAGTATGGTAGCAAAAGTAAATGATAAGGAACATTTGCTAAGTGTTTGCCCCATGCTTGACACTGCACCGATAGCTTTGTACACACTGTCTCAGAAAGCTCAGACTCAGAGAGCCTGTGTTGCCTATGGGACACAGTTAATTGCTCACAGAGTGGGAATTCCAACCTGGGCCTGCCTGACTTCAAAACCCTCTCAATTACTATAGCATTTACTTTTATCAGTAGTTACATGACACTAACAAAAACAGTTGATGTTGTTAGCACAGTTAATGCTAATGCAGCTCACTCAAACATTTGATGAGAATCTACTGTGGCCTGGGCCTCTGTGCCATACTGGAATGGAGTAATTGCAATGTTGCTCCAAAATGAACAGAGCTGGTGGCACCCGGATCAGTCCTCTTTAACTAAAGGGGAACTAAAGAGTTTTTTTTTTTTTCCTGAAAAAATGTGCCTAGGGAGTCCAGTAGTAGGGCCAAGAAAAGAGGGCTCTAATTTCATCAAGAATGTAAACCTTACACTGACAAAGGCTGAAACCTTTGTTATCACCTGAAACCAGATAATAGTTTTCTAATAATGAGGCTTCTGGAACCAGAATCCATTTCCAGTCAGTCTTCTGTGGCAAACACACACTCTGGCTGGCTCAGGGTTTCACTGCCTTTTCAATTCAGTTCTTATATCTCAGCCCTTCTGTCCCACTATCTTCTTGATGTGAATTACCTTTATTCCTGTCTTGTACAGTTTATTAAATTTGGTAAAAACCAATACAGTTTGAGAGGAGGACTACACTTCTACTATACAACTTAGGAATATGGGAGTGAATTTTAATGTACAATTCTTTATTTTTGGCTAGGTTATTCAAATAGTTGAGGACGACAATTCGTTTGAAAATTCAAAAAAAAAACAACTAGAAGTTCAAAATTCATAAGGTATTTTGAATAAGGATTAAAAACAAGAAGATGAACTGGAATGTGACCCTAAGGAAGCAGCCACATGGTGATATTTGAGGGTGACTCAGGAGAGAAATGTAAAAGAGGATTTTTTTGTTGGCTAGAGAGTCCTTGAAATGTTTCAAGTCTGAGCAATCCAGGGAGATGGTAAATCCTAGGTGTGACCATGGGAGTGAGTTGCTGAGGAGGAGGGAGGAACAGGTCAGGGAGATAGGAAGATGGAGGATCCAAAGGCCCAAGTGCAAGGTTTCAGATGGGGGGCCACCAAGAAGGCCAATCTGGCTGGAGAGAAGATAGAAGCCACTGTCATGGCTTTTGGTAAGAGTGTGAGTGTCACCAAGCAGTTGGTACCCAATACATAGAGAAGAGGAAGTTTAGCTTAAGGATAAGAAGATCAGAAGAAGGCCCAGGTTTGGGCAGTCAGCACGCTGTAGCCTGACCTCAGACCCCAGGGGTGGGTGTAGGGCAAGTGCAGCTGCCTCCTTTGACCAGGCTGCTTGAATGCTGACTCCTCTGGGCAGGGGTGCCTCTAAGGGGGAGAGAGGTCAGTGGGTGATCTGGGGTCACTGGATTTGAAACCTCAGTTGATTTGAAGTAAATCATGAGGGACAGGGCTGTCATGAGCAAAGGGCACAGCAGTTCCTGCCCAGAGGTCTTCAGGGTTTGCTGAAGGTACTCAGGAATCTGTTAAAAATATGGATTAGGTGAAACCTGGGTCTCCAAAGATAATCCACAGATGGTGCGTGTTTAGAAAGTTAAAACACGTTGTACTGCATAAGGCCAGATCCTGCTTACTGACTATGGCTGATTACCCCCAGATGTTCTTTCTTAAGCTTTTTGGGGGGTCATGAACCCCACTGAGAACATGATAAAACCTACTGACCTGCCCAGATAAAAAAAGTCACACACAAAGTAGTACTAAACATAACTTCAGGGGGTCAACAGATGCCTTTAAGTCCTCCAGGGATCATTTGATGCCCATAGATTCCAGGTAAGTCTGGACTGCTCTAGGGGCATGGATCCTTAACAGCTAAGAGCAGCAGTTTTGAATTTAGTATTTAAAAAAAAAAAAAAAAACTGAGCTGTTCTTCAGGAATTTCACTTATTTCTCATATCTAATCTTTCTAAGACTCATTTCTTGTTTGTTAAATAGTAATAATAATACCATATTCATTCAGTTAAAAATTCTATGGAATATCAAAAATGACAATGTGAAAAAAAAATAAAAAGTGTGGTCTGAGACTTGATAAAACAGTAATATATAAGTTACAAGCTTGCTGCTCTAGGAAGCTGGGCTGGAGCACCTGGAAAGTGTTTATGGATGAGGACTCTTCTGGTGATTAGCCATATACTAGGCACTCCGCTAGGCCCTTTCATGCCATTGCTAATGGTAAAACAAATTCGCATACCGCACATTGTTACCCTGCTTAGGAGTTATGTAATTTCCCTAAGAACAATATGTCTATATGGGAAGAAGTATAGCTACTTCCCAATTTGCATGGGAATACCGTGTGAAACTGATATTTCTAAAACCAGGGAGGTAGAGCCACATGATTAACAGGCCTAAGTCAAGAGTAAGACAAATCATATTTCCTGAGAAAAGCAGAGGAAGAACCTGAACAAGAGGCACTCCCTGGAGGGGCTGTGACAGCCTTGCTCCCCTGTGTGGCCTGGTTGACTGGAACTTCCCAGTCTGGTGGTTCCTTACAGGGCATTCCTTTCTGGTATCCCAGATTCCCAGACTCCACAGTGTACTGCTCCACCTCCTGGAATGCCCCACCAAAGGGCTTTGTGCCACAATGATTTTGTGCTCACCTTTCTGGAAAAAATGTTTTCACTGAGAAATTTAAATTAAAATTAGGCTACTCCACTGAGAATGTACAGAACCGAATGCAAATCAAGAGACTTCAAATGCAAATAGTACTTTTTAAGGGCTTGTTCTGAAAAGAAAACTACAGATGAACAGGCTATGGATGAACTGGGTAGTTGACAGGTCTTTCAATGAAGCATGAGCAAGAATTTTATTGCATGGAGGGTTTTGCACAGTCTTGAGCTAATTTTTCTCTTTCATTTCATTCCATTCCTATAAAACACCAACCATGGGTTTAAATACAGAGAGGAATTAATTGAATTTATTAATGACAAATAGGTATTAAGACAATATTCAGGACCAAGGAAACAAAAACAATTTTTTCAAGGTGGAAATTATGGGAAAATATCTATTGTCAGACTGCTTCATTAAGATGCACAGTTTTGCCTAAAAGATCAGCACACTCAGATGCTTTTGCAAAAGACACCTCCCAATTCAACTGAGTCCATAATAAAACCTTATGGAGAAATCTGTCCTAAAATACCTTTCTTTCATGATATACAAAGATCATTAAGACAATGGGCAAAATAAAACAGTCACTTAAATACACTAAGGCACACTCTTTATTTTTTCTCTCCAGCCTACATTATGTTTAACTTCACTTTCAAATTCTTGAACTTCTGCTGCAATGTTCTTACTGGGAAAGGGACCTCTGTGAGAAAATCCGGGCCAAATTAACGATGTTTTCTAATATGTGTTAAGTCAAAACTATTCTCGGGAATGCCAGGATGTTTATTTTATCCAAGTAGATTTTACAAACAGATCAAAGAAAACTACAGCGTGGTAAAGTAGAAAGAGCAGGAGCCTGGGAGTGACATGGAGAGAGGTTCAAATTCCAGCTACCATGCATGAGCTGTGTGACCCTGGCAAATAGCCTGCCCCTTGTCTGTAAAATGAGGACAATACCGTTGACATATAGGGTTACAGTCCTAAGTCACAGAGTAAGACTGCAGTGCCTGGTACAGAGTTGGAGTTCCCAAGAGGTCATAGTCATTACCACTAAGAGGTGACGACCCTGAGCCCAATCTGTTTGACCTTGTCCTTCACATCTACCTCTTAGCAGTATGCTCACAAAACTGAGCATTACACAGCTTTGATTTTCCAATATTATTCACTTCAATGTAAGTGACTCATTTTGCTAAAAGACTTTTCATTTAATAACGTTAACAAGTTAGAAAATAAATGTTCCTCAATACTTCCTGTATCTAGTTGTATGCATTCCCCTTCCAGCTCTGCCATGCACTGGCTATGTTGCCCTGATCAACACTGAGGCTTTAGATTCTAATCTATGAAATGGGGACTATAATATCTACTTTTACAGGTTGAATCAGATAATGGGTGTGTGGTATTTGACATAGAGCCTGGTATATAATAAATTCCCACAAATTCTACTATGTATTATTATGATAATCATCATCACTTAAAAAAAGAGTAGTAAATAATTGTCTTTACTAATGTAGGTTTTCCTTTTTCATCATAGTGTTTACTTCCTGCAGTTTAATAGGTGGCAGAACCATCTCTTTTTGACCAAGTGGCCATGCAAAAAATAGTGTGATTGACTTCACCGAAGTGGCTAAACTATTAAATCAATAAGGAGTGGCTTCAGGAAAACACAATTAAGAGGTATATAATCTGAAAGGACTATTTAATCAACTTGGCTGATTCCATACTCCTATGTAGTGGCATCAAAGAAGGCATATTCCTTCAGTAGTTGGAAAGTTCTGTTCTCTGTTGTATACACATGGCACCTGGACAAACCTAAGTGTTAAGAAAGTGCTTGGTGATGGGAGGATTAGATGAACTTTAGATAAGGCAAAGGAGGATTAGATGAACTTTAGATAAGACAAAGAGGTGGGAAAGGAAGGGAGGGGCATGATGCTCAAAGACTGTAATTCCTTTCAGTTTCACTATGTAAGCTTATTAGCAAATCAAGCAAAGACCTTTATCAACTTTTCCTTCCAGAAATACTGGCATCTCTTTTTGGCAAGTTCTCCTTTAATTAAGAAACTCTGTCACAAAAGCATCTGGTGTATCTTGGGAGGCTTGTGTCTCCGAGTACATTGATAATCCTAAATTTCCTTAAAAATGACATTAAAGTTTCTTACAGCAATGGCTTGAACTGTGGCCAGGTAGAGGATGGCAAGATCATCGAGGTCCTGAGATAGTTTCAATCCAGTGACCTGTAGGGAGGAAGAAGAAGAAAAACGAAGGAGATGGCCAGAAGGAGCTGCCATTGATACAGAGAATTCCCATGAACTATGAACATGTTAAATGTGTTTTCTTGCAGAAACAAGTTCATATGCAAATCCCCCTTTTGTTAGCTGAACGTGGGATGCCTACTAAATCATTTAATCTCCAGACCTGGGGAAAAATGTATCCTTTCCTCCCAGCAAAAATGACTTGCCTTTGGATTAAGCCAAAACGAAACAAAATAAATAAAACAATAGGAATATAATGTTTGATATTTCTTAGCACAAATTATATATCTTTTTTATTTTAAAAAATTCTTACAAATACCTATTTTCTGTGACTTACAAGCAATCAGCATGTGAACAGTGGCATTCTCATACTAGATGATCATATTCTGAATTCTGCTCTTGTCAGAATTCAGTGTAATAGTGCCCAAGGGGTATTCAGAATAAAGTAATATGTCTCCTATAAATGCTATACTTACTAAGGGATAATTTAGAATCTGTGGTTTGTAAGGGAATCCCATTAAAGTCAATCGGAACCAGATGCTTATATGGAATAGGACCATCTCTGAGAGATTTTAGGACTGAACAGGATGCTGGATTTGGGGGCCATTAAGACTGTTCACAGTCTCACCTTTACATCTTTCATTCTTCCAGGTCTTCTTGTGGAATATGCCTAGAGGACAAGAGCTGGTGGTTTCATCCGGTCCAGCATGAAGTTTGTGGGCATCAACCCTATCATTCACATTAGATTTTCACATTATAAAATTAATTCACATAACACTTATTTACTCAGGTTATATAGTATATATGGTCTTGAGCTCAACCAGATGTGAATATGTAGTTTGCAGCACAATAGAGTGAATGGTCTACCTAGATTCCTGCCCTTCTTCCTCTCTGACTGCATTTAATTTCTTTCTCTAGACTCTGCCCCTAACCAGAATTGGGCTATTGCAGGGAACAGACACCATTCAGTTACTCCAATTGGAAACCTGAGAGTTCCCTTTCTTGCCTTCTCCCTTACTTTCCATGTTTAAATGTTTCCAAGTCTTGCACGTTTGACTTCCCCTACCTTTTCTGACTCCATTCTCTATTCTCTATCTTTAGAGTTCTTCACTTCCTTAATTCAGGCCACTGTGATGTCTTTCCTGATTGCTGAGCTGGAATCCCTGAGCAAATCTCCCTGTTTTTAACAGTGTTCCTCTCTACCATGGAGCTAGAGAGATTGTTCTCTTGTGTAAATCTAATCATGTTATTCCCTATTAAAAATTCTTCCTGTTGCCTTCAGTTCATGGCAGAAATGCCTGTACTGTGTGTGTATCTTCCTGAGCCCACCCCTGCTCACCTCCCCAGCACCTGTTCCTGTCCTTCCTTACTCAGCATCCTGTCCCCCTGCTCTTCTGATTCTCTCTTCCAAGTATGCCAATGAGGGGATCCCTAATTTCAGTACAACTACCTGATGATGGCTTTTTATTGGCAAATTATTGGGTACTACATAATAACTATGGCTTTGATTCTAACACACAGGCAGACGAAAAACTGGAAGAAAAGATCAGAGAAGAATTCTGGGGAATTCCTCTTCCCAGGCCAATTTTATAAAGGAACATACCTCATGAAGTTGTGCAAGGACCTAAACATATGGTAAGAATGCTGGAACTAGGAGAGAACCTGAACAATGCTGAGAATAGAGGACTTCATCTCACAGGTGAGGAAACGGTTTTCCCAAGGGAACACAGAGAATGACAAACCTTGCCTGTATCCTTCACTGCAGTATCTCTAAAGCCTAGTGCTGTGCCTAGCACATAGTAGACATTAAATTTACATTTGTGCTATATGTAAACTAGTGACAATTCAAAGTTTTCTCCTTTTGAATGCCATTCTCTCTCCCAGGATCTTATCCTTCCCTGTCAATTTATACAACTATAGTTGAACAATATTTATTACTTGGCTCTTCAAATACTCACAGGGAGGAGAAGATATGTGTTCCATACCCCAGGAGGAAAAAATCACTAACTATGTGCTCTCAGTTCCCCACACCCCACACTTACCCCTTTCAATCACAGGAGTGGCTTATATGAGATTGGGGTAAAGGCTGGGTCCCAGGCACTCATATGAGCCATTGTGTGAATAAGAAACAGGTACACAATCTAGGAGAATTAATTATAAAAGGTATGGTCCTGGGGCAGGACCACTAGTCATGAATGAGTCTGTGCTTGCTCTCTTTCCTGTTGTTGTTGTGTTAGGGAAGCAACTGGGCCACAGCTTAGAGCTCTCTTCCAGAGCCAGGCGAGGAGGCTGCCTCCCTCTGGCTTCCTCTCTCTGGTCATCAATTGGAAGTTGATCAGTCCATGATCCTCTATGCACTTGATCCACACTTGGGTCCTGAAGAACAGGTCTGGATGGATAATGTGTGATGGGGGTGCTGATAGAATTTCACCTTGTAATCAAGAGGTATTCCCCTATCAGTATTTATTAGAAAACTTAGTGCTATGAATTATAATATTGACAATATAACTGGTTCTTCTCAATTAGTAAGAATCCATAAGTGAGAGGGGATGTGATGTAGTTGAATTTAATTTACTTAATCCCCAACAAATATCCATACAAATTTCCAGAAAACATTAGTATTTGAGTAGAAAGATATCATAGATCCTTCTCAAAACTTCCACAGAGGAGGAGCTCAAAAATCATAGAGGAGAAATGGGAAGGGTTTTTTTTTCTTTTCCCTAGACATTGAGAATGAGGTGATCAATGTATGTAATGGAGTACTAAATTTAACTCTTGAGCTTGCTAGTAGTTATGGCCAAAAGGAATACATATAGGTAACATAGGTTTTCTTTTCCTGATAACTAAAACACAGCTGTCATTCAAGGAGACAAAATTATTTCTATGAAGAATTCTAGTAGGGTTTTTTACATGGATCACAATATAGGAGGTATTAACTATCAAAGGAGAAGCAGAGTACACATTCCTCCAAAGCCATTCCCAATACCTGCTGACCACTAATACCAGAGCCATGGTGCAAAATGACTTAGGGCAAGACATTTCTGTCTGAAGTATAAAAGTACTGTGGTTTGGGATCCTGCTTCCTGACATTTCATCTGATATGCAGATGGAGAAAAAAGAAGGGCAGATGACCATTAAGTCTATTTATCTCAAATTCCAGGAACCTCAGCCCTGCCCAGGCAATTCCAGCCTCTGATGGAACTTTCTACAGAGTGCTTGCCATGTGGACCACTTGGGAGGATAAAGAACACCTGAGGAGCTGTCCTGAAGGAGAATGGCTGCAGTGTCCTGGGGGAGTATGGTTTTGTAATGGTTGAGAAGGCTGGGATGGGCCAGTGGATGGCTTAATGGATCCACTGATAAGAGGAAGTGGGGAGGAAGCATACGTAGAAGGAGTGTGTTTAGAAATATGTATGTGCCTATTTTGAATATTTAGGCAAGACAGCCAAATGTATGAGGAAGCACCCACTGGAGACTTGCAATGATAAGCACATTTTATTTATGTTTGGCTATTATGTAATGGAGTGGAACTGTAAGAGAAAGCATTTAATCCATATTCTGAGACACGGGAACTGTTCGTATGGTGGCCAAAACATACAAACAACTAGAATGGGTAATTCAACATCCTAAATTGTCCTTCTCAAATGGAAACCACAATCTAGGTGTTCTGACACACCTTGCCTGTATCCTTCACTGCAGTATCTCTAAAGCCTAGTGCTGTATTTATCCAAATACCGGGAATTTTAAGCTTAGAAAAGAAGTATATATAAATGGAAAGATGATGTATGTTAGAGCAAGATACTTGGGTTTCAGTTTTGATGCAGCCTGACAATTGTCAGAGTTTTATAATCTCTTTGAGCTTCATTTCTTTCATCTGAAAAATAGGGATATGATACCGCAAGGCCTTTTATGAGAATTAAATGAGATCTTATTTACAAAATGCCATGTTTTTCCAGCAAGCTGCAGTGTTGCAAGAGCATCCTCTGGTGCCCCGCAGTACCCACTGTGTGTACATAAATAGCACTTATTAATTGTTCATTTGCTTTCCCTCTTCTTCTCCCTTTCCCATTTGCTTTTATTGGTGCACTATACTTGTACACAGGTTGGGTTCATTTTGACAATCATACTTCCATGGAATTTTACTCCAGTTTAGTTCCCAGTGTCTCCTCTTTTCCTTCCCCTTCTCACTCCCTCTATTCCCCTTCTTTTACTACACTGTTCTACTTTCTATTCATCTATATGTTTTTAATTAGGTGAGATTCACTATGATATATTTATACATGCACATAGGGTAATTTTGTCAAATTCATTCTGTATTTCCTTTCCCGTCCCTCCTCCCTCCCCTCAATCTCCTTCTACCCTTCCCTCAGTCTTCATGATATTTGATCCCCGCTTCCCTATTTACTTTGTTCTAGCTTCCACATATAAAAGAGTACATTGAAACTTTGATTTTTCTGAGTCTGGCTTATTTCACTTGGCATAATACTCTTCAGTTCCACCCATTTACCAGTAAATGCCACAATTTCATAATTTAATTTTTCTTTATGGCTGAGTAAAACTCCATTGTGTATGTATACCACATTTTCTTAATCCATTCATCTATTGATAGGCCCCTTGGCTGTTTCCATATCTTGGCTATTGTGAGTTGCACTGTTATAAACACTGATGTTGCTGTTCCCTTTCTCTTAATAAATGTTCATTCTCTTTCTTTGTAATTGCATTGAGTTCAACCCCATTCATTAACTGACTTCAAAGCAATAAATAGCATGTCTCTGGACATGCTATGGGAACCATGAGGCAATGAATGAAGGGCATTCTCGACTGCTGACTGTACCCCACAGAGCAGCCAGGGAGAAGGTAGGCTGATGATTAGCATTGAGATCCTAAGGCTAAAGATATAGAACCATCTAGGAGTGTGGAGAAATCAGATGCCCCTGATGAGTACCAAGGGACAGGTAGCACAAATGTGTGGGGGACACATTTGTAAGGCTTAGACAAAGCCTTAGTCCTTATCAGCCTGTAAGTGTTCATTTTTTCTCTTAAACAGAAAGACAGATGGTAACTCTTCACCTCGACTTCAGCTTGAATCTTGCTGCCACTTAGTAGCGGCCTAAACTTGGGGATACCTCTTAACACTTTACTGATATCCAAGCTGAATGTAGATTCTTGGGAGCTTACATAAAATGAATTTTGGTGTGAGCCCAGCGATTTGTGTTTTAGCAAGGATTTAATAATGCTCTAAATTGTGGGAATGAGTATCCTAATTCTTGGTATTTTGAATTTTAGGTTCATCTGCCCTTAAAATGATTTAAGATTATTAATAGATGGATTATAAGTAGAGAATTTCTAATCTGGATTCAAAATGCTCCAAAATCTGAAATTTTTTGAGCAGGACAGACATCGCAAGTGGGAAATCCCACACCTTAAAACTTTGTTTCATGCATAAAATTCTTATAAATATTGGTATTGCATAATAAAAATGTATGAAATTCGTGTTTAGACTTGGGTACTATCCCTAAGATATTTCATTATTTATATTCAGATATCCCAAAATCTAAATCTCAAAACTGAAACACTTCCAGTCCCAACGACTTCAGATAAAGGATACTTAACCTGTGGTAATTCAGTTAATTTTTTTCCTTCCTAGTTGTTAAAAGCATTGATGTGATTATACACGTTAGTCAGAAAAAAGGGCTTAGGGATAGTTTCCCAAGGGGTCCCTAAAGAATACAAGAGACAAGTAAAGAGGATTCCCAGTCCTGAGGTTTTTCTAGGGTCATCGGAGCTTGATGGGGTTATCCAAGGCTCAGGGGAATTTGTTGAAAGCTTTCTAGAACACAATGGAGCAGCAAAAATGCCCTGCTTGCTCAGTCAATAATGAAGGTGGAACTGATGGACAAGGCAATGAGGAAGATCAGAGAAAGATTTATAGAAGGGAGGAGAGAGATTGAAGGCCAGGTCTGAAACAATCCAGCAGCCTACAAGAGAAAGGGGGACAAATCTCCACAGGGATGTTGAGAGGATTCAGTAAGTGTCAGGAGTCCCGGCTAACACTTGGCATTGCCTAAAACTAATCCATATTTGGGGGACTGCAGATGAATGCGCTACTACAATGTGGAATTCTAAAGAGGTCCGAAAGATTCCTGTCCCTTGGTTACTCATATACTAATCTAGGCACAGCTATAAAGAAACATGGCAGATGGAATTAGTTATTAGCCAGTGACCTTAAAAAAGGAAGATTATCCAGTTGTACTCACAATAACTACACATGAATCTTTTAAAGCATAAGAGGAAGGCAAAAGCATCCATCAAGAGATCAGATAGAAGAGTGAGGCAGAAAGGAAAACCAGAGAGGTTGAAAGCATGAGAAGGATTTGACCCACCACTGATGGGTTTGAGGGTGAAGGCACTGGGTGATGAGACCAGGAATATCAGGAGCCTCTGGATGCTGAGAAGGACTCCTGGCTGACATTCAGCAAGGAAACAGGGACCTTGGTCCTTCAACGGCTGGTACTAAATATGGCCAACAACTTGAATGCGTTTGAAAGCAGATTCTTCCCAGAACCTTCCAGTAGGAGTCTCTGGTTATGGTCTTGTGAAAACTCGAGCAGGAAAACCAGTTGAGCCCACATGGATTTCTGACCCATGGAAGTATGTGATAATCAATATAAACTGCAAATTTGTAGTAGTTCATTAAAACAGCAATGGGCAACTAATGCACACACTAAGTATGAATGATGGGCTGAAGTTTTCACAACCTGTTCTGTTGGTGAATCCTACACCACACATCAGTCCATTTTCTGTTTGCCTCCTGCACCAGACACGTCATGCTTTGTTTTCCCTTTATCTGAGACTCTAAGTTTAAGCCATTTTGATGTGCTCATGCACCAGTATTCCAAAGCTGCTCTCTACAACTCTCCTGTCCAGACTTGCTGCTGTCTGAATGCCAGCTTGCTTTGAGTCTGAATGCCAGCCTGGATCTCATTCTTGGTCTTCTTTCTTCAGTTTCTTCCCACTGTTTATCTCCTGTACCTTCCCAGTGGATTTCACCTGATTCCCCTCTCAGCCTTCTGTCATGCTACTCTGCCTTGTAGGAGATTCCTGTCCATCCACACTCTTCCTTTTGGTTTACTTATTTGCTGTATATAGGAAAGGCAATAAGAAAAAAAAATAGCAATAAGAAACAAAAGTCTGACTCGGTGATATAATTTAAAAGTCACTAAAATGAGGAAGAAATATGATAGGCACTTTGAAAACAGAGAAGAGGGATTGAGGAAACACAAAGTTCTAGTTCCTTTTCTTTTTAACTATTTTTTCTTTCTCCAAAGAATGTCAGTGATTCACGTTTGAACTGACTGTTTTCTAATCTACTCTTTTCTCCTCTGGGTAAATTACTTAAATTCCCTAAGCCTCAGTTTCTCTCTTCTTTTAAATGGGGTAACAATATTATCTCACCAGGTGATTATGAATGT
The DNA here is from genome assembly GCF_045843805.1 of Urocitellus parryii. Taxonomy (NCBI): domain Eukaryota; kingdom Metazoa; phylum Chordata; class Mammalia; order Rodentia; family Sciuridae; genus Urocitellus; species Urocitellus parryii. The sequence continues at coordinate 42,012,512 of NC_135541.1, read as the reverse complement.
GGGTTATGATACATGTGAAATAACTTCATGTCAGGTCCCTTAAATTGGCCTTATTATAAATCACAACCAATCGGTCACTTCAAAAATAAAGCATATGATGAGAAAACCAGTTAAATGACACTGAGGACACTAGTCTTTGTCACACTATTTGAGTTTTCATGAGCAAACAATAATAAAAAATGGTTGAATAAAACAGTGTTAAATAACAACAAAACAGTAACCAACTCATATGTAAGGGTCTTCCTGTTCTCAAGACTTACAAAGATATCATTCAAGAGCTTCTCCAGTTGGCTCAGCAGCTTCTGTCTCTATCATCTATCTCCTTATCAGAAGACAACATAGGGGTACAACCTCTGGCCTCTCCTGAGCTTGCACAGATACTCAGCTGAGTTGCTGACTTCATCCATATCTGAATCTGTTAGCAAGCATCAGGCTAGGATTTGGTGTCTTAGGAATGGGCTATGACCTTCTTTCCTAACTCTCAACCCACCATTGGCACACTTGCTCTGAAGACCAATGGAACAGCACAGTCTCTCCAGAGTTTTAGTCATGTATGGGCCAACTTTCAAATCACAGTTCTTCAGAGAACCAGAAAATAACTTTTAGTTCTGGGTAGTGAAAAACCTCCAAAATGAGGCAGAGAAAAACATTTCAACCAATGATGAATACAGTATTTGGTGTGTTTCCATGCCCTGCTCTGTGTCCAAAGCAATTTACTTCTTTGAATGAGTATTTTGGGAAAGAATTAAAATAAGCAAATAAACCAACAACAACAAAACCCCTACCACCACAATAAAGAGGTAATAATAATCTGTGACTAAAAACTAATTTCATATACAAGGAGGAAAGCACATTTTCAAAATTACTACCACATTAGCTGTATGGTAGGGTCCATCAGATTTGAGATGCTTCTTGAATTGGACAGAAAATGAGGACAGGATTCTACTACAGAGATAAATATCCAGACCCGCATGAAAAATGCTTCGTGGGATGGACTAGGGGTCTTCAGCTTCCTAGCTGATTTTGTGACTGGTGATGTCAGTGGCTGGTGAGTTCAGTTAGTTCCAGGGCTAAGAGGGGTTCCTACAGCTGCAGGCCAAAGGTTCAAAGGACATGCAAGTAGGTGTTACCAGGCAGAAGCTACAGGAAAACACATTAGTTGTTGTGTGCCTGTCACTGGACCAACATCTCTTGGTTTGACAGTGACCCGGCAAAGAAACTTGGCTTGCTCCACCTTTGATGTATGTGCTGACCTCACAGAGCTAACATGCAAATGTCACACACTGGTATGTTTTCGAACTAAGATGTAAATAGGTCCAATTTCAACATGTGAGTTTTCTTTACTTCTTTAGAATGGTGAAAACCATATAACCACTCATTCAAAATAAGAATAGTCACACACACACCCACCCCTAAGATTTGTAATCACTCCTAATGGTGAGTATTGGCCTCCATATCATGTATGACCATGTCCTTTCTTTACTTCAAAAGCATGTATTTCTTTTGTCTTGATTTAAAGAAGCTGGAATTACCAGTGTCAAATGTTTGGATACTAGGAGTTATTACTTATGCTTCTCCTTTTTTTGGATGATGGTATGTGTAGCTTTAACCTTCCATACCTTATTTATCAACTGAAAGGGACAATACTTACCTAAGAAGCTAATTAGTCCAGGTATCCTATTAAGCTGATCACCCCTATTTCTACTATCTCTTTTTAGCCAGGTGCTACAGATTGATACTATTATCACCAAAGGAAAACCAAACAACTGGTGACACAGGAAGACAACTGTTGCCAGAAGGAAAAGATTCTATTTAGGGGGAAGATTCTTGGGTTGGGTCCTGTGCTTGCGTATGAGGGTAGGCATCAAAGTGGAAGACCTCAGAGTAGGGTCAAATCTGGAGTGGTAAATAACTTCAAATCTGAGTCAGTGAGGTTGGAAAGAAAGCCTAGAGACATTCCCAGGAGGAAACCACAGCTAAGACCAGGGTTAGAATAAAAATGGGTGGAAAAGTGACAAGTTGATGATGAGACCAAAGGAGCAAGGTCAAGGCCAAGAAGAGTGGTTCAGTATCAAACTATGTGTGGTGCATCTGTTGGAACTCCTTTTATCATCCTAGTTGCATTCCGCAAAGTCCAGAGTTATGAGTTCAGGTAGACTCATGAAGCTGTGCATCCTAAAAATCAGGATTCATATTTCTATTGAAGCTCTGCCTCTCCTTTGCATTGTGACCTTGGGCAGCAGCTTTCATTATTCACTTGGTAAATGATTGTAATAACTGACTGAAAGGCAATTATTTGATTTCAGGTGCTGTTGAGATTTTTAAAAAACACACAAATAAGCCATAGACTCTACCCTCAAAATGTTTTTCTAATATATTAAATTTTAAAAAAATGCTATGCCTTATGACAACTCTGATCTTCTTTTCATCCATGAAAATTATGGTTCATACTGCTTTCAATGTAGGTTTTGATTTGTTTATTGCATTATTATTTGTTTTATGTCTTTGTCATTTCTTGTCCCTCTCACTGTGTTGTCTTTTCATCTTAACTCAACTTTTCCTGTAAGTTTATGCCCTACCCTATTTTAGAGAGATATGCCTTTTAAAAAAACCTCTAGAATATACCAAGAAGTTCTCCAATATTTTCTTTTGTTTTCAGTAATAAGTTTCAAGAGAACTTTTTGTAAGTGTTTTAAATGGTATTTCTTTCTTCTTTGTATGCAATGCTTTTCCCTGTGGGGCTCACTTTATTATATTTTAAAATCCACCCCAATTAGGAGCTAGGCCTATTCAGTATTTCCCAGAACACAGGACACATGATTCACTCTCAGCCCCATTCACTGTACACTTGATTTGCTTCTTTGGATCTCCAACTAGATGCCAGTGACCAGCGTGCAGTGGTCTTTTATCTGTGTAGCTTTATAGGACTGAGGAAGGTCACTGTTGACTGACTTCCTAACCTTAGAACAATTCTTCTTCCAAATTCACAGAGCTGTCAAGGCTTTTCCTGTGTCTGCCCCAGAAGCAGAGTTTTTTTTGCAGGAGGCTTAGAATGCAAGTCCTTGCCTTTGATTGTGACTCACACTTCCGGCCCTTTGGCAGCTTTCAAATAGATTGAACTGAAAGGAAGATAGGGAATGTTTCAAGTTGTGGGGGGAATCAAGGAAATTAAACTCACTGTCTGCTTCTAAAAATCAATACAAAACAAAACAATACAACATAACCAAGGGCAGTAGAGAAGAAGGGTAACTGTCCTGTTTTTAGGCTTAAAACAGCTGTGTGCTTGCAGCTAGGGAGCAGAAGGTGGAGAGAGACTTTGTTCCTATGTCCTATAGCATGTTTATCAATCAAGCTGAATAGTCTTCCAGATTCTCAAAGATCTTCCCAGATTCTTTTTGGGAATCTCAAACCTAGTTTGCCTAGTTGAGTATCATTCTAATTTTCAAACCCTCCATAAGTTTATGCCACTTTTACTTCTTCACTGGTATTTTCAAGTGAAGAGAAAAGCTGTGTCAGCTCACCAGAGAGGTGCCCTTTAAAAAAATGAAACAAAACAAACAAACAAAAAACCCAACAACAACAAAGTGAGACATTGGCTGAGCCATTCCTTTGGCTTGCCCACAGGTCCATGCTGCAAGGCCCTCACTATGGAATGATGATGGACACACCCACTCATACATGTACAGTAATGATTTTGCACATTTTCATGTGAACTTAGGACAGATACTTTTCTTCTTTCCATTTTATGAGCTTAGTATAGACTTGTACATATTAGGTATTCACTAAAAAGTGAATGGATGGATGTTTAACAAAGATTTGGGGAGAGTCAATGAATGAAAGAATAATGAACTGGGAGGGTATGATGCTGCGGAAGCAGAAGAGCCCAGGGACTCCAGAGTGTCTCTGGGAACATACTTTCTTTCATTTTTCCCCAAGAAAAAATATGCTAACTGTAATTTATCATGGGTTAAACAAATGAGGAGCCAAATTGTGGCTATTCATACATTCATGCTCTCTCTCCCTCTAGGATACTGTATATACCATGTTTCCTTGGCCCCTGAATCCTCTTCCCTCCTTCACTCAGTGTTAACCTTGCTTCCTATAAGAAGCCTTTCCTGACCATGAACATCAGATCTAATCTTCTTCCATGCATCTACAGAGCCCAGACAGTGAGTGATACCAGGAACTTGACCCCATCTTCCCACTACCTGTTTGTCTGTCCCCCAAATGTTCCTGAGTGCTGTAAGTCTAGTTACTTTTATACCTCTCACCAACTATAATAGGACCTGCATTTGTTTGATGGACAAAGATATTCTCAAGTATGACAAAATGGGAACTTAATTTACTTGGATATTAATATTAGTACTAATCACTTATATAAACAGCATGAATCAGTAGCTATCAAATCCATTTGGTATTAATAAATTGTTCATATGTTTATTTTTTCTAGAGCCATAATGGCCTCTTTATTCTCTCCATGTTGACAATAAATTATCATTAAGCACTTACTATGTGCCTAGAGAAATGACACAGGAGCCAAAAGAAGAAACTGTATATGGTTCTTCCCTCCTGGGGTTATTCTGACAATTCTAGTTGCTCTCAGTGTTTCATGGAGTACTTCCTAACCCCTTTAAACCTGTGCAATGAATATAGAAATTATACCTTATTTTATCTGCAACAGAGCTTGGCACACTGCAGACATCCAGTAAATATTTATTGAATGAGCCCTGAACACAGGACTGGCAGAAAGATATAACATATGATAACGGAGAGGTTCTAGCATATAATTTGTAATAACATTATAGGTTTTGCCAAAAGAATATGATTATAGAAAAGTTTTGAAGGGGGGTATTTCAATGTTGTTCAAAATTGGATTGAAGGAAAGATTTTGGGAAAAGCTTTAGCCCAGAATTGCCTTCCTTCTATCATATCTAGGTCACCTTCTTCTAGTGTTGTGATGCAGCCTGGCTTAAAGATAGCTACTGCAGGGTGAGCCTAACCCAAGGATAGTTATAGAGGGAAATCGCTGCTAAGAACATCAGGAGACATGTGAGATATATTTGTAAGGCAATATAACTTCTTTACAAAGTAAACATTCCAAGATTTCTAGATATAATTGGCCATATGTCCCAATGCAAGAAGTCCCTTTTGGCAGTATATATTTATTCTAATGAGACAGACATTCCTGGAAATACTCTGACTCCTGTGGAATTTCACTTTGCATTGGGTCAACTTCATTAGAATACCCTTAAAATGCTAATACTTAGGTCTCTGGATGTCATGCTTGGTTTTCAGAAACACACAAAAGCTACTGGGAAACTTGGTGCCTGACACTCTGGGTACTAAGTCTGGGTACAATGGATGTTGGCAAGGGCAGGCCCCCAGGCCAGTGTCAATCCAGAGCCCTGATAATTTTATGTGCAACCCTTCTATGTTTTGGAGTCATACTAAGAACTGGTCAAGCTTCTTAACTTCTTTAACACTTTAAATGTTTATCTGTATTTGTTTTTTGATATTTGTCTCTAATTAAGGCATTATTTTTGTACTATATTAAACCATTCTTTCCCCATCCTCTGTTTGTAAGTGGAATTGGTCATAACTGAACCTGTTGCTACACAGTTATCTTTTTCTGCCTCCACTGGTCAATAAAGAGATCCAGTTTCTTTTGTGTTTTATGGGCATGCCTTATAGACTGGAGGCAAAAACTTCTGCCCTGTCCAGTTTTCTTTTCTCTTCACTATGTCTCACTTTTATTTATGGAAGTTGATCATATAAACTAGGTTATGAAAATAAAGTTCAGATCTTCCTGTTGGCATCATAAAAGTATTTGAATAATCTCAGTGAAACTAACTACAAACTTACAGTATTGTGAAAGTTCCTGAAGCCAGCAATTTTGATTCACGGGTCAGGCTGCCACTGTTTATTTGCCATGCATTGCTCTGACTTTCCACTTTAATTTCCCTTATACCTACTTCCAAACTTATTGGCACCTTCCTGGGTTTGACATTCATGGTTCTTACCTGGCCCCTGGGAACCAAAACTCAGCTCTGCTTCTCTAGCTTTAACCTGCCTCAACCATCCTTGAACATGATTCCTGATGGCCAGATGGTACCTGGCCACCTGATCCCACCTGGCCTCCAAGGTATTATCTCTCTGCTTTTTTAGGCAGTTGTGAGCTTATACACCAAGTTCATTCTGGACTGTCCAGAAGAGCTCAGAATCTCTATGCTGAAAGTGATCTTTATGACCAGTAAGGGTGAAATTTATTCTCCACCCTAAGTTATTAATTGTATTTATTTTTACCAAAGTTTAATCTAAAATTCTAAATATATTGGCATAGGCTCTGAAGAACCCTGACTCAAAGCCTAGGTGATGTGTAGCTGGGGCACACAAGACCATGGGTGGTAGCATTTACCACTGACTCACCAGGTGGCCTGGAGATGGAGATGGAAAACATGAATTTATGAAAATTACATGGGAACAACTTTCAGCCACTCCACAGACAAAGAGGCAGCAGTAGCTGAATGTAGGAAATACTACTTAGAGTATGTTCAAGGTTGGCTCGGGAACAATAAGAACTTTCAGCAGATCCTCCCAGGGAGCCCCAACAGAAACACATCTGCAAGGAACCAGTGCACTCTTGGCCTATTCTGTTTCATTTGTCCTTTTTCTCTTTCTCCCTACTTTGATTTCTCCAAACTTTGTAGTTGTTTGGCCTGCCTTCACCTTGGTGCAAGGACTGGCTGTTACTTACCATGCCCTTTAGTGTCAGATCTGCTAAGGGAGACCGGTTGCCATGGAAATCTGGCCAAACATGCAGATCAACAGTGAGGAAACCCACAGGCTCAGCCTTCTTAATCAGATCCAGGTGACTATTCAAATATGCATATATACTCTGGCATCTGGAAGAGAAATGGATTTTGTTTTTAAAAGGGGGGGCAGGGTTGGAGAGCAAATTGTTCTGTAGAAAGAAACCGTTTGTACTTCCATATCAGACCCAGGAAAGTAAAGCAGATTCCCAAAACCTCTGAAAAGAAACTAACCTACCATGCTCTCAGATCACACTGTACTTTCATCAAGAAAGGGCAATCTTTCCTGGAGGCAAGCAGGAAGAGTTAGAATCAGAAGGCCAGATCTAGGAATGGTTTTACTTCTGATAGGTGTATAACCATGAGAAAGTTTTTCAGACCTTTGGAACTCATCTGTGAAAACAGATATCACAATCCCTGTCCAACTTACCTCATAGGGTTATTCTGAAGATCAAAGAAGATTATATATGCAAAGGCTGCATTCTGTAAACTCTACAATATGGTACATATGTAAAGGATTTATTAAAATCAGTCTTTGTAATTGTAATAATAATAATGATGAAATGACAAATGAACACAAATACATGTTCCTGGATTCAATATGGGAATTTGCTGAGAAAGTGACTGAAAGTCATGAATGCAGTTAGGATCAGGAGAAAGAGACCTGATCTCCAACTGTAACCATTAAATGACATGGTGAGTGTTCTTTCCCCTTTTTAAGCCTTGATTTCTTCATGAGGGAATCAGACCAACTCCCTTATTCTTCATACTTTCAGTTGAGAGGACAGCAGAGGAAAGACTATAGTCTTGGAAGTCAAGCCAGAGCTGGGTTTAGGTCTTGTTTCCTCTTGTCCTAGCTGGGAAGTAAGACTTGGCCTCACTGAACTGTAATTCCCCATTCACAAAAGAGGTATAAGGATCCCTCCTTCACTGGGCTAAATCTTACTGCATGGCACAAGGATGAAAGCTGGCTAGCTGTGCCCTCTCTAGAGGGGCTGCCTTCCAAAGTGCTGAATCACTGATCCCACAAGAAAGTAGAAACATCAGTTTGGCATCTCTGCCACTTCCCACTGGTGTCCTTGAAACTATAGCTATAAAGGTTTAACACCTGGCTTGAATAATGTCAGAAAAAATGTATAGGAAATCAGTGTCCAAAGGAGGTTAATATCTAAGAAACTTCAGACAATATTTATGGCTTGCATTTGTAAAATGTTTTAGAAGTAAGGCTCAGCGATTTCTAGTTCTAGTTTTGTGATACCTGGAGTCCCCATGGATCCCATGAAGTTCCTGTAAGTTTTTTAAACTAAGTGTAAGGAAACAAACTAAAGGTGGAGTCTTGCTTTTCAACCCCCCTCCCCGCTTTATCAAATAAAGAGATGTAGAAAAGCAAAACTGCCCCCCTGCGTGTGTACCAGGGGGTGTGTATCAACTCAAGAATATGTATGTATGATGTGTGCTGGGCGGAGGCAAAGGCAGCCCCACCTAATGCCAGTCTCTTTGCTTCTTGCTATAACACCTCTGCCTCCAAACACATCAGGAGGAGTGACATCTGACCAGGACAAGGCTCAACACCCACAGGGCAGCAGCTGCTGTTCCCTGAATCTGCACCAGGCCTTCCACCCATGGTCCAGGGAGGGAGGCATCACCAATCCCCCTCTATAGAGAGACATTCAGAGAGGTGGAGAGACAGGACCAAATCCAAACGAAAATCCTTGGTATGATTCTGAAGTCAAGTGCTTCCTGTATCTTAGGTCCAGAATTATTTGGCAAAGCTCCCCCCCCCCACTCAAGCCTTATTTTAAAATATGCCATTATGGTTTTAGGAAAGGATTCTTGAGGCAGGTGGGCCAGAGCAATATATGGAGGCAGAATATGATCACATCCTGGGTTTCCATCTCCCAGCTCCCAGGAACCACATTCACAACAGAAGACTGGAACATCCTTTCTAGCCAGAAGCCAAGTGTTTACCCTAACTCCAGCCACTTTCCATTTCAGAACAGTGTCAATGCTTTTAGAGTAAAGGGACTTTTATTTTATTTTTTTTTAAAGAAGCGCATGTCTATAAATCTTTTCATTCTACCTCTCAAGGAATCTCAGAGCAGGGCATCTGGTTTCAGACATCTGGGTCAATAAGAACCTATAGGCCTAATTACTATTGATTCGTCATTGTCTCATTTACTGTGGGCCTTTGCAAACAGTGAGATTCATTTAGCCTCTACATATATGGTCACTCACGCACTAATGAGATCCCTGGGGGATGGGGCATATGCTTACCCCTTTGACTCCTAACCTCCTCCCAGCTGTGTGTTTATTCTTTGGATTCAGCCATTCCCCTACATGTTTTTTCAATTATACCTTACCATGTGTGCTATCTGAGTATATCATTCAAAATGAAATGCACTTGGAAGACATTAAAATAACTAATGCACATCATTATTCACATAATTTTAACCTTGCATGATGCCTTTTTTGGTTCTGACATTGTTTCATTTTGTATGTTTTATCAATTCCCTTTCAAATGGCAGTCTGCCCTTCTCCAACTAGGGAATCACATATTAATTGTGATCCCAATTGAATCGTTCTCCCTCCCTCTCATGAACTCCAGGCTCATATATCTGATCTCAGAGAGAGTTCTGTCTGTCCAAGTCCCACTGGGGTATGATGGAAAAAACACTTGCAACAACCATGAAGTGACTTCATCATGTACCAGCTGGGTGAGCAGGCCCATCAACCTGAGTCTAGTTTACTCTTTTGCAGTTAGGCTAATACTCTCTATCTTTCAAGCTGCTAGGAAGATTAAATACAGAACACAGGCTTGATCATCAGCAATGCAATAAATGAATAAGCAAACAAACAAACAAAATAAATACAGAGCCCTCATCACTATAAAATGGCAGTGATTGAGAAATAGTTCACTTGCCTTTGTCATCACAAGACATACATCTTTAGATTTAAAAATACCCAAGAGTCAGGGAAGATTTTTTTTTTTTCAGAATATGTTGCTTACTACCTTAAATGCAAACAGCACCCGTGGAATCTCTCGTCTACTCTTCATTTTTTACAAATCATTTAATTCTTTGAATTCACACACTGCCCAGAAGTATGGTGACCATACTCTCAACCCCCAAATCAGAATTCATAGTATGACAAAAGACATTTGCATTCTTTCCAGGAGTAAGAACAAGGTCTTGGAGAAGAAGCTCCCATACTGTAAGTCTCCAGTTTCTAACTTCTCAGCCCAACACAATATACATTCTTCCAGTCCCCATTCTACTGAAACTCAACCCACCATAAAACTCCCAGGGATCATTTCTGCATTTTACATCACTTGACCACTTCTTCCTCATTTTGTTCTCTTCCTTTTATTTCCCAAACACTCTATTCTCTTGATTTTTCTACCTCTATTCTGGTCGGATCTCTTCCTATACTTGTCCCTTAAATATCTGAGCTCTTCCAGAGATCTGCTGAATTCCCTTGGATGATACCATCCTTCTTTTAGAGCTCCAGTTACTATCCAGTACTGAGGACTTCCAAATATGTGTCCTTATATCCTGCTCAATACTCTCTGATGAGTTCCAGGTCAAATATCCAACCACCCATCAAATGCCTCTTCTTGGATATCCCAAGGCATCTCATCTAAAAATATTTAATCCGACACACTTTATCTTTTCTGACATACTCCATCTTCCTACTGGGTTCCTTGGTTTAATCGAAGCCAATATCATTTAAGCAATTGTCCAAACTACTGCTTGGCAGAGTCATGGCAGGCATCATTTCTGACTTATTTTTCTCTCTCTGCTCCCCAATCTAATCTTTCACCAAGATTTGATTTCTCTTCTAAATATCCCTGTAACTAGCAAACTTTTCTCCAGCTTACCTGCTGCTACTTTACTAAGGCCACCTACACTTGGTCTCCAAATTCATCTCCCAACCTGCAATCCTGCTCACTCAAATGAGGCTTTCTGTACTTCTTCCTGGATGATTCTTCTACAGCACAATGCTGATGATTCCCAGCCCTGATTAAACCCTGGAGTGGCTCCTCCCCATTGTCCTCAGGACAAAGGACAGATTTCTTTACTGGCACAAGATGCTCTTCATGAGCCGGTTTTCCCCTCTTTTCACTGTCCTGTGGACATGTGCTCATTCCTCCCTGCTTGCTCCATGCTCCAACTGCACTTAGCTAACTTTCATTCTCACAACACGCATGCCTCAGCTTCTGAATGTTTGCCCACTTTGCTTCCTGTTGGTTAGAATCCCTTTCCTTGCCTTCTTTACCTCCCCTGTGTCAATCATCATTCTAGACTCATATGTGATGTCATCTTGAGTCACTTCCTGAGCCCTGGCTCCTTTCACTGCCTGTGCTCCCATAGCCACCTGTGCTGCACATAGCCATCTCAGCTCCTTGCCTTTGCTCTTCAAGGCAACCTCAGAGGAGAGGAGGAGCCATCCTGGCATTTCTGAGCACTCTCAGTTTTGGAGAGCCACTTGGCCTCATCACTTGTACTAGGGGTTGGGCAATAACACTCCTGTCTCTGGGTTGGGAATAAGGCGACATTTTTTTTTTAGGATACATGAATATTTAATACCTTTATCCAAGTAAAAAGTGTTCTCCCACTTATCAGCTATTAATTCACTAATTCTCCATTTTGTTTTTACATTCTCCAGAATTTTACTGGGAACTTTTTTCTTCTCTGGGAAACATTACCCAAATGTTTTCATCCCACTCTTCATCCCCCTGAAGAAACTTTTGGGTTACTTTTGGAAATAATTTTAAAATTTTTTCCTGCTGTCTTTTTAACAGTTATTTTTACTTACCTATTTATTTTAGATATACATGACTCTAGAGTATAATTTGACATATTATATATACATGAAGTATAACTTATTCTAATTAGGATACCATTCTTATATTTGTACATGACGTGGTGTTTCACAGGTCTTTTGTCCATATATGAACATAGGAAAGTTATGTCCTGTTCATTCTACTACCTTTCCTGTTCCCATTCCTGCTCCCTTCCCTTCATTCCCCTTTGTCTTATCCAATGAAACTTTTATCCCTCCCCACCCTTATTGTGTGCTAGCATCCACATATTGGAGAGAAGACTCAGCTTATTTCACTTAGCATGATAGTCTCCAGTTCCATCCTTTTACTGGCAAATGCCATAATTTCATTCTTTTTAATGGTAAGTAGAGGAATAAGGAGACTTACTGTAGTGTGATGCTGAATACTTGAATTGCCTGCTTAGAATCTGGCAATGGCCAACCACTCCTTTTCCATAAAATCTGTTTTAGATCTTGACTTGGAAGGCCCTGGACGATCCAAACCCTTTGTCTCTAGCCTCTTCTTACCTATGATTGTCTGTGGCCTGATATCAATTCCTCAGATTTCTCCTCAGCATTTTCATAGATAACAATCCACTTGACTGGAATGTTCTTGCCTTCAGCTTGATAGTTTTCTTTTTTAACCATCCTGACCTTAACTGTCCTTCCATCAGTCAGGGCTTGTCTGTTCACCGTAATCTAGGAGGGTTTTCTCTGATATGCTGTCACTGCCCTCTGTAGCTTCTTACCACATTTGGTCACTGTAAACTTATTTGCAGTTTTGCTTTTACTTGCTGACTGCTGAAGGCTTCCCCTGAAATTTCTGTGTCATGAAGTCAGACTATCACTAGTATAAACTTAGAGTTTAGCAGTATACTTGGCACCCAGTGCTACTCTAGAGGAGTTGCCAAATGGATGAGAGGCACCTCCTCCATTTTGTTCACTTGCAGGTGAGCAAATGGGGATTACTGGGAAGTCCAAGATCAAGGTGGTACAGGCATCTCAGGAGTCTGAACTCCTTCTGGGTAGGGCTTAATCTTACCCACCCTACCAGTTAGCTACTGAACATGCTACTCCTAAAGCATATATGAATGTATATAGATATTACATGGAATAATAGAATTAGAATTTCTGTATCATTCCCATGATTTTTGGAGAAAAAAATAGCATATTTGATGAGCTTCTGAAAAAGCTGCCATAAAAGGGGTTGTGGTCTGAATGTTTGAATCCACACAAAAATTTAAATGTTGAAATCCCAACCCCAAGAAGATGATATTAAGAAGTGGAGCCTTTTGCAGACAGATTAGGTCTTGAGGACAGAACCTTCATGAATTGGATTCGGTACCTTATAATAGAGTCCCAAGTGAGGTTTCTTGACCCTCCACCACATGAAGATCCAGTAAGAAGGTGTCATTCTGTGAACCAGGAAGTGGTGTCTCATCAGACATTGAATCTGGGGCACCTTGATCTTGGACTTCCCAGCCTCCAGAACTGAAATAAATTTGTTATTTATAGACTATCTAGTCTATGGTATTTTGTTATAGCAGCTGAATGGACCATTCAGGTTTCCCCCAACCTAAGTATTTATACATCACAGACATCTCTGCATCTCCTTGAACACTGGTTGACAAAGGGCATCTCAGGAGTCAAAGGGACACAACCTCACCGGCATGCTGGGAAACAAGCATCTTATGACCATCCCCTCCCCTGGTCAATATGCAAGGCACTGGGGTGGGCTATAGGTATGATTTGAGAGTAGAAAATTAAGGTTTTACTTCCCAAATCCACATAGCCCTTGGTTTTCTTGAAAGGATCCTAATGCTCTGAGCAATTTCTTTTATTTACATGGAAAGTAGCCAAAGAAAGGCATTGTAATAATAGTTTACTTTGGTAATAATAGTTTACTTAGGTTTAAGGAACAATTCCAATCTAACAGCCATCAAGAAATACTGATTATGCCTGCCTGCACACCCTGAGCTGTAAAAGGTGTTAACATTATCATGCTAGTTCTACAACTGCCCTCACTCTGGTGAGGCTAAGTAAATACTTAGTGATAGACTGATGGCCCCAGTTCCCAAACTGAAGGACTGCAGTTTAAAAACCCATAAAGGCCAAAGAGGGGATCTGAAAGTACAGGTGCAGAATGGAAAGGGAGAATAATCTTTAGAAGTGAAGTCCGAGGATCCCCAGTAATTGTATTTCCTCATCTAGAATTACATAAGGTGTATTTGAAACTATCAACATGCACAGTGCCAGACCCAGTGCAAATTCTTTTTTTTTTTTTTTAGAGAGAGAGAGAGAGAGAGAGAGAGAGAGAGACTTTTTTAATATTTATTTTTTAGTTTTCAGTGGACACAACATCTTTGTTTTTATGTGGTGCTGAGGATTGAACCCCGGCTGCACGCATGCCAGGCAAGAGCGCTACCGCTTAAGCCACATCCCCAGCCCCGCAAATTCTTAATAAATATTCTTCTTCTTTCTTTTTTCTATCCTTGTTCAAAGGGGAATCATTTAGACTTTAGCAAGAAGTTTTAATGGTATGTGAGAGTTGGCATACAGAGGACAGGTGAATTTTAAGAAACTGAGTCTCATTGGAATTGTGGGAATCACAGATGGAAGAGAGGTTTGAAGAAGAAAACAGATCAAGAAAAATGAGTTGTCCTTAAAGCAATAATGAAAAAAATCTAGAGAAAGTGGTTAAAAGGAAAGAGAGGTTGAGAGAAAAAAAATGTGAGTTAGCTAACAGAAAAAATTCCAAAGGACCTGAAAACAATGGACTCACCATGAGATGACCACTGCTTACAGTGACCTCTGCAGAAGAAAGAACAGACTGGCTTTTCTGTTCTGTTCACAGTCTTCCCCAGCAGACCATGAACTTGCCAAGGGATACCCAGCAGCTTTATTTTCCCCATATTTGTCTATATCTCCTCACAAATAACCTAGTTATTATTCACAGTGCAGGCAGCCAAAGTAATCCTTTTAAAAGACAAATCTCATTGTATCTCTCCTCTGCTCAAAAACTAAAACTGTTAGGCTGGGGTATAGCTCAGGGTTAACGTGTGTGCTTAGCATTTGTGAGGCCCAAGTTCAATCCCCACCTCCAAAAAAACAAAAACAACAACAAAAGAAACCAAACCAAATCAACTAAAACCTTGAAGAAAACCACAGTCCTCTTAGTTATATACAATGACGTGCATGGTATGACCCCTGGCTCACTTCCAGCCCTCATCTGATCCCCTTTCTCCCACTTTGGTCCAGCCACAGTGGCCTTTACAATGTTCCCTGTTGATGCAGAACTGGCCACTGGCTCAAGGCCTTGGGACTTGCTGTTCCTTCCATATCTCTCTCTCTATATATAGATATATAGATATATAGATATAGATATAGATATAGATATAGATATAGATATAGATATAGATAGATATAGATATAGATATAGATAGATATAGATATACATATACAGACACACACATATATATAAGTATACACACATAGATATACACATATATGTATAATGTATACATACAAAATACAGTTACTTAAGGACTATATATATACTACATACATAGTGTAATTATATATACTTATATATTTGTGTGTGCATATATATGTATATATAAAATATATATACACATACATATATATGTATATGTACATATGTGTATATATGTGTGTGTGTGTATATATATATACATATATATATATATATATATATATATATATAAATTCTATCAAAACAAGGACTTTGCTTTGTTTACTCTAGCATTAGATATTCTCATAAGATATGGATTTTAACCTTGACTGTGCTGCCAACCTTGAACCTAGCTCTTGCACATTATGCCAATAGCCTCTCCTCAAAGATCTGATGTCAACAGAACTTCATTCTGAGGCATTGTTAGTTAAGGTTTCATATGAGAAACAAGATGAAGAGAAAAGAGTTGAAGTTACAATCAATTTAAAGTGATCTACAATCAAGGAGTGAAATATCTGCATTTGAGGCCCCATGCAGAGAAACTGGTTGCCAGTTGCATGTTATGGGCACATCTAGTTATTGCTTACATGATTTACAAGCTCACAAAACATTTATATTCAGAGATGGGGCCTAAAAGGATTATGGTAAATCAAGAGGATAAAATACTCAATCTGTTTATCAACATTTGTTTCTACAGTTTCAAACAGGATTTGCTGATGCTAAGCTCTGAGATAGAGGTGATCTACATTGATGTTTTCAGAATGTCCCAAGTCAAAGCAAAAGAGGCTTGTAGTTCTTGACTCCAAGGGATTTGTCCACCCTTTCAAACAGCTAACTTCATTTTAGCAACAGCTCTGCCTATTTCATTCTGAGACCTGAAGTATAATAGGTCACATAGTCCAGAATATTGCATTCATAGATCTAATGGGATACAGATGCACTTTCCTTTGCAAGACAATAGAAAGAAGGTGGAAGAGAATGAATATTGTTGCAAAAACATCTGAGCTGGAGATAAACTTTGAGTCATTAAAATATAAAAATTAATGAAGTCAAGAGCATAGTTGGGATCACCTTGGGAGAGATGAAAAGATAGAACAAGAGGGCCAGGAACCCGGTTGTGATGAACTTTGATGTTGATGGTCAAAAAAAGGACCATGAGCTTGAAAAGGAGTCAGAGTCATAGGAAGAAAACTGGGAGAAGGTAACCTTTTGGAAAGCCAGAGTGTTAAAAGGAGAGAGCAATAATCAGAGCTACCACATGCTGTTGAGTACACATAAAGGGGGTCTGAGAAATAGCCCGTGGCTTTACAAAGCACAAGTCACTCCTTAGTCTCCTCCAATCTGGGACAGCTCTTCAGTATTTATATTTCATAATCTTTTGAGGCCTATTGGCTAATAATTTAGTAGATTAGCTTTCAATTTGGGCTCGTCTGATATCTTCTTGAGCTGACACTGAGTTCATATATTTTGGGCAAGAACATTCCAGAAATGATGTGTCCTTGGTGTGTTATAAAGGCAGGAACATGATATTGACATATCTTATTGCTGGTGCTGTTAATTTGGGAAAGGTGTTGTCTTCCAGATTTCTCCACTGTTAACGGACTATTTTTCCATTTGTATCAATAAGTATCTTGTGGTGAAATCCTTTCACAATTTGTGAGAAATCTGGCTTTTGTATTCTACGATATATTTATTTACTTGCTCAATTATAGTATATATATAAAAGATTTGCAAAATGGCTAACCCATACACCTACAAAAAACAAATTTACTAATCAGAAGTACATATTTTTATATAGATTTATTTTTTTCTTTAACTATTCAGCATACTGTCAAAATATCCTCTTCCAAAGTTATC
Organism: Urocitellus parryii; assembly: GCF_045843805.1. Lineage (NCBI taxonomy): Eukaryota > Metazoa > Chordata > Mammalia > Rodentia > Sciuridae > Urocitellus > Urocitellus parryii. The sequence goes on along the minus strand of NC_135541.1, from coordinate 41,995,553 downwards.
TGGGTTAGTTCTTTTCCTTCCCCAACACCCTTTAGTGTGGTTATGTTGTTCATTTGTAATACAGTAGGTTCATTTTTCTATCTATCTATCATTGATATATCTATCTATCTATATTCATTTTAAGGAAAAAAGAAGCATCACCATGGTTTTAAGACTTAGCCAGTTACATAAAGAAGTACTCAGAGAAGCAGTATTCTCTCCTACCATCCTGCTCCTATTCCCACATACTTTTCATGTCATTTCTACCCATCTTCTATATGTACCCAATCCCACTAATTTCTGATGAAATCTTCCAGTATTTCTTTTGCACATTATATTTTCTTATATCTCCTTCTTGAAAGAGAATATGTTGTAAACACTGCTTTACTCTTAGTTTTACTTAATATGTCCCAGAAACCACTCCACATCAGCTACTATGCTGTTTACAGGTAAGTAAGGAGACAGACCTAAAGAGGTTGAATAACCTGTGCAAGGTCACATACCTAGTAAAAAATAAAGCTGAGATATGAACTCAAGAAGTTTTGACTCTAAAAACCAGACACTTTCATCTACATCAGAGTTTTTCATCCAGAGCCCTGGGCATATTCTTATAGGATCTTTAGGTTCTCAGAGTTATCTCAGATCTTTCTAAAAATTCATAAACGATGTTCTGGACCATCCGTATGACTGAGTATTTTATAACCAAGTCCTGTCAGATGTATTCACCGTCCATAGGATCTGAAGGTCATGAAACATCCAAAGTGAATATTACCCATGCAGTCACACATGGAAAGCTGTAGGGAAAATAGAGTAGTTACCTGGCTGTGGCCTTGGCTTGCAATTCAGGGAAGGCAGGGTGGCCTTGCACCAGGTGGTCTATCTGAAAGATAAGAGTAATGGGTCAGTTTTATAGCTAGCTCCTCTAATCTATGTTTAAGGTAGAAAGGATACATTAAAAAATATGTTTCTTCCAGCTCTTTGTCCATTGAGAATCCAAGAACATTAAAAGAATAATTTGTTTCTTTCAGAACTAGCTTTCCTTAACGTAGTGTCAACCTCTGGAATTTATAAAACAAAAAGGTTTAAAGAGAAGAAATGAAAATCCCAAGGCTAAAATGGTAGTAGCAGGTAGCATCAGGTTCATGAAGGAGGAATGAGGAAGGAAGGGTAACTCAAGTTCAATGTGGGGGGTCTGGCTGTTAAAAGTACTATGGCTGGGTCACATCACTCCCCCTCCTAATCCAGGCTGTCACCCCAGGGCAGTGTCAAAACCTTGAATTACTCAGTGTGTTTTACTAATGTAGCAGCTGTGATGGAGGGGAAGAGGGAAGGAGTACTAGGAGGGAATCCCAGTTTAAAAAATATGAGGTGCCCCAGAGCTGTCAAGAGCACCTCCCTGAACAGAAAGGTTGTCCCAGGGGAAACCAGGGCAGCTCTCCAAGGACAGAAATGTCTGAACTCTGCAGATAATATCTTCTCATCTGAAATCACACATTTAGGATTTAATTCTTAATCCCTTGGATGGCTCTAAACAAAACAGCTTGTCCTGTGCACTGGGAACAGCAATGCTTCCCAGCTCCGCTCCTCCTGCTGTGACAGCCACACTGTGCTGGGGGTCCCTGAACCCAAGATGTGCATTTGTCCATGTTTACTTGAGTCTCTAGGAATCCTAAACAACCATTCTGAGGAATTTATTTTCATTCAAACCATGAACAGACTGGTGATTTTGGCTATTTTAGAGATAGGCTCTCTGAGCATGTTTCCGGAGAGCCAAGGCTGTATAAAAATACTCGTTCTGGGATCTGGCTCTGGTTCTCACCCGCTGTGTGACTCTGAGCTTGTCACTGCTTTGAACTCAACAACCTCCTTGACCTGTCAGCCTCCTCCTAAAATAGCCTCCTTTTAAAGTTCCATTGGATTGGTGTAGTTTTATGAAAATGTTTCAAATTAACAACTATTGGTCATTCCAGTGAAAAAAAAATCATGTAAGTTTTGAATATTTACTTCCTAGACGTTCAACTTTGGGTTACTGTGATGAGGCATATTCTAGACCCTCAAAGAATTTGTAAACTTGGGAGTGCATCAAGATGAACCCACTGAGATCATTAATGAATAATTAAAGGCATTACTTTTGATGCTATTTTTTTTTATGGGAGGTACTTGAGGAGTTTAGAGGAAGGAGATTTGAATGAGCTTACAGGAGGACATGTGTAGAGTAGCCATGAATGCAATTATTTAGTATTTACTGGATGACTAAAGTACCAGGAACAGTCCTCAGGCTCTGGGACACAGTGAAAAGGAATAATACAATATTTAGTAGCATAAAGTAAGGTAATCATTCATCATTTGGCAATTGTAGAGACATGAAGATGGAAAAAAACGTTTATGGTTGTAAGGATGGAGGGAATTGGACTACCTGCTCTCCTGGCATCTTACAGGGGTTTGATAAATATTTGTGGAATGAGTGTGGGATGAATGAACCATGGAAGCGTACGGCATGCTCAAACAACACTACATCTTTTTTTCTCGGTGATTCTTAACAAATTTCACCTTTGTATCTATTTGTGATGGGCACACATTAGTCACAGCATAAATGCATATTAAATTAGAGAATAAGTATAGTGGCAGAATGAGGGGAGTTGGGATAGACAGTGTATCTTGAAAGTCAGATAATGGTTCATACTTTTTTTGAATTGGAGCCATAGGAAATGACTTGGATTGAGGGAACAAAATGATGAAAAGATAAGGAAAATTTATCCAGCAGGGTGTGCAGAAGAGGGAGATAATAAGATATAGTGAGCAGGAAATGCAGCGAGGATCAGAAGCCAACAGTGGGAGTACAGGGCCCACACCCCAGTCCTTGCCCTACTGCAGTGTTTACCAAGTTCATTTACAATCCTTAGTGTCTAGTCTGTCTCTGATCCTGCACTCTGGGCACTTTCAAAATTATAGCCTCAATATGTCCCTAGAACAATGAAATGAATGAATGAGACCCATTTTGAGGAAAATAAAGCAAGCTTAGGGACAGACTAGTTACAGAATCTAAGAAAATCAGAGTCAGATGACTTTTAAATTTGGAAAAGGCAATGTGATTGTATAATTCTGCCCTTTTGTTTTCTGTTTTCTGGATGCCTTGACATCTGGGGCCTAGCTGACTCTGGAGGGGCAGTCTCTCCCAGGGCTGGCCAACTCCTAAAGGTGGTGAAAAGCTTTCCACCTTTTTCATATGAAAAACAACTAATTCAGAGCCTATCTCTGTACCCCGCCTTCCTCTTGGCTCTTGCATGGGGGTTCTTCTGTTTCTCTAATCCCAGCCAGATACCAGACACCAGCTGACAGCCCTTTTACCCCCCCCCCCCAGGAGCCTGCTGAAATAATACAAGGTGACCCACACCAAGCCTGCTTACTCTACCCTGCTATATTCCTTCCCAAGAAAACTAGATAAAGATTCTGGCCTGAGGTTGTTGCTCCCTCCCTCTTGACTCTTAACTGACCTTGATGCTGCCACAGGGTCAGGGTTTCTTCTCTTCCAGGGAATTGAGAATAACAAACTAGCTTTTCAAGGGCAACTGTCTCTCAGCCTGTTAGCCTCAGCTTAGGTGAAAAATAATAAGCAAGCCCACATTTTAAGATAAGGAAAAAAAACAAGTGCTTTGCCATAGAGTCTTGCTGTCTATCCTTATCTTCTGTGAAAACTTCAGAAGTTACTTAAACTCTCAGAGCCTCGTTTTTGTACTTCAGCAAAACGGAGACAATAAAATTTCCAAGATAGGGAAGGTTGTGGTGAGTGCCAATTATATAGGTGGCTATCAGTTCATAATATCTATTATGAAGAAGAATGGGTATAGCCCCAAAGTAAAAATGGTTGTGGGAACAGGATCCCAGTCCATTGTACTTTTTATTTTCCACAACATTTAGTGGTAAAGGCCTCTCTGATTAACAAAGGACGCGCCAGTTTGTCAAATCACTGAGTGCTCACTTCAGCAGTCTGGAAGTGTCTGTTCCTAGGGTTGACCTTAGAACTTGTGTTCTAATCTCTAATGCATTTAGCACAGTATAGAAGAACATGGTGTCCCACAAGTAGTATTTGTTTCCCAATGAGATAACCAGATTCACAACAACGACTGTCATTGCCAAGTGGTTGCCTCAGATATATACTGACAGAACTAGTCTAACTGCGACTTTTTCTTGTTTCTGCCATCTTCTCAGATTTCGGCTCCAAGAGCAGACAGCTGAAGAGTGGGCTGGAAAGCTAAACACTACTGGGACAGGAAGGAAGCTGGAGATGGTTGGAGGCAGGTCTTGCTCAGACCAAGATGGAAAAGTCACCTTACAGTGAATAACTTAGGATGTTGGGCCCTTCCTTGTCAAGGTAGCATCTGTGCTAGGAACATGGAGAAACAACAGTTCAAAACAGTCGAAAGCACAGATCATAAATGGGTAGTGCAAGGTGGCGTCTGGCCCACAGATGTATTTTATTTAGGATATATAATGTTTTATAAAACGAGCCAATATTTTTAAATTGGGAGCTTTCCCTTAAAGTCCCGATTCTGGTTTCTCTTGCAGAATTATTTCCCACATGGCAAGAGTTGGCTGAGTGATGGCTGGTCCTGCACACAGGCCTCCTCTCTCCAGCTGTGAGAGGTTGCAGGCTCCCCACCACTCCCCAGCAAGGCACACCACCCCACCACTCCCCAGCAAGGCACACCACGTTTTATCCATTGCACTGAAGATACATTTCTCTGCAAAGGAAGGAACAAGAAATTGAACCACAGAGTACAGATGCAGGTGAAACTTCTCTGTGGAAGTGAGAATTATTCCTTCATTAATCTCTTTGCTCATTTACATGGTCTGACTTCTTTAGGCACTTGAGTTTCTGACCTTTGATATGGAAGAGAGAGGACAGGACAAGGAGTCCTGAGACCTGAGCTCAGGTCTGCCTCAGGAAAGACCTTGGGCCAGACCATCTCGGATTCTCTATGAAATGCTAATAAATCAATATGACAAATAGCCAAATGTGTGTGAATTGCAGAGGGAATTGCATTGCCTGAGCAACCAATGTTGCTAACAAAGATTTTGGAGGTAAAAACAAAACAAATTCATAAAACCAGCAAAACACCTCCTCTAACAAATGCAAACCCAGAATTTATTTCAAGAATCTTAAGTTCTATGGTCATTTAGCTAAAGCAAAGCTCTTATCACAAGATGACTTTCTTTCCTATTAAAATCAGTTTACATATTAGTCTTAAAGCTTTTACTGTGTCTTGCTGGCAAAGAAATCACCACACTTCTTTTAAAAATGCATTTAGCATTTTTCAGAACTGCTTTTTCTCTATTTACTTTAAGCTGTAATACCACTTTTTTCAAATCTAAGCCGTTTTAACTCTTTATTTATGTAAGTCGTCTTATTTGGAAACCAAAAAACTTGCTGATTTTTTCCTTCTTGAAATCCTCATAAGAATACAATGAAAAACAAAGTGCAATCTAGGCAACTTCTCTGTGCTACTGAAGAGGACTATGGGTCTCTACACTGAACAGTACTGAAGAGTAACAAATACTCCCAAAAGATGAGATTAACAAGTGTTTCATTGAAACTTTAAGATCAGTTACCTAGAAGAACTCCACTTACTAGTGGAAAAATTCTGAGTGAATACATTGCTAGTTCAGTCAGTCTCATTCACCACCAAAGTTGATAACTTTGTAAATATTTAGTTTGCTAATTAATTTACATATTTATGAAACTAACATGATGCATGTTTACCTTGTGCTATCCACTATTCTGAAAACTAAGGATAAAAATATAAAGAAAAGTCAAAAGTCTTTGCTCTCACAAAGTTCTGCCTACAAAGGGAAATGGGTGCTCCAAAATCCAAATATAGTCTAGAATGGAAATATTCTCTGTAGGCTCAACAATATTAATTAGTTAAGCACCTATTCTTTTCTAGACATAGTAAGCACAGGGAATTCAGTGGCAATTACATGTGACTTAATATGTGTTCCAATGGAGATTATATCTATTGAAAGATAGAGACAGTCAATAAATAGTAAGTATAATTATAATAAATATAAGTAAAATGAGAGAAAGTGATTAGTGCTTTAAAAGAAACAAATAAGCTACTATATAAAGGACACTGGTTTTAGAGCAGTCAAGGAAGAGCTCTCTGAAGATGATGAATGAGAGAAAAAAAGGAATCTGCCAACCATGAATCTATATTGAACACATTTTTCAAGATAGGATGAAAAACAAATGAACTGAAATAAAAGAGGGAATGTCTTTTGTCATTTGATCTCTACTATATGAAATGCTAGAGAAAGTTCTTCAGTCTAAAAGAAAAAATATATTAGATGGAAGCTTAAAATTTTTTCTCCATATTTTTATTGGTACATTACAGTTGAACATAATGGTGGGATTTGCTGTTAAATATCTGTACATGCACAAAATATAACAATAAAATTTGGCCAATTTCACTCCCCAGCACTCCCCTCTCCCTCCCTTCCTCCTTCCCCCTGGTCTCTTCATCTATTCTACTGATCTCCCTTTGATTTTCATGAGACACCCCACCCCTTTTCATTTTCTTTTTCCTTCTTCCACATATGAGAAAAAACATATAACTCAATGCTGACCTTCTGAGTTTGACTTAATTTGCTTAATGTAAGTGTCTCTAGTTCCACCCATTTTCCTGCAAATTACATAATTCCGATTTTCTTTATGGGTGAACTAAACTCTATTGTGTATGTATACCATATTTTCTTTATTCATTCATCTATTGATGAACACCTAGTCTGGTTCCATAGTTTGGCTATTGTGTATTGTGCTGCTGTAAACATGGGTATGCTTGTATTACTATAGTATGATGGTTTAATTCACACAGAGTGAGGGTCACAGGGAGGAGGTATGTGTCAACAATCCAGAGACCTAAATCCAACCACACTGATCTTTATATTAAATACAAGGAATTTGAACAATCCACACAAAAACCAGCAATCATAAGACAGGATAGAAAAGCAAGACCTAAGTATATGCTGTGTTTATCATATTACATAGACCAGGAGAGATATACTGGTGGATTGACCACCGGTACTTGGAGTAGACTGGTGGTATATTTCAGAGGTGGGATCCATAGGACTTATTGATGGACTAGTTTAGGGAGAGAGGGTAAAAGAAAGTCAAGAATTAATCCTAATTTTTTGTGGCTTTGATAAAAAATATATAAATGATGGTGTTCTTTACCAAGATGAAGACAAATAATGCAGGATCAATTTTGGGAGGGTATCAGTTATGCAGTCAGAAAACTGAGAGTAACTCTTGATTCCTTCTTCTACCTCCCTGGCATCTAATCCATTTTCTTCATTGACAGCAATGTTATCCTCCAGAATCCTGGACCTCTTTCTTTTCTGCATACTTTGCATCTAATCCATCAAGAAAGCCTGTTGGCTGTACTTTCAAAGTATATCCAAAACTGGACCACTCTTTACTAGCTCTACTGCCAGCATCCTTATCTCATTGGGCTTATAGCAATAACTTCTTCCTGGCTTCCAGTGTTTCTATCCCCCCCATCCAACCCATCCCAGTTAATTCTCAACACAGCAGGCTGCAGGCAAAATGACCTTTTAAAATCTAAGTCATATCACATCACTCTTCTGCTCATTATTCTCCAGTAGTTTCTCATTTCACTCAGGGCAAAAGCTAAAATTCTTAGAGTGGTAAAAAACACGAACCCCTCACCCCACTGAACTTATTATCTGCACCCCACTGAACTTATTATCTGCAACTCTCACGTTGGTTCATTCAGCTCCACCTCTATGGCCTCCTTGCTATTCTTATAATACCCCCAGCATACAATCCCCTCAAGATCTTTGTACTAATTATTCCCTTGGCCTGGCATATTCTTCCCCTGGGGTTTAAGTTGGCTAAATTTCTTCCCTTCTTCATTCTTTGCTTAAATGTCACATCAATAAGACCTATCATGGCTATACTATTTAAAACTGCAACCTACACTTCTGAACTCATAACCAGCTCCTCTAATACTATAGAATGAAGTGTATTTATTTTGCAGTTTATATCTCCTATTGTTAGAATTCAAGCTTGAGAAAGGTACAGATTTTGGGGGAAGGGGACAGAAGAGGCTGTTTTATGCACTGATATTTTCCTACTCAGATCAGTACCTTGAACACAGTAAGTATTTAATAAATATTGTTTGTATAAAAGAATTTACTCTAAAAATCATAGAGTCTATTTTACAGATAAATGAAGTGCTATGAAGAGTGAAAGTGTTGCATCTGTTTTAGAAAGACTGCTTTAGCTAATAATAGTGCAAGAGAGAGATTTGGGGGCCTGATTAGAATAAGACACTAGTTAGGAGAGTAAGCATGAATCCAGGTGGGTATACAGAAAGTACAGTATGAGCTAAGGCAAGAAGAGGTCACAGGGAGATGTTTGGTTTTTAGTTGGTCTGTGTATCCATGAAATCATTCCAATTAGCTAATGTGAAGTGTTGAGGAAACAAATAGATCCCATCAGTACCGACACACATACATTTTTCTCTTACAGTCCTACAAAACCTTGCTTCAGATGCTTGGAAAGAATATCACCCTACAGACAGTAGTAGTTTCCTGAGAGAATCTACAAGAGAATGTTTATAAAGTTCTGCAAAGTGTAGTCTTGTAAGAGTCGAGTCCAGTTCTGGAAAGATCTGGAGGACTCTGGCGGTCAAAGTGGGTTAAAGATCGTGGCTTTCCCACTCATAATTAACTGTATGCCCTTGAACAAGTTACCTTACTGTTCGCAGCCTACTTATTCACTTGTAAAACTAAAATAATAACACTGACAACACGCAAGCAAGCATGCACGTACATGAGGAAAAATCAAATGAAGGACTGAATCTTATTGGGCCTAAAAGAGCTTGACATATAACAGGCTCTCAGTACGTGCCAGCTCCCACCTTTCCAGTAGGCTGCAGGGACAGAACAATCTATTCTTATGTGCAATAATAAATTTATAATTATCAGTTCTACATCCAACTTTCTTAGGTGATGATGAGCTACTGGAGTGACCTCATTCTTGCCTGGACTGGTGTAATCGATCTGAAAATCCCTGTAACATGATAGAATGACTGAATGAAAGAAGGGATAAAATGACCATTTCCATAACCTGCACAGCACTGAACACACTTCAAGTTGCTCATAAGCCACTTATGGCAGACTGACTTTTATGGATAACTTCCAGAGGCTAGCTCCAGATGGAGCAGCCATGGAGATAATGGGAGAGATAGATAGGCATTCCCAATGCACAAATCCTACATTTCCCAAAACACAGACAAACTTGCTGCATTGTGGTCCTGTGACTCAATTTTATAAATTCAAATTCTGGGTTCATACAATTCCAATGTAAACCCAATTGTCCTAGGAAGCAAATCTACCACAGTACAGCACAGGCACTTATCTTGGCCTCCCTTTACCCAACACCTCTTCCAACAGAACTCACTTCAATTAAGACAGAGAGGAGCAGTTAGATGGGGGATGGCCAAGAACCAGCTGGAAATGAGTTTCAGCATCTGGATTCAGTGAACACCAGGGTTAGTGATCTGTGGAAAAAGTCTGGGCAAAAAGCAATGTTTTTTGCATGATTTTTCTGGAAAATTGGTGAGCACGAGACAACCTTGGATGGGTGTTTGGTGGTACAACTAAAATCAATCATTTATGGAAAGGGAGTGTGTGGCCTTTAAGAGAAGAAATAAATATCAGTGATGTGAAATGAGTCAACAATAAGTCTAATTCTCAGTCAAATGAGACTGTAAGAGTTCCAGGACCAGAAAAAAATTCCATTTTTTTTCTTCATCCTGAAGATAACCAGATGAAGATTTGTTTTTAAAGTACCAATGTATTCATATACTTGGAATGATGGTTTTGCTTTGTAATGAAGTTCTCTGTATGTATCTAACTGGAAAAAAAGAAACTTTTAGTATTCATTTTCAAGTGATGTACAGTTTGTGTGTTTCTTTCCTTTCTTTTTCTTATTTTTGTTTTTTTCTTCTTTCTCCTTGTTTCCCTTTTCTTCTGTTTTCCCATTTCCTTTCCCTTCTCTTCTGAGGTGGATGGTATATTTCTGACTGTGTCTGCAGCTACAGCAACCTTCAGCTGAGGTTTAACAGAGTTGTGTGTATGAAACAAAGAACAGAGGGATACAAGTTCCTCTTAGAGTTCTACATGATGACAGCATGTTTCAAAACCAGAGATCAAAATTTACCATAGAAGGAGCCAGAATTAGTAAGCCATAAGGAAAGGTAAGTGGCAAAGGGACCATATGAAAAGGCCATTGGTGGTGGGTCAGGCAGTGCTGGCAACCCTGGGTTCAGTGGTCCATTATAAAATACAGATAATAACTTTTCCTGTCTCCTGAGAGAATCTACAAGAGCATGTTTATAAAGTTCTGCAAAGTCTAGGGTTGTGAGAGGATTAAATGAGATAATACATGAAAAATTATTGGAATCGAAACTGGGAAATAAACTTTCAAAATAACATTAGGCATCATAATTATTATGACTATCATTCAAGGATATAAATCCCTCTCACAGAAAAAATTCTGGATAAGCTCCAATTATTGTTATTAATATCATCATCCTCATTTTCTTTGTTTTATACCTGTTTTATGTTTCTTTGCTTGGCATCTCCAGACTGCTGTCTTACTAGATAGTCTACTTTGTTCTTGTTTCAAATTTTGCTCTATCATGGCAGCTTTTAGGTTTCTTAATCCATTAAGTCCCAAGTTTTCAATTTTGCAGATGTTTCAAAAAATTGACACAAGTGCATTAAAATAGGTCGAAAATAATAATCTAGAGCTTAAATATTATATTATTATCATAATTATATTACAATATAATCATGTTATTATAAATTATATCACACTATATATTATATATTATAGTGCTATAATATTATTTTGCTATAATAAATTATATTATTATAACACAAATATCAATATATCGTATTATATAAGAATACTATTAGTTATTTTATGTAGTATATATTTATTATATATAGTAACAATATCATATAATTATATCATTGTACAATTATGCATTATTATGTTGTGTATCATATATTACATATATTATTACATACACATTACATTTAATTGTTTATGCATTTTACACATCTGGGATGATGGGACAAAATGGGTTAAGATTTTGCTGTGTATAATCCATGGGTCAATCATGACCCAATTCTATGTCCAATGAAATTATATATGTCAGATTGTCCAAAGTGGAGCTCCCAATATAACTGGAATGGTTTATAGTGCAAAGCTAATTGAACAGATAGGCTAACAATTCTCAAGCCTTATACCAAAACTCATAGTGGAAAACTAAAGATTTTTTAGAAATAGCAAAAAAAAGGTCAAATTTTCTAAAAATTAAAATGTAATCTTATGAAATAGGTATATAACTAATTTTTATTCACAAATATATGTTAAAACATATGTGAAGATAACTTATATCCAGAGCAAATAACTGAACCAAATACTGGAAAAAAACATTTCCAACTGAAAAAGATGTCTAATTTGCATGGTGTCTGTAAAACCCTGTTGAACAATGCATCCTATGCAAAGAAGTGTGGTTTTTTTTTTGTTGTTGTTGTTGTTTTTTGTTTTTTCCCCCATCCTTGTTTAGAAAGTTTCTAGACTGTGTCCTCTGTGGGTTCTTATGACTATACTATGATGTGGGGTTAAAAAGGGCTTTTAGTTATAGGTCTTCAATATGCAACAGAAAGGGGGTGGATATTTAAATAGAATGTTACACACAAATACAGCAGTGGTTTAAATAAGGAGAATGTTAGGTGGACATCCATACTGCCGTACTTTAGGCATGATGTATTCCTTCTTGACCATTCTGTTTATGGTTCTTAAGACCAATCAGATATTAATTATTTCAGAGTCTGATCCTGAGGACCAGGGACTGATGAGGACTGCCTCAGTGGATTCATTTCTCTAGCCTGGCACAGGAGCATGGGTACAGAACATGCTCTGTGAACCCATTCACCCACCTACACTTCTACCTACTTTGAGAGGTCATTTAGGGAAGTTTAAAATAGAAATACTTAAGAAATGGAAATTAATGGTTATTTGTATCCATATCCAGCTTTGGATCAGACCACTTGGAATTTGGCTGGACACCTAGAAGGGCTGGGAGGGGACTCAGACAATAAACAGACACTTTCAGTGTAACCTAGTAAATGGGAGATTGGGTAACTGAGCTTAGGTCTCTTTTCCCTTGCATTCTTCATCCAATCTCTGAGCAGCCCTGCTGATCTGTTGACCTCAACTCCCAGTCGTCATTCCTACTCTCCTCCTTCAAGCCTTCATGGCTATTTATCTGGGGATTAACCTAATAAAACTGGTCTCCCTTCCTTTGGACATGTGCCCTCAGACCTTCTTACTTATGGCTATTATCCAGGGTTTCTTCCAATTGAGACCTGAATGTGTCTACCTACTCTCCTTGATGATGCTGGATTCCTTAGCATGTTTTTCAGGGACTTTTTAAGACATGGTTCCTTTCCTGCTCTCTAATTTTTATTTTAAGCTATTTTTCTAAGAATAATTTGGGCCAGAGCTGAAATTATGGACTATTTTAATTACCATCAAATATGCTTGTTACCATCAAATATGCTTGTTACTTATCATGTCCACATCTTCTTCCATTGCAAATTCTCCTGCCTAGAAGTCTGTCCCTACCCTTCTGTGTCTGGTTTATCTGTATTTATCTTTCAAGTCTCAGCACAAACACTGTCTCCCATGAAAAGGATTTCCTAACCACTTGTTATAGTTTGGATATGTTTTCCCAAATAAGCTCATATGATAGACAATGCAGAAATGTTCAGAAGTGAAATTATTAGATTATGAGATTTGTATCTGATCAGTGAATTAATCCATTGGATGGATTAATAATGTAAAGGGATTATGGGCTGGTAACTCTAGGCAGGTGGGGTATAGCTGGAGGAAATGGGTCACTGGGTATGCTTTTGCATTTTATGTTTTATCCCTGGTGGCTTGATTGCTCTCTCTGCTTTCTGGCTGCCATGAGCTGACAGCTTTCCTCTGCTACCTGCTTCTACCATGATGTTCTGACTCTCCTCAGGCCTAAAGCAAATGAGTTGGCCCCCTATGGACCAAATCTCTGAAACTGTGAGCCCAAATAATCTTTTCCTCCTCTAAGTTGTTCTGGTCAGGTGTTTTGGTTACAGTGACAAAAAGCTGACTACTGCACCACCTTTGCATCAACTGGAGTTGTGTTTAAAGGACAGGTAAAACTGCCTGCCCAAGCAGGAAAAGAAGCAATTACAAAGGGACAGAAGAATGGGATAACATGAGCCATGTGAGTCCTTCACAATCTAATGTAAGTGACCGGCACATGTGTGAGGCTGGAGTAGACAGACTGCAAGAAGGACGATGTGCCCAGCAAATCATCTGACTTGTGTCTCAAGGGCTACATGGAACCATTAAAGGGTTTGGGCTGGGAAATAACATTGTCATTTTTCACAAAACAGAATATCACTCTCTCCTGGAGGGGTTAGGGAGGGGATGGATTGGTGTGGAGAAAGAACAATGAAAAGAAGGGACAGTCATCACTGCCTGGAGCAACAGTTAATCCTTTATCAAAAATACACGACAATGCAATATATATATTAGGTTGTACACTAAGAGAATGTTAGCTGACTTAGGAGTATGCAAATCTTCCAATTACTGGGAGATGGGTGACGTGACAAAATGGGATAGTCAATGGTGTAAAACATTCCTGATGCTACAGAGTAAGTGTCAACTTACCAATTTTCCAGTGACACTCTGACCACCTTCGTTCAGCCAGAACCCAGGGACCATGGCTGAGAAATAAGGCCCCCAGACACCTGGTACAAAAATTGGGTCTTTGCTGATCTGGAAGAAAAGGGGAAAATTGTGTGAAAATGCTGACCCTGGGGGCCGGAGGGAGCCTCACCCTCCTCCCACCTAATGCTTCTATGACCATAGAATGCAGCTTATTGTTGAATACCTCTATGGTGGGGGAGTTATTCTCTCCCAAGGAAGATCATGGCTCCATCTTTGGAAATATTTCTGATAAATTCATTGAGATGTCAAAGCAGTAAAGCGATTATTTTGTAAAGAAACATATGAGGCATTTCCTTGCTGGTTCCCACTCTGTGGCAGAGACTGTACAATTCGTCTCCATTCTCTACCCCTCCTGTGTCTACATCTTTTCTATGACCCTTTGTGGCTCCTGCCACTGAGAGGTGGATCTATTTCTCAACCTGTTGAATCTTGGGTCAGTCTTGTGACTTGTTTTGCCTAGAGAAGGAGGCAGATGTGACACTGTGCCAGTTCTGGGCCTCTCCAGGGCCATGTGCTTTTTGTCCTTCTCTTGACCTTCTACCTTGGCCAAGAGACATGCTCCAGATGAGAAGACTTGTGCAACAGAGCTGAATCAGCCCAGTTGTCTCAGGTGCTGTCCCAGATATATGAGAGAGCCCAGGCAAGACCAGAAAATCCCCCTAGTTGGCCAGAAGCTGACTATCCCAGACCATCCCAGCCACCCGGCCAATCAACAGACTTGTGAGCAAAAATACAGCTCTACCATTACACTACTAAGGTTCCACATTTGTTACCTAGCCTTTTTGTGGAAATAGATAACTGATACATTCCTCTCACAAACAATTTATTTACAAGCCATCTAACAGCATGCCCTCTGGTGCGTCTTCCTTTCAAGAAGCTCCAATCTAGCAGGAGCTATGTGAATACATAGACAAATGGACTATGGTATGGTCCATGGGATGGTAAAGACAAGACAGAGACTGTGGAAGAGGGATCTAGAGGGTGCGGAGTATGTTAAAGAAAAGCAAAAATACCACAAGGCCAACTAGTCATAACTAAGTAGACAAAATTTTAGCCATCCCGATTTCCCTGAAATGATAGCTCTAATCATAAACAAAGCACAAAATGTAAGCTTTATGTCCTTGTCAGCAGGATTTGGTGAAATTAAACCAGTCAATGACAGGTAATCAGATTAAATAGTTCTGTTTTCCTTTTAAAAAATTAATGTATAACAGCCAATCAGGAAAGATGTCGAAGTGCTTCTTCCTTTATGCCATGAGACCTGCTTCTCCATCCAGCAGGAAGGGCTGCTGAGGTCAAATTTATGGTGTTAGGAAAGGGTTACCTAGAGGGGGTAGGAAGGAAGAGGGAGTTAGGCACAAGAGGTTGACTCCAACCTGTCTTGAGACTGAGCAGAAATCATTTATTTATTTAAGTCATTTATTTATTCAACAAATGTTTATTCAGCTCTTGCAACATACGCTTGGTACTATGCTAGAACCTAGAGATAAAGAAGTAAACTGAATATCCATAATTCCTTTCTTCATGAATGTCATCATCTAGCATTTTAGCAGAGAGACCTTGTTTAACTCTCTTTATGCCCACTATTCTAGTTCCTTTTCCACTAAACTATTCATTTCTCAAATCAGAAGATTTCCGACCCCCAAATGGGAAGGGAAGGAAGAAAGGCAAGGAAAACTATTTGGTACTGACATGTTTAAATCTTGTCAAGTAAGGGAAATTTATATATAAAAAAGGGACTTTAGCACCTAAAAATAGAAAGAACAATCTCAGGGGAAAAGACGGGTTTCTATAGGAAAAGACAGTTCAGCTTATATTGACATATTCATTCTTTACTGGTTCAACAAATGTTTCCTGACTTCCCACCAAGATCCAGATATATGCCAGGCACTGGATATAAGTGTTTTTTCCTTTTTTTTAAAGTGCATAGTCCTTGCCCTCATGGAGCATGGCACCCTGACAGGAAGGAGTACCAGGGTGTTCAGTCATTCAGGTTTGGCCAGGACTCCACCAGTTTTAGAGCTGAAAGTTCTGTGTCCTGAAAAACTCCTTGGCCTCAGCCAAACTGGGCAATTAATTACCCCAAGACAAGCACCCATCAAATCATCACAAAAATGTGTAATTACAAACTAGGATGAGTGAATGAAGGCAGGCTATGCATACCATGCGCATACAAAGGTGAGGTGCCTAATACAGTCTAGGGACAGGGAAAGCTGCACTGAAGAAGTGATGTGTGAACTATAATGTGACACATATATACAATGTCCTCAGTGTGTGTGTATGTGTGTGTGTGTGTGTGTGTGTGTGTGTGAGAGAGAGAGAGAGAGAGAGAGAGAGAGAGAGCGCGCATGCGCAAGTGCTACAAGGAGCATATACTAATTGGCATTCATTTTTATCACTCTGCTTTTGTCCATGGAAAATTCTATGAATGCCAACCCTAGAAAATCCTGCCTTCAACTGCATTGCAGAGCCTCTCAGGGGTGAAGAAGACACTCCATATTCATAACCTCTTAGAATGCAGGGTCTGGACAGGTAGATGGACAGCCAGCAAAGTCAGATCATCTCTTTTTTGTGCCCCATACCGGCTTCCTCCCAGAACTCTCAGCCCCATCTGATGGGCTAGTCTCAGAGGTTGTGTAAGTTTCCATGGCCATCCAGCCAGTAAATTGTCATGGTAGAATCTGAAATGAGCAGATGTTGACCTCAAACTCCTTGATACATATCACTCCCTGCCTCCCGCCTCCAGTCACACACTCTAAGGATGTTATTGGGTGAGCTACAGTAGGCCTTCAGTAGAAGATTCTGGCTCTGTCGCTTACAAGTGTCTAGTGATGGCTCTGCCTCGCTCTGTTCAGGAAGACAGTTTTGAGCTGACATCTGTCTGTGCTCACTCATCTGGCATGGCACAAGATTCTCATCTGACATTTCAAGTAAACTAAGGAAACAAAGAGTACTTCCCATCATTTCCAAACCCTTGGCTTCTGGAGGGGACAAAAAATAGTTTGCTTTGAGAGACAGGATCAGAGAATGCACATTTGTATATTTATGGGTTCTTTAATCCTTCTAAGAAAACCTAAATATTTGAAGAGATTTTTGTGAAAGCTACTTCCATGCTGATGGCTGTCTTGGCCTGGAGGCTGCTCTGTGACTCAAAAGGAGAGAGCTCACTGCACTACACTGATGACAGGTGACTGCGGGATGCTGATGACAGGTGACTTATAGGAACGCTAACTTCCTAGTAACAATGACTCTGCTGGCAGCAATGGCTAAGACAGACTGGGAAGTCAGTACAGGCCTATTCTAAGCATGTTACTAGTGTTTAATCACCTAATCCTCACAGTCCTAAGGGAAAATGCTGCCCATTGCTCCAATCATGCAAATGCAAATTAGGAGAGTTAAAAATGTGTCCAACATTACAAAAACACCAAGCAGTAAGGCAGCACACTCAATAGGTTCTATATTTGCCTCTGCCAAATGATGTCCTTGATTTTAATCTACCTTCATTTCTTAAGCCTTTCTTCTGGGTTTCAAGGGTAGAAAGCAAGGGCCACTGGAGGCAACAAAGGTTCACTTATAGTGAGCAGACCTCTGGCCTTGAAAAGTGGTAGGTTAGGCCGTCTTTATTTCCTAAGTGATTTCAATAGGTTTTCCCTGATATACTGGTGAACAGAAGCAGAGAGAGAGCAGGGGTCAGGACAGGTACAGCTTGATTTTACGTCTGATTTTGTCTCATTCTAGACAGGTGACTTATGCAAGGTAGCCTTTCTGAGCCTCAGAGTCCTCCATTCCAAAAGGAGAAGAATGGATGAATGTTGGAAAACTTTTCTGAAGATTAAATACACTGCCACAAACAAACTGATTATTCAGGAGGATGTGTTAAATACCAAATAATTGTTTGCTTTCCTTGCAGTGAAGTCTATGTGATGGGATTGTCAGGTGACTGTAGTCAAAAGTAACTGTAACCATGTAGGATGTCTTTAGATTTGTCCTTGGCATGACCTTAGTTAATAACCTTAACTAAGATGTGTAAGATAATATAAAAGTAAAGCTTATCATATTTTCAGATGGCAAAACTTGGAATGATTGCTTATGGGGTATGTCAAAATCGAGAATCAAAATTACATTGGAGAGCTAGAACACTTGGTGAAATTAATGTTTAAAAAAGTCAAGTTAAGAGCTGTGGTTGTGGCTCAGTGGTAGAGCACTTGCCTAGCATGGACAAGGCACTGGATTAGATCCTCAGCACCACATAAATAGATAAATAAATAAAGGTATTATGTCCACCTACAACTAAAAGTTATTTAAAAAAATAGTTAATATTTGTTGAGTAGTTTAAAAAAGGGTACTGATAATATTCTCTTGCACAGGCTGGGTAGCAGGTATGTGGGTATTCATTTAGTATTGTTTAAATTGTATATGATCATTTGGTAAACTCTTTAATTGTGTGTGACATAAATGAAATTATAAAAACCCCCAAAAGTCCAACATTTTGATGTATACTACATACCAATTACCAAAATAAACGAGGCTATAAAATAATAAGGCAAAACACTACTACTAATAATAATAATACCAAAGTGGATGGTCCCAAACTCAAGGAAATCTTAATGTGACAGAGCAGGCAGAGTGAAAATTTTTGAAAGTTTACAATAAAACATGCCAAGTGCTACAATGGTATAGGAGAGAGTTGATAGTAGCTCAAAGGAAGGAATAGCAGGCTACCTGGAGAAGAACGAGTACCTCACAGGGGTGGCCACCCTGAAGTGGGGCTTTGAGGGAGGAGGATGTGTTAGCATAGACAAGGGCATCACAGGCAGAGAGGGCTCAGTATCATGGAGCTGCACATGCAATTTGATTTTATGGGGGCTCAGTTTAGTGTTCTGCATTTCATTCAAATGAAAGATCACATGGTTTAAAGGACAGGTATAACTCTGAATATTGCATTCAAAAATTTTCAATTTTTGAAATTGTTAGAGTTGGGGAAAATCCTCAGTGAAATGACCTTCTATGTCAGATCATAATAAAAAGGAGATAATAATAATAATAATAATAATAATAGCAGCAGCAGCAATAGTTACTGTGCATTTATCATTGCCACAAAATCTTCTCGGCTGTTTACACACATTGTCACATGCAACACAATGAGTTTCTGAACTCCACTTCATAGTTGAGGAAATCCATGCTGTAGGTGGTTAGATGGCCAGTAAATGGAAGAGGAGTCAATTCAGAGTCAATTCCAAGGTAAAACCATCAACTTGTTTCCCTCTCTAGACCTAATTCTCCTTGTCCATAAAAAGTAGACTGCACTAGATAAAGATGCTTACTATCCCTTTTTTCTTTGAGATTTTCTATAATCCCATGAAGTGGAGTCATTTTCTCCCAGTGGGTCAATCAGAACTCTCCAGCAAGGGATTTCAACAGACTGTGCCCTCACATGGCCTGAGGTTTTTGGAACTACCTTAGTCTGTCTCTTGGGGGTTCCCCAAGGGCCCCCTTGTTCTATTGCCTCCCTAACCTGTGGTGGTTTTGGCTGTCAAGTGGATGGGTTGTATTTATTTACAACATCTGACATTAATTGAGCATATATTCAGCAAATATTTGTTGGACACCTGCTGAGTGCATACTAATGTTTTAAACATGAAAAGATATGGGGTGATAGACTTCAGAGCCACATTGTGACAGAGTTCCTGTCTTCCTGAAGCTTATAATCTCATGGGAGTAGAGTTCAGGATGGGCTGAGAGGTCACCCAGGTGTCAAGTTACTTGTGAGTATACATGTGCTTTCAGACTTAGAGTTAACCTGATGGTATGTAGCCTCAAATACACTCAGCCTGTGGTAAAGGTAAGACAAACACAATGTGGGTAAGCAAACTGCCACAATCAGAAATGGTAACAGTCTGGAAGCTTCTCTCCCTGTGCTCAGCCTCTCTTCGTGACTGTGCCCAAGCTGGCTCCATGACTGGATGTGATTGGCAGAGCTTCATCCAAGGCTATGCTCCCATCAGCTGCTACAGGGCAAAGCCTAGACACCCGCTCACACCTCTTCTGGGTAGATGACGGGCTGGGGGAAGGAGCTGCTCCACCTCTGTCTGTTATGTCTACCCCCAGCCCATCATCCTGAAGCTGCCCTGACCTAAGCCTCTGGCAGAGGAGGAGGCAGGCTTCAGGCGCCAGTAGTCTTAGTGGGAAAAGGAGGTTTTGTTTTGAGTGTCTCTGGCCAGGTTGGGATTTTGAGAGGGTAGCCACAGGCATGTGTGGGACCGAGTATTTCCATGGTGGCTCATCTCTTCTTCCAAATGGATGACTATGCTATCATCTTACTAGAGCAAAACCATTTATACACATTCCTGCCAACTCCTAGATCACCTCGCAGTTCCAAAAAGAGCACAGAGAAATCTGTTCATGAATGGGGCTCCCAGCACTCACCTCTACCTTTACCCTTCTCAGACTGAACTGTAATGAGCTGCTACCTTGTCTGCCTCTCCTATAGAAGATACAACTATGTCTTATCTTTAAGGCAGTGATCATGGTGGAGTAAAGTGAGTACTGATTTCAAGTCAGTCTACCGTAGGTGATTCTGATTAGGTCATTTACTGGCCATGAGATTTTGAGTCTTTCTGAGACTCAGTTTTCTCATCTGAAAATGGGGACAATCTCATCAACCAGAGTTGTGTCCAAGTCCTGAGTGCTGCAATGTGGGTAAAGACCCTGGGATGCAGCATACATTCAAGGAGTGATAAGCAACAGATGGCTTACTTCTATTACTTTCTGGGACAGTGGAAAGTCCAAGGACCTAGCCTCAGGCCCAGCCTCTACTCCGTTATTAACTCTGTGTTATTGATAGGTTCTTGCCCTATCTGGAATCCTCTCCCATGTTTGTCTCCCTCCCTCCATCTCCTCGGCTCATCAGCTCCGATGTATTTATTGACAATTTTGATGCTTTTGAGTGCAACTTTTAATCCCAAATTCAGGCCTTGCACCAGAGTTCCACACTGGCTATTTGACCTGGATGTCCTGGCAACATGTCCCAAATAGAACTTGCCATCCTTCCTCCCAGGGATATTCTGGCTCTGGGTCCCTGTCTCAGGATACCATTTCTGACTGGTTTATCACAGGTCACTGTTTTCTGTCAATTTCATTTTTCAAATGCAAGCCTTCCTGTTTCCCCCATTGCCACTGCATTAGTCCAGACCCTCATCACGTTTTTCTTGGATTATTGCAACAGTGATGAAATTGGTTTCCCTGCTCAAATACTGTGCTCCATCCCACATCTTATAAAGCCCTGCCTGCTCAGAGAATCCACCTTCCCTACCTTTAGCATAATGACCATTCCAATATACAAACCTGATCAGGTTATGTTCCTCCCTTAAGTCCTTCAAAAGCTCCCATGACAAATGAGACTTTGTGACCTGCTTTTTACCTATTTGTTCAGCCTAAACACTATGTTAATATTTCTTTGTCCTTTGCCCCTATTCTTTTTTTTTAATTTGTTTTAATTAGTTAACATGACAGTAGAATGCATTTTGACACACTGAAAACAAATGGAGCACAACTTCTCCTTTCTCTGGCTCTACAGGTGCAGAGTCAAACAAGTAGTGTAATCAGACATGTTTATAGGGTAATAACATCCATCTCATTCCACCATTTTTTCCATCCCCACATCCCCTCACCCCCTCTCACTCCCCTCTGTACAATCCAGAGTTACTCCATTCTTCCCTACCACTTTCCCCCATTATGGATTAGCAACTGCTTATCAGAGAAAACATTTGGCCTTTGTTTTGGGGGGTTTAGCTTATTTCACTTAGCATGATATTCTCTAGCTCTATCTGTTTACTGCCAAATGCAATCATTTCATTCTTCATTAAGGCTAGGTAATATTACATTGTGTATATGTACCACATTTCCTTTATCCATTCATCTGTTGAAGGGCATCTAGGTTGGTTCCATAGCTTTGCTATTTTGAATTGAACTGCTATAAACAGTGGTGTGGCGACACCACTATAGTATACTGATTTTAAGTCCTTTGGGTATAAATCAAGGAATGGGATTTCTGGATCAAATGGTGGTTCTGTTCCAAATTTTCTGAGGAATCTCCATACTTCTTTCCATAGTGGTTGCACCAATTTGCAGTCCCATCTGCAATGTAGGAGTGTACCTCTTTCCTCATATCCTTGCCAAAATGTATTGTTGCTTGTATTCTTCATAATTGCCATTCTGACTGGCGTGAGATGAAATCTTAAAGTAGTTTTGATTTGCATTTCTCTAATCACTAGATTATGAACATTTTTTCATGTTTATTGATCAATTATATTTCTTCTTTAGTGAAGTGTCTATTCACTTCCTTAGTCCACTTATTGATTGGGGTTTTTTTTTTTTTTGGTGTTAAGTTTTTTAAGTTCTTTATAAATCCGAGAGATTAGTGCTCTATCTGTGGTGTGTGTGGTAAAGATTTTCTCCCATTCTGTAGACAATCTCTTCACGTTATTGATTGTTTCCCTTGTAGATAAGAAGCTTTTTAGTTTGAATCCATCCCATTAATTGATTCTTGATTTTACTTCTTGCACTTTAGGAGTCCTGTTAAGGAAGTCAGGTCCTAAGCCAACATGATGAAGACTGGGCCTGATTTTTTCTTCTGTTAGGTGCAGGGGTCTCTATTATAATTCCTGTCTTTGATCCACTTCGAGTTGAGTTTTATGCAGGGTGAGAATGAGAGGTTTAATTTCATTTTGCTACATATGGACTTCTAGTTTTCCCAGCACCATTTTTTGAATAGGCTATATTTTCTCCAATGTATGTTTTTGGTGCCTTTGTCTAGTATAAGATAACCATATTTATGTGGGTTTGTCCCTGTTGCACCGATTTTTTTTAATGTGCCATAACTATCAGAGGCTAGGCTGAAGATTTAGTGAACAACTTGAAATTCACAAACTGTGCCATTTTCTTTTTCATCTTTGCATCTTCATAAATTCTACTTTTCTAACTCGAACACACTCTCTCTCACCTTCCCATAACTAACTCTTACATGACCTGTTGAGATCAGACTCTATATTATCTCCCTTGGGATGCCTTCTTACACCCTGACTTCTACCCCAATGCTAGTTGAGGATGTCCTACCTGCCTCTTCCCTTAATTCTCTGAGCCTCCTATAACACAGGCTGGGACCACATATTATGTGCCTATGTGCTCAAATCTATAAAGACTTAGGTAATGTGTAATAAATATGTAGCATGTGTGCAATATGGTTTGCAAACTAAATACCATACAAATGTAGGGCATGTCTATTATTTCATTAACATGACAATATCCATACACATTAAGAGAAATAATAGGATATAAAACAAGTCAAGGGTTAAAGGTACAGCTCAGTGGTAGAGCATGTGCTTAGCATGCACAAAGCCTGGGTTTGATCCCTAGCACCAGAGTGGAGTAGGGGAAAATGTCTCATAAACTGTAAGTGACATGTAGTTCATAAAGCTCAGACTTGCCAAAGTTTCTTCTCCTCTACTCAGAGGCTTCTGAAAAAAAAATCTCTAGTAAAGAGTTTTCCCTTCCTAGAAACTCAATCTCTTTATTTCAGTCTGAGCAAAACAAGAACATATGAAACCTGTCTACAGATCTCCTGGGACTTAGCAGTTTGAGCGGGCAAAGAGGGCACTGAGCAGTTCTGTCACCCAACCAAAAAGTCCCCAAATTTGGGATGGAAGGAGGCAGCCAAATGTTGCCTACAATGTCCTAAATTATTTGCAAAGTATTTTGGACTCCTTAAACCCTGAATTCCTCATTCTTTATCATCCTCAAATCCATATGTGATCACAATAGAAATTTAATCCATATGTTTCTCATTCACTTATACTTAACACACCCAAAGTTACTTTGCAAGAGACACTGAATAGTCAATAAAACTTTGAGGCCTTCCAAAAGTTCCCCCAAATCTTCTCCCCTGCTCTACAGAAAAGAAGTCACATGTGGCCTCCTGTATACAAATGCCTGGCCAGCTCCAATGAAATCAGACTGGCTTGCAGATTTGAAAGCTCTGAGCTGTGTGACTCCAAAAACATAAAACTATATCATGCATCTTTTTCTCAATCCAAACAATCTGTGGTGGATAAACAATCATTGGTCTGTTATGTGGATCCTGAAGGGGGTAGGTGGCACAGGGGAAAGAGTTAATGAGGTGTGGAGCTCTGTCTGCATAGTACTTATCAGATGGAGTCTTAATCCTGTTCCTCTGATGTCACAGAATGGCCTTCAGAGTCTAAATCACACCTTCTGTTTTACTTACATGCCCCAGGAATGAGCATAGTATAATTATTACATGGCCCTGAGATATGGCCAAACAATGTAATTTTTCTAAACTAGCTATTAGAAAATATAGTTCCCTCCTAAAGACTGTAGGATTTAGTTGAAAGGATGCCTGGGGCAGCCTTCTGGCTAAGGTTGATCAGCAGGTGCAGACAGATGAAGATGACATATCCTTTGCTCTTGCCACATGTGTCCCCCTATTACCCAGTGAGATGGCACTCATATTACTGCCAAATTGTGGACACTTTATCCTCCTGCACTGCTCTTGATCACTTCCTGAGTTTCCCTTGCTATGACCCTTTTCTCTGATATCAATGTCTGGCCTCAGATATCATCTCATGGCTCTGACCACCAACTTAGACTTTCTGGTTTGAAGTCAATGTTCTGCTTTAACTTGCTGTTTACCTTTAGTCTTCAGGATTTTCATCTCAAATATGAAAAAGTAGGCCTTGTTAAAGATATTAAAGGACTAAATGTGGCACAATCTATTACAAATCTTGGTACAGTGCCTGGTACATTCAGTGACCCAGGAACCATAGCCTGTGTTAATATCATCACCTCCACGCTAGCCAAGGTGTATTGCCTATTTATGGATTGGAGAGCTTGTGAGTTTAATTTTAAAAAGTAAGACCTGAGACTATCTAAATAAGAATTCTAAACTGGGGTAGAGAGGTTGCACTGGCTCCAGAGAAGAGAGAGAATCAACATGGCTGCTTGAATGGGTTAGCTTATATGGGAAAGGTCTGTCACTGGGAGGCTTTACCCTGCTAAAAGCACGTTGTATAAAGGCAATGAGAGCCTGAGATGGTTACATTAAGGCATCTTTTAAGAAAAGTCAGAATTTCTGTGCACAGGCATTGGCCATTGCCTTTTGGAAGTGTTCCCCAAAAGAACCTATTTATGCTGCCCAGGTTGGGCTTAGAGGAATTGAGGACACAGCCATGCAAATCTAGATTCTGAAAAATCCTGATCTTCAGAACTCTTCCTTCACTTTTGGCCTAATAGAAGATGAGATGGTAAAAATGCCTGGCAAACAGAAGGAAAAAAAGTATCCACAGATAAGTGGGTGGCTTCCTTACAAAAAAAAAAAAAATTATAAACCGAGAAGTATTTATCAAATATCAGTTAAGGGAACTAGTGTGAAGGAGTTTATCCTGTACATCTTTGTCTCAAAAATGACAGTGATAGTTAAAAAACAGTGATGAAAGAATAGGGGAAGGTCACAAATATACAGAGTATGAAACCCAGTTTTCTTTAGCTCCTCAGTATGTTTCCAGGGACAGCACATAAGTGGCACATATGTCACTTTGTACCCACGGCTGACAGAGCTGATCCCAGCCCTCCTTACTGCTGGATCTGAATGAGGCCTCTAAAGCCTACAGACCAGTGTTCCAGGAGCCACTGCAATCCCCCAAGGGGACACATGCTGGAAGTCTCTATTCTCTCCAGATAGGCCATGCTCACATACATTCCCCTCCCTCAGATGCTAGCTAGGCAAGCCTGAGTCTCACCCAGTTATGACAGAAAAGGAAACGGAGGTCAGAGAAATAACTCAAGTTCCTTTCTGGACTTACAGCTAGGACAGAACCAGGATTTTGACCCAAATCTGGCTCAAGAATTCATGTCTGAGACACTTATTTGAAGAAAAAGAGTGTGGCAAAAAGGAGAGGCAGGGACATAGCAGGCAGAGAGCACCTTCTTCCAGAGTTGGTCTGGAGCTAGCCCAACTCCTTCTGGGCCCTGAATGAAATATGTCCCTTGGTAAATTCATCAGAAGTGATGGGATTTCCCTACGCTCTTGAAAGAAAAAAAAAATCACATATTCCAGCGTTAGCTTTCCTCCTTCTCCATATTCAACAGCAGTACTTCGAGAATGTTAAATGAACCTGGGGTTAAAGAAAATGCTTAAAACTTGTTTTTACATTTAAATGAGTTCTTATAAAAGGGAAATTGTTTGTAACAGAGACAGAGGGGACTCAAAGAAGAAAGACTGTTCAGAGAGAAAGTTGATCTGGGAGGGCTTAACCTCTGCCTGTTCTCTATAAAAGACCATACTAATATGTAAGGTATGCAAACACTGTAGAACAATCAGAAACAAATGAAATGATGGCTCTGGAATAACAGGATTCAGCTGGAAGCAATGGCCAAGAGGCAGCTTTTGTTATGAATAGATCATCTGGATGTGAAGCAGGCCTGATTTTAACCCTTGGAGTAGGCCAGAGAGGGTATGCGAATGATATGGGACCCATCTGGATTTCTTCAGTAGAAAAGAAAAACGAAGAAAAGCAACTATCTTTAACATACCCGGGCATGATGAAGGACAGAGTTAGACTCCTGTGAGGGTGCTTTCAATGGAGATTGCATACGATTAATCTGAAATGTGTATAGTTTGCTAACCAATGACATTATAATTGCTTCTAGTTTTTAATAAAAGGGCATTATAAATGAACATGGTGGGGGTGGGGAATGGGAGGGAAGGCAACTTACGCTTGCCAAGTAGCTACTATGTGCTCTGTGCTTGATAAATGCTCATTTGTAATCTTCATGGTAATCTGTGCTTTTTTTCAGTTTACAGATGAAGAAACCATGGCTCACCGAGTTCATAGCCTTGCTCACGGCCATACAGGTGCCAGGTGGCAGGATGGGGCTTTGATCTGCACCTGTCTGATTTCACATTCTTCCCACTCTACCTTGCTGCCTCTTAGCCACTTGTGAACCCTGAAGGTCAAATGAACAAGAGGGGCTGAATGGAACAAGTCCTCACCTTTCCCAGAATTTTTAGCTTTTGCTGTGGGGTCACAGAGAAGACCCATAGAGCCCTGCAAGGAGAAGGGTGCTGCCCAGGGCTACTCTCAAAGAGTAAGCTGTGCCCTATTTCTGGAGACCCATAGATTTTCCCTTCTCTCTCCCTCTGTCTCTTCCTTTCTCGCTCACTTTGAACTCATCATGTAGCAATCAGAGACAAGATAAAAAAGAAACTAGCTCCCAGGGTCAGTCTGGCTTTTGGAAGTGTGAATTCCAGCAGAACCCTCTGTGCCTTGATACCTAGAGTGTGGTGTGAGCTTATTTACCATTGGCCTTGGCAATTTGAGAATTTGGCTCTCAACTGATGGACAGATATTAGGGTCAGGAGAAGGAGCTATTTTTTCACTTCACTGTCTGACTTTTAGGATGGTGACTGGGCACCCAGCCCTGATAGGATGGAATAGACCTGTGTATCTCCCCATAGGGGATGCAGCATAGGGGGAACTGGTTCCTGAGGTGAGGGGCTGGTGAGGTGCTTCCTTGGCTGACTGGAGTCATGAAGACGAGGTCTGGCTTCACCAGAAATTGCAGCTTCCTGCAGCAAGTTATGAGAACTTGAGTCCTGGCTGTTGCCTGTTAGAATGTTTGAGAAAGTAAGATAGGTATCTTTGTCCCCATTTTACAAAGGCATTTTGAGAGAAAACCCTGCACACAGTCAATAGTCAGCAAGGGAGAGCTGGTCATTTAACTCCTGTGCTCCTAATTTCTTAAGTCAGGAAATGTTAAATCTACATTTATCTGTGTACAGAATATTGTTGATTCTGGTCTCGTTGATTCTGCTTAAGAGGCAAACAGCAACTGTGCCAGCAGAAGGGAGGGAATGGCTTGAAAGGGAGTGGGTTTGGGCGGAAGAAATATGCATCTCATTTTACATGCCAGACCATGAGGATTGCACCATTTTTCAATTTGTGTCTCTAATGGGTTGATGGTAAAAAGATACTTGATGTTTACACTTGAGGCATTATCTTAAGTGATACTCTGCACTCATCTGCTGAGTTTACATAAAAGTTGCCTCCTAGGGTTGCAGGGGCTATTAACTGAGATCTTGTGTTCAAAGTACCTGATTTAGCTTCTGATACAGAACAGGTTCCCACTATGGGGTAGGAGAGTAGGAGCCAGGAAGTGTCTGGGAACTGTTGAGAATTAAGATTGTCCAAAACAGAGACACTTGACATATTCCTTTGGCAAACATTTAATTGAGTACCTACTAAGTGTCAAACCCAGGGGAAACAGTTTTCAGTGAAGTGGGGATTCTGACATTTAATCCAAGAATAGCAAATAGCTCTGATAAGCACCTCAATAAAGGTATTAGATCTTAGTATGAGGACACCTTGGAGAGGAGTCATGGTTTAGTCAAAATGTGGACTATACAGTGACAAGAAAGATCACATAAATGTTCCACTGGCATACATATAGATCACAAGACAATCAGTTCTTTGTGCTATGTCACACAATAATGATTAAATGCCTGTAAGATTGGCATCTTTGTCCCTATTTTATAGAAAAGGAAACTGAGGCTGTGTAATATAACTTCCTCAAGGTCAGGCAAGTAAGGAGCAGATGTGAAAATGAAATGTTGAATCTACAATTAGAAGGGCAGGCAGTGGTCAGTGCTGAAGGACTATGTTATGCTAAGGTGTGGGATTTTTTTTTTTTTTTGAAGGTAGTAGGAAAATTTTTTGGTTGTTTTGTAGCTAGAGGTCCACCAACTTAGGGCTGAGTCCCTGGAGCATGTATTCAGCATTACACAGTGGTTCCCTTCAGTTTGTTTTGATTTGCAAGTAAATGTAACAGGAAATGTTCATCATCTGTTCCGCTGCTTGATAGTTCACAGGCTGCATAACTGTCCCCACAGAACTAGGTTTTGCTGGTCCTCTGGAGCCTCAGAGCTCCATAGCATTTTCATGGTGTTTCAGGAGGTGTGGTTTCTTCTCTTGCTAAGTCAGAAATTTCATGCAGAGGAAAAGAGGCTTTGCCTTAAACATGTTTCTTCAGAAGGCCCTTCCCTGCCTGACTGCATTCTATCTGTCTACCTTTCCTCAAATCCATGTCTCCATCATCACCTTTTGCCTCTCCATGCTTCAAAGGTACTAAAACTGCTAATCTGATGTTGGACTTCTAAGCCACCCAACCAGCCTGCTACAGATGCTGACCCATGTATCAGCGGTAAGCCCTGAACACTTCAGAGGGAAAGAGCATATGCCGGGAGCTCCAGACCGGTTTGTTCTCTGTTTCACTTGATTCCTGAGCAAGGTCCTGATCCCTCCTCTCTCTCACTCATGACATGTCTTGTCTTGAGGCTCTGCATTTGAATATAGACTCTCCTTGACACCTTTAGCTTAGCTGTACTCCATCCACAAGCTCTCGTAGCTCTGAAAACTTGGTGAGGTGGACATACAGAGCTGGACTCTGGTCAGGCACCAGCCTGGCCTAACACCCTGTAGAAGGGTGTGCTTCATGGGACCAAAAACACCAGAATGCTCTTCCATTGAGGAAATATCCCATATCAACTGTGAAATTTCCCTCTTTACAGCCCATGTCAATGTCCCTGAGAAATCTACATGCTAAAGTCAAATGAATCACTCAAGTTCACCTATCTAGAAAGTGCCAGTGTCAAAAATAAAAGATTTCTTCCTATGTCTAAGGCCAGTGAGTTTTCTGTTGGCATTATATTGAGAAGGACTATCTAGGTTTCAGAAAAGTCAGAAACACCCTGTATTTCCCCAGGCCATCATTCTTCCAGTTTCCAGAAGGATAATGTAACAGATAGAGAAAGTCTCACTCATTTAAAAAGTTTTGATTCTGGTAAGAAAGATTCTATAGCACTATTTATACATAGCATAAAGGGATATAAAAGCATTTTTTTTTCTTAGTGGCAATGAATAGATATGAGATCATTAGCCTACGGTGAGGAAGCTCCTCCATGTCCCACACCAGACCTTCCTAGAGATGTTATTGCTTCATGTCAAGGACAGCATCCAAACATCAGACACAGCAATATGAATTTGGGGCATTATAACAAGAAGTCCTTCAGATCCTCTAGTGTGGAAAGGCTTCAAGAACACCTTCAAAATGCACAAAAAAATAAGCATTCACCACTACCACCTCATCTCTAATGTTCATCCCTTTGTACACCTGAATTCAGATAGTTTCATCCAAAATTCACTGAAAGGCAACTTTGTGTCAGGGGTACATGAGGTACTGATGATTCAGAAATGAATGCTCCTTGGTATCTGCCTTCAAAGAATTTATAGCCATGTGAGCAAGGAAGACATAAGCAGGTAACTATATTAAGCATGGGTGAGGCACACCATGATAGAGCTTTGTACCCTGGGAACACACAGATGCTCCACCTATCTATGAAAGTATCTAGGAAGAGACTTGTAGGAGGTAAGAAGCCTGAGTACGAGTCAGACAGGAAAAAGAGTAAGAAAGAGTGGAGGCAATAGTTCTGCAGGCAGGGGGAGAGGGAGCAGAGAGTGACACATGCTCTAATGCACGACTGGATGAGAGAGAAGGTGATGGGAATGGTGCAACCTGGGATAGAGAGTCAACCCAGGCCACGTTGTACAGGGATCACCATGCTGCTAAGGATTTAGAAGTAATCCACAGAAGGGAAAAGAATAGCAATTCTGACTGGTAGGAGAGACATCAACCCAGAATTTTTTTTTCCCTCTCTGGGACTCAATTTTTTCATCTGTAAATAAGATTACTGAATTTGGGTACAGTCCCATCCCCCACAGCGGACACTCCACCGAGGCAGTCAGCGGCCACCATCCGGGAAAGCTGAAGGATACACCGCCACTCTCCTTCAGAGTGCAACATCAAAACAGGTCGGTGTCATTCAGCTCACCCCCCAGACAGCGGGAATTCGCATAAAATCTCTCCTAGGCTTGCCGGGAGAGGGAGTATCAAGCTGAGCCTCCATAAAGACTAGGGGGAAACCAGAGACACCTGACCTCCAACCCCTCCTCCCAGTAGCAGCCAAAACGAAACCTGGCTAGCCAGCGCTGGGGGAGGGGCAAGCAGAAAAAATCAAAGGGATAGAGTGCCAAGGATCCCAGCAGCCTGCAGCAGGGCCCCGGAGATCCAGGCCAACTGATTCGCGCGGCCTGCCCTGCGGCTACAGAAGGCATGGCGCCTCAGTGAAGCCATTAATTAGCAAGCAGGGAGGTTAGGGAAGGCCATTAGGTGGAATCCCACCAGCCAAGCCCACACGGACCCTTGGGCCGAGCACGGGATCTCAGAAGGGGAAGGAAGCGGTACAGTCCCATCCCCCACAGCGGACACTCCACCGAGGCAGTCAGCGGCCACCATCCGGGAAAGCTGAAGGATACACCGCCACTCTCCTTCAGAGTGCAACATCAAAACAGCGGACACTCCATCCAGGCAGTCAGCGGCCACCATCCGGGAAAGCTGAAGAATACACCACCACTCTCCAACAGCTTGCAACATCAAAACAGCCAGCAGCAGGACCCCGGAGATCCAGGCCAACTGATTCGCGCGGCCTGCCCCGCAGCTACAGAAGGCGTGGCGCCTCAGAGAAGCCATTAATTAGCAAGCAGGGAGGTTAGGGACTGCCATTAGGGGGAATCCCGCCAGCCAAGCCCACCGCCCACGCCCGGAACAGGCCCAGCGACCTGCCAGCATTGTAGTCACGACACCCCAATTGGAATAGGGACAGAGCAGAGCCGCCTTCCACTCCCGGAACAGGCCCAGAGAGCCGCCAGCGTGGTAGACATGTCACCCCAATTGGAGTAGGGGCACAGCCGCCGCCCGCACCTGCAAGGGAGACTTTTCAAGTATACAAGAGCAACATAAATAAATAGGGGGTAAATTTCAAAACACAACAGTTGCACCAAGCAGAAAGAAACGCGAGCAGTATGAAAAGACAAGGAAAGAAAGGACCACAAGCAATGCAGGTCAACTCAACTTTAGAAGAGGTAATAGCTGCAACAGATGGAATATCAGATAAAGAGTTCAGGATATATATGCTTCAGATGATCTGGAGTCTCAAGGAAGACATGAGACAGCAAAATCAGACAATGAAAGATCACATTGACAAACAAATCCAGGAAGTAAAAGATCAATTTCACAGGGAGATAGAGGTAATAAAAAACAAACAAATTGAAATTCTAGAAATGCAGGAAACAATAAACCAACTTAAAAACTCAATTGAGAATACTACCAGCAGAATAGATCACTTAGAAGAGAGAACATCAGACAATGAAGACAAAGTATTTCAACTGGAAAAGAACATAGACAGCTCAGCAAGTCTGCTAAGAAACCATGAGCAGAACATCCAAGAATTATGGGACAATATCAAAAGACCAAATTTAAGAGTCATTGGGATACAGGAAGGCACAGAGCTCCATTCCAAAGGAATAAACAGTCTATTC
Source organism: Urocitellus parryii (assembly GCF_045843805.1). Lineage (NCBI taxonomy): Eukaryota > Metazoa > Chordata > Mammalia > Rodentia > Sciuridae > Urocitellus > Urocitellus parryii. The sequence goes on along the minus strand of NC_135541.1, from coordinate 41,963,192 downwards.
AGTGAAATAATACGAGAAAACTTCCCAGAATTGAAGACTGAGACAGAATCCCAAATCCTAGAAGCCTACAGGACGCCGAATGTGCAAAATCATAAGAGATCCACACCTAGACACATTATAATGAAGATGTCCAACATACAGAATAAGGAGAGAATTTTAAAAGCTGCAAGAGAAAGAAAGCAGATTACATTTAGGGGTAAACCAATCAGGATAATAGCTGATCTCTCAACACAGACTCTGAAAGCTAGAAGATCCTGGAATAACATATTTCAAACACTGAAAGACAATGGGCTCCAACCAAGAATCGTGTATCCGGCGAAATTAAGCTTCAGGTTAGAAGATGAAATTAAAACCTTCCACAATAAACAAAAGTTAAAAGAATTCGCAGCTAGAAAACCATCTCTTCAAAAAATCCTTGGCAAAACATTACAGGAAGAGGAAATGGAAAATAACATTGAAAACCAACAATGGGAGGTAGGACAGTAAAGGGGGGAAAGTAGTCAAAGAGGATAACAAATCAGGTTTAGTAACATCAATAAACAAATATGGATAGAAGAACAAACCATATCTCAATAATAACCCTAAATGTTAATGGCTTAAACTCACCAATTAAGAGACACAGGCTAGTAGAATGGATCAAAAAACAAGACCCAACAATATGCTGTCTACAGGAGATGCATTTGATAGGAAAAGATATACATAGAGTGAAGGTGAAAGGTTGGGAAAAATCATATCACTCATATGGACCGCGGAAACAAGCAGGAGTGTCCATACTCATATCTAATAAAATAGATTTCAAGCCAAAGCTAATCAAAAGGGATATAGAAGGACACTTCATACTGCTCAAGGGAACCATACACCAACAAGACATAACAATCATAAATATATATGCCCCAAATAATGGTGCAGCTGTGTTCATCAAGCAAACTCTTCTCAAGTTCAAGAGTCTAATAGACCAACATACAATAATCATGGGAGACTTCAACACACCTCTCTCACCACTGTACAGATCTTCCAAACAAAAGTTAAATAAGGAAACTATAGAACTCAATAACACAATTAACAACCTAGACTTAATTGACATATATAGACTATACCACCCAACATCAAGTAGCTACACTTTTTTCTCAGCAGCACATGGAATCTTCTCAAAAATAGACCATATACTATGTCACAGGGCAACTCTTAGACAATACAAAGGGGTAGAGATAATACCATGCATCTTATCTGATCATAATGGAATGAAACTGAAAATCAATGATAAAAGAAGAAAGGAAAAATCAAGCATCACCTGGAGAATGAACAATAGGTTGCTGAGTGATCAATGGGTTTTAGAAGACATCAAAGAGGAAATTAAAAAATTCCTAGAGTTAAATGAAAACACAGACACAACATATCGGAATCTATGGGACACATTGAAAGCAGTTCTAAGAGGAAAATTCATTGCTTGGAGTTCATTCCTCAAAAAAAGAAAAAACCAACAAATAAATGATCTCATACTTCATCTCAAAATCCTAGAAAAAGAAGAGCAAAACAACAGCAAAAGAAGTAGAAGGCAAGAAATAATTAAAATCAGAGCTGAAATTAATGAAATTGAAACAAAAGAAACAATTGAAAAAATTGACAAAACTAAAAGCTGGTTCTTTGAAAAAATAAATAAAATTGACAGACCCTTAGCCATGCTAACGAAGAGAAGAAGAGAGAGAACTCAAATTACTAGCATACGGGATGAAAAAGGCAATATCACAACAGACACTTCAGAAATACAGAAGATAATCAGAAATTACTTTGAATCCTTATACTCCAATAAAATAGAAGATAGTGAAGGCATAGATAAATTCCTTGAGTCCTATGATCTGCCCAGATTGAGCCAGGAGGATATAGACAACCTAAACAGACCAATAACAATAGAGGAAATAGAAGAAACCATCAAAAGACTACCAGCTAAGAAAAGCCCAGGACCGGATGGGTATACAGCAGAGTTTTACAAAACCTTTAAAGAGGAACTAACACCAATACTTTTCAAGCTATTTCAGGAAATAGAAAAAGAGGGAGAACTTCCAAATTCATTCTACGAGGCCAACATCACCCTGATTCCGAAACCAGACAAAGACACATCAAAGAAGGAAAACTACAGACCAATATCTCTAATGAACCTTGACGCAAAAATCCTCAATAAAATTCTGGCGAATCGGATTCAAATACATATCAAAAAAATTATACATCATGATCAAGTAGGATTCATCCCTGGGATGCAAGGCTGGTTTAATATACGGAAATCAATAAATGTTATTCACCACATCAATAGACTTAAAAATAAGAACCATATGATCATCTCAATAGATGCAGAAAAAGCATTCGACAAAGTACAGCATCCCTTTATGTTCAAAACGCTAGAAAAATTAGGGATAACAGGATCATACCTCAACATTGTAAAAGCAATCTATGATAAGCCACAGGCCAGCATCATTCTGAATGGAGAAAAATTGAAGGCATTCCCTCTAAGATCTGGTACAAGACAGGGATGCCCTCTCTCACCACTTCTGTTCAACATAGTCCTCGAAACACTGGCCAGAGCAATTAGACAGTCAAAAGAAATTAAAGGCATAAAAATAGGAAAAGAAGAACTTAAATTATCACTATTTGCAGATGATATGATTCTATACCTAGCAGACCCAAAAGGGTCTACAAAGAAACTACTAGAGCTAATAAATGAATTCAGCAAAGTGGCAGGATATAAGATCAACACGAATAAATCAAAGGCATTCCTGTATATCAGCGACAAATCCTCTGAAACGGAAATGAGGACAACTACTCCATTCACAATATCCCCCCAAAAAATAAAATACTTGGGAATCAACCTAACAAAAGAGGTGAAAGATTTATACAATGAAAATTACAGAACCCTAAAGAAAGACATAGAAGAAGACCTTAGAAGATGGAAAAACATACCCTGCTTATGGATAGGCAGAACTAACATCATCAAAATGGCGATATTACCAAAAGTTCTCTATAAGTTCAATGCAATGCCAATCAAAATCCCAACAGCATATCTTGTAGAAATAGATAAAAGAATCATGAAATTCATATGGAATAATAAAAGACCCAGAATAGCAAAAACAATACTAAGCAGGAAGTGTGAATCAGGCGGTATAGCGATACCAGACTTCAAACTATACTACAGAGCAATAGTAACAAAAACAGCATGGTACTGGTACCAAAACAGGCGGGTGGACCAATGGTACAGAATAGAGGACACAGTAACCAATCCACAAAACTACAACTATCTTATATTTGATAAAGGGGCTAAAAGCATGCAATGGAGGAAGGATAGCATCTTCAACAAATGGTGCTGGGAAAACTGGAAATCCATTTGCACCAAAATGAATCTGAATCCCTATCTCTCGCCGTGCACAAAAGTTAACTCAAAATGGATCAAGGAGCTTGATATTAAATCAGAGACACGGCATCTGATAGAAGAAAAAGTTGGTTATGATCTACACGCTGTGGGATTGGGCTCCAAATTCCTCAATAGGACACCCATAGCGCTAGAGTTAACAAATAGAATCAACAAATGGGACTTACTCAAACTAAAAAGTTTTTTCTCAGCAAAAGAAACAATAAGAGAGATAAACAGGGAGCCTACATCCTGGGAACAAATCTTTACTCCACACACTTCAGATAGAGCCCTAATAACCAGAATATACAAAGAACTCAAAAAATTAGACAATAAGATAACAAATAACTCAATCAATAAATGGGCCAAGGACCTGAACAGACACTTCTCAGAGGAGGACATACAATCAATCAACAAGTACATGAAACAATGCTCACCATCGCTAGCAGTCAGAGAAATGCAAATCAAAACTACCCTAAGATACCATCTCACTCCAGTAAGACTGGCAGCCATTAGGAAGTCAAACAACAATAAGTGCTGGAGAGGATGCGGGGAAAAGGGCACTCTTGTTCATTGCTGGTGGGACTGCAAATTGGTGCAGCCAATTTGGAAAGCAGTATGGAGATTTCTCGGAAAGCTGGGAATGGAACCACCATTTGACCCAGCTATTCCCCTTCTCGGTCTATTCCCTAAAGCCCTAACAAGAGCATGCTACAGGGACACTGCTACATCGATGTTCATAGCAGCTCAATTCACAATAGCAAGACTGTGGAACCAGCCTAGATGCCCTTCAATAGATGAATGGATAAAAAAAATGTGGCATTTATACACTATGGAGTATTACTCTGCATTAAAAAATGACAAAATCATAGAATTTGGAGGGAAATGAATGGCATTAGAGCAGATTATGCTAAGTGAAGCTAGTCAATCTTTAAAAAACAAATACCAAATGACTCCTTTGATATAAGGGGTGTAAACAAGGACAGGGTAGGGACGAAGAGCTTGAGAAGAATATTTACAGTAAACAGGGATGAGAGGTGGGAGGGAAAGGGAGTGAGAAGGGAAATTGCATGGAAATGGAAGGCGATCCTCAGGGTTATACAAAATGTCATATAAGAGGAAAGGAGGGGTAAGACAAGAGAATACAAATGGAAGAAATGATTTACAGTAGAAGGGGTAGAGAGAGAAAAGGGGAGGGGAGGGGAGGGGAGGGGAGGGGGGATAGTAGAGAATAGGACAGACAGCAGAATACATCAGACACTAGAAAGGCAATATGTCAATCAATGGAAGGGTAACTGATGTGATACAGCAATTTGTAAAAGGGGTAAAAGCGGGAGTTCATAATCCACTTGAATCAAACCGTGTAATATGATGTATTAAGAACTATGTAATGTTATGAACGACCAATAAAAAAAAAAAAAAAAAGATTACTGAATTTGATGATCTTTAAAGTTCCTTCAAGTCTCCCATTCTGAGAGTTCAACAAATGTATGATCATGGTCATAGCATTATTTTTCATGTTACTATAGAATTGCTAGCTAAACATAATAAATGTGTGCCTAAAAGATCATATAAGCACTAATGAAAGAGAAAGAATACAAAATCTGGCTCTAAGAAACCTGAGTTCAAAGACAGGTAAGCTGCTTACTGGCCATGCACCTGGGTAACCATATACTCTTTCTCATCAATAATTCAGGAACAGCAATGCTTAATGGGGTCACTGAAAGGATTAGAGGACAACAAATATTTCAAAATATCTGGCCCATAGCAGGTATGTAATAAGCGTCCACTGACTCTCTTAACTGGAGAAGGCAGAGTATGGCTCAGCATATTCTTTCCATTGTTATCATATGTTCATTACATGCCAGATCTTGGGTACGCAGAGATGAGTGAGCCACAGTTATAGCTTTCTAAAGTTCATGACCTGGTGGCAGAGACACATACATTTAAAAAAATAAAATGTCATAAGTGTAATAAAAGTCTATGTGCTATGGCAAAAAAAAACGGAAGATGAGACTATTTTTTTCTGAGGCTCATACAAAACTACAGAAAAAGGTGTTATTTAAAATGGTGACCAATAGTTTATAAACATGCTATTTAAGACACTAGATAGATCCTACTCCATAAAAGTTATAAGATAATTTCATCTTTAGGTCAAATTTTATCCAGTAAGGAGGTTTTTAACTAGGAATCCTAATGAAATTTCTCATCAGGCAAATGAGGAGAAAGTAAAAAAGAAATGAGAAAAGGCATTATTTCATCTATAAGTTTTTAATTTTCCAATTTTGCCAATAAAATATTACTACCTTAGCCAAAAACCTAAAAGGGATCTTACTGGGGAGGCCCAGAGCTAACGTGACTGATGGGCCTCATTTTCTGAGTGGTTTCAGGAAGATATGAAATGACCGCATGTGCTCAACAATCTAATGACATTTCCCCCATGTATAAATTAGATGGAAAGTTTTCAAACACATTATTGATCACTAACATTTAGCTTTATAATACAAATAATGGGGGCATTTTCAACTTCTAACTATTAGGCCAACTGAGAGAAAAACTACTCACTTTCTACGGTCATGAGAAAGGAGGAGATGTGCTTTTCCTTGAACCAACAAATGAAAGAAGCTTGCAGAAAATTACCAACCTACTATGTGTGCTTGGAACATTTTTATAAAGAAGCAGCAGCAGAAGAAAGAGATGAAGAAGGGTAAATAGCTGTGATGGGATATATATATATATATATATATATATATATATATATATATATAATATTTTAAGGTACTTCTGAAGAGGCTGGTGATACAGCAAGAAAAAGTACAAACAGCAGTCTTCCTGGAACTTCAAGTCTGGTGGACAGTGAGGTGATAAAAATAACTTAACATTCAAAGGAAATGATTAAGAGTGTGAAGAAAGAGCCTACAGAATGGAAGACCTTTCCCAGCTACTCCTCTAGGAGGAGATTAATATCCAGAATATGTAAAACAAACAAACAAACAAACAAACAAAACATCAAAAGAACAAACAACCCAATACACAAATGGGCAAAAGAACTAAATGAACATTTCTCAAAAGAAGAAATACAAATGGGCAACAATTATAAGAAAAAACGTACAACATCCCTAGACAAGGGTTTATTGTTTTCTCTTCTATGGAGAAATAGAGAAAAAAGAGAAAACAAAAGTGGGTGATCGAATGAAACTGAAGGGAGATCCATGGAGTAGAGGAAGGGATGGTGGGGGAGGGAGGAGGAAAAAAAGAGGAAGTGCAGAATGAAACTGACCAAACTGAAGAATGAAACTGACCAAAATCCCTAGCAATCAGGGAGGTGCAAATCAAAACTACTTTGAGATTTTATCTTACTCCAATAAAAATGACAATCATCAAGAAAAATAATAATAAATGCTGGTGATGATATGGGGGAAAATGTACACTTATACATTGTCGGTGGGACTGCAAGTTAGTGAGAGCACCTTGGAAAGCAGTATGGAGATACCTCAGAAGACCTGGAACGGGCTGGGGTGCTGTGATGCATGCCTGTAATCCCAGAGGCTTGGGAGGCTGAGGCACGGGGATCAGGAACTCAGAGCAGGTCTCAGTAAAAGCAAGGCACTAAGCAACTCAGTGGGACCCTGTCTCTAAATAAAAATAGAAAATAGGGCCAGGAATGTGGCTCAGTGTTGGAGTGCCCCTGAGTTCACTCTCCAGTACTCCTATCTCCACCAAAAAAAAGACTAGGAATGGAATCACCATATGACCAGCTATCCTACACCTTAGTATTTATCCAAAAGAACTAAAATCAGCCTACTATAATGATACAGGTGCAATTCACAGCAGTGAAGTTATAGAACCAGTCTAGGTGCCCTTTTAACAGATGAATAGATAAAGAAAATGTGGTATATATACACAATGCAGTTTTACTCAGTCAAAAAGAAGAATGAAATTATGGCATTTGCAGATACATGGATGGATTGGAGAACATCATGCAAAGTGAAATAAGCCAGACTCAGAAAGTCAAGGGTTTATTGTTTTCTCTTCTATGAAGAAATAGAGAAAAAAAAGGGAAAGTAAAAGTGAGTAATCCCATGAAAATTGAAGGGAGATCAATGGAGTGGAGGAAGGGGAGAGTGGGGGAAGGAGGAGGGCAGGAAAAGGAAGGAACTGCAGAATGAAACTGACCAAACTACGCTATGTACATACATGAATATATCACAGTGAATTTTACCTAAAAAGCCAATAAAAAACAATAAACAGAAGAAATACCAGCAGAATAGAGGAAGGGAAACAGGGAGAGAGAGAGAAGGGAGGGAAAGAGGAAGTACTGGGATCTCAAATGGAACGAACTATATTCCATGCGTGTATGATTATGTGAACATGAACCCCACTATTATGTGTAACTACAATTCACTAATAAAAATGTTAAAAATAAATGCATATTGAAATATATGTCAGCTGGAATGCTCTGTTGAAAAACAAGACAGGACAGAGAGAATGAGCAGTGTGGTGAAGACAGGTGTTGTTACTTTAATACAGAGTGGTCTGGGTGGACCTTAATGATGAGGCTTGTGCAGAGACTGGAAGAGGACAAGGGAATGAAGCATGCAGTTAAAAGCACTACAGACAGAGAGGTAAGAGCAAGTGCAAAGACCCTGTGGTAGGGCTGTGCTTGCTATCTTAAATAATGTCCAAAGAATTAGTGCAGCTAGAATTGTAGGAATAAGGAAGGTGATAGGAGAGGAGGGCAGAAAGAGAGCCAGGTCTTCTTGGCCTTTTAAGGACACTGGCTTTAAGTAAAATAGGAAACCATTAAAAATTTTTGAGCAGAGGAGGAACATCATCTGAGTTATGTTTTAACCCCCACCCCCACCCCCGTCCCCTCACCATATTGTGATGAGAATAAGCTGCTGGGGACAAGGAGACCACAGCTGCTTAGGCCAGACAGGACAATGTTGGCTAGATTCTGAGTATATTTTGTTCATAGAATTGACAGTATTTACAGATGGATTGGAATAAGATGCAAGAAAAAGAGGTCAAGGATGTTTTCAAGGTGTTTTGATTGGGTCTGCAAGAATGGAATTGTTCTTAACTGTTCTAGAAAGACAATGAGAAGTGGTTTCAAGGAGTGAGAAGAATCAGGAATTCAGCTTTGTACACATTACATTTTAGGTATCTATCAGAAAATCAGGAAGTGAGATTGAACAGGGAGCTAGAGGGACTAGTCAGGGTATCCACAAAGATACATACGGGGGAGTCATGGTACACAGGTGCTCTTTTCAAGCTGTAAAGTCTATGTGACATCACTAAAGAAGTGAGGGCAGATGGGAAAGGGAGAGGTCTCAGAGGAGGAGAAAGATTTAAGGCACCCAAATTTAGCAACTGTGGCAATGGGAAAAAATTAGGCAAAGAACAAGCACAAGAGTGTTTTGGAAGGTAAGTGGACTCAACTGTGAAGAGCAGGTTCTACTACGCCTGATGCTGCCCAAGATCAACTAGGATGAGAACTGCCTTTGGACTTGGTGACATGAAGGCCACTGGGACTGAAACAAACACTCAAAAGTTATTGTCATGGAGGAGCTTGTACAATGTCTGACAGGACTCAAGAGAGAGCAGGAGGAGGTGGCATTATCCACAGCTCTGCAGAAACAGGAGCAGAAGAGTGGGATGTAGGTGGAGAGGTCTTCTCTCCTCCCCTCCCTCATTCTTTAGAGCGAAGTTGTTGGATCATGTTGTAATTTTACATGATTAAGTAGAGAGGGACAGGGAGGAGGGGAGGGGAGCTGGCCAGCCTTGTTGTCCTAGTTGACTGCTAAACCTGCACGGGGAAGACACAGCATTATTCCTCTTCTTTCCTCATGTTGCATGAGTTCCATGAACTTTTCTCCCCTACTCCTTGGATGAAATTTCAGGTATCCCTAGTCTTTCTACACTTTTAAATAATAAAAGGTCCTCGGGCACATGGAGCATTAAATGTGCATACTCCATTGTAATAGTCACAGCTCCCATCTTGTCTTGTTGAGTGCTTCTCCTGTGACAGTGACAGGCATTGCTGGCTTGGAGAGCATCCACAAAGAGAGGTTTCTTCTCTCTTTCCTCACACTACTTTCCTCCTGCCGTACAGCTGGCTGCTACCTTCGGCTGCTCACCCATTGAGCAGCCTTACCAGGGAAGATCTTACTGGATGGAATGGTTGTGATCTGGCTTCAATCTGTCCTCAGGGTGTGATACGTGTCTGAAACTGATGCTCCATAATGTGCTTCTGCTGATTGACTACAATGTCCCCCACTCTAGGCAATCCCCCTAAGAGTGGTATGTTTGAGGCTGGCTATCCCTCCTAGCAATGTGGTCTGCTCAACCTGCTTTTCCTCCCAGCCTTTGGGAGGTTTGCCCCTCTGTTGGGACCATACCACTTCCCCATCGTTTTGGATGGGGTCCCTTTTAACACATCCCCAGCTGGCTCCCTTGTGCTGGACACACACACCTTGCCCTTGCCTTTGGTGGATATACATCCTGCTGCCAAAGCAGCCCTCATGTTTTACTCTCCTATATCAGATATTGTAGTTAATCTTCTCCTCTTTCTAGATCACACCTCTCATTCTTTCTACCTCCATTTTACATCCCCAGAGTGACTCTTAAGACAAGTTTTACAAGCTCTTAGCAAACACAGCACAGGTGGTCTGGTCTCCAGGGCCTCTTCAAAACTCCAAGCCAAGAAGATCCCGATTGCAAGATCCTGTTACATGTAGCTAGAATGGAGATGGTATATGGTGCAAGAAGAGGTGAACAGAGGACTAAATAAATTAACCTTTCCCCCCTAGGCACTGGCAGGGGAGGGGGTGATCAGAGGTTTCCCGGGCAGAGTCCCAATTCAGAAAATAGTAATCAATTTCTGGACGTTGGACCTTCTAATATTGTATAATATTCTAATATTACTCAAGTGAAATTATTAAATGAAAGACCTTTTGAAATGAGACAGACATATACAAATTTGAGCCATCATAAAGTATTAAAATTACTAAGATATTCTCATCTTATTTGTGTTATAATAACCAACCTTCTTCACTACTCACCAGTACATATACCTACATATATCCTTCCCCAGGCACTTTTTGCAGGTAAACCTATCTCTTATTTAGTATTAGAATTCTGAGCTCTCTAGTTCCTAAGACAAGACTTTGTGAGTACTTCTGTCTTAACCCAGTATAATCAGTTTTAATGCTTCATGGACAACTTATACAAAATGAGACAGTAGCATGAGATAAATGTCCAAGTTTAAGGAGAAAATGAAATAAGCAATTATTCCATTAAAGATGATATTTTATTTTTGTCCTGATTAAATCATCTTTAACCACCTGGCTTCAGTTCAGATAAAGTTCAGCATCTCTAGGGCAAGTCTAATGGCCAGCAGTAGAATGTTCTATGATTGACTCATTAATTTATTGCTGTGCTTGTTAAATGACCAGCTGACTGGACCACGTGCTGGAAGGAAATATGAATGGTAGCACAGGAAGCACCACTCACCAAATAAAGGAATGGAAAATAGCTAGGTTTGAGTTCACTTTAAAAATGAACTTTCAGGCCAGCTTGTTGGTACACACCTGTAATCTCAGCAGTTGGCAAAGCTCAGGCAGGAGGATTGCAAGTTCAAAGCCAGCCTCAGCAACAGCGAGGCACTGAGCAGCTCAGTGAGACCCTGTTTCTACATAAAATATGAAATTGGGCTGGAGATGTGGCATAGTGATTGAGTTCCCCTGAGTTCAATCCCCAGTTCTAAAAAAAAAAAAAAAAAGGAACTTGATATTTTTCAACAAATACTTATGAAGCAACTTCCATTCATTCATTAAATAAAAATACTGAATGCCCAACTAGGTTCTAGGCTCTGTGCTACACACTGGGGATGCAAAGAGTGTCAATCATCTCTATCTTAAAGAAGTGATAGAACTCTCTAGCCATGGAATGGGGCTATCTAGTGAGGTAATCCTTAGCCATTATTCAAGATGGACTACTGACCCCATGTTTCAAAGGCTGAGAAAAAATCCTTTCCTTGATTTCTTAAAGGATACCTACCTATGTGTCTAATCTATCTCCCAAATCTCTAGCACATATCATAGTCACTAGAGAAATTTAGAGATATATCTCCTTTAAGATCAGGAACAAGAGAGCGTTTTTTTGTTTGTTTGTTTGTTTTTACCACCATAGTGTTCAACATAATTCGGAAATCTCTGGCAAACACAATTAGATGAAATTCAGCAGCAGCAACAACACAAAGGCATAAAGAAGAGAAGAAAAAATCTGCAGATGATATGCTCTTATAGATACAGTTCATACTGTCTTCTTTGCCTGGACCACTTTTTTTCTAATTAAACTCTTAAGATGTTGGGACTTTCAGAAGTATATAGTGAGCATCCCAATATTGGATCACCCAGCTCTCTAGTTAATCTGTTACCATGTATGACAAGAAAAGCACTTGTCAATGTGATGAATTTAAAGATTTTGAGATGCTGAGCTAATCCTGGCCTGTTTGGGTGGGCCTTCAAATGGTCATAATTGTCCTGTGAGGAGAGAGGCAGAGGGAGATGTGACCACAGAAACTAAGCTTGCTTTGGTTGCACCCATGAGTCAAGGAACACCAGCAACCCCCCAAACTGCTAGCTCTGGAAACCCCAGAGGGAGCCAGCTCAGTGAAACCAATTTTTAGACTTCTAGCTTCCAGAGCTATAAAAAATAGATATGAATTATTTCAAGCCCCACAAGTTTGTGACAATTTGTTACAGTGGCAACCATAGCTTCCTGGCTTCTGATAAAGAAAAATATGATCAGTTGTATAGTGTTTAATACCCGTTCCCCACTCCCCCCGACCAAATCAGTTCAGATTAAACAATACTTTCTGAAGCAATGAACTGTAAAACATGTTCTCAAGTGGTATTTTATAAGGGGCACAATAAGTGACATATTAACTTACCAGAATGGCAATACCAAACACAGATTGACCTTCACACGGCCTGCTGCTCCTGCCTTCCTTCCTCCTGACTGTACCTCTCCTTCCTCCCTTTCTACTTTCTTTCCTTTTTTGATAATTTTAGACTTTATGTTAAAAACTGATTTCACATTTCCAGAAAGGTTATAAAAATAGTACAAGGAATTCCTGTATATGCTCACCCAGATTCCTCCAGTGTTTTGCAGAAGCATTCTGTTCTTGTTAAACAAACACACACATGTACGAGTGTACATATTTTTCTGAAGCATTTCAGAGTAAGTTGCAGATATAATGCCCATTTACTCCTAAACACTTCAATGTGCATCCTATAAAAACAAGGATATTCCCTTACATAACCATAATACCATTATCCTGTCAGGAAATAAACATTGATGTAATTCTATTATCTAATTGACAGACCTTATTAAAATTTCTTCCATTTTCCACTAAATATTCTTTATAGTAAGAATTTTTTAAAAAGGTTCTCTAGGATACAATTCAACATCACATATGCCCTTCAGTTGTCACATCTCTTTGACCTCATTTAATCTCCATCCCTCTTTGCATCTGTCTTTATCTTTCATGACCTTAGAATTTTTAAAGAGGCAGATTGGTTTTTAGCTCCCTCCATTTGGGTTTCTGACATTTCCTCATGATTAGATTCAGGGTAGGCATTTTGGACAGGATGATGCTTGTGTCCACATGACTTCTTCTTTGGAAGACCTTCAGTAAGAGCCAAGGGCAAAACATATAAAGCATTTTATATAAAACTCTAGTGATTGGTGTTTGCAGAAAAAAGTTTCTCTCCTGTAAATTCCATCTGTCCCAGGGATGCCTGTGAGCATGCTGCTCTCTTTCATCTCTCTGCTCACATGGCTTATCACAGAAGATGGGGCAAGAGAGCTAGGAAGCTTATATGGCATCTGCCCTGCAATATCAGTGGTCTTCTTTGCCAAGAAAGTGCTACTGATTTAATCTTCCATGCATCTTTCAAAGGTCTCTGCATCTCTCCATGGCCCTCACCATATCTCAGGCAAGCTACTATGATACCCCCTCTCTCCTGGACTCCCTCTGTCCCTCTATCTGGTCTCTTGACATCCACTCTGGCGTCTCTCCAATCTGTTTTGTAAGTCCAACTATGTAACTTATTATGCTTGACACCTTTTAGTTTCTCTTAAAAGACCAAACTTCTACATAAGGCTCACAAGCCCAGCATGTAAGCTTCCCCTTTGCTTCTCCAGTTTTAACTTGTACCCCCTTTCCTTCCTGCCCCACCCCACAGCTGCCAATTTCCCTCCCATTACCCAGCTGTACTCTCCTCCCAGTTTTCTCCAATCACTGACCACAGCCACACACAAGCACCACAGTCCCCCAGTGACTCCTTTCTTAGTCACTTCATCAAAATCTCTCAGCTCAAATATCACTACCTTACAGGAGCCTTCCTGGTCTCCCAAGCTGTACCAGGGGCATGGCTATATGTTCTCATGGTGGGTCCTCTGTATACACATGCCTATACCATACCCACAGAGGAATGTATAAATCATGGGAACATTTTAAAGACTGGTAAGTCTGTCCTTTACCAATAATTGCCATGTTTCCAACGCTGCTCCTGAATGTATCCTTTCTCTCAGTAGCCAGCACCCCAGGGTTCTGATATCTATGGTAATAATTCTCTTGTTTATCTTTCTAGGCTTACTGCTTTCAGGAATTCCTCAAATGTACTATCTCTTTTGCTTTTTTTTAAATAATTTCTTATGACTCGAATAATTCTGTTCATCATTTTTTCATTCCTTGTTTCTTCAATTAAAATTATTTGATATATCTTTGTGTTATGTAGATATAGTTTTTCTACTTAAACATGTATACCACTGCATGAATGCATTGAAATTCAGTTATTCATTCTACTTATAATGGAAATTTGGGACTATTGTGAAGAATGACATTACGACTACTCCCTGGGCATACTGATGCATAGGTACAATTGTTTTTACCTAGGAATGGAACTGGTGGAGTGTTGAGCCTGTTTATTTTCCAAAGTGATTGTACCAATTCACACTTCCAGGAGCAGGGCAGAGAAGCAAAGCATTTGTCAAGATCTGTAGTAACTATACATGATTGTGATGTTTGGCTTGGAATCTACATCTTCCACTAGACTCTGAGGTCTATGTCTGCTTCTGCTTACTATTTTCAATCTAGTGCCCAGCTCACAGTAGATTTTCAAAACAACTGACTGAATAAAAGGTGGCATATGGGTAAGAACGCTTAAGTTTTCCGGATGTGAACATAGATCTATGTATGGACTCCAAAATCCATGTCATTTCTACTGTACTACATACTCCTTACTGCACAATGGGGATAATCATTTGTGTCCCACTTATTACTTCCCAACTTAATAATCACTAGTAGTAATCAAGTGAGATTATAGATGTCAAGCCAATGAACATGGGGTACTAATTAAATGTTGCCTATGTTCCACTACTGTGCACCTGGACCCAAATGTTCACAGATGGGGTGTATGAGAGATGGTTGTCAATGGCAAATGCTTTGTGAATGTGTGTGGATTAAGATTTCTTTGTGGAGGAAGATGGGGTTTCAAATATCACTACAGGGAAACCGAAGACACCAATTAATGCTTTCACATCCAAACTGCACCTGTGTCCTAAATTATCCACTACCACAAACAAAAGAAGCTCACTCCAAATTCTGATCAGAACAAACACTTTTAAGTGCTTTTACCCAGGTGGCATCATCTTTCATGTGTGCCCAGGCTCAAGGAAGAGTTGGGTAGAGAGCTGGATTAAATACTGCACTTAGGCTCAGTGCTGTGGGTTCAGAAGTAAACTCTGACTTCCTATTTACCCTGAAAGATCTTAGGCCTCTGTGGTTTCCTGTTGTGTCCTGATGTGTCTGCTTTGGTTTCTGGGTTTGTCTGTACTGAGCTCCAGACAGGGTCTCTCATGTTTCATGAGAAAATAAAAAATCCACAATCTTTAATTGTCAGCAGATTCTACCAGGTATTCTGTGCAAGCCACAGCTTCTCAGAATGTCTGTATCTAGGCCTTCTAAGAGATAGCTTCTTTGAAAGGATGGAGATTCAAGAGACTTTCTCCTGTGTCCCAAACCCTTCAGAGATTGCTTGAATCTCCAATTTAATTTCCTTGGTATTATATTAATTTTTAGATTTTATTTTTCATTATTTACTTCTCTTTTACAGTCATCAACCACAATTTTAGAATATCATTTATGTATGTGGTGCTTTTCTAGGCACTGAAGAAACAATGATGGATAGATTTAATTACTACTCTGAAGACATTTAAAACAGTTTTCCTGAAAATCCTCAATTATAATCACCTAGGTACACATCAAAATTACAGATTCTGGGAATGGAGGGTGTAGCTCCACATGTGCAAGGCCATGGGTTCAATCCCCAACACCAAGTAAATGAGTAAATCGGTAAGTAAATTAAATAAAATTAAAGATCTTGTTTCCCAGCAAGACTCAGGGAATCAGTACCTGTGGGGTTGGGATCTGAGGGACAGCATTTTTAAAAATTACTTATTTGTTCTAATTTGTTATATAGATAGCAGAATACATTTTAATTCATGGTATACGTGTACTATACCGCACAATTTTTCATGTCTCTGGTGGTACACAAATTAGAGTCACACATTTTTAAAAGAAGATACCCAGGTACTTTATATGCACATTATTTGAGAACTACTGGCTTGCAGCTTAAGGAAGAATTTAGTCACAATGGCAATTTATGGCATGGAACCAGAAGATCATCCTGTAAAGAGCCAGACTTTCACACTAGTTGTGGGATCCTTCGATTCAAGCAAATAAAGATGAACAAACTAAGGATGCAATGGAAATGGCTCAGGGTTTGACTGGCTATGTATCTGAGTCTCAGCCCTAGCTCTATTAGCTGTGGGACATGGGACAAATCACTAAGTCTCTTTGAGCCTCATTTTAGAAAAGAAAACAACACTTCTCTGACACTCTCACTTTGTTTATTCTGAGGATTAAATTCCATAGAGTATTTTACATACTCTAAGGCACCATGAAAATGTTCTTTCATGATCACAAAATCTTTTGTAAATAAGAAAATAATTAAGCCACCCCCCTAAGGTTTCTCTAAAGCAGTGAGAACTACTTGGTCTCTCAATCTTCCCCAGCTTTGCTCCTGGGACCTATTTCTCTTAATATTATAGCTATAGATGATGTGGCTCCTTCCAGGATCCAGCAGCTTTTTTCAAAAGCACAGCTCAAAATTGGACCCAGTCCTGAGGTCAGCAGTGGCATATGTTTTTGGTATTGAGTTAATACTTTCAAGG
Source organism: Urocitellus parryii (assembly GCF_045843805.1). Lineage (NCBI taxonomy): Eukaryota > Metazoa > Chordata > Mammalia > Rodentia > Sciuridae > Urocitellus > Urocitellus parryii. The sequence continues at coordinate 41,946,490 of NC_135541.1, read as the reverse complement.
AATGGATAGAAAAGACCATGTAAAAGTCTATAATCTCTCTGACCTCAAATCCATCACCTCTTCAGGAGGCAAGTTCATCTGTTGAGATATTTTATGATGCTGACACCCTCTAATGATGTTTAACTTTTGTTTAATCTGAGTGCATTAATATTATTCTTTATTCTGATATAAAAATGGTTACTGCATCCTTTTTTGCACACAACTATGATTTTTGTCCATTTAGGGATTCTAAAATTAGTCTCAAATATTTGTTGTGAAAATGAGAAATTCCATATACAGAATACCCAGGAAAAAAAACTAGCACATGCTAAGTATTCAATAAATCCAGCCATTGTTATTCTTCCGTATACAGATGACATGTTCCCGATTCATCTTGAACTGTTGTCACAATGAATTTCTCTTCTTTACAAATCATGCATAAACCTAAGCATCCTTTTATTTTTTGAGTATTTCTCTTTTTTAGATTGAAATTTTATATCCTTAAACTTGTGATGTGGTGTTTACTATCTATTTCACTAAGGATACATTGCCAGATCTCTTTAGGTTAACTTGATTATAAACCCCATGCTGAATGTTTAGTATAATTCCCTAGAGAGAGAGCATTAAAGCATTTTCACCAACTGCTCTAGGAGTTAAAGCTTGTAGGAAAGACAAGAATGAAGGATCCTGTGCTAGAGGGCTATGAAGGCCCAGAGGTGGCACAACCAATTCAACATGGCACTGGGACGGAAGACGCTTCATGGAGGTGACACCTGTTCTAGGACTTTGGGGAAGTCACACACTAATGACAGTGTAATCTCTAATAGTATAGGCTCTGAGATTCCTGTACTTTGGTTCAAACTCAGCTGCACCACTTCTTAGCTCCGTGACCTCTCTAAGCCTTAGTTTTCTCATCTGAATGCTGGGATCATAATACAATGAGAAACTCTTCATAGAGTTTGCTAGAAGTAACAAATGACATAGTAAATGCTCAGTAAATGTGTGTTATAAAGACCATGATTTTTGTAATGATGCTACTCAACAGATAGAGGGGAGATGTGTTCATTCTGGGCAGAGAAAACAACATGTCTAAAGCCAGACTAGTGGAAAAGCATAAGTTCTTTCTAAGAAGAGCAACTGTAAGTCTAGTATACTTCTTCCATTTGCAAACTCCAAATATAAAAAGGCTTTTTTTTTTTTTGTACTGGGGATTGAACTCAGGGGGACTTGACCACTGAACCACATCCCCAGGCCCCCCCCCCTTTTTTTGTATCTTATTTAGAGATAGGGTCTCACTGAATTGCTCAGTGCCTTACTAAATTGCTGAGGCTGGCTTTGAACTCACAATCCTCCTCTCTCAGCTTCCCCAGCTGCTGGGATTATGGGCTGTGCCACCACGCCCAGCACATAAAGGTTTTTAATGATTCATTTGATGATAAAATCTGATAGGAATAGATCAAGCCATTTAGCATTACTTAACCTGCTTGGTGTGAATATTCTCATATTTTACTGTAGAAATATTCATGCTTTCGGTTATGGGTGGTACCAAACACATACACATACACACACACACACACACACACACACACACACACACACACAAGCACACGACTGTCTAAAATTTGCTCATTCTTTATTCTAAACCATGTCTTGCCTCAGAGAATTTAGATAAGGGTTGTGCAGGCGCCTGCTAGGACATATGGTAAAAGATGAGGGATGAGGTGAGAGGTGGGTAAGACCAGATCATGCAAGGTTTTCTGTACACAGCTAGGATTCAGGAAACTTGTCAGGCGATTTGACTGGGAGTGTGAAGCCATGCAATTTAGTTTTCAGAACCACTTTCACTGTGAATTGATCCAGGTAGATAGGACCATGCAAACTGGTGTCCTGTACACCACAGAAAAATGAATTCTTTTTGTAGGCTTCCCTTTTATTTATGAGTCATGTCCTAATGCCCAAGAACTGTAGCCCTGTCTTCCAACATCATAGCAAATCTCACAGCTAGGAGTGGTATGGAAACCTGAGGAACATTCAGTTAATTTTATGATGTAGCCAGATGATAGGAGCATAAGTCATAAAGACCCTGAGACTGGTCTGTGTGAAGTAACACTGGACAGCTGATCAATTATTGGGTCGGTCAGTCTATCAAGGAGAGAAGCTGAAGTCTCACCAAAGACTGCTTAGTTTACACGTGGTATCTTCCTTCAGCTGCACAGTCCATCACTCCTGAGAAATCAAACTTGTATGGTATAATTTGTTCTTCAGTAAACCTTTAAGGTTGCTATCTAATATTGTTTTATCTGTTCTTCTGCCCATGTATTCATCCAACTTTTATTGGACATCTACTGTGTGTCAGGTATTGTGCTAAGTGCAAATAAATGGAAATGTCATTGTGTTGTGATATCCTTCTGTTGTTACCTCCCCATATAATTGGGGCCATATGCTGGTATCACCCCATAGCATTATCTAAAAGATGGGTACTGAATCCATCTATATTTCAAACATCACTAAACTCAGTTTTCTACAAGTTTTGAAGATACACTGTAGGAGTTAATTTATACAAGGTGTCTATTATCTTTTAAATAAAAAAAAAACTTAAAAAAATACATGCTTCAATCATCAGTTAAGTGGCAAAGTAGAAACCACCCCTACCTTGTTCCTGGGGCAAAAACCATGAAAATGTAATTAGCATATGAAAAAGAGGCACCTGGAGTACACAGAGAGTATGGAGGGGATGTAAAAATGAGGGGCAACAAGGCAAATTAACGAAACCTCTGAACTTAGAGTATGTAGCACTCAATAAGCTCATGTGTGTTGAAACACTAGGCAGGTGTGTGATGCTCAGTGAATGACAGTTCTACAATGATTGTCTTCAGCCTTGGATTTATCCGCACTGCACCTCTGGAAACGCACAGATCCTTCTATGACTGCTGGGGAATGCTCAACAGCCACAGAATCAGTCACCCACACAACAGATGAGTGGTAAATAGGAAAAGGGAAAAAAGTCAATGTGGTTTTCATTTCATGCTCTTCTACACAAATACAAAATGTCTTCGTGAGTTGGGAAGTCAGCTCCATGTTTTCAACTTGCCTAATTCAGCACTTGACCATACAGCAGCAGGGAAAGGGGGGAGATGAACTAGGGAGTCACATAAATACTCTCTTCCTAGGGGATGATAGTGACAGTGATGCTGTTTATTTTAATTGTTATCATTAGGCTGGTGGCCTCTTGAAAGGCAATGGTTTGGGAGACTGGGGAGAAAGGAAAGTGGGAGCACTGTGGTCTAGCTGTGGCCTAGCCCAAACTCTGCAGTTTTCATCAGGCTTTGGAGAAGATGAGACTTGTAATCACTCTCCACAAATGACACATACACTCAGCCAAGCCATCCACAGCCTGTCTCATCTTTCTGCAAGGAGTTCAGAGTAGGAGCTCCAGAATCCAGCAGCCTGTGTTGCAAACCTATCTACATGACTTATTAGCTACGTCACCTTGGGGAAGTAGTTTGTATCTCTCAGTCTCAGTTTCAGTCCTTATAAGTGGATAGGATAATAGTGATAATTGTATAACTTTATTAGGGTTTAAAAACACTTCCAAATTTGTTAGACTGTGAGAAGCAGACAGTAAATATTAGCTGTTAATGTTACTGCTGCTAATTTTCCTCCACCAAGGCAGTCCTCTACATCCCCTACTTCTCTGTTTCCTTGGGAGGAGAACATGGTATTCTCCCCTCCCACAGATCATTAGGAGGAAGCTGAAATATGGCTGCCCCACTGACTCTTTCCTCTCCTTCCATCACTGTTCCAGGCAAGTTTTAGTACTCTGCAGAGGGTTGGGCTCAGGACAGATATTAGGTAGACTCAAGCCAGAAGCTCTTGTTTCTGACCTTCTGAGAGGCTCTATTGTGATCCTGGTGGGCTTTCAGAAACGTGGGGCCAGAGAGCCCTGCCCAGTTTCTTTAGCAATGGAATGGATGGATGGCATAGCAACATAACTGTTTGAAAAACTGTGAAACTGCTTTCCAAAATGGTTGCACCATTTCATATTCTGCCAGTGGCGTGTGAAAGTTCTAGTTCCCCATGTTCTCCCTATGGCTTCAACTATTCTGGTAAGTGTACACTGGACTCACTGTGATTTAATTTTCATTTCCCTTTTAAATAATGATGTTGAGCATTCTTGACTCTTCTAACAAACAGACCATGTCCAGTGTCCTCTGTTTTAGGGGAATGTTTTCTTCAGATGGTCTGAGGCAGATCTATTGTGCCATTTGAGAAATGACCTAAAGAACACAGTTTTAACAATGTGGCACATTCTGAAAGGAGGCTTCTCTCTGGCTGGAGCCCAAAGACACTGGGGTTGCAGACTCCCAACTCTTTTCCCAGCCAAGCTGAGGTCAAGATATGGAGCCAGTCAACCTAAGTGCATCTTATGAGCTCCAGGGGGAGGAACTCATGCCCACCTTTCAAGGCACAGGGTAATGGCAGGGTGAGGGATAGGAGGGGAATGAGGATGGAACATTCCAGATACCTACCTTGGTGGAGGAATGGTGAGAGTAGAGAGTGGCTCATTTCTTACTGAAGTCACACTGACTTAAAACTGTTCAGTTAAAATCTTACTTCCCAGACAGGCCAAATGAACTACATAAATTCCCTGGTGGGGGAGGGCAGAGGTTGGTGATGGGGAGGATAGGCTCATTGCACCTTAGATTGGGGGGGAGGCTTCTCTCTGTCAATCAGGACTCATTCAACAGAAATAGGGGATGAATGATGACCCTAGTGGATGAGAAAGGAGTGAGAGAGACTTGAGAAAATACAAGCACTTGCACACTTCCCTCAGAAAAGCTATCCAGCAGTGTGGCCACTAAGCATCCACTGTGCACCCAGTGCTGCACTAGACGGGATGGGCCCAGAGAAAGCACAGGAATCATGGACCCTCTAAGCAAGTCAGCTTCATCTGACATATAAGGATATATGTATCACAAGAGCTACAGAATCTACTGAAGAAGGAAAAAAGTGTAAATGAATATTTATTAATTGCCTACTGTGTACTGTTTCAAAAGTGATTTTAGGGATGTATTTAGAATAGTGTCTATGATAATGTATGAACTATATAAATGACTGAGGATACTATTGCTATTGTTATTCCCCCCTGCCCACAGTGTTCTCTTTAGTTTTTTAAAAAGCTTTATCTAGCTATAGTGAGCATTCAATAAACTGTACATATCTAAAATGTCTGACTTGATGCTTTAACACAACATATCCAATGAAGATATAACCAGAATAAAGACAAATATGTACATCATTTCCAAATCTTTCCTGTAATTCTACTGTAATTCTATTCTCTTGGTCCTCATTATACCCATTCCCCCATTCGAGGTAACCACTATCACCCATGTGATATGTGTCATTATGTGTTTGCATTTCCTAGGCTTTAAAATAATGGGTCTGTATAGTTTCTACTCTTTTTTGGGGGGAGGGGGTCTTGCTTCTATTACTTAAGATTATTATTGTAATCTTATGATTAATCTATTTTATACCTTTGAGATGGTTTGAGTATAGAAAGTGTGTCTCATGTGTTGAGAGCTTGGTCCTTAGTGTAGCAATGTTAAGAAATGTGAGACCTTTAAGAGGTGGGTCCTAGTGGGAGGTCCCACTGGCCCCTTCCCATGCTCCCTCTTACCTCCTCTCTCCCTCTCCCTCCCCCACCCTCATGTCTCCCTCTCCCCTTTCAATATAATGACATCTGCTATTTGGTGACTCAGCCAAAGAAGTCCTCACCAGAGCTGAGCCAAAACCAGCTAGTACCATGCCCTTCAACCTCCAGAACTGTGAGCTAAATGAACCTCTTATCTTATAAAATACAGAGCCTCTGGTATTTTGTCATCTTATGTATTTTGTGTCCCAATCCCAGATTCAACCTTGTGCAAGACATCATGATTCTCTTTATTGGATCAGGGTATTAGAAACAAGATCAGGGCATGGGGTGTTCTGTTACCCACATTTAACAAATGAAGAAACTGAGATACTAAATGAAGTATCTACTAAATGCACAGTCAGTAACAGGGCTAGCACAGGGGCCCACATCTTAGAGATAACAACACTATATTTAATATTTAATGACAACACTATATTTAGTATTAATCAAAGGCCTGATTAGTACGTCTTATGTTCAAGTATACTGCTAAACTATTTACAGAGATTACTCAATTTAATTTTTGACATAAATTTATGGAAAAATACTTTGCCCACATTTAACAAATAGAGAAACTGAGGCACTAAAAGATAAAGTATCTACCTAAATTCACAGTTAGAAATAGGGCTAGCACAGGGGCCCACTTCTTAGAGATTCCATGGCTGTGCAGTGACAGAATCACTAGCTGTATGTTCACATTAAACCCTCATTTCTAAATACACCTAAATAGGTGCAGCAATACTCCACAGCTCTCCTCAGGCATTGTTCTGCACAAGCCTTACCCCCTCCACGCCCCTCCCGGCTCTACCACAGGGTTTGCCCCCGACCCGACACCTAGTTGGAGGACAAGCTGCCAAGTTCCAACCTGACCTGACAGCTCCAGAAGAGGTGTGCTGGAGCAACAGGGATCATCTCCATCTGACCCTGCGACTTTTCAACCTCTGGCTAACCCCTGCCGCGTGTTATCCTGGGTTTTGGTGACTTGGTAGTAATTAACTTTGAATAAGCAGCTCTGCTTTCATGGAGTTAAAAAAAGAACAGCATTTTTTCCTTCTTAATTAAATCATCCCTGAGGAAGATGAATGTGCAGCCCACACTTGTATCTTCTAAAATATCAAAGGCCTGATTAGTACGTCTTATGTTCAACCTCAGGCTTTTCTTCCAGATTCCTGGAGGTAACAGGAACCTAGAGGTAGGGACCTTTTAAGTATTTACCAATACTCAATTACTGCTTGCTCATTCATTCACTCATTCATTCATTCATTCCTTTTGGGTAATCTGAAAAGAGCAACTTGGATCAAGCATAAATTGTCTCTGGGAATTTTGTCTCAATTAACCCACTGAATTGGAAACACCAGAAGTGAGCAGACACCAAGAGAATTCTTTAGGTCATGTTGAAACCACTTTTTGGTGAGTTCTGTTTGGCAATTTTTTCCTGACAGTGGTGGTTTTATTTGCCAGAACCACAACAAAGGGGGTCCTTGAGTTTCCCTGGGAGTGTTTCTCCAACCTGCACCTCCCCTAGACCTCACAAAGGTGTGATTGTTGCTGGCATGCTGGCTCCCAGCACCTGAGGGAGATCAAAGGCACTCTCTGTTCCCAGCATGACCACAGTCTCGCCCTCATGACATAACATTAAAGCTAGTGATTAATCCCCTTGGCCCAGAAGGTCCCTTCCCACTCCCAAGTACAAAGCAGGGTGGGGGTGGGGGCTATTATTTCCAGTATAACACGACATAATAAACTGGCATTTTATGGCCCTTATTCATTGCAACCAACTGCGGCTGCCCATCAAATTCGTTAAAGCCCAAACAGTTGCTTCATGTGAGCATTTTATGTCACTGGGAAACTTTCATAAGAATCCCCGCCATTTCAGTCTCCTGGTGCCAGGTACAGATGGAGCTAATACAGGCTCTCCAACAATCCTGCAAGACTGGCACCACTCCCCCAACTTGATGGAGGAAGAATCTGAGTCTCAGAGAAGTTAAGAGGCTCACTGGGGTCATGGGGCCAGCAAGTGGATAAGCAAGAGTTCCTGTGCACATGATGACCTGTGTGCCCCTGTTCCTCACTCCTCTATGGCCATGTGGTGAGCAGGCACAATACAACAGGGCATTATGGAGTGTAAACATTGGAACAATGTACAGCAAAATTTAAGTTCTTAGTTCCAGAATTTAATGTCTTTGTGACCTTGGGGAAACCACTAGTATCATCCCATGAAGAGACAGGCTAAGAAGTGGAGCCTCACAGAGTCACCTATATTCATCTGCTTTTGATTAGAAACCTGAAGAGAGTGGAGTAAAAATGCTTGAGACTTAGATTTGACAGGAAAAGCCAGATTCAATGTGTCCCAGTGAAAATAAGGGATGAGTTAAGTAGATTTAAACTGGTCATCAGTGAAGACAAGGGAACAAGTGTAGACCCATATCAAGGGAAGTAAGAGCTGGATGGCTGTTTGGGCACTATAAATCGGAAGAGAGTTTAGGCCTCTGTGGATCTCTGATTCCAAGACAGCTAAGTTTTACCACAGGATGCTGAAGGGGAAGAAGGATGTGGGAACTTCTAAACTTGGTTAAAGAAGTTCCATTTAATGCCTCACCTAGAGTCTAAAGAAATACAAAGAAGTATATTTGCTAAAGTCCAGCCCAAATGCCACCGCAGGAGGCCTTCTGTAGCCCTGGATGCCTCCTGGCAGTCAGTCACTGCCTCCTTCCTGCCCGATAGCAACAGGGCTGATAATCAACAACCAGCCTTCCAAGGGGCTCATGCACCTGAGCACTCACACTGCCTCGTTCCAGCCTTGTTCCAGCCTCCTACTGTGAGGGACTTCCATCAGACCCCACAGATTGCAGGTGAGGAATCTGAGGGAGTTGAGTACTTTGCCTTTGGACCCATGCTTAGGAAGGGGGAAAGTGGGACTGGAAACCAATCTGGCTGGCCCCACTATCTTGACAACATGGGAGGCCATAGAATGCAAAGTGCCAGAGCATGACCAAATGATCAGTATCCTGAGTTCAACCCAAACCTATTTGGGTCTTCATATCACATTGTAATATCTGTTACAACTCTATCTCATCCATGGGTGGGCCTATGTCTTCCTTATGCCACAGAGTTTAGCACAGGCAGGATGTAAGAGCAGGAATCAGTAAAAAAGTAACTGCATAGATATTTACTCAAAGCATCTACTAATAAAAGAGGCTCAGTGGTCCCTACAGTCCCTGAACAGCTTCACACAGCACATGATTTCCTCCCTAGCTACAGACTTCCGGCTCTGGGCTGCGTCCCACTCTACTCTCAGGCTCATCTCCCTGCTCCTCCCCCTCTTTCCCCCTCTATTGTACTCATCTGGGAAAAATCCAGAGAGTCGTCTATCTCAGTTTAACAGAGTAATGACTTTTAAATAAAAATATGGTAGAAATGGGTACTTATCGAAATGGAATGCTTTCAGACTCATGCATTTAAAGAAGATATAAATTTTAGGGCAGGCACTAAATTTTAACTGCAATCTTGGAGAAAGCCTTTCCATTAATTCATGGAGAAAAATTAACAAAGTGAAAATTGCTTATCAGTGTTCTTTTGAAGTCATGATACGCAGCCTAATTCTATAGATCATCAGGACGCTCCCAGGGAGATGGATTTATATTGATGGAGAAAGGGCTCAGCAGCCAAAGAAAACAGACACCCCCACCTTGCCAGGGACGAGTCAGTTGCCCCTGAAAGAGAGATGGGTCTGGGAGAGCGAGGCTTTGCCCTCGTGGACCCTACTTCACTCCTTTTGCCTGGGTTCAATGGCCAGGGTGGATTCAAAGGCAGACTCAACCCTTTCATGCTTTTTAAGACTTTGGCCCCTGGAAAAATAGCAGGCAAATATTAGCAAGGTTGCAAGAGGGAGGACCAGGCTTCTGGCCAGACACGCATAAGGGGGCAGGAGGGGAAACTGGGAAAAAGAGGAGCAGAGAAAGAGCTAGCAGCTCAGTATCTCCCCCTGAGTTGCCTCCCACCCTACACGGTGGCTTTGCCCTTGTGCCCCACACTCACCCCCATGTGACAAGAAGATGTTCCACAGATGACAGCCAGCCGTGACGTCACTGGCTGTCCCTCACAGATGAGGCCATGACCCCTCACATCTGCTCCAATCACTCCTGTGAGAAAGTAAAACCACAAAATCATCTTTAAAAAAAAAAAAAAGGGAAGGAAGGAAAGAAAGTTAAAACAATCATAAAATACCTTTTAAAAGCCAAGCAACATAGAGGAAGAGTCTCGTGTGTAGACCAATTTCAAATACAAACCAAAAGGGCATACTCCTCTACCATAGGAAAACTAGAAAACTCGTTCTGTTCCTGCTTTGCTCTGGTCCATGCATGGCATGTGACAGTTAACTGTACCTATTTACAAATTAAAAACAGTGGCTGTCCATTGTCTTGTGCTCACTAAATACCAGCACTAGGCTGTATATTTAACCGGTGTGATCTCATTTGAGATTAATACTGTCAAGTGGATGTTATTAATGTTAGAGACAGACATCAGAAAAGAAACCAAGGTCTGCAGAGGTTCAGTGACTTGTCCAGGTGGCATCAGTCATAAGGAACAGAGCCAAAAGGAATCTGGTTTAATGTATCATATGTCAATCTCAAAGAAGGCAAAGCAAAGGTGGTGTTTCATGACTGAATCTCTTCAGCATACTTATTGCAGAGCTCCAGGTGTAAAGAAGAGGGTGACTGAGAGGTAATCCTTTAGTTTAAAGATAGCCAGTAGCAGAGTTTCTCATATGTGGTGGAAACTCAGGCTTTTCCACACAGACTGTATTCCTGATACTTGCGAAACAAGTGAAATTAGATATGATTAGAGTTAGTTAAAGCAATTCTACCTTCATTTATTCAAATATCCAACAAGCACTTTCCATGCAGTAAATGCTATGCCAGGCATGAAGTGGGAGCCATGAGCATGCAAATGTACATAATTACAACAGGAGGCAGGTGAAATAGGCTCGAGGCAGGGCTCAGACGTGGATGCAGAGAGAACAGATCCCGCTGATCTCAACAGCTTCATGCATGGCCTCTCTGTCCTCAGACTCCAATACTATATGCTCTTCTGCACCTGCTCTTCTGTCTGCCTGGGATGCCATTCCCAACTTTCTGCCAGGCTAGCTTCTATTTACTCCTAAATCAGATGTGACTTTCTCAGAGCTTCCATGATCCCCATAGGAGTCTCCCTGTTCAATGTTTTCATGCACCATTGGACTTCCCCAACAGAAGAGGCAGTGGTAGTTTTGAGACATCACATGCTGTGAGCCCCTCTTCTATAATGAAAGCTGCCGGAAGCTGGCACAGCCTTGCTCACATGCTTAGCAGCCCTTTACACCATAGTCGCTAGCTCAGGGCAGAAAGTGAGAGCACAAATGTTTGGGGATTCAAGGATAAAGAAGACAAGGCCCTGCACTCAGAGTGCTTGCAGCCTGATGAGGAAAAGAGAACCCCAAATGATCAGAACACATAGACAGAAGGAACCTTGGAGGCTCCAGGGTTTCCCCAGGCTTTCAGTCCATGTGGAGCTCTGCACAAGTTAGCCAGGTAAAAGCCACAAATTCCTGGATATTGAAGGTACTAGTTGCTCAAGCAAGCAGGTTTTTCTAGAAAGTGGGATCTAGGGGCCACAGACAGTCTTCTTACAGCTTTCTAGATTTTTTTCATTACTTCTTCCAAATTCTACCTTCTGGGTACAGCAATTGGTGCACCTCTGCTATTGTTCAGAGGCCCAGCAGTAGGGGGAAGTACAACTCTTCCAAACTTTCTGTGTTGGTTATAGTAGCAAACAGGCAATTGAGGTCTGAGACTTGAGCCTGCAAGAGTCCTGGGCCCTATTTGTTTTCAGAACAAGCCCCCTGTTCTGCTTGGTATGGGGGGTTGCCCCTGCAGACTGTAGTTCCCAGACTCAGTCAAGGTCGGTCCTGCCAGAGGGCTGGAGGAAAGGGAAGGCCCAAGCAGACCTTCTCTTCCTTCTCTGTCTCAGGTAAAGGCCCAGGAGTGCTGTTTCCTTCTGACTCAGACTCTGCTGGCAGGGTGGCCACCGCCACAGCATCTGCTGGGGTCCACCACTTTCAACACCATCTTGTTTCTTTGACTCCTGCCCTATGGTGGCAGCTGCTCTCTAGCTTCTCGCTCTTTCATCATCTGATCAACATTTTCTATATAAAATTCCCTCTTTTTTGTAACAATAGTAATATCAATAGATGTTGTTGTGGTGGTAGATGTTTTAGAGGTACAGACAGATTTACTTAGGAAAGCAGACACACATTCCAGGAATGTGGGCTCTTTTAAGAGTGAGAGGCTTTTGGGGTAAAGGAAGGAATACACATTCAAGGAGAATGTGGGCCATCGCGAGAGGGAGAAACAGCTGAGATTCCTTTTATAAGCACTTAGAGTGGCTTATGCCTCTCTGGCTGGATCCTGAGTGATAGGTTCCCCATTCAGGACACAAGGAGTTTAGGACAGGAAGAAACTTCAGATATGAGCTAATTTTAACTGAGTTCTTCTTGCATGCTCTCCTTAGACATCTCATTTTATTCTTAAAACAACTTACTAATGTGACTGTTATTATCCTTATTTTACAAATGAAGAAACTGAAGCTTAGAGATGAAAAAAAACTTCTTCAGGGTCACAGAGCTCCCAAGGACAGCACTGCAATTCATATTCAGGCAATCTGACGCCAAAGTATTTGTTCTTCAACATTAAGACTGTAGGTTTGTCTCCAAAACAAAACCCAACATCCAAGCAATTGATGTTTATTATCTACACATCTCAAAGTACTGAGGTCTTAAGCTTCTGATACTGAGATCCCTGACAGAAAAGGGGTTGACTGCTTCTAGCCCACAGTGCTATAAATCAACTTAAGGTTTCCTGAGCAAGGTCTGCATTTATTGGCTCCACTCATAGGTACAGGCAAAGTTAACCTTAGAGGGTCATTCAATTTCTATAGACACTTAAAAATTGAGGAAAATGTGTGGGTAATTTTCTTTTGCTTCTTTTCTGGTTAGCAGACTCCCTGATTGACAGATTCATTGATTGATTTATCCATGCTAAGGACCTGAACACTAGTGAGTTAGGATGAGAGAAGAATGGAATTTGGAAACCTATCTGCTATAGAATAAAGAAAACAACAAAATAACATGATTGCTCTGATACTGAATGCTAAAAAAATAGATGTTTGATCAATGGTAACCATGTCACCATTACCACTACCATCACCAACATCAACAAACCACAAACTTTCTCTCAAGTCAACTGCATTCTTCCTTTGTTTCTGGAAAACATATTAGAGACTGAAGATAGGCTGGATTCTATGCTAAGTCTTTAAATATTCTCTCATTTAGTCTTTACAACAATATCCACTAAAGGTAAATATTCTTTATTCCCTTCAACAGAGGTGGAAACAAAGGGTCAGAGTAACTGGTCCAAGGTCATGCAGATATAGGAAGCAGTGCCAGGATTTGATCTGTTCTTTCTGACTCCAAAGCTCATATTCTTTCTATATTCCCTCACTCTATGATGTTATAATTGTCTTCTAAGAAGGAAATATATTTGGAAATGTCAGTTCACCATAGAACATAATGAATGCACTGGACTAAGAAAAAAATCAGAGTTTTAACCCCAATTCTGCCACAAGTTAGAACTAGTTCCCTTATCTCTACAATAGAAGAATGGATCACAAATGTTCTTTCCTCAGCCATTCTCAATATAGGATATATAGAGTGTGTCTTCTGATATATCAGGTACAGGGGCTCCTCACCAGGAGACAAGAACAAAAAGTCCCTCTCCAGATGCTGATTATCCAGTCCCAAGTCAGGTTTGCACAGCACCAGCAAGAGGCAGGCTTGCCCAGGTTCCCTCCTGGGAGGTTCTTGACGCTCTGCCTATCATTGCCCCTGATTCAATAGCAGTAGGTGGGCGATGCTCCCGGTGACCACATGAATCCAGGAGCTGACAATCTCATTTTTCTTGTGTCCCTCTAGAGCCTGGAGGGGCTAAAACAGGCCCATGAATGAGCAGGAAAAGCAAGAATAGTTGGGAGGAGCATTCTCCTTTCTGAATAACCACATTTTACCATCCCTAGAAGATTCACAGGCTGCACATGTACATTAGGAAGCAATTCTCAAGATGAGATTTGACAAGTGCAGCCCTGACACTGCTGGGGCCCCTCACAGGACTGTACAAGTGTCAGTTCGTTCTGCATTCCTCAGAACGTTTAAGGAGCAAAATTAGCAGCAAAAGAAATAGGCATCAAAACAAAGTGACATATTCAATTGTCTCTGAATCTTGCACAACAACCAGCTGATGGTAGTTGCTCAATAAATTTTTGTTGAATGAAAAAATAGCAGAAAAACAAGCTTACTAACTTGCTCATATATTATATTGTTCTTATTTATTTATTTAATGTCAAGCAACACAATATTTTAAATGTAACCTTTATTTTACTTGTTTGTATGTGGTTCTGAGGATTGAACCCAGTGCTTCACCCATGCAAGGGGGAGTGCTCTAACCACTTAGCTATAGTCCCAGCCCAAACAACACATTTAAAAACAAAATTTAGAGGGAAAATTTGAAACTTCATGAGCAGCTCTTATTTACCCTTGTGTGCTGTCTACCTCCCTCCCTCCCTCCCTCTCTCCTATCCAACCATCTTTTCTTTTTTCCAAACATTTATTGAGTGCCTACTATATTTATATGAAAGAAAAAAAGGACTTTGCAAATGTTATGATTAAAAGCATGTTATCCTGTAATTTATCAAGCCATAGCAGCTTTGAAAACTTTACAGGGTTATATAGAAGAAAAGCATCCTAAGTTCTAAAATTTGTGTTATAATTATCTCCCACTTTATAGCTTCATAAAGTGCTTTATAGCTTGCACAGCATCCTCAGACACTGCACCCTTTATTTAATATTTAGAAAAACCCTGTGATACATGTGTTTTATTTCCAGCTCATGGTTGAAAAAAAACACTGAATTTCAGAGAGGTGAAGTAATTTTGTCAAACTTATTTAGACACTAAGAAGCAGGAGAAGGGCTCAAACCAGGATATTCAGTAACCCAGTCTGATGTGTTAGCATCTTGAAAAAGATTCTCCTGAAACAACCACCTCAAATAGCTGCTCAAAAGATGACAAAAAGTATAAAACAAATTTTGAACATTACTTAAGATTTTATCAACTTGAGACTTGATTCAACTCTTTGAAGGAATGAGTGGACTGATAAAGTATATCAGATGGGCTGCTTGACTAAGCTGGCTAAAGGGTAGGAGTCCATGGAGAGGACACTCTCTATAGGATAGCAGCTCTGTGTTTGCAAAGCCTGTGCCAATTCTGTGGTCCCAGCAGGTAGGGATTATAGCAATGGCATTTTCTCTGCAGAGAATGTAAGGCTAGTCTATCTACTGGCAGACCTAGAATTCTGTTACTTTGATTGATATTCATTTATATAACAAAGAACATAATATACTGGGTTGGCATTATGGTGAAATACTTAAAAAACAGGATTCATTCATCATGTGACTCTGGTTATGTTTCCTGTCTTCTTTACACCACAATTTCCACATCTTACCATTTGCATATGTCTCTTCCTCATAGGATTGTTATACAACTTGCATGTGTTAATACATGTAAAGCACTTAGCTATCCAACAGAATGATCTCTGAAGGTGGAAATGTTCTATATTGGCATTGTCTAATACAGTAGTCACCAGCCACACGAGGCCACTAAGCACCTGAAAGGTGGCTAGCACAACTGAGGAAGTGAATTTTCCGTTTTGCTCAATTTAGCTAATTTTGATTTAAACAGCCACTTATAGGTAATGGTTGTATTAGATAGCGAAGATTAGAACATGCTCAGTAGTATGTCAATATTTGCTGTTTGCCTTATTTTTGTTATTGTGATTGTTGCTATTATTTCATTTGCTCTATTTCCTTAGACATCTGCTTAAATCCCACTTACATGTCCTGGGGTAAATACCTTCACCTCTCAGATGTAGAACCTCAACCTCCATATCTGAAGAACTTGATAGCAATGCTAACCTACAAAATTGCTGTGAGGACTAAGGAAGATGTATGGGGAATACACTAGTTATCGATAAATGGGAGTTCTTCCTTCCAGGAGCTGCAACAGTGCCTGGAACAAGCAGGGCTTCATGGAAGTCTTTTCTCCACACGCCTGGATGTGCCCTGCTTATCCGTGTTGCTGGGCATTTGCTCATCATGTACCGAAGAACCTTCCACAATTTCCCGTCAACCTCCAACAATCAACCTGGGAACATGCATTCCCTGCTGAGGCCTCAGTTGTAGCATCAAAATCTTTCTGGACCACTTTCTTCCTTAGGCCCCAAGCACCCCAGCCAGAGAAAACCAACCAAGTCTCCTTCCCTTGCACTTTACCTCCTGACACTGCAGCCTCTATCATTATATCTGTCATTTATTTGCTTGCATAGGCGTCTCCTGCTACCAGATAATGACTGTTTTCTTTTGCAAATTAAAATATAACAATTGTACATTGAGTCTTAAAGCAAGCCCAAGGGGTAACCTCGTACCTAACAAATAAAGGGGAGCAGCTAGCTGAAAAGATATCCATGATCCTCATACAGAATGAAGCACTATCTTGACCTGGAAAGAAACATCATTTAGATTCACCCAAATTAAATTCTAAAATAAGTTTACCTTTGTTTTTAAACTATGAAGAGATTTCACACACCTAGATGCTGCTACCATCCCACTTCTCACACTCCATCCTTATAGAGCCAGAAAAATAATAGAGAATGCCTTCAAATTAGACATGGGTGGCCATTTACTTGGTAGCTGAAGTCTTCAGGGCACAGTAGCTCAGAGCCAGGACTCTGGGACTACAGGACTTAGTATCAAGTCCAACAAGCCAGTCGAATCCAACTATGCCTCAGTTTCCTGAATGACAAGATTAGATGGTGATAATCTATTGCTTCCAAGCCTACTATAAGGACTGAGTAAGAACAACAATGGCTGGGACAGTGTGTTCCATGTATTTTTACCATTACTGTTGTTACTATTGACAGCTCTCAGTCTTCAGTGGGAAGAGCAGGGCTTGGCATGACAGTTCATGAGCCTGCCTTCAGCTTGATATGTGCATTGCCAGAGTTATTTGGTTTACTTAGGTTGATTGGAACATCTGTTTTCTATCCATGAATGTATACTGATGACAGAATAATGGGGGGGGGACACATATACAGGGGAATAAGAAAAATAAGGTACCAGGTAGTAGGCATAATCCAGGTAAACATTTTAAACATTGTTGAGCAGAAACCAAAAGCTACTTACCTCCCCCAAAGCCACAGTTACATATAGCACCATTTATAGCATGATTAAATTTGTGTTGACATTCATCATTTCTGCCTTTTGGCCACAAGTCTTCCATGACTTGGACCAATCAGAACCAATATAAGAGCCTGACGGTGATTGGCGTGGGACAGAAAACAAAAAGTAGGACCTCAGGCAACTGGCTCTCACTCATTTCTATCCAGAGAGATCAACTCTCAAAGGCAGGCTAATATACAATAGCTTGGAAATTCAAGAACACAAGCAAACCCCCAACTAAAGACAAAGAAAAAATTGGATTTCAGAAATTCTGTTCTTCCTAAGTCAACACAACTTCTGGATTACTTGGACATTACTTGGACATTGTCATCTTTAACTTCATAAAAGACATTCACTTCCCAGCATTAGACTTGGTAAAGTGTAAGGGTAAATCCAATCTAAACAGTCAAGCTAATTCACAAATTAAATTCTTTGTAAAATAAAGAAACCAAAAATAAGAGAATTGATCTAAGTAACACAAATGTATCTTTTGGAACAGATCCTTAAACAGATCTATGACTGTGACTCTAAGTCATTGCCTTATGGTATTTTATAAATTAATGCACTAATAGGATGGCCATCAACTGATCCCCAATTATAAGTCAGGAACCATATTAGGTGCTAGAAATCTAAATATGGAAATTATTCTCTTTTTTTCCTATACTATCCCAGTGCAGTAGGGGTGAAAAGATACCCTGGCAGATGTTTAAAAGACAGAAGAGCAACTGGTGGCAACTCAGATGTTGTTTTTTTTTCCCCCACGGAGGTGTGGAGCCCCAGCATGGGACCCTGGATGTCAGGGAGGCCTGCTCAGGAAGGAAAGGCAGGAATATATTAATTAGAAGGGAAGGGGGAAGGCAGGGAAAGGCATTTCTGTTACAACTAGAGACAAAATAGACAGTAAAGCAAAGACAGAAGAGAGACAGATGAAAGCTAGCTGATACAGGGTTGCTGGGCCCCAGCATGAAGGAGATGAACTGTGTCTGAAGGGTTTGGTTGGTCAATGTACAGTTCTGGGTCTGAAGTCAGAGAGATCTTTGATTTCCAGTTCTACCATGAAATTCAGTTTTCTCAGTTTTAAAGTGGGAATCTAAAATTGGCATCTATTCTACAAGATCATTTTTGTTCATATCAGCATTTCATGAGGGTCAGGACATGCTTCTCAAAATATGGCACATCATTGTATTACATATGTTAAGCTAAAGGTATCTTAGAAAACCACAGAAGCAGAAGCCCCCAACCCCCACCCCTGCCCTTCTCCACTGAAGCAGGTCATAAAACCTGGGAAGGATTTTTCTGACTTTGCCCTGAAACAGGTTACAAGACCTTCCTGTGAGAGATGTCTTCCCTGAACCCAAAGGAGAGGGACAGTATTATCTCTGAAGAGAAAGGGTCACAGAGAAGAATCTAGATAGATAGGCCTTGCTAAGTTTCCTCTAGTTTATTACCATTAGATCATACAATTTTTGCTCTTATCCTATTTCTCCATGAGTCTACTCTTCATAAAACCTACCATAAAATATTCAGGCTTAACTGTTACTTTGGGTCTTCATTTCTTTATGAAGGCTCCCATGTCACATAAAACTTATATTAAATAAATGTGTATGCTTCTCTTGTTATCTGACTTTTGTTTTACGGGCCTCCACCACGAATCCAAAAACGGGTAAGGAAAAGACAATTTTCTCCCTACACACCAGTAAACCCAGTGGTCCAGGACCCCCTCTGTCTTGGGCAAACTGGAACAGCTGTGTATGGCATACAGCTTTGTGTCTGGGATATTGGAACTATAAAGTGTCCAATTCTCCTGGTAGAAGAACTAGGTTTCCTTGAGCAACTCTTTCTTGCCACAAGATGGGTGATCTTATTTATAAAGTGATGTGAAGGTTTTCTGAAGGTGGAGATCAGAACCAAGAGTCCAACTTGATCAGTGAGACATTTCAGAAAGATACCAGCGCATACAAGAAATGCTTAGACAGGTTCTTTAGGACATCTGAACTGAGAGAAGAGGCCTGAAATTTTGAGGAAAAAAAAATCCAAATAGGCAGGCGAGCTCTCTTTTCTCCTACCTTCTGACTGCACACGTGCTTCTCCTCCCACCCCCATGCCCTGCACCTCGCACCCCCGCCCCGCTTGGTTATGAGTTTCGGTTCCATCACAAACTTCCAGGGGTTAGTTGAACATTGACAGATTCTTCAAAGCTTGGAATTCATTCTGGGAGCCAAAACCAGGCTGAGTTTCTATAAGGCTATGATTTCCCTGGGGAGGGTCACAGGGCTCCACCACACCTAGACTGATTAATCTAGCCTGGCCCCAACCTTCAAACAATAAGGAGACCAAAAGGAAAACAGATTCTGAAGTTGAATCCTGGTTCTGCTCTCTCCCCTGTAGCTGCCAATCCTAGGAGACTGGGGTGGGTGTGGAAGGCCACCCCCACCGGATAAGAGTCAGGCTGGCGGGCTCAGAGAATTAAGTGATATAAAGAGCAGCTGGAGAGGGGGTAAAAATCCTGGGTAGGATAAAGGGCCCAGGGTTGTAGCACAATGAAGGACATGTGGCTGAAAGTGTTTCAAAGAGAATAAAGGCTTAGGTAAATAAATAGTGTGGAAGGGGAGAACAAAAATGAATCCCAGAAAATCCCATGAGAAACACAGCGGCATTTTTCAGGAACTGCAGTGGAAACATCTCTGCTTCATTCAGCAGAAATCAAGATGCAGCCCTCCCAGAAGGTTCCACTCTGCACCTGCTCCTGAGGCCACCTTCTCAGACAGCAGCCTTTCCAGGTCCTGCTCTCCCTGTCCTGTGCCATCCTGGTTCTGTAAGGTAATGGGCACTAGCCAGGAAGGGCACTGGCTTTGAGGAGCTGCTTCCCCAGAACACTTCTTCATCCCATGACCTCAAGAAAACGAGCCGATTTCCTTTAGCTTCTGACATCTCATCTGCGAAAGGGAACAGATGGTTTGAAAGTAAAAGTGTAAAAATATAGTCTTGTTTTGAAAGAACAGTGCTGGCACATGTAATTGATTAATTACTCCAATTGTATTGCTTTGTAATTGATTAATATTCTCTCCCTCCTTTGTTTAGTAGGATTCAAGTGGGAAACAGTACTTAAAGTAACACAGCCACCATCCTTGAGATGCTTACAATTGCCTGGTGAGAGAGAGCTCTATGGAGAGAGACTCACAGTGGCTTCAACAGACCACAGACAAGTCCTCTATGGGAGGAGCTAATTCCTACTGTGTGTCTGGCTCCAAGGATGTTTCTTCCTGAGGCCTGCTTTCCTTATGATCTTATGATTAAAGAGCTCCTTGCCACTGTGTTGACCCTGGCTGTGGCCACTGACTCCATGTCCCACTGCTACAGCAAAAAAAAGCCTTAGGTTTTCTTTGCAGTGGTGATATCATTATCACCATCACCACAGCAGGTGCTTGTGTACTGCCAACCTGTGCCAGGTGCTGTTCCAAGTAGTTTATATAATCTTCTTTGATTCTCATAACTGCTATTATGATACCATCCTGGAGATGTAACTTAGTTACTGCTGGTTAAGTAACTGATCCATGGTCACAAAAAGAGTAGGTGATGCCAAAACTCTTCAAAGTATTCCATGAAATAGAAAAGGAGGGAACCATTCCAAACTTGTTCTATGAAGCTCATATCACCCTGATACTAAAACCATACAAAGACATATCAAAGAAAGAAAACATCAAATTAATATCCCTGATGAACATAGATGCAAAAATTCTCATTAAAATTCTGAAAAATCACATACAAAAACATATTAAAAAGATAGTGCACCATGATCAAGCAGGTTTCATTCCAAGGGTGCAATGTTGGTTCAACATAGGGAAATCAATAAACATAATTAATCATATCAAAAGACTTAAAAGACTTAAAGATAAGAATCACACAATCATCTCAATAGATGCACAAAAAGCATTTGACAAAATACAGCAGCCCTTCATGTTCAAAACAATAGAAAAACAAGGGATAGTGGGAACATACTTCAACATCATAAAAGCTATCTATACTATGCCCAAGGCCAACATCATTCTAAATGGAGAAAAATTGAAAGCATTCCTTCTAAAAACAGGAACAAGACAAGGATGCCTTCTTTCATCACTTCTATTCAACATCAACCTTGAAACTCTAGCCAGAGCAATTAGATAGGATAAAAAAATTAAAAGGATAAGAAAAGAAAAACTCAAACTATCACTACTTGCCAAGGACATGATTCTATATATAGAGGAGCCAAAAATTCTAACAGAAAATTTATAAAACTCATAAATGAATTCAGCAAAATAGCAGGTTATAAAATCAACACCCATAAATCAAATGCATTCCTGTATACTAGTGACGAATCTATTGAAAGAGAAATTAGGAAAACTACCCTATTCACAATAGCTTAAAAAAATACTTGGAAATCAATCTAAGAAAAGAGGTGAAAGACCTCTACAATGAAAACTACACAGCACTAAAGAAAGAAATTTAAGAGTAACTTGGAAGATGGAAAGGCCTCCCAGGAGGATAGGTAGCATTAATACTGTCAAAATGGCCATATTACCAAAAGTATTATACAGATTTAATGAAATTCCTATTAAAATCCCAATGACATTTTATGTAGAACCAGAAAAACCAATCATAAAACTCATTTGAAAAAATAAAAGATGCGGAATAGCCAAAGCAATCTTTAGCAAGAAGAGTGAAGCAGAAGCATCAAAATACCACAACTTAAACTATACTACAGACCCATAGTAACAAAACCAGCATGGTATTGGCACCAAAACATACATGTAGACCATTGGTACAGAAAAGATGAAACAGAGACAAACCCACATAAATACAGTTCTCTCATTGGTGCCAAAGACATTCACTGGAGAAAAGATAGCTGATTCAATAAATGGTGCTGGGAAAATTTGAAATCCCCATGTAAACAAAATGAAATTAAACCCCAACTCTAACCCTGCATGAAACTCAACTCAAAGTTTGGAATGGTGTATGTATACATTTCTGTTGGATATGTCCTATATATCCATATTATTTTTCACTCTTCCTCTGTTCTTTCTCCTTATAAATCTGCATTCAAAGACTTAGGCACTAGAACAGAGACCCTATGCCTAATAGAAGGAAAAGTAGGTCCAAATCTTTACCATGTCAGCCTAGGATCTGACTTACTTAACAAGACTCCTAAAGAGCAAGAAGTAAAATCAAGAATCAATAAATGGGATGGATTAAAACTAAAAAGCTTCTTCTCAGCAAAGGAAACAATCAATAACACAAAGACAGCATACAGAATGGGAGAAAATTTGTACCACATACAGCCTCCGATAGAGCATTAATCTCCAGGATATATAAAGAACTCAAAAAACATAACACCAAAAAACCAAATAACCTAATCAATAAATTGACTAAGGAATTGAACAGACACTTCACAGAAGAAGAGATACAATCAATCAACAAATATATGAAAAATGTTCAACATCTTTAGTAATTAGAGAAATTTAAATCAAAACTATTCTAAGATTTCACCTCACTCTACTCAGAATGTCGATTATCAAGAATACAAACAACAATAAATATTGGTAGGGTTGTGGGGGGAAATGTATACCCATACATTGCTGGTGGGACTGCAAATTGGTGCAAATTGGTGCAAGGTGGGATGGAGATTCCTCAGCAAACGTGGAATGGAACCACCATTTGACTCAGCTATCCCAGGTCTTGGTTTATAACCAAAGGTCTTAAAATCAGCATATTACAGAGATGCCCCACCTCATTGATGTTTATAGTAGCTCAACTCACAATAGCTAAACTATGGAACCATTGTAAGTGCTCTTCAACAGATGAATGGATTTAAAAAATTCATTCTTCTTTAAGGCTGAGTAATATTAGCATTTGTCGGTAAATGGATGGAACTGGAGAATATCCTGCTAAGTGAAATAAGCCAATCCCCCCAAACCAAAAGTCAAATGTTTTCTCTGATGTGCAGATGCTAATTCACAGTGCAGGGGGCTAGGGTAGAAGAGAGTTACTTTAGATTAGATAGAGGGGAGAGAAAACAGGGGAGCAGGTGCTGCTCCAGGAATCATGCTCCTTTCTAACCATTAGGCTATTGGAATGGTGTATGTATACATTTCTGTTGGATATGTCCTATATATCCATATTATTTTTCACTCTTCCTCTGCTCTTTCTCCTATAAATCTGCATTTCAAAGGGAAGAATTTTTAAATGATTTTTAAAAATAACTCTCAATCACCATCTCAAAGTTTCTTGAAGGCAAATGCAGAATGCATCCATGTCAGTCTTGTTTCCTCATTCTTTGGTACAATGACTCCCCAGGTGTCCCCCAGCATGGGCCCTGAGGAGACAATAGGTAGTGTCTACCACTTTCCAGGACTTCCAGTTCTGGGTTGACCCTGCAGCAGCTGCTACACAGATCTGCTCTGCAGATCTGATTGGTCTTTTTCATCATCCACATCTGCTCCCATCCTGCCATCTACCTGCTAACTTCAGTCTAAACTCTGACAGGCTAGCAGGTATTATTTTCATTCCACCCTGTTTCTATGGAACTGTATGGCCCATGGCAGAGATGGAAAGGACTCAAAGTCTCTGATTTTATATAAAAAAAGAAACTCCCTGAATTAACATTCCATGAAGAAAGCAATAAGTGATTACTGAATTTCAACAAGAGGTTGAAACACTAACCTCACACATTGTTTAAGGAAAGTTCACAGTTAAAACACACAAAAAAGAAAAACACATTGCCTCCTTTATCACTAACATGTATTATACACTAAGCAAGAGGATTCTGAACATAATCTCCTCCTTTCTTGATGACTCATGGTTATCAGCAAGGAGGGAGTGGAAACTAACACTGATTACCTACCTAATACAGGCCAGTCAGCTTGTTAAGTTAGGAGTTCTCCTGTGTTGATGGTCCTGACTATTAGAATACTTCTCAGGTTGTCTATGAATCCATTCATCTCCTCCTCTCCATTCTTCACGGTCAGACTACATCATGTTCATGTCGACATTCCCAGCACCTAGCACAGGGCTGCACGATGCTGACATGAATAACTTTTATTCCCTTTGATGTTTAATAAACTTTATTAATGAAGTATAACCTGCATTAAAAGGCTACAAATTTTACATATACAGTTTGATGAATTCTTTCCAAGTAAACATATCAATCCAGATCAAGAAATAAACCACTTCCTGTCCTTGTCCGTATACCATGTCCCACCAAAGACCTCCTCAATCCAGATGTCAATCTAGCCCACAAGTTTTGCCTAATTGTTAAACCATTTTGTATGTTTTCTTTGTGCCAGCTTCTATCATCATATATGTGAGGTTCAATCAGGTTGCTGCATGGTAGCAATATTTGGTACATTTTTATTACTATATGATCCTAATGTGTATTCATTCTACTATGCTGATGAGAATTTGGGTTTTTACCTCAGTTTTGTCTATTACAACCAAAGATGTTGTATGTATATTCTTAACAAGTATTTCTTTTTCTCATGTGCACAGGTACACACTTCTATTGAACACATGCCTGAAGAATAGTACTGCTGATTCATGGAGTATTGAGATATTGCCAATCTCCATCCCAAAGTATGGTACCAGTCATATTTCCATGTGATGCTTGAGCTTTTGGGTGTTTCGATGCCCACCAACACTTGGTGTTACCCATCTTTTTAAATTTTAACTAACTTGGGGGCTGTGTAGTATATTATCTTATGCTTATTAGACTTTCCTAATGACTAGTGAGGCTAAAAATGTTTTAATATTTTATTGTCCACTTGCATGTCCTCTTTTTTCCAAAGCCATTTAAGTACTTATACCATTCTCTATTAGTATGACTTTTTTATTAACCTGTAGAAATTGTTCATGCATTCTAGATACTCTAGATTTAAATTCTTTGTTCTGTGTATTGAAAAATATTTTCTCCTACTGCATGGCTTGCATTTTTCACTCTTATAATGGCTTTTTTTTTGATGAAAGAAAGCTCCTCATTTTTTAAATTTTTTATTTTTGGTATCAGGTATTGAACCCAGTGGTGCATAACCACTGAGCCACATTCCCTGCCCTTTTTATTTTTTGAGACAGGGTCTTGCTAAGTTGCTTAGGTACTCTCTAAGTTGCTCAGGCTGGCTTTGAACTCGCAATCCTCCTGCCTCAGCCTCCCAAGCTGCTGGGATTTCAGTTGTGCTCCACCTCACCCAGTGAAAGTTCCTCATTTTACCACAATCCAATTCATATTGGCATCCTATTTAATAAGAAACATTTGCCTATTCTGAGCACTTCTATTTTTCATATTTAGATCTATATTTCATCTGAAGGTCATTTTTATGAACAGTATAAGACAGGAGCAAAAATTCAATTTTGACTTACTGATATCCAAATAGCCCCTATTTCACTGAAAAAAAACCATCACAATTCTACAGTGCTGCTATTGTCCCAAATTAATTGTCCACACATGTGTATTTGGTTTGGGCTCCTTATTGTTTCTTCTAGTTTATGTCTGTCCCCAACTCAATATCAGTATTAATTACTTTTATAATAAGTTTTAATATCTAGTCATATTAAGCCCTTCCAACTTGGTTCTTCTTCAAGGTGATCTTATTATTAGCTTTTTCCAAATAAGCTTGCAAATGACTACCAGTTTTCAGCCCCTCATACCCAAATCTAATTGAATTCTGAATTGGAATGTACTGAATCAATACAACAACTTGGTGAGAACTATTGCATTTATAATACTGAGCCTTCCCATCCATGAACATCATATCTCTTCATTTATCTGTGACATCTTTAAGTTTCTCAAAAATGTTTTATAACTTTCTGCAGAGAGAACACTTTTATTCCTAGGTATTTGATATTCTGATATTACTATAAATCAGGCTATTTAAAAATTATTTTCTAAATGGTTCTTTCTGCTTAAATTGAGTTTTGTATTGG
The DNA here is from genome assembly GCF_045843805.1 of Urocitellus parryii. NCBI lineage: Eukaryota > Metazoa > Chordata > Mammalia > Rodentia > Sciuridae > Urocitellus > Urocitellus parryii. The sequence goes on along the minus strand of NC_135541.1, from coordinate 41,920,511 downwards.
CTTTTTGAAGTAACAATCTTGCCAAGCTACTAGCTTGAATATCTTACGTATATATTTTTAAACTTTTATGTGAATAATTCTGTAATATGTGGCATCAGTTTTGTCTAATTTTATACTTTTAATTCAGTTTTCTTCACTTTTGCATTGGCAAGGTCTTACAGTACGATGTGAAAAAGAAGTGATAAGAGGGAGCACCTGCAGAGTTTCACATTAACTGTGGTATTGGCATTAGGTTTTTTGTTTGCAAATACCCTTAATCAGAATAAGAAAGAGACTTTCCATTCCTAATTTGCCAGGATGCACATTTTTTTAAAAATCACAAATGTGTTAAATTTTGCCAAAGTTCATTTAAAAAACAACTACTAATCTAATCATGTAATTTTTCTCTTTTACCCTTTTAATATGAAATTATTAATTTTTCAGAAGCTAAAATAAACTCACTTGAGGTCTTTTAGAGGTTCTGAACACCTCTTGACCATTATCTCTTCAAAATAGCTTCTGTTTTAACAAAGATTCTGGGATTCCAATTATACATCTACTTGATAGGAACTGCCTGCCGTGTATCTTTATTCTTTTGGGATTTCTTGTATTTTCCATCTTTCTAAATGTTTATGTTGAGGTGAGGGTAACCTTCTTCTGACCCTTGTCCCCTTCATTTTTTCTTTCAGGGGTACTGTCTGTTGTTGACTTTATCCCATCTGTTCAGTTCTGAATCGCAATTACTGCATTTTTAGCTCTAGAATTCCTACTTCTTTAGTATACTTTGCAGCTCTCTTAATTCTCCAGACCATTCTATAATTTCTTGAACATATTAATCACAGATATTTTAGAGTCCATATCTAATATGGCCAACATCTGGATTGATGTTGATTTTTCCTTTTGATTTATGAAAATTCCTACATTTTGTATGTTTAAATTACTTTTTATTGGATGCAGATATTGTATATGAAAACTCTCAGATATAACTTGAGCCACTGATTATGTTATTTTCCTTTAGGAAGGATATGATTTTGCTTATTGCAGTTAACTGGAGGAGGAATAGATTAATTGAATTTGTCCAGTGGTGATTCAAAGCTGGGCTTTGGCTTTTGTAAAATTTGCCCATTTCTAGATCACCTTTACTCCTGGGTCCCAGCTAAAATCCCACAGCATTTATCAGTATTTTTCTTCTCTTGTGATCGCTACCCTCAAATTTTTATCTTCCAGCTTTAGCCTGCCTAAATTAATGTTTTGCTTCTCAGCCTCTGAGCTGCAGACTTGACACAAGAGTGCAAAAGGCCAGAAATGCTGAGTCCAACTCAGCTTCTTTTCTGTTCTTGGTCCTTCAAGTTCCTTACTGAGAAGCTCTCTGCTGCATCTCTGCCTGCATCTCTTCCTTTTAAGGTCCAGTGCCACTAATGAAGGGTCAGTCTAATAGTTTGTCCTCACCACAAACTATTGTGAGTTTCAAAGAACATAAAGCCTTGCTTCAGATAAGTCCCTTAAGACAACCTTCACCTCCAGTTCCTGGGGGGAGGGGGTGGGGAAAAAGAAGCACAAACTTTTAACAGGGTTCTCAAGGACTCCTAACCTGACTCCACTTATCTTGATAGTCTCATCTTGCAGGAATCCCTTATAGATACCATGTGTTTCAGCTGAGTTGAGGTGCTTACATTGCTCAATCTTTTGGTGTCTTCAAAGATGCTATCTTTTCCACCCAGAATACTATGCATTCCATTGCTTCTTTTGGAGAGCACACCTATTATCTAGCTTCAGTTCAAAGGCTGCTCCTTTCCACTTTCTGAAGGGCCATGGAAGCTGACCTCTGGGGTTCTTCATTACTAGTGGTGTGACCTTATGTAAACTGGTGGAGTGGATATGAAGATTTTATGAGTGACCTTTCCAGCACATTTCGGTCACACTGAGGTCCTCCAATGAATACTAGTGTCTTTGATCTTTCTTTGCCTTTCTATTTCAACTGAAAATGACTCCTCCCATTTACAAATTCCCATAGAGCTTACTCCATATCTCTCTTTCTTTGTATTGCATTTGCCATCATAACTAGTCTAGCACTTAGCATACTATTAAGCAATCTTGTTCATTCATGAATATATTCATTAATTGACTGAATTAAGCTCTGGTATCTGACATTACGGAAAGAAATATGACCAGATTTCATTGTTCACAAGAAGCTCAGTCTAGGTGGAGGAGTCAGTAATGTAACCATGTGTTGAGGTGTTTAAATGTTACTGTCTATGTGTTACATTAAATGATGGAGATATGCACAACAGGACAGGGTTATTAGGCCAGATGCACTAGGCTCGGTAATAATGTTACATCACAGTAAATGATGCATGAACTCCTTTTAAGAGCCACATTATTAGGGCATATTTAATGTATTACACTGAATTCAATTGTGTGGGCTTTTCTTTACAACTTTCAGCTGTGAGAAGCCTGGATGCAGAAAGTGAGGATGGTTTTCACTCATGTTAGTGATACTGGTAGGAGATGCCCCCTGCAGGGTTTTACAGCGGGTGAGTCACAGGCTGGTACACTTTTAACTCTCTAGACTAAATTCAGCCCAGGAGCCTGTAATAATATGTAACAAGAGCCTAACACACTTTTAAAGCAGAATATAAGTGCATTAGCTTTCCCTGTACCTGAGCTTTTGAACCAAAATTTACATGTATTCTGTCTTTTGAATTTTGTTTTTTAAATCATCTACAGCTAGCTTAGTTAAAACATTGGCTTGGGTGAAGCTATATAATGGTAAGAAGAATAGCACTGGGGTCAGACAGACCAAGATTCTTTCTATGCCTCCACATTAGTGGAGCCTGAGTAAGTCTCTTTCTTATCTTTAAGTGGGGGGTGTGGGGGGGGTGAGAGTGCACATAGCCATAAGCCTTGTTGTCCACATCAAGTAGCATCAGGTATATACACAGGCAGTACACAGCTCATGGTAAGTGTGACAGATTGCAAGATCTCTTTAACTGTCTGCCTTGGAAACAAAAGTTTTAAAATGCAGTCTTTTCATTAGTCTGGATTCAATTTGTCTCTTTTTGTATTGTATATAGAAAACTGTGTGTGCGTGTGCATATGTGTGTGTGCTAAGGACTGAACCCAAGGCCTCACACGTGTTAAGCATGTGCTCTACCACTGAGCTCTATCCCTAGTCCACAAGCAATTTTTGATTGCAACCAACTGGAGTTTAGGACAACCTTTTGCTATCTTTTAAGGTATCACTGGTGAATCCATCAGGATCACATGGTGGCTGATAGAGTGTACATATTCAGGAACCAGTTAAAACTACTGATAAGTCACTGATGACTTGGGGAACCAGTAATCTGCATTTTAACTAGTTCCTTGGGTGGCTCTGCATATTCAATTTGAAAAGTGCTAAACAAATAACTTTAGAAATAAGATTTTTTAAAAAAACTTTAAAATACTTTTTTGGTTTGGTTATCCATAATGGGAATTCAATTTACAATAAATGAACATGAATGCCATACTTTCTCATGTTGTCCCTTCATATATTTTCCATTCTCAGTCTCTAGTAAATAGTTATTTCTAACTAAAATGGGAAGTCATATGGGAAAATTTATCTTTGCCACTAACAAAATGAAGATGGGAACATAAAAAGTATAGGCAGAGAAATCCGGAAATCTTTGGAAGAATATTCTTCAGCTCAGACGACAACAACCAGGAGGAAGTCTGTACATTTTCTGTTGGGTTTTGAAGAACGGAGAAGAGATAATAGGGTGAAGAGGCAGGAATAAAGACAAAATTCCCCTCATGGAAGATAGAGGCAGAGACGGGAGTGGGGATGAACCATGGGGCTCAACACTGTCCACCCTCAGACATGGCAGATGAGAAACAGGAATAGTGAGAGAAGGGAGTTCAGGGTGAGGGACAGGGTGTCCTGGCCAGGCAGTACTTTACAGATAGGTAGGTCTGGCTGTGAGGGTGAACTGAGGAGCGCTGTAGAGAGTAGGTCACTCCTAAGTCCTCTTCAGAGCCTGGCAAAATAAATATTTATTCCACTTAAGTGAGCTTTGCTCTATGCTCAAAATGAGAAGGTATTTACATTTTACTGCCCTAACCATTCCTTTGAGTATCACTGATTAGTATTAAAAATCATAGATGTACTCCCAAAGACACATGCTCAATGTAGAACATTCCATACACTTTTCACATCAGAATCATTGCTAAGGAAGCTACCCGAATAAGTAGGGTTGAGTCAAATTAATTTTAGCATCTAAACTTCTTACCTTGCTAATTCAAAACCCTCTACATTCCAGTTTCCAACCTGGAGTAGCTGACACATGGACTTCTCAGGAAGCATCAGGAGAAGGCATATTTATAATAACCCTGGGAGCATTCTTCTCACTCTTGATGATAGAAGAGAAATCTGAGGCACAGAGTGGCTAAGTACAATGTAGGAATCTGAACCCAGGAAATGGCTTCAGAGCCCACACAGAGCTTTGCAGGTCCTATCTTCCTGGTTCACTCTCACTGTTTCCCTCACATACACAAATAATGGTTTGCCACATGGAAATGATCCTTGACTAAGTCAGGACTTCTCACATTCCTGGGCTTTGCACATGCTGTTCCTGCCTTCTAAAATGCTGATCCCAGTTTTAACTTCCTAAGCAACACTTTCCTAACTTGTCCATGCAGAGCTGACTGATCCATCAGTATGCTCCTGCAACACGTTCCTCACCTTTTAAAGGAGCAGTGTGTCAGATGTACTGATTGTTCTGAGGACAAAACTCTTTTCTCCACCAGCTGCTGAAAACCTGAAGAAGGGACCAAGCCCTCTTCATACTGGTGTGCCAGTGCCCAGCACATATCTGAGTAAAGTCTCAGCCCAATGCATATTTGCCAACTACATTAATTTCACCTTGCTTCTTATATGATGAAATGCCTCCTCAAAAGTCACCTCTGGACTGAAATTTCCTGACCTCTCTGTACCATGCACCTCCTGGAACTTTCTGTCGCTTTATACAGATCCATTCTTTGTGACACTTGGTGGCACCTGGTGCAAACATATGCATGCATATTACATACATAACGGTACATACAGTCATGTGTCACATAACAGTGGGCACATGTTTGAAGAAATGCATTACTAAACAATTTCATCATTGTGTGAACATCAAAGCTACACTTACATAAGCTAAGATAGCTACAGTGTCAGTAGGCAACCACTGTCATATATGTAGTCCATCATGATCTGAAACATCATCAAATGGTGCATGACTGTATATATATATATATATATATATATATATATATATATATATATATACACACACACATAGGTGTATTTTTACGTGAACAGAGATGTTCATACACATATTCATAGATACATATGTATGTACACATATAGAGAATATATAAAGAGACATCAAATATATGCATATATACATCAGACACATAAATACACCCTTAAATACAAACACACATACACATAGGTGCATGTATATACTATATACACATATATATTCATATACACATGCACACATGTTATACACAAGCACAAGTACAAGTACATACACATGCAATACACATGGCGTGAAGACCACGTGCATGCACACATAAACACAAGTGTATATTGCATATAAACACATGGATATGTGAATGGCATGTATGTACAAACACATACATACACCAATACAATAAATGTACATATATATGCTTATATAAGAGTTTATGAACTCCCCCCAGAAGGCTAGAAGTTCTATGAGTAGAAAGCTGTCTTTGTTTATCACTGTATCTAATCCACCTAAAACAATGCCTGACACATAGGAAGAGGGCATCACATAGAGGAATAAATCTGAGTTTCTTTTGTCCACTAGCACCTTTCACAGTGTATGTCTATTGAGATTACCTCAATCACAACTGAACATACAGAATAGCTTTGGCAGGCACTGTTTTAAGTGCTTTATAATACTTGTCGTTCACTTTTTCTTCAAACAGCTCCACGAAGTAGGTGTTATTTTTATTCCTATTTCACAGGTGGGGTAAGTGAGACATGGAATGTCAGGTGAGTTCCCAAGGAGCAGAAAACAGGCTGCAGAACCAGAATCTGAATCAGTTATGTGTCCTCAGCAAGTGTGCTATGTGACCTCAAGATTTTAAATTATCATTGTCTTCAGAGAGCCATACTCTTACATCAGGGTCATATACAGGGCATACATGAGGATTAGCATTATGGAAAGGCAGGAGGGGGTACCGTTGAATGATACAACTGGCCTCCCCATATTCCAACATTTCCTTCTCAGCCTCTACAGATGTCTACACTGGCTACAGAGGGCACTCAGGCAGTCCTCAAGATGCTCAGTGTGGGGAAATTAAAAAATTCTTTCTCTTTGCTCTTTATAATGACTTATATGAATGAATAATTAAGAGAAAATTGAAAACAAGAAAATGAATCAGGCCTACAGAGAGATGATAGGGAAGCTGTCAGCAGCTCAGATGTGAGGTTGCTGCCGTGGGACAGTAACTGGAGATGTGCATTTTCTCACCATCAGCTGCTGAAATGAGCGGCCCAAAGTCAACAGTAGGACTCAGGGATAGTATATGGGTGGGAAGCACCACTTGCAGAGTTTCTGTGCCATGAAAAACAATGGCCTTGATCCTACTCTTGCAGCCTGTGACGCAAGTGCAATCTTAGACTCTGGGCCCCCAAACAAACACTCTTCAAGCAGCCATCTACCTTTTGAACTTGGAGTGGGAGGTCCTCCTAACAGGTGGTTGGCAATGTCAGAACCAGGGACTGGGTGATTGTGTGTTTTTGCTTTGGTTCCCAAGCTCAGCAAAGGAAAATGGTAACTCATATTCTCAGCCACATGGGAGAATAAGTGGAACCTGCTGGGTAAAAATTCCCTCAGCAACAATAAAGTTCTGGGGCTGATGAGATGGTCAGAGATGAGCTCAAAATCAGGGCTCTGGGCAAAGGAACTGGCAGGGTCAAGACACTCTGCTGCATGCACCGACAGTATTGTTCACTGTGGGATGTGGAGGGGGCAATGAGCAGAAGTGAAGCATGGCAGGGTCAGGTGGGTTTGAGTTTGGATCCAACCTTTCTGGGTCTATATCCTTGGGCAAATGCCCTCACTTCCTGAAGTGTCAGTTTCTCGACCATTAAAGGAAAGCAAAAGTACCTTCCTTGTTCCTGGGGGTGATGGTTTAAAAATGGCAAGTCACTGCACAAAGGAAATGAGTTAATTAAATGAGAGTCACAAAATTGATCTCAATATAAATATTACTGATCTCTGTAACACAGAGAACAAAAAATAACAGCTACATAAAATAACATAAAAATAACCACTCCCAGCCTGCCTTAACAAGCCTGGCTTTATTCCCCATACTGGTAGAAACTAGACTTTTGTGCTTCTTTGAGTATCCTTTATTAAAGTCACTTCCTCACTCTGGGCCTCATCTTTCTCATCCATGAAATGGATCTAGAAAATACCTACCCAGAAGAATGCTGAACAGACACAATTACAGACACAGATACACTTTGGTGCGAGTGCAGGCTAACCTAAGGAAAGGCACAGATATATCTGTACACATAAATACAATAGCCAGGGTGACTAGGGAAAACCTCATGGGCCTCAGAGTTAGAGAGACTTGGACCCAGAACTTCTATCATTTATTAACATGTTACCTTGAGCAAGTTATGAAACCTTGATTTCCTTGAATGTTAAATGTTGAAAATAATGGTAGCTCACAGCATGTTGTAAGCTGACAATAGTGACTATTAAAGTACCTAGCCAAACACTTGGCACAGAATACATGTTCAATAAATGGCAGCTGAAATAAAAATAACAGCTTTGAGTTCTTTGGAGCAAACTTGAATACCAGGTGTTTTTATTATTGCCAGCCTTGAGGGAGACTCTTTGGAGCTAAGTGTAGATTGTGACAACAAAACAAAGAGACTTATTCATGTGTGGCTTAGAAAAACTAATTTACCTATTTAATAGCCACCCATGATACTGACTGTAGTCATTAAATGGGATCTTAGGTATGGAATAGAATAACACAGCAGGAATCATTCTTTTCCTAATTTGGAGATGGTGTTACATAATGGGGGAAGGGCCCTGGCTAATGAATTAGGATGTGTAGGTTTTCAACTGACAGTAATTTGCTGGTATAACTTTTGATGATTCACTGTGTCTCTGGGCCTTGGTTTTCTCATCTACAAACTAAAGAATTTGGTAGAGAAAATCTGCGAGCAACTTTTTAGTTCTAAAACTCATTATCCAAACAGAGTGTATGTATCAAACAAAAAAAAATGTTATGATTTCATGGCAAGGTCACAGCTGTGCACACTGAATTGTGCGACACAAGATTTAAAGAGGGGTGAGATGGAGAGCCAGCTGTAACTTTGAGGTCCTGGATCCCTCCCAGCTCTCTGTCCACAGGGTAAAAGACTGGTGTCCAGCTCAGGCCTGTGCTCCCTTTCCAGAGAAGCACACTACTCCAAAGAAGCCTGGGAGCCTGGGAACATGAAACACACAGTTATCCTCCCCCTGCATCTCCTCTTTGCCCCTGCACTACACGAGCCGTGCCACGCTCACACAGCTGCAGAGGTCTCAGGCCGTGCTGGTTTCCACGAAACCAAACCTCAACTTAAAACAATAAACTTGAAATCACATTAACAAATTCTTCCTCCCCCTTCTGACTCGTATCCAGGAACTCCTCAAGATGTCCTTGCTCTATCTGCTCGGGACTGGCACGGCTTTTCTCCTTCTATATTCCCGGCACAACTTTATCTGTGCTCCTAATCCCCTCCATTTCTTGCACACAGTCTGCCTCTTTGGACTCACCTTCACTCTCTTTGGGGTAAGCTCGCTCCTACCCCCAGCTCTTGGCCAGAGCCTGGGCCTGGCTCCTTCACAGCCCAGCTCTGCTTTGGTCTGATTTGCCTCCTGGACAGTTGCACATCACCACTGCTTCTGATCCCCAGGTCCTCAGTGCCCACTTGTCTCCATAGCTGTCTCCTCTGGATACCAGGTGATATTTTCTGCACTTAGAATCAGATTCCCCGGCCTGACCCCAGACATTAAGACTCAGAACCTTCAGCAAGATCTGGCCTGTTCATCTATATTTTTCAAAGGCTCCCTCACCCAGAATTAGCAATCGCTGTTTCTGCGTTTTCAAAATCCTCATTTTTGTTACTTTAATTATCAATGAATTCACTGATGTACATGTGGGCTGACTGTGTGTGTTCTATGCCAAATGGTAGGCATACAAAGGGGAATATGATTTGGGGGAAAACTAAAATAAGTATAAAGTAATTGCAGAAACAGAATAGGGAGGGATTGATGTTTCCGTAAGAGTGAGATTAAGTTTGGAGACATTTCAACAGTGGGAGTAATAGACTTGAGTGTTGACGGATAAGTACGATTGCCTAGTTGGGTTGGGGAGAGGAGGTTCCCAAACCGTGAAGCCTGTGAGCAAAGGAGAGTGTCAGAATGGAAAGAAGGCCAACTGGTCCAGCGAGGTTTGACTTTAGTTAGATGGATGGCACTGAAATCATTTTGTACTCCCTACTCCTCAGTATTCACTTGGATTTTCTTATCTCACAACTAATTTCATTGAAGAGTTAATGTCACAAAACATAAAAAAGTATTAAGATAGTAGCAAAACCCTTATTTTGAGTTCTGCTTTTTAGCTTCTATAGAAACGGACTGAATGAATAAAGGAATATAATATTCTGAATGTATTCAGAGTAGAATAGGGTTTCTCAACTGCAGTGCTGTTGCATTTGTAGCTGGATAGTTTTTTTCTGTAGAGGGGTAGCTTGAGCAGGCTAAAATGGTCATCAGCATCCCCGGCCTTTCCCCACCACAAGCCAGTACGGTTTGCTCTTTCCCAGATATGATAAACAGTGTCTTCAGACTTCAGCATATGTTCCTTGGGTGGTACAGTCACTCCTGGTTGAGAATTACAGATCTAGAGCAAAAGAACATGAACTTTGGAGTCAAACTCAAGTTCAAATCTTGCAATATGACTGTACTTGTGGGACTGTGGGACTGTTACTCTTTCCGCCTTCAATTCAAAGAGAAGCATCCTCAATCTTATAGATAGGATTATTGCAAGGAGTGGGAGATAAAGTATGTGAAGCTTGTCCTTGGCACAGAGGAGGCAGATAAGAAATGGTCAGAGTAGCAGTAGCATCAAGAAGAACAGTGAGTCTAATTGTTCTTATTAATGATTCTGCTATTATTAGAAATAAAGCCTAATTAAAATTTAAAAGTGATAATAAATAAATTTTACTTTACCAAGAAGCAATAACAGGACAGGAATTGTTGTAGTTATATTACCAGACATTACTTCCTCTAGGAAACCTTTCATAATTCTTCAAGTCTCAAGTTTGAGCCCTCTTTGTGACTTGCCAAAGCCTTCTACATTGGCACGAATAACTGAAATTTATGTGCTTGTCTGTTTTCTCCACTAGACTATAATCTCCAGGAGTATACTTCTCTCTCATATTTACCTTATTTCCCCATTGACTAGTAAATTTGCTTATCAATACGTACTTATTAGAGACTTTCTTTTTTCAAGATTTTTACTTGCTCAGATGGTATCTTAAGTCCACTTAAGAGTAGATTGCATCACATATTAGTAGATATGCCATTCCATATAACACAGGAGTAAAAAACATGAACTCTGGAATCAGATGGTATGGGTTGAATCATGCGTTGCCACTTACTGACTGTGGGCAGCTTAGACAGTCTCAGGGGCCTTAAATGGTCTCATTTGACAAGTGGAACAAAATAACAATATGTAAAAAGTTGCTTTGAAACTAGGCTTGGTGGCATGAGCCTGTAATTCCAGCTACTTGGGAGGCTGAGGCAAGAGGATCATAAGTTTGAGACCAGCCTGGGTAAGTTAGTGAGAGTCTGCCTCAAAATAAATGTTGAAAAAGAGCTGGGATGTAGTTCAATGATAGACCGCTTGTCTGGTATGCATGAGACCTTGGGTTCAACTCTGTACTTCCAGGAAATTTTTTAAAAAATAAGTTGAGAACAAAGTATAAGATAAGAAATAAAAATCTTATCTTATCTTGGATCTACAGCTGATTTGCCCAGAGATCTCTGAAACTCAAGTGTTCCCTCATCACTATCAGGGCATACCAGTCCTAACTGCACTTCAGTGTTGCTACGAGGAGCTGTTCTATGTTGAACACAGACATGTTAGTAATCCTAATGTTTAGATATGTAGGATTTTATTCCTAGTAAGTATGTTTCTTAGTCAAACATGACATATATATATATATATATATATATGTATTAATATATATGTGTAAATTAAAAAATAAATTAATAAATTATGTAATTTATTAATATATATTCACACACACATACACACACACACACATACACACACACACATATATATATATACACATATGTATATATCTTATAAATACTCCCCCAAATCATCAAGCTAAGTAAATTTGCTGTCTGTCTACCCATTCTTCTAGAACACTGGTAATGGTAAGATAAGAAATTGGTGTATTTTATTGCTTATTTGAACACACTATGCTTTGCTCTGGGAAGCACTGATCAGAAACTCTTTTCTAAGACTAGTTGAATAAATTCATCTGGCATTAAAGAAAAAAAAAGAAGAAAAGAAATTCAAAATCCTTATTTTGGTTTGACTCTGCAACTCAGATGAGCAGTTTTTAAGCCAATCCAACATCTGGTCCAGATGAGCAATTTAAGCCAATCCAACATCTGGCAAAGAATCCTGTATTGTTCATCAAAGAGTGGTGCTAAACCTAGCCACAAAGTTTGCTCTTGGCCAAAACCTGCTAATGTGGTGGGAACACAAAGGATGGAGATTTCCAGGCACCTAGGAGTTGCTTAGGGAGTGTACAAACCAGAATCTCTTGCTCCTAGAGAACAGAGTCAGATGTAACTTCTATATAAGGACAGTTGCCTCTATAAGGAGAGGTTACTATATCTCTCAGCTGAAATATCCACCCCCTATGGAGGAAATGCCATTCATTCATTTACTAAATATGCAGGTATTTAGGACCCTCTATGTGCAAACCACTGCACAGTTGTGGTTTATGAGGATAAAATGGTCATGTGTTAAAGGGGTTAGGAATTAGATGAAACAACGTTGCACATAAACATGTAAACACAAGACAAAGTAAGAACAAAGAAGAAAGTGTGCTTCAGCCAGGTTGGAGAGTCAAGGAAGACTTCCCAGAGAAACAGGTAGCATCTTCAAGATCTGATGGATAATCAGGAGTTTGGTCAATAAAGAATAACAACTAAGAGAGGGGCCTAAGAGAGAAAACAGGTTGTTATTGCCTCTCAGGATAGGTGGGGTGCTAAAGCCAAGAAAAGACCTGGAACAAAGTTAATGCTATTTTTATAAGCTAGAAAAATACCACCAGCAGGAGCCCTGGCCAGAACCACCCCCACAAAGTGCAAACAAAGCTACTCCTATCTTCTGGCTGTCTGCTGAAGAACTTGCTAACCAGCACCTTAAGAACAAAATGTTCTTCTATCTTTGATTTCTATTCCGGCAAAGTCCTTCCTCCTTGTTTCCAGAGCTGGAAAAAAGCATGAGTGAAGTTGTGCTTGCTCCTGTGATCTGTATCCTCCCATCCCAGGTTCTCCTTGGGCATAGAGTCCAAGGTAGGTCATACTAGGCTAGCACTGGAAGTGACCACAGTTGTCAGAGCTTGTTTGTGACAGGCATGGCTGGCCTCCAATTCCTACTTCAAAGCTGAGTTCGTTCCTGACATTTGGGGATCTCTTGACACAGAGTGCATCCAAGCAGTTCCTGGGGCTGTTTCTGATCTTGACCAAGAAAAAATCTTAAAGCAGTGAATCCTGCTTTCTGTGATAGATGGGAAGAGGAAGAAAACTGAGGGCAAATTCAGGGAAGGCAGAGGGAGTCCAGCACCTCTGGTCCTTCTCCACATGTCTTGCCTTAAGAATCCAGTTCTGGTAAGACACTTCCTAACAGGAAACAACTTCCTAACAGGCAACATTGTTTATGAAGCTTCTACTGTGTGTCAGGCACTGTGGTTCTGGAGTGAGGAAATCAAACCTCATTATTACATGCTTACTGTGTGCCAGTTAGTAGGCCAATTGCTTTAACTATTTACATTACCATTTCTTATACCAATCCTATGAAAAGATTGCTAGCTCTTACTATAGAAGAAGAAAGGAATATGCTAAAAGGCACACTGTGTGTAGGCAGAATAGGAATTAATCCAGATCTTCAGACTGTGTGTGGAATGCCCTTATCACAGTGTTACAATAAGTCTCAGAAGATTCACTATCATAAGAGAACACTATTAAGCAGGCCAGAGAATTTTCTCCTTGAAAGGAATAGGAGTTCTATGGTTTGTTCATGATGATAATCTCTGGTTTCCAAACACATAGCTGATAAGGTTGCATGATCTTTGTAAATCTTTGGTTTGACTAGTGGGTGATCTTTTTAGGACGTTTAGGCCTCTCTTATTCTTCACATCTTGAGAGGGTGGAGGCAAGGTGGAAAATGAGAGGGAACATTTGTTCTATGGCTCCTGTCTTTCCCAGATATTCTGATCCTGAACTGGCCATAAGGTGAAGGGGACAGGAGTAGTATAAGAAGGATCAAACTTGTTCAAAATTGTTAAGTAGGGATTTCCAATCCTGTGTGACCAAGAACTCCCTTCCCAGGCACAAAGCTCAAGTCCTTAAAGAATCTAATGTCTTATCCTATCTTTCCACTTAAAAAACTAACTTTTGGAAAACATAGAGGAAACTCACTGACTCAAGAGCATTTGTATTTTAAAGGGAACAAAAGGTCTAAGCCAAAGTGTCTACAGGTAAAAATTCTATCATTGAGCATCTCTGTTAGGAGAAAGCCAAGGTCATCTGGAAGTCTGTCCTACTGAAGAGCACAGAAAGTCCTAGGGAGAAGTGAGAAAGTGTGTTTGGCACGTCCCTTACAGAGGTCTGGGACGCCAACAAGGAAACGACAGTGCCTGTTGCTCCTGAGTGCAGTCTTATTTCTTTCAGCACATGGATGAGCAGCCAAGTGCTTGTCACCTGGGTACGGGTGGGTGGTTGAGACTGTCGCCCCAGGGACAATTGCAAAATCACAATGAAGAAAGCTTCCCTGGAGTCTTCTGTGATGTAGAACATCAGGATTACTAGGGACAGGAGCACTCCATGTCCAGCTGGACCTTCAGTTCTCTCTGTGCTTGTGCTTAAAACCCAAATCATGCATTCCAACCAAAAGCACACACTGCTCACACTACAAAGTGCTTTGAGACAAACAACCTTGCCTATAATAGGACTCCATTATGTACCTCTCGACCAGTCACACACACTCTGCTTGTTTACTATTTCTTAGGCACTGTGCCAGAGCCTGAGGACAGAAAGATGAACAGGACAGACAAGTTCATAGATTGATGAGTGCCATACTGTTTCTGCAGGTCTGTGGACCATGCAGAAGAACAATCTGTCACACAAGGAAACATATCAGCCTTTACTGTAAGTTTAAGACCATTTTACCTTATTCTTGTCTTAATGAGACTTTATTTAGTAAACTTATCAAGCGCCTTTAAAAACAAAACATAAGGCTCAGCATTGAGGACTCCTCAAGGAATTCATAGTCTAGTGGAAAAGATAAGCAGATAAATCAGAAACTAAAACACAAGGTGATCATTTCTTCAAAAAAAATAGAAGTAATGAAAGAAGCACAATCTGGAGAATTTCTTAATATATCTGACTACTCCATGGAAGTATATGCAGAGAAGAAACCATCTGAGAAAGGATTTCAAATTAGAGGAGTGAGAATAGGAGTATAGCTTAGTGGTAGAGTGCTTACCTAGCATGCATGATCTCCAGGATCACCAAAAGGAGAAAGAGAGAGATTGAGGTGGGCGGAGGTGTCATCTACTTGGAAAAGTAGAGAGCTGCTGTGGTGTGTGTGTTCCCTAAAAGTCATCCCCAATGGGACAATGTTGCCCAGGCTGGTTCTAATCTCCTGGGCTCAAGTGATCCCCTTACCTCAGCCTCTCAAGTAACTGGTATGCCACCAAACCTGGTCAGGTTTTTTATCATGATTCATAATAAGAAATTCATTTCCTTCATTGCCTAGAATACACACACACACACACACACACACACACACACACACACACACAGGAAACAGGTCCACAAAACAGTGCTTATCCTTACTCTATGAGATGTACTCCTATGTGTCCTACTCTGTCCTATTCTATTAGATCCCATTCTATTCTGAAATTCCAACAGTCATGTCCTCTTTAACTCATGCCATGAACTATGAACCACAGTTCATAAAAGATGCTATTAGAATGAAAGTCTAGGAAATATAGAAATAACTACAGGGAAGGGTAAAGGGAGAGACACTGATAGAGAGTCAAATTACCCAAGAAAGAAAAGAAAATTGTAAAAGGAATGTGGATAAGAACAAAGTCACCACATTTTTACAATAAATCTTTTTGACTTCATGTGTACTTTCCACTAAAATTTGACATTTGTTTGTTTTATTTACTTATTTTGGTGTTGGGAATCAAACTCGGGGTCTTACATTCACAGCCCTGGTTTGGTTTTATTTTAAATTCAGTTTCCTTGTATCATGCCATGACATGGGAAATGCTCAATGTGTATTTGAGAATGAATTAATGAATGCACGAATCACAGATTTTAGAGTTATATATGAGATGAAATCAAGACTAGTACCAAGTAAACGGATATATGACAAAAACCAAATATTATAAGAACAAACCTGTTAGACTTACAAGGTTTTGCAATACTATTAGAAAACAGAGTACAGTAAGTGCATGGTTATCAAACCTACTAGATAAAAGTGAACATGTGCTTTTCAAATTTCCAGTAAACTGAA
The DNA here is from genome assembly GCF_045843805.1 of Urocitellus parryii. Classification (NCBI taxonomy): domain Eukaryota; kingdom Metazoa; phylum Chordata; class Mammalia; order Rodentia; family Sciuridae; genus Urocitellus; species Urocitellus parryii. Next base: position 41,904,635 of record NC_135541.1, on the reverse strand, counting down.
GAGCCATCCAGACACTTGCTCAGATTAAGTTTTTTATATTACTATGTTGGAAAAGTTAAGAATATATAAATAGTTTTATATTGGATGAAAAGATAGGTCTATAATTCTATCCAAATGCCTATCTGTGAAAAGGCTTTTCATTATTACACCTTGACTCACTAGTCCTTGACCTTTGCTTTAAATATACAAAATGGGTGTCTTAGCTCTTCAGAATGTTCCACTTGAACACAGCTGTTTGTGGCATGGAATACAAGATTACCTAGTCCTCCGGCATGGGCATCAATGAGTGAGGCTGCCACCGGGACCCCGGGGCGAAGGCCAAGCTCCTTTGCAGCCTCTGGTGTGAGCCCACTTCCAAGAGAAGTTCCGGGAGGTAGCACCTGGTTTCCTGAGCAGACATGAGAAAAAACAAACACTCATTAGTTTGGAAAACACAAAGGCGAACAGAGGTTTTCTTAAGAGAACTTCTTTGTTCCTTCCTTCCTCCCCTGCATTTTCTCAGCTTCACAAAGATAAAAATCATGCAGCCAAGAAGAGTCCCTTTGCTCATTTGGTGACCCAGGTGCATGGCCTTGGTATATTTGGGTCATGCTTTGGGATGGTTTGCAAACTAGGAGCTCCAAGGTGTCACTCATACCAGAGAAAGATTCCAAGAATAGGAAATTATATAAAAAAATACAATACAGTGGCCTTTTAGAGACTAGGTGAACATATATTCCTAAACAATTTGAGAACACTTATTTGGATAGTTCTTTCTACTAATAGATAAGGGAGGGAAGTATTTTGCCCCAAGGAAGAATTTCTTGAAAGTTTTTCTAAGCTGAAGAGAGAGCCTAATCTAAACTTGTAAACTTTAGAAGGCTGCTACTTGCACAACCACAGAGTACAATTTTATTAATGTTCTTTGGACTTGTGAAATGCAATGACCCTGATATTTCAAGTGACCTTGAATTCTTACAGTCAGCCAGGCCTTCAGTTAATAATTTATTGATTGTCTTCCTTTGTGTGAGTATTGTGGGGCTGTAAAAGGCAGTCCATGCTCCCAACCTAGTTAGGAAGATGAGATAAGGACACAGAGAACCATGTGAGCCAGAAGAGAATTAAATGACCCATCTGTTCCCAGGTATTTAAGAGAAGCTGAGCCCACTCCTACCCTCGAAAAATTCTATAATAAGGCTTTCTCTACTGTGGGGATTAGATAGGCATTGACCCATAAATGTGTTAAAGCCCCTTTGAGACCCAAGATTCTGGAATTCTAAATTGTGGTCAGGAATTTGTTGGGTGCCAAGGTACCCCAGGACTTCTGAACACAGAAGTTATTGTGAAGATAAGAGCAGGGCAGAAGGTGAATGGCTTAACCATTCTCTTCTGAAGGGAGACAGAGTACCTGCACAGCACTATGTTTCTCCATTTTAACTAGAGAGCTTCTAGCACAACTGAATGTGAAAAAAGTGTAGCCAAGAAGACTGAATCTTCTTCAGGGGCTTCTGAACTTCTTGGTCCAAAATAGCTGCTACTGGGCACATGTGTATTGATCACCTGAAAATGTAGCTGGGATAACTGAGGATCCAGGTTTTCCATTTTGTTTGATTTTAATTAATATTCATCTAAATTTTAAAAACTGATATTGAATTCAATTACTGAAAAACTCTATGTCTGAAACAACCTGGGTAGACACATCTACTTTTTCAATAATAACTCAAGTTATCTAATAAGTTATTTCCCACAAAAAATGCAGTGTATGAACTGAGATATGCTAAGTAGAAAATATGTACAAAATACCAAAGATTTAGTCTAGAAAAATGAATGTCAAATAACGCATTGTTGTTTTTTTTAATCAATTACATGTTGAAATGATATTTTGGATACATTAGGTTAAATAAGATATAATATATTGATTTCACCTAATCTTTTGTTTGTTTGTTTTTGTTTTTGGTACTAGGGATTGAACCCAGGGGTGCTTTACCACTAGCTGCATCCTCAGTCCTTTTTATTTTTTATTTTGACACAAGATCTCACTAAGTTGCTTAGGGCCTTGCTAAATTGCTGAGGCTGTGCCTTGAACTTGTGATCATCCTGCTTCAGCCTGCCAAGTCACTGATATTATAGATGTTCACCACCATGCCTGGTTCACTTAATTTTTTTTAAACTTTATCATGGCTGCCAGGAAATTTAGTTACATATGCAGATTATGTGAAATGTCTATTGGATGGTGGTCTAGAGGACAAGGTGAAGATGCTGGAGTAAGGAGATGGAGGGAGGAAAACCTCTAGTCTGCATTGAATGCCGAGGGTAGCAAAAGCCTGGAAGAGGAGACTTGTGCCTCTGGACACTTTGGTCTTGGACAACATCTTAACTATGTCACTTCATCTAGTGAGTGATACATAATAGACATCATTCCAGTAATGAGCACTTCTCTGTCAAGCACTGTGCTAAATACATAATAGTCATTTTCTCACCTAATTTTAATAGCACACCTCCATGAGGGGTACAATAGTACCTGTACTATCCCCCGTTTCAGAGAGATGGGGAAATGGAAATTTAAGATGAAAAGTAAATTCCCCACAGTGGCACAGCTTAAGAGCTGGAGACGGGCATGGATTCTCCTTTGACGGGAAACAAAAATCTATGTTCCTATTCACTACCTTATCACTTATAGAACAGGTATTGTTCTCAAGTGTATTTTGAAATAATGAAAGAATCCAGAGAAGTAGTTTTAGAACAAGAATTTTAAAAATAGCACCATTTGGAAATCTTGTCCACTAAATTAATTTATTATTTTTTCTTTTTGGTTAAAGGGTTAATTTTCACCGGAAGGTCAAATGGAATTTGTGTTCCACCTTTATCCCCAATCTCCACAAACAGCAAAGGGGTGATTTTCATTAAATAAGCTCCAGACAACATGAGGATTAGCAGGGTGAGGCATTCTTATCTAGAGTCATTTAGAAGATTTTAGTTGTTGTGAGGTAGATTTGATTGAGGATCCTCTCTGCTCCCAAAAGGAGGCTGCAGGCCACAGTGAGGCACGCAGTCCTGGGCAGTCAGGCAGGAAGTCTGTGGTCTAATCATGTGCTGTAGGACCATGGGTAGATGTCTCAACAAAGGAACCATCTGGAGCAAAGACCAAGGAAGAAGTGAGGAGGCACCTGTGCAGGAACTGTCAAAAGGGGCAGGTGAACTGGTGCTTACGCTGTGGGAGAAGGGTCAGAGATGAGGGTAGGAGGACAGGGTTTGCCAGAGAGCAGGCTTTGTCAACCCTACTACTATGAATCTCACCACCAAGACCACCAGAGTCCACTGAAAGAGCATTACTGTGGGAAGAACCATGACACCGTATTTTAGAAAATTTCTGGCAACGTTTTAGGAAAGGAAGCCCGGAGTTACGGAAATAGCTCTGAAGCCACTTTGGTCATCAAAGATGGAAAAGACAGGGACTTAAGATATGGATATCTGGGTTGGAGGAATAGAGGAAGAAATGAGAGATTTCATGAAGCAAGAAGTATCAGGTCATGGTGGTGGTTTCCATATTGGGACTATGGTAGAAAGGATGATGTCATGGTTTCAATGCCCCTTCAAGGAAAGATTTGCTGCCCAGCCAAGAAAAGACTGAGGTCACCTGCCAGACTCTTCAGGCCTGATTTAGCTGCAGAGATTGGCTATGCTGAGGTGAGGTTAGCCACATGTATGAGGTGACTCGGTAAAGCAGAAGCTGAATGGCTCCGGTAGCACCACTATCTCCAGAGCAATCCACTGGGTTGACCAAGGTTCATAGAATAGCAACACTTCCAACCTCTCCCCTGCCCAATCCTATTCCCTCCTCCTCTTCCTCCTTTCACACATGCCTATCCCTAATAAACATTTTATACTTCCCAATCTGTCCAAGCCTGTTTCCTGAAAACCTAGCCTAGGAAGTGAGCCAGTCTTCTCAGACTAGTAGTCTAGAAATGAAAACAAATATGCACATCTTTAAATATGAACATCTTTAATTCAACTGGAATCACTGCCTTCAGGAATCATCTATCTGGACCTACAAAAGAGGGAGCTTTTGTTTATCTAGAGATTGGAAGGAAATAGCTTGGTATAAGAGAGGATGGTAGAAATAGGTAAGAATCTGAGAAATCACCCCTTTGAAATTATACTTCATCAGCCCAAGGTGCACTGAAGGGACTAGAGCTGTCAGAGGCCACCTGACAACTTTCCCCAAATAATCCTTTTTCACTTTTATTCTACCATAAAATTAAGTAAATCACAGCAAGCTTTTTTTTTTTTTTTCAGGGTTAATCAAGATTTTATTGGCTCAGCACTTGAAGGTTCTTCAAGGCTTCATTCAGTCATTCATCCATCAATTTAACAAACATTTCAGTAACAATGGTTATACAATGGTCCAAATAAATTTCTACCTAACACGTGCCAGGATCTAGGTGCTGACACAAGGAAAAAGCAGCTCTGGTATCACACTGACATTTGGTACTAGTAAGATGGAAAACCAAGTGTACACAATATACCAGACAAGAAAAACTTAGGTTTCAGAGGTTTCAGTTTATAGTTGGACCATGTCATCACTCTAGGATTGAGATGAGGCAGAACAACATGGTGGAAGCATGTGGTGAATCGAGCTGCCCAGTCCATGGCAGCCAAGAAGCAAAGACAAAGAGTGAAAAAGAGAGAGAGCCAAGGGCAAAATATAAATTCTAAAGGCACATCCCTGATGACCTACTTCCTCCAGCCATACCCTACCTGCTTAGTGTTATCACCCAGTACTGAAGTACTTTCAAATTTTTAATCCATCAGATGGATCAATCCACTGATTAAGTTACAGCTCTCAAAATCTAATGAGATGGGCTTTCAGGGGACACCTCATATTCAGATCATAACACCAAGACTCTTAGGACTGTGTAGAAAATACTAGAAAGGTGGATGTACGTAGTATTCCCAAAGAACTTAGGAGAGACCTGTTATGTTGGTCCAGGAGGATGAGTGAATCCTCAAAGTAAAGATCACACCTGAGCCTGCAATGGAAAGACAGGTGGGGGTTGTGGATTTCAATGTTAGAATGCTCTGGGGAAGTGGATGCCTTTGGAGAAAGAGGTTGGTTCACTGTGGGGGTCTCTAGGGGGTAGAGATTGAGGCATCCTGTCTGTTAGAAAGCTGGACACCAGGGCAGGGCAGAGGCAGCAGGGGTAGCCTGCACAAAAGGGAGCAGATAACTTCAAGCCCAGCAAAGCAGCAAGGACCTGCCAGCACACAGCTCTGTGCACTCAGATTTATTTTTCAGTAAAACTGCAAAGTAAGAAAGGATAGTATGGAAAACAGTTTTTCACTTTAAAACAATCAAGCCAACTGGAAAATGTGGCTGCAAAACATTATATAGCATATGATTTCCTTGTAAGAACAACAACAGAGAAGGTAGATGGACAATTTCTAAAAATACACTCCTAGGGTGAAAATTTAGAAAATAGGTTTTTGATGGGAGTGGAGGAGGTGGAAGTGATTTTTCACTTTTTACTAGGTTATAATTTCTAGTTTTTTCAATTAAAAATATTTTCTTTGGATTTTTAAAGATATTTCCCTGTTTATATCTGGTCAAAGTAAATATAGGGTACATCTATTCAGCAGAATCCCACAAAATCATTACTATGAATGAAGTTGGATTAAGATCTGGATCTGGAAGGAAGTTCAAGAAAAATAAAGGCAAGATGTAGAATAGCATTCAGAATATGATCTACTTGTGATTAAAAAAAAAGATACAAAAATGCAAGCATATGTACTTCCAGAAAAATCCTATAAAAATACAGAGACTATAGTTATAGTAGGAACCAGTTTGGTACTCTTCTCTACCATGACCTTGTATTTGTGTGTGTGTGTGTGTGTGTGTTTGTGATCAAAACAAAGTAGCTTCAGTTGAAATAAAAACAAAATTAAGTTAAGAAGAATGCTGAGCATCATTTGCAAACTCTGCTCTTCAGTTTGAAGGCAAAAAAGAGACCCAGGTGTGGTTTGCCTGTATTCTGAATCTGGCTGGGCTCCGTCCATCCTGTGTATACATCCTCACCTTGGGATGTACAAAACCAATTGTGCTGAGGACTCTCTGCTCCCTGAATTCCCATTTAGATAGGCAGATTCAGTCTTCGAGGTCAGAAGCTGGAGTCTACAATTATCTAGTGGCTGCAGTCCCTCTTCACAGGCGGGGCTCCTATTACACCAAATCTTCCCCTACCAGTTTTTCAATTATCTATGACTAATGAGCACTTTGGGAACAGTTTCAGACACACACATAATCCTCTTTCCTGATGTCAGCAGCAGAAATTAATGACTATGTGGATTGTTGGGAGACAGAAAATGCATTATAATGGTCAACAGAACTGTTATCCTCTCCAGGAAGAGGAGGAGGGGTGCTGAATTAACTGGAAGGTTCAGTGTTCCTTTGTATTCCACAGTGAGATGAAACCCAGGAGAAGAGTTGGCTCCAGGCCAATGGAAATGTCAGAGAGAGGTTTGGGTGTGGGTGGCATGCAGCCCTGGTTCCTCATGCTTGGCACTGGGGTATGGGTCCCAGCTTAGCTTTGCCAAGGTCAACAGGCTAACTAGCTTGTCTGGGAAAGTACTAAGTGATACCCTGCCCTGCCGGTAGAGGGGGTCCTGGAGTCCTTTCAGATTGAACCTACATTCAGTCTGTTTTAGGGACCTGGAACAAACCCAGGAGTATATAACTCTAACAATTTAAGAAGTATGTGGTGGCAGATGCACTTTTGGTGGCTTACACATGCTTGGGTGGCTTCAAAGACTATTAAGACCTAGCCCAACTCTGGTGGAGCTCCAAAGTTATGTGAAGCATGAAACTCACAAAGCAAAACATAATACCATTCATGTGCTATGGCTGCCAGCAGATATGGTTATTGATAATAGTTTTTAAAAGTACTGATAGAATTAGAATCTTGGCTCACATCCAGCACCCAAATTCCTCTACACAGACCTCAGATCACTTGGGCAGGTTAGCTCTGGGAGTTTTTTTAGATCTGGAACAACAACTGATAAAATACTGATAGAAAAACATTCCAGTATTTCTGGCTCCTGAAATAAAGTTATACATGTCTAGAAGGGTTTACTCAACCAGAAAAATTAATGAGAAAGTCAAACCTGATATGTTTTACCACCTGTTGAAAAAATCTTCTGAAATAATAATTTGTCTATTTCCCTTCATTTGTCTCCTAAAAATAATCTCATTTAAACTGGGGTTTAAATTCCATTTTACATCATTGGTTTAATATTAAAGTTAATGAAAGAAATCATTAATCACTCAAGAAAGTACCCAGTATATTCCAGACATTATCCCAATGCTGAAAAATAAATTAAAATTCAAAATAGATGAGGTCCCAGCCCTCCCCAAACTTCCTTTCTAATAGATACAAGTCCATTCAATACCTACTCTGAATTATAACTCATAGTTATTTTAACTTATATGCTCTTCTGTGGTTTAGATTGTGTTTTATATGTTCTTATATCCCTGGCCTTCCATTCTGACCTACAGTAGCTGTTTAAAAATAAACATACCACATGTTTTAATCCAGTTTTACTAATCCTTACATTATGTTTTACAAAGTCTTTCTCCTGATGAAAAAAAGACTACTCAAAGATGATTTTAACTATCTCTGCATTCATTTCTCCTTATATCCAACACCAGGCAATGTCTAGAACATAAGCTCTTGGTAATGTTCAATTAACAAAATTTGTACATTTTGTTTTTAGCAGGAGAGACAATGACACAAATTAATCAATTTAGACAAGAAGTTTAAGTATATATACACAGACATACTCATGTAGGATGCTGAATATCAGCTGAGAGAATCAAGTTTAGTTTAACTCCTGATTTTGAAAGTTACTGGACAAGGAATATACTTCCTCATATAAATCTACAGTAAGATGCTTTTGTCTCCCTACATTAGGGACAATAGAATGTATCAAAGTCAATATGCATGCACAGAAGATAGTTGACTAACAGGCCCAAGCCTCCCTAGAAACTATGGCAGATGCTGTGGTGTCCACATACCATGGACACCATGTTCCAGGGGAACCAAATCTCTCGAATCCTCCTAGTCCAGACCAATTTTATCCAAGAAATTTTCAAACAAGCAACTACTATTATAAATTGGTGAGCAGAGGAGTAAAATATATGACTTCTTTTTAACAAGATAAACATCATGATAGTAAGAGTGCCCACTTAGGGAAACAAATGAGCCTTCTGTCACTGTTTTTGGCACTTTTCAGTTGAAATCACTTTCAGTGCTAGAACAAACTTATGGTGTGGCATTATAGTATTAGAATTAGATTTTGTGAGTGAGATTCCCTGGTATTTGAGCCTATTATTTTATAGTTGTAGAAACAAAGCCACAAAACATTATATAATTTGTTCAGAGTCACCTACGTAGTAAGGATTTCAACCCAGGATTCTCTGAATTCAGAGTCTGGGATCTTTGTACAGCACCATGTAGCTGAGAGGGGTGGGTGCAGGCTGTGCTGGATAGAAAAGGAAGGCAGCTTTGTTTGCAGGAGGCTCCTCTGGTAGGTCATATGGAGAAACCTAAAGTCTATGAAATCCAAACATGCTAATTCTTCTAGCTTCTTCCTCTCCTCATTTCTTCTTCTCTGTTGCATCAATAGACACTGGACTTCAAATAGGACTCAGAAGTCATCAACTTCTGTGCATTTCTTTTGCAATATGGGAAACTGAACCTAGAAAGGAAGGTGGCTCCCCTGACATCAATCAACCATGGAAGCAAGCTCTAGACTGGACCTGGGCTCCTGACCCAGGCAGGCTTCCTCCACTTCTTCAATACGTTCCGCTTTGGTGATGCCATCCAACATACTCCCTCAATGCAGCAGGAAGCTCACCTGAGCCAGGGCCTTAAGGCACATGGAGACAAGGAGCTGACCAAAATCCAACAGATTCCAACCATGTAGGCGGCCATTCTGAACTATTCAGAGCATAAAGTACAGTCTTTTTAGCTTGAAATCATCCACTTTGGCACCCACAGTGACCTAATTCTCTAGATAATTGCCAATGCCCTATTTTCTTCTCACCTAGCCTAAGGCCACCTCCAAAAAGCCTTCCCTGGTAGATCATAATTAATCACTCTTTCCTCTACAATCCCACAGCATGATTTTTGGAATTACATCATTCTGTTCTACATAATGGCTTTTTTTACCCTTCAGCCTAACTCTTCTAATTCTGATGATAACCTCCTTGAGGGCAGAGCCCTCTCAATGGATGACATATCCAGGAAGCAGGCACATTAGCATAGCATGTGGGAATTCAGGCCAAGGGGTACATAGGGTTGCATAGAAGGGTGGCTTTACCACTCTTTGTGCTTGTGACCTTGGGCAAGGGATTTCATTTCCACAACAATTTCTTCACCTGTAAAAATGATGATGCTATTTTTCTCCCAGGGTAGGTTATAATAATCAAGCAAGACAGTGTAAACCCAGTACTTTAGCACGGTCTCTGCCACATGACCAATGTTCAACAGACGTGAGCTACTATTACAGTTATTAAAACTCTCCATTCCTGGTGTATTGAACATCTCCCGGCATATAGAGATCACTTGGTTCATTCTGGCTGAGTTTATAAAGCTTGAGGAGAGATCTGTGATGTTATAGCTTGTGGAGATATATGCATTTGGGGTCATGAGAGCAAGCTGCAGAAACTGCAAAAGATGTTAAAATATTCACAGTGATGAATTCAGTTTTCCAGCACAAAAAGTGTCTCACTGTGGTCATGCCTCCATGGTCATGTCTTCAGAGTGAAATGTTTTAAAGAGTGCAGAAGGTGTTCTCTTTGGAGTTATTTTAAGGATCAAATGTTGGCTTTGAAGAAAAAAAAAAGATTTTGTTAGTAAAACACTTGACTATTAAGATGACCAATGCTTTCAAGACCCACAGAAATAGTTCATGGAGAGTCCCCCACTTCTAGGAGAAAGCAAATTTGGGAAATATATGAAAATATTCTAGCTGTATTTATGCTAAAGATATACCAAGATTTGAAGTAGTGGTTTCCACCCTTTGTTTTGCCTTTTTAAAACAACAACAACAACAACAAAAAAAACTTTGGGGAAAGAAATCACATAAGGAAACTAGAGATGGAGATAAGTTTCTCAATTATTTATGTTGTCCATGGATTCCTTAAAAACAACCCCAGATTCAAGATAATTTGACAGATGTTTTATTACTGAAAAGGTAGGAAGGAGATGATGTCAAAATAAAAAATATTCTTTTAAATAAAAAAGCATTTCTTTTTGTGACCTCAATCACTCATTCCATCACAACCCAGGGAAAATTTTGCCAGTGTCCATCTCTAAACCACTGTTTGCAAACTGCTGGTTTACAAAATGATAACAGCCTCCTAAGGATGGAGGATTCCATAAGATGTCGAACAGAGAAGCCTGTGTGGAAAAGCCAGCCAGTGGGTCTGGAGTTAACCACACAGGCCAAACATCTGGTGATTTATAGAAATCTGGGCTTTTCTATCATGTAGACCAAACATGACTCAGGTAATTGACCAAAATTTTTACTTCCCAACCAGATGTCTTACTTTCATAGAAATGAAGCCAATCTTGTACTTTCATGTGCAAATAAGCTAGACATAAATTCACCCCTGAAGGGCAGGATTCATTGCTTCTTCTTTTTGAATGCTAAATTACATATTATTTCTTTTTCCCCCAACTACTCTTCCCTTGAAAAAGGTTTTCCCACTTTTGTTTTAAAATGCATATAGCTCACCTTAGAAATATTCTGTCTTTCCAAATGTCTACTCCTTACTTTTCTGAGTGAGGCACTGTGGTATCATGAATAATGTGATTTCAACATTTCAATAGCCAGGAGAATCCACCTCTAGCTCCATGCATCTTACCTCCCAAACACAAAGAGCCTTGGAAAAAGCCATTTAAATTCTCCAAATTCAGTTTTTATTTGCAGATAAGCAGCAAAAACTCTATCTATTACGGCAAGGTGAAGGTGTGAGATCATTCATCTCTATACCATGTATTAGGCACTTTGTACTTGGTACTGAGAGACCACAGAAGACCTTAGTGGCTGTCTCTAGGGACTCTGAGGAAAGCACAGCAGGGGGCTCAGGAGAGAAGGACAGAAAACTGGTGCTACTTCATATGCTTCAATGACAAACTACAGCCCAACAAAAGCAACACTTTACTCAGGATTTTCAATAAAATTATGAGTGACCCCAAATGCAGCTGATTCTTAAATGGCAAGGCAACATCTGTAAAAGAGAGGTCATGTCTGAGACTCATCCTCTTCAGTCACCCCACTCTCAAGCACTGTGTTTGTTTAACCAAACTCTCAAGCACTGTGTTTGATCATTTGGTTATCAATGATCCTCCACCTTCTATGCTGCATCTTGACAACCAGCCATTTTACTGAACAGAAAAAGGAAGACTGACAACAATGTGTCTCTTCAGTCAGGGTTTAGTGGGCAAAATTCAACAGGACAGAGACAACATTCAAATGACTACTGTGTGGTTCAAAAGACTGTGTGTGTGAGCTTCTGAAAGAGAAGTACATACATTCATACATATGTGAATAAAGCAGAGGGGACTGCATATGGAACATGACAGCTCAAAGAGAAGCTACTGTACAGAACCTACTTGTAGTGTAATAGTTATTGTGTTTCAAAAACCAGGATACAGATACTGCACATGAAGTTAAAAGGGCTAAGTTTGCCATTATTATTTAGCTATCTTAATAAGACACTAGGTTCTTTTTCTATACTATATTTCACCAAAGCCTAGAAACATCTCTAATAAAATGGAATACAGCTATGGTTTTTAAACTTTTTGCCAAGAACAAGAACTCTTGTTTTCCCAATAGAATCTTTCATAGAACCCTAGTGTGTAATTCTACTCTGGATCAAGTAGAAAAGGAAATGCCCCAAGGAGACAGAGGCATGAGCACTGGCACCTGAGCAATCCAGATTTGGAGGCTGAGGGACAGAGGTTCCAAACTAGAACTCAATCTACCTTGACAGACCACCCAGCTGGAAGCATTAAAGAGAGAAAGGACAGAAATGTCAAACTGTAAAACATAGACCCCCTTCCTTTAGGATTCTGCAATAGCACAAAAGCCAAAGAAGCAGAAAATATCTAAGTGCCCACCTATAATCACAAAGACAATGACCTCACTCCTGGGGGAAGGAGCACACTGCACTGGCAGCACCTCCAGGGGGAGGGGTGGAATTTGCCAGGCTGGCAGTTGGCCAGAATGCTGGAGTAAAATCCCTGGAGCCCTCACTCATGTTGCCATGGGAATGAAGAAAAGATTCCAAAAACGATGCCATAACTTAATGACACTTAAAATCCCTATCTAGGTCACACGGGGGTGGGGGTGTCACATAAATTTGGGGGGAAATGCTGAAGTGATAAGAAATGGAAGCTTTAAGCTTTGTAAATGAAACAAAATCTAATTTCTCCATTTTTTAAGTCTCCTTCTTTGGACAGAGGATCTGGGAAACTGAACAGACCTTAGGCAAAATGAAAAAGTAAAGCTGGCTGCAAGCCCAGAAGTGTCACCAGCCATTCTGTCCTTTCACTCTGGCCACTAGAAGGGTTCCCAGAGGGAGTACTAAAAGCAGAGGGAGCTGGCCCCAGTCCCCAACAGGCTTTGGTGCTTGAAGCTGAGAGGGCAGACGGAGCTGGACAGGGACCCACCTTTTGGAGCTGTTTCCAGGGAAGGCTTTCAAAATTGTACAATCTCTAGAAGGTAATTAAGGGGGGACATCCATGAGGCCAGTTTAATAGGCCCACACTTGTGTGATCAGATTTGATTTTCTTAAAAAACAAAAAGAAAGAACATGAAGATGTATGAACCATGGCCTTCCTTCAGTTTATAAAGATAAAAAAAAAAAAAACAACCACCTTATTACAGACAATTCAAACAATGCATAAAGATATAAGGAAAAACCTTCCCAATACTTTTCCTCCTCCCAGAGATAACAACTATGGAATATTAGAAAATATTAGAGAATGTACTTCCCAAATATTTAGATATACCTGCAGTCAATCTTATGTAAATGGAATAATGTCATTATGCAATCTTACAGTCTCCCTTTTCAACTCAGTGGTATTTTAGTCATCTTTTCACATCAATAACTACAGATATTAATTTTGAAAATGTATCATATTCTATAATTTGGATGTACACATTATTTAACCAAACTCTTAGTATTGGATACTGTCAAAATAAAAACAAATCCAGGGTTGGGGAGGTAGCTCAGTGATAGAAAGGTTGCCTAGCATATGTGAGGCCCTCCCTGGGTTAAATTCCCAGTACTGTGAAAAATAAGTAAATAAATAAATAAAATTAGAAATAAAAGGAATCCAGAAATGGGAGAGATTTTATTCTAAAGTATTATTGTAAAGTGGGGGAGGAGGCATAACTTAGTGGGAGCAGAGGTAGGCGAACACATGACCATAAAAGTTTTTAGAAGTCTGAAGGGGAACAAAGAAGTCTGAAGGGGACGAAGAGGATATTCCCCTCAAAGACTATTTTCAAAAAGTATTATGGTCTCCACCTTGATACTCCTCAAAGGCCCATCTATGGAAGGCCTGGTCATCAGCCTCTGATACAGTTGGGATTTGGTATAACCTTTAGAAGGTAGGACCCACTGGAAGGAAATTAGGTCACTGAGGCATATCCTTGAAGGAGATATTGGAACCCCAGCCCCTTTCTTTCTCTTTGTGTTTCCTAGCTACCATGAGGTGAGCAGCTTGGTTCCACCACACTTTTCCTGCCCTGATGTGCTTTGCTGCCACAGGTCCAAAAAGAACAAAGCTAGTGACTATGGACCAAGACATCTGAAACTGTGAACCAAAACAAATATCTCCTCCTTTAAAGCTGTTTATCTCAGGTATTTTGTCATGCCAATGAAAAGCTAAATAACACAGAAAGTAATAAACTAGGCTAGAAAGAATGGGACATGGGGAAATGGGATGAAAGAGTAGCATGGGTTGGAGAGTAAACTGGAGAATATTTTACCCTGGGCTACTTCTTTTCAGGGAGGACACTGGAATGATTGATTATGTGTCAATTTGATTGACTACAGGGTGCCCAGATACTTGGACCAACATTATTCTCTGTTTTTGTAAGGGTAAGATTAACTTTTTTTATGTGAGACTAAGTAAGGCAGTCTGATGACCATGAACATATGAAGACTTATATAAAAACAAAAGGCTGACCCTCCCCTGAGGAAGAGAGAATGTCTCCTGCCTTATGGTCTTCAAACTGGGACATTGGCTTTCTTGTCGTCTTTGGACTGAAAACATCACTCTTCCTGGGTCTTGCTTGAGCCTGCTGACCTTTGAACTAGAACAACATCATTGGATCTCTTGGTTGTCCAGCCTTTAGACTTGGACACAATCTATCTAGTCTTGGGTCTCCAGCTTGCTGACTCATCCTGCAGATCTTGGGATTTGTCAGGCTCAGCAATTGTGTGAGCTGATTTCTTATAATAAATCAATACATTATTATTTCCAACTGGTTCTGTTTCTCTAGAGGACTCTGACTAACATAGGGCCCTTCAGGAAGGACTGAATGCTGACTCATATTGAGACTGAGGATGGGTATAGGGTTCAGGACACAGGATAAAGACACAGTCTTATCAAAATCTCAAGGGGAGTTGGGTTCTTTGCATTAGGTCATTTCCTGGGACACAAAGAGTTGGAGGTATTTTCTAATCTTCACTTTTCCAGGCATGTGGGACTCAGGTAAAATTCAGCCTTGTCATTCTAATTATTCTCATTCTAAATAATAGTGTAAAGAACATCTTGGAACATGTATCCTGGCCCACACAGTGCCACAGCTTATTTGAGGAGTTTAGGAACGGCATTTCTGTTACCCTTCACTTAATGGTGGAGGTGGTAAATAGGTACCAATATCATCCAGTCCAGTAGCTTACAACTTCAAGGAAATAGAAAAACAAGGCAAAAGTATGATCTCTAGCCACAAAAATCAAATTTGAATCATTCTGAATCTCCTTCCTTTGATGGATGCTTCCTGGGCTCCTCACCCAGCAAGATAGAGTGAAAGGAGCACAAGTAATGAATTTCTGCACGCTTGGGTTCAAGTCCATTCCAACATTTACCAGTTGTGAGACCTCAGATTATGTTTCTCCCTTTTCTTTTGTATGAGATGTGAAGAAAAGTGAAAGGAACTATAAGATGATGAATGTGACAAGGCCAGGTACATTTGGGGGACTTGATCAAGGATCAATTCTCATAAGTATTTTTCTTCCCATGTAGAGGAAGTTTTAGAGAAGCAAAAAACAAAACAACAACAACAACAAAAAAAAAACAGATAAACAAACAAAAAACCAGTATGAGGGAACTAAGTTCTATTAACTTACTGTGATCAAAACATGGCATAATGTATATAGCACAGTTTTCACCTAATTTAAATTCATATTAATCTCTAAGAAAGGAAAGACCTCCCTAAGGGAGGAAATGCCCAAATTATTTTGTTATATTGTGTGCATGTATGAATATGCAACTACAACTCCCACCATCATGTATAACTATAATGTACCAATTAAAAAAAGTAGAAAAAGAAAAAGAAACCAAAATACAGGGCAGACTTGTAATTTGTTTGAAGTTGCAAATAGGTGGCAGAAATTGAGTCTGGATTTAGTTGTTCTAGTTATGAAGCCCATTCCCTTTCAATCAGTCAATGAGTGGGAAAAATAAAAATAAAAATCCCCCAAGCTTGGATGTAGCTATTGTTCTACCCTTTCCTCCTAGGAAAACTACAGTCTTCTGAATGCCATTCTTGCAAATTCCATCAATAATATTTTGCTTAGTAACTTCAAACTCCATTCTCCAAAGAAAGGATAATACTTCCTCCCAGGTCTAGAGCCAAAGCCCAGGACAAAAATCAGCTTTCCATCCAGCAGAAGCACCAAGATTCTCACTGTTTTTTCTAGCTTACATTTCCCTGGGGACCACTGAGGCTCATCCAAGAGCTGCAGTAGAAGAGGTACCTGCTGTAAAAGGCCTAAGTGAATCACAACAGGAATTCCCACTCTAGCTGCCTTCCACAGCTCAAGAAATACAAACAAAAGACTGAATGTATTTAGCTTCTGGATTTTGAGAAGATAAAATTCTTTCCATGAGGTAAAGGGAAAGGATTCAAGGATGGAGTCTGAAACTCCAGTTGCTAAATACTCCGGAAGGAGCTATTAGCAGCTCTGTTCTTCAGCTGATGAAACGGAAGCTCAGAACCTTGATAAGTGATGAAGCTGGTAACTGGTACCAGCTGTTGCACAGCTGTTGCACTCCATGCCAGTATCTTTCCCTTTCTATTGCTTAATTAAAAGTTTTGATTAAAATCAAATCAAATCTCAATGGCAAAAGGAAGGTAAGAAGGGAAAGAGGAAGGAGGGAAAGAATGAAGAAGAAAGGGAGAGGAGGGAATGGAGTGAAGGAAGGAAGAAAGGAGGGAGGGAGGGAGGGGGGCAGGGATAAAGCGTTAGCATTCACCTTCCCAGTACTCACTGTCCTTATTCTTATTACTTTGCTTTGCTCCCTCATTTTTCAGCTACGGCATTAGACCAGCCTATCAGGTGCCATGTGGCAAATAAAGTGGGTGCCCAAACTACATACCTGAAAGTCATCTGAAAACTTGCTACAAATGCACCTCACCAGGCCTCACCCAGACCACTGAAGCAGAACAGCTGGGGCAGCGCCTTTAGTCTCCTCTAGGTGATTTTGATGCACACTGATATATGAGAAGCACTCCATCAGAGTCCCCAAGAAAGCTTCTGAAACAGCAATTCTTGAGACCTATCCCTGACTTCTGGTCAATGGTAATTATGTGGGGTCCCAGGATCCTTATTTTTCAAAACAGCCAGGTAATCCTAATGAATATGGAGAAGTTAGCACAGAATCTCCAGAAAATACATGTTGATAGAACAGTTAATAGTATTGTACACAAATGTGTGAACTTTATAATTGCAACCGAGGTTTAAATGATGGCCTCTTTTCTGACCAATGGAGTGACTACAGGCAAGTTACTCTCCAGCCTCCTTCCCCTCATTTCTAAAACAGAGTTAACAGCACACTTTTTAGGGGTGTGAAAATTAGCAATCATATAAATCCCTTGATATAGTGTCTGGTACACAGTAAGCGCTAAATAGGAAGGGGCTATTTTTATTAATCGCCTAGTAAGAATGATGAAAAGCTAACCCCTGTAAAATCTCTATTGTCCCAAGCGGCAGGACTGGGTGTATAGGTGGGAGACTCATGGGCATCTGTGAAGTTTTCTCTTTCCTTTGTGTCCTGCTGTGCATGAGAATATGCTTTCACAGGGAAATGTGACATCCTCTAATTATGCTGTCTTGCAAAAATCAGATGCAAAGGTGAACCTAGAAAAAAATATAGAGGGGAAAGGGAGCACCATGTGAGGGGATTTGGAAGCAACGTGAAGACAGAAATAGCGATGCCTGCAGAGCTGTGGGGACTAACAGGAAGGCCACCATCCAGGAAGGCAAAGCCAACTGACACAGGGGAGAATCATCAGGCGCAGTGAGGGGTTGTCTAGCCTTCCCAAGACAGGCATGCACAGCATGTGCAGGCAGCAGGAAGAGCAAGGTGCGGACAGGAGACTGGTGAGTCATCCAGGCAGACCACCACACTTAGTATGGAAGCTACTGCATAACAGAAACTGACAGCTCATATTGAAATTCCTGCTGGGAAAATGACATTCTATTTCACCGGCTCCATTTTTAAATAAATATTTTCACTAAGATGCAAAGCATGCATACCTCAAAGGTTTCTTTTCCTTTCCTGTTTGAACCTTGTAAATCTATTTTACCAAGATGATGACATGGCTGGGTCTCTTCCTCCAGGAAGGCCAACCCAAAAGCTACCTGCTCCACGCCCTTACCTGTATTGAGCCCCTCCTCAGTACAACCATAGCACCCGGCACATGACCTCATGGTCATATTCCCTGATTTCAGTGCTTCCTGGAATTTTCACACAGAAATTCAAAAAGATGTTAAGCTGTGTTATTTGAAAGCAGATTGTGGTGCAAACGTTGGGAAATGCCAACCTGAACTAAGTTGGACAGGTTTCTATACTACAAACAATTCTGAGACTTTAATATGCTAGTATTCATTGAAAATTTTTAAGAAAATATGAAATATAAATCCCCAGTATGAATTTTCTGTTGAAATTTCTCCCCTAAAAATTGCCTGTAGCTCCACAGTGGGAGGCTGCTATATTTTAGGCTGCTATATTTTACTGACATTTTGCTCTTTCTTTATCACCAAATTATAATTCCTTACAGGCAACGGGGTTCATTTCTGGTATTTGCTTATCATCTGCCATGTGGCAAATAAAAGGTGAAATCCAACTGAATATTAAAATGCATAATCTTCATTTCTCATCTGAAAACTATCCAATGGCTTTAAGTCACACTCAGGACAATTCTGGATGTCTTATTCAAGGAACACAAGGGTCTACACTGTCCATTCTCTCACCCCATCTCTTGTTACTCCCTGTCCCACACCACATTTTGCTAAACTGGTTTTTTCTAAATCTTCTTAAAAACCGTCAAACTTACTCCCATCCCTGGGCCTGGGCACATACTGTGGTTTCTGCCAGGAACATTCCTGCCAGCAGGTGACATTGCTGAAGCTTTCTCAGTCTGGGGTCTTAATTCTATCTTCTCTTCAGCAAAGTCGTCACCATCCACATTTCAGACCAGAATTCATTTCTGTCAAAGTGCTTGCTTACTGTCTGTTGTGTCTACCTCACATGGTGATGTAATGTCACCCTAACTGTCCTGCTCAATGCTACCTTGGAGAGTGCTGGAACAAAGAAGATGCTCTGATGAATACTTGTGGGCTACTGCAAGAATGAACTGATCTATGAATCAGCAGGGTAAGAGCCCCAGCCTTCTTCTCACAACTGGGGCAAATCCCAGTCTTCTCTGGAATTTGAACAAGACAAGCCATATAACCCCCAAAAGACTGAATTTCTTCACCTGCAAAGTAAGAAATAATAGACCTATAGCTTAAGAAACAGATTGAGCACATTAATTAGTCTCCTCCAAGGAAAGAGTGAAACAAAAGAAAAGTAGAATTATTTCTTTCTTTTTGTAAAAAGGTAATTGTGATAAAGTATACATAATATGTCATTAACCACTGCAACCACTTTATGTGGCTAATTCAGTAGTATTTAATACATTCATATCGTCGTGCAACCATCACCACCATCTATCTCCAAGAACACTTTTCATCTTGCAAAACTGAAATTTTGTGCCCATCAAACGCTAACTCCCCTCCTGCCTGCAGCCTCTGACAATCTTTCTCCTTTTTGTCTGTATATATCAGACTGCTTGAGTGCTATACTTGGAATCTAAAGTGTCCCCCAAAGGGATGGGGATGTAGCTCAAGCAGTAGCATGCTGGGCTGGCATGCGCGGGGCGCTGGGTTCGATCCTCAGCACCACATAAAAATAAAATAAAGATGTTGTATCCACCAAAAACTAAAAAATAAATATTAAAGATCTCTCTCTCTCTTTCTCTCTCTCTCTCTCTCTCTCTCTCTCTCTCTCTCTCTCTCTCCCTCTCTCTTTCTCTTAAAAAAAAAGATAAAGTGTCCCCCAAAGACCCATGAGTTAAGGGCTTGGTACCCGAGAGGTACTATTGGGAGGCCATGGAACCTTTAAGAAGTGGAGACTAGTGGAAGGTCTTTAGGCCACTGGGAATGTCCCTGTGAAATGGATAATAGAATCACCAGCTCTTTCTCTTCCTTTATTTTACTTCCAAGTCATGAAGTGAGAAGGTCTGTTCTGCCACATGATCCCACCGTGAAGAGCTGCCTTGCCACAGACCCAAACAACAGGGCCAAGTGATCATGGACTGAAATCTCCAAAACCATGACAAAACAAACATTTTTCTCTTTATAAGTTGATTATCTAAGTATTTGTTATAGTGGTAGAAAGCTAATGAACACATCCGATATCTGCCTTAGTCTGTTTCTGTTATATAACTGAATACCACAGGCTGGGTAATTTGTAAAGAATAGAGGTTTATTTAGCTCATGGTTCTAGAAGGGAGGAAGTCCAAATGCATAGCACTGGCATCTGGTGAGGGCCTCATGTCACATCATAACATGATGGAGGAAATCAAATGATGAGGGAAAACAAGCTTGCCAGTTTGAGTCTCTTTTTTTATAAAGACACTAAGGGCATGGGAATGCCGCCTTTATGATCTCAACAAATCCTAAGTCCCAAAGGCCCCAGTTCCAAATACTATTAACATATGAAATTGGGGACTAAGTTTCCAACACATGGAACTTTTAGCGGCCACATTCGACAGGAGTCTCTCCCCAAAGTGAAAGCATGCATTTGTTCTTTTGTGATGGGGTTATTTCAATAAATGTAATGTCTTCAAGGTTCATCCTTGTTGTACTATTAGAAATTGTGTAGTGTTAGAAATTCCTTCTTTTTAAGGCTGAGAGTAGTTCAGCGACTTACATACCACATTTTATTCATCTATTCTCCATCAAGGGACTCCTGAGCTCTTCCACTTTATGACTAGTGTGACTAAAGCTGCAAAGAATATAGGTGTACAACTATTTCTTGGAGTCCCTGCTTCATATTTGCAGGAACATCTACTAGAACTGATGTTGGATCATGAAGACTTCTATTTTTTCACTTTTTGAGGAGCTACTATACTGCTCTCTATAGCAGCTGTACAATTTTACATTTCCACAGTGAGCAAGATTCCAATTTCTACACATTCTCAACAACCTTTACTTTCTTTTGTGTTTACTTTTCAATAGTAACCACTCTAATGGGTCTAATATGGAAGGAATATTTCCTTTAAGAGATAATTTCTCAAGTCAAAATTGAGAAAAAGCAATAGCACTAGCAAAATCTTGAAAGTTAAGACAGTAGAATGATAAATGGTAGCTGATTTAGCAATCCTGAGCAACCTGAATCCTACTATGGTTGTAAAGGAAGCTAAAAAGTAACCCAATTTCCCCTGAAAACCCCAGAAGGCTTAGGAATTTAGTGGCAGTAGACATCTCTGGAAATAAGGATAGAGAGGGACTGAGAGGGGAAGAACTGGTTGAAGGCATATTTAATGAAAAGTGTTTCCATACTAACTTGATGCTATGTCCATCTGTCCCTTAAACCTGGGAAAAGTCTCTGGAAAGGGAGAAATAGAAGGCTTCTGGATAGAAAATATAAAGCAGTTAAGGCTAGGGAAGTTTAAGTTAAAAAAAAAAAGAGAAAAATTTAGTGAAAGTTTTCATAATAAATATGAAGCCATCCAGCTGCTCCTTATGTCCCTGCAGGATATTGAAAAATTTTAAAGTTTTAGTTGTTGTTGTTGTTTGTTTTTGTTCTCTGCCCTGGGAGAAAATCCAATTAAATCAAGATAAAAGACCTGAAGTTATTGGCAGAGAATTCTACTACTACCCAAACTATCAGATCACCCTACAGTGAGGACCTGTATTAAGTCCTGCACAATAGACAAAGTTTCCAATCATCTTTTTAGTACTCCATTCTCAAGGACAACAGAAAACCAAGGATAATCTGATCATGTGAGATAGCCTCAAACATAGAAGATGAAAACTCAAATGAGCACACAGCTTAAGAAGTTAATAGAAAGTTGGAGGAAACAGACAATGTATAGATATGAAAACTCTCTTGAGACAAATCTTAGAGTAGAAGACCAGATGATAAGTACAGAAATAAATGAGCAATAGTTATAACCAAAATGATAGAGATATAAGTAGAAGTTAATCTGGTAACTAGCTCTCAATTTGAGATTTGAGGTGCTATATTGATCACTCTCAATATATTATTGTTCTGTTATAGAATTCTAGAACTTAGTGCGAGGCAATCTCAATAAACCATATGGTCTAATTTTGGACACCAATGACATGTAAGTTTCCATTATACTATTATGAGACTGAAAGTGGATCCAGATAAGCTATGAAGATTTTGAAGGTGACTCTTGTGGCACAATAGGTAAAAGTAAATCAGAAAATTCTAATCTTCATATTTTATCTGGCTCTGTTTCACATATTTTTCTTACCTATCATAATAACCTCATTTAAACTAGATTCCTGTATGTATGTCAAGAACCTTCAAATGTTAGAATCTTTGTAAGACTATAAAAAACACACAGAAGAAAATATACATAAATAATAATATACGAGAAAAAGTTCAACTTCATTAGCAGTTAAAGAAGTAGAAATTAAAACAGAAATGACACATTCTTTTCCATTGCCTAATAATTTTACAGACTGTCTCAAATGATATTTGATATAATCTTTCTGGAGAGAAATTTGACAGTATATATAAAGAGCCTTAAAAATATTTTTACCTAGATGGGCACAGTATTGTACACCTATAATCCCAGAAGCTTGGAGGGCTGAGGCAGGAGGGTGGCAAGTTCAAAGCGAACCTCAACAACACAAAGCACTAAGAGACTCAGTGAGAATCTGTCTCTAAATAAAATATAAAACAGGACTAGGCATGTGGCTTGTGGCTGAGTGCCCTGAGTTCAATCCCTGGTACTAAAAAAAATAACACACACACACACACACACACACACACATTTTCACCATTTTGACTTAGCAAATCTATAACTGAAATTTATCACAAAAATCATAAAATGCAGACAAAGGTATGCATACAAATAGAACAATCCTTAATTTTTAAAGAAATAAGTAGAAATGCAATTGAATAAAAAAATAGAATAAAAAATAAAAACTTGGAAAGTTTTAAATGAGCATAAGAATATTGTTAAATCATTCCATTACACAATAAATTAAAAATTTAAAGAGTTTAATAATATACAAACTATTATTTTAAAATAACAATATAGGAATAATAAAATACATATAGTATAAATGGTGTGTACTGTATATATGTACATGTATATATACATATATATGTATGTGTATACACATATATATGTATGTGTATACATATATATGTGTGTGTATATATACATATATATATATATATATAAATGCATTCACACACATACACACACATATTTTTAAAAGACAAAAAATATATGACAAAACATGAATATTTCTTGGAGGGGAAAGTTGGAGAAATTTTTTTCTTTGTGTTTTCTAACTTTTCTACACTAAATATGCATTAGGTATAATCTGAAATAAAAAAAATATTTTAAAGAGTGTGTTTTTTAAGTTAGTAATTCCATTTCTAGCCCTCTGTAGGATGTATAAAATAATAATAAACAAAGAGGCTCCCTGAAGTGTTTTTACGTATATTTGTATCATAATATTTATATACTGGAGAAAACAAATTACATACATTAAGTGTCTGACCTTGACAGAAGCCTTCAAAATATCATAAGGTCATTTGATGAAATTGTATGCTATTATTAAATTTGGGCTTATAAATAGCATAATGGAAAATGGAAATATGAATATGCAATAACATTTCTTTAAAACAGCAGGCTCCAGACTGGCATAGAAAGTAGGGTTTCAACTGTATTAAATCAGCACAGAAAAAAGGCAGAGTGAACTGACACTCTTGACTTTTAGAGTGGTCACATGGTTTTCCTGCTTCCATATTACTTTCTGAATTTTCTTCATCTGTTTTTATTTTTAGACTTTTTTTGAAATATTGCCTTTTTCATCCCGTATGCTAGTAATTTGAGTTCTCTCTCTTCTTCTCTTCATTAGCATGGCTAAGGGTCTGTGGATCTTATTTATTTTTTCAAAGAACCAACTTTTAGTTTTGTCAATTTTTTCAATTGTTTCTTTTGTTTCGATTTCATTAATTTCAGCTCTGATTTTAATTATTTCTTGCCTTCTACTTCTTTTGCTGTTGTTTTGCTCTTCTTTTTCTAGGATTTTGAGATGAAATATGAGATCATTTATTTGTTGGTTTTTTCTTTTTTTAAGGAATGAACTCCAAGCAATGAATTTTCCTCTTAGAACTGCTTTCAATGTGTCCCATAGATTCCAATATGTTGTGTCTGTATTTTCATTTATCTCTAAGAATTTTTTAATTTCCTCCTTGATATCTTCTATAACCCATTGATCATTCAGTAACCTATTGTTCATTCTCCAAGTGATGCATGATTTTTCATGGTAGACAACAGACACTTCAGAAATACAGAAGATAATCAGAAATTATTTTGAATCCTTATAATTCAATAAAATAGAAGATAGTGAAGGCATTGATAAATTTCTTAAGTCATATGATCTGCCCAGATTGAGTCAGGAGGATATAGACAACCTAAACAGACCAATATCAATTGAGGATATAGAAGAAACCATCAAAACACTACCAACTAAGAAAAGCCCAGGACCGGATGGGTATACAGCAGAGTTTTACAAAACCTTTAAAGAGCAACTAATACCAATAACTTTTCAAGCTATTTCAGGAAACAGAAAAAAGAGGGAGAACTTCCAAATTCATTCTACGAGGGCAACATCACCCTGATTCCTAAACCAGACAAAGACACTTCAAAGAAAGAAAACTACAGACCAATATCTCTAATGAACCTAGATGTAAAAATCCTCAATAAAATTCTGGCAAATTGGATACAAAAACATATCAAAAAAATTGTGCACCATGATCAAGTAGGATTCATCCCTGAGATGCAAGGCTGGTTCAATATACGGAAATCAATAAATGTTATTCACCACATCAATAGACTGAAAGATAAGAAACATATGATCATCTTGATAGATACAGAAAAGGCATTCAACAAAGTACAGCTTCCCTTTATGTTCAAAACTCTAGAAAAACTAGGGATAACAGGAACATACCTCAATATTGTAAAAGCAATCTATGCTAAGCCTCAGGCTAGCATCATTCTGAATGGAGAAAAATTGAAGGCATTCCTTCTAAAATCTGGAACAAGACAGGGATTCCCTCTCTCACCAATTCTGTTCAACATAGTTCTCGAAACACTGGCCAGAGCAATTAGACGAAAGAAATTAAAGGCATAAAAATAGGAAAAGAAGAACTTAAATTATCATATTTGCAGCTGACATGATTCTATCCCTAGCAGACCCAAAAGGGTCTACAAAGAAACTATTAGAGCTAATAAATGAATTCAGCAAAGTGGCAGGATATAAAATCAACACGCATAAATCAAAGGCATTCCTGTATATCAGCGACAAATCCTCTGAAATGGAAATGAGGACAACCACTCCATTCACAATATCCTCAAAAATAATAAAATACTTGGGAATCAACCTAATAAAAGAGATAAAAGACTTATACAATGAAAACTACAGAACCCTAAAGAGAGAAATAGAAGAAGATCTTAGAAGATGGAAAAATATACCCTGTTCATGGATAGGCAGAACTAACATCATCAAAATGATGATATTACCAAAAGTTCTCTATAGGTTTAATGCAATGCCAATCAAAATCCCAATGGCATTTCTTGTAGAAATAGATAAAGCAATTATGAAATTCATATGGAAAAATAAAAGACCCAAAATAGCAAAAACAACTCTAAGCAGGAAGTGTGAATCAGGCGGTATAGCAATAGAAGACCTCAAACTATACTACAGAGCAATAGTAACAAAAACAGCATGGTACTGGTACCAAAACAGGCAGGTAGACCAATGGTACAGAACAGAGGACACAGAAACCAATCCACAAAACTACAACTATCTTATATTTGATAAAGGGGCTAAAAGCATGAAATGGAGGAAGGATAGCATCTTCAACAAATGGTGTTGGGAAAACTGGAAATCCATATGCAACAAAATGAAACTGAATCCCTTTCTCTCGCCATGCACAAAATTAACTCAAAATGGATCAAGGAGCTTGATATCAAATCAGAGACATGGCATCTGATACAAGAAAAAGTTGGCTACGATCTACATACTGTGGGGTCGGGCTCCAAATTCCTCAATAGAACACCCATAGCACAAGAGTTAATAACTAGAATCGACAAATGGGACTTACTCAAACTAAAAAGGTTTTTCTCAGCAAAAGAAACAATAAGAGAGGTAAATAGGGAGCCTACATCCTGGGAACAAATCTTTACTCCTCACACTTCAGATAGAACCCTAATATCTAGAGTATACAAAGAACTAAAAAAATTAAACATAAGAAAATGAATAACCCAATCAACAAATGGGCCAACGACCTGAACAGACACTTCTCAGAGGAGGACATACAATCAATCAACAAGTACATGAAAAAATGCTCACCATCGCTAGCAGTCAGAGAAATGCAAATCAAAACCACCCTAAAATACCATCTCACTCCAGTAAGATTGGCAGCCATTATGAAGTCAAACAACAACAAGTGCTGGCGAGGATGTGGGGAAACGGGTACACTTGTACATTGCTGGTGGGGCTGCAAATTGGTGCAGCCAATTTGGAAAGCAGTATGGAGATTTCTTGGAAAGCTGGGAATGGAACCACCATTTGACCCAGCTTGTCGTGACCCCTTGCCCGCAAGGAAGACGCAACTCAGGAATCTTCTTTCAGCAGTTTATTCAGGCCCTTGTTTTGACATGTCTTTTAGCTTGTTTCTCTCTACTACTACTACTACTACTCCTACTACTACTACTACTGCCACTACTACTGCCACTACTCCTACTACTACTACCTCACCTGAGCGCCCCAGCCTTGATAAAGCACATAAAGCCCCAATGCACAACTGCCATGTGGACTTTTCTCATAGGGTGCCAAGTCACAGCATGCCAACTCATTCTGATAAGGAGTTGTTTGTCACAGACTACAGCGGAGCCAGCGCCATCTTGTAATGGCGGCCACAGTACACAGAAACGGCTCACCACACCAGCTATTCCCCTTCTTGGTCTATTCCCTAAAGACCTAAAAAGAGCATGCCACAGGGACACTGCTACATCGATGTTCATAGCAGCACAATTCACAATAGCAAGACTGTGGAACCAACCGAGATGCCCTTCAATAGAGGAATGGATAAAAAAATGTGTCATTTATGCACAATGGAGTACTACTCTTCATTAAAAAATGACAAAATCATAGAATTTGCAGGGAAATGGATGGCATTAGAACAGATTATGCTAAGTGAAGCTAACCAATCCCTAAAAAACAAATGCCAAATGTTTTCTTTGATATAAGGAGAGTAACTAAGAACAGAGTTGGGAGGAAGAGCATGAGAAGAAGATTAACATTAAACAGGGGTGAGAGGTGGGAGGGAAAAGGAAAGAGAAGGGAAATTGCATGGAAATGGAAGGAGACCCTCATGGTTATATAAAATTACATACCAGAGGAAGTGAGGGGAAAGGGGAAAAAAACAAGGAGGAGAAATGAATTACAGTAGATGGGGTAGAGAGAAAAGATGGGAGGGGAGGGGATGGGGGATAGTAGAGGATAGGAAAGGCAGCAGAATACAACAGACACTAGTATAGCAATATGTAAAACAGTGGATGTGTAACTGATGTAATGCTGCAATCTGTATACGGGGTAAAAATGGGAGTTCATAACCCACTTGAATCAAAGTGTGAAATATGATATGTCAAGAACTATGTAATCTTTTGAACAACCAACAATAAAAATTTTTAAAAAAAAGAGTTATTGGGATAGAGGAAGGTATAGAGGTCCAAACCAAAAAAATGAGCAATCTGTTCAATTAAATAATTTTAGAAAACTTTCCAGACGCGAAGAATGAAATGGAAATCCCAATCCTAGAAGCCTACAGGACGCCAAATTTACAAAACCACAAGAGACCCACACCAAGACACATTGTAATGAATATATCCAACATACAGAACAAGGAGAGAATTTTAAAAGCTACAAGAGAAAGGAGGCAGATTCCATTTAGGGATAAACCAATAGGTTAAGGGCTGATTTTTCATCACAGATGCTGAAAGCTAGAAGATCCTGGAACAACATATTTCAAACACTGAAAGATAATGGGTTCCAACCAAGAATACTGTAACCAGCAAAATTAAGCTTCAGGTGTGATAATGAAAAAAAAAACCTTCCATAATAAACAAAAGTTAAAGGAGTTCACAGCTAGAAAACCATGTCTGCAAAGCATCTTGAGCAAAACATTAAACGAAGAGGAAATGAAAAACAACAACGAAAATCAACATTGTGAAGTAGTACAGTAAGGAATAAAACTAATCAAAGAGGAAAAACAAATCAAGTTAAATAACAAAGATAAACAAACATGGCTGGAAGTACAAACCAAATCTCAATAGTAACCCTAAATGTTAATGGCTTAAACTCACCAATCAAAAGACATAGGCTAGTAGACTGGATTTTTTTTTTAAAAAAATGATCCAACAATATGCTGCCTACAGGAGATTCATCTGATAGGAAAAGACATACACAGACTGAAGGTAAAAGACTGAGAAAAATCATACCACTTACATGGACCTTGGAAGCAAGCAGGGGTGTCCATATTCATATCAAATAAAATAGACTTCAAGCCAAAGTTAATAAAAAGAGATAAAGAAGGACACTGTATACTACTAAAGGGAACCATTCACCAACAAGACATAATAATCATTAATATATATGCCCCAAACAATGATGCAGCTATGTTCATCAAACAAACCCTTCTCAAGTTCAAGAGACAAATAGACCACAACACAATAATCATGGGTGACTTTAACACACCTCTCTCACCACTGGACAGATCTTCCAAACAAAAGTTGAATAAAGAAACTATAGATCTCAATAACACAATTAATAACTTAGGCTTAATTGACATATATGAAATATCATGGTCTATGTACTCAACACCTCATGGGGTGTACTAACTGCTTGGCTATTTCCATACAATTCAGACTTTAAAACAGGCTAGCTATCTCAAAGCAAAGAGAAATCCTGGAATGATTATCTGTGCTGAGTTTAGTGGAACTAGTTCCCCCAGTTCCTTAAGGGATTTTCAAAGACAATTCTGTCTGATAGAATTTTCATAACAGGATCTGGCTTTAGAACTAAACCCTCCATCTGGATGGTATTCTACCACATAGGAAGGGCATATAAGTCAGATCTGGACTAGTCCAGAGAGCCCACACATAGAAGGCATTTTACCTGAGACCAGGAGGATGAGGACTTAGCTAGGCAGAGAGGCTGGGAAAGTGTGGTAAGCAGAGAGAAGAGTATTTGTGTAGGTCCTAATGCAGAGAAGTTTGAAGTGTGTTTAAAGAATTATCTTTGGCCAGAGAAAGAGCAAGAGGGAGAGAGCAGCTTAGTTTCCCCATCACTAACTCAAATCTCACCAATCTGCAAGGCTCCTTTATTTACTGAGTCATTCAACATTAAAAAGCACTTGCCAAGTCTCCCTGAGACCATTATGCCCCAGAGGTCTCTCCTTGACTCACAACATTTTCTTCTGCCTGCTCACAGAGATCTTGATCATGCACTGTCACTATAGTTCCAGAAACACGCATTGGTTGCCAACCATCTATAGGCTGTAAGAATGCCCCTGGACATGGTGATGTTTCTGAATTCCTGCCTCTGATCCTTGGCTTTTCTTAAGTGTTTGGACTCTGTCCCCTTGACTAATCTGTGGGCTTCTTCTGGGCAGTGATGTCACTAACATACCTGTGTACCTGGCAGCATGCTAGGCTCAAAGGAGATAATAAGCGATGGTAGGAACTGTCATGTGCCCTCATTAGCAAGAAATCTGATGCAGAGGTGTTAAGTGATGTGCCAGGGTAATTCACATAATTAGTGACAGGTCTAGAGGATAGGTCTCCTACAGAGGAAAAGCTGGGGATTAAGTGTAGCTCTTGTTTATTTTCAGAATGCTGTCAAGTCACTTTCTCACAGTGATTTCACAGAAAGTTCGAGAGCTACACTGACTGATTTCAACTCCTATCTTAGCTGTATGACCTTCAGCAAGTCATTAAACTTCTCTCCTCCTTTGTTTCATAGTCTGTAAAATGGGGACAACAATCTTTTACAGACTTTCATGTGAGCTTTGTGAACTACTATTCTTAGGACTATTCCTGGTATATAGGAGGCAAGCAGTAATGGTAACCAACCTTACTATATTTACTTAATACTATTTAATTTACTTGTCTCCCCACAATTAATCACCATTTAATCTACTTATCTTGCCATAATTAATCACCATTTTTATTATGATTATAAGGAACTACAAATCCACAAAATAATGTCTTTGAAAAAGGAAGCAAACAAAGAAATAAATTTCTGCAAAGGAAGTCCAGAGACAGAGAATCCAGGGTTTGTATGGTAGTTCCATAGATACTCACTATTTGGTCATCTGCAGAGTACGGTCTTTGTCTTCCTTCTCTAAAGCAGCTGCTACAACCCTAGCATCCTACCTGGTGGGGGCCACAGGAGGGACAGAAGGCAGCCATTTCCCCTTCTTAGGAACCCCACAGGAAACATATGCCTATATTTCATTGGCCAAAAGTTAGATGAACATATGTAAATGCAGAGGAAGGTGGGGAAGGCAGACTTTAAAAAGCCCTCAGTTCAGATAAAAGTTTGTTTTGTTAATAAAAGGGATGGCAGTGTAGACTAAATGGGCATTCGGCATTCTCTTGACTACTAGTCACGGACCACTAGCCAGCAACACAGCTTGAGAGCAGATTCTGTGCTGTCCCATTTTATCAAAGCTTTGGGATCCAAAACAATCAAGGGACATTTTCCAAGCACATTTCCTCAAGATCTATACTGCTGCTTCTGCTTTAATTATTTTGAAAGCATATCCCCCTTAAGGGAAATGTGACTATATGGGTCTGACTCAATCTGAATTATTGAAAAATTGATTTTTTAAAAAAGGTGTGTGCTGGCTAGGATTTTTGAACCATTTTAATGAGCCAAAAAGTACATAAATAAAATCCAATAACTCTTTTGAAGAGTAGTATAATGTTTCTGAAAAAAAGTGAGAAAAAATAAAACCTGCACCCCGAGATTAACATGTTCATATATTCCTTGTATATGTGAGTGGATAATCTATCCTTTATATCTTTGACTTAAAAACAAAAACACCCATACTCTCATCACTATCAGGGAAATTTTTATCTGAAAACACGTTATTTACTTCACATTAATTATAGGTTATCCATACTTTGTTCAATGCCAAATATTTTAGAATAATGCAGGTGACAGTGACTTTTCATGGAGGTATTACTTATTGATGCATTTTTCCAACCACAAGGATATGTGATAAGTGTTTAAAAAAAGTCAGATCTGTGATTGAAAGTCTCTTGAAATTAAACACTTTAGTCCTGCATAGTGCACTTCTCCTCCCTGTCAAGCTTACTAGATTTCTACTGAATCACAGAAAAGGGCTCAGACCACAAAAAAGGTATTCTTTTAAGGCCCATGGAAAGAAGGGAGAGGATGGAGTTGGTGGTTCATATTAGAAAAGGAAGCTGGGAGAGAGCGGGTTTAAGGGTGAGTGCAGAAGATACATTGTATCTGGCCCTGCTTAGAGTGATGAGTCAGAAAACCAGTAAGCCAAGTGAGTCAGCACCATCCTATGAAAAATGCATGATGGTAATGGCTACAGAAGAAATTTACTGGTAAAAAGCATGAGCTTTGAGAGTCAGGCAGGCCTGATTTTGATTTATTCTCTATCAAATACTGTGACTTTGGGCCAGTTATATACCCTCAGTGAGCCTCAATTTCCATACTAAACAAAGGAGGTAGTGAAGTACCTGTTGGGAAGTTTCCCTGATACTTCATGCTGAATGCTTGGCAGTGTTCACTGGCACACAATATACTCAACACATGATAATCATTCTCAGCCCAATTTCTTCTTCTCTTTTTTTTAAAATTAAATTATTTATTTATTATAATTTGTTATATATGACTGAAGAATGCAATTCATTTCATATTACACATATAGAACACAATTTTTCAAGTCACTGGTTATACACAAGGTATTTTCACACCACTCATGTCTTCATACATGAACTTAGGATAATGATGTCTAACTTATTCCACTATCTTTTTTTACCTCATGCCCCCTCCCTTCCCCTCCCCTCTCCTTCTCTTTTTACTGCAGACATTCTCTGTTCCAGTACCCCGTATCCTTCATCTTTCATTCTTTAAAGGAACCAGATTGACTGTAGGTGAGGATGCGGGTAAAGAAGACTATTTGAGTTCATCTTCTTTGGACTTTTAATTTCACTGAAACTGAAATACTAGTAAAAAACAAAAATTTCTTTAGACAAGAGTTTCTTCACTTGGTGTCAATTAAAACTGTCACTATACACTAAAAATGAAAATGCAAATTTTGGTCAAGGTTTCATCTGAGACAGAAAGGCACTATTTAGTTCGAGAAAAATTAAATGAAAATGCGACTTATGATCTGGAACCAACCTAGATGCCCTTCAATGGATGAATGGATTAAAAATGTGGCATTTATACACAATGGAATATTACTCAGCACTAAAAAAATAACAAGATTATGGCATTTGCAGGGAAATAGATGGCATTAGAGCAGATTATGCTAAGTGAAGTTAGCCAATCCCTAAAAAACAAATGCTGAATGTCTTCTCTGATATAAGGGGGGTGTCTCAAAATGGGATAGGGAGGAAGAGCATGAGAAGAATATTACCACTAAATAGGGAAGAGAGGTGGGAGGGAAAAAGAGGGAGAAGGGGAGTTGCAAGGAAGATGGAAGGAGCCCCTCATCGTTATACAGAATACATATATAATGTTGTGAGGAGAAAAAGAAAAAAAATGTGTGTCACATTAGATTGAATAGAGAGAAATGATGGTAGAGGAGAGGAGGGGAATGGGGGGATAGGAAGGGCAACAGAATAGAATAGACATTATGATTGCTGTATGTATATAGGTGACTGTATGACCAATGTGATTATGAAATCTGTTCAATCAGAAAAATGAGAAATTATACCCCAATTGATTCAAACGTATGAATTGCCAAGATCATTGTAATGTCATGTGTAGCTAATAAAAAAAGAAATACCTCAGAAAGCAAAGAACAAAAATAAAACTAGATGCAAAGAATAGACAATTTAGGACTTAAGACCACAGTAGAAAATAAGCCTGGTTAGACAAAGTTTGAAATTATCATCACAAATCCCAGGAGAGTATTTTGTCCTCCTAAGTCCCTTTTAGTAATAACTATAAATTAATGATCCTTTTTCTCCATAGTCTAAAGGTACCCCACAAGCAGGGCCAGGCGCATCTTAATTGTGCTGTATCCCCAGGATCTGGCATACTGCCCAACACAAGGCACGCTTAACAAATAGTTTTTCAACAAATAAGAGAATAAATATATGAAGGAGTGATTATCATTAGCATTTCATTAGCATGAAAAATCATGTTGTTTTCCTGGATAACTATTATAAACGTGCCCAAACTAGTGAAAAATTCACTCCTTGAAATAGTTTCCACCAATGCAGGAGACTAATGAAGTTAGCCACTGGTTGCTGGCCTTCCAGTATGGAATAGCTGGAAAAGATCTAAGAGGTCAAGTACTTCAGTGGATCTGAAAGAATGGCTGGGGGCACAGCCTGGGAACTTGTTGGCTATACTGGTTCTCAGGCCCTTTCCCAGAAAGTCTGTTTCATAAACTTGAAGTGGGGTTCCAGTGAGAAATTTTTAGAAGCTCTCCAGTTGGTTCTGATACATGTTGCAATTTGAAAATCAATAATATGATTCAATGATTCAATCCCTTGAGATTTTAGAGAAGGAGACAGAAGTCCAGAAAGGAGAAGTCAGTTGTTTTTCCAGAATTACCTTTTTTTTTTTTTTTTTTTTTTTTTTTGGTACCAGGGAGTGAACTCAGGGGTACTTGATCACTGAGCCACATTCTAAACCCTATTTTGTATTTTATTTAGCGACAGGGACTCACTGAATTTCTTAGTGCCTCACAATTGCTGAGGCTGGCTTTGAACTTGCGATTTTCTTGTCTCAGCCTCCAGAGCCACTGGGGTTACAGGCATGCTCCCCCACACCCAGCCAGAATTAACTTTTACGATTACTAGATAATTGAAAGTGCCAAATTTGGCATTTCTTAGCTTTCTGACATTATTTCATCATGAACTTATGTTTTCTTACCTGTAAAGTGAGAAGAATAAAACCATTTCATTGTAGTTATAATACTTAAATGATACTGTGCCTAAAGAACATAGAATATTGTAGATAAACATACACACAGAAATATACGTGTGTATGCACAAACACAGACACAAGCATATAAAACCATAACCTTCTTTAGGAAAATATAACTGAGATTCTTTTATCGTAAAACTTCACATGTACATAACCAGCCTTTTAAATAAGTGGTAATTTGTGCAGAGCCAAGAACTTGCTTCAGTATGCACTTGTCTATGATTCATGTAAGTATGCCTGAGATCAGAGTTCCCTGCCATGAAGGCTATGGGCTTCACTGTAGACTTGTGCCTGAGAAGCCCATGGGAGTTTCTCACATCAGGCTGCCTCTTGAAACAATTCCAAAGTGACCTAAGCCATTAAAAGTGGACTCAGCTGGTGATAAAAGGATCTTGGTAAACATGATCATCAACTTGACAAACACATTCGTTTAGAGACATATAACCCTTGGTCTGTACCCCTATAAACTGAGTTTTCTGAATAGTTTAGTGTACCCAAGAGAGAGCAGGTCTTGCTCACCATCTGGTTATGGGAGTCGAAGTCCTTCCTGTACTTGCATAGCTGAGTTGATGAAGACATAGGGAAATAAATCAATCACACTGGCCAAGAAGTTGTTACCAAAGACCTGCACTAGAATTTGTAACGTCAAGAAATAGGGGGAAAAAATCGGCTTTATAGAATCCTATCAGTTTTTACAAGATACTCGGTGAAACAGATCTAAACACATACACATTCCCATGGGCAAACACGTGTTTCCTCATGTGCAGAGGGCTGAGATATAGTCGGGCAGTGTCCCCCTTGGAATGTCTCTAGCTTACCAAGTCAGAAACCCATTCAGTTCAATATCTCACTTAGCCCATTAGCTTTATAAATATGAAGTCGAAAGTATTGACAGCGTACAAGGGAATATCAGAGATGAAATGCTGATGGTTTTGCTATCAAGAAAACAGTTCCTGGGATTCTGTGCCTGGGACTTTCGGACTGATAGCTGAACTGGCAATAGGGTCCTGAGGCTAAACTGGTGGTTCACTTTGACAACACACTTTCCTTGGTTTTCACTTTATTAGACATGTGCTTTTACTCTCTTCTGAGTGCCCACGTGACCAGGGTTCTGATAAAGAGAGTATTTGATGAAATAAGAAGATGCCTCCTCAGGCAGAGAGGATGTAGGACTGTAGGGAAAGCATGTAGGACTGTGAGCAGGTTGGGCTGGAGCTCCAGCTCTACCCAAGAATGATAGGACTGTCCCTAGTTCTGAACCCCACCAGGGCCGCAGCTTCCTTACCTTCAACATGCCATAAATGTTCCCTATGTTCTTTCCCAAGTACTAGCATTACAGAATTGTTTTTAAAAATTTAGAGAACTCTATATTCTATAGGGAAAAAAAAAAGGAATGCTGAACAATCTTGCCGCAGTCCGGCTGCAGCAAAATAACCGGGGGGTGACGAACAACTTGTGTACCTTGATACAGCAGGAGTAGGAGCCGTTTATTGTAGAACAGGAGGGGTATATATACATTCCACACAGCTTATCTTAATTAACAAACTAGATACAGCAGTCAGCCAATAAGGAATCTCCACACTTAATGGCTTGCTGGGGTTACTTCACAAACCACTCCCTCTGCAAAATGCCAGGCGCCATCTTGAGTTGTTTACAGACTCTAACACAATCTCATTTCTTTCTTTGGGTAATTTTCAGTAGTTCCCTGATGCCTATGTAATGATTTGTAAACAGTTTGTGTGCCACTAATAAAAAGCCTTCAGCATAGATTCTCACTACATGTCTATTTATTACTTATAAATTATATACATGTACTATTGTATTTGTAAATTGTGCATATACCATGAAATGTATGGAAAAATAGAAATTAAAACAAATTAAATAAATCAGATATAACTTTCCTATGTTCATGTGTGACTACACCAACCAGTGAATCTCTACATCATGTCCAATCACAAGAATGGGATCCTAATTAAAATAAGTTATACTCCATGTAGGTGAAATATGTTAAAATATACTCTATTGTCATGTATATTTAAAGAGAATGAAATAAAAATAACTAGAAATGTAAAATTTTGCTCCATACCCAGTTGACATCTAGCTTAACATCTGCTAAGGCATAAAACCACATTTGCAGATACAGAAACACAAGATAAAGTTTAAACTCTGGTGCATGACATAGAAGGGCAGTACGATGTTTGTTGAGAGCCACAGCCGAAGGGGCCCCAGCAAACTTCCAGCTGCCAGCTGATGATTGGCTCACAGCGGCCCCAGCAACTTCTAGCTGCCAACTGATTGGCTCCTCTGCGGTGATGCTCATTGGGCTGTTTCCCTGCCCTTTCAGACCACGGAGCTGCTCATTGGGGGACTTTTTTGGCTCCGCCCATGCGACCCAGCCAATCGGCCTCAAGAGCAGGAGGAGTGGGGGAGGTGGAGAGGCTTGTGGGAAGCCGGTGGTGGCAGTTGGGCTCTGAAGGTTTTTTCTGAGGAGCTGTTTTGTTTGCCATGTGTGGTTCTAAAAATAAAGTTCCTTTCTTTTGACAAGTGGCTCCTGAATTGTGCCCAGCCAGACTGCGGCAGATGTTTGGGTCACTGCCTACTACTCCAGCTCCATCTCCCCCTTTACTCTGACTTACATAGAATTTTCCCACAAGTTCCCACCATGACCCTGCATTCCTGCTGTTACTTCAGTTAACATATGCTTCACACATCTCTTCACCTGGAAAATACCTTCTCATTGAAGACTGAAATTCCAAGTGGCCCAACTTGTCCCCAGCCTCCCCCTTTTTGACAACACAACTCTCATTTCATTGGAGGCTGCAGTATGAACTGTGAAAAATTTGTCTCTTTCCAGTTTCCCTGCTGACCAGTGAGCTGTAGGCTGAAGTGACTGGGTAGGTGATTAGCATGCCCTTGTGTCCTTGGTCCTTGTCCTTCTGCTGCTGAGAACATGGATTTGATGCTGGAGGCAAGATCATAGACATAAAAGGAGGTTCTGTGGTATATAGGGGTGCACACAGAACTGAAAGAAAGGAAGGTGGCTAGAGGACAAAGACTGAAGGGAACACAGTGCCAGAAGAAGAGGCCGAGATGAAGCTCCCCACCCCACCACCCTGTAAGATCATTAGAAAGTGGGAAGGTTATGCTGGGAAGTGGCAGGATTTGATTTTCCTTATCAAAGTTCATGCTGGCTATGGTGTGCAGAACGGATTGGAGATGGCGAGTTTCCATTCAGTGAGGAGTGTTAGAAGCCTGTTGAATACTTAAGGTGAGAGGCTATGGGAACAGAGTTGGCAGCATTTAAAGGTAGAGAGAGTGCATGGATTTCAGCCTAAAACTGGCAGCATTAGATATGGGGGATAAAGGATCCAGTGGTGTCAAGGGCTTGCAGAACAGACTGAGAGGTGTTACAATTCACTAAGATTAACAAAACAATAAAAAACAACCTTGACCTCTGTGCTGGCAACCAGAACGCTGAGCACTGCTGGGAAAAAAAAAATCATGCTACAGGATAGATTCCTAGTACATTCACGACCCTCCCTCTGCAGGGGTTCCAACACCATTAAACAATCTCCAAGTTTTTTCTCTAATCCTCTTGATTCCCCCTTCTCTGAACTTCTATTTTTAAACCTTTTCCTCTCTTCTCAAATTTTGGAATCTTTTGCTTCTCTATCACTCTCTGGAATGATCATCTCATTTCCCATTTCACAGAGAGAACATACTGCATGACAGGAACTCTCTCCACCTTTCATTTGCAAGCTCAGGTGCTCCGCAGTTCTGCTATCTCCCTCTTCTTCCTGTCTGTTAACAAACAGAGTGGCTTTATGGGAATGCAGACCCCCACCCCCTAGAGCCTTCCAGTTCCAACCCTCCCTTCTCCCTGGTACCCTCAGACTCATTGCTGGAACCTCTCAGTGCAATCAAACTTAGTCAAGTGACTCTTCCACATTCAAGAGCCACACAACATCTACTCCATCTATTTCAACAGTCTTCCTCCCCTAGGGTCTGCCCCATTTCTGTTTCCTTCCCTCCCAACCAAATATCTTCAGAGCTGTCTGAATTTCCTGGCTTCATTTCATTCATCTCCAATTCTGACTTCTGACATCTATCTTGGCTTGAACCCTGACTAAGTAACGGTATGACTTCGGTGATTAACTTCCTTAGGGGTAAGAAGGCTATATTTCTCATCATCTATTATAAAACTCCTACCAGGTGCTTGGCACAACATCTAGTTAAAAACTCTGCAGCTGCTGCAGTAATTATTATTTACTCCTCAACACTTTTTTTATGACCCAATTATCATAATAAAGTGGCTTTCCCTAAGGTCCCTGCTAGGGTCTCAATGTGTACGATGCAAAAGTGTACTGAGGTGGGTTTTGGGGGAGGTGTTTAGGTCATGAGGCCCTACCCTCACGAATGAATTAGTGCTCACATAAGAAGGGCTGTGGTGGTGAGTTTGCTCTCTCGCCCTCTGCCTTCCACCATGTGAGAACACAGCACGAAGGCCCCTACTAGATGCTGGCACCCTGACCTTAGACTTCAGACTCCATAACTGTGAGAAATAAATTTCTGTCCTTTATAAATTACCTAGTCTATGGTATTGTGTTATAGCAGCACAAACGGAGCAAGAAAGCCCTCTGGTCATTGTATCATTGTATCGAGTGGATGTGGTTCAGTTCTCTCCTCACTTCTATCTCAACATCCTTGATTGTTCCCTCCATTCTCCATCTCTGGGTCTTCCTATCTCCCTGTCCGAGTAGGCTTTCTCTGTGGCACATCCTTCTCAGCCTGGCCTTTAATGTACTGGAATTCCTCGAAGCTTTTTCCCAGATCCACTTCCCTTCTCCCTCACAATTGTCTCTCACAATTGTCATCAGCTTCAAATATCACCTACACTGAGGACATTCGAGTCTATTTCTAGCCTTACCTAACTTCCCCACATAGGCCCACTGCCTGCTCCCTGTTATTATTTGGCTAGTTCAAAGGTACTTACTATCTTTCCCTTTTGTTTAACTCTTCTTTGAAACATTTATCTGAGTATTCCGTAACATTTGTTCATTTATTTACCAAATATCCACCAAGTAACTGCTAGTTCTTTTTCTTTTTGGTACCAGAAATTAAACCCAGGGGCTCTTAACCTCTGAGCCCCCCTCCCTCCATTTTTATATATTTTACTCCGAGACCAGGTCTTGCTAAGTTGCTTAGGACCTCTCTAAGTTGCTGAGGCTGACTTTGAACTCATGATCCTCCTGCCTCAGCCTCATAAGCCACTGGGATTATAGGAGTACGCCACCATGCCTGGCTACTACTATGTTCTGGACTATTTCCTGTGTGCCACCTTATCTTAGACAATATGTCAGGTAGCTTGTATCAAGTAGGCACAGATAAAATAAGGTAAGAGGGACTAAAGATTAATTAAACTAGAGATGGGAAAAAGTGAATTAGATGAGTTTATACTAATGGCTCAGAAGCCCACTATGGACGAGTCTCAAATATTCTTTAAATACTCAAGTAGCCAAAGGAGTGAGGGACATTTTGTCAGTTCTTCCATATGATGATTATGAGAGACAAGAGAAAAGTAGTTATTAAGAAAAACTGGAAGAAATTCAAAATAATTTGGATACTCAGATCAGTATTTCCCCGAGAAGCCTGTATTAAGAAGATGGCGTGAGGTCATCAAAATTACTAAGTAGAGGTGTTGTTTTCCCTGCGATGCCCTCAGGTGTTAAGGGACATGCTTAATAATAGTCATACAGCTAGGACATGGCAGGGTCAGCTTTCAAACGCATGTCCATCTGGCTCGAAAACCCATGTTCTTTCCATTACCACAAAGTGCATCAAAAAAAAAAACCCAAAATGCCCCCCTGCCCCAATCTGCTCTGAGTCAACCCCAGAGGTTTAGATGTGAAGTCCATGATATGTCTATAACAGAACAATGCGTGATTCACAAAGCTCCATATCTGAACCATCCCTGAGCAGGTTCTGCGTTTTCACTTTAAAGGAAAATAAATATACAGTCCTTGGTCGAGAAGAATGGGGGAGGGAAGCAGAACATGAAGTATTAATAAACACCATAAAATCATTACCTGGTCCCTTAAGTAGCCTCTGAAGTAAGGGCAGTGGGGAAAAATGGCAGGAGGTTTTTTTTTCCCCTAATAGATTGTACATTTCAATAGCTAAAAGGGTATGAAAATTTAACGGAATTTTAAATGTCTTTCTAGGTTTTACGATACCACAAAGAGATCATCTTCTTTCTTCTCGTCACAACAACAGATGGGTGGCAGGGAGGGGTCTGTGACTCACCACCTCCCCGTGCCCGCAGAGGCTGCCGGAGCGGCCGGCACGCTTCTGGGATCAATAGGGTTCATGACAATGCAACGTCTGCCAGCAAACCTTGGAGAAGGCCATTAGTCAACGGTGACCTGCCACCCTGACCACAGCAGCTCTCTGATGTGGATTCTCAGAAAGGTTAGCCTGTGCTGGGAAGCTGAAAAGGTCACCGGGACTGTGAAGTCAGCACTCACGGAACTGGGTTGAAGGACACTGTAGCAGAGCCACAGAAGTCACCTAGGACACTGAGGCCACCACCAACCAGCTGCATGAACAAGAGAAGCTAGGAAGAATGATGACAGGTCACAGGAGGCCAACCATGGACAGTGGTTATCTTTCAAGAAAACTGAACCTCTAAATGGATGGCAATATGACTGATCTGAGGTCCAACCACAATCTAGAAGCAAGTCCCAGATTAATAAATTTCAGAAAAAGAAAAAAAAATCCCACACTGAATTGTGCTTTGTTTTTTTTCCCCCACATACAACTATGCAAAGTATGATGGCATTCATTCTCCTGGAATTCTAGAGGTTCTCACACCCTCAAGCCTCTTCCTTGGCTATTTCAGAGAAGGGGAGGAAGGAACCTGTGAGGTAGCACTGATCTTTCAGGATCCTGACTAATCTTCTCACAGCTCTCAGAAGGGGCTTTGGTTTTAGACAGATCTGAATTAAGAATCTTCCAGGTTATTTCATGAGGTTAAGATGACTTCAGACTGCTCAACTTGCACTTACTGGATCTAAACTACCTAATTCATCCAGGTCACTCTCCCATAGATGTAGCACTTGCTTTTTGTCATTAGCCTTTATAAATGTGAGGACAAGAAAGGGACACATGACTTCAGATACATTCTGACCAGGACAGGGCTCTTGTTTACCTTGATCTGAGTGTTAATGCTCAGACCCAGAGGCTGTATGGCCTCTTGATCAGATGTACAGTGTCTGGAGCAGATCTATCTTTGGCTCCATTCCCCACTCTGTGACCATTAGCAGCTTAGCTGCTCAACCTTTCTGTGCCTCAGGTTCCTCATCAATAAAATGAATATACTAGTACCTACCTTGACTGGTTAAAAGAATTAAATAAGTTAATAGTAATAAGGGATCTAGAAGTGATTGCTAGATAATACATAAATATTTGTTTGGTTTATGGATCCTTAGGAATCAAGCACTCTAGCAAACCTGGGTTACTACTGAGTTTACATATATACCATTGAGAAGCTCATTGGTTTTCCTTCCTTGTATTTTTAAATGAAAAAAAATGACCATAAATTTATACTTGACAAATATATACTTCATTATTTTTAACCCACTCTACTGGCCTGAAGGGAAAAAACTCAATTATTTTATTCAATGTATTAAGTATGGTTTTGAGGTATGGTTTTTTCTTCTGCAGCATTTATAAATTTATCAAGTCATCTAGCATTTATCTAGGTTGTTGATTGAAAATACTGACCAAGGCAAGTTAATGTGAAATGTGGTATGTCATACCACCACAGCCTCATAATGAGATGAGATTAATTCTAAAAATTACAGTTTTTGAGATAGTTGGTTAGCCACTTGAGAACTAATTTAAACATATCACACACTCTAAACATCTCTATTTTGTCTATGAGAGAACTACTTGGAATTTATCAAAAAATGTGTGGTACTTGGGGTACTTTTTATTGATATATTAAGAGCATTCGACAATATTTAATAAGCAGCTGATCTGTCAATAAACAGACACATGAATGCTAAATTCAGTTAATTTTGGATAGTGACAAGTGATCAGAAGAAAATACAACAAGGAAACAGAATACTTCTGGTGAGGGAGAAGGAGTGTTTGCTTTGAGGAAGAGAAGGCTAGTCCCTTGTTGACATGGGAGCTGAGATCTGAACAGAGAGATAACCACGTAAATACTTTGAAAGGGGCCACGCCAGGCAGAGTTGATACAAATCCACACTAAAGATGTTTAAGAAACAAAAAAGAAGATCATTGTGGGTGGATGGTGAATAAATGATGGTAGGGCAAGTGATACAAGTCAGAGAGAGAGATCATGCAGGACTGTGTTGGGTGTGGAAGGAATTCAGATTCCCCCCATTTGCCACTCAAAGCTACTGAAGGATTGTAAGCAGGAAAGTAACCTGACCTGCTTTAAATTTTTTTAAAAATCACATTGGTTGCTGTGTGGAGAATGGATTACCTGAGGGAAGAACAGTGATAAGGAGACCTTTTGAGAGGCTAGCACACTAATCCAGTAAGAGATGAATATATATATATATATATATATATATATATATGCTGAACAAGGTTAGTAACAGTGAAGAGGGACAGAGATGTTTAATTCAGTGTCAATTTTTGAGCAAAGCAGAAAGGTCTCGTTGGTGCATTCATTATAAATTGTTAGAACAAGAGAAGCATTAAGAATGGCTTCCAGGTTTGGGTCCTGACCAACAGGGAGCATTGAGGTATCTTTTACCAAGATGAAGAAGACCAAACCAGTAGCATGGTGGGTGGCTGGGCTGTGCGTATCCATCAAACATGGATTTTGGGGTGATGTACACAGAGAAGACAAAGAGTCTTAAAAAACTGACTGCCTAATTGAGAAAACAAAAGCAAAAAGGTAAGAAGTAATCAACAGGTGCTAATGGAGTGTGGAGGATCCACCAACATCCCATTCTGCAACCTGATTCTGTTGCTGGAAAAGAACTTTAA
The DNA here is from genome assembly GCF_045843805.1 of Urocitellus parryii. Taxonomy (NCBI): domain Eukaryota; kingdom Metazoa; phylum Chordata; class Mammalia; order Rodentia; family Sciuridae; genus Urocitellus; species Urocitellus parryii. Next base: position 41,861,518 of record NC_135541.1, on the reverse strand, counting down.
GGAATGGCAAGGCCTGAGGTTAGGTTTGCATGATCTACACATAGTGATGTGGGGTGGTTCCCAATAATCCTTTCTCACAACTGCATGCTTAATAGTCAAAATTAACATTGAGAACACAGGGTAATAGTTTATAGGGAAAAAAAACTTGAGAAATTGGGATAATCTACCATTTCTCACCTCTGAGGGGCAATTCAATTTTACTCTCAGGGGCTCCAAAATGACATCTGCAACTGATTTTCTTAGAGGTGTCCAGATGGGTGTGGCTACACAATATTTACTGAAATGATCAAAATAGTCTCAGGTTTCATTGTCTTTCTATCACTTTTGGTCTAAATGGAGCTAATTGGAATATGATTGTGATTATGATTAGAAGCAGAGTTGTAATTAGTTTTATTATATCTTGCTTATATTAAGGCAGTGATTAAAAACTCCATCTACCCAGGGATGGAACTCAGAAAAAGGTATCCCCCATCCATAAATTGGCAAAAATTACCTAAGATTATTCAAGGGGTACTTGCTTTGGCAGACATGACCTGCCACCTAAACAAAAATTTGAACTCAGAGGGGTGGACACTCTGAAGATTTACTGCACTTGACCTGCATTATTTCCTTCAATCCCTATAATATCTTCATAATATACCAATTAAGGCTCACAAAGATTATGTACCTCACCCAAAGTCACATATGGCTGAGCCCAAATGGTTTGCAGACATCAGAGCCAGAACTGAAGTCAGATCATTTTGAGTCTGGAAATAAATATATTAATTCTTAAAATAGGCAACCATTAATATATTACTTAATTATTCTAGTTTATCAGTAACTTAAGAGCTTGATGAGTGTGTGCCCAGATCCACTTGGGCACAGCCAGTTCCTATATGTACATAGATAAGAACTAGACAAAAGATTGGATGCATTCACCTATGGAAGGTGTTCCCTACATTCTTCTAATGGTTGGCATCACTTAAATGACAGTACCCACCTTAGCCAAATGATCAAGTTATTGAAAAAGCTCAAACAGGAGAGTTGTCATGGAATAGTCAAACAGCCATAGTACTAGGGATCAGAAAACCTGGTTTCTGGTCTCAGTTCTGTTCTGTCAATAAAGTACTGCAAGACCATAGAAATTCATCTCATTTCCTGGAGTCTCAGTTCTTATCTAGAAATTGAAGGCATTAGAGCAATTTCTCTACGATCCCTTTCAACTCAGATATTCACTGCTTCTCCAGAAGTAGGGAGAGAAGTTGAGGGCTGACCTCATTTTGGGGGGTTTCCAATCATCTTTCAGATACTATAGTGAAAGGAGGAGCATTTCCATGAAACCTCATATGCAGGAAAGCCTCTGAAAGTCATTATTTCACATTATCATGATGTGGTCATCACTGTTCCCTTGTCCTTCAGGCTCTGAAGGGCTGTTCCTGGAAGGGCCAGCAGCTGAAATGGTACTTCTGGGCATCTAAGGGGTGGGGGCACTGTGCTGGCACAGAGTGTTGAAAGAGTGAATATTCCTGTCTTCCCAGTGCCAAGGTGCACTTAAAAATGATAAGAGCCAGCGTTTGCACAGGCTGCATCAACCATGCTGTCCTGAGACATCTGATATCTCATTTCAGCTTCACAACAAAGGCTTATGGAAGGGATGGTAGCTAATGGGTATTGTATATGATTATAGAAAAGAAAAGGGTTTGGTGCATGGACACATTTTCATAGGAGCTACAAAATTTCTAAAATGGACCCTGCTGCCCTGTTTTATTTGTAGTATTGGCAGGAGTAGTAATTGAAACCACTAGGATTAGAGCAAACCCTATTATGTTGACTCTCTTACTAGCAGCTTATCTTCAAAGATAGGACAAAAATCCCATTAAAAATTAGTATCCAGTCACCTCTCCTATCCCATACCCCACCATCCCTCCCCATTGAATCTAGGTCCACCAAGTCCCAGGCAACCTCAATAATACCTGGACTCTTCACCTTCTTCATGCTTCCACACAACTGCCTGTGCTATTTCTTCTGCCATGAAAGCCATTTTCACACCTTTCCTGGTAAACTGTCACTCATATTTTTCAGATGCATCTCAAATGCCCCCTCATGAAAAGACTTCCTTGATACCAACACCACATCAGTTACTTCTTGCTCTGCTTCTCCAGAGTGTTGTAGACATCCATAGACTTATTCACCTCTTCCCCTAGTGGACATGAGTTTCCACAAGGAAATGGACTATGTTAAATATATTCTTGTATTAATTTTGTGTACTCAACCCAGCATGTGGCATATGGAAGGTGCTCAGCAAGTGTGGTGACAAGAACGGATGAATGCATGATAGGATGGATGGCAAACTGACATGGAAGCCTCTGGGACAATCTCTCTAAGGAAGAAGTTCAAATTTGAAGGGTAAAATAAGGCAGTACAATACTCAGAGGATGTGTATTTATTTTCAAGTATTGGAAAGACTTGGTTATATACAGGAATGAGAAGAGAGATAGGAGGATGAGGTTATATCAAATGTTCAGAGTGAAGGGCAGAGGCAAAGCCTTGTCCAGAATATTCACAGGGATTACAACCTTCTTTGCAACATGGAAAGTGGTTGTGACAAGTCCCATATAATCTAGATAAGGCTAGGAGTACTTGTGGCCAAAGACTCTTCAGATCTCCCCATATAAATTAGAAAAAAAAATATACCTATATGACATGACATGAAGATGGAGAAGCAGCAAAGCTCCAGGGGCAGCCCTTGAGGTCAGAATAGTAACAGTGAATTACATGATTTATTCACACCAAAATAAAAAGCAAATTTCACATTTTAAAAAATGAATGAATGACTCTGGCTAATGTCCAGTTCTGTTGGGAAAATTCAGAATACTGTATATAAATAGCTTGAAAGGGATTTAATAATACCAGCAACTATTTGGATGGCATCACTGGATTCATTTTCCCAACACTGGTCTTGATCACTGTAGTAGGTAGAAATTCTTCAGGTGTATTTCCTCAAGGTAATTTCCTCTTCTTTCCCTCAAGATGGAGCAGTAATGATGCAAACACTCCCATCCTCTGCTTCTCTGTTTTCACTTACTCTATTCACAGGAAGAGGAATCACTTAGCTGATCCTTGAGATGTGAAAGAATGCAACATCCATGGGGCCATGTTAATAGAAGTGGGGCTGCAGCCCTGAAAGCATCTGTGCAGGCCTGCCATGGGTCTCTTTTGGACCCACCCATGCCCAAGAAGATCAAGTGAAGCTGCCTCAGGAAAGCAAAGCTAGATTTCTTTTCTCTTTGTCTTAACTTTTTTTGCCTGCCAATCAGTGGGTGAATAAATATCAAGGGGGTCCCAAGGTCCAGCCAAGATTCCAAGTAGAGGCAGGAGACCATCATGCTCTATAACAGCTGACCAAAGCTAATATGGCAGTTTGCCTCAGGTGGTTCTGTGAATTATTCTCTGATTGTTAGATCTCAAGAATGGAACAGTGGTGAGTACTGGCACATTTATGTCTCCAACACTCACTTATTATTGGTCAACATTCTTTACCTGCAGGATAAAAGCAACTGAAATGTAGCTTCAGTTACAGCAGGGTTTATTTTACTTTAGGAAAAGTGAAATCCCCAACCTTCATAAAACAAGTTGTTGTAAAATATTTCCTGTTCTGGAAAAGTCTCTGGGAGATTTGCTGTGGGAATGATGTTGTACTGCAGTTATTATTTGGTCTGAGGTATAACTTTCTACAGTAGTTCCTTCCTAAGTAGAGGTATTTGTGAAAGATCACTGTGATCACCTACTACTATAATTTAATTAAAAGAATTTATAGAGACATCCTTAAGTGTTAGGGACACCTGAAGCCAAGAAGGGATTTATATATCAAATCTCTCACTCAATCATACATTTAAAGGCTAGGGAAGTACTTCAATGGTAGAGTGCTTGCTTAGCATGTACAAGGCCCTGGGTTCAATCTTCAATACTGCACACACACACACACAAAGGACATATGCAATCACTCAACAAATATCTCATTAGTGTCTACTACATGCCAGGTGACCGTACCCACAGCATCTGTGAAATTAAATTCATGTGAAATTGAAGGCCTAAAATATAATCTCGCAGGGAGAGAGAAAACTAGTTTTAAAAAGGCTGCCTCCTTCTTCTTAAGAACCCTCTCCTTCCCTATATGCCTTGTCTTCATTCTGCCTCTGAGTTTAAGAGTTAGTAATTCCTACTTGAACCTCACATTTGTTCTTTACCTAGCTTTCCTAATCTCAAATATTAAATGATCTATAAGCTAATATACTGAATCCTTTATATAACAAAGCTCTCTCTGTAATGCAAATAATCACTCTATAATTCAGTCATGTTGTACATGTGAATTTTCGTGAAGTGGCCTACCCCAGTTATACAAGGAAGCACTTTTCCCAGGAAGTAAAAAGGCAACTGGGACATGCTGAAAGGGAGCCTGGATAGTCGATTAGCACAGGTGGAATGTTGCTTATCTTCCTAAGGGTCTTTCTCCCTGCTGATCTCTTCCTTCCTGTTTGCCTTTGATAGATGTTTAGGATTAGATAGGTAACCTGGGAATGATTCATGTGAAATTGAAGGTCAAAATTTATTGACACATATCATTTTACTAGACTATGGGTAAATAATCTCCTATGGGGGGGAAAAAAACTGGGTTTGGGTTTCCCCAACAATTTTGAACATTAAATCAACTAATGTAGTTTTGATTGTAAGGAAACTTTTCTATTATACTCTTTTAAATCACAAAATTATTTTTCCATATTTTGTATAATGTTCCAAAGAAACCATCCAAATACCTCCTTGAAAGAAGATATTAAGTAGGAGTATTTCAGCTTTGGAGACTTGCATGTAGTTACTTAAAACATTGTAAATATTCCCCTCGTCCTTGAAATGCACCATATAAATATTGCATTTGATCCTTAACTTACACTTCATAAATAATTTATTTCAAAAATATTCCTCCATAAGACCATCAGTTGCTGAGGTGTTCAGTTTTCGGGGAAAGCATTTATTTACTGCATGAGCTGAGGAAGGCTGGTAAAGACTTGGCTAAAAGCTCCACGTGGAGCAAATTATGGTAATTATATTAATGCTCAAATCCATGACGCTCAATGCTCAAATCTGTTAAAAGGTTTTGTGCTATACTGCCCACATCTTGACGGGCAATGAGGCCACTGAAAATGCTTAACACTTTACAGGGAGACTTCCGAGATTCATTTTTCATAGTTCCAAGAATTGTTGAAGAATGTCTGGAGGTGGCTTCCAGAGGAGTTTCTGAAAGTCACAACTGAGAGTAAATGTCTTCTGCCTCAGGTTCAGACCGAAACTCCAAGCTCAAGTGCCCGGAAATGGAAATCAAAGGAAGCTTCCCACAGTTAATTTTGACGAATGGATGAGTTTTAATTCGTGCTTGGCAATATTCTGGTTAATGATGTCTCCTTTGCACATCCATTAAAAACCCATTAACTTAACAGGCAAAATCTAATAAAGTTACCCTGGAAATTTTCTGCTAGATTAACATTATGGACTTTAAATGAAAATTTCGGTAGGTATTGCTCTATTAGCAGAACTAATATACTAGTGAAACATGTACCTCATGTAAGATGGGGAAACGAAGAAAAGTGTTAAAATAATCAGAAAAGGAGATGACTTGAGGCCCAAGTTGCCAAAGATTGCTGAAGCCATTAAGTACCCTCATCACAACTTTTAAAAGCAAGAAGCATCAACCTCCAAGTAGGAGGTTGATATGATCATAAATTTATCCAATTACCAATCAAGTAGTAATTTAGCTATAAAAATGTCATGCTTTCTGCTAGTACTGGAAAGACAAATGTAAATAAATGAAAATTCTTGTGCTTAAGAGCTCACAGTCCAGTATGGAATCAAGATATCTAAACAAGTAATCAAGGTGTTAAGCATTTCCAGTACTATTCTAAAGCTAATATCTAACACGACTCAGGAAACTCAGGGAAGAACAAGTAACTTTGGGGGACATACTAACTTTAAAAATCACTTAACTAATTAAATGGAAAAGTGTGTTCCAGTTAAATAGTAGTTTCTTCTAGGTCCTCACATTAGGAAGGTTTCAATCCTGACATCACTTGTTGGTTCTATGCAAGCTTAGATAAGGTAAGTCTCTCTGAGCCTCCTCTGTCAATAGGCTAACAGTGCTTTGGTCAGCAGGTGTAAGAACTACATGAGACAAGTATGTAGAACCCAGAAGGGAGAGGAGAATCAGCATTTACTCACTCACAGGCAAGTGCTCTACCATTAAACTACAATCCCAGGCTCATGGTAAGCTATTTTTTAATTGCTACCAGACAGGACAGTGGAGGTAAAGCAACATTATGAGACTTGTTAACACCATTGGTACTTAGCTCCCAGGTTCAGTGTGTTAGCCCCAATTTGCCTTCCATTCCAGGCCAGAAAGCCCTTTCACCGGCTGGGGTCTAACAGTTCTTCTTCAAGGCTGGGAGCTCACAGAGAGCCTTCAGACAATCACATTGGGTTCTAAGGACCTAGAGGCCCATTTTAGCCACTAAAGCATCAGTGCCTGGATGTGATTGACTGGATTGTGACCCCAAATTCAGATGCTGAAAGCCATATCCCCTGATGTGATGACTGTAAAAAACAGGGCCTATAAGAAGGTAATTAGGGTTAAATGAGGTCATAAGAGTGGGGCTCTGATCCAACAGAATTAGCATCCTATTGAGAAAAGACATCAGAGCTCATTCCCTACCCTGATGCACAGAAAGGACAAGTGGGCACACACAGAGATGGCAACCACCTGCAGGCCAAGAGAAGAGGACTCAGAATGAACCTATCTTGTCAGCACCTTTATTTTGAACTTCCCAGAATCCAGAAGTGTGAGAAGTAGGTTTCTGTTATTTAAGTCACTATGGTAGCCTAGCAGACTGAGGCACTGGGATCTCTTTGCTGCAGTTTCTCTTAATTCTTGCTATCAATTAGTCCAAATTATTGTGCTTAACCATGCACATTCAGTCAGCAGACTCTTTTTTTTTTTTTAATTTTTTTGGTTCTGAGGATCGAACCCAGGGCCTCTAACATGCTAGGCAAGCGCTCTACCACTGAGCCACAACCCCAGCCCTCAACAGACTCTTATCAACAACATCTTTATGCCAACACACTCAGGCATAAGGACAGTTCTTTCCTCCAGGGGCTTGGCATCTCTTTCCTGTTTGGATGTTCAGTTACCTTGATGGGAGTGAAGCAGTTTAAACTGCTACTCCCATTGGCAGGATTCCTGACACACCAATAATGGACAGTTTCCCCAGATACCAGGAAGGTAAATGTTTGGCCCTATTTCTCAGCTGCTTTCCCAGTCTCTGGCTCCAAATGGTATCAACATGGAGCACTTTTAAGACAAACCACCATATGATTTAAATTATTGATACTTTATTATGCTCTGCAAAGTTGCATTAACTGATCACACTGCAACCCAACTGTACTCCTCCCCAGTCCAGGCATGGACACTTGTCCCAATCTAGCTCAAGTTGGCTCTGGGTACTGCATATCAGACTACTGCCGAATCCCAGTGGAGGCCAGCCACATAGCCACATCCATTCCCTTAGTCTAGTATGTCCCATGTAAGAGTCAGACCTGGCACCTTAATAGTGGGTAAAGAGCTGGACCTCAATTTCCCCATCTATCATGGGAATCATGAAACAAATAGATTTGTGGGGGTCAACCAAGGTAATGTATATAAATCACCTAACAACATGGAATGTAAATGGTGACTAATGACTGCTGTTTGCTTCCCTCCTCTCTTTCCTTGTTGTGAGCACCTCCCCCATTTTTCCACCTCAGATCCTGTGATGGTTTCAACAAAGCCACAGAAATTCTAGCAGAGCTCTTTCTGCATACCTCCCTGGCTCTGTTCTTTTCTCTAGATGTTGCTATTATTAGTTGAATAGATCATAGACAACATACCAGGATCAGGAGGGTAGATGCTACTTGCATCCTTTGTTTCTATTCTATGTACTTGAATTTTCATAGAGTAGTCCTGGGATTCTACCCAAGATAGGTACATTGAAATGAAATAACTGACTCAGAAATCAAGGTGGTCAGAAATTATAGCAGACACTACTAGTTTGTCAATACTTAACAGTGCAACTTTCAAGATTTAGTGGTCACATAGATGGATACATTCAGTCAATCACTACATTTTCCAGCCACTTCTACAGCCCGCCAGGACCTTCTGAATGAATGCTGGTCAATAGGAAGTGGTCAGATAGGAGGTTATGCTGCCCTCAGAAGACTGTACATAATTCTCCTGGCCTCTATTCTTCTTTCTCACTGGTTGGGAATGGATAAGATCTGAAGCAGTTAGTTTGGACTTACTGTTGGAGGTCCTGCTTGGACAATGGCAAAACTGCACTAATAGCTACTTACCTCTGCTCTATTACACAAGACGGAAATGACCTCCTATCCTTTCTACCCTTATTGTTACAATATTTAGCCTACATGCTAAACAATTCATAACTAGAAATAATTGCTTACCTGATGACAGCTTACTAGAAATTTAAGTAACTGCAATTACTACCTACTAACTGTGAAATGACCTTGTAAATCTCAAACTTTAAAATATCAACTATCATTATCATGTACCTAGGTAAATTTTTTTTTTTTTTTTTTTTTTTTTTTTTTTTTACCAAACACCTTAGTCACTCACACCTGTGCCATACAGTTAGTGACACACAGAACTGGAAGTCTGGGACTCAAAACTTTGCTCAGCAAGTGCTTGTTCACATTCTATTTTCTGTTTTGTTTGTTTGTTTGTTTCCCCCTGATTTGTCTGATTTTGATCTTTTCAATAGCCTTGACTTGTTCCTTGAACCTAACTCTCAACCATTTCTCTTCTACTCCCTGGAAATATACTATGCATCTCCACTTGTTTCATGCAAGTCCTAATATGAGGGCCTACATCACAACCTACCCATCATAACTGACTCAGTTGAGACAACTCAGAAAAACAGAGTTGACTTCCTACATTTTAATTCAAACAAAACCAAACCAGTACCCAAACAAATACAAAACTTCACCAATATTCTTACTTGCACATACAAGTGGCCATTTTCCAAATTTTCTATTGTTTTACCTATTTTGTTGTAATTATCAGCAACAAAGTCTTCCAAACCAATCATCTTCCAGAAACTGTCATCCCAACCTTTCTCAGCTGAATATGTCCATTTGCATACCAGGGAGCAGAGAGACCTAGGAAAATGACAGGAAAGTAAAAGAAACAACATGAACTATGTTTCCTTCATATTTTGCAAAATACCTGTCTAGCTAGCTGCAGTAGTACTGACAAAGTGAAATAAGCCAAAGTAATTATGAATCCCTGTTTAAAGCAAAGGTCTGGGCTGGGGTTGTGGGCTCAGTGGTAGAGCACTCATCTAGCAAGTGTGAGGCACTGGGTTTGATCCTCAGCACCACATAAAAATAAATAAAATAAAGGCATTGTGTCCAACTACAACTAAAAAAAATAATAAATAAATAAATAAATAAATAAATAAATAAATAAATAAAGCAAAGGTCTCTATCTATACCTGTTATTTACCAGTAGTTCCTTCTTTCACTTTCAGAAGAGCCTCAGCCCTTTATTTGGATCCTGATCAAACAAATTCTGAATATAAACATTTACATTTATATTTTTACTTATATGACATTTATGAGAAAAGTAGAAATTATAATACTGATTATCTATTTGATTAAACTGAATTATTATGTTTTAGAAATGACATTGTTAGTTGTAGTTAAGTATTGCTCCTTGTCATTTAGAGATATATATTAAAATATTTTGGTGTCAGATGATGTGATATTTTGAATTTATTTCAAAATAATACTGGAAAGAAAGTGAATGGCATTTTGAATAGGACAGGACTGTTTTGTTTTGTCAGTTGCTGGGCTGACAAATGGGTTGCTAGGTGTCCATTGTACTACTGTGTCTACTTTTGTACCTGTTCAAAATTTTCTGTAATAAAAATGTCTTTAAAAAGTGCCTCATATACATAACTAACATAAATACTTTAGTCTAAAACCATTTTTAATAGGAGGAAGAATTAAGTACTGGATATTTTCCTTTTTGGCTTTATTTTTCATCAAGTCACCCTTAATATTTTACATTCCATCAATAAAAGATTCATTGAGTTTCTCTGGAATAAATGGCATGCTCTTGCACATTCTGTGCCTCTGACCTAACCCCAGCAGTTTGTAATATTCTTCCCAGTTCTTCTCCTTAATGTTTCAAACTCTTCCTTTAGCCTAACCTGGGACTCCACTTTGGTATTCCTTTTCTGAGCTTCCAGAGCATGGAGTATATCTTATCACACTGTGTAATAAACTGCATATATATATATATATATATATATATATATATATATTCCTTATAAACAACCCTAACATTCCAACCCATTCTCCATATTTTTTTCAGAGCAAACTTTATAAATGAAAATGTCATATCAACCCTTCCAGTGACCCTTCATGAAAAGGCAGCACCCACCTGTTTCCCCTCCTACACTCCCACGGTTGCTTTCTTCATTCTGCAATAGTAATCATTTGAAGTTTCATTTATTTGGTCTCAATTCCTCACTTCCATTTGTTTCTGGGATGATATTCTCTGCTATGCATCTAACTCCTAGTTAGCTTCACAGGTCAGCTAAGATTTTCACTTTTCCAGTGCAGGACATTCTGGTCCAAAGCCCCTCCTCCAAGCACCAACCTGGTCATACCCTCGTCTTATATCTAACAAAGTAATTGTCTTTGCCTGTTCACTATTCCTTTTCTCCCAGTAAACCAGCAACTCCTTTAGTGCACAACCAGTCCTACTCATCTCAGTATCACCAGAACAGAGTCATGTAGGCACATGTTGAGCCACAATGAATAGAGATCAAATGGAAGCATTAAATTAATATGGTTTGCCCACCTCACCACAAGCAAATGGTAACTATGGGGAGGCCACAGTCACTGTTTTAAAGACAAACCAAGGCTGTTTCAGGGCCAATGCATTCAGGCATTCACACAGTTCACCCACCCACTCATCCACTATTCAGTATTCAGTTAAGATGATCCTGGCACTTACTCTTTTAGGCTCTAGGGACCAGTGGTATGCAAAAGGTAAGGGCTTCTGCTCTCACAGAAGCTGAAAGTTTAATTGACGAGACAGACATTGACCAAACAATCACACCTAAAAACTTATACTAACAAATAACCATAAATATTCCAGAGGACACAAAGAAAGAAATGGGAGCATTCCGCAGAAGAATCTGCTGTAATCTGGTGGCAGAGGTGGGATGGTGGGGTAGTAGGGGAGAAAAAGGAAGGTTCCACAGAGGACGTGACATTTACTAAGGACTAAACTGAAATCAAGAAATGGTATTTATCATTAATGATTTTCTTCAAAGGGGCATAGATGGCAGAACACATTGAGCTGTGCTTAATGGCAACTCACATATTAAAAGAGAGCTAATAAATAACATTTATATATATTTCCAACCATATATATTACATATAATACATATAATTACATATATATGTACACATATATTATAATCATAAGTATATAAAATGATTATGTAAGCAACACCATTTTTTTCCTCAATGTCTGGAGATGGCAGCCCACCATACAGCCTGCTCTGAAGAATACACAGTGTCTAATGATTCCTGGCACACTATCTGAAATGCCAACTCTTTTGGAACTGTGGTCGTCATGGGGAAGAGCAAAACTTTGACAGTGGAGAAGGATTATTTCCAATGACTTAAGCACACAGGACAACTCTTTACTCCTTAAATGCCTTCTGCACCTCTACTTCGACTGTTAATTCCATTTTAATTATTGTTCCTTTTACTCATCTTTGTCCACTTGGCAAACTCCAAGTCACCTTTATGAAACAGATCCAATGTTATGCCTCTATGAAATTTCCCCCTCTTCCTCTAAGTTACACTCATGGCTCTCTCCTTTGAAGCACCACTATAAATTGGAAATATTGCACTGTTATTCTTCACAGCTGAAGGAAGTTATGTTCATGGCCCGGATCTTCCTACCTTCATATTTCTGCATCTTTTGCCATGTATCTATCAGAACATATCTGCTCCTGTTCCCTGCACTGTTCCTTACCTCTGGATTAGGTTCTGATTCATGACTGAATTTAGCAAAAAAAAATAAGGCAAAAGAGACTGCACACCATTTGTAGTCTAGGCCTCAAGAGGCTTTAATGTATGTTGCTTGATCTCTTGTATCTCTGGCACTTCCATGAGAAGATCATGCTGGGATAGCCCACTGGTCGCCTGAGGAGGACCTGAGACATATGGAGCACAACCATGAGCACTCGGGTCCAATCTGGATAAGAGAGCCCTATGTAGTCTTGGATCAACTTGGAGCAGGCAGCCAAAACCCTAGTGAGTCCAGCTAAAATCCAAAAACTACCCATCAGAGCACAGACTAAATAAGCTGTCCACAGGCTAAATAAATTATTTTGGGGTTAAGGTAGTGAGCAGTGGTTGTGGTTTGCAACCAAAATAAAGTTAGAACTTCAGAACATAAGTAAATCAGTCCAAGTAGATTGTCTCCCCCAATGAGGGAAAGTGTAGGAATGTCTTATTTCTTAATGGTTAGAAAAATCAGCCAGAGGGTGTTCTGGAGTGAGGATGACTGAATCCAGAAGGCAGAAAATGCCATGCTATAGCTGCCTCTAGAAACTCCATCTTCCTTACAGGTTATACAAACATGATTAAGGTCCATTTCACTCAGGTCTCTAAATCAACTGGCTATCATGGATGTGCTTTTAAGTAGCTGACTGGCAAAGTTAAGAGAATGTATCTGAGGCTATAGGTTCTCCAGAAATCTCTAGGAGACAGAGAAAAATACAGGACTTTTAAAAAATTATTTATTTATTCTAATTTGTTATACATGACAGCAGAATGCATTTTAACTCATAGTGCACACATAGAGCACAATTTTTCATTTCTCTGATTGTATACAAAGTAGAGTCACACCATTCGTGTCTTCATACATGCACCTAGAGTAATGATGATCCCACCATCTTTCCTATCCCCATGTCCCCTCCTTTCACCTCCCTTTCCTTTGCCCTATCCAGAGCTCCTCCATTCCTCTCATGATCCTTTCCTGACCCTGGCCCCTATTATGGATCAGCATCCACATATCAGAGAAAACTTTAGCCTTTGGTTTATTTCACTTAGCATGATATTCTCCAGCTCCATCCATTTACCAGCAAATGCCATGATTTTATTCTCTTTTAATGCTGAGTAATATTCCACTGTATATATTTACCAGGGTTTCTTTATCCATTCATCTATTGAAAGGCATCTAGGTTGGTTCCACAATTTAGCTATTGTGAATTGTGCTGCTATAAACATTGATGTGGCTATGTCACTAAGTCCTTTGGGTATAAACAGAGGAGTGGGATAGCTAGGTCAAATGACAGTTCCATTTCAAGTTTTCCAAGGAATCTCCATAATGCTTTCCAGATTCATCATTCTAAATGGAGAAAAAATGAAAGTATTCCCTCTAAAATCTGGAACAAGACAGGAATGTCCTTTTTCACCACTTCTATTTAATATGGTTCTTGAAACTCTCGACAGAACAATTAGACAGACAATAGAACTTAAAGGGATATGTATAGCAAAAGAAGAACTCAAACTATCACTATTTGCAGATGACTTGATTATATACCTAGAAGATCCCAAAAATTCTACCAGAAAATGTCTAGAACTAATAAATAAATTCAGAAAAGTAAAAGGATATAAAATCAACACCCAACTATCAAAGGAATTTCTGTACATCAGTGACAAATCCTCTGAAAAAGAAACTAGGAAAACTATCCCATTTTCAATAGCCTCAAAACAAAACAAAAAAAACCTTAGGAATCAACAAAAGAGGTGAAAGACCTCTAAAATGAAAACTACAGAACACTAAAGAAATAAATTAAAGAAGACCTTAGAAGATGGAAAGATCTCCCTTGTTCTTGGATAGGCAGAATTAATATTATCAAAATGACCACAGTACCAAAAGCACTATACAAATTTAATGCAATTCCAATCAAAATCCCAATGACATTACTCATAGAAATAGAGAAAGCAATCATAAAATTCATTTGGAAAAACAAAAGACCCAAGTAGTCAAAGCAATTCTTAGTAAGAAAAGTGAAGTAGGTAGCATCTCTATACCAGACCTAAAACTATACTACAGAGCAATAGTAACAAAAATAGCATGGTATTAGCACCAAAATAGATTTGTAGACCAATGATACAGAATAGAACACACAGAGACAACTCACATAAATAGAGTTATCTCATACTAGACAAAGGTGCCAAAGACAAATATTGGAGAAAAAGATAGCCTCTTCAACAAATGGTGCTGGGAAAACTGGAAAGCCATATGGACCAAAATGTAATTAAGCTCCCATCTCTCACCATGCACAAAACTCAACTCAAAGTTGATCAAGGACGTAGGAATTACACCAGAGATCCTGCCTCTAATAGAAGAAAAAGTAGACCAAATTTTCATCATGTCAGATTAGACATTGACTCCCTTAACAAGACTCTTATAGTGCAAGAAATAAAATCAAGAATCAATAAATGGGATGGATTCAAACTGAAAAGCTTCTTCTCAGCAAAAGAAACAATTAACAAGGTGAGTAGAGAGCCTACAGAGCAAATTTTTGCCACATGCACATCATACAGAGCACTAATCTTTAGGACATATAAAGGACTTTGTTTTTCTTATGAGTAAATACAAGGTACTAGCAGCAGAAAAAATAGAGTTTGCCTCCTCCTGAGCTTTTATTAAGACCAGGCTTTGATGTTCCCCAAGGTGTTCTACTGGTGAGTTGCCCTCCCAGGACAGCTATTCACCTTCAGGTAAGCCCTACCTGCCATCCCATCATGCCCTCTCCCCCCAGGAGCTTTATAGCATTAGACATAAATGCTTCAGAGACTCAGGGGCTGTACTGGAAAACTGAGGTGCTTCCAAGATAAGAGGGCAAATAAGAGTTCTACTTCTGCCCAGGGACCTCTCAGAGGATGGAAGGCACCATCCATGGCTGGTCAGCCAGAAGGCCAGAACAGCAACTGCTTGCTTTCTTCTGCTTTCAGATTTCTTAATGCCAAACAGACCCTACAAATCTATAAAAGGGTCAAAAGAACAGAGACTCATGAGCAGGCAAGACAAAAATAATACCTAACTTAAGGAGAGGAGTTCCCTGAGTGAAGATCTCACAAGAGGCAGGACCCATGGAAGTAAAAATGATGAAAATACTGGAAGAAAATATCAGTGATGAAAGCTATGAGAAAATGGAAAAAGAATTCAACGAAAAATTTATAGAACTAAAAACACAGGTTTTGAATTTAAATTTTAAACAACATTTCCGCAGAAGAACTAAAAAAATCAATGGCACTGAATAAAAATAACTCAATGTTCTAGAAGACCAAGAGAATAAAATACCTTCCTACAAATAGTAAAGACACAAAGAGATGAAATATGGAGGGAAAAGATAAAAGGCTCAGGGGACAGATCCAGCATCCTAATGGAAGAATAACAGGAATTCTGAGGGATTAAAAAATGAAAAGAAATAAGAAGAACAGGACAGATGAGGGAGATATTCTAAGTAAAAGAATACAACATTGGTATTTTATTACACTGAGCTAAAGTAAGACTTAAATCTGAGATTAAAAGTCTCATTAAGTCCAGGAAGTAAATAAAAGAAATACTTGCATGTCAAGAATCAACAGAAAATTATACAAGTTCTCATACAGAAAGAAAGAATAAAACACTTGCAAAGGCAAAGGATTCAGACGAGCTAAGGAATTTTCATCTATGACTCTGGAATATAGACATCAGAATAAAATACAGATCATTAAGAAAAACTGACTTGAGAATCCTATACCCAGACAAAATATTATTCAGCTGCCAAAAAAACTAAAAACATTTTCAACATGCAAAGATTTAAAAAGTAAACATCCCACAGATACTCTCTAAGGACAATACTTGAGAAGGAACATAACTTAATAGCAATTAATTCAGAGCAGCTATCTCAACATATGGAAATTCAAAGACTGGAGGAACCAGTGGACACAGACATATATTCATATCCATTCAGTCTCTCTGTCATACACATATATGTGTATATATACACACATGTATATGTGTACATGTATACTAAATGCAAGCATGTATGCAATTTATGCTTGAACATATGCATAGGTGCATATGTGTAAATACACATATGCATACATATATTTAATGAATGATGATAAAATGTAAGTGGGATTTGTAATATTGAGTATTCTTGAAATAAAATAGGCCTGATATAAGAAAAACTTAAGCAAAGACTGGAAACAAAAAAATAGAGTCAAAGTAAGGGATATGTCAGTCTTTTTTTATGTTGCTCTAAGAGAATACAATAGACCAGGTAATTTATACAGAAAAAAATTTATTTCTCACAGTTCTGGAAGGTGGAAAATCCAATATCAAGATGCTGGCAGCTGGTGAGGGCCTTCTTGCTGCATTATCCCATGGCAGAAGGCAGAAGGACAAGAGAATATGAGAGAGCAAGGAAGAAAACATTGCAGAGCTTGCTTTATGTGTGTATGTGTGTGTGTGTGTGTGTGTGTGATTGTTTTGTTTTTTAAAATTTATTTATTTGATTTATTTATTTAATTTGTTATATATGACAGCATAATGAATTACAACTCATATTATACATATAGAGCACAATTTTTCATATCTCTGGTGGTACACAAAGTAGAGTCACACCATTCATGTCTTCATACATGTGCTTAGGGTAATGATGATTCCACCACCTTTCCTACCATTCTTCTTTCCTTCCCCTCCATTCCCCCCATGCTCCCCATCCCTACCCCTTTTATGGATCAGCATCCACATATCAGAGAAAACTTCAACCTTTGGTTTTTTGGATTTTATTATGATATTCTCAATCTTTGGTTTTTATCATGACATTCTCAGTCTCCATCCATTTATCTGCAAATATCTTGATTTTATTCTCTTTTAATGCTGAGTAATATTCTATTGTGTATATGTACCACAATTTCTCAGATCTCAGTTTAATTATTGTGAATTGAGCTGCTATAAACATTAATGTGGCTACACTACTGTAGTATGTTGATTTTAAGTCCTTAGGGTATAAATCAAGGAGTGGGATAGCTGGGTCAAATGGTGGTTTCATTCCAAGTCTTCCAAGGATCTCCATACTGCTTTCCAGATTGGTTGTACCAATTTGCAGTCCAACCAGCAAAGTATGAGTATGCCTTTTCCCCTACATCCTCACCAATATTTGTTGTTGTTTGTGTTCTTAATAACTGTCATTCTGACTGGAGTAAGATGAAATATTAGAGTAGTTTTGATTTGCACTTCTCTAATTGCTAGAGATGTTGAACATTTTTTCATATATTTGTTGATTAGTTGTGTATCATCTTCTGAGAAGTGTCTGTTCAGTTCTATAGCCCATTTATTATTGACTGGGTTATTTGTTTTTTTTTTTTTTTTGGTGTAGATATAGCTTACAGAATGGGAGCAAATTTTTATCACACACACGAGATAGAGCACTAATCTCTAGGATATATAAATAACTCAAAAAACTTAATAGAACTTGCTTTTATCAGCCCAATTTTACAATACAAACCCACTCCTGACATGACAACATTCATCTATCATAAGGACAGAGCCCATCAGATCAAATTACCTCTTATTAGGCTCCAGCTCCCAATACAGTTGCATAGGGAATTTAGTTTTCAACACACGAACTTTGGGGGATATAGTCAAATCATAGCAGAGTACACAGAAAAAAAGTACCTTGGTATACAAATGTATGTTTGGGCAGTACATAGACTTAAAGTTGGTTATAAGAAATGATAAAGCAATCACTAATGGAAATGAAAATTTCAGTTGAACCCTCAAAATAAAAGGGACAAAGGAAATAGAGGGAAAATTCACAAGCCAGTGAAGCTAAACTAATCAAAAAGGAAAACAAGTAGGGGAGTGATTTGATATTAATAGAAAACAAAAATAAAAGGGTATAAAATCCATTATTTCAAATGTCAATGGGCTGAATTTCACAAATAGTTAAAAAATAAGAATGATTACAATGGATTAAAATTAAGTTATATCTGGTTTATGATACAGATTTTTTTAAGTGGAAATTTTTTTAAGGTGCACAAAGAAACAATGTAAACCAAAGTTTTAAAATGTGACAATATCAATATCAAAGTAGCATGCAAGATCAAAAATATTATATAAGATAAGCATACCATATAATGACAAAATGCTCAACTCAAGAAAAATACTACCATTCATAAAATTTCTTTTTTTTTTTTTTTTAATATTTATTTTTTAGTTCTCGGCGGACACAACATCTTTGTTGGTATGTGGTGCTGAGGATCGAACCTGGGTCGCACGCATACCAGGCGAGCGCGCTACCGCTTGAGCCACATCCCCAGCCCCTCATAAAATTTCTTAAACCAAACAATATAGTGTGAAATATAAAACAAGAGCCTCTTTAAATAAATGAAGCCCTTGAAAAAAAGATAAGTCTATTTAAATATTTTCTCCTATATTCAGAATCTGACCATCATGTGAATCATAAGAATAATAATTTTGCTTCTGTGGAATTAAAGGACAAAATGCAACCAATAAACTAATATTTTATATATCCACACAGGAGAAGGAAAAGAAGGATATTTTATAAGAAGAGACTACATGGCTTGAGTAGTCTTTAAAAGAAAAGTCAGGGTTTTAAAAGTTTTTATTGGAAAAAGGAGAAGTCTGAAAATTAATAACCTAAGCAGCCAACTTAGGAAATTATGAAAAATAGTAATAGATTAAACTGAATAGAAGATTTAGAAGGAGTAATAAAGATAAAAGCAGACCAAAATGGAAGTAAAATTCAGTTAATCGACAGAGTCAGAAACATGGTTTCACAAAAAGATAAACGAAACAGAAAAACTTCTGGCAAAATTGAGAAAAGGGGAAATGAAAAGGCAAAAATGACAAATATTATAAATTGAGAATGGGGGCCATGACCACAGATAATGCAGACTTTAGTAGAAAATAAAAGGATAACATGAACATTATGATAGTAAACCTAGAAATTTAGATGGACGGACACTTTACTAGAAAAGCAGAATCTACCAAAACAGACTCTAGAAAACCTTAATAAACTTATGACCTTTAAAGAAAACAAATAAAACTTTAAGACCAGATGGCTGTACTAGAAAGTCCTAGCAAACATTCAAAGAACAGATTGCTTAAAAGTATTTAGGAATCCAGAAGAAGGCATGCTCCCCACTTTATTTATAAGGCTGGGGTAACATGCAGTAAAATCTGAACAAAGACAGCATGAGAAACAAACAAACAAACAAACAATAACAACAACAAAAAAACCAAACAAAAACAAAAAACAGGCTATTCTTATATGATGAATTCAGCATAGAAGCTCCCCAAGAAATGACTAAAATGACATTTTTCAAATGTGAGAAAAATACATCATGAGCAAAGGGCATGCATGTTTCAATAATAGAACATATATGAATCTATTTCACCCCAGTATTTTAATAAAGGAGAGAAAATGACAGTGTACACTGAAGAATGCAAACTATTTGATAAGGTTAAACACATAACGATGATAATCCTTGCTGAGGTAGGACAGAAGCTTCTGCCTATGACCACGATGGAAGAACAGAGATTGCATTTTACCCCGGTTCTAGAAGAGGAACTGGGATGTGTGAAATGACTGCACAGGAGACCAGAAAGCCAGTGAGGTGGGTCCAAGATCCCCAGGCTTTTTGGTTAGAATGAGATGCATGCTAGACCACTGCAGGGAGAGGGACCCCAAGGAAAGCTGTGGTGGCACATTCTTCCAAAGAGGAGGTAGCTATGCAGAAATAGAGCTCCCCAAATCTGCACCAGACCCCTTCAATCTTTGCTGGACTACTCAGACACACAAGTACAGGGAAACTCCATGAGTTTAGGTAAAGAATGGACAGCTATGAGTTGACAGTTCTGGGTTCCCAAAGGTCTGGGAATCCTTGAGTGGTAACAGCCAAAGAGCAAAGTCTTCAGTGATCACCTGGGGTCTTGAACAGAGAGCCCAGAAGACTTACAGAAGTGCAGCTGAGCTGCCCCTGTGAGGGCTCCCTTTGGCCTGCTCCAGCAGTTTAAAAAGCAGCCTCCAAAGGATGAGACCAAACCCAAAGTACATTAATAGCTTACCAGAAAAGATAGCTCTATATTTTTCAAATGAAGACAGTAACACGAAGACCTTCACAAACATGAACCCGGAAAGGTCAGCATCAAATAAAAAATAACTGAAGAAACAATGGCATTTTTTCCTTAATTTGATAAAAGCTATCCACCCATAGAGCCAAGTGCAGTGACACAAAGAAAACCACACTGTGACATATTATAATCAAATGTATTTTTTAATTTAATAAAAGGAAAAGAAAATCATAAAAACAGGGGTTTAAAAAAAGATACATTGGAAAGAAAAAGAGACAAAACCAAAAAAGTCTGAAAATTTTTCACAAGAAGCAGTGCCAGCTAGAAGAAAATAGAATGACATCTTTACTGTGTAGAACAATTAAAAAAATCAACCTAGTACTCTGTATTGAGAAAAATATTTCTGAACAAAGAGTGTGAAATACAGACTTTTCCTGACAAACACCTAGATAATTCACTTCCAAAAACTTGCACTACAAGAAATGTTAAAGAAACTTCTCCAGAAAAGAGAAAAATAACACTGACTGGAAATGCGAGCACATACAAAGTAATGAAGAGTATCAGAGGTGGTAAATAAGTGAGTGAATATGAGAGATGCAGATTTTTCATTTTTAAACTTCTTTAAAGGATAACCTCTTGAAATCTTCATCTTTCAAAAAATTGATAAAACAATCAATGGGTTTGGGGATTTAAAACACACATTAAACAAAACATGACAAAAAGAACACTAATGATAGGAACACATAAGAATAAATTATATGTGATGGGGTATAGAAATTATTTTAAGGCAGACTACAATAACTTAAATATATATATTGTAAATCCTACATAAAAAATGTAGCAAAATAAACCATTTAGAGATAAAATTGTCTATTATAAACATTTAAGTTACCTAGAGAAGACTGGAAAAGAGAAAAATTACACAGAACATATGGAACAAATAAAAAAGGAAATAGCAAGAAGGTGGATTAAAACCTAACCATTATATACAAATGGCCCAGCCTGGCCTGTAGTCCTGGGTACTTGGGAGGCTGAGTCAGGAGGATCTCAAGTTCAAGGCTGGCCTGGTAACTTAGTGAAACTTTGTCTCAGAATACAAAACATTAAAAATTTAAAAAAGGCTGGGGATGTAACTCGGTGGTAGAGCACTCCTGGGTTTAATCCAGTATTGCCTGATGTAGGACAGATGAGGCTGGAGGCCCAAGAAATTTTTCTGGAAGCAGTTTTATTTAAGTTACATTGGTCCAGAGGAGCTAATGCTTAAAAATCTCTGGACCCTGGGACTGGAACTTCTTTTAGATTAATATTCAGTGGGGTGGTCACATGACAGTGGGAGTGGGTGGGAACATAACAATTACTCTTTGTCCCATATTCTTAGGCTAGACAGAGGTTTCACATGTTTTGTCTGCAAACCTGGCATTTATTTACAAGAAAGGAAGCTTCAAACCGCATTGAGCTCTCTGCGGAAATCCTGTTGATATTCTGTAACATTTTTTGTAAAAATCTTTCTGACAAGACGAGAAGCTTAATTATGGCAGGGGTCTTTTGTGGGGAGGTACCTGGTCTGCTTCACTGCAAAATAATAAAAAAAGAAAATTCCAAAGTAAAGCTAAAGATTATAAGGCTAGACAAAAATTTAAAATAAAACCCATCTATGCACTGTCTAAAAGAAACTTCTGTTAAACATAAAAACACATGATAGGTTTAAGAATAAAAGGATGAAAAAGGGCATCCTACGTAAATACCAATATCAGAAAAGCTGAAAGGGCTATATTAATATCAGACAAAGTAGACTTCAAAACCAAAAGTAAGCAGGGATAAAGAGACCCATCACATAACGATATAAGGAAGAATCACCAAGAAGTTAAAGAAGAAATTCTAATTTTTAGAATGGCAACTTGAACTCAGATAAGGTTGATTTTTTGTTTGTTTGTTTGTTTTTTAATTTCCCCCTTGTTCTGGCCCAGCCCTAGCAAGCATGCAGGGCAAAACTGTACCCCAATCAAGAATTCATGATCGTATCACTGGATGTGGCTACTAAAGCCACCCGTCTTATACACGGTTTGCTTGAAATTCAGCCTTCTAGCAGCCCATGTTGATGAAAGGATGTGGCAGATGGGAGGGGTCCAGAACTGTGGGCTTGCGTATATGAGTGAGGAAGGCCAGGAGGCACTGAAAGGTCTACCTCATTAAAGTGTCATTATTTTGTATCATTTCTTGATGTTCCATCTGGCCTTCTGGAAATTTTAGTTTATCAGGTCTGACTGCAACCTCGCATAGCAGAGACCCTAACTGCCTTATTCAACCTGTTTTCCCTGATCCAAGGCACAGTTTTTCTCTGGAAAATTTGGAGAGTTCAAAGCACGTTTATTAAGTGGATGAATAAAAACCTTTGGATCTCAGGTAAGAAGGAAGCTTTCAAGTTCCTAATTATTTTTAACAACTTGCATTACAAGGCCTGGATTTTCAGCTACTATAAAGATGACTGACTACAGTGATGCAGCCACATAAATGTTTATAGCAGCTCAATTCACAAAATTGAATTGTGGCAGCAACCTAGATGTCTTTCAATAGATGAATGGATAAAGAAACTGTGGTAAATATGCACAGTGGAATATTACTCAGCATTAAAAGAGAATAAAATCATGGCATCTGCAGGTAAATGGTCAGAGATGGAGAATATCATGCTAAGTGAAGTCAGCCAATCCCAAAAAACCAAAGGAAAAATGTTCTTTTTGATAAGTGGATGCTGATTCATAATGGAGGGGAGGATAATAGAGAAAATTTAATTGGGAAAAGGGGAGGGATGGAAGGAGAGGGGGAATGGGGGCAGAATAGATGGTGGAATGAGATGAACATCATTACCCTAGGTACATGTACGATTGCATATGTGGTACATCTCTACATGGTGTAAAACCAGAGAAATGAAAAGTTGTGCTCCATTTGTGTACAATGAATTGAACTAATTATAACTAATTATAACAACAACAACAAAGACACTTTTTTTCCAGTTAGTTCACTCTATCTTGAGGAGAATTGAAAGGAGGGAATTTTAATGCCTCATTTTTGATGATGAATATATGGTAATTATCATAATTATTACCATTTTTAAAAGCATTTATTCAGAATATATTATGAACATATCAGAGTTTTCCTAGGCAGGTAAAAGCCTGAAAACTCTGGAAACAAACAAATGGAAAAGAAAAAAAAATCAAAGCAAAAATGTCACAAAGACCCCAGCCATATGAAGAGAACATGAACCAGCCTCAGCAGGAACAAGAGGAACTTGTGGTTCTCCTGTTTATCCAGAGCAAGGCACACATCAAAAGCACAAGCAGTCTGCTGAGTTCCAGGGCTGGTCATGCCCATGTATTTCTCCAACAAGACTTGATGAAAACGAACTCGGCACTGCTGCATTATTTATACACAGCTCACAGCTTTGACATTGCCAAGCCCCACTTTCAAGGGAAACCTTTTGTTCTTTGCTTGAGGAATGCAGAACCTGGAGAGTCTCAATCGAACAAGCTAGTGAATAACAGAATAATTAGAGCTGAGAACAGGGATAAATTACCAAAATATTCCTGGCTGTGGCCTTTGGTACATCCCAGGCCTATGATGGCTCTGTTTTTCCTCGCCATGCAAGAGCCTGTATTACCAGCACTGAAGATACAGCTCTTGGGGAGATACAATAACTGGGACTGGATTGCTAATTGCGTCAACAAAGAAACCAAGAGGGCCTGATTTCTGAAGAAATACCACTGAATCAAGCGAAGTTGCTTCTGTTAAAGAGCTGTCAGATTTCAGGCTCGTTACTATTGGTTCTGTACTTCATCAAGACTTGCTGACAGGTCCATGACAGACTGAAATAATATATGCAATGATGCAACGCAGGCCAATATTAAATTGCCTTTTCAGTTAGACTTGCCGATAACATGGTTCAAACGTGGCCATGACAATATGGGCAGCATGAAAGAACTGAATAAATAATCAAGTTGAGGGAGTTTTCCCATGCCCCTAAGAGAAAGATCTAAGAGTCAAAAAACAAAAGATCCTCAAGTCGCCACCAAAATATTTCAAGATTGTGGTGGTGCCCCTGGATTCATGGATTTTGATTTGTCCCCTAAAAAATAAGAAAAATACTAATTAGAAGCAATGTGAGAAAAGATGGAAAAGGAACAGGGAAAGAAAGAAAACAAAGTCACAGCTTATTAAGGCTCTGTTACAAGTAAGGCACTGTGCATAGGATTTTTGTATAGGTTACTGAATATCAGAATAAACCTGTGAACATACTCTTGGGATAGAAAAAAACACTGAGGCTCTGAAAGGTTTGAGTAACTCATTTGAGGTCATACCCTTAGGAAGGAAAAGGGCAGAAGTCTAAAACCTGCCCTGATCAATTCAAGTCTATACTTGCTAACTATAGACTTATTCAGGCCCACTCACCAAAAGATATTTATAAAATACTGCAAAGGCTAATTATACTATGTGGAAAAGTGCAATGATTTTGAGATAGTATTTGATTTTTCTATGTTTATCTTGTCTTTTTTTTTTTTTGTACCAGGAATTGAACCCAGAGGAACTTAACCACTGAGGGCCCCCCCCCATTCCTTTTTATTTTTTATTTTGAGACAGGGTCTCCTTAGTTTGCCTAAGGCTCATTAAGTTACTGAGGCTGACTTTGAACTTGTGATCCTCCTGCCTCAGTCTCCCAAGCTGCTGGGATTATAGGCATGTGACACCATATCGAGTTGTTTGGTTTTTTGGTATGCTGGGGATCAAACCTAGGCCCTTGTGCATGCTAGTCAAGTATTCTATCACTGATCCAAATCCCATCCCATTCCTTTTCTTAATAAAGGAACAAAATATAAAAATAAAAGCAGAGGAAGAGGCCATACAACACAGAACTTCATAGAGCAAAGATGTAGCTGCCTCTGGTTTTCTGTAAGGTTGATCTGGAGAAAGTTGAGGCAGTCTGGATATGTCAAAGACAAAGGAGAATGGGATGCTCTCTCAAGACATGAAATTCAGCTAAAAGTCAGTCTAAGATGAGCAAGAATAAGCCATGAAAAATAATCACGAAAAGACAAAAGGGCTGTAGATTCCTAAAAGAAGCCAGCCTGCATTAAGAAGGCAAAAGAAAGCATGTGTCAGAGGGATGAGGAGTCTGAATGGGAGCAGAGAAAGAGGAGGTAGCAAAGGCAAGTGTCAGTGTGGAGAGGCAAGAATGCTCCAGATGGGAAGATCTGTGGGCAGCGGCTGTGAGAGACAGCTGTGCACAACATGCATCCCCGCTAGAGCTTTGTGGTGCAATGCTCCCAGCTGAGGGCACTCCCATGTGAAGAACAACAGGAATGAAGAAGTCATTTTTGTCCTTGCTCCCTTCTCCCTCAACAAATACAAAGCTCTTTTTACGTGTCAGGCAAAGACATTGTCTCTTCATTGAGAGTCCAGCATAACAGAGAAATCCATGGAGGGCTTACTAAATATCTAATTAATACTATGTAGAGAAATATAATAAAATATACTATAGGCTGTCTGTAAAGCATATAGTATCAAGGGACACAGAGGAAAACAGTAATCTAAACCTGCCTTAGATTCTTCTGCTAAGTGCCAGAACTATAGGGTCAAGGGTTTCCACTGATCATTTGTCTGTTCCTGCCATTTTTGGTGACAGTCCATACTGCTAAAAGTCATTGAAATTGGGCTTCCTTGTGATGGAGACACCCTCAAAACATCCCAGACCAGTCCCTTGGGTTTGCCCTTGTCTTTGCAATAGCTCCTTCTCCATTCTAGTAATTTGGGTTACTGACTCAGTTATTTCTGACTTACTATGGCTTCTTGGACCCAAGGCCTGACCTTAGACTTTTGGCTCTGACCATCTGAACACTCAGTGATTTGCTCACCCTCTAGTTCTTCCAAATTCCTGGTTTCTAGGTCCCACACCTTGGTGCTGTTTTTTTCTGCGAGACCTACTATAGTATATATAGGCAGTTATTGACGTCAAAATCTATTCCCAATAATAGCTAGGTCCTAGTATAACCATAAGAGATTGAGGACATATGCACCTGTTCAGTCTGATTTAGAAAAGAAACTTTTCCCAACTCTTTTACAAGCTCAAATATTAAAACACCTTTTTTCAGTGTTAAGCCATACTGATACTGGCTTGATCTTAGTCATTATCTTCAATTCCTCAGTCCTAAAGGCGTCCTAGACTTGCTATTTGTGAAATTGAGCACTGAACTAATCCAAAGTTACCTAAAGTGCAAATATCAGTAAGCCTGAGATCCTATTACTAAAGACAAGCAGCAAAACTGTCTACATCAACTGGTTGGTAGAAATAAAGAAGCAAGGGCAAGAAAGTTGTCATATTTATAAATGTTCATTTATGGTTTCTCTGCCTGGAAGAGACAATGCAGGATTCCTGGCAGAGGATATGAAAGGGGCAGACTCAAATGACTCCTACCAAGTGGCCCAGTGCATTTCAAATCTGTTTGGTTATTAGACCCCTTATGATTAATTTGGGGGCTCTGTAATATCCAACGAATATCTTGAGAATATTCTTCCATATAAATAACCACATAAATAATTAGAAAATAAATCTTTTCTTGATAAACTAGAGTTATCTTTACATATTCTCTATAACAACTACACTATGCTATAGTTCAGCACAGTGCCTAACATACTATAAGCACTCAACAAATATTCTTTACCTGTATCTTTCATGAGTCATTGACAACTGTTAGATATACAGAAAGGCACGGTAATTTTCCTCATGGTAAATATCCCAAATGGCTCTGATTTTGCTCAGTGACACCAGCTGCAGGCATTTGATACTTAAAAGCCCTTGAAGTTTTGGCAGACTTCAAGCTTCTCATCTTCTTACCCTATCCGTTTGGTTTATGGTCTAGAAATGGTGCCACTGGTCTCCCATAGTGCAGTTGGGAGCATTCTTGCCCTTTCTCAGATCTCCCTGGGTTCTTCTGGTGATCCAGGCTGCATCATGTTAACAGCCCTTGAGTGGAAGTCACATGAAGTCAGCACCCT
The DNA here is from genome assembly GCF_045843805.1 of Urocitellus parryii. Lineage (NCBI taxonomy): Eukaryota > Metazoa > Chordata > Mammalia > Rodentia > Sciuridae > Urocitellus > Urocitellus parryii. The sequence goes on along the minus strand of NC_135541.1, from coordinate 41,834,208 downwards.
TCTCAGATATGATGCTAACTGTTTGGCACTCCAGGAGCTGCACACTCACTGCGCACTTGGAGCTGAGAATTTTAACACAGAGCCATCTCTTTCTGATACAAAGAAGAGAGAATCAAATTAAGGCTTTCTACCAAGGAAAGGAGGCAACACATATAAAGAATTGGTAAACCAACAGGAAAGACCTGAAGATTTCATAGCTGTCAAGATGTCTTACCTCTAAAGAAGAAAGCAAAGGAGCAAATGGAAAAGCAAAAGAAACAAATAGAAAGATGGCCTTTAAAATTAAGTTCTCAGCACTCTTCAGCTTTGAAGATCCAGAAACTGGCAGAAACAATGCCAGCTCTTCAAGAGGAGGATACAGTCACACTTGGTATTAATGTTAAAAACCTGACATTTCAAATCTGTTTGGCTATTAGGTCCCTTTATGATTAATTTTAGGGCTCTGGAATATCCATCAAATATCTTGAGAATATTCTTCCATGTAAATAACCACATGAACAAATTAGAAAATAAATCTTTTGGTGATTTAAGACATTCATAGTTTGTATCATCACTTGGGCCTCAAGGAATGAACAATCTTTCAGAAAGAAAAGCACCCCAAAATCACCCAGATATATGAGTAGAGCTGGCATCTGAACCCAATCAGCTCCAGAGTCCATGCCCTTAACAACTATACTGATGGCCTCTAGGGACAGACCCTCTGCATGCTTGGTGATTTTTCACAGATGAAATCTAAGACATTATGAGCAATGACTGAAGAAGAGGGCTGCTCTACTTGGCAATATTAAGGATGCTTTATTGAAGATCTTAAATTGTGAGTCCTGGCATATGGGGAGAAATCCACCAGGTAGACAAAGGCTGTGGGGAGTGGACTTCAGGCAGGGAACCAAGGAGCTCACTTCAAGTGTGAGCCTGGCTCCAGATGGGAGGGAGAGGAAATCACCTCCTAAAAACTCTTGCAGACTTTTGATTTCCTGCTGTCATGCATTAGGGAGCATGGTTGATCAGACATGGTGATGTCATCACTCAATAGGAAGATATCCTCCCTGCTCTTTATTTTCTTCATCTGTTAAGGAGGATAATTATAGTATTTGCCCATAGATTCATTAAAAGATTAAATGCTGTTAATTCGAATAACACATGCCCAATAAAAGTAGTAATTTTTGTTCTTATTGTCTTCATTAGCATCAGAATTATCATCAATTTCCAGCTAATTTTGAGAAAGAAGATACCAATGAAAACATGTGCAAATGAAAACTTGCTTCAAGTCCCTATAAAGAACAATAGAGAGACAATAAGATGGACCTTCAGCTCTAATTTGATGACTATGATTTGAATAAAATGGAAAAATGGCATAATCAACCCAGCTCAGCTTTGTTCAACTCAACCTCAAATTGAGATAAAAATTAAAATTTTAATTCAAACTTTGAAATTAAAAACAAATATTAGGCCCAAACTCTGCCCTCGTTGTATATTTAGGGGCAAAACCACTCGGAAATCTGTTTGTGGAGTGTCTCGTTAACTTCCAAATTTTTGCCAGCACCCAATATGGCACTTCAGAGACAGAGGTGAGGGCTAGGTCTCCTTCTCTGCAAAGCTCAGAGGGAGATGAGAAAATAGATATATCAAAGGAAACAAAAAAGTAACATAAGACAGTTTTTAATATGGTTATATATACAAAGCTTTATTGGAGCACAGAATGCTAGAGATGTTAATTTCCTGAGAGTTCTAAGCACTTTAAGGAAATTTCAGAGAAAACAAAAAAACCCAAGTAGGGTGTACATCCCAGGCAAGTGAGGACACACAGAACAAATTCACCACAGTTTTCCCAATCTCTGGCTGACAGTCATTTTCAGTTTCCCGAATGGTCCTGTTCCCAGTGTCATACTCAGTCCATGGTCATGCATATCTGACACACCTTTACCTTTCTTAATCTTGGCTAATCTTAATCACTTTGGATATCAAATGCTTTGAGAATCCATCCAAGATTGTATTATTTGTCCCTCTACTGTGTTTTCATTGTGACCTAGCACTGATTACATTAAGACTATCTGCAAAATTGTCTCTCTCTCCCATATTAGACTGCACACTAGAAAAAGAATGGCACAATCTGAATATTGATCTTCCTGGAAGGCTGAAAATAGGTGTTTAAGGTTCATCAAATTGGTAGTTATCACTGACATCTTCTTTAACCTGCTACCACATATGTAAACACTCATTTTATTCTTACACAGGCAGTCTGCTTTGAATGCTGAACTGGAGCTTGCTTTTGCAACTCAGTCCCTATGTTGAGTTTTTAAATGAGTTCACACTAAAACAATGAAAACCACCAACAAACAAAAGGGATCAGAGGCCTCTGCTCAAGTACTAATCAACATCCTTGCTCAAATAAATGAGGAAAGGAAGCTGCCTGCTTGATATCCTTTTTAATAACTAGCAAGAAAGAGCTTATTGGGTTTCTTAAGTAAGAAAACATATGAAAAGGCAAAAGTGTGCCTAGAGTATACCATGTTCCTTTTTTTATCTCCTTTAGAATTACCATGTGTTTTTCTAATTGAGAGCACTCTTAAGGCTTATTTATAAACCAGATCTGGGGGCAGGGGGAGTACATGGCCCAAATTCATTCTAGTTCCCTTGTGCCTCATTTCTGCTTCTTTTGAACCTTGCAAAGCAGTTTATAACAAATAAATCATGTCTTATAAATTAAGCAACTGTAGAAACTGAGATGAGAATAGTTGATGGCAGGCTTAAAAAGATACCAGCATATATCACTTGGGGGTCATGGTCTTCCAGTTACCCACCAGCCTGGCTAGACCGACTGAATTTAATGGTATGAGACATATTTCTAAGAACACCTGAAATCAGCGATCACTTACTAATCATACCCAGCCCACGTTTGTTTAGGCAAAAGACCAATAAGTTGAAAGAGTAGTGTTCAATGGTTTGGAAATCGAGAAGGAAAAGGAATGTCAGATGGAAGGGAGAATTATGCCTGGGGAAGAGAAGGATATGGAATGATGGAATAACCATCTTTAGGAAGAGAAATGTTTTCAGTTGAAGCAGCTGTTTTTCATTTCTAGGAAAGCTGAGAGCATAAATTTCAGTATGGGAGGGTTTAGGTTAACTAAGGGAAAGCCGCCTAATTCAGAGGGCAAGAAGGCATGATGACCTAGTGTGAGAGGTGCCAGTCTTCTTTTACCAGGACCCTCAAGGGAAGCAGAACCCCATGATTTCAAGGTGGCTGGGGAACTGTCTGGCTTGCAGTCAGGGGAATAGATTGTACAGGTGACTTCCAATGTTTTTATTCGTGTTATTATTACTCTGGTTCAACTGTGGTTCATTTCATTTATTGTAAAGCCAATCTGTTTAACCAACAAAAGAACAATACTGAACAAAAATGTTTCTGAGAATTCCAAACTCATGAAAAGCACTGTGCCTAAATTATGGTCTAATTTAAATAAGAACATACCAGCTTCCTTTCAAATTTTGGTTTAATAAAATCCATGGAGTAACCATGATGTGTAAAATTTCTGCAAGTTGTCAGGCACCCAGAGCTAAGACACAGTCCCAGCACTTAGCCCTCCGGAAGAGAGAAAATGATTACTAGGATAAACATCAGATATGGTAAGTAATATTCAAGAGACACAAATTCTCATGGAGTAATAAAGACTCAAAGGACAATACCAAGTTAGGCTTTCTAGTGCTGAGAATAATTTGGGTAAGGAAGAGATTATGAAGTAAGTATTAAAAATTTGTAAATCAATAATGTTAGAGACATTATAAACACAGATAGAAGCATGAATATCTAAATCATGCCTAGGAGCAGGGAATAGTCTCATTTAATCTGAACAAAACTACTTACATTAAAGAAATAAGAAAACATGAAAGTTATTTTGGGTCATGTAAGTGACCCAAGATGTAAGTCTCTAAATCCAAGGCTAAAGATAATTATGCTTAAGTCAAGATGAATTCATTTCCAATTATTTTCCCACTCAGCTGGAATAAATCTTACCAGATCATGATGTTTTTAAAGAGTTCCTTATATTTAAAAATTTCAATTTAGCAATTAACTGACAGCTACCAAACACATATGAAATGTTTGGCCTTGCATCCATTCTAATGCACCCACAAGGGACCAAGATGGTATGGATTGCCTGGAGGAAGAATAGCGAATGGGGCTTTGAATAGATATTTTAAAATATGTCACTATATATATCTAACTCTGAAAAATCTTTCCAAATCAGAAGCAGAAAAACACCAAGGTTATCTGTGTGTGTGTGTGTGTGTGTGTGTGTGTGTGTGTGTGTGTAGTATATATATATATATATGTGTGTGTGTGTGTGTGTGTGTGTGTGTGTATGTATGTGTATACACACACACACACACACACACACACACACACACTTCATGTCTAAATTTTAGAGCTGGCTACTACTGCAGAATGTGTGGAACAGCCTGAGTTGTATAAAGAAATAGTGGAGGAAGTGACTACATTCCCAGTGGAACCTATCTCTCATGTAAACAGACTTTTTTTAGGATGCTGTACCATGTGAGGGAAGGAGGAAGAACTCTGCAAAGAGGCAGACCTAGAGATAATTTGCTATGTGACTAGACTTGGGCAGCTCTCTGAACCTCTCCATTTTCTCACATATCAAGTAGGGGTAATAACCCTGGACTTAAAGACTTGTAAAGAACAGATGCATCACTGTTGAAAGACCCCATGGCCAGCCACTGACCTTCCCAGCTACTCCATTAACAACAAATATGATTAGTAGTCATCATATTTCTTCCTTTCAACTGGTCATGTTTAAATAGTCACACTGACAAACACAAGTTCTATAGATTTCTCCTGACATGTGTGCATCAAACCTATGGAAAATCTCCACATTAAATGATCAATCCTATAACCCTGATATCTCTCCCTGGCTGAGCAGAGGCCACTTGGGAAGGGTAGATTTTACATCACTGCATGAGGCTCTTGCTAGACTGTAGCCTGGCTCACATTTTCTAGAAATAGTTCTCTGAAATCTCATATACCTCTGACTTGAGAACAGATCTGAAATATTCATGTTTTTAATGAGATGTATGTAAAAGCTCCAAACAAGAACATTTTAAGCCAAATATCTAGCCCCCGAACGTTGATGAGAACGATCACTTCATATGCATATGCGTGTCCAGGCATAGTCTCAGAGTGAGCTACACTTGAACAATTTATAACACCATTGTTAATATGCATTATTTCCTGAACTCCTTTCAAAGAGCAGTCACCAGATCCATCATTTAGGAAGTGAGATATAGGGCAGATGTTTTCAGTTACAACATGTAATGGCTACAGAGGATTCCATTACATTTTTCTCTTTGCTGTTGTGTACATTTGAAATGTTCCACAATAAGAAATTGAAATGAAAATCAAAAATATTGGATTTAATGACACAAAGGTCACCAAATGTTGACCTTAGTGAGAATCAACATGAATGCCTGTTCTGCAGTGGCCACAGAAAGAAGTAAGAGAGATATTTGCCCTCTTGAATTCAGGATGAAACAGGAGAAGACATTATTTAATGCATGATTACACAAAGGCTTACAGCTACCCAAAGTGCAGGACATCATGGAGCCATATAATAAGAGGGGCAGTTTTTCTTCCAACTCCTCTAACAAATTCAAATAATAAAAATTCCTTTTTGTATGCCCCTATCAACGCACAGTGAGAAAGGAATTAGATGAGTTATTTGTGTTGGTGGGATTAGAAACCAGGGCAGTTCTACACTCAGATACTCCTATTGGCCAGAAAAGCAATGGCTTATGGGCCTGCCCTACGATTAGGAAAGGTAGAAGCACTGAGATGAGCTTGAAGCCACCTCCATCTTACAAGGACTGAAAATGGGCCACTCTAACATGGTATCCCTGCACTCGGCACAGAGCCTGGCCTGTAGTGACAGCTTTTCTCTGGTGACAGAGATGGTGATGTTATCAAGGTAAAAGAGGGTTTATCTCTGCCCTACATGTCTCCTTTCTTGTTGAATCTGTCAAGAGTCTCCCTGCCTCCAATGCAGGAGAGCACTTGACCTGTGGTGATGGACATCTTCACACATACCGCATTAAAACACAGGACTCCCAAGGAAATGGCACACCAGAGGCCTTCCCCCCACCCCAAGAGCTATAGGAGAAGAAAGCTGTTAGGGCGGGGCCTCATAAGGTCTGACAGGAGTCTGGGTATAGGCCCGAGGAAGAGCATGCCTGCAAGGTGTGATGGCCCAGGTCTAGATCCTCCTTCAGAGACAGAAAGCAATGTCTGACATTCGTCCTCAGCTCTCCTCAAGGATGGTCAGGAAGGTGAGACCTGTGAGCAGTGTTATGGGAGAGTTTAGACAGACTTGCAGATGCCTATCTCCTGTTCAATTTCTCCTGGCCTCTCTTGAAGGACAGTGGCCTTAGGCAATGGTCAACAAAGATCACCCTATGGGGTTACATTTAGTCCTATTTAGAACAGTGAGCCAAAGTGCTTCCCTTTCCATGTGAGGCTCCTTGCTCCCCTGTTCCTCAGCTTCTCTCAGTTTCCAAAGGCAGAGGTCTACAAACAGCATCAGACTGCCTATGCCAGGGACAACCCTTCCTGGGTGAATCTCCCTGAGAAGGGACATGGCAAAAAGGAGACTCAGGAACTCTTCACACCCTTACCCATTCAGTCACTGCCCTTTTCCTCAACAAATATGGATTTAGTGCCTATGACCCAGCAGACCCAGCCAAAGAGACAAATAAAATAAGCATGCTTTGGCTCTAGGGGCATGGGTAGAAGACCCAGAAATTAAACAGTAAATCACAAAAAATAACTACATGGTAACCAATGTGATAGATGCAAGAAAGGACAGTTGAGGGGGTTATACTCTAGTCCAGGGACCTAGGAGAGATTGCTGGTGGAAAAGTATCTGAGGTGAAACTTAGGGGAGAATGAAGAGACTGCCATATGAGGCAGGAGGGCAGAGGGTTTCAGAATGTGGCACAACTGAGGGGCAGTGAAGGCAATGTAGATGGGAAGCAGCAGGGAGGGGATGCACAGAGCTGGGAGAGATGAGGCAGGAGGTGCCCAAGGGGCCAAGCATCCAGTTTTAGGCTCATGCTGAGCACTGGGAGCCCTAACCTAAGGTTGGGGGTCACAGAATAAGATAGGATCTAAGCAAGATGCTGGCATGATCCACTTAAATTCCAGCTGAGCCTCTTCTTCCCCATGTGACATCGGATGAGCAAAAAAAACCCTTTGACTCTGAATCTACCCGTATGCTGTTTCGATTGGCCAACAAACATTTCTCATGCCTCTAATTTGTGCCAGCCACTATCTCAGGTGATGAAATGCAACAGGGAGAAGAAAAGTCTCTGTAGTCCAGAACTCATGTTCCAGTGGGTGCATGTGACATTACAAAAGTGACAAGCAAATCTATATACTACGTAGGCAATCAGCAAGTGGCAAGGAGGGGAGTAACCCAGGAGGCCATGCTTGGGCAGCATGGGCAGAGAAGGCCTCTGGGGAGGTGACATACTAGCTGAGGCAGAGGACTAAGGAAGATCCTGCATCACACGGAAAGACATGGGCACAGGAAAGAATGAACACAAAGACCCGAAGTGGCAAAGAACTTGTCCGCCAGGGCAGGTGAAACTGAGCACAAGGCCCAGGGAGTGGGCAGAGTCAGTGAAGAGTGGGCCCCAGATGGCTCAGGACCTTGTTAGCTTTGGGACCTTACTACAGGAACAGTGGGAGGACAGGTAAGTGCCAAGATGGGGCTACGTGTCAAGATCACTCCAGCTGCTGTATGCAGGAGGCACTGGAACGGGGCAAGAATAGATGCCGCAACATCTAAAAGGGGACTTGTGTGCTTCCTTTTATCCTCCAAAGGAGCATGTTATGTTTTATTATTAACCAGCTCCTGGCTTTATAACCTTGCTACCCAACCTCTTTTGTGTCTTCCTGTCCTCACCTAAAAAAGAAGAGCCATGATATCCCCCGCTCCACATGGGGCTCTTGTGAAGATAAATACAGGTTGTCATCTAGGAAGGAGGTAGAACAAAGCCTGGCTGAGCTCTCAGTGCATCTTAACCCTTTTCATTGTCTTGCTATTCATTTCCTATCCATCACCTCTACTTGAACCTGGCTCCCAGTATTTATCTGCCCAGCTCCTGTCCCAGTGTTTATCCTAGGTACTCTGTCAAATAGGAGTTGTGTTGTTGCCTAAAGACTTAAGTCAGCCCAAAGACACATTTTGTTGTTGTTGTTGTTTGGCTGAGGCAGAGACTTCACAACACTCCTCAGGAGCATCTTGAGGCTGGTGTCTCCTATGTTGTAACCTAATCCCTGCTGTGATGGTTTTTGGAGGTGGGGCCTATGAGAGGTGAGTAAGTCATGAGGGATTAATGCTCTTAAAAATGGGTCAGACAAAAGAGTTCATTTGCTGCTGCCACCATGTGAGGATATGGAGAAAAGACAGCATCTATGAACCAGGAAGCAGGCCACCTCAGACACCAACCATGCCAGCACCTGCACCCTGGGCTTCTCCATCTCCCAGGCTGTGAGGAAGACATTTCTGTCATCCACAAACTGACCCCATCTTTGGTATTCCATTATAACAACCTGAGCAGACTTAAACAGCTGGGTATTACCCTCCCCCCATTCCACTGGGTCCCTCCCCCACCCTGTCTCATATATGCCAGAATGCTAAGTGTGTCCTACATCTGCAGGCACATGAGTTTATGATCCCTAATAAACATTGACTTTAATGATTATGCACAAATACAAACAGCATAAATGCCACACAAGAACCCTCCTTCCCCTCTTTCCAGGCCCTGCTGGAGCAATGGACTGTTGACAGGGTGTAATTTCCAATTCTCTCCATGCAGTCACTCACCATGTACTTACTGAAGACATTCTAGATCCGAGGAACTGTGAAAAAAAGAGACAGCATCTGCCTTACAATCTAGCACCCATGAACAATGATGCTGTAGAGTTCTCTGGGTGCAAAAGTATACTGATAGTATATCACAGGAGGGATTCTAAGCCTTTTGATAAATTATTATTCTGTTAATATAATAATCCTGTGAAGATAGATAGGAGAAGTAGGTTATTCTAATTTGCAGACAATCAAAGGTTAAAGAAGCTAAAGACATTGTCCAAAATGACACATTGAGTACATGCTGGATCTTGAATTCATGTTTGCTGTCACTAACAGAGAAGGGTTATGTCTCTTTGGAGCATAACTCATAAAGTTTTCTCCTTTCAGGTTACTATAGCTCTGAAGAAATAAAAGTGATATCTAAACACTGCCCAGCTCATGGGTAACATGGCTGAGACTGGCTTAGACAGTGGGAAAATCGTGACAATGGTGCTGGCAATGAATGAGAGGCTTGGGTTTCCAGCAGAGTTCTTCCTGGGCTCTATGTGTCACCCATGACACATTTGGAAATTTAAAAAAAAAAAAAAAAGAGAGAGAGAGAGAGAAATAAGGAACAGCATGCAGCCCCAGCTTTGCCAAGAAATTTATAAAAGAATACTTTTGGTGAAGGCAATGAGATTTTGCCAGGTGGTATGAGTCCAGACAGCTAATCTCCATGACCCAGTGAGAGTCTCCTCCAGAGGGACCCTATCTGGTATTCCCCCACGAGGCTTGGCAATCAGTGATCACTGCAGCTCCTGCTGCAGACAACCTACGAGCATCTGGAGCCCATATCCCATGCTCCATGCTCCAGACACAAGACAAGCTGGAAAACATGTCATCATCCTGGGGAGTCGAGAAGCCTCACCATGTCTAGAAATGCCCTTTGGGTAGATGAACACTAGCCCAGGCTCCTTGGCCTTCATTTACTTTCAATCAGTGGTTCTTAATTAGGAGAACTTTGTCTCCACGGGGACACATGGAAAATCTGGAGACATTTTTGATTTGTCTGACTAGAGCCAGAGGGATTTGCTATTGCACCTAGTGGGTAGAGGCCAGGAGTTGTACTCGACATCCTTCAATGTGCAACAGGGCAGCCCACAACAAAGAACTACCTGGCCCAGAATGTTAACAGGGTTAAGAAAGCCCCATTGAAAATATATAAAATCCCTAACTGATTACTGACTACCTTCATGGCTTCATATTGAGCTCTACAGCAACAGACAGCTGGGAAAAGTGCCTTTTCCCAAGGAGTTCAGAATCCAGTGGGAGAGAAAGTCACTTAAAGAAACAATTGTCATGAGAGGTTGGACAGAAACCCTAGTGGTGGGGGCTGAAGTATAAAGTTCCTGGTTAAATGTGGACTTTGCCATTTACTTACTAGCAATGTGACTTTGGCCAAGTCACTTAGCCTTCCAATTTCTTTTGAAACTATGAATGGAAAAATATGACACTGACACTGTCCTGTTCCTACTCTCCCTGTTACTCTGATAGCATCTACTAGAGATGCACATCTACGGCCAGCACCCCTACTATCTTCGCTGTTACTGTTGTTACACAGAGGTAGGGGTTGAACACAAGGTAGACAGGAGGGACAAACTAGAGAGGCAGACATACTTATAATTTCTGCACTGTCTGCCTAAGCGAGGGGGAAACTCTTTTTTTTTTTTCTCAAGTGTGTGTGTGTGTGGGGGGAGGGGGAACGGGGGAGTCCAGGCACCAGACTGATAACATACAATTCAATTCTGAACCAACTACTTGGAATTTAGAAAGACCCTGTAGATTAAGGGTTCAATCCCACAACACTGTTTTCATTTCAAATGCCAAGAGGAAAAAATTCTTGGCTGTTTGGATGATCAGCTATAAAATGAGGTTCCTACAACCCTCACCTCAGGTTTGATAATTTTCAATAAGAACTTAGGGATACACTTAACTTACATTTATTGACTTATTATAATGGATACAAATGAAGAGCCAGCTGAAGACATATATAGGCAAGATAAGTAAGAAAGAGAATGGAGGTTTCCTGCCTTCTCTGGTACTCCACCCTCCTGGCACCTCAGTGCTTTCACCAACTTGGAAGTTCTCTGAACTTCATTTCTTACAGATTCTTAGTGAGGCTTCATCATCAGGACATGATCAATTGTTAGTTCAATCTTCATTTCCCCAAAGATAGGGGGTGGGGATGAAAGTTCCAAGATTCTAATCATGGCTTGGTCTTTGTGGTGAGTAACTTCAATACTGAGGCTATTCAGAAGCCCATAAAGACTTGTCTCATTAGGAAAAAAAAAAAAAAAAAGGATTCTCCTATCGACCATGAAATCCTGAGGGTTTTAGAGTTCTGTGTCATGATCTCAAGGCAGAGACCACCCAAATATTAGACCAAGAGATGATACTAGAAACTCTATCATTCAGACAATTCAAGGGTTTTAGGAGCTCTGTGTCAGAAACCAGGGACAGAGACCAAATATGTATTTCTTATCAAGTCACAGCCCTACAGAGAGAAAGTAAGTTTCTTCTTCATCTATTTTCTTCTTGCTGTCTGCAAGGAAGCTGTGGTTGAAAGCCCCATCATGCCCTCAAGGATATCACATTATGCACAATATAATTGGCTCTCCCCTGTATTCTAAGGTTCCACATTCATGGATTTAACAAACTCATTCAAAGATATTTGATAACAGACATACTGTCTTATCATTATTCCCTAAATAATATAACAACTATTTCTATATTATTTATTTTGTATTAGGTATCAAAAGTAATCTAAAGATCATTTAATGTACACTGAAGAATGGGTGTAGGTAATATGCAAATATAGGTTATTCAGAGATTGTATAGATTACATGCAAATACTTTTGTATGGGGACTTGAGCATCTTCAAATTTTGGCCTTCAAAGTGGCTCCTGAAATCAGTCTGCTGCAGATCCAAGAATGACTCTGCAATGCCCATCTGGGCTTCTGAATGACCTCATGGAAAGCATCTATCCCTGAACTATCAGAAAAAAAGAGAGAGAGAGAGAGACATTCAATCCTAGTTAAGTCATGCTAGTACTACAGCCCAATAATATAGTAGGCAAGGGCAGGCCAATTAAGAAAAAGACATTACAGTTTTCTCAGATATGTGGATGCTGATCCATAATAGGGGTCAGGGGGAGCACGGAGGAATGAAGGAATTTTGGATAGTGGAAAGGGGAGGGAGAGGGAGGGATGGAGCATGGGAATAAGAAAGACGGTGGAATAAGATGGACATCATTACCCTAAGTACATGTATGAAGACATGAACGGTGTGACTCTACTTTGTATACAACGAAAAATTGTGCTCTATATGTGTACTATGAATTGAAATGCATTCTGCTGTTATGTATAACAAATTAGAATAAATAAATTTAAATTCAAAAAAGGTCATTACAAACAGAAGAAATAACAAATAAAAATACAGAGTTGAAAGAGAGTAAAGGGATCCATGCTGACTGGTCCCTTCTACCAGGAGAGTGGAAGAGGGTAAGAGTGAAGAGTCAGAGAGAAGCTCCAACACAGTGAGTCTGAAATGCCATACTAGGGAGTTAAAACTCACTTCCTACAGGAATGGGATGCTAATGACAATTTCAAATAGTAAAGTAATATCAGATTCACATTTAAGGATAAGAGGAGAGAGGTATAGGACTAATATCCAGATTAGTAACTCATCAGTGGCATTTGAATTAATGGGAATGCACGACAGTCGTTGTACTCTGAGGGTACTGAGGTACATTACCAATATCCAAAAACAAGTGGACAAAGTCCACCACCTCCTTTCCATGACATTGTGGACTAAGAGATAAAAAAACAATCCAGGAGAAGCTGGGCAAAATTCCAAAATAAAAAAAAAATATTAAATAAGGGGACCTTATCAGAAATAATTCTTCATACAGACCACAGTTTATTCCTTGAAAGAGCCTTGATCTGGCCCAGGCTTTAACCTAAGTTTGCATGCAGGGCCCTCAAACATATCCGACACCTGCAAAAGCCATTCACATCTTCAAATATGATATAAAATGTCTCACTGCCTGGGGACTAAAAAGACATGAAATAATTCAATGCCGGCATACAGGGTAGCTTAACACCAAAATGCATCACAGAGAACATTCAGATATAGTTTTCAAGGCGCCTGGAGCAATACTTTGTTTTAAATAGAAGTGGGTGTCAACACTGCTGTGAAAGATTTGCCAGTAGTTTCAGTATCATAGGGCAGAAAAAGTCAAGTAATTATTGTCTCCCCAATTATGGCTAATTCTTTGCAAGTTAATTCCTGGCTTCTTTAAAATGGAACCAGAAAATTTGCTCTTTACATGCAAAACTGAAGATATTGGATCCAGCAGCTTATGGCCTGGGGTTTATTTCTTATTACTTCTAAAGGAATGAGGAGGGGGTGGGAAATAATATTTTGAGTTAGGCACCATTTAGCCAAGGTGAGAGAAAAACCTCTCTCTTCAGCTCTGAAACAGGATCATGTAGCTATTAAAATTTATTGGACACAATTCAAGCAAGAGTGTTAGGTGAAAAGAATCAAAGAAAAAACTATAGGCCGAGTTCAGAAGGCTGTAACTAAATCTGCACCTGCTGTCACTCACTTATTACCACAGATCTCCCAAGCAGTTTAGACATAAACCAGACAGTCCTGATGCCCAGCCTGACTAATGCTGGCCTATTTTACTTATTAACACAGAGTTAAAAAAATATGTGTGCATGCAAATATGCATATCTGTATACGCATGGGTGCACATGCATATGTGCTGGAAATAAACTGGGAGAGAGGGAACCCAGGGGAGAATAAAATTCAAAGTTAGGAGTGGTAGGTGCAAGACAGAAAACCTTGCCAGCAAGTTACTTCAGTCTAGAAAATGTGAATTCCAGATTCCCTGATATTTGCAATTTGCATGCTATATTTTCAAGTCTGTTTTGATCAAATCTCCAGAATTAATAGTTTTCAAAGAAAGGAACAGCACCAAATGAATTGAGTTGGTTAGAAACATAGAAACTTACACAAGGAAAAACCATGAAAAGGAGAAACTAAGTATAAAAAATATTTCACTTATCCTCTGAAGATCACTATAATCACATATATTTTCAGTCTCTCCATGTATATTTATTATTTTTCTTGACCTCTAAGTTTCTAAGCTAGAAAGAAAAACATAATTATTGAAATTAATATTATCAGGGCCACCAAGGGATTTACTTCTCTAAAAATCTATGCAGAATCACCTATTTGGCATGCCATTTCTCTTTAATCTTTTTCATTCAGCAGAGTCATGCATGTGATTGAATAGCACTTTCAGTTTTCATGAAAGTGAAGAAAGTGGCTTTGCTAAGGGACTCAGTCACACAGTGACCTGCCTCATGTCAGGTATGCTGAGTGTTTCCAGATCAGAGATCTCTCTTCCAGAAAGAGAAAAGGTGCACAGGAAGAGAAGCTGGGTTTCCTCCATTTATCACTCAGATAAGTAAGGGCCAAGATTTGCACCAAGTTCTAGGTAACAGAACAGACCTAAGTGTACACCTGAGGGTACATCTTTCATAGACTTATTCATAAGTGTCTCTAATGCTGACAAGTGGTCCACTCAGGGCACACAAGTAGTGCAATCAGGATTCTAGAGGTAGACAGACCTCTGCCCAAATCTCAGCCATATGACCTTGGGCAAGTGGTCTAACTCTCTAAGTCTCAGTTGTCTCAATCCAAAAGTGGAGTGAGTCATAGCTTTTCAAGTTTAAACAAAAAATATCAGGTAAAGCATTCTGTATAATGTCCCATCTGCCACTAACATGCAGCATATGTTCATATTATTTTGAAAGTGCTTTGTAAGCTTAAAAGAGTTGAGAAAATAGAGGCTAATCAATCTCTGGAGCATCTTTATGATCCCTGTGTACTTATAGGGTAATGCCACACACTCTGGCATGTTATAATCTGTACTGAGGTATTCTCCAGGTGGGAAATAGTACATGGTGACCAATGAATTATTGGGTTCTGGCAGCAGACAGACCTGGACAAAACTCCAGCTCTATCCCTTACGAGCTGAGTGGCTTTTGAGAAGTCATACAATCATGGGCCTTAGTTTTTCTATCCATAAGGAACCTTAATGATATAATATTTAACACAGCAAATTTAAGGTAAAAGTAGCTGTGTGTGTGTGTGTTCCTCGCCATCATTAATAGACCATAAGCAACTGTTACAATTGGAAAATGTTACATGTTCACAGAACTACCCATAGGACATGTGGAATCATAAAATAACAGATTTAGAAATTACCATCAAATCTGATGAGTGTGCAACTATTCCCCTACCCACACACTTAGCAAACATCACTAGTGGGCTGCTCTTTCTCACGTAGCTGAGACTGGCTTCCCAGTCAGCCCTATACTGTGACCTAGACAGCAATTTCTGATCCATAAAAGATGACAACATAAGAGTTAATCTATCTTCTGTCTCCAATCAAGTGCTACCATCTCTAGTGAGAGATGAGAAAGCAGAAGGTCACTGATGTTAAGTGACTTGTCAAGAATTCCAACATGTAGTAAATGACCATCCTAGCCCCAGAAATAGACTGCCTAACTCCTTACTTCCACTTCCCACTGTGATTCTCCACAGTGTCAAGACACCCTCCAGGATATATGGAAGATACTTTTGACAGCCTTGTCTTCCTCCTCAAGGCTGCACAGAGAGTCTGCTGCACTTAGCAAATTACTTGTAATCTAATTCTGACAGGCCTCCTTCTGTGACAGGTGAAGGAGGGGGGAGGGAAAGAAAGGTGTCTCTTTCAAAAGCCTTCATTGAAGATGTGGAGATTTACACATGTTCCTGGTGACATCTGGCTCTGAGAAGCACGTGCAAAGGCAATTCTCCCAATCTGGAGAAATTGTACTGAAAACTAGTTAAGTTCACATACCCACTGAGAATCATGGCAGTCCAAGGAGGGGAGGTAAGGTCAGGACTCTCACCTCTACCATCTCCTGTCCCACTGGGTCATGAGTAAAGCAGCAGCTATGCAGTTGGTGGCACCAACAGATCAATTGCAGCCTGAGGCCATCTGCTTCTGTCTGGTGGCAGAATCCCAGCATGCACTGGTTCCAACTGGATTTTTGTGGGGAGGGAAGCTGAGAACTATGAGGGCCCCAGCTGCTATCAGCAGACAGGGAGGCGCCACCTCCTCACCTCAGGCCTGGGCGCCCTCCATGGACCTGAGTTCCCAGCTGTCCCTGTGGCTACAGACTCTCCTCGCCTGACTCAGAATACTAAATGTGCCCTCCCTTCAAAGTTGCTGCTGCTGTTGTTGTTTACTCATAACTGACAAGGAGAGGAAGGTGACAGAAAAAATTTAGACTAAATTCTGTTTTATACATAGTAACATCTGTTGCAATATTTTTACTTCCCTCAATTCTATAACATGTCTGGCATTGAGAAAGGTTTTGAAACAAAATAATAATCATGCTAATAATAATAATCAAGTGTGTAGAAGCAGTGCCTGACCTGGCTTACATAAAGGCAAGCAACCATCTCCACTTTTCCATGTTCATCTCATTCACAGTGACCTGGATCACCACCTCCACACCCATCCAACAAATATGTACTGGAACCCACTAAGGTACAACACACTTCTAGGCATGGGCAGAAGCAGGCAGGCCCCTGTCTCCACGGAGCCTAGATTTTATTTGGGTGGAGCCAGACCAAAAAGTTGACTTAGTAAATGTTTTAGGACATCATAAACACACGAATGTGTGGGGTGGCCCACTTGAGATACAGGGTTAGAAAAGGCCACTCTGAGGAGGTGAGGCCAGCTAAATGAGAATTATGAATGTACTATCACTTTTTTGTATTAAAGCATGTTGTTCTATTTTTTAGTCCTGTTTATTGACATTTTTGTGGGTGTAATACTGCTGTTGCAGATTAGTCAGCAACTTTGCTGACCTTCCTCAACTTCCCAACTCAATTCCTCCCTCCATCCTCTCCTCTCCCTATCTATCCTGGATACACTCCTGGCAGGATCTCCAGGCCCCTTTTGATCATTTGGTTCTACATCCCCTCTGTCCCTGTTTAAGTCCCTCTGGAGACAGAAAAGAATGCTACCCACACGTGTTGTCCCTCTTGGACTGGTAGAGGGAGAAATGAAAATTACAGGAACTGGGAGATGCTAAGGCCCAGGGAGCCCCAGGGAGGTGGTGTGGAAAACTAAAGGAGAGTGAACATGGGATGGGCATGGTGAACACCTCCACCCTGCAGTAGGGAGCAGGTGGGAAGACAATGGCGCTAAGGGTGATCCAGGACAGAGAGACCTGACATGCAAAGAAGCACTTACCCTCAGGAGGCTCAAAGGAAAACTTCATCATTTAACAGGTTCTTAAATGTTTACATTGAATTTTGCTAAATTTCACGAATTAAAGAATTGAGAATTACAGACAGTTTCAAAGTCTTATTCTGTGGTATTATATAAAACAAACAACCAAAAAAGTTCCATTATTTTTCTCTGAGGAAAGGCTACTGATTTTCTTAAGAATGAAAAGAGCCCAAGGAAAAAAATTACAATCAAAGGTAATGGCAAGTTCTAAAAATCTGAGACAGAAAAGAACTTGGCAGTGTCAAGGAACCCAGAGGAAACACAGGTGGCTGAAGAATAGTGAGAGATATTAAATAAATGAGATGGCAGGATCAAGGAGGGGTCAGAAATTCTGATCATGGTGAGCCCTCTTAACTCCAGGGCTTGAGTCTCTCCCTGCTTCCTCTTTCACACAGTAGAAGCAGGTGCACATAGACTGCTAGAAGGGTAGTTCTAACTTTCTACCTAAACAGAAAGCTTATTCCCATTCCTCTCTTGACAGACATGACCTCTGTCACAAAACCTCCCTTCATAAGTGTTGTATTAGAGGAGAGGGTCATCTCTGTATCAGGGGAGCAGGTCGGGAGCACAGAACCACCTTCCTTTTCCTAATGTTAAAAAATAAATAAATAAAAGCAGAATTGTGAGTGAATTCTCCAAAGCCCGTGAAAAAAAAGACACAAAAACTCTGGAAACTTCTACAATTCTGATCATCCTGTGCCAGTATAATAACCATAAAATTTTAATCAAATTTAACCACCTCATCCAAATAAGCCAATAAGTCATACTATAATGATATAAGCTTTTCCTTACCATTTGTTGAGAGCCTAACATGTTTTCTATATGATATTTCTTTTAACTGCTCACAATACTCCATGGAACTATTAATGTCATCTAATGGGAGAGGAAACAAACTCAGAGAGCTTAAAGTCACATAGCTACTAAACGAAGAGCCCAATCTTCATTTAGTAGCTATGTGACTTTGGTCTAAACCCATGCTCTTTGCAATATAATACAAGCCTCTTTGAAACTCTAGTTCCCTTAAGACTAAGCCCACAGCCACTTCCAGTCATTCTTCACTACCTAAATCTTTCACATTGCTTAGGTGTGAGACCCTGCTTCATCACACCAGCCCATACTGATCTTGCCTTCCTTTAAACTTGACCAGCACTGAAGAGTGCCTACCATTTACCTATATAAACAAACATATAATTAAACAGTTACTATATGGAGGAATTGTTCCATGTGTGAAAATACAGCAGTCAGTAAGTAATCCCTGCCCTCAGGGAGTTTACTGTAAGAGCAGGAAGACAGACAATTAATACACAAAAAAATCAAATACTACTATTCCCCCAAATGATTTAGAATTAAATTATTTATTGTCTTGTGTTCTTTTTCATTATTTGTATGTATTGATTCTGCTTCTCTAATGAGGTGGAAAGCTATCAGGAGCAGAGCCCCTGTATTTCCTATGGCTTTTGGCATAGTTGAGGACATGTGAAAGTCCTTTGTACACTGGCTACTAATATCTTGTCAGATCTTGGTCAGTTGTGGCCTATTATTTGCCTTTTTGTTCTTGTCTTCTTTCATATATTCAGCACTGAATATATGAAAGAAGATAAGAACAAGACACTGTTCTCTACAGTGAGTCCAGTGAGTGACCGAAAAACAATTGCACATTGCCTCCCCTTCCAGAAGATTCCAGTCTAGTAAGGGAGACAGGCAAAGTACAATGAACAGGTGGTGGGGCAAGGCAGCATGGCTGTGCAGAGGAAGGAACTGCTGGGGGAAGGCTTCAGGAGCAGGAAGATTTGAAAGATGCATAGGAGTTTGCCAGGCAGGTCAAAGAAGGAAGGAAAGAGAGATGTGAAATCATAGGGTATCCTGAGCATAGTTAGGAAGCCAAGGCGGCCTGCCAAGCAGGGAGATGTGGGAGACTCAGTTGAGGGGCAGGAACAGACCAGGAAGGGTCTTCAATGTTCTCTATGTACAGATTGCTTCTTTTTATCATTAAATTATTTATTTATTCTAATTTGTTTTATATGACGGCAGAATGCAATTCATTTCATATTACACATGTACTTAGGGTAATAATGTCTCACTCATTCCACTGTCTTTGCTACCCTATATCCCCTCCTTCCCCCTCCCTCCCCTTTGCCCTAACTAAAGTTCCTCCATTCCTCCAATGCTCCTCACCTCCATCACCATTATGAGTCAGCATCCTCATATCAAAGAAAACATTTGGCCTTTGGTTTTTGGGATTGGCTTACTTCACTTAGCACAGAATAGAGGACACAGAGACAGACCCACATAATTAGAGTTATCTCATATTAGACAAAGATGCCAAAAACATATATTGGAGAAAAGATATCTTCGTCAAACTGGAAATTCACATGTAACAAAATGAAATTAAACTTCTATCTTTCACCATGCACAAAACTCAACTCAACATAGATCAAGGACCTAGAAATTAAACCAGAGATATTGTGCCTAATGGAAGAAAAAATAGGCCCATGGGCTAAAGTTGTGGCTCAGTGGTAGAGGGCTCGCCTAGCATGTGCAAGGCCCTGGGTTTGATCCTCAGCACCACATAAAAATAAACAACAACAAAAAAAAAATAAAGATATTGTGTCCAACTAAAAAATATTTTTTTTTAAAAAAAAAAGTAGGCCCACATATCCATCATGTTGGATTAGGCCCCAACTTCCTTAATAAGCCTCCTATAGTGCAAGAATTAAAACCAAAAATCAATAAGTGGGATGGAGTCAAACTAAAAAGTTTCTTCTCAGCAAAAGAAACAATCAATGAGACAAACAGAGAGCCTACAGAATGGGTGGAAATCTTTACAAGCACATCAGATAGAGTATTAATCTCTAGGATATATAAAGTACTCAAAAACCTTAACACTAAAAAAACAAATAACCCAATCAATAAGTGAGCCAAGGAACTGAACAGACACCTCTCAGAAGATGATATACAATCAATCAATAAATATATGAAAAAATGCTCAATATCTCTAGCAATTAAAGAAATACAAATCAAAACTACTCTAAGATTTCATCTCACTCCAGTCAGAATGGCAATTATCAAGAATAAAAACTACAATAAGTGTTGGCAAGGATGTGTGGGGGAGGGGGGGAAGCACACTCATACATTGCTGGTGGGACTGCAAATTGGTGCAGCCAATCTGGAAAGCAGTATGGAAAACTTGGAATGGAACCATCATTTGACCCAGCTATCCCACTCCTGGGTTTATACCCAAAGGACTTAAAAACAGGCTGCTTCTTGAGGCATGGAGTCACTGAAGGGATTTAACAATGGAGAATGTAATCAGACCTGCATTTGTAAGAGGAACCCCTCTGAGAGGGCTTAGAAAGGAGAGGCTAGACTTCAGAAAGAAATCCCCATGTAGGTTATAGTAATAGACCAGGTTAGGGGAAGTAAGTGCCTGGAATCTACTGGTAAGATATTTTTCTTTCCTTCTGACATTTTGATCTTTATACTGTCAGAGAAAATCAACGCACCTGATGGTGCTCACATCCCAGCATTCTCAGGCCTGTTACAAAGTGCTAAACAAATAAAATAAATAAATTCACATTTGGGCAAACAACCTAGGAGAGGCTTCTGTTCCTCAGCTGCCAGGCTCCCCTGCCCAACAACTTCCCATGATCACATCCTGGCTTTCTGATTAGTGACAAAATCTTTCAGGGGGACCTTTTCCCAAGACTGGGACAGTACAGTCCAGAAGAGGTCTACCAGGTCTGATTTCCTGATCTCTCAAAAGATTCCCCCTCCTGTTACATGATCTTCTGGAACTAAGAAAGGAGTGACGGTAAGGAAGAGAATTATATGGAAATAAGATCATTCTGGCCCTAAGTAACTAGAATCCCTAAAGCTATTAAAATTCCTTAAGTCTAGTAGATTTACACCCTTCTCATTGAGGAGACTCTTGTAGAAAGCTGACAAAATTACATATTTTTGGATTTCATTTTCATCCAGACCTAATTAATATGAATTCCCAAGGATTACACAAGCATTTTAACTAAAAATCTTGTCAAATAAAAATCAATCCCTCTCCAGGTAATAACTGCTATCATGACTTGCTTTCTGAGGCTATTAGTTGTGGGATCCAATGGTTTAATTTCTTTCTACTCAAGAAATGGTTAAATCAGACCAATCTCACAGCAAGGTCTCAAAGGCCAGAGCTTATTCCAAGCCCCAGAGAGTAAGGAAGTAAGAGTGCAATTCTAATATCTCCCTTGAAAATCCAGGCTGATAACAAGTTTGGAAGTTTCCTCAACTTCAATTCAAATCCTTCATACTCTGCTCATGGCAATCATTTCTAAAACCTACCCAGTGGCTGATGAGCAATGTTAAAGATGATGATGATGACAGCTTCTGGACACCCTGGGTTTTTCAGAAACATCTCTGCCACTTAGGTGTGTGTGCAGCAAATCAGAGACATGCCCTAGTATTGCAGCTGGTATAAATACCCAGGAAAACTCAAGCCCCAAACTTCTTAGTGTCCAGAAGCTTGGGGTGAACTTGAGCTTCTTTGAGATTACTGGGCATACCCACTTCATCAAAGAACAAAAACAAACAAATTAAACTTCAAAAGGACTTTTCTGGACTCAGAAACACAATACTTTAATCATTTCGGTGCATAAGAATCAGAACCATAAGTAGTACATTTCCCTCAGTAGACACTGGTGTATAAGAACTTAGCCAGATATATTTGGGGAAGTCCTGAACCTTGAAAACTTGAAAAATATTTTGACAAATTTAGTGAACTCCACATGCCCTGGATCCAGCCAGCCCCTCTGTTCATGTGTATGAATTCACAAAATGGTTGGGGCGTCCTCTCTCTTCTCATCCTACCTCCCCAAACAACATGGAAGACAGACAGTGGGCAGCACCACAGCCGCTGCCTTGGGATGTCACTGCCTGGGGCAGCAGAGCCATGTTTCCCTAGAAGCCTGTGCAGCTGCATGTGCCACCCACTCTGGGTGTGACAACTTTAGTGCAGCAGGACTTGTTGGGGCCATCTCATCTGATGTCATCATTCTGTCTCTCCACCCTCGGAAATATTCCTAATTCCCCCACCCAACCTAGACACAGGCCCAGCCACCAAAAACCAGGATCAGGAAGCATTTTCTCATTTTCTGGTATTCACAACATTTGGAGTCAGGATACAGAAGTAAAGATGCCATGTAAGGGAAACATTTGTACATTTTCATTCCAGGACTGAGGTAACATTCTGCCTCTGGAAGGGCCTAAAGATGTTTATTATAATTTATTTTGATTGCTTAAATTTAGGAACTGGTCAGTGTCTAACTAGTGAACGAGCCAAGGCTCCTAGGCCAAGACTACAATCATAGCAAAAAGGCTATCAGAAATCACTAGGCATTATTTCATTTTGAATTAGACTTCACAGGATTCCAAACTAATGTGCTTACAAATAAGAAAGTCAGCTTATCAACAGCTTAGCAGCATTTATTATAGAGTTCTTGTTAGTTTGCTAAATTGGCATTGAATATATGCTGTGTACTTACAGGCTAGAATTACCATGTTGAAAAAAAAATTCATTGACACATCATTTGCATTTGTGATTTCCTAGGCCCACATGGATAATTCATCTTCACTGATGGCAGACACTCCCAGGCAAACCTCCGTATTATGCCTAACTCTGGAGTAAACTTCATAAATTAGTAGTTCATCAAGGCTCCTTTTCCTCTCTCAGGGCCTTTCAGAATTGAGCCGTGGAGAATGAGCTCACTTCCCCATTTAGAAGTCAACTCTTCCAAGGCCACAGTGAGTCTCTCCATACAGTTCCACTCTCATAACCCTCCAAGGGTCACAGGTGCTCTCAGCACCAATTCTTGGGTTTCCAGGGTGATTCCCCTGGGAGGCAAACAGCAAGTCCAAGCCTAACACTGCACGCCCCATTTAAATCAATATTCACGCCCAGCCACAGTGAATAGGTTAGTCAGGATAAGAATTACCAGCTTGATTGTCTATGTTCATACTGATGCGATTAGCATGTTAGCTGTAAAATCTCTATTTTAACCCAACAGAACCTGCACCCCTGTCACAGGTAGATTAAACAGCCCGTGATCTGGCATGATTAGAAAGCATACATATTTATTGACAGAGCTGCTCATTTTATAAAACTGCTTTTGTTCAAGATCTTCAACAGCTCCATAACTGATTTTTTTTTTAACCTCTCGTCTCACTTCCTCTAATACATTTTTTCACAAAACAGTGGAGGGTTGTTTGAAAAGCCAATAAAGCTAATATAATCTGAGAATTTCCTACTTAAAAACTTTTGAGAACTTCTTGTCACCAACATGATTTTTAAAAACCAACAACAAAACAACTTTGATGTGCAAGTCTGGTTTGTCTCTCTTCCTATCCATGCCTGCAGCCATCGTCCAGAGCTCCTATTGTCTAGCCATACCAAAATCCTACCATTCCCCATATTTCAGCATGCCAACCCTTGTCGAGGGGACAGGTCCCTTTCTATGGACTGTCCCTAGGAAACCAGGGTGTACACACCAAATCCAGTCTCCACCTAGGCTGCTCTTTTGCTGCAAGGACATAGGTGAATACATGTAACACATACCTTAGGGCCAACAAAGCCAGAACAGCTATGACCTCGCCCTTCACAGGAGCACTTTGTTACTCTCTGGTTCAGAAGTTTGCCCTCCCACTCACCTGCTGCCTCAGTTTCTCCCCTGGTAAACTTCTGTGCAGCTTTAGAAGATATATGCTGAATATGCACATCCATATTCTGGGACCTTACACTTTCTAACTAATGTTTTGTAATTATATTCTATATCCTTTCTCCAATGGTCCTTAGCTTTACAAAACCCTGATTTTGTTTAGAAAAGCCATGTGCCCGATTCAAAGTAATCAATCATGATGGTCCAAGCCAGCACTGACCAAGAGAACTTTCTTCAATGCTTGGAATGTTTTTTATCTGCAACCATCTAATAACATAGTCCCTCTCCACACATGACATGAGAGCACTTGAAATGTGACTAGTGCAACTGAAGAACTCAATTTTTAATTTCATTTTCTTTTAAATTGAAATAGTCATCATAACTCTGATAAATTAACAATTCCATTTTACAATGGACAAAGCAGCTGAATAGAAAGCTCTCCAAAGAAGATACATAAATACCCAACATAAACATGAAAATAGTTCCATTGGTAATCATTGCGCAAAAGTAAATCAAAACCACAGTGAGACACCACCTCACACTCATTAGGATGGCTATGAGGAAAACAAAAGCAAAAGCAGAATAACAGGTGTGGGTAATGATGTCGAGAAATCGGACTCTATACATTCCCACCAGGATGTATAAAATGCTGCCGCCTCTTGGAAAAACAATCTGACATTTCCTCAAAGGATTAGACAGAAGTTACCAAATAACCCAATAATTCTACTCCTAGGAATATGCTCAAGAGAACTTAAAGATAAATGAAAATTCTATTCACATAAAAATGTACACAAGTATTCATTGCAGAAATATTCACAGTAACTTAAAAGAGAAACAACCTAAATGCTTATCAACAGACGAATTCTGAAATAAAATGCAATACATTCATGCAATAGAATCTTATTCAGTCAAAAGAAAGAAACTTATTTTTAAAAGTCCTGATAAATACTATAATGTGGACAAACCTTGAAAAAATTATACTAAGCAAAAGAAGCCAGAAAGAAAAGCCCATGCATTATATTACTGCATATTAAATATCTAAAATAATCAAATGCATATGGGCAAAATGTTACTGGTTGCCAATAGCTGGTGTTGGGGAAATGAAGAGAGATAACTAGATAACAGGATTTATTTGTGGAAGGGGGGGTGATAAAAATGTTCTGAAATTAGATGTAGGTGATGATGCTTGCATAATCCTGTCAAAATTTCACATTTAAAATGGTGAATTATATGGCATATGAATTATATTTCAATAAAAATTCATGGCTATATGTGACCAGTAGTAGCATCATATTAGACTGTGTAGGTCTAAGTCAATTATAATGTGATAGCTAAGACAGATGTTGTTTTCCACTTTCTCCACCTCCCTTGCAGCTAAAACTGCAAATTCCAGACAATGAGACCCAAGAAGAAATCTATGAGGAGGGGATGGTTTGCTCTTCTCATTTAAAAAAAAAAAAAGGCAGCATGGAGAAAGAGGGTCTTCTGCTGTCTCTAATACTTCCCCATTCTTCTAGCATTGAAAATGGTTGCAATGTCTAGAGCTGCAACAACCATCTTATAACCATGGGGCAATTAGAAAGGCTAAAGAATTAAAGATATGCTGGAATGGACATGACCGAACCACCTCCGGACTGTTTGTTTAGGGGTGTAAGACTGGGAAATCAAGCCCTTTATTTTAATTTAAGCTACTCTAAAATGGGAATATTGTTAAATGGATTAACAGCATACGTAAGGCAATCAAAACAGTCCCTGAAAAAGGTTCACTCATACATAGTTGGTGAGACTATAAATAAGTGCAACCACTATTAAAAGCAGTATGGAGATTCCTCAAAAAACTAGGAATGGAACCACCATTTGACCCAGTTATCTCACTCCTCAGTGTGTATATATATACCTAAAGAACTAAAGGACTTACAATCAGCATACTACAGTGACACAGCCATGTCAAGGTTTATATCAGCCCAATTCACAATAGTTAAGCTATGGAACCAATCTAGGTATACCCACAAATAGTTGATCACAAGAACCAACCAAACAGAAAAAATGCCCAAATGTTCCAGACATCTTTCAATTGCTTTTCCAATCTTCTGAGCCAGGATGTTGAAAGTCTTAGAGACACTAAATGGCTCTCTGCCTCTGGCCTCTATCTGGATTCACCCAATGGGAGACAGAGAGGGAAATGAGTAGGCAAGAACACAAAATGGGCTGCCTGTGCCTCTCCCAAAGGTCACACAGCGAGCTCCTCCACACAACATTCTCTCCAGGATCTGGGCACACGACATCCCCTTGTTTACTAGAGGCAGAGCTACAACCTGTCTTAGTTTTGGTAACTCCGGTCTTGCACTGTCTTTTGTGGTTTCCCCTGCACATGTCCATTCTTCACCCCATTTGAGAGTGCCGCCTGTTTTTCACCAGAGATGCTAGCTGATGCACTGGCATTCCACTGGAGAGTGGCTGAAAACCCATGGGACCCTCTCCCATCTTCTCACAGTGGCTGTTTCCAGAGAGGGCAGACAAGGGGTGGCTAACACCACATGGAGTTGGAGGTTAAGTGTCCTTTCCAAGCCTTCCTCAGATTCCTGTCCAATCTGTATACCCTGAATGAACAGGCACGTTTCTGGATAACAATGAACTAATGAACAGTATTTGGGGTGAAAATCTGGGACTTAAGAAGCTTCTTCCAAGATGGAGGAGCATGCCAGCTCCCACTCACCAGCCTTCCCTTTCTCCATACCCTCAGTCACCTTCCCAGGCACCAACATTATAGAGCAAATTAATTCCAGCAGGACAGTAAGAGCTGTGAACCCCAACTTCCATTTTCCTTTTGCCAGTAAGAACAAATGTCCAGATCATCATGGCAGAATACCTATTTTGATAGAGTTATCATTGCAATTTCATACTTTCCAGTGGATTTTTGTAAGGAGTATGTGCTAAAAAGTCTGAGAATTTCTTCTCATTTTTAGAGGGAGAAAAACATCAGGAATGTGACTTTGAGGAATACATAAACTTATTTGCCCTGTGACTTTACCTCAAAACCTAAAAGCAAAAATCTTTGCAAACTAAAGCCCCAAAATATAAAGTCTTTCTATATTTTCCCAAATAGGCTGTCTATGTTTGCTAGCTCCCCCCAAATTATAAATACCAGTTTGTTCTTAAAAGTAAAAAAAGAATGAGAAAGTGCTTTCTGTGCTGTTTAATCAGTAATGGAGCTAGTGATGAAGTTGATGACTTTCGGCTGTGAATTACCCAGTTTGGTTTCCACTTTAATTCTGAATCCTGCTAAGCTTCGTGTCCTTGGTTCCCACACCCGCCTTTCCTCTCCTCCCAAGGAACTACATACAATCAAATGATCCTAGGCTGATTCCATCCCTTTCTAGAACACCCACTGAAAGAGCAAGCTCCTATCAGGTCCTCTTTATCTCTCCATAAACAAGAGCAGGATTTCTCAAATCATCACAACTGGCATTTAGAGCAAGATAATTTTTGTTGCAGGGGGATATCTCACATATGGTAGGATGTTCAACAGCATTGCTAACCTGTGCCCACCATATGACGTTCAAAAGCACCTCTCACAGCAGAGATTGCAAACCTAAGTGCATTCAAGAGTCAGATGGCAAGGTAAATGAGTGAAGCTGGACTGGGAACTGCAGAGCTCGTGCCCACGCAGACAACGGCCCTGCATCTCAGCTCCAGCAGCCAGTTCCATGCAGGAAAAGGGCTTGGGGTTGCCAAAACTGGGAAGCTGGATGTCTGGAATTCTATAGTTAGTACTCAAATGAATTATTTAAAGACTAAATACATGAGCATGGAGTAACTAAACAAGACATGTTCATAGGCAGAACTTGCTGGCTGCCACATGCTATGTACACTCTGAGGATCTCTAAGCATTGATCACAGCACCCCATGAATGTTTATATGCCTGATTCTCCCACAAGTGGAGAACTTCTTAAGGTCTTCAGGCCAGTTCATAGTGTCATGTATCCACTTGTTCTTACACTTATTTATTTTATGTATTGTTTTTTTCTTTCTCCCACGTACCCATTGTTTGTCCATCTAACTCATTAATAAAGAGATTTAAGTTCCTGTAAGCATTCCATTAACAATAAAAGGTAAGCAGACAATCCCTTTCCTCAGAACATGCTCAGTCCATTGAGAAGAAAGACAGCTAAACAGTCAGAAGACATACTCTCTCCTGAATATTATAAATGAACATTGGACTCCAGGTATAGCACACAGACAATAGGAAAAAACACTGGGATCTCCCTGGGGCAGCGGAGCTGGCTTCAGATGAGATGTGAGGTGACAATAAAGTCTGTCAACTTGATAAGTGAGCAAGCAGCTCACTTGATAACTGAGTCATAGCAGCGATCTGTGCAAAAGCACAGAAGCAGGAAAGGAGGGAGCACACTTAGGGAGTCACAATCACTCAGGGTTAGCTTGAAACAGAAGATAAACAGAGAAAATCTCCGAGTCCATTCTGGAATTTAATCTGGTCAGTGTTGTCCCTGACACACAGAACATATTCGAGAAGAATTTGTTTAATAAATGAATGAATTAATTAGAAACCAGGCAAGAAGGAACGCTGATGAGCATGGCTTCACGGTATTTGCAACAGAGGTTAAAGTCCCTTCAACAGAGACTGCGCTGGGAGAATACACAATCAGGGTTCATTGAACAACTGTCACATGAGCTAATGCAATAATAAAACACTTACTATAATAGCAACAGTAGTAACTCCCATTTACCGAGTGCTTATTATGTGCCAAATACTGGACTAAGGGTTTAACAGGCATAATTTCACTTAAACTTCATAATAATCCTCCAAGTTAAGTACTCTTTCCATTTTTGTTATTTATTTACTTGTTTGTTTAGCCATGGATTTCAAGTACACAGAATCATGAGTTTCATTGTGGCATATTTATAAAAACACAATTTTACCAATATCATTTTCTACTCCCCAGTTTAAGGATTAAAAATAGGCTCAGGGAAATGAGCTGGGGCTCAGACTCAGGCGAGTCTAAAGCTAGGGTTCAAGTTCTCAACCATCTCTGTTGCACTTTTTTTTTTTTTTTTTAGTGGTGAGATTCTTGAGCTTTCTTGCAAAGCCTCTTCATTGTGTTTGAATCCAGAACATCTGTGTACCAAGGACTTGCTCTCTTGTAGACTAAAATTTGTCTTTCCAAAATAAAAGTTACCTTCTAAAATCAGCAGAAAACAAGACCACCAAGTGGGTGTTGTCATACTGTCACAATACAGTTGCCAGTGGTTTTACACTAAAACAAAACAAACAAAGAAACCCCACCAGTTCTGGGGTGTGGCACAGAGAAGGAAGGCAGGTGAATCTCTTTCTGTTGCCAGTTCAGGCCAGGCTCCTCTGCTGGGGACAGCTAAGCAAAGAAAGGCTGCCAGCAAAAGCAGATGACCTCCAGAACCACATCCAAAAATGGGACTCCGACAGCAGGCCACAGGCTCTGTCAGCAGTGGTCAATTTCATCTGCTTTCAGATTCATGGATTTCCTTATATGGCCATATTTGTAAATGATAGTAAAACATCTTCAATGTGAACTCTGGATGTTTGCAATTTCTACTGGGTTTTTCTGTGATTCAGCTGACTTCAGGAACAAAGCAAATGAATCTAAAACAAGGAAGAGTGAGGGCAGATGTGTTTTCCAAATTCCTCTGAGTACTTAGCAAGTTGCATTTTCTTTGGTTGGGGGTGCATACTGAAGATTGAACTCAGGGGCACTCAACCTCTGAGCCACATCCCCAGCACATTTTTGTATTTTATTAGAGACAGGCTCTCACTGAGTTGCTTAGTGCCTTGCTTTTTGCTGAGGCTGGTTTTGAACTTGCGATCCTCCTGCCTCAGCCTTCTGAGCCACTGGGTGTACAGGTATGACCTACACCGGGCTAGCAAGTTGCATTTTTATATCTAGATGATACTGGAACTATAAATAGACTCCTTAAAATCAGCTCATGAGAAGAGACCTGCTAGAAACAATTCTAGGTCATTCTAGCTGATTACTACCCCTTCTCTTTATATACTTGTCATTTAAGTCTTCTACAATACAGAGGAACCATTTATTAGTTTGTACCTATGACAACTAAGGACTTTACAGTAACAACACTGCCCAGGTTCCAACTAGCACTCTACCACTTGCTACTGTGTGATTTGAAAAGTCTTGGTTTCGTCCTTTATAAAATAGATAAAATGATTAGTCTGTATTGATTCCAGAGCCAGCTGAATAACCAAATAAAGATTATACTAGAGAAGGAGGAGCATTTGAAAAATGTTTAGAAAAAAATACAAGCAAGATTGAAAAATGAATTTCTGAATACACAGTTTGTCAGTGAAGCAGGCCACAGAAACAAAGCTAAGATTTAGCCAGGGCCTTGGAGAAGAGATGATGAACTGAGAAGATACAACAGATAGGGCAGAGAAAGGTCAGTGAGGAATCCGAAACTGGGACATGCTAGTAAAGACAACTTTGGAAAAGCCATGTACAAATATCCAGTGGTATTTCGATTTTGAAGAACCAGGCTGGAAATGCGAATTTGGAAGTCATTGCCCATAAATTAAACAAATAACATCAAGCCATGTATCCTGAATTACCCCAGAATATTTCAGTAAGAAGTTGCAAACCAAGGGACACATCTAGAATTCAAACTTGTTTTGTTTGATCCTCACAGAGTTCTAAAGAAAAGGTTCAGGGCTTGGGTTGTAGCTCAGTGGTTCAGTGCTTGTCTAGCATGTGTGAGGCACTGGGTTCGATCCTCAGCACACATAAAAATAAATAAATAAAATAAAGGAATTGTGTCCATCCACAACTAAATATATACATATATACATATATATGTATATATATATATACATATATATATTAAAAAAATAAAAGGTTCAGCCAACATACAAAAAATCTTGAGACAACCGAATAAAATTTAAAAAAAAAAGAATTTCTAGTTGCTTTGAAAAATCAGAAGACCTTGTAATACTGAGCAGCAGTCCCACTCAGACAGAACTCCGTTCAGGAAGCCCCCATGTGCACAGGCTGTCCTGTGCACTAGGGTAATCATCACTGGCATAGGGAATGTGTGTGCTGATCTTGGCCAGTGCCTCCCATGGCAATCCTCTTGGCTCTCACTGGAATGTAAGCATGAGACTTCCGTCATACAAACCTCAGAAGTATGAGAAGAGCAGAGAGCAAAGATCAGAAGTCGATGATAACCACCAAGTAAAAAGACTCTAGAAGAGGAATCTACAAATGAGACTCAGAAAGAAGTATCAGGAAGATGAAAGCCTATGTGCTATTATGATAGACAAGGGAATGGAGCTGTCGGAGACTGGCCCATGATTAATCTGTGTCTGACACCTCCCTCATCATCAGTAAGGCTTTCAGCATCAACTGCAAAATATGTCCTAAATCTGAACACTATTCATCTTTACTACTGTAATGCAGACCAACATCATTTCTCACTTGGATTAATGCAATAACCTCCTACCTGTTTTCGCTTGTATCTCCCAGCAATACATTTTCCACATGGCAAGCAGAAATACCTCATTAAAATGTAAATCATACCATGTCACTCTTTTGCCCAAACTACCTAGTGACCTATTACATTTAGAAAAAAATTCAAACCCCAACACACACTTTATAGTATTTTATAGGAAGTAGCCCTTGCCTAAGTCTCTTGGTCACATTGCTCATGACATTCAGCCACATATGCCTCCTGGCTGTTCTTCAAACGGCTATTGGGGGACTCATACTTCCTCTTCCTGCTGAATGCACTGTTCTTTCATCGGGTCATTTCTTTTCCTTGGTCCCTTCTCAGTTCAAATGTTATTACCTTGTTATGCCATTCCCCACTCCACCCACTTTCTCCCTTTCTTCCCACTGCATTTCCTCCAGAGCACTTATTATTCAAGCTGAGTTACTTTTATTCACTTAGTTGTTCAGTTTCACTCCTCCCCACATTCAATAAGCTCTGTGAGATCAAGGTCTTTGTCTACCTGTATACAAGGTCTTCCACAAAGAAGGTCTCAATAAATGTTAAATGAATGAATGAATGAATGAATTGGAATGAATAGAACAATGAACATGGGATACTGGGGAAGTCAGGGGATTACTGACAGCAGGTAATAAACACAGCATACCTTTGCCTATGTTCCCAAGAAAGCAAACCTTGAGCAAGAGGGTTTATATACCAGTACTGTACTAGATATCGGGATCTTGGGGAGCAAGAGGGGAATGATAGACAAGGAGATGAAACAAAGAAGGAAGGGAGGCAAAATAAAGTTGTGTTTTCAAGATGAGCAAACAACAAGTGATGGACTCTGCATCTCATGACCCATCCCCAACCTCAAGTCGCATAAACGTATCTCAGAATCATCCACAATGGAGCACTGATTCTGTCCAGGTTCCACACATTTGGACACAGAGAAAGATCCACAGGTCTCAGCAACACGGAAGCCTCCTGGAAGGTGACAGACAACAAGCAGCTCAGGGTGAGGCACTGTGAGTATCTACTTCAGGGTTTCACAGGGCCCATGCAAACCTAACTATGGCCACTGGAACAAGAGAGAAGACAACCTTCCTTTGCCACCCTCACAAGAAGATCTAATTGAAATGGGACTTGAGAGGTGACTGGCACATGTAAGGACTTAAAATACCTACTATTTTAGCAATGATCTTAGCCGTGCCATGTCCCAGGGAGAGTGGAAACCATATTTTAGTGGGTGAAGGAGTGACTGGGAGGAAAGGATACAAAACAGAAAGAGCTGACATCTCTCAGGCCTAAAAGGGAAGTTTAAATTGACATGGTATAGTGCCCAGAAAGCAGATATACACTCACACAAAGGCAAAGTGGTTCTCAATGGTTAAATCTGGGACTCTCTGGACAAAAAAATAATGACAGTAATGGATTAAAATCCATAGAATAATATAAGAATTCACAAGTGTGGCCGATACAAATAAATAATGAACTGAAAAAATGAGTGAGAGGCAAGGGGAAAGCCACTTGCAGTAGAGTTCCAGTTAATAAATTTAGAAAGAATGTAAACAAAGAAAAGAACAATCTGTCAAAACCTCAGGAATGATTGTTTCAGCAAGAATTAATAATGATGCTAAAACCAGTGGACAAAAGACTGATAAGAAGCATGATATTTATATAGTCTCAAAGTATCTCCCAACAAAATGGTTATTAATCATAAAGGAAAAACAGTCATTTTTACAGTGGAGAAACTTGAAGAAAAACCTTAATCAAGTGACCAAAGTTAACATCACCCATCAGTCAATATTACCTGCCCTTTGTTTTGATGTGCCATGAGAAGCACACATCATTTCTATGGTTTTCCTGCCAAAAATCCTAACCTAGATTTAACCCTGAGGAAACATCAGACAAACCCAAACTGGGGGATATTCTACAAAATACCTAACAGCACCCTTCAGGAATGTCATGGTCATGAAAGATACATAAAGACTAAGTGACTTGTTCCAGGTGAAAGGAGATAAAGATGATATAACAATCAGGTGCAACATGAACAATTCCACATACTGGTACTTAGACAGAGACACCTGTGGGACAGTCAGCAAAACTAGAACAAGGTCTAGTGTTATCGGGAGGTTAATTTTACACTGTGACAACTCTCCTGTGATTGTCTAAAATGCTGGTAGGACAGAGAGGGAAAAAGAAGCTGTGATGGGGAGAGATACAGAGAGGGCTCCAACTTCACCTGAAATTAGTCTAATTTTTCAATAGGTACGAGTATACAAATGTCTATTTTATTATTCTTTATACCTTTTAAATATATATGCATTATATTATTTTGCATGTATGAACATGTCATAATAATTTTTGAAAAATCTAAAAATCTTGCCCACGTCCCATGTGGGTAGTGGAATTGAGGTTCCCCTGGGTGGAATGAGCTGGCTGAAAAATAAAAGCTAGGGAAAACAGAATGACAAAAAAAAAAAACAAAAAAACACACAGGACACAGAAATAATTTCAAAAGCAGGGGCAGGATGGGCAAGCTGATCATATGGATCAAGCTTCTATACTATGGCAAAATGGAGCTGGTGCCTGCTTTATTTATATTGGGAAACATCAAAGGCCTTCCATAGAATGTTCTTCTCCAAAAAAGGCTAAAGGTAAGCTGTCCAGTTCCCAATGTTTGAATTCCCGATGGGTTACACCCATCTCTGGAGCTACTATGAGGTATCTTCCTAGTCGAGCAGAGATAAAAGTCATGCATTGGGCAATCTTTTGCAGTAGGAGAGCCCCAGATAATTTGCAATGCCAAACCTAAATCTCCCTGGCTATTACTGAGAGAAGATCCTCATGTAATTCACGGGTAGCTTCTCACATAAAAATACAATGATAGAATGTCATATGTTCTTTTAGATTCTGTTACCAGCCTAAGCCTCAGAGCCCAACCCCTGCTCTCTTACAAAGCTGTAAAAGACATACAAGCACCTAAGTAAAACTTCCTCCTTGATAAAATCAGATGGTTTGTAAGACAGCGGAAAGGAGAATCTCCTCTTCCCTATGGGAACCACTGTAAGCCATCTTATACACTTAAGGTCCCCACTTGGTCACCCATAGATAGCATGCCTCACATGCTGAGTGGAAAGAGTATACTCTTGGTGTAAGTAGCCTTAGGTCTACCCCCACCCCTCCATGAAGAGGTAGTGTGACATGGGGCAGGATGTGACCAAGACCTCATTGAATGCTTCCACAGATGTGAACTTTGAGAAGACTTCAGAGTGTCATAGGGTCTATCTAAAAGAACATGGGTAAAGATCAAGTGCTGTGCCCAGTATACACCACATTTGCATAGAGTACCAATACGCATAGCATTATCATTACTACCTTTGCTTCTAAGAAAAATGAACTACAAAAGAAAGTCCACCTCTGCTTTAAATCCCTAATATGCAAGAAATGTAATCTGATTGCAACAGAGTGTGAAACACTCCACCTTTGGGATGATTGCCACATATCTTCCATGTCTGTTCCAAGTTGTCTCACACCTAGACCTATCCTGGTGTGGACAGCTAGCTAGTGTCAGTGGCAGAAGTTCTGGAGTCAGACCTGAGATAAAACTGTTATGTCACCTCCAGGGTGACATAACGATTTTATTCCAGCTTAGGGATTTTTCTAAAGCTTAGGAATTTCTTCTTTCAAATGGAGATGATGCCGGGCATGGTGGTACATGCCTGCAATCTCAGCAACTTGGGAAGTTGAAGCAGGAGGACTGCAAGTTTGAGGTCAGCCTCAGCAACTTGGCAAGACCCTGTTTAAAAAAAAAATTAAAAATATATATATATATATACGCTCAATGGTACATATAAAAATAAAAAATAAAAATAATAATATTATGGGGATGATAGCACTTTCGTCACATGGTTCTCTTAGAATTCATAAATCATAGATGCATATTGGAATATTGGATTAAACAGTGACTGACAGATAACAGATATTGCCCAAATGCTAGTTACTTCCTTTGACTGGGACATTATAAGAAAGAAGTCTCTAAAGCAGGGACTTACAAACCAAGAAAGAAAGTAAGTGTCTGAGGAAAAAGCCAGGCACTCTTCCAGGGTTTAACTGTCCTCCTGATTAGACTCTTCAGCTTCTGTAACTTTCCAGAGCTTCCAGTGTCTCATCTGTAATAGAGAAACACCACTGTCTCCTTCACTGGCTTGCTGTGAGGGCTAAATGAGGTTTGAAAACATGTTCTACAGCACTGAGGACAATTTGAAGCACAACACACATAAACTAGAGGTAGAGGAGGCTGCTGAACATTCCCTAGGCCTCTGTGAGCCTCGAGCACTCTTTCCTGAAGGCTGAATGACAGCTGAGTGTTCATGGCTCAAGGTCTGGAAGCAGTTACCCTTCAGTCTTTTCCTGTCTAAATCATCACAGCCCAGCTCCAGGGCCTCTCAAAGAGGAAGTAGAAGTCCATATGAAGGGCAGGTGAAAGTGTTCTGATGTTTTCTAAAATCCACACTCCCCTCCCAAGTTGCCCCACCACATCCATCAATGTTTGAATTCCACATTTTAAATCTTTGTTTAATCTTTCTAAGCAACCCAGAAAGAAAATAATAGTTCTATGTGTGTGTTAGCTCTTAGACACTTCCTAGAGGATGGATTTAAACAGCGTACCCAGACTTAGGAGGAAAATCTGGAGACAAAAGAGAGATTAGGAATTGTGGGACAGGGAAGGATAGAGCTTTGAGAAAGAAATTGGGTTCAGGTTACAAGAATAGACGTCAAATAAGAAAACAAAACCCAGTTAAGACTGCCTTGGTTAAAGTTACAAATAAAATCAAACACTCCATAGATCTCCAGTTCATGAACCCAAGGAAGCTCAGTGGCGGCTCTCATGAGCTTGAACAACAGGCAAGTTTTCAAGCAGGAATGAAAGTGATTGGACTCTTGGACAAAGAGCTGGAAAGCCCAAACATAAGCCTGGTCTCCGAGTTAAAAGGAATGCAGACTGCCCAAATGCACCAGCCGTCTGTTTCTGCTGCCACCTTCCCAGGGGTCATGTCTGGAGTGAGGGTAGACAGTGCTGGGGAAAAAAAATGTGAAGTGCAGACTTTAAGAAAATAAAACATTAGGAGAACATTTCTTAAAGAGTTATACATGTGCCTGTGTATACACATAATCACAGGGGGATACTTAAATATATGCATGCATGTGCATATGTGTGTGTGTGCCAAAATCATCCAAACTTATGTATGTTTTCAGGCATGTATAACAAGCGCTAAAACAAGCCCTTGAAATACTGTTGCATATTTTAAGCAAGATCATTTTTTTTTAACAAAGGCATTCTAAAAACAGTAACAGGTGCCTGAGCACCATTTCAGTGTTATTTCATAAGTAAATATTATGCAGAGAGCTTTGAGGGTATTATTAATAGCATATTAATAGCATATTTTATTCTAGGTTGCTTAGAAATCTATTTAGAAAGTCTCAAGTAGAAGACCTTGGGGAAAGAGGAGAGAGCTTTCTCTTTCGGCAGTCCCACTGGGGGCCAGGAGGCTGTGTGCATGACATATCATTCCACCTATACAACAAAAACTTCTTCAGCATAAGAGCTTCTCAAGCCCCAGCAGCCTGGGGTGACAAAGCCCACAGTGCCTTGCTGGATACAGAATCCATTCTTGCCATAATCCTACCACCTGGCCTCCCACTGCACTGCTGAATCAGGGCACTCCTCCCTGGTACTGCTAGGAGGACAAAGAAATGCTCCATATTCCTGGGGCAGGCAATGATCACAGCAAGGTACAAAAGCAGCTTTGCTGGGATCTCCACCTTAGCAGAAAACAGACAAGAAGTCTTTTTGTCCGAGAGTTAAAGCATGAAGACAAAACCATTTACATGTAGCAGGTGATAAATATTTAATGCTACTTGGTACAGTGGTTCTTCAAAAATGTGTTTCAGCTCTGAAGGTCTCTCTGTTAATCCACACTTCAGGGGGTATAGCCGAGTCCTGGGGAAATACATTTTTAATGAGGACTGTGCCAATGCAAGAGGTTCAGAAAGCCTATAGCATTTCAGTGTGGAGAGCCCACAGGGAATCTCACACTCCTGGGAGAAAGGGTCCTAATGTGAAGAAGGGGATGAAAAGAGGCCAGGGAAAAATTACCTTCTAGGGAAAGAAACCTGGTCAGAGCCCTGTCAGAATAATCACCAGAATGGATTTTCCCTCCTTTGGTGGATGAGCCGTCAGGTTCAGGGGAATCATATTCCAGACACTAAGCTCAGGATGAGAGCTTTGGCTGCTTTCCCAGTGTCTGTGGCATTGTAGTTGCTTAGCCTGTGCCTGTGGAGCTACAGCACCATCCACTCAACACACAGGATCCTGCGCCCAGCCACCTACTCTGTCCCACCTCAGTCTCTCTCACTTTTTACAGTGTTGGATCCTGGCTGCCACTCCTTCATCTTTTGCCTTGCCTTAGCTTTTTTTTTTTTCAAAATTATTTTATTTGTAGATTGCTACAATATCTTTATTTATTTATACCTTGCCTTAGCTTTTTTAAAATATTGTTTTATTTGTAGATTGCCACAATATCTTTATTTACTTATTTTCATGTGGTGCTGAGGATTGAACCCAGTGCCTCACACATGAGAGTCAGGTGCTCTACCACTGAGCTACAGCCCCAGTCCCTGCCATAGCTTTTGAGTCTGATTCTTTACTCAAGGGTCAAGAAAGAAACACTTTGGGCCAAAAGGACAAAGGGATAAGTTATGGCTGAAGCCCAAGACCTAGGGTCAACCTGCAAAAGTCAAAGCCATGAAGGGCCCATCCAGTGGTAAGACAGCTATAGAGGGTCTGTGACCAACACCAGATATGTTGCCCAAGAACGAAAAGAGGATGGAAAAACACAACACCTTCTCTCTTTCCCCTGTTCTTCCATTGCCCATTGACGTCAAAATGACAGGGGGCATGGATCAACACCCTATAACATAGCATGCAGCAAAGTAAAGATCACAGACAAATCCAAGAGCAAATTGGCCAAAGGCCAATACAACCAAAGATTTAAAAGGTAAGTTACAAGAAAGTGTGACATGAGAGACCGCAATTGCTAAATATAAGCATATATAATTTAAGCAAACATATATGCACTATGCACACAGAAATTAAGGAACTGAGAGATGGAAAGATTAGAAAAGAAAGAATAGGAAGAAGAATAGCAAGAGATGCAACTGATCCTCATTATTTCCTGTAGATATACTCTCTGGTATCCAGAGACACTCAATCAGGACATACTGAAACATTGCCTCTAGAGGAAACCCAGGGTTAGGGTCCTTTGAGCATCTGGTTAAATTTTCATCAATCAATCAACATACAACCTTGTTTTATATGTGTCTGGGTTTAAAAACACCTCCCTTAATATATATTACTGATCCATTAACATTGAACTCACAGCCAACAGCACTTAACTCATGCCTGAGCAAAACTCATCTCACACAATACTATCACTGTAAAGAACACAGCCGCTCTTTGCACTTACGATCACCAGTAGGCACTTCAACGCTACATGTATGGTCCTTTAAATGGTAAAATCACACACACAAAAAAAAAAAAAAAAAAAAAAAACACAAAAATGAGGATCATGAAACGAATAGACCTCAGAAAGGACAACTGTTTACAGAGCTCAAACAAGAAGACATAGTATTGCCTAATTTGGCCTCATAAGAGCATGCACACAGAACAACCCTGGAATGTTCTACATCTCCATGTATGTGTGAAATGACTGTGAAAGAGCCACTGGTATTGATTTCAATATTACAAATATATTTTAGCAAGTAGGTGAATTTGCAAATGGAGAATCTACAAATAATAAGAATCAATTGTCTATCAAGATGTTTAAAAAATTTTTTCAAAGGTTATTCTTGGATAGTAAGAAATGGATGGCTATTTGGTTCATTATATATTTTTTCTTCCTTTCTATTTTCATCTGTTGTCTAATTTTTCTGCATTAAGCTTGTAATTAAGAGGAAAGAGAATTCCAAATATAAGGTTTCAAAAAGGTAAGAAGAATTAGAAACAAAAGCATTAAGAAGCAAAATCATTTAATCAAGTAGGAAACCCTACTGAATATACCCCCAGAGAGCAGAGTTGCTCATCCTTCCTGTGTGAGATGAGGGCTGACCCCATAGTGTTTCATCACTCTCCTCTAGCCAACAGCCAGGGTGAGCAAACAGCAAAGGCCAGATATGGGCAGGCTGAAGGTAAGAGGAGAATTAAGTAGATACCAACCATTAAGGTTAGCCCATTAAGTAGATACCAACCATTCCCACAGAATAGTTTAGCCTGGACTCAAACTCAAACCTTCCTGACTGCCTCAAATTAAATCTCTTGTGTTCAAGTTATGCTCACTAATAAGACTGCACATGTTTCAGTTCAACCAATAAATACAATTAAAGTCCCCACTACATACTAAACACTGTATAAGGTACTAAAAGGAATTAAAAACCCCTTTCCATCATGTTTCGCCTAATGCATTTTCTACGTACATACCTACTCCAGTGACTTAAACAAAAATAAAATTTAAAAATCCTAATTTATGGGATTCTTTAGTTTCAAACCAAGAATCACTGCAGAATTGAAAAAGCATCAGAATAACACAAAAGTATAGCAACTTAGTTCTCTGTTCCTTCCTGATGCCATTAATGAGCAACTTTTAATCTTTAATCCTCCTGCACTAATCTGCTTTTACTGTCCCATCTGCTCCTCTTACTCATGCCTTCAGGATCTTATAATTAAATTCTAATTAAAGTTTAAGGCTTGTAATAAAGAAAACACTTGAGGAATGTCTTTGATTCAAGAAGCCAAAATAACATTTCAGCAGTTTGAAAAATGAATTATATCCTTTTGCTTAACAAGCATCTTTAAAATGGAATTAGAATGGGAAATTCCAATCTTCCGTGATTTTACCAACCTCACATTATGTAAATATGTTCATCGTCACGTGTTACGTGTCTATCAGCTGAAAACAGCATGCACAAGTGGAAGGGAGCTCAGTGACAGCACACAAGGTAGAACTATCACCGACACCACCTGGTACTCAGACACGTGGACTGGTGCAAGGCACCAGCATCCATCTAGCTTAGCACCTGGATCCTGAAAGAAGGGTGCTGGTCCTTCTCTCCAAACGCCATCAAGACTTCTTGGTCAGTATCCTCCAGATTGTCCCTCTTACTTCATTGGTTCAGCCCAGCTTCCCTTGGAATGATATCTGCACACTCCCCAGCTCAGCCTCAGTTCCCTAACCCCCTGGAGGGACAGTGGCCTTTCTGAAGCATCATTCTGATCAAGCTATTTCATTCTGAACTACTCTATGTTCTGTTGGCACCTTACACACACCTCTGCTATAGCATGCTTCATAATTGACTTATTTATTGGTCTGCTTTCTCTTTCTAGACTCTGAGCAAGCTTCTTGAGCATAAGCACTGTCCTGGACAGAAAAAAGTACTTTCTTTTTATAACCCTGAAATGAAAAAGTAATTTACTTCATAAATTCAAAAACACTTATCAAAGTCTTCCAGAAGCATCAAGTTCACTGGCAACGCATACCTTGTTGGAACTTTTGATTATAGGGCACAATTTAACAATCAATGTCATTATTAAATATAATAACAACAATGTGTCAGATGCTAATTGAAGTGCTTTCTGCTATAATTCAAATTCTCACAGCCACGAGGCACATTCTATCATCATCTGAGATGAGGAAGCTGAGGGAAAGAAGAGTTGAAGTTCTTGCCTAAGATCATGCAGGTATCAAGTGGTGGTCAGGTTTAGACTTGGGCCATCTGGCTCCAGAGCCTAAGTCATAAACACCCTCAACCAGTCTGAGTAAAGCACGTAAGGACTCTGTGTTCTTTTTTCCCCAATGCCCCTTGCTCTTGGCCTATGACTTGGTCAAACTAATGCTCTCACCACTTTGTGACATACCACAGTCTGTCATGCTACACCTTCACCCATGCTGCCTGTTGGCCTAATGTCCTTATCCACCTAGTAGATTCTTGCTCACCCTTTGAGTCCTTTTCCAGTCATCTCCTGTCTTATATGATCTTTCCTAATTCCTGGACAGACCCAACTACTGCCCCTTTTACTACTGTAGCATCTAGAACCTACTGGATTTGTGATCCAGTGCTAATTACCCTGCACCGAAACCACCTGAGGGACTACGCTTTCCTCTCCATGTCCCTTAAGAGCAGAACACACAGCAGGACTTTGGTAAATGTATGAGG
This sequence comes from Urocitellus parryii, assembly GCF_045843805.1. Lineage (NCBI taxonomy): Eukaryota > Metazoa > Chordata > Mammalia > Rodentia > Sciuridae > Urocitellus > Urocitellus parryii. The sequence goes on along the minus strand of NC_135541.1, from coordinate 41,792,460 downwards.
CATGAAAAAGAAGAAGGGTTCTCTAAATTTGAATAGTGGACATATATACATCATGGTTAAGTCTTGCTGAAATAATTTTAGAGAAAAATGTTGCCTTCCCTGGTATGTTTCAGTGTTTCATAAGAGGACAATTGTTTATATATAAAGAAAGAGAAAAGAAAAGGTAAATAATCTTATAAGCCCAAAGACCACATCTTATATTCTCTGAGCATCTGGTATACTGGCAGCTCATGCTTTTGCTTTTTGACTATTGAGATATATTAGTTCCTTTCTTCCATAATCCTACAGACTGTAAGATGAGCCCAAACCAGACCATAGAGAGAGCAAAACAGGAGACTCAAACCCAGCTGCACAGGCAGTCTGGACTGGACGGAGCCACCTATATCCCAGCATGGATTTCCAGGCTTCAGAGCCCAGGGCCCCATGCCTTGCCCACTCTGCCAGGGGAGCATCTCCACCTAGACTGGCCTTGTGCTACAGAGCTCCACTGAAAGTAAGGCCTATTTCTTGTCCTAGGAGCCCTTAGTAACCTTACTTCTTTTTGTCAAATAAGCCCTCTCAATTCTGTTCCAAGTGACCAGCCACTCTGAACCATAGATCTGCCACCTTGTCTAAAAGCTCAGTGCCCCTCCATTTGGAAAACCTCTAATTCTTGCCTTCTATTCAGCGAATAAATACCAAGTTTATTCCAAGTTTAAGCAATAAGTATCAATAAGTACTAGGTCTTTTACACAGCTATATCTCAAATTCCTTAAAAATCTTCCAGTAGAAACATATAATTATATTATTTCATTCAATAACTCTTTACCAAATGCCTGCTATGTGACAGATGGGGCAATAAAGCTAGGTGACATGCCCACTGTCATACAGCTGATGTGCAGAAGTAGAATTCAGAAAAAAGCATTTAACTCCCATGATATATTCCAGCTCCTGGTCTTTTGTCCTTAAAGAGGTGAAGATATATTAGGGAAAAGCATGCACTCAGATATCTGATATCTTGCTTTTTACCCAGAGCTTATAAGTAAATGTGGCTGACCTAATCCTGCATATAACTCCAGGCTATATTCCATCCTCTGTCCACTCCACACTACTGACCATTTCCTGAACAGGTGATGGATTTTCACACTTTCCTATATATTCGTACCTTTGTCTGCCTACCAGGTCTTCACCTGTCCCTTGAATTCACCCCTGTAGATCCAGCTCATTCAGTCTTCATTCAGTATGTACTAAAGGTGTGTTAGGTATCATTTCCTCCACAAAATGATAAAGAGACAAGATTGCCAGGCACAGCAGCACATGCCTGTCATCCCAGCTACTCCAGAGGCTGAGGTAGGATCCTTCAAGGCCAGGAGTTCAACATCGTACTGGGAAACATAGTGAGACCCCCATCTCAAAACAAAGCAAACAAAAAACAAAAAAAAGAGGCAAGATTTAGCACCCGTCTTTAGAAAGCTTAGTCTAGAAGATGGTAAAGACAAGTAAACAAATCAAAACTCGGTACAATGTTGTCCTAGGACAGGGTAAGCACAGGCTGTGTAGGAGCTCAAAGGAAAGCCTAGAAGCCCATCATGGGGCCTCCTATCTGAGATGCTTCTCTCCCCGTTCCTTCCCTCATTCTCTAATCCCACCACAATATACTGTTCCCATCCTCTTTCTCCATTGTACTATTCAATCTGCACTCACAGCATTTTTCACATTGAATCATAAATCATGACTTGATTACTTACCTCCATCACTAGAATCAATTCCTTGAGGAAGCTGATTAACTGACAAACACTTATTGAGTGCTTGTAGGACTGTACTATTAAAAGCATGTGTTGTATCATTTAAGTCCTAGCAAGTACATACTAGCCATATGACTGGGCACATGTTGAAAATGTATGTTAGTTGAAAATTAAATGCATATTTATTAATATGAAAGTAAAATACTATTAATAAGGCTTGTAAATATTATTACTATTATGTACCAATTATTAATAATTTAATAGGATAATAGATTGAGGGTTAAACCAAACACAAAGAAAGAAACCTTAGCTTCTTGGATAGAAAAAGAATATGATATCATTTTAGAGATTATGAATCTTATAAAAAGTTAAATAATATTAACAAAGTACTATAAAAATGAGATTATGTTATAATTCTAGTCTTTATGGCATTGTTTATTTCTAATACTCACAAAATAATTCAGAATTATATATAATATTTTATGGTTTAGTTCTACTTGAGTTTTTCAAGCAAAGTTCTATTTAGAGTTTTTGCACATCTTATAAAGATGAATTAAAAACAGAAAGTTCACATTATCATTTTCATATTTCATAAGAAAACCCACAAAATTTTGTACAATAACATTGAGATAAATCATCTCTGACATAAACATAAAAAATAAGTACAAGAAACAGAAGTGTTAGAGAAAAATGAAATTCCTAAAACATATTTTGTTCCTAACTAATTTTTAAAATGATAGACTTTACAGTATTTCATAAGAGAACAATTGTTTTAAACTCTGCTTCTACTCTGGTGAGAAGATATGACTGGAATGCATATTTACAGATGAAACCACAATAAGAAATTAATAGTGTTCTTTGAAGTTTGTAGTAACCATGAAACTTATACTGTACAAGGTTAAAGAATAAATGGGTGATTAGATAAATGAAGGAAGTGTATGTTGATTATTCATATGGAGAATTTGACTACTATAGAATAGCAACAGAGGCCTGCAGCCCAATTTTGCAAAGTGCTTTCATTTATTAAGGCAGGAAATATAGGCTAAAACATCATGGAACACATTACATCTGCACACACAAGTCTAAAGGATCACTGCTGCTTCTGAGTGCCAAAAAAATAAATGTATAATGCTGACTCCACCCTACCATCCAAATATATCTGATTCCTAAATGCTTGGCTTTAGCTGAGCCAGTTTTCTTAACAACTTTCAGAACAAACAGGAAAGCAAAACTTTGCAGGAAAGATATCCCTATGTTCATGTCCATGATTTTGAACACTTGTGATTTCCTGACATAGCATGCAGACATAGTACACACACATTTCTAGGCTAAGTGGAAAGTACACGTATACACACACACACACACACACACACAAAGTGGACACTGAGGTGTGTCCTGCATTAGATCACACATGTTCGCCTCAAGTTCTGAAAAGGTAAGAATTCACTCTTAAGGATTTTTTTCCAGTCTCCAACAATGTATGCATGGCAAGAAGAATGGAAAAAGGAAAATTCTACTGCACAGAAAGCTCTAATTGAAGATGATGTTAGTAACAGTGCATCATGCCAAGAATGGGCTAAGGAACTGAATAGGCACTTCACAGAAGAAGAAATACAACTGATCAACAAATATATGAAAAAATGTTCAAAATCCCTAGCAATTAGAGAAATGCAAATCAAAACTATTCTAAGATTTCATCTCACCCACTCAATATGCCAATTATCAAGAATACAAATAACAAATGTTGGCAAGGATGTGGGGGAAAAGGCACATTCATACATTGCTGGTGGGACTGCAAATTGGTGGAACCACTCTGGAAAGCAGTATGGAGATTCCCTAGAAAACTTGGAATGGAACTACCATTTGACCCAGTTATTCCACTCTTTGGTTTATAACCAAAGGACTTAAAATCAGCATACTACAGTGACACAGCCACATCAATGTTTACAGCAGTTCAATTCACAATAGTCAAGCTATGAAACCAACATAAGTGCTCTACAACAGATAAATATAAAGAAAATGTAGTATATATGCACAATGGAATATTTTCTCAGAAATAAAGAAGAAAATTATGACATTTTCCAGTAAATATGCAGCAAAGATATCCCTGTATTCATACTAACTTCATACTAAGTGAAAAAAGCCAGTCCCAAAAAAACAAATATTCTCTCTGATATGTAGAGGCTAACCTAGAACAAGGGAGGGAAAAATTAGAAGTTCATTGCACTAGACAAAGCAGAATGAAGGGAATAAGGGGGAATAGTAATAGAAAGATAGCAGAATGAATTGGATGTATCTTTCCTTTCCTTATATATGAATATATAACCAAAGTAACTCTACAACATACACAACCACAACATTGGGATCCTAATTGGAACATGTTATACTTATTCTATGTATGTATAATACATCCAAATATACTCTACAGTCATGTGTATCTAGAAAGAATAAAATTACTAAAAAAATAGAATTCATTACCTACAACACTAAAAATAATGTCCAGTAAGTGCCAGGCATTGTATATACAAGAGCTACTGTCACTCCAACTGCAATTAATAAAGCTATAGCTTAGGGGAGCCTTATCAAGGGACCAAGAACAAGAACTAACGAGTCAGTTTTGCCTTTTTTCTAAGTCTACTCCTGTGGACAAGTTTCTTACCTTTTCTAAACCTTACTCTGCCCTTCTATAAAGTGGGTATGATTATACCTACCTAAGAAAGCTAAGGTAAGGAGTGATAAATAGTGCATATAAAGTATCTAACATAATGTCTGAAATATGTTATTATTCAATAGACAGCAGTGGCACTGACTCTACTATTGCCCATGACCATACAAACAATAGGAGACAGAGGCAGGATTTAAATTCATATTGATTGATGTTAAAACCAATGCAGACAACAGAATTTTGGGGGAATTTAGGATGTGCTAGCAGTAACACATGAATGTTTTACATGTATTATCACAGTTAATCACCACCTTAACAGTATGAAATAGATACTATTATTATCTCTAATATATAGATGAGGAAACAAAGATACCAGATGTTCCACAATTAATAGCTATTGGAAGTTTGACAGTCAACCTCTACTCCCAATTTCAGGATTTCCAATAACAAATAATCTCTAAACCATCAGCACATTCATATACCTTTCATGATGATAGATTGGCATTTTGAAACCATACAATATCACAGATATATTTTAGGAAGATGAAAGGATATAGAAAAGGACATTGCTTTGAGTCACTTGAGAAGATGGACCTATATAAATGGAAGATAATATTACTGTTACTAATTTGCAAAGATATGAACAAGTTACACTGGGACAGATCCTGGTTAATCAAATTGGTGTCTCTCTCTCTCTCTCTCTCTCTCTCTCTCTCTCTCTCTCTCTTTCCTTTTTATTCTGGAAAAATTTCAAGCCATTTGAACTTTATAAAACATACCAAAGACTGGTCTCCAAAACTTCATATCAACAAACCCTCACAGCCAAAAGATCTCAAATGCTTGAAAGCAAAAAGTCAACATGTTCCATTTTTCCATAGCAAATGGCCTTTGGAAATTTTTCTTATTTTTATACTTTTACAGTCAAATGATCATGATCAACAAGAATGACATAAAAGTGAGTGCAGCTGGAGAAAAATGCTGTTGTGAGGGTTAGGGCTAAAAACATCATGTGCAACTTGAAATAAAAGGGTACAGGACTGTAAGGTAAGTCGAGGCCCCAAAGACTCCATTCCCCTACAGTCTCATCTCATTAAGACTAGAAGCACCAGTTTTCCTTAAAACAAGTCCTGGAGGAACAAAATCAGAAGGACACTCGTCCTTTTGATGCACTCTTGAAAATACCAAGTCCTTGATCTGGATGGATTTGTACAGGCAGTTGACAGTTCAGATATGAGTGCATGTTATTCCAAAGGTCAAAGAGCTGGCAAAATGGATATGACTGTTTTCAAACAGGAATGAGTTCCCTTTGAAATCTGAGGCTTAGATGAGCTGATTCCAGAGTGCCCTGTGAATGAGCAAAGACATAGGGGGGGAAAACTGTATTGTGTAAGCAAAGACCTTTTGCAAATAACACAGGTCTTGTCCTTATGCAGTGCATGGCCCACCTGTCCTTATGCAGTGCATGGCCCACCATTAAAGTCTGGACAAAAGAGAAGCCACCTTATGAAGTGGGAGGTAGCTATTTTAGCAAAAAGGTACAATGAACACTTCATTGTCCATATCCTGCAAAGGTCTCCCTCAGAGTCCTCCTACGTCCAACACAATCTGTTCAGGATATGCTTTGCCTTCTGTTTATTTGTGCTTACCTATTTTTCCATCATGGCTTGATTCTATACTTCCAAATACCTGAGTTGTTTCTGTGGCCATTATCATTCAGGAAGTTTCATGGTGTTGCTATCTCAACCTGCTCTGACTCTCGGTTTAGTAAATCAAATGAGTATTCCACCCCATAAATCTTCTAGAAACACAACCCTACATCCCTTGTCCCAGTGGCCCCAGTAGCTGTGGAATGAAATACCAATGGAATTAAGGGAAGTTTTTGCAGACTCAAATATCATAGAAATGCAATAATTTGTCTTTATTAATAGAAGGTCAAATACCATGTACCTCTGACAGTTGCATCAATATTTTTACAGTCCTTAGGTTTTGACTTTCAGCAGTGCATGGCCCACCTTTAACCCCTCAAAAATTAAGTCTAAATCCCAACATTGTTAAATTGCTTTGAGATACCTTTTTGAAAACTAGTAGATTTGAGACATAAAGTGTTCAAACTGCTGCCTGATTTTCTTTGCAACTGAACCTCCCAGAATTCTGTTCCTTGGAACACCAGGTCATTCTGCAGCACTTTGGATTCCTCGATGCTCTGCAAACCTATAATCCCTTTCTTAGCATACACACTCTGCCAAAGATGCTAATGGCTAACTCTCCTGTAGCTTCCTTTTGATACAGAACAAACACAATTTGATGCTCATTCTGTGCCTGAACAAATCAATAGGACATCACTGTGAAGTAGGTTGTGTGATTCCCATTTTACAGAGGATGAAATGGTTGCTTAGCAGTTATGACCTAAATTCACATGTGTGGAATGAGTCTGAACTATGACTCCAAGTCCAGTGAGAAGCCCAGTATTTTTTCCCCATTCCCCAGTTCTGTGACTTCCCTTTTTCCATTATTTCTGCATCTATTGGCTCCCTCTTCACCAACCACTAGGGGAGCCTTAGACAGCTGGGATAAATGGAAGAGACTGCAATCATGTCTAGCACTCTTTGAGTTCTCTGACACTGAAAGCCATGGGCAATGGGTGGAGCCAGGAGCAAGCAAAAACCAAAATACAAAAAAAAAAAAAAAAAAAATCAAGATGCAGACATACCCAAAAGTTCCAAAATTTCTCAGAAATATTATTTTTAAAAATTAGTAAAAATATCACTGAAGCTACAGCTCAGTTTCCACATTTATGTGGAAATAAATCTGGAGTATACAAAGGTGAAATCCCAAAAGTATGATTCTTTTAAAGAAAAGACTCAAAATTTCAGAGGGGGGAAAAAAAAAACCTGAGTCTTAGACAGCTGGTCTCAAATTTTAGCATGCATCAGTATCTCCTGGAGGATCTGTTAAAACACAAATTATTCTGTCCTTTCTCCCAAGAGTTTCCATTTCAGTTGGTTTGAGGTGAGGCCAGAGAATCTGCATTTCCAATGTTTTTAACTGATGCTTATGGGGCTGTCCTGGACTATGCCTGGAGAATGTCTGATTTAGTGTGATTATTTACCTAGCAAATTCTTTACTTCAGCAAAACAGTTCTCAGTTGGGCCTGTTGCCACATGCCTGTAATCCCAAAAACTTGGGAAACTGATGCAGGAGGAACACAAGTTCAAGACCAACCTCAGCAATTTAGCAAGGCCCTAAGGACTTAGTGAGACACTGTTTCAAAATAAAACAACAACAACAAAAAAGGTCTGGGGATGTGGATCAGTGGTTAAATGACCCTGGGTTCAATGCCCCATATCTTTCCCCAGAAAAAAAAAAAAGAAAAGAAAAATAGTTTTCTGGCTATATCTTTAATAATCAGTTAACAAACAGGTACTAACCTAATTGGTATTAACTGAGTTGGTATATCATTGTTGTAAATAGCCTGAATTCTGAGATTCAAATCCCATCTCTGCACTTATTAACCGTGACAATGGGCAAGTTCTCTGGCCTCTTTGAGCCTCAGTTTTCTGATCTGTGGAATATAAATAATAATCATAATACATGTAACATAAGGATATTGGGAGGACTAAAGGGTTAATATATCTAAAATTGTCAAAATCTTGCTAGCACACATTAAGTACTATGCAAGCTTAATCTACTAACACAGTACAGCCATCCATCACATAATGATTGACATATTCTGAGAAATGCATCATTAGGCAACTTCATCATTGTGCAGACATTATAATGTCTACCTATGCAAACCTGGATGGATGGCTTATTATACCCCAAGTTATATGCTACAGCCCACTGCCCCTAGACTATAAGGCTTTGCATGGCTGGATGAATAAAGTTCAGTTGACAGGGCACTAGGCCCATCGTTGACACTCACTTTTGGAACAAAGAGTACTGGTCCTTCCAAGGCACAACAAAGGCGAACTTTCCCCCAGTGGATCCCTTTCCTTTCTGGGTACAGTGTGCAGACCCTTGGTCCTCCACTGAACTACATTTAAAATGACTTTTGTGTAGAAGAGACACAGTGGCCATTTTCATACATGTGTGTGCAAGCAGCAATGAAGTGATTGTAATGTGAACAATGTGTACTTCTGATAGAAGAGACGACATTGTATCATGGGCCTGGGGTGGGGAGCGGGGGCGAAATAAAGAAACCAAACCTTACACTTTATTATATGAAATTCTGATAAAAAGCACTTCGAAGCCTCTTTCCCATCATCAAAAAACCACAGTGGCCAAGATCAGAGCTTAACAGCCAACCAAAAAAAAAAAAAAAAAAAAAAAACACATTCAATCCCTGAGATCATTTTCCTGAAATAGAAAACTACATATGTTTCTCAAATTTCACATCAAGCCACTGCAGGGGCCAGACTGCAGGGCTGAATCAGGCCAAAGGAAGAGAAAAGGCAGAGGGGAGGGGGAGGGCTTAAGAGGGGGAGTAAACAGAAGAAAATGAGCCCATTCTTCCACATCACCACGTTTCTCTGGCACAATCTAAACTTACAAACACCCCCAGTTTCATAGAACTTGTAGCTAGGGTTGCTTATCGGGCAGCCTTTACTTTGTCAAATTAAGACGCATTGCCTTGGATTAGCAAGGCTCCTTAAATTCAAAATGACTTCATGGTTGGCTCAGAGTTCAGTGTCTCTAGGGCCAGCAGCCAGGAACACATCCAGTGCAGAGCCTCCCTCCCCTCTCTATACTGACCTACCTGACTTTTCCAGGGAGACAGCAGAGCGAAATCCCAAGAAGAAAAGCTGTCGGGGTTAATTAAAAGTCCAAACACCTCTTTAGAAACTATCTCCTACTCAATATTTATACAGAGTATAAGACTCCTCACAAGCCAGCGTGGGGAGGGGAGGAGGAGGTGAAGGGCGGAAATAGGTTTGAATGGCATTTGGAACCCATTAATTTTTAAAAGACAGGCTGCCCCCCCCCCATATGGACCCAGAAAGGTTTGAAATGTAAGGAAACCGGAAAGATGAATGAGCTGAGGATTGTTTAGAAAGCCTAGGGAGCGTGTTCGGCTTTTGAAAGGAATAATATCTGAGCAATAATAAGAGCTGACACTTTTTATTGGTGAATGCAGTTTTTGGCACATTTTCATGACACAGGTTGACAATTTTTTTCATTTAACAAAAGAAAAAACAATCTTCTAAATGACTTGGGAACAAAGGGCTCCTTGACTGTAATTTCTTAATAACATTTAAGAATTCTCTTCAAAAGCCCCCGACAATAATTTAGAGAGAAGAAATAAAAATGCAGAAAATAAGAAAAGGATTTTTTTTTAAAAAAAAGAAACTAAATATAAGAAGAAAAAAAGAAAAAAGAAGGGATGTGTAGAGCATCTTAACATTAACTTACATCTTAAAGGTTTGAGTTCTAAGGTTTGACCTTAATAAATTTTTTTTTTTCTGAAGAAAAGTTTCAAGAGGGAATCCATAAAGATATTTTGGTCGACACCATTAGATCTCACAGACTCAGAACTTTGGACCTGGAAGGGCTACGTGGATCTCCAAATCCAACTACTGCACTTTGCAGATCAGGAAACTGAGGGTCACACCCCAAGATTACCAGGGACAAGTCTTCAGAGCTCCCAGCCACACCACTTCTAATCTTGTGTCATGGGTCCCAGGCACCACCAAGCTGTCAGAGTCCTGAAGAGCATCATGGGTCCAACAACTGAAAACTGATACCTTTAATCAAGTTGACTGAATCTTGCTACCCAGAACCACACATGAACAGCATGTTCTGAAGGTCCGATTAGCAAGGCCATGAGAGAGTCCACTGATGGAGTCACTCTGGGTAGAAAACAAATTCAAGAGCCCATAAACACTGGGAACACCCCCTACATCCTGAAGGGGGGCCTTCTGGAGCAAGAAAAGGGCCCCTAAGCAAGGCAAGATAAGGGATAGCCCCGATATTCCAGCTCTTACTCCACCCACTGGCACACTTCAAAATACAACACTTCTGGGTTTCAGTTCTTTTACTTGGAAAATGAGATCTGTGTACCACTTTCATAGTTTCAAAATATTTTAAAAAGAAAATACACCATCATATCCATTTGTAAATGAGGAATCAATTTCCAAGATCAGTCCACTTTACCATATTGAAAGAGCAAATGGGATTAAATTCCAAAAGTGATTTGAGGTCTCAAAGAAAATTGTTAAGTAAAGGAAAAGCTATATTGCTGCTCAGTTGGAAAATTACAGTCATGCTGGCTATCATCTTTCAGGAGTACAAAATTCATGTCTAGATGTATGCAGCAGAGGGCTGGGAAAGAACTTTATGGAAATTGAATACCCTCAGACTGGCGGTTCTCAACGAAGGGTATGGCCATCATAATTACTGAGGTCACACATTTTTACCCATACCCCAAAGGACACAGGTGTGGTTTCTTAACCTTTTGCATTCAGATTTGCTTTACTGATGAAAAGTTAAAGACAGCAGACTTGACCTTCCTTAGATTTTGCTTCAGTGTGCAGACAGAGGCAGGCAGTGCTCCAGTAGGCAGCACTAGTGCGGGGAAGAGGGGATCCTGAGAACCTGAGTCTTAACAGGAGAAAAAGCCATGACATTAACATTCTTTGGACATTTGGTCTCTGAACTGACTGGCCTGAGGCCTTCCTGGTACCTACTCATGTCTTCACATCCATGATAGGTCCAAGAACTGCTGACTCTCACTCTATGCCTCATAGACCCCTAATGCCATGACAAGAAGCCAAGAAGAAGAATGGAGAGAAGAAAACAAGGCCTGTCCTTTCCATCCACTTGTAAGGTTTTTTTTTAACTGAATTTGAATTCACCCTAATACTCAAATAATAAAAACCAAAGGGAAAAGCTGAGCATGGTGGCATAAGCCTGTAATCCAGCAACTCAGGAAGTTGAGGCAGGAGGATCACAAGTTCAAGAGCAGCCTTAGCAACTCAGTTGAGGTTCTAAGCAACTTAGAAAGACACTGTCTCAAAATAAAAAGAATTGGGGATGTAATTCAATAGTTAAGTGTCCCTGGGTTCAATTCCTGAAATGGAAAAAGGAAAAAAGAAAAAAAAAAGACAAAGGGAAAACACAGATGGAGATGATACTTCTTACATGCTACTATGTGGCAGATACTAGCCAGAGGTCCCATCCATGTGGTTCTTGATTGTCTCGCTCCATATTGTTTTTGTCTTCCACTTCCTAAGAAGAAATGGACTGAGAGGAAGTAAAGGGGTTTCCTAAGCTCACTCATATGAAAAATGTAAGACAAAACTGTGAGCTGAGGATTTTTTGGCACTCCAGCCTTCATGTGGATTTGAAGAGTTCAATAAATGTATATGTCTCTAGTGCTGGATTAGCAAGGGGATATCCAGCAGGTGCTCTCTGAATCTATAGATCAGAATAAGTAAGCAATGGATGAATGAATGACAAAAATCACAAGCTGCTCATCTCTCCCCACCTACCACTCTCACTCTCCTCTTCCTCACTATCACAGAAAGAATATAAATTGGTAATTTCCCGAGAAATTATGATTCTGTGATTTTGTTTTTTATCTAATACCAATTCTCTCTTTTTCTCTTTAGTGGTAAGAGAACTCCAATTTTATGTGGGTAGTAAGGCAACCAACTAAAAGCCTACATTGACCAGACTACCATCCAGCTGGGTTTGACCATAAACCTCAGTGTTGATCGATGACATAAAACTACAAGTATTATCTGGATCTCCTAGAAAGGTGGCTTACTCAAGGCTGGCTCAAATGCACAGCATGTCCTGTTGAAGTGCCCCCACCCTTGCCACCTTCCTGCCTCCTGCTGGATGGATTGTGGACTTTGTGATGCAGACACCAGAAGCATCCCTGACCATGCGGTGATCTTAAGAATGAAGTCAGGGCTGAAGACCTAGATGTAAAAATGTCAAAAGACCTAGTCCCTTGATGACCTCATAGGCTTACCTTAATGGCTGATGACTCCATGTATCTAGATTTATTTACAGAAAATAATTGACCCTTATGTGTTTATGGGTTGTTTTAAATTCTACATTATTTCTATTATTCATCAGTGAAGAGATAAAGATCATATGTTTCCGTAAAGAGTGAAAACATTCTTCTTTGCCCAAATTTAGAGGAAAGAAAATCTCATATTTACAGGTCATTTTTCAGCACTGTCAAATATTCTAAAGAATAAACTGATTAGAGAGGACTGGGTCATTCTTCCTAGAACGTATGAAGGCTGTTTTATGCAACACTGTTTTGAGAAACCATCCTCCAGTGTAAACATAAAACAATGCAAACCAAAAGGCTTTAGTGTCAAGCATATCAAAAATGTCTGCACTTTTTTCCTTAGAAAAAAGAAATTTTATGAGAAAACCTGGGGAATCCTTATCAAAATGCTTCAACCAAATCCAGCTCCCAATATGTCCCCTCCAGGATAATCTAAATTCCATCAATTTATCTTCCATTCAGAGACTTTTAACATTATAAAAGCTGTCTCCTAAACCTTACAGAGACCCACAACAATGATGACAATTTGAAAAAAAAAAAATGGGGAAAACAGAATTGGCAAAGATGTGGGGAAATTGGAGCTCTCACATACCGTGGATAGGAATGGAGAATGATGTAGCCACTGTGGACAAGTCTGGCGGTTTTTGAGAAAACTAAACATAGAATTACCACATGAACCAGCAATTCCACTCCTAGATGATACCCAAAAGAACCAAAAGCAGAGACTTGAGCAGATACTCACACACTAATTGCTATAGTTTGGATCTGTTTTTCCCCCAAAAGTTCACATGCTGGAAACTTGGTTCCCAATGTAACAGTATTGAGAAGAGTTGGGGACATGAGGGAGGGAGCAGGTCATAGGGGCACCACCTAAGATTGGATTAATATCTATCTCAAGAGACTGGGGTAGTTCTCTTGAGGCTGGGTTAAGTTTCAGTGGAATGAATTAGTTACCAAGAGAGTGGGTTCTTAAAGAGAGTTAATCCCCACTCCCTCTTGCACTTGTGTTCTGCATAAGAAAATATTTCATTATGAACCCTCACCAGAAGCCAAACACATGATCTTTAACCTTCAGAACTGAGAGGTAAGTAAATATCTTTTCTTTACAAATTACCCCATCTCAGGTTTTTGTTATAGCAACAGAAACCAACTAATAAACCAATGTTCACTGTAGCATTATTCTCAATAGCCAAAAAGTGGAAACCATGCAAACATTTATCAACAGAATAAGCCAATAAGTATAATGGAACATTATTATTCAGCCATAAAAAAGAAAGGGAATTCTGACAAATGCTACAATGTGGGTAAACCTTGAAAACATGGTGCTAAGTGAAATAAGCCAGATACAAAATTACTAGTAGTATATAATTCTACTTAAATAAGTTACCTAGAAAAGAAAAACATTATAACAGAAATAGATTAGAGGTTTTCAGGAAATGGGGAGTTATTGCTTAAAAATATGGTGTTGGAAAATATAGTGTTAGAATAAGACAGTGGTGATAGTTACAACACACTGTGAATGTAAGCAATATTACTGAACTATATACTTAAAATGGTTAAATTGGCAAATTTTACACTACACAAATTTTAATTACTAAAAATAAATAATATGTCAAAAACACTGAATTGTATTCTTTAAATGGGTGAACTTTGAGTTGTATAGAATGTGAATTATTTCACAATAAAGCTGTTTTTTAATCAAATCTCATCTCTATATGCAAATGAAAATGTGTCCAGGAGGAAGGCACTGAGGAAGGGGTGTGAAGGGTAGCAGCCTCCAGAGGCAGATGTTAGCATGAGGCTTCTTGCTTGCCAAGCTGATGTCTTTACCCTCAGTAAGGACAAGACCCCTGCCCAAGCTGCTCTCTCTACTCAGTATCACCAGAGCACACACAGCTGACTTAGCACCCCATCCTCTTTCTTTTCTCCAAAAGAGTAAGGGAAATCCATCTGATCACTGAGGGACAGGAATATATTAAGCTGCAATTTAAGAGTCACAGTGTTAGAGGCAGATGATGATTCATATATACCTACAGCAACTGCCACTCACACCTTTGCTTTCTATGCCCAGGTGCATCCAGCTTGGCTTCCAGTTGCCGGAGAGTAAACACACATAAACAAGTCTGCACTCAGAATGCTGAGTAAGTTATGGATGTGAGATCTGGTTGACATATCTGTTCTTCTACCTGCCCTATACCTATGTACACATACACCTGAACATTTAGATGATCTTTAGCTCAATTTATGAGCTGTACAGTTCACCCAGTACATCAGAATTCTGTATGTCAATGGTAAAAAGAGTATGAGATAGATTCCCATTCTTCATTTACAGATCAATATGCCATCCATATGCATATCCTGACAGATGAGCAAGTAATTGTGAGAAAAATTACAATACAAAGATATACCTTAAAAACTCCAAACCGAGAAGCACACAAATAAATGCTATTTTAAAAGGGATTATTCCAGAATTTAAAAAGGGATTATTTTCATAGTGGTTTCTAAAAACCATTATTTCATTTCTTTAACGTGGAAGACAGAATATTTACTGGAACCTACATAGAATTGTATCCTGTAGTGCAGGAGAAAGGAAAAGGAAAACAATATAAGTACATTAATATAATATAAAAATTAAAAGGAAAATAAAATATATTTAAGAAAAAAAAAGCCCCAGTTTCCCTTATGCCATAGAAACGTCTCAGAAATTCTGACATGTAAACTTTAAACCAAACTTACAGAATGTCTCTTGGGCCTAAGAAGCCTGGTCATCAATTTCCTTCATTCCAAAGCCATAAAAGTAAGTGAACTGAAAAAATAACAAGTCTCCCATACAAAAATAATTCAAAATAATATATGTAGCTCTTCCACCTTCAAAGAGATGAAGCACACATAACTCCCCACTCCCTTTAGGTTTGGAGAGTTAGACACAGTGACTTCTTTCCAAAGAGTACAGTATACAAGGAGTGGGCGTCAGGGGTTGGAATGAACACTTTAAGCTGTAGAAATGTGACAAAGAGGATCTCAGCCAGAGAATCAGGTTAATGTGATTCCAAGAGTGATATGAAAGAACCATGTGAACTTGCTCCCCAAAACACACTATCCAGGTCTCACTGTGAGAAAAATATCAGACAACTTCCAGCAGAGGAATGGCCCACCATATACCTGACCAATACTATTCAAAACTGTTGAAGTCTTCAAAAACAAGGAAAGCCTAGGCAACCACTGAGGCCAAGAGGTGCCTGAGGAGACAAGGCTAAATGTAATGTGCTACCCTGGGTGGGACCTAGAACAGATGAAGCCCATTAGGCAAGGAAATGCAAATACAAGTATGGAGTTTAGTTAATGATAACACACCAATATTTGTTCATCACTTGTGACCAACGCACCACACATGTAACAAATGATGTTAATAACAAAGGGAACTCCGTGTAAGGCATGGGCAAGCTTTCAGGACCATCATTCCTGAGAATTGACAACTAGAAAATTTCCTGAAAATGTAAACTATTTTAAAATCAATAGTTTGTCTGAAATTATAATTGGAACATACTTATTTTTATTATTAGAACATACTTTTAAATAAGTTACATTATATTTTTGCCCCCTGAAAATGAAGAAAAACTTTTTCTCAAACCCCTGTGTTCAAAACAAACTTAGGCTCCCAAAGAACAGTTGGGTTTTGATGGACTCAGTTCTTCACCTAGTCATGTCCCACTTTGTTCTGGTCAAAAGAACCCAGAAAACAACCTATTAGTAAGTTTAAAGAACCTCATAGATTCTGTGAAATTCCTAGAATAAACTCAGTCATTCTATGAATATTTTCACTGACTTCTGATTCTTTTACATTTTAATCACTGTTTTGTTTTTTTTCTTGTTTCTCTCTCTCTCTCTCTCTCTCTCTCTCTCTCTCTCTGTGTGTGTGTGTGTGTGTGTGTGTGTGTGTGTGTAAGAGAAAGAGCAGAGTACACGCACATACACACACGTGCGCTGCAGACTGAACTCAGGGCCTCCTGTATTCTAAGCATACCTCTATCACTGAACCAAACCTGGCCCTGTTTTTAGCTTATTTATTACCAGTCACTGCAAATCTCTTTAGAGGGAGTATTTATATGTATGAACATAGTTTAGTCTGGTTATACAAAATTTTATCTTTCGAATCTCTGACTAACCATCTCTCATGTTCTGGACAGTCACCCACTCAATGGCTAGAACATGGCAAATTACTACAGTGTTCAGCTTAAGTTCGTGAATTGCAAGATGGAAATAACACCACCTGCTTTCACGGATGGCTGCTGAAGACTAACAGAGCTAACATTCGCCAGTACGCCTAGCACAGATAAAAGAAGGGCACTGGATAAATGACAGTGACCATTATTACTATTAACAAAAATAGCAGTAATTATTTTCATTAATATGATGAAAAGAATGGAACAGAATTACAAATCAGTCCTCAGCCTGGTGCTGATTTCCTCAATGACCCAAATAAACACAAGTAAATGCTGTATTTCAGGGGATGAGAACAACTAGAGAGGAGAGGAAAAATGTTTTCAAGGAAAAGAGAGAAGGAGGAGAGGAGGAAGAGAAAAATTTCTTACATATGGTCACTACCAAAAACAAGTTTGAAAGCTTTAAGACAAGGTGAAATCCAATCACTCCTGAGTCCAGACTCTACTAGAATAATAAAAAGAAAAAGAAAAACACCTTCTAGCCTTTTTGGCACTCATTTCACCAAATCCACCCAAAACAATCACATGTAAGAGCCAAATAAACACCAAATCTGAACCTTTACTTCTCCTTGCCCAGAGGATGCCAAGTTCCTGCTCTACTGCCCAAAGTTATTTTGGCATTGAGACTTTCTATTTCCGACCCTGGTCATCCTTATTTTAGGGGAGAGAACAGACAGTGGGGAATTTTTTTTTAATTTAAAAATTAAACCTTTATTGTTTAAATACTTTGTGTTACATATTTCATCTCCATTATATCTACCTCTTAGTAATCCTGAGAGTGCTTGCAGAAAAGGAAACGATGCTGAGGGAGGAAGACTATTTGCTCTAGGTTCTTGCAGATACTATATGGAGAGACTGAATCCAGGTCAGTCGGACCGCAAGGATTTTTCTTTCCTTTATGCCAGCAACTTAATGTAAATACTCCCTGCCAAATGTGATAGAGAAAGGGAAGTAAAAAAGGAGATAATTCCTTAAACACTTTTCTCAGTACCATGTTTGAAGTTTTTCTATTATTTCAATCCATACAATAACCTCATGAACTCACTATTATTATCTACATTTGCAATCAAGCTCAGAGAAGTTCCTCCTTTCACCTTGATCATGCAGGATGAAATGAAGAAGGCAAAATGAATTGAGACACTGGAGTAAACAAAGAAAAGACAGAAGACAAACTTAAGATGTAAGAGGGCCAGAAAAGAAGGCAGCCACCTATGCAGAAGGAATTGAGTGCTGGGTGCCCAAAGTCTGCAGGCTCTCCTCTGCAGAGAAGGAAACTGAAAGGGAGGTCTGAACTTGCCCACAAGTATGGGGCAGGGTGGGGGGAGTGGGGATTGTTAATTTGTACTAATGAAAATAGAATGAGTCATGAGCAATGTAGCCAATAAAAAAAAATGGCAGGGATGACTGAATGGCCAATAAATCAATTATGAGCATTAAACTGTTTTGCTTCCTTAAGATCTGAGAGTGTCACAGACAGAGATGGAAGATTGCAAGTATGTTCTGATGTCAACAAGAAGCCCTTCAATTTTAAATTCACTATATTAGGCCTTTAAAATACTCCCAGTCTCTCACAAGTATAGACCATCTCAGAATCATAAGACTTTCAAGTATATTCTATTTATTGTTGTCCAAATATACCTGACCAAATAGCCACCCCGGCACTTGTTAAACATACAAGTTCCCAGGTGTATCCCATAGAGATTTCAGGAAGCAGAAAACTGCAACTCCTGGGAATTGGTGTTGAAAAAATTATTCAAGTGATTCTTAGAATCAAGCTAGTTTGGAAAATTGCTTGAACAGGATTGTCCCAACCAGCCTTTAGGTAGGTACCATGATCTCCATTTTGCAGATAAGTAGTGTGAGACTCAACAAAGACACATGCCCAAGAGCACACAGTTATTAAGGATACAAGTCACCATATGACCTCCATACTTACTATTTGATTTAAATCTATGTGAGCTGGGACTAGCTTCAAAAAGCCCCCTCCTTGAGGTCTGAATATGGCATCAGGCACGAGGAAACAGTTGTTTACAGTATCCAGAGCCATAAGAAAGAACCAAGGGGAAATAAAAGTGCTGGATTAAACAAGACCCAAAGAAAAGGAAAACCAGGTCTTTCTCCATCTTTGGTTTTATTTTTGAGTCCTATAAGCCTTGAAGCCAATGGCCTACCAACACACAACTACTAGCATATTTTAACTATCAGGTCTATTTTGGTAAAATCAGAACAATTCCTTCACTGATGCACAAAAGTAGAAAAAAAGCCTCCAGAAATTCTTTTAATAACTTAGACAATGTCACACAAGAGGAATGCCCAAGATGAGGTCTTCACCCATGCCTCCTCCCCAGTGGTGAAAACTATAATGGTGACTAATTACACCCTCCAGGGCAAAGTTCAGACCACTAGAGGGGTGAGTACCTGAGGTTGGCTGAGGCTGTCTTCATGTGCATATGGATGCTCTCCTCTCTGAGACCTTTGGCAGATGATTGCTCTGCTGAAGGGAGGTGCTGGTGGACGCCACATGAAGAATGATGTGCTCATCAAAGGCCTTCACCAGTATCTCCTTCTGGAAGTAGGGCTGCTGATCTATCACACTCTTATCAACTCACCACAAGAAAAGGCCAAACCCTGCACCATGGGATAGACAGGAGGAGCACAGGGGGAATGGTACTGCTGTTCCCGGCTTCTCCTGAGTTTATATAATAAAAAATGGGGAGGACATGCCTGCTCTGAAGGCACAGAATTTAAGATACAACACCTGCTCTCTACTTTATACAGGTTTATCTCTTCCTCTGGGAATGGATCCTCTGCCTCACAGATTTGTTCAATCCAGATTCAAAATCCTTCTCAATTTGAGAAAACCTCTCACCCTTATGCAGTCCCCTAACTGCGGTTAAGATGGTAACAAACTGGCCATATATGAACAGATTTCCTGTCCATCTTCTGCACATATCCAGGCACATTCCCACTGTTAATTATATCAGCCACAATTTCATATGCAATAAGTATTCTGTAAAAGTCTCCTACATGTAGCACATACTTTATTTTTAACATTCATAACTTACTGAAAAATAGTGGCTGATTCCAACATACATACCTCTACAGTGGTATACCATTTATACAGAGTCCAGCACATTTATACAAAACCAAAATAAATTCATATCACATTCATCCACTTAAAATCAACTTCCTTGAAAAACATCTCCTGCCCTAATTTTTAGTTGCCTAGGAAAAGGTGCTTTTGGGCAAAAAGGCACCATTACTCCAGATTTTTCATGTTTCCTCCAAATGTGTCCATTTTAAGGAATGGTCTTCACCTTGGATACTCACATTTCTGGCCTCGAAGGAATTGGAATAGTATCTGGGCATGTGTAGTGGAGATGGAAGATAGACTCAAGATGTTTCAAGTATTCAAAATCGCATGCAGATGTACAAACAGAATGTCCAGTCAAAGAGAGTTAAGAAAGCAATACATATACACAGACACCCAAGAATGGAAGAGTGCAAATAAAATCCAACTTGTAATTAACATACCGTGCTGTGACACCTGTTGCCTTCCATGATAAGAAGTCTGGAAGATCAAAGAAATGTCCCGCCTTATCCCAGCAAGTCTCTCTCAAGTTCTGCCAAATTAAATATATATTAGAATCAATTATGGGTTCTTTTTTTCCCTAGCCCTCTCCTCTTTCGGTAATGTTTCAGAATTTTCAAAACAAAAATACAGCCAACAATGTCTGTTAAAACATCTGTTCGAGGGCTTGGGGTGCACAGTGTGACATAAAAACAGTACTTTATAGGAAAGAAAAATGGCAATTATTGATCCTTCCAAAAATGACCATAATTTCCCTTTATCCCACTTTGACAACCTGGAGAGAGAAAAAACACTCTATGAGAATATGCAATTCATCTTCCCAGTGAAGGGTGAGAGAGTATGCTTCAAACATGTAATATTTTAACATGAGCAGCTGAAATCTGGGGAGAAAACTGCACCAAGACATTACATTACAGTGAATCTGAACATGCCGGGCCATGTAAAATTCTCCAGGAGTCAAGTGGTTCCAAAGGCAATGAAAAAGATGGTCTCTTCCCTCATAGAACTTGCAATCCAAGCCAAAGAGAACAGCCACATAATCAAGCCATTGTTGAATAATTTTTAAAGGTTTGTTTTTTCCACATTGCTACATAGTCAGATTTTTCCTTACCACTCGGTTTTTTCTTTCCTCTGACAACTCCACCTGGAAAATTCATCAATTACTTGTCACTTTGCTCCTTCCCAGGATCCATTTTCTCCTGTTCCTTTGCTTAACCCACCCCTCAGGCTTCCTAAGTGAGGTTAGGTCTGGCTATCATAGCATTGCATATTTGTTTATTGTCTTTCTTTCCTCCAAGACTGTAACCTCTGTGATATCAAGGACTTGTCAGTCTTGTTCACCATATTTGATGATGGTCTCCTCTCCTTCCCCTATCCCCCAGGCTGAGTGGAAACCACACAGTTCTCATTCTAATTTATGAGAACCTGACTGGATTATGGAAAGACATGGGAGCTGGCTGAACCAATCAGATTTCTTCTCCCAGAAATTTAGAATGTCTATTCAGTAGAGCCATTTAACTCCTGCCTGTGAATGGAATTGGGGAACTGGGGTCTGGATGTAAGATAAAACTTGGAAACTGTGAAGTGGCCACTATCTACCAAGCATGTAGAAACAAAGAAAACACACACACACACACACATATGCACATACACACACACAGGGTAAAGGGAACTGAAGCACTGTCAAGAAAAGGGTTCCTACCACTCAGGCAACTTTCTATGTCCTGTATGCAATTATTCTCTCTAGAAGAGGCTAATGAAAGGAATTTATCATAAACTCAAGGGCATTTGGGGGAATGTACAGGCAACAAACCTGAAGTTCCAAATGAGACATATTCTAATATCTGCTAGAGGGCAACACGCAGTAGGTACTCAATAAATATTTACTGAATTGAAAGACATACTGTTCAGTTTCTCCTTCCGATCCCTCTCTTCTGAGCAGTGCTGCAACATTTATGAAGGGACCCACGTGAGTTACCTCCTCAGAGCAACACAAAAGTGTCCAGTGCTGTTTGTTCAATTTTACATACAACCACAACTTTACCTGCATGCTTCTAGCCAGAGCCAAACAAAAAAATCTTCACAAATTCAGAGTACAAGTGCTTATGCTAGATCTTGTTTTGGGTCACTGGAACATAGCCAGCAGACAGCCACTGTGAACAATGAAACCCAAACAGAATGTCTCTAAGAGAATTTTAGGACTTTTGCCCAAAGGAGACATTCTGGAATTGGAGGAGTGAGGGATCCAGGAGCATCATTTCCTCCTGAGACCACACCTGCTTCACTGACAAAGCCAGAGACCTGAGTAAATCTTACAATAGGATGAGGAAACAGAAAGAGCACATTGTTGGAAGTACAAGGTATCTTTAAGAATGCACATGATCTGTGAAGGAAAAATCCCTGCTTTCTCTACGAAAACAAAGTCTAGAGATTAGGCAGCAAAGAAAAGCAGGGAGAATTTGGGTGAGAGAGAGAGTGTGTCCAGAAGTCTGATCCCTTTCTTCCAGATATTAACTAGCTGTCTGTGAGTGTCCCATGCAGTTCTTCATTGAGTTGCATGATTCACAAGGACTTTGCAACCCCAGTCCCAACTGCCAGATTGGCCAAGACCCCTGGAGATGAGATTTTTTAATATGGTTTTATGGGAAAATCTCTCTGTCCTTCCTCCTCTCCAATCAGTGCAATACCAGTCACAGGCCCCAACCTCACTGAGTCAATTCTGTCCCAGTAGCCATTGGGCCTGCATCATGCCTTGACTGGCCTCTTGTTTCCTCCACAGTTTGAAAAAGGGATCCCACAGCCTCATCTTGTTTGATTCTCAGGGCCATTCAGAGGTGTGCAGGTGATACATAATACACTCTTACCAAGGATGTAGAAACTTAGGGTCAGACCCCAAGGCCTTAGCCCTAATGTTAGGTACCTGTTCTAATATTGGTGGTCTTTCCTTCCCCAATGCCACAGTGACCACCCTGAGGCTCCTAACCCTAGAAGAGCTGTGTCTGGGCCTTCTGGAAAAGTTACACTGAAAGCTACTGCCATTCTTTACAGCACAAAACAAACAAACAAACAAAAGCCCTTCCAAATACAATTTTTTTTAAAAAACAATCTCAAAAGTTCCAGAAATTTCTATTTCAGTCTTGAACTAATCACTGAACTTCTATGAACCTAACAACAGTTTGGGTTAGAGAGAACACACAGTTGACCCTCCACACTTGCCAACATTCGCTGCATCTTATTATGTGATAGCTTACTCCAATTCAAACTAGGAGCCTTCTGTGCTGAAGTCGTTCTGTCAAGTCTTTCTGTCCTCCAGGTACCAAGCAACTAGTTTTTCAAGAAAAAAAGGATCAGCAATGATATATGACTCGGCATTACAGGTTTCTACATTCCCACAACAATCCTTTGAGCTAAGCAATCTGCCAGCTTGAAAGCAACCAAATCATTTATTACTTCATAAAACCATAGTCCTTCTTGGGAAGAGGCTCACATGGCTGTGAGTGCGGAGAGAGAGTATGTCCCAGATTCAAGGCCAGCCATCAGTTGCCCTGCCAGCCTCAGGGCAGAGAAGAAGAGCCTTTGCCTTTTGCCTCCCACTGCAACATCCCAGCAGCTGTAAGGTTTCTGCTGCTTCTAGACACCGAGGACACTGGTGAGGGAAACAAGGAAGCCACTCTGACAGCAGAGAGTCTAGAAGCAACATAAGAAACTAGGGATGGCAAGGTAAAGAAAGATCATCCAAGTATTTTACAATTAAGTTGCAAAGAGATTTTCTCTGGCTCCCTGTGGTGTGCAGTGATTAAATGGAAGGAACAGAGATCCTGCACTCTCTGCTCATAACTGATCCTGTCTACACATTCCCAATGCTCATGGTATTTTTCAGAACAACTACCCATGAAACTTTACTACCCTTACTCTGTTCAAGACCCCAAATTAGGGCAGACAGACCACTGAGGAAAGAAGTTTCAGGAAGAAACTTAATCCTCAACATCTTTCTTAAAAGAAAAATGATGCTGAAAACATGGAGTGGATCATAAGCCCCTATGAGAA
The DNA here is from genome assembly GCF_045843805.1 of Urocitellus parryii. Lineage (NCBI taxonomy): Eukaryota > Metazoa > Chordata > Mammalia > Rodentia > Sciuridae > Urocitellus > Urocitellus parryii. The sequence continues at coordinate 41,768,687 of NC_135541.1, read as the reverse complement.
CCTCCCCGGAATGAATGAAACAACTGTGTATTTCAAACTCCTGTCCACAGAGACCAAGACCAAACACTAGAAAGGGTACACAGGCAGGTCAACTGAGGTTGGTGCTACTGGAGGCATCTCTCTAACACTGAAGACTCACCATTCCACTTCTTTCTTTAAACAGTTCTCATAGCCCCTTGGTTCAAGTTGCCATTATCATTATCATATGATGACTTCCTCCCTCATGGCCTCTCTGTAACAATCTCCACTTAGTCCTCACATCATTCGTTTACTTTCCTAATACATTACATTCTTTATTTCTGTGCCTCTGTTTAGGCAGGTGCCTCTACCTGGATTGACTCTCTGACCTTCTCCCCTTATCAAATTTTTGCCGTGGACTCAAATCCTTAATCCTCAGAAGTTACCCTTGCTGGGAGACCACCCCCACCATCTCACTTCTGCATTCCACACTGTATCTGAATTACATATTCATGTACCTTGATCTACCTCAATATAACAAACTTCTGGAAGACAAAAGACAAGAAAAACTCATGGGGAAAAAACACACAAAACTTCAGGAGGTACAAAAAAAATTAAAGCTAATCCTTTTCAAAAGCAAGTTACAATGGAATTGGAGAAAGATGTGCACAAAGGCAAAGGTAATTAAAAGTATGACGTATGACAATAATGTAATGAGCCTGATACCAAGGTTTGGTGAGTCAGCCTCAACTTCATCATAATATTTTGTGTGGTCATATATCTGCCTGTAATGACTAATCACAGGGTTCAGAGAAGAGAAAGGGCTTGATGGCTAGAAAAGGCTTCATGGTGGGGAGATTTGAGCTAAAGCCTAAAGGTCAAGTAGAATAAATATCAATGCTACTGGAGAGAAAGATACCCAGGAAACAAAAATCTGAACTGATGAGACAGATTATTCCCATTAGAGAAGAGTTTGCTTAACTGTGCCATCATATGATTTATTTGTAAAATGAAATAATTTCATTATATAATTCATTTTCAAAAGCTAGACTTAAATGCAATCCTTTCCCTACCTCCCCGAAGCCCTGCTCTTGTACTGACAGATAAACTCATCATCCACACTAGAGCTGATTCCCAACCATGAAAATGTTACCAATTGCATGACAACTGATCAGATTCAGCAAAGCTGACTTTGTCCAGGACAGTGATACCACCTCAAGTACCAGGAAAATAAGGCTATAGTATGTGAAGTCAAAGAACATTAAAGTCCAGCATGTCTGAGTCTGAGAGCTGTCCTCATCATTTCCTAAAGCTGTGTGGCTTTAGAAAAATTAATACCCCAAAACCTCAGATTCCTCAAAGCCAATATTACTAGCACTTATCCCAAAGGATGTTGTGAACATTAAATGAAATAAGATGACAAGATTCACTCACCACTGCTACAGAGCTTCATATTTTTCAAAGCACTTTGACATGCATGATCTCATCTGAGCTGTATAATTCCTTAAAGCAAGGAAGGAAAGAAATTATATACCTCACTTTTCAGATTAGGAAGCTAACACCCAGAAAGGGACCATGATGGTCCCAAGGTCAAGGACAGAAAGCAGAATGTCAGAATAAACTTTCTATCTCTTAACGTCCAGCCCAAGGTTAGTTCAGGTCTCTGTCTCCCTAAAGCATGAAAAATGCACAAGTGCCAAGCAGACAGGAGAGATTCCATGTGAACTAGGCAGGACAACTCTTTTTTGGTGGTCTTGTCTACAGGAGGGAGGGAAGGAGGGAGTACTAATATGCAAAGAAGGTTCTGGAAAGAGTAAGAGGGTCTTGGAATAGGAACAAAAGAAAGCAGACATGTGAACAAGTGGAGAAGGGAAGAGATCTTCATTACTACCTCCTTCTCCAGGATTCCCTCCTGCCCTTCTCATCAAGACTCTCCTGGCTCCTTCAAGAGCTCCTTTTCTTAGTTCATCTTTCGATGTGGATGCTCCCCAGGATCTCGGCCTCAGTCATATGCTCTCTCACTGTTCACATGCTCCTGGTGCATCTCAAGGTTACTCCCATGATTCCAACCAACTGCAAGTTGAATGCCATGCCAAATCTCAAACTCCGATTCCAACTCTCCTGAGACATGTCTCCTGGGTGTCCCCCTGCACCTCCAACTCAACATGTCCAAGGCAGAACCTGTGTTCTTCTCCTGAATGGCTTCCTTCTCCTTGATTTTTCTGTTTGTTGGTCTGGTGAACAAGGGAGTAATCGTCTTTCTCTTCTCTCTCATCCTTTACATCTAATCATCCTTCCAATTTAAATTCAGTTAATTGTTCCCACCTCTTCAGGCCCTTTAAGAGTCAGATACTCATCAGTTAGGACTCAAATATGATGGTATCCACTCCATGAAATTGTCCCTGCTCCCCTGAGCTGGATGCCCCTGTTCTGTGCCCCTACAATACTCTGAATATGCCTACCATTGCACTTCCCATCATCTGTTCACATCCCTGACCTTCTCATTAGACTAAAAGCTCCTCTAAGGCGGGAAGTGTGGTTTTTAAAATCCCTCTATTCCTAGGACCAAGCATTATATCTGATATATAGATGATGAGTAATGTTAACTGAATGAGTGAATAAATGAATGAATGAGCAGAGATATACAAACTAAATAAGAGTTTGTGGAAATGAAAATAAGGAATGAATGGATAAATGAATGAGCTTGTGAATAATAACTGTCCCAGTTTCTCCTTTTTCATTCAAGTTAATGGCTTTTCTCAGTCTGTTTCAGGAGCAAAGACATATTTTAGCCAAGCCCAACTGCCAGGAAGATAAATTTCTCCTCTCAGGGTGAGTAGGTCCTTTGGAGAAGTTTCATTTTAATTGGAAAATGGATTCATTCACTTCCTGGCATAGACTCCTGGGTCAGTGCAGCACCATTGAATGGCTGCCAAGTGCCAACAGAGAGGGGGACTGCAGCGGAAAAAGAGTTCCATCAAATTGGAGTGCTTTGGGACATTTGAGGACAACCCACTCTTAGTTCCAAACTAACTCACATGGATGCCCCCTTTTTTTTCTTCCCCCAAATGTCCTTCAAAGCAAACTTTATACATCTTTACATATCCCCAACCCAGAAAAGATGGGTGTTCTTTACTTTCCCAATTGGCATTTCCTTGGGATCTGCTTACTTGGGTATGAACATCCTAACCTGTTCATTTATTCAACTGTTGCAGTCATTTCCTATTGGGAATGAACAAGGTGACATCTGAGAAATTCCTTCATAACATGAGCAGTAACATAAGATGAGAACTTCATAACCTCTTTCTTGTGAAGGATCCATAATGATCCAATCTCATAGAAAATATCACTTCTAGGAACACATCTTGTATCTTTTGTCAAGAGTCCTTGTACGAGGTACTCAGAGCTCTGTGAGCAGCTAGACAGTTCTGTATTTCATCATCCCCCAGCATACTAGCACACACCTGACCACAAACCAGGGCTGACAGATATTTCATTTGAGAATTAGTTATTTGATATTAACTCTAAGGATACAGATGAATAAATTATCCTCTTTCCCTAAAAATGAGCCAAGAGCCTACTAGGGGAGATTGAGGCCCACTTACAATTTTGAGAAGAGCATGGACAATGGAGGAGACTCACAGTTACTGGAGATGTGCCAGAATAGACACATGAACATGTAAAACTCAGTAAACTGAATCCAACCAATAAGCCTGTGAGTTCAACTTTGCTGTAAATGAACAAAGTGAGACCCACAGACATTAGGTGACTAACATAACCGGTGGTAGGTAGAAGAACTGAGGTTTGAACTAAGGTGAGTCAGCCTCCCAAGATGGAAAAGTGTGATGGAACTAATATTCAAATAATAATAAAACAAACATTTAAGAAGTGCTTAATATGTGCTGGATGCTGTTCTAAACAGTTGACATACACTTGCTCATCGGATCTCTCAACAAACCTATGGCACATGTACTGTTATGGTCATCAGTAATCATCAGAGGTTGGGGAAATTGAAATAAAGAGTAGTTGAGTAGCTTACCCAAGGCCACACAGCTATGCAATATCAGTGCTGGGTTATACATCCCCGCTGGGAGGCTCTGGAGAAGAGGCTCCACTGTGCAGAGTAGCTGGACCTGAACCACTCCACTAGAACTGCCACTGGACCTGTCAGTTTGGAGAACTGGGGATTGTGAAGATTAAATAGGAAGCCTGGGGACACTCACAAAATCCTGTTCCCAATCTTCAAATTATTTACTGGCTAAGTAGAACAAAGAATTTGTACATATGAAACACTCCAGAGAAAGATAAAAGTAATACTGAGTAATTCAAATTCTTATAAACTAAGATCTCTCCATGGTCACAAGGAGATACACTTTCTCATGCATCAGGGAGAGGAGAGAAGTTATCTAGGAGGAAGCATATGATCTGCATAAGCAGAGAAGGCAAAGAGCAAGGAAGGAGAATGGAGGCCATCAGGTGGGGCAACTGCCTGAGGAAAAGAGCTAGAGGCAGCATAACTACAGACGTGAATCATAAGTGGGACTGAGAGACTGTGCTGAAATGTCAGAGGCAAATCTGGATTTGTGTTAGACGCTCAGGCCAGAAAAGAATGGGATCCACTCTCAGTTCTTGAGCAGAGGGTGATTTGTGAATGTGTTTTAGGGAGGATGGGATGGCAACAACATAGCAGGAATCCTGGGAAGAGTGGGGAGGTAGGAAGATCCATTTCCATGTACATTTCTGACAAAGAGAAAGCAGAAAAGCAGAGAAAAAGGAAGGGAAAATGGAAAATGAAGGGGAAAAAGGAGGATGAGTAGGAGAGAAAATGAAACAAGAAAAACTAGAAGAAGAGGCTAAGAATAAAGATAAGATAAAAGCGAAAGATGGACAAAGAGGCCAAGGGAAGATGGGGTGAAGGGATAGAATAGGTCAAACATGAGAATGAATAAAATGACCAAGATGGAAAAAGGAAGTGAGAGGGAATGACAGAAAAGGCTGGTTTAAAAAAAAAAAAAAAAACCATGGAGCACAATAGCAGCACCATGACAATGTCCTAGACAAGATAAAACATGGGGAAGGGAGGGCAGCAACCAGACGGGCTCTCCTTCTGCATGCTCTTTCCTCTGGGTGGATGAAGTCATGGCTGATGTCACTGTCTCTGAGTCACACGCCCCCAAAAGGAGGAGGAAAGGCTGGTCAATCAGCCCCACCCCCATGGACAGGAGTGGTTAATCCACTGCTTCATCCTTGGGGGCACAAGGGGACTGCAGGAGGAGAGCCTCTCTGTCTGCCAGGGAGGACTCTGCATTGAAAGTGCTGAGAGCTCATCTACCAAGTTTTTAAATTCAGGTCCTCAAGCTAGGAAAGTCAGAAAATGTGCAGCAAATGGCTTCTGCCTTTTTGTCTGTGGCTGATAGGTAAAGGAGCTCTATCCATAATGCCCCAAAAGAATATTCCATCATAAGCAGCATTGAATACATAAAAGGGACTTGACTGGCTTACCGTGCTACTTTCTTACCATTCTAAGCTCCCACCTTACTGTAGTGGCAGCCCCATGGTGATCCTGTTTATAGACCACCCACCCCACGTGTTCATGACCTAACTGCAATTCAGCCAATGGCCTGCTAACCAACATGTCACCACCTCCTCACCTCTTTATCCTAACATGGCTTTGTTACCCAAATTTCCACTCCACTTACACTGCTGATTTCACCCATCTCTATTCCAGAATAGGAGAACCTGAGGACAGCAGCTCTGTGTTGTTTATTGCCATGTTCCCAATATTTAACAAACTAACTGGAATAAATTTCCAACAAAGATTTGCTGAATGAATCAGAGCCCTTGAACAACTCTGGCAGGAACTGATGAGCACCACAATTCTTACAGCCATCATCCAAAGAATGATGGTTGGTGAAGACAGTACCATCCAAGGTACTGCTGAGGTACAAGTGAAACTGTTCTACAACATTTGATTGGGGCATCTCAGGATGGATTTGCTTTCTCCCTGGTTCCTTCTCTCCCCCAACCTTGCTCTGGGAGCTGCAGAAAGAGCATAGCTTGAGAGTAGAAACCTGGCCTTACCCCTCCGTTAGCTACACGAGGTGAGCCTCACTCACCCTGCTCTTGCCTGCTCCTGCTCAAACAGGAAATCTTCTAAGGAGTTCATGTTCAACAGTGAAGCTTCATTTTGACAACCCCCTTCTTAAGGTTGCTTATATGTTGGTTGTTCTTCACCTTGTTTTGAAGGTTGAAGAACAAAAAGTAGCCTCTGTTTTGAAGAGGTTGAAAGTAAGTCTACCTTTTTTACAGTGGCTTATTTAGGTCCACATTTTGCAAAATATCTTGTTTCTATTTTCTATGGTTTTGAAGTATCATCCAAAGGCCTGTGTGACCTTCAGAAAGTGGGACCTAATAGGTTACTGGGGGAGTGCCCTTGAGTGGAGATATTGGGACCATGTTCTCTTCTCTTCTCTTCTCTTCTCTTCTCTTCTCTTCTCTTCTCTTCTTTCTCTCTCTCTCTCTCTCTCTCTCTCTCTCTCTCTCTCTCTCTCTCTCCTTCCTGGCTGCCATGAGGTAAGCAATTACATTTGCCATGCTCCTCACCATGATGTATTTACTGCCTCACCCCAGCCCCAGTAGCAATGGAGACAGCTACTATGGACTAAAACTTCCAAAACTGAGCCAAGATTAACTTCTCTTTTTGAGTTTTTTTTTTAATCTCAGGCATATGTTACAGTAATGAAAAGCTGACTAATACATCTTTATTATTGTTTCTGGAAAACAAAATTTTTTTAAAAATTATTTTAGTTTTAAGTAAAAATAGTTTTTTAAATAGGGAATTCTTTTTTAAAAAAATTCTTGTATTTAATTCAAATGTATGCCAATATCTTTCAAATGAAGGTAATTTTCAGAAACAGTTGCTCTGGTCAGATGGCTTAAAGAGATTTCTGGAATATTCACATTTACCCTTATTAACGAACATTTCAGATTTAAATCTAATCTAAAACTATAACACTGCTTTCTAAATTTTCATTATATAGTGTTAACAAGCTTAATTGCAAATGAATAGAATAGTCAAGGTAGTAAAATCACTTTCTCTCCCCCCCCCATATATTCCCTCCAAGCTGTCCATAAAGTTTAAACAAAATTATTTTAGAATGTGCCTACCCCTTGAACTAGGTGAGTTCTATTTTCCGTCACTGTTGGATTTCTTAAATGCATCAACAGATAATTATATGAAAAATACAGCTCATGAATTTTCTTTCTAAAAATCAACTTTGTCAGTTGTCATCATTATCATCAAATGCATCACTCCTACCAGCTTTCTACAATTTACCATATACCTTCTGATACATAATACTGCCATTGACTCCCTTTCACAAAGAGGAAATGAAGGACTATAGTGAAGGGAACTGTGCAACTCATGCAGACAGTAGGCAAAAATTCTGGGGAGAAACCCTGACCACTTGAACTCCAAACCCAATCTCCCACCCCACTGTCCAGCTGCTGCTTCCCAGGACGTGGGCGGTGCCTGATAAATACTTGCACAGTGATTCACTCTCCTTCTCAGGTCCATTGGTTTGCCGCTGACCCCTGGCCAAGGCCAGACCACATGGCCATATGCCAAGACAACTGCAGGAGGCTTTTCTCTTGTCCGACTCTCTCCACATCTCTGAGCTTCACACAATGCCAGCGGTGTAGAAGAACTTCAGGGGTCATATGCACCAGCTGTTCCCAAAGGCCAAAAACATGGGCTGGTGCTAGTCCATGATCAAAACTTTTCACGAATCAGTGGTCAAGTAACGAGAGTAAAAATAATGATAGAAAAAAAATAAAGTCCTTATTATCAATACAATTATGAATAATTAATTGGGAAAAAGAAAGAAAGCTTTTATTTCCTAATAGCTTGTTTCACTTTACTTGGGTAATATCCCAGATTCTACACATGTGGCATTACTAGGTGAGGCGAGGACACAGTTCAGACAGGAGCAAAGCCATAATGAGAAGCAGAGTCCAGGCAAGGCAGAGCCACTTAGGCAGCTCCTTAATTCCCTCTGAACAGTCCCTCTGCAGTTTTAAGTCCAAAGACACTGCTGTTTGAGACTACAAGGCCTAGAGGCCACACCAAGCATTCTGAAAGGATGTGGGTATGGCTACTGACAGGGCCATAGAGCTGAGATCGTACTCTCTCTCAATACTAAAGTCATTCACAGATCTCACCTAATCCATAGCCTCTCCATGCAGGGAGGCTTCAGACACCCATCAGCCTTTACAGAAATCCTGCAGTCACTATATCACGCAACCAGCACAGCGGTCAAAGCTCAACACACAGGGATACACTTTGAGTGAGGACTTGGCTCAGAAGTACTTCCAGAGCTACTGGGTTCATAGGAGGCTAAAAAATAACTAGTTTAGTTATATACATACTTAAAGGAATGCAAATGAAAGGAAGAATACACCTTTTTAAGAGGTGACTACAAGGTACTGGGGTATAAACAAAAGTTTGGGGTTAAAATTTGTGAAGCACAATCTCAAATACGATTCTTTAACTGTGAATCTAACTTTGGACATCTAAATTTTAGAAACTGGATAACTTTTATTATGAGTTCATATATTTATCCTAAAAATTAAGGATGGACAGATACATTCTCTGGGATTTGAAACTTAAATAATGATAACTCACTCTCTCTACCTAGGGGTCTCATCTGTGGACACAGGCATCTTGCTTGATGAAGGCTAGAATTTGACCAGCTATCCTCTATAATATCTATTTAAATTTATTTCTTATAGTCATAAAACCTAGACTTGGGGCAGGGCATGCACTTATCATGGACAAGGCCCTGGGTTAGATCTTCAATACCACATACAAAAAAAAAAAAAAACTCCGAAACTATTTGGGAAAACTCATGATTTTGTTCCAGCATTAGGAGAATTAGCAGCTACAAATAGTAATATACTTAATCCCCTCCATCCTCAGTTTCTTCATCAGCAAAGAAAGTGATCACATCCTCCTTGCCTGACTTTCATAGGAATTAAATAAGATATAAAAAGTGTACAGTGGACAGTAAATAAAATCTAGTGTAGGTGTTGGTCAGGGTTGTAGAGAGCTAACAAACAGGGTTAATATCTTAATTAGAACTGATTAAATATCTCACAAAGGTAAAGGGCTTTTAAGATTTCAAACTGCTTTTACAGGTGTAATAATGTCCAACTTACTCTAAAATCTCCAGATGTACTGATAGAGGCAGAGAGATCCAGATAAAGGGTAATGGTAGAGCTTCTGGGAGTTTGTTGCAGAATGCTTACCACTTTTCTTTATGTTTGAAATTTGACATAATATCTCTGGAGGAAAAAATGGCTTTTGCAGCCTCTTGCTCTTGTCGTAGATGTGGGAGTTCTATAAGATAAAGGGTAAGCTTGGCTCCCTCTTGTCTTTCCATTGCAGGTATAGTGCTTTGTATGTGGTAGTTACTCAACAAAAGTTTGTTTCACTGAATAAATGAATGTATTCTTACAATAGTATAAATTATTTTCACTCTGAAGACAACAGGGGGAATAAATAAAAACTAAAGCAACCTAAATGTGCAGAGAAACAAGTTCTACCCATGCAGAAGAGTACCCTGTTTAATATCTTTTTTCGACTCCTATATTGCTGCCCCCTTTGCCCAAATCAAAATCTATTGACCCTGGTTTCTATTGACCCAGATTCCTAAGGTGATAGTCAACATGTTAACAAGTTATTATTTCATGATACACATTAAATGTGTTGTCCTTTTTAGTGTCTTTTCTGAAGATAGTATTTCCTCCCAGAAGTGTGACCTCTATTTAAGCCACTGTGAAAAAAGAATTCTGTTCATTTTTCTTTTTTTATCCAATCACACCACACAGGCATCAAGCCAAATAAATGTATCAATCTTTCTCTCACCTCTCTGCTAACACTAAAAACTCCTAAAAGGGGCTGAACAGTAGTCAAGAAGGCTGGCAGCAAGCTAGCCAGACAGGTCTTTAGCATGGCACTCATAGGTCTGCCTCCTGTAGACATGAAAATTATAGTGCTAAGAATCTAACAAACCAAATGAAGAAGCAACATGGTGTCACAGAAAAAAAAAAAAAAAAAAAAAAAAACAGGGCCAAAAGGAACTTCCTTAAGACCCAGTCCTCAGCTCTATAGAAAAGTCATTTCATCTCTTTGAAGCTTATTATATTCATCTTAAAATGTGGAACACGGTAAATTTTATCTCAAAGGGCCATGTCATAGATCAAATAAAAGAATATATGTCAATGCTAACCATAACCTATAAAGTAAAATACAAAAAAAAAGTCTCATAATAAAAGCTGGCATTTTAAGGGAGAGAGAAGGGAAATTGCATGGAAATGGAAGGAGACCCTCATTGTTATACAAAATTACATATAAGAGGAAGTGAGGGGAAAGGGGGAAAAAACAAGAGAGAGAAATGAATTACAGTAGATGGGGTAGAGAGAGAAGATGGGAGGGGAGGGGAGAAGAGGGGGGGATAGAAGAGGATAGGAAGGGCAGCAGAATAAAACATACACTAGTATGGCAGTATGTAAAAAAGTGGATGTGTAACCGATGTGATTCTGCAATCTGTATACAGGGTAAAAATGGGAGTTCATAATCCACTTGAATCAAATGTATGATATGTCAAGAGCTTTGTAATGTTTTGAACAACTAATAATAATAATAAAATTTAAAAAAATTTAAAAGCTGGCATTTATTAAATGTTACTACATATCAAGAGTAGCACGGTCTATTCCCTAAAGACCTAATAAGAGCATGCTACAGGGACACTGCTACATCGATGTTCATAGCAGCACAATTCACGATAGCAAGATTGTGGAACCAACCTAGATGCCCTTCAATAGATGAATGGATAAAAAAAGTGTGGCATTTATACACAATGGAGTATTACTATGCATTAAAAAATGACAAAATCATAGAATTTGGAGGGAAATGGATGGCATTAGAGCAGATTATGCTAAGTGGAGCTAGCCAATATTTAAAAAACAAATGCCAAATGACTCCTTTGATATAAGGGGAGTAACCAAGGACAGGGTAGGGACGAAGAGCTTGAGAAGAAGATTAACATTAAACAGGGATGAGAGGTGGGAGGGAAAGGGAGTGAGAAGGGTAATCACATGGAAATGGAAGGTGATCCTCAGGGTTATACAAAATTACATATAAGAGGAAAGGAGGGGTAAGACAAGATAATACAAGTGGAAGAAATGATTTACAGTAGAGGGGGTAGTGAGAGAAAAGGGGAGGGGAGGGGAGGGGAGGGGGGATAGTAGAGAATAGGATAGACAGCAGAATACATCAGACACTAGAATGGCAATATGTAAATCTATGGAAGGGTAACTGATGTGATACAGCAATCTGTATACAGGGTAAAATTGGGAGTTCATAACCCACTTGAATCAAACTGTGAAATATGATATATTAAGAACTATGTAATGTTTTGAATGACCAACAATAAAAAAAAAAAAACTGGAAAAGACAAAAAAAAAAAGTAGCACGTTTTTCCTAGTCTGCATTTTAAAATTATTTTGTTGGGCTATAAAACTAAAGAAATACCTTACATATTTGGCATAAATCAAATATGCAAATATAAGAAGGATAAGGAAAGGATTCCTGCTCTAGGTAGATGAACGCAGGATGTTAGCCTCAACACTCTGTGTTTAGTTATGAGCCCCGTTTATGAGCAGACCACCGGGGGGAGAAAATCCACAACAGATGCCCAATGGCAGCCAACTGTACCGGCCTCCGTGCTCAAAAGCTGTGGGAATCTAGTCCCAACATAGACAGCCCCTCATAAACATTCTAAAGAGAGGCTTTTTGAGTTAGTAGATGAGTCTTAGATTCTCCTGGGTGGGAGGGGGAGGTGAAGGGAACATCTGTAAAAATGCGTATGCACTAAGAAGTACAAAGACCTGGAGAGGCCTAGGGGAGTGTCTCTGCTGCAACCCAGGGCCCTTTTTCACTCCATTCACAAAATAAGCTGAGACTCAGGTAATGGGACTGCAGACAAGGGGGTGGGGGTGTCTTGGGTGGAAAGGAGTGGTAATGCTCCAAGCCTTTGCCACAATGGGAAGAGAAATTCACTTAGGCTGGGCATGCAATAGACCTTTAACTTGGAGAGACACACCTAGCAATCAAAAATGGCATCATAGATGATTTACTAAGTTCATCTATTTGCCCATCTATCAAACTATTTACTGAATTATTAACGTTAGAGGCTAAATAGTGCCTTATATGCTAGGTACAAGATAAATAAGGTGCCTTATGGTATAATGTTTTCCAGGGTGGTGATCAGCAGAAGATGATCATAAGCAAAGCAGAAGACAGGACCCTAGTCAACACTGGAAGGAGAGTTAAGAAGAGCTTCCTGGAGTGGGTGAAGGCTGAGTCTTGAGTAATTAGTATGTTCTTCAGGTAAAGGAAGAAATTATTCTGTTTGCCAGGCAAAAGGAAACCCATGAGCAAGACGCAGAGGTGTGAAATAATACCAGCATATGGGCATGGAATCGTTAAGAGCCTTTGACCAAAAAATTTGCCATCTGGAAAGTCTTTCCATTGCCTTAAGCATTTGTTATAGGAAAAGTAATGATGGATTCCTTGAATAAGTTCCCAAAGCCTGGGTCTCAAATTTGAATGCCTGGAAGGGGAGGGTTGGAAAGGAAAACCAGTGAAGCAGCCTGGGAGGAGACCTCTGTGAAATGAAGAATCCCAGCCCCTTCCAGAGAGGGCAGCCCCTGCTCAGTGCCAGCCTGCTCCTTCCACATGGAAATGTGGGACTGGGACTGCCAGGGCCCTTCATTCTTTTTTCTAAAGAAGCAGAAAATCTGGATTTTTATGGGAAATTTCTTAGTTTTAAATGGTGGAAATTAATTTGAAATTGCCCCTCTCCCTGGGGCCTCTAAACATAGGGTGGGTCCAAACAAACTTTCCTGGGGGCCACAATCAGCCTGTGAGCTGCCAGCTTATGGCCCTGGCAAGTGGGAAGGAAAGAGAGCCCTTTAAGAATAGGCAGTGAGGTGCACTGGTCAGAGCCCTGGAGCTGTCATCGGGCTGGACTCAGTGTATTGGACTCATTGGGGATTCTGGCTCTACCCTCCCTTATGTGGCTCTGGAGAAACTGCTTGAGCCTTCCAAGCCTTAGTTTCCTCATCTGTGTAGTGGGGTGATAACACTGGGTCACTGAGGAACTTAGGTGAAATTCTGAAGTGTTTTTTGAGAAAGTAGGCCCAAGAAGGAAAAAAAATCACTTGCTAAATAATGAAGTGGTATCAACCAGAAAGGCTGGCTATGACGACAGATTATTTTTTAATGGAAAATTACTAAGAAGTAATAAAAGAATGAACACTGTGCTATCTCAGTAGCAAACTGTTCCAACCATGGCCAGTGTCCCATTATTAATGTTTTTTGTGTCTGTGGTCAGTCCTTCTTCCTATATGGACAATTTCTTAAACCACATATACTTATAAGCTTGTACATTCAGTCTTGGAGCTTTTTCCCTTTAACACGACATGTAAACTTTGTTGTTGCTATACAAATATTTATTATCTACCTAGCATATATGCCAAACGATTTTTTTAAAGTCATAAAACAGATTGTGTCACACCCATGCTTAAAATCCATCAACCATTTCCCACTGCTCTTGGAATGAAATCTAAATTCCTGTCCAGGGCTTCAAGGCTGTGCATGCTCTGGCTCTGCCCACTTCTCCAACTTATCTCTTACTACTCCATGCCCTGCTCAGACCCTCCCAACCCTGCTGACCTCCTTTGCTGATCTCATGAGGTGCTTTATACACACACACACACACACACACACACACACACACACACACAATCTTCTGCTTCTCCTCCCTGAAAAATCACATCATGCTAGTCAAACAAAACCTCCCAAGAGAGACCTGTGCTACCCATGCCAAATCTGTTCATCTGTGTTTTTCCTTCATAGCATTTTCCAGAAAACAAAATTTATTTTGTATGTCTTTATTTCTTGGTCTATTTACTCCCTTTCTGCACTAGACTTGAAGTTCCTAGAAGCCATGGCCCTCATCTCTCTCCTTCTTCTTGGAATCCCCAAAGCCTACCACAGTGCCTGTCACATAGTGTCTCACATAGGAGACACTCACAGGCGTTAAATGAAAACCCGAGTCCACCACCCACTATTCTCAGCCTCAAATCCTCTACTAACTTTTCTCTTGAACCAGTTCACATAGAATCTGGCACACAAACACACAGGGTAGCATTACAAATGGTGATGAGCCTACATTCTGGGTATAAAATCCTCATGTTCAAACCTCTGCCTTGCTTCTTACTATCAGAGTGACCTTGGAGAAGTTGCTTAAAGGTTCTATGCTTCTTTCTTTATCTGTGAAAGATAATTACTTCATAGGGTAGCTATGAGCATTAGATAAATTAACACCAGTGAAATACTCACGAAAGTGCCGATATATGATAAGACCATATACACATTAGCTCCTACTTGTATCTGTTTTCTTATTCTGTTCTTATGCTTAGTTGATCTGTATCTTTCTCATCTAATCAGACTGCAGTTTCTTAATGGTAGAGTCCATCGTTGATTCCCAAACTGAACCTCATAGGCTTCCATAGGTAGTGGGCAGGGGAATAGAGCCATGTCAGGGCTCTGATACCCATATGCTCACCTGGTGTGAGAACATAAGTCATTGCACTTTTCTGAACTTTAGTTTTTTCATCTGTAAAAAAATATATCTATCTCATACGATCCATGTGAAGATAATAAAATAATCTTTTAATCTTTATGAAAATTAAAAACAATTCTGGAACTGGAAGCTTGGTAAATTTTAGGGAAACAAGCAGAAGATAGTAAATCAGGAACTTTCAGCTCAAAATTGGCTGCTTTTGGTGTAGGTATCACACATCACATGTGACTGATCAAGAAGATGAATGCCTCTGAAAATAAGTTTTATACTCTTCTACTGTCTACTTTCCAAGATTCTCTGACATCCTGGTGTGGGGTTTAGATGCTTCCCTTAGCTATTAGTGAAACAGAAAGACACCCCACCTGTTATGGCCCACTCCATGAGGGAAGATACTCAAATGTTTAAAATTCTCTTGTTTGTTAGTAGCATGTTGCTGAAATGGCCACCAGTAAGGGAAAACATTTGTAAACACAATGGCTGAAAAAATAAACTGGTATTTAATATCTACTATATAAGCTGCATTACAGTCACCTCACAAAATTAGAATAATTCCTCAAGTTTGATATTATTATCCTCATCTTTCAGCCCAGCACACTGAGACTCAGAGAAGTTGATTTTGCTTATTCAAGGTCTCACTATTGGTGAGACATAGAGAAAGATTTAAGGGCAGTGTAAATAGCTTAAATCCTATATTTTTGTTGTTGTTGTTGTTATACATCTGTTATATCTCCCAATGTTTCTCAGTATCTTTTATTAGTTCTACTATGCATAAAAATTTATTCAGACTAACTGAGAAAGATTATGGTTTCCACCTTTGATTTTTTTTTAAAGAAGACTGGATTTTAAAGAAAGGAATTATACTGCTTATCTTTCATTAAGTTTAAAGATTAGAATAAACCTTAAGGTAGAGAAAAGATGAGATACTATCAAGAAGAATGAAAGAATAACACCAGACAAGGCATTAAAAATGAGCTGGCCAAGCTTCTTACACAGAAAGGACTAAAAGAACCAGGTTTTGCTGATCTCCAGCAGGGTTTTCTTTTCAACAGTTTCTACTGCAAAACACTCAACTGATCCTTTCCACAGCTGGCAGGAAGTCATCAGACTACTTCTCTTGGGACCCAACTCCCAGATTCCTCCAAAGACTCTACATGCACCAGAAAAGGCACAGTAAGACCAGCAGGCTCATTTAGTCTCTTGTATGTTATCAGCCGAATGGATGCAGAGGGGCAGGGGCAGGGGCTGGAGGTGGGAGGAACAGATTCCATTTCTTTTCTTTTCTGCTGACAATGGCAAAAAGAGGAAATGAGTTAAAAGTCAGATTGGAGTATCTCCCCTCCAAGCCCCCATTCATTATCTTCCATTAACACTGAGCTGTCAGATTCAACATCAGCCTGTTAACTTTTCTGACCTTCCTCAGTCTGTACCTTGTTATCCTACAATGTTTCATGTTTATAAAGATAGGTGACTCCAGCTGTTCCAGCCTGACGAACTTAATTTACATTTGGCCTTCATTAAGATGAGAGTCAGAATCATTGAGACCAAATGGAAAAGGCAGACTGCTGGTGGTTATAAAAAATTCAAATGGCAATTTTCCTTTTATCTGACAATTCTTATTAAGAAGATATACATCAAACTGAAACACATAAACCTTAAATGTAAAGGACATGATTAAAAGTTCATATTGCAAGACTAGGACCCAAGTGGCTTTGCCCAAGAGCCACAGTGGTCCTAGTACACCTTTTCTGTCTCCTAAGATGTCTGAAGTCCAAATTCTGCCCAACTCCCTCAAATCTCATCTAATCAGTCTCTTAATCCTGTTGGTATAATCCCCTAGAGATTTCTGGAACTCATCTTCCCATCCCATAGTTTAGGCCTCACTAGGTCTCACCTGGACTACAAATTATTATCTGCTCTCTCAAATTATTCAAAAAAATATGTGTTTAGCAGCTACCAGAGGCCAGCCATTTGATTAGGATTAGTCGCACTACAATAGACAAAATGGACATGATTTCCATTCATCTATGGATGATAACGTTGGGGGGCAAGCATCATAAGAATCACCTTACAAACTGGCATCTTCACAATTCAGGAAAGAGTCAATGAAGTAAAATTAAGAATTTAAAATTAAGACTTTGTACTTGAGGGCCAAGAAAGATTTTCTAAGAAAGCACGAATAAAGCTGAGATATAAATGAAGAGGAATCAGTGGTGAGTAGAGAAAACATTCTGGGCAGGAGAAACATCACTGTCAAACGTATGGATCAGCAAACATTTTCTCTACAGGTGCAGATAGTACTTTTATTTCCCCAGGCCACAGAGTCTCTGTCTCAACTGCTAAGCTCTGTCACTATAAAGCAAAAGCAGCCACAAACAATATAGGAAGGAATGAGGGTGGTTGTGTTCCAATAAAACTTTATAGCCACTAAAAATTTAACTTCATATAGTTTGCATGAGTCACAAAATATCCTTCTTTTGATTCTTTCTCGACCATTTGAAAACGTAAAACCATTCTCAGCACCAAGCCATCCAATAACTGTAGGATGAATGAGGGAGGGGTATAGTCTGCCATTTTCTAGTAAAGACTGAGAGGTAG
Organism: Urocitellus parryii; assembly: GCF_045843805.1. Classification (NCBI taxonomy): domain Eukaryota; kingdom Metazoa; phylum Chordata; class Mammalia; order Rodentia; family Sciuridae; genus Urocitellus; species Urocitellus parryii. The sequence continues at coordinate 41,751,423 of NC_135541.1, read as the reverse complement.
CAAAGAGCTGACTATGTTTGAGGAACTCTCAATGGATTGCTGTGGATGGATCAGAGTGAGCCAGAAGGTTAGGGACACCCAGTGTGGTGAGAGGGGAGGTTAAAATGATCTCACATACCACCATCTGGTCTAAGTTGCCAACTTTGGTATTTATCCTAAGAGTAGTGCAAAGCCATCAACCTGCTATCATCAGCAAAGTGAGAAAATACAACTTATTATACATTTTCTCACTCCTATTCCAATTTCCATACCCTTGCCAAAGTTACTTAAGGCATTCTCTCCCATACCTAACCACCCCCCACCAAGCCAGAAGGGGGTGGATGGTTTTCAACCAATATCCATCACCAAATAAACCCTTAACAACTGAACCCAGGCTACCTACCTGACCTTACCAACTACTATACCCACCAAAAGCCCCCAGCTCTTCCCTGGGACTGAATTCCCATACTGTTAGTAGACATGGGCTCTCTCTGGACTATCCTTCCTGTCTTCCCTACTAGGAAAACCTCCACTCATATTCTGAGGAGCTCATGTCAAACTATTTGCAATGAGAAAGCAAATGATTTTCTCCCAAAGCACTTTACACATCCCTGTATCACCATGCTTAGTCTATCTTTTGGTGGGTGTTCCCCTCCCCTCCATTATTCATGCCCCTGCCACTGCACACAGTGGACTCTGGACCTCTAGGATAAGGCTGAGTCCTTTTTGTCCCCATGGCCCTATTGTCTAGCACATTTGCTAGTTCATAGAATGAATTCAGGATTTAGAAATTCTGATTAGGAAATTAAGACTTGAATAAAGAGTAAATAAATAACAGCTCAATTAACTTAGAATGCAGAATCTCATGTTCTGATTTTGAATTTGTACTTGAACTGCTCCACTATAGCTATCTAACTTCCCTGGCTCCCATCCCTGCATCAAAAAGAAGGTGCCCTTTCCTGATTCTGCACAAGTGGATGCTTTTCTCCTGGGTACAAGGGCAGAACCTTTAGAACTAGAAGTTGTTTTAAAAGTCCTCAGGCCAGCAACATCAGCATCACTTGGCAATTTGATAGATATGAAAATTCTCAAATGCTCAGTCCCTGCCCTAGGGCCACTGAATCAGAATGTGCAGTTTAACAAGATCTCCAGGTGACTCATTTACACATTAAAGTTTGGGAAGCACATCCTATAAGCCATCCTGACAGGTTTTGAGAAGTTACTAAAACTGATTTTTAAAATATCTTTAATTATGAATGTGCAATCATGCTAACACCAAAGGGATTCTCTGCAGGAATTACTGTGCATGCTTACCAAAAGCAAAAACAACAAAAAAAATATATAATGGATTTGAGGCTTACCTTCAAGTAGGCGAATAAGTAGAAAGGCAATATTTGGAGCCTTTCTCAGAAAATTCTGAAAGGGAATTGATTTCTTAAAATAAATTAATTAATAGAAGATGCTCATAGGAGTTCACAAATACTGCCCCCTAATCTAGAATTAATTATTTTCTATGGGCTTTAGTGTAGATGGATCTCAAATGCAAAGCGGCAAGCATCCTGGTTCTTACAGATCCTGAAACATGGCTGGAGCTGCCAAGAACACAACAGGGGTTCAGTATGGCTCTGATATGAATCCATGACCATCTGCCCAATCCCCCTCACTTAATTCAGTACAGCTCTTCTTCTTGTCTTGCCAAAAAGGGGCAATGCATCCAACCCATTTCTCTTCTTGCAGAAAGTTTAGGTCACATCAAAGAAGACCACTGTCCTCATTCCTGGTCCTATCCCAAGTGTCATGCTTCACAGAGGGATTTCAGTAGTGCATGACATGATGGAATGAGCTAGGAATGGAGCCCTGGAGACATGGACTTAAATTCTGGATCTACCAGGTATCTGGGAAACCACATATCCTCCGTCTCAGTCTCAGTTCCCCCATGCTGCTTACTAGGCAAAGGTTCTTAGCATTAAACCAGCAGGGCCTATAAAACACATGGGACAGAGCAGTTCTGTATGCCAACTTATATTTCCGCATATATTTGGATCAGATTTTTAAACTGATCTAATTCAACTTTCTCATTTTATAGATGGAAAAAGGGAGGCCTGGGCTAAGAAGTGCTTGCCCATGGCACACAATGCAGACAATAGAGTCAGAATTGGATTCCTGAAACCCTTGACCCCCAAGAAACCTTTTTCAAACTCTTAGCAGTCATAGCCCTTCTACAGATTAAAACTTATAATAGAGATAACAAGCCAAGCCTGCTTTGATTAATAAATCTCTTCTTCCTTCCCCCTCTTCTTCCCCAGTGACAACCCAGGGGCACCTTTGCAAGCACCCTTAAGTTCCCCCACCTCCACACACAATCTGAATAACTGATGAGTCAGCCTACCTGCAACCCCAGAGCCAGCGAATGAATCATCCCATGTCTTGCTCACTAGATGGATTCTCTGTTCACCAGACCACCTAGGGGTTTTCAAGTCCCCAAGGTTCCAAAGGACTTGAACTTTTGCATACATCCATCTCTAATGGGAACCATTAAGCTGACATCACCACTCTCCACACTTCATAAAGGAGTCCTCACATCTGGAAATGGGAACACCTGCAAGCACTTTGACCAGGATCACCAGATCACTCACGGATGTGGAAACCCAAGGGCAGATGAGGTGAGAAAGAGATATCCTCAAATGTCAACAAGGCCAAAGATGAATAATTTGGGGCTAAAAGTGTATTTAAAAAAAAGGGGGGGTCTGGCCAGAGTATGTGGACTTATATCCCAGCTCTGCCACTTTCTAATGGGAATAGTAATTAACCTCTCTGAACTTTGACAGAGTACTGGGTCTTAAAAAAATTGATTTTGGAGTCAGCCAATCTTAGGTTCAAATCTTAGCTCTGCCACATACTCATTGTGTCACTTTGGGTGAAGTGGTTTATCTCTTATGAGCTTTAGTTTCGTTGTCTACAAAACAGAGCCCCTATCAAACATAAATAAATTAAACCTACTTCACTGGGTGGTTGTTAGGATTTGAAGAGGTAACATGCAAAATACCTATCACAGTGCCTGACATGAACTAAGCACACAGAAACAGACTGACTTAAAATTATATTTCATCTCAGACCAGTCAGAATGGCAGCCATATAATAAATACAAGTAATAATAAATGCTGGACAGGATGTGGGGGAAAGGGAACACTTTTACACTGTTGGTGAGATTGCAAATTAGTACAAACACTATGGAAATCAGTTTGGAGGTTCTTCAAAAGAATAGGAATGGAACCACCACACGACCCAGCCATACCACTCCTTGGTATTTATACTGAAGAATTAAGGTCATCATACTACATTGATACATGCATATCCATGTTTATAGCAGCACAAGTCACAACAGCCAAACTGGAACAAACCTATGTATCCATCAATGGCTGAATGGATATGGAAAATGTGGTACATACACCCAAAAGAAAAAAAGAAATTATATCGTTTGCAGGGAAATGAACAGAACTAGAGACCATTATGTTAAGCGAAATAAGTCAAACTCTGAAGGTCAAGGATCATATGTTTTCTTGAATATGTGGAAGCTAGAGAAGAAAAAGGAAAATAAAGGAGGGGTGGTGTCTCATGAAGATCAAAGGGAGATCAGTAAAGTAAAGGACCAAGGACTGGAAGGTGAAGAGGGAGGGAAAAGTGCTGGGGAGTGATATTGGCCAAATTATACTGTTATATTGTGTGTATGTAAAGATATGTAACAACAAATCCCACCAATATGTACCACTATAATACACCAATTAAAAATGAAAAAAAAAAAAACAGAGTGACTTAACTTTAACTTAATCAATACAAAAGGATCAACCTTCCTCAGAGGGTTGCTAAGAAAAATCCAACACTGAAGACTTTATAGCAAGGTGTCTGGTAATACAAACCCACGATGAGTGGAACTCTCCCCTCATCCCTATGCACTCACCTCTTTTAGCCAGAGAAGCTTTGGGGCCTGCATTTCCACAGACATCATGCCCCCAACATACTGGAGGACACTGTGCTTCATCTCATTGATCCTATGCACCTGACTGACTGCTCGGTGGTCCAGCCACATGATGACATTTCGATGCGAATCCCCTAACAGAAGTGAGAGAGAGAGAGACAGAGACAGAGACAGAGAGCAGTGAATATAGATGTGCATTGTTTTCCTTCCTTAAAGGGGCAATTATGAATTCTGGGGCAATATGCTGCATAACTTCTGCAATCTAGTAGGTCAAGAATAAAAGTGGAAGGACACTTGCAAGGCTTATGATGCCCAGAACCACAAACCATATGCCCCTTCAGCCACCTGCTCCCTGACCACAACTCCAGGGCCAACCTTCCACACTAAAACCAGATGAAAGCTACCAATTAATTATTTTAATCGTTCATTCCCTCAACTTTTCCCCTTCCTTTCTCATTCCAGTGTTCTAGAACAGCACTTCTGAATGCACACTGAGAAGAGCCTATGAAACAAGACTGAAATATTCCATCTTCAGATTTGCCTCCTTTAAATATGGGGAATTATTTTGATGGTGTAATCCATCTCACAGCTGAAGCATGGAATTTATCTGCTTCCACTTTCACTTTTTACAGTCAGTTTATTAAAACTGGCCCATTTAGGTGTTTTTTTTTTTTTTCTCCCATTCAAATGGTCAGTTTGGTAGAGGGGGAAGGACAGGAGTTTGGGATCAGGCTGACCTAATAGTGAATGCAAGAAGGTTATTAAGCTTCTCTTGGCCTCAGTGCCCTTATCTGTACAATGGGAATAACAATGCTGAATAGCATATAAGGAATAACTAAGAGCTTTCATTCTCTAAATAAATGATAATGCACATGAGGGACATTGCAAGTCCTTGTTCCTTGGTAGACCTGCAGGAGTATAGTAAGGAACAGAAATCAAACCCACTGGAAAAGAGGATTACCCCTCACATCTAATCTCCCCCATGCTGTCCCCATAGAATTGACAGTCCCTACCTCTCTTCCCTAGCCTTTAAATTCACCATGTCCTGATGAGCAAGCTGTATTCCTTCCACAGCCACAAATCCTACAGGAAATGGCAACAACGTACCTGAGAGGTGATTAGGGGAAAGACAACACAACAGGGCCATCAGCTACTGATCAGGGGCCATCACACATTATTTTACTTGGTGGCAAAAGAACTTCAGCAACCACATATACGGCTAATAGCAAATGTTTATCATCGGTGTTTGCTGTCTTCCAAGCCCTGTGTTAAACATTCTGCACACCTCTACTCACCAAATCCTTAAAGCAACCCCTCCACTATGAATACTATTTTTCCTGCTTTTCAACAACAAACTGAGATGCAGGAGTTGAACATGTGCCCAGTGACATGCAGCTGGGAAATACATATGTGCCCTGCACCCAGATCTGTGCAGAGTTCTGGTAAAATGAATAAACTGGAATTAAACATAATCCACATGGCATGATACAGGTGAGCCAATTTAAAACAGCACAGATTACTACTGGTGTGTATGTGTGTGTGTGTGTGTGTGTGTGTGTGTGTGTGTACAAAGAAAAACCAAAAAAGCAATTTGTGAGCAGTATGGTTATAAATAGTCCTTTCTTTTAAAAAAAAAGACCTAATGCAAATAAGGAAAAATTTTATTTTTATCTTAAAAATCCATAAAAGGTACACAAAAGCCTGTTTATCTTTGAAAAATCTTTTTAAAACTAAAATTTTAAAAAGCCAACCTAAGAAAATATCTAAATAAGAAATAAATTGCAAAGTCTCAGTCACTGATTTGCCTGATTGGAAAGGCTTTAGGTCCCAAAACAGCTTCACAATACTCTGAAAATAAGATAAAGCACAGGTGTGTCAAAAATCCTTTTTGTTAACAGCAGAATGCTTCTACTTTATAAGAGAATTGCTGGAGGCTCTGCTTCTCAGCCCTAGGCCCACATGAGAATTATCTGTACAGCTTATAAAAAACAGTGACATTCAGGTCCTATAGGAACCATCAGGCAATCCAAATGTGGGTATGTGCCCACATATGTACACACATGTGTGGGTGGCAAAATCAGTACTGTTTCTTAAACATTGTAGAGGATGTATCCACAACTGCCTCAAAACAGAAATACATGTTCCTAAACTTCCAACAAGAGGAAAGAGAAGCCAATTAGCTTCTCAATCAGCAGCTTCTGTAGTGAGAACAACACAATGAGAACTGTACAGAATAACTTTCCTGTGTTTATTACAGTTATTTTCATTTTCGACAACAGCTGAGAAGTTAATCCTTTTTCAGTTCTCATAGAAAAAAAATCACAAGTAAATGATTCAACCAAAGTTTTGTTTAGTCTTTTATTGAGCATTTACTACACGCCAGGTGCAATACTGGGTATGGGGATCCCAAAAATGTGCCTCAGTCTCTGCCCACAGGAGCTTGTGTTTGAGAGGGAAGGGTCTATATAGTGCATGGACTATATAGAAGTGCTAGGCTTCGAAACAGGTGCAGCTCAGACAAGACTAATTCTGAAGCTGCACAGAGAGATCTCAGGAGGCAGGAGAGCTTTTATTTAATTCTAAAATGACCAGCCAGTGGGAATCAGGTGAAAGGGACATGAGGAAAGAGGCACAAGACAAGAGAGACAGCATGTGAAACTGCACAGGCCAGACACATCGTATTTTAGGAGAATCTGAGGCAGAATTGGTAGAGCAGAATTTGAGCTGCACAGCTTACCCAAGGGCAAATTACTCATCTGAGTATTCACTTAATTAAAACTTTGAACAACTCACAGGATATGCTCCTGTCACACTCGAGGACAAAAAAAGTTATTATGAACCAGCAAAAACATCCAAATATGAAATTTCTGTTGCACAGAGATGCATGGGCACTTGCTCCTTCCCCAGCCCCAGTTATCACCCTGGAATCCCCTGCTCGGAAGGGCTCCCTACTGGAGTGATACAACCAAAGTTAGGCTCTGAGCCTAAAGCTGCAGAGCAGGAAGCAGCAGCAACTGCAGTGGATCCAACCCAGGGGCTGTTCTGACCTTCAAAGCAAGAAGGACCAAGGAGAAACTAACAACAAGACTATTTCATCACACAGTCATGTATAGTGTTCTCAACTATGCTGCTTAATTTATTTTGTTTTTAATTCTTTGGTTAACATCTGAAGATGACAGCACTCTACCAATCTTGTGGATTTGGTGTTCACAGTGATTGGGGTTATCTGTCATCTCCATGACCCCATTTCCCTTTTCTTCAACCAACCCAGAGTGGATCCTTTGCCTAGTAGACAGAAGCAGTCTTTAAAGAATCTTTAAACCACTTTAATATTCTAATTTCATTTTTGAGCATAGGATAATCACCTCAGATAGGATCCGACTTAATAGAATCTGTTGAAAGTCAAGAAACTGGTGTGGGCACCTGCAGCTGGGTACAGCTGATGAATGGGTACATTTCAACCTTTCAGGTGGAATAAAGTTATTTCAACACTTATAATTAGGGATTCAACTTAGTTCCCTCTTTAATAGAGGACCTGCTAACAGGTGACAGACAATTCCACCCTGGAAGATGGCATCCAGCGGTGTGTTCGACTGTGTTAATAAGGAACTCTCTTCTCCAACTTCAGATGTCTGTTCCTGTTGTTTTAACTGTCCACTCATCTGTACCTGGTGATTCTCCAAACACCATAATTCCCAAGGAACCTTCTTAAAAAAACAAAATGGTGATGCCCTGGCCCCACCCAAGGACAACTGAACACGAATTCTGGGGTAAGTCTAATAAATGGCAATTATAAAAATGATCTCCAGTTGGTACTAATGCACAGTCAGTTTAAAAGCAAAACAAAACATATTTTAGTCAATCAGACAATACAGACTCCAACATTTAAAGTCCCACCCAAGATGAGACTTCCTCCTAGGGTATCCTTAACTGACAATCATTGACTTTCACTGGGCCAATATAGGAAGTGCCAGTAGCTTCCCCAAGAGTCTGTCTGCTCTGCTGGGCTGGGGTCTGCTGGCTCACCTCAGGTCTCTGTTCTCTAGAGTGGCCCCAACTGCAGCTGCCCACCCTCCTGGCCAGAAGAAAGCCAACTTGAATGGCCACTGAAGGCAAGGATAATTTGGATTCATGTTTGAGGCCCAGCACTCAATAAAACAGGATTTAGCAGAGCACATAGTAGGTGCTAGTAAACATATCAAGAAAAGGGGGGGGGTTGGCAGGGTATGCATATAAAAGATAGAAGTTACAACCTTGCTCTAGGCTCTCATCCACTTACAGCTGCTTTCAGCACAGGCCATTTATAATTATCACTGCTCCACACAAGTGAGTGGAACACATTCCCTTGACCTGAGCTTTCAGGGGTCGGGCCCTAGCTTCTCTCAGTAAAGCTACTGTTTCATTATTCCAGTTCTCTCACAGATATTCAAAGGTAAAGTGATTCACCCAAGGAATCAGCCGAAGAGCGAAGCCCTAGTCACTGTGTGATGCCAATTCAGTGTGTCCCAGTGTGCTCTACTATCCCATAGCCACCAGTATGAAAGGTGGTATGACAGTGTCCACAACTATCATCTACAGAATCTCATCCAAATAATGGCTGTGTTGGCAACCACAGGTGGGCAATGCCCAGACAGAACACACGAGGTCCAGAACAGCACACTCTCCACCATTCCTTAATGTCTTCCTCTTACTGAATCATTATTAAATATCAATAGGCGTTTATCACACACGTGCTGTTCTTCTCAAACTTGACCCACTTTATTCTGACTAGTGTAGACTCTTGGGTGTTCAACCCTAGTGCTAGCACTACTGGCTAAAATTCCCCGGGAAAATCTCTGATGTTGGCCCCAAGTGGCACCTTACATTTGAAACTGCTCATTACTGGAATCACAAGCACCAATTAGAACACCATCATTAAATGTGAATGTTTTTGGTGTGATTAGTGAAATGAGAGAGGCCATCTGTTTCCAGTTTCCATGGGATACCCATCCTGTCTGCCCTACTCTAGTTCTTTTAACTATATATGGTACACCCACTCAAATGAGAGCTCTATAGGAACTTCACAAGCACTGCCAACACCAGCACTCCCTGCCACAAAACCAAACCACGTCTGCTTCAAGGCTGCTCACCCCAGAAGGACCCCACATCCTTCATTAGCTCCCACTGTGGCCCTAGGGCTTTATGGAGCCAAGTCCCTCCCTGACCCACCTCCAGTACGATCTCAGTCATACTGAAGGCTCTTCAAGCTTCTGACTTTGACCTCCACAGTCCACCTTGACACTTCACTGTCAGTGGCACAAGACCTGTGGCTGATGTTGCACCAAAGAGCCAAGGCCACCCCAGTCAGTCTCCCCCACCAGGGAGAGGGAGAGCAGTGGTCCTACCTTCATGGTTTACTGGCAAAGGACGAAACTGTTTATCCAAGACAACCAGAGAGCATGTGGCATCGAACCCAAGTCCTCGAATTTGGTTTAAATCGATCCCTTGTACAACTTTCTGTTTTAAAAGCAAACAGAAACATAAATCACATCACTGGACTTTTAAAAGCTTTAATACAAATTATCACAAGAAGGAAATGAATGACTAAATAAAAAATCATCTACAATATAAACCAAATAGGAGTTCAATATCACTAAAATATCAAAAAAATCCTATAAATTAATCAGAAAAAGATAACCAACCTATTAGAAATTAAGCAACAAGCAAGAATATTGCTTATTAAAAAAGAAATAGAATATGTGCAAATATTTCCAACTGCCCTACAATTAGGTAAGCAAGTAAAAATATAGAAATTTTTGTTTTTATATTGGTAAAAGTATGAAAGATTAACAGTATATGATAATGACAAGAAACAGGAAACTGGGTCTTCTTGAACATTATTCTAACTGTAATTATTGAGTATCAATTTGGGAAAATAATTTGACAGTATATATTAAAGTTAAAAATATATATATCATTTGACCCAACAGTTCCATTTCTAGGAAACTATCTTAATAAATTATTAATAAGAATATATTTAAAAACAAGAAATTGTCTCTGGATAATAAACTATAGCACATCTCTAAGATGGAATAATGTGAAAAACTTAGAAGTGACTTTTGGGTGTGATGGCATGAAGAGAGAAGCAAATCTATGCAAAATAAAATTATAAAATTGGACAGTACATCAAAAATAACTATATTCAGGGAAATTGTTCAAAGTCACAAGACAAATTGAGAAAAATTAAATTTAGGCTAAAACCATTCACAATGAGAGATGAAGAGAGGAAGAAATACAAAAATAAAGAAGGAAAAAAAGAAGCAAGGTAACTTAACTCCAGACCCAGATTGATTTTTGTTTTGTTTTGTTTTTCGGTGTGGAGGGGGCGGGATTTTATTAAACATTTAAGAAAGAAACAGTATGAAACCTATACAAAACTTGTTTAGAATGGCAAAGCAGGAAACACTTTACACCAACTTTTACATGGCTAGCATTAACCTAATTAATATCAAAGATGAATAAAGACTTCATTAAAAATAAAGAATATTAGAGACTAGTATTTAACATCAACCTAGGTTTAAATTTGCTTAACAAAATATTAACAAACCAAGTTTTACAACATATTAAGTTGGCATTGTACACCATGAACATGTGAAGTTATCCCAAGGATGCACGAGTGGTTTAATAACCATAAATTCATATATACAGACATATATATATACATATATATATACACACATATATATATATACATATATATATATATATTATAAAAGAATAAAGTTCAAACACCAAATGATTATCTCAAAAGATGCAGGAGATCCCTCCAAAAAAATAAGGACAATTAATAAATGAGAAATAAAAGATAACATACACAAACTGATATAGAGAATCTACAAAAACTTAGTTAACATATTTAATAAAATGAATGATTTTCCTAGATTAGGAAAAAAGCAAGAATGTTCACTTTTACCATTTCTATTCAAGCTTGTACTGGAAAATCTAGTCAGCAAAATAAGACAAGAAAAATAAATTAAAGGCACACAGAGTGGGAAAAAAACATTAAAATATCTTTCTGTGCAGATGGTAGGTTTCCACATGCAGAAAATTTTTTAAGAAAAAAAAATCTACCAAAAAAAGCTACTAGAAGTATTAAACAAGTAGAGTAAAACCACAGGATTTAAGATTAACATATAAAAATGCTCAAAAATGAAATCTTGGAACATATGGAAATAATAAAAGAAAGTAATAAGAACAATAATATTGATAGATACAATAAATTTTTATTTTCATCTTGAGTTTTCTAAATTACATTTCATGATTGAAACAAAATTTGGAACACCATGTAATATGGTTTCAATGTATGCAGAGAGAATATTTAAGATAGTCATAAAACAAGAAAGGAAAAGAAAGGGAGGTGAGGTTCCTAATTTTCCTCTCAAACTGGTAAAGTGGTAAAATAATAGTGCAACCAATAATAAAAAATACTAAGAGATATACTTATAAACATTATAATTCATCAGACTAGAATTCAAAAAACAGTCTAAATAATCTAGAGAAAATAGGAAAAACATAGAGAAATAAAATTTTAAAAAATAAATGGCACACAAATTATAACATATCAATAATTACATTAATTGAAATTGGTCTAAAAAAAGAAAAAAAAGAAATAAAGGAAATAATGCAATTCACATTAGTATCAAAACAAATAATCAGATATTTGTAATTTATATTTCAAAAGAAGTTCAACGTCCAGTCACCAGAAACCACAAAACACACAAAAAGTCCACATTAGAGAAATATACAATATTAACACCGTTAATATGGCTGTCTCCTCAGATCCACAGAATTTACATAACTTCCACTAAAATCCAGGATAACTGGTTATATTTTACTTTCTTTTATTTTGTAAAATCTGACAAGCGTCTCTTAACATTTATTCAGAAATGCAAAAGACATAAAAAGTCATGATAAGTTTCATACTGTTTCTTTCTTAAATGTTTAATAAAATATCCCCCCCCCAAAAAAAAAAAAACAATCTGGGTCTAGAGTTAAGTTACCTTGCTTCTTTTTTTCATTTTTAAAAAGAAAAGACAAATCTGTAAAAGTTACGCTACCTAAATTCAAAACTTACGATAAATATACCATTGCTAAGGATATATTTTCTGATTAGTAGAAGAGAACAGAGAAAGGACAGGCTGCTTGACAGTAGCGATAGAACTAAATGTGTATCTGCAAAAAAAAAAGAGAAAGAAAGAAAGAAAGAAAGAAAGAAAGAAAGAAAGAAAGAAAGAAAGAAAGAAAGAAAGAAAGAAAGAAAGAAAGAAAGAAAGAAAATCTGAGACTCTTATATTACACCATACACAAGCATCACCTCAAAATGTATCATATCCCTAAATGTAAAAACCAAATAAAATCTCTGTGATCTTGCACTACACAAATATTTCTTTAAAAGTTAAGACTTATTTTTTTTTTAATTATAAATTTGACCTCATAATTTTAAAAAATTCTTCTTCAAAAGAAATGATTAGGAAAATGAATATTCAAATTAGATTGGGAGAAAATAAGTGCAAATCATACATATGATAATATAATTCAATGTAGATTATATAAAGAACCCTCATAAATAATTTAGTAATATAATAGCCAATTATAAAATGGACACTTCACCAAGAAGATATACAATTGGCCAATAAGTACATGAGCAAATGTTCAATGTCATTAGTAATTAAGAAAATGAAAATCACAATAATATATCCCTACATACCTACTAAAGCAGCTATAATCACACAACTGACAAACACAAGTGTTAGGGAATTGCGGGGGAAATGGGACTCTCACACAATATGGGGACAAATGAAAAATACAGTCATTTTGAAAGAAAGTCTGGCAATTTTTTAAAACACAACTTACCACAAAGCCTAGCAATTTCCCTCCAAGATATATACCCAGTGAGAGGGGAGTGAGAAACTTATGTGAACAGAGAGACTCATCTGTGAATATTCATAGGAGCTTTATTTATAACACTGGTTCATATGTGAGAAGCCTGGTCCCCAGTGTGGTGATATGAGAAGTGGTAGGATCTTTATGAAATGGAGCCTAGTGGGAAGATGTTGGGGGCATTGCACTCAGAAGACATTAATTTAGTTTATGTGGGACCCAGATTATTTCTCACAAGAGAGGACTGTTAAAAAAGATTAAGAATGGCCCATTCCCACTCTATGGATTCCTGTCTTTCCATGTGTTCTCTCCCTCCCACATGTGCTCCCACCAATGCTATATCCCATGAGGCTATATCCCATGAGTCAAGCAGTAGCCGGCACCATGCCCTTGAATTTCCAGAACTGTGAGCTAAATAAACCTCTTTTCTTGATACATTACCAACCTCAAGTATTTTATTATAGTGATAGAAAACATGTTAATACATTCCCAAATAAGTTGGGATCAAACCAAATATTCATCATAATTTAATCAAAAGTTAAATAAAATATGGTATATCCATACAATGGCATACTACTCAGCATGAAAAAGGTATAAATTACTGATATGGCAACAAGATGGGTGAACCTTAAAGTCATGATAAGTGAAAAGAACCAGACACAACATAATATAAAATATGTCATATGATTCCACTTACATGGAATTTCTAGAGAGAACAACTATAATGACAGAAAGCTGAAAAACAGTTACTTTAACTAGAGCTGGGAACTGACAATAAAAAGGCACAATGGAACATTTTTGGAAGAATAAAAGTGTTTTAAAAAATGGATTATGATCATGATTGTGCAACTATGCAAATTTACTAAAATAATTGAATTATATATTTACAATAAATGGGTTTCATGATATGTAAATTATAAAGCTAATAAATATTTAAAATAAAGAGCCAACCTATAATCATGTAATAACACTGTCTTTCATCTTTTCTCACTATCCTTTCACCAAATTCTTACTTATATTTCTTTATCATTAGGCTTTTCAAACAGTTTCTGTAAGTCTAGTATGATTTATTTCAGTATTTAGGTAATAGTTAAATAATGCTACAATTATTAAAAGAAAATCCATTTTCTTTTCCACATTCTCATTTCATGAAAGGTATTCTTTTGTATTTTTTTTTCAAGAAGCACTTTTTTGAAATTATATTACCTATTGTCTTCCTCTTTCAATTAATACTTGACTATGTTAAAAAAAAGCAAACCTATAAAAGATGAAATGGAAATATATCCATGATATGTAAATAATTTTTTTATTAAAATATTTTTTATTGGTTGTTCAAAACATTACATAACTCATGACATATCATCTTTCATACATTTGATTCAAGTGGGTTATGAACTCCCATTTTTACCCCAAATACAAGTTGCAGAATCACATCGGTTACATATCCACATTTTTCCATAATGCCATATTAGTGACTGTTGTATTCTGCTACCTTTCCTATCCCCTACTATCCCCCCTCCCCTCCCCTCTCATCTTCCCTCTCTACCCATTCAGCTGTTGTTCAATTCTCTCCCTTGTTTTTTTTTTAATTTTTTTAAAAAAATTGTTAATGGTGTTTGTCTCTGAGAGTAGAAGTACAGTTAGAGGAGAGAGTTTTCACTTTTTTGTGTAATTTTTATAGTTGTAGAATACTTACTGATTAATTATATTTTGAAATTTTGTTTCTATGGTTTCCCTTGTTGAAAAAACATGAACAAACATGATCTTTAACATTTTCCACTAACTTAAAACATGACAATAACCTTTTATATCCCATAAAAGTCTACTCCACAATGCTAAAATGACTGTCCCATTTGGTGAAATTCATCTCAAAAATGTATGATTCTTCTCTCCTGTTTGGGAAAGCAGACTTGTAATTTTGGACTCCATTTCTTACTATTTAGTATGTTCCTCAAATAAGAGATACACACAATTGTTGAAGATTTCCAATAAAGAAAAACATGAATTTTTTTTTCAAATCATATTGTAAATAAATATTAACTTGCTATATTGAACATCTCCTATGTGCTACAATATTTACATAACTCATCATTACAAAGCCCACTAAAAGACATATTTAGTATCTGCACTTCATAAAAATTCAGTGATTGCAGCATGGCCTCACAACAATGAGTCACAAAACTCTGGATTCAATCCTATCTCTACCACCTTTGTTCTGTGAATGAAAACAGGGTACAGAACACAATTCCAGCTGTTCCTTGCCTTGCTGTTCAGGTCTCCATAGCATTTACAGGCATGGCTTCTGCTGGCTGGAATGTCCTTCCAACTTGGCATGGAAATCATTGGATGGCAATTAAAACCAATAGCACTGAGGACAGGCTGCCTGAGTCCCGACAACCTGCTGAGTAGCTAACCCTGATTTAGCTAGGTAGCCACTATTACTCCCCCAGTCTTTCACTAACTTTACCTGAAAGCCTGGCTCTGCTACTTACTAGTCATATGTCTTCGGGAAGTCACACAAACCTGTTTCCTTGGTCGCAGAAAGCTGTTGCCTATATCTGCATCTCCCAATGATGCTACAAGAATTCAGCAGAACATGATGGGGTGAGCTCAACATCTGGCATTCAGTGCACAATAAACAGCAGCTTTTATTAGGGTAAACTGGCTGCCTCCAATCCTCATTGAACATGTGGGACCTCAATCAGTCACCAAGCCAGCCCTAACTTCTGCTTGCTGCCTGGCCCTGCTGGCCTCGGCGCCCACGGAGTGCACACCTGGTGTGGGTAAGCCCATGTGCACAAGCTTGTGGTGAGTCAAAAGAGGAAGTGGGTGAAAAAATGTAGATGACTCAACACAACTCCAAATCTCTGACAGCTCTGGAGCAGAAACAGGCACAAGAGGTGGTGTTCACAGAGCTACCTGGTCCCGTCCCTATCACTCCTGCACTGATCTCACGGCCTTTCTGACACTGTTTCTGGAGGGTAAGACATACTGCCTAGGTGAGGGTCACAGGATTCAAAGAACCTGAAAGCCCTGTGCAACCTGTATGACTTGGTAGGAAACATTCAGCACAGAAAATTACTCAGAGTCTTATTATTTCCATAGGATATTTTTATGTACAAAGCACAGCATGCTATGTATTACGTAAGCACATGTAAAAGCAATAGGCAAGAATAGCATTAGAATATTGCATGGATTCAAATCCGAGGACCAAGGAATATGTTTTCTTCTATTTTATGAATGCCCTCTGAAGACCTACGGAGTTCTATATTCGAATCATTGCTTTTCAGTCACAAAGGCTTAGTGACTCCACCTCTAAATTACAGACCATTCATGAGGAACTAAAAAAAATAATGGTGATATACATTTAAACCTGATTTGTCTAGGTGGCCACTGTTACTTCCCCAGCTTTACACTAACTTTACAAACTTAAGTACTATATCTTAATAAATCAAAACACTTATGGAAAATGTCTTACAGTCATTTTTATCCATAGCTAAGGGCCACTCCCATATCCTATCCTTCCTCAACCATCTAAGCCACCCCAGAAAGATGGCTGTCAGGGTCACACTACCCAGAAGTTCTCTGGAGCTTGACCCGGTGACCTGAGGATTTTTATTTATATTCTTATTAATGGGAAAAGAAAGCAGCTTAGTAAACTCACCCCCAACAACTTGGCATCAAGAGAATTTCCCTGGCTAGAGAGAAAGCACATTGCTCTTCTAAAGAATTTCCAGAGAAGGAGATTTCTGCAAACTCATTTGGTAACCTGGTCCATGTCTAACAACTGTCAACTCGTAGCTCTGGGGCAGCAAACAAATATTTGGGGAAAGGATTGTGCATCTCTTTGTTCTTTCTGTGGGAACTGGTTCAATCCTGCATGTGTTTTGAATCAGCAAACTCTGCCATATTGGGTGGGGAGGTAGTGTCTCTTAGAAACCTTCCAAACTGAGAACCAGAAGGTCACATGCATACCTGGTTTTATTTTTAGCTCTATTTAGAGCAAGGGTCAAATCCTATGCCTCTCAGACAGAATCCAGCTTGCAACACATGTCTTTATGGCTGGTACTGTATTCCTTTAAATATGGATTTGAATGCCTTTGTCAGCTTCAGGGCCAGGCGTGGAGTTATGCAATCCCCATTCCCTGGGCTCCATCCTTCTTTGTTGCCTACACACTTAAACCCTCACTTAGTCAGTCCTCAGAAAATATAATGAAGCCCCTTCTAAGGTCCAGCTATGCTCTCTTCTAGGTATTTGGGAAACAATGGAGAGAAACACATTTTTTTTAAAAAAATCCTTGGTTTTTTGGATATTACATTTTAGTGAGGCTAGACAATAGCCAATAAATCATCTAAACTATGTAGTATAGAAGTAATATACCAGAAAGCGTTGATCAGAGGAATCATGAGTGCCAGAGAAGGGAGCGTGGTCCCTAAGAAGATGAGATTTAAGGAAGACCTTGAAGGATCAAGGAGAAGGCCTTGTGAAAACCTGTGGAGGAGTGATCCCACCAGGGGAAGAGCCACTGCAAAGCCCAAAATTGTACAATTGACATGCACAATCCATGTCCCAAAGTGAGGTGGGAAAAGCAAGGAAGACTAACAGGGCTTATGCAGGGTACCTGTTACAGGGAAGGTCGTGCTGGCAATCAACTGTGCAAAACCTACTCTAGTGACTGGAGAAACGAGGAAATCCCATCCCAAGCTAATACCTACACAGCCTGTGAGCTTAGGTGTGGTATTATCCCTGGATGGTAAGGCAAAGAAACCAAGGTCAAAGCCTTCCGTTTATATCAGCAACCCCATGTTCTTCAAAAATTGAAACTGACATTGCCTCAATCCCCTTCTTCACTGTCACCAAGTCCCAGGAGACCTTCCTTCCCAGAGCCTCTCAGGGTCACCCCTCCCTGCCTCTCTCTGCCAGTGCTCTAGTCCAGGTGTGCTAGGGGAAGGCAGGGTGAGTGTGCAGGCAGGGGAATGGATCAGTGTGCAGGTCTGAGGATGAAGTGGGTGGCTAGAGCCCAGAGAGCCTGGAGAAGCATCGGGACATGAACAGGACAACAGGTCAGGGGCAGATAGGAAGCATCCTCCAGGCAGGTCCCATATTTTACTTCTAGCCGACATTAGTGTGATGCTCTCAAGGCACTGTAAGCAAAAGAGCAATATGATCAATTTCGCATTCAAGAAAAAGAGTCACTCCAGTTGTCAAGAAAAGATCATCGAAGGGAAAAGAAATACAAGGACATCAGCAGCCTTAAAATAGTCTAGGCAAAAAATAAAGGTCTATGGCGCTGGAGGTGAAGAAAATGCATAGATTTGACCAGTCTGGGTCCAGGATTGTCAAATACTATCTGAGTGACCTTGGGAGAGTCACTTAACCATCTGGCTCTCAGTTTTTCTTTTCACCTATAAAGGGAAACAACAATAAATACTTAACTTGTAAAGATGGTCAAATGTGGTCAAATAGATAATGGATATGAAGATGCTCTGTAAACTTTAATAATTCTATGAATGTACAAAGTTAATGTTATTGCTCAACCCCATGTGGATTCCTCTCTCTTCTGCCCCCTTCTTCCCACAACCATTTCTCATGTAGCAGGTACCAACCCAGAACAAATGGCACCTCACTAGCTTCATATGTATTTTTGCTTTTGTTTTCCATGCAAATAAAAGCTGTTTAATCTGTAGGAGCAGAAAACGTCTTGTATACTTTTCCCATATAGGTACCAGGACGTAAGAAGAATTAAGTGCATAGTAGGTACTCAAAAAAATGTTTGCAGATTAAATAAAAATATGATACCCAACAAATGTCTGATGGCTAAATGATTCTTCCAGCTTATCTTTTCCTTCTTCCTAAAGGAAATTCAATCCTATTCATACATTAACTTTGCAATGTCCCCTGCCTTGTTGGAATGATTAAGATTTGTGGTTCCAAAAAGGCAGATTTTAAAATCAAGGACTAATACATGTTCTCCAGGACTTGCATGTTTCTACAGAACTTTTTAGGTGTGCTAGATATGGGCCCAATAAAGACCTGCCAACTTTAGGGGCACACATCTCATACATGAGCACACAGCCAGGACAAGGCAGTGTAGTCTAGCATGGCTGCACCTCAGCTCAGGCGCCCCACCCTGCAGCAAGTCCAGCAAGTTTCAGGTTGGCCTATGCAATTCCCAGGCATGCATCATGCAAGTGGATGCAGCTGGAGAGACAGACAAGGGGCAGTGGTGACTAGAGCAGCACCCAGCACTGGCTCTTACTCCTTATGAGAACTCTGCTGGCTACTGAACTTTTTCAAAGCCCTTTTATTTCTCACCTTTAAGACAAAGAATAAAAGCTACTTCAAAAGATACTTGTAAAGATAAAATGAAGTGATGGGTATAAAGGACCCAGCATAGTATCTGGAACATAATTAATGAGCAACGAATATAAGCTGTCCTTATTGTCATCATAATAGTATCAACAATATCACCATTATCATCATCATCATCATCATCATCATCATAACTGAGGGAGAAAAATCACCTCCCACAAAGTGAACACCCTAGGGAACCAGAAGTAAACAATTGCCCTCAACTTGCTGGAGTCCAAGAGAAAGAGAAGACAGGTCAGGATGTACTAGGCCACCCTTTGCCCTAAGACAGAGCTTCTCAAAATCTTATACAGAAGGAGCCCCAAACAGAGAGAAATAGGTGAATATTCCCAAGAGTGTCTCCTTCTTGGACTTCTGACTACTCCAGATTTTATCTCAGAAATTCATTCTTTTGTTTGTTTGTTTGTTCTGGGGATTGATCTGGGGTGTTGATGGCTGAGTTACTTCATTCTATTCTCCTCCACAATCTACTCACCACAATAGGAAACACAGTGATTGCTCATTTCCAGACACTCTTATGGTATTTTATATGCATTAATTCATTGAATCCTCACAATAACTCTATGGAGGTTACTATTACCAGTCTCATTTCATAGGTAAGCTAACTGAGGTAAGAAACATGAAGTATTGTCTAAGATCACAGGCTCACAACTGTTGGAACGAGGATGTCAATCTGGGTGGTCTGGCTCAGAATGTATGTCCTGTGGCATGCTACTTCATACCAGCCATGATGTCCCCATAGATGTGGCATGCTTATCCTGTGGCTTCTGGCATCTGGTCACAAACCCATGTGAGGGAAATGGCCAAGAACCAAAAGCTGTACTCAGGTTGCCGTTGCAAGATGCAATCACGAAGGACAAATGCCCCAGCACTTATGGGGCTGACGGGCTCTAGCCGATGATGAGTTGGCCGCCAGCTACCATTAAACCAAGCTGTACTTAGAGTAGACCTTTTGTAAAGGAGCTTTTCATCAGGGGATTATATTTTCTTCTTGACTATTTCCTTAATGGAAAGAAAACTATATGTTAGAAGAACAAAGGAGACCCAAGGGCAAAAAGCAGAAGACTCTCACCAAGGCGGGGGTGAGGAGGAAGGGTGGAGAGGACAATTAAACAAGCAGAAGATAAGATGCCCCTCTTCCATTCCTTATAATGCTCTTGTGCTGCCCTCCCCCTCCTCTCTCTGCCTTCTTCTCCAGGGGCACTAACAGCAGCCCAGAGCTCATGAAAATTTAAAAAGACTGATCGATATGGACAGAATGGTGAATTGTCCATCTGCAAATTACCAAGCACCTCATGAATATTTAAGGAAGCTAACTAGGAACAGGGATAAGAAGGAATCCAGGACTTTATTCTTCCATCTGGGGGGTCGGGGGTAAGATAAAAGGAAGTCTGATATTCCTGATTACCAGTATATAAAGTCAAACCAACAAGTGAAACTTTAAATGTGAACAAGTGCTGTCCAGCATCAATTCCTTCACCAAGCCAGCATGCTCAATACAATCCAAGACCACTCAAGATGAACATCTATCTAACACATATCAGAGCTGCTCTGGTTTGACCCAATCTCCTTGCCCTCTCAGAACATACCATGTTTTCATGCCACCATGCCTTGTACATGCTCTGAACCAAATGCAGTTCCTCGCACTTATCCACTTGGGAGGCAGGAGAATCCATTACAGTGCAGCCTGCTTAGGTTCCTGTCTTGTTTCTACTACTTACCAAATACATGAACTTAGGTAGTTACCTCACTTTCTGCACCTGCATTTCTTCTTGATTGAAAATCAAACGGGGTTAGCAAAACACTAACTAGTTCAGGAATGTCGTGAGGTTTCCACCTCACAATACATGTTAACGCATTTTACACCCAAAAGCACAGTAGAGATCAACTACGATCCTCAGTGGCTTCTTCCACATCTGGTCACATCTCGAGCTTCCTCGTCCTCTCCTCTCTTCCCAGAGTCCACTCCGGGTTAGCTCTGGCCATTGTTACTTGGCTCCTGACACTTATCACATCATATTTCAGCTGTGTTATCAGTCTCTGCCACTACACTGTGAGCTTCCGGGAGGCAAAGTCTATGTGCGGCTCAGCTCTGCATCTCCAGGTACCCCAACAGAGTCCATGGCATCATGTGGACACTCAGTGTAGGAGCAGGTGCTAGGAGAGGACGCCACAGCTTTACCCATACCTTTGTGACAACACAGCACGCAGCCCAGATGTCTTCAGAGGATTGCTCGTGGTGGTTGAACTGAGGCTCCCACTTCTTAATCGGTTGGTCTGCGAAGGCCAAAAGGACCCCTCTCTGGTCGACGAGAGCAGCACGGACGCTGCCTGTTCCAACATCCACGCCCACGTAGTAGCTCCGTGGCTCCTCTTCTCCAGACATTGTGCTCCCTCCACCTGCAGTGAGCAAGTGCAAACACAACATGAGGACCAATCCACAAAGACCACCACCAAAATTCTTCTGTGGCTATGTAAGCAGCGGCCATTTACTATGGACTTGTCCAACAGAAGTTTCTAGACACACAAAGCTAAGTAGTTGGTGAACAAGTCAGACACAGCCTCAGATATGGCATTTAGATTCTTTGAAAGGGGTCACATGAAGCACTTAGCTACCTAACTAAGCAAACCTATGACAAGTGTGATAAGAGCAAAGAGAGGGTGGTAGGAGAACTTAGAATCTGGATGCAATAGAGAAGAACTTGTTCTCAGTGAAGCTAAATCAACAGGACAGTTCCTGTGGTACTAAAAAGGAACCTTTCCTATCAAATCTGTCTAGTCACTCAACAAATTAGCTACTGAGTATCTATTATGCACCAGGCAGTGTGAAAGGTGCTTCCCTCTATGCCTCACTATGACTCTAGAAGGGAAGCATATTTAAATCTCTAGCGAACAGGTGATCAAGGTGAGACTTCAAGAGGAATGTTACTTTATGCTTCATGCTAGGTCCATGCCCTCACAAACAGTAAAAGTACATTATTGCAATCATAAAACATTACATTGATAAGAAAACAGGTCTCTGAGAAGTGAAGGAATTTACCCAGCCTCACACGGAGGCAGCCTGGACCCAAAGTCCCACATCTGTGCAAACCCAAGTTTCAGACACTTTCCTTTCCTTCTTAAAAGCTTCTATCAGTTTGCAGAAGAGGCAAATATATTGCAGTCGGTCATGAAGTGACTAGGAATTGGGAAGCAGTCCCTGGGGGAGACAAGATTAGGAATTTGTTAGACAATCTGTTTTCCTTACAGACCCCTGATGAGTTACAAGGAAATCTGACCAGAAAACACTCAGGAATTTCTTGGCCCTGGTGGCTGTTCTCATTCCCCTTGGTCAGATTAGCCTGAGATACACAGAAATCTCCAAGGGCCTTTCATTTTCCAGACTGGCCTTTCATAGAGTGCAGCAAGCTCCCGAGATGACCGGCCGGTGCACATTCCACAGCTCCCCAGGTGAGCTTGGCACTGGAGTCCAATTTCAACCTGTGAAGCCACTCAGTGCCCTTCAACTTCAGAAAGATAATGTTTCCTTGGCCAAGACACTCGTGGGGATTCTAAAACAAAGTCAGCCAGCAGATGTTCAGTTACTGCTTCCTGGATATTTATCCCAATTAAGAAAAAAAGAAAGGAAGGAAGGAAAAAGCCAACTTCATGTAATAGTGATTGCTTCTGACTTAATCACACAAAAAACGAACTTATTGATTTCTACATTCTCTGCTCCTTGCTCAGTGTCTGGCATATAATTGGTTTTCAATAATTACTTACTGAATAACTGAATCAGTGAATCAATGAAAAACAAGGATGAGCAGGGTCATGTTTTAATAGTTTGAATTCCTAAGTTTGTGTTTATACAGTCATCTGTCATTTAACAATAGGAACAAGGTCTAAGAAATGTGTTGGGTGATTTCATTGTTGTGTATACATCATAAAGTGCAAACTTAACCAAACTTAAATGGCATAGCCTGCCATATGCCCAGGCTGGGTGGCATACCACTGTCCTGCATGCAGCCTGTCATTTATCAAATCACTGCTCTGCAGCACCTGAATGTATATACTACTGCTTTCCTTATTCAAATCTCTCTATGCCTTATTCACCTAATTAGCCAATATTTCTTGAGTGCTTACAACTACATTTTACTAATTCTAAACTACTAATTTTTTAATACATTTATTTTATTTATTTATGTGAGGTGATGAGGATCGAACCCAGGGCCTCACACATGCTAGGTGAGTGCTCTACCACTGACCACAACCCCAGCCCAAAACTACTAATTTTTTTTTCACATTTAACATCCATGAAATCAGAATGAATCCTGTAACTATCAGCATCTTACAATCAATTGGTAGTTTTTTTTTTCTTTCTCTGTGGTATATGAAACAATGTATCTTGCAGTCAGTGACTTCTGAGACTCAAAGAAATGCTGGCTGCACCAGGCACTGGACACCCTGCTAAGGATACAGTCACTGACAAAATATGGAGGGTGTCTTGGCTCAGAGATTCCTCAGTTTCTTTATCTACAAACAGGAGGAAGACTGACCCAGCTAGCTTGTCCACCTTCCCTCTACCAACTACATACATCTTACTTTACTCAGGATTCCCTCTCTTGGATTCCCACTGTCTCCATTGCAAAGGTCCCCAGGGAGCTGCTCCTGAACTGATCCTAGTATGCCAAGAACTCTCATGCCCAAGATCCCAGCCTTTCTCAGTATGTTCTGCTGTCTTCTGATACTCCTGCACTCTTAGCCAGGGATCTCCACTAGGGGCCCATGAATACTGTGTCTGAGGCTGGCTAACTCAGACACGCTGCCCATCTTGAAAGTCTGACCCCCTCCACAACCTAGGTTACCTCTATTTCTATAATGCACCATCAAAGTTCCTCCAAGAAAAGACTCAACCTTACAGGAACAAGGGCACCAGACCCTCCTAGCAGTGTTCCCACAAATCCCCCAGGTCATGTTTTTCTAAGAAAAAAGATCCTAATTAAATCTTTCAGGCTCACCATTTTCCCCACTACTATAATTTTAAGTAATCTCATTCTGATTGTTTCTACACCTGGAACCTGAAAACAGGGAGGTTCAAGCCCTTGGGCAGCTTCCCTGAAATCCCACCATAAGTTACAAAAACACTGCCAGAGGATTTTTTGCAATGCAAATCCCTTGTTCTCCCCTTCTCTGCCCTTTGTCCTTGGGTCACAAGCACTGTCTGCTGTGTCCTGGACTCCAAACCATTTAACCAGTACCTCTAAGTCACAAAAGAAAGTAACCGAAAAAAGGAAAATGTTATTCCCTTTTCTAGTTTGTTTTGAAGAGAAAAGGATTAGGATCCTCATTGTGTCAAACATTTCCACACATGTGTTCACCGCATGCAGGGAACCCAATCAGGAAGGCAAACCTATCACCATTCTATACACCAGTGGAGTGAGAGCAGTTTGTCCAAAGTCACACAAACAGTACACAGCAAGACCAGGATCTCAACTCCAGTTTCTGAGGGTAAGTCTGGGACTCTTTCCACAACACCAAGCTGAAACTGAAAATCAAATCCTTTGGTGACATAACAACACCAACAACAAATATAGCAAGAACTCATATTTATTGAACTTTGCTCTGTAAATCACCCACACGACTTCACAATTTTGATTGACTCTTTGACTACCCTTATAGGGCTCCCAGGAGGAGCCCATTTCCAGTTAAGTGAACTGAGGTTCTCAGAGATGAAGCTAGTTGAGGTCACACAGCACAGAGGCCTAGGATTCCAGGCCACGGTGGTGTGACTCCGAAGCCCCTTTATAAATGCGGAGAGTCAGAAATTTGGTTCCATTTTCTTCTTTTTAGGTATGAATGAATACTAAAAAGAAAAAAAGCTGTCAGGGATAAAGTAAGAGTGGTCAGGCAGAGAGAAACAAAGACACAGACTGTGGACAGCCAAGAGAAAGTAAAATACTAAGGGAAATTCAAGCTGTTCAGCACATGAATCCTGAGACATACCTCACTCCTCAGTCTACCAGACGTCCCAAAGAGCTGACATGGCTCTCTTCCCGGGGACCCAGCAGGGGCTGTGCTGACTTTGAGCCCCTATTTATGATCAAAAAACAGCTCTGTATGATAAATATTTAAACGGTTCATTAAATAATGGCCTGTATAAATATTATTAGAAATGTGCCACAGGAAACCACAAACTTCGCAGCTGATTCTTCATTGAATGTGCAAGCTGTTCAAATGCTGTTTCAGAAAAGGAAAGAGGGACCTGGAAATTAAGGCCCTTCTTTGCAAAACTGTCTCAGGAATCCTCAGAAGGGGGTAAACATTACAAATACACTGCTAAACACCCACCACCTGGGGACTGTTTCTTCCTTTTATCCCCCTAAATAACCTAGTAGCCATCAGATCTTCCCCCAGGATTACATCCTTCCAAAGTGGGTGAGCTCACCTTACCTTGGATCCTATTTCTTAAAGGGTCACTCCTCCAGGATGGATTTTGTTGGTGATAGTGTCTACAGAAGCAGTGTCCCAGGAATCAGGAGGAATTCAAAACTCTTTCAACTTTGACCTTTGGACTCTGCTGGTGGTAACTCATACACTGGAGCCTCACACATTTATTTATTATTTGGTTATACTGTAACCAGAGATTGGAAAGATTGGGAAGACAAAGAGAAGCAACAAGCCTGCCCACTTCATTCTCCATAACTGAAAGCATTAATTACCTCTTTAAACAAATCTCACTGCTCTAAAATGGTGAGCTGGGATGCAAGGGAAAGAGTTAATTTGGTGACAATAAGTGCTTCTCCATTGGCTCTACCTGCAATACACACAGCAGAAAAGAAGTGGCTTGCTAACAGGTAGATTTCCTCTTAAAGTGAAAGGCCGCTGGCCCCCTTCTCAATCCTCCCTAAGACTTTCAGTTTGGGAGAGAGATTTTTACAAATTGTCAGGTTCTCAATGCTGATTCCAAAGAAATCCAAACACATGCTGAGTTCCCCAAACTTGTGGAGTCTGTAGCAACTACACAAGACATCTCCCATCCAGACATAGCTGTGGCCTGGTATGGACTGTGTGTGGCAGTACGAGCATACTTCTGGTCAAATTTGGGGTGACCAGTACATTTTCTGGCATTGCAAGAAAGGAAGGGAATAGCAGTGAAACAATCCCAAACAGCTGCTGAGAAGCTGAACCTGAACCTTATCTAGGCAAGGGAGCTAGACAATATTTTACTCATCACTGATGTCTGGCACTCATGTCTAACAGAAGACCTGGCCTGTGGCAGATCAAGAGCAAGTAAAAGAGTCTGATAAGGAGAATAAGAGGTGGGAGGGAAAAGAAAATACAGTGGGGAGAGGGAATGCAGGAAAGGGGGGAGAGGGCAAAGAGGAAACTGAACTACAGCAAGGAAAAGATTGCATGATTCAGAGAATAAGAAGTAGAAACTCCTTGATTTGGGTGAATGGGAAGAAGGGAAAGAAAGGAAAGAGAGAAGGAAAGAAAAAGAAGACATTTTTTTTAATCCAACAAATATTACCCACCAAATTCTTCCTGCCCAGGAAAAGTCCATAATGCAGAGAAGGAACAGATAATGAAACTGACAGTTCTCAGAGACTCAGAAGAAAATCCAAATGTCAAACAAACAAACAGAAACCACACCAACAAACCCCCTTCTCTACTCTGAGGGTTTCCCACTCACATCTGGAGACCTCTGCTTCCAATGACAAATCACCTCCTGACACCACAATCCTCTAATATGTATTATTTTTTCCTGGGTGTTCTTACCATATCTAAAAGCTTGATTTCCAATAAACAAATATGAAGTGCCTTCTCTAAGCCAGGAGACTGGGAAAAAGGAGCAAAAAATATATGATCTCTTATTTTTTTAAGAGTTGACAGTCAGATATTGCTAGGGTCTGAATGTTTGTGTTTCCCCAAAATTCATGTGTTGATAGTATTGAGGTGGCGCCTTTGGGAGCTGATTAGGTCATAAGAGAAGCGCTTTTAGGAGTGGTGTAAGCACCATTATGAAAGAGGTCTGAGAGAACTCCTTGTTCCCTCCACCATGTGTGGACACAGAGAAGTCAGCAACCCAGAAGACAGTCCTCACCAGATACCAAATGTACAAAGCCTTGACCTTGGGCTTCCCAGCCTCCAGAACCGTGAGAATGAATACCACCCACTTCATG
The DNA here is from genome assembly GCF_045843805.1 of Urocitellus parryii. Lineage (NCBI taxonomy): Eukaryota > Metazoa > Chordata > Mammalia > Rodentia > Sciuridae > Urocitellus > Urocitellus parryii. The sequence goes on along the minus strand of NC_135541.1, from coordinate 41,724,014 downwards.
TATTCTGTCATAACAGCCTAAACAGAGTGAGATAAATGTGAAGATCTGAATTTTAAACTGGGCATGGTGGCTCATGCCCATAATCCCAGTGGCTCAGGGGCTGAGGCAGGAAGATAGCAAGTTCAAAGCCAGCCTCAGCAACCACAAGGCACTAAGCAACTCAGTGAGACCCTGTCTCTAAATAAAAAACAAAATAGGTCTGGGAATGTGGCTCATTAGTTGAGTATCCCTGAATTCAATCCCCTTACCCAACCCTGAAGAAAGACCTGAATTTAAAAATCGAAGGGTGATTCCTTATTTCCAGGATACCTACTTCAAGCCAAACCTAATGCACCAAGTAAAATTGCATATAGTGGACAGCGGCTTCATGTTGGCATGGCCATCTACATTTTAGGGACCAAAGCACCCTGTCCCAGCTCTACCTTTCTTGACAGAACGTAGTTAGTCAACGATGGGACCACTTCACTGTTACAACAGTTCTAATCAACCAGATCAGAACCTGATATTTTTCAAGGCTTTTTAATTTTGTTTTGTTTTTATACTGGGGATTGAACCTTGGGGCACTTTACCACTGAGCTACTTTCCAGCCCTTTTATTATTATTATTATTTATTTTGAGACAAGGTCTCATTAAGTTACTTAGGGTCTACCTAAATTGCTGAGGCTGGCTTTCAATTTGTAATCCTTCTGCCTCAGCCTTCAAAGGTGCTGAGATTACAGGCATGTGCCACCACTTCTGACCTATTTGGGGGCGTTTTATGATCTGTACTGAGCCTATTTCTAAGAATAAATGTAAGGCAGCTAGACAAAGGGTAAGGTGTTAAATCAATAAGACAGTAGAAAAATTGGCTATTTTTAAAATTTTTAAGTTGGATCCCAAAAGAAAAATCAAATTTCCCTAAATCCCCATGTCTGCCTCATAAAGTGGGAGCCACAGGGATCAAAACTAATCCAGCCCTGGATGGGTGGTGATCCAGTCTTGTTTGGTGGCCAAAAATAACACCTTCCAAGAGCCACACTTGCAACAGAGAAACAGCAAAACAGAGAAGATACAAAATTAACTATGGCTGTGGTCAAATGCACAACACAGTTCCTAAGGAAATCACAAATGAAAACCCCTCTCCTCAGAAGAAAGCCCAGACTCCGCCAACAAACATCCCCTTTGAGCTCATTCGACTCTGGATCACTCACACCTTCTTCCATGAAAACCTTGTTGACTCCCTCCCATCTCTTCTGTCCATTCCTTGGGTTCCAACAACAACAAAAAAAACTCCTTGCTTTTCCTAATGCCTGTTTTGTTGCCCTCCCAAGGCCCTCCCGTTGCAAAGAATGGGAGAGGGGAGTCCATGTTGATAACACTCACAGTGATATATGTTGTTCTACACTTGAAGAAGCTGAAATGTTGACAGGATCAATCTCTTGCTGATGGTCACAAAGCCTAGAGAAGGAAGAGGCGATATATAAATTTACATTTGTCCCAACCATTGTCAAACTCTACCTACCATCCCTGAAATGATGAGGACTTCCACACTAACCAAGGTGCCTTCATCCTGGACACACTCGGAACGATATTTCCAGTCCATTAATCCTGTGAAACCTTCTCAGACAAACTTTAGAAAAGTCTCCCCGATGCTCTGATTAATAAAGATCACCTTTTGTCTCAATAAATCCTATAGCCTTGTACAGGCAAGCACATGTAATGTAACATAGTAATAAGGGATTACTGGATGGTGGAGGAGGGGACTATTAATGTATAGAATAGTCAAATATCTATTAAAATAAAAAGACCCTAAGGATTCTCTCTTTCTGGAGAGTCTAGAAGCACTATAGCTTGTGGCTGATGCACCACCCTCCTCTTTGGAGCAGTCTTTCCCCATAGCAACAAGTCCCACTTGCACAGGAAGGAAGAGAAAGGAAGACAAAAAGGGAGTTCACCCAGATGAGCATCACTGAACCCCAACCGCATCAGTCTATCTTTCAAACCCAATGGACCTCCTTGAGTTCATCAAAAGCCAAGGTTTGGATTTGATGTTTTCCCACTCTCAGAATCAGAAAAATGTTAGAAAGGGCACAGGATGAGGCTGATGTCTCCTAATTCCACATGCAAAGCTATTTAATTTTAATCCCTTATATGCCCATTATAAAGTTACACCCATACAGAAAATTATATGCAAACCTAGTGATTTATTCTTACATGGATTTCTCTTTTTAAACTGAACTGTTGACCCTTCTTTGAGTTCTGAATAATTTAAGTATATATGTAGTCTCTCCCCCATTGCTTTCCTCTTTAAGAGACTGCTGTTGATTTGCTAACATAATTAACTATGAAATGATTCTTTACAGAACTAACCAGACTTTCAAAGCAATGCCATTATCATTAGCATATTGGCTGAAATCCATAGATTTTCCCAGAAATTCACTCAAATTAAAACAACAGAAGGACCCACCCACCTAAAGTAGACTGCCCTCAGATGTCAGCAAACTTAGGAAGGATTCAGGGTCCCATCAGGTAAAGCCACCAAGTATGTTCTTTGAGAGATCTTGCAAAACTCCTTCCTCAAAGACAATACCAATCCAGGTGCATGAGGTTTTTGGTTATTCTTGTGTTTACCTGTTTATGAAACATGACCAGGTGGCTTTAAAGCCCAAGATGAAAGAAAGGGCTTAAGAAGGAGCTGTTTGAAGACTAAACATTAGACTTGGGGAACTAAGACAAGATACCCTGCCATTCCACAAAAGGCTCTATCGAAACTTTGACACACCAAAGTATAAACTTAAAGAACACCAATGCTACTTCTCAAAATAAAGCCCCAAATCTTTTTTTTGGCCCATGAAAACCTCTAAGTTCTGATACTATCTGCCCACAGTCAATACCCGTGCCCTGACCTCCCTCCCCGTATCAGCACCCTATGCCCCAACACTGCAAAACTGCCAGCACCCTTCAAAGAGAGGTCTGGTGCTTTCTTCCATATTGTTATTTCTCTTGTAATGCAACGAATATAACCTACAGTTCACAGGAAGTCAAATACAAGGAAAATGTGAATCTTCAGCTTCCCAAATAATGCAGGGACCATAAATCAAAACAATACTCAGATATAATTTTACACTTAACTAAAATTGAAATTTTTTTAACAATCTGACTTTTTAAAATGTTTTATTTTATTTTTTTAGTTGTAGTTGGACACAATACCTTTATGTATTTATTTTTTATGAGGTGCTGAAGATGGAACCCAGGGGCTTGCACATGCTAGGCAAGCGCTCTACCGCTGAGCCACAACCTCAGCCCCTAAAATTGACACTTTGATGATATCTTACTTTTGGTACCCTTAATATGACCCCACATGTATTATTTTTTAAAAAGAATATGGTCTCAGTGATTCTCAAAAGTTTGGTTTCAGAAAAAAATCAGCATCAGTATCACCAGGCAACAGGCTAGAAACACAAATTCTCAGGCTGCAGTCCAGGTGATCTGAGAGATGCTAAAGTGTGAGAACCATGGTATTGTATAAAGACTAACCTGTAAGACACAGGAAAAATATACAAAAACCCACTTACTGCAGTGCCAGGAAAAATAAATGTAGTGGGGTTTGGAGGGCATTTAACTTCTGCACTCTGCTGTCTGAATTTTCGCCCTGAGCAGCTTACTGTAAGGTCTTCCTGTACTGAGTTCAAAAGGGCACTGCATCGCTTCTACCTTCTCATCTTAATTTTTCTCCCACAGGATCATCTGAACAGCCTTTCCCCCCTCTACATGGATGGTCCCTTCCACTGTTTTGAGGTGACCCTCATGACCTGCTGTTGATGCTTTTTCCTCTATGCTATTTTTAGTTCCTCTAACTGTTCTCCATGCCATGGCATTTCTCTAAAATAAAAAGAGAGAAAAGAGGGAAGGTACAGCTAATGTATTTAACTAGGATATTTTCGGCCCCCCACATTTCCACATGACACCATGGAGATGAGGTATGCTAGGCTAGTGCATGCAGTAAGCACACAGTAGGTCTCCTCCTTTTTGCTACTTTGCTGGAGGCTCTCTAGATGCAACCCAGGCAGGGACTTGTCAATGGCTCTTCCAGCCCAGCATCACACATAGCCAACAAGAACATGTATGCTTGAGGAGAGAAGTAAAGGCAGCCTGGGTGTCTTGAAGGAGGGCTTTGAAGGGATCCTATTCAAGTACTCTCCCTTAAGAGTTCACTAGAAGGTAGTGGTTTCTGTACTTTAACAATAAGTACTTTCCCATGGATCCAAATGTTTCTTGGACTTTAAGTTTGCCATTATTACTGGTGCTTATCTCATAATCCTTTCCTAACACCTTCAAATAGTCTATTCAAAATAGTTTATTCAAAATTCTAGTGGAAGGCTTCTGCTTCTAGCCAAGGCAGAGTAATAGGAACCATATTTCCATCACCACCAGTACTTTTTTAAAAAAAGGAAAAATATAGGAAATAAATGTGTCTTAGACGTTGAACATCAGGCAACAAATACAGTTATCCCAAAGAAATAAGAAGAAAGAAACTGAGATAAATCCTGCAATGTTCAAGGGGAATGCCTAGAAAATGTCCTCAGACAAGGCACAGGACAAGCCCAGCAGTCTCCCTACATTGAGGAGACAGAGCTGGAAGTCAATGGAAGACAGAAGGCTAGAGTCTTTGGGTAGAGCACAAGGAGAGAGTGGCACAGAGAGAATTTCAGAGAACTGCAAAGGGTACTTACTGCTCAAGCATTGAGGAGAGCACCAATCACTGTACACATGTGAGGAACCTGAGGCAGAACACCAGGAAACATGGGAGGGAACAGTCAGCAGGCTCCACATAGAGCTGGAAACAGACCTTTCCCAGCAGTCAAACTAGAAAACTTCACAATGCACAGGGTCAAATGCAAACGGGATATTCTGCGGTGGCAAGTACCCTAGATGAACACTGCTCTCATCCCCAAGGAGGCTTAAAGCAAGACCAAATGGATCAAACTGTTTCCAAATAGCTTGCACATGCCCCACAACAAAGCTCAAGTGTATTTACAAAAATACCCAGCACCAACAAGATAAAATACAGTGTCTACCATCAAAAATACAAAGCAGAGGAGAAAACTATCCAAAATAGAAAAATAAATGACATACTAGATAGAATTAGTAGATGCAGATATTTAAGACAGCTTGTTCAAAAATGAGTTCAAAAATCTAGAGGACAATCTGAACTTAAAAGTTCAGACAGGAAAGATAAAGAAAACTCTAGTTGAAATTCTAGAAGTGAAAAATGACTGCAAAGACAAATTAATTTTTTATTAGGCAATACAGAAAAAAACTGACCTTAAAGACATAGTAATAGAAACTATCTGAAATGTTAAGGGTTACAATAACATGTGAAGGCAGACTCTGATAAGTTAAGAGTGTGTACTATAAACACTGAAGCAAAAACTAAAACAATGCCCCGTGGAGGAATATCTAATAGACCAATGAAGGGCATAAAATGGAAACACTAGGGGCTGGGGTTATGACTCAGCAGTAATGTGCTTGCAGGGTTTGAACCTTAGCACCCCCCACACACACAAAAATAAACTAGAAAACTATTGTGTCAAACTACAATTAAGAAAAGAAACTAAACTAAACTAAGGCAGAAAAGCTAGGGAAAGGGAATAAAGAATAAATAGAACAAATAGGAAACTTAAATCAGCAAGGTGGTGTATTTGAACAAAATCATATCAATAATTATATTGAATAAATATAGTTAAACACCCCAATTAAAAGATAGAGACTATTAGTCCTTGGTTTGTTATTTAAACTAATTAAGTACTGCCTATAAAACCCCTACTTTAAATACAAGCACACATACAAAAACAGGTCAAAAGAAAACATACAGAAAAAGATATACCATAAAACAGCAATGAAAATAAAACCAAAGTAGGTAAACCAACATCAAATGAAGTAGGTTTTAGAGTAAAACTGTTACTAAGAACAATGACTACATAGATTTCAGAGCAAAGAATATTATCAAGAATTGTCAAACAATAAAGGGAATGTTATACCAAGAGGACCAAACAGTCCAATTTATGTGCCTATTAACGCAGCATCAGAATACATAAAGCAAAATCTGATAGGAATGCGAGGAGAAATGTATAAATTCATAAGTATCATGAAATATAATAATTTATAATAAATTGACAGAGAAAATATAGAAAATCAACAAGGATATAATAGTCAATAGTAGTCAGTCAAACTGGACAATCTGACAGGTAAAAATGTACTCTACCCAAACTGAGCAGAATACACATCCTTATCAACATCCTTATCAAATGTACATGGAACATTTCCTAAGACAGAATACATTCAGTCACAAAATACTTCTCAAAAAATCAAAAGGATTCAAATTATACAAAGGATGTTCTGTAACCACATGGAATTAAATCGTACATTAATAACAGGAAAATATATGGAAGATTTTCAAACATCTGGAAACTGATTAGAATACTTCTAAATGACCCAGGGATCAAAGAAGAAAATTTTTAAGTTATTTTAGCTGAACAAAAATGAAAAGTTGTGGGGTGCAAATAAAGAAAGAAATTTATAGTATCAAATGCATGAATTAAAAAAGAAGCCGGGAACAGAGGCAAACATCTGTAATTCCAGCAGCTGGGGAGGCTGAGGCAGGAGGATTGTGAGTTCAAAGCCAGCCTCAGCAACCTATCGAGGCCCTAAGCAACTCAGAGAGATCCTGTCTCAAAATACAAAAAAGGGATGAGGATGTGGCCCAGTGGTTTAGTAACCCTGGGTTCAATTCCCAGTACAAAAATCTCAAATCAATGACCTAAGCTTCCCCCTTATGAAACGAGAATCAGATAATCAGAACAGCAATACATAAATAAGAATTTCAACAAAAATAAATAAATAAAAAGAAAAAATTGGAAATGAAGAATGTAATAGAAAACATCAACAGCAGATTCGATGAAGAAGAAATTGTCTGTGAACCCAAAGACAGATTATTTATAATTATAGAGTCAGCAAGGAAAAAAATTAATGAAAAAAGGAGAAAACTTTCAGGATTTGTGGAACACATTCCAGATAAGCGATATATAGATTATAGAAGTTTCAGAAAGAGAACAAAGTGCAGAGAGAATTCTGCTTGAAGGAAACAATGGCTGAAACTTTATCAAATCTTGGGAGAAATTTGGACATTCAGATATATGAGTCTCAAGGTTCACAATGACCTTTTACTTATTCAAATCAAAGAAGCCTTCCCATAGACACATAATCAGATTATCAATAATCAAAAACAAAGAGAAAATTCTGAAAGTAGCATGAGAAAAGAAACTTCTCACACAAAAATGAAACTCTGTTAGAATATCAGTGGATTTCTCAGCAGAAAACTGTGTAGATCAATAAAGAGCAGAATGACATATTCAAAGTGCTAAAGAAAAAATACTGCCAGCAAGACAGACTTAAGAAGTAAAGATCAGGCCTCAAACTATAAAATTACTAGAATGAAACACAGGCAAAATATTCAGCAAAGGAAACAATCCACAAAATGAAAGGGGGATGTGAGAAAAATACTTGCAAAAAGTCAAAAGATAACAAGCATTGGTGAGGATGTAGAGAAAAGAGAAACCAGATAATATCTCTTCTATCTACACTGTGCTTGGGAAGATAAATTCATACAGCTATTATGGAAAACAGTATGGAGGTTTCTCAAAAATCCAAAGTAGAATCACGAAATGATCTAGCCATCTCACTTCTGAATAGACATCCCAAAGAAATATAATCAAAATCTGGAAGGATATTTGCACTCCCATATTCAATACAACATTATCCACAATAGTCAAAATATAAAAATAGCTTTAATGTCCACAGATAGATGAATAAAGAAAATGTGGTACACACATACAATAAAATATTACTCCCATTTTTAAAAAGGAAATCCTGCTATGTGCAATAATATGGATGAACCAGAATATTATTTTAAGTGAAATAAGCAAAACAGAAAAACACAGTCAGCCTTCCAAATTGTAATCAACCAATCACAAATCAAAAATATTTGAAAAAAACAGTATGTATACTGAACATATACAGACATTAGTCATTATTCCCTAAATAATACAGTATGACAATTATTTATGTAGCATTTCTATTGCCATTGATATTTGGTACTATAAGTAATCTAGAGAAGATTTAAAGTATACAGGAGGATATGCATGGGTTACACCAATACTATGCCATTTTATGTATGGGACTTGAGCATCTGTAGGCTTTGGTACCTGCAGGCCAAGAAGCAATCTTGTAGATATTAAAGGATGACAGAACCACATGATCTCTCTTCTATATGGAACATAAACATGTCCAACTCATTAAAACAAAAGGTGGAATAGTAGTTACTGGGGGCTGGGGTGTAGGGGAAATGGGGATATGTTGATTAAAGAGCATAAATTTTCAGTTATAAGATGAATAATTTTTGGAGATCTAGTGCATAATATGGTGCTACAGTTAATAATGATATTGTAAACTTGAAATTTGTTAAAGAGTAGATCTTAAGTGTTTTCATCATAAAAAGGAAGAGCTGTGTGAGATGACCATGTTCACTAGCTTGATTATAGTAATCATTTCACAATGTACACACATATAAAATCATGTTGCATACCTTGAATATGTACAATTTTTGTTTATCATACCTCAATAAGGCCAGGGAGAGGGGGATAAACAGATAACTTGAACTGTTGGGTAACTACTAAATCAAATGACTGTACTCAAATCAACGCCCTAAAAAACAAAAAAACCCTCAGGGCTCAGATGGTTTTACTAGTGAATTCTACTGAACCTTTGAGGAAAAATAATAGCAAATTTACTTCAGCCTCTCCAGAAAATCAAAGAGGAAGAAATATCTTACAACTCAAGCTGAGCAGAAGTACCTAAAGAACAAAACTTAGAAAATACAAGGAAAGAAAACTACAAATCGATATTTACCATTAACAAAGATGTTAAAATTCTTAAAAGCTTAGCAGATTGAATCCAAGTATATAGTAAAAGGATAATATGATTTGATCAAATTTTTTTATCTAAAAAATTCAGGGTTAGTTGAACATTCAAAAAATAAATAAATACAATTCACCATAAACAGTTCTCAGTATGTAAGAATAGAATGACTTGGAATGGAACCACCATTTGACCCAGCTATCCCACTCCTCCGACTATACCCAAAGGACTTAAAACTAACATACTATAATAACGCAACCACATCAATGTTCATAGCAGCTCAATTCACAATAGCTAAACTGGGGAAGCAACCTAGATGCCCTTCAATAAATGAATGGATAAAGAAACTGTGGTATATATACATAATGGAATATTATTCCGCATTAAAAGAGAACAAAATTATGGCATTTTCAGGTAAATGGATGGAGCTGGAGACTATCATGCTAAGTGAAGTAAGCCAATCCCAAAAAACCAAAGATTCAATGTTCTCTCTGATCAATGGGGGGAAGAAGGAAACATGGGAAAAATGGAGGAACTTTGATTGGGCAAGGGGGGATGCATGGGGGGCAGGAAAGATGGTGGAATGAGATGGACATCATTAACTTAAGTACATGTATGACTGCACATATCGTGTGATGCTATATCTGATATAACCAGAGAAATGAAAAGATGGGCTGCAATTGTGTACAATGAATCAAAATGCATTCTGTTGTCATATATACCTAATTAAAATAAATAAACTAATAAAAAAGGAATAGAATGAAACTTCCTAAACCTGATAAAGTACTACCAAGAACATATAACAAACATCATACAAAAAAAAAAAAAACACTTAAAGACAAAAAAATGAATGCCTCTCCCTAAAATAAGGGACAATAATAAATGTCTGCTTTCATCATTTCAATGCAAAGCACAGGTCCAAGCCTGAGCCCATAGCAAGACAGATAAATAAATAAATAGCACCCCCATTGGAAGGAAGTAACACTGTTTTTATTTACAGATGACACAATTGCCAACAGAGAAAATCTGATGGTATTTACAAAAGAGCTATTGGAACTAATAAGTAGTTTCACAAGATTACAGGATACATGATCAATACACAAGTAACAACAAACAACTGGAAATTGAAAATTTAAGAGATAATATATATTAAAAATATGAAATACCTACAGATAATCTGACAAAATGTGCAAGACTCATCTACTTTAGAGCTATGAAACTTTATCAAGAGAAATTAAGTAAGACTTCAAGAAATAGATATATTGTGTCCATGGGTCTGAAGACTCAATATTTAAGACAAATTCTACCTCATATTAAATATAAATTCAATGAAATTTCAATTAAAATATAAACAGGCTTTTATTATGAGTGTTTTTTAAAAAATAAAAGGACCTAGAATAACCAAATCAACTGAAAAAAAATAAATTAAAGAATTTACTGAATAATTTCAATACTTACTACAAAGCTATATCCATGAAGACTATATGGTCTTGACATTATAATAGACAGAGATCAATGGAACCAAAGAAAACATGCAGAAATAAGCCTGTATTAATATATATGTATATATATGCATATGTGTGAATATATATATATATATATATGCTAAATTGATCTTCGAACAAAAATGCAAAGACAACTGAATGTAAAAAGGTAGGCATTTGAGAAGTGATGATGGCATAATTGTTATCCATGTGCAAAACACTTCATTCCATATTTAATGCTAATCAGAAAAATTAACTTAAAATGAATCACAGATTTAATATAAAACCAAAAACAGAAGAAAATAACTGAAACCTCAGGTTAGGCAAACATTTCTTATATACAACACCAAAAGCATGATCCATAGGAAATTAAACTGATAAAACTTCACCAAAATTCCAAATTGATAAATTAGACTTCATACCAATTAAAAACTCTGCTCCCATGGTATGCTGATACATGCCTGGTAACCCCAGCAGAGTTTACTTGGGAGGCTGAGGCAGGAGGATTGCAAGTTCCAGGCCAGCCTCAGCAACTTATCAAGGCCCTAAGAAACTTAGTGAGACCCTGTCTCAAAAAAATTAAAAAGGGGGATGTGGCTCAGTGGTTAAGTACCCCTGGGTTCAATTTCTAATTTAAAATTTAAAAAAAAAAACTTCTGCTCTCAAAAAAGACACTGTTATAAGAATGCAAAGATAAACATCAAAAAGGGAGAAATTATTTGCAAATCATATACATGATAAAGAACTTAAAATAAGAATACATAAAGACCTACAAAAATTCAATTAAAAGAAAACATCTCATTTTTAATATGATTTAATATAAACCTAATCCAAAAATTATATGGAAAGGGATAACAAAGGGCAAAATAAATATTTGGGTGTATTAGATTTGTTCTTTAGGTTGATTGTGATGATGGTCTCATAGATAAATACCTATAACAAAACTTCTCAAATTAGATACTTTTTGTGATTGTATGTTAATTATTCCTCAATAAAGCTGTTACAAAATATAGTTGAGAATGTCTTTTCTCTTGCTGGTGGTACCTTGACTAATAACAATCCTTCTTCATCTTTTAAATTCAATCAGACATTAATTCCCAAACTTTCTGACTTCCTAACTTTCTCCATTCCCATAACTCATATCCTAATACATCTCTCACCTGTACTACAGTATCCTCTCTCCAGTCCTCACCACTATAATTCATTCTCTACTCTGCAGCCAGAACTAGCTTTCTAAAACATAAATCTGAGTGTGTCACTGATTGTCCTGCAAATATATTTCAAACTCCCTTAAGATGATTCATCAGATCTTTCCTAATCTGACCCTTGAGCCCTCCAAGAGTTCCTACTTCACCCTTTCCTGCCCAACTGTACTAATCAACTCTGTGCCATATTGGATTAAAGCTTGAAAGCAGAAACTGAATTTTATTCATCTTTACTTCCCCAGAGCATGCCACAGTGCCAGGTCCAGAATTTGTGCCACAAGAGGAGGGAACACATGAAAGAATTAAATTGAATAAGTTCCTCTAATACCTAGGTTAATGCTGGTGTCCTCTATCATAAAAAGGTGGGCAGGTGAGTGGTTAGGGATCTCTTTTGTTAAATTCTAGCAAAGCAATGATTTCAAATCCCTTGGGGGGAGGGGTTAGAACTCCTCTGACAGGGAGTTTAAGGGCAAGACCCGTTACTGCAAATTGTTTTTAAAAATCAGCTGTTAATTCAGTGTGATTTAAATTAAGTAAAAAGTTAGGGAAAGGGAACCAAATTCCAGGAAAAACACAGGGCCCACAGCAAAATTAACACAGCTTGGAAGTAGGCCGGGTCTCCTCCCAGTAAATTTCTTAACTTTATCCAGAAACACACAGAGCCCCACCCTCTAGCTTATTCCTTCTCCCAATACACATTTTGACTTCCAAATCCATCCAGGGAGGCTCCCAACCACCTCCCCCTCAAAATCAATCTTCAAGTCATTCTCACTCTCACTGTTCTGTCCCCCAAATCCTCCTCCTTGTGAGCCTCCAAATAGGGTGCTCTCTTCAGCTAGGCCCTCCAACACCCGGGCCAGTGGCCTTCAGGTCAAGAACTAGGCATGAAGACCACATCAACAAGAGACTTCCAAAAGGCAGAAAGCAGCAGTCATCTGACTGGAAGACTGCTAATATCTTTAAGAAGATATTGGGACATAATACTTAGTGGATAGGAAAAAGGAGAAAAGCAAGCAAAAACAAAACAAAGCAAAACCTCCCATTTAAATCCATCCACAAACTAAGAGAAGATGTTTCTTCTTTCTTACTGATTTGCAATTCAAAAGCACAATCACTTCAAGCCTTCCAAACTCACACTTTAAAACTTAACCTAAGATGACTGCCCTATCATATCTTGGTCATGACTGACCCTTTCATTTAGGGAAGAAATGAGTGTGAAAACCTAAGAAGTGCTTTCATGGAAAAGAGCCAACGAATGGGGAAATTCGCTATTATGCATAATGTCATTCCTTAAACAGAAGGAAATTAATGAAAATGAAAAGGTCCCCCCTAAGCCTTTCCGTCCCAGATCTGTACCCAACATCATTATCCTACCTAAAACTAAGTACACCTCAAACAGTTTCACCAGCAGCTGGAAGCTCCAAAGCTACAAACAGCACTGGCCTTAAAAATTACTAGGTGGCCAAACTTGAGTTAGAAAATTCCAAAAACCCTAAAACTGGGGGTTGTAGGGGAAAGAGAGTAACTGAACACGATTCACTGGACAGTGATCAGAGAGGAAGGACCCTGGGTTCCTGTCATCTCCAGGGTAGCCTCGGTGATGCAGCTAAGGCCGACCCTTCCCCTGAGTGGCCAGACGCCTCATCCAGGAGAGGACACAACGAATTCTACAGCGTCTTTCAGAGCCAATGGTCTGGATGGGATGAGCCTTAGGTGGCCGGAAGAGGTGGACAAAGGAGGCAAGCACCAAGGGATGTACTGGAGGGAAGCACCCACCCGGTGCACTGACAGGTTGGGGAACCGTCTTCCTGGACGTGCGCGCTGACAGCCTGCGCGCTTGCAAAAGCCCCTGGTGCCCACGTGGAACTGAGGAGGGGGGGGGGGTCACTTACTTGTCCAATCTGAAATTACATTCTACCTAGTGGGGCCTGCGCACTGCCGCGCCGAGCAGCACCGAACTCTGCCAGGGCTGTCCCCGCACGGGCTGCAGCCCCGCCCCGCACCGGCTCCGGCCCCGCCCCTGCCCCCGCCGGTCGCGGCCCCTGTAAGACGCACCCCCATTGGCCCTTTGAATCTTGCTGGGATTGGTCAGGGTCTGCCGGCCCCGCCTCCCAGCCCCTAGGATTGACTCGCCGGGCTAGCCCAACCCAGCAGCCAGACGGTGACAGCACCACAGCCTAGTCCTGGCTCTTCTAGCGTTCCCTTGTTTTAAAGGCACCAAGAGGCCCTGGGTCAGCTCGGGCTGCCAGCGTCTCTGTCTGGGAGTTCCTCTTGCGGAATGCACCCAGGCAAACTCTCCGCAGCCGGTGATGGGTGTGTCAAATGTGTTTCCTAAAAACTCAGCTCCTTAGGAGCCCAGGACCTTGATGGAGCATCAGGTCTGTTGTGTAGGCTGGTGTAAATAATAGTGAAAACGGCTGAATGCTTACAATTCTTCAATGCTGACTTTGTGCCAGCTCTTGTTCCTGATGCTTTAGAGGAATTTACTTATCTTATCCTGGGGCTCACCCTCTGAAGTAGGGATGACATTCTGTGAATCTAAAAGATGGATGGGTCCCTACTTTTGAGGGATTTACAGTCTGGAGGGTACCAGACACACCGACCTTATTTAATACTCACACACCTTACTTTTCCAGTAAGTGACATGGCTAAAGCCAAGGGATTAGCTCACTATCTTTGCATTTCATTTCTTTTAGAAATTTTGGTTTGGGATCATTTTCTTTATTTCCTACCATGATTGTTCACCTTTCATTTCCAACAGCTATCCAAAGAACTAGATGGAGACTCTGGGAACTGCTACTCAGCACGGTTCGATTTGTGTGTACTATCAGAATAATATTAAAAGTTTTTCCAAAGCATTGTGGAGAACAAATGAATAATAGATATGAAAACATTTTGCAAGTGTTTGATGCTGAATATAAGATATGCTTCCAGCTCTTCCTTAGTATGTCCCAAGAATGGAATATGCTGGTTGCCTCATGGTCTATGGCAGGGGATCTCATCTTGGATAGACTTGAATCAGCACAGATTTACTGTCTGGCCTCTATGGATAGCTCTGTTTTTAGGCCTTTATGTATCTGAATTTTTAGTTCTTTTCTCTTATTATCATACTATCAATACCAACAAAAGCATAATTGCTAGGGCTCTAGCGATCATTGTGGACCATGAAAGGACTTCAGGAATAAAAGCCACACATGACAACCAGATGAGAGGACTTGATTTCCTAATGCCATGCAGCACCAAACCAGACCCAATACCCAACTGCCCATTTCCAGACCTCTGCATCAAAGAAATATTTTTTTTCCTCTGTAAGACACTTTTATATTGTGTTTTCTATCATGTAGGACCAAACCTATGCATAACTGATTTATGTTCCTTGCCTCTTCTAACACTTACAGCAACCTTATAAAGTGATACTTGCAGAAACAAGCCCAAAAAGTATAAATAACCTGCTCAAGATCATCCAGCTAAGTGGCCAAGATGAAATTCTAACTTGGGTCTAAAGCCAGTTCACATTTTATTTCTGATAGACTGTCTATTCAGAATGAGTGAATGGGAATCAATCTAACAAAAAGGTGAAGGACCTCTACAGTGAAAATTATAGACCAGTAAAGAAAGAAATCAAAGAAGACCTCAGAAGATGGAAAACTTCCCATCCTCCTGGATAAGCAGAATTAATATTGTCAAAATGGCCATACTACCAAAAGTATTATACAGAATTAATGCAATTCCTATTGAAATCCCAATGACATTCTTCAAAGAACTAGAAAAAGCAATCATGAAATCCATTTGGAAAAATAAGCAACCCAGAATAGGCAAAGAAATCCTTAGCAAGAAGAGTGAAGCAGGAGGCATCACAATACCATACCTTAAACTATACTACAGATTAGCTATTGTTAATTGTGCTGCTATATAAATTGATGTGGCTGTGTCCCTGTAGTATGCTGTTTTTAAGTCCTTTGGGAATAGATTGAGGAGAGGGGTAGCTGGGTCAAATGGTGGTTCCTTTCTCAATTTTCCAAGAAATCTCCATACTGCTTTCATATTGGCTGCACCAATTTGCAGTCCCACCAGCAGTGTCTGAGTGTACCTTTTCCCCCATGTGGTCACCAATACTTATTGTTGTTTGTATGCATAATAGCTGCCATTCTGACTGGAGTGAGATGAAATCTTAGAATGTTTTTGATTTGCATTTCTCTAATTGCTAGTGATGATGAACATTTTTTTCATGTATTTATTGATTGATTGTACATCATTTTCTAAGAAGTGTCTCTTCAGGTCCTTGGGTTATTTGTTGTTTTGGTTTTTAGCTTTTTGAGTTCTTTATATACCCTAGAGATTAGTGCTCTATCTTTGTGAGGGGTAAAGATTTGCTCCCAAGATATAGTCCTTCTATTCACCCACAGATTGTTTCTTTTGCTGAGAAAAAAACTTTTTAGTTTGAATCCATCCTATTTGTTGATTCCTGATTTTAATTCTTTTGCCACAGAAGTCTTATTAAGGAAGTTGGGGCCTAATCCCACATGATGGAGCTAAGGGCCTACTTTTTCTTCTATTAGATGCAGGGTCTCCGGTTATATTCCTAAGTTCTTGATCCATTTTGAGTTGAGTTACCTAGATGCCCTTCAATAAATGAATGGATTTTTTAAAATGTGGCATATATACATGGCAATAAAAGAGAATAAAATCATGGCATTTGCAGGTAAATGGATGGAGTTGGAGAATATCATGCTAAATGAAGTTAGCCAATCCCAAAAAACCAAATGTTGAATGTTTTCTCTGATATAAGGAGGCTGATTCATAGAGGGGTAGAGAGAGGGAACATAGAGGAATAGATGAACTCTAGATAGAGAAGAGGGGTTGGAGGGGAAGGAAGGAGGCATGGGGTTATTAATGATGGTGGAATGTGATGATCATTATTATCCAAAGTATAGGTATGAAGACACGAATTGGTGTGAATATACTGTGTATACAACCAGAGATATGAAAAATTGTGCTATATATGTATAATATGAATTGTAATATATTCCACTGTCATATATAAATAAAAATTTAAAAAAATAACTATACTACAGAGCCATAGTGACAAAAAAAGACATGGTATTGGCACTGAAACAAACATGTAGACCGATGATACAGAATAGAAGACACAAACACACATAAATACAGTTATCTCATGCTAGACAAAGGCACCAAAAACATTCACTGGAAAAAGGATAGCCTATTCAACAAATGATTCTGGGAAAATTGAAAATCCACATGTAACAAAATGAAATTAAACCTCTATCTCTCACCCTGCATAAAACTCAACTCAAAGTGGATCAAAGACTTAAGCACTAGACCAGAGACCTTGCGCATAACAAAAGAAAAAGTAGGCCTAACTTCACCATGTTGGCCTAGTATTTGGTTACTCTTGAAGCACAAGAAGTAAAATCAAGGATCAATAAATGGGATGGATTCAAACAAAGAAACTTCTTCTCAACAAAGGAAACAATAACATGAAGAGAGAATGGGAGAAAATCTTTACCACATTCAACTCAGATAGGGCATTAATCTCTAAGATATATAAAGAACTCAAAAAATTTAACACACACACACACAAAAAAAATAAAATAAATAAAAAATAAAATAAATAACCCAGAGAATAAATGGGCTAAGGAACTTAACAGACTCTTCACAAAATATTAAATACAATCAATCAACAAATATTTGAACAAATGTTCAATTTCTCTAGCAATTAAAGAAATGCAAATCAGAACTACTCTAAGATTTCATCTCACTCCTGTTAGAATGGCAATTATGAAGAATACAAGCAACAATAAATGTTGACAAGGTTGAGGGAAAAGGCACACTCACACATTGTTGGTGGGAATGCAAACTGGTGCAACCATTGTGGAAAGAAGTATGGAGATTCCTCAGAAAACTTGGAATAGAACCACCATTTGACCCAGCTATCCCATTCCTCAGTTTATATCCAAAGGACTTAAAATCAGTAACTACAATGATGCAGCCACATCAATGTATATAACAGTTCAACTCACAATAGCTCAACTATGGAACCAACATAGGTGTCCTTCAACAGTTGAATGGTTAAAGAAAATTTGGTATATACACACAATCTAATATTACTCGGCTTTAAAGAAGAATGAAATTATGGCATTTGCTGGTAAATGGATGGAGCTGGAGAATATATCGCTAAGTGAAACAAGCTAATCCAGAAAACCAAATGCCAAATGTTTTTTCTGATAAGCAGATGCTAATTACAATAAGGGGGCGGTGCTATGGAAGAATAGAGTTACTTTGGATTAGGTAGAGGGAAGTGAAGGGAGGGAGTGGGAATGAGGGTAGGAAGGATAGTAGAATGAATCAGGCATTATTACTCTATGCATATACATGACTATAGGACTAGTATGATTCTACATCATGTATAGTCAGAAGAATGAGAAATTATACTTCATTTATGTAAAAAAAATGAATCAATCAATTTTTTCCAGTTACCTCTATTCCATTCACCTACTCCAGCAGGTGGCAAACTTTCTGTAAAGGACCAGATAGATAGTAAATATTTTAGACTTTGTAAGCCAGTTTCCATTGCACTTACTCAACTCTCCATTGTGGTATAAAAGCAGCCATAGAAAATAATGAATAGGAAAAACTAAGTTTCAATAAAGCTTTATTTACAAAAGCAGGCAATGGACTGATGAGACATACGGACCTTAGTCTACCAGTCCTGGATTATTCTGTTCTAATATTTCAACAAAAAAGTGCACTGGGAACACATTTCAGAAAGTGGCGCTATTGTGACATTGCAGGCACACTCACACTGTTGCCTAACATAAAGGTGAATGACAGTGTGATTTGGAAGAAATACCTAGCAGATAATCATGAGGTCTGAGCTGTGAGCTCATGTCTGCCACTGCTATGATTTGAATGTCCCCCAAAAGCATGTTTTTGAAACTTAATACCCAATGCAACAGTGTTGGTAGGTAGGACCTATTTAGTAAGTAGGCCATGAGAATTCTGCCCTCATGAATAAATTAATGTTGTAGTCTCAGTAATGGTTTGTTATGAGGCAAGCCTTACCCTTTGTCTTCTCTCACCCTCTCTCCTTTCAGCATGGGATGAAGGAGCAAGAAGCCCTTGCCAGATGTTATTGCGTTAATATTGGATGTCCCTGCCTTCAAAACAGTGAGAAATGAATTTCTGTTCATTATAAGTTACCCATTGTCCAGTACTCTAGTGCAGCACAGAAAGGAGTAAGACAGCCACTGAAATCAGATCAATATCCTGGACCACCACCTCCAATGGCCCCAGTCTCTCTCTTCATATACAATAAGTACAAATAATAATGCAAATGTTATCTGTACTTCTCTCCTTTCCAGGGAACTAAGAAAAGATGATATATGTAATCACATTTTGAAAAGTTATAAATGCTATTCAATCATATGTACATTGTTTGATGTTAGGCTGGGCCATATATCATCCTCTGTATCCTCCAGTTCTCTGTCCTTACCCCTCTCATAAAACATAGCAAATGCCTTGTGACTTACCCCTTTTCCTCCTCCCCAAATCTACCTAAAGGGTTACTGTATTGCATTTGATTATAAGACTTGATTATTGAAAAGTCTAGACATCACTCAGGGTCATTGTTGGGCAGCATGGGGATCATGCAGTGTCATTGTGCACTAAGCACACCATGAGTCACACCAGCAAAGCAATATGTCCGAATTAAGCAAGACAGAAGAAGCTAGGTTGTGAAAACCCGGAACCAGCTGAACTGGAGGTTTGTGTAATTTCCTTCCTGCTCATAGATGGTTCTGTGCAGCTTCGGGAGGCAGAGATGAGACCTGGTGCTCTCCATAGTGAGCTGTGGAAGCCAGGTGCATTCTCTGAAACTTTCCTCCTATATCAGCAACCTGCCTCCTCACTGCAGAAAAGAAACATTTTCCCAGAGATTCTTAGAGTCATGGCAAGAAATAGGTATCAGTATTTATTTGTTTGTGCTTCACTTATTCATTCATACATTTATGTTTTCATTCAGTTGACAAAGAGTTGCTGAATGCCGACTTTTCTAAGCATCAGAGAGACAGTGCTGAGATGAATAGACATTGGCCCTGTTTTCACAAAAGAGCAGACATTAAGAATCAGTGATTCTGAGAAAACAGATTCTGTAAATACATTGATTTTGATTTCATCCATGCTGTTTTTATCACAGCTATTGTACAGATAGGGAAGCTGAGGCTTAAAGAAAGTCAGTAATGGGCTTAGGGTCATACCACTAGCAAGTTTGGAGCAGACTGTAGACTGTATTTCTTGCAGGACTCCACACTGCATAATACACACCTAGAGGTGAGGGCTCCCACCCTGGCACACTCTATGCCTCCCTTAGCCTGCCATGTCCTTCATTCTTCTCCTTTTGGATTTCTATTCTACCATTGTCATCAAGTTGAGGATCTACATCCTGTGTGAAATTCTCCTTCCATTTGAGTCCTCAGAAAAATCTCTTTTCTTCTATATTCTTGCAATAATAATCAAAAATTGCTCCTCTGGAACTGAACTGAGGATCTTTGTCAAGTGAATTTTCCCTTTGACATGCTTGACCCGGTAGGTAGCCTTATTCAAAGTCCTTCAGGCAGCACAAGGTCATTACAGCCAGACATGCCTTGTTTTTTTTCTCCCAGTTGATTGCTCATTTGATCTGGAGACATTTCCAAACTTATTTGAAGTTTAGTTTCACCTTAGAGAAAAATAGTACTTGTCTCTGAACATCGTACTTTAAACATTTGTACCAATGCTAAACAGGCAGTAAGTGCTCAGTACTTCTTTGTCTTCTACCCAATTCCATTTCCTAGATCAGAAGTTTCTGAAGGCAAAAGCCCTGACTTCTACTTTGTAATCTCAGCAATGAGCAGAGTGCTCTGTAATGGCAGGTACATAACTGGTGACAACCCTTATTTAGGTAGGGCCCTTACTTGGTCCCTCATTACTATTCAGATTTGTTTTCTTTGATCTTTCTTTTTTTCTTTCTTCCACAATTTAGATTCCCCTCAGTTTCCCCTTAAATTGATTCTCTGGCAGGAATGGGTGCCAATGCATGCACACACACACCTCCCTCTCCCCCATCTCTCCTAAATCTACACTATCATACCTGGAGGAAAATAACTAAAATAGTTTACTGGAGACCAAGCAGATGATCAAGAAGGGGAAACCACTGACTAGAAGAGCTGACTGAGCCCCCACTTTGATGACCCTGAACCACATTTTATCACTAATTTTCACACCCTCCATCTCTAAGGTTACCATTAGTTCATTTCCAAAATTGGGGAAATGTTTCAGCTTGCTTTATTACTTGCCTGCCATTTATTACTTGCCCTCTGTCTACCTGCATGACTACCTTCATCTCTCCACTCAAAAAAATATATATTAAGTGGGAAAGGGAAAGAAAAACTGAATTAACACTTGCTAAGCTCTATACTCTGGACCTTCATGTACAGTGTCTGGGCTATCTCTCCCAACCACCCACATGAGTGGGTAGGGATCATTACTAAAGAAACAGAGACTTCCAAAGGTTGAGCAACTTGCCCAAGGTCATCTATCACAAGACACTACAAGTTAAACTGCTGAAGAGGGAGTTTCTGCTGAGCTGCTGAGGTGGGTGGCTTGTATTGGATGTGAAGGCTTCAAATGAGTGTAAATCCTGCTAATCCCACTGGCTTCAACCTGCAGCACCCATTTCTCTTCTAGGTCTAAACTGCTCTCCCACTCTTCCCTTGGAACCATCAAAACTAGTTATTTGCCATTTGTATCCGCCACCCCCCATGCCACCTGATCACAATCCCACAACCTCTTGACCATGAGTCATTTTAATAAAAGTGCAAACTTTGTGATGAGCCATGACAAGGACATGCTGCCCTAAACCCCAACATGTGTTTTTTCGTAATGAGGCAACAGGTGGCAGAAGTGAGTCCAAGACCATGTCAGGATGACAAGGCAGTCTCTAACTGGGACTTGTGAAAAGGCACAGACGAGAAGGTCTGCTGGGAAAGCATGCTCAATGCCTTCAAGACTGAGTCAAAAAGGAGACTTCTGGAGCCCAAGCAGCACATGGACTTCAGATATCTGATGACGATCATGAAACACTGTGGAATCATGTCACTTCCAAATGGCAGTCTTCAGACTGGATTCTACAGGAAGGGCATGCACAGCCCAAATAGACATTTGGGCCTTCCAAAATATGCCTTTCCCCTACAAAGTTGTTCTCTGCTCCAAGGCCAGATGGGGGAACCAGTGGGACTGAAATCCCATTACTACTCTGCTGGCCAGCTCCTATGCTTTTGACACTCCTGCCCTACCAGAGAGGGCAACTTTCTCTAATTTGCACAAAGCACAGAATAGCATAGTATAGCTTTGCCCTTCCCACCAGCCCTATTCAAATACATAGACACATATACACAAATCCATACAAGCATACCCACAGATGCACATATATAAGCACAGGCATATATACATATTTGCACACACATGTAGGCACATATACATGTAGTACATTAGTTTTTCTGTTACTATAACAAAATACCTGAGACTGAGTACTTTATGAAGTCCCAGCTATGTTACAACATGGAAGAGAAGTGGAAAGGGCAACAACTCGCGTAGAAGGCAACTAGTGTGTGGAGTTGCATTGCTTTATAACAACCCGCCCTCATGAGATCTAACTCACTCAAGGAGACCATCATCAACGGCTCCTAAGGGCAACAATACCCGTGACCTAATCATTTCCCACAAGACCCCACTTCTTAAGGGTTCTACCATCTCTCAAAGTCACCATAATGGAGACCAAGCTTCCAGCACCCGAACCCTTGGAGAACACTCTCAAGTCACATCCAAATCTCAGCACTACAGCATACAGACACACATACAAACACAAAACACACAAACATACAAACTCACATGTACTACACATATACAAACTAAGCCACAATGTCACACACAGAATAGAGACACAGGCACAGATATAGTTATACAGATACATAATAAACACACTGACACACAAACCACAAAAATGTATGTACACACCCAAACATACATTCACACACACATATATACATACTCACACTTAGCTAATACATTACACACAGAGAGAGACAAAGCACACTCATGTACAGTTACATGTGCACATGGACTTATAGACCACACAGGTGATACACACATACAGACTTATACATACATGCATCTCTAACCAGAACACTACTTTCATCAATTTTACATGACAAATTGTTATAAAAAATTAGTTAGCAAATGTTTCTCTACTTAAGGAGAAAGAAGAGAAAAAATAAATTCATCCCTTTCAAAGATTCATTTTTCACTCATTGATCAAAAATTTGAAGACAATCTATAGTAATAAAATGGTAGTGAGAGGAAAAGTATACCCAGGTATGATAGGACAGGCCTTTCTATGATCTAAGTCTTAGAATTAATTTGATTTTGGTTTATATCATGAAAAAAATGACTTTAAATGCTGCTATATAATATATAAAACTGGACATGTTTGATCATATATTCTCAAATATTTGCAAATATTTCTCCTTCACAACAGATGATATTGTAGGACAGGTGAAGCTGAGCCATAGTTTCAATGCCTGATTGCAAAAACTTGGCTGTTATTCTGGTACAAAGTGACTCGACAACTACAGTCTTTGATACCTTAGTCAACAAACTACCTATGGACCTCTGGGGAACTTTCACTGTTACCTTCTAGTAAATTAAAAAATATATATATTTATATAGCACCAGCATCAGATTTTGTGAATTGGTACCAGTGACTTGTCAGAAAATTTCCAAGAAAATAAATGCCTTATTTTAAGAAGTGTTGCATTCCCCAACTCTCTTGATCGCTCATTTGATGATGTTGTGAAGAAAAAAAACTGATTAAAAACTGAGTTGAAAAGTGCTTCAGAAGAGGTAGACAATCTAGAATGTAAAAAAGTCCAATACCTTAACCAATGTATTATTTTGCTATATTTTTCTTTTTTTACATATATACAAAATCAATACACGACTTTACAAAGTGTGTTTGAATAAGTCTAAAAGAAGTCATCTTAATATCCTGAACTTAAAACAAAAAACTTGAAGTAGTAAGAAAACATTGATCCATGGCTTATTGGCAATGGATTTTCTATCTTAGTTCATCCGGTGGAGTCTTAATTTTGACAAATATGGCGGTGAAAACTGATGCCTCCTCCAGCCCAGCTCTTTCTTCTGTTTCTCTAAACTTTTGTGAGACTAAAGACAAATAAATGGTCCTCCTCCTACAAGGGTGAGGTGGGGGTGCAGGGGGGGTTCTATGTACAGGATCAATGCCAAAGCCATCCCCTCCACAAATCTCACAGTAGTCTCATGGGGAGTGTGTTAGTCTGTTTTTCATTGCTGTGACCAAGGACAAGACAAGAACAACTTAGAGGAGAAAAGTTTATTTTTAGCTCACCATTTCAGAGATCCAGTCTATATTCATGGACTCCATCACTTTGGGCCCCAGGTGAGGCAGAGGATAACTAGTCAGTGACTTAAGCCAGGGTACAGCCCAGTGACTCCCCTTCTCCAGTCATGCCAACCTGTCTGCAGCTACCACCCAGTCAGTCAATCCTCGTTTGGTTATGGCTCTCTTAATCTAATCTTTTCACCTGTGAATATTCCTGCATTAACGGGAGTTTCGGGACACTTCACCTCCAAACTGTAACAGAAAGATTCCATTATCATCCCATTTACTGTGGAGGAGATGGAGGTGTCTTGCTCACGGATCACATGGCTTGGATCCCTTTCTTTCTGAAATTAGTGGAGAATCACAAAATGAACTTTCCTCAGTCCAGATGGACTTTCTAGAACCCATCAATGAACAATCAGGCCTATATCTCCTGTGACTTGGGATATCATTACAAAAGACATAAAGGTTCAAAACAGCCTTTCACCTACACCCCAAGAAAATCTGGCAGCATGCAGTAGGAAAAAAAAAAAAAACAACAACTTTGGAATCAGACAGAGCCAGGTATGACTCTCAACTTTATTACCTGCTAGTTGTATAGTTTCAGGCAAACTGTTTAAGTTCTCCAAGCTTCAGTTTCTTCCTCTGTAAATGTCACTAATTCTAACTACCTCCAGGAGTTGCATAAGAGTTAAAAGCTCACTCAATTATTCATTGGTTTGATCAGTGCCTACAGAGCGCCTACTTTGTAGTAAGCACTGCATGCAATGTAAGTGAATCTTAGCAGGTTGACAGGTACACAGTAGACACTCTGGAGAAGATGTGTTTTGTTTTGATTTTTTTGAATCTATTTTCCCTTCATGCCAGGACCTCATGGTGAGACTCCCTTATGGTGAGTTCCTTCCAGTCTCAACCTGTGGGATTACTGTAATTAAATTTCCTGCTCTTCCCTGAACTGGGAGTGGGCACATGAACCCACTAAGTCATGGACCCAAGCTCACTGGAATCTGAATCTTCTGCAGACTAAGAAACAGACTGAATGGCAGGAGTTCAAGCATTCCATTTCTGCCAAGACTTTTCACCTCGGTGGAAGCTGTCTTAGTTCCTGTTCATTTTCAAGACTGATTTTCCAGACTTGCTATTGTTTATTGTTTGTTTTGAGATCATGTTATCATTCCCCAAATTCCCTTTTGTACAAGTTAGCCAAAAAACAGTTTCTGTCACATGCAACCAAAGAAAAAAAGAAAGTAATAGAAAGAGAGAGAGAGAGAGAGAGAGAGAGAGAGAGAGAGAGAAGGAAAGAGTAACTTCCTTCCCCCAACTATGTATTATCTGATTGGGGAATAGAGGAGTTATAAAAAAGAAAAAAGTAATTAATGGTATACAAAATTTAGAAGGGCTCACTTTGGCAGAATATACACTAAATTCAGAATAGTCCATGCACATAATTTAAATAACAAGCCACTGACTCACACAGGTAGGCTCACTGATGATGTACTTCCTCACTTCCTCATGTGAAGCTCACCTGTGGAGCAGGTAGCATTTTCCCCATTAAGACTCAGACAAGAAACTTGTTAGTACTAACAAGATGAACTACATAATGCTCAGGGCCCAGTACAAAATATAAATGTGGAACACCTTGTTGAAAAATTATTAAGAACTTCAAGATAGTAATAGCTATCAGAGCATGAAACTAAGTTCAGAATCCTTCTGAACATGCCCCAACACGACCAATTGGATGCCTACGCTTACTTAAATTAGTAAATAGCAGGACTGAGATTTGAACCTAGACTTATTTGACCTGGAAGTACAGAGTTTCAATTCTATATAAGAATCCCCTACAAAGGGCATGCCACTGACTATCAGGGGACTCAGAATGAGTCTGACCTCTACTTCACATCTTTCAGATTGCCTGGGCATTGCTCATCTCCAATGCCAACTTCCTCATCAACCTTTCTGTGGAATCAAATGAAAATCAAATGATTGGCAGGAAGACTTCAGAAACTCACAGGGAAAAGTACTTAATCTGAAAGGACAGCAATGACAAGCCTTGCTCTTCTCCTTGTGTTATTTATGCCCACCCTTTGAATAGGTAATAGACCAATCGGAGAAAGTTCTGAGGAAGCAGAGAAACTTTATGCAAGTATTTAGGAAACTGGGAGTGACTACGTAGACCAGAAGAATCAAGACGGCTGTCAAATCTCTTCCATGCTGAGATTCAAGCTCTGGGATAGTGGGGAACTATCTTGATCATCACAATGCCCCAAGGGTCTGGCATGGTGTGTAGGATATAGTTACTGCTCCAGAAATATAAGTAAAGCAATTAATTAAAGAAGCCGCTGAATATCTGTCAAGTAGAAGCAGAATTAGATACGCTCTGCGGGACCCCATGAGAATAATCAGTTCCAAAGGTCTAGTTTTTTGGCTTTTTGATATAAGAAAGTTCTCTAGTCCCAAGATGGAACAAGCTACTAGGATATCCCCTTTACAAGAGGCCTTTGAGTGATGATGACAAAGGTATTCTCCAAATACATTCCTTAGAATGCCAGAAATGGCAATCCCAGCCTATTAGTAGTAGCAATCTTTTTTTATTTCATACGATATTGTGCATGATCAATCTTTGATGCTTGCCATGAATACATAAATGTTGTTTATATATCCCTCTAAGCCACCGTAGTTGTGCCTCCATGAATCTGCACATTTTCTCCAATCCAGGATGCTAAGTAAGGTTAACTTTAGTACTCCAGGGCAAGGCAAATGAGTCAAAGCTGAGTTCAGCAAAGTTCATCTCTATTTGTGACAAGACAATGCTTAATTATTTTACTTCAGAGGCATTTTCCTGCCTTCATTGGAACAATCACTTGAAAAATACTGTCATTTGATTCTAGTTAAATCTAAAATTGTGGATTTTTTTGTTTTGAGGATTCTTTGTGGTTTCGTTTTGGGTTTGGATACTATAAATGTAATGTCCAACCCCAGTGGACAATCCTGGATGTCAGATTCACCCTGCTTACAGACATCTGTGGGGAGAGAACCCTGAATAAATCTGTCTCAATGGTGATGACAAACTACATTACTTCATAGCAATGGTAACCTTTGGAGGCAAAAGTCCAGGCAGGTTGAAGAATGGAAAATGAGGACATGGGGGGCCATTTCCATTAGCTCTAATCAAAAGAAAAGGCCAAAGGGGGCTTAAAATCAATAGCACATTCAAAAAGGGCAGTGAATAAACCAGTCCAACTTTGAAGAGGAAAGATTAAATATTTGCCATTGTTTCCTGTTTCTTCCACCAAAGGAGTTTATTAATTTACACTTAGGGCTGTGCCTGCCGCAGCTGACTGAGTTTTAAAATGAGTAATGGACTTAACACATTTAAAATAAAGGAAAGGACAATTGCCCTCACAAAATTTCCATTTCCTCTAACCTCCTCCAACCTTCAATCAAGATTTTAAGCCTAAACAGCCAAGGACCCCACATTTTATATAATGCAGCAGCCCACTAAAATTATAGTCAGATTTTGAAGTATGTATGAGTCCATCCTTCCTGCTGGTGAAATAGTGCTGCACCCCTGAAAAAAAACTTAAGCAATCCAGATCATTTTCCTCATTTTTAAAATCTTTCTCTTGATCAGCTATGTATTGCATGATGAGTTTATACTAAATACTATTCTAAATATTTTTAGTAACTACTTCCTCATCAACCTTTCTGTGAAGCAGCAAACATTTCCTGCCTCTCACCTCTTTATTTTCCTTCAGAAAAGAGACTCAGAGAAATGAAATAATAGTAATTGCCATCACTGACTGAGCACTTGGGTTTTTTTTTTTTTTTTTTTTTTTGGTGGGGAGTGGTACCAGGGATTAAACTCAGGGGCACACAACCATTGAGACACATCCCCAGCCCTATTTTGTATTTTATTTAGACACAGGGTCTGAGTTGCTAAGTGCCTCTCTTTTTTGTGCTGAGGCTGGCTTTGAACTTGCACTCCTCCTGCCTCAGCCTCCCAAGTTGCTGGGATTACAGGCGTGTGTCACAGTTGCCCAGCACTTACTGAGCACTTTTGATGTACTGATTGGTTTTACATTTTATTTAATCTTACAACAATCCGACAATCCTATGAGGTAAGTGATGTTTTCCTTATCCTTTAATCAGTGATAAACGAAGTAGTCCAAATCATACAGTAATTTGTCTATGGAAATCTGCCTAGAGATCTGGAACAGGCTTGTGCCCAGGTCTAGTTCCAGATCCTGTTCTGTAGTCACGACATCAGATTATCTGTCTTCCATGTCCTGCAGCATCCGCACCTGCGCTTCATTGAACAGGGGCTCCAATGCATTCACTAACTGACCTCACTTAGAACCAGAGTTAGCTATGCTAACTTCCCTTTCCTTTCATCCACAGACATTTTCAGAAGAGGGAATATATTTCACTAGGCTAGAGTTATTTAAAACACACACACACACACAAAATCCCAAAACCCTTATAACACTCCCCCTATGGGAATTTTTCCCAGGCCACCCAAAGGTGTGCCTACAAGTGTTTGTTTGTGTGTTTCCTGTGAAACTCTTTCACAGGGAGTAATCTCCTCCCTTATTGGGACTCCAGGGAGTCTATTTCTAGGATGGAGATGGGTCTTCTGGGTGGAGATCAAGAGAGATAGCATGTGCAGCAAAATGAACAGATCCAGAGAATGTTGTGTGAAGAGAAATAAGTCAGACAAGAAAGATACATACTGCACATTCTCTCACACATTTAGAAGTTAAAAAAGTTGATCTGAATGTAGACTAGTAATTATTAGAGGTTGGGAAGGGCTGGGGGAAGGGAGAACAGAGAGAAATTGGATCATGGGAACCAAAACACAGTTAGGTAGAAGTAATAAGTTCTAGTGTTCTACAGCACAATAACCCATTATATGGTTTATGAATAACTAGAGGAGAGAGGCTTGAAGTTATGATAAGGAGATGGAAGTGTTAATCACCCAGAGTGGATCAGTGCACATCATCGACATGTATTGAAATATTGCACTGTACTCGTATGTTATAGTTGGATTTTAGGTGTCCCCCAAAATCTCACGTGTGAGACAACGCAAGAATGTTCAGAGGGGAAATGATTGGGTTATGAAAGCTTTGTCCCAATCAGTGAATTAATTCCTTGATGGTAACTGAAGGCAGGGAGAGTGTGGCTGGAGAAGGTGGGTCATTGGGGGTCTGCCTTTGGGGCATATATTTTGTATTTGGCAAGTGGAGTCTTTCTCTCTCTGCTTTCTAATCATCAAGTGAGCTGCTCCATACTCTTCCATCATGATGATCGACCTCACTTCAAGCCTTGAAGAACGGAGTCTGCTGTCTATCGACTTCGACCTCGGAAACCATGAGCCCCTAAATAAACTTTTCCTCTTCTACAGTTGTGCTGGTTGAGTCTATTGTTCAAAGGAGTGAAAAACCTGACTAAAACACCATAAGTATGTACAATTTTAAGTGTTAATAAAACTTTTTAAAAATGTTTAAGGATATGGAAATGCTACCTATACTGCTAATAATTAATCTTAAAAACAGCAAATCAACTAGAGACTGACGGAGTCAACAGAAGGGATGCCTCTTCCTATATTCTTACCCTTCAGGGCTCCTCATAAAACCCTTTTCTCCAAGAAGCCTCCCTGACTGAATATTTATCTCTTTGGCTCTTGTGTTGGACACAACACAATGGAAGAGTTGCCATCAAAAGGAAGAGGTATGAAATATTTAATATAACAACCTCTCAGTTACTCAGATTTATCCACAGTCTATACCAGATACTTCAAAGGCAAAGTAGGTATCAGAGTAGGTGCTAGAGGGACCCAATGTAATCTCAGTAACTGTTTTCAGGGCTGTAATGGTGCCATTTTTCAAATAATATAGGCACCTGGAGGAGGCAGCAATGACCTCCCCTGTGGGTGTTCAGGAAAACTTCACAGAGGAAGTGACACGTGAAGTGTGATTCTGAAAGAAGAAAAGGAATTTTCCAAGAGGAGAAAAAAGGTGATGAAGGCAGTGTTCCAGACAGGCTGAAACAGAAGTGTCAACAGCTCCCGATGTCTTTGAAGAACAGCAAGACCTTCAGTTTGACTGGACAGGAATGAAGTTGTGTCGAGGGACCAATCTGAGTTTGGTGTGAGATTAAAGGGCTTGTGTATAGGCTCCGAGGTTCTAACTTTATCTCATCTGTATTATAGAATTTTTTAAATTATTTGAATATATTACTGCCTTTCCTTCTATAATATTATAAAAGCAAGTGGGAAATGGAAGTTGGAATGGACTGATTACAGAAACCAGAGGCAAGTAACTGTGATCAACACAGTGTACAAAGTCAGAGACCTAAAGCATACCTACCAATGACAGGTATAACCAAAGGCTTAGGTATAGGGTCTTGATTCAACATCTGAGCAGCTATCTTAAATATTAACCACCATCTTATGAGATAAGTTTCACTTTCCTGAACTTCCTTTTACCTGAACTTCCCCCACCCCCTACCCCATGGTACTGTAACCCTAAGCCAATCCCAGAAGGACAGGACCCCTTGACTGTGGGAAGCCCCATAGTGCTATCCACCTAAACCAGTCCCATGCTAATCCTGCTCTCCTAGCCCTAATGCAAGCACCCCAGAACCTACCCCATAGGGCCACAACTCCAACTCCAAACCCCTACCCCACAAAAGCTGAACATCCATACATCTCAGAGCCTCTCTCCTCTCTATAGAGATGCCCTTTATTTGTCATCTTTGACAAATAAACTTTCCTGTAGTTCTCTGCCTGGTCTCTGTCTTTCATTTCTCACTTGCCTGTCTCCTGTTTTCTCACTTTCCTTTGATTAGGGGACAGAGGACTGAACATATAATGTGAAGAAAGTAAATTACACAAAAGAAAATGCTTTGACTCGTCCTCCTCCTCCTCCTCCTCCTCCTCCTCCTCCTCCTCCTCCTCTTTCTTCTCCAGGAGAAGAAGGACCGTTGAAACAACAATATTTATAGAATGCCTGAACTGTGTTGTTATTGCACAACATCGAATACTCCTTAGTTCACGACAGATGCCCATCATGGCTCTTATTTTATAAATAACAAAGTAAATATTGTATTTGCTGAACCTGTCACCAAACGTTAAAACTAGATCATTGGCATTATCCCTACCGTGTGCTCTTGTTTCCTTCTCTCATCATCCAAATTAACTATTTTCCTAACTCTTATTATTTTTTAATTTTTGGGGGGAGGGGGTTTGCAAAAATGATTTGTTATAATTTTATCCCCTTCTTTTAATATACTGTTAGTACATATATTAATACACATACATTATACATACATATCACATCTATGCTAAGTATATTTGTGTGTATACACAGAGACACACATATTTATTATATTGCCAAGATTCAGCAACTGTGGTGTATATAACTGTCATTTATTTCTTTCACTGCTGATAATATTCTATTATGTGAATATACCACCGTGTACTTTCCATTCTGCTATCAATGGGAATTTGGATTTTTCCTCAATAATCTTTTACATGAAGAAATCTCAGATTTTTTTCCATATCCAATTTCGAATCTCCCATCAACTCTTTGTTATCTTCATTTTGGGAGCAAGGCCATTGAAACTCAGAGAAGACACACCACTTTCCTGCCCTCACATGACCACTCAGTAGAGCCAGGGTTTCAAGTCACTCCTGTGTGAATCCAAAGCCCGCCTTGGCACTTCCTCCCTTCCTGGAGGCTGTTTTCCACCCCATGTGCTGAAGCCCCAGGAGACTTCCCCAACTCACTTTTTTTTTTTTTTTTTCTGAGCCCTTTTCATGAGTCACTGCTAGGGTGAAGAGGGGATTTCCTGAGCAACCTCTGTCAGTAGATGTCAAAACAACATGTTTATTCAGGCAATTTCATGGGTAGGAGTTAGTTGCCCTAAAAACTTTTGGTTCAACCAATGAGGGGAGGCTGCATGGACACAGTGATCTGCTTTGAATGGATTTCTCTTTTCCACCATTTGCGTCTTTACGTAGGTCAGAATAGTAATCCTTTCCTTGGATACAGAACTGTACTACTTTCAAAGCTCTGAGTTAGGAAAAGATGTACTAGCCACATTTTGCATATCAGGAAAACAGATATTCAGGAGTTTAAGTGACTCCGTTAGGAAGTGTTAGCTTGGGAAGAGGACCTGTAGTCCAGGGCATGTTCTGCTTTTTCATAAAAATATTTTCCTATTGGATTGTTACTCCATGATAGAGACTTTACGAGAGGTTGAAAATCCATCATTCAGGACAACTCCCCACATAATCTTCTTCACTATTAAAAGTCCCATTATTTCCAGTGGAAAAATACCCAGTTAGCCTTTTAACCCACATACTATTTGAAAACCACAGATATTGCTAAATGATAGAGGCAATATAAGAAGGAAGTGGCTGAAGGCATGATGTGATTTGAAGGTCCTAGAATAGCATCCTTCCTATAAATCTTTCCCACTCTCTGTCACAAGACTGAAGCTCCACTACTACCCCATTTGTATCTCAATTGCTTTCAACCCCAGGTTAAGAAAAATAATTGACTGGGGATATAGTTGGTAAAGTGCTTGCCTAGAAAGTATGAGGCCCTGGGTCCAATCCCCAGCAACACACACAAACACACACACACACACACACACACACACACACACAAATGCAAGATAAATAACTTAATTAATTAAATAAATAAAGGAAAGGAAAACTCAGACAAATTGTTAGCTGTGTGTTCTTTCAATATCATACTGGAATGCATTGTCTAATAGGTCTATCCAAGAATTATTTAATTTTCTGTGGAATGTACCATTGTTTGACATACCATTTACTATTGTTTTAAGGCCCAGGCTTTGTGAAGGAACATAATAACTTATAGATTTTTTTCCCAGCACAGATGCAAATTATTTTTGTTTGGAAGAAAAATGACTCCAAAGATTGAGGTTTTATTGCCTTGTAGGACATTAACCAGTTCTGGGTTTAACATGACAGTCTTATTCCAACATTCTTTTTTTTTTTTTTTTTTTTTTTGGCACATATAAGACACATATAGTCTTACTTGTTTTTTTTTCCTAATGATCTTTATTAACCTGCAGTTTCCTTTATTAATGAGTTAGATTAAACATAGACATGTGCTCACTTTATTTTTGTTTATAAGTTTTAGAAAAATAATGCTTCAACAGTTTTATTTTTAAAGCTTAAATGAGAGTGTTTCAGTTATTACATTACATAGCAAATTATCCTGAAATTAATGATGTAAAACAGCAACCATTTAATTTACTCAGAACATTGTGGGTTAGATTTTTGGGAAGGGCTCACTGTGAAGTTGTTGCTTGTTTTTTTTTTTTTTTTTTTTTTTTTTTTTTTTTTTATGATTGCAGTCAGATACCCACTGAAGCTGCAATAATCTGAAGTCTTGATTAGGCTGAATATCCAAGATGGCTCATTCACAGGGCTGGAGCAGATGCTGACTGTGACAGGTGGCTCACCTGGGCCATCAATAGGAGACCCTGCACACAGCCTCTATGAGGAGGTGACCTCAGGAAGTCAGGCTTAATGGTGGAGGCAGACTTCTTGGATGATGGTTGGCTTTCTCGAGGCAGCATCCTACAAAAACTAGGCAGAGTTGTGTGGCCTTTCCTGGCCTACTCTGGGAAATCATAATATGCCACTTCTGCTATACCTCATTGGCTGAGTCAAGAGAGGGAACATAGACAACCCCTCCTCTTTCTGGGAAGAGCATTGCAGAATTTTGTGCTATATTCTTAAAAATGTCACATAGGGCAACACTTTAAACCTCACAGTGAGAAGGAAAACTCACATCTGAGCTCCTAGGTTAGTAAAATGGGGATTGGGGCAGGGAGGACAAGGAGACACAGAGAAATGAAAGTCAGAAAGGAGATTTTGTGCGAAATGAAATTGGAAATGATTAGTCTTCATGCATCCAGAGCCACAGGAAGAGAATGGAAGAGACAGATATTAAAGATAATTCGAAGGAATATTGACTGATTTGGTAGGTGACTGGTTAGGTCTGCATTATTAGCTCTATAATAGAATCTGATGCCATTTAAAAAAAAAATGTTTGACTGCTGTCAAAGGACCAAATTGTAACAACTTTAATTTAAAGAAGGTGACCAAAGTTTGTGAATCTAGAATCAGGCCACACTTCATTCTAGAAAAAAGAATAAGTGTTCTGATGGAGCCCCGCAGAGGCAGTGAACAGGGAGTGAAATGAGGACTCATGATTTCCAAGTGACTTTCTTCCCAGGGTTAAATAGGGGACACCCTCTGAGCTTTAGCTTAGGTAAACTAGGCCTCTACTGATTGGTTTCTGTGAATCTTCTGTTTCATTTTTTTGTTTGGTTTTGAAACCTGGTCTGTTTCCATTAATGGTACTTAGCATCAGTGACTCCATTTTGGTTTGGTCTAGTCTTCTGGGGCCAAAATAATGGCCTCCCATGAACTTTGTTAACACCACAGACAGTTTGAAACCTCATCCTCTTTCTCTCCTTTTTCTTTATATCTGGGCAAACTGATGAGGAAGATCAGTAGCCCCTCCTTCAGCACCAATAGGAAGGGAAAACCATCCACAGGAACCTTCACCCCAGCCACCCTCAACCACCATAAAACTCCAACCAATTCATCTTTCCCTGCTCTCTCAAGCCATTTTGGACCTGCTAGGAAGTCACCCTGCTCTCCCCAGAAAGCCTCATTATGTAACAGACCTTTTCATGCCCTCTTAGTGAATACATGTGGTATCATCTTTCTTGACGTGCTAACCACATTTTGGGTGGAGGGTCCAACCCACTTCTTCAGAACGAAGTTTCAGACCACATCATATGTAGTAATTTTGGTTTCTGAATATAAAAATCATAACTGTATTCACTGCTTTTCTGCAGGCTTGGTGCTATTATGGCGCTTTTTACATTTTAACTCATTTCTTCTTCACAAGAGTCCTGCGAAGTAGCGGCTATCATTAACCCCATGGGACGATGAGAAAACCAGCCAGAGTAGAGCAACAGGTGAAAGGAAGGGTCCAAGGTGATCCCAGACTTGAGGTCTGGTCAAGAAGCTGGTGGCCTTAGTAAGAAAAAGAATGATACTTTAACAGGGTAGCTTTCTATGGGAAGCAAAGCTCAGTTTTAGATAGGTTTTGTTTCTAATGAAAGGAGGCACACAAATGAAGATGCTCTTTCACATTTAGAGATAAGAAATGAAGTCTATTGTACAATCCAAGTGCTACTCTAGTAGGTGGTACCAACAGACCTCAGGTAAGGGAATATTTATAGAGTCACCAACATAGTTGATTCTGGGGGATAGTATTTAGATGCTAGAGACAGAAAAAGTAAAGCAGAGGGTATGAACTCACATTAAGAGACCAAGGTGAAGAAAAAGAGCCAGTCAGCTAGAAAAAGAATAGAAAAAGAACAGAGGTCTAAATGGAGTGGTGTGACTAATTAGGTAGATTCAAAAAACCTTCATTTTTTTTTTTTTGTTAATAAGATGCCATTTAAAAAAAAACTCTTATTTACAAAACCTGGAAGCTAGTGGAGTCATCTCTCTTTGATTTAAAAATCTGTTTGCATGGTGACCCTTCTGAGTTGTGCAAACATGAGGCAATGGACACTAGAGCTTTGTGGCTTAGGCAGACTCTCTTCCTTGCTATGCAGAAAGGATCACTTGGATGCAGTTAACACATTTGCATAAAATTCCAGGAGGCGCAGGAAAGACGACCTTGAGGTTGGACTTTCCTTTGGATGTCCAATTTTATTATGTTTTTTTTTTTTTTGACTATAGATGCATAGCTGAAGTCTACTGGCAAAAAGGATACCATAGTGGCCTCACAAGAAATACTCATGAGAACATTTGGATTAATGATCCAGGTTTGGTACCTATGCTTAGATGATCACAATAGAAAGGTCATTTCAGTCAAGTGTATGACCTGTGAATCTGCTGGTGGGCACACTTTGAAGAAAGCTGAAAGCATCTATGTGGAGCATCATTAGCCAAGAACAACACTGGGAAAGTAGTATTGTCCTTCCTTAAAAATAATCTTCTGCAGCTTTGAAGGGGCTTAAAATAGTGCTATGATGTGGATGGGAGGAGTTCTCCAAAAGCTCCTATATTAATGCAGGAATGTTCAGAGGTGAAATGATTGGATTGGGAGCAATATAACCTAATCCGTTCAATCTGGTTTGAATAGACTGAGTGGTAACTGTAGGCAAGTAGGGCATGGCTGGAGGAGTTAGGTCACTGGCGTGCCCTCGTATAATGCATCTATCCATGAGCAGAGCATCTTTCCTCTCCTGGGTCCTTTCCTCTTGATGTGCTGCTTCACCTTGGGCCCAGAGCAATGGAGTTACAGCCATCTATGGACTGAGACCTCTGAAACCATGAACCTTCAAACTTTTCCTCCTCTAAGTTGTTCCTGTCACCTATTTTGGTCATAATGATGCCTGACTAAAACAGAAATTGGTAGCGAGAAGTGGGGTCATTACTGTGACTAATCTGATCACGTGGTGACCAGAAACCTTTGGAGTTGGTTTGCATGGGGCAGGGGGAATTTTGAAAAATTTAGATGTGCAAGCTCAAAAAGCTTTACAATGTTGTAAGCAGAGGCTAATGGGCGATTCTGATGGGAGCTCAGAAACCAAAAGGCTGGAAAACGAAAGTTTCAGAGGAAAATGAAAATTGGGAATTGAACTAGAGGCCACTGCTGTTATATTCTGGCAAGAAACTTGGCTGCATTTTGCCCACTTCCTGAGACTTTGTGTAAACCTGAATTTAAAAGTGATAGACTAATTAGCCTGGTACAGGAGCTCAACACAGCACTGCATTTAGGCAGTGGCATGGATATGATTGGCAGCATTTATTCAGGTCTACTGTGAGAATCAGGAGCAGAAAGCAGAGTTAAAGGATTTTAAAATCTTGCAATTTTGCCAGAAAAGTACATGTAAAACAGGGCCAAGGACATTTTCTTTTCTTTTTTTTTTTTTTTTAAAGAGAGAGTGAGAGAGAGGAGAGAGAGAGAGAGAATTTTTAATATTTATTTTTTAGTTCTCGGCGGACACAACATCTTTGTTGGTATGTGGTGCTGAGGATCGAACCCGGGCCGCACGCATGCCAGGCAAGCGCGCTACCGCTGAGCCACATCTCCAGCCCCAGGACATTTTCCTTACTGAAAAAATTACAGCCCATAAAGAGATGGTAAGCACTTCACCCAGAGACAACAGGGAAGATGCCTGGAGAGAGCCACAGGAATGTGAGTGTACACCCACTACACAGTGCAGGGTTCAAAAGAGAAAATCCTTTTGAGAAGAGATCATGGGGGCACCCTGCTCACACAGAGGGTCCTAGGAAGCTGTTTCACATAGACACACTTTGCTGAGTCTCAGAAGCACTCAGGCCACTGAGGCTCTAATTCCAGGGGGCCCAGGTATTGTGTAAGCTGGCAGTAGACCTTGGCATCATCCACGTGGTACTGGTTCTGCAGGAATGCAGCACGCTGGAGTGAACAAGTCATGGAGGCTTCCACTGAGATTTCAGAGGAAGGCCTGGGGGGCCAAGCAAAGTGCAGCAGGGCCAGAGTCCCAGCCCTTGAGAGGGTCATGTTTGAAGATTTGAGAAGGAAGCAGAAAGCTACAGTGGAGACCCCTGAGATTAAGAGATGCTGGTTCCATGGAACATCTGCTAAGAAAAGCTGCTAGCTGTGGAGAAAGCCAGGCTACAAGAGAGCTCATGTGCACCACAACCAACATGGCCAAAGTAGGGGAGAAGGTGGTAAACAAACCCTCTGTAAATGACCTCTCACAGCCAAGTGTCCTAGATGCTGTATGGGGAGTTGGGAAAACTCTTTGCCCAGTTGGGGTTCTGTCTTGTTTTGCTCCAATCCCTTCTTTCTATGCCATTATTCCTCCCTGTTGGAATGGGAATGTTTACTCTGTGTATATAAATATATATATATATATATAACTTGTTTTTGATTTTTACAGGGGCTCACAACCAAGAATTTGCCTTTAGTATCAGGTGATACTTTGGACTTGGAGTGAACTTGGCAATCCTGGAAATATGAAGACTCTGGGACTCTTGGAGGTGAACTCAATGCATTTAGCATATGAGATAGACATGAGTTTTGGAGGGGCCAGAGGTAGAATGTTATGGTTTGAATATGAGGTATCCCTTAAAAGTTCTTATTAACTCAGGAATCAGCAGAGATTAAATGATTGGATTACGATAACTATTACTTAATTGGTCCATCCTAATTTGCATGAATTGACTTGGTGGTAACTGTAGTCAGGTGGGACATGGCCAGAAGGGTGGGTCACTGGGGCAGTGCCCTAGACCAGTGCATCTTCCCTGTGGTCTCACTCCCCTACTCCATCTCTTTGCTTCCTGACCTTACCATAAGCTGAGCTACTTTCCTCGGCTGGGACCCTCCCCTCATGATGTGCTGCCTTGCCTTGGGCCCAGAGAAATAGAGTTAGCCATCTATGGACTGAAACCTCTAAAAACATAAGTCCACAAATACACTTTTCCTCCCTTAATTTATTTTTGTTGGGTATTTTGGTCATAGCAATGCAACAGCTGACTAAAACAAACAGCAAAGATTTTACCAAGCAGAAGGTGAAATGAACATATTTAGAAAAGACCAAACTGTGAGGATGACCCCATTCCTTAGCGTCAGGAAGCTAGAGATACTGAAAACAGCTTCTTATTAAGGACCAGACTCCCCTGTTCTTTCCTTGAGAGGTGTGAGAAATAGTTCCCAGCTTTTGGATGAGTTCAGCAATTCAAAGGGAAGAAGGAAAAGGGAGAGGGGAGTCAGAGTCAAGCTAACCTTAATTTTAAATAATAATAATGTGACCTTAATTACACCACATGTTAGTGAGCAGGCCTGCAGCCCTGAAGATAACAATGAAGGAGAACTTATCATCACCTTGCTGCCACTATTTGAACATTCACTATGCACATCGTCTTGCACTTTTCCTGATGCTTAGAATGATGCACAATACGTGGTAGCTGTGGCTAAAACATGATTATAAATATGAGTGTAAATTGCTGTTTTTAGAGATCAAAACACTAATTTTGACTTGGTGGGTGTAAAAGTCTTGGTAGAACAAGCAAGTAATGGTGCCACCTGCTTTTTGAATCTAAGTGAACTCTAAGCAGTGTAAGAAGAGCTATTGTTCAAGTTAAGGAAGGGAAGTTTACAGAAAAAGGCAGCTTCACAACCCAGTAAGGGCTAGCCATTCTTCCTGCAGCTGAACCTGGTAGAAAAGGAAAGGCTCACTCCATCCCACTAAAATGATTACTCTACAGATCCCTGGCAGGAGGCTGCTTCATGTGCTTTTTTTTTTTTTTTAACCTTCCACATACAACCCAACACTGGGGTACTTAATTGAGGGAGGAACTAATTACTTGTAGGTAATCTCTGGATTTTGGAGAGGGGGGTGTTCATGATCCTCTTCTTCTTCTTCTTTTTTTTTTCCTCTTCTACCTTCCCTGCCTCCCTCTTGTGCTCCTTCTTCTTTTTCTCTTGATCCTTAATTCATATCCCACATTTCCACATATTCTCATCTTTGTGACCTTGGGGGCATTTCCCAGTCCCACAGATGTTCCGCAGACAATGGCTTTGTGGTTAAGTAGTTTTGGGAAACTCAGGATACCAAATCCCCTTCCTAGAAATCCACAATGCGACTCACCATGTGTATGACCCTGAGAAATCCTGAGATAAAGGCACCATTTAAATTTTGTTTGATCCAGGGTTTCCTAGTCTTTTGGCTCACAAATAAAGTCATTTTTTCCCCTACAATACTTATTACTATCCCTCAGCTCTAGTGATCCAAGGGATTTGGATCAAGTCATTCCCAGAGGAGGTAAAGAACACAGAGAAACAGAGGTATAAAACAATTTTGTTTATCAGGGATATTGTGGATAGTGTTGGGAAAATATTATAGAAATTTCTTAATAGCTCATGTGCATAGGAAAAAAGGACCTTGCAGAGAAATGTCTATATCACCAGGAAGGTGGCTAAAAATGTCATCTGAAAGTGAGTAGGCAGGAAGAATGAAAGCTAATCGTATTGCCTCTGATCATCATTAAGCCCCATATGCTTCTCTTTATGGGGAGGATGAATTGGAAGATTGTGGAGGGTGAATTGGAAGTGAAATTAAAGAGGAGACATGAATATTTAAATTTTAGTGCTTCAGTGCTTCCCAACTTTTGTCATTTCACGGTACATGTGTTATTCATATACACATATATATCTCCAAGAAACCTCACAATATGTTGTTTGCAAAATGGAAACCCAGGAAAATCCAGTGATGTAAATCAATAATTCAGTCTGAATCTGAAGGACTGAGTTCCACGGGGTGGGAGGAGCCCCCACTGGTATAAATTACAGAGTCTGGAGGACTAAGAACTAAGAACTCTGATGTCCCGAAACAGAAGATGAATGTTCCAGCTTAAGAAGAGAGATAATTTACCCTTTCTTGACTTTTTTGTTCTACTCAGATCCAATCAAGTTCACACATAAAAGTAATTGTAGTGTTTTTTATTTTGTGGCATACTCTGAAGTATTTGGAGGAGGATGCTTGAGCCCAGGGCTGGGAAGGTCCATATCTTTAGCCACCAGCAAGCCTTATGTGGCACAGCAGCATGCCTTAGTGTAGCTGAGAAGAGCTGCCCTAGGTGGTAGGCAGTAAGAGAACAGTTTTAATAAAGTAAATGTCCTGACTTGGTTAGCATAAAAGTCCTATGGGCGCTCTCTCTCTCTCTCTCTCTCTCTCTCTCTCTCTCTCTCTCTCTCTCTCATTACTGAGGATTGAGCCCAGAGACGCATAACCACTGAGTCATATCCCCAGCCCTTTTTATTTTATTTAGAGACAGGGTCTTGCTAAGTTGCTTAGAGCCTTGCTAAGGTGCAAAGACTGGTTTTGAACTTGCAATTCTCCTGCCTCGGCCTCCTGAGGTGCTGGGATTACAAGCGAGCAACCTCACACTGGCCTCTGATGGGCTTTCGATGAAACCCAGAAAGATAACAGAAGCTGCTGGTCCTTTTTAGTTCTACCGCATTGGCCTGGTGCCCACCACATGATCTTTGGCACTTGCTTTTCTTCTGCTTAGAGCTGTTCTGTGCAGCATCCCTGATCTTCATCTTGCTCTTGCCTACTCATCCTTGGATCATGTCTCGAACATCACTTTTTCATGAAAACCATTCCTGATCCTTCAAAGTTAAATCTTCTTTCCTATATTCTTATATATTTTCTTAAATTCTTATATATTTTCCTCTTTGACAGTAATTTCAATTTATAGTTATGTGTTCTGTTATGATATGATCTTTTTAACAAGATTATTTGTCATTTTGTTTCCACATCTGGAAAGTCCTCTTCTCACACTTTTTG
Source organism: Urocitellus parryii (assembly GCF_045843805.1). Taxonomy (NCBI): domain Eukaryota; kingdom Metazoa; phylum Chordata; class Mammalia; order Rodentia; family Sciuridae; genus Urocitellus; species Urocitellus parryii. The sequence goes on along the minus strand of NC_135541.1, from coordinate 41,682,483 downwards.
CAGTCAAATCCTAGCTGCCCTTCAATTTCTATCTTGAATTTTGTCACCAATCTAGTCAGTTGGAAATACTTTAGCTGTTATTCTCTGATCTTCTATAAATACAGTTTACAGACATTTCTGGTAGCTTTTTTTTTTGGAGACTTATCCTTCATCTTCTCTGTTCATTCACATAAAGACTATGGGTCTGGTCCTGTTAATATAATTGAATTCCACCTGAGGCCTCATTTGCTTGGTCCGTAGATGGGATACATGAATGCCTGGGCCAATGAGTTCATTTCTTGGGATTTTAGATTTATGATTTAAGTTAGAAAGAGTTGTATCAACTTGCCTCAATACCTGAAGTTCTAAGAAGTGGCATGTTGGACCTGTCAAGGGTAACAGTTTTGCTTTGTGGAAATCATAGGCCTACCTTAAAAGAGAATATAGGTGTACACAGAGAAACTCAGATAAGATAGTACTCTGTCAATATTATCAACCTATCAGCTCTCAGGTTCCAATTGTTCTGGAACCAAGGTATATTCAACATTCACCCCATCTTAGATATTCAAGGTATCTATTGATACTTCCAATAAACCCATATTTGTCTTATTTAGTTTGAGTTGGGTTACTGTCACTTTGTCACCAAGAATATAAATGCATTGATATGCATTGACCACTTTTGAGAGTACTTTGAGATGGCATTTATTGCTTCAGTTGATCACCAAGGTAGATAAAATTAAAACTGCAATGAAGCATCCCAGATTTTAACATATTGATTCTAAAATACATTTATCTGAAGTTCCAATCTAATGGAGAGTCTATAGGCATCAGAGTCAGACTTGAATTTGAGGTCAACTCCATTTTTTCCCAAGAAGAAATTGTGACTCTGGTAAATTAACTGCACAATCCTGAGCCTTGCCTGTCAAATGGAGACAATAATACCTACCTTAGAATTTTCTATCATATGATGTAATGAATAATGCATTAAATGACTTGACACTGAATCTGGCTTTCCAAAGGCCCTCTGCATTACACATTTCACTGAGCTGAATTGTTTGCAATATGCATTGCAACTTCACATATCACTGAGAAATAAAAAGCTGATTCATCTATGACATACCATCGATTATATGAAGCATTCTGATTTCAGAGCTGTTAAAGTATGAGAAGAAGTATGTCCTAGAATCTATAAAACAGTTCATTTATTGGGCACAGGTGATCTAGGCAATCATGTTAGGCCCTAGTGAGAGAGTAATGAATAAGACCTGTTCCTCAAGGTGCTTAAGATCTAAAACTTGATAAGTTCAGCTTTTCAAAAGGATACCAAATAACCTTGGATGGTGAGTTTATCACTTGCAAAGATAACTTGGGCCAAGAAGTAAAATATCAGACTTCAACTCCCTTATACATTGCTAGATCCTATAGCAGTTATATTTTCGTGCTCTGCATACCATCCAAAACAAATTGTCTGCTTACAATTAATATCCTGCTGAGTTTCCAAGAGCCCAGCCCCCAGGGAGCTATTTGAACACCAAGTCTTATCCACAATGACGCAATTCTACTTTTAAGGGACAATTAAGGGGTTTCCTTGTAAGTTAGGCCAAACTTTCTCCAAAATACATGAAGGAAGTGCCTGGAAAAGAAAACATTTGAGGCTTGTTTTCATACTGTCACTTAAGAAGAACAATTTCCAAAAAGGACTGATTTTCTTTTTATCAAGCTTGGAAGGCCCAGGCTTTATAGCCCTTTTCAGTCTTTTGGTAGAACAGAACAAAGTCCCTTAGGAAACTTAATGTAACAGTAACCAAATGTCCTCGTTAAGCAACCATTTATTGGTCTATTAAATCTGATCTGAACTGTGATATTTTGTGGTACAATTTTCCTCCAACATAAATTGCTCAATATGGACTTCGTAAGGCATCTCCTTCCCTTGTGGCAACCTTAACAGCATCCAGAAAAGGCAAATGTGTTGGCATCTTTTGGGCAACTCTTCCAGAAAGGAGTGGTGGTGGTGGGGTGATGGTGAAAGAATATTTTTTCTGCCTCATTTTTTTTTTTTTTAGGAAGACTTAAAAATGATTTTAGAGACAGCTCAGAATAAGTGCTTTCATGCTACAGATGAGGTGGGGCACCAAAACTGTAAAGTATTTAGTGTAGGCCAGGACTGGTTTTAGAGCTCGAGGGTGCAGAGATAAATGTTTCTTGTGTCCTCAAGGCACTCACTGTCCAGTGGGGAAGAAAGATCACCAGTAAGCAGAGTCGTAAGTGCTAGGCCACTGAGATCCTGGCTAAACAGGGGCTAGCAGCTAGAGGAGAAGAAGCAAGCAATCTGGGTTGGTCAAGTGCACTGTCAGGTGGTAGGTTAAGTAGTGACAAAAGTTGGAAAGGGATTGGGAAATAAAGTTGTATTAGTTAGCTTTTTCTCACTATAATGAAATACATGAAATGGGTAACTTACAAAGAAAAAGAGGCTTATTTGGATCACAGTTTGAGAGGCTGACAATTCAAATGGCATTGTATGGACCTGGTGAATGCACCTCTTGGCTGCATTAGCTCATGGCAGATAGCAATGGCGGCAGTACACATGGGAGTAAGCAGATTACATCTCCATACAGGAAGCTGAGAGTAGGAGGAACCAAAATTGTCTCCTTTATGAAAACTCTTGGCAAGAACTGCCAAGTGGTAACAGTCCCACCTTCCAAGAATATGCCTCCCCAAGACCCAAAGACCTCTTACTAGGTGCTGCCTCTTAAGGGTTCCATTACCTCCCAACACTGCCACCATGAGGACCAAGACTCCATTCACATGAACCTTTGAAAAGGGACACAATTAAACCGTATCCAAACCACAGCAAAAGCCAACAGGAGTGGGGCTCGAAGTGAAGAATAAGTACAAAAGGTGCAACAGGAATTTCAAGGTGGTATCCGTGAAAGGAGTTACAACTGCAAGTTAGTTTTAAAGTACCATGTTTGACCTCCTTCAGCATTGCTCTTTACTTGCCCCAAAGCTGCAAGTTTAGGTGGTTGCTGCTTACCCAAAAGGACTTGCTTTTTTCCATTAATATTCAGTAACACCTAAACATAGTTTGTTTCATTGAGCTATCTGTCATGCCCTCCAAAGACTGGTCATTGAGGTGTAAACCGGTAAAAACTATTTGGAAAGAACTTTTGCACATGTATCAAGAACTTTCTAATTGTCAAGATACTTTAACCCAGAAATTTTACTGATAGTAACTGATCACACATAATAACATACAGGTATTATTTTAAGTGCTTTATATGTATCAGGACAGTCAAATCTCATTAAGCCCTTATGAGGTTGGTACTATTATTGTTCCCTTTTTGACTGATGAGGAAGAAAGTAAGAAAAGTAGAGTTTGGGTACGTTTTGCCCACATTTATATAGCTGGTAATTTGGAGAACTAGAATTTAAACCCAGGCAGTCTGACTTCAGAGCTGGCATGCTTAGCTCCACACTGCACTGCCTTTCCATATGTGGCTTAAGATCTATACACAAAGATATGCATTACCATATTATTTATCCCAGGGGATATTTTTATACTTCTTAAAGGTATAATTTACTTGCAGTAATGTGAACAAATCTTAAAGTGTTTAGCTCAATGAACTTTTTTATATAAATATACACATGAAAAACCTCCCAGATCATGTCATAGAACATTCCAATACAGTGGACTTCCACAAGCCTCTGTTTTATCAATTACCCAGAGGTTTTCAGTGCCTAACTCCTACTGACATAGATTGATTCTAGCTGTTCAACAACTTCATATAAATAGAAACTATAGTGGGCATTTTCCCCCCAGATTATTTCATTAAACTTCTTTCATTAACTTCTTTCAAAACACGTATCCATTTCTTCTTTGGTGTATTTACATAGTTCATTTTTTCCAGTGTTTTGTTCCATTGTACAAATCTACCATAATTTGCATAGCCATCCTCTTATTGAAAGACATGTATATTGTTTCTAGTTTGGAACCATTATAAGTAAAGCTGCTAAATATTTTTGTTTATTTCTTTAATGAATATGTGTTTTCATTTCTCTTAGGCAAATACTAGAATTAAAATTGATTTAATCACAGTTTTAATTGATAGCAAAAGAAAAAACAAACACAGTTTTTCAAAGTGCTTGAACCAATTTACAAGGACACTACGAAAGCACAAAAGTGTTAGCTATTACTCATCCTTGACAACACTTGCCATAATCAGTCTTACTAATTTTTCCATTCTGGTGGGTTTGTGGTGGTATTTCATTGTGGCTTTATTTTGAATTTCCCCCTGAAAATAAAGTGCTATGAAACTGAGTGCCTTTCCACATGGTTGGCCATTAGAATAGCTTCTTTTATGCAGCACCCACTCAAGTATTTTGCCTTTGTGGAGTTGGGTTGCTCTTATGTTCTTATTGATTTTTGGAAGGGGATCTTTATACATTTTGGATATGTGTTATTTTTTGAATATGTGTATTATAAATAATGCCTTCTATTCTGTGATTTTCCTATTTGTTTTGATGAACAAATTTCTAACATTAATAAAGTCTATTTTATGAAAAATTTCATTTAAATTATTTTCATGTCCTATTTAACACATCTTTCTTTTCACCAGAGTCAGGACAATATTCTTCTGTTGTCTCTAATTTAGAAGCTTAGATGTTTTAGACATCACATTTAGGGTTTGAATCCACTTAGAGTTACCTTTTGTGCCTGGTGTGAGGAGGAATCAATTTCTTTTTTTCCCTCCACAACATTATTCTATTTCCCCTACACCATTTATTGAAATGTCTGTCTCTTTCCTACTGAATTGCAGAATTTAAATCAACTCAGTCTACACATGTAAATGTCTAGACTCTACATCCTGTTAGTTGTTCTACATTCTAACTTAGCACCAATATTGTACTATCTTCATTACTGTAGTTTTGTAAAAAATTTTGAAACCTGATTAAGTCCTCTGGCTTTGTTCTCCTTCTTAGATTATTTCAATGAATACATTTTTTTGATGTGTAATAGTGAAGAAATGTATAAATAAATTATGATATATCCATAAAAATACACTAGTATGCACCCATGAAAATCAAGTTTATTAAATTTGGAATGGGTAGCATGATTAAGTGGGTATCCCAGGAATGCAAGGTTGGTACAATATACAGAAATCAATAAATGTAACTTATCAAATAAATAGACTTAAAAACAAGAATCTGATGCAGAAAAGCATTTCACAAAATACAGCATGAATTCATCTTGAAAACACAAGAAAAAATAGAGATAAAAGGAACATACTTCAATACCATAAAAGCCATGTATTACAAATCCAAGGCAAACATGATTCTATACAGAGAAAAGCTGAAAGAATTTCCTCTAAAAACAGAAACAAGAAAGGAATGATACTTTTATCACTTCTGTTCAACATAAGTGTTCAACATAAGGCATTAGACCAGAAACCCTGCATCTATTAGTAGATCATTTCCGCTTAGGAACCAACTTACTTAACAAGACTCCTAAAGCACAAGAAGTAAAATAAAAATTAAAAACAGGATGAAATCAAATATAGCTAGAGAAATTAGGCAAAAAAAAGAAAAAGAATAAAAAAGAATTAAAGGGATATGAATAGGGAAAGAAGAACTCAAAATATCTCTGCTGATGACATAATTCTGTATTTATAAGATCCAAGAAACCTCACCAGAAAACTCTAGACCTCATAAATTAATTCAGCAAAGTAGCAGAATACAAAATTAATACCAAGAAGTCAATTGCATTCCTATATTCCAATGATAATTCAGCTGAAAGAGAAATTAGGAAAACTATTCCATTCAAAATAACCAAACCAAACCAAACTAAACAAACAAACACACAAAAAAAACCAAACTTGGGAATCAATCTAACAAAAGAAGTGAAAACCTCTATAATAAAAACTACAGAACACTAAAGAAAGTAATTGAGGAAGTTCTTAGAAGATGGAAAGACCTCCCATGTTCTCGGATAAGCAGAATTAATATTGCCAAAATAGCCATACTATCAAAAGTGCTACACAGATTCAATGCAATTCTCATCAAAATTCCAATGATGTTCTTCATAGAAATAGAAAAAACACTCATGAAATTTATCTGGAAAAATAAGAGACCCAGAGTAGCCAAAGCAATGCTTAGCAAGAAAAGTGAAGCAGGAGGCATCACAATACCAGAACTTAAATTATACTATAGAACTATAGTAACAAAAACCGAAAGGTCTTGGCACCAAAATGGGCAAAAGATGAATGAAACAAAGTAGAAGACACAGAGGCAAACCCATGTAAATATAGTTATACTAGACAAGGGTCAAAACATACATTGGAGAAAAGATAGCCTCTTCAACAAATGGTGCTGGAAAACCAGATAATCCATATATGGTAGAGTATACTAAAATTTAAATTCTATCTCTTACCCTGTGCAAAACTCAATTCAAAGTGGATCAAAGACTTAGGCATTAGAGCAGAAACCCTGCATCTGTTAGAAGATCATTTCAGCTGAGGAACCAACTTTTTTTAACAAGACTCCTAAAGCACAAGAAGTAAAATAAAAATAAAAAAATGGGATGAAATCAAATTTAAAAGCTTCCTCACAACAAAAGACACAATCAATAATGTGAAGAAAGAGCCTATAGAGTGGGAGAAAATTTTTGTCACCTGAATCTCAGATAAGGCATTAATTTCCAGGATATACCAAAAAACTCATAAATCTTCATACCTAAAAAACAAATAACCCAACCAATAAATAGGCAAAGGAACTGAACAGAACTAAATGAAGAAATAAGAATGGTCAACCAATATATAAAAAATGTGCAACATCTCTAGTAATTAGAGAAATGCAAATTAAAACTACATTGAAATTTCATCTCACTTCAGTCAGAATAGTAATTATCAAGACTACAAGTAACAATAAATGTTGTGAGGATGTGGGGGGAAAAGTTACACTCACACATTCTTGGTGGGAATGGCAAATTGGTGCAACCATTCTGGAAAGCAGTATGGACATTCCTCAAAAAACTGGGAATGGAACCACCATTTGACACAGCTATCCCACTCCTTGATATATATCCCAAAGATTTTAAATCAGCATACTAGAGTGATGCCGCCACATCAACGTTTATAGGAGCACAATTAACAATAGCTAAGCTATGAAGCCAACCTAGATGTCCTTCAACAGATGAATGGATAAAGAAAATGTGTTATCTATATATAATGGAGGCTTACTAAGCCATTAAGAAGAATGACTTTATGACATTTGCCAACAATTGGATGGATTTAGAGACTACTATGCTAAGTGAAATAAGCCAGTCTCAAAAAACCTAAGGTTGAATATTTTTGCTGATATGTGGAAGCCAACCCATTATATGGGGGACAGAAAGAATAGTTCATTGGAGTAGACAAAGGGGAATGAAGGGAAAGGAAGGGAATGGGGAAAGGAAAGACAAAGGAATTAATGCAAAATAATTTAACTGTATGCATATATGAATACACCACAGAGAATCACACCATTGTGTACATTCACAAGAATGGGGTCCTAATTAGAATAATATATATTCCAGCCTTGTATAATTATATCAAAATGGATTCTACTGTCATGTATAAGTAAAAAGAACCAATGAAAAAATAAAATTTGGAATGATGAGAAAAAAAAAACAAGAAGTGATAATGAGTGAATGGAGAAGGACATCAACTTTCAAAACCGGCATGACTTACTTATGCAAATGAAAACTATATAAAAATAAGATGAAAAGAAATGTGCCAAATATCAATTGTGGCTCTCTTTGAAGGAAGTTATAAATATCTGTTTCTCACTTTCTTGTTTGATCTCAGACCAATTCATTACTTTGCAAGATCGTGTATTGCAGAGGAAAAATCCTGTGAACTCTATTTCTCATGTATTCTCACTCCGTCAGGATTTGGTAATGGAAAGCACTAGATAGAGATTGGAGTGGGAGGAGGAGAGGGGGAGGCAGGGTATTTCTCTCCCCCCACCCCTCTGTGTATCAGGCAACATTTCTAGGGTGGTTGTACTTCTCAGTAGTTTCATCTCCCTCTGTGTGACTCTGGCTTTTGGTTAGATAATACCACTTATTTCCTTCATCCTGCCACTCCTAAGGGCGGCAGTGGATCCCTGGATTGCTTCCCCACTCCCTGTTTGTACTTTTACCTCTTCCAAGGTATATGAAGTGAGTTTCTCATATTAAATTTTCTTTATTGAATTACTTGGCATGGGTTCTATTTTTCTAACTAGACTTGTACTGACCTCCTAATTAATCATTTTCTTATTGTATTTTCTTATATTTTTTAGAAAATTGCTCAACTGTACATGAAAGTCTATTATAATGCATGTGTATATGTATACACACATATACACATTTGTATATGTGTACATAATACACATGTATGTGTAATGTATATGTCTGTTTTATTCCTTTCAGTTTTTACCTGAGCTGCTAGATCTTAGAGAGAAAATCAAGCACTTAAGTGGTTTAACTAACAATTTTTGAGTGTCTACCTTGGACCAGGTATAAAACTATCAACACATTGTTCACAAATGAATATGCTAGATGTTGTAGGTACAATACATTGGGCTGAGTTTTTATTGCTTTTCTCTGACCTAGCATTCTTTGTCTCTCATTTCTATGACAAAAAAAAATGAGCATAAAGTATATCACATAGGAAATAGAGTGGAACAGAGAATAAATACATTTAGCATAAAAAGTAGACAACATTGGTTTGAATCCTGTAATCATGTGGGAAGAGCTGGCTTGAAATGTTGACACCTGGGGAAGAAAAATTCTTTCTGGAAGATTGTCTAGGAGAGTGCAGGAGGAGGGAGAAAAAGAAATAGAGGGGAAAAGAGAGAGAGAGGGAGGAAGGAAGGGAGATAGAGGGAGGAAGAGGGGGGAGAGAGAGAAACAAGAGGGAGGGGAGAGGAAGATAGAGGGGGAGGGGGAGAGAACAGGAGAGTGAAGCTGGGAACCTGGAGAGTTCTGGCATTGGTGAAACTGCTCTTTGGAGGGCAGGCTAGAGAAACCAGTCCCTTCTTCCCAGTGTACTTTAATATCCTTGCCATCAACAGGATGCCCATAAGGGTCATAGACAGAGAAAAGTGTGATTGTTTTTACTTGTTTTTTCAGAAGCCAGGGGAAGAGAAGTGATATTCTACAGATCAAGGGAAAAGGCCTGAGCAGAAAGCAGTGGCCTGCAGATGTCACATGGGGCTGGAGTCCTCTGGCTGGGGCCTCTGTTCTCTCCACCCCTTACATTTTATTTTTTATTTTTATTTATTTATTTATTTATTTTATATTGCTTCCTCCAGAAAGGTATTTTTATTGAAAATATAAAAACCAGATTTTTAACAAACATAAAATTAAAAAGCTCTCCACTGTGTTACCACTCTTAACAACTCAGCTGTTTATTTTTTATTTTACTTATATAGGTCCCTATTGTGAGTACATTTTTATATTATATAATTTTATCAACTTAAACTAATTGTGTTTTATATATATATATTTACTAGATAGTACAGTGAGAATGTTTTATGTTTCTGTCTCTCCTTATAATTATCATTTTAATCGTTATAAAATATTTTTTTTCTTTTTTTATTGTTGGTAGTTCAAAACATTACACAGTTCTTAATATGTCATATTTCACAGTTTGATTCAAGTGGGTTATGAACTCCCATTTTTACCCCGTATACAGATTGCTGTATCACATCAGTTACACTTCCATTGATTTACATATTGCCATTCTAGTGTCTGATGTATTCAGCTGTCTATCCTATTCTCTACTATCCCCCCTCCCCTCCCCTCCCCTCCCCTCCGAGCACCCCTTACATTTTAGAATGAGCTCAGGACTCACTTTCTCAGTTTCAAAAATGGCTATTCTCAGAGGCAGCAGGGTGACATACAAAGAACCCAGGACTTGGATTCAGAATCCCAGAGTCTTGGTTCGGGCAATTTCCCACACAAAAGTTGGGTGCCTAAGGGTGTTTTTATTCTGTGAGCTTCATAGTTTCCCTATCTTCAAACTTGGGGGATAATATTACTCACTTCTTTAAAGTAACTCTGCTGCCTTTTGTGTTTTAATAGTTTCTCGTGTATTTGCAGAGAGAGTCCACCTGTCTTGGTGTGCCATACGAAGCCTTCTTATCACCCCTGGTTCCCACTCTCTTTTCATATCATTCCCCTCTGGGTGGGGGTGATATGGAATACTTAAAGACTTAAGACTGTTTCTCACAGTGTTGGCTCAAAGACCTAATTCCTTTACAAAAATAATTCCCTCTTCATGCAAGGTTCCTTTCTCCATTAGTTAGCTAGAAAACTTATCTCACTTGAAAACCAACTCTGTTTTCCTTGGTGGAGTCTCCTCTGGTTCCCCAGGCCTCATTAATGGTGACTTCCTGGCTAATCTATTTCATCTGTATAAACTTCTGACTTAGTATGTATAATTGCTTGTGCATCTATCTTCCCTAAAAGACTATGAATTTCTTTAGTGCAAATCTTTTTTCCTCAGTGACCGCACCACAAATTGTACTATATCAAGTGATGAGTAAATGTAGGTTGAGTCAATAAATTCAAGCTCTTTGAGGCCAAATATTTCTGGTGAAGCTTTAGGGAGTAGTGGAAAGACTGGCCATAAGCTCTCCTTTTGACCCTGGTTCTCATTTCAGTAATTCACCCCATCTCTCTGGGCCTTGGTTTTCTCATCTTAAAGAAAGACGATAGGATCAGATGATCTCTAAGGTCCCTTCCAGCTCAAGTATCTTCTGATTGTCCTTGTCTTGTGAAACAGCAGAGATTCTTGTTCCATGGGCGAAGGACTTGCATCCAAAGACAGTTGGAAAGAGCCACAGAGTATGGAGTATGGAGCAAGACAGAGATGTTCTGCTGGACTGCAAAGGGCATTGGATTAGATTAGAAAAGCTATTTTCACAACTATGATTTTTCTTAGATAAAGTATTTCTTTCCTGTGAAATTTATTTTCAGGATTAAATGAGTCAAACATTGTGACACTTTATGTCTACCCAAACTAGTATTGTTATTTTGATTAAGGTTTCTCTCACTAACTTTGAGGCTCAGGAGATCTATCTCAAAAACTAAAGGGGCTTTGTGTGATGAATTCTTAAAGGGATCATGGGATGTTCAATTAATGACCAGGAATTTATACACTAAGTTCTCCAGTGAAAGGTTTTACAATGTTCACCTTGCCAACTGCTTGATTGATCAACTGCAACCTTTGACTACTTCAGCTTTGAAGTTAGGCACGAAATAAACTATTGCCTCCAGCTTCTACATTCGGATGAAACATATTCAGTGGTAAATTTCTTATAAACTGTGGTCCTGTGTACCATCAAACAAATATAATGGATAATGTAAGCTGTGTAATAATTTCTCAGTGACCCTGGGATGGAGCAGAAAGGCTCTCAGGCCTCAGAGAAGTTGATTATATATAAATATATATATATAATCTCTCTCTCTCTCTCTCTCTCTCTCTCTCTCTCTCTATATATATATATATATATATATATATATATATATATATATATATTATCAAGTAAAGCAATGTTTCTTTGTTGGCTCTTTCTTCAGGGGAATCAGATACCAACCATTATCCCTGCCTCTGCTTGTGCATAAATGCTAGTTCACGATGCATGTGATCCAGGCATCTAGAAGTATCACAGTGTTTTCAGGATCATAGGTCTGAGAAAAACAAAAACAAAAACATGGGTTTCTCTGAACACTGCCCCAGTTTTTTTCTCAGAATCCATCTTTGGACCTGCAGCTGAATTTTCTAAATAATGTGATATGAAAGAGGAGAGAAGCAGCTGTCCATCTGTCCACATGGGTCTTCAGTACAACTCATCCCTCCTGTGCCTGTTGAGGACACTGGGAAGCATCAAGCCCAACCCAATGGGTCTGTGAGTCACAGAGCACCACTCAGGAATTCCTGCTGGAGGGTTTTTTTGTTTGTTTGTTTATTTGTTTGTTTGTTTATTTGTTTGTTTGTTTGTTTGTTTTTGTGGCTCTGTGGATTGAACTCAGGGCCTTGTGGATACTAATAAGCACTCTACCATTGAGCTATCCCCAGCCCCCATTAATGGAGTTTTGAAATAGCTCCACAGACTCAGAAAGGAGCTGTTCTCCAAGGAAAGTGATCCCTTGACTTATTTCCTCATCTCCCACCCAAAGTATCCTTCCAGAGAGGGCACCATACAAGAAAGGCAGTTTGTCAAGATAAGAATTTGCACATCTAATCTTTTTAGCATAATAATGTTGGATTTGTTTATTTAGTCCAATGGATGCTTAGCAGTTTGTGTTCTATTAGCGGTTGAGTTTTCATATAAAACACTATGGGGAGTAGAGTATGATGATAGAAAGGCTCAGACTCAGAGAACTTGGAGCAAAATTCTGGCTCTGTAATTTATCAACTATGTGCCTTTGTTTTTTTTTTTTATTGGTCGTTCATAACATTACATAGTTCTTAATACATCATATTACACGGTTGATTCACGTGGATTATGAACTCCCGCTTTTACCCCGTATACAAATTGCTGTATCACATCAGTTTCCCTTCCATTGATTGACATATTGCCTTTCTAGTGTCTGATGTATTCTGCTGTCTGTCCTATTCTCTACTATCCCCCCTCCCCTCCCCTCCCCTCCCCTTTTCTCTCTCTACCCCTTCTACTGTAAATCATTTCTTCCATTTGTATTATCTTGTCTTGCCCCCCCTTTCCTCTTATATGACATTTTGTATAACCCTGAGGATAGCCTTCCATTTCCATGCAATTTCCCTTCTCACTCCCTTTCCCTCCCACCTCTCATCCCTGTTTAATGTAAATCTTCTTCTCAAGCTCTTCGTCCCTACCCTGTCCTTGTTTACTCCCCTTATATCAAAGGAGTCATTTGGTATTTGTTTTTTAAAGATTGACTAGCTTCACTTAGCATAATCTGCTCTAATGCCATCCATTTCCCTCCAAATTCTATGATTTTGTCATTTTTTAATGCAGAGTAATACTCCATAGTATATAAATGCCACATTTTTTTTTATCCATTCATCTATTGAAGGGCATCTAGGCTGGTTCCACAGTCTTGCTATCGAGAATTGAGCTGCTATGAACATCGATGTAGCAGTGTCCCTGTAGCATGCTCTTGTTAGGGCTTTAGGGAATAGACCGAGAAGGGGAATAGCTGGGTCAAATGGTGGTTCCATTCCCAGCTTTCCAAGAAATCTCCATACTGCTTTCCAAATTGGCTGCACCAATTTGCAGTCCCACCAGCAATGAATAAGAGTGCCCTTTTCCCCGAATCCTCTCCAGCACTTATTGTTGTTTGACTTCCTAATGGCTGCCAGTCTTACTGGAGTGAGATGGTATCTTAGGGTAGTTTTGATTTGCATTTCTCTGCTAGCGATGGTGAGCATTTTTTCATGTACTTGTTGATTGATTGTATGTCCTCCTCTGAGAAGTGTCTGTTCAGGTCCTTGGCCCATTTATTGATTGGGTTATTTGTTATCTTATTGTCTAATTTTTTGAGTTCTTTGTATATTCTGGTTATTAGGGCTCTATCTGAAGTGTGTGGAGTAAAGATTTGTTCCGAGGATGTAGGCTCCCTGTTTATCTCTCTTATTGTTTCTTTTGCTGAGAAAAAACTTTTTAGTTTGAGTAAGTCCCATTTGTTGATTCTATTTGTTAACTCTAGCGCTATGGGTGTCCTATTGAGGAATTTGGAGCCCGATCCCACAGCGTGTAGATCATAACCAACTTTTTCTTCTATCAGATGCCATGTCTCTGATTTAATATCAAGCTCCTTGATCCATTTTGAGTTAACTTTTGTGCACGGCGAGAGATAGGGATTCAGATTCATTTTGGTGCAAATGGATTTCCAGTTTTCCCAGCACCATTTGTTGAAGATGCTATCCTTCCTCCATTGCATGCTTTTAGCCCCTTTATCAAAAATAAGATAGTTGTAGTTTTGTGGATTGGTTACTGTGTCCTCTATTCTGTACCATTGGTCCACCCGCCTGTTTTGGTACCAGTACCATGCTGTTTTTGTTACTATTGCTCTGTAGTATAGTTTGAAGTCTGGTATCGCTATACCGCCTGATTCACACTTCCTGCTTAGTATTGTTTTTGCTATTCTGGGTCTTTTATTATTCCATATGAATTTCATGATTCTTTTATCTATTTCTACAAGATATGCTGTTGGGATTTTGATTGGCATTGCATTGAACTTATATAGGACTTTTGGTAATATCGCCATTTTGATGATGTTAGTTCTGCCTATCCATGAGCAGGGTATATTTTTCCATCTTCTAAGGTCTTCTTCTATGTCTTTCTTTAGGGTTTTGTAATTTTCATTGTATAAATCTTTCACCTCTTTTGTTAGGTTGATTCCCAAGTATTTTATTTTTTGGGGGGATATTGTGAATGGAGTAGTTGTCCTCATTTCCGTTTCAGAGGATTTGTCGCTGATATACAGGAATGCCTTTGATTTATGCGTGTTGATCTTATATCCTGCCACTTTGCTGAATTCATTTATTAGCTCTAATAGCTTCTTTGTAGACCCTTTTGGGTCTGCTAGATATAGAATCATATCATCTGCAAATAGTGATAATTTAAGTTCTTCTTTTCCTATTTTTATGCCTTTAATTTCTTTCGTCTGCCTAATTGCTCTGGCCAGTGTTTCGAGGACTATGTTGAACAGAAGTGGTGAGAGAGGGCATCCCCGTCTTGTACCAGATCTTAGAGGGAATGCCTTCAATTTTTCTCCATTCAGAATGATGCTCGCCTGTGGCTTATCATAGATTGCTTTTACAATGTTGAGGTATGATCCAGTTATCCCTAATTTTTCTAGAGTTTTGAACATAAAGGGATGCTGTACTTTGTCGAAAGCTTTTTCTGCATCTATCGAGATGATCATATGGTTCTTATTTTTAAGTCTATTGATGTGGTGGATAACATTTATTGATTTCCGTATACTGAACCAACCTTGCATACCAGGGATGAATCCTACTTGATCATGGTGTATAATTTTTTTGATATGTATTTGAATCCGATTCGCCAGAATTTTATTGAGGATTTTTGCATCGAGGTTCATTAGAGATATTGGTCTGTAGTTTTCCTTCTTTGAAGTGTCTTTGTCTGGTTTCGGAATCAGGGTGATGTTGGCCTCGTAGAACGAATTTGGAAGTTCTCCCTCTTTTTCTATTTCCTGAAATAGCTTGAAAAGTATTGGTGTTAGTTCCTCTTTAAAGGTTTTGTAAAACTCTGCTGTATACCCATCCGGTCCTGGGCTTTTCTTAGTTGGTAGTCTTTTGATGGTTTCTTCTATTTCCTCTATTGTTATTGGTCTGTTTAGGTTGTCTATATCCTCCTGGCTCAATCTGGGCAGATCATAAGACTCAAGGAATTTATCTATGCCTTCACTATCTTCTATTTTATTGGAGTATAAGGATTCAAAGTAATTTCTGATTATCTTCTGTATTTCTGAAGTGTCTGTTGTGATATTGCCTTTTTCATCCCGTATGCTAGTAATTTGGGTTCTCTCTCTTCTTCTCTTCGTTAGCATGGCTAAGGGTCTGTCAATTTTATTTATTTTTTCAAAGAACCAGCTTTTAGTTTTGTCAATTTTTTCAATTGTTTCTTTTGTTTCAATTTCATTAATTTCAGCTCTGATTTTAATTATTTCTTGCCTTCTACTTCTTTTGCTGTTGTTTTGCTCTTCTTTTTCTAGGATTTTGAGATGAAGTATGAGATCATTTATTTGTTGGTTTTTTCTTTTTTTGAGGAATGAACTCCAAGCAATGAATTTTCCTCTTAGAACTGCTTTCAATGTGTCCCATAGATTCCGATATGTTGTGTCTGTGTTTTCATTTAACTCTAGGAATTTTTTAATTTCCTCCTTGATGTCTTCTAAAACCCATTGATCACTCAGCAACCTATTGTTCATTCTCCAGGTGATGTTTGATTTTTCCTTTCTTCTTTTATCATTGATTTTCAGTTTCATTCCATTATGATCAGACAAGATGCATGGTATTATCTCTACCTCTTTGTATTGTCTAAGAGTTGCCCTGTGACATAGTATATGGTCTATTTTTGAGAAGGTTCCATGTGCTGCTGAGAAAAAAGTGTAGCTACTTGATGTTGGGTGGTATAGTCTATATATGTCAATTAAGTCTAGGTTGTTAATTGTGTTATTGAGTTCTATAGTTTCCTTATTTAACTTTTGTTTGGAAGATCTGTCCAGTGGTGAGAGAGGTGTGTTGAAGTCTCCCATGATTACTGTATGGTGGTCTATTAGACTCTTGAACTTGAGAAGAGTTTGCTTGATGAACACGGCTGCACCATTATTTGGGGCATATATATTTATGATTGTTATGTCTTGTTGGTGTATGGTTCCCTTGAGCAGTATGAAGTGTCCTTCTTTATCCCTTTTGATTAGCTTTGGCTTGAAATCTATTTTATTAAATATGAGTATGGACACTCCTGCTTGTTTCCGTGGTCCATATGAGTGATATGATTTTTCCCAACCTTTCACCTTCAGTCTATGTACATCTTTTCCTATCAAATGCGTCTCCTGTAGACAGCATATTGTTGGGTCTTGTTTTGTGATCCATTCTACTAGCCTATGTCTCTTAATTGGTGAGTTTAAGCCATTAACATTTAGGGTTATTATTGAGATATGGTTTGTTCTTCTAGCCATATTTGTTTATTGATGTTACTAAACCTGATTTGTTATCCTCTTTGACTACTTTCCCCCCTTTACTGTCCTACCTCCCATTGTTGGTTATCAATGTTATTTTCCATTTCCTCTTCCTGTAATGTTTTGCCAAGGATTTTTTGAAGAGATGGTTTTCTAGCTGCGAATTCTTTTAACTTTTGTTTATCGTGGAAGGTTTTAATTTCATCTTCTAACCTGAAGCTTAAGTTCGCCGGATACAGGATTCTTGGTTGGAATCCATTTTCTTTAAGCGTTTGAAATATGTTATTCCAGGATCTTCTAGCTTTTAGAGTCTGTGTTGAGAGATCAGCTGTTATTCTGATTGGTTTACCCCTAAATGTAATCTGCTTCCTTTCCCTTGTAGCTTTTAAAATTCTCTCCTTATTCTGTATGTTGGACATCTTCATTATAATGTGTCTAGGTGTGGATCTCTTATGATTTTGCACAATCGGCGTCCTGTAGGCTTCTAGGATTTGGGATTCTGTCTCATTCTTCAAGTCTGGGAAGTTTTCTTGTATTATTTCACTGAATAGATTACTTAATCCTTTGGTTTGGAGCTCTGTGCCTTCCTGTATCCCAATGACTCTTAAGTTTGGTCTTTTGATATTATCCCATAGCTCTTGAATGTTCTGCTCATGGTTTCTTAGTAGACTTGCTGAGCTATCTATGTTCTTTTCCAGTTGAAATACTCTGTCTTCATTGTCTGATGTTCTATCTTCTAAGTGATCCACTCTGCTGGTAGTATTCTCAATTGAGTTTTTAAGTTGGTTTATTGTTTCCTGCATTTCTAGTATTTCTATTTGTTTGTTTTTTATTACCTCTATCTCCCTGTGAAATTGATCTTTTACTTCCTGGATTTGTTTGTCAATGTGATCTTTCATTGTCTGATTTTGCTGTCTCATGTCTTCCTTGAGACTCCAGATCATCTGAAGCATGTATGTCCTGAGCTCTCTATCTGACATTCCATCTGTTGCAGCTATTACCTCTTCTAAAGTTGAGTTGACCTGCATTGCCTGTGGTCCTTTCTTTCCTTGTCGTTTCATACTGCTGGCGTTTCTTTCTGCTTGATGAAATTGTTGTGTCTTTGATATTTTCCCCCTCTATTTATTTATATTGCTCTTGTATAGTTGAAAAATCACCCTTGCAGGGCAGGTAGTGGCTGTGATCCTCCTCCAATTAGTGTGATCCGTCTACCATGCTGGCAGGCCCTAGGTCTGCTTTGCTGGTCGGTCAAAGGTCCACCTACCCAGCAGGCGCCAGGGGCACCTGTGTCACTCCATAGGTTGCTGGGCCTAACCTCCCGATGGGTTGCAGGTTCGCCTAGCTTGCAGGCACTGGGGGAGGGGCCGGTTCTGCCCCTCAGCAGGCTTTGGGCCCGCTCTGCTGGTGTTCACAGTCCCGCCTACCTGCAGACACTGGGGGAGGGGACGGGCCTAGCCCTCAGCCGTCCGCCGGACCTGTCCTAGTGGGTCCGGTCCGCGTTCCCCGCCGGCGCGTGTAGCTGCAGTCACTTGGCTGGTTGCTGGGCCTGACCCGCCCGCCCGTGGCTTGCAGGTTTGCCTCAACTATGTGCCTTTGTAAAAGTCACAAAAATCATTGGTCTCAATTCTTTTCCTCTGTAAAGTGAAACAGTCTTAACACCTTCCCTGCAGGAATGCAGTGGTAACTAACAGGATCACCCTCATAAAGCACTTAGAATAGTGTTCTGCTCCTGGATTTTCTCCAAAGTATTAACTCCTTGTTTTTCTACCAAGTGAATTTCTTTCTTTTTTTTTTTTTAAAGAGAGAGTGAAAGAGAGAGATAGAATTTTTAATATTTATTTTTATCTTTTTGGCGGACACAACATCTTTGTTGGTATGTGGTGCTGAGGATCGAACCCGGGCTGCACGCATGCCAGGCGAGCGCGCTACCGCTTGAGCCACATCCCCAGCCCTCCAAGTGAATTTCTTAAGGGCAGAGTCTAGAGCTCCATGTATTCACCCAGCAATTATCAACCATGTACTATAAGCTAGGCACTGAGTTAGAGATGGTTAGCACACCAGAGCTACCAACAAAGTCTAGTAAGGACAACCAGGTATATTTCTACATAAGCTGAGGTAAGAACTATATATATGAGGTGTATGAAGTATAATAAGAACCTAGAGTTGTAATGAGTACTTCTATGGAAGACATCTAAGAATTCAGTCTTGAAGCTTAAAAGGTGTATGCTATATTAACAAGGCAGAGAAAACTTTCCAGGAGAAGTGCTTGTATTCTCTATGTTAGATTCTTACATAAATCTGTGTGAATGTGTATTGTGTAAACATATTTATTAATATATATATATATATCACAGAAAAAATATATACTCATACAAAATATATGTATGCATATGTGTATATATAATATGTCCAAGATTGAATTTCATCATGATTGCAGATTTGCTGATATATAATTGTTTTATACAGTTTTATCCAGGTAAATACAGGTTCGTTCTTAGAGAAGGTTCTTTTAATTATTATCTAGTATTCGTTTTTCTTATGAATTTTTTTCTTAAATTATTTTTGGTTGAATACTAATATTGTTGTTACCAGATTTATTTTATTTATTTGTTATATTTTGTTTTATCCATTTAGTTTCAATCTCTGGGCTATCTTTCTTTGGATGACTTTTTCATGAAGTGTATAGCTGGATATCTTAAAAATCCAATGTGATAATCTCCAGATTTTAATAGATGAATTAATTTATTTAGAATTAATTTCATTACTACTTTGTCAATGTCTTTCTACTACTTTATTTTGTGGGGTTTTTTTTCCTCCTTACTAACGAATAACATTTTATTGTTCTTGAAGCAAATATCCATAAGTAATAAGTGTTCTTATTTTTTTGTGATTATGTCTTTATTTCTCCTAGTCTTTGTTAAGGAATGAACTGTGTCACTCAAACTTCAAAATCATCCATTGAAACCATAACTCTCAGTACTTTAGAATGTGACTATCTTTATAGATCAGACTTTTATAGAGGTGATTGGTTTTAAAAAATGATAATGAGGATGGGCCCTAATCCAATCTGACTATGTCCTTATGAGAAGATCGAATCTGGACCCACAAAAAGACACCATGCATGTATGGGCACAGATCACATGCGAATATCACAAGAAGACAGCCATCTTTAGGCCAAGGAGAGAGACCTCAGGAGAATCCAAACCTACCAACACCTTCATCTTGGGCTTCTAGCGTGCAGAACTGTGAAAAAGATCTGTTTCTATTGTTTGAGCTGTCCAGTTTATTTTGTTATGGCAGTACTAGAGGACTAGCAGGGTCTTAAATGTTAATGTAAGGGCTAGAAATCTAAGACAAATCTTTTCCCCCTCAGCATTTTGAAAATGTCTATTGCTTTCTGGAAGAAATAGCTGCTAAGAAGTTAACTGCTACCAGCCTTGCTGTTCTGTTCTTTTTCTCTAACAGCTTTGAAATCTTCTTTGTATCCATGACACCATGCACGTTTTCTGAAGTATAACTCCAATTTCATCTTCTGGCACGCTGGTGTTTTTAATCTGAAACCTATGGTCTATCTTCCATGTTGAAGATGTCTCATCCATCATCTTTTCAAATACTGATTTTTGACCCTTCTCTGGAAGTGAGCCACTAGCAGACAGCTTGGCCCATGTCCTAGCTGTGCAGCTGTTCTGCTCCCTCCTGGAGCTCTTTAGAAACCACAACCCTGGGCAACAGGTGGGCGACTTTAAGCATCCCTTCATGGACAGGAGAGTGCTGCTGCAGACTCTCAGTTTTAATGCTTGAGGTTCAAGCGGGTCCCCTGCTATATTTAGTTCTCATTGCCCCAGAAATTTGACTGTCAGCTGTCTTTGCTGGGCAGGGCGGAGAGTGCAGTGGGCCACACCTTTAGCCCCTGATTATTGCTGTGTGTTTAGGTTTATTTCTGGATTATAGAAATGCTCATCTGACTTTATAAAAATGGTTGTTTTTTTAACTTTTTATTTTGAAATAATCTTGAACTTACTGAAGAGTTTCAGAGATAATCTGGGAAGTAGACTCTTCTTCACCCACCCTCCTCTCATGTTAACATTTTATACAACCCAGAAAGTTTTTAAATATTTTCTTTTCTGCAGCTTATCCCTTATTTATGTGAATTTGGCACTCAAGGGCAGTGGAAGCATGAACTCATCAAACCATCTTGACCAGAAATTCTGGCCAGGCATCTTCTCATTGACTAACCACTTAATCATCTATCCAATCATTCAACAAATATTTATCAAGCATTTATTATGTTCCAAACACTGTCGTAGGAACAAAGTATGTAGTAGAGATTAAAATAGGCAAACTTATCTGCTCTTGTGTTGTTAAAATATTTGTGTTGGAGACAGAAAGTTAAGAAGATAAAAATGGTAGCACATATAGTGTGTTATATAGTGATAAGAGCTAGGAAGAAAAAAAAACATAAAAAGAGGGTAAGTATTAGAGGCTCGTGGGAAAGTGTTTGTAATATTGAATAGGGAGGGTGAGCTTCCCAGAGTGGGCTTTCCACCCACATTGGGGAGGGCAATTGACTGAAGACCTAAAGGTTGTGGTCATAATCTGTGTAGATATCCAGGGGATTAATTGCCCTCAAAATAACCTTACAAGCATTATAATCATAAGGAAACTGAGGTTCAGAATAACTAAGTACCTTGCTTGTGCATACATTCAGTAAATGGAAGGACTGTGATTTGGACCCAGGTCTCCTTGAACCCTAGAGCTTGTTTTATCACTTGGGTGGTTAAGCACAGATCTGCAAAGAGATGTATACATCCCTCTGAAGGGTGTATTCTGGTCCTTTTAATCATACAACTTAGTTCTAAGCCATGGTGTTCTCATAAACTTTTCAAGAAAGCCCTAGAAATCTATTTGGAGAGTACTTGAGGATTTTCAATGAGATATTTTCATCAAACTAGCTGATCTTCATAAAAAACAACTTTGACCTTTCCAGCCAATGGCACAGGAGTTTGAGTGGCCATGGCCAGCCTGGGAAGTGGCCAGCACCTCTGTGTCTTTGTCAGCTTCCACACCAATAGAGAAGCTAATAGTTTCTTCTCGAAGTGTGTGTTTGTCTTCTGCTACCTCTGGGCACCCATATCATCCACTTTAATCAAAATTACCATGGAAAGGGGGCCATTATGAGTAAACCCTACTGATTGTCACAAAGCAGAGAGAAAAATCAGTTTATATTGAGAAAAGTTTGGATTACAGGGGAATCTTGAAGGACAACACATAGTTATATAACATATCATTCTTGAAAAGAAATGCAATAATATGAACTTGTGCCCAAGAAGAGGTCTCATAGGGCCATTTTAGTATTTGCTTGTAAGACTCTCCTGGAACATTTTTAAAACTTTATTTGGATCTTTAGAAACAGGGCACAAATCTTGGGTAGTGACAAGGCAGCTTCCTGGGGTCCAGAAAATCAAATGCCGACTCCTCCTGGGAGAATTCACGGCCTCTCTAAGAATAAACTTGAATCTACCTTTATAAATATTTATTAATTTTGTCACTGTCACTCCCACTTCTTGCTCTTTGTTTCTTACTCCTCAATTTTATTATCCCAGGTACTTTATATCCTGAATATTCCACACATTTCTTATTTCCATGAACTCTTCCACCAGTATAGTTTAGTTCCAGTGAGCTCCTTACTAAAAAGCTTTCTTTCTCAGCGCTGCATATCAAAGTCTTACTGCTTGTTCCAGGTCTTGCTCAGATGTTCTCCATTCTTTAAGTCTTCCTAAAACTTTCAGTTAAAATAAATTCTTCCTCAATCTGTGTTTCTGTGACCAGGTGATGGGTTCCTCATTGTTGTCTTCTCTAAAGAAAGATTTTCATTCGGGAGACATAGAAAAACCATAAAGGGTTTATTTAGTGAAGTGGAGGTACACCTCAGAGAATGTGAAGCGCTGTACCAAGAGGAAGGGGTGGCCCATAGTTTTCCACATGACAGGTTATTATATTTGGCCTTGGATACCTCCCCTCTTACCTATTATGTACTTGGGAGGGTTATTGCAGTTTCCTGCCCTGGCTTAGTGCCTGTGCTGATTTTGCCATGTTGGGATATGGCCCTACCAGTACCTAAGTTAAACCCATGAGGAAGTCAAAACCACAATGTAAATGATATTACAGTGACAAATGACAGAGCCTCTGTGCTCTCCACATGTTCCAAAGCTAGAAAATCCTTGAAACTTGGTCACACCCAGTTCCTTCAGCATTAAGAAGGCAGCCTGTGACCCTGATGGAGGTGTTTTGTGGGCAGGTTTTTCCAGGACCAAGGTGGAGTCATCCTTCCTCACTCAAGATAGATGAGCCTGAGTCCTATTCTACCTTCCCCCATCACCCGACTCACCTTTATCTGCCTACCTATTTAATATCTCCATGAAGAAGAGGGAGAGTGGGAGAAGAATTTTTAACTGAAAGTTTTAGCAAGGCTTCAAAGAGTGGAGAACCCCTAAGCAGGGTCTTGAATAGGGTCTTGGGGGAAGAGGAGGAACAGGGAAAGGTGGAGGGTCTAAAATGACTTGCCCTCCATAGGTCTAAATGGGAGATATTGCTCTTTTTATCTTTCGGAGTCCCGACATTGTTTTTTGCATAAGGAATGTTTACAAATTCTTGTTTATACAGGAAAACAAATGAGGATTATTCTCATTGAGGATATTAGTTGTTCTTGTGAAATTGGAGAAATTCTGCCCAAGTGCTAGAAATCATAGTGTGTTAGTTAGGTGAAATGGTCCTGCCGTAAGCAGTCATCTTGCCTTGTGTAATTGGTCGAGAAATTACCTCCCTATCTTTTTTTTTTCTTTTTTCTTTTTCCATTTCAACTTTTACCCAAGCTATAGCTCACATTTGGTGACAGTTTAGAAAGTCACTTGGACGGGGACTCGGCACTCTTGTCGAGGCTGTTATTCCACTCGGGCTAAGAGTAATAAGCAGAAACTGGAGTTGATACTTCCATCCAATGCCAAATGTCTCATTTAGCAGTGCAACCCTGCTTTAGAGAACAAGTGTGTTTTCCTCCTCTCCGTGTCTGAGAACAATATCTCCCTCACAGTCTTTTATAAGAATTAGAAGAAATACTATATTAAGAACATTAACACAAAGACTAACTCAGAATAAATGCAAAATGAAAGCCATAATTATAAAAATATTGGCTAACGATCATAATAATAAAGGACGATCTCCTCTCTTGAGACAGTGTCAAAAAAGACCTGTTCTCAGTAGGGCCAGTTGCAGCCTCTGATACCCAGACCACAGCTTTGCAGTTCAGGCAAAGCTGATTTGCAATTGCTCAACTCTGCAGCAGGATCTGATCTTCACTAATGAACTTGATCAAGTGATTGCCTTTTTCTGCTCTTGGTTCAGTCCCTTCTTTAAAACTGAGTAAAGACATCCTGACTTTGGTGATATCTCTTAGCCACCTTTGAAGAGAGCCACTCCTGAAGTATTGTGGCTAGGTGCAGAAACATACTCTTTCTTGCACTGGATTCTATTTAATTGACATTTGATTTTGCTTTCAAAAGAAAGCACAACAAAGGTGTTCCTGTATTAATTGCTTTAATTTTGAAATCATTTTAAACTTACAATTATGTTTCAAAAACACACAAAAAGTCTTTTTAACTTATATTCAAATTCCCTAAATGTGTACACTTTTTTTTCTACATAACTATGGTATGATGGTTAAATTTATAAAAAGAACATTGGTATATATCAGTATGTAATCTGTAGGCCCATTGCAAATTTCTCTAGTTGTCCCACAAATATCTATTTTTCCTGATCCAGCAGCAGCCAGTTTATTATCAAAGGTTACATTATGTTTTTTATCTTCTTAGTTTCCTTTAATCCAGAACATCTCCTGAGTAATTTTTGACTTGGTTACTGTGTATATGACCTTGACACTTTGGAGAAGAACTGTTCAGCTAATTTGTAGTATGCTATTCAGTTAGTCTGATGTTTCCTCAAACTTAAATCCTGCCATACACTTTTTTGCAGGAATATCATAGATACTATGTTATATACTTCTCAATACACTTTTTCAGGAAGCACATTATATCCATTTGTCCCATTACTGGTAATGTTTAGTCTTTGGTTATAACTTATTACATTCATTAATTTATGGTTAACATTATTCTAGAGTTGACCATTGGAAGCCCATTCAAGTTGACTTCTCAAATCTTTTTACATGTTCTTTCATCATTTGCTTATTTTTTTTCTTCTGAAGGTTGTGTCAAGGTTGTTGCAAAACTAGAAAATAAAGCCCCTATAATCCATGCACATGAATTTAACCAACTGTACTGGTGACCCTGCCCTTTCACAGCCTGTGATTTAGCTGTGCCCACATGCTACTATATAAAACCTGTATGTAGGTGTTTTCCAGATGGTGTTTGTGTGTACATTTGATTTTTTTCAATGACTACTCTGTGGTCTCCCATTACTGATTCAACGTTGGTAGTTTCCTTGAAATATTTTGTAGGAACCCAAACAACACAATTCCCTCTGGCCTCTTGAGCTCTAAAACATACTCTTTCTGCATTGTTCTTGCACTGGATTCTATTTAATTAACATTTGATTTTGCATTGCAAGACCCTGATATACATTAGGAGGTCACCACCCAGCCATTTTTCTTTTAAAGTAACTAGACTGGTTATTTTTTTTTTTAAAGTTCCATCAGGTTAAAACAGTTAGCAATTTTTCTCCTTGCAGTGTCCCTTAAGCCTGGACCAGACGGATAATAGATCAGTGTAGGTTCAGATGCATTACAACATTAGTCATCAATTAGGTTTAAGCCAGCACTGTAATATATCATTTATCTTGCCTGCCACAGCTCTTTTGAACATTTAATTTTTTAAGGCCTCTTAAGGTTTTTTCCCCCCTCTTCCTAACTGGCCTCCTGCCTCTCTCCTTTGTCTCCGACACAGCCATCTCCTTAAGGAACAATAAAAATTAGATTTGTTTGACCTGCTCTCAGGGTTCGTTTCAGCAAGATGGATTTTAATAGCTTTGACTGGTTGGGCAGACGGCTTTTATGTAATATTCCAGACATTTACGCGCTGTCTTTAGCTGAACCCTGAGCAGGTGTGTATGCAAGAGGATGTGTCTGGATGCCACTAAAGAGCTCCTTACTATTCCTTTCACATAAGATAATACTTGGGGAAATTGCTTACTCCTAGATATGGTGGGCGTCTCATTAAGAGTTAAAGACATTGGGCATGTCTTTCTCCTCCTAATAACTGTTTTAATCTCCTGCATTTAGCATTTATTGCGTTATTAATGTTAAAGTGATGCTCTTTGTTCAATGAGGACTTTCTAAGCAGATAGGAGTTGTAGTGGGTTCTCAAATTTTCCCAGATGTGCAATAATACCTTCTTCATGAATATTCTGATTCAGGGTCAGGTTGTTTTCTCATTTTGAGACAGACTGAAATATGGGGAGAACAAGTGTTTGTAGTGACACTACCTAGGGTTTGAATCTTGATGCAGCCCTTTATCAGAGGAGCTGTTCATTGGCTTTAATCTAGTGACCTCACCTTCCCGAGTTTCAGAGTCCACCTTGGTAGAATAATAACACATACTTCACAATGTAGTTTCCAGTTTTTATCAAAATCATGTGGTGTGCTTGACATAAAATTAGAGATTTTTAAAAAGAAATGCTAAATTCAAGGTAGAGATAATAATAATATTCACACCACAAATATATATTGACTATCTACTTGGCATCAGGTACTCCTCTTGGTAGGAGAAGAAGCAATGAGCATAACAAAGAAAGATTTTGGTCCTTGTGCAGTTAAGTTCTTATGTGGGAGACAGAGAGTAGAGAAAGTAAATAAGTAAGATGGTGACATGTTACCTAGTGCTAAGCACTAAGGAGAAAAAGACATTAATGTTGAAATTATTAGGTTACATGATTTATAAAAGTTCTTACCCAGTATCTGGCACATAATCATCAATTGTCCATCCATAATATTTATTCATAACAATCATTCCTTCATTATTTCACACATTCACTCAACATCTTTTGACACTGCACTTTTGGCTGGCACAGATGCCATGACACTTGGTTGATTCTGGAACTTTGCAGAAAAACCTTGATTCATTCATCCATTCTTCCACCTATTGAGCTTCTGTTTTCTACTTTGTTAAAGGTAGGATGTAGAGATGAATAAGCAGGTCCCCGTGTGCAAGTTGCCCATACTCCAATGTAATCTCAACCATGAGGGAGGCCAAAGAGTCATGGAGACAAGAGAATTGAACTGGGGCCTAGTAGGAGACCACACTTGGAAAAGGCAGGACAGGAGAAGGGACTACACCTGGCAGGGAGCTGTAGCTTGCCTTAGTCAAGCTTCTGATACAACAAACTTGCCATTTCTCAATGGCATTGGGAATGTTTGTGGATGACCCAGGGCTCCCCCCACTGATTTTTCAGTTCTTTCTCAGAGTTCAACTCAAGATCCAATATTTGGGTGAGAGCAGGTCAGGAGAGTTGTGAGGCTCAGACCATGTTGCTTTACTATTAGAGAAGCCCTTGGGCTTTGGCTGAAGAAAAAACTAACAGCTAGTTGACTTGAAGTTCTTGTACTGGGAAAAAAGATTTTCTGTTCTTTCTTTCTTTCTTTCTTTCTTTCTTTCTTTCTTTCTTTCTTTCTTTCTTTCTTCTTTCTTTTTTTCTTTCTTTCTTTCCCAGGGATTGAACCCAGGGGCCCTTACCCAATGAGCCACATCCCCAGCCTGTTTTTATTTTTTATTTTGAGCAGGGTCTCACTAAGTACTTAGGGCCTCACTAAGTTGCTGAGGCTGCCTTTGAATTTGTGATTTTCCTGCTTCAGGTTCTTGACCTGATTTTAATATTGACCCTGTCCAGAATTTACTATTTGAATGTGGGCTTGAAAAAAATGCAGGGGTTGGGTTAAATAAACTCTGGCTCTGAAAAGAATCCTTCCAAATTAGTGAATCACTTTGTGCTCATTCCCATAACTGCTTATCTAGACATCCATTACTTATTTTTATATTCATCCAATCAAGTTTTTGAGCATCCTCTTCCTTCCAGGCAGTGTACCGCGTGCTGCATTATAAGAAGATGTGGTTCCAATATTCAAGAAGCTGATGCTCTAGATCATATTTTTCAGAGACTATTTAAATTCTTTCATTTACTAGAAGACATAACAATGAAAAAAATAACAGCAATAATCTTCCCTCAGTCTTACTATATAGTATAAAAACTATGAATGAGATATGACAGTATATGTCTCCTTAGTTCCCATTCTATAAGGAAGAAAATCAAGACACTGAGAAATCCCATGGGAGTGGCAGAAGTTCATTACATGCCAGGTTCTGACCTGGGTGCTAGTAACACAATGGCCAGCAAGTATAGTAACCAACTATTCAAGACTGATGGACTAAAACTGTCCTAATTTAAAAATAAAAGCCTAGCATCCTTCAGTCCTGATCAAACCTGCGTAAATGATCAGCAAAGATGTCCTATAAAATAATTCCCATATCACAGGACACAGAGCCATACCAGATACATAAATGAAGTCAGTTAAGATTTATTGATTTGGGCTAAAGAAAATTAAAATCTTGATGAAAATGTTTTACTTCTTTTCCCTGGGGAAATGGAATGTGTCTGACACTCTTCTTCATGAACCCCCAAGTTTAGTGGATATTAAATAGACATTGTCTTGGAGAAACCAATGATAAGATAAAAAAGCTATGCAGAATTATGAAGTTATAATGGTCAACTTTGGCCCCTTCCCTTCATTCTTAGAGTGTTAAATAGCTAGTTCAGGGACTAAACTATTCTTTGAAGGATATATTACTTTGGAGATCTTTGGAGGACAGTTTTACTTTGGGTTTGGGGCAGAAAGATAAATTCCCCAAACTCTCATCAGCCATGAGTAAATCTCTTTGTATCTCATACAGCTCCCTGCCTTTGTTTGCCTTTTAAGAATATCATTATTTGGGCTGGGGATGTAGCTCAGTGGTAGAGCACATGCTTAACCTGTGTTAAGATATTTCTTGGGCTGGGGATATAGCTTAGTTGGTAGAGTGCTTGCCTAGCATGCACAAGACCCTGGGTTCAAACCCCAGCACCACAAAAAAAAAAAAAAAAAGATATTTCTTTTTGGGCTGGGGATGTGGCTCAAGCGGTAGCGTGCTTGCCTGGCATGCGTGTGGCCCGGGTTCGATCTTCAGCACCACATACAAACAAAGATGTTGTGTCCGCCAAAAACTAAAAAATAATTTTAAAAAAATTAAAAAAAAAGATATTTCTTTTTTTTCTTTCTTTGTGAGGCTGTGTGAGGCTCTGGGTTCAATCCCTAATACTGAAAGGAAAAAAAATCTAGAAGAAGAATAATTTTTCTGTCTGTTCTTTTTGAGAAACTGATGACTAGGTCATTTCTTCAAGAAAAAAGAATGGTAGACTAGGGCCCAGCCAGAACTCCAGTCTTTCACACAATTAGAAATCTTAGGCTAGTCCATTTCTTTCCTAGATCCTCAGGGTTTCCTCATGGAGAGAGGGAGAGAGACAGGGCTATGGCTAGTTCAACACTTTTGCAGAGGTTGAGATGATGAATAGTTCCCCCACCCCTTTCCAACTGTTCTGAACTCCAGGAAGGAAGTCCTACATGCCATCACCCCATGCTTAGACTATTTCTTTTGATCACCAAATAATCCTGGCCCTGGTACTCAATCATTTGTGATCACAAACAAAGTACTGAGCTTTACTGAATTTCAGTTTCTTCATTTATGAATTGGGGGATTATGATACTGCAATGAAATAACATCATAAGGATTAGAGTTAACATGAGTAAAGCTACATGCACACCCTCTGACCCTGGGCAAAGCAAGTAAGGTCTGGAGAACTTGGCTTGACCTGACACTAAGCTTGGACTTTAGTGAAACGATTACTTTCACGTTGAAGGAACCAATGTTTTCTGGAGCAAGTACTATTGATCCAGTTTATAAAGCTGTGCATAGCAGTTTACTTTTTTTGAGTTATTCTTACTAGTTTAATTAGAATAAAATATCATTATAAGTTATAAAATTAATATTTTATTGAGTAATCAATACTTTTCCCAAGTCAAATTGAACCGACTATAGCTTCTGGCACTTTGAATTCTCTTTCGTGACCATTTATTTCACAAAATTAAGTATCAAAATGTATTCTTCTTTAAAAAGAGTTGATATTTCTGTTGATTTGTAGTCAATAGTACATTATGCTATGTGAGTTTTTTGTGCACTGTCATTATCTTGTACTAAATATTTCTACCAGTGGTGTTTATTAGGAAACAAATGATCATTGGACATAAAAGACTGAGGAGATAAATGGTCCCTGTATGCTTTTCCATAGTAAAGAAGAGAGAGCATTAGGATAGAAAGGAGGTGGTACAACATGAGTCAGAGTCCAAATAGTGGTACCAAAACATCACCTTCTTTCCCTTCTTCAACCTAAATTGGCTCCTGGCTTGGCATTCACCTGAGCTGGAATTTATTCATTTGTTTGTTTGTTTATTTATTTATTTATTTATTTATTTATTATTTTTTTGCACAGGGCTGATGGGGGAGAAGAGGTATCCTTGTTGGTTTTCATATATACTTCAAACTCAGTGCCAGCCTCTTTTTACTCCTTGCCAGGTCATTCCATCTGAATTTGGAAAAAAAAATCCTGTTTTGGTAAAAAACCTTCTTCTGAACACAGATTTTGGGTGAGGAGTAAAAGATGCTGTGACCAAGAATCTCAGCATCATGCCCAACACTGTGGTCCTGAATAATAGGAGTTTGCTCTTCTCTCTTCTCCCTTGGACTTCTCTTCTCAGGGAGACAGTATGGCCCAAGAAAAGGGATACAGGTTTCAGAATCAGACTGCTGGATTAAATCTGAATTTGGATTTTAGTTCTTCCATTTCTTAGCTGTGTGTTTTTAAGAGTTTTGTTTCTTTGAGCCTCAATTTTGTTAGCAAATAAATGGTGAGGAAGATATTCCTTACATCCTAATGTTGTTGCAAAGAGGAAACACCAATATATACAAAATATTAGTACATGTGCTGATAAACATAGCCCCTGCCCATACACAATTCAGGGAAGGATTCAAGACATTGGCAAATAATGATCAAATAAATTATTGCAATCTTGATGATTGCAATGCCAAGAGTGCTTTGCAGGCAGATAACAAGGAAATATGACATCACTGGGTTGGAAGTATCACTCAAAATATGGTATCCACGAGGATTAGGCCACATTTTCATACATATGTGTGTTTGTCTTAGCATGTAGCTATGTGTGTTAAGTATTTGTGTGTAGACAGTGAATTCCAGTATAGTCTTTAAATTAAGCAGACAGGAATTTGAATCTTAGTTCTTTCAGTTAAAAGTGAGTTTTGACAAGGTATTTAATTTTCTGAGTCTCAGTTTCTCATCTGTAAAATGGGGATCCCAACACATCTACTGACATGAGCTGTCATGAGGATTTTCCTCCCTTCCTCCTCTAACCTTTATCAAGTGCTTCCAACATGCCCAGCCCCATACTCAGTTCTTAGCATCTAGGTGATCCCATAAAATTGGGACTACCATATTAATATCCTGAGGAATCTCTGGCAATGAGAGGCTACGCAACTTGACCAAGGGTATACACTCATGAGTGATGAGGAAAGACAGAATTCCAACCCCAAAATCTGGCCCATGAGGCCATGTGTTATGCACATGCTGATTACAAGGAGAGAGAACTAGATGTGGGGTGTATTTTCTTAAGGGAATATTAATTTGCATTATTCCCACCCATCTGCCCAGAACCTAGAGAACACAATGGGGGCTCTTGAAGTGTACCCTGAGTGGATGACTAGACTGGACCTGGCAGGGACAGTCACATTGTAGAGGTGGGGGGTGGAGGTAGGAAGGACTTAAGGACCCTCCTCCCACCCCAGTATCTTCAGAAAGGCTTTCAACACCCTTGATTGCTATGTGCTTTGACAAATGCATAAAATATGGTCCCCTTGCAGCTGTTTGCTTGGTCCGTTTTTGGAACAACGCCAGCCGCTTATTTGGTCAGCTTTGAACAGCAGTGAGGTAGTTAAGGCTGAGCAGAGTGCAGCCGGCTGAGAAAATGGGTAAATATTTTATAGGCCGCACAGTAAATAATGTATATATTCAGAGAAACAAGGTGAATCTTTTATAGGCCTAAGCCTCTGTTAAATCTGCAATTAAACGCTGGTGCTGGAAGAAATAAAAGCAAGTCCTAAATCCTTCTTCCTTACTGAGAATCAAAGAACTGCTCATAAGCTTTAGGTAAGAAGTTTCATCTCTGTTCCTTGATGCCGAATTGCTTAAATTCAGTTTGTTTTTTTTTTCCTGAAAAGACAAAGTTCTTTTCCTCATACCAAATGCTACTTAAAGAAATATATTTGTTAAGGGACAGACAGATGAAGATGGTGAGAACATGAGGTTAAGAGAATAATTCTATAAAATGGGCCCACTATGTTTACCCACAAAGATTTCTTTTCAAAGAAGCAGTTTACCTGCAACCCTGCCTATCCTAAATGGACAGGATAGGTCACATTCCTTAGTAAAGTACCTGTTTACTGCAGGAGAAATGCAAGCCCAAGATAACGTCAATGGGAGGAACTCAGGAGTCTTTTAGGACCAGATCCTGAAACTTTGTGAGATAAAGATAGGTCCTCCTAATCAAAAAATCTGTAAGAGTGTATGGTTAAGAATCTAATTAGAATCCCTGAGCACGGGCCAAGGTGACCTAGAGTTGCCATAACGGTGGGGACTTGAAAGTCACCTTGCTGTCAGACAAAAATCAAGAGGTGGATCTAGGTGGGACTATATGGAAACTTCTCTGGGATCCCCAATAAAACTGGAATGAGGGAAAGGTGCGCTGTCCCACTCCCCTCTGAGTGGACCCTTGAGAGTGTCCCCTTTCCCTTTTGTTATCGCTTCCAATAAACTCATTCTTGTTACTCTGAGCAACATATTGAAATCTTTCTGACTTGATGTCAAAAATTGAGGTTTAAAGGAGGTTTTGTGCTGCCTCAATTTCTCAGGAAGCCTCAGCTCTGTATTCACAACATATATGTGTTTGTGAACATATTCACAAATATTTCTTTGTTTCCATTTATGGATAGTTATATATTTTTTGTAGTGTTGTATCTATGTAAGAACTTCACCTATGATTTATTTTAGTCCTCGGAGCAATTTCAGTGATATCCATGCAGTATGCACTTAAAATATATTTGGTATTTAATTTGTTGAGGCTCTACTTTGGGCCAGGCTCTCTTCTAGGTGATGTGATACCAGAGTCTGGGGCATATCATCCACTGGTGAGAGTTAAGTGATCAATGAGGATTCCAGAAGATATAAATTCTGGAGAAAAGTCAAGAAGAGAAAAGAAGAAGAGAGTTCCCAGGAGAGGCCTTACTGGTATGAGGATGAGCAGACACAGGATGGACGGTGATGGTGAGGGTGTCCCTATAGGTATCACAGTGAAATATGTGTCAGGGAGCCCAGATCCAGACCAAGGCATTCATCCTCTCAGCTTCTGAGACCTGCCATCAAAACTACCCCTGAGTTACCTTGATCAAGCTTTGCCTCCCTCTCTTAGAAGCTGTCCATATTCAAAGACTGGTTGATGCAGGGTTCAAAGGCCTGGCCTCCTAAACTTAATTGGGGATAACTGTTGACTGGGATTCTAGCTGATAATAAGGACCCTGTCACTGGTGATGTGTTCAGCATGATAGTCCTGGTGTGCCCATCAGTACAATTGTTAACACTTCCATTAGTAATGGTGTTAGTCAGCTACTTGTGGCTGTGACAAAATCAGAGGTAATCAACCTTAAGGAAGAAAGACTTATTTTGGTTCATGGTTTCAGATGTTTCAGTCTGTGGTTGGTTGGCCCTGTGTGAGGCAGTACAGCATATTGGGAAGAACATGGCAGAAGAAGTGGCTGGAAAGCAAAGAGAGATAAAAGAAAGGGTCCTAATATCCACTTCAAGGACACACCCTCATTGACCTCACTTGTTTTCATTAGGCCCCACCTCTTAAAATTTCCACCACCTCTCAGTAGTGCCAGAAGCCATGGAACAAGCCTTCAACATATGAACTTTGGAGCAACATTTAAGATCCAAATCTGTAACAATAGTGTATGGGGTGGAATATCAGTAGGAGAAAATATACTCACCATTGCACTGTCTCATGTGTTAAAGGGATTTAGGAGAAGAGTGATTACTAGGGCAATGGAATTGAACAGTTGAATAAATCAATGTATTGGAAAAAAAATATAATAAAGGCTGGTGGTGAATAATCACCAATTTGTCCACAATGTGAAATTCAGAAGCACTTCTGGGTAGTATATAAAGAAACATTTGTTACTGGAGTTGGGGGTAGAGAAAACTGAGTCTTAGGCCCAGAAATTAACTATAAAGGTAGAAGAGATCTAGTCAGGATAGAGTTGCCAACCACTGTAAGCTGGCTATACCAAGGTCAGGCTCCTTACTGGGAAGGGTTAGGAGCCTAAGACTTGGAGTGGGAACAGCTATCTTGATTTCATGTGACAACCTTGAATCCCCACATGTCTCTGAACAGCTCTTGGCTGCTAGAAACAGCTTATTCTTCCTTGTTAAAGAATAGTGCTCCATTGTGATTTATCTAAGTGTCACAGAAGAATGGCATTATGGCATTTTCTGGTAAATGGACAGAACTGGATACTATCTAATTAAAATAGGTGAGTCCCAAGGAGTCAAAGGTTGAATGCTTTCTCTGATATATGGAAGCTAATTCAAAATAAGGAAGAGAGGGGATTAAAAAATATAAAAAATGTTAGTGGAGTAGATGAAGGGGATTGAAAGGGAGGGAGGAGGGATGGGATAAAGAAAGAACAGTGAGATGAATCTGACCTAATTTTCCTATGTACACATGTAAATATACCCCAGTGAATCTCACCAACATGTACATCCACAACATACTAGTTAAAAAAAAAACTATAAGTAAATAGCAGAAAGATCAGTAGAGTAGAGGGAAGGGAATAGGAGGAGGAAAAGGAGAAGGAGTGTGGACTGAATTAGAGAAAATTATATTCCATGCTTTTATAATTTTGTCGAAATTAAATCCTAACGTACTGTACAATTAAAAAGAAGCAATAAAAAGGAAAACATTATATTATGAGAAAAAAGAATAAATACTCTATATTTACTTGAAGATAGTGCAGACACCTCACATTGCAAGGTAAAATCCCAACCCCATCCCTAACCCCTGCTGTCCACCAAGAATCCACTTCTACTTCTTGTGGCCAACAGGCTGGTAATTATGCCAAGTCATGATAAAACCAAGCTGAGAAAGTGCTGATGCTGCTAAGAGAGAAGGGATTATACCCTGAAAGAGCTAAAAGATCCAGATAAAATAAACTAGTGGAGCTGGAAGGGTATGTTTGAATCTGGATCCAAATGGATCAGGAAAGCAGGGCATAAAGTAGGTCATTTCTTGGAATGAGAATAATATGCCATGATATAGGATTTAACACCCTGGGAAGGACCCTGAGAGAGGATACTAACATCCTATTGTAATGACCCCAGAAGCTTCATGAAAGTTTCAACATTAAATGAGGTGGGATTGACACAGGGCCATGAAAGAGGGGAGAAGGGATTAAAAAGAAGTGTTCATATTAGAATGGACATACAAGTAAGGTGAGAAAACCTGCTAGTATAACTTGTAGGGGACACTGTTTACCAAAGCAATGGAAAAGGAACAGACAGAGAGCAAGTGTTGTTGAAAAACCCAGATAGCTAATCCTAGGTATGTTTGAGATAATACTAGGAGATAGTGTCACAGAGCTGGGCTTCCTGACAGCAAGGGGGAAGATAGAATCTCAAAAATAATAGGGATCATTTGGTGACACTTAGTCACTGGAAGCAAGGTCAGAGTAGCAAGGTCAGGAAAACCCAATCCATGACAACAGTCAATAGGATACAGTGTCTCTGGAGGCAAGCTTTATGCAGGGGCAATAATGGTCCTCTTCAATCTATACTCAAAAGACTTAAAGAATGAATGATCAGGAGACTGCATTTTCTGGACCTGAGTTAATGTTCAGGCTCAGAATCTACTGAATGAGGGAGAGGCCATACTCTTGAGATAAAGAACCTTACAAGAACAAAGAAGTGCATTTGCTAAAGATTTCCAAAAAACCTCACCAAAGGGATTTACAGCTTTTCCTTGAGATATCATGTACTTGGAAGAGGGGAATATGTAGATATTTTGGAGACTGTGGATCACAGGTTCTGGGTTGACATTTTCACTTAGGAATCAGAAGCATTATCAAGGCCTTCATGTGAAAATATGGGTATATGGGGACCACTAAATAAATGGAGTCCTGGCCCAAGTCCAGGTCAAAGTATGTCCACTGGGTCCACAGACCATCTGCTGTATATTTTATTGGTCTCTAAGTACATCAGTGGAATGGATGTAATTGGTAGTTGGCAAAACCTTCACATTGGTTCCTTGGCTTGTGACTGAGATATTAAAGTAGGTAAGGCTAAACAAAAGCCTCTAAAATTAGGTTCCAACTAGCCAATATAGTAAATTAAAAAGAACATTTCATCTCAAGAAGATGGGAGGAAGATAAAATTATCAAAGACCAAAGGGATGCAGGGGTGGTGACCCCTATGATGCTCCCATTTAACTCATCAATCTGGTCCGTCAGCATGGGATCCCATTCATAAGATCTGATCTGATTGTGTGTGGCTGCCAAATGTCCAACCAGATGGCATCAGAAACCCTTCCTTAAAGAAACATACCAAGCACTTGGGGATAAATTTGAAGGGGCAGTGTTTCATCGTGATGGGGATAGATTTGCCTTTTCTGCTTGTGGATTTGCCTTTTCTGCTTTATAGGTTTCTGTCCAGAAATACCACTCAAGGATTTAAAGGGTTTGATCCATCAACAAGAGATTCTACAAAATATTACACTGTTGAATCCACTTCCTAATAAAAGAGGTAAAGAGTGACACCTGATAGGATTTATAGGTCCTGTCATAAATTGCGTAATTCAGAATCTGCTACTCTGATGGAGTGATGAAATGGCTTTTTTTTTTAAAGAATCATCTAGGGGCTGGGGATGTGGCTCAAGCGGTAGCACGCTCACCTGGCATGCCTGTGGCCCGGGTTCGATCCTCAGCACCACATACCAACAAAGATGTTGTGTCCGCCAACTAAAAAAAAATAAATATTAAAAAAAGAATCATCTAAAGCAGTAGATTTGAAATGGAACCTACCAAAGATGACCACCCTCCTCCAGGATGCAACAAACAGGCTTTAAACAGAAAACATTATACAGTTCTACATTCCCAGTAGGAAGAATTTGAGGGTTCAGTAACCAGGGAGTGGAAGTAGAGATGTCTCAGTTACCACTACTTCTATGATCTGTCTAAGGAAATTTGTGCTTTTCATCTCCATTATGTTGGACTCAGCAAATTTGGATATCCTGGGTCCCAAAGAAAAACTCTTCTACCAGGTTCACTTCAAGAATCCCATTAAACTTTAAGCTATCACTGTCTTTAACCAATAAAGAAATAAATCATTACCTTAGTCAGGTTTCACTGACTAGTAATTAGTAGAGAGTGGGGTTTCTGTTCTGCAGTGAGGGCAGGGAGATATAAGTTTGGCACCCTGGGGATTCAATAGGTCATCTTTTGGTATCCCCTTGACCAATTTTGACAGTAAGTGGATATCATGATTTGGGGCTCAGACATATCATGAATAAGGATTACTTATGGATTACTTGTGTCCCCCAACTACACTACCCAGATCAGCAGATGTGCTTGCAGGTGAGAGACATATAAAATGAGTAAGGAGAGAGAAGTTATGAGTATTTGCTGCATCAGGGAGACCAACTGAAGTGTCTGGGACTAGTTCCTCCTACTCTCTTCCTCCTATAAGCTTCCTTGTGAAAGAAAACAATCAGAATCCCATAAGCTCTATTCCCAGTTGGATTGAACTTATTATAAAAAGCAAGTGGATCTGAGTCGTACAACGATAATGTACCACTCAGAGTGTTGTGCTATTGCACCCCAATGCCCTGTTTAGGAGTGAGGTCCTTGTTCTTCCAGATGAGAGATCTGACACACACACATTAGCAGGAGAATTTTTGGGGAGAGGAGAGACAAGGGACTGAATGCAAGAAGGAGGACACTCGATGATTTTTAGTCCCATCACAGAGTAAGATTGCAGTAAAGGTGGGAATTGAGTTCAGAAATTTAATTTAATGCCAAAGTCATTCTGTCATCTCAAGAGGGCCTTTGTAGGCTTCTAGTCCTAAGCCTTGGTTGTGCCATAGGTGACTAAGGTTCTGGCACCTAAATGATCAGTTCAAGACCATCAACCAGGTCTTCTGACTCAAGAGACCCAGATTCCTTATGTGGTACCATTTTCAGTGTAAGTCAACATGCCCACATTTGCATGAGCTAGGTGTCCTTTGAGGTAGACTTGAGGAGACAGGATGTTGAAAACCACCCAGCATCTCAGCATTGTCTTACTGGTTACTTGGGTCTTTCTGACTCCCAAGGCAGAGCTCCTTTAAGGGTGCAACTTCCTCTCTACGTTGACAAGAGTGATTGAGGACCCCAGTACAGGTCAGCCCATCAAAAGCAGCTGCCACAGATAGGTGCTTTAAACACGTTTGCTACTTGAATAAAAGTAAACAATCTGCTAGAAGGGAGGTCAAGTGGGTTTGGGGAGAACAGGTTCTTATGACTAAGAACCTGGGCTTTAGTATTAGATATGTCAGGGTTCAAATCCAGGTTCAAAATAATTGCTTGTTGGTTGACTTTAGATCAGTTCCATCTCTTAAAGTCTTAATTTCTTTATTTGTTAAGTGAAAGATAGTAATGCCTACCACAGAGAACTGTATTTTATCAAATGTCTCAAACATGTACACAAAGCTTAGCATAAATAAGTGTTCACTTAGGATGAGCTATTACTAGCTACACTTTGGCCTGACTCTCCCCATTTTTTCCTCTACACTAAGTTGTCTATGGGTCTATATTTTTTATGTTTGTTCTGCTGCTAAATGTGTTTAGCTTTTGTACCTGATTCTGACCACTAGAATCACATTGTCCTTCTTTCTTTCCATGCACCCCAGTGTCTTTTGCCCTTTTATACTCACCTCTGAATCCAGGACTGGAACCCCTATCCTGATCATGGAGTCCTTAGTATGTACCCAACCTCTAAGAAGCTTAGTAATGT
The DNA here is from genome assembly GCF_045843805.1 of Urocitellus parryii. Classification (NCBI taxonomy): domain Eukaryota; kingdom Metazoa; phylum Chordata; class Mammalia; order Rodentia; family Sciuridae; genus Urocitellus; species Urocitellus parryii. The sequence goes on along the minus strand of NC_135541.1, from coordinate 41,643,524 downwards.
TCTAAAGTCCCACAGTTTGCAATTAGTAGGGCCAAGTCTCACAATCAGGCTGTTCAAAATCAGAACCTGTGCCTCCACCTCCAACAACTGAATTAATTGCTCCCCCAGTCAGTCCTGCTGCCCACCCAGGGATAGATTTCCTGGGAGCTACTGTCAACCTGTAGCTCCTTACCAGTCCTTGTACTTGGTGCCTTTCTTAAGAATCCTGGGGCTGACTTCTATGAATCGTGCAAATAAGCAGTACCTGAAAGATATCAGTCATCCATGTCAGTAGCCAGGCCTGCTCATCTGGCCACTTTGCCTCTTGGAAATGCCCTTTATTCCTCTGTGTTGCTTGGAGAGATCTATGCCCCTCCTTTCTCACTCACTACTTTAGAGATCTCTAGATTTGTGGTTGCAGACAAAAGCTAGTCTTATAAATTGAACGTATTTCTTGAGACCGGGTGATTCAGAGAGGGCCTGAGCCATGCCTAGAGCATATGGCCAATTCACCCAACCGACCTCTTCCCAAACATTAGCTGTCGTTGATGGAGCCCCTCCTAGGATACTGGGTGAAAGACTATAGCATCCTGTCATCGAGTCTTTTTAAAAATCTTGGGTAATTAATATTTTTATTCTTGTTCAGTAGATGAAGAAATGGAAGTTCAGAGAGATAAATTAACTTGCCAAAACCACACAGTAAGTAGCAGGATTGGGTTTCAAATCCAGATGTACTTGACTCCAAAGGTAGTTATCCTATCCAATGAGCAGAAGTTGGAGACAGTGTCCGTGGGCTCACCCTTGGAGAGGACTTTTGTATCTAGAAAGCAGGGAGAGAAGCAATGGAGAGAAGGCCCATCTTGGCATTGCACCATACTCAACTCTTAGTAACCCAAGCTGCAGACAGACTGTGCAGGGCTCAGTGTGCGGCAGCTCCAGCTGTTCTCCTCTCTCACTCTCCCTGGGGGTCCCCTGGGGTATGTCATATTTCTCTCTGACATTCTTGGAATATTTTATGATTCATTCTTGAAGCATGAACTTTTTAACTCTTTTCCCGTGGAAGAATTTCTTCTTCCTTAGCTGCAGGCCCGCATGGAAACTCATATAACTTTTGTGAACAGATAAGAATATACACTACTGTTTCCCCACTAAGCCTGACTTGCTGGCATCTAATCTTTTATGAACTTGTCCTGGAAGCCATCGAAACTGGAAGGGATCTTATTTTGACTTGACAGAAGGCACAAATAGAGATAGGAGCTCATGTCTTGCTATTTTGAGTCCTAGGCATTTTGCAGCCTGATTTCATCAATCTACAGTGCCCTCAGCTTAGTATCATTTACTAATATAATTGAGGAAATTACCCAATTTTCATAGTTTCACCAATGGCACTCATACTTTCACATAAATTTTTCCTCCACTCTGTTATTGGGGCAGAAAAGTTGAACTGAGCTGGCCCTGGATGCCCAATAAGAGAAAGTTCTAAAGAAGAAAGTTCTCTGGAAGCCGAACATGTACTGCTAAAGATGCATGCCCCTCACCCCTTGGTGTACCTAGTAACCAGAGAGACATCATTATCTCTGCTTACAACTCAGGGAAACTGAGGGGAAGTTCTCCCAGCTTGTAACAGGACCAGGATCCAGTTCTAGATCCGTTCAACAATAAAGCCTGAGGTCTTTTCACAACCTGATAGTCTCTAAGAATAACTTAGGTCTTAGGAAAAGTTAAATCTCTCCAAAAGTGAAAGGATTCCTTTCTCAGAGGCATGAGCAGCAGTTTGTTTGCATTTACTGAGGTGGGGAGAGGGAGACTGCCACAGCAGCTGCTACACCCCACTCCATTCCCTGAGCCCCACCCCTCTGACATCATGCGTGTAGAGCTCCTTTCTGGAAGGACCCACCTATAGAGGCTCCACCCAGTGGACCAATACCATGAAAAGAAGCCCCTCCTGTGAGCCAGGGGAGTCAGTCTCTGATCCCAAGGCAGAACGAGAAGCCAAAAGCTGCATAAAATTTGCACCAAACGTCAGAGCCTAGGACCCAGAGGTAAGCTTCTGGAGCCATCCAAGAAATTCCAGTAGTTCCATCTCAGTGACTTAAGATCATAGTTCTGTGGAATGCGATGGGTTCCATATTATTCAGAATATAGTTTCAGTGCCTAGCATGGAACACAGGTCTTCCATGAGCCAAATCTTGTTTTAGTGCCTGTCATTCCTTCCCACTCCTATGTCCAACCACACTGAGCTATACAAGCTTTTCATTGTCAAGTTCTTTTCACAAGCTGAACCTTTTGCCAAGAATAGTAGTCTTCTTTTTCTCCTCCTCTTTATGCTCTTTCCTCCTCCTCCTTCTTTTTCTTCTTCTCCTCTCCCCCTCCTCCTTCCCCATCCTCCTTTTTCTTCTTCTTCATCTATTAAGTCTTTCTCTTGTTACCTGTTCATTATCTGGATAATTCAAACCCATCTTTTAAAACTCAACTCCTCCACATCTCTTCTGGGAAGTCCTGCTGAAAATCCAAGTCTGGGTAGGATGCTCAGTTTATCATGCAGTTACCCTCCATGACACTTCTCTATTTTATTGCCTGCCATCACCTTAGGCTGTGAGTGATGCTAGTGCAAGGACTACATTATAATCCACATCAGTCTCCAGTGCCCAGAAAAGACTGGCCCTTCATCATGAACAACATATCTGGAAGAGTAGATGAGTACATCTCATCATCAGAGTAAAAATCCTTTTATATCTAATCATATAATACAGAGGGCATGCAACCCACCAACTCATACTTCTGAATTCAATTCATGTGGACATTGGGGGGTTTCTTCCTCTTTGCATTCCCTTTCTATTTCTTTTCACTCTCACCTGCTTCTCACTCTCCTTCTTCCTCCCTTGCCCATAACCTCAGGTCAACCTGGCATGGCAGCATTAGATCTATAAAGCTTTAGGGTCTTCCAATTCTTCAGAGTTCAGCATCAAGCCAAATCTGGGTTTCTCTTCCCAACACTGACTGACTTTCTTAGAAAACCTTTCATGTATTTCTGTGTCGATACAGGCATGTCTTTTCTCTGTCTTATAATCTCTTCTCTGCAAAGGCTTTGTGGCAGGAGAAAGAAGGAAATGAGGTGGAAATAAAATAGTGTCTTATTCTCTTTATCCTGCTGTAACAAAATACTGGACACTGAGTAATCTATAAATGGCAAAATTTTATTGCTTATGGTTCTGAAGGTGGACAAATACAAGATCAAAGCACCAGCAGATTTGGTGTCTGTTAGGGGCCCATTTTCTGGTTCATAGATAAAACCTTCTATGTGTCCTCACATGTTGGAAGGGGCAATCTCATCTCTTCTAACCTTCCAATTGGAAGGCCTAACCTTCCAATGCCATCACCTTAATGATTCAGATTCAACACACGAACTCAAGGAGACACATTCAGATCATGGCAAGTGCTATCTTTCACGAAAATATTTAGCATATTAAGAAGGTAGGGAAGTACTGTTGTAGCTATGGCTGTGGTCAGAGTATAATTTCTCTCTACCAAAAGTTGTGTTGAAGCTTTAATCTCCCAATATAACAAGTGGTGGAGACTTCAAGGCAGAGAGTTAGAACCTAAGGGCATCACCCTTGAAAAACATGGATGTCCCCCTTGGGAGACTGGATTATTTCTCACCAGAGTGGGTTTTTGTAACAGAGATAGCCTGGCCTCTTGCTTCTTCTCCCACCATGTTCTCACTCTTACCCACATTCCCTCCATGAAGTCCTTGCCAGAAGCCAACACTGATGCCATGGGTTTGGACCTCTGAAACCATGAACCAAAATAAAACCTATTTTTTCTTATAAAGGATTCAGATTTAGATATTTTTGTTATGGCAACACTGGCCTAAGACACTATTCATCTTAGTTTCTTCTTATCTTTTTCTTCTTCTCCACCCAAATTCTTGAGTTTAGCTCTCAACTTTGAATATTATTTTCCTATTCCTTTAGGATTCAGAGTCATCTTCTCCTAAAAGTCATTAGTGTGCCCCTCTGAGTTATGTGCCCACTCATGGTGATAGATGGAGATCTGCCATGCAGATCCCCTTTCAAGTAAAGGCTTTCCCAGATGCCAGGAGTAAAGTTATTGGGACGCCTCCAGCTGTTTGCTCCTCTAGGGTCAGCCTGACCTGCAGAAAAATGCTTTGCCTCAAATCACACACTTGCAGTCCTTGGTACTAAGGAAGACAAGTACATAAAGGTCTCACTAGCGTTGCTAGATGAAGACCTCACTTTTGGACAATTAACTCTAGTGCCCCTTGTTGAGTTGGCTGAGTCTTGGTCAACCATGCATCAAGGTTCAAATTCTCCCTCTGCTCAAGCCTGCTCATATGTCCAATCATATTTATGTTAAAGTCCTAACACTCAGTACTTCAGAATATGACCTTATAGAGATAATCAGGCTAAAATGAGGTCAATAGGGTAAGCCCTAATCCAATATGACTGTTATCCTTATAAAAACAGGAAATTTGGAGATAGACAGACATAAGGGAAGAATGCTATATGAACATTAAGATAGCCATCTACAAGTCAAGGAGAGAGGCTTGGGACAGATTCTTGCTCACAGACTTCAGAAGGAACCAACCCTGCCAATACTTTGATCTTGGACTTCTGCTATGAAATTATATTTTTCTGTTGTGTAAGTCACACAATTTGTGTGGAACTTTGTGATGGAAGCTCTAGTTAACTAATACAAGGGATCACTGAAAACCACTTCAGAAGTTGCCTGTGATGGTTAATTTTGTGTACCAACTTAACTGGGCATGAGAAGCTAGACAAACTATTTCTGGGTATGTCTTGAAGGTATTTCCAGAAGAGATGGGCATTTGGAATGGTGGACCAAGCAAAGTCCCTCTCCAGTGATGGCCCTCTCCAGTGATCTATTCCTCCAAGAGCCTGAAGAGAACAAAGAAGTAAAATCAGAGAAAGAAGGGACAACTTCTCTGATTGACTATGTGAGCTGGAATGTTGATCCCCTGCCTTCCATACTCCTCGTTTTCAGACATTGACATTGACTAGAATCCGCACAACTGGACCTGTGTCTCTGAGGCATTCCAAACTACATTGCCAACTTTCCCGGCTCTCCATCCTGCAGGCAGCCTTCATAATTGTATATGCAAATACCTTATAATGAATCTCTCTCTCTCTCTCTCTCTCTCTCTCTCTCTCTCTCCACACACACACACTCACACACCTCTATCTATCAGTCATCTATCTATCCATTCATCAATCCATCTGTTTCTCCTATTAGTTCTGCATCTTTGGAAATACACGACCAATATTCTTATCACAGAGTCTTAGAAGGAACAGCCTGATGATGAAGAAGGAGCTGATTCAGGAGATACACAGATGGAAATTGCAGGTTCTGTCCAATGGATGGGGGTTGGGGGAAAGTGTGTAAGTCTTGTGCCTACCCTTATTTGTGTAGGGTTCAGGTGACCATAATGAGAGCTGAGGACTAGATGCTGATCCACAGTACTTTGAATGGACTCAGATGGTTAATGGCAAGTACTGCCTGCAGGAGAAAGAGGCTGCTCCTCCACTGCAGGGCAGGATAGCACCAGGATCTTGGAGCACCCTGAAACAGGTGAGGATGTTCAAATTCAGCATCAAATGTTTGTTAATCATTGGAAAAACAAAGGTATCTCATCTCTTTAACTCACAAGTCTAACTAGGAACGTTCAACAACACGTGGTTCCTTTTGAATAAAGTACAAGCTCCCTAAGTACGGCATGCACAGCCCTCCATGCCCTGGCCCATACCTGACCCTCACTATCTGGCTTCTCATTCTAGTCCCATCTCACCTGGCCCTTCTGTGTCATTTTTATTGCATTTGGTGTTCTGGTCATACTGAACTATAGCCATGTGCTGCTTCATGATGGGACACATTCTGAAAATGCTCTACTAGATGGTTTTATCACAATGCGAACAAACATAGATGGTACAGACTCATCCTTGATGTGGCCTCTTGATGCTTTCAAGAGATTCTGTGAATGTGAAATACATGAGGTTGCTGTTGGTGTAACATGGAATACTATTTTAAGCTAAATATTTTTGTATAAATACAAATAGTATATTCTAAAACAATGATAAAATGTATAATATAACATACTGTACATAATTATAGGTGATATACCTTATAGGGTTGTCTGCATGGTAGGCTTGTTTACAGCAGCATTACCATAAATATCTGATAATGCATTGTGTTATGATGTCTATGATAATCACTAGGTGATAGGAATGTTTCACTCCCTTGTGATGGTATGGGACCACCAATCTGCATGCAGTCCATCATGGATCCAAATGTCAAGTGGTGCCTGACTGCACTTCCAAGTTCCTAAGTAGGAAGGACCATTTCAAGCTCTAGATTCTGAACACTATTTAATTCTGTCTAGGTCTTTTCTATTTTTAATTTTTTTTATATCTACTTGAGTAAATTCTACCTTCCTTAAAATGAAATTTTCTCCTGGGAAGCCCTTCCTGATCCTCTAGGCAGATTCTTTTCCAGCACTCCTTGTTTTGTGGAAGAGAAATATGTATTAATTTTTTTTGTTTCATATAATAAACATTGGAAGACAGAGTCTTTGTACCCCCAGTGCTCAGCACACATCCCAGAATAGAGCTCAATGTCAGTTGAATGAAATGGTTAAAGAAACAAATGAACGAATAGAGTGTGATTCTTATTCCAAAGGGAGGCAGGTAAACAAGCAATTCCAGAGCAAATGGCCCAGTACTGTAATAGCTGAATTCTAAACAAGCATAGAGGGCAGAGTGTGTCCAGTTTGTCTAGAAGAAAAAACACAGAGCAGCATCCTGGGAAAAGGGACATTAAGCTGAATCCTAATTAGGTCCCATGGTCCTACACAGAATTTTTAGAATGTGAGATTTCATGGGTTAAAGGCAGATCATGCCTTTGACATGTGAACAGGGAAAGGTCTTTCCAGTGGAGGGGCTGACTGGGTGCACACAGGCAGGGAAAGACATGTCAAGAAGCATGGTGAAGCTGGGTAAGCAGAGAGTTCAGTCACAGCAGAACCATGGAAGCACCAACCTAAGGAAGACGGCGACTCCATTGCCCAGTCATGGAACACAGAACACAGAGGAGCTTGACATGGTTAACAGAGAATTCCACTTGACTGTGGGCTATGCCAGAGACTTGCACCTTGGAGTCTGCTCTCTTGGCCACCTCTACTTAAGCAGAGCATGAAATAATATTTTTTTAAATCTGAGGATAGATCCAAGATGTATGCTACCTTGAGTGGTGGAGGTGGGGTGACTGTGGGGCAGGCTGATTCTGTAAAGAGAGACCCCTGAGCAGGGCATACTTCCTCCATACTCCCCCATAAGCCCACCAGAGAAGATGCTCTTCTCAAAGAGGTTGCATCTCTTTTTTGTCAGCTCCCCATTCCCCCTTTGCTGGGGCTGTGGACATAGCAAAGACACAAGAATAGGTTAGATAAGATGCCTTTTAGCATATCTTCCTTGGAAGCCTTCTTATGTGCTGGGGGCCTGGGCCATCTGTCCCTGCTGCATACCTCCATGTGCCCTGCATTCACCTGCAATGAACTGGCCCTGGCCCTACTGTATGGAAGTGGCCTGTTATCTCTTCCACCTGCCGTGCTGTACTGTGAGTTCCCCGAGAGCTGAGTTTCACAGTTTGGGGACTTACTTTGAGTCTCCTATGTATTAAGGTTGAGCTGGTACAGATCCTGAACTGAAGGGTGCATGAAGGAAAACACCTCTCTGTTTTGTCAATTCAGTTCCCATGCTTGGCTCTGTAAAAGCTCACATTTCTTGCTCATTCTGTCCCTCAGTGTCACCTGTCAGGTGAGATCAGACACAAAGGATAAGTCCAGGGACTGTGTGAGGTTGTGAGAGCCAGGGCAGACCAGTTAGGCATGATGGCAGAATCCCCAGGGCCAGCTGGAACGCGCCTGCCCTAACCACATCTCCAGGCCTGGTATTGGGCCCCTCTAATTTGGTTTTGAAAACATGTGGTTTTGTCCTTGTTCAAATATTGATTTTAGGTAACTTGAGCCTGGCAGAAAAGGCCTCGGCAGGGCCAGTGGGGCTGTTTGTTGCCTTAATGACATTTCTGTGTGTTTGTATAACACGGGCTGGTGGTGGAGTCTTCGCTCCCAGGGAAGATTTACGGGACTTTACACTTTGGAAGATATTGAGGCAAACCGTTGATGAAGGCCCAGGGTATAAATCAGACCCACTCGGGCTGACAAGGGGCACTTGGAACTTTTGCCAGCTGCCTCTCCCCTTATGTGGAGTGAGGGTTTGGACCAGGTCAGCGGGCTTCATGGCGAGTGTCCTACAATCCCTGGAGGAGAGCTTTTAGGCAGGGTTCCATGGTCCTCCAGGACTTTATAGATTTTATAACAGGGGTTCTTACTAGATTTCTGTAAGTAAAAATGAAGTTTTGAGAACTGCAGGAGTGGAAGACTTTGACATCCCTATCAGACCTAAAGCTCTGGTACTGAATTTTCCTGGGTCCTAACAGGACTCAGACAGCTCACTCTTCATTGAGAGGAGATTAACAGAGGGGCTGTTAACAAAGGTATGAATGATGTCAAGAGAAACACATGGAAGGGTGAAGCAGCTTTGGCATGTAACAGAGCCCATAGAGATGGTCAGGGCTGTGCTGTGGCCTCAGCAGAGGGGCAGCTGATGGGAGGAACCCACTCCACCGTGACTCCATAGGATGGAGCCAGCAATACATGCCCTAACCTCTCTCTCGCCCTCAGATCTCCTGAGGATCCCCCCACAACCCTCACCTCTGGCCAGACACAGCTGGAAGCCATGAGTGGATAAGTTCTATGGAGACTTGGCTCTTGGACCTCTGAGACCTGGTAGAACGGCTCTACCTTAAGATACAGGAATTCCAAGGTGAGTCTCCAAATCACGAGATTCTGCTCTCAGGGAACTCACAGTACAGCATGGCAAGTGGAGGAGGCAACTGGCTTCTTCCATGAGTAGGACGAGTGCTGGTGTGGCAGGTGAGTGCAGGGAGAAAGGATATGCAGGGGTGAGTGAAACCAGCCCACAGCAGGAACTTTGCATATCATGGCAGGGTGGCAGAAGGTAGAAAGAAGGTCCTGCTTCTCCTTGAACTTCTCTCAATTGCCAGCCTTCACTCTGCTATCACATCTTCATCTACCTTGTTTTTGGTCTTAATCAAGTTGGAGTTTGGTGATTTCTTCAAATCTTTTCTAGTGCTAGAGAAATGATTCCACATCTGCCTAAACAGGCAGATGCTGGATAGTAGAATTTAAAGGGAAAGAGTAAAGATATTAACTATCGACTAAGAGCATGGACCTTGAGGTCATACACAACTGTGTTTTGATACAAGCTGGGTGATTTGGGGCAAATTCACATCACCTCTCAGAGCCTCAGTATCTCACCTGTGAAATGGAGATAAACTAACTACTTTATAGCATTTGGACAAAGGAAAAAAAAAAGTTGTAACATATGAAGCACTTAGAATTAAGCACATGGTTGAGCAATCCACTGGCAGCAATTATTATTCCCAAATGAGAGCACACTGGAAAATATTCCCCTGTACAAGGTAGTATTCAAGTTTCCACTCTTTAGATTTTTACATACTTATCTTTTCTCTGTCTCTCGGCCCTCAGGTTTCCTGGCCAAAATTCAGCAATTTGGAAGGAGTTTGGGGAGGTGAGTGCCAAAAAGACCGAAGTGAGGTGACCAAGGTACCTGGAACTTCAGAGTCTGCCCTTGGGAAGTCATCTCACTCATTCAGGACTCAGATCTCCAGCTCTGCCCTTTGTGGACATCACAACAAATGGTGGCACCAAAGTGTCTTGGAGCCCCAGCTGAAGTCAGCAGGTCCTTGCTTTCCCTCTTTAGCCATAAGCGGTTCAGCCAGGGCAGGCTGGCCCCAGCTGTGCTCCTTGGCACATAGTGCCCCAGCTCCTATCAAAATCAAAACAGAGTAAGCCGTGGGCGTGGTGACGGAAAGCAACAGCCTCCTCCTCCTCCTTGTTACACCAAACACCATTCTCCTGGGACCCAGGGAGACAAATAACCAGTTCACATGTCTGCAGCTGGCCCTGGCCGTAAGTCTGCACGATTTACCTTGGCTCTCAGTGGCACCGAGAATGAGGTCATTCAAGGGGTAGACAATGGAGAGGACCTCTGGAAGGGCAGCAGTAAAATGTGCCTTTGGGAGGCAGAAGAGAACCCTTGAGTCATGGGGTCCTTGGCAGCTGCTTAGGAAAGGTAAATAACTTCAAAGAGTCCGTGCCTGGAAGATAAATTGTGCTTCTGCACATTCCAGAGGCCATCTCTTGACTCTTCTCTCATTTGGTTATTTCTATTGAATCCATTTCCTCCAGGCTCAGGAGGACCGTGTGGTAACATGAGGAATACTGGGGTGGTGAAAGATGGCAGACTGCCACCTCCAGCCATGGCCCACGGTGGGCTGGGTAATCCCCTCCATGCCCACCCTTCCAATGCTCTTTTCTTTATTCCCCATGTGCCAGCCCCACAAAATGTCTTCCTGTTCCCCCATCCACTAAACTCCCAAACCTGAGACCTGTGCAGTCTTTCTTTCCAGAAAGCTCTTTCTTGAAATTGTTCCCTTGGCTAATTCTGCACATTCTTCAAATTTCAATTAATACGTCACTTCTTCAGGGTCTTTCCTTAATTCCCCTGTTGTTCTTTTCTCCTTCCAGATGGCTGAAATTCAGTTCTTAGTATCAGATTATGAGCACCCTTTTTGCACTATGATCTAGAAGCTAAAAGCTGTAGATGGCAGAACTGTAAGATAGACGGAGACTGGATCTCCAAGGTTTGCATGAAGCTGCCTAGCAGTTCTGAATTACCTGCCTCTGGATTTATTTCTTATTTTTCAAGTCCAGGGAAAATTCACATGACAAAATTTAGCCATGAACCGTTGTAATGTGCACAATTCTGCCGTACTTATTATGTTCACTATCTTGTGCAACACTCGCCTCTATCTGGTTCCAAAACATGTTAATCACTCCCAAAGGAAACACCATCCCCTTAAGCAATCACCTTCATGCCCTCCGCCTCTCAGTCCCTGGCAACCTGCTTTCTGCCTCTATGGATTTGCCTCTTATGGACATTTCCTACAAAATGGCATCACAACATGTGATCATTTGCATCCGGTTTCTGACACTTATCATGTTTTATGGCTGAATAATATTCCATGGTACAGCTGTGCCACATTTCTTTATCTTTCCATCTATTGATCAGACAGATGAGATTTTGCTAATTTCTGGCTATTTAACAAAAATCATGTATAAATGTCTCTAGATATTTTTTTCACAATGCAAATATATTTATATCTGTTGAATCCATTGGTTATCTCAATTTTTGACACCATCTACTGATCATACAAGCGATCTAGCAATTACAAACTTAAAAGCTGCCTCTTCTCCTTATGTGTCCCATCTGACAAGTACAAAGTATTAACAAGCAGAAAAACCCCCATGTTATCGTTTTTTTCTCCCTACCACCACTTCCTGTGCTTCTCTGGACCTCAGCCATCTTATCTATAAAGTGGGGAGAAGCAGGCCCTGAAGGCAGAGCTCTAAACCAGATAACCTCTTGAGGTCTCTTTCATTTGGTTCTTCAAAGTATGTTTTAAAAGGGCCGGTGGTCACCGGAGCCCGCTGCAGCACTGTGTCACATTGTTTGGGACACTTTCCCTAACTGGTGCCGGCCCTCTGGCCCTGAGCTGGAATTTCTGCTTTCTCTCCCTGTTGTGGCACTTCTAAAACTGCGGTTTTCCGGTCCATCTTAAACCCACTGTTCCACATCTACATTTTTTTAAAGTAGAGCATACGATCCTTTAAATTGGGTTCTTTAAAAATACGCTGCTCACAAATCAAGCACATAAAAGTCAACCACCGCAACATCGATCCCAGGTGTCTCTTCTCATTCAGCTTCCTGTCATCCTCAAGGCCCTCTGACCCCTTGGGCTTATATCTCTTCTAATTCTCCTTGATGAGGACATTATTCTATTTATTCCCATTCTCAGCCTTCCCCCACTCTGCCTGATGACTGTGACGGCAGCTGTGCTCAGAGCCCTGCCACTCGGTGACTTGGGACCCTGGGGTGCCAGTAGCTGGTCCAGGCTCACTTTACCCCAGCTTCAGAGGAAGGCAGTTCAAAGAGGCTTCTTGGACATGGGTGCTTAGAAAATATTTATTGAAGAACTTACTAAAAAAAAAAAAAAAAAGGTCTCAGCTCATCCATTTCTTACCAAGAAATAAAATCTAGTGGTAGAACCCAATGTTGATCCTAGTGGGAATCTGGGTTGAATAGAGAGAGAAAAGCAATTCATAGAATTCTTTAGAATAAGTCTGTAAACACATTTCTGGCTCCCCTTTCACTCTTAAATACAATTGGGAAGATATATTTCTAAGACCCCCCTTTCTCCATCATTTCTTCCCCTCCAAATTAATTCAATTTATTGATATATGCATAGAGTATGTTCAATTAAATTTGAAACACCTTTATAGTTAATATATGTGTGTGTGTGTAGTGTGTGTGTGTGTGTCTTAGACAAGTGTTTATAATATGCTAGGCATTGTGCAAATCCTTGACATAGATAATTAATTCCTTACAGTTCCTGATGTGGTAGATCAATAATTATTTTCATTGTATCTGTGAGAACACTGAACACTGAAGGGTCTCAGGCTATAACTTGCCTAAAGTCTCACAACTGGTAAAGGTTCCACTCAGGTCCTCTGATTTCCGTCTATACATACTACCACTCTGTTATAATCAAAATGAAATGGAAATGTTTAGAAATATTTCTAGGCATCCAATTATCCATTCATAAAGCTCCATGACTCTGCTGGATCATTTGCTTGGGATAAAGAGGCAATTAAGATGAGGTTCTGTGCAAGCCAAGACAATATGAAGAATTTCAACATCATCAGGATCAGGAATGCCTCAAGAGTCCCTAATTCTCAGCCTGAAGCACAAGATAGTTGTTAACGGGATCCTTCTGAGGCTTCCCATGTCTTCAATAGCCAAGGAGAAGTTAATAGCAAGCTGAATAATGGAACACCCAAGATAACAGGCCCTAATCCCCAGAACCTGTAAATGTTACTTTATATAGCAAAGACTTACAGAGGCAATAAAGAATCTTGAGATGAGGAGATTATTCTCAATTATCCAGGTGAATCCTACATGGAATCAAGGATTAGACACAGAATAGATGACAGTGTGACCCGAGGCAGGGATTGGAGTGATTCAGCCATAAGCCAAGGAATGCTGGCAACCACAGGGGCTGGAAAAGGCAAGAATGGGCTCTTGCTTCCAGTTTCTGATTTTGAACCAGTAAAACAGATTTTCAGACTTCTGGGCTTTGTAAGAAAATTCATTTCTGTTTTTGTTTTTTTTTTAAATCATCCAAGTTTGGGTAAATTTTTTACAGCAGCCACAGGAAAGTAGTATACTAAATTACTATACTCTGCTTCTGTAATGGCCCCTGGGATCATTAGAATCCAGAACAGGTATGAAACATACAAAATAGGAAACTGTGCCTCAGAAAAGTAAGTTGACTTGTTCAGGGTCACACAGCTAACAGGTTGTGGAGCTGAGATTAAAATCTAGTTTGAATTCTTGAGCTTTGCAAATCACTTTAATTGTCGCTTTATTTTCATGGGAACATAAACACAGTCTCTACTGAAAAAAAAAAAGAATCTTTTTGATAGATGGGTAATCTGATGCATAAACTCACAGGAAGCTGGGATTGGAGGCCTGGTGGGGTCCTCTGATTCCCCCTGCCTTGGACTCTCACCCTCTGGCTGATGATGGATTTAAATGCTGGGTGAGGAGGTCTTGTCATGCACTCCCTGCCAGCCTGGCTCAGGCACCTCCAGCTTATCAGTCTCTGACCTTTGGTTTTCCATGGCAAACCCTGTCATGCAGGAAGCTGCCGACAAGCGGCCAACGGCCAACATGCTGGCTTCATAAGACTCTATTGTCCTTATTTAGAATTGCTTTCACTTAAACCAGCCTGCTCTTGCAAAACATGTTTATTCTGGTTTCCTCTCCCTCCTGGCTGCCTGACCAGTATCAACCCAGAATGCAGCAGCTCTAGTTCTCAGACCTGGGCCAGAGAGGGCAAGACAAGGAGAAAAACAGAAGGCCAGAGAAAGGACATGGGAGGGCAGGTTGGACCTTCCCAAATTGTGCAGCAGATGAGCTTGGCGCCCTCTCTTCAGGGTACTGTGTGACCCCTGAAAGAAGGCAGCCATTCAAAACCCACCCCTGCAAAGACTCACCTCCGCTTAAAGAGCATGAAGAACTGGGGGGGAGGGGGCGGGGGTAGAGCTTTACTTTTTTTTGAAATCCAAACAGTTTTAGAGTTACTATAGTAAGGAAGATGAAAGTTTTTTTTTTTTTAAAGAAAGAGTGAGAGAGGAGAGAGAGAGAGAGAGAGAGACAGAGAGAGAGAGAGAGAGAAAATTTTTAATATTTATTTTTTAGTTCTCGGCGGACACAACATCTTTGTTGGTATGTGGTGCTGAGGATTGAACCCGGGCCGCACGCATGCCAGGCAAGCGCGCTACCACTTGAGCCACATCCCCAGCCCAGAAAGTTTTAATAATATAGCAACTTGCTTTCATTAAATAACTTATTATAAGCCAAGAAGTATTAGATCCTTTATATTATTTATTTCACTTAATTTTTAGGACAGCCATGTCAAATAGGCATTTTCACCAACCCTGCTACAAAGGTGAAGAACTGAGACTTATCCCAAGGTCCTCAGCTATGGGAACTGAGATTTGAGGTTGCATCTGCCTGGTCTAGAGAGTACATCTTACCCCACACTCTTGGTTAGGGATTCCCTGGTCTAGACCCCTGATTAGAAGTGTCAGGTTCTGAGAGAGCAGAGTGACTTGCCCAAGGTCCATCCCCAGGTCTACTTTTGCAGGATTCCAGGGCAAGGTTCTTTCCAACAGGTTGCCTAGTTTCACCTAGTTAGTGTCACCTAGTGTGACATAGAATTTAAAGAAGAAAAGCGGTTCAAGATTGGCCACTTGCTATAATTTGAGAGACTTGTTCTTCCCTCCCTTCATTGCTTTGTATGCCTTTTTAGAGATGTTATTATCTTTGGGACCAGTATACTTCTTCCATGGGCATATCCAAGCATAAGTGGCAGGGGGAAGAGAGAGAAACCCCAAAGTCAAAAAGGAGTGTGCCAACTTCCTCATGATTACTTTACATGGGGAGCCTTTTATGAAATGTGGCTGCTGGTGGCATCTCACAGATCATCTTATTCTTCTGGGGAGCATCCTTCATGTTATAGGTGAATAAAGTTCCAAGGCAGTAAGGCATTTGTCCAAAGACAAACAGCTTATAAAGGGGTTGAGCTGCCCTTAAAACTGTGTTCTGTGTCTTCTGACTTTCTGGTGACAGTGCACAGATCTTCTATGAAGAAGCTGGGTTTCTTTCGGTCCTTAGAGTTCCTCATCCAGCCATCGCTGGTTTTTGTGGTTCTTGTTGTTTGTGGGTTTTGTTTTTTGCTTTTTATTTTATTTTATATTTTACCTTTTGGAAATGGATTGTGTTAAAAATACTAATCTTGCTCCAAGGAAAGGGGAGGAAAGATGGAAAACTCCCAAGTGCATTTTCTCAGTAGTAGGGGAGGGGTGATATTTGGGGAGGAAAGCAACCCAAAAAGCAATCAACAACAACAAAAATACTTTTCCTCTCAAGTCAATCTCTCATGGGATCTCCAAATAACCTTTCTAAAACCTGTGCCATACACGGATGGGAGGGGATTTCTTCCCAGTAATGGCCCTGTGTGTAGTTCCAAGGCAGAGGTCAACATCTGCATGGAGACCAGGCTTGGCAATTAAAAGGGGTGGGTGGGGGACAGGGGCGTGACCTCCTTTGTGCAGTGGCTCTGAGGGGAGGTTCCTTTGGGGGCTGGCCTGAGTCTGTCCACTGGAGAGCTGGTCCCCCACCCACCCTCGGGGCTTCAGCCTCACTCCTGTTCCAGATACTCACTGTTTGCTACGACCTTCCAGGGGTATCACAAGTTTTTGAGAAGGTTCACAGCTGGTTTTACAAAAGGTGGTTCTGGGCTCCCTTTAATTTTTCTTTTCCGATAGCACCATGGACATACTCTCCCCAGAGCACAAAGGGAAGCCATGGTCATTTTGCTGAAAGTAGGCCTTGGTTTCCTTATCTGTAACAGTCATGGTCATCTTTGCCTTTCCTCTGTCTCTCATGTGCTACTGAAGATCAAAGAAACATGCAAACGTCCATGACTCTAAAATGCACTAGATTATTGGGCAGATTAAATTTGGAAATTTCCCTCCCTCTTATGGAAAAAAAAAATTTAACAAATTGTTGCTGCCCACGATCTCTGAAGATCTCAAGGCTGGGTGTGTGAGGGTGGGGGTAATGGAGAGGAAGGTACTTCCTGGGTTGAATCAAAGCTGAGTTCCAAGCCCCTGATTTGTGATGTGCTGGCTTGGTTATACTAAGCAAATCTCTCATTCTTTCTGAGGCTGTTTCCTAGTCTGGAAATGGGACTCCAAAGCCTGCCTCACAGGGCTTTTGTGAAATTTAATGAGAAATAAATGTGGATGCTGAATAGTAATTTGAGCACCTACTTTGTATCTGCTACTCAACATTAGTGACCTCAGCATTCACACAGTGTCCTGGTGAGCTGTGCTTCACAGACCTTTAGAGTTAAGGGAATTGAAGACCAGAGAAGTTAAGCAACTTGCCTAAAATCACAAAGTAATCAGAAGAGCTGGAATTCTGACATTGCTCTTTTCATTCTAATGTCTAGGAAATTTCCATTGCCTCACTTTGGCTCTCAGTTGTGTATGTGGAAATACTCTAAAAACAGTAAGGCTCTCTGGAAATTTCTTCCCTTTCTTTTCTCTCTTTCTTTCTACACTAGGGATTGAGCACAGGGGAGCTTTACCACTGAATCACAGCCCCAGTCTTTTTATTTTTTATTTTGAAACAGGATCTCATTACATTGCTAGGTCTGGTTTCAACACTGCAATCCTCCTGCCTCAGCCTCCTGAATCACAGGCATACATACACTGGCAGATTCATTTGTTTCATGAGAAAACACTTACTGGGAACCTATGATGTTGAAACCTTGGGGAGTAGTCTAGAGACAGAAGCCCCTGATTCAGTATTTTTCCTCCATTGGATCCCAGTTTTCCAATCTATAGGACAAGAGAAGACTCTCTTAGATCATCTCTAAAGCCCCATTTGACTCAGCTCTGACTTGCTAAATATATATAAGTATACATGCATATGTATATATGTGTATATGCATATGTATTGAAAACATTTTTTAAAAAAGAATGAATTACTGTGAAAATGTGGGGTGGGGAGTGCTAAATTGATACTCATTGTGTGTCTCTAATATGCCATGACCTTCTTGGTTGATAATCTCTGAAGGTGACTGCTCCCAATTCCTTCCCTTTTTGTATACGTACACTACCCCTCACATCAAAAATCTAAGTCCACTTGAATTTAATGTAAAGGACTTGAGCATCTGCAGATTTGGTATTCATGGTGGGTCCTGGATACTAAAGGAATGACTGTACTAACTTATAGGCTGCTTTTTCCTGAATCATAGCTGTGGTGCTGTAGGATGGGAAGTCTATGCTGCATGGAGAAGCCATGTTTAGGTGCTCCAGTTAACTGCCCTAGCTAAGCTCCCAGGTGACCTCAACTATGAGAGCCACCTTGGACATCCAGCCCAGTTAACTTTCAGAGGACTCCAGTTCCAGCTGACTTCTGGATGCAGCTATATAGGAAACTTGGCAAGCATCATCTGGCTGAGTCCAGACAACCCACAGAACCGTGAGAGGTGATCATATTGTTTTTGATTGGTGGGGGGAGGAGTACCGGGGATTAAACTCAGGGGCACTCGACCACTGAGCCAGATCCCCAGCCCTATTTTGTATTTTATTTAGAAACAGGGTCTCATTGAGTTGCTTAGCACCTTGCTTTTCCTGAGGCTGGCTTTGAACTCACAATCCTCCTGCTTCAGCCTCCTGAGCTCCTGGGATTACAGGCATGTGCCACCACACCTGGCTATTGTTTAAGCCACTAAGTTTGGGGATTGTTTGATAGGCAGCAGTAGATAATGGGAAAACACACCATTTCATCACCTCAATAAAACTTGTATGTTTAGCTTGTTTTATGAAAGGACACCCTAAGCTCAGAGAAGTTAATATTCTAAAGTCCCATAGAAAGTGGCAGATCTCTATTCAGAAATTGAATCTATTTAATTTCAAACCCTGCATTTTTAACCTTCATTACCAAAGAATTCTCGCTTTTATTTACTCATTTATTAGTAAATATATTATATTTTGGTAGACAACTAAATATGGATAGTGCCATAATAATAAAATTTTCGAAAATCATAAAAAATAACTTTAACTTTCCTTTATTAATTATCTATCAGATTTTTTAATGTTATCTGGTTATTGCCTGTAAAACTAGGATGATTCTTTCTGCACTTCAGTGTTATTTTTAGCTAAATTTCTGGGCCAAGCCCTGAAGTCTACCCACTAATCAAAGGTGCTGTATGTCTCCTATGCATTTGGTGGTTCCTGTCTCTAACTTTACAGGTATATCTATCTCTGTCACCTGCTACTTCCATGGCACCTGTGACCTGAACCCTGAGAGCTACCCCTTTGTTTAAAGATCATTCAACAAATGATAACTGCGTGTTGTTGATTCTGGCCTGGCACAACACGTGGTACCACAGATCCAGAGACTAGGCTCCAGATGACCAATGAATAGGCAAGTCAGCAAACAGCCATCCCCCAAAGCTGGGATGGAGATGAGGAGCCACCAGTGGGGTTTGTCCACAGACTCCCCAAGGTCTGTCAACACAGTTCATCTGGATTTCCTTCCTCTATACTACCTGTGCTGAGCTGTTTGTAAGTTCTCAGGCTGCTCCCAGGTCCTGCTCCTCACCCCTGCCTCTGCCCACCTGTTGGAAAAACTCTATATAGTTTTATTATCTTTATCAGCAAATTTATCAAATCACCCTATAATTATCTGCTACTTTGTGTCTCTCTCCCTTTAGACTGAGTTCCTTCAAAGCAAGGTTTCTCATTTTATTTTCCTTGTTTTTTTTTTCAAACAATAGACCTGATTTATAACACATAACGACCATCAATAAAAACAATAAAGCCAGGTTAATGAATACAAGCTTGGTGCTACCCTTAGCATTCAACTTAATCCTGCACTTTGCTTTGGTTGTTGAATTTGAAAAAAAACCTGAATTTCCAGATGAGCAGTTGAGGACATGGATTTTTAAAGAGCAAGCCTCACCATCTCAGGGGAGTACAGTTCATGCAGGGGGCAGGCAAATGCTTATTCAGAAGGTTGCATGAAAATAACCTGGCAGCCCGTGCAGTCACTGGATAGCAATTGTGCAGTTAAAGAAATAAACAAGGTAAGTTTAGATTGTGTTTAGGCCGAAGAGGATAGAGGAGGACAAGGCTTCAGAGATGCTCCTAGGAAAACTTTGGGTAAGACGTGGGAGAGGCCTCTTTGAGGAGGTGACGTTTGAGGAGTAAGTGAAGATTCTGAATAATCGAGGTTTGCACAGCACTGAGGAAGAACATTCTGGACAAGGCAACAGAATGGGTAGAGGCCCTGGAGCAGGAAAGAGCCTGGGATTCTCTATGCACTTTCCTTTTAGGAAATCAAAGCAGATATATTAGATATCCTCAGTGGCCTCTAATGGATACCTAACCTCTTTTCTCACTTGAGCAGATCTGGGTGGGGGGCATTGGGTCTATTTTATTGCTAAGGAGTAGGACAGGAATGTGATGCTCACACACAGCTGGTTATTAACAGGGCCATAATGAGGTCCCAGCTACACTCTGACATCAAGTCCAAGAGTCCTAACCACAGCATCAGAGCCCCACAGCAATAAGGTGGAGCCGTTCCTAAAACCAAATTTTCTTCCATAAGAAGCCAGGGACTCTGTGCCAGGGCAGGATTTATGACCTAGTAACTGAGGACAGAAATAATTGGTCACATTAGAGCCTGGCAACCCTGTCTGGGCTCCACCTCGGAGGGACAGCAGGATTGAAATAGCAGAGAAGTTTACTTTTCTAGGCCCAGGTGCTCTCCTGCGGCCAGCAGAGCCCTAATGAGCTCTGCATATTCAAGGCACAAGTAATTGATGGTCCCATTTAAAGTGTACAGAGACCACATTTCTTTCCAGGCTCTGAAGGAAGAATGAAGAACTAACTGCCTGTTCAAAGTTACTCTCCTGCTGCCGTCATTTGATCCCCAGGAAGACCAAGTCTACACCATCGAGTGCCTGAAGAAAGGAGGCAACTATCCAGAGAAATCAAGCAAAAAGAAAAGATAGAATGAAATGAAAATCATGCACCGAGGAGAGGTCCCAGGCTCCAGGGTAGAATGGATATGGCCTTCCACATACCCTGCATTGCCAAAAGCTGGAGCTAAATACTTGTGGAGTCAGACAGACTTAGATTCAAAAACTAACTCAACTACTCATTGTAGGTACAATCAGGGCAAGGTGTGACCTCTCTGTGCCTCGGTTGCAAATGGGGAATATGAACAGAGACTTTTGGTCAATCAAACTTGGATGTCAACCCCAGCTCTCCTTCTGACTGTGTCAAAAGGGCAAGTTGATGAGCCTTCGGTGTTAGTTTCTTTAGCTATAAAGAGCACCTGATTAGGTGGTTATCTCAGAGGACTGGTTGAGATAAGATATAAACTGCAGGTGCACGGTGCTTGGGAAAGTTATTTATGAACTTCTTACATACCATCACGTCAGTTTTAGAACAGTGTTTGTCAACTGTGACCCAGAAGCATCAGCCTCATCTGGGACTCATTAGAAATGCACCCCAGTCCTACTGAATCCGAAATTCTGAGGGAAGACCCATCACTCTGCTTTATTAATTAATGTATTTTTTCCGATTGCACTAAAATTAAAATCATAATAGCGGGATTTGTTGTTACATATGCATAGGTACCTACAATAGAATAATTATAATTTGGTCAGTTTTGTCCCTCAGTTCTTTCCCTTTCCCTCCATATCACTCTGTTTTAACACCCATCCCCAGATGATTCTGGTTACTGCTAAAGTTGTCCAGGTGGTAATGGGAATGCATCTGAGACATATCAGTTCATCTGTAACTGTCTCAGGTGCCTAAGAACTTGCTCAGCCCATGACCTTCCAAATGAACTCTCTGCTTGTTCCTTACTCCAAACAGGGAAATATTTGAGTACTAAAGATTCCTGTCTCGCATCAGGTAGCATTTTTCACATGCTTACCATATTTCAGGCATGCTGATAATACCTCCATGTGGATTACTGCAATTTATTGCTGCAATAGCCCTCTATGATAGATGCCATTATCTCCACTGGGCAAATAAAGAAGCTCCTTGTGGTAAAGCTCCATGAGAGGTAAAGCCAGAATTTAAAACTTGTTAGTCTATTTCTAGAATCACTGCAGTTCTACCTTGCCCCATCACTTCTTCCTACGGGGAGGGAGAATCAGGGATGTCTACCTTGACGAAGAGAAGCATATAGGAAGCCTGTGAAGAGTGTCTGTATGCATCACAGGGCAATTGCGATCACGGGAGTCAAACATTCTGATGATGTTCCAAATGACTGAATATAGAACCAGTGGGTGGGAACCATCATGACACAGATGGTGGCGGGACAGGGAATAACTTTGAGTGATGATCAGAATTGTCCTACTATGAGGCTGTAGGCTCCCTGTCACTGCAGGTGGTTGTGAGTATGTGAACACAAGGCTGGGTGAGCACCAGTCCAGATGACACAGAAGGCAGAACGACAGGTATCTTCCCTCCACATGAGGCTTTGATTCAAATGGAATGTAAGAGGCATCTCTCTCTCTCCCTGTGTGTGTGTGTGTGTGTGTGTGTGTGTGTGTGTGTGTGTGTATGTTTTTGAAGAAACTAGAGATATTTTGCTTGCACAGAGATAAAACCATCTGGTTTGGGGAAGAAAGAATCCATGCTACCATGGTCCAAGGAACTATATCAGGACCTTCTCTGACCCTCTTAGCTGGAAGGGAATCTCTCTCATCCGAAATCCCATAACATGTTATACCTCTCTTGTAACATGGAGCCTGTCCCCACTGCATTACAATTTATGGATAACTAGATATCTTCTGTTAAGGAAGCAGCAAAATGTGTGTGTGTGTGTGTGTGTGTGTGTGTGTGTGTGTGTGTGTGTGTGTAAGCTAATAGACTCATGGGATCTTAAAGTCTCTGGGTCTCAGTTTCTTCATTCACATAAAAGGGATTCCTACTGAGATTTGAAAGATTCAAACTGGAACCTGGAATATGGAGTGCCACACTTCACATCCCTTTCCAATTCCCTTTCAAAATTCTAAAATGTCTTTGGAGAATGTAATTCTGATTCATAGAATTTTTTTTTTTTTTACTGCTCTCTACCCACTTGTAAGCCCTGCCTTCCCCCCGTCAAACAGAGATATTCAATATACGGCATGTAATAAGCACTTACATATTTACTCAAAAGATTAGAGAGAGAGAGGTAGGGAGGAAGGAAAAAGTGAAGGAAGGGAGGGTTGGGAGGGAGTGTTAAGGTAAGAAGAAGAGAACAAAAGAAAAGAGAAACCAAGAGAACAATTTAGTACATAAGTGCTCTTCCTCATTTGCTGCTGACCATATGAAAGCAGTCTATATGGGTAAACATTTTCTTGGGCACATCATGGTTCCTGTGTATGTGTGCGTGTGCACGTGTGAATTTGAAATATTGCACAGTAGGCTATAGTATGAAGAAACTTATGGGAGAAGAGGGGCAACAGGAAAGAGACTTGAACTAATCCCTCAGAAGGCAAGTAATTGCAGTTCTGTGGTTATTTAGGATAGTTGTTTACTGTGGAAAGTTTATGGCCTCTGGAGCAATAAGGTCTGTACGTGCTGATCTCCATCTTGAACCCTTTTGGTAGAAGCAGAATGTTTCAGGTGCAGATTATAGAAAACTTAAAAGCGGGTCTGTTTTTAAACACACCACATATTGAACTTTCTCCACTATGGGAGGCAGGCCAAGTAGTGGTTTTTGAAGCTTTTAAAGGCTCACTGGCCCTTCAAAAAATGGCTGTTGTGGACATATGGTTTTAGAAGCTTTTAAAAAAAGCCTCGTGGGCTTATTTTTAGACCAAACCTTAACCTTGTAAAGCTTCTTAAAGGAGCCACAGAGGGCTCCCTTAGAGCCCAGGCAGCTGCTCCCAGAGGTTCCAACACAACTTTTCCTTGTGCTTGATGGTAGTATCAGGACATGGGCAGAGCTTGAGTTAGGCTACCCTTAAGAGCATGTGTTCCTGGAGCCAGAAATGCTGGGCCATACCCGAGTTGTCCATGGAGGCAGAACTTGCTCACCAGAGTAGAGAATGTGAAATTGTAGACACACAGAATCTCAATGACTGTCCTAAAGGAATCCTAAAAGTCATCCATTAAACCCTTATCGGATGCATTCAATCTCCCTAAAACACACAAAGAAGGGACTCCTCCTGTTTACACACCTTCAGCTGTGAGAAGATCATTGTCTGGGCATTCATTCATTCAGAGATTTGTAGGTGAGTGAGTACCTATTATGTGCCCAGTGCTGTTCCAAATGCTGGGCATATAACAGGAAATAAAAAACAGATGCAGTCTTAATACAGCCTGAAAATTAGTGAGAAAGGCAGACATGAATCAGATGATCACCCCCATGACCAACTGAAGGGGTGACTTTGCAAATACCTAAGGATTTATAAAACATCTGACAGAATCTGATATAGTCTGAGAGATGAAGGAAAGTTTGATGAAGACATGACCTTTGCACTGGATCCGAAAGATGAGTGCACCTTGACAAGGTGAAAGGAGGTTTAAGGAGGGCATGGAGGGCCAAGGGAACATCTCTACATAGTTTTGGGGCAGGGAGTACGGCAATGTAGCATTTTATAAGAATCAAAATCGGTCCAGGTGTGCCCCATGCAGTGAGGACAGACTTGGTTTGAGTTGGAAGCCAGTAGGGTACAGAGCATGCATGGTCTTGTTGGCCATGATGAGGATTTCGATCTTATCTCAGAGATTACTGAAGGTGTCTAGCTCATTGATAGCCTATGTATCTCAGACCTGAGCTGCACGTCTAAGCGTGGTAACCTTAAAATAGGTTCACAATTGTGCTCCCTTCAAAAGGTCAGGCCTAATTTCCCTCCTTTGAATGTGGGTTAGATTTGAGACTCACTTCCAGTGAACAAACAGCGGGGGAAGTGATTGTATGTGACTTCTGAGGCCAGGGTCTGAAAAGGGTAGCATCCACCTGGCCCTCTTCATCTTGGGTTGCTTGTGCTGGGGGAAGTCAGCCACCATGCTGTGAAGGCACTCAAGCAAACATGGAGAGGCCTTCAGAGGGACAGCTGAAGTCTCCCTCCTATAATCAGCAACAGATTGCCAGCCACATCAATTAGAAGCAGTTATTCCAGCCCAAGTTAAACCTTCAAATGACTACAGACCTGGCTAATACCTTGTTTGTTAGCCTCATGAGAAATCTAAGCCAGAACCACTCAGCCCATGAATTCCTGGCCCACAGCAACTGTGAGATAACAAATGCTCATTATTGTATTGAATTGTTGACATTGGACAATTTGTTAAGCTGTAATAGATACCTAATACTGTGAGGCATCTAAAGAGATGGGGGAAAGAAAGCAGAGACTTTGGGGTAAGAAAGACTTGAAATCTACCCTTCTACTTGATGTTTGTTGGACTGAAGGCTTGTCACTTTACCTCTTGTATCCCCCATTTTAGATCTAGAACAAACAATGGTGCCCAAAGAACACCCAAGATACAGTGTTGGTTAGTGATTCTCGGTTTCCTTGTCTTCTACCACTTTTGTGTTCAACTAAGACATGCTGTTCTCATGACCGAGGAAAGGAATAGATTATGTTGACAATATATACTACCATGTATAGGTTTATTGATTGCCCTGAAAAGACAGGCCAAATAGTTGTGTATCTGGGGCTGCCTCCAGCCATGTTTCATTATAAGCACAAAGGATTTTCAAGTCTATTCCACACTTGGGTTAATGAGCTTTGTGAGTCCAACTCCTGTTGTATAAACTTAATTGCCTCTTTATTTATTTGAAATTTATCTCTTCATTATTTCAAGCTTTGTTTTCTTTGTATCTAATGCAACCAAGAAATAGATTTATGATGCATATTCTTATGAAAGAGATTATGTACTTAATTTTTATTTTATGCCATATGTTTACAAAGACATTTTGGTTAATTCTCAAAACATCTTCTTGAAGTATCTATCATTCATGCCATTTTACAGATGAAGAAACATTTGCATTATTAGGGTGTTATATGCCCTTGCCTTTGAAACTCTTCTTCTTTTATTTAATATTTAGTTTTTAGTTGGACACTATATCTTTATTTTATTTATTTATTTTTATGTGGTGCTGAGGATTGAACCCAGGGTCTCACATGTGCTAAGCCACAATACCAGCCCTTGAAGCTCTTTTTTTTTTCCTCATTAAACTTTTGGTTTTAATGGGTCTCAAAATTCTGTGACAGATTTTTGGACAAGTTGTTTCCATTAAAAAGTACTGATTTTTAAAACTAATAACTTAAAACTGCCACACACTTAAAACTGTCCACAAAACTGAAGTTCTTCTTATACCTTAGTTTCCTCATCTGCATGGTGGGGGATGAGAACAGAACCCATTCAAAATAAGTGATGTGAGGATTGCTAATATTTAGAACAGTATCTGGTATATTCTGATATATTGCTTGTTAGTTTCTGTCATTGGTTGAGCAATGTTTCACAAGTTCAGAACAAAATTTTCTCTAAGCCATTTTGTTCCATCCATGGTATGTCTCTCCTGAAATAATATTTCTTCTGATTTTCATAAAAATTTTTTCAGTCCTAGGATTCAGCATTACTATCTCGATTTTCAGCTGAACAAACAAGGTGAATATGAATTGCTTAAATTTTCTTTTGGTTGCAGGCAACAGAAGCCAACTGAAGCTAACTATAAAAGAAAACTAAATAGAGAAATCTGTCACAATATGCGAGAGACTTAGGGAACCCAAGTTCATGAGTGAGCTATAGGGAAGAGCCCCAGGATTGCCAACTGGGGGACAGAAAACTGCAGGGAACTCAAGCTGCACTGCTTCTCCTCCCTGCTTCCCTTTCCTCTGTTTGGCTGATGGGACGACCTGGTCTTTTTCTCCCCAAAGGCTGGCTTCTCAGCTACTCAGTGCAATGGTTGGAAGAACAGCTGGTTCTCAGAGCTCCCAAGTTCACATCCCTCATGCCAAACACAGGCAAAATGGACCTTCTGTCTCCTCTGTTTGAATTTCTTATGACCACAAATGAAACTCTGATCATTATGAAGTAAAATGAGGGTTACTTGCACAAAAGCACTGAAATACCATGACAGTCAACCTGACACTAAGTGACTAATTGGTGGGTAGTAATGGACAAGCTGGACAGAGAGATGATGCACATTCTTGGCAAGACAGAGCAGGACCACTCAAGATTTTATGACCCTACTCAAAATTAATGTGAAGTACGATTTATGAATTGTTTATTTCTATAATTCTTCATTTGGTATTTTCAGGCTACAATCAACTATGGTTAATTGAAACTACAGAAAGCAAAACCATGGATAAATGGGACACCAGACTTGGGTATATAACTTGTTTTAGCCAATAGAACCAAAGTGGGAGTGATTTGGGTCAGTATAAGCAGAAACATTCAGGACAATTTCAAGTTTTAGGCAGGTTTTTGTTACCTCTACTACATGAGTGGCATTTCTAAAATGTAGGCTGCTCCTTCATCTTAGATCTTAGAATGAGGGAGACACAAGGAGCAGAGCCACATCCATCCTACAGCTGCCTCCAGCAGTACCAGAGAGAAATGAGCCTTTGGGAAATGACTCATCAGAGACCTTCTCTTGAGTGTAGAACTATATGGGGGTGAGAGTGGGAAGAGAGAGAGTAATCACTGGCTGATTTCCAGCTTTCTTTTGTTCACAGCCAGGTAGACGGTTGCATCCTTCACTGAGGGTAAAAACCTTGCAGAAGATGATTTGTGAAGAATGATGAGTTTGGTTTTGAGTATTCTGAGTTAAAGTGCATGGCAGAGAAACTTAGTAGTTAGAGGTATACCTCCTCAATGAACTTGGAATAGAGCCACCATATAACCCAGCTATCCCACTGTTTATCCAAAAGAATGGAAATCAGACTCTGGTGATACAGTCACTTCAATAGTTCTAGCAGCACAGTTCACAATAGCCAAGTTATGGAACCAGCTCAGATGCCTACCAACAGATAAATGGATAAAGAAGATGTGGAATATAAACACACTGGAGTGTTACTCAGCTATATAAAAAAAAGAATTCAATAATGGCGTTTTCAAATAAATGAATGGAAACTGAGAACATCATACTAACTATGATGAAATAAGCCAGGCTCGGAAAATCAAGGATCAAATGTTTTCTCTCATATGAGAAAGCTAGAGCAAAATAAGGGGAAGAAGGCAGTGGAGAGACAAGGCAGGATATCATAATAACATAGGGACAATCAGAGGAGTAGCAGAGGGAGATTGTAAGGGGAGGAAGGATAGGAAAGGGGAGGAAATATGAAATTAATTTAACTAAAAATCATGTTATGTACATATACAAATGTACCAAAGAGAATTTCATCTTTATGTATATAGAAAGTATCAATCAAAAATAAAGAAGTGAATGAAAAATCAGTAGAGCAGAGAAAGGAGAATAAGGGTAGGGAGGAAGGAAGGAAAAGGGGGGTTGGAGATTGAAATCAAATTCCTTGCATATAGGATTTTATCAAAATAAACCCAACTACTATGCAGAATTATGATGTTCTAATAGAGAAATACACAATGATTGCTATACAAAAAAGATTGCAAATTTCAACAAGAATGACCCAAACAATGTCATTGCCACTTTATCAAAGAACAAATAAAAGCAAGATTTAAAATCAATACCCCAAAATCAAATGTATTTCTGTACATCAATGATGAATCCTCTGAAAGATAAATTAGGAAAACTACCCCATTTACAATAGCCTCAAAAATATATATGTCTATATATACACACTTGAGAATCAACTTAATGAAAGACATGAAAGAACTCTGCAATGAAAACTGCAGAATGCTAAAGAAAGAAATTGAAGAAGACCTAAGAAGATGGAAAGAGTTCCCTTGTTCTTGAATATGAAGAATTAATACTGTCAAAATGACCATACTACAAAAGCACTATACAGATTTAATGCAATTCCAATCAAAATCCCAATGGCATTCCTCATAGGAATAGAAAAAGCAGTCGTGAAATTCATCTGGAAAAAATAACAGACACAGAATAGCCAAAGCAATCCTTATCAAGAAGAGAGAAGCAGGTGGCACAACAATACCAGACCTTAAACTATACTACAGAGCAATAGTAACAAAACTGGCATGGTATTGGCACCAAAATAGACTTGTAGACCAATGGTACAGAATTGAGTACACAGAGACAAACCTAAATAAATACAGTTATCATATACTAGACAAAGGCACCAAAAACATACTGGAGAAAAGATAGCCTCTTCTACAAATAGTGCTGGGAAAACTGGAAATCCATATGCAGCAAAATGAAATTACACCCCATCTCTCACCATGCACAAAATTCAACTCAAAGTGGATCAAGGACCTAGGAATAAGATTAGAGACCCTGAACCTAATAGAAGAAAAAGTAGGCCCAAATTTTCATCATGTTGGATTAGACCCTGACTTCCTTAACAAGATTCCCAAAGTGCAAGAAATAAAATCAAGAATCAATAAATGGAATGGATTCAGACTGAAAAATCTTCTCAGCAAAAGAAACAATCAGTGAGGTGAAAAGAGAGCCTACAGAATGGGAGTAAATTTTTACCATAAGCACATAAGATAGAGCACAAATCTCTAAGATATATAAAGAACTCAAAAAACTTAACACGAAAAAAAAAAACACCCAAAACAAAATAACCCCATCATTAAATAGGCTAAGGAACTGAACAGATACTTCTCAGAAGATATACAATTGATCAACAAATATATGAAAAAATGTTCAACATCTCTAGCAATTAGAGAAATGAAAACCAAAACTACTTTAAGACTTCATCTCACTCCAGTCAGAATGGCAATTATCAAGAACACAAGCAATAATAAGTGTTGGTGAGGATGTGGAGAAAAAGGTATACTCATACATTCCTGGTGGGACTGCAAATTGGTGCAATCACTATGGAAAGAAGTATGGAGATTCCTTAGCAAACTTGGAATGAAACAACCATTTGACCCAGCTATCCCACTCCTTGGTGTATACCCAAAGGACTCAAAATCAGCATACTAAAGAGACACAGCCACATCAATGTTTATAGCAACATAACTCTAAACATAACCCTAAATTGTGGAACCGACCAGATGCTCTTCAATAGATGAATGCATAAAGAAAATGTGGTACATATACACAGTAGAATATTACTCAGCGTTAAAAGAGAATAAAATCATGGCATTTGCAGGTAAATAGATAGAGCTGGAGAATATCATGCTAAGTGAAGTAAGCCAATCCCCCAAAACCAGAGGCCAAATGTTTTCTCTGATAAGTGGATGCTGATTCATAACTTGGGGGGGGGCAGGGAGCATGGGAGAAATGGAGGAACTTTGGATTGGGCAAAGAGGAGAGAGGAGGCAGGGAAGTAGGAAAGATGGTGTAATGAGATGAACATCATTACCCTAGACACAAATATGAAGACACGAATGGTGTGACTCTACTTTGTGTACAGCCAGAGAAATAAAACAATTGTGCTCCATTTGTGTATATAAATTGAAATGCATTCTGCTTTCATGTATAACAAATTAGAACAAATAAATAATTAAAAAATGATAGTAGGTAAATCAGTTGGACCCTTATCTGGATCTAAATTGAAGTTATAGGGAATTGTTCATTTGCCCATAGATGGTACTTGAAGCCTCCAGTCAATAAAATATCAAGCATAGAACCATGAGAGAAGGAAGAGAATGAACACTGGCACATTAGCAGCAATGGTGGAGGAAGAGGAGCTTGGAGAGGGATCTGAACAGGGTGGGCCAGGGAAAATGGAAAACACCCAGACTATAGGTAAAAGTGAGTTATTTAACCATGGACACTGAAATCCCTCTTTGGAAAGGAATTCTCTCTCTCTCTCTCTCTCTCTCTCTCTCTCTCTCTCTCTCTCTCTCTTTTTCCTTTCAGTATCCACTTTAAGACAACCCTGTGAGCTATGGCTAGAGGAGAACACACAAACTCATACATAAGTTAGGAGTGAGGAAACTAAGATTTGAAAGGATACATGCCTTGTCTGAAGATTTTTGAAACTTTTTTTTTTATTTTAAGTTGTGGCTAAGAAACAAAAACAAGTAATAAAATATTTACCATTTTGCCTTTCTAAGTGTACAGTTCAGTAGTATTAAGATAATCACATTAGTATGCAATAAATCTCCATAACTTCCTTATCTTGAAAAACTGAACTCTATTCATTAAATACTAACTCCCCATTCTTTCTTCCCTCCAGCCCTTGGCAACCACCATTCCACTCTCTGTACCCATGAATTTTATCATTCTTGGTACTTGATACAGTATTTGTCTCTCTTGACTGGCTTATTTCATTTAACATAATGTCCTCAAGGATCATCTATGGTG
The DNA here is from genome assembly GCF_045843805.1 of Urocitellus parryii. NCBI lineage: Eukaryota > Metazoa > Chordata > Mammalia > Rodentia > Sciuridae > Urocitellus > Urocitellus parryii. The sequence continues at coordinate 41,612,766 of NC_135541.1, read as the reverse complement.
AAACATGTCAGAATTCCTTTCCAAGGGCTTAATAATGTTCTATATTCTGTGTGGTCCTCATTTTGTTTATCTATTCATCTGGAGGACACCTGGGTTGTGTCTACCTTTTGGCTATTGTGAATAGTGCCACTATGAGTATGGGTGTGAAAGATTTTTTTTTGAGACATGGGACAGAGAGGGGACCCTGAGAGCAGAATATGAAGTCAATAGAAGAGATGCTATTAGTGCCTTATATGACAGAGCAAGAGGAGTATTGCTCCTGATTAGTTAGGGAGAGAAGAGAAGAAAGGAGTGAAGCAGGAGAGGTGGACAAATTATCCAGAGAGGTGGGGACCCTGGGGGTGAAGGGGCCAGTGAGAAACTACCATTGTTCTGAGGTCAGCAGAGATATCCAAATGCTCAAAACAAAATGGGTAAAATGGTCATTTTACTCAATTTCCCCGACTCAGCATAATTTCGGGAAGGTCTATACACCTGTGGTCTTGTGAGTTGTTTATGAGTGGAAACTGTAGAAGGGATTAAGTTTCCCATTTGGGTTGACACGGGACACAGAGAGAGTGGGCAAGGGAGATCGAGAGGAGCTATCAAGTGTCCTATGCAGGTAGCAGTTGTTCAGGGTCATCAAAGATGATCATGAGAGTGTGAATTCCCGGGGAATTCACAGACACTGTGGGGAGAGATCTGGACTTCCATAGAATGTGCTCTTGGGCTTTGGTCTTCCATGGAACATAGCTAGGAGCATGAGTCCATCTTACCCAGATCAGTGCCTCTTCAACCTTAGGATGCCTAAGCATTTTCTGAGGGTACTGATCAAGGGCTGATTTTGTTTCTGCCATTGGGCGTGGGACCTGGGATTCTGCATTTCAACAATCTCAAGCTCACTCACAGGTAGTGGTGATCCTGCTAATCTGTGGTCCTCACTTTGGGTGGTAGGACTCTAGATCTCAAAGGGATGGAAAATTCCTGATGGCATTTTGCACAATGGCCCCCTCTCCCCACCATTCTTCCCAAGTACCATTTCCTGAGAAAACAGGGTTCTCCTCTCTTCTCAGCATGAGGATATGAAAGGGTAATTCACAGGGGCCACTGCTCTCTTGTTAGCCCTTGCCTTAGTCCCTGCTCAAGCCACACCCAGGTAGTGTGGAGGTCACACCAGGGTACACTGAGTGGTCCATTCTTTATTCTTCATGGTTTGGCTCCAGGTATTAGAATAAGGATCTGCAGGGGGGGAACCAAACCTTTTCTCCATGGTTGCCCTCAGAACTCCCTCTCTCAGAAGGATGGAGAAGGACAAAGTAAAATTTTAAAATGATATTTCTCTTTAGAAAGGTCACTTTGGAGAGCCAAACATTAATTGAGTGCTGTATCGTGAGAGGGCTGTGTGGTAAACTCCCTTGTTTTTGACAGATGTTGAAGCAGCCCGAGCCAGAGTTCAGGAAAAAATGTTTTCCTCACATATCCACCCCAGCCCCAGAGGCTGTGATAAAGTTGGCTAAACTACATTCAGGTCAAGTCAGGCTCTGGTAACCTCACGGAAACCTCAGAATTCACTAGCCAAAGTGGAAATGGTGGGTGGAGAGCACGTAACAGAAGAGAGGAGGAGGGGGAGACCTCACTCAATGGGGTACCAGGCTTGAAACCTGGGCCAGGAGCTTCAGATACTTAAAGATCTAGTTACTGTCTACATGATACTGCCTTCTTTTGCTGAGGACAGCCCAAGTCATTCAAAAGTATGTGTGTGTGGAAAGACTGTCGCTTTGAGCTGAAATCTGCATTTCTGAAACACCCTAGCTTAGGACTTTTGAATTGATGCTGTTCTCCATAGCCACAGTGAGTGGGACCATGTTACACCTCTGCAGCATACCTCATGGTCATAGCTGTAGGCCATCTAATGTCAGTGCCACTTGATAAAAGGAGGGGCAGCTATTCTCCAGGGTTTCAGGTATGAGATCCTTAAGATGTTGCTTGTGCTCACAGTGAAGAGCCCCAGTTCTAGATTTTGATGGATTGCATTCAAAGCCCAGCTACTCATTAGCTGTGTGCCTTTGGACAAACCCCTAACACCTGTAAGCTTGGGATTCCTCATCTGTAAAATAAGGATAGCAACATTACATATTGGAGAAGGTTGTTATAAGACTAAATAGAAATAAAATACTTAAGTCTTCAGTTTATAGAACTTTTCCTTGTGTTATTGCGGGAGAGAAGAAAAACCATGGAAGCTATGTTACTGATCCAAGGCCAAAAAATGGCAGCCACATGTGTAGAATGCAGATATTCTGATGCTAAATCCAATCAGTGCCTTATATTCCTAACTCCATCAGAGATGGAAGCTCCCTAGTGATCCTCACATTGGCAGGGCCAGGCCCCTCAATGTACTGCTTATAAGTGTTTACACAGTGGTGTGGAAAGTTTCCCTCCCTCTGGCTTCCCGTAGCCTGAAATTACTATGCTAACTTTTTCTGTATTGGAGTTATGCACTCCTCTTTCCCTACTCTTTCTCTTTAAAAATATAAACACACCAATTGGGTTGGGGGATAGAAGGGATCCATGATGTATGGAAGATTGTCACGGTCCATCCACTGCACAGATACCAATTCCCTCATAATATTTGTGCAAAGTTCACAGTACCTGTGCAAAGCACAGTTTATTCCTGCTTCACCTGTGAAGAGAGAAAAGCTCAGAGTAGTTAAGCAATTTGTCCAACATCACACAACTAGTACTAGATGGGACAAAAACTTGAACCACAGGATTCTGACTCCACTGTCTGTACTCAGGGCCACTGGTTTATTCTACAACCCAATGCTACTTCTTTAGTAGTTGCAGAGGGCTTCCCCTGCAAAGGACAATTACAGCTGGTTTTGCCCTCCCTTGTCCACCCTCTTCATCTGTTCCATATCAACATAGATGTGAAACTTAATTTCTTCCTCATTTCCCACCAAAACCAAAACCAAAACAAAACAAAAAAAAATACAAAACATCACACACAGAGCATTTGTATGTAAGAGATGACTCTTCACTGTGCCCACTACTGTGTGGATCTTACATGTAACATACATGATCTTATCCATCCATCCCAACAACATATGAGAAGGACACCATTGCCTTAATTTTGCAGCTGGGAAACTTGCAGACAGTACATATATCTATTAAGTAGGAACTCAGCCAGCACTCTCCTTTGGACCATGCAGCCTCCAAGTTTGCACGCAGTGTCTAACGAACACCCCAGGGGGCCTTGATCAGATTCTTTCAGGATGTTACAACAGGCACTTGGGGTTGGGCAGGTCCTGAGTCCAACTCTTCTACAAACAAGCCTCATTCACCAGGGTGGGGAGGTCACTAGGGAAGAAAGGGGTGGTGATGAGGGCTGTCCAATGGAGCAGGCAGAGAAGGCTTCCAGAGGGTCTGGGCTGGGCAAGAATGAATGATCCAGGCTGGCTGTCAGTGTCAGGAATTCCAGCTGCTTTCCAGAGGGTACATCTGGCACACCATGGATTGCTCGAGTCCAGCTATGTGTGTCTGGAGGCAACCAGAGGGTCAAGGGTGAATGGTCCAGGAACAAGGAAGTGTGCCCTACCAGAGTCAAAGGGGGGGGCACAGGCAGGATTAGACCCTGGGAGAATCAAGTGGGACTCGTCTTCTGAAAACCTGGGGAAGCAGAATATCCCAGTGGTCAGAATGGAAGAGTTCTGAGGCCACACTGCCTGGGCTAACCCCAGCTGTTCCATTTGTGAGCTGTGTGGCCTTGGCAAGTTACTTCAGTCCTCTGTGTCTTGTGTTCCTCATCTGTCAAATGGGGATATGAATAGAACCTAACCCATAACTTTGTTGTGGAGATTAAATAAGTGAGGGGGAAAAGCAGCCCCAAACTGCTTACAGCACTATGAACTGGCCTAACACTGAGTCATTAGGTGCTGCCTGGCACTCACAGCTCGGTTGCAGTATTCTCTTGTTGAACATAAATAATCTTACAGATGAGACCCAAAAAGGACTATTTCATAATTTTTTCTAAGCACAGTCAAAAACAAGGTCACTATTCAAATCATTAAGAATATCAAACATACCCCACCCAACTAATAATGAGTGATTGCTGCTTTACTACTGATCAAGTCTTTAGCCTCTGTCTAGTCTTCCCTCCTTCTACATAAAATTCATTAAGATACACCATCATAGGAATCATCCTGTTTCCTGACAGCTCCCAAAAGCCCTGCTTTCCTTGAACTCTGCCCCAAATCACATCCTATAGGGAGTCCTTTCTAATACCCTCACCTGAGGCTCCCCACGGTTCCCTGTGACATGTGTTCTTCTTCGTTGCAATGAGTCAATAAACTCAATTTTGTTCAAGGACAATTGTGTTCCTGGTGGCCTTCAGCTGGAGGGCACAAGTTAACAGAACAGCTCCCGGGTTGCCATCAGCATTCCCAGCTAGGCTCCCATGTAGGGAGGTCTAAGAGGGAAAGCCACGGGGCTGAGGCCACGCACACCTTGGTGTTGTCTTCATCTCTGGTTGAAGCTGGGTAACCATTTTATCTGATTTCCAGTCTGCAAGAAGGAAAAGAAAGCAAGTCTATCAAAAAGGGACTTTGGTTTTAAAGAGGTGACCTGGAGGCTTCATGAATCACCCTCAGTGATATCACCATATTGCAAGGAAAAAACAAAAATGGGTCTCTAGCCAGGTGACCATGTGTCCAGCTTCCACTGGAGAGTTATCTAGTCTAACCTTGGGAGCAGGACTGGCAAAAGCAAGAAAGCAGCGTTTGGAAAATAAATACTGATCGCTTCACCTACCAGGTCACTGAGCCTGAGATCAGTTCTGTAGTGAGTAGAGACCTGTAGTGAGCAAAAAGCACAGAGATTGTTCAGATGTTTGAATCACACAATACCAAATATCAAGTATTTGGAATCATTCCAGCCAATCTTGACATTTATCCTCAGTTTCCTTCTAGAGATTGGTACTGGACAGACAGCCTAATCCACAAAATGTGTTGCCTGAACACTCATGTGCACTCACATACATATAGGCAGCCATGTGTGTGCGCGCGCACACACACACACACACACACACACACACTTAACATGCACAGATCCTAACGGAGTTCCAACGAAATATAAGATATTTTGTACCCTCCTTCTTTTCTACATGTTCATGACATGGTTGAAAAAAAAAAAAAGAAATGAAGTTTTAGGAGCCAGAGATTTGGGTTTAAATGTAGCCTATGGCATCTGTAAATGTTGTACCTCTGGGAAGTTGTTCAATTTCTCTTGACTTCTGCTTCTGCATTTGTAAAATGAGTATAATATTACACAGCTTAAAAGACTGTTTTGAAATTACATAAAATTTCATGCTTATTTTTCTGACATGATGCTTTAGGTATAATAAGTATGTAATAAATTGTTATTTTTTTATTATTAAACAGCTGAAGCCCAGAACAAGTTTATAGGAAACTAGGAACTTTCCATCTCCCATGCCCTCCTTAATATAAAGCTATATTCTTTGATAAACACATGCTGCTCTTGAGTGTACTTATTTATTTTTAAAAAGTCATGACTGTTTATTGATGTATAACTTGAGCACAAAAAGGCACACAAATCATAGTGCATAGTTCACTGATCATGGTATTAGCACTTAGATCAAGAACAAGAACATTATCAGTGACCCGGAAGCTCCCCTCCGTACCCCCTCTGCTAGCTATCCAACATCTAGGCTGAGTTTTCCTTTTTATACTTATTCTTAGTTTCTGTGGGTCAGGGATTTGGCAGTGACTTGGCTGATGGTCCAAGCTTGAAATCTGTAATGAGATTCACTCAGATATTGGCCTGAGCTATGGTCATCAGGAAGGTTGGCTGGGGCTGGGAGATCCACCTCCAGGATGGTATCTCTATACCTGACAAGTTGATGCTGGCTGTTGGCAGGATGTCTCAGTTTTTCTCTCTTTGAGTCAAAAAACAGGGCTGCTTGGATATCCCCACAATATGGTGGTTGGCTTTGCCCAGTGTGAGCAACCCAAGGAGAGCCCCAGGTAGACATGGCCTTGAACATCAGACATCATCATTTTCTCAGCATTTTATTAGTCACCCAAGTCATTCTTAGTGTGGGAGGGCACTATAGAAGGACATGAACTCCAGAAAGTAAAGATCATTAGGGGCCATCTGAGAAGGCTGGCTAACACACCATGAAGCCCTTCTTGACATCAAACAAAGGCCTTTTTTCTTTGATAATTGGACCTGTAAGCTATTAGCACAGGCAACAGGTTAATTCTGATGGATGAGGAGAGAGAGAAAAAGAGAATACAAAACACTAGGTCAAGTCCAGGGAGAAAGGCAGGCATACATAAAACAGACAAGATGTGGCTGGGTATCCTACTAGTAGTAAATCAAAAAATTAAGTGTATCTATGGTACAGGGAGACTATAAGTATAAGCCAAAATACATTCTTTTGTGTACTAATTAGATGATGTTTTCTTTTCTGCCTATGAAGGCTCAACTCTGGTATTGTTTGGCTGATGGTAGCAGCCCAAAATATTCTTGATTTTTCTCACAGGTCATTGAATTTACCATCCATCTATCCATGCATTTGCCACATATAAATCATCCAGCAAATGTCAAATGCTATTCTAGAGGGTGAAGGGGGGAGGTATAGAAATTAATAAATACACAAACCTAACATGAGTGATAAGGAGACAGGGAACTAATACTTATTGTGTATCTAAGGCATTCTAGTACCTTCATATTTATTGTCTTAATTCCAATAACTACCCTCAAAGTTGGCAGTACGGCACACTGAGACTTGAGAAAAAAAGTAAACTGAGACTTGAGAATTTAACTAACATAGAGTCGGAGCTAAAAAGTAGTGAAGTTGAAAGATCTGGTACAAAGTTGAAGGCAAAGATAAAGGTACAAATTAAATACCAGAATGAAATACCACTATAGTACCATGGCAGCGCAGAGGATAGAGTGAGATTTTGCTTAGGGAGGGAAGAGAGTTCTGCATGGGAAACAGAATTTCAGCTGGGTCTTGGGAGATACATTGAAGATGACTGAAAAAGGTCATGTCAGTAGTAAATAGCAAAAAAACCCAGAAGCTTGAAGGTAATGCATATCAATAGTAATTCATACCGAGAGAAACACCTAGACACACGCATGTAATGTGACTAAAGAATGTGCACAAAGGACAGAAGTGGCTGGAGGGATGAGCAAAGCGGATCTGAGCCATATCCATACCATACAGCCCTAGGCCCAGGAGTTCTTTAATGAAGCAGAGAATCTGAGGAGGCTATATCATCACTTTCACAACTTTGCATGAACTCCTTTCAGTCAGCTTGGATAATGTACTCTTCAAGGTTATTAGAAATTAAATTAAGAGTGAACAGCAAAAAACGTGTATTGACAAACTAAAATTTTCCAAATAATTTTATCAAAATGAGAAATATAATTGCTCTGGTTTGAATCTTCAATGTTCTCCCAAAGCTCCTGTGTGGAGAGCCTGGTCCTCCACTGATGGCGTTATTGGGAGGTGGCGGAAACCTTCGAAGGTGGGGCCTAGACGAAGGAGGTGAGGTCTGATGGGAATACTGGGAGTCTGACCTCTTTTTCTCTTTTTTTTCTCCCGGCCTCCATGAGGAGACCCACTTTGCTCTACCTGCCATAATGTTCCCTGCCATGATGTTCTGCCTCACTGCAAACCCAAAGGTAAGGGGATCAACCAACCAACGAACCATGGACAATCCTCTGAAACGATGAGCTAAAATAAATCTTTATTCCTATAAGTTGTTTATCTCAGGTATTATGTTACATTTACAGACAGCCAACTAACATAATCGTTGATTGACGACAACGACAATATATGTACTTTTATTAACAAAGTTGGACCCGGAGAACCCCAAGTGAGGCCAAGAAAGGGGTGGGTTCTTGGGTTTAGACATGAGAAAGATTAACAAAAGGACAGCAAGGTAGCCTAATGGTCAGATCTGCTGCCAATCAGAAATGAGAGAACTCCCCAAAAGATAGCAGGTAGAGGCTTTCTGGTTCCAGAACAATCCAAGGATCTCTGGGCTCAGAGGAGTCTAAAGGATGATTGTGTATTGACACTTTAAGTTTGAGAAAAGTGATGCTGGGAAGCAATGATGAGTTTTCTTTTAAACAGAACTCCTCCAAATGCATATCAGCCTTGTAAAAATTTCAGAATACAATGAGCTCGAGAAGGCCGAGAGGCAGAGAGCACTTGAAAACCACTCAGTGTGAAACAGGGATGCCACAAGGGGAACTGTGTCCTTCCCAAATTCATGATTGGAAGTCCTAATCCCCAGTACTTCAAAATGTGACTTTATCTGGAAATGGGGCCAATGCAAAGTCAATGAGTTAAGAAGAGATCATACTGGAGTAGGTTGGGCCCCAGATCCAATAGACTGGTGTCCTTCTTGAAAGGGGAAATTTAGAAACACACACAGGGAGAGAGACCATGTGAAGATGAAGGCATAAATCAGACTGAGGTGACTACAAGCCACAGAATGCCAAAGATTGCCTAAAATGCACTGGAAGTAAGAAGGGACTTGGAACAGTTTCTTCCTCCCAGTTTTCAGAAGGAACCAATGTGTGGATACATCGATTGAGGACTTCTGGCCCGGGACTGTGAGACAATATCTTCTTATATGAAGAAGATATTGGTATTTTATGGTATTTTCTATGGCAGCTCTAGGAAACTCATATAATGACTGTAAGAAATATTATACAGGAGTCAAAGGAGGTAGGCAGTACAAAGGAAGAAATGTTGCATTAATGAAATAATTAAGCTATGCATTAATTCATTCAATCACTAAGCGTGTATGAGACACCTCACTTGGCCCTGGAGCATGAAGAATCACAATAGCACTCTTTGCCTTTGAGAAGCTCCAAGTGTACTCCAGTCAGCACTTAATAGGCATGAATAATTTGGAGGCCCAAAGGAATGAGATAGGCAAAGGTTTGGATGTAGAAGTTGACATCAGAGCCAGGCCTTGAAGAATGTCTGCCTTTGCTTGCTGGTTGCTTAATGGAGTTGATTATTTCTGTTACTGGAAAGAGCTTCCTATGATCTCTACTTGGTCCACACTCTCATCAAAGGGAAAAAAAAAACATAGACTCACCATATTTGTTTAATACAGCAGGATCAAACAAATGGCCCCAGCAGCCCAGGCGGGTTGACGTGATCTCTTGCTATAGATGACCTGCCTGCCATTCCTGGGAAAAGTGGCAGCTGAGACACTGAGTTCTGGCTGCTGAGGTCCAACTCCCCCAGGAGCATTAGGCTGGTGAAAGAGCTGACTTCAGAAATTCACCCTCATGGGGGGTCTTCCTATTCTGGCTGCCTAGACCTCTTCTGCAGTGCTAAAAAGCCAGACTGTGTTATTTATATATTAAAAACAACAACAAAATAACCTTTTCTTTCCAAATGCGTGAGAAGCCAAGCCTTCAGCAGGTCATTAATGTGTTGATGTTTTGAGGGGCTTCCAAGTTTTGAAACAGGAGCCAGGCCTATTGGCTTTAACCTTGGGATTTCTTGGCTCTTCCATATGAGGCCCCCTAGGCTCCTATACTTGAACTCCCAGAGGCCACTGCTCTGAGCAAAGCTGCTAAGGAACAGAGCAAGGAAAAGAACCAATTGCAGTTGGTTGCAAAGAAAAGAACCACATCTGCATCTCTGGAAGGATATCAAAAGCCCTGGGGGAAAGACGACCTTGTCTGACTCCAATTGCCTCCCTTCTGGTCTGACACACTCCATGAAATTCCATGGAAATGATGGAACCTATTCCGTTAGGTTCCTAAGGGAGAACAATGGAGCAGGATGGAGACTGGACAAAAACCAATAGTCTGCTTTACCTCTCTGACCACACTGGAAAACTTCTGGGAGAGCATACATTCTCATTTGTACCAGTCCCTGGGGATCCTTTAGGGAATTGCATCAAGCCCTATTCACTGTGGCTGTTACCTGACTGGATTCTCTAGACATTTGTTTTTGTAACCCGTGCTTGATTCATCTCTACTAGTGGTTTTGACCACTACGTGGGTGGAGATATTTCAAGACATATTTCCAATCCATGCTGTTCACTTCAAGCTTCTGACTCTTGATTGTTCCCTAGTGCCTCATCCTCAACTAACCTATCATCATTCCTCACAAAATTATCCCTCTCCAGGATTTTCTTTCTTCAGATTCCCAAGTCAGAAACATGGAAAGCATCCTTGACTCTTCTATACATCCAATCACTCAATAGGATCTACTAGTACTTCCTAAATGTTCCTTATAATTATTCCCTCCTCTCCACTCCTACGGATACTATCCTAACTCAACTTTTGCTTAAACTATTACAACAGCTTCCAGAAGGATCTCCCTGCTATCAGCTCATTTCCATACAATCCACTCTTCACTTAGCAGCTCAAGTAGTATTTTAAAAACGTGAATCTGCACTCAGATAACAAGGAATAGAAGGGAATTACTTCAACATAAAAGGGCTGAAAACATGAAAAGCCCACAGCTAATACCATACTCAAGAAAGATGGAAAGTTTTTCCTTTAAGACAAGGAGTAAGACAAAGATGCCTGCTTCGGATACTTCTATTCAGTACAGTGGTGGAATGCCTGGCCAGAGCCATTAAGCAAGAAAAATAAATAAAAGGCATCCAAATGGGAAGATAAAAAGTAAAATTGTGACTGTTTGCAGCTGATATGATCTTATATGTAGAAAACTCTAAAGATTCCACACACAAAAAAACTGTTAGAACTAATTAATGAATTAGCCAAGTTGCTAAATAGAAAATAAATACACAAAAATTGGTGTATTGATTTTTATATATTAACAAAAAAAAATAATCTGAAAAGGAAATTAAGAAAATGATTATATTTGCAATTGTATCAAAAAAAGAGTAAAACAGGAATAAACTTAAGAAGACAAAAGACTTGCCCATTGAAAACTATAAAGCACTACTGAAAGAAATTGAAGAAGACAAGTAAAATGGCAAGATGCCCCGTTTCCATGGACTGGAAGACTTGCAGTTGTTAAGGGGCTGACTTTACTCAAAGCCATCTACAGATTCAATGTAATCACTATAAAAATCTCAATGATGTTTTTGCAGCATTTTTCTCCCAAAATACATGCTAAAATTGATATGGCACTTCAAGGAACATGATGAGCTGAAATGATATCGGAAAACTTCCTGATTTTGAAACTTTCAGCAAAGCTATAGTAATCAAAATGGTGAAGTACTGGAATAAAGATAGATATAGATGAATATAGTAGAATAGAGTGCCCAGAAATATACCTTCATACATGTTCAGATGACTTTCAAGAAGTGTTCCAAGAATAGTCAATGGGAGAAAGGACAGTATGTTCAATAAATGGTAGTGAGAAAACTGGTTGTCCACAAGCAGAAAATGAAGTTGGACTCAAAATGGACCAATTACCTAAATGTAAAAGCTGAGACTATAAAAATGTTAGAAAACATAGGAAAAAATATTCATGATATTATATTTGGCAATAATTTCTTGGATATGATACAAAAGTACAGGCAACAAAAGAAAAACATAAATAAGTTGGATTTCATTAAAATTGAAAACTTGTGTGTGTCAAAGGATACTATAAACAGTGGAAAAGCAACCCATGGAATGAGAAAAACAATATTTGCAAATCATGTGTCTTATAAGGGATCTATATCCAGAATATACAAAGAATTCCTATAACTCAACAACAAAAACCAAAACATTCATTTTAAAAATTGTCAAAGGACTTGAATAGGCATTTCTCCAGAGAAGATACATAAGTGGTCTATCAGCACATGAAAAGATGCTCAATACCACGAAATATTAGGGACAATCAAAGCCACAATGAGATACCTCTTCACACTCTTTAGGATGGCTATTAAATATACCCAATCAACTAACTAACAGCCAATCAAACAAACCAATCCCCAGAAAACAAGAAGTTTGGTGAAAATGTGGAGAAATTCGAATGTTTATAAAAGTAAAATGATGTTGCTGCTGTGGAGAACAGCATAGCAATTTCTCAAAAAATAAATCATTGAATTATCAGGAATTTTTACTTCTATGTATGCACTCAAAATAATTGAACATAGAACTCTAACATAGTTTTGTACACCCATGTACATAGCAGCATTATTCACAATAGCCAAAAGGTGGAAGCAAAATATAGTCTATATACAATTGTGATTTACATACAAAATATGGCATATATACAATGGAATATTATTCTCACTTAAAAAGGAAAGAAATTCTGACACATGCTACAACCTGGATGAATTGAGGACATTATGCTAAGTGAAATATGTCTGCCACAAAAGGAGAAATACTGCATGATTCCACTTATATGAGGCATGTAGAGTAGTCAAAATCACAGAGATCAAAAGTAGAAAGGGAGTTGCCAGAGTTGGGAGGAGGTAAAGATGAGGAACTAGTGTTTAATGGGTGCAGAGTTTTATCTGGAGAAAATAAAAGACTTCTGGAGATGAATGGTGCTGATGGTCACATGATAATGTGAAGGTACTCAATGCCACAGACCCAATGGACCTGTATACTTAAAAATGATCAAAAAGGTAAACTTTATGTTATGTATATTTCATTGAAATTAAAAAACGAAAATCTGTTGTGACACTTCCATGTTTAAGACCCTTAAGTGTTGTCCTACCACTTTGGTGGTAGGGTCACATTTTTAGCTCACAGGCAAAGGATGTGGCCTATGTCCTTTCTTCATGTGGCCTATGTCCCCCAGCTCATAATTCTGTATTTTATCTTTCTTGTTTCAGCAATAGGTAGCTTCTGGTAGTTTACCCAAAAGGAAGGTGATTTAGCCACCTAGCTGCACTTACACATTTTTCTCTGCCTTCCTCAGTGCTTCTCAGCCGTGACTGCACATTAAAAGCAGTGGGGAGCTTGCAGAAATATGAGTGCCTGGGTAGCACTCGAAACTAATTAAATCAGAAACTCCTCCAGGGGAGACACAATCATCAATGTTTTGTTATTATTTTTAGCTTCCCAGATGATCTGAATGGAAAGCCACTGCTCTAGAATATAATTTCCCACCTGCCACAGTCTGTTAGTAATTTATTCCTCAGAGTTCAGCACAGACACTCCCCTCTAAGACATCTTCCCTAATGCCACCTGTGTGAGAGGCTGGGCCCACACCCATGCTCTGGGGTTCCAAAGGCCCTTGTGGCGGTACCCATACTACATTTCAGGTGTTCTAACTTTTATGTTTTCACCAGGCAGCACTCCTTGAAAGTCAGAGATGATTTCTTCATTCGTTCTTTTTTTAAAAAATTAATTTATTCCTTTTAACTAAGTATATATGACTGCAGAATGCATTTTGATTGATTCGTTGTACACAATTTGCAGTACGATTTTTCATTTCTTCTGATTGTACACGATATAGCATCGCACCATATGTGCGGTCATGTACGTACCTAGGGTAATGATGTCCATTACATTCCACCATCTTTCCTGCCCCCAAGTACCCTCCCTCCCCCCTCCCCTTTGCCCAATCAAAGTTCCTCTATTTTTCACATGCCCTCTTCCATTATGGATCAGCATCCACTTATCAAAGAGAACATTCGGCTTTTGTTTTTTGGGGATTGGCTTACTTTGCTTAGCATGGTATTCTCCAACTGCATCCATTTACCTGCAAATGCCATAATTTTATTCTCTTTTAATGCTGAGTGATATTCCACTATATATATATATATATATATATATATATATATATATATATATATATATATATATACCACAGTTTCTTTATCCATTCATCTATTGAAGGGCATGTTCATTCTTGGTGTCTTCATTCCAGGAGAGGGTAAGGACCACTACTTCCCTCCCCTTGCTGTCTTACCCGTGATAAAGGTCCTCACTTACGTTTTCTCCTTCCACGAAGGCCCACCAAAGTGAGGACATCTGCACATTCACTCAGCAGTGTGGCAAACGCTGCATTGGGGTAAGTCTCTCCAGAATCCCAGGCCAATGCTTTTTCTTGCTTACAGAAGAAAAGCATATGAAAAGCAACCAAAACTCATACCTCTCAACTTGCCTTGAAGCAGCACCTGGAGGGTGGCTCATGATCAGGAACACCAAGGAGGCTTATCTTGGAGGTATGGAGGGAGAGGCTACATTCCTGATGGAAATGCATAGTTATGTGTCTGTGATTTCACAACCACAAGAAGTCAGGAGGCAAGAGTTCTGGGTCTGGCTCTGGACCTGTTTACTTGAACTTTCACAAATAAAATTGCCTCTCTGAATTTCAGTTTCTTCATTATTAAGAGAAGATTGCGATACTTTTCTTTCAAGTTCAGAAAGTGTTTTGATAGTCAAATCAGCCCATAGAGAGTAAAATGAATGAATAAAAGTAGATATTTTCACACAGTGGGTGAACATGAATGACAGCTCACAATTACATGCAATGCTATGGATAAATCTCACAGGCATAAGGTTGATGAAAGAAGCCAGACATAAAAGTACAATACTGAAGGATCATCTATATCTCTATGTGAATCTATATCTATGCATTTGTGAAGTACAAAAGGAGACACAATGGTCTAGGTGGCAAGAAGCCAGAGTGTTAGCATGGTGGGAGTGAGTGGTGACTGGAAGGAGCCATAAAGGGGCTCCTGGCATGAGAGTCATATTTACTTCTTCATTTCTGTGCTCATTTCTAAGATTGTTTAGATAGTGAAAATTCATCAAGCCACGTGTCATCCTTAAAGCAAAGGAGAATAGTAAAATACCATGTTCGTTAAATGCCTCTTTCAGATCCCAAGTTAAGGAGACAATGAGAGAGGGCTTAGACAGGAATGTCCAGATAAATACTATCTTGAAGGACACTGACCCCCCTCTCTCAATGCTTTTGCAACCAGGACAAACTAGTGTTATCTGTAGGAATTGCTTTCTTATACTCCAGGACAGCCAATTCTTGGGATGCTGGTCATACAGAGAGCAAAGCAAACCAAGCAAACAGAAGATGTCACGGCTTCTGTAGCCTAACTTAGAAAACTCCCCTCCCTCCTGTAACTTTCCTAATTTTGCTCTGTAGAATTGAGGAAAAGGGGGCTCATCTAGTCAGCAGCAATTGAACAGAGATGCTATCTGCCCAGCCTGTTGCCATGGGATCTTCCTTGTAAGCATTTTTTTTTTCAATAAACTTTATGACTCACATGGCATCTTAAGGCATTTTCTTGCGCCTCTTGGCAATCTATCCCACTGCCCTATCACAACTGTGCTGACATGTGTGCTTTTCTGTATGTATATCATCTAAAACAAATGAGGTTCATGAAACACACATTGAGTAATGATAATACACCCGGATGACGATTATGGTATATAAATGTAGGTGCATGTGTGTGCATATACATACACATGTCTATGTGTATATATACATATATGAAACCTAATTTTTCTTCTACTATAGTCATGGTGGCAAGTACTTTACACATATTATCTCATTTAATATTTACCGAAATTCCATTTTACAGAAGAGCAAACTTAGATCAGAGAAAATAAGAAACATGTTCAAGATCAATTTGATCCTGGGCAGATTATGGCTTCTTAAACTTAGACTTCTGGCCAACTCAAAGTAAGCATTCGATAGAGGAGGCCAGGTTTTAAAATTAGAAAGAACCATGCTAACTTTGTGGACTTGGACAAATTTCTTAACCCTTCTGTTGACTGAATTTCCTCATCTTTAATATAGAAATAATAGTACCTGATCTTTGGCGGGGGTCACAGGAGTTAAGGATTGGTTAAAAGGAAATGAGTACGAAAAGAAGAAAGACCTATTCCCTAGTTATCCTTGCCCTCCAGGGCGGTATGGGAATACAGGAGAGTTAGAAGGCTAGTATTTGGGAGAAAGCAACCTCTGAAAAAGGGAGGAAATGGAAATAACAGAGAGAAGGAAAATAAAAAAGAGGTAAACCATATATAAGAAAGATTTTTAAAATTCTTTTGTCTCATTTATAGAAGGGGAAAGAATGATAAACATTCTTTTATCAATTAAAAGAATGCAAATTACCTTTACAGACAATTCTCGGTAATTTCGGGAGAGAGTACCCTGAGTCTCTGATTTTGAAACTCCACATCCATGTTTACATTTGTACATGTCATGTAAATGTTCTAAGTCTCTAGTTCCTTATCTGCAAAACAGGAATATTAATAACTACCTGACTCTCTGGGGAGAACAAC
This sequence comes from Urocitellus parryii, assembly GCF_045843805.1. Taxonomy (NCBI): domain Eukaryota; kingdom Metazoa; phylum Chordata; class Mammalia; order Rodentia; family Sciuridae; genus Urocitellus; species Urocitellus parryii. Next base: position 41,596,560 of record NC_135541.1, on the reverse strand, counting down.
ATAAAAATAGAGATATATATTATTTAAAAAGTTAAAACACCATTTGGGTCCAGGTTAAAGTCACTTTTACTTGCTATACAACCCAAACTATATTACATTTCTGAAACTGTTTTACTCATCTGTGAAACACATAAAAATAGAACCTACACCATAGTCTTGTTAAATGGATTAAATGAAATAATGTTGGTAAATGCTTTGCATAAAGTCTGGGAGATATTTAGGGTCCAATATGTGGCTGCCTTTGTAATAGAAAGAATGATCACAATAGAATCATTTCTTTATTCTTTATTGTTGGGAAGTGAAGAAAGTGAGATATCCAGAGCATTTCAGCAAAAGGAACTCAGGGAACCTTTTAAAAGTCCATGTTTCTCAGCCTTTTTAATTTGTCCTTATCCTGAAATACTGCCACCGAATCGCCTCCCTGAGGTGTGTGTACAGCCTCTCTGTGAATTTTCTTTGACTCTGCAAGATTAGAAGGCTCCCATCTCCTGTGATTAAACACTCCCAAGACATTGGATCGTTTCCTGAACTTCATTTATTTCATAACTAATCTTTTATTTGCCTTCCCTCTTTTAAAGCCAGCCAGTCTTGTTCCCACCTCCATCCCTCTTCAAGGTCTCACCTCTTCAATCACTTGGATAATACCAAGACACACTGCAAACCATTTTAATGGAGGGCTGATCAGTGAAAGACATTTTTCCTCCTGTCAGTATCTCAACCTAGCAATATTTCAGATGATTTTCAATAATCTCAGCAAATTACTCACGTCATTCTCCCACAGCCACCTAGTTAATATTCCCAGGCAACAGGTTTCTTTCAGCTCTTTTGTCTGGGAAGGGCTATTCCACAAGGTCTCAGAACTCTAAAGAATTCACACAAATTAAGCCCTAAACTGCAAGAGTCACATTTTCCCAAGATAATGATAATAACTACAATCTCTGTGTCAATCACTGAACCTGTATTATCATTTTATTCTCCACAAATCTATTAAGTAGTGCCTTTGTGTTCACTTTATGGAGGGAGAAACTTGGATATGGGACAATGTTACTCACAATGTGGTCTATGAGTGACAACATTACCTAGATGTTTAGTAGAAACGCAAATTCTCTTGGGCTGGGGATGTGGCTCAAGCGGTAACGCGCTCGCCTGGCATGCACAGGGCACTGGGTTCGATCCTTAGCACCACATAAAAATAAAATAAAGATGTTATGTCCACTGAAAACTAAAAGTAAATATTTAAAAGAAATTCTCTCTCTCTCTCTCAAAAAAAAATTCGAATTCTCCAGCAATCCTACTGAATAAGAATTTCTGGGGGTGGTGTTCAGGATATATGGTTTGACAAGTCCCCCAGGTAATTTTGATGCAGGTTCAAGTTTGAGAAGCATTGGACCAAAAAGGTGAGTACCTAGTTCACAGAGCTAATAAGTGGCAAAATAAGGTTTGGAAATCCAAAATTCAGGGTTGGGGGGACTTTAAAATGATATGGTTCACAGAACTGAGATTTCAAGTAAGATTACCTTGTGCAATAAGACACCTATTATTTTTTACAGTAAAATGTGCAGACTTAGCTCAGTTCTAGGACTGGTTTAATTGGGTAGGTCAACAACTTTATGGCTCCAGCTCAAGAGAGTCTCTCATTCTCTTGGCTTCTTCTTCATGTCACAAAGTGGCCACAATTCCAGGCATCATATTTTATTCCTCAAATGTCCAGAGGTCTAAGGATGGAGGAAGGAGGAAATACTCTTTCTCTTCTTCCTTGTCTTTTTCTGAGCCCTATTTTATTTCCTCTAAGAAGTAGTTTTCCCCAACTGACCCTTTCTTATGTATCAGTGTCTAGAATTTCATTGTACACTCATTCTCAAACTAATCACTGGAAGAAGATGAAATAACATGGTTAGATAAGACTAATCAAGATTCACCCCATCTGAAGCCCATGGCTGCCGCATGAGCATAGTCGATAAAAATGCTCATCGCAGAAATTGGTGCAAGGTATACAATGGTTAAAAAATGCTTGAATGATAGGAAGACACGAGAACATGGGAGTCCAGAGAGAAAAATTAAAAATGTATGTCATAAGAAATAGAGACCATAAATTTTTTGAGCATGGAGGGAAAGTACATAAGATATGTGGAGAGATGAGCCCCGGAAACAGGGGAGAGGAATGGTGTGGGACCTTGGAGATGATCAGCTGCTGTTGTAACCTTGGTAGAATACCAAAGTCTTGGATGAGGTGAGTGGCAGTGAGTGAGGTTGGAAAAGTAAGCCTTTTGAATGAAAAATTGGCAAGAGTAGGTTGACTGATTGACAATGGAGAAAGGGTATTACCACCAATCTTCATATCCATTGCCAGTTGTTTCCTGGCCCTGCTGGGGCAGGAAGAAAATATAAGTGCCAAGGACAGTTTTAGGTGATTTAAAAGAAAAAAAAATGTCTGATGCGTGATAGGTTATTTAGAGATATGTACACAAATGATTCAATTTAGCGCTGGACTATTCGATAAAAATAACAACAGTGTCATTTATTTCCAGCCTGTTATGTTCTGCTGGTTTATGTATTTATTTAACTTTATATTTATGGTAGCAAATTTTAAACATAAACAAAAGGAGAAAGAGTAGTATGCATAAAAAGAAGTATGCATAAAGTAGTATTCACAAAGAGTAGTTTGTATATAACCAGTTTTAGCATGATCAATTGATTTGTCTTCCCACTGTCACTACCCACCTTCCCCAGCCCAGGTTATCTTTAAAAACAGCTTTATTGAGACATAATTCACATACCACACACTTACCTATTTAAAATATATCATTTGATAGGTTTTAGTATCTTCTGAGAATTGTGGAACCATTATTACCATTTTTTAACATTTCATCACCCCAGAAGGAAATCCCATACCCTCTGCCTAGCACCTCTATGATAACTTCCTCTTGCTAACCCTAAAAAAACCAATATACCTTTGTCCCTAAAGGTTTCCCTACTGTGGACATTGCATATAAATAGAATCACACAATATGTGGTCTTTTGTGATTAGCTTCTTTAACTTAGCATAATATTTTTGAGGTTCATCCATGTTGTAGCATATATTGATACTCCATTTAATTTTGTTGCTAATGATAATATTCCATTGTATATATAAACTACATTTTATTTATCCATCTATTAGCTAATGAACATTTGGGTTATTTCTATATTTGGGCTATCTGAATTGAATAAGACTGCTACGAGATTCGTGTACAAGGACATTCCTGCACAAGTGGGGATATGTTTTCATTTCTCTTGGGTATGTGTCTTAGAGAAGGTTTGCTGGGTCATATTGCAACTCTATGTTTTGGGGAACTGCCAGACTGGTTTCCAGGGTGGCTGCACCATTTTACATTTTTTTTCCAGCTGTGTATTAGGATGCCAATTTCTCTGTATCTTCCTTAACTCTTACGATTATCTTTTTTTCCTCTTCCCAGTTTTTTATTGATACATTATATCTGTACATAATAATGGGATTTATTATTATGTATTCACCAATGCACATGATATAACAATATAATATGGCCCATATCCCTCCCCAGCACTTCCCTCTCCTTCTCCTGTTCCCTTTCCTCTACTGATTTAGATCCCTATCTCCCCCTTCCCTGTCTTTCTAATTTGTCTTTTTTGATTATAGCTATCATAGTGGGTGTGAAGTGATATTAACTTGTGATTTTTATTTGCACTTCCCTAGTGGCTAATGATTTTGGACATCTTTTTTATGTTCTTATTGGCCATTTGTATGTAGTTTGGGGAGAAATATTCAATCAGATAATTTGTTCATTTTTAATTGAGCTATATTTTTATAACTGAGATGTAAAATTTCTTTGTATATTGTAGATAAAAAAACACCTATTAAATATGTAATGTGTAAAAGTTTTTCCTCCCTTCTGTGAGCTGTCTTTTCCTTTTCTTGATGATATCCTTCGGGGCACAAATGTTTTTAGTTCTGTAAAAGTCCAAGTTATCTATTTTTTTTTTCTTTTGTTGTTTGTATTTGTGGTGTCATAACTAAGAATTCGTTGCCTAATTCATGATAATAAATACATATATCTATGATTTTTTTACAAATGTTTTACAGTTTTAGCCCCTACATTTAGGTGTTTGATCCATAATGAATTAATATGGTATGAAGTTGGAGCCCTACTTATAGTGTAGGGGGTGAGATAGGGGTTCCCCTTCATTCTTTTGAATGTGAATATTCAGTTTTGCCAGCACCATTTGTTGAAAGAATATTTTTTAAAAAATGATTAAATGGTCTGTTATTGTTTAGATATTAGATGTCCCCCAAAAGTTCATGTGTGAGACAATGGAAGAAACACTGGCCTTCAGAACCTTCAGAGCATCATTTAACTTGTTGATGTTCTTCAATGGCATCATCACCATCTCTATTTGCCCTTCATCCAGAAGTGATTGGGTTATGAGAGCTTTACCTTTCCCAATCAGTGAATTAATCCCCTGATAGATTAACTGAATGGTAACTGAAGGAGATAGGGTGTGGCTGCAGGAGGTGGGTCATTGGGGATATGCCTCTGGGATACGTATTTTATTTCTGTCAAGTGCAGTCTCTCTCTCTTTGCTTCTTGGTGGCCATGTCCCCAGCTGCTTTCCTCTGCCACACCCTTCCACTGTGATGTTCTGTTTCACCTCAGGTATCAAGGAATGCAGTGAGACATCTAGGAACTGGGACTCCTGAAACCATAAAACCCAAATTAACTTTTCCTCCTCAAAATTGTTCTTGTCAGATCTTTTGGTCATAGTTTCAGAAAAGCTGACTAAAACACTGTCTAGGCTTCCTTTTTGAAAATATGTAGTCCATCATCACTACCAGTTATTTTGGCTCAAATCCCAGAAATTATGTCACTTCACCTGTAAAATGTGTATCTCTGGACTTCAATTTCCTGATGTTGACTGTCTCACTGCAACCATTAAGGTACTTTTATTGGAATTAGACAGAAAAAAAATACTGAAGCATGGAGGGGTTGAGTGACTGGCCCGAGATATGCAACCACTGAAGTGACAGAGCCAGATCCGAGGCTGTGCCCTAGCTGGTACACCATTATCCACTGCAACCAAAGCACAGTGAAATATAGCAATAGTGAGGACAGCATAGCTCAGGCAACACTGGCCTTCAGAACCTTCAGAGCATCATTTAACTTGTTGATGTTCTTCAATGGCATCATCACCATCTCTATTTGCCCTTCATCCAGAATTCTGCTCATCTGGAGATAGAAAAACTTTTCTCTAAAAACTCGTAAGTCACCTCCTCAGAACTCATGGAGAATGTGAGGTAGAAAAATCAAAGGGGGACAAGGAATCATGATTTCCCATCAGCATGAGAAGTGAGTTGTCCATCTGAATGAGGAGCAAGTTGACCAACTTTCAAAAGGAATTTTAATTTTGTTTACTGAAAGGAAGACTTGAATTACTGGCCTTGAATTGAAAGACACCTTTAGTGTTAGTGTTTTTGTCAACTCTTATTTCACAAACACACATGTCTAGTGACCTTCCCAAATTATTAGAAAAGTGATAAAGCTAGTAAGTGGCAGAAAGGAGACTTCAAAGCAGGTCCTCTGGTTCCTATATGAGGGAATAACAAAAAGTTTTGTTCTTAAAGCCTATTGGGCATGAAGTTGCAAGATAACTTGCCCTCACCAAGCAAAAGGTACTTAATAATATCTCATGAGACTCTAAATGAATTTCATGAATATGGGAAAGGAAATAAAAATTTCTGATGATTGGGACTTTTCTGAATCTATCCATAGGGAATAGTAATTTTCAAAGATCTATAAGGTAACAACTGATCCAATTTCTGAGTCAGAGGTAAAATATACATTCCAGGAATTGGAGAGCATCATGCAGATTCTGTCATCTTTTCAATAAGGCAAAGAAGAGAGTTGGGCTCAGACCCAACTGTGATATACTGCCCAGGACACAACAGAAATACCGTAGAAAGCACAGGCTGTTAAAATAATGGGATGAGGAAGAGATGTGTTCTTAGGTTAGAATGGTTTAGAGTCTACATCAAAGTTGGTAGTACTGGAGAGGGGACACTAACCAAGGACATTACCTTTGGGACTTGCACCTCCCACCCAAATCCTTCCTCTATCAACAGAAAGTTTCCCTAGGGAGGACTCTGATGGTAACCTTCAATAGATGCTGGTGCAAGGCTTCAAGATCTACTAGATTAAGGTTTAGAGGTCAGCTCTTTTATTGCCTAGCTATGTGATCATAGGCAAGTCATTTCACCTATCCATGCCTCAGTTTCCACCTCTGTGCAGTGGACGATGCTGTGAGGATCAACTGAAACCATGATGTGAAAAGCACTTAGCACATAGTAGCTGTTTCGCTCATGACTTTGTCCCCTCCCCTTGAGTTCTTCTCTAATTGTGAGTTGTATTCTCCATGTCTTCTCTTCAGGTGCTCTTTGGATCTCAGGACCTGTATCTTTTAGTATGGAATTGAATATTTTGTTCTTGTATCAAGAGAGTTTTAGACCTAAAAGTAAAGAGGCCCTGCTGAAGAATCTGAGGCCAGAGCATTGAAAGCAGAGTGGACATTTGGACACTCCATTCGATGCTGGCTCCTTGGCGTCACTGTGGTGTGCCTGGGATGCTGGTTGCCATGACCACCTAATTATTTCCTCTAGGTTTGACCACCACGACGAATTAAAACACTTGCCAAACTCCCAGCCAAATAAGCAGCAGATGTCCAATTTGAAAAAAAAAAAATCATTCCTGACAATAATGTTTGGTTTCCCATCAATCACATGGGGCCATCCATAGAAATGGGGGCAGGGGAAAGGCGCCTGTGGGGAACCAGCAACAAGACCTGGGGAGCAGCGGGACCAGGCTTGTGGTCTAAATCTTCCCCTGGATGAACCAGGCAGGAGGTGCTGCTTTCCGACATGAAGTACTGGCTAATTTATGGAGTCACATTTATATTTACTTAGCTTTAGGAAAGCTCTGAACAGCCACCCAGCAGCCATGGAGGGCAAAGAGAATGGCTTTTAGAGTCTGACCACTTTTGCCTCTGACTGGCTTGGTGACTTTGGCCAAATTCACTTCTCTGAGGTTTGGTTTCTGCATATAAATTGAAGATCATATAATACTTGCCTTATGAAGTTGTGGGATTAAAGAAAACATCATGGGATTTAGCCCAGGACTTAGACCTAGTAAATCCTTAATGGATGTCAGTCATAAGTGTATTTTAAAAGGAAAGCAATCTAATTGACCCACTCTTCCATAATATATCAAGATTAATGAGTAATTTAGGGAAATACAGAATCTCATCCAAACAAAAGGTGTTTTCCAAATTATTAAGTACCTTATTATTTTATAGGAGATTGAGATCCAGAAAGTCAAGTCATTTGCCTGAGATGACTCAGCTGGTGGAACAGGAGGGCTAGGGTTAGAACACCCCATGCAATGCTTTGTCATTCAGCATCCTGTGATGCCTACAAAAGGGAAAGAGAGAAAAGAATTAGTGTTTATTCAACCAACAACTTCCATTCATAGACATTTTTCATGAGTTGCCTCATTTAATCGTTATGGACAATAGAATATAAGGCATTATTCTTATTTAACAAATGAATGAGCTAGAACATAAGTTCTAAAGAGCAGAGAATGTGTCTTTCTCATTCATTTCCGTGCCCCAAGACACAGACAACAGACAAATCAGTTTAATTTCAGAATTCCAGTATTCATATTTTTGTTAGTGGGAGGTATTTGAGGTTAAGAATTATCAAAAAGAACTAAAGCTAGCTTATAAGAATGAGGGGGAAATGCTACAGAAATAAGGAGTATTTTATTTCACTCAAGTGCAGGGATTCAGAGAAACTGAACAGTGTTCTGGAAGTAGGATCTCAAATGTATTGACAATCAGTTTCTCTCTAATGTCTGCTCTTCTTTGTTTCTCTGTCTCTCTCTCTCTCTCTCTCTCTCTCTCTCTCTCTCTCTCTCTCTCAAGTCTTCCATTAGCATCCATATTTATATATAACAAATTCAACCACCAGAAAAGAGACTGAATCTTGAGCCCAGTTAAAGTTTCTTGAAGCACAGATACGATCAGCACCTTGGGACCAGCTCTGTAACAATCAACTCTGGCCAAGGGAGGATCAGAGACTAGGAACTTGGCTCTCTGGAATTGAGCCCTGTGCATCATGTAGATGGTGGAGTGAGGAAGTTCTAAGAATAGAACAGCTGGAAAATAACCCAAAGGGTATTATAAAGTCACACCTCCTTCCTCTTCCTGCATCATTAAGTGCTGGTTTCAGGTATTATCAAAGCCAAGCAGCATCCTTTTCTTCACTGCAGTTTGATCTTCTTTGAATATCTTCTATTCCAAGCCTTGGATATGGAGCAGTCATCAAAGATGACCAAGTCTCTGTCTCCTGAAATCTGAACTTTACTTCTTTAGTTTATGAAATTTCATACTTTCTTCCAATCATCCATTCCTTTACCTAAGCTTATTTGAGATGGATGTTTGTCACTTCCAATCAATGAGTTCTTACGAGTACAGAAGTATGTATATGGAACTGACTTTTACCACTAGCAGAGACTCCCAGTGTGAAACTGGCTGACATAGATAAAGTAGGGTGTTATGAGGACTCTGTCACATGGGGCTGGGTATCAGCAATGATTGTGAGGTGGGAGAAAAGCAACTGATTCAAGGATCATTGGTCTTTTGCTAGAATTCAGAGAATTATCCATAAAATAGTAACTTCAGGGAAACTGGTAGAGGAATATCAAAATAGCACCAATTTCTTAATATCAAATTGGGAACTCTGTGCTTTTCGCTCTTAGTGAATATTGCTGTACATGGCTATGTCTTCTAGTAAGAAGTGCATTTTGGCCTATCAGAGAATAACTGGGCAGGTTTACAACATTGTTTTTAAAAATCAGTTTCTTTCTACCTGTGGTTAGCAATTGAACCTGTTGAATCAAATGATCAAAGATCTTAAATATAGGCTTAAAGTTAGTGCACAAATTAGCACATTGTATCTCTACTAGGATTCAAAAGAATCAGGGAAACCTGATGCTCCCAGATCATTTCTGAGCAACTCTACTATTGCATCCATGTCTGGAAAAGTTGTAAACGCTTGAGTGCATGAGTGGTGAAGAGGAGACAGAAGTCACAGGGTAGGGAAGATAAGCCTTGCCTCACTACTTCAGGCTATTGTTTTTCAAACTCAGAGGTAGAGGTCAATAAGCTAAGAGCGAAATGCATAGAGTACCCAATTTGATATTAAGAAATTGGTGCAATAAAAAATAAGGGCCAAATTTAAAAATGAAATTTTGGCATGATTTCCAGTGTTGGCTACTAATTAGTGTACTGAATCTTCCACAGTTTCCCCCTACCACTCCATGCATTCAATAGCCCCAGCTAACAAAGGAGGTAAAAGAGTTGCATTACAAGAAATGCTGAGTCTGGTGAACAGGAACTTGTGCTTGCTCAACCCTTTAGGTAACCTTGAATCCACATTCATAATACAAACAGAAATGAACTACTCAGGTAATCCTATGTTAGAACCCGCCTCAATCTTTCTCTCAAGTTTTGTCACTGGCAAACACTAGGCAAAGAAAGTTCTCCTAATGGAAGAGCCCAGGCAGAAAAGAGTCTTGTTATCATCTACTTCCCTGACCTTTGGAATAACGAGTATTCAGCATGTCAGCTGCAAAATGTCAAGGAGCCCAGTCAGTTATGTTCAAAAGGAGGAATCAGCCTTGACCAGAAAATCCAAGTTTGGAAATCATTGGCCTTTGGATTTATCACTTAAGTAGAATTTTAAACTTTGTAATATTGAGAAACAGATGAATTTGGATGAAATAAGAATTGTGCAATAATAATAACTAACACTTATTAAATTCTTAGTATAAGCCAGGAACTGCTCTAAGGCCTTATATTCATGATTTATTTAATTGTCCCAACTATTATCTGAGGTAGGTACTATAATTTCCTGCATTTTACATAGGCAATAAAGTGCCTTGCCGAAAGTTGAACTGAGATTTGAATTATGATTTGGGTTATTAACCATTATATTGCATTTCCTTTTATCTAACTTGCCTTGCAAGAGTTTGCTTTGTTTTTTGTTGTGGTTGTTGTTGTTGTTGTTGTTCTTCTTCTTCTTCTTCTATCTCCTCATGCTGCTGATTCTTGGAAGCCTATCTCTAACAATTTTTTGAGGCATAACTGACAACAATCAGGACAAATTGATGAGTTTTGACATATATTTATACCCATGAAAATATCACTTCAATTCAGATAAGAAACATCCATCATCCTCCACTGGAATCATATAATATGTATTCTTCATCGTCTCCCTCCTTTCATTCAGCACAAGTATTTTGAGATCTATCAATGATATTGAGAAGATCCATAATTTGTTCCTTTTTATTTCATTTATTACCTTGTATGGATGCTCCTGTGGGTTGCAGTTATATAACAGCACAGTATAGTAGTTATGAACAATAATATATGTTTATTGCATGAACATGCACTTTAATTTAAGTTTATCTAGGGGTGCAATGACTGGGTTTAACTTTATAAGAAACTTCCTCACAGTTTTCCAAAGCAGTGGTTCTAACTTCCTTCTCCCCAGCAATGCTTGAGAGTTACGGTTGCTCACCAATACTCGATATGATCAGTTTTTTCAATGTTAGCCATTCTAGCAGGCATATGGAGGTATTTCATCATGGTTTTAACTGGTGTTTTCCCAATGAATAATTATGTTGAGCATCTTTTAGTATGCTTACTTGCCATCTACATTTCTTCTTTGTTGAAATGCTTATTCAAACATTTTGTGTCTTTTTTTTTAAATTGGGTTGTTTAATTTTATTATTATCATTATTGGTTCTAGTTCTTCCCTCTGTAGCACCTTCTTTTTCTGTAAGAGGACATTCTACAGATTAGAATGTAGAACACGGAGATGCACATGGTTTAGTGGACAGGGTACAGGCTTGGAAGTGATCGGGTATATTTGGACTAGAATTCTAGCTGCATTTCTAGATAAGTCTGATCACTTGGGGCAATTCAGTATATATCCTGAGCCCCAGGGGTGTCCATAAAAGCTACTGGGACCCAGCGAACCTATGATCTAGTGCTTCCATGAGGAATAAATAAAACACTCTTGTTAAACAAGTAGCAAAAGGCAATGAGGACAATCCAAGGATGGTGGAATGTGATGAACATCATTATACAAAGTACATGTATGAAGACTTGAATTGAGTGTCAACATACTTTATATACAGAGATATAAAAAATTGTGGTATATATGTGTATTAAGAATTGTAATGCAAAACAAAAACAAAGTACATGTATAAAGGCATAAATTGACATGAACATACTTTATATACAGAGATACAAAAAATTGTGCTCTATATGTGTAATAAGAATTGTAATTCATTCCACACTGCTGTCAAGTATTTAAAAAAATAAAATCAATAAAAGATTAAAAAATTAAAAACGAATAAAATGGAGATTACTTATAAGAATTGACTGTGAGAATTTATTAGAATCCCCTAAATGCCAGATGTTAATGTAAAACAATATCTGGAGTGGCATCTTGCTTATGATTTACTTTTTTCCTTCTTCTTCCCTTCTGGACATTAACACACAGTTTGATGAAGAGAAAAAGAAGCACACTTGACACACCCAGTGATGCCACACTGTGATGCTACCTGCTGTGGCACTAGACACTTAGTGGAGATTGGGAACTCTCTGATCTGGAGGCTTCTTTTCTTTGCCATCTTGTTTTTCCACTGTACCTCATCCCTTTCTGAGCTCCTCCTTGTTTCTATCTTGCTCCGATAGACAAAACAATGGTCACCTCAGTGTGCATTACTTTTTAAAGTAATGCTACAGAATTCCCAATCTCTCTGTCAACAGGGGCTTAAAGGTGCAGATGGTTATCAACAGCTAATAAGGAAATCTGTTTTCTACCATTGTGCATAAAGCATAGTAGCCGCTCTTTCTGGATCTCTACCATGTGCTCTGAGAGTCTCCATGGGAGTTGAGCTGCCCTTGCTGTGTTCCTGCTGGGGGAAGGGTAGGAGCGGGAGAGGAGGGTGATAGCTATTGCCACTGGCTCTCTGACAAGAAAAAGAGCAGCTTCCAGACAGAGTTCAACCTGAAAAAAAGGCTCCCCCACTGTGCAGGAATTATTCACTCTAGGATCTGCTTCCTGTGCAGTAACATCAAATATTCCCGCTGGCTGCAGAAGCTTGGCTTCAACAGCTTAACTGTTTCATTCCCGTTCTGCATCCTCTACAAAAGCCCCTGCCACCATGTGGGGCACAGAATGGTGCCCTTTCATGACTGTCCTCTTCTTCATTCTGACTTCCATTCCCAAACAGGTATTGTGGCCATCTCTCCAACTTCTTCTGTGATCAATGTCACTGAGATTCTACGTAAGTGTCATTGTTCCATCCTCCCTGGGCGACGCCTTCTTTGTTCCTTTTCATTCCTGTGAGTCTCAGTCCCTCAGTCTCATCTATTTGGATGAACCCAACAGCTGACCTTGCAGAAGATGCTGTGGAGCCCATGGACTGTCCCAGACTCATTCGAAGCCTGCATTATTCTTCCAGAGTTTTAGGGCTTAGACCTTTCCTGAAGAGCTGTGGTATTCTGTCTGCTGGGCAAAAACCTGATGATATCTTAATATCTTATTGGTAAGGCTGGTGAGATATCTGAAACAGTCATTTCTCTCACTAAATGGAAACCTTCTAGTCCTTTTCCTGGAGACATTCATAACAAGGGCATGTAGAAAGGGAAGTTGCATTAAACCCAGAGTCCTGTGGGATGCCACAGAAAGACTGGCTTAGACTCAAATGCTAATGGCCCAGCCGATGAGCATGGACAACACGATTACACAGAGAGGCAAGGCCAAGTTCTGCACTCTCTCCCCGCCTGGCAAGTGCAACCTTCCTGGAACAACTCCCTGCCACCTCCCATCCGCTCTGCACTTAAAAAACTTCCGGGAATCTTTCTTCCTGCCCCAAGCCTTTCAAGACAAACGAATGGATGGAGAAATCACCCGATCACCCTTACCTTCAGGCAGAATTATGAGAAGACAAAGCAAAACACTAAGTTAATTATTTTATAAAGGAATGTAGTTGCCACTAGAAAAAAAATTCCAGGTAGAGCTTAAGGGACAACCTGAGTGAGGACAAGAAAGAGGGGTTGTGGAGAGCTACTGTGAGCCAGGCCCTCCCTGTGCTTGGTGGGTTTGTCTTACCTGTTTCCTCCAACCCTCATAAGGGTCTTTGGGAATAAGGGATATATTATGGACTTTTGGAGTGAGAAGATAGAGGGTCCCAGAGTCTGAAGAATTTTGTCTCCAGTCTCACAGTGATTAGCAACAGGCTCAGGATTTAATCATAAGTCCATCTAATTTCCAGAGCTCATGGATTTCTTACTGTACTCATGTTTTAGCTTTTCCCATGGACTATGTTCCTCATTTGACCCACCCACACTCCACGCAGCCACCCTCTGATCTCTGGCTGTGCTGTGCTTCAGACCCCGAGGCCGAGTTAGGCCAGCCAGGGCTTGTTTTTCTCTGTTCTCTGCAGTTTTCTAAACACATTCCACTCATAAGCTGATGGAAACTACCGTCGGGGAAGTACTATCTTGTCTTTTGATTGGTCTCCTGGGGGCCATGGGCCTTGGTGGAGGACAGCACCTCCTTCCCCCTGGGCCCACTGTGAGGAATGATATCTGAGTTCCAGTTTTAAATCTGACACTGCTGTCCCAATCATTCACTCAGTCCCTATGTCCTGTTGTTGTGCTGGTGATGCCTGTGTGTTTGTTGCTGGTTAGTCTGAGAACAGCTCCTGTGCTCAAAGTTCATTTGATGAATAAAGGTAACTGACCCGCCCTCAGCCTTTCTCCAACTCAGGTTAATGGTTCTACCCATTTCTTGAAGAGGTTCATTTTTCCAAAAACCTCTATTGACCATTTTGGAAACTGAGAATACCAAAATGAATGAGTCATGGTTTTAGACTGCTAATAGTTCACAACAGTGTCAGTAAGACAGATACTATCTTTCATTGGTCAACTCCAGGAATGGAAGCCATTCCAGGTATTTCAAGCAGAAGGGATTTTAATAGGGGATTGGACACTTGTGAAATCATCTGAAGAGCTGGAGAAGTAGATTCTAGATTCCAGCAATAACTTCCAGAGAGAGCTACTACCTTTGCCCCATCAGGAAGATGGGAAGTCAGGAAGCCCCAGGAACTACCGAGCTCTAGATTCTAGAATCTGCAACAGACCACATACTTGCAATATAGGAATCAGAAATTCGGGAGTGGGAAACTGTTGTTGCTGATATTAAAACTGATGACTCTTGACAACCACAAAACTATTGACAGGGGACTAGAATGCAGAAAAGTTCCATGTCTCCACAACTGGGCTTTCCAGGAGAAGATACTTACAGCATCAAAAAGGCATTTTCATTCATTTCTGCTTTTTAAATCCTATACCTGTGTAACTTAATTTGCAACTAGAAACTTATCTGCAGGAGATCTGGAAAATGACTCACACTCCAGAAGATGAACGTGGACATTGGGAAAATAAGTAGAAATGTCTGCCACAGACTTAGGAACATATATGTGCACTAAAGTGGTAGAGGAAGCATGTGATGCAAGGCACAGTAGGTTCCAATGAATGGAGAGATCAGTTCTACCTGGAGGTTCAGGGACAGTAAAGAGAAGAGAGTCTCCTGTGGAGTCTTGAGGAACAGCCTATAGAAGTCTGTCTCAGAGTGGGCTGAAGGTCGTTTAGGGCAGACTAAGCTTTAGCTATGAGGCAAAGGAGTATGCAAAGTTCACCTAGAATCAGCTTTACTTCTTTTGTCTGGAACAGAAGGGAGAAACAGGAGTACAGTGAGCAATGAGGTCTGACGAGGAGTAGGGCCCAGGATAAAGCAGACCTCACATACCAGGCTCAAGGGCTCAGACTTTCTCCTACATGACGGGGGGAGATCATTGGAAGGTTAAAAGTAGGGAATGATAAGATGACAAAGGTTTGATAAAATGCTATGGTTTGGATGTGGTCTAAGTGTGTCCCCAAAAGTTCATGTGCTGGAAGCACATATTCTCAGTGTGGTACTATTGAGTGGTAAACCTGTAAGACATGGCGTCTAGTTGAAGGTGACTAAGACATTGGGGGTACCACCCTTGCAAGGGACATGAGTTTTTATAGGAGCCTATTAGCTATGTTGTTATAAAAAGAATGAGCCTGGCTCCTAAATTTATCTGACTTCCTGTCTTGCCATCTGATCTCTCCCCCTCACAATTCTCCCATCATAATAACCATCTACCATGCCATGATGCTGCCAAAAGGCCCTCCTGAGCTAAGGAGATACGGGCACCAAGTTCTTGAGTGTCTAGAACTATGAGCTAAATAAACCTATATTTATTATAAAATTCCAAGCTTCAGATATTTTGTAATAAAAACACAAAATGAACTGATTTAGACAAGTCATGCTGGATGCTATCTGGAGATGCATTGGAATGACGAGAAATCAGAATAAAGAACCGTTAGGAGCATATGGCACTATGGTAGACTAGACATGGTTAGAATTCAAACTAAAACTAAGAATGTTGGGATGGGATGTAGAGTGTTTGGAATATATCAGGAAGTTGAATCAATAGGACTCCAAGTAATCGCAAACAGTTATTGCATGTAGACAGTGTGCCATGCTCTATTCTATGTGCTTTGCATGATTGAACTCATTTGGTCCTTCAGAAAATCCATAAGTAGGTTCTATTATCCATCCTAGTCTATAGATGAGGAAACTGAAGCACAACTGGCAAATAATAGAGATAAGATTTGAAACCAGGTAGACTGGTTTTTAGGAAACAGATGTTCACTAAATTTTCTGTGAAATTCCTCTGCTTTCAGTGATTAAATTCTGTTTTATTGTACCTTATAAATCTTCCATTTATGAATTCTAGTTTGGGTAAGGGTATGGAGTTTTATTTTTGTTTTTGTTTTTTAACCTAGAAATTCATGGCTGGATTTCTGCAAGTCTAATGAACCCTGAGATTGTAAGCAAGTTTTTATGCTTTTCCAGCATTTGTGCATTGTTTTCTTCTGGGAAGTGGTGGCAAGGCTTTTTAGCAGATTCTCAAATGCATATTTATTTACTTTGTGGTGCTGGAGATTGAACCCATGGCCTTGAGCATGCGAGGCAAGCACTTTACCAACTGAGCTATATCCCCAGCCCTCAAATACATTTTTGATCTAAAAATACATTTAAGAACCTTGCCTTAGAGCAGTAGTTCTCAAAGTATGACACTTAAACTACAAAAATCAAGATTCCCTAGTATTTCAGGGGAATTCATATTCATAAGCCTTATCCCAGACCAACTAAATCAGAAAATCCAGAGCTGGTGTCCAGAAATCTGCATCAATAAGTCTTCCAGGTGATTCTGAGGTATGCTTGAGAACCTCTTTCCATAAACACAGGTGATGAGGCAATAGTGTCTGCTCATTGGCTAGGACAAGGCATTCAAAGTGGAAGGTGGTATCAAGAGAGAGTGAAATCTTGGGATGTGGAGATTTGGGGAAGAAAATACTGAGACATAAGCTTTGAACTGTGCAAATATTTTGGACAAGGCATTCCCTGAGGGGTTCTGTGGATCTCAGAACAGACTGTCTGGAGAAATTCTGGATTCTGGAGTTGCAGCTTAGAAGTCTGCAACCTGCAGACTCATGCACCAATGCCACAAGGCCTCCTTTCCACACAGTTTCTTCCACTGCTGGAGTTTAGCTATCCCCTTTCATCCAAGATGCACAGACCTCTAATGATATTTCAATGGAGGCTAACTTGCCTGGGATCTGAGGGAAGTTCAAACCCACTGACACCCTAGCTACTCACCATAAGGAACCAGGACCCCCAGCCCATATTTCTAGTTGACACAACAGCTGTGTGATCTGTGCGGGATCCATTCTCACAGTGCCAGACTTCTTTTACATCTTCCTGGAAACACGAAAAGCTGCAGTGATTGGTGATGGTGAAGATTCCTGTGCACACTCTCGCCCCTCCCCGCGCCGGCCCCGCCCCGCCCTGGCCTCCTCCTTTCTGCTAAGTCACCCAGCTGGAAAACACTGATGGTAGGGAGAGAGCCTGTGCCTGCTGGTTGGCTTGGAAAGGTTCTGGGAATTCATTATGATCTAAACAACTATTCCAGTTATTCTCGTGACTCAGACCCTGCGATCGCGATCTTCCCGTGTCCACAGGGGCGGGTGTTGCTGACTCAGTGCTGAAGAGCGCACCTTGTCATTCCTCCTGCCTCCCCACTCTCAGCCCTGCTGCCCCTTGATCCCCAGAAGACACCGACACCGAGGGGATGCAGAGAAGCTACTCTGGGCGCTCAGTTTCATTTCTAAACAAGCAGCCAGCCTCCTCTTCCCGTTAGCCCTTCTCACTGCACACATCTGTCAGTCTTCTGCACACTTCGGGGGGGGGGGGGGAGCGACCACAAACAGTCACGCATCGCGTGCTCATTCACCTTAGGCAGTCAGCTCACGTTTATCCAGCACCTACTGAGTACTGGCCAAGTGGCAGGATCCGGAAAGACGTGGGATCCTGGTGGGGGAAAATGCCTTGACAAACATTTAGAAAGAGATAGAATAAAGCACCAAAGCAGCACAAGGGAGAGTGCTAGCAAAACTCTCAGAGGGCCAGCAATAAGGGACAGCCCTTTCTAGGTCCTGGCACTCCTCTTTAATGAGCAGCAACTCTCTGAGTGTGTTTGAACATTAACGTCAAGAGAGCTACAGAGAGATGATCTCGCCAGGAATCAATCAACAAGGCATCAAAGAAGATTTTCTGGAAGAAGCAGAGAAGGCTAAAAGAGGCAGAAAGAGTGGGGAAAAAGTGGCAACCTCTACTGTTTGACCAAAGATCTTTCCTTAACTTGAATCTGTTAAAAACTATCTACTAGGCAGGATGGCTTAACTTCCCCCAAATGGAATGCAGCTTGAATTTCATGCCAGGAGGAAAAGAGATCACACGTTGCTGGATGAAAATTAAAGAAACTAACATCTACCATGTATCAGGTATAGTATCATATCTCATTAAGTGCTAAAAAAACATAACACGCACGCACACACACACACACACACACACACAGAGAGAGAGAGAGAGAGAAGGTACTGAAGGTATAAAGGCACAGAGGGACTAAGTACCCTGCCTCAGTGTGACTAAGCTGAGATTAGGTTCTTGGGTTATTGTCAAGTACAAACCTACTTTGTTTGCATAAGGAACATAATATGAAGAGATGCTTATATCCCATCTTACAGATGGGCAAATGAAGGCACAGAAAAGTTAAGCAAAATCATAAACTCAAAATCATAAAATCTCCAAAATCATGAAGACTTGAGTAAGTAAGACTTGAACAGTTCACAGTCAGGTCTGTTGGAGTGCAACATCTGGGCCCTTTCCACCATACCACCCTCTTTTTATTCCATGTTTGAGACCAGATTTCATCTCTCCTTAGGATCTATTGTCTGAACATCTGTAAATACAAAGCCTGATATCACATTCAGGATTATGACTTTTAATCCCCTGCAATTTAAGAATTAAAATGCTTAATCATAATTCCTAGCATACTTCCTTTTTAATTTATTCACTCATTCAATATATTTATTTTGAATATTCAGCTATTTGTGCCAGCCATGGATCTCAAGAATACAGCAATGAAAAAGGCAGGCAGGGTCTTTTCTCCTTGTGGAGCTTTTGGTATAACAGGGAGAGAAAAACAACAAATCCATTTATTACACTTGTAGTAAGTGGTATAATGATAGCTCCCACTTCAATTGCATTTACTGTGTGTCAGGAACCATTCTAAGTACTTTACATAAATTAACCTATTTAACTCTCACAGGTGTAGTAGGGAAGTGGAGAAGGAAGCATCAGCTCAGCCTGGAAGCAGGAGTGATTAGCTGTGTTAAAAAGCGGACGGACTGGGAGTGCACTCTAGAACTGAACTGTCTAGTAGCCCAACGCTACTTGAGGCTACAGAGTTCTTGAAACATGGCTGGTCTAAATCAAGGGTTATTATAAATGTAAGGAGAGATTTCAAAGACTTAGTATAGAAAAAAAACAATAAATGGGCTAAGGAATGGAATAAACACTTTACAAAAGAATACAATCGATCAACAAATACATGAAAAATGTTCAACATCTCTAGCAATTAGAGAAATGCAAATCAAAACTACTCTAAGATTTCATCTCACTCCAGTCATAATGGCAATTATCAAGAATACAAGCAACAATAAACGATGGCAAGGATGTGGGGGGAAAAGGTACACACATACATTGCTGGTGGGACTGCAAATTGGTGCAATGGAAAGCAGTCTACAGAAAACTTGGAATGGAAGCACCATTTGATCCAGTTATTCCACTCCTTGGTATATACCTGAAAGGACTTAAAATCAGCATTCTACAGTAATGCCACAACATTAATGTTTATAGCAGCTTAATTCACAATAACCAAACTATGGAACCAATATAGGTGCCCTCCAACAGATAAAGAAACTGTGGCATATATGCACAATTGAATATTACTCAGCCTTAAAGAAGAATGAAATTATGGCATTTACAGATAAATGGATGGAGCTGAAAAATATGCTAAGTGAAACAAGCCAATCCCAAAGAACCAACAGCCAAATGTTTTATCTGATATATGAATGCTAACTCCCAACAAGGTGGGGGGTGCTAGGGAAGAATAGAGGTACTTTGAATTAGACAGAGGAGAGTGAGGGGAGGGGAGGGGCTATGGGGGTGAGAAGGACAGTGGAACGAATGAGATATTATTACCCTATGTTCTTATATAATTACATGATTGGTGTAACTCTACATCATGTTCAACCAGAAGAATGAGGAGTTATGCTCCATTTGTGTATGATATATCAAAATGCATTCTACTGTCATGTATAACTAATTAGAACAAATTTTAAAGGGATGAGTATAAAAAATGTAAAATATCTCACTGATTTTTGTATCAATTGATTACATGTTGTGATGATGATATTTGGGATATGTTGGGTTAAGTTGGATACTTCATTAAAATCAATTTTACCTGATTCATTTTACTTTTTAAATGTGGTCCAAGATAATTTTAAGTTATATATGTGGCTCCCACATGTGGATTGTACAGTTCTGCTCTGGAAGGCTGGGAGGCCTCATGGAGCAGGCACACTAGGGAAAGTGGAATAGGAGGAGGTGGGCAGAAATTCAGGAGAAGAGAAAAGAGGATACTGAGGGCAACTAGAACTGCCAGCCTTCTATCCTGCGGGTCAGAAAGGGGAACTTAACCTTTGCAAGGTCCAAATCTGAGACCTTGGAGGCCACTGATGTACCAAAAAGAGTGTCTTCCTCAACACCAGCTCCAGCTTCAAGCCAGAGGATGGCTAGGGCCATTTTTTGAGGTTTTTAAGATGGGAGAGGCAAAATCCATTAGTGTAAAAAAGCAAAGAAAAATGGAGAAACATTAGGTTAAAAGCCAAACCCATACTAATGACTCACCCAGTCCTGGCATCTTCTTGCCCTGTCCCTTACCTATCTGACCTCATCTCCTGCTGATCTCCTCCTTATACTCCTCCTTCCCTCTGCTACACTCCCTGGCTCCTAGGCTGAGCCTCAGAAACACCTCTGTGAGGCTGAACAAGATATGTAGGACATCAAAGAGGAAATAGTGGAAGAAAATGGTTACTGAAGGGGCAAGGGCTCACAGGTGATGGTCCGCTGACAGGCACGCCAGCAACACCTGAGAGCTCTTTAGACTTACATACTCTCAGGCTCCACCCTAGACCTGCTGAATCAGTAACCCTGTGGAAGGGCCAAGCAACTGCTTTCAAAAAGTCTCCAGTGATTCTGATGCACTGCTTATGCACTAACTCCTCCCAGGAAAGGAGGAGTTTGTTAGAGCCCTGGAGAGGGGGCGGGCTTAGAAGGCCAGGCAGAGAGCAAGTGCCCCTGAGGGTGGGTTGGCCCTGGGTTGGTTCCTGCTTTAGAGGCCGCTCTGGGGTGGTCGCAGCCGGACCTTCTCACTTGGGAAGTTCAAAAGGCCAGGGCTCCCTGCTGCTCTCACCCCAACCCGGGAAAGTCCCTGGCCAGGCCATGACCTTCCGCCTTGGGCACCGGACTCCCCTGAGTCCTGCACCCCCCGCGAGCCTCAGCCTGCATCATCCAGCCCCTGCCCTGGCCATCCAACCATGGCCTGTCGCCTCTAGGCTACTCCTGGGTAGCTTCTCTCTGATTTTCTTTCTTCACCTTTCTCTTTTCCCATTTAATTCTCTGCGTACCGTTTCCCTTTTTCACATTCCTTCAGTTTTTTTCAACAAGCAGTTGCTAAGCGCCCACTCTGCGCCCTGGAGTCCCAGGATAGTCTGCAGTGGAGGAAGAGAGTCACCCACCATTCTGCACCTCCCTGTCTCCTCTGCTCCCGTCCCTTCCCTGGAAGCTTTTGCTGTTCTTCCTCCTCCCTCTTTTGTTTATATCTAGAGAAACTTCTCTTCTAGAAGGTGGAACAACAGGATTAGACAACCTACTTTTGTCTGACTTCCAGACAGTGGCAATTAAAATGTTGATTTTATCCTGATGAATGCCAATGGTTTAGCCTGTTGTCCGCTATTAACACTTCAACCACAATAAGTTTATTTACCTGAAACAGCTATACCCTAGGAGGGGCTGAGAGGAGCTAATATTTACCTACTTTCACTTTTCTGACACTTATTCACCTCTTCCCATGCATACATTCATCCAGCTGTTTATTGAGCACCTAGGGGTATGCGCTATTCCTTGTAAGCACTGTCCAAGAGAGAGAATAATATAAGCAGCATATGAAATTTAAAATTTTCTAGTAGTCACATTGAAAAAGCAAAAAGACACAGGTGAAATTATTTTAATTATTTTACTTAACCCTGTATACCTAAATACCATTTTAATATGTAATCAGTGTAAAAATTATCCATGAGATATTTGTTTTTCACGTGGAGTCTGAAATTTTGTATGTATGTTATCCTTTCAATACTACTTATTTTTGCTTAGGGACATTTCAGGTGCTTAATTGCCACACTGGCTAGTAGCTAGTGCACAGGACAGTGCAATTCTAGACACTAGGAAAACAGCTGTGGATAAGACCAAGGAAGAGGTACAGAGGAAGAAATATTCAGTGAACTCATGAATCAATGATAATACTGCTCAATGCTATGAAGAAAATAAAACAAAATAATAACATAGAATGACTGAACATTAGCTCATTTAGCCCTTTCGATTCCCCTTCAAGTTGAATAATACTGAGTAACAATTTCATTGATATTAAACCCAGGCCAAAAGACCACACAACTTGTCCCAGTAGCTACAACTGGAAAATTTATGCCCAGGATTCAAATCTCAGTTTGACTGATTCCCAACCTGGTTGCCATTACCCTACAAGGCCAGGTTGACGACTTTCTAAGGCTACTATATGGAAGACAGAGATGAGGAAAGAGGAATTGAATGCTTTGGAGTTGAAACTTTTGAACAGTAATGCTATTACTGATTAGGTTTCAAGGCTTCTCTGGGCCTTTTGCAAAGGCAAATGGAGGGTTTGGCTTTTTGGACTAGCCTATCCACAAAGGGGATAAAGAGATTTGAACCAAACAGAAGATTTTCATTGTCAAATGAGATCTGTTTTAACAGAGATTTTGTGCAAAATTTAAAGTATTTTTTTCCTTTGTGATAGTGGACTAGACCAGTGCCCAAGTACAATAGGGACAGTATTGCATGATGCTCAGAGCAGGCAGCTTTGGGTGGTGGTTGGTTAGAAGTCCTAGCTTCATGACAATAGCAGTTTTGAGTTTCAGTTTTCTTTAAGAAAATACCTAAAAGAAGAAGAAGAAAAATACTTATTTTGTGGCATATTTGTAAAAGTGAAATGATATGTTGCATGCGAACATTTAACTCAGTAGCTAGTACATGGCAATCACCCAGTATTGGTTATCAACAGTTCTCATGAATATTGTACAAATGGCCTTAGAAAGATTTGTGTTTGAGTCAGCTCTCTCATCTACAAGCTGTGTGATTTAAGTAAATCAACAGATGTCTCTGAACCTTAGTTCTTTCATTTAGAAAACGGGACCAAGAGAAGTATTTGTATAAGATGGCACAGAGTGTCTTCAAACATATCAACTAAGATTCTGCATGTGCTGTGAAAGCTGTCCAGCCCTTGTTGATTGTTCTTGGTAGTTATTCTTCTGTCAAGCCTTCATAAGCAGTGCTTTGTGGATCTAAGTCACCTTGCCATTATTCTTAGCAGAAAACAGTGGGAATTCAGTCTTGTCCAACAAAATGATTTGTATGCCAGAAGTGCCAATTACTAAAGTCAGTAGTCAGAGGGTCTTTTCTGACCTTTGCTGCAACTGGTGAGTATCCTTAGATCAGCTATTGAACTTCTCCAGTCTATTTTCTTAGTGTCCAAATAGGGCTAGTCTTAATAATTGACTAGTTTGCTTATTGGGTATCATGATGATCAGAGAGAGAGAAAAAAAAGCCATGTTGCACACCATAGATCTGCAGCCTGTGTCTCCTGCTGCAGGATCCCACCTCTGCACAGCAGCCACCCCAAACTACTGACTTGTTCCCACAAGCCTTGGGGTTTGTGCACTTGTGCAAGCTGGTCCCTCTGCCTGGAATGTGCTCCCTTGTCCTTCATGTGTTCCCTCACTGGAGGACAGATGAAGTCTAGGTAATGCTTCAGAACTTTAAACTCTCTCCTCTCTAAAGCCCTCTTAGAACCATCCAACTCATCAATCATCTCCTCTCCTTGGGGTCTCATGGTAACCAGCCCAGAGACCAGACAGGGTGCATGTTGAGAATAACACCTCCAATTTTGTGAAGATCCATGGTGTGCAACATGCTTTTTACCTCTTCTGATCATCCTGATACCCAACAAACTAGTCAGTTATTAAGACTAGCCCTATTTGGGGACAAAGAAAACAGCTTGGAAAAGGTCAATGGCTGATCTAAGGTTACTCACCAGTTGCAGCAGAGGCCAGATTAGACCCTCTGACTCCTGCCGTCATTTTCTTCACCACCCAGCATTACAGATGTGACCTTCATCTAGTGGTGGCAGGCTCACACAGTGACCCAGCACAGAGGCTCTGGAAACTGAGTTCAAATCCTACCTCTGGTACTTACTAGTCAGGTGTCTTGGGGGAAATTACTCTTTGTCTCTGTGTTTCTTTATCTGTTTGTTATGTAGTGATGTTAGTAATGATGCCTCCCTCTCATAGCTGTAGTTATGTTAAACATAACATGTTAAACACTTAGAATAGCAGCTGGTGCTTCATAGTAGGTCTTCATAAAATTTCAACTTTGTTCCTGTCGTTATCAAGCAGCAAGGGCTGCCTCTTATTTTCTTTGCCTAGAATAATCCCAGCCTATAGGAGAAACTCAACAAAGGATTGTTGAATGAGTGACTCAGAGAATCCCACATGCCATGCATTCCTGGGCTCCACTCACCCTCTTCCACCCCCTGGATCCTGTCTGCTTCTGCTTTCCATTGGTATCAGGGCTGTGTTCTTGGCCAGGAGTTCCCCCATCTCCTGCTCCACTTCCTATTCTGCTTTCTGACTCAGATTCTTCCTGTCCCACCCTGCTGATAGCCAGTGGGGCTTCAGACCCAGCCTGCTCTGGTGTGGTGTTGCCTTCACTCAGTGTTGGCTTTTGATCTCTCAGCATCCCAAGGTTTCTACTGAATTACATCAGAGGGTTTCTACCAGGGATCTTAAGGTCCTACAGCACTTTGGTCTCCTTCTCACTGAACGCTCCTCTTAGCACGGCACCCCCTGCATCATCATACCCATCTGGCTGTCCATTCACTCTTCCAAACCCCCACTTACATCCACCACCTGTCCACTCCCATCCACCCAGGTACTCAACTACCTTCCAATGTGCTCCTATCATCTACAGTCACTATATGTCATACAGACTTTTAAAGAAGAAAAGATGGTCTTCTGATTCATGTGGTTTCTGAAATGCTGGGGGAAATCAGATAACTGAAGAACGAAGTTTGTGGCAGAAGGCAGTTTTTGTCATATGGGTGCCATAACACATTTTGAAATTAAAGTCTATGCATGAGCTTCAGGGAATCTGTGAGTTCCTTGAAATGATAAGCAAAATTGTGTGGGTGAGAGGATGTGTGTGGTGCCCCTTCATACATACACATGTGCATCTTGCAGGGGAGAGGGATGCTCCATGATTGCATGACATCATCACAGTAGGTCTCCAGCAAGTACTGAGGTTGAGTAAGGGAAAACCCAAGAAAGAGCCCTACCTGAGGGCCATCAATGGAGAGAAAGGGAAACTAATCTTCATTTCAGACCCACTCTGCGCCAGGCACCCTTCTGCTTTTATAACCTTGATTATCTTCTCATTTGGCAAGAAGTAAGGCAGAGAAAATGAGCCTTTATTGGGTACAGGGCTAGGCAATAGAATCTCTTTCATGCTCAGCATAATCATTCAGAAAAAGTACATTATCTCTCTTTTACAGAGGACACTAAGAGAGTTCCACAGTTCCACAATCACAGGGGGAGAGCCAGGACTTGAACCTGGGTCCCTGCAGTATCCCTCCTAGGGATACTCCCTCCTAGGGATATCTGTGGACTAAGCATGACACTGTGTAGGTTGCCTTACAGCCGTAAAATACCGCGCAGCATAGGGCAGATGCTGTTGTCTGTTTTGAGAACATTAACAGAGTGGTACAAGCCTAAGAATTGCTTTCATTAAATTTTCAACAGCCTCCAAAAAGAATGACCTTTTCCTGCAAATCAGCCCCTGGGAAAGGTCAGTGAGTACTGGTTCTCACCCAGAGAGTTATCAGAGCAGTTTCCAGGAACAGGGCTGGCACCGGGCAGCCGCTCAGCAGGCACTTGTGGCTGAATTTGTGTATTGAAAGGTGCCCTCTGTCTCCTGCCAGCCTCGGCAGCCTCCCTCTGTTGGGGTTCTGCCTGGTGAGGGCAGTGGCCTGCTCCATCACAACTGGCAGGAATAATGTCACCTCAAAAAGGCCACACTGCCTGGAGTCATGGGCCTGGCAGGCAGGATATACATTCTTCCCTGTTCAGAAATTTCTAGAACCTGAAGAAAGCTTGTGTCCAGATCAGCTGTCCACCCAGACGGGCTCCAGTGCTGCCTCACATTCCACCACTCCCTCCCCTGCACAGAAGGAATTCAAACTCAGGTGGAAAACCCCTGGACTTCTTGCAAGAGTGGATTGACCTAAATGACCTCTAAACCCCCTAAGCCTCTCTCAGACTGGGAAGAATTAAGAAGAAAATATTTTTTTCAACTAAAATGGTTTTCTCCTCAAAGGCAAGGACTGTATAACTTGTTGACTTGGCCTCCCCTCCATCCCACTGCCACCACCCTAGTCCTGAATGCCACTGTCATTGTCCCTGGTCACTGCCTCTCTCCTTCTTTATCTTCTTCAGGTATCCAGTCCCGTGGCAGCTCTTCTTAGAAGCCAGACTGGCATTTCTGAATAGATCTCATTATATCTCTACCTGTCTTATAATTCTCCAGTTGCTCTCCTTGCTGGATTTCGGACCAGAATTTCTTGGCACCTCTTCAGCTCTCCGTCATCTCTTTACCCCTGGGCCTCTGCCCCTGTGCTCTGGCCACCCCACAGTAATTTGTACTCACAGGCCCTTCCCACGTGCTGTGGTCCCTGCTGCCTGCATCTTCAGCACCCCCAGTGAACACCGATTCAGTCTGAAGCCCTGTCCTTGAACCCCTGAGTTCAATTTGGTGCCCTCTCCCATGCTCCTAAAGCACTTATAGTTCTCTTCACCCTGTTTTGTAAGTTTCAGGTCAATTTTCTGTCTGTCCAAGAGGGTGCATCTTTGCTGGCTTATCCTCATATTCTCAGGATCCTGCCCTCAAGGCCCAAGGACCTCCCTTAGAAGAGGCACCAATAAACACCCTCCACAGAGCATAACTCTGCCCAGGGCCAGCTGAGATTTCCTTGCTTCTGAGCTTGGAGAGCCTCACTGCAGAGGACCCCAAATGTGGAAACCATTAGCACACCCTCCCTCTGCCCTTAACTGAATTTTCTGGGAAAGCAGGAGGCCTCTGGGGGCTCCTAAATCATATTGTAGAGTTTGGAAGCAGAGTGAGGCATAACTGGGCCACCTTACCCACCCTGTCCCCCCATTTTTAGCAGGATGACTCCTGCCCCCATAGTCACCCTGCCAACGTGTCCTGGTTGTGATGGGGCTGCCACCACTGCATGGGCAGCTGCGGTCACATTCACAGGGGGTGAGGCAGAGGGACTCACTTCAACCCTGACATTCAGTCTGTCCCTTGTGACTGGGGTTGCCACTTACCCCTGGGGTTGCTGGATACAAGCAGGGATAACCCTTCCATCAGATATCTATGACATGGGGGAAAGGTCAGACTGTGGCCAGGGATGCTGAGTCACAGCTGGGCCTCCTTCCCCTCAAGGCCACCCACTGGGGCCGGCCATCTCTTGGGGTGCCTCCTCCCTGGCTGAAGTCTTATTGGATTCCTGGAATAGATTCAGTCCCGGGTGGGCAGGTAAGGATGTCTCTTGTCCTTCTCCAAGAAGGAAGATAAGAAACAGAGTTGGGAAGAAAGCACAGTTTGGGGTTAGACATGCGTGAGTGGAATCCCAACTCTACAATGGATGTACTGTCTGGGGCAGCCACAGTGTGTTGCTTCACTTTCCTGACCTCACACCTCATCTCTGCAGCGGAGACAACATTACCTAACTTGTAGGACTGTTGTGAGAATAAATGAGGTAGAGTATGTCAGCAGCATACCCGAGTGCTCGGCAAAGAGTAAACAGCCCCTAAAGGGTAGGTATTATTATTTGTATACACTGACCTCTCCAGATGCTTGCTGTCTGGGGAACATCATGTCTCCCCTTGGACACCAGACTCTGGCCCCCAACTCCCTAGAGCCACAGTCATATGACTGTGGCTTTGGAAAATTTAGTGGAGACAGGAAGAAAAGAAAAGGAAGTAAAAGAAACAGTGATTTAAAAAAAAATTATTTCAGATGCACAAAATGCTTCCTCCACTTCCTGACTATGTTTGGGTGGAAACCAGACACACAGGTAGACACGGCTGCTGTACAGGTAGTCTGGAAAGCAGGATATCACTATGTCCAGCTTCCTGTCTTAAACAAGGAGAGAAAACAGCCCATTATCCCAGATGTCTGCAGCACATGGCTCCCTTGCATTCAGACTGGGGCCCTGTGCTCTGGCTCTTGGTTCCATTTCCTCTCCCTCCTCATCCAAAGCTTATCCTCTTCCAATGACAGGAAAAACCTCCATGCACTTTTCAGACCAACATGGAGAAGACCTGATCTGCTTGGCGTCATTTGGCAAGATGTTTAACCTCTCTGGTAACCTAGCTATCTTTAGCCTCCTCGATGCTATTTTGAAATGTCAAACTAGCAAATACTGCTTCCAAAATGGTTCTGATCTGGGATGTGACAGGATGCTTGGGGGTGGGGAAATGAGGAGGAGGTAGGGATGGAAAAGGAACCTTCTGGCAGAGCGTGAGATAATGCACCGTTTTGACTGCCAGGATTCTCTCCCTTCTCCAGACCCAGCCACCTCCCCCAGGAGATGGGCCCACTTAAGGGGAAGTGGACACGTGCTTAACCTAGAGTCATGTCTGCTTCTGTGACCCAGGAGCCAGAAGTGGACATCACATCAGCCAAAAGAGCAGGGTGACTACCAAGTGCCCAGTTCAGTCTGAAAATAGTATTCCCTCATTCATTCATTCATTCATTCATTCAACAGGTATTTATTACCAACATTGTACTAGGTACTAGGGATCCAAAAGCTTCCAAAGAGTAATATCCCTGGGAATCATACAGAGAGTTTTATTAAAATACAGATTCTCAAGGCCCAGCCCTGGGAGTCAATCTAGGAGGTTTGACGCCCAGCATCTGCATTTTGAACAAGCACCCAGGTATCCCGATGGCAGGAAGCCCTGAGTGCAAGAGAAACCTTGGTCTTGCCTGTGGTAACTTCTATTTTCTAAGTCATCATCCTGTCAAAACTGAAAGCTAGGGATGTAGAAATACCATCTCAGACCTTGAAGAGCTTAGAGTTCAGTCTCCAGACAGGAGACGGCAAATAATGGGACTTTAGGATATGAAGTACTCTGGGAGCAGAGGTGCAGGTGCTGTTGTTAGAGCCCCATGGGGGAGGTGACTAGCTCAGGAGGAGCTGAGGAGGATTTATAAAGCAGGCCTATTTGAGGTCAGTCTTAAAGCATAGAAGGGTTTTGGGTTTTGTTTTGTTTTGTTTTGTTTTGTTTTGGATAGAAAAAGAGCAAATGCAGATTGCACTTTCTGAAGATGGACTCACCCAATATATCACCCATTCCACATGCTCTACCAAGGGACTGGCATGCTTCCCACAGAGAAGTGGGGGACTGTGTTCCCTGCTCTTTTTGTATGTATGTGTGTGGTGCCAGGGACTGAACCCAGGGATGGTTAATCACTGAGCCATATACCCAACCCTTTTTAATTTTTTATTTTGAGACAGTTGCTTACGTCCTCACTAAATCACTAAGACTGACCTTGAACTTGTGATCCACCTGCCTCAGCCTCCCAAGCCACTGGGATTACAAGCATGTGCCACCACATACAGCCCCTGCTCTTAAATCTGGGTGGGGGACATGTGACTATGTGTGGCACAAATGATGCATCTGACTTCTCTTCTGGATCCCTATGAGGTCCTGCTCATCTCTTTCTTTCTCAGGAAACCTGAACCACTGACATGCAAAGAGTTGAGCTACCTGACTCTGCCATACTGGAGGAATGACAGAGGGAAACCAGATAATTCCAGCCCTAGCCTCTGAGTCACCTCAACTGACACAGAGTAGAACAGAGATAAGCTGTTTCTTCTCGGCCTACCAAAAGTGCAGGTTTAATAGTAAAATAAAAGGTTTTTAACTACTCTATCTCGACGTGCTTATATATGGCATTAAATTCCTGGAACAGGATGTAATGACATTTCAAGAAGAGGGATGGTTATAGGTACAAAGGTGTGATGAGGTGAAACAGGTACATATGCTTTTTTTTAACCTGGGGAGATTATATATCCTCAAGCAGAATTTGGAGGTCTGCATTCATTACAGGCTGACATCTGCATTTGAGCCTCTTGGGTGTTGCCCAAGAGATGAGGTTCGAGTGCTTTCCCCAGGTCTGTGACTCACCAATTTTCTGTTGCCTCAAATTGGCATACGTAGTTTTAACTGTCATGTCTTTGTTGAGATATAATTTTGAGGGTATAGGCAGCACCTTCCAAATTCCTAGGTAAAGATTCGATCAATGTTAAAATGGAAGTGAGTCAGGCATCGTTTAGTGATCCCTGTAGTGAGCACTCTGCCTGCCGTACAGCAGGCCATGTGCGAGTAGCAGCATCAGCACCAGAGTTGTCCCTAACTCATGGGTTGGTGGATCCTGGACAAGGGAGAGGTTTTCATAGGTCACTCTGCCCACCATCCTGCCAATATCAAGGACACTGCTATCACCTGCTTACATTCCTCTTCTAGCAACCTATTCCTGCCCATTATTCTTTCTCCAGGTCCATAGTTTCCTAAAATTCTCACACATTGAGGTGGTTCTATCTTTGGAGGGTGGGCATCTGCTCCATTATTTTTATGACTACTGTGATGGCTTTGGGACATGTCAGTTTAGTTAGGCTAAGCCACCCTCCCCAGAACTCTAGTCTGTTTCTGGTTAGTGTGGGTCATAAGCTGGATTCTTCCAGAGAATCATAGGTCAGATGGGTGGAAGACAGTGGCCTCTTTGTAGTATGCACACACTTTCTCTGGTGATTCATCCATACTCTAGTCTTAAGTGCTGCAGTATAGGAAATTTGCAGATGAAAAATCTCCTGATCAATTGAGTGTGTCAAGAACAGCTGGACCTGAAATTGCTTTTCCTTTCTATGCATCCTCCTTCCTGCCTGCCTCCCCTGTGGACTTGGGTTTTGACAGTTCCCACAATTACTGAGAATATTGAATAATATTTGAAACAATAATAATTATGAATTTTTAAATTTCTCTTAGTTATTTATGTTTCATCCATCCATACATCTATTCACCCACCAACCTACCAATCAAATAAAATCAAAGGTCTATCTCTCCTACTCTTTGGCTTTGCTGGTTAAACCCTGACTGATGTACCCCCTTTCAGAAGACTTCTATGCCTCCAGTCTTCCTTCTGCAGTTACAGAGTCTTACTTTCACGGGTATTGTGGATACAACGTGGCTTTGACTCCTTCCAACTTCCTGAACTCTTTCTGAACATGCTATATTTTAACGCCTGTCTCTCTTACAATTATCTATTCATCAAGCATTTATTGCATTCCCACTGCAGGCCAGAGATCATCTGGGGGTACAACAAAGAACAAGAGTCACCAGTACCTGCATTCATGGTGGCTAATTCATGGAATCCTAATTCTGAGGCCACATTCCCTATAGGGCATATACCAGTCCTACAGCACTGGACGAGGAAGGCTGTTTGACCCTCAACATCATAGGTGCTGAGGAGGAGCCTTTCTCTGATAGTTAATGAACATTATTTGATGACATGGCTGGACATTAGTTCTACTAACTTCTGGGCACTTAAAACCTAGGCATTCCCTATTATCTTTGCAGCAATTATATGGGGTGAACATGTTCCTTCTCATCTCTCAAGTGACCCAGGAGACTGCACAACATTTTAGTACAGAGCCAAACATTAATCCCAGGTGTGTAAGACCCCAAAGATCATGCTTGTGCCCCAATTTTAAAACACGGCTTGTTCCTCCACAGGGCTTCTAGGAAGTCAGTCAGCTGCCATTCATCTGGGGATCGAGCTCTTTTCAGGTTCTCTTGTCCCTGTGGCTCTAATTCTACCACAATCACCCTGTAGTCCACACAGGTACAAAGAAGACTCTTTTGCTCTTCAAAGGCTCAACAGGCAACTTGCTCAGACAAGAATAAATTAGAATTGTACTGAGAACAATGCTTTCTGTTACCATTCTGGGCTTTCGACCTATGTCAAAACATGAAACCTGGACTGCTCTTCTCTGCCAGGCCTGTGGAACTTGAAGAGCTTTGGAGAGGAGGAAGGGAGGTATCACCATGAACATCCACTATGGGCCAGTCTGCATTGAGATACAATGATTAAGAAACCATAATTGTACACTTATTATGTGGCAGTGCCTTAGCTCTTGACATGTATAAATTAATCTTTTTAACAACATGTATAAGTTAATTATTTTTATCCCCATATTATCGATGAAGAAACACAGTATTTAAGTGTCAATTTTCTTAAGTGTTTAAGCGGCAAAGTTAAGATTTGAACCTGGGCATCTCCTGATTTCAGAGTCTGTGCTTTTATCAAAAGCATGGTGGACCCTTAAAATACTCCCTCTCATTTAATCTTTATAGAACTGTATGACAAGTGTTATCTCAACCCTGCTAGATCACCCACCCCACAAATGCTTTATTCTAATAACTTTGTCAGTCTCTTTCCTTACTCAATATGCTTCTGGAAGGACAGGGCTAAGTTTGTTTTATCCATAGTTGTGTGTCAAGTGCCTAGGCAGTGTCTGGAATAATGACTTAGTAGCCTATAAATAAACATGAAAGAATGAATACATTTGCTCGGCACCTATAATCACAGTGACTAAGGAGGCTGAGGCTGGAAGATAGCAAGTTCAAAGCCAGCCTCACCAACTGAGAGAGGCCCTAAGCAAATTAGTGAGACCCTATCTCAACATAAAAAAAATAAAAAGTGCTGTGGATGTGATTCAGTGGTTAAGTGCCCCTGGGTTCAATCCCCAGTGTAAGGGAAAAAAATATATACACTTTACATATGTGGAACCCAAATAAATCAACCATGCAAGATCCAACAGATAAAGAGAGAGAAAACTAATACTGGAATCCAGATTTCCATTAGGTTGGATCCCAAGCTCTCTTTCTACCACATGTTTCTCCCAGCTTCTTAGAACTGGGCCTATTACATAGTAGGTACTCAATAAATTATGCTATTTAATGAAAGAAGTGGCCTGTTTCCTAATTCTCCTAGCCCTCCATTCCTCCATCCTTTTATCTGAGTTTTTTCTATTTTCCATGATTCCAGTGTAAGACCTGCTGTTCATGTTCACCCTAGCCTGACTCTGTGATCTCCAGCTTTAATGCTAGAGACTCCTGTTTCTATCACCTCCTCCCCAGTCCCTTTGGGAATGCCTGCTGTTGAAGCATGCGCTACTTTTTAAGGTAATGAAGCCTACCAATATTTTCACATTGCATCCCCCCCACCTCTGAAATTGAGAAACATTAAGTGTTGGTTTGCTCTCTTAGAATCTCTATGCTTCTATGTGGAAAAGATTTCCTCAGTTTACTACTAAGGCATCAAAATGGAGAGAGTCTTCGGTTTGAAGAGGTAGGAAGTTATCCCAAGAGAAGTATGGCAGCTTCCTGAGATAAGTAGAGTCATCCCAGTCATGATGTTTTCCAGGGGAGAATCTGGGGCAAATGATAAAGTCATACTAGAAATACTAAGATTCTGGTGGGTTGGAGATCGTTGAATTGCTGAAATGAGCACTAAGAGGTGATGCTTTCCAATGAAATGAGCTATAGATGCCAGTTCTATAAGTCAGATTCCTTCCTTCCTCTCTTCTTGCCTGCATTCCTGCCCTCCTGCCCTCCTGCCTTCTGAGAGAATGTTCCAGCATTGCCATTGGTCCAGCAATATGAAGGTACATATCTTATTTGGGAAATAGTAATGATATCCCATAAGAATGGAAGTAAGTTTAAAGGGGAAAAGATAAGAGATGGAAACTTCTAGGAGGCTAGCTCTCCAGTAGGCCTTGGGGAACCATTGATGAGAGATAAGAAAGGGAGGGGTTATGTTAATTCTCAACTTGTAATTAAATGCTTTGAACATAACTGGGACATGATTGGAGCTCTACACTTTGCTTTTTGTTGGTCCTGAAGTCACATCACAAAGATAGAAGATATTTCCAGTTGTATGTCATAGTATGATTTAGACAAGTCACTTCCCGTTGAGGGGTCCTTAGTTTTTTCAACTCTAAAGGAAGAAAAAGATGCAGAGCAAGGGGACTGGCGGACTTAGCAGCCTGAAGAGTTTGCCTTTGCGGAACTGATTCCAGAGGGTCAACCAGCCTTCGATAGGTTCAATTAGTAAATTACAAAAGATAAATAGAGCAACTTAAAAGATTTTATGTTCCTTATTTAAATTTTACCTGTCTTTACAGCCTGCCCGCAGGCTTTTCATTCAACTCTCTGCCATAAAACAGCCCTGCATGGATGAAGACAAAATAAATCAGAAGTCGTGGGCTTTTAAACTCACCAAATGAAAGCCCCGCACGCACGAGGCTCCCTCCAAATTAATCACCAGATTAAATGCAAGACGTGCACATCCAATCAATAACTTGAGACTAAGATCTCCTGTCTCTGCTTCAGGAAAATTCCACTTCCCTTCAGATATTTTGCTTCAAATGTCAGGAAGTTTCCATTCATCACCTACCCTCAAAAAATGCCACCACTGCCGTCCTTCATATTTCCCTTCTTCATTTGAGAAATGCAGGCACTGTGAAGAGGTAGAGGCAGTTCAGCTTCAAAATAAAGCCAATTCATAAAGAAGCCCAATATTTTGTTCCAGGGTCCCAAAGAGAAGAAGCCCTTGTGCATTTCCTTGGGTGGGCTCCTTGGGGTGCTGGGAAGAACACGGATTTAGGAGTTTGAGAGACAGTGTCGAAATACTTACTTCAGCACCTCTCTGTGATTCATTATTTTTATCTGTGAAACAGAAAAAAAAAAAAAACACCAAAACAAAACACTATACACTTTGGTCTTAACACCAGTGCTTACTATTTCTATAAACTTGGGCAAGTTACATGACCTCTCTGTGCCTGAGCATCTTCATTTGTAAACAAGGTCATGGAGGCCAAATGCCCAGCTTGCTGTCACTCCTCAGACTGGAGTATTTTGTCTCTGCCTCAAGGATCCACCCACCCTCCCTGCTCTTCACAACCTGACCCTGCTGTCACCTCCAGTAACTCCTAGATTGAGCTAGGTCTCTTTTCTGCAGTGCTTTAATAATATTAATGATCATTAAGAAAAAAAACAATGTCAATGATAACATTAAAAGTTAACATTTATTTATCACTACACAGCATATTCTAAATACCTTATTTGAATGAGTTCATTGAGTCCTCATAATGATCCTATTGGTAAGTGTTATGGTCTGCATTTTACAGATGAAGAAATAGACACATGGAGTCTATACTACCTGCCCATGATCTCCTCACTGGTGTCAGATCAGGCTGCTGCAACGACGGACCATAAACCGAGTGGTTTATCAGCAACAAACATTCATTGCCCAGTTCTGGAGGTGGGAAGTCCAAGACCACATTGCCTGAAGAGCTGATCTTTGGGGACGGCTACATGCTCATTGATGGCTGTCTTCACACTGCAACCTTGCAGGATAGAAGAGGCAAGGGATTTCTCTGGGTCTGTTTGATAGGGATGGATCCCATCCACAGGGGACTGTCTTCATGAATACCCACCTTCCAAAGGCCCCACCTCTTGATTTCATCAACTTGGGGTTAGGATTTTGACATATGAATTTTGGAGACACATATATATTATTAAAGACCAGACAATCTGCAGGGGAGCTGCCCTGTCTCCCACAGCACCCTGGCCTTCAATCTTTCTTGACTCTAGGACATGGCACTCCCCCTTGCCTGGCTCTCTACTCCTGTAAATTTCAGACTTCCCTAAAACAGAGACTGAGTGGTCTATACTTTTGTGTTCCCAAAGTTGAACACAGAGTAGCTTCTCCCTGAATGTGAAATGAAATGAAATTTATTTATTCAAAGACAATAGACCATGAGTATTTAACAGCAAGGGCTCTGAATCGAGAAGGTGACTTCCCAGGCCACAATGTAGCCGAACTAGACATCATCTCACACGGAAGATGCTCAGCCAGACTGGGGCAAAGCAAAGGCAAGAACAGTGCAGACAGCAACCAAATTAAAAAGAAAATAAACAAAAAGACCCACAAAAAAATGCCCTTCAAAACCAAGACACTTAAAAACTTCCCATCTCTATGCAAGTGAAACAGCCTCACAGGTGTGCAATACATGTGTTTTGGAATTTGTCATAAAATCTTAGGGAATAGTTCACAGGGTGGTCAGACACAGAGATGCCAAATAAACTACAAAGGAAACTTTTTGTAGCTCTAATTTCAGAGTGCTTGGTTCATGTATATCTAACAAATTCTTGTGTCATTTTCATATAATCTTGTGTTGAAAACTTCCTGAGGTATGGGACTGAGTGGGATCCACTGACTATTGCAAACAAGATTCTGATGGTAATAGTTATGGCATAGAAAAAAAATGAAAGGCCTAAAAACATAGTAAAATGCTCAATTGCACTGCTCATTAGAGAAAGTAAAATGGAGTAGCAAAGTATTTTTTCAATGTTTACAGACATGAACAATCAGCAACATCTAGGTTCAGTGAGACTGTAAGGAAATGGGCATTTGATACTCTGTCAGTGGCATGCAACTTTGGAATCTCCACCCACATCCCCTTTCTAGGATTCTATCACTCAGAAATATCAGCACACATCTGAAAAATATATTTCCAAACATGTTCATTCCAGAACTGTTCCTAGCAGTGAAAAACTGGAAGCTTCTGAAGTAGAGAAATGGCTTAATCTTTTGTGTGTGTGTTTGTGTGTGGTATGTTTTTACAATAGTTAGGGAGCAACAAAAATACATATCATAGGTCTGCATGTATTTACATGGAAAGACCAGACTTTAGCAATTGAAAAATGAACCCTTGACTCCACAATAGGCCTTGGCACTTAGCTCTAGCTCTTTGTCTGCTCTGATGGTTGTTCCTGTGCCACAACAGACACATAACTAAGTGAATAGGAGGGATAACATAGGAAGGGAAGAGGGCAATAGTATATTTTTTTTCTAATTTATATCTGTGGTTTCTTTCCTCCTATCTTCTCCTCTCTTCTTCCTTTCTGTCTTTTCTATTTTTTCTTTATTATGTGATGAGCATATCCTAATCTTCCTTTATTTTCTTTAATATATCTTAGCTGCTACAATAAAAAATACCAAGAAATAAGTGACTTAACCACAATGAACATTCACTTCTTACAGTTTTGAAGGCTGGGAAGCCCACCACCAAGCATCAGCAGATTTGCTCTCTGGTGAGACCTGCTTCCTCATAGATGGCACCTTCTCACTGTGTCCTCAGGTAGCAGAAAGTAGGAAGGAGGCCTCTCTTGCCTTCATCTTTTGCAAGGGCACTGTGCCAATTATGAGGACTCTACCATCATGACTTAATCCAGGCTGTGCCTCTTAAAACCATCATCTTATAGACTAAGATTTCCACATATTAATTTTAAAAGGATGAAAGCATTCAGACCATAGCAATGCAATTATTTTTAGATTGGGTGCTATCGACATTATTTTTGCTTTTTAAAGGTTCTGGTGACTAGTACAAGTAAAGCCCGTCTCTTGATGTGATGAGATGTAATTCAATCTGGGTGAGCTATGTGGCAGGCTGTACTAGATGTCAAACCCCATGCTACTTTAAAGGAAAATGAACAACAACAAAATTCTGCCTAGAAGAGTAGGTAAGGGCAGTTGTCTCTGAAGAGGGAGACCTGAGATTCAGCCTAGACCTTGCCTGGGGCACAGGAGCTCTCCAGAAAAGGGGGCAACCAAGCTTGGGGAGTAAATCTGTGAGGACTGCTGAGAGTCTAGACCTTGGGGGTCTTCCTTAGTGCTCACATGGTTTATTCCATCTTGGGATGGGGCACCAGAGGCACAGTCTAAGCAATAACCCAAGTTTACACTAGTCCAGGAGCAGCGATTATGGAAGGAGGTAAGTAAGTCGGGAGGGATAGTTAGCACATTGTTTTCATCTGATCTGCCATGGAATGTGGCTATAACTCATCTGCATATACAGCTATTGAAGTGGACAAAGGAGACTCAGTCAGTGGAAATTCCTGGGAAACAGTGATGGGGCCCAAATAGGAAATGCCAGCAAGAGAGTTTAACCATGCCAAGTTCAAATACCAGTGTTCAAGCTGTGCTCTTCAAAGAGCGATTACTGCTTGTCAACTGCAGATGAAACTTTTGGCAAGAGGCAAATGGGTAACAAACAGAGTTCCATTGACATGATCCTTTCCAACCCTTTTGTTTGATGTCCTAAGAACCTTTCAGACAGGTAGGATTGCCCTTATTTGTAGATCTTGGAACTGAGACTCAGAAAAGTTTAGCAAATTCTTCAAGGTCATACAGCTAAGGGAGACAGGATGATATCATAAAAAGAAAATCCTTTGCTATTGGAATAATATAGACCTGCTTTAAAATTTTTATTCCATGACTCACTCACTATTTGGGTGACTTTGGGCCATTTGCTTTCTTCACTGAATCCATTTCCCCATCAGTAAAATGTGGATCACTTCATCTAACTTACAGAATTGTTGGAAACATGGAGTGAAATGATGTTGATGACTTCTTATTCATTTTCCCCTTTATCCCTCTTGCCCCTTGAGTATTTGTGACTCAACCCTAATTTTGGGTGGAGGGGGCAGCAAATGTACTCTATAAAAATTAATTTTCCAATGTTCCCTTTACCCAGCGGTGACCACATGACATAGTTTTGGTCAATGAAATCTAAGCAGAAGAAGATCGTGTAGTCCTGAATAAGAAAGCTCAACTTTTTTGGTAAAGTTTCTCTACTCTTCCTTCTTGGAATAGGGAAGAGAGACAGGAGGTGCAGCAGCCATCTTGGCAAAATGGGAAGGCTTGGACTTCCCCTGGTGTTGTTGGACTGCTTTCTCCTGGACTCACTACTTGAGATAAGAACACTCTAACTAGTTTAAGCAGTTTGAAGCTGACCATTTTCTTCACTGATGAATACAGGCTTTGACCTTCCTACATTCTCAATATATACTGGCCATTTCCATTAAGGTAGGTCTCTGAAGTGGAGGAAGAATTGAAGCTCCCATACCCTGCACGTAAAACAGCATTGCTCTGCTTAACTGCCCTGATTTCTCTTCTCTGCCTTGCTCACATCCAGAATTACGAACACAGTCCTCTCCACTTACAGACCAGTTTCAGTCGAAAGGGGATAATGGATATCAAATCCCTGCACTGTGTCTGGCAAACAAGTCTAAAACAATGGATGTTCCTTTTTTGAAGCAGAAGATCCTAAAGAAGCTTCTGAAAATGAGTCTTCCTGGATAATGAACACATGGAAGATTTTAGAGGGCCTCATGGACTTCAAGGTGAAGAGACCCCAGCAGCTGTAGCATGGCATCCACGTGTCCAACTCCTGCCTGGAGCTCTGGTCTACTCTTCCTGAGTCCTTAGATAATTCCCCTTCCCCTTCAATCTCACTGAGATTTTTGTCCCCTTTTTCTGTAGCACTCATCTGGCAGTAGTCGTTGTGTCTGCCTATTCTCTGTTAAGTGAGAATTGCCTTTGACTCCCTGGTAGCCCTGCACAGAGTGGGTACTTAATAAATTACTGTTGAATAACTAAATGACCATTAAGTCAGTACCTTGGAGTCAAGTCACAGAGAGGTTTTAACTTTTTCCCAAACTGAGCATTTTCATGTCTGAGTAGCTTTACACATGTGTTTCCTGTTGCTTTGAATTCTCTTCCCCCATTTATGCCGGCAGGACTCCTGATCACTCATGTGTGCCCATCTCAAACATCTCTTGCAACTCTCTCAGAGGTGCTATGCTTATCTCTACTACAGTACATCATTTTGTATTTCATGATGATTTGTTTCCATGTTTCTCATCCCTACCAGACTGGGGACTCTTCAAAGCATCTCATAATTTGTTCCCTGTCCATTATAGTTAAAATAGATTCTACAACATGGTAGATAATAAGAATTTTGGTGAATTTAGTTACTAAAAATTTTGGCTTTGACTTAATTACCATCCTTAACCCTGTAATGAGAGTCATAACATCAGGTGTAGGCATTTGATGTCGACCAAGCATTTTTATTGTTCATGCAGCTTCCAGAATAAGTATGAAACATGCCTTCAAAGAGTTAGACTTCCTTGTGGAGACACACCATGCTTACATGGATGTTTTAGAGATCAGTAGAAGTTGAGGTTATGGTTCTCTCATATGAGGCCTCCTGGAGTGACTGACTAGCAATGCATCATGGCTCTAAGAATTTTGGGGAGGCCCAGTGACCCTCTGCTACTTCTTCCAAAGATGCTAGAGCCTGACACAAGCTAGCCCAATCAGATTCTCTCTAACAGTAATAGAGATTTTGGAATGGATTGCAGAGGAGACGGGGAATTGTTGAAGGTGACTCACGTTTGTGGCAATCCTCCAGGGAGAAAGGACATGAAGAGCTTTGAGTTACCAGAACTGCCCAAGGTTCTCCTATCTTGGTAGTTCAGCATTTCCTTTGATTCTCTGAGACATCCCCAGCATCCTTCCAATAAATTTCCCTTTTCCTTAAGCTAAAGTCCATTTCAGATGCTTATAATTAAAAAAAACAAATCAAAACCAATACAACCACATGCCAAAAGAATTTCCTGTTTAGTCCCTGTTATGGTTTAGAAATGAGGTGTCCCCCAAAAGCTCATGTATGAGGTAATGCAAGAAAGCTTAGAGGTGAAATGAGGGGGTTAGGAGACCCTTTGCTTAATGAGTACATGAATCCACTGACAGGGATTAACTGGGTGGTAACTGTAGGTAAGTAGGATATGGCTGGAGAGGTGGATCACTGAAGGCCTGCCTTTGGAGTTGACATTTTGCCTTTGGTGAGTGGAGCTCTCTCTACCTCCTGAATGTCATGTCCTGAGCTGCTTTCCTCGGCCATGTCTTTCTACACCTTGAGCCTAGAGCAATGGAGTTGGCCATCTATGGACTGAGACTTCTGAAACTCTGAGCCCCAAATACATTTTTCCTCTTCTGTGTTGTTCTTGTCAGATCTTTTGGCCATAGAGATGAAAAAGTTGCCTAAAACAGGCACTGAATTTTTCTATGATTTGTATCAGCTGCTGGTGACAGAAAAATCGAAAAAAAAGAGTGGCTTAAAAATGATAATCAATTCTATTTCTCTATAGTGAATATAGCAACCAGACATGGTTGCCTGGTCCTCAGAGATCTGGGTTCCCTCTACTACATTGCCCCACCACCAATCTTGGTCTATGATTTCTATCTCATGGACCAAGATGGCTGCTCATTTCCAGTTGTCCGGCTACTAATCTAGCCTACAGGAAGGAGGCAGACACACTTCACCCTTTAAAAATCTGTCCTCCCAAATTAAGCACACCATTTCTGCATACATTTCAAATGCAATTAGGTAACTCCCACATGTCAACGGTCTTCCACTTGCCTCCCCAGTCCCATTGTTTATTCCTCTTCATCTGCCCTCTGCCTTGGAAGGCTGGACTTTGTGGATTCTATCAATGGGGTATTGTGTCCTCTGGCTTCTGTGATCCTAGCTCAGACAATAGGGGATCTAGGAAAAGATGAGACAATGCACAGAGTGAAGTCAAGGCATTCATTTCCATTGATCCCTTCCTTCAAATGACATTGGGCCAGCTCTGTCCATCAACTCAAGGCTACTGATTCTTGCAAAAGGATTGACACTACCTGACTCTCTCTTTCCACATCTGGTAACTGCTACTTCCTTTGATTTTATTAGGCCTTAAAGGAGGTAATAGCTGATATGAGCTCTATTTATGAAAGTCTCTCTTATCCCAAAAGAAGAGAAGAGCCAATGTCATGGGACAGTGACCTTTTGCTAAAGTCCCAGTGGTCCTTTTTGATCCCTTTGCCTATTTCTTATGTCCATTGTTTACAGGTTAAACTTTGGATACCCTCTTGTTAATATCCATAATGTAAGTAAGTCACCATCTTCTTACCTAATACAAGGCTGTTATTCACTCAAAAAAATGTCCACTTCTTTTTTTTAACTCTGATCTCCAAGTATTATTTCTTTAGGTTTTTGTGTTTTTGTTTTTGGTGCCAGGGATTGAATTAGGCCTTGAGCCTGCTCAGCACACTCTATATACTGAGCTGTGCACTCAGACCTTATTTTTTCAGTTTTAGATTTCCGTTTTTCCATGAATTATAAAAGAAGTATGGCAGTACTATTTTCAATCTTGGGGTGTAGGTCCCAGAGTACACACTGCAGTGTGACAGATCCAAGAAAGGACCTGACCTAGGGACTCAAGAAGAACCAGGACAGCAGCTCTGAGTATTGGTTCACACAGATTCTGAATGTTAGAACAGGCAAGAGACAGAAGGCAAATAAGTCTCAAGCACCCAGAGGAAGTGCCTAGGCTCAGGCAAGTAGGGGCCTGGCATCACAAATATAGAGAGACAATTTTCAATCCAAACAGAAACCAGGAAATGTTCTGTCCCTTATTGGAGTATTCCAGTTCACCCAGTCAAAACCTAGCCTCTGTCTATGACTTCTAATTCTTGCTTAATTTCCAAATCCTAACTAGTCTTCAAGTTCAGATGATTTTGCCTTGTAAATATCTCTCCTTCCTCTACTTGTTAAGGTTCTCATTTCCAATAACATAACTCAAGCTCAAATCATCTTTTGCTCGTATTAATATACAGCTTCTTGCTGAATCATTACTTTCCCCTAGAGACTCATTTTCCAAACTGCAACCCAAGGCTGTGTGTGTCTGTGTGTGTGTATTACTGGGGGATTGAAACCAAGGGTGCTCTATCACTGAGTTATATCCCCTCTTTTTATTTTAGTTGGATCCAGGGGTTTTTTTCTAAATTGCTGAGGCTGGCCTCAAAAATTGCTATCCTTCTGTCTCATCCTCCTGAGTAACTGGCATTATAGGCATGCACCAATGTGCCTAGCAACATGGTATTTTAAAAAATACCAACTATATTGTGTACAAATAAAAATATAATCCAGAATTTTCATTGGATACCATGATGGGGTGACAAGATCCAGACATACTCTTCAAAATCAACAAGATTATGAGCCACTGTTTTCAGACATTGGACAACAGACAGTACAATATTGTGATTCCTAAGAGAAGGGAATGCGTGAGGTCAGCCCCTTGGCCTTCTGCCTGGAATCTCATTTTGGACCCTATCGCAGGGTGAGGGAGCCTATTCACAGCACAGTGATGCAAACAAATGGAGAAGACAGAGTGGAGTTCTGGAAGGCTCAGGTGAGTCCAAATTGCAGAGTTTCAGAGAGGAGAGCTACATGGAGAAGGTACTATAGATTCCTTGATGGATGTCTAGTCACATGTGCCTTGGGTAAAACGTCATTCAGCCAGGTCACGGAGAACCAGGGAGCTGTAGGCTGAGCACTTCTCAGAACTCAGAGTTGGTTGACATTTCAACTCTAACCAGTAAGAGTGGAAGGTCCTCATGGATGAATTAGACAAGGAGACCACAAAGGGGTCAAGTGCTAGTCATGGGGTTAAATTATCCCTAGAGGAAAGCCTTCTTTGGAATTGTCCTAAAAATCTCAAAAACAAGTCTCAAAGAATTACACCAATCAGCAGAACATCTATCTGTCAGAACAGAAGCTTAGTATTCTTTAAAGGACCATAAAGGGACCAGGGTTGTGGCTCAGTAGGGTGCTTGTATTGCATGCCTGAGGTCCTAGGTTCGATCCTCAGCACCACATTAAAAAAAATAATAAAGAAAAATAAAGATTTTTTTTAAAAAAGAATTATCTCTTTAAAGGACAATAAAATCCAATATTCAGCACCCAATAAAATAGTTGCTGGACATGGCAAGAAGTAAGCAAATGTGATCTATAATCAAGAAAAAGTCAGCCAATAGAAACAGATCCAGGAGTGACAGAGATGATAGAATTCGCTGGGTACAGAGGCCACTTGGGAGGCTGAGACAAGAGGTTCACAAGTTCAAAGCCAGCCTCAGCAGTTCAGTGAGGCCTGGAGCAACATAGCAAGATCCTGTCTCAAAACAAAAAGGGCTGGCATTGTGGCCCAGTGGTTAAACACTCCTGGGTTCAATCTCTGGTACAAAATAAAGAAACAACAACAACAAACTTTATAAGAACAGAAGGTAGGTCAAATACTACATGTTGTAGTTTGCTTACCATTTCCCTAGAGCAATCACTAAATATTAGTTAAAATTAA
Source organism: Urocitellus parryii (assembly GCF_045843805.1). NCBI lineage: Eukaryota > Metazoa > Chordata > Mammalia > Rodentia > Sciuridae > Urocitellus > Urocitellus parryii. Next base: position 41,552,334 of record NC_135541.1, on the reverse strand, counting down.
ATTAAATTGTAGACTAAAAACCCAGTAGTAGAGATAAACTAATAAAAAAAAAGTCAATTCAGAGGAAAACAAAAAAGGAAAACGGGCAGATGAGACAGAGAACAAATAGCAGGGTGGTACTGAAGCACCACAATATTGCTAAATACATTGAATGTAAGTACCACACAACACTGGTGGATTGAGGCAGCAGATATTGCTGAATATATTAAACATAAGCACCACAATATTGGTAAGTTCAATAAAATTTAGTTGAAAAATTCCAATTAAAAGGGAGATCTTGTAAAACTAAATGTTGGAAAAGCAAGACTCAACAACAGGTAATACCGTGAAAACACAAATGGTAAGAAAGGTGGAGTGGCTACAGTAATACCCAAATGAACTTCAGCATGAAGGATACCGGCAGAGACAGGGAGAGATGCTTCATTGTGATAATTCATCAAAAATTAGATCACAAGACTCAGTAATTGTAAACACCCGCCCCAGAGCTTCAAAATTCATGAAAGAAAAACTGACTGAAAAGAAAGAAGACATAGACAAATCTACAGTACTGTGCGAAAGATCCTGATACTTCTTTCCCCAATAACCGATATAACAAGTATAAAGAAAATCAGCAAAAAATAGAGCAGACTGGAACAAAGGTGCCAACTCATGGGGCACTATTGATATTTACAGCACATTCCACCCACATCAGGACACACTTTGATTTCCAGTGCATATGGAATATTTGAAGAGTGTCACATGCAAGTCCTAAGAAAAAGTCTCAGTAAATGTAAAGATAATATCATCATGTAGACTGTGGTCTTTGACCACAATAAAAATAAATTTAGAAATTCTATTTTTAGACACATGTCTGGAAAATACTCAGATATTTGGAAATTAAATAAGAGTTCTAAATAACTCATGATCAGAAAATAAATCACGTAAGATCCTGGAAAATGTACTGTAGTGAAGGAAAATGAAAGTGAAGGAAAATGAGATGAAGGAAAAGCAGTGGTCAAGGGAAAACTACAGCTTTCAATGCTTATATTAAAATCAGTATACTATGGTGATGCAGCTACATCAATGTTTATAGCAGCTCAATTCACAGTAGCTAAACTAAGGAACCAACCTAGGTATCCTTCAACAGATGAACAGATAAAGAAAATGTGGTATATGTACACAGTGGAATATTACTTAGTCTTAAAGAAGAATGAAAGTATGACATTTGAAGGTAAATGGTTGGAACTAGAGAATATCATGCTAAGTGAAATAAGCCAGTCCCCAAAACACAAAAGCTGAATGTTTCCTCTGATAAGTGGCTGCTGATCCATAGTGGGAGAGGGGGTAGGGGAGAATGAAGGATCTTTGGTTTGTGTAGAGGGGATTGAAGAGGGGGTGGTGTTGTGGGGATAGGAAGGACAGTAGAAAGAGACAGACATTATTACCCTACATACATGTATGATGACACTATTGTAGTGACTCTGCACCATGTACATGCATAGGAATGAGAAGTTGTGCTCCATTTGTGTACAATGTGTCAAAACACATTCTACTGTAAAATTTAAATAGAAAAAATATTTATTTAAATAGAAAAAAAAGAAAATTAGAAATGACAAATCATTTTTGTCTAAACCTCCAAAAGCAGTGACCCATCTTAAGCTAGAGATGAAGACTAAACTCCAATGTGTGAAAGTAAGGAAATAAAAACATATAAGAATAGAAATCAATAAAATAGGAAATAGAAAAACCATCATAGAGAAAATCAAAGAATCCAAAAGCTGACTTTAAAAAAAGATGAATAAATTGATAAATCTCTGATAAAATCACCAAATAGAAGAGAGAAATGACATAAATATCCAATATCAGAGCAAATGAGGGGTCATCTTTAAAATTCCTGCTGCAATTAAAACAACAGTAAGGTATACTATAAATAATCTTATGCCAAAAACTCAACAATTTACATAAAATGAACAAATTCATTGAAAGTCTCTAATTAACAAATCTGATTCCAGAAGAAATAGAAAATATGCATTTCCCTAAAAATCTGTTATAGAATTTGCTATATTGATTTTTTTCATAAATTGAAAACAAGGACTTCCAAAATAGATTATATGAAACTATTAAGGAAGAAATAGTATCAAATCCTCTGAGAGAACTCAGAGAAGAGTGGAGAAAGGACAACTCATTTCATGAGTCTTCCCCTGCTATTAAATATAAACTATATATTGATATCCTTCATGAACAGATATAAAAATTCTCCTAAAACATAGCAAAGAAAATTTAGAAACATATGAAAGGGTACTAGACCATATCCAAGTCAGGTTTATTCCTGGAACACAAGGTTGGCTTAATATTTAAAAATCAGTCAATGCAATTTTATATTTTAATAGGAAGAAAAGAGAAAAAATAAAGTGAATGGATGCAGGAAAAGATCTTACAAAAATTAGTATCTATTCATTTTTTTTTAAAATTGCTTAACAACCTAATAATAATAGAAAGTTCTTCAGTCTAAAAGTATCTATGAGAAACTCAACAGCCAACATACAAAATGATAAATGCCTTCTTCCTGAGACAACTTTTAACATATCAGATCACACATACACACACAATGTTTAAAATGGACAACAAGTCAAATGTAAGAACTAAAATATCAATTTCCAGGAGAAAACATAGAACAAAATGTTTCCAACTCTTATGTTAGCATTTATTTCAATAGGACACATACGATATGGAAAAAATTCAAAAAATTTGACAGTCAGAATTTAAAATTGCTCTTTCGGAGATAGCATCAAAAGAATAGTAAGGCCTTCCATAGACTGGCGAAAATATTTGGCATAGAAAAATCTGACAAAAGACAAATATCCAAAGTATATAAAGAGCTCTTACAAGTTGAAAGATTTTTTTTTTTTGTTCTATTTTTGGTATCAGGGATTGAACCCAGAAGCACTGAATCACTGAGTCACATCCCAGCCTTTTTTATTTTTTTATTATTTTTGAGACAGGGTCTTGCTAAGTTTCTTAAGTCCCTGATAAATTGCTGAGGCCGGCCTCAAACTTGTGATCCTCCTTCCTTAGCTCCCAAGTTTCTGGAATTACAGGCCTGAACCACTGCCTCTGGCAAAAGAAGATTTTTAAAAACTTTAAAAATCAGGCAAAAACTTATAATAGATATTTTCCAAAAGAAGATATAGGAATGGCAGATAAATGTGAGAAGATGTTCAATATTATCAGTCATCAAGGAAATGAAAATTGAAGCTATAGTGAGAGACCAGGATACAGCCTTAAAATGGGTGAAGTTAGACTGATGATGCCAAGTATTGCCAAGGATGTGAAGTAAATAAACTCCTCATGTGTTACAGGTAGTCACAAAAACACCACCACTCTGGAAAAGAGGCACTTTATAAATACATACTTACTTACAATCCAGGTGATATCTTCTACTTCAAGGTATGTACATGAGAGAAATGAAAAAAAAATATGTCTGCATAAAGATGTGAATACAAATGTTTATAACAGCTTTATTGATACAGTTCCAAAAGGAGAAACAACCAAGCAACCACCAGCAGGTGAATGGATAAACACATTTTGGCAAATCCATCCAACAAAATGCTACTCATCAAAACAGTTGGCCAACTGAAAAATGTAACTATACACAGGAACTTAAAAATATCATTGTATTTAAAGGATTTATCTGATAAAATTCCATTTAATATGAAACCCTGGAAGAGACAAATCTAATCTAAATTGACAAGAAAAAAATTGTGGAGCAGATTCTTACAACTGGACATGTTTGAGATTGATTGACTGGAAGAATAGAAGAAAGCCTTCTGTGACCACAGTGGTGGTCACATGGGTGTATACATTTGTCTAAACTGATTGAACCATATGGTCAAATGGGAGTATTCTATTGTATGTACAGGATATTCCACAAACCCCAGGCTTTCAAAGTCTTCCCAAAAGTTGCCAAGGAAGCGCCCTCAAGTTTCTCTGGGTTGTTAGGTGAATTCCTCCTCTGCACTCACATTTACTTAGTCTCTCAACCTTGCTCCCAGGCGCTGTCCTGGTTCTCTGTAGTGTGTATCACTGGAAACTCTCAGCATGCAACTTTGTCCTTGATCTCCCTATAGACTACAGCACGTGTTCTCTATGGAACATTTTACTAAAGGTTTGGTGGTGAAGAAGGGAAATCACATCACAAAAGAAGAAATGATGAAGACTAAATGTCAGACATTTAGATGTTCACAGGCATCAATGTGCTCCTGCTTCCAGAGTTCTGGACCATGTAACTTCTCTTCCTAATTCAAGGACTCAAGACGCTAACAGTGGTGGTAGTGGGGTGCAGGGAGTAGACTGATGGTGGAAAATCCCTGCAGGCCTATTTTATTGTAAAAATAGAAAAGTATAAACTCTCATCCTTTTAGGATGATAGCACTTACCTTTGCAGGGTCCCAAAAGCCAATTAAAGTAACTTCTCACACAAAAGAGCAATTACTTCCCCAAAGGATACTTTCTTAGATGAGTGTTTTTCACCTGGGACTCTTTTTAAAAATGCAAACTACTGTGGCTATACCAGTGTAAGAATTGAATTGAATAAGAAGTTCTTGGTCAGAGACCTAGAAATCTGCATTTCGACCAGCACAACACCTCAGCAAACCCCCCCCGCCCCCATCTTGAATTCTTAGGCAGTTCAAAACAGCAGAAGTTCCTGTTTTGTGATTAATAAATTCTTCAAGACTTCTTACCAGCAGTTTAGGTGTCTCACTCTCAATTTTATTAGTTGACATTCAAGTTCTGTGTACAGGAATAGGACCTTCACTCAATTTCCATGCCCACAATCCACCTTTGGATCACAGGAAAGTTTTTGGACTTTCTACCTCACAGGTGGTTCCTCACGAGGTTCCCAGATCGTATTTAAGGCTGCAGTGCAGGAAACATAATTCCATAATGCTATGTCTGTCTGTAGCTCCTTAAAGCACAAAGTCACCCCAAACCATTATAGCTATTCCTAACCACAGATTACTGTAGACTGCTCATGCTACCAGGAAGTTTTATGGTCAGCTCTGAAAACATACATTGCCCTTTGGGATCTTTTGATTGGCAAGATCAAGTTAAAGTTGTTAGATGATGTTCTGGAAAAGCAGTTTATCTATTAATGTTGGCAATTCTTAATAGAATCCTGTGTTCGCTCTCCTCCTCCTCCTCCTTCTTGTTCTTCTTCCTCTTCTTCCCCCTCCCCCACCTTCCCTCCTTCACCTTCTTCTCCTTCTCCTCTTAGTTGTCATCGTCATCGTCGTCCTCCTCCTCCTCCTCCTCCCCCTCCTCCTCCTCCTCCTTCTTCAGATTGAACCCAGATGTGCTTTACCATTGAGCCACATCCCCAGCTCTTTTTATTTTTTATTTTAAGACAGGATCTTGATAAGTTACTTAGGGCCTTGTTAAGTTGCTGAGGCTGGTGTTGAACTTAGGATCCTCCTGCCTTAGCCTCCTGAGTCACTGAGATTACAGGCATGGGCCACCATGCTTGGCTTATTTTAAAAGTGTGGGTACTGAGGCAGAGGTGTTATAATCATACACCGAGGGCCAGGAGGTCCAGCTCCAAAGTCCTTATGCCTGTGATGTTACCCTCATTCCACAAACACTTGCTATGTGTCTGCAGTGTGTGCCAGGCCCTGCGATAGGTTCTGGGGATATGGCAGTGAGCAAGAGACACAAAGATCCCTGCCCTGACAGAGCCCACATTTTATTTCAGATTTATCTTGTGAGTTTGTGATCATTTACCTAACTGATCTCTATTGCAGGATGTTTAAACTATTTCTAACTTGTCTTTAAAAATAACCCTATGAAGGACAGTATTCTGATTTATACATCTATATCCTCATCTGTCTGTTTCATCAATAAAGTTTCCAGAATGGGAATCACAAAGTTCAATGGTAGGACAATTCATTCAAGTTCATTAGTCGTATTGCTAAATAACTCCCAGGATATAACAATTTACACTCCTACCAACCTCAGCAGTCCCTGAAAATGTCCATTTCACCACACCCTTGACCAAATCAAATGTTTTTTCTCTGTCTTTAATTCTTGCTTATCTGATAGGCATCAAGCTCATAGATCTGTAACAACAAATACCATACCAATTTAGTTTTATTTTAAAAATATGAATTCACTGATTCAAAATAGTTGAAAAATAACAAATTGTTTTAAAAACACCTCATCTCTCTTCATAATCAAAGAGAAAAAAATCAATACTGAAAAAAATCATATGCTTCCCAGTAATATGAATATCTTTGCTAAGCTATCGATTTTTTTTCTGAGAAACACATCTGATATTAAAAGAGTATTTATTGACATATAAATCTTTCTGTGGAGTGGCTTATGTATGTTCCCAAATCTGTGACCATGGTGCCTGTGAGCAATTGGTCTCTTTGTGAGGTTTTAACTTGCCCATCCCTGAAGGAATCCAAAGCTTCACCTTCATGCCAGAATCACATTCGAACAGGTTCATTTTTGCGCTACCTCTCTTAATTAGATGAGATTTCTCCTCTTCTTGGGATTTCTGGAACACATATCACATGCCTTTGTCATTATGCTTCATGAACTCAGTCATATTAAGTGTGTATGGAAAAGTAAAGTTAATGGCAACTGCTGGATAGATCTGTGGAGAGAATTAAATGAATCAATGCACATAAAGCACTTAGCACAGTGCCTATCATAGAAAGACCCTCAACACACATTTGACCAATAAAGGAATAAATAGCCAACACACAATAAATCTCAGATGCTGCCAACTGTTAGCAAATAGTTCTCAAGCCTTACTGTATGTAAGATTGATTATGGAAACCTGTAAAAACACAGACCATGGAGTCCTGCCTCCAGCAACTGTGATTCCTTAAGTATGGGGCAGAGGTGTTCCAGATCCTACAGGTAGCTTAGAGAACCACTGGGTAGCCTACGAGTCGGGCATGTAGCAGGTGCTCAAGGAGAGTAACTTGAATTGTTGCTTCCATTCCTGTCAATACAAAGCAAACAGAATGATGGTTTAAACTTGTATCTGGAACCTTGCCCTTCCTCAGAGATGATCGCAAAAGTATTTCCACCCTTGTCCTGGAGCAGCATGTCCCCAAGTGTCACATTCTTCTGTGTCCACCTCAGCAATACCAAATTTTCAGCAATTTACACCCGTTGCTTTATCTGATTTAATTCTCATAATATCTCCATGATAGGGGGAAATGAGGTCTAGAAAGCTTATTACCTGTCTGAAGTCACACAGCAATTGACAGTGTGGGTTTCACACAGGGTGTCTTCCCTACAGCTCACCAGTGGGATGAAGGAAAGGAACTGAGAAGCATCACTCTTGGTTGGCTCTGCTGGAGCAGGTGAGGTGCAGAATCCAGTGTTCCTGTGTGTGTGCATGCATGTTGCCAGCAAATTCCTGATTATAGGTAATCATATAAAACACAGGAGATATTTTCCCTTGTACGTAGATACTCTAAATGTAGGAGAGTAAATCACCCTGACTTCATTCCTAACCAATTGGCCCCTGCCAGTTTGCACACTACACAAACATAGAATGACTCAAAGAACCCTCAGGCGGTGGGTGGGTTAAAAATCAATGAAATAATAATAATTTTCATAAATGGGAACTCCCCAGCTTCCCACTTGGCTGTTCAGTTAATCGTGAGTCATGAATTTTCTTTTTAGGGTAATATTTACCATACAGCATGGCTGGTGATAGGGAATACGTAATATCCATTTATCTGATGGGAAACATATTCTTAAATCATTACTCAGTGATAGATTTACCTGATAAATAATCCCTAGGATTAAATAAAAACGTTAGGGGTTTGGGACGGATTACAGGGAATAACAAGGTGAATAGGAAGAAACTATAGTTTGAGTATAAATAAAAAGGGTTTTGGTCTAGAGATGGACCCTGAAATAATCCCTCCTGTGATAATTAGAACAGAGAAGCCAGAGAAAGAGACAGAGGCAGGGACAAAGACGATGCAAGGGAGAAGGAGGGAATGAGGATGAATGTCAGGAAAGGTGGTTAACGTAATAGGCACCTGTATTGTGCTGTTAGCAGGTGCAGGTGCTGAGCTGGTTATTGCAATGCATCTTCATGGGTATCTCATGAGAACCCTGGGGTCACTCCCACTATCATCCCATTTCTCAGGCTCCAGGTAGTAAAGCAGTTAAGAGCACTAGAGCCAGTACCCAACTTTTCAACCCAGTTGTCTCTGTCCTAGTTGTGAAACCTGAATGCATCTGTACTTTTGCCCACCTTAGAGGGCACTGTCAAGCTCATCTTGTCCAAATGTTGCCAAGGTCACAGTGTTACGGTGCTACTTACTTTCACAGTTGCAAGCAGTGACTCCCAACTAACCTCAGAGGTTCCTCCAGGAGCCCCAAGTTCAACAGTTCAGTGATTCTCCAGTTCTGCAAACTCTCCACCTTCTTTCTCAAGAGCAGATTATATTAATTTTTCTTTGAGTTCCAGGTTATCTCATTCCATCTTCCTGACTGCTCTGTGAGGTAGGTATTCAAATCTGAATTTTACAGATAGGAAAACTGAGGCTGAGCAAGGTCGACTTCTTGTCCAACGACAAGGCTATCTAATCCCTAAGCTCTGTTCTCTTTAAGGTCCAGCAAGTGTGAAAATTCAGATCTCTGCTAGGGAAGAAAGAACATGATGAGTTCTCTGTAAGACAGGAGGAGATCCAAAAGAGGGAGAGATGACATCTGACTGCCAGGATCTAAAAAGCTTCATAGAGTAAGAGAACAGAAGCAGAGACCTGGAAAGTGGGGGAGGGTGAGTAGGGCAAAAGAGAAGATTGCACATGTTGGTTGCAAAAATGCACAATGTCAAAAGTGGGAAGTCTTGGACTACGTCATTGATTTACTTTGCCTGGGACATCTTGCAGGAATGAGGGGAAAGGAAAGGCCAGATTATGGAGCACCTTGAGGGTTTACACTGAGGAGTTTAGACCAAGAAGCACTGGGGAGCCCTGGGTGGACTTGGAGCAGTGGCTAGTCCTAGTGAGCAGCCCCACAGAGACACAAGCTCTCCTCATGCCCCACCCTCCTCCTCCTGTTCTTCCAGAGCCTTTCTGCCATTGACAAGCTTTAGGGGTGGCAAAGAGGCAGCCCTCTGTTGTAGAAAATATGTGGGCTTTGGAGATTAATTCCTGCTAGAGCAAGGAGAATTGAGAATCATTCCTTAAGAAGGGGGCATTTGACCAGAAGGGCAGATGAGGTGTCAGCACTCAGGAATGATAACAAACACCAAAGAGAAACCAAGGATGGATAAACCAGGGAGTGCAGAGGGACCAAGGCAGGGGGTTGACAGGTGCATTTATCCTTTCTGAAAAGGAAAGTTTATCGAGGTGAGGTGGGGAGAAGGAATAGAGCGGGAATAGATTAAGTATAGATTTTTGGCACATGTCTAACTAAGGAGTCCTTTTCTACTCTGAAACACAAAGGAGTCCTGGAGGGATTTTGAGCAAGGGAGTGATATTGCACTTTGGACAATATCTGCAACATGGGTCAGGGAGAGGGGAGGAGAGACTTGAGACACACCAGAGATCCGACCCATCACTTCAGGCAAACTGGGGAATGGAGAGTCCTTCTACCTTGGGCATCAGCAATAGGGTGGCCTGGTTGTTAAGACATGCTCTTGTCGTTGTCATTATCATCATTGTCCTCGATCTCTTCTTTTTCCTGTTCTTCCTCCTCATTCTCCTTCCCCCTTTCCCTTCTCCTCCTCCTATTCTTTCTGTTTTTCCTCCTCTTCCTCCTTCCTTTTCTCCTTCCTGTTCTTTCTCCTTCTTCTCTGCATCCTTCTCCATCTTCTTGCTGCTCTTTCTCTTCTTTCTTTGTCTTCCTCCTTCTCTTCTAAATTACTCACCTCTCCATAGAGGATTCAGGTTTACTTTCCCAATCATCTTCTTATTTGGTTCGGACTTTTTTTTTTTTTTTTCAAATTTGTAAGAATTAGAATTGGACTCTGGTGGAAGTAACAGATAACCCCGAATAACAGTATAACTTCTTTCTCTGTCACTTCGTGTGTCTAGCAGGACCTAGCGTTGCTGACAGCTCCCTGATAGACCCAGACTCTTTCTAGCTTACTGCTCTGCCATTCTTAGCTCATGGCTTCCACCTTGTACTTGAAGTTGCTCAAACTTTATTATATCTGTTTTTCATAAAGCAGGATGACAGAATGGTGGGTGGAGACACACACCCTCTATAAGGTCTTTGCTTAGCAGCTGGATGGCCATCTTAAGTGACAACAGCCATTTTAAGGGAAAAGTTTTGCTTTCCCACCTAAGGGCATCTCTGCGAAAGGCTCACCACTCCCTCATACCAACCCAACCCCTAACCACCAGCATTAGGACCTGTTCTGCTCTAATTCCTGAGCCTCCCCCATAGAAGTCCCAGAACTCAAGCCTGTTTTGCCTCTCTCTCCTATAGAGAGATGGCCTTTATTTGTCAGCTCTGACAAATAAACTCTTGTGTGTATCTCTGCCTGATATCCATCTTTCATTTCTTGCTTACCCGTCTCTTGTTCCTTGCTTTTCCTTCACCCTCCACTTTAAGGACATTTCTTAGAGTTTGCACACTTAGTTCTCCTTACTCCCAACCTCACATTGTCATATCTAGGAGCCAAAGAAACTGGCAAATGAGGGCTTTCATTTGGCTCACCATGTCCTGCAACTGACATCTGCTAGTGTGGCAAAGAGAAAACCACTCCCTGATCTCTGGTTCTGAAGATCATGCAGAGGAAATTAATTGCCTCACTGGCGAAGGCCATTCCTAGCAAACAGTTTCTCACCCCTGCCTAGGCAGGCCTGTGTTGGATGCTCAGGAGGTGGGAAAACATTAAATGTGATATCTCCCCTCAAGATACTTAAATGCTTGCAACTGTAGAATCTCAGAGCTGGAAGGGACACAGAGATAGTCTAGTCTAGTCCTCTCAGCAGCTGACTCACCTTCAAGTTGTGCTTGCACATCACCAACAATGGTGGTGGCCCTCCAAGGCAACTTGACTGTGAGTCAACAGCTTTTGTTGCTTACACTAAGTGACATCTTACATCCCCTAACTTTTCCCTAGCCTCTCTGGTTTATCAGGAAGAGGTTTTGCTTATTCTTCATTCTATGAAATAACCCATTTGTTATGTGAAGGAGCTCTGTAATCTGTTTGTCCATCTCTCAGCCCCCTCCTTTCCCAACCAGTTTCCTCCTTTCTCCAGGGGGGTGTGTTACGTATTAAACTCACAAATTTTTGGAATTGTCAGGCCTGGCTCTGATACTTACTAACTTTGTGACCTTGAGTGACTGATGTTCTCTGAGCGTTCATTTTTCATTAGTAAAATGAGGCTAATGTTATCCACTGCATGAGGTTATGATGAGGTTTAAATGAGCTAATGAATGTAAAACACAGAGCCTGACACCAAATATAACATTTACTATTATTACTAATATATTTATAATTAATAATAATAAAACATCCTCTTTCCTTCTGGATACATTATGATAAGATATCCGATTAATAAAAGAAACTTTTAACATTCAGGGAGAGATTAGTATTAAAACACTACCTACAATTGTGACCAGGAGTCCCAATTTGTATTCTCTTTGACAGTTTCTCTGGGTTGCTCCTGCTCTCCACAGAAATTTATCTCCTGGGGTCTTTAGTTTGCTGCCTCCATTTGTCCACTGCCTCCTGGGAAGGTGCCTCTGTTACAAAGGATATTGACATTCCTTGGGCTGATTTGCTGTTGTTGTTAGCAGAAACAGATACCAAAAAAAAAATGCAAATAAACAAACTTGGAAGAATTCAGATACTGTTTGCATTGTATAGAGAAAGGAGTAGAAAAGAGTCAGGAAACCTGGGATTCTGAATCCGACCTATCCACTGACTGGGTAGCCAGGGATCTTTAAAGTGTTCTGTGGGTCTCTAATTTTTGAGAAGCTATTCAATCAAGGCATCCTGGTCCCAGAGAAGGGATGTTCCATGGCCTTGATTGTCCTGGAATCTCTTTCTCCCCAACTAGGGCTGGTCCAGGTGGGACCAGCATCTGGGTGGAGGCTGGGTGCAAGCCCAGACAGCCCTGCATACTCTATGAGCCAAGCATAGCCTGCCTGCTACCAGGGTGTGATTGTTCTTGTGATTTGGCAGCACCCAGCAAACGTGTTCCATCAAGGCTGACCTAAAAATAGTTTTTATGCATAGGGCCCAGAAAAATCAGCAGCCCAGCACACAGGAGGTTGGCCAACAAGGCAAAACCAGGCTGCCACCATAAGTCTAGAAGCACAATAGCCAAAATGATAAGGTCTGGCTTGTTTTCCCACATGCATCTTCTATATTCACCCTTCCCCTGCATCTCTACACCTCTCACATCAGGGCCAGTCTCTTCTCACTCCCTGTCCTCCCTCTCTTCTATTTCTGGATACACTGACTTTTGCAGAAGTACTAAATGTGGGAATGGTATCCCTCCTTCTAATCCCTGCTTTTTATGAGTATTAAAAGCAGCAAGTAGCTAAAGCAGAGGTTCTGCAAATTTGTCATGTATCACAATCACCTGGGTGGAGGGAGCTTGCTAAAACAGTCATGACTGGACCTCATCGCCCAGTTTCTGATTTGGTAGGTCTGGAGAGCATTGCCTTCCTAACAAGTTCCCAGGGGGTGCCAATGCTGCTGGTCCAGGAACCACATGGTGAGGACCCCTGGGGGGAGCAGAAGTATGTGAGTTCTGGAGTCAGATCTTGAGGGCACCCCTTGGGGCTCTGCCCCTTCCAACAGAGTGACTTTTGGCAAATTCCTTTTTGAACCTTATCAGGAAAACAGGGGAATCATAATTCTTACTTTACAGTGTTGATGTGAGGATTAAGTGAGTTAATTCATATAAAATCACTTCCAACAGCATCTGGCAACAGTGGGCCTTGAATAAACATTAGCTGTTACTAGGACCGCAGAGTCTGCACAGCGCATGAGTCCAGTGCGTGATCTTTTCTCTCTCTCTGTAGTGACTGTCAGCTCTGCTTGAGTTTCTTTGTCCATGATGCCCCTCCCAGGGTCTTTGCGGAAGGGCAGGCCTATTGTGGGGCGATTTGGGGACACCAAAGAGCACAGATGGATTGTTACATCTCAGAGATCACAGAGATTCTTGAGACAGGAAAGGGCTAAGGAAATCCAGTCTGGAGGAGCAGAACTAAAACTAGACCCAGGTTTCCCATTTTCCCAGCCGGGAAACTTTCCACAACACCGTGACCTGGGAGGCAGCCTGGCTATGCTGAATGCTTTGAGAATAACCGACTCCATGTCCCTATGCCAGCCATCTCTGGGCATTTGGGTTGTTTCTCCTTTGATTGTTTATGATTGAAGATGACACAACTATAAACATCTAACATCTGAATAGAATGATGATTTTCTTTGGGATTTTTTTTCTCCCCCTTGGGCTCAAATCCTCTAGTGGAATGACTGGGTCAAAAAGTACAGTGTTATAGCTAAAAGAAAATAGCTAATAGTGTTACAGCTGAAAGATTCATTGTCTCTTGCAGGGGGTGGAAACTCTCATTTTCCAGAAACCTCAGTCAGGATGGCTGGGGAGGCTGGTGTTGGAAGGGAGAGTCCAAGGCTGGATCTCAGGTCAGCAGTGGCAGGAGCTGTGGCTGAGAGAACGGAGCTCCAGATGAGGAGTGAGACGCCTGTCAACCACCTGAGATTTCCCAAAGAAACAGTGTTTAGACCAAGAATTCTCAAACCTGATTGTGCTAAGCACAATTATGTGGGGATCTTGTAAAAATATGCAGAATCAGACTCAGAAGATCTGGGTGGGGATCAAGATTCTGCCTTCTAGCAAATTCTAGGTAGTGCTGATTAAGGGACTATACATTTGACTGGTAAATGATGAGATGACTCTATCTTTGCCCACAGTTCCCAGAATTTTTAATTCAATTCCAAATATTCACCTGGATTTCCTTGTCTGGGTTAGATGCTCCTCTTCACTTGGAACTAGCCCCACAAAATTGCCTGTCCTCTCTTCTGAAGGTCATGGACCAATATATTCACCACTCTATTCCCAGCATTGGCTGTAGTTTGAGACTAATAATAATAATAATAATAATAATAATATTTATTACTATTTTAGAGGGGTATCAGGAATTGAACTCAGGGTCACTCAACCACTGAGCCACACCCCCAGCTCTATTTTGTGTTTTATTTAGAAACAGGGTCTCACTGAGTTGCTTGTCTCACCAGCACGGGTGGGACTAACAATTATTAATAGGTAAGTGGGTGAATGGATGAACTAATAAATGAGCATGAGCAGATGGGAGTTGGAAATAAAGGGTTGGGTAAAGTATGGAGAACCACCAGATTTGGCCTCCAGATTATTATTGTCTGGTTGAGGCTCTCTGAACCACCCTCACCTCCTGAAAGCCCCGAGTCAGTGACCCTTCTCTGATCCTTGACAACGTTTTTCAACAACCCTCACCGCCACCATTGCTGACCCTGAACCAAGAATGAACTCAGATGAGTGAATGAGATCCAGGAAGCTTAGAGGTTCCTTACAGGGTGGCTCTAATAAATACCAGAAAACAAAAAGCAGGTGTTGGCAATCTTTCTTCTGCCCAAAGAGTTATTTACACAAGTTTCCAAAGCAATCCCCTTCATCGTTTTACACGCCTATTACACGGTTCTCTTCGGGGAAAGGTCTGGAGCTGGTTAGCTCAGTGGATTAGAGAGTGAGTCCCCCAAGGCCAAGGGTGGTGGGAGCCCTTTCCCTTCCTCCACTCTGAGTTACAGGCTGATTGCCCAATCCTGGCCACTAGTGGTCCCAGTGGTTACAGAATGATCCTGGGCCAGTGCACACGCATCCTCCTACTCAGGATGAAAGGTGAAACTGTGGAGGCATGTGAACTTGAACTTTGGTATCAGACAACGTGAGCAAGGTACAAAACACAGACATCCCAGTCACTTCCAATTATATAATATTTTTGTAAAAATACTTTTCATTTTGAAATAATTCCAAATTTACAGAAAAGTTGTACAGGAGACTTCCATGTGCCTTTTTGTGCAGATTTACCATTTTAAATTGTTGGCTATGTTTGCTTTCTCCTTTTCCCCTTTTTGTTTCAATCCCTCTGAAGATGACAAAAGTTCACTGAAACAAAAAATTGAAATCAGAAAGTTATTCCTCAAAAGTCAAAAACTAAATGTAAAAGAGTTAGAAGTAAACTTTTAAATGACTCTGTAATGTGGTAGCATTTATACTTCAAAAACTATCAAAAGTTAAAACTGCACTAAGATTTTGAGGACATTCTGTAACATCCTAATATATCATTTGTTGTTTGGAAATATTTGAAAGTAGGTTGTATATATATGTTACTCCACGGAGTATGCATTTTAGTACTTTGATGTATATTACCCAAGAACAAGGATATTATCTAACCTCAGTATAGTTTCAGGAAATACAGCACTGAGAGAAAACTTTTATATATAGTCAGTATACTGCAATTTCTTCAATTATGTCAATGAAACATTTTCCCTCCAGTATCTGGAGTAACTAAGTCATGTGTACAATTTGTCTTTGTATTCAGTTTTATGTTTTTCCTTGCTAAAGTAATTTTATTTTTTGAATATGTAAAATATTAACATGATTCCAAAGTCAACACCGTACAAAAGGGTTTATTCAGAGGTGTGTCCTCCCTCCCTATCCTTTCTACCCCATTCCCTTAACTCTTCTAGGTAACCAATTTATTGTTTCCTGATTTATTGTTCCTTTTTTCCCAAAAAGTATAAAATAAGAAGATTGATATATGTGTTTTTTCTTATTTACCCTTGTTATAAAATATTCTTATTGATCCTTGTTATAATTTGGGCTGGAATGTCCCCAAAGGCTTATATGTTAAGGACTTGGTCCCAATGCAGCAATGTTCTGAGGTGGGGCTCTTGGCAAGTAAGTGATTGGATCATGAGAGCTGAACTCATCAATGGATTAATCCGTTGATAAGTTCTCAGCTGCTGGCATTATGGGGAGGTGGTGGAAACTTTGAGATGGAGCTATTTGGGGGAAGTAGGCCACTGGGAGCGTGCCCTGGAAGAGTATTTCTTTTCCCTAGTCTCATCTCTCTCTCTCTCTCTCTCTCTCTCTCTCTCTCTCTCTCTCACTCTCTCTCTGTTTGCTCCCCAGTGTCATGAGATGAGCTGCATTACTCTGCCACACCCTCTGCACTGTGATTCTCTGTTTCACACAGGTTCAGAAACAATGGAACCAGCCAGCCATGTTCTGAAAACCCTGAAATCATGAACCCAAATAAATCTGACCTGCTCTAAGTTGATTCTCTTGGGTATTTTGCACAATGACAAAAAGCAAACATGTTTCTTTCTTAAAGAAAAAATAGTATCCCAAATGTACACTTTATGCTACCAGTGATTCCATATCCATCCACAGAGATGTTCCTTATTCTTTTATGTACTTGTGAATTCATGGTAGATTATTTTCTGCTCCTCCTAGTAAGTGGTAGTCTATATATCCTCTTGAACTTGGGATGACCTTGTGAATCGCTTTGAGCAATGTGACGTATGAAATATTTTAGGATATCCAAACCATGACCCTCAGAGGACCATGGAATTCTGTTTTCTCACTCTTGAAAGGCAGCTACCATGTTGTAAAGAAGCTCAGGTGAGGCTACTGAGTGGTGAGAGGCCCCATGTAGAGTGGTCCTGGAGAACAGGAGACCATCTTGTATGTTCCAGCACCAGCTGATCTCTGATGAATGTGGTCGGTGGAGTGACCTCAGTCTATATCCTGTGGCTAAGAAGAACCACTCAGTCAAGCCCAGTCATTAAGAATAATAAGTTTGGGGCTGGGGATGTGGCTCAAGTGGTAGTGGTAGTGCATCATCTGGCATGCGTGAGGCACTGGGTTCGATTCTCAGCACTACATAAAAATTTTAAAAAATAAAGATATTGTGTCCACCTAAAACTAAAAAATAAGATATTAAAAAAGAATAATAAGTTATAGTTTTAAGCCACTAAGTTTTGAGGTGGTTTTTTCCAAAGTAATGGATGTGTGAAACAGTAGTATTCAGTGGGTATGTCCAATCCCCTACATTTGGGTATTTAGATAGTTTTTGCAATTTACAAATAATGCTTCAGTGAATGACATCATGCATTTCTATTTTCATACTGTTGGAGTGCATCTTCAATGTTAAAATCCTAGAAGTGGGATTGTTGAATTGAAAGATACATACACAGTTATTTTTCAGATGTTGCACATTTCTCTGTAAAGGGGCTATGAAGTTTTGCTTCCCCAGTAGCAATGTACAATTGTGACTATTTCTGAAACTTAAATTTTTGCCAATCTGAGGTGTGATGAAAGATATCTCAGGGTAGTTTTAATTTATAATTGTATTGTTATCTATTATTGCATTAAAATAATTTCAAAATTGAGTGGCCATAAAACAACTCATTGTTTAGTGGCTTACTAACAAAGATTTATTATTTATTTCATACTTTGTGAGTCAGAACTGCAGGCAGGCTTAGCTGATGTCTATGGCTCAGGGTCTCGCACAATAGCAGGTCAAGCTGTCTTCCAAAGCTGCAGGCATCTCAAGGCTCAACTGGGGGAGGATCCGGTTCCAGTGACATACATGTGACTGTTGGACAGCCTCAGGTCCTGACGGGCTGTTGGGTGAAGACACTGATTCCTTACTGTGTGGGTCTTTCCATTGGGTAGCTCACAACATGGCAACTGGCTTCTCTCAGCGCCAGTGAGATAGAGAATAAGAGAAGGTACCCAAGACCAAAGTCTGGTCGTTTGTGACTTTGAAGTGATATCTCATCACTTTTGCAGCATCATCTTCATTGGAAACAAGTCACTAGGCCCAGCTCACACTCAAGAGGAGTGTGACACAAGGATGTGAATGCCTAAGAGGTGGGGGTCCAAAGGGGGCCAATCGTAAAGACTCCCTGATTTAGTATTTCTCTTAGCATGAGTGGGCCATTCATGTATTTATCTTTTGTATCTGCACATGATTTTTACATACAATTTTTTTTCATTGATGTCTAAAAATTCTTAATGTTTTAGAAATATTAATCTTTCATCTATGGTATATGTTAAAAGTATTTTTTTCTGAATTTGTCGTTTTTTTGGCTTTGCTATGGTATTTTCCCATACAATAGTTGTTGTTTTGAGTCATAATTGGAAAACATTTCTCTATACTCAGCTTCCAGGGAATCCATCATGTAATCTTCCAGGACTTTGTATAGTTTCATTATTTCACATTTTGTTCTTTGATAGACTGGGAATTTATTCTTATCAACAACATGAGGAATGCATCTAATTTTATATTCTTCCAAATGTTTACTTGTCCCAATACCATTAAATAAAAAGTTCATTTTTTGTGCTAGTGATTTGAATTACCACCTTTATTCTATTTTGAATTAATTCTATTTCTGGACTTCCTAATCAATTCTGTCAGTCTGCCTACCCATAGACACTACTCTGTCTCAAATACAGAGGCTTAGAGGGTATTTTAATACTTGGTTTAGCTAAGGCTTCATTCTAACATTTCTTTTTAGTGCTTTCCTATCTATTTTTTGTTTCTTGTTTCATATAAAGTTTGGTATCAGCTTGTTTAGCTTATGAAAAACACTTATTGGTATTTTTTATAGTGATTACAGTAAATTAATAAATTAACCTATGGTGAATTGACATCCTGGTGATGTTGAGATATGTGAATCAAGAACAGAAATTATTTTTCCATTTTGTTCAAATCTCTCTTTGTATTTTTATGTGTGTGTTATAGTTTTCTTCATATACTTTCTGGACATTTATAATTAAACTTAAACAAGCTACTTTATCTTTCTGAATCTTAGATTTCTAATCCATCAAAAAAATCATAATATCTTTCTTGAAGAACTGTTACAAAAAATAAAAGAGGAAAGTTGTGAAATGTATGCTGGGTAAATCTTAGTTTTCTCACTCTTTCCCTTGAAGTTCCTGCTTGCTCTTGAGGAGAGGGGAGGAGAATTATTTGCTCATCTATCTAGGAAGGACATCTAGGTCAGTTAGTAAGTCCATAGATTTTATGGGGTTCACCATGTACCAGGGTCTGCGCCAGCTGATAGGGATATAAGAGTGGTGGAATTGTGATGATCATTACTATCCAAAGTACTTGTATAAAGACACAAATTGGGGCTGGGATGTGGCTCAAGCGGTAATGTGCTTGCCTGGCATGTGCAGGGCGCTGGGTTTGATCCTCAGCACCACATACAATAAAATAAAGATGTTGTGTCCACTGAAAACTGAAAAATAAATATTAAAAAAAAATTCTCTCTCTCTCTCTCTCTCTCTCTCTCTCTCTCTCTCCCCCTTAAAAAAGACACAAATTGGTATGAATATACTGAGTATACAACCAGAGATATGAAAAATTGTGCTCTATATGTGTAATGAGAATTGTAATGCATTCCGCTGTCGTATATAAATAAATTTTTTTTAAAAAAAACAGAATGGGAAAATCAAACACGGTATCTGTACTCATAGAGCTTCTGGTAAACCAACATTTCTCATTAATCATTTGAGATTTTATAAAAGCAAAATATAAAAGCCAATTATCAAGTCAGGCCCTGGAACTTGTCAGATTCTAAAATTGCCCAATGTAGAGAAATGAGGGCTAGATCCTAGTTTTTCTCGACATAAAAACAGACAATACCCCAAATGGGAAAGAATAGGAGCTGGAGGGAACACAGGGAGGAGGGAACTGAGGAACAGTGGATCAGGATGGGGGCCAGGACCCATAATTAGTGAGTGACGGAGCTGGGACTGGAAGCATGGTGTCCAGGCTCCCTGGCTGGGGCACTTTCCAACACACACCCACTGTCATTCTATTTTCCATCTGCATCTCTTGTCACTGCCAGGTACGTGGAGGGGTTTCAGCTGTCCACTCTAGCTGCCTGGGGAACATCGGCCAGAAACGAATAGCACATTTCTAAGAAAGACTTGATATCGCCAGAGCCATTATGTCACAAGGCTGCAACTCAATCCTCAAAGAGAGAGAGGGCAATTTAACAAAAACTATACCAGGAGAATTGGGAATGGATTAAAAAAGAAGAAATCGTTGCTCTACCATAGTGTTTTGTTCTTTTCTTTCTATTATTATTATTATTATTATTATTATTATTAGTCAAACAGACACAGTGTTCTATGTCTGTGTATCCTTTCCAGGTTGTTTAGTTTCACTGAACTTTTTTTTCCCCTTCTTCTTTCTCTCCTTTCTTCCTTCCTTTTGGTTGGAATATAGGGGTGAAAACTTGAACTAGAGGAGCAAATGGGCCCAGAGTAAACTCTGGAATCAGAGTCCACATATAATGAAGCACAGGATAAAAAAATCTGGGATGCCATGAACCCCAAGCTGTTTCTGGACAGCCTTCTGATATTTTGAGGCAAGATTTTCTCCCACCTTTTTAAGCTGCTATTTGGGGACTAGAGTGTCTTACGCAATGATGGGAAGAAGTCCCACTAATATTAATCTCTTGTTATATGGACAACTGTTGCATTTGCCTGCTTGGTTTCCTTTTCTCCTGATTTTATTGTATTTTATTTATTTATTTTTGATTACAGGGACTGAACCAAGGGGCACTTTACCACTGAGTTATATCCTCAGCCCTTTTTATTTATTATTTTGAGACAGAATCTCACAGAGTTGCTTAGGGCCTCACTAATTTACTGAAGCTGGCCTAGAACTTGTGATCATCCTGTCTCAGAATCCCAAGTCACTGAGATTACAGGCCTATGCTACCACGCCCAGCTCCTCCTGTTTTTAATAATTGCAACTCAAGTGTTCTTTGAGGAACAATCCCTTCTGTCAGCCTTAATAGAGCTGTCCATTAAGCTGTATCAATTGACTTGCATTTGAATCTTGGACAGTGTAACTCAAACTTCAAAAATGCCAGAGTGGCTCTGCCCTTGGAGGTGACAAGGAAAGCTTTTCATTACAAAAGATGGCTAATCAAGAAATATGCCATGGAGACTAAAAAGAGAAAATCACCATTTTACAACTATATTTTACAACTGGGTCTAAGCAAGAATCATCAATGGATGCTAAAACCACTGGGTGAAAAAAAAATGTAGGGGATCAGAATATTAACACAGGCAGAAAGTAGATTACTGATCAACCACAAAGGTTCCCTCTACAATGGTGAGATCTAGGGACACCACTTTACCTGATGATCAAATATGATATCATGAATGATAGGGCATCCCATACACCCTGGTGTGAGGCACTGAGAAGGATTCATCTATGTCCTATTTATGCCAAAACAGAACCAGGTGAATACAAACTGAGGGACATTCTGTAAAAAATTGGCTTAGACTCTTCACATATTTCACTGTCATGAAAGACTGAAGAGGAAAACAAACAAACAAATACTGTGGTGAATCATCCTGGCTTAAAGGAGACTAAGGAAATACGATCTTCAGACATTCTCTCTTTGCTGTGTACTACAAAAAATGAAGACCATTCTCAGCAATCAGACTGTCACATTCCAAAAACAGACAGCGTCACTCTGAAGGGTCACCTGGTTATTGTGAAGGGCCTCAGAAGAATCCTCTGGGGGGACTTCAATCACATCGACATAGAACTCAGTCTCCTTAGAAAGAAAAAGAAGAGGCTCCAGGTGGACAAAAAAGAAGAGGCTCAGGTGGAGAACTGTTTGCAGGATCTGTGGTCAAGTTCAGAACAGGATGGGGGATCTCACTGGGCTATGGGTACAAGATGAGGCCTGGTGTGCTCTTGTCCCCATCAATGCTGTCATTCAGGAGAAGGGGTCTCTTGATGAAATTCAGAGTTTCTTGGGTAAAAAATACATCCTCAGGGTTTGGGTAAGGATAGCTGTTACTTGTTGTGTCTCAAGCTCAGAAAGATGAATTAATCTTTGAAGAGAATGCTATTTAATTTTTTTTTTCAAATTCAGCTATTCGGCAAGCCACAATGGTTAAAAATGTTTTTAGCAGCACAATTCACAATAGTTAAACTGTGGAACTAACCTAGATGCCCCTCAGTAGATGAATGGATTAAAAAATGTGGCATATATGCACAATGGAATATTACTCAGCAATAAAAGAGAATAAAATCATGGCATTTGCAGGTAAATGGATGGCATTGGAGAAAATAATGCTAAGTGAAGTTAACCAATCGCAAAAGACCAAATGCTGAATGTTTTCTCTGATATAAGGAGACTGACCCATAATGGGGGTAGGGACCGGGAGCATGGAAGGAACAGACAAACTCTAGATAGGGCAGAGGGGTGGGAAGGGAAAGGAGGGGACGGGGTTAGCAATGATGGTGGAATGTGATAGACATCACTATCCAAAGTACATGAATGAAGACATGAATTGGTGTGAACATACTTTATGTACAGAGATATAAAAAATTGTGCTCTATATGTGTAATAAGAATTGTAACGCATCCCACTACTATGTATTTAAAAAATAAAATCAATTAAATACCATTTAAAAAAATAAAAAAAATTAAAAATTTTAAAAAGAAAGAGTACAACCAATAAAAATAAATAAGTAAGCAAAGGTATTGAATCTATCTACAACTAAAAAAAAAGAGAGAGAAAATTTGGGGATGATATCTACATTTCGAAAAGAGGAGCACTTCAGCAGGCTGATGAGTAAGATCTTGGAGTTATCCAGCTATGAAACATGGTCCTGGATTAGACGATCAATTTGTGATATTTTAATAACAATATTATTGATTTATAACAAAGTAT
Source organism: Urocitellus parryii (assembly GCF_045843805.1). Classification (NCBI taxonomy): domain Eukaryota; kingdom Metazoa; phylum Chordata; class Mammalia; order Rodentia; family Sciuridae; genus Urocitellus; species Urocitellus parryii. The sequence goes on along the minus strand of NC_135541.1, from coordinate 41,529,572 downwards.
TGATTTGGGGGAAAAATGATAATTAAAATGCACAATTCTTTATTGGATTCTTGGAACACAGAAGAGTTATAAAGGAAAATTTGGAGAAATTTTAATGTAGACTCTGTATTAACACTAATGGTCTTTCATTGTAAGTTTCCTAAGCATGAAAACTGAGGTTACATGGAAGAATATTCTTGTCTCCTTGTTTTTAAGGGATTCGTGATGAAGACTTTGGGGGCAAAGTATTGTGATGTTTGTAACTAATATCCATACAGTTCAGTGAATACATTAAAATGGGCACACATATCCATACAGGAGACGTGGGGAGTGGGGAGACAGCAGGAGGAGAGGACATGCTTGGGGGCGGGGGCTGCTTGAAGGGTATAAGTTTGTCATACTATTGTTACAACTTTTCTGTAAATTTCTAATTTTTCCAAATAAAAAGTTGGAGGGTAAGTCTTTCTTTTCCTATTCTTAGAGTGCGATACATGGACCTTCAAAGCAATGCTTAGCTCCTGTCACAGGCTCTGGTTCCCTAATGCCAAGGAGCACATGTGTGTCCAGGGCAGGACTCCCCTGGCTATTCTTCAAAGCCTGTGTCACTTTGATGGGAATTCATACTCGTTGCCTTTTGCACTTGTTGTATTAGTCAGAGTTCCCTGGAAAAAATAACTAATAGGATCTCACAAATAATTATGGTATACCCAGTAAATATTACATATAATATCGCATAGAATAATACTGTTTCTCTGACATGTATATACATAAACACATATGCATATAATAATCAATAAATATATATTTTATATTACAGTATAATATATATATTTATTTATATATTAATATATAAATACACAATATTATATAAGCAATATTACATGTGATAATATATAGTATATATTATATACATATAATATACTTATATATTTTATATATTATATAATAAGGAGTTGGCTCATATGGCTCTATCTCCTCTCACCTGCTCCTCATTGCCTGTCACATGGATGGCTATGACTGGATAAGTCTCCCATCTCCCTGTGCGGACACTTGCAACCCATTCTCAGAATATGGAGACATCACAGACACCATCACCTCGTATCTGGGCTTCCATCTGGTCAGGGTCTCTCCACTTCAGTGGGATGGAATCACAGTCCCCTGTGTGCATAGAGGGTCCTCCACCCTTGGATCTTTTATGCCTTGTTCATTTCCCCTCTCTCACTCACCTTCTTTACCATGTTTTTTTTTTTTCCTATGCACAGACCAGTCTAGATGTGCTGTCATTTTCCAAATTCAACACCTGCTACCTTTTATGTAGAGGCTTCTGGCCTGAAGTGGATGTCCCCTTGTCCTGCCTCCAATAAATAGCCACACTCTTTCAAGCCTCAGCTCAGTGCCTCCTTCAGAGAAGTTTCTCCTCCTCTCTTCCTGATCCAGAGGTTACTGACTCTACCAGGATCCCTCCTGACTGACTCCAATTAATTCTCTCTTTCTGTCAAGGCAGATAAAGCCTTTTGGGGCCGGCCGGTCTTGCCCCATGATTTGTGAACCAGGGATGGTGTCTGACTCAAGCCAGTATGGACAGCAATGTTGAGAGGAGGTATGCCAGGTGTATCAATGAATGAATGAGTGAAAGAATGAGTGAGTAAACCAAAAGAACACACTACAGTTTTAATCATGATAATGTCAACATCGGCAATCCTATTGATAACAAACATTCATGGAGCACTCAGTTGGTGCCTAGCATTATACTAGATGCTTGACCTGAATTATTAAATACCTAGAAAAATCATGGATACCTGCAATCAGTGTTGGATTATTGACATGCGTCTAAACATTTTGCACGTGGTTACTCATTCTGCTGCATATGAGCCATATGTATAATAATAATCACAGTTTTCTTTCCTTTTTACTAATGAGAATGCTGGGGCTTAACCTTATGAGATATGAGATTATTTGCCTTAGATCACACATCTAGTAAGTGAAAGATCTGGGACTTATCTCCTGGAGTCAATGGCTCCACTCCAGACCCCCAGTGCCCCTCTTTAGAATAACTAGTAAATCATTTTGAATGTTCGATGTAGTCATCAAAAATATTTCTAAACTTCAAAACGCATTCTTTTGAGAAGTATGAATGAAATTCACATGCCTGTGCACATAGCACTTCTGAGTTTTTGGTCACTTAAATACAGATGATGTGTCAACAGACATTTTTGGTTGGACTGTCATGATAGGTTACACGATAAAACATCTAAACATGAAAAAGTACGGAAAACACGATGGGAAGTGCTTTGGAAAAGTCATTCATCCTGGATTCCTAAGCTTTAATCCTCTTGGAAAAGGGCTTGGAATCCTGACTTATTGGAAAAAGACAATAGACCAAACATCACGTGCTCCCATCCACGCCAGAAGACGGGACCTCAGAGGAACCCAACTTATTGGCTTCAACCTCTGCCCCCTTGGAGTTCAGAGTGAAGCAGGACCTAGGAAGTTGACACTGCATTCATCCAGCAGGACAGCTTGAACCATGAGTGGACATCAGAGTGGGCTTATGGCTTTCCAACCCCAGAAATGTGGGGAGCTAGAGTCAGAGAGAAGGAGCCTGGGACAATAATAAATGCCATGAAAATTAGCCCAGACTCCTTCAGTTGGGGCTTGAATTCATGCCCCATAACTCACTCTCTGTATGAACTTAGGCCTCAGTTTTAGAATCTGTAAATGACAGTACCAGTTTCTACTGTGTGAGAATTGCATGAGAATTTGCCCATAAATCTCTTGGTAATCTCTTAGTATTCATGGCCATCCACTGTTTTAAGCTCCCCCACTTCTTTTTTAAATGTTCCATTATTTTTTTTTAATTCTCTCAAGAACCCAATGAAGAAGGTACCTGAAAATTAATAGGCTTTCCTGAGACACCAGAGACCAGAGAGCCAGAGAAGGAAGTGGTCAGACACACTGACCCTCCTACCCAGTGGATGTATCTTGGAAAAACTACACCCAATCTAAAAGCCGGCCCCTCACCTCCACCCTTGAGAAGGCAGCCCAAGGCCGCAGGTGGATGGACTTTGGAGTCAGTCACTGTTCTTAGCCCAGCTTTTTTACATACTGCTGAATTTTCTCAGGCAAATTACCTAACCTCTCTGAGCTATAGTTTCCTCATTTCCATCACAGGGGATGATCCATGGAAGCTAATGGTAGCAAGTGAGGATTAACTGAGATAAGATCTGCACCGAGCCAGCCTTTAATGAGTACTCAGTAATGAAGCTGCTATTGTCATTACTATCATTTTAATTATTACTTCCCAAATATGGGCAGTCCATCCCTGCAGTCCCACCCTTGCCCCAGACCAACTTCAAGCAGGTGTCAGACCTCTTTACACACTCCACAGAAATTCGTCTGCACTAAAAATTGGTTTGCTGTAGATCTTATCCCAGAGTCAGAGGAGGTAACTTACCTTGCACATTCCAGAACAGACATATGAAATCCTCCTCTGATGTCTTTCCTCTCCTGAATCTGTGTTGCCCCTAAACTAGCTCACCTCTCCACCAGGCAAGGCCCCAGGATCCCACTTTCCAGTCCTCCCATGACCCTTTCAGCCTCTCACCCTCTTCTTAGTTCTTGACCAAATTCTACATCTAAATCTGTGCATCCTAACCAACAGCCCAAAGTGCACCCATTAATTGACTGATCCTCCTTAGAAGTAGTCTTAACTTTAGGGATCTCAGACCCACATCCACCACAAGCTGTCTATCAAAGTTAACATTGACATTAACACACCTAAGAGTCAGGCATGGGGAAACATGCCTATAATCCCAGCTACTCAGGAAGCTGAGGCAGGAGGATTACAAATTTGAGACCCTTTATTTTGAAACCCTGCTTCAAAATAAAAAGTAAAAATGCAGGTGGGCATGTAGCTTAGTGGCAGAGCATCGCTGGGTTCAATCCTTATAACTGCAAAATAAATAAATAAAAATAAATCAATATTTACACACACACACACACACACACACACACACATGAGATCAGGGCCTTCCTGAAATGTGTTCCACTAAGCAAAATTTTCTGTCTCATTCCATCACCACTCTCCATGGCTAACATGGTGCAACTTGGCACATAACCTGTGCCTGGTAAATGGAAGTTATCATATTATTATTTGCAGATCACTCTTCCTTCTCTTTAGAAAAGTGAGGTTTTCAGGGACACCCACTCCCAAATACACTTAGCTGGTAGAGGTGGTCTGCAAGCGTGGTGTCACAGGTGTGTAAGTGAGATATATTTTAGAGTGGTCTTCTTCAAGATTTGTTGAAATGTTGAAGACTCTTTGAACATAGCTTTAAAAAACAACAACTAATATTTCTTTGACTGTTACTAACTAAATAAGTCAGTTATGGGAGTTGAATTGGCATGGAAACATCCTTTCTCACTGTCTTAATAACAAGAGCAAACTATGTCTGCTGTTTATATAGCAGAGATCATTTGGGAGAGAAGAAGGAAAAAACAAAATAAAATACCTGTTAGTTTACTTGATATAAAATACTAATGATCACCAAGTAATATTAGCAATTAGGCAGAATCATCAAAATTCCAAATATTATTAGTTTGAGTTTCAACGGACTCAACTAGCAGGCCTCATTGAATCTTTTTATAGAGAAACAAAGGTGTGTGTGTGTGTGTGTGTGTGTGTGTGTGTGTGTGTGTGTTTGCATTTGTGTGTACATGCTATGGAACAGAGTAGTGTGCTGAGTCAGCTTTTTGTCACTGTGACAAAATACCTGAGATAAACAACTTAAGGGAAAAAAAATTATTTTGGTTCATGGTTTCATAAGTTTCAGTCCATGTGGGACTGTAGGGGTCCACCTGGAGGGATGTGGTGCTTACTTCATGATGGCTATGAAGCAGAGAGAGAGAATGGGGTCAGGGACAAAATTATGACTTTTAAGGTCATGCCTCTAGTAAATTTCCTTCCTTCCACTAATTTCCTCTTAAAATTTCCACCTATTTCTAGTAGAGCCATCAGCCATTGACCAGCCTTTGCCACATGAGCCTTTGATGGACACTTAAGATCCCAACTGTAACAAGTGGATTTTAAGCCGTTTCTGACTAGCACTCATCTTTCTAAAGCAGTTAACTCTGACCAAGTGCTGATGGATCCTAGTCTCCACTACTAGAAAAGAGAGTAGGGCCATTCTTCTTGGGAAAAAGGGGCAGGAAAGGACTGATTATAGGATTAGTAGCAGGGGATAGGAAAGGGAATGGAAGAGACAAAAACTGAGTATAGGGAGAGAGAAGGACATTTATAGAGCACCCACTGCATTCTAGGCATTTTGCTATCTACATAATGATGTTTAGCTTTCATTACATTCTAGAAGATCCGTGGTATTATGCCTGTTAGGTAAAGGAAGGAACTGAAACTCATAGAAGGTAAGAGGCTTGGCCAAATTCTCAGAATTAGTGAGGGGCAGAGCTGAATTGTTTCCTGGTCTTCTGATTCCAAGTCTTCATTTCAGTGTATAGTAATGTCTATCAGAGATAGAAAACAAGAAGCTTACTATGGTCTCCATAGTTCATCTCCTTGCATTCCTTTCGAAGTACATGGGGTGGTAGAAAGAGCTCAGATATTAGAGATAGAAAATATAAAACCTACCTGTAAGGCTGCACCAGTTGCTTAAATACCACAAACTGGAATATTTTCATGCCAAATTGTAAATTGTTGCTGCCTTGGAGTCGTTCCTTTCTGAGTCCTGTGGTGCCCCTTTTGCTACCTCACGTGTCCTGAAGCCTCCCCCCATGGCCTTCTAGAGCTCCCTGTGAGTCTGCAACCCAATGGCTTAGTCATTGCACATTAGAGGGAGGGCAGCACCATAGTCCAATTCTTTGGCCCATCTATCCTGACTCACAGGTATCTTTACTGCACTGGTAGTTACTAACTTGAAACAATCAGTCTAGCCCTCAGCCTCCTTCCTACTCCCTCACAAACCCAACGAATTCTCTTTGCTAACATGGGTCATAGATATTTGTGTGGTACTTCATCTGGAAAATATGTGGAGAGAGTCAAACAGAAAGGCAGAAGGAAAGATAGTGCATTCACAGTAAGAGACAGCGACTGAGATGGTTTATGTTTTTTTTTTTTTTTTAAAAAAAGAGTAGAGGAGAGACAGGAAAGAAAATAAAATCTTGGAGGTTAAAATTTGAGAGAGAACACTGATGTGTTCGGTGAGTGAGCAACTCTGGAACAACAAGGATTTTGGAGATGCCATGTGAGAATTTGTCTTCCCTAAAGCTCCCAAGTGGCATAAGATAAAATGGAAATTTGTTTTTAATTACAGCTGATGAAGATTCTTTATATTGTACACAATATGGGTCACATGGAGCTCTGGATTTATGAAGTTTACAAAATGACCTCTATTATTTCTTCTAATGTCAATCATCAGCAAAAAACTTGAACTGACTTCTTAAATGTTGATCAACTTCTGTGGGTTCTATAAGTAAGATGATGAACTATAGGGTCACAACACTTTACAGAACTCAGTAAGCAAGAGTCTTAGATCTACCTGTAGTTCAGTCTGATCCCTTAGAAAAGTATCTTACTTTAATTTTCATTTGTAAAATGGAAGATGATGTTTATTTAGAAGTTGTTTTATTATTTTTTGAGTTTCAATATGCCAGACACTCTACATCTATCACTTAAATTAAACTCTTATTGCCAATCTGTGACTTATGTGTGATCAGTTCTTTTTCACAGAGTAGACCTAATAAGCATAAGAAATCTGTCCACAGACCCTCAGCTAAATAGTGAAAGGGCTGGAATTCACAGTGTCCTCTCTTGCTCCAAATCCAGAGCTTTTTCCTTTACCATGTATAGTTTCCCAACTTTCCTTGAGACCTTAGAATGCAAGTCATGAGTAAGCTTTAGTATTTAGAAAAGGCTTTAAAACCATAAAAATGCCATGGAAATACCAGGTGTTTCAAATATATTATTATTTTTTGGGGGGGTGTAAGTTTGAGTTTATAGGTCAATTTGTACAGAATGGCATTTTAAAAACAAATCTTTTCTGAACAACTACTATGGTATAAATGTCTATGAATGTAGCTATTTTTTTCTTGAAAATTCTCCTCTATTTTCCATTTAAAAAAATTTTTTAAATTTCTTTTAATTAGTTATCCATGACAGTAGAATGCATTTATGCACTTTAACATGTCATACATAGATGGGGTATAATGTTCGAATTTTTCTGAGTGTACATGTTGTAGAATCACATTGGTCTGTAGTCATATATATATACATAAAGTATTACTCCCATCTACCTAATCTAAGGTAACTCTATTCTTTTATAGTGTCCCCCAACCCCTGCTTATTGTGAATTAACATTCACATATTTGAAAAAACATTTGTACTTTGGTTTTGGGGGATTGGGTTATTTTGCTTGGCATGATATTCTCCAACTCTATCCATTTATCGGCAAATACCTTAATTTCATTCTTCTTTAAAGCTGAGTGACATTCCATTGAATACATATACCACAGTTTTCCTTATCCATTCATCTATTGGAGGACACCTAAGTTGGTTCCACAGTTTACCTCTTGTGAATATAAATGTGGCTGTATCACTATAGTATGCTGATTTTAAGTCCTTTGGGTATAAACTGAGAAGTGGGATAGCTGGGTCAAATGGTGGTTCCATTCCAAATTTTCTGAGGAATCTCCAGACCACTTTCCATAGTGATTCCACCAATTTGCAGTCCCATCAGCAATGTACGAGTGTACCTTTTCCCCTACATCCTCGCCAACATTTATTGTTGCTTATATTCTTCATGATTGCCATTCTCACTGGAATGAGATGAAATCTTAGTGTAGTTTTGATTTGCATTTCTCTAACTGCTAGAGATGTTGAACATTTTTTTCATAGACTTGTTGGTTGAATATATTTTTTCATTTTTGAAGTGTCTGTTCAGTTTCTTAGCCCATTTATTGATTGGGTTATTTTTTTTTTCTTTTTGGTATTAAGTTTTTTGAGTTTCTTTATATATCCTAGAGATTAATGCTCTATCTGAGGTACATGTGGCAAAGATTTTCTCCCAGGCTCTCTCCTCACATTACTGATTGTTTCCTTTGCTGAGAAGAAGCTTTTTAGTTTGAATCCATCCCAGCTGGGGATTGAACCTGGGCGTTGTGCATGCAAGACAAGCACTCTACCAACTGAGCTACATCCCCAGCCCCCTTCAAATAGATTAGTAACTGCTCATTCTTATTCTCTGTACTTTTGGATGTTTCACCAAAAGTGATTAGGGGTAGATGCTTGAAGTGCCACGCAGAATCCTTTTCAATGAAGCACGCATCTCCCCAGCTGCTGGGAGTGTGATCAGGTATCAACCTGCAAGGTAGAGATGCCTCTCCCAAGGTCACACCCTCTCCTGAGCAGCCCCAAATCAGTGTGATCCAGTGACCATCTGATGACAGAACATAAAGACCTCTGGCCATCTTGGCCTAACTTTGTGCAACTCTGAAATGTTTTTCTAGTTCCAGAACACTTGGTGAGGAGCAGCATTATTTGGGGGCCTGCATCATGGATTGCCTTCTCGCTCTGCCAGCTCTGCCTCCATCTTCTTCCCCTCCCCAGGTATTCCTCCCATGACATCCCTAAAACATCCTGTGTGCCAAACACCTTCTGAGTCTGCTTCTTGGGAGAATCCACCAGTGACAAGTGGGTTCTTTGTGAGTCCACATCTCTTGCTCATGTGAAATCTTCTCAAAGTTAGGAAATGTGCTTTATTCATTCCTAGGTCACCAGTGCTTGGCCTGATACTAGCTCTGGAGGGGTGGGGCAGGGGAACATTCCTTTCATGTTCTATGAAGGAGAAATATACCTGTGAACTTCTGGGATAACAATAATAGTACTCCTTACATAGTATCTATAATTCATCAAATACTATTTTAAAGGCTTTGAACCTAAGGATTCAATCCCACAACAATCCCAGAAAGTAATTATTATTATTTCCATTTTACAGATCAATGGTCCCAAGTTCTGCCTGAGGGCCCCTACTAGTGGTGGGTAGGTTTTAATTGCTCAGAGTCTGTCTCTGAAACTCGCTTTCCTCATCAGTCCTGCTTCATGCCTCCTGTATCCGTGTGTCCATCCATCTGCCATCCACCAATTGATCGAACAAGGTGAGCAAAGAGCTTGGGAAAGAGAGGGGAAGGGATCACCTTTTACTTTAGGGGCACTGGGATTGTTGCAGATGAAATGCCTGCTGTGAGCCCAGTGTCCATGCATCTAGGGTGTGGGCCACCAGAGCTCCCCAGGTGACCCTGATGCGCACGTGGGTTTTGGAACCCCTGATACAGCGGCACTTTAAAAGAAGACACTTTAAAGGCCATAATGGAGGCCGTGGGATGTGGAGTGATCTGGCATAGCCACCCTGGCAGGGAGAGAAAGGAGCCAACACTCTCCCCTGGTTCAGGGTCCTCAGCCAGGGTTCTTTGAGCTGTACTTCCTGAGCTTGGGCCAGGAATCTGCCCTGGGCATGGGGAGCCACATACCTCACACGTGCATCTAATGATTGCTCAGGAAGTGGGGGCTTTGGGGCTGACAAACGTTGCACCGGAAAGGGGAGGGAGAGCTGTCAGGAGGGGGTCAGCGAAGCCAGCTCCCTCAAAGCATTGTCCTTTCCTTCCTCCAACAGGATGCCAGGAGCCTCACAGAAAAGGGACCCATTTGTCTTCGTTCCCAGCACAATAACTTGCTGCTGGCCTTTCTCTTGGGCCTTGCTCAGAGCAACAGGATACAGTCTTTGCCAGGAGAGAAGGAAGGAAGGAGGGAGGCAAGGGAAATGACAGGCGCTCAGGATCTCTAGGCCCCCAGCCTGGATCCTGGACCTTGGGAAGACCCACGACTGTGAGGCCCAGGGCTGCCTGGGTCCAGCTGGGCCCGGAATGGGAAACAATTTTCAGTTGCAGGGAAAACCTTAATCAGATGTAAGCTGAGTAACCATTAGCAGCTGAGCTACAATATCTGGGCGTATCTAAGTGGCCTTTGGCCAACTTTTTAATCTTAATCTAGTTTTCTTTGCACATTTAGAGAAGGAAAACACATAGGGTCAATTCAGAATAGGACCTTCGTTCCTTTTTCTCATTATTGTTAAAATGAAGAAATTATGCTTTGAAGCATTATTTTGAGCTTCTTTTGCAATGGAGATTTTTTTTTCCCCCCAGGCTCACTCACTCAAGATCTGCAGCAGCAGAATCGTGTGTGTGTGTGTGTGTGTGTGTGTGTGTGTGTGTGTGTGTGTGTGTGTGAGAGAGAGAGAGAGAGAGAGAGAGAGAGAGAGAGAGAGAGAGAGAATGGAGTAGGGGCATGGAGAGGGCTTACCCATGGCAAAGATGGGGGTGAATTGGCTTGTAGAATTGAAATCAATACTGCAATCTGCTACAGAGATATAAACAAAGCAAATCAACACATTTTAACAAATGCTTACTTGTCGTGTGTTATGAACTCCACATATATGACATTCACTGTGCTGGGGGATGGGTTGCTCATTTGTTAAATGGCCCACAAGTGTCTAGTTCAGTAGGTGACTCCTCCAGGTTATATATTGCCAAGAGCGTTGGTATTGTTCACAGAGAGCCAGGTGTCCAGGAGACAGCGGGATCCTCCTGAAGAGACACCTCATTCTGGCTAAACATGTGGGGAAGATGGACAGTGGACAGTGAGTTGGAGGTCACCTTCCTCGGTGGGATTGATTGCTGAAGAACATGGTCTTCCTTTTAGATCAATGTCAACCCTTGTCCCTAAGACTCTTCTGAGGTGTAAGAAAAACATCACATTCAATTAAGACATGGGCTGTTGGTGTGAACTCTGCTGCTGCCTGTCAAAGAAATCATATAATTAATTTTTTTAAACCAAAGTTATTTGGATTTCAACACAGACATATTTTAATGAATAGGCTTGTTCCCTCTCCCTATCTCTCCTGTGTTTTAAACCTAGTTGACATGTAGAGATACAATGGTGAAGAGGCCTAGAAGGAATTTCTGCTGTGGGCCCTTGGGCAAGAATGTGACAATAACAGGATTAATGGCCTGGTGGAATGTCCAGTCTTTCTGGAGGTCAAGGTCCACAGAACCTCACTGGGGTAAAGGACAGACTGTGGCCTATCCTCGCTTCACCACTCAGAGATGGCTTTGGAGAAGAGTGCCCAGGAGAGGTGAGCAGAATGGAAAGGAAGGAGAGAGGAAGAGCAACAGCCAGCTGCTAAGAATGGGCTCTGTCAAGCTCTTTGCATATGTGATTTCTCTCAGTCCTGCTGGGCTCAGAACATGACACTCAAAGCATGGTGATTTGGCGTGTTCAGTACTGGGAAGGACACTGGTGGCCCCAGAAGCAAAGTCCTTCCTGACCTTCTCTTGCTCTCCTGTCTCCCACCTCTTTTTCTCTCCCAAAGCAAGTCAGAGAAATCAGAATTCCTCTTATCCAAAGCCATAGAAACTACAGCCCATCTGCCCCAACGTAAGCCACAAGACTAAGACAGGTCCGTCTCTCCTGTCTACCTTCTTCTTTGAGGACCCTCATTTCAGAGGCATCCTGCCCTAGACTGGAGAGGAAGGAGTGCCACACAGACAGACCAAGATGACTCTGGACCAACAGTCCTTGCTGGGTTTCCCCTCCGCCCATTACCATTACATCATCTACTTTTTATCGAAACATATCTCTACATAACCCCTTTCTTTATCAAAGCTAAGAATAAAAATAGACCGTTTTCTGTCGATCTTAGGGTCATGATTTACGAAGGCTCTTGTGTCAGATAGAGCTTTGATTAAATAAATCTGTATGCTTCTCTCTTGTTAACCTGTCTTTGATTATAGGAGTATCAATAGGGACCCTTACAACGCCTGAGGAAGAGTATCACAGCCTTGCCACCCCTACTGTGTTTACTACATTCCCATGAACTGCAATTCCTGTCCTAATTTTCACCAAGGTGAAAACAGGGGCTCAGAGGGTTGGATGATGGTGACTTGAACAAGGTCATGTCGCTGGCAATGATCAGAATTGAGATTCTTCCCCAAACCAGCCTCATCCCAAAGTATGTATTTTTTGGACTATCCCGTCCTCTGATTGAAAATCCTTTCCTGGTTGGTTTTACCATTGGATTAGACTGAGGTGTGACTGCATATTGGGTTACCTCCCCTGAAATGAGCCCTCATATCTCCAGGGTCAAATGTGCTCTTTTTTCAAGTCAACCAGGGCACTCTTTCTGAATTTTCAGAAGCGTGGTAATTAATTTTACAACTTGCAATTTCCCCTTTCTGTATGTATTTCATAAGGGTTTCTTGACATTTGGAGGAAGAGAAGAAATTTTGCTTTATAACGAGAGTGTTCTATTAACCAAAGTGTGGTTCATGAACCTGAAGTCTTGACATTCCCTGGAAGCCTGTTAGAAATGAAGGCTCACTGCCCACAGCCCTGCCGCATCCAACTGAGATGCATAAATGTTTCATATACACAAGGAAGTTTGAGATACATTGTATAGAGGACATAATTTAGATTCAGATATGGGTTCAAATTCTCACTCTGCTACCAATGAGTGAGACCTTGGGCAGTTTATAGAATTCCTCTGGGTTTTACTCTTCTCATTGATAAAATTAGGATAGATAATGCCCATTCTTCAGCCTTGGAGGAGTAAGTAAACTAAGATTTACTTCAATGTTCACATATAGTATACCATCCATGAATGATGCATACTTTCTGCTCTCATCTTCCTTTCCCTTAATTCTTTTTTTCCTTTTGGAAAATGTACATGCTATAGAATCTGTTCTCTGAGAGAGAAAATGCATCTGAAACACTAATCATATTCATTGGATCTGTATTTCCAATATGGTGGTCACTCACTGTGCTTTGGACATTTAAATTATAAATAATTAATAAATTTAAAATTTAGGTTTTTAGTCATGTTAGCCACATTTCAATAGCCCCATATGGCTAGTGACTAGTGTATTGGGCACCATAGATACAAAACATTTTTTTTTAATCAAGGAAAGTCATATTAGATCATGCTATCTTGGATACCTCTTATTTATCCTGGGCTTTTACTAAACCACAGCCCAGCTGTTTAAATAGTAGGAGCTTAATAAGTGCTCTTTGGCTTGAATTTTGCAGGTTTACTTATTGGAAAGAGTGGCATGAGAGTTCCAAGTTCTGGTTTCCAATTTCTGCTCTGTCAATAAAGGATCTATATGAACTTGGGTAAATCACTTGACTTTTCAGTTTCAGTTTCCTCTTCTGAAAATTTAGAGAGGAAGAGGCAATTAGAATACCTCCAATTAGTCTAGAAGCTTTTGCATTTTTTATCTCTTTTAATAGTTCCCCCAACCTTACAACTTACAGGGTGAGCAGGTCATCTTTATATGACTGGGACTATCCCAGTTCTAATAATAAAAGTTCCAAATCCCAGGAATCTCCTGATTCCCATGGACCCCAGGACATCTGGTCACCCTACCTACAAGTCCCTTCCAGTTACAAAATTCCACGGTCCTGTGCAAACCTCAGAGTGGGGTTCCAGGAACCCATAGCTGCCACCAACAGTAGAGAAGTGTCAGAGTTCTTGCTCTGGAATCTGATGAGCCTGAGTCTGACACCAGTGCAATCACTGGATTTCTGTTTGTTTGTCGTGGTGAGGGTTAACCTAAGGAAACTTTGTGGAGCACTCTGCACAGGTATTATTAATTCATCAGACTCTGGAAAGGGAGTAGGGTCTATCTTTAGGGACCCGATGAATAGGATGCTCATGAGTACCCCCAGGCATCTGCTTTTAAAAGGAGATGCCTCTCTATGAGCCCTTGTGCTCCTCTTCATTATAACTCCCACAGTCTTTGCCCCAGACTAATAAACAGCAGTTTAAACTGGTTAAAGAGAGAACATTTCAACCCCCTGCCCCTGCTGGGATAAAATGACTCTGATCCAGCAAGTTTACTAAACACAAACTAATCATTCTTGTTGCCAAAGTAGGCTTTTGGCAGAGCTCTATTGAGAGAGAGAGAGAGTTGGGGGCGGGGGTGGGGGGGGAGAAAGAAAAAGAAAAAAAATGCTCTGGATTGCTGAGACAGCACTGTATTTAGACAATTAAATTTGGAAAAGCAAGACAGTTCCTGTAACTACCTCCCACACCCCCTACTCCAAGAACAAAAGGTTTTGTTGAAAGTATTCATATGGATATTAATACCGACACTTTAATGAGCCCCTCAGCAAACTCATCGGCAGTAATTGCAGCCAGCCACGGTGCCACCAGTGGGAAGGGTACAAAAGCGCCTCCAAAAATTAGTCACTTGTAAGTTAACCCCACAGTCACGTCAAGCAGCCTACACTTGATGGCTGATTCACAACGATTCCTTGACACCTCTGTACTTAAAGGGGACAGATCACCATGGGAAGTCTGCTGAAAGGGAAAAGTTCACATTTACAAAAGACCTTCCCATCAGAGGAAAGAGTTTTGAGGAAACCAGGGTTATAAGTTAATCGCTGGGTTAATGATAGCAGCAGCACTGGTTTTGCTGAGCAGTTTCTGGGAGTGAGGCAGAGCCCTGAGCTCCGCACCTGCCTGATGTGGTTGACTCCTCCACCAAGTCCTGGAGGCAGGGATGTTTTTATGGTGCCCATTTTATGGACAAGGAAACTGAGGGTGCAAAAGGCCTTGTCCAAAGTCTCCTAGTTACGACAGCAGAGGCAAAGGTTTGAACTCTGTCTGGCTCCAGATGAGATTTGAACTTCACTTATGAAATGGGAATTCATGAAAAAGTTGATATTTTTTTTTTCTTTTCATTTAGTGGATATGCTTCAGGGATTAAAAAGTAGCCTATGGTTTAGCCTTGACCCTCAGTATATAAATTCATAAAGGAAAGAAGCTCTTTGCTTTCCTAACCTTCTTCTCTAAATTTTTCCTCTTTAGGGCTCTGATTACACACACACACACACACACACACACACAAAAAAAAAAAAAAAAAAAAAAGGCTCAGCTGGTGTGGCAATGCATGTCCTTAATCCCAGACTGGGAGGCTGAGGCAGGAGGGTCACAAGTTGGAAGCCAGCCTTGGCAATTTAGGAAGATCTTGTCTCAAAATAGTACTTCAGTGGCAGTGTGCCTGTGGGTTCCCAAAACAAACAGGGCTCAAATCTTTGATTTACTCTTCCAACTGATGTATCATGAATTCAGTCTTTTCTCTTTCCTAGGTGGTTATTTAGAGAAATGTGTTCTAAGAAAAAAAGAGAGTAGAGGAGAGGAAGAACAAGTAAAAACAATAAGAAAGATTAAAGGGGTGGAGGAAAGAGAGAGAAAGAGAGAGACAGAATGTGTGTGTGTGGGGGGGGGGCTTTCAGGGCACCCAGACTTGGTTTAAATCATTGCTCCTACTTATACTTAATTACTAGCTGTAAAATTTTGAGTAAAGCTCTCTCTGTGACTTAATTTTCTCATTTTTAAAATGGGGGTGATATTGTTTATCTCACTGGATTATTGTCGCAACAATTATTATTATGGACAAATAATACTGTCTATGCACTTCCTGTAACCCATGAATTACCTAATAAACCAACCAACCTCCTTCCCTCCCTCCCTTCCAAACTACCCTTGGGTTCAGTCCTTGAAACAACCCATGAAGCATAAAGCAAGCAATATTACATTCTTCCTTTACAAATGAGGAATGGAAGAAGAAATTGAGGACTAACAACAGCACATGAGTCTCTCTGCAGTAGCTCAAAAGCAGAATGGTCTTTCTCCAGAGGGTGAAACTTTTCCACTGATGTTGGGAAACAAAGCAAGGTTGGGAGCCTCAATATGGACTGGACTTTTACAGCTTCCTTTTTTAGCTGCTCTACTACGGGAGAGCTGTTGAGGAAATTGTCCAACCCATGCAAATAAGCAATTGAATGTAAGTTTCTGTGAGGGGAGGGAGGGAACCAAAACTCTGGGTGGAGCTGGTGGCCTGGAGCTGTGCTAGTTTTCTCTGTGGATACCACCCAGGGACTCTCAGTTCAAGTGATTAACTGCATTGCCTCCTGGAAGGAAGGAAGTGGGACTAATAAAGAGACTACCTAAGTGGAGGTGATGATCACACTCCTTGGTCAAGCGCTTTCAAGACTATCAGGGCTGAGTGGTGTCTCAGAAGAAGCCACTTCTGGGTCTGGGGAAGGAGCCCTTCCAAGCCTTCACGTTGCTTCAGCAGAGTGGATTGTGAAGCAGGGATCCAGCACTGAAAAAGTGTGGGATGTGGGCACAGCTCTCCATCTCGGTCTGGGTTCCTCAGGATTGAGTTCCATAGAGTATGAGTTCATAGAGTATGTGCCCCAACAGAGGAGTTAGGCACTAGAAAAGAAAGATCTTGATCAAGGGCCTGGCATACAGTAGGTACTCAGAATATTTGAGATCTCTCCCCTTAGTACAGATCTCTTTGGGAAAGGGGAAGGAGACAGAAATGTAGTCCTCTCAGGCAAATGAAATGATTTGCATTTTCTCACTGGGAAAATGGCAATTTCTCAACTCTTAAGACTTGTGGATTTGAATAGGCAAATCGAATCACCCTGGCTGGAGGGTATGGGTTTAAATGGTTTCATTCAGTTGGTCTCTTCTCTCTCCCACTACCCCAATTCTGCAAAAACCACTTTCTCTCTCTCTCTCTCTCTCTCTCTCTCTCTCTCTCTCTCTCTCTCTCTCTCTCTCCACTGTCCCTGTTTTTTGAATGCTTCCTCTGCCAGGCACTCTAAATGTCTTCCAGAATTATCTCATTTAACAATAAATGAGTGAGCGGTCTTATGTGTCCTCAAATGATTGGTTTTAAGTGCCCCCAAATGACCCAACTGAGTAGATGTAATTGTTAGTTCTATTTTACAGATGAGGAAATCAAGGCACAGAGAGGCAAAGTAACAGTATTATAAAGTGTAATAGGAGAGACAGTTAAGACTTAAATGCACGTGGCTGTATAACCAATGTGATCCTGCAATTTGTACACGTGGAAAAATGAGAATTCATAGCCCATTTTAATCAAATGTATGGATATGTCAAGATCATTGTATTGTCTCGAGCAACTAATAAAAAATAAAAATTAAAAAAAAAAAAGACTTAAATGTGAGTCTGATTTCAATGCTCTTAGAATGGGGGTCAAGAATACATTCTTAGATCATCCTGCAAGTATCCAGCTGACCAGGCTGGGGAGCTTGCCTGTTCAGAAGTTCAGTCATTCCTTCCTAGAGTCACATGTTCTACCATCTTCACCTCCCCAAACAGGGTCATCTTCATGCAGAAGTGCCTGGCTACCTTTTCCAAGCCTCAGCAGCTTGCCTGACAAAACCAGGAAACTTACCAAACTGAGTCAGAGAGCGCCCTTCTCCCCTTGCCCAGCCTGCCTCTGCTCCATCCTCCTGTGGATCCATGGCCCCAATTTCCCCACCTCAGTGCTGCCTGGTATGCGCTAGGCATTTGGTCTGGGCCTCCAGTGTTCTTGGCCTGGGCTTTCATCACAATCTCCTTCTTGGATCAAGGTCACAATCTCCTTCTTGGATCAAGGTCAAACTCCTCAGTGTGGCAGTCAAGGCTTATTGTGAACTCAGGGGCTTGTGCCGTATATCCCCAGCCTGGAAGGTTCTCACACATCTTCTCCATCTGGACTCTACTCGCCCCTCAAGATTTACAGGTTATTTCAGCAAAGCTGTCTCTGGGACTCTCACTTGCCCATCACTCATCCTTCCAGAAAATTGGAGCCTCCCTCCTTGATCCTCCCCCGGTCCACCAGGACCCAGGAGTGAGTTCCATCTTAGCATTTACCACACTGTATTGTCTTTTTCTTTTCTTTTTTCTTTTTTTTTTTTTTCATGAGATTTGAGTTCCTGGAGGTGAGGGGGAAGTTGTCTTAACCAATGTCTAACAGTGCTCGGCCATCATTCCAGCCTGGGGTTAAATATTGCAGACTCTCTTGCAGAGGCCATCTCCAATCACTCCACCTTAGTGGGTCTCTTCCCACACACCACACTTTGCCACCACTGTCCCCAGCTAGCTCTTTAGCCATCAGATAGACCTTGCAGTGTATTGAGTAGACGTCTGGTTCCCATCTCAGACACTGGAGTTTAGATCTTTGCTTTGGTATTTTATTCGTTCTGGGACCTTGGGAAAGTCATTTTATCTCTCAAGCCTCTATTTCCTCATTTGTAAATTGATGACATTGATAGGATCTTTCAGGAGCATCTTCAAGATTTAAAGACATTTTTAATGTCCCTAGCGTAGTACCTGGCACAGATAATGCATTCGTTTACCTATGTTTTTGTTTTTGTTTGATTGTTTGGGGTTTCTCCCTCTGGAATATTTGCTTTGCAAAAGGAAAGGCCATGTTTTCGCCTTGGGGGGAATTGGTTTTTTAGGGTTTAGCAGTCCCTGACGAAGAACAGACTTTCAGGAAACATGAAGTCGGGGCTCCTCGGATCCTCCTCTGTGGTCTCCTGATGCTTCCATCATTGAGTGGCAGTGGCCAAGCACTGGGATGTCAAGCCAGCCTGCTGTTCAGAGGCTCTGTCACTCCTTCACAGAGTCTCCAGTTCACCCTGTTATCCCCCAGGGTGAAGGTCAAGTCTCCGGTTGGCTTGTGAGTAGATAATAAACTCTTATTTGTTATTGCACTGGTGCAGGTCACCAGTGTGACCTTATCACTCTGCCTCTCATTGGCTTATGATCCATGGCCAGCTGGTAGTCTTAGATTCCTTCTCTATAAAAAATGAATAATAATAACTACTTTTCAGTTTGTCATGAATATAATACCAGTAATAAAATAAAATACTATAGTAATATAATGTAATATGACTGGTACCCAATTTTTGTTAATGACTATTAATCTATATTGACTAACTATTTGTATTTTGGAGGGGGCGGGGGGTATCAGGGATTGAACCCATGGGCACTTAATTACTGGACCACACCCGACCCTTTTTAATTTGAGTCAGGATCTCACTAAGTTGCCAAGGCTGGCCTTAAACTTGCAATTCTCTTGACTTAGCCTCCCAAGCTGCTGAGATTACAAGCATGCACCACCGTATCTGGCAATACTTCTATTTTACATCACACTATAGGGTCCTTGTCTGTCTGTCTATCTTTCTCTCTCTCTCCTTTTACCAAACTGGGAACTCTTTAAGGGTAGGATCTGTGCCTGCCTCATCTTTGTGTATTCTGTACCTAGCACAGTGCCTGGTGTATGCTCAGTAAATTTGTTTAATTCTCAGGTTTTCGATATATAACCTCCTCAATGATCTTCAAGGTAACCAAGGTGCGTAGTATTACACCTCATTTAAAGATTTAACAGATGCTGAGTCACAGGGACATTAACTATACTACTGCTTTAGTATCCTGGCCAACCCCTTGGGCTCTGATGATCCACCATTAGATTTCTGGTAACTTTTTTTCTCTGCAATCACAAAAAGGGGAGAGAGGACCTGTGTGAGTAGCATTATTCAGAGGTGAGCAGGCACGGCCACCACCACCTGCTAGAGGGGACACAGGCTGCACAACCTGAGAGCCCATTTAACACCAGAGAGGACACAGGAAATACGGCAAGACCCATCTACTCATCCCTACTCGCTAGTACAGCCCTGAGTCCACACTCAAACCCAGGTAGCGCCAGGCTCCAGCAGGATGTAACTCTCCTCTCATCTGTCAATTGGCCCTTCCCCCACATGCTGGAGTCCACTTAATGAAAACCCCTCATTTTCTCTGCAGGTCTTTGTTCTCTGAGTTCCAGGACCCATCTCTACATATACTCTCATCCCTGAGCTTCCTTTCTTGTGTCCTCAGGACCACACAGAGGTTCTATTCAGTTCAGTTCTACCATGCTTATTTATTACAAAGTGGCAAGTCACACTTTTAGGAAGTTCTACCATTTAAATAACTTTCACATTCATTTTCATACTTGTGCCAGGAACTGTGTGCTGGGGCTATGTGAAGTGAGCAAGACATGGCCCTGCTCTCAGTCACTCAGCACCGCTAGGGGAAAACAGAAGTTTGCAACAACACTGATACTATAGCAACGGCTACTACTGCTGCACCTGCTAGTTACCACTTTTTTTTAAATTTTATTTTTTGCAATGCTGTGGATCAAATCCAGGACTTCACTTATGCTAGGCAAGTACTCCATCACTGAGCTAGGCTTCCAATCTGCTACCATTGATTTTTAAGTTTTATTATATACCAAACTCATTACTGTACTCTATGAGTTGTACTGTCAATAAAAAATGTGAATATCACCAGAGTTGGGAGCAAAAAAAGCTGAGTTGATTGTATGCCAGGCAGAGGAAAATCATATCAAGAGTTATCTGGTCTCTCCGAGCAGAAATTGAAAGGGCTGCATGATACAGCAAAAACACATGACCACCACATAATGAAACTGAGATCCGGGTTCAAGTTTCTGGTGGGCTCATGAGCTGGATTATGAACTCTTCCTTTGTCTTTACATTGATGTAGGTAAAAAATCCTGAGAGATTAAGCGTGTAAATTTGCATGTGCGTACCCCAGATTAGTCATTGGATTTGAACAGCTTATTTCTGATCTCTGTTTTATAGAAAAGGAGATCAAAACTCAGCCAGCTGGAGAAAGTTGCCCACTGTCACTCAGTTAGAAAATGGTAGAGCCAGAAATTGGTTTCCAAATACCAGGACCCATGTTGTCCCTTCTACCAGGCTGTCTTTAAATAATTCTCATGAATATGTGTGATCAGATTTTGGACTTAGAATTCTGGGCTGAATTATCTACACATGAAGACATACCACTCACCTTAGAGTCAAAAAGCCATCTCTTGGGGAGTGACTGGAAATGTATGCACAGCGGTGGACTCCAGGACCTCTGTTGGAGGCTGCTGGCCTGCAGGTGATAGGAAGTGGCTCAGAGGGCTGACATGGTCCCATCCACTTGCCTTTGCTCAAAGAGAGTTGAAAAGTTCCCTTCCCTTTTTTTTTTTTTTTCAAGGACCAACAAAACAATGTTACCTCTTTCCTAATAGGAACCTGTGTTAGTCTCATTGGGTTTGTATTTCGATACCTGAGGTTGGGTACTTTATTGTTTTAAAAAGGTTTAATTAATTCAGAGTTCCAGAGATTGAAAGTCCAAGATCAGGCAATGAAGACTGCTGAGCCTCTGGTGAGGCTCTCATGGTGAATCCTATCATAATGCCCAGGGGTGGGAGCACCTGCCAAAATGACCACAGTGTGACAGAGGAAGCAAGAGAGATTCAGGGCCCAGAGTCACTTTCTTCTTTCTTTCTTTTTTTTTTTTCTTTTTATAACAACTCACTCTCACAAGAGCTAACAGTGCTATATTAATCCCTTCTGAGGACAGCTCTCAGAATGACCTAATTGCCTTCTCCTAGGCCTCACCTCTTAAAGGCTCCAACATCACTACCCAGAGACCAAGCGTCAAGCACATGAAACTTTGAGGGACACACTCAAACCATATCCAGGCAGAGAGCAGAAGGTTTCATGGATTCCTGGAAGGCAGAGAGGTAGGATCCACTTGAGGCCAAGCAACTGTCTTGAGGAGAGTGAGACGATTCATTGTGGATCATGTATTTAAAAGTCTTGACAAACAATCATTAGAAAAATCACTCCCCTTCTCTGAACCTCAATTTCTTCAACCATAAAACCAGCAGTGGGAGAGGGAGGAGGATACCCAGAGAGAAGCAGCGTGGCTGGAGGCTAAGAATGTGGGCTCTGAAACCAGACTGCCAGGACCCAGATCTTGCTTCTATGAGCTCTGAAACAGAGGCCTGTTTATGCCATGTCCTTGTGCCTCAGTTTCTTTTAGAGTAGCGGGCGGCAATAATGATAATACCTACTGCCTAGGGCTGTTGTCAGGATTGAATGATGAGTGCATGCATTACTATGACCTCTAAAACGACTCTTTTCAGGATTTAATAAAAACAGTAACTAGCATTTGTATCATGTTACAGAATAAGACCTGTCCATGGGTCCTCTCTTTAGTCTCTTCTGGCAACCTCTGGGATGTAACTATTGTCACCTCCTATTTACAGCTGAGATAACTGAGATTCAGAGTCCAAATGATCTTTCCAAGCTCACCTAGGCTGTGAAGGATAGCATACCTGGGATATCTCGCTTCTACAGAGGTAGCATGGCAGAGCTGGATGTAGAACCGGGTGAATTTCAGAGTCTCTCTCTCTTTCTCTCTTTCTCTCTTCTCTCTCTCTCTCTCTCTCTCTCTCTCTCTCTCTCTCTCTCTCTCTCTTTCTCACACACACACACACACACACACACACACATCTCTGCCTCTCTCTGCCCACTTAATGTCTTTTTAATCTAACCCTTAGTTTTCTTCAACTATAAAATGGAGATGATACAATCTACTGCCTGGGATTATCTAAATCCTTGCTACTCAAATTGTGGCCCACAGACCAGCAGTATCAGCATCACCTGGAGCTTGTTGGAAATGTGGAATCTCAGACTTACTGAATGAGACTGCAGTTTAACAAGATGCCCAGGTGCTTTGTATACACATTAAAGTTTGAGAAACTCTGAACCAAAGAATGTGAAGGTGTTTTATAAACTGTGAAGTGAGGTGCACCATGCTAATAGTGATTTGATAGAAATGAAGAGCAGCATACCTATGCACACTCAGTATTTCCATTCATACAGTTGCTGCTGGCTATTTACTCTCAAGGAAGGGGAGCCAAGTGAGCTATCTCCCTGAGCACATTGGTTCCTTGGAACATATTTACATGGGATATGTGTATTTTTTAAAAATTATCTGTTGCTTATCTGAAATTCAAATGCAATGGGGTGTCCAGTATTTTATCTGGAAGACCTATTTCTAAAGGGATCTAGTTGCCATTTAGGGGCAAAGTCCCTGAAATTAGGCATATTTGCTTAGCTATTAGTGCTTCCAAGTGCTGGGCTCTTTCCTTACCTTAGTGCCTGGACAATGGCAGGCAAGAGAATCATATTAACGACTGTCACACTTCATTGAGCACCTGCCATTTCCCAATCACTTTCTTGATAATCACTGCTTCAAACTAAACCTTGCTTCTCCAAGTAAGACTGTAGACAAGCAGCATTGCTTATTATAAATGCAGAATCTTGAAGGCAGGTGGGGTGGCATACACCTGTAACCCCAGCTACTCGGGAGACTGAGGCAAGAGGATTGCCAAGTTTGAGGCTAACTTGGACAACTTAGCAAGACCTTGTCTCAAAATAAAGAAAAATAAAAGGTTTGGGGATCCCACTCAGTGGTAGAATGCTTGCTTAGTATGCCTGAGGCCTTGAGTTCAATCCTCAGTAGCACAAAATAAAGAAATTCGAAGTCTCAGGCCCCATCCCAAACCTAGAGCATCACCTACATGATTCCTATGTCCTTCAACTTACAGACACACTGTAGTAGGCAACATACTTCTTCTTTTTTAAATAGTAGGCTTGATGTTTTTAGGGCAGTTTTAGGTTTACAGAAAAACTGAGCAGTTTCCATATGCCCTTCTCTCCCTACACATAGTTTTCTTTATCGTTATCATCATGAGTTATATGTGCTAATGTATTAGTTACAATGGAAGAACAATTTATTAACTCAAGTCCATAGTTTTCACTACTATTCACTCTTTGTATTGTTTTAGCCATTATGGTATCACACAGAATAGTTTCATTGCCCTAAAAACCCAGTGCTCTACCCATCCGTCTCTTTCTGCTGCTTTTCCTGAAATCCATGGATAATAATGATTTTTTTTACTGTCAAATACTCTTCTGATTTGTTTAAATAAATAAATGTTTTTTCAAAGACCACTGGAACAGAAGACATGAGAGACAAACCCACAAAGATACAGTCATCTCATCCTTGACAAAGGTGTCAAAAACACACCTTGAAGAACCGTAGCTTTTTCATAGCTCTGGGATAAAACTAGATCCTTATCTATCTTCCTGTACAAATGTCCACTGACAGTGGACTGAAGATCTGGGAATCAGACCAGATACTTTGCAACTGCTAGAAGAAAACAGGGTCAATTTTCCAACATGTAGGCATGGTAGCAACTTCCTTAATAAATTTCCTAAAGCTCAAGGAAGAAGAAGGAGGAGGAGGAGGAGGAGGAGGACGAGGAAGAGGAAGAGGAGGAGGAAGAGGAGGAGGAGAAGGAGAAGAAGAAGGAGGAGGAGGAGGAGGAGGAGGAGGAGGACTCAGTAAGTGGGATAACATCAACTTTAAAAGCTTTAGCACAGCAAAGGAAATAATTAAGAGCATGAAAAGAAATACTAGCAAATGCTAGAAAAGTCTTTGCCAGCCACTATTGTGAGAGTATTATTATCTAGAACACAAATAGAACTCAAAAACCTTAACACCAAAAAACTGATTAATACATGGACATAGGAACTAAATAAAAGAAGAAATGCAAATGACCAACTGATACATAAAAAAAAAATGTTCAACATCCTTAACAACAGGGAAAAGCAAACAAATCTCCCGAGAGAAACCAAACACTGAGATTTCATCTCACCCTGATTAGAATTGCAGCCATCAAGAATAAAAGTTATGATAAATGCTAACAAGGATATGGAGAGAAAGGAATACTTATACATTGTTGGAGGGTCTGTAAACTAGTACATCCACTATTCAAATCAGTATGGAGGTTCCTCAAATTACTACAAATATAGCCACCATATGACCCAGCTGTCCCACTCCTTGGTATTTATCCCAAAGAGCTGAAATCAGTATACTACAGTGATATCTGCATACCAATGTTTATAGCAGTGCAGTTCACAATATTCAAGTTATGGAACCAGCTTAGATATCTGTCAACAGATAAGTAAATAAAAAATGTGTTATATATACACAAGTATATATAAGGAGTTCTACTCTGCCATAAAAAGTAAAATGATGTCATTTGCTGATAAATGAATGGAACTAGGCAGCATCATGTTAAGTGAAATACGCCAGACGCAGAAAGTCACGTTGAGTTTTTCTCTCATATCCAGAAACTGGAGATAAATAAAGAATAATAAAGCAGGGGTGGGGAGCAGTTCTTATGAAAATAGAAGGGAGAACAGTAGAGAAGAGGATAAAGAGAGAGGGTTGTGGGGTGGTAAAGGGAAGAAAGAGCGTTATGGAATTGACCAAATGATGCTATGTGCAGGTTAGAGTGTAGCACAATGAATCGCACTTCATGTAAATTATAATGCACCAACTAAAAATAATGAATAAACAGAAGGAAGACCTGTAGAGTAGAGAGGGTGGGGGAGGTAGGAGGGGAGGGAAACAGGAAGCACTGGGGAACAAAATGGAGCAAATTATGTGCATTTACAAATATGTAGCAATGAGCCCACCACTATGTAGAGGTAGAATGCACTAATAAAAACATAAAAAGCCCTTCCATAAGGATAAAGAATATGCTTCCCATAAAGAAACTGATATGGAAGTTAAGCAATTTGCCCAAAGTCACCAATCTAACAAATATAAGAGCTGAGTTTCCAACCCAAGTGTGCCCAGCTCCCAAATCTCTTTTATCAATTGTGGCTAAGTCCTTTTCCTAGAAGAAAGGAAATATTTGGACTTCTATGCTCTCATGGAAGTCCAGAGGTCTTGGTGACTCTTTGACCGATGGCTAGTGTTGGGGCCCAGTAGCAGGGACCCACCTGGCCTCCTGTATTTCCCAAGAATTCCCAGTGGTCCTGAGGTAGATTTCCATACAGAATCTACCCATCAGCTGTTTTTGCACCTCATGCAGCCAGTTATGATTTACAAATGGAAACTAAGACATGCTGATGACTCTGAAAGGACTCACTAATTATCTCAATCAACAGCTCCTGGGTCTTAGCTGCCAGCCCTGGGTGTCTCATGGAGCTCCCTCTGGCTGCAGTTAGAGGGGAGCCCGTTGTTGAAGTTCTGCTGGGCTTGAACATAGGAAGCCATGATGTGTGGTGGGAAGTGTCTTCATCTCTCCTGCCCTGCCTTTTCCCTTTTTGTCCTGATGTTTTGGCTCAGTCATGAGGAATCCTGAGAGAAACCAAGGTAGTCCCAGGATGGAAGGAGCCAGACAAAGCTGCGAGGAAGAGTTAGCAAGCAGATGCGCCAACAAGTGATGATTGAATGTTTACAAAATATCAGTTCTTGTGTTGAGTGCATTTTTCCTGACCCTGTGAAGATCCTAGTTTTGGAGGGAGAAAATAAAGTCAAGGGGAAATGAATGTATGTAGACAGGAGATTTCAAGGAACAAGAATAAGAGAGGAAGCCATGTATCAGAGGCACCTGTAGGCCTCTGATAGAATAGAAAGGAAAATAACATTTACAGAGCATAATCTAAAATATTCTTTGAATAAATTATCTAAAAGAGAATATTCTATATTAAGATATTTTAATAATAACAGTTTCCACTCACGATTTTCCAGCACGTTTCACTTTGCCATGCTGACTTAAGTAGAGGGTCCACTATACTTACTTTACAGATGCAAGAAACTAAGATTCACAGATGCTACTAGCATCATGACTGTTGGTACTCATAATCACAAGTTCTAGTAGGGAGTTCTGTTTTCCTGATTACAAAATTGATTCTGTGGCTACTTGTCTCATCTAATTGGCTTAGATTTTTAGATGTTATAATAAGAATACATATTTAAAAGCTTAAAATTTAGGAGACGGAAATCCCCACCTTGTATCCATAAAAGTTCAGCCAGGAGAAAAACTGTACCAGTTATTTTAACAGAGAGAATTATAAAAAGAAGTGCTATCTGGGAACTGAAGAATTAAAATGGCAAAAACGGAAAGCTAAGTATCACGGAGCTAACAACTACAGAAGGCAGCTCCCTCTAGGACTGGGACGGCGAAAAGAAGAGGTTGGCATAATTAAAACTTGCATATGGCGTAGGGACCCTGTGGAGTTGAACTCAGACTCTGAGAGGGGGACACTGCTGGCCAATAATGGTGTTCCTGAGCTTGAAGGATGAGTTCTTTTGGCCTGGGACCCAGAGCTGAGGGGATGTAAGCTGGTTGGTGTCAATGAAAGATTGCAATGAGGCCTGAATGGTGAGTGTTGAAACAGCTGTAAAGTGAATTGAACTGTTACTCCTAAAAGGAGTTGCTGCTCAGAGTGAAGTGTCCTTTACTCATGAACACTGTCAGGAACAAAAATCAACAGGTAGCAAACAGGAAACAGCAATCAATTCTTCTGCTCTTCCAGGTGTGCATGCTCCTGCTGGTACCCTGTATTAACTGAGTTCAACGAGCAACTAGTTACCAGGCTGAACAGTTTTTATGCAGAGTCTTGGTTTCAGTATCTCAAAACAGACCTTGTGGTGTAGTGAAATGTAATTGAAATTTAGCATTCAAAGATGTGGACTAATATAAGAGCTTTTAGTTGTTATCTTTAAAAAAAAAAGTCTTAACTCTCTATTATTTATCTATAAATATATACATATTTTTTTTTCTGGTAGTGCTGGGGATTGAACCCAGGGCCTCATGCACACTATGAAAGCACTATATAACTGAGGTAACCTCCATTTCTTTTTATTTTGAAACCAGGTCTCCCTAAGTTGCCCAGGCTGTACTTGATCCTCCTGCCTCAACCTCCTGGTAGGTAGGATTACGGGCATGCACCACCATGCCTGTTTTTTTTTAACCTATTATTATTGCAACCAGCGTGATGGCTCTTAATAAATAAGCTATATAGTCATTTCTCTATTAATAAACCTACAACGGGTTCCCATTTCACTTATAATTACTAAAACGCCTTGGCTCATTTGCAAGGGCTCTCTTGACTTTCGATGTCTTAAGCCTTGCCTTAAACCGAATGCCTTAATTACTATATCCTGGCCACAGTGTCCTCTCGATGTTCCTTAAACTCACCAGCTCAGAGCCACCCCAGAGCCACCTCTGTGAATTTGCTACTCCCTTGGCATGAAGTGTTCTTCCCCAACTCTTAGTCTGATTTCTTTCCATTTTTTTTAGAACTGAGGCTAAATATATCTTTTTGTTCTCCAACATCCAAGTTTAAATAAATGCCCATGTGCCATCTTTCCTATTACAATTTAGAGCACTTCATGAAATTTTTAATTATTGTAATTATTGAATGTCTGTTTCACTCATTAGATTGTGAGCTTTTTGAGGGCAGAAATCTTGCCAGTTCTGTTGATTCATAGCACACTCGATCTGACATGCAGTCATTACTCCCTAAATATTTGTTGAAGGGATATTAAGTTTTTCTTCCACCCCTACCTACACTGATGACTGTGCACCTCATGTTACCCCAGGGCACATTTAAGCTCCTCGAAGGCAGGAACCACTTCTTGGATGCCTGGCACAATCATGGGAAAAAGCATAAGCTTTTAAATTTTTTTTCCTGATGAAGTGTTTCTGCTTTTTCACTCATAGAGACTAATCATAAATAGGGTCTTCATAGACCATGGGGATTCCTTGGTGCACTTTTAAGTCTTTGATCATGAGCTGATGGTGGCCACCTTGGAGGATGAGACAGGAAAGCTCTCACCATAGCTAAGCCTGTCAACAACTACCACATAGAGAAGTGCTAGAGAGCATCAGCCACAGTTTGCCTTTGAAACCCAGCCTGGCCACTCATACTACTCATGTGACCTTGGGAAAGTTACTTATTCTTGTTGTGTTTCGGTTTCCTCCACTCTATGTAGTAATAGTAGTGTCTCCCTCATAGGGTACCTCATAGGGTACTAAGAATGCGTTGAGGGATTCATATAATGTGGTGTAATAAATATAGGGGCCAACAAAGAAACCAAAATTAAGACAGGTATCTAGTACTCCCTTGGAAATACAAGCCCCCATCAAACATCAGCACCTGCCTCTCTGTTAAACTTTACTTGTAACAGGCTGCCCCTATCTTCTGTCACTCACTTCCAAAATAGAATTTACTATGCAGTATCCTGTAACCTGAAATCTTTATTTTCTACTAACATTACTCATACTTCAGGCTAAGCCTTCCTTGTGAACCTCACCCTCAAATAAAACACTCAGTTATTTTTTTTTGCTTTTGTTTCTTTTTTTAAAAAATTTTTGTATTAGTTGCTCAAAACATTACAATGATCTTGACATATCATTGCTTTTGTTTCTTTTCAAGATGATTCTTATGTGCTAATTTGGATTTTGCACTGTATTTTATATTCCTCAAAAACCACGTCTTACTCCTATGACACTTTTTGTTTTGCTAACGGAACCTTGGGACGTAAACTAGACTTGACAGCGATTGCTTAATTCCATTCAGCACAAGGTGGGAGCCCCGTCTTGATATGACAGTTTCAGTTATAGAGAATATAATTATTTTAGTTAATTAAAATATAATATAAATGTAGTAGAATTAGAATATTATCATTTTAGGATAGGACCTTTTTTTTAAATCCCATATGGCAGAGATAGTTAATCACCAATATCTATTAATTTCTGCCTTCTCATATTGGAATTCCACTCTTTCAAAGTATCAGCAGGGCATTTATTGGGCTGCTTCCACAGGAGTTAATTTGATAGCCCCCTTCGAGCCAGCTGGGTCCTGGGGTAATTATGGCCAATGGGATGAGTGTGAAGGTGATACATGAAGTTTTAAGTCATTTATTTAAAAGGCAACTGCTTCCCCTGCAGTTCCTCTTACCTACGTCCTACATATGGGGGATATGGGACAGAATGGTGGTAAACAGCTGCATCCATGAGACTAAAGCAACACTCAAGAAGAAAACTGTGTTCCTCAAAGATGTTGGGGGATAGAGTCACCATACTCCCCTGGACTGCCACCAGCTTATAATTTTCTGAAAGAGACAAGCTTTCCACTTTGTTTAAATGATTATTATTTATCTTGAGGGAAAAGCTAAATCAATGTCCTAAATTTAAAAAAAAAAATCTAGTATTAAAATGTCTTGAAGAGTCATTGGGAGGGCTGAAGATAGAGGGTGTAGACTGAGCTTTTAGAAATTACTTGAAAAGCCTGGGCAGTTCTGGGATCTTCTATCTTTTTATAGACTTTCTATGAAATGGAAGCTTTCGTTCCAAACCTTCCTCAACTCTATTTTGACGTGGAAGAGCCACATTATGCCTGCTACAGTCTCATGCCCAGCCTGCCTTTTTACTCCCACAGAGCAAGTGACCCTCTGCTGAGGTGCTGCTGAAAACCCAAATACCCTCATAACTGCAGAGAACGCAGCAGAAGCAGCAGTGAGTGTTCACTCACTTCCACATTCCAGACTTCATATCCATGCATCTGGTTGGCCAAACCTAAACTCATCCAGAGCTTAGCTGCAACAGTCTAGAACACATACCGTTTACCTTTCTAGCTTCCGTGATCTAGGGATACATACAAGAAGAAGGATGAAATGGATTTAGAGTGCCAGTCCACTACAGCTGGCACCAGAGTTGTCAGATCCTGAGGGCATTTAGCTAGTCCTCAGACACCTTCAAGTCACATTAGTTTTGCTTCAGACACTGCATTACTGCTGTGTCACCATTGAGTATGACATGCTTTACCTTCAAAGAGTCTTGTACAGTTGACAACACAATTGGTTAAGTCCTGTGCTTTGGTTGGGTTAGGGACAAGCTATCTCAAACTATGGCCCCTGGGCATGTTGAAAAGCCAGCAGAGCAGGAATCCTTCTGACCTGCCCCTAGCCCTTCCCCTCAGGGGCAGACCATAAAGTCTAGGAAGGATTTTCTAACCTTCCTGTGAGGCAGGTCACAAAACCCTCATGTGACAGGTGCTGACCTATGCCCAAAGGAAAGGAAGAGAAAGGGTCACAGAGAAGAATTTGAACAAAGAGGCCTTGGTAAGTTTTTTCTTGGTTTATTGCTATTAGAACACTCTTCTTGTCCTGTCATATTTCTCTATGACTTCCACTCTTCATGAAACCTAGCATAAGAACATTCAGGTTACCCTGAGATCTAGAATGCATTTTTTAAAAATAAATAAAATATAGAAAAATAAAGCAAATTCTTATTGAATTTGCAACTCAGAAGACAGTAGCTGGAGAGGCAGCCTGAAGGCGTAGTTTGGGAATCTAAAGACAGAAGTTGAAACTGTAGTTCTGCTGCTGACGAGTTTTGTGAACTTTTGACAAAGGATTCCCCCTACCCCTCCTGTTTCCTCAGCAGGAGAATCCAAAAGTCAGTTAGACTAGACCAGAGCTGTTCAGGTACAAATATACATAGAAGTCACCTGGAGGATTGTTAAAGTGCAAATTTCTATTCGGTAGGTCCAAGGTGGTCCTGAGATTCTGCATATCTAACAAGGTCCCAGGCGAAGAGAATGCTGCTGGGTAGACCATGGTGGAATCTATAATGATCTATAGATGATGTCAAAAGTTTTCTGCAGCTCCTGGTATCCGTTCACCACACATACCACATATCTTCTTAGTAATAACAACACCTCCAGTGGGTTTAAATATATACTTAGACACACATTTGTGAAATTACACATAGAATAGCAAGTGGTTAAAAATTCTAACAGTGCAAAAATATAAAAACACAGAGTGTACAAATACCCCCATACTCTCACCCCCAAGAAAGAACAAAGTATTTTGAAATATGATGCCCACCCACAGTTCATGGTGCTCAGCTGTCTCTGCTCAGTGAGGTTCCAGGACATTTTTTTGGAAGGTCTTAAAATTTCTTTTCGAACTCAGTCATTGTCCCACCCAATATGGTAGGTGACAAGGTGGTGAGTTGGGGCATACAAAGTGGAGGGGTCCAGCGTTGCTTGCATTGTTTTCTCAAGTGGGGATTTTGAGTTTATGGTAACTCTAGAAAGGAATCCTCACAGAGCTGAGGGAGAATGAAAAACACAGAGGCTCCTGAATCTGGCCACGGCGGAGGGGGGGGGGGGCTTTTCAAATAGGGGCTTTTTCCTCCCCAGGCTTTCTGAGGGGACACTGCCTGTTTGTTAGGGGAAAATTTTGGAACATGCTTTCCCTAAGAAATGCCCTGTGACATCAAAGATTGAGATAATGAAACCAAGAAAGGTTAGAAATTCTTCATCAAAGGCTTGGGAGCCATGAAGCTCTAGCTACCCAGAGCAGACTCAGTCCAGGGACCTAGGAGACAGGCAGGTCTTCTGGGACCTCCACACACAGGTGAGAAGGCCAAGGGCAGACTCTGGCCTTGCTGCTGAGGCAAGATTCCCCAGTTGCCTTCGGGACAGCATTCAACTTATTCTGGTGATCCTCTTGGCCTGACTTCTCAAACTTTCTTCTTGTGCTTACAAAAGCAGTTCCCCAAATGACCCTGCTCTTTCCTGCCTCTTGGCCTTTTATAGATGGGACCCTCTTCCTGGTATACACCCCCAGTCCAGTCATCTCCTTGGAACCTTCACCTTTCTTTTTTTTAATTTTTTTTTTAATTTTTTTTATTAGTTGTTCAAAACATTACAAAGTTCTTGACATATCATATTTCATACATTTGATTCAAGCGGATTATGAGCTCCCATTTTTACCCCATATACATAATGCAGATTCACATCGGTTACACATCCACTTTTTTACCTACTGCCATACTAGTGTCTGTTGTATTCTGCTGCCTTTCTTAACCTCTACTATCCCACCTCCCCTCCCCTTCCCTCCCTTCCCATGCCCTCCCTTCCCGTCTTCTCTCCCTACCCCATCTACTGTAATTCATTTCTCTCTCTTGTTTTTCCCCCTTTCCCCTCACTTCCTCTTATATGTAATTTTGTGTAACAATGAGGGTCTCCTTCCTTTACCATGCAATTTCCCTTCTCTCTCTCTTTCCCTCCCCCCTCTCATCCCTGTTTAGTGGTGATCTTCTCATGCTCTTCCTCTCTATTCTGTTCTTAGTTGCTCTCCTTATATCAAAGAAGACATTTGGCATTTATTTTTTAGGGATTGGCTAGCTTCACTTAGCATAATCTGCTCTAGTGCCATCCATTTCCCTGCAAAGTCCATGATTTTGTCATTTTTTAGTGCAGAGTAATACTCCGGTGTGTATAAATGCCACATTTTTTTATCCATTCATCTATTGAAGGGCATCTAGGTTGGTTCCACAGTCTAGCTATTGTGAATTGTGCTGCTATGAACACTGTTGTAGCTGTGTCCCTATAGCACGCTCTTTTAAGGTCTTTAGGGAATAGTCCAAGAAGGGGAATAGCTGGGTCAAATGGTGGTTCCATTCCCAGCTTTCCAAGGAATCTCCATACCGTTTTCCAAATTGGCCACACCAATTTGCAGTCCCACCAACAATGTACAAGTGTACCCTTTTTCCCACATCCTCGCCAGCACTTGTTGTTGTTTGACTTCAGAATGGCTGCCAATCTTACTGGAGTGAGATAGTATCTTAGGGTGGTTTTGATTTGCATTTCTCTGACTGCTAGAGATGGTGAGCATTTTTTCATGTACTTGTTGATTAATTGTATGTCTTCCTCTGAGAAGTGTCTGTTCAGGTCCTTGGCCCATTTGTTGATTGGGTTATTTGTTATCTTATTGTCTAATTTTTTGAGTTCTTTGTATACTCTGGATATTAGGGCTCTATCTGAAGTGTGAGGAGTAAAAATTTGTTCCCAGGATGTAGGCTCCCTATTTACCTCTCTTATTGTTTCTCTTGCTGAGAAAAAACTTCTTAGTTTAAGTAAGTCCCATTTGTTGATTCTTGTTATTAACTCTTGTGCTATGGGTGTCCTATTGAGGAATTTGGAGCCCGACCCCACAGTCTGTAGGTCGGAGCCAACTTTTTCTTCTGTCTCTGATTTGATATCAAGCTCCTTGATCCATTCTGAGTTAATTTCTTGTGTGGAATGCTGGTAGCATCTTACACTAACCCCATCATAACACTTCTTAGACCCTGTAATGTCCTTTTCTTTCTCTTGCATTAGACCATGAGATCTCTGGGGAGATAGCCTGTTCTAGGTAAGGTTGTGTCTCCTGGGTGTCCACAGCCTAGAATGTGCTCATTGAGACTTTGTTGAATGAATGAAAGTCCTGGAAATTTCAATCACCGAGGGAAAGTTAAAATAAACATTACTAAATATGCTTGACATGAACTCATTTCTGGCTAATAGAGGATTTAATAGTAAAGATGGAACATTCATTGATTCATATGATTTATGGAAAAACCTTGAGAAGATAGTATGGTGTAGTGAAAAAGAAAAAAAAAACGATAAAACACTGGGCTTGAGCTCAGCGGGACTGAATCTCAAGGTTACCATTGACATATTTACATCATTCAGTGAGAGTTTCGCCTTTCTAGGCACTACTGTCCTCAGGGGAGATAGGAGGATTCTCACAAGGTTAAATGAGGGAGCAGTGGTATTTATGGAAATTAAAAAATACGATTCCAAATTTCTGTCCTCAGGGTTGGGGATGCTCCATGTTCGAGTCATGTTGATATTATTTCTCTGTTACAGTCACACACACCACACCCCTATTCAGAACTGTTTTGAGACACTGGGCTGAGACCCTGAAAAGTAAACTTCTCCTTTGCCAGCAGCTCCCTTTTTAGCCCTTCCAGTAGGGGGTGCTAGAGAGAGACTGAAAGATGGAAGGAGAAAAAAAGAGACTCACTCCTTCCTGTTTGCTCCCTGATGTGCCAGTGCCATCTCAATCTCGATTCTTCACCCTGGCAGCAGCAATTCCTTCCAGTTGAATGCAGTTTGCAGTTTTTTCAAAACCTGCAAAAGCCTTTGTGAATTCCCTTTGGGACACCAGTACCAGCTGCTGGCATGCACTCTCTCCTTCCTAAGAGGTCAGGGTCCCTCCTGCAACCTCAGACACCTCAGCACCAGCTGAGCCATGCTCCCTTGCAAGTGATCTGCATTTTTGTGCTTAGAATCCTCTTCTTCAAATTACTCTATTTTGATAATTTTAATAATTCTATTTGTTCTTTTGTCTCCCCAGCTCTGGGGAAGAGAGCTGCTTCCATGATCACTAATTCCTATTACCCCTTTTACTATTCTGATTCTCTGGCACCTACCTAACAATCCTTTATATTACATCCTCTCTATTGAAATAACTGGTGTGTTTTCTATCTCCCACCTATATCTTACGGCTCTTTACTTATTGCCATATTAGGCAAGGTCTGGAGAAGAAATAGGAGGAGCATGTGGATGGAAAGGAGCTCAGGAAACTCCACTGGTCCTTTATAAAATATTATTGAAAATTTCTAGAATGTTCTTGTGGTAAGCAGCCTCTAAGATGACCTCCAATGATCCTTCTGTGCTAGAACTGATGGCAGAATTGATGGAATATCAATTCCAAGATGAAGCTATGAAACATGTGTGGCTTCCACCTGTGTGCTCTCTCCTGTGCTGCTCGCTCTGGGAGAGGCTGTCTGCCAGTTGTCAGGCAGCCCTGCAGAGAGACCCGTGTGGTATGGGATCAAGGCCCATAAACACAAGGGAGCTTGGAGACAGATCAACAACCCCCTTTTTCAGTACAGTCCTCAGCTGAAACTGTTGACCACAATGTCATGGAAGCCTTTAAGCCACGGGCACTCCATGAAGCCACACCCAGATGCCTGGCCCAAAGAATTGAGATGATAACTTGTTATAAGTCGCTAAATTCTGGAGTATTTCATTAGGCAGCAATAGATGATAAATAAAGTTCCTTTCATTAAGAAATTGTGGAAGAACAAAGAGGAGACATCTTCCCTTTATTAGTAAATATGGAAAAATGATCTAAGAATCAGCAGTTATACATAATTTCATTGAATTGAATATTCATTTAGTTCTTACAATTTCAGTTTCTCCAAAGCTTGGTTTTCTTTTCTGTGAGATATGCACTGTTGGAGAGGAAACTGGGGCAAGAAGAAATAATACATATTTGCAAAGACAGTTTGGACCCGAATTCATACATGGGCATTATTCTGAGCTAGGAATTAAATAAAGAAAACAAAATATTTTAAACTTTAGATCCACATTAAGTAGCTTACAACTTAATCAGGATGATAAAATATGGAAAAAATTAAGTAATCTATAGACCCCAGAACCAACCAGTATTCTTGTTTGAAAATAACATATTTGACATGGTACATTAATTGCTTTAATAGGGAGAATACAAACCATCAGTGCTTCAACAGTATACGTTTATTTCTTGGCAGGTGAAGGCAGAAGGAATTGTATTCTGTGCATTCTTTCAAGAACTAGGAGCTCAGGGTCCTTCCAACTCCTGGCTCTGCCTTTTTTCTAAGTGACTTCAGCAAACTGCTGGGGAGGAAAAATAATTGCCAACTGCGGAGAAGGGTTTTATGGGCTAACTATAGAAGGTTGTTGCTTTTCATATTTCACTGTTCAGAACATGGTCCTATGGAACCACGGACTCACGTGGCATTCTGGGAAGTGTAGTCAGCTGTGTTCCCAGGAGGAAAAGAAAGTGAGGTCTGGTGAACACGTAGCAAATGTTTGCTACGAACAGAAACCAGTTCTTGTTGAACTTTGTAGAAAAGAAATACATCTGAATGACACTTGCATAGCTATTACTGCAAGCTGATTTATGCAGATGTGTCCTGCAGTGAGGGAAAGTGAATAGAGGCTGTGCTCAGCTAGAAGGAAGGTTTGACCAATGATGGGCCTTCAAGAAATTTATATAAAGGCACCCCATGTTCTAGGTGACACTGTGTCCAGCTCACAGAATTGATAAGAAGGCAAAAGAATGAGACTTGGAGATAAGGCAGAATGCAATGTTACTACAAGAACAATCTGTTTAGAACTGACCCTCCCACCCTGTCACATTGGCTCTGTACTCACTATCATGCTGACAAGCCCTGCTGCCTGGGAAGCTCTGTGCTGCATGGTAGAAAGGAGACAAGCTGGTTCTCTGGATCTCTTTTACAAGGGCAATTATAAGGGCAGAGTCTTCATGAGCTAATTACCCTCTGCTATGGTTTGGACCCTCCAAAAGTCATGTTGAAATTGAATTATCAATGCAATGGTGCTGAGAGTTGGTGGGGTCTAAGAGGTGTTTGGATCCTGAGGACTCTGTCCTCATGAAGGGATTAGTGTAGGTGTCATGAGGTTGGGTTAGATATATGGAGAGTGGGTCTTTGAAAAGCCTCTTCCTGCCTTTGTTTCCTCCTTCCTTTCCTCTGCTCCTGCTTGCCCTTCTGCTTTCCACCATGAGCTGAAGCAGCACATGACCCTCAACAGACGTGGCTGCCTTAACTTGGATTTCCCGGTCTCCAGACCCATAAGCTAAATAAATCTATTTTCTTTATCAATTACTCAAGATCTGCCTTAGTATTTTGTTTTAGCAATAGAAAATGAACTCAGACACCTCCCAAAAGACCACTTTGGTAATTAAGTTTCAACATGAATGTTGGAGGGACAAATCTTCAGACCATAGCACCACCTTACCTTACCAACTGACCTCAGCTTACTCCTGGCATACCTAGGCTACTCGGAGTCCTTTGGGAGGCAGACACCAGGTGAGTTTAAGTGTGTGAGAAATTTATTAGAGAAAGAGGCTGTGAAAAAAAAAAGTAGCTGGGGAGCCTGGGAGAGCATTTGGCTGTGATGCAAGTCTGACCTCAAATGAAGGTGAGAGGGAATGAAGGGAGGAAGGTTGGGTGGAGGTGTCTCCGGCTACTGTGCAGTTCCAAGGAGAGTGTGGCAGAGTTGGGGAGCCAGTGTTGCTCATCAGAGGAGCCCCCATCTCCTAGAGATGGATGTCTTCATACTCCTGGATCATCCAGTCATTGGCTGGGAGCACCTGTGGGAGCGTGGCTCACGCACAGATGCAGAAATGGATTTCGGGACCCAACGGAGAGGGCCCCTGTGCTCCTTACAATTGGAGATCTGAAAAGCCCATTCTCACTGCCAATATAGCAGCAGCAATCCAGGTACTCCAAATCAGTGACTAGACTCATTGTGTCTTAGTATCAAGTCCCATGTTCCATGCCAGAGACCCACGGGTGAACAGATCCCTAGGTCTTTTTTTCTATTCACCAACAGACCAAAAGATCTATTTAACCAACTCACACATCTTTAAAGTCATTATTTTTTTTTTATCAGTGAAAGTCTTTTTAACATATATGATGCTAGTCGACAAAACTTTTGGAGTTGAGTGGAGATGAACATAACTGAAATGTTGTCTCTGAAGTGTGGCTTCTTGACTAAATGCTGGCTAAATACCTCTGGAGTGTGTTTTTCTGCCAAGGGCAACTGGCTATCCCAGACTTACAGTATTCTCTGAATCATGTTAATGCAAACTGGAGAAGATATAACACAGTGGTAGTCATATATGGCAAAAATCATGAAGGTGGGGCCACAATGACGAAAATCTTGGAGCTAATCTGCAGTCACCTTTTGAACTCTACCATGAATGGTAAAATTACTGTTGTGATATTTCATCATATTACTATTTGATAGAGTTTTGTAGTACTATGGAAAGAAGGGACAACCAGGATTTCCTCATTTCTCTGCCAAGGTATGCACAGACGCCAGCAGAGGATGAAGCTTATGGTATTCAGGGTAAGAAAAGAGGGCTGAACCTGTGTGCGTATAACATACATGGGATGTGTATGGACAAGTGTCTGGATTAGGTGAATACTAGGAGGGGAGGCTACACCCCTGACTCTGTGCACAGGTGTGTCACAGGGGGATCACTAGGAAGACACTACCATTCAGGTGGAACTTCTGATGGATCCGCATCTGTGTCAACATTACAATGAATATTTACAGAGCCTTTGCAGTTTTTAAAACCTTATCCCACACTTATCTAATCATCATAACCCTTCAAGACAAGTGGTATTTTTTTCTGCACTTTATAGGTGAAGTTTCAAAAATATCAATTATTTATTTATTTTTAGTGAGACATAATATTGGGATTCATTTGGACAAAATTATAAAAGCATGGAAAATAATTTGCTCTAATTCTGTCCCTAGTACTTCCCCTTTTCTTTTCCTTCTCCCTCCCCCTCTTCCCTTCCCTCTACAGATCTTTCTGCTATTTTTTTTTTTGATTAATGTCTTGTGGATATACATAATAGTGAGATTCACTGTGCTATATTCATATGCGTACATAGAAAACTTAGGTCAGATTACGCCACTGCTCTTCCTTATCCCATTCCTTCTCCCTTCCCCTCATTCTCTTTTGTCTATTTCACTGATCTTTTTTTCTATTTTTTACTCCCCCCCCCACACACACACCTTTGGATTAGCTTCTGCATATCAGAAAATATTCACCCGTTAACTTTCTGGGACTGGCTTATTTCACTTGGCCTGGTAGTCTCCAGTTCCATCCATTTACTGGCAAATGGCATGTCATTCTTCTTCATGTCTGAATAATACTCAGTTGTGTATACATACCACATGATAGTCATCGTGAAGCTGAATTAGAAGCCATTTTCTCCTGTCTTCCAGACTCACATTCATCTATCACCTGCCATCACTAGTTAATGCTAAGAATACAGAAGTAACAGAGCATGTTCTGTGCTCCCAAAGAACTCTTCTCTACTAGAATTCCTTGAAAATACAGCAGCACCCCATTTATCTTTGCAGAATACATTTCAAGATCTCTGGTGGATATTTGAAGCCACAGGTAGGACCAAACCCTGTAGATACTGTGTTTTTTTCCTGTACACACACACACACACACACACACACACACACACACCCCTATGATAAAGTTTAATGAATAAGTTAGGCACAGTAAGATTAATGATAACACATAATAATTTTAGAACAGTTATAGCAATATGCTATAATAAAAGTTCATTAATATTTATGAATTATTTATTTCTAGAATTTTCCATTTGATATTTTTGGATCGTGGTTGGCCACAGGTAGCTGAATCCATGGAACATGAAACTGTGGCTGAGGGGGACTACTGTATTTGGCACTGTTGGGAATTCTGAGAAGATAGAGAAAAAATACACATTATGGTCTTTTCCTTGGAAGAGTTCACAGTCTTACAGTTTTTTTTTTTTTTTTAACTTTTCATTTTGGAACAATTTTAGATGTATAAGAAAGTTACAAAGCTGGTATAGGGAGTCCCCATCTACCCTTTCATTGGCTTCCCCCCATGTTAACATTTTACGTAACTGTAGTGTATTTGTCAAAACTAAGAAATTAACACTGGTACATTCCTGTTAACTAGACTGCAGATATGATCCAGGCTTCATCAGTTGTTCCACCAGTTCTTATTTCTGCTCCAGGCTACAATCTTGGATATGACCTTGTGGTCCCCTGTCTCAGTTCTTTAGTTCTGATCTGTGACAGTTTCTTCCTCTTTCTCGTCTTTTGTGACCTGGACCTTGGTACCAGGCAGATATTTTTGTGGAAGGCCCTTCAATTTGGGCTTGTCTGGTGTTTCTTTCATGATTAGGCTGAAGCTATGAATCTTTGCCTCCTCATCACCTGGTACAGGTGGGTGCACAATGTCAGTGTGACACCTGCCATTGGGGGACTCAACCTTGGTCATTTAGAGAAGGTGGTGTCTGCCGGCTGTCTCTACTGTAGAGTTGCTCTTTCGCTCCTCCTGTGCTCTGTTCATTAACAGTGAGTCATTAAGGCTAGCCCACTCTCAGAGGTAAGGGAGGGAATGACATCCCACCTCTTGGAGAGAAATTGTCAAGTAATTTAAGACACATGTCAAAATCCCCCACAGCAATTTATACTATTATGAACGAGATAGTGTGGGGCCATGCAAACATCCTCTTCCTACTTAAATTTTCCCTCGTTAATATGAGCATTTGTGAATGGATCTGACCTGAGAAAAATCAATACGATTCTAGTGGCGATTTTCTATTTCCCTCTTCCTTTTGTACTTCTTAGGATTCTTCTGCAAGGGAAATTTGACCTCTTTCCTCATTACTTTATTATTCAGTTGTTCTTTCATTTGTATTAGTAGAGACTCATGGATTTTATTCTTTCAGTTATACTCCTAAATAATTGCTATTATTTTGTTGCTGAAGTTATCCTAGTTTTGACCACTGGGAGCTCTTTGAGGTTGGACCCATGTCCCTTTGATGTGCTTCATTCTCTTTTTTTTTTTTAACGCTTTCTTATTTTTTGTCATTACAAGCTACTGCAGGCTTATCTTGTATTTCTCCCAGGACTCCTGATTTATTTTGCTGGAGAATGGTATTTAGAAACCAGTACCTGGACACGTACATTGTTCTTGTTGCTGAGATCATTGCTTCTCAGTCTTGATGGCCAGAGCTGGGGAAAGTATGCATGTTTACTAAGCCATGGACACCCACATGTCTGTCCACATGGATCTTCCTTATTCTAACTGGGGCTGCATCCTGATGTCTCTGATACCAGCCCAGCATACAGTTTTGCTTATTGGCTTTTTCCTTCTCCAACCATGAGACACTTCAGAGAGGTTTGTAAGCTAGAAACAGATTCTACAATCATATGGATGATGAACTGACTCTGCATAGAAGAAATAGGAAGTTGAACAGTTGGCCCTAGAACCCACCTTGCATGTGACCTGCAGGAGACTCTATTGTGTAAGGCAGATTTGCCCAAACTGCAGAATCCTTGAGAGATATCCAAAGGGTTCTGGGGGGGAAATTGTCACATTTAATTCAAAGTACATAGGAAAGGTTCTCTAATGTGAAGTCCAAGCAAAGTTACTTTCTATTCTTAAAAAAAAAAAAAAAAATTCCCTGGATCCCAACTCCTTCCCCCACTTGACTCCAAGATCAAGACATAAGGTGTCACTGGTTGACAAGGGTCCCCAGCCAGGACCACCCAGGGAGACAGCAATCTGAGTAACTTGCCCGGGGAACACAACTCCCTTGGAGGAGGCTCATATAGAGCAGATCTAGAACTCAGATCTTGATTCCTAAGCCTGTGCTCTGTTCATAACACCACATTGCCTCTGATTGGCTCTCTCTAATTACCTGCTGAAGATGACTAGCTCTAGGGGTGTATGTGGGTGGGGGTGTGTGTGTGTATAATCCCAATAGAAGGGAGAGTCTTGTATCTGTGTATGGAGAGGAGGCGTGCGTAGGCAGCAGGCCAACATCTTTGGCTAGTGTATTAACCCTTTCAAAGCCAGTACTTGCTTGTCCTCCAGATGGGATGACCCAGGCCTCTTTCTGGGGAGGGAACAGAGGCATCTTCTACAGCTCTAGCAATAAGTAGGGCACAGGAAATCAGGAGTCTGCAGACACTAGCATGGTTGTTACCACACAAATCTAGGCTTGACTCCCAGCCCTGCCTGTGACCTTGGGCTAGTTTATGAACTTCTCCATTTCCAGTTTGCTAAATCCAAGCCTCCTAACTGGGCTTCTTGTCTTCTCACTTGTTCGCTTTTAGAATTACAGTGTTGCACCCAGGAGTACTCTTCTTAAAAGGTGAATCTAGGGCTGGGGATGTGGCTCAAGCGGTAGCGTGCTCGCCTGGCAGGTGCGGGGCACTGGGTTCGATCCTCAGCACCACATAAAAATAAAATAAAAATGTTGTGTCCACCGAAAACTAAAAAAATAAATATTAAAAAATTCTCTCTCTCTAAAAAAATAATAAATCTAATCCACTCAGGATTCCTGCAGCTCCCCCAGCCAGTTATCAATAAACCAGTCCCAAGGGTTCTCATCACACTTAGGACAAAATCTCACATCTTTCTGTGGTTTGTCCCTTGTCTCCCTCTCCACCTCTCCACGCCTCCCCTCTGTTCTCCAGCCCCACTCTATCTCTAGGTCATTCCCTGGAACACTCCTTTCTGCCTTGGGTCCTCTGGCCTGCAGTTCCCCCAGCCTGGGACTCTTTCCCTTCTTTTCACTGAGTTAATGTCTACTCATTCTCTAAGTTTCACCTTCTCCCCCTCCTAAGAGAGACATGACCTGAACCTTCTGCTTAAATCCAACTCCCTCCCTCATTGGTTCATGCTGCTTTCTTTTCTTTCACCTGCCGTGATTTGCCATTGTGCCTTTGAGTGTGTGATTCCTTGTCTCCTCTCACAGGCTGTGGGTCCCTTGAGAGGAAGGAGGGATCTCTTTTGATTCATTCTGGCTATTCTTGGAGCCATTATGGTGTGTGGCACAAAGTAGCTGCTCAAGAAATACGGAGTATGAAGGAAAGAATAATGAAGAGTCAGATGTGAAGTTCACATAACGGAGACCTTCAGCATATCTTGGTCTCCTTCACCCCTCTCTTCCCCCTTCTAGTGGGTGCAGAGTACAATTCTCAGGAGTGGCTGCAGACTCACCCCAATGCTCCTCTATTGAGGAGAAATCCCTGACCCTGACCCTGATCCTGACCCTGAGGGGTTGGCTGGATGCAGCCACAGAGGCTGTGGAGCCAGGCCAGGCAGAACCAGTGGTGGCCATGTCAACCCCATCAGGAGTGGCCTGGAGGGAGAGGGTAATGGGTGCTGGGAGCAGGCCCCCTGGGTCTTCCTCAGAATCAAGCCCTCCCTGTGCTCTTCCCTGTCTGCTCTGTGCAATGCTGCAATGCTGCAATGCCCACGGAGCGACGCTGTGCTTGTTTTGTTGTGTGCGCTGCTAGGCAACTGGCCTGTTTTTGCTTATTTACCTCCCCTGGGCCGTTTCACAACACTTTGTAATAGGCGCTGCTCTCTCTGGTGCACATCTGGTTTGGATTCCGCCTGTCAGAGCCCCTCTGCAAGGAGAGAGCTTGCACTTTCCCCAGCAGTCACGGCATGGACCCCACGACTCCGGCTGCTCCTGGGTGTTGGCCCAATCTGGGCTGTCCCTCGCCCAGGCCCGCTGCCCTCCACCCTGCACTCCTACGCTTTTTCTACAGTTTACACATCTCCAAGTTTCCCAAGGAGGGAAAACTTTTGAGAAGGGCACAGGGAAACAGGGACAGACCCCAAACCAGGTTCCATGTCTCTCCCCTTCATGCCAGAGTCTTCCCACCAACAAGACCACCTCGAGAACCTTAGACCGAACATTAGGTTCCAGGGAGATAGTAGGTTTCCCCCTCTTCTTGCCACACTTGAAGATTTCCTGTGGGATTTCTGTAGAGGAGCAATAGAGAATCAGAGGTTCAGTAGATGACATCTTAGAGGAGGGGCAAGAAGGAATAAAAGTTCTGCTTTCTTTACCCACCTGGACAGAATATAATGGCTAAGGCAGGGCAGGGCAGGGTCAGCCCCCCCAGGTGAGTAAGTAGGGCTGGGAACAAACCCAGGGCACCTCTGTCTGCTCTCCGCTCCCAGGAAAGCCCAAAGCCTTGACAGTGGCTCACGGGGCCCTCTGGGGCCTGGCCCTGTTACCTCTCTGACCTCATCTTCCCCTCCTCCACCATAGGCAAGCAGCTCCAGCCACGTGTGCCAAGAAGCCAGAGAAGGTTTCCTTGGTGGGAAGCAACTCAGCAGCTGGCAGAGCTCAGGGAGCTGAGCAAGGACTGGGCCGCCACCCTTTCTCTACCAGCGGGGTCTCGCTGCCAGCGAACAAAATGCTCAAAGTGCCGAAGCGCACGAGTCTCCTGGTTCTTCTCCATGGCATCTGTCTGCCCCTGACGTATGATCTGTTTACTGCCTGTCTCCCGTTAGAATATGAGCTCCTCCTCCAGGGTGGTCCTGAAGTGCTTATGCACAGGACGATTTTGTGCAAATATCAGGCTCAATGTGGATTTGTTGGGTGATGTATGAATGTATGGATTAATTAAGTCATTTATGAGTTTGTTTTTCCTCCCCACTCTGTTACCTGACGATCTTGCCTTATTTTTACCTCTCACCTACAAAAGGGTGCCAACCTGTCATTTCAGACTATAAGCTGCCCATGAACCCCCTCCCCCTCGGTCCCCCTCCCCCTCCCTTCCTCTGGCCTGCCTCTACCCCAGCAGGCTCTGCACCTTGCGGTGGGGTTTGCCCTGGTCACTTTGCGTACTAGCCTGGACCTGTTGGCAATCTCTGAGTGCCCCTGTAGTTTGCTGTGATTGTGCTGATTCCGTTCAGATGGTTCCACACTGATGAGTCAACAGGGAATAA
Organism: Urocitellus parryii; assembly: GCF_045843805.1. Classification (NCBI taxonomy): domain Eukaryota; kingdom Metazoa; phylum Chordata; class Mammalia; order Rodentia; family Sciuridae; genus Urocitellus; species Urocitellus parryii. Next base: position 41,484,750 of record NC_135541.1, on the reverse strand, counting down.
GGGGACTAGATGACCCTTAGAGCTGCCCATGGCCTTCCATCCCCAGGGTTCTCTGTTGATTCCTTCTCGGGTTGGGCAGTTGTGGACCTTACATGCAGACCTGTTGTGGGGCAAGAGTACAGAGTGAGATGCCAAACTGAACCCTGAGTTTGCTTTTTTCTCCTAAGTCTTCATCTTCCTGTGACCCTCCGTGAGTGGCAACCTCATCCGTTCAGTTTCCTAAGGAAAAACCCAGGACTTAGCTATTGCCCCAGCCCAGCCATTGTGCTGGTACCTCCATGACACATCTCACCCCATCTTCCTTTCTCCACCACCATAGTACAGATCCTCAGCCTTTTTCATGTTTAAAATCTTCATATTTTTACTCTCCATTGCCCAGTAAGTGACCAGAATCTGATTTTAAAACAGAAATTCAATCCTATTGCTTTATTAAAACTGCCCGAATGGCTTTCTGCTGCACTTTGAACTAAAACCCAACCCTTCAGTTGGGCCCCCAAAGCCACCACCTGGCCCCTGATGACCTCTTCAACTTTGGGTCACAATAACCCCTTATCACCCCTTTTATAACGTGCTTTTATAACGTGCTCCAGCCCTCTTTCTATTCCTTGAACAGGTCACCTCCTTCCAAGATGGATGCTTTTGCATCAAGGGTCTCCTCTCCATGGAATATTCTTCCTCCACACTTTCACCTAGCTGAGTCTTTCTGATCACTCAGTTCTTGGATTCAATGACATCTCTTCAGAGGAGGCTGCTCAATGTAGGCTATCAGGACCACCCTCGCCCATCCACAGGCTCAGAGCCACGGTCTCTCATCTCATCTTCGTTTAGATTTTTCCTGACATGTGCCACCAGAGTTTTTTCTGTCTGTCTATCATCTCTTGTCTCATAATCACAATGAAACTCCATCAAGACAGGGACCCCAGCACCTAGAACATGACCTGACACATAGTAGATAATCAAGATGTTTGTCGAATCAACCAGTGAGTGACTGATGGAAGCCTGAACTGGACCAAGAGTTGGGAGTCCTGTGTTCAAGTCTAAGCTGGCTGCTCTCAAGTTGTTGGCGTTGGACATGTCATGCGTGTGCTCTGGGCCTCCATCTCAACATCTGGAAAACAAGATCTGATTTCATGATCTGGAAAACCCGCCCAGTTTCCAGATACACTGATCCTATCCATCTTTCCATACTGTTGACCATTAAAAGCTGTCAAAGGTGGTGATGACAGCAATAACCCAACTACACTTGATAAATTATTTTTGTAATCTTATGCAACATCCCAGGTTACATCAGTTATTTATGATTTATACGTAAGCTACATATCCAAAAAGGATTTGATGCAGCTCAAGTTTCAGACCCACTTTTCCATTTCCCCAAACAAGTTCTTACTTTCTTTCTTTACACAAAGAAGAATAAAATACTCTAACTGCTGTGGTAGAATAGAGCCTTATGATTGAAAGCAAGAGAAATCAAACTCAATTAGACTATCACAATGAGAAAAATGCCTTGACAGTCCATGAGCTTCAGGAAAGAACTGAATCACAAGGTCAACTAGTAAGGCAGTGAGAGAGCAGGCTTCTCACTGTTGGAACCAGGTGCACAAATCCCCACTAGGGTTCCTTCCAATGCTGTCTGTTTCTATCAGTGTGTTGGCTGCATTCTCCTCTCTCAATATATCCCGGCTCTTTCCACATTGTCCCAGCACAGAATCTATCACACTCTGCCATACCTTATTTACATTTTTTAAATTTTCTTGCTAACTTTCAGTCTCTTCCAGTACCATGAAGTTAATTGAGGGCAGGAACTTAATGCACATATTGTTCTGTATCTTTTGCACCCACCCCAGTGCCTGGAGCATGGAAGGTGCTCAATAAATAATAATTGGATAAATGAAGGGCAGAAAATGTAGCTGCCAACTTCTCCAGCCCTTACTATCCAACAACTTCAGATGGGGAAAGGCCAGCAAAGCTCTCTAAAGACCCACTTTTTTAAAAAAATAATACATTAGTAAATAAATACATAAATGAAATCTCAGGGAAGGGACTCTTTGGTCCAATTAGAATACGTGCTTTCCCTTGTACCAAACAACAGAGACCATTGAACACCTTTGCCTCACATCATGTGAGGTTGGGGAGGAGGAGCTTTTTGGAAAGTGCTGTGGGAGGAAATCTCAGCAATGTCGACAGAGTTGTGCAGATGAAGTGACACGTTGCAGAAGAGCGTGCTGTGAAAAGCTATTAGGAAGTTGCCATTTCTGTAGGTCTAAATTGATCTTATATTGGGAATTTTGTATGTTTCAGCTTTTAGAATTGTTAAAAGTGTTGCACAGATGTAAGATAGGACAACTTTGGTCACACATCAGCAGAATAAGAAAAAAAATCATGATTTTAAGGTGAAGGGCTGAGTGGATTCTTTTTGTAATGAAGGTGGTAGCCAGATTCGTTTACTGGGTGCTAACTCCACATAGAAGAGTGCTGTCACACTCTATGTGGACTATCTCATTAATTCTTCTACCCCTTCCTGGAGGTAAGTCTGATAATTACCCCATTCAGTAGACAAGGAAACTGAGGTTCAATTAGGTGGAGTTCTTTGCCCTGGATTAAACAATTCAAAAGACAGAACCAGGATTTGAACATACATTTCTGAAATCAAAGGCCATTCATTACACTACATTGGGAAAGAGGTTGGAGGTTCAGTCCCTCCAGGCAGGTTAATCCATTGCTACCAGGAAGAATGGATCTTTCTTTCTCTGTAATCTGTAGACCTGGGATAGTCTGCTTGCAAGTTATTTGCATGACTTATAACTAGTAGTGAGTGCCTATCATCCATGACCAGACATTTCTCTTTGAGGGCCCCTCTTACTCAAGATTGCACTTAAAATAAGCCTTGTATTCTACTAGCATGTGAAAGGTTCTCACTATGAATTAACTGAATTAAAATAAGTGGGCAGAATACAAAAAAAAAATGATTTGACATCTCCAAGGGATGTAGTATTTGGTCTGAATATTCTGGAGTAGTAAGGAAATGGTTCAATGGTAATAATAATAATACCCACATCATGGGTAACTTTTGTTGGAAGCCTGTCAAGTTATCTCCAGTTTTCTGTACTACCTGGAAAAGTAAAGGATGGTGTCTCTGGGTCTATCTGCTTTAGAGCAGCAAAGGTATCTCCAGAGACTGAAAATATCTCCTCTGTGATATCAAAGCCAGGCCATGAAAATGTGTTTTCATCACATGGTTGTGCAAAGCATTGAACTGAAAACCTCTCCTAGGTTAGAATTTCACAGAATTCCATTCTGGACGGGCACCCTATTTCTACTGAATGCAAACCTCACCCATGCTCCAGAGCCCTACAACTCTTGTCAAATACATGCTTAACTTGATTTTGTACACGGACTTGATTCTGAGCCATGGAATTTCAGAGCTGTGCCGGCTAGTTAGGAATTTAAATATTAGCCTTCCTGACCTGTCCAGCTTTGATCTCCTGAGTTTATACTCACAAGTATTGATAACATGGCTCTACTCACAAGCAAGAACACTGGGTCTGCAGCCCACTGTGGCTCACTGTGAGTGTGTATGTAGATCTCTGCTAAGATCCAAATGGACTTAGGTTACTCAAGAGCTTATCTGATGGTGGGGGAGGGCTGCCCATGGGGCAGAGAAACAGAGCTCACTTTTATTCAGCCAATCTTGCTTGCTTTATCCTGCAGAATAGACTTAACAGTGAACTGTAAGTGAACCGTGGCATGACCAGGCCTTTATAACACAGCCAATCTTCCTTAATTTCGTAGAGTCTGCTGTTCATGAGGAATGATCATAGTTAGCTAGCTACCATTTGCCACAATTGGCTACCATTTGCCAAGTATTTCTCTTGTACCAGGTACCTTAAGCATTTATATAATACCAATAATAATATGTACAATTATCTATGCCAGGTGCTATTCTGGGTTGTTTACACATTATTTTGTCTGCACAACAATCACGTGAAATTGGTACTACTATTATCTTCATTATTCAGATGAAAAACCTGAGTCTCAGAGAATGTAATTAGCAATGGTCATGCTACAACTCAATGGAGGAGAGGATCTGAACCTAGTATCTATCTGGCAGTATCTCTTTCCATCTTCTATGAGCCCAGTGAGGCAGCTTTAGTCATTTTGCAGAGAAGGAAAAGGAATGTAAGTAGCTTAAGACACAGTCCATTAGTAGCAGAAACAAAATTTAAACTCAGTTCAAAATCGAATACCATGATTTTAAAAAGATGCCTGTTTTTGAACAGCCTGTTTCTGTATGGCCTCTGAGTTAAGAATGAATGATCATAACATTCTTAAAGTATTATCAATAATAATAATATTAATATTCAATAGTGGGCCCAAGTGGCCCCATAAAACAGGAAATATTGGCTATCTGACCCTTTATAGAAACAGTTTGGTGACCTCCCCACTCCACTGTGTCCTCTCCATGTTGGCCTAACCTAAGGCAATGAAGATCTAAAAAAATAATGCAGGTGGGAGTGTCTCTACATATTCAAGAAAACTATTTCCCCTTCACTGGGCCTGTTTTTCCATTTAGAAGGAGAATTTAGAGACCACAGGCCTGAATCTGCCCTAAGGAAAGGTACCGCATGAGGTATTCCTTTTTCCATTTCACCTCCTAGCTTATTATTCTGTCACCCACCTTATTGTAAGGAATGATTATTTATACTTCATTGGGGGAGAAAAACATAGCCCCCAAAATCATCTCCGAAAGCTTCGGATTGCCCCACCTTGGAACATCAGCACCGCCTGCAGAGTTCCCAGAGCTCAGAAACTGCTCCCTCTTCTCAGCTCCAGGCAGGCCTTTTGGTACTCTCCAGCCTCTTGGTGTTTGAAGTTGTTATTTTCCTGAGAAACGTTGGCTTCCTCCCAGCCACTCCTACACTCTCCTTCCCTCTCACCTCCCATAGTACACTCAACACCAGCAAAAAGAAAACGGAAAAAAATGAGAGCCATCATCTAATTTTCCTTCATCTGTGTCCTGACATCAAATGAGCACAGCTTCACCTCTTGGGTCCATTGATTGCCCAGGCATGGTCTCCCACATGTGCAGGAAGGGTGGTTGCTGCTCAGCCCTGGAGCTCACCAGTGCTGAGGAGGAGAGTGAGGCCATAGGGTCTTGGGGAGAGTTCTGGATTGGTTTTCTCTCTGGGTGGAGAGAGTTCATGAAAAGATTGCAAATCTATAAACGGGGAAGTGTGCATGGACCCTATGGGAAAGAGAAGGAGAAAAAAGGTCAGAAGATAAGGTGAGCTCCAGGGCTGAGCAGCAACCACCCTTCCTGCACACTTGGCCTTGAAGGGAGACAAAAACACTGTGGAGATCGAGGTCCAGGCCCTGTGGCACCTGCAGGTCTTGCTTGTCTTCGTCTTACTCCAGGGAGGGTGGACTCCTGCCTGTTCAGACTCTTGGCCTTGTCTCTCCAGGATGGTCACAAGAGGGTCCCAACAGGTCCCTCCACTTGCAGACCTTTCTCATTCCCTGAATCATGAGCCACTCTGCAGTCAGAGGAATTGCCCCAACCTCCACCCCATGGTCTTGACCCCTTAGATGCCTTCAGGGGTCCTCAGTGCCTCCAGAACGTCCTCCTAACCTAGCTGTTCATGACCCAGCCCCTGCCTGTCCAACCTCCTTTCCGTCTCTCATCCCCAGTGCCTTTGCTATCCCAAAGCACTCAGAACGCTCTAAGTGTTCCTGACCAGAGACTGCGCACCCTGCCTTCTGTGGATGTCCTAGGTCAGCTCTACGATACGGGACACATCTGCGCAGTCTCTGATCTGATCTGTGCAGCACATCTTTCATTTGCATCTCTGCATTCATATTTTCCTTTCCCATCTGTTCTGTAGCAGGAGGCCAATTAGTGGGGATCATTTCTGCAGGTTCTTGAGCCTCTTCTTCTGTTAGATTGACCAACTAGGAGACTCAGGAGACTGAAAGGGAGGAAGGGGGATAGGTGGGAGAGATTTGATTCCCCTTTGATTCTCCTTGCCATTTTCCCAGGACAAATTTGGCTCTTGCTGTTTCTCCCAAGGTGGAAGCTCTGCAAGACTCTCCCTCCCTTTGTGGGAAGAGTTTGGCAGTTTCTAAGCTTTTATGCTCTCCCTTGTCATCCTTCTACATCTGCATCTTCACAAATAAGTCCTTTCAAAATAGGATACTTAGTGGGAACAGCCACTGGGGCTGTTCTGACCCTAACTAGTACACGGTGACCCAGCGCAGAACTCAGGGAGTGCTCCGTAGGCACTTCTGTCAAAGATCCTGTTACAGCACTTTGCTGATTGGCTCCCTGCCCTCTGCCCTCCCATCAGACTGTTCCATTTCAGTTTGTCTTACAGAGATGCACGTTGCCTACCCACAGTTACTGAGCAGCTACTATATGCTGGACCATGGCCTAGGCACTGCAGATTCAGAGGTTAATAAATGATCCATCCTAACCTTGAAGATCTCTGATTCTAGTGCAGGGAATGGAACTTGAGCCTCATTTGACATTGTGGCAATGAGCACAAGACCAGTTGGCCATCTATTCAGTAAAATCCCAATTCCACCATGGATGAGCTGTGATCTGAGTGAATTCTCTCTCTCAGCCTCAGTTTCCTCATCTGTAATTGAGTAAACAAGTTACCTTACAGTTGCAAGGACTGAAGTAGTCAGCATAGTCACGTGGCACCTATTTGGCAATAAGGGCCCATTATTATTTTTATTATATAGCAGGTGTGTGGTTTGTATACATTAAATAAATGAATGAGTATTCTCATTTATCTCCATAGCAACCCTTTCCCCACCCTTCATCTCTCTATGCATTCCTAGCAGGCAGGGGAGAATTCTTTTTCCCATTCTGCAGACGAGGACAATGGAAATGAATGAGTGAGTGAGTGAGTGAGTGAATGAGTGACTAGCCAACCCACCCAGTCTGCTGTCTCCTACCTCCTCCTCGTGACCCCAGCTAGGATGTTTGTCTGGAAAATTGGGCCCCAGAAAAGGGATTCTGGCTTTCTGCCCAACTTTCCAGCTCCAGAAGATGATGCCCATGGCTCTGGGTGAGCTGCTCTGGACCTGACACAGCGCACCGGCAGGTGCCCTGGAGTCTGTAAACACTGAGGCCTGAAGCTCAGGGCTTCCCAGAATCGATGGCCCCAGTTCCTGTTCAGCTGATGCTCTTTCTGTAAGACCTTTACAAGCTCCACTGCCCCTTCTGGTAAGTGGGGGGCCAGGAGGGAGTTCTACTTTCACATTTGCTGCAACACCCACGGGAGGGAGATTTCTCAGTGAGGGGTGTGTGGGGGGGAACTTTCCTTTCTCCTTTGCCCTAACCTCAAGTTTTCTCCTAAGCTTTCGTTTCTTCAGGAGATACTAAATTTCCCACTGAAGCTGAGGTAGGACTAAGGTCCTCACAACAGCAAGACTTGAATCTACCCCAGAAATAAGGGAACCCCTGCCCTGTGCCCGGTATGCTTTATGGACAGCGAGTCCCTCTCCGCTCATCCATGCCGTGCTCCTCCAGTTTCGGTTACCTGAGGCCAACCTCAGCCTGAAAATATTTAAATGGAAACTTTAGAAATAAATAATTCATGAGTTGCAAGTAACCTTTTATTACATTTACTGTGTAATCGTTCTATTTTGTGTGTAGCTATTATTAATTTCTTACTGTGCCTACTTGACAAGTTAAAATTGATCATAGATATCTATCTATGTATAGGAAAAACTTGTTTCTGTAGGGTTCAGTATTATTTGCACTTATCTTGAAACATATCCCCAGCAGATAAGGGGCGAGGTGCTACTGGACACTCTTGTGCTCTCCTCCCAACATGGTGGGCCTGACCGCTGATTGAACTTTGGGGACTGAGACTACCTAGAGTTAGAGTAAAAGGTTTAAATGAGGAAAGTTTTGACCTTTAGAAACATTTGTAAATTGCTACAGAATGGAAGTCCCCCAAATGGAATTCATCTCTGCTGCTTCTGTAGCATATACACAGCGTTATTGTTCTTCTTTCTGTAAACTGTCTGCCTGTCAGTATCCATGTCTGTGTCTTCTACTTGTCTGTCCCTCCTTGAGCAGATGACTCACTCAGGCCCTCTCCCTGTCCCCAGCACATGATCTGAGGTAGGGGCATGTGCCATCTTGGAGCCCAAAGCGGCATGCCTGGTGGTAGAGAATGGGTGAAGAGGAGATGTGGGGTCAGGTCACCCAGTACCCTGTAGGACACTGTGAAGGGCTGACTTTAATTCTGGGGGTGGAAGGGAGTCACTGAAGGTTTTTGAGCAGGACCCTCACATGCTATCCAACGCTCATTCTAATGGCTTTGCAAAGACAGGGCAATAGGGAAGAAGCAGGATTAGAGCTCTCCCAACAGACCAGGCAAGAGCTGAGGGAATCTCTCCGGTCTCTGGTCCCCAGGCACAAGCAGGCATCAGAACCCTTGCAGGATTAGGTAAAGCACAGTTTGCTGACTGGAGTTTCCCATTCGGTTGTTCTGGGAAGTGCCCAAGAGTTCGCATTTCTATCCAGGCCCCAGTTAAATTTGATGCTGCTGGTCCCCAGTCACCACCAGTTTAGAGAAGCAGGGAGGGAAAGCATGGACGAGACATAGTGTTGTCCTCAAGGAGTTTCCCTCTCAAGTGAGCACTGTGTAGACGTTGAAATTCCAGAGAGGCGGAATGCCCCTTGGAGGATCCTGGGAAGGACCACTCCCCCAGTGTGGGGGTGGGGAAAGGCTCTGGAGAAGCTTCTGGAAGAACTTTTGATGGAGCTATACTGGTTAAAATGGTAGTTGACCAGGTAAGGGAGGTCCCCAGGGAGGTCTGGAAGGAGAGCATTCAAGGCAGAGGGCATGGCCTGAGCAAAGGCAAGGAGGTGGGAAAGATCAAGGTGTGTTGAGCAAGTGGGGCCATGATCCAATAGAAAATGCTACAGGTAACCACTCTACCATGGCGCATCACGTGTGCCCTTAAGGCTAAGGAGCTTGAACTTTATCCTGTACAACAGAGGTTTGCAAACTTCTGGGGGAAACGGATGCTCACAGACCTCTCTGAAAGTCTGATCAAAGTTAAAATGCATACAGAGAGAGTTAGGCATACATTTCAGGGTGTTTACAAATTCCTGAAGTCTTTCCATGAACTTCAAGTAAAGAATGGGTTTTAAGCAGAGAGTCAACCTAATTTATAAACTTGAATCTTTCCTAGTCTGTGTAAAGAATGAATTTGGTTAAGGGTAATTGAGCACAGAAAATCCAGGGTTCAGTAGTCTGGGGGAGAGGTATTAAATGGTCATGCAGATGGGGGACCATTTAACACCTACAGACAAGTGTTAGGGTGGTGAATGTCATGATCATACTGACTTTTCAGCAAAGTCACTCAACTCAACTCAAAAAGCATCAGCTGATTGCTGAGCTGAGAGGGCTTCTTTGCCTGGGTTGAATCTAGGCTGATGGGCAACGCAGGCCAACCCAGCAAGAACAAGCCATCTCCACCCTCACTCCACATACTGGAATCTGTTGGTCATCAGTTGGTTGGGCCAAGATACCCCCCTGCCTTTGAGGGCTGGAGGCCAGGGACGTGGAGAGAGGCAGTGCTCTGATGAGCAGGAGAAAGGCTGCAAGGGCAGAAGTGGGCAGTGAGTTCCTGGGAGGCAGCTGGGGTGTCATTCCTTCCAAAGATTTCGCAACAGCCTAGGCAGCAGACAGAGCTGAGATGATTGCCTCCTTTATAGAAATGGAAAACCCAAGGTCAGTGGATGGTAAGTCTTGCCAAAAGATGTGCTGTGAGCACCAGGGCGAAACTGGGACTAGAAGGCTAACAGCACCTGACTCTTGTTTATGTAGTCAAATGATCACAATCGAGCTAATTAATATATCCATCACCTTGCATATCTTCTTTTTGAGGTAAGGTGAGAACACTTGAGACTACTATCAGCAAATTTGAAATACAATTTTCCTAACTCTAGTCACCGGCTGTACCTTAGATCCATAGAACGCATCCATTTCATAACTACAAATGTGTATCTTTGACCAACGTGTCCCCACCCCAGCCCCTGGCAGCCATCATTCCACTCTGTTTCTGTGAGTTCAACTTTTCTAGATTCCACATATAAGTGAGAGCTTGTAGTATTTGTCTTTCTATGTCTGGTTTATTTTACTTGGCATGATGTCCTCAGGTTCATCTATATTATGTAAAAGGCAGGATTTCCTTTTTAATGGTCAAAAGGTATTTCATGATCCGTATGTGATATATATATATATGTGTGTATCTATACATATACATGTGTGTTTATCACATTTTTTCCCTTCATTCATCCATCAGTGGATACCTAAGGTTTTCCATTATCTTAGCCAGTGTGAATAATTCTACAATCAACACAGTAATACCGATATTTGATATTTCATTTTCTTCAGATATATACCCATTAGCAGACTTGCTAGATCCTATAGTAGTTCTATTTTTAGTGTTGTCCATAATAAGTAAAATAATAGACCTTCCTCCCAACACTGTATAAAGATTTCCTTTTTTCTACCCTCGCCAACACTTGTTTTCTGTTATCTTTTTATCATAGTTACCCCAAAAGGTCTGGATGACATCTTGCAGGGTATGAATTTGCATTTTTCTGATGGCTAGTGACTTTGAAGCACTTTTTCACATACTCATTGACCATTTGTATGTCTTTGTTGGGAAAATATCTTTCAGTACCTTTGCTAATTTTTTCATAGGGTTATTTATTTATTTATTTTTGCTATCGACTCCTATGAATTCCCACTAATTAAAAGGATCATAAATGGGACACTCTAATGCCTCCTGTGCCTCAGTTTTCTTATCTAAAAATAGGACTCATATTTTTATTGTAGAACTCAGTTTCACAATAGTTGCTCAAGGAATGGTTTTTCTCCCTAGCAGTATAGTGCTGGTATGGGAAGTGATTGTGGGATCATGAGTCATGGCAGATGCTTTAAGGCATGGGGGTGGGAGGAAGGTTGGCAGTGAATTTCGGGCACCTGTGGGATCCCTAAAGTTCCATTGCAAATGTGGAACTCATCTATGGGATTCAAGTTTGGGATGAAAGTTTGGCAGATGTCATTGTATTAGCAGCAGCTGAAACTACTGGGACAAGTAAAAATAGAGTTCTTTCCCTTTCCTATGGTCATATTATGCAATATTTTAATGGTACTTAGGTGTATCTTGAAGAGCAAATTAAAAATCGTTTAAAGAAGTATTAAAAAAAAACTTGGTATCATATGAAATGAGGTAAAACTTATTCCAGAATATGAGTCTCAGGGAAGCCAGGGAAAGGTGTGCGTTTCCTGAAAGTGTAGTATAAAGAAAAACTGATCAATTACATGGCTGTCAGTAACCAAGGAAAAGACAGCAGTTTAGGTAGCCTGAGTCTAAATCAATGAGGCTCAAGTCCTTATCAAGGCCTTTCCCTCTATCAGCACACCTACTTATTAAAACAGTATGTTTCTGCTGGTTTAGGTCAGCTGATAGTGCGTAAGTTGGTCAGTGTTTCTGTATCCATGGGTGGGATTTGGTTAGAGGGTTCATGGGCTCCTTGAGAGATGCTACATACAAGTCCACTTCCATGCAAAATGTTTATGTTGTAGAGTATGTTTATGTGTAGCTGGTCGATTAGTATTTTCTCTGTGAACCCCTGGTACCTGGGAATCAGCAGAACGGGGCTCCTGTCCTGGCTATCATCACCCAATGGCATCTGCAAGTTGAGATGGTGGCTCTCCATAATTGCACCACCATATATAGTTCTGGCCCCACTCCATGTGACAGTCACTGATATGCTGAGATTCCAGGAAAGGGGAGCCAGGTTGAGCCAGAAGGTATAGGATGCCTGGAAAACTTGTAATACAAGGAAGGGCTAAAAGAAAGAATTCTTTGTATAAGCATGAATTTGGGAGGGATGTAATAATGCCTTCAAAAGTTTTAAGGGTAACTGTGAGTGAGAAATTGACTTGTTGCTCATCCACGTGGACCAGTATACGGAAGTGTCAAAGAGATAGATTTTGGCCCATTGTTAAAGTACCTCTAATGGCCTTTGCCATCTAACAGTGAATGGAGCTGCCCTTGGAGGAGTGTCTGTCCTCAGGATGATTGATGGAAGCTTTTAGCTTGGGTTCAAGTATCAGATCTAACATTGATGAACATATTCTCCAGCCTCCTGGCTTCTCCTACCCATTATCTCTCCTTTCCCATCTCTAAGGTCCTCCGGTTCTAATTCCAAGCAACAAAACTGCATGGATTTTTTTCTAAGTAGGAATCAAACTTTAGGCCCCTTTTTCTGTCAGTTTGATCCAAGATATTCGTAACTTTTCCAAATGATTAACTGGGGAGGCAAATACCTCTCATTCCTCAGGGCTACTGAGGCCCATGTGGGGTCTGACCTCATCCGGGCACTGAATGGCAGCCCAGCCCTTGAGGGTGCTTTCTCCCTGGTGTGGCCCCCCCTCAGGTCAGGGCCCATCAATTTGGCTTTGAGGGGAGGAATGTGAGGCATGTCTACCCAAAAGGGGCAGAACAGATGTTGTGTTGTTCCTTCGTGACTGCCTTTGCTGAGTGGCTTATGACTGAGTCCTGGAAAGTCAAGTCAGGAGCAGGCCTCTCTAGAACAAAGGGGAGCAATCTAGTGGGTGAGACGGAGGAGGTAAGTTGTCACAGGAGCTGGGGGACTAGAAAGCAGTTTGCAAGCTGAACAGGCCACATAGTTTGACCTCTTGGTTTTATAGATGAAGAAACTAAAGGTCACAGATGTTGACATCCTTGAAGTGGTGCACAAAGTCAGCCCTGTCCGGGCTGGAATTAAAGTCAGTCACGGGAGGCACTTGCACAACCCTGAGTGATCCCTCCTTAAGTTTTGTAGCCTAGGTACCTCACTCAAGTCACCTCATAGCAGCTGAAACCACTGGGACAACCAGTGGACCCTGGACCAGCCAGGCCCTGGGACACTTGCCCCACACTCAAAGGTCTTCAGAGGGATTGCTATGGTCGGAACATTTGTGTGCCCCCCACTCCCTGCTCAAAATTCATCTGCTGAAATCCTAATCCCCAAAGTGATGGAATTAGAAGATCTTTCAGGAGGTGATTAGGCCATCAGGGTGGAGCCCTTCTGAATGGCCTTAGTGCCTGTTTTAATCCATTTGTGCCTCCATATAAAAAAAAAAAAAAAAAGAAAGCCAGACTGGGTAACTTATAAACAATTAGAAATGTAACTCTCCCAGTTCTGAAGGTTGGAAAGTCCAAGATCAAGCTCCCGGAGGGTCTGCAGGCTGGGGAGGCTGTTCGGTGGTTCCAGGATGGCACCAAGTCACTCCGCCCTCCGGTAAGGACGAATACTGTGTCCTCAAATGGTGGAAGGGATGGAAGAGCAGAAAAGGTCCAAGTGCTTGGTGAAGCTTCTTTTATAAGTCCGTACTGTCATTCCCAAGAGAGACACCCTTCTGACCTAATGACCTCCTAAGGGCCCTACCTCTTACTACTATTGTGTTGGAGATTACATTTTCCCATGTTTGGAGGGACACAAATCATAGAAGTCCCCTAACAAAAGAGCTCTAGGGAAACTCCTTTTCCTCTTCCACCACATGGGGAAACCACTGCAAGAAGGTGCCATCTTTAAGGAAGTGGGCCCTCATCAGACGGAATCTGCCTGCACCTTGATCTTAGACTTCTAAGCTTTCAGATCTGTGAGAAATAAATGTCTATGGTTATAAGCACCTAATATGTGGTATTGTTATCGTATCCTGAACAGATTAAGATAAAGGTTCCACCCATGCAAGGGTGCAGAATTTTCAGCAGGTGGGCTTCCCCACTGAGGCAAGATGGGCCTCTGTCTATAAGAACTTCGAAGTAGCCAGGTGGGCAGCGGAGATGGTCTGGTGTGGGCAGCCGCCCCACTAGGGCTTGAGAAGTTGAATCGCCAATGAGTGGAGGCAGTTTTTAGCAGTCAAGGATAAAGTCAAGGGCTCCTCAGTTATCATGAGTTTCATTGTCTTCTACCCCCTCCTGTGATGGGAAGGGAGATGACCAGCCCCATGTCTGTCCCTGCAGATAATACAAGCACCTCTTTCACCACACACTGTTCAGATTACTGCTCACTGTTCAGACCCCCTGCTTCCCCATTCATTTAACAATGACTGAACACCCCCAAATTTGCTAGGCACAAAGGTAAATAACATTTAGGTATTTATACTTTGGCAGGGGAGGTAGAGGCAAAAAGAGATAAGTATCACCACTTGATAGTCATAACGATAGAGAAAGCAACAGCTATTATGGGGGCTCCAGGAAAAGAGACATAACCCATGTTGGAGAACAAAGAATGGAGGAGGAGTTGCCTGACCTGAGTTTAAAGGGACTAGCAGGGTTTCAGCAAATGAGGAGCAGCAGGGAAAGCTTGTTCCAGGGTGGGTCAAAGGCACAGAGCTAAGGACCAGCATGGTTTATGTGTAAGAACTGCAAACAATTCGATGGTTATAGGAATTTCAAACCAGGCTGGGAATAGCAAGGAGGAGCTGTAAGCCGGACTAAGATGCTTGCACTTTGTACTCCAGGACAGCTCTCACACACTGACAGTCAAAGCTAGGCTCTCCATCCCAGGACAAGTTTGATTTAGCCCATGGGAGGTTTTAAAGAATTCTGAATTGGAATGCCTTTAGAAAACCAAGCTCCTTGCAGGCCAGGGGCCGGCAAGAACCTCTGCCTTACAAAGATTTCTTCAGGGATGGCGAAGAACAGGCTTAGAGGGACGCCCCGGGGAAGAGAAGTGCTTTGGGAAGTCATTGCAAAAATCCAGGCAAAAGACAACAAGGCTTGCAGTTGTGCCAGAGGAAGAATGTGGTAAGCAGAGAGGGATTTCCCCACCCATTCTTTACTACAGACCCTCAGGCCAGGGGAAATAAAGAAGATAATTGGCTTGGAGCCAGCAATTCTATGTCAAGTACCTCTTTAAATGACAGAAAGCTGTGAGGTTCCCTAACCTACTAGGAACAGACAATGTCCCTGAAGAATAACATTCATCTTGTAATTATCCCAACAAACCCAATCCTGCACCCACACCCATTCTACCGAGGTTCTAAGAGGTTAAATAATTCCATAAAGTGTTGGTCTGAAATGGAGACCCAGAATTATGTGACTGCAAACTGGGGTTTTGTCTTCAGCCTTGCACCTGAGTGGGTTTGTCTGGGTGTCTACACTGCCCAGAAGCCATCAGAGTGGTTCATGACTGACAAAATAGAACTAAAGAAATACTACCCATGAGGGACCCAGCAATCTGCTTCCCCAGACCTGCTAGGGGACTCTGATTGTGCCGAAGCTTGAGAACCACTGCAGCAAATCACTTCAGTGATTCTGTGTATTTTTACTATCATAGACTGGGTTTCCTACAAATGAGTGAAGACTTTCTGCAGTCACTCAGGGTTCAGAGAAATCTCAGGTGTGCCTAAGAGTGGGCATGACAGGCAGACCACTGGCAGGTTAGAATTCAATCCCTATGTTGGCCTTTTTTTAAAAAGTAGGTTTCTCAGTCTGCTCTCGGCTTCACTGGTGCCTCCTCCTCCTCTGGGAAGACTTCCCTGACCTTATTGGGGCCAGGATGGTGTCTCCTGTCAACATTTTCTCAGAAGCATTCCTGGTAACTCTCATCATGCTTACTAAGCCCTGTGAGGATGGAGACAGGTTTTCCTGTTTGTTCTTAAACCCCTAGAACCCAGCTGAGGGACCTCTGATAAATACACATTTCAGGTAAACACCTGGCTCTCCTTTGCCAGGAGGGAGGGTCTTGCTAGGGTATCGCTTGGCCCCGATCATTTCTCCCAAGTCCATCCTGTAACTTGTCCCAACCTGAGCTGCTGGGTCATTTCAGCAGTAGGGATACCAACTCCTGACCCCCAAATCAAGCTGGCATGAAACCTGTCACTAGGATCCCCACCATGTTGTAATAAACACAGAACTCATCACTCCTGGAGAGTTCTGTGACTATCTCTTGTTCTGCCACCACTTGTCCCCTTCATGGATGTAGGTTCCACAGTCGGGCTGATTTGCTTTGCTCAGCTTTACCCTCAGCGCATGGGAGTCCCTCCTTAGTGACTTTTGAAACAACCCTGACTTTTCACTGACTCATTGACCCAAACACTCCTACATCATCTATCTATGGAAATTTTAGAGATGGGGGGAAACAAGCACAAGAAAGGGGGGGACTCTCCAGGTCCCACAGCCATTGGGAAGCCGACGAGCTGCTGGAGCTCTCCAGGCAGTGGTCTATCACGTCCGTTACCTCTTTGCTGCATTCAGTTGTTTAATATTTTTCCACTAAGTAATGGGGAGCCATTGAATATTTGAAGCTTCCAGGAAATGGCATGTGTTGTTTTTTAATGTAAGGTAAGTGCCTCTTTCCTCCCTCTTGCCCCACACACTAGTCCTAATTCAAAGACTTTTCCATCTGGGGTCACAGAGTCACGGCTGCATACCATAAATCCTTCCAAATGTTTCCTCATAGCTGTTTTAGTTGACAGCTCTGAATCACCAGCACTGTGACAATGCCAGGAGGGCTGTGTTGTCAAAGCCTGAAAGCCCGGGACAGCCCGTGGTCGCCGATGGTTGCACCAATGCACCTGCACTGTGAGAGAGGCCCTCCATTCTCCCTGCAGAGAGGGATGTCACCTCAGGAGGCAGCTGATTTGTGTTAGAGGATTCAATATGACCCCACATCAAGCTCAAGTCTCCTAAGTCTCCTAAGCTTTAGAGAAAGGTCGCCCTTTCACTATCACTTGGGACAAAAGGAGAGCACAAGGGAAACATCTTTGGTAATGGCAAAAAAAAAAAAAATGATAGGGAGTTAGTTAAAGCAACTGTCATACTTTCATAAGAAGGAATATTATGCAGCTATTCAGATCTGAAAAATTGGAAGACATAGCTGGATTATCCTAATAAATTGTTAGAAAAATTAGGATACAAACTGTTAAGTATCTTGTAAGATTATTTTTGTTTCAGAAAAGTATGGAAGAAAAAGTGGGTGGATGAATGGATGGATGGATAGAAGGATCATTGATATGCAGGAAGGTATGTATAACTAGATGTATAGACAGATGCATAAGTTAAAAAGACATAGAAAAAAAACTAGAAAGACCTATATCAACATCATAACAGGTGTTATATCTGGTTGGAGGAATTAGAGTAATTTTAAAAATTCCTTATTTTTATTTTTATTTCCTGATTATTTAGTAATGAACTTATGCTGCTTTTATTAGCAGAGTTATCAATACAAAATATCCTAATATTCAGAGTCAAGAGCTCATCTTTTACCTGTTTCTTCTTATATTCTCTTTATTCTTCCTGAATGGATGTTCCTAGGAACCATCTGTCCATCCATCTATCCATTCAGAGGCAGAATCTATGAGGACTTCAAATGGCACTCACACAACCCCGCCCCCCGATGCTGTTATTTCTATCTCATGTCCTTTTCCCCTATGTGGCCAACCACACTGGCTCTCTTGTTCTTTTTCTAGAACACTGGGGCCCCTTGCTGTTCTCCACCAGGCCACCCTTGGTCTTCCTTGCCCACTCCCTCTCATGCTCTAAGACTTTCAGATCTTCCCTTTCAACCTTTCCCTTTGTGGCTTCCATCCCTGCCCTCCTTCCCTCCTCCTGCTATGACCTGGCTCTGTTCACCAAACCTTGTACAATACTCTAGCTTAAACTTTTCAACTTGTACTTTCCTTTCCAGCCACCCCCACCCACCAGCCCTGTGCTCCTAATATCCCTGCTTACTTGCAAGACAGTCTTTAAAAAAAAAAAATAGCTGTAAGATGGACACTATACCTTTATTTTATTTATTTATTTTTATGTAGTGCTGAGGATCGAACCCAGAGCCTCATATGGGTGAGGCAAGTGCTCTACCACTAAGCTACAACCCCAGTTCTCCGAGTCAATCTATTTACATCTGTTACCTTATCTGTCTTCCCTACCAGGTCTGGAGCTCATGGAAAGCAGATGCCTTACCCTAACCATGCTTTTACCCTAGGTATCTAGCACATTTCTGGCACATAGTGGTACTCAGTAGATATGTTTTAGTGACAACTGTCCTAATGGCTACTGTTGGTGAAGCCCTATCCAGTTGGCAGTCATTTTGATAAGCACTTACTAAGAATTTGCTCATTCTCACAACAATGTTAAATAGATCATATTTCCATTTTATAGATGGAAAAGTGAGTCTTAGGAGGCTAAATGGCTCAGCCAGGTAACTTAGCCCAGAAGCACTGGAGACATCAACCACACCGAGGTTTCAGAGTGCTGCACCTTCCTCTTGAATTCATTCATATATTCATCCCACCAGTAATGATTGTATGCTTCCATGTACCAAGAACTATTCCAGACTGGAGGAATATGTCTGGAAGAAGGGATGATCCCTTATAGGTAAAAATGTGAAATGGGTGTGTGACTGAAGTTCAGAGCATCTCAGGGGCATGGGCATCTTGGCTGTGGGTCAGAGAGGAGCAAGGGAACTGTGGATTTGCAGTCCAGGCAGAAGAAAGGGCAATTTCAAGGACAGGGCAGAAGGCAGTGGATCCAGTGTGGATGTTGCCCACTGCATCTTGAACACACTATTTACATACCAGGATACAGCACCTGAAACTAAGCAGTCAGTGAAAGATAGATAAATGCATAATATGGATTCCTACCTTTTTTAAAGAAAGACAGAAAACTTCAAATTTCAAAAAGATACTGGGGCTGAATGGGCAGCTGAGTCTGCCTTCCATGAGTCCCCCAAAGATGACCAGAAAGAAATAAATGTTTTTACCAAGAACTTCTTTGGCTCAAAACATTGCTCAGCCCCCCTTTCAAATCTGCTCCTCTATTTTAAAAATGCAAAACCAGCGCTGCCTGAGGTACTGTGGTTTTACACGTTGCTAGGATATCAGTGTATTTACCTACAACCACAGACGTCTGGCTTCGTAACAGCCCACTCAGCCCTTACATGAGGCTAGGTCGTGGGAATTCAATCAACGTGCGGTCCTGAGGGGGCTTTGAAATCAACCAGGGAGTCAGTAATTGCTTCGAGGTGCCACAACTGAAATTTTTCTCCAGGTTTTGCTATAATAAGCTTTTTTTGTTGTTGTTAAGTTGATTTGCTTTGGCTTCTTTTGGGGTTTCCAATTCAGTTGTGATTTGCACCTGCTTTTTTGAAACTAAAAAAATATATATATGTGAAGGAGAAAATGGAGTCATATTTTCCTACTCCACAGTCCCTGGGCTTCCAATCTGGGGATGCTTAGGGTCTAACAGCTCAGGGGGAATTTTGAACATTGCAGGGACATGGACGTTAGATGAATGTGCAGGTGATGTGGCCTAGACCAGGTTGAAATCCTAGCCCAAGTGCTTCACATTGCAAGATGTTGCCTGTGCAGTGCAGAAGGGGGGACTGTCCTTGGTCAATTTGCAGGACACAGGGCAATCTCTATCAGGGCTAGGTACGCACCTTCCCAGTACCTCAAATGCAAATCAATTGGATTGCATCAGGGGGAAGCAAAATAGACTTAGTCCCCGATTTTCAAAGCTCTTCTGAATCATTACACTCACCAAACCAAACACAAGGGGATTCTTCCAGCCCAGTCTGTCCTTTTAAAAAGAGCTTCAACTTTCTCTTGGTATCACCATCAACAAGGTCCCTTTTATGTGACCCAGGGCTGCAAAGGCTAGTACTCGATTGTATCTGTCATTGTTGGAACAACTAAAAAATGTGTCCCATCTCACTTTCGCATGGAGCCTGGAGAAAAAATATTTCCTCTTTCATTGAAATTGTTATTTCAACAGGCAAATAATCTTGTAATTAGGGCAGCAGGGGTGACTTAATATCCACACATCTGAAACTCTACTTTGGGCTGAGAACCACAAAAATGCAAAAAATGCAGTTGTCTCAGCCCTCAACCCTCACAATGGCACAGGGTCCACCCCGCACCCTGTAACCTTAGGGACATAATTGGCAACTAATTCAACCTGGAAGTCTCATTGGTTAGTTATGTTGTTGAAAACACATGTTCCATGATACATCATTGACATATTTTCTTCAGTTTTAAGGGGTTCCCTAAATATAACTGGCCAGTCCTGCTTTGAAAAATGTCCAGGTCTAAATCATTATGACTCTATTCAGTGGCGTATATCAGTATTTTCCAAAGCTTCCTTTGGCAAATAGTACCAGGAGAAGATCATCTGTGGTTGAACGAACTGTGATTGGACTTGATCATGAGGCTGCACAGAATCTTTTGAACAGTTCATCAGTAGAAGTTTTGAGGGTCACTATAAACTGTAATTGGTGTTTTTCTGCCACTCCAATTTCGACATCTAAACTAATTTTATTTTTCTACACCTTCCTGCCTGTTCCATATTTTAATTTTAACATTTTCAAATATTAGAGTAATACAGTGAACTTGGGACATTTTAACCATCACTGAGACCCCACTAACTCCTCTCCCCCTCAGAACCTAAAATGACCCTTTCATGTTTTTTACAGATTGTGTAAGAAACAACCTCTGATCTCAAAATAGACATGGAAAGAGGGCAAGTGGACCCCACATTCTGCACTTGAGCTCCCCCAGAGGGATTTGGAGAAATCATATATGCTTACATGAAGTCAGGTGTGCTGTGGATGGCTTTGCCAATCCTGATGAGCTATACAAATGTCTGTTAATTGGGTAAGTACAAATAGCATGACAGGCCCACAGGATGAATTCCAAATCCTCCGTCTTCTGTTACTTTCTAGCCTTCTCTTTTGTGAAAAAAATCTTTTACTCCAGCCCAGTTGGTGTCTTCTCAGAGGTGAAGATGTCTTCTACATCACCTCCCTTCTTCAGGGCCTCTTCAGCCCCTCCTCACCCACCTACCCCAGGACCTCTCTCTCCTTTTCCCATGTTCACTCATTCAATCACTCTCTTCTTCCTCCTTTCCCTCCTTCCTCCATCCCTTCCTTCTTCCTTTCATATCTGTATCTATATATCTGCAACCACCTTATTGGACAAGTGGCATCTGTTGCTATGATCAGTAGAAGTCCAATCTCACCTTGTCTTGGTACTAGAAGTACAAGACAGATAGGCCCTACACCTACCAGGTCAGCTCCAGTAGTGGGTTCTGATCCCCATGCCTAGCGCTACCTCCTAGCAGCTAAAGCAGTGCTACTGGGGATACTGCCACACCAGCGGGTAAGCCAGGTGTAGACTGAGGACTCCTCATTTCTGGATGAAGAAGTGTTCCAGGCCTAAGGCCATTCTTGTGCAGAGGAGAGGGTGTGGAAACACTGCACGCACCGCACTGACTTTCCCAATACGCACCCAGATCCTCATCGGGTGTGCATACATATCCATATCCGTATCCATTCTGTATCTATATCAACATCATCTCCCAAGTATTACCACTTGTTTTCAATTCTACTCATTTTTTTCTCATTTTGATACTCTTATTTCTAATGCAGATATCTTCCCTAATACAGTAGTATTAGACTGAGATTTTTGGAGATAGAGGCATGAATTACTAATTTTTGTATCTTGAACTAGCTCCAAGTAGGTACAAAAGATGCTGGAGAAAGATAGCATCTCTCGAAGGTAACCCCTGTTAGGGCATTGTCCTGGACAATTCAGACATAACATTTTGTTTACCTATTATCCCTGACTTTGTCTCCATTCTAGCAGTTAATATAGGCTTAAGCAAGGCAGGCATTTTAATGCCTGAAATCTCTCTCTGACCTTGCAGTGGCTGTCCTTTCACTGAAACACTCTTCACAGGGCCCCATATCCCTCTATGGTCAGACCTTTCTTTTTATTCTTAACTTCAGGAGTCATCTCTTCTGAGAGTCTCACTCTGACCCCCTTACCCAAGAAATACAACCTGATTCCCCCACAAAGGCGTTCTGTATTCCAGGGTCCTTTTTCACTCTTCCCACAACACCTGAAGTTAGCTTATGAATTTATTATCTTGCTTTTTTAAAATTGTCTATCTCCCCTATCCCCTTTTCCAAATGAAACCTAAGCACTATAAGGGCAGGGGTACGCCTGCCTTGCTTAAGCCTATATTAACTGCTAGAACGGTGCCTGGCACATAGGACATGCTCACTTATCACCCGATGAGAGACTCTGGAGGGGAAGGTGTGATGACACCTGCACTGGTGGGCTAATGTCCCTCCCAGCCTCCTGCTCTGATTCATGATCCCTGGATTGCAGGAAACCCGAGACAACCCAGTTTTCTGCCTGGGTCATTTTCTAGTGTGGAGTATGATCAAGTTGTCCATTAAATTTACAAATTTCCTTGAAATTTTCAAAGCTTCTTGAAGAGTTAAAAAAAAAAGAAGTGATTTTTGTGTGTGTATGAGAAAGCCATCACCTGAGTGAATGTTTCAGTGCTGACCAGGGGAACCAGGGCTTCCTGACCCCTATGGGTTCTCATTGGACTTTAAACCAGCAGTTCCCAAACCCAAAGCAAGTTATCCCAAAACAGGGTTCCAAGGAGAAACAGAAGGCACATTCACACTGGGTTCCTGGGAGATGATCTAATGAAAAGGCCGTTGTCATAGGTGCAAAGGAAACCACGGGGCTTGCGCAATAGGGACCGATTGCCATACCAACCTCAGGAGGCAAGAAGAGGCAGCACCTCCAAGAACCACAAAAAGGTGGGAGGAGATGCCTGACAAGAGGCTGCCTTCATTAGAGGAAAGGAACAGCAACCCTGAGCTCAGGGAACCAACTCCCCATCCTTCCTTGCCCTCTGTCCACCTGCATCTTCTGTTGCTGGCCCCCCCTAGGTCAGGCCCTGTTGTTACATTTCTAGAAACGAAAACTGGTGTTCCCAGGGGCAGGAGTGATCTAGAGAGGCATGAGAACTTACCAGCACAAGAGTTATAACAGCTAATAACCATTAAATCAGGATTTTGATAAATACAGTCATAGACTACCCCCATCTCCCCTATATCTGGACTTTTGGAAGTCCTTTGTGGGCTAGCTCATTTGATCATCTCAGGAAGCCCATAGGTAGGCACTATCCAGTCTCATTGGGTAGATTGGGAACGAGGGATTATAGAAGTCAAATGCTAATTGGTACATGAAGGGGTATAAAATCACGCCAGATAGACAGATCCAGTACTCTTTGTCTACTAGACCACCCCTGTGAACCCACATGAAAACTGTTGAGGTAAATCATTGCTAAAAATGTAGGGAAAACCCAAAGGTGTGGCCCAGGAGAGAAGATAAAACATTTGCATAAGCATTATTTGTGTTCAATGAAGTCAAATACACTCCTTTTAAAACAGGTCAGGAGGATCCCAAGTTCAAAGCAGCCTCAGCAAGCTGAAGGCTTCCCTGGGCAACTTAGCAAGACCCTGTCTCAAAATTATAAATTTAAAAAAGAAAAAAGGCCTGGGGTACAGTACAGTGGTAAAGCACCCCCAGGTTCAAACTCTAGGACTGCAAAATAAACAAAAAAAAAAAAGAAAAGAAAGAAAGAAAAGAAAAGAAAAAGAGGAAAATTAAAGTGCAACCCAAGAAAAGAAAGAACATAAAAAAAGAGAAAGAAAGAGAAAGAGGAAGAGAGAGCCACTTGCACACAGAATACAGGCCAAATGTCTAATTATAGCTGATAAGGTCCCTCATGATCTGTGCCTACCCGACTCATCTTTCCTCATTCCCCTTGTGGCACTGTGTCCCAGCCAAAGTAAACTTTATTTAGCTCTCTAAATAGCCCACAGGTCTTTGCCCAAGTTACCAGTTCAGGTTGGAACACTTTACCACGCCTTCTATTCACCCATCTCAGCTCTTATCTAACAGGTTCTAGTTTAGGCCTTTCTTCCTTCCTTCCTTCCTTCCTTCCTTTGTTCCTTCCTTCCTCTAACAGATTATTGGGCAGCTGGTATATGCAGGTCCAGTAGTAGGTGTTGCTGATGTACGTCATCCATGAGGAAACCTTATGTAGGCTGGGGGTTTCTCCTGTGTATTCTGCAGCAGCCTGGACTTAGGCTATGATAGTCTCTCTTACTCTGTGCTTGAGTACCCTGGTTCTATGACTGTCTCCTCTATTTGACCAAAAGCTCCACTATGGTAGGGTACTTCTCTCTCTATGCATATTAGTTTCCTATTGCTGCTGTAACAAATTACCATGAGTTAGTGGCTTAAAGTCATGTAAAAGTAATGATGTGAGGTTCCAGAGGTAAAAGTCTGACACATCTTGCTGCACTAAAATCAAGGTGCTGGGAGTCTGTATTCTTTTCTGGAGGTTCTGTTTTCTTGTCTTTTCCTATTATAGTCTGTTTGTATTCCACTAATGACGGCCCCTTCCTTCATCTTAAAGCCATGCATCACATGCTCCTCTAACATCAGGCTTCCTTAGTTCTCTCTGCTCCCCAGTTCCTTATGTTCCTAAGAGATAAAACCCAGAATGGTGCTTTGAGATGCAGTCTCTATTCTTGAGAGAAGTTTCTACTCAGGATCTTTGTTACATTTCCCACATAGGGAGCCAGACTCAACAATCTAAAATGCTCAAGGAATGTCTTCCACACCTTCCCCTTCAGGTTTAGAACAAAACCAGACCCAAACTGGAGCTACAGGCTCAGTGTCCCTGGCCCTGCCCTGACCTATCTCCCCAAGCAAACATTCCTTATTTGTGCATTTGTATAAAAATATCCATGGTCCCCACCAAGGGTGGACTATGCTAGATGTCAGGTACACGGCAGTGGGCACACTGACGTAGATTCCCTCCATTGGGGGCTTATTAATTATAGAGCTTCTAGGTTACATCCAACTCCAGAAATCCACAAGCTGTTTCACTTTTAAAGAGAAACAGAAAGAGTGTAAGCTGCACCATAGTAAGAGGAATGGGAAAGGAGCAAAGAGATCATGAGAGCAAGATAAAGACAGTTGGGAGCACACCAAGACTCAGAAGGAGAACACTGTGGTAAAAGATCTAGAAACACAGGCAGAGACTGGGCTGAAGTCACCCAACCACAAGAACCTCTCTCCATCTGCAATGAATCGCAAGAAAGGAGGGAATCCCAAGAAAGGATCTTGCCTCCAGATGTGCAATCTCTGTGGGTCTCCTTGCCATGTTCGAGAAGAAGGAGGCCAAGACAGAAAGGTTAGACCACAGACTCCATAAAATCTTCCTTGGAAGTTTCATGGTCTCACATGAAGCTCTGAGGAAGGGTTCAAGAGTACATAGTTTGACCTGACCCTAGGACTGCTCTAAATTCCTCTCCTCCATGGAAATCCTTCTCATTCTCCCTGAACAGAAGCCTCTCTCTCTGAGTAAAAGCATACCAGATGTCCACACTTGGTCCACAGTTTGTGCAACCTGGTCTAGTCAGCTGTGCTTATATTGGTCGTATTGGTGGTGGTCACATGCGCCATGTTGGTCTTGTTAGCCATGGTGGTGACATAGGTAAAGCACAGTCCATATTCTGTAGGTGTTTGTGCCCTTCCTTAATAAGACTTAGACATTAATATAGTCTCATTTATTCGACCAATGTTTATTGAGCACCTACTATGTGCCAGAAACAGGTGCATGCTGGTACTCCTAACCTTATCCCAGGGCTCACAGAGCCAGCACTCATAACCTTGCACTACAGTCAGAGCAAAGATGCTGATCCCTATTATACAGTCATGGGAGAGTAAGACTCAGAGACAATTGGCAAGACTGAGATCTTCCGGGGCCTCTTTACCTCGAGTACATCCCAGCGTTGTTTTCCCTTGGAATGGGCTCAGTAACATCTCTCAACACCATCTGCAGTCCCTCTCATAAGCCAGAGTATCCTAGGTAGAAGGAATATAATAGTGGGGATAACTCAAACCCTGCCCACTAGAGACTCCGTCCAGGTAGGGGTGTGGGGTGGAAGAGGAGGAGTGAGTAGGTATAAGTACTTTGAAAAGATGTCTGCGTACTGCTTCAGGAATTCTGACAGGGAGCAACAGATTCCATTGAGGGGGATTTGGGGAGGTCTCACAGAGGGGCTAATACGTGAATCAAATCAGGCTTTTATGGATCAGCCGATGTGTGCCAGCTGGAGAAGGGGCAGAAGAGCAGCCCAAGTCGGCGAAGCCCATCAAGCATGGAAGAGTGAGATGTGTGTTTGGGGAGTAGCCAGCCATGTGGGTGGGCGAGCAGCCCTGGACGCAAAGTGGTAGAAAACCTGGAACTGCCTTAGGGAGGGCACGGAGAACCTGCTCGAGGGCGTGACCAGTCTGCATGGATGATGGGGAAGGGGCACAGGTGGTTTCTAAGCAGGAAAGTAATGATCCCTGTGGGGTTAAAAAAATTCCCACAGCTTGGGAGGTGACTGGAGGGAGGAGATTTGCAGGGAGGCCAACCAGGAGGCGGGAGCATTGGTTTTGGTGAAAAGCAATGAGTTTAAACGAGTCAAATGGCTACGGGAAAAGAGTTGACAAATTCCATATCTGAGATATGGGGCAGGTAGAATGGACAGGGCCCAAGGCCTGATGAGAGAAGGGAGCTGAAATTTGGACACCTAGTGCCCCCTGCAAGAACTTTTAGTGATTAATGGTGTCTCTCATCCAAGTGGGGATTTGAGAAAAGGACAGAGTGGGAAGAAGAGAAAAAAAAAATATTGCATTTTGGACAGGGGATGGTTAAGGTTCCTTCTGGTTATCAAGTAAGATGCTAAGGGGCAGGTTCAGAACTTCAAAATAGGTCAACCTAGAAATGTGGAGCTGAGCTCCTAGAGCCACAGACTGTAAATGCCCCAAGAGACATAGGAAGAGATTGTATAACAAACCACTGTGGCACTTAAAGCCATGTAAGAGGAGAGAATCAAACAGCATCCCCTCCTTCTGAGCCTCAGTGGCTCTCAGAGCCCAGGGTTTCTATTATGAGAAACATTCTTCCATCTTCAAACTGAACATGTGAATATCAAGAGGAGGCGCACATCTTTTAATTAGCATAAACTATTATTTGCCCCATAATGCAAGATTTGCTAGTATACGCTAGCTAGCCTTAGATGTTTTAAATCTGCATTTGCTTAAAATGCACCAAATATCCGTCTGTGCTCAGAGGCAGAAAGATCCCAAGCAAAATGAAGCTTTGGGGACAGGCTGTTGCTGAACCTTGGAAACACTATGCTGTCAAAGGTCCCCAGCATGGGATAAGCAGATTTTCCACCATTACCAATTTACATATTTTTTTTTCTTCCAGCCATCCAAAGGGGTGTTTCCGAGTTTTCCAATTTCCTTCTGGCAGGTTACACAATCAGAAAAGGCAACATGGCCCCGGTCACCAAGGCTCCCATGTGCCCAGGAGAAAATGTTTACGGTACCAGTTAGCCTGAAGCAAATCCACTGTCAGCGTTTTTCCTAAACCTCGGAGAAAGAAGAAGAAACAAAAGCTGTTGAAATGTGAAAATAATTAGAGAAGAGACTTTCCCAGGGAACAAACATGGCCCACGCTGTACAGAGGGAAGAACAAACAAACTTTGGAGGAGATTATGGAGCTGTAAAATCCTTGTTTATTTCTGCAGAAAGAAATAAAGTTGGAGAGAAGCCACTGGGTCTGCAAAATAATAAATCACGTGCTGGGGGTGGGAAGGAGGAGCTGGCCTATAAATTCAGAGACGAAAACAAAGCAGCATTCCAGCCGTCCCTGGTGGCGTGTGAACCTGCACCGTTTGATTTCTGAAGCGATCTGGCTCCTTCCCTGTGTCGCTGGGCGTTCCTCAATGTGGTCGCCCCGTCAGGAAAGCATTTGGTTTGGGTTAAGGTTTCTGAAAGGACATCTTAGCGTTGCTTGGTTTTCAAAAAGCAAGGGGGGCAACATCCAACCCTTGTTCCTTCTTCTTCTCAAGCTGAATTTTGCAGAAGAGTTTCTGCACCGACAGAAACCACAGGGACTCAGCGAGGCGAGACCAGGGCCAGCCCAGGAAGGCCAGGAGGAAATTCCCAGAGCCTGGGTGCCCTTGGAAAGGGGAGCTCCCTGGTCTCTTCCCGCTTGCCCAGAGCTTTGGGTAAATTTGCCTGTGAAAGGTCACAACTGAACTGCCCTCTGGGTTGAGGGATTTTTCAGGGCTAACACCTCAGGTTTCTGAGGGAGAGAGGTCCTGTTTCCTGAGAAGACTCAGGCTATCAGCATGGACAGCAGCTAGAACCTTGGCCTTAAAAAGTGGGCTGAAGGGTGAGCCTCACTGCAGCTTTCACACTTGGTGAATAGCCCAGGGGCATCCCCTGCCCCAGACTTTCTGACCTTTCTCCCACTAATTTTAAATGGAAGTAAAAGTAAAAGGGCATTTAATTCACTGAATACTGACTCCCTACTATGTGCCAGGTGTGCTAAGCCACTTCCATGCACCATCTTGTTATTTCATAAGACAAATGTCATTATAGCTTTCTAGTATAGTTTCCTAGTACAGATGAGGAAACCGAGGCTCAGATTTTTACAGGATCAGCCCAATATCGCACAGCCAATAAATGGTGGCAGTAGGCTGCAGACTAAGATCTGTCTCCACCTGCATTTCTCTGAACTCTAAGCTCTGCAGTTTCCGTAACTCAAGCTTTGTGCCTACAGAAGCTAAATGGGAAGTGATTTGCCCGAGCAGAATCAGCCAAATGTTCAAAGAATCAGGATAAGCACTCAGAGCTTTTGACAGTTCTCAAAAGATTATTTCAAGCACCTATGTTAGTTCCATACCTCATCCTTATTTCTTTATTTCTGCCTTTTCTTTCCCTCACTTGCTAAATTAGTTCCCTATTTATACTGTAACTAATTACTATAAGCTTGTAGGTTACCAATACCACACATTTATTTTCTTCTAGTTCAGAAGACCAGAGGTCCAAAATCAGTATCCCTGGGCTGGATCCACAATGTTGGAGAGCTGCTCGCCCCATGGAGGCTCACGGGAGACTCTAGCCTCACCTTCTCCAGCATCTTGCACTATTGTCATTGTATATCTTGGCTCATGGCCCCTTTTTCCATCTTCATAAGCAGCAGCAGAGCATCTTTTCACTCTCATTTTGCTCTCTGCTTTCTTCCAACCCATGGCCTTCTTCTCCTCTGGAATAGTCAAATCTCCCTCTCTGCTTCCATTCACACACTGCCTTCTCTTATGTCTGTGTCAGGTCTCTCGATACTTTTATTTCATCCTTAATGCTTGGATTGTATTTAGGACCCATCTGTATCATCCAAAATAGTACCCCCAACTCAGGATTCTTAACTTGATCAGATCTTTTTCATGTAAGGTAATACTCACAGCCCCCAGCGGTAGAGTCTAGTATCTTTAGGGGACATTTTTCTGCCTGTCAGACCTGCTTTCCCCATGAAAGTTGCACTTTGCATTATGTTTCCAGGAGTGGAAGTAGAATTCAGTTTGGTAGTCCACATCCTCTTACTATGAGCACTCTCCTGTCACCTATTTCTTTGCTATTGTCCAATTTGGTGTGCCAGGTGTCCATTAGAGTCCTGTCCTTGGTGTTCTCCCTTACAAACAGTTGCTATGAGAAAGTTATAAGGCAGTGCCTGGTCTACAGTAAAGTACAAGGAATTAAACTCAAGAGAAGGTGACATTCAGAAAACAAAGGGATCCAGCGGATTCAGAGAGGTCACCAAAACTTCTTGCAGGGACTACTGCCTATTTTAATTCAGTTTTGAACATTAGAATTGTGAGAAGTAGAGGGAGCTATGGTGTTGAGCAGCTTGCATAGGCTGGCTCAGCCTTAAATAACTGCCACCTCATTTTCTTTCCATCAGCACCCAGTGTGGTGGGTGTTATATGTTTACAGATGAGGAAACTGAGGCTTGATCAGAGAGATCATGTCCCTTGCTCATTTGTAGGTGGCAGAGCTGAGACTGAACCTTGGGCTTCCAATTACAGCTTCTACACCCCAGCATCCTTGACCTGTAACCTTGGCCTTAGGCTAAGAAATGGTAGCAGAAGGGTGGTGTCCAGTGGGCATAGGAAAGAAGATGCTCAGATTGCAATAAACAGAGGAACAGAAGCCATCTGGAATGAACAGTCAGACTAGCAGAGATTGTACACTGGTGGCCCACAAACTCTATCAGACCTGAAGATATATATTTAGAAGAGTTTACCCAAGGTTTAAAGAATATCCAAAACTAATCCCTCCTGGTAAATGCAAAAAAATAGCCATCAGCATGGGGAAAGAGGTAGATTTTCATTCCTGCCTGACAAAGGTCAGGTGGCATTAGATTGGACAGGAGCTCACTGCCACTATCAGGCATTAATCTCCTGACTTTGACATTCATGTGAGTTGGAGACTCCTGATAAACTATATGCATCCAGCCACCCATTTTGAGAAACAAAATCAGATATCTTCTACTACTTTCAATGTTTCTAAATAATGCCACTGTGTTGACTGAGGACCCATCAGAGGTACCACGTGTTTCCAGCCACACCTGCTACAGATCTCTCAGAGGCCATTTCTTGGGCATCACTGACACAAAGCTATTTTAGACTAAGGTTAACCCTTGCCAAACATGTATGACCTTATTGCAAAGCATTTTCATATTCCTTAGTGCTTTTTGTCCTCAGAAAAATGCTAGGAGTTAAAGAATAATGATAAAGTCATCTCCAAAGGGTTGTTGTTAAGAAGAAATAAAAACACGAGGGTGAGGAGCAAAAAGGCAGCTATTGTTGTTAGAGTGTGACCGGGTTTTGCAGAAATTGAAGGTAGAGGCATCGATATTGCTTCCTGTTGCTGATGGACCTGAACAGGAAGTCTGAAGCACATAGAGGGGGGCCAGGAATCATGGATGGGCAGCTCTAGCAGCTTCTAGTTCCAGAGGCTCTGGAACCCATTTCACCCAAACACATCAAAATAAATAAAATAATAATAATAATAAAAAGTCAAAGACCACATGTTCAAACCTCCCATTGGTTTTGCCTTTCCTTTCCCCACATACTGTCTCTGGGAAGAGCTGTCTCAGCCATCGCCCTGCCAAGGAAACAGGATGGTTCCCCTGACCACTGGCCTCCACTCTGTGCCTTTTCCTAAGCTTTGGTGCATAAGCCCACAAGTGGTCTTAGAAAATTATAAAATGCTGCTCTATAAATATACTCTTCTGCTTTTTGCTGTGGGTCTTGACGGGATGCGCTTCCTGTTCTTTTGAACTCTTTATGGGCTAAGTTTCCTTCCACAGAAGAACTGCATGTGGTGAAGTGAGGGATATTCTGGAGAATCACCCACCATTGTGTTTTTCACTGGTGCAGGAATGGCAAAGTTCCAAATTTAAAGACCCACCACTCCACAGCAACATGCACACATGCCCTCCCTGGAATACCCCATCTCCACTTGCCCTAGAGATTCTATTATTGGTGCCCTTACTGATATCTCAGAACCAGACAAATTAAGAATTTGTAAGGATTTACTTGGTGACCCAGAGAAGCAGACAGAGGATGGGTTTTGGAACCAAGAGAATGGGATTTGAATTTTGACTTTGCTTCTGAGTATTTGTGTGACCTGGACAAGAGACCCACAGAGCCTCGTGCAAGTTACTTAGCATCTATGTGCCTGCCTCTGTTTCTTCTTCTTGAAAATGAATATACATAGTCTATAATTTATGGAGCTCTAGTGAGAATTATCTGAAAAATGCATCCAAAGCCCTAAGCACACAGTAGGTGTTCAATAAGTGGTCCTTGTCACCAGATCATAAGTTCTCAACATGACTAGTTATCAGTAAGGTGAAGAAGGCTCACCTCACTGTGACTCGAAAGTAGATTTAATGAAGGGAAAATTTACAGGGATGGAGCAGGGATAAGGGAACCACTAAGGGTGCACCCGATAACTGCAGCAGTGGGAACCCACCTCCTCTGCACCTAAGGGGACAAGAGGAGTGAGGTGTGACTGATCTCAGTCAGCGGCGGAGCTGTGCAAACAGGCCACAGGCAGGAGCTGGGTGGCAGAGGAACAATGACACATGCTGGCTCAGAAGCACAGGGAGCAGTGAGGAAATCCCCAAGCTCTCTCTCCTCCCCTTCTTTAGTGTCTTGCTGATGCCCACCAGGTCAAGCCCAGCAGACAGAGGCTGGGGAGTTCCCCTGATTCAGTCATGGGACTAACCCTCCCTGTGGCACAGTGCAGACCAGAAGAACAGATCTGAGTGGGATTGGGGTGCAAATGGAGAAATGGCTGCCCAGTCAGAGAGAATTCCGTTGGGGCTCATACTAGTCCACCATATGCAAAACTCCTGCAAAAATCCTACAGTGGTCATTGCAACCTCATCACTCCCCCTCCCCTACATTAGTTCTCCAGTAATAAATGCCCCCAATCCTGTCCCAGGGCTTCTCTCCAGATTCACCTTATGCTTCCCCCCTCCTTCTGTCTCTGGAACTCATGTTTCCTGCCTTGCTTCTCTGCTTCCCAGTTGAGTCCACTGGAAACTTTTGATTGGTGAAAATGTGACTGGTCAAAGTCCTTGCTCATCCTTTCTCTGTTTGGCTAAGTTCCTGACATCTTTCAATACTAGGGCTGGGCATCACCTGTTCTGAGAAACATACCTGATCCGTCCTCCTCTGTGTTCCCATTCACAGGAAGCAGAGTGTCACAAACAAGACTCTGGAGCCAGACTGCCTTGCTTGCAATTCCTGCCTGCCATGTTTCCTGCTGCCGTGTGCCCCTACCACACTGTGCTTTCTGTGCCTCAGAACCATCATCTGTAAAATGGGCTGTTAATAGTACCTACCTCACAGGACTTTCCTAAGGGTTGAACAAGCAGGGTAATGGTGGCGCACTCCTGTCATCCCAGCAGCTCCAGAGGCTGAGGCAGGAGGATTGCAAGTTCAAAGCCAGCCTCAGCAAAAGCAAGGTGCTAAGCAGCTCATTGAGACCCTGTCTCTAAATAAAATACAAAATAGGGCTGGGGATGTGGCTCAGTGGTCTAGTGCCCCTGAGTTCAATCCCTGGTACCTCCCTGCCACCCTCAAAAGCAATGCCTGACATATAATATGAATGTGGAAGTAATAAATAATGGACAATTTATTTTATTTTTATTATCAGTATGCACCATAGAATGTAAAACAGTATAGTATAATTCAAAGTTTATTTCATCCTACCATTGATTCAGTGAACAATTCAAGGATGGGCTCTACATGCATATTCCCAATGCCTGACATAGTATTTGGCACTCACTAGGTACTCAATAAATGATCAATGGGTGAATGAACAAGTGATATGAGGACTTAAGTCTTTGGAATCTGGGTTTTCATGTGACACATACCATAGGCCTTTTCTCAAGAAGTTAGGTCCAAAAAATTCAAAACCCTCCAGAGCAAGAAGCGGGCCACCCAGCAGGGAGATTCTCCTATAGGCCTCATCCGGGTGGGTCCCTGCCCTGAACAACCAGCCAGTTTCTAATCTAATTATGTGCTAAAAGAAACAGCTCCTCCACCCTTCACACTTCCTCCTCCCACGTTAGAAACCAAGAGTAATGAGGTGTATTTGTGCCAGAGCCCCAGCCATCTCTGGGGAAGACACACTCCCCCCACACCCTCCCCACCCTCGCCCAAGCAAGATCACCATCAGGACCGTGCATGCATGGAGGCCCTGATTGGAGAACCTCGTGGGTGCTGGCAGGCTCCAAGGACAGATGGAGTCCTAGTACTGGTGTCTGCTTGAGGAGGGGACTCGCAGAGGCTCTGCTCAGCCCGCAGCAGCTGGGACACCTTTCAGGGCTTCCGGGACCCTCCCTCCTTCCACTCACTCCTACGTGTCCTCCCATCATGTCCCAGCATCTCCATTGAAAATAAAATGCACAGTCCTGCATGGCCTGCTTGCTGGCTGCCCTGCAGCCCTCATTCCCTCCCCCTGCTCTCACCCACCCCTGCAGGCAGGCAGGCCCCACGGCTGTTTTTTTGAGAAGCAATACCCTTGCTATTTCCTTGATCAGAAGACTCTGGCTTCAGGCATCCTTGCTTCTATCCTCCCCATCCACTTATTTTTTTTTTTTTTTAAAGAGAGAGTGAGAAAGGAGAGAGAGAGAGAGAGAGAGAGAATTTTTAATATTTATTTTTTTTTAGTTCTCGGCGGACACAACATCTTTGTTGGTATGTGGTGCTGAGGATCGAACCCGGGCCGCACGCATGCCAGGCGAGCGAGCTACTGCTGAGCCACATCTCCAGCCCCTCCCCATCCACTTATTATCTCTTCAATGTAACAGACAACTATTTAAAAAAAAAAAAATAATATATATATATATATATATATATATATATTTTTTTTTTTTTTTTCACTGTGGTAGCATAAGCATCACATAAAATTCAGGATTTTTACCCATGTTGAAGAGTCCAACGCCACGGCATGAACTGCATCCACGTTTTGTAAACGATCGCCACCGTCCATCCACAGAGCTCTTTTCATCTTGCAAAACTGAAACTTCTAACCCATTCAACAGTAATTTTCCATTTCCTCTTCCCTCCAGTCCCTGGCAACCATCATTCTACTTTCTGTTTCTATAAATTCTGTTAGTCTAGGTCCTTCCCAGGAGTGGAATCATTCAATATGAAATATGGCTTTATTTCACTTAACCATAACGTTCCATGGATGTACCCCATGGTTCATCCATGTTGTAGCACATGACAGATTACTTTTTAAAGGCCAAATAATACTCCCTTATGTGTTGATGGCACATTTTATTTATCTAGATAACTTGATGACTTTTGAGTTGCTTCCACCTCTCAGCTAATGGGGAATAAGGCTGCTGTGAACCCGGGTGTGGAAATATCCATTTAAGTGCCTGCTCTCATTTCTTTTGGATATACATCCATACATCCATAAGTGGAATTGCGGGATCATAGGGCAATTCTGTACTCTTTGAGGAATTGCCATTCCATTTGCACAGTGACTACATTATTCTGCATCCTCATCAGCAATGTGCAAGAGTTATGACTCCCCACATCCTCATCAGCACTTGTTAATTTCTATCTCCTTCCCTCCCTCTGTCCTTCCTTACTTCCTTCCCCTTCTCTGATGGTGGCCACTCTAGTGGACATGATATGGTATCTCACTGTGGTTTAACAGACCATTTTGGAGTGCCCACTATGATCTGAGTCTAAACTGGATGATTGTCACGGCATGCAAATAGAATCCAGTCCCTGACTGCCAGGAGGGGAGGGAGCAGCAAGATAAACCTGCAGTGAACTATATATGGAACTAAGCCCTTGCTGATATTATCTCATTTAATCCTGTCTTCCAAAGGAGAGCATGATTACCCCCAGGAAACCAAGATTTTAGGGAAGAAACCAAGACTCACCGAAGTCCAGTGACTTGCCTCCTCATTATAGAGCTAATACATGTGACCAAATAGAAAACACATGTTTTGAGTCTTAAAAGCCTATACTCTTTTCTCTGTGACTATTGTTCTCAGATTTAAAAAAAAAAAAAAAAGAATTAACTGAGCAGAAAAATATAAAAATAACTTTGAGGCACCCACAGAGAATTGCCAATTTTTTATTTGGTAAAATAAGAACTCTGGAAAGCAACTGATTTAACATCTAATGTCACTAGCTCTGCATCAAAAGAAATTTTAGGCACATACCCCTTTGGAAAACACACACAATCAAGGAAAGTTTGTGCAACTGAATACACTGAGCTCCATGACAGCCCCTGCCACACTCGCCTGCCCCAGCATTGAGGATTGTGTCCTAAACCACGGCGAGTCCTTGACTGTTAGATGTCAGGCGATCCAGCCTCGCAGGTCCTCTGCTCCGTGCTGTGAGAGACGCCAGGTTGAGCACTGCCTTCAGAACTGCAGGCGGAAATGTAGACATGCTCACAGCCAGGAGAATTCAGTGCCTTGCAGCTCAGCCAGCTTACTCTGCAAGTGACAAGGAAGTAGGAAATGTCACCAAATCCTGCCCTTTCTGCAGCTTTCATGACCCCACTTGAGCTTCTCTCCTTCTCTCCCACCACCAGCTCAGGGCCCATTTTCCAGAGGGAGTTAAAGACTTCCATACAACAAAAGCCACCATGAACCAAGGGGAAAGATAAGGCCTGCCTGGGGCGGGTAATTGCCAAACAGAACACAAAACAAAGGTTTGCATTAAGAACATAGAAAGATTCAGCAAGAAAATCAGTAAGGAAAAAGAGGCCAGATGATAATGTTCCTCTACCTCCCTGTCTCCATTCTTGCCTGGGTCTACACTGCTGCCCACACCACAGAGCAATCACTCCAAAGTAGAGCAGGCTGTGGTTTGTTCACACGCTAATCAGCTCAGTATTTGGGACCGGACTTCAAAGTTTTCCTGCCAGCAGTACCTAACTACTGAGCCCTTTTTTCTTTTCTTTTTGTAGTTTTGAGACAGGGCCTTGCTAAGTTGCTGAGGCTGGCTTTGAACTTGTGATTCTCCTGCCTCAGCCTTCTGAGCCACTGGAATTACAATGGTGCAGCACTGTGCCCGGCTCAATTTCTCTACCTACACATGGGGATACATGCAACAAGTTGTTGCATGAAGTAAGTAAATTACTGCTTCTAGAACTTACTTCTTTAAGTGTTGCCTGGCATTGGTACTTGCTGCGGTCGTGCTAGCATCAACTGCAGAAAGCCCTCCAAGACCAGCCTTCTTTCCTCCTTCCCAAGGCTTTGTGTCTTCATAAAATAAAGTCCTGCATGTGCTTTACTCATAGTATTGCTATACTTTAAATATAGAGTATTTATGTATATTTTTAAATTGTAAAATATCAACAAATCTAGAAAAATATAGAAGGCACTATAATTAGTGGTCATGCCTCTTCTTCTCTTCAAATCTTATTATTTTGATATGTTTAATTCAGGTTTTAAAAAGGAATTCCAGCACTACAGCAAAGCAGTGCCATAACATGGGCCAGCCTTTTCTTCTTCTCTCACCTCCAGGAGAGGTCTCCACTCTTATTTAAACGTCTGTCATTCCCTTGGCAACTTTATACATTAGTAATATGAGCTAATTTTGCATGCAACAAAACTTTATAAAAAATTATATCACACTATAAATATCCTATGATTTCTTTTCTCACTCAATGTTCTATCTTTGAGATTTGTTCATACAGAAACATGTGACTCCAGATTTTTGTAAATGACCTTTATCAGGTTAAAGAAGGTCTCTGCTCTTCCTTGTTTGCTGAATCTGTCAAGGATGATGCTACTATCTCAGTGCCTATTACCATGTGCTTTTCCTTTAATTAATGTTTTGGAGTATAGTTTTTGCTTTTTAAATAATAAAGCACACTGGCATTCCTTATAGTAACTCCAATGGGTTGTAAACTACTATCTGCATTTTTATATATTGCCAGGTTTAATATGCTAATTTTTTATCTAATTTTTTTACACTGTGTTTGTCTGGTTTTATAATGAGGGCCACATAAAATGAGCTGAGAATGTAGTTTTCTAACCTGCCTGTTGGGGCAAGTAAATATTGATTAGAACATTCCTGTTTATTTATCTTTTCTCTGGGGCTGTTTGCATGTTACAACTGCAGAGCTGAGGAGTTAAAAGTCTAAAATATTTACTGTCTTTCTCCTCACAGAATAAGATGGCCAATCCCATCCCTGATTTAACTTTAAGTTCACAGGCTCTCTCCACTGTGTTACTCGTGCAAAATTTCCATTTATTCAGCAGTTTCTGAAAACTCTTACCTTTTCATTGATTTCAATAATGTTTGCTCTCACTTCATGGAGCATGGTAGAACAGCTGCTTTAAGTCTTGTCTGCTTATCCCAGTATCTGGGTCAGCTTGGTGTTGGTGTCTGTTAACTTTCTTATTCTTTGTTTACTAATTAGTTTTAGTGGTATCTTGGACATTTTTAGTATTGTTACAAGACTCTGCATCCTATTAAGATTCTCCATAGAATGATAATATTTAGTTATTTTGTTTGTTTGTTTGTCTATTTTTAAGTAACTCAGATAATTAGGTTCAGACCACAAATCACAGATCCCAGTCT
Organism: Urocitellus parryii; assembly: GCF_045843805.1. Lineage (NCBI taxonomy): Eukaryota > Metazoa > Chordata > Mammalia > Rodentia > Sciuridae > Urocitellus > Urocitellus parryii. The sequence continues at coordinate 41,446,838 of NC_135541.1, read as the reverse complement.
ACCATCTGCAGGCCAGGATTCTGTTGCTGGTTTAATTTTCAAGGCCTTTGCAGTGCTCCTTAGGTTTCTCCCATGACTGCTCTGGGAATCCAAGGAGTGTCTGCATTGCAGCTCAGTCTTGGAGCTTTTGGATGTTGCTTTGGATCAGATTCTTGTATGTGAAGCCTCAGCGCAAGCCCAGGATTTCATACAGATCTAAGGAGCTCCTTTCTCCTCCTCCCTCTTGGCCATGATCTCCTTGTCACCCTAACACAGGGTCCCAGTGTCCTGATGTGCTGATAGGAGCAGTTTCAGCCGCCTCCTGCTGTCACACATTTTCCATGACCATCTCTACCTTGAAAATGAAGCATCGAGACAAAAAGGGAAGACAAAAAAATGGGGATTTCCCCCCACCACACACACATTCCTCAGACCACCGGGGCCCTTCTGAGTCCAAAGAGGATTCTTCTCCGACAGTGTCAGGTGACAGCAAAGCTACCATTGCCACCACAGTAGGAATGTAATATGTGATTCTGGTGTATACCAGGGGGCCAAGCTAAGAGGGCAAGATGAGTGAAATCGAGTGGGAGCACCCCCACACTCTGCCTTGCAGGGTCTACGCTTTCTCAGCCTCTAGCCAGAAAGAAAATGTTTGTCTTGGAGTTTTCACTGTCCACGTTTACTGCATAGTTCAGGGATTCAGGCTGCCCTAGCATCCAAGCTGACTTAGGAGGAGGGGGAAGAGAAAACACTGAGGAAACTTACCCTGTGGTAGTTCATTTTATCTGTCAAATTGACTGGGCTACACAGTAAAACATTCCTCTGGATGTGTCTGTAAGATGTTTCTGAGTCAGATTAAATTTGAGTTGGAACACTGAATAAAGCAGATTGCCCTCCCCCCCCATGTGGGTGGGCTTTATCAAATCCGTTGAAGATCTGAATAGAATAAAAATTTAATTTTTTATAAGGAGAAAGTATTTTTCTTGCAGGAATGTTTTGTTTGTTTGTTTGTTTTTTGCTTTGTTCTTATTTAGTTGTTTTTTGTTTGTTTTGTTTTTCCTGCCTTCAAGATCAAAATGAAACACCCGCTCCCCCAGGTCTCCAGCCTCTAGGCTGGAACCACAGCCCATGAACTTCCTGCATCTTAATTTCAACCAGAACTTCCCAGTTCACCTAACTGGTGTACAGCATTCCTCTGCATAGATGTGCTGCCATTCTTTTCTCTATTGATAGGCATTAGGGATGTTTCTGCATAGTCTTTGTGAATGTGTATGCAACTTCTCCAGAATACATATTTGCAAGTGAAATTGCTGAGAGGTAAGGCATATCCACCACCAAATCTACCAAATAGACAGGGCAAGGCCCTCTCCAAAGTGAGGGTAAGAATTTCTACTTCAGCCATCAAGGCATGACTTGTCTCGTTGTTTCAGATGCTCATCAGCTTTTGGTATTGCTGGATTCTTAAGATTTTGCCAGTGTGGCAGGTGTAAAATGGAACCTCCCTGCTTTAGCTCACTGAATACTGGTGAGATTGAGCTTTTCAAAAGTTTGTTGCCCATTTACATCTCCTCATCTGCAATTCATTTATATGCATTCTCTTTTGCCATTAATTTTTTTCTAATTGATATTCTCATTTCAATGCTTACATATAATCTATTATCTTTTGTGTATGTAGCAAATACCTTCCCCCATCAATGTCTTGTCTTTCTCTGTTTATAGTGATTTTTACAGAACTCTTCCTGTTTTGATGCCAGAAGAGGGAAACACTGTGGATACCTTCTTCTTCCTCGCCCTCTACATTGAATTAGTTTCTAATCCCTGCGGATTTTTTTCTCCTACCTTTGCCATCTATCCCATATTAACTGCATTACCCTGGCCCAGGTTCCCCATGACTTTCTCTAGGACAGTTGCCTTTTTTGCTCAAGAGCTTCCCCTATATCCACGCTGACCCAGACATAGAGTCCCTCCAGAGGACTTTCAGGAACACAGGTCTAGCTAGCTATTCTTCATATATCCCCTTCATCTTTGGGGCTAAGCATAAGCTACTCCCCTGAGAAATTGTGACAAGGCACTGCTCTGGGCCCCGGCCACTGCGGTCCCTCCAGCCCAGGTCTCACTTCAGCTCACACCTGGGCTCCAGAGACACTTCTCGTCCATGTCTTCCTGACACAACAGGCATCTTCACACCCTGACTCCCTGACACCTTTATGTTTAAAATAACCAGTGCCAATGCCCCTCTGCCCTGCTGCCAGGTAATATTTCCAAGGCTTCAAGGTAGAAGTAGGAGGCTCTGGCCTGGGAATTAATAGCTACTGTGTACACACAGAGATTCACACCTTTGTTACAGCCACATTTAACTCTCCCATTGACCTCATTTTACAGGCTCAAAGATGTCAAGTGACTTGTAAAAGACACAGCTAGAAAGCAGCAGAACCAGAGGGGGGATTCCAAATATTCGGTGGCCTAGTATGGACCCAGAACCCTTCCTGGCTCTGCCACACTCCCTGGCTTTGTGATCTGGGGTAAGTCACTTCCTTTCTCTAAGCTTCCATTTCCTTCTTTGAAAGAAGATTGAACCTGATGAACTTGATGGTCTGTTCTGCTCTTTCTTCCTAGAGAAGTCTAAGCCTCCACGGTACCCAGAAGGTCTGCAGACTCCTCCAGTCCAGGGCTTCCCACTCAGAGCAGTCCGTAGGATCCCCGAGTCAGCAGAACCCCACAATCCTCCCCCACTCCCGTTAAGTCTCTACACCTGTCTCTGAACTAGCACAGCGACTCTGCCACCTGAGACGTGCCTGGGCTCCTGCCTAACTTATTGCATCTCTTCCTGGAGCCAGAAACCCATCAGCAGAAGGGAGATGGTGAACCCAGACACAACATTCTCATGGAATTACATTGAACTCTGCTTACTTCCTGACTATGTGCAACCCAGGGTCCTGCTGAGTCTTGACATCCTCATTTACATAGCGGGGCTTGGTTAAAGAAGACACAGGTCCCTTCCAGGTCTCACTTTTCTGACGCTGGGACAATACAAACACCCTGTGGTGAGAACTTACTAGTCAAGGAGTGATCCTCCCACCAAGGCCCACTCTCCTAGGGAGAACATGACTTCAGTAAGTTCAAGGTGTCTCTCTGGGAACTATTGGCTACTATTCCAAGTTCCAAGTCAAGCTTCAGTGAAAGTTCCCAAAAGAGCAGGGATTTTTCAACTGAAGAGAGGAGGAAGGCAAGAGATTCGAGCAAAGTTCCAGCCAACCAAGTCAGGGCCATCAGGATGGCAGAGGGGTTGGATTGTCTTTAGAGTCAGGCAGCCTCAGATCAACTCCCCATCCCATCACTGTGTATCCTTAGGCATGCCACATAATGTCTCTGGGCTGATTTCTTCATTTGTGAAAAAATAGGCCAATCACATTTACTCACAATTACTAGTGAGGCTTCAAGGAGATGGGATGTGAAAGTGGCTGTTTAGTACCGTGGAGATGTTCAAAAATGACCACCGGAATATTATCCTTGTGTGTTTTCTATTTAAAGGGAATCAGGGACTGCCAAGAAGACACGAGAAAATTTAAGGCCAGATGTTTTCAGAAAAACAATATCTGGGGAAAAAAAAAAAAGTGCTCTGGTAGCATCCTGAAGCAGAGTCCTAAAACTGGAAGTGGCTTTAGCAATGATACGATTCAGAGTAATTACCAAGCTTAGCACTCTGTATTCCCCGCTGTCCACTACTGCTTGGGTGCTGGCACTGATTGGGGGGCGGGGCTGTTCATTGCTTTTCAGAATTCAGAGAGGTGTGTTGGAGCAAATCATTGAAGCTTGGAATGTCAGATCCAAGGAACGTTTTATAGTGAAGACTCTCTATCTCTTTTATAATCTGACAACCACCAAAACACATCAGTCTTCAGCCTACCCCAGGCTTTGCCATTCTACCACGACTTGGCCTTTCATTCTGTATTTTCTGGGATACCCTCTCCTCCTTGCCCTCTTCTTCAAGTAGGAAGACTCATACTCACCCTTGAAGATGCAGCTCAAATATCTCCACTTCGGCAAGGTCCTCAGTGACCTCCTCAGCCCAAGCTTCTCTGTCCCCCCAGCTCCTGTTTGTAACAGAGCAGCTCTAAGTGACATTATCTGTTTGTACTGGTCGTCTTCACTAGACTCTGGTTCCCCCAAAGCAGGAGCCTTCACATCACACCCCTATGTCCCTAGTTCCTCCCACAGGACCTGACTCCATGCACAAATGCTGTGTGAGGAGTTGAACCCCCCAAAGGGATGGCAAAGTCTGCACACAGGAGGCGGAGGTTGTGCTGCCCAGGAGGGTCTAAGGCAGTGGGTGTAGCTGGATCTGGTCTCCTGAATGGGAGAGGTCTTCATTTTTAAAACTCTCTGGCTGCTGTTTTGGCTTTAGCCTGCATGCCTCCAGCTGAAGTTAAGGAAGAACCTGTTCACAGCACCACGAGGGGCTTTGCTCTCTCCCTCCATCAGCTCTGCCCAAAAAAACGGGCAGAATGCTTGACTCAAGTTTCAACCAAACTGTACTCCGCAAACAAGATGCACAGGACATTGTGGTGTGAAGCCATTAAGTTGTGGCCAAGTCACTCAATAACTTGAGAGAAGCAGGGATGAACATTGTTTTGATGCATGTACTGGATACATATAATAAAGCTGTAGGGTGAGGGATTGCTATCTAGTTCACACTTGCAGAAACTAATGCTAAATAGGTGTCAACTAGTCCCATATCTAGGAGAAGACCTACCCAGCTATAATCCAAAATGTTTTTTTTTTTTTACAGCTCTATAACCAATGTGGAAGAGATGATTGTAAATCACCTACCAAACATCCATGTCACCGCACCCTGCTGAGATACAGAATTGCTGTTCTCTGCTAGGCAAATTGCCATCTAGAATGTAGACATTTCCATGTCCTCTTTACAGCTGGAGAGGACATAGGGCAGGTTCTGTGCAGTGGTTTGTAATCAGAAGGACCAAGTGGGGCTTCAGTGAAGGCTCATCACAAAGAATAATGTGTGTCCTTTTTTTTTTTTTTAAATTTCTCCTGCTGCTACACTAGAGCCAAATGTGGCTCATGCACTGCCTGAAACCTTATGGATCTGGAGTTGACTTTGAGGAAGGAAGCCATGTGCTAGAGCAGGGCTTCCCTGATAACTCTGGACCCTTCAACCAACCCCAGATCTGCAGATAGCTGGCTACACATCAGAGGACATCTTCATGTGCCTAAACCTCTGTTCCTGAGACGCAAAATACTCACGAAGTCTCAATTAGATCACAAGTTCACAAGGGACTTTAGGCAAGTTAGATAAACATTTAAGAACTTGGTTTCTTTTATTTCCCAATCAATAAAATAAATAAATTGAATTCAAGTGGCATTTTCAAAGATTTTTTATCATGTTAAGGAACCAAGCACAATTACTGAGTGGTTCTAAAAATACCATGAAAGATCAGACCTTTTTCCAAGGATTTCCAAGATACTTAGAAAGACAAGAAGATGTCCATTCATCCATTCATCCATTCATCCATTCATCCATCCATCCATCCAGTGCAGTGGATGCTGTTATGCTATGCTAGCCAATTGCCCAATGAAGGTCATTTCCCTACTTACCAACAGCACTGGTGACTGACAACTCACAGTGATTCCCTCGTAAGGAGTACCCTTGGCTAAAGGGTGCTGCCCCAAGCAACATTATGCTCACTCTCTAGGGGCCATCCATATCAATGGATTCGTGTGAAAGATCTGCTTACTTCACTTTGTTACAACTCAGAAAGGCCATCCAAGCTGCAGAGCCTCTAGCAACTGCATCTCAGGTCAATGTCCCCCTGCAGCCAGTCCTGCCTTGCTTGCTCCCTCGTGGCTGGTGTCTTCTAAAGCACTCTCCTATAAACTTTTCACAGGCAAATACCTGCCTCTGGGTCTGTTTCCCAAGGCACCCAGGATAAGACAGTGGTACCAGGAGTGGCTTGACACTAGGATGTTGGCACTGGATCACCTACCAGCTGGCTGGCAGTTAGGATCCCATCGCTGAGGTAGAGAGCATACTGATAGCACCTGGCTCAGTGTTGCCTACAGTTGAAGAAGTTTTGCTCTTGGAAAACCAAGGAATATAATCTAAGACCCTCTGTAATTACACACTGCACATCTCTTGTGGGAAGAGTACTGTGATTATATCTAGGATCTTAAGATGAATCGCGTTGGTTCTGATGGTCTCTGAGATGGTTCCCATGGGAAGCTGTGATTTTGACATAACGAGACTGATACGGAAAAACAAAATTCACTCAGAGTAGATGCATCCAAATCAGTGTGGCTCTTCTAAAAAGCCCCCCTCTGCCCCGAGAATTTAGACATCTCACTATTGTGGAGGAAAGACAGGGGAGGTAGAGTCATGTAGACCTGGGTTTAAGTCTGATTTTGTTCTAACTTCCTTTAGACCCACAGACCAAATCTGTATAACCTTGGAAACATATTTTCCCTTCTCTGATCCCTAAGTTTCTCATCTGTAAAACTCAAAGAAATATCTGTTCCCATGAGGTATTATTCCATTTAAATTAAAGCAAGATCACATGAGCATCGTGTCTCGTTCAGTAAAGATATTCTAAACACTCAATAAAGGCTGGCTCCTTTTTCTTCTCATGTTTCTGCATGTTACTCTGCCAACTCGCTTTGGTAAAGTGCCACTTAAGTTTAGTTTAAAACCAAAATAAGCAAGTGTGCCTTGCTTTTTTCCTTCCTGCTTTCCCTTCCTCATTTCTTCTTTCTCTCATTTATTTATTAAGCATGGCATCTATTAGGAGCCAGTCACGCTCCCCTGACTCCCTTTTCCTCCTTGCTTGGTTCCAAAAGACTTTTTGGCATTTCTGCACAATCAGGTGACAGTTTGCCCCTCTAGGATACAAAGAAGACCACACCTTTGGATCTGAAACGGCTGGGAACTCAGGAGCCACTGCAGCTTCCCAGGAATACACCTTGATCTTCATAATATGTGACATGTTTTGCAACTGGTCCTGATCAGGATGCCCGACTTACACATCCAAAGACGAGAAAAGAATGAAGTAACAGTACAGAGCAATGAATGCAAAGAAGAATTAGCTATAAAATATTGACAAACCAAACCTTTAGGTGTAGACAGACAGAGATGCTGGACAGGTGCAACAACAGGGAGACAATGGTGACTGAGATAGCTTCTGAGAGCTGAGTCTAGTGGGGGAAGCCAGGCTCATGAGTAATTACCAATACACTGGAAGCAGTTCTCTCTGTCCAGGCAGTCAACAGGCTTCTGGTGGGAGACATGAATCTTAAGCAGGAGATGGGCTGGACCAGGAGGGTGGCATTTCAGGCAGAGAAAACAGCATGTGCAAAGCAGAGGGCCAGAACTAGCAAGAGACATTTGGTAAACTGCAAATTGTTCACCATATGCTGGAAAACATCTGCAGAGAGGTGGGAAGGTCCCCCAGGAACTGTATGCCTGTGGTTTGCTGAGTGCCATCCTAGTTTATTTTTTAACAATTTTCCCATCATTTTTATCATTGCATTATAATCATACATAATAGTGGGATTTGCTTTACAGATTCGTACATGCACATGATATGACAATATAATTTGGTCAATAGCATTCCCCAGTATTTCCCCTATCTTTGTCCTTCTCCTTCCCCTGGCCCTTTCCTCTACTCTACTGATCTCCCTTCCATTTTCATGAGATCCCTTCACTTTTCTTTTCTTTTTTTTTTCCTTTCTCACTTCCACATATGAAAGAAAACATATGACCCTTGACCTTCTGAGTTTGGCTTATTTTGCTTAACACAATGCTCTCATTGCATCCATTTTCTGCAAATGTCCTAATTTCATTCTTCTTTATGGCTGAGTAAAACTGCCTTGTGTGTATACACCACATTCTCTATCCATTGATCCATTGATGGACACCTAGGCTGGTTCCATGGTCTGGCAGTAGTGAATTGTGCTACTATACACACAGGTGTGCAAATATCATTATAGCATGCTTGACTTTAATTCTTTAGGTTGGACACCAAGGAGTGATAGCTAGGTCACATGGTGGTCCCATGCCTAGTCTCCTGGGGAAACTCCACACTGATTTCCATAGTGGTTGTACTAATTAACAATCCTGCCAACAGTATAAAAGTGTTCCTTTTCCCATACATCCTCTGGCGCTTAAAGATTGGGTTTAAATGGTAAGAGAGGCATGAGGTGAACATGGTTGAGCCTTGGTGTGAAGTGGGGATAACCAGGGAGTGCAATGAGAACACCTGAAATGAAGAAGCTCTTGCCTGCCATGTCAGCAGCCACAACCACCATCAATCCAGTAGCAGTTCACATGTGTTTCCTCTCTTCTTCCTTTGGATGTCATACATGTCCCTGGAACATGTTAAGGCTATGTGTTAACGTGTGTTTCCAGAGCATTTGAGCACAACCTTGGAAGCCTTTCCACATGCACAGAAAGGCTCAGTGGATAGAGCCTGTGTCTTCCTAGACCGTCTGCTCCCAAGAGCACCATCCACCCTTACAGTTTTGGGGCTTAGAACAGCAAAGACACACAAGAGTGTTGGCAGATTGTTTGGACAGAGGCTCAGAAGGATTGAGGGACTTGCCCACGTTCACATGGGGAGCAGGTGCTGACACTGAGGCTTCAGTGTAAGACTCTAGGACCCTACTCTTGCCACTGTACAATGTGGCTCCAGCTACAGATCAGTGCCCAATGCAGAAATAGTGTTGTGAGGCACTATAGCTGAAAAGCCATTCTGACTGCAGAGGGTTTACATCTATCTCTCAGCCTCTCCTTGAGGAATCCTCTCCTTTGTACATCCCTGGTGGCAGGTCCCTCAGCCCAGAATGACCTTCCCCTTCTATCCTCCACAAAATCTCGCACATCCTTCAGGGGCCAGCCAGAGTACCCCTCCTCTATTGTTCTCTTCCTACCTCTCTGGCCAAATGATCAAGCCCTCCTCTGTGTCATAGCATCATGAACAAACAGCAACCATCAGCATGGGGTACAGCGGGGTTCTTACAAGGAGGAGTACGTAGTAATATCTACCCTCTATGCCATGATATGAGCCCTTTGGGGACAGGGAGCTCTATTTTACTTATCTTTATACCCACAGCACCCAGAATAGCTCCCAGTATGTCATAAGTATTTGATGAATATTTGTGGAATGTAAGAAAGAATGAAAGGATGAATCAATGGATCTGCCCAGCCCTTATCAGGGCTCTTGCTGGGATCCTATGCTAATTGTACCCTCACCTTATCAGCTTTTCAGTTGGGTTCAGCCCATGGGAGGCTCTAGCAGATCAGAGGCTGGGAGGAGAAAGGTGAGCTATTTATTTCTTTTCCTGCTTGTCAAACTTAGAGTAAGGTATATTCAGTTTCTAGGGCCGCCATAACCACAGACTGGGTGGCTTAAACAACAGAAACCTGTGTTCTCATAGAGCAGGAAGTCTGAGATCAAGGTTTCTCCAGAAGTCTTTCTTCTTGGCTTGTGAATAGCCATGTTTCCTGTGTCCTCATACGACCCTTCCCATATGTCTGTGTCCAAATCTCCTCCTCTGATACAAAAGCAGTCATATTCAGTTAGGACCCCCACTCATGACCTCTTCCCTACTTAACCATCTACTTGAAGACCCTATCTCCAAACAAAGTCAGATTCTGAGATACTGGGGTTAGGTCTTCAAAATATGAATTTGGGGGACAGGACACAATTCAGTCCATAACGGGTGCTAATGGCTCCCCACTGTAGCCAGTGTCCAGGTGCTCATCTCCAACCCTCCCTGTACCTGTGCAATAAGTTCTTTTTAATCTGAGCCCATGGTGAGTGTTCAGCTATCTCTAGCAGGCTTGTTGACAGCTATGGTGGTGAGAATCTATAACCACTACTAATCCTTGGTAAGGACAGAGTTTAGTGCCAAGTTTAGTAAAAAAATTCAAAGTCAAAGAAGAGATGCTTCCCTCTTTGTGCCTCATTCTCCCTGTCTGCAAAGCAGGGACACTAGAAAAAGGCCTCTCACATGATCCCCAAGGGAGTCCACTGTGATAAAGTGGGTGAGAGATTTGCCAACTGATGAGAGAAGCAAGAGTGAAGGGTTTGAGTCCGCAGAGTGAGCCTGCTACACCAGAAGCAAGCAATGCCACAACTCTAGATGCCAGGCTGGGACACAGCCACTCACGCTGCAGAAAGGAGAGAGGCCACCCAATGGACCGGGCCCAGCTGCTAACCAAGGGGGGCGGGGGTGGGGTGCTTTTTAATGGTCCTCAGTCAAGAAGGCCTGTCTCTTGTCAGGGTAAGGCAGGACCTCCTTGCTCCTGTTGGTAATAATGACCTGCTTCACGGGTTTGCTGGGTATCTATGGAAAATAGTCCAGGCAGAGATCCTGGATACGTTTATTTATGATGCTGTTGACATAGAGAAGACCAGTACATTCATGCAGAGGCCATGTTTCCTGTGTCTATAAACATCTCCAACGTGAGAAAAGGCTTCAACTGGTCCATGGGCACAATTTATAGTTTGCTCCGTTGCCAACATAAATCAAGCATGAATACCATCCCGATGAAATCATGCAGATCATTGATTTAGGGTGATGAGGACTACAAGCAGGGTGGATTTCCAAGGTAGCTCATTCCTGCACCCCTGTTGAGCAGCTCGCCTTCCTCTTGGGGAGAAGTGAGGGCCAGTCTGGCTACGATGTGCAGTCAAAATGGGCATGAGCTTGGGGGGTCAGCAGTGTGGGCTCACAGCTGGTGTGGGACCTTGTTGAATTCTTCAAACTTTAGTTTCCTCTTCTTTAAGAAGGGGAGAGTGGGGTCACCTCCAGAGGTATGGGGGGTGGCCCTAAATGAGGTCACAAGGGCTTAGCAGGTGCTACTTAAATGATGAATATTGACTCTCTTTCTCTAAGCTCCTGCAGTATGTCCTGGAATTTTCAGTTGGTCTCCAAACTGGCAGAAGTTGAGCTAGTCACAAAGGTAACCTCCAAGGCAAAGTGAAGCACTCGCCATGTGCTTAGAATCAGTGAAAAGGGCCCCAAGCCCCAGTTAGGAGTCTGTCCAACAAAACCCTTCCATTTGAATTATTTGACCCCATCCTATGGTCCCACCCTCTTGCAGTCTTCTACTGAGCACTGAACTCCCTCTGATATTTTTCTTGGCTATTCCTTACTGGTTGCTGATTCTCATGATCACCTTCAAATGGAAGCAAGCAGCTTTGACTACGTTTTAATAATGATTATAAATAATAAGGATGGAACATTAGCTTAGCATCCAGAGAAGTCAAGTTTCAGTCCATAGCATTGCTCCTCCTGGGGAGTAAACAGATTCACTGGGGATCTAAGAGAGAGTACAGTTTCAACCTCCATTTCACAACCTATTAAAATTGAGTTCACGTGCATCCTCCAAGGGCTGTTTTCTCCCCAGTCTGTTCAACACCTGCATTACCCTAGGGTGGTCCATCTTCTGGAATGAGCCTTGGGAGCGCTGAGCTTGGTGGAGTCACACCTGACTTTGACCCAACTCCAAAGCTCAGGCACCGTGAGACATTGTGCAATCACTTCCCCACACTCAGCCACAGTTTCTTCACCGAGACAATGAAGTGTCATTCCAATCCTAACCAACTCAGGACACCCAGTGAGACGAGTGGAGAGCTGTGAACGGTGGCCACGTGGGCCCTCAGCTGTTACAGGGCTAAGAAAGCATGCATAATATATTTATTTCAATACCTTTTATTTTAAAATGATTCTGACATAGAAATGTCACAACATTTACACATACACACACACAAAAAAAATTTAATGTGCTCTTCTCTGAGCTTCCTAAATGTGAATATTTTACGGGGTTTGGGTTAGCTTCCCCACACACCTCTCTCTCTCTCTCTCTCTCTCTCTCTCTCTCTCTCTCTCTTTTCTCTCTCCTCAAAGGTCACCTTCCTCAGCCCATGACACCACCCTATGGTCCCACCCCCTTGCAGTCTTCTACTGAGCACTGAACTCCCTCTGATATTTTTCTTGGCTATTCCTTACTGGTTGCCTCCCTGACTGCCCCACAGGAGGGAAGCCTTATGAGACTCCTGGCCATGTGTCACTCGTCTGGTTCACTGCTGAATCCCCAGAACCTAGAACACTCCTGCACAGCCCTGACACTCAATCGCAGTTTCACTGAATAAGACAACTGGGGAATGGCCGTGTCTGCGCGGGCAGGATCCTAAGAGGAACACAGCTCGCTCTCCGTCCTCCAGAGCCCACCCTGGGTGGGACCTCTACTCTATCGTGGAAATATTTGCCTTATTTTGTCCTAGGGGGGTGGTGATTACTTAAAACCTAGCTAACATTTGGGTGGGACCTTTCTAAGAAAGACCGAGAGCTGCACTCACGTGCGCACCCACCCAGGGAGGAGAGATGATGGCGGGCTTGGAGAGGCCACGAGTGGTAGAGCCGGGTTCCATATTCCCAAAGAGGCTCTGCCACTCACTGCTGTGTGATCTTATACAGACTACACAGACACTCTGTGTCACCATCTCCTTGTGTGTAAAATAGAGACAATGAAAATATCTCCATCATAAACGTATTGCATGGCTTAGATGTATTAATCTATTTTAAATATACTTGGAGCTAAGCCTGACACATGGTAAATATTCACTAAATGGCATTGTAATATATAGTTACATAACTGAGAGCAGATAGTACACACTGTCTTATAGCCTTTTATTTTTTCAGCTGGCACAATTTCTTAAATATTCCACATCAACAAATATTCAGAACATGGCTAATTCTTTTTTTTTTTTCTGTCAAAGAGACACATGTGTTTCCCCACTTACCCCCACTGCTAGGGATTTAGGCTGCTTCTGAGTTTTTCCTAATACCAACACCACCATGTGGAAGACCCTGGACAAATATCTTCCCAGGCACCAGCAACTACTTCTCATCTTTTTCTAGAAATGGAACTGTTGGGTGAAAGGCTGCACGTACATTCTGACCTGAGATACGGAGGACTCCAGGTGCCCGAGACACCGAGTACCAGTAGAGGCGTTGCCTGGGGACTCAGGTCCAGAGGCCAGGGCGGCCCCTATCTCGCCATCGCCCTGCTGTCCTGCTGCCCAGCGCCAGCCAGGCTGCAGCCGGTGTGCCCAGCAGAGGCCACGGCAGGCTCCAGTAATCCTGTTTACTCAGCTCTGGGCAGGAACACAACCTGGATGTCCTCTCCTCGGGGAATATGAGGAACTTTTGCTTTGAACTTTATCTAGGAGAATAAAAACAACCGCACGCACCACGCCTGCCACTTCCCCGCTGGCCTTTCCCCTCCTGCGTGACCTCCCGCCACGCTGCACCCAACAGCACCTGCACTTTAGGACCCTTCTCCACTGTGGCTTCTCCTCTGTTACTCAGCAGCAGGCCTTCTGTTCGGGATGTTGAGCTCAGGAGCTAGTCAACCCCCTTCAATGTGTGCATCCTGATATGGGGAGGGAGCCGCCTGGGCAGTGGCATCAAGCACCGAGCAGAGCCACACCTCAACTCCTCCGCAGCTGCAGCACCAGTCCTCCGTTGTCCCTTTCTGTTCTCAGGGTCCCTTCATGAAACCACAGGTGAAACCCTGATCCTAATGCAAATCTCTCCGTGTCATTGTGGGAGAACATCTTTAGATCCTCCTGGGAGTCACTGTGTCAGGGTGGGTGATTAGGGAAGGGCCTGGTGTCTTTGAGCTGCTTTGGGTGTGTGTGTGGTTTGTGAGGCATGAGTGGGCACAAGAGCCCTCTCCCACGTCCCCCAGGGAAGGGGAGGCCGCTCTTTTCCTTGGGAGGGCTGGCCTGTCCTCTCACACGGTCTCCCCTCTTTCCTGTCAGAGGATCAGTGGTTCCGGAGAAGAAACAGGACAAGCTGGAACTCAAGTTGAAAGAGGGAATGGCCTGGCCCCAACAGGGATCCTCCAGTGGCTGCTGCTGTTTCCAACAAGGAGGTGCACAGTGCACCCTGATAGTCCCCCGGCCCCCAAGGAGTAGAACCTCTGAAAGAGCAAAGAAAAAGCCAAAAGACCTCACAGGAGAAGCCTCGGCACCAGGGCTGACCAGGCCAGCTGTCCGGGGCCTGTGTGGAAGGGGTCTGGCCCCTTTGAGTGGAGTCCAGTCAATCTAGGTCTTGGGGGTGGGGGAGCAGCTAAAGTGCATACATTTGGGGGACCTTTCTTTAAAATCACAAATACAAAATGTCCATCGTTACAGCAACTTACCTAACAGGAGGGGATGTCGGGGTGGAAGGCAACAGCAATCTTCACCCTTTGGTGTTAAAAGACAATACTTTTCCAAATTTCATATCAATATTCAACTGTGTGGGCACCTTGTTAGGGCCTCTCTCAGAAGGAACCTGTGCAATGAGAGCCCCTGAAGACTATGTTCATTCATGTCATTTTTGTAGCTGGGAACTGAAAACAGAGACAGAGCTGACCTAACCCCTATTCCTCATAAGCCCCCAGAATTCGGAGAACTTCCACCCCATAAAGCCAAGATAGAATTTTCTGCCAAATAAGGTAAGGGTGGTAAGCCAGACTTATCTATTTTAGAAATACAAATAAGTGTTCCTTTTGCACAGAGGTGTCACAAAACCTCCTATAGACACCATGCTCCGAAAATCCTTTCATTTTTAAAAGGTCATCAAATGGCATATGCCAACATATCCTTTCTTGAGACTCAGTTTCTCCCTCTCACACACAGGGATGATAAAACCCACCGCCCTGGTTTGCTGTAAGAATGAGATCAGTGAAGTGGAGAGATCCTGGCTTGGGGAGGCAGCTATTTCCTAAGCATCCACTTGGGGCCTGACCCTTGGATTGGTTCTGGGAAGACAGAGATGAATTAAGCCAGTTCCTATTTTTCCAGGGACTCATAATTTGGCCTGTATGTGTCTGTTACAGGGAGTTAGCTGTGCAAAGCAGGGTAGGACACTGGCCTGGTAACTGTCCTTTAATGTGGGTTCCAAGAGTACTGGGAATGCTGGCTAACTTTGGGAGCAGTCTGGTGCAGACCTGAGGGGTGCCCTGAATGGTTGGGTGTGTCCTTCAGTGAACCATTCACCCTTGGGAATCTGAGCACCTTCCAGATTTTGGGGAGAATGTGAAAAAGACTGAGATAAAGCACAGAGCTAGTGTTCCCTAGGTGGCCACAGGTTCTGTCAAACCCATTTCTACCCTTGTGGAGATCTTGTAAAATTCTTCTTCATTCCCTGGGAGGCCATTTCTGAATCCTTTTCAGCAAGGAGTCAATTTCAAGGTCCATGTAGAGGGCTCAGGGTGCTTCCCCCTTCCACTTCATTCTACTGAGTTCTGTTTAAATAGAGCATCCACCTTCAAGGAGGAAATCCAAACCACTTCCTCCTACTAGAGATGTTTTGCAATGTCCACTTTTCTTAAGGTTGGGCCCGACGCCCAGCTGAGAAGAGTCAGTGCCCTCTGATCCAGGGGAGGTTCTGTGGCACTTTTTCTTGGTTCCTTTGCTGGCTCAAGGTCTTGCCCCCAAAGCCCGAGTCTCCCAATGCCAAGCTCCTCCCCTTCGCCCTCCCTGTGCCTTTCTTGCTCTTAGCATCCTGGTGTCCAAGCAACCTGCTGCCAAGACTTGGCCAAACTCCAGTGACTTTTGTCCCGTGCCAGTCTCTTGTCTCTCAATGGCCGCCTCCCACTCCACCAGCTATATTTTTGGTGCTGCCTTTGAGATGAGGACAAGGGACATCCTGATATCACAGGCCAAGTCTGAACTGAGAGTCAGGAGACCTCCATCCACCAACAATGTGTGCAGCCCCAGGGATGTCCCTGAGTTCCCACTGGACCAGACTGGCCGAAGGGGTCTCCTCATCCTCCTGCTCACTCCACTCCCTATCCACTCCCAAATCCCATATGAGGTTCTGCAGATATTTAAATAAGTAATATAGTACTTCCAAGGAGATCACAGATTAAAACATGAACTTTTAAAAATTATAAGCAAGGGAATAATTCCTAGGAATGAACATAGGCCTCTCAGAAGTTTTGTCCCAAATGAAGATATACATTGAGTCTTGAAGACTCAATCTCTGAGCTTAGTGGAGGTAAAGGAACAATGTTTTATGAGAAGGGAACAGCACCTGCAAAGACCAAGAGCCAGCTCAGCATTAATTCAGCGTGGTAGCAGAAGGGTCCAGGAAAGAGAACAGAGTCTATGCTGTGGGTCCCTGGACCTGGACCCTCCCCTATAGAAAAAGAAGCCTCTGTCTGGTGGTCATCGGTGGAAGTTTCCAATGCAACCTAATGTCAAGGGACTCACCAAATGCAGAAAGCAGAAAAAACTTCCAAGCACACCAGCACAATTTATTTTGAACCCTGGGACTCTGGGTTTCACAGCAGAATTTCTGACGAAGACTTGAAGAAAACAGTCTTAGAACTAAGACAAATATTTAGAGTTTTAAGAGCTCAGCCTACAAATTAGGAAGAATAGGGAACTTGGATGTCAGATGTGTAACTTTGTTCTCCTTAATTTAAAGCAGACTTTGTTTTCTAGTGGAAGATAGATTGACATCCTCCTGCCTGCTCAATAATACAGTAGAAACCACTTCTGAAGAGCCAATGTTTTATGTTATAGACAACCAAATTTAATAAGGTAGCAGAAGAGAGAAAAGTGACGTCAATATGGCTTTAGCTGAGAATCAAAAGAAATACATTGTTGACTTGACTGAAGTTGTTCCAGTCTTAAATTGTAGTAGAAGGGAAAAGTGAAGTTTTCCATCTCCTTAGGTTCTCCATCCTGACCCTAATGCATTCATTCCAAAAAATAAGAGCTTGCTCAGCAAAACGAAGATGGAGTTCACTTCTTTCCTCCATCCCTTCTTAACATAGGAGGAAACTGGTATTTCCTGAGTACCTGCTGGAAATTTACCTACATTTACTGATTTCCTCCATTGTAAAGATGAAGCAACCAAGGCTCAGAGAGGTTAAATGAATTGGCGAAGTTCATATACCTCAGGTAACATGGCGTATGATGGACAGGATCTCAACCCCCATACTTTTCTGACCCCAAAGCTCACATTCTTTCCACTTGCCCACTGCCTTCCTGTAGTCCAGAGATTTGGTTCATGGAGAGTGACTATTCATAGTGTCTGTCAATGAACAGCCTCAAAGAAACTGAAGAGAATATGCTTCGTTTAAATTTTTGTTCGTTTGACAAATAATCGTTGGTCATAATGGTGTGCCAGCCGTCACTCTAGGCTCTGAGAATACAGCAATGAATCCAACACATGAACCCTTCTCCTTGTGTAATTCATATTGCAAGGACAAAATGACAGGGTGGGTGTGAGTCAGGACTCTGGAGGAAGGCTCCCAGGATCACATGGTCATTCTACCACTTGCAAGTTATGTGACCTCGGACGGGTTGCCTAACCTCTCTGTACTTGTTTCCTCATTTGTATAGAAAGGGCAGAAGGTAGCATCTCCCTTTAAAATTGTTACGAGGATTGAATGGGCTGGTATTTAGGAAGCAGTTGAGCATAGAGTACTGTTGAATAACTAGTAGAGAAACATGGGCACTAGCAAAGGAAGTCAGCTATAGAGTGTATCACATGATACTAGGTGAAGAGGAACAATAAATCAGGAAACAGTGATGGGGTCCTTTGAAGGGCTTGCAATTTCAGTTATTAGGCTGGCCAGGGAGGCCACACTGAAAAGTGTCATTTGAGCAAGGACCTGAAGGCCTGCGAGCCCACAGGAGCCACATTTGGGCCTTTCGCTGATGGTTCAGGCGGTATAGAGCCCACCCCAGAGGATTTGCTAAGAGTGTCAATGATCCTCCAGTGACCGGTGCAGGGACATGGTGAATAGAATGCATCCTTCCATCATGATGTGATTACCTTCATGTGTTGCCAGAAGAAAAGCCAGTTTCCCTGAAGGACAAAGTCATTTCTAGAACATTCCTTCGCAATACAAAGCTAAGCCATGGATTATAAGGTGCACTCAATGTCCTTATCACAGAGATAAAGCTTGTCCCGGCTGGCTGGCCCAGGGCTGCCACCCGGTGCCTGCAGCTACTCGTGACTCTCTGACCACACCTGGCTGAGTCCTTAGCTGGCGGGAGGGAGATGGGTGAGAGGACGCTGCTGGGTCGAGTCCTGCCTGGGTGAAAAGCATCGGGTCCACCCCGGCCCACTGCCCTGACCCTACAGGAATGCTGCTTCAAAGGACTTTCTGGATGCAATGCTTGAGGCACAGTATCACGAGAGTCTATTCCCTCCGAGCTGTCTGAGAATTATCTTTTTATGCCTTGAAGTTCCAGAATTTAGAGATATGGTTAAAAGTCACATCCTTCTTATGGTGTTATGAAATAGGAGCACTGTAGGGGGTTGGCCTCGAGCCCTGGCTCTGCAAACAACTCCGACGACGTGTCACTGGACACCACAGCTCCTGTCTCCGGTTCTCCTCTCTGTGTGTATAAAATGATTGGCGGGGTGGGGGTGGGGGTGGGGGAGAGGGAAGGACAACCAGCCTCACACACACCGCTGCCCACTGCTGGGCTTCTCTGGGCCTGGTATATCACATATGCCATCCCATGCCAAAATCAGTGTCCAACCCCAAGCAGTCAGCACTGTGACCAAGCTACAGGTGCAAGGTGGTGCATGGTGAAGGCAGAGCAGAGAAGGAGCCCAGGCCTGACGCCAGCTGCCAAGCTGCCATTGCTTAAGCTTTTGCCATGGGCAGAATATCTGTGTCCCTGCAAAATATACGTGTTGGATCTTTACCCTCAAGGGATGGCGTGAGGATGCAAGGCCTTTGGGAGGTGAGTAGGTCAGGAGGGTAGAGATCTTACAAATGCCATTGGTGCCCTTATGAAAAGGACTCCGGGGAGCTCACTTGCCCCTTTCACCAAGTGAGGGTACAGAAGGGAGATGGCTGTCCACGAACCAGGAAGAGAGTCCTCAGCAGATATGGAACGGACTGGTACCCTGATCTTGAACTTTCTAGCTGCCAGAACTCTGAGCAGTACATGTCTGTTGTTGATAAGCCCCCTCCTCGGTGGTACTTTTGTTACAGCAGCCCAAATGAACAAGGCAGATTTCCAAGTACCTTTCCAAGACCCCTGATTTTAGCAGTCTGGCTTCCCCTTCTCCTTGATGATTTTCTTTCCTCCAGCTTGAGTAATAGATTGCCTCTGTCCCTCCAGTGCCTGGTCATGGGTTTCATTCTGGCCATGAAGACCCTCTGGTAAAAGGAAACCTTAAAGACAGATTCCCAAGAAAGTGACCATAGCTGTCCAAGGCAATCCTCCAGCTCACCCAGGTCACCCCTGGAGGCATCCCAGACTAAACATGGAAACAGCACTTCAGAGGAGGGGTGAGAAGTCTCCCCAGGGTGATCCAGATGGTTTCATAAGAGGTCTGTTCTCCTGGGGTCAGAAGTCAGCCTTGAGAACTTTGTCTGAAAACCTATTTTATGTCATTGCAAAGGGAGGCCGGTGGTGTGGTCTCAGGGAGAGAGAGTGATGCTGAAATCAGCTGGCCCTGGTCTAGCACACCTTGTAATTCTCCATTTGTCTTTGGGCAAGTTGATTCCTACATTATTCCAGATAAGGCATTGGAGCCGGTGTAGGCAGACAGTTTAGAGTTTGGGAGTGAGGCAGAATGGGTTTGGATCATAGTTCCGCCATTTATCAGTGGGTCTGAGATGTGAGCTTCCTCATCTGTAAAATGCATAGCCTAATAAAGGTTCGTGGAAATTAAAAGTCATGTACACAAAGCTTCTCACACTGTAGGCCCTTAGTAACTACTGCATCAATCATTGGCCCTCCTCACTCAACCGGATCAAACTGCCTTAAGAAATGCTTCTGGAGTCCTCAGCATTCAGGGATCAGGTCCATTGTGAGCCAAACTACATCCATTCATTGGCTTACAAATCCTGTCCCTATATGCTAACTCATCCAGGACTAGAAACAGGAGTGCACCATCTAGCTTCTGTGCCTGTTCAGTGGGGATATAGGAGGTTCTGCATCACCATGGACACTCCCTCAAGGGCCAGGCATGGATACAACAGGGCGACTCAACAATGCTGACACCCTAGTGGACAATGGACCTTGCTACTATAGCATGCAGAAATCCGATTCAATCTGAGTTCAGGAATTGGATGGCTTCCCCAAATCAAGATCATTCCAATCTTTCCAATGGGCTGAGCAAGTGACACATGATAACAGTGAGGAAGAGATACTGTCCCTGCTCTGGTGGACCTTAGATCCCAGAACAGGGTCAATTCAAGCAGATTCTGTGGGTGATTCTGACTTTCTCCTCTATTGGGATTATTACACACCCAGTGGATTTATGTCAGAGCTTTTATTGGTTTCCTTCTACCTGAAGGAGAGAGCATCCCCTGTCCAGGTATCAAATCACATCTCAGGGTGTCACAGGGGCTCTGGTTAGACGTTTGGGTGTGGTCCTATCAGGGTATGTAAAATGGAGGGCTTCTTCCTGGGGGCAGGAAAGTAGTCAGAGTTTTAAAGGATGAGTAGGTACTTTGCAGGCCATCACAGGAGGAGGAAGGGCACTGCAGACAAAACCTACAACAGGTGCAAACACCTGGAGGTAAGAATTAGGTGCTTGTCCGCAAAGCAACCATGAGAAGCTCCAGCATGGTTCAGTCTCAGGAGGGGAGGGGTGCCGGGGCTGTGAGGGATTTCCTAACATCTACCAAGGATCTCAATTACACCTGAATCTGACCCTTACGTTGTTTTATATGATTCTTGCCAGCTCTGCGAGTTTCATTAATAATTCCCATTTTATAGGGCAGAAGACTGAGGCTTGGGATGGTTGAGAACGGCTCAAAGCCATGCAGTTAAGTTAGGATTTCAGACCCAGGTCCACCAGAGGACGAGACCCATGCTTCATCTCCTCTGCAAGCACTATCCAGCTTTCGTGCCTCAGTCAATATCTGTTGAGCCCTGCTGGGTGCCAGGTACCATTCCTGCCTGGGGTCAGAGCAGCAGACCAGAGAAGGACCCTGCCTTCACGGATTGGGCACTGTGACAGAGGGAGGAGGGAAAGGGGCATGTGGAAAAATGCCCATCCTAATTTTGAAGGAATGAAGTGCTCTGAAGAAAAATTATCAGTGAGAATGAGAGTCAGCGTTGGCCAAGGCTGGAGAGATGGACCCTTTCCCCCAAGTAGGTGGGGAATTCTTTTTGAAGAGGTGACACATAACCAGCCCTGAGTGATGAGGATCAGACATGAGGAGATCTAGAGGGACACAGGGCAGGCACTCTGCACACAGAGGAAAGTGCAAAGATCCTGCACATGTGCCAGCTTGTGTATCCAAGGGACAGAAAGCAGGCCAGCATGGAACAGAGAGAGCCATGTGGTCCAGAGGATCAAGAAAGGCCCATTCACATGCTTCAGGGAAAGCAGTTTATCCTGGGTCAAGAGGATTTAAGGCCAGAATGTGGAGTAAGGCAGAGGTCCTATTGTCAGAGTTACAGGGGTAGCTTCCCTGGGAGAGTTGGCCTGGGACAAAGGAAATATCCCCCACTCTGCCTCTTCCCCACTGTGTGACTCTGGGCTAGTAATTTAACCTCTCTGAACTTCAGCCTCTTCCCATGGATAGTGGAGATTATAATACCTGCCTCACAGACTGCTAATGGGATTGGGCACCAGACACTGGCCCATCTATTTCTCCTTGCTAGGGAATTAATAGAAAATCCCCTTAGAGACCATGGGCCCTCCAGTGTGCTCTTGAAGGGCCACTAGAAGGACTCAGAAAATCAATTGCTTAACAAATCATCGCTTGCCCATCCTGATAATCGACAGACTTGTCCAAGCAGCCCTGGCCAGTAGAAGTACTGGCCTTAGAGACTGTTGCACTCTTCAAATATCCCAAGGCAAGACTCCATAGTTAACCTTTGATGGCCAAAAGCAGCCTCAAGTCTTTTTGAGCATTTCTTTCTAAACTTTACGGTGCTCGTGAATTATCTGGGATCTGGTTACAGTGCAGATTCCGATGGAACAGGGCTGAGTGGGCCTGAGCTGCTCCATTTCTAAAATGTTCCCAAGTAATGGAGGTTCATCCAGGGACCAGAGGAGCAAGGATTTAGAGCCCAATGGCTTCCATTGCACAGACCACATTGGACCCTCCCCAGGAAGATTACCAAGTGACAGCTTGTCTTTAGTAATTTCTTATTGAATCCATTAGATAAATAAGCACTCCTGGAGTGCCCTTTATGCATGAGGCACCATCCGGGAAGTAGGACTTCAGTGAGAAGCAAGGACCACGGCTGCCCTCACAGAGCATTTATCCTAGTAGCTGAGAACCAATTAAGCAAGTGATTGGGATAACCTAAATGTGGGGCTTGGGGGTGTCCAGGGTGTCAGCTCAAGGGAGTCCGGAAGACCTGGATGAAGTGCCATTTAGGCAGAGGGCTGGTCCTGAGGAGGTGTACAAGCACAGGGACCAGCACCACCAGGGGCCAAGGCTACCCAGCCTGTCAGAGGTACCAACTCAGATTCCAATCAGATCTGTCCGATCCAAAGACTTGCTCTGGCTAGTAACTTCCATGCTGCATGAATCAAGTCTTGCAAAAGAGAAGCTGCCAGCTGTCCTTCCCCGGAGATGTCCGAGCAGCTGGCCCCAGACTGGAAAAATATCTGGGGAGCAGAAACCTCGGCATCACCTGACAGGCGTTGTCGATTATGAAACTCGCCTCCACACCAAACACGTTGCACCACCGACACTGTCCAGGCATTGCTTCAAATGTCCTTCCTCCCAGTGGCTTGTGACTGAGAAGTGTGATCACCCTCTGATCGCTGCTAAAAATAGTCCTTTATTTTGCCTGTCACATTATTTGGTTATCCCTGGGGTGAAGTTCATCAGAAAGTAAAAGTCCAACGACCCGGGAGTTTCCAGGACTCTTCCAAGAGAAAGAGACAGAAATTTACCTGAAACAAACACACTCTGTGCCAGATAAAGCACATCAATACCTTCTTTAAATGAAGCAGAGGTGGCAGACTGGTCTGGGAGGAAACTAAATGCTGCTGTGTGACTCTGACAAAGTCTCTGATCTGTACTAACCTCAGTCTCCTCATCTGTTAAATGGGAGACGAATTCCTACCTCACCAACTTTATATGAGTCAATGTTCATGAAATGTTAAGCCCAGCAATGATATGTGAGGATGGGGGAAAAGTCTTCATTACAATCTGGAGAGGTAAGAAAAGATGAGGAGACTGAGAGTCAAAAAGGTTGAGTTCTTGAGTCTCCAAAGTAAGCATATGGTAAGCCAGATTTGAAGTCCAGTCTACTTCTGAATCCCAATATCTTTCTCCATTCATTCTCTTCACAACCTCCTTATGTTAGAATTATATGCTTTTCCATTTGGCTTTATTTGGCTGCTATAATTTGGATATGAAGTGTCCCTAAAGACTCTTGTTGAAGGCTTGGTCCCCAATCTCAGCAATGTTCCGAGGTGGGGCTTTTGGGAATTGATTGGCTCATGAGGGCTCTGACCTCATTAGTGGATTGATTCATTGAGAGATTCATAGCTGAATGGATATTTGGGAGTTGGTGAAAACTCTACTGTCATGTATATCTAAAAAGAACCAATTTTTTAAAAGTATATGGTGTAATTCTCAGTAATAAATAAATAGATAAATAAGTCAGACAAATATATTTTTCTGCCCAGAAATATTAGGCTTGACCATTGACTTATCTCAGGCAAAGGAATGTGGATAGAAATGACAGAGTGAGAGTTTTGAGCTGACACTGTCAGGGGCATGTCTGTTTCCCCTCCTGTCTTGCCCCATTTACTATGAGAAGAGCAAGCCAGAAACTCTTTAAGCCTGCCCCCGAATCACCCAATAGGAGCAGACCCAGTCCTTACCTAAAGCCGCACCAGCCTGCAACTTGAACCAGAGCTTCTCAGCCAATCCTCAAACCTGTGGGAAAAATAAATGCTTGTAATTGTAAGCAACTGAGTTTGGGAAGGTTTGTTACCCAGCATAATTATGGCATATCTGACTAATACACAACCATAACATAACCAAGCTGGGCCAGCTCAGTAAGAATTTTCAAGTCTACCTCCTATGTGCAATGGAAAGTAATAAGTTCATATTATCTCTACCATCAAAGATATTGTTATTGCTTTTTATATCTCTTCTGCCTAGCATAATCTTGATACAGGGTAGAAAATCACTCCATTTTGTATGAAAAATTAAATAAATGGGTGCATGGAATGTATATTGTGGAAGAGCAAAGCACAGCTTCATTAAAAGAGACCTGGCAATGTTGAGGCAAATATTGTCCAGGATCTCAGTGTGGTCTCAGAACAGCCTATCATGTGAGACTCAGCTGATCCTAGGAGGACAGGAAGGGCTTAAGGGAATGGAGCATAGTGCCCCAGCCACATCACTACTGGGCTGGAGAAAAATCAGACACACTGGGTACAAAAATCTTCAGGCTGCCACGCCTAGCTGTGTGACCTTGGACAAGTCACATGTCTCTGAATTTTAGATGAGTTTCTCTCTTCCTTTGGCCCATGAGGGCCTCCTCCTCCTATGTCTGCCTATAAAGCCTTTCTTGAGTCCCTCCTCCCCTCCCTGAGGTGTCAACTACCCCCAACTGAAATGATCTGGTCCCCACCATCCTTTGGGGTCCTCTCTGCATGCATCTTTTCCCCTGTGTGGATGATGGGCTACCTCAGGGCAGCCCCTTCCTCAGCCCTGGATGTGTGCAGCCCTAGCACAGTGCCTGCACCTAACAGCCTATTGGTAAATCCTTACCAACTTTGACTAAGCTAAAGGAGATCGCACCTAATCTGTTTATGTATTGTTTTCAAGAAGGGTCTCAGGGTTAAATATATATGTTTTTTTTTCTTTTTAATACATGCTGAAAAACTCATCCACACAAACAAACATGGATAAAAAACAAACATGTCCAACACGGCTCGAGGAGGTTTTTGCAGACTTGTCTCCCATTTAAGGCCTGTAATTTCCCTCTTGGCCGACACTGGCTTTGGCCTGGACCATGTTTCTCAGTCTCATGGCAGGCAGCCTGCCTGGGTTTGGGTTTAGTGTTGCTTCTTTTTTTTTTTTTTTTTTCTTCCTCGGATCTGAAACTGAAGCCGCAGGTCTTTCCAAAACCCTTTCTCAGCCGTTAGCTGCCATGTTCATGTTACCTGCTACCCCTTCTAGGCCGTGTGGATCCATAATTGTATCCAGAGGTCCAGTAACAAGCTGGCAAAGTGAATTTGTTCTAGAAGGGGCGAATGGGAGGGACCAAACTGGGGACTATGTGTGACCCATGCAAGCCCTCTGCTGTCCCAGAGCCAGCTCTATATCTGATGGGCTGCCCTGCCAGCCAACCTCCAGCATCAAAGAAGTTAGGGACAGTGGAGGGAAACTGAGGCATGCAAAAACAAAACAACTGGATTGTGCCGCTGAGAGAGCTCATGAGGACTAACCCCTGGGCAGGCAGCAGAGCTGGCTGATTAGACAGCGCTCCAGGGTCAAGCACGGCTGTGTCCAAATGCCGGCACTGCTGATCCTGCTGAGCAGGTTCTTGTACTTCTCTGAGCCTCATTTCCCCTCCTGTGAACTGGTGATTCCTACCTTGAGAGGCTGATGTGAGTTCTGAATGAGTTCCTGTGGGTGAGGGGCTAAGCACTCTGTGGGAAATGAATGAATGGTGATTTTCGTTGCTGTAACAGAACCTCCAATTTCAGAACTGGAAGAGCCTGTCCTGATCCTCCCTACCCTCCTCAAGGCGGCTTCATGGCTCCTCCCACAGCCTGGGCTCACAGCTCTTATAAGGAGTCCTCCCTGTTAGAAAGTTCCCCCTCAGGCCGAATCAGAATGGTCTCCCTGAGTTTTCACCCGATGATCCTTCTCGCTCAGGACCACAAAAACAATCTAGACCCTCACCCCCATTGTGGTCCTCTGCAGAGAAGGCAGCTCTCAGGTGCCAACAGAATTATCGAGGCTCTAATTAGGTGTGTACATATACAGATACCTGTGTTCGCATAAAGAAAGACAGGCTTGCATATATGATCAGCTCTCCATATCCCTGGGTTCCACATCCATGGATTCAACTGACCATGGATCAAAAACACCTGGAGAGAAAAAAAAAAAAAAGCATCTGTACTGAACATGTGTACCCATCTATTTGGGACAACTGTATACACATGTATAAGCAATTGCAAGGCACATATAAGAGGTGTGCTTAGTCTAAGAGGCCCAGGAGAGCATCTCAGAGGAAGTTGTATTTAAAGTGAGCAGGAGCTGGGAAGTGGGTGTGCAAAGACCTGTCCCTAATAGTGATGAAACAGACACCCATGCACATCCCCTGTGCTGTAGCAGTGGTGACAGGGATGTCTATAATTGTCAGATTTTTAGTGTAATTTTTGTCTCTTTAGGCCCAGTGTCCTCCACTGCCACAGCCCCTGTATTTCTGCATTCACTTCTGTACAGTCAAGGAGAGCTGGGTTTGGGTCCAGGCTCTGCCACTCACAAGCTAGGTGACCATTTCTCCAGGGCTCTGCCTCCACAGGGTAGAAGGGGGACGGTGGTGCCTCCTCCTGGCTGCTGTGTGGACTGGATGAGGCAGCACATGGAAAGTGGCCCTGCAGGTGGCACATGCTTGGCAGACGCTGGCTTTCTTTCCTTGTTTGACAAGATAATGCCAGCCCATCTGACATTACACCTCTCTGATGGCAGCTAGTGTCAGACTCTGAGACAGTTCCAGTACATTTGGGTTGGAACCAGGTCATTCCAGCCAGTTTGGGGATGTGAGATACCCTAGGTCTGGTGGGCTTAGGACCCAGAGTGAGCACTGAGGCACAGGACTAACCTTGCAGAGGCATTGAAGGTCACAGAAGTCAACCGTGATAGTCACTACTATGAAGTTTCATGCACACAAAGGGGAGGGAGAATTTAATCCAAAGTGGAGTGATGAGTGGAAGCTTCGTGGTGGAGGTGGTGGGAATGGCAGACATCCCTAATGGTAGTGGCAGAGCCACAGGAACCACAGTGCTAGATCCCAAAAGTCTTCCCCAGGCTTCTCTCAATTGCTAGAACTATCTCTCTCTCTCTCTCTCTCTCTCTCTCTCAAAGGATCTTCCAAGATTATAATGCACTCCCCAACACTCAATCGCCCTTGACTTTGTTCTTACAATAAATCCAAAATGCCCCCCATGTCTTGAAGGCCCTCCTGTGCCAGGGGCCTGGTGTCCTCTTCTAGCTCCACACATTTTAGGCGGATGGGGCCTGTAGGAGCCAGGCTGCAGCAGTCCCCAGCAGGAGTGCCCACATGGCACCTCTGCCTCAGTGACCTCTGGGAAGGCATCAAGGCTACCAGAGGGTGGGCGAGGAGAAAAGCAGACTGTGAGCCGCGTGCCTACTGCAGGGCCTCTCCGAGCAACCCTGCAGACCCTCTCAGGAGGTTCCAGTCACAATTATGGCCTGAAGGAGCATGCAAAGGGACATTGTTGAAAAGAACTGAATGCCAGGACTGAGTTTAGAGGTGAGGGCAGGGTTACAAAAACTGGCCAGAGAGGCTGGCAGAGCTTGGAGCTGGCCACAGGGGGAAGCCGAGACCCCTCCACAGGTGCAGGGACAGCCGAGAAATGTGTCCTGAGGCCTGAGAACAGAAGCGAGGACAAGCCCCTGCACCCTCCCCCAGAGGTTATGGCCATTTTGGTTCCAGTCAGTGCCAGAACTGTGGCAAAAAAAAAAAAAAAAAAGAGTTCAGGAGGAAGAGAGGGACAGAGCCCTGGCCTCTCTTCCCACGCTCCTCTCTCCCCCTCTCTTCCTTTTAGCCAGTTATAGGATGGAATTGGGATTTAAAGGGTAAGGGAGTCTGGGTAATGCAGTGTTAGGGAATAACCTTCTAGCCTGATGTTCTAGGGCTCAGAGCAGGCAGGGAAGAGCATTAAAAGAGACGGGATGGGAAGGTCCACAAAAAAGAATCACCAATACAGCAAGTGCCCTGCATCCTACAAAGAGTAGGAACAGCCAACCCCAGGGGGTGAACTCTTCCCCAAGAGAGAGAATGCCATTTAAGGGGAAGAGTGAGCCTGTCTGGCAGGCAGTTTTCCCGGCCAGGCCAGAGTGTTCACATAGCACCCGGGTCCTGTGTCTGGTGCATTTGCCAGAATATTCCACACAGCCACAAACATCACATACTTTGGCCCATGCACAGCTATGGAGGGCAAAGGGGTTGTTCTCCAACCAAAACCCTACCCATCTTCCCCAGGACCCAGATCTGGGCTGGCAACAAGTGACTTCAGTGCCACCATGACAGAGGCAATGATGATTCAGATCCAAGAACAAAATACTGTGAATCATGATGGTGGGAAGAAGCAGGTAAGTAGCCTGCTGAGATCATTGCATGGATGGAGAAGTCAAGCCCAAGTCTGCCAGCTGCAAGGGCAGGCTGTTGGCCATCATGCCAAACTGTCCTCCATGCCACCTGGAGCCCACAGACAGGCAGTAGAGAGGCAGGACTCCTGCCCATGGCTTACGCAACACTTCATGGTCGGAGGGTCAAAGCCTGCCACTCCAGAGTGGTCTTGCATCATTGGCCCTGTGCCCTCAATTTTCCAGCCAAGTTAATCTCTGTGGTATCCTAAGCTCATCCTGCTTTCTCTAACCCCTGGACCTTTGCACAAGCTGTTCCGTTTGCCTGGGACATTGCCTCCCCCACTAAATCCTCTTGCAATTGGACTAACTTCACCCTGGTTTAGTATCACTTGCTCCACAAAGCCCTCCAGGGCACCCCAAGTTCTGGAAAGAACCTTCTCCTGGAAGTGCTGCCTGACTCTCATATTGCTGCCCACAGGACTCAGCCATTCTTTGGATGGTTCTGGCTCTTGGCCTGTCTCCCACACCAGACGCAAACCCTGTAAAGGCTGAGACAGCTGTCTTGCTTGCCCCTATGTCCTTGGAGCCCAGCTGAGTGGCAAACACAACACGTGGAGCAAGTAGGTGTTGCTGGTACAGGTCCAGCCATACTGGGAAGCACAGCTGACGCTGCAGGAGCAAGTGGAGGGGAGTTTCTCCTGTGAGGGGGCAAAGGGCAACCAGGACCCCAGGGAGGGACCCCCAGAGCAGGAGATGCCTGGCTGAGAACCACACATGGGCAGGTTTCTATTGAGCATAAGAGAAAAGGTATCCCCAGGAGACAGAAGAGCATGCACCAAGGCTGGGGAGTAACTGCATTACTCCAGTTACAGGGAGTGAATAAAGGGATTATGGAGAGGAGCCTGGGAGAAGGGAGACAGGGATGGATGAGAGGAGACCACGTGGGGACCTAGAGGGACAACTGTGTGGTGAAGAGCACAGCTAAGGCTTAGAAAGATCTGAGTTGGGCTCCAGGTTTTGCTATTTTCTGGCAACTTCTAGCTTTTGTGGAACCAAGGATAAGCTGCCTAACCTCTCTAAGCCTCAGATTCTTCCTTATACAATGGGATAATACTAATTCCTGTCCCTTAAATAATTAAGTGAGATAATACATGTGAGTGCTTTGCACAGTAAACGGCTCGTGGCAAGCATCAACAAGTGACGACCCTTGGTGGCTAGGCTGTCCTTTGTGGCCATGGGAGGTGGGGTTTGCTCTTAAAGGTCTTGCCAACTAGAGAGAAGGTGCTTGGAAAGGATATGTGGAAGGGAAGGAGAGAGGGAAAGTTTTGAGCAGGATCTTGAAAACTAGGTTTCAAGAGGTGACATGGGGGCAGAGGAGCATGAGCTGGGATTGAGGGCACTGTAGTGCAGGGGCTGTCTGGGGCCAGCTCTGAAGCCAGCCATGCAATGCACTGGATGGAGAGGGCTTTGGAGTCAGGCAGGGCAGGGCGTGTCTTAAAATCCCTCAGGCTTCCTCCCCGAGAAGTGGGCTGATCATCCCTGGCTCCATTATGGTGGTCATAGTCACTGGGGGCTGGCACAGTCATTTGTGCGGTGTCCCCGTGCTATAGGGGAGACCAGAGAGAAGGCTGAGCCCATAGCTCAGGGAGGCAGGGCTTCTGTGACTCCCCTCCAGGACTGCCTGAGCCTAGTGCCCTTCTCTCCCCAGCCCTGGGGACCAAGGCCACCATGAGCCCCTCAGCAACCTCACTTCCTGCCCCACCCACTGTAAACAGGTGAACCACTGTGACCAAAGACTCCTTTTAGGGTGCTGGATTCCCATGGAGACTCTCTGGGGAGAAGGACTGAGAAGAGGAGGCCAATGGCGCTCAGAAGGCTCAGTCCCAGTGTGGAAGTATCTTCTGGAAGTTGTTCTGGAACTTCTTCTCCCTGGCCTCATCCACCTGGGCGGGATGATATGCTAAAGTCCTTAAAAGGCCAGGCATCTTGGATTCCCAAGTCAGACCCAAAGGCTCATTGCTCAAATCGGGTCAGGGGTGTTCAGAAAGGGACAGGACACTGCCCAGGGCCACGCAGACTGCATTATGCTGCAGCCTCCGCTTGGCCTCCTAACCAGCCCTTGCAGCCGCTCTTCAGACTTACTGGAATTCCCTTTTATTTAAAGCCAAAGCTGAACAACTTTGCCCAGATCTCACAGATAAGAGAAGGGGACCCAGAGGCAGAGGTCTCTGATTACCACCCAGCACCTCTCATTATGCTATGCGGCCTGAAGAAGCAGTCCAACAATTAAGTCATCTGGCAACTTCAAAATCGGCCTGACACCTCCTCACTCTGTACTCTGCCAAACTTTGCTGCATACAATCTGCACATGTCATCCCCCATCAGCAAGTTGATGTGACCTTGTGCAAGTTATTTAAAATCTCTGTGCCTCCGGTAGCTTTTGACCCAGACCTTGCTTACCCCAGCCTCAGCCTCCTCTCCTGTTATTCTCCCTTCCCCTGCCTCTAGATGCCAGGGCCATTCCCAGGTGTCATAACATCTTCCTCTTCCACCATCGTGATAACAAAAGCGACAACTTCTCTCTACTGAGTGTGAATACCATGCCAACAGTATCTCTGCAAGGTCTCTACAAACTAGCTCTCTCTCCTCTCTCCCTCCCAGCTGCCTAATAGGCCAGGCTTCTAGCTCCAAGGCCACCCTATCCTCCAGACTGGCCAGGGCAAGTCCTCCCACAACCACTAAAGTATTGTACAGGCTCTACTTCCTGTCTCCCCTCTTTTCTATTTTGAGTTCCTTGGGAGGTACTGATGTATTAATCATTGTGTCATTGAGAGCATCTAAGTGTTTGATATAGTGCAAATTAGCCCTTTAGTAAAATGTTGGAGAAAAGAATGAATAGATGCCCCCTGCCACGCTATTCACCTCCTCTAGCCAAAGCTGCTCTTTTCAACTCTCCTCCAACATCAGGGGAACAGTTACCCTTGGGAGGTACCTGCTTAGTCAGGATCCAGACCGCAAGTAGGGAGAGAGGTAAGGGGTAGTTCTATGTCGCATCAGTTTCCCCGCACAGTGGATTCTGTTATTATACCCATTAAATAGATGAGGAAAACAAGACATGAGGGTTAAAACCTGCCCTAACTTCACTTCTGGTATGCTAGCAGGTGGAATTAGGATGGACCTGGGGTTTGAAGGTAAGCAGATTTCCTCTAGAGAGACTGTGCACTTGACTACCCTCTCTGCTGTCTTGTACATTTATTAAGCACTTCCTGTGTACCAGGCACCGGTGCACATACTCCACATGCAATACTGATTCACTGTTGTGGCATGCCTGGGATGTTCTACTGGTCGCATTGCTTTAGAGATTGCTTTACAGATTGGGAGCTATGTCTGGGCTAATGCTTTGCACTTGCAGGAAGGAGTCTCCTGGCCAAAGGGCAAGAGTTAGCTTTGACCTTTATTCAAGGCTCAACTGAGGAAAAGGTCTCTGGGATAAAAGTTAATCTTGGGAACAATGTGGATTTCCATCTGCAATGGGTCCTGTCCCCTTGCTCCAACTCAAATCTAGTCTGGACAGTTGCCAATAAATAGTTTGTAAAAATAAATAAATAAATAAATAAATAAATAAATAAATAAATAAATGTGTTTGGAGAATAGGCCCCAGCTCCATCACCCTGCTCCTCTCTCAGCTCCTCAGGGACTGGTTAGCACTCCCTTTCAGGAGAAAAAGAACTCTGGATCCATTGCATGATGCCCCTGGAGTCCTCACTACAACATTCAAAGATCTGAGCAACCCAGGCAACTTGCCATTAAATACAGCAAGTATGGCACCTCAGTCCATCAGACTTCAGCTGGAAGGAAATGTGTTAGTATGCAATATTAACATGTTTGCCTCATTACGGACACAGTTGTAAAAATATAATTTTATTATATTTCTTTTTCTGGAGATAGGAGTTCACAAGAAGTGCCTAGGGCCTGGGAAAATCATACTGCAGCCTGTCTCCTTTTTGTCATTTGTAAAACACAAATCATCACACTTTACACATCATTCCACCTCCCATTTCCAGACTTGAGGTTTGGAAGGCTCCCCAAGTGGACAGAAGACAACACTTGGATTCCCCCAGCATCGCGTTCGAAGCTCTCCACTGGTGTCTGCCTTGGGCTCTTACTGATTTCCCCCCAAGCACAACTCTCTCTCCATAAACATTGTGGTTCACACTTCCGGCACAGGCTGAGCCTTGTGTGCCAGCAGGCCTGTGTACACTCAGGGACCATTTGCTTCCTCAGAACATGGCTCTACCTAATTGGCAGAGTTCAATGCAAAATAAAAATGCAGGGTCCCTTGTTCAAACAAAAAAAATTACTTCAAGACAGCAAAACAGAGCATCTCACCACATACAGCGCTCTTCTGAGCTCAGGGGCCCATGTGGCGGCATAGCTTACATGCCCATGAAGCCAACCCTGCCCACTCCTCTTTCCTGGTCAGCTCAAATCTCTCACTTGCCTTACTCCCCAAGACAGTGGGAAGTCACAGAATACAGCACTTAGATTCCAGGCAGGGTGCCAAGTGTTTGACAGTCAGGGAGCACATCGATAGCATTGTGGTCCCTATTTTGTAAATGGGGAAACTGAGGCTTAGTCAGCAGGTGGCAGAACTGGCATTTTAACCAAGGGTTGCCTGAGTCCAGAGATCTAGCAACCCTTCTGAGCCCATGGCCTTTCAATCTTGCTTCTGCCTTTAGCTTCTGTAGACCTCAGGCCCTGTCTCTGTTCCCTTAGGCTCTGGGCATCATCATCGTTTTTGGTCCCCCAACACCCCAAGAGGCCAATGGTCTTCTTATAAGCCCAGAGTAGCTTAGGGGTTCCCAGGACCAGTTTTAAATCTAAACACGTTTTTCCTTGGACACTTGAGAATTATCATCAACTTCCCCACATTCCCTGAGTCCCCAAGTCCAGTCAGTTTAACCTTAAGGTCTCTTGAGCCCCAAGTCTTACCCCAGGGCCAGTGTTATTCAGGCCTTTTTATCTCTGCTTGACCTCAGCCTTCCCCCCCCCCCCCGCACACCAACCTTTCTCTCTCTCTCTACTCCATCTGACATCCTGTCTCTAAAAAATAATTCAGACTTGACAAGTCATCCCTCTTTAAAGATCCTCTGTGGCTCCCTACCACCTCTGGTCCCTTAGCCTGCCCCCAAGACCCCACCTATCCCTTAACTTGAACCCTCCCACATGACCATCACTAGTTGATTACTTGAAATTCGAAGGATGAGTCATGCTTTGTCATGCTCTGTGCTGTGTGCAAGATGTTCTCCCACCTGGAATCCCTTCCCAGAACTCTTAGAAAGCGACTCCTACCAAGTCGAGACACGTCCATCATCACCTCTCACAGGAATTCTTCCTCGATTCCTGGCCTTCCCATGGGATGAGGTGGGGGCTTCTCTCCTGGGCCCTCACAACTCTCCAAGCTCACATCTGGCCCAGGTGAACCCTCCTGGGCCTGGAGTCTTTGTAGGTCAGAAGGGCAACTAATTCATGTCTATACCACCAGCCTCTAGCACTGGGCTTCTCTGAGATTTAGAGGGACAAAGGAAGTATTCACAGATAAAATCTATAGGTGAATGATAGTTGAGCTCACCAGACCAGCATGAGGGACCTTATCAAAACAGTCTGGACACAGTTATATCTCTGAATCAGGCAGAGAACAAGACCCAGATTAGAGCAGGAACTTTGACGACACCAGAGAAATAAGATGAAGGGGTTGCTTACCTGATGTGGTTGAAGGTCCAGAGAGGAGACCGACATTTCCCACCAAGGAGACAGATGCATATACTTAGTAAATGAAGCAAGTAGATTTAGAAAATTAGACATCAATTTCAGCCAAAATAATAGGTCGTACAAAAGGCAAAAGTTTAATCACAACACAATATGGCTCAGCCGGGATTTATGTGGTCACCATGTTGTAAACACTAATCTAACCAAAAATTATATTGTAACTAGATCGAAGAGTTGGGGGATAGTGTTGTGGCTATGTGGGGGAACAGAGTAAGTTTTCCTTCCATAATAGAAAGTCAGCAGGGCATACCTCAAGCTGAAAAGTGAAGGAAGATGCATAAACATATTATTTAGAAATATGGGGTTAAATAATTGGAAGAAATATTAGATAGTGCTATCTAATAAGATTTGGGGGCAGAAGGGAAGGGGGTTGGGGAATGAGTTGTAAAGAGCCATCTGACTTTTTGAACCAAATCTATGACATTGGTAAAGGACCCATATAATTTTAAAATATAATCTGTGTTGAAGGTGGGGACTATAGGAAGACAAGCATCTCTATCAAATCACTGTGACTAATGTCCCTGACACAACAACTTGGGCAGCTCATCAGAGCCCTCCCAGATCCAGGAGCCAGACTGGGCCAGGCCCCTTGACGTGCCCTTGGTGACCAGCCCCACCCTCCCACATTCAACGTCATTCATGCCCATAAACTGGCCTCCTCCCAGGCCTCCTGCAGATACCACGTCTTCCGCCTCTTGGATTTTGCTCAGGCTGTGCCCTCTTCTTCTGTTGATATCCTTCCTCGCCTCTGCTTCCCCAGCTCCTCCCACCAACAGGCCATCTGGGACAACTGTGCTCACCTGTCCCCAGCATAGCTCTGCAGCTACTTACTGGAGATTTGGGAGCTCTACTCAGCCTCTCCTGGGCCTTTAACTTTTTGCTCATGAGATTTGCATGAGAAGCCCTGAGGAGCTTGGTGGCAGGCCCACCTCTACTGTGTCACAGCTGAGGTCCTCTCTGTCTTCTCATCTGGAAAATCAAGAACTTCTGGCCTACTTGCCAGGGTGTTTGTGAAAGCAGTTGATGAGAGGTTTGGGAGAGAAACTGGTGCTAACCACCCAACTCCAGGCTCTCTTCCCCAGAGGGCCCCATCTCTCAGCAACAGTAGCAGTTTATAAAGTGTTCACAGAGTGTCTGACTCTCCCCTGGGGCATCCTTATCTCATTTAACTCCTTCGGTGGGCGGCCTATCCGCCTTCCATAGGCGGAAACAGGCTCATCAAAGGCAGGTGTATTTGCATGTTCCTCTCTTCCACTAGACCACAAGTGGCCCAGAGGCAGGGAGAAGGGCACATTCACTTTCTCAGCAGCATTGTGCACCAGAGCCAAAAGATGGAGGCCACCCAAGTGTCCATCATAAGCAAAATGCAGTATGACCACACAGTAGAATGTTTTCCAGCCTTAAATAGGAAGAAATTTTTGCCACCTGATACAGCACGAATGAGGGCATGAAATAAACCAGTCGATAAAGGACAAATACCATGGGATTCTGCAGATATGAAGTACCTGGAGTAGTCAAATCTGTGGAGACAGGAAGCAAGATGGTGGTTACCAGGGGCCGGGAGAAGGGGGAGTGAGGAGTTCGTGTTTAGAGGGTCCAAAATTTTACTTTGGAGAAATGGAAAAGTTCTGGAAATGGATGGGAGTGATGATCATTCAACCATGTGAGTGTACTTATCACTGCTGAAATGCATATTTAAAAATTGTTAAAATGATGAATTCTATGTTCTGTGTATTTTGCTACAATTAAAAAAAAGAAAACTTTTAAAATGTAGCTAGAGATGTAAAGCAGAATAGAGGTTGGTAGGTACCAGGGAGAGAGAGACAAATTTTGCTGGGAATAATGAAAACCTTTGGGTGCAGACAGAGTTGATAGTTTCCCAAAGTTATGAATGTATTTAATGTCACTTCACAGCATGCTTATGAATGGTAAAGGTGATAAATATTATGTTTGGACATTTTAATACAATCAGAAGGAAAAGGCTGGGCTCCTCTATGCCTCTTTGATATCTTTGGATGCAGAGTGTCATGCAAGGCGTAGCACGCAGTAGGTGCTTAGGGAATTGGTTGGTTTGAGTAGACATCTTTTGGAAAGCTGATCATCATTCAGCTTGGGAGACAGCAAACACCATCAGGACTCTGACTTGAGTTATCTCTGTGCCACCTCTAGGTTCCCTATGGACAAAAGTTTCAAGAATATGCAAGATTACCCAAGACAGGGACCACAATAACTGCGGTAGCACAGAGAGCAGCTATTCATTGCTGAACTTTTTTTTAAATGCCTATTATAATAGCTAACAATTATTGAGTAACTACTTGATACTAGATACTATTCTAAACATTTTTAGGGTCCTTACTGTTACTATAACACCTCTTAGATTGTTAGTATTAGAATTTGTGTGTGTGTGTATGTGTGTGTATGTGTGTGTGGTGTGTGTGACTGAGACAACTGAGAGGTTGAGTAACTTACCAAAGGTCACATAGTCAAATTGTAGGGTTGATTGCTACAGTTGCCCCCCCCCCCAGGTGATCTGATCTACCTAATGATGATAACAAGAGCTTCAGCAACCCTCTGATGTCCCCTGCATTTCCTCTATCCCTGCCCAGAATGAAAAGAGAAAACTTTCAAATGGAAACAGGAAAGAAAGAGGAAGGCTTCAGAGGCAGGAGGCTGTAGTGTGGCTCCACGTTGAGTGTTGATCCCATTGACTTGGTTTGAGGCCTGGCCAGGTGCTTTTTTGATTCCGTGGCCCAGGACAAGCTACTATAACTCTCTAATCCTCCATGTCCTCACCTGCAATGTGTCAATTGCAACAGTATCTGGCTTATGGAGTTTTATGGGGATTAAATCAATTAGTAAGTATAAACCTTTTTAGTGAGTGTGGTGCTGGGGTGAGCACCCACTGGTTGGGAGTTAGGTGTTTGCTCACCTACTTCCTGGAATGATCTTGGGCAACTCTTCCTCCCAGAACCCTGCTGATCTCAGCTAGGAAACAGAATTACCCAAACCAGCCCCACAGGTCTGTCCCAAAGATTCAAGGAATACTGTTTCATACTAACATCTATTTATAACTTTAATGTGCTCTCCCAAAGCATCGGAGGCACCCTACAGCAATACAAGATTATTTTCATTTGAAAAGAAAGAATTGGGGACTCAGAGAAAGGATGGCAAGAAAAAAGAAGAGCAGATGAGATCATTTTTTAAATGACCTGACCACCCTGGCATGTGTTCAGCACTCCATGAATTGTGTTGTCTTTTGGTTGTCATTTTTGGCCCCAGTGATCTGGACACCCAAGATATAACTAGTACAGGCTCATTCAGTGTTAGAGGGGAGAGGGATGTAGGCAGTCAAATCCAGCAGAGACAAGCTTAGAAGTTCTGGGTCCCATCTCAAGCTTCAGAGATGCTCAGATCTTAGTTTCATGATAAATTGGGCTTCTGAGTACAATTTCATTTGATGAAAGGGTACCACTACTAGATAAAAGAAAAAAAAAAGAAGAGAAAGGAAAATAAAAGCAAGCAAAAAAGGCATTCATAATTCTAATTCCCTGATTTTACCGAGGCATATATTGGGACCCAATGAGAAAGCAAGTTAAGATATAACCGACCATTTATATCTCTTGGAGAGTTTTTCATGGGGAGAAATCTACCAATCACAAAATAAATCCTTTATCAGTTTCTCTCCACTAGCAAACAAAGAGCATTTTCTATGTTCACGCCCCTGTGCTGGGATCTAAGACCTGAATGAGCCCTTTCTGCCCTTTAGGAGCTCAGTCTCAAGGTGGGGTCAGAGGCACTTAGGTGCAGAGAGACAGGTACTGTCACAGGCTTGGAGTCCTTTGATATGGGCAAGACGATCCAGGTTAGGGGCCCAGGGTTGCCTCACGAAGAGGAGAAGTCATGTCGAGGAAGAAGAATAGGCACTTGTCAGGCAGCCAGGGTGCTGAGAGTCCCCCTGGTTTTCAGATTTCAGTGCTGCCACCTCCCTGTCCTCTCTCCAGGCTAGAAGGAATGTGTGGGCAGGAGTACAGTCCACTTGCCCCTCCTGTATGCCAATGCCCCCAGCACAGAGAAGGAAAGGAAGCAGGGAGAGAGGGAGGAGGGAATTCTAGGCAGAAGGAAGAGCACATGCAAAACCAGAGGTAGAAAGCAACATGGTTCTGAGGACATTGAGTGGTTGGGGATGAAACTGGCCCCAGCAGATGACTCAAGTTAGACTAGACAGAGAAAGGCTGGATTCTGTTTTGTAGATAATAAGGAATCCAGGGTCTTCATTTTGGATTCCTACCTTGGAGTATCATTATGAATAGAGAATAAAATGCTACACAATGTCCATCTTACTGTGCAGCAAACGTTTGGAGAACTAAGGAACAAATAAAGTCGATGTGTCATGACTACTTCCTGCTAGACGAGCAGACTAAGGGCTTTATGAGCACAATATCATCTAACCTCGTGGCAGAGGGTACTGGTTCTTCTACCCGGAGGTGCAGACTTTATGTGACTTGTCCACAATCTCGGCCCAACTGGCAGAGCTGGCGTTCATCCTCAGGTTTCTCTCACTTTAGAAACAGATCTCTTACCTGCTCTGCTCTTATGCCACACAAAACCGTTAACTGACCGTGTTTTAAACAACTCGGTTGAGATTCTATTTCCATCCCCTGAAATCACACTGTGGAAAAATCATGGGAATGAGACGATGGCCATCCTGGCTCATCTGCTAATGGTAATAACGGTGGGCAAGTCTCCTCTCCTCTCTGGACTGGGGGGCTGTGATCTATGTCTAGGCCACAGTTGGGGAAGACCCACAGATATGTCCTGAAAGAAAATGCTGAAGAGTTGGATAGGCGAGGGGGAACTTGTAATTTCCTCATGTCTAGCTACTGGCCTCTGGCCCCCTGGCAGAGGCTTCCTGGGGCAGGTCCACTCAGCCCCTCCTTCTCTCCTGAGGGCATGCTTCCCAGGAGAGGTGCTGAGGTGGGGGGGTCCCTGTACCCCTTGGTGGCAGCAGATGGTGTCTACTTGCACCAGGTGGTCACTGTGCTGGAGGGCATGGCCATAGGACAATGATGCTGGCCTCTCCTCTCCCAGGAGAAAACCAACACACAAACATCCCAAAACAACACCTCTGCCGGCCTCAAAGATTTATTTCACTCTCTCTATACAGAGAAGACTTTCATTTCCTGGTGGCATGAAACATCAGAAACAACCAGAGGGCCAGGAACCCAAGTAGGTCAGAAGAAGAGGAAACCTCAACCCA
Organism: Urocitellus parryii; assembly: GCF_045843805.1. Classification (NCBI taxonomy): domain Eukaryota; kingdom Metazoa; phylum Chordata; class Mammalia; order Rodentia; family Sciuridae; genus Urocitellus; species Urocitellus parryii. The sequence continues at coordinate 41,407,440 of NC_135541.1, read as the reverse complement.
GAACTCTTCCCGGCTGTGCAGGGCAGGGGTTAGCAGCGTGGGCTTAGCCATCAGATGCCTGTGGCATGGGCTTTGTTCTGCCACCCACTAGCTGCGTGACCTGCTCAGGTCATTTAATGACTATCAGTTTCCTAATTTATAAGACATAGATAATGATGATACCTGTTTTGTGAGTCTATGTGAGGGGCAAAGGCAGGTAAAGACAAAGGTTGGCCACGGGATAAATAGGCTGTAAATCCATATTTGTGCTCAACCCAAAGCTGACCACTCTTGAGAACTTCTTGGTCTCCTCCTATTTCCACCTAATCCAGTTCTTCCAACTGTACTGAGCAGTTGCCAACTTCCAGGTCCTTCTTAGCATTGGGTATGCAGGGATATAGAAGAAAAGGAATTCATAGTCTCAAATTCCCAAAATCCTCGTTGACCTTGCCACCTATACGTGATAGCAAAAATGATGATGATGATGTTAATAAAAATGATAAACATTTTATGCCTTTTTTTTGTCAATAATTATGTGCAAGCTCAGTGCTGGACACTACATTACCTTATTGCTAACATCCATCACAGCCCTTGGGGATATGTATAGATATTCCCATTGCTGAGGGAGCTGAGGCTGGAGGAGTGAGGACAATAAAGTTACTTGCCATTGGTTCTGCCGCTGAGAAGTGTACACCTCGGATTCCAACCCAGCTCTTCTAGGTTCTAAGGAATCCCTCTCCTACCAAGTTACCTTTGTCTGTTCTCAAAGTTTTCACAACTGGGCTGGCACCTCTGAAGGATTTAGTCCCCCAACCATTCCGCGAGGCAGGCACCTTTATTCCCAGATACATTTCCTGAATGAGGGCGCCAAGAGCAGGCTCAGTACAGGGCCTGCCGTAGCTCAGCTAGCAGGAGATGCTGTCTGTCTTAAGATCAAGCAAAAGGCAGTTCTGAGGCTGCCACTTGGTGAGGAGCCTTCTGCAGAGGCGAAAAATATGTGCAAACAAAACCAACAGCTTTCTTTATGTTCCCTAAAGTTGCTAAAAATGCCTGTGGGTTTGCACACAGGCAGACGCTGTGCTCACAATGCTGGGTGGCTTCTGTCTTCTTGGCTCTGGCAAGAAGAGACCTGGCAGGTATTTCTCACATCTTTGTTAAACACACAATCAGACAAGGAAGGAGTTCCAAGGTAGTTCCAGGGTGTGGATTTCTGCCAAGTCTCCTTTTATCTGTTGTTACTTTAAGGGGAGAAAAAGAAAAGAAACGAAAGAAAAGAAAAGGTACCTCATGGATGAGCCTATGATCCCTGGGTAACTCTGGTGTGGTTAAAATGCATTTCCTATACTTGTGCTCAGATGGCCCTGTACCTAGTCTGAATTATTTTACCTGTAAGCTCTGTGACCTTGGCCAGCTGAGCCAACCCCAGGCTTCCTACCTGGCAACACTTTCTGCAGAAATGTAAGCTCTGCAGAGAGCCTGTCTGTCGTTTTTCTGCACTTCAGTGCCTAGAACAGTGCCTGGCACTGTGTCTCACTTAGTTGAATAAATGAATGAATGAATGAATGAATGAATGAATGAGTTGCTATCTTATGGGGCTAAAAGACCATGAGTATGAAATTGCTCCTGAAAATTGTTACACAAATGTAAGGATCTGTGATTGTCACAGAACATGGTCTGGGTTCTATTAAAGAAATGTACTCAGTCCGACAGTGAGTGCTTTATGAGCTTTCACTTGGTCTGACATTGGGATACAAAGAAATATGACACCAGGCCCTTCCCTCGTAGGCTCCAAGTTCAGTAGGAAGATACACAAGTAAATTAAGTCCTGCAAGACAGCAGAGGTAAGCATGGGCGCTGTGGGAACAGACAGGAGAGAGTGACTAATGCACACTGCAAAAGGGTGGATCAGGGAACTTTCTGGAAGAGGCGTTCTGGGACAGTACCAATTTCAACTCTATCATCAGACTTTTCCCAGCAAATTTGAGCCCCAGGGCCACTGGCTTCCATATTACCCTCCCTTCAGCCCTCCTGTTGTCATCTTCTATGCACATTTCCTGACAAACGACTTCCCTTCTTCCCACATGATGGATCAAAAAGCTGGGCAAAACCCCCACCCTGGTTAGAGTGACTCCACCTGCTCTGCTGCCACCCGTGCAATTGACCATGACCTGAAAAAGAACCTTCCAGACACAGTAACTGGCCTGGGGAGCCATTCACCCCCCGACAATCAATGGACTGCCGACCTACCCTCGTATCTTCTGAGACCGGCTCCCCCTTGGTCAGCGTCACTTCAGCTCAAGAGCTTGCTCCTACCTCACTGAGGAAATAGCAGCCCGAGTCTCCCCACTGTGACTGGTGAGAAGGGCAGGCCTCACTCTGCCTCAGGGCAGAGCTGACGGGAGACTTCCAGAGACATTCTCCCAGCAGACAGGACGCTCCAAAGTCTGGAGGTGTGAGCGGGAGCACGTACCAGGGGAGAGTCAACTGTGTCCCCTCGTTGACTCACTGGGCATGTGGCGGCCAAGGCTGGAGACGGGAAAGCTGCTGAGGGGCAGAGAGAGGCAGGCGGACTGAAGTGAACTGGAGGGGCCGTGGGGAGAAGGTAGGTGTTTAGGTGGACACTGAGGGAAATCACAGCAGGAGAGGGGAGGCCGTGTCTTGTGAGGCCAACCGCCCCATATGTGCCCTGACTTAGAAGAACAAGGCTTCCTGAAGAAGGTGATGTCCGCAGCCCAGGCCGCTGGCTCCTGGGCTGGCCCTCTTCTCCTGCTCCTTCACCCTTGGCTTGCTTGATCCTCTAATAAATGTTCCTGAGAAGCAGTGGAAGGTTCTCCAAGGGGTACCGAGGGGGGAAGTTTGCATGGAGAAGTGGCAGCTTCTTCCCTCATGATAAGCAGAAGAAGATGAAGCCAACAGAAATCACTTGTTCCAGTTGCCAGAATGCTGACCGTGTAGGTGACTGGCAGTTAAAAAAAAAAAAACCTGTCTGAACACCCCTCAGGCATGGTGCTCGCATTCCACTGAGGGCTGAGGGGAGGTGAAGGAGGAAAACACCCAGGGTGTCTGGGTGGAGGTAGACAGAGAGGAAAAGAAAAGCAGAAGAGAAAAGAAGAAGCAAACAAAACAGAGAGAACTGAGGGATGGGGCCCTTACTGAGAAGGTGGCCCTGTGCTGCTTCCAAGGGGGGCAGGAAGGTACCTCGCAGCAGCAGCAGCATCGAGGAGTCAGTATGGCAGGGACCAAGGGAAGGGCAGGAGGAAAACAAGGGTCTGAAAGGTGCTGGGGAAGGGGAGGTAGATCACAGAGGACTTTCCGGGCCATTGTAACTCTGGCTTTTATTATTCTGAGCAGAGTTGGATCCTGAGCAGAGAGACTGACTTGATGGATTTGTGTTTTAACAGGGTATTCCTGGGGACGGTGTTGAGAACAGAGTAAAGCGGGACAGAGCTGGGAGCAGGGAGCCCTGTGGTTGAAGATGTGACGATGATCCAGGTGGTAAGCAATGGTGCCCAGACTTGGGTGACGGAGGTAGTATGGTCAAATCCTGAATATTTCTGGAAGGAAAACCAACAATGTTTACTGACAGATTGGAAAGGTGCTGAGAAAAGAAGAGAGAAGTGAAGAAGGTCCCCAAGGCTTTTTGTACCTGAGTAAATGGAAAGATTGAACTACTATTAGCTGAAGTGGGAAAGAAGCCATTTGGGATTGTTGGGGAAGGTAGGAGTCAGGAAATTGGTTTTTAACATATTAAATTCAAGATGCCTAAAGACACCCACATGGAGGGATTGACTAGGCAGGGGAAAGCTGGGCTAGAAGACCATGTGGATGTCCACAGTATGAGTGGACAGGAGCATGGATGCTCTCACAGTGGAGGGAAATGCACGGAGGAAAAGAGGACCACGTACTGAACCCTGCGCCTCCAGGGTGGAGAGTTTGGGAAGATGGGGAGGAGCCAACAGTAGACACTGAGGAGAAGCCAGTGAGGTAGGAAAGGACCAAGAAGCTGTTGATCCTGAAAGCCAAGGGCAGAAAGAGCTTCATGGAGGAAGAGATGATCAGCTGGGTCAAATGCTGCTGCCTTGTTTGTTAATATCAAGACTGAGACTTGACCAAGATTTGACTACTAGACTTACAGTGAAGGGTCTTGTGAACTTTAACAAGAGCAGTTTTAGAGGTGGGATGACGGCAAGAGCCCAGCCATGATTGATTTAAGAACAGGAGGGAAGAGAGGATTTGGAAATAGGGCATATATTCATGGAGCTTTGCTGTAAAGAGGAGCAAATAAACAGACTGGTAGCAGGAGGAGATTGTGTGCTCATCAAAAAGGTGTGTGTGTGTGTGTGAGAGAGAGAGAGAGACAGAACTGGCAGTACGTTTGTATGCTGATAGAAATTATTTGTCTTAAAGACAAACACTGACGATATGGTCAGAAAGGAGAGAATTGCTGGAGCAATGACCTTGGCAGATGAGAGGGCTTGGGATCTGGTACCCAGTGAGGAGCAGGTGTTTGCTAGGCACACAGGTGTGCATCCCTAGTGGAAGAAAGTAGAGGGAGGCAGGGAGGTGTGCTCTTCGTCTCCACTCAGAGTCTCAGAAACCCACACCTGCACAGCATGAATGATGCACCAGGTTCTCTTCTTAGTTGATTATATTTAGTAACTTCAAGTTGTCACAACCCTAGAAGGTAGATGCTGTTGCTGTGCCCATTTTACCTAGAGAATACTAAAGCCCAGAGATGTGAAGAATTTTTTCCCAAAGTCATATAAACTGTAAATGGTGCAGACTGACAGAAGACCACTACTCACCTGTATCTGTATGAATGGAGGGGTGACGGGGGAGTGGGTGGGTAGAAGGGGGCTGCCTCCTGCCTCATTTCGTGAGCACAGCCTGGGGTGTGCTAATTAGTCTCTCCTGAGACACCTACTCATTTGCAAAGCACTTTTCAGTCACTGGTTACTGAGTCAGGAGCCAGGGTACGTAGAGAGTAGAGCTGGTGCCAGTTTCCATCTTGGGCCATGGTGAAGTCTAGAAGTGTTGGTTCCTCCACATTGCTGTGTGTCTTCCAGGGACTCCCACATGGGATTGTTGGAGTCCTCTTTAGAGACATCTCTGGGATTCTGAGACATCTTTAGAGATAATGGGGATAATGGTCCTTAGTCTTCCTGTGGAATTGAAGGAAAAGAGAAAAAAACTGGGGAATCCATAGACCTTATTCTGATGCTGGCCAGCAGAAAGACCATGACCTCTGTCCTTTAGTTACTTCTGTCCTCATTCTCTGGGCCTCAGCTAGGATGAGGCTAGAATGACATCCCATGACATCCCATGACATCCCAAGATGGTCTTTATGGTTTGAATGTGAGGTACCCCCAAACACTCATATGTAAGACAATGCAAGAAGGTTTAGAGGAGAAATGATGGGGTTATGAGAGATCCCAGTTATTTGGAGGAGGTGGGTCCCTGGGGGCGTGCTTTTGGGGTAACTGGCAAGTGAGTCTCTCTGTCTGCTTCCTGATAATCATGTGAGCTGCTTCCCTCCGCCACACTCTTCTGCCATGATGTTCTGTCTCGTCTTGAACCCTGAGGAATGGAGCCAGCCTTCTATGGATTGAAACTTCTGGAACCATAAGCCCCTAAATAAACTTTTCCACCTCTACAATTGTTCTGGTCAGGTCTTTTAGTCACAGCAGTGACAAAAATCTAACTAAACCAGTCTTGAACCTTCCATCAACATAATACTTCATGAGTATATGTGTGTATAACTGGCAGCACTCAGAGCACCAGGGATACAACAATGGGGACAGCCTCTGGCTTTGTAGAGATGGCAGTCCCTGGGAGGAGGATCAACTGTGACATTTCTGAGTATTATGACATACACTCGTCTAAGCATTGCACATACATGGTTTCACATTTGATCCACGTAACAGTCATTACAAGTGGGTTCTTTCTTAGCTCCCTTTGCCTAATGTGGAAGCTGAAGCTCAGAAATGAAAAATGCCATTGACATCACAGTAATGCAGAGGACTCTCCTTCTTTCTCATAAAACTAGGGAACTGTCAAACCAGGTGCCCTCCAAGCCTTTCTGATTGCTCCTCTCTCTCAGCAAATAATAATTATATATTTTTCTACCATCAATCTACATAGCAAATACTAGTAAAGATTAATTTCTTAAATGAGGCAAAATTAAATGTACATAGATTTAGTATAAAAATGTCATTGAGCCCTTGGAGATCCCTTACCCACCTGGTTTTTTTACAGGGGAGGACAGTGAAGGCCAGAGAGGCCAAGCAACTTATTCAAACTGCTCCGTTGGGAGACCTGCCCCAGGTGACATAGGACAATGTTTGGCAACAGTTCTCACTGTCATATCTTATGTATGGGAAGTTGGGTTGTGCTACTAGCATCTAGTGAGTAGGGGCCAGGGATGCTACTGACAATGACCAGGATGGTCCCCATAACAACGAATTATCCAGGCCAAAATGTCCACAGTGCTGATACCCAGAAACCCTGGTCTAGACTATAAAACTTGGACTAAAATTAGATAAATACACGGTATCTGGAGCCAGATGACCTGAGTTTGAATCTACGCTCTACCACTATCCAGAGACTGGACAAGTTACTTAACCTCTGACCTTCAGTTTTCAATACTAAAAGGAGGTTAATAATACCACAATGAGGAGGCTTAATGAGAAACTTTCTTCATGAAAGGCCACAGGTTAATTTTCACCTTGTTCTCCCATGCTCTTTCCTTAAGTGACCTTAACTCTTTGGTGAAGTTTACTTATTTCCCAGAGTGATTCAGAGGGTAGATTGAAAACCATCAAGGTTTGGGAGCCACAGAAGCAGGCATACCGAATGCTGAAGATGTAGTCCAATAGGAATGAACAACTCCGAAGGCCTGAGGCAGAAACCAGCTTAGGGTGTGAGCATTAGTGACAAGGGTAAATTCCAGTTCATGTATAGGAAGAATCTGCAGTTTCACTACTGCTCCAGCCCCACCTGAAACGTGCTATTTCACCTCTTGGGGATCTGTCCCTTTCCATTCCTCGCCATCACAGGTAAAAAGACACATAATCCTTTACTATCAGGCATCCCAGGTACAGAGAGAGCACTATAAAGGAGGTGGTCAATACTGCCTGAGAATAGAAAGAGGATTTGGGAAAAGGATTCTTGGAGGAGCTTAAAGGCTCCCTCCCCCACCCATCTCTGACCAGGTTAGATGTTTTCATACCAGGCTGGCAAAAGACTATAAGCACCATGTGGTCAGGGACTTCTATTTTTCCCCCTGATGTAGCCACAGAACCTAAAAATGGCTAGTATACAGTGGGCACTCAATAAGTATTTTTGGAATGACTCAAAAGTATTTTGAAAGATGACTAGGGATTGGATGAGTGGACCTAGAAGGGAAGGGAAGGCCATTCCAAGCACCGGGAACAGCATGAAGAAAGGCAGAAGAATGATGAAATTGTGAAGGATACAGGAGGAAATGATACCTGGGAGAGACGGTGAGTCAGTCTGCAGGGCAGGTGGGACCATGGGGGCAGGTGGGAGAGGCCCTGTGAGTGCGTGGCAAGGCATTTGAAGTTATCTTAGGGATAGAAGACCTCTTTTTTTGCAGGAAAAAGTTTGAGCAGGAATGCATCTAGGCAGCATTTCTTTGGCAATAGTTACCTAGTGCCTATTAAGTGCTGGCTCTGTGCTGGCCTCTGGTTCTTGGGAAGGTTGAGTTAACCCAGAAGAAAGTGCTGGGACCAGCAATGATGAGGATGCAACTCAGCACATGGGCTCACACACGTGCTGCATGCTGCTAGCCACCTGGTGGGAATCAGCTGAGGGGTGCTGCGAAGGAGAAGGATGGGGCAAAGAGGACTCCAGCTTATATCATAGTAACTGACAGAGTGCTGTAGTCAACAGTGAAACAGAAGCTACAAAAGGAAAAGAGTTTCAGCAGAAAGGGCTCGTGTGATTTTGGGAGCCTCAGTTATTATTCTTAAATGATGTTGTCATGGTTTTATACCAGGCCTGGATTATATACTTTCATTTCATTTGTCCTTTATAAGAACCCTGCAAAGGAGACATTATCTTCCTCAATTTACAAATGAGAAAACTAAGGCGCAGAATTTGAAATGGTTTGTCTAAGGCCAGCTGTGCTTCCAATACTTTGCATGGGACTGGGGGAACCGATAGCGCTTTGGGTTTGGAGCTGGAAGGCAGGTTGATTGACAGGTCAAGGGAAGAGTGTTCTGGGTGTTGGGGAGAAATCATAGGTCTCATATCTGCAGATGTCTGGGACTTTACCCCTGGTGCCACCTGCAACTTCAATCCCAGGGACTGGCTACTTTCCTGCCCCACCCATGGGATGGGTGGAGAGGCTGAGTCAGGGCTGCTGCTGAGGATGCTGTCTGGAGAGGAGAAACATCACTGTCTGTTTGTCTGACTGTCTGGGGCTCCAGGGAAAACTGCCTGGAGGTGGCGGAGGTTGCATGTCAACTGCTCATGTAGCCAGGAGAATGAATGAATGGAGGTTCCAGAAGAGGAGTCCCTGCCTCATCTCCCCCAGGCTTTCCCATTGACTCCTCCATACTTTCCTCCATGTAGCTGAGGATGGTGAAATGGTGGCCTGGTTGATGAGCTTTAGCCTGGTCCTCCTACTTTCCCGACTTTGGCCAGTGGGTGGACCTGGGTTGGAGAGCAAGAGAGCACAGGGAGGAGGAGCTATTTGGGATAGAAGAATGGGTCTAGGTAAACTGACCTTTCAAATCCCCTTTCTCCAGGCCCCAGGTCTCTTCTTACTAGGAATGAATAAATGAATGAATGAATGATCAACCTTTACTGGTCTAAGGAAGTCACTCATACCTATGCCCTCTAATTCCCATAGTAAGGAAGTAGAAACTAAAGGCTAAATCCAGGAGGAAAAATGATGATAAATGGCACCTGCAGATAAATTTGGGTAAATTAATTGAGAAAGTTCCTACCTGGTTGCTTTTGTTTTCTCTCTGAAGGCTGAGGATTTGGTGGGATGAAGGCTGGCATTTGGAGACACTACCGCCCAGAAGGGAAGGTATCTGATTGGGAATTTGCAGACACATTGGAAGGTAGTGCATGACCCTATAATTTTTTGGTGGATAAGAGTAATAGCTGGCCAGGTACAGTGGTACGTGCCTATAATCCCAGTGGCTCAGGAGGCTGAGGCAGGAGGATCACAAGTTCAAAGCCAGCCTTAGCAAAAGCGAGGCTCTCAGCAACTCAGTGAGTCCCTGTCTCTAAATAAAATACAAACTAAGGCTGGGGATGCAGCTCAGTGGTCAAGTGCCCTAAGTTCAATCCCCAGTCCCCCCCCACACCCCAGAGCACAAAAAGAATAATAGCTAATGTTTTTGAAATTATTACTACAGACCCAGCCCTGAGTTCTGTGCTCTATTTACACGACCTCTTTCATCTTCCCATCCAGGCCATGCCACAGGGATATTTAAGCTTAAGGGGCTTTCCAAACACATGGCTTATTTCTTGCTCATGTTATATGTCCACCCATCAAAGTGGCAGGAAAGAGCTATGATGATTTGCACATCTGAAAGGCCAAGAAGTTCTGAAAGACTGAGAAGGAAAGGAAGGAGGGGTCCAGAGCCTGGAATTCAGGCAGAGGTCAAAGAGCCAGTCTAGAGAAAGCCCTGGAAAGATAAAAGGGAGGGGTCAGAGAGCAGGTGCCCTGCTATTTGAGATTTCAGAGGTGGAGCAGTAGCCAACCAAGATAAAAGCCAGGTGTGGTTGAGTGTGGGTGGCTGGAGTTAGTAAAGGCAAAGGTCTTGGAGCTGAGGAGGTCAAAGGGATGGAGGCTTGCTGCTCTTCTTGGGGAAAAAGTCCATGGAAGGATATTGCAGCTTCCTGGGGTATATGTGTTATAAGGATATGTTTGGAAGTGGTGTTCCTTAATGGTCAAACATGGAAACAAAAATGTAAGACCTCAAAGAGAGGTATGCATGAAGCCCGCAACCCTCTACAGTAGAAAATTGGAGAAATGCTGGATGTGGAGGAGCCACCTGAAGTCATAGGTGACAGCAACCACGAGGACTAGAGATGCCAACAGCTGAGGACTGGAACCTTCTGTATTTCCATTCACTGATAATGACAGTAATATCTAGCAGGGCACTGGAGCTTGATATATGCTAGCTTCTGTTCCAAACACTTAACATGTGTAGCTATTTCAGTTCTCTCAGGATGCCCTGCAAGGATGTATCATTTTTTTTTCTTTCTACCTTAGAGATGAAGAAAAAGAAGTGCAGAGGTTTCGGAACTTGGCCAAAGTTGGATTCCTAGCGTATGTCACAAGTGGGATCTGGACTCCGGTGAACTGGCTTTACAGCCCCTGGTGTTCAGTGCTGTATTAGTAGCTACACCCTGGCTCAGTCCAACAGGAGTGAGCATCAGCAATGCCCGGTGGGGTGGAGTAGGGGTGGGGGCTCATTAAAGCAGAATGTTGGGTCCCTCCCCTGGAGTTTCTGATTTAATTGTTCTGAGGTGGAGCCCAAGAATTTTCACTTCTAGTTCCCTGATGATCCTTGAGTTTCTGGTCCCAAGACTACACTCTAGGAACTTCTGTTCCACTTCATGGTAACTCAGAAATAGGCACACCCCATATCTGTTGAGGGCACCGTGGGCTCAGCATTGCTTTCCAAACATGGCTAAAAATGTGTGGACGCATGTGTGAGTGTGTGTGTGTATGTCTGTCATAGGAGCATGGAGAATTAAGGGTTAGGTGGCACTTGGGGACAAAATAGAAGCCAAATCTACTCCTTGACCTGAGGTTATAGGGGTATGGTACAATGAACCATCCTCATGGAGAGATCACGATACAGCTCTACTAAAGGTCCAGAGACAGAGGCATGCAGAGCAATGGGTTTGTAAGTGGAGTGTGTTCAGCACAGTTCAAAGGACCCCAAGGGCACAGCGAGAAGAGGGAGCAAAGGAGTCAGCAGCAACAGGCAAGAATGTGCTGAGCGGGGCTGTTAGGAAGGAAAGCTGTAGTTGTTTGATGATAATAACTTTGAACACAGAGGTGCAAATAGGCGGGCCCTGAAGGTCTTCCTGAAGTTGCTGCTCTTCCTTCCACTTCCAGAGTGTCCCCAGGGGACAGTGACCACGGTAAGATAGAGCTGGTCCCTGAAAAGAAGTCAAAGAGCTTTGAGGCCTCTCAGAGAAAAGGAAGAGAGAGAAATTCGGAACCAGTGAAAATCAGGTGTCAACCTCTGCAGAACTGGTTTTCCAAAGTTTAAAGTCACTTGTAATCATAGTGACCAGCTTTTCCTGTCCTGAAGAAAATCCACTCTTCTCCTTCATGGCCTTTCTGTGAGCATGTGGGGCCACCTCAGTTCCCCAGCCACCGTCTCTCCTGCAGTCTCTGGTCCAGCTTAATTAAGAACTCTGCCAGTCGATTAGTCTCAATCACCTCTAATTGGGCCCCAGCTGTGTTTTCTCTTGACAAGGACCCCTTTATGGCACCTCTAAAATGCATGACATGAAACATAACAGCTTCAGGGTTACATGATCACAAAACCAGGAACACTTGTGTTCACAAATGGAGAGTGCATCTCCATGTTCCAGAAAATATTTTTGAAAAGCAGGGAGGAAGGGAATTGAACAGCAAATTCTTCATTTGTTTAGGTTCTGAATATGAACGTTGATTGTGGCTTTGCATAATCCCAGGTGTTGGGGCATAAAGACTTGAGAAGTTTCCTGGCAGAAATGTGAGACATGAAAACTTGAACCATGAATGGCTCCATTTATGAAAAGTCTCCAGTGATTGACAGAATGGCTATTAGTAGGTAATACTGGTTGAGCTCTTCATATGGAATTAACTCTGTTCGAGGCACTTGACATGGGTTATCTGGCTTAAACCTGGCAAAATATTTCTGAGCTGGGTATGAACGCTCTCACCATTTTCATAAATGAGGGCCAGGCAGGTGATATAACTTATATTCAAAGTCAAGCCATTCGCCATTAAGTGGCTGAAATAAAACAGAAACTCAGATTTATCTAATGCCAAAATTCCTTTTGGCTTCTCTCTAACTAAACAATGCAATGGGCTTGTGGATCTAAAGTGCTCTGTTTGCAACAACTGCAATATCAACAATGACCTCTCACATCGTACAGAGCTTCAGTCATAAGTTCTTTAAGAATTGCTCTCATGTGATATGATAAACAGAAGAATTACCATAATCCCATAACACAAAGGAGGGAACCAAGGTACTAGGGGACTGGATTATTTACCCAGGTGAACACTGCCAGTAAAGAGTGGAGTATGATCTTTCTGACTCCTACTCCCAATCCACCCTCCCGATGTGGAGTATCCCCTTGAGGAAACAGACAATTACATATATTACAACCATTCATTCATCCACTCATTCATATTATACTTTCTGTTTCCCTATCCTTACTATTTTTTTTTTTGTATATATATGTATCTACTCGGTTGCTGTATGTCTCCTCTCTGGGATGTAAACTTCAGGAATATATTTTCAGGCCCAAAATAGTGCCTAAACTTAGGAGGTTCTTAATGAATATTGTTAAATTCAGTCAAACAAATATTGATTCATTCACGCAATGAACACTGATTGAACATCCACTATGGATACTACAGTGTACCAGACAGACGTGGTTTCCCTCTCCATAGTGTTCTCATTCCAGTGGAGGGGGAGGAGTGGGACTTACAGATCAGTAAATGAGAGCATTACTGATTGGGATTTGAGGCAAGTGGGACTTATCAGAGGGATGTGACACAAAGTTCTTGTCCTAGAGCTGTTCACATGCTAGCAGGGCTGGCCTCAAGTGAGTGGTGGGGTTTGGCAAACTGAGAGGCAGCGCACCTGGAGCAGGAGGTTTGGGTGGGGTGTTGGGGGCATCCCAAGGGGACAGGTCTGTGTGATTTTAAAGACAAGTAGGAGTTATCTAGGAAAGAGGTGGGGAGAATACAGGCCTGTGTGAGGACAGGTGGCCAGAGTCCAGCTGGCCCAGTGCCAGGGATGACAGCCTAGCATGTGGGGTGGTGAGAAAAAGAAAAAGGGTTTAAGGTAGGGGAACGAGCGGAGTATGGCTTGGGTCTAAAAGTGCCATGTTGGGATGGTTTGTTTTTCCTGTTTACATTTTGATCAAACATAAAGCTAGGTGTTATATGAAGGCATTTTATAGTTATACTTAGCATCTTTTATCAATTGACTCTAAAGAACAGAGACTCTACCCAATTATCCGGGTGATCCTCAACCAGTTGTTTAATAGGCCTTTAAAAATAAAGCAGGCCTAGCTGGACACAGTGGTGCATGCCTGTAATCCCAGCAACTTGGGAGGCTGAGGCAGGAAAATTGCAAGTTACAGAGCAGTCTCAGCAACTTAGCAAGACCCTGTCTCAAAAAACTTGGGGATGTGGGTTCAATCCCCGGGATAAGAAGGAGGAGGAAAAAGAAGAGAGAGAAGGAATTCTACCTGTGGACCTCAGGCTCAGCCCCAGTCCTAAAGGTTTCCAGCTGACCAGCTATGGTGGGTTTACACAAAGGAGTAGCAGAACCTCATTGGCATTGTTAAAGAATGGCTCTGGCTGCTGTCCAAGTGGACTGGAAGGGGCAAGACTAAAGGCTGCTAGACCAGGTTGGAAGCAATGGCCCCAATTAAGTCACAACAATCAGAATGGTGGCCTGGAGAGAAGGGACCAATTCGAGTGATATTACAAAGAAAGATTTCTCGGGGCTTGGTGTCCAATTATACGTGGAGGGTGAGGGAAAAGGGGGTTGTGATGAGCCCCTGACTGTGGACATCTGGTAGATGGAACATAATTGCCATGGGAGCAGGAACTACATTCTCTTCCTTGCAGATCAGTAGAATAAATAGTGGTGCAGTTCTCTAACACGCAGATCATAGTTTGGCTATCTGGTAGTGGAGGTAAGACACACTATGTTGTTTGGGTGGCAATTTGTATATGCAGAATTTGCTAGGGCTGTCAGACTCCCAGGTCCAGGGTCCAGAGTTGGAGAAAGTGTCTGAGTGCAGGAGAAAACTGTGGGGATAGAGGCTAAGCAATGAGAGTGCGATAGAGTGTGTGTGTATGTGTGTAAAGAGGAGGCTGGGCACTGAATCTTGGAGAAATTGTACCATGTAAGGATTGGAGCAGGGAGAGCATCCCCAAAAGGAGAGGGAGGAGGAAAAATCTAGAGAACACAGGGGTTTCCTTGGGGTGGAGAGGACTGAGGACACTGCAGACACTTGGGGCAGGCGTGGGAAGCAAGGCAGGGGAGGCGGCACCTCCAATGGTCTCTCCCAGTTTTCCTTCCAACTAATTGACGGTTCATTTTCACCCTATTTTAAAGGGCCTGTAACAGGCACAGAGAGAGGAAGTTGGTTCAAAGTCATCACACCCACGGCCTCTGGGGACTGTGCTATGAGACAACAGCTGTTCAGACCACAGGTTACCTTTTATGACGAGACAGGATGCAGACTTTGCAAAGAATGGTTGTACAGGGTGGGGCGCAGGCCCTGTCCAGGCTGATCACTGCAACGTGCAGGGCAAGAGTCTCCAGGGCGTGCGGGAACATTTTCTCAAGGGGAACCACCTTCCCTTGAAACAGCTTGTTCTGCTGACTTGACAGGAGAGAGGAATGGGGACTCCTCAGTCCTGGGCCGCCTGCCAAAGCACGGAGCAGAGACACAGGGAGGCGGGGTCTGGATGCAGTCTCCGGGCCTGAGTGGGCCATGCCAGCTCTTCTCCCTTCTCAGGGAGGAGGGGAGGCTGCGTGCCTGGGGTTTTGTTTGTTCTTAACTGACATTAACTGAGCCCTTGCTATGGGCAGGACTCTGTCTGCATCATATTTTGGACTTGAGTGCGCTTCATCCTCACGCATTCTATAAAGAATATACACTGCTGTGCTTATTTAAGGATGAAGAACTAAGGCACAGAGAGGCAAAGTCCTGGTTCAAGCCTTCACAGATAGCTTTTAGCCCTTGAGTGTGTGGATGGACAACTACTTAGCCCTGGAGTTTAGAATCAAATAATCGATAGGGTGGGGAGGGGGGTTAGGTCAGGCTTCACTCTCTGGCTCTGGAACATTAGGTAAATTGCATCACCTCTCTGAGACTCAGTTTCTTCATCTGTAAAACGGACATAATATTGCCCCCTCCCAGAAGATAGAAGAAAACAAAAAAGTCTCATGGAGATTGTCCATTCTGGAATTATCCTTCCCCTTTCTTTTCTTTTGAGGAAGATTTTGCATGAACCTTAGGTTGGGAGGTAAGGGCAAGAGCTCCGGATTCCATATCAGATCGGTGGGAGTCTAATGGGCTTCTGATGTCTACTAGTCATTTAATTTCATTTTCAATTCTCAGTTTTCCCAAACCCAATATATGGGAAGATCAACTTGGGCTAGGATGGCCCTTGAGTCCCAGCGACCCTCTCCATCCTATGCAGACATCACAGATTGGCCAGAATGGCACCTGAGAACCCTCTTCAATGGGCTTCCTAGAGTTTGACTATGGCCAGGTTGTAGTTGCACCATGGGGTAAGTTACAGCATCTCAACAAGGTATTTTCTGTCCCACAAAGCCCTCTGATACAGGTAACAGATTCATCTTGGTATACATTTGCTTTACTAAAGATAAATTCTTCTAGTTTATATAGTATAGGTTCATTTTTTTTTTTTACCAGCAAGCACACATAAATTTGCAGTTGTGGTTTTATATACAGGTTTTGTTCTGTTTTAAGTCAGGTAGGGTAAAGATGAATAAGCCTGGGACCGAGAGAGTTGATCTGCATATTCAAAGTAACAGGAAATGGGACACTTAGTGTGAGGGAGGATTCTTTAACCCCAATATACTAACGAGAATACTGTGTACAGGGAAATGAATCAGCTAAGTGACCTGTCTATGATCACAGCTAGGAAACGGCTGAGGTTCAAACCCAAGCAGGTCACCTCCAGAGCTGACATGCTTCACTTGCAAAATCTATGTACGTAGCCCTCAAATGATTACTGAATGTCCACTCGACACCAGGTCCTGTTTTCAAGGCTGTGAACAAAGTTTTCAATAGTGAACAAAGTTGCCCAAATGCCTTGCTCTCATGGAGCTTAGAGGCACATTTACTGGCACCTGTTATACACCTCATGCTTTACCAGTGCTGAGACAGTGAGGCACGATGTCAATGGTGCTATTGACATTGACTGGAACATGTATTTGAATCTTAGCTCGATGGCTTCTTATCCGTAAGGAAAGTCACCCTTTCCCTTTGTTCTTAAATTCCCTGAAACATGAGAATAATAGCAGCTACTTCCAAAAGTTCCTGTGAGGTTCAAGCAAGATGATATTTATAAAGCCTGCAATACTACAAATTTTAGATGCTTAATAAATTGTAATTAGTATTAGTATTAGTATGAAGTTGGTGCTATTTTGTTCACTGGCACAGATGAAAATGGAGTCTTGGAGAGTTTAACTCTCAGGGAGGTTAGATAATGTTTCCAAGGACATGCAGCTAACCCTTGGTAGAACTGACATTCAAGTCCAGAACTACTCCACTCCGTTGCCCATATGTAACGCCGTGACCACATGTTTTCCAAACTCACAATTGGGCTAGCTGCGAGGCGACAAAAACCGTGTTCCTCTTTGGCATCTTATGCAACAAACCATATGGACCCTGGAGCTCTTACATAACGGGCCCAATGCTAACAAGAGGAAGTTTAACAACAACACAAAAAACAGATCACATTCACAACAGACCACCATATGTTCCCCCGTTCCCTGACAGCAGCCGTCCCAACTCCTACTTAAGCGCCCACAGAAATCTTCTCACCAAAAACAGTTTTTATTCCCAAGTGACTCAAAAGATTGATGCCTTTATAAAAAGAAGGGGGGACGATTCTGCACATCTTCAAAAGAAATGAGTCTTATTAACTCCTTCGGAAAACCCAGAAACCCTCAGCTTCCATTCTTTGGTTTTTGCTTGGAACCTGGTGGCTTCTCTGGAGACAGCATGGCCTCTGTGGCACACAGCTCACTTTCCTGAGGGAAGCTGATGACGATTCCTAGTTTCCACAGCCACAAGCCAAAGAACCCAGGTTCTTTGGCATGAACCCAGGTTCATTCTGCTTCTCCTGGTCTTGGACTCTTTTGTATCTTGGTGAGTTTGAGCTCAGCTCAGGAGCCTCAAGTTTGCTGAGGGCTTTCTAGAAGTCAAATCTAGAAAGCTAGTTTGAACTGTGAACTTCATGTGTGCAGTAGGGGATCCTACGGATAGCTCCATGCCAGGCCCCAACTTCCTACTCTATGATCTTTTACCCAGTTTCCTGCCTCCATCAGCCCTCTGTCCATCCCCCACCCAGCAGCCAGAGCATTCCTGCTACTGTGTGAATCTCGTAGTGACTCCATTCCATAACTCATGTCACTGAGTCCTTGGGCTGGGAGGAAGGACTTCCCCTTCCAGGTGGGCCCTGTGTTCCTGCACATTCTTCCTCCTCACCTCCCTTGCACCCTCTTCCCCTCACCCTCTGAGCTCCAGCCACGTTGGCATCCTTTCCATGCCTGTGGCTTTGCACTTGCTCTTCCTCTGCTTGACCCATTGTCCCCCTTCCACTCAACTTCATCATCACCTCCCAGAGAAGCTCCCCTGTCCTCCTTGGTCCTAATTCAGCGGCTGGTTGAGATGTGACTCCTTCCACAGCTCTGATCTCAACTGGTCATGAGCCTCCTAAGTACCAGAGATTTACAGGCATCATGATTTGTGCATTGTCCCTTTCTTCTACTTGGTCTATAAGCTCCATGACAGTAAGGCCAAAAGATAGCATGGAGCAGATTGTTGGATATGCAGAGAAATGAAGAGGTCAAGAAGAGAGCACAGGCCAAGGGGAGCAAGAGTCCAGCCTGGTATAGCAGCCTGCCATACCCAGCTGAGCAGCAGGACACTGACCCTGAGTAGCAGCAACAGCAGCAGCAGCTGCAGCAGAGGGGGCTCATGCTCTTAAGAGAGAGCCCTTGTGCTATAGTAATGAATCACCAAGAACTTACCACAGGTAGCAAGTAGACCTCCCCCAAGGGAAACATAGACTGCAAGCATGACTTCAAAAGCTCAGTGACCTCAGCCATCTGTGGCCAGCAAAATTGAGGTCAGTAAAACCCAAAGACTGACCACTATGGGAGTCCATACCAACTTAATAAGTTATATGGTATAACCCTAGGTCCCCATCCTCTGGCCTAGCTTTGAGCTCAGCCAATGGACATTTCACTTTTCTCTAGCTGTCTCTTTTGGTGGATTTCATAGTCCAGAGACAAAGATAAGAGACTGACCAGCACTGGGGAACCACATAGCAAAATTATAGATGCATCCAGGAGTGGTGGCACACCCATGCAATCCCAGTGACTCTGGAGGCTGAGGCAGGAGGATCACAAGTTTGAGATCAGCCTAGGCAACATAGCAAGATACTGTCTCAAAAAATGTGGGGGTAGGGGCTAGGGATATAGCTCAGGGAGAGAGCACCCTGGATTCAATCCCAAAGACTGGGAATAAAATGATTGCAGATGCAGAGCCCTGAAGAAAGCAGCTAACTCCTCACCTCTTTACCACAGTGAATTCAACTGAATCCAACTCCACAATCAAGGATAGAGCAATATTCATCGCTGAGGCAGAAGAGAGATGGTGAGCAGGATAGAACCCTCCTTTTCAGAAAGTCATCCAGTGAGCAGGGACAGAGGTGAAGATGGAAATATAAGCAAATTGTTATCAAAGGAAAGAAAATGTCCCAGAAACACAGTGAGGAGGGGGCTAATGATTAGAGGGGAGAAGAAATGGGAGAATAATGAAGGGACTATAATATTTTTAGGCAGTGGGTGTGTACCAGGCTGATGAAGATGTTCAGGGGTGGGGTAGAAGGGCATGCTTGGTGCTGAGGACAAGGCCCTGTAGCCTGTCTGGAGAGCAGTAGGAAGGCACTCTGACCTCTAAAGAGGCTCTGGAGACAGCAGGCACAAACACAGGACTCTGGGAGCCTGCTCCATGGGACAGGGTAAGGATGGGTCTTTAGATAGAGGAAGGACATCCATAAAAACATAAGTCTTTCACATATCGGCCTGACTCACATCTCATTTCATTCAGGCCTCCACTCACATAGTCTCCCCTGGGAGAACACTCTCGTCTCAAAAGGCAGCCCACACCCAGCTTTATTCTTCTGCATGGCTCCTCTCTTTCCTGGCATGATTCCATACATGTTTGTGCTCATCTTCATGTCACATGCTTATTATCTGGATCCCTCATCAATTTTGGCTCACTCTTGTATTGGCAGCTCTGGGCACATTGCCAGGAATGGCAGCTGTCTGTACATAATTGAATGAAGAATGGATGAAGAATGGATGGATGGATGGATGGATGAAGTTTTTGTGCATTAGGAGAGCCCTGGAATCATAGCACTGAGGTATAAGGTGCCTGTCCATTATTTCCAGACTGTATAATTTGTATCATTTCTCTGAGCCTCAGTTTCCTCATTTGGGAACTGAGGTTTAAGAGTAACACTCACCTGCCTATCACATAGCAATGTTGTGATGCTCCAATAAGAAAATGTCTGCAACGGCTTTTCATAAACCACCAATGTAATTCAAATGTAACTAACACTGTTCATTAGACTTCAGAAAGAAAAGGAGTAGGAATTAGTAGGAATTAGGAGAGGGCAGAGATCAGTTATCTCTAATTCTCCTCCCACCATCTGCTTTTATGTGACTCTGAGCAAGATGCCCAATAGCTTCAGCTGTAGAATGGGAAGAAGATCTTTCTAAACTCAGGGTTGGTTTTGGGCCAAAGCACCTTCAAAATCCTTTTCTGTGCTGATGGCTGAGGTTGAAATGACAGTCCCCGGTTAGCTGTGCTTTTTAAGATCCTTTCCCACAGCTCAACTCCTTAACTCCTAGTCCACGTCTCATGGGTGGGCAATAAAGGATTCACGACTTTCCAGTCCTAGACAGGGGCAGAACCAGCCAGCTGCCTGGCCCCTGTAGCTGACTGACCTCCACTCCTGCTGGGAACAAGACAGGGATGTGCTGGGGTCTCCCTTCGCCAGTCTCATCTCCACTCAGCTTCTGCCGCCCTTTTCCCCCCCAAAACACACAAAATTAACTATTATGATTAATTCCTTTCATGTCTCTCCATATTTCCTATGTATACATATGTAAGTACAAATACATATTCTTATTTTTCCCTGTAATTCTTACTCCTAAGTATTGTAGCATGATATAAATAGTGTTTTATTTAGCAGTATAACTTGAGGTTTCAAAATCAGCATGTGAGTTCTCTTATTCTTTCTTTATAGTACTCTACTGGATGAACACATCATACTGATTTTACCAAACTACCTTACATGAATGTTTACCCTGATTATAATCGTTTATTATTACAAATAATGCTACTATAAAGCCTTTTTTTTATTGGCCATTTTATAGATTTTTGGGTGGATAATTCCCAGAAGTATGATTGCTGAATCATTTGTAATTTTGATAAATATTCAAAATCACATCCCCCGATGATGGTTATATTAGTTTGACAGGACTTCTGGAAAAAATACAGTAGACTGGATGGCTGAAACAAAACAAATTTATATCATCATTTCTGGGCTTTACTTTGGTAAGTTGCATTTTCTTAAAAAATTATCTATTTCATCTAGATTTTTAGAAAATATCCTTGCAAAGAAGCTTCTTATTATTTCATTCTTGTGTTTCTTGGTTTCACCCTCCTCTTTCTTATTATAGGTAATTGCTCTTTCTCTCCCCTAGAAAGATGATTAGATAAGCTAACTGGTTCATCCACTTCATTAACTTTTTTATTTAAAAAAAAAGTCTTCATAATGATATCTTTATTTATTCTGCTTTTTCTGTTTTCTGATTTGTTTTTTTCATTTTTTCTTCCTTAATCTATTTTCTTCTTCCAATAAGTTTGCTTAGTTGATCTTTCTTTTTTTAACTTTTGATATATGCTTGGTCTATTTTTTTTCTCTACTTATTTATCGATGTTGACATTGAGGCATGAATTTTCCTGAGACTGTTTATTACAGTATTCCATGGCTTTAATACATAATATTTTCCTTATGTTGTTTAAAAAATTCCATCTAAATTAAGCTATTAAGCTGAAGTATATACCTCTCCAAATTAATTTTTAATCTTATTATAAATATATAATTTTATTGCTTTGTTGAGAATATCATAAGTATAATATAATACCATGTTTCTTATGATGTTGAGCATCTTCTTGTATGCTTACTTGCCATCCACCAATGTCTTTTGCAGAGGTGTCAGTGTATTGGTTTTCTTGTTGTTTTGAGAGGTATATTTTTAGAATTTACACAGGTTCTTTATCAGATATATGCTTTGTACATATTTGTGATTCTGCTGACTCTGCAGAGGGAATTGAGAAGCACTGATATCTTACCCCTGACATCTCTACATCCAAGAATAAGGTGCATCTCTCCATTTACTTAAATCCTCCTTACTTTCTCTAGGCAATGTTTTGTAGTTTGCAAAGTACAGGTTTCACATATCTTTTGTCATATTATCCCTGAGTATTTCACTTTATTTGATGCTCTTGTAAATTTTTTACCATCTGCATTTCTAATTTTTATTGCAACTGTAGTGAGAAACAATTGATATTTAATATTCTTGCATCCTGCAATCATGCTGAACTCTCTGGTTAGTCATCGTAGTGTTTTTATAAATTCCATGCAATTTGCTACTTAGACAATCATGTTTTCTAAGAATAAAGAATTTTCAAAAATAAAAAAAAAGAAGAAAGAATTTTCTTTCTTTCTTTCCAATCTGAATTCTCTTTATTTTTTTTTCCTTGCCTTATTGCATTGGATAGAAACTTCTTGACAATGTTAAAAAGAAATGAAAAATAAATATCGTTTTCTTTCTTTCTTTCTTTCTTTCTTTTTTTTAATATTAGGGAGGAAGCATTTAGTCTTTCACCATTAAGGACAACGTTGTCTGTGAGGTATTCATAGAAAATCTTTGCCAGGTAGTGGAAGGTCCCTTCTTAGTCCTATTTTGCTGAGAGATTTTACCAGAAATGGATGTTTCATCTAATAAGGCAAAATATGTTTTTTTTTCTTTTTTTAACCTTGTTAATATGATAAATATTGTTGGCTTTCTAATACTAGATCAACATTTTACTCCTGAAAATAAATCCTAATGAGGCATTGTATTATTGCTTTTACAATACTTCTTTTCAACATTTATTTCATACACACACACACACACACTAAATTTTATTGGAAATTTTTTAATCTATCTCTATTATCTTTTTTCTTTTAATGTCTTTGGTTTTATTATCAAGGTAAGTCTGGTATCATAAAATGAGCTAGAAAGCATTCTCTTCTCTTCAGTTTTCTGGAAGAGTTTGTGTTGACTTTGTGATTCTTCCTTAAGTGTTTGGTAGAATTCATTAGTGAAGCCAATTGAGATTGGAATTATATTTGTGTGAAAGTTCTCAGCTACAAATTCAATTTCTTTAGTAGATAAAAGACAATTCAGGTTATCTATCTCTTCCAAAGTGAACTTTAGTAGTTTGTGCCTTTCCAGCAATGTATCTATTTCATCTTGGTTGTCATAGTTATTGGCATGGAGTTACACATAATATTCCCTAAAAATCCTTTTGCCTTTTGTAATTATGTCATCTTCTTGTTCCTGACATTGAAAACTTGTGTCGTCTCCTCCCGCTCCTCCTCCTCCTCTTCTTCTTCCTCCTCCTCCTCTTCTTCTTCCTCCTCCTCTTCCTCTTCTTCCTCCTCCTCCTCCTTCTCTTCTTCCTCCTCCTCTTCCTCCTCCTCTTTCTTCTTCTTCTTTCCATCCTGATGGGCCCAACTAGAGGTTTATTGTTTCTCAAAGAACCAGTTTTCTGTCTCATTGCCTTTCTTCATTATTTTCTGTTCTCTCTCTCTCTCTCTCTCTCTCTCTCTCTCTCTCTCTCTCCCCTACTTATTATTTTCATGCTTTCCTTTATTCTATTCACTTTAGGCTTGATTTGCTCTTTTCTACCTCTCTCTGAATGTTAAGCTGAAATAATTGATTTGCCTTATTGTATTGGATAGAAACATCTTGACAATGTTGAATATAATCCAGGCACTCAGTGCTACAGACTTTTCTGGAAGTATTATTTTAGTGACATTCCCCAGATGTTAATATAAGGTATTTTTATTTTCATTCAGTTCAAAATATTTTATTATTTCCCTTAGATGTCTTCTTTGAGTTATTCACGAATCTGAGAGTGCTGGGTATGTTTCCCTCTAATTCTTTCAGTGGGTTCTTTCCCCAGCCTTGGAGAGCTTCCTTCCATGTGTGTGCTAACCAGAAGCCTGTACAGATCTTCAAAGTTCTCCATCTGTGAGGCTGTATCTTCTCCAGTCCTTGGTTCTGTGAATCTCTCTACCTAGGTCTCTCTGAACTTTCAGTTTCATCTCAACTCTGGGGCTCTACTGAGCTCTCTCTGTATTTCTTCCTCATGCCACAGCCTAGAAACTCTCTCCAAATGGGAACAGTTGTGGGACTCACCTTAGTTATTTTGTGCCTTCCAGGAGTGACTCACTGTCTTTCATTGACCGATGTACAGTATCTTGAAAACAATTACCTTTTATTTTGTCTGGTCTTTTTGGTTGTCAAGTATGAAAATAAATCCATGTCCTTTTCTACACCTTGGTCAGAATCAGAAGTTAAGGTAGCTTGCATTTATTAATATAATCTGCTCTGATTAGTTACTTGTGTTCATAGTTTTCGAATGGTTTGTATTTCAGTTCTGGTGGTTACCATTGAATTGTATCTTTACATACCATCCTTAGTTTTACTTTTCTGACAACATCTATTAGATTAAACAATTATTGTACTTGTCTTTCTATTCTTAACAAACCAATTTCAATCAACATTATTTTTAGTATAGTATGTTGGTATAGATGCTTAATTAAGCTTATTTTTAATTAAGCTTATTTTTCTATTGTTTGCATCTTCTGTGTCTTCCCCCAATTCTTACCGTGTCTACAGTATAACTTCCTGGTAGGAGAAGATAGGAAATGTTAGCATATTTGCAGTGCTGGACCCCAAAGCATCACTTGGGATATAGAGAAATGCTTCTGAGCCCCGGCTCTCTTATTACCAGCTCTACTCTGACCTTTGTGTAACCTATCATAGTCAGTTTCCTAGAATGGGATACCTATCTTTTAAGCTTGTTAAGAAACTTACACCCTTACACATGTAAAATACTTAGCATAAAACCAGATGCACAGGAGTTCTCAGAACTTCAATTATTATTATGAATAAAAATAAAATTTAACAGGCAAACATCTACATAGTATGTATACATAGTGGGCACTGTGCTAGCCTCCTTATATCCCTATTCCACTTAATCTTCACAATGAATATGTGCCAAATGCATTGTCTCATTTCAGGGCTGAGGGGGCTGTGAGAGGTTAAGAATATACCTAGTCACCCAGCACATAAATGACAGTGGTGAAATTAAGACCCAAATGATGCCAAAGTCAGAGGTCACTCCACTACCCCACAGCTGCCTTTAATATGCTGCACCCTGCCATGCTAATGAAAGCACAAACACATACACATACACACATGTGCAATCACACACCTGCATGTGTGCACTCACTTCATTCTGAGAACAAACTTGGCCTTACACTTGGTCTATAGACAGGATACACCTGGACGCATATAACTTGCCTGTTTTTCCAAACACTGGTTCAGAGTCTGGCTTGCAGACAATGTGCAGATGGAAATCTTCCTGGACTTAAGCCAAGAAAAGGAGAAAGGGTGAAAAAGTTTTGCCCCATGGCCCACAGTAGCATCCAGGGCACCCAGATAAGACAGATACTTGGATATTAGCTATAGGAATCATGCCATCAATACCTTTGGTCTTTTCAGTACTTTACAGTTTGCAAAGTTCTTCAGCATCCAGCTCCCTCAGACTTTCCACAGCAGCTTTAAATCTGAGGAAATGGTGGCTCAGAGAGGCTAATGCTTCACCCAGGGTCACCCAGGCAGTTGGTAATAGAGCCTGGACAACAATCCAGATCTCCTAACCATTTGTCCAGTGTTTTTCTCATGGCACAGTTTTGACTTCATGGATAATATAAATCCTGTCATAGTTTTTTGGGGGGTATGATTGTACCCCATAGGTGGGTAAGAAAAGAATCAATATGTAACCAGTACTACATGTCCTCAGCACTATGATGTGAGTGGCAACAAATAAAAAAGACTCAAAGAATCTTAATACAAATTCATTCATTCACTCATTCATTCATTCAAAGAGTTCCCTTGGTATCCATCCCTGATAGGAGTTAGGAAAAACTCCTCAAGGAGCTCACTGTGTAAGGAATGAGACAGCCTCAAAGGTCAGCTGTTCCAATTCTAAAATAAAAGTACCTGGGTTCTGATGAGCATACTGTTGACAGCTCTTCCCTTTGCCTGTGGGATCCTAGAAGGCATTGCAGAAGGGAACGGAGTGTGGAAGGATCCACAGGAGCCCAGGGAGCAGGATCTCGGCATGCTGAGGAAGAAGTGGGCATGTTGCATTCAGAGGATCACCACTGGCCCAGAACAAGGGCAAGGGCTTGACAGGCACCATATGCAGAGGCCTCATGGTCACACTGAGATCAGACTCTTCCCTGTGGATGATGAAAAGCCATTGTAAGATGTGAAACGGGCAGTAACAAAACAGTTAGAATTGATTAAAAAGCTCACCATGGCACAGGCAGGGATGAATACAATGACTGATCGAGGTACGGATCAGGAAAAGGGTGGGTGACTCTGGCTTAATCTAAGGTCAGCATCCATGGCAGCTCAATGAGGGCCTTTGGACCTAGCTAGAAGTTCCTCCTCTGGCACCCAGGAACCCCTCTCCCATGCTCTGGAAGTATCGACAGAGTTTAGTAGAGGTTAACAACAACTGCTTTTAAGCTGTCATTTTAAGACATTGTATGCCATCTCCACCTCTCAGGCTGTGTGATTTTGGACAAGTTGCTTCCTTATTTAGGAAGTAGAGATGATAATAGTACCCATCTCCTTGATTATTATAAGGGTTAAATAATTTAATACATATAAAGCACTTCAAAAATGTCTGACTGTGATTAAGCATGCAATAAAAATGGATTTGTATTAGCACTACATGCATTTGCCATTGGGCAGTTGTGTTTATGGATGTACTTGACCAATCAGGGAGCTCTTTGAGGACAGGTACCCATGCCAGCCTGGGACACAGCAGGTTCTTGATGAGTATTTGCTGAGCACATTGGATGCTAAGCTGAAGATGCATTCAAGAGATTCAATCACTTGACTGATTAAACATTAGGCAGAGAGTTAAAGAGGAAAATACAAGGATTCTGAGGTTTCTGAACTGGGATAGGTGATGTCATGGCTGAGATGGGGAATCAGAGAGATAAGTAGCTAATTTGCCCAAGATCAAATCTGGGAACTGAAGAAACAGAGGTCTGAACCAGGTCTGTCAGAGTTCATGTTCCATAAAAACAGTTTACATAACTTGCATGTCTGAGCTTAGCACAGTTCCCAATGCAGCAGGTTTCTAATGTATATGTCAAATGAGTCGGTGAAGCCTAGAGCAAATGGCTTTCTTTTTGTAGATGCCAGGATGCCAGGGTTGTTTTTCTTTTCAATGATAGAGGTCTGTGGAGGTCAAAGAAAGAAGAGAAAACCAAATGTTCCAGGAAGAACTAGTAACCAATATTTCTGGTGAATGAGCGTGAGGATCCACCTGCCTTCTCCTTTTTTCTCACACATAGGACATCTTCTATGATCCCCGAATCATAATAGACTCTTGCAAACTGCTAGGAAGGATGACTAAAACTGCCTACCAGGAAGTTTTGCAAAGCCCACATCCAAAAAAAAGTGTGCTTGGTGACAGGAGACCAGTCATGCGGACTCCTCCACATATGATCCTGTCTCAATCACCACCTCCTCAGAGGACAGGCTTCTTTCATCAAGCCACTTGTAGGATTGACACCTGAATGTCACATAATGATATATTTATTGGTCAAGATGGATGGCATACAAGATGTGGTTCCATAAGATTATATCATCTAGTGACACTGTAGCCCTCTTAGTGTGCCTAAGTACACTGTGATGTTCACACAAGGACAAAATCACCTAATGACACATTTCTCAGAACACAGCCTGTCATTAAGCGATGCATGATGAATTAGAACAGAATCATCTGCATAGTTCCTATTTGAAATCTATGACCTTCCTTCAATTCAAGTCTGGGTCAGGACAGTAATAATAATTATAATCATGTATTAATTTATTGAATGTTTACTACTTCCAAAATCCAGTGAGTGCTTTACGTCTACTATTTCATTCAAATGCCACCAAAAGCTGTAAGAAACAGTTATCATTACTCAAAAAAGCAAAAGGGAATGGAATTTCAGCCTCAAAGAAGCTGAGCAGCTGACCAAAGGCACTCAGCAAATGAGTGAGGAACCAGGATCGGAGCCCCAGCTTGGCTGACTCCAAAACCCACAATGCATCCATGCACCAATTTTCTCTTTGCCTCCTTTGAATTTAGGACTGTGCATAGTTTAACTTCATCCAAATAATTCCACTGGAGGCATGGAGTTCACATTCTAATTCCAGGGATAACAAGATAAGAGTATCCCTGCTCAGATGCCTTCTAACAGTCCAAAACAATCAGAGGAGGGCTGCACAGGGATCAGGAGACAAGATTCAGAGATCTAGGTTCAAAGGTGACTCTGCCACTTACTAGCCATGAGGCTTCTGTTGAATCACTTAAATTATTTGGACCCCTGTTTGTTTGTTAGTTTTACATGCCCTCTTCCCTCAACACACTTTTTGAAATATAAAATAAATGGGTTTATCTAAACAGCCTCTGAATGCTCATAGAAAAACTATTTGTTCTGTTTCAAAATTTATATTTTTTTAGTGAAAACTTTTCCAGTTAAAAAGTAGTATCTATTAAAGAAATGCATACTTGTTACAGAGAAAGTAATACATTCTTGTTTTTAAAAAAAGATATAGAAGACTAGAAAGAAAAAAATCTGATTCTTTTTAGCACAAAAGAGTGACTATTGAAAGTTTGAACTTAAAGGACTATCAAAGAGGCTTAACAAAGTTTTGGACATTTAGTAACAACAGCAAGGATATTCGGGCTTTTCTTGTAACTTTCCT
Organism: Urocitellus parryii; assembly: GCF_045843805.1. Classification (NCBI taxonomy): domain Eukaryota; kingdom Metazoa; phylum Chordata; class Mammalia; order Rodentia; family Sciuridae; genus Urocitellus; species Urocitellus parryii. Next base: position 41,379,271 of record NC_135541.1, on the reverse strand, counting down.
AAACATTTTTTGGCCTTCTTTTAGAAGCATTTGTATTTCATGTCTCTTTTCCAGTGTTCAGATATAGGGACTTAATACTTAATGTTCTTTTTTTTTCTTTAATCAGAAATATCAATTGAGCTTCCTAGCTTTGTTTTATTTATTTATTTATTTATTTATTTATTTAAATTAATATGGTGGTGCTGAGGATCGAACCCAGTGCCTCCCACATGCAAGGCAATCACTCAACCACTGAGCTACAGCCCCAGTCCTGGATTTAACATGCTCTTATGAGCCTTTTTTTTTTTTTTTTGATGACTAGAAATAAATAAAATAATTTTTTAAAAAAACTCTTAGTAATATTTCACTCCACAACCTCTTGCTGAGAACCTACGACGTCTGAGACTTGTTCAAGGAGATATGCAGAGTACAAGGCTGTCCTCAATGAGGAGCAGCAATGTCCAATTGAGGAGGACCCGTGAGTGAATGGAGTGGAGCACCCAGCACCAGGCAAAGAGAGCTACCAATTTTGTCACAGAGGAGGCAACAAAGGCTGGATCTTGAAGCATGAACTAGAGTCCAACAAATGACAAAGTCTTAGAAAACAACTACCTATACCAGCTCCTGTTTGGTCATCTAGTGTCAGAGTGACCATGTGGAAATTATAGTCTGATTAACAGATAAGGAAACTGAGGCTCCTAGAGCATGTGGTGAAGCTAATATTTAAAAGTCATGAAGTTAATATAAAAATGGTTGCATTAGTCTTTTCAACAAGAATGTTAACAATAGACAGGCCTGAAAGATAAGAGGCTGCTTGTCCCCAGAAGGATTTGAATAAGCATGCACTAAGACTCTGGCTGGTGGTGGGAATTAGAGTCTTTCAAATGAGCCTTCTGCTCCCTGCCCAACTAGTCATAGGCTATTTAACCTGGGAGCCTCTATTTCCTCAGCTGTAGAATAGGACCTTCTTTACAAGGTCCTGGAGAAAAAATAAAGAGGGCAAAGATGGCCCTTGGACCTGTAAAAGCTGGCAATTATCACAGTTGTACAATTATCTACCTGTGGATTCATGGCAACCAGTTGTTGGGCTTCAGGCTTCTGGTAGCAACCAATAATCTCTTTGTATGAGGTCTAACATGGAATATTGCGCTAATAAAAGACTTAGAGAAAAGCTGGGCGTGGTGGCACATGCCTGTAATCCCAGCAGCTCAGGAGGCTGAGGCAGGAGGACCACGTGTTCAAAGTCAGCCTCAGCTATGGTGAGGTCCTAAGCAATTCAGTAAGACCCTGTCTCTAAATAAAATATAAAATAAGGCTGGGATGTGGCTCAGTGGTTGAGTGCCCCTGAGTTCAATCTCCAGTACCAAAAAAAAAAAAAAAAAAAAAAGCCTTAGACACAAAGATGTGATCATTAATGTCATTTAAAATAACCCTGTGGAGATCATGTAGCAATAGGAGCCAAAGTTCTCCTTTTGCACACAGGGAAATAAATTCCAAGAGAGGAAGGGGTAGGTCCAAGTCCATACATGAAGTTAGAAACAGGATGGAAGCCATGGTCTCTGATGCCTACCCAAGCTCTAAATTTGGCTTTCATTTTCTGTTACTAAGCAGTTCCCAGGACCTTCAGGATCCTGTCCTTATTCATTGAGCATCTGTCAGTTACAGGTTCAAAGGATTTTCTACATGTTCACTATTCAATCCAAATAGCAACCCGATGAGGCTGATCTTATTGTTAATCTCCATGTTATGGATAAAGGAAGTACAGCAGAGAAAGGTGAAGTCACTTATTCTAGACTCAACCAGTGCAATAGTAAAGCCAAGATTCGTACCTGGGCAGCTGGGCTCCTGGACCTGTACCTTAACCACAACACCATATGGACTCTCAAAGTGAAAAGGTGTGTAGCGGCTGCCTGGGAAAGGCTGTCTCCAGAGGGGAGAAGGAAGTGGTGTGTTACAGGCACCAGGAGAAGAAAGGAAGGAAGGGTCAGTTGAGGGAATTGAGAAAGTCCAGGCCTCTTGGAGTAGGTGATCTTTGTCTGGTTTCAGATCCACCAAAGTTTCCTCCAGGTTGGTAAGTGGGAGAAGGGAGGAAGGCACTCTGCAGATGGAACCACCTTTGCTAAGGCAAGCAGGCCTGAGGCAGCCAAGGGCTTAAGGGGCACAGTCAAGGCGCTAGAGAGACAAAGACAGGGAGAGACACAGAGGGGCCAGGGCACCAGGCACTAGCCAGTGAGTGAAGTGAGCAAATTACTCCATCTATAGGAGCCTCAATTTCCTTATCTGCAGACGAAGATAATAACGCCTACTTTTATGAAGTTGTAGAATACTGAGGTGTGTTTATACATCCTAACCCACTGCTATTTCTCTTTCTTTATTTGCTGCTCATAAAACTATTCCCTCAGTAAAAAAAATTTTAATTGAGCCTATTTTTTACACTTATACTCACAGTAGCGTTAATGATCCTAAGTGTCATGATTAGTCACTCGTAATAACAATATAATTAATAATAATGTTAATTGCCATTGATTGCAGGCACTAAGTGCTTAATATGTATAATCTACTGTTTATCTAACCTAATCCTCGGAACATATCTTAAAGATAGGTATCATTATCCCCATTTCATGGATGAGGATGATGAGTTTGAGGAAGATTAAGAAATGTACACAAAGGTCACCCAGCAGAGACAGACTGGCGATGACCCTCAGGTCTGTCTGTCTGAAAAACACGCCCCGCGCAGGAAATGCTGCGTGTTTGTCCCTCTGCTTCTTTCTCAGAAAGCAAACAAGCATTCCAGGAGGCCTACTGCACGCAGGGACAGGAGTGCCAGAGCGGGAGGGACAGGGCCTGCGGAGGCAGAGGCGGCGGGAGGCGCCTGCAGGGCGGTGGCCACGCTGGCCTCTCCGCGGGAGCCCACATGTCCTGCAGGGAGCCTGGCTTGACCCGGACCTCGGGTGTCCAGGGGCCGGTGAGCGTCGGGCCGCGGGGACGTGGCCGCAGCGCCGCGCCCGGGCAGCGCGCGGTCCGTGGGTGGCTCCCGGCGGCGGGGAGTTCTGTGCTATCTGCTGGAAGGCTTCCAGAACCCTCCTCCCGCCTCCGCCCAGGGCCGGCTCTTCAGAAACTGAAACCGGCAGACCGCCGGGGCGCCAGCGCTCGCGGACGCAGCCCGGCGTTGCCTTGTTTGGGGAGGCCGCGGGGCTGGGCGGAGCGCGGCTGACGTGGCCCCCCGCCCCGGCCCGGCCCTGGCTCCAGGCGGCCACCTCCGCCGCGCTGTAGCGCTGGCCCCCGTGAGTGCGGGATCCGGATCCCCGCCGCCGGCTCTCTGCCAGCGGAGGGAACGCGGAGCAGCGTCCCCCTTGACTGGATGCTGGAGATTAATAAATTCAGCCACCTGTGCCACAAGAAGTGCCCAGGATATGGGCACTGCGTTGGCATCCTTGTTGCAGTGGGGGCTGGGCAGGCTGCCTAGTGGGATCGGTGTTCAAGCACAAGTTGAAGGAGTTGGGAAAGCAACGGAAACAGCAGGAAAGAACCCCAAACTTGCCATCCCTACCCAAATGCTCATCTGGGTACCCGAGAACTACCTGGAAAGCTCAGGCCTGACTCCATCTGAAGTTCTGAAGGCAAACTCTTTTAAAAGCATACCACTGATCTAAGCTATTAGTCCCCCATTTGCATCTTCAAAGACCCTTACGTTTTTTCTTCCCACCCCATTAATTGCACGGAGTGAGATATTTTGTTACCCAATCTAGATTTATTAATTACTTACTCCCTAAATTAATCAAAGGCACAAAGTTCATTCAACCCATTTTCAACAAATATTTATTCATTCAACACATATTTATTGAGTACCTACTGTGTTTGTGGTAGAGACCGTGGACAAGGACTTTGTCCCATGGAGTTTGCTGACAGGTGAGGGAAAACAGAATATGAACAAGAACTCAAATACTGACATTTAAGCCAAGACAATCCAGCTAAACATGAGACACCCACCCTCTAGGTTTTTCATTGAGAGATGTGGTTTTAGTCAAAAGTAAAGTTCATCTATTGTTCCCTTATGTGGCTCCATTATACAGAAATGGAGTGGGGGTTCCTCCTCAACACAGAAGCACTCACACATACATCACACTACTGATGCTTCCATAGACTCCCTAAATCCACGATCATCTAAGGCCTGAGAAAGAGACAGGTGGAAGGAAAGCTGGCATACAGAAAGACCCTAGAGCTGGATTCCTGCCTGTGTGGCCAGTCTCATGGCCCTCACTATGAGGAACTCCTAGCAGTTACTGCCAAACACGGAGCATTGGGTGGCTAAGAGTATGGGTTTTGAAGCCAGGCTGCCCAGGGTGGAATTCTAGCTCTTCCTTACGAAATCACAGACAAGGTCCTTAACCTCTATGTGTCTGTGTTTCCTCCTCTATAACATGGTCTGGATAATACCTACTTTAAGAATTGTGGGAATTGGAGAGATGGTGCTTAAAGCAGGTAGCAGCCACTCAGTGTGTAAGCAGTTACACTGCTTCATCTTGGCTTGGATGCCCTCTTTACCTGAAGCAGTCACCCCCGCCTTTTTCTCTGCCTGGAGAGTTTATAATTATAATCCAATGTCTCTTCCTCTCTAAAACTCTCCTTGCTTTATTCACCAGGTAATTTGACGTTTTTTCTTCTATGTTCCTGGAGCTCTTTTTATAGTCCCTTTATAGTACCTCTGACATTGCAATCGTTTTTCTTATTGTTGTTTAGGTGTTTATCTTTTTCACTGGACTGTAAGTTCTTGAAGAGGAGGAACTAGATTGTATAGATCTTTTCATTTCAAGGAACAAGATAATCCTTAGGGTAGAGTAAGCATTAATGGGTGGATAGGAGAATGGATGGATGGGAGGATGGAGTGAAGTGATTTCCTCAGGATCACAGAGTTCTAATCTAGAGTTTAGTTCATGTTGGAAATATTATTTTTCTGAGCTTCTGGTTTCTCATCTGGGAAAAAAGATCCGATAATAAGCCACCTATATTTTGGGATTGGAATGTTTTAAAAAAAGGGACATATGAGAGGGTGTTCAAGAATATAAGCTATAGGGCTGGGGATATAGCTCAGTTGGTAGAGTGCTTGCCTTGCATGCACAAGGCCCTGGGTTCAATCCCCAGTACCGCCCCCCCCCCGACCCCCCACTCAAAAGAAAGAGCATAAGCTACAGAGTCAGATTGCTTAGGTTTCAGTCCTAGCTCTGCCACTTGTGAGCTATATGATCTTAGACCAGTTCTTACCCTTGCTATGCCCAGCGAAGACAGAACACATTAGTGGACTCTTCAGATAATTAAGAGATTGTAAAGTTCCCAGTGCCTATCACTAGGTAGGTGTTCAGTACATAAATATTGGTTCCCTTCCCCCAACCTCCACCTTCTCTCCCTTCTTTAGATGTATGGGCCTTGGGCTCTGAAAACCCAAAACAGCTGTTCAGATGCCACATTTTGCTCCTAGTGACTAATGCCCCTAAGCCACGGTTGGAAAGCTGACTCCAGAACTGAGCTTACACTTGAATGCTGAGTTAGACACAGGGAATGTGGCTGACTGATTTATTTAATAAATAGAGAAACTTTGAAAAGGAGCAGTTTAGAATCAACAAACATGCCAAGGAAATTGAAAAGCAAGAGTTTTTACAATTTCTATGTGGGTTTTACCTACCATTGGGAGAGTCCTTACATAAAGGTATGAATAGTAGGGTCATCCAAACCCATATGTTTCACAAACTTTTACAGGAGTGATCAAAATTGTTTGGGGAGTAAGCTAATCAATTAATCAGCTTAACAATTCTTGAATTTCCTACTGCTTTATCCACAATATATTCTAATAAGATTGTTATTCAAAATTTTCTAATAGTCATATAACAATTTCTAAGCCAAATGATATGGAAGAGAAAGGACAAGAAGAGTTTTATTTTGACCTGGAATACCATCACACTCCTACATGAATCTCCTCAAATCTCCTTCTTACAGTGGGATTTAGAAGAGGCTGATATGGGGGTCCCCATGGCCCTGGGAAATAAGCCATTTTCCCTAAGGGTGCTCAGAGCCCTGGGAGCTGAAGCTGTCAGGGACTCAGCCAGCAAGGACTTGGCAGTTTAGTTCAAAGAGGAAATCCGAGAGGGCAGGGGCCTAGGCTGGACCTGAAGGGATGATCTGTACCAAGGTGAAGGAGAAGGGAAGAAATCTTATTAGCAAAACCAGCTGCTGCCAAGTAGGGCGTGTGTCTGAATTTCCCAAGAAAAGAGAGGATTGCAGCTGTTGGCTTTAACCTCAGTCTCCAAAAATTGAGAAAAAAAGGGGTTGTTTTGTTTGTGTGTGTGTGTGTGTGTGTGTGTGTGTGTGTGTGTGTATGTGTGATATCCTACTCTCTTTTATCCTTCCAGACTCTCTCTATATCTTCCATACCTTGAGCCATGTTGAACCCCTGATCCTAAAACAGAGGCTGAGCTCTCCCATCTGGGAATGAGTTTTTCTCCTCTTCTCCCATGAGTGCATAGTACTTAGGCTCACATTAAAAAACCGCTTATGGTTACTTAATTATATGCCAGCCAACTTCCTTCAATCTCCCCCAACTTATCTTCCTCTTTGGTAATCGCTTTATGGAGGTGTAATTGGCATACAATAAAGTACACATATTTAAAATGTCCAATTTGATATGTACAAACACTCCCCACCATCCAGATAGTGAACATATCCACGACCCCAAAAGTTTCCTTTCCTCCCGTCTCCTTTCCTCAAGTAACTGTCATCTGCTTTCTGTCGTTGTAGTTATCCGCTTCCATTTCTAGAGTTTCCACAAGTGGAATTATACAGGGTAGCTCTTCCTGACTGGCTTCCTTCACTGAGATCCATCCATTCTACCTTCTCTTGTCACTGGATTGTGGACCACTCTGGCTCACACAGGGCATGGAGCTAAGTGCTGGGTACAAAGGAACCCTGTGGCAAAGGACACTGTAGGGGATAGGAAGATCTCTGAATTTGGAGCCAGAATATACTCTGTCCTCAGTCCGGACTCAATATTTCTAGCTGTGCACCCAGCAGCCCTTGGGGTCTTGGTTTTCTCATCTGTAAATTGGGGCTGATAATAAACCTCCCTTCTCTCAGGAGGGTTCTGTGAAACTCCACTGAGCCAGGAGATCAAGTGCTCTGTAAACTGTGAAAGGTCAGTCCTGGGCAAGGGATTAGGTCTGGATCAAGCCAGCAGTGCACTGGGAATGCCCCAGCTCCCAGAGCTATTTAAAGATAGCCCCGTCACCCAGGGAAGTTGCATGGATTTGTCATTCCTTGCAGAAATGGCCAATAAGGGCTATGCCTGGTGGCCTTTAATCCTAGCCCAGTCACTAAAATGTCAAGGATTCTTTTCCCTTGACCCTCCCCCTTCCTCTGTGTGGGCTGTGTTTATTTACAAGGTCTCCCTCCCTCCCTCCGGGGAGCCACATGTGACCGGAGGATTCCTCTTCTGGCCTGGAGCCGGCTGATAAGGGCAGCCCATCTGCTGGGGGCTCCTAGGACCTGCAGGAACAGGAACCAAGCCTGAGGGGAGAGGGGAAGCCTGCCAGTCCTGGTTACAGATTCCTTTGGCCAGGACTAGGGACAACAAGGAAAAGAAGAAAATATTTGTCTCCCATTTAAAATTGACCCATAAAACCACACCAAACTTGGGGAGGCTTCTTATCTCTCCTGGTGAACTGGATTTCTTACATGCTATTGTTGGTCAAGAGAATGAGGTAAACTAGAGAGCCCACAGACCCAGATTCAAGGCCTCCCATGATCATTAATCAATCTCCTGTGTGAGTTTGGCAAAGCTGGTTTCCCTCTCAGGGCTGTACTTAAAATTAGAATCACTCTTCTTTGAATAACTACTATATATCAGCCACCACACTGCATTTTCTATATGCTTTTTAAAATATGATCTTTAAAGCTATCCTGAGTGATAAATATTCTTCCTTTCATTTTCCACTTGATGAAAGTGGAGTAACATGTCCAAGGTCGTCTACAAAATAGCCAGAATATGAACTCAGTGCTGTCTGGCAATAAGAATCCACATTCTTTGGAGAACTTGAGGATAGTAATTCTCAAGGAATGAACTTAACAATAAATTATTTCCTGGTCATGCTATATGAAAAGAAGTCCCTGTGTCCAATTTAATACAGGGTAATACCGCATTCAGCATTCACAAAGACCCACCATTTAACCCGAGGGATGCTGCAGACAGCATTCAGAAAGACCCACAGTTTACTTCCACGTCTAGAAGGCACTGAGAAGTCTTAGATTAAAGGGATTAACTTTTTTTAAGCAAGAATTTCCCACATGAAATCGATCACCAGCCTTTTTTCCTATGACATCTCATATTCCAAGGAACAAGTGCTCCTCAGAGCCCTGTCTGGGAACTGTTGTTGAGTCAGAGTTGGAGGGATTAGAGGTTTATCCATCTAGCTATGAGAACTTCATTAACATGGGCTTTTTCAGACAACTCCAGAGATGAGAGGCTCATTACCTGGAGAGAACCTGTTCTGTTGTCACATTAATGCAGTGGTTAGAACAGCACTGCCCAACAGAAAGTTGTGTGCAAGACACATATGTGATTTAAATTTCTCCAGGAGCCACAGACTAAAAGTAAAAAGAAATGTAAGCCAGGTGCCATGGCGCATGCCTGTAATTTCAGCTATTCAGGAGGCTGAGGCTGAAGGATCACAAGTTCAAGGTCAACCTCAGCAACTTAGCAAGAACCCGTCTCAAAAGAAACATTTTAAAATGGTTAGAAATGTAGTTAAGTGATAGAGTGCCCCTGATAGAGTGCCACACCACACCACACACAGTACCACACAAGACACACACACATACACACACACACACACACACACACACACACACGAAAAATTTTAATCACATATCCTAATTAACCCAGTAGACCTGAAAATATCATTTCGATGGGTAACCAGTTAAAAATTATCAATGAGATAGTTCACATTCTTTTTACAATGAAGTCTTTGAAATTCGGACTAGCCACATCCCGAGTATTCAGTAGTCATATTTGGCTGGTGTCTACCAAATTGGACAGCACAGAGCTAGAAGATTCTTCAGGTAGAGCAAAGTTCTTCCTGCTTGTGCCTCTCCTCCATGGTCCTTCGGTCCAAAGGCATGGTCTACAGATGCTTCACACCCCAGCCACCAATCCCTAGGGTGAGTCCTATTTGGCTGCCCATCAAGTGTCCCCCACCATAGAGCTCAGTCCTCTGGTAGTCATCTGCTGAGTCTGTCTCCTAGAAAGTACTTTCCAAGCTTTAATATGCCACATAAATGAAGGACTTTCTTCTCCTGACACCTAAATGGATCAGACCTAGAGCCACCTGGGATTTTTAGTGGTCTTATCACAGTGTTAAGATGGTATCTGACATGGGGCAACTCCTTTCTGCATCCTGGGCCTCAGTTTCCCCATATGTCAAATAGCATGCTTGACTTTCTATGACTCAGATGCTTCCAGCCACTTATCCACACCACTGTCTGACGACCTACTAAATTTCCCATTTAAACTGAGTATTCAGCTATTCAGAAAATAGTCATATCCTCCCTATACCATGATAATCAGCGTGAGAGTGTTGACCATGTATAAGGCACCACATGGAGAGCCTCCCCTACACCATCACAGTTAATCCTCTCCATAGCCAAGTGTGGTAAACCCTATTATTGTCCCCTCATTTAATTGTGGAAACTGAGGCATCAAGTGGCTGAGTCATGGGTCACAGGCCTAATGAGGGAACAGCTGGAGATTCCTGCCTAGTAGTCCCCTCCCAGCTCCCTGCTCAGGCTATGAATCAGGTCCAGCCTGTGAACCCTGAGTGAGGTCCAGGCCTCATTTTATATAAGCAGGAACTGGGGCCCAAGCAACCTGTGTTTTGTCTCATAATGTTGTTGTTAAAACCCATGGAGTGTCCGCCTCCTGTTCTGCAGAGGAAGGAAATATTGTTCTACTTTCTTTGCTGAGGAAATCCTACTCTTTCCAATGGACTTTCTTCCCATCCCCTTGACCTTTCAGGAAAAGGACAAGGCCCCCAGGAGGGCTCTGGAGGAGGCCTGAGGGCTCAGCATGCCCTGTCCAGAGCAGGGGTATTTTTAGAGCTGGCTGCACACTGTTTACAAGGAAGCTGGTCCCCTGAGCCTGCCCTCTCCCTACAGGGAACACTGACTGCCAGCCCCACCCAGGGGCCAGCTCCTGCCACCTGCCCTCCCTCCCTCTCTCCCTCCCTCCCTCCCTCCCTCCCTCCCTCCTGCTGCTCCGCTCCTGTCTCCCTCAGCACTTGGACTCCATCAGAATGTGGGTTTGCTGTCATCACCACCCTGGGAGCCTCCTGGGGAGGACCCAATGTGACCTGGCCCTGGAAAACAAAGAAACTGCCATCAGTTGAGGAGATGAGTGGAAATCCTGCAAAGGGGTATTCCTCCCTGAAACACTTCAGAGAAGATGGGTGTGGGGATGAAGAGGCCACAGACCCCAGCAATGCCATGGGACAATGCTCTGGAGGTGCTTATCCTCCCCTGCCTGCCTCATTTTCCATAGCTGTAAAAGCAAGGGAGCTTGACTGGTGTGTGTTGGTGGTGAGGGTGATATCTCCATCCAGTGACTGAATGTCTGAGCTTCTTGATAATGAAATGTGAGCACTTAGGCCCACCTCATGCAGGTGGAGGTGAGTGTTTCGTTGGACAGTGGTGCAAAGTCCCAGGCACATGGTGAACATGAAGAGCATAAGGCCACTGGTGATGATTTCCTATCTCCAGCACTTCTCCTGGCTCTCACACAAAGAAGACACTCAAAGGAGGATGCTTTTCTTTATTTTTGCAGTTCGGAGTTCTTTTACCTCCAGGTCTACACAATTACTCTTTCCAGTTATGCTTTTTTTTTTTTTAACTTAGTTACTTATTCCTTCTCCCCCAGCACTGCACACATCGGTCCCCCTGTGGTTCAGGAATATTACAGAAGGTGCTTAACACCCTTGTCCACGTCACAGTCTGGAGCAGACTGTATGCCCTCACCCTAACCTTACTGGCTGCTAAGAGCATCATCCTGACCTAGTGTCATGTGACCTGGACCAGGTGAGCCAGGCTTCCCAGAGTCTGACCCTAAGCTGGCAGTGCTGAGCAGGAAACCAGATCCAGGTGGCTGGGCAGTGCATCACTGAGCAAGCTGCCCTGGATGGGGGCACGCAGATTATAAGGCCTCAGGCTTCTCAGAGGAAGTGTCCTCCCACCTCTGTCCTGTGGTCAGGCTAGACTTCTCCTCCTGCAGCTGCCAGAGGTTTCGGGCGCTTATTAGAGGCAGCTGAATTCCCACTGGGCCTCCTTCTCCTCCTCCAACTCCCCTCCCACTTCCAACTTCCCTCCCCAGTCCTGTTCCTTTCCCCCTCCGCTTCCTCCTTCTCCTCTTCCTCATGCCTGGGTCTCGCCTCCTTCTCTTCCCCACAGCTGTGCTCTTGACCCAACTGACAACCTACTTAAATTCCTAAGGGGGTGTCCCAGCAGAGGAGGGAGGGATGCACTTCTCTGTGACTTCACATCTCCTCTTCTCTTCGTCCTCTCACAGAGATATTCTGGTGGCTTCTGATGTGTGTGCCAGGCACCAGGCCAGGGGCTTTGGGCCAGGGTGGCAGTCTTGGCTGGCTGGGAGGTTGCAAATGAGAAGGGTGTCACCTTTGACCACCTTTCCTGTCTCAGGATCTTGCATTCACACTCTTTCTAGTGTCATTTACTGTTTCATAATAACGGATTACCTCGACCTGAAGCAGCAGGTGCTGCTTGGGGAATATGTGATTATGGAAAGAGGTGTCCTCCCTCCTTTCTCTGCATCTCTTGCCCCCCAGGAAGGAGAAGTAGTGTGTTTATCAGTACAAAAGTCTGAGCAAGTCCAGGGGCCAGCGTCAACAAAGGTAGCTTGAAAGCAGAGGATGGGCAAGGGACAGTGTCAGGAGAGGAGCCTGGAGACATGGTCTGTGACAATTCATGCCAGCAGCAAACAAGGAAAGCACTGGCCCTTCCTGTTCTGCCACAGGGGTTGACTCTAGCAAGGTGTAGAAGCTGGGCTGGGGAAGGGAGAGAGCAGCAGCCAGACCTCATGGGTAATAATGACAATTCTTGCCTGTTGAACTTCTTGAATCCCAAGTCCTTTCTCTGAAACTATTCTCGACTGCAAACCTTAAGGGTCAGGAGGGGTATGTTCTTTCCTAACCCTCTTCCACACCCACCTTCCATGCCTTACTAGCTGGGTGACCTTAGGTAAGTCCTTTAGCCTCTCTGGCTTTATTTTCTCCATCTGTAAATCAGAAATTAAGTGTGCTTGTGTGTGCTTGAGGACACACAGACACCCTGCAAGAGTTTTCACAAAGTTTTAATAAATAAAACAATGTTGAAGGAAAGCTTTTTGGAAAGCACACGCCGTTTCTCTCTCTCTCTCTCTCTCTCTCTCTCTCTCTCTCTCTCTCTCTCTCTCAGCCTTCAGCTGCTATTCTCATTCTACAAGGGGAAATCCTCACCCGGAAAACCTTGTTCACGCTGGCACAGGTCCCAGGGCGTGAGCCCCTGTGCCGGCTGCGTCTCTGCCTTTCCATTTCCCTTGTTGACTTCCAGTGTGACTGTTGTGGGCTCACGGATGGACACGCAGTTCTCTTTGACTTGCCAGCCACTGGGCTGAGGTCCCCCCTTGCTTCCCCAGGGAAATTGAGAGCCCTTACCCAGGCTGATACTATCCCAGACCCAGAGGAATCCAAGGGGGCCTCTGCTCAAGACCAAGGAGCTCAGGGTTTTAGACAGACTTAGACAAAGGCTTTTTATGTTCAGGCTGAAGCTCTGGTAACCTGCCATTTCCAGGAAGGCCTCCAAGCAAGATAGAAGAAGAGAAATAGGTGAGGTGACCTGGGATCCAGAAAAGAGGAGGCAACACAGAGGAGAGGGAGCCTCAGGAAAAGAGGGAGCTCTTACAAAGGCAAAGAGGTTTGCAGCACACACAGCCATCCCCAGAGCACAGAGGACCTGTTAAGGACTTGCACTTGGCTGCGATCCCTCCCTCTGCCTGATCCATCCCCATCTATACCAAGTTCTGTGAAGGTTGCAGCATGTTAGGTATCTCAAAGGCCCATCTCCTCTTCTCTGCCTCTGTGGGCAGTTTTCTGACCACATAGCTGCTTCTGACCTCGATGGTCTCCAACCTCTACTTTCCAATCCATTACTTCACAACATGATCTTTCTGATGTACATATCTGACCATAATGTGTTCCTCTTCCTTACTTCCTCAAAGACTCCCCACAACATTCTGGATCAATGCTATAGTTCAGGACCCACAGTTCTTCATTATCTAACTCCCTCATCTCTTGTTCCTGGCCTTATTTCCACCAAAACCTATACAAGCACTCTTTTCCTGCCACCCTAAACTTCAAACAATACATATGACACCAGGGTACCTACTCTTTCTCTTCCTCGCATCCCCTGTGCTTACTCTCTCTCAGAACCCTGCTAAGGTACCACCTGCCCTGGAAATGTTCTTCTCCCCCCCCCCCACTCTTTCATGCTTTCAGAGTCTACCATACAAGACCTTTAGCCCTGGGGTTCTTAGCCTCAGGCCAGATCAGAAGTTTTGTGAATTTGCATGGGGGAAAACGCATGTTCACTCTCCTCTACCTGAAATTTAATATTTCCTTCAATTACAAATTCAGGCACAATTCACAGTGGTTCCAGTGATACCTGACATTCATTGCCTCCAAAATCAGGTTGTTGTTTTATTTTTCATTCACTTTCCAGTTGTTACATATTTTTCTCAAAGACGTGTCTCAACTCATCTGTATTTTAAAGTTATAATAGTTGAGATCTGTAGATCTGTTATTGAATGTGTAAATAAAAAAGCATATAAATCATTACCAATTTGGATTTTGACTACATATTTTGTGAACTTCTGAAAAATACTTGGCTTGCTTTCCAATCACCTGCATTTTATTTCACATGTTTTAAGATGTTGTTCTGAGAAGAGGCCCATAGGCTCCCCAAACCACCTGGGGTTTCTGCATCAAGTGGTTACCCTTTCTCTGGCATAAACCCCAAATACCTTCCACTGAAACTCTAGATTGATCTTGGGCATTTCTGTTGATAGTTTTGCACATCTTGAAAGCAAGAGGCCCTCTTCCAATCTATACGATTTAATACAATGCATATCACCTAGCATGGTGCTAAAAACACATTTTGGAATAAATAAAAAGAAGACAAAAAGGAAGGAAAGAGGGAGGGAGGAAGGAGGAAAGGAGTCGATTTGATCTTCAAAGACCATCTGTTCTACTTACGCTTCACTCAGATGATTCCATGGCTTAGCCCCTTGCCTTCTTTACCTCTCTGCTCTGAGATCATCTTGTCAGGGAGACCTTTGTCAGAACTGTATTTAAAATTATACTTCCATCCCTGCAGCCCCAGGATCACCCTGTCCCTGTCCCCTGCTTTGACTTCCTAACACTCATCACCATCCCACAGATTATGTGCTTCTCTCTGATTTTTATTCATTTATTTCCTCCCCTTTTACTGGAATGTAAGCTCCATGAAGGTGAGAAATTGATCTCATTCATTCATTTCCACAGGTCTAGCATCTGCAGTCCACCCAGTGGATAATAAGCATTAAGTAGCAGGAGAGAATGGCAGTGAACAAGGGGTGAAGGCCCATCTGTTAGTGTCTGTTCCCACTCTGCAGATAAGGAGGCTGAGGCTGGGAGAGGTTAAGTTCTGGCAGGAGCCAATAGCAGGTCTGCATGGATATGAGTGAGTGGTGGGAAGAAGCCTGGGTTGTCTACCCTGGGTGTGGATGGAGGGACTTGGAGTCTCAGGCTGGGAAGTCTCGTCCTAAGGCACAATACCTATTTTCAGTGGAGAAGTGGCAGAGCTCCAGGAAGATTGGCCTGATCTGAAGCTACTGGGAAGCAGGATGGAGGCTCATTTGGGAATGTGTCTTATTTTTAAGCCATTGCTGTTTGATCAACAGTATGCATGTGTAAAAATCCTGCCACTCTGTCTGATTTTCTCAGTCTCTGGGAAAAGCCAAAGCTTGTTCACCCTGGGTGAGGTCTGAGTTAAAAAGGATTGTTGAAAGATTCAGGAACCATAAAGGATGGGTCCCCTGAGACTCCTCTGGGCTCTCTATGCAAATCTCGCCCATAGTGCTCCCCCAGCTGGTTGTGATGTCCCCTTTTGTGTGGCTGTCTCCTCCACTCAACCAGAAGCTCATTTATAATAGGACCATGCCACAGTTTTCTTTCTTTGGCAGTGCAAGACCGTGTGACCTGACATACAGTAGATTTTTTAGTTAGTACTTATTGAAAAAAAAATTGTGAATAGAAAATTGCTGATCACTAGATGCAAACATAGGAAAAAGTTAACTTTGAGTTCCTACTAGAGACCAGGTACTGGCAGGGTACCTAAGCAACAGAGGTAAATGAAAGGGGCCTGTGACTTCCAGGAATTCATGAGAGAGGAGACTGATACACATGTGGGCAATGAAAACAGTGTGCTAAGGACTAGGGCGGGGGGGGGTCCCCTAGGAGGGCCTACCCCAGTCTTCTGGCATTTACCAAACTGAAATCATATAATTATTTAATGACCTATGTTCTGTCTTCCCACAAGAATGAAATCTCCAAGAAGGGCTTTGTCTCACTCACTGCTTGACTCCAGCATATAGTAGATGCTCACTTATGAAATCTCAGAGTTGCCCCCGTGTAAGTTCAATGAATATCTGTGAATAAGAGCATGACTTGAAAAAACACAGAGAGCCGTGGGTGCATGACCCAATCCAGGAGTGGGGGCCAATCACCTTCTAAGAGGAACATGGTGTTCCAAAGTTTACCCCTCCTTCAGCATTTCCTCATTCATGACTTCCTCACAACCTAGGGAGGCCACACCCATTTTATGAATGAAGAAACAAAAAAGAAAGGTCAATCATCTGGCAGACCAAGGACTTGAGCCCACATCTTCCAAAGAAAGTCTTTCCACACACACTATTCTGCCAACACAGAAGAGGTCTCATGGTGAGACAGGATGACCCACTGGTCATGCTGCTCCTGAGGGACCAGTGACCATTATCATGGGCCTGAGTAAAGAGAACAGATGACCACATCACCACCACCATCATTTTCATGGCAATTAAGAAGTACTTATTGCCTTGTGATCTAAGTTCAATAAGTTCAATTACTGTTCTCAACTTATGGATGAGGAAACTGAGGTACTATTAGATAAACTCCTGAGATCATACTGGCAATAAGGACTCAAACCCACATAGCCTGATTTCAAAGCCTAAGAGATATCATCTTACCTGTTTATCTTCTCCTGCAACAGATCATACCCACCTAGTCCAGCTCTGGATGGTTGCTAAGAAGTTCACAGTTGCACACTCTTTATGTGCTCAACTTTATACTGTCCTAGGTGCTGTGTGAGAAAGCTACAAAGAAGTTCCCAAAGTCCCTGCCTTCAAGGAGTACCAATCCAGGAAGGAAGATGGACAAGCAATCATGGAAACTAAAATAGGCACAGAGGAGTGTGTTTGCAGGAGACAGCCATTCAAGTCACCTATTTTCATGAGATCCTCCCTTTATTTTTTCTTTTTCCCTCTCTAGCTTCCAATATGAGAGAAAACATATGACCCTTGACTTTCTGAGTTTGGTTTATTTCACTTAACATAATGTTCTCAAGCTCCATTCATTTTCTTGCAAATGACATAATTTCAACTTTGTCAATGGCTGAATAAAACTTCGTTGTGTATATTTACCACATTTTATTTATCCATTCATTTATTGGTGGACACCTAGGCTGGTTCCATAATTTGGCTATTGTGAATTGTCCTGCTATAAACATGGATATGCATGTATATCATTATAATATGCTCACTTCAATTCTTTAGGATAATTAGAAAAGAGTGGTGTGGCTGGTTTATTTGGTGGTTTCATCCCAAGTTTTTTTGAGGAACTTCTATACTGATTTCCATAGTGGTTAATTTACAATTCTTCCATCAATGTAAAAGTGTTCATCTTTTTCTACATCTTCTCCAGTATGCAGTATGTATTATTGTCTGTATATTCTTTTTTTTTTTTAATCAGGGATTGAACCCAGGGATGCTTAACCACTGAGTCACAACCCCAGCCCATTTTTATTTTTTATTCTGAAACAGGGTCTTGCTAAGTTGCTTAGGGGCTCCCTGAGTTGCTGAGGTTGACTTTGAACTTGCAATCCTCATGCCTCAGTGTCCTAAGCCACTGGAATTACAGACTTGTACCACCACACCAGGCTGCCTATATTATTTTTTAAAAATGTTTATTTTTTAGTTGTAGTTGGACTCAATATCTTTATTTATTTTTATGTGCTCGAACCCAGGGCCTCGCACATACTAGGCAAGCGCTCTACCACTGAGTCACAACCTCAGCCCAGGCTGTCTATATTCTTGATGGTTGCCATTCTAACCGGAGTGAGATGAAATCTCAGTGTAGTTTCACTTTCTGTTTCCCACATTGTTAAGAACATTGAACATTTTTTTTTCATATATTTTTTGGCCATTTGTATTTCTTCTATTGAAAAGTGTCTGTTTACTTCATTTGCTCATTTACTGATTAGATTATTTGGGGTTTTGGTGTAAGTTTTTTGAATTCTTTATACATCCTTAGTATTAATTCTGTCAGAAGAGTAGGTAGCAAAGATTTTTTTCCATTCTGTAGATTCCTTTCCTTATTCTTAATTCTTTATTTGCTGTGCAGAAGACCTTTAACTTGATGCTATCCCATATATTAATTCTTGGTATTATTTCTTGAGCTTTAGGAATTCTACTAAGAAAGTTGTTGCCTGTACCTATATGTTGGAGTCCTAATCCTAGATTTTCTCCTAAGAATTCCATAGTTTCTGTTCTAGTTGCTAGGTCTTTGATCCATTTCAATTTAACTTTTGTGCAAGGTGAAAGATAAGGATCTGGTCTCCTTTTTCTACATATAAATATCAGTTTTCCCAGCACCGTTTGTTTAAAAGACGGTCTTTTCTTCAAAATGTTTTTTGGCACCTTTGTCAAAAATCAGATGACTATCTGTGTGGGTTTGTTTCTTTGACTTCTACTCTGCTCCATTGGTCCATGTGTCTGTTTTTTTATGCCACTACCATGCAGATTTTGTTACCATAGCTCTGCTGTATAACTTGAAGTCAGATATTGTGATGCTTCCAGCATTGCTTTTTTGGCTTAGAATTGCTTTGGCTATTCTTGGTCTACTAATATTGCAAAAGCATTTTAGGACTGTTTCTTTAGTTCTGTAAAGAATGTCCTGGGTATTTTGATGAAGATTGCATTGAATGTGTATATTGTTTTTGGCAGGATGGCCATGTTAACAATAGCAATTCCTCTTTTCCATGAACATGGGATGTCTTTCCATTTTCTTGTGTGTTCTTCAATTTCTTCCTTCAGGGTTCAGTAGTTTTCATTGCAGGTTTTTCACCTCCTGGGTGAAATTTATTCCAAGGGTTCTTTTTCATTTTATTTTATTTTATTTTATTTTATTTTTTGAGACTAAAATGAGATTGTTTATCTGATTTCTTTATCAGCAGATTTATTACTGACATATAGGGAAGTTAATGATTTTTTTTATGTTGATTTTGTAAATTGGTATTTTGCTGAATTTGTTTACTACCTCTAGTAGTCTTCTGGTGGAACTTTGTGGATCTTCCAAGTATAGGATCATATCATCTGCAGTGATTATTTGACTTCTTCGTGTTTTTATCCTTTTTATTTCCTTCTCTTGTATAAGTTCTTTGGCTAGAATTTCTAGTACTATATACTATATTCAATAGGAATAGTGACAGTGAACATCCTTGTCTTATTCTGGATTTTAAAGAAAATGCTTTCAATTTTTCTTCTTTCATCATGATATCAGTTTTAGGTTTTTTTGTATGTAGCATTTATGATGTTGAAGAAGTTCTTTCTATCCCTAGTTTCTTCAATGTTTTAATCACAAGCGGGTACCCTGAACTTTATAAAAGGATTTCTCTCTATCTTTTGAAAAGAGTATGTAATTTTTGTACTTATTTCTGTTTATAAATTTGTGTATGTTAAACCATCCTTGAAATTCTGGAATAAAATCAATTTGGTTATATTGTGCAATCTGCTTAATATGATTTGCTAATATTTTCTGAGAGTGTTTTTATTTAAGTTCATCAAGGATATTTGTCTTAGTTTTCTTTCCTTGATATGTCCTTATCTAGTTTTGGTATCAGGGTGATACTTGCTTTATAGAATGCATTTGGAAGGGTTTGTCTCCTTCTATTTCATGTAATAATTTGAGGAGCATTGGCATTAGTTCTTCTTTAAAGGTCTAGTACAATTCAGCTAAGAAATTGTCTAGTCCTGAGCTTTACTTTTTTGGAAATTTTTTTAAAATTAATGCTTGTATCTCATTGCTCATTACTGGTCTGTGTAGGTTTCCTATGTCCTCTCAATTCAATTTTGTCAGGTTTTATGTAGACACCACTTCTTGATAGCAAGAAAAGCCAAGTCACAAAAACTAAGCAGCATGCATAATGATGGGATGGATTGGGAGTAGTTTATTAGAAGACCATTTTTGTGAAAAGCCAAGCAAAAAAATAACTGTTGTTTAACCTAGGAGATGGAAGAATAAATGGAAAAAATAATCTGAATATATCAGAGACATATGCAGAAGATTATTGTGAGAGAGAAAAAAGGATTCAGGGTACCTTCCAGGATTTTAGCCAGCATAACTAGGCAGATGTTTCCTCATATCAATGAAGGAAACCAAAAGGAGAAGCAAGTTTGGGAAATATAAATACAGTTCAGATGAGTTCCCAGGGGTCCAAGAGTGTGTCACCTTCCTTTCTTGAAGAAGCTCTTCACCCAACCCTCTCTCTGCTCTGACCATGTTTTCCAAGTAGAAGGTGAAATCACTTATATGACCCTGCTTTCCTAGCAGTAGTGATTGACCAGGTGTTGGTGTCTGGTCTGATCCAGACAGGGCTAATAAGAGTGCCCCGATCCATATCCATTGCCAAACATGTCTACTTCATACTGCTGTGTTGGTTGTGCTCTGGACAAGCCGGTCTGGTAGGGAAGAGTGGTGATTAGAATTCAGCCCATGTTCTGCAGGACAAGCTATGCATCTGTGGAGCTGCAGATACCCAAAGGATGGCACTTTTTCATATTTCACAGAGGTGCTCTGTGCTGCCAGTCCCTGGGGACTGTTCCAGGGATGGGTCCATGTGCCACATAAGGTAACTTTAGGTAAGCTGGATTCTCCTGGAATTTATCCTATTGAAGTACATGGGAAAATGAATGTTTTACTCAGGTCCTAAAATTGTATAGATAGGAGTTTGTAGCTATCCCTGTCCATGTGGATATGGAGGAAACAACTGAGAAATAATGAAATGGTACATCAATGGACTCAGGAGAGGGAGATGAAAGAGAAAAAGAGCTGTCAGAATCAGAGCTCCCTGTTTCAACCAACCCTATCCTTCTTGGGACTTGGAAGTTGGGTTTCTCCATTAATTCTGTGATTGTCCCTGTATTCTTCTGATTTAATTTCCCCTCTTTTGCTTAAGTTGATTTGTTGCTCCTTGTAACCAATGCAACCAGTCTTAAACAGAGAAGTTCAAGTGTTCATATTTGTAGAAGAGAGAATGGGATGAAAGATAGATCAGAGGCTAAACTGAAAGGATGCAGTGGACAATTTCATGAGTCACATGAGAGAGGGGTGTCCTAGGAGTTCCAGGCTCTTAGCTTCAGAGACTGGAAAGAGGGGGTGGTGTCTTTGACAGAAGTAGGCAATCCAGAAAATATTGGACTAGAGGAAAGGAAAATGCATTTTTCCATTTATTGGTTTATTCACCAAACTGCATCGGACACTGAGGACTGAGCAGTGGATGAGTTCATATTTGGATAAAGTCTGTGGGGCCTTATTGACTGATGTACCTACTCTGAGCCAGGCACTGGATATAGAGTGTACACAAGTCTAGCGGTGATATCTGCAAGAAGCTGGGAGGAGTGAGCTGGCATTTTGGTTGTAACTATCATCCCCATGGAGATAATTTTGGAAGTGATGGGAGAGAAAGCATGGAGAAATCTAGTTCCACAGCCCTGTCCTTCAGGCCTCGGCTTCATCCATGGACTAGAGAACAGTGTTGCTTGGGTCTATGTGACTGAGAGGCAGATGCAGAGAGAACATGGCTTTAGAGGCCCAGTCAGGAGCCAGCCCAGCCTTACTTCTTGGCCCCACCAGGTAGCGGTGTGCATGACCTTGAAAGAGCTGGAGCCTCTCTTTCCTGGGCTACAGAATGGGGATGTGAATGTTTATCCCAGTATTAAGTTTAAGAAAGCATGCTTGTGGAAGTTCATCCCTTCAACCACAAATAGGTATTGGACACCTACATGCCCCAAGTTCTAGAGTAAAGGATTCGAATGGGAGCCAGTAAAAGAGCCCTCATCTGAGAAGGATACAGAACTGTTTCTGGCTTCCATAGCTGGGTTCTGACTCCTTTCAAGCATCCCAGGTCTCTGCCCACCACCCATCAATACCAGTCTGCCCCTTGCCTAGACCTTGTGAAAAGCAATATTTTGTTGTGTTTTGTTCTCTTTTTTTTTATGATTAGTAAAGAAAGAGAAAAGCGTGTGTGAGCTGTCCTCTGGAGAGCTGGTTTCCAGAGAGGCAGAAAAAGGGCCCACGTGAACCAAGCTGTTCTTGGCAGCCACCTCCGTGCGCCTCACAGCCAGAGGCTTAAAGCTTTATTTGTGGTTTGGGTTACAAGCAAGGGCGAAAACCCCAGAAAGGAGAGGGGGGAGGAGAAAACATTTGAAAAGTTGAGAAAATTACCCTGCGTTCTCAAGTGCAGGTAATTTGTCTAAACACCTGAACTCTGTAGAATCCTAGTGGTCTGACTGTGGCTTTAGACCAGGGCTCTTTGGCTGGGTGTCAAGCCTGGGGGACTTTTTTTTTTTCATACATTAAGCAAAAATACAAAATCACCTTTTACAAGATATTAATGAGTACCTTTACTGCTTCAATGGTAACATTGTTGGAGGTTTTGAAAAAAAAAATACAGGTTCAGGTTTAGGGGTGGTTTTGTTTTGAAGGTTGCTATATAAAGCACTTTGGTCATGGAATGGCACATTTGGGTGTTGAGTCCCAGGACCCCAAGTGAAGGATCCAAACCATTTTAGAAATAGAAGAGTCCTCTAAGGGCTCCAAGTCCAACCCCTCCTCACCTGGATGATACAAACAAAGCACAGAAAAAAGTAAAATATGTGCAAAGCAACACATCATGCTCATAGTAGAAACAAGTCTGGACCCAGGACTCAGGTCTTGGAAGATTACTCCAGCAGCCTTTGAGGCAACCCAGAGGTGACATTTCCCCTCAGAAACTATGACTAGACTCCCCCCCATGTTGACATTTCTGCAGCAGTGACTTTGAAAGCTGCCTTTTATAGCCCTGGCTTTAGAAGGGCAAACACTGTTATCAGTAAAACAACACAGGTGCCTCATAGAATTGGATCCAGGTGGAGCCAGGCAGGAAGCAAGACCCCCACACATAGGCAGACATCACCCCATCACCTGTCTGGGTTGGAAGGGTGCAAAGAACTTCCTAGGGAATAGGAGGAGAGGCGACTATGTTGGTGAAGGGCTTGGCTTTGGGGCCAGACAAGAAGGTTCAATCCCAGAGATCTACTTGCAAATCTCAATGAGCTCCCTGGTTGGGTCTGAGTTTCCTTAGCTATGAACCAGGCAAAGAGAGAGCTCAGTCACATAAGTCACATTTCAAGTGATCAATACTCTCATAAGGCTAGTGGCTATTGTATTGGACAGTGCCAATCTAGAATTTTCACAGAAAATCTTGCTGGACAATGCTCTTGAGGGTTCTGGGCTCCTGACATTGGTTCTAGATTTCGCCAACTGCAGCCACCTGGAAACAGAGGACTGGTCAGTCCAGTTCAGCCCTAAGGGCTCAGCTCTGACATCTAGGACTCCTACCTGTCCCCTCTGCCTCGGTCTGAGCAATACTACAGGATTTGGCTTCAAAGTTGGAGAATGACTGAGTGCTCTCCTGAGGCTTCCCTTAGCAGAATCCCAGGGCAGGAGGACATGTCGGGTGAGGGGCAAGAGGCTGGGCAATGCCTCACATGAATGTTGGTTTTCAGAGTCTGGAAGACTTGGATGTAAGTTCTGGTTTAGCCACTCAAGTATTAGTGATTCATTAAACCTCTCTGAGCTTCAGTTTTCAAATCAGAGCTTTCCCTAACTTCAAGTCACATACTTCAGGGATCATGAAAGTAGAAACACTGTGATCTGGAAGAATGAGAAACTTCTAAAAGTAAGGATTTGGCTTCTTCCTTCCTCTGCCTCTTTCTTCACTAAAAAGGGGATTTAGATGGAGGCAGGTGGCCTCCATCTATAAAGAGGTTGTATTGTTTGAAAGCATTCTTCAGAAGTCTGCAGGTTAGAAGAACCTCGTATCCCAGAGACAGGAAGAAATAAGGGAGCAGGAGAGAAAGGAAAAATATTCTTCAAACACCTATTATATTCTAGATACGATGGCAGTCATTTTCAGACATGCGGAGATGATGATCACGGTGGCAAAGTTTCTTAAAGTACTTATTGTGTGTTAGGTATAGTTCCAAGTGCTTTGGATATATGATTCCTCTTTACAGATGAAGAAACTGAGGCACTGCAAAGTTAACGTCCGTCTCCAAGGTCACTCTAAACTAAGATTTAAATGCCAGCAGTCAGATTGCGTGCACAACCACCCCTGCACTGAAAAGGCAGAGCCAGCCCTTAACCCCACACCCCAGCTCCAGAAAGGCAAAGTCACCTTCGTTATTTGACACACTATGCTCCTAGTGATACATTAGCTCTTCCAGCCACTACCACCACTCTGCTGACTCACAGCTCTCTCATGGCCCACTTTCCTATCTGCTGTCCTTTCTTCTACATGGCCTGATTTCTCAAGGCCTAAGTCACATGACACTGGCACTCCAAAGGGCTTCCCTCAGTGGTTACCTTAGCTGATCCACACCTTCTAAGTGTTATCTCTTCAAAGCCCCTGAAGGTAGCAGGATCCAGGGGTGGCAGGGAATGCCTTCTGATCCCCCCCCCACCCCGCCCCGCCCCAGGAGAACCACAATCAGAGGGCTTTTACATAAAGCCAGATCTGATCCACAAGGGCCTGGAAAACACCCTTCCCAGGAGCAATTGCTGTGGCTGCCTTGACTGAGGCTCAGTTTCAGAAGAGTTTGGAAGCTACAATTCGGCCACACAAAGCATTCATTTTCACACCGTGGTTTGTAGTTTGGTCTTTGAAGACAGATAGGCCTAGATTCAAAACCCGCTCACCAGCTTTGTGACTTCAGACCAAGTCCCAACTTCCTGAGGCCTCAGTTTCTCTCTGGGAACCTGGAGCCCCTATGGGATTGACTTCATGGTGATGGCGAGTAGGTGAGAGAGAAGGCGGAAGTGAACCGCTGACCCTGGCCTTGGCGCAGAGTGAGGGCTCAGCATTGGCTGTAGTTGCTTCAGGGCTGTGTTCTCCCAGTCAAGCATTTGTTTGGCCAATGTTCAAGAGTCTGCCAGGGCAGCTGGGCACCACAGCGGAGAGAACCCAGACACACACAACAGCCAGCGCGCAGGATGGGGCTCTGGTGGGTGCAGAGGTCTCTGGCCCAGCCAAGTGCTTCCCAGGGATTTGCTGTGGTTCTGCATTTGGACCACAGGGTTCCCCACGGTTCATTCCCCCATTCCTAACACACACACCATCTCCTCAGCCGTTTCTGAGTTTGAATCTTTTCAGATCACTCTCCAGGTGACCTTGGGCAAATCCCACAACTCATCTCAGCCGTGGCACGTTTCCTATAAAACAGATAAGGATACACCAGGCCAAGCCCTTGTAGTCGATGAGCTGATAACGAATGTGAATGGCCCAGCCAAGCCTGGCGTGTGGCGGATGCTCTGTAACTTCTAACTGCATTCCCCACACCCTAGGCCACCAGCCATCCCTCTGTTGCTATGTGCCAAGCTTGGGCTGGATACTGGGGGGTCAGACGTTTTAGGGAATTTCAAGTTTAGTGGGGAAAATAAACATTTGAGCCATTATAGCTGACAGAGAAGGCTAAGGGCTGCGATGGAAACATGTATAAAAGGTTAAGAAACACCAGGAAGGGCACGTCACTTTGCCAGGTTGCCTCCGTTTTCCTTTTCTGTCAACTGGTTACTACCTCACGTGAGATGACTCAAGCCAGTACTACTAGTGAGTTTAGTTCTATGCTGAGTGTTTCCACTTAGACTTGTTTCCCATGAGAACTTTGTCCCCTTGACGGACGGCTTCTTTTCCATTCATTCCTCTGTTCCCAGAACATTGGCAAAGAACAGGAGTCCAATCGACATCAGTTGAGTCAACGGACAAGAAAATTTATTATCTAATTTCATTCCCCTCAGAGCCTAGAGAGGTATTCCCATTTGATGGAAGGAGAGAGAGAGAGAGAGAGAGAGAGAGAGAGAGAGAGAGAGAGAGAGAGAAAAGACAAGTACCAAGTTCATTGAGGTATTTGGCAATCAATGACCCAGCCAGATTGTCAGACCCATTACGGTGACTTTCTGTTAGATCACACAAGCTCAGGCCATTCTGGTTCAGGTGGGGTGACACTCTAGGACTGCACATGACTCATACCTCCCTGTGGGTCCTTGAACTAATGCATTAGTCTCCCACACTGAGTCACAGCTAGGGTGAACTTCAGACCTGAGGCAGGAGCACCTGTTGGACAGGTGTGCCCAGGCATCCCTGAGGCCAGCCTAGACACAGTCTGGGGAAATCCTTTGGGAAGGGCAGTGGGGCAAAGGGGACATGCCTAGTATAGGGATGTCACTCTGGGTCCACTCCTCACCCCCTCAAGAGTGTCACAGGACAATGTCTGTCCAGTCACTGTATCTGCTGGGCTCTAAGTCAGAGGCATACCATCTCCACCCCCTAGTGTCTGCACTCTAATTGTCAGTCCTGGTCATCTTTGGTCTTGACTTTAGGCTCCCAGCCTCCACTCTATGAATGTGCCTTCTAAGGAAGTTGAGAATTTGCCAGTCACAAATGGCAGCAAGTCCCATGGTGGAGTACACATTAGAAGGAGAGATCACATGGCGAGACAAAGAGCCAGAGAAGGAAGGGGCCAGGCTTACTCTTTTAACAAGTCCTCTTGTGGGAATGAACTGGAGTTCCATGAGTACTATGTTAACCGTTTCCAAGAGTAGCATCCCCAAGGACCTAAACCTCTCCCCACCTCTTATAGATTCCACACCATCCCTCAACATCACCACACTGGGGACCAAGCTTCCAACACAGAATCCCCAGGGAAAAATCACTTCCAAACCCTAGTAGTGGTATTATGAGGATTACGGTCAGCTGTGCATGACAGAAAACTCACCATAACCCTGAAGCTTACTTCTCTCATACATAACAGAAGACCAGAGGGAGGTGATCTTGGGCTAAACTGCATCTATGGTGGCAGAGGCACAGACTGCTTCTCAGATGCTGCCCTGCCATCCTCAATGAGTTTTCCATCTTCTGGCTCCCTCTGGCAAGGAGGAGGAAGGACAGGACAAAGAGAATGTCCCCTGCATGTAGGAACACATCCCAGAGGTTGCGCATACCACTTCCGCTCTCATCCCCTGGACAAGAACTTAGTTATAGAGCAACACCCAGTTGTAATGGAGACCAACATGGTGGACTTCATTTCTAACAGCCACTTGCTCTGCTAAAAAGCAGGGGTTCTGTTGTTAAGGAGGCTACAGATATGATTTGTTTTCAGATTGCATCTGCTCTGCTGTCTAAAACAGATTCACAACTAGATAAGTCTCATTTCTGACACCTCTTGGGCCCTCTGAGAGGATATCAATACATGCAGAGGGAAGACAATTAACTCTTCGTTAGAGACCCAATTTCCAAACCAAATCCTTCATGAGCTTTCTCTCTGGGAAGGTCCAGCTGTGTGATCCTGTGCAAACGAATAACTCTCTCTGAGTCATGTGACCTTAGGAAAGTCATTTTACTGCTGTAATCTGATTCTCCATTAGCTAAATGGTGATAAGAATAATATCAACCTTAGGTTATTGGGCAGCTTTTGTAGCATTATGATAAATGCGAAAAAAATAATTTTGATAATACATTTTGTGTAAACCAATATATTCAAAATCCTGTCTCAGCATGTAATCAATTGAAGTTGCTAATCAGATATTTTACATTCTGTTTTTCATAGGAAGGTTTTGGGATTCAGTGTGTGTGTTATAGCGTATCTCGGTTCCAACTAGTCAGTATCATACAATAGCCACTGGAGGCTACAGATTTAGGCCAGGCAGGTTGAGACTAATATAAGTACCCTTGCTGGGTGCTCCCATAGCAGCCCTGCACTTGCAAATGAAGAAGCAATTCTTTCTGTGGTAAGTGTCTGTTCACTTAGCTTATCCACAAGCAATTCCCATGAGGGGATAGAATAAATGTCACCCCCAAACCCTAACATAGTACCTGGCACAGAGCAGGCACTCAATAAATGCTTGTTAAACAAATATTATTCATTTCTCTATCCCCAGTGCTCAGCCCAGTGCCTGACCCTCAGTAGGCATTTAATAAAGACTTAACTAAATTAATGAAGCAATGACCCAGTGTTTTAATGGTAAGTGAATTTGCAATTTGACAGCAGGTGAAAACCAGGCAGTTTATTGCAGAGGAGACAATGGTACCTTTCTAACCCTCCAAGTAACACCTGCCATTAAGTCCAATTTCCTTCACCGCCTCCTCTCTCCCAAACAGAACTGGAGCCAAACTCTCAGGTCATGGGCCTTCGCATTCTGGTGAAATCGAACAATGCCTGACTGCAATGATAAGCAAGCATATTGAGTTCCCATGAACAAATAAAATGAACCTCCAATTTTTCCATTTCACTATATGTTTTTTTCTGACAGGTTGACTCAGTGCAGGGAAAGGGGAGAGGCTCCATAAAGTTTCCAGCTCTGGTCCCCCTCAATATGGAGAACTTTACAGTAATACCAATAGTATCATAATAATCAGATACTCAATGCCCGCTCACCCCTTCCCAAATTGATATGATCTGAAGCAATTCTTCTGTTGCCTTCCATGACCATTCATCATCTCTTCTCACCTGCAAGATGACAGGGATGGCATAGAGATGTTGTCCATACTGCTGTGAGGACCCTGGGGACAGGCCCCTCATGCCCAGTGCCCCATAACCTGGCACGGTTCTCCTGAACAATACTCACAAAGTGACACTGAGCATCATTTTTGTCTTGACAAGCAGCCAGAGACTGGGTGATTTTCTTAGAGTCCTGTGGAGCTTCCCACCCGCCCCTCCTTGTGGACAACTGAAACACAAACACTCTTTAGAAAGCGCTGGGCCGAGTCATCTCTTTGGAGCTGGTCACAAAGGCTTCATTCAGCTGCAGCTACAGCAGCCTGACGGGCAGGGGCCTTGTCCCAAACATTCTTGATGGGGCTTCTGGGGGGAAGGTGTTACCAGCCTCCAAATATTTGTTGCTCTGTTTCCATAGCAACCACAGTGGCCATGGCAAAACCCCTGAAACTGCACATGGAAATGGGAGGTGCTGCAAAGTGAAGCCCAATGGGGGAGGAGGCCTTCTCTAGGCCCTTTCCCTCCCCACAAACTGAAGATTTTTCCAGGCTCCTTTCAAAGGGTGTTAAGGAGAAGCTGTTATACTGGCTTCATGCAGACGACTACGGCTGCTCTGATGGAAAAGGAATGTGCAAGACTGTACCAACTGGCCTCGATAGGTTTTAGGAAACTTAAACCTAATTGGGCAGCCTGCTTATTGTCTACAGAGCTCTTTCAGCCTGGTGTACTGACTCTGGTTCTGGCACAAGACAGTGCCAGTAACACCACCCACTACCTGTGCAACATTGGGAAAGTCATGTACTGTCACTAAGCCCCTTCTGCTGAAATTGAGTTCAATTTAATAAAAAAAAAAAAAAAAAAAAAAAACCAACTATGGCTGCCTACTCTGAGCTAGATGCTGGGGTTTGCAAGCTGAAAACACCAGCTTCTTGCCCTCAGGAGCTCATAGAGCCTACTGGAAGAATTGTATTGAATAGAGGGGCCATATACCCTGTGCTCACTCTCTGGAATCCATTGGTATTGGTTGTACAATAAAAGCTTATTTCCCTCACTCTTCAAACTGGATTATGCCAAAGAAAGCCCTGAGATGAGCAAGAGCCCAGGTACTTTTACAACATTCTTCTTGTAATCAGGATAAATTTACCAATTTGGACATGACTGGAAGGGACTGATCTTTTAATAATTTTGTCCATCTGTCTTTGTGAAAACAGGCTTCCCCAGTCCCTATCCTATTGGACTTCATCATCCTCTGATTTGGGGAGGACAAGAATGGCTATGTCCACTCCAGATTGAAGGTGGTCAAGCATAAGGTGAAATGGGTTTCCCAGGCCACAGAGGGAATTACAGGGAGAGCTGGATTCAAACACATTTTCCAATTTATTCTTTCAGCAAATATTTCTGGAGCAGCTTCTAGGCACCATAATTTTTCTAGACACTGGAGTTAGAGGCAGTAAACGAACCAATTTGTCCAAGGGAGCATAAGGTCTAGAAAGAAGGAAGTAGACTAACAAACACATAAAAAAATTATACTGTTTCTGGAAGTAGCGAGCATTTTGAGGAAAGTTATCAGAGTGCAGAGAACAGTGGTATGGAATACTATGGTATATAGTCACCTGGGAAGTGCTTGCCAAAGAGACCCAAGAGAATCAAGGAACTGACCACGGGTTGCTGTGGTGGGCAAGCACAGGTAAGAGGGACAGCAATGGGTAAGGTCCGAGGTAGGGGTGTGTTGGTTTGGTACGGAACATTAAGAAGGCCAACACTGCTAGAGCAGAGAGAAGAATCTGGAGATTGGCAGAAGATAAGCCAAGCTCATGAAGACCCCGGAGTGGGTGGAACAAATGTTGTATTTTATCCTGAGTGAGATGGGAGTCATTGGAAGGCTGTGGGCAAAGAAGTGGCTGTGATGTGACCTAGCATGTTAAAAAAAAATCCTTCTGCCTCCCACATGAACAACAGTCTGGAGAGCAGCAAAGATGAAAATGGGGACAAGGGAGGAGGCTATTATGACAATCCAGGCAAGAATGAGGGTGTCCTCAAGAGGATGGAACCCCCGAGGCAATGAGGAGTGTGACTCTGGAACTCTTTCTCAGGAAGAGGCTACAAGATTTGCTGATGGTAGAAGGTGGGGCAGGAACAAGAAGAGTAAATGGTGACTCTGGAGCTGAGAAACAAAGAATGAAGCTGCCACTTTCAGAGGTGGGAAATTCTGGGGGAGGAACCGAGTAGGGGGTGAAAATGAAGATTTTTTTTTTTGTTTTAAATATATTATATTTAAGTTGCATGCTGGAGATTCCACGGAGAAGCCAGGAAGTTGGAGAGAAACAACTTGGAGATATTCCTTTGTCATTCTTCAGAACCCATATTATTTAAATCCACAAGCTGGGTTGAAATCCCCAGGGAAGGGAGTGGACATGCAGAAGACACCAGTCCCTGGACCATTCCAATGACTAAAGTTAGTAAGAGAAAGAGGATCCAGGAGGGGCCTCTTAAGGTAGGAAGAAGACCTAGAAGATCCTTCCAAAAAGTCAAATGAAGAGTGTGCTTTAAGATAAGAGTGATCCAGAAGGTCTCAGCAGGGCTAGGTAAGGGTGAAGGCTGAAAACCAAACTTCAGAGTGGGCCAAGTGTGGTCCTTTGTGTCCTTGGCAACATCTGTCTCATTGAAGTGGTGGGGACACACACCTGATGAAGGAGTACAAGAGAGAAGGTGAAGTGAGAAAGTGGAGACTATAATATGCTGCACTCTTTGGGGGGCGGGGGTGTGCTTCTCTGTAAAGAGGAACAGAAAAATGAGAAGAACATGGGATCCACCCAGAGTTCACCTTTCATGATGACTGACATCCTAGCATGTTTGTGTGCTGATGGGAATGGTCTGCAATAGAGGGCTAAATTGATGAGGCAGGGGAGAGGAGACCTTGAATCAGAGCAATTGCCCTTAAGAATATGAGAGAGATGGGTTTGATTTCAATCTCTGGGGTGTCTTTTACTGTACCGATATAGCCACACATTAACAAAATCAGACATCTGGAAATAATTTTAAATGCAAACATTTATTTCAATTACATAAAGTAAGTTTACTCAGTGGTAGCAAAAATTTGTCCAATGGGTCTGAGAAGTTACCTTAGTGAACACGAGTTGGTAACGGTAACCCCCTCCTGCTAATTCCCCAGCATGGGTACACCCTCAAATAACAGGCTACCTGTATGGTAGGCTTCCACAGCAGGTAAAAACCCACGGGCAGAGACTGAGTTCTGTTCCTTTCCCCAGCCCTTTCTTAGCAAATATCAGCATATGGATCCTTACAAACCATTTGAGAAAGGAAAGAGAAAAGGGAATAAAAAGAAAGAAGGTAAGAACTGGACCTACTGAAGCAAGAACCATTCAAATGAAGCAAGAACCTGACACTATTTTGCAAAAATTTCTTCCTAACAGTTGAATGAGAAAACAGGTTTTTTCCTTTTCTTTTTCATTTATGAAAGACAAAGGGAAAGAAAGAAGGAAAGAAATGGAGGTGGACTGAGTGTCCACAGTGGATTCAGTCCTCTGCTAAGAAGGTCACAGTGAGTTACCTCTTTTACAGTCAACCAACCCAATTAAGAAAAAGCTTCATTCTGCACACTGAGTCACCAGTACTGTCTTTAGGTTAAATTAGCACATAATGTAACATAACTGTCATCTAATGGAACAGAATGCCTCAGATAAGAGTGAGTTTCCTCTCAATGGAGTTACATAAGCAGAATCCAGGTAGTATCTATGGGGAACCTTGGCAAATAATGTTTATCAGACCTTACACCTTATGTTCCTGTATGATCCTGGGATTCAATGAGTTCTAATTATATCATTCCAGAGCTGTATAATAGATACCTTGAGGTTTCACATCATCAAAATATAAGTATATATGATATGACTAAAGAAAGCATAGTATTTGAACATGCTGGTGCTGAAGTCAGACTGCCATGGACAAATTATGGTTCTGCTATGAACAAACCCATACTATGTGACTCAGTTTCCTCATCTGCAAGATGAGAATAGCATCAAGATATACTCACTCTAAAAATCCATTTAATATTTTTGAAATAGCACCTGGCACATAGTAAGTGCTCAGTAAATGTTAGCTATTATTTATTCAGTTCAATCAACGCTTATGGGACCCTGGGACCCATGGGTATCTGCTTTGGCTCACTGTTACACATTACACCAGAGTTGATTCCAACTAGAAAGATTGGGCTCAGCAGACAGAAGCCCTTGGGGACTGAGTTACTTTGATGGGGTACCAGCAATCCCAGCCAAACTAGTCCCCTTCTTGCTCCATCTGCCCTAGCCGGGCAATGTGCAAAAATGTTTATGGCGACCTCATTTGTTTTCCTTTCTGTTCCTGCTGCCTTCCAAAGGCCAGGAACTGCTGAAATTAAACCAAAGCAGGGGCCAGGGGAGCAGACGGGGCCTGGGCCAGGGCCAGGAGTAATGAAGTGGAAAATGTTCACACTACAGGCAGCATTACAATGCACCTGTACAAATAGAAGGAGACCTGCCCACCCCCCTCCTCCTGGGCCCACTGCCTCTCTGACTTCTCTTTATGGCTCCACTCCCTGCCTTGCCTGATCAATGTTTCAGTCTACAGTGAAGATAAGGAACAAAGACCTCCAGAGTAAAGTAGTTAGAGAAGGGACAGAATGGGAGGGAAGTGAAAAAACTGTTACCCTTAGCCCAAAAGCTTCTTGAAAGTTCTGGTAACTTCTCTGAAGGGCCAGATGCCTAAAATAAGAGACAATGCAGCACAGTTAATGAGTGTCAACTAAGTGCCAAGATTGGAACAAGTTACTTTCATATACCTTTGCTCATTTAACCCATCCAGGATGGTTTTGCTCCATTTCAATGACAGGGAGACAAAGCTAGTGAGCATTGGAATCAAAGTGTAGGTCCAGGTATCATTATTCCTCTTTTGCAATGTGGTGACCATTCAGACCAGAGTGTTGCCTGACTTTCAAACCCATGCAGCTATTGAGTGAGAAGCCAGCAAACCCAGGCTCTCAGGGTGGTGCTCACTATTGCACTCGCAGTAGTTAAGATACTTTAGGGGCATATAGCCCAGGCTCTCATGGGTCAGCTGGCGCAGTGAAGATGAGGAGCATAGAAGAGAGACCTGGGGCCACTGCTACCATGATGGAAGATGGAAGGTGGATCAACACCATATAGTTTTTGAGGCAGCATGACTCTGGATGAGTCGCCCAATCTCACTGGGGCTGTTTCTCCATCTCTTAGGGGGCATTGCACGAGTACAATGGAGACAGTGTTTATAAAGCCCAACGTTCTGTTGCTTTTCACCTCTCTCAGGCCCCACCTACTTCACACTCAACTCTTATAGTTGATACAACCAGAAGCTTCCTCACCACCATGGGAGAGGGCATGAAAGGTCAAAAGTCAAAGTCATTGCAGCTAACATATGCCATGGAGCTTATCTCTTATCACTGTCTTCTCCATCCGTGATTAGGAGCAGGAAGACAGCAAACAGATGTAAAGATGCATGTCATATAGAGTCTGACTCACAGTAGGCCCTCAGTAATTGCTAGCACCCTTGGCAAACTGAGTTCTCAGCAAGCCAAAACATATACTGCCTTACAACCCTCCCGTCTATAGGGTTATATAGCTCATAGTAAATGCGGATGAATGGCTGGCTTTTGAGTCTGTCACGCACCTTGAGAGCATCTTCCATTGTGTCCTCTTGATCCCATTCTAATGGCTCCGTCAATATTCAGCACCAAGCTCAGGTCTGTTTAAAGCCAGGTGCTTCATGCACAAGTCTAGGAATCAATTGGACTCCCACAAGTACTTTATTGCTTCAGAGAGCTCAGGGTCTAAGGTGAGGCAGAACATCAGGGTGTAAGGGTAGGGCAGGAGAAGGATGCTCAGCTCAGGGTAGCCAGCAAGTAGAGAGAAAGCAAAAAAAGAGACAGAGGGAGGAAAGGGCCATCCCCAAGCATACTTCCCCAGGGACCTGCTTCCTCTCACCATAATCAGTCTGCTTAGTTTCTAGCTCCTCCCGCTAGTTCACTAAAATTATTAATCCATAAAATGGATTCATTCACTGATCTGAGTAGAGACCTCATGATCCAATCACACCCCAAAGTTCTACCTCTGGATATTTTTGGGTTGAGACCAAGTTTTTAAGTACATGAGCCTTTGGGTAAGGCAGAACATCATGGTATAAGAGTGGGGCAGAAGAATCAGGCACTTAATTCAACATTCCTCATGGTTCTTTGTTGTTGACATTAATGTTGTTGTTATGAATTTTTATAGCCATTGTTTTAATCAGGGAAAAAGTCTAAAGTTTGCAATATATAAAAATCAGAATTGCCATGTTTTTGTCAACTGCTGTGTACTTACTCTGCTTTTTCCTGTTTAATAAACTTGCCTTGATCTTTAACTATGTGCCAGATAAGCAGCATAAGGAACTCACTGCCCCCGGAGAAGCAGATATTGAAATAAAAAGTTTAATACATTGTGATCCTGAAATAATGAAAACACATACTGGCAGCAGAGAGGATCTAATTCCAAGAATGAAGAGTCAGTCTATCCAATGTCCTAAAGTTGGTCAGCTATGTGGGGTTTGAGTTTCAACATGGAATCCTCCACCAACAGAAAAACAAAACAAAACAAAACAAAAAAAAAACATATGGTCCTGGCTACTTCCCTGAGCACCCATGGCCTGCACCACCAGAGTTAAAAAGATCCAACAGATGGGTTGTTTCCCTCCATTTAGGAATCAGTTTTATCCCTATAATGAGCAATTAATCAGACAGTATCTGGTGTTATTATTTAATGGTTCCACATGAAGATTGTATATAGCAAGAGCTCCATAAATGTCTGTTGACTCATCTGAGCTGCACAGTGAGGTCTATTCCTGCACATAGAAGACTGCTGCTTCTTAAGACAGGAGGCAGATCTTAATAATTTCCATTTCCACATTTGCATTATAATTGCCACATCCCTCCAGCAGCCAGATCCTACTTGTCCATTATTAGACAAGTTATTGTTTGGATTTGGAATGTCCCCAAAGGCTCATGTCCTTAAAACTTGGTCCCAACACAGCAATATCCAGAGGTGGAACTTTGGGATGTGATTGGATCATGAGGTCTCTACTCAGATCAGTGAATGAATCCATTTAATAATTTCAGTGAACTAGTGGGAGGAGGTAGAAACTAGGAAGACTGAGTATGGTGGGAGGAAGCAGGTCACTGGGGAAATATCCTTGGGGATGGTAACTTGTCATTGGCCCTTTCTTCCCTCTGACTCCTTTTTGCTTTCTCTACTTGCTGGCTACCATGAGCTGAGCATCTTTCTCCTGCCCTACCCTTACACCCTGATGTTCTGCCTCACCTCAGGCCAATATCAATGAAGCTAGCTGACCATGAACTGAAACCTCTGAAACCATGAACCAAAATACACTTTTCCTCCTTTAGTTTATATCAGATCTTTTGGTCACAGCAATGAAAGCTGACTAACATATCTATCAAACTCAGATTGTAATCCTTTCCCCAGGATCAGCACTGGTCCCCAGGCCTGGCCACTATCTGTGCTCCCATTGCATTCCAAGCCTTCTCACCCCAGCACCCACTTTTTTATTTGTTCATCTCCCTTCCTAGGCTGATCTGAGAGTAGGGATTGGTCATCTATACTTTCCTTCATGTCTGGAACATAGTAGGTCTACAATACATCTGTGTTGAGTGAATGAACAAACGAGTGCCCTGTTTCCTCCAATAGGATTAGTAGGATGAGATTTTCCAAGTCAAGTTTACCATCCTGTGTGTGGGTAGGATGTTGGAGTAAACCAGGATGCTAGAAGAATATGAACACCAGAAGAGGAGGATAATGTCAAAGAGTAAAGGAAAAGAACTTCATATTCTGCAGT
Source organism: Urocitellus parryii (assembly GCF_045843805.1). NCBI lineage: Eukaryota > Metazoa > Chordata > Mammalia > Rodentia > Sciuridae > Urocitellus > Urocitellus parryii. Next base: position 41,343,192 of record NC_135541.1, on the reverse strand, counting down.
TTTCCCTCACCTTTGTGATTCTTCTGGAAATCTGAAAGTAACTCTTTAAGAAAAGCCCAGTGTGTAATTTCAAGAGTTCCCAGGCAGGCCAGGTGTTTCCTGTGAGGGGCTGGTCAATGCACTCTTCCTGGCCGGGCGTGATTCTATGGCCAGGACAATGCTCTGGGTTTAGATTACTGAGCCGCAATAACAGATTAACTTAGACTGGGTAATTTATAAATAATAGAAGTTTGTTTGCCTGGAGGCTAGGAAGTCCAAGGTCATTGGGCCACATCTGATGCTGGGTGCTAACATCACAGAGGCATTACATGGCAAGAGAGGACAAAAGAGGCAAACATTTCCATAACAAATCCACTTCTGTGCTAACTCACTAGTCCACCATGATGGCAGAATGCAAAGGTAGACTAAGCATCCAACACATGAACTTTGAGGAACACTTTCAAACCATAGCAAGAACAAGCTTCAAACTCCACCAAGAAAGGCAGCTACAAACCCCAGACCCAAATACTGGCTTGCCATGTCCCCCCCAACATCATGACCAAAAGTTGATATCTCTGGATCATTAGAATTTTTTTAGATTAAGTCATACCATAAAAACCAAAATGTTTCCAGTTTTCAGTGGGGAACCCATTCAATTCTGCTAATATTTAGTATGTTATACTTTGAGAGGAAAACAGACCTTGAGAATACTGCAGAAAAAGTCACAGGATGCTTACCTAAAATGAAGGGGAGTTCTCTGTTTGGAAATGGGACAATCACAGCCATGCTTTAAATAGAAGCAACCCCAAACTTGGGAACATTTGGATTTCAAAAACTGTGACACTCTCAAGAATCACTAAGTATACAGTGGGGGCCAGGGATGTCTAAGATGGCCCATAGTTGCACAATACAACGTCAGGCAAACAAATAACAAATAGCTACTGGTCATTGCTTGAACATAAGCATCCGTTATCAGGGAAAACACAAACATTATCAGGGAGTGACTACATGGAACAGCATGGAGAAAGATCCTTAGGCCACATTTGGATTCGGCTAGAAAGTGTGCAGGGATTGAGTAGAGATGTTTGACATGGATGTACAAATAAAGAAGAGCAGCACACCACACGTTTATTTGCCATCTCTGATATGGTTCCTAGAAATGATAAAAATGAGACCCAGAGTTGACTAGTAGTCAAAATTGGAAAGAGGATTTCTTTTAAAAAGGTTGTTATTGTGTAGACATCATTATGAGGCCATTTGGTGTTCTCTACTATGGAAAACTCCTCCCCAGTCATTCAGGTCTCCTCCAAGACTGCTTTGTCCTGCCCTCATTGGAAGACTTCCGTTTTCTATGTTCCCTTTAATTTATTCTGAGCACTCAACCATGATACCACCTTCTTATAACTCTTCACTAGTGACAATGAATTTCACAAGAAATATGAATATGTTTTATTCAATATCACACCTCTCGTAAGTGAGTACACTGTTCAATCCAAAGTAAGTGCTTCATAAGCATTTGTTGTATGCACAGATGACTGAGTGGATGAGTAATGTCATCTTGAAGCTTATCTTTAAGTTTTAGCACACTGTGATTTTATCTTTCTTAGAAAAAAAAAACAATCCAGTCGTTCTTGAGGCAGGTTTTTCCCAATCATATTCTATGAAATACGCCAGTTCATTAGAGAGCTATCATGCTGAATAATTGATAAGTAAACGGTAAAAAGTAATAAATACATAAATTTGGGGAAACTTTTTCTAAGATGTAATTCAGCACATATACTTTACCAGTGTATATATGTTGCTTATTATTCCCGCATATGATGTATGATGCTGCAATCCAAAAGAAGTGGGGAGGGCTGGGGTGGTAGCTCAGTAGTAGAGTGTTTGCCTACCATGTGTAAGGCACTGAGTTCACTTCTCAGAACCGTATATAAATAAATAAAGTAAAGGTCCATTGACAATCTAAAAAAATATTGAAAAAAAAAAGAAAGAAAGAAAGAAATGGGGAAAGCGCACACCCTACAGTAGAATGTCTCGTGGTCTCATGAGAGATTTTTGATTCATGAACCTAGAACATTCCATGATAAAATGATGAACAGACAGCTGTAACTAATTCATGGATACTGGGTTTGGGGGGATGATTATTAGTCTATATTACATATGTTTCTTACAAGAACATCATGTATTTTTATACTATTCAATATTTGCTGTGCATTAAACTATGAATCAAAATTGATCATTTTGATTCATTTTCATTCCTATTCACTTTAATCTGAATATACATTATACTTGTAAGTTTCTTTGGGTTTTCCATTTATATGCTGCTCCTTTTAGGTTTCTTAGATAAATAACTACTATCATTACGGAAGCATATCATAGAATGGCTCTGCCCCAATGTGCTGATTTCCTTGGGAAAATAGATTTGGAAGTGGAGGGAAGTGCAGACTGGAGTCATCAGTAATAAAATGGGGTTCCATAAAAGCTAAAATCTTAAAAGACAAGAGGATGGGCTGTAAAAACTACATGGACAAAGAGAAATGGGGTTACAGAAAATAAAACTTGGGTTAGATTTTAAAACAGAAACCCGTGTTTGTCCATATAAAATATAAGCACAAGAAATGTCATAGAAATCTTAAAGTAATAAAGATGGGACATAACAAGTCAGATAAATGTACAAAGAAAGCAAGAAAAATTAATTATTAGACAAAGCAGATTTTAAAAGGGGGAAAGGTAAAGATATCACTTCATATTGATCAAATTTATAATCTCAAATGAGGACAGAATGATAATAAACTCATTTAAATTACAATGCTGCAAACAACTTAAAAATAGAATTTCAATATTCCTCTCCATTCTAGTTAGGTAATTTATTAGGTCTAAGTAAGAAAATAGAATAAATAACATTTTGAATTTAAAAAACTTCTAATGAGCCCTCAACACCAAAAAAAGAATGATGGAAAATATAACCTATAAAGACTGAAGTTAATTTGAAAGCAGAAATAGAGAATACAGTGACATCACATATAAACCTAAAGACTGTTTTTTGAAGTAAAAATAAAACCTTTACAAACCTATTACAAGTTGATTCAAGAAAAAGGAAACAAATTAAAAATGCAGAAGGAATATAACATATAGAAGATAGAAATGATTAAAGAATGCTTTGCATAGCCATGTACCAATACTTTTTAAATTTTTTAATTATTTGGATAATTGAGTGAAAATGTGAATTAAAAAAATTGGTTCAACAAGAAATAGAAAGGATTAAATATAGCTATATTCAAAGCACAATTCAAGAAAATTGTTTTTAATATTACCCTCTCTCTCAACTTCACAATGTTCAAGCCTTATATGGTGAATTCCTTTGTACTCTAAGAAAAGAGATTTCCATGCTCTCTAAAGTTATCTATAATATGGATAAATATGAAAGGCTATCTCATTTATTTTATAAAACTATCTTAAATCCTTATGTTAAAATTTGATCAATAATTCCAAAAAAGATAACTATAGCTCAGCTTAACATATTACTGTTTGTAAAAATTCTAAATAAAATAGTAGTGAATTAAATTCCATAGTATATTAAAAAGAATAATCCACCATGACTAAGTAGGGTATATAATATAATATCCCAGGTATATAATGCTTCCAAGTATCATCTTAATAAAGAGGTGATAAATACAAAGTTGATTTGGACAAATAATAATGATGAACTATCCTTGACAAATTTTAGAACCCAGAACAAGACTATTTGTATTTTGGTGTACAAATTTTAGAACCCAGAACAAGACTGTTTGTATTTTGGTGTACTGATATTACACTATTGTAATATCAGTACACCAAAATACAAACACATGAATGGGATGCAATACACTGGAGAAATGGACCATTTACATTCAATTAGTATGTATCATAAGGATGACATCAAAAATCAATGTGGAAAGAAAAGAAATGTGATCTGGGTCAGGAGGAAAGGAGAAGAGAGCCATCTTTCAGAACCTTAGGCTTCTTGACTGAAAGAGAAATCCTCCCTGTTTAAGCTTCAAGGACTAAATCAGGGGGGAAAAATGGGTGCCAGGGAGGGAGATGTCTTCTCAGTGAGTACAAAAGCAAACAGCTGCCTCCAGAGAATACGAGCAGGACCCTAAACTCAGTTTGCAGAAACCAGTACTAAATAAAAATGTGGGACCTCTTATCAAAATTATTAAGGATTTCAAGATGGCAGCTGTAGAGCTTTATCCCAGGCATGCTGGGTGGCAGCATAGTTGGACGAGCCTGGGCCCAAGTTTCATATCATGGAAGATGGGGACTGGAGGGAACACTGCCAAGAAGCTTCAAGTTCCAGCCTGGTGAATATACAAACTGTTTCATTTTAACATAATCCATTTCTAATATAATCCATATAATCCAATAATCCATTTCCCTCACATTCTCATCAATATGAAGAGACAGGATGGAGACACACCCTCAGGCTGTCACATTAAGACATACCTGCTTCTCCATTGATTGCCTAGTGTTGTTCCACTCTATCGAGGTCACCTGTTATATGTTGTTGGAGTACAGAAAATCACTTTGAACCATAAGACTTGAGTGTTTCACAGCATTTCCATTCACATCACCTCTTTTGACCATAATAGAAAAACATTGTTTCTATACATTTTATCTGAAAGGAAAAGTTAGGCTCAAGTAAGTTCTAATGTTCCCAAGGCATACAGCTAGAGAATTGGCCATGTAGGACCCAAACCCAAGTCTATTGATAACTAGGTTATTCAGTTCTCAATTGATACATCCTTCCCTCTCTATATACAAAGTCCCCTTCTAAATCCTGGAACATTCTACTCTATACAAGGTCCCCAAATAGACCCTGGGAACTCCACAGGTCCTGGCTTCAGGATCTCATATCTTTGTGAGGAAAACTGCCAAGGATACAAGTTCCATCATACCACAGGATGATTAAAAGAATGGAAGTGAGTACCAAGAACAAAAGTACAGAATGCTGAATTCTATCTAAAGGGGCCAAGGGAGGCTTTGCAGAGCAAGCAGTCACTTAGAGGACTCTACAGGGTGAGATTGAGAGTTTCCCATCATGTGGCTGACTTGAACATATGTAAAGAAAAGCACAAGCTCCCCTACTGGGCTCTCAAGGAAGTTTGGCTGGATGAAAAGCTTCACACTCAGTTGATTGAGTCCCACCAATGGGAACTGTGTGTCACGAGGAACCATTGGTAGAGACCAATTTCCCCAACAAGTGATAGAAACCTGGGAGCCAAAGTTCAGAAGGGGCCAGAATTGAAAACAGCCAGGAGTCCAGAGATAATCCATACCATAGAAGTGCATCCTAAGCACTTCTAAGCACCGGACTACGGAATACATCTCATTTGGACCTCACAATCACCTGGCAAGGTCAGAGGGGCGAGATCTTCCTGAGCATGTCCAAAACCTGAGCTGGGCTGTTCCACTAGCAGACATCAGCCAGGATCACAATCCATGTGGCTTACCTCCTAGCCAGGGCTCTGTTCATTTGCCCCATGAGGAATGTAAGACCCCTGCCCACCTCTAGGGAAACAGCCTTTCTCATTCTCGGATAACTCTTCATCTTCACTTTCAGTTTACCTCTAGGGCAAGCATGACTGACAGCATCTTCTGCCTACCTGTTAATCATAATAACCTGCCTACCTGAGATGTCACCTGGGGAACTCTAGATCCACAACAGATTTCTATCAGAGACTTGGCCTACCAGGAGTTCATTGCTATAATGAGTTTATATCAGATAGAGCAGTGGTATGAAAATAACAAAAGTAACCACTATAGCATCTGTTGTATTGTTAAAGGCTCTGTGGACACGAAGACAACTGCATTCTTAGTTTTGCTTCTTCCACTTAATAGCTATGGTGCCTTGAGTGGGTGCCTTGAGTGTCTCTTAGCCTCAGTTTCATTTTATGGCCAACAGACATGAGGTTGCTTACCTTATAGATTTGTTATGAAATGAAATAACCTAACAGATGTGAAAGCATTTGTTATTTAATAAAATGCTATAGAAATGTTGGCTTTTTAAAAAAATATGTTTCAGTTGTCGATGGACCTTGTTTATTTATTTATTTACATGCAGTGCTGAAAATTGAACCCAGTGCCTCACTCATGCTAGGCAAGCGCTCTATCACTGCTCCACAACCCCAGCCAAAAAATGTTGGCTTTTATTATTCTTTGTGACATTATTCCATCATCCTCAGAAAATATGTGTATCATTATAATTATAACCTCAAATCCTCATTACCTATGTGGGGTCCACATTTCTTCTAATAAACAACCATATTAAGTTAGGGGGAATTTAAAAGTAAATCACTCCAGGACATGTAGACTGATAAGACCTCACTTGTGACAAAACTATTTTTTTCCCATCACACATAAAACCACACATGCATAGAACCAAAACCTACATTATATTCCACCAAGAAAATAGCATAAGATCTGGGTCAAGTTGTCAGCATCCCCTGGTAGAAGCTGTTCCTTTCATTTCTTTCCAAGGAACTGGTGTCTAATGGTGAGAAACAAGACATGCATACCGGAATCTAAGACACAAACCATTAAGTTGACAGAGAGAAAGCTTTAGGGAAGAATACAGAAGACATATCTGGAAAGGAGAGCCAAGGTGTAAACTTTCAACCAAGCTTTGCAGTGGACACAGATTTCCAGTTTGGTACAGTGGAAAGAGCATGAATTCTTTATTCAGCAAATGACCAGTGATTGATGCTGGTCAGAAAGCAGCCTCCACCACTTAGCGTAAGTTTTCGAACCTCTAAGGTAGGATAAAGCTGGTAGGATACCAGCTTGGAAGGATTGCTGTTCCCAACATTTACTTCAATTGTAGACACAAAAATCTCCAGTTTGGGGCTGGGGATGTGGCTCAAGTGGTAGCTCGCTCTCCTGGCATGCGTGCAGCCTGGGTTCGATCCTCAGCACCACATACAAAGAAAAATGTTGTGTCCACCAAAAACTAAAAATAAATAAATATTTTTAAAAAATTCTCTCTCTCTCTCTCTCTCTCTCTCTAAAAAAAAATCTCCAGTTTCCAGTCAATGCTCTTGCTCCTAGTAAGACCAAATTATGTTTCTAAAAACCAAAAGTAATAATTTGACCAATATAGAACATTCTAAATCTGCCTACACAGTGCTGAGAGCACTCTGGGGATTGTAGAATTATAATATTTCTTAAATTCTAAGATACCATTAATTTCAAGAAGCATCACTAATTTAATAACTTTTAGGATGAAGTAGGGAGATGACATCATATGCACATATCACTGGTAAGATCTGAATCGATTTCAGAACATTCAATTTGAAAAAAGTACTTCTGAATTTTAGGACAAGTGATCTAAGATAGGACCTCTATCCTCCGAAAGTAAGCAGTCCAGTTGGCAAGTTAAGACTCCATAGATGAAAAATAAAAATAAAAATAAATAAATAAATAGCATATGGTTAAATACTGAAGAATAAATACTGGAGATCTCAGTCTTTCTTTTTCTACTGAGCTCTGGAGGGCTGCAGAAGAGGCCATACTTTACATTGTTTATAGCCCACAACTGTAGGCTGTGTGTTCAAACATTCTTGACCAGGCTTAAAGATTCCTGTAGACATGCACCAATTAGGTAGCTTGCAGAACTTCAAGCATGCAATCAAGCCAAACCAATTCAACTTTGACAACCTTCCCTAAGCATCTACTTGATGCACTCTGAGGCCTTATTCATCCCGACAGTCTCCCACAACCCCTGGGAGAGAATACAGTGCACAATGCACAGTTGCTCAGTTTCCCAACTGAGTTAAACTGTTCTCATTATTCAAATGGAGTCCAAATTCTTGCAAAAATATAGAACCACTTAATCATCGGGTGAATGGTCTGCATCAGAAGCATTTATGGTGCCAAACCGGGTACTTCTTTTCAATCTAAAACCAACTAATACTTTCGTAAAATGCAAAATCTCATGCTTGAATACCATGTTGATGTCAAATTGCCATGAAATTTCTCAACTGTCACTCTTATTTTCCATACCAACTTCAGCAAGAGCCCACGACAGTTTGCAGATTGACACCAGTACACAGACCACATTTGGAGTAGCACCAGTGTGCATGATTCCAAAAACCTTAATATCTGGAAATCTCAAAATGAATGGGAAAAGTAATCAATTGGTAAGTCTTATGAAGTTTAATGATGATGATAAGAATATTTATTTTTCAAAGTGCTTTCTATGTGGTAGTGACCATCAATGAGCTAGAACTAGTGTAATGATACCTTTTCATTGAAGAGATTGCTCTTAAATTAGGGAGACAGACTAAGTACACCCCTCAGTTCTTTTGCCCTTGGCCTCACTCTTGCATTGCTTACACCCCATAACTCTAGGTCATGTGTTCGGACATCCTTGACCAGAATTACAGGAAAAGTATTGCTGTCAGCAGAAAACACAAGAGCTATAGACGTCCTTCAGGCAGCTTCTGGGTGTACTTCCTGTATCATCAGTATGAATTAGAGACTTGATTTCCTTATCTGGGCACACGAGGACCTCTACAACTTGTGGTCCTTGTTTTAGATGTACAAGGCTTCCTATGGTGTCAGTGTAATCAAATGAGGTACATGAGTGGCTTAACACAGGCTCCAATGAGAAATACCAGCAAAGAGGAAAGTTCTGATGCACCCTCCAAGGGTGCTAAAATCTCTGTAATAAAGAACAACTGGGGGACAGGAGATGCTTGGACTGGAAGAAAACTGAATCAGAAGGACAATAGAGCTGCCTTCGCTGCAAGAAAACTGTTACATGGAATGAGTTTAGTCTTCTCCTGGGTGGTCCCACAGCATAAAAAAACTGACAGAGACAGTTTTCAGCTCAAAGGAAGAAGTTTCTGGCAGCTGGAGCCTTTCTAAGGTGGAAAGGCTAGCTTAGCTGGAGTGAGCTGTCAGGTATGTGAAACTGGTCACTTGTCAGGAGCCCCATAGGAGTGGTTTGGGTGTTTTCCAGATGTTTCTGAACCTACCTTTGCAATTCTAAAAATCCACTAAGCAACACTCTGTGTGTGGGAAGAGCCTCCTCTGCCTTTTGTTAGTTTGGGCATACAAGGTAGGTCAGCTTGGAACATGTCAATCAATTAATCAGAGCTACTAAAAATAGCAAAGTGAGGCTGAAAAGCAGTCCCAATGTCCCTTCAGTTGCCTAACCTTTTATAGTATGTGAACCATCTTCACACACTGCCTCATCTACAATTCTGGGAGGTGTTGTTATTACCTCTAAATTATAGAGATGAAGCAGAGTCAGAGAAGTTCCTAGTTCAGCAAAGAACTCACACACAGTAAAGTAGAGACTCTAAGCTCAATGCTCTGATTCTCAATCCCAAACTCTTCTACTCGTCTCTCCCCAGTCCCATTTTGAGACTCAGTGTTCCTGTCCTAAGCAACCCCCATAACCCCAACACAGTGTGCTTGTGAAGGTCTGAAATGACAAAGTATTTGAAAATGCTTTGAACAGTTGGAATGATTTCCTTCATTTGTCGGGCCTTCCTTCCTCCCCTCCCCCTCCATCCCTCTGTTGTTGTTGGTTTTTTTTTTTTTTCTTTCTTCCTTAAATGTAGTTACTAAACAGATTCAATGTTCCTGGCACTATGACAATTATCTGTGATGCCAAGGTGAATAATCCACAGTCTATGCCTTCAGAGAGCAGCCAGTCTGGCTGGAGGATCCAGGCGTGTTGAAGGGCAAATTATAGTCCAGTAGCAGAAAAGCAAGTAGCAAGATTGAAAAAAAAAAATGGGCAAAAGACATTTCTCCAAAGAAGACATAAAAATGGCCAAGAGATTTATGAAAGGCACACAACATCAGGGAAATGCAAATTAAACCCACCACGAGTTATCACCTCTCTCCATAAGAATGCTATTATAAAAAGACAAGAGATAACAAATGTTGGTGAGAGTGGGAAGAAAAGGAAACACTTGTACTTGGTTGGTGGGAACGCAGATTGGAACAGCATTCATGTAAAACAGTATGGAGGTTCCTAAAGAAATTTAAAATAGAACTACCATATGACCCAGGAATCCCTCTTCTGGGTATATGCCCATAAAAGACGATATCACCACCCTGTAAAGATATCTGTACAACCACATTTATTACACCATTATTTACAGTAGTCAAGATAATGAAAAAAACCCAAGTGTCCATTGATAGATGAATATATATATATATTTGTATACACACACACACACCTGGGAATATTATGCAGCCTTAAAAAAGAGCCTCTACATTGCCACAACACAAATGGACCTGGAGGACATTATGAAAAGTGAAAAAAAATCAAAGAAATAAAAGCATTACGTCATGATTTCACTTATGTGTGGAATGTAAAAGGGGGTTCAAATATGCAGAAACAGTGAAATGGGGGTATATGGGGACAGAGGAAATGGGAAATTATAGACTAAAGGACATAAAATAGCATATATGCAGGATGAACAAGTCTGGAGCTGTAATGTACAACATGAGGACTAAAGTTAATAAAATTGTATTATATGAGGGATTTCTGTGAAATAAGCAGATTTCAGCTACTCCTGTCACAGCACAGTAACTATGAGAGGATCTTCTGTACTTGAGTAACATGTTACTATCTAAATGTACCCTATAATCTGTTGTAAACCTCAAATATACACAATCACTTTATTTCAACCCTCTGCCCCAAAGCACAAAGTGTGTCAATACTGAAAAGAAAATATAGAATTGTATATAGTGGACACTGTTCAGAGATTGGGTGATTCATTCAGGTCCAGGAGAGAGATGGTTAGAGATGACTTCCCAAGGAGAACAACATCTCAGACGGGTTGAAAGGAAGATCTGCTGTTCACCAGGCAGATGTTGTTGGGGCAGGGAAAGTGGGTATTCCAGGGAAAGACAGAAACATTTGCTAAGCCATGGAGATATAGAAATGTAGGGTGTATTCAGGGACCTGGAAGTAATGCAGTAGAATTGGCGTGTCAAATAAGGGCTAGGGGTAGTGAGAGATGGGTAGATAGGTCAGCAGGGGTGGACAGGAAGACTCAAAGCCCACTTAAGGAGCTCTGATTTTGTCCTGTGGGCAGTGGGGAGTTCTTAAGGCAGTTCAGACCAAGGAGAGAAGGTTTTAGAACTGGCATGCAGGCACCAGAATGTAGAATAGATAAGAGGGGAGAGGCTGCCCTTTTACTAATGTTGCATTTGAACTCTATGAGGGGAAATTCTGTTTCCTACCATTAGTCAGGGTCAAGGTTAGACGGAGTTTTGGGCAGAGGCAGGGCCACCACAGTAATCTGTGAAAGAGTTGCCGAGGTCACCGGAGTGAAGAAGAGACAGCTGGGTGGCAAATCCTTCCAAAAGGAATCAAGAGGACCTGATTTTGATCTTACAGGGTCTCCAGGAGACAGATGGTTCTGAGAGGTTTCTGACTTGGTGAGATGCACCCCAAAAGGAGACTTCAGGAAAAAAAAAAAAAACAGAGGTTCTAGTAGATGAACAAGTTCAGTTTTGGTTAGCTGGATTTGAGATATTTGTGGGACATCATGGATGTTCAGGAGGATCCAAGGGTCTGGCCTAAAAATCTAGACAAGCCATTAGCACTACAGAGGTCAGAGTTAGGGTCCATGGACCACAGAGACATGTACTAAATTTGCCACTGGCTCCTCCCATTGGATCTGTGTCAATAATTATTGATCTAAAAAGAAGTTGGGTTATAATGACCCAAGATCTCACAGAAGACTATTCAGAAGCTGTCTACCTGGTGCTTTGATTAGTTATCCCCCTCCCCCTTAAATTTCAAATCCACAATTTTATTTTTCAAATCCACAATTTTTCCTGACGTTCCATTTAGTCATTCCTATTTTTCACCACCAGATTGTTTGCTGGGGAAAAGAACAAAAACAGCAACAGATGTCTTTGTTGGGGGGGTTTTGCAAAACTCTCTGGTTAAGATAACACTTTCAATTAAAGAAATTATATCATCCAAATACCATATGCCTACAAGCCCTCAGTTGCAAAAATCACCTGTTTTCAAAATTTGTTTGAAGAGTTCCTCTAACTACCACGCAGCTCAGCTGAGCATCTGAACAGGTCTCTTTTTGTTTCTCCTGGATTCAGCATGGTTCAGTTCAAATAGCTGGTCAAGATGGGCATCCTCTGATTTATTCTCAGAGCTCTATAGACATTCACTACCAATTCCTTGCTTTTTGTGCACACACATGTGCACATGCCTGCAAGCATGTGCACACACACACACACATACACACCTACATGTATGTAGCCCATGCCACTCATTGTCCATCAGCGCCTGGCCCATTTTAGGTACACAGCAAATAATTGTGGATTCAATTAATTTATTTCTTACTTCCTCCCTCTCTGATCCTTCTATATCTCCACATTTTCTGAAAGACCTCTGTGCCAACCAGTGCCAAGCACAGAGAGGACAAAGATAATTAAGCAGATTTTCTGTCCTCAGGACACTTACAGTCTAGAGGGGAAATGGCCAAGTAAAGGAGAATTGTAATCCCAGAAAGAATATGTATTTCTTAAGAGCAGAAACCAGCCCTCATTCCTCTGTAACCCTTCTTTGCACTGTGTCAGGAACTCAATCGACATTCAGTACGTGTTGGTTGAATGAAATGTTTGTTGAATGACATATGCCTTCCCCAGACAAGCAAGCTCCACGTGGCCGAGCATAGGAAAATGCATACTAAAATTCAGAGTGGAAGTGAGCACAGAAGGACTTGTTGAGCTGGTGGGATGTGCCCTGAGTGGAGAGGTGGGAGGACACTGCCTGCCAGGAGGGAGGAGGCACTGTACCCAAAACACAAGGGCAGGCAGTGCTCAAGAAGAGACTCAACCATGAGCAATCTGATTTGGCTACCCCATCAGGTGAAAGGAGAATACATAACCCAAACCCCAGCTTAGAGAGTCTTCGTTTCCTGATTTGAAGAGACTAGGCTTTATGAACCACTGGGAAACAGTGACTGCACTGTGACACGTAAAAAGTAGCATCTGGTCCAGCTCAATCCTACACACGAGACTCATCACGCCCTATTCTGTGCTATGAACACTGGGTGAAAGTCTGATTTTCCCCTCTTGTCTGTAAGCAAGTTGAGAGTGGGAACTTGGATTCAATATGTATGGATTACTCTGCTGGATGTTCTGCTTGCCCATCCACGTCTGCACCAGCCCACCACCCTCCCCACACACCTCCCTTCTCCAGGTGCCATGATGGCTCCTTCCTCTCACCCTTCTGGGCCTAGGGATGATAACAGATCCCTTGTGTTGCTAGCCCTAGGACCCAGCATGGTTCTTGGTTTCTTTCTCACTAGTCTCCTTCATTACCCCATCTGAGTGTTCTAAGACTTTCATATGAGCACCTGTCATATGTCAAGCACACTCTAAGGTGACATCCATGTCATCTTCCCAAAGCCTGCGGCAAATATTAGTATTTCTGTTTACAGGTTAAAATTAAAAAAAATACCTGAAATCCAAATCTTTTAGGTAACTTGTAAAGACCACCTTCTACAACTTCTTGCAATGCCACCATTTAGAATAGTCCCTAGCATACAACAGCTCCTTGATTGAACATCTGAGTATAAGATTGTTCTTGCTAAAGACTAACATAAGCTCTAGACAGCACAAGGGCTTTTGAGGTTCAATGGAGGAGTCAGAAAAGACAAAATTAAAATCCAGACTCCAGTACTGACTAGTTCTTTGAGCCTTAATTCCTTATGTGGGAATTTGGGTAATAATTCTTCAGATATGTTATAGGGACCAAATAAGATCAAAGTCACACAGTACCCAAGACAGAACAGGTCTTTATGAATGATAGCCTTACATAATACCTGTTCTCATTAGTACTCCAATAGCCTCAATGAAATAGTCTTTTCTTCTCTTAAAATTTACTCTCCAAACATACATACATACAAACGCACATAAAAATCTTCATCAGTTAAACAAGCTGCTGGTGCTCAAAGCTTCCTAATTAGATTGTCCTTGTTCTTTCACTTGGCCATCTCAAAAGCTCTATGTTGGAAATTATGCAGGTGAAAGAGAAGTTTCAAGAAGAATAATGGAGGAAAATGACATATTTGAAAGTGATCACATGCCAGCCACTTCCATACTCACTAACTCTAACTCTTAAATTTTCACAAAACATACGAGGAATTCCCAAGTTCACCTTGAACTTGGTGAAGGTCAAAGAAATTAAGTGCCTTGTTGGAGGTCATGCAGCTACCAATGAGGGTGATCAGGATTTGAGCTGAGTTTTCTCACCCTGCAGTGCCTCACCACAGAGTCCAAGCCACCTCCTACAGCTGGGGGACAGTCCCTCTTTCACTTCCCTTGATGTTTATGTTTTCCTTTTTGAATCTCAAACTTCTTCAGCTGGAAGCAGCAAACCATTCCAAGACAGATAGGAGTGAGCTGCAGATCTTTCCTTCTGGGCTTTGCCAGCTCTTCTCCTTTAATTGTTTCTGGGGGCAGGGAAACCCCCCGCCCTGTCCGTGGAATTCCATAACAAATATGATGGCCACAAGGCAGACAATGGCAGGAAATGTTGAAAGATTCCCTGTCCTCTCCCAAGGGTGCCGTGGGGCAGCGCATGTCCGCTCCTGGGAACAGAATCCGAGGGCAAAGTTTCCCCACAATGTTCCCCACTCACGTTTTGTGAGTGCGTAGTTAGCCTTCCTTCCGTTTTTTAAAAATATTTTTCTAACCAGGTCTCCGGAATTGCACATAAACACTGCCCGTGTCATTTCCATCCTTTGCAAACAGCATTCCACTCTCGGGCCCCATGAGCATCGAGATAAAGGGGGCCTGGCCTTTGAAATCTTGAGAAAAGGAGGTGCGACAGAACGAAACACACAGCTCTGTTCTGGTTCTGCTTCATCTCCCGAGCAGCTCTGTGAGATCAAGCCCAAGGGGAAAATGGGACAGGGACTCTGATGTGATCTTCACTAGTGATGAGGTCTCAGCTGCGCTGAGAAAAGGAAACAATGTGAAGGTTTGCATGAAAAGTCCTGCTTCCAAATCCTGGCTCCTCCATTTATTAGCAAGTGACTCAATTCCTCCTAGTCTCAGTCTCTTCTGCACAGTCTCTTCTGCATTGCAACGAGGACAATAATATCTACCCCTGAAAGCTGTTGTGAGGATTAAAAAAAAAAAAAATACTGGGTCCTGTGGTGGGGCATTCAGAGCTGGTCTCCTTTGGACTTGGGCTGGAGCAGGTTGACAGAGGTGGCAACCAACTCTGCCCGCCCTCTGCCCCTACCCCCCACCAAATTCTGCCACCTTCTAGGAGGAAGGAGAGGCCTTCAGAGGGAGTACCCTGAAGTCACTGTCTCAGTTCACCTCAAGCTGAGCCCTTGAGAACCACACTTACTTAGGTGTGGAAGTTTTTCATCTTAGACTACAAAACTTTCACCAATTCAGTGGGTCCACCACATTTCAATTTTTTTATTTTTTTTTTTCTTGCTTGGCCTTGGAAAAAAGAATTGACACAAATAAGGGAGAGACAGAAAGGAACAGGGAGAGGGGGAACAGAGTGTGAGACAGAGCTGGGGAGACCAGTCTGGCAGGAGGAGTTGGTTGAGCCAATCTTATCAGAAGATCTTTCTAGAAGGATTATTGAACAACATAAGGACACAACCAATAATGATAAAGCAACCAGGCAGACAGAGAGGAATTCAGGCTCCACATAACCTCAGAAAGAACAAAATAGCATTTTATTCATTTATGTAACAAATATTAATATTGAGCGTCATCTATGTATCAGACACCACTCTAGAGAGAGCTGGTAGAGAGACACTGGAGATATATCTCTGAATGAGATTAAAAGGATCTCAGATCTTCCAGAGCATATATTCTTGTTGTGCATCTCTAAGCATATCATTCCACCTCCCTGAGTCTCAATTTTTTCACTTGGAAAATGATTTAAAAAAAATGTCCACTACTAGAGCTGACATGGTAGGTATTCCTCAAGGGCTTGTAATTCCTTGAATATGAGTTTCATATTTATTTGGAAGACATAAAGTATATTGGGTGAGGAAAGAACTGAAAGGGAGGCCACACAGGTCCACCTGGAGAGCTGTCTAAGTGTCAGTCCCAGGGATCCTTGGGGTTGTACAGCACACAACTCACAACCACACAAATGCACACGGTGCCCTACAACACGCTTCACTCAGCTCATGAATGCAATCAGACCAACCCAGCCTCCATGGCAGACAGTTGAGGTGCCTGTGGGGCTCATTCCTCAGCCCAAGTAGCTTATCTACCTCTTTTTTCCAACCACATCCAATGCTCTGTCTCAGATAAACTCTTAAATGCGTCTCATTTCTGGAGATGCTGAATTGCTCCTGAACACTGGTGAACCCAGTTACTGCTCAATGGACCGGACCACAGTGTCATCCAGCTCCACCCTCCTGCAGGGATTGAAAGGTACGGGAGAAGTTCACAGAAAGCAATTGGCTGGGGGGACCCACTCAATGGGCAATAGTCCTCATGGTCTCCTTTCATCATCTCCACCAGGCGGTTTGAAAAGTGAAACAGGTGGGGTAGAGGGGTGGTTCCCAGACAATGCACTATTGATCTCAGTGGGAAGTATTGTATGTGCAGCAGCAGCAGCATTCATAAAAGGCCAAACAACCAGCAAACTAAACAGCTGAATTCTGAAACCATAGGATAAACTAAGGAAAACTCAGGGTCAAGGGCGACAGAAACTTTTTGCGGTTGCAAAACCTCTCTGAACACAGGCAGACCCTGCCACTCTGTTCCTACCCACAGACCCCAGAGGACGCATGCCCCTCCTTCCCCCTTTCTCCCTGCCATCCCAGCCCCATCAGCTTCCACCTCCCAGTAGACATTATTTTCTGTGCCCCTTTCATTTGCAGGCTTTAGGGCCATATCCTGCCATCAATTTGGGGGCTGACTTCAATGAACAGTCTGTGCAGGGCCGGGAGGGGCAGGATGCAGCTTTCTCCTGGTCGCCCTGATACAATAGGGTTTTCTACTGAGATCAATGGATTAATTGCAAACGCTCCATTGGGGCCATAAGGAGATGCGTTGTTTTCCCACAGTCAGGGCCTGCCGTCAGGGCCAGGCTTGCCAAACTTCGTTTTTGAAAAGTCAGGGAAAACAGTTTTGTGAAACTGGGTGGGGGTGGAGGGGCACGGGAGAGTAATTTTGCTCATCTCACTAAAGGTCAATCACAATTATGGTGAAAATTCAGAAGGCACATTTGTTCTCTGGCGGAGGCCCTGCCTGGAAAATTCCATCCAGAAACAATTTGCCATCTCTCTTGGAGCCCTCCCCTCCTCCACAGGCTCTCTCAACCCATGCCCCCTGTCCACCCTCCTACCCCTTCCTCTGCCTTCTCTCTCCACGTCAGACACTCTCCCCTGGAAGCAGCCGCAGTGCTGGAGACAAGTGACCAGAACTCCCTTCTTTACCCCCTGAAATGAAGAGATGTGGAGACAGGTACAGTGGCATCATGCCCTTCTCCCTGCATTGGTGGGAATGGTAGCTGGTAGCAGAAACCGCCTGGGCATAGGACAATCCAAGTCCTAGTCCTACCTAGGCTTGGGAAAATCCAATTCAGAGAGCATCCAAAGTGCCATCTGTAAAATGGGAAGAGTAAGGCAGACCTCCTGGGATTGCTGTGAAGGTTCTTTGATCTCTTCTCCTGTATAATGGAGCCATTGACACCACCTCCACCCTGGGGTGCCGTACACACCATGAAAGATGCAGGTGAAGTCCTACACGAGGTAGGAACTCCATAAATATTAACCGTCCTGCCCAGCATGTCAGAGAGACCTGAAGCTGAAAATGGTGTTGCTGGGTTCATCACTATATTAAAAACCTATAGGAAAATGAAATCATGTCATTTGCAGGAAAATGGAAGGAACTAGAGGCCATCATCTTAAGTTTGAAATGAGTCAAACTCGGAAGGTGAAGGGTTGTATTTTTCTCTCATATGCAAAAGCTAGAGAGGAAAAAGGAAAAGGAAAGTGAGGCAGATCTCCTAAAAATCAAAGGGAGATCAGTAGAGGAAAGTGACCACGGGGTAGATGAGAGGAGAAGAAGTGCAGGGGAATGATACTGCCAAGTCATATTGGTACACTGTGTGCATGTGCAAATACGCAATGACAGGCCCCATCATCATGTACCACTATAGTGCACTAATAAAAAAAAGTAGGAAAATGTTCATATAGAAGAAAAGTCATAGAAAGAATAAATATAAAGATTATAAACAAAAAAAAATCTACAGGAAAAAGCAGGAAGGAGGACCACTTGTTCATCCACCAGTCAAATGACATATCGTATTTTTAACAAGGAAAAAAAAAACAGTAGAAAAAGGAACGGTCTAATTTTTTTTAAAAAAGTCTTCTCTTCCTCCCTGCTCTCAAAAAAAAAAAAAAAAAAAAAAAAAGGCTTCCAGAACATCAAACACTCCTCAAAGAATCAACAATATTTTTTGATGATGGAAGTATGAATAATCAAACATATGGATTACATTTCCTTAAATTATGCAGTCCCTAAAAACTAGGAGGGAAGGGAAAGTGCTGGGGAAAAATGTTTTTCACATTTTATTAAAACCTCAAGGTCTGAGAAATACTTTTACAACTATTACTATGTGTGTGTGTGTGTGTGTGTGTCTATGTGTTCACACACACAATCCCTGTCCAACAGTCAGGGGGAAAAAATGAACACATTAAAGTTTGGGGTCTTGGTTTTTTTTTGTTTGTTTGTTTGCTTATTTGTTGGTTTTTCCTGTTGAAAGCTATTTCTTTGCTCGTGCCAGCTCCAATTCCTGGGTACTGCTGCAGGCTGCCCGGCCCCGGGCTGAGGGGGCTGGCTGAGCTCCGCTCCTGCAGCTGCTGCTGTCGAGGAGCACTGCCTGCCGCACCCCTGCTGAGCGCTTCCCTGCTGGGCTGTCAGTGCACGCCGCTTGCAATCTTGCAACCCGGTTGGGCACAAAAACACAAGCCAGTCAAACTGAGACAAAGTTTTATTTTGTGAGAGGCCGTGTGCGTCCCCTAACAAGTGGGTCCACCACGTGTGTTCTACCTGAGCCGGGGGCACTCCACTTCCCCCGGAACACCCTCCTACCATCCTTTCCCAACCAATGGGAACTCTCCCATTACAAGAGTGACATGAGTAACCTGAGTCCCGAAACGGGCCCAGGTAAACAGCAGGAGACAATTACCATAATGTAACTTAACATAATCATAATCTGAATGGCTGGTTGGCAGTCACTAAACCCAAAGGTGCCTGTATCAATATTTTTGCTGTGGCTCCTAGCAGGGTACCAGCTCCATTCATAGAAATTAATGGCCCACCCATTGGTTTGGCTCTCACACTGTGCTCACTTACCAATGATGTGACCTTGAACACTTAAATTCTCTGAGCTTGGGTTTTACTCTGCTGTAAATAGGAATACTAGTCTATATCTTACATACAATGGTGAGGAGTAATTGGAGGGAGATGTGAATATGCCTTGGAATATGCATGATGTCCAGTGAATGTAAGAGCCATAACAGGTTCTAGGAAGACATCTTTAACTTGAAAGGACCAGTAGCCATGGTTAAAGAGCCTGACTACCCTCCTTCAAGCTCTTGCTTGATATACTGTGTGTTCCTGGGCAGATAGCTAAGCCACTCTGTGCCTATTTACTTATTTGTAAAATGGTATGTTGCTGGTAACAATAATACCTAAATAATAAATAATGAGGATGAAATCAATAAATATTCATAAAACATTTAGGATACTGCCTGTGTTTGTTTTAAAAGAGTAAATACAGGAGAAAGGAATAAAAGAAGGAAGGGAGGAAAGAAACCCCCCACTAGAGGTCTAGAAAATGGTGCTGAAAACTCACAATTTAGTTTTTGATATTAGACATGATCTTTTCCAGGAATCCTTTTTGAAAATGCAAACACTCCTAAAAGGCAAAGAAAGAGCATTTAGCATTTATTGAGCACATGCTAGATGCCAGGTTGTGTGATATCATTTAGTCCTTTGCAAAATCTCTGCTGCTTTACAGGGAGGGGGTGGCAGAAAATGACCAAAGAAACCGAGGAAAAGGGGAGGCAGAGGGAAAGGCAGGAGAGCCACTCCTCTGCTGTGGCTTTGGCCTTAGACAGGGTCCACGTGTGTGTGGGCTCTGCATGACCTTGGACAAGCATTTGCCACCAAGTCTTTGAAAAATAGAGATAATGGCAATAAGGTTCTTGCCAGGATAAAAACGAAACAATATGTGCAAAACATCTGATTTTCCTTCTCCCCAACATGTTGCCTTGTCCTGTGCCTCCTGCGACTTCTGTGCTCTGGGTGGGCAAGTATAGCTAAGGGGGATTCGAGTCAGCACTCCCAGAAGAGGAAAGCAGCGTGCCACTTTCTCTGTTCAACAAAAAGGCGATTTTTGTAGCAACATGGCTCTGCTAACTCATGCAAAGTGCATTTCCTCCCCGTGACATCTCCCATCGATTTCAGCCTGCAGTAACCCAGTGACTAACTCTTCCGCCAGCGGCAAGAAGCCAGAGCTGGTGTTTGACTTCTTCCTAGTCTCTCAAGTGCAGAGATGATGCTTGCCGGATACCGGTCCTTGAAGGAAATGGGAGCGTATTTCAGCACTGACTTCTGCAATTCAACCAATAAAGGAGGCAGGAAAAAGCTGAGTGAGAAAGACAGACTACAAAGCCTTCTTCCTGGATCTGGCAGATGCCAAAGGAAGAATCAGGGAGTGAGTAATCCTGCAGCCTGGAGTCCAAAGGCTGCAGCCGGAGGTCTGTGCCAAGAAGACAGTGGTTGTGGGAGAGGTGGGCGGCTCCTGGACCAGCCTCAGCCGGATGGGGGACAGCTCAGTGTGAGTCAGGGGCCTGGTCTCTGCTCCAAGGGTCCCTGCAGGCTACAAACATTCAGATGGGCCTCCCACGAAGGGAGCTATTTCCTGGAGACTCAGGTGGCCTCTAGTGGGTGGGGTGTCATCGGTGAGCATTGCGTGGATGGTGGGACAGCCCTGTGGTCCAAGTACCGGGCGACACAGAAGTAGAACACAAACAGGCAGGGATGCAGGTAGTGGGTGTGGGCTTAAGGTCGTGGGCTGCTGTCCTCCCACACTGAAAATGACAACAGCTATCAGCCACTGAGAGCTCGCCAGGTGCCCTCATTGTGCTAAGTGAATGCTGGCCCCAAAGACCTCAGGTGCAGCTATTAAGCATTGTGATCTCTAGAGAACAGTAAAGCTGGAAGAATAAGCCATTTCCCTCTCATTACCTCCGTTTTCCCACTGCAAGATGCAGATGCTCTCTGCCCACCTCATGGGCCACTTTAAGAACTGCAGCAAAATTCTGGATTCAAATTTTGAGTCCAGAAGATCTGGTTTGGGTCCCAGCACTGCCTTTATTTCACGGTGTGAGCGTGGGTAAGTTTCTTTGCCTGTTGGAGATTCGGTTTCCTCATCTGTTATAAGGTTCAGAAAATAACCAACCTTGAAGATTATATGAAATAATAAACTCACGCCCTCTCCTATAAACCAGACAAAATAGTATTTATCTTTCTCATTGTTCTGAAGAAGAAATAACACTTTAAAATGACCTAACAAACTATCCCATGCTCAGTAGTTTTCAGTGAATTCTGATTGCTATTATTTTCATCAAATGAGTCAATATATGGAAAGTTATTGGTAAGTTTTAAGATATTGTATTTGATAAAAACACATGGTTTATTATACTTAAACAGGGATCTCAATAGGATATAAAGATATATTATTATAACTGTCATTTTCCTCATGTAATAGAATCTCGGGTTAGCGTAAGAGGGCAAAAAAACTTACTTGCTAGCCAGCCACAGTGGTGCACACCTGTAATCCCATCTACTCAAGAGGAATAAAAAATAAAAAGGACTAGGGATCTGGCTCAGTGGTAGAGCACCCCTGGGTTCAGTCTCCAGTGCTACAGTGGGGTGGAAACTAAGGCTGGGGCTCTGGAGCCCCAATCCTTGGCTTCCCCCTTACCAACTAGATAAATTGAGGCATAATGCACAACCTCCCTGTGCCTCAGTCTCCTCATCTGAAAAGCTAGGCAACAATAGTGTCTCCCCGCAGGGCTACTGTGAACAATCATATGTAGAGCACTCAGGATGGCCTCTGGTCTAGAGAAGTCCTTCCCCGCATGGAGCTTGATTGCCATTAGCATTGGGGCTGGATTTTAGCAAATCCCTTCCCAGACTTGAACTTGGCTAGTCCACAATGGCAATTGGAAGCAGACTCAGAGTGAGTTTTCATGCTAGACAAGGAAGAGAACTCACATTTAGTGATGTCCATGAAGTTCTGGCCACAGAGCTGAGCAGTACAGATGTCATTCATTCCCTTAGATGTCATACCATGTTGTGAGGCAGGTGTCCTATAAAGGGCAAACTGAGCTCAGAGGGTACCCCAAATCACAACACCATCAAGTGGAAGAATCAAGATTTCAGGCCAAGCTTTCTGACCCCGATATCAAAAATTCTTTGAATTACACCAGGGAGATTCCCAGAAAAAGATTAATCAAAGGGGGTAACTTCTTGGACAAAAGGGAGAAATCTTTAGTCGAAGGGGTTAAAAACATTTAAAGACATGGACACTCTTTTTCTCCCCTAGTACTGGCCATCCTGAGGACCACTCCCTCCCCTGGAGGGCTCCTTCTTCTCTTCCTATCCATGGAACCTACACCCACATTTATTGCAGCAACAGAGGTAAAGCCTTGGGTCAAAATCCAACTTCCCATCTTGAAAGTGGCAAAGAAGCAAATTCCTGTTTCCCAGCCCACTTTGGGTACTTGACAAATGAATTCAACCACAAGTTTGAGAAGGTGGTTAAGACTGACTGGCACTCATTCACTCCACAAACACACAATGAGCCCTCCTCTGTCCCAGCTTCTGTGTTGGGTGTTGAAGATACAGAGTCACTGGCATAGAGTGCTCCATCGAACGGGGTCACAGACAAAGATACAGAAGGTAGAGTTTGCCACTTCAATGGGAGAAGCTACAGGAAGCCACTGAGCTCACAGGTGCCTGGTCCTCCCTAGAAGTGTGGTGAGGAGGCCTCTGAGAGAAAGTGGTATCCCCGAGGACTGCAAGGGTTTGCCAGGCAGACAAGGAAAAAAGAAATTGTACCCCCAGGGGAGGGCACGGGGGGATCTAGATGGAGCTTTGTATGGTTGGAGCCTAAAGTGAGATTAGCAGAGGACTGAGCAGTGAGGCAGAGACAAGGAGTCTTCAAAAGACCCTGAAGACACTCTGCTCAGAAGCTGGGATCTTTGTCTCAGAGCCACTGAAGAACCTTACCCAGGAGGATAGCACAACCAGAATCTGCAAGTTTCATTTGTACCATTTCCTTGGTGGACCCTTGACAGGTTCCATCAATCATATTCATGAAGGACCTCACCATCCAGGAGCTTCCATTTCTCCCAGGAAATTCGATGGCAATAATTAGTAAGGTAATGATATGATAATTCATTTCATAGTGTTATTGAAATCTCCTCTTTATTTAACTCTGAAGTCCTGGGAAACAGAGAACAGGATCTTTCTTATTTACCAGTGTTTTCCTCAAATAGACATGAAGCAAGAGAATGAATGAATGAATGCTTCCACTGCTCAGTTTGCCAAGCCCTTCCATATTTATATAAATCTCTCAAAACTCCCATGAGGTAAGTATTCCCCCCTTTGCAAATGACCCATTTTATAGATAGAAAAAAACCGGGTCCTAGGTGACTTCCCACAGTGCTGCAGGGACAATGGAAGACACGCATATTGTTTTAGCCAGCTTTTTCCTGCTGGGACTGAAAGGCCAACCAAAACAACTGTAGAGGAGGAAAGGCTTATTTAGGGGTTCACAGTTTCAAAGGTCTTAGCCCATAAGTGGCTGGCTCCATTCCTCGAGGCTCAAGGTGAGGCTGGACATCATGATGAAAAAGTGTGGCAGAGGGAAACAGCTCACATGATGATGGGAAAACAGACACTCCACTAGATACAAAATACACACCCCCAAGCCACGCCCCCAATTCCCACCTCTTCCAGCCACACCCTTCCACTTCAGTTACCAACCACTCAGTTAATCCCTATTACTAATTGGGTTAACACTCTCACAACCTGATCATTTCTCCTCTGAACCTTCTTGCATGGTCTCACATGAGCTTTTTGGGGGACACCTCACATCCAAACATAATGCATGGCATAAGTGCCACAAAGGGGCCCACAGACTACTGTGCAAGTCAGAGAGAGCGCTCACTGCTGGCTTCAGCTGTCATAAAGCTCACTGTGGGCCTTTGGTCCCTTCCCGGCTCAGCCTTGCTCCATGCTGGGATTCCACCCTGAATGATAACTGCTGTCGGTGTCTGAGCCCTTGCTAGGCCATCATGCTCCTGAGTGCTTCCCAAGCGTTGCCTTGTGGTCTTCACAGGAAAGCCTGTATAGCAGTGCTGGTATCTGAGGTATTACGTGACTGGCCCGTGTTTCCACAACTAGCAAGAAAGGAGCTGGGCCTGAAATCCAGGACTGTTTAGTTCCAAAACCTTTCTCTTGCAAATGCAGGGCCCTGAGCAATAACTCGCCTTTCAGGGGATCATCTACAAGCACAGGAGTATGGAGAAAAACTCTCTCCATGGAGTTGGCATGACCGTACCCCAAGAGCTGGGGGCAGGGGACAGTCTGTGTTTACTACATAAGTATTAACTAGGGGGCAGAACACTGGGTTGGAAGCCCAGGGGTAGTAATAATGTCAATCTATGCCTCTGAAACACCACCCCTGGCAAACCAGTTACCCGCTCTGGGCTTCAGGAAGGAAGGGACTAGAATGAGCACATTCTACCGTTGTTTTAAACCTGAGTCTCCATGACTCATCTAGGCTTTTTTTTTTTTTTTTTTTTAAGTCTAGTCAAGCTTTTCTAGAAGATCTTGCTTATGTGTTATTTTACAAGATTTGCCTAGCCCACATTTTAGCAGTCTCACATTTTTCCCCAAGGGAATTCTTAAGAGGTTTCTAATTGATGACCAAGCCTATATTAAAAAATCAAAGAGGAGAGTAATGGTTTTTCCATGCTAGAGACTGGATGCTGGACACAGAAAGAAAAATGATAATACTAATCAAAATACTGCTCCCTCCTTAAGGAGGTCTAGAGACCTTTTCACTTGGCTTCCTATAGGTCCTCTAGCTGTGGGACATGGGAGTGCTTCTCTTATGGAGGGATCAGCCCCACGGCATTGCAGTTAGAGGGAATCCTCCCGAGGCCTCAGTCTCCTCCTCTGTGAAATGGGGATTTCCCTAGTGCCTGTTCTGCCTACTCCACAATGCTGTTCCCATGGGTTGAAATAAATAATGGATGAAGAACAGGGTAAGCACAAAGGCGGCAAAGATGAGCATGGAGGTTGCATTAGCCCAGGTTCCCTAGAAACCAAAGGGTGTGCATATAGAAAGAGAGAAATAAGTTTATTATAAGGCATTGGTTCATGGGATCACGGATTCGGGGAAGTCCTCAAAATATGCAAGATGAGTCAGCAAGCTAGAAACCTGGGGGTCTCCAAAGTGTAGCTGCTGTCCAAGTCCAAAGACCTGGGAGGCAGAAGAGCTGATGGTGCGACTCCCATCCAAGGTAACTTCATCTCTTCAAGCACCTGATTTCTCTTCTACACATTGCCCTTATGAGACCTCCAGCTGGAGAAGGGGAGGAAACCAGGGGATGTGTATCAAGGCATCCTGGGTAGTGTCCAATTCATAGTGGGTACTCAAAGAGATAACAGACATTTGCATTTGTTCATTCAGTTCATTAACTGGTACCTTAAAGACCCTCAGTAGAGCAAAGGCCAATAAGAGCCTGACTGTGACAGCTATTTTTTTTTTATTTTCCTCATTGAGCAATTATAATACCTGGTATCCCTTGTGATCCGAGAATTAAAGAATTGTAAGGGAGTTTCTCAAGCCCATAGCCCCACTCCTCATTCTTCAAGTGAAAAACAGGAGTTCAGAGAAGCAAGGGATTCACCTGAGACCACACAGCCAGTAGGTTCAGAGTTAGGACTCTCCTTCACCTGATGACTCCTCAGGACTCAGGCACTGGTGAAAACAGCCCTTCAACCAACATCCCCTGGTCCCTGCAGCACCCAGGACAGCATGGCCACTCTGGGGGCCCTGGACACCCTCAGAGGCCCATCAGAAGTGTGGGCAGATGGAAGAAATTATAAGGTGGGCATTTTAGGAAGCAGTTCGTTTCCAAATCAAATGGATTCTTGCTGCTGCACTCTAACACTCATATCCTAAAAATTGTTGTTGAACGTGCTCTCCACATCCGAGTGTGACTCACTCTGAAATGGAAATCTGGGTGGTTACCGGCCAGCGACACGACCGTGCCGGTTGGTAGTGCCACAGGCTCCCTTGACCCCAAGAGGGAGGCCACCCGGCAGCTGTGCAGGTTCCAGGGCTGGGGCCTCAGCCGGGGGAACCTTGACCTTGTGGCAGATGGGCCTGTTTCTGATACAGTGTGGCAAATTTCTAAATCTTAGCTGTGGGATGGCATTTGTTCTTTGCAGAGAAAGAGCAAGGGGCCCAGGAGTTTCCAATTGACTCCAAAGTAGAACCAGCTGTTGGAATTCTGCAGCGCTGATTAGGGAAGTTCACTTCCAGGTTGCGGTTTTCCGTTGATGGAGCCCCCTCTTGCCCCTCACCCTATTCGGTGCTGTCAAAGAAGCCCCCCAAAATCAAAATCATTGCATCCATTCATGCGGAGCTTGAAGAGGCAGGAAGGGGTATAGCAACAATAGCTTCCATCTCTGGAGTGCCTATTTTCTGTGTGCCTGTGAGTAAGGCAAAAATTTATTTTCAACCCTTATGCTCACAAACCAACACAGGTATTCCCAAACTTAAAAATGGGGGAAAAAAAGAGAGATCAGAAAATTCTAGTGATTATTTTCATTGTTTTTTTTTTTTTTTAACCTCCCTGGTGCCATACACTCCTTAAGCATGCTACAAGTCATCATCCAATTTTATAATCACATCCAGGTATTATTATCATCCCCATCTTATAAACAGGCTTAAGAAAGTTGAGAAACTTCTCCGTGGCCCTCAACTTGAGAGGTACAGCATGCAGCTTTGAGTATCTGCATTGGGATACAAAGCCAGGTCTTTCTATGAAATTAGTAATAGTAAAAATAGCTACCATTTGGCCACCTGTAATCCCAGCAACATGGGAGGCTAAGGAAGGAGGATCCAGGTGGGAGACCAGCCTCAGCAACTTAGAGGGGCCTTAAACAGCTTACTAATCTCCTGTCTCAAAATATACAATAAAACAGCTGGGGATGTAGCAAAGTGGTAAAGTGCCTCTGGGTTCAATCCCCAGTACCCAACATAACAATAATAATAACAATAGCTACCATTTGTTGAGGGCTTACTTTGTACTACATAGGATGCTAAGTGTTTTTTAAGATACGCGTTTCCTCATCAGATTCTCTAACAATCCCATGCTGTACGTTATATTCCCCCACTTGTTTATAAATGAAGAAACTGAGGCTCAGCAATTAAAAGACACAGAATTCAAATGCACGTTCATCCGAACCTGGAGGGCTAGGTTCTCACCACAGTACTCTTTGCCTCCCCAAATCTCATGAGGGCTCACATTATTTGGTTTGTGTCTCCAGATTTTCCATTCTTTGGTGTAATTTTATCATATTATGGAAAACTGGGAGCTAGTCTCCAGCTCGGCTCCAGGTTTGGTGGGGACTCAGTCTGTCATTCTTTCCAACATCAACCTTCAAAAGCCACTGTAAAAACGCATTTGCAATTCGAAACTTGCCATGTAGGCTACAAACAGACCATTAATTTAAACTGGTGTTGATTTTGTAAACTATTAAGGGTGAAATGAGTTTGATATTTACTAAGTTGAAGGAACATGAAGTTTATGGTTTTTAAATTACTGTGAAGAGGCTTACTAGAATTTTCCCTTATATAAAGTCAGAATGAATAGTACCTCTGACAACGTAAACATTTTTGGCTTCACGGATCTCTGCTAAAGCAAGATGAGATTGACACATCTGAAAAGCATCGTCAAGGCTAATTGCCTATCTTGTCAATCAATCCACAGATCCTAAACACCCACTGAAATGTCTGTGTCCATTGGGTACTCTCCAGGAGTTTTCATTATGGTTAGATTTGTTAAATTTGCATAAAGATATGATATGAGTATTGGATATTCATGTAGCCATTCATTCATTTGTAAATGCTGCTTAAATGCCTCCATGTGCCAAGAACCATGGCTGGTGCCTGGGCACACAGGGATCCTCCAGAATCTCCCAGTTTAGTAGGGAAGTAAGGCAGGAAATGCCATAGAGAGATTGCCTCTGATGAGAGCAAACACAGGCCTTTAATCCAGGTTGGATGTAGGAGAAATCAGGAAAGCTTCCTGGAGGAAGCGTCATTGGAGCTGCTAAACAAAGGTTGTAGAGGAGATCATCTGAAGAGAGACAGACAGCCTCCAGGGGAAAACACTGCAGAGATCCAGAGGGAGGGAAAGGGCATTTGTTAAGTGCTGAGAGAATGGGACAAGTGGACCTGTCGAGAGTTTTGAGAGGGCAGGTCCATTTGAATTGGAGTGGTCAGGAGAGAGAGCTTGGAGAACTAGAGCTGGAAGGAGGAGATTTTAGATGGGACGAGGCTGGCGAGGGACAGGGAACTACACAAGCATAACACAAAAGGGTCACACTGCAAAGCAGACCGGCCACACCAAAGGAAGCAAAGCACACACAGCACCAACACCACCATCCTCACCATGGCTAGGACCCACAGGGCACCTGCAGGGCTATGATCGTCCACAGGCATCTTGCATTTCTGCATGTTTATGACCAGAGCTCTGGCTGCCTGGGTGCCAGACCAACGTCTCAAGGATGTCTGGACAGGACAGAAGGGACACTGTCTAGCTGCAGAGCAGAGGGCAGGTTTGCTTACATTCCTTTAAAAAATATATGGGGGGTGGGGGCTGGGGATGTGGCTCAAGCGGTAGCACACTGGCCTGGCATGCGCAGGGCACTGAGTTCGATCCTCAGCACCACATAAAGATAAAGATGTTGTGTCTACTGAAAACTAAAAAAATAAATAAATATTTTAAAATTCTCGAAAAAAAAAATATATATATATATATATTTATATATATGGGTTCCTTGAGCTCAGGATTCCTCTCTGCACTAATCAAGTTTCTCCAGAACATTAAAAAATAAATAAGTAAATAAATAAACAGAACCAATGGAATATACATAAATGCAACCAGGGATCTATTAGATTGGTTTGTGTGACATAGGCAGAGAATTGCCAAACAGCCACCTGCAGGCAGGAGAGCCAGGGAAACCAGTCACAGTTCAGTCCAAGACACTAAAAGCCTCAGAAGGAGAAAGAGACCATGATGAAGCTGCAGGCCAAGGCTGAAGACCCAAATACGCCTGGAGAGTCAGTCGCCTATGCAAGTCCACAGCCAAAGGCTGAAGAACCTGGAGTCTGATGTTCATGGTGACTTCAGCAGAAAAAAAAAAAAATTGCACTTGCTTAAGAGCTAGATTGTTCCTTCTTCTCCTTTTTTGTTCCCTTAGCCTACTGCACAAGGCCACCCACACTTGGGATGGGTTTTCCCTACTCAGTTCACTGACCCATCTGTAAACCTTCTCTAGAAACACCCTCACAGACTCACTCTGAAGCACGTGTTATCAAGGCATCTGTGTTGGTCAGCTCTCTGTCCTTATAACAAAATACCTGAGGTAATTGTATTACAAAGAGAAAAGGTTTATTTTAGTTTATGGCCCGTGATAAGGCAGATTGGTTGCTTTTAGGGCTCTAGTGGGGATGCCAGGTAGCAATGGCAGGGAGTGAGTGGTGGATCAAACTCTCTCACCTCGTAATGCAACCCACACACATCAGGGGTCATCTGGTCCTCTTCATGTAGCACATGGGAACTGACTATTGCCAGTGTAGCGATAAAGCCCTTGGTGTCTGACACAGTGCCAGGCTAACCTGTTAGTTGGCAAGTGGTATAAGATCTCAGACCCCCTCGTAGTTCTTAAAAAATCATGAACTAAATGCTTTTCAAGTATGAGCTCATTTAATCCTCTCAAAAATCCCATGATATAGCAACAATTACCATCCCTCCTTGAGCATGAGGAAGAATATAAAACGCTCCAAAAATGCAGGTCGGTGCTAGATCATAAAGCGTCTTGTGCGACAACTAAGGAGTTTAAACTTTAGGCATTCAGCAGTCCTGGAAGTTTTTTGGAACAGGAGAAGAGGCTGAGGGAAATAGCATTTTCAAAAAGCTCCTCTGGCTGTGGTCTGTTAAATGGATTGGGCTGGGAGGAAATCCTGTTAGGAAATAGGCTGACAAATATTAGGAGGCCCAACTGGGATTCCAAGCAGGTTTGAAGGATGGGCTAAATGTACCCACAGTGGAATTTCACAAGCCTAAATGTCAGGCCCTGGACAAGACTCCACCACCCCAACAGCTCCAGGAAACGGTGCAGGAGACGTGACTTTGCAGTGTAGCCCTGGAGAAGGAAGTCCAAGGCTTCCAAGGACCAGGCAGCCTGGGGTGAGTCAGCAGAGGGTGTGTCTGCCAAAATGGCCAGAGATCTTCGCAGGCATGAGAAGGACAGTGTCAGGGGCCTAAGGCAAACTCCAGTCTGCGCCAGACTCCACCAAGTCTTTTTGTGCCCAGTTTGCCCACCCCCTTACATATGGCCAGTGCTGCTAGGTATTGAACACCCGTGTGCCCAGCTCTGTGTCAGCACTTCACATTCATGCTCTGATTTAAAGACCCCCACAAACCAATGAGGCACCATGACCCTCCTGTTTTATAGATCAGGAAACTAAGGCCCAGAGAAAACTGCCTCAGCCCTTCTAGCCAATAAGGGCCAAAGCCGGATTCAAATGCAGAGCCACGAGGACCATACTGTGCAGGCCTTCCTCTTGGGCTGCTTTCTGAGGGACTCTGTCAAAATGGAACCCACCCAAAGAAAACCCTTGAAGCAGAGAAGGTAGCTAGGAACCAGGGCACCGGTTTGGAGGACAGAAATGCTCATGGATGAGGGATTGAGTCACATGAGCAGCAAGCAAGCTGGTCTCACATCTGGAGGCTGTCCCACAGCACCCGGGTACACAACTGGGCAGCTCCTAGGGGGCCCCAAGACTGATGAGTGGAGAAAAATCAGGCCTCCCTGAGAATGTCACCAGGGCACAGGCTGTGTTCAACCACACAGAGACCCACAGGTGCCTGGCCTAGAAGGTGGCTGTAGAATGCAGACAACCAGAAGATCCACTGGTAAATAAGAAAGCTAACAGGGACCCTGAAATCACAGGTCATGAGCTGGATCCAGGACCACTGATCTGCAAGGACATTGGGAAAACAGGAGCCCAAGAGGAAGGACTGGACAGCGTGTCCTTGATCTTGGCCGAGGCAGAAGATATTCTGGAGGGCAGAGCTATTCCTGGTTTGATGGGCAGCTGCCTCCAAAGACATTCATGTCTGAAGGGGTTGGAGACAGGAAGATACCCTTCACCTTGGGCAGTCAGTGTTCCAACATCCTAACACCCTACTCCTCACTGGAGACCTTCCAGGAGGGGATGGGGGGCAGGGGAAACAGGTGCCTAAGTCACAGACTGGTATTTCTTCAGTGCCCACAGGCCAGTATGCCAGGGATACAACTTCCTTTCATCCCCTCCGCATGTTGACTCCAAGATCAAAAAGGTAAGGTAGAAAGAAAAGAAAACATGAGTACATCAGACCTACGAATCTTTATTCAACTCCTCCTAAATGCCTGGCATTGACATATAGGTACCAAGACAAATACCATGTATCATGGCACAGCCAAGAGTGAACAGTGGGAGTTCAGCCCATGCCACGAGGCACCCCAGCTCCATTCCCAATGAGCTGTGGGATGTTGGACACATGACATCACCTCTTGGAGCTTCAGCTTCCTACCTATAAGTGGGGGGGGGGGTCAAAGGAAGACATCATCAGTAGCTCACCAAGACATCATCAGTAGCTCACTGCACAAGATAATGCTTGTGCAGTGGTTAGCAGGCATATCCATATTCTTTTCCTGGTTGTCCACCTGGAGCAGGAATTTGAGAGAAAGATCAGGACGAAGAGGCAGACAGGTGCAATGATCTGGATGACCTGGTCCATCCCTAAAACTCTGAGCTCCCTAAGGTAATGGCTGAGAATATGTGCTGGGTAAACTCTACAGTGCTCCACCAACACATGAAATTGTAATTGTTGTCATTAAGTCTGTCATTCAGAACATAAGACTTTAGGCTTAAAGAGACTTTCAGAAACTCAAGAACAGGTTGGAAGTGCTATAGGATCAGGGCAGGTGTTCAGAGCTATAGGATTTCCCCAAGAAGAGGCTTTTGCTGCACATGGCTAATGGAGTCAGAAAGGCTTCTTTTCCAGAGACTAACTGGGGTCAGTGGGAAGAGCTTGGATAGGCCAACTCAGCCCTCTAGGAGGTATCCCCTGGCACCTCCAACTTGGGAGTATCCTTCCCTAAGTGTTCTCATAACTCCTGTGCCTCCCTCTCTCAAAGCACACTGCCATGAACAGAAATTCTAGAGTTCTTCCAGACTTAGGATTCTGCAAATCCTAAGTTTGGGGGCTTTTTTTTCCCCATCTGTAATCCTACTGCCTGCACCACACAGAGAATGCTGGAAAAGTGCCTCTAAGAAAGGACAGAGGACAAGAGCCCAAGACCACAATGAGTCCTATTTGAACCAAAGCAAAGACCTGGGAAGGTTTAATGAGCCACTCGAAAGCTAACGGCCCCTGGTCCCATGGAGCATTTTAGCACAGGAAGAGGTAAGAGTGAAGGGCCTCAGTGCTGGGCCCTGCTTGGCCTTCTGTCCACCAGACAAGTGCCACCTCCTGGGATGCCTTTGCCTCCCCCTCCCCCTTCCTTCCTCCCAGTGCTGGCTGCACGCCCCGATGTGCTGCCTACCTAAAGGGGTATTTGAAGTCTGGAGAGGAGGTGCTCAGCAGCGCTTTTCCTCATGAAAGCACACCCTGAACCTTCTAATTAAGTTTCTCAGCACACCTAGGAGCCATGATTCCCTCCCTGCCCCTGCCTGTCTCCCCCTTTTACAGTCAGGAGCCAAAGGGGGGGTTTGGGGGTACACATTCCTTTATTCTGCTTCAGGCCAAAGAGAAGGAGACTGATTTTCAGGACTTTCTGGCTCCTTGTTCTGTTCTCAGCCCCCTATTTACCTGTTTCATAGGGGAGCTGGGAGGAGCAGTAATTGCTCCTGGGAGCTTTGAAGGTCGACATGCTCTGTGGCAATAGAGGTGTCAAATGTGATGATTAGCATTAATAATAATTATTATTAGAGCAGGGCTTAGCTCTTTTGAAAGGGGGGAAATAGCCCTACAATGATTTCCCAGCTGCCAAGTCTCTCTTCCTTGATGTTTTGCTCTTAAAGGGGACAACATAGTGGCAGGATGAGGGGAGGTTGGAATTTGGGCTCTGGACCTTAGCCAAAGACAGAGAAAGCACTGGTGAGCACTCACCTTGGACCTTGCATCTGAGTAGATCTGAAGATGTCTGATCTGGCCTCTTCCTCCCTCATCTTGTGCCACACTCCCCCTAGTTCTCTGTATCAGGATATACCTCCTTCAATGTGCTCTTTCCAACCCCAGGACTGTTGCTCATGCTAGTCCTAAAAGACCTTCATCCCCTGGGGACACTTCCATGAAGTGATGTCAGGGCATCCTTTGTGACTGTCCTATGCTGCTGGGTGCTCCGGATTTGTCTTTTGCAGCATAGACACTTAATGCATATCTGTCCTCCTGCTACCTGGGAAGTCCCCTGACATGGGTCTGAGTTCACTCGCAGGCTAGTTCATGTCACTCCATTCTCTATACCAAGTGCTTATTCTTTACACCCAGCCAAACTTGAACTGAGCAAGGACTGGCAAGATTGCCCAATCAGTGCAAAAGTACAAACTGCATCTCCGGGTAAGCCTGCACCCTCAGAGCTGGAACATCACAGAGGAACCAGAAACCTGCAGAAGGATCCCCTTCAATTACCCTTTATTGTTTTAATTCCATTGTTGCAAATACAATGGGAGTGGCCCCATCTTTGCTCACTTCTCCCCTGGGCCACAGTGGTGGTAAGCCTGACACCCAAACTTGGCCAAAGGTAATCACCACCCTTAGCCACAGCGATTTGGCCAAGGCATGTACCTAACCCCAGCCAGGCCAGCCCCAGGGCTCCCATGGGACTTTCCTACCTTGAGATATAGGTACAAAACTTTCTTTGATCACAAGTTGTAAAAATAGAAGCCTAAATGTTGCATGTATCACTATGTACTTTTCTACATAAGTCATACTTCACAAATAAAAGACCCTACCAAAGTTGGGAGGCAGGCCAGCTTCAGTGGTCACACTGTTCATCCTATGGAGGAAGCACATGAGGAGCGGCCGAGAGAGATGCCAACAGGCAATAAGTTAGGGGTGCCAGATGGGCATGGCAGCTGGCAGTGCTGGACACAGAGCTAGCCACGTCTGAGGCTGGCTGGCTTCTCATGATTTATCTGAGCACATAAAGTTCCCTTTCTGGCTTGAGCTACATTGTGTTAGGTTTTTTCTTTTCTTTTCTTTTTTTAAATTGAAATGACTAGCCACCAAGATATAACAATAATACTTCATATTTTATTTGTGCCCATTTGTCCCTCGAAAGATTTAAAGCTAACAGCTTTGATTTGTCATACGGTCTTTGACTTAGGACTTCGTGCTACACTCAAGGTAAATCTTTCAGTATAGTTTTCTGGGTTAAGCAAATCAAGTATAAGTTATCCATTTTGGGGGGGCTGGGGATGTGGCTCAAGGGGTAGCGCGCTCGCCTGGCATGCGTGCGGCCCGGGTTCGATCCTCAGCACCACATACAAACAAAGACGTTGTGTCAGCCGAAAACTAAAAAATAAATATTACAATTCTCTCTCTCTCTCTCTCTCTCTCTCTCTCTCTCTCTCTCTCTCTCTCTCTCAAAAAAAAAGTTATCCATTTTAAAGACAAAGTAACTAAGGATAAATGAAGTACAGCTAAGGAACAGCAGAGCCTGGCTGGAATCTAGGTTTCTCTACATTTCCTCTCTGTTCTGTTAATGAGTCATGGCCATGAGCACCAAGAGAGGCAGTTTGGCCAGTTGGATTCATAAAATTCCCTTAACTTTCTATTTTGGGTAACTCTGCCGTTTTAAGAAGCACATCTTGATAGTACAATATGTTATTCAACTTTTCATTATTGTAACAAATACCTGAGATAAATCCATTTCTAAGGAGGCGCATGGTCTCAGAGGTTTCAGTCTTTGGTCAGGGGCCCAGCTTCTTTGGGCCTGTGGTAGCACAACACAGCAGGGCAGGAGCATGGGGTGGAGGAGGCACATTTCCCTCATAGCAGCAGGAAGTAGAAAGAGGGAAAGAGGAGGAGCTTCCAGTTTCCCCTTCAAAGTCACACACTCAGTGACCTAAATTCCTTCCAGTAGGTCCCTACCCCCTAAAGGTGCCACCATCTCCCAAGAAAGAGTACCATAGCTGGGGACGAAGCCTCCAACTCACCTTTCGGGGATATTCAAAATTTCAACTAGACCATACGCTAATATTTGCTGGAAAGATTTCTAAGAAATAATGAAAGAGGCTCACATGAGCATCTAGAGCTTTGTCTAGGTCAAAATATCAGATTTCATGACAAAGAGATACCAAGATCCAGCACTGCTTTTAAGAGGGACAGGTTGACCCGGGTCCACCAGAAGGAAATGGGTGTATGGAGGTGGAAGTCTCAGCTGGTTGAGAAGAGGCAGGAAGAAAGAAAGTGGAGGCTGCGAACAGTTCTGCTTTCATCAGCTGAGATATAAAAGGAAGGATGGGAAGTTGGAAACCATCTCTGAAAAGCCAGAGCAGGTTCAAATATGGCTTGGATGGGCTACTAATTAACATCTTGGACAAGTTACTGCATGTCTTATTTCTGTTTCTTTATTTGTAAAATGAAGATCATAACATCTTCATTCAAGATGTGTGGATGCGGTTCACGCACATAATAAAAGCATCACAGTGCCTGGCACGTGATAGTCGCCCAATAAATATTTCTCCCCCTTTACTTTTGTTTCTCTCAGAGGAGTAATTTTACGCTTTGTCCTCCATAATGAGAATCCAGCAGGAAACACCTGTGTGCCCCAAGGCGGGCTAGTGTACAGTGCACTGTGATTCAGCTGTGGGACCCTTGACCATCTGGCCCCAGGTGTCTTCCCCAGTCCCAATACTCCTCCCTCTTCCCCTGCTGCTCTACACCATCCAGATAGTCAGTCCTTCTCTGGCCACTTCTTGCCCTCCCAGCTCCACCCACACCTCTGTGTATTGCCAACGGAATGTTTCCTGAACAGTTTTCTTGCTACTGAGGCTTTCCCTGAAAGAGAATCTAGTGGCAAAGAGATTATCTCTTCCAAACGAGAAAAAAGGAAGCAAAAAAGGGGGTGGAAAAGAGACTCTGGTGTAGAAAAGAGAATAGAGGAAACATAATGGATTCATTGTTTCAAGGGCTTACCCCCAAGAAATATATGAATAGCCACAGGAAAAGACTAGATTCCTCCAAACATCATACTTACCAATGACCAGGCCCGGATCCTCTATTTTTGTACTCTTCCCTTACATACCTCTTTCTCCTATGGTCAAAAGGCAACATAGCCTTCAAGGCTTAGCCAAAATGCTTTTTGACTTACATTCATTAATGTATACACTTAATTAATACGGGATGAATTCCAACTCTGTGCCAAACACTGTGCTGGGAATATAGAGGTGAGCAAGAGAGACATCTCATGAGGTTGAGAGGCTTCCTCATGGAGGCAGGAAGTAAAAAGAGAGAAAGAGGAGGGGCTGGGCTCCCAGTTCTCCCTTCAAAACAACACACTCAATGACCTAAATTCCTTCCAAGAGGCCAGGGATCCCCCTTAAAGACGATATTGATCCCCTCTCACCACTCCCATAACTGTTGTTGCTGCTATTACCATAATTGCCTTTATGTCTTTTTCCTTTTTTAAAAGTCTATAAATCAGTGTGACCAACTCCTCTCAGTTTGCACAAGAGTCTGGTTTTAGCGCTGAAAGTACCATGTCCTGAAAAACCACCCAGTCCCAGGCAAATCAGGACCACTGCTCACTCTGCTATTATAAAAGCCATTTCAGAACAACAACAAATATATTCTTTGAAGAAACTCACAACATCATTCATTCTTTAAATATTTATTGTGTGCCTAATTCTTACACCGTTTCAGTCTGTGGTTTCTATTTGGTGTTATATCTCTCCCACCAGCCCATGTCTTTTTCAACCTGGCATTGCTGGTCCCCAACATAGTCTCTGCCCATGAAACTAACTTGATTTTATGTAAATACTATGTTTATATTGAGAAACATTGTAAATTTGTGAAAAACAATTTTAAAGTATTTTTTCTCCAAGTTTTAGACGGAGATCTCTACTGAATGACAAGTTTGAAGTTTGGTCAGCAAGTAGCAAAATCCATTAACCATTCTCCTTCCTTTATGTTCTCCCACCAGCCCTTCCAGCACCAGGTATCACTCAGCAGTCACAGCAGCCTAAGGGATGAAACTTACTCACAGGCAGGTACCAGAGTCACCCAATCCTAGTGATGTGTTTAGATACTCCTACTCTCTAAAGATCTTCCACTAACAGAGTTGAGAAATAAATCTTGGAAGCTTCCACCCATTTGTTATGGTCCTTGTAACTGGAGACACAAGAGACCAGACTTAGGCTCACACAGCTCGTAGCCCTTCAAGTGTTAGAAGAGAGTCGCCAAGTCCTTCCTCTTACCCCACCTCACTACCCATGTACACACCTGAGATTTTTCCTAGTTATTCTAATTCCCTCACTGTGGCCAGAATAATATGATTTTAAGATTCTAGTCACTGACCTCTGACTTTGTCCCAATTTATCTCCCTCATAAGGTTCCCGAATTGAATAGTTCTCCAGATTGGGCTAATTAGTAGATTAGGACTAACACTCCCACTCTGTCCCTATTCTAGTAAACTCATCATACAGTAGCCTAAGATCTCAAATGTCTTTTTCTTTTTGTGTCGTGATCCATCTAATCAGGTATCTGGTTCTTTTAACCACTGGGCAAAAAGATTGTTGGCAGGATGGATGGATGTGTACATGTGCAGATTCACTAGGCAGAGGGAATAAGATAAAGATTGCCGAGACCACAAGAAATAGACACCT
This sequence comes from Urocitellus parryii, assembly GCF_045843805.1. Classification (NCBI taxonomy): domain Eukaryota; kingdom Metazoa; phylum Chordata; class Mammalia; order Rodentia; family Sciuridae; genus Urocitellus; species Urocitellus parryii. The sequence goes on along the minus strand of NC_135541.1, from coordinate 41,304,920 downwards.
TGTTGGGGTGGATAATGCCCTTCCCAAATTTATGAGCACCTGGAACCTCAGAATGTGGTATTATTTAGAAATAAAGCCACTGCACATATAATAAAACAAGATGAGCTCCTATTGCATGAGGGGGGGTACTAAGAGCTAATGTCCTTTTAAGTAAAAAAATCAGAGGATACTCTGCAGAGGAAAGACATGTGAAGACTCATAGGGAGAGTACACCTTGAAGATGGAGATGGAGATTAGTGTTTGGCTACAAGCCGAGGGATGCTGAGGAATGCCAGCAATCACCAGGATCTAGGAAAAGATAAAGAAGGATTCTCCCTTAGAGCCTTCAAAGAGAGGATGATCTTGCGACATCTTGATTTTAGACTTTCAGTCTCCAAAACGGTGAAAGATAAATTTCTGTCTTTCTAAGTAATTTGTTATAGCAGCCCCAGGAAACCAATACACACGTATGAAATTTTCATTCTTCCTTTTTTAATATTTATCTTGAAAGTATGCCATGAGATTATTGGAAAAATATCCAACAAAGTTAGAAGACCTGTAATAATTTAATACTTACTATCTGTGTGACTATAAATAGTAACCTCAATTCTTCAATCCTCAGTTTTATCATTATTAGCAAAATAGGAATCCAAATATATAACACATAAGATAGTTTAGGTACAAAGAATGACAAGAAATGAGAAAGTGGTACAAGCTATATATTTTTCCCCTCTTCTTAAGCATGTTTCCTAGAAATTTGTCTATTTTATTTTCCTCTAAAAGGACCAGCTTAGGGAATTTATTTATGAACGGATCAACTATTGTGTTACTTTTTCTAATCCACTTTTTTTCCTTGTTTTTGTTGTACTGCTTTTCTTGGTTTTATTTTATTGCTTGTTTTCTAAATTCTTAATTATATATTTCATTAATTGCTTTTCAATGATTCTTATTTTTAAGTGCAAACATAAATGCTATGAATTGAGTTCTGACTATGGCTTTGGCTGGGTGTGCTTTGGCATATTGTCATATATGGTACTCTCGTTTTATTTTATTCTTCCTAAATAGTTTACGATTGTGTATTTTAAAAAATTCTTCTTTAACTTGCTATTAATATCATCCTATATTCCCAATATTATGCTTGGCCTTACTGATCCAAGAGCACCTGTTGTTCTTGTTATTATTATGGTGCTGAAGATAAAAAAATCAAAATTTTTTGTAAGCAGCTTTCTCTCTGCCCTCTTTCAAGACATAACAGCTGGGAGCCTTGAAGGAGCTTATAGACCTGTAACTTACATGACGTTTTTCGACATGAAAACTTCAGCCACAGAACATCAGCAGTTTGGGGGGTTCAGACATTTGTCAATGGGAAAATCATTAAAATGTTTTCAGATCTTCCTCCTACATCACCAAGAACTTTTAAAAAAAAAAATTCAATAATTTACTGAATGGGGAAGTGCTACCACCACTACTTGATGGTCAAGGCCTTGGTTTATGAATTATGTCCCCAGGGCTATCAGTATTTCTTTAAGACTCTGAAATCTTCACAGACCACCTCAGCACTGAGGAATCTCGGCTTTCTCAGATCATATACTTTGCCCACCAGTCTAGAACTTGGCTCTGGCTCCCAAGCCAGACTCTAAGCTCCTTGAGAGTTAGACCACGTTTTTTTAGACTTCTTTTTATCTGTCTTGATACCCCCAGCTTCTCAACTCTTGATAAATAGTATCAATCAACACATTCCATGATTATTTGATTGCAGGGCCTATAGCATGTTTTCTAAAAGAAAGTGTGACTGTGAAATTTCAGATCTGAGGTTTTAACACAGGCAAGTAGTAAAACCAAGAGCCTTTTTAAAAAAAAAAAAAAAAAAAAAAAAAAACCTTTTAAAAGGTTGAGGCTAACACCTTGGGTGCATGCTTTGAGGAGAAGAATTTTAATTTTAAGGAACTACATTTTTGGAAGTGAAAATGACATTTGATATTTGTCCAGCTAGAGCTACCTGAGGGATCACATTCTGCCGAGTGGTGCTGGGTCCAAAATGATTCTCGTGCTAATATCACATGTGTGTAAGACACTTTACAATTCATGAAGCTCTCTCATGTGTGAGCTCACTTGATGCTTGAGGGAAACCTGTCAGGGCATGTTAGGTACCATTAGCTTCATTTGGGAAAACAGGTGTTGAGGGTTCAGAAAGATTGACTAACCTGTGCAAGTTCCCAGAGCTAGTAGGTACCTAGAGTAGGAGCAAGCCCAGATCTTCCCATCTCCTGTCCCACAATCTCTAGGCCATCTTGAGTCCAAATTGATTCAAGAACACTAAAAATAAATCTCACCATTCAATTCTCAGCTGTCACAATCAGATGTTCGTTCACCCATGGGAGACCCTTTGGATATGCATAAACTCAGAGGAAAAAAAAAAAAGTGTCCTGCCCACAAATAGCTCACAGACACGTAAGCCACTAAGTCGAATGCACTCGCCAAAGCATATCTTCCCCCAGTGCTATGAGAAAATGTCATTAACAAGGTTAAGAAAAAGTAACATTTACTGAGCACTTACTACGTGCCAGTTTCAGTCCTGAACACTCTGCATTGGGAGTGAGTAACATTACATACCACGCTGAACTTAAGAATTGGCAGTCATTTTGACTTTTTTTTTTTTTTACATAAAATCAAGGATGGTTATCTGAACAAAAGGAAAACTATTTAAAATTCAAATGATCTAAAGTAACATACTAGAGAAGCAAGTAATCATCTGGGGAAATAAGAACCAAGGGGTAGGTGTTGGAGCTGGTTCTTAGAAAATGATTAAGGGTCACAGATGGGAAGGGAAGAACATTCCAGGCAGCACAAGAGCACTTGCCAAAACCTGGGGGCCTGCACAATATGAAAGGGAGAAGCAAGGATGTGGCAGGCACTGCCCAGGGGGCAGCCAGAGCCAGCACCCAGAAGAGGTCAAAGGGCGTGGGGCAGGCAGAGGTTCCAGCTACAGAGCTGCAGAGGGGTGGGGCGCTCCTGTGCCTGACCCGGCCTGCGGGTGAGGCCCCTAGTTTCCAAGGCTATTTGTTTGTAGGTTACATTTTTCCTGAACAGAATCCAAATCCCTTTGTTTTCACAGACAGCACCATAGTTTCCAAAGAAAAGAGAAAATAGACTTAGTGGGCCAAGGGCTTTCCCTGAGAAACATCCTAACTGCTGTGGGCCAGACCATGGTTCCAACAAGCACTGGACCGGACATGGTTCCACCAAGAACAACAACTCGGCAGGCGGGAGCCTTCCTCCCCCCTGCAGGAAGGTGGAATTGGAAGCCATTCCTGGGAGAATGTCATATGCAAGTGCCCTGTGGGCTCTGTCCCAAGCAATCCCTCCCACTGGAGGCTCCAGAATAGGGCATGCGGGCCTCACAGGCCCCTCTCTCCTCCTGCCTGTTTGGCATGGTCCTGCGCGTCCTGCAGGGCCAGCCAGGTAGCTCCAGCACTGCTTCTCTCCTCTCACTCCCTAGCCCTGCCCTGGGCATCCTCGCCCCTCTCAGAGCCAATGGTGCATTGCATTATCTGCAGCAAACTGAAAAAAATAAAAATTAAAAAAAAATTAGTGAGTCATCTTTATTGTCACCACACACAGGCCATTCTGAACAAGGTTGGGTGGGAAGTGCCCACAGGAATGGACACCAAGCAGGGAGAGGGAGCATCCAATCCTTGACATTGCAGGGTGTTGGGTGCAGGCATTGATATTCTCCCTGGTACTGTGTCTAGGGGCCCGCTAGTGTGCATAGTTCCAATTCCTGGGTCCAGGAATGGAAGGGAACCTGGGAGCAGTCTCTAGTCAAGCAATGGTCACTCATTGAGAGCCTACTGTGTGCTAGGCACCATACCTGCCATTCCCGAGCATTATCTTTCACCTTTCCTGGGAATCCCAGGCACACACTTCTATGCATCTCTATTCTGTTATTCATCGGAAGGGGAAACTGAGTCTCAGAGTCGTTATTTGACTCATCCAGGATCCCAACATGGGAAGTAGAAGAGGGACATTCCCACCCAGGTCTCTGTGACCCAGCATCTGCTCCTTCTGTGCTGCAATACCTCCTCCATGAGCCACTGGCCCTGTGCCTGGAATAGCATGTCTGCTCAGTTCAAGGGGCTGGAACAGCAAGCCATGTGTCCTTTCTTTCAAGAGTGCACAGACGCATGGAGAGAGAAACTCATGCAACTCAGCATGATTCAGTTTAGCATGTGACAAGTGCCTTTAGGAGTAAAATAGACCAGCATCCCCTACCACCACCACCACCACCACCACCTTAGGCTACTCAGAGAAGGAGGGGCAAGGGAAGTAATTCACACTGTTGAATGTATACCACATGCTATTTTAGACACTGAACACATGCTTTCCTGCCTGAGTCTTACCACAAACACATCCGAGGTGGGTCTCATTGTTCTGAGTCTCAGTGCTCAGAGAGGTTAAGTATCTCACCCAGGTTCACACAGCAGCTAGTAGCCAGTAAAGCAGGTCTTTAGCAGAGTCCTCTCTGACTTAGAAGCCCTTGCTCTGTCCCAGCACAACCCTAATCGAGTGTCTCATTCGGGATTCTTAGGGACTAGGAATCTAATAATGACCAAGAGAACAGGAGGAGGAAAATAAAAATCCCTTATTGCTCTTTTGGTGTTTTACAATTTACAAGATGCTTTTCCATCCGTTAATCTCACTGAACGGTAGGATTTGGCAGGGAGGGATCATCTCCACTTACAGATGATAAAACTGGAGAGTTTGGTAGCACCAGGCGATGTTCCTGAAATCTCGTAGAGCGACTTCACCACACCTCCGCACACAGCATCACAGGTAATAAACAGGTACATTTGCACAGCACCTGAACTGTAGAACAGGCCAGAGAGGTAGGCCGGGCCAGTCTGACACCACCCACCCCTACATCCAATCTGCAGACACGGAATGGAGAGGGTAAGGGACACACCCAAGAGGCAGGCCTGCGACTGGAGCTCAGGTGCAAGGTGAGAGCACACTCTCCCTCCATCATGGGACAAGGAACAAGTTACACACTGATTCCTTCAAACTCAGGCAGGCCTGCGAATCACCTGGGAGTGGGTCTGTCCCTTCAGGACGCCCTCTCCTGCCACCTCAGATGGCCACCCAGGCCACCACCAAATCTTGATATTACAACACACAGTCTCAGACCCTCAGGGACGGTTTGCAATGAAAAACATGGAATGATCAGACAACCAGACCAGGCAGTGTGGTGGGAGAAGTCTAGGTGTGGGAATTATGAAGTGTCCTAAAGTAGAGAACTGGGGCTCAGAGAGGTGAAGTAACATGGAGAAGGTCACACAGCTTTCCACACGGGTGAAAGAGAAGGCGGACTCTGAATCCAGGTCACTGGCACTGCTTTCCTGCCCCTTTGGAGTAAATCTGTCTGCTCTGGTGGCTGATGGAGAGGAAAGCCAAGAGGCTGCTACTGCTTCGAGGCCAGGCCCCTGGCCACCCTTAACCATCTTGGATCCTATAATCATTACAGTAGAATGAGTGCTCTGTAAACAAGGCCCAGGGACAAACAACCTTCAGACCATCCCTTCTGATTCTTCCTGATTGTATTGGACAATGTCATTGTCCCACCCAGATTGGGGTGGGATTCCTTTTGCAGTTTGGAGGGGGGAGGGGAGAGCTAGTGCCTGGCTCAGCAGCTTTTCTGGGGGACCTGGTGCTGCACTGAGAGCCTCCCAGCAGGATCCAGCAGAAGCCAATCTGCCCTTGGTGCCATCCCCTAAATTAGAGTGCAAAGAATTTTAATGTTTTAGTTAAAACAACCTTGGGAAGGATTTGGCAAATTTCTTGTTAAGGAAAAAAAGCAACAAAATGCCCCCTAATCTCACTCTAACTTTGTCCCTAGTTTGATCATTTTAATTCATTGTAAAGGTCATGATGTTCTTGTGTTTTGTTCCACAAGCCTTCATTTTGTTGCTAAAGCAATAAAAAATTGTTCAAAGCATTTTGCCCATCTTCTTAGCTGAACGCCTGTGTTCCACGCAGTCAGTCATTCATGCATCTTATCTCAGCTAACAAATTATCACCCCATCCCAGTAGCTATCTGACAATAACTGGGACCTACCCCAGCCACTGCCTGTTCTGTCATCCTGCTCTTCCTCTCTCATACCCAGCTGTTCCTACCTCAGGGCCTTTGTACTTACTGTTCCATCTGCTTGGACTACATTCCCTCCCAATTATCCCAAACTATATGCAGGACTCTGTCTCTCAAAGATCCCTTCCTACCTTTGCCATCTAAAAGATCTGCCCAGCCCTCACTCTACCTGTCTTTGATGAAGATAGCTTTCATCTCTCCTTGATACTTGTTATCTGAACAAACAGATTTATTCGTTAATTATTTTCTTTCTCCTCCAGGAAAATTTAAACTTCTAGAGAGAAGACATTTTGCCCACTTAGTTCACTGCTATGTCCACAGTACTCAAAAGAGCCCCTGGGAGATAGCAGGCACTGGGTATGTTTTTGTTAATAAAGAATGAAGGAATAAAAATTGACCTCCCTTGGCCTCTTACTTAGGAAATAAAGCCTTTCCAAGGAAAAATCACAAGGGCAAAGGCTTGGAAACTGGGAGATCTGCAACTACAATCCCATGAGCAAGTTTCCATGATGCCTGTGATTCAAGGAACTCTCTACCTCACAAACTTGCAGTGGCCCCCTATTACTTCAACAGAGCACTGTTGAACTCGAGAGGTTCGGTCTAGACAAACAATACCATTACAATAATCTGTCAGTGGCACTGTGTGTGTGTGGTAAGGTGGCCAAGGAGCCCAGACGTGATTAAGAGAGACACACATGGAAAAAAACATTCAAGTGTTAGCAAAAACCAGGAGATCATTTTTACAAAAGCAGGTATGCAAAAGACATCAGGCCCCCTCTTCTGGAAATAGGGAGGAATCCAGAAAGGCTTCCTGGAGGAAGCAGCATCTCCACTGACTCTTCATGAATAGAAGGTTACCAGGGGAAAGCAGAAGCAAGAACAGTCTAGGCAGAGGCACAGCCTGTACAAAGCCCAAAAGGAAGACATCATGGGAACCAGAGGTGCTAACCTCCTTCTGAAGCGCGGCCACTGGGCTAGGACATTAATGGAAGACCGAGATGTGAGGTTCCAGCAAACTGGTTCTCTTGGGCTCAGCCTCCTCAGAAATAAATGACTAGGAGGAGCACTGGCAGCTCTCCAGCAGGGCTGGTGGAGGTGAGCAGCGGGAACCAGAGCTCTGGGGAAGCTTGTTTTGTTTAAAGAGAAAATACTGAAAATGTGGTACCCCTGCTTTGATTTGCTTGGAATCATGATATTTATTTTGAGTTTGAAATTCATTAGAAGAGGCTGTAAAGTTTTTGTTTATCTAGGGTAACCTGGATTATAAAAGAAGCAGAGAAACCTTGGCTGAGGTGATCCTAAAATCCCCCTCTGATCCTGTCCTCTAGTTCTAAGACGACCAACATCTGGACTTGCAGAAAAAGGTGGTGAGTCAGGCACCAGATTCTTCCTTCAGTCTCTGTCACTCACTCCCTGGATGAGTGAATGAACTTGGAGTGTCAGCCTCCCCTCTCCATAGAACATGTTATTTTCCTCACAGGCTTATTGTGGGTTTATTTCAAATAATAGACTGGCAGGCATCTGGCACATAGTAGGTGTAGGCTGCTTAAAAAGTCCTGCCGTGTTCCCTTTGCCTGCCAGGCCCTAATCCTAACAGCTTCACTATGAATCTTGATGCTAGACTGGGCCTTCTCCCTGGGCTACCTCATTGACAAGGAAACACTAACTGATTTAATACTCGGTTGTCACTGGAGTTCCCTGAATTGCCTCCAGGTAGTTTTGACCCTCGGAATACAGCCACATAAATGATGGGAACTTAGGGTATGCTGCCTGGAACCATACCAGATTATCAAATTTTTAAAAATTTAAAGCTCTCTTTTTTTATGATTTTGGAAACCTACCCACTGCATGTTTTAATTTCAAACCGTTATGCCTCTCCCCCCCCACACCTTACTTTCCACATCTAACTCCATGCTGCAGACACAAAAGCCAAACTTGATCATAACATTTAAGCAATGAATGTAACGGCAGCTTACGTTTGCACTACAGAAAGATCTACAGTCTGTATTCAGCAGCACAAGCCACTTAACAGCAAGAATTATCACAGGACCCCAAAGAGGGAGCGTAGGAGAGAGTGAATACTGGATCTTTAATGCCGTAGCCATGAGCTGTTTTGGAAATGATTAAGTGATAAATACAGTAAATTCACCCTCGGTTCTGGGAACCCCATAGTGCAGACAGTAATTCTTAGAGGCAGAAGCAATTATTATTATTAAAAGGTCTAGACCTTAAGCATGTGCTGTTTCAGTCTATTGAACCGGAAGATCACTAAGCCCAGAGAAGGAGGAGCGCAGGTACATGGATCATTTACTAGATACCAATTGCTCTGTCCCCCCACAAACCCTCCCCCTCCATACTCCACGCAAGTGCTTGTGACTGGACCCCCCCAAATAAAAAGATACCATAGGAAGAGAGACAATAACAATGTTGGATGCCTACTGTTTACAAGGTACCTTATCATCTAAAACATAATAAAGTGCATGCCATGTTTAAGCATACGTGAAGAATGCCAGTAAACTCAGAAATTTCTGAGTCCCTGACTCTGAGGAGGTGGCCCTATGTGCTAGCATTCCTGGTGGCATCCCAGTGGTCTAGCATACTGCCCCATAAATCCTGTAGGGATTAGGAACACCCTAAATTGGTAGCTGTGTGACCTTAGGTAAATCACTTACCTTGTGCCTCAGTTTCCCTTGTAAAATGGGACATTAGATCTCTCTCACACAGTAATTGCAGAATTAAGTGAGCTAGGAAGTGTAAAGTGCGTAAGACAGTGTGGGCAAATAGCCTAAAAGTTGCCAACATCATCATTTGCCGACCTGCCTGATGCTGTCCGGCTTAACATGCCCGACACCACCCTGTGATGTCAAGGGTAATGAAGCTCCCTTTCCCAGGTGGGGAAACTGCCGGAATGCACACCTGCCCAGGTCATCCAGTTCTTAATTGGCCTGAGATTCCTACTCAGACCTGTCTAACAATAACAGCAAAATGTAGCATTTAATTAGTTTTTTTTTTTTAAATGTCCTGGCCCTTGACAGATAAGTGTACATTTTTCTCAAAACAATTATATGAGGTAAGTGTTGCTAACCCCCATTTCAAAGATGCAGAAACTGAGACCGAGAGAGATTAAGTAATTTTCTCAAAACTATAGAGTTGGCAAATATCAGGTGTGGATTGAAATCTGGGTCAGAGAACCTGGTTGTGCCCTACTCACAAAGAGAGGGTCACTAACCCTTGGAACCTGAAATTTGTAGACTCAGATGTTCACTTGTCTAGCCTCTGCTGGACTGTGGGTATAACAGGCCTGGGACAGGGCGTGGTCCTGGGTGGTGGCATCCAACTGGGAAGCAACCGGTGCGCTGGGGTCCAGGGAACCCGGGCACGCCCCTCCTGCACCGCCTGGGCTGGGCGCCCACCACCCTCTCCTGCAGCTCCCCGCCCCCACGTCCCTTTTGATTTTGGCCCCAGCTCTGGTTGCCCGCGGTTGTTTACTCAGAATCGCCCCCACTCGGCTGGCTGCGTGACAAAGATCGGAGGAAACCTATTTGAGAACAACACCTCTCGCCCCAGCGGAAAACACCCCAACATGGCAGTCGGGAAATCTCGGTTCTCCTCGGCTCTGCGCCCTCGGTTCGCTCACCTGCGCACAGGCATCGAGCGTGTTTCTGCAGGATCGAGGAAAGGGTGTGGGAACTGCCTGAAAATTTTCTAGAAAGTCTCCTATTTCAACCAGAATAATTCCAAGAGTGTCACGATCTTCTCAGTTATTGTTTCAATTCGAATTTATATTTTTAGATTTTTTTTTTCAAAGGATTTAAACGGTCATCCAGGAACACTAGCCTGTGCTTCATTCTAGGGTTCGGTTCCCAGTTTGACACACCCCAGGAAGCTCCGGAAAACTTCCCTTCCCGCTTCCTGTGGTCTGTTCATCTGTGACTCTTGTGGACATGTTTGATTCTTCCCCCGTTAGTACTTTTACAATCTCACTTGATGACAAGTGGAGCGAAAGACTTGAGTTTTACAACCAGACATTCGGTTAGAATTTCTTGTACTGCATTTTCCAGTTTTTCTTATTTTATTTTATTTATTTATTTATTTTAGCTGCAGGACCTTAGCCAAACCATTTTAACTTGCCAAACCCCAGTAAAAGGAGGATCAGGAAGACTCCCTGCAGGGTGTTGCTGATAGAATCGGGATGTTATTTGTTTAGGGTTTGCCACATACTGGGTGATGGGTGGACCAGGGTGCAGGCAAGACGGCCTGAAACTGGAGGTCCCCTCACCCACCCACCCAGAGCTGCGGGCCCGAGTGTGAGAGCCAGGGTGTGGCCGGCTCCCAGTCTCAGATTCCTGCTCAGCGGTGGCACCGCTTGCCGCCTCCCCCGCAGGCCAGGCGCTGCTGGCGGGACCTGTGGCGACCTGCAGGCGGAAGGCTATAGCTTTATTTACACAACGAGCTGCGGGTGGAGGCTGGCCTTGTATGGATGAAATGCTGGCGGGCCACCGGGGCGGGCAAGGAGAGGCAGCCTGATAGGAATCTTCGAATTAATACGTGAATGAAAGATTGCACTGAAATTCCCTCCTGGGATCACAGAACCAAGACCCAAAGTTGACCTTCGGAATTCACCCGCACGCACCATCCTATTTGACCGACAGGCAAACTGAGCCTTCCATGATTCTAGCCAGACCAGGCCACCTGCCTCCCAGACCTGCCTTCCTAGGGCTGCAGAGTCGGGAGTGGGATCTGGGTTCTAAACGTCGGAGGAAGAGAATCTCGCTTTATTGCGCACCTACTAGGTGCCAGGCTCCTATGTTATTGCAATCTCATGACGTTTTCGGGTAGGTATTCCCATTTTTCATCTTGAAAAACTCTGGGTCATTCATATAGGTGAAGTGATTTGCCCAAGAACACAAAAGCCTTTAGGTGGAACAGCTGGAAGCCAAACATGCGTCTATCCTGGGTTCCTTCTACCCCATTGCAAATATGGCCCAAGGAAGGCACAGGGGAGGGGGCAGAAAATGAGCTGCTCCGGCGTCAGGACAGCGGCGCGATGGCCCAGCAGGGTTTCTGGGCGCCGCTCCACCCCCCCCCCCTTCAACCTCCGACAGGCGGCCCAAACCTCCCCAGTTCCAGGAGTCAGCTGATCCGCGGTAGCCCCGCCCGCTGGCCTGATTTAGCAACCGGAAGTCTACGTCCGGCGACCGCTGACCCAGAGCCCCTGGTGGTGGTATTGCCAAAGCCAGCGACGCCCTGGGGGGCACACAGGTGTGCCCAGGGCGTGCATTTCTCCGTCCCGCGCCGGGATCCCGGCTCCGCATCCGGCCTGAGAGCCCTGGAAACTGGTCCAGCTGCTGCGTTCCCAGCAGGGTCCCGCCCACGCCCACCTCGCGGCGGCCCCAACAGGTTTCTTCACTTTCCCTGGCCCGACTCCTGCCGGGGGCGAAGAAGGGAAGTAGATTGCTCAATGTGCCTGAGGACTGTTCTGGTTCTCAGGCGAATTGTCCACCAGACAATCAGCCAAGTGGGCCCCACTCAAGCCACCCAAACGTAGTCCTGCACGCAGGGCCACCCAGCCCATCCTTAGAGATCCTCCCACTCCATCTGCTCTCTGTGCTCAGAGGGTCAGCTGCAGGTCCCACTGGAAAGTGGGCTGAAGGGTATTCTGTTCCCTCTGGATCCATGAGGCCGTGAAGGATGCCAGAGGCCAGTTTTGGATTTGCCCCGGCTGGTCACACTGACCTGTCCCTGGATTTCTATCATGCATGTGCCCAACGACCTTGCCAAAATTTCCCCAAACCTCCGGCTTATTTGTTTTAGAGAGATGGGTCAAGAGGACAGCTTGGGTAGAAAATCGGGGCAAGTGAGAAAAATAATTTATTCCCAAATATTTATTCCCTATTGCACTCGGCCCTGGGGATACTAGCATGATACACTTAAAATCCCTGCCCTCCGAAGTCCCAGCCTAGAGAGGAGTCAGTCTGGAGCCATCTAGAATGTTTTTCCCGTACACCAAACACTGTCCCTTTCTCTCCTTCTTCTGTCCACAGATAGTGCTGGAGCACCAACATCATGCTAAGAAACCAGTGACCACTGGGTTGCTTTCAGGGAAGAGCAAGTCATGGTGTCGTGGTGTAGTGGTTAAAATGCTAGAGCTCTGGTTACAGGCGCTTATTCTGTGCCAGTGGGTGATTCACACAATCTCTCTGACCCTAGTTTCTCTATTTATAAAATAGGAATAATGATAATATCTGCCTTACAGAATGGGGCCTGACCCAACACAGGCATTAATGAGTGTCATTCATTGTGTTGTTTTCTTGTGATTCACTCACTTCTAATCCTTACTACAACTCCATGTGGTTGGTGGTGCAGGTAACCTCATACCCATTTTACAGGTCAGAAATCTGACCCAGACAAATCAGCCCTCTGACCCATGTCTGGTAAGTCTTCCAGACCAGGCGGCTGAGCAGGGATGACCTTCTGAATGGGGGAATATTTTGATTTTCACTTGCCCTCTGAAACCCCAGATGACTGGTTGAGGCCAAGTGTCTGGGAAACTTCCTTCAACCTAAATCCTGTTGGCTATACACAAACACCAGCCAGAGGATACAGACAGCCACACCTTCATTCACCGTGTATGCCCCAACTTGCTAGGAATTTCTCTTTCAGGAGCTACATTTTACAAGGGGGAACATGCTAATTGGGCACCTACTACGTGCCAGACACTACCCCAGGCCTGCTCTTGATTTGTTCATGTTATGTGAGCCAACTCCTGTGGGCAGAGAAGGAGGAGAAAGTGGAGGAGGAAAGAATCCACTCCTTCCATCATTCTCCATAATAAAACTTCACACAGGCACATAGAACCCTGAGTAGTTTCTAAAGCACAGATATGATCATGTTACTCCAACTCCCTTGCTGAAACTCTCTCCAGGCCTCCCACAGCCTTCACCAAGCCCTCGCTGCAGGAAGGCGTACTCAGCCAGCCACATCATCACATCTGCTGCACCTCCTGCCTCCTGGCCCTTGGTGTACAATTTCCCTTCCTGGAAGGCCCTGCCCAACACCCTGTGCCTTCCACACTTTTACTTACTTGGTTAAATCACATTCATCCTTCAGTCTTCAGTTTTAAACATCACCTCTCCCAGGAAGTCTTCCTGGTTCACTCAGTCAGGGTTAGGCTCCTGCTGGACTCTGCCCTTACTGCACCCTAAATATCTACTTAATGGTCTATTCCACTAGATGGTGAGCTCCTTAGGGTCAGGGACTATGTCCTGTTTCCTCTGTCCTCAGTACCAAGCACAATGTAGCTCAGAACAAGCCATCACTAAGTATCTAACAGATGGATACAGAAAAGTTGAGCATAAAAATTATTCCCATTTGACAGAAGAGAAAACCAAGTCTTAAAGAGGGCAAAACTATGTAAGGTGACAGCTCTTATTGGTTGAGATAAACCAGAGTTAAATTCCCCAAATCCACTCAGTCCCGTTTTATCATTTCATCAAAATAATACAACTTCTTTCTAAGCTTTCATCAAATCTGTCTTATCACTGTCTCTCAATATTGCACAGAAACAGGACCTGGAACCTCATAGTATAATAATTATAAAACTATTTGTCAGGCCCAGAGTTAGTTCCAGGTCCTGGTTTTAGGTGCCTGAGACACATTATACCTCGAGACATCTTGGAGAGGCCTCCATTGTGTTGATTTCTTTTTCTTTTCTTTTCTTTTTTTTTTTTTTTTAATGGATAAGGAAGTTGTTTCAGAGAGGTTAAATGATTTGTCCAAGGTTCCACAGCCTTCACGCCTACTCAGTCTTCATCTCCTGAACCCAAGTTCTTTCTGCCTCCCCATGCAGCCTGGTGACCATGGCTTTACAGCCAATATTTGTGTGGCCATGCACCCCAGCTGGACCTCAGCTCCCACTCCAATGGGATTCAGATGAGATTCCACAACTTTTAAGGGTCCTCTGGGCTTTGCCCAAATGTAGTAGTAATACTGGCATTTTCTCTGGCCCTATTTCCTTCTCTCCTTGAATTTCAGCATATGCAATGGCTCCGTCTCTGGGAAAGGGATCTGGCAGGTGAAGCCATCCTTGTTCCCAGTAAATGCACCCCCTTCAGAACTGGGCAAGTAGGGGCAGATCCTCCTATGCACAGGTGTCTCACTGAATTATTTAGCAATTACACACCCCCTTTACTGGAACTCCCACGGTCTTTCTGGACTCTGGGCAACTGCTCCTAACTCTAGCTAGGGTCACCCCAAGAGCTTCCTTAAGGTGCTCACATTGACTTATTCATCTAACAAATACCTGAGCCCCTGTGGCATGCCTAATATTGTTCTTTTAGCTAACAATGTTCCCCCTTGGAGCCCTGGACCTTCTTCTGCTATCTGAGACGATCAAGTTCCTCTGGACAGTCTTACTGAGCCTAGAAGTTCCGTGAGAGCAGGGTCTTCCACCCTGTGTCTATTATGTGGTACTGTGCCTGACACCAAAAAGGTCCTCAATAAACATCTGTCAATAAATAAATTGCTAAATATTCAATGATCCATTCATCTCCTAAAAGTTACTTCTAGTCCTCCATTTAGACAAAAGATTCATGGCATTTGGAGTCAGATGAGACCCTGGAGACAAAAACAAGTTCCCTTGCTTTATAGAAAGAAAGATGAGCTCAGAGAGGAGGGGGTGCGCCCAGGCAGTCTGGAGTGGACCTCAGCCCCCTGACTTTGACCGTCACCTTTGCTGAGCTCCAAAACCATAAACATTTTCATTACATTCTCAAAGCAGCCATCTGGGGCTTCATGAGTGGGACGGGGGGCGGGGAGCAACGTTATTGCCAAATGGTGGACGAGAACATAGCAGCTGAGGGCAGGGCAGCGGCCTGCCAAGGGCACGCAGCCAGATGCTCAGGATCCCTCCACCACAGCCCACATGGAGTGTTCCTTGGGCCCGATCCCCTCCTCACTGCTCCCTGCTTTGCAAGCCTTAAAGGTGGTACAAAGTGACAGGCCCTGGCATCTCAAAGACTCTCCTCTTTATTACTCATTTTGCTTCTGGATAATTTGGTCCATCCCTCTGCTAGATGCAAAAGTAAGGCCATTTGGGCATTAGGGATTGTAATCCACTCTTCTAAGGGGCTGGTGGCCCCAACAATTGTTTCAGAGGCCAAATGTCCTCTAACAACACTGAGAAAATGGTTTGCTTTCTTTGGTAGCTCTGGGTGAGGAGGGACCAAGGGTCTCTGGGAGACACCTAGAGTCTAACACAAATCCCAGAAGTCCCTCTGGGCTCCATGTGCACCAGGTCTCCCTGACCACAGGCTCATCCAGGCAGAGGCCCCTGCTTTCCTTATGGGACTGGTACATCTCCACAGTCACATTCTGCGGTGATAGGAACCAGGGGATAGGTGGGAGGTGTCATGAAGGAAGCCAGGTACCTTAGGGGAAAAAAAAGGGGGAGGGAAAGTCAAATGAGCAAGAATTACATGCTGTCCTCTCCTGATAACCACACTCCAGTGGCCTGGAATGAAGATGTCTATCTCTGTGGCACAGCAGCTCAGGAATGAAAACACAAAGCACTTCTTTCTCTAAAAGAGAAGGAGTAGGATCAGTACGCCCAGCGTCCAGCTTCATGAATTAGAGATCACTTACACATTTATTGCAAAATAGAATGTCCCACCAATCAACTTGAAATGCCAGTGTGGCTGTTTTGGGGTCAGTATTGGGCAGGAGCCTCGCTCTGCTCCTCACAGCCAGTCACCTGGCCTCTGGGAAGTGTTTCCTGGGCTGGACATAGGTGCTCACAAAGCCCCTTTGGCAGGGCCTTTTGAGGATTAAACAGTGTCACAGGTATAAAGCACCAAGCACCACACCTGGCACACAGAGAGTACTAAAGTTCTCTTTATTCAAGAAAGTGGAGTGAATTATGCTTTGGAAATCAAATAGTCATGGAAAAACCCCAGGGCCCTAATGAAGGACAGTTCCCCAGGGCTAAACAGATCCATTTCCCAATAGTTGGTTTAAGGACCGGCCCTCACACCGTGTGACTAGCTTCCCACACAGTGAGGTTTGCAGGCTTCCTTGCCTCTTGTCCTTGAGCCAGGCCTTGGCAGCAAAAATCCATTTAGCTACTCAAAGCACAATCATTACAACTCACCCAGCAGGATTCCCACAGGCCTGTTGGCATGTGCACACATAAACTAAAAATGCATGCAATACAATGCAGCCCAATAAAATGCATGACCCCCTCCCACACACACCCAGGGAGATGGCATCGTGTGTGGAGAGAGCAGGAGCCCTGGAGCTGGGCAGATGTGGGTCCAGGGCTATTCCCTCCTTCTAATAATGGTGTGCCTCGAGCAGATGGCCATAAATATGTTCCTTGATCAAAAGGTGGTCATTATCAGGGTTAGCTTTCAGTCTTGGCATAACGTTGAAATAATATAATGCATATAAAATAATGGTCACCTATGCTATAGGTGCTTACAGGTATTTATTGCATGAAGCCAAGAACTTGAAATGGGAACAGAAAGAGAAAGTCCAGCCCTGAGTTCACCTACTTTATGGTGTGTTACCCAATAGACCTCTTCTGGGTCTAACTTCTTTGACTATTTGCTTTTGACACCAGGTCTCAGGGTTTGGAGACAAGGTTTCTTAATGCAGAACTATTTGGTGGTGAAGTGATTGGAGTGGGAGAGCTATAACCTAATCATTCCACCCTAACTGATGGACTGACCGGATGCTAACTGTGGGCAGGTGAGGCATGGCTGGAGGAGGTGTGTCACTGGGAGCCTGCCCTGGATGGTGCATCTTCCCTTGGGCCCCTTTCCCCCTCTCTCTCTGCTTCCTGGCTACCGAAAGGTGAGCAGCTTTCGTCTGCCACACTCTCTGTCTTGATATTCTACCCCACCTTGGGCCAGAGCAATGGACTCAGCCCACTGTGGACTGAACCTCTGAAACTGTGAGCCCAGATGAACTTTTTCTTTTCCTCCTCTAAGTTGTTCTTGCCAGGTATTTTGGTTCCAAGGATGAAAAGCTGACACACCATTGACCTGAGCTGGTCTTGCTGTTCCTGACCTGCTTTCACAATGTCTTAACAGAGTGAGTGAGTGTAAATGCCATGTTTGTCTTCTCTGTCCCTTTCCAAATGCCCCGTGTCCCTTTGGGATAGCAGGTGCTCAGTGGAGGCTGAGAGGAGACTCAGGGGACAGCTGACATCGAGCAAGGGGAGTGGGGATAAGAAAGAGTAAAGGGGAGCTACTCCAGAAAGGGTCTAGATTTTTCAGAGCGGGGAGCCAATAAGAAGAGCACTCCCAAAAGAGAAGCTCTTCTGCCCCTCATTTACCTGTCAAAGAATCTGGTGGAGAAGGAGGAAGGCCAAGGGAAGTGGCCCAAATAGGTGGCAGCTGGGAATCTGTGACTATCTTGAGTAATACAGAGAGCTTTCTCCAGTTTTGTCCTCTGTCACCATCACACCATCTTGGTGGGGCAGACACTGCTGACCCCTTCTATAACTGATAAAACTGAGGCTAACACAAGTGTGGCCAATTGCCTGGAATCAGACAGAAAGGAAATGTCAGAGAGGGGGCTCCAAATGGAGTTTTTCTGCTCCAGATCTCCAGCTCTCTCTGCAGTGGGGGCCATTTTTTCCTCAGGACAAAGAAGAGAAATTTGAGTCCTGTCCTTATGCACTCCTCTATCCTGCCTCTCCTTTACCAGTGCCTGAGCCCAGATGCCCTAAGCAATGTGCACATGCCCCAGAGCTCACTTTGTGGTCACACATCCAGATACATTCTTCTAACTTGCATGTTCTTCTGTATGTTAGACTTTTTCAAAAAAGCATAATAAATACAGTTTTAAAGTTGCTAGAAATCACCTTTCTCAAACAGCTGTCATTTTTATTTTTAACAGATCTGGTCCCATCTTTCCCCTCCCTAGAATCTTTCTAAGGCTTGTCATTGCTCTCTGGGTGGCTTAAAGCATTCCAGTATTCTCTTCAGTCTGATCCCTTGTCTACCTCTCTAGCCCCTACTTTGTGCCAAACCCACAGAGGACAAGGTTTCCTCCCTCACTCCTTCTTCCTACAGCCCATCCCTTTTCTGGCCTGGCTGGCTCTTGCTCCCTCAGCCCTCAGGTTTCAAGTGAGACAATGCTTCCTCCAGGAAGCCCTCTCTGACCACCATCTCTCCAGGGTTGCAGTGAGACCTGGGAATGCCCCACAGCATCAGGGCCCTGCCTCATGTCAGCCCCTCCACGCTGACTTAGCCCTGCCTGATTCCCTGGTCTTCAAATCCGAATGTGAACTCTCAGCGCAGGGTCAAGTGCTTTGTCATTTCTGCTTTCCAGAACCCAGCAGAGCAAGGAATTAGTGAATGTCTCTGAATCAAAAAAGGAATAAATCATCTCCTTACCCACCTGCTGGCAGGGTTTGTTTCATAAACTCTTGCCTTGACCCTCCGGGTGCTCAGCCCTGTGTGTTCTGTCCCTTTCCCTAATTTGAAAGGCTTGGTAGTCGCTTAGTGGGTTAAATTGTGTCCTCAAAACATGTGCTCAGCAGTACAGCACTCACCTAGCATGTTCAAGGTCCTGGGTTCGATCATCAGCACCACATAAAAACAAATAAATAAAATAAAGGTCTTGTGTCCAATTACAACTGAAAAATAAATATTAAAAAAAAACATTATGTCCAAGTCCTAACCCTG
The DNA here is from genome assembly GCF_045843805.1 of Urocitellus parryii. Classification (NCBI taxonomy): domain Eukaryota; kingdom Metazoa; phylum Chordata; class Mammalia; order Rodentia; family Sciuridae; genus Urocitellus; species Urocitellus parryii. The sequence continues at coordinate 41,286,107 of NC_135541.1, read as the reverse complement.
GATCATATTTGCAAATAGGTTTTTGTAGATGTCATAAGTCAAGGATCTTAGGATGATATTGGAGGGTCCTATGTCCAGAGGCTCATGTCTCTATCAGAGAGAGGAGAGGGAGATTTGAGACACAGACACACAGAGGGAAGGCCATGTGAAGACACAGGCAGAGCCTGGTATGGGGCCACTGGCCCAGCAATATCAGGCAGCACCAAAACTGGGGGAGGCCCCCTGACAGAGTACAACCCTCTAGAGCTTTTTACCCTCTGGAACTATGAGAACAGAATCCATGGTTCAAAGCTACAAGTTTATGGTGATTTGTTACCGCAGCCCCAGGACACTAAGACCAGGAGAAACCAAGCTTCTCACTGCGTTGGTGTGTCCCACCCACCCACCACCCCTGAATCTTCAACCTCTGGGTGGACAGAATGGGATCTCCTTGAAAGCCTTTAAGAGGACCTGATTCAGGCCTTGACACGAGCCATCTGAATTGTCACCTGAATTGTCTATCCTGATGGATGCATATCATCAGCAGAGAAGGGGACTGGCATCTATGGAGTGCTCACTAGGGGCAGCCTCTTTTCCTGCTGGGTCTCATTAGTCATCTTCCTTCAGCTCCTCTTGGAGCCAAGCACCTGTTCTTCAAGCAGGCCCATTGTACAGAGGAGGAAACTGAGGCCCAGGGAGCTTGAGATTGCACAGTGAGTAAGTGGTGGACACTGGAACCCCAGACTTCCCATGATTTTTATCACTGCAGGGTTATGACTCCTGCAGAATTGGGACAGGGAGGCTGACGGGAAGGGAGAGAGGGTGGGAGGGAGCGATTCAGGGCACACACATTGTGATTGTCTCACAGTCTGGGAATAACTAGGTAGCACACCTCGAACTTTCAATTTGTTATGGCAGTGCTAAATTTAAACCTGAGTGATCTTTATCTGTGATCCATACATATCTGCATGAGCAAAGTTAATCATAGTGTAAGGCTGCCAGGGGAATTCTAGACAACATTGCAACCAAGGCACAAAGCACAGCACGAAAGCAAGCCTATCCCTGCCACAGACTAGACACTGCTGCTCCAGAGGGCATGTGCATGAAGGCAAGTGGGCCCTTGCATGGCCACCGCTTCTCCTTCCCCATCATCCTGGTTTGGGTAAGACAACTGAGGGGCAGGTCACCCAGACCTGGAATCTTCTGGAGCATCCAGCCAGGCTCCGTTCTCTCATTGCATAAACAGAACCACGCACATTCATAAATACAGCAAATGTTTGTTGAGCACCTTCTAAGCACCAGGGTCTGCCAAAATCAAAACAAAGTCTGCTTTTGTAAGTTCACATTCCACTCAGGGGAGAGAGCCGATAAAAAAAAGTAAATGATTAAATGTGTCATATGTCACTGATAAATGAGAAGAAGAAAAATAAAGTGGAGGACTGGGAGTGAGGACTGGAGGTGTTGTTTTTCTTTAGGTCATCTAGAAAGGCCTGCGGAAGTGAGAGGATAAAGTCTTGCTGATGAGCCCGAGGAATAGAGAACTGCGAGTGTGAAAAACTCAAAGCAAGACTGTACGTGGAAAGTTCCAGTAACAGCCAGGAGCCCTTTGAGACTGGAGCAGATTGAGTGAGCAAGTGCTTAAGAGGTGGGGGGCAGAGAGTTTTCCAGAAAGTTCATAAAAGCCTGAAGGCCAGGGTGAGGTCACAGAGGCTGAGTGTGGGGGAGCCCCAGAGGAGAAGTACAGAGAGGCACAAGATCTGCACCACGTCACAGAAGGACTGCTTTGCATGGTGAACAGAATGATAGGACCAGAGGGAGGCAGAGAGGTCAGTGATGAGGCTGTTGCAGCAATCCAGGGGACAGAGGATGATAGCCAGGATGGAGGGATGCAATCACAGCAGAACAGAGCTGACCCAAAAGGAGAAAGAAATAAAAAGAATGGAAAGAGGAAGAAAAAAGGAGGGTGAGAGAAAGGAATGTGTTGTACCTATCCGACAGGAGCTCAACCATCCATTATTGAATATGAGGCTCTGGAATGGGGAAGGCAGAGAGAATCAGGCTTTGCTGGATGCAGCCTCCGTGCTCACTGAGGTCTTCACATGTCCCACCTTATCATCAACCATCATTTGAGGTAGGAGTAGCAAGTCCGTATTGTAGAGATGAGGAATGTGAGGCTCAGAAAAGTAATTAAATGATTTTTTTTCCAAGGTCACACAGCCAATATGGGAATGCTGCCATCCGAGTCAGGGCATTATCTAAGTCCAAAGCCTGCTCTTCCCAAACCTCCTCCTGTCTGGGTGCAGAGAAATGTGTAGGCACAGTTCCTGCCCTCAAAAAAAAATCCCCCTTGGATCTACAAGAATCCTATGAGGTCAGAATTTTTATTGTTCTTATTTTTAGAAATAAGAAAACTGATTCTTAGAGAAGTTGAAGGACTTGCTCAAGTCGCACAGGCTCATAAGTGACAGAGCCAAGATTCAAACACTGGTCTAGCTCCAAAGATCTTAACTACTACCCTGTGCCATCATATAATGTAATTGTTTTAAGCTTTAGTAAAATATATCTTAAACCAGCTTTCCGTGACTATAACAAACACCTGAGATAAATCTACTTAAAAAATGGAAAGGTTTATTTTGGCTCATAGTTTAGGAGGTTTTAGTCCATGATTGATTGGCCCCATTGTTCTGGGCTAGTATAGGACATCATGGCTGAAGCAGCTAGTGGAGGAGGCCCATTCATCTCATGGACAGGACACAAAAGAGAGAAAGAGAAAGACAATTGTCCCACAGTCCCCTTCAAAGACATGCCCTCAGTGACCCAAAACCTTTCACTGGGTTCTCCTAAAAGATTTCTCCACCACCTTCCAGTAGCAGCAAGCTGAGGACCCAGCCTTTAGCACTTGGCCTTTGGGGAACATTCAAGACCTGAACTACAGCAAGTAGATCCCAGGAACCAAATCATCTAAGTCCATTACCACTCCAAGGCTTCCTGAAGAGCACACACACAAACACACTTCCTGACATATGCCTACACCTATAGATATGGGCACACCCATGAAGTACACAAACACACAACATTCCAAAGTCAATTACTTCCTAAATCATCTTCTGTTATCTGGATCTTTGGAAGTTAAGTCATTTACCCAATTACAAAGAATTGTCAAAGCCATTGTATCTCTTACCAACTAGTATACAGATGAACTCTTCAAATGACCTCTTAAAACTCATCTGGAAAACATATTTTACATTTACCTTTAATTTAATTTATGTTAAATTTTCTTCAGAAGCTCACGGAAGGGGTGGAAGTTGGGAGGTTGAAATCTCAATGATTCATCCCTTAGGAACAGAGAATGCCACAGAACAATTCCCAGTGCCTTGCTTCTATCCTGGAAATAGACTCGGTTCCACTGGTCTGTAATTCAGTTCCAAGCATTAGAAGAACAGTCTCCTGTGAAGAGGCCCTGTGGTGTAGAGAAAGTTTAGAGACTACATTTGTCCTCTTAGATAGTCCTTAGTTCTAAGCCTATTCCTATCCTCCCTAGCTCTGTGACACCAGGCAGATGACTGAGTTCTTATAAACAAAATTAGGAGAAGATAATACCTACTTCTGGGCAATCACGAGGATTATAAAAGATCCTTTACATAAAATGTCAAGCACACAATTGATGCTTAATAAGTCTTTATCCTCCCTCCCTCTTCCTGTAAAGAGGCTGATGGAGGGCAAAGGTCAGAGACTTAACCTTTCCCCTACATGGTAGAGAGTCACTAAGTGCCAACCAATAGAACCTATAATTACTATTTTTGGCCACCACAGGAAGGAGTTATTTAAAAAAAAAAAAAAAAAAAAGAAGAAGGCCAATGTTCGCAGGCAGGCCTGGGCATCATTGCCACGTTGCTAGGTGTTGTTAAGCCACCCACCTAGCTGCAGAGTGGGCAGCAATTAATGTAATTAGCGCAGTGATGAGTGTCCTCCACAATGATAAACAGCTCAACCCTGCAAAACTCGACAGACCTGCTGCTCCCAGGAGCCTCCCGACCCTGAGCATCCGCTGGAGGAGTGGTGTCCTGTAGCAGAGTAGAAACTGGCTTTGAGTCACGTGGAAGCAGATGTAACAAAATTCTGTCTTTGCCAATTCCCAGCTGTCTGACTGAGGGCAAATCACCTTGCCTCCAAGCCTTAGTTTCCTTGTGTATAAAATGGACAATAAATAAGTAGCATTCTCCCAGGGATGTTAGAGTTATCTTTATCATCATCATCATCATCATCATCATTCCAGCCCAAACCAGGCAGGCATTGAACTGCAAAGAGTACACAGCTGGATTGGCCCATTTCTTTTTCTCTGGCTAAGATCAGAGCACAAAGCACTGATTTAAGTGATTTTAGGGAAACTACTGGAGTTTGAGATGCAAAGAATATTGATATCTAGAAAATAAGGGAGAGGAAGTACTCCTTGATTTGATTAATTATATAAGCTAATTTGATAAATAATAAATTACAAGTGTTATCGGTAAGGCTACTGATAACACAACATAAACAGCACAGCAATCTGGTGGTTGGTAATAAAAACGTAAAACCTGCTTCGAACTTTGGATCTAGCAATCCCATGTTGAGAATGAATAACCTTGCAAAAGAAATAAAATAATCCAAAAGTTAGGGTGTGTCACAAATATTAAGAATACATAAATTCACCCACTAGTGGTTGCCGAGCACCACTAGTGTGGGGGAATGCACTCAAAAGTCTTTTAGGATTCTTTGAAATGAAAACTCTGAAAAAGGTCTGTAAAAGGAGAGGGGATCAAGATGAGGGGGAGCCAGAGGGACAGGAACACTCCTGGGCACAACTGAAACACTAGCCCCATGAAAGACCAGAGAGTGAGCCAGGTAGACTCTTGGAAATAGGCATATGAAAGTGTTGGGGAAAAAAAGAAATAAAAGAAAAAAAGAAGAATTGTCCAAGGACACTGAGAGCTAGAAAGTACCTCCAAGAATATTCAGCTTTCAATCCTTTCCATGGAGACCTCGTGACAAGAGACGCTCCCTTAGCAAATAATCTAGGTAAAGAAAATGAGTTCTGGTAACAATAGTAAAGATTCCCAGCTGCTGGCTGGCATTGCACCATTTCCCCTCTCTCTTGAGAAAGAGTGAGGCTCAAGCTATTCAAGGAATAACCTAGAATTTACTCTCATGTGTTTAATAAAATAGAAGTTAGGAGTGTACACTGAGTCGAAAACCAGCGCTCTGGCCGGAGTCTCCAGGATAGAGAAGCTGAGGCCCCAGATGACCTATCTACCTGTCAGGCTATCACATAAGGCTTGCTCAATCAGTATTCATCGAATGCATACCTGTGAATAAACAGGCAAACAAAATGACGTGACCAAGGTTGCCCAAACTGTAGATGGCTGGTATTGCGTAATGACCTAAACTTAGGGGTTAGGGTGAATTTAGACTGCAGTACATAGAAAGGGTTGCTCTTTAAGTTTCCTTTAATTCACTGGAATATAACATGAGAAATGAAACTATGGCCCAGCACACAGAGTGGTGTAGAGCTTCCTGGGCAGGGCAGAGAGGGTCACAATAATGGCCTGGTGTGGCGCTCCAGAAGGCTCGGGATATGGAAGGCACCAGTGCCTGGGCTCCCATGTTTGAAAGACATGACTAAGGGCTCCCCAGTGACACTTGAACAAAGGTTCTATTAACAAAATTGGCCAAATGTAGACAATGTAGGTGAATGTCCTCAACAGCTGGTCATTGGTGGCCTGCTCTTGCCTGGGATAGTTCTGGTCTTTCCTCTCTGCCTGGCATACCCCCTCAGATCATTCTTCTGCCAAATGGGTCCCCTTCTCAGGGGGTTCATTTCTGTCATCCCCATCCCCATGAGATGGGTATTCAGAGAACTTCTGGATCCTTAGGCCCATTCATTACTGACCCCCATGTGAGATACCAATTACCGGCTCACTGATTCAACTAGCTACACCACAAGAAAATCTTTCAGGTTAGAGGCATTTACCACCCAGGTATTTACACCCGTAATATTTATTGATTATTGTGATTCTCTATGAATTGGCTTATTTATTATCTATAGCAACTATATACTAGCAATTATAGCTAATATGTATTCGTCATCTACTCCATCAGGTTCTGTTGCAAGTACATATCAATCCATTTAAATTCATGATTTTTTGAAATGGGGTCCATCCTGAATCTTATTTTAAAGATGAGAAATTAAGATCCACAGCAGAATTTGGCCAAGCTCAAACAGTGAGTAAAAGACAGAGACAAATATTGGACCCAGGCAATCGGGCTCCAGAGGGGAAGCACTGAAGCTATAAACAATACTGAAGCACCAGGCATTTTTTCATCATCATTGTTAGTTACTACTTTGTCTCCAGACCTGGTAAAATGCTTGGCATGGAATAGGGATTTAACTAGCACTGGAAGGAAGAAAGAGGACAGGAAGATGAGAAGGAAGATGTGCTCCTAGCTCTATCCTGGCTCCCTCCCGGGTGAGGGAGGCCTGGGACCCACCCAGAAGTCCCTGCCTCTTGTGGGAAAAACAAAAACTGAGAGAGCAGTAGATAGAGTTAAGTGGGACAGTGTCCCTGTCCTGGAGGAGGGCCTCCATCTTCTCATCTCATGATGATCCCGCATGAGGCCTGGACCTTCTCAGTGGGCCCTGAGTTTCTCCTTGCCTACAACAGGAAGTTCACCTGTAATGCAACCATTCTGCACTTCCCCCTTACAGAATTATAGATAAATATGACAAGAGAACGCTCTTGAGGAGCTCATAGGCTAATGAGGAAGGGGAACTGTGAAACTAAGGAGAGCAGGGGACAGTAGCAGCCGTGTCAGGTTGGGAAGGGAGAGACTCACTGAATTCGACCTCTGGTATTCTGCTCCCAAGGCTGGGACTTCAAGACGAGATGCGACCTCTCACCTGCATATGTGGACTACTCTGCTCTAGTACTTGCCACTGTGACCCATGTCACAGGAGGACAGGATAAGACGGATGACCACAGGAATGACAGCAAAAATCATGTGCAAGCTGCTTGATTCTCCCCAGGATGTTAAAGCTTTGTTCCAAGAAGGAGAAGCAGTGGAGTGGAAGGTACACGGACACAGTTGAAAGCAGCCACCATAGAATAGAGTGCTGGAGATACTGGACATGATGCCCTTCTACCTCCGTCCACTCCTAGGCTGTTTGCCTGCTCTTTCTTGGAAGAGTTTATTGGACGGTGCCCCTTTGAGTGTTTGCCCTTGCTCCATGACTCAGCAGCTCATCCCTACCTATCGCTTCCTTCAAGCAACCTTCACTGGTTTTAAGGTAACATCCTGTAATAGATATAGCACATATGTTTATGCATATTTTTTTATTTAAAGGTTGACAGACAGGGCTTTTTAGCTCTATTATTTTTATTAGGACATGTAGAGTTTTATGTTAGCATTGTGATAACAGTATTATATAGGTTTCCATGTCTGTCCCAAACCTATATTTACAAACACCTTGTTATTTTTAATATATAATTCTGCAGAGCACAAATTATTTCAGAATATATATATATTTATATATATATATGCACATATATATACAAACATATACATATGTATAATGTTACATTATACATATATATGTATAATGTAACTTATAATGTAATATAAGTGTCAAAACAGAAATGTCTATCAATTAATCAAAAGCTTTCCTGTAAGCTGTTGTGGTGGGAATGAATTCATTCATTATTCAGATGAGGAAACTAAGGCTCAGAATTGTTAAATGCCTTATCTAATGGAGATGAATCAGGACTTGAATCCAAGGCTTCAATTCCAAATCCATTTACTGAGTCTTCATCATAGTCTAGTCCCTAGTCCATGGTAGGCAATCAATAAATTATTGTGGTAAAATTACCACTGTCTCTAGATTATTTATCTATCTGATAATACAATTCATGTGTGTCATTTTGAAGTGTTTTTTTTAAAGAATACTGAGGAGAAAAGAAGATAATTAAATGTTTTGAGCACCTACTATGAGCTAGAATGACAATAGATGTTTTTGAACACACACATACATACACACACATAGGTGGGAGGTAGTTTTTATTATTCCATTTTACAGATGAGAAACTATGCTTAACCACTTAAGGAAATTACCTTATACTACCATAAAGGGAATGAGTTAAGATTAGAACTCAAGTCCACCTGATTCCAAAGCCCATACTTGTCTACATAATCAGTGGAAGATGCCTGCCTCTTATAGAATAAGGGCCAACATTCAATGGCACATTGACAAATCAATACTTATTTTATGGTTTTGTACTAATATTTTCTTTAACTAAATGTCTGTGGCAATTAATACTTGTTTTCCACTTACCACAGGATCCAATCCAATCCAACAATATCTATTTATAATCTATAAATATCCTTTCAGAGTTTTAAAGAAGTGAATTATTTAGAAGAAAACATTAATTAATTTTGGACATGTAAGCGGACATGTAAAAATGAAAAAAAAAGTGATGGGTAAATGTCAGAAACTTGAGAAATGGGACTTTTATTCCTCATAAATACTTCATAAAACATTTTGCATGTGAATGATTGATTCTTATAAGTTATACTGGCAGATATTTTCTACATTACTTAGAAAAGAAAGGATATTAGAACAGGCCTGTTTCCCTGAAGAGTGTTTTAGGGAATTTAACATGATACTCTTTTTCAACATTCTGTGTCAGTGGTTTCTTTATAGGATTCTGAGGTAGCTACTCTAAGAAGTGCTTGGGTTCTTTCATGCTAGAGGAAGCTGTAGATGTAGAAATAGCAGCATTAGAGTCATGCAAGTTTTCAGAGCCTGGTGAATGTTTCCAAGTGATCTACATGCTTAAGGTTTGGGTTGTACAGAGAAACAAAGTAAAAGGCTCTGGGCCCACTCAAGACATCTGACTTTCCATTCCATCTTTGACCACTAACTTCCTGACACTCAGGTAAGTCATGGCTAGGGATCTCAGTGTTCCCATGGGTTAAATGAAGAAGCTTTGATTTCCAGAACCATTTTCCAGCAACGTGAGACACACCCAGTTGAGAATGACTACAACTGGCAAAAGCAGCCAAGTTAGGAGGCACCTGCCTACCACGGGCACCAAAGCCCTTCCAGTTCTGAAAGCCTGTGATTTCATGACTTTGGTTGCTTGGATTGCACTTGGCCACACAAGTAGCAGTAATATACACAAAGAGCCATTAAACAGTCCCTGAATTATGCTTATTATTAATGTCACATCACAAGCAGCATATGTCAAGCTAGTGTAAACTCTCTCTTGCCCAACCAGGCAATGAGTACTTAGGTTAATTAAATGTCCTTATTAACACCACTGTACTCGCTATAATTGTAGATATGGGGTTTTTATTTTTAAGAAATGCATAATGTGACTTTGGACACATTATTGTATTGAACACAATTTAAACTAGTCTTGGTCAATATTCTCTTTTCTTCATCTTATTAGTTTGCTTTTGTTTTTAACTAAGAAAGCAATCCATGCTTATTGTGGTAGGTTACTCTACAGCAACTATTTACTTCCTCCTTCTGCAACCTCCATGACTTCCCAGCTCCTCCAACATTGAATTTGGCCCTGTGAATCATTTCAGCCCACAGAGGGTGGGCAGAAATGGCAACACTCCCATTCCATGTCTGGGCCTTAAAAACCTTTGTGTGCTCTCATTTACCGTAATCTGTTTCCTGAGAGGAATATGTCCCTAGTAGATTCCGCCTCTCCAGCTTGGGTTCTAGAATGAGATGCGGGGGAATGGCCCTGTATTTGACCCTCTCTAGGCTGCAAACTGTATACGTGCAACACGACACCAAAGTAGGTAGTTCCAGGAAAAGCCACTGTCATTACTTAGAAAACTGCAGTGGTGTTATGTGCAACAGGGAGTACAAAAGACTGACTGGGGCCTGAGGAAGACTGAACCACCTCAACTGTGGGCCAATGAGCAGAAGATAAAGTGCTTGGTACTGGATGGCACTCAGACTTTGTGGTTTGCTTCACCTGTTATGAAATGATCTAAGTTTCAAAGTGAATAAAATGTCTCTAATCCTGCCTCCAATTAAGGTAGCTGGTAATAGCCCTGGTGCTTTCTACTCCTCTGGTTTTTCCAGGGATTAAGTAAGCAAATGCATATAAAAACACTTAGCAGTGACTACGAAGCACTCATTAAACATAAGCTGTTTTTATTAACGGTCTCACACAAATACTCTCAAAGTGTTTTTAAAATTCATCCAAAAAGGAGCCCATACTATGTACTTCACTCTGAAACTTTCTTCACTCAATGCTATATCCTGGGGATCCCTCCAGGTCAACTCATTTCTTTATAGACAATTAACTCATCTTTTAGAATGGCTGCATAATGTTCCATGGTTTGAATATTCTGTCATGTATTTATTTTACTTATTTTCATTTTAAAGAACTCGAGACTCAGAGAACTGAGGTGTTTGTCAGAAGATTTGCCTTCCCTCCCTAACAAGCCCTCCATGTCTCACTTTGGCTTTGCAATAAACCTTAACCAATAAAAGGTGAATGAAAGTGGTCTGTGGACAATGAAAGGTGAAGTGATCTGTGATCTTAGGAGCTACCCCATAGTGTTATCACTTTTTTTTTTTTTTTTTTTTTTTGTGACATGCACCAGCAATATTCCAGACAGGCTCCTTTGGCCTGGGTTTTGCAGTAAAGAGCTCAAACCTGAATCCAGATGGACCTGTTAACACCTATAAAATAAACTTATATTGTTTCAAGCCTCTGAGATTTGGGTGATTGTTCAATGCCACATCAAGATTTAAGACTACTGTGGTCTTTCCAGACCTTCAGGAATTTGAGTGTTTAATGCAAATACTCATCATCACTGGTTTGGCCAAGCACCAATATGCTAGATAAAGATGTAAGTTGACAGAGTAATTAGCAACACTCAACCCCCTAACTTCATTTTAGCAAATTATCAACAGCCCCCCTCCCCATCTGCCACATCACTAGGCAAAGGACAAGACAGAATCACAAAAAGATAAATTTTCACAATCCAGTAAGTTCAGGACCATCCTCTGTGTTGGGGGAAGTCTCTCAGATCAGTATCATGAAAACTTTGACCCAGTTTCTCCAGGTTGCCAACTACATATACACTGACATGTAACACTTCACCAAAGTCTGTGGTTCCTAGAAAAGTCATCATCCCTTCTTAAAATTGTGCAGGTACCATGGAGCAGGGACTAAAAGGACCATAGGAAGTCTAGTTGCAGTTTTGCTGTTAATCAACTCTGAACTTCAGCATGTTCAGAGGACTGCTGTGAGACTCCAGTGAGGGACAGCAGCTACAGTAGTCACAAGATTTAAAAACAACAACAAAAAGGCATTTTGATTTTTTAAAATTGTGAGTATACATGTTTATTGCAGAAAAGTTTAAAACAAACAGGGAAGCAATAAGGACAGTGGAATTTACCCAAATAGCAGTCATTGACATTTCTTAAGAATATATTCTTAAGAATATTTTTTTAGTTGTTGATGGACCTTTATTTTATTTATTTATATGCAGTGCTGAGATTCAAACCCAGTGCCTCACATATGTGAGGCAAGTGCTCTACCACTGAGCCACAATCCCAGCCCATTCATTGACATCTTGACTTTTCTTAGATTATTCTTTCTTTCTGCACCACCTCCACTTCTTCTGGGTACTTCTATTCATCCTGGAAGTCTCAGTTTAAAACTTTCACCACCTTCTTAACAATTCTCTGGTCTCTACCCTTGTTAGATACCACGTGCAGACAGAGAATCCTGTTCCTCTCTGTCACATCATGGCATTATCAGACTGGAATAGTCTTGCCTCCTGGTTACCCACTTTCCTTGCTATCTGTCAACTTGTAGGCAGGCCTGTAGTTCCTGTTTACCATGATCACCAGAGGCAGATCTATGGTAAATACTCACATACGGTTGAATTAATGAATGTTTAACAGTATGTGCTCTCTGGATTCTTTCTGAAAACCCAAAAGCACCAGGTATTTCTCAGTAAATACTCACTCTACGAGGACATAAGACATACTAACATGCCTCATGAAGTTTATAAATTAGATGGGAAGAAAATATTAGCAAAAGGAAGCCTCCATATGCAATTAAGTGCCATCTGCTTTACTCTGTCTTCTCCATTAATTCTCTTCAAACTGGGACAAAACCCCTACTTTGGATCTGTGATCCCTCACTGAGGTTATCCTGCAGCACCAACTACAGTAAGATGACATTGGCAGCTCTAACAAATATCCCAAATCTCAGTCCATCTACACAATAAAGTTGATTTCTCATTCCAAGTCCAAACCCTATTTCTGGGTGTTAGACGACCTTCTTTCAGAGATCCAGGCTCCTTCTCTCTGTGGCTGTATCCCTGTATATGACCTTGGAGTCCCTTATCAGGAGATAGGGAGAGATGGTTTTATGAACCAGGCCTGTGACGCACATCCTACTGACCCTCTTTGCAATGTTTAAAACTCAGGAACACCTACTTACAAAGGAGCCAGGAAATGCAGTCTAGCTGTGTACCAAGGCACAAAAGGGCAGGGGCTTGGTGGATACTTTATAGTTCTTCTACCAGAACAGTAAGGGAGTATCTCATCGTCCCAAGTGACCCTCAAATATGGAAGCAATAATGACAGTGGATAAAGTATAGGTAATTTTGATTTATGATACTGAAAACACTTGTTTTGATAGAAGAATGTCCATATAACTAACATTGGACATGAGAAAACATCAATGCAGTTTACAAATTTTGTGAGTAAAAATGTGTAATTCTAGAATTGAGAAACCACTAATGTTGGAGACGAACTCCAAATTCTAAATGAGACTACTTAAGATGGCTTTTATGAACTGTGAAAATAAGTGATGATTACCACAAGTACTATGTGCTTGCTAGGAATTATCATAAACTAACTTTACAGAGTGTCTGGAACATAGAAGACAATAAATATGTGTTGAGTGGAGGGACTTCAATTCTACAGTTAAAGTAATTGTCCTATTGATAAATAACTAATTTCAGCAAGTTCTTCCTTAAATATAGCAGCTGTCTTCTCTAACTTCTAACATTACTCTAGCTCTGACCTCAAAGCCTACAGAGTAAGTCAACTCCCCTTATTTGGAGACTCCTATATGTTCTGTCTTGTCCCCACCATCCCTACCCCATGACTCCCTGAATAATCCCAGTTCTTTCAGTTCTTTCCGATGGAGTATGGTTTCAGGTCTCTTATGGTGTAGCCATCCTACCTTCAGATCTCTATGGTTGGCCAACATTGCTCTCCAAGTTTCATACCCACAGTATTCCTGAAGGTGTCCAGCCAACAGCACTAAGTAGAATTACTACTACTGCTCTCTGGGCATCATGTCCTCACTCTGTGGCTACAATATTTAAGTAGCCAAGATGCTGCCAAAGGAGGTCCTTCACTGGGAGAAGGACAGGTCTTGGAAGATCACCCAGAAGGACTCTGGCTACTTTATAATCCTGAAAGTTTTGTGAAAATTTTGAGTGCAGTCTAGGCATGCCCATAAGGGTGATGTACAGTTCTGAACTTCTCCTTGACAAAAACCTCTGATGAATAACCCAGATTGACTGAGCACACTCTCTGTGCCATGCTAGATGCTGTAGACTCAGTGAAGACCAAGAGATACTTTCTTCTGCCTTCTTGATGCTTGGCCTCTGGTTGGTGAAAGACACCTTAAACAAAAAGTTAAAAAAATACACAATCATACAAATAAATACATAATAACATATTTGATTCTATTGCTAAGAGAAAACTGCCACTTCCCTAGCCTCAGTTTTCTGTGAGGAGACATTTGTTAGGGACATTTGTAAGCAGGACTCTTTTAGACCTACTTACCTCCCCTGGGAAGGAGAGTGAGTTACTGTCTTGCTTCAGAAGAGGAGCCCCAGCAAGCCTACCTCAGCCCACCTCTTGCTCTCTTTCACAGTTAATTCACCCAAAGGAGGTTTACATGAATTGCCCCTTTGGAAGCAACCTGCAGCTGCCCATCTCTGCCAGGAATAATTAGGTTAGTTTAATTCAGGGGTGAAGCATCAGGAAATCCACTGTGGCTTCATGCCTACCATGATCTCCAATACAGTCTATATTAACTGTCAAAATAACATCATGATCCATCCCCATTATCTGATGATCCCTGTGTCAAACTTTCAGCTGATTCTTAACTGAAAGGGGTGCTATTCATTACCTATGCTCAAATCCAAATTAACTACAAAGAAAAAAATATAGGTACTTTTGAGAGAATGTAAAAGGGGAAATCTAATTCAGGTAGGAGTATGGAAGTCACAGGCAGTCTCTGTAAGTACCACTTAGGCTAAATTCAATGAAAGAAGACAGCTGAAGAACAGGGAAGAGGGGGAAGGGCTCATATAAGGGTTCTGAGGCAACAGATAGTTTGTCATGTTTGGGGAACCAAGAAAAGCCAGTGTGGGAGTCATTAGAACTGGTCACCAAATACTTCCAGCTCTCTGCCTTCCAGGCAAATAGGATTGCATTTCCTGGCCCCTTGTGGCTGGGAGGGGCTGTGGACTAGGTTTAGTGAGAAGTGACATGTGGCCATTTAAAACAAAGACACTTAATGGCCCAGGTAAGACCCTTTAAAGCTCTCTTTCCTCTACCATGAGCACCCAAAAGTGGGATCCCAGAGGAACATGGCACAGAGACCTTCCCAACCTTGATAGACATGTAGCAGAAGCAAGAAACACCATTCTCACCCTCCTTCTGTTTGTTTTTGATCATAAGTCACCAAAATCTGGGAACTCTATCATAATTTAGGCGATCCTGACTGATCTAGCCTTAGCCAGTGTGGCTGGAAAAAACAAAGCAAGGGAAGAAGTACTAGCTGCTTCAGACTAACATTTTAGTTAGGGGGTTTCACATGTTCCATATATTATGTAATAAAACACGGTACCATTTCTGATGTGACTATTAAAACATCCCCTTAATTCCACCATGGAAAAGGCTTTTTAAAAAAATCCTCAACAACCATTCATTAAGCACCTTCTCTGGTTGCATGTGCCCAGTTCCTTATTAAGCATTGGTAATACAAAATAAGTAGGACACATTTTCTGAGTTTGGAGTCAGGGACTAAAGAAGGCATTTACAAATTCATGTGATTGACATCCTCTCCTTCAGATGTGTACCCAGTGTGGTGAGAGCCAAAGAAGATAACTTTGAGGGCTAGGTGGGAGAACAGGGGGAAGAAACTTCAGAATGAATGATTATTTGAGCTGGGTCTTGAAGAGTGAATAGGAGTTCGCCAGTTCACATTTTGCTTAAGGACAAAAAAAGTTAAATGGAAAGAAGAAAACGCTAGAGGATTGGAAAATGTTTGGAGTAGTTGAGACTCAAAGGAATGGAGGGAATGTGGAGTATAGGGTGTGGTGGACTGCATTACCATTCACAAATACTCCCTGTCCCTCCCCACTGACATCAGGCTTGGCCATGTAAACTGCTCTCAGCAGAAGCTTTAGAAGCCATGCTCTTTTCTCTCTGCCACAATCATCAGTGACGTTTTAGAGAAAAGATGCTTTATTAGCCAGGGTTCTGGGGCAAATATGGGAGTAAATGTACAAACATAGCTGACGTATGACAGACATGCAGTACAGGTGAGAAACAATTCAAGCCGTAATCCAGGAGATTTGTGGATGGCTATCAGAGCATCAACTAGTCTAGACAGAGGTGTGCTTTTTCCAGCTCTCTGACTTCTAGGCACACAGTAGGGTTATACTTTCATATACCTTGAAGGCATGGTCATGTGACTGGTCTGGGCCAATAAACAGAATGATGTGTTTCATTCCTGGAAGGAAGGGTTTAGAGTCAACATGAATTTGCTGTGCTTTCTTTTCCTGCCAGGGTGACTGAATTCACTGTGGAAACATCAGGATGAAATCTTCAGCACAGGATTCTGAGTGAGCACAGTGAGCAGAGTCCCTTTGACCTCAAACATATAGAATGAGCAAGAAATAAAGTTTCGGTGTTAAGCCACTGATTTTAGGATTTTTTTTGTTACAGCGCATAACCTGCCTGCTCCTGGCTGATACAAAAGTTGGTACCTAGACAGGGGCTGGGGTTGTGGCTCAGTGGTAAAGCGCTGGCCTAGCATGTGTGAGGTGCTGGGTTCGATCTTTAGTATCACATAAAAATAAATAAATAAATAAAATAAAGGTTCTGTGTCCAACTACAACTAAAAACAAAATATTTTTTTTTTAAAAAAAGTTGGCACCTAGACAAAGGGTAATGTAATAACAATAATAAACACGTCAAGTACTCAATATTCATCAGCTGGCAAAATGTAAGAACACTGTTATCAGAAGCTGAAAGGATAGTGACCTATTTGGTAAATCCATCATCTGTGATAATGTAGAAGGAAAGTCACCAACCTACTGAACTAAAGCAAGAAAATGTAAAACCATGTTAGCAGCATGTATTGGTGGCTGCTGCATGCATTTGGGAAATTATCCTAAATAACTTCCCAAAGAGATGAGCTCAAAAAAGATCTGGCCACTCAGTGAGCAGGAATGAAAAAGAGTAGAGATAACCTACAGATTCGGGGATTTGCAAGGTTAGAAGAGGCAATCCAAACTATAAAATCAAGAAATGTTTTCCACCAAAAAGAGGACCTTGAAGAAGATCAGCTCTGGAACGAGGATCAAGTCAAGGGGTGTGAACCTAACGCTAAAACCTTAGGATAAATCAGGATGTAACTTAGTGTCTGCTTCCAACTGGACAAAATGGCTCTGAAAAAGAGAGGAGAAGAGGTCTGACAGCTCTCCCATTAGTGCCCAATAAGATTAAAGCACTCAAAACCAAGCTGAAGGCAAGAGTGTGAGAGACAGAGACAGGGATCTGTAGGTAAGAGAGCAAGAAAAATGCAAACCATAGGAGTCTGTTTAGAAAAGAACTGTGGCTGCAGCTATTGGCACATGGCATACCTGGTGTCCAGTAGAAAAGAAGTCTACATATTTGAGAGAAATGTTCCTACCAAAGAACAGGAGCCTGGATTACAGGAGGCCGTCTTCAAGACTTGACATCACCTACATCCATCCATCCCTCAATTTCTTAAAGGCTTATTTTAAAATACATTCCCTAAGATACACTTTAATGTAGATAAGGCAGACTGTGAGAGGCAAATCCAGGAGAAAACAACAGACGGGGGCTATACATAGGAAACAGAGCCAGGGTTTAATTGGGGTACTGGGTTGAGGGGACCTTCAAAATGTCTGCTCAGAGGGCCAGCATCAACTGTGACCTCTAATTCCTTCCCTTTCCAAATGGAGATTCTATGTCTGTCCCAGAATAAATACTACAGGGGATGCAGGGGAGGTACCTTTCCTTCTGATGAAGCAGAGACACATCTGGACCCGAGGCAGACTCTTCTACACATCATCCAGAAAATTGGGAAAGTGAGCTGATGTTGTGACTGGAAGGGTCTTCAGGGCTGACACCCTTGAGGAAAGGATGAACAAATACTGTCTTTGGGGCAAGAGTGAACTAAACATTTGGTGAACAGAAAAGGAGACTGTCAAGAGTCCTTAGTTTCCTCAAGTACTCCTGGAGAGACACTCCTTTTCAGACACTTGGCATGGTCACAGAGTCTTAAAGTTGGCAGGGCCACATGATTTGCTCTGGCCAGTGGTATATAAGCAGAAGTGATGTACCCAGACCCAGTCCATGATTGGCTGAGTACTCTCCCCCAGTTAAGGTAGTCGGGAAGCTTCCGTCAATATGAAGCCTCCTCAACAACAGTCCTTAAGTGACCACAGTGAGCAGTGCTTCCGGCAGACCCACAGTGGGGATGAAACAGGAGCAGGAAATTTCAACAGGGTAAGACTTGGCCATGCTAGGGTTGCTCATTTGGACAGAACTCAGCTTTCCCTGACAGGGAACTGGGAGGGACAGGAGAGGATGGAAAGAGGAGGTGCTGAACTGGCCCCTTCTGGACAAAGGAGTGGAAATCTTTCCTGGTAAAAAAGAGGAGGCCAATGAAGGCTTCCAGACAGAGACATTGCCATGATCAGAGCTGTTAATTTTGGGGTGAAATATGCTATTTCTCTACACAAGACGAAAATCGGCCTGCTACACCACCTAAGGCAGAGATGAACACAAAGAACCCTTAGACAAAAATATATATATTTACCAGGTCCTGAGATTAGGCTTCTACATACTAGAGCTCTGATAGGAGTTACAATCAGAAGCTCAGGAAAAAACATTTCTTCCATCTCCCAAGCACCCTTTCCTCTGCAGATAACTAATACTTCACAAGAAAGTTTGCAGGAAAGGAGAAAATACAAGGAATGCTACACAAATCTGAGATCAATTTCCAGCTGCCTGTGTGACCTGAGCAAGACACTCAATATTTCTGGGACTATTTCCCCAGGTTTGGTCTGGATAATTATATATGCTTCTCAAAATGGTTGTAAGAAGACAATGGTATATTTACATTGTTTAGAAAACCTGGTGGATTGTGGGTGTTTGGTGCATGAAACTTCGTTTTATTATAAAAACATTATATAGAACATCAGCTCCCTGATTACAGCAGATAATGATTCAGGCCACAGATAATGTTCCTCCTTGGGGGAAGTAACTGGATCCTGTCATCACTGGTATCATTACCCCACCCCCCACCCCAACGCAGTGCCTGGCTGGTAGTAGCCAGTTATCCTCTGCTCCAAGAGTGACAGGGAGGTTAGTGCCTGGAGTGAAGAAAAGTTGGACGACTTCCCACTGATACCAGCTGCTGTTGGTTTCTGAAATCACAAAAGCCACAGATACCTTAAGGCCCTAGTCTACAAACCCACGGATGAATTCCCCCAAGTTCAGCAGCAGCAAAGTCCCAATCATAACCCAGGAAATAAAACTGCTATAGGACATACGTCAAACCCCAGACTCAGTTGGAAGGCTTGGGGAAAAGCTGACTGCCAACCCTTTCCTCCCCTCCTGCTCCTCACTGGAAAACACAACTGGTTCCCCTAATCACACTAGTATCCTGGTATTCCCTCGGGGCTCTGGGAAACTCTAAGAAAGGGTAGGGAAGGGGCTGTTTAGTGACCACTTCCCTGAAGGCAACAATGCTACTAACTCCTGGCAGACCCAGGCGGAGGATCTCTCCAGTCCCACTTGCTGATGAGGCAAATGAAAGCTCAGAGAAGTTCCGTGATTTGCGCACTTCACACCGTGGGGGCCTGTCCAAGAGAGAACCACGATTCCCGACTTCAGTATTTCCACCATACACTCTGGTCCCTAAGGGTGGGGGGCAGGGGTAAGATCCTAACCGCAGAAAAGAAACCACTTACATGGGTCTAGCGCTTCCTAGAGGCTGCATAGAATATGGGCCCACCACCAGACAGGGAGTGGAGAGATACAAGCATGCTTCTATTCCAGACTCCGGGTTCTCCAGGGTGATTTTGGGCGAGTGCCCCCAGCTCTCCCGACTTGTTTTCCCGGAGGCAAATCAGGGCGGAAGGAGTGCTATAGTGTGTGCTGGGGGTGGGGAGGTGCGCACGTTGCGCGGGGGCGGGAGTCGGGCGCAGGCGAACTCCCGGTTCCCCGAATTTCTGATTTCCGGAATGCTCAGTCCCATCTAGACGCTGAGTTGCACCCTCTTTCCACCCCTAAAGAGACCGCCCCTGTGAAGCAGAGCTGAACCCCCAGCACGCTTTCCCGCACGTTCCCGGAGGGTGAAGTAGGGTGCAGGGGACTCAGCTAAATCCGTATCCAGCAATGAAATAGCTCGGCTTCTGCGCGCAGCCACACAGCCGTGCGGACCCCTGAACTTGAACAAGAGACAAACTTCAGAACGTTTTCAACGTAGGGAACCGACTCTCAAGACCGTCCCCAAACTTAAGCCCACTTTCGTTCGCCAGCTCGGGGACCTCACAGAGCCACCTTAAGGGCGGTGCTCCCGCCCCCCGGAAGTGCGGGGGGGGGGGGGGCGCGGGCTCCAGCGCCCAGCCTCCTGGCCGGGCCGACTCCGAGCCCCCCACGTGGGGAGATAACTCCATTCCCCATCCGCGCACTCTGCCCCAGAAGACTGGCCCGCATCCCTAGCCTTCCAGGTCCCCGCATCCCGCTCCTGAGCCCTGAACTTGAGCTTGCCTGGGTCTGACACTGCGAGCGTGCACCCGCTCGCAGCAGTCACCGTCACTAGACAGTCAAACCCCAAGACGTCAGCCCACAATGCACCGGGCGGGCCGGGAAAGACGCGCCGGGGCGGGGACCCGGGAAGAGACGGCCCGGAGGAGCGCGGGAGGGGGAAGGAGAGAGGAGGAGAAAGAAGGGCCCAACTGTAGGAGGGCAGCGGAGCATTACCTCATCCCGTGAGCCTCTGCGGGCCCAGAGAAGAATCTTCTAGGGTGGGGTCTCCATGGCGACGGGCGGGCCCGCCCCCTTGAGAGCGACGCGAGCCAATGGGAAGGCCTTGGGGTGACATCATGGGCTATTTTTAGGGGTTGACTGGTAGCAGATAAGTGTTGAGCTCGGGCTGGATAAGGGCTCAGAGTTGCACTGAGTGTAGCTGAAGCGGCAAGGCGGGAGTGGAGGTGCGGACTGAGGGAGACAGACACTCAGCCAGCCAGGAGGACGGCAGTGGAGTCTGAGCTGCAAATCTGGTTCTTTTCTCACCAACAGCCTAGAGCTAGTGCCTGTGGCGCCCGGGCTGGTGTTTTGGGGAGCGCCTGGAGATCCCCTTTTCCTGCCGCCCCCGGGAGGAGAGCCCCGCTGTCTGGGCACTGCTGACAACCGCGGAGAGCCGCGACTGTCCGCACGGGGAAGTCAGCGAGCAGCAGCAGCAGCAAGCAACTTTCCCGGCCTCGAGGACCAGGGACTTGTGGCCCCGGGTCCCGGAACGAACTTTTGCAAACCCATCCTGCGCCGTAGGCTGCCGCGGCGACGGTAAAGAAAAGAAGGCAGCGGCGAGAGGAGAGACCTGCGCTCAGCTTCGCTAGCACCAGTTGCTGAACTTGGGCGAGCGTGAGTCGCTGCTGCCGGGCGTCCCCCTCCCCCTCGCAGCGGAGGAGGGGACAGACATCGGAGTTCGGGCGGCCACCACCCGCCGCCACTGTGGGATCGGTGCTGCCCAGAGCCGCCGGAGAGCCGTTGCCCCGGGAGGCGAGTTCATCACCTGGCTCCGAGGTACAGCTGCGCCCAAAGAGCGCTCAGTGAGTGACCGCGACTTTTTAAAGCCGGGCAGCGCGCGCGATAGGACGAGTAAGAGTGCTGGAGGCGTCTTAACCCTGCGCTCCCTGGAGCGAGCTGGGAAAGAGGGCGCTGGGGGGAGATCAGCCAGCGGGGGCGCGCGCTCTTAGAGAAACTTTCTTTGCTAAAGGTTCGGGAGGCGCGGGTGTCCCCTGCTTGCCAGCGGGCTGTTGCGACCCCGCACAGCTCAAACAAACCCCACGTGAAGCGACGGACTGTTCTATGACTGCAAAGATGGAAACGACCTTCTACGATGATGCCCTCAACGCCTCGTTCCTTCAGTCCGAAAGCGGTGCCTACGGCTACAGTAACCCCAAAATCCTGAAACAGAGCATGACCCTGAACCTAGCCGACCCGGTGGGCAGCCTGAAGCCGCACCTCCGCTCCAAGAATTCGGACCTTCTCACTTCTCCCGATGTAGGGCTGCTCAAGCTGGCGTCACCGGAGCTGGAGCGCCTGATCATCCAGTCCAGCAATGGGCACATCACTACCACGCCGACCCCCACCCAGTTTCTGTGCCCCAAGAATGTGACTGACGAGCAGGAGGGCTTCGCCGAGGGCTTCGTGCGCGCTCTGGCCGAGCTGCATAGCCAGAACACACTGCCCAGCGTCACGTCGGCGGCACAGCCGGTCAGCGGGGCGGGCATGGTGGCTCCCGCGGTGGCCTCAGTGGCGGGCGGCAGCGGCAACGGTGGCTTCAGCGCCAGCCTGCATAGCGAGCCGCCGGTCTACGCTAACCTCAGCAACTTCAACCCGGGCGCGCTGAGCAGCGGCGGCGGCGGGGCGCCCTCCTACGGCGCGGCCGGCCTGGGCTTTCCCGCTCAGCCCCAGCAGCAGCAGCCACCGCCGCAGCCGCAGCACCACCTGCCCCAGCAGATCTCGGTGCAGCACCCGCGGCTGCAGGCCCTGAAGGAGGAACCGCAGACCGTGCCCGAGATGCCCGGTGAGACGCCGCCCCTGTCTCCCATCGATATGGAGTCCCAGGAGCGTATCAAGGCGGAGAGGAAGCGAATGAGGAACCGCATTGCCGCCTCGAAGTGCCGGAAAAGGAAGCTGGAGAGGATCGCCAGGCTGGAGGAAAAAGTGAAAACCTTGAAAGCGCAGAACTCGGAGCTGGCGTCCACAGCCAACATGCTCAGGGAACAGGTGGCACAACTAAAACAGAAAGTCATGAACCACGTTAACAGCGGGTGCCAACTCATGCTAACACAGCAGTTGCAAACGTTTTGAGGAGAGACTGTTGGGGCTGAGGGGCAACGGAGAAAAAAAAAAAAACAAGAAACAGACTTGAGAACTTGACAGGTTGCGACAGAGAGAAAAAAAGAAGTGTCCGAGGACTAAAGCCAAGGGTATCCAAGTTGGACTGGGTTGCGTCCTGACGGCGCCCCCAGTGTGCACGAGTGGGAAGGACTTGGCGCGCCTTCCCTTGGCGTGAAGCCAGGGAGCGGGCCCGCCTGCGGGCTGCCCCGCTTTGCGAACGGGCTGTCCCAGTGCGAACAGAACGATAGACTTTTCTTTAACATTGACCAAGAACTGCATGGACCTAACATTCGATCTCATTCAGTATTAAAAGGGGGCGGGGGTTTACAAACTGCAATAGAGACTGTAGATTGCTTCTGTAGTACTCCTTAAGAACACAAAGCGGGGAGGGTTGGGCAGGGGAGGCGGGAGGGAGGTTTGAGAGGGCAAGGAAGGCCGAGCCTACAGATGAACTCTTTGGGGCCTGCCTTCAACTGTGTATGTACATATATACTTTTTTTTTTAATTTGATGAAAGCTGATTACTGTCAATAAACAGCTTCCTGCCTTTGTAAGTTATTTCATGTTTGTTTGTTTGGGTATCCTGCCCAGTGTTGTTTGTAAATAAGAGATTTGGAGCACTCTGAGTTTACCATTTGTAATAAAGTATATAATTTTTTTATGTTTTGTTTCTGAAAATTCCAGAAAGGATATTTAAGAAAATACAATAAAATGTTGAAAAGTATCCCCCAACCTCTTTTCTGCATTATCTATAGATAAAGGTATCTAGGTGGAGTTGAAAGACTTGAGTATCAATGAAAATCACCCATAGCACTTCTTGCTATCAAGCAATAAAAACTGCTCTTTGTTAGACTTTAGGAATAAATACACTTGATCCTATCATCAGGTTGTACTCTTCCCTTCCCAAGCTGTCTGTACAGAATTGCTTACCAAACTGGTTTTGTGGTAGTGTGGTATTTCAGGAGGCTGGAAGAAGAAGTGGGGGTTGGCTGAAGGGGAGCAGCCCACCGGGAAGTCAAACAGTTGGAAAGTTTGGAATTGTATCAAGTGGCATGTGCTGTGACCATTTATAATGTTAGTAGAATTTAACAATAGATGCTTATTCTCAAAACAGGAGCTTGTTGCAAATTTTTACAAAAGATGTATCCATCCAATTTGAAATCTTCACTTTAACAATTCCTAGATGAAAAAAGATGGCCTTTGCTTATGAATATTTATAACAGCATTCTTGTCACAATAAATGTATTCGAATACCAATAATAACAAATCTTGAATTCCTTTCCCTTTTCTACCTTTTTCTTCCCAAGCTATATACTTATACTGAAGCTTTCTTTTCAGTTTCTGGGGTTAACATTGAAATCTGAAGTTACTCGATAATTAAGAAGAAAATAATTTTGAAAGAGTCAAACTAGAAGTTGTGATCTGGATGAAACATTGTCCCAGTGTCTGTCTGCCTAACTCCCTCTCCATCTTCTTTTTCTCCTTTCCCCCTAAAAGGAACATCTATGCCTAAGAAAATTAACAGTATAGCAGTTTATGATTTTGTATCCATATTTATTTCTTAATTTGTTTCTAAAATAAACTGGCTTATATAATTATTATAGTAACAGTTTCAAAAGATGCTAATCCAAATACTATGGAAAATATTCACAAGAGAAAATACAAACAGCAATCTGCTTATACATGTAAACCAAACTTCAGCTCTGGGGAAATGTCGAAAGTAAAATCTGTCTGCAGATATAACTTATATCAACAAGGCAGTACTCAACAAGGGAACAATTTTTACTTGGTTGCTTTTCATCCCAAGAGCCAGTGTGATTATCAAGCAGCAGAAGCAATTTGATATCCAGGAATATTTCACAAACCACTAATTGAGGCAGGGCTGTTTGCTCATTAGCAGTGCTCTAGTACCCAACAGGTCTGGGAGTGCTAATATCCTGCCTGTGGCTGTAAATCTAAACACACAAAGAGTTTCTCCTTAGGAGTACATCTAGGAGTGGAAGAGATTGGACAGCCTGGTTAGGTATCAGATATACTCTGTTGTAATAACACTCTTAAACAAAGGGGTTACTGGGAGCAGAGTGGAGTTTGCCAAACAGTGAATTTGCCGATGTCAGCAACCCGGAAGGTAAGTTGATTTTGACCATATGTAGGAATAGTCAGCAGAGGGACAGTAAAGCACATTGGGGTGGGGCTCTGTGGAAGCTAAACAAGAGTCAACTAGAAAAAATAAGCAGGCTGGGGAATTAATTACCTGCAAAGGTAGACTAAGCCCAGACAACAGTACAGCACAGAAAAGCCACACCACTCCCCAGTTTACTTTAGACTTCAGTGTTTAAAAAATGAAAAGTCAGGCTTATCCCCACACTTGATTTTTTCAACTAATGTTCTCAAAGTACATCCCTGCAAATGTAATCATTCTAAGCAAAAGGGGTAGAGAAATTGAAGAGGAAACTAACAAGTGACATAAAGTTTGAAAGCAGAAAATCAGCTAATTATGTATAGACATACTCAATGATTAACTTCATTATGGACCTTCGATGAGTTATTCTTTGGGTAACACTCAGAGAATAAAGCTAATGTCAAATAAAGTCATTAGTCCTCTTTTAATTTTTTATATATATTTATATAATAAATAATTCATTCATGGATTCTTAACTCACTATGTCCATGGGGATAAAGCATTCATGAAATCAATAGAAATGACTACATAATGGTATGTGGGGAGGCAGAGATCATTAGCTTTTATTTGGACTTCCCAGAGCTCTGTGAACCCCAAAAGATGAATTAGTCTGGAACTAATTGCTACATGCTCTTCTATCAGAAACACATCTTTGTATGAATCTGAATCCCACCCTCATTCACCCTTCCAAGATTCTGCTTGCACCCCTCAGCTTATCCCTCTGCCTGGAATACCTTTTCTTCTGGTTTAAAAAAAAAAAAAAAGACTCCTACCCATTAATCAAGGCTTGCTTGGTATAAATTATACTTTCTCTGTGAAGCCATTCCTGTTAAAATAAATAATTTCCCTCTGAGCATCATAGTATTTTATCAATACTTCTATGACAGCCCTTACACAATGTTACCATTGTGAACATTTATGTCTCCTGGTCAGGACCCTCTCCTGTTTATCAGGGGATCCCCAGACTCTTGAAATGGGCCTAGCACATAGTAAATGTTCATTTTATTAAAATATGCCTTTCTTTTAAGTTGTAGATGGACACAATATCTTTATTTATTTTTATGTGGTGCTGAGGATGGAACCCAGTGCCTCATGCATGCGAGGCATGTGCTCTACCACTGAGCTACAACCTCAACCCTAGATGTTCATTTCTGATGACTGAATGAATGAGTGAACTTAAATCCTCCTTCAATGTATTTCCAGGCTGTAATCTCTCCTAGAGAAATATGCTTCATCTGTTTCCTGGTATACAATCCCAGATGGATCAGACTACCACCCCATGCTGGAAAAGTAAAGCCAATCACCAAGTTTTAAAGCTAGTTCTCGATGAACATTCTTAAAAGAATTAAGCTGTTAACACATCCATACTCCAGCCATACAGAGCATCCCTTCTGTCTTCCACTAATGCAAGTGGGCACCTTTTTATGTAAAATGAGTCTGCCTGATACATTAGATTTGAAGGTAGAGATGGGAGGTGGGAGAGATGTGTGTATCATTAAGCAGGTACAAAAAGCAGTTACAGATGTGACTTTATTAAAACCAACTCATTCTGGTGAGAGACAATGGAGAGGAAACAGAGACTATTCCATTGGCATAAGACACATGCTATAAGAAAGAGGTGCCGGGTGAAGGAAGAAGAATCCATTATTTGGAAAGAGTTTATGGGACAGGTATCATTTGAGTGAATCCAGTGGAATTCACTAGGCAGAAAAGATTGGGGGAAGAACTTGTAGGCAAAGCTTGAGAAAACACAGTGTATTAAGGGACTTGTAAGCTGTTCAAGAGGCTGGGAAGGAAGGTGTGAGAAGAAAAGTGGAGGAGAAGAAGCAGAGGAGTAATTCAGGGCTCCGACTGTGCACTGACATGTATTCTGTGTTAATTTATAGGTGATGGAGGAATGTAGAGAAGTTGAAGCAGAGAAAGGACGTGGACACTCAACTTTGGAAAGATTCATACTGCAATGACAGAATGCAGGGGATATGAAGTAATACCAGAAAGAAGTTTCTGGTTGATCTAGAATGCCTGGTATTTAAGTAGTCCTAGAGTTGGGGGAGATGGGGGAAGAAAATGGCTTTGTCCAAGCTACATCACAGCACATTTCTCATTATACACCTTTCGGACAAGTTAGACCTAAAGAGAGATGTAGGAAAGCTCACTCAACACCTATGCTACTGAAGTTTTTCCTTCCCCTGGGTCCATTTGATATCCTGAAAGAAAGCCATCTTACAAAAATGCTCTCTATCAGGAAACTCAAATAAACAGATACGGAGAAATGGGCCTGCAGTTGCCTAGGCCAGGACTCCCAGGGGAGAGCACTGAGAGGGTCCTCATGGCTGCAAGACCCAAACCTGACTTTGTCTATAGTCACCAGAACTGATTAAGCTCATTGGGACTAATGGACTCAAACTAACTTTGAAGAGGCCAATGTTTTTATTATACTGGAGGAATTGAATAATATAATAACACCTTCATACAACACTCATTCAACTTGTAATATTGAAGGTCCATTTTGTGCCAGATACTAAGAACACAGAGGGGAGCCAAATCAACAGAAGTCTCCTCTCATGACATTTATAACCTAATAAGAAACACTAAATAGGTAAACAAAAATAAATGTGTGTGCACAGATCAACGCAGTGGGGAAAAAAAAAAACTGGCCACACGGAAGGAGAAATAGTGTAAATTGGGGGTAGCCTCTCTGGGAGAAGCATTTGAACTGAGGATTCTTAGATAACTGAAGAGTTCAACAGGTGAAGAGTGGAAGAGTAGGATTAGGAATCCCAGGTGGGGTCCGCCTGGGGTAGAGCCTGGATATGTGGGTTTACTGTAGGAGCTCAATGAAAGTCCAAGCCCTGCAGTGGAATAGGCAGAGGGGAGAGTGAAGAGTTATGTCATTTGTGTTCACCAGTTCATATGCTTGTAGTTTCCAGAACATTTTTCATCCCTTCTATCCCGTATTATTTTCACCACTACTCTGGGTGTTCACTGATAGTAGCTATGTTTCACAGGAGCAAAAGCCAAGGCACCCAGTGAATTTTAAGTATACCATAACTAGTGAGACCATGATTCAGGCATCAGTCATCAAGAGCCAAGTGATTTTTCTAAATTCATATATACCATAACTAATGAGACCATGATTCAGACACCAGTCATCAAGAGCCAAGTGATTTTTCTAAATTGTTGCAGATACGATGATGACCTTTGTTCCCTCACCCAGTATACACCCTAACTTTTATATCCAGGTCCCTAAGGAACTGAATTAGTCATTGGAAGTTTCTTTGATATGCACAGCATCTGAGCAAAGGTAATAAGATAGTCTCCTGGGACATTTTGTCCACGCTACAGAGACATCTAATGAACTCTCTTTGCCCTTCTACAAAATACCGGCTCTTGGGAAGAAATCAAATACTCAGTGCTGAGAAGTCCTGACATTTTCTTACTATATACACTCACTTCTTGAATGTATTCTAGAAAACATTGCCTGAGAGTTGACTCATTATTGCTTTAGAAAATTGTGTTATTAGATCACTGATCAAGATTCTCCCTTCATAGGTTATGGGTACTCACTGACCATCGGAACAGAATTTGGATATTTCTCAAATCTCCTCAGGACAGTCTGTCCATCTGCTCCTACTGATGGTTAATCTCTTCCCGAATGTATCAGTTCATCCTAGATTCATGCTTAAAGGAAGAACATTGCCTGCCTTTACCTCAAATCTTACAAGAAGGTGGATAGTTACCACCTGTTATATAGTCTACAGGTTAGGGTGCTTATAGGGGCCAGTAACAGAAGACACAATTTCAACAAAAAGTCCAGATCTGAAAGAGGTTCAGAGATGGCTGATATAGTAGCTCTACAACATTGTCAGGATTCCAAGTGCTTCCTGTCTTTCCCTTTCCCCATTCTCAGAGAGTCAAGGAAGTTTCTTGTGTGGAGTCAAGATACCTGCAGCAGTCCCCGGCATCACAGGAAAATACAGTAATCACTAGCAATCAGCAATGCAATGCAGAGGTGTTTACTCTCATTTTTTTTTTTTTTTTTGCAAGAGAAATCTTTCCTAGTATCTCCCTTCCTCCGTGCCAGTAGAATTCTCCTCAAGGTCCATTAGTCAGGAGCAGATCATATATCTATACCTAGACTCATCCTAAAGACAGAGTGAGCCCACCATGGTTGGTGGACTTCTGTATCTCCTACCTACTTGAATTTTGGTGAGAGACCTTTTGACTTTCTTCAGCCAATGATATTCAAGCAATAGTGACATGTATCCAGGTGGAAGCCTTAAGAATCAATACATTCCTTTTTTCTGCCTTGGCAACTGTAAAGCATGGAGATGGAGAGTCCATTAGCATGGTTCTCTAAGTAAGAGTGATAAAGATCAGAGTTCTCCTTGGAGCTCCCAGCATACTTACAGTGAACATTTAGCACCAGCAAAAACAAACAAACAAACAAACAAAACAGAATTTGTTGTTTTTAAATACTGAAATTTGAGGCCTTCTTGTTATTGTAGCATCACTTTACCTATTCTAACTCTAGTTGAAACCAACAGTAGGAACAGTATCCTCTAGTAGAAATTAACAATGTCTGCCATAATTATTGTATACTAAAACCTGACATCTTTATAGTATCATATTAGATACCATTTACTAAGTTTCTACTTTGTAGCAAGTATTATGCTAAGGACTCACTAGGTAGATTGCCGGGTGCAACTAAAAGGCTCAGGGTTTACTCCAGTTGAACTGGGCTGACTGGGATGTGAAAAATAACCACACAAGAGACACAAATACCTTTTTTTTCGGGGTTGCTGTGACGGCTCCTCAGACCTTAAGGGTCCACAGGGAGAGAGAGAGAGAGAGAGAGAGAGAGAGAGCAAGCACACCCTGACCCCTTTTATTGAGGAGAAGCCTTTCAAATGAGGCAAGGGGTCAGGTTTCAGGGGGCTGAGTCTATCTTCATGATGTCCACTGTCAGCAGGTTGACTGACACCTGGGTAGGCCACACCCAAGGGCACAGTAAGAGAAGGGGACACACACAAGGCACTCCCATGGAAGATTCTATCCTAAACAGGGGTTATATTACAAAGGAACAGGTGAGGATAGCTCCACCCATGGGGCTGTAGCAAGACAGGAGACACCCAAAAAGGGTGGGGAAAGCTCTACCACATTTCTGTGACTGAGCGCCTCAGCACCCAGCCAGGGAGTGTGACTCAGTCACGTGCAAGGTTGGTTTCCCACAGTAAATGTTAAGGCTGTATTTTATATCTAGGAAAATGAAGGTTCAGACCTCCCTCAAATTCACGAAATATATGTTTGATGGAAGCCTGAGCTGAATCCAAGTCTTTCTCACTCCGAAGGGCTTGCTTTGTCCACAGCTGACCTTGCTCTTGTATAGTGTTGCCAGATAAATTTCTGTCTCAGTCAAACCTCACAACTTCTCTGTCATACAGTTACCATTATCATCCCATTTTGTAAACAAGAAAACTGAGATTCAGAGAAGAACACTAGCCAAATTTCAAAGAGCTAAGAAGACACCAGGGGCTGGGGATGTGGCTCAAGCAGTAGCGCGCTCGCCTGGCATGCGTGCGGCCCGGGTTCGATCCTCAGCACCACATACAAACAAAGATGTTGTCTCTGACGAAAACTAAAAAATAAATATTAAAAAAAAAATTCTCTGTCTCTCCCCCACCCTTTCTCTCTTAAAAAAAAAAAAAAAAAAGACACCAGGACTTCTGCTCTTTCCCTTGTTCCTCACTACTCTTTTAATACACAAAGAATGAAGTATGATGAATCAGTAGAGAGAAGTGGGGCATTGAGTTAGAGCTGCACAGTTTTCAGAGATAAGTGCCCCTGGATTAAATCGCACCTCTGCTGTTTATGGCTGAAGAAGGTGGAGCAGGCCCATAATATTGCTAACTTTCAATTCCTTCCTTTGTAAAAATGAAGCCAACCCTAGCTACACAGGAGGTTATCAGGAGGATCACTTATGTAAAGCACCTGTATGTAGCAGGCAAGCAATAGTTAGCCATTTTTCAGCATAGACTTGTTAATTGAAGAAGTGATCAGAAAAACACACAACCCACAGACATACACACCACCCTCGCAGAAATAAAAACATTTCCCATCAAGATTCAACAAGGTCTCACAGGACCTGCTTCTTGGTCATATAAGGCCTGGCAGGTCCTCTCTGCGGGCTGGAGAGGTTTTGTTTCCCCAGCTGCACTCGCAGGGGAATACTCTCCAGGCACAGCATTGTGAACCTGTTTGGCTTGGCTCAGAGGCTTGTCAGCACATTCAGGAAGTGAAGTCAGAAAGAGGCAAGATTTCAGACAGAGCCAGCTGCACGCAAATGCCCAGGCAATGAAATGCCTTGCCCAAGCAGGGTGCCTATGAGCCTGCATTGCCCTGGGTGCTGTCAAAGAAGCCCCTAAGAATGGCACTGTGCCAAAAAAGAGAGGGTAATCACCAGCACCCAGAAAAGAGCCCTGTTTTGCACAACAAGGGAGTCAGAAGGGCTACACAGAGGTCATTTCAGCCAGCTCCTGACCATGGGCAGGGGACTATTAACCTGGGCACCATGAGCTTGCTGAGTGGAAAGGCTAATGCTTATCTCCTTGGAGTCTTGGAGTCCAAGTGTGGTGCAGGGAGGGGAAAGAATGGGTTAGATTGGGGAGGGAGAGAAATAAAAGAGGATGTGGTATCCTGAGAAAGGAACAGGCTGCCACTCTCCAGCCTTGTTCCCCTGCTATGAAACAGTACAGTAGCTAGGACCTGAACTCTCATCTCAACCCCTGGCTGTGTGTAAGAAGATATTCAGCTTCTCTAAGCCTCCATCTCATTAGCTATGAAATGGAGATAAGAATAATAATAATATCTACTCCCAATGGATTGTTATAAGAATCAAATAAGCTGGTGTGTGAAAGGGCTTAGCCTAATGCTGGAAAATCAGAGAAGGAGGGAAGAGGAACTCTACAAGGTAAAGTCAGAATCTAGGAGAAAGCAGATGCTGGGGGTAGGGATGGGTGTCAAACAGAAAATTCCAACAACCAGAACCATCCATTTTGTAATTAGTATTTTTTTTATTATTATTATCATATCGGTTAGAATTCTGTGATTGCATGTGACAGAAAACTTAGTTTAAGCAAAAGGGAATTTCATTGAAATATATCATGGAAAAGCTCTAGACCTGGCTTGATCTGGGGCTTCCTCAGTGTCATTGGGCTTTGATTTCTCTCCATCACTCAGTTTTCCAGTGGAAAAGTTAGCTCCATCCTCAGTCTCCATGTGGCAGTGTCCAGCAGCACCCTGCTCTCTGGTGGCACCAGTTCCTCACATCCCCCCAGCATGATGTTTCACGGGCCTTACTAGCTCTCCTAGTCATCCTCGAATCAATTGCTGGTGGCTGAGGGGTGGAGGTGGATATTCAACTGGATTTCACATAGGTCAAGTGCCCACCTCTGAAACCAAGGTTATGGAGTCCCTTCAAACCACCTGGCCAGAGAAGTAGGGCAGAGAAACTCTTTAAGGTAAAGTCAGAATCTAAGAGAAAGCAGATGCTGGGGGTAGGGGTGGGTGTCAAAGAGAAACTACCAACTACCAGAACCATTCATTTTGTAATTATTATTTTTGTTATTATCAAGTTTTACAAACCAGGAGAGAGGGGCATACTATTCTAAAACCTGGGCTGTTTAAATAAGTTGGGAGCTCCAGGCATAAAGCATCAAGAACATATAACCTTCTGGTGGAAAATATCCAGGAGGACTGTATTAAATGATATGACATATGTAAAAACATCTGCAATAGAGCTATTGACTATTGCTGACATGTTATGTCTACGTATATAGACATGTGTATGTATATGTGCAGTTTGTATGTATGCATACACGTATAGGTATATATATGTTTCTATATATATATATATACACATATATATTTTTCTTTTTTTTTAAATAAAGTCACCCAGGACACTTATGGCAGAGAGTTGCGGATTCTTCAGACAAGATTCCAAAATGACAAGCAGCTCACCCAACACACCTACTACCTCTCTGTGTTTTCTGCTACTCACTTGCTCATTTCACTGCATCAGTATCAATATCTGCGTAATATTTCCACAATTCAATTATTTAAGTAGTAAAAGAGGAAGGGAGAATGAGATAAATTTATCATGACTGAAATTTGAAAAGGAGACACAAGTGTACAATGAAATCTTCTCCTCCTCCTTCTCCTTCTTCAATGAGATCCTGACATCTGGAAACCAGAACGTGAGAAAGGTCTCTAAAAATTCCTAGTAATAAAAACTTTTAATAAGCATAACAAAGTGAATGATAAACCCAATGTTGCAAGTATAAAGTACCAGAGAAAGTGGACGAGCTACTGTGTGGCTTGAGACACATCTAGGAGAAAACAAGGCAACAGACTCCTAGCCTAATGAGTCTTACAAACTCTCCATTTTAGTATGCTAACATGGAATTGAGTTATCATCATTCTTGCAGAAGATGGTGTTAATTCTCTTCATTTACCCCACTTGCCCCCAAGTTTATTGAATGCCTCCTCTTTGCCAGGTATCCACTAAACACTGGAGGTGAGAAGCTATGGAAGAGATCATACTACTATCAAAAACTGGTGACAGTCTATGTATTAATTGCTGTGTTAGAGGCAAATACAATGTACCTTGGGAACAAGTACCCACCTAAGAGTTCAGCAATGATTTTACTGAGGAGGTGACTTGAAATTGCAACCTAAAAGGAAAGAATAAGAATTTGACAGTAAAGTGGGGTGATGATGTTTTAGTAAAAGGGGACATCAGAGATTAAGGTAAGCAGGATTCAGAGTGCCCACCAGCCAAATCTCAACTACTCATGGACAAAGTAGATGGAGTTTCTGCTCATTTATTGTCAGATAAAGAAAAGACACATTAAACAGATTATTACAATGACTTTATGAAGCCCAGAAGTTTTGTAAAGTGCTGCAAAGGTGTGTCAAGCAGTGTCCCTGCAGATATAGTGGAGGCATTGCCACAGCATTCAGTGGGGTGAGGAGGGTTCACTTAGCCTGGCTATTAGGGAAGGCCTTCCCAAGGAAATGACCTTAAGCAAGACCGGAAGGAATTAGTCAGGCATATGGAGGTGGAAAGAAAGCATTCCTATCTTCAGCAAAGGCATGTGTTAGAAGTAGCAAGACCAGTGTGGTTAGAATGTACAGCTCCCTCAGGGGGAGGAGGCCAGAGGGGCAGAGATTCCCGATGCTGTGCAGTTTAATATTCCTTGTCTGAACACGGCACCCAAATCCTCAAGTCTCCAATAACCTGTGAAGTTAGATGACAATAAGCAAAGAAAAACCCAGGATTCTTCTGAAAGCCACATCCTTTTGAACTTAGGACAGAACCTCCAACTCCTGGCTGTGGGGAACCGATCATGGCATGAGCTGTTCTGGTAGCTCTTGTGGTAAGTGTCTCCTGTATTATCTGCCTATTGCCAGGTGAGGAAACTGAAATGGAGTGATTACAGAAAATGACTAAGACTGCAAGGGATGGGAACAGGCTTTGAAAGTCAAGCTCTTGATCATTACATCAAACCACCAAATGCACTAAAAACGCTGTAAGATTCCAACAACTCACAAATCTCAATTCCCTGAGTGGTAACTTGATACATAGTAGGTTTATAACAAATGCCAACTCCTTTTCCTTGACAGAGAAGGTGAATTGTGGAGGTCCAAAGGCCTTTTTATTTTCTCTTCTATTCATCTCTGGACTTTATGCCCCTATTGTTTTGAATTCCATTTCAGGTAAAAAAAAAAATAAAATAAAATAAAACCACCCTCCACCAAGCCATTTGAATTTAAAACAGATGGATAGAAACCTGGAAAGAGTCAGGATTCCCTCTAATATATCAAATATTGTAGCCAGCACGCATCTGAGCAGCTTTACTGCATTTTGCAAAGAGAACAGGCCATATTTTGAAAACAGATGAGTAAGACTCACTGTTTCAACTTGTTTCAAGGTCTGAAGACTGGGCCTGGTTTTGATCCGACAGGTCTGGGTCTCCAAACATGGGTTATTCCCGTGCAAAGATTCGTAGAAGCAGCACACTCACCAGGCACAAACCTGGAACAGTGTCCCCTTTGAAGACTTCCTCCTGGGTCTTAAGTGGGATTTGGTGCCCATTGTGGAATCACAGTAATGAACTCAAAACCAATGTTTTTTTCATTACATCAGAAAATCAATCAGCCCCTCTGTTTGCTCAGGTGTTCGGCTGTATGCCCCATGCCCTGATCTCTGTACAATAACAAAATAAATATTTTTAGAAGAAAGGGTTAGAGATGAAGGAATGTCACAAGTGGTAGAATGGAAAAAGCAGGACAGATGCGACTAGTCTCTTTAAAGATAATACATTTGCTATATACTCTCTTGGCTACTTGGTCACCTTCATAAAGGGGGAAAAATTTGCAAATGAAGTAGCTGGATTCATCCAATGAATTATTTAATACACAACTCCTCTGCAGGGGGTTCCTTGGACTGGAAACGTCCAGCAGATGGCGGCAGAGAGCAAATGTGATGCTCCCTGCTTCTCAGGGAGTAATGGATTAGAAAAAGCCCAGCCAACAAATTCAACTGGGACATAAGCATGGGTGTTGTCCACCTTCAAGGGGGAACAAACATAAACAAATTTTTCAGAGTGGGGAAACACATGTGTTGGAAATGTCCTTGCTCCACTAGCAAGAAGCCAGGAAGCAAGAGCCAGACACAGCTCCTATTTCAGGAATGAAGAATAAGACTCAGCAGGTAGGGAGACCTTGAAACAAGCACTGAATTTCCAAGAAGCCCATGCTGGGATGGAGCTGCAGAGCACTTGGCTCATGGAACTCTTTGGATAATGAGACCAAAGAGGTTTCAATTGTTGGAATAAACTCATCTGCATTACCAGGGTGTTGCTTGCTTGGTATGCTGGGGGTAATTTGAAGTTCTAGAGTTGGGTGGAACTGAATTAGAATGTTAGATATGTGACTTTGGGAAAGTTTCTTCTCTTCATTGAGCACCATGAAATAGATGTTAGCAGTTATTATGGAGGAAGTGGAGTTGGCTTATGGAAAATGTTCCAACACTCCATCTCCAACAGTTCTTCTAGTCATATCACTAAAACCCATTCATATGGGAAACAGGAGCACTCCAGGTGCAAAAAAACAACCTTGTCATTATTTTTCACTACTTTGCCTTTGCATACTGATTCTTTATGGGCTTATCCTACTATTTTGCTGTTTATTTATGCAGGTATTTGATTGGACCATTTAAATTAAGTGTTTTTGTATAAATTTCTCTTTGCATCCCCTGCATTATTACCACCCCTGGATATAATAACAACTGTTGCACATACAAGTTTTTTTTTTTTTAACAAATAAGTCATTCCAGTACATCAAGATGAATGATTCAGATATAGCATTATGGTCATATCTCAATTTTTTTCCTTTCGGTACTCAACAAGCAAAAGAAAAAAAAAATACAAACCCAGTGATGAAAATAAATTTTGAGATTTTTTGTTAGCCAAAGACCAAATAGGAGCCAGATGCTCAGTAGCCATCTTTAGTAACATCCAACTCAACCAGCCAAGACTCAAAATAAATGCCAAGACAGAATTACAACAAGAAAAATAATTCTATGATTTTTGTGTCATAGCTTACGACTTGGGCATTTGGTATTCTCTTATATTCATGCCAAAGAGGGAGAAGAGGGGGAAAGCAGGAAAGACCTGGATGAAAGCAAATTATGAGAAATCAAAGGGTTAGGGATGCCAAGTATGGCCAATACAGTGGAAGAGGTGAGACCTTAGAGCTTGGCAATTGTGAGTTAGAGATGGTCACTTAGTGGTCATTTGATTGGGGAAAGTTATATAATTGTTGATAGGCTCAATCTCTTCATCTTTAAAGTGGGATTTATTAGGATCGATGAATCTGTGCTGTGGTGGTGACAAATAACAGTGACTTAACAAAGCAAAAGTTGTTAATTTTTCTCTGACCCAAAGTGTCACTCAAAGACAGGTCAATGGGAGCCTTTCAGTGACTTAGAGGTCTCCATTCCTTCTGGCTTGTGATAGTACCATCTCATCATGTGATTTCCAGGGTGACTGTGGCAGAAGAGAGAGATCTGGATAAGGCACATTGGCTCTGAGCTGCCTCAGCTCACATGTGATTCATGTCACATGTCAGCATCAGACACATGTCCCAACCTAACTGCAAGAAAGGACTGGGACCACATGGATATTTGGGGATCACTACAACGGTCTGCCTTGTGGAGTAATAACTCAGTCAATGAAAATTAGGTTCCATTGCACAAAATAAAATAGCCAAATAACCATGGCTTTAGAAAGTTAGAGATTTGTTTCTTCTGTTGTAGAAGGACTCTGAAGAGTCAGGGTAGCCCCTCTCCAGTCACCAGGAGCATATGCTCCTTTTCTGCTCCTGCCCCACCCCTCTTTGCACAGGGTCTCCATCGTAAAGTCACTTCATGATGACAAAGTGCCCTCTAGTTATTGCATCCACATTCCATCCAAGAAGAAGAAAGAAAGGACAGGGAGGTACCAGCATTAAGAAACTTCCTCAGAAGCTCCACAAGCTTTGACCATATCTTTGACCACTCCTAGTTTCAAGGGAAACTGGAAAATGGCATCTTTAACATCTGTGAATGGAGGAATCAACATCCGGTAGGCAAATAGCAGTCCAACCCAAAATAACAACACTCCATTTGTGGGATTGTGGTGAGCACTATGCAGATGATCTCTGTAAGTGTCCAATACAGGTTAGGTATGGTCATTATGATTTTTATTAACTAGGTCATCATGTAGGAAGCCTAACTTTAGTGACAGCATCTCAGGAACCTGTCAAGAAAAGAGGCAAGCCTCTGGTCTTAGGAGCCTTTGGAGTAACAAAGAAGGGCACTAGAACCCCATGCCCTGGGACATCGTCAGCACTCAAGAGAAAAGACCAAGATAGAATTCATTCTGGTGGCTGAGCCAAACCACCAAGGAGTTGGTAGGGGAACAAGAGGCAGATATAACAGCTACTGGTTTTCCTAGCATTGATACTCATTAAGAGATGCAATTAGCAGAGAAGAGGACTTAAGAAAAAAAAATTGTAGAAGATTAGAAATCATCCCAGTGATAGCCTTGGTTAGAATCTTTAAGAATTGAATCTCTTATGGGTATGAGGAAAGGAGCTCACAAAAATAGAAGGCAAACCAATAAAATAGAGGAAGGAGATGGAGAGGGAGGAAGGAGGGAAGTGTATGAGGAAGTACTGGGAATGTACTCTACCAAATTGTGTTATATCCTGTGTGAATATACCACAAAGAACCTATTTAGACATATAATTATAATGCACTAATTAAAAACAATAACAATAAAGTAAAGCAAGTGGATCAGGAGGAAGGAAAAGGAAGATAGTGAGGAATGAAATTGATCAAATTATACTATGATATAATGAATCACACTATTACGTCTAATTATAATGCACCAATAAAAACAACTCACAAATGAATGAAAACAATAACAACAAAAAAATCCAACCTCTCTTGCACCACGTACTCCCTTTCCTTGCTCACTTCCTGTCTTTCCATTGCTGTGATATCACCTCACCTCTTCACTTGATTTCTGCTACCACAAATCTCAACTCTTCTTCCTGATACTGTTTTTCAATCTTTTGTACATCATATATGTACTGATTTATCTCGGGCCAGATATTAGGGGCACGGGGGTGGGAGAGGAAAAACAGGTGAGCCCCTTTGTCCTGTGATATCTATTTAGCATTTTCACCTCTCCTTCCTTGGAAGGCTGCCTTCTAGGTAATTCTTGGACTTCTCTGATATCTTGCATACAATTCACTTACCATCTCATTGGTTTTAGTCTTTTGGTGGGGGGAGGTGGAGGGATTGAACTCAGGCCCACTGGACCACTGAGCCACATCCCCAGCCCTATTTTGTAGTTTATTTACAGAGAGGATCTTACTGAGTTGCTTAGGGCTTCACTAAATTTCTGAGGCTGGCTTTGAACTCGGGATCCTCCTGCCTCAGCTTCCTGAGCTGCTGGGATTACAGGCATGCACCACCGCACCTGGCTGGTCTTAGTCTTGAGGGCAAAAAAGTTCTATTAGTCACTAAAACATAGAGAGGGACAACATAATTCTTAGTTCCACCCAGTAGAAAACCAAAGTCTTTATGAGTTGGCTCAGAAGCAAGGCAGGTCTAAGCCTGTGAGTAGAGGCATTAGTAATCTCATCTGAGAGAAGCTGGAGAAGAAAACAGAATGGACAAGGTAGGAGGCCATCCTGCACAATTCCAAAATTTGAGGTAGAAAAAGGAACACATGCTGCTATCAGGGTTCTTGGTTGCAAATGACAAAAAACAAACTATAACTAACATAAACAAAAGAGGGATTTAAAAAAAAAAAAAAACTATGGATTGAACCCAGGGGCACTTAACCACTGAGCCACATTCCCAGCCCTTTTACCCTTTTTTGTATATTTTAAATTATTTTAGTTGTTGGTAGACCTTTATTTGTTTTTATTTATTTATATGCGGTGCTGAGAATCAACCCCAGTACCTCACACATCAAGCAAGCGCACTACCGCTGAGCCTGAGCCACAGCCCAGACCCCTTTATTTTGTATTTTTTAGAGTTGCTTAGGCCCTTGCTACTTAGCTTAGAACTCCTGATCCTCCTGCCTCAGTCTCCTGAACCACTGGGATTACAGGTGTGCTCCACCCCTCCCAGCACAAAAGAGGATTTTTTGTGTTTTTTTTTAACCCCCATAAACAAGATTTGAAGGGAATACTGAAGAGTATGTTTTCAGAAAGAATAGGATCCAGAATAGTTTAAGGGCTTTGAACTCCTCCGTCATGAAATATTGTGCTCCCTCATATTTCTGTACTCGGGAGACAAATTGCTAGAAGAGGAGGCTACTGTCTTCGTTTGAGTTACATTTTTACCTTTCCCTATCCACAGCCTGATTGACAATTTCTACCAGGTCTGCAAGCAATGTAACCTGGTAGTTCCACAAACAATAATTAGGGTATGGCTACCAGATTGGGGAGTGAACTTTGAGCAGGCAGATACCACAGACGTCTACAAGTGCTATCATTTCCAAACCTGTGGCTGTAGAAATATTTCACAAGGATACATCAGAATATTTCCTTTCTTCAAGGTCTATTATGGAATATTTTCCTTCCTTTTGGAAAAAATTTTAATTGTGAAGATCAAAACTATGGCTCTATCCCAAAAATTTGAATAAATTTGGTGTTTAAGGGCTGGATGTGTACCTCAGTGATCATGTACAAGGACTTCTCCGCACCACCAAACACACAGAAATATTGATGCTCAAATTGAGAATTAGGAGTGGGACTGATGGAAATAGGAATAACATGTAATTTAACTAACCAAAAATACATATATTTTATTTTCATATGGTTTGTTTTTTTAAAAAATCTGATCTATGTTTTTTGTAATTAGAATGTTATTACTAGCTGGGTACAGTGGCACTCCCTGTAATCCCAGCAGCTTGAGAGGCTGAGGCAGGAAGATTCCAAGTTCAAAGTCAGCCTCAGCAATTTAGCAAGGCCCTAAGTAACTCCTTGAAACCCTGTCTCTAAATAAAATATTTTTTAAAAAGACTAAGGATGTGACTCAGTGGTTAAGTGCCCCTGGGTTCAATTGCTGAGACCAAAAAAAAAAAAAAAAGTTATTGTTAAAAATCCATAATACACTCACAAATTTCCTCTATCCTTCTGCCTGGAGCATGTATGCTGCCATTTTCTTTCTTTTTGGGGAGTTGGGGGGTACCAGGCATTGAACTCAGGCGTACTTGGCCACTGAGCCATATCTCCAGCCCTATTTTGTATTTTCTTTTTTTTTAGAGACAAGTTCTCACTGAGTTGCCTAGTGTCTCTGAATTGCTGAGGCTGGCTTTGAAGTCATGATCCTCCTGACTCAGCCCCACAAGCAGCTGGGATCATAGGCATGTGCCACTGTACCCAGCTGGATGCTGCCATTTTCAATAATGAACCCAAAAAATGTCAGACCGTGCACTGGAAAGAATCTAGGTTCAGATGATTATGGAATAAGGACATTATTCCAACCCCAACCTATATTACTATGGATTTTTATGTAATAGAGAAATAAGCCATCTTTACTTGGATTTCTCTGTTACAACCAAAGCCAATCCTAACTGACTCGCTATGGTTACACAGCCAGTAAGTGGCAGAGCCCTGACTCTTAACTCATTTCAGGGCCCAGTGTAGCAAGACAAGAGTGGCACCCAGAGTGCCAAATTTAAGGAAGCACTCACGTTCACGATCATTCAAGTAATGACTCTGTACTTGTATAACCTCGAAAGGAGGTACCTCTTTAAATTGTGTACCCTGGGTACAAGTTTAGCTGGGTCTGCTTCCAGGACCCCTTCTCTTTCGGCCACATCACACTGCCAAGACAAAGCTTAAGACAGAATTAATTTATTGATATTACCATGAGAAAATAACTGGCCTTAGAAATTTAGGAAATGCCTTCTTTGATAGTGACTATGGGGGCTGGAGATGTGGCTCAGCGGTAGCGCGCTCGCCTGGCATGCGTGCGGCCCGGGTTCGATCCTCAGCACCACATACCAACAAAGATGTTGTGTCCGCCGAGAACTAAAAAATAAATATTAAAAATTCTCTCTCTCTCTCTCTCTCTCTCTCTCTCCTCTCTCACTCTCTCTTTAAAAAAAAAAAAAAAAAAGATAGTGACTATGGAATGTAAGAGTCAGAAACTTCCTAAAGTATTCATCCCATAGCACCCCTTCTATTTTGAGAGCTAGATTTCTCATTAGCTGGCATGAGAATGAAAAAGTTCTTCTGAAATAACTTGCCTCCCATCTACTCCCCAAGCAGGCAGTCTTGTTTATATATCATTTCTCCCAGATGAATCATTTGTAGCAAGAGGACAGCTTCCACTTATCCTGGAGAAATGTTCAAAACAATCTTTTCTACTCTACATAAAAACCTCAGGAGTAACAATAGACATTCAAAATAAGACTGCTATTTGTCAGCCTCTCAAAGTCAGGGAACAAATGAAAGTTATTACGTGCCATCAACAATCACTTTGAAAGAAAAAAACAATTCTGCCTAGGATGGCTTATTATTTTTTTTTTTTTGAGCCTCCAAACCCACCTTTTTCAAGACTTACTTTTATATTATGTTTCCCACAGAAGTCTCTCTTGTTTCTTTTGCTTCTTGTTTCAAGGAGTTTGTTGTTGTTGTTATTGTTTGTTTGTTTTTGTTTTTTCATATGAAGCTTCCGGAGATTGGTACAGAGTCATTGTGTAGGGAAAAGGATTTAATTATTATTTTCATCTTAAGGACCAGAACCCCAGATGAAAGGTAGGGGAAATGTAGGCTTATTTTACAATATATTTGATATGGCAAATTAATGTTGCACTGCACAAGTAACTTCCAAATAAATAAATTTTCTGCAGATTCCTGTCAAACTCAGGAACAGAGAAACAGGAGGGGAGATGGGATGGAGACTTCAGGAATAGGATCTGAGTGTCTTTAATACTTGCAGCTCCACTTCAAAGTGAGCATTTTTTTTACCTTCAGTTTATGGGTGGGGAAGTGAAGCTCAGAGAGATTAAGTACTTGCTCAAGATCCCAACAGCAAAGAAATGGTAAGCAGAGGTCTAAATCCAGGTGAACTGAGCTAATATCTGTGCTCTTTAGGGTGTACCTTGTTCCCAGTAAAAGCTCAATGTCTTATTAGAGGAAAGACCAGCTTGGCACGGAAAGTCAGAAACAAAGCATGAAGACTTGGGCACAAAGCATTTCATTTCCCTGGACCTCAGTGTTCTCATTAATACAGCAAGAGCACGGAGCTTGATGGCTTCTGCTCTCTGACAGCCTGGGTTTCCATGTCTACTTTCATCAAAGTCATCCAACAAAAGAATCAAAATAACAGGAAGGGAGAGCCGCAGGCAGGATCCCTCCCTGGAGGAGGGAGTCCAGGAAAGGCCAGAGACAGCCACTGCAAGATAAATAAGTCGAGCTTGATGTTCATGGCACACCCTTTATTTATTTATTTATTTATTTATTTATTTATTTATTTATTTGCAGAGATGGGGACTTCCTTCAAGACCTTGCACGTGCTAGGCAGGTGCTCTACCACCGCACTACATCCGCAGCCTGTGCACCTTCTCATTGTGTATTATCCTTTCTCTGAACTATGCTAGCTTTTTTTTTTTCTTGTGGTAGGGAGGAGATTGAACTCAGGGCCACTGATCCACATTCCCAGCCCTTTCTTTGTATTTTATTTAGAGACAGGGTCTCACTGAGTTGATTAGGACCTCACCTTTGTTGAGCCTGGCTTTGAACTTGCGATCCTCCTGCCTCAGCCTCCTGAGCCACTGGGATTACAGGCCTGCACCACCGAAACCAGCGATGCTCGCTTTTCATTTGGTCTCCACCATTCATTTCGTTCTGCCCTGTGTTCATTCCTATCACCAGTCAGCAGGTATATGAACTCAATTAGTTCAACACAGAGAGCTAGCAAGTTAGAGTACCTTTTCAAAATATAAATATGATCATTGGACTTTACTGCTTAAAATGCTCAGTGGCTCTGCGGGACTCCTAGAAGGAAGACAACATTCTCAGCTGGGATCTTCAAGCCCCTTTCTGCTTCTCCAGCTTCATCCTGCACCACATGATTTTCTGTTCTCTTCCCCCCACTACTCCCCGGCTTCTCTAGGGAGTAGCCCAGGCCTATGCTCTTCTGCTATGCGACCAGCACTGGTTTCAGGAAAGAAGGTTTGATTCATAAGTAATTGCTAGGGAGTTTTAAATTAAAGAGACAAGATTCTCATTACCTTTCATACCAGCTCCGGGATGGCTTCTCCTAGCTCCAGCCTCCAGCCACCTAATGCGGTGGCAAGGTTTACAGAAGAGACTAGCGAGAGAGGGAGAGCATTCCAGGGAGTGGGCTTTTATTGGGGAACAAAAAATTCCAGAGAAAATCCCATCCAATGAAAGTTAGGGGCGGGGGCAGTATCCCAAGGTCAGGTGTAGGAGGCCATCCTCAAACGTGATTTGAGTTACCTCCCTGGCTGGGTGAGAGGCGCTTAGACACAGCTGTGTCTGAGCCATTCCCCACCCTTTCCCAGGTCCGAGGGCTTGTCCGTGCAGAGGTGTGCCTGGCCACTGACCTGAAGACCCAATCGTTGTCCTTGACCTTGGGATGCTGCCCCCCCCCAACTTCATTAGATGGGAATTTCCCTGGAATTTTTTGTTTCCCAATAAAAGCCCACTCCCTGGTGTGCTCTCCCTCTCTCGCTAGTCTCTTTTATAAACCTTGCCACTGCGTTAGGTGGCTGGAGGCGGGAGCTAGGAGAAGCCGTCCAGGAGCTGGTATTAAAGGTTATGAGAGTCTGTCTCTTTAATTTAAAACTCCCTAGTAATTTCTTATGAACTGAACCTTCTTTTATGAAGCCAGCACTGGTCGCGTGGCAGAGTCAGGGGTGACGATTGGGTCTTCGGGGCAGTGGCCAGGCATGCCTTTACATGGACAAGTCCTCCGACCTGGGAAAGGGTGGGGAATAGCTCTGACACAGCTGTGTCTAAGCGCCTCTCACCCAGCCAGGGAGGTAACTCAAATCACATTCGAGGATGGCCACCCACACTGCACCACATGATTTTCTGTTCTCTTCTCCCTGGCTTCTCTGGGGAGTAGCCCAGGCCTATGCTGTTCCCTTTACCTAGGATGCTGGTCCTTCAGTGTTTGCCTATCAACCTCTCTTCCCACTTTGATATGTCAAGGTCAGGTATCACACCTCAGTAGGACCCTCCCTGATCCCCCCCCCACCACCACATGGCCAACACCCCTTATAAGTCCCTCAGCACCAAGAGCTGTATTTATGCCCCCCACCATAGTGTCTGGCACGACATCCATCCATACTCAATAAATATATACTGCACGAGCAGGTGTGGCTGGCTTGGACCAGTACCTAGGTACATGCCCTTGCTATCCAGAAACTCAAATTAATAACTGCCAACACCTCCCTTGAATCTCTTGTTTCCATCCAATTGAAAATATTCATTAATACACAGAAAATCCGTCCTTCCTTTCATATCTATGGATTGAGAGACTGTCTAGGTAATTTGGCAGGTAGATGGAAGTTTCCATTACTTTCTATGTGTACTGAATATGCCTTTGAGATACCAAGATTTGAAAGAGGAAGACACCCAAGATGTTACACACGAAACTTCAGGTCAGGAACAGGAAGT
The DNA here is from genome assembly GCF_045843805.1 of Urocitellus parryii. Taxonomy (NCBI): domain Eukaryota; kingdom Metazoa; phylum Chordata; class Mammalia; order Rodentia; family Sciuridae; genus Urocitellus; species Urocitellus parryii. The sequence continues at coordinate 41,241,172 of NC_135541.1, read as the reverse complement.
GACTGGCCAAGTGAGTCTTGGAGCTGAGATTCAAACTCAGATCTTTAGATTCAACCTACTTATCCATTATACTCCAAGATATATCAAAAGTTTTAATAACCTATCAATACTTATCTCCAGTAACATCCCAAGAAAAGTATATCATCCACATTTTATAAGCGAGAGAACTGGGCTCAGAAAGTTAAAATTCTTTGTCCCCAGGCCTCCCAAGTAACAATAATCCTCCAGCTAACAAAGTTGGGATGTGTCTTCCTGAATCTGAAGATGGGGCCTCTCCCACCACATCATGATGGGAGCTTGGCCAAGAGCCAATTGCTACTGGGAGATGGCTCTGAGACGGAAAGGAAGCCCATGCTAAGGAGAATTCCAAGTTAAGGATGTCATCTACTCCCAGACCTCCATCTTCCACACGCAATTATCACCAACTGTCTGAGTACCTAGATAGCTTCTCAAACGGAACTGTGCATACAAATCACATGGGGATTTTTTTTTTTTTAATGCAGGTTCTGATTGGACAAGTTTTCGTGGGTCCCAAGATCATGCAGATTCTAAGATTCTCAGGTGAAGCAAACAACCCCAGTCAGAGGCCACACCTGGCACGGCACCACTTCTTAAACCAGGACTCTGTGTTCAGCAGCCTCATCCCCAGATTGTCCAGGGAGGGCAGCTTTGAATGAGTAGGGGAGAGGCACAACTCAGCACTGCAGGTTCAACCACATTTTTAATCCCAATGAGTAGCTGTTGATGTCCAGATTTTACAGACAAGGAAATAGACTCAGAGTTTAAGTCAGATTCACATAGTTCTGTCTGAACCCAAAGCTTACACTCTTACCCATGATAACTTCCTTCTTAATGAATTAGCCTCCATTACATCCAGAGGAAGTCTGATGAAGCTTGTGACTGGGAGGGAGTCTTTGAGCAACACTGGTAAGTGATGTGGACATCACAAACCGAACACCAAAGTGCCAAATATCTTCAACTAGTTTCTGATTAACTTGTTAGAGGAATGTACAAAGGATTCATTCACACCCAGACATGAAGCATAAATGGCCTGAGTGAAAGTCTAGGAATAATTTGCATACTGAACAATAAATTAACGGTTAAATAAAACAGTATATCAGGCAATGAGCATACTGATTTGGCCATGCATGGGTCTACAGATTTCAGAAAGCATATTTTCTAATACATCATGATCTAATTTTGATTAGAGAGAAGATGCATGCATGCCTGTGTCTATGCATGGAAAAAAAAAACTGGAATAAAGTATTTCAAAAATGGTTAACAGTAAGTAACATTTTATGGGATTATCCTAATTTATTTTTTCTTTGATTTCGTATTTATACCTATTTGTTATTTTTTTTCCCACAAGTTTGTATCATTTGTGTTGTTTTCTAAATAAATGGGAAAATAACTATGCAAAAGAAGCCAGGGAAAAGCTGGAAAAGGACATAAGTTAACTTAAATTATAAAGCTATAACTATGGCAATAAATTGGAAATGAGAATACTGGGCTGGCACTTCAATAGAAGAGAAAGTACACATAATATTTGTATAATTATATATGCATAATCATTATATAATCATATATACATTATGTTTATGTATAAACATATATACATAAGATTTAGATATATGAGTAATATATCTTTTTTTTCTCTTGGAGTGCAAAGGCTTTCCTAAAAATAATACAGAACCATTGGATGGTCCCCCCCCCCCAAATATTATGAATGCAGTCAACAGACCATCGAATAAATGGGAAAATATTTCTAACAGAAATGATAACTGATTTTCTTAGCATACAAAATGTTCTTATAGTCAATAGAAAAATTGGCAAAGAACATGAATAACTCTCCCACCCACCCCCCACCCCCCCAAAAAAAAGAAAGGAGAAGAATAAATTCTAGCTGCAGAAGCACTGAGGAGGGGGTACTGTTTACCATTTGTCCACCCTGCTCATTAACATTTTTATATAATCATCAATGTAGAAATTCAAATCACAATAGAATGGAAATAATTCCATTAGTCATATCTAACTACTGAGGGTTTCATCAGCTGTTTAGTGGAAAATGGATAGGAAATTCATACCAGAATCTTATTGCACATAATTCATAATTTATTGAATATAATTAGACTTAAACTAACTGCATGATAAACCATAGCAGGAAGGGGAATGGAATGGCATCCAGAATGGGGAAGTGCTGCTAAGGGACTAAAATCCCAACACTTCCTCTAGCTGTGTGTCCTTGGACAACCTTGCCCAACCTTCCTTTTCTGAGCTACAAAGCAGATACCATAAATCCTACGTACATTGTTTTTCTATGGAAAAAACCTTGCCTAAGTAAAGCAGTTAGTAACCGTAGCTGGTGCTCAATAAACAATATCTATCATTACCTCCCCAGAATTATTATTGCAGCCTGTGTAATGATAGGAGCAGAGCCAGCCCAATCAGCCTCCTCCACAAAACTGCACGTGGGGCAGGTCCTCGCTGGGCCACTGCATCAGAAGTGGGGCACCACAGAACAGCGGCTGTGGGAGTAGAGCACAGCATTGAGGTCCTTCCCAAGCTCAGGGCCCCACACTATTACTGAATCCCAGGTAGGGAAGCTCTCCAGACCTCTCTTTCCTTGCAGAGGGAAAACACTGGCAATGCAAGCAATATGGAGCAAATTATGGGAAATCTTGTAACTCTAAAGCTGTCAGGCTCATCCCAGCCCTCCAGTTCAAAGACCCAGCAGTAGGGGCAAGCCTAGCCCTAAAATTCACCTCAAAGTGGCTTCATTCGCTTCTTCAGCCCATCTAATCTAGCAGGGCTTCAGAGACGCTTTTAGACCTGGAATCTGATGTCTCAGCCAGGACCAAGCAGTACATAGCTTGACACTAAGATGAAGGGAATTGGACATGCTGGAGTATCCTGTAAACTGCTGTTACACCCCAAACACACTAGAAGGTCCTACTTCTTGTGCTTTCATTGACAAGTGGACCAGGACTCAACACCCCCAGGCCTGAATAATAGCTACCATTTATGGAGTGCTTTCTGTGTCCTGGTCTTTTGTTAAGCATTTATCTGCACGGTTGCACTGATCCTCACATCGGATCTACAAGATAAGCACTCACATCAACTTTTTACAGATAGGAAACTGAGCTTTATAGAAATTAAGTAACTTATGACTCATAGTGGACCAGGGACTTGAACCCATCTGTCTGAGGATGATCTTGGTCAATGGACTGCTTCTCAGGAATTATTTTGCAGATGAGTCCCAAGAAATAAAGCACTCCACCCAAGATCACACTAACAGGTACTAGGATTAAAATGTATGTCTCTCCAAGTCCAAAGTCATGCTCTCCCCATGATAGGATACTGTCTTCCCCCATCCCTTAGGACTGGCCTCTGTCTAAGTGTCCCTTCCCTGAGCCCAGAACCTGCTGTTCTCCCTGGCCCATTAGTTTGTGGTCTGGATCCATTGTTAACTCTTTCCATTGCTTTTCCCTAAAGGGCTGAGTTCCAGAATTTGTCCTTTACTGGTAGGACACCTGCTGTAGATGGATAGATCTTCTCAAAAGGTGACAGATCCCTACTTGATTCCAGAGAATGCAAAAAGGAGTTGAATGCAAAAAGGAGTTGAATGCAAAAAGGAGTTGCCTCTTCAGTCACATCTGCCTTTGAGAATGAAAATCAGACTAAAGCATCCTTTCGGTTGCTATGTTGGGGAGCTTCCTGCTCGTAAACTGATTGGAGTAAGGTCAAGAGGTGGGTCACCATTCTGTCTTCCCCCAGGTCCACCCTCCTCTCACTCAGCCAGACTGGAAACCTATAATGCCATGTATTCAAGCCTGACCCATGACAAATGTGTGCTATTATCTTTTATTAGATCAGTTCACTTCCAGTTGTAAGAGCAACATGTTCATTGTGATATTTCTCATTTCTATGACAAACCCATCCCCAACAGCAGGAGCATAAAGGGAGCTGATTTGCAGATAAAGTACTGTAACTGGCTTAGGTACAAATTTAAAACCCACCCAAGTTTTCCAGGGATCCTACAGGTCAATTTGCAGATTAGGGCTCCCACTGAAGCTGAGGGGTTTGACAAAGGCAAAGCAGACTACAAAATAGATAATTAAATGCTTCCAATCATTTCCTTGGAAATGCTTTCTGCAGTTTGTTGGAGGAGCGAGTCATCTTCCTTCCTGTGTGAACTGTTCTAAACTCACTTCCGGTGAGTAATGAGAGGGGCATTCAAGTCTGGAGGCAGCCACTGTGTACGTGGTAAAGTTCATGGCACCACAGGTTCCTTTTGAGAAAGCAGTGGTGCTGCCTCTCAGGACCCTTCTCCGGGCCACGAAGCAACTGGAGCATATGTTGATGGTGCCTAGTAGCTCTCTATCCAGTGCACCTATGGTTGTCTGTGACTCTCAACCAGCCTGCATGCAAGCCTGGCTCTGTGCAAGGCTCTGCTGGCTGGAACTGGTGCCCATCCCCAGAAAGGTGTGTGGTGGTGGCAGGCAGCAGTTGTGCATTTGAGAGCTACAGGGACTCAGTGTTAGCTCAGGCTGTTGGCTGGAGAAAGGGCAAAAATAAAAATCAGCACAGACTAATTTTTATAATGGATGGGCCAGGTTTTCTTCAGTAGGCTGAAGAGTATACATCCCAGTAGGTCAGGTGGAGAATGTCCACTGTACTTACAGAAGGCAGTTTATTACCTCAACCAAAAATGCCATTTCAAAAGACACAAAGAATAGGGGCTGGGGTTGTGGCTCAGCAGTAGAGCACTCACCTAGCACATGCGAGGCTCTGGGTTCGATCCTCAGCACCACATGAAAATAAATAAAGGTATTGTGTTCAACTACAACTAAAAAATAAGTATTTTTTAAAAAGACATAAAGAACAAAAAGAAACCCTTGCTCTGAATCAACAAATTAAGTGGAACAATGAAAGACTAGGCATATGAGAAACTCCCATCCTACCTCTAACTTAGGTAAAGCACAATCTTCAAATAACCCAGAGGAACAATTTATGAGGGAGACAGGGGAGCTATTTTCATTGCCACCCAATCCATGGAAAGCTGAGCATCAGAGAGGGTAATTGACAAAAATCACACAGTAGTCAGGGACCTATGTCACCAAAGCCAGTGCTCTTAGCTCCTTCAAAATGCATTTTGTTTTGGTAAGATTTTATGAAAAGTCACAATGTTCAGTTCTCCATCTTGGAGCTGGCTGCCCTTGTCGGGTATTGAGTGAAAGAAAAGGAGAGAGAGAAAAATGGTTCCAGTTTTGCTGCTTTCTAGTTATGTCTCCTGAGCAAGTCATCAGTAACCTCCCTACCTCAATGTTTAACTTTGGGGTCACTGATGAGTTTGTGAGTGGAGGCTCATTTGTGTTGATTTCCTTAATGATCTTAAAAAGTCTAGTTTTCTCATCCAGTCATTATTCATCTGTTCCTTCACCCTATGCACATCTACTGATGGACCTCCTCAATGACAGGCATTGGCACAGGAGGGTAAATAGGACAGAGTCCCTGCCATCAAAGCAGTCAGGGTCTGGTGGGGAAAACAGGCCTTCAAAAATGTCACATGGTCCTGAGTAGGGCATAGTCCTTGTCCTCCAGGAGCACATTTGAAGAGGTACAGATACTGAAATGGCTGTTCAACAGGCACAATAGGTCATGTACCCTAATAGCACCCTGCCCCAGGACCCTGGGAGCACAGAGGAAGGGGTGCTTCAGCACTCAATTCACTGTGGGCCCACAGGCACTTTCTGGAATTGCACCTGAGGTTCTTTGGGCCTTTTTCACTGCCTGGAGTTGCTGGGTGCTTTATCATAGAGTTTAGAGACAGAGAAGAATTCTGAGATCCTTCTAATTCAATCACTCATCTTATGAGTGGGAACACTGAGGCCCAGAGAGGTGGAGACTATAGGTAGGAAAGGGAAAATGGTCCTCGATCCATATCCCTGGATTCCTGTGTCTTGCTAATTTTCAGCAGTTGTGAGCTACCCAATCTTCCTGATTGTATCCTACCACTTCCATTCATATGCTACTTTCTCACCCAGGTGGGTAAAATAATGTAACGGTGAATCTGAATAAATACAACATGTCAGTGGAACACTTAAAATTAAAGGAACAACATTTTTTTTTTGGATCCATTTCCAGAAATCTCCAGACTAAGGACCTTATTTATCTAGCTGAGTTGCTAAACTATCTGCTAATATGAAAATTTGCTGCATGTGAATCTCTTTCATGAAATGTAGTTCTTTGGTTTGAATGTTTCACTAAAAAGTTCATGTTTTGGACCCTTAGATTCCTAATGTGGCAATGTTGGGAGGTGGGGCCTACTGGAAGGTTTTTGGGTCATGGGGGCTCTGCACTCATGAATGGATTATGTCATTTTCTGGAGAGTAGGTTTGTTATTGCAATAGTGAGTTCCTTATAAAAGGAACCATATGATCCCCTCTTGTTCTTTCTCAACCTTTCTTTGCCTTTCCACCATGGGATGATGCAATAAGAAGGTCCTCACCAGATGCTGGCCCCTCCATCTTAAATTTCCCAGCCTTCAAAATCATGATCTAGTAAAATTCCTGTCCATATATAGTTTCTGGTACCCTGTCAGAGCAACATAAAATAGACCAAGACAGTAGCCTATGGAAAGACCCATAGTTTAGTGCTTACGATGCTCAGATTCTAAGATAGGCATTGACAATAAGTGACTTTGAGAACTTAGGCAGGTTATTTCCCTCTTGGGTCCTCAGTGTTCCCCCTCAACTCTGTTTTGGTACTAGAGATTGAACCCAGGAGTGCCCAACCACTAAACCACCATCCCCACCCCATCTTATCTTTCCTTTTTCAGTCAGGATCGGTTTCACTAAGTTGCTCAGGGCCTTGCTGAATTGTTGAATTGTCTTGCTATATTGGCTTTGAACTTGAGATCCTTCTGCCTCAGCCTCCCAAGCTGTTGGAATTAAAGGCATGCACCATTTCACCCAGTCTCCCAACTCTAAAAAACAAGGTTGAATTCAGCAGAAACCCCATGAAGGCAAGGCCGGTCACTGTTTCCCCAGGGCCTGGAGCCTTGCACACACACAAAGGGGAACTCAATATGTGCTTGTTCAACATGTAAAATCTTCAAAGTCAGAGAACAGGAGCTCATGAGATCATTTCCAAAATCTAAAATTTATCTCTGTTCATGTTTTTCCCTCGCTTCTATTAGAGGGATGAACACCTCCTCACCTTGCCTGCTTCTTAGCTACTAGCATGCAAGACTTGACTGTTCCAAAGCTGTCCTCAAGTTGTGTGGCCTGCCAGTGGTGCCTGAGTCTGTGTAGGGCTACTATTATCATTGTGGTATCACTCCCCATCTCCTGTCACCTCCGGTGCCTCTTGCTCAGGACCACCTGCTCAGCTCCTCTTATTCAATTGTTGCTGAAAACACACCTAATCCATCTCCCTTCACCAAGCTTGCTTGTGTCATTGTGCAGGTCAGTGAGGAGTGCTGACACTTGAGTTCATCTTAACAGGAGCACAAGTCCACAGCGAGGAGGAGCAGATATTCTGCAATACCTGCAAATTCCAAATCTGAAACCTGTAAACATTTCCTCAAATCTTCCATGGGTCATTGCATTATGCAATGGATTAAGCAAAGATTGTCAAAAACAGAATAATCACTACCATTGATTAGTCACCTGTGGGCCAAGCAATCTCTCACTCTCTTTCCTGCTTCATCTTCCCAGCTATCCTATGAGCACCCACTTTAAAGATGAGGGAACTGAGGCTCCAAAGAGTCAATGTGCTTCTCAAGATCACATAACTAGCAAATACTGCAAGTGAAACCAGATCATTGATCTTATTCCAACATCCAAGATTTTAAAACTTAGAGAAGTCTGGAAAGTCTTCTAAAAGACCTACTAATCATAACCTCATGAAAAAGGTTAGGAATGGCAGTTACAGGTCTTCCAGTTCTTTCTGCACCCACTTTATCTATACTCTTAAAAGACTGAAATTACTTGTTCCTGTTACTCCAATACATAGAGCTGACATGGGCAGTTGGGCTGTGAGGAGATGCTTAGGCAATTATCAGGTCAAAGAGAGTTCAGTTGGGATGAACCTTTCAGCCATCCCAATTCAGTCCAGCCCTAATATTTTATAGATGGTAAACTGAAACCCAGTGAGGTTAAGATCACTCAAGGTCATCTATTTAACCAGTGAATAAAAGAGTCAGCCTTGTCTCATGCCAAATCCTATGTGCTTTATCTGGGGGGAAAAAAAAAAAAACACCTAAACATAAGTTGCTGACTGTAAAGATTAAATGGGAAAATGTTCTCAAAATGCTCACCCTGAGGCATGGCAGGCCTTGCCAATGGTTGATGCTATTGACACTGACCTTCCTGGAATCTCAGTCTCTTTGTCTATAAGTAGGGCTAGCAATGGCCCTTCAGCATATAAATGTTAAGAAAATCAAATGAGCTCTTGGATACGGTGGAGTTTTGTAGTTTTGCCTCACAAACACTACCCGTAATGTTGTGGGGCTGTCAGGTGTGGCATTTCCGATATTCCTAAATGATTTTCCAGGTGGACACGGGAGAGTAAGGACCATGCAATAAGGAATTGGAAAGGCACAGAGGGGCTGGCTCTGGCTGCATGAGACTTGATCAGAAGGCAGGTGCCACCAGGTAAGAGGCTCAGAAATTGCCAAGGAACTGCATGCCTGTTTGTCCTGAGCCCAGACTGGGGGTTTTACACAATATGCCACAAACCTGGCTTGCACGACAGAAAACAAGGCCCAAGAAGAACCAGGGAAATTCCCTTCCTGGTTCAGCAGAGTCTCCCTGGGGGATTCTAACCTCTGCCAATTTTTCCTTTCCAGGATGGAAATGACCTGGTCCTTTTTCCTTACTTTGTCCAGCTCCTATTACTCAACCTAATTTTAAAGTCTGCATTAAAGGAGGATTGGGTGAGAGGTGAGAAAATAGAATCAGAATGAGTAGATCAACCCTGCAAGGAGTTTGGCCATGCGAGGATGGATAGAGAAAAAGGGAAACCTAGACATGAAATGGGTTTTGTTTTGTTTTGTTTGTTTGTTTAGAAATAATGTTTGTTGTAAGGTAAAAGAGATGGGAATCTATTTACATGTTTTTATGGAGAGATAAGTGGAGAGGAAGAGCTGAAAGGAGAAACAGGAGCTGACTCAATTGCATGAGTTCCTAAGAAGGCAGGAGGGGAAGGCCCAGAGCTCAGGGGGAGCCATGGGCCCTGCCCATAATGAGGGACCCCTTCTATTGTGGTTGCAAGGGAAGGAGGTAAACAAGGAGCAGAAGTAACAGCAATATGTTCAGATTTTCTCAGGCAGAGAGGGTCCCTGAGGTCACAGAGATCTTTTTACCCCTCTTAGCATAGTTGTGGCCTTGTGCCAATGCTGTGCCTGTGCCCTCCACACACACAGATTGACATCCTCAGTACAATCCTGCAAGGTAGGCATTTCTAATCCCATTTTATGGATATACAAAGCAAATCCAGAAGGCATATGAAATTACCCTGGTTACACAACTAGTCTTCTAATAAAAATAATGCTGACATGAATACAGCCCTAACTATGTGTCAGACTCTATTCTAAGTATTTATATTCATTAGCCTATTTAACCCTATGAGGCAGGGGATATTGCTACCCTGGTTTTACATATGAAGAAACTAAGAAATTGGGAGATTAGGTTATTTGTCCAAGATCAACAACTTCAAAACAGGGGCAGTAGCTTGAACTCTTGTCTCCCAGGTTGGTATTTTTAGCTGCCATATTGTACTGGCACTTATGGGATACAAAGTGATAGAGATTAAATTCAAACTCTTGTTTTTCTCACTCCACTGGATCACTGCATCAAGGGATGGGACTAGATAAAGGTAAATCAGCCTTTCCTGTTGAATATTCTGTACCAAGATCTAATTAGGATGTCTGAGGATAAGTAGAAAGCTGGTACTCCCTCAACAGACTTCCTCCTGTGTTTCATTAGCAACACTGGGAAACAGGGTACTCTCAATTCCTGAACAGCTGAGATACCTCTGTGTTTGAGAATTTGCAAGGGTTAAGAATGGTTTAACTTGATTAATCAGCTGTGCCTGCCACATCCATTTGGGGCAACAGGAGCTTCACCCTTAATGGAGCTTCACCCTTAATGGAATTCCGCCTCCATTCATTCATTCAGTAAATCATTCCTGACCACCAGTTCTGCTTGCACTGTGCCAGCACTGGACAAGGGAAACAAAACCACTCACTTGTTATTCTTTACAACCTGATGCTTAAATAGACAAGTAAGCAAACAAGTCCACTGTGTTGTGTGGCCACTTCTTATAGTGGTATATCCAAAGGGTGATGGAAAAAGAGAGGTTCTCAAGGACTATGGCAGGGGGGAGGGTTGAAGAAGAACCATTGCTCTTAAGAAAAGATGGATAAAGGAAGTGAGGAGGGCATGTAACTCGGGCAGAGGGACCAACATGTGTACAGTCAGGGAGCATGGAAATGTGTGGCCAGTTCTGCAGAACTGTTCATAGCTCACTATGGCTACAGCAAAGATGCCAGCTCTGAGGGTGGGAGAGGACACCAGAGAGTAGCCAGGTCATGTCACAATAGGTGTGATAAGCCATCAAATTTAATCTTGAATCCTTACTCTTCCATTTAGTAAATCCAAATTACAAATAAGACAATGGAGAACTATTCCATTTAGTAAATCCAAATTGCAAATAAGACAATGGAGGTTCACTAAGTGTCTGTGAAAGGGCGAGTAGATAAAGAATATGTGGTATATGTACAGTGGAATCCTATTCAGCCACGGAAAGGGATGGGATCCTTTCATCTTCAAAGACATCAATGAACCTGGAGGACATGATGTTAAGTGAAATAAGCCGGGCACATAATACCATGTGATGTCACTCCTATGGAATCTAAAAACATTGACCTCATGGAAGTAGAGGATACAATCATGGCTCATAGAACCAGAGGGATGGGGAAAGGGCAGCCAATGGGTGGTAGATCATTAAATAGAAGGATTAAGTTCTGCTGTGCTGCTTACTACACAGTAGAATAATTATAGTTGTCAAAACTGTATATTTGAAATAGCTAGAAGAGAGGATTTTGAATGTTCTTACTACCAAAAAGTATGATAAATATTAAAAGTCATGGGTATATGATAATGACCCTAGTTTGATCATTATACAATGATCAAATATTATATTTACCTATAAATATATATAATTACATGCCAAATGCATAAAAGACAAAAAAAAAAAAAAAGAAAGAAAAGTAACTGAAGGCTCAGAAGAACTAACATGTCCTCATCCACAGCTGATAAGAAGCAGAGCCAGGGTTTGAACCAGGCTGGCCTGATGCCAGTGCCCATGCTCTTTCTACTACTCTCTAATGACTGCCTTGAGCTCTGCTTCTGAAGCTATCGCACCCTATTATATAACCCCCCCCCCAAAAAAAAAATCTTTTTTCTATGGTGACAGGGGCAATGTCATTCCAGGAACTAAGATTTGTTCCCTTTATAAATGAGGGCTGGGTGTATTTTCCCCCCTGTTCATTATAAAGGCTCGCTTCCTACCCAAATGAATAATGAGGTAGTAGCTGTCTGCATTCAGCCATAGGAAAATGCATAATTGTATTTCTTCCATAATGGAAGAACCAGCTGTGGCACTAATAAAAATGACTGCTTTTCAATTCTTTCAACAGAGTAAATAAAACTCCCTTGTGATTAACAGCAAATTGGTTTCCTACAGAGTTGTCAAATCTGAAAGGGTGGGATGGTGGGGAGGCTAGGGAGAAGATTGGAATGAGAGCTGGATTAGTAGTGATTCTCCTCTGGCAGTGCTCTCTCTCTCTCCAAGGATGTGGTCCAAAGGTGCTTTGGGTGGGAAACATATTACAGGGAATTACCACGTCTGCCAAAATAACACTCTAGTACCCTGGCATGGGGGCAGTAAAGGGGGCTCAGTTGCTAAGACTTTCAGATTGGAGGCATCAAGTTTTTTCCCCCATTCATTTAAGCTACATATATTTTGCTAAGACTTACTAGTGATTTGTTCATTAAATATTTATTACCTATCAACTATATTCCAGGCCCAAGGTGTGGTTTGGGTGTTAAATGGTGGAAAAGAGCCAGTATTTACCTTCAAGGTGTGCATAGTCTAGTGAAGACACATAAAATTGTCTTTTATGATTCTTGTAATAAGATCTATGTCCTGGAATTAAAAGTAGTATTTATAGCTTTTTTGTTTTTCATTGTTTTGGTAAATAGGATAGAAAAGCCATTTTGCCCCCAGCTTTTGGTTAAAGTTACAAGCCAAGGCCCATGAAAGATCAACCAGAAATGAAGACAATAGAGCTTTGAAATGTTAATAGTGAAATAGAAAATGTAATTCTATTTCTATTGGAAAATTTGAGGGATCAGAGTCCTGATAAGAAAGACACCCAAATTAGGGTAAATCACAGGCAGTTTATTTACAAAGGGAGGTATATAAGGATGTGGGTGGAATTTGGAGACTCAAAGGCTATGAGGGAACTCAGGGCCAGCTATAGGGGTGCTATTACCTGTGTTCAAAAGAATAAGAGGACTTGGCTGCAGGAACCTGGGAAGGGACACTGTATCAAGAAGTTCATTGTGACAGGTTTAATGACTGACAGTCTGACCTGGAAAACCAATAGAAGGAAGGTTCCAAGGAAATAATAACTGTTCTTCTGTCTTTCTTCCCTATCAAGATTCTTCTCATCTTAGGAGTCAGGGAAGGCCTCCTGTAGGAAGTGATCTGTGTTGGAGTTTGACAGGTATATAGGAATTAGGCAAGGAAGGGAATGAGAAAATTTCCAAGGGAAAAATACACAGCAAAAGCATGAAGGGGACTGGAAACGGATCCTAAGAGACTTCTCATGTCATGGATAAAAGCTTTGGAAACCCTTGAGTGGTTTTAAGCCAGGTGAATAGCATAATCATATGTGCATTTTTACAAGTCCCCTTGGGCTGTAGCCTAGAGGATCTACTGGAGAGGGGTGAATATTGGAGAAGAAGAAAAAGGAAGACACAGTACAAAGCAGACAAAGGACAAGTGTTACAACAAGGACTGGAGGCTGGGAGATGGAGAAAAGGGGATGTTTTGGAATTAACTGGATGATTGGATGGGAGAGGGATCTTCCGAAGAGGGAGGCATCTAGGCTGATTTTCAGGATCCTGGCTGGGGTCACAGTACATAGCACTATTTTCCAGAGTTAGAAATAAAAGAATAGTTTTGAGGGTTTATTTAATTTACTTATGTATTTATTCATTCATCCATTCATTCATTCATTTATTTTGAGGGGGTTGACAGGGAAGAGACTGGCTTTGCTCTAAGGCATTCTGAGTTCTACATGCCTGCAGGAAATCCAGGTGGAGCTATCTCACGAGACTCTCTTCTGACACGATTCTTCACATTCAGGAAAGAGAGAGCTGGGCTAAGAGAGGCCAAGGAGCAGAGGGGATGAACCACAGTGTCTCAGGAGGGGAACCAGGAAGAAGGTGCAGAATGGATGGAGCCTATGCTAGGTGGCCTCCATACCCTTTCTGCAGGATGAAAGCTAGGGTGCCTCCTTCCTGCGCCCTCAGAGCACTGAGTGAGGAGATGGGTGTTATAATGAGCACATACTTCTACACACCAGACTCCAATAAACAATGGCAAATGCAGAGGAAAAGGTACCAATGCTAAGAAACTTGACTTTATACTGAGTTCAGAGAACAATCAGAAGCTGCCTTATGCTTAATGATCAATTCAGCACTGCCTCTGAACTTCTTTATTTCCTTACAAATCTGTCTTGCTTACTACAGGGACTGTAAAGGGCCTTACTTATTCTCATTTCACATTCCCCTAAGTCCTTATAGCACACTACAGGTATTCACTAAATATATAAATATGGCTGATTGATTGTCTGGTGGCAAAACAGTATTTTTTGAGAAGGATTCCAAACTGGATATGAGATCCCAATTGCTCCAGCACTTCCTTATAACTGGAAAGCATTCACTGGCCCTGGGTCCTGTCCTCTCCCACTGGAGAAATGTGATTAATGCCCTTTGCCTGTTTGAGAGTAGTGGTCCCAAGATTAATGAAGTCAGAATCCCTTGGAGACATTCGAGGAAGAAATGGGCCGTATTGTTGTCCTGTTTTAATTAATTTGAAAATCATCCTATATTGTTCAAATGGCAACTGACTCATCAAAAGTGGGTGTTTGGAAGTGATAAATGGAGAGGCTGAGGATTTTCTCATTAATTAATTTGGCTGTGAAAATAAGCACTGGCCCACATTCCCAGTGAAATAAAAACAGACCCAAAGGTAACCGCAAAGCTGGGGCTAGTATGGAATGGCATAAATTCTGCCCTGGGCATAGACTCACACTTCTGGCAGTTAAGCAGTAACTTTATGTATTGAATATGCAATATATTATTTTCTGTATTTTTCCAAATTTTCTATAATGAGCACATACAACTTTACCATAAAAACTTAATTTTAAAAACATTAAAATAAAAATAGTCATTATAAATATGTATCATAAAATAAATATAACATTTATAACAAATATAATAATAGAGATAAAAGTAAGTATATGTGTGTTTTTCTCTTTTTTCTGTTTTGAGACTATTTTACTAATATTTCATAATGTTATTTTTTTTCCTTTGTTCTGTTACCTAATAAATCAGGGGGTCTTTGGCTGCAAGCAACAGAGATTGCATCTGGCTAATACATGCCAGAAAGGAATTTGTTGGGGAAATATGGGGAATTCACTAATTCAGAAGGAAAGCAGGGAGCAAGACATAGAAAGACAGGAAGAGGAAGCAAGTGTTCCTAGGATCCTGCAGGAGCTGTGTATAGGCTCCTCCAGGCACCCTGTGACAACCAGTGAGCCCAAGCTACCCTCCCTGATCCCCATGCCATTAAGGAGGGAGATGTGGTCAGTCCAGTGGAGGACATGTTTCTGTCCATGGCTAGGGCAGACTTAGGGCACCTTGCTAATTGTCCTAGCCAGATCATACCCAAAGGATCTTGGTTATTTGCTCTGTGGATGTTAACCTGAGTCCCAAAGGAAATGGAATATCAACAAATAAAAAGAAACAGATATCCCCACATTAGGGAATAATTTTTCCCCTGTAAATTTTTTATATATACCAACAATAAAGTTTCAAACTGACCACTGGACCCATTGAAGAGCTGCTCTGATTATTAGAAAATCCTTCCCTAAGTATTGATTCCATTTGTGTGTGTCTGTCTGAAAGAGGGGCCAGAATGGCAGTGGACCTGGAAGCTGTTGTTTGGGGATCAGTTAAGAATCCCCCAGGGAAGGAACAGCTTGGTCATGAAAAGTAGATTCAGGGGTGAAATGAATTGTCATCACCAGGCTTCCAAAGGGCTGCCTGCCATGTAGCAAAGTCTGGAGAGCTGTTCTCTCTTTTCCTGGAAGCTACAATTAGAACCAATGGGTAAGTTTAAGGAAGGCAAATGTCATCTCAACATAGCAATCAGAGCTGTCCCACTCTGAAAAGTTGGAAGCCCCATCTCAGGGTAGGTTGGGTCAGGCATGTGATTTCTGTGAACCCAGTGAGGCTGTGGGCCTCTGAGCCTTTACTGTTCACAGGCCTACCATGTGCTAAAGCTGTGCCTTTCACAGCTACTCAGTCACACGCTGTCTCAGTCTCCACCTCTTCTTTTCACTTGGTTTGGTTGCACACTGTGTTTGGGGAAGGATTCCTTATCACCACTCACTGCAAGAGGATGTTGGAGGCCCTTGACTTAGTTTGGTGAGCAGGAGAGGAAGAAGAAGCACAAGCAAGAATTCTCAAAAGTCCCAGCTTTGTCATTTAGATATGATGGGATCTTAGCTCAATCCGTTTGGGTTTTGGGATCCTCATTTTATTTCTATGTAAAAAGTGAATGATGCTAACAACAATTACATCCTCACAGAGTCAATAAAAGAATTGAGTCCTAATGATGTGCTAACTTATTTACATGCACTTCTTCATCTTTCCAACAACCCCAAGGTGGCAATATTCTATTAATCCTAACTCACAGACAAGAAAACTGAGGTTGAGAGAGCTTAAAAGTACTTACCAAAATGTTGGAGCTGAAATTAAGATCAATAGAGCCTAACTTTATAAGCTGATTACTTTATAATGCCAGCCTTGCGTGAGCCAGCATCCTGCTGGACTTCGTGGGGGGTCTGGCACATGATAGGAACTCAGTCAATGCTAATTCTCTTCTCCTCGGCATCCTTGTGACTTAACCTTCTAAAATCTCTAGTTACCAATCCTCGTCTTAGAATCTTCAGTCCCTGTGCCACAGTCATCCTCAGGCTGGTCACGATATGGTGGCAGTAGATCCAAGTGCCAAATCAAGATGCCACATGGCGCCTTCTGGTTCCCTTGAGAGCAAAAACATTCTTCCTGGAAGCCCCCTCACACCTTATTTAACACAGTTGGAACACAGTCTCATTCCTAAGGCAACCATAGCAGAAGGGGATTGGCTGAATAAACTTCGGAGCCACAAAACCTCCTCTTGTCTTTTGCTTGGAGGGAAAGAGTAGGTACTGGATGCCGGTAGGTGACCAACTGCCTCTCACACCCCTACTTTCCTATTATGAGAATTCATATTTTCCTAATGTGAGGCTCAGAGGGACTTAATTAACATGTCCAAACTCCAAGGCCAGGGGTAAGACTCCAGGAAAGGAATATACAGTAAAAGTGGTTCTCAGGCAAGGGAGAGGCTGGGACCAGGGTGGAACAAGGGGATTTGGAACAGTGGTTCTCACCTGCACCTTGGAGTCAGGCAAGTCACTGATGGTTAGATTCACCTCTGAACATTCTCCTTTACTGGGCCTGGGTTCAACCTGGAAATCAATATTTTAAAAGTTCTCCAGGACATTTTAATGTGCAGCCAACATCAGAACCTCTGGTTTAGGAGGATAGCTGTTAAAATGTAGGCAGGTTGGAGGCAAAGGAATAGAGTCTTGAGAGGAAAACGAGGAGTCTGCCTTCTCCTTATTCTCCCTAATAATCACTATCATTTGCTGAGGGCTCCTCATGTTCTGGACACAGGTGAGCCCCTGACCCTCACACTTGACATCTGGTCAGGCAGTCAATAAGTGAATGAATCACAGATGCTTCACTCAAGATCATTGTCCCACCACCTCCACAAAGCAACAGTGTTCCATTGCACAGATGAGGAAACCAAGGTCCCTCCTCGATGCTTTCCAAGTCCTGTCCATCAGTTGAACAAATAGGACTCCAAGAAGCAGAACTGGGCCTGACAGTAGCCACAAAAAGGGCCCTAGAAAAATTGGCGCCCTCTCCCACCCTCTCTCCCCTCCTCCTCTTTCTGCCCTCCAAATCCTCCTCTTGAGTCTTACTTTTTTCTGGGACCTCCCCACAGCCATTCTCGCCTGCCTGGGAATTCCAGCCTCCTGGGAGGGAGAAGGGAAGAACCGAAGCTTTCTGATGAAGGCAAGAGCAGGAGTCAGGATCAGTATTCATTTCTGAGAAAACTCAGGGGTGATCTCTACACCTCACCCACGGTTGAACCTAGAGCCTCCGTTTCTGGCCTCCAGTTTCTTCATCTGTAACTTGAAGAGACTGGACCAGAATCCACGGGCTACATGTTCAAGTGCTCCTAGGTCCAGGTAAATGAACAGAAATGGGCAGGCTAGACAAGGACAGGGGACCTCACTGGCATGTGCCCTGTCCGCAAGAGTAGCAATTTATTGAATTCCAGCAATGATCACCATGAAGGCAATGGGCTCAGCCGGTAGGTGACCAGCTGTCTCTCACACACTCTCAGCATCGTGACAGCTTCCGATTTGTTCTTGAAGAAATGCAAATACATCTGTATTTTATGGGCAATCTCCTGTTCATCTGTTAATATGATGATAAAAATAGTAATAAACTTGATCAGAGACAACAATTTGGCCTGGATTCTGCTTCTTAGAGACCTGTGGGCTAAATAGTGAAGGCCCTAACCCTTATATTCTGTGATGACTAAATGAGGGAAATACCAGTTCTAATATGGCACAACACACAAATCAGTATTTAGGCGCTAAAAATTCTTTTCAGAAAGTAAACCCAATAAAATTATCCTTGTTATTAATTCCTAGTACTTTAGTACATACGTATATCTGGGGTCCCTGGGAAAATTTACCCCTTTCCAAAATCTGGTGATCCCATTTTGAAGGCTAATAACTGTCTGCTTTGTAGAGAAACAGTGCCCTCTGCTGGAAGAGCGTGGCAGGACGATGCCCTTGGCGTGAGATAATTTAATACTTGGAAGGCATGGCTTTGTTTGTTTTCACTTGAAATAGATTTAATGAAGAATAATAAATAAAATGTAAAATGCATATTTATAGATGGTGTGATGTATGTTGGGAAGAAATTGAGCTTTCATGTATCCATTTGGGACTAATTATTCTTAATCTACAAAAAAGAAGTCCAGGATTAGAGAAAGGAAGAAAACATTTGTTACATCGACTGACGGCAATCTGGAAGAGGCAGTAAGGGAGAGGAAATTGGAGTCTAGGTCTCTAGACAGTGTTCTGGAAAATATGATCCTTTATAATAATGCACTGCAAGTACATAGGTTTTAATAGTTACTCTTAAATGCACTGCTTTAATAAATCCTTTCAATAACCCTCCAAGACAAGTATTGTTATCATCTCCATTTGATAGACAAGGAGAGTGAAATCCAGAAAGTCTGAGTGATCAAACCAATATTCCTTAGCAGTTAAATGAAAGAGAGAAACAGAGGCAAGTTTCTTGGCTCCTCTGATCCTTAATTTTCCTATTTTTAAAATATGGATAAAGACAGTATCTATATTCACAAAAAGGATTGGACAAGGACACCTGGGGGAGGTACTTAGCACAATTCTTGATACCCAGGATAGACTATCTTTGTAATGAGGATAGTCCAAGGCTTTTGATTTCTCATCCTGTGTCTTTCCCACTACATTGGGCAGCATCTTTAGTGGCCAGAAGAGAGAACACAGTGCTTCTGGATTTGGTTATAGTGGTCCTAAGCCTTAAAATTATAGTTAAAATTTTTTAAGCAATATTGACTTTATCAGTAACTATTAAGATCTTGAGTTTCATCATAAAAATAGGTCATTCTAATACGGTATGATTCTTATGAATTGTGTACCATCTGTACCATACAAGCACGTATGGATCCCTAAGCTCTACATTTTAATAGGAACATTGACATGTTAGACCTTGTCCAAAAGAAAGTGATGAAAGGTTGAAGAACCAGATAAAAGAGGGAGCATTGAAGGAACTGGGGCTGCTTGACCTGGCGAAGAGAGGACTCACTGTTCCATTCGCTCTCACTTTCTCATTCATTCTACACTTGTGGTGTGCCTACTATGCATGTGGCTCTTGTCGTGTGCTGAAGATATGACAAAGCAGATAGAATTTCTGGTCTCGTGAAACCTAATATAGAGAGAGTTAAAGACTAATACAGATCTCGTGGAGAATTAGCCTTGTTCTGCACAAACTCAGACCATCCAACAGGGTCAGGCTCATCCAAATTCACTCTGGCTGGAGGGAGCTGGTGCCAATGTGTGAACCATGTATTTCAAGGAGTATCCAAGGAGAGTCCAGAAGGCCACTGGGAAGTTTCCAAGGAGGATCAAAGCTGGATGGGTTGGGTGGGATTTGGTCTTCTTAGTTTCCTTTGGGTCTAGTTATTGTGGCTGTATCACCTTTGCCCGTCTGATCTGGGGAGGGCTTCTAGTACTGCCACTTACCCTGTCTCTGGGGAGGGAAAGAACAACAAGGATCAAGTCCCCAGGCCCATGACTTCCTTTCTTGAGCCTCTGTATTTTTGGAGAGTTAGACACTATGGCCCTTTCTTTCTTTTTTGTCGGGGGGTGGGGGTCACAGAAAATTCCTCTGAACAATATACTTTAACTACATAATATAAAGAGATTGTCAGCAAATTCTTCAAACTGGACATGAAGTTTCCAAAAGTTCATTATTAAAAATTCATCTTTATTATAGATAACTGAGAAGCATAAAATAAATAATAGGAGCAAAGGGGAAAATCACCCAAAGTGGACAACCACTATTAATAGCATTTACCTCTTTTTTTCCCTCTTGTTTAGAATTTTATTTTAAAATACATATGATCACACCAAACCCTGCTATTTCACATAGGGTTATTTATAAGAGGAAAAAAAAACTTTCTTTAAAATTATTACAAGATTTTCATTACAATATTCAGATTATATAATTATAGTATGGTTGGTAATACATAATATATTAAGTGAAGACCCCATAGTTTATCCATTCTCCTATCATATTGGCCACTTACAATTTTTGGATATTGTAGAGACTTCCCAGATCAAAAATGCTCTATCACTCTCTGAAATGTGAGCAAATGTTAGTACATAAAGATATTCATTGTGGTTATTCATTCTCTATCAACCCTCTACCCCAGCGTGCACACGTACACACACACACCATAGCTACCTGCTTGCTCTTTGTTGTATAGCCCAAGTCTCTTGACATGACCATTGGGGGTTGCCCTTTCTTCAATACCCACAGTCCCCATTACCATAAGACACTTACACATTTTTAAGGTCAAGCTCAAATGTCATCTGCTTAGTGAGGCCTCCCTCTCATCCCCCAAGACCTCTTGTCCCTGTTCCACAACACATCTATCTTATTGCTGAGTTGACAATGAAATGTTTGGTTAGTTGGTTGGAAAGTTAATCATCACACTGCTGGCCAATTTCTATAAAGGAAATTACCCAGCATCTGAGCTGGAAATCTTCGGTTGTAGATATGAAGAAAGGTCCTTTGTGTGTGTGTGTGTGTGTGTGTGTGCACATGTATGTGCACGCATATCCACATTCGATGTGCACACATATGCATGCGTGCATGCACACACACACACACACACACACACACGCACACACACACACAGTCTGCAAAAACATTCCTCGGTCCTGTCTTTTCTGGGTTGACTGAGTTTGTTCTTATAGGATTCTGGAACTGTGGAGCAATCAAAGGAACCTCCTGCTTCTTCCAACATATACTGAATAAAAACCGTGTGTCAGGCATGAAGCTGACTTCTGGAAGTACAAAACAAGATGTGGTCCCTGCTCTTAAGAAACTAGAGTTGTTGAGAGTGGTGGTGTGCACCTGTAATCCCAGCAGCTCAGGAGACTGAAGCAGGAGGATGGCAAGTTCAAAGCCAGCCTCAGCCTAAGTGAGGTGCTAAGCAACTCAGTGAGACCCTGTCTCTAAATACAATATAAAATAGGGCTGGTGATGTGGTTCAGTGGTCCAGTACCCTTGAGTTCAAGCCCCAGTACCCAACCCCCCAAAAAGAAACCTAGAATCTAATGAAGAAAGCAAGCACATGGATGTTAAAGTGCACAGAATCTTCACAGGTGCTAAGGTAGAAATCCATATAGGCCATGAGTTTGAAGGAATAGGGGAGGATATGAACTAAATCCTGTGCACTGTAGGGAAAGAGATTGAGTGGGAGTGTAAGGGCAGATAAAAAAGGGAGGGAGGAAGATTTAAAGATCAGTAGATGCTCCCTCAGCAGACCAGCCTAGAGCATCAGCCATGTTTCTCTGCACCTCCTGAAATTCCCCACTTCCTGAGCACTGGCCATTTCCCCTGACATTTGTTCTGCCAGCTTTGCACGAGCTTCAACTTTCTTACATAAAATTTATTTCTATTTGAGCCTCTATTTTCTGTTTGTGGCTAAAACTTGAAGGTTACAGTAGCTGTTTTCTAAGTGGTATGGATGGTTGGTGTGTTAGTCAGCTTTTCATTGCTAGGACCAAAATACCTTTAAAAAAAAAAGAACTTAGAGAAGGAAAGATTTATTTTGGCTCACATTTTCTAAAGTTCCAATCCATGGAGAGAGGAAAGGCAGAACATCATGGTGGAAGGGTGTGGCAGAGGAAAGATGCTCAGCTCTTGGCAGAGCTGGGAAGCAGAGAGAAAGAGAAAGAGTGGGGGGGAGAACCAGGGATAAAATAAATCCTTCCAAGGCCCACCCCAGTGACCCTCTTCCTCTAAAAACATTCCACCCCCCAGTAGCCCATTTATCCATCAATGGATTAATCTACAGATGAAGTCAGAGCCCTCATGATCCAATCACTTCCCCAAATCCTCCACCTCTGAGCACATGAGACTTTAGGGGAGCATCCCAGTTCCAAACCATAACAGTTTTCAAATGGAGTTCCAAAGGAATGATCCAAGGGAGGCCTGTGTCAAGTGAGGCATGAATAGATCCTGGAGAAACTGGGATGTGAACCAAGGACTTGGAAGTTATCCACAGCCCAGGACATTATCATCTTTTTCCAATGAAGAATCCCTAATGGTAGAAAAGAATGACCTTGTACTCCCAAGTGTTCTGACATCAATTGCTATAATTTAGAAAAAACTCTCTGAAATCTGTCAACTCATTCACATTTTAAAATTTTGATTATAAGATATTAGTTTTAATAAAAAGTAAGGGCTTTCATGGCTAGCCCACAAGTTAATTTAGCATTCTGAAGCAACACTGTCTTTATTCTATGGCTTTGAGTACTGTCTGGAACCCAGGTCACATACTATAGTTTGATAAGCTCAGTCTAAGGCAATATTGAAACCCTCAATGGTTTTGAGGAACAATGCAGAATAGAAAAATTGCTTTCTTGATAATCTCTCTGCTGCTGTGCGGAGGCAAGAAGACCTGTTAGAAGGCAACTATAATAATCCAAGTGAAAAATTGTGAGACATTGAAGGAAGATCCTGTCAGCAAGTATAAAAAGAAAGGAGCCAAGACAGGTGGTTAAGAGAGCTTGGGCAGCTCACTTTTACCTCTGAAATTCAACAAGATAAACAGGCAAAAGCCAATAATATTTTTCTCTGCTTATCTTTACCTGTGCTTGTTCTTAATCTATTACTATTAACCGTAGTTTATTTCACTTACAGGCCCACTAAGGAGACTCTTGCTACTAGTTTTGCCAATAAGACAAAATTCTGCAAACTTGTTAGTTTAAAAGGAGAAGAGGAAATTCTAAATATGAAGAGCAGTGATTTTTGGCAAAAGTTTCAAGTAAATTCCAATTCTAATTTGATAATATGTCATTTGAATATAGAGGCACTTGATAAAATCTATTGAATTAGCAAATGAACAAATAATGGCGAGCTACACATTTCAATGGATTCAAATGCTTCTTCCTTACATCATCTGTACAGTGTTACCTTATGTTAGCACTTCAACCCACAATTCTGAGCCTTGAACCTCTTGTTACAGTATCCTTTGCCTCTTAACTCATCTAGGAAAGGTCTACTCCCTTGGCACAAATCAACAAACTTTCACGCTGTCAGAGAAGAGCGTAGCTATGTAAGATGAACACAGACATTTAAAGTCACATAGACATGAGTTCAAACCTAGGTTCTTACCTACAGTGGGAATCTATCCCAAGAGTTCTTTTGCTTGAACTTTTGTCTTATTAGATGATGAATAAAACAAAACAAAAAAAAAACTGTTTCACCAAATTTAGTCATCATTTTCCTTAGTTGTGAACCATATTTCTGTACACAGGCCAACCTGGTAACAGCACCAAGACTCATATTTAGCTTTCTGAAAGTCACAAGCTGCTGCCCACATAGAAATTTGACCATGACTTGGATAACAACCTATCTGATGGCACAGAATCTCAGATATATACCATATGCAGCAGAACTTTCTCTCTGCTCAATTTCTGCATTTGGGCTGGGTCAAACATGTTCACTAAACTTGTGCATTGTTGTGCTGGAGGGGCCCAGATTTGGAGTTGACTAAGCCTGGATAATAAGTCTTGAAAGCTCTCATTATTCATACCTTGTTATTCAGAGTTCAGAGAGGCTTTCATGGAAGGACTACTAGGAAACAGTTGGAAGGGTGTGGCCCTCATCTTTTGCCAAATCTCCCTCTCTATGTTGTTCCTGAATATTCTGGTCAATCCAGCAGGCTCGTGATGTGTTTTTCCCATTTATAACACCTTGGCCTTGGAATTCACAAATGTATTCAGCTGTTACCTTCACTCTCAAACCTATTTTCCAGAATAAACACGTACTTGGATTGTACCTTTGTCGTTGCACATCTAGAGACCTAAACAAATAAAATGTACTTAAAGGGAATAGAATTATAGGCAGCTTGAAATAAACATGAAAGTGATACTAAACCCTGTTTACATTCAACTGAGCTTCCATATTGAAAAATCAGCATGAATAAGACCATCCCTTACTAAAAAATAACTTTTGAGACACAAAAGTTAGATTTCAGTCCTGAGGCAAGTTTCCTAAACTCTCTGTTTTTGTTTTCTCATGTAACTTGATAATAAAACCCACTGTGAGAACTCCATACAGTATATTCATATGTAACACAAATAATATATCCTGTACCTGGCACACAGTAGATGTTCAGTAAATAGTGTCTATAATTATACCTCAAAAACTCTTCTTCTCAGAGCGTGCATGTTCTTTCTTGGTGCTATGCACATAAAATGTCTTCAGTTCTTCATTGGGCAAAATAATACCAAATTCATAGAATCTTTAGGACTAAATTAGATGACATTATTTTTTTAGAATGGTGCTGAGCATTAAGAGTTCTAAAAATGAAAAGTGTTACCACATTTCATCACATTCTTTATGTGCACCATCCTAAAATCTAACATGCTTCCATTAGAATTCTAATTACTTTGAATATGTGCATTATGTGTCTCTCATGAGTTTTGGGGTAGATGGGGGAATAACATATGTTGGGTACCTACCATGGAGCAGGCTGACGTGAGGTGACTGAGCTTCCATATTGCAAACTCAGCATCAAAATACCAATCCTTATTTAAAAATAACTTTGGAGACACATTATCCTATATCATTTCCTTGGGCCAAACCCAGGGGGAGACACTAAATACCCATCATGAGATGTTGAAAGATCAAGGATTTTGACCTTGGCGTGATGCTGTACTCTTTGCACCACTCTCTGTGCGCCACAGCAAAACTGACTCCAATGCACACGTTCAATGAATGGAGAAGGCCCCCAAGGAGGGATGAGGCCCCACCCTGACAATAGATGGGCCTGAAGTCTCAGTGCTTGAGAGCAAGCCCCGCTGAGCCAAAGGACCCTGGCTCTCCCACCTACCAGCTCTCTGACTTTTGACAACTCTCTGTGGCTCAGTTTAAATCAACTGTGCAACCGAAATCATGATAGCATCTATCTGCTACCACAGTACCTCCTTAGCCAAGGGTTCCCTGTCTGTTATCTGCACTCAGCCATAGTTTGAAAATATTAAATGAAAAGTTTTGCAAGTGAATCATTCATAAGTTTTAATTATAATATATTTTTATAATGTTCTATTTTATAATTAGTTATTGCTGTTAACCTCTGACTGTGCCTAATTTATAAATTAAACTTTATCATAGGTATATATGTATAAGAAAAAGCATTAATGATATATTTCAGTATGATCCATGATTTTAGGCATCTACTCGGGTCTGGGAACATGTCCCCTTAGTAAGGGGTGACTGCTATACATATTTATTTTTTTACAATGTCTAATATATAAGAAGTGCTCAATGAATATCACTCCAGAATAATTAGCCCTCAGAGTCCCTGGTAGCACTGCTGGAGATTCAGGAAGCTGCCCCTCCAGCCATGGTGGTGGGCTGAGCCTCAAGAATCTGCAGAAGCTTGGATTCTGTTGCCGCTGGGACACAAGAACCATTTCCAGCCATAACAGTCTCATAGTTGACAAAGGAATGGTGTTCATTTCCTTCAAAAGTTGTTTTGTTCTCTTTCCAAGGCTTTAGGGCAAGTGCTGGCTCAATAGGAAGCTCTCTGAAGCTGTGAGTCAACAGCTACTCAGCCTAGGAGGTGACTCACACACCAGAGTGCGTTGTCCACAAATGGTGTGGGGGTGGTACCTCTTGGGGAGAGATTGACGATGGCCCTAAATGAGTTGTTTGTGATCACAGGCTGCTCACGAGCAGACAGGAGAACAGATGTGGCAGTTAATTTCTCATCATGTCCCCTACACACTCCTTAAGTAGAGGCACATATTTTTGCTTGAAAAGATGTTATACTTGGGGATGGGAAGTGACATTTCTCCTGCCCTCCAGGCTTTTTGAGGAGGAGCTGGTTAAAAGTCACAATGAGATGTGACTGATTCTAATAGTTGTGTTATTTATATTGAGGTCAAAATGCTGAGTGTTGGGCTATCTGGGAGCCTGGAGTAATTTCAATGGAGTAATTTGAACCTCAAATTTTACTTGATGATAATATTTTATCAATTTTAAAAAAGATTAACCTATTATTTTTCTTTCTGTTTCTTCTAACAGACTGTGCACACCTTGGAGGCATCAAATCTTATTCTGTAACAGGTAAAGTCCGATATTGGCTATGTGCCAAAATGTGTGGTTTTGAATCTGAGCTTTTCAGAAGTTATTTAACCTCCCTGTGCCTCGATTTTCTCACGTATAATCTGGAGACATAAAATAATACCTACTTAATGGGGTAGTTATTATTCTTATCTAAAGCAATGCTACCCAAAGTGGGATCTGGAGACCAGAGTTGGTCTATAAATTGTAACCAGCCATGATCAGTCACTCACTGAAGAGCAGGGATCCTTTTAGGAACTGTTACAGCAAATTCATGTCACTGCAACAGTTTCGTTATGTTTTACAAAAGTATCCATCTATAGTAAATAAGAAAACTTATAATTGGCCCTTCTTCACAGTTTGAGAATCACTAATACCATCTCATATAGATGTGTGTCAGGATCTATTTATTAAAACACACATTGTTTTGTTATAAACACCTTGCTTTTATTTCTCTTTTATGGTTTGTTTAGAGCTTAGAATGTCAGTTGTATGATTTCCCTCTCAGAATTTTCAGGAGGCATTTAAAGTGTTTATCATTAAGAGTGGGTGTTGTAGAATTCTGAACCACAACTAAAGGATGTTTTAGACATGAGGACTTTGGGTTAGATTCTAGGAGGAGCAAGAACACCTCAAGACACTAGGTGGAAAAGCAATCCCAACCTCCAACAATGTGGCAGGTGGCCAGCTCTCCTGGGTTCCCCTGTAGAAAAAGCTCCCTTGATGAGTCTTGGTTTAAAAACAGCCTTTCTCGCCTAGTGGGCCATTCCATGAGCACAGGATAGGTTTTGCTCAAGATAAAATCATTAAGCGTTGAACCAGAGCAAATATTGGACCAGAAAAACTGTCATGAAAATAATTTTTAAAGCCCAGTAGTCCACGGATCTTGTTAGAGAGCTTCAATTTGTCTTTTGTAAAAATAAAAGTTTTGTAATCAATGAAGGATGGTGTAATCAGTAGAAAGAAAAAAGATTTTTAAATCAGATATATATATATTTTTTTTTACCCTACCACCTATTGACAAAAAAAGGCATATAATCTCTGGACCTTAGATTCTTCACCTAAAATGGGAATAATAACACTTAAATTTTTTGATTTCTAATGAAAATTACAAGATATTTTAAAATGTGCTTTTAATATAGTTCCTGGAAAAATTGTAAGCTGCTTTTCCTTGTTTCCATGTTTCATGATGAAACTTCCGAAATAAAAAATAGTTTAAAATTTTTTCTACTCCTTTCATTGAGAGGTAGAGTCTAGTTTTCCTTCTCTTGAATCTGAGTCAATGTTAATGACTTCTGTGACCAATAGAATGTACCAGAAATCCTGTCCTAGGAACTTGCAAAGCTAAGCCATAAGATACCTTGCAACTTTCATCTGGACTTCCCACAGGGAAGCCAGCTGCCATGTAAGAAATCCAACTACTCTAAGCCCTCCATGCTGTGAGGGACACCCAGCTAAAAGACACTGTGAAAGAAAAATGTATGTATATTTAAATCAAGTACGTGACATATGGTTGAGACAGATTTTCATCCGCTTTATTGAATTCTCGTGAATATTGATTTGTTTACTTATTAAAGTTACTATTGTACTGCTTCCATTTATTCTTGCTGGTTGGAACATAAAAGGAGAGAAATTCTGTTAAGGTGAAAAATGTGGCATTTCCCAATGATTTTTTAAGTAACTAATCCAAACTTTCTCAGACATACTGATATAATATAATATATATCATGCCATATATATTTGGCATACACATATAATTGGTTTTAGCCACTGTGTTTTGGGATGTCTTGGGGATGTGTTGTTAAATAGTAGTAGATACCCAGAACATTTCTACTATAGTAAATTTTTTGGTGTTTTACCCCTTACTAACTTATTAGTGATAGGTAGTCTGGCAACAGTTTAATCTTCATTGGTCTTCAATCCTGTATTCGTTAGGGTTAAGATATCTGGGACTGCTATTCCTTGCAGCTTACTATTCCTTCCCTTCATGTGACTTGTGAGTTTTCTCTTCCTCTGAGAGGTGAGTGGTTCATCCTCTGGAGGGAGCTGCTTGCCTGGCTGTCCTAGCCTGTGATTAGGTAGTCGGGTCTGAAGAAGCCAGTTTTGTTTTAGGTCAGGGCTACATTCTCCAGTCCAAGTCTGATGTTTTCATCTCCTTCTCTTTGATTCAATGGGTTCAGAACCAATAGTTGGGAAATATGATTTCCATTTCTTAGATGGAACCAGAACCTAAGCTCCCTTAAACCTCTGGCACGCAGCAGAGTAAATGGTCAGGTGTTAGACAGTTTCCTAACTTGCCCTGTGCCCTTGCTTATATGCAATTCTTGCACATGGTGCTAATAATGTGTTTAATTTCCCTATAAATGAGCTAAAACAAGTATAATCATAATTCATGAGTTCGTTGGTTTTTCTCTTGACACCATTGATAGGCTGATTGTCTACATTACTTTCTACAAAGAACAAGACAAAAATTTCTCACCAAAGCTGAATTAGTAAACAAAGCCCCAGAGACTGCCATCATATCCTGTACAAGACTCAAACATGACTTCCAATTTCCTCAATCACTGTGAAGCCAACATGTGCATCTGCTTTATTGAATTCTGTTGGGCCTTTATTATTATTTTAGTTATTATTGTACTGCTTCCAAACACTCTTGCTGCTTAGAACACACAAAGAAAAATGGAAATTCTGTTAAGGTGACAAATATGGCATTTTCTGCCTATTTTCCATGATTATTAATTATGTTAATTAATGATGTGATTCATTCATCCAATCAATCACTGAATGAGTCTTTATTGGGAGACTTCATTGAGCCAGGATCTATAGTAGGTCCTGGGCATTTAACTATAAGTAATCTCGGGCCCTTTCCTCATAGGGAATGGGAGTACAGATTGAGCAGGCAGTTGCAATACTGTGTGATAAATGCCACAACCAGGATATAGCTAGGACTCTGGCGGCAAAAGGCATATCCTCCAAGGACATTGTGTTCTGAAACACCTTTGAGTGTTCCAGTTTGAGTACTAACTTTGAAAATCCTTTGTGACTCAGTTAATGGGTGAGTTCACCATCACATTTTTTTAAGTAAGTCAATTACCTTACTTAAAAATAAGAAACAGGATTGCCAAGATGAAGTAAAATATATTAAAGTAGTGATTGCAATGTACGTTAGCTTAGTGAATCCCCACAGCAACCCTGTGAAGGAACACAACATTCCTATGAGGCAGAAACCATAAATTCCTGCACTCTGCATTTGGGAAAAGTGAGAACCAGGGAGGCTGAGTAATTTATTAATGATCACACAGTTAGTGCTTGACAGAATAAGTATTCAAACTTCAGTATCTAACTCCGTGACTCATGCTTTTTTAGTGCCAAAAGCAATACACTTCCTATTCTCTGTTGCCCTCACCCCAAATTTACGCTCCTAAAATATTATGCTGGTTCAAAATTTTAACTTTTATTTGTGTTCACATTTTGATACTAATGGGCAGACAATAAGTCTACTGAGATGGCTCAAAAATCCTGAAAGCCCTGAGAAAGTAAATTCTCACATTGAGGACATGAATAAATTCTTAGAGTCTACTTATATTTTGTTATATCCCAAGGCCTCCTTCATCCTTTCCAGCCTTTGCTTTCTTTTAATAACACCTCCTACCAACTGAACTGTTGAACTGCAAGGTAGGAAGGACCCCAAAGACCAGCTAGCTAGCCCAATGTTCATATGATGTTACCTTTTGGAACTTTCCATCAAGGGTGCGCTAAACAATCCTTAATACTCCTCCAGTACTCCTTAATACTCCTCCAATCACTGCTCTCAACATCACAACCCCAGAAAGGCACCACTCTCAGCTGGGCTGAGTTCTTGCTTTATGAGCATATACTACCAAATTATGTGCAGAGAGAAAAACAAAGCAAACAAGACGTTGTCCTTACCTTTTTCTTATGGAAAATTTGTGCTACACAAAATTGCTTCTTCAATATAGTCAAGACATTTCAGTGTCTAACTTAGATAGAAAATGTCTCCAATACTCAGCCAAAAAAGCACATTGCATCAGACCAGGCTGCTCTGACCAGGGGCTTCGTTCTCAATCTGCTCCTGTTGCAGTCTTCCGTATCTCAGCAAACAGCACCTGCATCCTCGAGTTGCCCAAGCCAAAAACCTAAGAGTTATTCTTGTTGCCTCCCTCTTCCTCACCCCCACAGCCAATCTGTCACCAAATCCTGTTGATTATACCTCCAAAATATATTTCTATTTCATCTACTTTTCTCCAATACCCATTAACCATATTCAAACACTACCATATCCCATCTGGACTCCTTCTCTCCCCATTTTCACAACAGTTCCACTAAATCACAGATACACACACACACACACACACACACACACACACACACACACTCCACAATCTATTAACCATCCAATACTCAGAGTAATCTAAAAAGAAAAGTATACCAGATCATGTCACCGTCTTACTTAAAACCCACAGATGGCTCTCCATTGCTGGCAGAAGAGCCTAAAACTCCTCTCTAATGTTTGCAAGGGCTCTGTGATTTGGCCTCAGCCTACCTCTTGGCTTCAATCTCTACCTCATTCATTATATCTCAGCCTCAGTGGACAGCTTCCAGTTCTTGCCCACCTTGCGGCTTCCATCATCCACCATTCTAGAATATTCCCCCTGTACTGTCTCTCCTCCTCCTCATCTTATTTCACCAGTTTCTATTAATAATTAAAGAAATATCACTTAAATATACCTAAATATCACTTCCTCAGAGAGGTCTTCTATGACTTCCAAGTCGACCAGAGCTTCCTGAGGAAGCTAGAGTTCTTCTCTTTCATGTGTCAGAAACCCAGATCCACTTGATTTCATTAAGTAGCCTTTTCATTGAATAAGCAAAAGGAAATTTATTGAATCCCCAAACTGAAAAGTCTAGAATTAGCCTTGCTTCTGGCACAGTGGGTCCAGCCCTCAACTGATGTCATCAGAGCTGTGTTTAGCTCCATATCATCATTGAATCTTACATTCAACAAATATTTATTATCTATTACAAACCAAGCAAAGCACTGTTCTGGGTACTGGGGATATTCAGTGAAGAAAAAACAATATTTGGCTTGCGGGAGGCTGTCATTCTAATAAGAAAAGATACACAGACACAGACTCACACACGAATCAGTAAAGGTAGTCAAGTATGCCATATACAGTTGATTCTCCATATTTACAGGTTCTACATCCACAGGTGCAACCAATCATGATAAAAAAATATTTAGGATAAAAAGGTTGCATCTGAATATGTGTAGATGCTGTGTTTTGGTCACCATTCCCTACACGATACAGAATGACAACTAATTAAAGAACACAGGAGAATATTTGTAGATACAAATAAATATTTGTAGATACAAATAATATCTGTAAATACAAATACTACACCATTTTACATAAAGGACTTGATCATCCACAGATTTTAGTACCCCCCATGGTTACTGGGGGATGACTACATTAGAAGATGTACCTGACATGAAAATAAAATAAACAGATTGGGAGAGCTGAGAGGTGAGGGGTTAGGCTGGCAATTTTAAATAGGGCAGCCAGGGTAGACCTCTATGAGAAAATGATATTTAAGCCAAGGAAGTAAGGTTAATGAGAACAACAAATATCTGAGATGGAAAAATCTTCCAGGCTGATGAGGTGGCAAGTCAAAAAATGTGTTTGTCATCCTAAGGACCAACAAGGGACAAGTGTGACTGACTCCAGTGAGGGAGAGGTGAGGGAAGGAAGGCCAAACCCCAGAGGACCTCATAGGCCATTGGAGGGCTTTGAGCAGAGGAGGAAAAAAATCTGGCTTACATTCCAGAAGAACCATTCTACAAGGTGTGTTAAGCAAAGATTTCAAGAGCAAGAGTAGAAGCAGGGAAGCCAGTCAAGTGGCCATTGCAGTCATCCAGGGAAGAGTGACAGTGGCGCTAATAATCAAGAGAGGAGCAAGGGTGGTGAGAAGGGGCTGGTTTCTGGATGTTTGGGCAGATTGGATGTGGGATGTGGCAGAATGTCCGCAATAAAGGCTTCCTGGTCTTCCCTGAAGTTCAGTCATCTAATTTTAAAATTGGGCTCATGGAACATAAGCAGAAAGAGGTGGGCAGCTATTCAAAGGGAAGAGGCATGCCCTTCTCCTTCCCTCTCACCTCTGTTTTGCAGGCTGATGCCAGGCTCTAACTCTGGCAGCCATTTGAATCATGTAGGAGGGCAACACTTAAGGGAGCCACCAAGTGGTCCATGGAGGAACTGTCACACCAGCCCTGGTTTGCTAATGCCTGGCTTGTTAAAATGAGAAAGACGCATCTACCATATTGAGGACACGTTTCCTTAGGTCTTTGTAAAAGAAGTCGAATGTACATCAGACATAAAATAGTGGTTGCCTGCTGTTCTTCATCTCAGTGGTTTCAACAGGATTTTATCATGCAATTTAACAATCTGAGTCAACCCAACAAGGACATTTTGACGGCAAAAATTAAGCCATTTCAGAAGTTACTTGAAGAGTCAAAAGTGTTAATAGCTTACTTTTCATAATATGACATTTTTTTTCACAGGATTTTTACCTGCAATATTTTACTCAATTATTGAAACAACAAAACAACATTGTGAGCTAAGTACATACAGTTCTCTACCCTTCTCTGACCATCCTGGGGCGGGGGGGGGGGGCACGGGCGGTGGCCATATTTTAACCATCCTTGTATCCACATCTCTGTATCTCTCATTCAGGGCCTGTCATCCAAAGTCTGATTTGATTAGTAAATGAATTAGTAAATATTTGGATAAGTGAAAAATATGGTTCTTCACAAAAAGGTTCAAAGGAATTAAATATCTTGATCCAGTTAACAAAGTTACCAGATTACACAGTTATCCTCTGGATTGACACTTTGCTTTAGAGTTTTCTAAGAGTGAGTGGAGGAAGGAAAAAGATTAAAGATAAGGAGAGAGAACCAATGGGAATTAAAGTGAAGAACAGCAATAAAACATAGCAATCCTACCACTTTTCCAGTGTGTATTTGTCATAGGAGAAGGAAATATGTGTACAGAGTCTCCTCACCTCTGAGTCCTTGGGGTGGAGCATGTTCAACACTATGCAGCAGGTCTTAGAAGCTCCCACCCTACTCCATGGGCCAGCACCCAGCAAAAAGCAGACATCTGAACCACAGGTTAGCAGTTAAAAGATGTTTAAAAACATTAAGTGAACAATTTATAAGTTTTAAATTACATATAGTTCTGAGTAGCATGGTGAGATCTCCAGCCTTTCTGCTGCATCCCTCTTGGAGGAAATGTGCCTTTGTTCAGCATATCCATGCTGTATATGGTACTCACCCAATAGTCACACTTAGTAGCTATCTTGATTATCAGGTCAACTATGGTGGTATTATAGTACTTGTGTTCAATAATCTTTATTTTACCTAGTGACAACCCCCAAAGTCCAAGAACAGTGATGCTGGCAATTCAGATATAGTGAACAAAAGCTGTAAAGTGCTTCCTTTAAAGAAAAGGTAGAACATGATCATAGGTATACTATATCATAGAAATACATATAGAAAAAAAATACTTTATATAGTGTTCAGTGCTATCCACGGTACTAGGCATCCACTGGGGATCTTGTAACATATTCCTTGCTGATAGGGGAGTACTACTATACTTCCAAAGACAACCAATAGTAAAATGGCACAGCCAGATTCCAGACCGTTCACTCCCACTCCACCACCACTCACTATTCACTCCAGCAAACATCACCTTTTCCATTCTGAGAATCTGTCTAAATTCTAAAGTTAGAACAAGCCCTGGGTAGACAAAACTGAAATGAAGATGAGATTCCTACAGCAGAGTATGAGGAGGTGGTGTGTGCCTCACAGCCTCTCCTAGGAGGCATCTGAGATGACTCTGTGCTGTTCCCATGGCTCAGGCAGCCTTGGCCCCAGGCCAGGATGGGAAGACACAGAGACCCAAGGGGAAGGAAGAGGGGGCCCCTACTCTGGGGATAATGAGGTGTAACCACTGCACTCCAGGCACTGGAGCCTTCCATGTCTTTGGATCCTTTTATGCCAAGTTCAGACTAAGTCTGAAATTTCCTAGTGGTCATAGTATATTTTCAAAGGCTTAGTCGGATCAGTAAGAAGAATGCCCCGGAATCTTCACTAATGCAGTGTGGGTTGTTTCCAAGACATGGGGCTTAGAAGCCAAGAATCTTACCAAATATCATCTGGCTACTAAGCAGAGCAAGTTCACAGCAGGTTCAAAGTGCCGGTGACTCTGATATAAATGGGCTTCAGTGAGCATAAAATTAAATCAAATAAAGGCATGCAAAACTTTGAAAACTCTCTTCCCACCCTAAATGAATTCCACAGAAAATGTTTGCGAATAATTCCTCCTCGATGTCCAGTGATTTTCTTCCATAGTAAATCCTTTCAAAGGATTAGAACAATAAGGGACATCTTGTGATTTTCCAAACACACCCTCTCATGTAAATAATTAATACAAAATCTATACTTTCAAAATTATCTTTACTACCACATTTACCTAAACAACAATTTTTTAAAGGAGTCCTTTTCTTACATATGTGATAAAATACAAACCATGGCATGGAGACAAATACATACAAAATATATTGTGAAAAATCTTCCACACTTTTGAGTTCTCAAGGTAGTATAAACAAAAAATGGTGATGTGAGATATTTTTATATTATAATTACATGTATTTAGACCTGCAAACCTTGAGAAAATGTAAAAAGTGTTACATGGTAATAAACAGAAGTTGTAGCAACAGGAATAGTTAACATATGAGCTAGTAGAATTGTATATGGTCGGTGTCCATCTGAGGTAGGCATCATTACCCTCATTTTATAATTAAGAAAATTGGGGCTCAAAGAACTAATTTCCTACAATCAATCACACATCTAGTTAGTGGTAGAGCTAGTATCCAATCTCTGTTCTATCAGACTGCAAAGCTCATAGCCATCTGCTATACCTTCTCCCTTGTGCTCTCTCAGTGGAGTTCTAGATTTTTTAAAACTATGATGCTAGTCAGGAGCAATTTTAAGTATTAGCAGTTCACTCCTCTTCATAATATTTCCAAACACGAATTCCTCATTTGAAACATCTCTCCCATGGGACTCCAACACATTCTCTGGGGCAGGTGTTATACATCGCACACACCCTGCCATTCAGCTTGCTTCCTCAGTTATGACACTCAGTCAAGGTTGTGGTCTTCTTCCTCAGAGCCCATGTCTTCTTCTTCTGGCTGAGGGTCAAGTCTGTCTGGATCCAAAATGACAGAATTGGAACCTCCATCAACTCTGTCAAATACTTCTGTTTCATCAGACAAGGAGCCTTTCAAAAATCGTCTATATATTATGCATGTTTGAAATGCTGAGCTGAGATCAGCAGTGTTAAGGATATTCAATAGGGTGTCAAGGGTCTCTGAGTCACTGCTGTACTATTTTCACTATATTATAAAACCACCTCCATCATCCTCTGCAGTTAAACTGGAGGTGAGTATGGGTGCATTTTCCAAAGCTCTAGGAGTTGTACTGGGTACATTTTTCTCCCACTGCTGCCTCTGAGGACTTGGTTGAACTGGCTTTCATGGAAAGACTGACAGATTACCTGACTCTTTTTTCCTCTGGTTACTCTCCTCAATGCACTTTCACGCAGGTTTGTATTAGTACCTTCTAAATTGGGATGGTTACACCTTCTTTTTCTCCCTCTTGCATCATGCTTGTTTCGTTTCCCAGAGCTATCGTGATTCTCCTGGGGTTGGTTTTTCTTGGTGTATTAAGCTTACACATTTTGGTTTCATCTAATATTTATTCTCCTTATGCTGTGATGACCTCAGGGAGTAAGCACTTCTGGACTAGTCGAGAGCTAAACTCCCTCTGGAGAGCAGAGTAGTAGCTGAAGGGCACTGTGAAGGATTCCTTTTGAACATCTGCATGACAAGGTAGTAAAACTCATAGGAATAATGAGATGGCAGTGGGTGGATGGACCCTTGACATATTTTGAGAATAAGACTTTTCCAACTGTTTGCCTGAAATGAATGCTTAAGGGTACAGAGTTTATACAGAATGCATCCCAAGGACCAGAGGTCACTTTTTATTATAAGGCAGGTTTTCCCAAATCTCTGAAGGCACATAATAAGGTGATCCCTCATATGTATAAGCAAATGCCATGGGATTGGAGAGAAGACGTGCAGATCCAAAATCTTCCATTTTTACTTTTCCATTTGGGGTGAGGAAGACGTCCTCTAATTGATATTTCTGTGTAGCTCACGTTTCTTGTGAATGTGGTTTACTCCAAAGCACATTTGTGTAAACCAATTAAGTATCATAGCTACAGAAAATAATTTTCCTCTTTGCTTTTTAATCTTTTGCAGTAGATCTCCTCCATCACAATATTCTATCACATACAGATGTTCTTCAGCCTCAAAGAATTCTTTAAAGGCAACAATATTGGGTGTTTCATTTTGGCTAACAGAACAGCCTCTTTCCTAGAATTCTGTCTATCAGAGGGAGACTTAGAAGCCTTTTTTTTCTAAATGGAAAACATCTGATTGTTGCTTTCCTGATAAACCGAAAGAGCTCTGCCGAAGGAGCCCTCCCTGGTCACTCTCAGGACTGTGTAGTCATCTATGCTGGGCATCCACAGCTGGGCTCCACTCATGCAGTCACAACGGGCTCTCCTCTATGGTCTCCCAGGTGACCAAGTTGGTTTCTCCACCCAGGTGACTGGTGCGCTTCATAGAGGGCGGTCATGAGAGATTTTTGTTCATGCTGACTATTAATAGGTGTATTTCCTTATACTATACAGGGTTCTGAGATGGGTGATAAAATATTTTCCTATGAAATGTCCTATCTGAGGTAAGATATTAAGAGTTATGTCAAAGTGGGTAAAGATGGGGACCTTTTCAGTGTAATTCAACAAATATTTGAACACTTATGAACCATACCTATATCCAAAATTGTACCAAGTATTAGAAAGAGTCAAAGTTGAACAGATTAGATTTCTATCTTACAGAATCTATTCAGGTGGGGAAAATGAAATAGTAGGTATCTGCTTTAAGTCACATGTTTTCTCAAATCTCTGAAATCAGGATGCATCTTGCAACTGACACTGTGTGAAAATGTAATCAACATTGCTTTTTCTTTTTTAGTGGCACATAAATAATAGGGTAGTTTAATATCCATTACCAGGATGAAATATGGTGTTACATAAAATATAATATAATAAAAAGTTCCCAATTCCCCTCTCAAACCTAAAAGCATCACCCCTCCTGAGAAGAGTATTTGTAGTTGAAGAACTTAAGTCCCAATGGGCAAATTAAGTAGTAAAGTAAGGAATGATTACACAAAAGCACTTATAAATTTTTTTGTTCATAATGATGAAAATGTACTGCTATCTTTCATCATTTTAATGGATAATAATAGGTGTCATAAATTTCATTTCCATTTTCTTATCTTGAAGTTTTTCAGAATCCCCCTCTTTCAGTCATAATAAGATCATCATGCACTCATCATATTCTTCTGAAGATAATATGTACACTATCAGTAGTTTTGTTCTCCAGTATGTGATCTTTCACCAGAATATTTCATTTTGTCTTGATTTTAGGGTCTCAAATTATGGTTCAGTCCACAGGCCACTGATTTCCCAGAGGAGGGGAACAATACAGAAGCCTGAGATGAAAAACAAGCAAAACTTTGGGTGAACATTTTCTCAACATTCTCAGGTCAGCGTATTTGGTAGATCTTTCCCAATCAACACACCTTCCAGTAATTCCCTCTTCCTCATGCCTTCCACTTACCCATGCTTCAGCGACAGCTGATTACTGACAAGCCATAAACATGTCTGTGCAGTTCATGCCTCCTGACTTTGCTCATGCTTTCCCCTTTGCCTCAAATGCTTTTCCTCTGTATCTCCTTGTGGAAAACTCATGTTTAGTCTCTTAGCTTGGGCTTCCCTAGGGGAGCAGAGCCTGAGACAGAAGTTAAGATAGTAATTTATTTGGGAAATGAATACAAAGATTAGGATGGAGAACTGGAAAGTGTGAAATAGTGAAGGACAAAATGTCGATGTAAGAGAGAATTATTGCAGGACTCTTTTCTGTGGGCAACTGGCCCCATCCTTCAGGGACCATTTGAGAATCTAGTGAAATGAATTTCAGAATTGTTACCTATAGGATTATGATTTATTCATCACCTCCTGCTCCCTATAGGTCATAAGATGCCTCATGGGATGTTAACACGCTTGCTTTTCCAGGTTGTGCATGAGTCAAGGATGTCCTAGTACAGAAAGTGAAAGATACATAGTGCTGTCAGGTTATGCTTCTGCAAAGTGGTTGTTATGGAAATAGTTATAGTAAGAGGTAGACTGAGAGGATGAGAGGCAGTACCCAAGAGGTTACTTTCCCACCGGGTGTCATGGCTCAGGTCTGTAATCCCAGCAATTTAGAAGGCTGAGGCAGGAGGATTGCAAATTCAAAGCCAGTCTTAGCAATGGTGAGATGCTAAGCAACTCAGTGAGACCCTGTCTCTAAATAAAATACAAAATAGGGCTGGGGATGTGGCTCAGTGGTTGAGTGACCCTGGGTTCAATCCCCAGTACCCACAAAAAAAGGTCAGACTTTCCTATCATGCAGAGTTAACCTTGACCCATCATACTTCCATGGAGGCAGGCACAGTGCTCTGCACATGACATCTGTTCTGTTGTTGTGGAATGATTATTGAACTACATGAATATATTATATGAGTATGAACTTCTTAGCAGTGGTGACAAGATCTTGCTCACCTCAGTGACTACTGCATCTAGCACAGTAGTCTTAGGACCTCTGAATGAAGTAAAAACACAAATTTTAAATTAATGGATAACTTTATAGCAGCCACTGTATTTCTCAAGGAGTTAATTAACTATTCAAGGGAAACCTTATGATGGGAAGAAATGCAGAATGAAAACCAAAATTGAAAACAAAGTTGACCCAAAGATGTGCTCATTCACGATCGGGGGCAAGTTCTCATTTTAACAACATTATCAATTATACTTGGTGGGATTTTTTTTCCTAAAGAAACCTAGCAGAAATAAACATTGTGTGTATTATACCATGACCCACTCAGTATCAAGTGATTAAGTGTTTATAAAAGAAGTTTTCTTTTGCAATTCTAAAAAATCCTAGCCACACTACATGTGATATAAGAGAAGGAAGTAGGCCAAAAGTCACCAACTGTAGGGGACACACAACCCACATAAAGGTTCATTTGATTTAATTATTTTTTATTTTTTCAATCTTGAATTGGCTTTTACAAATTAATCTTGATTTCTGGCTTCCCTGAAAAGAAAAATCAGAAACTCTAGCAACTTTGAACCAAAGTTCCAGCCTGGCAACAGTAGGTCAGAGCTGAGTCAGAATTTACTGCCCTTTTAGAGGTAAGGAGGCAGCCAGAGCCTCTGAGAATGTGGATGGGCTGGGATTGGGAGAAAGGTATGGACTTCAGGTAGAAGGAATACTTCAATTATGGTCCATACTTTAATTTATAAACATATACAAACCCACGTAGACTCCAACATTCTCCTAGCCTTTTGTATCCATAGCAATCAATAAGTATATAGGTCTTTTAGCCACCAACATTTAACCCTACAAATGAAGAAACAGGAGTCTATAGAGGTTGAGTAATACTAGAATGGGTCTGTGGTGGTTAACAGACCCAAAGTTTGGGGGCAACAGAGGGAAATTACAGCATAGAGGGCACCTGTTATTCTGTCAGCCCCAAATTCTTTTTCTGCTCTCTGAAAAATAAATCATATTTTGCTTGGAGAACCCCCATTCCTCTTTATTCCATATGATCCTGATGACACAAAGTCCTCCTTGCTTCACGGTTGGCATGGGACCCAAGCCTGGCCACGCCCATCCACCTGGATCTATCAGAAAGAAAGTAAAATCCCTCCTCTAGGGTTTGCTGATAAGAAAAGATTTAAGTCTGAATGATGATATCTACACCTAATTTGAAACAGAATGATGTAATAAAAAGATGATAAGCTACATTTCTTTGGTAAGTTACTTAGCTATTCTGAGCCTCAGTTGCCACATCTGCAAACAGAAACAGCACTTCCTACCTCAAAGATCTGTTGTCTGGCTGTAAATAAATAATGTATGCAAAATGCCTGGCACACAGTAGGAGCTCATTAATGCTGGCACCTTTCTTTTTCCTTCCAAAAAATGTCAGATGGATGTAGCATTACTGTAATTAAAATGTAAGAAGTGCATTGGCAGACTTTCTTTACAACATATTGAGAACAGCTTTTTCAGTAGCTACCTTATGTGATTTCAGGGAATGGGAGAGGAAAAAGAAAATAAAATGCAGCTTGATTTCCTGGAACAATTCAAGCCATATCCCATGCCTGCCAAGTGTAGCCCATAAGTCTATGTCTGCATTCATCTATTATCTCACCTCTATATAGATAAAGTGGTTTTCCTTCCCTCTCACTAGCTATTGTATTTTTAAAATGGGAACTCTTTTGAAACCCTGGCAATCATTTAGCTGACGATTCAGCTAGTAAGGTAATAATAATATCAGGAGCAGCTGCATGACACTTCCTGCTTTTAAAGCATTTACAAATCTGAGCTAATTAACAAGAAGGATAACATGCCAGATTTTTATGGATTAATATTACAATTATACTTTGCTTGTTCAATAAAAATGCAATGAAATGTGGAAAAACAAGAACTAAATAAGCTGTCTCCTCAATGCATTCAAAAGCCATGTAGTTGAAATATAAAATAAAGTGAAAGATACACAGTGCTGTCAGGTTATGCTTCTGCAAAGTGGCTGAATGTTCCTTTAACAACATCTACAAGGATTTAGAAGGAGGTATGGTACCTCCTTCTAACTTAGTTTTAGGATCAACAAAGTGTATAGATGGTATTGATGGTTAGATGAAAACAATTTGTAAACCCACAACAAGGTTCTAACCCTTCAAATATACTTTCTACTTATCTCTAGACTTAAATACCTCAAAGAAACAAGAAAATCTTCTACTTCTGATTTATTCTTAAACCAAACATGAAAAAAAACAACTTACATTGTATAGCAAAATACCCCATTATTTCTATTATAATATTGTATTGGTCAGCTTTCCATCACTGTGACATAAGAAAATACATAAGAAAAACAACTTAGAGGAAGAAAATTTATTTTGGCTTATGATTTCAGAGATTTCTGTCCAAGGTCGGCTGGCTTCACTGTTTCCGAGCCTGTGGTGAAGCAGGACATTATGATAGAAGGGAATGGAGGAACAAAGCTGTTCAACTCATGGTAGCCAGGAAGTTGAGAAAGAGAGGAAGGTACTGGGGATGAGACACAAGTTTCCAGGGCACATTCTCAGGAACTCACCCCTTTCGCCTATGTTCACCTCCTACAGTTTCTACCATCTTCCAGTAGTCTATTAGCTATGAATCTATTAGTGAATTATTCCATTGAAAAGATTAAAGCCCTCATGATCCAATCACCTCCAAAAGGCCCCATTTCTGAACATTGCTGCATTGGGGAACATGCGTTCAATACGTGAGCCATTGGGGGACATTTCAAATCCAAACTGTAACTAATATGGAAGTATTTTTGAGGGCTGGGATTGTGGCTCAGTGGTAGCGTGCTTGCCTTGCATGTGTGGGGCACTGGATTCGGTCCTAAGCACACATGAATAAATAAAATAAAGGTATTGTGTCCTACAACTTAAAAAAAAAGAAAAAAGAAAGTATATTTGAGTCAGTACAGAGTCAGAAAGACTTGGGTTGGAATTTCAGCTCTGATATTCACTAGCTATGTAGTCATCACTTAAGTTACCTGATCTGGGGATGATAATACTTTCTTGGCAGGAATCCTAGGAGGGTCAAAGAAGACCCTGCCTTACATGATATTTGGGATAGGCAGGTGTTCATATTGGCTTGACACATCCTCTCTATCCATAATTCATCTTTCTCCCCCTACAGTCTAAAATTACCCCAATATTCATTCAGTTTGCAGGAAAACAGAGAATCAGAACGAATAAAAATGTTCTTTTCTATATAAGCATTATGCATTTTTAAATATATAATGACATTTTAAGAGGATTAAGAGTCAAAATAAAAGTTAATTTCAAAAATAAAAATCTGAATATGTGATCCCCCTTAAGACTTTAATTTTAACATTGTTTAAAGGAAGTAAATTGTTAATTGCAGAGACAACTAGCTTGAATTTAATCATTTTGCCCTCTGCTTTTTTGTAAATAAACAAGAAAAAAATAGTAAAAGTGACGTGACACGGTCAGATAGTGGAGGGATGTGTGGAGCACACATGCTTGAAGAGCCTGTAGACTGGCTTGCCTCTCCATGAGCAAAGAGGCCAGACCCCAGTGACTCGTACTACTTGAAAGGCTCAAAAGACTGATTGGCCTACCAGCCTGCCAAGTTGTTCTTTGCATCAAAAATTGTAACTGCCACCTGTCTCTAAAGCTCCCATCAGTATGATCTGTCCATTCTCTTGCTGTGAAAAGATAAGTCATAATATATGTAGGTTGATTGCTTTCTGGATCTGGAGTTAGAACAAGGAGACTCAGCTATGTTTCCAATGTAATGGCTTCATACAGGGGAAAAACCCCCCACCCCTGCTTTTCAGAGACTCCAAATGCGTATATACTGGGGGAACTTGAATTTTCCTTACAATTCAGTGATTCTCTATGCATTTTTAATTTTTTAAAAATTCCTCTGTGTGTTCATTTTGGTTGGTCTCTTTTTTGATCATTTATTCAACAAATATTTATTGAATGCTTGCTATGAAACTAATACTGATGTAGTGCGTAGGAATAAAGCAATAAAAAGAAAAAAAATCATCCTCCTACCATAGAAGTTATCAGAGCATACATGATTAGGCCAATGAGACAGAAAATATTAGAATCTTCCACCATATTAGAACAGCAACCTATAACACTCCAGCTTCCTTTTTCTTCAACATTGCTTGGAAAGGAACTGGCAGCATCTATCACTGTGAACTTAGATGTGCACATTCATTCAGGCCTAAATGTCCTTCCATTTCTTTACATTTACTTGACCATCTCTACACTGATGAAGTGGTCTTCCTACTTAACTCTGAAGATATACATATGTGTACACACACACACACACACACACGAAAGACAATCTGGGTTAGGAAAAAAAATATCTTTGTCCCTTTGAATTCCTGCTCCATTACTTCCTCGATTTGTGTCCCTTAGCAAGTTAATAATCACCCCCTTTTATTACTTAAAAACTTGCAAGTAATTTGTTAATGTATTTTTCAATTTTTAACATTCAAACATGGTCTTATTATTTTAGTAATTGTGCAAGGGTTTATACTATAATCTCTAATGCATATTCAAGGGCTATTATGCCACTTCTTGTATGGTGTAAGAACCTTACAATATTGTGCTGGCACGTCTTTCTTCCTAGATTTTACATTGTTGTCACACATTTTATTTGCATATATGTTATAAATCTCACATTATATTGGTATTATTTTTAAATGGCTAATATTCTTTTAAAGAGATTTAAGTGCTAAGAAAAAATCTTGCATATGTACCTATGTAGTTGTTATCCCTGATCTCCATTCTTCCATGTAGATCCATATTTCCATCTTATGTAATTTCCTTCTGCCTGATTAGATGTCCTCTAATATTTCTTGTTCTTTCAGATTTTGTATATCATATAAAAGTCTTTAGGTTGCCCTTATCTCCTGAAAAGTATTTTTACTAGGCATAGAATTTTAAGTTAGGTGATTTAGTTGCTTTTAGGTTTTCTTGCTTTCATTGTTCTCAACAAGAAATCTGATGTCATTCTTTGTCCCTACGTAGGTAACATGCCTTTTTTTTTCCCCTTTGGCAAAATTTCCTCTTTATTATTGGTTTTGAGTAATTTGATCATAATGGATCCTAGTATATTTTTTATTTATTTTCTTCTGCTTGGAGTTTCTTTAGTTTCTAGGATCTATGAGATTATAGTTTTCTTCTAATTTGGACATTCTTTTCAGGCATTATTTTTTCAGATATTTTCTATGATCCTTTACCCCTGCTTTTTAGAGACTCCTATTGCATACATACTGAGATGCTTGAAGTTCCCTTATGGATTCTCTGTTCAT
The DNA here is from genome assembly GCF_045843805.1 of Urocitellus parryii. Taxonomy (NCBI): domain Eukaryota; kingdom Metazoa; phylum Chordata; class Mammalia; order Rodentia; family Sciuridae; genus Urocitellus; species Urocitellus parryii. The sequence goes on along the minus strand of NC_135541.1, from coordinate 41,196,610 downwards.
TTTTATTTTTTTTTTATTTTTCTGTGTGTTCCTTTTTTTTGGGGGGGGGTCTCTTTTTGTTATGTATCCAAGTTTGCTGATCCTTTCTTCATCAATGTCTAACATGTCATCAATCTTGATAGTGTATTTTTCATCTCACACATTGTAGTTTTCATCCCCAGAAGTTGAATTTTATCCTTTTTGTATTTTCTGTGTCTCTATTAACTTATTGAACTTACACGATACAGTTGTAAAGAATGTTTTAATGTTCTGGTGTGGTGAGTGTAACAGCCATGTCAGTACTGGATGGATTTTAATTGATATTTTTTCCTAACTAAGGATTCCATCGAGGGAGGCATTGAGATGACTTGGAGTGTATCTGAATTCTACGCCCAGCTTTCCTTCTTTCCATCTATATTTTAAAGCCTACCATTGTAGGGTCCTGGATAGCAAAGCCTTCAGGTGACACTGTTCACACAGTATTGTGTATCATGCTCTAGGATACAACTAATTTGTTGTATCTAATTTGATACAACAAATTTCCAGTGTTGCCAGGGTCCTCATCCAGACCTGGTGTATAAATGTCAGTGAAAGGCACATCTCTCCTCCTCCTCCTCCTCCTCCTCCTCCTCCTCCTCCTCCTCCTCCCCCTCCTCCTCTCCCTCCTTCTCCTCCTTCCACCAGGGATTCAACCTAGGGGCACTGAACCACTGAGCAACAACATTTACAGGCTTTTTGAATATTTTATTTAGAGACGGAGGGTCTTGCTAAGTTGCTGAGGCTGGATTTGAACTTGCAATGCTTCCCAAGCTGCTACGATTACAGGCATGCAGCACTACACCCAGCTCTATTCTACATTTTTTTTTTTTTTACTATCTTGTCCATGTACAACAAATCCTAAATCTGCTCTAAATTAAATTCAACAGACACTTTAAAATACCTACTCTGTGCAGACATGGTGTTATCATGGGAGCTGGTCACTGGATAAGACCCTTGATAACAGAAGAGCACCCTCAGGTGGCCTGAGAATGGGCCCTCACAGTGTTCAGTTTTTGAGCACTGGGTTCTCATCTTTAAAAATCTTTCTCTCCATCTTCTTTCCATTACATTCATGGTTCAGCCCATCTTATGCTCTGAGAACAAACAAAAATGAGATGAGACAAATTAAGAATGATGTGGGAAATAAGCTCATTTTGCTGACTCATTCATTTCTTCAACATTTATTGAGCACTACTACACTCCTGATACCATGCTGAATGTTGGTAGTTTAAGGACTATCAGACAGTTTTTATCCTTCAAGTATTCATAACCCGGCGGGGTGGGGGGGATGAAGACAAATGAGTCAATGGGAATCCTTGGTGAAGTAAGTAAAGGAATGTGTAAGGGCAATGTCTAAGTTCTTGAAAAGCCATCAATTTTTGGCAGAAATGATGTTTATCCTCAAGAGCTTCTAACAATGGTGATTTATATGCAGTGAACACTTAGGGAAGAGTCAAAAAGGTCTGAATTCCTTGGGCTGTCCTTGGGCAATCATGTTAATTTTCTGAGCTTCAGTTTTTCATCTGTGAAATGTAACTGATGATATGGCCTTGCTTGCCTTACTGGGTTATTATAAGGATTAACCGTCATGAGAGTGATTTTTAAATTGTAAAGATCGCCATAAAAAACACAACCATAAGTTATATTAATATATTTTTGTTGCATTTTGAAATGTAAGTCTTTCTGCACTTCACACAAGTCAAGTTTTCCAGAAAGAGAGCGACAGAGAGATATTTAACCAGCCCAAAAGTGTCCTTCACCTTTGCCTCCTGAGGAGTTCACAAAGTAGGTCCGATCTGACTTTTTCATCTGACTAGAAAGATACTTGCTGGTATCCCCATTGCACACAGGAGAGAAGTGAGGCGTCAAAGAATCTGTCCTGGAACCCAAGCTCCTAGAAGTTCTGCCTGGGTGACTTTCCTAGATCTCTTTACATGTCAAAACATTTAAAACCAAAACTCCGCCTTAGGAGACCCAGTTCCTCTCATAGTCCCGCCTCCCTAGCTCGGGGCGAGGTTTCAACTCCGCCCCGTGACGCAACGACCTCGGCCCCGCCCCCTGCGCGCCACCTCTCGCGGTATCTCTCGGGAAGACTGACGGGGTCAGGTGCCATCATGGCTGCGGAAGAGGCTGATGTGGATATCGAAGGGGATGTGGTGGCTTCGGCGGCGGCGGCACCGTCAGGGTGAGGCGCAGAGACGGGGTCTCCCCGGGATGGGGCCGTTACAGATGCGAGGGGAGGACCGTGGATCCTTGGCTGCGGGTCTGGCAAGGGACAGGGAAACCGAAGATGGTGTGTTGGGCCAGAGTCTCCTCTGGTCCCGGAAGTCGAAGCGCGGGTTCCGCCCGCTAGCTTGCCCTGAGCCCAGCTGAATGGTATTTGAGCTCAGGTACTCAAGTGTCCGCATGGCTCTTTAACTTTTTTACAGAGATACTGTGAGGGAGCAGTCTTCTCTTAGCTTATTGCACTTGCTCCCACAATTCAGATGCCTTCTTGCATTCTCTTTGCCTCAGAATCTGCCCGTCAGTAACTAGAATGAGGGCACCTAGTAGACCGGACCTGAGCTCAGGGACTCATCTTCCATCGTTTGCTATCCTTGCGACCTTGGACGAGTCGTTTCGTTCCTTTTTCTACATAGGGGTAGTTGCATGAGTTAAAGGAAAGGGGTCAGATTTTAGAGTTCTGGACAGTTCTGGACTTTCCTTCTGCTTTGGCTGGATCTACCAGTAAGTAGCCTTGTGACCTTGGGCAAGACGCTTAACTTGTCTGAGCCTCAGACTGCTTATGTGTAAGTTGGGGGTCATGATGTATACCTCGTAAGGTCGTTGTGAAGATCAAATGAGTCCTCATCCTCGGGGATGGTTTACTTTAGTACCTATTCCTGCAGAACAGGATGCTATGGTTTGAAACAACCTCCTTTGCGCCTTTGCTTTCAAAGTAAGAAATGTGCCTCCTTTCAGTAATGGCCCAAGACACCATCTTCAGTTTCCCTGTCCCTTTCAAGTCTATACAAAATAGGAATCAGATCTATGTTCTAATTTGCATCGAGTTACGTTACATAGGCCATTTTTGACATGTGAAGTGGCAATTTCATGTGATTCCTCTTGATATCAGGGCTCAGAAGGAGAAAGTGCCACCTTGACCATGAGGCACTAAGATAGGGAGTTGCAAGTGTGAATTCTAAAGAACTATAAAAATGTGAGGAATATGGATCTTTATGCAGAGCATTCCGAAGCTATACAGATAAGTAGGAAGTCTTTCATAACAATTGTTCACATTTGTGTAGGCTTTAAATTTTAAGTACTTTTGAATGCTTGATTTAATTTATGTTTCATAACAAGTCAATGAAATAAGTGGACAGGGATACTTAATCTGCAGTCCATAAGGAAATGAGTTTGCCTTGGAAGATCATCTGAGGATTTTGGCTCTATGCCTCTTTCATGGTTTTATCTTAATTTTTCTGATTGTGTTTAATTTTTCTCCCTTTTCTCGTTTTCTTCCTTCCTGTTTTTTCAGCCTTAGGTGTAGTGGTGGCTCTTCAATCTATCTCATACAAGCAGAACTATAAAGATTATTGGCTCCTGATGGTCAGATTCATTGCTTTATGTGATTCCAAGGAGCCTTATTGACATTATGTTCTTGTAAATGGGGCTACAGTCATCTGGAATTAGTATAACTGGTGCCCCCTGAAGTGTGTAATTACAGCTGATAATAGCATTTGTGGAACTCTTGAAGATAAATTTAAAGCATACTGCATTTAACCATTTTCTGAGTGCTAGGTACCAAAATTAAAAGATGGCATTTTAGTTTTCCTTCTGTTCTTATCGTTCTTTCTTGTCTTCCTTTTCTTCTGCTTGTTCTTTAAATGACAATATTAAAAAGGGATTTGTCATAGGTCTTCTGCTTCTTCATAGTCACTGGTGATACCATCTCTCAAAACGTAATTTTTGTTAGATGCTCCATATGAAATTTTACCAGTATTCTTCCATGAAAGTTCCCTAACTTGAACCTAATACATGCTAATATCTCCCAAATCTGTCACTAACCCAAATCTTTCTCCTGAGCTTCAGAGTAATTTACTCAACTCTCTGAATCTGTCAGCACTTAGATGTCCCACAAGTACTTAAATCTCAACTTACAAACTTTCTCCACCAGACCTGCCTCTTTGATGTTCCCTAGTTTACTAAGTGGCACTGGCAGCCATCCATCCAGTCATATAAGACACAGATCTAAAACTTTAACTCTTTCTACTTTCCCATTCTATTAGTTGTTAAGGAACTGTTCATTCTGTTTACATATCCTTTCAAATGTATTTACTTCTGGTCACACTGTTTGTTCCTTAGGTATAAGTTGCTGCCACCTTTTTTTTTTTTTTGGTATTTTTATAATCATTTCTTTACTGGTCTTTGTCTCCTTGACCCCCTTTATTCTTTACTAAAGATAGTTTTTCTTACCAAATGTGAATATTATTCCCTTCAGTCTCCAATTGGTTTTGTGATGAATCTTCAGTTCCCTACTAGAGACCTGTGTGATTTGTGACCCACCTACTTTGTTCATTCAATCAAGTGTCAATTGGGCACCATGTACACGCCAGGCCTAGGTATATAGCTGTTGTAAAAACCAAGTCCCTCCTCATACAGAACTAATATTCCTGTTGGATAAGATAGACAATAAACGTTTTATAGTGATAGATGGAAAAAAGTGAAGAAAAGATGAATAGCTTGTCGGCTTTATCTCTTATACATAGGCAGGAAAACTGTAAGGTCTGAAACTATGAGATCTCAAACTAAGTATGAATACAGTGGAAAGACTAGGTTTGGAAAAGGGAGAAACAATAGAATTGTCAAGCAGACTGAATAAGGATTGTGAAAAAAGAATGGCAGATTCAGACTTTTGGTTTGGATAACCAGGGAGTGATGGTGCAGTTAACTGGGATAAAGAACAATGGAAGGGTAACAGATTTGGAAGAAAAAGTGATTTTAGACTTACACATGTTGATTTGTGGTATGTATGGAGATTTGGGCAGTGTTCATATGCATACACCAGAGCGGAGATATTGCTAATCCTTCCTATTAGAGAGTACTATGTGAAGAGATTTGTGCAGTGAACTTGAAATGATAATAGTCCCGACTCCCACACACTTTGTAGACCTAGTTATTTGAGCAAAGATTTCCTTTTGCTGATACAAGAGACAGAATCCTTTATTTAGCCTCTTCCAGATCAGAGTTGGTCCTTGAATTTAAACCTGGGGAAAAGTTTGGCCAGGGAAAAGTCATTACTAGAAAACTTGTAACTTCAAGTGTACAAAAGCAAAATATTAAATTTAATTATATCACAGTTTGTGGTCCTGAAAACTTAATGAGCCAGCCTTTTTACTTATGTAGTGTACTTTGTAACTTGTTAGTACAATGAAAGGAGTGAGAAAATTAATAAAGTTTTATTCCCTGATGGACATAGAAGTCCTCCAAATAACCCAAATTAATTTAAAAAAATTATATGAGTAGAACTAGGTGTGGTGGTACACTACTGTAATCCCATCGACTTTGGACTCTGAGGCAGGAGGATAGCAAGTTTGAGGCCAGCATCAGCAATTTAGTGAGACCCTGTCTTAGAAAATAAAAAGGACTGGGCATGTAGCTCGTGGTTAGGTATCTCTTGGTACAATCCCCATTACAAAAAAGAAAAGTGTATGGGATGTCATTAAAACTTCATTTAGTAATTCCTATTTTGATTTTTCCATCTAGTTTTGGTTTTTTTTCTTCATTTTGAGGTTGATGCTATAGATGGAAGTTTTTTATGGTTTAGATATAGTTAAAAGGTTTAATTACAAAGTTGAGTTCTTTTACACATATGGGTACATGAGTCAAAACTGAAGTGGTACTTCAAGGCCACAGAGTATATTGTGGTTGTTGCCTGGCAGTATTTTTTTCCTTATAGGCCAAGGAGGTACAGTAGGCATTTTTGCTATATTAAATCTTTTTAAGGGGAGAAAGAAACCTACAGCAGAGTCCCTGAGTATGAGCTATAGGCATTAACCAATACTTATCTCTTATAGCCATTTTCTTAATTATTACAGAAATGATGAAAATAAAGCATCACTTTTACAAGATCACTATCTGGACTCATCATGGAGAAATGAAAATGGCCTTATTGTAAGTATTGTATGAAACTGTTATCATTGCCCAGAGTGCCTCTTTCTTATTTTTAACAGAGGGCTAGTTTTCAGAAATAACATAGGTAATACATAAGAACTTTTTTCTTACTTTCATAATGGAAGAAACCTCATTTTTCTTTCAATTTTGAAAAATGTCCTATTGAGAAACAACTTTGGAGACAGTTGGATTTAGGTACAAATTCTTGACTCTGCCACTTCTCAGGTTTGTGAACCTTTGTTTCTTCAAGTAAACAGTGGGGATTAACCCTACTTTCATTTCTTTATTTATCAGTTATTTATTGAATATCTACTATATGCCAGACACTAGTCCAGGTTTGGGAATACAGCTATAATCAAGACAGATGTGGTCCTACTTTCAAAGAGTTTGTATTCATTCAATAGGAGAGAGAGGTGATAAGTAGGCAAACCATTTGTAGATTATGAAGGAAATAAAGTGCTGATGAGAATACCAGGGTGGGGAACCTCCTTGAGATAAATTGTCAATGAGGGAAGCTGGGGAGGTGATATTTTAAGCTAAAAATTAATAGGAAGAATGGGGAGATATGTGAAGAATTGAGAAAAGAATTCTAGGTAAAAGGAATAACAATTGCAGAAGCTCTGGTTGAAGGAAGGAGCCCTATACCATGTCTAGAATATAGTGGGAAAGAGAGGTGTGAAAGCAGGTAAGAACTCTTGTCATTTAGGGCTTGTGAGTTAAATTATGCTAAAGGGCTTACATTTTATTTTAAGAGAACTGAATCATCATTGAAACACTTTACATAGATTTTATACAGATGGGTAAGTTCATTTTGATACAGTTAATTTAGGGTATAGATTCTATTCAAATGTGTAAGTTCATTTTGATACAATTAATTAGGGATGCTAGGGTAAAGATTAGATTGGAGGGGAAGCAAGAGTGGAATCAAAGGGACCAGTTAGGAAACATTTGAAGTAATCTAAGTAAGATTTATGATGGTGGCTTGTCCCTAGTGGTAGCAAAAGAGAGAGACATTAACAGATTTGAATTATATTTTGGAGGTAGAGCTGGTTGGCAGATTGAATATGGAGACTGGGGAAAAGAAAGAATCCAATAATTACTGGGTTTTTAGATGGAGGAACTTAGTGACTAGTAATGCCTTTTACGATGTTGGAAAAGCAACAGAAGAAGCAGTTGGAGATATGTAATGGTAAGTTTCATTTTGAATATGTTAAATTTGAAAAGCCAATTATATCCAAGATGAAATCTTGAGTGAACAGTTGGATGTAAGCTTGGAGAACATATATGAGCTGATAATTTATAACTTTGGAGTTGAAAATATGCATGATCATCCACAGAGAGATTGTGGCTGAGGGGAAAAAAAGAATTGTAAGTTTTGGAAATTTGTTAAGTGTCTAGAAAGATATCTGATGCCTAATAACTCCTCATATATAATATCCATTATTATCTCATTGTGGGGAGGAACATGAGCCTTGGAATTTGACAGTGCTGGTTTAAGGACTCTTTCTTCCACCTAAAATGCTGCAGTGCTATCAGTGAGCATGAAGTTTTATCTCATAGTTTTTGTGAGAATCAAAGATGTCTGCACTCAATACATAGTAGCTGTTATTATTTGTAATTATAATATTATATATTTTTGTTTACTAAAACATGAAAAATATTTCCAAAACATAATAAAAATATGTGTTCTTACTCCTTTTTTTTTTTTTTTAATAGCCTTGGACTCTTGATAGCACCATCAGTGAAGAGAACAGAGCTGTCATTGAGAAAATGTTGTTGGAAGAAGAGTATCCTTTAGTGATTATAGGGGCATTTATGGTTTCAGTTTTAAAAAATCAATGTAAAAATGATGAGAGTACTCTAGTTCCTAGATGGGTATTACTTGGTTACAGACAGCTATCATGTAATACAATATTTTCTATCTATGAGAAAGCATTTATTTTATTCTTCAAGTTCTGTTTTATTGCTTAGTCTGAGATCCAACTTAATATTTTTTAGAATTTTGTTGTCAGCCAACACTTAGGTGATATGTGAGTACTGAATTGAAACTATAGAATATTTAAGTCAGTCATAACCTTAAAGCCAATTTCCATTTTCAGAGTTAAAACTTAAAAGAGGTTCATTTTTCTAAGGATTCAAAATTATAGTATGTAAAAGTTCTTTTCACTTTTTACTCTATAATTTGCAGGTGTTTTGTGGGAAGAATCCTAAGTACAAAACATAAAGCAAATACTGTAGAATGAATATTTTATCCCCAGAATTGTGGCTACTTATCTATGTTTCAGCCTCAGCCACTAGTCTCTTGTCCTCATTTTAAAAAATTTTTAATTTGTTATATATGACAGCAGAATGCATTACAATTCATATTACACATAAAGAGCACAATTTTTCGTATCTCTGCTTGTATGCAAAGTAGAGTCACATCATTCATGTCTTCATACATGTACTTAGGGTAATGATGTCCACCTCATTCCACCTTCTTTCCTATCCCCTATCTCCTCCCTTCTCTTCCCTCCGCTTTGTCCTAATCCTCCCATGCCCACCTCCCAACCACATTATGAATCAGCATCCTTAAATCAGAGAAAACATTCGGCTTTTGATTTTTTTGGATAGGTTAACTTCACTTAGCATTATATTCTCCAACTCTATCCATTTACTATAAATGCCATGATTTTATTCTCTTTTAATGATGAATAATATTTCATTTTGTATATACGTCACATATTCTTTATCCATTCATTTACTGAAGAGCATCTAGATTGGTCCCACAGTTTAGCTATTGTGAATTGTGCTGCAATAATCATTGATGTGGCTGTGTCCCTACAGTATGCTGTTTTTAAGTCCTTTGGGTATAGACTGAAGAGTGAGATAGCTGGGTCAAATGGTAGTTCCATTCCCAGTTTTCCAAGGTTTCTCCATGCTGTTGTCCATATTGGCTGCACCAATTTGCAGTCCCACCAGCAATGTATGAGTGTGCCTTTTTCCCCACATCCTCACCAACACTTAACGGTTGTTTGTATTTTTAATAGCTGCCATTCTGACTGGAGTGAGATGAAATCTTAGAGTAGTTTTGTTTTGCATTTCTCTAATTGCTAGAGATGTTGAACATTTTTTTTTTAATATATTTGTTGATTAATTTTATATCTTCTTCTGAGAAGTGTCTGTTCAGTTCCTTAGCCCATTAATTGGTTGGGTTTTTTTTTTTTTTTTTTTTTTTTTTTTGGTGTTGAGATTTTTGAGTTTTTTATATATCCTAGAGATTTGTGCTCTATCTGATGTGCATGTGGTAAAGATTTGTTCCAAAATGTAGGTACTCTGTTTGCCTCAGTGATTGTTTCTTTGCTGAGAAGAACCTTTTAATTTGAATCCATCCCATTTATGGATTCTTGATTTTAATTCTTACTCTATTGGAGTCTTATTAAGGACGTCTGAGCCTAATCCATCATGATGGAGATTTGGGCCTACCTTTTCTTCTAATAGATGCAGTGTCTCTGATTTAATTCCTAGGTCTTTGATTCACTTTAAGTTGAGTTTTGTGCATGGTGAGAGATAGGGATTTAATTTCATTTTGTTGCATATGGATTTCCAGTTTTCCCAGCACCATTTGTTGAAGAGGCTACCTTTTCTCCAATGAACATTTTTGCACCTTTGTCTGATATAAGATAACGGTAATTATATGGGTTAGTCTCTGTGTCCTCTATTCTGTACCATTGGTCTACAAGTCTGTTTTGGTGCTAATACCATGCTGTTTTTGTTATGTTCCTCTGTAGTATAGGTTAAGGTCTGGTATAGTGATGCCACCTGCTTCACTCTTCTTGTTAAGGATTGCTTTAGCTTTTCTGGGTCTCTTATTTTTCCAGATGAACTTCATGACTATTTTTTCTATTTCTATGAAGAATGACATTGGGATTTTGATCTAATTGCATTAAGTATGTATAGTGCTTTTGGTAGTATGGTCAGTTTGACAGTATTAATTTTTCCTATCCAAGAGCAAGAGAAACTCTTTCCATCTTATAAGGTCTTCTTTAATTTCTTTCTTTAACATTCTGTAGTTTTCATTGTATTCTTTCACATTCTGTAGTTTTCATTGTAGAGTTCTTTCATTAAGTTGATTCCCAAGTGTGTGTGTGTGTGTGTGTGTGTATTTTTTTTTTTTTTTTTTTTTTTTGAGGCTATTGTAAATGGGGTAGTTTTCCTCATTTCCCTTTCAGAGGATTTGTCACTGATACACAGAAATGCCTTTGATTTATTGTCCTCATTTTTTCGTGTGTGTGTGATATTGGTTATTTAACTTCTTTGAGACTCAGTTTTCTTATATGTTAAATGGAAAGGTTGAACAAAATGATTTCTGATATGACTTATAAAGATGATTAAAAGTCTAATAAATTATGGTTTATTTTTAATTCATCCCAATTATTGCTGTGTTGATTTTAATTATCAAAGGTTAGCTTCTTATAGACTTTCTTATTTTCTAACATTTCCCAAACATTGCAGTTATAGCCTAAATAATTGCTATTCAATGAGAAGCACATATAGTTTAATATTTCCCTAGTTATTTAAAACAGATAAAATTATTTTGATAATATATCATTTATATATATAATTCTAATGATATATCATTTAAAATATTTTTCGTAAACATTATTAATGAAATGTTTTACATTCTTTGTTTCATATTCAATCTTTGGAACCCTGTGTTTTCTATCTTTAGAAAACATTTCAGTTTGTGCCAGTTATGGAGTTTAAGTGCTCAAGAGTCGCATATGGCTAGTAGCCACTATATTAAACAGTAGAATTCTAGGTTAATGAACACTACTTTCTGAAGTAGTTACTTAAGAAATGGTAACAGAAATTTTAATGAGAGGAGAATTATATGTAAGCATTTAGAAGACAGGGATAATGTCTGCTTATATTTTTTGTCCTCAACTCAATAGTACCTAACATAATACCTGGTGCAGTGTGTAGTCAATAAATATTTGTTAAGTAAATAGTAGTTTGGATTAATGACAGTATTGCAATAGGCTAGTTTCAAGAACTTGAGAGAGGGAGATCCTTTGTAGATTTGATCTCAGTGTTCTTTTCATTAGGGTAGAGGGGAATGCTGAACTATTCTCTGTTATCTTTAGAAATATGGAAACAATATTCTCAAATTACTGTAGACAACCAATCTAATTCATCTATTATACTCCCCGTATATTTTAGAAAAGAAGTTTTAAACAGTAAGGCTATTTCTTCTCACTTCTAATAGAGAAGATAAGAGAAATTAGCATTTACGTAGCACATTTTGTGCAGGCATTGTGTGATATTACATATAATTTATACATGTAACAACACTGAGGTATGATATTTTTACCATAATTTTTGCGGACCTAGAAGAGGCTTTCAGAATTGGTTTTGCCAATTTCAAGTTTTCCAAGTCAAACAAAGTATGACTTTCATGAGTCTATAAATGCCAATTTTATATGTCACACAAAAGTTTTATGAGATTAATCTTATTTTAAAAGTGTCCTTAATAATCATACAGGTATTATTTATCTAAAAAATCACTTCCAGGAAAATTCTGGCTTGATAAAAAGGAAGATAATAAAAAACAAACGAACAGGTAAAATCAATTTAAACTGTTAAACATACAAATGCATTTTTAGAAATTTCTTCTCAAGCTTCCTTATTTTTTTTTTCATGTGGTGCAGTCTGCAGAAAACAGCAAAAATCATGTATGTACTTCTGTTTTATATTTTTAAAACCTTTCTGATCATTTAAAATTATGGAATATTTTTCAAAAATTATAGTTATCTTGAGGAAAAGCCCTCTTGATGAAAAAACAAAATAAATATAAAAACAGAGTTTCTAGTACAGATGTAAGAATGCCATAAGTATGTTGATATTTATTAGCTAGAATTTCTTTTGTGACCCATAGAGGCAATTCATCAAATTATGGGAAAGATAGATTCATAGAGATTTATGGGTAAATTTTAAGAAACCTATTACCTAATACATTGTATATTAACTTGAATTCTATTGCTGTGTTAACTAATTTTCAGCAGAAATCTAATTGGATTTATGGCTTTCAAGCATTATCTAGAAACTTTATCTTACAAATATTTTTTCCCAATAATTGGAAAATATTGATTTAGCATTTATAAACTTGTAAGTAAAAAAATTATTTAGCATTATAAACTTGTAAGTATATAGTTGGTTAAAATATGGATTGATTACTAGGCCCAGTAGCACAGGCCTATAATCCTACACAACTTCGGAGGCTGAGGTAGGAGGAGTGAAAGTTCAAGGCCAGTCTCAGCAATTTGGTGAGACCCTCAGCTTAGTGAGACCCTATCTCAAAATTTAAACAAACAAACAAAATAAATAAATAAAAGACTGTAATGCAGCTCAGTGGTAAAATACCCCTGTATTCAATCCCCAGTATAAAAATAAAGATGGATTTATATAATTTACATAGTGGTAATTGTGCAAGAACCTGACCACTGAGCAGCCTTTGATGTTTGTATTTTGTGGAGTGAACAATAACAATGTGAAATTAATAGAAAGATCAATGACTTGAGTGAATTAGCTTCATCAGCATTTTATTTTTAATTTACTAAAATGATTTTAAAAGCAGTAAGTGTAATGCCATGGTTTTGCAACTTCTTTTCTGACTCAGTATTTATATGGATTTACCCAGTAATTAAATCAGAGATATTTCTGGAATCATTATAAATTCTTAGATACCTTTAGGATTGGGGAATGTATTAACACCTGCTGCTTTGTATTCATTCTAAGAGGGCTGTTTTGTTGGTTATTACATTGACTTCCTTTGATGTCTTTAGTTTTATCCTCACTCAAACCTGGGGATTATATCTTTTGGGGTTTGTATCATCCATAGTAGAGATACATGACAGGGTAAATCTCTCCCCCTAGTTAGAGGCTGTAGCCTTCTTTTTTTTGTTTTATTTTTTAATTCTTTGATTCGTTTTAGCCCATGGCTATCTATAATCTTTAGCTGCATACATAAGGAATGTTCCATTTCAGAAATTTTTTTGCAATTCCTCTTTTTCCCCTCAGGGTACACTCTCCTACAAAACCAGCCAGTTACTCAGTAAAGTGGACGATAGAAGAAAAAGAGCTGTTTGAACAAGGGCTGGTAAATAGAGCAATTTTTAATTTATAGTAAAAATGATTCTAAAAGCAAATACTGATAGAGTTATAAGATTAAACCGTAGAGACCAGAGCTTTTAATTAAATTTATTTAACAACTTGAGTTTTTCTGTAGTTAGAGTAATGGTGTTTATAGTGTAGTACAAGAGAATTCCTTTTAACTAAGGTACTAAAATAGATTTGAATCAGTACTTTGATATAAACATTTTTGGGGTATTAGTAAAATCCAAGAAATTGTGCTGTTATCTGTATACATGACACCAACTCTCTGGATTAAAAGGTAAAATATTTAGTTGTCTAAAACTTTGTGTTAAGCTGGGTGATCAGCTGAGTTGTTTTTTAATAAACTGTTTGCCACTATGTACACAGGCAAATGTTTTATGCATAGATATGAAGACCAGAATAATTTCATACAAAATAAATTCATACAAAACATTCTTTTGTATGAATGTTTCACTGAAATCTATTTAAAAATGCATAGATTATATAATGGGGAAAAGATGTATGCTCATTTCTGAAAATATTCCTTAATATGAAGAAATTTTTAACAAAAATGTTCAGGAAATTTGTCTTTAACAAGAGTAGATTATATATTTTCTTTTAAGATACTTGTTACTCTGTATTTTATAAATTACTTTAGAAATTATATATATATAATATTTGTGTAATTATTTAAGATTTGTAAATGCAATTTGAAATATTTACATTTCTATAGATGATGAGAAATAAAATGTTTTTGCTTTTCTAGTTAAAACCATGGTATCTATAAATTCTGTAAATACTAAACGATATTGAGGGTTTTTTCCCTGTACTGGTGATTTTTTTCCTATATTGGTATTTCAGTCCGTTGCATCATAGTCTAATTTTAATTAACCAGTAATTTATTTTAGTCTGCTGACAGCTTTTATGTTTTGTCCCTTATAAAGATCAGATATACATATGTGTGAAATAGTTTGTTTTCAACCATTTTTTGGTTGATAATTGTTGACATTGTTGGTAGTTATGGGAATGCATTTGTGTGCTCAAAAGTCAAAAGTAATCTAGTTATAGGGTGTTAAGTCTCCCTTTCAATTCTGAAGTAATCAGTGTCGTCATCTTTGTATATCCTTCCTAAGATATTTTGTCCATTTATAAGCAAATATGTATTTACTTATATAGAGATATGTAGAAATCTACCTATCTGCATTAAGAGATATTTGAATTAGAATGCTTTCATAAACAAAAAACAGAGTTTGCATATATACTGAATTCTCTCAGGCATACAAGAAGGGAATTATGTGATACTGAACAACTAAGGAAGGTTTTTTCTTATTTTCCTTTGGCAGTGGACTGTCCCTTTATTTTGAAATTGGTGCATGTTTTCCTTGCTACTCTCATTAGTATCTTTTCTCCAGTGTTCATGTTGTCCAAATTTCTGATGTCCCCAGTGATATACTTTTATCTAGATCTCTAGATCTACTATTCTGTGCTATCAAGTTATTTAACTGCTTTTACTACCCACTCACACAAAAAAAAGAGAACTAATTCTTCAGTAAGTTAGTCTCAACTAGGTGCTGATCTCTTTTTCTTTTATTGTACTGGGGATTGAACCCAGGGGCACTTTACCACCTTAGCCCTTTTTAGGTTTTTATTTTAAGACAGGATCTCACTTGGTTGCTTAGGGTCTTGCTAAATTGTTAAGACTGACCTAGAACTTGTGCTCCTCCTGCTTCATCCTGAGTTGCTGTGATTACAGGCTTATGCCAGTGCTCCTTGTTAAGTGCTGATCTTTAGTAATTAATTCATACTTACTAACAATTTTCTCAGAAGTACTTTCAGTTTTAAGAAATTGTCCATGTCAGATTTTCTAATGAATATCAGAAATAAGTGTATAAGTTAAGGTTTGTCATTCAGGTCAGATCTTTGAAGATGATTTGTTATTGTTTGTTACTGATAAGACGTGACTGTTTGACCTGTGGATCTGCCTCTCTACCTCCCTGAGTTTTGGGTGGTTTTTCTTTTTTGTGTTTGTTTGTTCTTATAAGAATTCTAAAAAATTGAAATGGTTGAGCTACTTTGAGAAGTAGAACGTATTCAGTGTGGTGATATTATAAAGACGATTTACATATTAAATGAGAATTATACTTGATACCTAAAAATCCCTTTTGTATAAAATTGTATGTGTTCCTTTCTGTACTTCAAAACATGGGAGCTCCCTCCGGTTCCCAGTTTTTTTTTCCCCACAGCTTCAGTGTTAGCAGGTGCACAGCCTTGACACTAAGAGGGAGGCATTAGATACAGGTATAATTCATTCGTGATTCAAACTTGTAAGTCATTGCACTGATACTTGTATAGAGTAAAAGTGTCTGTGTGGGGCACAATGGATGTTCTGAAAATTTTGTGATTAGTGCAAAACATGTTAAATGTCCAATGTTCACCTACCTCCTTTTTGAGCACTTACTTATTTTTAAAAGATATCTTGTAGATTTTGGAACATCGTAGTGTGCAGTATGAATGTATACAGTTAGGTAACACAAGTGGTGGATCTTCATATATATTATTATTTTCTATGATTTTTAAAATTATTTTGGATTGTTTTCAGAAGTCCAGGTTCAAGGGAGAGCTTTTAGATTTGAAAGAGCACAGTCTATAGGGAGGATTTCATTGTTTGGTTTAGTCTATAGATAAAGATAGTTTTAATTGTTTTTCAAATTTGCCATTGCTTAAAATATTAATAAGTAAGCTAATCAAAAGCAATTTTTTTCCATTTTGATAACGCAGGCTAAATTTGGTCGAAGGTGGACCAAAATTGCAAAGCTGATTGGAAGTCGCAGTGTTTTACAAGTGAAGAGTTATGCCAGACAATACTTTAAAAATAAGGTAAGCAGAACAAAATTAGTAACCAGAAATATATAAGTATTAGTGTCTTATTGTTTAAAGTTTTATATTAAAAGTATTTTAACCTCATAAAACACTATGCATGTTTGACTTTAAACACGTTAGAGCATATCTTTAGTTTTTTAACTGTTGCTATTAAATAGTATTTATATACTATACTACCTAATTTTCTATAGTTTAAGGGTAAATATTAACTACCCCAAAACAT
This sequence comes from Urocitellus parryii, assembly GCF_045843805.1. Classification (NCBI taxonomy): domain Eukaryota; kingdom Metazoa; phylum Chordata; class Mammalia; order Rodentia; family Sciuridae; genus Urocitellus; species Urocitellus parryii. The sequence goes on along the minus strand of NC_135541.1, from coordinate 41,180,202 downwards.
TCTAGAAGGCAAGGATTATTCCTAAGAGAGGCTTAGAGGTCTTGTGTTCCTCTAAACAATATCTCTTCTTTTTTAAGTATTTGCATTATAAAGACTTTTATCTATTATTACAGCTTAGAGGACATAAATGCTAACATGATTCTGGAATCTATTTAATAGTAACGAGGTTTTTATAAATTTTGTGGAGAACTTTCTGAAAACTTTAATAAGTAATATTCAGAAAGACATAGTTATATAATTCCTTAATCTTTCAAGTAATTTGTGCTATATTCAGCTGTGTAATGTTGATATTTAGAACTTTTTAACATATTTTGCTTGAGCTCTAAATATGCAAGTATATAAAATTTGGAAATGTCCTGAGTGAAATTTGGTGTTTTAATGTAACTAATGTGTTCTAACTTGATACAATATTTGTCTTGGTGTTAGCTGGGAATAGGTGGTAAGTAATGGAAGGTATTCATTGTATAGTAATTAGCTGCTACTTCTTTCAAACTAACAAAAGCAACTTGAAGTAGTTTATCAAGGTTGAGGTAATAAGGAACAGAAAAATAGCTTCACCTGATTATTCTTATACCATGCTTCTTACATTAGAATATGTGGAATAAGTTGGAGTATCAGTTGTACTTATAAATGTGGGGTGGAAGGATACATTTATATTATAACAGACATTAGAATTTTATGAACTTTAATGCAAAATTTCATCCAGAATTTTGAGATTAAAAACAGGAGGCTGAGGGCTGGGAATCTAGCTCATTCAGTAAAGTTCTTCCTAGCATTCATGAGGCCCCATGTTTGATTCCCAGAATTGCAAAACAAACAGAAAACCTTAAAATGTAGTAGGCTGCAAATAAATAAGAAGATTTTTAATGGTATTTGAGGCTATATGTCCAAATCTCCTCCTCCCCCTGGTACCCTTTTGTTCTTTACATGATCCTGGGATTCTTTTGTGACAATGGAGCTATTATCTCTTACTTAGAGCTACCATATCTCTTGGATGTGTCAGTCATTTACAGGATTTTCCAAAAATATTATATATAAAAACTTTCATTTCAATTCATATTTACTCATTGACTTTCATCTTTTTCTTACATTATCAGGTATTATCAGGAGTGGAAGATAATACCATGGCTTAACATTATAAACTCTGTAATATTGAAGCTGCATTAAGTTAACCTGCAAAAAAATAGTTTCTATAGTTGAATGAAAGATGGATTGAACTTACTGAATGTAAATATGTGACATAAATTCCCAAGTAGAGGATTATTTTAGCATCATAAGAAATGATCAGCTGTGTTTGTCATTTTGAAAAGTAGACTTTTATAAATATTTTTAATATCTTATAGAACACCTTAACGTGAAAGTTGTTGGTTTAGTCTCTGGTTAGTTCAAGCCTATTTTAAACTTAATACTGAAAATAAATACATGGTAGTTCTATATAGATCATTATTATTTTAAAAGTACCAAATCATGAGTCATATATGGGAATTTAAAATGTTGATCTTTTACATTTAAAAAGCAGTTTTAAACACATTAAGGAGAAGCACAGTGAAGGTCTAATGTACCATTATATCTTATTTATTGTCAGTTGATTAAATTTTAAAACCTTAATATTATGGGTGTCTTATTCTGATTTTTAATAAGGTAAAATGGAGTCCAGAGAAAGAAACACCAAATCAGAAGAGCAACAGTGATCATCAGGTTAAAAATGAAGATAAAGGGACAAAGGCATGGACACCATCATGTTTAAGGGGACGTGCTGATCCCAACCTAAATGCTGTAAAAATTGAAAAGTTGTCTGATGATGAAGAAGTAGACATCACAGATGAGGTGGATGAGTGGGCTTCTCAGACATCACATAAGAATTGTAGCAGTGGTCTCTTGTTAGACATTCCTAATAGTAAAACACATGAATCCAGTCAAGAAATCAGAAGCCAGGAAATTCTCTTTTGCAGATCTTCCAGGGAATATCTTCAGAATATAAAACAAGATGAGATGAAAACACTTTCAAGCTCAGAAATTACATCATGGACCAAAAAACAGAGCAACAATGAAAATGACTCAGCTGAAGTCAATGATCAGAAATGCAATAAACTGATTAAAAATGGTGACAAGCAAGGTGGAAATGGAATAGATGACTCCAGGCAGTGTCCTTCTCCAGAGCCTTGTGAAATTCAGAAAGATTTTAGTGATAATGAAATGCTTTTTCATTCTTCCTGCCAAATGGTGGAGGAAAGCCATGAGGAAGAAGATCTTAAGCCACCAGAACAAGAAGTAGAAATAGATAGAAATATTATTCAGGAAGAAGAAAAACAAGCAATTCCTGAGTTTTTTGAGGGACGCCAAGCTAAAACACCAGAACGCTATTTGAAAATTAGAAATTACATTTTGGATCAGTGGTAAGAATAACATTTTGGATGCTGCTTGAAAACCTGATATTCTGTGGAGTATTTTAACTAGACCTATGTAGAATTTAAAATTTTGCTAGTGATCCAAAGAGCTTTCACATGTATTATCATTTCAGGAGGAAAGATTAAACATTTCTCATAGTGATCTTTTTTTAAAAGCATTGCTAAACATTGTAACCTATGGCTCTCATAATCCATCTGTTCTTCAGAGTGTTGGAGCCTGGAAAGAAAAGGTCTGATGATTCCTTTAAGAAGCAACTTCTTGGGACAGTGTTGGGAAGATGTACACAGAGAATTTCTTTTCAGAAATTTTATGTACCTTAAGTATAAAGAAGGAAAACTTAGGTGACAGAGGAATACACTGTAGTTAAATGTAGCTAGATTGCATAAATAGTTTTCCTAAATAGCTGTCTTAAATGTTTTCAGTTTGAACTTGTTGCATAATAAGGTATTTCTTATCATCTACCTTCATCAGGATACAGGAATTTTCTAATGTATGGAGTTACCTTCTAAATTGTCAGTATATTTTAATTAATATGGAATAGGAAACAAGACAAAATACTTCTCATCTTATTAGCCTAAATACTCAAAAATATTTTGAATTTTTTGTTTGTAGCTTATCAGTTAAGTCATCACTAAATATTCAGTTTGCTGTTATTGTTTCAAGAATATTGAATTGTATATGGCCAACTTTACAGAGCGCTTCCAGGTGATGGGCCCTTGGGTGAGGATTCAGCAGGGTCCCTTGTTTTTCTCTTTCACTTTATCAGGTCTTTCTATCCTGTTTCAGTAACTTTCTGCTATATCCTGGGGATGTTATCAAAGGAAACAAATAATTTGTTGAATCAGATGTCTTCATTTTATACAGACAGTATTACATTATTTGGCTTGCAAAGAGAGCCATATTCCAACAGGAGGATTTGTTCTTGTTCTTGCCTCATGATCATTTCAATTGGTTAAAGTGCTAAAAGTACAACTTCTGGCTAGTGTTGCTATCATAGTAAAGAATATTGAGGAGGAACAACTCCTAGCATTTACATGGTGTTTTGCAGTTTACAGAAAGCTTTCCTTTATTTCATTTGACTTGTCACCGTAATACTGTGAAAAAGACAGATGGTATAATCTTACGTGATAAGAATAATTCTGAGATCAGGTGACCATTAGAGGCCTGTCTTTGATTACACAACCAGCCAGTGACTATGAAAGATGTTAGTCCAAGTCTTTTTGTTATTCTACATTACCTAATTGACACTATTTTTTAAAAGTATATTTACTTATTTGATGATTCATTTATTTCCTTCCTTCCTTCCTTCCTTCCTTCCTTCCTTCCTTCCTTTCCTTTCCTTTCCTTTCCTTTCCTTTCCTTCCTTCCTCCCTTCCCTCTCTCCCTCCCTCTCTCCCTCCCTCCCTCTCTCCCTCCCTCCCTCCCTCCCCAGGGCCTTAAGCATGCTAGGCAAGCACTCTACCAACATTCCCAGCCCTTTTTGATTTATTTTTGCAGTGCTAGGGATTGTGCCCCAAAGCTTTGTACATGCCAAGCAAACTTTCTATCACTGGGCTACATTTCTGCCCTTACGTTTTAAAAGACCAATGGAATGAGATTTCTATTGGTCTTTACTTTTATTTTTGGAAATAAGAAGATGGGTAGCCAAAATTGAAGGACTTCAGAACAATAAGTACTTCTGAAATGTCTATATGAGCCAGGCCTGTTGACACACCCCTGTAATCCCACTGGCTCAGGAGGCTGAGGCAGGATAATTGCAAGTTCAAAGCCAGTCTCAGCAACAGCGATGCTCTGTCTCCAAATAAAATACAAAATAAGGCTGGGCATGTGGCTCAGTAGCTGGGTGTCTCTCCCTGAGTTCATTCCCCTGTACCAAAATAAATAAATAAATAAAATGTTTATAAGAAGATCATCAATATATACTTAATATTTGTTTAATCAAATTGTTGCTTTGCATTTTGGATTCCATATGAGGCAGAATAATTTACATAGATATATAAATGATATGGCAGTAGTTTACTAAGTCATTTATCTTAGTTCTTGAAACCAATTTGGTTTTGCTATTTAAATATGATAATTTAACAGAACAGTGTGAAAGCAAAAAGGAATGTTTTCAACAGAACTGAAATTTTGGTTAGGGACTGGAGGTGGTACTAAAAAATAAAAAAAGAAGAAAGGAAGACTTAAAAGTTTTCAAAATAAAAAGAAGTCTGCTAAATTTGTTTTTAGATAAATCCTTTCCATAAAAGTAGATGTAACTGACTCCCTGGTTAGAGGAATGTTTTTATTAAAACAATAATCTATACAGTTAACTGAATTTCTACCAAATGTCAGGCATTATATTTAAGCTATCCGCAATCCTCTTGACAATTTTGTCCTCGTTTTGCAGATGAGAAAAGTTAGGTTCACAGAGGATAAGGAATTTGTTCTAGATCACACTAGGTGAAGATGATTTCAGAGTCTGGAGTCTTGACTCACTGTTTCTACAGTTCCAACTCAGGGCCTTGACCACTCTGTCTTAGATCTTGCTTTCCTCCAGATCTTGGAGAGTCTTGCTTTCTCATCTCAATTCAGGTCTGCGCAGGAAAATGAGAGGCTTCTGACCACCCTAATATATCTTCTTATTCTTCATTCTTTTATTTTGTGTTTTATTTACTTTATAGAGCTTACTCAAATAAATACACATTTAAAAACTATGAAGTTCAGGAAAGGGAGTTTGGAGTTTTGGGAGTGTCTTGATTCTTTGGAATCCCCTATAATATCTATTTCTGTTTCCACTGAGAGTAAGAACTTAATATTTATTAGATTCATTATTAAAATGAATATAAAAATGTAAATATTTGTAAGATAGCTAATAGTTAAGAGACATCTGACCTAAGTAATATGTTTAAAAATTAGAAAAAGTGTAGAGGAAGATAGAACTCAGGAGTAGAATGTTTGCCTATCCTGTGTGGAAGCCTTCGGTTCATTCTCTGGCACTAAAAAAAAAATTGAAAAGTTTAATGCTAAATCTTTTTTAATATATTGTCAAAGTGCTCTTTTTTTCAAAGATTTATACTTGAATTTGGATCAATACATAAATAACCTTCTAACTTAAAGATCCTGGGATAACTGGAATATTGACTTTTTTATTGGTAAAAGAATAGTACTTGTAAAACACAGTACAGGTACCTGTAAATTATTGCATCACTTAAAGATGTTTAAAGATTTTAGAAAAAAGTACACTTGGGTTATGTATTATATTTGCTATACACTTTATACAGTGAAATGGGTAAAATTTTAAAATATTTCATATAAGTTTTTCCCAGAATTTTTTTTTATGTTTTTATTTATCCAAAATAATTGTATTTCCATCTCTTAATTAGGGAGATATGCAAACCGAAATACTTAAATAAGACCTCAGTACGTCCTGGCCTGAAGAACTGTGGGGATGTTAATTGTATTGGACGGATTCATACATACCTCGAGTTGATAGGAGCAATCAATTTTGGATGTGGTAAAAATAAAAATCCAACATCTTTTACTCAATATTTTGTATCCTTATAGCACCCATTAATTTCTATTACTATTAGAATTTAAGTAAATTTAAGTATATAGAATTCAAGGAGGTAACCATTATGGAATAAATGTATAATTATGATTTTGCTGTAAATCAAATTTTTGTTGATTAAACTGTTTCTTTTTGATCTACAATGAAAACTGAAGGTATAGTTTTTAAAGGAAAAATAATCTAATAGAAATAGTATAGTTCTTTGTAAGGCAAAAGTAAATAATTTTATGAAAACTCTATTAATGGCCCATTAAATTTATGCATACAGATTGAGGCCAACATGGTGCTTAAAAAGTTAAAGACACTGGAGCATTTCGATGCAAATATTCCAAAATCTAAAAAAAGTATGAAATCTGAAGTACTTCTGGCTTTGAGCATTTAGGGTAAGGGTTACTCTACCATTTACTGTATTTATGATAGAAATGCTATCTAGCAATGATTAAATAAAGGAAATAATTTTAGAGCCTCCACACTTAAATGTATCAAAAGTACCAAAATATTTTAATGGAAGAAAGTTCTTTCACCCATTTTCCCCCATATTTAAATTTGAGGAATAGGCATATTTCAAAATGTATTCCATCCTTTCATTGAATTGACATGACAAAAACTTTTTGAAGAAAGCTAATAGCCATAGTTGCATAGTCATAAGGTAACTAGAATCTTAGAGCCCATGGTTTATTTAAGAGGAGTACATTTTGTTTCTTTTCTGTGAAAGTGAAACAACTAACTAGAAAACTCATAGCACCTTTATTTTATTTTATGTGCACAGAGAATTTACAGTCTACTTTGGAGCCTCTTTTTCATTTCAGTGGCCTGGTTTGCCCAAAGCCCTATATTTATAAATTAGCTTTTCAGGAAAATTAAAACATTTTAGCTTCCTTAGCTACAAAAGAAAAATGATCTGTATTTGACCGCCAAAGTGAGCAAAGGGAGCTCAGTAGTCAAAAATTATAAATACTGATTTCCTATATCCGTTTTATTGAAATTTCCTTTTAATAATAGCATTACTTTTATCTGGGAACTATAACATTAGTACATTAAATGTATGATTATGGAATAAGAATCATTGTTGCTCAGCTAAAGTCTTTGTAAATGTGTCTTCCTCTTTAACAAGTGAACTTCACAAAATAATAGATTGTTTATCTTTCCTGAACTCCAATAGAACAGGCTGTATATAATAGACCACAACCAGTTGATAAAGTTCGAATCAGAGACAGAAAAGATGCAGTAGAAGCATACCAGCTTGCCCAGCGTCTGCAGTCTATGGTAAACAGCCATTTTTCTAAGTGATTCCTCTACATTGCTCCTTACCAGTTTAGTAAAGAATGCCTACTTTATCTGCTTAACAAATGGCCATTTAGTGGAAGAAAATGTTTTCTATTACACTTCACCTTAGCCATTTATTTTTCTAGCTTCTGTTCAGTTTCATACTGGTTTATGAAGCAAAACCAACTGTAAAATCCTCAAAATTCATTGACAAACATGCAAAGCCATAATGTTTTGTTAAAGTGGTTTTGGGTGTTTAGTTTTGATTTAGAAATGTATCTTTTAAAACTTTACAGTTCAGGGGGTTAGTGATGAGGTTCAGTGGTAGAGACTTGCCTAGGTTAGGAGACTCTGGGCTCAATCCCTAGCACCACTGAAAACAAAACAAAACAAAACTATATAGTTCAGGTCTATTTTTCTCTTTCATTTCTATTATTTTTGTGTCTTTAAAAATTGTCTCCATAAGAATCAGTTTTTTGGAGTAACATTTACCTTTAATTCTTAGAATCAGTGAATTTTGTATTTTAAAATTTAAAAGGTAATCTTGTTGTGCATGTAAGTTAAGTTGATTATAGGTAAAATGTATGGGGGAAACAAAAGTATTATCTAGTAGTTATTTTTCTCATTGTTGAGGCTGCAAACCACTTCTACCTAGGTTTACTCTATTAAGAAAGGATGTTTTTTCTTTCTGGAAATGATACGGGTCATACTGCCCTTTCATAGCTGATCCATCTTAAAGGTCTCAGTATTGAGGTTTGTAAAACTGAATATTAGTAATATCAACAAATTCTGTTTTTCACTACTTGTATTAACTTCATTGTCCCCTTTCTAAAGCTGACATATAAAGGGAAGCCATTTCCTTGGTGGTTCTTTCTGGTCTTAAAAATAATTTTGTCCTAGGTTTTTAGCTTCCAAATGATAAACAGAAGTGAAAATTAAATGCAAGTAAAGGACAGAAGATCACAGATTTTTTTTCTTTTCAAACAATGTCTCTGCCTCATCGTCTGGCCTACTCTCCTCACCTCCTGCCAGTGCTTTCACCCATAGCTCACAATTACTGATGTATTTCTGAGTACTAACTGTTGAACATAAATTAATAAAGTTTAGTGAGTCATTGATGATCAGAGATGATAATATTTAAATAAATAAGTTAACTAAATTTTATATAGTTATTATTTTGGTTTTGTGCTATCATTTCTCCAAGTTAATCTTGTTACCTTTTGCTTTATTTTATTCTCATCATAGCGAACAAGGAGACGAAGGGTTCGAGATCCATGGGGAAACTGGTGTGATGCAAAGGACTTAGAAGGACAAACATTTGAGGTAATTTTGACCTTTTACATGGCTTATCAATAAAAACTGTTTTCGTCAATATACATCTGTCTATCTTAATGTCATAATATTATAGTTGTTTCATGTGTTTACACATATATATCTTTAGTCCCATGTTAATTTGTTCGTCTAGACGTTTTAGTAAGCCACAAAATGGAAAGCTTTGTTTCTACAGTTAATTAGGAGTCTGACTTATTTTCAGCACTTCAGTTCTCTCCCTGTACATCTTATCTCTAGTTCAAGAATGTATGCCCAGTCAAAGAGTTGGTATGCCTGTTTAATTTCATTAAATACTTATTGAATGATGTTTTCTAGACATTAGACATTGATATACAAATATTGAAATGTTTTTCTACTAATTCCTAAAAAGAAACACAGGCAGTAACTGGGTTTGTGTTTGTGTATATACACATGCACATCCTGTTCTAAATATACAATTTGTTCTAAATAGCCAGTACAGTAGAATGTAAAGAATACATGATTGTGTTTTTAATGGCTTTGTTACCTTGAGCAACTACTTAACCTCACTGTATTGTGTGTTTTTTTAAATTTATGAAACATGAATAATAGTACTTCCACAAAAGGATTTTTGTAAGAAGTAAATGAAATGAAGTATATGTATGAAGTCTTAGTATTAGATACTCACTAAGCCAACATGCGTAATGTACTAGATAAATGTTGGTTCTCTCTCTTCAATCCCCATTTCCTGCCCTAACTTTAACCTGAACACACAATAATAAGGCACAATAATAAGTAATACATGGCACAATAATAAGTAATACATGGTTTCTTACCATAAGGAACTTATATTTCTGTTAGGAAAGACAAAAACCTATGCCAAGTTACATAAGGTTGGTCCATGAATTATAAGGCCCTCTCAAAGACTTATGATCAGGGTAGGTTTCCACAGAAGAGGTGGTATTTGTTCCAAAATATCAACAGAAGAATCATCTTGAAAGTGGATTAAAATATTCCTATCTGAGGAAGTGGATAAGGTGCAGACATGGAAAACACTAAAATATATATGTATATTCTGGAAAAGGTGCATTAGCTTATCTCAGCTAAGGTGTAAGGTTGGTAATAAAGATGAAATTAGTGAAGTATGAACATTAACTCACTTAACTTCACAGTAACACCATGATATTGTTATTATTACTCTTAATCTTCCCATTTTTAAAGATGAGTAAACTGAAGCATGAAATCAACTTTTTGATAATAAATAGCAGAGCCAGGCATTCTGGCTCTAGAATCCTTCTGGAGTTTGGGATTGGACCCAGGGCATCATGCTTGTTAAATAAACATTTTACCACTGAGCTACACTCTCAGCCTTTAGAAACTGTGTTGTTTTTGTTTTTGTTTTGAGTTTTTTTTTTTTTTGTTTGGTTTGTTTTGGTTTTGGTACCATGGATCAAACCCAGGGGCAATTTAACTGCTGAGCAATATTTCCAGCCCATTATGGTTTTTTGGTTTTTGTTTTTTTAGACAAGAATTGTGCTGAGTTGCTTAGTACCTTGTAAGTTGCCAAGGCTGGCTTTGAATTTGCAGTCCTCCTGCCTCAACCTCCTGAGCTGATAACAGGTGTGTGCCACCACACCCTACAAAATATGTGTTCTTAATCTTAACACTGTGCTGTCCCAGTTGTGAAAGAAAATTCAGCACAGTAGAACTTAGTAACTAGTAACTAGGGAAACTAAAAGACTCAGATGATTCTAAGATTCTTTAACCTGTGTGATTGAAACCATTGATTGAAATGGGCATATCCAGAGGACTATATTTTCAATTTGATATGGCTGTTTTATTTAAAATAATTAAAAAAAAATTCTCCAGTAGGAGACCCATTTAGGTCAATTTAGTCTATCTTATTCTCACATGCTCTTAAATTGATTTTAAAAGACTGTTTTATTACTTTTCCCTCTTTTGTAGTTGATGGACTCTGATAACAATTGGTGTTTTGTTTTAGCATCTGTCTGCTGAGGAGTTGGCAAAAAGAAGAGAAGAGGAAAGGGGCAAACCTGTTAAACCTTCAAAAGTGTCAAGGACAACAAAAAGGTACAGTGTTATGTTATATAAATTTAATTGTTTTAACTTATCAGACAGAAAATGTATAGACAAATGACCATTGGCTACATTATGCTATTATTTACCTAGATGGATCAGTTAAAATTTTTTTTAATTAAAAATAATTATAAAATTTTGGGGTTTTTTTTTTGTTGCTATAATCAAATGTTTTAAACTTCAGGTGCGTGAGCATGGGATCCAATATATGTTTCAAAAGGACCTTGTTTATGACAGGAGATCATTCAACTCCAGATATGGACAAGTAACCTCAGGAAGTGACTATTTCTCTTAAAATATATATGAACTAGTTTGGTTCAATAGTGCACACCTGTAATCCCAGTGACTCAGGAGGCTGAGGCAGGAAGATCACAAGTTCAAACCCAGCCTCAGCAGCAAGGCTACAAACAATTCTGTGAGACCCTGTCTTAATAAAAAATAAAAAGGTCTGGGGATGTGGTTAAGTGCCCCCGGGTTCAATCTCCAATACCCTTCCCCACCAAAAAATGTGTGTGTGTGTGTGTGTGTGTGTGTGTGTAATTTGCAAAATATAAGGGTTGCTAAGTAAGTCAAATGCCTTGAATTTTTCTAGAAGACCTCTCCATTCCCTATAGATACCTATCCCACTGATTAGATCATAGTTTTGTCACTATTCCCTTTTAAAACAAGATACCCAGGAATGTCACTAGATCATTTTCTTGCAAGTTGTGTGACCTTGGATAGACCTCCTGTTCTTGTTTATGAAATAATAATTAAAATAGCTAACACAGTTCACTATGTTTTAAACAGTTCACATATATTAAATCATTTAATCCTCATAGAAACCTTCTGTAATAGTTGATGTTATCACTCTCATTTTACAGATGAAAACTGAGGGGCAAAGGGCAATTTAGTAACTTGCTGATGCTTAGTGTTGGAGCTGTGATTTAAGCCCAGACAATAAGGCTTAAGAATCCATATTCCTGGTAATATATAATTTACTACATTATATATTGCTTCTGTGAAGTAGAAATTAAAACTAATACTGTTATTGTGAAAATGTTAGACTATGAATACAGTCATCTATAAACCAAGCCTCTTCATTCAGTATTCAAACATTTGATTTTTTGAATTTGTGAGACTTATACTTTATATTTTTATTTTCAAATCGATTCAGTGTGTCAGGACCTTTTCAAATTCAGGTCTACTTTTCACATTTTAGCCTTTGTGCCACTAATCATCAACATTTCAATAAGTTTGCCTTTTCTTCTGTTAATTGCCACATAAAATGTTTAACTGGAATAAATATAAATATCAGACATAGTCAGATACATTTATTACCAGAATTAACCCATATTTCTTGTTATTCAGAAAAGTAATGATAGTGTATGTCTTGCTTAAATTTGGATAAAATAATTTGAATCTTAGTGTAGTTTTCTGGTTTCTAGCCAGTTATCCCCATCAGACGTATCTATGGGAAGATCTCTTTATTATGACTTAAATTTTCCTAAACCCATTATTTACCCCTCCACTTAGTAAAGGCTCACAAATCAGCTGTTTAAAAATCTTTTCCAGAGTTTTCCTGGTAATCAGCATTTAATTCTTGTTTCTGATGTCTGCTTTTTCATGGGCCCCCGGGTTCAATAATTGCCAATTCACCATCCTCTAACCCTCAAGAAGCATTGACAGAGGTTCTACATTCAAGGTTATTAAATGTTCTGGGATGTTCTTCCACTGTTCTTTTTATTTTTCTCATCTGACTTGGCCTTTAGTTCTTTTTTATTTGGTAATTGAAAGTTCTTAATTCAACAAATATTTTTTGAATGCCTACTGTGTTTCAGGCACTGTCCTAGGCCCTTGGGATACAGTATTAAATAATACACAATGTCCTTTTGGCACTGGTTGTCTCATTCGTACAGTGGAAACATAATAGTCTTATTTTTTTCCAGTCATAACATCATGAACATATTCTTGCTTGTTTTTCTTTCTGTGAGTATAGCCTAAAATAACCTTGTAATGTGCTTAATATTTTTCCCAAACTCAATTTTTTACTGATCAAAGCATTTTTGACATGTCTTTCAAGTTTACACATGGCCTTTTTATTTAGATTTGCTTAGGTTCCCCCTTTTCATCTCTTTATATAATAAGAGTTTTCCAGAGAACTTCCTCTGTACATTAATTTCTTTAATAGAACTATTTGTTATTCATTTATTTTAAAAGTATTCATTGAATCTACTCTGTAGTGGGCACTTTGTACTGAGAGAAATTTTTTTGAGAAACATCCATGAACTTTGGTATCTCATGTCAGGGAACTACCACTTCTTCTTTTTCCTTTACTAGAACTTCTAAAAATCTGCTTTCAGCATAGGAAACATGGCTGGCCATTTATCCTGTTTTCTTTGGGTATTAGGAAATTAAGTTGCTTATGGTTTCTTTCAAAAAGGTTGTATGAATGTACTAAGTGATTTTTCTAATTTTATATTTTTCTCAGAATTTGAATTTAGATTATTGATATACATTTTCAAATTTGTAAATAATTTTATAATAATTATCCTAATCTTGTTGAGGTTATATTTAAAATAAGTATTTTTTTTCTTTTCAGCTCATTTGATCCCTTCCAACTGATACCTTGTAATTTTTTCAGTGAAGAAAAGCAGGTACTATTTATATATCAATGACAAACCATAGGTAATGTCACTGTCTGACAAGAAATGCTTTTTCTTATTCTGTATATGCAAGAAATATGTATATGAAAGGATCAGATAAGATATATTAAAGGCCAATTGATTGGTACAGATGGAAAATGAGAGGGAATTTTTCCTGCTAGATTTTGAAGGGTAAATTTATTATAAAAAAAAGTCTGATTTGCATTGAACTTTGATTAGTGGTGAGAATTTGAAAGAGGCAAACGAGAAAAGGGTGGACATTTGAGTTGGGGAGAACACAATCTCTATTTTTATGTGCCCCCCCCCTTGTTTTTTGTATTTCAGGAGCCATTTCAGGTGAAAGTAGCTTCAGAAGCACTTTTAATAATGGATTTGGTAAGGATAATCTATTGTGTTGACTTACTCTGATTTCTATTCTTGTTGTATTTTTATTATAGGAAGAGTATGGAAGACATTTATTTTGGATCTTTATTATCCTCTTTTAAGACAAGGAATCTAAAAATAAGTCTTTTCTTTTGAAGAAAAGCCATACAATTGCATGTTTCCATATTTTAGAGAAAATAAATTAATGTGAGTTTTGCGGACTGTTTGCCATCATTAACCCTATTTTCATTTCCTAATGTCTCATGTCTGCTGCCTTTTTAGAGTACTGAAACAAAGCACAACTTGTAATTTGGAGGTTCCTTGATTGCAATAAACTACCAATACTCTAACAGTTGTGTAAGTTTGTGGTGTTTTCTGTAGAAAGACCCAAAGTAATTTTTACTTTTGTGTCCTTGTAATGCTTTTCTTGAATAGGGAGAACAAATAATGTCTTCATTTTTAAATGAAAAAGTGCTGTCTTGGGTTATTAAAGTGTTTGCTTCAAAACTTCTCAGCCAGCAGTGAAGAAAGATGAAATTTGTGTTCAGACTCACATCTAGTTAACCTATGTGGCCTTATTTTAGAATAGCATAGGTGTATTTAGAAGTGACTCTCCTATAATAGTGAGTTTAATTCTGATTTTTGTCAGATGGTTTGTGCATTTGAGCTAAGTAATCTTGTATTTCTTCTAGCATGCTCACGTCTCTATGGCAGAAGTAATTGGTCTGTTAGGAGGAAGATACTCAGAAGTTAATAAGATAGTTGAAGTAAGTTCTTTCTTTAAAAAAAATGTTTTAATTACTATCTAATCCTGCTGCCATACTAAATATTTTTATGGAGTATTTATATCAAAATAGACTTTACTTATTGTATGTGTGAGAACATGCAAATTATTCCCAGAAGTGACTTACATTTCATATACACTGAGCTTCTATTTTTTTTTTTTTCTCATCAAGAAAGAGAATACTGCCAAGCCTTGGCCTTTCACTACCTTTATCAATAAAGAGCTATAACTCTTTATTGATGCCAAAAATATGTATTAATACTTGTAGTTGAAAGTTGATATGCATTATTCTGTTGCATATCAATTTGAAATTATTGCCATAAATAACAGGAATTGTTGAACACCTTAGCACTTGTATATTATATAGTGCAATTTGGAAAAGTAGCCATTAGTATGACCTTATTAAAATAGAAAAATGCATGCAAAGTTCTTAGCATACAATCACACTTTGGGAGTATAATTTGTTTGCAAGTGATAGAATTAAGAGGATTTCAGAATAATCATAAGAGGCTCAATCCTTCATAGGTCTGTGCAGCAGAACCATGTAACAGTCTGAGTACAGGACTACAGTGTGAGATGGATCCTGTATCACAAACACAGGCCTCAGAAACCTTGGCTGTTAGAGGTTACAGTGTTATTGGATGGTATCATTCTCATCCTGCATTTGATCCTAATCCTTCCTTAAGAGATATTGACACACAAGCCAAATACCAGGTATGTATATAGGTATTGTATGTGTGCCTGCTGTACATGATTACACATCCTGTTGTGTTTTTTTTCTTTAATAAGCATAGTGTTTTTGATATTCTTTCATCTGGGATTTTTAATTGAATTCTTTTCTCTGATTGTAATAATAATACATGTTTGTATAAGCATTTGGAGAGTCAGCAATTTTGTTTAGTACAGACAAGCTACAAAAGTAATACTGATATTCTCAGAGCCTTCTAAAAATGATAGGAAAAATTAGGACAGGGAATAGTTAAAATAGTTGGAAACATTCATGTAATTTACCCATCTGAAGAAAACAAGTTTTTTTTTCCTACAATTTTATGTTTGATATATGAGTGTTTTAGCTGTGGGCAGCTATTGTAGATTATAGTTGAAAAATAACCATTATAATTAGTAAACATATTCATAGCAAATATAGATTTTTGCAGGCTTTGTGATATTTTTAAGGGTCATTTTAGATTGGGTTTGACACATTTTAATTAAATAAATTTAATTAATTAAAAATTTCACAGTGTGAAATGAATACATGCAGCATTTCATTTTGTTGATGTTTGGATATGAAGTTCATAATGTACCTTTTTGTTCCCTTTCCCCCCATTAGATGTTAGTGTGATTAAATACTGACCTTTGAATTTATGTAGTTGAAACTAATTTTACTTTTTTTATAGAGTTATTTCTCCAGAGGAGGTGCAAAGTTCATTGGGATGATTGTTAGTCCCTATAATCGAAACAATCCTTTACCATATTCCCAGATTACCTGCCTGGTTATAAGTGAGGAAATTAGCCCAGATGGCTCCTATCGTAAGTTTTCAACAATAACAACTAATTACTATTTCTTATCTTATAAATCAAAGAATTTACAGCTATACAAAACTATTTAATGGAAAAGTTTGTCCATCAACTAGACAATCACTATTTTTATGCTATTTAGTGCTACCACCTTCTTCTTTTACATAATAGCCCTTGTGTTACCATGACAACTTGGCAAAAGGATGAAAATGTGGAGAAAAGTTATAGGCAAGCAGTGTATGTGCTAGGAGAACTGCTGTATATGCTGGAGAAACGGCCGTAAATAAGCATAGTCCCTGATCTCATGAAAGTGTGCTTATAAATGCAGACTGGCTTTCTCTGCAGTGGAAATGGAAAAGGGAACAAACAAACAAAAAACCTTGCTCTCTATCATCTCCTAGTGATATTAGGTTTACCAATGACTAACTCTTTTAATCCCCATTCTGTCTCATGAAAGAATTTGGTTGGCTTATCCCATCAGACATGTGTTTTCTCTGGAATTTATGTCTATTGTGATCTAATCAACTCTAGCTGGATAGGGGATATGTATACCAGATTAGAAAAGGAAGAGGATATAGATGGAAATGAAATGGTTGGAGGAAGCAGTTGGCTCTTCTAGGATGTTATTCTCTTTTTGTTCTTACTACCACTGCAGAATTTCAGATTTCCTTTGAATTAAATCATGAGTTCATTATGAATATGTGCTCATTTTTCTATCCCGTTACTAGTACAAGACTAGTAATTAATGTCACATATTTTATATAAGAAGGAATGTCAAATATTTTTCAAGAAAAACTCCAGTGCTGAACTTAAACTGATTGAAATATATAACGTAAATGAACAATTTTTACCTTGTCATACAAAGATCATTTATTTCAATTGCAACAAGGTTCTCTGTTGTAAACAATCTTTGTAGATTTTGAATGACCTCTTTGAAAATAAAGAAGAAGAAAAAAAGCCTTACAAACTCATTTTTTATCCTTAGCTGCTTGAGTGCAGACAATGTTTCATGAATAGATCAGCATTTATGCCTGTTGGTTTGTTAGCTTAATAAAGAAGTCAAGGGCAAAATACTCACTTATTGACTTTTTTATTGTACTAAACTGAACAACTGTAATATCTGTGACTTAGAATTATCACTAAATGTTTTAAAATTTTCAATGTCAATAAACTCTTATGTATCAAAAAAAAAAAACTAGTACAAGACTTGGCGTTTAAACTAAATGAATGTTGGTTTAATAATTTCTTTTCATTTCTAATCATCTCACTTGGATGTCCTGTATTTATTAGACTTCCCAGCTCTACGGCCATGTCATTTACCATTAGATACTCTCTGTTTTGCAAGTCTTGTTAAAATTGCATTTTCTTTAAAGAGCAGGAACTATGTCTTAATTATCTTTGCATCCCCAGGAGCACCTAATCAGTTGTCTTGCATCTAGGAGGTGGTCAACACTATTGGGTTTTATTGAATGTATAACATTGGCATTAGATTTAGTCTTAAATGCCTGTTTGAGCATAGCACATGGTGTATATCATTCTTTGGCTAAGCATAGTTTTACAAAGAGTTATAAAAGAAAGAAACACCATCAACTTGTTCTCAATTTAAATTACTTCTTATGTCATTATTAGCTAGATCTTGGTTAAGAGTCTTTATTCTGATGCCATCTAATACAATAGATATAGGATACATATGACTTAAATTCAATGGAATTAATTGAAGTTTAAAATTCACTTCATGCAATTCTGCTTGTAGTCAAAATGAAGTAGTTTAGACCTGTCTGAAACAACCAAAACACTAGACAAACATATCCAACAATGGTATTTAGGACACAACTTCAGGCACCAAAGAAAGATGATTCCAAGAGACAGGTAACAAAGTAATTGAGCTCTAAATTACTGTTACTTACTGACATAAAAGAGTTTCCAGGGGCTGGGGCTTTAGCTCAGTGGTAGAGAGCTTGCACCACATAAAAATAAACAAATAAAATAAAGGTATTCTGTCAAGTTTCCAGGTATGGCACCGGAGGAGAAAGCCACCAGAGTTGAGGTGATGGAGGTAAGGAGGACAAACAGAAAGCCAGATAATAGAATGAATTTTGAAGATTTGTGGAAGGAACCCTCAGATATTTAGCAAAGTACAGACCAGTGTGTGTGAAGAAACTAGCTCAGGCCGGGGAACAATTACTTGAAAGGATAAACTTTCATTGGACAGCACACAGATTCAGCACTCTTCATTATGGAAAATTCTGTTGAGTAGAGCTGCCTGGTTAATGACTTGTCAATTGTTAGAACTGCATGCAAGATTCTAATCTTAGGTCCTTTGCTTTGCTTCTCTTGGAAATCCTTTTGTACAAGAAATAAGATTTTACAGAAGTCACAAGATATTTTGTGCTACAGTGCTTTTAACTCTACTCCTGTCTTTAAAATGTCTAATGGTTAAATGTTTTCTGTACTTGTATCAGTCAGGAAATATAGTCAGTGATTATTTTTTTCTAATATTTCAGTGGATAAAAATATTCTATACAAAAGGAAATTTTTACTTTAGTGCCTTTAACTTAGAAAAAAATTTCTAAATAATGCCAAGTATATCTCTGTGTATTTTTTTGTGTTTATATTTTTCAGTCAGCTCTGATTGAAAATGCATTCTTTACCTCTCTTTATTCCCATTTTCAGTTTTCATTAGGAATAGAAGTCATTCAACTATATTCAGATCCCACCACTTTACATTTACTAGTTATATTACCTTAGGCAGATTACTTAGGCCCTCTCATTCTCTTTTGTTAATTCTGTAAAGTGAGAAAAAAATATTATCTTGCTTACAGGGTGAGAAATTCTGGTAATGTATGTGAAGTATTTAGCAAATAATAGGTTTTCAATAGGTAGTTACCATTATAGCTGGCATCTCTGCTTAGTTGATTTGTTATCACCAGAAGAATTTGCTTAATAGTCCATGTACTATAATGTATCAGTCTTCTTAAGTTTCTGCAAGGGAGAAATAAAATGGAGGGAGGGAGAATTGAGAAGTGAAAAAAAAAAATTAGTCATCAGTAGTCTTGCTATCCCTTTCTTTCTTTCCAAACATTTGGGGCCAGGGTGGCCTTTTTTAGAGCATGTTTTTGTTTTATTATGAAGAATACCATGTTTGCACTCCCACCTCTGCACCCCCCCCACACACCCTGTTTTCTTGCTTTCTGACTTGCTAGATTTTTATTAACCTGAAAAGCCTTTTTATGGCAAAAAAACCTTGATTGAGAGGCAATGGAGTGCAAAAGTTAAAAACATACATTATAAGGCTGGGGTTGTGGCTCAAGTGGTAAGAGTGCTCACTTAGCACGCATGAGACAGTGGGTTCAGTTCTCAGCACCACATAAAAATAAAATAAAAGATATTGTGTCCACCTTAAACTAAAAAATAAGTATTTTTATTATCAAGCCTGACGGCCTGGGGGTTCAAGTCCTTATACACAACCTTTTCCTGGCTCTGTGTCCTCATTGAAAAATGGGAAATGGGGACAATAATAGTAACTACTTCATTTAAATGACTTCACATACTTAAAGCACCTGATGCCTGGCATATGGTAAACCTTTGGTAATGAGTCACTTGAGCTGTTCTTTTAATATTCTGTAGATTTACATGGCAGTGTTGAAGGATATGTGACAGATTGCTAAGATGGCTCACTGTGTGGTGATGTCTACCCTTTGGGCTCTTTTCCTCCAGTTTGGTATGGCAGCTATGACTCAAGTTACTTTCCAAGGTTGATCCCATTCCAAGTCTAGTCTTAGACTAGCACCTATAGGGAGGTGATGTGAAATCTAAGCTCCAACTTTGCTAACTTGAACGTTGTATTTAACATAGCTTAACTTGAATTTTCTCCTCTGAAAAATAGGAATAATGCTGCTTGATATCACTTGTCTTTAAAAAAAAACAAACTTATCACTAGGATGGCCATATGTCTTGTCTTGACTACGACTATCCCAGTTTAAGCTGTGGTTTAGGCATAGTTATTAATTTTGTCTCCTTTCATTATAAAAGTCTTTTGGTTTGGATAACATATTATGTGCTCACCCCACCTCTCATAGTGCCTTGTGTAGAATTGTCACGAAAGTGTCACTTTTACTTTTCTTCATTATTATTAATAGCTTGGTATTAATATGCTTGGTGGACCAAGTATAGTCAGGCAATAAATATTTAATGACTGCCCTCTATGTTTAAAGTGCTGTTCAGCTCGTCTGCCATGCTGTGGTTGTTAAAACACTGACGGGAATTTTAAGTAATTACAAGAAGACTGGAGATTAAGAAATAGTTGAAAATACTCTTCTTTATGGTTTTCTAGGTTTACCTTACAAATTTGAAGTACAACAGATGTTAGAAGAACCTCGGTGGGGATTAGTATTTGAAAAGACAAGATGGATAATAGAAAAATACAGGCTCTCCCCTAGGTATGTGTTGTGGTTTGAGATGGTTGCACATCTGCAGTGTTTCTCATTAAATTATGTTTTAGAGAAAACCCAAGTTAAATATAAAACTGTGATGTATGGCATCAGTGATAGTTTATTACACAACTGATTACCTTATAGTATTGTTTCATCAGTTTGTTTTCATATTTCTTCCTGCAGCAGTGTCCCCATGGATAAAATCTTTCGCCGGGATTCTGACCTGACTTGTTTGCAGAAAGTAAGCTGCCTTCATTTTAATTGATTCTGTTGTTCACAGATTCCAAAGCTATTCATCTAGATGTGTTTTCCCTTGATGCCTAATGCTTTGTGGATACATTTTCTATATAGTTTCTTTATTGCTTTTTCCTTTCTAAAGTTAATTTCTAGAAGATAATTAGTAATGTGTTTTTGTTGCCCAAACTTGCACAGAGAAATAATACTATTTTAGAATAAATTTATCAAGTGTTGACTGATAAATTTCTTAGCAGATTATTATTGTGCACAATGGAGAACATTTTTCTCATTTTATTAAATTCAAAAGCACCATGTTTTCCCTCTAGCCTTAACTATTGATCATTTTTAAGAATGATAGTGTAAATCTAACAATTAAATTTAAATGGTCTTTTTATTTAAATTTCTAGTAGGAAATAAGAACTTTGAATTATTTTATCTCACTTCTCATTTTGCTTCTATAATGAGTAGATTGGCAACATTTGTCTTGGGATTTTTTTGGTAGCAATTTGGGAATAGAAAATTTTTAAACATTAATTTTCAGTGTCTTTTACTTCTTAATTTTATAATCACATTTTTCCATATGCTATTGAAAGACTAATATACACATTTCTCAGAAAGTAGATTCTAACATTCTAATTTTTGAACAGTAGAGACTTATGTTTTTATCTACATTTTTTTTTTTAATTTGGATTTGTTTTGTTTCTTTGTGGTGCTGGAGGTTGACCCCAGAACCTTGCACATTAACCCATTAAGTCTCAAGTTTTCAATATTGCAAATAGTTCAATGAAATTGGTATATAAACATTAAGATAAATTGAAATTCATAATCTAGAGCTTATATTTCCTCTGTGTTTATATGTATGAAAATATATTTTTTCAAACACTACTCATTCACCTTTTTTATCAAAAGAATAGAACCTAAAAACATAATAATTTAAGAGTTATCTTAGTTTATTTGTTGCTCAACTTAAGTTTTTTTTAGGTGTTCTACATCTGAGACAAAAATGAATTAATAGGTATTTTACTACATCACTAGATCCATAGCTTTTCTTTTAAAAATCTAATATTATTTTACTTTGTGAGTGCAACAACTAAAAAATGGAGCAAAAGTCACAAATTTGTCCAAAGTAGAGACCATCACATATTCAATCATAGGTTTGTCTTCTTACATAAAGTTGTAAAGGAACCAAGCTAAGCATTCCTCACTGGTTTCCAATACTTCGGCAGGCAGTTGAAAATAAGTCAGCCTTTAGCCATTCTTAGGAGAGTTCCTCATTTGATCATTAAGAAATGTGAGGTTTGGAAAGAGACAAAATGGTGATGTTTAAGTAGTTCCTCTTCTTATACTTTTTATGTATTTATGTATAAATTTTTTCTTTTTAACTAGCTTTTGGAGTGTCTGAGAAAAACTCTGAGCAAAGTAACTAATTGCTTCATTGCTGAGGAATTCTTGACGCAAATAGAAAATTTGTTCCTTTCCAATTACAAAAGCAAGCAAGAAAATGAAGTGTCTGAAGATACTGCGAAGCAATTATTAATGTAATTATTAAAGTAAGACATTTTAATCTATAGAATAGATCCCACTTTTAAAGTTATAACCTTGAAATGATTGTAATTTAACTGTGGCATGACTTTGCGAATAATTTTTCTCTAGTGAACAAAAATCTACACTTTTCCACATAAATTTATGGAAAGGAGGAGATATGGACTTGTTTTCATATAGTGGTTATCAGAATGTTGTGTAAACCAGGGCCCATCACACTGTTCCTGTCCTTTATCACGCAGTGCAGTAGACTATGAAAACTTATGCAGGTGGTCTGCTTTACTGTTACTTTCAGATTGATAAGTGGATTATCCTTATTTTTTGCTTTTTCCCTGAACTAGTCACTATTTTTCATTTTGGCATCTCACATCTCATTAGAAGCACTCCCATTATTTGCATATGTTCTGGTGAGATTTGTGTATTTGTTATTCAGGATTGCAAATGAGATATGGATGGGTGGTCACTGAGATAATTAACATAGTGGAGAACTACTAATTAATAAATAACAACATGCTGTAGGGGGCCATGAGAGGCATGAGGAGAATATTTTAAAAACCAGCAGAAGAAACCAGAGGAAGAGAATTAAATTACCAGGGTTTGGTTTTGGTGAGGTTTTTTTTGTTCCCCCTTCCTTTGGTGCTAGAGATCAAAGCCAGGGCTTCATATATGTTAGGCCAGTGCCCTGTCACTGTGGCGTATACTCAGTCCTGAATTGCCCATTTGCTTCCATTATGTTTTTAAAAAGCCACAATACTTTAGAATATGTTGTTTTCTCAGCTGTCTGAAATGTTTATGAATTTCACATGCATAAATAATTAGCTCCAATTATATGTTCACTTTCCATTAGTCTGATAAAACATCATTTAACTGGATCTGGTAATTGTAACCCTCAAACAAGATTTTTTTTTTTTTTCCTCCACTGTCTACTATCAGAAGTACGGCAAATTGCAGTAAAGTCTAAATAAATTAGAGGTTTAATTTTTAGAAGCAGAACAAGCAAAAAAGCCTTCATGTATTTTTACATATTCAATCCCAGTTTCATGTACTTTCTGAATAGAGGCCAGCAAACTTTTCTCTTTTTTATGAGTATATAAGCAAAGCTTTAATTGGGAAAAGAAAAGAGGGAGAAGGTCTTTACCTCAAGGTGAAAGGGATAGTCCTGACTCAGAGAACTGTCAAAATCCAGCAAACTTTTATAATGTAAGGGTCCAGTTACTATATAGTTTCAGCTTTTTGGCCATGTGTGGTCTCTGTCAGAAATTCTTCAATTTTTTAAATAACATTTTAAAAATGAAAAAATCATTCTTAGGTCATTGCTTTCACAAAATATAGACTGCTAACCTAAAGAACTGCAAACAGTCTAATTTGGTATTAGATTCCTGAGACTAAAACACCATCTCATAATAAAAACAACAAAACTCAGAATTTTGATCCACACTTAAGTACATTATCAAATGAAAACATGCATTATGCTGCCTCATTCATTAAAATTTAACAAAATTAATTTTAGTTAATTTCTATTAAGCAGAGAATTGATTTATACCTATTCTCCAGGTATAGTAATAACAGTTATTATATCTAGACTGGATGTGAGTCCATGTTTTTGCTTTATTTGGTTATAATTAGTAGCCAAGAAAGAATAAGGCAGTATTGAAAGAAGCAGCTTTCCAGTTTTAGGTTATCTGAGTCTCAACCTTGTGATTTGGGGGAGGTATAGTTTATCTTCCCTGATCTAACTTATTTTCTGTAGCCAGGGTCCAATTTAACTTCCTAGTATCTTTCTGGGTCTAAAATTTTATGATTTATTTGTTGGTCTACTTCTTTGAAATTTCATATTTTGAAATTCTGCAGTTTTCAGATTAACATTTTGAAAAGAAAACTGGTAGTTTTTCCATTCTCTGTGTGGATTAAAAAAAAAAAAAAAAACAAACCTTGAGGGTTACAAATATAAGAGTCCTAGACTAAAAAATAAAGAAATCTGATTCTGGTAAAAGCTTTTCTGTGTGACTTAAATCATATAATCTTTCTGTACCCTAGGCTCCTCGGTTGTAAATTAAGTGTATGAATTTTAAATGACTTTGGTGTTCCCTTCAAGCACAAGAAGTATATGATTCTATGAAAGGCAATAATTTATTCGTTTGTGCTTGTCTTTTGATCTGTTTCCTCATTGCACATGGAGGAATGGACACTAGGAAGGTGGTAATTTTTAGCTCCCCGGATTGATATATATCCCTATAATCCTGATGAATTTGGATGATAGAAAATGTTAAAAGTACTGTTCTCAACTCTGGGCTTCTAAATGTCAATGGTTAACCATATTTACTAACCAGTCCAGTACTATAAGGAACTCAAGGATGGTAATTGTCATAGTGTAGGGCCTTGAGAGAACAATTTAAAAAATAACTTTAAAACAATATTTATAGTATTAGTATTTACATTAAGTATTTTTATCTTATAAAATATTTTTTAAATACAGAAAATTTACTATTTTTTCTTTTCCTAGTCATTCTGCTTGCTTCCTTTATTCTCTTCTTATATTCTAAACATACACCAACCTTAGGCAGTTGCAGCCAGAGCTTTGGAGAAGCAAAGAGGAAGTCTAAAATTGAGAGAACTTGTAATATAGGAAATTCAGGAGGCAGACTCCAAAAGAAAAACCCACCTCTAATAATGTTTCTAGAAACAGAAAAAGAACTCAAAAATATCCAGGTCTCTTCATCCTGAGTCTGTTATTTAATTATATTGCACATGATTATAAGATAATGAGCTTAACTTTGTTTCTTGTTCTGGCTTGGCTAATGAACATTGATATAAGTACTTCTTCAATATTAAACAGTTTTCTTTAAAAATCTAATTCCCAAGAAATATTCAAAAGAAGAAAAATCAGTGAAACAAGACCAGTAATATCAGACTCTCTTTCTTTTCTTCCTCCATTATTTTAACCTTGAACCATTGTTCTTTGAGAGAACAGTCTTTTTAATTATAGATTGTAATCCTTTTAAATGATCTCAGTTTCTTTCTACAGTTGGTTAGAGGTATCTGATGAATTTTCTCTGCCCCAGGTACTTTGCCTTCTGGGGGGGGGGATGGTGGCAGGGTGTACTGGAGATTGAACTCAGGGGCACTCAACCACTGAGCCACATCCTCAGCCCAATTTTATATTTTATTTAGAGACAGGGTCTCAATGAATTGCTTAGTGCCTCAGCCTCCCCAGTGCTTTGCTTTCTTGCACCCCTTCTTCCGTACAAATTTTAAAACTGTATTTTAAAATTATGTTTCTATAAAATGAATTTGTTTAGATTTAGGTTTAAAATGTTTTTTGGGTTTTTGTTGTTATTGTTGTTGTTGTTTTAATCATAAATTTTTTTTTTCATTAAGTTAAAAAAATGTGAAAACATTTTTGTGGGCCTTTCAGAATATTGTGAACCTGAGGCATTGCTAATTGGATAGGTTGGCCCTGTCTGTGTTCTGAAGGGTATCATTGGGCTAGAGTAGTCATTGCCACCCCACTCGAGCACTGCAGTTTCTACTTTTACAGATTGTTAGACTTGAACTTCATAGGAATGAAGTTGGGTTAGGAAGAATCCCAGCCTAACCAAAACTCAGCAGTACTGCTTAGGAACACTCACCTTCAAAAAAGAAGGCAAATAGTTAATTTTAGTCATTAGATAGGTGGTTTTAATTTGGTCCTTAATCTAGTTTTAAACCTGTGCCACACCTCATAGGAGAACAGCCTACTGCCTTTCTTTTCTCCCTACTTCCCCTAAGTCCTTTATCCTTGCTGCTTTTACTAATTAGCTCTTTTACATACAAGATCTTTTATCATTTATTGAAATCTGTGCCTATAGAATAAAGATAAATAGACCTATTCATATTTCCCTGAAACTGTTTAGTGTGCTGCCTCAGCCTACTCTCCAGAATGTTCTTCCTTCCCCAACCACAGAAGTGGTCTGTGTAATATGCACTCCAAGCACCATCAGAATCCCTGCTGCTCTTTGGGCAGCAGTGGAGATTATGGCCTCACCATACCAACCTGAGTCAGCCTCCTGCTCTTTACTTTAACTTCTTCCCATTGACTTTGCTGGGTCCTAACAAGGGAGCTGGAGGATAAGCTGCTACAGTCATAAGGCCTAGAATTGGTGCCACTTGATTTGTAGCTACCTATCTACAAGTCACCAATAGGTACCCAGCTGATGGATTTCTCAGTGGGAATCGAGTCAGTGTACCCTCATTTTGTTTTTCACCAGCATTGTCCTCCACCATGTGATTAAATCTAGTGTCACATGAAAAACTTCTTTTAGTGAAGCACAAAAACAGAACACAATATTTTGATAATCATGTGCTCCATCAATATTAACAAAATTGAACAAAGAAATTTGATCCACATCTCCAGTTCACCGGTAATTTGTTTTCTCAAAAATTTTTCAGAAAGTCACTGTAAGAAAATAATTGTAACACAATTTTTGGTTATTATTTCCTGATCTTTTCTTAAATATTTTTATGAGTGCTAATCCCCAAACTCTGTTTTCTTTTTGTTTATCCTATTATTGTACTTTTTGGTATTTCTGAATCTGTCTTCTACCTTAAATCCTTCTGGAACAGGGGAGGTAATAAATATATTCCCACAAAATCAGGAGAAAAGGAAAATTCCCAGAGAAGCTGTGGTTATGATTAGGGTTCTATATGGAACTAAATTTGAATAGGTAAAATTGGTTCATAAAACCTGAGTTGTTTCTATTTTCCTCTGTTAATGTTTATGAATATACTCCTAAGAACTTTTAACTTAAGGAGAAAATGCCTGATTTGCTGTCATTGAGATTCCCTAGGATAGTCTCTTAGGAATTATGAAGTCTATTCAAATGCTTTCAGTTTGTATACCTATTTTATAGGTTACCACAAAGCACTTGTTTCAGTCTATGAGTTATACAGTTGTATTTGGAATCTAGCATGTTTTAAGTCAATCATATGCCTTTAAATTTATGGATTTGACATGTGTCATTGCGTGTAAGTTTACTAGACGTATTGCATGACTTTTGACAAATCTCTTGCTATTGTTTTTCCCAAATGTTACCAGCATTATTGGATTCTTTTTATTAGTTTGAATTTTGGAATGTTCTGTAACAAAATTAGTGATTTAAACTATTTCATAAATTTAAATATGATGCCATATTGTACATATCTGTATTAAAGATTATTGTAAATATTAGTGTTTGTAGAATTACAAAAGGCCTTCCTCAAAAATGATAAAACTGTTCCTTCCATACTCATTTGTGACATACTATAAAATATCTGATTTTAAGTTTTGGAATTTTATCTTCTGATAAAATTATTAAAGGAAAATGCTGAGTATTCAGTGTAAATAAAATTTTGAAAACAAGTAGTCATTTGGTTTCTAAATTATTAGCAATATTATGCATATTGAATTGCAAAAAGAAAAACATTAATTCAGTAACCACTTGTTGAACATCTGTTATGTTGAACAAAGTAGGGGACACAAAGATGAGTAAATCTTGATTTCTTCCCTAAAGAAGCCTATTACCTAAGAAGGGAGAGAACACATAAAAGAACACCAATAGCTAAATGCTCAGATATAAGCTGGAATTGATTATTAATGCCTGTGAGAAACTTTAAGGATAAAGGGTGGTTAGACAAGAGAGTGCTCTGTAATTTAAGCAATGAGATCGGTCTCTTGGAAGAAGTCCCTGGCAGGATTTGGTTAAATGACGTTCGAGGGACAATGTTACAGAGAGACTTGACCTTATCTTAGTGTAGGTGTGCATGTATTAGAACGATGAGTATATTTTGATCAAAGTAGGATATATGAAAGCAGCAACAGTCAACCAATTAAATTAAGCTATAGAAAGTATAAAATACAGATCTCACCTTAAAATCAATATTAACTCTGATTTTTAACTTTTCAGTCTTTATTTCTGGCATATAAGAAATGTATGAAAAAACAAGATCCCATCTTTAATATCAGTATTTCTCTCCTCAGGAACATCTTTCCATATCCACACAGATTATTCATTCTTTGCAGTAGTTACATAGCATTCTACAGTACAAATTTGTCATAATCAACTTGATCAGTTTACAAAAAGAACTTAAGGTTGTTCCATTTTTCTATGGGAAAAAAAATAGTTTTGCCCTCTATCAGTACTTTCAAAATGGATTCCTAGAAGCTTAGTTGCTAGATAAGAGCTTTGTACCCTTTGTTAGTGTCAGAGAAAAATTTAATTCCTGTAAGCTGATTTTTCTCATAGTAGTATAGACATTTCATCTTACTTACAGAACCAATTTAAACTCAGGTGCCTAACTAAAAATAATAAGTTAGTTTGTAAAGTACAATGAAATCCTGAGAGTTTTAACTCCGTGAGGCATTTATGTCATTAGAAGTTCATTCCTCTGTAGAGTTGTTATGGATTCTTGCTAATTAAGCACTTGTAATTTTCTGATTGTGGACAGCATTTTATTCAGCCTGTGGCTTTAGAGGCCAGCATTGGCCTGAGTCAGCGCCACCTTGGGGACAAAAGGCAAATGTACTCCCTAGACCTTAACTCATGACCCATTAAAAGTATAGTCTGTGTTCTTCCCTGCCTACCTCAGTCTCCCAGAGTTTTGTCAACCACAGAAACTAGGGCATCATAAAAGCTAGGATGCCTTTGCAGTAACACCTACAAAATAAGCTACATGGGAGAATGAGACTGCTAAGGATCACTACAAAAGACAAACTAACTCCTGGTCCCTTAACCTGTCAGTCATTAAAAACATGAACTACCCCCACCCATGCCTCTAGTAGCTACAAAAGCCCAACCTTACCACAAGGCCAAGACATTTGTGCAGGCTGCAACACCAACAGAAGAAACAGCAGTTCCTGGAATAAAATGATTGCCCATTCCTCTTGGTCAGGATGTTTGACCAGGGAAAAAATTCTAATTCTAGCTCACTTAGGCAACCCCCTACACATGAATAAAACTTGTCCCCTTTCTCTGTTTTTTGAGCAACCTGATCTCTATCAGTGCTGTCTCTCTCTCCTTGAGGCAAAGCTGCTAATTAAAACTTTGTGTGTTCGTGCTTTTGGGTTTCATTTCTATAACTGGGTCAGATGTTCCCATCTCCCAGTATCAGTCCCGCAGTCCTGTTTGTACTATGATGGTTTTTCTGACTCCTGTTGATATTTGTCTACATCACTGATTCTCAAGAAAATCTTTCCATAGAATGTTATGTATGTTAATTTAGTGTCTTCCATTTTCAGAAAGATGTAACTAAATAAAATGCTCATTTTTGACCTCCATATTTTCATATTTTCCCTATTGTCAAAAACAAGACATCAGTTATCTACTGTCTATTACTGGGTATAACCAATGATTCTCCCATACACCCGCCCCCCCATTAACAATATCACCCCCAAATGCAGAAGAATTGGATAGTTTCAGAAAGCAAGTTAACTCCTTAGCTCTTGTTACCTGGATTGGTGATTGTTGAAATTTCTTCTGTTCTAACACACATGGTATAATCAGCAAGAGTTGTGCCTTCTATACTCACTGGTAACTAGGTAGAAAGAGAGTACACATCAGACTTCCTTTGTGTAACTGTTGTGGTTTGGATCTAAAAATGTCTCCCCAAAACCTTGTGTTTTTAAATTATGATTCCCTGGTGCAGAAAGAAGGTGGGGCTTGTAGGCAATGACAAGAACTGTAACCTCATCAGTGGATGAATAAATTATCGGGTGGTTCAGATGGGGCGTGATAAAGGAAGTATCTTTGGAGGTTGCCCATGGGGATGATATCTTGCCTTTGGCCCCTTCCTCTCTGCTTCCCATCTGCCATGAACTGAACAGTTTCCCTTTGCCACGTACTTTGGCCATAATGTTCTGCCTCACCTGAGGCCCAGAGCAATGGAGTCAATAGACCAGGGACTGAACCTCTGAAACCATGAGTCCCAAACATATAATAAACTTTTCCTTCTCTAAGTTCTTATCATGCATTTTGGTCACAATAATGCAAAGCTAATAACAAAAAAAAAATCTTTTCAATAGAACAAAGCTATTTTCCTAATCATAGAATAAAGACCAGACTAATCTTTTTCTATTTTGATTTTTTCCCAGTTCTCCCTCACTTTTCTCCTTCTCAGAATTTGTCTTAATGCAATCAGTTGGAGAGATGAGTGTGCTTTAATGCAGCGCCTCAAATTGGATTCCAGCATCATGAAGTTGGACAGTGTATCAGGACATTTTAAACTAGCTGCTATAACAAACCACCCCCAATGTTTGGGGCCATTACTCACACAAAATCCAGTGCAGGTGCTCCTTATTGGGTGGCTGTCATGGGTGGCTCATCTCTGATAGGTAATTCAAGCCCTCTTGTGACCCCAAGTAACACAAGTGTCCCATTAGAGGAAAGAGGAAGAACAGAGAATCATACACCTGATAACTTTACTTCAGCTTGGAAATACACACTTTTTGCTTACATTCCTTTGGCCAAAACTACTAAAACACTTCCACCCAGATGCAAAGGGAACAGCTAAATGCAGCCCTGATTGGACAGCTGTTTCTCCACAAAGTTCTACACAATGGGAGAGTAACATGAATCTTTGTTAGTGACTAGCCATCTCTACTCCAGATGGCCTTTGTTGATTTTATAAAATGTTAAAAAACACTTCTCTAAATGGCATTAAATCACTATAATTGGGACTGCAAGTTCAAAAAGGAAAACCGAGATCAACTTTCTTTGAAGTCTGATCCTTATATTAAAGCAGAATTAACATTCCTCTCAAAGAAATACTAAAGCTAGGAAAGACCTTGGAGATGTTTGGGTTTAGAGTTCTATATTTTAACGTGAGAAGGTTGAGGTCCATGGAAATGAAGCCACTTGGCCAAAGTCATACGGTCAACCTGGTTGCAGGGTTACCTCTGGAAAGACCCTAGTCCTTCTGTTTAACACAAGTGCTATTGCATGGTCTTTTGGGTGACTTCTTTCTCTAAGATTATTTTCAATTTAATGGCATAAAGAACTACCCTAAAGATTTTATGTGCAATTCAAATGTTCAGAATAATTTATGTTTTAATTTAAAATGTAATTTTCTCTTTTAGAACTGCAGTATTTTTCTTATAAATGCCAAGAACATGTCTTTTTATGGAAAAGTTGACTAAGGAATGACTCTTAGGAGGGAGGTAATTAATGAGACTTTACTATCTTTCTCTAAGATTAGCTTTATTAGCTTTACCTAAGATTAAAGAACCCCCAAATCCCCCGTTTGTCTATCTATATGTCCACAAAGCCACACTTGTTCAATCATTTTAATGAAAATGTCAATGTCTACATGTAGCCACTAGAAGGCGCCCCATCACAGTGTTAGCATGGTAGTCTCATGCCCTTTATGTTGGTTGGTCTGAGGCAGAAAGGATTTCACATGTGGCTGAATTTGTAAACACTGTTATATATTCACTTCTCTAATTCCTTGTTGTCCTGTGATCTAGGACTGCATTTCCTTGTTCCCTAGTCTCTTTAGTTATCCAGCCTCACTTTAGAAGTCCATTTATAATAATAGCCTCACATTTATACACTGATACTGTGCTAAGAGCTTTATGTACAGTATTGTATCTAATTCCCACAGCAACCTTGCAAGAATAGTTTTCTTATCACCATTTTACACTTAGCCTTAGAGGACTTAAGTAACTGATCCAAATCATGCAGCCAGAAGACAGAATCCAAACTGAGAGCCACATGATTCTAAAACCAGCTAACAAAACTCATATTACTGATTTCAGAGCTGGAAGGCACCCAAGGAATGATTTAGTTCCTTGTTTGTTGTTGTTGTTGTTGTTTTGTTTGTTTGATGGAAGAAATGATACCCAGAGATGAGAAGCCACAGACCCAGTCAAGTCCAGGTTGTAAAGTTGGGGTCTCCACATTCCCTATTCAGGGCTCCTGGGTTCCACATCATAGCAATCCCTGCCTTCCCCGAACAACCAAAGAAATCCTGTGATTATAAACCCTGTGCCATGTTTTACCCCAATGTAAGCTGAAACCATGGGATGATTTGTCTCTTATGTTGACAATAGAAGAAATTCATCTGTGGATGAAAATTTTGCTCCAAATGGTTTGTTATCTTGCCTATTATGACCAAGCCTAGGGGAAGTGGATTCAGATAAGGAGAACATCTTCCATTTTCAAAAATAATTCATCTCCTGACCTCCATGTCATCTATACTGCAGTCAAGGTGGATTTTTTTTTTTTTAAATGAAGCACAGATCTGTGTCAGCTTCTCTGCTTAAAATGTGGCTTGCTGAGTTTTCTGTATCACATGCAACATGGAAGTATAGAAGACCCTTACCTGTGCCCTTTCCTCCCTCTAGTCTCAGCTCTTGCCACTCCCCCTCTGCCTTCCAAAGTACACATACCTTGGGCTCTTAGCTCCAGTCATTCTGAGCCATTTGCCAACCCAAAAGTGCAGTTCCCGCAGGCTTTCCCGCTCCTCTCCCCATACTCAAAACATCTCCCTGGTCACACCATTTTTATCTTTCTATGCAACTTTCAAAATTCAACTCAAATGTCATTTCCACAAAAAGCCTTCCTGTTCTCTTACTCTTATTCCCCATGAAGGGCCTTTGGGCTGGGCTCCTCTAATACCCAGTGCTTACCTCTCTAGTGGCCCCAGTCACATTTTGGTTTTTAATTTGTCTCTTTACTTTTCTGCTGCTCACTCAACTGAGCCAAACCTTTTTAAACTTTGTAACTCCAGATCCTAAAATAATGTCTACCATACATTTAGAAGGCACTTCATAGCAGTTTGATGAATAAATAAATAATTGGGAGAAATTTTTAAAAAAGAATGGAAGGCAGATCCTTCCTTTTGATGGGGAATGAGTTCTGTAACATTCAGATATCAGATTTTCTTGTTTTCTCTCTTAGCTGCAGTTTCTCTTTCTGTGATCCAAAAATATTAAATAGAAATTTCCACAATTAATTCCTGTTTAAATAACTTTTATTATAGTAAATCATTATAACAGTTTTGTTTTATTATTTTTTATTTGTTATTAATTACTATTAATCTGTGCCTTTTTTATAAACTTTATCATAGGTATGTATATATAAATAAAAACAGCATATATAGGGTTCAGTACTATACTTATTTTCAGGCATTCAGCAGGATCTTGGAACATGTTTGAGAAGGTACTACTATATAAGGAAAAGATAAGAATTGAAGCAGAACCATTTGTTCTGAAAAATGGGTGGGAGTTGAACACCTGCTATCATTTGGATCTTGAATGTCCCCCAAAGACCATGTGTTAAAGGCTTGGTCACCAGCCCATGGCATTATTTGGAGGTGGTAGGATCGTTAAGAGGTGGAACCTGGTGGAAGGAAGTTCAGTCCCTGGGAAGTTCAGTCCCATGATCCAGAAGGGGATATTGGGACCTCGGCCCCTTGTTATTACTTATTTTGCTTCCTGACTGCCATTTGGTGAACATCTCACTTTACCATGTGCTCCCACCATGAATGTTCTGCCTCACTACAGACCCAAAGCTGCAGGGCCATGTGATCATGGATTCGAACCTCTGGAACTGTGAGAGCCAAAATAAATTCTTCCTCTTGTTGATTATCTCAGGTATTTTGTCACAGTGACAGAAAGCTAGCTAACAAGCCCCACCAAGAAACAGTCTGTCTTCATTTGTTCAAGTGCAATGACAGCTCAGGAGGCTTGCATCAACTGATTAGCAAGGGCAGCTTGCACCAGAAGACCTATTCTCTTGCAATTTCCTCAAAAACACAAAGGCAGGTGAGATTATACATAATTGTATTTGCTAATCAAAAGTGCAACATAATATGGGTAATTATGAGGCTTCGTTTGCTTTACAACATGGTACAGCCTGAGTATTTTTATCACTGCAGATGAGATTACAGGGAGAGCTGCTCAAGCATTTCCATCATCATCTTGTGTTCTGTTCCACAGCATCTATAGATGGAGAAAGTGATTTAAATGAAAAAAAAAAAGGCAGTGAGATAGTATACCTTTTAATATGGCACAGGTGCGTAGGTGACTTGATTTGGGACAAATATAAAGTGGGCTCTGTGTTGCTGGGGCAGATAGTGTTTATCAGGGGCAAATGAGGATTAGAAAGAGCATCAGACCTGGTTGAGCAAGGCAAGGAGAACAGCCCAGCCCTTTCTCCACTTGGACAAAAACCATATGAACTGAACTTTCTTTTCACCCAGGGCTTCTCTACTTTCAGCAAGGGTGGAATCAGCCATCCAAGGACTCAGAAGGGAATTTCCCTTCCTCCTTAGGAGAGAGAACAATAAAATAACAACATAAAAACAAGGCTTTGAAAGAATGGGGGCCTTTTTTATTGCTGCATAAGGAAAAGAAAAGAAATCTGCCATGACTCTGGTTTAGGAATACAGCAGCCCCACCTCCTGATCTGTGCACACGGAGTCCAGCTGGGAGTCTTGCTTGGAGCATGCACTTTCTTTTGGTCTTGCAGACAGGCAGGACCATACACTGGGAGCCCTGGACTTTTAGAAAAAAAATGGAATCTCAATAAAATGAATAATAGGATTTGGACAAGCAGAGGTGGGGGAGGAAAGCATACTAGGCCAAAGGTCCAGCAGAGCAGCGGTAGTGCCAAGAAATAAAGATTTCCGTGAGGTGGTACGTACTGTGTGTAACTTAATCAGGAGCCACAGAATTGGGTAAGATCCTCGAGGGAGTCAGATGCCATTTTAGAGATGGGTATATTTGTGTTTCTTGTGAAAAGAGATTCAGGCAATCAACAGCTATCATCAAATCCCAAAATGAAAGAGAGTCCTCTAAGGCAGAACTGCTTAGACAGTAATTTAACCAGACATCTCTAGTTAAATTAAAGAAAATCATGCATAAGTAAAAAAGCATATATCACCACCCAATTGGCTATCAACTGATAAAGGGATAAATAAAATAAATAAAGCACAGTGTATCCATACAATGGAATACTGTTCAGCCACAAAAAGCAGTGAAATCCTGACTCACATGGCAAAACAGATAAAGTTGAAGGCATGGTGCTCAGTGAAGGAGCCAGAAGTGAAAGGCCCACAGGTATGATTTTGTTACATGAAATATCCACAGTAGGCAAGTCCACAGAAATAGAAAGTAGATTAATGGTTGCCAGGACCTGGGGCAGGAAGAGGGAGTGGGGGTGATGGCTAATGGATATGGAGTTTCCTTTTGGGGTGATGAAAATGTTCTGGAATTAGGTGGTGGTGATGGTGATGGTTGTACAACCCTGCAAATACACTGAAAAACCAGTGAACACACTAAAAACCATACTTTAATATGGTGACTTTGATGGTGTTGGATTATATCTTAGAAAAAAGGAAAGAAACAAGAGAAAGGGGAGGAAGGGAAGGAGGGAGTGTAGCAGGAAGGCACCATGAGGTGCTTGACCCCCACAGCTGGCTCTGATTGTCTCTGAAACCTCCCAATCTCCCACCTACAAGTTAGGCCTGGTTTTTGGATCCCTAGGTAGCCTGAGTCTCCAGAGTGACCAAGCTGGTATGCAGTGACACTACAGGCCTAGCCTAATACCCCAGGTATCCCTGGCCTTGAAAGCTGGAGCTATATGACACCTCCTGCTGTCCTCCCTCCCCAGGTTCTTCCCTTTCCTATAATTTGGAGAACAGTTTTGAGTTTATTGGGGAAGGAGGAAGACATAGGACATATCAGCCTCTGAAGGTTTAGCATTGTCGGCCCAGTCCCAGATTCCTCTCTGATATGCACCCCAGCCCTCATAATCATCCCATGGATAAGGCACCATTTCTGCTCTTCAGACACACTGCTAAGTCCACCTGTTGTCCTCTGTCCCTGGTCACTCCAGTAGGGACTGAAATCCCAGCCAGAATCCCAAACTCCCTATTGCTGCTGCCAGTTCCTTCTGATAGGCCCTTTTGAGTTTCTCTGGATACCACCCACCCAGAACCAAAGCCCTGCTTTACCCAGAACATTGGTGATCAACAGAGTCAGTTAAGATAGTCAATAGTGTCTCCCCACACCCCGAAGATATATGGTGATAACTCAGGAACAAGATAATGAAACATCATTCTCCTTAGACAACTATTCCAGATTCACCCAAGATTAAGCCCAGGTCTTGCCTTTCTGAAATCTTTCTAGAACACTTAAAGCCTGATGATTTATTGCTTATGTCAATAGACAAATTTTCCTGTTGCCCAATTTAGACTTGACATAGGGAAGGCCCTACCTAGAGCTTGCTGACCAGGTTTTGCAGTACATATGGAGAAGAGATTGAGTATGAGTCATAATAATGGGATTGTCCTTTTTATGGTCAGATCTGACTAGTTCTTTATGAGTAGCTAATAAAGTATTTTTAGAATGCTAGAGACAGTGAGGGGCTGTGAACTCCTGGGTCTGGTGGGAGAAACAGGAGATAGCGAAGAAAGACATTTTCCTAGACATTGTTATTCTGTGGTATTAATGTCAGTATGGCCCAAGTTTAATCTACCCCCACTACTGCCTAGGTGTGTGACCTTGGGAAAGCTTTCTGTGATTCATTCAGTTTCTTCTTGTGGAAATGAGGTTACCAGTCATAACTAACTTAAAGGTTGTGTAAGGACTAAGCTTGCAAAAACATTTAGAATAGTGCCTAGGACAGAACACTCAGTAAATGTTAGTTGTCACTATTACTGCTTTTATCATTGTTACTATCTTTATTAGTGATGTTAGTATTCTTATTTAGATATCCTATCATAAAGTTTCCACGTGGGAAACAGAAACCACTGTAGGTATTTCATGTAGGAAGGGATTAATACAGAAAATTAGACACAAAAACTTTGGGAATACGGTCTTGTGGTCTTATGGTCAGAAAGGTTCTTATGGTCTTCCTACCATAAGAACATAAAACATATTCTGTTTGAGGCTGTCAAGAATGACCAGCAGGTTATTCTTTTTTTTTTTTTTTTTTAAGAGAGAGAGAATTTTTTTAATATTCATTTTCTAGCTTTCGGCGGACACAACATCTTTGTTTGTATGTGGTGCTGAGGATCGAACCCAGGCAGCACGCATGCCAGGTGAGCGCGCTACCACTTGAGCCACATCCCCAGCGCAGCAGGTTATTCTTAATGAACATCTGGAGAGATAAGAACCTCTGAGCTCACCATTAACGCCTGCTGGAATTAAGGATTTACCCCTATTGCAATGAAGACTACTCCTTCTGCTTCCTCTAAACCTTGGGAAGCTGTGGCTCTGACCATCCAGAGATCAGGAAGCATACCTCATTACCCATGAATGGACTCTGGGAGTCAGTAATACGGAACACACAGTTTCATAGTCCTACTTGCCAGCAAAAAACGTCCCAAGAGAGGCAGAAAGACGGCTTCCTCTCACTCCCACCTAACAGATATCCTGAAGGAACATCTAAGGGATAGAACCTAATTAGCATGTGGAATTGATAGTATGAAAAGCAAAATTGTTAGTTTTCCAACCATTACAATTAGAAGGAGCAACTGGAGTACA
The DNA here is from genome assembly GCF_045843805.1 of Urocitellus parryii. Taxonomy (NCBI): domain Eukaryota; kingdom Metazoa; phylum Chordata; class Mammalia; order Rodentia; family Sciuridae; genus Urocitellus; species Urocitellus parryii. Next base: position 41,142,566 of record NC_135541.1, on the reverse strand, counting down.
GGTGGAAATAATGGAGGCACACTGTGCAGGCAGGTATGTACGAAGGTCTACTAAGCAGAAGGCTTAATCTCTGTATAAAAAGTAAGCCATCTAAAGGGAAAAGTCATTCATGATTTCAGTACCCTGGGGAAAGGACTAGTGCCTTAGATCACCTGAAAATAGCGATGGTCTGAACAAAGGGAGCTTACCATGAAGTGGAGCCTGATGTTGCAAGTGGAATATTAAAACATTCATTCTTTTAATGATTGCTTTTAAGCAAGGCACAAACATCAGAAGTTGCAAGAAAAAAAATTGACACATTTACCATTATAAAGCTAAAACTTCATAAAGCAAAATAAAAATACAAGCAATGGGTTGAGAGAAAATATTTGCAATTCAAATGAACAATTTGGGAAGAGCTCTTTTAAGACAATAAGATTAAAACATTCAACTGTTGTGGGTCATCTAAGTGCTTTTTGGTAGAATGACATATCATACACATAGTATCCTCTGTCAAAAGAGCCCTTCTCCCCTGGCTGACCTGATTAATATTTTAAGATGCTTAGTAATCTGTCTTCTTCTTAAAGCATTGCCTACTTCTCTTTCTGTGGTGGATACTCTGGTGCAGGGTCAGATTACCCTTCAGAATGGAAGCTCCAATCTCCCCCAGGGGGCTAAAGTTTTACAATGGAATTTGCCCTCTGCACAAAGAAGTTGCCTTGCCAAGGTTATGCCACTTTCTTGGGGGCAGCCTGTGCCCACTGACTGCTAATATAAGACATGCAAGTGGCTTTAACCCTTATTTCAAGAAGGACAACTCAGCAGAGCCACATCAGCCCAGAGAGACTCAGGAGACAGGCTGTGGTCTCTGTTGAGCTTTTCCTGTGTCCTGTCAATCCTGTCTTCCTCACCCCTGAAACATTTTGTTCCTTTGAGCTCTTCATGCTAATTTCAGAGTATCCTGGAAACCTGAGCTATAAAACTCTCCTATTAATGATTTATTATTTTTTCATAGTGATATGTGTCAGTTGTTTGGTTCATCCATCTGAATAGCATATTGTCGTATAAACATTGCACAATTAGTTTTTATTCTCCTTTAAGGGGCATAGAGGCCATTTCCAATGTTTTTGATGTTATAAGCAGTGCTGCTATTTATATTTTCTAATATCTCTCTGTGAACATATGTGAGTTTCTCTGAGACGTATCCCTGGAGGTGGAACTACTCTTGAGTTAAAGGTTATGCAATTCCAAGTTTATAGAGATTACAAAATTTCTCTTCAGAGTTGTACTATCCATCAAGCCTCGTGTGAGTGCCAGTTGGTATTGTCAGGCTTTTATATATTTGCCAGTGCAAAGACAGGGAAATGGTATTTCAGTGTTTGAGATGCAAATACTTTGGTGACTATAAGCTTGAGCAAATTTTTATATTTGTGGAGGGTGGAGGCATAGGCCTCACCTGGGAATTGCTTATTCATTTATCTTGCCTTTTTTTGGTGTGCATGTGTGTGGTACTGGAAATTGAGCCCACAGCTTTATGTATGCTAAGCAAATGCTCTACAACTGAGTCACATCCTGAGCCCTCTTGTCTATTTTTATAATAGGGCTTTGGTTTTTCTTACTGATTTGTGGGAGTTCTTTATGTTCAAGATGGAGACCTTGCGTTGGTCACATGCATTGCAAAATTATCTGCCTCTGGATTGTTTCTCTGTTAATTTACTTAAACTTTTACATATTTAAAAGCTGAGCATTCCTAACCCAAAATTCAGAAATCAGAAATGCTCCAAAATCTGAAACAGTTTGAGCCCCAACACCATGTCACAAGTGGGAAATTTCAGACCTGACCTTAAATGAGAGGTCACAGTCAAAACACAGGCACACTAAAAATATTATATAAAATTATGTTCAGGTTTTGTGTACCAGGTGTATAAGAAGCACAAATACACATTTCGTGTCTAGACGTGGGTCCCAACCCCAAGACATTACATTATACGTTCAAAAATATTCCAAAATCTTCCTCAAAAAATAAAAAATCTGAAATACTTCTGGTCCTAAGCATTTCAGATAAGGGATGCTCAACCTATATAAATTTTAATTCTTCAGATCATTGAAAATATTTTTATTATTATTTTATAACTTATGGTTTTTAGATAGGAAGATCCTATTTCCTACCATAAGAACATAAAATATATTCTAATGTTTATGACAAAGTTATTTTCATGTAGATATTTTCCTCATACCTAATTGTCCCATCCCATTTATTGAATGCCCATCATTTTCCCACTGGTTTCTAATGCCACCTCTATTGTGTATCAACCCATCTATGCTTGGCCATTTGGGACTCACTTCTGTTCCATTAACCCACCTATTCCTTACAACATTACTTTCTAAAGCTTCATATTAAGTCCTTTAGATGATACAGCAAGTCCTTCTTCCCCACTCCCCACCCCCAAATTATCTTTGCAAAGTATGGGCTCTAATACACCAAGTTAATTTTAGAATCAGTTTGACAAATTTTACCAAAACAACAACCAACACCAGCTTTGTGGAATTTGATTGAATCTACCAACATTTTTTTTTTTTTTTAGAAAGAGTGAGAGAGTGGGAGAGAGAGAGAGAGAGAGAGAGAATTTTAATATTTATTTTTTAGTTCTTGGCAGACACAACATCTTTGTTTGTACGTGGTGCTGAGGATCGAACCCGGGCCGCACGCATGCCAGGCGAGCGCGCTACCGCTTGAGCCACATCCCCAGCCCCCCAACATTTTTTTTTGAGAGAAAATTCATATCTTTAGAATAGTGTCTTCTTACTCTTGAACACTGCATATATCCCTATCTTTTTTATATCAATTTTTGTATCAACTTTGTTAATATCTTACAATTAGACTTTAGACTTTTATTCATAAGAATTTTATACTTGTTAGATGTATTCTTTACTTCAAATTTTGATCTTCTTTTAAAAATTATTATCAAATGAAGTTAGTATATAGATACAGTTAACATTAATATATGGATCTTGTAATATTAATGTTGATCAGTTCTCCTTTTAATTCCAATAATTTGTAGATTTTCTTGAGTTTGAGAAAATCATACCTTCAAAGAGACACTTTATCTTTTATTTCTTACTTTTTCTTTTTAATGGTTTTATTAGAGCATTATAGTTACATATACATAATAGTGGGATTCATTTTGACATAATCATACATGTTTAGAATATAATTTTTTTCCATTTCAGTCCCAAGTACTCTTTCTTTCCCTCCCCTCCTCCCTTACCCTGTTCTCCTTCCTCTACTCTATTGGTCTTTCTTTTACCTATTTACAATTTTTAAAATTTTCTTTATCTGTTCATCTGTTGACAGGCACCTAGACTAGTTCCGTCACTTGGCCATGGTGAATTGCACTGTTAAAAATACTGATGTGCCTATATCACTATGGGATGCTGATTTTAGTTCCTTTGAATAAAGACCAAGGAGTGGGATGGCTAGGTCAATATGGTGGTTCTATTTTCTAGTCTTGAGACATCTCCATGCTGCTTTTTTTTTTTTTTTTTAATAGTACCATCCTGACTAGGGCCTTTAATAAAATATGGGGTGAAAAAAAATAAGTGATGATAAATGACCTTGTTTTCACAAAGATTGGTTTTAACTTCTCACTATATAGTGTGGTGTTTATCGTAAGGGTTTATTAGTAGATACTTTTATTAAGTTAAGAAAGTTTCCTTCTATTCTGGTTCTATAAAACTCTTTTTAAAATCAGGAATAGTTATTGAATTTTCTTAATTACTTGTTTTTCCATAACCATTGAAATGTTCCTCGGCCTCTAGACTCAATCATGAGGACAACAGGGATTTATGGGAAGTACACCAGAAGGCTGTCCCTTTTCCTGCCTTTTCCTGTGAGTTGCTGGAGATGGGATCAAGGAAAGTCATTTTATGAATCCATCACAACCTTCTTAATGGTGGTAAGTAGGGAGAAATCTAGATTAGTTCTTGTTGACAGGTTGAGTGGTAAACAATTGATATTAGAATTAAGTAGTTTTTTTTTTAAACTTTCATTAAGAAAGTCTCTTCTTCAGGCTAATCATAAGGAATTCATTCTTCCAAAGACTAGGGATAGCTGTTTTCAAAAACTGAGATTATTAGCGTGGGCATAGTAGAATACACTTGTGGTCCCAGTTACTAAGCACACTGAGGCAGGAGTATAACTTGAGCCCAACAGTTCAGGACTAGCCTCAGCAACTTAGAGAGACTGTTTCTTTTAAAAAAATAGAGGAAACATTGAGGTTACTGGCATTCTGGCACAGTGAGCACTGATTATCCATGCAAGACCCAGGAAATGAAACTGAGTGCCCCTGGAACCACTCTTTACAAAAACCTCTAACCTAAGTTTAATCAGATACAGTCCCAACTTCTTTCCATTTATTAAAACTGGTCAAGAAATGACAAGAGGAGGACATCACAGCTTGCCTCCATAAAATAAAGTACGCTGTATAAAACTGGGACCCACCAGGTAAGAGTGAAGGAGCAAAGCACTCATGTCATGTAAGGGAAGAGAGACCACACTGGTGCTCAGATTTCTGGAGGCAAAAGGGGGAAGGAGGGTTGAAGAAATCCATGAAATGAGGTGACCACCCGTGAAAGGATTCTCAGGTAAAATCATCCACATGCTTCTAATGCAAATGGGGCTGACAGAGCGGAGGGCAGAACATCCTTCCAAGCATAGGGTGAGAAGCCATCCTTCCAAACCACTTGGAGCATGGTGGAAAGTAGAGAGTGGGAGTGGGCTGGCAATCCTAAGAGCCCAGACTCCCCAGGGTCATGTCTTAGGACTTGTTCATAACCTTATGAGCCTTGTCTAGCACAAAGGGGACAAAACAGCTCAGTGGAGGTGTAGGAAAATGACAATGAAGCCCAGATGCAAAACAAGCAAGAGGTGCACGTGTCTAGGCTCATTTGAACCTTCAGGGAACCTGGGGAAATATCACTGCCCAGTTGTACGCAGCTTCACATTTGAGTTTCTCTCTAAGGGAAGAAATTGGGGACAGGGACTTGGTTTCCAAGTTGTGTAGGATAAGAGATACTATGGATTCCTATTATTACAGGACTCATGTTCCATAGTCTCTATGAATACTGGATTAGTGAAGAGGGAAAATTGTTCCTAGGAAAAATGCAGGTTCCTGTGAGCCTCTGGTCACATCATTTCCAATGATACATATAATGTCTTCTTATGTGAGTTTCTGTTTAAAGACACCTTGTTTAATCTACATTGATGATTTATTAACAAAGAACTTACAGCGAATATGCCTTCACGAAACTTTCTTAACATGCCTGTTTTCTCCATACAACACATCCATCCGCTGTTGCACTCAGAAATAACAGGCAGTACTCCAACACTGTTTTGGGGGTGGCTTTAAACAACAAAACCAACATAAAGCATGAAAATGAAAAACATGTGGCATTCGTGACTTTATCTCTACCCACGTGTTTTGGGAGCTGCCTGGACTTTCATTCCTTCTCTTTCCTCCTGACACGGTCAGTATGAAGGGCAACACATTTCCACAGACTTCCTTCCTAGCACAGGACTAACTCCTGAGACACATTGGACTTAATGCCAGGGCTAACACTTAAATATGGAATTGCTGTTTTCCCTCTTTTCCACTAGAGGGCGAACTTCTTGACTGAAGTGGCTCATCTCTATCTCTAGGATCTAGGTCAGCATCTGTCACATAGTAAGTCTCCATAAATGTGGAATGGTGGTTGATTGGATAGATGGATGGTTGGATAAATGACCTGTTCAAAATGGCATAGCCGACAGATGGAATGACTCAAAAACAAACCTACTTTCTGGATTCTTAATTTTGTCTCACCAAGCTTTAAAATCTGTTCTCCAACCTCCTTGGTTTCCCAAATGACACCTACTATTGAAGGTTGCTACAGATGATGATGACATACCCAGAGAGCTCCAGTTGCTCAGATGAAAGGCTCTGTCCATTGAGTACAGGAGATAATTTGTCCAGTGGGTTTTTTTTGTATCCTGGACTGAATGTTGCAGAACCAGCTAATGAAATCTACATTGTAATTAGGGAAAATATTCCAGCAGCAGGTTGGCAAGATAGTCATTGTCTAATTATATTTTCCCCAGTATTTTAACCCAATGGTCTAGAAAAATAATTTAGAGTTGTGATTTTTGTAATTACTTTTTTGTAGCAGCCTGTTCAGAATTATAATAATCATTTAAGAGTTTTGAGGGCTTATGGGTTAGCTTCTATTTTAAAGCTTTAGAATAGAGTAGCACAGGAAGTATCTGATATGCAAAAACAACACTCAAGACTCAACACTCAAGTGCTCCTCCCTGGGCATTGCCCTTGGCCAGAGGGAGCTGTGACCAGCACTGGAAGCCTCCCAGCATCTCATTCACTTATTCTGAAATCCCTGCAAAGTAGTCTGATGATTTGCCTTATTTTATGGATGAAGAAACTGAGGCTAAGATGAGTTAAGACACTTGTCCAAAGCAATACCCAGAAATGGGGTTGAACTAGGACTTCCTCACTCCATCTTCAGTGATGACACACTCCATCTGTGCCACCAAAGGGCTTGGTCCTATCCCCTTCTCTGGTCTACCTTCACAGTTCCCATAGACATTGATTCAATTCTTTAAACAATGTTTTTTGTTTATTTTTTTTAAGCACTGAGGATTGAACTCAGGGCCTGGCACATGCTAGATACTCACTCTATCACTGAGCTATGTCCCCAGCCCCTTTTATTTGTTTATTTTAAAATTTTGAGGTAGGGTCTCCCTAAGTTGCCCAGGCTGGCCTCACATTTATGATCCTCCTGCCTCAGCCTCCCAAGTAGCTGGGATAACAGACAAGTGCTACCACCCCCTAATCTAACAGTATTTTATTTTTAATGATTGTCAGACTTGTTTTAGGTGCTGTAGATACAAAAGACAACAAAGCAAAGTCCCTGTTTGCATAGAGCACATATTCTGGAGACAGAAGAAGACAGATAATGAGTAAACACATAAATATATATTAGGGATTGGTAAGTGCTATGCACAAAGGTGGGAAAGAGCACTATATAAAGAACATATGGAACAGAATTCCAGAACAGTACTGTATTAGATTGGGTTCCCTGGGGACACACTCTGAACGTGAAAGTGCACCTAGAAAGTTTACTGGAAAGCACTGTCTGGGGCAAGGACAGCAGGATTGGGCAGAGGAAGAAGCCCAACAGTGATATGATTGTAACTGAGCTCTCAGCCAACCCCAGAGTGAGCTCTGCAGTTGAGAGGACCCTTAAGAGTTGCTCATATCAAAGTAGACAGGAACAGGGGCTTATGTCTCTGTCCCTGTATCCACCTGGCACAGGCCCTGGCTATTGCTAGGAGTGATAGAGGCACTCCCTGTGGCCAAGGGCACTGCCCAGTGAGGAGCATTTTTTTGGAGTCTTGAGAGTCTTATCTGCACAGTGGAAAATCCCTATCAATCCTGTCTAGTAGGGTTATTGGCAAATAGCAAAGCATTCTCTGACTAAGCGTCCATTCTCTGTCTTTACAAGCTAGAATAGTAATCACTTTACTAAAAATATTGCTATGAGGATCAAAATGCTAAAATGCTGATAAATGACCATGTAGAAATATGCAAGAGATTAAATGAATGAAGGCAATTTATACTGTGGGAAAGTACAGATTGTGTATAGGGGGAAATTGTATTGAACAATCGGAACTGACATGGAGAGACAAAACATATGAGGAAAAGAACAAAGAATTCAAGATGCATCCTATGATGCCATTTGCTTTTGGAAAAGGTGTGTTTGTATCTCTATAGAAAGATGGATGGAAGGACATACTCTGGAGCATTAAGTGTGGATGCAGGAGCAGATGTGGGGCTGGGACTAGTCTTGCTCAGATATGAGAAGATGAGCATAGAAAGAGATTGCAGATAGAAGAAGGGGATTGTATGGCAGTGTAGAAAACAAATTTGGGACTTCAGATTTACTCTAAAATTATAGCATATAATATATGTAATAAATATAAATATAATATTTATATATTATATAGTAAACACAACTATCTAAACAGTATATTTGCACATACTATATAAATATAAATATATAGTATATTTACCATAACATAAATATCTATTATTTTACTATACATTTATAGTATATATAAACATATTTATTATTTACTATAATTATATTATAATTCATAATTTACTATTCAGACTTGCTTCTTCTGGTGCTAGCAGCCTTGAGTTCAAATCATTGCTCTATCACTTACTAGTTCCAGTTAGTAGAACAACTTGTGCAGGTATTGTCTCTGAACCTGTTTCTTCATCTGTAAAATGGAGATAATAGTACTCACCTGGAAGAGTTATTGTGAGATCGGACAGGAGCCTCAGACACACATTCTCGTGTGTCACTGTCTGGGTGGGTACTTGACATTCCTTCTCTCTCTCTCAAGAAGGAGCAAGGAGTCAGAAGAACAGTTTCCCTGGCCCCAAATGCACACTCTAGCATCAGACAGCTCTCCACACAGGCAGATGGCAGTCGATTCACCTAAAACTCTTGTAAATCAGTGGCTCACTTAGTTTTGAAACTTTTCCATCAAACTAATACATGCACATAGTTTTTAAAAGGAAAAAAAAAAGTACCAGGAGGCTTATAATGAAACACAGCTGTTTCCTTGATTGCAAATGCAGCTTCAGTTAAATAGTCACCTACGTGTTTCTGAACACTATGCTCATTTTACTATTTCCTATTTTATTAGCTACACATCATCTGTTGTCTTTCTATGGTGATCCAAGCATTTAGTATTCTTACAGCACCCTCTTCTCCCTCCACCGACCCTATATCATTATACCTAATTTAATTGGAAATTAGAGTTTATAGTGTAACAACTGCATCAGTGGAATTTTTTGACTCTTCATCACATGCCATCTACCTGTCCTTTCATTATTCTTTTCTAATACTCTTCTTTATTTATCTCATCATCTCCTCTTAGTTTCCACCTGGGACGCCTCCACGAATATGGCTTCCTTCTCTGAATGCCTGCCATATGGGGATTGTCTTTGGTGTTCTCCTGGGTAGAATAGTCTATGGCTTAGATTTGCCCCCTAGTTTTGCTGTTGGAGCCCATTCTTTAAAAAGACACTTGGGATGTGTGTGTATAAGTTTTCTTTTTATATTATCCCCTGGATTTCATATGAGTCTGCAATTGGTCAATAGCAAGGTCAGCTATGAACTTCACACCTCTGAAGTTAAACAGGTACAACCAAAAGGTTACATATTAATTTATTTAGCAACTGTGGACTGGAACAAAGGCCCTGTCCTAGGATATGAAATAAATTAGGCAGGTTTACTATATTCAAGATTTTTTGTTATTGTTGGGGAAAATAGGTAAACAGGCAATGATGTGATGTGGCCAACATTTCTAAAGAAACAAAGAAATTTCTAAAGAAACAAAGAGCACTAAAAGAAGAAAAAAAAGCAAAAGACATAACAAAGCTTAAGGAGCTCTTAGAGGACTTCCTAGTATTGGGACTACCTAACTTGAGCCTAAAATGAGACTGCACGCTTATTTATTTACACATTATATTGCTACAAAATGGATCTAAGATATATCACAAAATTTTGATAGCTATTTTATATTAACATCTTTTGGGGTTCACCAACTCTGCCTGGATCCTCTTAGCCTTCTGCATTTCAAAACTTTCCCCATTAAAAGTGTTTGACCAATACTCAGCTGGTTCTTCATCTGTGGTTACTGGACGGATGAATGTCAGATATAGCAAAAAAAAAAAGGGGAGGAAAGAAAAAACCTTTAATACATGGTCTTAGGACAGCTTCCTACACACACACACACACACACACACACGTAAATAAATAAAATTAATTCCTTGCTTCACCTCATTTGCAAGATAAATTTCAGATAGACTAAAAAAAAAGATCTTTAAAAAATTTTGAAGACAATACAAGATTATATCTTTATGACATCAAAGTATGGAAAGATTATTTAAATAATTCATACTACATAAATCATAACACAGATTGATAAAATGGACACTATCAAATGCAAAATTCTGTTCCATAAAAGACAACAAAGACACAGAGAATTGCCAAAAATCTTGCCCACTGGACTTTGAAGTCACGTTAATTGATTTGATTCTTAATGTCCAATGCGGTGATGCATACCTGTAATCTCAGCTACGAAGGAGACTGAGGCAATCACAAGTTCAAGTCCAAGCTGGGGAATTTAGCAAGACCCTGTCTCAAAATAAAAACAAAAATTTAAAAGGTCTGGAGATGTAGCTCAGTGGTAGAGCACCCCAGGTACAATCCCCAGTAGTACAAAACTAAATAAATAAAATAATGTAACTTCTCTGAGTATAAGTTTCCTCTTCTGTAAAAAGAAGATAGTATACTTTTGGCCTATTGAGTCATATGGCGATTGTAAAGCTCTTAGCAGAATGCATAGTTCGTTGAGGTGCCTTGTGTGCTAAGTGTTGGGGTGTTCAGGATTGATGAGCTGACCTGTTCAGCTTTACGTTGGAATCTGATCCTTGGAGGATCAGACTAATACAACCACTTTATAAGAATAAGGGACCAGCCTGCAAGTCACTGCTTGTCTTCAATTATGTGGGCATTTGTTGGGTGGCAGAGAAGCTGGGCTGCCACAGTGCCTGGCCTACTCTTCTGCAATGAATGTTTACTATTATTTTCTTCTTACTTGAGAGAGAAAATTTTCACTCTAAACATGGAAAGAATATAAAAGAGAAATTAAAATTTTAAAATAAACTCTGGTCCCATCCTTCATTCTTCAACATCTTATAGTCAAATGAACAATGAACAAAGACTTAACTATAGGGTGATGAGTGCTATCACGGTTTTCTCTACCCTGACCTCTTATAGATCCATAAGTAATGCCTCATGGCCAGAACTGCCATATTCCAGTAATTCACCAAGATGATAAACACAAAGGCAAAGAGGGGAGGAACCCCAAATATGTTCTCTAGGCCTTTTAGAAAACATGGGGTTGTTTCTTTGACCACATAGTTGTGAATCTACAAGAAGGGTGACATTGTAGACATTAAGGGAATGGGTACTGTTCATAAAGGAATGACCCACATGTTATCATGGCAAAACCGGAAGAGTCTGCAGTGTTACCCAGCATGCAGTTGGCATTGTGGTGAATAAGCAAGTTAAGGGCAAGATTCTTGCCAAGAGAATTGATGTGTGTATTGAGCACATGAAGCACTCTAAGAGCCGAGACAGCTTCCTGAAATGTGTGAAGGAAAATGATCAGAAAAAGAAGGAAGCCAAAGAGAAGGCTCCCTGGGTTCAGCTGAAGTGCCAGCCAGCTCCACCCAGAGAACCACATTTTGTGAGAAGAAATGGAAAGGATCCTGAGCTGCTGGAACCTATTCTCTATAAGTTCATGGCATAATAAATGTAAATAAATAAATAAAGGCCTGTGGACTATAAAACCGATTTTCTTAATTGAAAGGAAAAAAAAAGAGAGAAAAAGTAATGACAGATCCAGGTGTGATGGTACACATCTGTATTCCCCAGCTACTTGGAGGCTGAGGCAAGAGGATCGCAAGTTGGAGACCAGCATGGGTAACTCAGTGAAACCCTGTCTCTAAGTAATATAAAAGGCTGGGGATGTAGCTCAGTGGTAGAGTATTTGCCTAGCAGGCACAAGACCCTGGGTTCAATCTGTAGCACCACAAAAAAAAAAAAAGGGTGGGGAGAAAGGAAGAAGAAGAAAATCAACAGCACCCAGGTGAGTGTTAGCCTTCTGTGTTGGCCCATTCCTCAGAATTCTATCACAGCTCCTCTATTATTGATTCGCCATCTCTTCCTAAGGGACCTCACCACGTCTATGGCTAAGAGTGCCATGTCTATGCTGAAAATTCAAAAAAAGTTTATTTCTAGCCAAGTTCTTACACATCTACCTGAATGTTTAAATACTCTTTCAAACTTAGTAAGACAGAAACGAACCCATCTTTCTATATCCCTAAATAAATCTCTCTTCCACATTGACCCAGTTCAAAATGGCTCTCAACTCATTTGGGTTTTCTGATGACTAACAACTGAAACCCAGGATAATTTTTCATACTTCCCTCCCTATTCCTCAACAAATATTTATACTCCCATCAAAATACTTCTTAAATCTATCCAGTTCCTGCTAGCTCCTCCATAACCACGCCAGTCTAAAGCATCGCCATCTCTCACTTTGACTTCCATTACAATCACCTTCAGAGATTCCCTGAATCCCCCTTCGCCCCTCTTCCTTTCATGACTCTTCATCCACATCATTTTAAAATGCAAATCTGATTGAAATTTTCCTACAGGAAATCCTTGATTGGCATTCCACTGTACTTAAGAGTCTCAATCTCTTACCGTGGTCCTCAGGCCCTGGATCCTGTGGTCTCCCCCATCATAATGGCCTTGTCTCATCCTCTTTGCTCAGCTGTCTCCAGTGCCATAGGCCTCCTCTTGTCTTCCAAAAGACAGCAAATTCTTCTGACTGTAGCTATAGCCACACACTTGTCTCTCTGCCAACGCCTGTGCCCAGTCAGCCAGTGTCACCCTTTCGGCCTTCTTTTTCAATGTCATTTTCCCTATTGCCCTATCCAAATCAGATCATTACTGGCCTCTTTTTCTCCTTCCCCATACTTAACAATTTTTAAATATTTGTTTATTTTTCTAGTCATTGTGCATACTCGTCTCACCTCCATAAGGGTAAAAACTATGTCCAATTCATTCCCTGCTATTTCATTCCTTGCTATTATTCTTATATCCAACATAGTTTAGTAAGCATGGCAAGGGCTTAGTTAACACCCTGGCTGCACTGGAGACTTTTTTAGTGTCTTATACATACATAGATTTTAGGGCTTCGACACCTATTAATTGGAATCTTTTGGAGGTGGAGACTGAAACCTGCTTTTTTTTTTCTTTTTTTAAAAAACACTCCACAAGTGATGCATTCCTACGTAGTTGGCCCAGTTCTGATGTTTGGAGAAAAGTGTCCAAGAATATAACCCAAAAGAGATGGGTTCCAATTCTTCTCTGTAAATTTCTAAGGATGAGAGGGAGTTGGGAAAGTCGTTTATTATCTTTATCCTTAGTTTCTTTTCCTGGAAATTTGGAGCAATAAAAATATCTTCTTCAAAGAGTAGCTGTGAGGTTCCAGCACACAATATATTTTAAAACACTTCATAAGCTACATATTGGAAAAACATGAGAATTTTTCACTTGTTAAAGATTACTCTTTAGCTGGGTGTGGTGGTGCATACTTGTCATTGCAAGGATAACAAATAAACAAGAAGCTGAGGTAGGAGAATCCCAAGTTCGAGGCCAGCCTCAGCAATTTAGTGAGACCCTGTTTCAGAAATTTTTAAAAAATAAAACAAAAAGGGATGAAGATGTAGTTCATGTATTAAAGTGTCCCTGAGTTCAGACCCTAGTACCAGGAAGGAAAGAAGGAGGTGGGGAGAGAGGGAGAAAGGAAAGATCTCTCCTATGTAGGGTTTACCTCATCATCTCTTGACAATCTAGTTGGAGCTGCCCTCTCTTCTCCAGTGAGATAGGATCCCTTATCCCTTTCTTTGCACTTTTAAAGAAGGACTAATGATAATAATTCACTGAGCCTTTTGGTTTTCCAAAGTTCAGGGCCATCATTACTTAGATACCATCATAACACACCCAGAGCCTCAGCAGCCCATTTCCTGCTGGGGAGAAACTGAGCCCAGGCAGGAGCACCAATGCCCGTGGGAGGAGGAAATTTTCCTACAAGAGATCCTTATTGGCTTTCCTCCCTTCCACTGCATGACACGGGCTGAATCTGTGGAAAGTAACGAGGAAAGGCCACAACCAGGAACCGGGGGACCTCTGGGAAGTTTCTTCTGCTCTTCCCGTGCTAAATCGTTTGAAAACATCCTCAATTATTTTGAACTAGGACAATGTTAAGAGAACCGGTTTCCCTAGCAGAGGCATAATGAAAATAAAAATAAACTCTCAAACTGAAACAGTGTGCTTTGTAATCTGTGAAAATCCTTTCGTCTCCCTGACTCTCAGGTACTGTGTATGTGGAACAGGTGGTGGGACCAGATGAAGGTATAAACAGGCACAGGAAAGAACCCACCTGCCTGCAAGACAGCTGCTCGGGGACACCTGGTTTGGGTTTTGGTGTGTAGAACCAACAAGCACCCAGTCTCTCGTGCAGATACCTTGACTGGAGGCTTCCTCCCAGGTCATATCATTCCTCCCTTCTCCATCCCTCCTAGACTGACCTAGTGAATCACGTGAATCACGAGTTCTCCAGGGAAATGGAACCAGTAGGATGTGTATGTAGATGATAGAGAGATAGATAGATGAAGAGGGATTTAGGGAATTAACTGACTCACATGATTACGGTGGCAAGTCCCAAATCTGCAGGGTGGGTCAGCATGATGGGACCCAGAGAAGAGCTGCTATTCAAGTCCAAAAGGTGTCTGCTGGCAGAATTCCCTCTTGCTTGGGGAAGGTCAGGTTCATTCTCTTCAGGCTCTCCATTGATTAGATGAGGACTACTCCAGTAATAGAGGTCATCTGCTTTCCTCAAAGTCTGCTGATGTAAATCTCATTAAAAAGCCTCTCTCAGAAATATCCAGAATAATATGTGACCAAATCTCTGGGCACTCTGGCCCAGCTGAGTTGACACAGAAAAATTAACCATCACACCTACTTCAGCCTCTCTTTATTCTCACCTGGACTATTTCCCCAGCTCCTAACAGGTCTGCCTGCTTTCTATTGTGAATTTGTTCCTCTGTTTGTTCACTAATCTGAGAATCAGCTAATAAAGTACTTTCTGTGTACCAGGCCTTGTTCTAGTGACTGTGGCTGTGACTAAGAAAATATCTCTGCATTTGTGAAACGTATGTTGCTGGGGAGAAGACAGAAACATGATAATAAATGAATATCACATATAATTTGAAGTACTGGAAGTATTAAGATAAATAAAATTGGGTAAAGACATACAGAGTGGTAGGAGAAATCTCTGTTTTATTTAGGGGAGTCGGGCAAGAGCCTTTTTTTAGTAGAAAGAAGTGAGGGCAGGGCCATGTGAAGATTGAACAGAATATCATTCTAATCAAGAGGAAAACATACATGCAAAGGTCTGGGGTGTACAGAAGCTTGGAGTATCATAGGAATAGCAAAAGAAGACCAATGCAACTGCAATGGTCAGAGCAAGGGGGCGGGTGGGTGAAAACAGAAGGTGAGTTTAAAGAGCAGGTCTGAGCCAAGATCATGTAAGAAAGAGAGGTATTAAGGTTGGTCACACAGCTTTTGGCCTGAGCAATAAGAAGGAAAAACAATGGTGGTGCCATCTACTGGTTGGGGACAAGGTGTAGAATTTCAAGAGTTCTGTTTCCACCAATTTTGATGAGCTGACCAGATAATTAAGGGCAGATATCAAGTAAGATACTGGATAAGTAACTCTGAAGCTCTAAGAAGAGTTGACAGCTGGAGAGAGGAATTTGGCAGATGTTATTTAAAGCTGTGGGGAAGGATATGGTATGTAGGTCCATTTTTCTGGTGCTAATAACACAATAATATATAGACTGAGTTATAGAGAAAATAGATTTGCTATTTTGGTTCATGGTTCTGAATGTGAATGGTCCAGGGGCCATAGGTGGTGATGGTCTCCTTGCTGGAAGAGTCCCAAGCTGGTATAGGGCATCCCACAGAAGACAGTGTGTGTGTGTGTGTGTGTGTGCGTGTGTGTGTGTCCTTGCTCCCTCTTCTTATAAAGTCACCAGGATTCATTCAGAAGGGACCCACCCCAAAGATCATATCTAGTCTAATTACATCCCAAAGATCCCACCTCTAAACCATAGTCAGATGAAGTTTACACCCTCTTGATGTCTCATGATGGGGATTAAATTTCAACACCATGCAAGACACACTCAAACCACGTCCAAACCACACTGAGGGTATAAGTGAGATGGGGCAAGATGTGAGTGGATTGAGCCCTCCTTAGAGAACTGGCAGGGGGAAAGATCCAGAGGAGACTGAGAAGTGGGAACTGGGGAGATGGGAGGAAACCCCGGGAGGTGGGGCAGAGCCAGAAAGAAAGCCTCCTGAGAAAGTGAGATGTTCACTGCTCTGTACTGTGTCTCTCAGCAGAGAACTTAAATCAGTGAGTTTTCTGGTGAATACTGAAGTATTTGGACTTCTTTCTGATATCTTATTTTGTATTTCTATTTCCCGTGCTCTGTTTTTTGGTTTTTTTTTTTTTTTTTTTTTGCTTCTTTATTTCCCTACTGGTATAAATTCAATTTGTAACTGGCTTATAGGGAAATCTCAAATAGTTGAGTTTAAACATGATATGGTTTTATTGTTTCTAAGAGTTGCTTCCAAGCTACGCTATGTTGATGCCCTTCTGCTGAGTAGTGGGTCCCTTAATGGCATCTGGCAGGATTACTTAATTTTCAACAACTTTTCGCTAATAGTACAGTTTAGTTGTTCCTTAAAACTCAATTTTCTTTCATTATTTTTCCGAAAGACTTATTTTTCATTTTAAAGGTAATTTAATGGAAATTTTCAAACATGCACAAAACCATAAAAAAAAATCCTATTTCATTTTAACTTTGATCTTGTACCAGGTGCAAAGCTCTCCACCTCTAAAGGCTGGATAAGGATGAGTAGGGGTCCTATTGTTACCACCAGATGTGAAGATTGAACACCCGGGAAATGTGAAAACAAGTTTTTATTTAAAGAAATTTAACACAGACTTCTCTCCAGAGAAAGGGGCCCAGAGATGGGTGTCCATGGGATGGGGGTGAATCTTGTCCTTTTTATAATTTCTAGGTTTCTTACATTTCATGTCCCCTCCCTTTATCCCACCCATATGGTAAAAAGGCTGGAAAGGGACAATTCTGGGGGAGCCACCCAGGTAATACTCGATAATTCACTGCTAAGAGGGACAATCTCCCCTGAGGCATGTGACTTTTGGTTGTTGGTTAGGGGAGGGAAAAACGTCTGGAAGGTATTAACATTCCAAAATCCCTGAAGCAGGTGACTTTGGCCATGAGGGAGGGGGGATGTGTCCTGAAGGTATTAACATTCCATTTCCCTCAGAACCAGTGTCCACCTTCTCAACTCTATTCACCTTCCATCTTCCCAACCCATGCAGATTCATCTCTGTACACTAACTGCCTGATCTTTTTTCTTGCTTCACTATCATGCCCTGTGGTCAAGGGGTCATTCAGAGATGCCTCCTGGGGGCACTCCTGTCCCCTTTGGAGATTAAGTCAAGTCTCCAGCCCCACCCCACATTGGCATGTCATGAGCTCTTCTGATGCCTGTTCATCCTCCCCTCCTCTTTCCTCTGCTTGGAAAGGTCTCAGCCCATCCCTGTCAATATTATCCCTGAAAGCACCTTCCTTGCATCTTAGGCACTGCCAGGAGGGGCCAGGGCCTCCATCAGTCCAGACTGGCAGCACCCACTCCCATCTCTTTCCAGTTTCCTTTCTTTGCTTCCCTCCCCCATCCCATATTCTATTTCTAATTGCATTATATCCTGTTTATTTATTCATTCACCCCTCTATTTATTTAGTGGATAAACAGATGAGTGCCTACTATGGATCAGACACAGGCAAAAAGTGGTCAGCAGGCAGGTGTGCTTTCTGCGTTTCTGCTCACAGTCTAGCAGGAAAGAGACATTGTGCACCTGAGGATGCTGAACAGTGATGTTGCACTATACGTTTTTGCAGACATGTGTACTCATCTTTTATATTCAGTTTAATCTCACCGCCAGTC
The DNA here is from genome assembly GCF_045843805.1 of Urocitellus parryii. NCBI lineage: Eukaryota > Metazoa > Chordata > Mammalia > Rodentia > Sciuridae > Urocitellus > Urocitellus parryii. Next base: position 41,124,782 of record NC_135541.1, on the reverse strand, counting down.
AGTCTGTCTACATTCTCCAGGTTGAGCTAAGTGACCTCCTGTGTGCTCTATTAACATGCCACAGTCTCTCCCATAGTCCTTTGCACATTATAGTCTGTTTGAACGCCTGTGTGACCCACAGCCGTTGAAAACACCTGAGCAGCAGGTGTTGTCTCAATCATATCTCATGCTCCAGCTCAGTTCTTGGTACATAATAGATCGCAGTGAAAACTAAATAGAAGACTAGCTAAAATGAACACTTTCCTTATAATTTCTAAAAAATAACGCTTCTGAACAATTTGAGAAATAAGTCCAAAGTAAAGACACAAGTCAAAAGTCACCTTGACTACTAAGAGATACCATGTTGGAAGATGCAGCTTAGTTTGAGGGCTAAATGAGTTTGCAGGGAACCATAGCATTAGGCAGATGCCCACCCAGGGGAGGGGAGAATCACCCAGGGAAGAAGAACAGTGGATCCTATATTATTTGTGGGCAGGCCTGCTTTCAAGAGGAAGATGGGCAGAGCTGAACAGAGCATGCCCAGTTATTCCCCCTATGTTACCTAAGAGAAATTACCCCACCTTTTCAAAGGCCAGAGTCAGGAGAGGGATGTCCTGAGTGCAACACTAATTTGGTTCCTTCACAGGAAGGAAACACCAGGCATTGGCAAGAAATGTTCCCCCATTATCGACTCCATTGTGCCCAGCATGTGCTAGACCCTTTCCCCTGTGTCAGACTATTTCATCTTTACACCAAAGCAGAGAGAAGGAGGGTCATTGGAATTTTATGGAAAAGGAAGCCAGGGTTCGTAATGGCTAAGTCACTTATCCAAGATTACAAACTGAGGAAGTGGGAGAGTCTGAATTCAGTTGTATTATTAATAATTATAGTTACGATTTAGTTAGGTGCTTATTATATGGTAGACATGGGGATAAGCACATTAATCCCCACAACAATCTTACGGAGTAGGTTGTGGGATTTATTCTTTTTTATAGGCTGATCTCACATAGCTCTCACCTGGGATTTAACCCAGGGATTTGTCCCTTGAAACCTTAGCTTTCAACCATTTGCCCCTTGCCTCCAGACTCAGGTAAAATATGTAAAAAATGCACAAACACTGCCACTCCACAGGGAGCAGGTTTGTATCCTCCAGCCAAAGGATTTCTAGGACACAGATAGCATCTCCCAGGTCTGGGTTTGAATCTTGTCACTTGTCAGCTGTAGGATTCTGACAAGTGGGTCTGCCTTTGTCACCTGCCAAGGGGAAATCATAACAACTCCATCAGGGGAAAAAAAATGACTGACAGGAGACAAGCAGACATGCTTCCTCACTGGCAGAACAAGACAGAAAGATTCCATGACGTGACCTCTCAAGAGTCTCAGGAAAGAAGCGGAACGAGGTTTATCTTGTTCCTTTGAAGGGCTGGTTCCTCTCTGGGTGTTTGTTTTGGCCCAGTGAGGCTGCTCTCCAGTGCCTGACTCAAGGCTAAGACTGGAAGGGACACTAGGGTCCCTTAAGGGTGACACTTGGGTACCATGATGGTAGAGAACACAGAGCAACCCTGAGCTGGGGTAGGGCGGGGTTTCTGAGGGTTACTGGGGGAGAGGCCTAATTGCTTCGGAGAACAGGGGAGAGCCACTACCCCTCTCAACAAACCTGAAAGGCAAGTCTGATCATGCATTTCAGAGAAGTGAAGATAAAGGAACTAAGCAAACAAAACAGGCCATGGGAGGAAGTGAGTGGGATCTGGGCAGTGAAGGAGTGGAGAGAAAGGGTGAGGGAATCCTTTCCCCCACTTTGCAGGTGGCCCCATTCCACCTCAGATGGGTCTGGGTGGGAGGAGAGAGGAGAATTTTGGATGCTGGCAGCCTGGGTCCAAAGCTGGTACTGTCATGCCCAAGGCAAAGGGCTGAGGCTGTCTGAGTCCCAGAGCTGACTGGGAGGAGGGGAGTCTGAGATTCAGGCCCATCTGGCCTCTGCTCCAGTGGGGTCTCTTTCCCCCCATTTATTGTCACTGACAAAAGCAGTTTGAGCATCTCCAGGATTTTTGCTGACAATGAGGAATTTCAGCACCTCATCTCACTCCTGACCCCTGGCCAAGCTAAAATCTGCATTTTAGCAAGACCTTCCCCATAGGGTTTCTTCCACAAGAATCCCACCTTTGGGAAAATTAGCTGGGGGTGTGACACTTAGCTCTGTGCTTCACTGAGAGAGTGGTTCATAAGAAGCAACTGCCGTTCCCTGAGCCTCGGTTTCCTTCTCAGGAAAATGAAGATACTCTGCTCAATAAGTTGTTTATAAACTGCGATCCTGAGAGTTCTAGGAGTATTACTCAGAATCTGTACCAAGTCAGGTTCAGGTAGGAAAGAGAAATAGATCCAAACAGAGCAGCTGAGTTTTCATCCATTTTTGCATAGTAGCCTTCTTCATGAGACTTTCTCCAAGCGTGTGGGGGTGGGGGATGAGAGAGAGAGAATTTTGAAAGCTCTTTTGCTGAGTATTCTCTGAGGTCTCATCCAGGGAGCAGAGACTGACTCCAGGCTTGATTCTCATGACTTGGGATTTATTAAGTGGGGTACTAAGCACATATTTGAATGCCATGGTGCCATTTCTGAGAGACATGCCCTGATATCTGCTTGTAATATCCATTTTGTCCACTGCAGGGAAACAGACAGTAATGAGTGTGTGCGTGGCAGAAAGCCCCATGTCCATTCAATTCCTTTGTGCGGTGGCAGAGCTGTGGGTTTAGCTGGACTCCTGACTGCCCAGAACGAGGTCACATATCCCAGCCTTCCCAACAGGCAAGTGAGGCTGTCTGCCTAAATACTGACCAAGACAGATAAATGGAAGTTTGGGGCACCATTGGTGGGTCAGACAGTTAAGAAGTGTTCCCTCCCCTTCTCCATATCTTCCTTCCCACTGGACAGAACACAGACATGGTGATGAGCAATCTGGGTCATGTGAGCAAGGGAAATACCCTAAGGAGGGTGGGGACACAATAGCAGGGAGTCTGACACACAAGCCCTGGATTGCTTCCACGCAGGTTGCCACATAAGTGAAAAATAAACCCTGGTCTCGTTTAAGCCACTTTTTATATGGGTTAGAATAACTGAAAACATGTGCCCGCGTGTGCACACACACACACACACACATACACACACACACACACACACACACACACACACAGAGGCATATAGGGAGTAAAAGTGCGAGTAGAGATCCCAGCAAGGAGCTCTTTTTTTTTTTTTTTTTGAGAGAGAGAGTTTTTTTTTTAATATTTATTTTTTAGTTTTCAGCGGACACAACATCTTTGTTTGTATGTGGTGCTGAGGATCCAATGCTGGCCGTACGCATGCCAGGTGAGCGTGTTACCGCTTGAGCCACATCCCCAGCCCCCAACAAGGAGCTCTTGACATAGTCCAGGCAAAGACCATGGTGGTTTGGAAGCAGGTGGCAGCTGTGGAATCAGTGTGAAAATCAGGTAAAGAAGATATTGCAAAAACACAAGTGATGGCATTTGCTGCAGGAGTGAATGTGAGCTAGGAGAAAGGGAGAAAGTCATGAGTGATTCTAAGACTTGAAAAACTATTTGGAGAAGATGAAGGGAGGAGCTTGGAGGGAATCGGAAATCAGGAATCCTTTTTGGAAATGTTGATTTAAAACGCCAAGTGGACCTCCGAGTCTTGCTTGGGCACTTGGGTTCAAGCATAGATTTCAGGGGAGAAGGGATTAAGTACCAAGAAATAAAACAACACCAACAAAATTTTAAAAGCCATGAAATGAAATTCTTCTCCCAGGCTATTTGGGCAAAAGTGTAGGGAACTTAAAATAGAATTTTGTAGTGAAAATATGACCAACCTGCTGTCTTGTCATTTTCCAAAATTGCAATCTGACCTTTAATTAGCTGGCTCTACAGAGAACAGGCACTGGGAAACCCATGGACAAATTACTGCTCTGCACACTTTGGAAAATGAGTCCAAACAGGTCAGAGTTCTTGAGGTATATAATTACCTTCTGAGAAAGCTTTCCAAAAGGGCAAATTGCATTTAGGTAAATTGGGAAGTTGAGGAACTGGATTTTCAATTCAAAAGGCAAAATGGAAAGAGTGGTTAGAAGATCTGGCTTGGAGTCCTGGATTCTCTATGCAAGAACCTGCTGATACGAGACAAGTCATCTAATATTCATCCATCCATCATAGGAATAGAACATATACAGTGTAGTTTCCTTTCTTTTAAATCTCCAGCATCCCCATATCATGTGGTTATGTCATAATGCTTATTGCCCAAGAAACAAAAGTGAGGAACATAGAAAGCTATAAAATGCAAATAAAAGGGAAGATAAGAAATAAAGGGACATCTTTACAGGCAGAAATGGGTATCAGAAATCTCTTTTGCCACTAGGATTTGAGATAGTAGAGACAAAAAAAAGCACAAAGTCCAAGCAAAGGGTGTCATCTTTGAAGCAGGAGCTATTCTGTGAGCAAGGATTGGGAACAACAGTGCAAAACAGTCTGCATTTTGCTTCTCAGGGTCCAGCTCTAGAAAATTCCAAAGTCTATATTCATCACGGCACCATATTCATAACAACATGAAAGTGCTTGAGGGTTATGTCAGAGAAGCTGCACACTAACTTGGGGTAGAGAAACAACATTTCTAGAAGGTCCAGGGTTGGGGAAATAGAAGCCACAGAGTAGGGACCTCACAATTAGAGGGTAAAACAGGGATGAAGTCTTCAGCATCAGGGGCCACAGATGGCTGGAGGATATCAAGAGGACTTCAGGAATTATGAACTCCTCAATAGACATCCACTCAGGGTACCAAAGGACCAAGCCAACCCTGCTAACCCTTTGGAGTACACTGAGAACTAAGCAAACTCAGACTTGAGTTCCTCCCCCATCTGAACTCTCCTTTCTACCATTCCCATGACCATGGGGAAGCAGAAACTCACTCCTGCTCCCTGACATCATCTTGGGAAAGAAGGAAAGGAAAAGTCTTTAAAATGAGGAGAGAAACTGTATTGATACAAGGCTCAAGTCTGAATCAAACCATAACCTCAATATGATTGAATTAGGTAGAATCCAGAACAAACTACATTGCCTTTAAGTGGAAAGTTGAAGGATTATTTCCTACTATTAGTAGGAATGAGGATGTAAGAACAGTCGGTCAGTTATTGCCAAGAAATTTAAGGTATTTTGCACATCAGAGTTGTGTGAAAATTTTACATTGTTATAAAGCTTTTGCATATTCATTCTTCCATTCATTTCACAATCATTTACTGGGCACTTACTTTCTGCCAGGCACTGAGAGATAAATTATTTCTGTTCTCAAGAATCCTAAAAGTTGAGGTAGGAGGCTTTTCCTGCCATCCCAGTGCAAAGTAAGAGGTGATATAGTAGAGACAAGCCCAGGTGGCTGCGAGAGGTCAGAAGAAAAGCAAAGGGCCCTCAACCCTGCCTGGGTGGACAGGTCTGAGGGACCTACTGGAGGGGTTGATGCCACCTGAGTCTCTATAATGAGTAGGAGTCAATCAGATGGAATAGGACTGACTGTCAGGAATGGTGGTGTTCATTCCTGTGTTCACGTATTTACTTAACTATTACTGAAGGATACTTATTAAGTACAGCAACTGTTCCAAGCAGTGGGGACACAGCGGTGAACAACACAGCTGAGATCTCTGCCTTTGTGGCATTTATATTCCAGCAATAAAGAAGTGACAGATAAACATGCAATACAATATCAGGGGAAAATGCAATGACAAAAAAAATAGAGTAAGAAGGCAAAGGGAGGCAATAGGAGGAGGTGAGAAAGAGGCCAGAGCCTCTCTTGCACGGAGTGTGAAGATGGAAGTGAAGATCCATTTGAAATAACAGCCTAAGCCCTGGGACCATCTAGAGAACAGGATTCAAGACAAAGAGAACAGCAAGTGCAAGAGTGCTAAGTCTAGAATTTCCTTCAAGTTCAAGAAACAGCCAAGAGGTTGGAGCACAGAGGATGCTGAGGGCAGTGAAGACACTCTGTGATACCATATAGTAGATACACATTTGTCCAGACTCTTGGGATGTGCAACACAGAGAGGGAACCCTAATTTCAATTATGGACTTTGGGTAATGATGATGGGTCAATGTAGATTCATCATTTGTAACAAATGTACAATTTGGTGGGCAACGTTCACAATCGGGGAGATGATACATGTGTAGATCAGGAGAGTATTTGGGAAATCCCTGCACCTTCTTCTCCATTTTGCTGTGAACCCAAAACGGCTCTAAAATAGTCTTCAAAAAGAAAGGGAAATAAAAGAGAAAAGGCACATTCTGGAGACCAATGGCTAATGTGGAACAGAGGGAAGAAAGAGAGGTGGGAAATGATATTGGAGTGTTGTCTGAGCCAATTCAGAGAGAGACATGCTTAGGAGTCTGGATTTTACTCTGTGTGCAAGGCTTCCTTGAAGCCAGTGAGGTAGCAGGGCCTGAGAGAGTAAGGGGGACCAGAGGACTTGCAAATAGTTTGGTAGGACTAGACTGTGAAATGCACAGTAAAGATCATGTTGGAATGAGCCAGAAAGACAAGCTGTAAGGCTTCATTCAAAAGACTTGGGTGAGGAAGAGCTCAGCTTGGCTGATAAAGCTGGAATTTATCCTGAGTGCAGTGGAAGCAAATGAAGAACTTTAAGGAGGTTAAATATTAAATTGGTGTAATCAGATTAAGTTTTTGGAAAAATGATTTGTGGGCACTTTGGGGGATGGATTAGAAAAACAGAGGAGAAGGATAGGACAGAGGAAGGAAGAAAAGGCGTAGAAACCAATCTGAGAGGCTGGTGTCATCATCCAGGGAGAACTGATGATAACTGAGCAGGCGCAATAAAACTGGGCATGAAGAAGAGGGCTGGGAAGACATGGAGGTAGAACCAAAGCTTGCCCGAGGGAGGAGGGCTCTGATTCTATTCTCTCTCCAATGATGATGGCCATTCCCATGGATTTAAACACCCTGTCTCATCTCTAAGCTCTAATGCCCAGCTGCCTCTTTGGCTTCCCCACCACCTCACGGATATCCCAGGCTTAGGGGAGTCTTGATTGGCTCTCTCTTTTCTGGTCTTCCTCAGCATAGGACAGCACCATCCACATAGCGGAGAATATCAGACCTAGGAGTCAGCATGCCTTTCCTCTGTCTCCATAGCCACTTCATTCAACTCCTAAAATTCTAAAATGCATTTTGAATCTGTTCATATCTTACTAGATCCACTGTCACCACCTTAACCACTACCAGTTGCTATCATCTCTTCTCCAAACTATAAGTCCAAGAAGGAAATGAAGATGATCAATTGAAAAATCAGGGCTTCCATTACATTTATTATATCACATCATTTGTAATTTGTTTATTTTGTGTTTTTTTTCATGATGTACTATATATATATATATATATATATATATATATATATATATATGGCATTATTGATAATAATCGACACAGTGGTACCCACTATCAACTAGGCACTATTCTAAGCACTCTTCATTCATTAGCTCATGGAATTTCCCCAATAACTGGATAAAATTGCTAGTGTTGTTATATTTTGCAAAATAGAAAACCGAAGCACAGAAAGTTCAAATGCCACAAGGTCATACAGCTAATAGCAGCTGTGAAAGAAATGAGCTGCATTTATGGTCCTTCAAGAAGGAATCTCTTTTCCTGTGGTGAGTAGGTGGGAGCTGTGTGCTCTCTGGTAAACCTTAGCTCCCTCCAGTTTAGCCCCAGCTGCAGTGGGACAGATGGAGGGAGGAAGGCTGAGGCACTTCCACCCAGAATGGGACTCCTCTGGTGGCTTGTTCCTAGGCTGACAGGTTTTGCTTTATCTGCTGTGCAGTCTCTCCTTTTTCTTCCCAATCCTACTTCTTTCCTCTTCTTTTCACAAGTTCACTCCTCATAATGTCTTGTTCCTAACTATGACTCTGTGTCTGTTTTCCAGCAGGTCCAGATATTGGTGGCAGAGCCAGGATCCCAAACCTGGGCAATTTAGATAACTCTTCTATGCATCCTAACATACCCTGCCCCTCCTCTGTCTTTGCATTTGTTAGACTGTGTTGACATTTTAGTAAGGGGTTGTGTGTGTATGTGTGTGTGCCTGTAGAACAGAATCTGCCAATTTAATAAACCATACAATGTTAAAACATACAATTCAGTGGTGTTAATTGCATTCAAACTGTCATCCCCTTCTATTTCCAAAACTTTTTCATTACCACAAACTGTAGCAACTGTCTTCACCATTTATTACCTAAACTGTTTCATTATCTCAAACAGAAACTTTATAACCAATAAGCAATGACCTGAATCTGTTTTTCAGACACCACAAGTAAACTGAGCTCTCTCAGGGCAGCGATTCCAGCTTAACTTCTTTCTATTCATGGCATCTTAATAGTATGTGGCATTTACTAGGCACCCAAGAGATTGCTTATTAATCTGAAGCATTAAAAAGAAAATTTCTACTGGGATAAGTTGGGAAGGCTTCTTGGAAGAGGTGACATTCCACTAGAATCTTAAAAGTTGAATAAGATCTCAGTAGATGGTGAGGAGGAAAGGGTGTTCCAGGCCCAGAAACAGTAGGGAAAGGACACATGCTGCTATCAACCCAAAGTCAAGGTTTCCCTAGCAGAACTATATTTTTTTGTTTAAGGTACACAATGCATTAATAAGACACCCATACCTAGCTTCACATTCAGATCAAGACAACAATTTGACATTTGTGATTAATGAAATGTAAGCAAAAGTCTAATGAGGATTCTAGGGCAGGCTCACATATCTGATGTAAGTGCGGCCACTTACTCTTTTTTTCCCTTCTATCACTTGTCTGGAATGTAGATGTGGTGACTGGAGTGACACTACCCATCTTACAACCATGAAGCAGGTGCCAAAATAAATAAATAAGTAAATGGTGGAGTCCTTGGCCCTGATGTTTTGAGTCATGGACCTAGCAACTATAAACTTCTGTGTGAGTGTGTGTGTAATTTCTAATTGTAAAGTATGGCTGGATTGTTTTGTTACTTGCAGTTAATCCAGTCCAAACTGATGCAAGGGCCCAAGGGTGTGAAGGTTCATATCTGAAACTAAGATATGAGAGATGGGTTGAACAAAAGAATATCCTAACAGAGTAAACAGACGGAGTACTTCCTGAGCACCTAGGCACCCAGGAGAGTGCTTATTAGTTTGCTTATCCAGGAAGTTCCAGCCTGGATGTTCTGAGTGCTATGGCCGTTGTAAACATAGAATGAAGAAAATCCCATTTAGGGTAACTTGGATAAATCTCCTTAAGAGATAAATAAAAGAATAAAGACCACTAGGGTCTTAGGGCCTTGGTTGGATACTTTCTTGCCCTCCATGGGAAAAGAGAATCTGCTTTTATAGTCAGAAAATTTAGGGCTGGAAATTGTCAAGAATAGTCTGAACTCAGGTTGGAAGTCAGAAATGCAAGAATGAAGAGGAAAGAGATAAATTTATGAGTAATATGGTATAGTAAACATTGAAATGAAATATGAAAATAAAATAACAATAATATGTAGAATAGAAATACATGATAATGATAGCATATATGTGATGAGACAATAGAAGAAAATCCTTCTGATGTCCAAGAGTGGGACTCCTACTCGAATCCAGTTACATTGTAACGAAACTACAGAAAATGGAGAAGAAGTCTTAAAAGAAGATTTTGGATGATTAGGGGAAGTTCTCCTTTATTGAAGAATCCTAGATAATAAGTGCAGACAGAAGGGTTGAAAAGAAAATTACCATTTTGCAACTCCCTAATGAAATAACGCATCTAGTTAACAAGCATCGGTGACATTGAAAAATAAAATCAGATGAGAACTTGATGGAGAACTTGATGATGGATCAGTAAGGCTGAAACACCTGAACCCACAAATCAACCTTAATACCACTAAAGGTCAGACAACCAGACAGCATCTGGCTCCTAATGAGATGCTCTAGGAAATACATCGAGGTCACTTAGAAATCATCCTGTCTTCCTCCCATTCCCTTGCCCCAACAAGATACTAAAATCCTAATCTCAGCAAGCCTCTAGGTCCTACTACCAACTGACAGGAAGTATGGAGGAGAGGGAAATAAGACAATTGGCCCAATACAGAATGCAGGAAAATTCTACAAGAAAAATGATCTCATACATTCCTGGGAGTCCCAGCAGGAAACAGATGGCACAATTCAAATTAGGTTAATTTGAGAAGAGTTAACGAAAGGACTGTTTTCAAAAAAATTTGGGTGGAATGTAGGGGAGCCACCAGAGGAAAAAGAGTTTGCAGAGAACCCAGGAGCCAATTATAGCTCAAGAGACATTCTCTCTCTATGGACAAAGGGAAGAGGAAAGGAAACCTCTACTGTAATGAGGGTACACAGGGAGAAAGGGAGGGCAAGGAAGGAAGGGAGACAAGGAGAAGAAAGACTATGTGGAGAGGATCTCATTACAGGGCTGCAATCATCCACTGAAGGACAACAAGTAGTCAATAAATATTGCATACTGACACACTATTTGGAATAAAATAGAAACAAAAATTTAATTTATATACAAAAAAATTAAGAACGTCTTTGTTTTAACTAAAAGTATTTCAGCATGAAATTGAGTACAGTTATGTGATGTATTTAAATCCAGGACTAACACTATAGGTACTACCTGCTGTTCCTGTGTCCAATCCTGGCTTTTCATCTACTCTCCACCTATTAGGCACTGTGTCTGAAAATGATGGATCTGGTCCTGGGGTTAACCTGATTGAAACCTTTCAGTTGCCCTTTCAGTAGAGATTTCCAGGCTGACTCATGAGGCACTCCATAATCTAGCCCTTTCTTGCCTAGCCAGTTCTTCTTGCTTTGAGTAGCATTACCCTTGCCACAATGGCCATCCTTGGAACGCTACCAGTTTTTTTCCTAGTGGACATTCACCTGTTGTCTGTAAGTTGTCAGTTGCAGAAATCAGAATCCACTCTTACTTATATTAAGCAGAAAGGGATTTATTTCTTGCAACATATTAAATGGCTTCAGAGCTGCAGACAGTTCTAACCACCCATGTCATCTTTACAAAGAAAAGGAAGAGGCGGTGAGGTTGTGGCTCAATGGTAGAGCACTTGCCTAGTATGTGTGAGGCACTGGGTTTGATTTCAACACCACATAAAAATAAATAAATAAAATAAAGATATTGTGTTCATCTACAACTGAAAAAAAAGGGAGAGTAAAACACAGTGACCCTGAATGCCCTTATGTCTTCCCTAAAACCTAGCCAAAGTAAGGGAATGATGAGCATAAGCCTCGTCCAAAATGTCCAGATACATATTATATTTTTTTATCCACATTTTTATTGGTGCATTATAGTTGTTAATATGGTGGGATTAATCACCTTTCATACATTCATACAATATAAAAATAAAATTTGGCCAATATCATTCCCCAGTATTTCCCATTTTTCTATCCTCCTCCCTTGCCTTGGCCTGTTTCCTCATCTCCCTTCAATTTTCATGAGATCCCTCCAACTTTATTTCCCTTTTTCTTCTCTAGCTTTCACATATGAGAGAGACACACAATTCCTGACCTTCTGAGTTTGGCTTATTTTGCTTAACATAATGTTCTCAAGTTCTACTCTTTTTCCTGCAAATGACATAGTTGCATTCTTCTTTATGGCTGAGTAAAACTCCACTGTGTAAATATACCACATTTTTCTTATCCATTCATCCATTGATGGACACGTAGACAAGTTCCAGAGTCCGGTTATTGTGAATTGTGCTGTTATACACAAGGGTATGCCTATATCGATATAGTACAATGACTTTAATTTGTTAGAATAAACACCAAAGAGTGGGTCATCTGGTGGCTCCATTCCTAGTCTTTTGAGAACACTCCATACTGATTTCCATAGAGGTTGTGCTAATTTACAATCCCACCAACAGTGTAAAAGTGTTCCCTTTTCTCCACATCCTCTCCAGCGTTTATTATTATATGTATTCTTGGTGGCTGCCATTCTGACTGTTATGGGATGACATCTCATTGTAGTTTTGATTTACATTTCCCTAATTACTAATGATGTCGAACATTTTTTTTTTCCTTTTGGGAGGAGGGCACTTGTATTTCTTCTTTTGAGAAGTATCTGTTGAATTAATTTGTCCATTTATTAATTGGATTATTTGGTTTTTGTTTTTTGGTGTCATGTTTTTTTTAGTTCCTTATATAGTCTAGATATTAATCCTCTTCAAAAGAGTGCTATCCAAGATTTTCTCCCAATAGGTTTTGTCTTCACATTCTTAATTGTTTTCTTTGCCGTGAAGAAGCTTTTTAATTTTATACCATCCCATTTATTAACTCTCGCCATTATTTTCTAAATTTTAGGGGCCCTATTGAGAAAGTCATTGCCTGTGTCTATAATACTGAGAGTTGACCCTTCATTTTTTTCTAGGAGTTGCATAATTTATGGTCTAATTCCTAGGTCTTTGGTCCATTTTGAGTTGATTTTTGTGCAGGGTGAGAGATAAAGTTCTGGTTTCATTCTTTTACATATGGATAACCAGTTTTCCCAGAAACATTTTGTTAAATAGGCTGTCTTTTCTCCAATGTATATTTTTGGCACCTTTGTCAAGGATCAGATTACTACAGATACATATTATCTTGAAGGACACTGACTTTCTTGAATGCTTACTAAGAACTTGGGCAAATGTTATTGTTTAGATGTGAAATGTCCCCCAAAAGCTCATGTATGAGACAGTGCAAGAGGTTTAGAAGTGAAATGTTTGGGTTATAAGAGTCTTAACCCAATCAGTGAATTAATTCCCTGATAGGAATTAACTGAGTGGTTAACTGTAGGCAGGCAGTAAGGTATGTTTGGAGGAAGTAGGTTCTGGGGGGGTGCCTTTGGGGTTTATATTTTATCTTTGCTGAGCAGAGATCTCTCTCTGCTTCCTGGTACAATGTTCCCTGGTACAATGCTTTCTTCTGCCCCATTCTTCTGCCATGATGCTCTGTCTCACCTAGGGCCCCAAGGAATGGAGCTGGCTAACTATGGACCGAGAGTTCTGAAATCATGAGCCCCCAAATAAACTTTTCCTGCTTAAAATTGTTTTTTGTCAGGTCTTTGGGTCACAGAAATGAAAAAGCTGACTAAAACAAGAAGATAGTGTTACCTGTAGAAAGCTTCTTTCTTACATGTCCACCAGGACAGTTGCTCCTTGGGATGCTGGTCTTACAAGAAAGCAAGTTAATGTGCTGATGTCACTGCTTCTGCAGCCCAACATATCAAATCCCTTTTTCAGAGGCCACTGACACAGAACTGAGGAAAGAATATGTGTCACTCATCCAGCCAGCTGATACTGAACAAAATACTGTGAGGGAGAGGAGGCATGTTGCCTGGTGAAGTACCATGAGGGACGGAGGTGCTACCGTTCAGCCTGTTGCTGTCACCACTGAACTCTTCTTGGAGGAGTCACTGATCTTTTGTAAGCTTTCCCCAATAAATAATGTCTTGCACACCATTCTGGACACTTTTTTTTTGGTGGTTCAGCAATCTGCCCCACTTCCCTGATACAATTAGACTGTGAATGTGACACAACCAGAGGGGCTTTTGCCTTTTCTGCCACCATGGAGCTGACAGCCAGAGTGGGAAGCTGCTACAATAATTACCCAAATCAGCAAACAACCACAACCTAGAGGCTATAATGACCAGGAAGCTACCACAACCAAGAGGAGCCTCAGGAAGGCCAGACCTCCACCCATGCAGTGCTTCTTGGCCAGCAAAAGCCACAGAAGAAAGAGGTAAGGCCACTTGGTCACTCCCATCTTCCAAATCCTGCAGGAGTGCATCTGATGGGTGGAGGTCACTCACCAGAGTTTGTACTATGAACTAGCTTTCCAGGCTAGACAACCTTGAAGTAGGCTGGAGTAGATATCAGTGCCAATGGACCACACCTGCCATAGCCTGAAACACTGTTCTTCCTCTTCCCTTGGCTGGGTAGTGCTCATCCTTAGGTCTTGGGTTAGATTTCTCTTGCTGAAGAAGGTATTCCCTGACCTTCATTCTGCTCAGAGTGCCACATCATCCCCAGTCCTAGCTGAGAACACCCACCCTATCACTCTACGATTTCCATTATAATAGACTCCCCATTCTCCAAGACCTTGGTCCTTCTTCCCTGCTAAGTTCCATGAGGGCAGGGACTGTACCTATCTTGTATCTTCAATTCCCTGAGTGGTGCTTGGAACATTGGGATCTCTTTATGTGCAATGAATGTGTTGAATGAATACATTAATGCACAAATGAGAGAATGGGGACAAGTATCTTGGGAACAGCATGAAATAATCAATATAGATAATCAGTTGGAGGAAAGCTCCTCTGACATGGGAGATAATTGAAATCTTCATTATTTATTTTGCAGAATAGCTACCCAACATTGCTGACAGATCTTAACATAATCTAGAAGAGTCCATCACATTCTAAGAAGTGAATGAAAAAGTGAAAAGAAGACTTTCCTCAGCAGGCTGATAGGAAAGTTCACTTTTTAGCGGAACAGAATTTCCACTCATTGCTCCCTGTCTCCAACCAGGAGCAACACTCCAGAGGGTACTTGACCCCAGGAGTTCAGGAATTACCACAGCCCAGGCACGCTCAGAGAAGACTGAATACAGAGAAGGATTCTTCCGATTCTGAACAGCTCTTGCAAGGGTCTGATTTGAATACAAACTCAATTATCCAAGGATCTCACCTGAGAACCTGTTTGTGAGGGTGGGATCTGAGGAGAGGCTGAGCCAGAACACTAAAATCTTTTACCTCTCCAAAAAAAGAGCCTAACTAGTACACATATGTCTGGCACCATAATGCTTAGACACAGGCACAAAACCGGGATGACTGAAACTCCTTTTCTCTAAATGGAAGGAGTGGTGACATAGGAGGGACCTTGAACCAAGGTCTTGTCTCAAATGAACTTATTCTGGAGCTGCAGCCTCTCTACTCCTTTCCATAGTCAACTGACTTCACAATTAAAGTATCAGCATACTGAGTTCAGAGTCAGCTAAGAGGGGACAAAACCAAAGGGGAAGCTGTGTTAATCAAGGGGAAAAACAAAACAAAAAAAAAAAAACAAAAACATCTGCTGTGGGGCTTGGTTGTAAGACCTGCTGTCTAGGGTCACAAATATAAATCTATTACCACAGTCAACAAAACTAAAGTATGCAAGGCCACATAGAAATGATGTAGACATCCACAGTAAGTATATGTGTGTATATGTTTGTGTTTATGCATATATATGAAAATGGAATATATTGATTAATTAAATCTCAGTGGTGTTCCTGGGCATACAAGATGTGAGGGTCTACTTGTGTCTCATGATGGATCCATTCGTCCCAAATCCACCTCATCTATCAGTTGTCTTCTTTTCCTAACAAATCTAAGAGACCTTTAATTTTCCCTTTTGGCGTTCCATCTTTCTTTGTTCCTATTTTCTTGGTTTAGAATAGCCACGGAGAAGCAGAGCTCTGAAGTCAGACTTTCTCGGTTTAAATCCTAATCCCACCACTCGATGCCATGTGACCCAGGAAGATCAACTTCAGTTTTCCTTGTCTCAGCTTCTACTCTATGAAATCGAGATTAAAATATCTGTAATCGCATGGAAGTATTGTGGGAATTAAATGGGGTAATCCATATAGTACTTAAAGCAATGTGTGGTGTATTATAACTCCTCAATGATAGCTGTTATTCTTCTTAATTATTGTTATTAATATCCATTTGTAGCACACTTACTATTCAGAAGCATTGATTGCATGGGTTTCATGTAGTAAGTCAAATTTATGGTTTAAATTGCAACTAGATCAAAATTATTTCTTTCCTGCTTTCCATTCTAGGGTTTTAGCTACAGCAATTGAGCATAGGTTGTTTTCAGGATAAGCAAGAAAGAAATTGAATTCACCAATGTCCAATTTTTTAGAAAAAGGAAATACAACATGAAGTAGGTTATCCTGAGCAACAAGTAAAACTCCCCCACACCCTAGGTTAAATTAAGAGCAAACAGTTAGTTCACATAGCAGCTGTCCAACAGCAGGGCAGTCTGCAGGGCTAGCTTATTTGGTGATTCCTCTATGTCTTTGTGGCCCTAGGTTCTTCCCTGTGTCCTCAGTAGCACCAGCCTCTTCCTAAGTCTGGGTTCCCTGGTGTTCAGAAGATAATTGCCAATGGCAATTGGGACACATGTGTCTTCTTTCACAGCCACTGAAGGAGAAAAAGAGGTTAGAAAGAGCTTTACTGAAATCTTGGGGAGCCTCTCCTCCTGCCTCATGGGCACATATTGCCTCAAGCTTCCCCAGATCTATGTGGCACAACCTCTGGAAAGGAGAAGCAATCAGTGGGAGTAGAATGGGAGTTGGAAACTCAGCTCTGATGGTCTCTCTGGGATCACATGCCAAGGCTTCCGAATGGAGCAGAGGGTTTCCAGCTTTGATGTTCCTTGAGTGTCAACAAATGGGGCTGTTCATTTATTTTCTGATACACAGCAAACAACAACTGTGGCTTGCAGATGCCAATATTTCACTCTATGTAACAATTCATGGATTGTGAAGTCATGCAGGGCTCTGCTGGGAGACACTTCAGCTGGGGTTACACGGTAGTGTTCCGCTGACAGTGAGGCTGGTCTGTTATCCTATCAATATTATCCTATTATTGAGGATCCTATCCTGTGATCACTTAAATGCTTGGCACCCTGGTGGAAACAGCAAAGGCTGAATTCAGCTGGACAACTGTCCCTCTCCATGGACTTCTCCAGCAGGGTAATCGGACTTACCACACAATGGCTATCTGCCACCCACCTGTAAGCAACAGAGAAGTTGCAAAATAAAAGACAATATCAAATGATTTGAAATGTCAGTGCATGTAATTAGCATGAAGCCAGAGGAGTGCAGTTTTTAATAATAATTTGTTTTTCTCCATGCCCACTAAATAGAGATGTCCATAATTTTTGAAAAACTAGTCTGAAGAGGAACAGCTTTGTCCAAGCATCCAGGATGCCAATGTCACTGGCTAAGAGTAAGTTGTGGGGTTCTTTCCCTCTCCTCACCCTGCTGGGTCTGGGGCACTATAACTTCTCTCCAGTAGCCTCCAATCTGATCTGCCTGCCTCTAGTCTCACCTCTTTCCATTCACCTTCCATGTTGTTTTCCAGTGGCTGGAATGTTACCTCATTCATTCCCCACGTTGGTCTCCTCATTAATGGTGTAGGACTTTTCTGAAACCACAAATCTACTCAGACCATACCTTTGTCTAAAGTCAATATTGGTTCTCTCTTGCTAGTCGGATAAAAGTCCATATTCTTCAATATGGTCCCCAAGTTTCTTCACAAGTTGTTCCTGTCCTGGGTCAAATCCCCCAATCGTCACTGAAACTTTAAGCTCCAAGAGGACAGTGATCATATGTCCCTTGAATATTGCTTTATCTCTAGCACCAAAACTGGGTCTGGTACACAGTAGATACAGGTATTTGTGGAAAGAAAGGAAGGAAGGAGAAAGTGTGTGTCACAAAGAGGGAAAGAAGATAGTTTTTTTTTTTTTCCTTTTGGTACTAAGGATTGAACCTAGGGCCTTATACATACTAGGCAAGCTTTCTCCAGAGAGCTATACCCTGGGTCCTTTTTATTATATTTCGAGACAGGGAATGCTAAATTGTTAAGGCTGGCCTCAAACTTGCAATTCTCCTACCTCAGCCTCCTGAGTAGCTGAGATTACAGGTATGCACCACCCTGCTAGGCTAGGAAGTTTGCTTTTATGTTTCACTCATCAACAGTGTTCATTTCCAGTTTAATGTCTCAGACCTAAAGGGTTAACAAACATACCATGTCCACTTCTCCTAGCACAGTGCTTGACATAAAGTCAGTGCTGGAAATAGATCAGTAAAACAAATGAGTTCATTAAAAACAACATGATATGTGCTTAAGCCACAAACTAAGAGGGATAAAAGCTTGAAGGGAAAGCCAGCTGGCCCTCTGGAGACAGAGGTTAGAAATGGGAAGTGGGCAGGACATGAGCAAGTGCTTGGAGGATGATGCTCATAGCTTCTCTGAATCCAAGGGCGAAATGCCTTGCTCAGTCCTCATATCCCTTTTGTGTGTCTAGTTCTCTTATTCGGCACAAGTAACAACCATGCTAGTATTTTTCCAAGAGAGCAAATTCTCTGAAGCGATTGCGTTGCCTCAGCCTCCTGGAATGTGACCTCATTCCTTCCCCACGTTGGTCCCCTCATTAATCAGCCTGCCCAGTCCTGCTCCATCAGGCAGCCTGCCAGGTGTGTACCTGCCGTGGGGACTCCTAGTCCAGGGGCTGAGGCAATGTTTGCTGGTTAAATGCACAGACTTGGAGATGAACACACCAAGATTTGGACCCTAAATTCATCTCTTACTAGAAATATAATCTCAGTTATACTTACCTGTTACTTATGCTGTTAGTTACTTACCTGTCTGAGACTTGACCTCATCATCTGTAAAGTGGAAACAATAATAGCACCTAATTCATAGTGTATTTGTGAGGATTACATTAGATAATCTGTAGCCTACTCCACAGAGTTCAATAAATATTGAGTGTTATTTTTCTATTCGAGGACTTTCCTTGCCCTTGACAGGTTATGGATTTCCTTGGAATGGAGCAGGGATGGAGGGAGAGAAAGCGAGAGGACTCTAGCATGGACTGGATATATGTGTGGATCAGACGCTTTCCGGCATGTCCACGAGGGTCATGTCCTCTAACCTCTGCAACACACCTCAGCAGTTGTGTATAACATTAGCCCCATTTTCAGTGGAAGAAATGCAGATGGTAGGACAGACAAACCTGAATTGGAATCCAAGCTCTGACACTCTTGCTGTCTGACTCTGGGGTAGGCCTTTTCCTGCCTAAGCCTGTTTCCATTAGGTGAGGCAGCAACTACTGACAACACTGTGGACTGCATGACCTAATACCATGTAAAAGGGCTTAGTCAGGTAATGCTCAGAAAATGTGAATTTATTCACTCCCAAGTGGACAGCTGGTTGAAAGCAGGAACTGAATGGAGAGGGGGAGAATATGGGGGTATGCAGGAGAAGTATTCCTGAGCATCAGGATGCTAGAAGGGACACTTTTTTTTTTTTTTTTTTACACTTGCCACCAAGGACCTCCCCTTTAGGCTGGCAGAAAGACTCAGATGACTGACTGCCTCCCTCTCTGACCTTTCTGGGCCCAGGGTATGGGAGGGGATGGTCATGATAGAGCAGGGAAGAGTCCAGACAGCAGTTCTAAAGGTCAGCACACCTGGGTTTTAGTTCTGGACCTACCATTTACCCTTCATGTGACTTTAGACAAGTCCTCCTGATCTTCATAAGCCTCATTTCCCCATCGAAAATGGTGATAATGCCATGTGTCTCTGGTTGTCTGCTCTTGCATAATCAACCACACCAGATCTTAATGGCTTACAGCAACAATTATGACCTCCTAGTGTTTTGTGTTCAAAACACAAATGGGGTTCAGCTGGGTGGCTCTTGCTTGGGGTCTCATGCAATTGCAGTCAGATGGTGGCTAGGACTAAAGTCATCTGAAGGTGTGATGGGACTAGATATCCAAGTGACATTTTCAGCTCACATGCCTGGCACCTGGGCTGGGTGGAATGAAACAGCCAGAGGTTGGTTGAGCACCTCCTGGCCATGAGTCTCTCTCTCCACTTAGCTAGCTGAGATTTCTTCAGAGCACAGTGGTCTTGGGGTAGTGAGACTTCTCATGTGACAGCTGGCTTCCCATAGAGCAAGAATGCCAGGAGATCAAGGCAGAAACAAGACCAAGCCTCGGCAGTCCCTCTGTGTCACTTCTGCTGCATCCTATTGATTATGGGTGGGACACGGGGCCAGGTGGTTTCAAGTGAAAGAAATGGGAGAATGACAAATATTTGCCACCAGGTCTAATCCAACACACCACATATCCCATGTACCTCACAGGGTCATTGTAAAGATGAGGAAAGCTGGCCGGGGTGAAGGCCCTTAGTATAAGTCACTAAAGGGACATAAGGTTATCTTTCCAAGTCCATCCTCCCCTCTCTGCCCTAAATTAGACGCAGGTCCTTTCTTTCTTGCACAGAGCAGTCTCTCTGCCTCCTGTATCTCCCCATCAGCTATGTCCTTCACGAATGCCACTCTGTGTCTGTTCCCTAGTGGAAAACTTCTGTAGCTCCCAAGGCCCTTCATGACGCGACTCTCACTGACCTGTGCAGAATGGACTGCCTGCATACTCCTGACCCCAGGCACGGGATTCCATTCCACCCTCAAGGCCTTTGTCCACACTGTTCTTTTTGCCCAGAGCTGCTCTCTCTCTTCACCTCTGGTTAACTTGCCTTCCTATTTTAAGATTCCCTGCAAACACGTCTTCTCCGGGTAGCCTGTCTCAATTCTTGCGCTCCACTATCACCACCCCACACACATCTGTTGGATTCAAGTTCCTCTCCTGTGGGCTCCCAGAAATCCTATACTTACGGGCCTTCTTGCCATTCCTCAAACAGGCCAGACACAGTCCTGACTCAGGGTTCCTGCTGCCTGTGAGGCTCATCTAATGAATATTCATGAAATAGTTGGCTTCCTTACTTCAGGTCTCTGTTCAGACCTCACCTCTTCAGAAAGGCCGTTTGACCGTCAATCTACAGCAGCACACCCTCCCTCATTCTTTTCTCTTAATCCACTCATTTCCCCTCAAAACTTACCATCTGTCACAGTGCCTACATAGTGCTGTGCTGCAAGAGCCAACTGTGTGAACCCCTCCCAAATAGAAAACCAGTTAGGTTTTCCAAATCGATGCCATGTTGTTACCTTGAAACTGGCCACATGGAGAATATTTATACAAAGTCACCCAAAGGATACCAATTAAGGTTCTCTCTCTCTCTCTCTTTCTCATATATAAACAACCGCCTGAACACGACTGTGTCTATGTTTTTTTTTTAAAACTACTTATCTCCTCCCCAGCTTATAATTTCCATAAAGGCACAGACTTTATTGATGCTGTATTTCTGGGCATCTAGTGCAGTACTTCACACCAAGTATATGCTCAATGGTATATGCTCAATGAGCAAGAAGAGGCAGGGGAGGTTATGTGATTTACTGAGGTCATTTCCTTGAATTAATGAACAAATGCACAAACCAACAAGTGAGTAACAATGATTGTAACTGAATTGTAAGTTGAGCTCCTTGAAGGCAGACCTTGGTTCCTTCTTCATCTTTCATATCCAGCACAGAACTGGTAATGTTGATAAACAAGCAAATATACTCAGTAAGGGCTATACCCAAGGCGATCCAGCTGCATCTGATGACAATAAACCCTGGACTGGCAACTCCTGGGGTATTTCCAATATGTGGCAAAGACAGAAACCTGAATAACTACAGGCAGGGAATAGGCACTGGCCTGGAAGGCAGAAGCTTGGGTTTCTAGTCCCAGTGTGGCTATGATCGCTATAGGACCTTGGGCAAATCACTTCTCCATCCTGGGTCTTAGTTTTCCCATTTGTAATATGAGGCAATTGGATCAATGATGGTTGAGTTTGTGTCTGGGGCTGCCCGACAGAGTTTGTGTCTGAAGTGGGTAGGTGTGGGCAGGAGGAAGCTGACCTGGCCTCCGCCAGGTGCAAGAGGTAGGACATTCTCAGCACCCCACAGATGAAAGATAGCAGGGTGCTCCAGAGCCTGCAACACAGGTTGTATGGGATGGGTCCCTTTCTCCTCCCATCTCTCTCTTCTGCCCAGAAACTAAGGCCTGTGATCCCCCTTCCAACTCTTGACTTGCCACCTGCTTGAGGCTTCTCTGAAAATAATTAGAGCTTAGCCTGCTTTACCTCCTCAAGCTGGACATGGATGGGAAGGCCCTGAACAGGGCGAGGCAGGGAGGTACTGTATACCTCGGTAATCCTTGCTTATTATTTAACAAACAGGTTGGCTAAGTTGCTTGACATACACCTTGTTTCCTGTTGTTATTTATACTTCAGGGATCGTAAGCATTTCATAGCAGTCAAAAGAGCCTTAGTTTGCATAACAGAAATTAGTATTTATTGAGCACTTACTGTGTGCTGCTCTAAGCTAAAGGTTGGCAAATTATAGACCATTGGCTAAATTCTGTTTTTATATGGAACATGGGCTAATAATGGGTTTTCATGTTGTTAAATAATCATATATATATATATATATATATATATATATATATATATATATATATAGTCTTTATCCAACAAAGCCTAAACTATTTAGCCTTTTACAAAAACATCTGATAATCCTTGCTCTAAGTGTTTAACATGGACTAGCTCCTCATCCTTCAATCAATGACCCTGTGAAGTAAGTTACTGTTATCAAAATTTTACAAATGAGCAAGAAGAGGCAGGGGAGTTTATGTGATTTACTGAGGTCAGATAACTAGTAAATGGTAAAAACAGGATATAAGGAACTCAAAAGCCAGCTGCTTTTTTTAAGGGGATAGGTATGTTAATTACCCTGATTTGATCACTGCACAACATACACATGAGTTTAAATCACACTGTTTTCCACAGATTCATACAATTATCATATGTCAATCTAAAAATTAAAATCAGTCAGATGTGGTAGCATATGCCTGAAATCCCAGTGCCTTGGTAGGCTGAGGCAGGAAGATCATAAGTTTGAGGCTAGCCTCAGCAACTTAGTGAGAATCCCAGAAACTTAGTGAGAGACCCTGTCTCAAAATAAAAAATAAAAAAGGGCTGTGAATGTGGTTCAGTGGTTAAGCACCCCTGGGTTCAATCCCTGGTACCAAAACAAAATTAAAATTTAAAATTTAAAAAAGTATTTTTCCAAAAACATAAAACATGATATTTTAAGTTTAATGCTATAATGCAGGGTTCTTATCTGTTATACATTGATATCAATTTGTCTGAAATGCTGTGTCCAATATTATTTGAAGCAAGAGACTGGACAACCAAGAGACCATCCAAGTCCTATTTAACCTAGAGGGCAAGACATCCAAATCCCCTTTCCTTCTTTTCCCCTTGTGCTTTCATTTCAGTCCTGCACCTCTGAGTAGATGAATAAAGAACCTGTGAATAAAGAACTCAGTTTCTAGATTCCCCCCGCCCCCCAAACTGCAGTTTTTTACCTACTGTAGAAAGCCCTCTGGTCAACCTCGGGATGCTGCACTGTCTTCTTTTTTCCTTTTTCACTTTAGCTCTGGAGAACCTATTTAATGGGCATCATTCTCAAAATATTACAAACTCCTTAAGAAACTACCTAAGTGTCCTGGGACCTGGCACTATGTCTGGCACAAAGTAGTTACTCCTAAAATGTGGGGTGAAGGCATGGGTTGTAGTCAGTAGTGCACCCCCACTACCATCATCATTCATGTTTGCCCAGAATCTCAGAAGGTGACTTATTTGAAAATAGAGTCTTTATAGATATAATTAGTTAAGGATTTTGAGGTGAAATAATCCTGGATGTAGGTTTTACTCTAAAGCCAATGATTGACATCTGTTAGGGAAAATAGAAAGTGAAGACAGAAGACAAAGGGAAGAGCTGTGAGAAGATGGAAGGAGAGATTGGAGCCATGTGGCCAGAAACCAAGGACACTGAGAACCATCAAAACTGGAACAATTAAGAAAATATACTCTTTGAGAGTCTGGAGAGGGTTCGTGGCCCTGTGGCCACCTTGGCTGGACTTCTGGTCTCCGAAACTATAAGAATTTCTGTTACATTAAGTCATGTATTTAGTGGCAATTTGTTAGGGCAGCCCTAGGAAACTAATGCATCACCATTTGGATGGCAGCTGTGATTTTAGGTGATTACAAAAAGACAACAAACTCCTCTTCTAGATTCCCAAAGAACTATGAAAAAGAACGTATTGGACTGAGTTCGTGTATAATGTCCCACACAAAGTCATACACATAATTCAAAGTCATTCACCTAAAATCATTTCCCTATTTGACAAATGAAAACGTTGAGGTAGAGAGACTTTAAATAACTAGTGTCAATGAAATATGTAATAGGCCAGGTATGATGGTGTATGCCTATAATCTCAGCTACCTGGGAGGCCGAGGCAGGAGGAGTGCAAGTTCCAGGCCAGCCTGGGCAATTTAGGAATACCCTGTCTCAAAATAAAATGAAAAGGACTGGGGGATGTAGTTCAGTGGTTGCACACTCCTGTGTTCAATCCTCAATACTGAGTATTAAGACCAAACTGCCTTGTGTTTTCACTAACAGACTGGCAATGTGACCTTGAATGAGTCATTTCACTGATCCTTTTAAATGAGGTGAAGTGATAAACTCCATCAGAGTTTCTAAATTGAGAGAGAAGGGGTTCTTCAAATGAATAAACTTTAGGGGCTCTGTGACTCTCCTACTGGAAACTGTACAAAAATAGTGTGTTTGGGCAAAATTGCACCAATTTTGGAAATGATCCACCACCTTCCTTGGAAATAGACCCCATGACTCCTACAGATTAGCTCTGCGGGGCTTGCTTTCTTGGGAGGTCCTTTCCAGCATCAACATTCACCAGTTTTCTACTTGTGTTTTTGTCCTCAAATATTCTCTCTTGAGGTTGTCTTTTCTACTCAAATATTACATACTTCAGTTGTCTTTTGAAAATGTAGGATTATCTGTCAGGTTGGGTTTTCTTTTACTCCCAAACCTCTATAACTATTCATCACTGGAAACATATGAGAAAAAAACAAGTTTGGGAGCAAGTAAGGTTTCCTTTTTTTTTTTTTTTCCCCACCACTGGGGATTAAATTCAGGGGCTCTCCACCACTGAGACACACCCCAGCCCTTTTTACATTTTTCTTCTGAGACAGGGTCTCCCCAAATTGTCCAGGCTGGCCTTAAACTTGTGATCCTCCTGCTTCAGAATCCCTAGAGGCTGGGATACAGGTATGCGCCACCATGCCCAGGTCAAGTTAGGTTTCTCTATGGTTGCATTTTGCATCTCCAAGTAAATATTGTATTAGCGGGGAGGATAGGAACTGAGGTTTATAATCCATATTGTAATTATTTCGATGTTCCTATGTCAGTAAATATATATTAAGCCTCCCCGCCCTTAGATGGTCTTTGCTGTATGGACTGTGAGCTGCTCAGAGTCAGGGTTTAGGTTTGATTTTCCTTGTGTCCTTCAGTCCAGCACAGGCCGGGCACATGGTAGGATCTGATAAGGATGGCTGGGCACCAGCCCTGATGAATGGGTGGTTCAATGGATGGTTCAATGGATGGCTGTAGAATCAGGACAGTAAGAGGGGAAAGGCTTTCGGTCCAGGGCATAAGGACTTCAGTCCTGCTGGCTTCTGGTGGCCTTCCAGTTGGCAGCCTCCCTGGTCTCACAGAAGCTTTTGAGAGCAGCATCTTGTTTCTGCCAGTCATGGTCTGAAAGTTCACAGCTGAGGCTCAGCTGCAGAGCCAGGACTTCTCATAAGAATCCAAAAACATGAATCCAATTTCTGACATCCCACTTAGGCCAGGGGAACAATGGAGACTTTCTTGCCCTTTCTTGTTTGGGGTACATATGTCCCAGAATTATTGAACAATGAAGTCTCCTCTTTCACGCCTGGACTTCTGAACTTTTCCTCTCTCCCACTCTTTCTCGCCTCCACTTCCATTTCCAGTGTGTCTGGTGACTCATGAGCACTGACAGTAAGAGTGGAGGCCAGCTCCTCACCTCACTCAGCCCTGGATTGATGTGACCAGAGACATCTCAAGGTGAACAGCAGCAGAGGCAGGGAGAAGCCAAGTGACATTCAGGACAGTGACACTGGCTAAGGTGTTGGGCATCTATACCCATGAGAAGGGCAACACAGGACTAAGAAAAGTGTGTTATACAAGGGGACTGGAAAGACCTGTCCTGCTCTCCTGCTTTGGACAAACCACTCTCCTGTGCCAGTCTACACATTGTTCATTGCCCAGTGCTAGCCATGCCCTCCTGCCTTCCCAAAGGACAAGGCTCAACCAAGATGGCAGACAGCAAAACTGAAAGGTGTCAGATAGAACCAGAACCCTCTGATTACTTTGCTTCAGTTGAGAGACTTTTGTCCCCTCCTCTGCTGTCCTCTGTTTTAGCAAAAGTAGAAGAAAGAGGTTAGGGGAATAGTTGCAGATTTTACACCAGTGTACTGGAGTTTTAAATAGTTGGGTCCAGGAAATTCATGTGGTGTGGCAGCAGGTCGCAGAAAAGGCAGAACCTCAGACCCAGACACAGTGAATGTGGATCCCAGCTCTGCCGTCTCCTATCTGAAAATACATGTGTATTTTATTATCCACATAGTCTGATGCTCTGCTGCCTGGGCTTCCTTGATTATGAAGAGAGAAGAACAAAACCTGCCTCGTTTAGGAGTTGTAAAGCTGGAGGCAGCACATTTTGAGCTGCCTGCCCTTCACAGGCTCTCTATTAATTAAGTATAAGTGTTTCCCAGATCCCAGCTGTTCCTGGGGAAACAGGAAACACCTAGATAGGTAAGGGGGCAGTTAGGTTTACTCCTACCTCCCTGGGCAGAGAAGTAGAGAGAGGAGATAGCAGGAGTGAATCTCCTTCACAGCTTCCCCAGGATCCTCTGCTGGCTGGCGTCTCCCCAGACTGCCTGGTTAGGTGACATCATTTGCTGGATTGGGCCACTGGTGGGAAAACACCCACCGCAACCCAGGGTGTTGGCACAGGAGGAAGGATAGAGAAATAGGGATGTTTCCTTTGCACAGAGGGAAGGGAAGAAGCAAAGAGAGGGCAGGAGAGGGGAAGGAGCTGGGGACAGGAGACCTGCCTTCCGTGCCCTAGGAAACAGTGAATACAGGATAAAAAAAAAAAAAAAAAAAAAAAAAAAAAAAAAAAAAAAAAAAAAAAAACACTTATTCTTTGCTACCCCGTGAGTAAAGATTTGGATCAGTTTGTGAAAATTACAGAGCACAGGAGCTCCCTGAATACCACAGTGAAATTTCTCATAAAGTCGCTTGGGATGGGACAGGCTGTCTTTTGAGAAAAGAGGTAGTTTCACCATTGCAGGTGGCTCAAAAGCACCTGTGCAGGATTTGGAACAGGGATTCCTCCTCTGGTTGGGAGACATGTCCCCTCAGATCCTGCTCAACAATCTTAAGGGCCAGCACAGCCCAGAAAAGCAGGCAGTTGGGGGTGGCAGTAGCACATTGAGAGTCTTTGTCACCTGCTTACCTCTGGAACACAGGAAGTGCTTAGAAGCAGCAAGCACCTGCAGGCCCTCTCAATGGGCTTCACACATCACCTGGCTGGCCCTGGGAAAGCAAGCACAGGTGACTCATCTCTGTGGGTACAGCAACGTGGCTGCCTCACGAACCCAAGATTTCCCAATTCTTCTTCATTTGTTGTCAGATCTCTCCAGAAACTGCCGGCCCTGTCAGATTCACAACAAAAGAAGTAAAAAGTTATTGGGTGTTTTACTGGCTTTTGCCCCACCGGAAATCCCTTAGAAAAGACTCCAGCTACCCCTGGAGGAAACCAGATGGGAGCCAGGCAGGGTTCACAGCTCATAACAAGGGAATCACGAAGAGAAGAACACAGACAGGAGATGCCGAGATGAAACCATGACACACTCTCAGATGGGATCACAGTCACTTCAAATCCAGATGAACTTCAAACAGCCACCAGGACCACAGTCTTCTCAGCCAGCCCCCCCTAAGAAATGGAGTAAGGCCCCACCCAAATGAGCAAGTACAAACAAAAATGTGCTGTCTTCCCGGAAAAGTGAAAAGATCAAATGTCCCCTGAGCAGCCAGCTTATCATCCTAACATCTTTGGTCTACTCTCCTCATTCAGAACCCTTCAGCAAGAAATGAAACCGTGTCATGGAAAAAAATGTCTGTATCACCAGACCTGGCTTCCAATCCTTTCTTGATAGATTCCTAGCTCTGTGATTTTAAGGCTCAGCTTCCTGCTCAGGTAGAAAGAATAACTGTTCTGTAGTTGCTGGGGGAATATAAGACATTTGTAACATGATGATTAATAAATGGTAGTTTACATAGCAACAGAAACTATGGAAATGAAGAAAACTTCAAGTGGAAGCAAAAACAGAAACCTTACTTACCCCCAAATACTTCATCCAAAAATTTATGGGATTGACTTAATGTGAATTTTTTTATGATAAACATTTTTTTCTTTTTTATTTCTCCACTGTGCAGCCCTCTTCAGCCTATAGGCAGAGGCCAGGCAAAGGTTCAGGGCCACAGTTTGCTTTGGCATGGGACACTCTGAGAGACCCAGGGGGACGGGCCTGCCATATGATAAACATTTTAAGAAAAAAAAAAAAAGATCCAGACTGTGTCTATATCCTGAATATTTCCAATAATAATACTTCATAGTACTGGAGTTACATTTTAAAGGAAACGAAACACTGAGGCTACAGTTGGGTCTTGTCTACTCAGTTTCCTACAACCCCACTCCCAGGTCCTGGGCTGACTTCCTCTTCTGTGTTCTGTTTCTTGGGGCCTCCTTCCTCCATCCTCAGCCAACAGTCACCACAGCAGGTTCCTCTCGCTGTACTTCCTGCATCCTGGCTAAAGAATCCCCTGCTTTCTCTAGAGCTCCAAGAGCACTCTGAAGAGGAAAGAAGGCCCTGCCTGGCCTTCCAGGGCGGCTACTGTCTCAAAAGATGCTCTTTACACAGGCTCAAGGGGACCACGGTCAGGCCAGAAAGAAAGGTGAGGAATCTTCCCAAGATGCCACCAGGCAGACACTATGCCTGTGGTGCCTCATGACATCTCTAAGAGGTCATCATTATCTCTACTTTGGGAAAAAGGAAGCCAAGGGAAAAGACTTACAGAGAGTCCATGGCTAATATACGGCATTACTGATTCAAATGCAGATTATTTCTTTGAGACAGAACAGAGGCAACAGGACCGACCGCTTCCACTCTAGAGTATATGAGGAAGTGGTGGTCAACGGCTCAAGTCCTGGGGTTTTCAGGTGTGGGCACATTGCTGTAGCCTATGTGAATAGCTATTTGGTCATTCTTTATAAAACCAGAACTCACTAAAAATATTTGTACAAAGAAGGGAAAAAAATATTTTAAAAGCCCAGTAACATAAGACCTTAATCTCTTTCATCCCTTTGTTAGTTCTATCTTTGTTAATTCTACATACAATTGCAGTCAGGGGACCTGGATTCTAGATGTGGCCTTACCACTTAAAAGCATGTGACCATGGCAGGTTCTTCCCTTCCCCTCCCAAGGCCTCTGTTTCCACATCCATAAGATAGGGATAATAACACCTTCTCTGCCTACTCCCCTGGGGGTATTGTAGGCTCTGCTGCAAACAATGGGAGAAATTATACCAAAGTTCCATTTGCACCTGGATATTCTATGTATACCGGTGTCCTGCAACTCTCTTCCCTAGCACCCAGCTCCTTGCTCTTGATATTCAGCAGTCTCCAGAATCACCAATCTTGTGTAGAATACTTTAATGATCTCCAAAGATTCTCACATTCCTGAGATAGCAGATAACAATAGCTAAGATTATTCTACTTATTACATGCCAAACACTATGTTGGATATTGATAATTTTTATCTTGAATCATTAAAATAATTCTGGATGATATTAGTTTTTAAATTAGTAAAACACAGTTCTATATTTGTGTCTTGTTATATGATATATAAGTATATCATATCTCTCAATATAAAACTCACATGTTGGTGTTAGTTTTAACCCAGAGAGCACTGGATAATCACTAAGAGTTTATAAAACAGAGCACAAGAACAACTGAAGTGTCACGTTTAGAGAGAGGGAGAGGAAATTGTACTCTTAATAGCAAAGAACTTTGTGGGAAATCATCCTTTTCATAGGCATTGGAGAAATGTAGGCATTACTACCCCCATTTGACAATTAAGAAACTGTAGGTCAGAGTGGCAAAATAACTTGCTCAAAGTCTCAGCCAATGAGTGCTATGATGCCAGAATTTAAACCTAAGTCTAACTGGATCCAAAGTCCATTTTCTTTCAATCACACTACATACCTTGCCTACAGAATCAATCTGGCCTCCTCTGATCACATCCCTCCTCCATCCAAGCACAAGGCCAATTAAAGTTTGGAGTCATGCATAAAAGCAAAAGTAATACTCATGGCATCATTATCTAGTCTTCTTTGAAATTGAGTGAGTGGAGTGTGAGTTAGGGTAGGGATGGAGAACGGTGGTTGCGGTAGGTGGTAAGACTTAAGCTAGAAGTCTTGAAGTGGTCCACATGAAGACTTCTGAAGGAGGATGTTAATACTGTAACATTCTGGGCCAAAGCAACATGAATTCATCTAATACACATTGTTTAGTGTCTTCTGTAGGCTGGTGCTGGAGCTGGAGTGCTCAGATGGGGTTCTTGCCCACTTACAAACACTCAAAAATACTGAGTTGATGGAATGCTTTATGTTAAATGTTTACAAATAAGTTTTTAAAAATACCACAAGATAAAGCTTGTTTAAAAAAATGCTATTTTTCAGAAATAAGCAGGAAATGGACAAAGAAAGTATCAGAGCTGGGACTGTTTATGAACCCATTCTGGTGTTTGTGTGCCTGTTGTGGAAAGCTGCATGAATTACAAAAGTGAAGGAAAGGGACTGGGGACATATGGAGGTCATCTTTGGTCCACCAGCTTCCCACAGAGGATAGAGAGGCTGGGCCCCTCCTATTCCTGTCTTCCGAGAATAGATAGAACATAACTGGAAAAGGCGAGGATTTGAGACCTCAGAGCACTAGCCCCAATAATGTACTGCCACTTGAGGCTGTCTTAGCTAAGAAGGCAACACATCATCACAAACATCCCTCAATCCTGAGAACCCTCTCCCATCAGCTTTCTTCTCTTCATTCTGAGACCCAGTGGAATGATTACCAGATGGCTCTGCCAGTTGCACAGATTTGTAGCAACCTAGTCCATCTCTGAAGAAGTAAGAAGTTAGGAAAGATATTTTTAAAAATGGAAATGTAATCTAACTTCTTTTAAACAGACGATTGGAGTTTGCAAAGCCTTTGCATCTACTCTTTCATCTATTTAGATTTGATTCTCAGAATAATCTATGAAGTAGAGACTGTATTATACCCATTTTACAGATGAGGGAAACAGAAGCCCAGAAAAGGTAGTATATGTTAATTATATGCTAATTGCAGTATATATAAGATAGGAAAGCACAGAGAAGATGACTACTTCTGAGTGCAATAGGGAGGACCTATAGGGAAGGATTCCTGGAGGTGACTCAAGAACAGAGTAGGAATACACAATTATGCACTATGTAGACCAAGAAGGGGAAACTCCAGGTAGATGATGTTGCCAGGGCTTGAAACCATGAGGAATGCTGAAGAAGTTTCAAAAGTAAGATGAATGATGATGATGACAATGATGGTGAAGATGGCAATGATAGTAGTTCACACCTATCCATTGCTTACCATATGCAGATGCTATGGAAACAGATATTATTCTCAGTAGTTTCTCTACCTTAGTCCTCATACCTATCATGTAAGGTGCTTTTATTACCCCCATTTTCCAGATGAAGAAACTAAGGCACAGAGAAGATATGGTAATACAGAAAGGATACTATGTGCTAACTTAAGAAGTAGGAATTTTATCCTAAGAGCCACATATCCTAAGAGAAGGCTTGAAGCACTCTTTGTAGAAAGAAGGTGGCACATATTTGTGATTTAGAAAGTCTCTCCGAAGCAGGGTGCGCTGGGGTTGAAGAGGGAAAACAAAGTGGGAACCTGGCTAGGTTATTTGTCCAAAGAACTGAACAGAGACAGTGGGGATAGAAAGCAGAGGCCGAATTCAACAACTTCTGGTGTTGGTAGGTAGACAATTGTCCTTCACCTATTCACTTCCTCTACCTGTAAAGGCAGAATAATATGTTTCCAGCTACCTGCTTCAGGAATTGCTTGAAAATTAATGGGACAGAGTCCTGACTGCCTTTCATGTGTTAAACAACACCTCTGTGCTACTGGCGGTGCATATTAACTGCTGAATATATAAAACGTGCTTTGATGGAGGACCCAGGAATAATTATAGCTTTCTAATTATTGTTAATTTTACCACAGCTTTGGAACTCTGAACTTTCTCAATGATTCAAAAAGAGATTGCGACTCCTCCATCCCATTAAAGGAGCCACATAGTGGCAGGTGAGCAATTTCTCACTGGCTCCATTCTTTCATTATGTGCAGGAATTCAGAGACATAACCCGAAAAAGAAAACTTTGCTCTTCTAGAATCAAGTTATACAAGAACTCCTTATAGTCTTGCTGGCTCTTTAACATTTTTTTCCCTTTTCATCTCCTAATACTGAATACAGACATAATGTACCAAGTGTGTGAAGGAACTTTTAATAATTGGACACTGGGACACCGAGGTTTTTTTTACCAGTGCTTTTCTTTAGATTCTGCACCGTTTCTTTTCCACATTTATTTAAGATCTCACAACAGCTAGGCAGGGTATCAAAGGTCCTTCCCAGGAATCTGAGGAAACTGTTGGCTGGGAGACTTTAGTCTCCAAGCCTCACCTGTATCACCTGTATAGTGGGTATGGGAAGTCGTCTTGCCTGCCTGGGCTGGCATGAGGATGAGATAATGCTTGTGAACACTGCACTTTATAAATGTGTGCTACTGGAACTTGGGGAGAAAGAGAAGGAACGAAAGAACTTGAAGGAAAGTGTTGGGGAAAGGGAGAGAGAAAGGAAGGGAGTGTGGGGACAGGGTGGGGAGGCCAGCGGCAGCCCTGAGCTTCACTTCCCCCTTGAAACTCCTGGGAATCCCTGCCCCGGAGAGCCGCAGGGACGCTCAAGGTCTGGAGCTAGAAGCCTTGCAGAGGGCGGATCCCTCCCAGGGTGGGGCCAGGAGGGCGGGGCCCGGTGCCCGCAGCCGCAGGTGAGTATCGGTTTCCCTCTTCCCGGCTTTCGGTCGGAGGAGGCGGGAGCAGCTTCTCCTGCCCCGATCCTATCGCGGGCGGCGCAGGGCAGTCTGGGCCCTCCGTGGGATGAGGAGTGGGGGTGATGTGTCACCCAAATACCAGCCGGTGAGTAGTCGCCGAACCAGCCGGGCAGGTCCGGCGGAGTATAAGAGCGGGAAGGAGCGGCCAGGAGGCAGACGCCTGCAGACTGTCCTGGTAGCCGGAGTCAGAGCCAGCGGAGCCCCTGCGCCTAATCCTCCAGTGTCCCGTACGCGCTCTTCCGCCCCACTATGGCCAGGGGCCCCAGCCTCGCGCCGCCTCCGCTGCTGGCGCTGCTGGTGCTGGCGGCGGTGTCTGGCTACGCTGTCGCGCAGTACAACTGCACATGCCCCACCAACAAGATGACCGTGTGCTCCCAGGATGGCCCTGGGGGCCGCTGCCAATGCCGCGCGCTCGGCTCGGGCGTGGTGGTCGACTGCTCCAAGCTGACCTCCAAGTGCCTGCTGCTCAAGGCCCGCATGAGCGTCCCTAAGAGCGGTCGTCGACTGGTGCGGCCGAACGAGCACGCGATCGTGGACAATGATGGCCTCTACGACCCCGAATGTGACCACGAGGGCCGCTTCAAGGCGCGCCAGTGCAATCAGACGTCGGTGTGCTGGTGCGTGAACTCGGTGGGTGTGCGCCGCACGGACAAGGGCGACCAGAACCTGCGCTGCGATGAGGTGGTGCGTACCCACCACATCCTCATTGACTTGCGCCACCGCGCGACCGACCGCGCCTTCAACCACTCGGACCTGGACACCGAGCTGCGGCGGCTCTTCCGCGAGCGCTATCAGCTGCACCCCAGGTTCCTGACGGCTGTGCACTATGAGGAACCCACCATTCAGATCGAGCTGTGGCAGAACGCGTCGCAGAAAGTCCCCGGCGACGTGGACATCGCTGACGCCGCCTACTACTTTGAGAGAGATATCAAGGGCGAGTCGCTGTTCGCGGGCCCAGGAGGCCTGGACATGCAGGTGCGCGGTGAGCCTCTGCACGTGGAGCGGACGCTGATCTATTACCTGGACGAGAAGCCTCCCCAATTCTCCATGAAGCGCCTCACCGCCGGCCTCATCGCCGTCATCGTGGTGGTCGTGGTAGCCTTGGTCGCTGGCCTGGTTGTCCTGGTGATCACCAACCGGAGGAAGTCCGGGAAGTATAAGAAGGTGGAGATCAAAGAACTGGGGGAGTTGAGAAATGAACCCAGCTTGTAGGTACACTGAGGGAAAGGGAGAGGGGTGGGTATCAGATTATCTCAGACCAAACTGAGTCACAATTCTTGATTCTTGGCCCAAAGGAGACATTTCTCTTCCCAAATCCTTACTGCCCCCCTCCCTCCTCCACACACACACACCGAGTTTGATAAATTTGATATTTCCTGGTATCAGGGGACAGCTCTTCCTGACTTCTGTCTTGAAGGAAGCAATTCTAAAATTTCTTCCCTTTGGTCCAAGGAAAACTAACTCTGGGAATTAAGGGAAGGATGGCACTGAGCCATGTGTAAGAAGCAAGTGTCTTACAACCCAGCCTCTGTGCAAGTGATCAGATCAGATCGATCTGGAAGCTGTAAATGAGTTTAGAAGGCAAACAGCTCTTTTACTATCTTGAGTTTGTTATTTGATGAGCTCCCCAGTTATCATGGCCCTCCTTATTAATTGGGCCTGTGTAGTATCCTCATTTACCATCGTTTGTATTACCGACCACACAGCTTGTCACTAGGAAAGAAGCCTATTTCTACTGCCTGCCTGAACACATTTTAGATGTCTTAGTTTGAGGGCAGAGACTGCCCCAGAAACGGCTTTGATTCTCAGCTCTCCCTTATTACAGCTGATATCAGTAATGTTTTCTTTTGTAAAATGTTTGTATATATGTTGTATTTGATAATACTGCTGTGATTTTTTTAAAAACATGCATTTAATAAAATATGGGAAAGGCAAAGATGAAAAGATGGAGTTTGTGAATACTCCCTCCAGATTTATACCACTTTGGCCTCTTCTCTCTGATTTCTCATGACTGGGGTATTTTTATTTCAAATCCTAACATTTCTTTTTTGCAGAGTGGTCATTTCATATTGCCACTGTGGTATTTTCTTAGCGGCCCTAACTGGCCAATTTAAATGCTGGTGGGTTTGAGGCAGGAGGCAAAAACTGGCCACACTGGCTAAGAAAGGACCCAGCCTTCTTTGACTACCTCTAAGCAAGCCTTGGCACCGGTAGAGAGGGAAAGGTCTAATTTGTTTCACAGCCCTACTCTGAAATAGGAGGTACTGTTCTCATTTAGTCCTTGGGAAAATTCATTAAGCTCAACATGTTGAAGTTCTCCGAGAGGTTAAGAAACTTTCCCATGAAATTACAGCCAGTCTGTGGTCAGCCCTATGAGCTGGCTGTGCACATGGCTGTTTTCTCTAGGATTTTACTATTAATGTGCTGTAAAGATTTTTTTCCCTTAGTAGCTATAAAAACCAGGCCCTGGCTCTTTCATGCATTCTCCTCCTCCTCACTCATTTGCATTTATTTATGTGAAGCCAAGCATGGTGCGAGGGGCAGCCTAAGTGTAAACAATGACAGTAATAACCAGGAAGCTGAGGGTACACTGGGAGTGGTTGGCATATCAAATATTCTGTAACTAATACGCTACATCCAGGACTTCAGTTTCTCGCCCAGGAATCCATCTTGTGCCCCTTTCCCCTCCACAGACTATGCTAACCCCTGGAGACTGTAACATGGGTGAGAATGGGGGGAGGCTGCTCTCAGCCACGGTCTTTGCCGCTTGTGCTGGGGGTGTCTGGTGCTGGAGAAGTTAATACTTCAGGATCTCAGAGTCTGCTGCCACCCCAGCTGGGGAGGAACTGCTCTTCAAGCCTCAAAAATCTTCTTAGTCTCATACAAGATGTGACTTCACAGAGGGGCTGGGGAAGGATGTGGGCTGACTCCCCATCGTAGGACAGTGCCCAAAGTAAGAATGATAGCAATGAGAGTGAGACTCCATTCTCAGGCTCCCTGGGTGCTTTCCACTCTGTTAGTCACTCACATGTCTTGGCATAAAGGACCTTGGTAATGGCCTCTGACCTAACCTTCATTTCTTTTCTTTTCTTTTCTTTTCTTTTCTTTTCTTTTCTTTTCTTTTCTTTTTTTTTTTTTTAAGAGCAAGTGCCTTCTCTAGATTAATGTTTCTGTGGCACAGCTGGAACTAGAAAGCCTCATTGTTTCAAGAGTCTTTTCAAAAAAACTATCACTTGACTGCCTAAAAAATAAACAGATTGAGTGGACAGTTAAACAAGGGAGCTCCCCCCAA
Source organism: Urocitellus parryii (assembly GCF_045843805.1). Taxonomy (NCBI): domain Eukaryota; kingdom Metazoa; phylum Chordata; class Mammalia; order Rodentia; family Sciuridae; genus Urocitellus; species Urocitellus parryii. The sequence continues at coordinate 41,088,597 of NC_135541.1, read as the reverse complement.
AAGCCATTCCTTCTTTGGAATGTCACTTCTGTATAATATCTATAAGTTTCTTCATTCATTCCAGACGATGACTCTCTGCACTTTATAGCACTCACTGTACAAAAAGTACTTTTCACATGTATAATCTTTGAGACATTGACTTACTGGAAATAACTGAAATATTGACAAATCTGTGTTCAAAGACTGCTCCGTTAAGCTGGGAAGTCACTTAACTCCCATATTCTCATTAGTTAAATGAAACTACAAATATCTTATTATTGTGAAGATGAAATGAGGTGACTGGTATAAGTACTTAGAACAACTTGGGCACTTGGCAAGAGCTCAGTGTACTTAAAAAAATTTCTCTTTTCTAAATGATATGCATGGCACACATCAGAAAACTGAGTTCTTCAGAAGTCAAGTATTCTCATGAACACACATCCTCCACATGCCAAAGCCGGGGTTTGAAACCTTGGCTCTGGCTTCCCACCCCAGGTTGCTGTCCTATGCACCCAGCAGATAAAATGCTTTTCCTGGTCCTTTCCTCCAAGCCCCTCATGCTTCTGTGAAACTCAGCTTACCTCTGCTGGGTTCAGGACTCCTGAACCAGTTACCTTCAGGGGTCTAGCCTCGACCCCAAGAAAACTCCCTCCCTTCCTAATTCACCTTTTACTTTTTGGACTCAGACCTGCAGTTGCCCCAGGAAGGAATGTGAGAAACAGGTGTGACTCACCTAGCAGGTTGTGGCTTGTCTTCTGAGACTGGAGGAGGCTCAACTGATTTCCTTGTGTAGGTCACCAAAGATCTATCTATTCTAGTTATTTCCTTGATTAGAACATTTTTAAAAAAAATTACCCATTCCCCTTTCCTCCACTTAACATATTTAATTCAATAGCCCATTCTGCAGATGAGGTGAGGAAACGGAAATACAGACAGGAGAATGGCTTGCCCAACCCAGTGGAGGGTGGCAGAGCTACTAGAGCCCCCCAAACTTCACTCTGCCCATCTAATGTTTGTCCCACTTGCCTCCCTGGTTAGTCTCCTGATTATTTATGTTTCCTTGATTATTTCTGTTCTTAGGCTGTGGTTAATCTTTAGCTTTTGAATATCACTTAAAAAGGAGAGATCCTTTGATTAAATGTAAAACGGATGAAATTGAAGTTACCTGCAGCTGTTTTTCTATTTGTAAAATAGGTCTAGTTTTAACTAACATGCTAGATTTTTAAGATTAGACGTATGAAAAGATGGAATATGCACTCAGTGAGTGATCACTCTTGTGTGAACAACAACAACAAAAAATTACCCTAAGATCATGGGGAATAAATTACCAGTAATGGTTAAGTTATTTCAGTGGAATGTGAGCAGAACTTCCACCCCACTTTCTTAAGAGGACATCTCCATTCTTAGACTTCAACGTTGGAAATCTATATGTTTATAGAAGCAGAGCAATCACTCACCTGGTTTGTATAAAACAGCTATGCCCAACACCCCAACATAAAGGCACAGGCAATGATGTTATCAATAGGACCCCTACAGCTCAGGAAATAATGTTAAGAGTTTATAAATGGGATGATATCAAGTTAACAAAAGCTTATTCACAGCAAAGGAAACAATTAAGAATGTGAAGAGAGAATCTACAAAATGGGAGAAAATCTTTGCTAATTATTCTTCTTACAGAGGAGTAATATCCAGATATAAAACACTTAATACCAAAACCACACACACAAAAAATCCAGTTAACAATGGGCAAATGTACCAAACAGACACTTTTTAAAAGAAGAAATACAAATGACAAATATGTGAAAAAATGTTCAACAATTAAGGAAATGGACAGTGCCCAAAGTAAGAATGATAGCAATGAGAGTGAGACTACACTGAGATTTCATTTCACACCAGTCAGAAAGGTAGCTATCAACAATACAAACACTAATAAATTCTGGAGAGGATGTGGAGAAAAGAAAACACTTTTACACTGTTGGTGGGATAGTAAATTAGTACAACCACTATAGAAATCAGTATGGAGGTTCCTCAAAAGACTAGGCATGGAACTACGATACGACCCAGCTATACCACACCTTCATATTTCTTTTTCCAAAAGAAAAGTCAGCATACTATTGTGAAACACGCCTACTTATGTTTATAGCAGCACAATTCACAATAGCCAAACTATGGAACCAGTGTAGGTGTTTGTCAATGAATGAATGGATAAAGAAAATGTGATAGATGTACACAATGGAGTTTTATTCAGCCATAAAGAATGTAATTGTCATTTGGAGGAAGGTGGATGGAACTCAAGAACATTATGTAAAGCAGAATAAGCCAAACTCAGGTTAAGGGTTGAATATTTTCTATCATCTGATGAAGCTAGAGAGGAGAAAGGAAAAAAAAAAAGTTGGGGGGGGGGAGACTCATAAAAATCAAGAGACATCAGTTAAGTAAAAGGGATTAGGCAGAGGGAGTAGGAGAGGGAAAGGGGAAATACTGGGGAATGATATTGGCTAAATTATACTGTTATATTTTTTGGACATACGAATATGTAACAACAAATCCCACCATTATGCACAGCTATAATGCGCCAATACAAATATGGAAAAAAAGCTCAGCTATGCCCATCCAGGTGGCACACTGATCTTCAACTAGGATGTGAGAGATAAATAAATGCTTCACTTGCTAAACTACAGGTTGAGTATCCCTAATCTGAACATCTGGAATCCTAAATGCTCTAAAATCTGGAACTTTTTGAACACTGACCTGGTACCACAAGTGGAAAATTCCATACCTGAGCTCCTGTGAGGAGTCATAGTCAAAACACAGGTTCACTAAAAATGTACCAAGTCATGTTCAGGCTATATGTATAAGGTGTATATGAAACACAAATGAATTTTGTAAGTTTAGAATTGTGTCCCATTCCCCAAGATATCCCAATATGTATATGTAAATATTCCCAAACCTGAGAAAAATCCAAAATTGGAAATAATTCTGGTCCTAAGCATTTGGGATAAGGGATACTCTCCATGTTATCAGATCTCCCTAACAGTTTTTTTGTTTTTATTTTATCTTATTCTTTTACCCTAATTGGCATAAGTGGCTGTATTATTCCTGTAACAAAGGAGAAAACTAGGAGACAGAGAATGGCCCTTATGGAAGACAACCCAGAGTCCAATGTCCCTTCCACCACATGAGGATGCAGCAAAAATATGCTGTCTCTGAGCCAGGAAGCAGACCCTCACCAGACACTGAATCTGCTGGCCCCTTGATCCTAGACTCTCCAGCCTCCAGGACTATGATAAATAAGTTTATTTATAGTCCACTCAGTCTATGGTATATTGCTAGAGCCATCCAGATGAACACGGTTTAAAAGAGAGAGCTCTATCTCTACAATCCTCGTCTTGATTTCCCTTTTAAACAAAGTATTTTCCAAGGAGGAGAGAATGGACTCCTGGCAGAATTATTTCTATATCCCACATAGTGTCTTATGGGAAGCATAACATATAATGAGCACCCAGGAAACGTGTTGAATTGAACTGGTGGGTTGCCAATTATTGAACACATAGACTGTGCCAATATTTTCATTCAAGCTCTAACCTCACAATGTATATATATCACGGCAACCTCGTGAATATGAAGTATGTTCTGTCATTACTGTTTTACCAAGGAGGAAACCAGGATCTTAAACAAGAGGTCACATAGCTGGTAAGGAGCAAGGTAAAGTTTAAATGTGGGCTTGCCTTCTTCCAGAGATGTGCTCTTACCATTGCAGCCTAGAGCACAGCAGGACGAGGAACCCTGTCCCACAGCAAGCAGTGATGGTGCAGTAGTGAGATTTATTCTCAGAGACTTAGATGCACTCCCTCAAAGGACCATTCAGGAACTTAACAGATGTCTTTTACAATCAAGCATGTCGTGGTGATCAGGACATTTCACACAACAGTGTCAGACAGCAAGGGAGATCAGAGTGTGACTGAGATATCCAGTGTAGGGGCCACAAGGTCATACGGCTTCTCATGGGTTCTGCTGATCTAGTCATGGTCCCTTTCTTCCCAAGGAGACGAGATGCCATGGGAAGTTGAAATGCCTGTTGACTGCTGGCTAATGTGTTGCCTCTTACTCTGGATCATTTCTCTTCCCCTTGCCCAGCTCAACTGGACCTCCTTGTGCAGCATAGAACTGAGCTTTTACATTGAAATAGGAGAAGGGCTTGCCGTGGTACCAGGGGCACAGATCTCCTGTCTTCAGGGTAATTCCCTAACAGCGAACAGTACTAGCCCTGAAATTTATCCTCCCTGCCCTTCCAATAATCCTTTTCTTGAGCTTACCATGAGAGGCATTCATGAAACCCCGGGTGATATTTACCAGTATCTGAGAATGTTTCCCGAAGGGAAATGACAACTGGAAGGTGTCCACCAGGACATGCTTGAATGTAAAAGACATCTGTTAAGTTCCCAAATGGTCCTTTGAGGGAGTGCATCTAAGTCTCTGAGAATAAATCTCACTACTACACTATCACTGCTTGCTGTGGGACAGGGTTCTTCTCCTGTGGTGCTCTAGGCTGCAGCGGTTGTCATTTCTCTTCTGGAAACATTCTCAGAGGCTGGTAAATATCACCCGAGGTTTCATGATTGCGTCTCATGGTAAGCTCAAGAAAAGGATTATTGGAAGGGCAGGGTGGATAGATTACAGGGCTAGCACTGTTCACTGTTAGTGAATTACCCTAAAGACAGGAGATCTGTGCCCCTGGTACCAGGGCAAGCCCTTCTCCTATTTCAATGTAAAAGCTCAGTTCTGTGTGCACAAGGAGGTCCAGCTGAGGTGGGTAAGAGAAAGGGAAATGATCCAGAGTAAGAGGCAACACATTAGCCAGCAGTCAACAGGCATTTCAACTTCCCAAGGCATCTCGTCTCCTTGGGAGGAAAGGGACCATGACTAGATCAGTGGAACCCATGAGAAGCCGTATGACCTTGTGGCCCCTACACTGGATGTCTCAGTCACACTCTGAACTCTCTTGCTGTCTGACACTGTTGTATGAAATGTCCTGGCCACTTTATGAGGTTTTTTTGGTTGTTTGTTTGCTTTTTTAGTTATTTTTTGGTTGGGGAGTGGGTGTGGAGGATACTGGGGATTGAACCCAGGGGGGCTCAGCCACTGAGCCACATCTCCAGTCCTTTTTATATTTTATTTCAAGACAGGTTCTCACAAAGTTACTTAGGGCCTCACTAAGTTGCTGAAGCTGGCCTCAAACTTGCCATCCTCCTACCTCAGCCTCTCAAGTCACTAGGATTACAGATGTGTGCCACTGCACCCAGCTACCCTAGTGTTTTGATGTAAATGCACATTATCATATGCTACTGAACAATGTGCTTCAGAAGATGGGGAGAGGTACTTGTTTTAGTCAGTTTTTTCATCTCTGTGACCAAATGCCTGACAAGAACAATGAGAGGAGGAAAATTCTATGTGGAAGCTCAGGGTTTCAGAGGTCTCAGTCCATAGATGACCTGCTCCATTGCTCTGTGCCGGAGGAGAAAGAGCGCTCCTCTTAACAAGGACAAAATATATTTCCCAAATGCACACCTCTAATGATGTATCTCTTCCAGTCACATCCTACTTGTCTATGGTTACCATCCAGTCAACCCATTCAACTGGATCAATTTAAGGTTAAGGTTCTAAAAATCCAATCATTTCACCTCTCAACTTCTTTGCACTGTCTCACACATGAGCTTCTGGGGGAACCTCATATCTAAATCATAACAGCATTCATTAATCCAGCAGAGGAGACTTCAAGTCCTGATTGTTGCATTCTAAATGTGTGACTTTGAGTACAGCAGTTCATCTTCCTGAATCTCACTTTTGAATCATAAAATGAATCTAGTGAAGTCCACTCACTCTAGCTCATAGAGCTCTTATCTTCTTATCTTGCCTCAGTGGGACTGAGGTAAGCTTAGCCCAGTTTGACCTGGGCTGGCTATTGCTGGAGTGCAGAGGCTGCTTGGAATTGTGGTGGTCACTCTGGAGCAGTCACAAGTTGAGCCTCCTGTGTTTTTTAAGATGCAGAGCATTCCCAGCAGCTCAGGAGGCTGAGGCAGGAGAATTATGAGTTCAAAGCCAGCCTCAGCAAAAATGAGGCACTAAGCTATACAGTGAGACCCTGTCTCAAAGAAAATACAAAACAGGGCTGGGGATATGGCTCAGTAGTCGAGTGCCCCTGAGTTCAATCCCTGGTACCCACCCCACCCAAAAAAAGATGCATTGATCATTCATCCATTCCTTCAAATACTTTTTGTTGTATTTTATGCATATATGGTACCCATTTGGGGAATATAGGATGAAATGGACAGATGAAGTTTCTTTGGTGCTTATTTTACATTATTTTTTCTTATCAGGAACCCCCATGACCTTCTCAATGGGAGAAACACCCCCATTTGTTGAGTCTTGATGGGAGGCCAGATGGTTTGGCAGGTGGGACATGGGCATGTGACCTGGCTCAGCCAATTGAACACTCCTGCCTAGAACATTGTTCTAAAGGCCACAAAGTAATGATTTAGGCCAAATAAGAAATCACTCACAGCAAATTGACTTTGCCAAGAAGCACAGCTATGCTAGAGAAGAACCAATTGTCCACCAGTGGAGAAATACTTCTGTTGCCTCATAGTTTGACCTTGGCCATGTTCCCTGCTGCACAGCCCAACTTTAGTACTTGGTAATTTTCTGCATCTGATTTCTGCCTTCCCATTGATTCTGCAAACTTCCCCAAAATCCTCCAATAAATTCCTTTTATGTTTAAGTGCAGCCAGAATCAGTTTCTGTTATTTACAATCAAGAATCTTGACTCCCAGAGTCTCTACCCTTATGGAACTTAAAGTCAGTTATTAACCACATAGTCACATAAGTAAGGGCACAATTAAAGAATGAGACAAGAAAAAGAGCAACTATGGATTATGGGGAGTCACTTCCTTAAAGAATTAATGCTTGATCTGAGTTGCAAGATAGAATATGTTATTTGTGAATGAAGAAAAGCATTTTATTCAGGGAAAAAGAACATGCAAGGGTCCTGAGGCAGGAGGATGTGGTTCATCTGATGACCTGAGAGTAGATCAGCAAGCATGGAACATGGATAGCACTATGAACTGGTGTTGCATGAGGTTGGGAAAGGAGGCTGGGACAGACTACCGAAGACCATCTAAGCCTATGAAATATTCTGAACTTTGTGCAAATGACAAAACCACGCCTTTCTTGCAGACAGATTAGAAAAAAAGCATTCTATATAGTTGTACTTAGGTTGCAGCATAGGACATGACAAATGCACCCATCACCCACTATAACTTAGCTTTGGCCGTTCCTCTGTCAAGAGCATAGAGATATCATTTAAAAAAAATAATTTTAGGAAGTAATATAATCAGATTTGGGTTTAAAAATATCATTCTGGCTGGAATATGGAGACTAGGCTGAAAAGGAGCAAGAATGGAGATAAGGAAACAATACAAGTCCAGCTGTAGGAGCATTTTAGGTGATTGAGACAGCACGGACTAGGGATGGAGCATAGTGGTGCTGATGGGGGAATGTCGGGGTACTGGAGGGACAATTAGGATATAAAATCAATGGAACTTGGGCATGGAGTCTATATGGGGAAAAGGAGAGGCTGGATTAAATGGCCAAGACTTGCCTAGGTACAACTTTGCAAGTAGCCAAGCTATTGGCCAGTGTGTGATCTTGGATCAAGTTACTTAACCTGGGCCTCTGTTTCCTCCCTTGCAACGTGGGAACAATGGTATATCTACCCCTCCCCATAGGAATAGTGAGAGAAATAAAAACCTTAGTGTATATACACCTCTCTGACTAGGGCCTGGCAGACCTTGAGCACTCATAAACCTTAGCAATTGTTAAGGTTATCTGAAACTGGAATGCACGGTGCCTTTGCAAGCTCCTTGAAAGGGTGCTGCTCCTTTTATTCTCATATTTCAGTGTGTAGAACAGTGCCTGGGGCATAGCCAATGCTCGATTATTAATGCTGATTGAATGGATGGAGGGATAAGATGGGTGTAGATATCTCCCAGAAGGAGTCCTGGACTGTGAGTTTAGACAGGGCCAAATGTGTCCCTTTGACTGTGGGATCAATGGTTCAAGGGGTTAGATTTCATCCAGTTCTATTTATATCTCACCACTGAAAATTATATTCAGAAACAAAAGGAAGAAAAAGAAAGCTACTTTGGATTCCATGAAGGTTTCTTAAGAAAAGCAACATAGAATGCAATTAGGTAATTTATGAGTAGAATAAATACAAGACAAGCAAGGAAAACAGCCCAATATAGTATGTAAAAAGTTAATAGCTTTAGTATATAAAGCTATTAACTTTTTAGTATATAAAGCTATTAACTTTTTAATTAATTTAAAAAACAGTTATCTAGTTCAGGCCTCAGCTATGTACCTTTGTGTAAATTAGAAAGGGCGCCCCCCTCTGGGCAGACAAATTAGAAAAAGGCATTCCATCTCTTTGAAGTGCTCTTGCAGGGCAGGACTGAGCAAGCATATGGGGACAATGGTGCCCTTGTAAGAAGAAACAAGGTGCTCCCTCCTGAGTTGAGGGTACACAGGTTGGTGACTGGAATCAGGCTTGATTTTGGCCTTTTGCACCCCCTTGGCCTTTGTGCGGCACATAACACAGAACAAACCCCTGAGATGACCCCGACTTTAGTAGAAGATGATCCAAGGTCATGAGTAGATAATTCCAGAAAAGGAGATTGAAATGGCAATTATTTAAATCTTTGAGTTTAAAGAACAGTGGATAAAAAACTTTCTTGCAAAATTAATAAAATGGATTTTGCTCAGTGCTGGTGAGAGGGGGTGTTAATTGATATGCCCTTTCTGGAAAACATGTAAACAATATCCATTGAATTGAGATGTTTTGGGTGTCCATTTTCTTTGACATCCTAATTCCATATCAAGGATTTTATCTTAAGAAAAAATGATGAAAACAAAGATTTACATAAAAGACATATTCCCTGTAGCAATTCTAATAAGTGAAAAGGTGAAAATAATCTAAACATCCAACAGAGGGATGGTTATACAGGTCTACAACTCCTTGAGATCTGGTACGTTTCAGAATCAGAAAGTTTTCAGATCACATCAAAACTTGGTGCATATATTATTTAATCTCCTCAGCAGTGATGCCATCTTTTAGTCACTACATCCATATTTCTGTCATGAATCTTATAAATAGTCCCACTAAATGATATAAATAGGCCATAACATCAATAGGTCACTTCAGGTCAGGTTTACTGACACAGGAATTTGCACCAAACTTGCAAAACAGCTTATGGTTTTCAGAGCATTTTGTATTTGTAGATAAGGAATTATGATTTTGTACAAATTATGGTATAGTCCTTGAAGATTTTTTAATATGGAAAAAATATACTCAGCATTATTGTTGGATGAGAGTTCTCCTCAAAAGCTCATGTGTGAGGCAATACAAGAAGGTTTGGAGGAGAAACGATTGGGTCATAGCCTTAACTTAATCAATGAATCAATTCCTGATGGGATTAACTTGGTGGTGATTGGAGGCAGGTGGGGTGTGTCTGGAGGAAGTGGTTCATTGGAGGCGTGGCTATGGGGTATATATTTTGTATCTGGAGAGTGGAGTCTCTCTCTTGCTTTCTGATCATCATATGAGCTGCTTCTCTCTGCCACACTCCTCCACCATGATGCTCAGCCTCACCTTGAGCCCTGAGGAATAGAATCTGCTATCTGTGGATTGCCGCCTCTGAAACCATGAGCCCTCAAATCAACTTTTCCTCTTTTATGATTGTTCTGTTCAGATCTTTTAATCACAACAGCGAAAAAGCTGGCTAAAACACTCAGTATACTGTAGAGCTAAGTGAGGAGGGGAAACGTAACAAAATTACACAGTGATTCCACTCCATTAAAAAAATGGGAACAAATTAAATCTGAACTGACTGTAACTGCTTTCCTCTCACTCCCCATCCCCCACACCCCACATCCCTCTTTCTTTAAAAAAATCTTTGAGTAGAATAGTATGAGTGGTGTGTTTTTTTTAATATCTTCATTTTGCTTATTTATTTTTATGTGGTACTGAGGATTGAACCCAGCACCTTGCATGTGCTAGGCAATCGCTGTACCACTGAGCCCCAGCCCCAGCCCCTAGAATAGTACACATTTTCTCAGTCGGGAAATCCACTGTTTTCTTTTAGTCTGTTTTGCTTCAATCTTGAAGAGCCTGTAAGGGCAGAAGCAAAGGAAACCTCCCTGTGTGGCCACCTCCTGTTTGCCGAGAAAGAGTAGGAGCCTTTGCACATACTGAGGGAGGCCCTGTGCTTAAGGGAGAGGCTAAAGAACACGATTAGGAAAGATGTTTTGGACTCCACCGAGGAGCGGTGGGGGAGAAGATCACTTGGCAGGAGATAGGACCACGTGTTAGTTTCCTGGGGATGCCATTCAAAGCACCACAAACTGGATGCCTTAAAATGGCAGATATTAAGTTCACACAGTTCTGGAGAAGGTGTCAGCGGGACCGTGTTTTCTCTGAAGTCTCTGTGAAAATGCCCTACTTTGCATCTTCCAGCTTCTGGAAGTTGCTGACAATCCTTGGTGCTCCTGGGCCTGGGACAGTGTACCTGCAAACCCAACTCCCTTGCTATGCTGTCTCCCTTTTGTGTGTCTCTGTGTCCAGATTTCCACCTTCTTATGAGGACAGCAGCCACTGAATTGGGGCTCCCTCTAATCCAGCATGACCTCATCTTAACGTGATGACATCTGCAGAGACCCTATTGCCAAATAAGGTTACATTCACGGGTTCCAGGTAGACATGAGTTTTTGTTTTTTATTTTTTTGTGGGAGGGTACTCTTTGACTCAGTTCAGACACCTAGTGACACTCAAATGGAGCAGAAGGTACAGACATTTCTTCTACATCTCTTGCCCCTTTGTGGGAGGCGGTCATGCTGAATAACCAGCGTTTTCCTTCCCGTGATTGGTAGAGGCTCTGTTGGTCACTTTCACAGTGATCTGGTCACTTTTACAGTGGTCCTAGACAGCTGCCCCGACCCTCAAAGTAGCAGAATATGTCTTCATCCGTAGGCGTGCCTTCCTGCAGCTGTACTCACCTGTTCCTTTGTGATATTACCCCTTTGCCCTGTTTGGGATAGAATGTTCCATGGAAACGCCCTTTGTGTGTCCCCTTCTCTTGCTCTGCCTTTCGGTGTGGCCTTTCTAGATGTCAGTCAACCTGCAGACAGCAGACATCATGAAGCTAGACTCAGCCCCTTGAAACCTGACCCCTTGCATCATTTGAATGGCTTCTCCTCAATAAAAGGGTCCGAACATCTGGCTCTCTCTTTCTGCGAACCCTTAAGGTCAGAGGAGCTGTTACAGGAATCCCAGAGAAAAAGGTATCTCTGTCTCTTGTGTGTTATTTCATGCAGCCCAGTTCCTCTGGAGTGACCTTGAGTGTTTTAATTGCAAGGAACATGGCACCTCCTCCACTGTCAACATTCTCCATTAGAGTGGTACATCTCTTACAACCAATAAACCTGCATCGACACATTATTATCATCCAGAGTGCATAGTTCATATTAGGGCTTTCTCCTGGTATCATGCATCTTATGGATTTGGACAAATATATAATATCATGTATCTACTACCATAATGTTTTGACTACTGTGAAAATCTTCTGTGCTCTACTATTCATTCCTGCATCCCTCCAACCTCTGACTACCTCTGATGTTCTTACCATGTTCATAGTTTAACCTTTTACAGAATGTCATATAGTTGGAGTAATACAGTCTGTAGCCTTCCTAGACTGGCTTCTTTAACTTAGTAACATGTGTTTAAGTTTCTTCCTTGTCTTTCATGGATCAATAGCTCATTTCTTTTTAGTGCTGAGTGACATTCCATTGTGTGGAAATACCACATTTATCCTTAGCCTATTAAGGAACATTGTGATTACTTCTAAACTTGGGAAATTATGAAAAAAAGCTGTTATAACTATGTGTGAAGTATTTTTTTTCGACACAAGTTTCCTCCCCACCCCCCAACACCTTGGGTTAAAAATCAAGGAGCATGATTGCTGTATTGTCTGTTAAGAATATGTTGGGGGGGGGCTGGGGTTGTGGCTCAGCGGTAGAGCGCACTGGGTTCCATCCTCAGCACAATAAATAAATAAATAAATAAATAAATAAATAAATAAATGTATTGTGTCCAACTACAACTAAAAAGAATATTTTAAAAAAAGAATGTTTGGTTTTGTAAGAAAATGGCAAACTGTATCCTAAAGTAGCTGTACCTTTTTGCAGTCTCACAAGCAATGAATGAGAGTTTATGTTGTTACACATACTCTCAAGAATTTGTTTACTGTCAGTGTTTTGAATTTTGACCTTTGCCAGGTATGAAGTGGTGGCTCACTGTTGTTTTAATTTGCATTTCCCTGATAACACACGATATGGGACTTTTACATATGCTTATTTCTTCTTTCATGAAATGTCTCTTAATGTATTTGGCTGAGTTCTTAATCAGAATGTTTGTTTTCTTATCATTGAATTTTAATTGTACATTTGGGATAAAAATCTTTTATTTGACACCCTTTTGCAAATATTTTCTTCTGGTTTGTGTTTTTTCTTTTCACTCTTTTGACAGTGTCTTTTGCAGATTAGAAAATTTCAACCTTAGTGAAGTCAGTTCATCAATTCCTTCTTGCATGGATTGATGCTTTGTTGCATTTAAAAAGTCATTGCCAAATCCAAGGTCATCTAGACTTTCTCCTGTGTTCTTTTTCTCATTTGGCATTGTGTTAGTTAGGTTTTTGTTGCAGTGACCAAAATACTTGACCAGTTCAAATTAGAAAAGAAGTGTATTTTTAGCTCACATTTTCAGATTTTAGACCAAGGTGGAACCGAGTTTATTGCTTTGGGCCCAAGGTGAGGAGGAGCATCATGGCAGAGGGCATGTTGGAGGAAAGTTGCTCACCTCAGGGTAGCCTGAAAGGAGGGAGGGAAGGGAGAAGGGAGAGGAAGAGAGGGAGAGAATGAGAATGCAGGAGATGTTAGGGCAAAATATGCAATCTCTAAGACACACGGCCAGTGATCTGCTTCCTCCTGTTGGGCCCCACCTGCCTATAGTTACTACCCAGTAATCTATTTAAATTATTAATCTATCAAATGAATCTAAAAAATGGATTAATTCATGATTAGAATATGGCTCTCATAATCTAATTCTTTAAATTATTGTATTAACAGAGGTGCTTTTGGGGGGAAACCTTATATCTAAACCATAACAGGTATTTTACATTTATGCCTGTGACCCTTTTTTGCGTTTTTCTTTTTTTTTTGTAAAAAATGCAAACAGGTCTGTTCTTTATTCTCATTTTGCATTGTCGATGTCCTCTTATTTCAGCACTATTTGTTGAAAAAGCTACCTTTTCTCCATTGTATTATCTGCTCCACTGTCAAAGATCTATAGACTCTATTATGTGGGTCAATTTCTAGATCCTCAATTCTGTTGCATAGTTCTATTGTTTTTATTCTTTTGGCAACACCACTGTGTTGGTTACAGTTGTTTTGTGGCAAGTCTTGATGTTGAGTATTGTCAGACCTTTGATTTCATCCTCCTTCAATATTGTATTGGTCATTCTGGGTCTTTTGTGTTTCCATGTAAATTTTGGAATTAATTTTATCAATATTCACAAAAAAATTTGTCAGAATTTTGATTGAAATTGCATTGAATCTATAGATCAAGTTTTGAAGAATTAATAGTTTGACAATATTGAGACTTCCTATTCAGGTACATGGAAGATCTCTTCATTTAGTTGGTTGTTTGATTTCTTTCATTAGATAATTGCACGTTGGCTTAGGGGTCTCAGCCTGTGTCTCTGCATTTGCATTTACAATCTCAGTAGGAGCAATATGAGCTCCAGCTGTTTATAAGAGGGGAAACTCACTAGCTCTGGCCTAGATACATGCCAGATTGCCAGAGTTGGTGATTTTTGTCTTGTTTTGAATAGTGAATTAACCAGGTGATGGTAGAAAAGACATTTGTAGCAGGTGCCACTGGTGTTCCATTACATTTCCCTTCATTTTGGAGACCAGCCCAAATTTCTGCACGTGTTGGTTCAACTTGCAACTGCCAACAGCTGAAGCTCTTTGCTTGAGGCTTTCACAGGTCAACAGAAGCCCACTTTGCTTACACAGATAAGAGGTTGGAAGTGCCAGAGGATTAATCACCTCCAGGACAGACTTCAACAAATGACTAGCAAAAGATGGTGGATAAATAGTCCAGCTCCTCATCCCTCAGTTGGAAAAACTCTGAATCATTTTTTTATAGTGTTCCAGTCTTCCTCCTCAGGGTCACACTCCATCTGTTCTCATTTGCAACTTGGGTGTCAATACATCCTTTATTGGTGCTATTGCTTGGATGTTGAATGTTCCACAAAGCCCTGAGTGATAAAGGCTTTATCTGCAGGACAGTATTGGAAGGTAATGGGACCTTGGAAACCTTGTGAGAGACCCATAGGTCATTGGAGATGTGCCCTTAAGGAGTTTCTGAGACTCTGCTTCCTCTTTTCTGTTGACTCCTGGCCTTGAGGTGGGCATTGTTTGCTCTGCCACACGCTCCTGTCATGAGGTGCTGCCCTGGTACAGGAACAAAACAGTAATCAACGGATCATGGGACTGTAACCTTTAAAACTGAGCCAAATAGACCATTTCTCCTATGAGTTGATTACATCAGGCATTTTTTAGAATCATGCATATCTGCCTAACATAATTGGCTTCCTTTCCTTCCTTATCTCACTTCTCTACTCCCCAAGTGGTGTCTCCTGGGATCACCTTCCCTGTCCCCAAATCACTTGCATTTGAATCCTTGTCCTAGAGTCTCCTTCTGGGGGAACCCCCATTAGGCAGCATTCCACACAGAAGGAGTGACATGTGCAAGAGCATGGGAGTAAAAGCATGGAGATCTCAAAGCAAATTTAAGAGGATCTCCATCTTATTTGGGAATCTGCTGCTTGGTGATTTAATGTATGAAATAATCACCTGCAACTTTTTAATACATGGGCACCATGATGTAATGATCCATATTTTATTCTGGGGATTGTGCAAATTGAGACTAGGCATTGAGGACTGCTAATTTCCCCCAAAGACCAGTTCTACACCATCTCTGGCACATAGCATATATTCCATAGTGTTATTAATCAATGTATTTGCCTATTGTATTAAAATCAGTGTATTGAAAATGCCCCGAATAGGGGTTGGGGTTGTGGCTCAGTGGTAGAGTGCTTGCCTAGCACCGGTGAGGCAGTAGGTTTGATCCTCGGTACCACATAAAAATAAATAAATAAAATTAAAGGCATTGTGTTCATAGACAACTAAAAAAAGCGTTTAAAAAAATTTTCCCCAATATAGACTATGGGCTCTGGATGATAATAATGTATCAATTTTAACAAATATACCACTGTGGGTAGTGAAGGAGACTATATTTATGTGGGAATAGGACATATATGAAAACCTTCCATGCTTTTCACTCAATCTAAAATTTCTCTAAAAAATAAAACTTGTCAGTTAAAAAATTCTAGTATGTATTATGCACTACGATTCCTAATGCATGCTCAGAAAATAAGATTTGTCCAACAAAATGAAGGACCTTGGAAAACCACAGGAATGGTTTTCCAAGGAATGTCTATGTTTGAACTGAGCCACCTGCTGGTGATTTTTGACAAGGGACCTCTACAGACAGTGACTGTGTGCTCTAGAATTTTGGGGACTTTGACTTCAGAATTCAAACTTGCGAGCAGAGTTTTTCATAACAGCAAAAGAGTACAAATGACTAAAATGTTTATCAATAGAGGAATAATGGAGTTAATGATGCCAGTTGTTATGGTTTTGATCTGTAATGTCACCCAAATGCTCCTATGTTGAATACTTGGTCTCAATGCAGCAGCGTTAGGAAGTGATTGGATCATAAGAATTCTAACTTCACCAGTGGATTAATCCAGTGATGGATTCATAATTTGATGGCATTATTGAGTGGTGGTAAAAATTAGGGAATAGGAGGTGGTAACTAATTAGGGAAAATAGGTCACTTGGGGTTTGTCCTTCAAGGATACATCACATCCCTAGCTTTCTCTCTCTTTCTCTCCATCTCACTCTCTCATTCTTGGCTTCCTGATTTCCACAAGGTGAGCCACTCTACTCAACCACATGCTTCCTGCCATGATAATCTGCTTTGCAACAAACCCACACCAGTGGGGCCAAGTGATTATGGACTGAAACCTTTGAAACCCTGAGCCAAGTCAAATCTTTCCTCTTTGGTTTTTCTCAGGTATGTTGTCACAGCAATGAGAAGCTGACTTACACACACATCCTTTGCACAGAACACCATGCAGTGAGTAAAATGGATTTAGTTTATCTGTATATATTGACATTCAAATTCCCCTTTATGTTATTCAAGTAATAAACTGGAAGTCACAGAAAATATATGTAGTTTGATTTTATCATGTTTTAAAAACACCAAAATATACCCCAGATATTTGGTTGTGCAAGATGGAAACTCAACAAGAGATGGGATAGGGGTGATAGGGGTGATTTTTGAGTCCCTTCTAGCTTTCAGATTTAGTAATCCTAAGAAATAAAAATTTATATTCCTTTAAAAAAATACTGCTTTGACCCATATAAGAAAACTGTAAAATGTTATAGAGAGACATAAAAGGAGACCTGGATAAAAGGAGATGCATACCAGTTTCCTGGATTGATAGTCAGCATTGCCAAGCTATAAAGTTCCTTAAAGTAATCTAAGACTAGAAACAATGACAAAATCAAAATCCCAGTGCATTTTGGGAAAAGAAAAATAGTTCTAAAGTAAAAAGAACCAGACAATATTTGGCAAGAAAATGTAATGCATTCCACTGTTGTCGTGTATTTAAAAAATAATAAAATCAATTTAAAAAAATGTACATTACAAAGTTACAATAGTTAGAATTATGTACTAGTATATATACCACATTTTCTTTATCCATTCATCTACTGAAGGGCATCTAGGTTGGTTCCACAATTTTGCTATTGTAAATTGTGCTGCTATAAACATTGATGTAGCTTTGTCTCTGAAATATGCTGTTTTGTGGTATCTATACACAATGGAATATTACTCAGCAGTAAAAGAGAATAAAATCATGGCATTTGCAGGTAAATGGATGGAGTTGGAGAATATTACGCTAAGTGAAGTAAGCCAATTCCAAAACAGCAAATGCCAAAAGTTTCCTCTCATATAAGGATGCTGATCCATAATGGGAATGCGGGGGGCAGAGCATGGGAGGAATGGAGGAACTTTAGATAGGGCAAAGGGGAGGGAAGCGAAGGGAGGGGGCATAGGGGTAGGAAAGATGGCGGAATGAGGTGGACATCATTACCCCAAGTACATGTATGAAGACACGAATGGTGTGACTCTACTTTGTGTGCAACCAGAGATATAAAAAATTGTGCTGTATATATGTACTATGAATTGAAATGTATTTTGTTGTTACATATAACAAATTAGAATAAATAAATAAACAAATAAAAGATATGTACTAATGCCAGAACAGACTGATTGTGAAACAAAAGAGGAAATCTAGAAACATGTGAGAATTTAGTATGCTGCAAAAGTGAAACTTCATCAGGCAAGGCTGGAATATTAGGTCAACTGTAGGGACATCAGTTGGCTTGGCGGTCCTGCCCATGGGGAGGACAATGCTTGTGTCTTTTGGAAAAGCTCTCTCAGCCTAATCATTCAAAAAGAATTTTAGGTTCTGTTACTTTCTCTAATCTCATGCTGAAATATATTTCTAGTATATTAAAGCTTCTAAAAGACTTAAGAAAGAACAAAGTCATTAAAGTCCCACTAAAATATTGATAAAAATATAACATTGGGATAACATTGGGATTAAGACATAATATAAATGTTATCTCAGAGGCAGAGACCACAATGAAAAATAGATTTATTCATATCAGAAAATTGAAAATTAGGTACATTTGTATATGCAAATTAACAAAATTAAAAGACAACAATCAAGTGGGGGGAATGCTACATAAATCACAGACAACTCTTAAATACATACAGAAGTTTTATTAGTCAATACATTTAAAAAATGAATATTTTATAGAAAGATTGGTTAAGGGAATGAAAAGGCTTTGCTGAAGTAGAAATTCAAGCAGCACATAAACATGAAAAAGTGTTTACCTCATCAGGAATAAAAAAAAAATGCCTATTAAAATAGCAGGGATCGATGTTTTAAGTTTTTAAATATGTAAAATAGTTTCATCTTGCTTTCATAGCAAAATGGTAGCAGTGTTTGTCAAATTTCCAAAACTATTTGCTTCATTTGGATGTAGAAGACTGACAAGAATAATTTCCTTTGGATAAGCCCTCAGAAAAAGTGCTCCATTCTGAGCATTGCTTGATGAGGTGTGAGAATTTTTTGTAGGTGTTCCTTACTGATCATGCATGGTAGCGGAGCTGCTAAATGGGTTCTACAGAGGCATTTGTCCTGTGACACCAATGCTGCAGCGGGACCTTTACTCATTAACACTTACAGTAGACACTGTGCTGCACGCCAGATCCCATTCAAAGAATCACCATTCCAGCAGGTGCCTGCCTCCTGGGAGACTTCACTTGGCAGAAGATACACCTGTTTCATCCAAGGATATGTCCTCTCCCCAGGGACAGCACTGTTCAACAACTAGTTGATTGGGGGTACAAAGTCTGGGACTCTGTACTTCAATGGAGGATAACTCTGCAGAGCTATCCCACTCCAGAACTCTTTCTGGGAGTAGCTGAAAAACTCCACATCTCCCTGTACCCTGGGCTCTTTTCCTTGCTTTCTTATAGGTGTTACTACTGAGGACTCTCTCCAGTAACCTTGCACAGAAGGATTTATCATAATCTGCTTCTAGGGGATACAATCTAAGACAACTCAGCTTTCTCCAGTGGAAAGCCACCTTGATAGAGAGGGATATTTATTGATAACTCCTATAAGAAGTGCTGGAAATTGAATACTGAGTTACAGGTGATAGAAATGCAAAGAATTATGATGCATGACTTATTCTTTGACAGGTTCAGACAGAAGCTCAACACAACAATTGGATATTTGCTGATCCAAATGCACACTGTGAACCAGTTGAAATGGCCCCAGAATTTGATGAGAGGGTCCCATTATTTGATGGGCTGCAATTCTTGGACAGCACCTTATTCTACTTAAATATGTGCCAACTGTTCAACATGGTGGAAGTGGATGGCGGTATATTTGAAATCACTTCAACCTGTAGGATTTGCATATCACCATTTACATACATGCTCTATTTTACTCCCTTTACTTTCTTGTCATCCAGATTGTTCTTCCCACATAACACAAGCAGATCTCCAATTAAAGCATTTGTCTTCTGCTCCAAAAGAATGGCCACACTGGGGCCCAGTATATTATATTTATAAATTGTCATTTAGATTGTTATTATACCAGCTTCCTAACTGGTCTTCCTGCCTCTAGATTCACTCATTTTGTCTAATTTTGCACCTACTAGAATCCAGTTCCTGAAGTTAAATGTCAGAATGATTCAACATGGCCCAGCAGGCTCTAGGTAAAGCCAAAGGGGAAGGCCTAAGCTGAAACCCATCCTTGCTTATTCCCCAGAGATTTTTTTTTCTTTAGAAATTCTAATGGAACACTTTTCTAAGTGTTGGTGTAAGCAATTATTTTGTTATACAAGCAAAATAATAATACCACAGAAAAGCAAAATAAAAAAAAGAAAATTAACCTTACTTACCCCTACTATAGTCACCACTACCATTTTGATATGTAACCCTCCTGAAATGCCAGCTGGACAGTGGGGGGCATAATTGACTGACAGTCTGTGCCTCTGATATTGTGGGTTCCTCCCCACATTGAAAACAAGCTCATGCTCACCCCAAGCTGCTCTAAACCAATGACTGGGCATAATGTGAGTTTTAGTAGATACTCATTTTGGGGAGGTATGAAACTCCTCTAATAAACAAAAGAAGAGAGAGATTAAGGATGGCTAGGATCCCACAATCCCTTCTGAGGCACACCCCAGTGACCTAAGGAGCTCACACAATGTCCCACCATAGTAAGTGGGAATCTGATGGAAAGAGTCACAAAGCCCTAGAGATGTTTCAATGCTTAGCCAAGGCAGATCGGAGCCCTGGTTGGGAAAACCTGACGTATGGAATGGGACATCTGGATAGAATCCTTGAGGATGTTGACTCTATAGACCCTTATAGCTTGTGGATGTGGCCAACTCCTCCATAGTAAGAGTGACACTTAACCTAAATGGCAAGGTCAAACGGAGAGTCTAATCACAAGGCAATAGGTGCTCATTCAGGGACTGCTCCCCATCTCCTCTTTGTTATCAGGAAGGGGAATAGCCAGGGTTCAATCCCAGCAGCACTCAGTTAGAGATATATTGGGCCTGTTACAGAGGAGAGAGATTGCATAATGAGGCGGCTGCAAGAATTAGTAAGCATGTACCAGCAGGAGCTGACAGCAATTTTTGATTAAATTCGACTTTTTAAGGGTGCTTGATCAAGATATGCAAGAACATAAGCCAAGATAAATAACAATTTATTGTCTTGGGGAACCTTTTCTTGGGACATGAGATCCTGGTAAGACCCTAGAAGATAGAGTAAACTCAATGCTAGGTGATTCATAGCACCCAGGAGAAAGTCATGATTCATGCACAGTAAGGTAGAAATGTCTGAATTGCCCTAAGAAATGGTAGAGAAAGGAAAGAAGGAGCTGTGGGAAGTGGGCTTGCTGGGATGAATTTATTGTGTGAAGGCAGAAGACCAGTCAGAGGCCTGTGTTCTGCCAGCACACAGATACAAAAATAATGAATGGGGTGCACACAGATGAGAGGGACATTGGCATCTAGGAAATTCAGAGGAGTCTGTCCTCTGTAGGCTAGGGATGAAGGAAAAAATCAGTCATCATAAGGCTGGCCTAGATAATATCCAGGGGATAAGAGGATCCCAGAGTAATAGAAACTTGGTGGTGGCTTGAAGCCTCAGAAGCCTGCAGGCTGTGATTACTGTTAACAGCTGTAAGCAAGCTTGGCCCTCCCTCTCTGTGCTTCCTATTTTGAGATAATGATGCTAGATTCTATATGTGCTTCTGCTATGATGTGATGTCATCCATGGACCTCACCAGAGGCCAACACATGGGGCTGCTTGATATTGAACTCTGAGCCTCCAAAACTGTGAGCTAGCTAGACTTCTTCCTTCCTAAAGTAGCATGCCTCAGACATAATTTATGGAATACCAAACTAATATAAGATCCTTAAACTTGAATTAAAGTATTGGAGAAGACCAGATGGAACCTGGTGAAGCCGCTCCTTTTCCCAAGTCCAGATAATAAATAAAAACTAATATTTCCCCCAAGGAGGATGATGGTAGAGATAAGTGCCATCATGAAATATTTAAAGGATACAGGATTGGTTATCCCTGTCATATTTTAATTTAATTTGCCAGTGTAGCTTCTTTAGAAATCAGATGGCCCCAGAAGGAGGGCTTAAGATGGAGGCATTATTTGGTGAAGCACCAAGAGAGATGGAGGTGTTATCTGTCCAACTTACTGCTACCGGACTGTCCCTGTAAGCACTTAAAAATAAACCTTGTGCCTTACATGCCACCTTCAGGTACTTTCTTTTGGTCTCTTAGCAACTTATCCCACTGCTCTAACACAACTGGGTTGTAGACAGTACAGAGGTGAACCACGTGGACATCCCACAGAATGCCTCCATTTATTACAACAATGACATCATGTTACATAGGCATGATAAGAGGGCAGGTGCCTAGCATTCTGGAAACCTTGGTATGGCATATGTACTTCACAGGTTCAGAAAACAGCCCTAGAGAACTGAGGGAACTACTACTTCAGTTTTTAGGATCCAGGGGTCAGGGGTTTGCCAGGATGTTCCCTTCAAAACAAAAGGCAAATTATAAAATACATATAAGCCAGATAAAAGGAAAAAAATCACTTATAAATGCTCTGAAACAGATACCTAAAATTGTTCATAGCGTTTATGTCCTTTGAATTTTTTTTCATTGTGCAGAGTCTAAATATGATAAATATAGGATCATACTACTCACCACGCTGATATCTTGTTTATTTATTGATATACTTGTTTACTATCTACTTTCCTTTTTGTCATATAAGCTCTATGAGAGTCAGGTCTTTGTCTTGTTCATTACTAGATAACTGGCACCTAGAATGCAATTCGTGCTCAAGAATGTTATTTTGTGTGTGGAATGAAGTGCACTATATACACTCCTTTGTAGTTAGCTATTTTCAACTAATTTCCAGACACTTCAGGTAGTATTTCATCTTTCTTCATGTGAAAACAGAGTGCCCCCATACTCCAAAGATTGTGTAGCTTCAGAACCAAGAAGCTTGAGTCTTCTGTAGCCCTCAAGTCTTTTTCATTTGGCCAGTACTGCTTTAAATCTTCAGCAGGTACAGCCTTGCTCTAATCATTCTTTAAACAACCCAAATCAGCCAAAGCAAGTAACAAGATCTGAATAAGTTAACTCACTCCCGGGCAAACCACCCAGCCTAGGGCCACATTCCTCCTCCGACCACACGGGGGCACTATAGTGCCATAGTCCGCACAGGGGCAGAGGTTTCCCCCCAGGGAGGACGACTCTGGGCGGGAATATTGGCTGCCCGGGGTGGGCGGAGAAAAGGTTCTGGCCGAGCCAAGGGCAGGAAGTGAGGAGGCGGGGCTTCTCGGAGGGTTTTGCGCTTGCGCAGAAGTCGGGCCGGAGGAACCCAGGTTTTCGCCATTGCTAGAGTCTGTGCTCACGGTGATGCCTTTGCCCTCTTCTTTCGTGTTGGGCGGGGCGGAGGGGACGGGGCGCCGAGTGGGAGCTGGGGTGGGCAGGGCAAGGAGAGACGCTGGGTAAGGAGGGGACCTGTGAGGTGGCAGCGGGGCTGGGTGGCGAGGCCTCGGGCGCGGGAGAGAGGGCAGGTGCGAGGGCACAGCCTGGTCCTCCCCCGACCGGGATGCCACGGAGCCAAGTTGCAAGTTGGCATAGCGGCGGTGTTTTCCGGGAAGATCCTCTCCTTCCCTCCCCCCACAGACTGTCCTTCTCATCAGCTGCCCTTAAGTGTCCCTTCCTAACACGGGATTGCGCGCCTCAGCCGAACCCCTTCACCTGTGCAAACCTCTTCTAGCTGCTTAAGGCATCTCAATGTCAACCCCTCACTTTTTTCTTCTTTCTGAGGGAGGAAAAAGTTTCCTGCCTATAGTCGACAGTGAAAACCAGAAAACTTCTTGCGTAAATAGTTCTGGAGAGTTTTAATAGTTTCTTTCTGAACTTGTCTACGAAATACCACTTTTATTCTATTTAAATGTCACCTATGTGTGTAAAATGGAGCAACAGTTTTACTGTGCCATGCAGTCCTCAGTTGGTCCAGGGACATGAAAATAACTCATTTGAAATTCAGGAGTTGATCAACTATAGTGACTCCGACCAAGGCCTTGGAACCCTAACTAAAAGGGTTTAAGGTTTGTATCAGTCATTCTCTGACAGGGTGAAGGGGGTGCAGTGTGGCTTTTGGAAGCTTAAGAACCCAGACTGCTGCCTTACAATTTTTTTTTTTAAACAGACTTCCGTTATGTGTGTACTTTGCTTGAATGATTATTTTAAAGTACATGTCCTATTTTTGCCAATCTGACAGCTGTTTCCATAGAAACTAGAGAAGAAATAGTCATTTTCAGGGAGAGTTGTTAAAACTGTCTTCCAGTCTTCAGCTGTGAGTGCCAGTGAGTGCTGTACTTGCTCATTCTGAGATGATACTTAAAGAATTAAGAATCTGAAATGTTCTTAGAGGCTCACAATTCAAATTGCTTAATTTTCTCACATCATTAATTTAGTAATCCTAGAAGTGTGCCTGCTATGTTTGTTGACCTGTCACAGTTCTTTGAAGAGGATGTGTCAGTTCCAATTCTTTCTTAGCTGCTGTATTGTCTAGTGATTGGCTCTTTGAAAATGTATAAATAGATTTCTTCCCCCATTCTTTACCCTATTTTAAGGATAAAGCAGGATTACAAAATATCAGGTACTGTTTCTATATAAATGACACTTGATTGTCAGTGATATAAATGGTAATGATTTAAATTATATATGGGTAGTATTTGGGGCTTTTGGCTCTGTTAGTAGAATGCTTAAAACTTTTTACACAAGTTATGAGGGATGAGCAGGAGTTTGCTTGTCATATGAGCAAAGCTAAGCAGTGTGAATAGATGCACATAGGCATAGAGATGAGAGCTTTCTTTTCTGATGGGTACAAGTAAAGCAGAGATTCTGAAATTTAGGGATGGGTGAAGAAAGTTTGGGAAAAGTGCCTGGAGATGTAGTGGGAGACAGCATTATGAAGATTATTGAGGCCTATAGAAAATGAATGGAAATAAAGTAGAGTTGGTTGGTTTGGAGTTTATAAAAGTAATACATCCTGTAAAAATTTAAACTGCACAGAAATATGTAAGATGGAAATACTAAATCCCTATGACCACCATCCTGCTACTCAAAGTAGTCATTATAAATAGTAATCTTCCTTAAGATTTACTTATTTTTGCATACATTAACATATTTTAATATTACTATTTTTACAAATTGGGTAGGGATTTTTGTCTGTTTTGTTCTGTGTAATATCCTTACCACCCACAATTATGTCTGGCATGTAGTAGGAACTCATTAAATATTGAATAAATGAATAAATAAAATGAATAATATAATCCAGAGGTCAAAAACTGAATGAGATTTGTGAATATTTGGTAAAGGTGGTTAAAAAAATTATTTTGGTTGCCAGCATTTTACAATTGACAATTTTTAAGCCTGGATTTCTGCTGGTGGTTTTGAAACATTTGGGAACTTTAAGCTCAAATTCCACTATACTTGTATCTCCTTTAAGTTGGAGGTGAATCTGTGTTCATGTAAGTGTGGCTTTACTGATATTCACCCGCCTGAATCCTACAAACCTGCTGCCTAGTATGATAACCACTAGTCACACACAATATGGCCATTTAACTTTAATTAATTAAAATTAAGCTAGCTAAAAATTCTGTTCCTTAGATGTTCCAAGTGCTCAATAACTACATGTAGGGGTTATCATTGGACAGTATAGATGCAGAATATGTCCATCACTGTAGAAAATTCTGTTATAAAATACTGCTTTAGATATTTCAGTTTGCCTCTCCTGGTATACAGAGTTTTTGCAAGTAGCGTTTATTGTAATTATTTCTTAAATTCGCACATTTCTTGGTCATGATGTGGATCTCCATCTTTTTAGTGATTGTCTAATATTTAGCACCATATGATTTTATGTGAATTATGGAACTAAATTCTGTTGTCTAATCTGCATTTTAGAAAAGTTGCCTTGACTGTAGTTTGGGGGATGACCTGGAGTGGAAGAGATGGGGTGAAATGAGGCCAAATGATTAGAGACTATATAGTAATCAATGATGTAGGATTGCAGAGCCCAGGAACTGGATTGATAGGAGGTGAATTCACAGGACTGATTTAATGTGGGCTTAGGTCTTTTGGATGTTACAGTCACTGTAGAGATAATCCAGCATTTTCAGGAACTTTTGCAGTGCTGTAAATTGGGAGATTTGTAAAGTATAGAAGGCACATGAAGGTGGTTTCAATAAAGAACATATATAATACTAAAATGTTATCAATTTGTATATAAATGAATGTGTAGCTGTTTCATACCATGTAAATGTCTTTGAGATAATTTATTTGTAAGACACTCAGTGAAGAGAGGGAATTATTTTAGGAATAAAGTAAAAGCTTGTAAAGCTCAATTAAATGTAGAAAGTACTGTAGTAATCACTTAGGAACCCGGAAGTTCTTATTCATTTTCCTGTGTCTCTATCTCTTGCTGGCTTCATGGTCTATCACTTGTCTCCTTTGTACACATGTATTCCATTGTCCTTTCTGTATATCCTCCTGCAAAGTTTTTGGTTTTCAGCTCTTGCTTGTATATTGCTTTGCATTTTTATAGCACCAACTATAGCCCCCCTTTATTCAAGCCCATATATTCCTATGTTGAATACTGTCTTACATAAAACTTTTTCTATATCAGATATCCAGTCTTAGCTTGGTGACCAGTGGCAGGGGTCATTAGGGACAAACATGACTCTTTAGGTACATCCCCTAAGTTGAGGTTGTGATTGGGCAAGTGTTTAAAGCTTATCTACCATATTAAACCCTCAGATTTGAAATAAAGGAAGGAAAATGGATTTGTACTGTTTTTGCAGTTTGGTTTCTAGTAGAAGAACTTAAATACACTTTCCCATTTGAAACAATTCTTCAGAATTTTTGTCTCTTTACATCTACCCAGGTGGCATAAAGAATTATAGTTTTCTCGACTAGATTATAACCTCTGTTAGGGCAACGACTGGTTTTTTTTTTTATGCTGTTTCTATAACTCCTATGCCAGCTAGACAAACTAAATACATGAGGATGGTCCCATTAAATTATAACAGAACTGAAAATCTCCCATGGCCTCATGACATTGTGTATCTTATAATATGTTCCTGGCACAATATGTTACTCACATGCTTGTTGTGATACTGGTGTAAACAAACCTGTATTGTGGGTCTTATAATAGTATAACACCTATAGTATGTACATTACATAATACTTGACAATAAACGACTATGTTACAGGCTTCTGTATTTACTATACTTTTTATTTTAGAGTACTCCCCTACTTATATTTTAAGAAGATTTGCTGTGAAACAGAATGCTATATTACTCTGGCAGCAGCCTCACACATTTTGTTTATCATGTCCCTCGATTGCCTTGAGAGGCCATGTTGAGTGTTTGACCTATACCATCTAGGTTTGTATAAGTACACTCTATGATGTTTGTACAGTGATGAAATCGCCTAACAATGCATTTCTCAGAATGTATCCTAGTCATTAAGCAATGCATGACTACTATTTTTGAAAATGATTTTCAGGGTTAAATTATTTTACCACTTGTCATATTGGTTCAAAAAATAAAAATCCTATAAAACATCTTGTTAAAATGTCAAACTATTATAGATCAGCCTGGACTCTATTAATTAAAAATTGGTAGTAACTCAGAAGGGGTTAACTTGGAGTTATTTTTACTTAGCATGAGCTTTATTCACTTTACACATTAATAGTATAAGCTCAGAGTATATAAACTACATACAAAATAAATTTGAATACTTTTCAAATGGTTTAGTATATAGATAATCTTACTTATTAAAACTAGCAGTTCTAAAGCATCTTTTAGATAATGTTGTATTAGCCAAGGTTGAGTTAATTTTATATCTCCCCAATTTTTATTATAAAGATTTTAAAACATTCAGAAAAATTGGGGGGAAAAACATTTAAAGAACTCATATAGGGCTGGGCTGTGGCTCAGTAGTAGAGTGCTTGCCTAGCATGTGCAAGGCCCTGGGTTCAATCCTCAGCACCACATAAAAATAAACAAATGAAATAAAGGTATTGTGTCCAACTATAACTAAAAAAATAAATATTAAGAAAAAAGAACTCATATAACCATCACAGACATAGTAATTGTTAATATTTACACTATTGGCTGTATGTCCTGTATGTATGTGCATTTGCAGTACAATTTTTACAAAAGTAAGATTTGTACTTCAAGTATCTCTGGAATGAGGTATTCACCTACATCACCACAATATCATTACCTAAGGAAATAAGTAATCATTATCTAAAATAACTTAAAAAACAAATCCAAATTCAAATTCCTCCACTAGGTCTTTTAAAGCTGATGATTTTCTTCCAAACTGGATGCAATTTGTGCACATTGTATTTGGTTATTGTCTTTTTAGTATCTTTTAAATACTAAAAGATAGATAATTAATATGTAGTGATTTGTACATATGTAAACTGTACAGTGTAAGTTCTGACTTGTGGTTATCTGTAAAATCAACACTGTAATCAAGATGATGAACAAATTCATTACTGTTTGCAATGCCTTCCTCTGCCTCTTTTTACCTACCCATCCCCAGGCAATCATTGCTCAGATACTATAGATTATTTTGCATTTTTTTGCAGTGTATATTATAGATCTGGAATCGTAGAGTATTACATATACTTTCCCGGAGGGGTACATATGGTTTCTATCACTTGCTAGTGTATAAAAATACAATATTTTTATATATTATTTTTGTATTCTGGTACCTTACAGAACTCGTATCATTTTTTGTTTGGATTTTCGATGTAGATAATCATGTTATCCAGAAGTAAAGACTGTTTTGCTTCCTTATTTTTGGTCTGGATATCTACCTTCCCTTCCTCCTCCCTCCCTTCTTTCTTTCCCCCTTCTGTCTCTTTCTGACTAGGACCTCTAATGCAGTGTTGAGTAGAAGTGTTGAGAGCTGACATATGTGCCTTGTTCATGATCTTAGGGGGAAAATGTAGTTTTTTTTTTTTAATCAATAAATATACTATGTTTGCTTTCTGTATTGACTGTTTCCTCTTTTATGAGATTGAAGAAGTTTCCTTCTATTCCTAGTTTACTATGAATTTTTTTATTTTGAAATCTGTGATGGATGTTGAATTTTATGAAGTATTTTTTTTCTGTGTCTATTGAGATGGTTATGTGGTGTTTCTTTCTCAGTCCATTAATAGGGTGAATTATTTTGATTGATTTATGAATGTGTAACCATTCTGGGATAAATCTTTCTTAATCATGAGGCCACCTTTTTTTTTTTTTTTTTTTTTTTTGGTACCCAGGATTGAACTCAGAGGCACTTGCCCATTGAGTCACATCCCAAGCCCAATTTTTGTATTTTTATTTAGAGACAGGGTCTCACTGAGTTGCTTAGCACCTTGCCTTTGCTGAGGCTGGCTTTGAATTTGTGATCCTCCTGTTTCAGCCTCCTGAGGTACTGGGATTATGGGCGTGCACCACCAAGCCTAGCATGAGGCCACCTTTTCATAAAATGAGTTAGATTTTCTAAAAAATTTTTAAGAACTTTTGTATCTATGGGCTGGGGATATAGCTGGGTTGGTAGAGTGCTTGCCTCCCATGCACAAAGCTTTGGGTTCAATCCCCAGCACACCCTCCCCCTACCAGCCTTTCCCCCACAAAAGAACTTTTATATCTAGGTTCATGAGGGATATTACTTTATGGTCTATCTTTAGTGTAGTTGTCTGGCTTTGGTATCAGACTAATGGTGGTCTTAGGAATGTGTTGCAAATTATTCTTTCCTTTAAATTTACTGAAAGCATTTATATAGAATTAATATTAATTCTTTATAGAATTCCTCAGTGAAGCCATTTGGGCCTGAACTCTCTTTGTGGGAAGATTTTTAACTGGACATTCAATTAAAAAGGTAGAGCTCTTCAGGTTATCTGTTTCTTCTTGAGTGAGCTTTGATTGTTTGTGTTTTTCAAGGAATTTATTCATTTCATCTAAGATGTCAAGTTTGACATTTTCTCTTTCATTGGTTTTAATAAATTATGATGTGCCTTGGAGTTGTTTCCTTTGGTTCATTAAACTTTGTAGAATTGTGGGTTTATGGTTTTTATCAAGTTTAGGAAATTTTTGGCCATTATTTCTTCAAGAACTTTTCATCTACCTCCCTTCCCCTGATTGGGAGGATTCTAGCTGTAAGCATGTTAGGCTGTGTGAAGTTATTCCATACTTCATTGATGCCCTCTGCAATTTTTTAAGTCTGTTTTGTCTCTTATATGTCTTCAGGTTCACAAGTCTTCGTTTCCACAATGTCTAATAAGGTGTTTAATCCTTTATGTCTTTCATCTTAGACATTATAGTTTTCTTCTTCAGAATTTAAATGTAGGCCCTTTAAAAAATATATTCCTTGTCTCTACAGAACATGCTTAAATTTTCCTTTAACTTCTTAAACATGTAAAATATAGTTATAACTCCATGAATATTCTTCTCTACTAATGCTGTCATTTATATTATTTAGGAGTGACTTCATTTCGATTGATTGATATTTCTCCTAATTATAGATCACATTTCCTGCTTCTTGAGATCCTAGTAATTTTTAATTATAAATTATACCATGTTAAGTACTAGACTTTTTTTTTTTGATTCTTACATCTGTTCTTGAGGTTTTTGTTCTCTATTGGCATGTAGCTGTTTTATAGAAACAGTCTGATCTTTTAGGTATGTCTTGTGTGTGTTAGGATCAGAATAGCTTTCAGTGTTGGACTAATTTTTCTGTATGACTGCCAAACCCTTCTGAGCACTCTACCCAGTTACCATGAATTGTAAGTTTTTCTGCTTCAGTGGGTGGAAACAGACACTGTGCCTGGTGCTGTGTAGCCTTGTGTGTGTGTGTGTGTATTGTGCCCTTTATTCTTTTCAGGTAGTTCTTTGCAAACTTTAGTAGTTTTTGTTTTGTTTTACATGTATGTGCCTACAGGACTCAGCTGAATGTGAGGGGGGCTTCTCTGTAGATCTCCAGAACTCACTCTTTCAGCAGCTCTGTCTTTTCTTATTGTCTGCATTGTAAATTGGGCCTACTGGCACTCCCAGCTTCATCTCTTCAGTTTATGGCAACCATTGAGCTTCACCTAGATTTCCCTGTCTGCATGGTCACCTGGAAACTCACCAGGTAGTATAGTAAGCTGGGTGAATAAAGGACTCATCTTGTTTGTTTCCCATCTTTCTCCTTTCATTGTCTAATGCTCAATGTGTTGAAATGCACAGTTATTATATTATATAATCTTTTTTTTTTTTAGGTGAGAGGGTAAATTTGGTAACACTTTATTTTAATCCCAGTCAAAAGTCCTAGGATTTTATTTAAAATAAAGACATTTGTATTTTAAAAGATATATTTTATCAGTTAATTTTTCTATCCTACTGCATCCTTCTTTTCCTATTATTGCCAACTGATAAAATTTTACTAGTGTCTTTTTAATCCTATCTATTCTTACTCCTCAAATAATTTACTATTAAAATAAAAAGTAGACTTCTTCTCAACAAAAAGTTAAAAATAAAGTGAAAAAATGCAAGTTTTAAAAGTACATATTGTACAGTAATAGTGTTATACGTGTTCTTCTAGTTTGTATTGGTGAAAGGCATTACCATGGGGGTGATGAATAGAAGCCCAAGATAATTTAGGCTGAGATATGGCAAAAGAACTACCATCACACCTGTTTCATAAGTATTATGTTCTTGGTTTGGTGAATAAATTATTTTCCATAAATACTTATCTTTTATTTTTTTGTGTTCCAGATAATTAAGCAAAAGAAAGATGAGCTTCATCTATGGACTGCAGTCTGCTACTAGAAACTGTTTTCTCTCCCAATTTAATTCACTGACCAACTGGAGAAAATGGAATTCACCAGCAGTAGCTTTAGTGGGCTGTTGTCAAGTACAAAATCTCCAAATAATTAAGAAGTGTCAGGGTCTTAAATCATTCAGTCAGTGTGACCTGTCAACTTTTCTCCCTGGAAACTTTCATTTCTGTAGGACTTTCAGTAACAAAAGAATAGGATACATCTCAAGTGCCAAAAGTAAGGAAATTTGGATGGTTACTCACAAAGGTACTGCATGGAATGACTCTTTTCCAAGATGGGTGCTTACAAAAAAAGTTGCAGTTGATCCTGCTCTTGGAGCCTTGTGTCCACTGAGCTGTTCCTCTGTCAGAGTTGGCAGGAGCTTCCACACTTCTTCACGGGTTCAAACTGCTCCAGTTCCTCTCTTCTTGATCATTCTGAAACCAGTGCAGAAGCTACTTGCAATTATTGTGGGCAGGTAAAATAATTAACAAAGTAACTTTTGTACATTTTGGTGTTCACATTTGTATCAACTTCTATGAAGTTTAATATTGAAAAATGGTACTTTTAAAGAAACCTTGTTTAGTCTTCCCCATACCATATTTAGCTCAAAATTGAGTTTTTATACAGTAGGTCCTACCCAGTTTTGTTATGTGTGATTTAATGCTCTCAAAATAATTTGCTGCATATTAATTTATGGTATAGAAATACAATCTTGAAAAAGTTATGTATTCATGAGGCCCCTTTTGTTTAAAAAATATTTTTAGTTGTAGATGGACACAATATCTTTTTTAAAATTTTGATGTTATATATGACAACAGAATGCATTATAATTCATATTACACACATAAAGCACAATTTTTCATATCTCTGGTTATACACAAAGTAGAGTCACATTCTTTGTGTCTTTTTACATGTACTTAGGGTAATGATGACCGTCGCATTCCATCATCTTTCCTATCCCTATGTCCCCTCCCTCCCCCTTTCCCTTTTGCCCTATCTAGAGTTTATTTAATCTCCACCCACCCCCCAAGCATATTATGGATCAGTATCCTTAAATCAGAGAAATCATTCAGCATTTGTTTTTTTGGGATTGGCTAATTTCACTTAGCATTATATTCTCCAGCTTCATCCATTTACCTGCAAATGCCATGATTTTATTCTCTTTTAATGCTGAATAATATTCCATATACCACATTTTCTTTATTCGCTCATCTACTGAAGGGCATCTAGGTTGGTCTCACAGTTTAGCTATTGTTAATTGAGCTGCTATAATCATTGATGTGGCTGTGTCCCTGTAGTATGCTGTTTTTAAGTTCACTGAGTATGGACTGAGGAGTGGGATAGCTGGGTCAAATGGTGGTTCCATTCCCAGTTTCCCAAGGATTCTCCATACTATTTTCTATATTGGCTGCACCAATTTGCAGTCCCACCAGCAATGTATGAGTGGACACAATATCTTTATTTATTTCTATGCTGAGGATTGAACCTAGTGCCTCACATGTGCGAGGCAGGTTCTACTACTGAGCTATATTCCCAGCCCATTTTGTCATGTAAATTTTAAATAGGAAAAAGTGTACCTTTTAAAAAGACTTTATAAGAAGAATCAGAAATATTGACCATAGCTCATGCTATAGTACTTAACATTGCCTTTTTATTTTGTAGAATTTGAGCCAGTGAATCATGAAACTGAAGAGCTTTTCTTTTTTTTTTTTTTTAAAAAAAAAAAAGTTTTATTTTTTTAAATACATGACAGTGGAATGCATTATAATTCTTATTATACATGTAG
Source organism: Urocitellus parryii (assembly GCF_045843805.1). Lineage (NCBI taxonomy): Eukaryota > Metazoa > Chordata > Mammalia > Rodentia > Sciuridae > Urocitellus > Urocitellus parryii. The sequence continues at coordinate 41,055,525 of NC_135541.1, read as the reverse complement.
AACAATTTTTCATATCTCTGTTTGTATATAAAGTATGTTCACACCAAATCATATCTTCATACATGTACTTTGGTTATTGATGTCCATCATATTCCTCCATCATTGCTAACTCCCTGCCTACTTTCTTCCCCTTTCACCCCTCTGCCCTATCTAGAGTTTGTCAATTCCTCCCATGTTCCCTCTCCCTACCCAACTATGAGTCAGTCATCTTATATCAGAGAAAACATTTGCCCTTTGTTTTTTTGGGTTTGGATAACTTCACTTAGCATAATCTTCTCCAACTGCATCCATTTACCTGCAAATGCCATGATTTTATTCTCTTTTATTGCTGAGTTAATATTCCATTGTGTATATATGCCACATTTTTTAATACATTCATCTATTAAAGGGCATTTAGGTTGGTTCTGTTCTTACATAAGAAAGGGCTCATACCTAGTCAAGTTAACTTTTAAACCATTAATATGTAATTGTTCTGATTCTAAAATATTTATCTTAGTAGTCCTTTATAAAAATTACCATTTTTGCTTCATATAAATAAGTTCTTTTTGCAGTTCTGGGAATTGAACCCGGAGCGCTCAACCACTGATTTATATCCCAACCTCTTTTTATTTTTAGCTTGAGACAGTATCTTGCTAAGTTTCTCAGGTTGGCTTTGATTTTGTAATATTTCTGCTTGACCTCCCATGTACCTGGGATTACAAAAAGTGCTTAAATAGTATATATTTTTTAAACCCTGTTTTTTCTTATTTCATTGAAATTGAAGAAAGCTCATCTCCTCATAAAGCTTTCTTAAATTTGGTAACTACAATATCCCTTCTAGTCTTCTTTCTTCCTTAACAACAACTCAATTTGCTTTTAATAAAAATTAAAAAGTTCTCTGTAGATTATTGTGTTCTTTATGATTTGGTGTTTGCACTCAGAAAATAAATAGTCTTATTGGATCATAGGTTAAGTAACAAACTCTTCCCAGTTTCTTGGGATAATAGCTTTCTAATTTCTCATGTGTTCTCATTCTTTTAAATTTTTTATTTTTAATGATTTTGTTTTTGTTACAACTATTAGTTACTTAAAATTGTCTTTTAAAATATGTTCCATATACATTTTAATTAAGTAATAATGTCATGTAAATTTTAAATAGAAAATAAGTATACTTTGATTTGTGTTTGATTTACTTATTTGTAGTTTGATTTATGTCTCTTTGGTTAGACCCTTTGTCTAAGGCATTTCATATATGTTATTGTGTTAGGCAGCTTTCCATTATGACAAAGTACGTGAAATAATCAAAGGCTTATTTTGCTCATGATTTCATAGGTTTCAGGCAATTGTCTTTTGGCCTTGTTGCTTTCGTCTTGTGGAGGTACAATGCATCATGGCAGAAGCCTGGAGGCAAAAAGAGGGAACTAGGAAGGGGCTAGGGTCCCAATATTCCCTTCAAGGGCATGCACTTCATGCGTAACTTCTTCTCACTAGGCCCCTACCTCTCAAAAGTTCCACCATCTCACAGTCCCAGTGGAGCCATAGGCTGTAACAAACTTTTTAACACTTGGACCTTTGGGGGTAACTTGTAAGCCATATTAGTAACTTAACAAAATTATGATAACTTTAAGATTTTTAAAGTACATTTTTGTTGAGAATGATGTATACATATTAAATTTTTATTTTGATTTTATTGGTGAACTTATAAAGAAAACTTTTTATCCATTATTGAAAACATTACTTGTTGTCAAATGTTTATTGCCTGGTAGAAATTGGACCTTCTCAGATGTTATCTAGAAGATCTCCCATTTGCTTATTTATAGTGCTTCTGATCTTCTTTTTACCTCTCCTTTCTCCTGTTCTAGAGGGGGATAAAGGAGTTTCTGCTTCTGAACAATATTTATTTCCAAAATCAATGCTGAGGTAGTTTTCCTTATACCTTGCTGAAGCACTGGCCAGAACTCTGAGAAGCAGTGGGAAGAATAGTGGTTAAAGGTATAGATTTGTTGTACCGTAGTTCCTTATATGTTTATTTGGGCAATTTATCCCTATTAAGTGGTTAAATGGTCAGACTCTGGAATGTCATTGCCTTCATTGCCTGGCTTTCCTCTTATTACTCTGTGAACTTGCACAAATTGCTTAATTTCTTTGTGTCTCAATTTTCTGTAACATGGTTGTTAGGAAGATTAAATGAGATGACATCTGTGTAATGATTAAAAAGAGTGCTTTTTGTGTGGCAGATAGTCAATAAATGTTAATTAGGTAGTTGTAGTAAAATAATCAAATATCCTCATTTACTGAAGAAAAAATTCAAATGAGCATTAGAATTTTTAGCTATATCTCTATATAGTTGATTACTCTTTGATCTTTTAGCTAACAATTTTATACATTAAAAATCCATCTATACTGAGAAAATGATCAGAGATTCAAGTGTTTAATGACATAAAATTCTAGCACATGCATTTGCATTTTGATGATGTATGCTAGTACAGTTATCAGAACTTTGAACTTTTCTCTTTGCTCTAGGGGCATAAGGAAATGGTGGCAGGCACTTCCTCCTAACAAGAAGGAACTATTTAAAGAGAGTGTCAGGAGGAATAAATGGAAGTTATTCCTTGGTTTCACTGGCTTTGGATTGCTATTTGTAGTGTTTTATTTTACTCACTTGGAAGTGAGCCCAATCACAGGAAGAAGCAAGCTATTATTATTGGGGAAAGAGCATTTCAAACTTCTGTCAGAACTGGAATATGAAGCAGTAAGTAGTAAGAACTGTTTTTCATTAGATTGTTTACGATAATACTCAAAGCAGGAAAGTTTCATATATATGAAAGATGCACTGCTTTTTAAAGTTGTTGGAATGAAATAAATATCTTTTAGTTGTTGGAATGAAATTAACATTTTTTTTGCAAAAGTCCTGAGAACTTTCACATGTAGTATTCCCACTGTCTATATTGCTTTTTTTCCCCATTCACCCAATAACTCCTTCTCAGCATGTGTTACCTTTACTTTCTCAGGAAAGCCTGTCTTGATTATTCAGACTGGGATAGGCAGGGTGACTAGATCAGGCTCTAGGAGTTATCCTTCATTCACATTGAACTATGAACCTGCTCATTTGTAGTTGTGGCTGGTGCTCGGTGATAGTGGGGTTAGGTCTCTTACTTTGTCTTCTTTTATCTTATTGTATTTTTGTCTCAAAGAACATACAGGAGGGTAACTTCATTATTTATATAATTATTTACTTGTTAGTTTGTCTCCCTTATTGAACTAAGGTCAATGGGGCCAAGGACCTTGTCTGTTTTGTTTGGTGTTTTATCTTAAAGATTAGCATGTACATGAAGTGTGTTTAGTGTGAATTTATTGAGTGAACACATGTGTAGTGAGAATTTTTAATTGAAAGTCAAGTAAAGTAAATATTTTTTTTCTAAACATTCGCTTTGGCAATTGTATTTCCTGATGCAAAAAAAAAGGGGGGGGGGTGGGTGGGTGAGAATTCTAATTCTTAACTCCTTGAAAAGTATAATAACTCAGATAGTTAAACATTTTGTACCCTAGTGAGCTACTTGGGGATATCAATATTCTGTCTCTAATGCCTAGGGCATACCATGATATGTGCTTAGGTCTTTTTTTCCTTTTTTTTAAAGAGAGAGAGAGAGAGAGAGAGAGAGAGAGAGAGAGAGAGAGAGAGAGAATTTTAATATTTATTTATTAGTTTTCGGCGGACACAACATCTTTGTTTGTATGTGGTGCTGAGGATCGAACCCGGGCCGCACGCATGCCAGGCGAGCGTGCTACCGCTTGAGCCACATCCCTAGCCCAAAGGTCTTTTTTTTTTTAAATTGCAAATAAGCTGCTGAATTTATCAAAGAAAAGTTACCATTAAAATAAAAAATAATAATGACTTATCTCTGTAAAAATTGTTCTTAAGACTAATCTCTTATGAGAGTATATACAGAGACGTGAGATATTTTTTAGAATTTAGCCTAGTAGGCGACAATTTTGAGGAAAGTATTCTGGAAAGATTGAGGTGGGCTTTCTATTAGTGCATCTTATACCATTCATATTGCTAAGAAATTTTTAAAAATTATATATATGTGCTTCTACATGTGTATATACATATACATATAGCCATAGATACACTTGTCTTTTTTATTGTTTAATCTACAAATGTAATACCTCTGTGATAAAAATTAAAGCAAATGTTCTTTTAGAGATAAAGTATTATAATTACATATAATTGGAACTCCTTCAGATAGGTTCATAGTAGTTTTTTTTGTTTGTTTCAGCCAGTTTACATTGATGTATTATGCTTTAAAAATGTTAATTGATGCAAAGACTATTTTAATAGTCTTTAGAATATGGATTCTACAAAATATATGTTTTTAGTGAAGCTGAAAAAGAAGGTTGCTTACTTGTTGATTCATATGTGAACGACAACTTGGAAGTTAAAAGTAATATATTTAGAACATCCTTAGTTATCTCAGTATACTTGAAAGGATCTCACATGAATATAGCTTCAGAAAAAGTTCTTGAAACATGAGGTGGCTAGTTTTGATCAGCATCATATGGAGAAAATTATGTAACCATTAGTTCTGATATTTTAGTAATTCCCTTTCAATTTGTGTGAATAAATCACTTTAAAATGAATAAAACATCTTTTTAAAATTTTATTCTTCATATTAGTATTGGTATGTGGGGTGTTTTTCTAGTGAGTTATAAAATTAACTCTTATGTCTTGCTTTTTTATGTGAAATCTTTGTTTTCTGGGCAGTGTTTTGCTTTATAAAATACTTAGAAAAATAGAAATAAAATTTAAGCACTTTACTAGCATATAGGTTAATAGAATGAAATTTTGATTTCAACACATTTATGTGAAAAATATTCATATTAGAATTTGTTCCATTGTGAGAAACCACTTTGCCTTTCAATGAATAATTCAAATTTGAGAGATTTGAATGTTTAATATATACAAACTTTTACGTAATTAATACTTAAAATGTTCAACACTAAGTAGTCATGTAACTCTTTATGAAGCAATATAAATGTTTTGTAAAATTCTTTTACAATAAAGAATACTTTCATTTTAATTTTTTAGTGGATGGAAGAATTTAAGAATGATATGCTAACTGAGAAAGACCCTCGATATCTGACTGTTAAAGAAGTGGTACATCATCTAATTGAATGTAATAAGGATATCCCAGGGATCTCTGAGCTCAATTGGGTTATTCATGTGGTTGATTCTCCAGATATAAATGCCTTTGTGCTACCAGTAAGTAAATGTTTTCAAACACATTTTTATTGCTAAATTTAATATCCTTATATTTTATGTTGTTCTAATTGCTTGTATTATTTTCTTTATGGTGCAGAATGGACAAGTTTTTATTTTCACGGGCCTCTTAAATAGTGTAACTGATACGCATCAACTTTCCTTCCTTCTGGGTCATGAAATAGCACATGCAGTACTTGGGCATGCTGTAAGTACCTGAAGTGAATATTCAATTGTCAGAATATTGTTGCAAAGGTGGCAGGTTACATCTCTTCAAGAACTGAGTCTTTTAGTTTTCTGTTTTTAATGATGGAATTTTAGTATTTAGTAATTTCCTTATTCTGTTACCTAAAAAAAATGTGATTGGCTAATTTTGAGATTTTTTTATGATCTTCATACTTGATACTGAATCATTAGTGTTTCTTTTAAATACTATTTTTATTACCTTTCTCTTTTGCTAAAAAAGTAATTATTCTCAACCTCTAATTATTTCAAATTAGATTTTAAACTTTCCATGGTTATTAACATACATATAATCTAGTCAGAAAATTAATTATATAAAATGATATTACTATTGAAGTGTGAAAACTAGTTTTCTTTTTGTTCATTCTCAGAGGATAGCTTAGAGAATCTGTGAAAATATCTAGAATGATAGGCCATATATAATTAATGCAAAGTAATAATGATACCTTGTCATCTTACAGTTTACCAAGGTTTTTAATATGTATCTTTTCATTCATAACTTTAATACCTCATGAAGTATATATTTATTATCTCTATTTTATATATGAGGATTGGTATTTAAAAAGACTCTAAATAACACAACATGACAAAGTGACTGACTTGGGAATTTAAAATAGGTCTTCTGCTTACAAGTCCAGCATTTCTTCCTTTTACCACAGTTACCTGTTTGTTGGCAGAACTTTTTAAAATACATTATAGAATTCAGGTTGATTTATGGTCTTTTGATTACACATCTATTTGACTTGGTATGAGTCCAGGAAAATAACATATACTTGTTTTATTCCTTTTTAAATTACCACTCATTAAAAAATATGAATGGCTCTTTTGTCCACATAATTAGAGAGAAGTATATTTTCTTTAATTGAAAACCTGAAAGCAAATAGTGAAAGGATTATGAAATACTAAATCAGAAGTGCAAGTAATGTTAATCTCAAATGGAAACAATAATGTTTATGTTCCTTCTAAAAGTCTTCTTAAATTCTGCCTATTCCTAGAGTAATAAGAAAATAAGATAGGTCAAAGTTGTGCTTTTTCTGAAGTGCAAATAGTAATTTTCTCCCTTATTTCCTCAAAGTTAAAGGAAAATTTAAAAATTGTTTTTTTAAAATATGTACAAAAATAAGTCTAAGCAATTGTTAGTGTCATTATATGCACTCTGTCTTCCAATTAATGTTGTCATAATCACAAAAATAAATCAATCTGGCCACTTTAACATTTAAAAGCTTTTATTATTCATTATGTTTTTCTGGAATCTAGTTCAATGTCTCATTCTCATTATATTGTTGTTATCTTTGTCAGTGCAAGAACAGTAATTAGATGAGACATAAAATGCAAATAGCACCCTTCATAGAAAATAGTTATTAATACTTCTATTGCAGAGGTCTTTATTATATGAACACATTTTTCTCTTTTGGGAGTCTAATTTTAATTAAATCTAACTTTTTATGATGTTTTCTTTGTTTTACAAATACACAATTTTTTAAAAATTTCTAGTTTTCTAAGACTGTGTAGTGGTAATCATATTCTTTAGTAATTAATAGCAAGGACTTTCTTTTCCATAATGGCTTCATTATTTTAAGTTTCACTCTTTCATGTTAAAAAAATCCTGTACTTGTTTTTCATAGGGCACAGTTCTTATAATGAAGCAAAGTGTGTTTTGTGATGAAAGATGATATTTTTGAAGAATATAGTCCAAGTCATTGCTTTTAGTTTTCAGGCATGTTTCATATGTTCAAGTTAATAACTGCTATGTTATCATTCTCAGCATTACATTAACATTTACTAATCAACATCAGTAGCAAACAAGAAACAATCCAGTTTATTAAACTTATATTATACGTTACTATTCAAAACAACTATATTATGTATAACCTTATTTGGTTACTTTTATAGGTAAATACAAAAACTCAACCTAATTCTCTGGTGAGGGATACTAAAATTACAAAATTGACAACTTGTATAAATCAATCATACTTTCCTATATTAGATCATAAAGACCAAAAGACTTTTATTTAAAATAAACTTCCAGTCTTTTTCTGAATTATTCCTTACTTTAACTGCTTCATATGTTAGGTAGTGCTTAGTCTTTATCCAAAAATGTAAGTATAATAAACACATTTATTTTATGTTTAAAAAGATTTATGATTGTATTAGAAACTAAAACTTACTGGGTCTGTCTGATTTCTGGTCCTTTCACTAATAAAGGTGTGAATTTGGGCAGTATTTTTAAGGGCCTTCTCCATCTCAGTTTCATTATCTATAAAATAGGAGTAATTTAACCTGTTTCACAGTATTGTGCTGTTAATATAAGAAACTGTAGATTAATGAACCTGTCATTGTCTGACTTGATAGTAAGTAGTGCATTAAGTGCATGACTATGTAAGTAAGGGACAGGAAAAAGAGACTGGGAAGGATATGCACACAGAAGAAAGAGAAGTAAGGTTTTTATTTGTTGAGGACCACTTAAACACATGCAGTTATTTAATGTGATTACACATGATAACTAGAAAATATAAACACACTGTCTCAATTTATTGAATGTAATTTTTCACTTTTTTTTTTATTGTTCTCAGGCGGAAAAGGCTAGCTTGGTTCATTTACTGGATTTCCTTGGTATGATTTTTCTCACAATGATTTGGGCCATTTGTCCACGAGATAGTTTGGCAATTTTGGGCCAGTGGATACAGTCTAAACTGCAGGAGGTAAGTCTGAGATAATAACTTGAATTTATAAGGGTTATTTGCGGATATCTTAATACTATTGTGAAGCAACAAATACCAGAGATGTTTCCACTTTTAGGGTGGAAATTTGATATTTAATATTTATTTTATTTAATATTTAATTTAACATGGGTATTGAATTTTAGTGTCTTATGTTTACTTGTTTTAGGGAATATTCTTATATGAGAATTTAAGGAATGCTACATCTCTCAAATAAGTGATGCGTATGGATGGTTTAAAAGGGTTAGGTAATTTTTAGCTAATATCTTTTTTTCACATAGTTGTTGGTCTTACAGAGAGAAAGCATAGTCCATGAACTCTTTCTTTCATTCTGTTACTGTAGTGTACTGACTCCCTTATCCCCCAGATATTTTTGTTTTGGGGGAAAACTCTTCAAAGAAATCTCTAAACTTTAATGATATAGGGTTGCTAAGCTGCTTTATCACCCTCTCCTGCTCACTTCCATTTAAACTTACATTGCCTCAAAAATATTGAAAGGACAGTCTTACTAGGTATTTGTTAACTTTGGTTCTTAGTGCTTATGTGTAATGATAATCTCAAATGTATTAAGTCTTTCATTTTGTTTAAAAAGCTGCATTACTGAAAGTAGGTCTTGTAATCTTCATAAGTACTTTGTTAACCATGATTAACTATTTTACATTTTTCTTTATTTCTTCTTGTCCTGGGAGGTTTGGTTATTTAGGCACAATCTGTCATTTGTTTATTTAATGTTGTGGAGCACCCATCAGAGTGCCATCTGGGTGTTGTTCAAATCTAATGTTCAGAATTCTCTGAGACAAATTGCTTTTGAGACTCAATAACTAAGGCTTTTATTTAGAGTTCTCCTATCACTTGGCTTCATTTATATTGAAGTAAAGGTTCTCAAAGGGAAAAAAAGAAGGAATGGTTATTGCTTAGATTTTAGGATCTCACATTTTGGACCTTTGTTTCTGTCACTGACCTGCTGGAATGTCAGAGGAGTTCATGTGGTCTTCCCCAACCCATCCATCTATAGATTACTTTTTCTGTGGTGGAATCAGATTTGGTTATAATAAAGATATCTTGTAGCTGTTTCTTGAAATTCTTGACGAAGCCTGCCTTTTTATGGTAATTCTTTAATTCAATAATTAAATTGAAAATAGAAGAGAGATGACTTTTGTTTGAATTCTTTTCCCCTCAAAACTTTTGGTGACACATATTTTTCTCTCTATAAAGCCCTGCTCACTGTGACTGGGAAGGAGAAAGGAATGCTGATAGTAAAATTGTTAGGGAGTGGGAATTGCCTACATTCATTTGCTGTGGCTATTGAATACTACACTTAATGACAGGATTTCTCAATCTCAGAACTAGACTTGTTTGTTGTGGGGAGTTTTCCTGTGCCTTGTAGTTATCAGGGTCTTTTCCTAGTTGTGACGATCAAAAAGTCTGCACTTAACAAATGTCCCTGGGGGACAGAGTGATAACAGATTGAGAATACTAATTTAAAGCATTTAGCACAGTCCTTGTCATAAAGTAAGGACACGGTAAATATGAGCTATTGATTTTATTATTGCTTCATTTAATTCTCTTTGTAAATCTAGGAATTTGGTGCTTGCTGTTATTAGTTCCATTTTACATATGATACTACTGGTTCTCCTTTTAAAGCCAATGTTTTAAATTGGTATTTTATGAGTAGACTCAATGCGACACATGAAGTCTGCTCATGAGAGTGAAGAGACTGTGATGTCGTTTACCAACCTAAAAGAGATATGATTGGGAAGAAAAAAATTCACATCTAATGATCACATACTGTTTTCAGATTGATTATTTTTAGTCATCACAAACACGTTGCTATGTTTGAAAAATCGTTTCCCCAATTAATAGCTCTTTTCTCAAAGAAAAAATGCCTATTGATCTGTCCTTTACAAAGTTTTAGTATTTACTGAAAATTAGAATTTAACTGAAAAGCATTCTCATAAATATAAGTAATTGGGAAAATAAAAGTTATAATATCTAATTCTTAAAAAATTGAAGTCAGATGAAAATTTCATTTTCCTAACAATACTTAGAAATTAAGATAATTTATCAAAGAAACAAAGTTCTGCTATATTGTTAATTTTCTTACTGAAATAAATCTTCTAATAGTATCACTGGTTATTATGGACTTATATTTTTTAATTTCATTTTAAACTGCAATATCAAAATGTTCTTTGGTCATATTAAGAGCTTGCATTAATAAGCTTTCTTAGAGATCCCTCTACTCAGTGGAGATTATAATTGGAAAACAGATATAATGATACTATTGACTGTCCAGAAATTTGTAGGCATGTTTTTTTTTCTATTTTTCCTTGTTTTTAAAGTATTAATCTGATGGAAGAAATAAAGGTTCCTTTTATGTTTTATACCATGGTGTTCTTTAAAGATGTAGGAAGTATAGAAATTTTATCCTAGATACTCTCTGAAATTGATTTTTAAAAATTTCATTTTGTTATTTCTTTTGTCAAAAAACAAATTACCTTAATGGAATTTTTCTATCATATTTCTTCTTAGTATATGTTTGATAGACCATACAGTAGAGCACTGGAAGCTGAAGCTGATCAAATTGGACTACAGTTTGCTGCAAAGGTAAAGTGATTATTAGTTGAAAGTAGTGTTCTTCACATAGTAAAAGATAAATGTGTGTTGTCTTAATGTTTGGCATGGGCAGAGATTAAGAATTAAAATATATTAATCCTAAATATTTATCAGCTTCCCATTACTACAACAAAATACCAGAGTCAGCTAATTTCAAATGAGAAGAGGTTTATGTAGTTTGTAATTTTGGAGGTTCAAAAACATCATGCCTGCATTGACTGAGTTCTGGTGTGGGTAGATGATGGTGACATGTCATGTCAGAAGCGTGCATAGAAGCAAAGTGGTAATATCTATAATGGAAGTAGAGAGAAAGAGAGGACAGGTGAGGTCTCACAATCTCATTCAAGGACACACCCCCAGTGACTTAGGGATCTCCAATTTGTTCCCACCTTCTAAATGTTCCACTACCTCCCAGTAATGCCACCTGGGGTCCAAGCATTTAATGGTAATGGACTCTTGGGTGTCATTCAGACCTTATCCAAACCATAGTCCCCTATGTAATTTTCATTAATCTGTAGAATTTGAAGATTGTCACCTTTGCAAGAATGCAAACTAAAGATGTTCACTTAACCCCCTCCTATATATGAGGTTTTGTTATGTCTTTAACAGAATATGTAAGATTATATAAAAAAGTCTTAATCTTTTATTGGAAAGAGTTTTTTGCATGTTACATTATTTGATTACAGACATGAATTATGTAAATTGAAAATTTTAAACGTAGGGATAAGTAATGTCTTGATCTCCTTGCTCTATAGCCAGGAATGGTGGCACATGCCGTTAATCCCAGTGCCTTGAGAGGCTGAGGCAGGAGAATGAGGTCAGTCTCAGCAACTTACCAAGGCCCTAAGCAACTCAGGGAGATCATGTCTCTAAATAAAATATAATAAAGGGCTGGGGATGTGACTCAGAGGTTAAGTGCCCATGAGTTCAATTCCCAGTACCAAAGAAACAACAACAACAACAAAAATAACCAGTCAACCCCCCAAAAAACCTAAAAAAAAAAACCCCAAAATCTTGCTCTCCCTAGAAAGCTAATGCAGTCTTTAGTTTCCTCCTGTCCTTGCGTTTCTGATCTAAGGAGGCTCTTTGAGTAAATAAGATGATGTATAGCTGTTACCCCACCCAGAGAAAGGCTAATCCTATTGTAGCTATGATTCTGATTGAGCAAAATGTTTTTACATTTTTACATACACGTAAATAGATGTATAAAGGAATAGGCATTCAGTGTGTTTTTGTTGTAGCAGGTGCCTTTTTTTTTCTTTACTTAAATTGGTTTTGTTTCTCTCCTGAATGGACACTTCTTGCCTAACTACTATTTTAATCACCTGTAATAACGAGTTCCTGAATTTAACATTAGAAGTAAAAGTGTAGTTTTAATAAAAATGAGTATAAACAATGCCACTTCACATATTAAGTTCAAGTTTTATTTGATCCTTTGTTAAGTTTCCAGTAGTTATTATTATTAAAATTACTATTACTTGAACCTCTCATAATGAGTTTTATAGTTTAATTTTATAAATCAAGATATTACTCATTTACAAACCAGAAGTCATTATTTGAATATTAAGTAAGTAAAATTAAGTGAATTTTCAGACTGCATACATTAAGATTCCCAAATAAGGAGTGATAGATATGCTATATCAAGACCTTTCTAATTTTAATGTATTATGGTCTGTCAGATTTTCCCTTTATATTGTGTGTTCTTTGTTCTTGATAAGAAACCTTGTTGATCTCAATAAATTGTGCCTGCTTAATTTCCAAGAAACTTCTTTATTATCTTTTTCATACCATATAAGAGGCTAAGATAATTTTTTTCTATATGGATAGCTAGTAGAGTTGGCACCATTTATTGATGAGTCATCTTTTCTTCACCACACTTCAGTATCTTTTTGTTTTAAAGGTGGTGGTATATCTGGGGTCTATTTTCTGGACTCATTATTCTCTCCCATACCACATCATTACTATGTTTTTGTAATAAATGTTGACATCTGATAGCTTTTGTCCTCCAGTGTTTTGCAAGATGGATTCGGCTATTCTTGGACCTTTGCATTTTCATTTGAGTTTTAGAATCAGCTTTAAATTATACAACTGTTTACAAAGCATGCCTAGAATTTTTATTAGAATTGCATTGCATTTATACATCAATTTGGGGACAACTGCGTCCTGCACAGGCAATGGGAATGGGATTCCCCTCTGTGGAATGGGTTGACTGAGAAATAAAAGCTAAGAAAAATAGAACGACGACAAAAATCTCAAGACACAGAAAATATTTTCAAAAAGTTGGGGTGAGATGGGCAAGCCAACCAGCAGATCAAGCTTCTAGACTAAAAGGCAAAATGGAGCCCACGTCTGCTTTATTTATATTGGGGGACATCAAAGGCCTTCCATAGAATGTTCTTCTCCAAAAAATGTTGAAGGTGGGCTGCCCAGTTCCCAATGGGTTGTGCCCATCTCTAGAGAGACTGTGAGAGATTTTCCTAGCTGAACAAAGATAAAGGTCATGGTCATGTGCCTTGGGCAGTCTATTGCATGGGAGAGTCAGGGATAGGGATAGTCCCCAAGGTTAAACCTGAAATCTCCCTGACTACATGCCAAGATCCTCATGTGTTTTTTACAGGTGGTGCCCTGTAGTCTACCATATTGATTTTCTCATCCACAAATATGATATATTTATCTATTTATTTAGATGTTTTTAAATTTTTCTCAGTAATGTTTTGAAGAGTTTTTGTATGTAGGACTCAGACATATTTGGTTAGATTTATTGTTAAATGTGTGATGTTATGATAGATAGTTCTATCTATAAGCAATTTATTTTTAAAATGACACTATCATTTATTTATATAGCTAACTTGGTATTCAGCAATCTATTTCTTACTTTCCAGTCTGTATACTTTTTTCCTGCCTTATTGTAATAGCAAGAAACTTCAGATGATAGGCAACTTCGTTTCTTCTGGATCTTAGAGTATTTTGCCATTAATTATGATGTGTGTTTTAAGCTTTTTATAGAGACTTTTTATCAGATGAAAATTTCCCTTTTAATATTTTAAGTGATTTTTAAAAATTATAAATATTATATTTTATCAAATGTATTTGCTACATTTACTGAGAGGATTATGTGATTTTTCTCCTAATCTGTTAGTGAGGCAAATTACATTGATTTTATTTTAAAGTAGTCAAACTTTTACTTGTAGAAATAAACTGGATTTTGTCATTTATATTACTCTTTAATATGTTGCTTGAATTAGTTTGCTGATATATATTTTGAATGTTTATGTTTATAGGAGATGGTAGCCTGGAATTTTCTTTTCTTATAATGTTTTTCTCAGTTTTTGGTATCAAGGTTGTACTGACGTAATAAAGTGAGTTGGGAAGTGAACTTAATTTTCTATTCTCTGGAAGACAAGAATTGTAAGAAATGTAATGAAATGAAAGAAGTGTAATGTTAATCTTTCTATAAGAGTAGCATTATTTATTTTTTAAATGTTTGGATAATTCATAGGTAAAGCCACTTGGTTCTACAGATCTCTTTGTGGGATTGTTTTAAATTATGGGCTTAGTCTCAATAGATGTAGAAGTATTCAGTTTTCTATTGCTTGTGTCAGTTTCTGTTGCTTGTTTCCTCTAGGAATTTGTTTAAATTGGTATAAAATTATTTTAATATATTATTCCTATATTTTTAATGTCTAAAGGATACCTGTATTTTACATACTAAATTTTAAATAACCTCCTGGTTCCTAATATTGGTGATCTGTGCTCTATCTTTTTTTCTAGATTTTATCACTTTCATTAATCTTTTCAAAAACAATCTTTTGGTTTTATGTAATTTCTTTATTATATGTTTGTTTTCTATTATATAGTTACTTTTCCTATCTTTATTAATTTTTTTTCAGGTTTCATATGCTCTTCTTTTCCATTGTTTCTTAAAAGGATAGTTATTGATTTTTTAAAATTCTGTTTTGCTTTTAACACACATGCTCTTTAACTTACAGTGGGGTTACATCTTTATTAACCTGTCAGAAGTTGAAAAATATGCTGTGGTTTGGAAGTGTCCCCCAGAGGCCCAGGTATTAGAGACTTGGTCCCCAGCCCATGGTGCTATTGGGAGGTGGGCCTATTGAGAAAAAGTTAGATCACTGGAAGCATGCCCTTGAGGGAAATATTGGGACTCTGGCTCCTTCCTCTTTTGCTTTCTGTTGCCATGAGGTGAACAGACCTCTTCTTCCATATGCTCCTCCCATGATGTATTGTGTCTCCACAGGCTCAAAGCTACAAGGCCAAGTGACCATGGCCGAAACCTCTGAAACTGTATGCCAAAATCAGTCTTTCCTCCATTTAAGTTGATTATGTCAGGTATTTTGTCACAGTGACAGAAAATTGACTAACAGCTCATTACACCTAACTTTTTAACCATCATAGCTTAGTAGTTCAGTGCCTTTTACCATATTTGTGACTTACCTTTGTGGTCATGTGTCTGGCTGGGAACTGTGACTCTGCTGCTGCCCAGGCTCATTAGAGTACCCTATATATATTGCTAGTCCAGGAAAAGATAAAAATTTGAAGTGTGATTTCTCCTGAATGCCTATCACTAACAATATCCTCTAGTCAAAAAAACTCCAAGTTAAACCATTGTAAGTTGAGGACTATGTATATATTCAAGGATATCCTTTAGGGGAATCTTTGCTTGTCACATTGCAGGAATTAATATGCATTTTTTTCTTTAGTTTAAAATATATTCTTGTTTTCATTGTGGTTTTCTCTTTAACTCTTGGATTATTTAGAGGTTTATTGCTTAATTTTTAATCATTTC
This sequence comes from Urocitellus parryii, assembly GCF_045843805.1. Classification (NCBI taxonomy): domain Eukaryota; kingdom Metazoa; phylum Chordata; class Mammalia; order Rodentia; family Sciuridae; genus Urocitellus; species Urocitellus parryii. Next base: position 41,039,903 of record NC_135541.1, on the reverse strand, counting down.
ATGATTCTGTGGTTACCTTTTGTTTTTGACTTCTAAATTAATTACACTGATTAGAGAATATGCTGAATGATTAATGTTATTGTTTGTATATGAGGTGTCCCCCCAGAACTCCTGTGTTGATGCAGGAATGTTCAGAGATAAAATGACTGGGATTGTGAGAGCTGTAACCTAATCTGGCAATCTTAGTTTGAATGGACTAGCTTGCTAACTGTAGGCAGATGGGCATGGCTGGGGGTGGGCATCTTCCCTGTGACCCTTTCCCCCACAGTTCTCTGCTTCCTGACCTGAACAGCTTTCCTCTGCTGGGCCCTTCTTACCTTGATCTCAGAGAAATGGCATCGACTGTCTATGGATTGAGGACTTTGAAACTGTGAACTCCAAATAAACTTTTCTTTCTCCAAGTTGTTTTTGTGGGGTCTTTTGATCATAGCCCTGGCAAAACTGACCAAAACAGAATCATTTTTGGGTCTTGCTTTGTGATTCAGCATGTGATCTAGATTGTTAAAATGGTGTGCACTTGGAAGTTGACTCTGCTATGTGAATGCAGGGTTCTACAGATGCTAGTTTTCTCAATGTGTTAATTTTGTTGTTTTAGGTCTTCTTGGTGAATTTTTTCCTCACATATCAGGAAAAAATTCTGAATGATTAATGTTATGGTTTGTATATGAGATTAGTTAGTCTTTCATTATCATTCAAGATTTTTCTTTTTCTCTTTTTAATTCTATCAATTTTTGCTTTATATATCTTTTAGCTATTTTAACCATCCACATTTAGAATCCTTACATCTTTCTGGTGGATTGATCTTTTTATCAGTGTACAATGCCTTTTGTCTCTAGCAATGCTTTTTGACTACTAAGTATTGTTATTCCACATTATTATTATTTTTTTGGTTAGTGCTTGAATGGCATCTTTTTCTTCCTTATTATTTTCAAACTTTCTATGTTCTTAACATGTGTGTATCTCTTATAAGCAGAAATCCTGTTCTTGCGAAGCACTAAGTAACTCAATGAGACCCTGTATCTAAATAAAATACAAAATAGGGCTGGGGATGTGGCTCAGTGGTCGAGTGCTCCTGAGTTCAATCCCTGGTACTCCCCCCTGCCAAAAAGAAGAAATCCTGTTCTTTAATCTTTGCCTTTTTTTTTTTTTTTTTAAAGAGAGAGTGAGAGAGGAGAGAGAGAGAGAGAGAGAGAGAGAGAGAGAGAGAGAATTTTTGATATTTATTTTTAAGTTCTCGGCGGACACAACATCTCTGTTGGTATGTGGTGCTGAGGATCGAACCCGGGCCGCACGCATGCCAGGCGAGCGCGCTACCACTTGAGCCACATCCCCAGCCCCTAATCTTTGCCTTTTATCTGTGAGTTTAACTTGCATTTCTTATTGACTAATGGTATTAGTGTAAGCACATTTTCATGTACACATTGGGCATCATTCATGTATTTTTCTTTGTGACCTGTCCAGGTATTTTGCCCTTTTTTGGGGCAGGAGGACAGAGTACTGGGGATTGAACTCAGGGACACTTGACCACCAAGCCACATCTCTAGCCCTGTTTTCTATTTTATGTAGAGACAGGGTGTCGCTTAGCGCCTTGCTTTTGCCAAGGCTGACTTTGAACTTGTGATTCTCTTGCGTTAGCCTCCGAACTGCTTGGATTACAGATGTGTGCCACTGTGCCTGGCTACTTTGCCCATTTTAAATTGAATTGTTTGTCTTCTTATTCTTGAGTTATAAAAAGTTTTTATATACTTGCTAGATAGAAATCCTTTGTCAGATGTGTGTATTTCATCATTCTTTTATTTTATGGCTTGTTCTTTTTGTTGTTTGAATGGATTTGGAGAACATTTAAAATTTTATCAAGCCCAATTTTCCACTTTGGATGTAATTATTATTCTTTGTTTCATTTTCTTCAGATGGATGTTTTAGCTTTTTAGACACTGAGACCAAAAGACCTGACAAGAACAATTAGAGGAGGAAATGATTATTGGGGGCTCATGGCTTCAGAGATCATGGTCCATAGATGGTTGGCTCCATCGCTCTGGGTTTGAAGTAAGGTAGAACACTAGGGTGGAAGGTTGTGGAAAAGGAAAGCAGCTCAGGTCTTGGAAGCAGGAAGCAGAGAGAGGGGCTAAGCCTAGCTCACAAAATATATACCCCAAAGTCATATCCACCTAATAACCCACCTCCTCCAGTTATACCCTTCCTGACTACAGTTACCTCTCAATTAATTCCTGTTAGGAATAATCCAATCATTTCCCATCTGAACTTTCTTGCATTGTCTCATGTGAACATTTGGGGGATACCTAATATCTAAACTCTAACAGTGAGAGCTAAGATCTTTGATTTTAGACTTTCTTGTTCTTTACCAAAGATGGTTAAAGCTATAAATTTCCCATTCTCCATTATTTTAGGTGAATTTGAAACATTGATATATTGTTATATTTATTATCATTTTAAGTAAAGATGTTTTCTAATTTTTTTGTTATTTCTTTTATCCCTGAGTTGTTTAGAAATGATTCATTTAATATCCAGATATTTGTGGTTTGTTTTAATGTTCTATTGTTGTTTATTTCTAATTTAATTCCTTTGTGGCCAGTAAACATGTTCTATAAGATCTTAATCTCTTAAAGATCCAGAAACTTGATTTGTGGTGCAACATTTGGTTTGTCATGGTGAACAGTCTATCATTTGGAGGGGAAAAAAAGTGTTCTGCCATAGTTGAGTGTGTTTTTTCAAAAAATACAACTTAGTTTATGCTGGTTTACACTGTCATTCAGATTTATATCCTTCTGATTTTTTTCTACAAGTCTGCTTTTTTGAGAGAGGAGTTTCAGAATCTTCAACTGTAATTTAGATTTGTCTATTTTCCCTTTCAGTTCTCTTGCTTTTTGCTTCATGTAATTTGAAGCTCTGTATTAGGTGCATATGCATTTGGGATTATTTTACCTTCTTGATTTGATGAATCATTACAAAATATTTCTTTTTGTTTCTAATAATACTTCTTGACCTGAAGTCTATTTTATTTGACACTAATATAGCCTCTTTAGCTTTCTTATGAATTACTTCACTTGGTATATCTTTTTCTACTAATTTATTTTCTAGCTATTTGAGTTTTTACATTTAAAACATGCCTCTTTGCCTTTAAGTTGAAGTGATAGTCCATTTATATTTATTTAAATATTTTTGAGTGTGGTTGTATTTAGGTCTGCCAATTTGTTGTTTTTTATTTGTCTTATCTTTTTTTTTTGTTTCTCTGTTTCTTCTTTTTTGCCTTTTTTTGATTCAGTCAATATATTTTTATCTCATACCATTGACTTTCTAGGTATAGGTTTTTGCATTATTTTTAAATTGTTCCTTTTAAGATAATGGTAGTCATATTTAACTTATTCAAATATAGTTGAGGTTAATATTGAATAATTTCTAAGAAAAAACAGAAGTCTTACCATGATGTTTGGCAGTCATCATGCATTTAGGCAAAGATAAAGTCCAATCTTCATATGATTTCTGAGGGTTTCTTCTTAAATTATAACATGCTGCTGGCCTGAGTTTTTTTTCCACAAAAACTACAAACCATATCACTTTAGCTTTTTGTTGCTCAAACTCCTCTTGTTTGATGAATGCATTGATTGGGGGGGGGGGAGTCTGCAGACCCATAGATCTCGTCTCCAGCATTGCTCTTTTAAAAGTAGATGTCTGACTATTCTCTGCCAACTTTTCAATAGTCCCCCAGAATACCCACCCTTGCATCTCCCCTTCTTCTTGTTAGATAATTTGGGCAGAGCTGACAGAGTTTCTCAGGCCTTTTGTTCTCTCACTGTAAGAATTTCCTCTTTCAGATTTCAAACTGCTATTTTATCCTTGAGCTCTGTTCTCTGTAGCTGGTGAGCTGTTGTTTTTCACTACTATTTTCTGCAGCTTTGTCTGTGGAAGCTGGACAATATCCTTAGGCCAGAAAACCGTGAGCTTTTGTCTTACTTATTCTAAAAAAAGTTCAATATTTAATTCTCTCTTTTTTTCGGGGGTGGGGGCAGTACCAGCTATTGAACTCAGGGGTGCTTGACCACTGAGCCACATCCCCAGCCCTATTATGTATTTTATTTAGAGACAGGGTCTCACTGAGTTGCTTAGTGCCTCCTTGTTGCTGAGGCTGGATTTGATCCTCCTGCTTCCCTCTCCCAGCAGCTGGGATTTCAGGCATGTGCCACTGTGCCTGGTTTAATTCTCTTTTGACTTGTTTATTTTTGTTTACTGGCCAGTGTCATTAAATGTTTGTTATTTTTGATCAAGTTTTTATAATTTTTATCTGCTGTAGTGTTCACACAACCCTTTTCTATCCTTACTGGAAGCTTCACATTCTTTGAAAGAATATTTTTATTGGGCATAATATTTTAAACTGACAGTTATTTTCTTTTAGCATGTTAATGATGACATTCTAGCATTTTCTAAGTTTATTGTTTCTTTTGAGACATTGTGTTGTGGGATTCACACACAAAGAGACAAGGCATGGGGTGCTCAATAGAAAGCAGTATTTATTTTGTGCCAACACAGACTTGGTGGATTTTCATCCAAAGATGGAGCGCAGAGAGGCTTTGACTTATACAGCCCCTACTAATTCCCCTCCCCCGGACCTAATTACATATTAGCTCCTTCATCTCCCCTATATGGGTATTCTATACTTTAAAATCATAAGGAAGTTAGGACAGAGCTGTGCCTGCCACTGGGGAAAAGGAGCTTGTCAGGGTCATGCATGTGCCCTGAGTGTCAGCAGAGTTGCACATGCGTGCTGTGTGCCACCTCGCCTTTTTTTTTTTTTTTTGTCTGGGAAATGCATGGGTGCATGGTTACTGAAGGTGCCATGTTGTCCTTCAGAGTCCCATATGCTTGCACAGATGCTAGCCAGGCTACACTGCCTTTGAAGAGGGTTCCTACCACATCAGCTATCAGTCTTTCCATTGTTCTTTGGAAGGCAATGCATCTTTTTTCCATGGCTGCTAAAATTTTCTATTTGTCTTTGCTTTTCTGTAGTTTTAGTGTGATATGTCTACTTGTATTTTCTTTTTATTTATTGTGTCTGCTGTGGTTGCATATTTTTTCATTAGTCTGGGAAACTCTCAGCCTTTATCTTTTAATGTATTATACTTGCTTTATTCTCTTCTCTCCTTCCGGTATCAGGATTACAGATAATGTTAAACTGTCATGTGTCTCTTTAATTCTTTTTAATTTTTTTATTTTCTACACATGTTTGTGTTTTAGGATGCATGTTTTTCACTGTAATGCAGTTCACTAATCTTATTTTCAACTGTGTCCATTCTGTGTTAAACTCATCTTTAAGTTTTAAATTTCAGTTACTATGTCTTTCCACTCTAGAATTTCTATTTGATTCCCTCTTATAAATCTTAATTCCTTGGTGAAATTCTCCATCTTGTAATATGTTTCTTCATATTTTCTTCAATATGTTAATCATAATATTTTAAAATGTCACTGTTAATTCTAATGTCTGGATTATATCTGAGTTTGTTTCTGTTATCTGTTTTGCCTTTGGTCTTTTTTTCTTGAAATGGTTGCTTATTTTTGATTGAATGCTGAATATTTCATATAGATAGATATTTTAGCTCTAGTTGACATTTTATTTGATTAGAGCAATTTCTCCCTGTATTTGATGGCAGTTAGAGTAAAGCAGGTTATTTCACTCAATCAGGTGCCTGCCTACTATCTTTGTCGGGTACACCACATTTCTAAGGGTACTGTCCTCTAGGCAGGCATCCTGAAAGTCTGGAGTGGGCATTGTCTTCCTCCTCTTTAGTGGTCCTCAGCTTCATTTTTTTTTTTTTTCCTCATAGCAGCAAGGTACTGTTGGAATTGTTGAAATTTCTACTCAGTATTTTGGCTTCTTTTTATTTTTTGTACTAGGGATGGAACTCAGGGGTACTTTACTACTGAGCTACAGTCCCAGACCTTTTTAATTTTTTATTTTGAGACAGGGTCTTAGAAAGTTTCTGAGGGTCTTGTTATGCCAGGTTTCTGTTCTTGAGACTAAAAGGCTCAGGGGTCACTCCAGTTAAACTGGGCTAACTGGGCTGCACGAAATAACCACACAAGAGACACAAATACCTTAAGGGTCCTCAGAAAGAGAGAGAGAGCGAGAGCACACACTGACCCCTTTTATTGAGGGAAGCTATTCAAATGAGGCAAGGGGTCAGGTTTCAGGGGCCTGAGTGTCTTTATGATGTCCACTGTCAGCAGGTTGACTGACACCTGGGTAGGCCACACCCAAGGGCACAGTAAAAGAAGGGGACATACACAAGGCACTTCCATGGAAGATTCTATCCTAAAGAGGGCAAGGGGTTATATTACAAAGAAACAGGTGAGCATAGCTCCACCCATGGGGCTGTAGCAAGACACACCCATGCACGAGACAGTAACCCTCGCACCCAAGAAGGATGGGGAAAGCTTTGCCATATTTCTGCGACTGAGCGCCTCAGCACCCAGCCGGGGAGTGTAACCCAGTCACGTGTAAGGTTGGTCTCCCACATTGTTAGGTTGCCCAGTCTGGCCTCAAACTTGTGATCCTCCTTCCTCAGCCTCCCCAGTCGCTGGGATTACAGGTGTGTGCTACCACACACAGATTAGCTGCTTCCTGTTTAACTTTAGCTGTTGCACTTGGGTGGCTTAAGAATGGCAGATACCTCTGCAAACTAGAATCAAGTGTAGTATCAGTGTTCCCCTTGCCTTTAGAAGCTCGACTTCTCAAATTTGGCAGATTTGATGAGTCTGATTCTGAAGTTTTTGGTTCTCTAGACCCACCAGGCAGCCAAACACTTTCCTTTGCCACCTCTTTCTGCTTGAAGTTTTCAGCCTCTTGCTCTTCCTTGCTTAAAATTCCTCAGGTTCTCTGAGGGGGAAGAATGATACATAGAAAGGGAATTTCACCTCATTGAGCTCCCCTTCTAGGGATTTTTCTTCCTCCAGCCTTGGCTGACTTGTTAACTCTCCAAACTTTTGAACAAGATTTTCTTATTTTGTCCAGATTTTCTAATTGTTTATGGTAGAAACATTGGTCTGTTGCAAGCTTCTTTTTCAGGACTAGAAGAAGAAGTTCCTTAATTAGTAATTTTAATAATTACCTAATATTCTATAATAGAAATGATACATTTATTTATCTGCTATTAAAATTTTGTATTATTTCCAGGATATATTCTTTTTGTGATTATTCTATAAAAAAGGCATCCTTATTTATATTTCTTTAAATCCCATGGACTTTTATACCTGTAGGAAGGGTAACGACAAGATTGCTAAAATTTTCATTTTTATATTTAGCACATATTCCCAAGTATTCTCAAATGTTAATAGCAGATTTCACCAACATATGAGAAAGCCCTTTTTCTCATACCCACATCAGTACTTTTTCAGGCTTTTTAACTTTTTGTCAATTTGGACGAAAAAGGATGTCTGGCTCCTTTTTTAAAAAATGTTTTCAGTGCTGGCAATGGAACTCAGTGCTTTGTGCATTCTAGGCAAGTGCTGTACCACTGACCTACTTCACCAATTCTTTTTATTTTATTTTGAGGTAGAGTCTTTTTAAACTGTACAGGCTGGTCTCAAACTTGAGATCCTCCTGTCTCAGTTTCCCGAGTAGCTGGGATTATAGATTATAGGCCTGTGCTACCAATTTGACTCATTACTTTTTAGATTTGTATTTTCTTACCTCATGGTAAATTGAACATTGTCTCTCTTCGTTGACTTTTATTTTCTCTTTTGCAGATTATCTTTTTTTTTTTTTTTTTGGCTGGGTAGATTTTAAAAAATAGATATTGCAGGCTCTATACTTGAAAATTCTGAATTAGTAGGTAGATGATAAAGTTCTGATCTGAAAATATTTAAGATCAGACAGTGATTCTGATACCCTGGTAAATTTAGACATTTCTGCTTTAAATAATCAAATTCCAATTTTGTGTTTTGGGGAGACTTGGTTAATTTTTTTAAATAGAAAAATGAAATTAGAGAAATTAGTGGAGATTACCGATATTTCTTTGATTATTTGTAACATACAAACCACTTTTTAAAATGAGTACTTGGATAGATAAAAGTCTGATCCAATTTTCTAAAGTGCACTAAATATTGTTGTGTTTTGTAGTATGTGACTTTTTTGCCAGTTGTGATAATATGGACTACTAAGCTCAAATGAGAAAGAAATATTGCTATAGATGTTAAATCATAAATATGTAGAAATGCAGATAATGTCTTTGCTGTGGAAAACTTATGTTATAAAAATGACATGCCTGAAATATAAGTTTTTATTTCCTGTCAAAAAAGAAAAATAGTGTAAAAGTCTCAAATATTTTATTTATATTGCCATTTATTTTTTGATAGCACCTTTTGGATAATAGCACCATTATCTGCCATTTAGTACTTATTATATGCCACTATTATGCTTAGTGTTTTATATATATTGCATAATCTGATCTGTCAAATAGTAATTCTGTGAAATGGTTATTGTTATGACTATCCTCTCCATTTTACAGATGAAGCTGCTGAAGCCCACGTAGGTTCTCACTTTCTTGCTCTCAAGTACAAATGGTAAAGCTGTGATTTCAATCCAAGTTTGTATGATTTTAAGGTCTATGCCTCTATCAGTTTTATTTCTCCAATCAGTTTTTCTACCTCTGTGTTGTATTCCATGCTTACATCCTTTTTCCTCACTCAACTTCTTAGTAGCCTTTGAAATTATTAACTACCTTCCCTTTAAATGTATGTATATATTTGTGTGTATGGCCATCATTTCAATATAGTATAGAAAGGTATAAATATTATGAACTCATAATGGAAAATAATAGCCTTCTCTGCCCCACTTTACACAATCATCTTTTAATTCTTTTAGCTATTCCTATGTAATATGTTTATTTTGAAATTTTTTCATTTATTAAGTTTAGATATTATCTGTTGACTTCTCATTATGGAAGACTCAGCGTTTATTATCTGACTAATGATTTTATGTGGTTATTTGTCCATGTGTATTTCTCTTTGATTAAATATCTGCTCAACACTTTTACCATACTCTAATTGGATTGGTTTTATTTACTTTTTTTACTACTAACTTTAGAATGTTCTTTATAATTTCTGGATATAGTCATTTGTTGGATATGTGATTTGAAAATAGTCTTTCTTTGTCTGTGGTCTGTCTGCTTTTTCTTAACAGGGTTCTTTGCTGTGCTGTTGCATTTGCAGAATAAACATTTCATTTTAATGAAGTCCAGTTTGAATTACCTGGATAGAACCTCTAAACCAATTTCTGGGGCCCTGCTTCCTTTTGGTACCTTATTATACAAATTCCAGCCTCAACTCCTGTCCTCTAACTCCTCTCACTGAGACTTGCCATGTTTCATTTGGCTTCTGCCTTCCCATTTTGTGGTTAGGAAACTAATCCCAGGCAGAGATCAGGGGCACATTTTGGGATCACCTTGAGAGTTTTTCTTCAATCTGGGATCACAGTTCTGTCTTACCTAATACATTAGCCTTATTTATTTTGTCTAGCTTTATAGATATTAAAAATGAGAACACCAGTCTAGGACTAGTTATTCTCTAATGACTAAAACTATACAATAAGATCCTTAACTTTTGATGCATAATTATCTGTCCATATTTTATAAGGCGCTAGGAGATTTATCAGAATCTCTGTTTGCATAGGTTGGGTTAGTGAACTTCACTGTAAGATGAAGCATGGTCAGTGAGCTCTTTCTTGGAGAACCTTTACATAGAATATGGATAGGCCCTTTCTCTCTCCTTATTTCAGTGTGTTTTCAGATGAATTTTGTAAAATTGGTTATCAGTGTTTGGGGCTTCAGAGGGCAGAAGGAAGTAGTGTTTCCCATTAATTAGCTCTATTAGAAAGAGATATTCTCTTAAATATTTGATTTTGTTGACTGTGCATATCTTAGCTTTTTCATTGCTATGACCATAAAGACATGACAAAAACAATTTTAAGGAGGAAAAGTTTATTTGGGACTTATAGTTTCAGAGGTCTCAGTCCATAGACAGCCAGTTCCATTACTCAGGGCTCCAGATGAGACTGATCATCATGGCAGAAGAGTGTGGCAGAAGGAAGTGGCTCACATGATGAACAAAAGGCAGAGATAGAGACTCCACTTGCCAGATACAAAATACACACCCCAAAGGCATGCCTCCAAAGACTCACCTCCTTCAGCCACACCCTACCTGCCTTCAGCCACCACTCAGTTAATCTCATCATGGGATTAATGCATTGATTATTTAACACTCTAGTGACACAATCATTTCTCCTCTAAACCTTCTTGCATTGTCTCACACTTGAGCTTTTGGGGGATACTTCACATCCATACTGTAACATTGCATATTCATTTGTTATTGTAACAAATTTTGAGAGTTTACAGTCATTTACAAAAATTAATTTTTTTATTCCTTATTTTTTAAAAATTTTGATTTGTTATATGACAACAGAATGCATTACAATTCATATTACATATATAGAGCACAATTTTTCATATCTCTGGTTGTATACCAGAAATTAATTTCTTAAAAAAAATTCACAATTTAACTATTTATTCTTATTTTTGAGTATCTGTTTTTTTAAGTTTTGAAAAGAAAACTAACTTTTTTTTAAGTGGATCTAAACTGGGAGCATCCTTTTAGGAGGGCATTATATGTGATTGCTTTTTATTGTTACAGTAATTAGAGAGGTATGAGGAGATTACTGTGTTTAATGGGGATTAGGAATGATAAATATCCTAAAGTCTTCACAGGACAAATTATCTGGTGCTTGGAGCCTATCTTGTCCCTTTGGGAAACACTGCCTGCAGGTTTATCTAACATGAAATAACTGTGCCAATAGCACCATCTAGTGAGGGAATTAGGTACCATGCTGAATCTACTTTCCTCACAGAAATGAGAAAATTAAAAATTCTAAACTATCTAAAATAATAAATTATAGACTCAGATTTTTGAAGCAGGAAGGAAATTTAGAGCTAGTATAATTCACCTTCCTCTTTTACTGGTAAGGAAACTTACCAAAGAGATGAAGTGATTTATCTAATAACATGCTTAGTAGCAAGATCCCTGGCACTTGTTTTCCAGGTTAGTATTTTGAGCCTTAATTACAGAGCACTATCTTTGTGTTTTATTTGGATTACTATCTTAGGTTCTTGAAAAGTTATTCATTTAAGAAGAAAAAGTAGTAAATTAGAACATCTCATTTAATAGGTGTGTTATAAAGTAACTTTTATATGTATACATTATGCCTAGTATCTTTTTTGCATCTAATTTTATCACCCAGAGAAATGCGTATTCACTTACTTTTTAACTGCTACAATTTAAACTCTGAGTGTTGAATTTTATGATAAAACTTTACTGAACATAGAGAAAAATAGGTACATGAAATTTTATTTAAAACTTTATTGTACTGATTGATGAACTGGAACATTAGCAATCAAAAGAAGCAGAAAACTTGGACAAAAAAAAATTTAAATTAAATGAACCTCAAAATAATATGCTCCCGCTTCTCCTTTGTGTTGGGACATACAAAATTTTGGTGTAAATCAAATTTGGTTTTTCTTTTTTAGTGAGAAGGATTAGCAAATACTTTGAATGATTTAGATGAAGCTATCTTGAAACTCTGTCACATACAGCTGGAAAGGAGAAATTTTAAATTATTTTCTGGAAAAATATCTATAGAGAAGTGGGTTACAAAATAAAGTGAGTTTTAGCAAGTGACGCCATCAGTGGTGTTGGAAAACAATGAAGCTGTGTGAGTGTTTGAGACGAAAACAAGCTAGTTTCCTGGTAGATAACAAAAATGGTTATGGTAGTGCTGATGACACTCATTATGGTCTTAACAGTGGTTAAAATAGCAATGGCAGGTAACATTTTCCCACATCTGGACACTGTCTGAATGCATTACATATGTTATGGGGATCCCCATAAGGTATAGGTCCTGTTATTATCATTTTACAGGTGCAACTGAATGGTAGAGAACTTAAATAGCTTGCAAAGATCTCACAGAGATCTTGCAAAGTACCAGAGTAGAGGTATGTTTGTTTCTGACATGAAACTTTCTTGTTTTAACCCATTGAAACAATTTTAGTCTTTTGCATTATTGTTTCTAAAATAATGTTTATTCTTAAAATCCGTTTTGGTCCCTTTAAATTTTATCTCGGTTATTTTTCTAGCTCTAGGAATCCAAGTACCCTTCTGATACAGTGCTTTGTAGTGTTGTCTCACATGATTATTTTGTTTACCACAAGTCTATGTGGGATACAGGGGGAGATGTTAGAATGATTAAAGTGTTAATAAGAGTCAAAATTCAGAACAGCTAATACCAAGATTTAACCTCTTGCAGGGAGTGAGGGCTGAACAAGTTTTGTTGGAGAGTTCAGTAAATAGAAATAGCAAAATTCAGACACTTTTCAGTTTTATTTTTAATGAACATTTTGTCTACAGGTAGAGTACCAGTAGGCTTCAATGTGGTCTAGACTTGTTATATATTTTTCTCTGTTATTGTATTGGCATTTGAGAAGTGTTCATACCATAAGAAAAGTTCTTATACCACTTCACTCTTTATGAATATCATATCCCACTGAGTTTCTAACTGAATAGTAGCAAATTCTTTCTCAATAATATGTCCCTTAATGCATATTTATGCATATTGCTACTATAGTCTAGATTAAACTAGATCCTTCTTCACTTATAAATTTATGACATCATCATTTATAATCAAACATAGCACCCTCTAACTACTACATGCCTCTGATTGCTCACCAGGGGGAAGGAGAAGTTGAAATAGTATTGACTGTATTCTGGGTTCTGGACTGGATATTTTGCAAGATATCAAATTTTATTATCCTGATGATCCACTGCTTTAAATTCAGTTTTATAAATGAATCTTAGACTCTTGGAGACTGAATTTTTGGTTCACAGGCGCAAACTCTGGCACCAGATTACTTAGGATCAAATTGTGGCTCTAACTAGCTTTGCAAACTTCACCAAGTTATTACTTAACATTTGTGGCCCTTGGTTTCCTCATCTGCTCTTTAAAATGGGGGTAATGATAGTACTTATCTCATAAGATTGATATGAGGATTAAGTGAGTTAATATAGTGAGTTAATGTTTATCGTATCATTAGTATAGTACCTTGCACATGGTGTCATATAACTGACTATTACTTAAAAGAATAACTGGTATTTTGAACCCAAATGTTTTTGGTTCTAAAACCAATGGTCTTTTCATTAGCCCAGTTTTCTGCCTTACAAAACATTTCACTGAAACACATTACTTGTGTTTCTCTGATTGGATGTAGTCATTACTGATTCTGTTTTAAAAAGGAAAGATTGTCTAGAAAGTCTTATTCTTTCTTTCTTTGTTTTCATGTTTGATAAACACAAGTTCCTTATATTTGCTATTATTTTTGTTGAGGCAGGTGAGTTAAGCTTATGATGAAGAGCATATTTATTTAAAAAATGTTTTCACTTGTTGTGTCTCTTTCTCTTTTGTAGTAAGAACATTTAACACAAGATTTACCCTTTTAGGTAGTCTAGCTTGTGCCATTGCCCTAGTGTTCCCTGTGAGTTGAGGCCAGAGTGTGCTCCTTGGGAAGCTTCTGGGAGTATTAGGGAAATTGGATAACTACTGCAATACTCCTTTCCCTTGTAATACCTGTGGGCCCAGGGAAATCTGTCTTGTATTGGGCAAACTTGGGGGAGGCGAAGGAGTGAGACCATTTTGCCATTCTAGTTCAGAATTCATTCAATTCTACAGAGTGCACTGGTATCTCAGGCTTGTTTCTAAGTGTGAGTATTTTCAGAAGGATGTTCCAAGCAAAGTCTATTGAAGTATCATCTTATAGTTTTCAGTATTTCATTTTTTTTTGTTTGTTTTTACCCTATTAGCTAAGCTGTGCTTTATAAAATGATATGATTTCAATTGGAACTCTTTCAAGTCACTGTATATTTTTATGAATTATTTTAGATTACCTGACTTGTTTGTCTCTGTCTCAGATTGTATTTATATTATGACTGTGATGCCCTGCTATTGACAGATATATTCCTGTGGGTATTTGAAATTCAGCCATAAATATTTTTGTGTATATATGATATATATAATTACACACAACTTGTGCATTGATAGATGTGTGTGTGTGTGTGTGTGTGTGTGTATATATATATATGAAACATAGGTTATATATTTATATGTTTGATATATGTATTCATCTGATATATTCCAGTTTATGCACACATATACATATCTATCCATATCTGTGCAGTAGGAAGGTCTTCATTATTGTTCTTTAAATATTGAATAAAATTTACTTGAATTTCAAAATTTTACTTGAATTTCAAATTATTTTTTCCTAAAATTTCCCAGCATTTGAAATGGTGTTTGGTAAGTATTGATGTAGCATCAATGTAGATGCTTCTATTAGCATGTGATGTACCACATTTGCCTCTTTGGGTGTCACAGTCACACTATTTTAAGAGTTTTTGAAATCACATTTTCATGAATATAATATTTTTTCTTTGTTTTAATCAAAAGTAAAATATTTGGAAAATAGGTAATCACTTATTTTTCAGTTCTTGTAGAGAGAATAAGTTAAGAAATGTGAAGAAATTGAACAGGCTTATAAAAATATTTATTGTTACCTTATGGAGGATTTAACAATAATTTTTGTTACAAACATTTTAATATACTTCAGAAGTAAAATTTTTATTTCTTCTTTATCTTCAAATACCTCATTTATACTCTTAGGGGAACCACTAACAACAGTTTTTAAAGTAGCCTTCCAGAAATATTCTGTTTATATTCAAGTATGTGTATGTAGGTATGAGGGTATGATGGAATTGTATGTGTGCTCATGTATATAAGATATAAGATCCATATATATGTCCTTTAAAAATACTTTGTAAAGATATTCTGAATGGCTTAAATATATTCTTTCTCACTTACATTGAGGAAAAGTAGATAAGTTGACGTACATTAAAATATATAACTGTCTTTTGTTTCTTCATGCTTATTTGAAATCTTGTAATTGTTCTAGTGGTATAGATTAGGAGTAAAATATCTTTAGTGTAGTGTAATAACTTTTTATATGTTAAAACATAAAAATTTAAAAAATTATTTTTATATAAGTATAAAAATTTTCATTTGTATAGAGATTTTCCCTTTAGTACATATTCTTATTATCCATCATACTAAGAATAGTAGTTTATCTTTGGGGAGTTAGGTATTATTGTGAATGTTGTGTTGGGTGGGGAGTAAAAAGGGACAGTGGCAGTCTCTTTATTTCTATAATATCATAGTATTTGAATTTTTAAAGCCAATGAACATATTCTGCTTTTATTAAAATGGTAGTAGAAGATGTTTTAAAAACATATAGTGACATAAAGATACATTTAAAAAAATGTCCTCATAACTAAGTTCATTGTGTGCTTTTATTAATTTTGGTTGTAGGCTTGTGTGGATGTAAGAGCCAGTTCAGTGTTTTGGCAGCAGATGGAGTTTGCAGATAGCCTCCAAGGTCATCCCAAGTTACCGGAATGGTTATCTACACATCCTTCTCATGAAAACCGAGCTGAACAATTGGATAGGCTCATACCACAGGTCAGCTAACACTGTACAAAGCAGGAAATTATTTTTGCTCTATCACTTGTCATTAATGCTGTTATTTCTTTTGCATAGATAAAGAAAGTTCTAGTATGTCAACTATTTGTTTATTATGATTATGGATTATCAATTTTCAAGGAATTGGGCTGAAAAGTATAATCCTGCATATCCACAGTCGTGGGGAGTAAATTGCTCTGTTAGTTGACTTTTGTCAGTGGTGAAGACAATCCTTTAGTGTGAAACTTTTAATTTTAATTGATTTGATAAAAGTTTAAAACTAAAATTTAAAATTAATATATATGTGTGTGTGTGTGCACGCACACATACATATATATACTACCCTGGTTATAATTTAAGTTTTCCTTAGTGATATAAGCTTTTTGTTAAAAATATCAGTAATTTTATTTTGCTGTATATGGATTTCCAGTTTTCCCAGCATCATTTATTGAAGAGGCTATCTTTTCTCCAATGTATGTTTTTGGTGACTTTGTCAAAATTACAGATAACTGTAATTATGTGGGTTAGTGTCTGTATCCTCTATTCTGTACCATTGGTCTACAAGTCTAACAAGTCTATTTTGGTGCCAATACCATGCTATTTTTGTTACTATTGCTCTGTAGTATAGTTTAAGGTCTGGTATAGTGATGCCACCTGCTTCACTTCTTCTTGATAAGAATTGCTTTAGCTATTCTGAGTCTCTTATTTTTACAAATGAATTTCATGACTGCTTTTTCTATTTCTATGAGGAATATCATTGGAATTTTGATTGAAATTGCATTAAATCTGTATAATGCTTTTGGTAGTATGGTCATTTTGATGATATTAATTTTGCCTATCTAAGAGTAAGGTAGATCTTTCCATCTTCTAAGGTCTTTTTTAATTTCTTTCTTTAGCGTTCTATAGTTTTCATTGTAGAGGTCTTTCACCTCTTTCATTAAGTTTATTCCCAAGTATTTTAATTTTTTGAGGCTATTGTAAATGGGGTAGTTTTCCTCATTTCCCTTTCAAAGGATTTGTCACTGATATACAGAAATGCCTTTGAGTTATGGGTATTGATTTTGTATCCTGCTACTTTGCTGAATTCATTTACTAGTTCTAGAAGTTTTCTCATGGGATTTTTTGGGTCTTCTAGGTATAGACTTTCTCATCATGCATAAAACTCAGCTCAAGGTGGATCAAGAACCTAGGAATTAAACCAGAGACATTGCATCTATTAGAAGAAAAAGTAGGCCCAATGTTGGATTAGGCCCCAGCTTTCTTAATAAGACTCCTATAGCATAAGAATTAATATCAAGGATCAATAAATGGGATGGATTCTAACAAAAAAACTGTTTCTCAGCAAAAATCAGTGAGGTGAATAGAGAGCTACAAATTGGGAACAAATTCTTACCACACATATATCAGATAGAGCACTAATTTCTAGAATATATAAAGAACTTAAAAATCTTAACAAACACCAAAAAAAAAAAAAAAAACCCAAATAGCCCAATCAATCAATAAATGGGCTAAGGAACTTAACAGACACTTCTCAGAAGATGATATACAATCAGTCAACTAATATATGAAAAAAATGTTCAACATCTCTAGCAATTAGAGAAATGCAAATCAAAACTACTCTAAGATTTCATCTCATTCCAGTCATAATGGCAGCTATTAAGAATATAAACAATAAGTGTTGGCGATAACGTGGGGAAAAAGGCATACTCATACATTGCTGGTGGGACTGCAAATTGGTAACCCAACATGGAAAGCAGTATGGAGAATCCTTGGAAAACTGGGAATGGAACCACCATTTGACCCAGCTATCCTACTCCTCGATCTATACCCAAAGGGCTTAAAAACAGCATACTACAGGGACACAGCCACATCAATGTTTATAGCAGCTCAATTCACATTAGCTAAACTATGGTCTGCTTCCCAACTCATACATGACTGTCTTCTATTGGTAATCTCACACTGTGGAAGAAGCAAGGGAGTTCTCTGGAATATCTTATAAGGATCCTAATCCCATTCAAGAGGGCTTCATTCTCATGACCTACTTACTTCTCAAAGGCCTCAACCCCTAGCACTATGTTGGAATTTCAACATATGAATTTTTAGGGACATGATTATTTATGATATTTGGTTATTTACTCTAACCAAATTCCATTTATATTCTTAATTTAAAGAAAAGTTATTTGAGAAATGTCAGTAAAATGTACCAGGTATAATGTATGGTAATCATTTATCATAAAAGGGCAATGTAGACCTAGTCTCATCAGTTACTGATAATACTGAGGTTCATTGACTGTAAGAGACTCTTCAGTGCTACAAGACCCAGGGACCTGTGGTTCCTTAGGCATCCTGTCTCTAAAGCCATAATAAACTAAGATTTCTTTTGGAAATTTCCTTCTTTTTATTTCCATCCAGTGAAATTCTTGAAAAAAAAAAGTGGTTTATTTAAATGGAGAAATGTACTAGCCAACTTTGATTTGAAGCCTTTCCTAAATTCTGAGTTGTCATTTCATCAGATTACTGAGGATCTTCAGAGAAGTTAAAAAAAATGTGCTTTAATTTTTTTTAAAGTAATGAGTTGATTCTTAAGTGTGGGAAAAAATGGTTGGAGAAACTAATATTATTTTGAAGCCAATGATGAAGAAAAACATGGGAGGTATTTTTCTTCTAAAAATAAACTATCCTAGTTCAGAAACTTAATTTGAAAACCTCAGATACATTTCTTATATTTCCCCCCCAAGTGATTAAATTCAATTTGAAAGCAATAAAACTCTATTGCAATGTTGGGAATAATTCAATGGTTGAAAAGAAACTGATAGTATACGGGTATATTGTTAATTAGAATACAAAGTCATAACTCAAAGATTCTAATTCTCTACTATCATAGGTCTAATTTTTATAATGAAAAAAGCAATTCTTAAGACAGTGTGTGAAATTATTATGTGAGTCTATACACTACTAAAGACAGTATTTTAAATTCCTATTTCATTTAGGATTTTTTTTTCCTACTCAAATGAGTATAATATTATATTTTACCTTAGCCTCCTGTCCTTGGATGTTGCTGATGTTATGGCTAGTGATACATGTCTCAAAGGTAGTTGGGACATTGCATAGACATGTCTAGGCCAGAGGCAATGGCTTCATTGTCATTTAAAAGAGGTGATAGTTGAAGCAGTGAGAGTGGATGAGTTCACCAAGGAACTGATAAAGACCAAGATCTAGAACAGAGTAGCACCAGGAGTAGTTATTTTCTGTATTTAATTGGTCGGAAGAAGACAGAGCCTATTGTGGATCAGATTCATAGGAGGAGAACCAAGAAAGCAAGATTCTGTGGTTCTATGATGAGAATACAAATTTTGGTAAATTTTTACTTTGTTCATTTAAATTACTGATAGTTTAAAATTTTTCTTTTTGGAGTCCTTGAATATCATTACAAATATGTATTATTTGTTACAATAGTATGTATTTATATATTTAAGATGTGAATTTGTTTTATATATTTAGCAAATATTTATTAATCACCTATTATGCACTGTGTTGTAGGTGTTTTAGGTCATGTAAACTAGACAGAAATCTATACCTTCATAAAGCTTATTATACAAAGGGGAGACAGACAATAAATAGGGGAGGTAGGCTCTCTCTGGTGTCTCTTTTTGAGAAGAACACTCATTCTGTTGGATCAGTTTATCCTAAATTTAATTTAACCTTAACCTACCTCCTGTAGGCCCTATCACCAAATATGTACACACTGAGGGTTGGATATGAGTCTTGGGGGGAAACACTTCATTCTTTAGCAGACAGGCAGTGTATGAGCAGAGATAGGATGGGGTGCTGGAATAGCCCTTTAAAACGGGGTTAGAGAAGGTGCCCCTATGAGGACTCTGGTTTCTTCTCAGAGATGGGTTGCTCATAAAGAGTTTTGAGCAGAGAATTGGAGGAGTGACAAGTTCTAGCAGATGCTTGGAAGAATGTGATTTACATCTTCCACAGAGCAGTACAATTTTCATATAATTTTGGAGTACTTTAGCATAGTATATTGTTCAGAAAATAAAATAGTTCCTTTCCTGTTTTGGTCATAAATTGAGATAATGCTTCCAAATAAGAAAAAAATCCTTGCTATTTTTTAATGTAAATTCTGAGATAAAACATGTATAAATGTGTATTTAAATATAATCCTGTGATCCACTAGCATTTAAAAAGGATAAATATAGGTTTGTAGTAATAATATTATTTGTGGTTAATAAGCTGATAAGCTATAATTTTATTTACTTGAAATAATCAGTTAAATTTAGGAAACATATCCCACATATTTTGGTTACCATAACAACTTGGGTGAAAAATTGAAGAACAGATGTTGTATCAACCTGTTGATGTTTAATAGTGTGACAGTTTTAAAATTATAGTTATACTGTTCAGACTTTAAATTCATGTACATCATAATTTGTCCTTGAAAGAGATACCCGTTTTTTCAATAAGAATTTTTATAAAATATGAGTGGACATAAATAAGTTAAATTTACTTAAATATTTATTTTGAAACCAAACATATTTAAATAGATATTTTTGTTTTCTACGTCTTTATTTTTTTGTCCTTTTTTGTTATTCTCTACTTCTTATACTTTCCTTCCCCCTTTTTCCCTCCCATTCCTTCTTTGGGAGGTACAGGGAATGGAGGATGATAAAATGTATAGGAGAAGCATTTGAGGATTATTTGGGATTAATATTTTATTATAATTAATGTCATAATCATAATTTGAATAAGATTTATTTTGAAACATTTTTAGAGCTTTCAATGCCAGCTTTATTTGTTAACTGTTTTTAAAATCTTGATATTCATGTTCACTTTTTAGGTATCAAAATCACTCAGTAGCAGGCTGTAAATGCATTCATTTTAATCTCATTTTATTTTGAATCCTTTAAACTTTCAGGAAGCTAGGGGTTTGAACTCATGTGTAAATCATTCTTATGCCTTTATAATTGCACAAAGTAAATGAATAAATCATTACTATTATACATCTCATGAGCAGAAAATATAAGAGTGTTTAACATTAAAGTGAAATGTCATTGTTGGCCAATGTACACAAACATACACTGCTCACCTTACAGAATTTCATTTTGTCTGACATGGAGAGTGTGGAGGAAAAGGCAAATATCATAGCAGCAACTGTAATTGAATTGGCCTCTGAATCATATAAAGCCAGGAGGCCTGACAGTAACAGTGTCTAAAACCTTAAAAAAAATTATATTATATGTGATGTGTATCTGCTTGAGGTTGAAATGAATAGGCTATTAGGAAAAATTGCTTGTGGGTAAGGGAGGGACAGTAATGATATTTTAGAAAAACATGTTAAAAATTGGAGGTGATTTTTTTCCCCTCCTTGATGTGTCTTGCCTTCTGTTTTCAAAGGACACTTTTAATCCAATAATGAGGTCTCTCTGGCATTATTTTCCCTCCTTTTTTCCTATTAAACTCAATTATTATTCTTTATATTCTAAGGATTAGTAATTGTTTTACTTGATGTAAAGTGGAATAATTCTGATGTGTATAAATTGTTTCATGAATACTTTAGTTACTGGGAATAAATACAGTGAGTGCCATTCCTAAAATAAATAAATGGGTTTATTATTTACTTTAACCCTTAAAAATTGTATATATTTATGGAGTATGACATGTTTTGATATTTGCTCACGTTGTGGAATGATTAGATCAAGCTAATTAATGTATCCCTCCCTCTAAGCTTTTTTTTTTTGTGAGGGGTGGCAACATTTAAAATCTATACTCTTAACAGTTTTCAAATATATATTATATATTTTATAGTATAGCATATTTTTATTAAATATGATCACAATGATGTACAATAGCTCTCTAAACTTATTCCTTCTACCTGAAACTTTGTGCCCTTTGACCAGTATCTCCCCATGCCCATCTCTTTCCCATAGTCCCTGAGAGCTATCATTCTTTCAAATTCTGTGAGTTTAACATTTTAAGATTTCACATGTAAGATAGATCATATAGTGTTTTTTTTATGCACCTGACTTATTTCACTTACCATAATGTCCTTGAGATATATCCATGTTGTTATAAATGACAGGATTTATCATTCGCCTATATTAAGAGTGGTTGATTATAAAATGTTTTTGTTTGAAAACCTTTCCTGATTATTTTTTCATTATACAGGACATAGGTTAAGTGGCCTGAATTTTTACTTTTTAAAATTTACTTTAAATGTTCTTATTCATGGTTATTTACTTTAAATCACTTCAAAAACTGGTCAGACTACAATTTCCATTGCAGATTATGAAAAGAGTTGAAGTACAAATTTTCCAAAAGATGAAATCATTACTCATTCAAATATAAAATGAATACATGTGTGAAGTTTTACTTAACGTTTGTTAATTAATGTGGGAAACTAATTGTTACAACTACTGCAAAGGACAACTCAAGAACCATAGTGTGAGCCAAGAAATCATAAATGAGGTTAAGGGAAAAAGCATAGACAGTTTTATTCAGGTGCATAATAGATTGCAAATTAGGAACGCAGGCTCAGACCACACCAGCATTCCACAGCAGAAAAGTGGACTTCAGATTTTATCAAGTCCAGCAATTGGGAACTAATGCAGAGAAGGGTGGTCATAAGTTTTGTAGGTCCATCAGAATGTCCAGGTCAAGGCAAAACTGGGTTACTCTGGTATTTCTTGAACATTACATGATATTGTTAGATTCTAGAAAATGGATTCCTTTGACAGACTCAGTTCCTGCATGATATCTGTGTGGTAATCTTGCTCCTGTCAGTAGATCTCTAAGGCTCAGGAAATAATTTTTGCTTTTTCTTTTGTTTTTTTTTCCTCATGTTTTACATTCTGCATCCATATTGACTTTTATTTCATTAAAAGTTATATAGGCAGTAAGGAATACAAATAGATGCAAAACTCCATTTATAGAGTAGTAATCAGATTCATCCTATGAGACATAGTTCATTTCCATTTCCCATTTCCATAGACAAGTATCATTTTCATTATTATTAATTTTCTATGACTTACAGAGTTGTGAAATAGCTCAAAGACCATGACAGGTACAGATAACCTAGAAGGGCACACTTAATAGACCAACTAATGATATTTTTTGCCCATTTCAAAATCTTTTATAATTCTTTGTTTTTATTTTCTATTGACATTCTTTCTCCTTTCAAGAAAAAAGATACCTAATCAGATATCCTATCAGACTAATATATAAGCATGTCTTGTTTTATTATTTTGAAGTCATGCAGGAATTATCCTCACCATATTTTTGTTCTGTCTCTTAAAAGTAACAACCCACTGTTGTCATTACTTTTTGTCAGATCTATTGGATTGCAGTTAATTTTTATTTTATTTATTTATTTTAAATTAATTTTTAAATTTACATATGACAGTGGAATGCATTACAATTCTTATTACACATATAGAGCACAACTTTTCATATCTCTGGTTGTATAAAAAGTATATTCACACCAATTCGTGTCTTCAAACAAGTACTGTGGATAATAATGTCCATCACATTCCACCATCATTTCTAACCCCATGCCTCCTCCCTTCCCCTTCCAACCCTCAGCCCTGTCTAGAGTTTGTCTATTCCTCCCATGCTCCCTCTCCATATCCCACTATGAATCAGCCTCCTTATATCAGAGAAAACATTCGGCATTTGGTTTTTTGGGATTGGCTAACTTCACTTAGCATTATCTTCTCTAACTCCATCCATTTACCTGCAAATGCCATGATTTTATTCTTTTTTATTGCTGAGTAATATTCTATTGTGTATATATGCCACTTTTTTATATATACATTCATCTATCAGCTTCCTTAAAAAGACTACTTTGGCACAAGAATTAAAACCAAGAATCAATAAATGGGATGAAATAAAACTAAAAAGTTTCTTAGCAAAAGAAACAATCTGTGAGGTGAATAGAGAGCCTATATCTTGGGAGTAAATCTTTACCTCTCACACATCAGATAGAGCACTAATCTCTAGGATATATAAAGAACTCAAAAAGCTAAGCACCAAAAAAACAAATAACCGAATCAATAAATGGGCCAAGGACCTGAACAGACACTTCTCAGAAGATGATATACAAACAATATATGAAAAAATGTTCATCATTGCTAGCAATTAGAGAAAAGCAAGTCAAAACTACTCTAAGATTTCATCTCACTCTAGTCAGAATGGCAGCTATTAAGAACACAAACAACAGTAAGTGTTGGTGAGGATGTGGGGAAAAGGCACACTCATACATTGCTGGTGGGACTGCAAAATAGTGCAGCCAATATGGAAAGCAGTATGGAGATTTCTTGGAAAATTGGAAATGGAAACTCCATTTGACCCAGCTATCCCTCTCCTCATTCTATGCCCAGAGGACTTAAAATCATGGCATTTGCAGGTAAATGGATGGAGTTAGAGAAGATAATGCTAAGTGAAGTTAGCATATTACATGGATTGAAGTTCTTAATG
This sequence comes from Urocitellus parryii, assembly GCF_045843805.1. Taxonomy (NCBI): domain Eukaryota; kingdom Metazoa; phylum Chordata; class Mammalia; order Rodentia; family Sciuridae; genus Urocitellus; species Urocitellus parryii. Next base: position 41,015,803 of record NC_135541.1, on the reverse strand, counting down.
TCAAATTCCTTAGGTATTTTGAAAAGTATATATATGCTTGCTTTCAGAAATTAAGGGATGGAGTTGGAAGTAGAGGTAGTAGTAAAGGGATTGGTTTCATTTTCCAGGAGGAACATTTAAAACTTTCATGAGCCATTTAAAACTAAAAACACCGCTGTAAAATCAAGAGTGAAGTTGCATAAAGGCAAAAGTGATGAAGAGAAGTGAGGACAGAGAGGGAAAAGTACTTTAAAATGTGTGTTTTAGTTTTAAATTCTAAAAACTCATGTAAATAAGTAGAGAATGATTTGAATAATTAATGAAACTCAATTTCACTCATCTCACAGTATCAACCCTTTTATGCATTTGCTCATCTGTCCTTTTCTGCCCCTCCCCCAGATGTATTTCAATGTAAATAGCAGACATCAGGGTATTTTATCCCTAATTATCTGGGAGGAACAAATAACTCTTTACTCTTCATAGTTCTTCCTTAGGACAAGTTTCCTGTAACAAAGGGCAGATCAACAAGAGAGAAACAGATGCAAGTTTATTAACATGTAGACTTCATGTACACATAAGTGATACCAGGGAAAGAGGATTTTGAATTCAGGCTTAAATAACATCTTCAGCTGAAACAGAGAGAGCATAGTGAGGGCCTTGCTATGGGGAGATGGACAGAAAAGCATGGTAAGCAAGTGTGGTAAGGTGTGTTGTGCAGGTTTAAGTCAGTATCTTTCCATTGTTTAGAGTCTCTAGTGATTTACGGAGTAATCTTTGTCTTCCTGGTACAGAGAAAGACATTTTCTTTATAGATGTAAATTTTTCTAACAAAAGGGTAACTTCTGCCATTTTCAGAGCTGCTTCTGTGTGTGTTGTTTCTTAAAATAAGTTCAAAATAATTATTGTGCTAAAGAGATATTTGGGATGTCATTTTCTGGACTGTTAGTCATATTTTGGGATGATATGTCCGGAACTTCATTGCAGGGGAACAAAATGTCTTCCTTCTACGCTTCTGGGTTTTTTTTTTTTTTGGCTACCCTAGTTATTAAATTCATGTAAAACAGTTTAGTAGGAGAAAAACCATATTTAATTATATACATATGCACAGGAGTCCCACAACAATATGAAATTCAAAGAAGAGTCAGATCATTAGAGCTTATATAGCATCCTGAGCTACAGAAAGGAATAAGATTGGGGCTTTTAGGGTGGGTTGGGATAGAAGTTCCAGGAGGGTAAAGGGAGGAAATGTATGGTGAATAAAAGTTGCCTTGTTATACAGATAGAAAGTCTCTCAAGTAATAAAGTTGAAGAATAGATGATTATCTGGGCATGGCATCAACCTCCAGTCTCTTCTCCTGTGCTGTGAGTTAATCTTCCCTGATTGATAAGATTACCCAAGAAGAAATTCGTAACAGTTGAGTTCCTTTAGGAGTATCTGTCTTTAGGCAGATGGGGGGGTTTAGAGAAAGCCTTGCTTTCCTTCTGTGTTCTCCAAATGTCCTTAGTTCAAAGTAATCAGCATACCTAAGTGCCATATTCAGGGTAGCATTTCCTGAACTTGTTCACTGTATACTTCAATATGCATTTCAGGAAGTAGTGTCCATATATTCTGGAAGTGTACCATTATCCTCTTACATGGGTTCAGCTTAACATGGCTGCAGCTAACTTGAGTTGTCATCTCCATGATTACTTTGGAGTAACCTTACTTAGTTTTCCTGCATTTACCAGGAAACTGCAAATAGACAAAAACATTAGTTATTCCAGCAAGGATGAAGTCGCTTTTGTCCTAACCAATATATATGACCTCTCTTTCTGACCCAAATTGAAGGGGTATAACTGGTCTCGCTGCCACATTTCTGACAGTAATTGCACTCTGGTCTAATGATACTTTGGGGCCCAATTCTCATATACTGAGGCTAGGTTGTTCTGTAACACCTGCTTAAGGAAATTCATAGTTTTTCCTTAAAATTAAACATCTGTTCATATTTAGATATTTAGATTTCTCTGTCTCAAAATAGAGTTTTATAGTGGGTTTGTTCAGATTGCAATCCATTATGGTACACATATTGCATTTTGTTCTCATGACCCTTCAGTCTCCTTGACTTTAGAACAGTACCCCTCACTTTGATCTTGCTTTTCAATATGTCATTGACTTGTTGAATAGATCTACCCCCACATTCTAGATTCTAGATTTATTTGATTGCTTCTTTGTGGTATTATCTAACTTGTTTCTCCACACACTTGTAACTTGAAGTCCAGTTGGGGCAAAAGCATTTTATAGGCAGTGTATTATGCTTCCCATTTCTTAATATCTGGCTACCCACATGCTCCAGAGTCCATCAGTGTGTTTTCCTGACTCTTCAATTGTGCATTAGGTTTTCCCCCTTATAGCTAACAAGAGATTGTGGAGTGATAATTTCGTACCCTACAATTATCCAGTTCTCAACCTGAGCTTTCCCGATTGAAAGCTTTTCTATTTGAAGAGGCTGACCTTAGTGTATGTATTTAGGAGGAGTCTATATAAAACAGTGAAGAAGGAAATTAGACCAGCCAAATCAACCCTCTGAAATAAGAATGTTAAAGGTATATTTTTCTCCTATTCAAGAGTAGATTAAACAGGTAGGTAAGAAAGGCTTAAAAATCAGAATGATAATAAGTTACAAGAGTTAGAAAAAATAGCTGAAAAGAAAAGAATGATAAAGGTAATTTTATCTAAAAAATTTATTGAACATTTCAGTGACCTTAACTAGTAGCACCAGAGGAACTCATCTAAACTAAATCCAGTAATAACATTGAAAAACAAAGCCTCAGAAATGCCCATTGTCTCCTCATAAGTTAAGCCTTAATAGTAGAAAAACATAAAAAAGGAAAAACCAAATGTCAGGTGTCGTTTCAAAATTTCACTGCTGGAGTGAGCAGAGGAGGTAGCAAGAGCTCCTACAGAAGCAGTGCCACCTGAAGCTGGCATGATAAGCCTGACTTGACTGCTTCAAAGTGACAGAACAAGAAAGAATGACTATACAAATGTAAGATACATTCCTTTTCGAAAATTGCAAAACTTGTGAATACAGCAGAGCTATAAAACTTTCAGTGGAGGCTATAAAAACCAGAATTGATGCCTCAGAACAAAGACTCATTGATTTGGAAGCTAGAGGAACATAGCACAACCGAATTAAAACACTCAAAGCCAAAAAATGCCCCCAAAATGAAAGAATATTGAAAGGCACCAGGAAATCTAAGTTGCATGCAACAATATGAGGGACAGATGCGTTCATTTTTTTACCGGTGTCTTCATTTCTTTGTGGCATCTATATCACTCACTTTCTGCTGTCGTCGTTTAGATACTATTTCTCAAGATGTGATTTTTAGAAGACTCCCAGAATATCACGCATGAGAACTGCTGACATGGCAAAACTTGAATATTTAAATTTATGAAGGATCCACTCTTCATTGAAACGATGGGCTCTTACTGGCTACCTAGGTAAAAAAACAGTCATACCAGAGTAAGAATGATTTTTAACCTTACTTCTCAGATTCTTGAAGAAGTATGAGTCTAGGGGAAAAGACAACCAAAAAAATACCAAAAAATTAATACACTTTGGTATGATATCTAGCCATACTGATATTCTTGTCTTTTAAGATGGAAGATCCTTCATAAATGTAACTCTAACAACATGTCAATGAAGTACTCATTAGCATCGGTGTTTTTTCCCCAGAATCTACTGATGATCAGGAACTAAATCAACTGCACAGTTTAGTTTCTATGATTATATCATTCTTAATTTTATATTATGCCCCTGTTAAAGAACCACAAAAAAAGTAAGGAATTTAAAAATCAGCTGTATAATATGTAAAATAAGGTGTAACTGACATAAGAAACAAAATGCTAAGTAAAAGGAGTAAATCAAATGCACACTTTTCACAAAATATTATATTTGTAATATAAAATGTTATGATTTAAAATTTCAGAACATATTATTAAGTTATTATAACAAAAGTGAAAGGTAAATGACCACATAAAAATTAAAACAATGTGAATGAAAGATGAGAGATAAATCAACAAACAACATGAGAATACCTTACGATAAACAAATTTTATAATGACGTTTTTCTGTTTTTATGGATTGCTGCCAAAGCTATATTTAGAAAGAATTTCATCAATTTAAATGTCTCTGTTAATTAAAGAAAAAGGGAAAAGATGTAGAGAATTATAAGTGCCTCAAATAAGGGAAATAGAATTAATAAAATTAAGCAGGAATCAAAGGACAGTAGTTGATTCTTTGGGAAATTTCGTTAAGGCAACAATCATTGGATCAGTTAGACAAGGAATAAAATGAAAATAGTATCTGGAGAAGAGAAAAATTAGCATACTATAAAGCTGAATTATTTGGGAGAGTAGTTTTAGTTAGATGATGTTAATTGATAGCTCAGGTTAAAATCAGTAATTAAAGTGTGTGCATATGTGTATGTGCATGAATTGCCAGAGTAATTGCAGCTAGAAGTAAAAACTATAGTAAAATAGAATGAACCTCTTCAAATTAATTTTGGAAAGCAGTTAGGTACAAATAAATCAAATGAAAAAAAAAACCCAATTATTATAAACCCATAGAGTTTTAACATGTGAAGAAAGAAAAGGGCATCTATCCCTGATGGTGATTTACTTTGGAGAATTTTTTTCACAAGTTGAAAGAACAATTACCCAGTGACTAATCCCAGCCTCAAGATATAAAAAGAGTTGTTATCGAGTATCTGATTCATCCTATGTCATTTCATTAGCATAAATGATTTTGTTTCTACAATTTGATAAATATACCTTTAAAAGAATTTTTTGGACTGGTTTCATTAATCATCAGATGGTAGAATACTAGGTTTCAACAATTATTTATCATAAGCAAGTAAGTTATCCTTAGATTCATGGGGGTCATCTTAAAAGTAAAACTATTGCCCCCCAGGAGGAAATGTAGGGTTCATCTTTGCTGATTCTCTTTCCTTCCTGTCTGCATCCTATCAAGGAGAAGAACATCTTTTGACTTCCTCTACAGTGCATTAGGAATCTGTCCTCCTCTTTCACCACTGCCACCACCCTGGTACAAGTCACCATCACCTTTCCCCAGTTACCACATGCACCCCCTATTTTAGTCTCCCTGTTCCATTTTCACCTCAATTCCTAAAACCCTGTTTTCAATAAATGTCCAGAATGATCTCTTTAATGTGATTTCCTTGCTTAAAACCTGCCAGAAGCTTCTTACTAACTTAGAATAGAAATTCAGACTCTATACTCAGTCTTCAAGTCACATAATTTGGCTACTGCCTTCCTCTCCTGTTTTATCACTTGTTGCCCCCCACCTCCAGGTTTTTCTTGGTTCCAGCCATTTTACATCAAGCTTGTTTCCTCTTAGAGCTCCTCTACTTGCCTATTTCTCTGCCTGGAACATCCTACTCTCAGTTCTTCACACAGGCGTGACCTCCTTGGAGGTTTTCTGTGATCCCTCAATGTCAAGTAGCCTCTCTTCCACACAGTTGTTCTTCATTTTTCTATACAACACACTTTTCATGCTCTTCATGCAAAATGATGTTGTTTACTTTTTTATTGTCTGTCTCTACCCTAGAATGTAAAGCCCCTGTTCATTGTTTCCTTAGTGCCTGTGACAGTTTCTGAGATGCCTAGTGAATATATAAATGAGTGCATGGTGGGTAATGATAGGAAAAATAAGCAATATAACAGTGGGCTAAAAATAGAAAAGTTGGCAGTGGAATTGAATAGCACTTCCACAGCTTTATAGAACATTAGCATCTAGGAAAATTAATAGTTGGTGATGGGGAAAAGAGGCTCATAGGAAGTTGAATTGTTTAAAAAAACTAGCAGGGGGTCAGGAGTCTTGGCTTTGTTTCTGACCTAGCCACTTAACTTTGAGAAAGGAAATCTAACCTTTGGTTTTCTTCATATTTAAAATCAGGGTAAGCAGTATCTTAAAGGAGTTGCTTTATGTACTTGTGTGGATGAGGTTCTACCTGCTTCTCTCCTTCATTGCCTGCCTCCTTTATAAGACACTTTATGGTAAGGATTATATACCAGGCCCAGGACTTAAACTGTGACTCATGTTGTAACATCAGTTTTGAAAACATGTGAACCATACCTGGCATGGTGCAAGGCACAAAATGAACGGTCAGTGTCCGTGCACTTAGCCTGTTCAACAAATTGGGCTGGAAAAAACTGGAAATCCATATGCAACAAAATGAAATTAAACCCCTGTCTCTCACCATGCACAAAACTCAAATCAGAGTGGAGGACTTAGGAATTAAACCAGAGACATTGAGTCTATTAGAAGAAAAAATAGGCCCAAATTTTCATCATGTCGGATTAGGCCCCAACTTCCTTAATAAGACTCCTATAGCAGAAGAATTAATATCAAGAATCAATAAATGGAATGGATTCAAACTAAAAAGCTGCTTCTAAGCAAAAGAAACAATCAGTGAGGTTGAATAGATATCCTACTAATTGGTAGCAAATTCTTACCACACACGTCAAATGGAGCAATAATCTCTAGAATATATAAAGAACTCAAAAATCTTAACACCTCCCCCCAAATCCAATCAATAAATGGGCCAAAGAACTGAACATACACTTCTCAGAAGAAGATATACAGTCAACAAATATGTGAAAAAATGTTCATCATTGCTAGCAATTAGAGAAATGCAAACCAAAACTACCCTAGGTTGGCTCATCTATATGCACTTCAGATCTTCCTCAGGACTCTCAGAACCATATATTCTTGCCATTAAAGCCCCTTCTTGCTTTCTCTTAGACTATAAATTCCTTAGAATGTTCTCCTTATGACACTTATGACAATGACTAGTGTTCTATATATGTTCTATATACATTTAGCATGTATTAAGTGCCTATTATGTGCAGTACATAGAGTTAAACAAGACAACAAAATAAAAAAAGTAGAAAATCATATTCTAGCAGTATGTTAGGAAAGTATTTGCTCACTTTTGAAGATATAAAGGTATATTTAATAAGGTGGATTTGAATTTATAAAAGTAAAAAGATGTCAGCATCCTAAAGCATAATAAAGCAAATAAAAATATTTTATCCAGATATCAGATAAAATTTTACGCTGCAAAATAGATGAAGCTTTTATAGAAATATATGTGGTGTATTATAGAATTTTGCCTTGATAATAGGAGGAGAGACACAGTTTACATATGAAGAAAACAATAGAAAATCTTTATGAAAGATAACATAGTTTTTCTAGCAATTAAAGAAACAGCTCAAACATGCCAAAGTACATTTATTCAGTAAAAGAATTTACTCATGAAGCATATCATGGTACAAGCAAGCGTTAGCACAAAAAAAAACATGTTGAGTGAAAGCATTAGATGGAAAACAGGTTCTGATCCCTGTTTTTTTACTTCCAAGATACTTAAAAAAACAGACTCTCATTTTTTTAAAAAAAGAAAAACAGTTTTAGGTTTTCAGCACAATTGAGAGGGAGGAATAGAGAATTAGCTGACTCCAGGTACAGATTCCCATACCATCAAAATCCTGCAGCCAAGTATCATGTATTTGTTACAATTGATGAACCTACACCATCCCATCGTTACCACACAAAGTCCATAATTCATATTAGTGTTCACTTTTGGTGGTGTATATTCTGTTTTGGCAAAGGTATGGCATGCATCTGCCATTAGAGTATTATACAGAATAGTTTCAATGCCTTAAAAAAATTGGTGCCTACTTATCCCTCCCAATGATTTTTTAATTTCTTTAGTTTTGCCTTTTCCAGACTGTCACATAACATTCTCTTTTATACTTATTAATAAGCATTTGAAGTTCCTCCGTGTCTTTTCATGACTTGATAGCGTATTTCTCTTCAGAGCCGAATAATATTCCATTGTCTGGATGTACCACAGTTTATTACTCATTTATCTACTAAAGGGCATCTTGGTTACTTCCAAATTTTGGCAAATAAAGCTATTACAAAGATTTCCAAGGCAACTTTTTGTTCCCTATCAGTCATTTAACTTCTCTTGGGAATAATTTTCTCATCTGTAAAATTTACCTGATGATTTCTGAGGATTCTGGTGTTTGAAATATGTGGTTATCTTGATAAGAATTTGAAATCTTATGTTATCCTGATTGTGACTAAACTCAATATCATTATATTGCTGATGTCATTATAAATTGATTAAGTTTTTCTGCTAGAAAGGAGTCTGGTCCTGTATTACAGAAATTATAATCTGTTCTTTGATCAGATAGTTCTATTTTTGAGAGTTTTGCTTCAAGTAAACCCAAGTAGAGGTTAAAATGTAAGATTTTTTATACAAAGTTTTTTGTTTGTTTGTTTGTTTGTTTGTTTCTTTTGGGTAATAGGGATTAAACATGGGGCACTCTACCACTGAGCTACATCTCCAGCCCTTCTGTTTATTTTTTATTTTTGAGACAGGGTCTTCCTAATCTACCCAGGTTAGCTTGAATTTGTGATCCTTCTGAGTTGCTGGGATTGTAGGCATATATCACCACTACCAGCTAACAAATATTTTTATAGTAGGGTAATTTATAAAAGCCAAATAAAACTGTGGGAACAATTCAGATGCCCAGTAGTAGAGAAATACAAAGTAAATTACAGACAGCAACCATGACTGTTCTGAATGATGTGTACCTACTACTTTACTCAGTGTGGTGGTCTAATTATTTTTAATATATGAAAAGACTGAATAAGAGAATTTAACAGTATTTACTAAATATAGAAAGATAATGGAGATGGCATCCTCTTCTGTTCTCTGTGCATTGCTTCATTGCTAAATGCTGTGCCAGCTGTTGCTGTGCTGGACTCCATACTTTCCCCTTTTAATGATGCCAGCATGGGGCTTAGACAAGTGGTATAGCAGATAAACTTCTCACTTGGAAAAGAAAGTCGCTAATAGTTGTGAAGGGTGCCTATATGTTTCAGTTCAGCCAAGAAATTCTTGGCTTATGCCTAAAAATCTCAGTATCATCTCTTGCACCCTTAAAAGTATACCTGTTTGGACGGTAGCTCACCCTGAGGGTCTGGCTTTCTCAATTGTATAGTAGGGAAACCTTTTCTTGTTATTTAAATTAAGTTTACTTTGACAAACAGTTAATGCTCAATAGAGGTAATATCTTAAATCTATTGTATTGTGAGATTCAAAGGGAAGTAAGACAAAGCCTCTGCCAGCAAAGAGCTTCACATTTTATTTACTTATTTATTAGTTCTAATCAGTTATTCATGACAGTAGAAAGCTCTTTAATTCATTGTATACAAATGGAGCACAATTTTTCACTTCTCTGGTTGTATATGAAATAGTGTCCCACCATTTGTGCATACCTCTTTAGTTTACTTTGGTAAAAAATAGCCTCATCTATCAGATGTGCTCCTATCCCTGGTTCCTGCCTTAGCCCCATCAACCAAAGAGGACTCCTTTCTGACTTTTCTCTGACTACATGCCACTTGCCTCTACCCTACATTCCTGTGAGGTTTAAGGGGATATTCCTGTCTAAGAACCTGGGTGCCATTAGTCTGGGTACCTTACCCAAACATGGTTGAATCTGCTTCCAGGACCTTTGTGGACCTATTCCTTTGAATACGTGTGCACATAGGCCCTTACAAGCCTGATGGAATGGGATGGGATGGGATGGAAAGGGAGGGGAGGGAAGGGGAGGGGAGGGGAGCAGAGGGGAACAGACAGCAGTCTAGTAGAAGAAACTAGAGTAGACTCTCCCTCATCCTTACACATCCTGAAATTCAAGAATTTGTACCTGGATATACAGGTAATTTTGAGTGATATTCATTGAAGTAGGAGAATAGAACATACTTTATATAAAAGTTTATTATCTTGAATTATAGCTTGTAGATACTTACACACATGGTAACCAGGCCTCCATTTGCAGTCTTGCCCTTGACCCTGCAAATATTAGAGGCAGGCCTATTCACAGTACAATGTAAAGGATGTACCTGTGAGAGCCCATACAATCTTATTCTGTCCTTTAACCTGTGCTGTGCTGGTTCACCAGCTTTCCACACTTCCATCTCCCTTGCATTCCTTGCTGTTCATTCCTTTGTGAAATGCTTTTCCCCAAGATTACCATGTGGTCTCTTAAGTCTTTTAGGTCTTCTCCTCCCTGCCTAGAGTCATTTTTTACTAGTAAGATCTTGTCTGTCCAGGCTTTCTAAAAATTTACCACTCCCCCAAATACTTACTATCCCCCTTTCTGTCTTTTTTACTTGCCTTAGTACTCATCACTATCAAAAAGTCAGAAGTTGGGGCTGGGAATGTGGCTCAGTGGTAGAATGCTTGCCTAGCACGGGTGGGGCCCGGGTTCGAAACTCAGCACCACATAAAAATAAAGATATTGTGTTGTGTCCATTTATACCTAAAAAAATAAATATTAAAAAACAGTCAGAAGTGCTGAAAAAAAAATACTGAACCAACTTTTCTACTTAAATGTCCTTTTTTTAAAACCGCTTAAATATTAAAACTTTTTTTCATACAAATATTTTAATTTTAAGGTCTTCAAGTTATTCATGTGCCTTCTTTAGAGTTAAGTCAATAGTTAAGGGTAATTACTTGAAGCAGCAGTTCCCCCATCCTGCCCTCGGCTTTGGGTTAATTACTTTCAAATTGCATAATTTTTAAAATTTCCCACTATATCTCAATAGCATGCTTATGTTGCGACTTCCTAACTTTTCAGTTTTAGGCCTTTTATTTGCTTTCCACTAAACAGTACCAGACATAAGCTCCCTTTTACCACTATCATACCTGTGCATGCACACACATGTATTCAGCTCTTTTCTTCCCCATAAATCTTAATCATTTAATGAAAATTGTGAGTTTAGTTAGACCAAGATTTGGCGTTTTATTTCTATTTTTTATTTGGTACTGGGGCTGAACCCAGTGACACTCTACCACTGAGCTAAATCCCTAGGCCTTTTTTTTTTTTTCAGTTTGAGATAGGGTCTTGCTAAGTTCCAAATGTTGTCCTGGAACTTGCAACCACCCTGTAGTTGTAGCTGAGCCACATAATGCACTGTGATGACTTTTCCTTCCCCAACAGCATTTTATTTTTCCTACACTTTATAATTGTCCTGATTTTGATTTTGTTTCCTTTTCTGTTATTTGCATGAATTTCATCCCATGCTGTCCAAGTGTGTCTTTTTTCAGTATGTTCAGACATGTATTTTCTACACTTTTCCTTTTATTAAAAAAAATACTTTCAAGAGTTTTCAGATTATTGTTAATATGAATGGTTGTTCTCAGGGTCTGCTTGAGTTTGACTGAAACTATAGAGATATCTCTAAGATTTATTTATCCTTTACAGAGCGTTTGGGCAGTTGTTGTAGATACAATTGCTGTTGTTTAAAAAATACTATTTGAGCAAATGATGGTAAGTAGGTACTTACCATGAATTTATCTGTGTTTTATCTTTTATATGTTTTAATTAAGATGACTTTTATTCTAAAATACAGAACGCATTATATTTGATTTGCATAAAATATATCAAGAATTGCACTGTATTCTTTCTTTATAGGCTCTCAAAATTCGAGAGATCTGTAATTGCCCACCGCTTTCTGGACCAGACCCTCGATTGCTATTCAAACTCAGCATGAAGCATTTTCTTGAAGAATCAGAAAAAGAGGACCTAAATATCACTGTTAAGAAACAGAAAATGGATACTCTTCCAATCCAAAAACAGGAGCAAATACCATTAACATATATAGTTGAGAAAAGAACTGGCAGTTGAATTAAAATTTATGAGACTAAGGACATGTGAAGAATACAGCAATCCTTATTTTTGTGCTATTTTTTAAGAAATGATGTTCAAAATGAAAAAAAAAATATCCAGGGTCAAATCATGTATATTACAGATATTATCTAAATTCATCTATGAGGTATTTATTTTTCATAAAATAATGATGTATTTTAAAATATCTTTAAGGAGAAAAGTGTCACAGAATAAATTTATATTACACGTCTTGCTTTCTTATACTTGCCTTTGATTTGAAAGTCAGACCCCTAGAGGATAAGAAATCTGAATGTGTAATAGTTGTTATAGGATTTCAGCCTAAACTGGATTCCAAAGTCTGGATGATCATGATGAACTGGGAATTGGACGTCTGAAGGTATCTGTTTGCAGGAAATGGTTTGCATTGGTGGGGAAAGTGGAGATTATTGGACATGAGGACCTTGGGATAAAAAATTTCCTGGTCTTCACCTATGAATGGGATGAAAGGGAAACAGTCACAGGCTGATGCTGAAGAAGCCCTTTTAGTAGAGAAGCACAAGAAGTGCTGGTTTTGGTCTAGGCAAAGTAGAAACAACAAAGGGAGGAAGGAAGGTTCATTTTCATGTTGTCACAGCATATTTGGTAAAGTCATGTTATTTTGGGTTCTCAGCAGTATTACAGTTTGGAAATCTCTGGGGTTCTCAGAGAAGACAGCCACTCTGTTCTCATTGAGGATACCACTAGGAGAAGGAATGAGATGCTGTCCCCATGTTCATCTCCTGCCTACCAGACATCAACAACAGTGCTGGAGGAGGAAGATGAGAAAAGAAGCACAAATCCCCAGTGATGCTCAGAAATTATGGCATTATATACATTTGGGAGAAAATTTTCAAATATGAGTTTTACTTATATAGTATTATTTGTGCTCCAAAACTGGTAAAGACTAACACTGTTCCAGTTATATTCCTAGGACAGATATTTTCCTTAAAACATATTTTATTGAATAAATAATTTTTTTGAGAAGGGAAAAGGAAAGTAACTATTTTTTTTTAGCATCTACTATGAGTTGGACCCTATATTCATTTATTCTACCACCTTGTGAAGGTTTTATTTTCATGTTACAATAATAGGCTTGAAGAGGTTAAAAAAATGTAAGAAGACCAAAGCTATATCTGACTTCCAATGTAAGAAGAGCAAAGGTATATCTGACTACCAATCTATTTCCCACAACTCTTAGGTATCTTAAGACTAAGCTATCAAAAGATTAGAAAAAAATTCTAGTTTTTTGGTTTCTTCATGTGTGGCTTCAATATAGGTAAACATCTTTATGCCTCATAAAACCTGAGATCACTTACCTTGTCTGCAGGATGATGTTTCAGGTCTTCCTTTTAGACCCATCTATCAAAATCTGCAGTGGTGAGGCAGCATAGGAAAGTGGGGCCCCTCCCTGCATGTGAGAGCCTGTGGAGTCTCATTTAGGATGTGTTTTAATACTGTACAATTTGCTTTGGCAAATTATTTGTTAATTGTTAAGAAGACAAGTTCAGAGCCTATTTTTTCTTTTCCAGGGTTTATTATTTATTGCTCAGAAAGTATTTCTTGATCTGCACACAAGGCAACACTTGTAAGGGAGAGATTCACAGTGCCTGTTCTCCATACTGTCATTCTTCACTCTACTGGTGACTGGGTTTTGTAAGAGGTACTCCATAACATGTAAAGACGTTTGGAGAATGTCACCCAGAGGTAAACAGTAAAACACAGTGTTTGATTTCCCTGCAGATTTCCTAAGAAAATAGTGTAGTGGAGACCCTCTTCTATTTTTCCTTCCACCCCATTGTCACATCTGATTGTGTTGTTCAGACTTTCTAGAAAACATATACCAGTTGACATCATGTCAAAGAAAAAAAAAAAGCAAAGATAATAGAGATAATATCTTTATAGTGCATATGAAAAAAATATTTTTTAACCCATGGAATCAAATATAAAAGAAATACTACAGTTTGGTCCAAGGTTTTAGGAACAAATAGCAATTAGAATGTAAGATATATGTGTGGTGTGTGTGTGGGTGGGTGTCTGTGTATTTGAAGTATCTTATTAAAACAACCTCTATATGTTTCAGCATTTAGTTGTAGAATTTTTCTTGTTGCTGTCTGCACTATGCCTGTGCCTGTAAGATTTAGATGTTGGCTGTTTAGCTCAATCATTAGGGGTATGAGGCCAGTAAAGGCACAGACTTCATCTAATCTCTTTTACAATGCAGATAGTTGTGAAACTGTAGCTCTAAAACTAAAAGAGAATGTGTGTATTATTGGTATATATTTAATACCTTATAGTCATGGCACATTATGGGCATACAATTAATATTTTATTATTACTGTATACTCAACATCAATCATCTGGTCAAAGGATAAGAGAATGAAAAAGAAAAACAGTCACATTTTGTGAAACTTTGCCTCTTGTGAGCTAGCTTTGGGACCCTAGCCAAATCACAGAAACTTTGTAATCCCCATGTCTTCATTTATTGTCCTCAGAGGTTTGATGCAATGATTAGGTGAAATGAAGTACTTAAAGCAGCATAAAGCCTAGAGCTTCAAACATAACCATTTTTTTTTTTAGAAAAATCAAATGCTTGCTTTGTACCATGTGCCTTTGAACCTCAATCCTGTAAATGATAGATATTATAATGTCCCCTTTGGAGATCAGGAAACTGAAGTTTAGAGGGGCAGTGAAGTTTGCCCACGGCTAAGCTATGAAAAGATGAGGAAGAAACTTTACTCGTAAGAACAGAAAAATAACTCAAACTGAGTCAAGAAAATTTATTGCCTCACCTAATGGAAAGCCCCAGAAGTGAACTACCTTTTGGCATAGTTTAATCCAGAGGATCATGATGTAAGCAAAGCAATTGATCTTTTTCTTTGTGATTTTTCTCAACTGTGGCTTCATTCTTCCCTGATGTTATCAAGGTGGCTATCAGCATTTTTGTGATTACATGCTTCATTCATACCCAAGTGGAAAGAACAACTCAGCCTACAACTATTGCAACAGAGCCTTCAACACTCTTAACTGTATCCCTGAAGCAATCGCCATGGCAAGGGACAGGACCATCCTGATTGGCCTGGACCCTTCCGGATCCAGCCCTGGAATTGAGGAGGGGCACTATCAACACCACCAAACAAAATGTGAGATGGGACGTGCAACCACAGGGCCCAGTGAAGAAGTGGCAGGACTAGAATTGAAACCTGTTAGGTTTATCCTTCTTCAGCAGGCAAAGAAACAGAGTAATTCCTTAAAATGAAATGATATTTAATCTCAGCAAAAAGAACCTAAGTTTTATCTTGCTTTGATAGTAAATTTGATAGTTTATTTGCTTTACCACACAAGGATTTTTTTTTTTACCTGCACTGTATCCTCAAAACTAACCTACAATATTGGAAGGAAAAATGATATTATTTACTCATAAGGGAGAAACTAAGCTTGAAGGAATTAGGCAAATTATCTAAGCATATATTTCAAGTAAATGGCTAAACTGGGATTGGAAATAAAGGACTCACTGATTTGTAATCCAGTGTTCTTTCTGCAATACCACTCTCTTTGGAGAAGCAGGTATCACTTCCATTTTTTCTCTGTAAACTGAAGCTCAAAGATATTAAGCAGTGTGTCCTGTACTGCTTGACTCTCAATGAAGAACTGAACTGCAAATCTCATCTTTTGACTCTGAAGTCTGTGTTTTTCTTTCATTTTCTGCCACTTCAGCTGGAAAATCTTATAAATGTATGGAAACTGTGTTTCCCTTCACCCCTCACTAGTAAACAGCAGGACCAGTACCTTTTATCCCCTACTTAAAACCATATTAATACTATTATGACAGAAGGTAAAAATACCCATTTTAAGCATATCCATACATGTGAAGGGTAAAAGTCCTATTCTTTTAGGGCCTAGAGTTTTGTAATCTGTGGTGAGAAATACCTCATTCATTTCTGGGAAGAAAATCTCAATATTCCACTTGTTTTTGCACAGAAGCAAATTGAATTTAATTTTTTTCATAATTATTCCCCTTTGATGTTGTAAAAGAATCAAGTGCAACATACCGGGTCTTACTAATCTTATTTTTTTCTTTGGGAAACAGGGATGGTAACATTTACCCTGCCTAGTTTTCAGGCTTATTCAGGGTTTTAAATACAGTAACAGGTGTATTCTTCAAACAGCATCCAAAGCGCTGTACTCACACGGATTTTTACATGCTGGCATTATTAGCAAGGGCATTTCCAGAAAGATGGCCATTTACCTGGCCTATTACAGCTTAGAACTGATGATGTGCCCTGGTCTGGATAATGCTTCTGATTTCCATTGTTGTGGCTTGGATATGAAATGCCCCCACCCCACCCCCGCCAAATTCATGTGTTGAAGGCTTCGTTTCCAATGCAGTGTTCAGCAGTGGGGCCTTAAGAAGTGATTGGATCATGAGGGCTCTGATGTCATCAGTGGATTAATCCATTGATGTATCAAAGTTCAACAGGTTATTGGGAAGTGGTGGAACTTTATTAGATGGGGCCTTGTTGGAGAAAGTCACTGGGAGTATCCCCTTGGAGGGCATATTTTGTCCTCAGTCCCTACCTCTTGCTTTCTGCTTCCTGACCACCATAGGTGAGCAGCCTTGCTTCACCATGCACGTCCCACCATGATGTTCTGCTTCACCCCAAACAGTGGAGCCAAGTGACCAGGGACTGAAAACTCTGAAACTGTGAGCCAAAAGAAATCTTTCCTCCTCTAAGTTGATTTTCTCAAGTATTTTGTCATAGTGACAGAAAGCTAACTAAAACATTCACCTGTTTCTATATCCTGATGTTTAACTATAGAGAAATGAGGCCAGCCTTTTCCTAGAATCACCATTCCATTCTCCATATGATAGGCTGGGAGAATAGGAACTAATATTTGTTGATCCCTACTAAAGACAAGATCCTACAAACTTTCTCTCCTTATAATCCTCACAGCAATCCTGTAAAGGCTGGCTGATTCTCCCAATTTATAACTAAAAAAAAAATGGGGTTACATAGGACTGTGGTGCTTGACCAGAGATACAAAGATAATCCAGGTCTATGAGACTCAAAAGGTTCAACTGTCGTACATGCTTTTACACACAAATGAAAACAATTGACAGGGAAACATTTATTTGGGGTCCTTGCTTTGTTCTGTAGGAATAGCTTTTCTCCTGCTTCACAATCCCTGACACTTTCCAGTATCTTATTTCTCAATAGCAACTCTGCTTGCCATGAACCAATCACCTAACCGAAAGCTAGTCTTGACATGTTACTGTACATTAGTGCTAAGTGAATTCAAGCCAAAAGATTGAAAGCTTTAATGAATGGAGATATGAACAAATTAGTGCAAATAAGCAAGCAATTGTTGTTTCTTAAATGTTTGAAGTAGCTTTTGGGTGAACTTTACTAACATAGCAAAGGGAAAGTCTCACCCATGTACCCAGTGGCATTTTTATATCACCTCTTCCCATCTATGGCAGGATATAAAAAAGCCTCACCAGTTCTGCACTCTTTAGTCATTCGCCAATCCTACTATCTACTTTATTTTTCTTCAGAGTTCCTATAACCCTCATTTGACATTTATGGCTACCCAGAATCTTTCAGGCCATCAGCTTTGGCCTGAACTAATCTCAATGTACTAGTTCCTCCTCTCGGGGAATTAGTTTAGGAAATAGCTGGGGATTTGAGTTCAGAAGTTGTAGATTCATATTCTGTCTTCCTTACTGGCTGTGGGATCTGACAAGTCACTCTGCCTCTCAGCTCAATTTGTTCTTGCCATTTGATGTGAAGACAGGAAGAGTCCTATGACTGTCCCTGCTTCATTATACTGCAAGCCTGTCCTTGGCTACTGGCCCAAGAGTACCTTCAGGTCAGGAGCTCTGTTATTTTCCTCTATTTTTGTGTCCACAGTCCAAAGCACTGCTCAATACATGCTTCTTAAATCAATATAAAGAATAATAACTTTTATTGCCTTTTAATGTTGTGCCATTGAATTCTTCACAGTGGAGTTTCAGTGGTTCTACTAGACAGGCAGATTCCTTTCCAGGTTTGCCCCTAAGAGCTCAGCCTCTGCAGTCATCCAGACCTGGGTCTGAGGCTGGCTGATTCTAGGTGGGTTACCTCACTCTCTAAGACTCTTGTTTTCTGCCTAGAAAATGAAGATATCCACAATGGGTGCTTTGCAGGGTTATTGGGAGGACCCTGTGTGTGTCCAGGGCTCAGCACACTCTCCAGGGTATAAGAAGTATTGTCAGGATACATTAGAGTTGGTTAGTATTCAGAGTTAGTGTCAGGACTGCTTGAGGAGCCACACCCATGTCTCCTGGCCTCGAGATCACCTGCCTCTGCTGGGGGTGCTTGCTTTTCTCCCTAGAGGTTCCTTTGGCACCACAGGATGTCGCTTAACCAGCAGGGTCGGCTGGACATGCAGGAATTCACGCCCAAGCCCATCCCTCTGTTAGTGAGGTTGAGTCATTGGACACAGGCCTCAGCATCCACATCTTCTTGAGATGATTCTGTGGTATGTCCCACACAGTTTGACAGAGGGGACCCTGTGGGACTGAACCTCCTGGGGTCTAGAACTTTCACACATTGGCTTTTCTCTCTTTCCTGACTTAATTTCAGCCCCTCACAAGTGCTTGCTAAGATTATTTCCAATTAAACTAACTGAAGGCCACCTGCCCTTCCCTCATGCTTATCTCAGGGCATTTTTAGGGAAGCCCAAACTGTGAGATTAGCTATCAAACATTATTATTAAATCCCCCAACAACCCCACTTAATAGGTAGAGAAATTGAAATTCAGAGAGGTGAAGTCATTGACTGCTGGGTTACACAACAGTTCTGAGACTCCTGAACTCCTGGAATTGTTCTGAGGACATAAGAGTCTATTCTCAGGCAGAAGTGGGTTTTGTAAATGTACTGTTATGCACATGTTGCTTTCTATCTCTTCATAGTGCAACCTCTTCAAATGAGGATGACACGGAAGGTGGTTCTGTGATGTCCAGAGTGGCCATAAACATGCTCAAGTACAATAGCTACTCAGTCCATTTTCAGGCCACACAGTTTGTCCCTGGAGCAGCCTCACAGTTTGAGCTTATAATCCATGATTCATAGGCTCTGGATCCAGAGTGACCCTAATAGCCGCCATGAAGTGAGAGCTTTGACTTGAAAATCATAGTCCAGGCAGAAAGTGATATATGCACACACGTGACAGCTTGTCCTGTAGCAGAAAAAGTTTATTTAACAGCCAGAACAGATTGCAGATAACACTCAGTGGCCTCATCCAGAACACAGAAATCTGTCGGAGTGGAGATGCAGGCAGGAAAGACAGACCAGGCTTCGGGAAACCTGTCCAGCAGTGCTCAGACTCACTCTGCAGAGAGCCCTTGAGTCAGATTGTTCTGGAGATGGGGTCACTGGGGCTCAGTAGGATCAAGTCACTAACAATACAAACAAACAGTAAGGAGAGCAATAATAACAGCCGCCACTCATTACTGAGACCTCCTACAAACCAAGACCTAAAAGCACTTGACACGCAGTAGCTGGTTTGACTCCTGCAGCAATTCTGTGAGACAGATATGATTGTCCCACTTTAGGAATGAGGACACTGGAGCCCAGAGTGCCTCAGTGTCTTATTCTAGTCAGTGTGAGGAGGTAGTGGGTTTAGGCTTCTAGGTCCCTGGCATAGGGTAAGTGATCGTTGCTTGCTACTGTTCTTTTTCTCTCACCTAATAGCTTACACTCTACCTTACTTCCAAAGCTGCTTTACAAAAGGAAGTTTGGGGCCAAAGCCTGAGAGGACATTCAGTTCTTGGCAGATCACTAAGAGATTCTTTTCATAAGACAGAGAATGTCAAGAGACGAATTTAAGATGGCATTTTCAACCAAGTCTGTTTTGTACTCCAGGTAACATGAAGTAACAATCAGCCATCACCACAGTGGTCTCTGTGGTCTCTCTCCTGGAACCGTTTCATACATCCCAGCAGAACTGGGGAGCCTTCCTCACCCCAGTCTCAGTGACATAAGAAGGACAGTTAGAGCTTCCATGGTCAAGCTCAAAGGCCACAACTGGACACTGGCTCTTCCTCAAAGGGAACTGCTTCTCCCTCTTTTTACCTATGTTGAAAGTTTCAGTGTGAGACTTATGAAAAGTGGTCATGACAACCATGAAGCTAAACTAAAAATAATATGTCAGGGCCAATAGAAGGTGACCACTTCTTAGATAAGAGGCTGTGGTAAAGACAGATAACACTAAAGAATACTCTCCTCCTAGTTGGGACCAAAGCTAATGGCCACACGAGTTGAACACTGCCGACTTGCAGAGTGCCATTCACCTGAACCGTGATGTGTGTCCCAGTTCATAGTTA
Source organism: Urocitellus parryii (assembly GCF_045843805.1). Lineage (NCBI taxonomy): Eukaryota > Metazoa > Chordata > Mammalia > Rodentia > Sciuridae > Urocitellus > Urocitellus parryii. The sequence goes on along the minus strand of NC_135541.1, from coordinate 40,995,671 downwards.
TGTGGCAAGACAGCCCAGCCTTGGGTGCCTTTTTCTTTTCTGTTAGGAGCATGTTAATCAAGACCATTGCTGAGGATGAACAGGGATTCTAGGTGGGAATTCTGGTTGCTTTCATTAACATTTTTAAATAACAGTAAGTCATAGTAATAGTTAACAATTATGGAACAAATTGCCAGGGATAGGGTAAGTGATCGTTGCTAAACATATAGTCCAATTCTATACACTAAAATGTGACTGTTGCCCAGCCAACAATCACTCTTGCTCTTCCTTTCCAGCAAACATTATTTTGCTTTGTGGTGGTGTGCCCTGCCCAAGAGAATAGATCATGACCATCTCCGTCTATCATGGCAATGCTCCTCACCAGCCAGTGACTAAAAAGGCATGTGACCAGATATGACCAATGATAAATCAAACAAAGCAAATGTTTTCCAGGGAAAATGTTTCTTTGGAAAAGAGAGAAGTCATGGAAAGGATTTTTTTTTTTTGTACCAGGGGTTGAACTCAGGGGCACTCAGACCACTGAGCCACATCCCCAGCCCTATTTTGTATTTTATTTGAGACAGGGTCTCACTGATTTGCTTAGTGCCTCGCAATTGCTAAGGCCGGCTTTGAAATTGCGATTCTCCTGTCTCAGCCTCCCAAGCCAGGATGTTTTAGTTTGGGGTCGAAACCTATTGTTATTGTACTTTGTTTTCTATCCCTGCTTTGCAAGGATTGTGTCAAGCTATGAGGGTCTCCAGCATTCTGGAGGTACTACCCCAGAACCCCAATATCCTGGAGTTGCTGGGCTAAGTGCATTGGCACTTCCTCCATTTAAACATTTTGTGAAGTGAGATATTAAGTGTCTTTATTATTTATGCCACTATTAGGTGGTTATTCTCTTATGGGTGCCAAGAAATATTTCTACTGACACAATATTGGTTCCACTTTACAAATGAGAACTTAAGAAAGTTAGGTCACTTTCCATATGTCAGACAGCTAGTAAGTGGGTAGGCTTCAAACCAGGTCTGCCTGAGCCTGATTTTCCTGCCCCTATTCTGCCAGAGGCCAAGTCTGGGGTCCAGGGGAATTGTATTTCAAGGACAATATGCTGGTCCAATCAAATAAGAAGGGCTTGCAACAGTGGACAGTATGGCAGAGTAAGGAGCTCTCCGTCACTGCAACAGGACTGTTCAAGCAGATGAGGCAGTCATGTAGGTGGAGGTGACAATGACCACAAATGAGAGGCAAATGTTCCATGCATGTTTCCTGGAGTAAAACCAAAAGGGCCCAGAGAATAGGTGAGAAAGAAGTTGCAGTGTTAGTGAAGCAGGTTTTCAGTTTGATGTCATAACTGTATTTCAAACATCTGTGCTCAAGGAAATGGGTCTGATGACTGTGTTTCTGGACCAGGGAGGGCAATAAGGATTGGGTCCAGGGCTTCCATGGAAGTCCTAGCTCTGCTACCTTTAGACTGTTAACCTCAGCTTTCTCTTTTGTCAAATATAAAGTGGCCTCAGGGTACTTCATGGGGTCACTGAGAAGATCATATGAGATGATCATATGAGAAGATGGTCCATTTCCAAAAGTACTTAGTGAAGATCTACTATGTACCTAGCCCTCTGATAAGTCCTGATGTCTGCGTAAGCTGACAAAAGTTTCTCAAACTTAAAATAGTAAATATTATTCTTTGTTTTTAAAAATTGTTCAAGTCTTCTCTCTCCTACCCACCAAGGAAACAACAACAACAACAACAAAAAGAACCCCATCCATCTATTTTGAAATAAATTGAGCTCTTATCTAGGAAAATAGAAGAAATGGCTCCAACGGACAGAGTTTCCAGCAAGACAAATCCCCCAATGGCCTCTCTCTGCCACCGCTCAATAATGGTGTTTGCTATAAATCAGAGAGCTTCTTTATCAAGTGCCTGGGAAGCGCTTGGGACCGATTTAGCCCTAGAGTGAGATTAATCACAAATGCTGCTTTAGAAAGAGTGATGGGTGTGAATAAGAAGGTTTGGTGGAGATCACTCTGATTCATCCCAGTTGCTATAGCTGGAGTTTGCAGAACTAAGGCTGTATGTTTTTAAACATTTCTCAGTTTGAGAAAAATTATTGCATTCAAGGATAGATTTCTTGATTTTTTACAATGGGCTGATAGGATGAGGAAGAAATTTCTTTTTTTCCAAGCACCTACTATGTGTGTCAGGTACAGTGCTTACCTTATCTCTAATCAGTCCCCAGAACAACTCTTGAAATAGATCTGGTTATTCTCATTATGCATGTGAAAAAAATGAGAACCGTGGTAGTGGAATGTCTTGTACAAGGTTATGCAATGGCCAAGTGGCTGCAATAAGAATGAAGTGCAGGTCTGTGAGACTTCAAAGCTTTACCTTGAAGCCTGCTAGAGCTTTGATTGTATATCCCTGGCAGCAGAGCTCAATGGATATCAAGAAATAAATGGAAGTGGCTTACTGTGACTGCCAGCCTCAGCAATGATGCCCGAGATGGTCCTTTAGGACCCAGCTTTAATGACACCATACTCTGATGACCTTCGTCAACACCTCATTTTTTTTTTAAGATAGAGGATGAATGAACAAAAGTCCCCCAGAAAAACATCCTCTCTGCTCATGCACAATTGCAACCCTGGAGGGCACTCTTCAAGAAAACCTGCTGTGGGAACATGGTTGATGAATGCTGCAGCTGCTACACCTTTAGGTCTATCACGATGCTTCACCTGCATATAGGGGTGTCACAGTGGGCCATTCTTGCCAACGCAGGACACCTCCAATGGACAACCTTTTCTCAGGGGATCATTGTCAGCCTGGCGAGATCTTCTTAGAACTTCACTACAGTGAAGCTCTCCTCCTCCATCCCCTTTCCTTCCCACTCTCCTTTCACTCCTATCAGATCCACGTCTTACCCTGCTTCCTCCTTTATTATTCATAAGGGGTTCTCCAATAAATCTCTTGCACCTCTAATTCCATCTTGACGTATGCTTCTTGGAAGATGCTAATGGACATATATGTTTTCCCAAAACAAATATCTGTAATTAAGAAAATAGATTAATAGTATGATGTGTGCCATGCAACTGATTACTATAGAGCAGTGAAAATGAGTGAATGAGAGGTACAGGTATCAACATGGATATATCTCAGAAACATTTTGCTGAGCAAATCCAAAAATATTGCAGAGTGGTATATACAGTATGCAACATTTATATAAAATTTTAAACAAGTCAAACAATGTAATATATCATTCGTAGTCACATACATGTACAATTAAAGTATGAAAACACACTGGGGAATGATAAACACCTGAATCAGAAGAGAGATTACCACTGGGAAGAGAAAGAAGAAAGAACACAAATGCATTTTGTATTTTAAGCTCTGTGGTTGGTATGGTTGTTCATTGTACCTGTGCTTTTTAAAATGCCTAACGTATTTCATAATAAAAAATTAAAACATATTAAGTAGATCATACACAATGAATTGCCTCAAGTGAAAATAATAAAATGATTAGAATTAGCTATGTTTTGAGAATTTGGGATACATGTTGTCACATGCCAACATGCCAGCAGTCGAGTCTCAGTCTATTGTGGCTTTATTGCACTGAGTAGCAATTACTTATTTTTACACGTGTTTCTATTCTGTTTCTCTCTCCAACCCTCACTGGACCACCAGCTATAAGAAAGAAGACTCTCACCTCCTTATTTCTGAATCCCCAGTGGCCATGACAGCAGCAGGAGAGCAATATGTGTTTATTATGTCTTTAATAATCAGGAGATGAGAACGTGAGGCCCTGGGAAGAAAGATGGCAGGTAGTGCAGATGGCAGAGCATAAGTATTTTTTCAATATAGTCAGAAAGGCAGAGGCTCTGTCTTTGTGAGTGTAGCTACATTTGAGTGATAGGTCTGCAATGAGGTGGCTGAGGGGCCAGGTTAGAGGGTGTGACAAATTTGAGCTCTTATTACTGTGCTAGTCACTTTGTTATACATGACACGTAACTGGGAGAGTGAGGCACTATGGCCTCTACCGATAAGGAAACTGATGCTCAGCAAATTTGAGAATAGGGCCACCTGCCAGATTATCAGAGCTAGACTCATACCAAAGCCTCTCTAGTCCTAGTTGCTCACTGGGAGGCACTGTATCCAGGTACTGTGTCTGCATGACAAGGCAGGTGGTGGGTCTGCTGTGAGGCCACACCTTCCTTATCAATGTGTTTGTTTATTCAATGCCTCCTACATTTTCAGGGACTGTTGCACCAGGCACTAGAGTATGGTGATAAACAGCACAGGCTGAGATCCATCCTCAGGGAGCCCCCAGCTAGCAGGAGGTGCAGGTTCAGTGTGGTAAGGTCTGTGATATGTGAAGGTCAGGGCCTGTGGGTAGCCCAAAAGGGTAGAGCATCTCCCCAATTGGGCTTGAAGGAAATGATCTCCAGATGAGATAGAGTAAGTGCAGAGGAAGGGGAGAGAGGAGGGTGTTCAAGAAATAATAGCTCCTGTGAGGCCTGCAGAGGAGAGGAAAGGGACAGAGCATCAAGCAGCAGCTACTCTGAACATCCCCCTTTGTCTGCCTTCCAGCCTCTGAATCCTGGGCTTCAGGACACCCACCTTGAGTCTGCTTTTATTTAGTCCTACCCACTTCATCTGTGTTAGTCCATGTCCCCAAGGAAAGTAGAAACTGAGACAGGATTAAACCTTCAAGAATCTGGTAGAGTAAGTGCCTGGGAGAAAAAGCAAAGAGGAAGCTCAAGGAGGCTGGAAAAGCCATGAGTTCATGATGCAGGATGGATACTCAGTGAAGAAGAGAGGGAGGGCGGGAAGTGTCTTAGGAATCCTAAGGAGCTCCTAGGGAAATGTTGGCAGGGCTGTCTAGGAGTCATGAGTTTCCCATGAGAGTTGTCCTGTGTTTCCAGAAATAGCCTTTCCTGAGAGTCTGTGCCTGAGAGTCTCCATTGACTAAGAGTGACCAGGGACCAACATGGTGTGGAGTTGGTGTTGGAGTTTGGAGGGCACTTGTTGGTTCCATTGATTAATTATGCCCCCTGAAATAGGACATCCGAGAGGCATATTCTTGTAGCCTCCATATTGTTCTTGGTTTGTTTGTTTCAGGAGTCTGGGCTTAACTGGGCATGATGGCATATGTCTGACATCCAGCACTTGAGAGACCAAGGCAGGAGGATTAATTGAGCCCAGGATCTCTGAACCAGTATGGGCATGGGCATGGGCATGTTGCAAAACCCTGTCAAAAAATGAAAAGAAGAAAGAAAATAAATAAATCTGGATTTCTGCTTTGGCTCTTATTCCTGGGTTCTAACAAAAGAAACACATCTGACCCAAGGTGATGGAGACCATGGTTAGGGTACAACTTGGAAGCAGCCCCCAGCTCTGCCACTTACCAGTCAGACACTGTAGACAAGTTACTTAACCCTCAGTTTCCTTGTATGAAAACACATGGTGTGTCTGGTACCTAAGTATAATGGTACCTGTTACACTTAGGGGCCATTTTAATATATCAGCCTGACGGTGCTACATCAAAATATAAAATCTCTGTGCCTGATCACTGCCGTGTACCAAATAGATCTGAGCCTCACTCCGTTCTTGATGTTTCACCCATCTTTCTACAGTTTTCCTGAACCTGAGGTTTGGTTTGGGAATCCTCCTCTCATCTGTAGCCTTCCTTTCCCACGGGGCTTTTCACAATGATTGGTTGCTTGTTTTGTTATTTTCATTCCTTCTGATAGGCCGAGTTCCTGTGGGAGTGGGCACAATGTCCTGTTGCCTGTTGCATCTTCCAGTATCTGGCATGATGCCTGGACCCTATCCAGGCAATGGCCACTCTGTAGGGTTACATAGGGCATCTGCCTGAGAGGGAACTAGGCCTGCATCCTGGTCAGGGCGCTGATCACTGAGCTGGGTGCTCAGGGCCTATGCCTGCCTGAAGGAGGCAGTATTCTAATTTGCAGCTCACCAAGGCGGGCTCCATTGGGCTACAGCTACCGAAAGGAGGGTTTGTTTCTTATCTGAAAAATGTGCTCTCTTGTCTCATGGCAGCTCTGCCCCTGAGCCAGGCTGAGACTGTGCAAAAGCACCAGCATAGTACCTCTTGCTGTGTAGCTGCTCCTTCCACACACTCCTAGAAAGGGTATGGATGAACCCTCTCAATCTGTTTCTGCCTTAGTGACCTGAAGGGTTGGATTCCCATTTTATCTAAGGTCCTTTTCTGCCCCAGGTGTTTGGACACTGCTAGGTGAAGGAACAAGGGCTGCCCAACATGGAACTCAGGATCATCACCTCCTCTCCTGGACTGGCATCAGCCTTGCCCACCAGGTCAGTTCTTACCTCCTCCTCCATAGAGCCTGCCTTACAAGCTCACATCCATAGTATTTGTTCTGTACTTTATTACCTGATTTCTCTTCTTCCTTCCCCCACTCTTCCCTTCTCCTTCTCCACTGGAGATTGAATCTAGAGCTTCCTGCATGCCAGACAAATGCTCTACCACTGAGCCACATCCCTGACCGTTCGGTGACTTCTTACTTACTTCCTCCTTTAATTTCCCCCAAAACCTATCGTTATTATCTCATCTCATAGACAAGGGAAAAGAAATTCAGAGAGGTAATTTGCTAAGGCCACGAAGCTCATAAAAGGTGGAGTTCAGTCTTGAACACAAATCTAGCCAGTAGAATCCCTATCCATCATCTTTTTGATGCTTATAATTTTTCTCTGAATTGTGTGATTCCTTGTTTCTGTCCCCTTGTAGAATAGAAGAACCTCAAGGATAGGGGGCATGATCCCACTCCATTACAGTCGTTCCCAAACACCCCATGCACCTAATAAGCTGTCTAAATGCTATCTGAGTAAAAGACAACATCCTTGGGATGAATCACATCACATGACAAACCCTGGGAAAGCCCTATACAAATGCACACCACCATGTATTCACAACACTCACATTGATTTCTTTTATGCATACACATGGGGTAGTTGGTGTGACACATAGACGCTGGGCCAACAGACATGCATGTGTCTATAGAGGCAGGTACAGCATTTACATGCAAACCCATTCATGTTTTATGTGAAGGATGTGACCAGAGCCACAGGAACATGTGCATGTAGACTGGGAAGCATGCAAATAACCTTATGTATGTGATACTTAGTATGTGGGTGCATGTATCCCTTAGAGGGTGGGTACCAGAGTAGGCAAACCCAGCACCATATAGCCTGTACATGAAGACCCACACAGCCAGGCAAGGGCCAGGAGGGCAGTGTTAGCCTCCTTCTCCCTGAGGTGCCACACTCAAATGGAGTCCACTACAGCTCTTGGTCTTTCAAAGACACAGAGGGCTTACACTTTCTCCTCGGGGCCAGCTCTTCCTTTTTCAAGTTGTCTGGCCTTTGGAAGGTGCCAGGTTTAGTATGTGCTTTAGGATGCCTGTCACCTCCACACACAGCCACTCCTCTCAACAGGAGCTCTCTGCTCTCAGTGGGGAAGGTATGAAGGCTCAAAGTAATTAAATCTCTCTCTGTTCCCTTCAGCAACACTGATCTGTACAGGGACACACTCTGACTCCTAAGGAACAAAGCTTTTAATTTCTCGGCTGGAATACACTGTTCTTAGACTTGTTTCATATGTGAGTCATTAAGAGTGAAAATTACAGCATACTTTCTCATCTTCAGAGCACGCTACAGCTTATCAACCACTTTTGCACTCCATGCTATGGGAATGAAAATTCCCTGTTTTATGGATGAGGGAACTGAGGTGAACAACAGCAGGCACTGATGTCCTACTATGTCAGGTACTGTTTTTAGTGCATTTCAAGTTTCAATTTTTTAAAATCTTTGCAATAACACTAGGAGGTATGTCTATCCTCATCCCCATTTTACAGATGAGGAAACTGAAGCACACAAGGTCAAATTAACCTGCTGAGATCACTTAGCAAGAGCCTGGCCAATGGTATACTATATGAAGTTAAAGGGATGTGACACAGGATATTTGTCTCCTGGGCAAAAACTTAAAGCAATGCCTCCCATATTTTTTTTCAAAGGTAAAACATTCTCAAAAAAAAAAAATGCTACTGATTCAAATACCTTGGGATTGAGGGGATCCAGATCGGAGATCCTTGATATATGAAACCTGCTTCCTCAGGTTGTGGCTGTGTCATCTACCCATCGTGTGTCCCTGGGTAACATTACCCCCTTGGCCTGTTTGTTTACCTGCAGTGTATGACGAAAACAATACAATTAAAGGGATAGCAGCACAATTGTGGATGCTCCACAACTCCTTAGGGTGAGGGAAGAAATATTTGTAATTGTCAGAAGCATGATACAGCTGGCAGGAGAATATGAAATCAGTTACCTAAATTGTGAACTATATGTCAAAGTTCTATTTGTCTAGAGACAGGGTGAAAATCAGCACATTTCTCATCAAGACAGAAAATAAAAACAGAGGAAAGACTAGGAGGCTTTTAGAATAACTCAGCTACAGAGAGGGTTCAGTCCCTTCATCAGTACTCTCTAGGTGCCCATCCCATCGTTCATCTCGAAGCTGGCTGGCTCTGCCTCCACTGGGATTTCCTCTCTGACTCCTATTTGGTTGTTTGGTAGTGTGGCTGGGGATGGTTGCAGTTTCTTCCTTAGTTTCTTTAAGTACATGAAAACAACTTCAGAATGAATTCCTCTTATGCTTTCTCCTTGACAATCCCTGAGTAGCTGTGCTCTCCAAAGCTCCCATCTCTTGTGCATCTCCATTTCTCTCCTTTCTCATCTCTCCATGCCTTTCCCTTACTTTTAATTGCTTCAAGAGAGTGAGCAGGAGACTCAGTCCTGGTATAGGAAACAACTAGGCTCTGGAGAGGAGGTCTTTGATCTTTTTGATCATATGATGTCATCTTTTTTTTTTTCCTGCTGTGACTAAAAGATCTGACCAGAACAATTTTAGAGGAAGAAAAGTTTATTTGGGGGCTCATGGTTTCAGAGATCTCAGTCCATAAATAGCCAGCTCCATTCTTCAGGGCTCAACATCAGGGTTTCAGGACCTCATAATTGTTTAATCTCAGAACCTTCTTACATTGAGAGACATTTTGAGAGACACCTCATATTCAAATCATAATATGTGACTTTACTAGAAATAAAAAATTTGAGCATCTGATACTAGCACATGCATTTTTTTTTTTTTTTGGCTAAGGGGTTCAAATCCTAGGTCTTATGTAAGCTAAGCAAGTACTCTATGACAGAGCTACAACCCGGTGCCACATCTACTTTTTAAACAAATCACATAGTTACTTCTGCACTAACATTTTATATATAAGACATACACTAATGAAGATTTTAGGATGGATATTTTTAAAAGCATGAGGTAAAAATTAACACTAACTTAAAAATATTAACAAAAGTCTGATGTTTTTGAAAACCTTGTTTAATCTTTTCTCAAGTAATTATTCAAAGGTACAATACAAAGTACAGTTTATACCAGAAATGGAATTTAATTGTCTTAGCTCCAAGAGACAATAGCTAATTTCATCACAAAAAAGATCAGGAATTTGTAAACCCTTGTGTTTTTGAGTAACAATTACCTAACAGTTTGATTTTTGATGGCTACTTCAAGCCTCTAGTCCTGGGATAACCAGTGAATCTCTTTCTGGTGCAAAAGATTTTCATCATCTCTTGTCAACACTAACATTTCAGATAATACAATAAATGCACTTTATCTGTACCCACATCAATTATAAAATACAAAACAAAATGGACCAAAACACACACACACACACACACACACACACACACACTCATGCATGCACAAACATGTGGAAAGCCAAACACTGAATGTGGGTTCCAAGGGTAGTCGTTTTGTACTGTGGGACACACAGTGCAGATCTGATCTCTCAGAGAGTAGGTGAGAAGTCCTGGGTAAGGGCATCAGTGTCCATCTGTGTATTATGTCTTAGTAAACTTCCATATTCTTTAAATCTAAACATATAACTAAATGGGCCAATATGTCCCCCACCCAAGCTCCCACAAATCATTATGCATATTTTCTAGGTAGGTCAATTTCATTTTGGAGCCCTATTAGCTAGAGAAGAATAAAATTCAGAACCACGGACAGCTACACACAAGTTTTGAGGGCACAGTGTTTCAAATGTTCTGCTTTGCCACCATCTGATAGGATGGTTATGAGACATGACCAAAATGGCATAGTAAGTGTCCAATAACTATTCCTTCCTTTCTTGCTTCTCCTTCTCTACCATTCAACCTGGTGACAGTGATGGGAGGGAGACAGGAATTCAGAGCAGATGGCCAGAAATAAAAACAATGCAATTTTGAAGTGTTTCTAAGTAGAACTGTAATGGGACTAGCCATTGTATTTCTCCTTTCTCATCCATCTCTGCCTTTTCCTTACTCTTTATTCCATCAAGAGAATGATCATGAGACTCAACTCTAATAGGAGAAACAGCTGGTCTCTAGAACAGTGGCTGAGGTTTAGAGAATTTGAAAACACTGGCCAATATTAATATTTAAACATTGATATGACATATTGAAGACAATATGCTCTTTTTGGGTTGTATATCTCTACTAGCACTGAAAATTTTGAAAATATGGTACAAGTGTGTACACATTTTTTTTTATGGTTATGGGGATCAAACCTGAGCATTAGATATGCCAGGCAAGCACTCTATCAGTGAGGTTGACTGCACCTTGTAAGAGACCCTGAGCCAGAGCCACCTAGCTAAATTGCTACCAGATTCCTGACCCTCAGAAACTTTGAGATATAAATGTTCATTGCTTAAGGCATTAAATTTTTAGTTATTTTGTTATGTAGCAATAGTTAAATAATACAGTTTTCAAAATCCCAAATCCGCTTTCCTCGTTTGTAATTGGTTTTAATTTTTGACTTCTTGAGTTTTCCAAACAAATGATTTCTGGACCTATCTCTTATTTCTGGTCCTAAACTTCCATTGTTGATTTTCTTAGTTACAGTTTTAGTTTTCTTATCCCAAACAATAATAGCTCAATTTTTTGAGCATTTACCACATTACAGGCATGATGCACACATATATTATCTCACCACTCATTTCTACCAAGATATGAAGTAACCTCATCATTATTCCTATATAATTAGTAAGATGAGGTTTAGAGAGGTTGAAAACACTGGCCAATATTAATATTTAAACATTGATATGTCATATTGCAGACAATATGCTCTTAACCACTCTGCTATCTATGGCTTTGATCCTGGTACATTTCTATTACTTATGGGTTTTTTGGTAAAATAAACCTGAGTTCAAATTGTGTCTTCAAAAATGACCAGCTGATCACTGTCTCCTCTTCACCAAATGGGGAAAACAACATCCTCCTCAAAAGGCTTTGTGAGGGACATACACAAGAATCTTTAGAAAGTGTCTTCCCATCCCATTAGACCAGTGCTATCTGATAGAACTTTCTGTGATCGTGGAGTTGTTTCCTGTCTATCCAATATGGAAGCCTGGTTACATGTGGCTATTGAGCATTAAAAATGTGGCTAGGATAAATGAGCCACTGAATTTTTTTTATTATTTTCAATTTAAATAAATTTAAATTTAGGAGGCATATGTGGCTAGTTTTACCATATTGAACAGAGCATTACTAGATCATAAGCTCCAGGAAGGCAGGGGCCACAGCTATTTGGCTCACCATGACATACTCAGCACTTAGCAACAGTGCCTGGCACAACAGTGGCACCTGTAATGAACTGTCAAACGAATGAATGTATGAATAACTGGTCCATCTTGGGCACTGAATAAATAGCATCTATTGGCGAGGCAGAGCATTGATCTTCACTGGACCTTCCTTGCTTCTCCCCATACCGCTCCCCTCCACCACAATAGCAGCCAATTATGCTCTCCTGCAGAAATGTCATTTGAGCTCTAGGAATTGGACAGAAACTAGATTTCAGGTGACTGTGGGGGACAGAGGAAGAGAAGCCCCCTACATCTTTAATGGGCCACAGAGGACAAGAGCCCCCCTCATCCCTCCAAGATTGACTAGAAAGTTTGTCTGTAACAGAGACAGTTAAATTAATGATGAGACCCAGTGACAGGGAGGCCAGAGCAGCCCCTTAAATGTCACCTTCGTTATTTTTCAAGCCAACAGGATGAACTGCCTTCCCGTTGGCTTCCATGTTGTTATTGTTCCGCCTCAGGGTGGAGGGATTTTTTTTTTTCCTAATCCCTACAACATGAGCTGTGTAAGTTCAGTAAGGGCAGGAGGCAAGATGGCACAGGCTGCTTAATAAGGGGTCTGGCTGTCACTGAGCTGGAGCTCTTGTGCAGACGTGGGAGGTGGTGGGCGGGGGTGGCCTGCTGGGGCTCCCTTCCTCGCCACAGCCAACCTCAGCAGTGGGGGGCACTATGACTCTCAGATGGTTTTCCCCACTACCTCTTCTCTGGATCAATATCCAGTCTGAAACAAAATGCATCTGGCGGGGAGCGGTGAATTCTGGCCTGGGAGCTAGGAGATGGAGGTTGGAGTCTGGACTCTGACATTACTGGTGTGGGTGACCTCTGACAATTCATTTCCCCATATCAGGACCTCAAATTTTCACCCTGCAAAAGGAAAGGGGACTGGACATGGCGATCTTTAAGACCCTTTAGGCTCTATGCTTGCATAGGGATTGAAACTATGGACTAGGCAATCACCAAAACAAAGGGTGAGTCCGACTCTGCTCTTCTGACCTATTTATTATTCAGCCTCTCTGAGACAATAGTACAACCTCAAAGGGATGCTGTGAGGATTAAATGAGATAATGAATTCCAGTGGTCTCAGCTCTGGCTACATATTAGAATCACCAGGAGTGCTTTTAAAAAATCACAATGCCCACACCTAGCTCCCAGAGATATCGACTTTGTTGTCCATAGTGAGAGCTAAATGCTGAGATTTTAACAAAAGGCTCCTTAGGTGCTTCTGAATCATTTTTAAGTTTTAATTTGGGGAAAGGGTTCATATACTGCAGGAGCTTATTAAGTGTTTTGTGACTCAATGGATATTTTAAAGATCATTTTTGTAACCATCATTCTCCAAATCTGGCTCTCTGGACCTGAGTTACCCATGACAAAAAAAAAAAAAAAAAAGGGTCCTAGAGTTGCAAAATGCAGCTTTATTGATTCTTCCTCGCTATTCTTCTCTAATCCTCCCTCACCTTCCCCAATTTGCATACTCCTCCATTGCATCTCTTTCCTATTCACTGGGCCTCCACTCTTCTCCTGCCCACATCACCTCTGCTTTGGACCATCATTACTGTACTTGTGGATTCTTTCAATAGAAAGAAATCACTATCATTTTCCCAGTTCCAGTATACAACTCAACACACCCCTTTCTCTGCTGAATCAGTGAAGCATAGTGATCATGGGTATATTCTCCATAGCCAGACAATCTGGATTCTGATCCAACCTGAGCCATTTACTAGCTGTGTAACTTTGAATGATGTTCTTTTGCTTTTTTTTTAAAAAAACATATTTTTAAAATTTTAAGAACACAGAGTAATTGTACATATCTATAGTGTACACAGTGATATTTCAATACATACACATAATGTGTAATGGTCATAGCCATTACCTCAGACATTTATCATTTCTTGTGCTGGGAACATTTAAAATCCTCTTTACTATCTATTTTGAAATAGACACATTTATACTATTATGCTATAGAACATTAAAAGTTATTCTTCCTATCTAACTGCCCCCAGTGCCCACTAACTGCCTTCTCTCCATCTCTCCCTCCTCGACATCCTTTCCAGGGTCTGACATCCACTATTCTACTCTTTGCTTTTTTGAGGTCAACTTTTTCACTTTGAAGAACATACAGCATTTGTCTTTCTGTTGCTCACTTGTTTCATTTAACATAATGTCCTTCAGTTCCATTGAATGATTGTTTTCTTAACCTCTCTGTTCTCAGTTCTCTCATATGTTTATGGGGGATCCCTGAGACCCAGGCCTTTGTTTGAAATCAGCTGGTCTTCACCATCAGGCTCTCCCTTACAGTATCACTCTGCATTCAAAGAAGGAGAGAACATTGAGGAATTGGATGTATTGAGCACCTATTGTATGTTTTCCGTATGCGACACAGATGACAAAAGCAAGATGCAGAAGTTGTTTATCCTGTCCCTCAGACCTGCAATGAGGAGAGGCAGAGCCAGGGGCTAGATCTCAAGGTGTGCGTGTGACTCTGCCTGGTGAAGCATCATCCTTTGGGGGACAGTTTTCCACTTTGATTGACCTCTCAGCTATGGGAGGGATACTGGTAACTTGAGAGGGGAGGGAAAGGAGACAGATACACCCACTTGTTCAATCACAGCTTCTGAACCCACTGCCCAATGGGTGATAGGTGTCAAATGAGGGGACATATTTGTGACTTTCTTTTTCAAGAAATGGCAGTAAGGAGGGAAAAGTGCACTTAGGTAACCGGCCTGAGAGCCCTAGGAAACTCATGAAGAGATTCATTTCTTCTTATGTATATCAATTTCTAGATACAAGAGATAAACAGTCAGTCCCTGGGACTCTGAGTGAGGTGGGCCGACCATGACTCAGTGGACCTTTGTTCTCCTGAGCTGCCTCCTGCTGTTCCTGCTCCTGGAGACTTTGTTTTGGTTGAAGCATGTCTTTGCTGAGGACTGCTCCAGCCTGCCTTTTGTGGTGGTTGGGGGTGGACCTGCAATCCCAGGAATGCAGGCCCTCTAGAGCATCCCTCCACTTGAAGCTAGTGGGAGTTGGTGTTCAATCCCCAGCTCCCTCCCACTCTGGAGGGTACAGAGCGCAGATCTCATACTCTGGAATTTCCTAGCTGGATGAAGCTGCCATTACCCCCAGGGCGGCTGGTTTCCGTGGGCATCTTGGCTCACTCCCTTTTTCCTTGAAGGCTCCTGTCTCCTCAGGTGTCTCCTGGCTCCTCTCCCCATTGAAAATTGGAGGACTTTTTTTTTTTTTGGTGTGGGGGGTGCTGGGGATTGAACGTGGGGGCACTCAGCCACTGAGCCACATCCCCAGCCCTATTTTGTATAGGGTCTCATTGTCTCCCCATTGCTGAGGCTGGCTTTGAACTCGTGATCATCCTGCCTCAGCTTCCTAAGCCGCTGGGATCACAGGTGGGAGCCACCGTACCCAGTGTGAAAATTGGAGTTTTATAGAATAAATAGATATTCAAAGGTAGGAAGGGTATAAGACAACAAATCCCCTTTCCACAGAAGGAAGGGAAACACTTGGCACACAAACTGGATCTGGAGAATTGTTTTGTCTGGGAGCAGGCAGAACTGGCGGGATCTCAGAATGCCTGTAACAGAGGCCCAGGCTGCAGCCTCTCTAAGGAACAGGCCTGCACTCTGGCAGCAGGGAGGTGTGTGGCTCCTGTTGCCAGCTTCCTCTCCTGGCCTCCTTGAGAGCCCTTCACAGATCCGCCTCCTGCAGCCTCTAGGCCGCCCCTTCATCTGTTCATAAAGCTGCCCTGTGTGACTGTAGTCACCTCTTGCTCAAGGTGAACTTTGAGTCTAGGTCAGCTCCTCCTCCAGGCATCTGGCCCTGGCTCTCCACTCTCTGAGGCTCCTCTGAGTAATCTGAATGTATCTTCATGCTGGACCTTCTTGGCTACCCCAACCTGCTGCTGCCCCCACAACTGGGTGTGCAGTCTTGACTCTGTGCCCCAGAGGGAGTGGTCTTTCAACAGCCTGGTATATCCACAGATTAATCTCAAGGGCACTATTGCGGTGCTGGCTCTTGCCACAGCCCCTGGAAGGAGCAGCGTGGGCCTCATTTGAACTTGGACTTCACCCAATTGCCAACTGGGTAAGAGGTGGAGACCTCATCCAAGACTCGAATTGTGTGATATGTGTAAGAAGTTGAGCCTAACCCATTTTGATTTCCTTCCCCAGAATTTGATGGAACATTTATAGAGCCTGCTGCCAGTGTCTGTTAGGTCCTGGAGCCTGAGGGTCATGTGAGCCAAGAGTGGAGGGTGTGGGGACTCCGAACAACAACTGAGGTGTGAACAGAGGAAGGCAGGAGTCGGGGAGCACAGGAGGAGGCAGCAGAGCCACAGGGGGAGGAGCAGAGGCCAGCAGGCCCTCAGATAGAGCGCAGACCTCAGTTCTCCTGAGGCCTGGCTCTCCTGAAATTTCCATCACAGGTTCTGGGAGACCTCTGGAAAGCCCTGTGGTAAATGCTTTCCACTTTAGCTAGCACAAGGGGGTTCCCTGATACAGTCAAGTGTCCTGAAGTAAGCAGAACTCGAGGGGAATTGTGGTACTGACCACAGCAAACCTTGGCAAGTGCCAGAGGGCACTGAGCAGCGGGCTGAGGAGCTGAGGATGAGTCGCTCCAGAGTGGCGTGGTGCCAGGTTTCCAGGTCTTCTCAGTGGGGTGTGGGCTATATGAGCAGCTGAGATACAAAAGGAGAGGAACCTGCAGAGGCAGGACTCCAGGGCTCAACCAAGGCTGCTCTAGACTCAGGCTGACTGGTGTGAAAAAATTCCTCTCAGGTGGGATCAGGTGAGCAAAGGCCTTGCATTCATTCCCTGCTACTATTATTGTTATGATCAATTATTATGTTATTATGTGAGTTTACCTACAACCAAATTGACTTTCTTTTTCTGGGTGTGCATGTGTTATGGTTTAGAGGTGGTGCTCCCCAAAAGCTCACGTGTGAGACAATGCAAGAAGGTTTGGAGGAGAAATGATTGGGTTACAGCCTTAACCTAGTCAGTGAATTAATCCCTGCTGGGATTAACTGAGTGGTAATTGGAGGCAGGTGGGGTGTGGCTGGAGGAAGCAGTTTACTGGGGCATGTCTAGTGGGCATGAATTATGTATATGGAGAGGAGTCTCTGCTTCCTGATCATGATGTGAGCTGCTTCCTTCTACTCCACTCTTCCACCATGATGTCCTGCCTCACCTCCAGCTCCATCAAATGGAGCTGGCCTTCTGTGAACTAAGACCTCTGAAACCGTGAGTCTTCAAATAAATTTTTCCTCCTCGACAATTGTTCTAGTTGGGTCTTTTAGTCACAGCCACAAAAAATTTATGTAACTACTATCACAATCATGACACACAGCAGCCCCTACCCCACGCCCTTGGCCTTGTAATCGAGATTTCTCCCCATCTTTAGCCCCTGGCAACCATAGACTGTCTCCATCCCTGCAGTTCTGCCTCTTCCACAGTGTCGTATTCATGGAGTCGTATATTGTGTACGCTTTTGAGGCCATCTTCTTCCACTCGGAGCCATACATTCCCAACCCATCCATTCTGTCTGTTATTGCTTTTAATTGCTGAGTATCCCGCTGCATGGAGATGCCACCATTTGTTTATTCACTTGACACTGTTGTCAATGTTTGACGATTATGTACAGGTTTCTGTGTGAACACAAGTTTTTATTTCTCCAAATTAAATACATAGTAACAGGACTGCTAGTTCCTATGGAAAATGTAGTTTTACCTCTATAAAAAAATTGTTTTGCAGAATGCCTTTATGATTTTGCATTCCACCACTGTGAGTAGAAGTTTCAGTTGCCCCATATCTTCCAACACTGGGTTTTCTTTTTCTTTTTTTCCCCCAGCCATCCTTTTAGGGGTATAGTTATAACTCATTGTGATTTTAATTTGCATTTCATAAAGACTAATGATCTTGAATATCTTTTCAAGTGCATATTTGCCACATGAATAACTTTTTGGTGAAGTGTCTGATCACAACTTGTCCATTTTTAAAAATTGGGTGCTTGTTTCTTACTGTTGAGATTTGAGGCTTCTTATATATTCTGAATATAAGTCTTATGTAGGTGAGTTTCTAATATATTCCTCTAGTCTTAAATTTGTCTTTTGTTTTTGTATTGTCCCCTTTATCATTAACCATCTCTTTCCCTTTTATCTCTGGTATTTTTCTCACCCTGATGTGTATTTTTGTATTAATCTAGCCCTCTAGCTTTCTTATGATCAGTATTTGTATGGTATGTTTTTTAAAATACTTTTCTCTTTTATTTATTTTTAGTGCTGGGGACTGAACCCAAGGCCTCATACATCCTAAGCAGGTGTTTTACCATTGAGCTTTCCCATAGCCTGCCTTTTACTTTAAAAAATATGCTTTTTATTTCAGAATAATTTTAGATATTCAGAGTTACCTAAGCTAGTCACCCAGCTTCCCTGATGTTAACGTCTTATTTATCATGGTACATTTGTCAAACTAAGAAAGTTACATGGGTAGAGTACCATTAGCTAAATTACAGGCTTTATTTGGATCCACCAGTTTCTCCACTAAAGTCTTTTTTTCTTTCCCTGTTCTAGGATCCAATTCAAGATTTGATATTGCATTTATTATCATGTTTCCTTGGTACCCTCTGATCTATAACACTTGCTCAGGCTTTCCTTGTTTTTCCTGACCTTGACAGTTTTGACAAGTCCTGGTCAGGTATTTTCTGATATGCCCTCCAATTTGGGCTTGTCTGATGCTGCCTCGTGATGGACTGAGGTCCCATGGGTGAAGTGTCCTTCTCATTGTACCGTTTCAGGGACTACACGATGTCAGTTTGGCTCATCTCTGCTTCTATAACCTTCATCACTTGACTATAGCCTTGCCTGCCTCTTTTCTCCCTTGTCAAGCTCATTTATATATACATACACACACACACACACACACACACACACACACCCCTATTCTTTGCAAGTGAGTCCCTAAGTTTAGCCCACAGCCAGCACAGAGGAATCAAGCTCCACCTCCAGGAATGGGAAGCCACTCCTTTGACCACAATTAGAAGATTTTTCTTAGAGATTCTTCTTCTGTTTTTATGAAGGGCATGGCTCTAGACTTCATGCTATCTTTGAGTCTGGACTAGGAAACTCACTACCAGCTTGCTGTTACATGAAGTTGTTTGCTTTGCAAATTCACCAGCAACACTTGCTTTTCAACACCCTTAGATAGTTGTTCCATGAATGTGTTACAGTGTTTCTAGTTGTTTTTAGTGAGAGCCAGGCAGAGTGAACCTCCATATCCCATCTTGACTAAAACCCAAGCCCCTCATTTATTCAATAATTACTTACTCCTATTCTCATATTCAGTCATTTATTTATCCCTCAAAGTCATATCTATATCTGTATCTATATCTGAATTTATCTATCTATAATCAATACACATGATTTGAACACTTACTAATAGTCAGTGGTTATGTTAGTTACTGAAGATACAGACATGAAATAGACACAATTCTAGTCTACTTCTATTACTTGGGTATAATGGCCAAAATCTCATGCAGTTTAATATCTGAACCCACCTAACATAATTAAGTGCTTGTTATTCTAGAGCTTGTTATTCTTGAGTTTGAGGGAAAGCAAAGGAATTATCAAATAAACATTAATATAGTGGAATGAGTACTGTGATACTATAGAAGTGATTAACTGCCTTAAATGAGGGTACATGAGTCCATTTTCTGTGGCTAGAACAAAATATCTGAGACCATATAATTTATGAAGAACAGAGGTTTGGTTATTTATCTCAAGGTTTTGGAGACTGGAAAGTCTGTGAACATGACCCTCTTGCTACATTTTAACATGGTAGAATACTTCACATGGTAAGATAGAGCAAGCAATGCTAATAGCTCAAGTCCCTCTTCATTTTCTTATAAAGCCACTAATGCCATCAAGGGAACCCCACCCTGATTACCTCATCTAATCTTAATTACCTCCCAAAGACACTATCTCCCAATACCATTAACACATCATTGGGGGATGATGATTCCAACACATGAACTTTTGGGGAATATATTCAAACCTTAGCAGAACATTTCTTTAATAAGGCAATCTGCCTTCAGGAAGTGGTCTCTTTGGGGATAAGTGGATTTGGGCTAGGTCAGCCCAATTTCACTTTGAAGAATAGAATGAGCTGAGACATTGGTTTGGAAATCAAGGGGACATGGGTGAAGAAATGGTGAGTCTTCTTTGACCTGGGCATTCCTAGGATTTCAGGACAGGGATGTGACTGAAAACAATCCCAAAGACTCCTTCAAGATAATCCTTGAGTTTAGAGAATTCATATTTGGTGGTCTCCTAACCTGCTCTCATCCACCTGGGCAGTTCCATATGCTTAGTATTCCATCATTTGTAAAAATACTGGCTTTGCTCCAAGGATGCAGACAAGTCTATCCGAAGGCTTGCATGTCTGTAAAGGGTAGGGGAGCACCAGGCCTGGTTCTTCAGCCACATCTGGAAAGGGGTGGGAGCAAGCAGACTCTCACTGATGTTCAGGTCTGAGAAAGGCCAGGTCCTGAGAGTTACCAGTCATCTTCAAGAGCATTACATCGGCCTCATTTCTCTTGGATTCCAATCCTTGGGGTCTCAAAGCCTTTCTTTTCATTCCCCTGATAGCTACAGGTCCTGCCTCCTCTAGGACCTTTCTTTATGCATTAAATCAGCCATTTTATTCATTCATACATGTGTGAAAGAAATGTGGAAGTTGTCAGAATCCAAAGGAAGTCACTTGTGTCCTACCTAACAATAGCAACAAAAAGTAAATAAAGCCAGGAGGTCATAAAGGAAGGGTTCTTAGACCCAACTGCCTGATAGAACAAAAGACTCTTTCAGAACCACAGCTTGCAGAGAGGCCATTGCAACCTTATTCTGCAAGGACCTCTGCCCAGCAACTGTGTGTTCACCCTTGGACTGACACCACTTTCATCCTTAATCATTATGGCCAAGGATAATGTTTCAAAATAGCTGATGTAATCCTGCTCATTTTTGCCTTATAAACTTCCACCAGCCCCAACCTCTTTGAATACACCCTTGGTTTACTATGACGTTCATACTCGCATACCCTGCTTCTCACAAAGAAATGTCATGTTTCTTTGGAAAATCTCTCTCTGGTTGATTATTTTTAGATTGACACATGCACAGATGCATCCAAGTATATTCCCTCTGAATTCTATGCCAGATCTTTGTTTGACTCTTCCTTGCTGATGAGAATCTTGTTTAGCCTTCTACACTATC
This sequence comes from Urocitellus parryii, assembly GCF_045843805.1. Taxonomy (NCBI): domain Eukaryota; kingdom Metazoa; phylum Chordata; class Mammalia; order Rodentia; family Sciuridae; genus Urocitellus; species Urocitellus parryii. The sequence continues at coordinate 40,974,706 of NC_135541.1, read as the reverse complement.
CCCTTTCTTGTACTTCTCTGACCACTCCTATTTCTCTTGATTGGCTCTTCTCTACTCTTTAGGCATGGATGGCTCACCTGAACTGTTCTCATGATCTGCCCTGCTCTCTCCCTCCTGCTCTGGTCCCACCCTGCTAATGGTCATGGCAGTGTGCAATGCGTTCTGAGATGGAGGAGGAGTACAAGGTTTTATCCAGTCATGAATCCTGGCTCCTGGCTGCTGGTGGCTCAATCTAGGAGCTGGCATGTTTTCCTCATTTCTGCAACCTTACCGGGATCCTTTTTACAATTATATCTTCTACTCATATTCCTTGTCTCCAAGTTTCTTCCTTGAAAATGCATTGGGGCTTCCCTGATCCCCACCTCTTCTTCTTCCATAGATGAGATCCTTCACCCACAGACACAGTGCCTGGATCAGTTCCATGTCTTGAGACACAGCATAAAACCCACACTGGGTCTGGTTGTCCTCATTGCATGCAGGGTGAGAAAAGGGCATGAACTTGGGGTCAGACTCATCTGAGCTCCAATTGAAAATTGTATATGAGCAAGTGGGGCAACCCTCCGACTTTAGTTTTCTAATTGCAAAATTGATTGTGGGTAAAATCCTGTTTTCTGCATTGCTGAAACAATGGTGTTTTTGTTTAGATAGTAAACAATCACAGACTTCTGGGGAGAAGGGTTGAAGCCCCCAGTGGGTTGACCTTGATCTAAGCGGATCATGGTAATTCCTTTCATCTTGCAAATGTCTGCTTTAGGACTGGGCCTGTGATGATTTTCTATCCACTGAAGCATCAGGGGGCTATCTGCTGGGAAGCCCCTGGAAAGGATTTCTTCAACAGAAAAAGGAGACGGGGGGTGGGTGGCAGGGGAAGAAGCTCACACTTTTCTGCCTTAGAATATGGTCCCCTCTTGGGCTGGCTGGAGCTGTAGCAGCCATTGCATGAGGCTGCCTGGCGTAAACCCAAAAGGTAAAGCCCGCACCCAAGGAGGAGGGCAGGGCAGAAGCACATGAGAACCCGGTTCTGGATAACATTGTTAAACCACTTAACCCACCCTGCACCTGTGTCTTCTTGGGTTTTATTACAATTTTTTTAAGTTATTTCAGTTGAGTTTGCTGCTGCTCACTGCCAAAACATGGTGATATGTGGCGTGTTGAATGCCTATCTTACACTGTTCAAACGATAGAATTTCTGTTCATCCTTCAGCTCTCAGCCCCAATGTCACCTCCTTAAGGAAGCCTTCCCTTATTGCTCAGACTAGCTCCTGTTGTCCTGTCTACCTTGTCACTAGCACCATGTATCTTTCCTTCTTTTTTTTTTTTTTTTACATGACATTACCTGATGATTCACTCTCCCTCACTCATCTACAAGCTCTGTGAAGGCAGGTGATGTTTCCTGGATTGACCACTGAGTGTCTCTTGTCTAGTATAATGTTCGACATGTAACTGCCCATAAATAAACATTTGTTGAGTGAAATAATGTGTTAACAGCAGTGTGTTGCTTAAGGACCAGGATGTATCCTGAGACATGCAATATTAGGCGATTTGATCTCTGGGTGAACATCACAGAGTACACTCACACAAACCTGGATGGCACGGCTTGCCACATATATAGAATATATGGTACTATTGCTCTACCTTCAGATATGTGGCCTGTCCTTGACTTAAATGTCACTTAGCAGCACATGATTGCATGTAGAAGAAAAAAGTGGCACACGGCAGGAAAGTTTACCTTTGTGTCCTTTTTGAGCCTGAAAAGTTGATCAACTCTCGTTTTTTTTTTTTTTTTCATTTTGACAAATGACTTTGTACCCAATCACTGGTGATGTATTTCAAAACAATTTTAAACTTACTTTGAAAGGCACCATTATTTCCTCCTCTCAGGAGCAGGTGCTATTCCAATGCCCCACCCCTTGCTGCTATTCTTTTAGCATTCGTGACGGCTAAGCAAGGCCCTTCTTTGATTTTTCTTTCTCTGCAGACTCTCTCGGTGAGTGATAAGTCATTACTTGTGAATAATGACCTGGGAGGTTGCTGCACCTTGTAGGGATTTGGCCACCTCCCCACTGAGCATGGAGCTAGCTCTTGGCTAATGGGATGAGGGTGATTTTGCCCCTGATGCCATTCTCATGGGATGGCCAGAGTGGCCTTCCACAATTCAGGAATCATGGAGCTCGTGAACAGAGGTGACATGGGGCTCTGGAGGAACAAACTGGAGCAGCTTGTCATCCTTCAGGGGTGTTTGGGAAACAAGCCAGAACACCATGGTGATTTATTTTTGTAAAGCATTAGTTTGCTGTAGAGGGTGAAAGCCTGGGAGTTTGCAGAGGCAGAGCTTCAGTGGGGGCAGAGTGTCTCCTCCTCGGCTCTCTCTTATGCACTGACCAGGCACAACGATGGCATCAACAACAATGACGTAAACTACAGACTGGGAGGAGACAGGACGTGGAGTTGGCAGCAAGTGCACACGTTCAGATATCTAGTCCAGCCTTTCTCAGAGGATGTTTTGTGCAGTGTGAATCCTCACATGCTCATGCTGAAGTCTCCATGGGTAAAACGTTTGGAAAACACAGTGTGCATTACCCGTCCCTCCCTTCCACCTCAGCCCTTTGACTGAACCTTGCTCAGTGAATATAAAGGTCACTGCAAAAATTTGAAAACCAGATTGATTGTTTAACTTGGCATTCTAGAGCTTCTTTCACCAAGGCAACCCTTATTTTTTTGTAACCAATGTTAACAACTCCCGCAGGGAAGACATTTTGGGAAATGCCGATCTGAGCAAAGGTGGTTATTAGGTATTCTTATATATATAACAAACATTCACTGAGCAGTTCGTTCGTTCATTCATTCATTCATTCATTCATTCATGCATTCAATGGATAAGAAACAAGGGATACAGATTTGATCAACAGCTGCATGAAGCTTATAGTATAATAGACAAAACCAAATAACAAACTTCCCAATTGATTTCATAATTACACCTGGGATGAGTGCTATGATAAAAAAAGCAAAGCTATATCTATATTTAAATAACAGTGTAAAGGAAGTGGTTTGGGGGTACTCAGGGAAACTATTCTGCTTTGTCCAAGAACAGACCTGTCTTAGGATGGGTGACTGTTAGTTCTAAAACTGGGACAGTCCCAGGTAAATCAGGATGGTTGGTCTCCCTAAAAGAAAGTGGTTTCTGGGTGCCATCCAAAGATCTCACTGTGGCAGAGAGAACTCTAGTAGGTTGGAGATCTGTTTTCTAATGTGGTTTTGCCTTCTTGAGCTGACCATCCCTCACTGGGGGGCAGAGGGGAGGAAGAGGAGTGGAGTGGTGGCCATGGGAAGCTTGGCTGGGTGTAATGTGCTTCCCAGGTGCAAAGCATTCCATCCCTTTAGGGGGACTCGCCACACAACCAGTTTTCTCACCTCTAGCAAGAGGCCTTTCCCACAGACAAGAACAAGAGCTCACCCACAAGCTCAGCTTGGAGCCTAAATCACAGAAGGGTGACTGTGGGGACAACAGGATGCTACAAGCCAGCGCATTCTCCAGGTCTGAGAAGGACTTCAGCCCAAGAGCCACTCACTGCTGTGGGCTCCCAGGCAGGGCAGGGCCCAAGGGCTGCACCTGGTCTCTGCAGCCATAGAGAGAAGGCCTGTGGCTGCTTGTGCATCCTGGGGGAGTCTCCTTACCTCTGACTATTCATCTGTAAAGTGGGAATATTGATATTTATTCCATCCAGTTATTAGGAGTTTGAGAATAATGATATCATCTGAATTTATAAATTATCATGCACAAGGGATTCTATTAATTCACACAAAAAAAGATTTGATTATTATCTCACCAATGTGAAAAATGGGGCTTAGAGAAGTTAAAAGACTTGCCAAGGTAGGGTGACCAACTGTCCTGGTTTGTCCAGGACCGAAAGTCCCAAACCTACAGTCATTGGTCAAGCTAGAAGCCCACAGAATTAGCAGCTAGTAGAGCTATATAGATGGTTATTAAAATTTGTTAATTAAACAACCAAAAATAATTATTACAGTTGTAATATACCTATCATATTATATAATGTATACATAGTCCTTTCTCTGTGCAAGAGTAAACATGCTTATTCATTAATTCACACGTCTTACATACACTTTGGGATATTTTCTACCTCACCTTTTTATGCCTGAGCTTCAAGCTTTAGAATAACTAGACTTACCAGAGGGTCCACCTGTGCTCCCCCAGCTTCCCTAAGGCTACCGTCTTGGTCATTGTGTGGAGCATTGGTTAGCCCCGGTGCCTTACCCATGAACTCCAGATCTCTGTCTTCAGCAGTTTTCCACTCATGTCCTTTGTCTGTCCCAGGGTCCGCCGTTCTGTGGTGGGAGGCAGGAGGCTACCAAACTTAAAGTAGAAAAACAACCCAAGTGCTGATGTAGAAGTTTCTATGCTACCGGAACAAAGACTTCATAGGACTGTATAATCATGGGTGGTCCTTCTTTCTATATCGCCACGCTGGCCACTGGGAAATGTTTTTACAGGAAGGCTCCTGTGTGATGGGAGGTTGGATTTATTTAACTCAGACCAGGCTTGGACTGGATAAGTCCTTAGATTACCTACTAGACCTCTGGAGTAGGGGCGATCTAGGTGTGTGTGGGTATCCAGGGGAGGCAAGAATAAATATGCTTATTGACTCTTAATGAATAAGTAAGCTGAGCTACCATCATTGACACTAAGCCGGGGAGGGGGGTGGGGGGGCGGGCAGGGGGCAGATCAGGAACAGGTAGGGACTAGATGCATCTAAATTCTGCTGTGTGGTTCCATCATGTAGTGGTTGGTAAATCTAAAAGGGACTTAAACATTTCTTTCTAAATTTGAACTTCTGTGATTCTTCATAAATGCAAGACTTTATGAAGCATCTCAAATGTACCAGGACCTCTGTTGCCTGCTTTACGTATGTTACCTCCTGCAATCCTCAAAACAAGTTCTGCTTTACAGATCTCAATTTACATTTTAAAGATTAAAAGGATGAGATCAGAGAGGCTAAATTACTTTCCCACAGTCACACAGCCTGTTTGTGTCAAAGGCAGAATTAAAACTCAGGTTTTCTGATTACAGTGTTCTTTTATACCCCCAGCTGAACTCTTTTGACATCCCCTTAATAAAAGCCTTTTTGGAATTAGGTATCAAAGGGTAACATTCTGCTGAACATTTGGCTAAGGGATAACTTGGGAGAAGATAAGAAGGTTCTGGGAGGTACAGAGTGGTTTTGTGTGTGGATATTTGTCATGGTTGTTGGGGGTAAACTATGGCTTCTTCCTCAGTTGAGCAATAATAAGAAATCTTGTGTCAGCTCTTGGGTGGAAACCAGAGGCTTTGAAGGGGAGCCAGCTATGGCATGAATGAGCTGGGCCCAGTCGGCCTCCGGATGGTTCCAGGGGTTCCCTTGGGGCCGGCCAAGTAGAGTTTCCTGGGCCAGATGCTTGGGAAACCTCCAGCTTGGCTTTGGGGGTGAGGACAGGCACCCAAACAAAACCAACAGAGTGAGATGGGAAACCGGGAGGCACCCCGATGTGCCCTATTTACAAACTGCTGTAGTTCCTTCCGGGTTTTATTTGATTTTCTCCTTCACTGAGAAATGGGGAGACATCAGAATGACTTACGTGCCAAAGAGAGGACTCCAGGCCATCCTTCAGCCTCCCCTGCCCCCTCGGTCCCTTTCATGTGACAGGATGCCCTCAATTACTCTCTCTGGGGGGGTCCCAGTCAGAAAGAAGATGGAGCCAACCATCTGTTACCGACTCCAGTGAGCAATTTAATTTCCTCTTGTTCCCAATGAGGAGGGTTTTGAGAAGACATAAATTCCTGTCAGTCCTGGTTAATCAGGAGCCTGCTGTCGGAAGGGGTGGACACCTCCAAATTAGAGACGCCCACTGGTCGGGGGGCCCACCAGGAGGGCACCCTGCACAGCGGTGGGGGAAGCCATATGAGGGAAGCGAAGAATATCAGAGAAAGTTCCTTAGAGATCATCCAATCTGACACCTCCTTTTATAGGAAATCGGTACCAGAGAGGGAAAGCAATCTGTCTAGCTAGGCAGGCAGTTAGGACTTGAACTAAAGATGCAATTCCCAAACCCCCTCTTTTTCCAGCATGATGCAAGGTAGAATGGATGACTTAAATACTTGCCCTGCCTGGGGTTTAATCTGTACAGGTAGGGCCAGAGAACAATAATCAGGAAGACAATGACAACCACGGCAAGAGCCACCCTTTATGTGACCTGCTCTGCAAGGAGTGTGGAACTAGGAGAGTGGACATTGGAGCCAGGCGGCCTGGGTCTAAATCCTTCTGCTGCTCAACGGTTGTGTGTCGTGTGACCTTGGGCAAGTTCCTTACCCTCCTCTGGGACACTGGATGAGACACTGTCAGTTCTTGCTGTCTATCCAGCCTTACCTTTCCATGGGCAGCACCTGCATCTTTTTCGGAGAGCTGCCCTTGGGTTGCCAGAATCTACTTTGTCCATGTGCCTTGCAGGTCTGGAATCTCCTAGGCACAGCCTTTAACCCATGTGTGACAGACGTGGGATATAAACACCCCAGCTCCCTTGCCTGGGACTGGGATAATTCTAAGGCTTGTGTTTTGCCTGCTTCCCAGAGGAACTGGTCTAATAATGCAGTACTGACTGCTTTGCCCTTTGCCAGTGTCACCTGTGCTCTTTAAACTCCCCCACCCCCATAATCTGTTCGTGCTTTAGTCCTTGGGTCAAGATGTGCCTCTGCGTGGTTAATCCAAGCTAAGACTGTCCTGAGCTCTCTCGTCTGTAAAATGGTGGGAACGATGGGGCTAAGGATGCAAAGGATGATGCCTGACCCTCAGTGGCAATTCACCAAATGTTAGCCTTGTGTCTGATACACACTTATCAATTATGTCATTGTGTTATGTGGTACACACTAGCACCTCCTCATTGTACAAACAGGACAATCCAAGTTCCAAGAGTCTAAATGATTTTCCCAAAGTTATGCCATTTAACAAGGATCCACATGCAAATCCACCTTTGAAGTTCCTTCAATATTTGCCTCCACCCGGAGATTTTCCTCCCTAATGCTCCCAGTCCAGGTCTGGTTCCCTGCTCTAGTGCTCCCATGCCCTCTGTCACAGTACTTGTCCTAGTATTAAAATGGCTCTCTTGCTTCTTGTACTTTCCCTGGAGCCACTAGCTCTTTGAAGCCTGTGACATGGCCTCAGGCATCTCTATAAGGTCAGCTTATAGCCTGGTGCTCAGCACACACAGGTTTCAGGTGGGTACTGAAATAGTAGTCCCCCTTTATCTACACCTTTGCTTTACTTACTACCCATGGTCAATTAAAGACTGAAAACACGTAAGGAAAAAAATCCAGAAATAAAGAATTCATAAGTTTTAAATTCATACTGTTCTGAGGAGCATGGCGAAATCTCTTGTCAACCCCTCTCCTTCCCACCTGGAATGTGAATCATTGTCCAGTGCTGTATATGCCACCTGTCTATTAGTCATTCAGTAACTATCTTGGTTATCAGATCGACTATCACAATATCTCAGTGCTTGTGTTAAGTAACTCTTATTTTTCTTGGCAGTGGCCCCAAAGTGTAAGAACAGTGATATAAAGGCAGGACATAAAACATGGAAGGACAGATGGGTGCTGTGTAGCAATGCTGCTGGGCATATGGGGGGGCCACATAGTATATCAAGGGTCTGCGGTTTCAGATTTCAACCAGACAGGACAGTAGGAAAATCCCACAGGAAATTCCTTTCCTCTGATCCTGCTGCAGAGAAGATTTTTAAATGGGGCTGATGGGCCTCCTGGAGGTTCCAAATTTTCATCAAGGCGAGTAGTCCTCCCTAAAATCTTGTCAGGAAGACAAGGATCTCCCAGGCTACCACCTAGAGATAAGTGGGAATCTAATCACAGTAATCGTTTCATTGTGAGGTCACCCAGGAGTGACAGGAGTAGCTTTAAAGAACTGATAAAGAGCCTGAGAAAGATGGGCCAGGAGACAACAAGCAGGCTAAGGAGGCTAGAAATTCCGAGACCTTCTAATGAGAATGATAATCATAATTGCTGTGATAATTATAATCATAACGGTACCCACCTCCTTTGAGAGCCTACATTATAGGGTGGCCCAATCGATAATTTTTTCTCTTCCCCTGAAATGCTCCAGAGTAAACCCAAGGCCTCATGCATTCTAGGCATGCTAGGCACATGCTCTACCACTGAACCACATGTCCAGTCTGCTTTTCCCTGAGTTCGAATCCTGCTCTATCACTTACTAGCTGTAAGATGTTAGGCAAATTAGTGTTTCTGTGCATCAGTGTCTTATGTGCAAAATGAAGTTAATAGTTACCTTCTTCACAGGACAGTCATGTGCTGGGGACTATGGCCTACCTGTGTGATCAAGCAGGCAAATGTTAGTTTTTACTAGGTGCTAATGAGACAGAAAGACATAGAGTGGACCATGATTATCTTTCCTCTCAAGAAGCTCAGAGTCTAGAGTTGAGATCCTGGAAGTGTTTTGATTACTTTATCTTTAATAAAAAGTTCCTCCAATAATGTTCATTTATTGAAAAAAAAATGAATGTCAGAATTCTGGGCAGCATAGAGAAGCAGTGTCTAGTCCAGCCCTGGTGGAGGCTATGGACAATGGACGTCCGGTAGGGTTTCCTGGAGGAGGCCACACTGAAGTGAGTCTCCTAGGATCTGTCAGAGGCCACTGAGTGGAGAAAGGAGGAGAGGCCTTTCCAGGGAGAGGAAATACCCCAGGCCAGAGTTAATGACTGGGCTAGGAGAGGGCTGTTAAAGCAATACGGACAAGTGTGCAGAGACTGAGACATGGGCCAAGAGTGGGTACCGGCCGCTCTGCTGTGTAAAGACCCCCAGTAGCTCCACTGCTTTGGGGACAGAGATCAGAACCCCCTGCTTAGCCCATGATAGTCCCACACTGATCCCTGCCCCTTAGTCTCACCTCTCCCCACCACTGCTCTGGCCACACTGGCCATCTGAGGCCTGTTCTCCCAGCACAGAATCTGAACCGATCCTCGGGCACAGGTGGTTCTTGTCCAGGTGTTCTTAGGAGCAAGTAGAGAAGCAGGTAATGGAAAAGAAAGTCAAGGAAGAGTGACTTAGGTGATGTTCCAGATTCAGTGTAACCCACAAGAAAGTCAGGCCTGTCGATGGTGCTCCAGAGCTTGTCCTGCTTCCTTCTCCCATGTCCCTGGCACTGGGCACCTGAGGAGGATGAGCCCAGGCCCTGCTGGCTGCCCTGCAGGGAAGGTAGGTGTCTCCAGGGCCTTGGACGACTGTGGAGGCCCCCGGTGCAAGGCGAGCTTCTAGCAGCAGGTCACAAAGGCACAGAAGGGGGACCCCAGTGAGTGTGTGGGTTGGGGCAGTGGGGATAGTGCCCTACACTGGACTTCTCTGGGGATGCTCAGTGCTCCTACCTGAGGGCCTTCATGCCTGCTGCTCCCCTCCCTGGAATGCTCTCTCCCTGACTTCATCTAGTAAACTCTTTTCATCCTCTGGATCATGGCTACTTGACATTTCCTCAGAGAAGCAGTCTGGCTCTCAAGATGGGGTTAGGCCCACCTATTGTCTGTCCTCAGGGCGCTCTGCGTGTTCCTTTCTGGCACTCCATAGCAAGTTGTAATTCATTATATACATAATTAGTCTCTATGTATTAGGCAGAACTCTATTGTTTGCAAATGTTGGAGAAACAAACTTCAGCTAGCTGAAGCAAGAGGGGAGGAATGGCTCCATAGCTGGAAGGGGTGTGGGGTGACTAGAGCATCAGGACTGCCTGTAGCCACCAGGGTCCCACATGGCCAGCTGTTTCCCGCTCCTCATCTGGCCTCCTCCTCTACTGCTGCCCAGGTGGAGGGAAACTGTCATGGACATCTCCAGATCAGTGTCCTCACTGCTACAGGAAGAAGTCTGATTGTTTTACATCCATCCTTCCCCTAGAACTATCTCCTAAGATGGAAATGCGTCACTATGATTGGCTGAGCCTTGGTCATGTGCTCACATGGCTCTCTGAAAGCAGGATGTGGCTAAGGGTAGGGCCCCACAGTCACAGGACCCAAGGGCAGCGTGACTCCCTTGAGAGGTGTGGGAGGGGTTGGGCACGTGGTTTCCGTCTCTCTGATGTTGTATCTTCAGCAAACACAGATATGACCTAGTAGGAGTCCACCACTGATCTAGGTAACAAGGGATGTCAAAATAAACAGAAATCTCTGCTTACCTGAGAGCTGATATTGCAATGGGGAAAGGCAGAAAAGAAGCATGTTACTAATCAAATGTGCCAGGTGGTGATATGTGTTTTGCAGAAAAAGCAGAGTACAGAGCTGCGGAGAGTGCTGAGAGGATGCTGTGTTCTCCAGAGGAGTCAGAGGGGGCATCTTGGAGGATGATGAGGAGGGGCCAGAGGGTGGAGGATACCCTGGCCACTCAGGAATTTGAAGGGAGTCCTCCTGCCTGGCCTCCTCCTCCCTCCCTCTCTGCCCTTCTGAAGTGTAAACTTTCCACTATGTCAGAATGCCCAGTGGGGCAGGTCCTTGTTAGAAATGTGGGCTCCTAAGTCTCTCTCAGGACCCACAGAGCGACGCTTAAGATTTGGATTATTAACAGGCTCCTGGTGACTCTCATGCACACTTAAGTCTGGGCATTATTTCCTGGGGCCATGGAGACACAGGAAAGGCTCTGAATAGGAAAAATGTTGATCTCACTTGTGTTTTAGAAAGATTCCTCTCGGAAGGCTCTGTGGAGGACAGGCTGGAGGCTCCGAAACAGAGGAGCACCTGTGTCAGGAGGTGCTGGGGCAGAAGAGAAGGCTCAGGAGGGAGGAGGAGGGTGCTGAGGCTCCCTGCGCTCTGACTCGGTGGTTGCCATCACCCAAAGAGGACCCCCTGGCATCACCGACATTGGGTTTTTTTCTTTAGATACTCTACATTTAAGGAGGGATTTAGAGTCATATATTATAATGATGTCACTTGATTATACTTAGGAGATAAATAAAAAAAGTCTTTGTTCTTTTCCTTCCTTCCTCCTTTTCCAAATTTTTTTTTTGAACTTTTGGATCTTGACTTAAAAGATCCAATTTCTGCCTTTATATGACTCATTTGCCACGGGGAGATCACTAGGAAGGTTCGAGCCTCATCTCGGGGGTGTAGAGTGGAGATGGGGAATGACACAAGAGCTAAGAGAGCCAAAGGGTTAAGAATCTGGGGGCCAGAACTGGTTATTCCAACTGGGAACCTCAGACATAATGATGGCTCTGTTGGGGGTTGGTGCCCACTCCCTTACTCCTGTGCCTGAAGGATAGGGGATAATACATCCTTATCTCCCCTGGCTCTCCCCCAAACCCCAAACTCCAGTGTTCTATTTATGTTCTAGGTAATAGCCAGCCAATAATTGGGTGCAAGGATTATTTGAGATAATATTTGCAAAATTCTTAGCACTTAATGTAATCCATGCATTTTCTCAATATAGCAATTCAGGCAGGTGTTATTAAATTCATTCTACATGCTCAGAGAAGTAAAGTGACTCGCCTGAGATCACACAGCCAAGATGAAGAGCTGGTTTCAACCTGTGACCAACAGGACTCTAAAATGTGGGTGTGTATGGTGGGAGGCGGTGGTGGATATTGACTACCAGGAGGTGAGGACTTTGCAGGTTGTCAGGTCTTCAGTTAAACAGGCAGGAGTTGGTCACAGCTTCTGTTCTAGTGAGGAAGACCATGACTAGTTTGAAAAGCTGAGGGAGCCATCTGATGCTCTTCCCCACACTGCAGGTCCTGTGCTCCTCAGTGGCCAAATCCAAATACTCTCTGATATTTGTTCAATAAATCAGACCTGCTAGGGTTAGCTGTCTTATAAATTATGGAACAGATTAACTGAGTTAGGCTGAGGCATAAATAACAGGGATTCTCCACCCAGTGACAGGACAATGCTGGGGTAGCCAAAACAAGGATTGGTGACAGAAGAGGGGGCCACCCTCCTCTTTTAGGACAAGGCTGGCAGCAGGCAGGTCCAGGGGGAAAGTAGGCAAGAAGGGGGCTTTGAAAGGGGGATCCCAGGAAGAGGGGATGACAGAGCAAACTGAGGAGGCTCTTGGGAGGGGAGGGCTTTGTGCAGGCAGAAGCTTGCCTTGCTGGTGCACAAGGACTTGGAGGGGTCTGTGGGACATCATTGGAGGTGCCTGGTGAGTAGCTGAACACAGGGGCCACCACATCACTGTGATGGTGTGGGAAAGAGCTATAGCTGCTGTGTTCCGTGATGCGTAAGATCTGCGTGGGAGCCCCAGCCACGGGGCAGAACACGGCCATCAATATCAGGTACAATGAGGAAAGAAGACAAAATGAGTGAGGCTGGGCCACCAGCATTAATATACAGAAGGAGGTGAGCCAGTCACAGAGACTGAGACAGAAAGGCTAGAACCAGGAGAGGAAAGAGTTCTGCCAGAGCTCAGTGAGGACTAGAACCCAGAAAGAGGGGGATGCAGCTACCACCAGATGTGGAAACCAGGAGAAAGCAGAGCGCAAACATGCCTCACTTCTCTCCTCCTGCCCACCAGTCTCCCGTTGGGTGAACCCAATCCCAAGTCACCCAGAAAGGGGTCCCAAGTGATGCACTCCACAGGGTCTAATTCTCAAAGGGGCAAGTCCTCGTGGTCATCTGTTGTTTTGTATAGGCTGGAGATGAGAGTTTGTAAAGATAAGAATGCCCGTGAAGCAGTGCCAGGTGACGCTGAGGACCCTTCACTGGAAGACTTTGATGGCTTTGGGGAAGAAGTTTTCATGGAATATTGGAGCCAGAGCTGGACTGCTGGGTGGGGTTACAATCTTGGTTAAGAAGCTTGAAAAGGGAGTGAGTGAGCTGGGGCATGGGGGGAATGTAGTCTGTTTAATTTTCCAAGTGTGTCTAACTTCTCTTCAATGTCAAAGCCACCTCCTACCATTGGCGTGTACCAGGAGACTCTGAGACGTTTTCCTACCTACGCTCACTCTACTGGTGATCTCATCCACTCTAATGCCGATGCATGCTATCTGTACGGGGATAGATCCCTAATTGATGCCTCCCACTCAGATCTTTCTCCTAAACCCGATTCCCAAATCCAACAAGTCAAAATGGACCCCTTGATTCTCCCTTCTCCGAAATCTGCTCTATCTGCAGCCTCCTCCATCTTGGTGGGCAACAACTTTGTCCTTTCTGTTTCTCTGCTGTTCTGACATGGAATCACCCTTGGATTTTCTTTTGCCGTCACATCCCACATCCAAGGTCTCAGGAAATCCTGCTGGCTCCCTTTTTTACACCAAGAGCATGACTTGTCACTGTCATGGTTCCACCAGCCCAGTTCAGAGCAGTGTCCCTGCTTCTTTTGCTTGGGTTAGTTTGGTAGCCTCCTGAACCAATGTCCCCTGATGCTTTATCCTTGACACAGCAGGTGGAGTACTCAGTTAGAAATCCAAGGTCCTTCGGTGGCCTCAGTGATCTGTCCAGCATCCTTTCCTCTCTTCTGTCACCACCTCCTACCCTCAACAGCATCACTCTACTCCGACATCATTAGCCTCCTTGCTGTTCTTCCAGAAGCTATGGAAGCTCCATCTTGGGGCTTTGGCTTCGGTTCCCCGCCTCTCCCTGGAATGCCCTCCACAGGTGTTCACATGGGTAAGCCCTCACTGCCTGAAATCTCTCTTCAGCTGCCACCTTTTCAGCGGGATTTTGAGATTTTCCCTGTCCACCCTCCTGCAAATGCAGCCCCCCTTCCCTGTTCCCACACTCGTGACCCGCCTGCCTCTCCCTCCTGTTTATTCATAGGACTGTTGGTTAAGAGTAGCTGAGACCACCGTGTGAAATACCCACCAAATGTGCAATCCTACCACCTTCCAGAGAGAAGCCCCACCGTCTGGCTGGCGCCTGGGTGAGAAGGAAAAAGGCGGGTGTGGGAGGCCCTCTCACTGCTCAGACTGCTGCCTCACGCAGCCTCACGCAGCCTCCAACCTCATTATCCACAGGCAGGAGCACAGGCACTCGCCTCCGGGTAGAGTCAGCTTGCAAAGAGGAGCGCCTGGGAGGCAGACAGGATGTGGAGGCAAAGCTGGCAGCCAGCAGAAGGGCCGCCTTGCCTCCCTTCCCGGATGTCACCCAGGACGCGAAGGGAGCTGGAGGAGGGCTGTGGAGCTTCCCTAAGGGGAGCCCTGTTCACCCCGGGCCCTCTCCCCATGGAGTGGGAAGATGAGAGATCACAGTAGGGGCTGGATCTCCTCCTGCCCCCAGCAGAACACTCTTGCTCCTGGGACAAAGTGTCAGTTCAGCATCCCTGTGTGCCAGGCTCCGGGCAGGGGAGACTGAGGTGGCTCCTGCTTAATGGGGCTCTCCGCTGGGGCAGCAGGAGAGTGAGGCAGGCACTCTGCAGCAGGGCTGTTAACAGTGCTGTCTGTGAGCACGGCACACGGAAAGGCACACGGGCAGAACCCAGTTCTCCGCTTGGAGGGAAAGCCTGGAGGACGAGTGCCCTTGCTCTGTGCCCGTTCACCCATGAGTGCTGCCCTCATCCACTCAGCCAGGACCAGGGAGGATCTTCCTGTGAGAAGGCTTTGGGTCAGGTGCTGGGGATACAGTCCTGGGTCCAAAAATGTTCTCCTACTTCAAGGAGCTTAGAATTTAGGATAAAAAAAAAAAAAACAAATATAACAAGTAAACACAAACAAAACTTTTTTGTCATTGTGGGCCGTGAAGAAAGTTGGCAGGAACTTGAGGTAGAGAGTTTAGGGAAGATTCGGTCCCCTCCTAAGGGAGCCAGGTGACAAGCAGGGGCTGCAGGCTCGGGGAGGCAGTGTAGAGGAGAGCATTCTGGACAGAGGCCCTGGGTTGGAAAGACAGGCAAAGAGCAGCTTGGAGGGACTTTCTTGGCATGACAAGGATCCGAGTGGGAGTCCAAGCTCTTCTTGTGCTTCTAAGCTCCAGAGCCTCTGTGAATTCTGGGCACCAGCCCTGCTCAAACTGGCACTGGTGCTCAGGCCACTGGCCCATAGTACCATGTGTCCAATCCTACTGGTCCTTCAAGAGTATCTCCAATTTATGAACCTCACCTAAAGCCTGCAGACCAGGATGGTAACACTGTCCTCTGGTTTACCAGCCTGCACTTGTCACCCATCTGTGCACATATCTGTCCCGGCAGCCAGTCTGTCCGACCTCTGTGTGTGAGCCTGTGGCTATGACCAGGCATGTGCTCCATGACTGTGTCCAGTGAGGGAAGGAAAGCAGGAAGGGGAGGAGGAAATGAAGGGAGGAGCTGACTTTTTAAAAACAGCATAGATATTTAACACTGGCAAAGGATGTATTCAGAAACCTTGTAAATCAAGATCTTTGCAAATGTCAACCTAAAATACAGTATTTTTTTTTTACCCTAAAACTTTTCCTAAGAGTCGTTGCTTGCTTCTTCATCGCCACCATTAGCTCTTGGCTTTCTTTTTTGGGAGCACAATTCATGGAGAAACCATTTTTTTTTTTTGGTACAGTTTCCGTGATCACGAGTTTTCTCTTGTATACCGCAAAGACCACACTGAGATCTGGATGCTGGGGTTCGCAAACCTGCTCACTCGCTAGCAAAGCCAATGGTTCTCAAAAACCAAATTAATGATGCTTCAAAATAACAAATTACTACATGTCATAGACCTCAGGGATCCCCGGGGAATACTGCAGATGCAAAGCGTGCAGGCAGGAATGCTAATGGCGCCTGCTCTCACCTGTAAGGTACAGGGGCCCCTGGGAAAGACTTGGCAAGTGGTTCTTCCCTCCAGATGCTGCTTACTCTCGATCACACTGGGCCACAGGTTTAGCTAAGTACTTGGTTACTAAGGAAACCCAAGTTGTCAGTCCTGAGCCTTATGGGAATAATGGTGATTTATTTAGGAAAAGCAAGCTTTGTCACTTTAAGCTTACTGCTACAAAATTGCTTTTTGATTACCTCCCTCCTTATTGCATTGTCTTGTCACAATAAACTACAGAAACAAGTGGCAAGGTTAATAATTACAGGCTCTATTCTTGTCACTGTCAGGGCCCAGCAAGGTCATGGCTGCAACCCGAGTGTAGCCAGCAGTCTACTTCAAACCCCTGCTCTAGAGAGGAGGGCTTTGTGGAGGGCCCAGGCATACCCACTGATTTTGGGTGGCTCTTCCTTCACTCCTGACTTTCCACCACCTCAGGGCTTTTCTGGAGCCAGAGTTTCTGAAAATCAACTCTCCTAACTTCTTTTATTTTTTTTTAAATAAAAATTATTTTTTTAAAATGAGATAATCTCTTAATTTAATTTCCCCTCTAGGTCTCCCAGGTGTGAATGCCACTCATCTTCCATTGCTTTGGTGTGAAGCTTTGTATCCTGGTTTTGTATCTCCCACCTTCAAAATCCATGCCAAAATCCTACCCCAACAAGTGATAGTTTTTAGAAGGTAGAGCCTGGAGGTGCTTAGGTCATAAGGTCAAAGCCCCTGTGAATGGGATTAGTGCCCTTATAGAAGAGGCCAGAGAGAGAGAGAGAGGAGAGAGAGAGAGAGAGAGAGAGAGAGAGAGAGAGAGAGAGAGAGAGAGAGAGAGAGACCCTGGCTCCCTCTGCCCTGTGAGAAAACAGTGAAATGTCCTCAGAGATCCCCTATATAATCTATGAACCAGGTAGCAGATCCTCATTAGATACCAGGTCTGCTGGGGCTTTGATCTTGAACTTCTCAGCCTGCAGAACAGCAAGAAATAAGGTTCACTTGATTTGAAGCCATCCAGTCTAGGCAATGATTTTTATATAGCAACTCGAACAGACTAAGACAAAAGTCACTACTTGTTTTATACCTGAGGACTGCAAGGCTCAGTAAAGTGGGGTTGTTTGGCTCTGGTCACAGGTCTGCAAGAAGAGTTACTGGATGGACCCGCCCAGACCAGCACCGCCAAGTCCTGACCATTCCTCTGTGCTCTCTCTCTCTTAGCATTCTGGAACAGCCTCCACACCAAGTCCTGACTTTGGCTGCCTTTCTCCCTATACTGGGAACTCTTTGGAAGGTGCTCAAGAGCACTCCTCAGTGCATTGCAGCCTCTTACCCAGAAGAGACCTTCCTTCAGTTGGCTCCTGGTGCCCCTCACTGTCATGCTGTCCTTTCACCCCACTGACTGTCCTCCACCGCCTATTCTGTTTTTTTTCCCATCTCCTAGGCTCTTAGAAGTTGAAAAGCCTCCAAACACAGACCTTGATCCTTTTTCCATTCCGCACCCACTTGCTCTTTAACAATTTCATCTAGTCTTATAAATTTGGAAACCATTTATGTGCTGGTGACTCTCCTACTCATTTTTTAAATGAATTGAGATATAATTTTTACCTACAATAAAATGTGCATATCTTATAGCTTTATGACTAATTATATGATTGCAAACACATAGGAAAACCTTACCTAGGATAGAGATATAGGACATTTTCACCAGAAAGTTCCCTGGTTCCCCTTTATTATCCCTAATGTTTCTCTCACTGGGAGCCCTTTGCAATAAATGATTTTACTTGTCCTTGAATTTTTTATATGCTTTTGGTGTTGGGTTTATTGTGGGAAAGTTCCAGCATATTATGTTAATAACTATCTTATTAAGCATTTTTATAATTATAGATAATTTAAAGCATATACTATTATATTACAAATTGTATAATAAATGTCCATGTTCCATCCCTCTACTCCCATCTGCAGTAACACAGTTTGAACTGTAGATATTCTAATATAGGTTTTTAAAACCTTCAGATTTTTTTCTCCAACATAATTGCATTATTATTATTATCACACTTGAAAATGGCAATAGCTCCTTAATATTATCAAATATCTAGTCAATAGTATATTTGAAAGGGCATCTAGATGGTATTCATATGTCACATTAAGTTGATATATGGCTCTTAGGTATCTTAATTTATGTATATTTCATCTTCTTATTGTATAGCAGTTCACTTGTTGAAGAAACCGGGCTGCTTTTGCTATGAGTTTTGCATTCTGGACCTGGCTCATTGTATCTACTGAGTGTCCCTCAGCATGTCCTCTGTGCCTCCTGTTTTTCCTGTGAACTAGTAAATAGATCTGGAGGCTTAACTGGAGCCCGTTTCCATTTCAGGGGTAAGAATACTTCACAGCTGGTGTCTGACAGGAGGCACATCTTGTCCAGCGAGAGGCTTTGGCTGCTATGGATTACTGTCTGGGATCAATATTTCCTAAGGGTTCACAGGATGGTGATTGTCTACCTCCATTGTTCCTTCTTAATGTATCAGAATACTTCTATTAAAAAAAAAAAACCTTCCTTCATCAACTGTTTGATAATCAGGAAGTGCAATTCATAAAGGAAAGGCAATTTAAATGCTTAATTATTTTTTCTTATTTACCAGTTTTTGAATAATGAGTGTGTTCTGTAGCATCCTTAAAGGAACCAATGATACTTTCTAATAATGTATGAACACAGGGAATTTTAAACATACTCTCTGTGTGCCAATGAATTGCAGTTAATAGTCTTGTTAATTGTCTGGTCTTTGGCTGATAGGAACCTTCTCGTGTTGTCTGATCTGATGATCCTTCACTTTCTTTTTTTATTTCACACCTCCCCCCGGAACTGAAGACTTAGATGGCCAGCTTCCTATCTGACACTTGGGTATATGGCACCTTGAAATTTTCCAAGTGAAACACCAGGTTCCTTTGATCCTGGTCCTGCAGACTCCCAATCAATTCAGTGGCAACTGCATCTTTCTAGTTGCTCAGATTAGAACCTTGAAATTGTCCTGAACTCTCCCTTCCCCCTTACATTCAAGGTCCAGCACAGACATTTCTATTTCAAAAATAACTCCCCAATTTGATCATTTTCCAACCTCTCCCCAGTTGCTGCTTTGGTCTAAGCCTCCCGTACCTCTCACCTGAATTAAGTCCATCAGCTCCTGGCTGGGCTCCTTGGTCCCGCTCTCTCTCCGTACAGTCTATTCTCAATACAGTGGTGTGGTTGGTGCTGTTAAAATGTAGTCAGGTCATGGCACTCTAGAGGTCAACACTGCCTAGGGCTCCCCACCTTGCTGGGAGCCAAAGCCAAAGTCCTTACTGCTATGTGTCTAGAAGGCCCTGGTACTCTCTGTCCAGCTCCACCCGTAGCCTATTACCTTGACCAAATGTATCCCACCCCATCACAATCAGCCCTTCCTCTCTCTACTACACCCCTTCCCTTCTCACTCACATCTTCTTTGCTCGACCCCCATCCAGCCCCTCCAAACCCACCCACCTCTTCTCATTGCACTTCATCCCATGTCACCTCCCCTCAATTCACTCCACCCCACTCCAGTCACTCAAACAGCCCCACACACCTGATCCCTCCACATTCCACTTCATCTGTCCTATCCCAATCTATCTAGCCCACCCCACTTCACCCCACCTGACTATCCCTTCCTATTTACCCCCAGCCACTGTACCCCTCCTCGCTCTACCCCACTCCCCTGCCATGCTACACCACACATACACTGACCTCCCTGGTATTCCTGGAATACTCCTGGCATGTGCTCACCCTGGGGCCTTGGTACTTCCTGTTCCCTCTTGATGCAGATGTCTCCAGAGTCCACTCCCTCACCTCACAGAATCTTGCTTAAACCTTCTCTTCTCAGTGGTGTCTTCTCTAACTACCCTTCTGAACATTGAGATCCCCCCACTCCACAGTCCTGATTCCTCCCTTTCTTCATTTGTTCTCCATGATATTTATTACCATGTAAATTTTATTTACTTATTTAAATTGGTTCTTTTTAGTTTATAACAGCAAAATCCACTTTGATATGATTATACAAGCACAGAAGACATCTTATTCTAGTTAGGACTTCATTCTTATGGAGGCACATCCTGGTGGGATTCACTGCTGTTTTCATGTATGTACATGGGAAAGCTGGGTCAGTCATGCCACTGTCTACCTGGGCTTATCCCCCTCCTTCCCTCCATTCCCCACTATCTACTGCACTTCCGTTCTCCTCACTGCCTCCCCCTTATTGTGGGTTAGCTTCACCTATTGGGAAAACATTTGACCTTTGGTTTTTTGTTTGTTTGTTTCTTATATTTTGTTTATTTTTTAACTAATTAATTTGTTCTAATCAGTTATGTATGACAGCAGAAATGCTCTTTGATTCATTGTATACAAATGGAGTAGAATTTTTCATTTCTCTGGTTGTACCCAAAGTAGGGTCACAACATTTGTGCAATCATACATGTACCTAGGGTAATGATGACCGTCTCATTCCACCTTCTTTCCTACTCCCGTGCCCCCTCCCCTTCCCTTTTTCACCATCTAAAATTCCTCCACTCATCCCAATCCCCCCTACCATTATGGATCAACATCCACTTATCAGAGAAAACATTTGGCCTTTGGTTTTTTTAGATTGGCTTGCTTTGCTTAGCATGATATTCTCTAACTCCATCCATTTATCTGCAAATACCATAATCCAATTCTCTTTTATTGCTGAGTAATACTTCATTGTGTATATATACCACATTTTCTTTATCCATTCATCTATTGAAGGGCATCTAGGTGGGTTCCACAGTGTGTATATTGTGATTGTGCTGCTCTGAACATTGATGTGGCTGCGTCACTGGAGTATGCTGTTTTTAAATCCTCTAGGTATAGACCAAGGAGTAAGATAGCTGGGTCAAATGGTGGTTCCATTTCAAGTTTGCAATTTTTTAATTTCTTCATTACTTGGAAAGATGTAAAGACTTAATAAACTCTCATGCAAAAACTTGGATCCAAGAAATATTCTTGTTCACTTGAAATGCACCCTTGACTTCTTCCTTCTAGCTGGCTTAGGAAAACTAAATGTCCTTCAAAGGCACGTAAATCAGAAGGAACCAGCAGAAAAATGTGAATAGATCTGTTTGGTCAACCTTTTCACTACTGTGACCAAAAGACCTGACAAGAACAATATTTTTAAATTTACATATTTTTGAGACTGGCTTACTTTACTTAACATGATAGTCTCCAGATCCATTCATTTGCTGGCAAATGCCTTAAAGCCATTCTTCTTGATGGCTGAGTAATACTTCATTTTGTGTGTGTATATGTGTGTGTGTGTGTATATATATATAAATATATATATAACATTTTCTTTATCCATTCATCTAATGAAGGGTACCTAGATTGATGCCATAGCTTGGCTATTGTGAATTGAGTAGCTATGAACATTTACATGGCTATGTCACTGTAGTATGCTGATTTTAACTCCTTTAGCTATATACCAAGGAGTGGGATAACTAGGAAAAATTGGTGGTTCCATTCCCATCAAAATTCCAACAATGTTATTAATAGAAATAGAAAAAGCACTCATGAATTTCATCTGCAAACACGAGAGGCCTAGAAGAGCCAATTTGTTCACTGCTATATCTCTAGCTCCTACATAGATTGTGGCACATAGTATGCACTCCATAGGAGGCTGCTGAGTGTAAGCATTCAAGGAGTCCTCTTGTTCCTCCATCTGTCCCGGATGGAACGTAATCCCCACAAGGTTGGGCTTGTCTGTTGTTTCGTGTTTTTTCTCAGTTCCTATGCCTGGCATATAATGAGTACTGCTGAGTGAGTCCCAGTGCTCAGCATGGTGTCAGTACTTGGACCTTGGTACTTCCTGAGTACCAAGCAAGTGTCCTCAATGTGGGTTAATTCCCTTTCTTCCTAAAGCCCTTCATTAAATCCAGAGCAGAGATCAGCTTTAGCCTGAGCAATAAGGAAGATGTGGTTATAGGAGAAAAAGCATGAGGTCAAAAGACCTCTTATTTGGGGATCTACCATTTACTAAGGATATTTGGTTATAACTTAATTCCTCTGAAATTCAGCTTTATCACTAAAAATGGGATGTTAATAAACTCCCCAGGAACCAGCTCATAAGTGTAGTGAGGAAGAAAAAACACATGAGGAAGTGCTTTGCAAACTTTAGTCCTCCATTGTGCATGGATCCTCTCCAGTCCCCAGAGTCACCTCTCCTTACTTTCCTTCACCATCTTCTTATTACTTAAAGCTCACTCCTGCCCCCACATCCTAGTACCCCAACTATTATCCTGGGCCTTTCCTTTCCTGTCTTTTTTCCTCACCTCCTACCAATCCTTAGGCTTGGGGCAAGAAGGTTTCTGCCCCTGATACTCTGCCTGATCAGAGCGAATGGCCACTCTTCATTTGCCATCTCTGCCATGTTGGATTGGAGAAAATCTCTTTCCATTTATTTCAAGGGCCACACTCCCTGAATGCTTCTTTCATCTTTTAAAAAACTTCTTATTCTCCACTTGCTTTTCTTCTTTCTCCTTTTCTTAAAATATCGGGGTTTCCTCAATTCTGTCCCTCACTATTTCTTTTTTCAGTCTATTATACAGTTGTCCCTAGAAATCTCTTTGCCCTGAAGGTTAAGGTTATCTCTGCTGTGTAACTCAGATCTGCATCCAGCACCCAACGATCTTCTGACCTTCAGGCCCTACAGAAGGCAAATGCTAAGGGAAGGGACTGGTCCACACACCAGCCCAGGAAAGGGCAGGGATGCAGCTGGCCCTGGGCTGGCTAGAATCAGGGATGTTAGTACTATCAGAATGGCTGGTCTTTCTTCTTGGATGTATTCTTTATGAATTGCTTCTCCATGATTTTCTGGCAGTCCATATCTCTAGACTCATAATCTTTTTGTTTTTATTCTAATTTGTTATACATGGCAGCAGAATTCATTACAATTCATATTACACATATAGAACACAAATTTTCATATCTCTGGTTGTATACAAAGTATATTCACACCATTCGTGTCTTCATACATGTACTTAGGGTAATGATATCCATCTCATTCCATCTTTTTTACCCCCATGCCCTCTCCCTTTCCCTCCCATCCCTTTGTATTAGCTAGAGTTCGTCAAATTCTCCCATACTCCCCCTCCCAAACCCACTATGAATTAGCCTCCTTATATTATAGAGAACATTGGTCTTTTGGGATTGGCTAACTTAGCATTATTTTCTCCAACTCCATCCATTTACCTGCAAATGCCATGATTTTATTCTCTTTTATTGCTGAGTAATATTCCATTGTGTATATATACCACATTTTCTTTATTCATTCATCTACTGAAGGGCATCTAGTTTGGCTAAGCTCATAATCTTTATTTAAAAAAAAAAAAACAAAGGAGGAAAGTGGTTCCCTTCCCTCCGTAAAAGATGCAAATTGGTTTTCATAGTTCAGGGTTTTTCTGTCTCCAGGAACTAAATCAACCAGGTAAGCAGATTTCAGACAAAGATATCAGTTTCCATTTAGATCTTTTATTTAGAACAATCTTTGAAAACAGAAGGGCTCCTGTCCTTAGCAGGAAGGGGTTCTGGGATAGAGAATGATAAATGTCCTTATAAAGCTATATACTCAAATGTCCCCTGTGTTCCCTGTGGCCAACACATCCAAAACAGCACTCGCCACTTGCAGTGCCTTACTGAATGGCTCCATCTCTCAGTGCTCCTCAAGCCAGAGGCTTAGGACTCATGCAGCTGCCTTCTTTCCCAGGGCTAGGATTTGATCACCAAATCCTAATGTTCTGTTTCTCAAGTGCTTCTTGATTTCTCTTCTCTCTCCTTCAACCCACTGTCTTAGTTTTGAGCCTCCATCCTGTCATCCCAAAACAATTGTCACTACTCCTAATTAGTCTCCTAATCTCTAGTCTTGCTCACGGTATTAGGCAGGGTCCACTGAAATGGGACCCACAGAAAATGCAATCTACTCTAGGTTTTTCTGTAAGGGCATTTAAGCAGAGAGCATGTAATTCAGTGCATAAATCAGGTAGAATGTTATAGATAGGAATGAAAGGGAAATTCAGGTAAAGGTTGTGTGTTTGCCTTATGGAATCCTTTGTGAATCCCCCCCACACACACACACATACACACACACACACGCACACACCCCTATTGTGTTTTTTGGAGAACTCTGATTAATGTGGCTGGTTATTCCATTTTGGATGACTCAGCCTCCTTTCCAGATCTGGGGATTCATCTGAGGCTTGGTGAATCCTACATGGGCTTGGTCTCTGGTGATTTTGCAGCAATGCTCATTCGTGCTTTCAGGGATCTGTTCAATAATGATGGAGTTTGTCATCGGGTTGCTATCACAAGTACAGCATGGTATCAAGCAAGAGGGATCTATTTCTCCCAAAAGGGAGTTTTTTTGTTTTTTTTCCCCTTCAGTAATAGGGATAAACTCAGAGCTTCGTACATGCTAGGTGGGTGCTCTACCATTGAGCCACATCTTCAGGACAGAGGGGAGATTTAAAAGATGTTTTCATTGAGGTGACATCACTGAAGAAAGCAGTTTAATAAAGGAATGGAGATGCAGGGCTTGAAGCCATAGTGACAAGGAGTAACCTGTTGGCAACAGCCAAGCTCCTAGGAGCTCAGAAGCTAATAGCCTGGAATCTTAGGTCTATACTTGGAGTAATCTAAGCAAAGCCTGTTGACAAAGGAGGGGTGCAGAAGGAGAAATGGAATAGTCAGTCTTCATGAATAGTGGAGGGTGGGGAAGCACATATTGGTGCTGACAGTGCTTCCCTATATATACAGGTATACAATTCTCCTTTTAGAATTTTTTTTTCTCAATTCATTTTTTTATCATCTTTTGAAAACTGGATTAAATAACCCTTCCAGAATTTGGTATATAATCGATTCCTGGACTGAGTGAACCCCACCTGCCTATTAAAGTCAGAACTGTGTCTAGAGAGTGTAAAACTTGATAAACATCCTTCTCTTCCCGAGAATGTGATTTCAAAATGTCTCTTTGTTTCATCAAGCAATGTGTTCAAATCAAAATAGCAACAATTTGTCGAGCACTTACTATGTGCCAGCACTGTTCTGAATACTTTGAACATATTTTCTCATTTATTCCTTAACAACAATCTTATGTGGTCAGTATCACCACTTACCACCATTATTTTCATGTGGGCAAACAGATGCATATAGTTATTTGCTCAACACACAGAGCAGAGCTTGCATTTGGACTGAGGTGGTTTCCTCAGAGATCAATCACTGTGCCATTCTGACACTCACAGTCTGGTTTCTGGATTGGGTACAAGAGAGGAAAGAGAGTGGGCCTGGAGCCATCAGTGATTCCTTGGGCACTTAATGTGTGCCAGCACTCCTCAGGGATGTCATATGCACCATCTCATTTTATTATCCTAACCACTTGCTGCTGCATACTTTTAACTTCCCAGGGAAACTAAGTCTCCCCCAACCTCCTCTCTGTTGAGAGAGGAAATCTCTGATGCGTCCTAAGAACATGGTAGAGCCCCCTTAGAAGAGGAAATGGAGAGTTTCATGAGAGGTGTAAAGGGAATATACATGAGATCAATCTTGAGAAAAGGGCAAATGCTCTATCTTAGCTATTCTTTCCTTGGGGTCAGTATTAATCCGGAGCCCTACAAGAAGTAGTGTTGAACTGAACAGAATGATTTAATAATGGAATTGAATAGAACTGGGGGCAGGGATAAATGAGCCAAATGTGTTGATGCAGTGCACTCAGGGGTTAGCACAGGGAAAAGCCATCACTTCCTTTAGAACTTAAGGCAAAAGGGAGGACAATGATGTTACTGGAGCCCAGGAAGAAGGGCCACTTGGCAGGACATATGCCACAGAAAGATGCAGACACTGCCAGAACTTCCTTGCAGAACTCTGGAAAAAGTGGAAAAGAAATGTGTTCCTTTCTCTCCTCCAGACTTGGATCTTCTGCCAGTGCCATTGACTGTACCCCACTGTGAGCTGGAGAGTGGGGAGCCTGGTGATTCTGTATTTGTATAGAAAGGCAGAGAGCAGCTCTGGGCAGGTGCAGTTGGCAAATGGAGACTATCCTGCAGAGAGCAGGTACTGTGAGACAGCTGAAGGCTACCTCCTCTTGTTCCTCCCCCTCTTGGAGCACAAACAGGATGATGAAAGGAGGAACTGACATTCTGCTTAGGTGCTCAGCTCTCTGCCATAGGGAGAAGCATGCTGTCTTCTGAGATTGGACCTTGAAAGATTTTCCTTGCTGTGGAAATAAGATCTAATGTCCAGGTTTGGGACATGGCCCAAGGAGCAGTATATTTGCCCAAATTCTTTTCTAGCTCTTAAACTGAAGGAGCAAAAAAGGTTTTCCCGGCTTTGTGTGGACAACCAGATAGAGCTGTTTGGCTGAAGTCCTGTCTGCTAGTGGTCTTACCACCATGTTTTCCTAAGAGGTTATCTCTTCCCCTTTCACAGAGCAGAGATGACATAGTGAATAAGAGGAATTAGGACTCAGCATCCATTCTACCCTCCTACTGAACTTTGCTGTACTGCAATATCTCAAATTTTTACCCTTCCTAGATTTCCTGGCAACTGGAGTTCAAGCTATCTATGTCTGAGACCTGGCCAACCAGATTTGCTGGTGTCAGAATTAGAAATGAGGGAAGCCTTGCTTTTTCTACTTCTGCTAGAAACCATGGGTGAGGCTTGTTTTTTTTTTTTTTTTCTCTGCAGCAGCATTAGCAGAGGCTCCACTGCCCACAAACTCACTTTAAGGGTATTGAGATGCAAGTCAACTGGTGTGGATGGCAATGGGCATGATGTGACTGAGCATCTGGCTATGACAGTGGCATATTCCTGACCACTGTTTCTCCCTTACTGTAGCCACAAGAAGATGGATTTGGAGCTGGTGGCTTCTGGACTGTTGAAGTGACAGCTCTCTTGGAACCTGTAGCATGGCTGTGGGAGTTTATTCCTGAAAATCCAACCTTGACCTTGTCCTCAGCACTCAAAAACCTTCTTGCCCATTTAATCACTGTAATAAATTCCATTTCTGCCTCAGCTAGGCAGGGACGATATTTTCCTGGGCAGCAGGACCTTGAACAAAAGGTGTGGCAACCACAATAATACTACCAGCTAACATTAAATGCTTACCATGTGCCAGCTGCTCCAAGCACTTTACATGAATTATTTTTTCATTCAATTCTCATGACAACCCTATGAGTTAGGTGTGAAATTAATCCTCACTTTATAAGTGGGGAATCTGAATCCCACAGAGATTCAATAACTTGCCCGACATCACCAGATTTTAAATGGTGGGGAAAGGTCTGAAATGCAGTCTGGTTTTAGTGCCTGGGTTTAACCCTTGTCTCACAGGGCAGATGAACTAAGGATTCTGGAATTCCAGATTTCAGACATCCACTCCTTTTTTTGGGGGGGGGGGGTTATCTAATTAATACAACCCAAAGGGGAAACAGAGACCCAGAGGCACTGTGTATTTGTCCCAAGGTCATGTGGATAGTAAGTGGCTGAGCCGAGATTCAGACATGTCTCCTTGACTTTAAAACCTATGCTATTGCCCATTTTACAGCCTGCTGCCATGGCCCATGACAGCCTTCAAATCTGAGAGGACAACTCTCCCATCTTGGGGACTCTTCTCCTGTGCAAGTTAAACAGGCCAAGTAACATCATTGCATCTCATTGAGCCTCTCTGCACCTGGGTCACCCTCTTGCAGTTTGTGTATGTCCCTCTTCAATTCTGTCACTCAGGAAAGATCATGGGACTCTCTTCTGACAAGCACAATAAAACCCCCTCATAAAAGCTCTTAATCTCAGCCGCACTCTTGGAGTCGGTAGGAACAAATCTCTCTTCCCACAAATGCTCCCCCATCCCCAGGACCCATCACTTTGCCTTTAAGGAAGATGTGACTTATATCTTTCTGCACAAATTAAGAGATTTTTTTTTTTAAACCAGGCCATCCAAGCAGGAGGTGTATATAGTCCCCCTTCTGCTCCCGAGCTGGAGTGGACTTTTGAGGAGTTATTTATGGGTGGAATGCTAATTACTTAACTACAAATATGTAAATACTTTGAGAATAAATTCATCACAATATATTAGGCATCACATTGTAATTAAGCTCAATTAGGTATTATTAGCGGTATTAATGTCATGTTGCTCATGCCTGTTCCTAATGAATATATTAACCCAGTCTTGCTGCCATATCCATGTGGGTGCATTATGATGATGACAATAATAGACACATAATTAGAGCATTATTGCTTTGCTTGCAAATTGTGCAGAGAAATGTGTCAGTGTCTTTGGAATCCGAAGGACTGGCCTGACTGGATGGCCTGGGGGTTGTGTGATCTGGAAATAAGAATTCGTACCTTGGCACTTCAGTTTGTAGCCATTAAAAGAAAATGGTTTGTGTTTTTCTTTCAAGGATTAGGGTAAATGTAATAGGAATGGGTGTGGAATAAGGAACCACCAGGAAGGTCTTAATACGCCTAGGTGGTGAATTTATTGTTTCATGTCATCATAGGGGATAGCAGCTAAGTTTATACCATGGAGAAAGGAGAAGAGCAGACTTTGAGGCCAAACACAAGCTTTCAAGGAGGTTAGGATCTAAGGAAGGGGGAAGAAAATGGGCATCTGCTCCACTGTCATTTTGCCAAAGGAAGTTCCCTGCACAGCTGATCTGGTGACCTCTCTCATTTATTAGGGGCCATGAGGTGTGCAAGTTCTTAAGAGCTTATCATAACTCCTACCTCCATGGTGCACCATTATTTCAAAGAATGATTGCAAAGAAGTGCATATTGGTCTTCACACCACTCATAGAGGCAGGGGGGTTGGGATATGTGCCCCTTTTTAGCAGATAGGGAAACAGGCTCAGAAAGATGAGACGACTTACCTTGGCATTCATCACTTATCATTCTCTTATGCAGTTTATGCTTCAGTCAAACTTGCTTCCACTCTGCAAACAAATAGTGACATCATGACTTGGCAGGTACTGTCTTCTCTGCCTAGAATGATCTTCCCAAAGAACCTCCCTAGGTTGAGAGCTGGCTCCTCCTCCAGCCCTGTAAGGATTTGTTCTTGCCCCTGTTGCGTTGTTGTATGGCTATTTGTTCACTTGTGGATCTTCTCTAGTCCACTGTGAACTCCTTGGTGACAAAGCCCAGTATTAACTATCTCTGCTCCCCACATTGGGTTGAATAAATGAATAAGTGCACACATACTTGTTTGCATATCTCAGACTCAAAGTCAGTTCTCCCTGGTTCTTCTTGCCACTGGTCTCAGCTCTGAAGGACCCTTGTGCAAGCAGAGGAGGAGGCTGTTGACTAAAGAGTATAATTGGGGCTGATATAATGGGTTTGTGTAAAGCCCTAAGTCATCTTTTTCTTCCCCTTTATTAGGAGAGATCATGTAGGGAATTAAGTTCATTTCCTGAGACTTTGGTTTTGCTGAATTAGCAATTCCCAATCAATTAGACTAAAGGGCTTTCTCTTAACATCCAGCTCTTGATTTTTTCCATTTTGTAGCAAAGATACAAAAGAGGTGAGAGAGCAAGGAGGTAGCAAAGAATCTCAAGCATGCAGGAGAGTGGCAGAATTATGCAGTGTCATGGTGGGTGTGGCTGCAGCTGAGCTCTGTAGTCAGAACTGAGTCTTGTTCTTCCAATAGAGTTTCCAGGTGGGATCCATCCCTGAGAAGGCAAGAGCAAGAGTTAAAACAATTGTGATGTTTTTCTAATGGGAGGGACTTCAGCACAATGTGCTTCTCCTGTTTGTTTTCTAGTTGAGGAGATGGGAGGCCCACAGGGGCAGAGCAGTTCCTCCACGGGCACCATGAATCAGAGGCAGAGCAGGACTCGTCCACTCCTTGCTACATTCTTTTTAACACCTCTATGCAGAGACCTGCACCCAGGCCACTCTGCTAATGGCACCTGTAGCTCTTGCCTTCCCAAGGTCCACTTTCTTTCCTCTAGCAGTAGTAGCCCAGCTGATTCTTCTCTGGAGAGAGGACTCTTCTGCATGGGAGACTGGCTGGCTGGGTCCACCTGTCAATCAAAGTTCCCCCTGTACCCTGCAACCACTCCTTCCCTAGGGCCTTTAATGAGCTAAGCTAGACAACTGGATTCTTTCCCCCCTGGAATTTGGAGTCTGTGACATGGAGGTTGAAAATCATTAGAGACCCTGCCTCTAGGAATAAGGGGCTGTCTTACACTCTTGCTCCCCAGGGTCTGCCCAGTCCTCTCTCACGCCTACCACTGCAACTTTTCTTGAGAGCTTATGAGTGTTCTTCTGTCCTTCACCTGATTTAAGATTGCTGGAGCTTGATTTTTAGTGGCTGTAACCAAAGAAACCTCAACGATCCACTTTCCCAACCAGGGTAGAGAGCTCTTCTTTCTGACGAAGAGTCAGAAAACAAATAGAGGAAGGAGGACAATCTCACCCAAGTGTGTGGCCCTGTCACCAGTCCTGCCCAGTAGATTATCAAGTCAACAGAAATTTGAAATGTGCCAGTAACTATATTAAAAGAGCAAAAAAGAAAGAGAGACACTAATTTTACAAATAAATTTATGTAACCCAATATATCCAAAAGAGTACAATTTCAATACTTAACCCATACAAAAATTGTTAATGAGATACTTTACACTCTTTTTTTCACCCTAAGTCTTCAAGATCCTGTATTTATGCTTTAACATTTCAATATGGATGCTAATTTTCATTACAAATACTTACCAGTATTACGTTTCTATAAAATAGAGTCAGTTGAAAAGTAGATTCACATACCCAAATTGTGAATACTTAGAAATTTTCCAATGACTGAATTGAGCCTTAGTATTTAATCTTAAATTTAACTTAGCTAAATTTGACTAAAGTTGTATATTCAGTTCTTCTATTACACTAGCCATGTATCAAGTGCTCACACAGTGGTAGGTAGTGACTACTGTGTTGGACAGTGTGGCTTTTTACAATCACTATGCCCTTATCACATTTACATCTCATGTAAGTCTTCCGAAAGTGAGGGGAGAATTTTTACTATTATTACTGCTACGGTCATTGCCATTATCAATAGCATTATCATGCCTACTTCCTAGATGGGAAATGGAGGGGCAAAGAGATTAAATAACCTTTAGAGTAATGCAGAAAGGGAGTGATAGTTTCAGAGCTTGAACACTGTTTTGTGTGAGAGTAGTGCCAGAGTCTCCTGCGTCATGCACATAGAGATGGCCTTGAGTCACAGTGTAAGTGAAGCTCTGTCATGAATGCACCATGTGACCTGATTGCCCTGCTTGTCTTCTCTGAGATGCACTTCACTATCTGTGAAGCACGAAGGTGGGATCACATCACTTCATCGTATCTGAGGGGATATGGGTGGAGGACAGAATGTAATGGAAGCTACTGCTTCTGTGTCATTGAGTGGAAATGGAGAATGGATAAGGGCAGGGATTCTACTTTGTTCACTGCTAAGATTCCAGTGCTGCTGACATGCAATTAACATTCAATAATTGTTGAATGAATAAATGGATGAATGGATGTGGAGGAAGAGAGAATCCAGTGTTGTATAAATTTAGCTTCAAAGATTTTGGCCTCTGGGGTATTCCACAAGTGCAAGCAAGTAGGTATTTGGTATTCTAAATAAATACATTTCTGAAGGCATTTATATTTTTGGATGAAGTCAAGATATGATTTCTGCATTTGCTGCATTTGGTTTTTGTCTCCTCTTTAGCACATTCACACATCCCTGAGGGCAATTGGTGACTCTGGAAAAACCTGGTGGAGCTTGCACCTAAGTGGAAATAAATTTCTTTCTTTTTTTTTTTTTACTCAAAGCTAGATGAAGAAGATCATAAAAGTTGCAATGCCAAATGTCTTAGTCGGCTTGAGCTGCCATAATAAACTGCCATAGAGTGGGTGACTTAAAAACAGAAACTTATTTATCCCAATTCTGGAGGCTGGAGGTCTAAGTTCAGGGTGTCAGCAAAGTTGGATTTTGGGGTTCTGGTGAGGGTCCTTTTCCTGTTTTGCAGAGGGTCATCTTCTCTCATCTTGTTCTCATATGGCCTTTCCTTTGTGTATGCACTCAGTGGGAGCGAGAGAGAGAGACAGAGACAGAGCGGGTGCTCCTCCTTCTCCTCTTCTTCTTCCTCTTCCTCCTCCTCCTCCTCCTTCTCCTCCTCCACTTCTTCTTTTTTCTCTTCCTCTTCTTAGTTGGACACTAATTCTATCATGAAGACCCTACCTTCTGACCTCGTCTAACCATAATTACCTCCCCAATTCCCCATCGTTCAATTCCATCACAGGGTTTAGGGTTTCAACATGAATTCTGGGGGAATGCAAACATGTGGTTCATAATACCAACCACTGCAATCTATACAGCCTCATGACAGATTGATTACCTGAATATTTTCTGTTATTAACATTTTTATGCTTTTTTTCAAACACTTTTTTCCTTGGACTAGATATTTGTGTATAAATAGCTAAATATCTTCCCATATTATGGAGCAGCATTAAACTTCCAATGGAAGAACCTTCTCTTTCATTTTCTTCACCATATACTTGCTCTGTGGCATTGGGCAAGTTTGTTCACGTCTCTGGTCCTCTTTTTTTCCCTCATCTTAAAATTACAGGAAGGGTTAAAAGGCTTCTTAGTCTCTGACCCTCTATGATTCTGTGTTTTCCTTATAACTAGTCATAAAAACAAAACATTGCTGCTTGCATACGATTTGAATATCTCCTTCCTTCATTCATTCTGTTTTCAAGAAACACAGAACACTTGATGAGTGACGGAAATCACTCTAGGCACTAGGAATGCAGAAGCAAAAACAAAGCAAAATCCAGTCTTGCCCTCTAGTTGCTCCTAGCCTAGGAGAGATTGAGAAAAAAACCGCCAGAGCTTGGTGGGAAGAGTGTCTGCCAGGAGATGCTGAAGGATCACATTTCAGCAGAGCCTCACCTAGCTTGGGGGTGAGAGGTTTGTTAGGAGATGTCACATGAGCCTCCCTGAAGGATGATTGTGAGTTAGTGAAGATTCCTTGCTGGCAGGGGAGAATGTGCACAAACATGGGGAGGAATGAGAAACCCTGGAATCCACATGAATAGCTCAGAAATGCTGGAGCAGGGTGGAGGGCAGGCGTCAGGAGGTGAGGCTAGGGAGTGGGCAGAGGCCAGATCACCAAGGGCTCTGTGTGCTGAGCAAAGGGATTTGTGTTCATTAGTGTGCAGCCACTGAAAGATTTCAGCGGGGGACCAGTATGGTCAAATTTGCATCCTGGAATAGACTGCTTGTGGACAGCATGGAGGAGGTCCCCTGGGGCATCTCTGGAAACAAAAAGACCAGCAGGAAAATTGTGCTGGGGAGAGATGACAGATTTTGAAGCAGGAACAAAGTGTGGAATTGAGAGGGCAGGGGACTCTTGGGAGGCAAGGGCTACAGGATGTAGGTCTGAGGACCAGCAAGGGTCCAGTGTGAGGACTGGGCCCTAGGGAGGCCAGTGGTTATTTTCCGTGGAGAAGGGGAATGGTCTGTAGGGGTCCTGCAATTCTGCGTGGTCGAGGGAACAGGTTCTTAGCAGCTCTGACTCTGTTCTGTTTGGGGGGTGTTTCCATTCCATTTAGTTTCAGAATATGTTCTATATTAAATACCATCAGTGTAATTACAGAATACGATACACTGTAATTATGCTCTATAATTACATTTTCTTCCATTAGCAGCATGGCATTCCCGCTCAACACAAGCCCCCGGCACCCTGGACTGTTAGCACAGTTGGGACTGCAGGCCATTGGGAGCAGACACAGGCATCTCTTTGTTGCCTTCGTCAACTGAGAGAATGGGACTCACAGGCAGGCAGTGCAGTGCAATGGTTAAGGACTGAGCTTTGGAAGTGGACCCCCCCACCCCCAGGTTTGAACGACATTAGCATTTACTATCTGCGGAGCTTGGCTATATTACTAAATGTTTCTGTGCCTAAGTTTCTCTGTTTTAAAACAAGGATAATAAAGCCCACATCATAAGAGTTATTTTGAAAAATAAATGAGATAATGGATGCTAATTACCTAGCATGGAACCTGCTGATTTTGTCATCAATAAAAAGATTATACTGATGGAAAGAGATAATGAAAGGGGGACGCTGCCCTCTTCAGATCCTGAACTAACATCTTGCCTGCACTGACATGGGCGAGATGGAATTTGCCAAGTGCTGATTGACAAGAAATGACAAATGACGTTGTCATAGAATCACAGAGTGCTCCCACAACTCACTCGTTTCCCTCCCCATGAATGGAGTCCACTGAGCACCACCAACTTGCTACACTGGTCATTCCTCTTAGAGATGTCCCGAACTCAGAACTCATGACCCCCTCCTCCTTGATTGTGCTAGGGGTGGATGCTTCAGCTGATGGAAATAGTTCTCTTCGTTTGCAAAGCCTGCAACACTCATTCTCTCATTCTATCCTGAAATGACTTTAATCAATATCATCCTTATTTCATAGATGAAGTAAAGAAGTGTAGAAATGGTGTCTAGAGGGGACGAGTGCTTTTCAAGGGTACCCATTTAAGAAATATCAGGGTTTGACTAGGTTTGACTCCTAGGGTTTGACTCCTCCCATTCCATGCTCTTTCTCCATGTTCTTTTACTTTTATTCCATAAACAAGGAACACCTACCCTGTGGTGGACACCCTAACCCGGGAGACACAAGGAGACATCAAGCTGCCTTCCCATAAGGAGTTTTCCTCTCAGATGTGACATGAAACATGTGCCAAAGTCCAGCATGGGTGTCACAAGCACCATTTGGCCACTGCAAATCGGAGGGTCCATGAGTAGCAAGAACGCAGTTGTGGTGGGGTGGGCCTTGCTCCCGGCTGAGATGTTCAGGGAGGGACTGGTGTCTGTGCTGGGTCATGGCAGGGGCAAAGGAGGCAGAAGGGAAAGTCATCAGAGCCTTTCTGAGCTTGAAGTGACAAAAAATTCAGAGAGAGAGAGAGAGAGAGAGAGAGAGAGAGAGAGAGAAAGAAAGAAAGAAAGAGAAAGAGAATATGAATATGAGTATTGGCTTGAGTAAGTGAGAAGTCTAGGAATTGGTAGTAGTTCAGGCAGGGGTGCATCCAGGGCTCAGATTTTACCTATTCCTGAGGCTCTGCTTTTCCCTCTTGCCATTTCTCCTCAGAAGGACTCCTTTGTGGGGCTGGGAAAATGGTGTGGCAGCTTCAAACTCATGTCTTCCCAGCTGAGCAGCACCAAGGGCATCGTCCTTCCAGTGGAAAAGTTCAGGGAGGGCTGGACGGCTCAGTGTGGGTATGTGCCCATCCACAGCCCAGCATGATGGCCAGGGGCTGGGTTATCCTCTGTGGGACATAGTTGGGAGCCAGGGTTAGATCAGAGTGACCTTACCTGGTCGTGCAGAATGGCTGTCCCACAAGAAGATAGGGTTCTGCTATCAAAAGGTGGCATGAAGCAGTCCTGAGAAATCCACCTCCAAATGCCCACTAGAAAGAGCATCTCTCGGAGGGGAAACAGCATGCACCAGGGTCTGGATATGGAAAATATGTCTCATTGATAGATGGGAGAGTAGTACAGAATCCAGAGGTATGTTTGCAAGAAAAAGTTAGGGTCAAGTTGCAGAAGACTCTAAGTGCCACTATGGGGGTCCAGACAGAAAGGGTCTCCCATATGGAACTCTCTGAAAAGAAGTGTCTAACTTGGGTCTCTCCATTTCCCTTTCTTCTCCAGTTGCACTGAACTCAGAATTCTTTGAAGACTGTGCTTTCTCTCGATTTTAGGACAGGACCTAGAGTTTCATTTCCTTCTACTGAAATTGTTTCCACTCTCTTTGCTTAGACTGTTCCTTCTCAGGTGTGATGTCTGGCTTAGAGATCACTACCTCCAGGGAGCCTTCCCTGACCACCACCCTAAATGGAGTAGATGCTTCCTCAGCATTCTGTACTGTGGATGCCTATTTACTTACCCACTAGCTCCCATGTAGTTAGTGTAGTTAGATATTCTGATCCCCGTTTTCCACAGGAGAAATTGAGACAAAGGGGGAGTTAAGAACTTGCCCAAGAGGATGGAGCTAGAATTTAAATTTAGGTAATGTGATTTCAGAACTTTCTCTCAACTACTACTTATGGTTTGACTAGTCAGGTTCAGGACTGTATTCCCAGCATTGACATCATTCCTGTGGATACATATCTGTGGTTCAGATAAAAATAAGTGGAAGAATGAATGGAGTAGGAAAGGCTGATGAGACCCCATCATGGAGTTATTCAAGCAGAGGCCTGGGGGTGTCTGTGTGGGAGAGCACATTATTGCATAATTTTGGAATACTGGATAAGATGGTCTCCAAATTCCCATCAACTCTGTAATTTTTCATTTAAGGCAGAAAAGACTGAGGCATTTTGAACCATGAAGAGACTCAGTCACAGTCATCCTTGGAAATATCTCTGAAATTGTTATGTAAGGTGGGTCAATTGGGTGTGTAAACAGATTTACCACCTCAATCTATAGTGACTGTGGATTAGGGAAGGAGGATGTTGTCCCCCATTGTCATAGGCTATAATTTGAGAAGTCCAGCCATTCCAACCTGGGTTACTTCTGAGCACAGGAAGATAAAAGAGACCCTATGATAATTAGGGGAACATTGCGATATGTTGCAAAGGTCCTTGGACTTGAATTCAGAAGTGAGTTTGCTTTCTGACTCTATTGGGAGCCTCAGTTTCCTCATCTGGAAGATGGACCATTATTAACCCTGTTCTGAGGATGGCAAGCACAGTGTACACAGAGGGACTGTACACAGTAGGAGGTTGCGGCCATCAGTTCGGCTTCCTCCCCTCCAGCCCCATTCCTGAATCCTCCAAGAGAGAGGTGAGGTGGGGATAGTCACCAGAAAGGGCCACACCAGGAAGGATGAGCAATTCCCCCTGAATCATAAATTCTATCTCAGCACCTCAGCAGACTATAAAATTGTTATCTGAAGGCTGAATGTGATTTATTGAAAAATAAAAACTCTCCCTCCACTGCAGAAAGGCATCCTTAAAGATCTTCTATATGATTTCATAAAGCCTCATGGCATCTTTTCAATTCCTTCACGGGCCAGGTGGGCCCGGAGCCCAGCATGCTGATGAAGTGGAGGGGCGGCTGAGGCTTAGAGGGAGAAAAATCCAATTATTCTTGCTCTGGGATAAAGGAATTCTGGGGATTCAAAATCACTGGAGCATAATTGGAATTCTAATAAAACGAGGTGCTTTGGGTGGGTGGGAGAGAGAGAGGTGGCATGTGGGGAAGTGCAGGGTCCCAAACCGGCTGTGGAAATGACTCCCAAAGAGTTTATCATCAAACCAATATATTGTTGCCTGGAATTTTCCACAGGACTAGTTTGCTTA
Organism: Urocitellus parryii; assembly: GCF_045843805.1. Taxonomy (NCBI): domain Eukaryota; kingdom Metazoa; phylum Chordata; class Mammalia; order Rodentia; family Sciuridae; genus Urocitellus; species Urocitellus parryii. The sequence continues at coordinate 40,937,550 of NC_135541.1, read as the reverse complement.
TGGGTAGCTGGAGGCAAAATTGGGAAGGAAAAAAAAAAGTTTCAAAGCTCCCAAGCCCCTTGGCTAAACTGAACCTTCCCTGAGGGCTGACAAAATCTTAGCCAGGGCTTAGGGCTCCTGCCTCCTCATCTGCCCTTCAGCTGAGAACCTTTGAGTGTGAGAGCAGAGGGATCTTAATGATCATATAATCTCCTGCAGTGAAAATGAGGTCTAGCAAGGGGAGGGACAGTCCTACAGGTGGGCAACAGGGACAGAATCATAGGATCTTCCATTTAGAAACCGATCTTCCATCCACAAACGATCTTCCATCCATAAACCAATCTTCCCAGAAACCATGTAATTCTTCCAAACAAATAATTGGCCTCCATTTTCATGCACATATTGAGAGAGAGCTTCCCTTCTCAAGGGACAGCCAGGCTGCCATGCTGGTTGGAAAGCCCTCCCTCCATAAGGCTGCCTGGCACCTGTGTGGTATCCAGAGCAAAGGGTGGTGAAGAAGAGGAAGAACAAGGGTCCTCATGTTTTTTGAATTAATTTTCTTTTGAGCAAAGGGTCTCTATCAACTTGTGCAAATCCCTTTCCCTCTCCAAGGCTTAAATTTTCTCATCTATGCAAAGGGGATTATGATAGTAAACACTGCCTGAGGGGTATTGTGAGAATTCCATGAGAATTCTTAGAAAGCATTTATCTTAAAACAGATCCAATGTTCACAAATGTTGTTATTTTTATTATCATCTGTACAACATTCGCTGCTGTGGCTTAGAAGTGGTTTGAGTGTGTCCCACAAAGGTTCATGTGAGGGAAGCTTGGCTTCCAAGGTGGTGATACTGAGTGATGGTACTTAGTGGGACTAAGTGGGAGGTGATTAGATCATGGGGTACCACTCTCAGGAAGGGATTAATGTAAGGATTGATGTAAGACTGGTTAGTTCTTGTAAGAGAACTGTGATATTATAAAGCAAGTCCACCCCATGTGCTTGGTCCCTTCTGCACATGGCTACTTTTCTTTTTGCTTCTTTGCCATGGACTATCATAGCCAAAGGGCTCTCATCAGATGCCAAAATGCCTTGTACTTTGCAGCCACCATAATCATGAGCCATATGGAACCTTTTTTTTGTATAAAATATGTAGCCTTGGATATTTTGTTATAGCAATATAGAATGAACTAAGACACTTAACAAGAGTTTTTTGGGTATCACATGAGATACTTTATGTAAAACACCAAGGAGATGCCTCATGTAAAGAAAGTAAATGATCAATATATTGCCTTTCTTAGCACTGTGTCTTTTCTCATGATCACCTTTGCATGCATCTTAGATCCCAGGCTAGACCAAGCTTCCTGAAGATATGGTTCATTCCTAAATCATGTCTGTGTTCCTCCCAGATCTTGGCTTTTTGTGGGACTTCTGTGTATGTCGGTAAATGCAGGAAGATCACGTGCGAACCTCCTCAGCCCCGGCACCCACATCACCTCTGCAGAAGGTCACCCTCCACACAGCAGGGTTCAGCAGTGCTGCAGGAGCTGTCTCCTCCTGTGTCTTCAGGCACCAACATGAGCTCTTCTAATTCCCTTTCCTCCTTCCCAATGTCCATGCCCTTCCTCCTCCAGGGCCAAAATTCTTAAGCATTCCAGTTTGAATATATTATTTTTTTCTTTCTTTTATTCCCTTCCCCCACGTCTCAGCACAGTGTGAACTGTCACTTCTTTGGTTGCCCTTTTAGCTTTTCTTCTGCTTCCTCTCTAACCAAACTTTCCACTGTTTATTCATTCACCTAATAAGTATCGTGAGACAGATAAGCTCCTTGCTCTCCAGTGGCACCTGTGTTGTCCGTGGCAGAGATGTCCATATGATGTCCATATGATGTAATAAAATGCCACCTGCAGTGAACTAGTGTGATATCAACCTGGGTCAGAGGACAACTCTAGATGTTCAGGGAAGGCTCATGTGAGGAAGTGTCGATTGTGTTGGGACTCAAGTAAGGATCTGATGCCTGGAAGACCAGGGTGAAGAACAAGAAAAGGGCAAGTGCAAAGAACCTGAGGTATACAGCTGGGTCTCTCTGTGAGGTAAGCATCATGCATCAGAACTTTCTGGAGGGTTTGTCAAACCACAGATTCCTGGCCCCTTTTTGGAGGTTCCTGTTCAGGTGTGAGGTGGGAACTGGCAAGTTTTCATGTCTAACTAGTTTCAGGTGATGTTGCTGCTGCTGGCCCAAGGACCACACTTGGAGAACCACTGGGTTAGAGAAACAAACAGTATGGCTGGAGCTGAGGGAGGAGGCAAAGTAGTAGGAATTGAGAAGCGAAGGTCAGATGGCCTACGGTTTTGCAAAACACAGTGAGGTTAGGATTTTCTTGGAAGGGCCTTGGGAAGTCAAAGGTTTTAGGAAAGCTTTGCAGTGGAAAACGAACTTGATTTTTGAAAATGTTGCTTTGGCTGCTCCATGGAGAGTGGAGCTCAAGTGCAACAGTGGAAACACAAGGTCTCGCAGGAGGATGTTGCAGAGTCATAAGGGAGAAATGACAGTGACCTGGCCCTGGATGGTGGCAGGACAGGCGCTGGCGGGAGAGCTTATCTCTTGTATTTAACTTTCTGCTTCCTGATGAGCAAACAGAGTGGAGCCGTTTCTCAGCCTCAGTCCTGTTCACGTCTGGGGCTGGCTGATTCTTTATGGTGGAAGCTGTCGTGTGCCTCCACAGGCACAGATCCTTGGTGGCAGAATCCTGGTTTCCGCCAACTTGATGCCAGTAGCTCCCCTTCCAGATGTGACATTAAAAAAATGTCACATCTGGAAGGGGAGCTACTGGCATCAAGTTACTGTCAAATATCTCCTGAAGAAAAGGGGAAAAATCATGCCTGGTTGGGAACCTTTGGTCTGGGGCATTCCTTCACCTTTCTTTCATTTATTCAACAATTATCCATCGATGGTAACAAATATCCACATGCCAGTATTGTGGTGGGGTTGGGAGATGATGGTGAACAAAACAGTGAGTTCCTCTCACTCTGGCTTGCAGTTCCAGTAGAGAGACCTAGAAGAGGGGGAAGGTGATCAAGGCCTTGGGGCGTGCCTGTTGGAGCAGTAGCTGCTCTCACAAATCTGCAGCACAGAAATCAAAGACAGAACTTTCCCAGGAGAGTGGTGCCCTGGAGAGGATGAATGTACAAAGACAAAGCTCTTTTCAGCAGACAGGGGATGAGGCCTGGGAGGGAGAGGAGGTGCAGACTGGAACACTCACAGAGTCATCGTTGTTTTGTCATTAGACACCAGTGAACTTTTGGAGACTAGAATTGTTCAGCACCCAAATGTCACACTATTTCTCTGCTACTGGCAGTGGCAACAGCATAATCACCCTGTGCCAGGCACGGTCACTGACATTCTCGAAGGCCCATAAGACAGATACTATTTGATTTTTTTTCCCCTCCAGCTGAGAAAATGGGTCCAGAGACGCTAAGTAACTAGTTTAAGGCCGTACAGCTGATAAGCAGCGTGCTCGAGTTTTGTGCTGGGAAATGCGTGGTATTTTATTAAACTCGACCATTAAGATTCATTATTTGCTGCAGCTTTATCAGGGTGGGAGGTAGCTGTTGGTGAGAGGGCATCGGTGGTGGGAGAGAGGTATTTTACTGTCTTTCTTTCATAATTATCTTGGAGCAGAGAGTCAAGGGAATCCGAGCAGGTGCTGGAGGAGTTGACCTTGAAGGCCTAGTCTCCTGAAGAGCCCGGGGCCCATGGGCCATTGTGACGGTGGCTGGTATTTCTAGTGCAATTATCCCATCCTCTTCTTAGGACTCTCTCAGAAGTTCCTTCCGTGATCATTAAAACTGGCTCTGGGCTGCAGCTTTGAAAACAGCCGGAACCGCCCAGGGCTGGATCGTGTCCTCATTAAAAAGGGACGGCCTTCCAGGGACTTCAACAGGATTTCTGCCATGTTACAAATTGAGGGAGATGCGACCGGCCATGCCAATTACAGGTGGGTGCCGCTCAAAAGAAGTCCTTCTCTTTTGCTTTCAGAGATTTGAAGATATCCAGTTCCATTTAGACTCAAAGGACATCTTGTTCTCATCTTGGTCTGTGGTGGGCCTCAGGGCAGAAGAGCAGGAGCTGGGACAGGAGGAAGGAGGGGGTGGGCATTTGGAAGAGGAGGCCACGTTGTGTGCAGGCCTGATGGCTTGGGGTTTGCAGGCTTACCCCACCATGACTTTCCCTGAGACACTGACATTCCCCGGGCCTCAGTTTCCTTTTCTGAGACAAAGAGAGGGCTGCCAGGAGGAATTAAGCAAGATCATCATATCAAGCAAGCAGCATAGTACCTGGCACTTAAGAGCAATGGACAACTACTGTGTTCTTAAGGCTCCAGGCCAAGGATGCTCGTCTGATATCTGGCCTATTCTTTCCCTGGGACATGGTCAGTCCCCAGGATCCTACAGCAAAATAAGCAGGCATGGGGAACCTCAGAAAAGAACCACACAGTCAACGTGTGAGATGGGGCAATGTTCCTCTGAGCCTCGGTTTCCTCATCCATCAAATGGGATGACAGTACTCATTTGTTCACTCACTCATTCATCATGCCTGAATGCTCTTGCTCTGCCAGACTCTGGGAGAAAACAGCAAACCAAAGAGCTGAGGGATCTACCCTCATGGAGTTTCTACTCTGAAGGGAAACCTTATGACGGACAATAATCCAAGGAGAGACATAGATCATTATGATCAGTGCTCTAGAGAATTAAACTAGGTTGATGTGGAAAAAGTAACTGGGAGGACTCTGCTTTCAGAAATGTGGTCAGGCAAGGCCTCCTGGAGGTAGGGCTTCAGAGACTCCCCATGAGAAGGAGCCAGTGAGGAGCAGGGCCTGAGGTCCAGGCAGAGGAAAGTGGATGCAGGGCCTGAGGTTCAGGCAGAGGAAAGTGGGTGCAAGGCCTGAGGTGATGACGGTGATCTGAGGGTAGACAGTGGGCCTTCTGGGTGTGGGGCAGGGGTCACAGGGACCATGTGATGATGATGTCTTATACACAGATGGCAGCAATTGAGGATGATCGACACAGCTGCAGACCTAATGGGCCTGGCTGGGATCCCCAGCTCAACCAGAGATTCATTTGGGCAGAGGAGTCTTGGAAGGTGGAGGAGGAAGGAAGAGGAACCAAGGAGAAGAAAGAGGTGGGTGGTCTAGTGGTCCCTCAGTGGTGCTCTTCCCTGGGCACTGGGATCATAGCTCTGGTTCTCACTTCATCTTCTCAGTACCCCAGATGTTGCAGATGAGGAGCTTGATGGTGGAGAGGTCTGCTGACTTGCTCAGGTCCTAGGCAGAGCATGATCAGAATCTGGATACTTAGGTTCAAATTGGGCCTGCAGAGTTTCCCACACCTGCTGCCAGCTTCAAGGCCATGGCTCCTGATCAAAGGGGACTGATTCTCTCTGACAGTTGGCTGGGGTCAGCCTCTCTTCTAGGAAAGGTCTGAAGAAAATCTGGGCAGCCCTCAGGGCTGACAAAGATGTTGGTCCTGCTGCTTCCCAGGTGCCTTGGGGGCTGGGAAATGATCATACAGCTGTCCCTGAAGATTAGAGAGATGAGACACGAGGCATCCAGGACTCACAGCAAGGAGGACAAAGGGCATGGCTTCTCCACCTCATTTTGTGCCAGTCCACTGAGGCCTGTGTCTTGCAACAGGTACTGCTTACGAAACCTAATCCCTAAGGTACAATTTCTATCAGATAACCTCAAGTGTACATCTTGTGTCCAAAGCGGCTCTAAGAAGCTCAGGGCCGTGGGAACTTGGGTCTGATACCCGTATTTTTTTGATGGGTCCCCTGAGTAGGTCAGTCAGGTGGCTTAGTGCCAGTGATGTGGATCTTACCACTTCTCTTTGGCCCCCAGAAAGTTCTGTATACTAAATAGAAACCTGGTAACCCTTCACAGTTGACCCTAGTTCTGCCTCTCTCTCAGTCTGCTCTCCATGACTATAATGGGATACCTGACCAATGAAGTTAAAAGGAAAAAGTGTTTTTTTTTTTTTATTTTGTTTTAGCTCATAGTTCTGGAGGTCCAGATAGTTCCACTGATTTTGGGATTCTGATGAAGGTACCAGATGGCAATGGTGGGGACTTTGTGTGTGGGGGGGAGCAAACTAATTATATCATGAGCCAGGAAGCAGAAAGAAAGAATGGGAGATCAGATCAGGATCCCACACTCCCCATCAAGGGCACAACCTCAGTGACCTAAAAACCTTCCATAGGATCCACACCTCTTTTTCTCTTTTTATTGATTCTTTTTAGCTATACATGATATTAGGATTCATTTTGACATATTATAAAAACACGGAGTATAATTTGCTCTAATTCAGTCCCCAGTGCTTCCCCTTTCCCTTCCCTCCACAAGACTGATATTTCTGCTATTTATTTGTAGGTTTTTTTTTGGTTTTGGTTTTTAAATTAATCATCTGGTAGATGTACATGATGGGGAAATTCACTGTGGTATATTCATATATGTACATAGGGAAGTTAGGTCGGATTCACTCCACTGTCTTTTCTTATCCTATCCCTCCTCCCTCTTCTCTAATCCTCCTCTTCTACTCCACTGATCTTTCTTTTAATTTGCTGGAATTCACCCCTCCCATTTTCTCTTTCTCCCCACCCTGCTTCCTTATTTTGGACTAGCTTCTGCATATCAGAGAAGATATTCAACCTTGGACTTTATTTCACATGGCATTATGGTCTCCAGTTCCATCCACTTATCAGCAAATGCCATAATTTCTTATTTTTGGGGGGGGTATTGGAGATTAAACCCAGGAATACTTAACCACTGAGCCACATCCCCAGCCCTTTTTATGTTTTATTTTGAGGCAGAGTCTCACTGAGTTGCTTAGGGCCTTAGGGTGCACTACTATACTCAGCTCATTCCTTTTTTTAATAGCCAAGTAATATTTCATTATATATAATTTTCTTTATCCTTTCATTTGTTGAAGGGCACCTAGGTTTGCTTCTATAGCTTGGCTATTGTGAATTGAGCTGCTATAAACATTGATGGGACTGTATCACTGTAGTATGCTGATTTTAGATCTTTTGGAAATACACTGAGGCGTGGGATAACTGAGTCAAATGATGGTTTCATTTCTAGAATTTTTTTTTTTATGGTGCTGTGGTTTGAACCCAGGGCCTTGTGCATGTGAGGCAAATACTCTACCAACTGGGCTATATCCCCAGCCCCCATTCTTAGAAGTTTGAGGAGTCTCCATACATTTTTCCAGAGTGATTGCACTAACTTGCATTCCCACCAAAAATATAAAAGTTTTACCTTTTCCCCACATCTTCACCAACACTTATTATTTGTATGCTTGATGATTGCCATTCTGACTGGAGTGAGATGAAATCTCAATGTGGTTTTGATTTGCATTTCCCTAATTGTTAGAAATGTCGAACATATTTCCACTTATTTGCGGTCATTTGTATTTCTTCTTTTGAGAAGTGTCTGGTTATTTGCCCATTTATTTATTGGGTTATTATTATTATTATTATTTTACTGTTACATTTTTGAGTTCTTTGTACATTCTAGAAATTAATGCCCTTTCTGAGGAGCAGGTGGCAAAGATCTTCTCCCATTCTGTAGGCTCTCCATACACACTTCATTGTTTCGTTAGGTATACAGAAGATTTTTAATTTTATGAAAATCCCGCTTTTTGATTTTTGGTTTTACTTCTTGCACTTTAGGGGTCTTGCTAAGGAAGTTGGTTCCTACACACAAAAACATGCTTGTGGGTTGGGCCTACATTTTCTTCTAGCAGTTGTAGAGATTATGGTCTAATTCTTAGGTCTTTGATCCACTTTGAGTTGACTTTTGTACAGGGTGAGAGTTAGGGATTAAATTTCATTCTTCTACATGTGGCTATTCAATATTTCCAGCACCATTTGTTAAAAAGGCTATCTTTTCTCTAGTGTGTGTGTGTGTGTGTGTGTGTGTGTGTGTGTGTGTGTGTGTTTAGCTTTGTCTGGTATCAGATAACTCTATTTATGTGGGTTTGTCTCTGTCTTTCATTTCATTGGTTTTTATGTCTGTTTTAGTGTCATTCCATGCTGTTTTTGTTACTGTAGCTCTGTATTATAGTTTGAGGTCTGGTAGTATGAAGCCTCCAGTATGAGCACTCGTTTTGCTCAGAGTGGCTTTGGCTATCTTGGGTTTCTTATTTTTTCAAATGAATCTTAGAGCTGCTTTTTCTAGTTTTGTGAAGAATGTCATTGGTATTTTGATAGGGATTGTATTGAAAGTATATGTTGTTTTTAGAAGTATGGCCATTTATTATTTAATATTTGTTATTTAATTTATTATTATTTTATTAATTATGCCTATCCAAGGGCATGGGAGGTCTTTCCATCTTCCAATGTACTCTTCAGTTTCTTTCTTCAGTGTTATATAGTTTTCATTGTAGAGGTCCTTCACCTCCTTCATTTTTTTTTTTTTGAGGTTTTTGAGGTTATTATAAATGGGATAGTTTTCCTACAGATTCATTATTGGAGTGTAGGAAAGTGATTGATTTATGTATGTTGAACTTGTATCCTGCTACTTTACTAAATTTATTAGCTCTAGATATATTCTGGTATATTTTGGGGGGTATTCTAAATATAGGATCATGTCATCAGCAAACAGAGATAATTTGACCTCTTCTTTTCCTTTTAATTTCCTTCTCTTGCCTGATTACTCTGGCTAGAGTTTCAAGGACTATGTTGAATAGGTAGGCTCCACTTCTTTAAGTTCCCATCACCTCCTACTAGTACCAGCCTAGGTGTCAAGGCTTTAATATATGTATTTTTGGGGGCTACTCTTTCAAACCATAGCAACCTCTGAGAACCCACAGAGTAAGTCTGGTCAGTTCCTTGGGATAACCCTTCAAATATTCCTTGAAATCTTCTCCAGACCAAATAAATCCAAACTTTTTCATAACCTAGACTTGAGTCTGCCTACATTCTTATTGGCATCTTATGGATAAAAAAAAGTGATTATTCTCAAATCAGTAGACCAAAGTTCAAACCCTTATGGCCATTCAATTCACCCAAGTGTGTGTGTGTGTGTGTGTGTGTGTGTGTGTGTGTGTGTGTGTGTAGGAATACACATTACATGTGTATACATTATTGCAATGTATCTAGGTCAAAGGTGGTGGAAGGGGATCCTAAGCACATGGAATGCTGCCCAAGGCCAAATTCATACTCAGAACTTCATGTCCAAGATCTAATTTTATTCTTACAACCTTATGAAAGTGTTATAACTTCACTTTCTCATTTTATACATGATAAAATCTAAGCTCAGAAAGGTTAAATAATATGTCCAAATCATATAGGTAGTTAATGGAAATAAGTAGTTTTAAACTGGTCTCTCTGATCTCAAAGTTCTGAAATACAGTAACTGTTAACATTGCTGATTCTGCATCCATAGATGAGAATAAATAACGATACTGCTTCCTTAATGATTCTTAATGATATGGGTATTAAGAGGAAGTGATAGGTGCAAAACTTCTTATGAAAATCTCAAAGCAATATAAATTTTACTTATTTTTTTTAAAATTCACTTATTTTATTTATTTTTGTTCTCCAGAGAATTAAAAGATTTTTGTTTTAGTGCCATTTTGGGGATTATACAGAATAGATCACTATTTTAGTTAGGGTTAAACAAAAAAAAAAAAAAAAAAGGAATTTACTTGGGAGTCATGGGGAAGCTCAAAGAACCCACAAGGATCAATTAACTAAGCAGATCCCTGGCAGTGACCCAGGGATCTGAGCAGCAAGAATTCTAAGTTTTCCATCTAAAGGTTTGATTTTTGTAAAACTCAGTTGTAGTGAATCCTCGTCTCTGCTTCTCAGTCAAAATTTCCAGATCCTGCTAAAGACACTGACTGGTCCGGCATAATCAAAGGCATCAACATCACCCCTATGCACACAGCCCTGAGAACTGGAGGTAGGTCAGGGCTAGGGAGTTATGGTGAGCTGGGCAGCTTCTCCAGGAGAGGTCCAGAAAGTGGGCAGCCCAGGGGCTTCAGAGGCATTCCTCACAGGCTGTTTGACTTATGGCAAGCGTATTTGCTTTGTTGTCTACCTCTTACACTAGAGTGTAAATTCCCCCCAGGAAGGAAGTATGTCTATTGTTCACCATTTTGACATTAGCACCTAGCACAGCTCTGGGCCTATGACACTAACTCCAGGAATAAGTGTGGAAAAGGAGTTTGTTTGGATGTGGACACAAATTAAATCATCAGTTTGTTCTTTCCCTCCCACTTTTTCTCTCTCGTCCTCCTCCCCTTCAACAATTTATTCAGCAAATATTTCTTGAGTGCCTACTATGTGTCAGCAACTGTTCCAAGTATTGGGATCTAGTAGGTTTTGCTTTAATCATGTTCTCTTCCTCACCTCCTGTCTCGTCACTTCTCTCTCTGTATTTCTCTTTTTGTCCCATTGTGATCAGTCTTCTTCCATGTGGCAGAGGCAATGGCTACCTGTGGCCATTGGTACAAATCCTTCCATCTTCATTACTTAAAATAGGAAGAATCTTACCCTGCTAGACAGTTTTGTTCTGAGAAGGGGGTAAGAAGACTTTAATTGGTAGGACTAATTGAGCCAGAGGAAAGGGGCATTGGCATGGATCCCATAGTGGATGACAAAGGTCAGGACTGGTCCTAAGATTGGCAGCTCTGCTAGAATGATAAGACTGGAGTAAGAGAACAACAGCCCTTCTAAGGGGGCCAGGCAGACAAAACCAACTGAGACCCCTCCAGGAGCAGAGGGACCCAGGGTTCTTTGCCTGCCTGCTGCCTGGGCATGCCGGGTCCAGCTAACGGGAACCGAGTCCGGCGAGAGACGTCGAGGTTAAAAAATAAAATAAAAAAAAAAATCACAGGACACCAAGGTTCTTCATCCAGGAGTCTCCACTTTATTACTCACATCATCTCCTTTTATACCCCAAGCAGCAGAAGTGGAAAGTTACCCAAAAGAGGGAGGGAGAGGGGAGAAATTCGGTTACGACATCTGCCATTGTTAGATACTAAAACTTCCCTTATCAGGAAGTCCACCAGAGCAGAAAAGGTCAAGATGTTCCCGTGGAGCACATATGTCTCAGGCGGATAAACCGGAGAACCGCAAGTCTGCGTCATGGCCTTGTGAGCTGGCCACTTTGACATGCAGAACAAGGAATTGGGGGCTGGGCCCCGGGGGCCAGGGAAGGCCTGCTACCAGCATGGGCACACTGTCATCTCCACCCTTTCTTGTGGCCTGGATTCCTCAGTGTAGTTGAGACTTTATCATGAATTGATCGTCCCAAGGGTTGCTATCTGAACATTTATTTTATTTCCTTTCCTGGGATTTGGGTAATTAAGTCAATTCCGTAAATATTTATAGAGCACCTTCTATGTCTATTCAACTTGTGAAAAAGCAAGGATAGAAATAAAGAAGAGAGAAAAACGCCCTGACATATGGATCATCTGAATATGGGCTACGCTATGGTATTTTAAAAAGACATCAGTCCTAACTAATGTATAACTCGGGCCTGGGGAAAGCAACTGTTTCGGAAGATGTGGAAGGAAGGAAGGAAGGGAGTGGTGTTGAGTACTGAGTTCTATCCTAGGAGCTCTCATGTATTTGTGGGCCACTATGTCCTGGGCATTGTTTTAGTTGCTGAGACAGAGGCACGGAAGGAACTCAACAGAAGAAAATCCATGTGTGTGAAGACCACACACGTGAAGAGGAAAACTGACAATACATACAGTTAGTAAGTATACTATGGCTAATGAAAGGTGGTATAATGAAAAAAACAGGAGAGAATAAAAGATGCGCTGGGGAGATAGCTTGTGGTTTTGAACAGCATGGTCAGTGGAGATATTTGCCAGGCCTTGAAGACGGTGACAGGTGAGTCTTAAACATGTTGGGTGCAGCTTTTAGGCCTAGGGGACAGCAGGCATCACCTGAGGATGTGAAAGCATGGAGCATCTGAAAGACATCAAGGAGCCCGTGTGGCAGGAAGGGAGTCATCCAGGGAATGGGGAGCAGAAGGTGAGGTCGATATGAGTGGGAATGGGGTCAGGGTCCAGGGAAGTTCACACCAGACCTTGAAGGACACAGGGAGGACTTTGGCATTTATTGGGAAGTATTTGAGCATAAGAATGACATGATTTGGCTCCCATAAGTTATGTCATTCAGAATTTTCAAGAGTCCCAAGAATCTGGCATTATTGATCCTGGTTTGTGATAAGAAATTAGGGTGAGAGAGGGCGTATAACTTCTGCTACATCAGTCAGTCAGGTTTAGAGCTGGGTTTAAAACACAGATATTTCTGATGACAGTGCTCTTTCCATTAGACCACACTGCCTCCCTCAGGCCCTGCCCCCTTGCTTGGTTCTGGTTGAATGTTAAAAGAACCCACTTTGCCGAGTGCAGTGGCACATGCCTGTAATCCCAGCAGCTCTGGATTCTGAGGCAGGAGGATCATTAGTTCCAAACCAGCCTCAGCAAAAAGCAAGCTGCTAAGCAGCTCAGCAAGATCTTATCTCTAAACAAAATACAAAAAAAGGGCTGGGGATATGTCTCAATGTTCAAGTGCCCTTGAGTTAAAAAAAAAAAAAAAAAAGAGCCCAGTTTTAAATTTTATAGCAAACCATTAATAAAATTTTTTCAAAAACACCCAAATAATTGTCCTAAATTGTGAGTTTCAAAGAATTCTTATGTGTTTCATAATCTAAAATTATAATTATAATAAATTTTCTTTGTAGTCTTTGTTATACATGCAAGTATCATTTAAAGCTTTACTGCCTCTGAGGTTCTTATCATTATTTGTACAATGGTTTGCATCCTCTTCCTTGATTTTCTTGGATAAAGTTGGTAGTTCTTCCCTTTGTCATAGCATAGTTTATGTATGTTTCTCAGGACCCTTAGAAGGCTCAACTGTGATTCGATGTGTACCTATCTGTCCAGCTTGCTTGCTAAACTCTAGCTCTTCAGGGGCTGGGATCATATCAGCAGTCAGTAAATAGCCTTGGGGGTGCTTGTCCAGCCCAGGTCCTAGTGTTCTTCCCTCTTACTCCGTTCCCCATCTATCACCCCACTTGAATGATGTGTCCCCATTCCAGTGTCACTGTTATTTGGACCAGGGATGAATTCCTGACCCAAGCTGGGCCATCCAGATGACCTTCTGGAACTGGTAGGTGGCCTTAGAGATTTTGGCTCTATCTATACTGGACCCTTAAGAGGGGAGAAATAAACTTGGGAGCATTGGTGTGGCCATCTTCTCCCTGCCCTGTGGACAGAACAGAAAGCTTTTTGTTCAAGAGAGAAGTGAGGTACAGAGAAAGGCAGAGACTAGGAGCAGACAAAGCCCTGTCCAGGTTGCTGACCCATCTCTGTTTCCAGCCTTTCAAAGGGCTGGCTGGACTCTAGCCTTAAGGATCCGCAAAACATTATATTCCTGCGATAAATGTCTCCCTTTTTCTAGTTTGAGTTGGTTTCTGGTCTTTACAACCCAAGAGCCCTAAATAATCCTGTGTCTAGCTCACTTGCATAACCCCAGGCCTGGCCCAGTGTCTCACTCATGGATGATCTCGGGGTGGCATTCCTTGAAATTGACTTCAAATGCCAGCTCCACCGCTTATCTTGCTTCATCTGAGTTTCCATTTCTTCCTCTGCAAACAGGGATTATAAAGTCTTCCTGGCAGGGTTGTTATAGGATTAAAAGAAAGGCTTTGACATGCATTTGTTGTGGCATAGCACTTGGCAGTTGCTACTACTAATGCAAGTTATGGAATCCATGGAGGGAGAGGTGATTCTCACTGACTGCCTTTTTCCTTCCAGTGTGCCAGCTGGTGTATGATTAGTGTGAGGTTAGAGCGTGGGCTGCAGAGTCTGACCATAGGTGCTTGGCGCTCAGACTCACCATTTACTGGCCATGTCATCCTGGGCAAGTTATTTGATTTATCAAAACATGGTTCTCCCTTCTAAAATTGTTCTTTCCCTGTCTTTAGCATTAGAAGCACATAGGCTTTAGCTAATTCTGACCTTCAGGTATCCAGTTTGGCCTAAGAGATGACAAGTTTGGGTCCAAGTGTTAGTTCTCTGGCTGTGTAACCTTGAGCAAGTCATAAGATCTCTGTAGACATAAGAATTAGGAAAGTGTTCATTCACAAAGCAGATCTGGTTTCTGTCCTGTCTGTGCCACAAGATCTTCAAGGAAAGGTCATCCAGAGTCACAAAGAAACAAGGCATTATTTTGTGTACTGTAATGTGCTTTCTGCATATGAATTAATTACTCTGAATATCAGATGCTTGCTTGCCTGTCTCCCATGGTGACCTATTTTCTCATTTGTAAAACAGGACTAATAACACCGACATTGCTGTCCGTCGTGCAGCTGAATGTGTATGTGATAACGTATGTGATAATGTATGAGATAATATATGTGTGTCAATCAGTTTTTCATGGCTGTGACAAAATACCTGAAATACTCAAAAGAAGGAAAGGGAGCTGAAGATGTGGCTTCATAGTAGAGTGCTTACCTAGCTTGTGTGAGAGGCCCTCATGTGTTTCACATTTCAGTCCGTGGTCAAGTTGACTCTGATGCTTTTAAGACTGTTATGGTTTAGATATGAGATGTATCCTAAAGCACCTGTTAATACAGGAATATTCAGAGGTCAAATGATTCCATATGAGAACTGTAACATAATAAATCCATCCTAATTTGAATGGGCTGACTGGGTGGTACCTGCAGGCAGGTGGGGCTTGGCTGGAGGAGGTGGTCACTGGGAGCATGCATTGGAAGGGAGCAACTTCCCCGAGCTCCTTTTCTCCCTCCCCACCCTGCTGCTTTCTGAACCCTTCCGTGAGCTGAGTTGCTTTCCTCTACTGACCCCTTCTCCCATGATGTGCTGCCTCACTCTAGGCTCAAAGCAGTGGAGTCTACCATCTCTGAGACCGATACTGAGACCTTTAAAACTGAGAGTCCCAAATAAACTTCTCTTCTAAGTTGTTCTTGTTGGGTATTTTGGTTACAGCCATGCAAAGCTGACGAACACAGCCTATAATGAGGCCATACATCGTGGCTGTGAGTGTGTGGTAGAGCAAAGCTGTTCTTATTATAGCAGCCAGGAAGGGAAGAGAGAGAGAGAGGAGGGGCCAGGGTCCCAGTGTCCCCTTCAAGGGCACATCCTTCCACTAGGTCCCACCTCTTAAGGGTTCCACTGACTTCCAATAGCACAGGTTGCTTGCCAGGTCTTCAACACATGGCCTTTGGGGACATTAAGGTCTATACCATAACAGTATGAAAACACAATTCCCATGTTTCCTGGCTACACTTCCTTGTAACCTAATATATGATGATTTGCACATGGACCTTTGTCTCCAGGGTTCCAAGTCTGTTCTGGTGCCTGTGCCTGCACTGAGAGGAGAGAGGCTTGGGCAGCCACAGGCAGTAGGCCTTGGGACCTCTAATTCCCAGTCCCATAGTTTGCACATGAAATGGTAGCACAGCCAATCCCAAATTTGGGGACGGGAATGGTGTATGTGAGCTGTGTCTGGTTGGACCCATGTTCCTCAGTGAATCTTCTCAGCAGCTGGACCTTAGGGGGACTAAGGGGCCCAAGGACCATTGCCATCTGCCTCAAAATACCTCCTCCTCGCCTGCCTTACTCTTTCTTTACCTACTTCTCTCTTGTAACCTGTGTTTATTTCGCTGCTGCTCTTTCTACCTGTCTCTCACTGTCATTCTCCCTGTCTCCTTCACCTTCCTCCTCCTACTCTTCCACTCTCTCTCCCCCCCTCCCTCTCTTGATCTGCCTCCATCTCTCCCTCTCCCTCTGTCTCTGGTCTCTGATTGCTTCACCGTCTCTCTCCGTCTCTGTGAGTGCTTCTGCTGCTTCTCTGTGTCTCTGTGCTGGTTTTCCTCTGTTTCTGTCTCTCCATCTCTGGGTCTTTGCCTTTGTCTCTCTCCATCTCTCTCTTTGCCTCTGCCCCTGCCCCTACCTCTGTGTTTTCTTTCTGTTCTTCCCCCCTCGTCCCTCCCCCTCTTCTGCCTCTAGGAAGGGGGCAGAGATCACTGGGTAGGATTGGATGTCATTAAATGCACAAAAGGAGAAAGGACTTCTTTTCTCCTGCTGGCCCCTGGGGAATGCCTAACAATGAGAGACACTTTGGTGGGTAATCGATAGGAACAACCTGCAACGAGACATCTTTGTTGGACAGGGCTGCCAGCAGTTCCCTCTGACCGGAGCCCCTGGGAATGCCTGGCCTCTCGACCAGGCTCAAACAGAGTGTATCACAGCGCAGCTGACTTGAAGTGTGAGCCCAGCACATCTGACCTGGGGGTGCCTCATTTCCATCCACTCCCCTTCCCTCCCCTCCCCCTTAGCACTACTTTAGGAATATAATGAATAGAAAGAGAAACTGTAATACACAGGGCACAGATTGTTGCCAGCAAAGGTTGTGGGGTTGTTTAAAAAACACAGGCTCTAGCTGGATCAATACTCTTAATCTTTCTGAGCTCCGGTTTTCTGATGTGTAAATCATGGAAACTCTCACACCTAAGATCCATTCAGGCAGACTGTTTTCTTTTTGAATAACAAATTTGATCAGCCCTCACCTCACAACTTAAGACTCCTATACCAAAGATCGCATTTTTTTTCTTTTTCACTCTAAATTTCAGCTCCAAGCTCCCTGGAGGTGCTTAATAAGTATGTGTGATATCAGATATAGTCGCTCCATCAGTGATTATCCAGTGAATGAACCTAGCTGCTTCCCGACCTGTGGTACCTGGCTGGCTTCACATTTCTGTTTCTGACTTCTCAAGACTTGAGCTCTAGGCTAGACCCTAGATCTTGGTCCTTCCTGGCCAGCCCTGTCTTCCTTTCTGTGCCTTCCTGTTCCCTGTAGGTGGGCCTCTGATATTAGGAGGGTGAAGGAGAAGGCAGTGGGTCACACAGGCAGGAATTGAGAGCACTGGGCCCTTGGATGTGACCAAGCCAGCAGAAGACAACACATATGCTATTGTTGAAACTCAAGGAAGCAAGAGACCTTAGAGACCAAGTCTCCTTAGACTAAGTCTACTCATCATCTCCCATTTTACAGGTAGTCAAACTGTGCCCAGAGAAAGGGGTCACTTGACCAAAGTAAGAGGACATGTCTGTATGACAGAAATGGGCAGCAGGGATGAGAGTTCTTCAGTCTCTCAAAGTTTTCATCCAACATTATCCTTGGTCTGTGTTCCACACACCCTTATGCACTGGTGACTAAGAGCTCCAAGAACCCCATGCTTCATACCCTGAGGAGTGGAGCTCACCAAACCTTCACCATCCTCCCACACCTATTCCCTGTTGGAGCCATCCGAGTCCGACCGCAGGCAAACAACCAGCTTGGTGGTCTCATGCCTACTTGTTCTCCAAGGTCCACCAGAGTCTCCGAAGCCTTCTAGGACTTGTCCATTCTGAGGAATATGTGCTTTTTTTTTTTTTAACTCTGAATAGATCCTGTACATATCTTTGCTTTAAACTTTCCATATTAGTTTTTAAATCAGCTTTATGATCTATAATTTTTATGCAATAAAATTCACTAACATAATAGGTACAATTCAATGAGTTGGGACAAAAATGTAAAGTAATAAAACCACCACCCCAATCAGAATAGAGAATACTTTCATTTTCCTCCAAAATAACCTCATGATCCTTTGTAGTGAATTCCCCATAGCCAGCCCCAGGCGATCACAGATCCAATTTCAGCTGCTATACTTTTGCTTTTTCCAGAAAGTCATATAATTAGAATCATTTTGTATTTGGCTGCTTTCAGTTGGCATTGTGTGTTGGTGATTCATCAGTCTTGTTACACATACTAACAGTTTCTTCATTCTTACTACATTGAAATGGTTATCCAGTGGTTCTAGCTCCATGTAATGAAAAGAGAATTCTTTCCCTTTGTGTAGATAATACTGCAATTTTGGCTGTTTTCACTTAATGGCTATTGTGAGTATGAGCTGCTATGAACATTCATGTATAGATCTTGCTTTATTTTCCTATGCTTTAATTTATCTTGAATAAATAGGACTAGACTGCCATGTTGTACTATATGTTTAACCTCAAAAGAAACTGACAAATAGTTTCAAAGTGGTGTACTGTTCTCCCATAGCAGTAGCAATGCATGGGAATTGCAGTTGCTTCACATCATTGCCAGCACTTAGTATTATCAGTCTCTTTATTTTTAACTCTGCTGGGGTGCAATAGTATCTCATTGTGGTTTGACTAATGATGTTGAGCTTCTTTTCTTTGGTGAGGTATATGTTGAAATCTTTTTTTCCATTTTATCAGGTGGGTTGCATTTTTATTACTGACTCACAAGTATTCTTTCATATTTTCTATTTTTAAAATTGTTCTTTAAATTGATAAATAATAATTACATGTTTATTTCTGGGATACTTTTCGAACAATGGGATACAATTTAAACATGTGTGGAATGATTAAATTAAGCTAATTAACAAATTACCTCACATATCCTTGTGTGTGGGGGGGGGCGGCTGAAAAAATGTAAAATCCACTTTTAGCAATTTTGAAACACATAATGCATTATTATTTATTTTATTGCCATTTGGTGACATAGATCACTCTTATCTAAATGGAAACTTTGTACCTCGTGACTAGTATCTCCCCTTTCCTTCTCTACCTCCCTCCACAGCTCCTGGTAATCACCATTCTATTCATTACTTCTACGATCTCAGCTTTTTTAGATTCCACATACAAGTGAAATCCCATTTCTCTTCACATCTTCAATACAAGTCTTCTGATAAACATGTTTTGCAAATATTTTCTGTGGCTTAGGTTTTCAGGGCAAGGACAGAATCACTTCATCAGGACCAGACCTGGGGTTAGTCCATCATTGCTCCGGGCCTCAGTTTCCCCATTTGTAGAATGGTGCTAAAAATGTATCTACTTCTTTGAATAAGTAAGTATTCAAAGTAATAGTGCGTGTAAAACTTTGCATAATGCCTAGAACTTAATAAGGGTTTGAAAATCATCAACAGATTGTTATTGTTTGATTTTTATTCATTCCATTTCTGCTCACTCAAGATGGTCCTTTCTGGGCATCCCTTCATATTATCTGCAGCTGGTAGCTGGAAATAACTGGAGCTCAGGAAAGCAGTCTGGACTGGAACTAAGGATTTGGGCGTAATTAACATGGAGCTATCATCTGGAGTCCTGGGTCTGGATGAACTCGCGGAATCAGGGTACATGGAGTGGGATGAAATGGGCTTGACCTGAGCAATCCAAGCCCCTGGGGGATGGGCAAAGAAAGAGAGGCCCACAGAGGTTGTTTGGAATGAGAGAAGGAAGAAAGCCAGGAGAAAACAGAATAATAGATACCAAGGAAGCAGTAAATTTCAAGATGGTGGAATCACTAACAACGGTTTGCAATGTCCACCAGAGGCCCATGTTGAAGGCTTGGTCCCTAACCAAAGGTGCTACTGGCAGGCAATAACCTAGTGGAGGGATATGTCTGTGAAGGAGTTATTGGAACATCAGCTCCTTCCCCCACCCCCTCTCTTTTGCTTCCTGAGTGTTATGAGGTGAGCAACTTCCTCTGCCACACACTCCTACCATGATGTACTGCCTCATGACAGGCCCCAAAGCAAAAAAGCCAACTGACCATGGACTTAAGCCTCTGAAATTATGACTGCAAATAAACTTTTCAACCTTAGAAGTTGATTATCTCAGGTATTTTGTCACAGTGATGGAAACCTGGCTAACACAAATGTCAGTGCTCTAGAGATGAGCCCTAAGGAAGGGGCCTATGTGTTAGCTGAGAGCAGAGAGCATCCTTAACCACTGAGCAGGTGCTTTCAATGGAGAGGTGAGCAGTAAGTCCAATGATAGGTGGTTAAGAAATAAGCAGGTGGTCAGGTTTGGGGAGCATCTTATATATACTTCATTCCCCCACCCCAAATTTGGTAAAAGTGGGAAATAAGAGAAGAAATGGTAGCTTTCTTTCAAGAGTAGCACTTGTAGGGGAATTTTTCTATTTACACCATGGGAGAGACTTGAGGCATGTTCTTGTACAGATAAGACAGAACTGATAAAGAGTATATGATAGGGATCAGGACGTGGCTCAAGTGGTAGCGTGCTCGCCTGGCATGTGTGAGGCACTGGGTTTGATCCTCAGCATCACATAACTATAAAATAAAATATTGTGTTTAACTAAAAAAAACCTAAAAAACAGAGTATATGACAATCAAGAGCAGAAGACCCTAAGATGATGGGAAGGGATGTCTTTCATAATGTAGAATCAGCCTTGGTGGGGCAATGTGATGGTTTTAAACTGTGTTTACTGGCTGAGATGGAGCAATGTTTCACTTATAGTTATGGGTTAGAGTGGACCAAAGGAGAAAGTGCATGAGATTCGGGAGAGTAAAGAAATGGAGCAGCCATCACTCAGCCTCTGAAGGTCATTGTACTTAAATATGGTGAGATACACATGCAGACGTGCAGGCAGACTCCATCTTGTTTTTAGTCTTTGCTTTTAGTCTTTGAGAGTGAATGTTACATGCAGAAATTCCAGCTTATATTTATTGCTTTCAACTCTGTGCTTAGCTCTTTTCTGCCTGCCTCAATCCCAGACCATGATCAGACCTGTGAACAACAGTTCTTCCAAAGTCTTTTCCATCAACTTTCTTTGCAGACACATTCTGTCAGTAGTCTATGGTTACCCATATTCCTTTGTGAGCTCCAACTTGCCTATCCATCTCAGTGTTTGAGATGGGCTGTTTAGTGACTTTTACTTGATATTCCAACTTCCATTTCTGGGCTCTTATTTCCTAAGTCCTACCACAATTATAGAATGAGTTGTTCCCACAAATCCTTTAATCCAGAATTTATACAGTTTCCACTTTCCAATTAAGCCATGACCCATAAGGGGTGAAGGGGTATTTCTACTCAGACTGATGGAAAGCCCTAGGAGTGAGTGTGGGAAAAGAGAGTAGATGTCAAAGGTGTTTTGATCACATGGTCTTGGGTCCTTTGAAGATTCCAGGAACCAGGTGAAATGCAAAAAATGGTTAGGGTTAAGGTAGAATTTGAAGCTTGAAAAAGTTGGAAAAGCTCTTTAAAAACATGGTACAATAAGTGGAATAAAGAGAATCAGTTGTTGGGCAAGACAAAGGATTGGGAGGTGGGCTGGAGGAGGCATGAATTTAAGCCTTAGCTCTACTTCCTCAGGTCTGGAGCCTTAAATAAGTCCATGTTTTCCTCTTTGTGGCCGTGATTTGTCTATTAGCTCTCACCTTGCCTCTGCTCTGCTCCACATTTCAGGAAACTACATTCTCTAAGCTCCCAACTGGCTTCCAAATAAGCCTTGACAATGCATGGTACTTGGAGAAAGCTGTAGGAGGGGGGTGGAAGCCAGGTTGTCTGCCATTTCCGGTCCCTCAGCATTTCCTCCATGGCTCCAGCTCTGAAGGGCCTCTTCCTCAGAGGCCCAGTTTCTGTCTGGTTGGACATTTCCTTTGTAGCTCTTGCTCCAGCCAGAAGGCCTGGAAATGGTAGCAATTTCCTGCAGCAACTACCTTTGGTTAGCACTTCAGCTCTTCCATCACTTGAATAATGAAGTCCCTGAATTAAATTCCCTCTGTTTGAAATACTAGAGTGAGTTTTATTTGCCTGATTGACACATTTGTTTGCGTAATAGGACAGATGTTGCCTCCATCCCAGGGTAATTGTGAGAGCACAGATGTGTCCTTAGGGCATATGGGAAGAGGCAGGAAGGGAGGTAAAAGCTGCTGTGTCAACTTAGACACACCCCTGGAGGGAGCCACTTCTGAGTGAATCCCATTGCAAGCCAGACACTGTTCATTTGTTGTGTGTGATTCTCACTATCTCTGTGACTTACTAGGTGACTTACCTCTATATGCCTCAGTTTCTTCATCTGTAAAACAGGAAAAACAGAATGCCTAACTCATACAGTTGTTGGAAGGATGGGATGAGATACCACATGTAAAAGGCTTAGAACAGAGCCTGGCACTTAACTACTCAGTGTTGGTTATAGCTATTACAGATTTTAGATGCTATGATTGCTTTTTCCTATTATTTTACAAAAAGTGCAAGGACCTGAGGATCAGTGAGACCATATGACCCACTCATACTCAGAGATGGTAAGTTATTAAAACTTGATCCCAGGACCCTGTGAGTCCAAAACTGTGCCTCTCTTACCACTCCCCACCTGCCAGTGTTGGTTATATCCAGTTGTGCAGACACAGCAGCCTCAGATGCTGAATTGAGCAGGTCTCAGCTTCTTTGCTCCCATCCCCCTCTCTTCTAGAGCTTCTATATTTAAATCCAAGTAAAACCAATGCAGAGCCCCAAGAACAGGATGGTAGTAAGTCTCTCCAGAAGCCTCAGATAGCAGAAGGGCAGCTGGAGGTTCACAGAGGAGAACAGCTGCTGGCTGGGAGGTAAGGGTATAGTGGTGGTGGTGATGGTGGTTGTGGTTGTGTGTGTGTGTGTGTGTGTGTGTGTGTGTGTTTGTGTGTATGTGTCCCCTGCTTAAGCAGATTCTCTCCATATTGGCCTCCAGAGAAGCTGTGTGCATTCTGGAAGATTTTATTACCAAAAGATAGCTCTCAGCTCTGCTTTCCCTTCCCCCAGCCCCTCCTCAGCCCAAAATATATTGAGCTGTGTTGGAGGCAAAGGATATTTTCAGCCCTGCTGGGACCCTTGGGGAAATGGCTACCATGGAAAAGAATCAGGGAGCCATGCAGGACTTTGAACTCTTTCCCTTGCATCTGCCCCTCCATCCTTCCAAGTGTTAGTGCCCAGCAGGCAGTTACCACTTCACAAGCTCAGAGAGCAGGTCTGCTTCAAGGCTGGAATTGACCTAAACAACCTCCTCCTTGGTTCTTTGCAAATAGCAATTTTGTATCTTTGGAATTCAATTTATAACTGTAACCAACTCTTTCTTTCTCCTGCCCTCTCCTCCCTCCCCTGTCAGCCTGGGTTTGGTATTCTACTGGATATACTGCAGAAAACCAACAGAGGTAATAATGAATTTGTGCAGATTGAGCATGCTCACATCGGTTGCCTCATTTGAACCTCCTGACAACCTCTATGAGGGAAGTGTGCCAGAGAAAGAGGCAATTGAGCCTCAGAGTGATGAAGTTATCCATCCTAGGTCATGTACAAGCAGAGAGCAGCCAGGGTGCAAAGCCAGATCTCCGAATCCAAGGCCAGAATTCTTAATCTGATGCCATGCTTCCCCTCAAGCAATTGATGCTGAAGTGCTGGCCCGGTGGCTTCCTAGGCAGTTCTTTACTGTTCTATAGCACTGCATTAAAACAGGCTTTAACCAAACCATCAGAAAACACCACACAGTTTCACGAAGGAATGATGGCCCTGCAGTCCAGATCAGAACCTTGGTTTGCTATTAAGATATCCTTTGGCCACTCCAAAAGCACCATCAGCATTTGCTAAGTGCTTAGTGTGCACTGTACCCTTTTCACTTAATGCTTATTGTGGCAGGGATATTACTATTGCTCCACAGTTAAGATTCTGTTTGAGATTACAGTTAGTAAAGAGCAGTTATAAAATGCACACTTGAGCTCCTCTCGATCTATAGGTTACTTCAAAAGGATGATCTGTCTCTTCCTACTGTGCCAAAGTATATCATACTCTTTAATGACTCTGAGGGTAAAAACTGTAATCAAGAGCCTGAGAAAGAGCATCAGGACATGTTTTTGTTGCTACATTTAATACCCATCATCAACCAAAATTGTCCTTGGCTTATTGTGATGGAAATCTGAACACCTTGGCTTAAACTAAATCAATGTTGATTGTTTGTTTATTTATTTATTTTAGTGAAGGAACTCAGGTAGTTGAGCTTGAGCTTTTGCAGCTGCTCCAATAGTCAAGGAACTTGGTTCCTTCTAGCCTCCTGCTTTGACATTCTAAGCATAATGCTTTTATCATTATGGCAACAAGATGGTTGTCTTATCTTTATGCAACAAGTCTGTACTCAGGGGAGGAATAAGGCTGAAGGATGAAAACCAAAGGACAGTGGAGTCTGTTTCTTTCTATCAGAGTAACAAAAGCTTTCTGCAAATGCCACTCAGTAGACTGGCTTTTATCTGATTGGCTGAAAATAGTCACATGGCTGCCTTTGGCTATAAGGAAATCTGGGATGTGAGGAGAGATGTTTTTGATTCACTGTGGTTCAACTTATGATTTTTTTGACCTCCTGATGGTGCAAAAGCAGTATGTGTTTAGTATTTCAAATTCCAAACTAGATTTTTTTTTCCAAGCTAGTGATATGTGGTTTGATACTTGCTTATGACAAACCTCAGCTCCCAGTAGCCAGGCCACCACCAGGGTAAACAATTGGTACTCTACAGTGTGCTTTGTTGCTAAGCTGTTTGTTTGGTGGGTTAGGTTTATTAAATGCATTTTCAATTTATTACATTTTGAACTTACAATGGGCTTGACGATACATAACCTCATTATAAGTAGAGGAAAATCTGTACTTCTAAATAGCTACATGGTCTCCTGAAACAGAATCAGTGATCTGTTAATATAATAAAGAGAGAAGGATGGATAAGGGGCAGGAGCTAGCAGTGTTTGCCACCAATTTGCACTGGGCTATGCAGTAATGACCTCAATAATCCCTCACATTGATCCAGGCTTTTAATTTTCAGAAACACTTTTGTGTGCATTATCCCTTTTAATCTCCATGACAACCTTCTAAGTAGGGAGGGTACAGATTACCCAGGAGCCATGCAGGTCTGGCATCATATTTCCCATTTTACAAAAGAGAAAATTGAGGCTCAAACCTACTTGGAATCATAGAATAAGTAAGTGATAAACTCTGAAATGGAGATTAGTTTCCTGAGATACACTGTTACTTAGATAAGTTACTTAGTCTCTCTGCTTGTTATTTCACCTGTTATTTAATAACAATAATAACAATAATGATCCTACAACCTCACAAAGTTGTGTGAGGACTTGGTGACTCCAAGTGTCTGCACCTTTTAAGTTCTCAGTAAAGAAGAGAATGAACAATGACTCAAATACGTTTTCCTGATCATCTCCAAAGCAAATTGGTTCCTTTTCTACAACTAACCATTTCTCATTAACCTTGAGTATAGAATTTATCCAGCTACATCCCCATTACACGTTTTTCCAATGCACAAAGGTTGAGTATTTCCCGTTAAACTGAGATGCCCTTGAGGGCATGTTTTGGAAAGATCTATTCTTTAGGGTTCATGTTTTACTAAGGGACTTCTGTTCTATTTCTTAGGAGGAAGATATATCTGAGTAACACTTTCAACCTGACCCTATACCTCTTACGCACCTTTAGGAATGAAAACTCTCTGCCTTACTTGCTTCTTTCTCTTCTTGTTTGACAATATGGATGAGCATCTTGATTAGGTAGAGTTAATATGTTATAAACCATGCTTTGGGGTGTGAGGCAGGTGCCTTTTCATGCAGTTGGCTGAGCAAATATTCCATAGATGCTTTCCTAAGCCTGATGGCAAGGGCTATCCTTGGCAGAAGGACAGGAGGTGACATAGGAGGAGGCTTCTTTCTAATATCTGATCCATGCACTATTTACAAAGGAGCTGTCCAAGCAGTAGTGCTGGCTTCATTGTCTTTTTTCAGGTGGTTTGGGACGGAACAGCAGAAGAGTCTGATTGACATCTCAACACAACTCTCAACATCAAGGATGCTGCCCCTTCTCCTCCTTTGTATTCAGGCACATTGAAACAATACCTGGCCTAAAAATGAATGATAAATGCATAATGGAAATGAAAAACCTTATAAATTATAAAGTTCTTTTGGATAGAAATTAGTAGTATTATCGCATATTTAATAAAAATCTTCCTGTTGCTAAGAGGAATAGTCTTTGCCTTGAATGATATATAATCTTGTGGGGCTGGGCTGGGCTCAGTAGTAGAACATTTGCCTAGCATGTGTGAGGCTCTAGGTTTGATTCTCAGCACCACCTAAAAATAAATAAGTAAAATAAAGGTATTATGTCCATCTACAACCGAAAAAAAATTTTTTTTAAAGAGAGAGTGAGAGAGGAGAGAGAGAGAGAGAGAGAGAGAGAGAGAGAGAGAGAGAGAGAGAGAGAGAATTTTATTTATTTTTTAGTTCTCGGCGGACACAACATCTTTGTTGGTATGTGGTGCTGAGGATCGAACCCGGGTCGCACGCATGCCAGGCGAGCGCGCTACCGCTTGAGCCACATCCCCAGCCCCCCCCAAAAAAATTTTTAAAAAAGAAATGTAATCTCTTTGCAAGGCTTTGGCAGTACAGCGAGGTAAGGAAAAGGAAAAGAAAATGTGATTTCATCATGTTTAACTAATACATGCTAAGTACTGTAAAACCTGTTTAGCAGAAATCTAGTGGGAGAAATACACACGCAAGAGTAACTCTAAAATAAGATAGTATGCAAGTGTGTCAACCAACTGCTATGAAAGCAGAGGAAAGGCTGTTCGGTTCTTTTCAGGTTTATTGAGGTCTACAAAACTGCACATAGGAATGTATACAATTTGGTGAGTCTGTACATATGTGTGCACTCATGTTATCATCCCTACCATCAAGATTATATAGACCTCTGTCACCTCCAAGAATTTTCTTGTGTGTTTTTGTTGTTGTATGATTATTTTTAGTGTAAGAATACTCAACATCTTTTAGCCCTTTAAATGAATTTGTAAGGCACAATACTTACTGTGAATTGTGGGCTAACTTGTGCTGCAGGTCTCTAGAGCTAACTCTTTGTATAACTTTGTATCCATTAAGAACAACTCCCTGGTGCACTCCTCCATTCCTGGGTAGCCACAATTCTATTGTCTACTTTTATGTGATTGACTAGATTAGATACACAAGGAAAATCATGATGCAGTTTTTAATTTTCTGTGACTAAAATTTCACCTAGGTCCATCTATGTTGTTTTAAATGGAACCATTTCTTTTCTTGTTCAAGGTTGAATGTTTCATTGCATCTGTATGGCCACCAGCTATATGAAAAGATGTCCAGCACTGCTAGTCATCAGGGAAAGGCAAACCAGGCCTCAAGGAGAGATCAGTTCAGGCCTGATATGATATCTTTTATTTAAAAAAAAGATAACATGTATTAGGTTATGGAGAAGTTGAATCCTTTGTATACTTCTGGTAAGAATGTAAAATGGTATAGCTGTTACAGAAAACAGTATGGAGGTTCCTCAAAAAATTAAAAACAGAACTACTGTTTGATCCAGCAATTCCCTCGGTATATAATCAGCAGAATTGATATCAGGATCTCAAAGATATATCTGCATTCCTATTTTCATTTTGGTGTTATTCACAATAGATAAGATGGAATGAACCCAAATGAACATTGACAGGTATATGGGAAGACTAATTTTAACTTGGAGCTGGATGTAGGATAGGGTCAGAAAAGGCTTAGAAAAAGTGGAAATATTTGAGCTGAGATTCAAAAATGAATAGTGATTTTAACAGGTAGTAGTTGCTAACAACAACAACAACAACAACATTATCGAGTGTCATGCCTCAGGCTCCGTACTAAAAAAAAGATGTGTGTCTGAACCTCAGGTAATGTTCACAACAACACTGTATGGCTCTGTTTCCACAGCAACACTATATAGTGCTATTTTCATTTTTTTTTAGCTGAAGAAAATGCTATTTATTGTCCTTCCTTCCAGGAAGGATAACTTCATGGAAAGCCAGGAAGGAGTCTGATTCTTATACAATGATTCATATAGGATCAGGGATATATTAAGAACCCATTTAAGTTTGCTAATTTAGGGTCAGTAGGAGTCCAGTGTGAGTGTTGGGAAGGATTTGGGGAGATATGCTACTTTGGGCAGTGGGAGCTGTCTCTCCTGAGCGTAAACTCTTGAGAGTTGACGGTCATGTACTTATCATGTGCTGTCTTTAAAAAATAACTCTCTGTACACCCTAGTCTGCTCATCTGCATAAAAAGGGCATAATACTCTGCTCACTAAGAGGGGTAATATGGTATTAGATGAAATAAGGGTCTATGAATCCTTCTTTGCACAGGGTTAAAGTACTGCTGGCTCATTTCTGTTCTTATGCTCTTTCAGCTCTGTATTATGTATATCTTATGCAGTAGGCACTGAATAAGCCCTCCTTACATATTAGTACAATTCTTACAACAGAACTATCTTATCCTTATTTCACTGATGATGAATTGCATGCTGGAGGAGGAGCATGGCCACCCCTGATGACAGAGTAGACTAGAACTTGTTTCTAATCCCTGGGTATTTTCTACCACATCAATACTGCACCAGGAGAAAAGGGCAAGTGTAAATGAATACACCATCCATCTCATTTTGCAGAAGACAATTGGCCAAGTACCTGTCTACCAAATGAGCAACAAACAAATTTACATGCTTCTTTTCAAAAGTTTTAAAGTATGTAGCAGTTCATAAATTGGGCTTTAAGAACTTTGCAGATTTTCAATTTTTAGTTGACCCATTTCTTTTTTATTCCCCCCACCCCCATAACAGCATTTTGAAGGATAATCCAGTGATTTCTGTCATAGCTCAACAGGTAGAACAGGAACTGGGTGTCAGGCCTCCACTGGCTCCTTTAACTAGGAGTCCCTTCAGGGATACAAACCACTCAGCCATATGTAACAGCTCTTGTAGATGTCCAAGATGGCTTTGAGTAGGTTGAATTTTGCAGGTTTGTGCACGTCACAGTGGAAGCTTCCGATAGCTAGGCGAAGTTTGAACCAACTATGGTCCATGCTGTGAATAATGGAATAGGCATACTCAGGAACTGGCAGAATTTTCATGTATGCTCTCTGATCTATGGAGTGATGGTAATTATGATAGGAAAGTCCAAGAAGAAGCATCTGGAACTACATTTCCTGAACAGAATATTACTGAAAAGTGGCACCCAGCCTGGGGAAAATGCCATTGATGAGTTGCAAAAACTTGAAAGATTTCACCTGCCTGACACATTATCTTCTGCTCCTCCATCCACATATCTTTGTTGATTTCCTTAGAAGCAAATGCAAATGGTCATAGAGCCATGTTTACTATCAGGTCTTTCTTCTTTCATAGTCTCCTTTGATGACAATTCCATGATAAACTAGTGATTCCCAAATTTATATTCTCTACCTTCTTTAGAACTTGAGACCGGTGTTACCCCACTGGCAACTTAACATCTCCATTTCTTTGTCTGTTAGCCCACACCTAACAACAGCAACATCAAAACCCCTGTGAACTGTAAGACCCTACCTCCCAGTCCTTCCCCATCTCAGTAATTACCAAATTTATTAGACGAAACACCATGGACTCATGTTAATCAATCCTTATGGTTTGGTCTTCAATTCTTCCGGAACCTTCCTGCATCACATGTACATCTGCCATTCTGCTCAAAGGCACTGTAGTCTTTCCCCTATTTACTATAGCTTCCAGCTGGTTCTCTCCTTCCATTCTTGCTTCCCAATCATTTGTCCTTCGTATAGCAGCCTGATAAGCTTTTAAAAGTTTATACCAAATATCATTCCCCTGTTCAAAACTCTACTAACTTTCTTTCTTTAGAGCCAACTCTGAATCCTCACTATAACTGAGCCTTGCTTGGCTGATGCTCTCTTACTTCTCCCACCTTATTTCCTAACCTGTTTCTTCATACCAGTCATGGTGGCCTTTTCGATGCTCCTCAGATCTGCTGAGCTCACCTTGGCCTCAGAACCTGTACTTCCACCCTTTCTGCCTAAGATGCTGTCCTCCTATATCTTTGCATGACTCATTCCTTCATTTTTACTTAACTCTCTGCTCCAAAGCAGAGAGGCCTTTCCTGATGACTCATTCCCCAAATGCACATATCTGCTGTTCCACTGAAGGGACAGAACAGCCTAGTGCATCAAAGAGATGCAAACGTGTGTATCAGATGCAATACATATTTATTTCCTTTTTCATTTAACAATAGGACCCATAGGGTATCTCTGACATGTTTCCAATTGTCTCCCAAGGATGCTCTAATTGTTGCCGCTTCTCAGCCAACAGGGGAAGAGAAATCCAAGGCACGTGGTTTTGTCTCAGGAAGGTGACAATAGAACTCAACTGTCACTTGTGCTCCATTAGCCTAAACATGATACATATACACCCCTAGCTGAAAGAGAGACTGGGAAATATCATCTCTTATTGGATGGCCATGAGCTTAGTTGATCAAACTCTCAGATTCTATACTGAAAGGAAGATGGGAGAATGGGTCCTGAGGTCAGTAGTCTCTACCTCCCCCACACACCCTGGCTGCTTTCCACCCTCTTCTCTTACTTCATAGCACTCATCACGACTTGACCTCATGTGTGTGTTTGCCTTTTTGTTAATGTTCTATTGTCCTCACTCTGTGGAGTATCCGCTCAGGGGGACAGATCCATGTTTTTCACCATTGTATCTCAAGAGCCTAGGAGAGTGCATGAATCGGTGTTCAAAACATATTTGTTAAGTAAACCAACAATAAAGGATTTGGCTGATTTTCATGTAATTTGCCATAATAAGTGGTTATTAGAAATAATCTTAACTTTGAATTTTAGTTCAACCTGTTATCTTGACACAAAAGGCTAGCTAATTAAAGTTCCCAGTGGGTACACCTCCAGTGGATATTAATACATGTTAGTGGGTTGTAGTCCATAGCTGGAGGTCTGGAGAGAGGGTGCGTGTACCAAATGAATTTTATATTGCACAGAGACATTAGTAGCAGCATGTTGTACTGCTACCTATGCTAGAGGATTTTTTAAAAATATTGATTTAAACAGCCTAAATGCTTATAGCCTTTCATACGTAATGTAGCAATTCACTGCTGCTTCCAAGATACCCATGACTGGAAGAAAATAGTTGGAAACTTTTGGTTAGAAAAGCACCAGCAGACTTTATTAATTTTATTATTTTAATAAGCTTAGGAAAACTGAGGAGTATAAAAATTAACACATACTCCTATTCCCTCCATAGAGAATTATGAATCGTTAACATTTTTCCATATTTACTTTCAGGCTTTTTTCTTGTGTGTGTTTGTGTGTGTATGTGTACATAAATAATATTTCATTAGATTCTTACTGGGAAAGAAAAAGAGAAACCACAGAAGGTCACTAATAAGTCCTTTGATTCCCCACTTATCCCATTCTCTCCTACTACTCTCCAAAGGCAGCCACTATCACCAGATTGGTTTAGATTCTGCAAGTCCATTTTCTCAAATATGTTTCCATACAAATAGGTAGTCATAAGTGACTTGAAACATCTTCTTATATCGTAAGGTTTTATGTAAGAATGTCTTTGCTTTCCCTATCATGTTGTGACTTTTTTTCACTTGTTATGTTTTGGGAACCTGTCAAGACTGATCTGTGGATTTAATTCTTTCAATGTTTGGCACACTATTCTTTTATAAGAATATGCCAGATTTAAAAAATTCATTTCCCTATTGATTAAAGTTGGAAGGTTGTGAAGTTTTTGCTTTTGTAAACAATGCTGCAGTGAACATCCTTTTTGTATACCCTTGTTAATGTTTGCCTGGGGCATGTCCCTGAAAGTGGCATCCTTGGGTCCAAAAGTATACACATTAAAAAATTAGTTTTTACTAACTTCTGTCAAGTGTTTTCCAAAGGGGCTGTAACTACTTATGTTTTCATTAGCAGTACTGACTTCCCATATCCTTTTAATAATTTATATGATCATATTTTGGTTTTTTTGCTAATTTGTTATTAATATTCTTAATTCTACCAAGCTGAGGGAAGAAGAAAACCAAGAAAATTCTCTAATTTCTTGTATTAATGAATTGTGTATAAAAATGGTTTTGCTAATCAGTTTAAGGTTGTATAGTCCAGAGGAAGAACTTTGCCCTCATCAAATATTTGGGTAACTTAATTCATTTCTCCTCAGTTTTTTTTAGTCTATAAAATAGAAATATTTCTCTTCCAGCAAGGTCATTTTGAAGACTAAATGAAGTATGAAAACTCCTTTCCCATGCTTGACATTTGGCAGGATAAATAAGCATTTGTTTCCTTCATCTAAACTGTCTAAATAATATCAGAAGTTTGGGAACATATTGTGGTATATGTAATTCATTGACTCTAAAATGTCATGGATTAAAAGATGCACCTTTTCTTTTTACTTTTAAGAAAGAAAAATGCTGTTCATTAAATGATGAAATATCAGTTGTAAAGCTCATCAAGATTTCAGAAATGGTAAAATATGATTTGAAAAATCTGTCTTATAACCAATCAGTTATGGTGTTGTCTGTTTTGATTCCCCAGAAATAACCCCTGAGACAAAGCTTCAGGTGTTAATGCTTTATTTGGGAGGTAATATAGAGAACACATTGGCTGGGAAGAGGAATGTGAAACAGGAAAGGAAAGAAAGCCAATAACAAATAAGTCACTTTTGTGGGGAAATGGACCATAATTCCACTGAGAAATTCTGGGAGCCAGTATGGAATACAGACTTTGAGAGTTATTCTACCCAAAATGCAAGGAAGCTAACATATTCATGCATCAACTCCTGTTAGTCCCTGGTTGAGGATTGCTTTGGGACTTGCTCATCCCCTGGTATTTCTCCCAACCCTATGTGTGGACAGTGAAGTTTCCAATGTCCATTCGAAATTTCATTTCCCCTTGCCTAGCTCTTCTGTTAGTCTGGATTGCTTGCCCAGTGGAGTAACCCAGATTAACCCAAGGTGCTGGAACTCTTGGTTACCAGGCTTTGCTTAGGTTGGAGTTGCTGCAGTTGTTATCACTGGGCGTGGAAGTATAGAGAGATGTCCCAGTAAATCCTTCCAATTCCAGATATATTCCTCCATGCACCTATTAGTAGCAGCAAAACATACTCTTAAAAAATAGTTTATCACCCTTGCCAGAATAATAACTCATTAAAAAATCTATTTATTTAATGGCATGAGGAATTAAAAATATCTAGAAAACAAAAATATTGTACAAGTTCTCCAAGTGCTGGTGGACAGAGGCTATCCTTTCTATCCTTGTATTCTGCCTATTAGGCAAATAGTGTCATGTATTGGGCTTTGGTTCAAAGTACATATCACCTCCAGCAGAATAGTACTCCCCAACACTGCAAGGTGTCATCTCAGAGCTGGGGCCTTAGCTCCTGTAAGAGCCATTCCAAAATTCTATCAAGCCAGCAACTTTGGATGGTGTGATATTGGTAGTATCAGTGGAGTTCAAGGTCATGTGACATAGCTAGTGCCTTTCTCCATTGACAAAATGAGCACTTTGTTTCAAGATAACATTATGAAGGTCTCTGGATTACTTGGATGGTGTGGGAAAGAAAGTAAACCCATAACTGGAATAGGTATTATTTGCAATTAGAACAAATAACTTCCTCATAAAGGGTAGAAGGGGACCAATTATAATTAGTTTACTACTAAGTTGTTGGTCAGTCTTTTCAAGGGATGATGCTATGCAGAGTGCTCACACTTGGTCTCTGCTTTTGTAGCCTGAGCTTCAGCAGCAGCAGTAGCTAGGTCAGTCTTGCTGAGAGAGACCCATGCAGTGAGCCACAGCCTCTACTCCAACACTTAGGTACTTGATTTATGACTCCACTGGGCAAGTGCTGGGGTGGCTGAGGACAGAAGCTGGCAGCCCTCCTCTATTGAACTGTCCTATCCAACTGGCAGCTAAGAGCATATTCTATGGTGAATGCATTTGTGTGGGCATCAGTATGAGTCAACCAATATATTACAGAAGTAATATCTTTTCAGCCTACACCAATGTATGAGTTGGCCCAATCTTGAACAGGCCTGAGTTTTTCCTATCCTGTTAGTAATAGGGAAGTCCCAGAAAAGCCATAGGGAGCTGAGTAAGAAGTTATCAGTGTGCAGAAGAAGGTGACTCAATTACTACAATTAATATGAAACTTTACTTTGGAAAAGATGAGAAACTGACTTATGGATGTGAACTTTAAAAAATTATAGCCCATGAGTTCATTATGAAGTGACAGGAGGATCTGAAATTGGACAGGAAGTTTGCAATGGTTTGAGAGTGGCCCCCAGAAGTTCATGTGTTGGAATCTTAATTCTTCAATGCAACATTGTTGGGAGTGAGGATCTAATAGGATGTGTTTGGCTCATGGAGGTTGAGCTCTCATGAATGGATGAATGCTTTTCTTGAAGGCATAGGTTAGCTCCCTCAGGAGTTGAGCACCTTTCATCTTGTATTTGTATGTACTTTCTTCCCTTTTGACTTCCTCATTTTTATGAAGCTACATCATCCCACCCTGCCCTAGATGCAGCCACCCAACCTAGGACTTCTCATCCTCCAGAACTCTCAGCTGAAATCAACTTTTTTTCCTTTATAAATTAACCAGTCTTAGGTATTCTGTTATAGTCATAGAAAAGGGACTACGATAAAGTTGTATACCAGAAATGGGTGGGTGTGGTTCACAACACCTGAAGTGAGGTAGCAGGCACATATTTGAGGTGTGTCCATGTGTGCAGTTTGTTTATTCTTGTAAAACACCCACATGTTTAGAAGAACATGTGTTTCTTGTGCTTCTTCTTCCCCAGTGTTTCTTTCAGGATAAAATCGTGCATCTGCAAATATGAAATTCCTATTAAAGTCATATTGTCCCCAGATAGATCAATCACATTGAAACAAATTTGCTTTCAAAAGAATCTTTATAGCAGAATTGACTCTCTCCCTAAACTTCAGTGATGCGGCAGACCTGGAATCTTTGTAAAACTTGTCTCCTACCCCCTGGTGTGCATGCATCACATGAGGGCCTCCTGCTTTCTAGCCATTTTGCCTATTTTGGGCTTTTGATTTAAAAGAAGTCATCAACACAGTGGGCCAGCATGACATTCTGTGGAATGTCTAGATGATCAACTTTCCTTCAGACTGCATTATGTCAGAGAGTAGGTAAGTTCACGTAGCCTTGGTGCAGTTCCACAAATATGCACTCCTCTTTGTTTGCCTTTGCTAAGACGGTGACTCTATATCCTGCCTACTGGTCCCTGGACACATGGTGTCCAAAGCATCCAAGCAGCAGTAATAGTGTACACTTTGGGACTTCTGCTGCATCCACTGGAAAAAATATATTGCGCCTTAAGAACCAAGACCCCTAACTCTGAAAGCCTAGAGTTGTGGGTTTGGGAAGCACAAAGTCCTCTAACAAGGCATTGGGAAGGCCCTTAGGTTCCTGGGTTCACGTATTCCTTATCTTGGAGAAAGAGGCAAGTGGAAATCTTTGATTGATGGCTCTATTACATTCTATAGCATGCACCATGTACACACACAGCATTTCCTCTAACCTGGTGCTTTGGCTTTGTTGTTAGAAAGCCAGTCCAATGCTGTATAAGGCCAGAAGATTCTAGTATGTGACATGACCAGTAGGTCCTCTACTTTGGGCCTCCTTCCTACACATGCTTTATTCTAAAATGTGTTCTGTGGCCTGGCACAATGACAGGTGGACCAAACACCACTTAGCCCTTGAATCATAGATCTGGCTGTGTGTCTGCAAGAAGGAAAAGCAAACCCATACCTGAATAAGATATCTATCACCGTGAGGATGAAATCTGGCCCTTCAAGGAAGAAAGGTGCCCAATGTAAGCAATTTTCCTCCCACCAGGTGGCTGATTGGTTTACTTAACAAATAGGGCTATGTTGAGAGCTCAGTGTTTTGATCTCTGTCACTGACAGCCTGGGAATATATTGGTGTAGTCATGGCTAACTTTTTCCAGGGGCTGAGTGTTATACCTACTCCCAGTGATAGGGTTCTTATGACCAGTGAGTCAGTGAATGATCTGGCTCCAAAAATCCATTGGGTCTCCTCCTGGAGTCAATTTCCAATATGAGCTGTCACAAGTTATGTAGTCAGGAGAAGGGTGAGTGAGGTAAGGGAGAGGGTTAGGGAACAAAATTTAAGGAGGCACTTGATCTTAGGTTTGTGCGCATGCACTGCAGGTTGTTTCTTTGTCTCATCCTCATCCTGGGCCTAGGATGTTGAATTTTCTCAAAGTTGATACTGAGATGGAATCTGGATTGTAAGATCAACACTGTGAAAAGAAGGAGAAAAAGGCAGGATCAGTCAGAGGAAGAATTCAAATTTTAATGGAAGCCTCAGAAAGCCTTGACTAACCAGGCAGGAGACTCTGAAGCAAGTACGGCCCATCAGAATTGCTCTGCATTGGGCAGAGATGGCCAGATCTTTGTGGTCCTACCTCACTTGCTCACCAGACACCTGGAGCCCCATGCAGGGCATAAGTTTTGTAAAGTGGTTCTTTGCAGCTGATAGGATTCTATAGAAGCTGACAGTTGCTCTCTTCAGACTGTACTCACAGCTGGGCAGGAAGGCTTCCTTCAAGGGTCTGGGAGGCAAAACTACTATAATTCTGTGGACTCTCTTCTTTTGATCCCTGTACTTTGAGTCCTGATGTCTTTATTCTCATTAGAGATACACTTCCACCAAGGGGACAAGACAATACATTCATTGACTTGGAAGTTGAATCTATGCCCTTTCTACTTTAGTCTCCTGATGCTGCTAACCCAAGAAAATCAGAGGGTTATTGTACTGATTGGAATAATTGAACCTATTCTCCAAAGAGAAATTGGGTGATTATTGCACAGGGAGGCTAGGGAGGATTGTGAAGCCAAGGACTGGAAGTCAGGGGATTCTCTACACACCTCTGGATAATTGCATATCCAAGGGTAAAATTAATGGAAAATCATAGTGAAAGAATGTAGGACAGGACAAATGATTTGGATCCTTCAAAAAGGAAGTTTTAGGTCACACTACTCTACTGGGTAAGGAATCAGGTGAGATTCTGGCTGAGGATAAAAGAAACAAGATGTAATAATAGACATTATAAATCCCTTGTTTGTTATGAACACACATGCACACTCACACACACGTATGTAAATATAGACTATTTTCTTCTCTCTTATTGGTTAACATAAGGATGGATGTTGGTGATTAACATTTCAATGTAGTGTTTAATTTATAGAATATTCAGGAATAACTGTGACCAACTTTGAGAAGTAAGTTCAAATACATGAGGAAGAGTGGGGTGGACGCTGAGCCACCGAAGGGCTAAGCTGCGCTGGTTTCTAAGCTGCTATTACCTCTTATGTATGTGTGTGCCGCCTCACAGGGGCTGGGAGTGTGACGGCACATTCTGCTGTCATTCTCTGGCTTCTTGCTAGTATCTGCTAGATGGGAGGCCAGAGGACTTTCTGCTCCTCCTTTGTCACTGTCTCTGTTCCCCAGCAGTACTGCATTATCCTGGAGGCCGGAGTCTGTTCCAAGAGCATTTGGTTTTAGTTTCCAAACTCTCTTTACCCCCTGAAGTCAACCTCTTCACACCTCCTCACAGGCACCAGGTCCAGATGGGACATGCTTCCCTCCTCTGGGGTTTGAGTCTTATTTCAGTATCACAGGGCAGCCTGTGGAAGGTACATTTGGAGATGGGAGGCGATGACTTAATAAGTTAGACATTCTCCACAAATAGTGCCTAAATGTTTGTCTTTCAGAAATAACTCCTCTCGCTGGGCATGGGGGTGCACCCCTGTAATCCCAGCAGCTCAGGAGACTGAGGCAGGAGGATTGCGAGTTCAAAGCCAGCCTCAGCACTAAGCAACTCAGTGAGACCCTGTCTCGAAATAAAATACAAAAGAGGGCTGGGATGTGGCTCAGCAGCAGAGTGCAGCTGATTTCAATCCCCAGTACAGTACTTCCACCCCCTAAAAAAAGAAAGAAAGAACTCCTCCCTCCTGGGTCATAAGGGAGCCTGACTCCAGAAAGTGAGCAAACTTCTGCCTCTAGGCATGCAGCTGCCCACCTCTGCTCCTACTTGAGACAGAAAATATTCCATTCTAGCATGTTCTGTAGAAAGCCCCAGGGTCTCTCTAGGCTCAGGAGGGAGACAGGGCTCCTCCTGTGTCTCCCTAATGTGTTCAACAGAAGAGAACAAAAGGGCAGGAGAAGCTGGATGCCATTATCTTCAACTCACAGTCCGAGACAAGAAGATGAGTTGGTGATCCATACTGACCTTTCTTTCCAACCGTCTGACAGCCTTTCCCTCGGAAAATGAAACTTTCCACAGTGTCTGTCTTAATTATGCATGGACACAGTTGATTTGCATATCCAAATACTCAGGGCCAGGTGAAGCAGACAAATAATTGCTGCCTGGTAGTTGGCTATAAGAAAAAGAAAAAAAGGGCCAAGCTTGGGGTGTCTTCCCTCCTGTGAGCACCTGGCTTTCTATATCCCCAGGGTCCATGTCTGCCTCAAATTGAAAACAGGTATAGATGATTTTTCTTGTCATTATTCCACAAACAATGCAGTATAATAACTAGTTACATAACATTTACATTGTATTAGGTATTATACATAATTTAGAGATGGTTTAAAGTATACAAGAGGATGGGTTCAGGTTATATGCAAATACTATGCCATTTTATATAAAGGAACCAATCCTCATGGACTCCAAGGGACGACTGTACTAACTTGTGCTGATCAACTGCCTCCTCACAGAGCTTAAATTTTGCAGAATTGGCTGAATTCAGTTGTCTGTGCTTTGTTACTATTATTCTCTCCCCGTTACCAGGCCATGCCAGTAGCTGCCCTATAGCCTCATGTGTTTCTTGCTGTCCTTAGACCATTTTAGCCTCAGAAAGAACCCACAGGAAGTATAATTATAAAAAAATGGAGTTATTAGGTTGGCTTATGCAACCAGAAGCTGGATAGCCCATAATGGCCATCTGCAGGCTGGAGAGCTGGAGGAACCAGTAGCTGCACAGTCCAGGAGGCTGAAGCCCCAGAATAAGAGGGATCAGTGGTGCAACTCTAGTCCTAGACCAAAGACTTCTGGGGAATCTCTGGCAGAGTCCACTTTGTTAGAGTGAAGAAGTGAAAGTCTGATATAGTCAGATGACCTCAGCAGCAATCAAGAGCTCATTCAAGAAGAAGGAACTTGCATCTGCTGCTGCTTCCTTGTTCTTCCAATTTTTACTCCATCC
The DNA here is from genome assembly GCF_045843805.1 of Urocitellus parryii. NCBI lineage: Eukaryota > Metazoa > Chordata > Mammalia > Rodentia > Sciuridae > Urocitellus > Urocitellus parryii. Next base: position 40,898,582 of record NC_135541.1, on the reverse strand, counting down.
AAGCCATCATCCTATTGGATGGTGCTGCTCACACTAAGGGAGGCTCTCCATTTCAATTGGCTATCCCACATGCCAATCATTCCTAGACACACCCACATTGACACACTCATAAACATCTTAATCATCAGCATCTCTTAATCCAATCAAATTGACAATTCAAATTACCAATTACAAGATCCTTGTAAAATCACTATAATTCCTTAGACCTTACTTTCCTCATTACTTGCAAACAGGGAATTTGGACTTAGGTTATCTTTAAGGACATTTCTAACCCTATAAATTGTAAACTGTATATTATAGATGGAATTGTGTCTCATCATTGATGTGCTGAAGCTCCAACCTTTGATGTGATGATACTTGGAGATTGGACTTTGGGAGATAGTTACAGTTAGATGCAGATGAGGTCATGAAGGGGGGGACCCTAATCTGATGGGATTAGTGTCCTTATAAGAAGGAGCATCAGAGAGTTTGTGCTCTTCTTTTCTACCCACACAGCCTCAGGTGGCCATATACAAGCCAGAAAGGGACCTTAATCAGAAATCAAACCCTGCAGGACCTTGACCTTGGAATTTCTAGCTCCAGACCTGTGAGAAAATGAGTTCTATTATTTAAATACCAGTTGGTAATATTTTCTCATAGCAATCTGATCTACTAGTGCAATGTAATTGTGAGTGAGTGCCTTACCTCACAGAGTGATAAGGTGCTATCCTTTCCTTAGGCTGTAGTTCTCTCACAGGTAAATGAAGAGATTGGATTAAATTAGATAAAATTAGAGGTCCTTTCCACATTTGAAATTCTCTGATTTCAATTTATTCAAAGGTGTTTCTGATGGAATGCATTATTCTTTTAGTGATATTTTCTTTCCCTTTTCCTTTTTTTTTTTTTTTTGAGGGTGTGTTGTACCAGGGATTGAACTCAGGGGCACTCGACCACTGAGCCACATCCTCAGCCCTATTTTGTATTTTATTTAGAGACGAGGTCTCACTAAGTGCTTAGTGCCTTGCTTTTGCTGAGGCTGGCTTTGAACTTGTGATCATCCTGCCTCAGCCTCTTAAGCTGCTGGGATTATAGGAGTATTTTTAATTAAATAAAAATTGGAGTACTAGTGTCCCTCCTCCTCCTCCTCCTCCTCCTCCTCCTCCTCCTCCTCCTCCTCCTTCTTCTTCTCCTTCTTCTCTCTCTCTCTCTCTCTCTCTCTCTCTCTGTATCTTTCTCTTAATAGAAGAGCAAATTTGAACATAGAATATGCAAACCCGGACAATCCAAGAAATGGTCTAACTACACAATTACCAGCATTCAGGAAGGACAGGGATGCAACTGAGTCTTAGGGACTTGCAAGAACATGGGCTCAAAAGCTGGGATTATCTGCCTCTCCTTCTGCTTCCTTGCATAGACTTACCCCATTCACTCTTCCTGTAGGTGAGTTCTTTCTTCCCACAGGATGAGAAACTGAATTAGTCAATTTTTCTTTATTTGTTCTTTTTATATACGCACAACAGTAGAGTGAGTGTATTTCGACACATTATACACACATGGAGTATGACTGAATCTAATTAGGATCCCATTCTTGTGGTTGTACATAGTATGGAGTTTCACTGGTGGTGTATTCATATAGGAACTTAGGAAAGTTATCTGATTCATTCTACTGTCTTATTCCTATTCCCCTCCCTTCCCTTTATCCACCTTTGTCTAATCCACTAAACTCCTATTCCTGCCCCCAACCCCACCCTTGTGTGTTATCATCTGCATATCAGAGAGAATATTTGACCTTTGGTTTTGTGGGATTGGCTTATTTCACTTAGCATAATAGTCTCCAGATCCATCCATTTACTAGCAAAAGTTATAAAGTTATTCTTTTTTATGACTGAGTAATATTCCATTGTTTTTGATACTACACTTTATCCATTTATCTGTTGAAGGGTACCTATGTTGGTTCCATATAGCTTGGCTATTGTGAATTCAGCTTTTATAAACATTGATGTGGCTGTATTACTCTAGTATGCTGATTTAAGTCCTTTGGGTGTTGAAAGAGGCGTGGGATAGCTGGGTCAAATTCCAAGTTTTCTGAGGATTCTCCATACTGCTTTCCAGAATGGTTGCACAAATTTGCAGTCCCACCAGCAATGTATGAGTAACTTTTCCCCACATTCTCACCAACACTTATTGTCACTTGTATTCTTGATAATTGTCATTTTGACTGGAGTGAGATGGAATTTCAATGTTGTTTTAATTTGCATTTCTCTACTGCTAGAGATGTTGAACATTTTTTCATATATTTGTTGACCCATCATATTTCTTCTTTGAATTTTCTATTTAGTTGACAAAAGGTTGGTTACAGAACAATGTTTAGAAAAATTCCTGTTGAGTATAAAAATGAAAAGTAAAAATTTCCACGTTATTTACCTAAGTGATGAGATAGTTTAGCATTCTTTCTATTTTGTTGTATTTCCAGATATTCTATAAAGCATGAGTATCCTTTTATATCAGATACAAACAAGTCATGATAGGTCCTGAACCTGAAGCCCTCTTGTTGGCACAGCATTTGACTTTTTGCAAACGCCCTGCCTGGTTCTTGTTGGCAACTTGCACAGCCTGCCTCCTTGCAGTGTGTCTCTGACTGATGCCTCTGAACCCTTTTATACAACCTCATGTTTTCTGTCTTTGTTCCATGGCTATACAGGGAGGCTGTGTTTTTCCACACTGCAGCAGGAAGCAGGCTAATGGCAGACTTAAAGATGAAAAGGCTGCAAGACAGGACTTAGTCTAGGTGCTTCACACTGGTCATGGATCCATATAAATGTAACATGCCCTTAAGGGTACAGAGATGGTGCTTTATGGCTGGCAGAAGGCCTTCGCATCCACAAACAAGTTTTACAGTCAGCAGCTTGCTGTTCCCACAGTCAGCCATGATTTCAAGTTCCTGAGCCTTTGCCTTTGCTGTTTGTTGTGGGCTCTCCCTGTAAAAGTTCTGTGTGTTCCACCTGAAGCCTTCCTTGAATCCTCACAGGACTAACCACACCTTCCTCTGTGCTCTCAGAACACACTGTTCTATTTCACAGGTAGGTATTGGAATAGAGCTCTGTCTTCTCCTTTGGAGCATGACCTTCTCTAAGGCAGGGTCGGAGTCTTCCTCAGCTCTCTGTACTCAGCATGTGGCACCTTGGCTAGTTAGGACAGGTGTTCAACTTGAACACTCGAGAAGAACAACCCAGTAAGGATAAGCAAGGCAGTAAGTATGGCTTCCATTCGAGAGGAGTAAGCTGAATCTCAAGGAAAGAGGCATCACCTTGCGGAAAATCCCTCAACTAGTATGTGATGAACCTGGGATTTGACCCAAAGTAAGTTCAACTTCTAAACTTGTGCTCTTTTAGCATCATGGTCCTAGTCATCTCCAACATCATGCACAGTCACTATCCCACCATCTTCATCATCACCATCACCATCTTCATCATCACCATCACCATCTTCTCAGCACCAGCATTGAGCCAGGAGCATAAGAAACATGATTTGTATGAATAAATGCTCCATGGCCATCATCATAATTATTATCACTCTCTGCCTATATCCCAACTCCTCTCACCCCTCCTTCAATGAGTCACCGAGTGCCAATTCCTGAAGCACACTAGGTGCTAGGTGCATCGGAGGATTCTTTACATCCTCTCTGGGGCTGGCACAGTTCTGGCATATCAACACCTAGCAATCGACTCCTTGAATTGACTTGGTGGACTTCAAGGTCTAGACTAAGGAAAAGCCCCACCGTGGGGAACTCAGCACATATCAGAGGAGTCAATGCCTACACCTGGCTATATGCTAAAGATCAAGCTGTTGCTCTTCATGTCTCCAAACCAAAGCTGAATGTGAACATAACAGTGAACATAACAGTGGAAAGAACTCCATACCTGACCTTCAAAGCCCTTAGTTTATATGCTAGACTTTTAATTGACGGACATTTTAAAAAATTTTCTAAAATTCGAAAAGTCATTGTAGAAAAATCCCATTATATCTCTGAGCCTTCATTTCTTCCTATATGAAAACAAGAGGGGTAATGTTTTCAATTCCCTTCACAGGTATGGATGGCATAAAGGCCTGCATAGGATCATGGGCATGGATTTGCTTTCCACTGCTGGAAGTCCTCAACATGGCAAGACATTAATATTATTAAAAGTTCAAGAATGAGATCATGGGCTAATGAAATATCTTCTTCTCTCTTTACCTAGTATTTGGCCAAATCCTAAATATCATGTTTACTTTCCTCTTTTCAGACCTATCCTAGATTACAGCGTGTGTGTGTGTGTGTGTGTGTGTGTGTAAAAGAGAGAGGGAGACAGAGACATAGAGACAGAGAGTAAAGAAAAAGACGCAGAGCCATATTATTCTGGCATTCTGGAATTCATGTCCAAAGGGGATCTTAAGCTTTGACTTGTATCTATGTGGCTCTTATTTGATGGTGCTATTTTAAACAGTTCTCAGTTGGGAGGCTGGCAGCTCTGATTGCTTTTCAAAGCCCTGTCTTTTATCACCATCGTTTTCTTCAAACATAAATCCAGGCTGCATCCCCACCTTCTGTTTCCTCTGTCTTGAGCTGAGGAGTAAGCAAGATGCAATTTAGTAGCTGGGCTAGAGGGGGGACAGGATTGCTTGGGAGACGTCCTTGTCTAATTGACTTGTTTGCTCTTGGGTACGTCTGTGCAGTCTGCCTTGTTTCCCCTTAACTAGATGCTGGAGGCGGTGCTGTTTCCCTTGTGTTCCTTCTTTCTTTCATTGTTTTCCCCTTGTCAAGCACAGTCAGAATTTGTTCTGTTAGGACATAATGCCTGGCTTTGGAGGAAACAATCTTTCTTCTTTTTTTCCTGAAATTAGAAGGGGCTACTCTACACTTGGCTGCCTTTGGAAAATGGTTGAACTTCTAAATCCCTAGCTGTGCATTCATCCCCAAGGTCAAGTTTAGGGCAACCATCCTATCCCCACATTTTCCTACTCACCTGACACCATCTGTATCGAGGTAGTTAAGGTAGTTAAGGCTCCTGAGGGGTCCTGCCAGACAGGTGTTTACATCCTTAAATTTCTAATCTGGATATTTCTAGAAACAAGTAAACAGCCTTTGAGTTCAGTAGAAAGGTCTTCACAGCAGGGAGTGGGACATTTACCTGCTGAATAAAAGACTGAAATAAGGTTTGGCAACCTTCAGTCGATAGAGGAACACAGAAAACTGTTCAAACAGGGCTCCTGACACCTAATTGGACTCACAAATGTTTGGCAGGGAGGGAGGCTGGGAGGAATTGAGGGAGGGCAGGAGGGCCGTCTCCATTACTGGTTCATCCTTTGCTGCTGTAGATCTTGAATTTCACAGGTGTCTGTCCTGAGCCAGCTTCTCTATCTAGACTCATTCCCCCTTGATACATGTTATGCAAAATGAGGCCTACAGGCCAGTGGCAGCTGTGGCACCAGGAGTGCATGAGATACTCCCACTCTCAGCCTCCCATTCAGGACTACCACATCAGGACCTGATTTTAACAAGATTCCTTGGTGAATCAAGGGCTTATTAACATACTGTTTTTAGAAAAATCGTGTCTCTAACAAGCTTCACAAGCCATCTAAATACTCCTGAAGATGCTTAACTCTAATATTCTCAGGAACTTCCTCTTCAAATATCTACATTCCCATTGGAAATCAATAAATCATCTCAAATTTTGTATGATTAAAAGAAAACTCTTGACTTTCTAAACTCCTTCCGTTTTTCCTTTTCCCATGGAACTACCTCAAGCCAAAAATGTGCATGTTGTTTTTTTAATTCCTTCTTTTCCTCACTGTTACATTGAGTTGACCAACTAGTCCTGTGCTTCATTCCTCTAAGCCCGCACGTTCTCCCATTCTCTGTTCTTATTGTGAGGTTCCTAGCCTACACCACCCATCATTTTTTGTTCAAACTACCATTCGCTTCCACTTTTGCCTCATACAATCCATTTGCCAAAAAGCTGCTGGAGAAATCTTTTCAAAGCATGCAATCCTATCATTTCCTTCCTTGAAATCTTCCTTCAGTTTCATGTTTCATCTTGAACACGATGATCTTTAGGGTAAAAGTCCCATGAGATCTACTTACCTCCATGACCCAAATGTGCATTTACACTTTGCTCTACCCTCAGGGCCTTCACCCCAGGAACTTTGTATGGGCTACTTACACTGTCTGGAATGTTCTTTCTGATCAAAGATGCTGGTTCTTTCCTTATCATTCAAATCACAACTCAAATGTTATCTCTTTAGGATAGACTTTCCTGGTCAGTAATCTAAATTCAGTTTCTGCTTCCTATGATAATGAACTGATTTTGTCTTGTTTGTGTCAGACAAAGTCTGCATATGCCATATATAGAAGTATGGTGCACAGACATGGTGTATGCCAATTTTAAATAATATACAGGCCAATACTATAAACTTACAAGTAGATAGTCAAGTACAAATTTTCTGATTGACAACTTGTTATGGTTTGGATGTGAGGTGTCTCCCGAAAGCTCATGTGTGAGATAATGCAACAAGGTTCTGAGGAGAAAGGATTGGGTCATGAGAACCTTAGTCTAATCAGTGAATTAATCATATGATGGGACTGAGTGGTAACTGGAGGCAGGTAGGGTGTGGCTGGAGGAGATGGGGCCTTGGGGGCATGGCTTTGGGGTATATATTATCTGGAGAGTCTCTCTCTCTCCTGTCTGATCATCTTGTGAGCCACTTACCTCCGTCACACTCTTCTGCCATGATGTCCTGCCTCACCCCAAGCCCTGAGGAGTGGAGCCTGCCATCCGTGGACTGAGATGTCTGAAACTGTGAGCCCCTAGATGAACTTTTTTTTCTCTACAATTGTTCTAGTTGAGTCTCTCAGTCACAGCAGAAAAAAAAAATGTTGACTAAAATACAACTAGAGCCCCAAACTGAGGCCACAGGGAAATAAAGAGCCAACAAATGAAGGCAGACTCTGGAGCCCCCAGCCATCCATAGCTCCCCGCATCTCCATCTGTGTGCACAGAGCTGCTTTAAATACACAGCCAAGGAGGGAGGAGGATGGCCAGGGTCAGAGGTTGTTGGCTTGGGAGGAAGACTGACTTTTCCTTCCTCTCCCCAGTGGTTATTTCCTTCATCTAAGTCAGGAGAATTCCTTATAGAGATTGGGGCACTTTAGAGAGGGGAAGACTGACATCTCATTTTTAGGTGAGCTGTCTGTTAAGCCAGCAGACTGACTGGTCTGACCCAGGCCTTGATCTGAGCAAGGCTTCTTAAGTCTTTGCATTTGACTACGTTAAAGGTATCCTTCGGTTTCTTATAGCAAGGAGGTATGAATGGCAGCTAGAGCTTGATGAGAATGAGGGAAACAGCTGAAATAAGAGGGTCTTAGCCCATTCTATCATCTCTTCATGTACTCTATACCTTCCCAGAGGAGGAAGGGAGGAAGGAAGCAGAGAAGGTGTCCAGGGAGTGGACTTCCTTCTCCTTCCTAAGAGGCCTCGTACCTGGGCCTGCCAAGGCAAGAGTGAGAGGAAGAAATGAGCGTTCAACTGCACGAGATTAAATTTTTAAACCCATCCCATCTGGACTGGACATTTTTATTCATGGAAAGTGACAAGAAAGCTGAGAGGCCTGCCAGACACGTTATTAGGGGACAGATTCATGAGAGATTCAGAGAAGATAGAAATGAGAGAAAAATGGAACTTCTATGGTGGCAGCTCACCAAGTTCAATCATCTGGTCAAGAAATCAGCTCTCCATTTCCACTGGGAGGACCCGAAATGGACACTCCACCCAGAGATCATGAAGGATGGAACGCTATGGCTTTCTAATCCACATTAGCCGCTGCATGAAAACTCTGCGATGGGACCATACCTCTTTACAGACGGACACTGGCCAGTGAGTTTGGATAAAGGTTTTCTGTTGTGTCATATTAAGGAGAATCGAGCTGTGCATCTGCTTCCATCCTTCATTTTTAAGTCTTTGGAGTCTGCACAACATCTCCCAAACCAAGCTGTGAGCTCTTTACATCAGAAACCACTTCTTAAGTTTTTTTTTTTCTTTTGGTTTCTTATAACACCTAAAACAGCATACAGAAAATATTCAAACATTCAATTACTACCCATTGAGTTGTTCAGAAAGTGAATGAATAGATTTTTGTCTGAATACTATAACTCAATCTTGCGCAGATGAGTTTTAGCTAAAAAAGCAACCCAGAGAACTTAGGGTTAGGAAGATCAGGGCTCTGAGTTTATAATGATGCGATTGATTTTCCAGTTGTATGAATTTGGACACGTCACACACCTTCTGAGCCTTGGTCATCTCACCCATAACATAGCAATGGCCCTAACTGTATCACAAGCTGTTGGGTGGAGCAAATGAACACACCCCTGAACATATAGAAGTTAGGCCAAAATGTGTTTTCCAAGCTCTGGGCTCAAGGACAGTCTTCCTGGACTCCACCTTCTAAGATTGTTTGCCACACTTCCCCTCCTCCTCTTTCTTCTTCCTCCTCCATGTCCTCCTAGATTAAAAATGCAGGCTGAATCCACCCTCCCAGACCCAGAAGAGACACGTGTGAGTAGGCCGAAAGACCTTTAAGAAAAGACCAATATTTGCATATCTATTATAACTACTCACTGTTCGACTTGTTTCATTACAATTTCTATTTGGATAATATGTAAGGTCAATACTGTCACTGTTCTGGAAAATTCATTTTTTATTAAAGCAAAATGCACCGTATTTATAGAGATAACACCTTAAATGCTACGAGAGAAGGTGCACCAATTACACGGGCTCCCTTGATGGGGCAAGTTTATGTGCCCCATGTTTTACAATATGTTAGAAGGAGGGAAATCTTCACCTGTGTTGCTGTGTCTCAAGTGTCTGCCTTTGGCTGAACTTGAATATGCCTGAGGTCTTAGCTATTCCTTCTAATAGACCTAGGAACACCTAGAGAACCTTTATTGGGAGGGAAAAGGAAATCTATGGCAGCTGTGTGTTTTGCAGGGCTACATCAGCTTGTTCCCACCTCCACTGTGTTCCTATGAGTTGCCCTGTGAGCCTGCTTTTCCCATTATCACATGAACTAGCAGATGACGGGCACAATGCCTGGGATATACTAGAGGCTCAATAAATGTTTGTTGAATGAGTGAAAATGACTGCCCGACACAGAGCTTGGAATTGCTCATTGAATTATTTTGCTCTTGGGGAAGTAGAACAGCATAATAAAGGAAAAATGCACATAGATTTCATGCCAGGAAATCTTGAATTCAAATTCTGGATTTTATTACTTACTAGATATGCGGCAATTTATTTAGCTGGATGAACTTCTATTTCCTTTTTTATTAAACAAGGGAAATGCTTGTGATAATTATCCTTTTACATTTCCTGGCACATAGTAGATAAAATACATTATAATTCCATTTCCCTTCACTTCGTCCTTTTTGACTAACAAAGAAGAAAGCAAAATTGTCGGTATTCTCTACTTTTCATTCTATTCTGTTCATGTTAAATCTAATTAAAACATAGAAAGTCTTTTTGAGTATGTGAGATTTTCTACAAAGACTTTGATATCTGTTTTTCTTTTCTTTCCCCTTTAATTTCAAACTCAATAAACAATCAACTAGCCTTGTCATTCTGGTATGGTGAAATCTGCAGTTCTTAAAGCAGGATCTTATAGACTGCAGTCTGCAAAGGCTAATGTCATGGTAGCAGGGGGCTTCTTTAGTTGCTTTGTGTCAGAAGACCAATAGGATAAGAAATACTTGTTTCAAGGTTCCATGTGTTAACTCAAATGTCAAATCCATGTGTGTTTTCCTGGAATGAAATCAACTCAAAATAGTAAACTTGGTTATCTCTTGGTGATCAAATGTTGATGAATTCTTCGGTGTATTCTGATTCACTTAAAACAATAGAAAATAATTTACTTGCAACCTTAAAAATTCAGTCTATTTGATAAACTAAGTCTTTCAAGACTCAAAGTTTATGATAGGGACACAAATAAAAAGGGCTTTGCAGAAAGAGGAGTTGGGGTTCCTTGGTATAGGATTAATTTTGCAACATTACAAAAATCTGGGTAGTGATTTTGATGTAGATGTCTTTATCTATTTGACAAAGCAAAATGCCTTAGACTGGGTGGCTTATAACCAGCAGAAATTTATTTTTATAATTCTGGAGATTGGGAAGTACAAGACCCAGGCACCACAGATTCAGTGTCTGGAGGGACTGCTTCCTGGCTCACCCAAGGCTGTCCTTTAGCAGAGGGTTAAGGAGTCTTTGGAATGTCTTTCATAAAGGCACTAAGCTCATTCATGAGGATTCTACCCCCATTACCTAATCACCTCTCTATTCTCCCATCCCTTAATATCATCACTTTGGGAGTTAGGATTTCAACATAAGGATTAAGGAGGATATTCCATTATACACAATGGAATATTACTGAGCAATAAAAGAGAATAAAATCATGGCGTTTGCAGGTAAATGGATACAGGTAGAGAAGATGATGCTAAGTGAAGTTAGCCAAACCCAAAAAATCAAATGCCTAATGTTTTCTCTGATATAAGGAGGCGGATTCATAGTGGGGTGGGGAGGGGGAGCATGGGAGGAATAGATGAATTCTAAATAGGGCAGTGGGTGGGAAGGGAAGGGAGAGAGCATGGGGTTAGAAATGATGATGGAATGCGATGGATATCATTATCCAAAGTACATGTATGAAGACACGAATTGATGTAAATATACTTTGTATACAACCAGAGATATTAAAAATTATGCTATATGTGTGTAATAAGAATTGTAATGCATTCCGCTGTCATATATAAATAAAAAATTTAAAATAGAATTTAGGAGAAGGGCTGGGGCTGTAGCTCAGTGGTAGAGTATTTGTCCCTCACTTTTGAGGCACTGGGTTCAATCCTTAGTACCACATAAAAATAAATAAAGACATTGTATCCATCTACAATTTAAATAATTAAACAAAAAAATTTAGGAGGAACATAAATATTCATACCATAGCAGTAGACTGCAAAGTGAATGGTAGCCCTGAGATTATTATTCGTTGGCCTTGGTTAGACCCGCTTGGAGAATCAGATATGGCACCTATTAGCAGCTGATCTTGATCTAATCTTTAAACTTTATTCATCTCTAAATGGTGGTCCCTTTCTCTGCAAGGATTAGATGTGTTCCTCACTTCTGAATACTCAAAGTTTTAGCATATTGATGGGTGACTAATTCCACTTCTTTATTAGCAGTTTTTCAATATTCAATAAACATTAGTAAGTATTGCTAACAGAATACCATTAGCAATACTAGATGGGATATTGAGTACAGCATTTTGAAGAAGGCTTTGGCATGTGCACTAGGAACACCATTTCCCTTCATTGTCCATCACAGGAGGTTAGAAGAGCCAGGTGAGGCATCTCGGCAAAAGGAATAAAATAGGGATTTCTGGAAAGAACATCAATGATTCCCGTGTGCATTCAGAGGAAGAGGTGCTTTACAAATGAATGCAAGTTGTGCCAGGCTGAGATGTGTCTGAGATGAACAGCCAATGTGGCATCCCTGTTGATACCTAGCCTCTCCTATAGGGCTGGGCACCTTTCTGAAGTATTCTGCCAAACCTCCCTCTGCACATTCTTATTTGACTCCAGAAAACCTTCAGAAGTGGCATTCTAGTGACTTCATTTATTCACTCTAATTTAGGGGTCTTGCACCCAAAAACAAAAAGAAAAAAATTCCAATATGGGTATAAAAATCTCATTGTCAAGTAAAAATTGCTATTAGACCAAGTAATTAGAATTGCAGGATCAGAATGCTGAATTATCGAATCTAAAACTTTATTTTAAAGAGAGAAAACTAGGACAAAAAAGGACAAGTGTGTTCCCTGGGGGTCTCACAGCTAAACAGACAAGCCATAGTCTATTTAATCCTCAACATTATTTTTACTCTATCACTGTCAGCTTTTTAAAAGCAAATTTGTATCTCAAACATAGAGCATCTGCTATCAACATGAAGAAAACTGAAGTCTGAAACAAAATCAGCAGTTTTTTTTTTAATAACTGTAGACATGGATTTATCCAGTATTTAAAGACTTGCAGCCTTGTATTATCCAAAGAACCAAAGGAAAATGATTTGGTGGAAGAAAGCGTAGAATGATCTAGAAGTCTGAGCTTGGATTCAGTTCAGACAACGCAGTTTTGTAATTTCAAATTCATCATTTAGCTTCTTCGATACTAAGTTAATTAAAAGGTAAATAGGGAAAATGTGATCCTCCTAGAGTTGTCAAGGGTATATTTGTGAAGGTTTTGTTGAACCATGATGGATGGTTCAAAAAAAAAAAAATGGAAGCTCGCTTAAAAAATTGGTCAAAAGTGCTAGAAGGACAAAAGGGACAAACCAAGGAAGGTGAGGATAAGCAGGTGTCAGTTCCCACTACCTGCCTTAGAGCTAGAAGGACAGAGGGGGCACTATTGCAGAGCCCTGGCTTGAGAGCTGGCACCTTGGAGGATGGCCATTCCTAGCCGAGCCAACCAGGACCTGGAGTCACTGGGAGGCTGCCCGGCAGGAGCGCAGATCATGGGTTGAGGGCTGACTGCTGGAAGTGGGAGGAGAGGCAGCTTCTGCTGGAGACCACCTACCGCCAATGGGAGAGGTGAGAAATACCCTGATTTCTCTCTCTCCCTCCTTTCAGTTTCCATGTTTTGCCTCCTATTGACTGAACCTAAGCAAAGTCTGTCATTAAGGACTTTGCAGATATAGTTTAGCCTCATGTGTTTGGGGAGAAATGTGAGAATGGAACAGATTGCAAACAGGAATTAAACAATCTCCTGCACCTCAATATCCTAGCATTGTGCACAAAGATGGGTTTCCTTCCCTTTGTGACACAGCACTGTGGCCACAGAACACTGGCATCAACCTCAGAGAACTGTCCTTTCCAACTGGTTAAAGTGTCTGGGGCTGTCTTCCTGTTTATGCACTGTAGTAATTATCCTTGTTTTTATGCTTTATAAAGTGTCTTTTATATTATGTGTTTCATCGTCAAAGCAACTCAATGAGTCATATGATGAAATGGAGCATAAAGTCGAGGCAGAGAGGTTAGGTAAGTTGCCCAAAGTCAAACAGCTAAGAGATGGCAAAGTCAAGTTTGAATGAATGTCTGACTCCAAGTTCAGTCCTTTCACCTATAGGTGTTGCCTGCTCCACGAGTGTGCCTGCTGAATTCTTGAGTTTTAATTATTTCACACATGATATTTCATCTTTTCCTTGTATCAGGCAGTTGCTATCCTTCTCTCTCATTTTAAAATGAGGATGCTGAGGTCCAGAGTGGCTAAATGATGGGTCCATTGTCACATAACCCACAATAAGAGGTCAGAGCAGGGGAATTGATATTACTTGTAGCCTAAGGACCTTCTCATCATCAGAGGTAATTAAGCTAGTGGTGGCACTCCCAGGTAGTATGAGAGAACAGACGCTTGACGATTGGAATGAATCATTGCATTCCAAAGGCCTTTCTCAAACCTCAAGATTATGTATCCAGAGAAAGTTCATTTTTCTTCTATCCTGTATTGAGCTACTGGGTAAGGTGTTATTTGCAAACAAACAAAGTTTCCAATGCTGTAAAACAAAAGCACGTTGAACCCTATTGTCTAAATGACTTTCACAGTCTTTTAGCTCTGCTCCTACAATAACAAGAAATAACAGATAGAACTGCACACCCTGGTTGCAGCTGCGGTAAGGAGGCCCTATGCAGAGGACAGGATGCTCATAAAAGCTGAATAAATAGCCATTGCAGGAGTTCAGTGGGTGATGGCACAGGGGCCTTCATTTCCGCTTCCAGCCAAGGAAAATTTTGATCAGGCTGCAGGCCGCCTGCCCATTCATTTGAGGCAGGAAATGGATTTAGCGTCTGTATGGGCTGGACTCCCATATTTATCATCCAGTTAGGCCTAATCAAAATGTTTTCCATTTCACCTGGCAAGTGCAAAGGGCTCCGAGTAGGGTCTGAGGGATGGTGGCAGCCCCGTCGCTGTCTCATCATTGAACCGCAGTTGTTAAAAGACCCATTTCTCCCCAGTGTCTCCCTCCCAGCTGAGACAGGCAATCTCTCCTGTCCCTAGAAGCTGCTCTTGGCAGCAGCAAAAATCTATGGAATTGACAGGGGAGCAGAAGAGGGAAGGGCAGATTGTAACCCCAAGGAAGGCTAAGGTCAGAGGTGAAGCTCCGCACTGAGAGATGAAAGGGATCTCCTAGCAGGGGTCTTCTTGGATAATGAGGAGCTGCCACCTCCTGGGATGGAAGAAGAAGGGGGAGGTAGCCAGAAGTCCTCTTAAGCATGTGGGCCACTTGGGAGGGAGTACCTCTGGTCCCTCAGGTAAAGTGGAGGTGGGGGAAGGGGCTGCTGATTAGAATGGGACAATGAAAGAAGCCACCAGTTGGATTTATGTATCCTCTGCCAGGATGCCAGGAGGAAGGTACCTGATGCTCCCATTACAGGAGGAGAAATGGTAGAAATTAAGCATTTTTCTGTTAGAGACACTCCTGAGACTGGGAATGGAGGAGCCCCTGCTGAATTCATTACGGAGGGGGTACTGTTTTGAGGAGAAAAACAAATAATGCAGACATTCTCTCACTTTTGATGCAGCAAATTCTGATTTGCACTGCAGTGGGGTAAAACATCCCTGTGTGGCTCTTAGTCTTCCAAAGCAGATATGATTCTTTTCCTTTGAAGGATGCTATAGGGGATGGTGGAGAGAACAAGAGCCTGCAGTTGAGCTTGGTTCAGCTGGGAAATTGGTTATATGAAGTCCTGGAGAAATTAAGAATCGAGATAGTCTAAGGTCTGACATTGGCTTAAGTTCTAGGCTACTAGATGTGGTTGTCTTGAGGTGACAGAGAGTCATGCAAGTCTTTTGAGCAGGGTAGTGACAAGATTCAGGACTCTGCTATAAAAAAGATAATTCTGGCAACCCAGTGGAAGGTGGCCCAATCAACATTTTTCTCTTTTCTCTTCATTGATGAGTAAACGTACTTACTGGCCACTTGACAAGGATGTCACAGGAGTAGAATAACAGAGATTGAGAGACCCATCTAGTTGGAGGAAGGGCAGTAAGAGGATGGTAGAGAACTGTATTTTGAGTATCTAATGATTGTCCTGTGTCCCATACTGTGTCACTTCCTGTAACCCATGCAACATTCCTGCAGCTTAGATATGAATATTTCCCCATAATCGGTGAGAACACCAGCTCAGTGATGCCAATTAACCTCTCACTGAGACTTGACCTAATGCAGAATTTCATCTGCCAAGAGAATAAAAAAACCTCTCTCTCTTCAGCCCAACTCAGCCAGCCATGGTTTTCCTCTTGATTTTATATTTGGGAGGGGCTTTTGGCATTAGCTAGCCTCCCCCTCCCAGTTTGAAGAAGAAAAGACAAGGCAGAGGTGGAGGGAGAGGCTGCTGAGATCTGCGCTCTCTTCATTGTCCCCAGTGGTCCCTCATCCCCCAGTTGTCACTATAAGCCTCATTTCATCCAAAGCTCGCATCGTGCTTTCCAGAGACCACAAATTGAGTTAGACCAATTATGTTCTTGGTGCTATTTGGGATGAAGTGATTGTTGGGAATCCCATTAGGTTTTTCACCCACTGGGCCACTAATTTTATCTCTGACCCTTTTAATCTTAGAATCACAGATACTCAATTATCTTTCTTTATCTCGAGGGTCACATTAAATCGCATACTATGTGCTCAGGAGCCCCATTGCTATAACATCAATTACTTTAATCTTTACAACAACCCTATGAGCTGAGCAGTGTTGCTTGTTTTAACCAAGAACAGTGGGGCTCAGAGAGGTGAACTAACTTGCCTAAGGTCACCTAAGTAGGAAGAGGCACAGGATTCAAATGCAGGTTGGTTCCATTCCAAAGCCTCCTTCTCATGGAGGCTGTCCTGTTCTTATGGAGTCCTGTCATTAAGAAAACAGTCTTCATTTTTCAATGCCAGCTGTGTGTTGACCAACACTGGGGTTCTAAACCAAAGACAAGCTGTGTGGCCTGTGCTCTCACTGAGAGCTGAAGGCTTGACGTTAAACAGAAAAATTACTGCTCTCCTGTCCTTAAAGATGGTTGGAGCCTGAATGTCCCCAGCAGTGACAGTTCTCAAAGTATTTCATTTTCATTATATCGTTGTACCCAAAGGACCATGCTGGAAAGCACAAAATTTCTGCCCCTTCCCATATAGAAGATAAGACTGGAAATAGAGTAGACGGCTCAAACGGACTTGACAGATTGAGTGATGTGTGTAAGGCACAGCTGGTGATGTAGTCGAACACCTTGCCCACTGTTTTTCACAGCACTACAGGAACTCTGGAATTTTCTCTCCATTTCCTTCCCAATTTCTTATCAGCCAACCTTGACTCTTTCCTTTATCTATGTTGAAACGTTCTCCACAGTATCCTGTGCAACTATGGCCTGATGACTTGTTCTTCCTTTCTCTAACCTGGGGCTGTCCATATTCACACTCCTTAGACTTATGGTTTCTTGTGTAGACCTCTTTTATATTCGATTCAGTGAGACTTGTATGGTAGCTGAAAATATTCTTCTGCATTTCAAAAGTGGTAAGTCTGTAGAACTAGAAAAGGCTCTACAATGCATGAAATTATCCCTTGTTTTCCCTTTCCACATCTATCCATCTACTCTTTAAACCATCCATCTATATATCCATCCAGAAGTATATAGATACTATATCCTTTCAACTCTCATCCATCCAATACCTACACATTGAGAATCCACTAAGTATCACAGTCCGTTCTAAACACTAGGAACACATCAGAGACCAAGACATACAAATTTCCTCTTGCCACAGATTTGAGTAGAGCAGAGAGAATATAGCTATGAGAAACCAGCAAACAAACAAACATTTTAGACAACAGTAATTGCAATTAAGAAGCTGAAACAGTGAGGTACGCAGTGACAGGCGGTTACTGCTTTACTCCAGGTGGTCAGGGAAGGTCTTTTGGATTCAGGGACATTTAAATTGCAATCAGTTCTTTCAAGATTTTTGGAAATAGTCCCCTAGGCAGAGGGAATAGGGATTCATAGGTTATGTTCTGTCTATTGGCACTACCAACACGCTGAATTTAGTTTCACTTGATGTCCCAATATTCTAAATACAGGGGAAAAAGTGGAAGAATTCTTGGTGACTAAATTTTATTTAATAGAGAAGAAAATGAAAGAGTGTTAAGAGTGTTTCTCATGATCTCAGAGATGGGGGCAGCAGAGGTAACATATAGATCTAAGGGAATGCTCATTGGAAAAGGAGTCAGGAGACCTGAATTCTGTATTTGGCTCCACACTAACTACTTATTTTGTGACTATTGGAGAACTCATTTTTCCATTCAATACTTGGTTCTCTCTCTCTCAAAAAAAATCAGTAGTTATAGAATTTTAAAGTGTCACAGTAGCCTGATATGAAGAAAAACAAAACTAATAATGCTAGCATTTCCTAAGGGCTTATATGCAATAACTTTTCTAATCCTCCCAACAACTCAGTGAGATAAATACTATTATTATTTAAATATTAAAGACAAGGAAGATAAGCCCAGGGTAACTTGCCCAAGTCCCGCAAATATTAAGTAGCGGAGCTGAATTTGGACCTAGGCCTTCTGAGTGCAGAGCTTCAATCCTTAAGCCCTATCCAATGGTCCTTCCCTTAAAGGTCAAGAGAAAAGTGCCCTGGTTGAAGCCAGCAAAAGGGACTGGGAGCCTTGCCCCTTCCTCATCCAGAGATATACTCCTGGACCCTGGGATATGTGAGACACTGTTCAGAAGCCTGAGAACAAGGAAATACAAAGGCTCTCCAGACTTAAATACTGCAGTTCCAGGAAGAAGCAGTTCCCAGCTGGCATAATAAAAAGAGATTTCAGAACCATTTCTTTTCAGAGAACATGAAGTCCTGGGGAAAGTTATAATCAGGGCCAGAATATAAAGCCATATCAGCTGGTAGAATCCATTGGACCCCGGGTCATGTAAGGGTTTTCAGGAGGGAATTAATGTTTGACTCTCTCTGACCCCTTATGGGCAGACTTGGGAGAAAAAAGGGAGGCAGTAAGATCAAGACACACTGGATTCTCCCTGGACCACCTCTGCTAATGTTTTCCCTGTTCTCTACAGTAGCGCCCTCTCTCTGGCTTTTTAAATTGACATTCACAGTGTCTTGTGGACCAAGGATTCTTTTCTACTATCCTGGGTGTAAGGAGGATGAATTTTCTTAGTTCTCCTGAAGTGAGTTTGACATGGAGTCACCACAGGTTTTGAAATCAGACAGCATGAATTTAAATTCCAGCTGTCCCTCTCTCATAACTTCTGATCTTGAGAGATTTTTAACCTTTTTAATCTTCAGTTTCCTTATCATAATGAGGGCAACAAATTCACATACTTAACTCGTAGAACTGTTAAAAGTGTTAAAAATTTAAATGTGATTACATGTACAAAGCACTTAACATATTGACTGGCATTTGGTAACTGCTCAGTAAACAGTTCTGACTTAATATAGAATCCTTATTAGAATTTAACTAAAGCTTTATTCCAGATGGGATTGGTTGGTTCCACTTATATTTTGTACATTTATTTTTAGAAAAGTATTTATTGAATGTTAATAATTAGAATGGATAAGGAATACGGAACATACAATGGTAAGTAGATCGTGATTCTTCCACCTATCAATTGTTCTTGTTTGGCTCCATGATCTGTCTTCAGGCCACTGCCTCCCATGCAGTGAGGAGGAAATGGTGTCAGGGTGAAAGTCAGGGAATACGACTGCAGATATGAACCCTGTAATTGATGAATGTGATTCTGGGAAAGTACCAAACCCCTTTGGATTTTCATTCATTCCCATCTGGAGTTTGAGATGAGATGATACCAAAGGTTACTTCCAAACCTAGAAGCCTCTGATACTCTAATTCCCTGAAAGGAGGGGTTGAAGCATCAGTGATGTGTTTTTCCTGTGATAGCTTTTGTTCTCCACGCCTCCGGCATGATTCGATACTCCTGGGACGAAAGCGAGATAGGGTTGGAGTGAGTTGAGTGATGTTTCTAGCATCTTAAGGCCCATGTTCAAATAGTGGGTATACCAGATTGCAACCACGTGACTTCAGAGAGCTTATTTCAACACTCTGAGCTTCAATTTTCAATCTTTTTCTATGAGGACAATCAGCATTTTTTATCTCTTGGAGTTCTAAGGACTGAATGAGATCATGTATATTAATCATTTGATAAAACATTAGACTTTAGTAAGTGTCCCCCACCATAACTTCCCCATTTCCATGTGAACTCAGTTTTCATCCTCCCTCTGTTCCTAAATTACGCCACACTCTAACTGCTTACTCACACACTCACATCTTCCCTTGACTGTGAGTTCTCTGATGTCGTGGCTTCTTTCCCCCTTTCTTTTGCCTTCTGCCTGGCCCAGTGCTACTAGTATCCTGACAGCTCATCAATAAAAGTTTATAGAGACCAATGAAAACATGGTACAGAGATACATAAATGCCTATCCCCTTTTTATTTCCCAAACACTAAAAACAGAAATAAAGAATGGCTTATACCTGATATGTAAATAAGAGGCAGCCATATTTTTGGTTGTCCAACATATAGGTTTATTAATAATAGAAATAAAAACAGAAGAAAATTAGATTTCTAGGAGCCTTTGGACAAGAGTGTGTCCAGCATCCCCATAGTGGAGAAAAACTCCAGTAACTAATGCTGGATGAGTCAGAACCATGGACAGCGGCCCCAATGTTTTGGGACTGCCAGGCCTCTGCTGAAGGGCAGGAGTGAGGGCCGGAACACCTGAGGCGAGTGGAAGATGCCACCTGGATGAAGCTGGAGGGTGTCAGGGACCAAGTCATGAATGGCATGATTTGAAATCTGGACAGAAGCCTGTAAGAAAAGAATGTGGGGAGAAGTTTTATGCAGAGTGAGGCAATCAGATTTTAATTTTAGAAAGAACACGTTGGGTGTAGTATGGAGACCGGATTTGAAAGTCCAGTGTTAGAATCCAAGAAATCATATGAGAGTTGGAACAGTTTACTCAGTTAGGAAGACATGAGCTGGGCATGCGTGATGGGAATTAGAGAAAGGATGGAGTTTGAGCAACAATAGGAGATAGAATCAAGGGGATTGAGGGAGTTCTAGGATGAGTGAGGATTTTTGTTTGAAATATGAACTTTATTATATAGTGCACTGGAAGAAATGAGGAAATTGAGAGGCAAAAGATGATGGCTTCTGCTAGGATCAGTGGTGCACACCAGTAATCTCAGTGGCTTCGGAGGCTGAGGTAGAAGGATCTTGAGTCCAAAGCCAGTCTTAGCAACTTAGCAAGTCCCTAAGTTACTCAGCAAGATCCTGTCTCTAAATAAAATATAAGAAAGGGCTGGGGATAAGGCTCATTGGTTAAGCTCCTCTGGGTTCAATCCCTGGTACCAAAAAAAAAAAAAAAAAGAAGAAGATATTGGCTTCTTTGATAAATTGAATTTGAGGTATCAGTGTGACAACCACATGGATATGTCTAATGCTCAGTTAAATATGTGAGTTTGGAGCTCAGAAGAGGATGGCATGTAATGAACACGGAGAGAATCTTCTATGTTGCTGTATTTTGCTAATCTGGCTCAGACTTTAATTATTGATTCATCTACATTCTCATTAGGATACTGCTGATCACTGGAGCCCAGGGGCATTGTCTACCAATGGTAAATCCATGCAGTCTGAGGTTATAAATTCAAGCCGACCAATCACAGAGGCACTAAATCTTACAGGCTTTTCCAAGATCAGCTGCCTCCAAAGTTCCCTAGATTTCTCCTGAGTTTTGGCCTCTCTTATTTACAAACATCTTATCTTCATGGTTCTAGTTTGCTGAAAACTCAGGTATTGCCTTCTTTAACTACATTCATATATTAGACATTTTTAAAAAATACAATTCACACTATCTTTTTGGGCAACCCAGGATCAAATTCAGAGAATTTCTGAGATAGAAAGTGATCTTGCAGATGAACTATAGCTTTTCTATTTTATAGATAGGAATTATGAAGCCAAGGCAGAGAAAGTGACTTACTGAGGCTCTCTTCCATTTAATTAAATATTTATTGAGTGCCTAGTACTTGCCAATCATTACCCTAGATGCTTCAACCCTTATTTGTATGCCTAAAATTACTGCATATTGCTTTTATTCCAAAAAATGATACCTAAGTGAGTAATGATGCTGGAAATAACAAAGATGAGACTTAAAGATGTGGACCATTCTGTTCTTTATCTTCTACCAGGAGGAAGTTGAACACTACTAGCCAGGCAACTATCATACAGCCTAGAAGAAGTGGTAACTAAGTTACAATTAGGTATCCCCTCAAAAAAAATCTCTCCCAGCGAGTTTATAACAAAGTAAGATCATATCAGATCTGTCTGACTCGAATTCTAAGTCTTTTCCAATACATCCTGTTGCCTCCTTTATAGTATAAAATACAACCACTAAAGTTATGGTTGAGGAGTGGTTAAAAGCATGTCTTTAAAGTCAGAATGCCTGATTCAAACCCCAACTCTCCACTTACTTCCTCCGTGACCTTGAGTAAGTTACTTAATCAGTTGAGTGCTCCACTCATCTGTAAACTGCACATGTGATCTATCTCAAAAGGATGCTGTGTTTCAAATAGACTTGTTTTTTAATCATATTTTAGGCAAACTCCAAGATTCTTTCCAATTTAAAATGTAGTCTCAAATTGCTTTCTGCTCTCAGAAGTGGTGGTGCGGCTGGAAGAGCATGAAATTGGGATTTCTTGACTTTCAGTCCCAGATTTGCTCCTAAGTAGCTGTTGATTTTGGCTAATCATGTGAGTTTTCTGTTCCACAGTTTTCCTCTCCTCCAATTGTGGGTTCAGATCACATAATCTTTGAGATGCTTTTTTTTTTTTAAATAGACTGTTATAAGGATGATGGGCCTTATTGTGGATTCTTTGGAAAAAGTTGTAAAGATTGAGCTTGACTATCATATTACACATTTTTCGTCTCTCCTTCAACCCTTATTTGCAACCATAAAATTACTGCATTTTATCCAAAAAATGATACCTAAGTGAGTAATGCATTAGCATTATCTGGGTTTATATGTGGCCTGGAACATCTGGAGAGAAATTGAGAAAAACATACTGGCAGCCATGCAGATGTTTTATCAACATAGCTGTCAAATGCAAGGCCCTTTGGATCTGCAATCTGAAAAAAAAATGGAGATTTCAATAAACATCTGTTGAGATTCATCCATTTCCAACACCTACTATGTGCCAAGTTTTTCCACCTATGAAAGACAATTCTGAGCAGTGGGTATTCCATCTCCCACATGTGGAAACCTTACCTAAGCCTTGACATAAGTGACTTCATTGAGATCACATTAAGAAACACAGCAGGTATGGATTCCAACTCAAATTCTGAAGTCAAATCTTATTCCAGTCTGCTTTAGGTCTCTGTTTCCCAGGTGGATGCAGCCACAACAATGCAGCCACAGCAATCTAGCCATGTACGCATTTTACCATGTATGCTCCTTGTACCTGCTCTGGATGAGGGAGAAAGCATAATGATTAAGATATATACGATGATTATTTGTCAATTAGAAATTAAATTTTAAAAAGGCATGGTGCAGGACTGGAGGTTCATGCCTATAATCCCAGAGACTCAGGAGGCAGAGGGAGGAGGATCACAAGTTCAAGGCCAGCCTCAGCCACTTAGTGAGACC
The DNA here is from genome assembly GCF_045843805.1 of Urocitellus parryii. Lineage (NCBI taxonomy): Eukaryota > Metazoa > Chordata > Mammalia > Rodentia > Sciuridae > Urocitellus > Urocitellus parryii. Next base: position 40,875,834 of record NC_135541.1, on the reverse strand, counting down.
CTGTCTTTAAAAAAAAAAAAAAAAAACAAAACATTAAAAAAAAAGGACAGTGGTAGAGCACCTCTGGGTTCAATCTTTACTACCCAATAAATAAATAAATAAATAAATAAATAAATAAATAAATAAATAGATAGATAAGGCATGGCTTCAGTTTACCGTGGCTACACTCCTCAGGAGTCTGCGTGCTGTCTTGGTATTGCTGTTCAAAACTTACCCTGTGTATTATGTTGGGGTGGGGGAGAAAGGAGGGAAAATCCAAGAGAACCTGAAAGCCAAAGCTGAAGCTGACCTGAAGACTTTTTGGCTCAAGGGCCCAGGCTTATTAGGGTGACAGGTCTTAATCCTCATTCCTGCTCTTCTGTTGTCCTCAGGATGTTGAGGATGGATATCCCTGGCATCTAATAGAGAACAACAGGAAGACTTTGTGGGTTAGCAGGACGGATAGAGAAAGGACATGGAGGGAAACCCTTTCCTTTAGGATTCTCTGATAAAAGCCTAACAGAGAAAGTCTGCATGGAAAAGGACCAGGAGACATCTGGTTGGGGATGTCTCCCTTTTACTGATCAGTTCTCTCATTTTCTGCAGCTTCTGCTGCAGAGTTAGTAAAATCAATGTTAGTTTATTTTATGGAGAAGAAATATTCTTGACAAATTAGCTGCGATTAGAATTTCTAAAAGCAAATCTCATTTTCCCCTCTTAACTCAAATTACAAAATTGGGGAAATATTCAATGGGGAAAAAAAATATTGGCCTACAGCATAACGAAATTATGCCTAAGCTTTTGAGATGCTTTATAAAATCCTGTATTTAAATGTCTAAGTGTTAATTTTAGACAGGCTATTAATAACCTGAATAGTACCAAAAAATGTTCAGCAGAAAGCTTCTAAAATATTTCTGTTTGGAAAATTTTCTTAAAGTCTTATAGAACAGGAATGTACTAAGAATTACTCTAAAGTTTTAGCTTGATGGGCAACATGAACTGAGGTAAGAGAAGGATTAGGTGGCTGAGTGCAGGGATCAATCGCATGTTATTTGTGGTGTAAGTGGGAAAATTTGACCAGGTGTGGTGAGAATGTCAGACTATTTCCCCCTAGGGTCTGGAGAATTTCTCCACAATTCAGCATCTCTGGTGCTCCCTATAACCCTTACTCGACTCTATTTTTCCATAGCATACATCACCTTCTAACATAATATAAAACACTTTAATTATATTTTTGTTTGCCTCTCCCATTTCCTTTGCCAAGTATAAGCTTCCTGAGGACAGAAATTTTGCCCAATGTGATCGTAGCTATACTCCAGTACCTGGAAGATGGCCTGATATGTAGAGGAACCCTGATAACCATCTGTTGAGCAAATGAATGAAAATCACACTATTCAGGGCATCTCCTCCATGGATCTTATCCTAATAGATCTCACCTGCTAGCTGGGGCTGTCGCTCTGTGGCAGAACAGTTGTCCAGCATGCGTGAAGTCCTGGGTTTAATCCTCAGCACCAGCAAATAGACTAAAGCAAGTTTTAACTTCTACTTAATGAATCTCAGCAGTTTTCACATTATACTTTAAAAATTATTTACATGAAATGCCTGTAATGTGAAATTAACCACTTTAAACTGTACAATTCTGTGGCATTTAGTGCATTTATAATGTAGAGCAAGCACCATTTCTATCTAGTTTTAAAACATTTTCTTCACCTCAGAAGAACACTCTGTGGCCATGAAGCAGTTATTCCCATTCCTCCCTACCCCTGGAACCTAGCAACCAACCATCTGCTTTATGTTTCTATAGACTTTTACCCACTCTGGTTAAATATGTGTCCTCTTGTGTCTTGCCTCTTTTAATTAGCATAATGCTTTCAAATTCTACCCATGTCATATGAATCAGAACAGCATTTCTTTTCATGGCTGAGTACTATTCCATTGGGTGGCTATACCACATTTTGTTTAATCATCTGCGGTTGGACATTATGGATATTTTCACCTCTGGGCTGTTGTGAATGGTTCTGCTATAAACATCCCTGTGCCATTATTTGTTCATATCAGTTTTGATTGCTGCTTTGTCATCCCTTCAAAAACATAAATTCCATGAAGGCAAGGACCAAGTCTGTCTTATTCACAGATATATTCTAGATCAATCTGTGGCCTAGGGAATATTTGTTTAGTAAATGGCTGAATATAAAATGTTCAAATCTCCTGAATTTCTAATTAAAGTCAATGGTGGGAATTTCCTAAATAAAAGAAAACCATAGTCTTGAAAAATGGAATAGTTGCAAAAAATATTAAAGAATTCCTATGCCCTAGTTCTGGGTAGAGATTAGCTGCAGGAGATGGAAAGTGGGTGTGGGTGGGGGAGAGGAATCTGGCAGGGCTGGGGAGCAGGAAGCTGCAGAGAGGGGTAGCAAAGTGTGGGAGGGTGGGCTGTGAGACCCAGGGATCAGATGAAGGAGATGGAGACGCTCTCAGGTTGCTGTCTGCCTCTCAAGCAGCTCAGAGAAGTGCTCTCTGCCCCCAGGAAATAGCTCTTTGTCTTTCATTTTCAAAACATCAAAGTTTATTTCTGAACTAAAGGTTTGCTTTTGTGTTGAATTCTGAAGGTGTTCCCTAGATGTTCAAGAATTACTTTGGCTTTTAGAAATAAACTTTTGAAATGGAGAGCTGTCTTCAAATATTAGTCACTTTTGTTTTATTGGCAGTAAAAAAAAAAAAAACACATAGCATAAATGAATCCTCTTACCCCATTTTAAGTGTATATTGCAGAAGTGTTAACTTTATGCACATTATTGTAAAACAGATCTATAGAACTTATTCATCTTGCATGACTGAAACTATATACTTGGAACTTTGGTCAACATTTATTAATCGCCTTCATTAACTGCAAACCACTATCTCTTTGAGTCTTACTCCTTTCTCCATGGATATCCAGAAACTATTTTTGCATGTAGAAAATAATCTCTGCTTGTAATTTAATAATGCTATGATGTACTTTCCTCATAATTACTGATAAGTGGCACTTATTTATTCCATTCTCTGATCCTCTACCAAACTGTTGTTATTCTCCTTTTACAAATGAGGAAACCAAGGTCAGGAGAACAAAAGTAGTTTAATCCAAGGTCACAGACAGTATGTGGCAGAGCTAAGATCTGAAGTCTGGTTTTGAACACAGATTCTTCCCTCATGCATTATGCTGCCAAAGATTCATTCCAGATCACACTGAAGAGTGACTGTAGCACCTCCTCTTGGATTTCTGGGGGGGGGGGGAGAAAATGCTTACAAAACAAACTTCATTATTCTGGCTTGAACCATCTTTAAAAATTCACCACTTAAGATGCTTTGTTATTTTTATCAACCCTTCTATTCCAGATTGTTTTTCTTATTTAGTTTTTATTTATTGTGCTGAGCATAACTAACATGTGAGTTTTAGCCATTGTGTTCCATAAGTGCTAAGGTATTGCAGACAGACCTGGACTTACATCCTGGATTTGCTACTCCATTAATTGGATGACCTTGGAGAAGTCATTTAACCTAAGTGTGAATGGCCCTCTCTGTGAAATCCTGATTACCATACTTACCTACCACATACCCTCTTAATGAGGAGTAAATGAGATAATGCAGCAAAACTGTTACCGTATTTCCCTAGCCCATTGCAAACCTTTAATAAATGACAGATGTTATTATTACCTAAAATATGCAGAAATGAACACTGCATCCAGCTGACACAATTTTTTGGATCAAGGATTGAATTCTCGCAGCTAGAAAATGTGGAAAGATCCCAGAATTTGATGTTGAATAAAGTTAAGTGCCAGTCTCTTTTCTGCCAAATGCTATAGTATCACTCCATTTCCTCGTTGCAAAATGGAGGTGATAGTAGTTACCTTACTGGTTTTTTGTGAGGATATTTAGTAGAAGCTACTATTATTACTGTAAACATCACTATAAACTTAAAAATCTCAGTATAACAGATCAAGGGATGTAGGTACTCAGAAGGCAAATGCATGATGGATATAGAATTATTTCTATTTGAGGGATAATCCTCAAATATTAGTCCAGAACATGAGAATGATAATTAACAAGATGTACTTTTTTTGTACCAGTGCCCCTGAGGGCACTCAACCACTGAGCCACCTCCCCAGCTCTATTTTATATTTATTTAGAGACTGGGTCTCACTGAGTTGCTCAGCACTTTGCCATTACGAGGCTGGATTTGAACTTGAGATCCTGAGGGATCTCACTTATGGAGTGTCTCAGCCTCCTGAGCCACTGGGATTACAGGGATTTGCACCACCACATCTAACAACAACAAGATGTATTTAAAGAATGATAATTAACAACATGTATCTTAACCTAGATCCCAAATGCCAACGTCATTTATATTTCGAAGACGTTTGTACCAGCTTCATATTCTGTCATCTGGTCCCAAGGTTTTACACCCAGTTTAATAATCATTTATTGAGCATTGACTACATGACTGTGCTGCTCACTGTAGGAAATCCAAAGACACATGGCTGCCCATTGGTTCTTTTCTGACTCCATATTCCTGAGGGGAGGTATTCGATCTCATGGCTTTAAATACATCTGAATGCTCATGACTACTAAATTTATTTCTTTCGTTCTTCCTTCTCCTTTGACTTTCAAACTCAGCTCCATCTTCATATTTTCCACATTCATTTAGTTGGGAAGCACCTCCAAGGTAAAGTGACCCAAACAGAATCTTGACATTCTGTCCTCTCACCTTCCACAAATCTACCCTTACCCTCGTGTATCATGTTTCAGCAACCAGCACTGTAATCATTTAGCTACATGGTCCAGAATTGGAGTAATCTCTGCCTTCTGCCTTTTCCTACTCTCTCTATTAGATGAAGCATAAATATCATCAGTTTTACCTTCAGGATATAATCCCAGCCCAGTCACTTCTCACCAGCCTCTCTCCACTACCCTCAAGTGCCAATCTCTTGCCTCCTGCTGCTTCCTGTCTAACCCCTGCTTTAATCCTGGCCTCCAGGCCAGTGCCTGAGCCACATACATTGCACACAGCACAACCCAGGTCACTATGCACAGCGACCGCAGTGTGAGGAGCAGTCTTAGCACCATGCGATGCTGTGACTCTCCTCTTTATAGAGGAGACTTGTCAAACTTAAAGCAAAGTCTGGGGCTGCTCTGCAGAACTCCCTGGGACTCTTCTTTTTAGAGTAAATTCTGAAGTTCTATAAGATGCCTCAGGTTCTGGCTCTGGGCCTCATCTTCACCCTCATTCAATTTTCTTCTTCTCTCTCTCTCTCATAGTCCTCACAAAATCAATCCCCTTGCCATTCAAATGCTTCTCAATCACCCCAAATACATTCTTGTCCAAGGGCTTTTGACCTCGCTGGTCCTTCGACCTGGGATGTCCATTCCCCGGATATTTGCAAAGCGGGTATCCTCACTAGTCAAAGAGTTTGTTCAAATGTTCCTTTTCAAAGAGGGCCTTCCTGGTCCTTTGTGATTTAATTTGATAATATTATACTTACCCTACCCTATTTTTCTTGATATTACTTATTCTACCTTACACTAAATAGTTACTTATTTATTTGGTTGTTTTCTCTCTCCTAAGCATTTACTTCTCATAAGGAGTTTTTATCCATTTCATTCACTGTTGCATTTCCCACAAAAGCTAGTGTGTAGTAAGGGTTCAATAAATATGTAGAAGCTGAAAAAACACAATATAAAATCCACTCATTGGTTCCTATATTCCTTCTTCTCATCGCTGAGTATCCCTAAATAAACTACCCTATGCTGGTCCACACACATCACTTACTTTCTTTCTCATGATGATATGATCTTCATTTGTACAATTTCACAGTTTTATGGAGATGAAGCATCCAAGCCACAGGTGGTTACCAAAGTCTTATAGGCTCCACTGTCCCAGAGATTTCAACTCAAGCAAATTATTCCCTCTTGGACTCACATTGGCCAGTGGCTATTGGTGGTGGTTGAATAAACAAGAAAAAAAATGAATTAATTATGACAATATGTCGAGTTTATTTGGAAATGTATTAGTTAGGTTTTGCTACAATAACAAATAATCCCAATATCTCAGAAGCTCATGACAATAAATATTTATCTTGTTCATGTTACATGAGGGCTGTGGATCACCTGGGCTCAATTCAGCTCATATATTTTCTTATTCTGCAATACAAACTGAAGGAGTGGCCACTTTAGCAAATGCCTTTCCCTTGCTCCTTATAAGAGTAAGAGAGTTTGAGCCAAACCATGTGAGCACATTTAAAGCTCCTGATTTGTCATAGCAAGTTTCAAATATTCATGATCTATTGGCCAAAGTATGTCACATGGTCAAGCTCAAAGTTAATAAGGCAGGGATGAATATTCCTTTCTCAGTTTGTACAGGCACATCACATGGTAGGAGGTCACAGAACCTAATTTTGTTATAGAGAGGGAGAAAGGATTAAAAAAATAATTCCTAATCTATCACAGAAAGAAAAGGTGTTTTTAAAAAAATGGGGTCCGTGGGGCCAAAATAACAAAAGCCCCTGTAACCATCCTTAGAGAGGTCTCTATAGTAGTTTAGAGTTTGTCTTCATATGGGCAAATATAGACCTACAGTATTATTTCCATAAGCAGTGAATGACTTCACACTCTTCATTCATGCATTTTTTATGCATTAATGTAGTAAAGACATTGATACCTTACAGCATCCTAGATACCAGGAAGACTTAGATCAACGTCAAAAAAGATTGATGTGAAAACTAGCTGTTATATTATTTGTTTTCAGTGGACACTATATCTTTTTCTGAGCAGGCAAAATCTTTGGTATATTCTTCAGAAAAATCTTTTTCTGCGCATTCACAGGAGCCAAAGTAGCCTTGACGAACAAGCCATTAGAATAAAAGGAACCACACACACACACACACACACACACACACACACAAACACACAAACACACGCGCGCGCGCGCGCACACACACACACAGAGAGGGTTTGGAGATATCTTTACATATTCATGCTCTTTTGCATTTTTCCTCCTAGACTTCAAGTAAAATTGCTCTTCAGTTAACATTTTTTATCAAGCCTTTAGTGGACAACTGTTAAGTTTATTTATTTAACAACACTCCCGTCATTTTTCTGGGAATAGACCTTTTAAAATCTGTTCCTTCCCGTTTCCCTTACTGCAACTAAAGGATCTGCAGGAGCCACCATCTTCTTGAATGACCCCATGCCTGGTCACTGCTGATTGGTCCATGAGTGGACAATGAGCCTGATCATTAGAAGTTCTTGGTTTATATATTTGCAACTAGGACTAGGAGAATCCTTTAACTCCCCTCTTCACAGGAAAAAAGAAAATGGTGATGAGAGCCTAAGCAGCAGAGGCTTCCAGATTTCCTCTGTTGAGAGTGAAGAAAGCCTGAATGAGATATACTGAGAAAGACACCAGCATGTGCCATTTAAGTCCTTTTCAAGTCCCGTGTTCAATTGTTCTTGCTCCCCAGCCATACTTTTGCTCTGAGTATATTTGATTATTCATCCCTTTCTTGGATTTTGTGAATAATTGATTCTTTCCTCTTTGGACAAAGGTAGCTTAGGTTGTATTTCTGCTTCTTACAAAGAAGTCATTCTTTGAAGTATAATGACATTTGAAATACTGTCCTTGGAGAAAAATGACTTGGAGAATGAACCCTGGGAAGACATAAAAAATATATCAAGTGTGGTAGAGGAGGGTGGTCTGGGTAAGTGAAGCAAGATGAGACCTAGGAGGAGGAGGTGAGAGCTTGACATCATAGATGAAGCAGAGAGAAGAGTTTTGAGAGGGGAGGTTGAAACATACACAGTTCTGAGAGAATCAGGTAAGATGGCACCAAAAAATATACTGATTCTAACCACAGCGATCTTACTGTAAACCACATATGGAGAAATGGTAGATGCAAAAGCCAATCAATATGGATTAGGAGCAAGTGGGGGCTGAAGAGGTTCAGATTGTGGCTATAAATAGTATTAGGAGATTTAATAGTAGAGACAAGAGGTAGTACTAGTATCAATAGGGGTATATTGTTGAAGAGTGTTTTAGTTTCCTTCCTCTCTTAATATGTGAGAAATACATTCAATAAATATTTACTGAGTGTGTGTCATAAGTAACATATACACTATGTTAGTTATTGGGATAAAAAGATGACTAAAACACAAACAAAATTAAATAAATCATACACCCATAAAATTGGAAACTAGAATCCCTAAAAATACTATTGTAAAGCACTGTTTAAGTAATAAAAATCTGTTGAAATTTTAATTAAGTTTTAAAAATCAGGTTAAAAATCAGCATGTTCATCGAATCCAATTTTATTGTATATATTATAAACATGTGTATGCACATAAAGCCTAAAAGAATACATAGAGAAATGTAAATCATGGTTAATAGTGGTGTTGCGATTTGTAGGCAACTTTCTTTTTATTCTTTTGTTCATCTGCATTCTATAAATTTTCTGCATTTAACCTATTTTCTTTTGTAGTAAGAAAAGTTCACGAAGATAATGTATTTCTAAAGACAGATGCATATAGAACTTGGAGTTGGCCACTAGGAGAAGTCATAACAGAATAAACAGCCCAGTAAAACTGTTTGTTATGTCCAGAGATGAGAACATTCAGAGGGGGGTCTTCTTGGAGGAGTCAAGATTTGAGTTAAACCTTGAGAAATGAGCAAGAATTGGTCCATTTAGAAAGAAAGCAGGAAAGCAACTATAGAGTGGGGGAAGTACATGAACTATCCAAGGAATTTTGAGCAGGCTGGGCAGAAGGATAGGAGCCTCCTTAAGAGTCCAAGAAAGACAGCAGAGTTATGCTGTCTTCATCCAGAGGGGAGTGGATCAGTATGGAGGCTGAAAGTCCAAGTATGAAATGGTGAGGACCTAAACTATGAAAACTGGAGTAGGTATAGAGGAGCAGGGCTGTATTTGGGAGTTATTTAGGAAGATAAATGGATAGGCTTTAAAATAATAGTAGTAGAAGTTGCAGGTAAGCTTTTTCTGCAGCACACCTTTGTCATGGGGTTTGGGGTGGGAGACATTTACTAGAACTACACATATGAAGGGAAGGGGTAAGGAGCAGGGTTGGGCAGAAGTTGGACTATGATGTCTATCAGACAAAGCCTTGGCCAACACGGCAGGAGCTTGGAGGTGAGTATTGCCCATTTGCACTGGACTGCCCCTGGCCCAAAATTGCCAAGCATTTATGCCCCTACCTCAGCCTCAGGAGATGGTCTGCCCCAGGAAGGTCATGACTTAAGGTGACCCTGAAGGAACTGACAGCTGCGGGTGGCAACAAGTCTTTCCTGGAAGAGGGGGTTCATGGGTGGTACATCTTGTGTTACAAGAACTGCAAGCTATGGGCTGCTTACATACTCTGTGAAGGAGTGCTATTACCATCCCTACCTCACCAATGAGGGAAAACATAGGAAGAGATCAAGAAATCCTCCTGATATCACGCAGCTGAGTAGCAGTGCACCTAGGATTGAAGCCATTGGTTCTAGTGCCCTTGTTCTTAACCACACTCCCACTGCCTGTTGCTGGAGGTGATTCTGGGGTGGGGTTGGTCTGTCAGTCCAGGCAAGTTAAAGCCTGGATATTGCTTGCTTCTCATCTCCCCTCTCCCCTTCCTTCCTCCCTCCCACTTCCCCACTCATATACTATTGATTATCTTAAGAAGGAAAGTCAAATGCAATAAAGCCCACATTGATTTATCAAGCAAGTCCAGCTATATTAATGAAATAAACACACACTTTAGTGAAACTGTGCCCCAGCACTTATTTTTAAAGTCATGTTTCAAAACATATTACCTATAGAAGTTATGGATAGTTTCTATCAAATGACAAGAATAGATACTGTTGAGTAACAGGAATAATTTGTATTCTTAGATTATCATTTAATATTTTGATTTTGGAGATCATTCCTGTATTTTTGTTTTAAAATGATATGGTTGCTTTAGAGTGTGGTTCACATAGGAAAATTTTAAAGCATACCAACATAATCCAGTACTTTCTAAATCAAATCCATTGACTTTCATAATTCTTTTACTGAACAGGGAGCTAGCTGGCAGAGTGTGGGTGTGGAAGGGCACTGAAGTGCTCAGCAGGTGAGGATCCTGAGTGAGGGAGAAAGCTCAAAACCATCCTTATTGGGATTGAAGTAGGAGGACCCAGATATGGACTTCAGTGGCTTCACGCACTTGATCTGCATTCAATGCCACCACCTCATGCTGCTGAGCCTTGGCTTCCACAACTAACAACACCCACAACAGAAGCAAAGGAGATGGTGCCTGGGGAAGAGACTGCCTTTGGTAAGACCAAGAAGCATCAGCTGATTGTGACTGGGAAACACAATTCCCTCGGGGGTTCATTGCTCAAGACATTCTTCTTTCCCTTCGCTCATTCTTCTCCTCTTCTCCACCTCCTGAAAGATCGGGGACTTGTGCATTCGGGGACTCCTGGGTTTTGAGCTCTGGCCGAGAGAGGATAATTCCCTTCTTGCACTCCATCAACCCAGCATTCATCTGCAGCTAGGGAGAGCAGCCAGTCTGATTTCTTGACATAAACACACTGAACAAGGAAGACAGGCCCCGCAGAGTTATTTAAAACCCCAATTTGAGAGAGAGCGAGCATCTTGAATCTGAAGTTCTCGCCTAAATATAAACGGCAAAGCTTATTCAACATCAAATCAAATCAATGATAATTTGAGGACTAATTAGCATTTGGGGCTTTTTTCGGCAGCGTGGTGATGTGGTGTATAATGCTATGTGATTGGGGAAAAGCACGTAATTATGAGGCTGAATACATTGTCTCCTGGAGACACTGAAGAAGCAGATTCCCTTAGCCAAAGAGGCCTGTCACTGTCAGAGGGAGGGATGGGGAGGGGATGTGTGGCCAGTCTACACTGCAGCCTGCTGCAAGCAGAGGAACCTTGGAGGGTAACACCATCTTTTTCACAGCAGAGTTTTAAAATTTCTTTTGGACCAATGAAGTTTCACCTCTTACTTTAATCCTAAGAGGAAAAGAACAGGTGAGATTCTTAAAAAAAAAATTAAACAAAGAGAAACTAGAATTTGGTACATAATTGCTGAGAACCAGGTGTCAAAATAATCCTAAAAACCGATTTTTATGGAGTAATTTTCATGTGGTTATGTTAAGCCCTTAACATATACCATTAGTTCAATTTTAAATAGTTCTAAGAGATCAGTACTACTACTATTACTATTATTATTATTATTATTATTATTATTATTATTATTATTAAACTGAAGTCCTGAGAAGTTAAAAAATTTCTTAAAGTCGTCGTCTTCTTCTTCTTCTTCTTCTTCTTCTTCTTATTATTATTAGGATGAGAAAATGCGGTCCTAAGAAGTTAAGAAATTCCTTCAAGTCTTGAGTGCAAGCAGGTCATAGCTCATATGCTTAATATTCTTTTGGCTCCAAGGTTTACAGTGCTAATTCCTGTACTGCACCCATCAGCATAAAGTATATTGTGTCATCATCCAATAAGACTATGGAAAATGGGTATTCTTAACGATGAGAGAAGCCTGGCTTCTAAAGGTAGAAATTAATCCAAAGTTACCCAGCAGTCAGCTGCCAAGTCCCAAGTATAAAAACACAGTAAAATGAGAACAGAAAAAAATATACAAAGCTATACCAACTCTGATTTTACAAAATGATAAAGTCCAAAGAGCACACAGCCCCCGTGGAGTAAACAGCTCTGCACAAACAGGAGTCTTGATTGAAGTGCAGGCTCTGTGATCTGCTGCCCTGTCTCCTGTGAAGCAGCCCTGTAGGTCCAGGGTTGGTCACCAGGTGCCCCAGGATCCAGATGCCCAATGGGTGTCTCTGGCTTGAGAGCCCCAAGCAGGAAGAGGGCAGCATGTTGCTGTCTCTCAGATACCAAGTCTGACCCCTGGAGGTGGCTGCCTAGCATGTGGGTGAAGAAACAGCCTGAGGCCATGTTGGGGTTCTGCAGGAAAGAGGGACAGGCTGTTTGGTCATGTCTATGGCAGCCTTAGCATGATGGAATGGTGACATCTGCACTGGGGAGCTGTTCCTCCCTCCCATTCTGATTATTCCAGTTGCTCCTCTTCTCTCTTTGTACAGTGAACACGTAGAGAGAGGGGCATTTTCTAATAAGACTCAGGTAGAAACAGCTGAGTTCTTTCTGCAGGTGTCCCCAACATGCACAGGCGACACATCCAGCACTCAGCCATGCCCCTTCCCTTTAAGGGACTCCAAGTTGCTTCGTGTTAACATTTAGACATGAGCAACTGAGGGGCAGGTGTCTTGGATCAGGAAAGCATGGTAAGAAAAATAAAACCCTTTGGATGGAGTTTTTTTTTTTTCCCTCCAGATTGAATATTAAGAGGGCAGAAAGTGGTTGCTTTTCTAAGCATGATGAGGTGATTCCAATCATATTCACTCGACTGGGGACAGCCTGATGGGGGGGTCCAATTGCTGAGTAGCGCGTTTGGACATAAAAAGGGAGACAATTAGTCTTCTCAAGAGGCAATTGAGATGGCGTAAGTGGCACCAGGAAACAAGAGTCTTTTTTTTTTTTAATTTTAATACGATGAGGAAAAACTCAAATAGCTGAGGCTCAAGATTGTTGATACAAGCAATTGTTATGAATAGAGTGGAAATTGCATTAGATTATAGTCTGTATTGCCACCTGATTTTGACAGTAACTCAATTATTTATTGAGCATCTACCATATTCCTAAACACAAGATGTTCCTATGAAGAGGATTATATATTATTTATAATGTGAAATATACATATTGAAAGCTTTTGAAGAGATCTATCATTAAATAAAAATATAAACAAGGCTATTAAAATATCTATGTAGGAAATCAGAGGCAAAAATCAGTAATCAGTATGGTTGTTATGATTGAGATTTAAGATCAGCTCTGAGCTTCCTGACAGATAAGGCAAAGGGGATGATGGTGGGTGCATATTTGCACTACTGGGAAAAGTTTTTGGAAAATTTGGAAATGTAAACTTTTTATTACAGAAATTTGATGATCAGCTTCTTGAGTGCAGTGACTGAATCTTAATTATCATAGGATATCAGGTGCCTGATAGGAAACATGGCATATGTATAATGAAAATAAGTTTTTGAATTTATTCCAATGATACACTGGCTGGTGGGGCATGCAGAATGGAAAAACTATTCAATATAGAATGGTGTTATGATATCTCAGGGAAACCTCTTTGTGAATATGAAAGTTAATTTAAAGCTACCATATAGCTTCCTGGTGATTTGCCTAGTTACAAATATAAGGCTCAGAATACTAAAAGGATTACAGGCATAGAGACAGACTGTGGAATATTTTGGAAACAAAAATTTATAATTTTCTAAGAAACTCTGGGGGAATTATATATTTACCCTGCCATCCAATAGTAACAAAGGGCAAGGAGAATGAGGCAGACAAGTGAACTTCTTCCATATATTGCTATAGCAAGAAGGAGAAAGAAGTCATATCAGTCAAAGTCTAGAGTGGAGGATAGAACTTTGTATATTCTAAGCATATAAATTGTGGGATATTTAATGTAGGGAACCAATTCCACAAGTAATGGAGGCTTTGAATGGGGAAGTGAAGGTAATATTTTAGTCAGCTTTCCATCACTGTGACTAAAAGACCTGACAAGTACAAGTTAGAAGAAGAAAGGTTTATTTTGGTTCATAGTTTGGTTTAGTCCATGGTCAGCCAACTCCACAGCTCTTGGCCTGAGGTGAGGCAGAACATTGTGGTGGAAGGGCATAGCCATAGAGGAAAGCAGCTCACAATGTGACAGCAAAGAGGGTTCCACTCACCAGGGACAAAATATAAACCCCAAAGTCACATCCCCAGTAACCTACTTCCTCCAGCCACAACCTACTTGCTTACAGTTACCGCCCAGTAAACCCATATCAGTGGATAATCCATTGATTAAGTTAATGCTCTCATACTCTTTACCTCTGAACATTCTTATCTCACATATGAGCTTTTTTAGGACAACTCACATCCAAAGCATAACCGTGAGGCAATTCAGAGACCAGTAATACAAGGAAGCCTCCATACCTTCTCAAGTCGAAAGAGGAGGTGGTGTTGCTGGAGCTGAAGGGATGGGTCATGGAGTGAGTCCAGAATCATGGCAGACGGCTGGTGGAAGCTAGAGCTATGGGTTGTGAAACTACTGCCAACAGGAAAACCACTGGAGAGGGAGGGAGGAGGAGATGGAGTCTGCCTTCCCCCACTCTGTAGTCTTCCATCTCTCATTGGCTGAAACCCTTTGAAACCTGCTGGTATAAGAGTCTTGGAAGCACACTCTCAGGTCTCAGCCCCTCTGAATCTTAGCAGAGTCAAGAAAAGATAAAGATGAACCTGAGGGTAAAGGCCCAGCTCTGGCACAGGTGTGAATAGAATCTATATATCTGTGCCAAGCCTTGGATCATGAGCATGGTATAAGGATTCTGGAAAAATTGAAGTCTGATTTCTTTTTTATAATCTCATTTATGAAAAATATTTTGGCTCCCCGTATCTCAATCTATAAAGCGTTTGAGAGAATAATTTGATTGCAAATGGTTCTGGGTTTAAATTCCAATACTGCTCCTTAAACTGTGTAGAGAACATGGACAAGTTACCTCACTTCGCTAAACCTCAGTTTTCCCATCTCTAAAATGGAAATGAAGTAAACAAAGAGTCATGAAAATTAAAGGAGGAAATGAGCATACAACATCTAGCTCAGTGCCAGGTACATAAGAAGAGCTCAGCTGAGGCTGCTCTAAAGTTATTTTCCATAATTAGTATTAACTTTGCACTCACATGACCTCATTTTCAGCAGAAACTACTTAGATTTCAAGGTTTAAAGGTCAGCACTCTGATGGGACCTTTCCAGTGTGACTTTTCTATTTGTCCCTCCATATTATGGGTGTGCTTCTGTTGGGGTACATGCCATGTTAAAATTATGTTTGCATTGTTTCTTTCCCTAATACGTGTGCTGCTTGCAGGTGGTAGAGTTGGGTTGCTCTCTCCATACCATACCAACATAGGGCTTGGAAAAGGGTAGGAGGTTAGCAAACGCTTGCTGAATGAGTGCAAAGGTAATTGCTATCCTTCACTCACCAAACTAAGATGAACAATCTCCCCAGCATAGCAATCTGCCTTCTCTAGCCCCCTCTTCATTATAGACAACTGTGCCTGGTTTCTAAGCCAAACCTGAACAAAGCAGTGAGGCTGTGACCATTCAGTGAATAGCAGATGGGAAAAATAATGAAATATTAGAGTTGGCTAGAGCAAGTTGAGAGAAGGATAGTGGACCTCCATTAGATGTCAGTTCAGCTTCTCTTTCCTAGAAAAGATGACCATGGGAGCCACTGTGGCGACACAAGAAGACTGTCACTGTTAGCAGTTTGCTGTCCTGATGGAGGACCAAAGTGGGGTCAATCAATTTGGGATCATACCAATTACTGGATCCCTTGGGAGTTAAGAAAAGAAACATATGGAGAGATGCCAATTGTTGATCAGTAATTGACGATGTAAGATACAGTACTCAGAAGCAGTTGGCAGCCATACTTTTTCTCCTAGTGATATAAAGAATAGTCACTCAGCAGACAGAGGGAAAAACAAAGGAATTGTGCAGAAGAAGTGGAGAGAAGGAAGACTCCATGAGTGTTTGAGTTCCCAATTCAATGGATCCATTTCTGCATTTCTGTCCTTGGATTCCATGAGTCAGTCAGTCTCTCTCTCTCTCTCTCTCTCTCTCGCTCTCTCTCTCTCTCTCACACACACACACACACACACACACAAGGAAACTCAAATTCCATAAGTTTCCTAATAAGCCTCTACCATCCCTGCCGCCACCCCTGTCCCTCCCACCGCCACTTAGCTAGTTCAAATTTGCTTTCTGTTATGTGAAGACAACAGCATTCTGATCCGAAAAAAGTTTGCAAAAATGAAACAGGGAACAGGAAAATAATTTGAGACTAAAATCTCAATACCCATGAATGCCAAGACTTCACCTTTGGATATTATTGTTTAGGTAATGTGGAGTCTTTGCAAGGTTTTTGAGGAGGGAAGTCACATGAACCTTTTTGTGCTAAATGAAAAGGCCCTTGCTAAGCGCCTAAGCAATGCATTCCATCTCTCTCCTTATCCTCGGTGTTGGTCAGTTTTTCCTCACTATAAACAAAATACCTGACAAGAACAACTTAGAGAAGGAAAAGTTTACTTTGACTGACAGTATCACAGGTCTCAGTCCACGGTTGACTGACTCCATTGCTCTGGGCCTCAGGTGCAGGAGAACATGATGGCATTAGGGAACAGCAGGGGGATGCTGCTCAGTTCATGGCAACCAGGAGACGGGGAGGGGAGAGAGAGAAAATGCACAGGGAACCAGGGACAAGATATAGTCCCCAAGGCCACAATGCCCAGTGATCTACCTTCTACAGCCCCCACCTGCCTACAGTTACTACTTAGTAATCCATCCAAATTACTAATCCATCACATGAATGAATCCACTGATGAGTTTGCAGCTCTTAAATTCCAGTCTTTTCCCCTCTGAACATTGCTGCATTGCCTAACACATGAGCTTTCTGAGACACATTGCAGATCCAAACCTTAAAATTCTTCCTGTATCTCACAGACAATAGTCAGCAATCCTAGGGATTCTTTCTCCCAGTTCCCTTACAAACACCTCTGGCGCACATGAACACCCAGCACACTTTACCTGACTCTAAATTGCTTTTCCTTGTCAGTGTGTTGCCTCGCAATGATCTGTTTTCTGTCAGGGAGAGAATTGTCCCCTAGAACCAATGCTATCACCATGGAAAGATGCCAAATGTCCGTTAGCTTTAGAGAGGGTGAATTCAGCACACCAGAAACGGGGCCAAGATTTACAATGTGTGCTTGGATTAGCTAAAAAATTCATTCTTTCTGCCTTTCAGGTCTTAAATTTTGAGGTGAGTAAAGATCTGGGTTCCCTGAGGAAGAATGAGAGCCTGAGGCCATTAATAAACTGGATGCTGGGAGGCAGTGACAGGTGGGAAGAGAGCTGGACCAGGGAATCAGAAACCCTGGGCTACAGCCCTACTTCTCCTATTTATTTGATCTTTAGGCTGAGACAGCCTATTACTCCTTTAAGCACCTCAGTTATCCCACCTGTAAAATAAGCAACTTACCCTTAGAGGCCTCATGTTTGGTGATTCCATGATCTGAATGTGTCACAGAGGGCAGGAAAAAATGCCTTGGGGCTAGACCACAATCCCTGAAGATTGGTCTTCTGAAGTATGGCCCACCTTCATGTCCTGGGCAGCTGCTTAGAGCAGGCCTGTCATTAGACTTGATGGAGGCTCTTCTAGGACCCACGATACTGGCCACAGGCTAAACAGCTGTGTGTTGTCCACTCATAATACAACCTCATGACACAAAAGCAATGCCTCAGAGGACCATCTGGACCTTCCAGGAATATCCATCTCCTCCAGAACCAGCAAAGACCCAATTTGCATTAGTAGCAATGAGGTGTGGTTGGCTGTAGCAAGAAGTGAGGAGGTATTTCATTGAGCATAGAACAAGCTAAATCTTCCTGAAGATTCCAACCCACACTCATCTTTCATGCCTCCCCTGGAAGGGTATGGTCTGAGCCATACAGTCCAGCATTAGCTCATGCAATCTCCTGAATTGTTCTTTCACTTTTTATGTGTGCTCAGTTAGGTCCCCTGGCCTCACTTGAATTTCTTTAAGCTCAAGAACAAATATTTATGGGAAGCTACTCTCTGACAGGGTTTGTGCTGCTCATGGAAGATAAAGAGACACAAAATGCAGTCCTTGACATTGCGGACCTCACTGTCCAGAGAGGGATATAGACAACGAGATGGATGTTTACATAACAGGTACTAGGACAGAGGGATGTATTCATTTTCTATTCTTGTGCCACACATCACCATAAATGAGCAGCTTCAAATAAACACCCATTCCTTAGCTAACAGTTCTGTAGGTCCGTAGTCCAGGTTGGCCCAGAAGAATCTCTGCTCAGAGTTCTACCAGAAAAAACCCAGGGTATCAGCTGGGCTGGGCTCTTCTCTGGAGGCCTAGGAGTAGATTCCACTTCCAGACCCATTCAGACCATTGGAAGCAGGAAGTTCCTTTGTACCGTGGTGGTGCCAAGCCAGAGGCCACTCGGTGTTCCTAGAGGTCATCTGTACTCTTGCTCACTGGTGCCTTTCTTTCATCTTCAAGTCTGTCATCGAGGGTCAAGCCATTCTCATGCTTTGAGTCTTTCCTGTCTTCCTTTTCTGCCACCAGCCTGAGAAAGTTCTATATTTTAAGGGCTTATGTGATTCCCTGTGGCTCACCTGAATATCTTCCTTTTTCAAGCTTGACCGTTCCTGTACCATATGCAGTTATGGAGCGAGATCTTGCTACACTCAGGTTCCAGGGCATAGGCCATGTGATCTCAAGGGCCATTCCTTGAAGTTCTGTTTTCCCTTGCATGCAGGGGATGTTCCAGAACACAGAGTGAGGACAACAACATGCAGCTCCCATAGGGTGGTGGGTGGCTTCTAGGCAGAGGAGAGTTCTGACTGGGTTTTCCAAGGACAAACTGGACTTTATCAGGGAGAGAGAGAGAGCAAAAGAGATGACCAGGAAGGACAGGTGGAAAAGCCCAGTGGCAAAGGCAAGGCTCTTTCTTATCCCCCAGCACCTATCCCAGCACTGAGCAGGTGAGATCCCAAACAGTTTCCTGGTGAATTACCTGATTGATTGTAGGTTGTTGTAATGGTTAAATAACATAATACAGAATTCTTAGTGCTTGGAACAAACATGATGATTAATATGTACAGCTAATATCATACAACTAAAAATAGAAAGACTCTTGCAAATAGACCTAGAATTTGCAGATATTTATTAAGAACAGACCAAATGCAAGTGTGAGATGCTGGGAATGTGGTGGAGAATGAAATGGTCCAACATGACCTCAGGGAGTTTATTTTCCCACAAAGGAGATAGACAAGCACACAGGCATTGGTAACAACTGCGCTGCTGCGTGCAGTGACAGTTCAGATGCCACTCTGTTTATGTCTCTGATCTTCAAAATATTGTTTTCTTTGTGGCCCTCTAATTACTGAGCATCAGCATATCTCCTTGGTCAACATTCCTCTCTAATCCCAAGCACTACTCCCCACCCCCTCCTCTTTCTTCTTGCCTGCCTTCTCACTGATTTGAGCACCCACAGGCAAGGACTCTGTCATATTCACTGCATGTCCCCCATGCCCAGCACAATGCCAGACCTCAGTAAATGAGTATTGAATCAACGAACTTAGCTTCTGGTTTCTTGTTTGGATCAAACCCACCAGCTAAGTTTAGTTTATTTTAAATAAATATTTGCCTAGCACCTTGTTACTTGCCAGTAAGTAAGCAACAGAGCTGTGTGTGACACGGGTTAGCTTTCAGCTTCAGACCCCACTCTGTACCTAATACTTCTAACAACAATAGCACAATAAAAGCAATAACCACAACCATTTATTGATTACTGTAGCCCAGCTCCTGGAATGAATTTGTAGCACTGATTCCTACAACAATGATGGGGAGTAAGAATTATTAACTTCATTTTGTAGATAAGGAATCTTCCTCTCAGAGAAGTTGTGATACTTGCATATGGCCACAGGGCCAGCATGCAGCAGATGTAAGACCCAAACCACAGTCTGTCTGAGTCCAAGGCTTGGCTCTTTGTGGGTGATTTAGTGCCTGGATCCTCTTCCTCTCATAGAACAGTTTCTTTCTCTTCTTTTCCAGTGGCTGCCCACCTGAGCATCCATGGAATCACCACCTCAGATACACTTTAATAATATTCAGGGAACATCAGAATCAACCACCATAACAGGTACAGACAGCTTAAACCAGGTCACAATGGTTTAATAAAGATCTTTTTCCTTGTGTAAATCAGCTCCTGTTCTATTTCTTCTTTGTCTCCATTCCCAGGACTGCAGTCCCATTCATATAACAATGAAATTGTACGTTTCCAGGGCATTACAGAGAATCTGAGTTACTTCATCAGCTTGCTTTCCTTTATAGGATTTTTCCTTAAATTCTTTCTATGTGACCCAAGAGAGAATCATGAACACACATGCAAAAAGTGTATGTGGATGTCTCCAAGAGCAAGCCATTCAGGAGGGACTGTTTTATTCATCCTGTACCACAGCACCTAACACAAGACCTAGCAACTATCATTGGACAATTTTTGGATGAATGAAGAGGGAAAATCAACAAATGAAAACATGCATTCTCGGACTTAGTAGGGAGGCCAAGTCTGGAAGGAGGAGCAGGGGGTGGCAGCACTTGATAAAGTGGAGTAAGTGGGAATAGAGTTCCTTCAATCATCTGTGCTGAAGGCCCAGATTTTGTCACCTCTCTCATCAACCAAGAATTAATGCTAGCCTATGCTTCCCACCACTGGTGACTCATGTCTGTGAAGATAGTGACATCCTAACTAGTTGGCATGCTGTGCAGGGAGACAAGGCCCCTGGTTATGTACTGAGGAATCACAGCAATGACAAATTGCTGTAAAATATTTTTGCAAGTTCATCCTCAATTGCTAAATTTAACCACTGACCATAAACCAAGAGTTCACAGTCTAGTTTAGTCCTCACGCCACACCTTGAACAGTGTTGTTTTACAGGCTGGACTCAGACTCAGCAGGGGTAGAGCGTTACCCAGTGCATATACTTGGGATCCATTGCTTAAATTCTCACCACCTCCTGAGTATTCTCATCTGTAAAATTAGAAAAATAGCAATACCTCCCTTCTTTCTGAGTTTGGGATGAGGATCAAATGGAATCGCTTATTCAGTATCCATCCAAAAAACATTTTTTTTAAGCTTCTGCTATGACAAATACTTTTTAAAAAATATGGAAAAATGTAGAGAACAAAATAGACAAAAGTCCCTGTTGTCATGGAGCTTGGGTTTGGTGAGATGCTCTGGGGAGCAAGGTAGTTCGTGCCTGGTGACCACCAGCTCTTTGTTATTTGGCACTTCACTTTAATGAGAGTCAGTTCACTAAAATGGAGCAAAAATAATACCTCCTTCCATTGTTTTGAAGATCCTCAGTGAGATCAGTGAGGTGGTCACTTGCTGTGATGGTAAATACAACTCAGTGTTAAGTACAAAGTATCACATTTCTGGATCTTGAGGCTCAGAGTGGTGGAGTCTGTTCTAGATGTTGGGAGGTTAAAGGTCATGGAGAGCTTCCATCTGAAGTGAAAGGGGGCATGCAAGCCAAAGGATCAGAGTCTCAGGAACACCTCGGAAGCCAATATTTAAAGCCAGATGCATGACTAACTGAACAAACAGAAAAGCACCTCAGAAGGAATGACCATCGAATGGAATCAGAGTTTTAGGATCTGAGAGATAACAAGGACAGACCACATGGCTTATGGCCTACTTCATGTTCTCACTGGGGCATGGTGTCTGGGCATGAGGCAAAGTTTAATGGTTGGGTTAGATCAGACACCACATCCAAGAACAGAAGGCTCCACCTATAATCAGTTCCACAGAGCAAGAGTAAAGATTAGAAATAACCAAAAACTCAGAAATTAAGAAAAATGAAGAATGGAGAATGAGGCAAAGGAAAATTAGGGTATAAGGTTAGAATTTGTGCAGGGTGCTATGGTTTAAATGATTGTTTACCACCCCCCAAATTCACATGCTAAAATCCTGATCCCAGTGTAATGGCATTTAAAGACAGGCTTTTTAATTTTAATTGATTCTTTTAGTTATATATGACATTAGGGCACATTTTGACATAATTGCAAAAGCAATGGAATATAATTTGCTCTAATTCAATCCCCAGCACTCCCCTCTCCTCCTACCCTCTCCCTGTTCCTCTCCTTCTATTCTACTGACCTTTCTTTCTGCAATTTGTTTATAGGTTTTTTTTTTTTAAGTTGGCATCTTGTAGGTACATTTGATGTTGGAATTCATTGTGCTATGTTCATGTGTGTACATACAACAGTTCAGTCAGATCCATTCCTCTCTTCTTCCCTTTTCTGGTTCATCCTTCCCCCTTTTCCTTTCTACGATCTTTCTTCTATTTTGATGAAATTCCCTCTCCCTTGTCCCCTTGCCATTTTGGATTAGTAAACAATTGACCTTGGACTGAGACTTAGCATGATAGTCTCGGTTCCATTCATTTACCACAGGCCAATGCCATTATTTCATTCTGTTTTTTAATGGAGTCCTACTCCATTGTATATATATCTATCATGTTTTCTTTATCCATTCATCTGTTGAAGGGCAGCTAGGTTGTTTCCATAGCTTGATTACTGTGAATTGTGAATTACAATGCTGTAAACATTGATGAGGCTGTGTCACTGTAGTATGCTGATTGTAGATCTTTTGGATATATTATTGAGGAGCAGGATATCTGAGTGGTTCAATTCCTAGTTTTTTGTTTTTTATTGTTTCCAGAGTGGTTGCACTAACAATGTATGAGTGTACCTTTTCCCCCACATCCTTGCCAACATTTTTTTGAGAGGTAATTAGGTCATGAGGGTGGAATCCTCATGATGTCATTAGTGCCTTTAAAGAAATATAAGGAAATTATTTCTCTGTCTCTGTCTCTCCCTTTGTTTCTCTTACTCTCTACCACCACATTAGGATACAATAAAAGAGCCATTCGCAAACCAGGAAGGGGGCCTTCTCTAGGCATCGATTTGACTGCCACTCTGATCTTGGACTTCTAGCTTCCAGACTGCCCAAGATAAATGTTTGCTGTTGAAGCCACCTGGGTTATGTTCTCTGTTATGACAGCTCAGATGGACTGAGACAGTGGGTCGCTTCTCCTACCCCCTTCAGAGCTGCTCTTTACTGTTCTTTGCCCTGCTCTTTGCCCAGGGAGGCAAACAGAGAGAAAATGATGTTTAGCCTCTGGCTTCTGAATGAGTTTAGTCAGTGGGGTGGAGTGGGACCAGGCAGGAGACTGGAGAAAGGGAAGAGAGCGGGTAAGGGAGTTGTTCCTCTCTTTCCTTCCTGCAGGCCACTGTGAGATGTCTGCAGCTCTCAGCCACAGGTCTCTGATCCTGTCATCCTTTCTGGGTTCTGGTAACCACTCCTTCTTTTGGCCCCTGCAACCTAGCGATGTTAGGGTGCCCCACCTATTACTAGCCCCACAATGCTGCGCTTTCCCTGTGGTTTCCCTATACTCTGCTATAACTTTGTAAATAGTCCTGCTACCCTAATTGAGTCTGCCATCTGTTTGCTGCTGGTTCCTTGAGTAATGCAGAAGCTTCAGGGCTTATGTCCAAAGCTCTGTCTTGTTGGGTTTTGTTTGTATAAACCATGTGTGGGTTGGCCTAATTTAATGTAGCAGTGCTGGGAAAAGTCACATCAGAGAATAGGGGAGGCTGGAGTCAGAACTTGAAAACAGCAGTGCTAGACTCTTGGGTGATAACCAGGATGGATCCCAAGGGTGTAAAAAAATTAGCTAATATTCAACATAGAACTTACAGGGGGACAGGCAGCATTCTGAGTGCCATATTTGTGAACTTCTTTGACATTCATTGTGTAGGACCATGGCTTACACCGTTTTACAAACCAAGGAACTGAGGACAGGGAGATCCAATGACCCAACCTGACATCACGTAAGAAGTAAGTGGCTGCAGCTGGAGTGGTCTCTTGGCCAAGTCCATGGTCTTAACCACCATGACTCTACTTGCTGAGCAATCATTTTTCATTTGCAAGTACTTGGCCTTTCCCTGCCTCAGCCCCCCTTCTGACTCTGAAGATTGCAAATGGCACTCGTTGCATTGACACCAGCCCTTGAATTAACTTTAATTTTCAACCTCCTGCTTCTGACCGAGTTCTTACAGGTTCCAGGATGTTTTAGATTCAGCCAGTGGTTAAACACCCAGTCTAAGTTTCCGCAGCTCATGAATGGCAGAGGAGGCTGGCTTTAAGCTCAACCCTTTCTAAGCTTTTTATTTTGTCTCATAAACCTTGGAAATTCCCTCAGGCCCTTTTTACAGCCTCATCCTGATGCCTAGTTCATGGTCGCAGCCTGTTAACCCATCCCCACTGCCCAGACATGAAACACCTAAAAAAGCTTAAAGACAATATATAGTATATAATTGTATAATGCATACTATAGTTATTTCATAAGAATCTAATTATTTTATAATATAAATTATAACATAATATTAATTAATATAATAGTATTTGAGTTCTAGGTCATGATTTCCAACCCATTTTAATGCTTCATGTCAACTTCATTGAAGTACTCACAGAAAACTTGGAACTTGGTATAAATATTTACTGTATGAATTGTTTTGACATATCCTTTAAATTTCAAAGCTTATTAGAGTATATGAAGGAAAGCCACAATACCTTCTGTATATTTTCTTCTTTTGTTGAACCCCCATCACTATGGTAACATCAGATCTGCCTTTGGGCATAGCCCAGTCCTCTAGTGCCATGGTCCTTTCTTAGAGCCATGCACAGAGCAGGGATTGTCTTTGCTTGGTGGCTCCTTGACTTTATCTATAAGTGCACTAGCCTTTGTGTCTAATGATGGCCAGGAACTTTGTCTGACTGGGGCATTTCCTTGCTCCCTTTATCTTACACGGATACTAGAAGTGATTAGCTGCTAATGCTCTTATTATAGTAAGTCACAACTGGGTTTCAATCCCTGGTTTGCTGTTGAATTGTGCATAAATTGCCTGACCTCAATCAGTTTCAATTTTTTATCTATAAAATGAGTATAATAAGAGTAGTCATTTCACATGCTTGTGGAAATTAAGAGATAATGTGCATTTGTCATTTCGGGTCTTCCTGGAAACAGATGGCAATGCAAAGTAAGATGTGCAGGAAACTTATTGGGGGGTAACACCTGTGAAAGACTAGAGGAAAGGAAGCCAGAATTACTAGGGGCAACTGCAGACTAAGACACAGGCCTGGCATTGTGGAAGAAGAGGGCAAAGGTGTTAGACTGGATAGGAAGTGTCCCAGATTCTGGTTCAGTTCTAAGGCATTCTCAGCCAAGCCAATGGGGAGTTCTGACACCAAGATTGCCCATTGAGATTTTTGCACTGGACAGAAATGATCTGGTCCTACTATTGCCACTGTGTCCAGTCTTTGGAACTCCTTGAGAATGGTAAACCTTCATAACTGACCCTGTGTGTCAAGTTCTCAACTAGACTTCTGGCCTCATTGTTTTTTTATTTTTTAATTAGGATCCCAAGGAATGGAAACAAATGTTATTATGCCTTGCACTGTAGTTAACTATGTGCTTGTGTGTATTAAAGGGGAATTCTTCACTGGACACCTGTTAAAAAGAACAAGATGGATCTTATTTGAGTTACTGTAGTGGGGGGGGGAGAGATTTCTCGGTAGAACTGGGATCAACTTCAAATACCAAAAAGATAGCTAGAGATGGATAGCCAATGAGCATAGTGAGGGGGCAGTGGATGGAGAATTGCTAAGAGGGCTTTAGTAGAAGTCAAGAATGGAGAGAATCTAGCTAAGAGCAGACCAAGGACTTAGATATCAAGAGTGAGGGGTAAATAACTTGATCAGATATTAAGGGTTGGTTGTGTGTGTGTGTAGGGATTTCTTACTAAATTGACAAAGTAGAATCATTTTCTAAAACTTGGCTTAGAAAGCCAAAGGCATCCCCAAGTTTGAGGCCCAGTCAAATAGAGGACTCAAGGGAACCTGACCAAAGTTTAGTTAAAGACAGAGTGGTTGTTATCTGTCACCTCTCTTCTACGAAGGGAACATCAATAGGCTTCATCCTGTCAGGGTCAACTTTTTACCCAACTTCTGTCTCTCCACCAGTGTCTGATGCACAGAGGATTCAAGCAAAGCTCACAGAATAATGACAGCAAGTGCTGGACTTCCAGAACTGAACCTGATGGTCAGGACTAGCACCTGTTGCACCTGGATGACACCTATAGGTGGTCCGTCAATGCCTCCTGAGCCTCTCTTTGAACTCAGCCTCTAACAACTGGGCAAACTGTCCATGTAGGACATGTGGAAGCCACAGGTTCTTGGGTGGAGTCATCTGAAATGACATTTTACACAATATGCTCTGAGGAGGTTTAGGCAAAGGCATTGCTGAATCAGAAGGAGGCCAAAGCTCCAACTTTCAAATTCTTAACTCAAATTTAACTTTCTTAGTAAACAATTCAGAGCATTGAAAAGTCTACACACTGTATCTTCCTTTAATATTGTCCCCTAGGGATCATAAAACACTAACTTTCCACAAAATGTTGTTGAATGGTACCCATGACACCCGAGCTTTGTCTTAATTATTCTTCTGTATCAACTTATATTAAAACTACTATATTTTTGTATATCCACCTCCAATTTATTTAAGGAGAAACAGATGTTCAGAAAGGGCACAGGTCATCCTCAAGGTCAAAAACTGGACACTAACTGCTGACCCCAGCCCCATATTGCATTCTCTCACCCTCTTTGAATTCTCTCATTGATTCTCTCTTTTTTATTTCTGTCTCTCTAATTTAATAGACTGATATGGTCAGACAACTAATTATTTGACTAATTGCCTTAATTCAAATTGTTTTTGGGGAAAAGGCACATTACTTTTGAAATCAAGGCATTAGAAATAATTAAGCAAGATTCAAATAGGGATTACTAAGATTCAAATTTCCCTAGCTATCTGTCAGTTCAATAACCTGCTCATTCATTAGTCTACACTGTGAGCTTCCCCTTCCCCACCTTTGCTGAGCTGGCACCTTTGAAGTACATTGCATCTCCTGGCAGCTCCAAGTCTGCTCCTGTCCATCTGTATACAGATCTCAGAAGGTGCTCAGAGCACTTATTAAAGTTAGTACTCCTGAGTCAATTACAGGGCCTTCGTTATTATTGGAAGAGAGGCCTGTGGCAGGGTAATTTTTACTTCATTACATTCTAAGATTAAGGCCTGGATTTATTATAAATAGCAAGAGACAGAAGAAAGCAGTGGAGTTGGCATTGGAAGTCCTGGATTTGAAGATATGCCATAGTTTTTAGTGGCTACACCACCTAGGACAAGTTACTAGACCCAAGGAGTTTTAGATGATCCTCATTTGCTTAAAAAAAAAAACCAAGAGAGAATTGAGAGTAAGGCTTATCACTAT
The DNA here is from genome assembly GCF_045843805.1 of Urocitellus parryii. Classification (NCBI taxonomy): domain Eukaryota; kingdom Metazoa; phylum Chordata; class Mammalia; order Rodentia; family Sciuridae; genus Urocitellus; species Urocitellus parryii. The sequence goes on along the minus strand of NC_135541.1, from coordinate 40,848,715 downwards.
CCTGCCCCCAACCCCATCCCTTCCAGTCACCTACAAGAATGGGGAGCTCAGTATCTGGACACACCTGTAAAGCATGGGTTGTGACATAGTTGGCCAAAGCTACTCTATTAAGTTGCAAGCACCCCATGGGAGGGAGGGATGATATGTTAAAGATCAACTATTTTAGGCCTCAAACATGAATCTTCTACAATCCGTAACATAACTCACTAGGTATTTCCACAGTCTCATCCTAGGTAGGAAAAACACAAGACTGATCCTGTACAGAGCATCTATATCTGCTGCATGCTTTATGTGACATTATCTCAAATCATTATAATACCTTGCAAGGACATAATATCATCTGTGTTTTACAGCTAAGAAACTAATGTTCAAAGAGTCTCTCAAACTAAATAATCTCTTTTCTATTATCAACATTCTCCTTTCTTCTTAGCTGAATTCCACCTTATCCCATCTCACACTGCATATCAATTACCCATTCTTTCACCTGACTAACTAACTGCAAGACCTCCAAGGCACTCTTTGAAGTCGCTCAATAAAGACTTGTGAACTGAAAGATGGGATAAATGCTATCTTTCTTCAGGAGATTTGACCAGGCAGATCTGGAATATGAAGAAAACCTAAGACTCACAACTGGAAGTAGGTCCTTGTCTAGATGGTAAAGGAGGATGCCTCCCATTAGGCAAGGCCCAAAGACAGGTGATCGAGAGCTTTCTGCACAAAAGGATGCCCAAAAGGCAGTGATGGTGGTCCAAGGCTGATTAGTAGATTGCTGATCCCTACAAGGGGTAATTTGAAGACCAGATGCAAACAAACAAGGGAATCCTTTGAGGCTGTTGAAGCAACTGGATGCTGAGTACAACTGCTGGAGTTTCTCCTGCTTGAGACCCAGAAGCCCCCTGGGAGCCTGTCTAGGCTTATAGGTGGGAGTCAGCTGCCTCAAATGTGGAAGACAGAGAGGAGAATGTGAGAAAATAAGTTATGTCTCCTAGCTCTGGGAAATGTTTTCTTTTTAATTTGTTCTAATTAGTTATACATGATAGCAGAATGCATTTTGATTCATTGTACATAAATGAAGCAGCACAGTGTTTCATTTCTTGGATAGTATATGATGCAGAGTGGCACCATATGTGCAGTCATACATGCACCTAGGGTAATGATGTCCATCTCATTTCACCATCTTTCCTACTCCCATGTTCCCTTTCCTCTCCTCCCTCCCCTTTGCCCAATCAAAGTTCCTCCATTCTTCCCATGAACCCCCCCTCCCATTATGGATCAGCATCCACTTATCAGGGAGAACATTCTGCCTTTGGTTTTTGGGGATTGGCTTACTTCGCTTAGCATGATATTCTCCAGCTCCATCCATTTACCTGCAAATGTCATAATTTTATTGTCTTTTAAGGCTGAGTAATATTACATTCTGTATATATACCACAGTTTCTTTATTCATTCATCTATTGAAGAGTATCTAGGGGTTCCACAATTTAGCTATTGTGAATTGAGCTGCTATAAACATTGATGTGGCTGCATCACTATACTATGCTGATTTTAAGTCCTTTTGGTATAGACTGAGGAGTGGGATACTAGGTTAAATGGTGGTTCCATTTCAAATTTTTAAAGTAATCTCCATACTGCTTTCCAGAGTCATTGCACCAATTTGCAGTCCCATCAGCAATGTATGAGTGTGCCTTTTCCCCCACATCCTCACCGACACTTGATAACTCTTGATAACTGCAATTCTAACTGGAGTGCGATAGAATCTTAGAGTAGGTTTCATTTGCATTTCTCTAATTACTAGTGAAGTTGAGCATTTTTTTCTTATATTGGTTGATTGATTGTATTTCTTCTTCTGTGAAGTTTCTGTTCATTTCCTTAGCCCATTTATTGATTGGGTTATTTATTCCTTTGGTGTTGAGTTTTTTGAGTTCTTTATATATTGATATAGGCAGTGTTTTAAGGCCAGGTGTCATTCTGTACCCCCACTTTAAGTCACATTTAAGAAGACTCATGGAAGGACAGCTAGCTCCATCTAAAGGAATGAGCATCTAATCATATGCCTTTCAGATGTTTGGTTAAAGGGATCAGAACAATCCCTTGTGAGGTCAGATCCTACCAGCAGTCCTCAAGTCATGTTTACCTATGCAGCTTGAGCTCTATACAACTTTATGTGGCAGCCCTGAATCTCACCCTGGAAGATAAAAGTCACTGGAAAGCCACTCCTTATGTATATGGACAGAATTTGCACTGTAGAATGAGCCGGATCTTCCTAGGAGTCTTCTTCCTTCTGCAGAGGGCTAGGTCCCTGTCATTGTTCAAGGAACAGCTCCCAGGCTGCTGCCTCTCTGATGCTCTCCCTAATAGCTCCTGCCCCCCACAGTTACCCATCCCTCTCCTTTCTTGCATTCCCATAGCACCAGATTAGCCTAAGCCCCACCTGAGGGGATCCCTGATCACCCTGCAGCTCAGCCCTTCACTTCTTCGAAGCCCCTCCTCAGCACTTGTGCTCTGGCACTGTCCTCTCACCCCCACAGACACACACAGCAGGCACGCCTTGCCCTCAGGAAACTGCTCCATGCTTCCTGGGCAACTGGGGTGCTTCTGCAAGGCTTCCCTCCACTCCCCCTTTTTTTTTTTTGGCTAACTTTCAGGCATATTTCAAGACAGCTCTGGCCTGAGGCAGAGATGATGGCTGTATGATTCTTCAGTATAGTCCAGGCTCCCAGAGTGCCACAGGGATGTATTGAAACTCTAGGAATATGGGTTGTGTACACCAATGAATGAATCTCCTCCAGGAGGCATTGTCTCAGGGCCCTCATCCTCTGGTCTAGTTGGGTGTCATTCTCTCTGTCCCAAGGGATCCTATCCATGCCTGTCTCCTTACCCCACCTTAATTGTGAAGTGTTTGCACCTGTGTCTGCAGGCATCCTCCCCTTCAGCTCTAGATTCTAAACTTCTCAAGGGCAGGAGCTGGGTTTCACTCACCTTTAGGGTGTCGGTGTCCAGCCAGGTATTGGCATGCAGGAGCCCATGAACAAATGCTAAATAATAAATAATGGAAGTAAATGAGGTGATTTCTACTCTGAAGACACTGCCTTATGGTGTGTAATTTTCTCTTCATATTTCACTGGACTTAGAGCTATCAGTACCCCACACAGCACCCAGTGGATTCCAATGAAGAGTTATTATTTGATTTGTAAGATAGACTGCCTTTAAGGGTGGAGATAATATTAGTTTAGTGGTCACTTTCTGATTTTGATACTGCAGCTGGGACCTGGGGAGAGTCTGTGGGATTCTTTGAAACTCAGTCTTCTAATCTGCCAAATGAGCGTAAAAATCTTCTACTCTCTTAACATGGTTCTCCCATCAGTATTCACTTGACAACGACTTGGGTTATGTAGTGTATTTGGAGGTGATCTTTGGAAGTACAAATGCAAGAATAGGGAGAGAGAGACAGGGCAAAGAAACAAGTCAATAATGTGTGTGCTAATGATGAGGGTAGCTGTGGACAAGGGGGCCTCATCCTGCAAAAGCCACTCTAGAAACCCTGCAAAACCAGCCTCAGAACCCTAGAGAGGAACATGGAAGCTGGAGGTGTGGTCCATGTACCCTCGTTGCTCTCTGATTGAACCTCATCCCTCCCAGTTCAGCTGTGATGCAAAGCCCAGTAGATGCTGGAGCCAGGGGTATGAGATGCCTGACTGAGACGAGAAGCTGTTAGCTGCAAACCATCGGTCTTAGAGGCCACTGGGCTCAAAGGCAGGCTGAGGGGAATGGGGCGCATCATAGACAGCATCTGCCCACCAACTCAGAGTTACCCTGACACCCTATAAAATGTCAGGTATTTAAAATGTATTCTTTTTCTTACATTTCTGCATCCTCTCTAAGACTTCACCTTGACCCTCCCAGTCCTTCCTTTCCTCCTTGCTCCTCCCACAGTGGACTATTGTTGAATTATCCTAATCAAACCCAGGTTATCTTGCTCCTGAAGGATCCTGGAGGAAGCCGCAGAGCTCCGGTGACACTCATTATTTCTGCAGGAGGATTGGAGACCTCCAGTAATGAGGGCTTGCTGGAGCTCTTCCCTCCTCCTGTCAGGGAGCCGGCTCCTCCTTTCCCACCTGTCACCCACACAGGCTAGCCCTGACCCGTGCATGGGTGCCCTGGGAGGGCGGCTTCTTTCTTCCACAGGGAGAGCACTACAGTGGGAGTGCTCTTGTCACACACACACACACATACACACACACCCCACTGGGGGAGGCTGGGACTGTGGAAACACCCTCATTATGAAGCTTTCCCGGCATGTCAGCTCTGCTGCAAGGACACCTCAGATTTGGTCTTATAATGAGCTTCCCGTGCAGCTTGTTCCAGGCGCTCTTTGCACATTGGTAATTTCGAGATGTTTCCTTTAGCAAAACCAGTTTTTGTTTTGGAGTCTACCATTAAATATTCCAGGAATAGAGAGGCTTGGGGAATGGCTGACCTACTTGATACAACTTTTTTTTTGGTAATTATCATGAATTGATTTTTTTTTTTTTGAAAAAGGAAAGTTTTAAGTGTTCTTGTGCTGTAATCCCATGACTTTATTTCTTGGCATATTGCAAGGAAATACTCTCGTATAAGAGGCTTTACATTTGGAGATGTTCATCATAAAATTGTTTGTAAGGGGAATAATGGCTAACAGTAGGGCAGTGGCTGAATCTTATGTATAGTGTGGAAAAAATTGGGCTACTACTATGTTTAGGGAAAATAGAGATTTTAATATTGTATGTGGAGCACAATCATCCCAGTGGAAAATCAACAAAATAAAAATACAGCCTAATAATGAATTTGATATCAAAATATTAATGGTGATTACATTAGGGTGTGCTATGATCATGGGAGTTTTTTTCCTCTCTTGACTTACCTGTATTTTTATGTTGAGCAGACATTTCAATTCCAAGAATCTTTAGTTTTCAATGTTACATGAATATATGTATGTCCAAAATTGGGTAAATACTATCTTTGTGATTGAGTAAACATATGCATATGAAAATAGACTGGAAGGGAATACAGATAGGATCACAGCCATTGTTTAGAAGAGGCAGCGACTCACTGTCCCAGCTGTGCATCAGAATCCCTTGGAGACTCAGTGACTGGTATGGGATCCTAGGTGTCGGCCTTAAAGATTCAATAAGTCAGGTGAGGTCCTGGGATCTCTAAGGCTAACAAGCTTCTGGCAATTTGATACAATTTATCTATAAGGCAGAATCACACAGTCACTGTTCTTTGAGGACTTGGAGATCTGTCTCTATTTCGTAAGTGTTTTGTACTATTGCCAAATTACTTTTAAAATCATAAAATGCAAAAGCATGTTGGAATCTTTAAAGTGTTCAGTTATATGAAAATGGCTTTCTTCCCATTTTGTAATCTGCTCTTGTCTTTTAACATTACAAATTTCTCCCCTACTTCATAACCACTACTTAGGGTTGCATATTATTCTGCCTAGCATAGAGACTGCAACTCATTAACGGTTCTTCAGCTTCAGAAGTATCACAGGAGGATGACTGAAGAAATTAGGAATTTTTATCTTAAAAGCAAAGACATCTAAATATAGATGGTGTACTTCTAGGGGAGCAAATTTGTTTCCTGTGGTCCCCACAGGTGGATCCATGACCAGTGAGTGGAAATTGCCATTAGACAAATCATGATGGCTTTCAAAGCTGCACTTGGCACCACTCGACCAAGACATTTTAAGCAGTGTCTAAGTGTCAGATATTTTAGATTATTCCTGACAGCTCTAGAGTCTTTCCAGACCTTCTGTATTCTCGAATCAGGATATTTCCCTTCATTCCTTACCCAGAATGCCTGGCTGCTCAGCCTGGGCAAGCCTATTTGCAAGGCTAATATAATCAAAAGTTTACTCAACTGATTGTGGTTTATTCCAAACAGTGCCTAATTCAAAGCAACAGCTCATCCCCAGCTGAGTTGGGCCCTATTGTTCTTGAGTAAAAATAAATAAATAAATAAATAAGCAAATGCAATATATGAAAATCCAAACATAAGCAAATAAATTAGGGGGATAATTATTTACAGAACAAAAGGATTCCCCACAGGGCTCCTTTAAATTGTGAGCTCTCCAAAAGCATTTACAGTGTAATTAAATCAACCAAAATGTGGTTAACACCCAACTTGCAGTAGTCTTTCTCAGAACTTGTCTAGTTTCCTCTTCTCCTTAGAAGCCAACTCCTGATCTCAGTTTTGTCCTGGGACTTGGGCTCTGACTTGCCTTCATGAAGAAGTGATGCAGGATTTCACCTTCCCACCATGTGTGAGTGTCAGGTCCCCACTCTCTGGTTTAGGCTTCACCTTTTGGGCTTCAGTCCTAAGTATTGGCCTCCCGTGTTGGCCTCTAGAGAGTTTGAGTTCTTGCTCTTACCTGTTCTTCTCATCTCCTTAGACTACACTTGAATTGGTCAGGGTCTGAGCAGGGCCATTACTAAATGCAGGAAGAACCGAAAAGCCAAGAACTGTCAAGTGAGGAACCCCAGAAATTGGCAACAGCAGGAAGCAGCTACCGTTCCTAGAAGAGCCCTGAATTCTTATCAGAATCCTATTGAGCAAATGCTTTGATTATTCCTATTTTATTGATAAGAATATGATACACAGGCAGATGATGATGATGATGATGATGATGATGATGATGATGATGATGATGATTTTTGCCCAAAGTTTTCAGAGTTAATAAAAGGCAGAGTCAGAATTTTAACTCAAAGCAATCTGGGTCTAAAGTCAAAAAGAGGTAGCCATTCCTCTGGACCTCAGAGTCCTGTGTAGGGCCTTTTCCATTCTAAATTTTTACAGTGGCCAACAGTTTAGGTTTCAATGAGACAGTAGGAGGCAGAAGACAAATGTGTCTACAGTAACCCAGAATTTTCATGGATGCTTCTTTTCTTCCATATTGGAATAAATTTGGTCAAACATACGAGTTTCAAGGCTGTACAATTTTAGTGCCTCCCTCAGAACTTATTTGAGACCTTGACTTGTTGACCTCAAGATCACCATCTCCTGTTCTTCTGCTAGTCTTGAAACTAGCACATGCAAGCCAGAGCTCAGAAATCCACTCTGCATTTTTCCACAGTTCCTAGTACATTGTACTTGCAGATTCCCTGAACATTTTTGAGCCATGATGTAGAGTCACATAATGGAGAATAAGACCTCTCTTCATGGCCACCTGTAGCACTTGCGACCTTTGTGCAAATTAGAAAAAGGCCCCCAACCACTCCATCTTCAGGACCAATTAGGAAAAGGACCCTCTTTGGGAAGACAAATAAGGAATACTATTACAAAAGCCCACTCCTGGCCCTTGATTGCCCCCATCCAGTTCAGATCACAACATGCAGGGCTGTATGTATTAGCTCAGCCTCTGCCAACTCAGTGACCCCTACCTCCTTGATTTCTCTCCTTGCCAGTTCTCTTGAAGTGGCACTACCTTCCTATATATTTCCAACAACTAAGCTTCTCTGTCTAGTATGCTCAGGCCCTTGAAAAAACATATCCCAGAACTCCCTCTTCCTTCTGTGCAGGGCCCATTCCTATCCATTTTTCTACATTACCCTGAGTTATCAGAGCAGTCACTTTTTTGCCTCAACCTAGCCTTGTTTGCTCAGTAAATTTTATTTCTAAATGTGGTCCTTTCTTCTATTAACCCCACTGGGGGCTGAACCATAAACAATTCAGAATGTAGGGGAGAGGCAGAAGGGCTTTAATCTCATCTTTGAGCCTATGGGCTCCTGCCTCTCTCCCCTGCAGAGAGATGCTTGACTCTGCCTCCAGGAAACATATGGCCAGACAGGCCCCGGGTATGTAGCAGATGAAGGCAGTCCTAGGAAGTCCCGTGTATCGCAATCAGTCTTTGGTAGGCAAGACGACAAATGCACAGTCCCTAGAAATGCTCAGCAGAAGGGTTTAATCCTCCTGCAATAATTATGCTCATCCATCTCTAGCTCCGGCCCCTGAGAAGACTCAGCAGGTGTGTAAGTTACCATGTGCAGCATCTTTAAGGTACATGGGCATGGGCACTACTGTGCTGCCATGGTTATCACAGATAAAAAATAAGTAAACCACTGGACTCCAAAGATTTGGACTGTGTACCCCTATTAGTAAGTCTTTTGGGGGAAAACACCCCAATATGTGCATGTTTATTTATGCATTATGTATACAGAAGGTCACTGACTTATGAGGGTTTGATACCTTTTTTAACTTTATGGTAATGCAGTAGAAACTATTTACATTTTTTAATTTTGATCTTTTCCTGGCCTAGCAATGTGTGCTACAACACACTCTGAAAATGCTTGGCAGTGACAGCTAACTGCAGGTCCCATGCAGTTACTGGATCACAAAGGTAAACTACCATTTCCGTAAACTACCATTAATAAACTATGGTATTTTGTAGAAAATGTGTACTAAATGCATTTTTAAAATTTATGGTATTTTTATTTTATGATGGGCTTATCAGGGAATGGCCCAAATGGAAGTTAAGAGAATTTGTATTTATTTGTTGTGTATAACACCTCTGTACATATGCCTATATGCCATAAATATATAAAAATGAAAGTGAGAAAAGATGTATTAAAATAGATATGAAAAGAATCTCCAATGTACTCTGCCCACACCCTGGTTGATCATCTTGCACACTTCCATGGAAGTGCATAGCCTACTTAGACACCACTGAAGGAAACCATGTCATCTCCCTGCTTGGGAATGTAGGATGGACATGTCTTTTGGAATCAGACAGGTTTTAATCCTGGATTCCCCAATTCATTGTTTAGGCAATTTTGGATAAGTGATGCAATCTCTTATATCTTAGTTTGCTCATCTGTAAAAATGGTATGCCTTACCCTAGATATGAAATCAAAATCTCTTAAAATGGACCAAGGGAGCCTGCATTCTACCTGTTTTCTAGTGATTCTTAAGTACATCAAAGAGGGAGGTAATCAGATTGGTAAATCAATCTATTTATTTGTAATATGGTATCATGTAAAGTAATGAGAGGTGCTACAAAGAAGGATAGACCAGGACCCCAGAGGACAGGCATCTACTCCAGGCTAGATAGCTTCCTGGAGGAAGTGAGATGAGGAATTGCTCTGTCTATCCCAGGTTTGTCTCACTCTTAGGGTCAGAATTTGGTTGGTGTGATTTCCTCTGAGTATTTCTTTGGATCCTTAGGATTCTTTCTCTTTTTCCAGTTTCTCTGACCATCTCCAGCATGTGTTCAATGACAAGTGCATCTGGATCTGTGGAATGTCCTCCCTACCCGCTGCTACTGACTAGGAGTAGTGGCAGCTGCTAGAGGGGCATAGGATCCTCTGTTCACCAGGCTTATGGCTGCTGAGAGCTGTGGGCTACAATCAAGAGCTTAGTGCATAATTGTTTATACCCTACCTCATTCCAAAACAGAGGTGTCTTCAAGACTTGAATAATACAAGCCAAAAGGAGAGTGAGCTAAGGAAAGATAATGGGAAGAAAGTAAGAATTGGTAACAACCTGTCTTCCTTTTCTTTTTTTGTGGAAGTGCTATGGATCAAACCCAGTGTCTTACACATGCCAGCAGGTGCTCTACCACTGAGCTCCACCTCCAGCCCCAGTGAGCACCCTACTTAACATATGGTCCTATAAAATGTTACAAGTGGCCATGATTGGACTATGAGCTCTTCATTCTTAGAGTTGTCATGAAGACACAGTGAATGATAGCATCATTCACTGTGATGATGCTATCAACACCATTGTGTTGATAGTGAATGATAGCATCAACACCATTGCAGTAATTAATATTCAAAATTATTAATCAAAAATGCATGTAAAATATTTATTTAACCATAATGTTCTCCTTGAAAATAATGTTAGGGTCATCTGGTATACCTGACAATGGAGGAAACTGCCCCAAAAGATAGAAGTCATTATCCTAATCTTCCAACTATAGTAACATTTTTTTTGAGGTGCTGGAGATCAAACTCAGGGCCTCATGCATACCAGGCAAGCTCTATACCGCTGAGCTGCATACCCAACCCTACACCACATTCTTAGATCTGCACTCTCTCCAACTACCCCATCTAAGCACATTCAAATATTTCTAGATAATGAAGCATATGCCTGATCCTAAAACTTTGCACAATATATTCAACTTTGCCAAACTTCCTCCTTATATAGTCAACCTTTCTTCAGGAAAGATCATCTTTTCTGAGGAAACTTTGATCTTCTAAGCAAATTTCTTCTCTTCCCACCATGTTTTTACATTACTCTGGTGAAATTTCCATTTGTTGCAATATATGGGCATTACAGATGTCTGTCCCTTTCCCTTATTCCCTATGATTCCTGAGCCCAAATAGAAGTGGAGCAAAGGCCACTAGGAACCAGAGTCAGGAAGTAGAGTGAGTACCCTGTGTTGAACACTTACCCTGTGCTGTTGGGTTGGGAGATGCTGCAATGAACAAGGCCTAGACATTTCCTTCAACCCACTGTGACAGCCCACCAGACCATGGGTTCTTCAAGAGCAGGAAATATTTTTACTCATCACACTTACATGACCTGATGTTGAATTTGAAGCCAACTCTGCAAATAATGCATATTGAATGATCATTTAGGACATTCAGTTTCTATTCCCTTTATGAAATATTCTCACAACAACTGTGAGGGAGAAATTATTAACCCTATTCCACAAATAAAGAAGCTTTATTGCTCACTTTTTTTTCTCCCTTTTAAACTCCAGTTTCTTCAAGTGAAAATACCTTTCAAAGTTGTTGAGAAGAACAATGAGACAATATGTATAAATTGTCTTAGTCCAGCACTGACTACAGAAGATGCTTTGGAATTTTTATTTGTCAGGCACTTTCTGAAGTATCTTAAATATTTAAGTAAATAATGTTCTTCTTTGGACAACTTTTTAAGATAAGCACTACTTATTGTACCCATTGGGAAATTTAGCAGGGTTTAATAACTTGCCCAAAGTAAACAGCCACGTGGAAGTGGATTGTGATACAAATTCAGGTAGCTGGGCTCCACTCTTTAAGATTTTAAATTCTTAGCAATTCCGCTTTCATGAACATTGCAATCTAATAAGTGTTAGGATGTGTTCAGTATCATGGAGGCACAGAGAGAGACGAGCTAGAAGGAAAGGATTCCCAATGAAGACAATGGCCTGAACCCAGACTTGAGGTTGGAGCTGGTGCTCCTTAGGAGACATTGAGGAAGAACACATCAGGTGAAATCGAGACAGGAGACACTCTATGTACATATCAGCCTCCAACAGAACACATCACTGGAGATCTTAGTTGCTACTGCTAATGTCTGCAATGTTCAGTTACCTTGGTTCTTATTGTTTCTGCTGCAATCTGGTTTCTGGTCATCTTGGGATCTTCAGGGTCTGACTTTTGCTTCTAGGCTGTTTTGCTCCTGTTACTGCCTATCTCCGCAGGACACTTGGCACCATCTTGGTGTTTCTGTGCAGAGCTTCTGCCTTCTTGTAAGGAGAGACCACAATGAACCTTTGCTCTCTGAGTGTCCACCAGAAGGCTCTATCCACCTTGGACCTGCTGCAAGGTCTTTTAGACTGTCTTGCTTTTAACGTCCATGTCCCTGTCTGCGGTACCTCTGCCCATTATATTCCATAGGGTTCCTTTTCTTAGTCATTCATCTTATGTCTGTAGAGCCCTTGCTAGAATCCAGGCCTGTACTTTGGGCTGGGGATACAGCAACTGGACAAGAGTCACTGCTCTACTCTCTTTCAGGGAGCAAGAAAGTCAATAAACAACAGCAACAAAGACTATGTAATATAAGTTCATACAGAGAAAACAGCTTGAGGTAGAAAACAAGGGGAGAAAAGGTATTCAGAAAAGATGTCTCTGTTAGGGAGATTTTGATTGGCAATTACAAAAATGAACTCTAGAGCTGACAGATGTTTGCTAACATGCTTTTCCCTGCCACTGCCACCTCCCATGAGAATGAGATGTAGAAATGAACTTTCCCACGGCTGACTTTGTGAACTGAAACCAATTATTTAATCTTTCCAGGCTCAGAATGCTCACCTGTGTAAGAAGTTGTCTCATACACACACACACACACACACACACACACACAAACACACACACACACACACACACACATACACACACACACATACAAAAGGTAAGTATAATTCATTAATTTCATTAATTTGACAAATTTCCTCTGAGTGCAGACTACATGCCAGGGACCCTGTTGGCATGGGAGTTCAGGGGACAAAGCAATCAACATCCTCAAGTGGCTCACAGTCCAGGAGAGGAGACAAGGTAGAACTGAAAATCACAATATCAATTCTCAGATACTGTACAGAAGGGTACATAATAAGCAACAGGTGAGGGAGGGCTTTTCAAAGAACATAATCTCTAAGCAACCAGTGACTGCTATAAAATGGCTCGCTAATGAGTAGGAGAACCAAGGATCAACTTGAACCTTCTCTTGGCCTTAAGTATTTCTCATTACCACTCATCACCCGTATATGCATGAACATGTATGCACACACAGCAAACATACAGGTGCACACATACACATGTACACACATGCAGACACACATACACACACTCTTCTGGGCAGAGCATATGATTCAGCATATCTGCTTTTGTTTGTTTTTTGTTCTGTTTTGTTTTTATCCTCTGGCTAGAAAGTTCTTCATCCGGTGGGTGTTTATCCTGCTCATCACAGCTAACCTCACACTTTCCAGAAGTCTTCCATTTGCCCTAGTTGTTAATAACTTCTCTCTTCTAAGCTCCCATTCCAGTCTGTAACATTGTTATGTTACATTCTTTATGGAATTAAGGAATGTGACATTGTGACATCTTTACTAAGTGTAAACATCTCAAAGGTGGAGCAGTGTCTCATTCACTTCTATATCATTGACTGTGCACAGTACTTGGCACATAGTAGGCGCTTCAAAAACACTTATTTTTAACTTTTACATGCTTATTTATTGACTACAATATTTTTTAGCTCAAAGTGAAATGGAAGATGAATGCATAGAAACATATAGGGAATGAATTAAAATTTCCCTTTAGCCATTTGCCGCTTAAGATGCTATGAATGGAGATTTTAGGAATATGTCAAAATACATTCTACTGTCATATGTGACTAAAAAGAACATTTTTTTTTAAAAAAAGAATATACCTGGAAAAAAGAATTACTTTCTGTAGGATTCATAGAGATGAGTTATTTTTCCCAGAAGTTCAAATTACTTCAGGAAGTTGGAAGTTTTCCCATAGTCAAAGATGGCCAAATCCTGCCTGATGAAATCCCATCTCTCTAATATGATATAATTTATCTGGTGCTAGGGCTTGGGTAAATTAGGAGTCTGTCAGCTGCTTAAATCTATTGGATTTAGATGAGATCCTAGAACTAGATAAAGAGAAGAAGATGAATGATACAGGGAATAAACTACCAGTTACAGAGGGCTGGGTTCTTACAGAGGTGGTCCCACTCCCACTAGGATATGCTGCTAAGTAAATGAGCTCAGATGTGCTCTTCCGGTGGCTCACTGAGATTCCATTCCTGTTCTAGAAGTCCTAAGCAGATGTGCCCAAATCATCAATTATTTCTCACTGGGACATTTTGTCTCAGGCCTTTCTGAAACTGATGACCTTGGGAGAAAATGATGTAGTTCATTGAAGAGAAAGGGGCTCATGGATTCTATCTGTTGGTTAATTCAGTGCCTCCAAACTACCTTCTTGGTGTCAGCCTGAAGCTCTGGGTGCCTCGTCCACTATGAAGAGCTGACCCCTGCAGCTGTCGGCTCGGTCATCTCAGGGTTGACCTGGCTGTACCAGGTTCTCTGTAGGTTTGCGGTGATGAGTGGGGGAGAGAGGATATGATTCAGCCTCTCCATCTCTGTGCAGGCTTTATTTACACTCTGCTGGGTTATTTTCTCTTCTTATGACTGCTGCCATCTCTCCTGGGGCTTTCTTCAGTGAGGCTGCTTCAGTAAGTTATATTTTTGATTTTGATTTTCCTTGGCTCAGCTGAGGATTTGTAGAAATATAAAGCAAATGGAAACAAAATGCGTGAACTCATTGGATTACAGGGGGTATAAGAAGCTGGAATGAGGAAGCTCCTGTTCTGGATGAAAGTTTGGAACTGAGGCAATCCAGGCTTCTCTGGCCACTGGTGGGTGTTGGCTAGGTCTCTGTGTAGCTTAGTTAGACTACAGTAATGACTTCCATCTAACTACTGAACTAGGTGGCACTTTTTTTTTTTCCTACTAAGGAACTTCAAATACATTCTTGTTCACAACTCATTCCTTCACTCAATGAACATTTCCAGAGACCTGAGTCTTGGCTTTGAACTTGTGCTTGATCATTCCCTCACTGTGTAATCCTGTGTGGGGTGCTTGACCTCAATTTCACCTCAGCTGGGTCTCCAGTTTCATAATTCTCAAGTGTATAATTTCAGAATACTATCTCAATGAATGAAGGAATCATGTCTACTTATTCATTTAGTGTCCCTAGTGCCAAACTCAAAGCCTGACACCTATTAGAAGATGAGTTGAAGCCGGACGTGGTGAATCCCATAATCCCAGTGGCTCAGGAGGCTGAGGCAGGAGAATCGCAAGTTCCAAGCCAGCCTCAGCAAAAATGAGGTGCTAAGCAACTCAGTGAGACCCTGTCTCTAAATAAAATATGAAATAGGGCTGGGGATGTGGCTCAATCCCTGGTATCAAAAAAAAAAAAAAGCATATGCGTTGAACAAAAAACCACAGAGTGTGTGAGATTAGATGATACACTCTCTGGGATTCCAAATGGTCCACCATCCTTGCATGCACACCTTAGGGTTTTCTCCACCTTTGGACCTGTGTACCCCATCAGTGTCTTAGATGTGGTATTCCTAGGATCTATACAGAGATCTATGTCATTGGTAACACTCTCAATCCCTAACCCTGAGACTTTTCTCTGAATTTCCATAGTACAGGCACTAATGCACTAGCTTATATCTAAAAATCCATCAGACCATCTTGTCTTTTCACTTGTCCTTGCCCTTCTCTAAACATGAGTAGCATGGATATCAGGTTCTCTTTTTATTCCTGTATTCCCAGTGCTCAGCACAGTGTTGAATACAATTCATGCATTATTATTTTTCATTCTTAATCCTCAGTTGCTTTGAAAATATTTTAACAGGTTTGATAAGACTTTATTTCTTGCTATTGTGTGTGCATTAATCTGTCACATTTAGGTTTTCGCTGTAAATCTCTCCATCTTTTCCTCTTGTTGGTGTAGTACAATAGTTGATGCATTAGTCACAGTTGTTCAAAGCTCCTGATTATGGAGGCTGCAAAGTACTATGATCTGCTATCTGACAGCTGGAGACCTGGGACATCTAGTATTTCAATTCCATTGGAATCTAAGTCTGAGGATTAATGCAGTCTAAGGGAATGAATAGACAACATGAGATGTCCCTGTTGAAGCAGGGAGTCATATGAAAAGGAGGAAATTCCTCCTTCTTCTGCCTTGTGTTCTATTCAAGCTCTCAATAGATTGGATGACGCCCACCTCATATTGGGAAGAGCAGTCTACTTTACTGAGTCTGTCAATCCCAGTGCTAATCTCATTTGGAAGAATCTTTATGCACATATCCAGAAATGTTCAATATGGGTATTCCAAGGCCCAGTCAAGTTGTCACATAAAATTAACCATCAGAGTTAAGAATCCGGGTTCTGAATTTAGATTTCCTCTGGTTTTGAATCTTGTCTCTGCATTTCCTGGATATGTGGTCATCAGAAGTTAATATATGTAACTGTGTTACAGTTTCATGGTATCCCCTTTGAAAACTGTAATAGCAGTGCTAATTATTGTACTGTGATGGAGGTTAAAAGCTATACACCAAGAAAGAAAGAAAGAATATACACCAATAAAGAAAGAAAGAAAGAAAGACTTGCCACATAGTAAACAGTCATTAAATTTGAGTTAATATTATATTGTTGTTATGATAGCATATTTTGTGTTTGATGCTATTATATGTGCTGCAATCAAGAAAGAAAACTTCCATGGTCTCCTGGGCTTAAATTATAGTGACTCAATCCTGCAGTTTCTGATTTTCTTATGAGAGATAATTCTTTAAGTTTTAGCAGCCACTTACACCTTAGTATAAATCAGGGGGTAGATCCTTTCATTGTGGTAAGGAGAAACATGAAGCCATTGAGCACCTGTCTTGAAGGAGAAAAAGAACAGAAAGCTGTGCAATTCAGGAAATAAACTACCAGTTACATAATTTTACTGTGCCTCCCCCTGTCTCCAGGCCATGGTCAGCAAGTTTAATTTATTGTTTTTTTGTGTGTGTGTGTGAGCAGCCACAAGGCTTGTTCCATCAATTTTTTTTTTGTTCTCAATGGCTGTGGAGTGACTCAGACTATTAGCCTTGTATGATTACAGCATCTGTATTATGATGTCGAGGACATGTTGCTGCTACAATTTATTCCCTTTATTTAGTTCACTTTGTCTCAGCATATCACTCAGCTGCTGTTCAAGAAAACACGTGATGGACAATTTCTCTTTCTCTCTCCTCTCCTGATATTCCTCCTCCCTGCCCTTCTGTCTGTTGATGTCTTGTTTAAGGGAAGATTTGTGGATCTCCTGGTTTCCTCCACATTGGCTGACCCTGGGGTCTGTCGCTCTCAGCAATGCGGCACCTCTCCATGGTGCTGAAAAACAACACGTGGTTCCAGCTCTGCAGCAGCCAGGGGAACCCGGAGGAGGCTAACACGCCGCAGCAGGCAGAGGCCGGAGATTGCATGCTGCCCAGTCCCTTTTATTCCAACAGAATGAGACTAGAGACCTACAAACAAATAATGATTTCCCAGAGGATGGTGTATATCTCTTGTGAGACCAGAATATAGCCTTTCTATTTGGAGCTTCTGAGACAAGAACATTCTTCCTTGGTCCTCATTTTCTTCATGTGTTGAATGGGAGGTTGGAATACTTTGTGACAATCACTGTGGCATGATGGTTAGATAATGTGTGAAAGGTCCTCAGTCTAATAACTGCCTTGTACCTACTTCTGCCCTTACCTTGTGCTGAGTCCTGCCTGGCATATTGTGCCTTCATACTTTGGGATGACTGACAGTCCCCTTCCCCATACCATGCTGCTTTATGCCATGCTTAAGCCATTCCTTCTTCCTATGGTGTTCTTAAAACCCATCTCTGCCATTCTACTGTCCACCTGTTGTTCCCAATTCAGGTCCACTGATCTCTTCTTTAGAAATCCTCCTCTGCCCTTTCTTGCTACCCCATTGTGGATTAGGGATCCCATCTAGAGGCTGAAACATCACTCCATAAAGACAACCCCGCACTCCTGCAATAGGCCTACCCCATGAATGTGAGTAATCTGATGTCTGTCCATGAGTAGACTGGAAGCTGTGACAGAAAGGACCATATGTCAACATCTTGAGCACAATACCTGCCCGCTCATGAGTGCTCAGTGCTTGTTGTTTTCAACTAAATGTTTATATGTTTGTGAGCTTTTTCACCCAGTCCAAGGCTCTTTTACCATATTCTGCCATCTCTAGCTCATTGGAAAGCTGTTGTTCTGGTTACTATCATTAATACCTCCATTTGCTAATGTCATGTACTATATGGATTACTTAGTTTTGTTGTGGGCATTTTAAAATTTTATTTGAGTGTGCTGAATTCATACTAAGGTGATTTGTCAATGCTTTGGGCATAAATTCTCTCCAAAACAGAGAATTCACACAAGCCATGAATTAGATCCAGAGGGGAGAGGGCATCTGCCTCCATGAATTAGCTACAAAGTCACCATGGATCTGGCATCCAAGAATCTTTAGCAAATTTCTAAATCATCACAAGACTCCTATTTAATAACCACTGGCAAGAACAGCTGCTCTTAGTTTAGGAAAACTAATTGCCTTTCAAATTGTTCTAGAAGCTTACATTCATTTTGATAGTTCAGTGGGTCTAAGCTTTCACTTTTAATATCAAGTCCTAGAAAGCCCAAACTTCAATGATTTCCCTCAGAGGTTAAAATCATGTGTTAGATAACATACATCATTTTATAGTCTCAGTGACGTCAGTGGTGAACGTGTCATTTAGTGGGGAGATGATTAGAAGTTAAATTCCCGGACGCTGAAGTTCCATTTCTGGTCTGATACGTTACTGTATAAATGATCTCGAAAAAGTCCCATGACACATCTTGGCCTCTGTTCATTCACCTTGAAAATGGACATAGTGGCAACCGTCATGTTATCTTTACTAAAGGTACTAAGAGGACACTAAATTGGCACCCAAATACTTGAAGAGTATAAAATTTGATACAAATCAAGAAGTGGAGTTTGAAAAGATAGCTGGAAAGAGAAAAGGAAGGAAAACAGAGAGATGTTCACTCAATGCAAATGTATGAAATGAGGGGAGAAAAACTAAAGAAAAAAGCCCTTGGGAGCCCACAGCATTATTATGTCTAAGGCAGAATGGGTAGGGAAATTAAAATTTCAGATGAAGAGTAGGGATTGGACAGGGGCTGACAGAGATGGTTCAGAGTGTTCTTGCATGAATTTATTTAGGAATGAATTAAGGCTGCATAATCCTGTATATTATTAAGGGGCAGATAAATATGTCCAGGACACATATTTTTCCTTCATCCTTAAAAAGCCAATGAAGCCAGATAAAGGAGTCTCGAAAACTATTTTATCTCAAGCTTGCATATTATTTTGTTTCACTATAATGAAACTGCAGTGGGGTCTTCTAGATGGGAAGCAAAAATATTTAGAAGTAGAAGGGGTTAGGAACTGAAGATAATATTTTTGATCACTTATTATGTAGCAGCACAATACTAAGTTATGAAATTTTTACAATAATCCCAGGGGTAGATGCTTTTATTATCTCAACTTATATGGGCTAAAAAATGGAGACATAAGAAGTGTGGTCTAAACATGTATGCTAAAAAGAGGCTGAAGCTCAGAATCAAATTCAGGCAGTCTGACTCCATAGTTCACACACTTAACCAATATGATTGTTTGCCTTTTCCATGCTGATATTATGCAACATTATATGGATGGCTGGGAGAATGGTCAAGAAGAAAATCTTAATGCCCAATAGTATTTTAAAAGCTGATTTTTTTTTGCTTAAGAGAAGCCACACTTATTAAATTGTAGGCTTTTATAGAGACTAGAGGTCAGTAGACTGGGATTTCTACCAGACCTATTGTCCAGCCAGGCCAGTCCCACACTCCTGATTCCCAAAGAGATCCAGACAGAAACCTTAGATGAGCAGGAAGAGATAATTTTCAAAAATGCATTTGCATCATGTGGAATAAAAGACATCAAGAGATCTCAAGGGAGCAAGTGGAGGCCCTTAAAGTTTTGCAAGGCATAGTCTTTTCCATCGCGTACAATCTGTCAGTTTGAGTCTGGTCAGCAAATATTTATTCTTTATGAGATGCTACTCAAGGTGTGGAACCAGAGAGATGATTTAAAGACTCTCTTTCTGCAGCAGATTAAAGATGGAGGCAAACTCTTTGCTTTTCCTTTAAAGGTTGGCTGACTTTAGCAACCTGCATGACCAATAGAATGTGATAAATGACACAATGGGATGTTAGAGTCAGGTCATAAGAATAGTAGCAAGTCCTGATTGTACTTCTTGAGACACATGTTCTTGGAAGTCACATGCCTTTCTGAGCAAAGTTCCAGATCTATGAATAGGCCTTGGGAAGCAGTGCTCTGGTTGGCATCCCTACTGAGAAACAGCCAGCTTCAGTTGCCAACCATGAGAAAGTGCCATCTTGGGCATCCAGATGCCCAACTGAGTCTTCAGGTGTTAACTCCAGGTACTGACTGTAACTGCAGGAGAGACCCCAAGGAAGAACCTCCCAGCTGAGCTCAGTCAACCCAAAGAACTGAGAGATGATTTTTATATACATGCAAGTTTGAGGTGGTTTGTTATGTAGCAATGAGTACCCAGAACACTGTGATAAAGAAAGCCTCAGTGGGAGAATGAGAGGCAGCTGTAGGAACAGGTGCTTTCAGCATATGTAGCAAGTGCTACTGCAGTGCAAGCAGATGATGCTATGGAGGTAGATTAGACCTCGAGGAGTCAGACCCATCTACTCTAGAGTTGGCTCTGCTGCTTTTACTTATGCAGACTTGGCTAGGATTCCATTATCCCAAGTGCTCTCTGTTTTTGTACCAATAATGAGACTTTATTATTGTATAGATTTCTCATTATTTCTGAGCCTTAGTTTATCCCTCAGAAAAGCTAGGAGGCAAGGACCCTAAGACAAACTGTAGAGATGGAACAGAAAGAAGGATAGGGAAGCTTCCTGTATTCTTTAAAGACTATAAGAAGATTTTTAGCATGATGCATTGAGCTCTGCGATCAGAAGGCCTGGGTTGGAGTTCTGTCTCCAAATCTTTCCAGCTGTGTGACATCACCTATGGAAGCGTGAGCTACCTCATTGACCTAGTCATCGTAGCTATGCCATGGGCACTGGTTAAACACCTGACAGCCTTATTCATTGCTTTCCTTCCAAGTCTGTGCTTAGTCCCAGCTCTCTTCTAACGTGTCTTTGAGTGACTGAAGGAGCCAGGCTGGGGGAACTGAGTGAGAGGCAGGGTAGCAGTGTAAATATCACAAGGCAGGGAGCCATGCGGGTTCACAGCAAAGCCAAGCAATATGGAGTACTGGCAGAGCCACCCAAGGGCAGGCTGGAAAGGGTTAACAGAGCCAATGGGCCAGCTGGCATCTATGCTGGCACTCAAGGAGAGAAAGAAAAGGAGCTTCGGTGTCAAGACAAGAAGGAGAAACAAAACAAAATACCAGAACTTTAGCCAAATTCCCAAGTTCCCATATGGATAGAGAAAGAAACATCCAACCAACTCTATGTAGCAGCCTCTGGCCAGAAAAGACCTTAAGACTCGGCAAGTCTGTGAACCCACCTGGACAGCTTGTCTCTGTTGGATGGTTTACCAGAGACCCAGACTGTCACTGATTTCCTGTGGCAAGAAAAGGGTGGATTTTCCCCCTTCATTATTCATGCATTCACCCATCCACCCATCTATCCACCCATTCATCCACGTACCCATCCATCAATTTGTGCATTGTAAGTGCAAACATTTATTAAACACCTACATTGAGTTAGACACTATGTATTAGGTAACTGGGATTACAGACAAATCAGAATGACAAAGATGAATAAGACAGCATGGTTTGCCTTCGAGGACAAAATCTGTCAAGACTAGATACTGTGGGCAGCTCCAAAATGAGCTGAAAGAGGAAGTTCATGGGTGAAAAAAACAACCCTAACATTTACTGATCATTTATTATGAGCCAGACAGACACTGTTCTAGGAGGTTTACATGCATTATCTCATTTGATCCTCACGACTGATATACAAGTTTGGCAGTCTTATTAACCCTGTTTTAGAGCTGAGGAAACTAATGCTCAGAGATGAAGGGACTTGCTAAAGGTTGCACAGTTATTCTGTGCCTGGATTCTGAACTGAGCTGATTCAGCACCAAGGAAGAAAATTTGGGTAAGGACATATACAGGGTCTGGGACTTTAGTGTGTCACATAGAGAATCGTCACTGGGAGAAAATGAATGACTAGATGGAAGTGGTTGTGTGGTCAGGGTAGGCAGACGCTGTGGGGAAGCAGGCAGGAACCACCAGAACCCAAATGGCAGAGCAGCATCTCCACGTGAAGGGTCACTCTTAGCTGAGAAGACACCACTACAGACCCACCACCCTATTCTCCGTTTTGGCAGAAAGCATTTTCTATTCCACTTCTGAGAACATGCTTATGAAATACAAATTCTTCTCCTTCTCTGCTTCCTGGATTGCCTCTTGTACCCATATGTGCACTGACAGATGGATGGGCTACTGAGGCAGCTGAATCAGAATAAGAGGAGGGTGCTGGGATTGGAGGATGGGGGGAGATTCCAATGCAATTTACCAAGCAAGTCGTATGTCTGGTGCCTGAAGGCATGGCAAGTTTTTAAAAATCCTGTATACTGTTACCCCTGCAGTCGCTTGGAAGTCGTTGCGGTTGCAGGGGGATGGGTCACCTGTGAATTCCTCCCTACCAGTTCCCCAGCCAAGTTAGCTTCTTCTCTGCATGCTATTTTTCTTGTCTAGAGTCAGTTCACACCTAATATGGAAGGTTTGCTTTTAGTGTATACTTGTTGCTATGGCAGCTTCAGAAGTGGCTGCCGACAGAGCTGGGAGCAGCCGTTCCCTCTTCTCCCCAACTCTTTTGGCACAAGGCTGAACATGCACGGTTTCACGACTGTGCAAGTGTCAGTGGATGGCATGTCTTTTATTTTGGGAAACATCTTTGCAGTGGGTAGAGTGGCAGCTTTTGATGGTCCTTCTGAGCCTTGGCTCTGCTAATTGTAACTCACACAGGTTTCTAGAATCTGTTCCCAACCCCAACCCCTTCTTGTTTTTGAACAAAGGCTGAAAATGGCCCTTACAAATATTTTCAATGATTTAACTGGCTACATAAAAATACAATCTATTGGTTAGTTTTTGAGATGATTTCAAATAAAAGAGTGATATAAATAAGTGGGAAACTTACTTCTAACAAGAGGAACACTTCCCACTAGAGGGGAAAGGAAATGGTACTGTAAAACATGATAAAGCCTTTTGATGTTGGAGTTGGCAGCGTTGGAGATGGTGAGTTGGGGGAGACTGAGACCTACTCAATGTTTGCCCTCAAGGAGTTTTTGATCCCACGAGTTAGAGAGACACTGAACGAATAATTACCAGTGTGGTGAGTGTTATCAAACGGAGGAGTATAGGCCTCCCATTAGGGAGGATAATAGGCATCTTTCCTGGTCTGCGCTGGTCAGGGAAGGCTTCTCTGAGGACAAGTGGCTTAAGAGAAAAGTTCATGGTGTGTGGTTCTTGCAGTTGTTCCCAGGAAAAGAGGACATCATATGAGAAGATCCTGTAGGGAGATACTCCTAGATGATGATCATAACGATGACAAGAAGGACAACACAATGGTAGTGCTGTGCTGACAGTGAGAATGATGGCCTGGTAGTGACAGCTACAACTAAAAAGCATCTTCATTGTTCCTGGAATTATTCTAAATGCTTTCTATACTTTAATTCATTTAACAACCTTATGAAGTATGTGCTATTATTATATCCATTTTGTAAATGAAGAAATGGAGAAGAGAAGTTCAATGACTTCCTAGGATCCAATTGCAAACATTTTAATGACCTGGATGTAGAGTTCATACTAAGTAAAGAATTTGAAATTTATTCTCTGGATTAATTGAAGTCATGAAAATTATTACATAGGAGAAGGAAAAGTGTGCTATAGAGAATCCATGTTAGTTGTAGAACATGATGTGGATTGGAGGGAGTGGAAGGGGAGGCAAAGACACCAGGGAGGAGGTTCACATAAGTGTTCAGGTGAGAGATGAGAATGACTTGGGTTAGGGAGATTGGTGGTGGAGGAGAGGAATGGGTGGATCAGAGGAACTGAAGAAATGGAATCCACAGTCCTTGAGGGATGTCTGGATGGAAAGGGTGCAAGTGGTAAGGGAAGAATTCCAGGTTTTAAGCTTCCTCACCTGACCTGTTAGACCTCAGTCCAAGTCCCTGGAACTGGGTGAAGATTGGGGGCTCCCCATAGGAAAATCAGGGTCAATGCATGCCGGATAGGCAAAGGCAACAAAAATAAAATCCCTCTTCCCAGTACCCTCTCATGTGAGGTCCCAGCCTATTTATATCAAGTTGTAAATCTTTATGCCTAATACTTATTTAGTCAGAGGAGTTTCCTTTCTGTTTTGCCTCAGTGTGTTTTCCCAAACATGCAAACTGTGTCCATTTCACTACCGTGGGGATACCTCATTCATTTCTTCAAACCCTCATTCGTTCAGAAAGACAAGGCCCATCTTTATTCTCTTTGTAGCCTTATAAATCCCTCTTCTTGGAGCCTCTTTGGGCCTTGCAGGCTCTGGGTCATTCAGTAAGACCACCTTACACATCATCACATCTATTTTTTGGTAATGCACTTCTGAAATGGACAGTGAGATCTTTGCCTTCCTGATTCATGGCCTCAAAACTTTCATGGATGTTGCTTCATTTGAAATCCTCACTGATATTGCAAGTCAATTCTGTGAGATCTGAGGGCAGACATCACCTCACCCTCATCCTTTACTACAGACAGAGAAGCAGAGACTGAGAAAATCTAAGTGACCTGCCCAACAGGACATAGCTGGAAAGTATCAGGTACTACCTAGAAATTCCATCTCCTTCGCCTTTCATCTGTAGGCTTTAGTATAATCGACCAGAAACTGGGCAATTATGCCAGGTACTAAGCTCATCAATTATACAGTTACCTTTTGACAATCCTGAAGTAAACATTCTGTATCAGTCCTATTTTACATACTGTAAACTAAAGCTCAGAGAAAGGGAATCATTTGCCTGAGGTCTCCGGCTGCTGAGCCAGGGCTGGAAGGCAGTTTTATCCACTGTCAAGGCCAATCCTATTAGTCACCATGCTATGTTGCCCTTCTACTAAGTATCTAGAAAGTAATTGAAGTTTACAAAAGGAGGAGAAGTTGGTGGGCCAGGAGGCGGCATGAGGAAGAGAAAGGGCAGGTGTGGTGGCTTCTCATCAGAGGTGGGGGTCTCCTGCTGTAGAGGAGGGCAGGTTTCATGTAGACAGAGGACATGTCTTTTCTCTTAAGCTCACATTGCAGGTATCCTTATCTAATAAAGCATCCCCTCTCCTGCGGTTCCATGGCAGCCCCTGCTTCCTGCTGTTTGGCTCAAGGTAATTCTGTCCTTCCTGGAACCCCCCACCTCCAAGTGTGCAGATGGTTGGTCCTGATCTCCTGGAGTCATTCCCTTGATGAGGCCAATATAAATGCATGACGGAGTCCAATTCCAGGCGCTCGTTTCTATGAGAGCTCAGCAGAGCCCATCTACAAAGTCACGGCAAAGGCTCTGACTGATGGGCTGAGGGAGGCATTTGAAGGTCAAACATTTCCAGAAAGACTTCTTACCACAGACGCTGGGCAAGCTCAGGGCCCACTTGAATTATGTTTGGGCAACTAAGTACGGAAGCTACACACTCACCACCAAGTCGTCCTCCATGGGGCAGAATCGGAGAGAACAGACTTCCTATAGAACTTTGGGGTTTCCCTGGAAGGAGCCTGGTGCAAGGGAAAGAGTGTGGGCTTTGGTGTTTTAGGCTCAAATCCCAATTGTGACTCTTAATGTGTCTCTACCATGTTTAAACTCAGCTTCCTCACATGCAAATGAAGACAGCCATACCCTGCTCAAGGGTTTGCTTTGAGAATTAGTTTAAATGA
The DNA here is from genome assembly GCF_045843805.1 of Urocitellus parryii. Classification (NCBI taxonomy): domain Eukaryota; kingdom Metazoa; phylum Chordata; class Mammalia; order Rodentia; family Sciuridae; genus Urocitellus; species Urocitellus parryii. The sequence goes on along the minus strand of NC_135541.1, from coordinate 40,823,389 downwards.
CCTCTATAAAATGCTTATTACAATTCACAGAGCAAATTAGGTTCTCACCTTACAATCTCCTCCTTCCTTCACCCAGGGACATGGGTCTAATAACTGGTCAGGTCTAGCCCTGATCTTTTGTGTTTATGAGATATGTGTTTCTGCAGGGAGAGATTTGAAGAAGTCAGGTTTATTAATCTCCACATAACCTATAGAGTAATTAGAATGTTTATTCTTGGCTCTTTGGGAAGAAGTAACTATAATTACAGGACCAAATTAAATGGTATTATCCTTTATTGTCTCATACCGTTTGTAGGCTTTCTTTGCCAAGTTCCTTTTAGGAATCAAAGAAATTTAATCACATCAACTTTCTCTTTCAGCACCTAAATTTTGGATTTTCCCGAAGACCAAAAGTCCTGAAGGCTGCAGTTTGAAAGTTTATTGGGATCTCCTGAATAGGAGTTTTTGTCTGAAGAGTCCATTTTTGTCAACCCTGGTAGAGGTTGCCAGCTGTCTTCTAAAAATCCTGGCTCCTCTTCTGTAGTGTAGAATTCCCATGGGAAGTGGCTGCCCCACCAAGACTTACAGTTTTCAAGTTGGGATGTGAACAGAGGCTACAGAATACTCTTCTGCCCCAAGGTAGTTAGGAAGAGAGTGTGCCTTCTCCACTATTTTTTTTTTCACTCATCTGCTTGATGGAGACACCAGGGAGATCTTGGAAGCCATGAAGATGGCAGAATGTCAATCAAACTCATCCCCGAATGACTGCATGGAGCCCAGCCCACCACCGCTGCTGATGGGGGAAATCTGGTTGGAATTTACACATGCTGGGTCATTGAGGTTTCTGTTTGTATTTTCAATAGCAGTTTTGCTTTCTTAACTAGTGTACTGCCTGATTTGCATCCCTTCTAGCCCTGTGAGGTGGGAGAGGCAGACATGGAAATTAATGCATTTCAAAATAGTCCAGTAAATGCTGTCATAGAAATAGGGAGAGAGTGCTGAGGGGACAGAGCACCAAGAGTCCAAGAATGACAGCTCAGGAAATCAAGGAAAACTTCATATAGCAAGGGGACCTTGGAGCTGGGCTGTCAGATGTGAATAGGAATTCACTAGCAGGTAACGGACTAGGACAGAGAAGATCATTTCAGGCAAAAAATAAAAATAAAAAATAAAGTAGCATGAACAGATTCATGGAGAGGTGAGCAAGTGAGATGCTTTGAGTTACTGTGAGAAAGTCCCTGTTATGAAGCAGATTACAATCCAGGTGGCAGGTTGAAGAATACACTTCAACAGCAACACAAATGGGCAGGGCTGACAGGGGCCAAGTCCATGGTGTGGAGAACAAAGTGCTCTCTGGGCTCATAGGAGAGAGTGACTAGCAGAAGCCACAGGGTCAAGAAAGGTTCCATGGAGAAGATTTACCTTGCACAACATTGGTGACGTTGTGGAAGAACAGCATTTGTCAATTTATTTTTATTATATTATACATTTTATTTTTATCTCCCTCTCCTTTGGAGGCATTGACTGAGGGAGTGAATGAAAGCAGGAAGGATTCAATTCGGATAGATCTGAGGGTGACTTTGGCAACTCCATTACTGGGATTTGAGCATTAGAGGCAATAGGAACGTCTTCACACAGGAATGTTCTGCCACGGTCAGGAGGTTCATGTGCAGCTCAATTTCATTCCCAAATCCCTTTGTCAGAATTATATTTGAATAATGTCTCTGCCCCAGGGAAATCTTAAGTGCTAGGAATAGGCTTTTAAAGTTTTTGCATCACTTTGTCCCTCATTCAAAGCATACTTAAGAGAATGTCTCCTGTGGATGGAGGGTCTCTGCAGAATGGACAGGGCACAAAAGTCACCTGCAACAAGGACAATTTATACCCCTGTTTCACTCTTGATAACCAACTACTCTACCAAGTCTCAATCTCGTGATCTATATGGTATCTACCATTCTTTATTTCTAAGATCTATATTAGGTTGATAATTACTGAAATGAAAAAGGAAAGCTGCATTGAGAGAGGGACAAGGCTTTGTAGTTCACAGGCTAGATGGCCAGTTCTCAAATCACTGGGACATGACAGTTTTGATGATTCCCATCCATTTTGTGAGTAATAAGGCTCTGGGCACCTGCAGGTAAAAGAACAGGCCCCTAAGCAAGGTGGACAACCCTGGCCTCTCTCCAGCCACATGGACTATCACTCTCTACTCAGCGCACACCTGCACTCCCTGGTCCTCAGGTATGTACTGCTCCCTTATGTGCTTTATGCCCTCTACTTGTTCTGTGCTTTGGAGAGATGTCTCCTAGTCCTGGGTGATGCAGTTACTGTCTCCTCTGCATGGCTTTTCCAGAACTTCCCAATCAGATTTTTATCCATTCTTCTTTTGTGAAAAGCACTCCATTAAGAGTAGAGAGGAGGGCTGGGGATATGGCTCAAGTGGTAGCGCGCTTGCCTGGCATGCGTGCGGCCCGGGTTCGATCCTCAGCACCACATACAAACAAAGATGTTGTGTCGGCCGATAACTAAAAAATAAATATTAAAAATTCTCTCTCTCTCCCTCTCTCTCTCTCACTCTCTCTAAAAAAAAAAAAAATCTTTAAAAAAAAAAAAAGAGTAGAGAGGAAAGAAGCTTGCATTGAATAACCTGTGTTTTGCTTTTATTTTTAAATTAAAAAACCAATTTAATTGTGATAAAATATACATAATATAAATCATCTTAATCACCTTCAAGAGTGTGGTTCAGTAGTGTTATTGTCATTATTGTGCAACCAATCTCCAGAACTTCTGCACCTTGCAAAACTCAAATTCTGTGACCATAAGCAATAACTCCATTCCCCTTTCCCCACAGCTCTTAGCAACCTTCATTCTACTGTGTCTCTGTGAATTTGATAACTCTAGGTACCACATAAAAATGGAATGATACAGTGTTTACAGTTTTGTGACTGGCTTATTTCACATATCACAATGTCCTCAGTTTTCATCTATGTTGTAGAATATGTCAGAATTTCTTTCCCTTTTAAGACTAAATACATGTTCAATTATAGTATAGAGCACATTTTGTTTATCTACTCATCCATTGATGGACATTTGAGTTGCATCTGCCTTTGGCCATTATGAATAATATTACTAGGAACATAAACATACAAATATTTCTTTGGGACTCTGCTTTCAAATCTTTGGGATATATACCCAGAAGTGGCATTACTGAATCATATGGTAATTCTTTCTTAAAAAACTTTTTCAAGGAACTACCCTACTGTTTTCCATAGTTTGACTACACCATTTCATATTTCTGCCAACAGTATACAGTGCTTTTATTTTTTACTTGTTGTCCAAAATTTTATTATTTTCTTTTCTGTCATTGTTGTTCTTGCTGTTGTTATTATTATATAAAGTAACAGCTATCCTAATGAGTGTGAGATATATAATAGCTTTGATTTGCATTTCTCTCAAAGTTAGTGATGTTGGACATATTCTCTTGTGCTTGTTGGTCATTTATATATCTTCTTTGCAGAAATACATTTTCAGGGTTGGGGTTATGGCTCAGTGGTAGAGCACTCACCTAGCATGTGCAAGGCCCTGGGTTCGATCCTCAGCACCACATAAAAATAAATAAAATAAAGATATTGTGTCCAACTACAAAAACATAAATATTAAAAAAAGAAATACATTTTCAAGTTCTTTGCCTATGTTTAAATTGTATTATTTTATTGTTGAGTTGCAAGGTTTTTTTGTTGTTATTCTTTTTTAAAATATTTTTTTAGTTGTTGATAGTCCTTTATTTTATTTATTTATATGTGGTGCTAAGAATCGAGCACAGAGCCTCACACATGCCAGGAAAGTGCACTACCGCTGAGCCCCAGCCCCAACCCCTTGTTGTTGTTTTTAATGTCAAGTTCTTATATTCTGGATAGTAACCCTAATAAGATATCAATTTATAAGCATTTTCTTTCAAAAAATGGCCTTTTCATTCTGCTGATTGTGTTCTTTGGTGTATAGAAGTTTTACGTTTGATGTGTTACAATATACCTATTATTGCCTCCATTTTGGGGGTCATAGCTAATAAATCATTGCCAACTTCAATATCATGAAGCACTTCCTTGTGTTTTCTTCTAAAAGATTTATAGTTTTTGGTCTTATATTTACATTTTTTATCCATTTTGAATTTATTTTTATATGGAGTGTTGGGGAAGGGCCCAACTTCATTCTATTGTGTAAATCTATCTAGTTTTCCCATCATTATTTGTTGAAAAGATGACTTTCTCCATATTAAGTGATCTTGGTGCCTTTGTGGAAAATCATTTGATCACATATGTGAGGGTTTATATCTGGTCTTTTAATTCTATTCCATTGGTCTGTATGTCTCTCTTTACCAATAATCTATTGTTTTAATTAGCGTTAGTTTTGTGATCAGGATGTATGAGACCTCCAACTTTTTTATTCTTAAAGATTGTTTTAGTTATTCAGAGCCTCGTAAGTATTACATATGAGTTTTGGATGTATTTTTCTATTTATGCAAAAATTACTCTTATGATTTTGATAAGGATTAAATCTGCATCAAGTCGTACTGACACCCTACCAATATCAAGTCTCCCAATCCATGAACATGGGATATTTTTCCATTTATTTGAGTCTTGGGGAAGCATCCCTTTTTAACCAGCAACCAGGGGTTTTGTGTATATTATTTCAGTTCTCATTCACCCCAAGGCCCTCTTCAGTGACTATTTAGAAATAAGTGCCAGGAAAAATTTTATGAGTACCTGAAATATTCCTTCCTCCTTTTTCTTCTACACAAAGAAATCACTTAACTGCTTAACTCTTTTTGTATTTGTTTGTTGGAAACATATAGGTTAATTTTAATAATTATATATGATATGTTATAATTTCATAATTAGAAAGCTTATTTATATTCATACATTCCCTCAGGCTGGAAATCTCTACTGTTATTTAAAGTTTCTCCAGCCTTTACTTTATCGTATGCATTGTTATAAACTGACTTTAATCTATTGTGAATTGAAGTGTGGCTCTAAAGGAATACTTTTAGAATGAAAGATAAATACAATTATTGCCAAATTTATAGGTGAGGAAAGTAAAGTTTAGAATAGATTGGTAATATCAACAGATCATATAGCTCATAAGTGGCAGAGTTAGGATTCAAATAGGGTTTTCTCTGATTGCAATGTCTAAGCTTTTCACTCAGACATACCAATATTAGTCTAGCTCAGAATTTGGTTGGAAGTGAGGAATTGTATGGGCATATATGGCCATAAATAGCTCCCACACTTGCCAGAAATAATAAATGGTACAATTGGAAGGGTAGGGAATAGAAAGTAGGGGCGGTTATAAGACTTCTTGAAATAGATGAGATGTCAAGTTGAATGATCCAAATGTATTATGTGTGAACACATGAAGCAAGAATTTTTTTTAAAAGAGGGCTCTAGGGAATTGTCCCATTTCTGGATTAAAAGATACCAAGCATTGTGTACTGGGCTCTTGCTTACGTATTCATCTACTCCTTAGGAGATTGCTTTACTCCAAAGGCAAAAGCGAACCAACAGGATGGAGTACAGTAAAAGTGTAGGCTGAAGCTTGAGTCTTCACGCCATCACATGCTAGTTGGGTACCCTTAGGCAAATTCACCAATTCTCTGCTTCTTCTCCTACCCATGGATTTATAGGCTTCTTGTCAGGAATAGATTATATATTATAAAATTGCTAGACAAGATCCTAGCATACATGTTTGCCCAAGATATATAAACCCTGGTAAATACTCAACAGCCTTGTTAAGGGTAGGAATTACTATCTTTACTTTGTGGATGGGGGAAATGAGGCTCAGCAAAGATACAGGAATTTACTGTATATTCCATAGTCAATATGTTAGATTCTGGGTGAAAGTGTCCATGTGAACAGCCAGCTGACAGGGGCTCCAGTCCAACTCATGGAACTGCCGCTTCCTGGCAGCAGAAGGAGGAGTGGAGGAGCCCACCCATTTCCTCCAGCTGTCTTCCACCTTGCTGAGCCATGTGTGGAATCCTTCCCCACCCTCTTCCCCCACAGAGGAGACTCCTTGAGCTCCACCACCCTGTAGGGAGAGTCAAACAGCTGCTAAGAAAATAGGATGCCAGGCCGTATTTGTTCAGGTGGATACAATAGCATCACTAGTGTGGAGCTCAAATATTGAATCATAATTCTTCAGGCATCTTTGTATTTAAATCATAGCCCTGTCAAGCTCTCATTTGATATGCACTAATTAAAGCTTCTTGTGAATTGTACCCGATTCTCTTCTCTGAGCTGTGTGTATGTGTGCATGTGTGTGTAGACATAGAGAGATTCCTATAAATCTGAGTGATCAAAAATAAGAATCCGTCAGTGTCACATTCAGTACTTGGCTCTCTGTGGCTGATGGGTGCCTCTTGGATGAGAGGGGTGGGTACAACTTATTAGACAAGTATGAATCATTTTTGAGGAAATAACCTACAACAAGTGAAGCTAATATATATATATTTTTATTATCCCTCAAAGCTGGAATCTCAAACTGAGTGGAAGAGATGAAGCCAAACTCAATGTGGAATTGCATGTTCTACTCCTGATGATTCGGATCCTCTCCTTTTCTCTCTCATTCTAAGTGGTGGGGGAATTACTAGCAAGAAGTGGAATGTTTATAGATTCTATTGTAAGCAGAATTTATTGATATCTGCTTGTGTAACATGGGGAAAATTGCCAGTGTTTTTGATTAGGGGAATTACTAAAAGTGAATGGGCTTTAGGCCCTGGTTATAATTATTCCTATGGTTGGACTACAATGCAGTGTCAATGAAAGGGGAATCAGACCATGTTCAAGATTACTGCCCTAAGTGGAAAATGGAATTGGTGAAAGTTTGACCAAATGGAGGAGAGTACCTGCCAGTGGAGAGGAATGAAAACATTAAATTAAGATACTTATCTAATGTTTGGGGAGGGGACAGAGAGAGAAAGTTCATTTTATAGTCAGACCAATCTGGGGTTGAGTCTGAGTTCTATAGTTCTCTCTTGTGTGATCTTGGGCAAACATCTCTGGCACTCCGTTTCCTTATTTATTTCATGGTGAATACATTATCTTTAAAGCATTCTTGTGAATATTACATTTCATGAGAACATTATATATTTTATATATAAAATACGTATTGACTTAATTCTGACATTCTCTCTTCCTCTATCACTTTCTCCTTCCCATTTTGAAACATTCTACTTTTTGCCTCCATTATGAAACTAGTTTGAATCTTTATGAGTTATGCCACATGGTATATAATGCTTTAGAGCTATCTATGTTTCAATTAAAATCTTCTAAGGCTGTGAAAACCACAACAAAGAAAATATAGATGACAATAGGCTTATCAATTATGAGAGACACAGCTAATTCATTATGCTTCTCCTTTTCTAGACTCAAAATAGAATGGCCCCTGGGAAGTAGCTACCAAGTCAGATAGCTATTATATTTTCCAACATGCTATGAATTTAGGGGGCACCACTGTGACTATTTCTCACCAATGAAGTGTGAGCAAAAGAGGTGTGTATCACAGTAAGATAATAAACAGATGTGGTTTATCTACCTCCTCATTCTTATTCTAATGGCTCAATGTAAACAAATTTGGTATCCTTGGAAGCCATGTTTTGAACTTATGTTCCCAACTCATCACTTGGAGGAATACTGATCAGGAAAACCAATTTTGAACTTGGATGAGAAATAAACTTCCATCATATCTGAACCATATACAATTTAGATTTCTTTGTTATAGCAGCTACTATTATTCTAACTAACACAGCAAGATAGTACAAAATGATAGATTATATCTAGTTCTGGAAGTTAGGTGGTGAAAACCAACACATCACAGACAGGATCTAATTATCAAGCTGTCATGAATTGATTGGAGGTTTGACTAGATGGTTTCTAAGGTCTCTTAGTGCCCTAAGCTAATGATGCCAATATCTAACATTTAATAAATGTTTGCTATGTTCCAGAAACTGTATAAGCCCAATGTTCTTTGGACCTTGAAACAATAGTGTACAGTGTACCAATTCAAATGTAAGAAGGCTGCTGGCTGTTGGTGAGTATAAGATACATGTAAGATTGGGCAATATACAAGGAGTCAATTTGCATCCAAATTTGTCAGACTCTGGAAACTGTGTTCCTTACAACTGGACAACACTCTCTCCCTCAGCCTTCAAGTACATGATTTTGTACACACACTATGGGTATCAAACCTTTCTTATAGAGTCACTCAAATTTTTCTATTAGAAAATTTTTTGAAAAACTAGTAAATAGCTCAATTTTTATTGAAGCAGTAGTTTGTTTCTGACTCTTTAAGAAGGGAAAGTGAGAAGGAATGCAAAACAAAATTAACAGAGCCTCCACAGTGTACCATGCTCATTCACAGGTTATCCCATCCAGGTCTTCAAAGATTAGTGGTATTACCAATTTACAGACAAGGGAGATTAAAATAAGAGCTATCCAAAAGTTTGTACATATAGTCATGTATTCCTTTAATAGGTATTTATTGACCTGCTACTATGTTGTCAGGGACTATGTGGTTACAGGAAATTCCAGAGTACACAGGACAAACATGAGCCCTGGTATGTTAAAACTTATGGTCCAGTAGCTATATCAGGGGTAGCAAGCAACTTGTCAGGAAGGTTGATTCAACAAAATTTGGGTGTCTACTTAACAAGGGAATTGTAAAGGAAGCTCTGGCATTGGGTAGCCATTGTCATGATTTTTGGGGTCCTCTTCTGTATTGAGAGTTAAGATGTACAATACCTAATTGGTTATAGGCTAGTTGGTTGATTGTCAGAAATGATCAGGGGAGAGAGAGAACAAATGACAGAGAAAAGAAGCTAGCTAAAGAAAGGACTTTTTTCTAGCTGAATCTGATTTGTAGTAACTGTTCAATAAATGTAAGCTATCATCAATTATTATTAAAACCATTTCTGCATCCTATAAATAACTTCAATTTTTTTGTCCACTGAGCAGCACTGTTTATAGTTACAAATAAGTGAAGAGAATCGTTATTTATTAACTGTCTCCTGTTTTCCATGTTATTTTATTCTGTATGCCATATTACATAGTTTGTCATGTAACTCATACAATAATTTTACAAGGTAGCATATCAGTAAGGATAGGTTAGGCTATTATTCAGCAACAAGCACTCCCAAGTCTAGACAGCTTAAAGCAACAAAGGTTCATTTCTTGTTCATATTGCATATCCATCATAGGTTGGCTGCTGATTCTACCTCAGCATTATCTTTGTTTTCACTCTGGGAATCAGAGTGACATGGAAACCATTAAGAATATTGAGGTTGTCATGGCAGAGAGGTGGGTGAGAAAATGGCAAGAACACACTTGATCCCAGAGTTAAGCTAAGCTTTTATATATATATATATCAATGGACAAGGCAAAGCAGATGTTCTTGCTTGAGTTTAGTTGGGATGAGGTTGTGTGATCTTAACATGTGCCAAGAATGACAGACTAAAAATTTATTAACAATTCTAATGACCGCTTTAGAAAGCTACTATTTATTATACTCATTTGCAGATGAGTAAACTGAGGGCTCTTTGTGGGAGTTCTAAGTGACATGTTGGCAATCAGACCACAAAGAAGTAGATTTGAATCTCATCTACCTAACTCCAAAACCTTGTTTCCAAATTCTGCACCTGTTCTCTATATGTCACCTTATTGTCTTCTCACAGACCTCCCCTCAGGTACCACCTCTCTCTCTATATATATATTTTTTTTACTTTTACCTTCTAATGGCTCCTTCATGCCATTAATATATGTCAGAGCCCCCCTCCCCAGCTCCGTCTCTTTTCCTGTTCTTGAAATGATGTGTTCTAGAGGACTGAAATTTAGGTTTCTATTCTCATTCTACCCATTTTATCTGGGGAGTCTTATCTTTCTCACCTCTTTAATTACCTCTGCAGATTGATGACTTCTACAATGACAGTTTAAGTCCATCTGTACTACAGGCACATGGACCTAATAGCCTTTTAGAAATCATTGCTGGGATATTTCCTAGGGATCATAAACTGACTATCTGGGGGAAAGTTATGAGTCCATGAAAGATTTGGTCAATTTTGTCTGGGGATGTCTGTGGAATTGAACTTTTCTTCAAATTGATCTGAAACATCTTTTGGGTTACTGTTAGAGTCAGACTAGCATTTTTTTTTCTGTTTTTGTTTTCTTTGAGGAGGGATTTTTTTCTTTGCAAGTTCCTTGACTCCCACCCCCCACCGCACTTCTCTGGGGGAATTAAAGTAATTTTTCTGATTGGCAAATTTGGGAACAGTAGCTAGGCATGTCTAATTTAGATTCCTCCTCCTTCTCTCTCTTGGGAGAGGGTCTGTCTACAGAGAGCATTAGTTTCCCTCTGCTCACTCATACCTTAGGATTTCCCTAGGTGGTCATCCAGGTAAGGCAGCTTGGCAGTGCCTTGGACTTGGGGGGGGGCATGTCTACCAAGTTCTGGAATTAAATATCTGCAAGCCACTTGGCTGAGAGACCTAAGGCTATGTCCCCTAACTTGGCCTCTAGCATCAATACAGTGGCTATTTTGGTCATTGTCTTTACTATTTCTTATTTTTCAACTTGTTTGAAACCTAGTAGAAGTTTGATTATTTAATGGAGTTCATAGAATACAGTTTAAAGATATAAGACTTGAGATTCAACACCTACTTTGTTATATTATTTAGTTTCACAAATTTGGCCAAACTTTGTTTCTGATGTGAGATTACAAATACACATACATGTCTATCCTATTTTTCTTGTAAGTCCAAGAAATATATAAAGTGCTGTACGCCTTGCCAATTGTTTAATTAATTACTACACTTACATTATTGTTTATGTAGCCATACTTACTGGACACCTCTGTCCCATGTTTGGGGACTAGAAATATAGGAAACAGTCCCTGCCCTTGGGGTCTTGCCAGAGAAGCAAAGGGATAATGTCAATACTGTGCCATCACACATAAGGAAATAGAGCTGGGGGTGGGCTGGAGTGGGGCAAGGGTTGGGTCTCAAGAAAATCTAGGGAAGATGATGTCTGAGCTAATTTTTGAATGATGAGAGGGAGTTGGAGGGGGAAAATGAAGAAGGAACAATACCTAAGGATTGGAAAAGAGCTCATATAAATGTGCAGGGCATGAGAAAGGAGGAGGGGTTGGTTTGACTGGACTGAGCGTACTGGCTGGAGAATGGCCAGAAATGGAATTCAGGAGGGAAACATTAGTGACCCACAAAGGTCCATCACATTAGGCTTTAGATTAGACAGTAAGGATGAAAGGAGAGTGATAACAGAGATGCAAAGCATCTTGACTACTCCGTGGCCATGAGGAGGTGATACTGGTGGGAGGATCCACCTGAAGTCCACCCCTATGCTTGGAAGGCAGACAGACATACAGAGGGGCCAGGAACCCCCTCTAGGCAGGCCAGCTCAATCTCCTTCCTATTCTCTCCCCACACTGGTGCCTTAGGCTGGAGTGTCACGTTTTTTAAAGGGCCATGGAGGTGAGGAAGGTGGCTTTGCACCACCTTTTGTAGAGAAATGAGAGCCAGCGGTGATAGGTGACCTGCCTGTGGTTTCAGAGAATGCAAAACCAAAGGCTTTCCTGGGTGGTTGGTGTATCTTCCTGCTGTATTTAGGGAGTACTGTGTGAATGCTGGACCAAGACTTCCTGGGCTCACTTCCCAGCTTCCTGATGTACAAAACAAAGGTGACTGGCATATCACTCAAGTGTCTGAGCTTTTATGTACTTACCTGCAAATGGGTTTAATAACAGACCCATCTGCATAGGGTTATTGTGATGGTTAAATATATATGTGTGTGTGTGTGTGTGTGTGTGTGTGTGTGTGTGTATATATATATATATATATATATATATATATATATATATATATATTTGTAATAAGTTTATTGTGAGTTAAATGAGTGTGTGTGTGTGTGTGTGTGTGTGTGTGTATAATTTTACAGAAGGCCCAAGCCCTTAGTGAGAGCTATTTAAGCCCTGCACATTTACATGATCATTACTTTATTACAAATACTCTGCAACTTGTGGTGTGGCTATGTCCTGATAAACTTGATTTCATCAGCTGAAAATGTATGAAGTTGAATATTCACTGAATCCTCCTAACCTACAGAATACCACGGCTTAGTCACATAGTGTCCTGTAGAGCATTAGTTTTTCCTTGTGACCAGGAAATTGTGGCTGATTATGGTTGCCCAGCATTGCATGAGAGAGTATCGTACCATATGTCACCAGCCTGGAAGAAAATCCAAATTTCAAAATTTGAAGTATGGTTTCTGCTGAATGTGTAAAAATCCTGACTTGATCCATTTCAAGATGGGGACTGTTCGTATTTCAGTTAGGCTGGCCTTGCCTCTAATAGCTAGACCATTCTTTGTGAGGACAAAGCTGTGCCTTGTATGCTGTTTGTGCTTTGGATAGAGAATTAGAAATCTTAACTGGGGTTTGGAAGAGTCCCTTAAAGTCGTGAATCTCAGTGGTGGCACATGTCTGTAATCTCAGCAGCTTGGGAGGCTGAGGCAATAAGGTTAAAAGTTTTGAGACCAACCTGGGCAACTAAGCAAGACCCTGTTTCAAAATAAAAAGTTTGGGAAGGTAGCTCAGTGGTAGAGCAATCTTGAGCTCCGTTCCCAGTACCAGGGAGTAAAGGGAGATGTGGCTCTTCTTGACCCCTCTCTAACATACTGGCAGGGAGTCTGGCCAATTATTCCACCCACACTGACTGGTCATCTCCCTGTGCCAGGTCTGCATCTCTTTAGGAATGTGCACAGCTAAGTGAGAACCACCTGGTCTGTAAGCTGCAGGAGCTTAGTGGCTACGGGGGTGGTGGTGGTGGTGGTATAAGATTTGGAGGCAAATAGCTATAGCTTAAAGTATGAAGGGATCAACGCATACTTGTAGGGCAGGGGGTGTCTAGAGAGGAAGAGGTTAAATATAGCTTAGCCAGTATGAGAGCCTATTGGAGTTAATAGCTGAGCCTTGAATGAGGAGAGTGATATCGACAAGAAGAAAGGCAAAAGAAAGAGGTAGAATATCCCCAACTTCCAAGCATCTTTTGGAGAATTCTAAGTAAGGAATTTTACATGAAATTCTGCTCTTTCTCCCTGACCCACCAAATCACCTATGGGTCATACACTGTTCTACCTCTGGATCCCACATCTCTGTGCTAGTTGGTTTAAAGTGAAGGATTGAACCCAGACCACTTTGGGTTTGAAATCCCAATACCCATAACATAGGACATTGATGCCTTTTCATCTAGAGGGCCAGAGTCTGAGGGCATCTTCCTTTCCATCAATCACCCCAACTTCTACCAACCCACAATCATTGCAAACATCCCTAGACCTGTAAAGGTATCAAGAATGAAGTTCTGTCAATGCTACCAGTGCTGAAGTGTTTGAGGGCTGGGCTCCTTATCTAACTACCAAATCTTCTTCTTCATCAAGTGACCAGTCCTCCCTCCAGTACTTCGTGTTCTCCCTGAGTCCAGTTTTTCAGAGAATCCTTATCTGTAGCCTATAGAATTGACAGGAGCTTCAGAGGCCACCTCGTCTAATGCCCAGCCTTTATAAAGAATGAGTCCAGAGAGGATAAATGCCTCATCTGAGGTCACACAGTGGTTTAGTGGCAGAGCTGGAATTAGAACACTCTTTTAGTTTGTGGCATTGGGAACTAGGAAGCCCTCAGTTAGACCTGGAAAATGTCTGGAAGGTAGGTTTAAAAGGATTTTCTTTTCCTCTCTTTCACTGTCTGAAGTCCTGAAACAGATTGGACTGAACAACTGAGCAGTGGGGAGGCGAAGGGAACAGAATGGGTCCTGGGTGCCCCCGGCGTGTCTGTTGTCTGCCACCACTCGTCACTGCCTGTGAGGTGACAGACACAGCTGCTCCTTTGTGGGGTGTACGGACTCCTCCTGGGGTATGAAGAGACCCGCTCTGGCAACACCGGGACAGGAGAGCCAGTGACCCGTGCTACCCCAAGTTACCCGTGTGTGGGGGTGCACACGTGTGGGGAGGTGGTATAGCAAGACCCCTATAAAGACAACACACATTTAAAATCTGAATCAGCGAGTCTTCGTCTTCCCTGGCACCAACTGAGCACCATGCTGCAAGCTGGGAGTCCTGAGGTCGTCATGTGCCAGGGACCCAGGCAGAATCTGTGACTTCACAGAAGCCGAGTTTCAGATGAGCTTTGACACGTCACGTGCTTTAACCTCTTTGAGCTTTACATCCTAAACTGTAACCTCATGGATGTCCCTTCAACTCTGCAGTTCAGCGGTTCCAACTGTAAGGTTAGATGGCTAATGTCTCTTTTGTAGGGTTGTTTAAAGAATAAACTAAGAAATTAAAGATCTTTCCACGTGGAATATGTTTTAGAGGTATTTTGTTTGTGCAGCAATTTGTTTAATTGAATTTTAATGCCTTTGGGAGTAAGGTGGGGGAGTGGGCAACTGTAGTTGATTCCTGCCTGTCCTCAACACATAACATGAATAATAGCCTTTACTTAGCACCTGCTGTGCCCTTGTGCAAATTACCAAAAAAAGTAGCCCTTTGGGCCAGTCGCAGTCTCAGGTGCAGGGCTTGGCAAGACAAAGTGGTTTTTGGGGCAGAAAAGGTGTTCCCACCTATAGGCAGACACAGCCCCTGGGTATACATGGCTGCACAGTTTGGTGAACAGAGAGCCTGCTGGGCACTGTGGATGGTACACAAGCTACTAGGTCATCTGCAGAAGCCCTGTCCAAACACACTGCTTTCCTCTTAGCATTTGCCTGTTTCACTCCTTGAGCTTACTAGAGTGACCCTAAAAGACAATTGAGACTGTAACCTGAACTTAGATTTTAAGTTCTCTTAGACAATGAGCCTGGAACCTTTGACACACAGTAGGCTCTGAATGAATACATGCGTGGAGAAGGAGGAAGGCAGGCATAAATGAGATTACCTGTGTAACAATGCCCAGTGCATCATTCAATGAATGATTATTGCACGAATGAATGAGGCCACAGGTTAGTTGTGAAAATAAGACATAAATCCCCCGGTGAAGTGTTTAATAACAATAAAACTTTCGAATTAGAGTTCAATACAACAACTCAAGAGATGGTGCAAGTCAGCATATGAGTGTCAAATTAATTGCTGGGCCATAATTTTTATAGGGGTTCAGAAAGGTGGAGGAGATCAATTTGTGGACTTGGTGGCAGAAAGCCTGGATGGGTTCTTGATTGTGCACTTACACACCACCGTCATTCATTCATCAAATGTTTCCCAAGCCCATATTAGTGCCAGCTGGCCTGCTGGACCCTGGGGATGCTGAGATGAACGATGCAAAGCCCACAGCCTCAGGGAACTCACTGGTTGGTAGGGAGTGATAGGCAAACAGACAACAAAAATATGCTGCTAAAATAACCTATAGTGGGGACATGGGGAGGGCTCAGTGGGCTAATAATGCTCACAGTAGTTGTATCATGCATTGCAGCATTGTAACAAATGCTTCTGTTTTCTATCTGAATCATTTCTGAATCAATCTCCACAATGCAACATCTATTAATTCTCTAAAGGGCCCACCTTTTCTTCTCCCAGTTTCCTCCCATTATATGTGCCCTGCTTTCTTAATCTACCAGCAGTCTTCAAGGACAGTGCACTGGCTGGGGAGAGGATGGATGGACAAGAAGCCTGGAATCAGGAACTTGCAGTTGCAAAGGCCCAGACTGTCTTCAGACTCCACGGAGCTGCCATGGGGCCTCCTGAAGAAGCCATTCTCACTGCAGTCACTCCTATCACCCTGGCAACCAAGCGGCCATAGACTCTCAGGCAACAACAATGCCACAGGTAATGGGGAGTGTTCTCTTCAACTTCCACTAAAGAAGGTGACATGCGCATCTTCTTGGGAAAGTAGCACATGACTCTCAGTCCTTGCTTTCCCTCAGAGAAGGGCTGAGCTAACGATGGCCTCGGGTCCTAGACCCCAGAGCTGAACTCTTTGGCCACAGGCCTTTCAGAAGCAGCCATGTGGCAGGGGGAAGTCCAAAGGCATGGACACAGGAGAGCCGGGATGGAGCCTGGCCTTCTCCCCTTGGAACGAGGCAGTTTGGACATAGTAGTTGAATCTTCTTGAGTCTCAGTTTCTGTATCTGCAAAGCAGGCAACATAAATCTTATTGGCTTTTTATGAGAATTAAATGAAAGTGGAATAGGCGTTTGATGAATAGTAGTCAAATAAACAATGAAGACCCAGACACAGTTTCCAAGGTCAGTTGGCAAGTCATCAACCAAAACAGAAGTGAGAACCACCACGGTCCTCTGACACCCAGTGTGCACAATTCATATTGACCTAATGGCATTGATCCAGCATTTGTAGGCACCATCTGAACCTCCTGTGGAGTCCGTACCGGGTGTATTTGCCTCCTCTGTGACAAGTGAGTGTGAGCACTGGCAGGAGAATCATACACAAAAGGAAGTACTTGCTAGGGCCTGCACTCACTGGTCAGGGAGGAGGCCCTGACCCAGGGCAGACTCTGCATTGGGTTCAGACAGTAGTCGGACTGGCAGGTCCTTGCCATCAGGCCAGTGAACTGGATGGCCATTGTTTTCTAGCACAGTGGGTGGTGCCGCATTCTCAGGAATGACACTGAGTATTATAAAGAGTATTTATCTTGCTAGGCTGGGCTTTGGTTACAGAGCAGGCTCAGAAAATATGTGAAATATAGCCATCACCCAGGTCCAGGTCTGGCCTCTATCTGTAATCAATGCCAGCCTTCTTTTTTTTTTCCTATTGATCCCTGATAGGGACTTAGAATCCTTTCATTCCCTATCAATCAACTGAAGTAGTCACTCACTTAGTAAATATTAACTGTCATAAATTGTCCTCAGACTATTATTCCAGGCAACATCAGATGTCTAAGCCTTCCTGTGCTCCATGTTGGGAATCAATGTGGGATTACGGAAAGGGTAAAGGTGTCAAGGTTAGGGGAGCCAGGGTCTGTATTTCAACTGTCACTTGGAAGCCAGGGTCTGTATTTTAACTCTGTCAATTGTGTTTCCTAGTTCTTATCTGATAAATGACCTCCTACCTTAGGGAACCACTTCTCTGCTCCATGAAGTCTGGTCATAGGATCAGGTACGTGGCAGGCACAGCTGATCATTGTCCACCTTTACACCTGACCAAAGAAGACATTAGCATGTGACCCAATCCAGGATAAGCAGAACTTTAAGTATTTTTCCATATATTTGAAACTTGGAAACGACTTCTTTCTTGAGATGATACAAGCCTAGAACTCTCTGTGACCATGTCCCCACCCACCTACTATAGGAAACAAGCTTTCTGCAGTGAAGTGAATGAAGGGAGGGAAAGAAATAGATGAATGCAGAGGAGAGAGGGAAAGACAGGGAGAGGGAGAGGGATATTGCAGACACGATGACATCATTGGAATCAACAGAGATCCAGGCTGGTTTTAGCCTGCACTGCCAAGTGACACAGGCCCATAAATTCCCTTTGCTGTAAGCTGGGGTGCTGACCTCTTCTAGTGGGGAGGTGGGTAGGGTCTGGGGCAGGGCTGGAGTTAAGAATGATCTTATTCTTATAGACAGCAAGGGGGAAAAGCAAACAAGCTGCTGAAGAATAATCCTAGCTATGCCTGTAATCACAATTACATTGTCTTTGTACTGGCAAACATTTAAAGGAGACTGACTGTGTATCTGGTCACATGTTTCCCTGTGAGTGTGACTGGGAAGTGAGTTCAGGGTGGTTCCAGCTCTTCTATGGTTCATAAGTCCCCCCAGGGCTCAGGATTCCCCCCCCAGCATTTCCTCTAGCCATTAACTATAATATTCACAATTTTATTTTTGCAGGGTGATTTGTGCTTTGCAAAGCACGTTCATCGGCATTATCTTGCTTGATTCTCAGGGAATCGGAGATGAAGCCAGGGTTGGGATTACTATTACTGCTCATCAGATTGAGAAAGAGGCTCAGGCCCTAGAATCTTATAACCCAAAAAGAAAGTCTGGATAGAGGTTGTGTGGTGATCTCACAGATAAGAGATGATATGAAGGATGGAAGGATCCCTGATTTGGAGACAGATGGCCCAGGATTGAGTCCTAACCCTTTTACTTACCATCTGACTTTTATCAAATCAATCAGTCCTCCTGAGTCTTAATTCCATAATCTGTCAGATGGGGGACTAGGGATAACATTTTTTCTTCAATGATTCTTGGGACAATCCAAGAAGATGATATAGAATGAGGCTTTTGTGAGTTGCAAGGGGCTGCCAACCCATTTGGAGCTGATTTTCTTCTCTCTCTCTCTCTCTCTCTCTCTCTCTCTCTCTCTCTCTCTCTCTCTCTCTGACAACAGTGGTATGCTGAGTCTAGCAAACTTGTCTTTCCAGCTCCACATTCAGTGACATCATGTTGGTAAGTTGAAATCAGCCATGATGAGAATATACACCAAGGAATTTGGCAAATGTCTAGAATAAGTTCTTCCTTTTCCCCCTGGAGAATCAGTTGCTAACCTATATACCCAGGGTGCTGGGGATGGAAGGACAGGAGAAGAACAGGATAATATTTAAGGTGCACTCTACATGTTGAACATCCTCATGTCATCTGCTTTAGTCCTCAAAATATCAAGGAGTAGATACTGATCCTGTTTTTACAGATGAGGTCATTAAAATACAGAGAGTTATAACTTGCTCAAGAACACACAGGAAATGAAATAGCAGAGATTTAAAGTCAGGTCTCACATTTTCTCTGATTCCCATGCAGTATCCCACAGATGCATCCATTAGCATCTATTGTTTCCCTGATTTTGAACTCAGCAGTTGTAACACATAACTCAGTTTCTAGGACCAAATGACATTTAAGATCCCTTTGCAGACTTCAATATCTCTACTTTGGGACTTGGAAAAAGATGAAAAGGAATGTAACACATTGCACTGGGCACAACTGGACTATCATGGAGATCCACAGTTCTGGGTCTCAATTGGATTAACACCTCCAGGTACTAAAAAGTAGCACCATCAGAACTGGGGCCATTTAAAGCATTCAGGCATGCAGATGATGAAAGTCAAGTCCCAACTCTGCTACTTTACTTATTTAGTGTTCAGCCCATCTGTAAAAAGGGTACAATATCTAATTATGCCTTTCCCCCTCATTGCATTCCTATGGCATCAATGGGAGAAGGATCCGGAAGACCTCTGGAATCTGCTGCACTGCACAGCTGTAAGAAGATGAGCATGTGGTTCAGCTAACAACCTTTCCTCCTGTTGCTAAGAGAGAAAGACCATTTGCTTCCCTTTCCTGTCATCTCTGGCTCTACACACACCCCACCAGCCCTTTTTCCTTTCTATTTTTATAACTCAAGAGCTTCATATGATGATGTCCTGTATGCTTCAAACTAGATGAAGGTGGCAGACGGGGGAAAAAAAAAGTCTAAAGGACCTAAACAAAATGAAAATCTGTTTCCTGCTGGAGAAGATGACAGATGGGTTCAGGGGCCAACGTTACAAATGCAAGCATTCTCAGACGCTGAGAGAGGCTCTGCCTGGAACCCGTGGGTTTCCCTGCCTGGCCCAGGACAGGACAGTTCCAGGATGGAGCTGTTGCTAGATGGGGATGAAGGGATTGTAGAAGTACTTCAGAGATTCCTGGGGACCTGCAGATGGTGATGATGAAATTAACAATCAGTTAGTACCCTGGGTGTCTTCCTGGTCTGATTTCCCCATCACAAATAATTTTTATGAGAAGAAAGAGTATCATTTATATTTTCTGGTTAAGAAAAAGGATAGGTGGCGAGTTGGGGGAGTGGCTTACACTAGGCTCCCTAGGGTTGTCAAGTGGATGGATATTCTCCCCCAGCAGGCCTAGTAGAAGAGGGTAGGTCACCATGCTTTGTGGTTGTGGAGGCCAGGGGATAAAAAGGACTTTCATTTAGCGCTTCAGGAGCCTCTGATTGGTTCCTCTGTTTCCACTCTCATGTCCTCCAACCCATTCTCTGTATAGTAACTGGAGTGAGATTTTATCAAGGAAAACCACACTGTCTCCACCACTAACTCCAAACTCAGAATCTAGTCTAATTGCCTGGTTTCCTCTCACAAGACTAGCCTCCCTCTCAGAAGGACTATCCTCCTTCCTCTCATAACGCTAACCCATCCCATCACTCTTGCCACATCCTAGCCACATGTATGTCCTTCTGCTTCTCAAATGCATTCAACTCCTTCCTGGGTCAGGGCCTTTGCACCTGCTGTTCCCTCCATCTTTGATGACCAGCTCCTTATCTTACATGACTTGTGTTAACTGTCATGTCCTCAGAGGGTCCCTCCCCAGTCATCCACCCTGATGTCCTACCCCAGTCATGTCCTATTATGTGTCACCATCTACTTAAATTTTGGTCAATAGTGATTATTACTCTCCAATAGTTTCTTGCTGATTTACTTGTTTACATTCTGTGTCTTCTTCTAGAGCAAGTTCCAGGAAAATAAGAATTACTAGTCTGTTTGAAAGCTCTACCCTACTCCATAAAATAGAGGTTGGCACACAGTAATCACAAAATAAATATTTATGGAATGGGAGAGTTGTTACTGATATATAATTATCTCAGGAAGGGACGGGCATTGGATGAAGAAGAAAAGACTTGTCATTTGCTATCACCAGGTGTCAAGATCTGTGCTCATCTCATTTGATTCTCACAGCAATCCTATGACAGGAATCATCTGATTCCCATTTTGTAGAGGAAGAGATGAAGGCTTAATCATTGGGCAATTTGCTAAGGTCATGCAGCTGGACTGCTTGCTCCAGGACCCACACTCTTGATTTTAGGGCGGTGCAGAGATGTGTCTCAGGGGTCTATGTATATGCAGGAGGGTGTGTCTTCTGCTGCAAAATCTTACGTGTGTGAAGACTCCCAAGGAGGAGGAGGCTATGTTAAAGCACTTGTATGCGAAGACCCAACAGGGAGCTGGTAGAGGACTTCCCCTAGTAAATCACTATTGCTTGTCCTGAAGCCCAGATCTACCAGGGAAGCCCACACTGAGAACAGCAGAAGGTAATCTCTGCAGAATGGTTGCAAGTTGTAGGTTTTGCTCTGTCTGACTGGGAGGGAGCCTGCCAGGGGGTGCTGAGGTCATTCCCCCTCACACTGAGCTCAACATTCTGACCCGATCAGGCCAAGCCGCTGCTGCTGGCGCCCTCATCCTGCGCTAGGTGGCGAAATGCTGAGGGGCTCCCCTATTCGGGGATATGCGGTAGTGATGTATAAGGTATGAAAGATGTGGCCTGCAGAGAACCGGCACTATCTCTACTGCTGCTACTGCTGCTGTTGCTGCTACTGCTACCGCTGCCGCTGCCGCCGCCACCTCCACTACCGCTGCCAGCGGAGCTGCTGGGAGTGAGCATCCTCTCTCTGGGATACCCAGCTCCGCGGCATCCCCAGCGTGCTCTGGCCCCACACGGACCTTCCAGCCCCAGGGAACAAAAGCAGAGCCCACAAACCCTCTTCTGCAGCCAGAGGATGAGTCGAGAGGGCTGAGCGGAGAGTGTGGTCTTCGGCGGCTGGAAGGTAGGAGAAGGTGTTGCGCCCACCCTCAGCGGCGTGGGAGGCTCGGGGTGGGCGCGCCTGGGAAGGGGCAGCCATAGGCGCCCATCCGTCTGGTGGGCGCTGCCGGGACCTGGCTGGGTGGTGGTCTACAACGCTACCCCGCAATGCCCACTGCGGGGAGGGCGCCGCGCTCCCGCAACCGTGAGGGAGTCCTCTGCGTGGAAATTGGAGGCAGCGGGGAAAAGTGTGGAGCCCGAAGCCGGGCAGCGGTGGCTGAGGAAGGGTTGCCAGCTGCACTTGGTGGCGTGCCTCTCGCCTAGAAAAGCGGGCAGGCAGCGGCTGCGGTGTGCGCAAAGTTTTGGGTAGCGCGCAAAGGCACAGGCGAGGGCTGCCGCGCGCGGAGCCGCGCAAGTTGTGGCCAGAGCGCCAGGACGACCCCCGAGGGCCCCACGCGGAGTCGCCCGAGACCAGGACAAGTGCTTTTTGCTCCCCTCAACCCCATCCGAAGAAGCTGGGTTGACACGGTGGTTTAACCCTTCGCCTCTCGGGGGAAACAACTTCATCCGTGTCGGAGACGGCTGGACTCAGGCTGGCTGGCCAGTGTGGAGGCTCCTGGCTCAGTCCTGTGGTCTTGCGCATTTCCCCGCACATTTCGCGTTTTCTTTTCGTTTCTGTCCACTTCTGTTTCCAGAATCCAGGCAAGCTAGCCTGACGTCTTTTCCCCAGCTCGGCTCTGTAATTTTACCCCTTGGGCTTTTTGGACTCCTGTTTTCCCTCCCCAGCCCCCCAACCCCCGCCACCTTGGCTTTTTGATGCTGCTTTGAAAAATGAGATGATTAATCAATTAGGTTAGTGGCCAATTAGGCATAACCTTGTAGAAAAATAATTATGCCTGGATCTCTGAGCTTTCACTGGTGATGAGGTGGGAATCCAGCCCAGGTGGAGGGGCTGTTCCTAAAAGATAGGGCTGACCGGGGAATTTCTGGGAATTTAAGATTAAAAAGATCCAAATGTGTGGTGGTGGTGGCGTGCCGAGGTTGTGGGGGTGGAGTAGTGTGTGTGTGTGTGTGTGTGTGTGTGTGTGTGTGTGTGTATCAGTTTTTGCCAAGAAAATTAACCCTTGGTGGCGCAGTCTGGGTGGACTTTGCAGGCAGCATGTTTCCAAGAGCTCAGAAAGGTGTGTCCCCTCGCTTGCCAGGCTCCCTCCTGCTGTCTCCCTGAGGCTCTCTGTAAATCGCCTAGCCCCTCAGTGGCTTTGGTGCTGCCTTGGGAGGGTGAGTTCCGATGGAAAGCATTTTAGTTTCGCGCAGGAAGAACCGCGTTGTTGCAGATAGAGGTTCCCATACAGTGCCTTCTGAGAGCACACATTTTCCCTGATTGTGTTGAAAACAGCGGTTGGTAAATGGGTGCAAAGGAGGAGAGAGTCTGTTTCCAGGGCTGAGAAGTTCTGCTGTGGAGCTGGGCGTCCTTTTCTTTTTGGAATCACTGGCGGGGTTTGGCACTGCAGTATTACAATACAGCCATATTAAAAAGGTCTTGCGAGCTTAGAGCCCTCCACCACTGCAGCCCCATCTTCAACAGACTTCCCTGCTTAAATCCTTGTTGCAGGGATCATGCAGTGGATTTCACACACCATGTGCATTTTAATCCCTTTCTGTCTCTCTAATTTAAGCTTTTCTTATCCGTTTATACATTTGGACCCTAGATGGAAGGTTTCCAGTCTAAGGCAAAAAAACCTAGAGGTGTTCCTAGGACAGAGCGATTTTTGCAACAGGTCTTAGGTCTGGGGTTTCTAATAATATATCCCTGTGTCATTTAGCTTGGGGCCCCAGACTCTCCACAGTAACTGGGGTGGAGGATCAGGTGGTCTCTGAAATCCCCCGCAGTGCTGCCATTTAGCTGGTTCTGAATTTTATGGCTTTTTTTTCCTCTTTTCTGAGCTGAGCCAGAGGAGTAGCTGAGCAGCGCAATGTGACAGCATCAGTGCCACCTCACTCCCAGTGGAGAGGGGTGGGGGCTGGCTGGGGCTTGTTAGCAAATAGGAATTGCCCAACTGGAAGACTGCCTAGTGATACTGGTGTCCAGGGACAACTGCTAGCCATAGGCTCCTCCTGACGTCTTCAGAAGGAAGGGTCACCATTCAGCCCTTGCTCTTAGCCAAGATTTTTTTTCTCTTGAAGCTGGACTCAGCCAGTTCCCTCACAGCAACCACATTTGTTGGTCAGACTTGCACGAGCGAAGGCCTTGCTTTTTATAAAACTGAGTATTTTTCTCTGTGATGGGAAGGGATACGGGGAAAGAAGAAAGGTGGGGGTAAAAGTCCTGTGCTAAGAGAGCTTTTAGAGAGCCAGAGAGAGCTTAAGACTTCAAATACAACCGGATAGTGGAAAAGAGGGAGGGGAGGGGAGGAGGAGGGCAAGACACAGGAATGGGAGAGAAAACTGAGATAAGAATTCCAGAACCAAGAGGGAGAGAACGGGCTCACATGAAGCCAGGGCTCTTTATCATGTGACTTGGGAAAAATGCCAAGGAAAACCTCAAACTGCACAAGACTCATCCCAGACAGACCTGCTGCCTGGAAATCATCTTTGATATAATCAGACAATTACTCCATAAGAATTGCATCCCAGAAAGCCTTTAACTCCATTTCTCATTTCTTCCTTGAGTGGAGTCTCCAGTGGGTGTGGTGGAGCTGGGAGGGGCCCCATTTGCCTTGTGGTTGGAGTGTACACTGTTGCTTGGGTCAGGTTGGGATGCTGTGTTTGGACAGGCTGGGTATCTGAATGGTTTTGGAGGAACTACTTCTTTGATTGTAGATATTTCTTCCATAGAATGGACAACTTTTTAAAAACTGTATTATTTATTTGATTTGGGTGTGTATGTGAAGGATCCATGCCACCCCAAACTTGGAAATGGTGGAAAAAATGATTCCAAGTCATTTTCTCCTCTCCAGACCTTGAACTGTCCTTTGAGCTGTTCAGCTCACCTCTGACCCCTCAAGATGGGCCCTTCCATAGCTGTGACATGATCTTTCTAAAACATAGCTTTGATCCTGTTTCTTCCCAGATCAAAAACATAAAGGGATCCCTATTGCCTAAAGCACATTATTCAAATTCCTGACCACAGACATCAAGGCCTTCTACTGTCTGGCCTCCTGCTCCTTCTAATGTGCCCAACTCATACACGCATGCATACTACACTCTGCATAAACATCATAAACATTCTCACACATACACACACTACATTCATACCCACACTCAAGCACACACAAGCATGCCCAGATACCACACTTACAGCATCATACACATATATGCAATATTATACATGCCCTGGCACACAAATATACACAGTGAACACACTTGCACACATGTATACATATACATAAACACAGACACCATCACACACATTCACACAACATCACACCTGTATGCACACTGCATTCATACCCACACACACAAACATGCCTAAATATCACATTATGCACAGCATCACACACATACATATGTAACATTGCACATGCCCTGACACCCAAACAAGTGTGCACTACACACACTGACACACATATATACACATGCTTCAACACAGAAACCCTCACATGCATTCACACAGCCTCACAAACCTTCACACACATACAGACACTCTATTCGTCCTAGCATCACATGTTTTCATATTATACCTGCCTACACACACAGCCATAAATATACATAACCTCATATAGAAAGAAACAGCATCACACAGCCTCACAGACACATACACACTACAGCCACACACTTACACAGACTCACAACATATACATATACACACAAACAACATCACATGCCCTCTCCACTCACAACTGTATGCTCACACACACATTCACATTCCATTTGCATCCCACATTGGCCTTTGCACCTGGGCAAGCTGCTTTTGCCTGTCTGGAATGTACATTCCCATACTTGGTCTGGTGAGTGCTGCTCATCTCTCAGGATCCATCTCTCAAGAGACACCCACGCACAGGCCTGTCCCTTGGGAAGTTCACACTCTCTCAGTACTCCTCACACACCTCACCTAAAGTCTATGTTGTACGTCTCCATGTGCCTTTCTCTCTTGACAGACTGGACAGTCCTTCATAGGAGGGGATGGTTCATTTCCCTAGTGCATCCCAGGTTATTACGTGTCCATCCCAGCATAAAGATGTGTGACTGATGTTTCAGGAGCACATTTATTTAGGGTGTCTAAAGGATGACCAACACGCTCAACATCTTTCTCACTTGTTTCTTGTTTTCTCTTACTCTGATATTTGGTTTACAAAAATAGCATAAGCTTTTAAAGATTCAAGTGGTATAGAAATGTTTAAAGTAAAAAGTAATAATTGTTCCACTACCACTTAAGGACCTCCCTCTGTGCTTATTGCATGTGTTATTAAACATTTGCATTGCCCCTTGGCCTTAATTTCATATTTTTCTAACTGGTTTATATGCAGAGACCATGAAATACATATGTATGTGTATCCCCTTCCTGGCTAATAGCACTATCTATGCAGGAGGTGTCCAATAGCTATAGAGTACATGAACACTGAGACTCTTATGGCTAATTTTTAAAGAATAAGAATACCAATATTAGTTGAGTTTATTTTTTAAATTACATGAAATAAATAATGTCAATAAGCTTTACCATAGTCCTATGTGACTGACTGTGTTTAACCCCTATTTTATAGATAAAGAAAACTAGGTTCCAAGAGGTTATATACATTGGCCAGGTCAGAAAGGGAAAAGACCGTAGGGTCTGGATTGACACCCAAATCTCCTTCATTTTATAGCCTCTTCTCTGCCCATTGTACTCTTTAAGTGGGTCTATGGGCACCCAGAGTCAGGTCTTCTAACTCCGCTTTATATGCCCATTATTTGCTCAGAGAACACGCATTCTTAGAGCCCTTAGCCCATGCCTTCCCAGGGGCCCTTCCAACCAGGTGCCACCATCTTTTCACAGATGAGGAAAGGAGGCACAGTGAGACGTTAACATGCTTTTGGCTAATCCCCTAGAGACAGGAGGAAGTAGAAGGGGTTGAACCCAGGTCTTGGGGTCCAGGGCTCATGCTTTCTTCTTACATTCAAGACTGAGAGTAGGAAGGACTAGGTCACTGTCAGTCTTCACTTGAGTATAGTGACTTCATGGTGTCGATGGAGGTGCTGACTGGTAGGGCTTTTTTCTGGAGAGGGTAAGCTTTGCTGCCACTCAGGTCTGGGGACAACAGCACTGGAAGGGCCCACACATTTCCTGGGACCATTGTATAAGGGATCCATCTGTCCCTGAGTCCTGCTCATCTGCGTGTCTGGGGTCTACTTTAACTTGGAACCATGGACAGAAAGTGAGGCTCAAGACTTTGGCAGGAGTTGCGGACATTGTTTGTGATTCTGTGGGTATGCTATGATACTTGATAGGGGGCTGAAAACTTTGATGTTGGGATACTTTGCCAGCAATGCAGTAGGTACTGGAAGCCTCCAGAGTTTGGCTTTGACAGCATCTGCCTTCTAGGTAGGGTAATGCAAATTTGGCTCCCTCTTATTGTATCGCACACTCCACTAGTGCATTCTCTAATTTTATCTAACAGTACCAGGAATAGTGTTACGATCCTCACCTTATTCTCATCTAGTACAGTGCTCAGCATTTATTGAGTGTTCCCCCTATGATTATGGGTACTTTTCATGTTATCCCATTACTCTCCAAGCAATCCCCTATTTCCATTTAAGGAAACCAGGGCTCCATGAGGTTAAATGAGGCTGGGAATCACATGCCCAATGAGTGGAGCTGGGCTTAGGACCTCGTGTGTCTGGTGTCAACATCCGTTCTCATTTTCCATCTCCAGTCTCTCTTTTTCACTGATCTTTGTTGGTGTTCTTAACATCTATCAAAGCATGAAATCATGAAAAATTTCTTGTAGTTTTTATCATTATTAACCCAGTACTCAGAAGGACCATTGTCTAAAAAGACATTTCTAATTTGCATTTCAGTGAACTGAATGTTTCTTCTATTGTACTCTTAGGTGTGTGAAGGGCTACCTGATGTGCTGATCTCTCTTTCAGTTCCCTGGAATTGGAATGATAATTATCTGTCATGTCCTTCATATGGTGATGGAAATAGGCAAATTGGGGCCCTGTGATTCTAATCTCCACCTAGAGCAAAAGTATCTTGTGAAAGAGACAAAAGTGTTTCTCAGGTAGTAATAAACCCTCTTGGGTCACTGTGTGACCTGGTTGACTTGGACAAGGAAGTGACCATTCCTTCGTGACATTTGGACTCTTTCCTTGTGGGTGATAGTGCATTAATAGGTGTTCACCTGGGATTTATAAAGCAGCCATATTGCAGAGGAGGAGACCCGGTGACATCAGACAAGCTTTTAATTTATCTAGCAAAGCACATGTGGTTCCTATCTCAAAGGGGGCAGACGGAATTAAACAAGAATGAATACCAAATAAAGAATTCATTTGTATTCATAGGCTTTTAATAAATAAAAATGATTTTTTTTTCTGAAATGAGCTCTGAGCCATTGGTCTTGAGACTTCTTGTTTAGTTAGCATGCAGAATATGGATTCTTCTTGTTTCAAAATGACCATTTTTTTTTCCAGAAGCGTGAGCTTAGATCTTTAGTGACATTTTCCTCCGAGCAAATATTTACAGCCAAGTTGGAAACTGACAGGAGGAGGGTTTAAAATGAAAATGTTACCAAACCGAAGTTTACATCTGAGTGCAGCACATGGTGTCACCATGGACAGAGTCCTAAGCGCTCAAAATATTTGTCAATTTGTAGAACTTGAAAAAAACCAAGCTGTTTTCATTTGTTAATGTGAAGTCTAAAAAATCACATTTTTGCACATGTGTTACAGTGACCACTTCTACTTTCTCTCTGATGGGGTTTGCTATGGTAATGGGACTTCAGCGATTTGCTGCTACTCTTTTATCTTCTGCTCCAGATGAGGCGGACTGTCTCAGGGTTAATCCCCATATTTATTCCTGCATCCATACTTTTACTTATGCAGCTTTTCCTGTCTGGAACACCCTCCCTTTTCAAATCTCCTCTAAATCCAATTGTCTCTCAAAGCTGAGATCAGGTCTCCATCAAGTATTTTTAGTTGACTCCACTCAGTATTGACCAGCACTGAAGCTGGTTGCTTTTATCACTTGGTTAATTTTTAAAAATTATATAAATAATGCACATTAGTTGCAAAACCCACAAGTTTATAGAAAAAATATAGTGTTAGTATAAATCACTTGAAATTCTAGTTCTTTGTGTTATACATCATTTGATGACCATTCTTCTAGTTGCATATATAGTATATTATTATTATTATTATTATATGTATATGTCTGTAAACACACATATTGTATTTGTAATGATAATATGCTTATATCCATGATAATAACATATATTTACCCAATGAAAGGACACACACACATATATATATATATATATATATACATATCTATGTATATATGCATATATCCTTTCGTATGTATGTATATACACATTTTATACACACACACACATACCAGCATATGCAGGTATATATAATTTTATATACTTCACCTTATTATATAGTCTATTTTCCTTTTATCCTAGACATTTTATTCTTTCTTTCTTTCTTTCTTTTTTCTTTTTCTTTTTCTTTTTTTTTTTTTTTTTTTTTTGGAACCACAAATTGAAATCAGGGGCACTCAACCACTGAGCCAATCCCCAGCCCTATTTTGTATTTTATTTAGAGACAAGGTCTCACTGAGTTACTTAGTGTGAGGCTGGCTTTGAACTCACGATCCTTCTGCCTTAGCCTCCTGAGTCTCTGGGATTATGAGCGTGCTCTACCACTCCTGGCTGGACATCTTATTCTTTAATATAGCTTTTCATTTGTTTACAAACTAATCTAGATGCTTTCTATATCTTCTCATCTCCTGTTATCATTTATACATACATACATATATGTACAAACACACATAAATATACACAAGATTTTTTTGAAATTGATTTAAAAAATGAGAACATATATACATTCCTTCCATGTTGCTTTCTCACTTAAAACACTATGGGAAACTATTCCTGCTCTCTCCCAGTCCTCTCTGAGTCAATTGGAGGGACAACACTCTTTCCAATGTTTGAATAACTTTCAATGAAATGACTAAGTCCACAGTATTTTCAACCACTTCCCTACTGATAGGAATTTTCTTTTGTTCATTAATTAAACAATGCTGAAATAGGCATCCTTAGGCATTTATCATTTCCATTGATAATTTAGTTTTTATGGGTTGATTCCCAAAAGTACCATTTCTGAGCTGAAGGATAGGGGTCAGTTTCAGTAGATAGTGCCATGTTGCTTTCCAAAGAGAATGAACTAATTCACATTCCCATCACCAGGTATGAAGTAGCTCTTCCCTATATCCTTGCTGGCAGCACATATTATCATTCCCTCTTACTTTTGTTAACCTGATAGTTAAGGAGCACGATCCTATTTCTGTTTTATTTTGTACTTGTTGATGCCTGCCAAGCAGGAGCATCTTCTCATATTTATTGTGAGAAGATTTGGATTTGCTTCTCAGTACACAGCTAATTCATTGCCTATGCCCATTTTTCTTTTGGGTGGTTTGTCTTTTTTCTTATCATTTTGTAAGGGCTCATTTTATGTTACAGTGATTTATTGTTCTTTCATCTATGTTGCATATAATTTTCCTTCTCTAGAGGTTTGATCAAGTGTTAGAATATCTCTTTATTTGTGTCCAAACCAGAACAGAAATCACTATATGGCAGTGATGACTAGACTCTCATATCTGGGTGTGTGATTCATCTTTGGGACCTTTCATCTGGGCAAGGTGAAAAAGTATAAGTACCAAATATGTGTTCAAATATGTGTTTGTAATACTAACTACATGTATGATACCCAAGTAGGTTTCGTTTAGCAATGAATCGTGTAAAATAATTTGTGCATATGGCATCACACGGACTGAGATGTTTCAAATAAGCAAAGTTTCAAGATGACTAATGTTCTGGAAATATTTATAAGTGAATTACATACTTCCATGCTTTTTAAAATGGAGTGTGCTTCAGAAATACCATTGTGATCATCAATTGTTATGCTGAGCCAGACTTGATATGTTTAAAGCTATTGAGGGATACAAGATTATTTGCCCTATATATAAGTAGCTCCAGATATGTGGATGCATGATGTCAAAATTCTCATATCTTTTGGTATGAATTTAACATTTTAACACCTATTCTTTATATATATATTTTTTTATTTTCGTAGACTCTTTCCTCACTGTCAGGTTGTACTATCATGTCTTGGTATCATTAGTTTTTTTGCCTTTAAAATCAATCTTCTTCCTTTTCTATCTTTGGACTGACTGTAGACTACATATCAGGAACTACACTCATTGCTAGTATGGATATAGTAAAAGTCAGTTACTGCCAAGCCTTGTCCTGTATGTTATGTCTCTGAATAAAGAGCGTCAGCTTCCAGTGAAAATATAACTTTGGCTGCTAAAGGATTGCTGGGTAAGTGAACTGGTGACATGCTCTCTCAACTAAATAGCATGTAGGTTCAATGGCTCATAACCAAGACCCCAAATAAAGTGGCTTAAAAGTATCTTTATGATGGTAGAAATCTGTTTCTCCATCTTATAAAAGTGTGGGTGCAGAGGGAAGCTCTAAGCCATGAAGTCATATAGGCTCCTGCCCCCTGGCTAGCTGGCTCTTCATCCCTAGGATGTTGTTGTCATGATCCACAGTGCTATATCACCATGCCCTCATTCTGGCTAGATGCTGGGAAGAGAGGAAAGAAGTCAAAAGAGGACCTTCCATTTCTTTTAGGCACACAGCCAGAAGTTGCATCCACAACTTAGCTTTTCATCGTCATTCTTAACAGAAGGGAGACTAGGGAATATTGTTTTTGTTCTGAGTGGATATGTGCCAGAATTGGGATTCTATTTTTAGGAGAACAGGAGAATATAAATTGGTAGACAGGTTGGGAAGTCCCTGCCACACCTATTCTGGTAACTCCCGGCATCCTTGGCTCAGTTGTGAGCTTGCCAACACTTGCATGTGAGGCAGAAGTCACCCACTTCTTTTGTGCCCCCTCTCTGCTGTTGTGTGGAGTGTAAAATAGTTACGCAACAAAGAAAATTCTATTTGAAATCTTTCTCTTCCTGTTTTAGTGATGGAAAATACAGGAAGAAATCGAGCTTGCTGGTGACATGAGGTTCAGGGACATTTGGACCTCTTAGTTGATTTTTCTGCAATTTAGTTCGTGTCCTGTCAAGTCCTTTATTGCCTCACTCAAGGTTAGTTATTCTTAGTATTTATTCATAGCTCATTTTCAGCTTGAAGAGGTTCAGGTGTGGAGAACATGTGCTTTGGAAGCAGGTGTTTTGGAACAACTCTGTGAGAGTTAAGGGGAAATCAGCCCCCTGCAAATAATATGAGTGAGCTGAGGGTTTGAGATTATGACCATTTTTTTTGCAAAAAGGATCTCCCGGTAATCAGCAGATTGCATCTTTTAGCTGAAGTTTCTGCACTCTATGGACTCCCATTGCCTCCCTGATTAACACAAAAGCATCATCTCCTTACTGCACACTGACTCTGGAGTTGGGTGTTTTCCAGTCAAATGGATGATTACAACTTGTCTCTCTGTTTCTAAAGCAGAAATGTGATTTTATTCTTCAGAGGGAGAGAGGATTCCAGGGACGATACTTAAACATGCCCTTACACCCTCCAAGTTAAAAATCTAATGTGAGATGAACACAGATTAGACAGAGATGAAAATGTGGGTGTTATTTCTGTTAGAACTTGGCGAAGCATTTAGGTTGTACAGCTACATCAGGCTTCTTGAACATTCTAAGTTGGTCCAAACTGACATCTGCAGGTCTCCCCTTCCCCTGCAGGAAAACAGTTGGCTCAGTGGCTTCTTCCATGGGAGAGCAATGAAGGAGGGTCTTCTGAGGTCAGGGAGAGAAGGACATGAGAGAAGGATGTGAGCTGCTCTGATGTTTCATTTAAGTTCTGAGATGCTGGTGACATCACTGAAGCTGAAAAGATTTATTAAGGGGCATTGGATAGCCTACGGCACTCCAGGAGGAGTCTGGGAGCCAAGCCTGGGATACAGGGAAGATGCTCAACCATACCAATGGGATTGTTAGTGTAGACACATTATAGCTAGGTACAGATAAGAAGTTCCTCACCTGAGTGTCTCCAGAAAAGTTACTCTTTATGCATCTGAAACAAGTCTGCTGTCTTTTACTCCATCCTCCCAAACTTCATGCAAGTGTCCCCAGAGTATTCTGTGATCACTCTGGTTCCCAGGCCAAAGTATAAGAAAGCACAAAAATGGTGCTGGCATGGTGCTGAAGAGAGCCTGAAGCGCATCTACTAGTGCGACACACTTTGGTTCTCTTTCCCTGATTTTTACCCCACAAAGGTACATCAGTCCCTTTCCTTTGAAGACAGAGGTTGGAAGTGCTGTTGTCCTGCTTTTTCCCTCTGGAGAGCAGAGTGGAACATGGCAGTAATCACTCCCGTTAAACATCACACACTTGCTTACAAACTCTCAGGGGCCACCAGGGCCTTCAGGATTAAAACCAAACTTCTTAACATGTCCAAGAAACCCTCCTGGCCTCCACCTTATTTTCTCTCTCATTCCTTTTCAGTATTCTCTCTATTCACTCTCTGGCTCTCTTCTCTGGGCTCCATCTATTTCAAACTGCTTGGAAGACCCCTGCATGTGCAAATGCTGTCCTGTGGCTCCGTGTCCCTGTTCCTTCTGTGCACTCTTCTCCCACCACAAGTGCCATCTGTCATTTGGCAAAATTCAACCTACCCTTCCAGATGGAGTCATCATTTCCTCTGAGAAGCCTTCTCTGCTCCCTCTTGGGCTGGACTAGGTGTCCCTCCTAGAATCATTGAAAGCACCCAACAATCACTTCTGTCTACCCATAGCACAGAATAGCTTGCCCTTAGGTCTGTTGACTGCTTCTATTACTGGGAGCTTCCTGAGTTCACGGTCTTTGTCTTTGTCTCCTAGTAGCTAGTGCAATGCCCAGGATATAGTGGTTGTGCAAATGGACTAAAGAATGAATGATGGAGTACTGGTAAAGGACACAGGCTCTGAAGATAGAACCTGACTCTGCCACCATACTTGTATTTGTATAGCTTCAGACAAGTCACACATCATAGAGTTGTTGTAGAAGGCTAAAGAAAATGATAAGAAGTGCTCACACAGAACACAGAGGAAGCAATACAAGTTGGCTATGCTATTGATTATGCTGAGCTTACCAGGTGTGCAATAGATGGCCATGATCAGTAGAAGACTTTCTAGACTAAAAGGTAAAGAGGTGATCTGGGAAATTTTCTACTCCTATGGAACTTGCTCCAAGTACTTTGAAGCTTGAGAAGAGGAGTGAAAATAGAAATTGACAGAAGTCACTATCAGGCAAAATCCCTTTCAGAGTAGCTCAGTGGCAACATGAGAGAATGCCGCCTGACCATGTCGCTGTAACCGCAGTGTCACCAGGAGTTTAGGGACAGCTCTGCCTTCTTTGCATACTTCTCTCTTGACTCTAAAAGTTTTCCTTAAAAAGAAAAATAATGGTGACATTGAGGGTGACACTGAAAATAGCATCGGGACTCTAGTGAAGGTCAGACATTGTCCCAGGGGTCGCTGAAGCTCGAAGCCTGCTGTGTTCTCTCTGCAAGAGCATGATGTTAAGACAGTGGGAACTCCGAGCTGATGTCAGAAACCAGCTTGGAAAATGGCAAATGTCTTCTTGTTGCCAAACTCCCAGCAGAGTGTCTTACACGGAGTAGACGTGCTTCGACCCACGGTCCTGCAAAATACCTTCTCCTTCTCTTTTCCCTGTGGGTCCACACTTATTTCACTACATTCAATTCAGCAAATATTGATTGAACCCCTACTGTGTGTGCAGGGAGCTGTGCAGAGATCTCCCTTTGGGCTCATTTCTCCCACCACTTTGATATTTCTGCCTTATCAGAAGTAAAGACTTTGTGAAAAGAAACCTGCGAGTAGCTGGCATGTACCTGTACTGTTTTTAAGGGATCAACATAAAAGTGTTATCATTAGTTTCTGTAGAAATCCTCCTTGGTATTGGGCTAAATTCAGGCATAGTGGGTGGGAGAAGCGGGTGAGAAGGAGAGAACAAGGGCCTCGTCCTGTTGTGCTGTGTGATCTTGAATGCCTTGTTTAACTTCTCCGGGTTTCCAGGGTTTCCATTTCCAGTTATTATTGATCTTTTCAGCCTTGGTTTATTAGAATTCAAAAGAAAGCATAAAAGGAACAGAGTTTGAATTTGCTGTGCTAATGTGAAGAGTGGATTTGAAGTGGGAAGGCTTGGTGAACGTGGCATCGGAATTGGGCCCGTATGATGTTGGGCTTGTGTCTCGGCCCTCCTGAGACTCTTCTCTATCAAATGCTGTTTCTGCCTCTTGCCTTTCTTGCTGCTTAAAGTCACTGTGAAG
The DNA here is from genome assembly GCF_045843805.1 of Urocitellus parryii. Taxonomy (NCBI): domain Eukaryota; kingdom Metazoa; phylum Chordata; class Mammalia; order Rodentia; family Sciuridae; genus Urocitellus; species Urocitellus parryii. Next base: position 40,788,352 of record NC_135541.1, on the reverse strand, counting down.
CTTCTATGTCTATTAGAATGATGAGGCCGAACACATGAGCTCTTATTACTCTTAATAATCATCTTGATGTCAATATGCTATTCCAACCAGCACATTGATTTTGTCTTCTGGGCTGGTTGAGGGAAACTGCCTTTCAGATTTTATTTTTCCTTTTTTTTTTTTTGCTCTTGAAGTAGTCATGGGATAGCTCAAGCAAGTCCCCTGTGTCTTTCCTTCCGACACCCATCCTGCATCCTAGTGCCTGTCTGAGTGCATAATATTTCATTTCCCGGCCTGAAAGGAGACCATTTGTTCCCTGCTAAATGAGCTGTTACTGTGCACCTCTGTCCTTTAGCACCTGGGGCTGCATTCATGGGAGAATCCAGCCGTGGATCTCGGGAGCCTTTCTGAAAAGTTTATGAGGAGAAGAGAGAAAACATCTCTCTGCAGGCTGTGCCCTCCCTCCTTGGCCTCGGCTCATTAGCCAGAGCAGAGACAGTCACCTGGGGGTGGGAGGGCAAATCACAGGCCAGGGGCAGGCACCTGCCTCCCAACCGTGGGGCTCTGCCTTCAGCAACTCCTGCTCAACAGGTGGCTCATTAGCTCTAATTGGCTGCATCTTGCCGCGTGGCCTGGGCAGCTTGTCTGAGCAGCCCTTCTGTGGCAGTGTTGCCTTGCATTGGCTCTGGGCCTGACCTGATCTGTGGTCTACAAGATGGGGCCCTCTCTCTCAGATGGGGCCCTTTGGGTCCTGTCCATGGTGAATGGCCTGCCTCTTGGGGACCTGGTGGCAGCTTCTATCTAGACTATGGCTAACAGATTTGCCAGATAAGGCTAACGTAGCCCAATCAGCCCTTTATTGGGGGACCTGGTAGGTGGGGGCCAGGGTCACTGGGGATGATGCTACCTTATGAATGACTGTGCCAGCTAGGACCATCTCAGTCCTGGGTCTCTTGTGAATTCTATTGACAGAGGATGATTTCAAAGGACAGGAGAGGGACCAAGGTCGTCACAACCTCCTTTCCTCCCTCTCCACCCACCCCCTACACAGAGGCCAACTAAATTGGTAATGCCACCAGGACTAGCATTCAGGGGTCCCCATCTAAAAGAGAACATGTGTCTGTCTCCCGCCCGGGGAGCTTTGCTTTCTCGCCATTTCGCCCTCCCAGCCCAGGGGCTCAGAAAGTCCTCGTGAAGCCAAGTTACAAGGGCCTTGAAATCAGCTGCTTTTGTGGTGGAGGACTTGAGTGCTGCATTTAAAACCCAGTTCTGCCACTTACTGAATATCTGACCTTCCCCGTGGCCCTTAACACCTTCTGATTTTAATTTCCATTGAAAACTGTAAGTGGGGATGATAATTGAAACCACTTCACAGGGTGCTTGTGGGCCTTCAACGCTTGGCTCAGTGTCATGTTGTTCAGAAATAATGATTATTATTTCATATTAATTACCTAATTATCATCTTAAAATTAGCTCCCCCGTTCTCCGCCCATCACCCAGATGAGGATACTGAGGCAGGGCATGAGTGGGGCAGGGGTTGACTTGTCTGATCACACAGCTAATGAGAGTCAGAGCCAGGAATAGGACTGAATCTCCATCTTCTTTTCATCCCACTGTTATCCAGCTCCGAGAACCCACCCTACCCTGCACTTCTCCAGCACTGGATAAACACTCATCTTCTGTCTTCTTCTGTACATTTTTCCAGGCCTTGTACCTCCAGTGTCTAGGAATCCCACAAATACGGAGCTGGATAAAGGTCCCAGGCTCTGGGTATTACATCCCCTGCCTCATGGGGCCTTCAGTGACTCCCCACTGCCTCGGATGAAAGCTCAATCCCTTCCCATGCTGGTCCTCCACAATTGGGCCCAGGGAGGCAGGTCCCAGGAAACCCCTTGCCGTTCCCCAGGGGTGCCTTGCTCTTGGTCTCTGCTGTGCCTTTGATACCCTGGGACAGGATTTGTGGAGTAAATGGTGATGAGTGACTTGGAGCTGGTCCAGCTTTCCAGAGCTGGGGGAAAAGACAGGAGGGCCCACTCCTCCTGCAGCTGCCTCCCCCCACTCCCTGTCCTGGTCACCCCTTGTCTTTTTCCTGATGGCTGAGCACATTGCCTGCTGGGAGGCATTTCTGCCACCCATGACACTTTTTCACTCAGTGTGAAATTTCATTTTTGCAGGGCCCTTTTCCTGCTCTGCTTCTGAGCATTCTGCATTTCCCCATGACATCACCAATCACAAAGGCACCAAGTGCTGGTTATTGGTTGGTGCAGGAGTGGCAGGAGGCACGGACGGTGTCTGTTCTGCTGCCCGTTATAGCTTTACTTGAGGACAGTGGAGAATCAATAAATATTTGCTAAATGAATGAAAGAATGAATGGACCCAGGGTTGAATCTGTGGCAATGAGGCAGGCGGATGTGGGTCCCAGGAGAAATGTGTGGTCCCACGTCCTGGCATATCTGGCGTCTCTAGCTCAGCTGATGGTAAACATCAGGCCCAGCCCTTATTTTTCTCATTATGTTTAAAACCCACCAGTTGCCCAATAGTATAATTTTCTAAGTGGTTTCATTTCAGCTCTGCTAATTGAAGAAAACTGAGCTCTTTTGAAGGCTTACTTTGTGTGTGGCTGTCACTGGTGAGTGTCGGAGCTGGTTGTCAATCACTGACAATAGCTTGCCGTTCTGGAATAATTTAAGTTTAGGTCTTTCTTTCACTCAGGCATTCATACTCTGTTATATGTTTTCATACTGAGCTGAGAACAATCTGGGGTGAGAATCTGTCATGTGTTCTGGGAGCTAAAATGGAGATTTCTTTTTTGATTTCAAATTCCTACGGTCCAGGGCTCAGAGTAGTGTGGGGGGAGAAGATTGCAGGTTTGGGAGTCAGACTTTGTGAACTCCAGGTTTGAATTCTTTTCTTTTCCCGCCTGCCTCACAATCCAGGTGACCTTGGTGGGTTGACTCAGTTCCTGAGCCTGTTTCCTTATGACAATTCAAAGGGATATGAACACTTTGCACAGGGACCATCATGGAGATTAGTGATACTAAAATGATCAACTAAGGGCAGAACTTTGGAAGTAGCAGTATGTCTTGCCAGTTTCTCACACTGCAGGTAGGCTCTGCTCCTGCAGGGCAGGGTTTGTAGGATTCTGAAGGAGGGTCTGTAGTTACTGGATTGACCTTCATAAAGATCCTAGCCTAGCTACCTCACTTACCTGCTGGGAGACTAAGTAAATCACATGCATCTCGAATTTCTTTCCTTTCAGTTGGGGGATAATGATACCTACTCATCAAGTTGTTATGGAGATTGAAATTACATGAACTCTCAATACTCTGTAAATGTTAGTTTGTTTCTCCTCCTCCTCTCTACATTTCAATATACTTAATTTCTGAGAATGCATGAAAGAGAGAGGTGCTCCCTGCTCTGATTAACATTAAAAAGGCAAGCACATATGCCTTTATACAGCACTTTTAGTCATATCTCCCTGAAACTCACTAATTTATGCAGCAGATATTTATTGAGCATCTACTATGTGCAGCATCGTTCCAGGCACTGGGGTACAGCACTGAAGCAAACAGTATCTGCTGTGGTGCTACTTACGTCTTAGTGGGAGAGAGGGGTTTTCCAAAGATAAATAACATGAAGCCACCAATAGCTTAGCTCAGAGGGATAAGGTCAGAGAAAATGGGAAGAGAAAAGTAGGAGCAAAGACAGAATCTGGTGTGTGTGTGTGTGTGTGTGTGTGTGTGTGTGATATATATATATATATATATATATATATATCACATATATTTATATTTATATATATATATATATGATTAGGGACCGTGCTTCAGAAGAGGTGGCATTGGAGCAGAGCCCTTCTACTTGCCATTCCCTCTACCTGGGACGCCACCCTTCCCACATCACTCTACTCATCAGAAAATCCACAGTCAGCTGCACTCCCACCTCACCTGCCCTGAGTGCCTTTTCTGCCCCCACTCCCTCCTCATGACTGCACTTGAACTTCTCCTCTCCCAGTATTTTCAGGTTGCATCCTTATCCCTCTGACCTGAATTTTCCAGGGTCATGTTTTCTTCTTCCTTAGTACCAGGCACGTTTCCGGGCACAGGATGGGTTGAATGATGGTTCGTGGAGGAGCCGGGAGGCAGCATGCTGATTTAGGCAGCAGCCCATCCTGACCTCCTTGGGGGCAGTGGGTGGGCAGCCTCAGTGAGGCTCTGGGGAAGCACACTCAGCTGCTGACATGTGTCTTCATTTTGGAGAAGCAGGGTGCTGTTCCCCACGAGCTCAGAGTGAAGCATGGCCCCGTCTAGCTCCATGCCCTCTAAGCTCTGCACTGAGACCCACGGGCACAGTGTCTTTCCCTCAATCACTTTCTCTCAATCCTGCAAGCTACATGCTACTGAATGAGTTACTTAATCTTGACGGGTCTCTCCTCTTTTTATTTGCTTTCGGTTTGAATTGGAACGACCCAATAATTCTTGAACCTCATGCCCCTCCAAAGCCATGAGTGATAGATATCGGTGCAGATGAGTTTAAAGAAGACAAACAAAATAACACAAAATTGTGTCCAGGAAAGAGCGTGGGTTTAGAGTCAGACATACCTGGGTCTGAGTCCAAACTTTGCTGGTACTTTGACCTGTGGCAAGTTACTTAGTTGCTCTGAATCTGAATTTCCTCTCCTATAAAGTGGAATCATGCCTACCAATCTCTACGGCTGCTATGAAGATCGAGTGAGAAAATATCTGGAATGTGCATGCTCCAATTTGAACTTTGCAGACTACACTCCACCTACCCTCACTAGTCTAGAACTCTGAGTTTCCAGTCAGAATCCCCTTTCTTGAACTGAATAGTCATCATGTCACGTGAAGCAAACCCCCGTTTCAAGCAATTTACATTTATGACCTAATGGAATCCTCACCATATCTCTGTGAAGTTGACACAATAATAACACCCATGGTAAAGCTGAGGATGCACAGGCACAGAGAGAGGTTAAGGAACTTGCTCAAGGTCACACAGTTAATAAGAGACATAGGTGGAATTCAAACATGGTGTATCTGGCTTTGAAGTCCACAATCTTAACCATTATGTCATCCTGATGACTGTGAATACTTGAATTCCAACTTCGCACAGCTGTTATGAGGCTTAGAGATATAAAATAGAGAGTCTGTGTGATGTGATGGATAGCCAATCAATATTGGTCTCATAATGTTACAGTCCCTAGAAGCTTGGCACAGTCTAGACTTGGTAAATACTCATTTCGTGCCTGCATTTTGGCTTTGGGTCTGCTTCTGATGAAGCAGGAGTTTTGAGGATCAGGCATTTATCTAGAGCAGTTGTCTTCCTACGAACCCAGGCTGTCACGAGCAATATGCGGGGGCCTTACAGAGAATCTTTCTGAGAGAGTGCCACTTTGTCCTTTGTATTGGTTCTTTGTTAGTGGTCAAGCCTTCAGAGGGGGTTGGCTGGCTGAAAGGCTGCCGTTCAATAAGGCCTTGGGCTTTGCTGTCGAGGTGGGTTCTTTCTGAGCCCGGGAAAGCAGGGTCAGGTCTGCAATTTTCTCTGGCTTCAGGAACAAATACTCAGCTTGCTCCTCTAAGCCTGCGAGTCTCAGGAGATGAGGGGATTGGTGGTGACCTCCAGCCTGGCTGGCGATTACATACAAAGCTGAGAGCAATTTTTAAAGTCTTCTCGCCATTTTGCTCCCTCTTTAAAAATTAAATGCCCAACCCACGAGCTGCTCTATTCCCAGGCCAGCTGGCCTTTCTGAGGATGGCTTGGAAGCGAGGATGTGTGGGGGCTTCCCGACCCAGGTGGTTGTCAAGGGTGAGAAGGCCACGGCAAGGGAGAGTGCCCTCATTCTTTTTGTCAGCTTAATGAAAAAGAAATGAAGACATCAGTCTTGAAGGCTGAGATCCGGAGTGAGGGGGCCCTGGGAAGCATCCAGGAGCAACAGGAAGCAGGATTCTAGTCTCAGTGGGGCTGGGCCGTGGGCAAGTCTGCCTGGCAGGATGCCTTGAGCAGCGTTCTAGGAGCCAGAAGCCCTGGGTTCTCATCGGAGACCTGGCACTCCTTGTTTTTGTGGGCATGGGTGAGCTTCTGACCCTTTAGAGGTATTATATTGCATGTTTAGTACCTAGTAAATGGAGCAGAGAGGTTAAAAGCAAACTTAGTCATGAATCCTTAGCTGTCCCTCTTACTACCTGGATATCTCGGGCAGGTTCTTACCTCTCTGAATCTCAGTGTTCACATGTCTCACATGAAGTGCTTTGGAAGGCAAGCCTTGGCATATCACCCTTCTAGCACATTCTCGCCATCCTTGCCTGGCTATGCTCATGGCTCTTCTGTACTATTCAGCCCTGACTTCCCTTTGAGTAGAAAATCTGATGCCCCATGCCAACTGAGATGCCCAATCCCTGTCTGCCACCACCCCCAGTGGCTCTACTTGTCACTCTGTAGGAACCTTGAGGGCCTGGGGCTGGTTCTGCTCAGCACCCTGCAGCTCCACACAGGGCCTGATTCCTAGCAGCAGTCTCCATGTACTTACTTATGAGGAAACCCATACATGTCTTCCCAGCTCTCTGAAACTGTGTGCTTCTAAGCTTACTTGCTATTATGGGTACTTAATTTCCAAAACAGACATAAAAGATACTATTTTCTTCCTCTCGCACAAAGGTAATCATTACAGTCCTCTATGTTCGTGCAGAAATTCACACTTGATAAAACCTCTTCCACATTTATTGCCAAGTACCTAGTCCCCACCTACAATGGCTTATCAGTATTCAAGTTTCAGAAGAGTTCAAGGCCACTGCTGGATCTCATCCAACTTGTTTTCCTATTTGAATTACTGGAACCATCTCCAGTTACTGCATCCTTGTGTTCAACTGACCCCGCTGCACAGGGCTGTGGAGCCATGTCGTCCGCCCCACGTGCTCCTTTCATCTCGGGTACCAAGCTCTGAGCTCTCACTGACTCCCAGGTGGTGGGCAGAGCTCTCTGAAACTGCCAGGCTGCAGGCTCACCCTCCTTGCAGGGAATCCTCTTTCTGGGTCTGGTTTGGAAGAGCCCTGTCTGCAGCAGGTATGTGATCTCCAAATTCGCAGCCGCACAGGGAAAGCTTGCTGTTGACAGGGCTGTCAGCAGGGGAAATAAGAATGCAGGATTGTCTGACAGAAATCAGTCTCGGAGTGTTTTGCCAGAGCCGTCAACTTTTCATGCATTTGCTGTTCTGTGTGCGGAAGGTAGGGGAGGGGAAGGAGAGAGACGGGCAGTGGGCGAGCTGGGGCCAACTTGCTTTGTGGGCAAATCAGGGCTGTTCTCACCCTTCCTTCCAGAAGGCTCCATGTGATCTGCATGCGGTGTCTTTTCTTTCTTGTTTTATTTTCTTTCCTTTAACTTCAAATGACTTTTTCCATTGTAGCTTTGGCACCTGGTGGGGTACGTGCTAGAGGAAACCAAAGAGACATCAGTGTGCTGTGGATATGGGGCTCAAGGACCCTGGGGACATGGTGTGATCCCTACCTTAGTAAGTAGGTCTCCCTCAACTGTGTGCCTGCTGTCAGGGCTCCTCGTTGCTATTTGAATCTGTTTCTAGACCCCAGTTTAATTCTAAACATGCTGTTCCCAGCCTGGAAAGCACTGCCCACCAAATGTCCTCTGCTCATCAGGGCCCTCCTTGTTCCCTTCCTCCTCTCAGCCTTCCCAGGTGAGTCCAACCTTTTGCAACCTCCCTTCTCCCCACCTCAGGCAGCCCCCTCACTTAGCATGGTCAGGAGGCTAGTTTGGTTTTGCTGCCTCCCATCTCTTCTTTGTTCCCTTTGGCTGGGTGTGTGCCGGAGCTTTCCTAGGAGATGTGAAGGTGTTAAAGAGAGAGAGTCCTTTCCTCAGATTTGTCCACATTTGAAAACGATCTGCTTTTAGTAGTCTCTGCAATCTTAGATGCATGGTCAGCCTCTCTGAACTGCGGTTTCCTCCTCTGTAAAAGAGCACAATAGTTATTCAAGAACTAAATGAGCCAATCAAACTAGCATTGAGGGCTATACCTGGCACTTAATGTTAGTCAATAAATGTTGTTCATAAATATCGGGCTCCTCCAGAAGACATAGGTGGAAGGTTGTGCCGGAGACTAAGCAAAGGAAGATGCTGTTAGAATAGAGGAAGTTATGTCACCTCTTTAAGCCTCAGTTTCCTCATCTGTTAAAGTAAAGACGATCACAGAACCTGGCCCCTAAGGATTATGCAAGGTAATCTGTGGAAATCATTTGGCAGTGTCTCACATTGATCATGCACACACTAAGTCCCCGCTGCCTTTAAGGAGGTGAGTTGTATTTGGTTTGAACATTTAATGGTGTCATTGCCTGGCAGCTGCTCTGATGAGCAAACCGTGACCACCCTGTAGATTCACATCACACCTGTGGGAGTCTGAGGAGTGCAAGGTAGTAAGAAGACCTGGCTTCTGCGCCTTGCTTACTTTGTGGCTTTGAGAAAGTGAACCTTGGCCAGGCATGGTGGCGTGTGCCTGTAATCCCAGTCTCCCCAGAGGCTGAGGAAGGAGGATTGCAAGTTCCAAGCCAGCCCTCAGCAACTTAGTAAGGTCCTAAGCAATTTAGAGACACCCTGCCTCTAGATAAAAATTTAAAAGGGTTGGGGATGTGGCTCAGTGGATAAGTGCCCCTGAGTTCAATCCCTAGTTCAAAAGAAAAAGAAAGTGAGCCTCTCTGGCCTCCTTTTTATCATCTGGGAAATGGGATAGTAGCATCCATATTTAAAGGACATAAAAATAATAAGACAAAGCAAAATAAAACAAAAACTGGTGCCATCATATATGTGATTATACTTTTTCAACTGGAAAGTGTGCTCTGAAGGAAAGACATTACATAGCTGCTGTCGGTACTCTTAGCATAGTCTGCAGAGCTGCGGTGGTATGGTCATCTCTCTTGTGCCACACTGAATTGGACCTGAGGATGTCCTCAACATGTTTTAACACAAATAATTGTGGTCAGTGGGGATGCCATGAAGTTGGAGGTGGCCAGAGCTACAGTTCCAGTGGCTGGCAGAGCCAGAGTGCACAGGCCCAGAGCAGTGCAGAGCTAAGGATGAGCAGTGAGAAGGCCTGGCCTGATCCTGGCAGCTCCTCATGGGTAAGTGTCACCGAGCCACTTCATCTCTCTGAGCCTTAGTTTTGTTTTCTTTTTAACCTATTAAATGAGGACTAGCAATTCAGGCCTTCCCCACTTTCTGAAGTTTTGGTGAGGGTCAAATGAGATGACTGATATTGAGTTGCTGGGACACAGTAGCTCAGAATGTGCGCTGGGACATGCCTGGGTTTTCCCACTCCCCCACCAGGCCTTGGAAGCGATTGACTGCGGTTTCTGTTTTCTTGGTGCTCAGGACGCTACCCAGAGATGCTCAGTACTGTAATGGGTCAACCAGGTGTTAGGAATCATTGTCATTGCCTTCCCCCGACAAGGCTGCAACCACTTCCTCCTGCTCACTAAATACGGCCCCAGGGTAAGCCCTGTGTTAGGTACTTCATAGGAGCTGTCTTTGAAATTCAGGGTACTTCTGTGTGGTAGGTGTGGAACCTGAGTTCAGAGAACCCAGGGACATCCTCAAGGGCACGTCTTACACAAGGCAGAAGGAGGATTTGAATAGAGTTTGTCTGATTGCAGATTCCAGGCCTGCTCCCCCTTACCCCACAGAAACCCAACCAGGAGCCCAATTGTCCTCTAATAGCCCACAGACCAGTGAGGCGGGGGCTTCCCCTGTGAGTGGATTAGAAGCAATTCCCACTTTGGGAACCCAGGGGGTGGGAGCAACAGGCAGGCCAAGGTAAAAAGCCAGGAAAGCAATTCTTTTTTTCAAAGAAAAACAGTCTGTATTTGGATTCTTTTTTACACATCCAACCCAGCAGAAAATTGGTTTGCAGAAGATGTAGGTCGTGGCTCTGGCCCCACATCTGGACGCCTTATATTGTACACTATATTACCGGAGTAATATCGTGCACTTTATTAGCACCAGCAGGATTTGGGATTCCCATGGGGACTGTTCTTTGCTGTCAGATGTATAAGGCCATTTAATCTCCTTTATCAGATCTCCGTCTGAATCCCCCACCCCCACCTCTTCTCACAGACCAATAAAGAGAATTTCTTTAGATTCATTGGTCTGAAAACCAGCTTTTAAATACTCCTCCATCTCCCCAGTTCCTGTATCTAATAAGCAAGCAAACCAAGAAGGCATCAATGCCTTGAAAATTCACTTTCTGCAATTTAGGACCCATTTTCTGGGGATATTTGTAATCGGAGCTTTATTTTCTTAGGCAGAGACTGGAGGAAGAATTAGCTTCCTTATACCTGGCCAGCCCCTAGCTCACAAGGTTGGCTTTATTTTATCAAAAACCCAGTTACACCTCTGGTTCTGGCTGGGAAGAATGGCTAGAGGGACTTGAGGGAGAGAGAATTTTCTATGGACAGAACCGGAGTTAACTGCCTGGCCTGTTTGTGGGTCATTTTTGATAGAAATCAATAAGATATTCAGGGTTGAGAGGTTTGCACTCAAAATCCTAGTTCTGTGATCCCCCCTCCCCCCATGTTCTTTGATATTTTTCCATGTGTGGAGTCTGGGTAGCCCTGGGATAGTACTTGGGGACCTTGGAATTAAGGCATGGCCCTTCCTTTGGAGAGAACACAGTTTCATGGGTAAGAGACAGGTATGAACAAATGCTATCGACAATTGTGACAAGGGCTGCGGCACCTCCTTGCCCTCAAAGCAGGCTCACGACTCAGCCCTGGAGCTCAGAGCAGGCATCTGGGAGGAGAGGATGCCTGACCTGAATGTATCCTTGGGGTGATCTCTTCAGCTCAGAGCCTCAGTGTCCTTAGTGGTAAAATGGGGCAATAAATCCTATCTTTTTTTTTTTTTTAAGAGAGAGAGAGAGAGAGAGAGAGAGAGAGAGAGAATTTTAATATTTATTTTTTAGTTTTTGGTGGACACATCTTTGTTTGTATGTGGTGCTGGAGATCGAACCCAGGCCGCATGCATGCCAGGTGAGTGCGCTACCGCTTGAGCCACATCCCCAGCCCCAATAAATCCTATCTTGAAGGACTATTTGGGAAGTAAAAGTTTTTCTCCCAGTATCTGCCTAGTATTATGTAAAAGAGACAAATGAACTGAGTAGATAGGTGACTCGTCCTTCCTACTGCTGATATGGAACTGACAGAATGCTGGGTGAAGGTCTCTGAGACCTGCATGGCTCTGTCCCTTCTTGGCTGTGTAGCTTTAGGCAAGTCACAGCACTCATCTGTGCCTTGGGTTCCTGTTCTGTCAGGTAAGGACAATGTGGGGAGGATCAAAGAAGATGGTTAAATGGCAGAACTTTTGCACATTGTAAGACCTGGTGTATCTAGAAGGAGTTTGTTTTCTGTCACTGTCATTGTAACTGACAGGTACAGAGGGTTGTGGGGAGTCAGCTCTGCAGAAAGGGGAGAAATGCTTGATGCCTCAGGTGAGCTGTGGGTGGAGCATCCCCAAACTTGCTGAGATGAGTATCTGGCTATAGGACATGATTTGATGCAGAAGTTCTTAACCTTGGTGGAATGGCAGGGGAGATCGCTCAGCATTTTTTTCCCCAAAATGTGTATATATACATATACATGGCTCCTCTCATTCTTGTCTCTTGCCCAAGGAATTTCAGAATCTGTGGTGGATAATGGTGACATGCATGTATATAAGCTGAAACCCCCTCTTCCCTCAAATTGAGTTCCACACTTTCAGAGTGTCAAAAGCCCAACAGATGCTAAGCCCATGTCTCTACTTTCCATCATCAGCCTGTTAGCCTACTTGCCTGGCCCTCTGCATGCAGAGCTGTTCCCACGGATGAAAGAGCATCCAGACCTGGTTGTTTCATTTCTAATGCCTGGAATCCAACCAGTATCCCAGCAGCTGGGCAGTTTTAAAACCTAGAAATAGGGGCTAGGGATGTAACTCAGTGGTAGAGTGCTGGTCTAGCATGCAAGAGATCCTGGGATCAATCCCAGCACTATTCAAACAAAACAAGACCTCAGGACATTTGGGATTACAGGATGTGGAATCTGTTAGGCTTACAGAACAGGGCCATTTTCATGAGAGTTTTTGAGAGTCCTGTGAGAATTGAAGGTTCCAGAAGACCAGAGTGGTGCAGTCATCACAGTCCTGACTGCCCTTGTCATTGGCCTGGTGATGCAACATTGTATTTGCAGAGCTTTCCATGGAGCACAAAGCACCTGCCCTCATACCATGCCACTGATCCTTTAGTTGCCAAAGCAGTTATCATTGGCCTATTTCTCAGATAAAGTGAGGCTTTACAGAGAGGGAAAGGGACTTTCCCTGGTTGCAGAGTGGGTGAGGGGCACAGTCAGCACTCACCTGATGGGTAGGATCCCTGGCCACTGTGTGCCAGGGATGTCTCCTGCCCTGGAGACTGTGTCAATATAATGAAATGTGACATGGCTTGCTTGCAAGGATGCCCCAGCAACTGTTCTCTCAGGCAAGGCATGCTGAGGAGCTGGTATCATTTTACAAGCTGATATCAAGGATCTGTTTAAAATTCCATTTCTTTCCTTGCAGGCTTTGAATCTTTCCCCCCCATCATTTAGGGTCAGGTGTTCAGTTTTATAAAGACCCCATGAGCAACAAGCTGGCAGAACATTTCTAGCAATATATATGTGACCCTGCCACCCCAGGGGGGAAAGCCTCACAGCACCACACATTTTGATTCATATTTTATCAGGCATTCTGTAGTTCAGTGGGGTCTTTCAGAAAAAGAGAAAAGAACTCCACGTGTGTATGTGATTTGTGTATATATTTGCCTGTGTATGTTTTTTTTAAAAGACTCAACCAACTCCAGTGCATAAGAGAAAACCAGTATCTTCTAGGAATGCTTCTGAGTTTACAAAAAAAAAAAAGAAAAAGTCACTCGTATAGCTTTCCACCAGGGATGGCCAATAATCACAGTGATAATGTCATACACTTTCATTTGCTTTGTGAAATATGTTCATGTCAATAATGTTATGGTTTGGAGCCAGGCATGGTGGCCTACGCCTGTAATCCCAGCAGCTCAGAGGCTGACGCAGGAGGAATGCGAGTTCAAAGCCAGCTTCAGGAAAAATGAGGCACTAAGCCACTCAGTGAAATCCTGTCTCTAAATAAAATACAAAATAAGGCTAGGGATGTGGCTCAGTGGTTGAGTGCCCCTGAGTTCAATTCTGGGTCCCCCCTAAATAATTTTATGGTTTGGATATGAGTTACCTTTCAAAAGCTCTCATGTCAATGCAGGAATGTTTGCAGGTGAAATGATTGGATTATGAGATCTATAGCCTGATTAGTGGATCCTAGTTTGAATGGACTAATTGGCTGGTAACAGTAATCAGGCAGGGTGTGTCTGGAGGAGGTGATGCTGAGAGTGTACCCTGGATCTGTTCCTCTTTCCTGTCATTCCTTCCCCTTTCTCTCTCTGCTTCCCAACCTCCAGAGGTGAGTTATGCTCATCCACTACCTCTTCCTGCATGATGTTTTTGCCTTACCTCAAGGCCCTGAGAAGTAGACTTGGCCAACAAGGGACTAAACCTCTGAAAACATGGGCCCAAATAAACATTTCCTCCTCTAGGTTGTTCTTTTTTGGGTATTTTGGTCACAGCTACAAAAAGCCGACTAACACAGAAATAGTAACCAAGAAGTGGGATCATTGCTGTGTCGAACCTGACCATGTGGTTCAGAAGCCTTTGGAGCTGGTTTGTGGAAGGAGTTTAGAAATGTTTGGAGATGTATGCTGGGAAAACCTTAGAATTTTGTAAGCCGAGTTTAATGCATGATTCCAGAGGAGCTCAAAAGACCAGAATACAGACAGTAAAGACCATATTCATGAGGTTTCCGAGGGGAATGAGGATTCTATTGGGAATTGAACCAGTGGACATGTGTTATATTCTGGCAAATAATTTTTTCATATTTTTAAAGAGATTATAGTTGCTCAGGAGATGCTAAGTACTCTGCACAGAGTCGATGGGAAAAAATGCCTCGAGGGCATCTCAGGAATTTGCAAGACCATACACATTACAGACTCAAGGGTATCTTTGAGGGAAAGGGAAAATTTCTTTGAGAAGAGATTCTGGGGTTACCCTTCTTACACAGGAAGATATAGGCAGTTGTTTTACCATGTTTAGTCACCCAGGCACTCAGAGATTGTTGTCGCCCTGGTTTCAGGGAGACCAACTTTTTCTCAAACTGGTGGTAGATCCTGGTATCATTCACATTGTGTTAGTTCTGCAGGAATGCAGGATGCTTTTATTAAAGATCATGGAGGTTTCCACTGAGATTTCGAAGGAAGGCCTAGAGGGCAGGTGAAGTGTTGCAGGGTTGGAATCCCTGCATGCTGCCCCTGAGAAGGCAAGGCAAGAAGATGTGAATGTAAAGCCAAAGTGGGAATGAAAGCCCCAGGAATTAAGATGCCAGTAATATGGACTGTCTACCCAAGAAAACTACTGGCTATGAAGAGAGCCAAAAAAGAGGCCAAAGGAGTGGAACTGCCCAAGATCTTCAGAGAGCCCTTCTCGCTGCTATCTCTAAAATAAAACAAATACACTCGAATAAAAAAAAAAAAAAACCAAAACGATACAAAACAAGAATCCTTGTTATGGATCAGGTAGTGTCATTTCTATTACTTCATTCATTTCTTTCAGAATTTCAAAATATTCATTACCTCCATTTTATAGATGAGGACACTGAGGCCCACTTATTCCTTCACTCAACACGTATTTCCTGAGATGACACCTGCTGAATGAAAAGTCTATTATCCGAATGGGACAGGCAACAACAAACAAGGCAAGCTTTGGTTCACAGGGAGCTGTCTTTGGTTGGGGAAGACAGTCATTGTGACAGGTGCTATGGAAATGAGCCACAGGGTGCAACCAGCATTTGTGGAAACATTTGTACTGGGCCCTGGCAGAGTGAGTGCAGGTGTGTGGAAGTGCATACGTGTGAGTTTATGGGGGCCAGGGGAGACTTCCCATGGGGAGCACCCTCTGAACTGAGCCCTGGAGAACAAGTAGGAGCAGGCTCAGGAAGGGGTATTGCTGACCAGGTGACAAGGTAACTGTGAGCAGAAGATCCTGAGCCTGGGAAGAGCTCATTGGTTTTAAGGAACTGGAATGTGGCCAGCCAGCTACCAACCCTGGGACAAAGACCTTAGAAGTTGCTAGGAGTGGGGGTTGGGCAGGCTCAGCTTGGCATGGGTCATTCAGGCCAGATAAGCCATGGAAGGCTCTTAGCCAGGGAGGATGTGTGGCTGGATGTTTCCTTGTCAAAGATGAGGCTCCTCCAGGAGGCAATGTGGATGGATTGGACTTCCTCCATTACTCCATAACTGCCTGCATATTTAAATGGAAGAAGCATTTTCTCCTTCCCTTCTTTTATAGGTGTGCTCTGAGAGGTGAGCCAAAGCCAGAGAGAACACATCACCAGCTTCCAGAGGGTGAACCCTATGTGAGGAGCTGGGATAAGGAGGAGATAGAAGCTGAAGGGGCAGAGAAGGAGCCTTGGAAAGCCAAGCCAGGTGGTAGAGCCTGACATTCTTAATTTTGTTATCTCACATAATTAAATTTTTGAGAATAATGCATAGGTACTTTAAACAGAGATAAATGAGCCATGATGAACAGGATTGAGGGGTTTACATCTTAAGAAGGCACTTAGGGAATGTGTGTAACTCTTGTTTTAAAACCTTTTTAGAAACCACCCACAATCAGGAGACACTTACAACACTAGGTAGTGTAAGAATCTGCTATGGGGAAGTGCGGATATATATCTTTCAGGAAGTTGGGGGCTGGACTTTTCTGTTTATATTAAAAACCATATGTAGAAAGCCCCTCTGGGGAAAGTGTACAGATTGTTGTCACTGAGTATTTGCTTTAGGTATTTGGCTTTCTCTCTCTTCTTTCTGATTTCCCAGAACCCTCTTCCCCCCCTAATGCTGGCAGTATAAAAGGATTCCAACCCAGATCCAAGGACAAAAGAACCAGCAGATATAGGTACCCACAGCAATGTGGTCCAAAACACAAGCCTACTCATGTGGCAGCACCTGCTTTTCCTCTTACCCTCCAGCACAGACACACCAACACCAGACACCCACAGATTTGATCATGGGGAAGCCAAACATGTCTCTCCTGGACTGGAGGATGCTGGCTACATTTAACTTGTAGTTATAACAACCTGCCTGATAACATGTTCCAGAATCCTACTCTTCTCTGCAGCTAGGTCTTCTTAACTTTAGCCTCAGCCCCGAGTCTAAAGGTTCTAGAATCCATACTTTAGCAGCTTAAGAATCCTGAGCTCTGTCTCTCCTCCTGGTTACAGCAGTTGACCCTCAGCAGGTGGTATTATTCAGTCCTGGTTTTGTTGTGTGGAGTTAGTGGATCACCTCTTCCTACTTTAAGCCTAAATCTGCTTCTTTCTTTGCCAGCCTTTCTTTCTGTCCCCCTCCTGGACTGGGGACCAACTCCCCTTGAAGGCAAGGGTAGTGTCTTTTATTCCTTTGCATTACCACTCACCAGTGCCCTGTAAAGCAGAGGTGGTTATATATAATATATACAGACAGACATGGTTATGTGCATAATAATTATATATTTTACAAATCTAGAATGCTTGTTGAGTGACTGAAGAAATGAGTCATGCTACCACCCATTTTCCTCTAATGCTCATGTAGTATCTCCATTCATTCATTTAAATATCAAGGATACGATTTTAGTTAACTTTGCAATGCAGTGTGCTCCAGGTTTCGGAAGTTCAGTCCATGAGCAGCTATCTCCATAACTCTGGGCCGGAGGTGAGGTAGAACATCATGGAGGAAGGGTGTTGTGGAGGAAAGCGGCTCAGTTCATGTCAGGTAGGAAGCAGGAGCCTGAGAGTGAGGTGCCAGAGACAAGGTACAAACCCTAAAGGCACATCCCCATTGACCTACTTTCTTCAATCCCACCCTACTTGTCTACAGTTACCAACCACTTAGTCCATTCAAGTGGATTAATCCATTTGATCTAAGACCTGAATGATTAGAAAGGGTTAATGTTGTAAGGATCTTGGAGAAGAATTTTAGGCAAATGGGAATGCAAAGGTACAGGCTCAGAGACATAAACAATTTTAAAATGCTCAAGAAGCACTAAGAAGACTGGGATGGTTGTAGCCTAGGGAACCAGGGAGAGAGTGATGGGAGAGGAAGCCAGAGAAGTCAGCCTGGAATACTATGAGGCATGTTTTTTTTTTTTTTATTCTAATGGTTCCTGTAAGGCCTATTTCTGCAAATATATGGGGGAGGAGGGACAGAGCATCTCTCCAAATAGCCTTATTGCATTGGCTTCTCTGACAGAGGCCCCCTAGAATCCACCCATGTTGAGCATTCTACTGCTAGGAAAAAACAACAACAACAACAAAAAAAACAACTTCCTACCTCGAATGATTCAACTTTCCAGGACTGTTTAGTTCCTATAGCTAGAGGCCAAAGAGCTTCACAAGACCACATTGGCCTTTCCTAAGAGCAGTTACCATCATGTGTGGAAATGATGATCTTATTAAAAAAAAAATCTTGCCCTAACATCAGACATAATCTCATTTAAAAAAATATTGCAAAAAGATGTTAGTCCTATAAGACTACTGCTTCAGAAAACCTATAAGCAGGAAGCAAGAGGGTAGAAGAAATTAATTTGTGCATTTATTCATTATCCAACAAACCCCAAGTGCCATTTCCAGAGGTCACCAGGGATTTCTATGTTTCTCAATCTGGAGGTCACTTTTTCAGAAATCATTTTGCTGGATGCCCAAGCAGAAATTTTTGGAGGGGCTTGGCCTAGGGTGATGGCAACAGAAGCAGAGAAGAATAGATGGATTCCAGTTGACAGACATGAGAGTCAAGTGGGAGGGGAAGTCAGATCCAGAGATGGTTGAATGAATGGGGAGAACTGGTGTTAAAAGTCCTGATTTTGGCAAAGAAAAAAGAGATACAGACAAAACATAGACACTTCAACAGTTTAACAACGTTGGATGACTTCAGCCAACCTATATGATCTTTCCCTTTAAACTTAAGCCTTGTAACCTCCTTTTATGAACCATCTGACCTGAAAAAGTCCTTAATGATTCTCAAAACTCTTCTTACAGATGTGGAAATTAAGGTTCACAGAAGAGTAAGTTGCCAAAGCCAGAGAGTTCTCCATTCCTATGGCTTCTACCAAATTTGACCTCCAAGCATGACCAGACCACTGCAAATTCCTCTTTCTGAGCATCAGATCCTTACCTAAATGAAGATGCTGATCTTAAAGACACAGCTTCAGGGTGACATCTCTAAAAATCAACGTTCAAAGGCAGCAAAAATGCTAAGTGAGGTTTGGGGGATTCTTAACCGTGTTGGATCTGGAATCTGTATGACACCTCGAGCTGTTTTTCTTAGTTCTGAAAGTTTTCCACAACCAGCTGATGCCTACCTGAATGGAACTGGAACAGGAGGAAATTAGAACTCATTCTAGTGAAATGTACCCAGGTTCACTCTTCTATCTTCATGATGAAGTTTTTCTGTTATTTTGGGGGAGGAGATTCATAGAAATAGAAGCCTCAAGGTGTTGAACACTCCATTAAGTTATTATGAGATGGGATGGGTTTGAGTTTCTGTCCACTGACTGCATTTATCTTGATTTCAGGGAGCTCCCAGAGAAGGAGGGGTGGCATTTCTGTAACCCTTGATGTGCCTGAGAGGAAAGGTAATACATGTAGGAAGGTTTGTGCTATCTTACCAAAGTCATCTGACCAGATGGCCTTGATGTCAGGGCCTCAGACATAATTGCCTGAGAGCTGTCAATGCTGAACCGGTTAAGATGATGATCATGCAGTCTACCTCCATGGATTAAAGTCCTGTTCCTCCTCCTTATTACATGTGTAGTCTTAGGCATGGTACCTAGCTATTCTGTGACTTACTTTTCTCATCTCTAAAATGGGGATAATCCTGCCTACACCACAGGATTCTTTTTGGATTCGAGGATCTATAAACAAGGCTTAGCATGTGAAGCACATAGTACAGTACTTGGCACCTAGTGGGTATTCAGTCTGCTCTTTTCTGTCTCCAAAAATGCAATGCTGCTGTAAGAGACTTCCATTGGAACCAGGGAATGAAGAAGTGGTTCATTAACAACCAGCCCAGGGAGAATACACTCCACGGGAAACTGCAGGGTCATTAAGCACCAATGGTGGTAACAAGGCTATTAATTTCCCAGTGTTTCTTTTATCGAGCCACACAGTGAGGTGATGCTTAACCCAGCAGGAGGGAAGGGGTTCGGAGTAGGATCTGGGGAGCAGGGGATCACAGCTATTTTATAAGGTTGTAACTTTGTGAAATGTGAAATGCTAGAAGGATTGGGCACTGTCTTGTTTGCTCTGCGGATCATCCCCCAAGGACAGAGCATCTGAAAATCATTTCTGTGTGCTCATTGCTGGCAGTGAGGTGCGAAGTGGAGAGTATTGGCTTCAGAGTCTTAGACCAGTTGGAGGGTCCCATTTCCTCCATCCCTAGCAATGACACCATAGGGAAGTTATGTTATTTCTCACTGTCTCAATTTTCTCAGCCCCCAAATGGGGAGAATCATGAATTGCTGTGAGGTCAAGATTAGAGAATATGGAGAAAGTACTTTAAGGATATATATATATATATATATATATTAAATCTCAGAGTCCTAGTCAATGGAAAGTTTTATCTCATTATGATTGTTTTAACTTTTTAACTCATGTCATTCCTCACTTTGTCTCTTTAATTTTCTCTCTTTCATTTGTTTGCTTGGAATAAATAGATGTATGAGTTACTTCCGGCAATTGTTAACCACTCACGATTTGGCTAAAATCCATTCCAAATCTCCCAAAGCAAAGAGCAGGTGCAATGTGATCTTCAGAATAAGTTATTTCATTAGAATGAATTTCTGAATGTGGAAAAATCAATATCACCTCAGAGAAAATTTCTGGAAGAACTGAATAGACCCACATATCACCATATTGATTTGAATGGAATGTCTAAAATAATTTTAGCTCTGATTTTTTAAGCAACTAGGCCAAAAAGGAGATTCTATAAGTTACAAGGATGACTATGTCAGACAGTGGAGATGTTTCTTTTTCAGGACAAACTTGGAGTGTGGAAATAGCTCCTAAAAGATTTTTGAAAGAATCCAGAGCAGTGCTTTGCCACAGCTTGGGAGACCTCTGGCTGCTTTTATGGCCTCATCTCTTCTATCCATACCTTTCTCTGCTCAAGGCTTCTGTCTACTTCTCCATCAAGCCATGAAAGCTTCCCCAAGACCATTGCAAAAGTGGTTCCTTCTGCCTAGAATGTGCTCTTCCCCAACTCCCTCTAGTTAATTCCTACTTGCCTTCCAGGACTTAGCTCAATGAACCTTTCCTTAGTGAAAGTGTCTAAGCTACAGTTTTCTCCTGCCCTGTCAAAGCACCTTTCTGTCATAGAGCCTGTCTCAGTTTGTGACTCAGTGCTCAATTGTTAATTTCTACCTGGTCCTTGCATGTGTTCTCTTAGGGTGAGGCTGTTAGTTATGCTCTATGACAATCCCATGCATCTAGTACAAGACCTGGGACATAACAGGTTCTGGAAAACTACTGGAATAAAAATCATTTCTGAGTCAATGAATGCATGATTTCTCACTAACAATGCTCATCCTGGCAGTGGGAATATAACCTTAAAAGGGCCATTTCTGCTGCCACCCAATGGAGCCAATAACCCAAGAGACTGAATTATGGAAGCAAAAAGAGCTTTATTGGTATTAAACCAGCAAGTCAGAAATGAAGACTTTGGTCCTAAAAACAAAGTTCATCTTACTTAAGGTCACAAGCACAATGTTTATATAAGGGCTTTTATTTATATTTTTTGTTTGGGACATGTGGGTAGGGCATCTGGTGGTCAAAATTTTCACGGTGGACTGCTTTTCTGATATATATGCTGCTGTTATCTGAATGTCACTAAATGTTTTGGGTTCTGTAACCTTAAAAAAAAGCTAGTGATTAGAAAGTTCCTTTTTGTTTCAGGAATAGTTAGTCTTGTATTTTAAGGCACAGAACACAGAGGAGAGCAAAAGGCAGCCTTTGCCAGAGAACACTTTCAGCCTGACAGGCAACTTCAAGTCAGGGGTGTCTTCTATAGTTAATCTCTTGGGAAACGAATAATATGTTGCTCAGCTGTGTGACCTCCAAAATTAGTGATTTTTAAGGTTAACGCAAAGCAGTGAAGCTGGAGGGCTTATTTAGGTTTTCCTTCAGGTACAGGAATGATCTGGTCATGGATTGCAATAGATTTTTCTCAGCTCAAAGAAAACATTTATCAAGAAGAATGCTCCACTATTATTTTTTTCCTATTAATCCACTTTATGTTTTTTTTTTTTTTTTTGGTCAATTTCGTTTGCTTTTGTTTTTGTGGGGGAAGGATAAAGTCCAACCTATTTTTTCTGAAATACAAAGTGCTCCATAATGTGGCTTTAGGGTCATCTTCTCCCATTTTCCACTTGACCTTATAGACCTGCTGACAACTATGTGCACATGCTAGGTCAATTCCAACCTTTGGGCCCTTCCCTTGAGCCTCCCTCCACCTGGGATGCTTATCCCCAAGAGAAAACAAATAATACAAGTTAAGACTCCAGTTTTGTTGTCAAACAGATACAAATCCAAATCTTCTAGGATTTAGTTACTAGATCTTGGACTTCTTGAGGTTCATTTTCCAAGTTTTGACATCTAAGATAACATTTAGCTCATAGTACTCTTGGAAGGATTAAGATTGAAAAAATATATAGAAGGTTTATTGTTTTGAGTAGCATGTAGTGTTCATCAAATGGTAATGCTAATGCTGTTGTTCCATCTTTCTGGAAAACTCTTTTCAGTAGCAATCAGGTCAATGGTCATTGGAAGCCTTTTCAGTTATCCTGCACAAGATAAAGGGACTTTTCCCATGATGCTTTGTTTTCACCTCTGTAATACCACATAGTCCATAATTATCTAATTATGTATCCCTTTTTTTCTCATCTAATTGTAATGGTTCAACTATCCTCCAGAAGTATTTTCAGCAGGAAGGATATCAGTATCAGTATAAGATATACTAGGAGCTGGGTAACTCTTTCAATGAATGAATAAATGAGTTAATTCTAAACCAGTGGGCAAACTAAATTCAATATAGCAAGGAAAATGAAATCAGACATTTTGATTGGTTAGTTTGCTCACATGTCTTGTATATATGTCAATCAAACATATAGCCCTTCTGCTGAAAGGTCTACACAAGGTTGACCTTCCAGATCTTTAACAAAACGTTATGCAGTTTATAAATGGTGACTTTACTTCGTTCTCTTCACTATTTGCATTGGAAAAAAAAGCCACTTAGCACATTTGCCAATGACTTTTTAAAAGGTAGTTTAGTTTTTTTCTTCTTTTTCTTGTTAGCCTCAGGTTCTCAGCATGTGATACTACAATGTTTTGGCTCCAGATTTGCAAGTGCAGTGGTGTTAGTTCTCAAATTTGTTTTCACATGGAAAATGTTCTACAACAAAGAGGATTAATTGTTTTCCTTGTTCAAATGTTTTGAAGTGGAAGGAAGCACATCTCTTTATTGGATTCTGATAGGCTTTAACTACTAGAACTTTAAACTGTAATTGTTCCTTTGCCTTGTTTCCGAGCAAACCCCGACTCACACTATTACTGCATCACACTGATCAACCTGCAGTTTCCCACATTGTTAATGCTCTTTCACTGTGTCCATGATGATCTCTCAAGACACCTGGACTGTCTTACCTCCTACCTTTCTGACAAACCTCTTATGACTCACTTCCAGTGTCACTTTTCCCAGGAAGCCTTCTTTGAATTACTTACTCTGGTTTGTGTTCCTCCCCATTCTCCCTTCTCTATAACTGTTCTTTGCTTTAATGGAGAAATGTGCACAAGGTTGACCTTGTGTAGGCTGACCTTTCAGCAGAAGAGCTAAGTATGTTTGACATATACGCAAGAATATTTGCATAATATTGAAGAAAAGTTTTGGAGTTAAACAGCTTGAAATGCAATTTGAGTTCTCTACTTCTTACTGGCTTTGTGATCTTGGGAAAGTCAATGACTCTAAGATTTCACTTTCTTCCATGAGACCCAATGTCGTCATAAAACAGGTGTGAATCTTAATAAGAAACTCTGTGTTGAGCACTCTACATGATGTGTGACATACCAGAAGCATTCGATATATGCTGTCCATTTTACCACTAGTAATACAACCATTCACATTAAATATTATACCATAGCAAAATTATTTGTTTAGGTATTTACTATAGGACCTAGAGTAACCAACCACTGCCAATTGCTCAGCACTGATGTGATTTCTAGAATGTGGAACTTCCAGGGTTAAAAACCAAAACATTGTCATGTAAACCAGGATGGCTGGTCATGGTCACCCTTACTAGATAACTTGAGGATACGTACTCAAATCTCTGTTGGCTCTTGTTTTTCAAGATGCCAACATACAGTGGTGGGAGTGGGATTTGTGGACATCCCTCTCACCTGAGGAACTTTCTCACTTTTTCTAACCATGCATTGTATCATTTCTTACTCAGGAGATTCCTTCTCATCCTAATCTCCATCCCCACAACATCTACAAACTATTGTATCCATTAGCTGTTTCTACATTGTAAAATTTAGGGGCTTATAGCAGCAGGTATCTAGTTTACTTGTGAGTAAGTTAGCAGAGAGTCTGACTCATCTAAGATGGTTTTCCCCACATAACTGCAGGGGTCCTTGACAGGTCAGCTGAGGTTTCACTAATCTTGGTTGGGGCCCCAGCTGTGATGTACAGGCTCACTCATCCTTTTGTGTTCCTTTCATGCTATATTAGACTAGGCCAGGCTCATTAACATGATGGAGGTGGGGGGGGGAGAGAGAGCGCGCGCGAGAGAGAGAGAGAGAGAGAGAGAGAGAGAGAGAGAGAGAGAGAGAGAAAGAAAGCACTAGTGCACAAGGATACAAGACCTCCAGAGCCTCAGCCGGGCACTGGCTTACCACCTCTTTTGCTCATTCTGTTGCCATTCTATTACAATTAAAGGCACAAGGCCAGATTTAAGGAGAAGGGAAACAGATGTCACTGCTTAAGGTGCAGAATCACATGGCAAAGGGCATACCTACATGGAGGAGGTCAAGGATCATGGACATTTCTTATAATCTTTCAAAACTAATAACCTAATACCAAGCTGATGCTCAAGAACCATTTAGACTGAAGTGGGCATTATCTATTAAATGTCTGGAAAAGCATTCTTTCTATTTTTAAAACAGCAAGTGCTCGGGGATCTGATATCTAGAAATTGAGGGAAATTTGTGCAGTAGGTAGATGTATTACTTGCAGGAAGTTATAACCATTAATACAATGGTAAAGAATTTTTGCTAGGAAGTGATGCAAATCACAAAGCCCTAAGTGGTTAGAAAAATAGCTGGCTGGTTTTAGAATGTTTCATTAAGTTAGCCTCCTAAAGGGACATGGACTTGACATTGACTCCCTAGATTTCTCCGAAGCCTGGGTCAGATTGGGTTTGCTCTGCCACAGGAAAGAGGAGGCATCCAGAGTGTTCCAGAACCCCAAGGACATGACTGCCCCTTACATCTGTGTTCCCTCTTGGTATTCTCATGCCACTCTCACAGACCGTGTTCATCAGGTTTGCTGGCACATTCTCCATTCAATTAAAGAATTTTAATGACAATATTGGGGAAATCATGTGGTTTGGCCTCGGTGGCTGGTGAAGTGGAAAACAGGGAAAACAAAAGCACCAAGGTAAAAAGGAGCCATTTAATTTGATAATTTTTCGTCCAATGAGTTAAACCATTAAATTAATTAAAATCTACTATGGGGCCACTTTACACACTTAACAAGCACAAATGGGTCTTGAGGTCTCAAGGGGCTGGGGGTGAAAAGATCTTAACACTAGCTAAAGTTGCAGTTTTAGAAACACATGTTTGGAAATCACACACTCTGTGGAGGAACACTGGGGTAAGCTTGGGAATAAACCAGGTCCTAAGCTGTGGAGTAAAATGGCCTGGAGTGTGGAGGTTCAGGGGAGGCAAGTGAAACGAACTCCAACAGCGATCGCAGAGCAGAGCAATGCTGTCATTGGACCAGGGCCTGTGAAGAAGAAACCAGGCTTCCCTGACAAGTTGTCCAGAGGGAGGCTTACTCAAATGGAGGTCTGTCCTGAGCTGTGAACTCGGGAAGCCTCTGGGCTGCAGAGCTGTGAGCCTGGGGTGGGGGCCAGGAAGGATCCTGTGTAACTCTGGTATGATCTTGGGCAAGTCACTTCAGCCACCTGGGCCTCAGACTCCTCATCAGTGAATGTGTATTAAGATAATAGCACCTTCTATTAGGGGGCTGCTGGGAAACTTGTAATATCACATATGTAACACAAGCTCATGTGAGCTACTAATTTTACCAGGGTGAGCCTTAGGATCACATGGTTTGCAGGACCCCTTAGTACCTGGAGTCACATCACAGATGATGGTTTATGTTTACCTTCTGCATGTTTATAGCCACTTTTTTGTAGGTAGGTGCAGCAGATGCTATTGGTGCCTCACTTATAACCCACTGACATCCACCATTCTGCTGAAGGCTTCTTGGTACATCTGCCTGAAAACATGGCAGGCTGGAAGGCAGCTGATGCCCCAAGGAGCAGCATTCAAATGACTACAAAGAGCAATTGACGAACAAACACTTTGGGTTCTTCATTCCTTGGAGAGAGCAACTCTGAAAACATTCTTGACCAACTCCTAGGGGTCCCCAAAGGGACTGAGCTGCACTTTCCCCAGAGATGATCTGAGCATTTTCACCCTCAGTTTTGGTTTCCTGCCCTTCATGCCTCACTTTTCTGTTTCCCTACTGTGCTTCTGGTAATCACTTTCCAAACAAACCTCATGGATTTAAATGTTCATGCAGGAGCAAGGAGCTGTGATATGTTATTGCAAGGTAAAGTGACCATAGATGACAATTATGTACTCTATATTCCAAAAAGCTATAAGATTGGAAGTTTCCACCATAAAGAAATGATGAATAGTTTCTGAGAAGATCTGTATGATGTTTGTGTGTGTGTGTGTGTGTGAGAGAGAGAGAGAGAGAGAGATTTCTTCTCTCTCTCTCTCTCTCTCTCTCTCTCTCTCTCTCTCTCTCTCTCGTTGTTGTTGATGACACAGGGCCCCCTGTTTTGACCAGGCTGATCTCCAGCTCCAACTACTGGTCAAGTGATTTCCCCTGCTCAGCCTCCAGAATAGCTGGGACTACAGTTGTGCACAGCTGCACAGATAAGTTTACCTAATTTAAACATTAAACCATATCTATGGGCATAAAATATCATGTTACTCATGTACACTTTTCTGCTATTATATATTACAATAAATTTAATTGTTAAACAATTTTAGAAAATAAAAAGACTTTGTCTTAAGATAGCAGAGACATTTCTGAATACTGGCACTTTGATCCTGGAGGTGTAGATAAACATTTACAAAAGCAAGTTTGAATATAAATTCTATTCTCTTGAGCCTCCAGCACAGAAGTTTGTTCTATTCTTCTCATGAGAGTTCTCTGTGCCAACCTGGCTTTTACTCCTGCCCTGCCAAATCTTCTCCCAAAGCTGCATTTCCAGTTCTTAAAATATTTCCCTCATAACTTGTTTCCAGGTTTTCTCTCTATTCTGTGTTCACATGGAGATACTCAAATGGTCACAGTTCAAAGCTGAGCCTAGCAGTCACTTTAGTGCCGGCCCTGTGACCAAGTGGTGCAAGTAATACCTTAAATCCTTACATACAACAGGGCCGAGGTCATGTTCTAGCACCACTGGCTAGACTCTGGAGTCTTTCTCAAAGGCTATGTATGTGCATGCCCTTTGACCTCAGGCTGCAGCATTTGTGCAGACATTTGTCCAGCAGACATTCACCCAGTCTATATACCAGATTTTGGGTTAGGCTCTGGGTTTATGAAACTGAAGACCAGTCCCTGCACTTGTCAACACAGTCAACTGGGAGAAATCATGGACACTTAACTCATCATTTTAGACAGAAAGAGGCATGCAAAGAGAGCACCGCATGCCATATGATCAGAGCACTTTCATAGTGTAGTTCTTGTACGTGCAGCATTGGCTTCAGCTGAAGGCTTGAAAATGCAGGACCCCTGCCCAACCCTGGCCCCATTCAGACCTCTTGCATCAGAAACTCTGGTCATGGGACAGCAGTTGGTATTTTCACAAGTCCTCTAGTGATCCTGATGCCCCCTAGAATTTGAAAACCATGGTGACAGAAGTAGAAGATTTAATGGCAGAAGGGAGAGGTTGTATCTGAGTGAAGGTGAGGGTGTTGGTTGTGGCTTGGCTTGGTGCAAACCCATCCTGAGATGACCTAAGTAACTTAAGGCCAGATAATCCTGATGGTCAATCAAAGACAAGTAGAAATCTTTTTAATTATACATGTCTCTTCACTGAAGACAAATCATTATCGGCTTATAATCAGAATGGAAAGTTTAAGAATCCCATTTCAACATGATCAAAGAGCTTTTGTTCTACCAAAGGATCCACCTGAGTTCCCTTAATAGTGCTAACTACCCCCCCACCCCTGTCTCCATTCTCCATCACGATTGTAAACCTTTTGAGGGCAGGACCTGGACTTGATTTTCCCTTTTAAATTTCCAAGACCCAGAACAGTACTTATGCAAAGTGCTTGACAAGTATTTCTCAATTTGATTTCCCAGAAACAAATGGTACAAGGCAGTTCTGTCCATATACCTTCCTTTTGGTCCATGTGCCACTGAGCAATCGGTGTAAGTGATTTTAAATGGAAATGTCTGAGTTGAAGTGAACAGATGTTTTGCTGCTGCAGAAACATAACCTGCCTGTGGAGAGTGATTTGGAGGTGTAGGTGTTGCATGTTGTTCCTTAGGGCCTCCAGAGTAGACATTACACACAGCAACAAAGAAACCCCATAGAGCAGATGATTTTTATTGTTATAGAATAATATACAGTGTAATTAGCTTATACAAATGATAGTAATTCCTAATGCCAGTGTAGTGCATTTATAAAACACATTCACATCCATTAACTCATCTGATCCTCACCCTGTGTGGCAGGTATTGTTAGAGTCCTTATTTCTCAGGTAGAAGAAGCTATGGCAGAAACCAAAGCGATTACAGACCAGCCTAGCTTCAAGAGGAGGGAAAATAAATCCCACCTCTCAACGGGAGATTGCCAAAGAAGATGCACCATCTTTAATTGACAGCAATGACCTTGGCACTTAAATTCTTGGGGCCTCATTTTTTTCCCTGAAAAATGTAGATAAACCCTACATCATAAGGATTATGGTAGGTACTTGGATAAGGGCAATTAATATCTAACCCATGAGGAAGTCACTTGAGTCATTTGATGGAACATGCAATTCACAACTGATTATAATATATATCTATAAGGAAAGGCCTCCTTAAATGTAAGATGGCACGGCTCTGACTGATGGGCAGTCTTAAACACTATCATCTCATTTCCATGGTGTTTTCATTGAAGCTAATATTTATAAAGTATTTCCTATAGGCCCAACACTGTTTTAGGTTCTTACATTTATTAACTTGTTTTATCCTCCAACCAGCCTGTGAGGGTAGTGGGGATTATGGTCATTCCCATTCTACAGCTTCGTAAACTGAGTCACAGAGGGGTGAAGGCGCTTGCTAGAGTGATGGTAGAAGTGTGTTTGACATATTGGTCCAGATGCTGTGCGCTTCACTCTTACACTCTGCTCCTCTCAATTACGTTACCCGTATACGTCAAGTCTCTCCTCCCATGGTACTTACCTTGACTATAAATAGTGAAATTACAATTTGTTCCACATTCAAAAATAAAGTAGATTGGGACTTTCCAGTGACATCCTTGGAACATTTTTTTAAAAAGTGAAAAATTTGAGAAAGAAGATCAGATGTAGACTCAGGGTCCTCGTAGAATTCGTCCAGGAGTGCCTCGGTGCTTTCTGGGAGGTAATTGACTCTTTCTGAAAAAACGTCCCCTGGGACTGGAGCTAACAGTGGGCTCAGAATATTGAGCAGGCCTCTCTGTGAAGCCCTGACTCGGGGTCCCTTCATCTACTTTTAAGTATACATTTGTCAACTTCCAGAATTATAGACATCCTTGACAGTGCTTCCTAATATTTTCTCCCTATGGGGTGAGGAGTACTGAGGTGGGGAGACAGTTGAATTATTCATGAATTCTGTTTATGGACGTTTGGTATTCAGCAAAGCACAGGCCAAAACTCTTTCTGAGCAACATGTCCAGAGATTCAGTATTCTGAAAGGCCACTTGTCATGTGCATTAATATTGTGCTGCCTGAAGTTTCAGAAGAGACAACTGAATTAATTAATAAAACAAATAGAATCCATCATTCAGAGGTTGTGATTGACACTGCAGAAATCCATACCTCCGGTAAGGACGAAACCAAGCTAATTGGAAAAGAAATTGGCAAAGTTCTAAATTATGACTGTGTTCTTTGTCGAGTTGGACTGATGATTCGTTTCTATCAGACTTCATGTTTGGTTGCCTGGGACTGCAGGTGAATGAATTGATTCACTTGGCTTTTTAGATGGCATGTTAGATCTTCTGAATGGAAATACATTTACTTTACCCCTTACCATGAAAGAACCTGCCAAGTAAAGCAAGAAGATGTTTAATAAAACACAGTCAATGGAACTACAGGTGTGGAAATGCCAAATGCTTTCACGGCTACAGTCCATGCTTCACCTTACTTGTGCCATCTACGTAGTCACTATGATTTGGTAAGAAACGAGGTTCAGTCACCTCCAAGGTCTCCTCACCTTCAAACTTGCATTCTGTGAAAGGAGGCGGATAAGGTAAGGCAAAAATAATAATAAAAGAACTAGGATAAGCTACGGGGAAGGAGTAGTAAATTATCTCCCAAATGCAAGCAGCTAGCTAATGCAGTGAGCAAAAAGGAAATGTACTAGATTTGCAGAGGACAACTTAGGAGGTGAATGGGTGAAGAATGTCATGGAAGATGGAAGTGGGCTCTAGTTACAGCTGTGCCCATGTTCATCTAGAGGCCTGGGCGTAAGTTCAGATAAGGAGCTGGCTGGACGTCAGAATCTTCTCTCATAATGCCGTCACTTTAGCCCCTGGAAGATGTTCATCCAGCTACTCCCTCAATATATTCCAGATGTGGCAGGATCTGCTGGTACTCATCAGCATCTGTAGTCTCTTTTGCATCCAGGTACAGCTAGACTTCACTTCTCAATCTCTCCTTATGGGAGTTCAGACCAATGGAACAGGAAGGTGAGTGATATAAAATTTTTAGAATTGGTCCCTAAATAACACCAGCTCTTGCACTTTTTTTCCCCCGCCGTTTGGCTGAATGAATATCATTCTAAGGGTTGAGAGGAAAGCAGGGCCATAAGATGGAAGGAACCTAGATCCCTGCATGACTCAGTGGAGCACAGACCCCACCACACCAACTTACATTGTATAGCAACACAAACAAGAAGTAACCTTTTATGAGGTGAAGTCACTCACGATGCAAGGCTGTGTGTTATAGCCATCAATCGGTCCTGATTTATGTAAAGAGATGAGAAGCTCTTGACTTTAAAACACAACCCTAGTTGCTGGCAAGTTCCTTCCTGATAACAATATTTTCTATTTTTAATATAATTGTTTAAATGTAGGTAGTAGTAGTAGTAGTGGTATAGCAAATACTTAAATGACACATGTCAGGTGCTGTTCTAAGAACTAGACATATTTTAACTCTTGGTTGGCTTTTTCACTGTGATCAAAAGAGTTGACAAGAACAATTAGAGGAGGAAAATTTTATTTTGGAGCTCACAGTTTCAGGGACTCAGTTATAGATGACTGTCTTCATCCCTTGGGGCCTGAGATGAGCAGAACATCATGGTGGAAGTGTGTAGTGGAGGAAAGCAGCTGGGATCCTGGCACCAGGAAAGAGTGGGGGGGAACGCTCTATTCAGCAAGGTCAATCTCCCAGGGACCCACCTCTTCCAACCACACCACACCTGCCTACAGTCACCACCAAGTTAATCCCTATGAGGGGATTAGTACCACGATTAGGTTAAACCTCTTATAACCCAATCTTTTCATCTCTAAACTTTCTTGCTATGTCTCACACATGAGCTTTTGGGGGACACCAAATTTAAACCATAACAAACACTTCATCTTCCGAACAACTATATAATCTGGTTCTGTTATTATCTATATAATACAAGAAAGGGATTAAAACACAGAGAGATTAAGTCACTTGCTCAGGACCACACAGTTATTACAGACCAAAAGTGTATCTTACAAGTTTCTTATAAAAGTAGAGACATTGTTATTTCTATCAGTTTATGAACAATGGCTATATGGTTAGGACTCTTCTTATTGGGAATTATAAGAAACCCAACACAAATTGACAAGCCTAGTGATAAAGAAGGAGTTCACATAACTTTTAGCCAAGTTATGTGAACTGTTTTTGCCCTGTCTGCTCACCAGTCTCTCCCACATTCTTGGCTCACTTCTTCTTTAGGTTGGCCTCTTTTTAAAACTTCTTATGGGATCAGTGTGGCTTCAGTCAGCTCCAACATATATGCTCTGAGTTTGTTCAAGTAGCAGAAATGAAAGTTCTTTTTATTTCCTTAGAGTTAAAAAAAAAGAAAAAAAAAGAGAGAAAAAAAAAAAAAGTCCCGTCATTGGATTTGTCTTGCACTCAATCTTGAACCAAAAACAGACAAGGAACTAAAATATTCTAATTGGCCAGGATGAGTCATGTGTCCAAATATAGTCAAGTCTACCAGAAGAGCAGGACTAAGAATGTAGGAGAAAAAGGTTATAAGAGGAGAATGTGCTGATGTTACCAAAAGAAGGCAAGGGCATTGGTGACCAAAATAGAGTTAGTGATGTTTATTATAAACCCAAGGCCCAAAGACATGAAGGGACTTGCATATAGTCACACAATTGATAAACTCAAGGAAAAATAGCCCACTTGTAATGAATCTGTCTTCCCGGTGAATATCTCCACCTGGTACAGTGCCTGGCACAGATAACTTCTGCATAAAGAAAGGAATGGGTGTTATGTGTTTGAGACTTGAATCCATGTCTTCTGAATCTGCACCTTAAGGCTCTTCCAACTGGGCATCTCCAGTCCCCTTACACTGTATGGGAAGTTTAAACTGCTGATATTTGCTGCAGAAGTTGTCTTTGAGCTCCTCAAGGGAAATGCTGCCTTGAGGGTTGGGACAGCTGCCTTTACTGTGCCTTTCTCTCCCCTGGATGCAGTTCTCACCACCTCTTGATTAAGTCTGTCAGGAAGAGCAGGGCACTCGGTGGCATGATGGCATTGCTGATTAGTCCTGTCTATCAGGATGTGTTGCTGACAGATCCTTCTTTGAAGAGTCACTCCATCGCTGGGAGTTCTGGAACTGAAAATATGATGCAGTGTGAACTACAGTACTTGGGAATCTCAAATCTGTGTTGATGGGATTAGATTTACATTTACAGCTTTCAAGTACAAAGCAGTATTGATTCATTCATGATGAGCTAACATTATGCCTGGGGTTTAATTTCCAAGTGAGATTTTGCCAATTATTTTCTCAGAAGCTATTAAATAGAAATTAAGGAAGAGATAGAGCTTGAATGTAGGTTTGAATTTTACTAGGACCTTGAATGCCTTTCTTATATGTCCTTATCTCATCTTCAAAAGATGGGCAATTCCTTTACCAATATTTGTTCCTTCAAAGGCTACAAAGAGAAAGGGGGTATCTCCAATCCTGGCTGTGACCTGGTCTGATCTATTTTATCTTCTGTATATCTGTTCTAACCACTCTATACTCTATTCCAGTTTCTAGTCGAGGCTTTCAACAGATCCTGTCAGGGTTTATTATGTTTTAATGTACTTACAACTTATTTATGTTGTAATATAGTGTTGGTTACCTGGGATTTCTGCTCCATGTAGCCATTCATGGACCCAGGATTGCACGACTCCACCGTAATACATCAGTATCCCCTCTAAATGGCCTTAGAAGATGGGAATGGAGAATATGAGAATCTCCTGGGAGATTTTCTGGGGTGCTATCTGAAAGTAATGTGCACCATTCCCACCTTCATTTCTTTAGGACTCAGTCACCTGAGTGACTGGAAAGTATAATTTAGTTTAGCTGTGTCACCAGAAGGAAAAGAAAACTCTACCACCGGGAATATTGCGGGGATCTCTAAACGAGTTGGTGTCTTAGCCTATGGTCTGGCCATACTGTCAGCAGAAGTCTCTCAAATGCATTTGTTGTCGGCCATTCCCCAGATATTTCAGCAGTTGCCCAGTGCTCGTAAGAGAAAATCCAAATTATGTAGCATGGCATATGGAAGCCTTCTTGATCCTGCCCTGCTTCTCCAGTCTGTTTTCTCCGAGGGCCCTCCCTCACACCTGGTTCTCCAACTTCCAGCTTCTTGTGGTTCCAGAACACACAGGACTGCCTTTCACTTCCTGTATCTGCACATGCTGCTTCCCCTGCCTGGAATATGCTTCCCACCTCTTGTTCCCATCTGCTGCTTAAATCGCTATCTATATCTTTCAAAGTTCAGCTCAGTTCCTCTGAGAAGCCTTTTATAATACTCCTGACCCCAGGTAGAAGTCACCTTGCCTCTGTTTTTCCCTTTGCCCAGACCTTGGCCAAGGAGTACTCTATAGCTTCAGGACAGAGTCTAATAATTCTTAAGAGTAAATGAGTCAGCCAGTTGTTAGGTTTGATTATGAATCTCAGCTTTACTACATGCTAGCTTTATGATCTTGGGTAAGTTACTGAATTTTTTCAAGCTTTGGCATGCTCTTGTTAATAGAGATAGCAAGAGCAGTTATTATTAGGACTATGGTAAAAATCTAAGTAAGGTTGGTTCTTGGTATATAACACATACTTAGTAAATATCAGGTTTTAATATTGCTTCTGTTGTTCCATATCTGTGGCATTTTATAGACTCCAAGTGACTTGAATAGGGGCACTGCATCTGCCTCCGCACCTTTGACCTTCCAGCTCTGAATCTCTTGCTTAGCAAAGACTGTTGAATAAATGAATGAATGAATGAGTTACACAAATGGTCCATAAAAAAAATTGCCTCTATTTTTTTGGCAGGGTTATCTCTCCATAGACTCAGTGAAACAGCAGATGCATTGTTTGTCCTGTGTCTGTTCCAGCCTCCTCCTTGCTTTGTCTTCTCTCCTGTCTCCTTCTTGTTGTTTGTGTCAGAACCGATTCCTTGGAAATACTCTTCTTTCTGTGTCTCTCTGTCTTCTTGCCTCTGAATCTTTGTTCTCATGGGGCTCTTCCTGCTGGCATTTCATTCCTCCACCTCTGCTGTCAAATACTCAACTCAGTCATCTTTCTTCTTGAACTTCTCTCTATCATCTTCCACCATTAAAGTATCTTATCTCGTTTTAATTTTAGAGGTTCAACAAATACAACAGTTCTCATGATTTGAGGACCTACCATATGCCAGGTAGCAAGATAAGCAATGCTTGAACTCTCTTTCTTCTGTGGTCCTTGTGATTTTCCTCTGCACATTACAGTTTGTGCCCTCTCTCCCCATTAGGATGTAGGCTCCTTGTGGGCAGGATTCGAATGATTCAAAACTGCATTCCTCCTGATGACTGGCACCTAGTGCATTTAATAGCTGAAAGAAAGACAAAGACACAGACACAGAGACATAATTAATTCTCTCCAATCTCAGTGCCTGTGAATTGGGTTCACAAATATCTTGAGGCCTGCCTGAGGAGAGCAAAGGCAGAAAAAAATCTGGAGACAAGTGGACCACAGGTTGAAGTCTTCCAGGCTGCACTTGAACAAGATCAGTGCAGTATTTGGATCTATACTTGTCTGATGGCATTCAACTCCATCAGAACTTCAGGGCTCTGTTTGCAGTGACAACATGGCTGAGGTGACATTTATAAAACTGAGATGGATGAGTGGACTTGGAATTATTCACTTAGAGGAATGAAGCTTTGCAGGAGGAAGATGTGCAGATGTACAGATGGCCTGTCAGCACAGGAAGGGTTAATTCCGTAGTCAGCAGGGAGGGCATTTAGGCCAGAAAGAAGAGACTTTCTTTCATGTGACCACATTATGACTTATTAAAGTATCTTTTACCATGTTGCTCTGGGAAAGTAGTTCAAATGCTAATTTCCCAGAACCATTAGAGCATCCTCATACCCAGAGGCTGAATGGTGTACTAGATCAGAAATATTAAGAATTGAGGACAAGATATTTTTATTCCTCAATTTTTAAAAAATGAGAATGGAAACCAGGAATGGGGTTCTCACTTTTACACAGATTATATTATTTATTGTTCATTGTAACTATGTTCATGATTAAGTCTCTATTTACAAAGCCTAGAAGGATCAGAGAAGTCAAAGGAAATGTCTGATGTCACATAGGCAAATTGCTGGAGTCAGGACTTGAACTCAGTCCCATCTAAGTACAAAGCCACTGTTACTTAGAGTGTTTGCATCTCCTTAACTGGAATGCTCTCTCTCAGGGAAGCAAATTAAAAGAAAAACATATTGATTAAACAATGAGGAGAAGGTATTTAATACAGATGCAGATTTTAGATAGAAAAAAATATACAAAAGACTAATCTTCAACCTCTGTTCCAGTAGCAAATTCCTTGCCTCTATCTGCTCATTTATCTCGGTGGTTGGAAGCAGACCCCTTGGGTTTGGCTTTTGGTTTTTCAGCCTTGTGACTTTGGTTCAGTTCCTTCACCTCTGCAATTCAGCTTTGTCATTTGCAAACAGAGATAATACTAGTACTGCCCTCACAGGTTGTTCATGAGGATTGGACAAGAAGAAGTGTTACAACAATGCTGCACATATTAGATGAATAATAAATGTTGTTGATTTTTTAAAATTTAATTGTGCTAAAATATAAATAACATGGAATCTGTCTTCTTTGCCATTTTTAACTATGCACCCGAGTGGCCTGAAGTACAGTCATCCTGTTGTACAACCCTCCCTCCACAGGGCCCCTCACCCAGCATAAGTGAAACCATACTTATTAAACAGAAGCTCCTCATTCCCAGTCCCCACTCACTGTCTCTGTCTCTTTAAGTTGGCTACTCTAGGTACTTCAAATAAGTGGGTTCATGTAGTAGTTTTCCTTAGCTATGTTTTTTTTTAAAAGATGGCAACTTTTATATATTGAAATACATGAAATATCATGTGGTGAGAAGAAGAAATATATTCAATTGTGTCAAATTACAAATTTGGGGTTGACGCTCTGCTTTTTTTTTTTTTTTTTTAGAAACAGATTTTTTTTTTTTTTAATAATACTTGAGGCTGGAAGTCCAAGATCTATTTCTGGTGAGAACTCTTCTTAGCTTGTTGATGGTTGACTTCTTTGTTTTTTATTGGTTTTCATAGTTATACATGCCAGTAGAATCCATTTTGACAAAATTATGCAAGCATGAGATATATCTTATTCTAATTAGGACTGCATTCTTGTGGGTAGGCACAAGGGTAGGATTCCTTAGGTATTTTCATATGTGGACATGGGAAAATTATGTTAGATTCATTCTACTGTCTTTCCTATTCCTATCCCCCTCCCTTCCTTCTGTTCCCCTTATCTAATCTACTGAACTTATCTTCTTCCTTTCCTTCCCTGCTATGGTTTGGATGTGAGGTGTCTCCAAAAGCTCACATGTGAGACAATGCAAGAAGGTTCAGAGAAGAAATGATTGGGTTATGATATCCTTAACCCAATCAGTGAATTATTCCCTGATTAGAATAATTGAGTGGTAACTGTAGGTGGGAGGTGTGGCTGGAGGAGGTAGGTATTGGGGTGTGGCTTTTGGATATATACATATATTTTAATAACTGTTCACAAATTCATTTACTCATGCCTCTACCAAGAGTGGAGTTGCTCGCTCTGCTTTTTGATCATCATGCAATCTGTTTCCTCTGCCACACTCTTCTCCATGATGTTTTGCCTCATAATCCCTGAGGAATGGAGCCTGCTGTCTATGGACTGAGACCTCTGAAACCATGATCCCTCAAGTAAATATTTCCTCCTCTGCAATTGTTCTGGTCAGATCTTTAAGTCACAGCAGCAAAAATACTGACTAAAACACTCCCTTTATTGTGGTTTAGCTTCCACATATCAGTGAAAAACATTCAACCTTTGGTTTGGGGGGATTGGCTTATTTCACTTAGCAAGATAGTCTCCAGATCCATTCATTTACTGGCAAATGTCATAGAGTCATTCTTCTTTATGCCTAATATTCCACTGTGTGTGTACACACCATAATTTATTTATCCACTCATCTGTTGATGGGCATCTAGGTTGGTTCCATTTAGCTATTGATTTTTAAGAGTTGAGAAGATATAAGTATAATCTTAGTACTTCTACTTCAGAACTATGTGCCTTTGGAAAAGAAGCCTCTTTTTTTTTTTTGTCCTTGAAGTCGTTCATCTATAAAATTAGAAGAATAATACTCTCTTTTAGATTTGAGAACCAAGTAAATAAGGTATAAAGAATAAAAATACGTTGAATTGTGCACAGATGTTCACATATTCATTTATTCATGCCTCTATCCAAAGGTCCACTCATTTAATAAACTTTACAGAGGCTCTGCTGTGTCCAGTCTCTGTGGTAGGCACCTGGGGAGCTACCAAGATATAGTTTATATCCTCAAGGACCTCCTGAAAGTCAAGTTAAGTGGCAGAGGGGACATAAATGCCAGTCAGTGGCATCTGTGCTGCATGCACAGAACTGTCCTCTCTGTCTAGTGGTGGATAAAGGAAAAAAGGAGACATTCATGGGGAATCTCTTCAGCTGCTGGGTACAGTGCTGGAAGGAGCACCAGTGTGGGCTCCAGAAGTTCCATGCTCCCTGTCTCCACTGTTAACTAGTTCCTAGTGACCTTGGACAGTCCTGATTTCCTCTCTGGTCCCCAGGGGATGATTTTCCAGTTGGTTTCTATGGCATGCTGAAATCCTGTGCTCCAGGACTCTTTCCTTCACTGCTCTGTCTTCATGATTGGGGTTCTGATTGGGAAAAAAGGAAAAATGTTCCATTGCTTTAAAAAGTTTGCAACCAGAAATCTAACCCTAGGCAAGGTACCCAATCTTTCTAAAACTCAGTTTCCTTAGTAGTAAAATGAGAGCAATAATAGTATTTAAGGGAATTCTTGTAAGGACTGAATGTGTTTATTATCAAAGCGAGTACTCAGGAAGCATTAGCTAATGTTGTTATTATTATTTGGAAAACTCTGTATGAGGGCATATCTCAGTGCCTACCTGTGATAGATGACCTGGGCCTGAGATTGTCCTCCATGAGTTCTGCATCTCTGTTTGCTTTCTTATATCAGCCTCCTTGATTTCCTTCTCAAACTGCATATGTCATCAGTCCTTGGGTTCTTGGTGCCCCCTATTCCTTCCTTGGACTACTGTGGATAACTAAAGATGGGGGCTGAGAGGGCCCAGGGGGCCCTGGAATTCCCACATGTGTGCCCACCCTCAGCCTGTGCAGGAAGTTGGTTTTTCTTCCCTCCTCAATTCTATTAGTCTCATCAGCTGGAACACAGTCCTCAGCCTCAGAATAGCCAACTTGCTCAGTAAGTGAACTAATTACACTGGCTGTGTTTCTCTTTTGTTTCCTGATCTTGCTGATGTGCTATTTATAGCATTTCTAAAGATGTTTGTCAGTGGTGTCCCTTTTAATCCTCTTCAAAGCGATGACATGGAGGGCAAAAAATAGCTGTAACCGAGTTCCAGAGGCCTCTGCTCCCTGATCACTTTTTGGACAAGGAATGCTGTATTTTGTTTATTTTTTAAAATAGTATTTTCCCAACAAGACACAATAGATAGTAATCAGTCTCTTTAGGATTGGAGTAGTCTGCTGGTTTGTTTTTTTTTTAAGAAAGAAAGAAAGATAAAGGAGAAAAGGAGAGGAAGAAAAAGAGAACGAGAATTGTGGCCAACCTCCAGTGACCCAGGCAGTGTATATGACAACTGGGAGCAAGAAATGAGTCAGAGTGGCATCCTGTCCCGCATCACAAATCAGCACAGACTAGACTGGTATCCAAATGGGGCAGTGAATTGGTTCACTACGTGGGAAGAGATATTGGCAGGTGCCAGGAACCACTTAGCAGCCCCTTGAAACATGGAGTGAAGTCAGGTGTTCAGTCAGGGGTTTCTCTCTCCATCCTTGACCCAACATGAAAAGAACAGGCTAGTCTTTGTTTTACCCAGCACATATGAGTATGCAAAGAGCCCTGAATTTATAATTCTTCGCACTGGGTCACATGCTAGATCCACTGGCCTTCAAATTGTGCAGTGCCTGCAAATCATCTGAAGAGCTCGTGAAAATGGCTCCTTCTCAGGTAATCTAATTCAGTGATAGCTGGCCTGGGTCCCAGAAAGCAGAGCCTGAGGCAGAAAGATTCCATTCTACTATTTTACTGGGGACTGAAATCCCAGGGAAGGACAAGGAGTGCAGAGAGGAAGGAAGGAGCTCTAGTGCAGGGTGTGTTATGGAGCTGGCTACACTTCAGGTCCAGCGAAACCAACTTCTCATAGAACTGTCTTCCAATAGCCTATAGAACCCACTGTGACTCAGCATGGGTGGACCAGGAAGGAAGGAAGAAGAATTTTTCCACTATTTTCTATTCCTCTAGGTTAAAGTTTGGCTCTATGGAACATTAACTCCTCTGCAATTCCAGATTGAAAATAATGCATGGAACCGAGTAGATCCTGTGAACCGAGTAGATCTTGTGTCTCAGCCAAAGTAAGACCATTGGCATGGCCAAAGTGTCCACCCAGGAAATCAGAAGTCAGTAGAGACTTGGGAAGAGCTTGGGGTTACAGGGATGACTAGATGGAAACAGATGGCTAAAGTCTCCAGAGAGAGGGAAACCAAACACATCTCCAGTAGTACAGATAAGGTCTCTGGTCCAAACTCTGTTGGGGTGATCTGGCAATCATACTTTGAAAAACCTTGTCCCAGACAGAATGGTCTTAGGCAACTTATTTAATTTCCCTGCATGTCAGTTTTGTCATTTGTGAAATGAAGAGGATGACATTTAAACCCACTTTCCTGAAGATAAAATTAAATAAACCTTATGGCAGCACGTCACACAAATCTGCACTGCTATTTTGCACTAGAACAACTGCAGGAAGGCTGGGAACAAAAGCTTCTTTTTCCTCTTTCAGTGACATTCCGAGAGATGAATGAACTTGCGGTTGATTGATACACTGGGACATTGTAATTAACCAAATATGATAAAGCTAAATTTTATAGGAAGGAAGCAAGCAGTTCATTCAATAGTTAAAAATTCCAATGATTAATTTAATGCAGAATTGCTAGGGGTGCAAAGGCAAATAAAATAGTGCTCCATAGATGTTAAAAAAAAAAAAAAACAATGAGCAATTTGGGAATTGTACTTCTGTTTACCCTTCTAATTATAAGGCTAATTAAACCCTGATTAGTGGTCCTGGTGTATAAATACTTTTGCTTGCTTGGTTCCCTTGTGGAACATTCAAGACCCATGGAATTCAGGTACACAAACAAACTTCCATTTACTGAGTGCGCAGCCACCTTCTGCTTCTATCACATGCGGGGAAAAGCCAAACATGATCACTGAGTTAACTCCTTTCCTACTCTTTGATGATGACAGGTGTACAGGATCACCACCATCAATTTTTAACAGGCAAATGACATAACTGAATACGTTCCAAGCTGTTAAGATGCCATGGCTTGATTGTTTATTTCTGAACTGAAATATCTCCATTAGAGAGGCTCTTTTGTCTTTGGGCAACAGAATTTCCCATGATCACCCACAATGCATCAAATCCTAGCTGTATAACTATGAGTGTGGGACCTTAGCATTAGGCAGGCCTCAGTGGTTATCTGGCTTCACTTCTATTCCAAGAAGAAATATGCTATTTCCGGTGAGTGTTCACTACCCACTGGAATGTTTATGATGGTGGAAAAATCAGGACCCAAAGACTCAGTCTCTTCTGTTTGGGGAGAATTGTCATACAAAAAGTATTCTAAATTTTAAACATTACTCCAAAGTACAATTTCTAGATCACTAATTTATACATTGAATCCATTCTCTGGCATTATATTAAGCTTTGCAGACCAGTTGCACAAGGTCTCTGTCAAATTTTCTTTGTTTTCTGTTCTGTTTCGTTTTATTTTATAAATTTTAAAAAGAAAAAGGCCATTTTTATCTGACAGGTTAAAAAAAAAAAACAGGACTTTAGCTGGATTTAGTTGTAAACCATTGTTTGTCAACCTTTGATCCATAAATCCAGTCCTTACACATATGAAGACACATGTACACATAAATATTTATATTTATAGAGGTCTCTGTGCGCATATATATATATATATATATATATATACATACCAGCATATGTATTTTATAAAGATATACTTATAAGTGTATATGCTTGTATAAACACATATTATAAATAAATATAAGGCACATATAATTGTATTTAGTAGAATGTTTCTGAGTCCTTTGGAGTCAGATTCAAGTGGTTTAATTTTTTTATCATTATCACTTACTATATTGAGAGACAGACAGGACAATTTACATGATCTCCTTGAGCTTTTAAAAAATTTTTATTTGAAAATATATAAAATTGAGATAAATATGCTGTGGCAGGTTGGAATAATAGCTCCAGTTCTTCACCCTTTGTGTGTGTGTGTGTTTGTGTGTGTGTGTGTGTGTGTGTGTGTGTTTATACCTGTTGCCTTGTAACTTAGTGCTGCCAGATCTGATCTTACATGGCATGGTTCAGCCAGCAAGACATGTGCTACAAGCAGGGCAGAAACAATGCCCGTGAGTTTCCACTTGTGCTCTTGTTCTGGAAAACCTGCTTGGTCTTGTCTGTTGAAAGATGAGAGATTAGAGGAAAGAAAGTGGCCCAGTTGCCCCAGTCCCAGCCAGTCTGGACTCTCCAACATCCAGTCAACCTCCAAGCACATGAGGAAGTTCCCTCCAGACAGAAGAACTACCTCAGGACTCTCAAATAATTTACTAAGCTTTGGGGTCATTTGAATTTTAGGATTTTTGCAGAAATCGAGAACTAATATAAATGCTACCTGCAGAGTTGTTTTCAGAAACAAATAACAACTGCCTTGTCCAGATTTTCTGTAATGTTTTCATCTTTAAAAAGAAAACAAAATCTTATTAAACATAAGTTTTACCATTTGTCTAAGTCTTATAGTTTATGAAGTACCTTTGTTCCTATTTAATTCTTCCATGAAATGACTGTGTTTCCCAGATTTTTGGATGCAGATAATAGAATCTACTCTAAACTATTTAAACAGAAAGGGTTCAATGAAAGAATATTAGGTAGTTCACCATGTCTCAGAAAAAGGCAGGTATC
Organism: Urocitellus parryii; assembly: GCF_045843805.1. Taxonomy (NCBI): domain Eukaryota; kingdom Metazoa; phylum Chordata; class Mammalia; order Rodentia; family Sciuridae; genus Urocitellus; species Urocitellus parryii. Next base: position 40,745,920 of record NC_135541.1, on the reverse strand, counting down.
ATACTATCAAGAATTAAATGGCCAGGAAAAGCTTTTAGTTGTTCTATGGCCTCATTCTATTGGAAAATGGGGCCTGCCATTTGACTGCTGTTATACTCCGCCCTGAAGGCAGGAACGCTAGCCTCACTTCACCAGGAGAACCAGAAGTCTCTGTCACGATGCTTGCCAAAAGATTTGCTCTCCCTAAATGGTCACCAACTCTTGTTGCTCTGTGTCTGCCTAGAAGTCTTGTGAGGCTATGTATAAATGGAGGAAATTATGTTACATGCGTGTACTCTTTTTGCAAAAGATTTCAGGACATACAGTTTTGCTTATAGAATAGAATGCAAGTCAGAAGGGGATTAAAATGGGTGTGGAGTGAGCCCAGCCATAGTCTCTGCCATTCAAACTTGGATCAATGGCTTTAGCCACATTTCACTGGAAAGCAACCGGAGTTTCAGAGACATTCAATGATTTGCTCGGGGCTGTAGAGGTTGTATAGACCTTCCCATATCAAGAGCTCAGTTACTCCTAAAGCACAACAGTTTTCCCTGTCTCTTGGAGAATGGTAGAGTCTAGGTGCAGACAACACTGTTGGTGGGGAAGGTAAGGAGAGCAACTGATTTGATTTGTTTCTGGGGGACTGCTAAGTTCCAGCATGAAGCCACTTTGCCAGAAGTATTGGAAGAGGGATACCAGTCCTTACAGATTCAAAGTCTCCAACAAAGCCTTGGCAGGCTTCAGGAATCAGCATGAAAGAAGGCCTTATAGTGAGGCCAGTCATCTAATCAGGAAAGCATTTGAGGTTCCTGAGCTGACAGTAGGGCTTCAGGCTAGAAGGATTCAATCTGAGTGACTTCCACATCACACTGCAGCAGGATGTGTGCCCAGCATGGCTTTGCTGCAGGCCTGGAGATGTGTCAGGAAAATATTGCTGGGGGTCTCGTTTCCTTAGCCACCATTGAAAACCTGAGATGCCTGCAGATAATGAGACCACAGACCCATGGCACTCCACCCATCCTTCTCCTTTCCTGGTCCTCACTTTTTTAGACCACAGGAAGGGTTAACTTTGAGCCTGATGAGTGGGTCCAGGACTAGAATATGCTGATGAGGTAGAAATTTTCATCAAACTCTGTAGTGATTTCTCTTAAATCATACCAGGGAATAGAAAAGATAAATGATTTTTTCCCCCATGAGAGCATTTATCCAACTGAGAACATAGGAAGAAGCCTTTCCCATACCTTAGTGTGATAGGTGCTCTCTGCTCTTCATGCTAAACATGACCAGTCTCTTTGTTCCCACAGACATAGACTCGGCCATATCATTCTCTTCTACATGTCTCTATGCCTGAGCATTTAAAAACTCAGCCATTGTAGCCTTTGTAGAGAAGAACATTGCATCCCAAATTAAATACTTTTCATTTATTCTTTGAGATCCCTTATGTGCAATAACAAAGGACAACTTTGACTTTATTCCTAAATGTCAGTTAGCTAAACATCTGCTAGCCAGAGAAAAACCTGGCCTTCCCCAGAACATGAGCTCTCCTTAGTGCCTGCTGTGAACACCTAGTGAGTTCTTAGAATTCTTTCTAGAATTCTTGCTGGAGCCACTTGAGATGGGAGCAAGAACTTGTATTAAAGGACAGAACATTTACTTGTTGTTGGTCCTACTATTTCAAATGGTTTGGACCAAGTAGCTTTATATGTATATTCAATGGTGGACCTGGAGATTCAAGACCCCCACTTTTTAATTTTATTTATTGTCATTACAATTCAAATCAAGAAAAATGTATAGGAAGCAAGATAGTCTAGAAAAATGAGGTTTGATCCAGAATCCAGGGGGTTGGGTCCTAGTCCCACCTAGTGGGGCTTGTTCTCCAGATAAAATCCAACCAATCAACCCAGAAGGTAGAGATAGAAAATAAGTGTTACATAAAAAAGGAACTTTATTTCCAATAAAACTGATGTTGGGCTGTGTAGTTTATATCTATAGGCAAGTGAGTTTCTTAATACTATAAGAAGATTTTTCCATGTAAAATGCGAGGTATTTTTGGAGCAGGAAAGGTCTGCCCTACTCCCATATTTGCAAAACCTGCCCCTTTAAAACTTTAAAACTGCAAATTAGAAGCCATGCCGCTAGAGGGAATGGACTTGATTTATAGTAGTGCATATATTCAGGGCATTGTTAAAAACAACGACAATCTCAGTGACAAAAAATTGGAAAGCCAATTTGTAATACTGATTGGGGCAATCCACAGGCCAGCAAACTAATCAGAAATATGACATTTTGAAGCAGGGACAGAGACAGCTATTGTGGACCTTGATAAACTGTCACCCATTCCTGCTGGTGTGAAAGTCTCCACACACGCAATGCTACAGGCATACTCTGGAGACTCTTAGCTAACTACTCACTCAAGATGGAATGAATGTGAGACCTACTGAACTCAAAGAGCAGATGCAAAAAGGCCTCTCAGAAAATAAATTGGGACATATTTGTAAACAACTTAAATTTTGAACATGTTCTCCAGCCCATATCCAGATCCACTGGTAAAATCCAAAGGTAGGAATCTTACTGAATCAAGGTGTTTATTGCTATCTCTGACCAGTCATTCATTGTCTGATCTTTAACCTATGATAATCAGAGGTGACCTCCCAGGATCAGGCCTAAAATTAAAAACAGAAATAAAAGAAAAGCTGAGAAAAAACACTGTTGCACAATTTGGGGTAGAGAAATTCTTCAGAATTAGTCCAGTAAAACCACTAAAAAAAGTAACAACAGAAACCCCTAGGGACTGACTTCAGGGGGGGAAGTTGGAATCCAGAGTTCCTATGATATGGTATCTAAAAGTAATGTTTTGAACAGAAATTATGATATGTATAAAAAGAAAAGTCTGACCCATATCCAGGAGAAAAAAGTGAACAGTAGAAACTGTCTTTGAAGGACTCTGACTTGGACTTAGCCAAAAGACTTCAAAGCAGCTGTTACTCAAAAGCTAAAGGAAACCAAGCTTAAAAAGTTATAATAAGCTTATATTATACAGTGCAAAATAACTAGAAGCTGCCAATAAGGAGTTGTAAACTATTTTTAAAAAATCAAAAGGAAATTCTAGAGCTAAGAAGTACAATAAGTAAAAAAAATTCAGTAGAGGCACTCAACAGCAGATTCAAGATCAGAAAAAGAATTGTTGAACATGAAGATAGATAAAGTAGAATTCATACAATTTAGATAACATGAAAAAAGAATAAAAAATGAAGAGCGCCTCAGAGACCTATGGAGCATCATTAAGCCTACCAACATGTGTTCAGTGAGAGTTCCAGGAGAAGACGAGTTAAAGCAAGGAGCAGAAAAATATTGGAGGAGATAATAACTAAATTTTCACAAAATTAAAAAAAATTAATTTGTACATCTTAGAACCTCAATGAACTCCCAGTAGGATAAATTCAAAGAAATTACTTCTAGAGAAATCATAGTCAATCAGAAACCAAACGTGAAGAGATAGTCCTATGACCAGCAAGAGCAAAATGACTTATTATGTACAGAGGACCACAATAAGACAGTTACTTTTCATCCGGAATATAGGCAGGAAGGCTTTGTGGTGACATTAAGTCAATTGCTAAAATACAGACACCCATCAACCAAGAGTTCCATATCCACAAAAACCACTCCTCACAAAGGAAGGAGAAATGAAGGTATTCACAAGCAAAGATTGAGAGGATTGTTGCCAGTAGAACTGTCCTACAAAAAATAGTGAAGAAGAATTTTTAAAAATTATCTTTAGATGCAAGCTTTAATTCAGAAAACATGATTTATATTAAATCGCAATTAATGTTTTAAAGCCCCTTAAAATAGAGTAGTGAGTAGAAGATAGAAGACAGAAGAATAACAGAAGTCATTACAGCATTATTTTTAGTATTAAAAATATTAAAGTCAAATATCTATTTAAAATGCAACTAGGTAAATGAAATATTGTCTATGATTAACAATATGTTAATTAGTATACAGAGAACATCCATTAAAATAAATGCTGTTGTTCTCCATTATTAATAATAAAAAATCTCCAAAATACAATAGAAAAATAGAAGCAAGTGGCAGATATGCACATAGTATAAAATCATTTCTGTTTAAAAAATTAGGTCTGTGTGAAATTCATTCAGTTTCTCTGTAAAGATTCACGATAAACTAATGGTAGTCTTTTATCCCAGAGAGAGAAAGTATATGGGTGGGAAAATGAGATTTGTTTTTTCCACTAATACTCTTCAACACTTTAAGAATTTTGTACCAATTTTATTAATCAAAACTGTAATAAAATTACATAAAATTTATTATGTAATAATATGTAATCTAAGTTTTTAAAGTGCATCTTCGTAGGAGCAAACCCTAAAAGACATTCAATAAATATTTATAAAATTAAAAAAAAAGAAATATCAAGGAAAGTTGTTTTTTTTTTTTGGAGCTGGAAGAAAATAACACCCAGATAAGGTGCATAGTGAGGACTAGGATTATAGCTCAGTGTTAGAGTGCTTGGCTAGCATGCATAAGGTGTTGATTGATCCCTAGTGCACACACAAAGTGAAGTCTTTAGAAAATACATTAAAAAATAACTCAAAATATATAATAAAAAACTCAACAAAGAATTAAAACAGTACACAAGAAAATATCTTATGCATGAGAAGGCAATTAAATAAGAGCTCATAAGACAGAGAAAATAAGTATCACAATATAAATGTAAGTCCAACCATATCAATAATTACATTAAATGTAAATCAATTAAGCATACCTATCAAAATATAGACTGCCAGCATAATAAAAGAGGATCTTACTATATGATTTTTATAAAGCACCACACCCTTGAGATTCAGAGTCAGATAGGTTGAAAGTAAAAGGATAGGGAGAGAGATATCAGGTAAACAAAAGAGAGCTGGGATCATTATATTAATATCAAACAAAGTACACTTTAAGACAAAAAAATGTTTCTAGAGACAAAAAGGAACAAGACTTTAGGAAACAAGAACAATTATAAACATGCATGTACCTAACAATAAAGTCCTAAGTCACATAAAGCAATAAAGAAATAATTGAAGGAAGAAATACAGATGGTCCCTGACTTACAATGGTTTAGCCTATGACTTTTCTATTTTATGATGGTTCATTGGAATGTAATTGCATCCAAGCTAAAGAGCATCTGGATTTACAATGGTTAAACTTAAGATTTTTTGGCTTTCTGTTGGGCTTTAGGAAGTATTGAATGCCTTTTTTACTTATGTTATTTTCTACTGATGTTAGTTTATCATGATGTAACCCCATCGTAAGTCAAAGTGTATCTGTAGTCAATTCAATAATAGTTAGCAATATCAATATTTTACTCTTAAAAATGATAGGCCAATTAGGAAATCAGCAAATATATAGATGAGTTAAACAACTTCATCAACCAATGTGATATAAATCACAATAAAATATGCCACCTAACAGCAGTAGAATACATATTTTTTTTCAAGAACATATTTTTTTTCAATTCTCTACATATGCTTGTGCATAAAACAAGTTTCAGTAAGTTGAAAATAATTTTAATTTTGTAAAGTATGTTCCTCAGTGATACCATCAAATTAAAAAATCAGCTCCTCTTCTGATAGGAGATTAATACCCAGAATATATATAGGATTAAAAAAAAACTTAACACCAAAAAAAGCTCAAAAACCCAATCAATAAATGGAAAATTGAACTAAACAAATATTTCTCAAAAGAACAAATGAAAATGGACAGCAAATATATGAAAAAATGTTAAACACTCTTTAGCAATCAGGGAAATGCAAATCATAACTACACTAAGATTTCATCTCACTTTGGTTAGAATAACAATCATCAAAAATACAAATAATAATAAATGATAGCATAAATGGGGAAAAAGGTACACTTATCTATATTGTTTGTGGGGCTGCAAATTAGTATATCCAATATGATAAAGCAGTATGGAGATTTCTCAAAAAAACTAGGAATGGACCCACCATACAACCCAGCTATACCACTCCTTGGTATATTTATCCAAAAGAACTAAAATCAGCATTCTGTGTGATACATGCATATAATATTATTGCATCATGATTCATAATAGCCAAGTTATGGAAAAAGCCAAGGTGCTCTCAATAGACAACAGAATGTACAAAGATTTCTCGTGTGTGCTTGTTTTTAAAATAACCCAGTCAATAAATGGGCAGAGGAACTGAACAAGCAATTCACAGAATAAATATAAATAGTCAAAAAAATATATGAAAAAATGTTCAACATGTCTAGCAATTAGATAAATGCCATCAAAACTACCCTGAGAGGGCTGGTGTGTTGCTCAGTGGTAAGGGCTTGCCTAGCATGTGTGAGTTACTGGGTTCAATCCTCAGCACCACATTAAAAAAATGAATAAATAAAATAAAGTTATTTTAAAAACTAATTTAAAAAAGAAACAACAACAAAAACTACACTGAGATTTCATCTCACTCCTGTCAGAATAGCAATTACCAAGAATACAAGTAACCATAAATGTTGGAAAGGTGTGGGGAGAAAGGCACTCTCATACATTGCTAGTGGCATTGCAAATTGGTGCAACCACTCTGAAAAGTAGTATGGAAATTCCATAGAAAATTTGGAATGGACCTACCATTTGATCCAGCTATCCCACTCCTTAGTCTATATTCAAAGGACTTAAAATCAGCATACTACAGTGACACAGTCATATCAATATTTATAGAGTTCAAATCACAATAGCCAAGCTATGGAACCAACTTAGGTGTCTTTCAACAGATGAGTGGATAAGGGATATATAGTATATATACACAATGGAACAGTACTCAGCCATAAAGAAGAATGAAATAGTGGCATTTGCCAGTAAATGGATGGAATTGGAGAATATCATGCTAAGTGAAGTAAGCCAGTATCAGAAAACCAAGGGCTGCATATCATCTCTGATATATGGATACTAACTCCGAACAACTGAAGGTCGGGAGAGGAAGAACAGAAGTTCATTGGATTAGACAAAGGGGAACAAAGGAAAGGGAGAGGGAGGAGAATAGGAAGGACAGTGGAATTAATATGACATAACTTTCCCAGCCTTATACTTATTCTTCATCATATACAACCACAAGAATAGGATCCTAATTAGAATAAGTTATATTCCATGCATGTATAATATGCCAAAAATACATTCTACTGTCATGTATACCTAAAAAGAACAAATAAATGAAGAATTAACGCCTATCCTTCGCAAACTCTTCTAAGATATAAAAGAGGAGGAAAGACTTGCCAACTCATCCGGTGAGGCTGGTTGTCAAAAGCCAGGCAAGGAAGTGAAACTATAGATAACTGTTCCCTATGAATATAGAAGCAAACATTCTCAAGAAAGTGAGGAAAATCAAATTTAGAAACAGAAAACAAAGATTATATATCACAACCATGTGGAATGCATCAATGCGAGCTTGGTTTAACATCTAAAAAGCATTTAGTATAATGTACCATATTAATAAAGTCTATTTGTAGATCAAAACATCTTAATACATGCCAAAAAAAAAAAAGTATTTGACAAAATTCAACACCCGCTCTTGACAAAACTTTTGATAAATTAGAAACAGAAGAAACTCGTCCTATCTGGTAAAAAACACCTGGAAAAGACTGATAGCTAATGTCATGCTTAGTGGTGAAAGACCAAGGGCTTCCCTCCTAAGGTCAGGAGCGAGACTGGAGTCTGGCCTCCGTGCCCCTGCTCACCTTGACCTGGAGGTGGGCAAGAGTGTAAGCCGGTCTGAGTCCTTGGTGTATGACCTATCAAATAAGGATGGCCTTTATAGTTTTCAGTAGTTGTAAAACAAAAATGAAAAAGAAAATGTAAGAGAGTTTATGTCCCGAACCTAAACTTTTTCTATGAGGTCAACTTATAGAAAAGTTTGCTGACCTCTGACCATAGTGAATAGGAAAGCTAATAACAGTGGCTGCCATTTACCATGTGAACTATAAATCAGTCACCGTCTTTGTGCTGGAGCACTCAATGTGTTATTTCAGTTACTTTTTATAACAATGTCTCATAAAAGTTTTTATATTTAAATTTATTTTTAACTGAAATGTAAAACATAAAAAATGTGAATATTTATGGGGTATTTGTGATGTTTCATACATGTATGTGTTAATACAATGTTCAATGAGGGTAAAAATATATTCTCAATCATTCATCATTTTTTTTTAAAGAGAGAGTGAGAGAGGAGAGAGAGAGATAGAGAGAAAGAATTTTTTTTAATATTTATTTTTTAGTTCTCAGCGGACACAACATCTTTGTTGGTATGTGGTGCTGAGGATCGAACCCGGGCTGCACGCATGCCAGGCGAGCGCGCTACCGCTTGAGCCACATCCCCAGCCCCATCATTTTTTTTTATGGTGAAAGCATTCAGCATACTTTCTTCCAGCTGTCTGAAATACAGAGTGCATTATTATCTGTAGTCACGCCACTGTGTAACAGCATTCCAGAACTTTCTGCTCCTATCTAATTGTAACTTGGTACCCATTGATCAACCTATCCCTATCCCCACCCTATTCATTATTTTTAATTACCATTTTAGAGCTGACGAGAGCGAACCATGTTTGGAACATAATTCTGATTCTTTTCAAAGCCCAGACTTTTCAGCACTATTGCCTGTAGAGGGTCCTCATTAACCAAGGAGAGAAATTACCATTCTGCGATTCAGGAGGAAATATGCTAGAACTCACTCAGGTACCAGGTGTAAGGTGTTTGCAGACTTCTGACAACATTGGCTAGAAATGAAAAGGTCAGACAGAAGAAGGAGCTATGGTGTCCCTACTACTGGAATCCCTGGAGCGATGATATTGGGTCAGAACAACCAGAGTCAGGCTGGAGAAAGTACAGAAGTGAGAGAAAAGGAATGAGAAGAGAAATGGTCAGAAGAGATAGCTGCACACCTGCATGTGTATGCACATGTGTGTGCTAGGGCAGCCATAACAGAGTGCTACAAACTGAGCAGCTCACACAAGGGAAGTGTGTCCTCTCACAGTTCTCAAGGCTGCAATCAGGGGTTCATAAGGCTGCTTCTTTCTGAAGCTCCTGAGGGAGGATCTGTTCCAGGCCTCATCCCTGGCTCTGGCACCCATTGGCTCCTAGCAGTGCAATGTCCATCTTCACAGGGCATCATCCCTGTGTCCAAATCTCCTCTACTTATAAGGACATCAGAGGTCTTGGATTAGAGGTCACCTTAATGATCTCAAATAACATCTGTAAAAATCCTATTTCAAAATAATTTCATGAGGTGCTAGAGGTTTGGACTTCAGCTTATGAATTCTGGGAGGATGCAATTCAACCCATGACTCTGGTGTGTGTGTGTGTGTGTGTGTGTGTGTGTTGTGCACACATGTGTGCATGTACATATGCATGCACGTATATGTGTGTGTGTGTGCACGCGCTTGAGAGAGAGATGGGCACAGAGACAGATGAGATAGTTTCATAAAGTAGGGGAGGAGATGGATACTGGTATCAAGTATCTCCAAAAATGTTTGAATGGTGGGAAAATACTGAGAGAGGTTACTACTTTAATTAGTAGACTGTTTCTTGTGCTTTTGGAAATAAGAGTTTTGAAAACATTAAGCAGATGGAGGCCATATTGCAAGGGCTTAAGGACGACTAATTAACCTTAGACTTTCTGTTTCAAAAGCCCTTGCATATCTGGCATGGTGGTGCATGCCTCTATCCCAGCAGTTCAGGAGGCTGAAGCAGGAGGATCATGAGTTCAAAGGCAGCCTCAGCAAAGGTGAGGCCCTAAGCACCTCAGTGAGACCCTGTCTCTAAATAAAATACAAAATAGGGCTGGGGATGTGGCTCAGTGGTGAAGTGCCCCTGAGTTCAATCCCCCGGTACTCTTCCTCTCCCCCCCCACACAAAAAAGCCCTTCCACATTCACTGAAGGACTGGTTTTCACAGCCTCCTGGGAAAAGACCACCTTAATGACCCCTCCATGGGTGATAAAATAAAGGCTCAAGTAGTCCCTTCTATGGGTCTCAAGTCACAAATGCAAATTCTCCATTATCTTGTATCATAGGACAAAGAAGTGGGCTTTGAAGTCAGTTTTATCATATAGGGGTAACTTTGGGCAGGTGGTTTTGTTTCATTTTGGGTTCTGAGGTTGGGACACATATATATTTTGCATTGTTGCTGTAGGGCACTGAGGCACCTGGTAAACCAACTTTCTTTTCTATTGTCTCCCTAAGACCAAGCAATACCAGGCCCTGTGTGCTGCAGTACCTGGAATCCCTCCTAGCAATGGCACAGTTCTGCATGGGGAGTGCTAAGCAAAGGGCTGTTTCTACCCCCACTCCAGGTAACGCCTGGATCTTCAGGTATATTAGGCCAGTTGTACAGAATTTACTTTACTTTTTTCTCCTACCTGAATGCCTATGGTATTTAGCAAATTAAAATGTATCAATTTTAATCACAAATGTTGACAGAGTATTTTTTTTTCATTTAACAAATACTCATAGAACCTTTTTCTTAATGTAGGTAAGATATTGTGCCCAGCAGTGGGAAAACAGACTTTTGTAAGGCAGAGGGTTAAAGGGAAACTGGACCACTGTGGGCAGTCTTGGTGCAGGCAGCATCCTGACCTCAGTGCCCGAGAACCTCAGGTGGAGTTTTAAATGTATGTTCTCCCCATTCGCTGGGTGACTCTGGGTTAATGACTGAACTTCTCTGAGCCCTAGTTTCTTCTTCTGCAAAACAACATTAATAAGATGACTCCAACTTCACCTTCCTTTCAGTCATAGCTGCTCCAATTTTATAACATTAGTTTACATAGTGGATTTGAAGAGAGAAGTCTAAGGCTCTTGTTTTTACACCACAGCCCCAGGGAATGTTGGTGGGCCGTGAATGCTGCCCTAATTTACTGACTGGCTTTGCCATACACTCTGCTACATCTTGGCTTTACATACGTATATTATAGTAGAATTGGGGGCTGGGGATGTGGCTGGGTGGGAGAGCACTTGCCTGGTGTGCGTGAGACCAGGGGTCCTGGGTTTGATCCCTAGTACCTTCCCAGCTCCAAGAAAAAGTATAGTTAGATTTTCAGATATTACCTATATAAAGAAGAGTTTTCCAAAATGGCCAGGTGTATGGGGTGGGGGGTAAATTGGGGGAAAAAATGGCTACAAACTCCAAAGCCTTCAGCTTCCAGAGGGTCTGTGCAGGTAGGAGGAGGTCGGGTTGCATGTGGCTCCCTGGTGAGTACAGGATCTGTCTGGAGGGGGCGACTGCTCCTCAGTTCTCACAGAAATCCTTACAAAATGTGGAATGTGCACCTCGTGCTATAAGATCCTCTGTCATTTCACAGAAAATAAATGTCTGAATTTCTTTGTGAATCCTTCCAGTTTTCAAGCCTCGTCTATTTTTTTTTTTCTTTTTGTGGTATGGAGCAGGCAGACATGCCTGTGGGCTGGAATCAGCCACCGATACCAGGTTGCCACTTTAACAGGAAAGGAACATGCATTTTGGGAGCCAGAACTGCTGCAAGCATGAGCTGTGGGGGTGACCCCAGGCAAGTTATGTAACCTCTCTCTGACTCAGTTTCTCCATTTGTGAAAGTGAGGATTCTACTGACTCTTTCTAATGCAGTAGTGAAAAAAAGTGTACATATTGAACCTAGCACAAGGCAGCTTCATCTGAAAACAGGCCAAATAAATAGTCCATCCAAAAATCAAGTAGTTAATGAGCACATGGAAAGAATGACAACATCACTAATCACTAGAGAGTTGCAAGCTAAAACCCCCATTAGATCCTACTCCACAGGGAACAGAGTAAACACAATCACCACGTCGAATACCAAATGTTGGTGGGAAAGTGGAGAAACTGGAAGAGGCCGTATGTAATGGTTTCAAATATTCTAGTGAAAATACAAAATCATACAGAAGGTTTGGAAAATGATTTGGCAGTTTCTTAAACAGTTAAAATTAATTTACCATATAACCCACATTTCCACTGATAGGTATGTGCTCATGTGAAAATGCCCCCAAAAGACCTGTTCCAAAATGTTTGGGGAAGCATTATTTATAGAACCCAAATAAGTGGAAACAATTCAAATGTCATGTACTGATGAAAGGGAGCACAAAATGCAGTCTGTCTATTCAGTAGAATAAAAAGCGATGAAATACTGATAATGCTGGAATATGGCTGAACCTCAAAAGTACTATGCTCGTTAAAATAAGCCAGATTTAAAAGATCACATACTGCGTAATTCTAAGTGTCCAGAAAAGCAAATCGACAGAGGCAGAAAGCAGATTGGTGGTTTCCTGGAGCTGGGAGTAGAAACAGGATGGACTACAAATAGACACAGAGATCTTTTTGGTGTAATAGAAATGTTCTAAAAGTAGACGGTGTGGATCGTTGCAGAACTCTGTAAATTTACTAAAGATCTTAGAATTGCACACATAAGAAATCTGAAAATTTTATGGTATGTAGATTATGCCTCAATAGAACTTAAAAAAGAAAAACAAAAACAAATCTAGCCTGGAGTCTAGTAATTACTTAATACATGCAATGTGCTCTTTTCTCCCATAAGTACAGAGAAGAAAAATTGCATTGCAATTAAGAAATCAGGCCTGAAGTTGAATCCTAGTCTTTCCATTTTCTAGTTGTGTGTCCGTGGAAACATTACTTCACCCATCTAAGGCTCAGCCTCTTCATTCCAAAACTGAAAATAATAATAGCTATCCCAAGGAATTTTATTTATTTATTTTTTTGAGAATCAAAGGATCATGCAATCAGGTGTATAACCTATAGTATGCCACAATGAATGACATTGACAATGTCTTTCAGATGCTTTGCTTCCTGTCTGCACATTTCTCTGCTTTAGAAACAGTGATTTTAAAACTTCCTCTTCCTCTTGCCATCCTGCCTCATGCCTGGGATTTTCTCTACAGAATTTGGCAGTCTATAGGTCTGCCAAGTAGACAGGGCTGGGAATACTGCTTCGCATTATCTGACCATGGGTTGCTAGCCACTTATGTGAGAGTGTCACCTGGACGTAGATAAGCAACTTTAATAACACTCAGCACGTTAACATGGGTACTCTGTTGTACATACTTACATCTGGGAAGCTCAGCGTCCTTTTATAGATGCTATCAAATGGCTTCTACCGCATGCCTGTCAGGTGTGGAGCAAGGGTCCAGAAGACAGCCTCCTTTTGCACACTGATAAAATGACACATGGAGAATTGGAGATTTGCAGGAATAGCCTGGTGAATGATGGAAAGAGGTGATTGATGGGATGGAGGGTTCACATACTCGCATCCTGAGGGCACGCACTTAGTGAATGATCTCGATGTGAGAAGCCATGAGCTCTTTCATTTCTCCTCACTAGGGAGAAGCCTTGGACTTGTCTGTTTTTCTTTATCTTAACTCAAACAACAGTGTGAGTGTCAAGGTCCTGTGGACATTAGGGAGTGGTAGAGACTATGGTGAAGTAGAGGGTTCAGGCTCTTTTCAAAAAGAAGCTCTCATTCATCACCCCCATCCTGTTATTTCCATGTTGGAATTGGACCTGGAGGGACCAGACCAACATTATGCTTCCATAGAAGGTGTTAGACAACCAGGTTTTGGTGTAAAATCTCCTGATTTTTAAATATTGTGTGTGTGTTTGTGTGCACGCGCGCGTACACAGGCACATATGTATGCTGAGGATTGAACCCAGGGCCTCACACACGCTAGGCAGATGCTCTAATATTGAGCCACACCGCAACCTTTTGTTTTGTTTGAGACAGGGTCTTCCTAAGTTTCTCTGGCTTAGCTTTGAACTTGAAATCCTCCTTGCACAGCCTCCTGAATAGCTGGGATTACAGGAGTGTGCTAACATGCCCAGCTACTAAAATAATTTAAAAAAATTGTTAACCAAATAAAGTACATCTACTGACTGAACATGACCCAGATCTAACCTCCATTCTCCTGTAATCTTCTGTATCTATTATGTATGTTCAAATAGACCTTGAAAAGAGCCCTTGAGGATGTAATGGAGGAGATTCTTGCATTTAGTAAAGAGTAGGCTGGATTATTATTGAGGTTCCTTCCTTTTAATTTTTTTTCTTTTCTTTTTTTCTATCACATTAGAGGATTGGAAGTAGTATCTCACCCAGGGATATAGCCACATCCTGGTTGTCTCCAGCAGGCGATGTCACTGGTAGCATGTCACATGCCTGTAATAATGTGTGCGTATCACATCAGTGTCCCTTCAGCGCCATGCTACATTTAACAATGATTCCAGATTTTAAAGGAGACTGTTATCAGCTGTAAAACTCAGAAAAACCTTGAAGACTCTGTGCCAACTGGAAAACTCTGAGCACTGGATTCTTGTTCTGAACGCAGGTGCTGCTCGCCTCTCCCTCAGTAAGGAGAGCTTTGGAATATCAGCTGGTTTGACAGATTCTTTGCTGACACACACTCACTGCTGATTTCAGAATCTTCGAAGCCAACTTTGCAAAATGGAGTAGAACCTGATTGGAAATAAGGTGTTCCCCACCCACTGTTGCTTGGAGATTGATGGGTTCTAAAGCTTTAAAACTGAACGTGAGATTTGGTGTTTACAAAAGCATCTCCTGTCGCCTTTGGTCAGTGTGTGTGTGTGTGTGTGTGTGTGTGTGTGTGTGAGAGAGAGAGAGAGAGAGAGAGAGAGAAGAGAGAAAGATTGTTACTATAACCAATATACCTGACAAAAACAACTCAGGAAAGGAAAGATTGATTTTGATTCACAGTTTCCAGTCCATGGTCCGCTGGCTTCATTGCAGATACATCATGGAGGAAGGGCATGGTGGAGGAAAGCTGTCAGCTCAAGGCAGCCTGGAAGCAAGGTGTGGGGGGGAGGGGGAAAGGGGCGGAGAGTATATAAACCCTTCCAGGGCACAGTCTCAGTGTTCAGCTTCCTCCAACTAATTCTCACTTCCAGTAGTCTATTCAGCCATCAATGGATGAATCCACTGATGAGATCAGAAGATTCATGATTTAATCATTTCCCCAAACCCCATCTTGACCTCTCAGCACGTAAAAAAGTCCACCTCTGAGCACATGAAATTTTGGGGGGGGGGGCATTACAGATCCAAATGATGTGTGTGTATATCATTTTTAAAATATGAAATCTGGGAAGCTGTTTAATAACTGGCATGGGCTAAAGCTATGAGTCCTTCTTCCTTCCCCTCCAGTGTGCATCCACTATTCAATTTCTTTTTTTTTTCATTCATTTTTTTTTAAAAAATCTTTAAGCCCAAGAGTTACCCTATATTTGCATAGCTTTGCAGTTAGTCAGTGATACCTGGACAGAATTTGTATTCAAACATCTCAAACTAGTAAGGCATCCTTGGAACTTTATGGGTAGAACAGCACATTAAAAGTGCAGGTGTTTTTCAAAGCTGCTCTGGCTCTGAATTTCCCCTCTGCCCTTTCTTGTGAGCTGTGCACATGCACTCAGCCTCAAGATCAGCAGGAATGTGTGCACAGCTCCAGCCACAGGGGCAGCCTCAGTCAGGGCTCTGCTTGTGCCAGTGGAGCCTCCTCCCGCTCCGAGGAAGCCTTGAGTACCATTGCTTCCGCTGATCACAGTTCTGACCTTGGAGGGGCATCGCCTGTTCTTTCAAATCCTGGGAGTTCCCTTCTCCTTTTCAGAGAAGTTGTCTTCAGACTCTGCCCTCTTAGTACTTCTATGTCAATTAAGCCTAAGGGTGGGTGGGGTAGGGGACAGTCCCAGGCAAGAATGCAACAGAGTCCCACTGTTCTGGCCTGAAGTTTAGCAGATTTTCAAGGATAATTGTTTCTCAGATGTTATGTGCTATTGGCTCATGTCCAGACTCGGAGAATTGGTCAATTTTGTTAGTTTTGTCCAGACTCATAGATATTTTGAAGGGAGAGGATTTGCCTGTCTGCTCACTTGGTCATTGTCAAAACTTGTAATAGGTTATGGTATATACAGAAAATGGAATACCAGCTAGCCACTGATAAAGATGGCTTTGGCCTATATTCACTGAATTTGAAAGATTTGCCTCAATAGAATCAGGGGGGGGAAATAGGTTTTAGAACAAAGAGTTTCAGTGTGTGCACCATGTGAACATGTATCCATGGGTGTGTTGTGTGTTAGTTACGAAGGTCTGCCAAGTTCACCAAGGTGAGAATGGTGGGAGAATTTAAGGTCCCTTTTATTCTCTTTGCATATTTCCATATTGCTTGAATTTTGAACATGTGCACAGGTTATTTACAATAAAAAACCCACTAGGATTGTACCTACTCAACTGAAGAAGGGAGAGAAGGAGGAAGGAGAGCAAGGGTGGGGAGGAAGGAGGGAGGGAAGACCCGAGCTTGCTGTGGGGCTGACAGCCTGCTTAGGAATGGTTGTTATTTGGATCAGCCTTCCGAAGTCACACACCTGGGCTCAGAGGCTTGACAGGACTGCTGTCAGCCTCATATAACACTGTCCTTTGCCATGAGAAGAATATGCTCTTCTCCCATTACGATAAGGGCAGGATCTGCCTGTCAAGGCAGGATCTGCAGTTGGAAGGACCCTCCTTTAAACCTCCTTCTCTCTTATACTCTGCATCCTATCTGTCATTAAGTGCTGTTCCTTCTCTGCCTTAAATAACCAACCTCAGCCTCTTTGGGCCTGTTGGCACCTCCTGCCTTCAATGCTCAGCCCCCTACCCAGCCCTGTTACGAGGCCTCCTAGACAACTACTGTGTGTTTTGTCTTATAAACCTTGGATCTCATCCTTTGGTCTTTTTACAATGTAACTCTGACCACATTATCCCCTAGCTTAAAAGCTTTAAGTAGATAGTCATTAGTTTTGAATTTGGCCTCCAGGCTCTTGATGACCATGTCATGGTTAAGGCACCAATTCCCGGAGTTCATAGCCCATTTTTTTTGTTTGTTTGTTTGTTTTGTTTTGTTTTTACTTGCTTGTTCTCTGAGAAGTAAATTGAGAAATTTACTTCCATCTTTTCAGATTTCTTTTCTGTGAAACGGGAGTGAATGGTAACATTTACGTGTACAATTATATGAAGATGAAGTGAACACACACACACATACTTACGCACGCACACACATACAGACAACACACACACACATATAGTCACTGAGAGCAGGATCTGGCTCTCAGATTCAATAAATGTTAGCTTTAATTATTGCCTCTTTTCTACAACTCCTTATTTTTACCCTTTTGGCAGCTACAACATAAGTTTTCTAAAGCACTTTGGTCCTCTTAAATTTTGTGATTCCAATTAATGCTGTCCTGTTGCCTAAAATGCAATGCCCAAGCCCTTGTTATCTCCACCTTGAGACATCCCCACATCCAGAGATAAAATCCTCTTACTCTTGTTCTCAGGCGGCACTATGCATGTGTTCATGAATATGCATTGTGGGTGTCTATTTACAAGAATTTCCTCTACGTTGGATTTGAGCTCCCTAAGGAAAGAACCTTGCTATGTTTATCAAAATGTCCATTAAGTGCCTACTGAAGAGTTGGCATGAAGGAAGTATTCTTAGTGGATGAAAATGAGGAAAAGAAAGAAGACTCCCTTCTTGGAGACTCCATAGGCACTGTGGAACATTTTCACTTGGATCTCTTCTTCCTTTCTGGGCAGTAGCCTTTTCTATAGGCGGGCAGTGGATCCTTCTGCATTGCTGACATTGCCTGGCCACACCTTACATTTGCTCAGTACTGGAGTTAACACTGATGATAGCACTTCCTGCTTTGTACCATGCTTAGTGGTTCATGTGACTGGCCCACACATTAGAGTGTATCTTTTTCTAAAGGCAAGAGCTGTCTTGTTCCTTTATCTCCTAATCTCACAGCATACATTAGTGACATCACAGAAAAAGCACTGGACCAACATTGGTAGGAGTCTCAGGACCTGGGCACTCCAAGCATACACTCTTTTGTAGTCTTTCTCTTTTTAGTCTGGTAACTGTGCCCTAAATTATTTGAAGCTGGTAGGACTTATGTCATAACAAAGTGATACAAGTTTTTATACATTTGAATTGAGGTGCAAACAGTACGCTTGGATTCTAAGAGCATGACTGGGTTTCATTGAGCCAGTTAGAGTGCACAGGAGGGAAACTCTCCCTGCTGAGGCATGGTGTGTGTGTGTGTGTGTGTGTGTGTGTGTGTGTGTGTGGCTGCTCCCAGAACTGAGCCCGGCCCACATGCTATGAAAGGTCACTGCGAGCATCCGCCTCATGGAGAGGGCTTCCCTGAATGGTTACACGCACAGCATCTCCCCATATTCTCCACCCCTTTTCCCTATTCTCTTTTCACTTATTCCCCTTAATTGTTGCCCACTGTTGGTTTATTCCTTTCCTTTATAAATATCCATTTCTTCCATTAGAACATCAGCCTCATGAGGGCGGGGCCTGCCTCTTCTGGGCATAACTACGTCCTCAGATCCTGTAACAGCAGCTGGTACTTGGTTGTCTTATCCAGTACAGCCAGAGGTAACAGTGCACTACCTTTCTTTACTCTTAAACCTGCTGGAACTTTTTGATGCAAGTGAGTCTTTGCCTGAGGAAAGCTTCTAGAGCTTTCTATACCCCCCCACAGAGGGTATCATGACCTCACTACTTCTGCCCGTGGCCCCTCACCACTGTGGTGCTTGCCTGGGGCAGAGGAAATGGTGATACTGACTCCACTCAGACCACACCCTCATACTTCCACCTGCTATCATCTCATAGAAGCTACAAGTGGCAATAAAAACGCTTATTCTGCTGCATTCATGTTTGGAAGGTCTGTTTCTCGGTGAAGAAATCCTTAAGAAAAACAAAGCACCATAAGTAGATAGTCATTAGTTTTGAATTTCATTTCCTCCTTTGGAACTAGGAAATTAGTCTTTCAGAGATGGAAAGAAGTTCTGTCAACAGATTGAAGTGTCCTGTAGCATGCAATCCAGCTCCTCTGCTTACCTCTACCTTTGCCACCTGCTGGCATGGACAAATGACCTGGTCATTCTGAGTTGTCCTTGTGTCAGCTAAGTGATAGGGGTAAGAGTGCCTCTCCAGCTGGGCCCGTGGGATGAGTTAACCCCAGAGACCTGCTTGAAAAAGTCAGTGTTCCCACTGTCCACTCCACATGGAGTCCACTGCAGGATGCACCAGCTGCCATGTACCATGGGTTCTTCCCTTTTCCTCACTTCCTGCAGCTGTGTGCCATGAGGATCCCTAAGGAGGAGGCTGATGGTCCACAGGCATCATAACATTAGGTGTGCAGAGTGGGGAGTTTTTACATGGTGTATAATCACATGACTACTTTCAACACAGAAAAGTGGGAACACCCCAGCAACATTATTCATGCCCCTCAGTAAATACCCCACAGAAACCCACTATTCTAACCACGAATTTCCCGTGTTCTTGAGCCTCATCCGAATGGAGCAATACAGTATGTGCTTTTTGTCTATGGCTTCTTTTAGGCGATGGCAGTGGATGACCTTGATGGGATTCATTCCACGTGTACATATATCCTAGTTCCCTTTAATCCCTTGATATAAATCCTTAGAGTAAGCCAGGCACTATCCTAAGTGTGTTGCATGTATTATTTCCTTTAATTCTTCACACTACCCTAGGGTAGGGATTAGGATGCATCTTCCTTCCATGGATAAGGCTCAGAGAAGTTAAGTAATTTGCTACAAATCACAGAGATATCAAGCAGTGGAGACAGAGTTCTCATTGAACTCTGGTTCCAGAGCTTAAGTTCCCCAGCAAGGGCAAGAGCTCAACATGCTCTTAGGATTAGATGAAACCAGGTGTGCTCTCAGGTTTGTATGAAGGTCATAGATTATCGTGTGGTCACTCAAAAAGGAGTCTGGGTGGGAGGTTTCCGGTCATCAGAACACAACATCTCCTTTGCCTGGTTTTCAGAACTCCTCACCTCACACACCTGCATATAGTGGTCTTTCCTTGTTAGCCTGTTCCTGCAGAGATCTGAGATCCAGATCTGCTCCTTTACAGTCTCCACAGGAGGCTGCTTCCTCTGGGTCTTGTGTGAAAGACTGAGCTGCTTAACTTGGTCTTGCTTCTCCTCTGGGATGTGATCTTTAATGAAGGAAGCAGATGCAGCTCTGCCTGATGTGAGTACCTTCCCATCCCAGTTTGTGGGGATTTCTAAGAAAACACCAGTGCCATGGGTACTCCCCGCCCCACCACCACCATGGTATGCAGCTGGACTTGCTGTCCTCCACCCTCCAGTCTCACCATGTTCCCCTGGTGATGGATGACCCCTGTCTAGGGGAAGCTTGTGGGTGGAGTAACCATTGGCAGAGTGCTGGGGACCATCTGGATGTGGACTGAGAGTTTTGGCTTTGAACAGTCTAGGGCTCGCCAGGATTGCCCCCAACTCCACAGACTCTTCTCTCCTGTAAATTCATCCTCTGAATTCCTATCTCTGCTCTGTATAGCTTTCCTTCTAAACACAGTATTATGCCTTTCCCCTTGGGCTCTGAATTAATCCATTACATTTGGATAAGATGGAGACAATGGTAAATGCCCCCTTGCAGGCTAGAGAATTAAATAGATAATCTGAGCTCTGTTTGAATCTGTGGCTCAGTATGTAAGGTGATTGCTAAGAGGCTTTGGCCTTCCTTCCTCAATGCAAATGAAGAGAATAAGAAAAAACAAAAAGCAATGGTGGCCAAATCTTTTTGAATCTTGGCATTGGAGCCACTAGGCCAGGCAAAATATGGCTTTTCATTTAACCATGGGGGCTGTTGTCCCCTACTGCCTTCCTACAATCAAGAAAGACCAGCATTAGCACTAATCACACAATTGATTCCCACCCAGTGTAAGTTCCACACTCAATAAATTGTGCCTTGCTCATCCCTGCATCCCCAGTGCCCATAAGTATTAGCTCATAATAGGCATTTAATAATCTTCATGAAGTTGTTAATTAGCAGTATAAAAGTTATTTAGATAGAGAGTTGTTGCAATGTAGTAGAAAGACGATGGACTAAAAAGATGATCCAAACCACTGTCCCCCATGAGTTTTTAACCACCTGCCAGATTTGGTTCTAGATTCCAGCAACTCTGAGTTTACACGGTCCAGGTGATCAAGCTCTGTGTCTGTCGCCTGCCTTCTCCCAAGAACCATCCCTGTGCCTTAAACACTTGCAATTTTAAGCTGTCCCCTTTTCTACAAAGCACTCACACAAGATGCACATGAGGGTGCTGGTGCCCATGCCTCCTGGGGCTGGTCACACAGATCTGGTGTCTGGACCCTCGTGGACCCACAGAGGGGGACGCCACACATCTTCATAGAGAATCTGAGGCCTTCTGTCAACTGCCATTCCCTTGTGCTGGCCTCAGCATGATCTCCAGGAGTACAATGTACACAAAATTATAATGTTATCACACGGACTGGTGCCTACAGCGAGGACAGCCACTTAGGAAGGCGCACACCAGGGGCAGGAAGGCACAAAGGCCATTTCGAGACTGCAGTCACATGTATTTATATTTTTAGCAGAGGGGGGCTGAAATACAATTTCAATGAAGATTGCATTATGGATTATTGCTTGAGAAAGCTTTGGCAAACGACTAAGGAGAGTCTTTCTTTCCCAGAGGGGCCTTTTTCCTCGGCAGGGGTGGAGGGAAATGGGAGGGAAAGAAGGGCTGCTGCTTCTATTTTCTGAAGATGACTTGGGATGCTGTAGCGATAATATGTGACGGTTTCTTAAGCAAATCTCCACTTGCCTGTGTGTGTGTGTGTGTGTGTGTGTGTCTTATTTGAATAGCTCAGACCCTGTTTGTCAGGCAGAGCAGATGCTCTCTCTCCCATTTTATACACGTGGGGGCCAAAACTTAAAGAAGTTCAATGAACCTGCCCACATAACTAGCTGGTAGCATTATCAAGTTCAAATGCCTCCACAAAGCTCACCAGCCCTTGTTCTGACTCCTGCTTACCACTCCAGTCTCCTCTTTCACCAGGAGTTTCTTCTCAGTCTAAACTCCTTCCAAAGTCCACCCGCAGTTTCTCTCTATTCTGTCTAATTTCTGCATTTTGCACATACTCTTCCTTCCCACACAGCCTGCCCTCTCCTGCACCCTTTCCTCCCTGTCTTTTTGGTCTTACCTCATCCAGGAAAGCTTCCCTTACCTCTCAGAACTGAATCTCCCACCCTGTCTGTCTGATACCACACACCCTGAGCTCACCTTCATCCCCGCACTTTGTATTAAAATTGCCTATTAGCTCCTCTGTCCTTTGCGCTAGACGGTGCCTCCTCGGGGAAAATTAACATCCTAAATTGTTCTGTTGATTCTACAGTGGAGTGGGAGATGGGACTATGGGAGAAAAAAAACAAGGGTCTGGTATGTTGTAAGATTCTAGCTACACTCGAAGCATGCCCAGACCAGCAAGGGCTAAGGTGCACAACCGCGTCACCACCTCGAGGCAACTTAGAAGCCACTTTTCTGCCGCTTCTTAGTGTTAAGACACTGCTTGGAGCCCAACCACTTTGCTTCCTTTGAGCTTCAGTTTTCTCATAGAAATATGGGGAAGGAGATGCTAGATAAAGTGAGATAAGAGTAGTAAAGTATATTATAATGTATAAATAGCACAACAGAACTTTGTTAGCATGCAAAAATATCCAAGATGCTTCTGAAGAGTGAGTGATGTGGTCCCATTTGCGCAAAGAATAAACGCAAACTCAGAGTGCTCTTGTACACTTTTTACAAACTCTGAGAATTGGACTTCAGGAAATCTCTTCCTCATCAGACAACAGACAGGCAAACAGAAGAAATTTTACTCTTGGGAGACATTATATTCATTCTCAAATTGAAGAATTTTAAATACCACCCAGAGTATCAGTTTGAAAGTGGTATTGCTTGAGAACCTTTCATCAATGGAGTCATTTATAGAATGTGCCTGCAGAGCCCCACTCTGTGCTGAGCACCTGCAGTGTGCCTGGTGTCGTTTTGAGCACTCTTGGCTGCAGGTTCTCCCTCTCAGTGCCAGTACTGTATCTGCCACCAGGTCTTTGCTTGTTCTGAGACACAAGCCTCGATGTTCATGCCAGTTGCTATTGTTGGCATTTTGGACTGGATCATTCTTTGTTGGGGGGAGGGGATTATCCATCTGTGCATTGTACAACATTGCTCAACATCCCTGTCATCTACGTACCAAATTCCTGTAGCAATCTCCTAGTTGTGACAATTAAGATTGTCTGCAGATATTGCCAGATATCCTGTAGAGGGCAAATCACCCCTCTAGTTTAGAGTTAGTGGCCCAGGTGCTAGGTGGGGACACACTTCATCCTGGTAGCAGTTGTTCCTTCCCACAGCAGTAGCTAACTCAGGCTGCTCTCCCCAGCTCTTGCAGATCCAGCTTTGTCATGCCTCAGAGGAAACTGTCACTGCTGGCCAGCAGCCCCTCCTTAGAGGTTTGGCCCCTAGGGACCTCCTCTGAGCTCAGAGACCCCATCCCCAACTGGGTAGCACCCCTCCTCAAAGTCCTGGGTTTCACACCACTCACCAATGGGAGACTTCTTGGAATTGCTGTGCTCATGATGGATTAGAGTTCCATTGGATCCCCATGACTTAGCTCATCATTTATACCTCTCTCACAATTTTTCATATCATGGCAAAGCACTAAGGTAGTTATTTTCTTCTGCATTTGACTGATACAATGTTCTTTCTCCCTCCCCTCCCCTCCCCTCTCTTTCCTTTCCTTTTTCTCTACACAAGCTTCTACTGTTTTTTAGAACTCTGATATATATCACCCTTCTCTGTTGCTTTGCTGGACTCTGTCAGGCAGAGTCAGTCCCTACTTTTAGTTCCCTAGTCCTCACCTGTGACAGAGCCCTGTGTGTCTCAGCTTTTCTTGCTGGATTGGAAGCTCTTTCCTGTGGGAACTGCACGGCATTCATTTCTGCATTCCTAGCACAGCACGGCAGAGTGAATGAATGAATGGAGAACTGTATGATGCAGTACAGTTTCAGGCCTGGTCTCATGGTATATCACCCCTCCTCCTCGATTCCTGCCTGGATTGCAGTTACAGTGAGAGGAAGGGAAACCTTGACAGATGAGGCTGCAGAGGTGAGTAGGATATAAATTTTGGATGCTCCCAAGAACCAGGAACATGCAGCACATCTTGGAGAAAGTCCTGATCCTGGCTAGGCAGAGGGAGTGATATCACCAGAGGTCCACTTGGCGAGGGGAAAGCCCTCAGCATGCTGGGGGAGAATCTGGTGATGGAGCCATCCTGGAGCCGCTGTGTGCCCTGCACCCAACAGGAGGGGGTGGGCACAGAGAGCAAGGCTCCCACAGTTCTGACAGCTCTATTCTGTAGGAAACAGATTCTTTTTGTGGAGGGAGATGAATACTCTCTGCTATAGACAATGGAGACCGAGAGGAGGTGAGAATAAGAAAGAATAGGAATATAACAATCATCCCACCTTATAGTTCCAGGGTGAATGGTTCAGCACTAGCTTTTTTTTCTCTCTCTGTCTCTCTCTCTTTTTTTTTTGTTTAATTATCACAGAGTTTTTCAGATTTCTATGTATTTTTTTAAGATATGAAAGATAATAACGAAACTGTCTATTTTGGCTTTTAAGCAGACTCATGTGGCAGGGCCAGTAGCATTGTGCAGAATTCAGCTGGGTTCTGTTCCAGGAAGGAATAAGAGTCCATTATAGTTCTTAAAGAAAGACAGCGCAGCAGCTGGGGTGCGACCTGCACATCATCATCTGTGAGATGCGGATAATGATATTGGCCTTCCTTTATGTTCCAGGGTGTTTGGGAAAATCAAGAAAGACGAAGCATGTGGAAGTGCCTTGTAAACCATTAAGTGCCTATCAAACCCATCCGCTCATCCAGCAAACGTGTGTTCAACCTGTCCTGTAATATGACAGGAATATTGTCAGGTACCTGGGGTACAGCCATGAATAAGGCACAGCTTCTGTCTTTCAGAGCTCTAGATGGACAGACATGCTTTGACAGACACTTGCTCTGCCACAGGAGGAGGTTAACTTGGTTTATATGGCGTTGTTATTGCTATTACCTTCAGTAAATGTGCTTTGTTGCTAATGGCCGCCAAGTTAATGGGTTTTTTTTCTTAAAAAAAAAAAATAGTATATAGAGGAAATAGATGCAATGCCCTGTGGTCAGAAGGTTTTAGGCTTTATAGATAAAAGATGAAGTTTCAGGTTCATGCTCTGCTTCTGGATGACTGTGAATGTGGGCAATTCACAGCTCTCACCTTTACATGCCTCTTTCTATCTAACCTAGAAGGTTCCCAGGAAAACTGTATCAGCTAACAGATGTTAAAGTGCTTCTAAAACTGTAACTTAGTGTTTATAGGTTGCAGATCATTTATTAAGAATAATAGGACAGCCAGGCCTGGTGGTGCATGCCTGTAGCTCCAGCTACTTGGGAGGGTGGAGGCGGAAGATCACAAGTTCAAGGTCAATGCAGGCAAATTAGAGAAACCTTGTCTCAAAAAAAAAAAAAAAAAAAAAAAGAAGAAGAAGAAGAAGAAGAAGAAGAAGAAGAAGAAGAAGAAGAAGAAGAAGAAGAAAGAAAAAAAAAAGAATAGGAGAAATTGGCAGCATTGTCATTCATGGTTATTACCAGGAATGGATTTTTAAATAGCAAGGGAAATGGGAACTCAAGTGTATAGTAAGGAAATAGTGTAGACTCATGGCAGCTGAATACGCCTTAGCATGACTGAGCCGTGGAATCCTAATAACTATGATTGGCATCTTCTCCCCGTGGAAAGGAGACAGGCAGAGATTTTCATGCATCTTCCCAAGGTGCCAGGTAGTGTTTAAAAGAGCCAGGAGTTGGCCAAGAGGAAACCTTGTGTTTGATGTGACAAAGGTGACATCATTCTTCCAACTTCACTTCCCTCTCTCATGCCCCCCCCCCATGGCTTTCTTTGTCTTCTTTAAGTAAGGAAGTGGTTGGAGTGGAGTAGGGATCTTTTTATTTTTTTTATTTTTAGTGTCTTTTTAAAAAAAATCAGAGTTGTACATAATAGGGTAGTTCATTTTGACATAATATACTTTGATATAATTTGCTACAATTTAGTGTCCAGTACTTACCCTTTCTCTCCTCTCCTTCCTCCCTCTGGTCCTTTTCCTCAATAAAGTTGGGATCTTCTTAGGCAAATACTTATCTAAGAATTTGTCCTTCATGTATATGTACAGGAATCCAGAGATGATGAAAATTACCTTGCAGTACAGTGGGTATCATAGGTCCCTCTCTGGACCTGTAAGGACTTCCCTTCCTATGTGCACCCTTGTTGGTGCATTGCTGGGTAATATGGAAATGAGCACAAAAGCATGGATTGTATCTTATTTTTATGTGATGCATTGTATTTTCTTCCTCCTCCCTTGACTCTTTCACATTTTGAATCATTTTTACTCATTTCTTGATTTCCTTTCCTTTGCAGATCCCTTTCTCTTTGCCTGAGACATGTTTCTATTTTTTAAATCTCTGATGAAGACCTGCTTATTCTTCAGAACTTGCTCAAGAAACTCTTTCCCCCACAGAGTTGGTTGTTTACTTGTCCATCTTCCTGACCAGAATGAACCCTCTGGAGAAAGGAGCAGCAAATCATTTCCTTTTTAATCTCCAGTATCTAGCAGATGCTTTGCACACAGTGGGCCTTCAGGAAACATTACTGACGGAAGGAGCCTGCAGAGGTGGTGTTCCATCCAGGGTGTGTAGACTCAGGGCAGCTGATGGGATGGTGGTCTTCCATGAAACATTGTCTTCCATACAAATCATCAAGATAAATGATACTTTGGATTGACTTAGAGAGAGATGTGCTTATCTAAAACTATGGTCTTATATCCAGAGCTGGTGAATCTTCAGCATGGGCCTGTTTGGTACAGAGAGAGAGGTCTGCCTCCCGCCCCAGTCCACACTGTTTTTTTTTTTTTTTTTAAACATCATATCTCTTTGTATTTTACCTGAAGGCAAATTCACTGACTTGGAGAGTGTGAGTCCATGAAGAAATCCCTTTAGGCAACTTGCCACTTTTTATCTGTGTTCCTTTTCCCATTTTAGCCTGTCATCGAGTTATTTTGGGGAAAGTGCTGCTCTGCAGGAGGAGAAACGTGCCTGTGAACAGGAGATGGAAAAGAGCTCTAAAGGTGCCCTGCTCAGCCAAAGGGGACATGTCCTTACCTGCTGCATCCTTTAATGTGGTGCTTGCTTTGGGGTTTTTTTAGCAGTAGGGAGTGTAAACATAAGACTTCAACTCTTAGAGGTTTAGAGGGGGGATCAAAGTAGTGATCACATGGGCCATGGGGCCAGGCACACCTGGGTTCAATATTGGCCCTGCAACATCCTGGCTGTTCAGCATCAATACGTTTATTAGCTTCTCTAAGGTTCTCATTCTTTACCACTAAAATGGGCATCCTACCACTTATTTTGCAGGGATTCAGAAAGCTCGGACATGACGCATTTGGAAAGCCTTCAATAAATGGAAGCTAACGTGGCCATTGGCTCTCCCCCTTGTTTTTGAGTACTTATAAAAAATTTACCCTGAACAGTATTTAATGTTCCTTTGTGGCTTAAAGCATCACCAGCAAGCAATCGACTTCATATCCCTGTAAAAAGCCCTTGTTTCTATTTCTGTTATGCCTTCCATGAGCTACTTTGATTTCAAAATGACATTGTGGTGTTTCGAGATGAATCCTGTATTTATCAGGAGAAGCCAGGAAAAAAAAAAAAAAAAGGATGGTGCAGGTGGGGAGGGGAGCAGGGGACTCAGCTTTGTGAACACTCTGCCTGGTACAAATCACCTCCTGCCTTGTAGCCGGGTGTGCCTGCGTACACGCAGCTGTTGGCTTCAACACTCTATTGCAACTTAAGGTTCTGCAGGTGCTGTTTTGCCCTGGGGAACTGCTCGAGCTGTGTCAGGTTGATGGTTCAGGGCCCGAGTGTGACTCTTGTCAAATTTCAGATCCGAAACCCTGTATGAACCCAGTTTAGTATTCAGGAAATGTATCCATAGCAGCTGCTGTCAGGGTAACTATCACCAAGGGTAGCAGTTGATGGCTTTCTTCCTGCTACTGTCTCCCCTGAACGGGCTTAAAAATAGTGCCCCCTGCATCACTTCCCATTTGCAAGAGAGAGAGAGAGAGAGGAAAATCTTGCTGTTCTCTTGAGCATAGTTGCTCTCCAGCCTCCCTAGCCATAATTACGTGATAATATTGAGCACCCTTTTTGGAGGCAGCAAACATTAGAATCTCTTGCTCATGTCTGTTGATTCATAAAACTCAGAATTCTTGGTGCTTACTCTCTGCTGACCAGAGAGGGACAGAAAATAAGAAGTTAGACAAATAGAAGGTTTTTAGTTCGTGAAGAGGGCTGTGAAGAAAATAGAAGAGGTGATATAATGGAGAGGGAGGGGTGGGGCTGTCATTGGGCAGCCCCGGGAGACCTGTTTGTGAAATTGTTATTTAAGCTGAGATCCTGGTGACAAGCAGCAGCAGCCATGTGGGGGAAGAGCATTCCAGGTAATGGGCTACCTCACACCCTTGCCGATGCAGTGCAGATCTGAAGGAAGTTTAGTGGGCCAAAAGTCAAGTGCAGGGCGCAGCAGATGATGTCAGAGAGGCAGGTAGAAGCCAAATCATGGAGGACTTTAAAAGCCATGATAGAATTTGTTCTAAGAGAATGTGAAGGCATCAGCAAGTGTAAGCAGGGGTTGTCTCATTTGATGTATGCTTTGGAAGCTCACTGGGTGCCCCGTGGAGTACACACTGTTTGCCTAAGAGAATGGGAAAGGGAGACCAGTTAGGAGAAATACAGTCATCTTGGCAATCGGATGCTGCAGACTGGACTCAGGCATGTGTGACTAGCAGTGGTATCAGGGGGTTGCAGATGGGAGGTCAGACTGCAGAAAAGTTTGCCCTGAGATCAGGAGTCTTACCTGGGTAAATGTGAGACCGTTTTGCCGCCTTGAACTTGATGACTCTAATTCTTTTTCTGGCATCTGAGCTTTGAATTCTATTTGTCATGAGGAGTAAAAGTAAAGGTGGCTTTCTTTGGCATATCAGACTTGGCCTTTTTGTTGCTAGCTGTAGTGTGTCTCAGGGAAAGTTCATGGGGCTTCGGAGTGAGACAGACCTGGGTTGAATCCTTGCTCCAACACTTAGAAGAAGGCTGACTGGATAGTTATTTTTCTTTTAATATATATAAAAGTATTTAACCATTTTTTTTTAAATTATAGAAAACAGGAGAGTTACTGTATTATACAAGCATGGAGTATATCTTATTCTAGTTAGGGCCCCATTCTTATGGATGTACATGAGGATGAAATTCACAATGGTGTATTTTATAGAAGAACACAGGAAAATTATTTCAGATTAATTCCACTGTTTTTCCTTTTCTTGTCACCCTTCCCTTCCCTTTGTCTAATTTACTGAATATCTATTCTTCCCCTTTCCCTCCATATTATGGGTTAGATTCAATCTACCAATGAAAACATTTGACCTTTGGTTTTTTGGAATTGGCTTCTTTCACTTAGCATGACAGAGTCCAGGTCCATCCATTTATTTGCAAATGTCATAAAGTAGTTCTTCTTTATAATTTGTAATACTCCATTGTGTATACATACCACATTTCTTTATCTATCCATCTGTTGATTACATAGCTTAGCTATTGTGAATTGAGCTGCTAGAAACATTGATGTGACTGCATCGCTTTAGTGTGCTGTTTTAAAATCCTTTGAATGTAAACCGAGGAGTGGGATTGTTAGGTCAAATGGTGGTTCTTTTCCTAGTTTTTTGAGAAATTTCCATACTGCTTTCCAGAATGGTTGCACCACTTTGCAGTCCCATCAGCAATGTAAGGGTGTACGTTTTGTCCCCACATCCTTGCCGACATTTATTGTTACTTGTATTCTTGATAATTGCCATTCTGACAGGAGATGAAATCTCAGTGTAATTTTAGTTTGTATTTCTCTAGAAATATTGAACATTTTTTGTTATATTTATCAGTCATTTGTATTTCTTCTTCTGAGAAGTGTCTGTACAGTTCCTTTGCCCATTTATTGATTGGGTTATCTGGTTTTGGGTGCTGATTTTTTTTTGTTCTTTATATATCCTAGAAATTAATGCTCTACCTCAGATGCAGGTGGCAATGATTTTTCTCCCGTTCTGTAGATTTTCTCTTCATGCTCTTGATTGTTTCCTTTGCTGTGAAAGAGCTTTTTAGGTTGATGCCATCCCATTTATTATTTATTTTACTTCTTGTGCTTCAGGAGTCTTGTAAAGGAAGACTTGCAAATGTCACAAAGTTGTTCTTCTTTATGACTGTGAAATACTCAGCTATAGT
Source organism: Urocitellus parryii (assembly GCF_045843805.1). Lineage (NCBI taxonomy): Eukaryota > Metazoa > Chordata > Mammalia > Rodentia > Sciuridae > Urocitellus > Urocitellus parryii. Next base: position 40,715,617 of record NC_135541.1, on the reverse strand, counting down.
GAATTCAGCCAATATGTTGGAGTATCTTCTTTTAGTATAATTTCTAGTGAATTTAACATCTCCAATCCTCTGTTTCCTTGGCGGCAAAATGAACTTAATAATAATGCCTCCTTCTTGTAAGTTTGTACTAAGATGTGAAATATCTAGTACATAGTAGACTCAATGAAACTTATTTGCTTTGGGTATGTTGCCAGAAGTGGGAATGTTGGATCATCTGGTCCTTCCATTTTTAATTTTTTTGATGACCCTTCATACTATACCATAAGGGCTGTAACAATTGGCCTTCTCAAGAGTGTACACAGTTCCTTTTTTCTCTATAACAGGTGTGAGGTAGTCCCATATCCACTGCCTCATCACTCACAATAACCCAGACATGGAAACAACTTAGATGTTTATTGATGAATAAATGAATTAAAAAAACTGTGACACACATCCCCCTCTTACACATGCAAACAAATGCATATCCCACATACAATGGAAGATGATTTAGCTGAAGGAAATCCTGCCATTGGCACTGAGATGGATGAACCTGGAGGATATTATGCCAAGTGAAATAAACCAGACCCTGAAAAATAAATAGGGGCACAATCTCACTTCTATCTGGAATCTTAAAAAAAAAAAAGTAGGATACATAGAGACAGAGCAGCATGATGGTTACCAGGGCTAGCAAGGGGGAGGGAGTGGGGCGACGTGAGTGGAAGGGTACCAACTTCCAAGTCTGAATAAGTCTAGAAATCTAATATGTAACACATGAGAGCTATAGTTCATTTATAATATATACTGAAAATTTGCTGAGAGTGCATTTTAGGTACTTTGTATACGTACCCCCCCCCAACAAAACACATAATACACAATAATTACAGGAGGTGATGGATGTGTTAATTTATTTGTAGTAATCACTTTACTATGTATATGTGTATCAAACATGCACAGCTTAAATCCATACAGTGAAATAAGTAAAAAAAATAAGGAATGGTATTTGGCTGACTCAGAGCCAGCTCCTTTAACCCTCTGCCTTCCTAGCCTGGGAGCGCCTGTCAGATGCTTCTGCTTAAACCCCTTGTACCTGTGAAGCACGTGTCAGTGGAAACCAACACTGAGTCAGGTGGTGGAGGTCGATGGGATTCCTATTACCTCCCTTGCTTGAACACGCTGTGATGGTGGATAAGCTCTTTCCCTCCCTGGACTTTTACTACCTCCTCTGTAAAATGGGGAAACTGAACCAGCCAGTCTGAGTAGCTCCAGTAGAAGTGACATGACTTCCTTTGATGCCAGTACTAACTCTAACAACCAAGGCCATCACCATCAGTTATTGAGCATGTGCTGTGGGCCTGACAATGTGTCACATGCCTGATATGCATCATTGCATTTAACCTTAAGGGTGTTCCTGGAGGGGGTACTGTTACTGTTTGTGTTTTATGGAAGAGACATGGAGTCACAAAAGTGAAAGTTTCTGGTGCCTTGTTGATAACAGCAGCCGGGCTCTGTGCAATCCAGTTCTGCAGAACTCTTTGGGAGTTCCCAACATGCCAGGCACTTCACAAGGTGCTGCAGTTGCAAGTGGGACATTGCCCTGGGAAAGCCCCAGATCTTAGCCCAAGACATTCTACAATCTCACTCTTTATCCTCCCACAGGAGGGTTTGTCCTGAGAGCTGTTCTACAGTGCAATCACCTGGCATGTGAAGCTGGCTTGGGCTGCTTCCTTTATGCCGAGCACTAGGGCTTCTGAATTTAGCAAGTACAGAAGGTTTGGTGTCCCCCCACACACACACACATTGTCACACCCCATTCTGAAGCCTGCCCATCCGCGCCTCTGCTTGTGTTCTTTCTTAGTTGTGCTTATTTTTCATTCTTTACATTTTTTCCTTTCTTTTGCTTCTTTTTCTGTGTTGGTTACAGAAGGCACATTAGGGAGTGTTGTCAGAGGAGGAGACAGACAGGAATAGCCACAAAGGCCTTTGTCTTTCCCGGGGCCTGTTTGTGGACAGGATGAGGAGGCTGCCTGGCCTGCTGTCTTCACAATCAGGACTGTCCTGTTCTCACTTGGGCTCTGCTAATTCCTGCTGGGTGACCCCAGACATATCCCCTCACCTGGTTGAGCCTGTAATTCTCTCCTGTAGGATGCCGATGTGGTTATATTTGGGGTTTACATTTTAGATTTACTAGCCGTGTGACCTAGTGCAAGTCACTTAACCTCAGTTTTTGTTTATGTAAAATGAGGTCATCCATGAGGGTTGTTATGAAGATTAAGTTACATAATCCATGTAAGGTGCTTGGCGCCATGCCTGGTGTATCATAAGCCCTCCATAAATCTTAGCTATTAGTAATGACCATGCTGGTTAGCAGACTTAATGGATATAAAAGCATTTTGCAAACTGTAAAGCATTGTACATGTGTTAGTTATTACTGTATTTTGGTGATGATTGTTATTTTGAAATAAGGGAGAAAGGACTTTTGATTATTTTTTTCTTGCCAAGTCAGTTTGGTTTTTTTTTTAAATTTGGGTTTTTATATTTATCTCCCTCAATAAAATGCTATTAATATTATATGAACTCCTTCCAGGGCATTATTATTCCTGAATCTGGGGCATCAAAGGCCATCCCAAGCCTTTATATACACAGAAATGGGAAATGAGCCAAAAGGCTGTGTAATTTCATTTTACCCTTTTACTTTTCTCATTGGACTTGGTAGTTCCCATCTAAAGGAACTGAGTAGCTGAGCTTTGAATTCTTTCATCAATAGCTCCAGCAAGCCAACGTGCATTGTGATTAAAATGCACTGACCCTCCTGCAAGAAATAAAACTGCAACTGAACAGAAGGAAAGAATTAAGTGGGAAAAAAAAAAAGCGGAAAAAAAAAAAGAAAGAAATGCTCTGTCAAGACATCATTCTATTTGTGTGGTGAAAATCTGGCTGTGTACAGAAATACACATAAAGATACACAGGGAAAACCCTGTGGAAGGAAGGATCTGGGTCAGGGGGTTGTTATCTTTTTGTTTTGAAACTTGGAGTCTTACTTGAGGAAGGCAAGTAAAGTGAAACCTTTTGAATGCTGGTTTTAGAGGGAAATAATAATAGCTTATAGGACAGCTGTGTTATTTCAGGCTCTTATTCTAGATAGTTTTTGTGTTCCAGGGAACAGGATTTTGACCTGCTTTATATTGGATCCATACAATAATAAACACTGTTATTGCCTGCCTCCTCTGCCAGGGCCTCCTAACACCATAGCTGCCAGCCTCTTCAAGTGTGTGAAACAGCTTTGGATGCAAACAGAGGTCTCAGAACTGTCTATAGCCAGACACCACCTTCATGGCGAAGAACTCCTAGTGGTCAACATTTCAGGAAGCCCCCAGAAACAAAGCAGTTATCAGCTGATTTGAACTGAATACCTGCTGGTATGTGGACTGGTCTTTTGAAAAACATTTTATGCTGGTTTAAGAATGCACTAGTGGACTGGGGGTGTGGCTCAGTGTGGTAGAGCACTGGCCTAGCATGTGTGAGGCCCTGGATTCGATCCTCAGTACCACATATAAATAAATAAAATAAAGGTATTATGTTCATCTACAATATTGTGTCCACCTACAAATAGTTTAAAAATAGTTTTTTTTTAGAGAGACAGAGAGAATTTTTTTAATATTTATTTTTCAGTTTTCGGTGGACACAACATCTTTATTTTTATGTGGTGCTGAGGATCAAACCCAGCGCCCCGCGCATGCCAGGCGAGCGCGTTCCCGCTTGAGCCACATCCCCAGCCCAAAAAAAATATTTTTTAAAAGAAGCACTAGTAAGGTGGAAAGCTGGCCAGTTTATATACCCCTCATCTTCCTTCTCTTTTTAAAAACTATTTATTTATTTTTGGTACTGGGGATTGAACCCAGAGGCACTTTACCACTGAGCCACATCTCCAGCCCTTTTTACTTCTTATTTTGAGACCAGGTCTCATTAAGTTGCTTAAGGCCTCAGGAAGCTGTTGAGGCTGACCTCAAACTTGCAATCGTCCTGCCTCATCCTCTAGAGTCACAGCGGTTACAGGTGTACACCACAGTGCCCAGCCTCTTCCCCCTTTTTGAGTAAATCCTTCCTCAGGTATCTTGTTTTCTGATGCAGATAATAATTACCAGCATATGAGGGGGCTGTGTTAATTAAACACTTCTACTCAATAGAATCCTTATTGAGGGGCTATTTTGCGCGCGCGCGCGCGCGTGTGTGTGTGTGTGTGTGTGTGTGTGTGTGTGTTTTTTCTGCCAAATGCAAATAACTGCCTGATCCTACCCTTAAAGCAGTGATCCTCAAACTTTCAGTGTGCAGGAGAATTTTCTGGAATCCATTGTAAGACTTAGATTGCTGGGCCCCGCCCCCAGAGTTTGTGGTGGTGGATGAGGGGGGTAAGGGGGGATGTTGGCTGGGAACAATGACACTCTGCATTACCAGTGAGTTCTCCATGTGCTACTAAGGCACAGGGACTGCCTTAGGAACTGCTGCCCTGGGAAAAACCTGGTATGCACAGTGAGGAGTACAGACAATTGTGTTTTGTAAAACATCAGATGAGAAGCATTAAAATGGAGGCATAAAGAAAAGGTTCTGGCCGCAGAGAGAAAGGGGCAATTGACATACAGTGGGGAAACTGGGAAAGCTGCAGAAGGGAGAGCCTTTGAGCCGGGCCTTGGACTGTGAGAAGGAGTTCAGCAGGTGATAAAAGTCTATCCATAAAAGACAGAAGGTTGGGGGACAGAAGAAGATGCTCAAAGGTTACCTGCTCCTCCTTTTCTTCCCTATCCCTGGGGTAATGGGGGAGAGCACAGGGTTAGATCCAAGGAAATCTCCGGTTCCTTTTTATTGAAAAGCTCTGATTCCAACTCTCCTGGGGGGGAGGGCAGGAATGAGACTGCAATTGTAATGGCAGTGCCCCTATCCCCCAGATCAAGAATGAAGAGAATCCATTTCCTGCAGAAACAAAAACACCATCACTCAGGCCCCCAGGGAACCTCAAAGAAATTAAAAATGGAATTAACAGTTCATCTGGAAACTCTCTTTTTAAAAATCATATGCTTAGCTCACTGTTCCATGAAAACTGTTTCTGAAACACCCACTTAATGCTGCTGGCAGGCGCTTCTGTCTCATCCTCCTCTGACTGTGGGACAAAGGACAGCCAATGGTAGGCAGATAAGTGAGGTGTGGCAGGAACTTGGCAGGAGAGAGGAAGACAGTGAGGGCATGACCCTGGCCCCCTGGGGACAAGCCAGCTGTGTGAGGGAGTGTCCACTACCATCTTGGGGCAGGGGCAGGGCCCACAGAGGAGGCTCTTGGAGCAGTGGCCAAAGCGTTGACACGTGAAAATTGTTTGAAACCTGAACAGAAAGAGATTTGAGGTAAAGGGTGGTAGCTAATCTTTCAGATGTATAAAATATGCCATCACAGGAGCCTGAGGTATCTGCCATCCAAGGACCCTTGGGAGGAACAGGTATAACTCTCCTTACCCCATTATAAGGAGTCCAAGATCTTTTTTTAATGGTATAGTTTATATTATTGAGAATCTATTATGTACTGAACATTTTATATGTATTAGCTCATTTATTCCCCCAAACATCCCTGTAAGTTACTGTGTTGTGGCCCCAGGTGCCGTGGCACATGTGTAATTCCAGCAGCTCAGGAGGCTGAGGCATGAGGATTGTTCAAAGCCAGCCTCGGAAACTTAGCAAGGCCCTAAGTAACTCAGCAGGACCCTCTCTCTAAATAAAATTTAAAAAAAAATAAAAAAGGAATGTGGCTCAGTGGTTAAGCCCCCCCTGGGTTCAATCCCCAGTACCAATAAATAAATAAATAAATAAATAAATTATTGTGTTGCCCTCATTATACACATGTGTTAATATAATTAAGCCATTTGCTAAGGACACACATCTAAGAAGTGGAATGGCCCGATTAAAATCAAACGAAACCTAAGTGGCAAAGTTTAGGCTCTTCTCAGACCTTTTTTTTTCATAGTATATTGATTGATAACTGTCATGGATGACAGAAAACAATAATGTATTTTGATCATATTGGCAGTAGGGAGCCCCTGAAGCATTTGAGAAGAGGGGGGAGATGATGAAATCGTGGTTTTGGAAGGAAAACTTCAAGGTTATGTGCAGGTGGGATAGAAGAGAGTTTTTAACCTATCACCCAGAAAATGGAAGAGGTCTATAGTTACTCGATATTACTAAGGTCTTACTCAGGGAAAAGTAAAAAATTAAATTCACAGTTGGTGGAGTTCAAAGTAGGGGAGATATTATCCCTGTGGAGAAGGCCCAGCCCAAGCACCATCCCTTCATCCACCCACCCACCGACACACCCACCATCTATCCAGCCGTCGCAGCATCTTCCACATTCTCTTCCTTTCTCGTCCTTACCATCACTTCCCTCATTCAATTCTCATTCCCTTCTTTTCTAGAGGAGCCTCAGTCCTTACCCTCTTAAATCATCTTCTTCTCTCAAGCTTTCTTGCTTCTCACCACCAGATTGAGGATCTTGAAAACCCAGATCTTATTGCACTGCCTTCCTCCTCAGAAACTTCCAGAAGTTCTCCATCCTGGTCCCTGCTTCCCTGCTTCCATGTCTTTGTTCAGGCCATCGAAGCCAAATTTACAGAGAGGTAGTTAGTGTAGTTAGGTAAATCAGATCTGATATCCAGTAAAATAAAGAATGGAGGCCATTAGAGAGAATGGAGTCCAGGAAAACAGAGCAGCACTTGGGGAAATGGAAATGTTAATGTCCCCAAGGCCCAGAACCCATCCTAAGGAACTGTTAATGAAGCAGCTCCCAGCAAACAGGGAGGGGCTAATCAAAAGCCACCCTTCCTGCCCAGATTACTCCTCCAGCCCACCTCTCTCCCACCTGCATTCTATCACTGCAAGATAAACGGAAACAAAGGACATGAATGTGGGAAAGCTGAAAGAAGACCTTAGCTATAAAAGAGGGTAGACCTCTCCGTTCCAGGATTCCGCCTTTTGGATCCCCTTCTTCTTCCAGGGAGAAGTCTTTTCTGCTATCCTTTAATAAAGCTTCTACTTTCCATTCTACACTTGCCTCGGTGTGCTTCTCTGGTGCTATACTTCAGCATTCAGGGAAGCAAGGACCTGTCACCTGTAAACAGTGGTAACACCACCTCAGCTAAAAGCCTGAGAAGCAGTGGTGTGCGGTGATGTTCAGTAGACTGAGCACCAGGGATACAGGTTCCAGGGCAGTCTTTGTGATTACTGTACGACCTTCAGCAAGTTATTAAAGGTGTCTCAGGATCCATTTCCTTATCTAAAACAATGAACTTAGAAGATGGACGTCTTGTAAGATTGTAGTCTTACAGTTCTGTGACTCTTTGGGGTAGAAAAATATATGGATTTTTAAACTGATCCTAAAAAAATTAGATGTTGACATTCAAGTGTTTAATTTTCTTGCTTTCTGAGACCAAAGCAGACAAACACACATAGTTCCCGACTCTCAGTTCTGTGTACTCCCCACCCTTCTGCCCTGTCTGTTCTGTCACCTCTCCATACCATCCTCAGTTCCTGAGGCAGCAGTGATTCCTAGGTGTTATCTATAGCTGGTGAGGCAGCTTGGCTTTAGGTTCAGACAGGTCTGGTATCAAATTCTGGATTCTCCATGTGTTTGTGGTATTTGGTAAATTACTAACTTCTCAGGTCCTCTCCCCTGTCAAATGCTGTCACTAATGCCTGGTCATGAGGATCAAAGTGGACAGGCCACATCAGGAAGTTTCAGGTCTTGATTACTCTGATAAATGGAAGTCACCCCCTACCCCCACCTGTGCCCCGTGCAGGGAAGCTTCCAGTTGCCTTGTGGGTGTTCAGAAAGTGCTTGTTGAATCCAGTGCATTTGAATTCCACCCAGCCTCTAGATTTTACTTGCTTAAAAGCTAATGCTTAGAGATCTATCACTAGCAGAAGAGGAGGAGACACTATTCTGCTAGTGATAGATCTCTAAGCATGTGAGATCTACTTTCACATGTTATAAATCTGTTACTTTAAGAGCCTGCTGTGAATAGTGAGCTCAGGTTTTTGGTCTTGTGGTCCAATTTTAATGCAGTCCTGGGTATTATGAGGCCATTGGACACTGTCCTCCTGGCGTGTTAAATATGCTGTGGATGTGAGGCTGAAGGACATGATGTGTGGGGGACATAGGAAAGCACTCAGGCCTCATGGGGAGAGACCACAGCCCCAGAGCAAGTGGGGACTAAGGAAGTGTTAGAAAGAAAAATAGGTGGCGGGTGGGAGTGTGGGAGAGTACCCCCTCCCGTAGCAGTCTTGCATATGGCGGCTCATATATTTACCTTGGTTTCTGCTCTCTGGAGCACTATTACCAGGGGACCTTTAGTTCCAGATGACCTGCTCCTGAATCAATTATCTGAGAACTGGGCATGGCTGTGTTTTACAGTGACATCAAATACTCATGATGCCTTGTCCTTTCTTTTCTTCCCCCTCAGCAAACACTTTGTTGCAATGATCCAAGCCTAGGCAACTGGTCTCTGGTGGTCTCGATTTTTCTGCCGTCCAGCCCTGCGTTTTACACATGAGCACACTGAACATCTAAGAGGGTGTCTGACTGGCCCAGGATTACACAGGGGGCTGGTGCAGAGCGAGGACAGCAACCCGGGTGTCCTGACTGTAGTGGCAGCCCTCTCAGCGTTCCGTGTATGACTGTTGACTGTCTTCCCAGAGGGCTGGGATGGAAATGAAGCATGCTGAAAGCACTTCCTTCCCCCGCCCCCCATGTCTTTTTTGAATTCCTTAACAGTGTCCAAAATTTTTACATCACATATTTCCTTTGGTTGAAGGCAGCATTTCCTAAAGTATGCTCATTTAATGTTCCATACACCAAAAGGGTCCTATGGCCAAAAGGGAGTGAGAAACCTTGCAAAAATTAATTTTTCATTTTTAGACTCAGGACATAGTAGCTAGTCAAGTCCTCAGTAAAGATATCTCGTCAACTCTTACTATACTGTTTCTTAAATTGATTTCCCTATAGAACAGCACAGTCTGTACTTCCTCCATTGACTCCTATAGAGACCTCACAGAAATAGGTTCTGGAATGCATATTGGTAAATTGTTTAAAATCTCTACCATCTTCATCAAAGCTGAGGGTTTACATTAGAGACCATAATAACTGTAGAACTTCATGTTGGAGAGTTCTTTCACCTCCATTATCTATTTTTGGCTTACAATAGTCTCATCTGGGAGAAACAAAACAGAGATTTGGAGGCTTGGTAGGACTGAAGGCTGGAGATGAGATTGGAGTGCAGGTTTCTGAGTGTGCACATCTTTTTTGCAGGCTTCCTGACCTCCTCTCCACATGAAGCTAGCTTCCTGGCCCACCTCTATGACCAGGCGCTCCATCTCCTAGTAACACACTTTCATTTTCCATTCTACCTGCTAGGTCACAAGTGTACACTCCAAGGTCATGAGAGGTGGGGCTTTTGGAGAGTGACTAGCTCGTGAGGATTTAGCCCTCATAGTGTTCTTATAATAAAGATGTATTCGGAAACTCTAAGGGCACTAATACCATCTATCTCTTCCTGGCCCTTCCGCCAACTAAGGATATAGCACTTGTTTCTTCCTCCATATGAGGTATGGCAAGAAGGTGCCATCTTGAAAGTTGAGAGCAGCTGGCACCTTGATCTTGGACTTCTCAGCCTCCAAAGCAGTGAGAAATAAATTTGTATGATTTATAAATGACCAAGCCTAAGGTATTTTGTTATAGCAGCATGAATACACTAAGACACTACCTTCTAAGACAAGTAAGGAAAATGAGGCTCAGAAAGGGTAAGTGATAGCTCGAGGTCACATAGCTAGTTACTCATGGAGCAAGAAGCAGAGCCCTAAGGTTCTGAGAAGCCTATTGAAAAGAAAAATGAGGACCCTGTGTGCCTTGGGGTGGGGAATTAAGCCTGCAAAGAAGGGCAGAGATGAAGACCAAAGGAACTCAAAGGCCTCAAGATAAATTTGGTGATGCTGTTCACTACCAGTCCTACGAAAACTACTTGATGAGGCCCTCGAACTAGCCAAATTGCAGGACCAGGAGGCCACAAACAGCTGAATTAAAGTAGAAGCAGAGTAACTCATGCCTACTCTGAGGGTCCATATATATATATAAAACATTTGCCATACATTGGCCTTGGAGACCCAGTGGCGGGCAGAGGCAAGACAGGGTTCCTATCTCCAGTGTGAGAGAAAGCCACGAAGAGCAAAGGAGGATAGCTTTCTGTGCAGAGGTTACAAAAGAAAATCCAAAGTGCTGCAGGGTCTCTGAGGAGGAACAACCAGACTAGACAGGTCAAGCCAAACATTAGCAAGGGAGTGCACCCAGTATGTACTACCTTGAAATTCTAGAATGGTGTTTTGAAGTATGCATAGGAGTACATGAGGTGAAGAAGCAGTAAGTGCAGGAAATGGAGACTCTATAGAAAAGTATAGAGGCATAAAATAGCATGGTGTTAACCAAGCAGGGGTATAAGATGCATGGTGGGAAAACGCAACTGTAGAGAATAAGAAAATCATTGTGCAACTAGATCAGAAAGCCCTGATGTGCCAAACTAGGCAATTTCCCAAAGTGTTGCATTTTAGATATGCTGAGAATCAGAAATGGAAGAATGGGACAGACAAATGTTCAGTTTTTAAGAGATAACATCTAGTAATGATCTGTCCGTTTTTTTTTTTTTTGTATGTAAATAGAGAGAATGTAAGCTCATGGGAAGGTACAAAAGCATTCCCAGAAAGAACTTTGAATGGGAGGTCAGGAAATTGAGCTTACATTATTAAAGGTGGGAAGATCACAGCTTATGTCCAAGTTATGCTAATCCATTGTAATTATGTCATCCTTGGGGATAGGAACTGCTACTTCCACATCCTGCTAGTCTGGCACTAGCCAGGACAGTGTAACCAGGAGCCCACTAGGAGCCACATCTAGACCACATCTCTGGAATGGCTGGGTCTCCTACAGGTGGCAGTGGGGTGGTTCTCAGAGTAGCAGGGCACCCTGTATGCACTACCCTGTATATGTATGTATAACTTGTCACACAGTCACTGCTGGGGAGAAAAGAAGAAGCTACATGCTCCTTCAGGGGTAGCAGGATTGATAGATCTCACAAATGGCAGGCAGATCCTTATAGATCCCTATTTACATGCGAGGGAGAGGAGAAAGATCATCTGCTTTTAAGACCAATGTTTTGAAAGAAGTGGGCTCTTTCCAAATGAGGAGTCATGGTATAGCTACTGTTGATTCCTTTTTGTTCTGGAAGCCTTTTGGTTTCAAGCTGAACCTCAAGGAGCTTTTCCCAGCTTGGGCCTGCCTATGGGGAGTCCAGGGGGCTGGCTTGCTGGGGAGAGAGAAGATAGAAAAGGCTGCTAGAGTCACTTCTGCACTTCCTGTTGCTCGTCAGGAATCTTGGCCCTGGCCTAGCCAAGGGGAACAGCATGCAGCCCTGCCAGGCCACAGCTTTGAGGCCTTTTCTTTCTGTGTAGCACGTTCTGTGGGAACACGCCAGACTGACTTCATGCCAGAACCAAATCAGTCTGATGCACAAAAGCCCTTTCTGCATGGAGACACAGAATGTCAGAGGGTGGAACGGGTCTTAGATAATGGAGTCCAGAGTTCCCTGAACCTCCTGCCTGCTCCCTTCCTCTGGACCCTCTGTGTTGACAGCCTGTCTCTTCCCTCCCAGAGCCTGTTGGAGGGATTGGAGGTTGTCCACTGACCTCCCCCAAAGCTTGGGTTGGGTGGCACTGCCTGCTGCAGGGCTCTGATCCATAAAGTGGCTGACGGTCCCCGACCCTTCACCTCAGAGTGATCATCAGAGAAGAATGCACTGAAAATCCCTTCAAAAGTTATCAAGTGATATGTAAATATTATGGCTACCATTATCACTGGCATTATTATGCTCTTTTCATAGAGATTTTCTTTAAAAAATTAATGAAAGGAACTTGCATCAACTAAGAATTGAAGCTGCAACAAAGTATGCTGAAATTCAAATGCAGCTAAACCAAAGTTCATGTTTTTTTTTACAATGTGCTGATTTAAAAGCAAACAAATGAATAGGCAAAACCATCCAGCAACAATGAACTCATTCCTAATCCTGCTGAATCTCTGTGCTGTTTGTTTCAAGGCTATTGAATTTTCTTCTCAATATACCTTCATAAATTAATATTTCAGTCAGCACAACCCCCTAGCACAATGCTTCATTTTATACTAATTTATAGCTCCTGTCTTTTGTCACTACATAAACATACAAGAGAAATGAGAAAACCAGGTCTTGAATCCCCTTTGATTAAAATAGAATGGTAGTAATAATAATTATAGTGAACAATCACAGGAGGATCTAGAACCAGATCTGTTACAACCACATTGTCTGCTTCATAAAATAGAGGTCACCACCTTCTTTCTAACCACTTAATATGTGCTGGGCGTGTTGCTTATTACTATTGCATGGCCACACAACCTTCAGTACTCTCTCTTAATTGCTCCTGTTTTGTAGATAAGGAAAATAAGGCTCAGAAAGGCAAAGCCACTTTCCTAAGGAAGCACAGCTTACAAGTGTTAGGTTCTATCTGACTCCACAGTTCATGCTAGGCTGCTTCCTTGTATAAAACGTAAAACTACAAGGAGAAATGAAATATGAAACTTTTATCTGGTGTATCTTCATAGGTAGCTTGTAATTCATCAATAATATGCAAATTCTAAAGAGCAGGTACCCCCTCTGTTGTTCAGGTGGACACGTGTCCTGGTAGAGCACAGTTTTAGAGACATGGGCAGCTCATCAGTGCCAAGACATGACCCCACCCACAGTTCATCACTGTATTAAGCCCAGGGTAGTAACTGATGTTGACAATGAAAACTTTGAAACCTTACTTAAGGAAGAAAGAAGGAGAATAACATATGTAGAAGGAACACTATCTTTCTAGAGGTGACAGTTTAGAGTGCTGGTGCTCACATCTATGATTGCTGTTTCCTGCATGAGTTGACAAGTCTGGGTAAATAAGATCTTGGGCAACATATACAAATTGAAGATGATATATCTATTCTTAGAGCAACCATTTTATTGCCCTGATTATGTGTATCCCAAAATCTTATTGCTACAGGATGGTGCCATATAAATACACACATCTATGTACGTATGTGAATTCACAGTAACTGAGATGCTGAGATGACAAGTTACCATGAAAACCTAGATGTTTATACAACATGTTTTAAAAATAGTCTATACCATTTCTATCATTCATGTGATACTCATGACACTGTCTTAGCAAGGTGTGTGTGTGTATGTGTGTGTCTGCATGTGGCTTTATATAGGAGAGTGGGTGGGAAAGGAAGGTGCGTGGCAGACACAGACCCCAGCCTTTTCTCTTCCTAACTGGGTGCCCTTGGGTAGCGTGTCCGACCCTGTAGTCACTCATAGTTTTAGAGGAGCGGCTTATCCTGCATTGTGCCCGTATTTACATAGAGGGAAAAAGTTTCTATTCCATCCTTGGAAAGGAAGAATAGGAGCAGAAAGTACCTGCTCTTTGTACCTGCTCCCATGTTCCTCCAAAAGACAGAGGGGGGCCTTACCTGCCTGCTGGGTTGCTGGTCGAGATGCCACAGGTCAGGCCCTACAGGAGTTACTCTTGTACCTATGTGTTTCCTCCATGCAGAAGGTCCCTCTTCAAGGTAGTCAGAAGGGCACAGTCAAATGCTTCATTCTGGTTGCAGGCTGCCGTTTCTCCGATCAGACTTTGTCAGTAATAGAGTTTGAGCTCTACTTTTGTATGCATTTTTCACCTAGTTCTGGACTTGGAAGGGTGGAAGGAGGTGGTTATCACCCCTGCATACCACTTCACAGGCTGATGTGATGGTTCAAATGAGAACACGCAAAATAAGAATCTAGCATGTTGTGTCACATATGGTAGATGTTTGGTGACTGCCATATCTGTCTTCCCCTCTCCTGTATGACCACAAAATGAATATGGCCTGGCCTGGAGTCTTTATAAATGGCTTTCTCCTGCCCTTCCACTAGCAAACTTGGTACATGGTCACAGACAGGAACTGAATAATTGAGTTGTGAGCAAGAGTCAGAATGGACTAAAAGCAATTTAGTGAAATTTCTTCATTTTCCAGATGGGAAATTTGAGGACCAGAGATACTAAATACCTTGCCTGAGATCACACAGCTCATAAGGGTGCATCTGGGCCCTGCCTGGGTCTTGTCACTTAATACTGCACTGTTTCACAGAACAAAGGGGGAAACTATGTCTTCTATAGAAGGTAAATTACAAGGCTGCCTAAAACCTGAGAGCTTTGTCAAGGTACAATGTTTCCATTTTGATAGAAGAATAAGAGAGCTCCCAAAATACTCTTCTTTCGACCTACTTAGCTATTATTCATCTCCCTTGCCCCCGCCCCCATCATCAATTGCTTTAGCTTAGAAACCCCTGCTACAATTTTTCATTTTATCTGTGGCCCTGGTGTTAAGGATGCTCTCAGGTGGAGCAAAGGCTTAAGAAAATGTGCTCTTTGTACCTGCAAGAAGGGTCTGGAGACAGTAAGTCCATCCAGTACCTGGACCTTCCCTTTCTGAATGTCTTGACATATTCTAACCCATTTGGGGAAACGGCCAAGGACTATGGGAAGAATGCTGGGATCATTCCCATCCCTGTGGTGCCTACCTGCTGTGCTGGCCATTACTTGCCCTGTGGTCCCAGGTCGTAGGCCAGGTATGGAGAGTGGTGACCACCATATTGAATGTGTGTATTCCTTCTTGCCCTGGAGGGAACTCTGTTATGAAGACATGAATTCATTCACCTTGAGACTACCTAGAAAAAAATAGAAAGATAGTTCTATTCCTATTTTATATACAGGAAAGCAGAACAAAGAGAAATCAAGAGATTTCAAGACTCTCTTCTGCCACTCGCTGTGCTTACTGTCCTTTTTTCCTGGAACATCCTTCCCCAACCTTGTTTTCCTGGAAAGCTCATAATTCTGCAGAGCAAGCTCCTGGATGAAACGTATCCTGTCTTTGGCACTGTCTTTGTGATTTCTGTGTTACATCTGCTCCAATATTGAAACTGCCGTACTGTGATCTGTTGTTTTTGTGTCTCTATCCTTCAGAAATACATTAATTTTTAATAATGATTGCCAAAGTCCTGCCAGCTCTGTGTTATAAACAAGAAGGAGAAACTCATAGCAGTTATGTGACTTATTTAAGATCACCTGGCCATTAAGTCATAGGGCCAGTGGATGGACACCATTCAGCTGGTCTCCAAAGCCTGGTCCCTTTGCCATGGTGTGAAAGTGTCTGATTTACCATAAAGGATACAAATATGAGGATACATTTTACCCTTGGCTATCTCCTAATGTCAGTAACAACTCACTCCTATTGATCTAACACTTGATCATTCACAAAGCATTTTTTTCATATATAATCCATTGTTGCTTTTGCTTCCTATAACAACAAAGTGTATTGCATTATAGTTGAGGGAATGGAGGCTCAAAGAAGGGACTCATCCAGAGTTATCCTACCATTGGGCAGTCAGAAACTTGCAGGAAATTAAACTACATTCAGTAAACCCAAATGACTTTCCCACATTGCAATAATTGACTCTGTTTCACAGTTAGTTTAGTATGCAGTGGTACAGAATCTCCAAATAAAGTGTGCATGGTATTTAGGATCCTGAGACTTTCTTTTTGTTTCCAAATGTTGCATACTTTTATTCCTTTGACTATGATGGGATACAATGAACATTGGCTCACATCCAAGTGAAGTGAAAGAACCCCAGTTCTCAGATTAAGAAGTGATTAAGAAGCTTTGTGTGTGTATCATACTTTATTACATGACTCAACTCAGTGTCAGAGAGTGGAAATATTCATCCTTTTAACTTTTCTCTTAATATGTATAACATACACCCATGGAAGAACTCAGGTGCACATAGTTCTCCATGTTGTAACTCTAACTTGGCCTTGGCCCTTGATTACTCAATAACAAGGAAGAGAATGAGAAGGTTATGATTGGAAGAAAATTCCAAATGTTTTATTTAATTTGAAATATATATATATATATATATATATATATATATATATATATATATATATTTGGCCATGTTTGGTGTCTGAGAGATAGCAAGTACTTTTGACATATATCTCAACAGATTGGGACAGGCCTGTCCAGTCTGCTGCACATACAGAGAATAGGAAGTTATCTGTGACAGAGCTTACAGCTGAATAGGGCCGGAAGACATGCACCACTGCCTGTCATTCAAATCTGGATGTCCTGGTGCTGGCCATGCAAAAAAGGGAGGAAGGAAATCTGGGAAAATCACAAAGTTTTTTTTTTTTTATTAGTTGTTCAAAACATTACATAGCTCTTGACGTGTCATATTTCATACATTTGATTCAAGTGGGTTATGAACTCCCATTTTTCCCCCATATACAGATTGCAGGATCACATCGGTTACACATCCATGTTTTTACATACTAGTGTCTGTTGTATTCTGCTTTCTTTCCTATTTTGACAGAGCACTGAATCGTCAACTTGAACTTATATGGGTAACTGATTGTTTCCTAGGTAGTAGGGCAAATAGAAAAAAATGATAGAGAGACATCATGGACATTGTAGCACTTTCTCTTGAGTAGGGGAGACGCTGAACAGCCCTGTTAGGGTAGACATTTTGGAGGAAGTGTGTAGGCATGAGGTCTGAAAAGCAGAAAGTACTTGGGCCCCATGCTGTTTGGAATTGATCCCATAGATAATGGGGAAGACTTAGAGCAGGGTGGGGAGCAGCATGTCCCAGAAGTTGTCTCTGGCAGCTCTGATCCTATAGTACCAACCATCATAACCTGACAAAGAATCTTGTGTCTTTAAGTGGGAACTAGAAGTGCTAGTTGATGAGCTGGAAAAAAAAAAAAAAGAAAAAAAATCAAAGATCCCATTTTCCAACCTGTGTCAAGTCAAATAAATGGAGCCAGATAAACGTGGAAAAAAATCGAGATAGTAGCAAAATTGCCTGGAAGCAGAATGTTTTTCAAAGCTCCTAATGAGGTGTCAGGGAACCTAACGAGATGAAACTCCCTACCCCACACCTAGTTTTTCACACTGTCCTTTTCATCCAGTCATAATTAAGTTGTGAAATTGGAATTATATCCCATCATTAAAGACAGAGGCCCACTTTTCTGAGCTCCTGCTTCTAGGAAGATGGCACCTCTGCCAAGTCCTCTCTCCCAGGATGCCTCTCTCCTAGGTGCATGCCCTGGTGTGGCCTGCGGGCGATGGCACCATCATTTTAGATTTTGATTAAGAAGGGCCATGTGGAGCCTCCTCATTGATTTTGGTATTGAATTCCACCATTCTTAGTTAGGAATTATTAGGCAGCTGAAGTTGAAAGGAGAATGTCACAGTCCTTGGTGGGGCTGGCTTATTAGCAGAGGGGAAGGGTGGACAGGAGAAAGAGGCATCCGTCATGGGCCAGATGCTGTGGCTTTCCAGATATGTGGGTTCCCCTTTGGTTCTTCAGGCTGTTTCCATGAAAAGTAAGCATCATTCCCAGGTACAGACGTGGACCTAGGCTCACGGGGGCCCTTGGCCTGGTACAAGGTCCCCTAGTTGAGGAAAGACTCCAGGCCAGACTTGTTTTAAACCCATATATTTTTTTCTCCACTGTAATAAATGAGGATGACCATGTGTTTATACCCACAGGCCCACTAAGGGGAGGCTCCCATCCACTAACCACCTCTTGCTGAGTGTCTTACAGTGCCCCATGTGCTTTGCTAAGGCATTTGGAGTTATTATTTATGACTACATAAATGTAATAAATATAATAAGTATTTGCTCATTAGAACACAGTCTAAGCCATTTACCCCAAATCCCAGAGTCAGGAAGAGTGGATTCCACCTCACCACATCATCTCTCAAGTTGGGATCTCCACAGGGTACAATGCCTGGTCCCAGAGGATGAGGCCAGACTTCAGGAAGTAGGGCCTGCTGGTGGGGTGAGAGAGCTTTTATCTGAATCCCTGACATTCTGGAATGAGTAGGGAAGGCATTCTGGAACATGGCACCTGGGGGAAGTGAAGGGAGCAGAGGCTGGCTCCACAGGGGGAATGGCTGTGCCAGCCCAGGGTCCCATGAAAGCATCTACAGTAACCCACTCACTCACTAAGCAAGACTCAGCCTCTTTCCTGCAGGGCTGTTTTTAAATAACCTTATTGAACAGATTTATAAAGCAATGACTGGAGGTGTGGCTGCCCCCAAGGAAGCTTCCTGTGGAGGTTCAGGGTCCCATCCTCAGGCCTGTCTGGCCTCTATCCTGGCCAGGGAGGCTCTGGCCCAACCTTGGCTCCAGCTTGCCTGGGGAGGGACAGCTTTCCATCCGACTGTCATACTAGTGAGGCCCTGGGTTTTCAGGTCAGGCCTTATTCTCTCTCTCTCTTCTCTGTCACATCCACCTTGGGATTGAAACATGAACCTAGGTCTGTGGTGCCATGTTTGAAACCTTAGGGGCCATATGTGTGTCAGAAATTTATAGTGTTTCAGATCCAGGAAAGGCCACATGACACATGTGTTACTTATTACGTTAAACACCTCCTGCCAGGCTTGGGCACTCCCCATAACCAGACACATTAATATTTCTCCTATAAAATATACAATAAATAATGCAGGACAAATAATGCCATAAGCTGCCTTCTGCCAGTTCAGGTCATTCGTGCCACTGGATGAGCTCGGGTTACCTGAGACTCTGCTGCCAAAGTGAGTGGAACATGCACAGAACGTGCACATACATGAAATCGGATCTTCAGGGCATTTTGCATTTTATAATTCAGATAAAAGCATGTAAATATTTGCTCAATACTTATTCCTGTTAAGAATGCATCCAACATAACTTTCCTACGTCCATATATGAACACAGCACAATGAATCTCCACATCATGTACAACCACAAGATGGGGATCCTAATTAGAATAAGATATGCTCCATGTTTGTATGAATATGTCAAAATAGACTCTACTGTCACGTCTGACTAAAAAGAACAAATTTTTTAAAAAAATTTTAAAAATCATGCTCATATGGATTGAGTGCCTCCTACGTGCCAGGTACCGTGGTAAACCATTTACAGGCATTTACTAAGGTGTCAGAAGTGAAGATGACTATAGCATCACTATCTGCCCTGCACAGTCTAGAGCCACTGGTCATGTGCATCTATTTAAATTTACATTAGTTAAATTCAATAAAAATGCAGTTCTTTGGTTAAGCCATATTTGATAGCCCCATGTGACTCATGGCTAAGATTGGATTTTCTCACATTCCTGGTGGCTACCTTATTAGCAAAGAGCCCATCTATCAGAGAAGAATGCTCTGAGGAGCATTAGTCTACAGTGTGAATGGCATGGTGGTTATGAGCACAAATTAGGGCTTCACTGCCCAGTGCCACCAGTTGCTAGGAATGTGGCTCTTGCCAATTCCCTCTAACTCCTGGTACCTCCATTTCCTCCTCTGTAAAAAGAGGGTGAATATAGGTCTACCTCACATGTGGGTGAGAATTTAGTGATGAGCACAGAGAAAATACTTACAGTGGTGGCTGGCATGGGGTTATCTCCTAGGATGTGTTACCTACTATGACCATTATTGAAGATAAGCAGAGTCAGGGTACAGGAAGATCCACCCTAAGACCTTGCTCATGTGCTGAACCTGCAATGGCCTCTGCAGACAGATGTCTCGGTCTCTGTCTGGGGCAGATGAATGAGTCGTGATTGACTGAAGGAAGGGTCTGGAGTGTTGACCTGGAAGCCCAGAGCAAGAACCTGCTGCTGCCTAATGGCCTGGTCCTTAGCGTCTGGCTCAGATACAGAAGTCCACAGTGAACTACGGCTATCCTTTATTGATTTCTTGGACCAAGGCTCAATTCATATCTTTTACTTCCACTTTGTTCCATTTTCCTGTTTCTAATCTTAATGTTTTAAAATCAGCCATAACGAGGCTATTGTAAGGCATCGAACCTGCTGTCAGGACTATACATTTGAGATAATACGTTGAAGCTTCATTGATTCTGTGTGACAGCGGTCGAAACAGAAATAAAGTGGAGCTGCTGCTTCCAAGTCTCCCAGTGAAGCATTGGCTCATTTGGGAAAGAGGTACCAGCCAGAAGTGCTGGATTCAGACATGAGCGATGTCTATTGGGAAAGCAAGTGTTCTCTGTAGAAACTCCAGGCATGGAGGGACGTGGGCTGCTCCCTTCACTCCTGAACCTCATGTGGACAGCCATGTCATATCACTTCAGCTCTCTGAACAGTGCCATCAGTTGCAATATGAGCTGTAACTCTGACACTGTCTCCCTCACATATTGTGTAAAGACCCAACAGCAAGTAAAGCAGTCTGTTAATCACAAGGCACTGAACACAGTGCCTTATGAGCACAGGATACTTGTGAGTATCCACAATGCCTCTCTTCTGGCAGTGGGGCATCCTCTGAGATTTAGGAGAGGTAAATAGAAGTGTCCTAGTGTGCATATTAGTAACTGACATTGCTTGTTAAATGATAATCATCATTTTTGTGTCAATGGCAAAGTGAGAATGTTGTAATGTATATGTTATTCATATAGATTGATGGATGAACTGACCATTTTCAGTATGCAAATGAGCCTGCTGGTGTTGACACTTCCGAGGCTTTCTGAAAAGAAGGCTTTGAAGCACACTGGCGAAAGCCTTGCATTTATATTGTTCTTGTCTTGCTTATGAATGCATTTTGAGTTTTGAAACAATAGGAAGAACTGTCCCTCCTGGAAGCTTGTATTTTTCCTTTCATAAAAAAAAATGAGCATTCTCTCATCATTTTCTCTTTTGCCTTGGCCACCAGCATGCTCAGAGCTTATTTTAATGCTCATTTGCAGTTTTTACCTTATTCTTCCTTTATTTTAGCATTAGAGAATTGGATTATAGTCTGAAAGAACAGGAAGAAAGACTAGAAATGGAAGGATAGATTTTTCACTTTATAGAGGAAGAAATTGAAATTCTGGGGAGAACTCGGGGACTAAGGGCCAGTCTGTGGCAGAATTGCTCTCTCTGGCTCACAGTCTATTCATCAGGCAAATTCTAATTAAACAGTATGTGGTGGACATTGAGTCAGATCAGATGAGTTAAGTTGAGTTCAATGGAATAACTGAAAGTGTTTGATGAAGCCCTGTCACTACAGGTGTGGCCTTGCTAGTGGAACCTGAAATACTTGAGGCCCTTGGTTATTCCATCAGTTAAGAATATGTATGGCAACAAATCATCACTCCCAATTTATAGTGGCTTAAAAATAGAGTTTTATTTTTCTTACCTAAAAAGAAGTCCAGAACTATTGTTCATATTGATTGAATTATTCAAAAATGCCTCCAGGGACTTAGGCTGTTTCTATCTTTCTACCTCTGTACACAGGATGGCTGTCTCCCAGCCAGGCACTGTATCACCTTCCAGGAAGGATGAAGGAGGAAGAACCAAAGCTTTCCTAGAATCTTTTCAGTAGACTTCCATTTCTATTTAATTGTTTAGAACTGTGTCACCTGACTACAAAACTTTAAAGAAATTTGGGAAATTGAGTACATACATTTCTAGTCTTTGTCATCAGTGTGATATTAAATTTTTTTTAACAACCAGTGGACCATGGACTTAGACTAATCACAATTTATGCCAACGATGACCAACTTACACATTTGTAGCAATACATACTGACTGAATATCAGCCTTGTCTATGATAGGGGTGACCAGGGTATTGACAGAATCTCAGTGCTATACAGTGTTCTATATAAGTATCATCAAAGATTCAGTAGTAAATATTTAAGGTTTGTGGCTTTAGAGTCTCTGCTGCAATTGCTCATCACTGCCTTTGGTAAATATAAGCAGCCATAGATAGTACATAAGCTAATGGGTGCAGTTGTGTCCCAGTAAAACTTCAGTCACAGAAGTCATATGGAAGCCCCGTTTAGCCTGGACGCTGTCATGTGATGACCCAGCTCTGCATACTCTCCATACTAGGAAAGTCTTGACCATCAGAATACCAGAGCTGGCTCTCTCTAGCAGTCACTTTCCAGGTGTCACCAAAGGAGCATTGCTGGCAATTTCCAATTTTGGACTAGAGAACCCTCCTTCCCGCCCTCTGGGTAGGAATGGATAGGAAGCCACTTCTTCCTCCTTCAGAATGCACTCCCTATCACTGCCACACACCACCATGAATAATGACATAAACGTTCACCTTAACAGAGTGACTTTATGTCTTACACTTTGGAGGGGCACTTCCTGTGTTGATTATACAAAAAAATAAAGTCACGATTATACAAAAAACACGGAACAGGCTTCCCCTCTGCAGAGGCTGCCGCACTTCGAGGATCCCAAGGACTGTGCATCCAGTCTGTGTCCCATTGCTCCTCTCGGTCTTTCCTGCGCAGCACAGTCTGCTAAGGGAGAGTATTAATTACCACAACAGGGTCATTGAAGTGAGCTCTGGGTTCACGAGAACCCTGGGGGATTCTAGTACAGAGACACATGCCCACACTCTTGCACACTCTTAGACAGAAGTTTTTGCCATTCGTGCCTCAGCCTTTGACAACAGGCACTTTATGATGGCAGAGTGGAGGATGTCCATGAAAAGCTGGAGCTTGTCAGAGTCAGATGTTCGCTAAAGGCAAATTATGCAGGTCTGATGTCAATCACGTGGAAGTGTTCAGAAGGCACACTGTTCACCTGGGCATCACCAGCTGCCAGCTTGCCCAAACCAGAATCTTCGGCATCGTCCTGAACACACCCTTCTTCCATGTACCTCCTGACCAATGAACAGCCCAGACTTTCTGAACAGCTGTCTACCACCCTTACTGCCTTGGGGTACTGTCCTTGAGGTAGTATTCTTCCCTCTCTTAGTGTGGGAATCTCATCTTTCAGGAGGCATTTCCTGACCTCCTGTGCCTGTTGCAGGCGTGCTTGTCTGTGCCTCAATGGCACCTTTTACAGCACTAAGTCACCAGACTGCCTGTGTGTGTGTCCACCGCTCCCCCTGGGGTACAGGATCTATTAGGTCTATAAGGACAAGGATCGTCTTCCTTATCTGCTATGGCCAGTATGGAAACTGGCGCTCACCCAGAATCCAGTCCACTCCTTATCCATTCCTGTGCTCAGAGGCAGAGGTGTGTCTCAGAGCATTGGCTTTGCCTTGTTTTTAAACATTTTAGGGCAGAGTGTCCCCACACCTCCCACAGGCTTCCACTTTCTGTACGGAGTATCAGATTTAGATCACACTACCATGTGAAAAGCTCAAGGTGGACTTTGGGAGCTTGTTCATGGGGCTTCATATATATGAGTGGCTGGAGCACTTTTAGGAAAAAATATTCATTCAGAAAATAGTTATTGTGAGCATAGTATGTGCTGAGTTCTGATTTAGGAGCTTGGGTTCCATGAATAATAACATGGAAATGAAATCATCATCTGCATGCTGTATCTGACAGGCATTTTTGCTAAGAACATACTAAAGTTTTCGTTTAATTTTATTATGCACTTATGAGGGGCCTACTATTATCCTCATTTGGAAAAAGAGAAAGTAGTCCCAGAAGTATTGGGATCACTCAGCTAAAACTTGGAAGAGTGTAAGAATTAACATTCTGCCCAAGGAATTCAGAGTCTAATTGGGGAAACAGTCATGCATCTACTAATGCATTCATTCAAAAAAGTATTTACAGTGTGTTCTTCACTGTTGTAGATTTTGGGATAAAGCTGTGAACTAGGTAGACTAGGTTCTTGGCCTCAAGGGACTTTAATTCCTTGGTAGAGGAGTTAGGCAGTACGTCAGTCAACATATGCATGAGGAAGACTTTCCAATGGGGTTCTAATAAAGAGTGTTTTGGCTGGAGAGCTAGTCTACCTGCATGGTTGGAGAGGCGTCATGAGGAGATAATGCTTGAGCTGAGACTTGCAAGAGATGGTGAAGTGAAGATGTGAGTTCTGGGCAGAGGAAATGGTGGGTGCCAATGCTTTGTGGCCAGAAGATAGGGAGTGGGTACAGTGGCATGAGAGGGTCAGTGGGAGAAAATGGGTTTGGATTTGTGTAGGGCCTTGTAAGCCATGATAAGGACTTTGGATTTAGTCCAAGTGAAGTAGGACATTACTGTAGCATCTTAAGCCAGCAAGAATCTAGTTTAACTTCCTAAATACTTCAGGCTGCTTTGTGCAGAAAGGATTATAGTAAGCTCAAGAAAGGAATTATGGAGAGTAGTTAGGAGACTTGGAAATAAGGAGAGAGGGAGAGAGGGAGAGGGAGGGGGAGGGGGAGGGAGGGAGGGGGAGGGAGAGGGAGAGAGAAGAGGAAAGAGAGATAAAGAAAATAAATACACGATAAAGATGGTGGCTTGGATTAGTGCTGCCACAGTGGAAATGGAAATGGGGGGAAGTGGCTGGATCCAGGATGGAACAAGAGAAACAGAAGTCAGTGAGCTGAGAGCACCAGACCCAGTGGGATGTGAACAGGACTGACTGCCGCACAAAGAAAAGCACAGAGAGACATTTAATCCTCTTCTTATCTAGGATTTTCCAAATTGTGTTCCAAGCAAATACCATGTGCTATGGGATGTTAAAAGTAGTTCTTGGGGTAAAAGAAAAAAAATCCTTTCATGATTAAAAAAAAGAAGAAGAAGAAGAAAATGAAGAAAAAGAGGGAAGAAAGAAATCTGGACAATCCAGCATCCTGTGTTGCAGAGTGATTATGTGTTTACATCTCCAGGAAGTTTGTTAGTAACACCAATATGATTTTAAGTGCCTTTCTCAAGTGTACTTGACCCTGGAACGCCTTTTTCACAGAACTTCTTGTCTTGCACCAGCATTCCATGGAGTCATTTTGGTGGGACAGGATGATGGACAGCAGTATTTTTATTTTATTCATAGGAAGATGGAGCCCAGACAGTGACTTGCCCAAGATCACACAGCTGGAGCCTGAAGGAGAGCCTGGAAGAAATCCTAGCTTCTCTGCCTTAACAGGCTGTGCTTCTTCTACCCCCAGGGTACCATCTGCATTTTCTGAGAAGAATTGTGCTATTGTGTTCACATGGTCTTGACTACAAATAGCATGCACCCCCGCCTGCTACAGGAACAAAGTGCTCTGCTCCACACGCTGCCCTCCCAGAAGGGCCCTAACTCAGAAACAGTGATGCACCGTTCCCTGGCCAAGATGTCAGGCTTATAAATTTTTACCCTAATGAACATCAGAGAGTTGTAAAACTGCACACAGTGAGAACTGCAACAATCTTGGTGGGCTGAGGGGGTCGATGTACTATTGAAATATGTTTGCAAACTCAACTCCTCAGCAACATCCTAAATAATAATGGGCTATAATCAGGTGATAATTAACACTGAGTCTAGACTCAGCAAAAATAGACCAGAAAGATTTCTTATTTTAAAATAGCAGAAATGCAACTTGAACTGTTCATTGTTACAAGGGGTAAGACTGCATTTATATTTTCTGGCTGTCAGGCAAAAAAAAGAAAAACAAAGTGTGTTTCAGAATCAGATTTTAACCCAGATTTTTTGCCATCTTCTAGCTGGGCAACTATATGTGAGTTACTTAACATTTCTGACCTCAATTTTGTACCTGTGAGATGGATCTAGTATGTCCTTGCAGGGCCAATGCAAAGAGTACATCCAATAATGTCTGCCAGGCCCCTGTGTGGTTGCTCAAGCCAAGTGCTTGGTAGATGAGATCTATTAGGATTATACATGTAGTTTCATTCTCTTCTAAATGTCAGATCAGTCTGATGGCATTTGTTGCAGATGGTTTTGATTTTCAGCTATATGGGCATTTAAATTGATGAAATTACCCTTAATTGCAGATGACAGAATCCCACTTTGAACTGACTTGGGTTGAAGATCGAGTGTTGTGTTTTGCTTATTTGATATTAAAAATATGAGGTGACCTATGTCCTAGTGACAACTGGCTTCAGTGTCAACTGGAGTCTAGGACTCCAATAAAGCCCTAGTTCTCTCTTAACTGTATCTTCATTGTCTCTAAGTAGCTTCCTGAAGATGGAGGGAGATGGCTACCAACAAACCTCTAGGACTCCGTTAAACGTTTAAAAATTCCAGGGAAGTGTCCCTGATTGGCCCAGAATGGGCCCCCCCAGCACCATCACCAATGGACTGTGGCCAGGTTGCAGAAGCCTAGGAGAACATTCTAGCATCTATTTATACTACAGGAGGAGAAAGATAGACTAGGGAAGCTTCAGACAGGGGATACTGAGCAGACTGGAAAAATATGTTTCCAGTACTTCCCCTTTGAAACCAAACCTGATGAGAGATCTCATGGACAGAGCTCTTTGACTCATTCAGTTCCCTTGTTCCTTCTCTCCACCACTTTGCCTTTGAGAGCTCACCTCCCCATCTCTTTGCATGCACTTTGCCTGGGAGGATAAGTCATCCTTCCTGGAGGTGCTCGGCCTTCACCCTTGCACATTCTCAAGTTCTTGGCCAGGTGAACACAGCTCTAACTCTTTCCTGGGAGTTTGGCTTTTGAGAAGCAGAATTACTCTGTTGACCGTTTTCCCAGCCAGGATCCCCTAAACTTTGTGGTTCTTGCCCTACCTGAAATCTGATTGTTCAAGTGCTTGATCATTCTAGAACTACACTGCGTGATTTCCAGAATCCGACTACTCATTGATGTGGGTTAGAGTTGATTTCTGTTGCTTACAACTAAAAATCTCTAATAGATGCAGGCAAAGGCTGTACATTAATCACATTAGCATCCTCTGTACCTCATAGTGAGTTTCCCTGGTACCCAAATGCTCAAAGCACATGTGATAGACTTGTTGGCTATATATATTCCATTCATTTATTTCCAAATCTCTGTCCCCTTCTTTAAAGAGAATTCTAGATCAAGTCCAATATGTAAAACAGTTAAAAGAGAGACTGAGTTACTTGAGTGAGGAGAGCCCGAACCCTAGAGGTTCAGTCTCCATCTTGTTCCTCAGGGATATTTAAGGAACCCCAATTGTCTCTGGAACACAGTTTTAAAACCCCTGAAGTTGAAGGTATCTCAGGTCCCTTGTAGTGCTGAAGTTCTACAATGTGTCTACATGTCAGGGCTGCCCTTGAATCCTGGGTGTATCATCCTACTCTGTTCTCTGTCTGAAGCCTGTTTTATCTGGGGACTTCAAAGATACTTTCCTCTAAAACAGTATCTCTTCTTAAGAGTGCCTTCAGTCCCAGTCTCAGCTAAACGGTTTATATGTACTTGTCACTGGGGTATTTCGTATTATTTAGGGCATTTGTATGTCATTAAGCATAAGGCAGACCAGGTTAATTGAAATTGTTATTTTTGGAATTGAAATTTTTTTTCTATTAATTGAAGCTGTTCCCCAGAATAAAAAAAAAATGTCACATGCTTTGTATTTCACTGCTGTGGTCCTGAAAATTTATTTCACATTAAGATCATTGGATCCCAAATCACAGATTCCTGGCACTGCCTCCCCAAAAAATGCAGATTTAGTATGGCTCCAGTGAGTCCTAGGAATGGGCATTTGTAACGTAGGGGAAATAACTGGACCAATATCAGTGAGTTGTTTTCATTCTTAAATACTGAAGGGTATTTCAAGTTCTTAGCCTAAGTTTTATCTCAAACTGGATAAGTAGAACCATCATGGCTGCTTTTAGCTTAGTTTATGACATGGTGTTCAATAGGCCCACCCTGTGCTGATTCAAGCAGGCACTGACAGCACCAATCCACGGCAATTCTGTCTTTTCCCACATCTACTGCATTAGTTCAAATTCACCCTCATCTCAGACCTGTGATGTCGCCACAGCTCTCTACCATAGGTCATTCTGCCTTTGGTCTCTTCTGTTTGGACTCATTCTCCAAAGAACACTCAGAGTTATTTTACCAAAATTCAAATCTGATGGTGTTACTTCTGCTGAAAATCCCTCCGTGGTTCTCACAGTAATGTCGCAACTTCTCGCATGTGTCTGCGAGGGAGTTCCTGTCTAGAAGCCAAGTTCTCCCTACTTCATCTTTTGCTGCCTCACATATCCAATCACAATGGACAACTGTGGGTCCCGATGGCCTCCCACTCACTGTCCTCCTCAGCTTTGGTCATTTGATGCCCTCTGCTTAAAACATGTCCTGGACGAAGGCACCTCAGGTTTCTTCTTGGCTGTTCTGAGAGACTCTCCCCGGATCCATGAATGTTAGTGTGGATTCCTCTTTATGTGCTGTTACTGCATCCTACATCTTTATTGTCATGGCACTTATGTCATAAGGAAGATAGCTTGGTCCTTTCTGAGTCCCCTGCTAGAAACTGAACTCCAGGAGGCAGTGACTGTATCTCTAATGCCTCTTAACTTCCAAGACCCAACACAGTGCCTAGCACATAGTGGGTCTATGTACTTAATAAACACTTGCCAAGAAGGAGGGCAGGATGGATATTAAGAAATTTATTTCGACTGAGCCCTTATGAAGGCTAAAGAGACCAGAATTTTACTCCAGGGAAAAGACCTTATAAGCATTAGGTGGCGTCGTGATCTCAGCAAGATGACTTGGCCTCTCTCCTGGAAGACACCTATGGCCTAGGAGGAGGAGCACTTGATTCAAAGCATAAAGCTACAGTTTTCATGTTGTCTCATCACTGAAAGCTCCTTGATATTGACAAGTCACTTCATTTATCTGGGAGATTGGTGTCCTCATCTTTAAAATGGAGAAAGTAATAGTTACCCCATAAGGTTATTTTGAGGATCAAATAAGAAAATATTTATTTAAAAGTGCTTTGCAAGTTCGGCTCAGTGGCATACTCCCATAATCCCGGTAACTCAGGAGGCTGAGGCAGGAGGATTGTGTGTGACGTTAGCCTTGACAACTAAGTGAGACCCTGTCTCAAAGTAAAAAAAAGACTAAGGATATAGCTCAGTGGTAAAGTTGCCCCAGGGTCAATTCCCAGTACTAAAGACACACACATACACACACACACACACACACACACACACACACATGCACGCACACATATGAGCATGCATGCATGTGCACACACAAGAAAAAAAGTGCTTTGCAGATTGGAAAGCCATGACCTTTGCTGGACTAGGAGCTCCTTAAGGGCAGTGGATGGCATGTGATTTATCTCTGTGTCCCCAAGTTCAGGCCAATTGTGAAAGCTAAAGGAAGACTTGTTGATTAATGGAATACGGGAATGAATGAATGGATAACAGGAAAAATGAAATAGCGAAGAGGCAGGAAGCTCTGGAGCATTAGGTGACCTGAACAGAAATGACAGCGGCTCACAGTAGCCTTGGATAAGTTGCACATCTATACACGTTACTCTTTTTTCCTCTATAGTGAATTTCTTCCCCCACCAGTCCTAATATTTATATACCCTTAATATTAAAAAAAATTAGAAAGTTGAAGTGGATTTAAGCAACATCTCACAATTGTCCAAAGGGTTGCTAGTATGTACCATCATTCCCGTTTTATAGATGAAGAAACTGAGACCTGGAGATGTTTCAGTGAACTGCCCAAATCTGCATGACTGGTAAGAGGCCAATCCAGGACGAGATCACAGGTTTTCTCAGTCTTAGTCCAGTTCTTTTTTGTCACCAAAGTCTCTGCCCAATGGCCTCTCCTGTCAGCAGTGTTTCTGGTTTGAAATGAAGCACCCATGCGCCTACAGCACACTGTGTGTGAGAAAACAATGGCAGCCCCTGTGTGAACGAGCAGTAAAGAACTCCAGCAAAGAAGATGCTTCGGTGGGTGTTAATGAATGTTGGTTCACAGATCGGGCCTTGTTTTAAACTGAAAAAGACCTAATTTTAGAATGCATTTGGTTATTCTTAAGCCCGGAGGGCATGTGGAAATAACCAGTGATAACTACCCAATGTAGGAATGTTCCTCGACCTTAACGTGGCCTTCTTCAGTGGCCATCTTTTTCAGGGCTCCATCTCACACAGGAGTGCCAAAGCACAAAATTTATGGAGTCCTCAGAGTTTTTGTGGTCACAAATCATAAGACTTTATCAAACAGAAAGGGAGGTTTGCCTTGGAGGGTGAACATACTTTTCAGACACAGCGATGGGAATACAAACAGGCCAATTCAATTTCTTTTGGGGTCATGGTTTGTCGCTTTATTGAATGTACGACATTCCCTTTTTGAAAGTCCATGGGATGTTTTCACTTCAGAGAATAATTTCCACATCCCATTCGACACCAAGAAATGGGTAATTATTATATCACTTGGTGGTTATTTATCACAGTTTGAATGGAAATAAATTGCTTCCAAGTGAAATCACGTTACACGGTTACCTGTCTGCCCTATTAATCTTTCGTTTAATTTTCTTTATTTTAATGTGCATACAAATGTTGGGACCTGTCTCATCTGTCTCCCTCATAATTCCCTCCAATGGATTTAAATATGTTTTTTTTAAAAAAACTAAATAAATGGGTTAAAGGAAGACTAAGAAGTTGGGAAATAGGGGTTTAGCTAAGAATGGTAATTTATTTCTGAACTGGCTCTCTTCTTTCCTTTGGAAAAAGAGCGTACTAGAAATAAAAAGAAAAACACATAGATATTTCTGCAGTAGACTAGCCAGTGATGGTACGAGGGGTGGTTACTATATTTTGTGGGTCCAGTACTACCCACAGTGTGATTGACAATTTTCCCCAGTGATTTCATTTCAACTAATAAAACACAAAACAGTGCTGCTCTCCTCTTACTCTAAAGCATGAAGTCAGTCTTCCTGAGGGTTTTAGTCAGATTTTCTTTTTCTGTTGTGAACAAAAGACCTGACAAGAGCTATTTTAGAGGATGGAATTGTATTTGGCACTCACTATTTCAGAGGTCTCTGTCCATGGTTGGCCAACTACATGGCTCTGGGCCCAAGATGAGGCAGAAGGGCCTGGAGGAGGAAAGAAGCTCAGGACATAGTAATCAGGAAGCAGACAGGACTTTGCTCACCAGGGACAAAATATATACCCCCAAAGCCTGCCCTACCAGTAACATACCTCCTCCAGCCATACCCTGCCTACCTACAGTTACCACCCAGTTAATCTCTCTCAGTGGATTCTTCCACTGATTATAACTCTAATTATCTGAATTCACCTTTGAATGTTATTGTATTATCTCACACATAAGCTTTTGGGGGATATCTCCTATCTAAGCGTCCACCTTTCTGCCCTAGTCATCTAAACTCTGAAAATCTAAATAAAAGGACTTGTCCATAAGCTTCCTATATTTATATATGAATCCACAACCATTGTAACTCCCCATCATGTACAGCCACAAGAATGGGAAGTTATACTCCATGTATGTATCCTCTATCAATATATATTTTAACTCTCATGCATAACTAAAAAGAATAAATTTTTTTTTAAAAAAAGAAAGGGCTTATCTAGTTCCATACATACTGAAGGTGCTGCACATTAGGTGCTTTGGGGATGAGGAGGTTCTTTTCCTCTGGGGTCCAGAGCTTCATAGGAAGCTCTCTCTTGCTCCTCCATCTCTGGGCCTACCACAGCACTGCATGCTCCCTAATGAGATAAGGACAGACTTCTTGGCAGCCACTGGACAGTGCTCCTCAAGGGGAGGTCTGCTTTGCTGGGAAGGTTTCTAGGACAAGACCTCTTAGGGCCAAAGCTGATCCTCAAAGGGTCTGAAGGTGAGAACTGCCCATTGTGGGATGCAGGAAAGGATTCCATCATTCCAGCATGCAAGAGGGAGGTGAGGGAGGGAGTGAAGAAGTGAAGCATGATCTCCAGGCAAGAAGGTGACTGTCACTCCATTTGACAATCAGCAGGGCCACTGGGGAAAGGGACAAAGGTAACACCAATGGAGATGGGTCAGGGTGGTGGTTGGGAGCAGAGGCAGAGTCCAAATTCAGGCAAGACAAACAAGGCCCTAGTCACAAGTGAGAAGTTTAAGTGGACACCAAAATTCAGTGACCGAGACAAGTAATATTTTAATACAAGAATTTTAAAAATCAAAATAAATGCCCAAAATTATTCTTAAGCCCAGAGGGCATATGGAAATGGACAAAGTGTCACACACTGAGTCACAAATGAGGACAAATCAGTCCCAGTGCTAGGTAGAGGCATATTGGGGCCAGAGGCAGAAGAGATGGTCAGGATATTGGTCCTGTGTTCATATAACTGTTTAAACACTCACTTGAATATTTTTTGTGAGTCAATTTTTACTGGACACCGCCACAGCCATCATTTGCAAGTCACCTATGGTTCCCTTTATGTGCCAGGGGCAGGGTTGAGCAGTTGCCAGACAGTTTCTACACTCGGGCCCTTTACAGAATAGGTCTCCTGCTCCTTAGACCAGACAGTCTCTGGGACCCCATCTGGTTCTATTATTTGCAGATTGTGTTTTCAGTTGACTTAGTTACTTTTACTGCAAGATGGACACTAGCCTTGGAGGGTATTTCATTTTATGCTCTGTAAGCCTTTCATTTGGTATCACATTAGACAAGTTTTAACGGAGGGCCGATCATGTGTTGGGTCTACACGGGGTCCTAGTGACAGCTTGCTGCCTACATCACTGTCTTCCCTCTCTCCTACTTGTCTCTGATGTGCTTAAGGCCATGGAAGCACTCAACCAGTGCTTCCTGACTTGCTCAGGACCGGTGGCCAGAGATTCTTGCCAAAGTCAGTGTGGCCCCTCCAGGAGGCATCTGGAACTCGGTGTGTATATGTGTGTGTGTGTGGGGAGGTAGTTTTGGTGTTTACAGTGACTTCAAGTCACACCTGGCACATAGCAGGAAGGGTCAGGATGCTGCCCACCCTGTGGTATGCAGCACAGTTCTGCCCAGCGAAGAATGGTGGCTCTGTGACTGGCAGCCTCTTGGAAAAACTCTGAGACCTCTGTTTCTGTAGGAAACCTCTGTTCTTTGCCTTCATCTATTGCCAGTTTGTGTACTTTTCCAGAGATTACAGTAGAATTCTATTCTTTGCATAATGTTGTACCACTTTAATGAAAATGCTGGCTTTGGGAAATATGAAAATTACTGATTGAGAGGGTTTGAATGATGCTTACCAGGCTTTTCAGAAAATTTTTTATCGAGTTGTGTGTATTCTAATTCATTAAATTCAAATTAAAGGGGAAAAAATCTATGGGAATGTGGGTAGCTTTTTAAATTTCCTATCCTTATTCACCTAATATAGTTTTTCTTGTTCTAGTTTTTTTTTTTTTTAATTTTGGTTAATTTGACATCTTTCATTTTTTTTTTTTTTTCTGGAAAAGTCCTCTCTTTTAAGTCCTTGCTATAAGAATAGAAGTTGACCATCTCTGATTAGGAAATGTGGAGCCAGGAGAAGCCATCTCATCAGGGCTGATTCTAAGACTCGAGAAGGCAGCTGGTTTGCTCCTAGAGTCTCAGTCCTGGCAGACAGTGCCATTCTGAAACCAAGTGCTTCCCGGGGTCCAGTTTGATCCTATTGTCTTCTTTTCTCTTTATTTTCCTGTTTCTCTCTTCTGTCCATCAACCCACCCCTTCCTCAGTTCCATTAAGCAGGGCACAGTGCATACTATGAACCTATTGAGAAATGCAAGGCTGGTTTGTGGGTCAAAGTGAGGGCCATGGAGCCTAATCCCTTGGTTACAGGCTGCACACCTGACTGCCTGTGTAGCCTTGGAGAACTGACTCAACCTTTCTGTGCCTTGATATTCTGATCTCTACATTGGGGATTAAATAAGTTAGTATGTGAAAAGTGCTCAGAAGAGAGTCTGTCAAACTCCAGGATGGAGCTTCCATGTAGAAGGGACTGTGCAGGCATGAGGGCAATGTTGGAATGAACCTTGGGGTCAGATGGCACAGGGACCTCCACATCTTGCTGCAAACTTCCCAGGGCATAGAGGGACCAACTCTTAGCCTCTGTGTTTTGGAGGGTGCCCTTGCATTTACTTTTGTATCTGAGATCTGTTGGGAGAGGGGTGTGTGAGTGCTTCTCTAGTTGAAAACAAAAACAAAAACAAAACAAAACAACCCTCCCTCAAAAAAATCTAACATTAATTCATTGACTTACCTATATTTGCTGTATTTATTAGGAAAGTAAAATGCACAGAGGGGAAATGACTTGCCTTAGTGAGATGTCAAATTAGTGATAGGTTGAGGTTAGAAACCAATCACTAAATAAATATTTGTGAATACCTGGTACGTGCTAGGCATGGTCATGGGCCATACATTCAAAACATTGTTTTTAATGGTCTATTCAATGGAGCAGGCCCCCCATCCACTCTTCAGCTAGACCCATCCTAACGGCCCCTGAGACCCCTGTGCTGTCCTACCCTGTCCTCTGAACTGTCCACCTCATTCCATCTGGATGCCTCTCCTCATGTGATTGATGGTGTCTTCACACTTGCCCCCAGTGAATGGCTTTCCTGTTGGCGGGGTCACACGGGCGCAGCATCCACTGCTACCCTCCTGCTCTCATCTCTCATTCCCCTCCTCACCCTCAGTTTTCTCTCTCTCTCTGATGCCAAATTTTTGGATACCTTGAGCAAAGACCTTATTCTACTCTAGGGGAGTCTAGGACTTTTGACCTCAAGGCCAGGATCCACACCCAAAACACTTTCACTCAACAAATTTTTGTTGTGCACCTACTTTGTGCCAGTTGTGTTCTAGTTACGTACGGGGCTCATAGCAGCGGACATTGGAACCCATATCCTAGTGGATGGCGACAGTCGGTAATTACAGTAAATCAGTCAAATGTCATACAACACAAGATTATAAATGCTTCAGAGATGTAAGATCATTTGATAGGTTCTTAAAAGTTAAACATGGGATTGCTATATGATCCGCTTGACCCCAGTCTTGGGCATTTCCCCAAAAAGAGTTGAAAGCAGGGACTCAACCAATATTCTACACATATTCATAGCATCGTTATTCACAACAGCCAAAAGATTGCAGTACCGCAATGTCCATCAGCAGATGAAGGTGTGAACAAAATACGGTATATACATGTAATGAATTGTAATCAACTTTAACAAGGAATGACATCCACACATGTCACTCCATAGATGAACCCTGAAGCAAGCCCAACTCCAAAGGACAAGTGTTACGTGACTGCACTTGCATCAGGTATCTAGAGCAGGCAAATTAATGGGCGCAGAAAGCAGAATAGAAGTTATTAGGGGTCCACAGAGAAATATGGGTGTCTTATTTTTTAATGAGCTCAGAGTTTCTATTTGGAATGATGGAAAGTTCTGGAAATGGATGGTGATGGCAGCACAGCAGAGGGAATGTGCTTAATGCTGCTGAATCATGTACTTAGGAATAGTTAAAAAGGTTAAATTTTATGCTGTGTTTATTTTACCTCAATAAAAATAGTTTAAAATGCTACAGAAATAATAAGGCTGGGGAGGGAGGTCATGTCAGGCTTTTGGTGAAGAGGCTTTAAATAGAAGAAATTGCTGGGAGGATGGTGCTTGAGCCCACAGTGGCTTGAGGGGATGGGGCAGGGGGAGATTAATCCAAGGAAAGTGACCACACATGCAGGTGTGGTGTAGTGAGACTGATCAGCATAGTTAAAAACTGTCCCTTGGACTGAGACCAACAACATCCAGCAGTCCTGGATGTTGTTGGTCTCAGTTCCATACTTATTTTCTATGTGACCTTGCACAACAAACTTAACTTCTCTGTGTTTCAGGTTCCTTGTTTACAGTGATGCTAATATCTATCTCACTTAGTATAATGAAGATTCAGAGAAAAAAAGTTCAATAGATCCCTCAGCACAGTGGTTTGATGCCAGGCTGATCTTCAGCTGCTGTCCCTGGGTTTATGGTCACCATCTTCTCTGGTATGTTTTTTGGTGCTATGCCATGCAGGTGGTTAAGTATTTCACTCTCACCTCACTGGCACATGGTAAAGGCTGAATAAGTAGTTAATAATAACTTGTCCCTGCCACCTTGATTTTGATTCATTTAGCATTAAAACACATGAGAGCATTTCACGTAGTAGGGGCCACATAGATGGCAGTCGATAAATGTTGGCTTTCTCCATTCAGCCCATCAGCCATTCTTTTGATCCTCAGAAATAAGGAAGATGCAGTCCCTGTTGATAGATACCCATTACCTTATAGCCAGGCTTTCCAGGACACCCAGAAGTGTACAGAAAGGCCTGTCCAGGATGGGGGAACCCCAGTTGCGCCTCCCAGGAGGGAATTAGTAAAGAAAGGGAACAGGGACAGCTGCTGTGATCAGAGAAAGAGCTCAGGCTTGAGTGAGCATCGTCCAGCTTGGATTTTTCTAGCATTATCGATACTGTCTAGCACATCTTCAAAGACCCATTCCTGACCGGTGGGGTAGGAGCTGTATGGGATCTCTTCCGGTTGTCCCTCGATAGCCCCCTCCCACCTCCACCAGTTGCTGTGACCCTGGATGCCAGGGATGCACCATTCACCCCAGCACCCTTGCCTTCTGCGTGAGGCCTGCTGCTGATTTATTTTCTCGTGATTCTGGAAGCTAAAGGTCGTATCAAGGTGACTGCAGGGTTGCTTTCTTCTGAGGCCCTCCTCTCTTTGACTTTGTAAGGTGCCATCTTCTCCGGGTCCTGACATCCTCTTCCTTCTCTCTGTGTCTGTGTACACATTTCCTCTTTAAGAACACCAGTTGTTATGGGGTTAGAATTCATCCTCAGAACCTCATTTTGCCTTAGTTACTGGTTTACAGACAGTGTCTCCACATATGGACTCATTCTGAGGTGCTGGACATTAGGACGTCAGCATAAGATCTTTGAGGGAACACAGTTAATCCCTTACCACCCTCTGGCTTCCAGTTGAATTTGGCCAAAAGGAGCATCCGTGGAAGGTTGGCAGGTGAGCGTGGTTTAGGATATTGATTCCCCTAGATGCTACCCTCTGGTACCTCTGAGGAGGAACCATCACAGTTACTGTGGGCAGCCCTCCATACCTACGTCTGGCCCTCTTCAGCGTCCCCGACCCACCATCTTTCCTTGCTCCTGCAAAACTAAGGTGGTAATGGAACCCAGACTTGCTACCCCTGTGATTTCCTCTCATCCACCCGACCCCTTTATAAACAGGACTTTTACTATTTTATTACCCAATTTGGGTTTGCCGTCTGACTACAAGGGATTGTGGAAGGTGCAGGGAAAAATGGTTACATTATGCAGTTTGTGGTGACTTTGGTGAGCAAAGGACATGGCTTCTATGTCCTCTCTGAGCCTCTGTTTCCTTGGGGCTTTATCAGAGCTTTCTCTACTGATTGTTTTTTCTGCTTCCATTAGAGGCAGCGTGAAGGAATGGGGGGAGCAGACGGGTGAGCAGCAGCGAGGACCTGGCCTGCAGGCCGGCGGCTTCACGTGCCATTGCCTGCCCCTGGGGGGCTGCCTCCATCCCTCTGATCCTTTCATTTCCATAATTTTGCAAAATGAAATAGAAACCTCAGGCCTTTTGGTGTGAGGGTTTGATTAAATTACTTTAAATGAGAGAAGCAATGTTCAATAAATGTTTCATTTTCTTTCCTAAATAGCAAAGAATCCCCATTGTACTCTATTTTGGAAAAGCCCCTTGGAATCCTAACCAATAGGAGGCAGCAGGGAAAGGGAACCAAGGTCAGGTATCAGGGACCTTCATGGGTGTCACATAGGGGCTCTTGGATGAGTGACTTTCGTGTGATTTCTCTGTCCCCTACCCTGTTTCCCAAGCCGTGAAACAGAGACAGTGACAGCAACCTGCCAGTCCCACCATAGCTGCTGAGCTGAGATGTGGAGATAAGGACACTGGGCACCTCTTTAGCCTCACCTGGTGCATGCTCCACCACCCTGGCTTTGTGCTATTCCCTAAATACTCCCACTCCTCTTTGCCTTTGAGGTCTCTACCCATTCCCCTTCATCTGCTGGAAGATTCACCTTCACTCAACCTGGTGAACTCTTGTTTACCTTTAGAGCTCAATGCCACCCTTTGATCCTGGGGACAAGCTCCTTTATGCCCCACCCACCTTTTCTCCTTGGGTGAGGATCAGTTCATCTGAGCATGTTTGTAAGTCTCCTGGAAATTCTTCTTATCACTATTAGCTGTGATTAAACCACTAACTTAAAATTAATGATTTACCTTCTGTCTTTCTCATTGATGGAAGTCCTGTAGGCACAGGGTGGTGTTTTCATTTGACAGTTGTGAATTGTGTGTAAGAGAGGAAGCCTGGGTGTGGATTCAGCTCCATCACCTGCCAGCCATGGGACCTGGGGCAGGTCACTTACGCGTTGTGCCTCAGGTTCCTCATTTGTAAATCAGGAATAAGAATAGGACCTACTTCATAGGGTCATTGTGAATATTAAACATATTAATAAATATAAAGCCCTCATGACAGGGTTCATAAATGTTAGCAATTGCCCTCCAAAATTCTCACTAGGCCCTTAACAAACAGCCTGTAGAATGAGACAAGTTCCAGAGTAAATTGCTGGACAGAGCTGAGTGGAGGTGTGTCCACTTCAGTGTGGCCTCCTTGTGGTTGGACAGAGTCCCACACTCCATGCCAAACCCACTGTGCTAGAGAAGGGACACTGGACATCCCTTGCACATCCTGGGGCCTCAGTGGGGGAGAAGCCCGGTGGGTCCATGTGGCTCTGGATTGTTGTCCTAAGTGCAGCTTGAGAGCCATCCTGTCTGGTGCAGGCAGCCTTGAGGAGAGGGCAGCAGTGGTGTAGGGTTGTTTGCCCTCATGACATCGGTAGCTTAGTGACTGTGTGGAGGCCACAGATGCTGCTAATGTCCTTTATTTGACATCTCACTTCACGAGGAACCAGCTGACCTGGTTTCTGGGTGTGAGTTCTGGAGCAGGGTTCTACCATCTCAGTGTAAAGTTCCCTCCCTCATGGAGCAGGGACACTAGTGAAGTGTTACTGTCTCAGGGAGCACTCTAATCCAAGGCCTAAGGACCTCCTTCACATGTTAAATAAACACATACATACAAGGGGTCTCCCACCACAGCTCCAATGGCTGTCACAAGGCATATACGTTGATTCTTATCCTCATTAGTTATGGAAGTCTATGAGTCCGTTACTTATGATCAATGTACACTTACTTTACAGTGTTAACAATCCTGATTATCAGGTACTTCAAAAAATTCTTAAAAATTGGTGGCAATAATGGACAAAAAGAATGCCATGAA
This sequence comes from Urocitellus parryii, assembly GCF_045843805.1. Taxonomy (NCBI): domain Eukaryota; kingdom Metazoa; phylum Chordata; class Mammalia; order Rodentia; family Sciuridae; genus Urocitellus; species Urocitellus parryii. Next base: position 40,676,507 of record NC_135541.1, on the reverse strand, counting down.
AAAAGAGTGATAGTGCCAATAGCAGAGATCTCAGACACACAGAAGTGGCATTTACCTTAAAATTCTGGTAATTTGGAGTCATTTCCTTTAAGGACAATTCTCTTGAAAATATCTTTAGTAATAGCATTGCTTTTTAAAGTCATAGATTTTAAAACCAGAAGACCTAAGCGATACTCTAATCCAGAGCCCTCATTTTCTGAGAGAGTGTCAAGGGCCAGGGTAGCTCATACACCAGCCAGCAGGCAGGTGAGTCTGGGTACAGCCCCATCACCTGAAGCCTGTTGGTCTTCTTCTGACTGTCGTATTTTGCCGCCTCTTCTTATTGGTCAACACATACATAGGAATCACTATTAAATGCCTAGGTCTCCACTGAACACATGATCTCTAACCACCAGCAACTTACACAGTGTCAGAAATCTTTCCCTACTTGAACATATCTGCTAAATTATTAATACCTTTATAGACATTTTTAGATATGATAATTGGTATGTTCCTTCTTGACTTCTCTGTATATTCTGAGGACATAGAGATCTGTAATACATTTTCCTTATGACCCAGATTCATAGCAATGTGTGTTTAGGGCAGGATATTTTAAAATACCAATCAGGAATTCTTTGGTAAGTGCTTACCATGTGCCTCACACTATTATGGGGTCTGAGGGTGATGGGAGAAGAAAAGAATGGATATGATTTCAGTCCTCCAGAAAATTCTGTTATCTACAAAAAGATAAAAAGCCAGAGAAAACGGTGGGAGGAGACCTGTGGAGCATGCTGAGAGAAAGGACTTTGAAATGTGCCCTCTGGAAAGAAACAAGGGCCCAAGTAAATGGCTGGACAGAGCTAAGTTGAGGCATGTCTGCTTCAGCGCTGTCCTCAGCCTCGGCCCTCCTGTGATCTCTGGAGTGTCCACAGTGACAATTACCTCTTCAGGTGGTGATGAGCATTAAAAAAAAATAACTTCTATCAAATACCAGAAACATGTCTTGGAACATAGTAAACACTCAACAAACAACTAGCTTGAGAATTTCTAATTCCACAAAAGACTGAATATACCCTAAGACTTTATTCAGTCACACACCAAACCTTTATTGAGTGTTGGCTCTGTGCCAGGCTGTGCTGGGGGGTGACAATTAAAAAGTCGATAAAACTAACCATGCCCTGAGACAACTTAGAGTCTAGAACAAGAGCCAGCAAACTCCAGCCCTGGGATCAAATCCCAGTACCCATTTTTTCTACATAAAGCTCTGTTGGCAGAGTTGAATAGCTGCAGAAGAGATGGAATTGCCCCCAAAGCCTAAAATACTTTCTCAATTTCCTAAAATACTTTTTCTCCCTTTGTAGATAAAGGTTGCCAACCCTGAGTCTGGAGACTGGCAGTCTGTTTTAGTCAGCTTTTTCACTGTTGTGGCCAAAAAAACCTAACAAGAACAATGTTAGAGGAGGAAAAGTTTATTTGAGGGCTCAAGGATTCAGGTCTTAGTCTATGGAGAGCAGGCTCTGTTCCTTGGGGCTTGAGATGAGGCATGGCAGAAGAGTATGGTGGAGGGAAGCCACTCAAATGATGATCAGAAAATGGATAGAGAACCCATTTGCCAGATGCAAAATATAAACCTTAAAGGCACATCCCCCATGGACCCCACCTCCTGCAGCCACACCTTACCTGCCTTCTTTTCACTCAGTTAATCCCATCAGGGGATTCATTCACTGTTTGCCTTAGGACTCTAATAAGCCAATCATTTCTCCTCTAAACTTTCTTGTATTATCTCACATATGAGCTTTTGAGAGATACCTCACATTCAAACCATAAGACAGTTCCTGGACCATCGCATCAGTATCAGGTGAGAGCAGAGACAGAAATGCAGAAACCTTACCCCAGTCCTACTGAATCAGAATCTGCATTTTCATGCAATCACAGGTTCATTGGATGCATATTAGACTTTGATACAAACACTGCTGTAGCAGATGTCAAAGACATTTAAATCATTCACTGATACAGTGAAAAAATATTATGATAGAGGGTTGATTTATAAGAGATTGTTTCTTGAACACATAATGTCAGGGGCTGGATTAAATGTTTTTTTTTATCTAGTACTTTATTTGGTTTTAATGATGATTCAGAAGAGGATGGTACTTTTAACTTTAGTTGAAGAAATTAAGACTCAACAAGACAGGGTGATTGTACCCAAGGCTTTCTGATAGTAAAAGGCAGAGCTGGAGTTGGAATCTTGATCTATCAACTGCAGACCACTGGCTTGTCATTATCATCATGCTGTTCCGCTTCCTAAAAGCAAAATAAAGGAGGGGTCAAGGAGGGATTTCCCAGAGAAATCTTGCAGAATCGGCTCAGCGCCTATAGCGGTCAGAGTCCAATCATAAAGACAGAATCCACTCAAAGAATAGAAAACAGAGAAAATTTAATTCAGAGTCTAGGTTGCACAGTGATGGAAGAGCTGCAGAGCCAGCAGAAGATTGACTGACTCCCAGAGATTAGTGATAACAGGATGCTGCTACCACCCTTAGGCTGGAGGGACAAAGTGAAGAATTTGTGTTGCTGGAATCCTACAGCCAGCCCCAGAGCCCCTCACCCTCAGTGGGTCTCTCCAGTCAGGGATCTAGTCACAGAGACAGAGTCTGGGTGATGCTGCCCAAGGCAGAGACAGGGGAGTAATGAGATTCTCCCCACATGTACTGCTTCCCACTTCCGTTTCCCCTCTAATTGAACACAGGCTAAAGTATGAGCCCAGAACACATGGCCTCAGACTCAAGCTTCTGCAGTACAGAGCAGAGTGAGCCACAGGCAAACAGTGAGCCTAAGAGCAAAGGGGCCGGGGAGGTCTTCCCGGTGTCTCTAAGGACCCTGAGCTAGGAGGGGGCCCCAGCCACTATCATGGGTGCCTTCTATCCCAGGCACTCTCAAGGTTGTTTTTATGCCCCATTTTGGTGCCCTTAGATTGATGATATGGGGCTTTGTCTCTGGTTTTCTTTTGGTCCCTTTAATGCACACTTTATTGTGTCACATTCTGTCACATTCTCTTGACTGCTCATTTTGAGTCAAATTCTTCATACCCACCCTGCCCAGCTCTAAGATTCAGCACTGTAGGTTTCCCTGTGTCCAGGAAACTAAAACTGTGGAATAGAGTCTTGAGTGACAAGTAGAGTTCTCTAGGTAAAAAAGGTGGTCTGGAACTCTTGGAGAGAGGAGATCATGTACAGTGGAGGCAGACAAATTTTATGTCTGTGGGGCAGATTATGTGTGCTACCTCCAAATGTTGGTGCTTTATTCTGGTGTTTGCCATTGTAATCATTAAATAAAGAAGAAATACAGTTGTCTTGTTTCATGAACACTTTATTCTGGCTGAAGAATGGTTGTTGGAATAAAAGAAACCAAACTGGGAGGAAAGAGTCCAGTTAGAACCTGTTGTAATAACATGGGTGAGAGATAGCAGTTCACTGTCTAATCTCCACTTAAACATAAGTTGAAGCAAAGGGTCCTTCCCAGATCATAGAGTGATTCTAGTTTAGTTTTAACATGACCACTCTCTTCCCATTATGATTTTTTTGATTAAGAAAGATGTGTGATATTTTCAATGAAAGGAACTGGAAATCTGCTGGGGTTGGTAGGTGTGTGCTTTAGGAAAGAAGTTTTCTAGATCTAAAAAAGAGATGGGGCAATGAGAAGCTCATCTTTTTCTCTTCTAATCAAGAGTGGGGGAATTAACTAGCACAGGCGTATGGCTGCCATCTTGGATTGATGAGGGAATGAGATGAAGAGGAAAGCCAACCTTTGGCAGGTAAAAAGAATGCACCTTGAAATGCCACTGAATCTGGATATCTGTGATGTGACAGCATGAACCACTTAGAGTTTAACTACTTTCCTAACAATTACAGAAGAAAATCAGGAGGTCATAGGACTTGGTGGCTTGACTGCTAGTGGGCAGTGGGGAAGAGGGGTTTGCCTATAAGAGAAGTCATTGGTTTTGAGCTTGGGTCACTAGACAGATGATGTGCTAATTACCAAGTGAAAACCCCAGAAAGAAGCCTTGAGAACAGCATGGTAAGAGCATGCATTTGGAGAATAGCCAAACTTTGGTTGGTTGTAGGCTATGGATAGGAGCTTATGGTGAGCTAAGGGGGTTCCATGCTATACCTGGTGATGATGTTATATGGGTGGGTCTGAGGGCCATTGTTTGCCACCTCTGTGACCCTATGGGCATGTTACTTAACTTTTCTAAGCTTCAGCTTCTTAACAACATGGGGCTAGTACTGCCTGGCTCACAGGGCTGTCATTGTGAGGAAAGGTGGCATGAGTATGCAAGCTAAATGTAACTTTTATTAGTCAATGGGACACTTGGGTGCTGCTGGTGGTGATGCGCTGAGATTCCCACAGTTCTCAGACGAGGAGGGCTGTGGCATGGTGAACAAGAGCAGGTCTTGTCCTGTAATTGTTAGGCTTTCCATAGGCTCTGAATCTTTTCTTGAAGGAAACTTTTCAGAAGAGTAAACAAGTAAAACTCATAAAAAAAAAATGGCTGCTTTATTGGAAGAAGATGGGGATGGAGGGTCCTACCTTACCTTTTCTGAAGGATGGGGAAGGGCAAGGAGCCCGCGGACCTCTATGGGAGCAGGTTGCAAATTGCCAATATAGACAGAAAGGGCTGCAACAATGGCAGTGGAGAAGGGACACTGGTGCAATATATTTATAAGGAGCACTTTCAAGGAAGCACTGGATTATTAAATATGTATGGTTCTGAGTCCGCTTATGCATCTGAACAATTGAAGTCAGAGTGCCTAGTCACCTTTGGAATTTTGCTCAAGTGTCTTCCTTGATATACTGTAAGAGTCCTTTCTTTGCCTCTCTTCCACAAATCGGCCTCCTTGTTAGTGTGTCTGCCTGCCTGACCTTGAGCTGGGCTGTGTAGTCATGTGTCCTGGGTCAGGTGCTTGTACTTGGCTGATTATCCCTCTGAATTAGCAGCAGGAGCTCAATGGAGATGCCAGCCAATGGGTTCAGAGGTATGATCTGGGACCCAATGTGTGAAGGTAGGACCGGAGGCCCACCCCCAAGAAATTTGCAGAGTTTTGAGTAAGGGCAAGAGAGAAGGAGATAGGGAAAGACTTGACGCCCAAATCTTGAAGATTAAATTTTCACCCCAATAGACAGGAGCCTAGTGGCAAACAAAAGGGAATGGGTGCCTGATGGGATGAAAGGAGACACATAAGATGCAAAAAGTTAAACAAGCCAAGGATCTCCGGGGCAGCAGTACCCAGGGTGGACTTCAAGGCAGATCTCTGACTGTATTGCACATAGCCCCTGTCCTCTTCTGTTCTTCCAGTGCCAGCACAACATGGACACTCGGTTCGTTGAGTGATTGAATGAAACCATTCCATCTTCATTCTTTTATCTAGATGTCAGTTGCTTGTTTAAATGGAGTTTTCCTGACCCTGCTTGGCATTTCAACCATGCAACCTTGGTGGGTTGTGTGTTGCTACACATCCACACAGAGACCTCCCCTCCTCCCCTGGCTCCCCCACGCTGGTTCTTGGTGTCCAAGATCAAAGAGAAATATTGTTCAAACTGCAGATGAAGAAACAAGGCTGGCTGCTTTTGATGTCGGGCCGCAGCGGTGTAATCTGTGCCCCCGACTTGCTTTTACTGCCGATGCAATTTGCAGCTGCTATGTGGAGTCTAGGTAATTGTTTCTCCAACCCAAACACCACTAGTATTTTTTATTTAAGTGTAAATTTTCATTTGGATAAATAAACAGTTCCTGTCTGCCTCCAGTGGATGGTGGGCCTGAAACACGGGGCGCTGGTGGTTTTCATGAAAACAGAGCCCAGGTAATCAGGAAGGCCTAACAAGAGGCCATTATGTAGAGTGCACCCTTCTTTAACTTTCCCTTTTATTGGAATGGTGTAATTTCAGTTTCATAAATACTAAGAGGTTTACCGCTGGGCACTGGGGCTATCCATCTCATTCACCTCGGAAATTAAGCCTGCTGCCTTGCCCGGCAATGTTTCTCTTTGTCTCTAATATCACTTTAGCTGCCTTTAGGAACCAAGCCAGGATGTAAAGAATTCAGACCGTTTTATTTTTTACAAGGTCAGATTGCTCATGATTCCTAATAGAGAACATTGAAAACCTTTTTATTGAGGGGCAATTCTTTGTCTAATATATCTCTCCTTCCAGAAACAGTCTCAGCCAAAGACATTAACTGAAAACCTTAATCTTTGTTCAAGATAATAATAGTAGTAATAATAATAGTGGCAAAAAAAATGCCACGGATTCATAAACAGACAGACACAGGCCTAGGTGCTGCAGGAACATTATCTCGTGTAATCTTGCAGCAACTCGGCAAGACAGCTGTCAGAGCTCTGTTTTGTAGGAAAGGACGCTGAGGCTCGGAGATATCAGATGCCTTGCTCCCAAAGCAAGAAAGAGGCAAAGACAGAATATGAGCCCTAGCTGGGTGCTGCCGTGGTGCATGCCTGTAATCCCAGCAGCTTGGGAGGCTAAGAGGAAGATCGCAAGTTCAAAGCCAGCCTTAGCAACTTAGCAAGGCATTTAGCAACTCAGTGAGATCCTGTCTCTAAATAAAATATAAAAACGGGCTGGGATATGGCTTAGCACCCTGGGTTCAATCCTCAATTCCAACAAAAAACAAAACAAAAAAGAATAGGAGCCCTCCTTTCTCTGCTTCATCTTCAGGGCTGTGTTTTGTCTCAGGTAAAAAAGAGGATGGCTGGTGTGAATCTTCACAGACACAATAATTATGGCCAACTCAGAAGTGGTGACATAGTGGTAGGTTGTGGAGCAGGGCCCATGCCCCATTTTGCAGAGCTGTGCCTCATAAAACTTTCCAATTCCAAGGTACCACTGTGCCTCTTCCTCTGCCTCAAATGTCCTCCCCACGCTCTGCCCTTCTGCTTTAGCCCTGGATCCTATACAGAGAAGTCCTAGCCGATCCCATCAACAGACCCTTCCATACGGTGCTGGTAGCTTCCTGACAATCTGCTGTCATAGACTGCTATCCCATTGCCCTGGAGCCTCAATGTCTGTGACTGTCACTGCCTCTAGCCCATGAGCTCCTTGAGAGTAGAGATGGTATCTTCGCTGACATTTTCTTCCAATGCCTAACACCACATTTTCTGCATGGATGATGCTCTGGTGAAAAGTATTTGTTGAATGTAAATGGATGAATGAAGTGGATCAATAAATGGGTAACCTGATTTCTCACCACTGAGAAGGTCGGTGAAGATTGCTTCTCGTCAGGCTTGGGAATTCCAGAAACACACTCAGTTGCCTGGACGGGGTTTCTCTGGCTTTCCTGTTTTCCATAGGCTTGAGAGGGTGACCACCACACCTCCCTGATGAGTTAATGTGGATCTTTCTTGACCACTTGTATTCCTCTCAGCAAAATGTCCCTATCCTATTTCTTATTTGTACAATGTCTTTTAAAATAGTCTCCATAACATTTTTAAGGCAAAGCTCTTGTGAAAATTAATAGTCTTCTGAGGTCAGGGAGAGAAGAGCTCTAAAATTAGAACTTCCACTTGGAGAGAGATTGGAATCCTCGAGTTTTCCTTGTGAGCTGTGTGTTTCCTGTTTGAAGCGCTGGTTGAAGCGTGGGCAGAACCCAGCTTTCTCCTGATCTCCTTAGCGAAGCAATGTCAGGCTGACTCTTACAGAAAGGACTTCACTACACGTGCAATAGGAGCCACGGAGGAAATGGCTGATAGGAACACACAAAGCAAAAACAGTCACAGCCTTCCCTGGCACCAGCAGACCTTGAGCTCCAAGAAGGCAGGAACTGTCCTTAGTGATTTGATCTCTCACCTGGAATATAATGGTGATCAGTAAATACTTGAATGTATGAATAAGTGAATATAGAAAGGAATGAGAAAATCCAGCGCTGAGGAACTTGATGAGGCCTTTGTGTCTATGGATGTTGTCACTTAGCCCTTGACACACTTGAGCATATTTCTTTATCTGCCCTGCTTGAGCTTTCTCTTATCCAGCTGACTTCCTGTTTCCAAGTAAATGGCATCATGTTTCCTGAGAGTGCAAACTTCTATTCTGCTTTGAGTCCTAGTCTCAGGGCTGCTGGTTTTCCTCCCACTCCGTCTGTTTCCTGTGGAGGTGATGGGGAGGGGTCCTGCACAAGGCAAGCTGATTCCCCCAGCAGATGTGATTGACATTCATTGAGCCCCAATGTCAGATCAAACTCCTCCAGTCCTAGGATCTTCCCACCTTAAAAAGCCCATGTTTGGCAGAGTGACCTAATAGGCATATAATGAGAATTACTATGTAGGCAACGGCAGGATGGCAATCCTTTATTTTCATTGACCGAGTCATTCATGGTAAGTTTTCCCTCTAAAAGTGCTACTTCTTTAAGAGTTAATTGCCTTTAAGAGGGCACAGCTAGGGAGTAATAAAGCTCAGAGCATAGTTATGGAGACCTGTTACAGAGCTGTGGCTACAGGAATAGCTTCTGCCTCCTGCTGCCTTCTGTGCACTCAGCTCCTTGGGAACGATGTCGTGTTCAGGTCTCACCCCAGATGTGCCATGCAGCATCGTTGCTCCCGTGTGACTGTCTCCGTTGCATATTTCGGGAAATGGAGACACAGAAAATGATACATGTTGCATAAGATCACATGGCCAGCAGGTGATCAAGCCAGGATTTGAAGCAGCAACTTTCAGATTACACAGCCCCTATTGCATTCTAGCTGGAAGAACTAGTGCCATGAGTTGAAAAGGTACCGAGGGAAGGGGCAAGGGGGGAGTTAGTTTTGAAAAGAGTCTTATCAGGCTTTGAAGAGTGAATAGGAGTTTTCTGTCTAGAGATCCAAAGGAAAGAATTCTGTGCAGAAGGAACAGCAGGAACACAAATACAGGGGCAGGAGAATCTATGCCTGCCACACTCGGGAAGTGGGCAGTTCCCTAGCACAGGAGAACACAGTATAGAAAGGCAAGGACCGTGGCCAGAGGGGACAGCTGGAGAGGTAGGTGTTAGAGCTTTAAAAGCTCAAAACTTTACAATGTGGTTAATGAGATGCCATAAAAGACTTCCAAGTGTGAGATCAAGTATCTGGATGGCCTCCTTCTCCCCAGGGTCTGATACTGATGGAGGGACTGAACACACGGTGACAGGTAGACAGGAGACAGGGCATGCACTGGGGAAATCTCAGCAGTGTGTTTCAATCCCTCCAGCTGCATCTCCAGGTTGGAGACGTCAAACCAAGAAGAACTCTGTGAGCAACAATAGAAGTATTTCCATTAAAGGTGTGAGGTGTTGAGCTGGCCACATGACTCCAGCAGAGTAGTGCCATCAAGGGAGGCTGGCCCACAGGATTCAGGGCCTCTGCTAATGCATTCCTTTCCCACACCACCCATTCGAAACAGAATATATGGAGAGCAACGATTCTTCCCTCATAAGGGGCAGACTTGGAAAATAACGCTATAACCTTGTCTAATGAAAAATATCTAAATCCTTTATCTTTGGAGCCTTGGATCTCTTATCCATGCACAGGAGAGCAGCTTCATGGTATTTACTTATTCTATAAGAAAGAGCCTCTAACCCAGAAGGCTTTGGAAGGACATCCCACAGGAGTGCTGGACAGACACACAATTCCCCCATCTGTCCCCTTTGTACTGGGTCCCGCCATTCCAGGGTAAGAGGCAGTTTCACAAGCCAAAATTGCCTATAAAAAGGGAGCTCATTTTTTTTTCACCCTGATCAAATACCATTTTTCATTTCACTGGTCCTCGTTAAATGCCTAGTATAAACTCCCAAATGAATTCTACCCATCTGCTTTCAATGGCAACCTCACGGATATGCAGTTAAAAGCACCTATGTTATTAACCCACACGTGTGATGCTGGCCTTTGGCTGTATGTGATTTTTCAAATACGTTGCTCTCAATGTACCCGTTATCATTTGTTCCACATTTCCTGTGACATTCCATGTTTATGCAGTTTGCATATATATGTATAGACCTATGTGCATATATTGAATCAAATATTGAGTATCTTACAGCAATGGGAACTGAAGCTCAGAGAGGCAGAAGAGACTTGTCCAAGGATTTCTTGGCCAGTAACTGGTACACCTCAGTTTTGAACACAGGTCCTTGGCAACCTGAGCCCAGGTTTTTTTTTTTTTTTACTGGGTCCAAGCTTCCACACATACCCATGACATAATGGTCCCAGTGCCCAGCTTCTGCTTAGAGGTTGGGACCACACAGCTCTTGCTGCAGCCTGATGCATAGTATTTTTGTACATTTGAATATGTCTCACCAATGATGCAGCTTTGAAAACAGGGTTGTTTCTAAACAACCCCACATTAGCTCCTCCCCTCCCTGGAACAAAAATAAATAAATAAAATAAAATAACATCACTGGGGCTGGGTTTGTAGCTCAGTGGTGGAGCGCTTGCCTAGCATGCATGAGGCACTGGGTTCATCCTCAGCACCGCATAAAAACAAATGAATAAAAATAAAGGTATTGTTTCCATCTACAAGAAAATAACAGAACCATGAAAGAAGATAGTGCCAGGTGATGCCTCCTGGCATAACACAAGAGAAGGTTAGAGGGAAAAAAGATCTGAGGCTAGAGTAGAGAGACAGTAGCAACAACAATAGCTGCATTTAATGAAGGTACCTGAGGCAGAAATCTCCAATTTGATTCTCACAACAATCCCTTGAGGGACAAATAGTTATCCCCATTTTACATATGAGAAAACTGTGGCTTAAAGACACAGTATTTAAAAGAACTATTTGAAGACACATGTAAGTATAGGTGTATATTTTTATGGACAATTTGGAGGCCCTGCCCATGACCTACAGGTATCTCTGATTTTTTCCCATGCTTCTCTTTTCCCCCCACAATGAGCAATTCTCTGTTCTAACAACACAGCAAGTGGGTAGCCTGAGCTTGCTCTTCTCTTTCTCTGGACTGCTCCATCCCCAGAGAGTCTCATGATATGCTCCCCTGCTTCCTGCTGGTCTCTGCTCAGATGTGTCACCTACCTCTTCAAGGAGACTTCCTGGCCACCACCAGATACTCTAATCCTTTAATGTTGCTTAATTTGTTTTCATCACAGTAATTGCCTTACCTGTCATTGTATTTGTCTGTTTGTTTATTGCTTGGCTTGCTCTCTAGAACACAAACATCGGAGTAAAGACTTTGTCTGTTCTATTGACTGATGCCTAGAACAGTGGTTGGCACAGAACGCACATTCTCCTTATTTGTGGAATGCTTCGTGATAGGCGCAAGTCAGTGTTACGGTAGGTCAGTTCCACAGTAAGAAGCCTTCTCATAACAGAATTCACAAATCGAGAAACAGACTCTGACCTAAGTTTTCTGTGTTTGTCCACTATTCCTTCCCACTGTTCAGCACTTGCTGAACTCCCCCATGCTCCAGGTATTAGGGGGGCATGGATGCGACCAGCACCAGCTCCCATAGGACCTGAGTGCCATGGAGGAGAGTGGGGAGGGAAAAGACCCAAACCAGGGTCTGTGGTTCAGGGGTAGAGTACCTACTAAGCAAGCATGGGCATCTGGGTTCAATTCCCATCACCACATATACAGACACTGTGGAGGGCAGGAGCCCACAGAGACACAAACAACCAAGGAGGGAAATTTAGCATCTACCCCCATAGCCTCACATTGAGTTAGTGAAATCTATTGTTTTGTCCTCTAGGATGAGCTTTCACTGTAAAGGGGGGAGGGGCAAGGGAGAAAGAAAATTAAAAAATATATATATATTTTTTTTACTTATGCCCTTTCCTTGCTGGAAGGAAAAAGAGATGTAGAGAAAGGTTTGTGCCTCTCCTGAGGAGAAGGAAGCAGAGTCTTGTGCTGTTTTATTGACGTCCAAGAAAACCACTTATCAAAAATCACAACCTAGAGCTTTCTTAAAGTGGGTTCATTTTCTCCTCTAAACCACTTGACTGCTTCTCGCTAGAGAAGAGTAAATTTCATGGTATTTGAAAGCCCATCTTCCCTGAGTCTACCACTAGTGCGACAGTGATCCCCTCCTCCCAGATTTCAAAGGTGGATGTCCAGCCTCCTTGGCCTGGCTCACCGGGGCCTGAGCCTCCACCCCAGAGCATGGCTCGGCTGTGTCCAGGGGCCTGGGGAGCTGAGCTGTGGTCTGCCTCCAGCCTGGACTGCCCTTCCCCCTCCTTTCTTTGGCTATCCTTGCTCTTCGTCCCCGTGGTCCTCCAAGGGTCAGTTCACAGGAACCGTCTTCCACGAGGCTTTCCTTGACTCTCCTCTTGCTCATCTTCTCCCACAGCTCCACTTCTAGGCTCCCCTGCCTCCTTCCCTTCAGTGGTCTCTGAGCTATAATTTGTACTCCTCTCTCCCTCCTTATCTGGACAGGAAGTTCTTTGAACACAGGGCTTTTCTTTACTTCTGCCTTTTTGGTCTTAATCTCCATTTTCCTAGTCTCTTTTCCCAGAGCCATGTAAATGATGTGAGTTAGGCCTTGGCACACTGGATAAAGACGAGGTATAGATAACCCACACTTCCAGCCATTTCTAATTTTTTTCAGACTTGATTCCTGAGGAATAGCTTTCAGGTCTAGATAGATCAATGACTCCAAGAGCTTAAAGGAAGAACAGATTGTAAATGAGCAAAATTTGGTTTAAACACTCCAGATGAGAAGGTAAAACTAGGGGAAAGGAGTCTATAGTATGTTTTGTGTGGCAAGCAGAAGATTTGCACTCACTAGTGGCCTTGACACTAACTTGCTGTGTGACTGTAACTGTGGGCAAATCATGGCCCTTTTCTGGCCTTATCTTTTCTCCTCTGAGAAAATAAGCACATGAGCTGAGTCTTTTACAGATATGAAATCCTATGATTCTATGATCCTTCTCATGGATTACACCTTTTTCATGGGCTCAAAGTTTGTATGACCATTTCAATGTCTTCTGATAGTAAAAATTCACTTCTTTGTTGTATCCTGAACTAGTGGTAGGCATTATGAGCATCTGAAAATTTACCAGCACTCAGAAAAAAGTACCTGCAAATGGGGGGAAAGACAGAGAGTTATTGCTTCACTGAACTTAAAATGCAAAGATGTACAGTTTGGTTTTTTTCTACTATATTTTTCTACAAAATTTATCCTTTCATCATTTAATTAAAAACAATGTGTTCTGTCCAAGGAGTTGTGAGCTCCCCAAAATAATATTGGTCAGCTTCAAGATGAACATTTAAATGCATAATGAAGCCATCTCATCATCTCCACCCCCTCTGCCAGGTGGCCAGGAGTGTTCCAATTAGTGGATGCTCCATCAGCCTAAGTGCTAGAGTGAGGCTAATATAAAGAAGAGTCCCCAGACGACTTGAGAGACACACAGAGCCTAAGCAAAAAAAAAAAATTTCTGCATTTCTGCATTGTTGTGAGTGACTGACATTTTACAATTTGTTTCTGAATCTCAACTTATCCTCTTTGGACTGGCACCAACATTAGGTCCATTCTTGTAAGGGGAAATTGACTGTCTTGGGATTATACAAATCTCAAAAGTGTCCAAACCTGGGATCTGAACTCGGGTATTCTGATTCTCTTTGGGTACCTCATTTAAGCATTAGGTCACTAAGACTGATTTCATTTGAGTACAACCTGTAGGTTCTGGTTTTCTTAATCACCCATTGGAAGGTAATAAGGGATCATGTGCTTTGGAGTAGAGCAGATAAGAACTTGAGTCTCAGCTCTGCCATTGCCTAGTTCAGTGGTGCAATTTGGTCTCCTCGGAATCAGCCAGACATCGGACAGCAGGAATCTTTAATAGCAGGAACTACTATTGTTAATGATGTAATACCAAGCCTCCGGGGCAGGGAGGAGAGCCATCTGAACATGGCGCCTGCCTTCCCACCACTCCTCAAATCACTGTGGGCCTGCAGTAAGTGGTAGAGCCTCAATCCCATTGCAGCCCTTTCCAATTCTTTCCAGAATGTCTGACGGCCTCCAAGATAAATCTAGCTCTGCTACAATTCTACGTCAGTGAGGCAAGAGAGGCATGGCCCAATTTTAATGATTGACTTCAACGTCAAAAGCTTTCCTATTTCTGCTCTTGTTTGCCTTGGAGCTTCAAGTTGATTTACTCTTTGAATATTCTTCTTCCCCTCATTCTAGCTTAGCCTTGAGAACAGCAAGCATTGCGTTGGCAAGGTTACAGGATAAACTTGCTGCTTTTAGGACATCTGCATCCAGCAGAACCTTTATTTTCTGTCCCTTGAGTATAATCTTGCAAAAACACATCTGTTATTCCCGGTGCTTACCTGGCCAGGCTTATTTTTCCTCCCGTGGAAAATGTGCTGTTGAGATATGGAGAAGAGTTTTCACATGTTCTAAGTCACTAGCCCATTGTGTATTAAAAAAAAAAAAACTCTCAGGATCTTGATTGAGTCATAAAGTTTTATTGAAAAGACAGGGGAACCACCTGTGCCCTAGTGTCCTTCAGTTCCAGGATGTCAAAGTCACTCAGATGCATCTGGAGTCTCTTCAGACTTAGTCACTGAAGGGTAGGCAGTGGTGGGGACTGGATACCCCTTAACAGATGGACCCTACATTTCCCAGATATCTGCCCAGGACACGGCTTTCCTCCCCTTCCCATTGGCAAAGCCCTATGCACACACAGTTACCTCCAACTTCATCTTCTCCTGTGAACTTTCTAGTACCTGAGGAAGGGAAACAAAGACCACATCACATGTTAAATCTTAGTTCCATGCTGGGCTTGGGGGTGCATGTCTATAATCCTAGCAGCTGAGGAGGCTGAGGCCGGAGGATGGCAAGTTCAAGGCCAGCCCCAGTAACTTAGCAAGACCCTGTCTCAAAATAATAAAATAAAAGGGACTACGGATGTGGTTCAATGACTGAGGGCCCCTGGATTCAATCCCTGGTACCCAAAAATGAAAAACAAATTGTTGACCTTATTAATTAATTCACTATATCTTTCTTTTCTTTTTTTTTTGTGGTGATGGAGATAGAACCTAGGGCCTTGGACGTGCTAGGCAAGTGTTCTACCATTGAGCTACATCCCCAGCCCCAGTACTAGATGTTTATAACCCAAATCACTGAGGTTTTACATGGTGGGAGTTTTGAAAAAACAAAAAGGCAATTGAAATATGGAGTGAATGGTTAGTTATTTATTAACAAATTCATTCCATAATGCTGGGAGCTGATTATATGCTAAGCATTATTTTGGATGCTGAGAATATGGCAGTGAGCAAAATAGACAAATGTCCCGGCTTTCATGAAGCTTACCTGTTGATGGAGTGGGCAGGTAACAGAACAGGTGCAGGGGGAGTGCGAATCTTAATCTTGAGGACTATAAGGAAAAACGTTGTCAGTCAGTGGAGAGAGTAGGGCAGAGGCTGCTGTTTCTGTGTGGGAAGCCTGGGAAAGGTCCTCTGAGGGACGCTCCACAATGATTCTGGGCCAGGAGACCCAGAGTATCCTCTGCAGAGTGCCATCTAACCACATTACCCTATGGCTTTGCTGGAGCTACCTGACTCCTTGGATTCTTAGTCTGTTTTTATGGACCTTGAGGTGAATCATTTACTTGCCCACCTCTTCGCACATGGAAATCAAGAAACTTCCTGAACAAGCTGCCTTGTTCTCCCTCCCTGTACCTGGGAGTTATTATCATCACCCTACTCTGCGTAAGCCCTTGACCTGTAACAATCTCATGCTTTCAATGTGCTGATGTGAAGTCAATGACTCACTTTATCTGCTGCCCAAAAGGTGGGTCTCAATGTCAAGAGCCCCGTTTCATAGGTATGGAAACTGAGGTCTAGTGACATAAGGAATTTCTTCACGGTCACTGAGCTCTCCAGCCCACTCTCCCAGAATAAGAGGGCAGCAGATCTCCACGGAGGAAAGATGAGAGGAGGCTGAGGACTTCTCCATGCTGGGTGTCTCCGGAAAGCCTGAGGGTGGCAGATGAGACATAGGGAAAGCCTGAACCCCAAGATGAGGAGGACTCCCCGCTGGAAGGCAGTAGTCGAGGGATGTCTCTGTCACCTGGACCCAGCTTATCCTCTGATCCTTCTCTCCTTCCTTGGGGCCGGCAAGCACGTCCGTGGAGAGTTGTAAATTGCCCATCTCAGGAAGCACGCTGAGGAAAGACAAAGTGAGTCATTAAAGAGAAAAAGTGGAGCTCTGAGGGCTTGACTCTTAGACTGGAGCACAGTGGTGCTCAGAGTCCAGCGCTGCTTATCTCTGAACTTCAGGATCAATCATTGTCAACATCCTGCCCTCTGAGAACTGAGGCGGCCCCTGGCACTGAGAGAGGAGCACAGACTCCCAGGGATAGGGGCAGCACAGGGGACCTCGGTCCCCGGCCTGTGGAGGCTGCTGATCTTCCTTCTCCTTCGCTCCTCTGGATAGGCAGTTGGCTTTGAGGAATAGCGAAGGCGCTTAGTCCATTAGGCTGCTGGCGCACCCATTGATCTTTGGGAGCTGAGGTCAGAAGAGCAATTACCAAGCCTGTAATCCTTCTCTCCCCTGCTCTCCTCTACATCTGTTGGCATTACAGAAGATCCTTGGTGCAAGCTTTGTTCTCCCTGGGTCTCTCTCCCTCCTGTTATTTCTCTCTTCCTGTCTATTGCTGTCTTTGTCTTCTTCATTCTCATTATCTTCCTGACTTCTCTTCTTTCCTCTTCATCTAGTGAGTAAGGAGCCCATTTGGTCAATTCCCAGGCCACTTCCTGACTTGCTATGGATCATCTGTTCACTGGGGAGGCAGAGCTTTGTGAATCAGACAGATGTGAATTCAAATCCTGGTTCTTTGGATTATTTGCTATGTGACCTTGAGAAAATCATTTACCTTTTGTCTTCTCCTCTGTAAGTGTGGATTGGATCAGCATGTGAGTGGACATGCCATGGCCAGTGGCGAGTGACCACAGGGGGTATTCTCATTGTCATTGTCATTATTATTATTATTCCTTACAGAGAAGAGGTGTAGGTTAGGTCAGTCCCTGCTCCCTCTCAGCCCCACCAGATCTCTGCAACAGTAATAATCATTGAACCTTGAGGCTCTGTCTTCTTAGTGCCTGAGCCAATAAGACATGGCCTGATGTGATATGAGGAGCTCTGTCTTTGGATATTCTGGAAGTCAGATGTGTCATTTCCCAGGAGAATATGACCCAGGAAAAACCACTGTCCCCACCCAACAACAGCACCAGGCTGCAACTTGTACATTTGCTCCTCTCCTGCATGTCCACTCTGCCCACCTGCTTCCAAGTCCTTCAGTCCCTCTCCAGCTTCCTGCTGGGTTGGAGCCCAGCCCAGAACCCCTAGCCTGGCCAGGTCTCAGGTCCCTGCCAACTCTGAATTTCAGAGCTCAGGACTCCTTCTTCTTTTGCACAGGGCACAGATGACACAAAAGCCTGGTTCTGGGAAAGAGGGACTGGGAGGCAGACCTAAATATTGCCTTCTCAGTTTTACCAGTGCAGTTGCAAGAAGGGGCCTCTGTCACACCTTCTCAACCTTCAGGGATGGTATCATTTGAAGTGAGTGAGAGGGAGGGGAATTGGATTTATTTATGATTCTTGACACCAACACAAATACCCTAGTGCAGTAGAACTAAAAAAAGTACTGGATTTTGAATCAGAAGATTTGCTTCCAAGTTAATGACCTTTTCATTTAGTAATTATAAAACTTTGGGAAAGTCATTCAACTCCTGAGCACATCCCGGCCATTAAGTGACTGCAGTTGTTCAAAGTGGATGCATCTAGCACAGTCCTTGCTGCAGGTTGCTTCCTTCTTTCTAATACTCTCGTAGGCATGGTGGATTTGGATCCGGATTTCTGCTCTTCTGGATCCCAGAGTCTACTTGGAGAAACCAGGTGTTTACAGTAGACGCCAATTATAAGCGGGGGCATAGCTTGGAGGTCAAGTGCAAGGACTCAGTTGAGACTTCCTGGTGCACATATCTGGTCTTCTGCTTATCAGCTGTTACCTCAGGCAACTTAATTAACCTCTAAGTGTCTCCACTTTATTTTTTATCTGTAAAATGGGGCTCATAATCTTAGTAGCTATCTCATAGAGTTGTTCCGAGGTCAAAGAGAATCAACAGATGTAAGGCTCATAGAGGACACTTTGTCTCAGTGTTAGTTACTATTATTAACATCTACTTTATAGTAATTCACCTTGGTATCCCCTTAGCCACGGCCATTTCCTTTTATTTCATCCCCTGGGCATTTATGATTGGACTAGGTGTGGGCATCAGATTGTAAATTGAGCTGATCAAAGTCCGCCTGTAATTTGGGAATAAAACCAAGTGACAATGATGTATGCGTGTGTGTGTGTGTGTGTGTGTGTGTGTGTGTGTGTGTAAAACACACAGAGAGAGGGAGAGAAGTAGAAGGAGGAAGAGGAGGAGGAAGAGGGAGGAAAAGGGACTTGTGACAAATATGTTGAAGAGCTTTTGAGGCAAACATCTTTTTCATGATTCCCCCTGGGTTAGACTGAAGGATCAAGAAGAGAAATAAGAGATTCACAAAAGAGATGGAGAGAGAGATAAAGAGTCAGAGATGGAAGGAGGACAAGAGAGACCGAAGTAGACATGCAGAGTGGAACATATGTAGAGTTTTATTGACCCTGGTTCTGACCTTGGGTTCAGCAGATACTCCTGTGTCATGACAGATCCTTCTGAATCAGTCAGGATAGGCAAATATATGCTGCAGTGACAAGCATTTCTCCAATCACAGTGGTCTAGCACTGCACAGATTTCCCATCCTGTAGTCCAACTGGAGTGCCCAGCAAGGAGCTATTCTTGTCACTATCACTCAGGGATAAAGTCTTTACCTTAAACTAACTTTAGTGGAGAAATTGTGCCCTGGTTCTCAACTTTCCTCTTGGAAGTGATGGATTGTTTCTGCATACAATTTCAAAAAAAATCACATGACCATATTAATCATTCAAGGAAACATAGACTTGCCTTTTTAACTTGGCTGGATGAAGCCATCAGTGCGTTTGGAACCCAAGAAGGAGCAAACCAAAGGGTGGATAGAGTTATGGAAGCTGGATGAAGGCGATGGTATTGGAGCTTGGCTCCATCACGATTCACTTTTAGGAACTTTAAAATCGTACATGACTTGGTGGACTTTGGAATCATCGGGGCTGGAGTCCTCATCTCTGCCTTTCAAGGGAAGATGGAGTTGATGAGTGGCAAGCACCTCACCAATTCATGGCGCTGAATAGCTATTCAGGAAATGTTAGCTGCCTTCCCCGTCTCCTTACACTATGATCTTCTCTTTTTAATTTTTGCTGTTGCAAAGTTTTCTTCTTATTTTCCTCTGGGGACTCTAAACACTTCATATTGGCAATATCTTTGGGAGCCATGTGATTGGGGGGGGTGCCATTTTACTGGGAAGACTAGTTTAATTGTTGGCGTAAAGTTCGTTGCCTTGGTATTATAAGCCAGCAGACTTGAGGCTCTGAGATACCATCTGTTTCCCATACACACACACACACACACACACACACACACACACACACACAGAATCTTCCCTGAGAATGTTGTTTTCTATTTAACATCAGAAATACATATTTTTACCTACTAGAGGAAATCTTGAGATATTTATTATTCTTTCCAGGTGACGATTAATCTGCAAAGATGAAGACACAACGATATAAAGCGCACTCTAGCAATTGAAGGTTGAGTGAGATAGAATTATGTTTCTAAGCCACAGCTCTGAAAGGAAAAGCGCTCCTCTCCTCTTAAATCACCATTGGGTTCCCAGCGACCACACACCACAGTTAAGGTGCAATTTTGGTGACATCTCTCATGATATTTTCTATTTTCCCACATTTTGCTTCTGCCTATATCATTCCTTCATGTAGTACCCTTCCTCCCATCTCCAGCTGGACAGAAAAAACATTTAGAATATATTTTGTTGCAAGTAATAGATAGCACAACTCAAAGAGACCTAAACGACTGTGGAATTTATTGGCTCCTGGGTTTGAGATGTACCAAGGGAGGGGAGAAGTCAAGGTTGGTCTGAAGCTGTGGTTCATCAATATCACAAGAGTATGTTCTTTCTTTTTAATCTCAACTTTGTGGAGTCAATTTCATCTTCTTGAGGTGTCAAGATGGCTGATAACACCCTCACGGGCTGCATGCTTCCTGCTTCCCTCTGGGAGCAGAGTGAGATTCTATTCACTCACCTTCTGAACTAATTACTATTCTTCCTCTGGTCATGCCTCTTTAAGTCAGCTGCATACCCTGGATTACTGTGACTGGCGTAATGGGTTGCTGGATGGCTAATGTGTGCATTCCCGAACAAACCACAAGATGGATTGGCCACCCTATGCCCAATCCCAAATTTACCTAAATTCCCTAGTTTGAAATTCTCTAGAATTCTCACAAGTCTGTAAGAAAGGAGCCAGGGAAGTATGCATCCCAGAGATGCAACCATCAATGTTTCTAACAAGGTCAACACTTAACTTAATACTCAACAAATATTTATGGAGGGGTCCCTACATTCCGAGCATTCTGCCAGATACAGTCTCAAGCTTAAAGCAAGTTATCGTCTGCAAGAATGGGATGTGGACAAGTACAGAAGAGTTTGATGTACTATTTAGTGCTGAGATAGAGGCAGGCATTGTACTGAGTCCAGAGAAGAGGGCATCTACTCTGGAGTTTGGAGGTGGGAACAGTCAGAGAGGGCTTTCTACGGAAGATGGTGCTGAGCTGGACTTGAGGGGAAAAGTGGATTTCATCAGTTGAGAATGTGGAAAGAGGAAAGAACAGCCTTCCAGACAGAATGAAGGCAGAGCGGTGGGGGAGCACATGGTAGTTTGGACAGTGTGCTGAGTTCAGGAAAGTGTAGGTGTCAAGCCAGGGCTCTGACTTTGGGAGATCTGGGATCACAGGCCAATTCTACTCATTAGAGCTGCTGTGATATGCAAGCAGTTTGACTTTTCAAGGCTTCCGTTTCTTCACAATAAAATCAGTATAATAAGAATAGTAACTACCAGCTGGGTGTGGTGGCACATGACTGTAATCCCAGCTACTCAGGAGGCTAAGGCAGGAGGATGGTGAGTTCAAAGTCAGCCTCAGCAATTTAGCAAGGCCCTAAGCAACTCAGTGAGACACTGTCTCTAAATCACATATAAAAAAGATCTGGGGATGTGGCTCAGTGGTTGAGCGCTCCTGGGTTCAATCTGCAGTTCCAACAACAACAACAACAAAGAATAGTAACTACCTCGTTAAGATTGTTGGCAAAGGTTAAGTGAGTTATTATGTGTGAAGTACTTGGACTAGGATGTACTTTAGAAGCACTGTAAGAGTATTGGTGATTACCATCATGACCAAGGTTGTATGGTGCTTATTCATCTGTTTGGAAGAAACCAAATCTGGGAATTGAAGAGAAACCTGAGGAAGTTACAGGTTATATTTAATACGGTCCTGAGTTCCCTTTGGTTTAAGCCCTGGCAGACATTCAAGCCATGAGAACTATAAAGGATGTCATTATTCTGTTCTAAATTGGTGGCCTGGGCTGCTGAGTCAGGGAGATTTTGCAAGATCATGTCAATATTGTAATCTTATCATTACTGTAATCACTTCTGCTTAGCAATTTCCTCATCTCAAAAATGAGTCAGAATAGTTTGGGTTAGAGATTTGCACTTTGGAATCAGATCTATCTGGTTGGCTTCGCGCTCTGTCATGCATTTGTATCTTTTAGCTCTCACAGGAGCTCTAGAGCTGGGTCTTCTCTTTCCCCTCTTGCCCACAAGGAAACCAAGCATGGCGGAGGGATTGTGGGCGGCAGGCTGCATTTCAGGTCCAGGGAGAGCTAGGGGCATTTGCTACTGGTTTTTTTTCCCCCTTTTAATTTTTCTCCCCTAATTCTGTAAAATGGGTCATGATAGTGGCTACCTCCATACGGGTGTGAAGATAAAATGAGAGGCTGCTTGCAAACAAGCCAGCACCATGACTGGCTCCAAAGAAATCTTCAATGAATTAGCTCTAATGATAACGATGGCCTCTATCTTTCTTATGTCTTTAATAGGAACAAAATTAACTAATGGGTATGAATAACTGTAGGAAGAGAAGACTGTTCAGTGAGATAGTTTAGAAAGCGTCTGTGGTGGTGAATTTATGTAAAAGTGCAACTCTACCCCACAGTTACTGTCCCATCCTGCTTTGTTTTTCTCCAGATGACTCCTAATCCACAAACATATATTTTAGTTTTTATTCTATATATTATATGTTCTAATATATGTTATATTATATGTCATATGCTAATAAGTAATATATTTTTGTATTATCGTGTAACGATATGTCTTTTTATTTTTGCCTGTCCCCTGATAGAGTGTAAGCTTCATGAGGGTGGAATTATGATCAGTCTTGTTCTACGTTGTATCCCCCGTGTCTAGAATAATACTAAGTGGAAATAATAAGTGTTTATTTGATAAGTATATATTTAGAGTGAATGAATGAATTAGCAAATTAATACATCTGTTAATCATTTGAAAAGTAACAATTCAGGTCCCTTCCAGCTTTGAGATCCTGTGATTCTGTGGTCTTCCCTGGGTTCCTGGAACACTCCTGCTTTTGAAGGATAGGATAGTGGGAAGGCACCTATCTTAGGTACTGCACTGGCTAAGTCATAGGCACTGGTTGAATCTCAAGCCCTGTGTGACATGTACCTTGTCAGGAGCTCTGTTCCCGTCTGTTCATTCTTTGGCTTATGCTTCAAGACGCCTTCCATATTTAGCTAGCATCAAGTGTATGCCAAGCATCAGTTCTGTGTCAAAAGTGACAGCATCATATCTTTGTCAGCACAGACTCGAGGAAGGAAGCCACAGTCCGGGTCCTTCATCTTCTTCTGTCAGCAGGCCAGCAGCAGGGATGCCAGAGACCTCTTCCTCGCTCCTCCAATCTCTTCAATTCTATTAGAAAAATCTAATATTTTTTCATATGGATTCTGGATCTTTCCCAATTCACACTGTGTGTTTTCCCAGCACGATAGAGATCTCATTGGAGAGAACACTTTCTCAGTGGGACTAGCAGCACTCTTCCTTTGTGAATGAAGTCAACACCCGAGAGCGCTTGGTCCTTTAGAAGCAGCTGTGGATTCTCCTCTTTTTCTCCTTTGCTCTGATCAGTCTTGCCGAGCCTCTCTCTGGGCTCTTCTTGGTGTCCCTAGTGTTCTGCTCTACTCCCCCACTTCCAACCTTACCATGTCTCCTCCCCCAGCAGTTCCATGCATGCCCCTGGCTGCAAGGACCAGCGCTAAGTCAGGGATTTCTCCATGGCCCCAGCCCTTGCCTGAAAGCTGGATGTTTCTACCTGAAAATATGTTCACATTTACCCCACCTTACCTCCATCCATCCAGTCACATCGGTCAGAACCCTGAGAATCATCTGCGGCTACTGCTTTCCTCTTATTCTGTTGCTTCTTCTTGGCTTCCCATCAGTCATTTTTTTGGTGTCCTGAAGATGCAGGAGGGTAGCCACCCCTCCCTGTGTACGCTAGACCCAGGCCCTCGGCACCTCTCACACTCACACACTCTAGACCCCTGGCCTTAAGTCTTTGCCTTCTCAAACATACCAACTTCGCAGCAGCAACAGCAGCAGAGATTTTTCTTTTTTCTTTTTTTGATAATGCCCGATAAATGTTAATTTTGCCACTATTTTCAAAAATAATATCTTATTCAAATACTGAGAATTCAACCAAAAGAATTTCCCTTTACATAAACCAGTATTTTCATGATTACATATTGACACCCTTGGCCAACCTTCAGATCCACTGGAGAATGCGGCATCCGAAAGAAAATTCCTTAGAAGTCAGAGCAATTTTTCTAGACTACACTTCCAACTGTATCCTGCTCCTGGTTTAAACTGTTCTGGGACTTCTGCAGGAGTGAGTCTCAGCTTCTTCACCTGCCCTGACCCAGCTCTCTGGCTCATCCACCTCTGGAGTCCTTCACTTCATCACCTACATATTGCAAGAGCAGTGTTTATCTGTCTCTCCTAGCATTGTTGGGATGACCCAATGAGCCAACCCTTCTCATATATGACCTGGGCCAGCCCCATGGCTGGAATATAGTAAATGTTCAACAAATACCCACTTCCTTTCCTGTCTTCTTGAACTAACATTTGGAATTCATTATAGATTCAGTGGAGGTTTCTTCCTGTGAACTGAGAGTAAAGTATTTCTACCTGCTTGCCTTTGCCCAGGCAAAACCTGAATGCACCTCCCTCCTAATTCCATCTGTGCGATAACAGATTATCAAGTAATTAGGGCAGGAGGCTTGAAACTGTGTCAGCTCCCTGCAGGTCCAGTCCCTAAGCACCTGGCCTAGTACCAAGCAAGGCCTCTGCCTCTCTCCATGCTGTTCCCCAAGAAGAACGCTGGGCCTCCGACTGAGACACTCAGAAGCATGGGAAAGGGAAATCCTAGGCTACTGGCTTTGGGGCAAGACCAGCAGTGTCCATCTCTCCACAGGAGGTTCCCAGCGGGCACTCAGCGGGGCGGTTAATGAAATAAGCATGGGTGTTGGAATCACGAAATGATCATTTGAGTCCTAACTCCTGCCCTTGCTACCATGTCCCCGCACAAGTTACCGGCCCTTTCTGAACTTCAGGTTCCTCAGCTCTGAGATGGGAATCTTGCTCTTTATCTCATTGGGTTTACTGAAAGATCCAATTAAAGATGCATGCAGTAGCTGAGATATTATTTCAAAATGGAGACAGTAATTACGGATACCACGTGGGCTGTGCTGAAGAGCGGTATTCTCAGAGCAGGCTCCTTCCCACTCACTCTCTCAATGAACTGGGGCTGGTGAATGAACCTCTCTGAGTCCTAGTATATTTATTTAAAAAATGGGGACAATTCTCCTACACACTTCATGGGTTTGGTCACGTATATGTTCTTGTTAGCCATCAAGTGGTAATGGTATTTACCATGACTGCCATCGGTGCTGATACTAGCAGATGGAATTATTCATCTTAATTAAATCAGGACAGGGAATATATACTATTGTCCTTAGAGGGTGATGCCCCAGGTGGAGATCCTGGACAACTCACTCATCTGTGTCTCTTTCTCCAAGCATGAAGTTAAGAGGTTAAGTTTGATGGGACGGGGTCAGAATGCAATAATAATAATAATAATAACAATAAGTACCCAATAACACATGTTGGGTAGATGAATGAATGAAAATGAAAACCATTTCACCACGTCCCTATGAAGTCTGCATGGAATGCTACAGAGTAGGTACATGTGTGGAGGGCTTTGGGCACAGAGCAGGACTGTCACACATCGTGTCCTGCTTTCTCCTGCCATCTCCTGCCAGAACCACCTCCTCCACAGCCCCGGGGGACAGAGCCCAGGCTGATTGTGAAGCCCAGGGTGGGTGTGGTGTTGTGACAAGCTAAGTACCTGTGACAGTAATGGCCACACTGGAGGTGCCTTTGCTCTACTCTGTTCCTACTCACTTTCCAGTTTAGAAGAACGGTGAGCCCAAGAGTCAGAGATTCCTGATGCCTTTAACCTTCCTGTTGGGTTCTGGAATATTCTAGGAATCTGTATAGACATCTTTTAAAACTTTGCTTTGTTCCTAACAAAGGGTGAACTGAACATAGCCTTTTTTTTTTTTCTAAGTGTAGGTGAAATAAAGAGAGAAAACACTCCACCATGGAGGTTGAAAGCATCATAAATCCTCCTATCTCAGCATCTGATAGATGCAAGGACCCTCCGACAAGCATCTCTACCACAACCCCCAGCCCAGTCTCTCCTGCCTCATCCTGGCCAATCTAGGTCCTGAGCCCCAGACGGCACGCATGCTGTCCCGCCTGACCTCTCACCTGCCTTGGAGCAGCTCTGCCCGGAGCCTGTGACAACCTGCCCTGAGCTTTTGCTCCTTGGTCTCAGTTACCATCTTTCCTTACCCTTCCCCCTCCACCCCTTCCTCCCTTCTCTTTCTCTCTCTTCCTCCCTCCCTTCCCTTTCTTTCTTCTCACAACAGCGGCAGGAGTCTGGGGCTCTGATCGTCCTGCTTTTACAGTTTGGGATAGTTGAGGCACAGGAGGACAAGGCACCGGAGCAGCCAGTAGTATAGCTGGTGTTTGGTTCCAGAGCACTGGCCACAGAGTCTGCAGTCTGAACCCTGGGCCTGTCCTTTTTGAAATGTTACTAGTAATACAACAAGAATGGTGGTCGGTCTAGATTAGTGATGGGCTGCTCGATGCTAGACTCCCGGCTGGTTTTGCCTCTGTTAGCTCTGATCCACACAGGAACTATGCAAGGAGATCTCACTGTTTAGAGGACAGGAACCTGAGGTGTAAGACCATGCTGACACTCTGCCCTCCATCTTCTGAACAAACGCATTGGATGATGAAACACATGCCATTGCTCTTGCAGGCACCACACTGGAATTGCGCAGCCAAGTCTACTCTGCGGAGGTAGGGGGATGAGCAAGTCTGGGTTCTTCTCTTCATCATACCAACATTGTGGTAGGAAATTAGACAGTCATCAACTCATGGCAGTTTCCATTTCATGAAAATTGTAATGTTAACCACCCAAATAAGAAATTAACATTATATTCCATGTGAGACTTGTGGGAAGAGGAAAGGCAATTGGCTAGAGCAGAGAGGAGGGAGGAAGCCATCCTGATAGAAAAGATAGTGTGTGTGCAAAGGCCCTGAGGTGTGGCCAGGATACAAGGAAAGAGAACTGTAAAGCAGAGCTGGAGAGACAGGACCAAGGGCCAGATGAGAAATTTAGTCTCCGAGATGGGGAAATCACTGAAGGGCTTTAAACAGGAGAAAGGCATTGTTCAATTCTGCTTTGGAAAGAGTGCTCTGACTCTTTCCAGGGAAGGGGGTGAACAGGTGAGAAATAACTGATCACAGTGTCTCGAGGTGTCTGAGGAGCAGGACTCTGGTACCTAGAGCTGGACTCCACAC
Organism: Urocitellus parryii; assembly: GCF_045843805.1. Classification (NCBI taxonomy): domain Eukaryota; kingdom Metazoa; phylum Chordata; class Mammalia; order Rodentia; family Sciuridae; genus Urocitellus; species Urocitellus parryii. Next base: position 40,649,589 of record NC_135541.1, on the reverse strand, counting down.
TTAGAAACACCTCCAGGATTCATACCCAGGCACCCTTACTGTGGGGTTAGTCACAGCCCCCTCCCCCCACCATAGCCTGATGCCCAGGCTGAAGTCTGGATCGTTATCTTACCACTTACGCAGTCCTGACCAAGTTACCTAATCTCCTTGAGCCTTGGTTTCCTCCTCTGGAAAATAATACCAACTTTATATGGTGATTTGTGAGATAATGTGAATTAATATAAATCAAGCCCTCAGAGTGAGGCCTGGCACATACTAAATGCTCTTTTGCAATTATGATTATTTTTAACAGTTGCACAACCTGTTGATGGAACGCAATTGTGGTCAATTAAATCCATAAGATCATTATAACATAAAAAGCCTTTACGAGAGTTTTAAGCTTAACAAATCAATCTCTTCCCATCCAAAAGCTATGGATCACACCAAATGCACACCTGTACTGCTCACGAGTGCCCTGCCCTGGGGCTGTGTGTCTAAAGCAGGAGGGTTACCCCGCCCTCACCACTTCTGTCTCACAGTGTCTCCTTGCTACTTTTTGTTCTGAAGATCTGCTCTTTGTCCCCTGCTGGAAGAGCAGTCCGCCTGTTGGGGCTGCTTCTAGCCTCCCTCATTGCTCCCATCTCACTCAGGACATAGCTTGGCTGTCACTGCCTCAGCCCCTCAGGCCACCCTGTGGTGTTCACCATGGGGTGCCTTCCAGATCCGCCTTCAGAGAGGGACCTGCTGTTGGCCCAGCTGCTGGATGCGCTGGGTGCTGGTAGCTTCCATTGCCTTCCCTTCAGAAGGGCCTCGGCTGTAGATGGCTGCTTCCCCACGGCCAGGTCCTTCCTCAGCTGGCCCTGGTGAATGTGGACAGATGAAGGGACACTTCTGCATGGCTCTTCCATTTTTGGAGCTCTGGCTGAGTGACACTTTCTATCCATCTCACCTGCCAAGCCCTGCGTCCTTTCCCTCCTCCACAGGGGTGTGTGTGGTCCTAGAGCATCAGATGTCCTAAGACCACTGCCGTGGGTCCCACACACAACACAGCCTTGGGGCGGCTTCAGGGGAGACCCCTGCCTGCAGCCGTGACCCTGCTCATTCTCATGCTCCTCCTGTCGTCGATTCGCCCCCTCCATTTTCCTCACAGTGCAAACCAGAGTCTGCCAAGAACTGCATTTGTTTATTGTTTGTTTCCCCTCCCACCTTAGTTCCCTCTACCAGAATAGAAGGTTCTTTTCTTTTTTTAAATTTTGATTTTATCTAGCAGCTCTTTTAAAGGTATAATTATACACAGGGTGACTATAGTTAATACCCTCGTATGTTGTGTACTTGAAATTTGCTAAAATATCAGTTTCTTTTTTTTTTTCTTAAATTCTTTTTATAACCAGCTTTTGGGGAGGTATAATTATAAAGCATGGGGACTGTGGTTCATACTACTATACTGTACACTTGAAATGTGCTAAAATAAAAGATCCTTGTCAGCCTTGAAAACACTCAACAAATATCAGGCAGTTGGATATAGTATCATATGATGGTTAAGCTCACTTGACTTTTGAAGTTGAATTTATGCGGCTTAATTCCTGACTGTGACACTTACTAACCAGTGGTCTTGCATAAGCCTGTAAATCCTAGGACCTACTAGCACTCAGCCTAGGGCATGTGCAGGACAGAGTAAGTGCTCAATAAATCTTAGCATTTAATATTCAATCATTCATGGGGTTGTTGGGAGGATTACATGAGATCATCTGTGCATATTGCTTAGTTAACGCACAGTGCCTAGTTCCGAGTAAGCACTCAATAAAAGTGTCTGGTGTCATTCCCAATGGCCCGAGCTCAATGCCTGGAAAGCAAGTTGGTGTCCCCATCCTTGGAATCCCCCTGCAGTGCCAGGTACAGTGCTGAGCAGCTCCTTCCTTCCCAGTCCTGCAGGGCAGGGGGTCACCTGCCTGTCTTCAGATAGCTCTGCAGCGCCAAGCCCCAGGGCCAGCCACACAGCGCACACTTCTCAGGGGCACTTTAAAAAGGGTGGTGGTTTGAATGGAATGGATTTCAGTGTTGTCAGGATGCTAAAATGTGGTCTCCATGGTGATTCCCAGCCCAGCAGTTTGAGGAAGGTGCTCCAAATCTGGTAGCTGGCGCACTGCAGCCTACAAACATGTGCCATATTTTTTCGAATTTCTCAGACAGATTGTGGGTTGTGTGTTCATTAATTAAGATGAGAGTAATTGGCCCCAGCCAATAGTTTACACATCAGCTTGCAAATCGTGTGCACAACGAGGCCCAGTGATTCCTTCTTTCCCATCTCATATCTCTGTAGCTGGTCCTTGGCTCTTGATTATTTCCCCAAATCCCCAGGCCCTCATTTTACTGTAACAGTTGAGCATTAAAGGAAGAGTAGGATCTGAAATGGAGTTTCTTTGGTTTATTGTGAGTCTACACATTCCAGGGAAGGAAGAAATAATAAGCCCCCTCCTAGATATGATACTTTGTGACTTTTAAAAAATCCTTTTCCGTGTTCAATTCCATGGATTCCTCCCTTCGTCACTGGGAAGCAGTTATCGTTCTTACTAAAGGCGTAGAGAGCTGAGGTTGTGAAGGTCCCATCTTGCCTCAGTCGCTCAGAAGCTGTGGAAATGGCCACTTGCTCGGGCTTCCCATGTGACAGTTTCCCAATGTGATATTGTGATGATTTAGGACCTACTTCACAGGATTACAGTGCATACAGAACAAGACCTTGAGGGAAATCAGAGCCCTCACAGTGAGCCCTCAATGTTTTCGTTGGATGGTGTTGGGGCAGGCAGACCAGCTGAAGTCTGCTGGAATAACAAAGGAGGGTGGTCAGGACTTTCTGTAGAGGCCCTGCCCGAACTTTGCAAAGTGTCAAAGTGTTCTTCCATTTGAAGGTGACAGAGAGCCACATGTAAGACCATGCCGTAGTGGAGAAAGCCCTGGACAAAGAGCCATGCTTTAACCATTGTCATACTCTTTACATGACCTTGCAAAGTCCTGGAGCACTCTGAACCTCTGTTTCTTCATCTGTGGTAATAGGGCAAGTTATTCCTGCCCTGGACCCCTTGATGTATTATAATAAACCTTGAACATAATAATGACTCTCAGAACGAAAGAAAAACAGCTTATGCTGCATAAGACACACTGTTAGTGTATTATAGTGCAGTGAAAATATGTATAGCTATAAATATTGATATCTCTATAGGTATATACAGATAGATGTCTATATATGATGTTTAATACAGAGAATGTTTCCCTGATGAAAAGGCTTCTTATTACAAGGGAAAAAGTTAGTTCTAGCCTAAGGATATTCATTAATCACCAAAATAATTCTTTTTCTCTTCTGGCCTCAGTTTCCTTACTATTTGAGACAGATGTTCGATTAAGTGGCCTTTAAACTTCCAACAGGCATGTTAGCACACTAAATTTGGTAACGTGGGGATAGTAGATTAACTACATGGAACGGACGCCTCTCCTCATCCTAGCTATTCATACCTGTTCTTTGTCAGGCACTTACCTTCTCAATTTCATTGGTTCATTTTTCTGTTGCTATAACAAAATACCCGAAGCTAAGTATTTATGAAGTAAAAATGCTTATTTAACTCAGAGCTTTGGAGGCTGAAAACCTGCAGAAGGAACCACCCCTGCCAACATTTTAAACTCAGACTTCTGAAATCCAGAACTAGAACACAGTAAATACTTGTTCTCCAAGCTCCAGTGTGTGGCATTGGCTGTGGCAGCCTAGAAAACTGACACATGGAGCAACATGCTTAGGGTCTCAAAGCTGGTAAGACAAACACAGGTCTGTTCCCCGCCAAGGCCCAGGGACTATAAGCCCTCTCCTACGCTGGGATGTCCCATCCATGCGTGTGAAGGAACCAGGTGAGGGAGCGTGTTCTGGAGCCCTCTGCAGACCTGGGTTTCTCTCCCCAGCCTTTGCTCCTCTCCTCTGCCGGAGAAGGGACAGAGTTCCTGAGTTTCAGAGTTCCTTCTTTCCCCTGCTCCTTGCCAGCAGCACTGGAGGAAGTGGCAGGGAGGCAGACGGCCCCTGGCTTGGCCGGCTTCCCTAAATGGTGGCCTCCCACAGTTAGAATGTGGCATCCCCCTGCCAAGGAACCAGCTGCCCCCACGTCGGAATGGGATGTCACCGCAGGAGGGGTATGTGAGCAGAGGTAATCAGAGAGCAAGCTGCTCGGGCTAATGTCACTTTTGTCTAGCAGCCCAGGCTCCTGGCCCAGGCGCGGGGCCTTGGCAGTTCACTCTGGGCCCCGAGTGCGCTTGCTTATGCAACCCCAGACGAGCTTCTCTGTTGGCAGTCCTCACTTAGGGACACTCAGGTGGTCCCCACGGAGGGTGGGAAAGGATGCGGAGGAAGGACCCATCCCCAGCACCTGCACTTTCTCCCTTTAGGTGCCTCCTTGTGAATCCTAGGAAGGGGCCTCAACCAGCCGCTCTTTACTCAGCTGAGATGGTCTCAGGAGGTGGAGTGAGTTTCAAGGTTCTACAGCAAGGAGAATGAAATCCAAGTTCAAATCCAGTCTGTCTACATGAGCGTCTCTGCTCTTTCACTAGCACAGACCATAATACCTAGAGGCGGTGCGCATGACTCTGCCCGACTTCCCTGCCTGCTCCTTACCTCCGAGGGCTAGCTTTCTGCCTTCTTCCTAAACTCCAGCTCCAACCATGTCATTTGGTGTGTGAGTCCCCCCTGCCTCAAAGTTGGTGCCAACTCCTGGACCTGTACCCAACCCATCTTAGTGCCTTTCCTGCCCTTCCTGCACTGCACCCTGCACCACGCCCAGTCTCTAGCTTCCAGACTAACCACCACGTCCCCCCTGAGTGCTCCCCTTTCCTGGCTCAGGTTGCTCATCCAGGCTTGGAGTGCCCCCTGCACGGCACAGGAAGTCCTCTTACATCAGAAGCCAGTCTACTTTGTGCAACTTTCCCAGGTGTACCCAGCAGGTCTACCTGTCACAGTCTTCAGTTTTGTGATGGTGGCTAAGCTAAGAGCTACACTGCCTGGATTCAGATCCTTTTTTTTTTTTTCAGCCACTTTCAAGCTGTGCATCTTTGGGGAAATTGCTTAACTTCACTGTGATTTCACTGGGGATGATAATAATGAATCCTTGCCCCATTAAGCTACTAGGAGAACTGAAAATGATAAGCAAATAAAGCATTCCATGTGGTACTCTGGACGATGATTATTTCTTGCATGTCTGCCCCATTGGACTGTGTGCACCTTGAAGGACAAGACTGTGTCTTATTTACCTCCGGACTCCTCAGAGTTTCTAACAAAGACCTGGTGGCTAGTGGATACATATTGGTTAAACACACAAATGAATATACACAAACATAAATAAAAATGAATCAATTTATAGTGACACTGTCCTGTGGGTACCCAAGTGTTAACCAAATGATAACAATAAGAATAGAATTAGCAGACTGTTTATTGAGTGGTTACTATGTGTCAGGCACTCTTTTGCAATACTTTCTTGACACTCAGTTGTCTCAATGACACTCTGAGGTATGCACTATTATTTTCTTCAATGTACGGATGAGATACCTGCGGTGTGTGGAGTTCAGTGACTTCTCTAGGATGATCCAGCCAGAATATAGCAGAGCTGGAGTCAGCCAGACCACCTGGCTCAGAGCCCATGCTTGGGACCACTCTAGAGAAGTTTTGATAGCATTGAGCAGAACAGAGGAGCAAGAGGAGCCCAAACCAGCACCCTGTGCTAAGTAGCAGGATGGAGAGAGAAACAGAATAGGACAGGGCTATGTTTGGAGAAAAAAAAGGTGGCACTGAGACCTTTGCAAATGGTCTGGAATATTTTCCACTTTTTGCTATAAGTCAATCTGGATGTATTAAAGGAATAGAGATGGTGTAGTTGTCCACGGGTGTAGCAGGTGTGGTCCTACCTGGGGACAAAAAGATGGATAAGATGGGCCCTTCCTTCTGTTTTGTTGTGTTGCTAGCACCTAACATAATTCCTAGCACCCAGTCCATGATTAATACACGACAGCTGAAGATTCAGTAGTGTGGGTGGGTACTCCCTTCCTACCCGTATTATTTTAAACTACTTCTCATCTATATGCCGGAAAGCCCAAGTTAAGGGAAAGGATGCACATCTTCCTGTGTGAGATTGTGCTTATCCAAGAAGCCTGCATCTCCCATCACCAGCTCCTGCGCAGCCTTCAAGATTCCCGCACCTTTGCATTTCCAGCAGGTAGCATCGCTGTGAGTGATGAAACCCACGGATGGCCTCCGTGGTGAGCAGATATTAACATTTTGAATCAATTGCGCCTTCTTGATGACTGGGAAAACTGTTTGGAGGCTGGCAGAGAGTTATTGTGCCACGCAACAGTCGAACATGGGTGATACAGTGAGAGAGGATGGCATAAATGAGGTTAAGGCAAAGATGGATCTGCACTTGGAAACTGAAATCATACAGTGGGGTTTGCTGGTAGAATTGCAAAGTACATCTGGCACAACGCCAAGCATAATGCAGATGGGCTGCTGGCTGTCTCAGCCTCTGCTTTCCACTGTGGCTAACTGGAAAATGGGGGAAATTAATAGCTCCTACCTCACAGGGAAGTAAGTTGGAGTACATGAGTTAATAAAAATAAAACATATAGAACAGCGCTGAGAATGTAGTAAGCACTCACTGAGCATTAGGGTTGATAGATGCCAGGCACCCTGAGGACCACTAAGTAGAAATCAGGCTGAGTCACATCCTCACGAGCCTTATAGTACAAAGGACAAGACAGCCGTATAACTGCTATGGAATATAATGGTGCCAGGGTGGAAAAGCATGGGTATTGCACAACTTGGAAGAGGGGCTTCCTGAAGCAGGACTTGGAGAGTCAGGGAAGGCCCTATCGATGAAGTGTTGTGATGGGGAAAACAATCACTGTGGTTGGGGGAGAACGGTCCCTAGGCAGACCCAAGAGGACCTGGAATTGAGAAACCCACTGTGGAGGCTCAAACTTCAGGTGAGCTAGAAGGTGGAGTTTGTGGGTGTATGAGTTTCCTGTAGCTGCTGTAACAAAAGTAGTACACGCTGGGGGACTTAAGACAATGGAAATTTATCCTCTGTTCTCGAATGGTTCTAGGGATGAGGAAATCCAGAACCTGAGTGTCAATAGGGCTATGTTCTTTCTGGAGGTTTGAGGAAAGAGTCCTGTCTTTCTTCCTCCTGGTTTCCAGAGTTGCCAGCCCTCCTTGGTTGGGGAGTTCAATTCCTCTACTCTCTCCTCTGCCTTCACACAGCTGTACTCCCCCTCTGTGCATCTCTGTTTTTTCAGTCTTTTAGGGTTTTCAGTCCCTGGATTAGGGCCCATCCTAATGCAGTATGACCTCATGTCAGCTTAAGTAATTTCACTTGTTACGATCCTGTTTGCACATAAGATTATATTCTGAGGATCTACATAGATAAGAATTTTAAGGGGATACAATCTAAATCCCTAGTATGGTCGGGGTGACCAAGGGGAATAGAAGTGACTGAGGGGGAAAGGAGACAACAACCAGGTTGTGATAGGTCATAAGCCAAGTTTCGGGAGCGCTGGCAGAGTGCTCAGGAACTGTGGTGAGCACGTTCCTCATGTAACATGCACTCTCCCTTTAAAAGGGGAGAATCAGGTTGAGTGAGGCCAGAGGGGAAGGTGGGAGCTCCGAGTTCACCAGGGGCAATTGAGGAAGGCTTAATAAAGGGCCTCTTTAAGAAGTAGCAACAGGGCGTAGGGAAACCACACAAGATAGGGCAGAGCTATGGGCTGTGGCCACTTATGGACCGGAAAGATGCAGGTGAGGGAGCAGGTACTGGGATCCAAAGACACATGCAGAGGCCACCTTGAGAAGAGTAGTGATGGTTGGTGGAGGGTTCACCAGCCCAGTGCACACAGGGAGGCACCCAGGTGAGCAGCACTCCTTTTTCCTCTGGTCTCCTGTTGGGCCCCATTGGCCTACCCTGACTGGAATCCAGGGTAGTCCTTGGGGATCTGCCTGCTAGGCCTGGGCTCAGTGGAGAAGACTGGGTCTAGAGAGGCAGACAGAAGACGACGTCTTGCACTAGGATGCTGGTCTCACCATGGCCTGGGATCTGGGAAATGGGAAAGTAGATGGAATGAGATAGACAATGTACCCCACAATGAAAATGAGCATGACCTGGGAAAATGCCTGCCTCAGGAGGATGGAGAGGATCAGACACACCAGTCACCTCAGGTGCCCAGTGAAGTGTGTGGCACCTGTAGTAAACAGCAAGCAGCCACCACTGTTGCTGTCCCGAACAGCACTAAACGGCAATGTATTGCAGTGACATCTCTCTTGAAGGCCAGTGGCCACTCACCCTTAGAGCATTAGGGTATGTATTTGTATCCTCATTCACTCAACATGTGTTTGCTAAGAATCGAGTTGATGCCCATCACTGGTCCGGCTTGTAGGGGTGAACAAAGCAAATGGAAGTCTCTGCCCTCAGGGAACTTACACTCTGATGGGGAAAGTACACAATAAACTAATAAAGATAATCTATAGACTGTTAGATGATAACAAGGACTATGGATAAAAGCAAAGCTGACAAGGGAGATGGCAGGTACTGAGGGTGGGGTTGCAGTTGGACATACAATTGAGATGATAATAGAGCGAACATCTGAATGGAGTTGGAGGAGGAAGCATTCTGATACCTGATGGGAGAGGGTTCCAGGTAAAGGGAAGGATGCAGAGGTCCTGGAACAGAAGCTCACCTGTAGCATCTGAGAAGCAGCAAGGAGGTGGCATAGTGGGGACAGACTGAACCTGATGAGCCAGGTCTGCCCAGCCCCTATTCTGTGTTCTACATGACACACCGACACATTCTGCAACCCTGGTCATCCCCGGCTAACACTGGGCCCCTTGGGCTGATCTCCCATGGGGATTGTAAGGCTCCAGTAAAAAGACAAGTTGGGATGTAGCTTGGAGCATCATTATGTATGAGGGAGGCTAATGTTTGTATGGCTTGGTAATTTTGCTTTAGGCCACCTGCTGCTGAGTAGAAAGGCTGCCCGGGCCCTCCCGGATGTGACTGTGCTGGACCATTGCTTGACAGCAGGTCATCATCTCTTATACCACACTCATCTTCCTCCTGTGCCTCTCCAACTCCAGAGCCTGGTGTTTAAACAGCAGCTCTTCCCCACTGTGTTCTGTGCCCCTGACCTCCTCAGAGGAATTACACACCAGTAATTCACAGTGGCCCGTTATTATCCTCTATGCAATAAAGACTTTCTGTAGGTTACAGGAAATAAATGTGCTTTTTTTACTGTCATCCATGGTTCTTATTAAACATATTCCCACAGTGGGGGAATATCTTTGTGGGACCAAACAGTTTTATGTCCAAACAGCCAATGAGCTGATAATGGGTTTTATGTCCAGCCGTAACCATTGGCATTGCAGGAGGGCCTCCTTTCAAGGCGGTCAGGAGCTGTGGGGGCTGCTCAGCCTGCAGTGTGTAAATACTTCTCGTTCATGTGGTGGCCTAGGCTTGTAAATAGAGGAGCTGGTGTCCTCATGCTAACCTGTTGGCAGAAACATGGAATCTGAGAGGCCCATGGAGCTAAGGCAAGAAGCCTGGAACAATCATGGTGGCATGAGATTATGGGACAAGATTGGAGGAGTGGCCCTTTGCACCACTGGAGATGTTAAGCAATGAGTTGGGGTTTTTTTTTGGTTTGTTTGTTTTTTGTTTTTGTTTTTCATTATAGGTATAGAATGAAATGAAACTACTGTGATCTCTCTCTTGGCAAGAAAATGGAAAGAGAAGAGCAACTAAAATTGGTCACTAATTATTTTGTGCACCAAAATATCCTTTACCTATACCATTTTTTAACCATGACTAAACAAACCAGTGAAACCAATCCAGTCTTAACTCTAGTTTGATACACGATGTGAAAGGAGACTTTAAGATTAGACCATTTGCCATTGACTCATAATCAGCTGGAGTAGAAACCCGGAATGGTTATATCAGTTCAGACCCAACTTCTCAGCCCAGAAGACTCTGTGCAAACCTGGCCTCTTCAGATGTAAACAGAGCTGATAAAGCCCTACCCCAGGACCATGGAGCACCCTGGGGAGAGCCAGTGCCTGGTAAATGCTCCTGAAAGACACAGCCTTGACTTTCAGTTCAGTGTGGTTCCTTCCCTTTCTTTCTTACCTTCCCTATTACATATGTGTAGAAGGAACAGCAGGCCATCGTGTGGGGCCCTGGCTTAGTGAGAAGATGGAGAGTGACCCCAAACAGAGAGATCAACAGAGCCAGGAGCTGTGGTGCAAGCCTGTAATCCCAGCTGCTTGGGAGGTTAAGACAGAAAGATTGTAAGCTTAAGGCCAACGTGGGCAAATAGTGGGATCCTGACTTAAAATAAAAAAGACTGTGGATATAGCTCAGTGGTAGAGAGACCCTGGGTTCAATCCCCAGTACCACAGGAGAAAAAAAAAAAAGAAAGAGAGGGGTCTGGGGAGGGAGAGAGAGCAATGGAGGGTATGGTTGACACCATGGGAGTCTCAGACCTTTTCCTGAGATTGCAGTGTCGCCTAGTTTGCAGAGTGATTTCACAGAGAGTTATCTAAATGTAAATAGAAATTGGGGCTCTCTGTCATCACTGGGAGAGTGGAGAAGGAAGTGAATCGGTGTTTATCAGTCCCTACCATGTGGCAGCTTGGTGCATACATCATTCTTACCATGTTTCCAAGAGATTTTAAATTGCATTAGGGCTGAAATCTTGGTCCCTCTGTGTTTCCATGGTATCACCAGCACCTACAATGATCGGGGCATCAACAAATGATCACTGAATGGGTGTGGATGGGCACAGAGCAGCACCAGGCAAAACCCATCAGCCTCGGCCACAGAGCAGCTCATGGGGATAAGCAATATGGCTGGCTCTGTCTCTGATCCCTGCTCCATACTGCTCAGATGAGTTCCTCTCTCTTCATCACGCTACATGTCTCGTCCAAAACCCCATCATATTTGGACCATGTTCCTATACAGCCTCTACTTTGCTGTCTTCACCATGACTGAAATCATGTCTTATGATGTAGCCAGAGGATTTTTAAAAGAAATGCAACAATGTCATTGTCCTATTGACTACCTGCCAATAAGTTCCATGGCCTGAGAATGGAGAACTGAACCCTTACCAGCTCACAAGAGCCTTCTGGATCTGGCCCCATAAAATCCATCTTCATAGATTTCTTTCTCTTCTGGACTGAATGCCCTTCAGGTCCTCAAATAATCTATAGCCCTTCTTACCAGAGAGTCTTTGCACCTGCTGTTCTGTATGCCTAGAACAGTGCTCTACGTACCCTCCACACCTCTCCAAACAATGCTCTGTATCATATTGCACAGTTTCCATTAAACATTATTTTTCAGGAAGTCCTGTCTGAAACCTGTGCCATGGAGTTCCTAACCTAGCACTTCCACAGTGTCCTTTTCAAATGCTAACTATTTTAAAAAAATATGTATTTTTCTCACCAGTTTGAAAGTCCCATGAAAGAAAAGATGGATTCTATTCTGTAATTTTGTTCTATCTACCTATCTATCTATCTATCTATCTATATTCAATATATATATGTTCAATATTATATATATTTCAATATATAAATTTATATACACACATATATGCACACACACATATATATGTACATACACACACAGAGCTTGCTACATAGTATGTGCTGAATATATATTTACTGAATAATTATCATTTAATATTAAGAGTATCTTGCAAAATAATTATTATTTTCAGGTTAAAAAGCTGAATTCTAAAGAGATTAAATTTTAAACTCAAGGTCATGTAGCAAATGAGACATTAAGGAGTCAAGTCCAAATCTGACTCTAAAATCCATGTTCTTTCTCTATTCCAAAATGAATCGTCCCCAGAAAAATCAAACATATTCTACTTAGTAGCAGGTCATAACGTGTCATATTCTTAGCCAGTTTGTGAGAAATCTGAGTATACCAGGCCACCTGTCTGTCTCCCAGGATTCAGAAGGCTGTGCAAAGCTTTCTGTGTGGCCACCTAGTGACGCAGAGCATCACTGTCCCTAGGAAGGAGAATGGAGGCAGCTGAGCTGATGAATGTTCCCTTTCTTGTGGACTCCAGATAAAGTCATAGACTGAACTTTCAACTCAGACCGAGATGACGTGGCTAACTTCTGGCCTGAGACAGTGTCAGTAGAAGGGCCTGTATTCTCACACATGTGGAATTGCCGGGATGTCCTTCATTCACTCGCCCTACAGTGACTCTTTAACCATAACAAGTGAATGAGGTTTCTGTTTCCTTTTGAAAAAAAAAAAAAGATAATTTGAAATTGCACTGTGTTTCAGGTGTGGAGAGGGGCATAAAGGGGCATGTGACAAAGATTTATAGGATACCCAGACACTTCATGGTGCCCACCATAACCATTTTGTGAGCTGTCACTCCTCTATGCATCCACCAGGGGGCAGTAGCAGCAGAAAACACCACTTCCCCAGGGGGGATACCTCATCCCAGCTAACCAACCACGTGTGGCTTTTGAGCTCTTGATGCTTGGCTAGTGCCATGTGTCAAAATAGTAATGTTTTGGATATGTTGTATTAAATAAAGTATAATTAATTAATTTCATCTGTTGTTTTTTATTTGCATAAATATGGCTACTGGAAAATTTAAGATTACATATGTAACTCACATTCATTTGTCTATGGATAGTGTTGCTCCATACAACCCATGTATTAACAACACAGAATTTTCAAAATAACTGCAATTTGATTATTTGTTTTCAGCCTATGTTTCACAAATGGCATGTCATGATAAAAATTTGTAGGGCTTCCAAGCCCATCCAGAACATCCTAATTTTAGTTTAAGAAACTAAGGCCCAGAGACATGTATTAACTTTTCTCAAGGTCACACAGCCAATAAGTGGAGGAGCTGGGCTTGGAAGCTTGATCGATACTCCCTTCTGTGCGTGTCCCACAGAATGCAGGGCTCATGGGACTGAGACCGCATTCCCAAGAGCTGTGCACTTGATCTCCAGACATGGTGCTTGGCATGTGGCAGGGGGACTTGTCTTGGGTGCCCACTCCATCTAAGTTGCTTTATTTACTACACTGCACAAAGGATACAAAAACAAGTAATGCTCAGGCTCTGCTCTCTGGAAGCTCATGATGTGTGGAGAGGATACCAGATGGACCAATTAAATTCATAAAACAGGTTCTAGCAAAGTAACTTGAAAGCTAATGTGGAAATGTGTTCAACCTCACTAGTAATTAAAAACATGCAAATAAAAGTAATGATGTGTCATTGTTACTTTATTCATATGCTTCCTAGTTTCAGAGGGACTTTTACTTTAGGAAAAAAAAATAGAAGATAGAATCAATAGGAAAAGGAAGTTCTTCTTTCTGTAAATCTGTTCTGTGGGAGGGACAAGTCTTTGACCGAAGTCAGTGGTTTGGACTACTGGAACTTTTCACTCATCAAGATATCCTGGACCTCAATTTCCTTGGCTTATAAAAAAAAGTTTGTTATCCCCATTGGATATTTGACATGTGTGGGCAAAACACATACCTTCATTTAGTTTAAGAAAATTCAGTGAGGTATGGTGGCACAGTCCTATAATCCCAGGGACTAAGGAGGCAACTCAGGAGGCTGAAGCAGGAGTGTGGCAAGTTCGAGTTCAGCCTCAGCAACTTAGGGAGACCCTGTCTCAAAATAAAAATCAGAAAAGTTAAAGAAAATGTGGCATATATACACAGTGGAGTTTTATTCAGCCCAAAATTATGTCATTTGCAGGAAAGTGAATGAAATTTGAAACCATTATGGTGAAATAAGCCAAACTCGCAAGGTCAGAGTTGTACGTTTTCTCTCATATGTGGAAGCTAGAGAGGAGCAGAGAAGGAAAGGTGGTGTGTGTGTGTGTTGGGGCGTGGGGATCTCATGGAAATCAAAGAGAGAGGTGGAGAATAGGGCCAGAGGATGGGAAGAGGGCAGGGAGGCTGGAAGTGCTGGGGAGTGATATTGGCCAGATTATACTATTGTGTGTATGTATAAATATGAGCTTGCACCAATATAAAAATGTGCAAAGAGAAGACAAATTATACCAAGAAGGACTAAAGATGTAGCTTAGTGGTTAGGTGCACCCTGGGTTCAATCCTAGGGGATTGAAAATAACAATAAAAACTATCAGCATTATTATTATTATTATTATTATTATTATTATTATTATTGAAAATCGAAAGCTCTCTGGCTTTTCTCAAGGATCAAAATGAGAGAAGAAAGCAAGCCTTAGTCCATCTCCTATTCTTTTCACGGAACCTGACATAGGACAGACTCAACTCAATAAACCTCACAATGTCAGACAGCATCTGTACTTTTGCTATTCCAGTTTTGTACCCTTGTACCTATGAGCCTCCTCTTATCAATGAGCTCCTTTAATAACCTCAAAACCCTGGGAATGGGAGATTCACTTTGCAGATAGGGAAACAAAAGCCCCACAAGATTGACACACTGGCCCCAGACCCCGGGCTGCCGGGTAGCAGAGCTGAGCCTGGAATGCATCTGGGTCCAGAGCTTCTGTCCCTGGGCTGTGTGAAGGAAGAGGAGAAACAAGTGAGCAGCCAAAAGAGAAGGCAGGAAAAGGGGAGAATAGAGAAAAGGGGGTAGAGAGAGGAGGGAAGAGGAAGATGGAAGGGAAGGAAGGGGGTGGGCACAGATTTCTACTGCTCCTAGCATGGTCCAGGAAGAAGGACAAAGAGAAGGGTCAGAGTGTCTCTGGAGAAAATTATCTCTTGCAATTTAGAGTGAAATTTTCTAAAACGGCAGGTTAGGAACTCAGCTACTGTGGATGAAAATCCCCAGGACGGTTGGTTTCTTGTCTTGCCACCTCATTATCGCCAGAAACAATCTGCATGGCGGTAATGAGAGGCTCTCAGTGCTGGCAGTGTCAGGGATGGGTAATGGTCCTGCACGTGGCTCTGAGGTTACAGGGTCAGGCCCCGCTGCTGTGGGGAGAGCTGCCAGGAATGGCCGACTGTCCCTGTGGACAGACAGTCCATTAGCCCTTGCTCCTCAGCTAGCAGTAATGAGAAGGTGAGGCCCCTCCACAGCCCCTGACCAGCCGATCATCAGAGTGGGGGGTGTGGCCTCCCTGGGGGGTGTGGCCTCCCTGGGGCCCCCCTGGGGCCCGTGCTTCCTGCTGCTGGCCCTAACCACCCTACTGTTCTGTAGGCCCACCTGTGGGATGGGATTATGTCAGGGTTCTGGGTCCTACCAAACACTCCTCTTAACAAAAATGCACACAAATAATTAGGCAGCCAGAGAGCTCAGACACTGTTTGCAGCATCCTCTATCGTTTCCAGTTGGGGGCTTGTTATAGTTTGGATGTCAGGTGTCCCCCAAAAGCTCACGTGTGAGACAATGCAGGTTCAGGGAAGAAATGATTAGGTTTCAAAAGCCTAAATGCAATCAGTGAATTAATCACACAATGGAATTAGCTGGTAAATGAAGGCAGGTGGGGTGTGGCTGGAGAGGGTGGGGTGTTGGGGGCGTGGCTTAGGGGTATATATTTGTATCTGGCAAGCAGGGATCTCTCTCTTTCTGCTTCCTGATCACTCTGTGAGCTGCTTCTCTCTGCCACACGCTCTGCCAGGATGATCTGCCTCACTTCGAGCCCCAGGAATGGAGCCTGCTGCCTATAGATGGAGACCTCTGAAACCATGAGCCCTCAAATAAACCTTTCCTCCTCTACAGTTGTTCTGGTTGAGTCTTTTAGTCATAGTAGTGAAAATGCAGACTAAAACAGATGCCAAACTGCACAACAGAAAAAACAAAAAAGTTTTGGAAATAGAGTTCCAATCCTAGTAGCTCCCTTTCTTGGTCTCTGTCTGACCCCCACCCCAACCATATGACCTTGGGCACGTAACCTCACTTCTGTGAACTCTACTTTCTTCATATGTCATGAAGAATAATACTACCAGCCACATAGGTTTGTATAAATTTTTATTATTTTCTTCTTATTGATAATATTTAGCATTGTGTATCAGGTCCTGTGCTAATTGCCTTATATAATTATCCCTACTCTCCACAACTCTACAGGTAGTTATTACTCTTATTCTAATTTATGGAAGTGGAAACAGGCTAAGTTTGAGTTGGCACTTATCGAGATTGGGATGTGTCGTAACTGAAGGCAGGTGGGGTGTGGCTGGAGAAGGTCAAAATTTGTAACCTTAAGAATTAGGCTATGCTTAAATTGTGAAATAATTTGTAAATTATTTCATAATTAAAGTATATAATCTAATTGTTTCCACAATTCCTTAAAGGACGCACTTTCTCTGTCAAAATTTGTAACCTTAAGAATTAGGCTGTGCTGAAATTATGAAATAATACTCAGAGCAAGGGTATTATTATTCCCTGATACATAACATTGAAATAATATTGCGTATTTTCTTTTCTCCCTTTCCCTTTAACATATCAGTTAGGATCAGAAATCTCTCCAGATATTTCGGGTACAGGAAATGGAGTGTAGGAATTGGTTGCATATATGAAAGTGCCAACAAGTCAAAGGGGGACATTGAGGCAAGCTAGAGGTGAGACAGGAAGAAGCCACTGTCACTCCAAGGCTGAAAGAACAGAGGGAAAAGCAACCACCAAGTCCCCTCATGTGATCAGGGTCACTTTCTGAGGCCATGGCTGTCCAGGAGCCACTAAAAAGGTGATATCCATCCTGAAGACACAATCGAAAGCCAGGAGAGTCAGGAGTAGACCATCCCTGACCCCACCCCCCATCAGCCTCCAGCCTCCCACAGAGCTTCATAGTGGTCATGCTCACTCAGAAACCTGAGAGCGAGGACGTTTGCAGAATGTTGTTTTCTGTAAACTAGGAAACAGGACAGAAAAGGGACATGCCATCAGGTAACTGGCACATCTAACAGCTCTGTGATTAAATGTGATTATCCTGTCTATTAGAGTCTGCCTTGTACTGAGTACATGGGAGAATAGTGATCCCATTTCACAGATGAGAAAAGTGGAGGCCAGCCAGACATGGAGTATTTCCTGAGCTCCCAAGAGGGGATGATCCCTTGGGATTCGTGGGAGTGACATTGAGGATGTCATGAGTCATGGACAAGGAGTGTTTTGTCAAATGGCTCAGCTTAGAAGAGCCAGGCAAGCAGTGAGAATAGAACAGGACAAATTTTCAGTCTATGCATTGAAAGGTGTGGGCTGTATAGACTCTGAATTTCCTGCCAGTTCTTTGTTGTTGTTTTAACCTTGAAATTCTTCTGGAGATTGAAGAGGTATATAATCTTAATTGTTTCCACAATTCCTTAAAGGATGCACTTTCTAATATGATATCTCTGGACCGTTCTTTACATTGGTTCCATGATATCCCCCCATATGTTGATGGAGAAACTGGTACCTAGATGGGGGAAACGTTGCTTCAGGATCTGCCCAAAGAGACAGGGAATTTCAGTTTCATCTGGCTACTTTGTTCACACTGCCCTGTTAGTTAGGAAACAGCCTCAGAGCAGCTATGCATTCACGTCTTAGCTAGTGATCTATTCCTTCTAGGACATATCGTTGGGAACATTTGATCTATGCATATTTCCATGATACACTCCTTAGTGCTGAATTTGACAAATAAACTCTGCGACTGGGTCACACGCCACTTTTCAGCTGTTCGCATGCAACAGCCTCTCTCCTAGAATCTCTACCTCTGGTTTCTCCTGGCTCTAATCCATCACCCCACACTGGGATAGCTGGAGTGCTAGTTTTGAAATGCAAATCTGATTATAATAATGCCTTCCTCCTCCTCACTTCAAGTCTGTCAGTGGTGCCCTTGCCTTCAAGATAAATCTAAGCTCCTTAGAATATATTGACTCCCGCCTAAGTCTCTCAATACCCCCTCCTTGCATTCTGAGTTTCAGGTGTGTTAAACTATGGGCTGTGCTATTCTAGTTTCCGAGCAAATAGTCTTTGCAGTGCTATTGCATGTCTATTGCATCCTAAGGGGGTTTCTTCTTCCCCCTGTCCCTTCTCTGTTTATTGAGTGTGCTTCCAGAATGCCATGTATGTGATGCCAGTATGATATGGTGCTGAGGATCGAACCCCATGCCTCACACATGCTAGGCAAGGGCTCTGCCACTGGGCTATAGCCCCAGCCCCCTGTTGTTGATTTTGTTCATTTCTAGGTTCCTGCTGCCTGTAGGAACATACACGGTCAGTAGCAAGTAAATGTTGGTTGACTGCCCTAAGAATGAAAGCTTCAAAAGGAGAATTAAAATTGAGCCTTTTTAAAGCTTCTGTTGATTAAATGTGGAACCCTTAAAAAACTGTCCTTAAATCAGACGTGCTTCTGATAGCCCAGGTAGGAGCTTGCTTCCGATGTCATTGATGAGAAGTCCGATCATGTTCTGGTCAGAAGTACCCCAAAGAAGCCAGCTTCTCTTTATGGGTGGCCCTGTAATTGGATTCACTTCCCACCCTGCTCAGTCCAATAGTCATCTGGGACACCAGCAATCTGTCCTCAGGGTAGAGCTGACCTGGCCCATGATGAACAGTATGCAAGGGACCACAATGAATATTTGTGACTTCTGTTATTTATCAACCATCCAAAGTCCAAACCATGTGGGCATTTGAACTTCCTCTGCCAGAAGGCTGGGGTGGGAGGTGAGCCCTTTTCAGCAGATATGCCTGTCTAATGGCCCAGCAGTCAGATCAGAGCATTCTTTCCCCTCTAGCCTTGAACCAGCCCCCCCGAGTCCTCCAGAGTCTGGAGTGTCCAGGCAGCCAGCCCTCATCTGGGCTGTCCATCTGGGTATTGTCAAGGGCCTTCTTTGCAGGCAGGTGCAGGGTAGTGTTTAAGGGCCTACTGTCTATAGCTGATCTCTGGCCTAAAATCTGCACTGTCGCTTGTTAGCTGTGTGATCTTTTGTGGGCTACTTTGCCCCTCGATGCTTCAGGAACTGCGACTGTAACATAGGGATTATAGTGAGAGAACCAGCTTGGATGTTTAAAGTCAATGTACATAGATGCTAAGGCTCAGAGTTGTGCCTCTGTGCAGTAAGCACTGCCTAAGTTTGGCTCTTACAAATCATTCCACAAACATATGCTGAGAGCCTGCTAGAGTCCAAGTGTTCTAGATGCTATGTAAGGAAACAGAGATGAAAAGATGTCTCTGTCCTCAATCTCAGCCTTGGAGACAAGTAAGTGGATCATTGCAATTTAGTTTGGCAGCTGTAATGTACAGACTTGCATGAGGTTATGTGAGAACACAGATGGCTAGGGTCCCAGTGTCTGCCTAGGGTCATCGGGGAAGGCTAACAGCACCGAAGCCTTTGCAGGGGAGAGTGGAACTACCTCTTAATGAATAGTTTTGCTGAAGGATCAGTAAGAGAGAATATTCTGGATAAGCCATAATGCACTTGCAAAGATGTCAAGCCAGGGACTAGGGTGGCCTCTGTGGGGAAATATAATGTGATGTACCAGGTTGGTGCATGGGTGAGGTACACCAGGGAGAGGTGAGGTCAGAGAATGAGGGAGAGCCAGTCCATGAGTTTCATATGCACTCTTTAGGATCTCAAACTCAGTCCTGGGGGTAATAAGGAATGGGTGAGAGTTGGGATTCAGAGAAAGAAGGGAATTAAGATGTTCATTTTCATTGTTGTTACTTTTTGCAGTACTGGAGTTGAACCCAGGGCCTCATGCATGGTAGGCAGGCACTCTACTACTGAGCTCTATCTCCAGTCTGAGATGGGTGGGTTTTATTAGACTTTGAGCTGTTACATTTGTTTTTAAGAGAAAGAAAATGAAGAGTGGAAGACTCCCCTTTCATGAGTTAGATGTGAGTTTGAATGCATTCAGATAGAGCACTGGCTGACGAGCTGATTCTCTCTGGGCATGTGGTATATTTTTAACTCTATGATTCCTCTGACCAAGGTTCTTAATCCAAAGAAAACTCATTTAGCCTGAAGGTTCGGAACCAATTACATAGTTTTATAAGGTCAAAATAAAAGTTGGGAGTCATTTTATCTTCATCTGTACTGGTAGAAATTACAGAATCAAGCTGCTTTAATGAGAAAAAGCACCAGGATGGGAAAAGTGAAAATAGAAGTGTCAGCACCATCCGCGACTTTCCCCGGCATCCTGGATGCCGGCAGATGAGGCCAGGGTTGGGCTGTGAAGTCCTTTGACAACGCGGTCTGTATCCCTGAACAAGTTGCCAAGGCTTCAAGAGGGATAGACATGAAACACAACATCCTTCCACCCTTATTAAGATTTAATCCTGCTTTCAACAGGATGGCAATGTTATTAAATTAGATTTTTTTTTCCTTCCTGAAAAAGGGATTTAACTTTTGCTTTCCTGACATCATAATCAACACGGAACAGATGCAAAGGGGAAATTGTGTGACCATTGGTAATGTGGACCTATACTTAACATGTAGCATGTGAAGTTATTAAAATGGAAATTAATTCGCTTTATTACTATCGTACCCTATCAATTAATTTGGTTGGAGGTGCTTATGAATATGCAATCGTTCCTCCCCACTGCCCACCCTATGCTCCATGTCTGTAGAAGGCACTGGTGGAGCAGTAGGTAACATTTGAGCATCTTTGGCTAGTTTTGCAAGCACGGTTCCTCTTTGCTCCCTAATAATTGACAATGCTGATAGCTAACAGTTATTGAATTCTTTCTGTACACCAGGAGCTGTTGCAAGCAATTTTCATTCTTTCTAATTCAATCTTCTCAATACATTTGTAAGATGGACATTTTTATTATCCCTGTATGAAAAGGAAAATGAGGTCCAGAGAGGTATAGGAATCTTCCCCAGGTCACCCAGCCATTCCCCCCGCCCCCCACAACCAAGTCTAAACTCATCACTACTCTGCTACATTGAGTTGGATGGGGTAGAGACTCTGAAGCCAAATTTTTGTAGGTTGAGAAAGTGTGTAGGGCACTTAGGAGTGGACAGAATGCTCCCAGAAGACAGCAAGATTTTAAAATACAAGTTTTATTATTTATGTATGGGAAGGCCAACAGATCAGGAGATGACTGCTATTGAAAATAATAATAATAACCTGAACTCACTATGTCATGGGGACCCCTGAGAAACTCCAGGGTTGACTTAGAGGTAAGGGAAGGAGAAGCTAAACAGAGGCAAAAATCTTTAGAGAAGGTTCTGTGGGGGAGAAATAGGTGCAGAAGCTTCTGTAAGGATAGGATTGGCCAGTTTAAATAGTTTAGCAGGCCTTGGGGCCTCAGGGCTGTCTCTCATTGTCTGGTACCTGGCCCTGGAGCCACTAAGGCACTGGATGGTGGCCAGGAGTGTATGAGCTGGGGCATGTCCCCATTGGTTGGTTGTATTTGAAAGCTGAGATGGGAAGAGTTGTTTCTCTCCTGAGAGGAAGTCCCCACAGCCCCAGCAAGGCCCCAGATGTCAAAGCATCAGAACTTTTAAAAATAAGAAGACAAGGTTAACGGAGCCAGGGCTCAGTGAGGGAGGGCCAGGGACTGGGGGACCAGGGAGACCTGAATGGTGGTCTGCTGAGGGGTGGGGAGTTGGAGACACTGAAGTTAAGTTTCCAACTTTATATCTTTCTTTTTTTCTTTTTGGGTACCAGGGGTTGAACTTAGGGGCACTCAACCAGTGAGCCACATCCCCAGCCCTATTTTGTATTTTATTTAGACACAGGGTCTCACTGAGTTGCTTAGCACCTCACTGTTGCTGAAGCTGGCTTTGAACTCGTGATCCTCCTTGCCTCAGTCTCCCGAGCTGCTGGGATTACAGGCATGTGCCTGACCTAACTTTGTATCTCTTAGTCTTGATATTATGCTCATATTTACCTTCACACACACTAAACCTCTGGGGTGCTATACGATCCTTATTCCAGCTGGTGTTGCTTCCTTGGGAGCAGGAGTTGGCATTCATCATCCCTGCACACCTCTGCAGGGATGTGACACTTGCTCTCCCAGAGTGGAAAGATCCTGTTTCACCCCCCACACACACACATATACACACACACACAAAAAAAAAAAAAACATATCCTATCAAGCTAAGTCTCTCTTCCAGTGCCCTGGACAAATTGTGGTTTTGTCTGGAGGGAGCCTGTTAAACCCAGGTGAGAGGAAACCTCCTGAAGGTCCAGGCTGAGTGTTTGTGTAGTAAATCAAGATTCCACAGTTGATTCCTTTTTTTCTATACTTTGAAAAAACCAAGAAAATTATGTAAGGTGAACTAAGATAGTAGCACAGGGAATCCACTACAGGTTTGTTTTAAAATCAAATACGTGGATATCAAGGTGATCTGTGCCTGTGTCTAGGCTGTTTAACCACCAACCCAAAATCAAGATCCAGGTGACTCCGTCCCACACGTCAATCCCCACATCTAATCCATCAGAATTCTCCTTTCTATCCCTAAAGTGTTATTACCAGAGTCCTAAAGCACAGACCCAGCTTAGGGGTCCTAAAGGAAAAGGACCAGTCACTCGCCCCAAGTGACCAAACAGAAGATAAATGGTGGTGGACACATGGAAGAAATGGATTCTCAGTGTGGCCACAAGTGGGTAGAAAAACAGTGAATACTGACAGAAAATCTGTCTCTCCAAGGTGCTAACAACAGTGTTGGGGTTCTCTAGGGAAGGAGCCCAAGCCTAGTGGGATGCAGACCTGATAAGGAACACACATAGTTAGACTGGGTCTGGTTGCTCTCATCATCTCGGGTTTGGTTCCGTGGGGTCCTGTAAGCACCAGAGGAGAGGATCACCTGCAAGATTTAGTGTTCCTGGAACTTAAGATAAGTTGGAAGGAGAAGGCAAGTTCCAGGATGACCACCTTTTAGACAGGCACTCCTTAAAGGTTAACATTCTGCATTCACACTTGAGCAGGACTGTCACCCAAAGTTTAAGGTAGCAAATGAGACAGACACCAAATGAAAGCAGAGGTACCATGCTTTTATCCTTCTCTTAGCTACCCATCTGGAGGCCCAAGTGGAGAGTCAGTGCTGTAATCAAAAGCAGCCTGAGTCCCTGTTACAGTGTGTCCTGGAATAACCACACACAACTGCCTCTTGTGGTTGTTTTTCCTCCCCCCACCAGTACTGGTGATTGAACCTAGGGGGCGCTCTGTCATGGAGCCTCATCCTCAGCCCTTTTTATTTTATTTTTCATTTCGAGACAGCATCTTGCTAAATTGCTGAGGCTAACCTCAAACTTGAGATCCTCCTGCCTCAGCCTCCTGAGTAGCTTGGATTACCCATGTACCCCACTATGCCTGGCTCTCCGGTAGTTTTATAAATACCTGCTTTCAAGAGTCTCCTCAGTTTGGCTCTTGCCTGCCTACAGTCCTTCTCTATAGGAGGACCATAGAATTATTTTTAAAATGTAATAGATATCTAGTCATGGCTCTACTAGTGCCTTTTTAGACTGCAAGGGGCTCCAAAAACAAATAACAGCTCTTACACCAGTTAGAACCTGAGTGAGTAGATCAGTAAGACATCCCTTCTTTAGGCCTATTATTTCAAAGCTTTTCTGGGTCAGATTTTCTAGAAACAGACCCTACAACCAGCATTCATATGAAAATGATCTTTTAGGGAAGCTTTGGGGTGTGTGTGTGTGGGGGGGGCTGATACAGACATAAAGACATGGAACCACATGGAAGGAAGCTGGGCCATGATGTCAAGCAAAGCCCCAGGGAGGTGATGTTAGATTAATTCCAGGAGGGAAGATAGGGAGACAGCAGAGCTATTTCCAGCAGGGAAAGAGAGTGGAGTATTGAAGCCAGGTGCTTTATCATATGCTGGGCTTTATTATCACAGACTGTTGAGAATATTAGTCGAGGCCCTAGGCCTAGAATTGCAATACAGTTGTTATGATGATAAAAGTGTTAATTTGACCTTTGGATAAGAACAGTTGATGGATTGTGATAAAGTAAGTAATGAGACAATTGGTCACATTTAGTGGAAACTGTAAGAACCAGAGCCGGCCTCCAGTAAACTCACCGAAGGTGGGGAGCTAATTCCTCCCTGTGGGCAGCCCAAAGTGCTGGGGCGTAGCCTCATTTTCAGGCTGCAAGGGCAGAGCCACAGACTCTGGGCTGCTCTCTCTATTGCAAGCTCCCAGCATGCCTTGGGCAAGTTAACTAAGGCTGATGTGCCTCGACTTCTCATCCAAAAAATGGGACTGAAAATTGTTCCTGATGTATGGGGTCACTGTGAAGATTAAATGAGTTTGTACAATAGGAAGGGCTCAGAACTGTCCCTGGAACGGGCCAAGCACCTTGGTAACTATAGTTGCTGTTAGGGGACCTGCAGGATGCACAGATAACCACCTACTCCAGGTTTTGGGTGAGGACACTTAACAGAGGATTGATTCTGAAGCATGCTGTGCTGCTGGATACTCTTCTTTTCTGGTTCCTGCAACCTCACCCCAAGCCCAGGGGTGTCTGGAAGCAACCAAGAAAGCAAACTTCTTTCTAACATAAAACATGAAAGATGCACCTCTTCCTGTCACTGGGCAGAACTTGAAGTCAAGAACCTGAGTCCAATCTGAAAGCCACCCTATAACCTGAGATTATTTCCTGCATCATTTGCCAAAGTTACAGTTTTCTGTGGGTGACCAATTCCCTCAGAGTAGGGCTCAAGGTCCCCCACAGGCCAGGAGGCATTTACAACTCGCTTTTCTTTTTTCCCACTTTGGTTGGTCCTGGTGCTGCTTTTGAGTGTGCATCTTACAATCCAAGGGTGACACTCTCCCAGACTACAGTCTCCAGTGGTGGCCCGGCATGATGCACTATCTCAGTGTTTAGTGTAAAGTACACATATTTTAATCATGATGATTCAGATGCCAATTCTGACTCATTCTCTACTCGTGTTGATGTGCTATAAATTACTAGGCCCCACTAGGCCTCAGTTTTCTCATCTGCAACAGGGTGGCAATAACCATCCCAAGGGATTGGTGTTGTAAGGACAAGGGAGTGTGGGTGAAAAGCTGACCTACGTTCATGACAGCTCAGTTCCTTGGGAGTGTTGGTGGTCAGTGCTGTGTAACACATTGGCCCAAGAGTGAAACCCAGAAACCACCAACCGTTTATTTGCTTGTGATTCTGCAATTAGGCAGAGTTCATTGTGGTTAGTTCTTGCTGCTCATGTTGGTTGGAGCAGTTCACCTGGGACTAGAGGATCCAGGACAGCTGCTTTCAAATGGCTGCTACTGTAGTGGGGAAGACAGAATGTTGGAAGCTGGCTGGGTGTCTCCTCTCTTCTCCTTTCTCTTCCTCCTCCTCTTCTCCCCGCCCCCTCCAGTCTCTCCACCTTCTGCAGCTCCTTCCTCCCCATGTGGCCTCCCTCTCCATCAGGGTAATCAGACTTGGTGAACACATGGTGTCTCAGAGATCCCAAGAGGCAAAAATAAATTCCATCAAGGTTCCAAGTGCCAGTCCTGGCCCCTAGCATGGGGTTACTTCTTCTACAGTCTTTTGGGCATGAGATGCCAGGTTCAAAGGCAAGAGATCTGACCTCCTGATAGAGGAGAAGCATGCACAGACACACATGGAAGGCATCATTGGTGGCCATTTTGCAGATCACCCATCAGGGCCTGTAAGTGGCAGCCTTGGTTTTCATTAATGTTGGGTTCAAATGGGGGGCAAAGCCCACGAGCAGCAAAACCAAATTGCCTTTTGGATTAAACTCCTAAGACAAGGCAGACTCAGGCCAGCTAGATAGCAGGGCCCATTGAATTTCTTCTTCAGTCTAGAAGAAATAATTTCTGAGCTTAGCATTATTAGAGTAAATAAAATCTAGAAAGATTTGATCCCTTTCTCTGTTTATTCCTCTTCTGATTTTCCCATTCTAATTCACTTTCCATGGGATCTAGCAGACTGGAAACAGAACCAGGTCACTAATATTTAAATTAGAGGGACTCTATTAGATATCTGCTATTCCGTAACAGTTTACCCCCACAGATCTTGGCTTAAAGCAACAACATTTAGTATCTCATGATTTTTCTAAATCTGAAGGCCACTTATTGGATTCTCTGGCTTAAACTGCGATATTAGTTGGGGCTGTAGCCATCCCAGGTTTTGGCCAGAGCAGATACCCTTTCAAACTCACTTTGTTATTACTGGAGGATTCAGTTCCTGGCAAGCAACTGGACCAAAGGCTTAGTTCCTGTGACTCCTGGCTGGAGGCTGCCCTCTGTTCCTTAGCACATGGAACTCTGCATGGGGTAGTTCACAAATCTGGTAGCTACCTCCATCAGAGCAAGAGAGCTGAAAAGAGTGACTGCCAGCAAAACAGAAGTCCTGCTCTTATAATTAAATTGCTGAAGTCATATCCTATCACCTGTACTATATTCTATTTGATAGAAGAAAGTCACCAGGTCCAGGTTATACTCAGGGTAGAGGATTTCACAGGCTACGCTTAGCAAGAGGCAGGGACCACTGGTGGCCATTCTAGGATTCCATTATCACACTCTTCCAGCAATTTTAGAGTCCTCAAATTTTACTATAATATTCAATATCACACTGCCATATGTGGGTTATAATTAGGGTAGCTATCTGTCTCAGTTTTCTGGAATAAGCCCAGTTTAGACATTTTTTTTTTTCAAAGATCACCTTGCTTACAAAAAAAAAAAAAAAAGCAGAAATTTTCATTTTTGTAAGAGAATGGTTTGCTTAAGAACATTTAATTTTGTCATTTTTTTTCAACAAATATTTGTAAAGTACTTTCCATCTTTCCATGTGCCGGAGCTATAAAGTAGAACAAAAATATTCTCCCAAACCCAGAAGAAGTCAGGTAACTAGAACATTAGTGGTACTCTGTAAGCAATGTTGTGAGAGTGGGAAGCCCAAGATGTCCTGGAATCTGAGATGGGGATCATTGGACGGAGTTTTCAAGGAAGTTAATCAGATTTCCAACAGGAGACAGAACACACTTGAAACAGGATACTTAAAGGAGGATTTTTTCCCAAAGGTGAGGTCATAAGGAAACCACAGGTTGGGTGAAGGTGTGTGGTGCTGAACTGGGAACACACAGGATCCTGCAGGATGAGAGGAGGCTGCAGGTACTGGAATCTAGATGGAGAGAGTCCTGTGCCATCTGTCTCTTGGAAGAGGTCCTTCCTTAGAGGAATGCAGCCAGGAGGAGCTGAAGAATGAACACTCCTGCTCTCACAGAGTCCCTTGCCAAACACAGCTGGGAAGCAGGTTCCTGGCCACCCATTGTAGCCCACATGGATCAGCCCCCAGGCCACAGGGCAAGATGGAGGAGGTTGACGGAGGGTCTGAAGGGGGCCAATAGAAGCTCTTTGGCACAAAGGTACTAACCCAGCTTATTGCAGAGAAGGGGACTAGGGTGAACTGCGGGAATGTGTTGTTGGCATTGTGACTGACAAATGTGACCAGAAACCAAGGAAAAATCAACTCCAAAGAAGGCACTGAGGGCAGAGAAGCAGGCAGGACCAGATCATGGGGGTCTCCCTGGACTGTTCAGTAATTGTTTTTAGTGAGGAATAAGAATGAGAAAGGAATTAAAGAACTTTGGGCACTCCCAGCATCACCACAGCCATACTGGGCATTGTGCTTGAACATTTGACATTGCTTTCACTCTACGGCAGCTTTTGAGATAGCTATGATCTTATTTTACAGAAGAGAAAATGGCAGCTTAATTTGATAACCTACTATGTGACCTGCACTGTGTCTGGGGATCAGAAAAACAGTAAGAAATGGCCCCATCCTGTAGGAAATCGTAATTATGGGTATGAAGTCATTTATATCAGTACTCTTAAAATTAAATTGTTTGTGCTTTTGCTTCACCCACCTGGCATCTTGCTAAGGTGCAGATTCTCATTCACTGGTGCTAGGATCTGGTTCAGAGTCCGTATTTCTGACTCTTTCCAGGATGCTGCTGATGCTGCTGGTCCAGGAACCACACTTTGAAAAAAGGAGTTTAGAGGGTCAGATTAAAACACACACACACACACACACACACACACACACACACACACACACACATTTTTATCTGTATTTGAAGCTGTGATAAATTAAAACAGATGGAAGATCTTTTCTAGCAATTCCAACTTTAGGCATCCTAATATCTGACTGAATAGTAGGTACTAAGACGGGGCTTTCTGCTCCAGAATCTAAACCTTCCCTTGTTTGGGCTGAGCTGGATGTTGCTTTTCTGCCCCTTGGATATATCCCATTATGAGCTTTGATCAAAGCAAACCTTTCCCTTTGAGGCTTAGGGCACATGTTAATGGCTTTGTTATTCACATGTATCTGCATACATTTGCAAAGCAATTCAGCTTCTTCTGAGAGGGAGGGGGCAGATACAGGGCTGGTAGTTGAGCCCAGAGTTTGAGCATCTCTCTAGTGGTTGGTCCCTAGCCTTTCAACTGGAAGGGAATCCTGCAGCTGAGAGCTGAGGCAGGCCTGGTGAAGGAATGAATTAGAACTGAATTTCCAAAGCTCATCTGAAGGGCATTCGCCATTGTTTCTTGTTTCTTGGAGATTCTTGCCATGGAGAATTTTGCCGATTTCAGATCTCTTTTTTTCCCATCCAATTTATCCCCTTGCTGCCTAAGCATTCCCTAGAAGATTTCTCTGAACAGGTCACTCCTACTTTCAGTGATTCTCCTTTTTCTACCAGAGAAGGCAAATCTTATTGTGCCTTTCCAAACCCTCTCCACATAACCAGGTCCAAATGTGTTGCTCAGCCCCACCTCTAGGATCTCCTCAGGTTGCCATGTGCTGACCAAACAAAGCATTTTTTGTTCTCCACATCTTATAAAGTCCTATGTTCAGGACTTATCTCCATGCCCTCACTTCAGTCTGATAAAACCTCTCCTAACTCACATCCCACTCCCTCTAGGAAACCTTCTCTGAACTTCTACCCAGAGAAATTCTTCCCCTATCCAATCTCCTTCAGTATTTTTTTTTCAAAAACTTTCTTCTTGCACGAAGTCCTTCATTTATTTATATGTTGAGACTCTCGTTGGTTGTTCAGGGTCTTAAAATCTGCCCACGCCCACGCTTGTCACATAGAGCATAAGTAGTTAATGAATTTTAGAATGACTGTGTAAATGAATGAATGAAAGATGCTTTTGAACTGTGAGTGTTACAGCCTTGTTTCCACGTCTCCAAGCTCACAGTAGATATTTATTGAGCTCCTGCTCTGTAGCAGGCACAGTTTCTAGCCGTGCAGATGTGAACAGAGGAGAATCCCAGCACCTCCAGGGGCTTTTCTGGGGATGGGGCCATCTCATGTTCTTTGTTTAATTAAGTTGGCTACACTCCAACTAGTTGCTTAATAATAAATGATTTGAAAAATCTGAAAACATCTGATATTTTTACAGATCAGTGACCTGTTAGATGAACAGGCTAAATCTTGTTTAATCTGTGTCTCTGTTCATCAAAGCACTCTTTTAGGTGTGGAGTGTGATAGCAAACTGGATTGTACTTTCCTTGTGCTATTTGCCTCCCCCATCTTAAAAAAAAAATAATAATAATATATGCTTACTGTAGAAACCTTGGAAATGAAGACAAAATCAGTCATAATTTTGCAGATAATATTCAATCATGGTTAACATTTAACATATTTTCTTTCAGATTTTGTTTGCTTATTTTGTTTTTAAGAATACACTCACACACACTCAATTTGATTCATGTTCTTTGTATCCTGTTTCCATGTATTTTTACCAATATTGCACTTTGAATATTTTCCTATGTTGCTAAAAGTTCTTTGAAATCATTTTAATTACACTTATTTGCTATTGTGTGAAAGCATCATAATTTTTAACCAAAGCCCATTGTTTATGAAAGCTAAAAGCCAGAGCTACACTATAAACATCTTTCTACGTCAATTTTTCCCCCTTCATTTGGTCAATTTGTTAGCATCCTTGAAGTAGAATTAGTGAGTGAAGAGATATGCATATTTTTAAGTCCTTGCTCTCCCTCTTTACTGATTATTTTAATCAGAGATAGTTAATTTTTCAGAAACTATATTGGATGATTCTGGCCTCAATTATTAAGTATCTTTTGTAATTAACATAGAGCCCGTGGGCTTCAAGCCCCCTTCCTCATTAAGGCACAGCAAATGGCTTCAAGATGATTTTTGAGACAACATCCCCCTTCATCAATATCTGCTGGGCAATGCTGCTGCATTATTTTCTGTGGCCCTGGGTGGCAGGTTTTTTTGTTTGTTTTTAAAGAGCAACTGTGAGTGGACTTGACATCAGAAGCATTTATTTATTTATTTTTAGTGCATCCAACCTGCATTTTGATTTTTTAACTGAATATACTATGAATACTTCTTTTGCTCTCAGAAACCTAGATGGGTGATCCCACTGAGGCTGCACTGAGTTAGCTGGAATTCCTGGCTGCTCATTGCTTGCTGGGATGAGCGCTACCCAAACATGGACCTCTCAAGGTCTGGTTCTTACCTTCGTCTCTTTCTACTATGGGAGAATCAGAGGGTTCATTATGATCAGCCTTAATGCTAGATCATGTAACCTCACTTCAGTGGAGCCACTTATAACAACCCTTTATGTTTGTATAATGCTCTAGTTTACAAAGCCCCTTAAAGGGCACTGGTGAAATCGATGCTCATCATCCTCATGTGAGGGAGCTATTCAGACCATTCTTGCTTCCTGAAGGTAACTGGGACACAGGCAGCACTAGATAAAGGGCTAGTAATAGAAAGAACCTGGGCTATCAGAGACACATAAACCCACTCTCAAATCAACCACCTGGCCATTAACTACTTGTATAACATAAATTCTTTGAACCTTGGATCTGTAAAGAGAATAGCACAGTTGATCCTTATCATTCACAGATTTATATTTGCAAGTGCAACTGTTCACTGAAATTTATTTGTAAGCCCCAAATCAAAACTTGGCTGTTCGTACCGTCATTAGCAGACATGGGCAGAGTAGCAAAAAGTTGCGATTTCCCCACATGCACATCCCAAGCTGACGCTGAATCGGATGATGCTCTGCCCTCTTTTCATCTCTATCCCTCTTACAAGGGCCCCCTGTGTGTTCTGTGTAGGGCCATGTGTTCTGCATTTTTGTGCCTGTTGGGTGATTTTATCTTTGGATGTGGCCCCCAAGCATGGTACTGAAATGTCGTCTGATGCTCCAAAGAGCAAGAAACACACAAAAAATAAGGTTATATATCAATCAGTTGTTGAAAATGTTGTAACCCCAGTCTTGTAGGAAATTATCCTTGTTGTAGCAATTCATGTTATAGATAACTATATAGTTATGTTCTATTAATATACTCAACTATAAACAATAATCAACTGAATGGTGATAATTAACTAAATCTATCTTGTGGGGTTGCTGCATATATTTTGAGCATGGGTGTAAAATGTCTAGTGAGTTAATGTTCTGTATTAGGGACTGTACTCAACAGATGAGGAAACAGCAGCTCAGAGAAATGGGCTACCTTATTAAAACTTACTGATCCCAAATGGCCCAGGTACATACCATAGAAACCCAGTCTGTCTGAATCCAAAACCAGTAGTCTTCAAAGAATACCATTTATGTCTAGGAGGAATTCCACATGGGAGAGTTAAATGATTGTTAGTTCCTTCCAAGTTTGTTCTTCATTTTGACATTTTTATCTACATGGTTGAATTTTGAAAAACTTGAATAACCTATCATTATGAATTTTGTGCCACAAAATGTTCCACATTTTGTGCTAACCACATGCTATTTGGTAGGTCTTTTCATCACATAATAGTCCTGGAAGGTAGGCATGATTATCACTGTTTCCATTTTAAAGATGCAGAGAAATCATTCAACTTGGAGGAAAGCAAAGATAACAATCCAGGTCTTTCTGATTCCAGAGCTGCTATTCTCAATCCTGACACCAAAAGGTCCCAAACTCTTAGGGATTCTATAGGTATATAAAACAGCCACCACTATCAACAGCAAAAATGTGGAGTAATTTTAACATCATCAAAGTATAAAGAATTGAAACTTATATTTTTAAAAAGTTTAATTTGTTCACTTTTATGAAAACCTTACACCATTGTCCTTCTTTTTCTCATTTCTCTCAGAACAAGGCAGTCTTTATCATAGACTTTGGCAACAATAGCTTTGTTAATTCTCTTCTTCTTTTGTAGGGAGGGTGTTCAGGGGATTGAACTCATGGGTACTTGTCCACTGAGCCACATCCCCAGCCCTATTTTATATTTTATTTAGAGACAGGGTCTTACTGAGTTGCTTAGCACCTCACCATTGCTGAGGCTGGCTTTGAACTTGTGATCTTCCTGCCTCAACCTCCCAAGCTAGTCTCAGTGATTTTCTGCAGTCCAACCTGGGTTTTAGTACATGCCCAGGGCAGTGGATTGGGCCTAATAGTATCTAAAATCACTTTTTCAATTCCAAGGATGTCTGTAAGTTTTCCAGGCTGAGGTCAAAGTGTGGCCCATTTCTCCTTCCTGCACAGAGTCAAAGGAGACTGGTCTCAAGTGCAATAATATCAAGTCAGTGGCCTGTGGCCTCTATCAATCCTCTCCTTCACAGATGCAGGCACCTTGAGAATTGACCTCCAGGACACAAAGGGATGTTTCGTGGTGGCAAATAGTTGCTTTAACTATTGGGAAACCGCACACACACATAAATCTCCTGTGGATCTATATTCCTAAGGGAATTTATCAGAGAAGAAAGGCAACCCCGGGGAAGATGAGAACATAACTCTGGAGCTCCCCCACCCCTAGGCAGGTACCCTTTGGAAATGGAAATGGCCTCGAAGATAAGTTAGCTTGAGGACTTCCACTTTCTAGGCCCATATAAATCAGAGATCTTCCACTGTCCAGGTCTGTTCTCAGTTGCTAAAACAGTGATAAAATCTTCAGGAAAGCGCTAGGGATATAGCTCAGTTGGTAGAGTGCTTGCCTCGCATGCACAAGGCCCTGGGTTTAATCACTATACACACACACACACACACACACACACACACACCAATATCTTAAGGAAAATATCTTAAGTATAACTTATTAAATGGTTTGTATACTACACCCTAATAACATGTTTAGTTATGAGCATATTTCATCCTTTGTGAGGATGGTATCATCAGCCTCTTTGTATCCAGGTGAGGCACATGACCCATCAGATCACTACTAAGTAGGACAGGTGGGAGTGAAGTCTAGCTATGTCTCTCCTGAGATCTTGCTTCTAACCAATGTGCTGTGCTCTCTGATCCCCATTCTGTGCCCTTTGTCCTTATCCTTCTCATGTTCTGTAACTAAATGTCCCACCTTTAAAATTTTTCCCTTTTGGTCATCATGTAGGAAAAAAAAAATTGTCCTGGATCGATTCAACACATGAACCTGGCTGTGCACCAGACCCAGAGCTCTGAGGACACAGGCACGAAGCACACAGCTCTGCTTTTGCTAAGTTCCTGTTCTATGATGTGTACATGAGGGATAGCTATAATATAAAGGAAGTCATTAGAGAGCCATCAGAGAGGCTGCATGGCATAGAATGCCACCTGAGCCCAAACTTGTAGCATGAGTGATTGGGGTAACAGGGAGAGGTGAGAATAGAAGCATTGCATGGGGGTCGCAGAAGGGAACCAGCACTCTGGGGGAGCTGGACTGTGAGATGCATGTGAGGGTGACTGATGAGGATGAGACCGGAGACTCACCCAGGGTCATATTGTGGAGGAGCTTGAGCACCATTCTAAGGAGGTCAGATTGTATTCAGTAGGTGTTGGGGAGGTCCCCAGGGAGCTTAGATACAGGGGAAATATGAGTAGAGC
The DNA here is from genome assembly GCF_045843805.1 of Urocitellus parryii. Classification (NCBI taxonomy): domain Eukaryota; kingdom Metazoa; phylum Chordata; class Mammalia; order Rodentia; family Sciuridae; genus Urocitellus; species Urocitellus parryii. The sequence goes on along the minus strand of NC_135541.1, from coordinate 40,615,841 downwards.
TGAAATTCATTATTATAAGCCCCATATATTATCTGTCCAGTTCATTTGTCACTTAAGAGGGGAAAATAGTAACCAAACCTATGGACCTGATATAGCAATCTAGACACGGGGAAGATCCTTGGTTCCTAGCCCACTTAGATGGGTAGTTACCAAATGTATCTAGTCAGCTAAAATTACTGAGAAGCCTGTTAGGGAATCCAGATCCCTGGACTCTTATCTTTAAAGGTACTGATTAAATGTTTCAGGGCTGGGAATCTGTGTTCTTAAAGCTGGTCCGCCATTCTGAATCACTGTCATCTAACACAACTGTTTCTAGTAGGTGCAGGTGAGAAACTTCCATCAACCTAAGACATTTTAGTGGAAGAGAATCATCTCTGAAGATCCCCAAAGATCCCCAAAGGGCTTGTATTGCTAAAGATGGATATTAGTATGTGTTCTCCAGAGAATCAGAACCAATAGAGTGTGAGTGTGAGTGAGTGTGTGAGAGTATGTGTGTGAATGAGAGGGAGAGGGAAAGGGAGAGGGAGAGATTCACTGTTAGGAATCAGTTCCTGTGATGGTGGAGGCTGACACACCTTGAGGTCTGCAGCCAGCAAGATGGACACACAGGAGAACCCATGGTCCACTTCTGGTGCCAGCCTAAAGGCCTGAGAGCCAGGAGAGCCTATGGCTTGAGTTCCAGTCAGAAAGGCAGGAAGGGCTCCTGTTTCTGACTCAAGCTGAAGGCAGTAAAGAACAGACACCCACAGGCTTCCTCTTCTCCCTCAGCCCTGTTGTTCTAGTGAGGTCATCAATGGACACGATGAGGCCCACCTGCTCTAAAGGGCACTGTGTTTTACTTAGTCAACAATTAAATGTTCATTTCACCTAGGGACAACTTCTTAGGCACCCAGAATAATATTTGACCCAATATCTCAGCACCATGTGGCCCCACCAAGTTGTCACACAAAACTAATAACCACAAGATCCTAGAGGACTTCATTGTTGTAGTAGGAGCTCTATAATAGCAATGATGACAGCAGCCACTGCTATTTATATCCCTGTAGTACCTGACGCCGTAGATGTGTGGCGTATTAGCAACCGATTGCATGAAGAAAGCATATTAACATAGTTATTTGTACTTACAAAGTGTTTTTCTCCTCTCTTATTTCACACTCTGCTGGGCATTCAAGATGGATTTCATTATTGCCTTCCGTTTCTGAGATGGGGTGATCAGGCACGAAGCAGTAAGCTAACTTGTCCAAAGACAGGGTGACTGGGGCCAACTCAGACGCAGAGCTTCTCATCTGATCTCTCCACCACGTGCCACCAGTGCACTGCATATTAATTACAGGCAAAAAAAGGCAGACGTGCCTTCCAGTTGTCCTCTCTGACCATCAGCAATTTTCTGATCTCATGACTATATCTATGGCTGCATCTAAATATAGGAGAGGCACATATTAACAAGTGAATAAACCAAGAGATATGTTTGTACTTAATGCTACTAACAGGCAACATAATTACCAGAGAGCCAGGAGTGTTGCTTGACAAACAAATTAATAAAAAAAAAACTCTCATGCCACTCTTGAGTATAAATCACACAGCAGAAGGCAAGAAGAGGCTGGGTTTGACAGTTGTGGGATAACAACCTTGAAATATATCTGCATTACATGAGGGGGCTTTGGAGGTCCGTCTTTTGGACTTTAGAGACTATGCTAATGAACTGGCTTAATGTTCCTGTTTTTGCAGCATCCATCTATATTTCTTTTAAGGCCACGTTTACCACAACTGGGAAAACTGCTTCGTTAGATGTGGGGGGCCTAGTTAATTTATATGTTTGATACGGTTACACAAGCCTGTCCAATAAGTCAGAAGTCATTAGATAAATATATGGTTGTTTATCTCACAATGGTTTTTAATAAACTTGTATGAATATACTTACATAAATTATTCTTTATTTTTCTCTTGTATTCATAGTTCATTCATTGGACAACTTTGGTTGAATGAATCTTGGCTAAACTAGAGTTACAGAGACAAACTAGAGTCCTTAGCTTCTGGTCACTCCCCATTTTGTGGTGGTTCTCAGCTCTGGCTACAAAGTAGATCACTGAAGAATAAAGATACCCATGTTCAGACCTCAACTCAGAGAACCCCATTCCTTTGTCTGGAAGGGGGATAGGCCTCCATAATTTTTTTTCCCCAGTACTGGGTTTCACTAAGTTTCTGAGGTTCTCACCAAGGTAGACAGGCTGGCCTCAAACTTATAATCCTCCTACCTCAGCCTCCCAAGTCATTGGGATTGCAGGGACACACCAACATGCTAGTCTGGCCTCGGTATTTCATAAAACTTTTCAAAGTGGTTTAACAAGTAGAGTCCCTTCCCTGATAGAAGAGTCATTCTACAACCAGATGGGATGCACTTGTTTGTGGACAAGAGGAGGGATGTGTCTTTCTGGCTGTGGAATGGGCATGATGATGTCTTTCCCCCTTGCTGGAGTTGCTATTTTAATTTGAGAGCATCAGAGAAGTTTATTTTTAATTTTCCCATAAAATTTTGTTCTTGAATTATTTGAGCTGCATCTCAGAGGTTGGCAGGTGAACAGAGAAGGAAAAGAGTGTCGCAGGGAAAGATACAAAGAATGTGAAGACATTTGGGAAAAAGATTGCAAGGTCTTTAGAGAATTTGGGGTTGTAGTTGTGCTGGTGTTGAACAGGTGAATTAACTATCATTAACCCTTTCCTACCCCCCAATAAATTCATTGGCTGTTCAGGGAACTAAATCACAGTTGATGGTGGTGATGGTGATGTGATGGGGGTAATAGAATAACCAGAGCTTTCAACTGAAACTTTGTCAATGTACTAAATATGATAGGAGTGAAATTCCAAAGGGCAGTGACAAATTAAAGTATGTAGATTATTAAAGGATATGGCTTCAAGTTGAAAGAGTGGAGAGGAAGGAGGTGAAAGAGGGTCTAGCTAGGCATGTTCTTGCAGTGTGCCCCTAAGGACAGGGCTGGGGGAGCAAGGTACTCCTGTCCTCAGGCCTTGTGAGAGGTCAAGATTACCCTTCCCAAATTCCAGCTGAGGCAGCAGCCTTGTTTATGAATCCTGGCATTTGAAACTTAGTGAGATTTGTTTTGACCTCCTCTCCTTCTTGGAAGGTAAATAGTAGGGCTCCACAACTTTTTTTTTTTTTTTTTTGTAAAGGGCCAAATTGCTATTAGGCTTTGCAGGACACACATCGTCCTTGTGACAAATTCTGCTTTCTTTGTATATTTTTTTTCAATCTTTTAAAAATGTAAAAGCCACGCTTAGCTCATTGGGCTCTCATTTACAGAGCCCTGATCTAGAGGAGAAATGGCCTGACCCCTCTGGCAGGGAACACAAGTAGAAATTTGTCCATGCTCCAGAGTGTACTGGGACCAGGGCTGGGTGAGTGCTCCTGAGGACCTGCCAGGAGACTCATGGGAGAGAACAGATGTGATGTTCCAAGGGCCTGTCCAGTGCACTGTCCAGGGGGCAGAGGGAACTCAAAGGCAAGGAGCTTGCCAGGAAGCTTGGATTTTCCACAGATGAGATAAGGATCCATAGGTAGTATGACCATGGAATTCATGTGCCTAACAGGAACAGTTGGGAGAGTCAACTCTAATAACTAAGTTACTTAATGAATAACAAAACCCAGGCAACAGGACTAGGCGAGCCCTCTCTGACAGAACAGGCCATGTAATCAGTACATCCTGGTCAAGGGCAAGGAAAGTACAAGTGAGGAGGGAGTCCCCAGTGATGGGAATCTCTAAAAGGATGCATTTCGGTATAGAAGCCACGAGGACCATGTGGCTTGAAATTTAGTATGCAACTTGAGATGTGCTGACAGAGTAAAATATACTGCAGTTTTTACTAAAGGTAGTATGAAAAAGAAAGTGTCAAGAATATCATTAGTATTTTTAAATTAATTATATGTTGGAATACTACTTCAGATGTTAGGCAAAATAAAATGCATTATTTAAATTAATTTTGCCTGTTTTTTATTTATTTATTTTTACTTTTTAAATTGTAGCTACTAGAAAATTGAAAATCAGATATAAGACTTGGTTTTGTGTTCTGCATTAGATTTCTCTTGGACAGCTCTGCTCTAGTGTTCTCAAAGCTATCCTCCAGACTAAGAAAGAGGCAGCCTTAACCATCTGCAAGATACAGAGACCCCAAGGCTAGTTTGCCATACTGTCAATATAAGCAAGACCTTTCTAGCATCTCCTCTTTCATTCTCCTAATGTGCTTCCCCTGCTTGGGACAGGTGAGGTGTAAATGAGGAACTGGAGGCAGATCAGAGAAATGAAAGGGCACATTGGCCAAGCTTGCCCAATCCCTTTCCTGCTGTGGATTTCCAAAGTGGCCAGAACTGAGACAAGTAAGATCAAAACTAAATTACAGTGAAGCTTCGATTTATACCTTGGACTAGACATTCCCATTTCTGAATCGAAATTATATGTATAACTTAAAGATCCCGTGAACTGCCTGTTATCTAAGAGTGAGCAGAGATATCATGGAGTTTTAATCTAAGGGCAGGAAAAGACTGCACAGAATACATTTATTTTATACTTGATTATTTATTCTTAGTTTTACTGTGAAAATTTTAAAGCATACATTAAAGTGGAGAAAACAGTTTAATAAAGTCCCATTTGCCTATTATCCCATTTCAACAATCTCAATATTTTGTTAATTTTATTTTATCCATTTTTCTCATTTGAGACTGGAAGTGGGATTCAAATATCTTCAAGAAAATCCCAGATGTCATATTATTATACTCACAAATAGTAAGGTCCAAACAGAGTAAGAATTTTACTTTTAACATAATTAACTTTGTTTTAAGGAATAGCAGGAAATTAAGAAGTAAATATATTTTCAAATATGTCATGAATCATGCCTTTTGAATAGTAGTCATCATCATTTTCATCATCATCAATCATCATCATCATCATTATCACTGTCAAACTCCTTGTAGTCATTTGTCCTCTGTTGAAGCTCCTCTGGGGAAGGGACTTGCTTGCAGAAGGGACTCAAACCCAGGGCCACCCTCCCAAGACCTACTCCTTTAATTCCTTTAGGAACCAGAGGAGCAGTTTGAACTTGGCTTGCTAAGGGCCTCACCAGAATCTTTCTAGCATCCCCAAGAAATTGTCTTGGCATTTCTGTCCTGCAAGCTGATAACCGAGGAGGGCCTTCACATGTCAGTTGTCATTTCACCAGCAGTCTGCTTGATGCAATTATTTGGCACTAATGTCTTGGAGAGCCTTGAGTGCTCCTTTGGATAAAAGTCTTGGGCAGGCAGATCCTCCAGACACCCAGTAGCCTGAAGTCAGGGGCTTGGCTTTTGAGGACTAGTTGTGTTGAAGGCTCTGCCCAAGGGTTTTCTCTAGTTCCTGAGAAGGCAATTGATGCCCTGAATTCTCTACCACCATGCTCCCTTCTGCAAGCCCCTTCCCAGATAATCAGAGTAGCTTTGACTTACAAGAGGAAGATGGATTTTCTGAAGCATCTCTGCACTCAATGCCACAGGTTCCTACTGCCTTTGCTCTTTCTGAACACAGTGGAAGCTTCACCTGAGTTCTCATCTCCCCAACTTCATTGGATGCTTTGTATTGTTTAGAATTGATCTAGATCATTCACCACTCCACTGTTGCGTTTACCTGACATTCTCATCTCTCCCCTGTACCGTTGCCTGCCTATTTGCCTTCTTTTGTATGACTTCTGCTCTGACAGTACAAGTTGTCCCCTTGTTACCACCTTCTTGGTCTTCTGACCACACTTCATTTTTTCCCCATTTTTCAGTTATGAATACTCACATGTTCACCTCCCACTTGTTTTCCCACTCTATCTATTCTTATGAGTTGTAATTCTCTTACCTGCTCTTTAGAGGTACCCCTCCTGGGCTTTTATTTAGAATATCTGGAGCTCTATCTTGGCTCTACCATTTGGGAGTCATATAAATGAGGGCAAACTGTTTAATCTCTCTAATCTCCAATTTCCTTGTCCATAAACCTAGTAGTAATAAAGTAACCACCTCACAGTAATAAAGAATTGAATGAGTCGGTCTATGCAAAACATTTAGAACAGCAACTGGCTGTTCACACATGCTTGGCTCTCATGCACCAGGCATGACAACCACACAAAGATTAGGCCTCGAGGGACTTCCAGCCTCTGCCACATGCTGGGTTCAAACCAGATTTTCCCATGAATCTTCAAGCTATGAATCTATGCTCAGATCACTGATTCGAGTTTTTCTTTTTGCTCACTTCTGAAGCACTTGATTTCCCTGGTTGACTTTATCTTCCCAAGATGCTCTTGTTGGAAGCCATTTGCCAGCTTCGCATGGGGAATTCTTTCTGCCTAGTGTCAGGGAGAGGAAGGCTTTGACTACAGGGCCCACTTTACTTTTCTCTGAGAAGAACCATTCAGCAGTCCTGATCCTGGTTGTCTATTTGGGAGAGAAAGAGCTGGAATTTTTCTTGATGAAATACTAATAATGATGAGAATGCTGCTAAGGTCACCTCAGGGAGAAGTTTGTTGCATGAAGTTTCTTATGACACATTTCTGTGCTTGGCTTATTGTCTAGCAAGGAAACTCAAATGTACTCAAAACTCCTGGCGGGAATTCCAGAGATAATAGCTACTTAAAAAACTGGAGAAAGAATTATCTTAGGTGGTTACTGTCCGTGGCTTCCTGTGGAAGTGGTAGTTATAATTGCTGCCTTGAACACATGGAGTAAAAGGAAAAGAGCTCTTTAATAAGCAGGAGAGCTGTGGTTTGTGTTGCCCCGGGTTGCAGGTGGACATTTCCTATGCTACTGAATTAACATCCACCTTCCTGGGTCTACCCCCTGGGGAGAATGGTACAGAAGTCTTAGTGTAGTATAATATTTCTGTGTTTGGGTGGTTATCAAAAGAATCAAACAAGGGTAGTGGACTTTTCTGAATTTGAGAAAAAAAATAGTATTCTTTTTGGAAAAAGATAACTGTGAGACATTAAAGAGGAAAAGCTTTTCCAGGGGGAATTAGTGATATTTGCTTATTACTGTTTGAGTAATTATTTAAGGTTATAGAATCATTGTCAGATTGGAAAGAACTCTAGAGATCCCCAGTCCAACCACTGAGTTTCCACTCCTAGGACAGCGATCCCTCTTAAGGCATCCCTAATTGCTGTTTGATTAATTCCACCAGTAGGAAGCGCTCTGCTTAGCAAGAACATTTCATAAGTGACACAGTAGGAAAAATATTGGTCCAAGCATCAGAGAGACCTAGGTTCAAATTGGCCTTACTGGTTATATGGCATTGGACAAGTTTACATCCTCTTGGGCATCATATTTTTCATCTATAAAATGGAGAAAATAATGCCTACCTCATGGTATGATTATAGATATGAAAGGAAACAACATAAGAAATATCTCTGGCCCAGTGTCTAGATTATTATAAGTACTCAATAAATGATAATTTATGGCAGGTAGCAAATAAATGTTAATTCATACTCTTCTTCCTGTGCTAGGTATTTTCTTGCCTTCTGGGGTTGAAAATGTACCGCATTATTGATGAGGTAAAAGTTATTAATAAAGCTATAAACACAAAAGCACCATTTTATTCCCTTTCTATTTTCTAAATTTAATGCCTAATGTTATAGCTTTGAAATTATGGACATTTGTTCCAGCCGTGAGAGGGACCTCTGTAGTTGGCAAAGGAACTCCTCCATAATTTAAAAATAAATAAAATATGAATTGCCATGGCAGTCTGAATCACCCTTCATTTGTTGTCCCTCAGCATGACCTGAGTCATTTTAGCACCTCAGAATAATAGAGCTGAGAATCATCTCAGAGGCCAGCATTTCTAGCTCATTCATTTCATAAAGGGGGAAACTGAGGCCCAGGGATGGCGACTAGCTTAAGGTCATGCCATGCAGCAGCTGAGATTTGAATGTTGGTCTCCTAACTCGAAAACCGTTGGTCCTTTTATTATGTCACATGGCCTCCTCTGTGAATAATAATATTTTCAAATGACAATGTGAGGCCCCTGCCATCTCCAAGGCAGTAGTCAGATAGCTGTGATTTTTCTACTTCATGCATCATCTCTTACCCCGAATCTTTACCCACAGGAGTTGGACAGTTTCTCAGGAAAGTCTAAAAAGGGTCTGGAGGAGAATGAAATGTCAGTGTGGGTTTGGAAACTGGAAGTGATTATAAAAACAATTACCACCTTCTGATTCCAGAAAAAGCGATTAGGAAGGATTTAAACGGGGACTGGAGGGCTAACAAAATGAATGCTAACATATTTGCAGACACATTGGCTTAGAAACTCTGGAACATGCTTCCATCTCTTAAAGGAACAAGCAACTGTATCGAAGGCTTTAAACTCAGTGTCATTTAACCCAAGGCAGTCTGAGACTTTGCTGGTGCTGACTGCAGAGTGCCAAAGGCAGGCTTGTTGCTGAATGGGTAAAAAGTGCCTCCATTGGCTTCCAGGCCCAGGAATGGGGTAGGCGGTGAGGAAGATGAAACCATGTGAATTTTGTTCATTTAGCACACGTTTACCTACCATGTGCCAGGCATCAGGGTAGGTCTCAGGAATCACACAACAATCATTCATCTAACCCCTTAACAATTGTGTTAAATGCCTACAGGATGCTGGGCATGTGATCCTGTGCTCCTGAATCATTTCTATGCCTGTATCTATTCACCCCATAAATATTTCAGCATCTGCTGTGTGTCAGTCACTATACAGAACAGTGCACATCAGATATTTCAGATTTCTGGCCCAGATTATAGGAAGGAAGAAGCTATCTTCTCAAGCCATGCTGAACCTGGCTGTATCTCATCACTATCATTAAATCCAGAAGATGATGCTACCAGTGTTCCTGTCAACTGGATTCAAAACCAGCTCCTACCATGCCATACGCAGAGCATCTCAAACCCAGATTTGCAGCTGGTTTAACTGACAATGCAGCCTGCTTTTTCTGCAAGTTATATTCACCACGGACTGATTCTGTCTCTCTCATTGGTCTCTGAACACCATTGGAATAGGGCCCCTGACTTGCTCATGTCTGTGTCCCCTCCTAAGATCATTCCAGGAGATTGCATGTGCTTCTTTCTCCCCACTCCTAACATTGATTTTTTTTTCTCTTCTGCTGTTCTTTTTTATTCCTTTATTCTCTACCTTCTTCTTTGTTTTCCTTTTTCTTTCTTCTCTCTCCCTGTCTTATCCCTCTATTTCTTGTTTCTACTTTTTCTCTTTCATCTTTCCTTCCTAAAAACACATGTTCCAGAGTATCTAAGCCAATGTGTTCCTTGCATCGTACTAGGATCTATGGAATTAGTAGCCTTTGACCTTGCAGGACTTATGGGCTGACAGAAGAGATAGCTATGATCAACAAAAGAGTCCAGTCCTGTCTGATGACTGATGGAAATCAGCCCTAAGACAGCACAGAGATGCATGCAAAGCTGAGATGGGGGAGGGTACAGGCTTTTTTTCTTAAAGAATGAGGTTTCCACAAGAAGAATTCACCTTCCCCCCCCCCACCAAATGGAGTATGGCAAAGGAGGATGGGCATATGCAGAAAGCATAGTATCAGCAAAGCCCAAAGATCAAAGAAGCAGGATCCTTGGGGTATTTACAAATGAGCCTCATGGCTTTAGTCTGAATACCCAGGGAACATTTATTTTAAGGAAACCTGTAAATTCTAGTTCAGCCAGTTATAGATAACTGAACTGAAGTTCCAGTTCAGGTCTCAGCTTCCGGGCAAGTGATCATTCTGAGTCCCCCATCCAAAGCCATATTCTAAATCCATTGATTGAGATGGTTATCCTTGCAAGGTCAGAAAAGTGACCAAAAGCCTACTGCATTAACCTGGGCAGGGAGCCCATGGCTGGAGAGTGCTGAGGAAAATGGGGCTGTACTAGGCAACCAGCCAGCCCTGAGGTTTGAGAACTCTGAACTCATTAGAACAGACTAGATCCAGAGATGCTGGCCCCTAGAGAGTGGCTCAGCTACTTAAGGGAAGGAAAAGAGGGAGAAAAAGAAAAAGGGAAAGAGGGAGAGTGGGAAGGACAGAGGGAAAGAGAAACAGGGATAGACAGAAACACAGACAGGCAGAGAGAAGGAAAATGAGCATTGCGCTGAGGTATCCGAGCTCTTGGAAGGGAGTAAAAAGTATAGGAACTGTGAGCAGAGAGGCTTAGCTTTAAATTCCACCTAGGCACTTAATCACTGTCACCTTCTGAGCCTTGGTTTTATTATCTGAAAAATGGCTGCACAATGCATTATTATGAATTAATATTAACTTAAAGTCCAAAGCATTATCTATTAGTTGTCCCTCTATAAAGGGGAACTCTTCATCTTTAGTTCAATAGAAAGGCAAGCAGAACATTGACTAACATTAGGAGGAACAGTTGACAAGAATGAAGGAGAGCCCCCAACTTTGGAGACCTGGGAAACTAAGAACAATAGGGAAACACAGGACATCAAGCTAGGACCCCTGATCTTACGGAGAATTCCGGCAACCACCTGTCTAATAGTAAGGACGGGGTTTGGAGGTGGGAATCAGAGTGATATTATAGTTACAGGATTAACCCCTGGGCTCAAGTCCTAAGTCTGCTACCTGCCTTAATGTCTCTGTGCTGCAATGTCTTTACCTGTAAGGTGGGGATAATCACTCCCTAGGACAAAGATAATGAAATTTAATATGCATGGGAAACATTAGAATCTCTGGAGCAGAGAAAGCAGCAGCCCTATAGCCTCTGGTTGGGAGCCTGTCATCATGGCAGCCACAGCAGGGAAGAGGGCAGCTGCCCCCTGAGCACCTGCTCAGGCCCTGCAGCGCCCTAGCTTCTTCATAGACCTCATTGCTCAGGGAACTCTGGGCAGCCAGAGCACGATTCCAGTTTAAAGGTGAGGCAGTAGTTGCAAGGGGAGGTTTGGTGACTTGCCTCAGGCAGTAGTGGGATTTGAACCTGAGTCTGTGCAATTTGAGGGGTTTTGTACTTTCAATCATCCTCCCATCTTTAACTTGGCAATGTGAGAGGAAAATCACAGAGCAGAGGCAGCCAGAGTGTCTCAGGTCTGCTTGAACCATGCTTACTTGACCAGGCATGAAGGAGGGAGCTTTTTGCTGAGGACCCTTAATGCCCACCTCCAGCACTTGGATGTTTGTTGTTCTCTGGGAGGAAGCCCTGATTTGGCACAGGTGGCAGTGTTATTTGGCAGAGAAGAGAGTGACTGATTTCTAACATGGGGTGTCTTAATAGCCTGTGGCTAATTGCTCAACCCTTGTGCTGAGGAGACATTTGGCACGGGCTTTTTGCAAAGTGGGACCCAGGTGGCAGCCTGCATATCCTTGATGAAAATTCCCAAAGTGGCAATGTGACTCAAAAGGCCAACTCCATGCAAAGATGCACAAGCAGGTATGGAGTGATATTATAGTTAAAGGCCTAACCCCTTAAGTTAAAGGCTTAACCTCCAGAAGTATGGAGGAGGACCTGAGTTTGGGTGTGGGGACAGATCTGCCCCTCATTATACTGCTGCCACCTCTGTGCTGCTAAGACCTTGGTGTGATTCAACTTTTCCTAGCCTCAATTTCTCTTTCTATGAATAGGAGACAATAATAGATGGGGCTCAGGTTTGTCTTTAAGATCCAAGTTCTTGCTGTAAAGTGCCTAGTGCAGAGGCTGACCTATGGGGCTCCTCAGTAACGGCAGGAACCAGCAATTTTCTATTGTGCATCCATAGTCCTGTCCAAGCTCAGAGAGGGCAGGAAGTGCCTGTGTGGTTATAATTGCTAGATTCTGAGTTCTGGCACTGTGCCTGGAACACAGTAAATGGTTTTGAATAGATGGAGAATGGGAACATATTTTAAAGGTAGGATTGACAGAACACGGTGGCTGGTTGACTCATGGGAATAGAGGAAATAAAGATGACTTGGGTTTTAAGTTTGAGCAACTGAAGGTGACAGGACATTTGCTAAGCGAGGAAAGCAGGGGAGAAGCAGACCTAGGGGTAGGTATGGGAGAAATGAAACCATTTTAAATGTGTTGAATTTGGGGTGCCTATAGGACATCAAGGATGACTTGACTAACAGACACACAAAAAATGTATACACGGGGTTCAGTGGGGTTGGGGGGTACCAGTCATGAAGACTTGGCTTTGGGAATTTTCCTTGAATCACTGAAGAAGGATGACTTAGCTAGAGGATCAGCCAGCTGGAGCCTGAAAGAGAGCCATGTTCCGCTTACTACCTATTTTGGTAAATCATGTTTTATTGAAATGGCCATGCCTATTAATTTATGTATTGCCCATGGTTGTTTTCATGCTACAGGAACAGAGTAGCTTGCTTATATGTTTGGCAAAGCCTGAAATACTTGGGCCCTTTACTGAAGAAAAAAAAATGTGTTGACTCCTGACATAAACAATTAAGAGCTATACTATCTCATCAAATAAGATCAGAGGTCAGATTGGTTCCTTGGTTCAAGAACAAGTACTTGGGGGGACTGAGGTTCTTTTCATGTCACTCAATTCTACCATCCTCAATGTGTTGACTCTCCTCAGGCTTTATTGCTGCAAGATGGTAGCAGCAATGAAGTTTCCTGCTTTACAGCTGGAAATGACACAGTGAGGCAGAGGAAGAGCTACGTGTCTTTCTTCTGTCTTCCCTAACAAGAATTTCACAGCTGCCTCTGTGTGTTTTTTTGCTGCAAGACCGAGTCTCAGGCTGAACCCTTGCAAGGGAAATGGGATTAACCCTTTGCTTTAGACCTGTGATTCTCAATCCTGGCTCTACATTAGAATAACCCCTGAGATTTTTAAAAAGGGATTCTGTAAGAGACCTGGAGATTGGATTCTTAAAAAAGTACCCCAGACAATTCTGGTGCAGCCAAGATGGAGTAACCCCTGCTGTGGAATGATCACTTGGCGGGGTGAGGGTGGTGTACTTGTGGAAGCACAAACATCCTGACCAGCACAGCATCCATGGAGAAATAATGGCAGGTATGGAGACTGGGTTCCTGCTCAGGACATGCTTGACGGGGCAGTCTTGGCAGCTGACTGCTTATCCACTCAAGGCCAAAGGCAGTGTAATCTGAAATACAAATTGTGACCAAGGAGAAAAGCAGATGTGAGAGCCAAGAAGTAGAAGGAAGTATTGAGTCTTGGGGTTCAAAACGGAAAGAGGAAATAGGCAAATAAGCCAAGAGCATGAAGAAGTGTGGAGGAAAGGATAACAGGGGATGGAGGCCTGAGGTTCAGGGAGATAGACAGAGGGAGAATGGGGCCAGACACAATGCAGCCCATTCTGAAGGGAAAGCTTGTTGTCCTGCAGGGCCCGAGGGTCACACTGGACCTGAATGGCTCAGACATGTGTCTCCACATCAGGCCCATGGGCTCCACTTGGCATTGGCTAGGCTGGCAGAGCTAAAGCCAAGGCTACAAACAGGGCAGCTGCCTCCTGCAGTTTCTTGTTTGACTTTGGCTCTCTCTCTCGAGCCACAGAAGGAGCCTGCAGTTTTGCTGATTAAAAGCATCAAAATCACAACAGGTTTGTGAAAGCCGAGCTCTGCACAAACCCTTGAACAGTGCCACAAAGGAGGTCAAGCTACTCTCCAGTGGCTACTCTGACCCTCCTTTGTGTTCCTCCTTTCGCCCTCTTTGTTTCATTCCATTTTCTTGGGGGCCGCTCCCTTCCCTGTCAGCCTCCTTGTTACAGTCCTCCCTCATTCAGCCAGGAAAATCTATTCCCTCACTCCTTTGTCATCCACTCAGCCATTTATGTAGCCATTTAGTCATTCCAGATTCATACATAAAACATCCACCACATGCCTGGCACCCCCTGCTCTACCCTGGAGGCCCTTAGATGGAGGACCTTTAAATCTGCTGCCAACAGACTCACAAGGGATGGCAGCAGTAGACAGAAATATTTAAACAAGCCATCATACTGTAAGGGGGAAGGATATGCTTTCGAGTTCTAAAGCTAGACAGTGTCATGGAAGACCCGAGGCCCAGGGGCCACACTGCACCTGCCATCTTTGGCCTAAAACAAGCCACTCAACACCATAAGTCAGTCTCCCTATCTGCCCAAATGGCAGATCAGCAGCATCAACTGCTTAGAAGAGCCCATGGGGATCCCCAGAGGACTGATAACCCACCGTGTGGGACAGTGTTCTTACTAGATCACATGTCCTCACACAAAGACAGATGTATTTTAAATGTTCTGTTATTCCTCTCCTCCCTGAGTGGATAGAAACTCAATAACCCTCAAGAATCCCATTTTGAATTGCAAACTCTCTTTCCCACAGAACAGAGTAGAAATGATATGAGTCTGGAATCAGACAGAGCTGGGTTCAAACTCTGTTCTCCTAATTTGTTGTTATATGTCCTTTAGGAAGTGACTTCACCTCTCTAAGCTTTAGTTTCCACTTTGGAATAGGAATAATACAGCATTGTCTACTTTCATGGATGGTATGAGGAACAAGGGAAGGAATACCTGTTTATTATTTGTTAATTATGGAGCCCTGGCACATTGTGAGCATTCAGGAAAAGATGGCTACTGCTATTATTATTATTATTATTATTATTATTAGTTGTTGTTATATTATTGCCAGTGGCATGCTTGTAAATCTTTCCACTACAGTCATTTCAAATAAAGAGAGGAAGAAAAAGAATCATGATCTATATATTCCTCTGTTTTGCAAAGTCCCCCATTATGACAGACTCTAAGTGAGGGAATGAATGTTGGGTTGGGCATATGTGCATGACCAACCCTCTTCTGGTCTGAGCCTGCTCCAGCACACCATTGATTCTACTAATGATATTCTGTTTTAGTCAGTGTTTTTGTGTCTGTGACCGAAAGACCTGACAAGATCAATTAGAGGAGGAAAAGTTTATTTGGCTCAAGGTTTCAAAGGTCTCAGTTCATAGATGGCTGATTCCATTGCTTTGGGCCCAAGGTGACTCAGAATGTCATAGTGGAAGGGTTTGGTGGAGGAAAACAGCTTAGGGCATAGCAATAAGGAAGCAGAGAGGAAAAAAAGAGAGCTCTTTCACCACTCCTGCCCTGTGACCTAACTCCTCCAACCACATGGCCTCTAGTCACCACCTAGTTAATCCATCAGGAGACTAATCAGCTGATTAGGTTATATCTCTCCTAACCCAATGATTTCACCCCTAAATTTCTCGAATTATCTAACACAGGTGCTATTAGGAGAAACCTTATATCTAAACCATCACATGCTCAAATAAAAAGAGGCCCTGGAACAGAAGCAAAGGGGCACCTCTGAGTTGTCAATCACCATCCAGATGTTGTAGAAAGGCGTCTTAGCCCAATTGTGCCTGGCATTTACTTTCTGACACACTCTTTGCTAAGGATGGTCCCTTGTGACTTAATTAATGGATCCTCTGTGCAGGATTGTTAGAGGAAGCAACCCAAGGAAACCTGAGTCCCTTTGTGGAGTCACGAGCTCTGGTTGGCATGCTGTGACCTCTGGAAGAGCCTGGGCTTCTTGGCCATCTTCCTGACAGGTACTGGAGAAGTCTTCCTGGCCGACTCCATACTGCCATCCCAACTGCTTTTCTAGGATAAAATGAATGATGGCAAACCTCCTACAGGAGATCACTTGGGAGTTTTTATGCCCATTTATTATTTGATCCTCGAGGCAGGGCACTATTATCTCCTTGTTAGAGTAAAAGAAATGGAATCTCTGTTAGGTAGAGTAATTTAGCAAAAGCAACTATAACAAATAATCCTAAAATCCCAGTGGCTTAACATAACCAAAGTTTATTTCTCACATCACAGTCTGAAGTGGTTTGAGAGGCTTTCCCCCAGAGGGTGACTCAGAGGCATTCTATCCGTTAGATTTGAGTTTCATGGACCCCTACTTTTAAATAGAAATTGGGAAACATAGTCATTTTGTATACCAAGAAGAGAATAGTAAGCATCAGCCTGTACCCCAGCAGCTCATCAGTCAGGCAGGCATAGGTTAGCTGCACATGCCTTCTGGGTCTGGTCTCTAAACCCTTGTTTTAGTCAGCTTTTTCACTGGTGTGACCAAAAGACCTGACAAGAACAATATTAGAGTAAGAAAAGCATTTGGGAGCTCACAATTTCAGAGGTCTCAGTCCATAGAAGGCCAGCTCCATTCCTCAGTCTCAAGGTGAGGCAGAATAACATGGCAGAAGTGTGTGGTGGCTCAGGACGTGAACAGGATGCAGAAAGAGAGGGCGGGGCACTCCACATCACTCATCGAATGCAAAATATATATTCCAAAGGCACACCTGCTGTGACCTACCTCCTCCAGTCACGCTGCTATGGTTCGGATGTGAGGTGTCCCCCACAAGCTCATGGGTGAGACAATGCAAGAGGGCTTAGAGGACAAATGATTTCAGCTACGAGAACCTTAACCCAATCAGTGAATCAAACTCCTGACAGGATTAACTGAGCAGTAACTGAAGGCAGGTAGGGTATGGCTGGAGGAGGTGGGTCATTGGGGCCATGTCTTTGGGGTATGTTTTGTATCTGGCAGGTGGAGACTCTCTCTGCTTGCTGATCATCATGTGAGCTGCTTCCCTCCGTCACGCTCTTGGGTCATGATGTTCTGCCTGACCTCAAGTCCTGAGGAATGGAGCCAGCTGTCTAGAGACTAAGACCTCTGAAACTGTAAGAGCTCAAATGAACTCTTCCTCCTCTAAAATTGTTCTGGATGGATTTTTTAGTCATAGCAGCAAAAAAAAAAAAAAAAAAAGCTGATTAAAACACACACCCTATGTGCCTTCAGTTGGCACTCAGTTAATTTCCATCAGGGGACTAATTCATTGACTGGGTTAAGGCTCTCCTAAAGGAATCATTTCACCTCTGAATGTTTTTTCATTGTCTCACACATGGGCTTTTTGGGGACACTTCACATCCAAACCATAACAACCTTCTTCCACAATCTGTCAAACCCTCTCTTCCTGCTCAGGATCCATATACAGGTTTCTATAACACAGTATTATAAACTGGGTGACTTTAACAACACATATTCATGTCCCACAGTTCTGCAAACTGAGAATTCCAAAATTAAAGCTTTTTGTTTGCAAATGGCTACATTCTCCTTATATCCTCATGTGGGAGAGCAGAGAGTTAAGAGCAAGTTCTCATGTCTCTTCTTACAAGGGAATTATTCCCAATCACACTCATGAAGATTAGTCCCTCATGATCTAATCATCTCCCCCAAATTCTACCTGCTAATTCCATCATATTGGGGGTTAGGGTTTCAACACACAAATTTTGGGGGATAAAACTGTTCAGTCCATACTGTGAGCCAGATGGAGGGGCCCAGTCAAGGATTCTGCAGAGTCAACAGAGATATAGAATGGAAGCTGCCTGAATCCCTGAGTCACTCCGTGGAGTAGGGCCTCTTAACCCATTTCAGATTGCAATGGAGGAAGACACCTTTGCTGTGTTAAGCTGCTAGCATTTGGAGACTGTTTTCTCAATAGCCATAATAATTACAGCAATCACTTTTACATGGTTCCAGAACTCAAGCATTTCTCACCCCCCGTATCTGTTCCATCAGAATCACACTACATTGTAACTGGTCAGTCCTCTCACACCAGATCATAGTAAAGTTCCTGGTGGCAGAAACTGTCTGAGTCATCTCTGTGTCTCATGGCTCAGAGAGCTTTTAAAAAATACATAAACAAGCAATAATCTGTTTACTTAAAATATATATGCATGCTCAATAAAAGTATTTTTAAAGAAAAATTATAAAAATAAAGATGCCATCTCCTGAGAATTAAATGGGAAAGAAAGTATAAGGAAGTGTTTCACACTAAGAGAGCATGTATTGTATTTTCCCACATTAGCATTAATTGGTTGTTATTCGTTGCCTGAAAAGCCATGTTGAAAGGATTTTTGAGGTGTGGGATACGGGGGAGCAGTTTGTAGATTAGTAATGTCTGTAATAGGCCTGGGAGGAGAGGGGATAGCACATTCCCAGCTTTCTGAGAGCTAGTCCAAGAGAGAACATCAGTAAATGTTAGTTGAGTGAAGTGGAATTTAAACATAGTCATTGTGCCTCTCTCAATTTTTAAGCAAATAACTGAAGTAGAATATAAAGAAACTGAAATGGGATATGGGGAAATTAACATGGAAATCATATTGCAGGCACTTGACAAAACTAATTAAACTGGGAAATGCAGCTAGATTTTATTTATTTATTTATTTTTTGTGCATAAACATTCTTCTTCTCCTGCAACAAGGGGGTAACACCGACAAGTGTTCAAATTACACTTTTATGTGTGTGCTCTTCCAGGCATGTGTGGGGCTTTAGGAAGGTTCTGTTGTGTTGGTGGCAAGAGGCTCTGTAATTGCTCTGAGAATTTTTGGAATTTTTTCAGATACATATATTTTTTTTCCTGAAGGAAGGCAAAAGAGAGCAGTCCTTTCTGTAATAAAAGAATGCAGCTGCTTTCCAGTCAAGTGTATGGCCTCGAGCCTTGGTGTTTTTATCTCTAAGGTGGGAATAATCCTACTCTACCCAAGGATCAGATGAGGGCAAGGATGTAATGGTGCTTATGAGTAGTTCAGGACTGTTCTCACATTCCACATCACAGTTATTAGCAGAGCGTAGTACCTGGGCACGTGCCAGATTGCCTGGGCTTCACTCCCAGTGCCCCAGCATACTAGCCAGGTGAGCTGCAGCAGTCTGCTGTACCTCTCTGCCTGTTTCCTTACCTGAAAAACAGAGAAGATAATAAATAGCAGCCACCTCACAAGGGTGTGCTAGAAGTTAACAGAATCAACAAATATGTAACAGTGAACACACACAGGCCTGGCAGTAGGTACTGCTCAACAAATCCCAGTGATCATCATCATCATCATTATCAAATATAATAGGATGTTAGTTTAATTCACCAAACTGAGTTTCTTAGAAATGTCACGCACCATGCTGGGTGTTTTGGTGCTATCAAAGTACACTCTTAGGTGGCAGGTATTTTATACTTTAGTAGTGGGAAATAGAGAACAAGCTTACAAAAAACTATTACTTTAAAGAAATTGTCTTCACTTTTTCTGTGAAAGTGGAGCCTTTTCCCTAGAATGCTTAATATTATCAAGAGTTCTTAACAGGTACTATCTCACTTCATCCTCCTTCCAATGTTATATTCTATAAAAATCATTTATTATATAAACTAGGTAGCGTGAATCCCAATGACACATGATTCTCAGCAAGCTGTACCCTACACAATGCCTTTATTTCAGCATTCCCGGTGACAGTACATATCATACAGCAAAAAAAGCAGTTTGAACATTGTTCCTGTTTTGCTGGACATTCTGATGGGTCCACAGCCTATGGACTTGAGAATACCAAATGCAAATGGCTAGTGGGGCAGTAGTATTTACTGGAAAGAGCACTAATTTTAATATAACTAGGTTTGCTCCAATTTCCTAGGGATAGGATCTTGGTCTTGGCTGTTACATTCTTGAGATCTCTTCCCCAATCTATAAAGGAGGATGATGCTCTTGACCTTTCAGAGTTGCTCTGGGGTTGAAACAGGAGAATCTTTGTACATGTTTCTGGGCCTCACTGTGTGCACAGTTTCTGGAATACCTGTGAGAAAGAAATGTGTCATAGATATTACTTAAGTATTTCCCCTAATTGCCCTGCTGTGTGGTTGGTATCTGATGCTTAGCCTGATTAACACTTGTGGTACTGAGGCTTTCAGAGTGATGTAAGCCACCAAGCAAACCAACACAGCTACAGCAGGCCGTGGTGCTCCAAGTTAGTTGATGAGCAGAAGAACTGGGACTTGAACTTGAACTCAGGTCTTCTGATCTCCGTGTCATGTTAGACCTAGGTCATGTTAGACCTAGGTCAACTAATTCCTTCTCCAGAGACCTTCCCCAACTCCTGTTAGTTGCTCACATCTTCTCTTTTATCTAAGTTTTCATATTGCTTTATCTCTTTGACTTTTTAAAAAGAATTTTATTAGTGCATATTACTTACACAGAATAGTGGGTTTCATTGTATCTTATTCCTACACACATGTAGCATACTTTTATTATATCCACCCTCTTATGACTCTCTTTACCCTTTCCTCTACCTCACCCTGATCCTCATCTTCTTCTCGAACAGTCTCCCTCCAATTTTTGGTTCCACATTGCATTATAAACATTAATCAGGTATTTAAAGCATCCTAAGCATTTGTAATTTGGGGGTGGAAAGAATTCTGAATCAGGAGAGTGGCATTTCTGAAATCTCAGGGCTATTTTCTGGCTGTGTGGTCTTGGGCAAGTTATTCAAACTCTCTGAACTTCACATTTCTTGTTGACAAATGAAGTTAACCTCTTCCTCTCAGGGTGTAAGGGCTATTCAGAATTAATTCACAGTGTCTGACTCACAGTAGATACTCAAAACACAGTGATACTCTTTTTCTTCCTTCCTCCCCAGAAGCAGATGGTATGTAGGTATCACATGTCTAGGTCCCATGCACAATACTTGACATATATTATTAGATATAATTCATCCAATCACAAATTAGTAAGTGGATGGACAGATATATGAAAAAATAGAGTGTGGCCCCCAAAGCATAAAATCAACCTGAGCTTTTAGCTGTTTCATTTCCATGTGATTGGTATTTTTATGGAACTGTCCATTTTGCTATTTTTCCTATGGACTGAGAATGAGGAGAGTGAGCACCTCCCAAATCCTCCAGGTTTATTATCATTGCTTCCTTGTCTTCCTTCAGCTGTCTCTCTTTGAGTGACTCTCTGAAGAGACTACAGCATCCTATCTTGAGCGCATTGGCTGATATGCTCCTGGCAGGTTATCTGCTGGAAGGGTGACGCCAAACATGACTGACGTGACTTCCACCTCTGAGCCCGCCAAGGTTGCACGCCCTTGGGTGGCAAGCACGGAAGATACAGCTGACACGCTGAACCTCAACAAGTCCTGCTGCCTATGCGCTGAATTCAGTCTGCATCGGGGCTGTTAAAGTGGGAAAAGAAGATTAATAAAGTACATGTTGAAGCTTGAAAGAATAATTAGCGGGACGTTATATGTTTGGGCTGCAAAGCCATCTCTACATTTAGCATAAAGCAGAACCTTTCTTCTAATCCTTCTGAGGACGAGGGATTGGCTCAAACTGAATTGGTTTTCTTTGTGCATCTTGAGTTTTTCTTTTAATGTTATTATTTTTTAAAAAAAAAGTTATTATTTTCCAAATTTCAAGTAAGCTTTTAATCAACCTCTTTGTAGGATCTGCCTTGTTTCTGGATCTGCCAGTCACTTGATGAGCAGCCACTTGGGCCCCCCATAAAGGAAAGTGTGTGAATTGTGGGCTGCGGTGGGAGAGCTTAAATCACACATCTTTCGGGGGTGCATTCTGTCACTCTCAGAACTGCCGTGGTAACTGCTAACAGCCCACCTCGATGAGACGAAGAGTGAATTATTGGTGTACATAATAAACTAACATCTGTACTGTGCATCTCAGAATGAGTGTCAGGGAAGCTGGAAGACAAAGCAGAGTGGCATCATTAGGGCCAGATTTAAGGCTCCAATTTGTGTAGCATTTGCATAACAATGCACAAGAGCAGCTATTCACTGTTCCCTTTCAGAACTCACAGTTTCACCTTCACAGGAACATTCCTGAGGAAGGGGAGGTGAGAGCAGATGTTTGCAAGCTGGGAATCAGTCAGTCCCTCAGAGCATCCTTTCCAGAGGCCTAGAATTCACTGGGCAGGCAAGGAGTTTCCTGTCGCTTGGACCCTGGAACCTGGTTTGTACTGGCCTCTGCTCTTTTGTATACTTTTCATTCAACAAGTATTATTGAGCATCGGATGTCAAGAAAAGTCTTGGCGTCCAGAAATAAGAACCCACCAGCTGCCTGCACCACTTTTTTTTTTTTACCTTGGGCCCTGTGCTAGTATGAATCACCTGTTTGAGCCTGTCTCCTTTTCTCTGCAATGGGGATGTTAATAGGACTTGTCAGAGTGAGTTACTGGGGCTCACTATATGAAAGGCAAGATGCTAGACCTGTTTAAATTCTCCCCCAAATCCTCTGATTCTCTATTCTTCTTTAGTATCATATGAGGAAACTGAGGCTTACAGAAGTAACTTGGGGCTGGGGTTGTGGCTCAGTGGTAGAGCACCTGCCCAGCATATGTGAGGCATTGGGTTTGATCCTCAGCACGAGATAAAAATAAATAAATAAAATAAAGGTATTGTGTCCATCTACAGCTATAAAAAAGAGAGAGGAGTAACTTGCCAGTCACTCAACCTGTGAGTTACAAAGTCAGAATATTTTGGTGTCTTGTTAATTTGTGCACTATAACATCAAAAAGCTGCCTTTGGGGTTAAGGGAGGAAATAGATTGGAACTCGAACTCAGCACCAAAAACTCTAATGTGCTGGTCCTTTGCTCCCTGTTGCTCTTTTGCCACCCCTGAGTGACATGGGGGAAGTAGAGACAACTTGGTTTTGGCTTCTGACTGTCACATAGTTACTGTGTGTACTTGGGCAAGTCTCTAAACCTCTCTAGCCCTAGATTTCTCATGGATAGATGAGGAACCATCAATGTACCTACCTCAAAGAATTGTGAGAACTAAATGATACCATCATGAATGGGATCCAGATTTCTGAGCAAAATGTCTTGCCACAAATTATTTTCTAGACAATGCTAGCTGTCATCAGCATCATGATTATTAATTAGCCAATATTGCCAGAGTATAGATAAGCTCCTATCACCTGAAATACGAATAGGGGTCTTGCTTGTCTATGTCTTATTCAATATTCTCATCTCGTCACAGACCTTGAGCCATTGATTATGTTTGCTTTTTTTATTGAGGCCAGGCATACGGAGCCCCTCCTGGACTCAACCAGCAGTCCGGGCATCTGGACTGAGGCTCCCCATAGGATGTAGCATGTTTACAAAATCTTCTTCAAAGAAATCTCCTGAACACTGCAGTTGTAGCACAATTGCAGTGTCCTCTGGCCACATGCTTAGCTATCAGTGCTGCCAAGGGATGGACCTTGTGTGCTCTGAATGCCAACAATCCACTCAGTTCCCAGACACTGGTTCTCTGCTCTAGTCTCAAACTCTGGCCCAGGTATTCGGGTAGACTCATGTATTTCTGCCCAGCCTGTAATGCTCCCCTCACTCCAGCCTTTCCAAAGTTATATCACCCTTGACAGGTTAAAAGGACATGGACGCATGGGATCGTTTGGGGATGATAACATGTTTAAAAATGGAAATGGTTGAACACTGTATGATATGTGAAATACACAACAGTGAAATTGTAAACAGAAAAGTGAGACATGCATTTGATGACATTCAAGCTCACCCCAGTCCTATAAAAAAAAAAAATCAGTTTCTTCAGGTGGAAAACAGGTGATTTCTTGCAGCAAATGGCTTCCCAGTGACTGAGAAAGCTATGATGTAAGTTTTCCTGTAGGTGAAAGTGTAACTATGATAAGTTAAAAAAAATATTAAAAATTAGGGTAGGGTAGGGGGCAGGAGGCTAGCTTTAGGTTTGAAATGCATGTAGCATTTTTAAGAGAACTTTTCTGAACATCTGTCTGTGGCAGGAGCTGACCATCTTGGACCTCCTCAGCACAAATACTCTGTGAAATAAAAATGCAAAACAACACAGTTGAATATGCTTTGGATGTGAACTCTGCTCCAAACTCTATGGACACATTTTTTTTTTGTTGTTGTTGTTGTTCAGGATCATCTCATTCAAGTCTCACAGTAGCTCTGCCAGGGATATTCTACTGACTCATAGATAAAGAAACTGAGTCACAAGCTAAGTAACAACATCTGGCTAGTAGGGGCTCTTGGTATCTTCTAATTACATCTTCTCTCTTCACTCCCCCCAGTAACTCCTACCCCTCTTAATACGGCACCCTGTAGAGAAATCACTAGAAGCACATAGCAAGGGGCCCTGTTCCTTGCTGTGTTCCCACAGGCACACATCTTCTTTCTGCTGGCGGGTGGACTGAGGTGAGGGATTTCTGGGTAAGCCGGAAAGGACCTATGGCTCAATATCTCCACACGTGGCCTGTCTTGGGGTCAGAACTGCATTTGACTCCCAGCTCTGCCAACAACTAGCTTTGTGACCTTGGCTGAGACACTCAAGCTTAATCTCTGCAACTAGAAAACATATATGTATTTATAAAACATATGAACAACATACATGCAGTAATGCATATTGTTACTGACCTCTGGGTGTCTGGGAAGAATAAATGTAAGCCTGTGGGTGAGAGAGCCTCTCCGAAAACTTTGGGATCACTGCACTGGGAAGAGTCACTTCTGGTCACTTCTGCCTGTTTCCCCCAGTTCCTGGGTTCCTATTCCTTGGTGTAGGTACCCTGCCTTGGCATGAGTCTGTTTTCCCTCAGCATCAAAAGCAGAGTTCTGCATGGCCTGGCATGTGGTCTGGGATGGCTAACACATGCTAATTTATTTCCCCAGTATTCTCACCCCCACCTTTCATCCATGGCTAGGGGAGGCTATGGAAGGCTGAGGTTGGCCCAAACCTGAGATGGATTCTGGAGTTGGAACTGGGCAGAGCCAAAATGGACAGTGACTGGGAGAAGGGGCTGTGTCTGTTTCTGCTTTCTGTGTGTGTACTTCAAGGCCAACAGGTGCTGAGAGCAGTCATCTGACAGTGATGGCCAGCAACATTTCCCACGTGGCCACCCTGCCCAGGAAGCATTCACAGATGCCAGTCAAAAAGCAATGACCCAGTGGACTTTCAATCTCTGGAAGACACTGACATGGAGCCAAGGCGCGAAGGCAGATTGCATATTGAAGCCGACACACAAAGGGCAGAACAGCTCTGACCCACACGGGTGGGGTCGGATAGTGACTTGCATAACCCAGCTACTTGGGATATGAAATTGTCCTCATTTGGGTCATATTTTAGAGAAAAGTAAGAAATTGCATTTTTAAAGAAATCCTTGCATTGTTGGTTAAATGAGGAATTGTCTGGGAAAATGAAGTGTGTTCCTGAAACAATGCATGTTTTAAATAGCGTCAATGGGCTTTCCATAAAATTGAAGACCATCTATTTAAAAACTCATCAGGAAAGAAAAACCATCAGAAATAGGCTTCTTTAAGGTTTCTCTTGTCAGTGGAGCTGAGGGAGCATAATATCCTCAGTAAGACCCTTTATGAGTTTCTACTATGCTTTGGTCTCTCGGCCAGCTGTGGTCACTTGTGTGATTTCTTCAAATCCTTATAATTTCCCAGTGACAGAGGGACAATGACCCCTATTTCCTTAATCAGGATACTTGAGACCACAACTGGAGTGATTTTGTCATAAAGATGCAGTTAGTAAAACAAACAGAACTGTGATCATCTTTGTTAGTAATACCAGGTCATAACAATAACATGCTTTATGCTAGGCATTGGGGAGAACACATCCATATATGTTAATTAATCCTTACAACAGTAAATCTCTTTGTCAGAGAGGGTTGTCCCCATATTGCAGATAAGGACAAAGACTCAACAGATTAAAAACTTGCCCAAATTTAGAGGACTAGTAAGTTGTTGAGCTAGGATTCAGACCCAAACTTCTTGTTGTTCTCTTCTTGTTGTTTATTTGTTAAATATATAATCTCGAAAATGGATTTGGTATCCAGGCCCTGGTTTAGTTAAGATGCTTTGAGTTCTACAATATATACCTGGTTTCAGCTGATATTGTAGCTGCTGATCTTCATGCTTTAGGTACTAAATCTGATTTATAGATAAAGATTCAGAGGCTCAGAGAGGTGTCTTAACTGCCCAGCCTTGCAGATGAAGAGCCATATGCTAAAGCCTCTGATTTCATTCTGCAATCTAGTAGAACAGGCAGGGGGAAAAAAAAAAAAAAAAGGATTTGGACCTGAAGGATAAGTATGAAATGGCAGAATAGGCACAGAGAGAAATTAAGAAATATAGAATAATCCCAAAACCTACAGATAACAAAATATGCTAAACACCCCAAGTTTAAAAGATATCATAACACAGGGCCCTGTGGATCCATCAGCTAAGGAGGGAGTCACAGACCAGGCAAAAAGAGGGACCGGTCACAGACCAGTCAAAACCTTGGAACTTCCTGTTTCTCATGGTTTAAAGATCAGCATCTGTGAGTTAGTTTCCTATGGCTGCTCAAACAAATAACTATAAACTTCATGGCTTAAAGCAACAAGTTATTTACTCTCACAATTCTGGAGGCTTGAGATTTCAAATCAGGATCCCTGGTGGAAGGAAATCAAGCTGTGAGCAGGGCTGCTTCCTCTGAGGATCCAGGGAGAAGCTTTCCCTGCACCCTCCAGCTTCCTGATGCCAGCCTTCCTGGCTTGTGGTCAAATTGCTCCAAACTGCCTCCACCTTAGCATCTTCTTCTCCTGTTTGTCTGTGTCAACCTCCCTTTGTCTCTCTTTCATAAGGACACTGAGACTGCATGGAGGGCACACCTGGATAATCCAGAATAATTTCCCCATCTCAAGGTCCTTAACTTAATTGCATCTGTAATGATTCTTTTTTTTTTTTTTTTCTTCATAAGGTGACAATTACAGGTTCCAGAAATTAGGACCTGACATCTTTGGGGGGCCATTATTCTGCCTCCCACAGTCAGAAACTGGAACCATGGTATTTCTGAGCAGCAGAAATATTTCTTCACATTTGGGACTCTCTTCCCCCACAATAAAAAGTGGCAAGGTTCCCTTTCCAAAAGCATGCCTTCTCATGCATGCGGAGGTAGTAGAGGGTCGGTCCAGAAAAAGATCCCCTTTAATACAAGGTGATGTGCTGGTGAAGGCCTTATGGAGTCAAAGCCCAGAGGGTGGGGAGAGAGGAAGAGCAAGTGAGGGGCAAGAGAAAGGACTGGGAAATTGAGAGTGCAAGGAGACAAAAGGGAGATAAATTAAGAAAATGAAGGGAAAAAAAAGGGGGGGGGGGACAGAGGAAGAAATTAATAGAGCAAGCAAGAATGCTTTAGAAAAAAAAGTAAAACCAAAAAAAATTACAAGATCAGGGAGAAGAGGAAATAGGAGGGAGAACAAAGAGAGGAGGGGGAGGGGAAATGAGAGGAAAGCTAGGGGAGAGGAAGATTGACAGCAGACAGGGACAATGGGGAAGTGGGGACAGAAGGCAGTGAGGGGAGAAGAGAGGACCGAGGGGAAGAGTGACCCCTGAGGGTGCGAGGAGGGAAAGAGGCGGCAGATCGTCAGCTCACACTGTGGGACAGAGTAATAAAGGCATTTGGTGAGGTGACAAACGTCTATATGTTAATATGCCGAAATAAATATAGCAGCTGCAAGTTACAAATCACAATCATCGGCCGTTACAGTCTGGTAATTGTCCATACAGATATTTTTTTTCCTGGTTCCAGACCCTGGCTTATCAGAGGACAACATGCTTTTGAAATGCCACATTATTTTGTAAGTACATTTCACGTCCAAAAGTTGCACCAAGCGTGATATACTGAAGACGTATTTCGCTTCCATGCTGTGGAGCTCCCAGACTCCGGCACAATGATTTTTAAATGGCCATTTGGATCATCAGTGTTCTGCCATCCAAGGGCAGGACAGACCTTCCCATAGGCTGTCTCCAAATCCCTCATTTATCCCTCTCTCCTTCCTCTCTCCCTCCTTCCCTTTCTTCCTCTTCTTGATCATTTAAGTCTCTCTCTCTCTCTCTCTCTCTCTCTCTCTCTCTCTCTCTCTCTCTCTCTCTCTCAACTTCTTTTTCCCCTAATCTTACTGTTTCTGTGGCTCTCCCTGACCCCCACCCACCTTAAGGGGCTTTTCATAAGTCAACAGCGTGTAAACCTCAGCACCACTGACTCAGGGCTGGATAATTCTTTGTCCTGGAGGCTGTGCTGCCTATTGTAGGATTTTGGCAGCATCCCTGTCCTTGACCCACTGGATGCCAATAGCAAAGCCCCCTATCCCTTGTTGTGACAACCAAAAATATGTCCAGATAGTACCGAGTGTTCTCTGGAGGTCAAAATCATCCCTTCTGCAGTTAGATCTGAGCTCTAATTCTAGCTTGCCACTTCTTGACTGTGTAATCAGAGACAAATCCCCCTGATTTTCAGACCCATCAGACTCACCTGGAAGGATTTCACCTCCGGAGCTTTAAGTGCAACAGAGCTGTGAGGGGCCCTGAGAATATGCTGGGTCCTCTCGTGCTGTTGCTGCTGCTTTCTGGTCCAGAGCCTGCTTTGAGAACCAATGCCCTGCCCCTAACCTGGCTGATCTCTAGTCTCTTCTCCAAAATATAGGGTTTAAGCCAGGCATGGTGATGAATGCCTGTGATCTTGGCGGCTTGGGAGGCTGAGGCAGGAGGATTATGAGGTAAGGGAAAGGATGTGATGGTGTGTATGAGTGATTCAGGATCCTAGTTAGCAGGCATAGCACCTGGGCACATGCTTTGCTCCCAGTGCTGCTGGCCCACGAGCTATTGAGCCAGCCTTAGCAACTTGGTAAGACCTTGTGTCTAAATAAAACATAAAAAAGGGCTAGGGATGTGACTCAGTGACGCCTCTGGGTTTAATCCCTGCTACCAAAAAATATGTATATATAGGATTTATAAGACATTGCTAGCCAGCTTATCCTGAACATTAAGAGAAATAATGTAACTATGCTACTCAGGACAGGATCCTGGTCCCTGGTAGGTGATAAATAAATGGTAGCTCGTAAAGAAAGTCCTCTTAAAGGAAGGTTGGGTTTTGACAGGAACTGTGAGAATTAAAAATGGATATGGATATATTCACAGCAGCACACAAATGTTCCCATTTTTAAAGAAGAGGTTCAATGGCTTTTTAGCAACAAAGTATGTGTGCTTATTAATAAATCTGTCTCAGAGGGATCGGTCCCCTGCAGTAATGGAAGATAAATGATGAAAGCTAGCATCGTACCTGAGATCCTGGAAATCTAAAATTGATTACCCATGCACACACTTGTTAATAAGAGCAAGTGCAAACTCTGTTACTAATGTCCAGGAAGAAAGAGTATCTGCAGGTCTGGTTGCCTACAAATCCTCTAACATCCTTTTCTAGTTGAAAGGGTAAGTTAGCATTCACCACAGATCTACTACGAGCCAGGCAAATGTGGGATTATATACATTTGTACATTTATTCCACAAACTACTCTAGAAAGTCAGATCCCTATTTATGACATTAAAAAGCTGGGTTTTAGACAGGGGTTAAGTAATTGCCCTGTGACATCCAGCTAGTCAGCACAGTGCTGGGATTGCACCTTTGTTCCATGAGACCTGCTGCTCCAAGGTTCTGGCACAGTGCTGGTGGGTGCAGATAAACACCTTGTGTACAGAATTCCAGGAGCTCATTTAATTCTCCTTAGAATTTCAGTTCCCTTTTGGAGATCAATGGGTCTGTTTTTGACTTTGAAATCCTTGAGCCTAGTCAAGCATAATGAATTGCTTGTGATTGGCACTCCTTTCCTGGAGAGTGAAGGAATGAATGAAATACAGGACTGTCTCAGTTGATTTGTTAAGAAATGACACTGAAATGGCGTGAGGTTGCATGCCAGCAGTTCTGGGTCCTGGTCTCAGTTTACTAAAGATTTACTGTGTAACCTTGATGGAGAAGTCAGTTTCCTCCTACAATGGACTAAATTTTGAGGTGAGGGGCATACACATGTCAAAACCTTAACCATCAGAGTGACTTTATTTGGAGATAAAGTCTTTAGGAGGTAATTTAGATTAAATGAGCTCATTGTGGTGAAGGCCTTGTCCTATTCTATGGGACTGGTGGCTCCATGTAGAAAGGCCATGTGAGGACACAGAGAGAAAGTGGCCATCTGTAATGTGTGAAGACAGTCTTCACCAAAAACCAAATTAGCTGGCACCTCTGTCTGAAATTTTTTGCTTCAAACAATAAGTTCTATTGTTTAAACCACTCAGTGTATGATGTTTTGTTATGGCGGCTCAGGCAAACTGATACACCCCAGGTCCTACCTTGTTTTCCTATAAGAATGTAGATCAGATAACTTTTTCTAAAGGACTTTCTAGAGAATGCCAATTTTCAGCAAAAGGTTAATGGATCATTAAATAAGTAGGGTGAATCTTAAGTTCTCTCCCTTCCTGGAGAACTTCTAACTACTCACTTCTAACTATTCACGCTTTGTGAGCGTGTATAGTTAGAAGAGGGCCTGTAGCAGAGACAAAAACCCCAAACAAAGCAAAACAGAAACCTTTCTAACTCTGCATAATCCACAGTCCTCGCCCTTACTGGGTAGGTCATGTATTAGCCAGCTCCGTCTCTTTTTTTGTTGTTGTTTCTTTTTAACAGATGAGAAGATTGTGGGTTAGGCACACTGAAAAGTCCCAACTGGAACCTAACCAACAGGTGACAGAGAAAAGTTCAGGCTCCAATCTGCCTGTTCCAGTCTCTTCTCAGTTTAACATCTGGTTTAGAGCCTCCCAGTGAAATGCTTTTCCTGTGGAGGTTTGGGGCAAATGGGTAGAGAATTAATACTATTCCCTACCATTCAGCAATTAGTATATTCTAGGCCCTGTTATAAGTGATGTATTGTAGGAACTCATTTTAAATTCACAAAAACCCAGTGAGGAAGGCACGGTTACTATTTTAGTTTACAGCAGAGGAAACTGAAGCACTGGAGGGCTGAGTAACTTGTTCCAGGTCACACACAAGGCTAGGAAATGGCACAATCCTGGTGTGTACTCGGGTGTTCTTTAGAAGACGTAAGAGAGGGTTTTCTAAAGATATCTTGCTTCTCCTCCTGCACTGATCATATCTAACACAGTGATTTGTTCCTTGTGAGGTTGTGGAGGAGAGAGAGGGCACAATGACCTCTGTAGGTCCCCTACCTGCAATGGTGCCCATCACACAGATGCACTTGTAGTTGCTGAATGGAGTTTGAGACCAGTGAACTTCATCTCCTGGAAGCAATGGGTCCTTATTTGGGAACTGAGATTTGGAATCAGTCCTCTCACAGGCAGACCTTCTGCTGGAGCACAGGTCTTTCCTTGCCTCAGCCCCCAGGCTCATACTCCCCAACCTTTGGCCCCCAGCTCCTCCGCAGTATTTTTCTAAGCTGAGCTGCATTGGCTGGTCCCTGGATTGTCCTCTCTCAACCTGATATTCTCTCCAGTGTCACCAACAGCACCCCCAGCCCTACCGCCACCAAGAATGGCCTGGTTTTATAATGAATCTCCGAGGAAGAGAAAATACTAAGAACCCACACTTTAAGGAAGGGTCATAAAACATTTACATGTAAAGCCTGAGGGAGTTATTTGTCCCAGCGTGTGGTAAGACAGTAGTCCAGGGAGGCAGAGCTTTATCTGGAGTTTCTGCAGAGCTGGGAGGGGAATGAGGCTCCCTCTGTTCTCAGACTCAAGCTTTCCTACTCTTCTGTGTTATTTCTGTCACAGTTAGAGGTAAGATACTGTCAAGGTGACATGACATCTATGCAAACAGCTTAGGTAAACCAGAAAGAATCAATAGACTAGGAATGAAAGTCAGAATTTTGAGAAAAGATGAGGAATAGGGCAATAATGATAAGTTACCTAAATTTGAATTCCTCAGGAAATAGGGACTGGAATTTCTCTTGCTACTCTCATGAAATACACCTTATTTATAGGATTTAGCTTGAACTGTCATTGATCAGACATCTACTATGTGCCAGGTGGGGTAGGTACTAGGTCTTTAAAAATTCCAAATTCTCATTTAAATCATCACTACCATGCTGAATGGAAGACATCATAATTCTCTCTCTCTCTCTCTCTCTTTTTTTTTTTTTTTTTACAAAGGAACTAGAGTGCAAAGAAGCTCAATAACTTTGCCAAGGTCACACAATTTAGTAAGGTCTGATCTTAAATTCTGTCCAGACCCGGGGCTTATGTGAGGTCCATGGAGCTTCTGTACTTGTTTTTTTTTTTTTTTTTTTGAGGAACCTAAGATTCTCAAAGCAGTTTAAGGACCCCTGCTGGCCTCATTTCCAAGTCTTTAGACTTTCAGAGTTTTCAAGGTTACACTATCACTTCTTCATTCCTGTCCCCAGAGGGACTTGATCTTGATCCCTTCAAGTTAAGATTTGTTTGAATAATCCATTAACCGTTGAGAAAATTACCTTCTCATTATGAAGTATTCTGTGTCACTTTAATACTAATTACTCTAACTGTATTTATTGAGGATTAATGACTGAGCAATATTTTATTAATAACGAACTGGCATTTATTATTGCATAAATAATAAATAGACAGAGTGCCTCATTAAATATAAATACATTTTTTATTTGAGCACCTTCGTTAAAAGTGTTGCCAAAAATTTTTGCACTGATTAAAAATCTCATTAAAATGGTTGACTAGTCTTGCCTTAGTCTCCACTGCCTCGCCACCCCCCAAGAAAAAGAGTTCCTGATAATTTCTGCCCCATTAGAAAGACTTTGGGATTATTCATCTGCCTGTCAGAAGTCCCTTTAACAATGCATAGCTTCTGTGGATTTGGGTTGCCATGAAAACCTGAACTTTTTGCTCTTCTCTTTCTTGCTTACGTTTGCAAATATAACCCTCACCTAGTGATAGGAGGTTGCTGCACTTAAGTGCTTAAGAACCATATAAGTAGCTCATCTGAAATCGTGGACCTGGGGAAACAGGAAAGGACTGCTCTAGACATTCATTGATTGCTAAGGAAGCTGAGGCCCAGAGAGAAGCATCTTCAACCTCACACCATTACCAGCATAGCAAGGACAGGACTACCTAAAAAGTCCAAATATTATAAGTCTGCTTTACTTGTTAAGTTACATTCACATTTTTCTAATTGAATGTCCTTCCACAAGAATCCCATCACTCTTCAAATTTGTCCACAGCCCCACAAATCTCCCTATATGTGCTTACCTATTTTTTAAAAAAACTGGTTCTCTTGCTACCTTCATCATATCCACTACCTTCTTCTCAGTCCCTATTGGAAGCTTTCAAGTCTTGGAGCTCCCTAAAGGCACCCTCCTGATGCCAGCCCAATAGTGCCCATCAGGAGATGGCCAGGGTCCCTGCAGACTTGTTCATTCCCCATGCCCAAGGCTGCTGCTGGTCCTAGAGATGCTGGAGCACACCAGGGGTTTCTGAAGGAGTGACGCCTTGCTCCCTATCCCTGGAAGTGCCCCATGCATCCAGGTCCCAAAGCAGTTTCACCTCTGTTCCACATTGCATCTCAGTCTCTTGGGGGTGCAATGATGCATATTCTAATTTCCCTTCTCTACCCTCATGGGCACCAACCCAAACCAGAAGTTAAGAATGAATGAGGGAAAATGCCATCCTCTACCTTTTTTGTCCTCCTCTTCACCCCATGGTCTCTGGCTTCTGACTCCTTCTTCTTTCAAGGAAAAAAATAAAGGCCCTTCTCCAAGTCCTTCAGATAAATGGAGGACGGCAGGAACATCCACTTCTTCATATACACAAATGCTGCATCTCACCCTGCATCTGCAGGGGCATGTTGCTCCACCTACACTTGAGCCCCTTGCCCTGAGCCTTTTGCTGCCAGCCTTATTAGGCACAGGCTCTGCAACTTCACACCTGGAACTACAGCACATGTTCTACCATACAGGCTTGCACTTAGCACAGGGCCTGGCACACAGTAGCACTTCCAGAGATCCTGGTTAAACATGAATGAAAGAATAATTCAGTGCCTGTTTCCACTGGGTTGATTGTAGGGACCAATACAACAAAGTTTTCTTTGAAATACTGAATGGGCTAAGCCTTGCAATAAAGGTCTAGTCCAATTTCCAGCTTCAGCCTGCACAATGAGCTCTAAAACGTGACATTTGCATCTATTTCACTAAGACTCCTGCACTCCCTTCTCCCCCAAATCCTGTAACAATAGAAGTCCTCATTCCGCTTAAACTGTGTCATTTCTTTAGCGTTTTGAGGGTTAGAAATTAGGACAAGACTATCAGCCAAATGCAGCGGGTACCAGTGTACTGACTGGATATCTTATCAGATATTCAAGAATGCAGAAAGAAATGTCACGGGGAGCTTTCGACAAAAATATTTAATTAATAGCAACAGCTACAGAAATGAATAACAGCATCCAGGCAATTACAGTGTTCAATAAAGCAGCTCTCTGCGGATGGGGTGGCAGCAGATTACTGACTGATGGGCTGCATTTAAATATGTTATCTGCTCACTGGGAAGACCCTAGTGAGTCCCTCCTCTCCCGGACATGGCCAGCAGTGGTAGTATTACTGTATTTATTTTTTATTATTTTAATGGAGTAACAAATTGAATTATCTGGGAGAGTGGTCAGAGATTTCTAGCTCTCTCAGAAATACCCATCTGGTCCTTGACCCTGGTAAAGAATATTGGGGGCCACTTACTACAAAGCCCCCTATGTGTGAAAGTTTCAGGATAGGAATGCTCCTAAAAGTATTGAGAGTTGAAAAGTTTGGGCTAAGTTCCTGATCCTTGATGTATGACCTTAGATAAATTACTTTGCTTCTGTAAACTTATTTTTTTTTTCCATTACCTATGAGAAGGTGGACTGAGATCTGCTAGAGTGGGTTTGTGATGATAAAGGGAGTTAGCCCATGTAAAGCTCCCATCTTACGGTACCAATGTGACCTGTGGGGGTCCTTTCCTCCTAGTAACTGCATCAGAGCTGGGAAGGGGATTCATATTTCCCAACCACTGAGGGGCTCCTGATTGGGACAGGGAACCAGCTTGGCATAAGAGGAGTAAGGCCAATCCATCAGGGAGGGAACATAGCACCTAGAAATATGTTGAAGCACCACCCTAAGGATCCAAGGAGAGCCCAAAATTTCAGGTGAAATGCGGGTCATTCTACAATTATCAGGATATGTGAGCTACCAAGGACAGGAGACATATCTAAATCCATAGATCATATCTAAATCAGCATCCTGTGGACATCTCATTGTAGGGTGTTACTCTAAAGGAACTTGGAGCCATCCAAATCCTAGATGGTAGATTCCCAGGAGACTGTAGGTCTAGTCTTCTATCTGATTTAAAGGTAAAATGTCAACACTTGGGAAACAGGCATGTTTCTCCAGGTAGGGACATAGGCTCAGGAGTGTTCCAAAACAGTATTTGCACTAAAACATATTAGTTTTTGTCTGTGGCAGCTGCTTAGCTCTGAGTTCCTGTCAGTTCATCAACAAATATCTAATGAGAAAATTATTATCCTCCAAGTAAAGTACTGGTCCTAGAGAGAAAAGAGTGTATAAGCAGTGATCTGGAAGGAACAATGGGCATTAAATAAAAAATTGTACAGATCATTAAACATGTTACAAGGGCCATGAAGGAAAAGCAAAGCAAGCTGAAGAAGGCTTTGTCACAGGGCCTTTATCCAGATTGGTGACCTCCTTTGTCTTGAACAGATTTTATATGCAGTAAATGCTTGCAGAGTTCTCGTTGACCTAAATTAACTCAAAGTAAGCAATGAAGCTCCCCAGTTGTCTATAAGAGAGTAAGTAGTTTTCTCTTTCGGCACCCTCTTATGCACACAATCCTAAAAGTTACTTAGCTGATGACCCAAATCAGGTTCTAAACAGAGAGAAGTAGAAGGGCTGCAAGCAGCTAGAGGTCTATTTTCTAACAGGAGCAGGAAGCATGTGTCACTTGCCAAGTTGACAGTGAGAAAAGTAACAGTAAGTCTAACAAGCAGATGCAGACCCATGAGCAAAGCAAGTGGGATCAATATATGTCAAGTATATCTGCTGACCCTTATGGCCTTAAGTGCTTCTCTTACAATATAGCAGTTCATGCTCATGATGAAGTTCCACCAAGTTTTAGCTATTTAGGTTGCCTTAGAAAACTGTGGGAATGAACTCATTAAGTTTGGTTCTTCTCTAGACATCACTGCTTACTCTTCAAATGGTCTGTGTGAGACTCTCAAGCCACTCTAAACATCAGTTTCTTTGTTTGTAGAAATAGACTTTCCAACGATCTCCAGAGGGGTGGTGAGATATTGACTCAGAGGCATAGGAGAGAAGGCTTTGCAAGAAAACTTGCTACCTCTCTTCATTCCAGAACATTCCTCTAATCTTCAAACTTGGACTTTCAGCTGCCTTCTGCCTATTTGTGCATGGATGTCTACCAAGCTTTTCATATTAGCACATTCAAGACTTATATTTCTGAGTTCCCACGCACAGGGAGTTTTTAGCCAGATTTCCTTGCTAAAATCTGCCTTAATTACTTAGGGATTCTTTCTTATCCTTCATCTCTTATATCCAACCCACCAGCTAGATCAAACCACTGTCTTGAATCTCTTTCATTTTTTTCTATTCCCTTTGCTTTCTCCTTAATTCCAACCAGATCAACCCCTCTCCTGGGCCACTGTCATTAAGTCCTCAGTGGCCTCTATTTCCACACTCATATCCCCATCTACTCCCTTTACAACCACCATGATGGTCTTCTAAAGACACAAACCTGTGTACATCATTCTCTCTCAAAAGCTTCCAATGACTTCCTACTACATTAAAAACAAACAAACAAACAAAACAACAACAACAACAAAAAAAAAACAAAACAAAACTCCTTCCCAAGGCTCATGAGGTCCTGTGATGAAAAAGTCTACCAAATATAAACTGTTTGGGTTGGTTTGAAAATATATGGGAACAAACTCACTAAGTTTGGTTTTGCTGTCTTCTGACAACATGGGTTAAGTTTGCCTGTCCTTGGATTATTATTGTTGAGGTCTCCCCTTCCTCTCTGTACTTACTTGGCTCCAGACACACTGCCTCCCTCCTGAACCTATCCTCAACCTGAAAGCCGTGATTGTCCTCCTTGTGAGAGAAACAATTCTGGGGCAAAACATTGAAAACTAGATGCTGGTTCTCAGTACCCCCTCTTATAGTAAGAGAGAGCTGGCTAACACAGCTGTACTTTTATAATCAGAATTAATAATAATAAAAAAGCTATTCCCACTGTGTCAAAGGAACAACAATCTGGTGCAGATTTGCCTGACTGCTTGTTGTCCTTGCTCTGGGTTGTGTCCCTGCACCTCTTCATGTGCAGGTGATCCTGCCTGTGATACCTGGCTTTCGCAACTCTCGAACATCCAAGTCTCCCTTTAGCCATCAGCTCTTCCAGCGAGTGTGGGCTGGCTTGCTGGGCCTGGCCAAGGCCTTTGCTTTGGTCCTCCCTCCTGTGGGTCTGGTGATTCTGCTTTCATAGTACGGTTCACTAAGGACAGGTGTCCCTCTCCTTACTGAGTCCTCGTCCACCAGGAATTTCTCAGGGGCAGAAGGAACCCCAAGCACAATGCCTGGCTAGGGGTGTATCTCAACCAATGCGTGTTTAATGTAACTAATTGAATTAAAAGAAAAATAGCAATTGTATCTGTGAGAAGTTGGCTTAAATCTTAGGTTGCTAGGAAAGATACTAATTGTCAATATTTTAGAGAATTATTCAACACTAATTAGAGATTGTTTTCGTCAGCTTTTTCGTCTCTGTGACTAAATGATCCGACAAGAACAATGTAGAGGAGGGAAAGTTTATTTTGGCTCTCAGTTTCAGAGGTTCAGTCCGTGGTTGGCTGACTCCATAGTTCTGAGCCTGAGTTGAGGCAGAACTTCATGGCAGAATGGTGTGGCGGAAGAAGGTAGCTCAGGATGTGGCAGCCAAGAAGTGGAGAGACTCCACTTACCAGGGACAAAATATAAACCCCAAAGTCATGCCCCTAGTGACCTACTTCCTCTAGCTTCCATCCTACCTGCTTACAGTTACCACTTAGTTAATTCATGCCAGTGGATTAATCCACCATTTAGATTATATCTCTCATAGTCTAATCATTTCTCCTGTGAAAATTTTTCATTGTCTCACCTATGAGCTTTTGGGAAACACCTCATATCTAAACTAAAACAGAGATCATATAAAGTTGCATTCATAGCTTTTGCCTCTCTTGCTTTCCTCCTGGTCATCACATCTAAAAATGAACTAATCAATCCCACAAAAACTGTTATTTGATGCTGTATGTGCCAAACATTGTGCTGTGCATTAGGAAAGCGAGTACAGAGCGAGGGAAAAATAACAAAACCTCCTCTTGCAGAGTTGGCATGAGACTTGACTAAGTTCCATCTACAGGATAGGGGTTGGCGACGTAAATATCCTGCTAATGCTATATCTCTGGCCTTCCTTTCACCCCGACAGCAAGGGTGCCCTGGAAGAGTGCTTTGGTGTCCAGAGAATATGGAGTAAGCACCGAGTGCCCTATCTGAGTGCCCTATCCCCTGATGTGTGCCCCGTGTTGAAGAGTTGACCTTCCTACTTACCTCTCTGGCATTCCTTCTAGGATTGTCTTGTCCAGGTTCCTTCTCCTGGGCTTGATTATATGGCACTTCCATGATGCTGCCACCTTATTCTTGTGTTGTCTGCTGTCTCCCCTCCTGCCACTTCTCCCCACGATCTGGAACTCTGAGGAAAAAGAAGCAAGTCTTGAGGGCTGAGCGTGGGTATCACATGCAGAAAGACCTGTGTCAGGACCTTTCCACACTCTTTAAGTCCAAGATGCCCTTCAGAGTGGGCTCACCTCGTGGAGCTCAGTTCCTCCTGTATCCACGAACCTCACGGTGTCTTCCTCAGGCCTGGAGGTGAAAACAGTGCGTGTGCACAAGACACTTAGAGTTGAACTGGGTCTGGACCTAACAAATGAGTGTTGCTACGTTTGGGAAGAAATTAAACAAAGCTGGGCTTTGGCGGTGAAGAACATTAGAATTTGGAGCACAGCAGAAGGGGACTGAATCTTATTCTGCCACTCACCCGCTGTGGGATCTTGATAAGTAACTTATCCTCTGTTACGTCTACCTCATAGGGTCCTGCTAAAGATAAATGAGATGACATACGTATGCAGACAGAGTTTAATAAGTGCTGTTATTATTGCTCCAGCATTGTCATCATTATTTTGGGCTCAGGTGATGAAGCCCCCATTTACCATCCTTCTTAGACACCAGCTCCTCTGCCATCTGACCAGCTCAACACTCCTGGCCTTGGCCTCCTCCCTTCTGAATCGCCATCAAAGAGTTCCCAGGGTGCCTTGGAGACTGCCATGGCTGAGTTATGACAGAGATGACAACAACAAATACAGGTTCTGACACATCATGGAGAAATGGTGCAGGGTTTGTCGCATCCCCACCAATACTTTGAATTTTGAGGGGGAAGAAAGCAGAGAAGGAGGGTGTAAAAGATAATGCAAAGTCTCAGAAATTAATGAGGTAATGGGTGAGCATATTTCCATCTAAATGAGCCAGGGTCATGTTCCTGGGGAGGAACAACAAAGAGGAATAGCCAATTGAACAAGCTCAAAGTGGAAATCAAGCAAACAGGCTGAATAAATCAATGTCCAGTTGTGTCTTATTTGTGGCAATTACTTCTCAGAGCTTTCAGTCCCTGGCGCCCTGTGTTTGGGCTATGGATGCTCATTTAGCAGCCCCCAGTTTGACATCTTAATGTTTGCTTTCTCACGTTAAAAAATGGATATCTGCTGCGAAATTCATATATGTCATTAGTGCTTCTACCAAATCCTTTCTGTTCAAAAAAGTGAAGTCAGGAGAAATTCAGAAATTAGAACATCCTGCTAGGGTGGAAGGACAACCATTCCACAAGCCACCATGGTTGGCTTGAAGTCCTGGCTTTGTCCTGTGCCTGCTGTGTGACCAAATGCAGGGTGCTCCACCTGTCTGAGTCAAAAGACAAATGGGCTCAATCATGGCTGCTCATTTGATCTTTGTGCTATTTGCGTTTCATGTTTGTTAGGAAGCGTGTTTAGTGTTTCCGGTTGATCATTCAAGGGAGGTAGGACTGTACATCCTTGCTCTCTAGAGAACCCCAGGGGCCAGGGGATTCTAGCAAGAGGCAAGGATATGATGGTAACCACCTGTCGGGCTCATTTCCAAGACCTGTACTCACACAATCCTCGTGTCTACCCTGTGGGGGACCAGCAGCTGTATCTGGAGAAACTGAGACACAGGGCATTGAAGTGACTTGCTCAGCTCTCATGGATACCAAGTGACAGAGCTAAGATTTGGATCCAGAGCTACCTGACTCCAAAGTCAGTGTTTTCCTCACTGAGTAGAGGCCTGGGAATTTTGGAGGACCTCTTAGGATGCTTCTCTGGAGGAAGAGACCAGGCTCTTGAGAGTGATGGAGAACAAAGGGCCCTAAACTGAAGCTGTTAAGGTCTGACATAGTTTCTAGGCATGCTTTGCTGCTCAGCTGCCCTTAGCAGAAGACAGGATTAGGAATGACTGGCGAGTCTCAAATGGCATTATTTCTATTTAACTTTGTGAGGAGGTTTGAGGATACTTTGACTGTTAGTTGAAATCTAAGGAATACTGGATTCCAGAAGTCTCTAAATTTATCTCTTTAAATTTCCAACTTCTCCCCCTGCTTCTGGCCCTCAGTTTCCTCCTAGGAATTCTGGGGAGCCTAACACCCCCATCAGCACTGTGCTGTGCTTGAATTAAAATCACAGGAGGCAATGGACTGGGGGATTCCACTTCATGAAAGATGGAGGAGGAACACGTGGAGAAAATGAATCGGAGTCAGGACCCTGCCCCCCAGATCAGTGTGAGGAAGATTCTTCCAAGGGGGGAACTCAAGATTCTTCAACACCCACTGTGGGCCAGGAATTTTGCACAGACCTCTACCTGTAAATCTTCAAGTCCCCCATCAAAGTTTCACTCTTCCCATTTTATAGATGAGGGAAGGCAGCTTGCAGAGGTGGAGTGATTACTTAGGGGGACATAGCCACTGAGGGGGAAGAGAGAATCCAGATTTGTGTGACCATAAATGACCTTCATATTCCATCTCTGCACCCTGCCTCTCATTGGGTCACCTCAGGGCTCCTTTTTCCTTGGCAAGTTCAGTCTTGATGGGGCCATTTGGGGTTTTCTTACCATCTTGCCCGCAAAGCTGAAATGGACCCATCGCCTCAGGCAGGTGGTCGGGACCCCTTGCAGGTTAAATCCCCAGTTTTAACCCAGATGAGTCTGTTCTGGGCAGGACTGTGCCTCTCGGCACTCACCTGGCTTCCAGCTCAGTGGGACAACCAGATTGTCAGTTTTCTCTCATATTAGCTGCTTAATTGCATGCCGGGAAGGAGAGGACAAGTGCGCCCTACCCACCAGATGCTCCAGGCGTGTCGTCGCATCCCAAGTACACTCATCATCTTCACCGCTATTTTTTTTTTCTTCCCCATTAGTAACCTCAGTGTTTTTCGAATAGAAATCACTCTGGCTTTGGAGGGGACACTTCACAGCACTTTCCATTCCCTCCCCCAGCTCCTTCACCAGCAAATTAAAACTTCTCTCTGAGCACCAGCAGAGGCATCTTATATAAATGGTAATTAGTGCAGCCTCACTGAAGACTTGGTGGGAAAGAAGGCATCTCTCTTTCTGAGCTGAGCACCTTTTAGCATTTGTTTGGGCTTCTCTTGAGGTGCTTATTGCACTCTGCTATGTATGATTTATTCATTTAGAGACGTTTTCTGCCACCGGTGGACAAGAGTAGCATGTCTTGGCTTGAACACACCCCAGTTGAATCCTGGGTTTCTCAGTTCTGCTGCTGATCATTTGTCCTTGGACAATAGACTTGACCTTTCTGAGCTCCAGCTTCCTCCTCTCTGTAATTCAGGAACCAATATCACCTTCATAACATTGTGGTGGTGGAGTGAGCCCATGCCAGGGACATACATCATGCAAAAGGGGAAAACAACAAAACCCACATAACTGCGAGTAACCATTATAGAAAATAGAACCCAGATGTGTCTCTGTGGCTGGGCAGTATCGTCTGCTGGAAAAGCTGTGCAGGGAACTGGAGTT
The DNA here is from genome assembly GCF_045843805.1 of Urocitellus parryii. Classification (NCBI taxonomy): domain Eukaryota; kingdom Metazoa; phylum Chordata; class Mammalia; order Rodentia; family Sciuridae; genus Urocitellus; species Urocitellus parryii. The sequence continues at coordinate 40,574,060 of NC_135541.1, read as the reverse complement.
GCCATTTTCTGAAGAGTAGCCTATAAAAGAAATTGCCTTGTTCTGATTGGTTTTGGTGACAGAAACATGATGGATAGACAGAAGTTCCAGAAAAGCAGTCTTTAGTTCTGTTTGCAAAATATTTTTATAGCTCTCGGAGCTTTCCAACAAAGTCGGTATGCAACAATAGTGCAAGAGGCCCTGGGATCAGAAAACCTGATATAGACTAGCCCTATTCCGAGATAAGGATGCAAAGGTCAAGCCAAGTGACCTTGAACAATTATTTAAACTCTCTGACCTTTGCATCCTTATCTCTGATTTAGGGGTAATAATAGAAACAATCTCATGGATTTTGGGGTGATAACAAAATGAAATAATGCATGTAAAGCCAATTCCAGCGTGTAGCACCTCTTCAATAAATGATAGTTCATTACAAGTTGAATAATTATGGTGGCTAAAGTCCTTCAGAGGTGGAAGGCTCCCTGTGGAGAGCCATGGAAAGGCATGGCTTTGGAGTCTGCTTTAGGAAATGATTTTAGAGGACAGAACTCTGACAAGGTCAGAAAGCGGGAGATGGCCAGGTCCCAAAGAGGGAGACCTCCCATCCCGTCACAGATGAAGGACTTTCAGGACTTTTCAGGATCATAGCGTCTTGTCTCTGTGGACCCCATTTTACACTAGAGAGAGTGAAGCAGCTGAGAACTGTCAGGGAGACCGGAGGGAAGGCCAGGCGTGAGAAAGTCTTGGGAATTCTTTCGCTTCCTCCTTCAAGTAGCACACAGGCTATCAGGGGAGCTGAGTGACAATCACAGGACGGCCTGTCACGTCTTTGTTCGGTGCAGTGGGTGCTGAATGCCTGGGAATATCTAGGATCCACAATCCTACCTAGAATGCTTATTAGGCTAAAACCTGCTGATGAATGAGAAGGTCCAGGTAGAGCGCTGGTACATGGTTTGATCATTTATGTGGTTAATGCCTGTTCTGAGTAGGCCATGTCCCTAGATCCTTAGGTCATGGACACATTTGAGATTTTATGCTTGCACAGTGCATGAAGAACACTGGCCTCACATCCTTTCATGTTTTCCCTCATTTGCTCAGTAAACAACTGTTTATCCTTCTTGTAAAAGCCCAACTCAGGTCTTATCACACTAATACTAACAGCCTTTTTGTTTCTTCTTCTTCTTTGAGGGTCTACTATGGATTAAGAACCACACTAGAAACTTTATATTTTTTTTTCTTATTGAATTCTCATACAGGCCATTCATTTACTTATGACTTTTAAATTAAGTTCTATTTAATACACTTTTTAAACATACATTCTGTTCCAGGCACAGTAGTAGATGCTAAGCTGTAGAGATAGATATTACGCATTTCCTGTCATCTTATAAAGGGATTCAGCTAGTACACACAAAATTATTTTTCACATTACAGGTGCAAAAACAAAAGATTAGAAAGGTAGTATTAAGATAGTAAAGCAGGATTTCTTTTTCTTTTTTTCTAATTTCCACTGTGCTTCTTTTAACCCTGCCCTGAAAGATGTAGTTTCCAAAGCCCCTTTATTGAATTATATGCTTTCCAAGTTGGACAATTGCATTTGGGAAGAAAAGAAAAGCAGGAGGGAGAAGGTGAAGAGGGAGCAGAGAAATGTGATTTAACTGACTTGCAGACCCTTTTAAGCAACTGACCTTCAAGCTTTCACAGAACCTGTTGAGCTAATAGCATGTTGGATACCCAAATTATTCACGTGTAGTGGGGAAATACGTTTCTCAAATGCAAAGTAAAAGCAACGTGCCTCCAAACTCTAGATCTCATTAAACGAGCTAATTCACCTACTGCTTAATTTGCTGGAAGCCCTATGAGTAATTAGGCTGCTGACATCTTCCAAAATTATATTCTTAATTGTTGCATTCTTTTGCATCACAATGAAGCTGGACACCCTTCCTCCCAGAGTGCCTTCCTCCTCTCCCTGCCAGAGCTCTACAGTGAGGAGTGAGCTTTGCATTTAGTACACTTACCATCCCATCGTAATTAGGGGGAAATATTAATTAGAAACACAAGACTACCCTGGAGATCCAGCAGAATATTTGAAGCACTGGGCTTGATTGTTTACCTATTTTTCTTTTTGAAAGCTAGTCCTGAGCCCTGAAATCTAGCAGCTGATAGTTACCAGGGCGAGCTCCTGTTTCTTGATATTGTTTGCAACAATTTATAAGTGCTTACTGGAGCAGTGCTGCCTGGCTTTGGCTTATAACCCACAACACAATATTTCACTCTTGAAATGTTGCATCCATTTGTCATACTAAATGTGTGTGTGTGTGTGTGTGTGTGTGTGTGTGTGTGTGTGTTTATATGCTGGAAGAAAGCAGCATCTTTCTTACACAAATAATACTTTCTGGGCACTAAACTGCTTTCTGGAGAACCACTGCACACATTCTGGGCTTGCTGTAGATAGACTCTCTAATTGCTTTGGACTGGCTTTATTATTTGACTGAGGATTGCTTTGAGGTGATTATGAAAATATAAGGCGGTTTCTGCAAGGAGAATTCAGAACAAAAATATTTAGGAGTCATTCTATTTTCAAGTCTCTGTGTGAATGAGTCTCCCTCCAGTTGCTGAAGTGAGATGGTGACAGATCCTTCCATGGGAACAGTGGGGCTGGGATCCTTACTCTGTGACTCTTATTTTGATATGACTGAAACAACTGGCCTTGGTCTTTCATTGCTTGGGAACCTCAGTTTGCTTCCTGGCTGCTGGAGCACTGTTTAGCATTCATGATGTACTTTAGCAGGCAGTTCTGTGCCCAGGCTGTGGTCTTCTTCTCTCTGCCCAGTGAGCTCATTGGCCACCCGGGATTCCCAACTCTCAGTGCCCAGAATAAGTTGGCCAGATTTCATCCCCTGAATCTTTTCGTGTGGTTTATAATAAGGACATTGCCTCTATTTTGAACCAGAAGAGATTCTTTCTGGTCTTACTGCACCGCAGCTTTCTGTGTGGGCATAAATACATCACTACAGCCTGCCAGACCTCTGCTTTATTAAATATGTTAAAGGCCAAGGCTCCTTTGTGCTCCAGATTTTCATGAATGTGTGCATCTTGGTTGTCAGAAATCTGATTTGAGAGATTAAGCGTGTTGAAGGCTAATCTCTCTGTGTTTGACTACCTGAGGAAGAAAGACCAATGACCTTGAGTAATAGGAATGGGTGGGAGGCTGCAGGGTGACTGGGAGAGAATTTGGATTCCAAGCTCTGGCTGCAAACCAGCTCCACCATGTAATAGCTCCATGGCTCAAGCCCCTCAGCCTCCCAGAACCGCCATTTTGTTTTTGGCCAAGTGAAACCATAATACTTAGCTCAAGCTCAGCCATGAACATTAAATGAGAAAATGCTGGGAAAGTATAGAACACAGTGCCAGGCACACACATCTCAGATGAAAGGGAATTTCCATCCCCTCTCTTGATCTTCTCCATCCTCTATGAGGGCCAAAATTGAAGTCAGTGACCAATAGCAAAAGGCAAAGAGTGGAAGGGAGGTGAGAAGACATAAGACTTCATTGTGATAGATGCTGTTGCTCTTTTGAGGGTACCTGCCTTCCAAAAGAAGGTCCAGATCCTCTTCATCATCTGTAGAAGGATTTCGTAAGGATACAAAGGCCATAGCAGGAACATTGACATTAGCTCCTGCATATTGAGCCAGACATTGACTAGCTACATGATAAACAGGGACTATCTCTAATCCTGACACCAGCTTGGTGTTGTACTTGGTAAAGAAGCAGACCCAACTCAGATGCCTAAGAAGGAATAGAACTGAGATTGGGATTGCTTTCTTTAAGGCTGCCTGGGTGGTAACCCCAGTCCTGCTCCATCTCTTTCAAATACCTGCTATGAAAGCACAGTAGTCAATCATGTGAGTCACACAGTTGAATCCTCTGCCTTACATGGATACTTTACCTAAAATGGGTTTCGGGCTAGACGGCAGTTCATATCTGCATTCCCCAAATTTGTTGCAAAGAAGAGGAGCAAAAATAAAACCAGATGCTATCTCAGTGGGTAGACAGAGACCATTGAAAAGGAAGACAGTATAAGTGATACTCCTCACATCAGGTCTGGAATTCAATCTCTAGGTGGTCCATTGAAATGCGGTAAGGGATGGTCCAGGCCTTGGCTTCAAATTCTGCCTTGAAAGCCCTAAATCATAAACCCATTTAGTGGTCCTGGGACTCTGCAGGGATGGAATAGTTTGGGTGCACAGAATACTGGATAAGTATCCTCTTAGTGAATACTGGATAAGTAAGTAGAAAAGAGTTAAAAGTTAAATCTAGCTTCAGTAGACCAGCAGGATAAAACCACTCCTCACCCAAGAAAAAAGCCTTCATTATTACCTGCTGATGCTTTCAGATGGGAGGAACACAGTCCCACTGAACAGGCCTCAGGGGTGAGAAGTGAAGGTTGACTTTCTACCATAGAAGGAAGAGAACATCCCACAATTAATTCTGGGACTGGGTTTTGACTTCAAAGCAAGTGTTATAATCCTTCCAGAAGCACCCTGAAGGACTTTCAAGGGAAGATAGCAGAACTTAGACTCGCTTCTATATTCAGAGCTAACAAATCCACAGTGACCCACATGAAGTCAGTCACTTCTCCCCGTGACCAGTGTGCCTATCACCAAAGCCTGTTGCTAGTTGTTCCTCATGCATTATGTGGTTAGCTGTTATGTAGCAGCTAGAGAGAAAAGTGGATCTTATGGAGCCGCTTATTTTCTTACTCAACAGCCTGGACATTTTAGAATACAGCAGAAAAATAAGCAAAGTTAGGAAAGGAAATTAACATTTATTGAACAGTATCCTATTCTAGGCACCATCTTTGTCATCTTCAGTAAAATACCAATACAAGCCTCACCACACACCATGACATGGCTTGTCCTTATTTATAAAGGGGGTAATTCCACCTGTTTAACCAATAAGGCTCATTAGTTTGGCAGAGAAACTAAGGAAAATTATGATGTGACTTCACCACGTCATTCAGGGTATCAGAGATATTGTTTGGGTGAAAGTAGGCAAACAAAACAAAACAACTACAACAACAAAACCCAAAATTACAATGCCCTCCACACATGTGCATAGACTCACCACTGAGATAGAACTATGGTTAACATAAGGACATCTTCTCCCAACATTTGTCTGGTTTTTAATTTCATTGTATTATCACTGTACATACAATTTAGAATCCTAACTTTTACTGATCATTTATTCATTTTCTATATTATTAATTCAAACTCTGTAAATATAAGGCTTAATAGCTACATAATATTCTAACCAGTGGCTGTCTCTTCTAACTTTTCTCTTCCACTTCTTCTTCCTGGCTTGTTTATTGAGAGCTTTCAACATGTTCAACTTTGAGTTAAATTAGTTCCCTGTAAACTTTCATTCAATCCGCATGGTAACCCTATGAAGTAGGTTTTATTATCCCTTTATAGAGATGAGTATATAGATGAGGAAACTAATGCATGCAAAGGTTAAATAATAAGCCAAGATAAAACAACCATAATGAAGTGGGACTGGGACTTTATTCTCTGTCTCTAGAACTGAAGTTCTCCCCTGCTCCCATTTTCCCTTCTTATTAGGCATTTAGGTTGATCCCATGTCTTTCCTGTCATGTTATCCTTGTGTGCATCTCTGCATGGGTATTTATAAATATTTACATGTGTGTGTATCTGTGTAGCTGCTTTTGATTCATTTCTTAAAACGTATTTACAGGAAAAGAAGAATAGCTAAGTAAAAAAATATGAGTATTTTTCAGATGAATACACACTGCCAAATTGGTTTCCAAAAGTTTCATCCGTATCCATTTTCACCAGTAATGGATGAAAGTGCCCATGTCATCATAAACCTGTCAGAAGTGGAAAGGAAAGCCAAAGAAGAAGCAAATGACCCTGCATGACTTATGGTTTCAGATGCACACAGGATCTGAGATTTGGGAGCTCCTGGTTATTATGGGTGTGGGATGGCATTGGGAGAGTGGAGAAGCGGTATTGGGTAGAGGAGAGAAAGTGTGAGGGGAATCATTTAGACTTCGAAGATTTGAGCTGTGATCCATCCTGCCATTTACTAAATGTTGGTGCAGAGACATCAGTCCCCTTGTTTGTTTTTTATTTATTTTAATTGGGGATGGGGCAGAGTGGAGATTGGGATGCAGGGTTTTGAAAAGGTGAGGGTGCATCAGCTGGGTCTTGGATACTAGGGCAGGATTTTGATTGGTGAGGAGGCAACAAGAACATTCCATGCCGAGGTGACTCCTGAACCAGAGCTCAGAGGCATGACTTGTTTTGCAGACAATGGGGACAATGAATACCGACAGCAACAGACAGTGTATGGTAGTGGCTGCAGTTAGGGCTAGTGTGGCAAGCTTGGGCAGGGCCTCAAATATCCTTAGTATCATTCCAAAAAGTTTGAGCTTGATTAATGAATCAATGGATTCAATCAAAAGTTCTATTTATTCAATATCTGAGTAAATAGAAATCTAGAGACCAAGATGGGACAGAGAAGGACTAGTCAGATGAGGGCAAAATCATACCATGTGTATCTGTGTTCATATGTACACATGTGCATATGTAAAATCTAGTGAAGATATGAACAAGTCCTGACTTTTAGTTCAGAACAGAAGAGAATGATAGCTATAATAGAGGTTCATGAATTTTAGGGGGAAGCCAAGAGGAGGAATAAAACAATTTCTACCTACCTTAGGGGTTAAGGGGAAGAGTTAGAAGCGCTAAAACATATTGGGTGGAATACATAACCAACCTGCAGGGAAGGTGATCTTGTCTCCATTTTACATCTGAGTAAAAGGAGACTTAGGTCAATCAAGGTATTCAACACTATGCAGTAAAAATGCCACAATTCAAAACCAAGTGTGCCAGACCCCATGTGTGCCACTCCACTCCAGTGCTGATCTTTCACCTGAGACTTGAAAAGATGCAGATTTTCTACAGATGGACAATTATGGATGGAGGCCGTTGCACTAGGGGAAAACAGTATGAGCAAAGGTGCTGGGCTGCTGAGAATCTTTAGTCCCTTTAAGAATGTACCAACTTGCTTTCAGAGAGATGCGTATGTACAATGGAGTCAATAATCTGTTGTTAATCGAGTGTTTACTATGTGCCATGTCCTACTGTTAGCACTTGGACGGGTATTGAATCTTTCACTCTTGCTATACCTACTGTTTCACTCACTATACATGAGCCAGCTGAAGATAGAGCGTACTAATAAGTGGCAGAGACAACATTTTCATCTAGGATATCCTGGTCCCAGAGCTCTTAACAACTTGCAGTGTGGCCTCTTGTCTACAGCATAGAGGCTAGGATCCATTCTTCCCTGGCTCTGAGGTACAGGAAACAAATGATGTGAGTGTGAGGTATATTTCTGGCAAGAGGACATGAATGTCTTTGATGAAGACAGAACCATTTCTGGAACCTTGCTGTTGAACATGCATTGTGTGGGATGCTCTGTGGGTGTTCTCTCCTGTGCAAACTCCAGTGGGCAGGAGAGGGCATGTTGCCCCAGGAAAATAACGATTGGCTGGGGTTTGGGACATCTGTGTGGAAATGGAGCAGGAGATAAGTGTTATAACCCAGGCCAAGCAATGAGAACCTTATCCATAGGGCACATCGGATCCAAAGAAAGGTTGAAACAAGTGGCTGCTAAAATTGTATTGAGAGTTATGAACTCTGCCTTGGAGGACTATTTGAGAGAGGAGTGGAGAACTGATTCAAGGTGTTTTATGAATGTAGAGGCAGCTGATGGTAGTAATCTACGTTACCTAGTAAGGACCTGGACTGAAACAGTGACCATGGGAAAGGAGAGAGGGATCAATGCAAGAATAAAGATAAACTCAACAGAACTTAATGTCAAATGCATAGGAAGAGAGGCATTAGGACTGGCACCCATTTCCAACTTCCACACATTACTTACTTCCTTGCTTGAGTGGAGAGTGAGATCTCTGTAGAGAAAGGAGATCTAAGGTTGAGGCCAAAGCAATGCACTTGTTTTCTTCTCCCGCAGAGACAGCTGGAAGTGTCACTTAGTGATATGTACCCATGATGCAAGCCCAGATCTCCCCTCCCATCCCCCTTAAGGAGAAAAAATTATTTTGCTCATAACTTTGATGAGCTTGATGAATGTTCGGCTATCATCCCAAGCACACAAACCACCCAGGCGCTGGGGAAGTTATTAATATTTTACTGGTGGACTTGGTTGAGCAAACACAATAAAAACAGGCTCAGTGTCATTGCACACTGGAAAAGCAGATGGCAGTCGAGCAGAGCTGCACCAGGCAGTTTGAAATTTCAAATTAAATCAATTTAGAGCCTTGCTGGTGCCTCAGGCAAGATTTCCCCTCCAATGAAGGAGACGGGAGAGGTGAGCCCTTTATTTCTGGGCTGCTGAATGGTGTACTGCTTTCCATCAGGCCAGGTGGCCTGAGGACTGCAAGGGAAATGGGCTACTTCAGACAGGAGTTCTGAAGTGCAATCCCAGGGACCAGAAAACCGCAGCAGCCCCTACTGGATTGCCAGGATCTCATCAACTCGATCCATGGGATCTGAGGTCTCTGGCCCCGCAATTTTAAGGCTTCCTCTGAGGGTTCACTGCTCTTGATTTGGACTTGCCAGGAAGTCTTTGTACCAATGTGTCCTGGTGAGAGTTTCAGGGACAGTGACCCAATTGGAACAAAGAAGTCCTGGGCCTTGAGAGAAGTTAACAGCTATCATCAGAACTATCTCCAGCTGCCATCAGGAGGTAAGAATGAATTGGCAGTTGTCTTTGGAGTCCTTAAGCTTTTCAAAAGCACATTAAGAAGAATGAAATTATGGCATTTGCCCATAAATGGATGGAGTTAGAGAATACGATGTTAAGCAAAATCAGTCAATCCCCCCAAACCAAAGGCTGAATGTTTTCCCTGATATGCGGATTCATTATGGGGTGGGGTGGCACTAGGGAAGAAGAGAGTTATCTTAGATTAGGTAGAGGGGAGTGAAGGGAGGGGAGAGGAGGGGTTATTGGGATAGGAAGGATAATAGAACGAAACAGACATTATTACCTTATGTACACATATGATTGCATGACCGATGGAATTCTACAACACAAACAATCAGAAAAATGATAAATTATAAAAATGATAAATTATACCCCATATAGGTATGATATATCAAAAGTGCATAAATGTATTCTACTGTCATGTGTAACTAATTAAAACAAATTAAAAAAATTTTAAAAACACATGTGTAGTATGATGGACTGGCCAGCTTGATTTTTATTCATTAAATCCATTACTTCTTTTCTCTGCACCAACAGTTTTCCACTCTGGCTGCGCATCATAATCATCTAGGACATTCTGTAGTGATGCATTTTATCAGACTCTACCCTTAGAGATTGCAGTGTGGTGAATCGGGGATCTTGTCTCAGATGTATTCAGCACAGCCCCCGAGACATGATGAGCAGTCAGACTTCTGCTGAATAAACAATAAATTGAATAATTTTCAGATCCTCGTATAAGCCCAACACTCTGCTATATTCTTGCACATTCTGTTTACTTGGCATCAAGGACCCTTCTCTTCTCATTTCCTCCTTCCAACCTAAGTTACTTTTGTCCTTTAGCACATAGATCACATGCTGTCTGTTTAGATGTAAGTATGGCCTTGTTGGCTGGGCAGTCTCTCACCCTCCTCCTTATATCCTTACTGCCCTGTTGTGACACGTGCCATCTTGGGTTGTAGTGGTCTGTTCTGGTGATTGTCTTACTGTGGGAAAATGACCAAAGGTAAGTTTTTCATGGTTTTGGAGACTGGAAAATCCGAGATCAAGATGCCTACAGATTCAGTGTCTGGTGAGAACCACCTTGCTCAGTCTGCTGATGGCTGTCTTCTTGTTGTGTCCTCACATCAAGAGAGAGGAAGGAAGGAGGGGGGAGATAGAGAGAAAGAGATAGAGGGGGAGAGAGGGGGAGCCAGAGAGAAGGGGAAGGAGAGGGAAAAAGCTTTCTCAAGGCTTTTTATAAGAGTGTTAATCCTGCCCATGAGGGCTCCAGTCTCATGACTTAATTGATCACACAAGTGACTCACCTCCTAATACTATCATATTGGGGGTTGGGATTTCAACAGATGAATTTGGAAGAACACAAATATACAGTTGATGCTGGAGTGATAATAAACTGTGAGCTATTTAAAAGCTAGAACTAGATCTTTAAATCCCTAATCTATTTTCCTGTTGCAGAAATAGATACTAAGTAGGCACTCAGGAAAATGGTACTTTTGTTTGAATAATAATTACTACATCATATGTATCTAATAGGTAAAGATCGATGTGTGGAATATTTGTATATATGGTATTTTTAACAAATAGGTAAAATAGGTAGCCACATATCTATGTATGTGAAGACATACATAGATATGTGGCTACCTAAAATATTGATGTGGAAGGTGTTTGTGTTTGCACTGAGGGTCAATAGGCAGGAGACCTGCACGTCAGCTAGGTTTTAGGTCAGTGGTTTTCCATCATATCTCCTTAGCAAATCACCTAGGGATCTTTTTTCAGTATAGAAATTGTAGGTCCCTATTCCCTGGAAATGTCTGAGATGGTGCCCAAGACTTAATATTATTAAAGATGCTCACATACAACTCAGAGACCCAACAGAAATTGAGAGCCACTCATGAAATCGAAAAGTGTTTTCTGAGTGCTCACCATATACTGACACTATTGTGGACACCAGGGAAACCTGAGTGAGTAAGACATGGTCACCGCCCCCTGGTGGCACTTTTATTTGAATGAGTGAACACAGATGAGAAGAAAATCAATAAACACCCAAAATGTTAAAATGGCACTTAATATTATAAAAATAAATCAGTAAAGTGGGGTCAAGAAATAGAGAGTGATTGGGGTGTGGCTGGGGGTGGTCCGGGAAGCTCTCTCTGGAAGGAGATGACACCTGAGCTGAAGTCCATCTAGCCAGGAGACAGCCCAATGGAAACCTGTCGATGGAGTGGGTAGGTGATCAGCAACCACAGCTGCGAGATGCAAATGAGCTTGGCATGTTTCACGGCAGGAAAAAGGCTAGAGTGCCTGGACTTCAGAGGAGGAGAGGCTGGGTGAGATAGAGTCCCAGAGGAAAAGAAAGGAAGGTCAGATCGTGGAGGGTATTTTAGGAAATGGAAAGGAGTTTTTGGCTTTATACTGAAAACCTGAGAGAGCATGTTGGGTGTGCTGACAGAAGAATGAAATGATCCCACTGAGGATTTTAAAGGGCTGGTGTTGGCGGTCATCTGGAGAAGTTGTTGTAGAGGTGTGAATGGCAGAAGACAGACTGTGTGGAGGCTCAGATAGTCATCAGGAAAGAAATGATGGTAACCTGGAGGCTGGCAGTAGAGGTAGAGGGAAGTGAATGCATTGGGGATATTCTGGGAGCAGACCATTAGGCTTTGAGAGGAGACAAGAATTATACCCTGTTTTTTTTTTTTTTCTTTTTTGAGCCACAGGATGGACAGTGATGCCAATTTCTAGACTATGTGTAAGAGTTTCCAATCCTACATAAGAGCTTTGAGTACTGAAAGGTGATGTATATTTGATATGGTTATGAAATGCATGCATGTAAATTGTGTATTTAGGAAGGGTATTTATTATAATAGCTTCCTATGGCTGCTGTCACAAATTTTGCAGCTTAAAACAACAGAAATTTATTCTTACTGTTCTCAATACCAGAAGTCAGAAATCAGGGTCACTGGCTTAAATCAAGGTATTTACTTTCAGGGCCACACTGCCTCTGGAGACTCTGAGGAAGAATTTAAATAATATATCATATATATATATATTCCTTATCTGTTTCAGCTTTGGTGCAGCTGACATTCCTTAGCTTGTAGCCACATCACTCCAATCTTCAAGACCAGCATCTGCAAATCTCCCTTTGCTCTGTCTTTTGGGAAAATCTCTATGTGTCAAATCTCCCTGGTATTCCCTCTTTTTAGGACACCTGTGATTAGTTTGGGGGTCCATACAGATAATCTAGAATATTCATCCCATCTACAAAGACCCTTTTTCCAAATAAGGCAACAGCTACAGGTTCCAGGATTAGGACTTGTGCACATTAGAGTACATAACTTTTCCAGAAATATGCAGAATGTAGCGTAGTTGTGTGTGTGTGTGTGTGTGTGTGTGTGTGCGCGCGTGTGTGTATGTGTGTGTGTGTGCACGTGCACACACACTCAGGAATATGTGCATGTGGCTGTCTAGGGCTATATGTGAATGTGAGGGTCTCTTTCTGTAGCCTACTTGGAAGACGCCTTTCCTCACACTAAGGAATTCTGCCAGGCACTTGTTTATCACTCAGAAAGTGGAGATCAACAACACAGGTCTTCCTTATTTTCCTGCCAAATCCAAATCAGATCCAGGAGCTTTTTCTTGGCTGATATAGCTGGTTATGGTTACTTAGAGACTTTAGGTGGTCTTTTTTAATTTAAAAAGTGTTTTGGAGTTGTTTCCCAAAAATCTAAGCTTAGGAAGCTCCCTGTAAAGTAAAAAATGATGTGCCCTCCTCAGGTTATCATGAAAATGAGTGGTATAGTGCTAGTATCCATTGATTGAGAACTTCACACAAATGAAAAGTTAATATGAATTTTCTTATGCTTTTGAATGAAGATATACTTTATTAATCACAATGTCATCTACCTACATTGAAAAACACTCCTCTATGGATATATATGGCACAGTCTTTATGGAGTTGTATTTCAGGGGATGGAAAACGTTTAATGTGAATGTGCATTCAGGACACATTGAAATAAGTATGAACCCTCTTTGGGGGTCTGTAGCCCACAATTTGGGAAGTATTGTAGTGGAAAATGGTATTCCACACCAATGCCCTGCATGCCCAATTTGACTATCAGGTGTGCCTGGTTTGACTAGTTTGGGTTTTTTTTTTTTTAATTGAATAATGAAAACAACCCCTTCTCCTATGTGGCTTCCTCTTCCTGCTCCTCCACTCACAATGATCAAACTTACCTGTCACACTCCTTTACAACCTACCTAGCCCTTGAATACATTGGCTTTGTGATCCCTAATAGAAAATAGTTATATACCTTTGAAAATGTAACTATCTCCTATTTGTAAAGTACCTTGGTTTCTCTGACCTCATTTTAACATTATAACCTCTTGGAAACTCCCAGGGTAAATATGGAATATTCTGGTCTTAAAGACAATGGCTTGCCTAATGTCACAAGCTTAGTAAGTGGAATTGCTACAAGTGGAATCGAGGCTGCTTGTTTCTTAGAAGGTACTGGTTCCCTCACTGTACACTGCTTTCCTTGTAATTAGCCTGAATGCTAAAGTTAGAAATTGCTATTATATGGTGGACAGTCATCAACGTCAGACCTGGTGAAAAAGCAGCAAAGAACAGACACTCAAAAAAGGCAAGGTAGGAAATCTTCCCATTTCAGCTCAAGACCCTTATAAAGTGGGTCAAGTAACATTCAGGAAAGCAGATTAGGGAGATTGTGAAAAATAAGATTCTTTTTTAAGTCAAGGGAAAAATTAGGAAGTATTGAAGACGGACAGCAAAAAGTCAAATAAACCACAACTAAAGAAGCTAGAAGATCCACTGTGTGTATGTGTGTGTGTGTGTGTGTGTGTGTGTGTGCGCGCACGCACGCACGTGTGGCACACGCTGGGGATTGGACCCAAGGATTTAAGCATGTGAGGCAAGAACTCTACCCACTGAGCTACATCCCCAGCCCAACTGAGCTTATGCCTTTGTTATGAGTAGACAAAGTCACTCCCACAATAACTGCCTTGTTCTGTTTTTCATATGCAATGGGGATGATGATGTAAGATCCATTTCCCTGGGTCATAAAAACAATACAATGCTTGATGTCTCTATAATGTGGAGTAAGTCCAGAAGGCTTTCAGATATATTTTTAATTGGGGAATTAATTTTCAATCTATTTCTTGTCTCTCATATAGAAAATTGTATGTTTCTTGGAGGATCCTGGATCTCTGTGACAGATCTCAAAGACACAGAAAATTGAAAATTACATGGTGAATTTCCAGAAAGGCCATTGGACCAGGCATCTAAGCTATTCTACTTCCGATGGATGAAAAGTTGCAACTGTTTACTGCCCGCAGTTAAATGCTGGAAGGTTGAATTTGAAATGGAGTGACCATAGGCTTTGAATTTGAAGGGAGTGTATTCCTTACCTATGATGTTGAAGTCACCAGCTTTCCTTAGTGTCTCTGGATTAGAGTTCAGCTAAATCTTCTCCAGAGGTGATAGGTTACCAGCAATAGCAGTTTTCTTTAAGTGCAGTTGGTATCTTTGTCTCACGCTCCAGATTCTAGATTTAATGGTGGCTTCAGAATATCTCAGCAATGAATCCTGGGAAAATCTTTGAGAGACATGATGGGCTTTGAAGTAGGGGAGTGGGGGGACCAATGTTGCTCCTCCTGCTGCAGGGAATTATGGGTAATCACCTTGACTGCCTAACCCTCTATGGAGAGGAATAGGAGCAGCTCTGATGCTCTCTCTGCCCGTGCTTTTTTGGCTATTTCTGAAGCAAAGCTCTCTTACCTCTAGATGGGACCCATTTTTCTTTGCACTTTTAGGATTTACTATCAGTGACCTCTGTCATGGCCCATCCAGGCTGCTATAACACACTGTAAACAACATAAATTTATTTGTCACAATTATGAAAGCTGGACATTCAAGATCAAAGCCTCAGCAGATTTAGAGTCTGGTGAGGGCCTGCTTTTTGGTTCATAGATTGTATCTTCTCACATGGCAGAAGAGGTAGGGGGGGGCTCTTTGGGTCTCTTTTATTTTATTACTGTTCACTAAAGGTACTACTCTCATTCATAACGCTCCACCTTCATAAAGTAATCTCTTACCAAAAACTCCACCTCTTAACACTGCTATATTGGGGATTAGGATTTCAGCACATGAATAATGGGGGAGGGGATTCAAGTATTCAGTCTTTATAACCCCAAACACAAAACTGATGGAACATAGAAGGATAGTAAATCCCCAATTCATCAGGCAGAAAGGTAACTAGGTAGAATATTGCTCTCAGAGTGCTATATGATGATTGCTGAGTTGTTTGCAAGAATCAAATGAGACAGCATATTTTAAAGCACTTCATTCATATTCTATATGTGAAGAATCAATTTATAACTTATCTTTGTCTAAGGACTCCTTTTTTAAAAAAAATTTTTTGTAGTTGTAGATGGATAGAATGCCTTTATTTTATGGGCTTAATTTTGTATGCAGTGTTAAGGATGGAACCCACTGCTTCATATGTACTAGCAAGCACTCTGCCACTGAGCCCCAGCCCCAGCCCTAAGGACTCCTTTTTAACACCACCACCAAGTTTTGTGAAGCATGATAATTCCAAATAAATAAATTTTAATCTGTTATTTGAGAAAGGATATGATGACTTAAAGCAATAGTAGATTATATAGTGTCATTTTTTGGGGGAGACGGGTACCAAGGATTGAACTTAGAGTCACTCAACCATTGAGCCACATCCCCAGCCCTATTTTATATTTTATTTAGAGACAGAGTCTAATTGAGCTGCTTAGTGCCTCACCATTGCTGAGGCTGGCTTTGAACTCACCATCTTCCTGCTTCAGCTTCCTGAGCCACTGGGATTATAGGCCTACACCACTGCGCCTGGCTATATAGTGTCATTTTTAAATCAACTTGGATGCTAACTGGGTACAAATATTACATGAAGAAGCACACATGAATTAACATTTATGGAGCTATCTACATAAATTTGAAAATGTTCATTCATATATTGGCAAGACATAGTTTTTTCAGTTTACAGACAATACTTGATGGATGTATAGAGTCTATAACCTCATTAATATGTCATGGTTCCTCCAGGCTCTGTTACTCACTGGGTAAGAAATATTGGAAATATTGGAAATATTAGATTCTTAAATTAGTTTTTCAAACTCTTTGAAAAGTATATATATATATATATATATATATATATATATATATATATAATGTGTGTGTGTGTGTGTGTGTGTGTGAGAGAGAGAGAGAGAAGAGAGAGAGAGAGATGATTAGGTACCATGACTATTCAATATTTTGTTCAATTATTCCAGTTAAACAAATTGATGCTGGAAGTTTTGAGAATTCATACATATCATTGATTTGCCTCTGATCGGCTAGCAATTCAAATGACACAACTTTATGGAGGTGGAAGATGTTTTAAAGAGAAGTCTTACAATGCAGAGGATGAATTCAGAAAGAATTTGATCTGAAGCTAGGTGCAGTGACACATGGGTGCAATTCTAATGAGGGAGGCTGAGTTAGGAGGATTGCCAAGTTTGAGGCCAAGCTTAGTCCACTTAGTGAGACCCTGTTTCAAAATAATAAAAAAAGTATAAATAAAATGGACTGGGATGTAGCTTAGTGGTTCCATCCCCAGTACAAAAAATAAAACAAGCAAACAAACTAAAAATCTATATCCCTAGCTGAGTATGTTCCATTGTTTCCAAACTATGTTTTCTTGAGGAAATTCAACACTGTAAGCCTCAGAATTCTCATTTGAAGAAATGGGCATAAAAACACCAGCTGAGCATGGTTGTGAGGCTCTCCATATGAAAGCTATTTAACAAATGCTTTGAAGCTCTATTCCGACCCATCCCATGTTTTACTGATAAGAAAATTGAGGGTCAGAAGGATTGGTACACATAGGGTACACACACACACACACACACACACACACACACACACAACTCATGTGTGTTATGGCAAAGATGTACAACACATGCATCTGCTTCCTACCACATTTCCAAAGCTTAGACTTTCTGCCTCTTATCTTCAAAACAGTAGTGCCAATTTTCTAGGCTGGAGTTGGCAGTGCCCCGACAGACAGAGGTTTGTTTTTTTTTAAAAGAGAAGAGAACAGCTGGCAGCATCTTTTATCCAGATTCTCAGAATGGTGTTTAGTAAGTGCTTCTTATCCTAAAAACTCAAATGGTGGGGTTTTGCTCCCTGTGCCTTCCCTGATTCTCTTGCCATTTGGAAAGCCTCATGGTTCACAGCTAATTAAAGAGGGAGAGAAGAAAATTATACCTCTGTTGATACTATTGTCTTAATCTGTCTCAAAAGCTCCTTAATAGCAAGGCAACAAGCAGTGGACTGAGAAGAGTTCTCAGTGACAGAGAGGGCACAGGGGACCCTAGAATGATTTCCATGAGCCCACCATCATTTCACTAAGTGACTTTTATACTTTATGTGGTTAAAGAGTCACATGTGTGCCCTTTCTGGTGATATCTGCAAGTCTTAGGAAAGCAGGGAGCCTCAGAAGACAATGAAATGCCCTTTATGTGGTATGTTTATTATCTGTTACTGTGTTTTCCTTTTCATTATTTAATTATTCCAAGAAGCATGTGCCCCCATTTTATATAGGAAAATACCAAAACTTTGAGAAAATAAAATCACACACTGCGAGTTAAGGTCAGAACTGGGATTCAAAACCATATTTTTGTCACCATCATTATCATCAACCTTATAACTATCATTTGCTATCTTCCTTGAAATCTCTGACATTTATTGAGCATTTACTATGAGTTGAGCCCTTTTCTAAGTACTTCGAATATGTTAACATATATAAATTGTACTTTGTATTTATTTAACTGGTTAATTTCTCACAAAACCCTGTAAAGCAGGCACTATTATTATCTCCACTACTTCTTAAGTTGCTGCAGCTGGTCCCTGAGTTAAATTTCAGCAATTTAAGTTAATTTCTTAACTTCACTGCTGTCTAAATCAAATATCTTCTGACTCTAACTCTTGCTCCGTTAGGGTTTCCAGGGCTGGTGGGCCTTTGGGGAGCCCACCATGGGAACAAAGGAGTCACATCTTCTTGAATCATCCTGGTGACACATATGTGGATCCAATTCAAGTAAAACAGGGTTAAAATCTTCCAGGTATTATGATAGTGGCCATCCCAGTTTTGGTAGCAGATAGCAGACAATACTAGGTATAGTTGAGGATCGAGCAGGTGAGATTATGAGTCTTCTGGGTCCCTTGATGTTTTAAAAAAGCAAGACATAACAGAGTGGCCAAGTGACAACTTCTAAGGAAAGGCTTACAGTAGGCTGTACCTAGGGACCATGCTAATTAGCAAGAGGTGGGCAAGACGATGTGATCAGCACTAGGGCACTCCAGCATGGCTCTGCTTCTCACACAACGCTGACCTGCAATATGTACTTTGGTGCTGTGCAATTGGCCCTGTCTTCAAGCAGAAGCCTTCAAAGTTTGGCATTCTCGGGTGCCTGTGTGCACTTTCATGAATGTCTAAAAAATTCATTTTATTGTGTTAAAGACATTTAACGTGAGATCGACCCTCTTAACAAATGTTTAAGTGCACAATACAGTAACGTAAAGTATAGGTGCAATGTTCAATGCCACTAATCAATAGGGCCATGCAGATCAAGGCCACAGAATGAATAAGTTCTTGATTTTCTTGCCCTTGACTTTAAAAAGTGGTTCGTAATCTTTTCAGTATATGTACTCTTTTAAAAAGTAATTGGAATTGATACTCAAGATCCCCAGAACCTCAACATGCGCTTAAATTTTAGATGGTTAAAAGATCTCCTTGGCATACCAGTTCAGGGCTCTGTTTCAGCTAAATACTGTTATGTAAGAAGTTATCCCAAAACATAGTGGCCTCAAACAACAATATGTTATTTCCCATGATTCTGTGGGTGGACATGGCGGTTCCTCTACTGTTACCTTGGACTCACTCATGCAGCTGCCTGCCTCCGGAGACTGCTGAACAGAGAGGTCCAAGATGGCTTCACTCCCATGTCTAAAAGTTGGGGCTCCTCAGTTCTTCTCTATGTGGCCTCTGATCCTCTAGGACACACAGTCATCTTCTTTACACGGTGGCAATAGGTTGACATTTCTTCTTTTCAAACCTAGTCTCCAGAACTCATAAAATACCAGTTCTCCTATAATCTAGTGGTCCAAATATGTAGCAATCCAGCCCAGATTCAAAAGGTCAGGTCTTCATGAAAGAAGCTGCAAGGAACTTTTAGCCATACTTAATTTATCACAGCCTCCTTAAAATAACCGGGCAAGACTGGCCACAGTGAGCAGTCTCCTTGCCTCCCTAGCTCATTCTGTCATGTAATACTGCTGCATTTTGAATGTTCCCTCTATTGTAATACCAATCCATTTATGCATTGAGTAAGCAATTATTGAGGATCATTTGTGAGCTAGGCAAGGTGCCAATTCTTTTTTTAATTTACATTAGCTCATTAAGTTATTATAACAATTTATCAAATTTTATCATTCCCCTCCTCTTTAAAGATGAAGACAATCTGTGAAAGATGATGAAGAAATCTGCCTTAACACACATGATCAGCACATGGTGGTCTTCCACTTTAGTGGTCCATTTATCATGTGCACTAGGTCTGAGGCATTACAGCTCTCCACTTACCTCTGCCCCGAAAGAGTATGAGTTCCCTGAGGTCAAGGCTGTGCATTTCTCCTTTGCGCATTAGCAGTCTATAGAACACTGACGGTGGTGGTTAGTAAATGCTGTTGGATGGAGAATGAATGGACTTCCACACTGTGGATGCTGATGCTTTACTCTGCAGGCATTTCCCGTTTGTTCTCTAAGCCCTTCTGGCTGAGAATCATGCAATTGTTAATGATAATCAATGACTTTTGTCAAAAACTTACACATTCCAGAGATTAATAGGTTATAATCTCTGTGATCAGATGATTCAACTCGTACCACATTATTGCCTTTCTGCATTCTTTTCTAGAAGAAGTTTACAGGTTCATGTGAAAGGAAGTGTACTCACAAGATATGCTTCCCCACTCCTACCAAAGGGAAAAGAGGGAAGCTGAACCCTGTCCAGGCTCTGGCACCAAAGGGCCTTCCCAGCCTATTTCCATCCTGCCTTCCTGTGACTCTGTGTCTCTGCTACACTGTTCCCTCTTTCTGTGGTGTGGCCTCCACTACCCTGCCATGTCCCTCTGCCTTTGCTGATGATGTCTCCTTCATTTTTCTACACACTGGAATTCTCAGTCTTTATGACTAGCTACATGACTCTTCTTTGGTTAAACCTTCATTTCTCCCGTTGCCAGGATTCCTCAAAGTTTCCCCAGAAATAATGCATGGATTTATTTGCCAGAGTCCACTCCAGTTCACAACTTCCACAGTGAAGAACTTCCTCTCCCCATCTGTCCTTTCTTCTCTTTTTTTCCCAATTGATTTCACATTTCTGCTTTGTCTTAGGTACCCTGCTATAGTCTATGATGTAAACCTTGCCCTCAGGAAAATCACAAAGAAAAGTATTGAATGAGCATTAATGAATGAATGAATGAATGAATGAATGAATGAATTTGCAGTCTGGGGGAGACATTGGGGATATAACAACTATAATATCAAATCTACACCAGAAACATGGGCAGTGGTCCACAGGGTAGACACTTGCTAAATACTCATTTATTTACTATACAGAATGTGAGAGGCAGAAGTTCAAATCCTGATCATCCTCTCTTGGTAACTTTGAGCAGGCTACTTTATCTTTCCGAAGCTCAGTTATTAAGGCTGTGAAACAGAATCAATATTACGGATCTCATAGGGTTTCTGTGAAAATTAAATGAGTAGCAAATGCCTATAGCAAGAGCTCAATATGTTTTAACATTCTAAATTCCTCCCAAAGTTAATGCCAGAAAGAGTACGTAGCAATGAAAAACACATTGTTGGATAAATGAAAGAACAAATAAACGAATTAATAAGAAAATGAATGAGGCAAGTCCTGGGTGGAGTAAAACTCCAGGACAGGGGCCCACGGAGGAACCCCACAGGGCAAAAAAGCATCCACTGTCCCAGGCACCCAAATCCTGGAAATAGCCGGCTCCCTATTCTCACTGCTCCCCTAAAGGCCATGCCGTTCCTTGTCGCTCCTCCCCTTCACGGGGGGCCCAAACAGCTTGTTTTCCTCCTCTTTGTGTGTTGGGGATGTGTGATTTTACTGTCAGCATGGTGTTTCTAATGAAAGGCAAATGGTGTCCAATGTGACTTGGAAAAAAATGTACAAACAACAACAAAATTATATGTTCTTTTTTCCTGTAGTGTTCGCAGGGAGAATATGTGACTTGTTTGCTGTCAATACGGCTTATAATGACATGGTGCAGGAGGCACTGCCAAATGTGTGTGGCATTCATTACACACATGTATTAAATGTAACGCGATAGGAGTTTGGCTGCAGAGCCG
The DNA here is from genome assembly GCF_045843805.1 of Urocitellus parryii. Taxonomy (NCBI): domain Eukaryota; kingdom Metazoa; phylum Chordata; class Mammalia; order Rodentia; family Sciuridae; genus Urocitellus; species Urocitellus parryii. Next base: position 40,552,803 of record NC_135541.1, on the reverse strand, counting down.
ATGAGCGCTGCCCTGGGGCTAATTTGGAGTTACAGCACCTCTTCCCTTAGGAGGATGAAGGGGAAGAGAAAGTGGGCAGTGACTTGGATGTGCAGCCGGGCATCTAGAATATTCAGGATGATTCTAGATGGGGTCAAGAGAAAATGCTAGAGCTTGAAAAGTGATTAAAGATGTGTCTCCTTTCAACAGCAAGAAAACATTCCTTAATAACTGATTATTGAATGTCTACAAAGTGCCAGACTCGGAACAGGCCCTGGGGATCAGTGTCTCACCCACTTTCAAAACATTCTCAGATTAGAAAGAAAGAAACAAACAATCAGAGAGAGAGAATGACACATTAAGAGCCAAGGAGGCCCAAGCCAGCCTAAGGTCACCTCTTCTGAGGTCCCTCTGTGACCCTGCAGTTATGACCAGGTCAGTCTGTAGCATGTCTGAGTGGCACCCTGAGCTTTCCCTCCATGGCTCTTGTTGTGTGCTTAAGTTTGTGTGTGTGTGTGTGTGTGTGTGTGTGTGTGTGTGTGTGTGATTTCATCAGTGTCTGCCCAGCTTCTAGACTAAGCCCCACGAAGGCAGGGAGCTCATGAGTTTTGCTTTTCACTCTGTATCCAGCACCTTGCACAGTATCTGATGCTCTCCTCCTATTTGTGGTTGAGTGAATGATTACTGTCATAGTCGGGCTCAATTTTGGAGGACATGGAAGAAATAAACCGGTAAAGAGGGCAAGAGGGAAGGAAGGCCAAGGGAGAAGTCATGTAGACTGTCTATAGAGGCAGATCAAAGTAGGGGAAGGAGAAAACACAGAATGAAACTGAGAAAAAGCAGGAAGGGTGGTCTCAGGAGTCAAAATAGACTGTTTACATTTCTTTAGTAAGGCAAAATGCGAGGGGCCAAGTGTCACCAGCCATATCTGGGAGGAGCCACACAAGGAACACTAGACTCCTGATGGAAATGAAATTTGGGAGGCAGATGGGAGCCTAAGCCAACGTCTTGGTGATAGGCTGGACATTAAGGGCACTGGTGTGGCTATTTTAATCAAATATGTCTGAAGGAGAGGTTTGTGGGAGAAGGTTTAAGGTTTTCTCCATGTGGTGAAAGACCATAGGAGTGGGCCTATCAGTTGCCTAGTAGTCAAATTTTACTGGAGAAAATGGCTAAATAAATTGCTATAAAGGAGAAGGTCTCTGAAACATACCATTGCCATGACCAAAATAAATAAATAGTAATGGCAATGGCTAAGATTGTTGCAGCCAGGCAGGTAGAGCGATAGTTTCTATTTCCTACCACGTTCCAAATTCACAACATAATTCAAAGGCACGTACTTAGAGATGGGTCCATGGAAATCTGGAGAATTGAGGCAACTGGTTGGGTCATCCAGCCAAACCCTGATTTGAATTGAGATCATTTGCCTTCTGAATCCATGTTTTTAACTACCAAATTACTGACCCATTCTTTGGATAGCAATTGCAGACTGTGTCCTTCTCTGCTTTGAAATACTAATCTAGTTGGGTCCCTCATCGTATGAGCTCAACTTTAAGTAAAGAACACAGTTTTGTCCATCTATTGACCTTTCAGAATGGAAATTTGAGCATCTATTCTTTATGGACTTTTGATGTACCTGCTGCTGTATCAGCCCTCGTGAATCTGAGATTTGCAGAGGCTGTAAAAGTGACTCTTGAGAATTCTCAGATCTATGGTGGTTCAGTGTGGCAGGAGGCCACAGGGACTCAGTTGTTAAGGGATGAAACTGAGTGTGTGTGGGGAGAGGTCAAACAACAGGAAGCCCCATGTCAAAGGTCATAGAAAGTAATCTGAACAAATGAATGATTTTGAAGAGAAGGAAAGTAAAAACTTCAGAGGTTAGGGGCTTTCCGTAGTACTTTGTAAAAGCTATCAGGTAAGCGTGGGGGTGTGTACACACGAGTACACACACATACACACCACTCACACACACATGGTTGTCCTTGGCATCTTCAGGGAACTGGTTCTAGGTCACTCTGTGGGTACCAAACTCCTTGGAGGCCCAAGTCCTTTATAAAATGTCATAATATTTACATTTAACCTCTGCACACCACCCCAGATACTTTAAATCATCTCTAGATTAATTATAATACCAAATACAATAACTGTTATGTAAATAGTTTTTGTACTTTATGGTTTAGGGAATAATGATAAGAAAAATTATACTTGTTCAATACAGATGAAATTTTTTTTCAGATATTTTTAATCTGAAATTGGTTCAACATGAGGATACCGAACTGCAGATGTGCATATGATACCAAGTTCAATTTCTGGTATCCACGCCCCCCCCCCAAAAAAAGATTATTATACATATATGTATCCTATATACATATACATGAACATATACTATATATGTATGCATACATTATCATAACTTAGAACATGTGAATATATGTATATATACATTTTACCTTGAATTTTTGAGCTAACCTATGTCAAAATCTCATGTACCAGGTCTACGCTGTAACTCGATAAGCATTTCATCATTTATTCTTTGCAACCACCTGATGAACTATTTTTATATTAATTAAACAAAAAGTTAGAGAAGTTAGGTCACTTGCTGAGGCCACAGTGTCATTAACTAGCTAGGCTGAAATCTGGTCGTTAATCTTTGATTCTGTCCCTGTTCGTGTTGCCACCCATTTGCATGTGTGGCTTCTTGGTTCCTCCTTGAGCTCCTGATGGTGGATGCTGGAATCTACTCATTTATCCCTGGGTGGCTTAGCCTTTGGCCCTGCTCAATGTTTGTGCTTGTGGAGTAGGTGAAGGAGTGAATTGCCTCTATACCTCAAGGCAGAGCTAGGCTCCACCTAGATCCCTAAATAGTCTCCAAAGATGGCTCCCTCCTCTGAAGTGGGGCACTTACAGCTCCTCTTTCTGAGTACATCACCAGGTACTATTCTGTATCAAGTTGTTTTTAAAATTATTTTAATTGACACATCATAATTGTTCATTTTTATAAGGTCTAATGTGATGTTTCTATATGCATATACCTTGGGTAATGATCAAATCAGAGCTATTAGCATATCCATCACTCAAAGGTTGATCACATATCCGTAAATAACAGAGCCGGATACCAGAGACTAGAGAGGGTAGAGGGTAGGGAGGGAGGCGAGAGGCTGGTCAGCACACGCAGTTCCAGTTAGGTCTGAGTAGTCAATCCAGTGTTCTGTTTCATAGGAGGATTAAAAAGAATGTGTATTTCAAAAAGCTAGAAGAGTTGGTCGCAAGTGTTCTGTATGTTTTACACTACTCTGTTTATTAATACCTAACACTTGCATGCATTTCCTTTTTTAAAAAATTAAATTTACTTCTCTCTTACTGGGTATGATGAACTCATTAGGAATAAAGGGGGACAAAGAAAATTTTTTTATTTATTAAACTTGTATACTGTGCCAAGCCCCATGTAAAGGAGGTCACGTGCGTGAGTTCATCTACTCTTCATGACAATTCTTGCAAACAGGCATCATCTGTCTTTTATAGGAGAAACACTGGGGGCTCAGAGAGTGAAATAATTTGAGTGATGACACACAGCAAGAACAAGACAGAGCTGAGATTCAAAGCTTACTAGAAAGCCCAGGATGGGGTCATTGCATTTCCAGCCTTAACCTTCGCTGCTACACAGCCCAGCCTTCCTCTGCCAGACAGCCCTCAACACACATGTCCCCTGTATCAAGACCTGATGGCGGCAAGCCCGGGCAGTGTGGAATGCTGCGGCAAAAATGTGCTCTGGCATGTTCGAATGCCGAGCAAGGTATGCCAGCGAGAGAAGGAACAGTTGGTGAACAGTTGGCGAATGGATATTTTTATGCAAGGGTTGCCTAGAGAGAGGGGAAAAAAAGAGTGGGGGGAAAAAAACTGTTTATAAAGAAGCCACAATTAATAAGGTCTTTGTTAGCTTTTTGGATTTAGATTTTCAAGTCCATTGCTTTGGATTTGAAAAGAAACAGAAAGGTCCCCAAGGAGCCAAGCTCCCCAGCTTCCAAGGCGTGAAGGCATTTAGGAAACCAATTCAAGCCTGTGTATGTAGAAGGTTTTAATTATTCAGCAAGGAGCGCAAAGATGCTCTGAATTCCTTTGGACAGCTTCTCGTCAGGATTGTTTATAATTGTGGCATGCTCAGTATGTGGGCTTCAGAGCTACAAGATGATTAAAAAAGAGAAAGAAAGCACCTCTCTCAGGAAGTCTGAGAGAACGACTGCTACTCTGGTCCCTTGCCTGCCGTTTTGCATCTCCGTAGGCTCCAGTGTTCTCATCTATAAAATGGGAATAATCGTTTTCATCAACGTGGGATATTATGTGGACATGAAAATGCCCTGGATTTAGGACCGAAATTATTGGATTTTGTAGAGAATTCCCCTTACCTTTGTTTGCACATAAATTTATTCTTCAAACACTTAAAATATACATAATAATAAGAGCTGCCATTATTAGAGTACTTAGAATAGGTTAGGTCCATATTTTGTTCTGATACTTGCAATGACCTGATGAAATACGTACCTATGCCCTTCCATTTTTCTGACTGATGTGGTAACTCACAGAAGTTAAGGGACATAGCCTAGAGCAGTGGTGCCTGCCTGCAATCCCAGTGGTTGGGGAGGCTGAAGCAGGAGGATGGTGAGTTCAAAGCCAGCCTCAGCAACAGTGAGGTGCTAAGCAACTCAGTGAGACTCTGTCTCTAAATAAAAAATACAAAACATAGGGCTGGGGATGTGGTTCAGTGGTTGAGGGCCCCTGAGTTCAATCTCTGGTACTCACCCCTCTCCAAAAAAAAGTTAAGGGATACAACTAAGATCAGTAAGAAGCAGAGTCAACACTAAAAATCTGCTCTGGAGAGGACAGTTGGATTGTCTGATAGCTATTTGGCTTCCATACCACTTTCTGCCTGCTCTGGGCCAGGAGCTTCAGAGCCATCCAAAGAGCTAGCACAAGGACAGGTACTCACTTTGTTATGGGAGAATTTATGTGTCTCTCTTAAAAAAAAAGAGAGAGAGAGAGAGAGAGAGAGAGAGAGAGAGAGAGAGAGAGAGAGAGATATTAGAGCCCTAACCCCCAGCACTTCAGAATGTGACCTTATTTGAAGATAGGGTCTTCACAGAAGTAAGTCAATTAAAATGAAGTTATTAGGGTGGGCTCTCATTCAATGGCACTGATGTCCTTGTGAGAGCAGGTATTTGGACACAGAGACAAACAAGCATAGAAGGAAGATGGAAGGAGAGGACAGTGTGAGTGCCAAGGAAAAGGGTCAGGGCAGATCCTCCTCTTTGGACTCTTAGAAGAAACCAGCCCTGCCAACACTTGGGTTTTGGACCTGCAGCCTCCAGCACCATGAGACAATGCCTTTCTGTTGTTTGGATCGCACAGTCTGTGGCGCTTTGTGATGGCCTCCCTAATAATTAATGCATACTCCAAACCCTCTTGTGCAGCTGAGAAGAAGTGGTGAAATGGGCTTTTGCAAGGTGGCAACTGGGGGCTGAGATGAACACCTGTTCTCTGCTCGCTCCTGCCCATGCCTAAAAGAAAGCCCCCTGGGATGTGGGGCCAGGTACTTCTCTTGGCTCTGTTCACCGCTGAGTCCCCAGGTCTCCAGCACTTACCTCAATGCCTGGCAGGTCAGAAGCCAGTCCTTGTTTAATGATGAACAAATGAATGCTCTTTCTACCTATTTCCCCAGGGAATCACAACTCATTAAGATCATTAAAGAAAAGCATATCGCATTGGAAAAGCACCTCATGTTGGAAAACAGGAGTTCGGATAATTCCCAGGAACTGTCACAACAAGGAGAGGAACTGGTTTCCACATGGCCTCCCCACAGTCCGACACTGAGAGTTATGAACAAGTTTTCCAATGAACTTCCTGGAACCTTTAATTCGGGGATTGTCCGGCACCGATCTTCGAGGTTCTAATTCCATTTGCAGGTGGAATCCATGGATTGGCCACCTTCTTCCTCTGCCTCCAACCCTGCTGGGCTGTCATCAGTTGCTTTCCTTTCTTCCTCCTTGGCCTCTTCTCACTTTTCCTTTGGGGTTCTTCCTCATTTTTCCACATTCCAAACTCTGGAGGGCTCTGGGATTCTGCTTTTCTGTCTAGACTCCCTTCTCTAGGAGCCTCTTCAGTCTTGTCTTAAACTCTATGTGCTGATAATACCCAGCCTGGGACCTCCTGCCTAGACCTCTACATGGAGCTTGAGACTCCTGCATCTACAACCTTCTTCACATATCTGCAGGGATGTCTAGTATTCATACCAGTCCGTATGCTCAAAACTCTTGATGTCTACTCTCACCTCAAATCTAATAGAGGTCCACCGACAGTCTTCCTCACCTTAGCAAAAGACAAGAATAGCTCTCCCCCGTTTGTAGGCTGAAACGGGGGAGTCTTACTGACTCCTGCCCCCTTCTCACACTTCATGTCCAATCATTCCGTGAATCCCATTGGCATTACAAAGAAATACTTAGAATCTGGCCTCTTCTCCCCACCTCCACGACTACCACACTGTTTGCCAAGATTATTAGGTTACCTTCCTGACTGGTCCTCCTGCATCCATTCAGGTCCCCAGAGTCTGTGAAATATAAGTGAAATCACACACTCCCCTGTTCAAAGTCTTCCAACAGACCTATAGAATCGAGGCCCACATTACTACCTCTTTGACTGCATTTTTTTCATTTCCCTGGATGGCCTTCAGTTTTTTTTTTTTACACGGACTAGGATCAAGTCTGCAAAGGAACAAGCGTTGGGTGGATGCAAAACTTCTCTAAGGGAGCCATCTCAGCTGAATTCTTTGAAAGGCCAAACTCTCCTCTGTATCCACTCCACAGTGCTTCCCCGACTCCACCTAAGACAGAACCAACTAAGCCACATGCTGCTCAACTCCTCATTAAAATATCGACTTCACAGTTTTATGGTTTTTCTCATCATCATATCATGAGCCGAAGGCTAGCCAACGTAAAGTGGCACAAGTGTCATGGTAGTTGCTTGCCTCTTTTGCACAAACTTTGAATGAAGCTTACATCATTCTTATGGTAAAAGAACCTGCAGTCCCCTCCTTGTCCTCTCTGCACATCTCGGGATGCTGGATGTCCTCACTGAACTTGGTCCCCTCTCCACCCTCCCCCTGCCCCGTGAGTCTGACCCATATGAAGTGTATCAGTGGCTTCCTGGGCCTTATGGCTTCTGGATGAAACCATGAGGAAGGAGGTGAGGTCAGTGTATTTTTCCTCCTGGTCTCCCCATGGTGACATCATCCTGGGCTAGCTATGTCCCAGAGGTCAATCCTTTCAAGGGGGCTGCTTCATGGGACTCCCTCTCATTCAGATTTCTCTCCCACCTCTTCTGGTCTCAAACTCCTGAGCTTAAGCTATCCTCCTGCCTCAGCCTCCTCGAGAGTGGCTAGGATGGCAGGCATGTGTCACTGTGCCCAGTTCTTGTGTATATTTTAAACTGGGATTTATAAGACTGTAATAGACTGATGCAGAGTAGGTACTTTGAAAATATCAATTTCTATTCCTTCCTCTTCACCTTGGTGCATTCATTTTTCTAGCTTTTGTCTTTTTCTTCTGCTTTATTTCGGTGAGTCCCATACCTTAAACTTCAATGGAGCTCATGGTGCAGCACAGTGTGTAATTTGCTGTGGGATAATTTTCTCATCAGTGGGAGTTGCTCTGGTGCTAATTTGGGCTGTATCCTCTATTTCAGTCTTTTGTCTCAGTTGTAAAGAACATACTGCATTGTTTTAAATTCCACACTTTTCTATGAGAGTATTTCTTGTGACTGAAAAATGAGACTTTATAAAATGCCATTTCACCCTCACAGTCATTGACTACAGGGCACGTACACAAAAAGATACCACTATTAGGAAAATCTATGGGCACCATTTTCTGAATAGAGGGGCCTTTTCTCTGTTCTTGGCTTTGTTCTTGACTGACACTCGTTGGAAAGAAGACTGGACTAAATCATATTAAGAGGGACTCTTTATTCTCCTCAGCTTTCTCAGAACAGGGACCTATAATTCTCCTGGCCTTCAGAAGCAGGAGTCAAGGTCACAGAGAGCAATGTGACTTTGGTTCCTCAAAGGAACAATTCATGAGGTACCTGAAATGAAGCAAGTAGGTTAAGTCAGGAGAGAGGAAGCCAGCCATGAATCCTAGAGCTCAGGGTCCATCAGCAAGGCTAAAAGCTTGAGTATTGACTGCCAGAGTTCCAGTTGGAGGTAGAAAGAGAACAGATTGTAAATCCCAAGGTAGGGAGCTTGAAGAATATTTCCAAACATAGAGGAGGCAGTGGCAAAATGAGGTGTGGATATGAGCCAAGATCCATCCAGGAACAAATAGAATGAGCAAAATCATTGTGCCTCTCTGAGGGGAGGCCCAGCACGGTCCCACTAAGCCAAAGGCCAAAACTGAAAGTGGCTTTATCTTTGGGACCATTAACCCTCCAGGGCCTAGTGCTCAGGTCAGTTGATAGGGACAACACTCGCTGGCCTGTTTGTCACACAGAACTGTTGGGAAGACACAGTGAGATCATGAGAGGGAAAGCATTCTGTAAACCACACAAGGGAGACATTTCACCATTTCACCCTGTGGAGCTGAACTCTAAGAGGTCACAGAGGTGGTCAGTTGAGACCAATCCAAGCTCCCTTACCACTCAGGGTGCATTATCTGGGAATTTAGGCAAAAAAAAAAAAAAAAAAAAGTCAACCAAAGGCAAGACTACAGGAAGGTTGTTATATGGCTAGGCTTTCAGATTGAGAACAACCAGGTTTTTAAACACATAGCAATCTTGCTTCATGTGCAGTCTCTTCTTTCCCCCATAGTTCAGTTTTACTAGGCTCCTATCATAGCCCAAGTTTTTCCTGGAGGTTCAAACATGGTCACTCTAACTCCTAGGGCCACCATATTCTAGTGTCACCACCCCCAAAGAATGGATCTTCTATTAGTTCCATTTCAAAAACTCCTGAGAGAACTTGTCCTGGCATTAACCTCATGCCCAATGATTGGCACCTCCATACACATTGGATCAGAGAAGAGACTGTTCTTCATCCCTGGAGGAGAAATTGCCAGAAAAGACCAAAAACAGACAACCACTACAGGGACCTAGTAAATACCACATCCTATAAACTATGTTTTTAAGAGGAATAGATCTACGATATTTTTTAGGATGGACTCCCCTCACTCCTGTTGGAAGGATGCCAGGAAGAAGAATGTTAGTGAATCAGGGTCCTGGCAGGGAACAGAGAGTATGCTCAGAACAGAAGAGTCTAAGGAGGTTTTAGAGAAAGAACTGTTTACAGAGGTATGGGAAGGGTTTAAGAGAAATTAAGAGGGATGGGGCCATATCCAAAGGTCACCTTCAGGAGGTAGTCATTTCTATTCCTTGGCCTGAATGAGAAAGGGTGGGAGGGTGGTTGTCTGAACCCACTGGCCCAGGTTCCTACACTGGAGGTCAATCACATGGTCAGTGATTGGACAGGAACCCAATCACTGCCAACTGCCACACCAAGGGAAAAGGAGCTAGGAGGACAAGAACCTTTCTCTCCTTCCACCTGCTGCTTCATGCCTTGCCTCTTCCTGGCCAATCCTATCTAGAGGTGAGGTTCTGAGGAGCTCAGCTCTACGCAGGTCTCAGCAGTTAGGTTGCTGGGCCACGGAGCACTGTGGAGAAGGACAGGGAGGGAGTCTGCTGGGATGAATGGAGGATCCGGAGCACTAGGGCACATCTGCTCCCTTTGGCTCAAACACAAGCCTCATTAGAGACCACTCTACAAATGAGGCTGTTTTAAAAGAATCATGGAATTTGAGGGCTAGAGCCACTCTTAGGATAATTCAGATCAGAATTCATACACTTGTTTCTATCTAGCCATTGGATGTGTTCTGCGGGGCTGACATATCTTCCAAGCCCAACAGGAGACGCAAGCAAACAACGAAGGAAACACAGAATTTAAAAAAGGACAAACTTAGGCTAAGGATGCACTTTACAGTTCTCAATTATTGTCTTTCCCCGTTGTCCAATATCAGCCACTGTCAACACAGATGTCTCTTGAAAGTATTTGCTTCGAGGACTTCTTCTAACTTCTTTATTTTTTTTTAGATAAAGAAGCTGGGCCTGGAAAGGAAATCTTGTGTGGCCATGGCTGCACAGCCTTGGTGGGAATTCTGTCTGCACAGACAAAAATAGCAATGTATAAATAGGAGGACTGAAGGAAGAGCTGTTTGCTTCCAGAAGATCAGACTCCCTGAGTGCCACCTTCTCATGGTTAGCATTTGAAGCAAAGGTTATGTGAGGGATTCTGTTTGCTCTGGGTACCCCTGGAGATGGAACTGGAACTAAGGGAAAGTGGTTTGACTGGGGTCAGCACAAGTCTGAGCTTGCTGAGGACTACCCTTTAGGATGGACCAGGCTGCCTCTTTTTGCTCTGACTTCCCATCTGCGCAGATGGCCAATTAACAGAATGTGAACTAGCCCATGGTGAGGAGGAGTTGGACTTGGTCCTTTGAGCCCTCCTCCTACTCCGTGAGTTGGGATGATGGTGGGTTAAATTGGGATGAGGGGAATGTGTCTTCTTGGCTTTTTTTTCCCAGATGATATTTAATTTTATCCCATTCTTTTCAGAGTCCCCAGCCTTCCTCTCCTCAGGCATCTGGAAGCAAGTCTAGTCTGTCTTCTCGTTGCCTTTGCCTGTTCACCTCAGACGCTCACATTCACCCTCTGCTCCTCTCAGACCTACTCTGACCTCTGTCCTGTATGTGTCAGGCTCACTGCTACCTCCACCTATGCCCTGAGGGTGTGGTTAGTTAGGATATTGGTTTGGCAGAAGTTACTGAGATCAAACAGCAGTGATTTCACAGGAAACAGGATTGGAGCTATGGAGCTGCTCGGATGCAGTAACTGTGCTCAACGAAGTCACGGGAATCCCATTCCTTCTGTCTCATTGCTCTGTCACTCCCATGTCTTCCTCCTCAAAAACAGCTGTCCTCCGCCATACCCCCGTGCCAGTCCTCAAGAAGGCGAGGAACACAGGCAGAACAAGCAGATTCTTTGTACGAAGTGACCCACAACAGCTCTTCTTGTCATGTCCCATTGCCCAGAACGTATTCATGTAGTCATGCCTGGAGTGAAGAAGATGGGGAGCCCAGTTTCTGGCTGGACAGCCCCATGGAGGGACCTAGGAGGAGTGTATCAGTAAAAGGAATAAGGACTGAATGGACATTGGGAGACAGTTACTGCACTTCAGATATGTTTTATAAGAAGGCGGCTTCCTTTTCCCTTTATGAAGCCAGAACTTACCATTTTTCATCTACAAGCTGAAACCTTCCCCCTCTTAAAGCTTCCTTAAGATCATCTTTGGCCTCCTAAGAAGACTGGCTTCATTGCTGTGCCTGTTGTGGCTGCCCAACAAATATATGAAAGATTGGTTCCAGTGTCTGTCCTCTGCACCTTTGCCATTATCCACAGTTTAGAAAATGGGAGGAATGACGCTATGAGCCAACATTTACTGGGCACCTACCCAGCACCAGGTGCTGTCTGTGTTATGAGTGTGACCTCATTTGGTCACTGCAATTGTCGGGTGAATTATATAACTAATGTCCAATTGCCAGGTGAGGAAACCAACACACACTCATTTTTTTAAGATAACCTCAACATTTTATTATCTTCATAACAAAACAATGAAGCTTAAGACTGGAACACTGGCCCTTCCTCTTCTTATCTCTTCCCAGTTCAAAATGCTTGCATCTCTTCATAGCCAGCATTCTCTTAGCTCTGCAGTTAGGCTCAACACACTCAAACCTCAGCACAATCTTCTTTGTAGTTTTAGCCTTTTTCCTGAAAATTGGCTTAGTCTGCCCACCATAGCCATTGTTTCCTGTCATAAGCCGCTTTCCCTGTGCATACAGAGAATCCTTGCTCTTCTTGTGCCGTGTCACTTTATGGGGTTGATGTTTGTCGCACTTTAACGACTGGCCTCATATGTGTGGCCATATTTGTGGAAGCAATCAGCAAGGAAAGAAAGAGGTAGGGCCGGAAACAGAAGGACCCCTGCCCTTTCTTGATGTCACCTTCACCAAAGTCTGCCGCTAAGATTTGTCACATTCAAGACTTAAACATAAAACTGCCTGATTCAAAGTTTATTGCTGCTTTCATCACACCACAACTTTTCTGTAAAGAGCTTTGTAAAAGGGAAGCTTCTCAGAACCAAAACAATGGGACAATGCAGTGTCAATATGTTGGTCAGATGGCTCATTTACATAAGACAGATGAGGAAAAAATATGTCTTGTAGATTGTGCTCATTTAATTGTCCAGGTGAGGGTCTATTTCTTTGTGGGTCTGCCTCCTCCTTCTCTCTGATCCATGTTAAAGCAACCTGCAGAACTTATTTCTCCCTGCTATTTCTATCTTTTCATTCCTTCCATGGCTTTTCTCCTGGGGTACAGGAATAGATTGAAAACTGTGGTTATATATGTAACCATTAAAATAGATGCTCTGCCTATAAAAATGAACTTGTGCCAGGGTCTAATAAATTATCTGCTAACGTGCCAGTTCCCCAGACTACACAGGCATTGTCATCACTCACCTGATAAGAGTAGCATGATTCTAAGTCTCTATTTGTCAGTTTCTTAACCCAGCACATCGGAGAGGACTCGTCTGCAACCAATTATACAAATATTTTTGAGTACCACAAGGTGTCTGGTTACGAACCAAGAATTGCAGAAGTGAAGAGAACACAGGCCTTGTTCTCAGGAAGGTGAGTCCACAGAAGGAGAACAAAATAGGGAATCAAATGACTCATGCCGGGAGATTTCCCAACAGGTGAAGTGTGTTCAAAGTGATAAAAGAGAATTTCACTCTGAACAGAGGAGAGGAGATAATGTCTGAATTGAGTTTTGGAACACAGGAGATAATCCAATGAAAGAGGGAACAGAGAATGCAAAGACAAGGAGGCATGAAGCCCATCATATGTTCTAGAAACTATAAGCAGATCAGGAACTTTGCAGTATGAATTCATTAATCAGGGACACCTTAGGAAAGATTATTAGGGGTTCTATTTTTTTTAATTTTAATTTTTACATTTTTTTATTGGTACATTATAATTACATACAACAGTGGGGTTCATTGTGCCATATTTATACATGCACATAATTTGCTCAATCTCCTCCTCTAGGACCTTTTCTTTTCCTTCTGTCCATCCTCCCCCTGATTTACTTGCTCTACTAATGTCCCTTTTATTATTATTATTAATTTAATTAGTACAATATCATATATATATATGTGTATATATATATATATATATACTGTATATACACATAAGCAGAATTCATTTGGTTTATTTGTACATGGACACAGTAGCATAATTTGGTAGATTTTGTTCCTTAGCACCTCCCCATCCTCTCTTTATCCCTCTCTCTCCATTACCATCCTCTTCTCTATTGGTCTCAAGAGAGACTATTCTATGGAGTGGGCATGACTTAGGAAAACAAGTAAGAGATAATGCAGGACTGGGCTGTACCCTCTAGGTCTGAAAGGGTAAGAAGAGAGATAGATATCAGAATCCAGAGATGGGGTAGCTCTGTAGAGATGACCCTTTATAGGAGCTGCAGTGACCCTTCGCAGAGAGAACTGTGGAATGAATCCTGACCTCACCCTCTTCCTCCTCTTCCATCTCTTGCTGGTGTTGATGGCTCCCATTGTTTGAATTCAACAGGAAGCCAGAGGGCAAAGAATTGCTAGATGCAGCCCAGTGTCAACTTCCCTGAACACAGATCCTGGTAGACAAGGAGGACAGGGTGGATCTGGGGACACAAAACATATCCATTACAGCATAGTCTCATAGCCAGTGGAGTAGCAAGCAGTCCAGGGGTTTGGGCACCAGGACATGCCATCAAATTCAGCATGTTAACACTTCATCTTTACACTGAAAGAGAACGTCCCACCTGTAGCTATCTGAACCACACTGAGTGCATCTCTCTCCCCCCAAGCTGGAAAACACAGCTCCATTCTGATGAAGGCATGTGACTTCTTTGAGTAATGGCTGCCTCAAAGAAGAAAAGAGCGGAGGGGCTCCCCACTGTAAGAGGGAACCCCTAGAAATTGAGTGCAGATGTTTATATGTATGTGTAGACATTTTTCTAGAAAGATTCCATTAGCTTCTCCAAAATAGGAATCACCGAGGGAAGGCATGTCAGAATTCCTGAGTGAAATGTTATAAACTTAGGACTCAACTCAATAGCTATTCAAAAGAAAACAGACGGCATACAATGTAAAGAAAATAAAACTGGAAGTTGGCTTCATAATCACCCTTTTTGGGCTTGCATGGAAGACTTGAGGTTAAAAGGATGAAAGTTTCAGGAAGAAGATATCAATTTCATACAATTAACTTTAATAATTGAAATTAATTAGCTTCACTAATCAGAGATGTCAGAGAGTTATTGGGAGGTACTGACACTTTCAAAAAGATGATGAAAGCCTAGTATATGGTCCTCTAGAATAGAGTCAAAAGCATATAAAGTCATGCTTAATTTTCAGGTTTCAGCATGTTACCAGGAAAGGGTATAAAAATGGTGGTGAGCATGGGAGAGAAAGACAGGCGTATGTGTTTTTTGTTTGTTTGTTTTACAAGAAAAACCTACAGTATCTTATTTCATTAAAAAAGAGTGACTTCATATACATTCATAATTTGGTTTTGATCCTAGATGTTATATTTTTAAATTTGTCTGTGCTTGCTCTGGCTGACTATGACATGGTATGATTACATGATTGAGATGCTGTCACAAGCTGGGGAGTGGACGAGTGCATGACTGACCAGGACAGGGAGATAGATGAGATAGCACATATCAGAGTGTCTTGCTGGGCTCACAGGTGTGTGCATTTCGAAAAGTTCTTTCCACTAACACAAGCATCATTCAACACTTCCAAGTCAATTTGATAGCTTCAACTCTGGTCAATGCTGAGAATGATGGAATAGTCTCTTCTTAGGAGTCCCCTAGGTTTTAAAGTCTGGGGCCAATGATGGGTAATATATTAAAAATATCTTTATTAAGATATTCCAAGAACAGACAGCATCTATTTATTCATTCACCAGCTATCTATTAAGTATATATATGGAAAAAACTTTACCAAGCCTCAGATTTACATGAATTTAAAAAATGGGGACAAAGTCAACATTTATTAATAAAAAAACACTTAAAATACAATAATTTAACCAGTATGACAATCTTGCTAGATGGATATCTTCTTCATGCTACATTTCCAGGAAACAGGTTAAGCAGCTTTTCTAAGCTTTGAGCCCCCTGATGGTAGGATTTCAGATTTGAATTCAAGGTAGAATCACTTCAAAGCTTGTACTTTTCTTAGGACATCAAAGTTGCTGTCCTTATACGGTACCTACAACATTATGTGGGACATACACACATGGAGAAACATCCTCAGACCTGTCTGCATAGTATCCCAACATGGAGGGCGGGTCCAGTGAGTGCTGAAGAGCCAGCCAGTTCTGGAAGTTTTGCTTGAGGAGCTGATATTTGAACTCAACTCTGGAAGATGAATAGAATACATCAAGGGTAGAAACCAGGAGTATGGAATAGGGAATTCCAAGTCCAGAAACAGTGTACAAGGCCATCAAGCCAGACAAGTGAAGGACTGTGTTGGTTTTGGGAAGGTTAAAGCCAGTGTGATGAGACGGCGTAGGACCTGCGACTTGGAGAGTCAGTTGGGAAGAGATTATAGAGAATATTAAGTGTCCTGGCTTCAACATGGGCTTTAATCTGAGCCAGTAAGAAGCCTGCCTAGAGAGACAACATTTGTCAGACATGGTCAATTTGTGTTCCAGAGAATGACTTTTTGACTCTAAGGTAGAGTGGTGGGCAGATTTTCATGGGGCAGGGGTAGGCTGGGTCCCTAATGGCCTTAGTCTTTCCTAGCAGGACTCTCATTGGTTCTTTCTGCCATCTGTTATATCTCCTCATAAATCAGAAAATGCCCTGGGCCCTAGAATGGCCCTCTTGTTACCATAAATCTCGAGTGTGAGTATGGTGAATGGTAGATTTAGGTAATTACATAACATAAAGCTGCTCTGGCCTCTCTCTTGCCTAAAGAATTGTTATCTGTGTATCTCACTCTGCAATTTATGGCCATTCTGGATGAGGGGGAGGGGAGGGTTCTCACAGCCACTGCCTGTAAATTATGTGCCTTCCCACTAGTGAATATTCCTTATGCTTAATGACTATTATTTGTTTCTATAGGCTGAACTCTTATATACATAATAAACACAGGCATGTAGGCTGATGCTGGCCAATTTGTCATGGCTCATCCCTTAGTGGGTAGAGCCAATGAGAGTCCCTGGTGGGTTTGTGCTTCTTTGATCCAGCTCTTCCAATAGATGAAGGCGCTTGTGATGGGGACTCAGAAACCCTTTGCCATGGAACACATATTAGCCTACTATGAGGGGCTTCAGCCATAACTGCTCAAATAATAACTGCTCTTGTTGATGTTATCCTATAATTGGGTGTGCAGTTGGATTTACTTTTGCACTGTCTTCTCATTGTTTCTTGATACTTAATCACAGCATTATTTCTTAAGATGATGACAAAGTCTAAGAATTCAATATCTCCAACTCTTTATTTAGTGCTATGTAGATACAGTGGAAAAAACAGAACTTTGTAGACCGGCAACAAGTGGTCCCGATCAGTCTTTCCTTAGCTGTGTACCCTCCAGCAGATACCTCTGATCATTATCTCTTTATCTATATAAGGAAGATGGTCGTAAGCTCTGAGTTAGCATTGTTAGGAAATTAACTGTGATAATGTACACGAAAGTGCCTTGCATGGTTCCTGTTATTTTCTAGATGCCCAGTAAATATTGAATGAAAGGCTATGATTTCAAGCTATTTATAACTTATTATATAACAAATAACGTAAGGGCACAGCTAAGCTCTGAACACAAGGACTCATCAAGATAAAAAAAAAAAATGTCTGTCATCTAACCAAAGTAGGCAGGCAGGCATCCACAACAGGAAAGTTGCTGTGCTCTATGTCATCAAAGGCCCTTGTCCCTTCCATCTTGTTGTTCAGCTATTCCCCAGAGCATGTTATCTTCTGAGTGGTCAAAGTTGTCTCAACACTGTCACACTCACTTTCAGCAAAATAGGACCACAGAAAAGAGGAAGTAGAAGGAAAGCCACTTTTGTAAAAGAATGAGACCTGGAAACATGCACATATCATTTCCACTTCAGGGGATCTTCGTTTCGTGACCACACCTAGCTGTAATTTGGGCAGCATAGTCTTTTGATACCTGAGAGATTATGTTAATAAATACAAGAAAGGAAAAAGGGATATGGGTGCTAACACTCTCTGTCCCACATACATGTCAACAATTCCATCCGGAGGTCAGCTAAAGAGAGTGCTATCTTCTATAGTTAGTCGTAGTTTCAAATGCATCTCATCTCCTCTCTAGACTAAAGGCTTCACAGCATTTGGATCTCATTCCTCTTTGGGTGTCCTTTGAACTTAACATAAGACCTAAACCTTTGCAGCTCAGTGTTTGTTGACGACTAAATGCTTGAAGACAATGTGCCCTGGGCTGGATGCTAAGTTGGCCTATGGCATAAATCGTCACAGTGTATGTTGAGAGGAGTGTGGTTCCACACTTCACTTACAGCAAAGCTATCCCAGAGGATCCTGGCAGCCAAGCAACTCTCCCATGACTGGCATTGAACTTCTGGGTGGCATCTGTTCACTTCATTGCCCCATCTGTTCAAAAAAAAAGGGGGAAAAAAGTTAAACACTTGACCCATTCCATTTTACAGATGAGAAAACTGAGGCTCTCAGTTGCTAAGTGACTTGCTCGAAGCATCACATCACTAAGTTCACGATCCACTTCCCCACACTCTTTAGTACTCTTTCACCATGCTCTTGACACGGGTTAAAAAATGACGACATTTCTATCATATTTCACATCTATGATCTCATTTAATCCTTATACTAGCTGCTAGACGTAATATTGTTATGAATAACAATATTCTCTTTAACAGATAAGGAAACAGAGGCTCCAAGAAGTGATAAAATATGCCCTACTAATAAGTGTGAGGCTAGAACCTAGACTCTGTTATTTGGATCCCAATCCTGCTGAGCCACCTCTGAGCCGAGAAGATGATAAATACCAAAGCACCTTGTAAACTGTAGGCCATCTCCAGCTCCAGGCATTATTATTAATATGTTATTGCTAGGAGACCCAAATCTGCACTTGAGTCCGCAACTTGGGAACTCTGCAGTATATTTTAATTATAGCCTCTTGATAATCTTCGGGTGATGGGAGGGGGAGCTGTCCTATATCATGCGTTGAGAGTCCTGAAGGAAGGGATTGCTTCAGGCCATGAATATTCATTGTTATGCTAAATTACGAGCTGCATTTCTCTTTCATTCACCATAATCAGATGCTCCCTGTATTGCTCTCAAACTTTATAGTCTCTAAGTGGATGGATCACAAACATGGATTAGGTGTCTCTGCTAGGGTTTTCTCTTCCCATCACATGGGGCATCCGTAGTGCCTAAACCTATCACTGGAAAAATGAAAAGCTACCATGGCCTTGCTGGAAACTTGTCAGGCACGTATTTATAAAGCTCTGCATCCTCCTCGAAGGGCTTCTCCCACTGGGCATTGCAGGGACTGTGTGTGCTTTTATTCTTCCTTTGCCTGTCGTTTTCACAGTGGAGTGGGATGGGACTTTGCTGCTTAGGTGAGGTCTCTGGAGCAACACTATTGGTTTTACCTGGGAGTTTGTTAGCCCCAGAGTCAGAAAATGCCTGTTAACAAGATCTTCATGTGATTCCTTTGCACATTAAGTCCTGGGGTCATTGGGCTCGGAGACTCAATACCCTCTAGTCTGTCCTTCACTAGCTGAGAGCACGTAGCCTTTCTGGACCTGCGTCTCCACCTTTTCTATAAAGTCAGATGGTCAGGAGCAGACATTGTAGGTACTGTTTCAGGGAGGTGGCTTTCTTACAAACCCAGCGCAGCCAATATCAGCCCAAACACATCTTCCTCCACGTTTATAGGATCTCCTCCCAGGCAGCTGGATTCCCAGTGGTCACTGCAGTTGCTGTAGACTCTCACGGCCTATTACAAATGAGCACTGCTAGTTCAGTTCCACCTTCTTTCATGAGCACAGTTTCGCAGTTTGTCTCCTGGCCCATCAAGGGGGATGCCAGCTAGGAGACTCCAGGGACTGATTTGGCAAGTAAAACTGATCAGATTGGTTCCAGACTGCTGCCACCAGCCCTCCCTCCCCTCCGATCAGCCAGAGAGAGGTCATCTAGGAGTAGTCACGTTGGGCACCTATTCTCCGTGACCACCCTATACAAACATTATTCACATAGTCCTAAGGTTGGTAATGTTGACTCAAGCCTCCCATCAGTATGTACCAATCCCCAACTATATGCCAGACTCAGTTTTAAGCACAGGAATACAGAGCTACAAGAGAAGACCTCCTGCTCTCCTGGTGTTTATACTGTGAGCAGGTAGATCAGCAATCAGGGAGTTAAAAAGAAATACCGGCCCTCCAATATCAAATAGTGACCATGGAAAAAGGAGGGTGATGGAATAGGGAGCCACATGTGGGAGTTGGCCAATTATCATTGGAAGAAATTATCAAAGTCAAAACTAAACACAAGAAGGGCAGTCCTGTAAAAATTTAGAAGGAATTCATAATAGAGGGAAGAAGTGGTGCAAGGGCCCTGAGGTGGGAACAAGCCCGCTGTGCCACAGAAGAGAAGGAGGCTGTTGTGGTTGGAGCAAAGGTACCCGGCCCAAAGATAAGGGTTTCAGATATGGTGCTCAGGAAGGCCCTGAAAGTGATGGTATCTTTGACCCTTGCAGAGTTTGAATTTAAGTATAAGAGCAATTGGAAACCTTGAATGTATTCTAAGCAGGTGGATGATACAATCTGCTTTATATTTTTTAAAAGCAGAATGGATTGTAGTGGGATGAAGAAGCAGAAGTAAAGCAGGAAGATCAGCTGGGTCCTAAGCCAGTGGCCCAGGCAAGAGTGGATGGTGCCTTGGACTGAGAATGGGTTGATGCACAGTAGAACCTGGGTTAAATATGGCTGAGGCCTGGGTTCTGGCCCATGATCACAGAGGGGAAATGAATGGGTAAACCAGTACCTTATTAGCTGTTGAGCCTTCCTTCTCGAGGCTGGTTACTTATCTAAGGGCTCCTGTCTTCTTTGGAGTGACCCACCTGCAGAGCTTCATACTTATAAAGCCGTTGCCTTTGAGATCCCACAACAGTGTGCTCATTTTTTAGATTGAGAGAAACCAAGGTAAATTTTAGGATGATTGAATGACTGTCCTAATGTCACCCTTCAAGACAAACATGAAGCCTGAGATCAAAAACAGGTCTTCTTATGATTCAGCACATCCTTTTCTTTTCATGCTCTTAAAGATGATTCATGGCAAAAGGTGAGATCTGCTCTAAGTTTCCCCTCCATTCAAGGAGACTCGTGCCCACATAGCCAGTAGCTGTGGACAGCCCGTGGGCATAGGGGGGTGGCAAGAAGCAACAGCCAGGGCAGTGTTCTAGCAGTCATTTTATTTTCACTTATGGTGATTTTGACTCTGACCCTCAACTGCCTCTGGTAATATTACTTAACCACTTTATCACTCACTTTTCTCATATGTAAAATGGCAAAACTAATGCTCTCTCCTGGAATCACTGTAAATACCAATGTAGTAAATCCAGCACTTGGTGGGTAGAAATAAATAGTAATCTCCTTTTCCTTACATGGCCCTGCAGACAATTACTTCTCCAGCAGTAACACTTATTTCCATATAATTAATTCAAATAGAGAGCGACACTATTAAACAATCACCATAATTATAATTATAACACTTATTGGGTACTAGGTCATGAACTGTGATTAATATTTTAGTCTTTATCTCAGTTCATCTTATAGGAACCCCATGAGGTATATATCAGGATCGTTATTCCCATTTTACAGATGCAGAAAGGGAGTGTTATGGTTTTGATGTGAGGTGTTTCCTAAAATATCTAGTGTTAATACAGGAACATTCAGAGATGAAATGAATAGATTGTGAGAGCTGTCACCTAATCAGTACATGTAATTTGAATGGACTAATGTGTGGTATCTGTGGGCAGGTTGTGTGAGGCTGAAGGAGGTGGATCACAGTGGTCCCCTCTTGGCCACCATAAGCAAAGCAGATTCTTTCTACCATACTCTTCTACCATGATGTTATGTCTCATCTCAGGCCCAGAGTCCTCCATGGGCTGATATTTTGAAACTGTGAGCCAAAATAAACTTTTCCCCTTCTAAGGTGTCCTTGTCATATATTTTGATCACAGTGACAAAAAGCTGACCAATACAGGAAGGCTTAGCACAATCACATTATTCCCCCCAGCTTACATAGCTAGTAAGTAGAGTCAGGAGTCAAATCCAGTCCCCCAGATTATAGAGTAGATGCTCCAAGCCACTGAGCTGTCCTGTCTCTTGTGGCAAAACTAGCTGTGCCGTTCCACGTGCCAGGTTACCTGGTTAATTATGCTCTGCAGTAGACATTAGTCAGCATCAGGCCTTAAGCTGGTGGCAAGAGATGTACATCTCAATTAGGCTTTGAGTTTAACTTCCAGAGAAAGAACAGGAGATTGAGTCTCAGAAGTTGCTAAGTGAATGAAATTGAAACAGCCAGAAATGACTTGCCTTAGGGGAGATAGACTCCTTTCTTCCCAGGTCACAGAAATTTTGTTTTCTCTCCCTCGCAGAATGCTGAGCCAGCAGAACTCATATCCCTGCCTTACAGTGTGCTCAGATGGGAACTTTAAAGAGTCTTGAAAATCTGAGGCAAATGTGGAGACAAGGATTCATGGCACAGTGTCTTCCATTGCAGGGTGAGCCTGCAGCCCAGTGAGGCAGCACAGTAGCCTTAATGTGAGTTCAGACCCTGGCTTCAACAGTACTGGTCTTAAGCAAGATTCTTCATCTGTGAGAAGTGGCATTTAATATCGAGTTAGCAGATTTGTGGAAGATTAAATTAGATCATGTTAGCAAATAGTGATTGCTGAACCCATACTAGTTATTAAAGTTAATGCATGCAAAGAACTTGGAAAGGCCCCTGGAATATAAGCATACTATATTACCTTGATGCCACTGACATGGTCAGAACACAACTTATCTTTCTCCTCATCCTCTAGTTCACCACATGTCCCAAAATAATGCACCAGGGAAACGTAACTCCCCACCCCAAATTCTATGTTTAATAGATGTTCCATTTAAAGGGTTCTCAAATAACTTAAAATCTTTTCAAAAGTCTATTTCTTCACAATGAGATATCACTCCACATGCACCAAAATGGCTTGAATTTTAAAAGACTGACAACACCAAATATTGGGTAGGGTATAGAGTACTAGTACTCATACATTTTCAGTGGAATTATAAAATAGCATAACCACTATGAAAAGTAGCATACTAGTTTCTTATAAAACCAGACATATGCCTACCCTGTGATCTAGTGGTTTTGCAACTTGCTATTTACCAAAGAGAAGGAAAATGTATATTTAGTAAATACTTTTACAAGAATACTTTAGAAGCATTCAACCTAGTCATGAATTGGAAATAGTCCAGGTGTCCATCAATAAGAAAATGAATAAGCAAACTATGGTATGTTTATACAAATGAATATTGCTGAAAAATAAAAAATGAACAAATCATTGACAAATATAATATCATCGATGTATCTCACAACCATTGTGCTGATTGAAGGAAGACTTGGCAAAAAATGAAGACATGTGGTATGAGTTCACTTATATGAAGTTTTAGAATAGGCAAACATATTGTGAAAAAAGTAGAAACTTCCATTTTTTGATTAGAATATAAGAAGCTTGAAAAATGCCATTCCATCTAACAACAAAATCAACAGCTCTTTTTCATGGTAAAAGAAGTGAGGTCATAGAGCAAACCAATGCCCACTCTATTGGAGACATAGGCAGACAAATACAGAAAACCACAACTTACCATCTAAGGAGACTAGTCGTGATTCTCCTGCCTGGGTCTCCAATTTGGTGGCAGTGGTCTGCTGGAGGCTCCATTTGGATGTCTCTGAGAGTTAAAAAGTAGGTCCAGAAAGACCAGTTCATAGGGTGGGGTGGGGGCCCCCACACTTTCATGAGTTTTGACTCCAGAAGCTTGACCTTATTCTTACAGTGGATACTGGAGAAAAATTCCCTAGTGCTTCCATTATTGGGATGAGGGGAGACCTTTATGAAGTACACTGGAACATTCTGTTTTATGTAACAAGGCCTGCCCTCAGGTAAAACTATTGAACCAGAGCCTAACCTCCTGGGTTAGCAGATGAACCTGGATGATGAGGAATACCCCCTCCTACTGGCTCTTGACTTCCACATGGGAGAAGGAATATACCCAACTCCTGCCCACTTTAGCCATCTTGTCTTACCTAAGGCATGGGAGGAGGGACTAAGAAGCACATATTAAGAATATAGTCCAGAAAGCACAGGCTCACTAAAAGACTAAGATCTAATCATGATTATGTATTATTCCTCACCCCATCCACATTATTAAAGGCTTAATTACATCAGTTCATTTTAACCAGTACATTAAGTATGACTATCATGAGAAAATTACAAGACATACTAGAATGCAAAAGAGCCCCAAACAAAACATTATTTTGAAAAACTGAGAAAACATCAAAACTAGATTCAGATATGTCAGAGTGTTAGAATTATAAGACTGAGAATATAAACTAGCAATGATTAATATGCAAAGGACTCTAACAGATTCAGTAGACAAAGAGATGTGAATATAACTGGAGATGTGGGAATTCTCAGAAAGAACCAAAAAGAGATGGTAGAGATAAAACAACAACAACACCACCAACAACACAACCTTAAGAGTACCTTTATGGGCTTAGTATTAGACTGAACATGGCTAAGTAAAGAATTCTAAGCTTGAGGATATCTTAGTAGAAATCTATGAAACCGAAAAGCAAAGAATAAAGAGACTGATAAAATAGGATACAATATCGAAGACAGTGGGACAACTGCAAAAAGTATAAAAAAAAATAATAAAAGGAACTACAGAAAAGAGGAAAGAATGAATCAGAAGAAATATTTTAAACAATAATAAGGATTTTCTTCAAATTAATTTCAGATATTGAGCCACAGATTCAGAAAACTCAGAAAATAGCAAGGAGTAAATGAAAAAAAAAATATCTTCAACTAGCATGTCAGATTCAAACTAGAAAAAAAAAAGGAAGCGATAAAGAAAACATTTCTGAAAGAAGCCAAAGGGCAAAAGCATTTTACTTTTACTGGAAGAAATGATAGGATTGCATATGACTTCTCAGAAACCAAGCAAGAAGAGGGGGAAGTAAAATTCTAAAATTCTGTACCCTGTGAAATAATCTTTGAAAAGCAAAAGAGAAACAAAGACTTCCCCCCCCCCCAAAAAAATGAGAAAATTTGTTGCAAGTAGGTTGGCTTGCGAGAAATGTTAAAAGAAATTCTGTAGAAAGAAAGAAATAGACGAAGGTAAGAAACCCAAATCTACGTGAAGGAAGGAGAGCAAAGAAGGGAAATAGGTGAAGGTGAGAAAAACAAAAGATCTGAAATTCATAGTCTAAGTTTCCACCTTAGGAAACTAGAAAGAAAAGGGCAAAGTATGTCCACAGGAAGCATAAGAAAAAATAAATAGAAATCAAAGCAGAAATAAATGAAGTTTAAAATAGGAAATCAATAGAGAAGATCAAAGAACCTAAAAGCTCATGAATGATAATAAGGCCTTCATCAAAGAGGCTTCCCCCAGCATTTGGCCCTCTTTGCTCATGTGCTCCTAGCCATCTGAAGACATTGTCCCTTCCACCTTGTGGGGACACAGTATTCTTCTACTTTCCAGTATGCGGCAATAAGGCATCATCTTGGGAACAGAGAGCAGCCCTCAAAAATATAAGGAATTAATTTGCCTTTTTTAAAACTCAATTTCCTAGGCTGTGGTATTTGGTTATAGCAGCATAAGTGAAAAAAAAAATAACTGATGACGCCAAAATCTTAGTCGGAATGTAGAGCAACAGGAAATCTCCCTCAGTACTTGCAGGAATGCAAGAGAGTATGGCCACTTTGGAAGATGGTTTGGCGCTTTCTTAAAAACTAAACATATTCTCACCATAATATGCAGTAAACATTCTCCTTGGTATTTATCCAAAGCAGTGGAAAACTTATGTCCACACAAACACCTGCACATGGATTGTTATGGTTTAGATATTAGTCCCCCCCCCCAAAACTCATGTAAGATGAGAAAATTCAAGAATTTTCAGAAGTAGAATTATTAGATTATGAGAGGTGTAACCTAAGCAGTGGATTAATCCTAAAGCGATAGCTGTAGGCAGGTAAGGTATGCCTGGAGAAGATAGGCATGCCTTTGAATACATATGTTGTCCCTACTTCGTGGAGTAGCTCTCTCTCTGTCTCTTTGCTTCCTGATTTCCCGTGTCCTGAGCTGCTTTCTTCCTCCACACCCTTCTGCCATGATGTTCTGCCTCACTTCTGGCCCAGTGCAATGGAGTCAGCTGTCTATGGACTGAGACCTCTGAAACTGTGAACATGAATTAAACTTTTCCACCTCTATATTGTTTATGTTAGCTCTTCCGGTCACAGTGATGAAAACACTAACTAGAACATAGCCACTTTATTCATAATTGCCAAAACCTGGAAGCATACCTAATGTCCATCACTGGATGAATGAATAAACTGTGGTATATCCAAAAAATGGAATAGTATTCACTAAAGTGAAATAATCTATGAAGTCATGAAAAGACATGGAAGAAATATAAATGCATATTACTAAGAGAAAGAAGTCAATGTGAAAAGGCTACAAACTATATGATCCCAACCATATGATGTTTCCAAAAATAAAAAAAAAAACTAGGCTAGAGTTGTAGCTCAGTGGTAGAGCATTTGCCTCGCATGCATGAGGCACTGGGTTCGAACCTCAGAACCTCATAAAAATAAATAAGTAAAGATATTGCGTCCATCTGCAACTAAAGAAACATTAAAAAATAAAAATAAAAAACTATGAAGACAGTAAAAAGATCAGTGGTTGTCAGAAATTAAAGGGGAGAGAGTGGTAAATAGGCAAATGTAGGACTTGAATCCAGCCTGTCTGGTTTCCAAGTTTATGAAATTCATAGTCTAAGTTTGAAATTCATAGTCTAAGTTTTCACCTTAGGAAACTAGAAAGAGAAGGGCAAAGTATGTCCACAGTAATTCTTTAGAATCCAGAATGAAGAGGATTTGGGGAGATAGTAAATTTCTTTGTTATGAAACCACAAAGGTAGAAACATGCTATTATGTATATGTCCAAATCCACAGGATGTGTAACACCAAGAGTGAATCCTGATATGAGCGACGATCTTTGTGGATCAATTCAGGCTTATTGATTATTATAAATGCAATAGTCTGGGGGGTAATATTGATAATAGGGGACTATACATCTGTGGGAACAGAATGTATAAGGGAAATATCTGTATTTTTGTCTCAATTTTGCTGTGAATCTAAAAAAAAGCTAAAAATAAAGTATATTTTTACAAAGTAGAATACGGGTTGTCTCTGAGAGGATAATAGTCTAAATGGGGATGGAATTGAGGGACCTTTCTGTGGTGATAGTAACATTATACATCTTCACATGGACTTTGGTTATGCAAGTACATGAATTTGTCAAAACTTAACAAGAATGTTCACATAAGACTGGTGCATTTCATTGTATATAACTTTTACGTCCAAAAGGTGAAAAGTTTGAAAAAAATAAAAGTTTGAACTCTGGTTAATTATATTCATGGTAAGATGTTCAGGGAGAAGAGTACAGATGTCTATCATTTAGCTTAAAATGCATTAAAACCCAAGCTGCATTGATAGATGGCAAAAGAGATGGATAGATGATTAGATACAAAAATAAAAATAGTAAATTGTGAAGGGATAAGATACGGTGTTCACTTAAAATTATTCTACATGTTTGAAAATTTTCATAATATTGGGGAAAGTTTTTAAAAAATGATTCCTTCAATAGTGTGTAGGCTTCTAAAGAGATAATTCTAGCGGTCATATTGGAAGCTTAAAACATGTCCTGTTTTAAGGAATGTACTTTCAGTTTTGTTAAGGCTTAAGTTTGTAAGCCCATGCAAGCCACTTAGGATCAGAATGTAATGTGATTTAGTGAAAGAATTAAATTGGAAGTTCACAGTCCTTTATTCTAGTGCCACTAGAGAGGATTTTTCCCACTGATTTTCTCCTATTACATGGAGAAGAAACGTTGGTAGATATGGATATTCCTTTGAGCCTGATGGTCATTCACTTTAGCCACTCGTAGAGTCAATAGGAGAGACTGGGTCTGCAGCTCTTGGCCCTGGAGCAATGGTCTGCCATTCTCAGATCTGATTGTGGGAGAGATGTGGGAAGATGTCTTTTTCACCCAAGTGAAGAGAGTGAGCAAGTGTTTCATGTACAGGAGGGAAACTCGTGGGCATAGCACTTGCTAGAAGCTTCCTTGGATGGTCACAAGGTGGCCATCATCAAGCTCAGGAGACTGAAGATCAGAGAGGTTAATTCTTTTCCCTGTAGTCATATAACTAGGGAGAAGCAGAGATGGGATTTGAATTAGCCTGCCTGGTTCACAAATTCACAACCTCCTGTCCTTGTAGTCTTCTGGGGAGGGAGACATCTCTTGGGGAATTTAGAAAATTCTGTTATGAAAGGTGGTTGGATGTAATGGAAAGTATGTTGGTATGATGAGATCTTAAATGTCCCTAGGGGCCATGTGTCAAAGACTTGGTCACCATGCAGTGGTGCAATTGGGAGGTGGTAGAATCTTTAGGAGGTGGGGCCTAGTGGAAGGAAGTTAGGTCATTAGGGGTTGCCCTTTAAGGGGACATTGTACCCCAGTCACCTCCGCCACACCTTGTATCCTCTGTTCCATAAGGTAGACAGCTTTTTTCCACCAAACACTTCTACCCAGATGTTCTGCTCACTACAGGTCTCAAGCAATGGGGCCAATCAACTCTGAACTGAAACCTCTAAAACTGTGAGCTAAAATAACTAATTAGAACAAATTTAAAAATTTAAAGAAAAAAATAAACAAATAAACCTTTTCTCCTTTTAAGTTGTTTTTTCTCAGGATTTTTGTCACAGTGATGGAAAAGCTGATTAACATATATACCTTTATCCCTGTCATTACTACTACTTCTATCACTATCACTACTGACAATTTGGGACTGAATGGATCTATAAACTTGCCTGGGAACCTAACCCCTATGAGTGACATCATTTTAAAGAGAATGTTATTCTGTAATTTCAGCCCATGAGTTACAACCATGATAGCAACCAGCTTTCTATAAGCTAGTGGTCATCTGTATATCTGATACATATCTGTATATGTCATATCTGATACTTATATGTGGCTTTGTTGAAGGCAAAAATGCCTTCATGTCTTACTTGAACCTCACAGCCATCTTGCAAGACAGGAAAATCAAGGACAGCACCATTATCTTCATTTGATAAGTTCCAGAGAGGCTGAGAGAAAGGTCCTCACATTTTCCCAAGGTCACACAGCTGGGCCAGGGACAGAGCCTACATAAAATTCCAAGCCCCCGGACACTTTGTTCAGCAAGGCCCATACCTCACCTGCTTTTTATCTCATGTTGGCTCAAGGCCTCTGAGCGCCAGCAAATTTACATATGAGATCCTGCAAGTTCTTGGTAGGCGAGCAATGTATAATGTGTAGCTAATAAGATAAAGCCCAATTTCACTTTTGTCACAAAAAGGAAAGGGAACTCTCGAGGGGATCATAATAATCGGCCTTTCTCAGTGGAACTCAAGAGAGTTTATGGGCATCAGGAAGCAATCCATCCTCACAATGGACCAGTGTGCCTGGGAATTCCCATTGTCCTTACCATTCTGCAGAGGAGGAAAGAACATTAAGAGCTTTGGCCCAGGGTCACTGGTACCCAGGCTGTCAATCTCAGAGTCTCGGTGGCAGAGCAGACAATGGAACCCTGACTTCTGAGTAACTGTCCGTGAGACTGTGCTCCAGCTCCTGCGATGTGTAATGTGTTTTTAAATACTCCAAAGAGCTCTTGTTGAGCAACAGAAATGGACGTCCCGTATGACAGCCTTGAGAGTCATCAGCAAGCCCCATGTCCAAGGTCAAAAGGAAATTAGTGTAGGCCCAAAAGGAAGCCCAGTCCCCTTTATATCATGGCTTTGCTCATAGAATGTTTTTATTTTTAACCTGTGCCTCTGTCTCTTGTGAGATGGTTGTTTTCTTCTCAACATCAGACCTTTGTTTATGGCTGGAGAAACAGCCGGGCACAGTGTTGTAGGCCCGTAATCCCAGCATCTCAGGAGGCTGAAGCAGGAGGAATCGAAAGTTCAAAGCCAGTCTCAGCAACTTAGCCAAGACTTAGAAACTTAGTGAGACACTGTCTCTAAATAAAATATAGAAAAATCTGGGGATGTGACTCAGTAGTTAAGTGTCCCTGTATTCGATCCCCCATACCAAAAAAAAAAAAAAAATGGAGAAACATTATTGATAGTATACAATGCCTTTCATTTACTGAGGAATCATACATATTAAGTACTTTGTTAACTTTCATTAACTAATTTAATACATTTAAAGGAGGCCCCATTAGTAAGAGTATCATCTTCAGTGTGTATAGCCTTGACATTCCGCTGAGCTTGCCATTAACGTTGTGATCTTGGGTGAGTCACTTTCCATCTCTAGGCCTCCGTTTACCCCTCCAGAAAATGACAGAATTGGACCAGGAGACATATTCTTCAGAACAACCATAAAAGAAAATCCTCACACCGAGAACTTACCAGCATTTCTCTAGTGTACGACTCTGAGAGCAAGGACGGTGTTCTTCTCTGTGCGGCCCCCTGTCTAGCCCGGTTCCTGACACATAAATGTGGCTTGATGGATGCTGAGTGAGCGAATGAAAATGGCTCAGCCCCTTTGCTTAGGATGAGCAATGTGTCCATAAATTCTGTACGTAGCTTGCATGTATTTCAAGTGTGACCCATTTCATGCTGGGAACTCTGGTTGTTAATCATCCTAGAGACCTGTCAGAATATAATCACTGGCTTCAGAAGGTTCTCATGACATAGAAGGCCAAGACGTTCTCCCTGTTGCCCCAGAGGTCTGAATGACTGATGTGCAAAGTTAGCGAGTAACCGTGGAACACAGCTCAGCACATGCTGTTCTAACAGCGACAGGTGCTTCACAGGTTAATTTTTGGAGCAGATCTTGATGAGAGGCGGGCTGACCATTAGTCAGTGGAAGGAAAGCTGCAGTTTGATGTCTTTGAGGCTCCTTTGGAACCCATGGTCTGTGTACCAACCTGCTTTTCCCGTGGAAAGTGCACAGATATTCATCCTAGATGAAGTTATTGTTTCTTCCCCCCCCCCTTTGGTACTGGAGATTAAACCCAGGGGTGCTTAACCACTGAGCCACATCCCCAACCCTTTTTAGATTTTATTTAGAGACAGGGTCTTATTCTGAGTTGCATAGGGCCTCACTAAGTTGCTGAGGCTGGCTTTGAATTCATCATCCTCCTGCCTCAGCCTCCACAACAGCTGGGATTACAGGCATGTGCTACTGCCTGATGACATACTTTTGAATGACTCTGAAGCTGATTCTAAAACTTATTCACCCTGTGGCATGAAATAAATCTAATATATACACGATCAATAATATTAATAAAACTGATGATGGTAATAATGGATTTCATTTACTGAAGGACTATATATATCAAGTGTCTTATTAATAGTTTTTCTTTAACTTCCATTAACTAATTTAATCCATTTGAAGGAGGTCCAATTATTAATATCCATCAGAGAAGTCAACTGGGACACAGAGGACATAAGTAACTCATACCTGGTCCCTTACTGAGAAGGGAAGGAGGCAGATCCAGAAAATCCTCCTTATATATATTTGACTGCAAAATTGTAGTTCCCTCCACTTATTAGACTGTAAAATTCGAGATTGCAATATCTGAATGTTCTTCCAGTATAGCTACACAGATCAAATGGTACAAGTGTCAAATTGTTTGTCTCTTTCATCAAATAGCTCCTTGAAGTATGTGGGTCATTTGGATTTTCTTCAAAGTGCCTGATTTATCAACAGTATTCATTAACTGTTGAATGTGAATTAATGAAAAGGAGAGTTTAAAAAACTGTTGTATGAAAAGTCAAAGTGCTAGACAAAGGTTATTTACTTTTTTTTTTTTGATGTTTTTTGATTTGTACTCAGCCATGTTTAGCATACTCTGGACCTGTAAGGTGGACATAGAAAGAAGGTTGCTTGTTAGTCCAATGACTTCAAGACCCAAATGTTTGTCTGTGATTCATGTTTCTTTCTAATTCTTGTCACTTTTACTTGGATTGTGTTTGATCTGCATTTGCATCAAATTTGGAAGTGAAAATTATGGTCTGTGTTTGCACTTCCTCCATTCCTGCTAAAATGACATTCCTGAAGCATTTATTATTAATCCTATTGGTGGTAGAAGGAGAAACCAAAAGTGTTTAACACTTAGCCTGCGAAATCCTCCTAACAACTTCGCCAGGTTCAGGTGTTAGCTTTGTTGTGCACAAGACCACACTGAGATTTGGACTCATCCACTGCTATTGTTCATTCATTCCTTCATTCCTTCCGCAAACCTCAGTGATTGCATTTGGGTGGAACATATGGTGTCACTTCAGACTTGGTCTCTTCGAAGAAGTGTTTACAGAGGTTTATTAGTTACTCCACGTACCTACCATTGTGCCTTGTGCTGAGAATGATCTTAAAATTTGTTTTCTAATGGAGGGAAGTGAAACTATATAAATAAAGATCAACCATTTGGGAATAGTAGCCTACAAAAGAATGGAGCAGAATGAGGAATGATGAGTTAATCAGGGTGCTATTTTACAAAGGTGGGGAAGGAAAGGATAGGGTGACATTTAAGGAAGTGACCGCCAGACATGTGGATAGGGTCAAGGAACACCCAAGGACCAGTGTGGCTGGGGTGGGATGGTCAAGGGGATTGAGGTTAGGAGCTGGTTCAATGGGATAGACAGAGTCATAGCTGTGCAGATCCTCTGAGCCCCTGGGAGGGACTCGTGCTTTGTCACTGGGTAAGATGGAGAGATACTGGGAGGTTTTAAGCAGAGAATGACCTGAGGTGACTGACATTTTCAAAAGTTAATTTGGACTTTTTTTCCTCTGTTAGGAAGAGACTATAGGAAGTGAAGGTGGGCACAGAGAGACCAGAGGGGGATGGGTACAGAGGTCCCAGGGAGGGTTGGTAGAGCATCCCAGAAAGGATTAGCTGGTAATTAGACCTAAGAGAAGGAGGAGATGAGGACGCTATTACTGGGAAGAGGATGTGACGTGAGTCTTCCCCCTTGGAGCTTAATGTCTAGTTAGGGAGTCAGCATTTTTATGGTGCTTTTATTTCTGTTGCTATAAAAGGAACACACAGCCTCCTGGTAAAAAAGAATTAAAACTGTACTAAAATATACACAGTGGAAAGTCCTTGGGAAGATTTCCTTCCCAAGAGGCAAACACTGCTCCAATCTCTTACGTGCTTTTCCAGACATGGTCTAAGAATACCCATGTGTGTATGTGTGGCTATATTATATTCACTTTTCTTTTTTAATACCATGGTGCAGACTATATAGGCTATAGTGCAGATTACTTTTTCCACTAAATAATACATCTGAGGGATTAATCCACACCAGTACGTACCTACAGAAATAATTCATTTTCCTAAAATACAACAGTCTATTCCATCATATTGCCATATTGTACTGTTTTTAATTAATTCCCTCCTGAAGAACACGAACGCCGTTTCTAGTGTTTTTCAATTACTAATGATGCAGTGATGAATAATATCTTTGAACATATGCACGATACACATGTGGAAGTAGATCTGTGGATTTCTGGAAGCAGAATGTGTGGTTCAAAACGGATGCATGTATTTAAATGTTGATAGCTAGCACCACTGTGTCTACTCAAAGGCTTGCACCAATTTACTGTCTAGCCACAGCGCTCAGTGGTACTCATTAAGGGGAAAGCGTTTACCACAATGGTGATAGATGACAACTTACATGGGTTTAGTGCTTTAGATTTGCCAAAATGCCTTGGTCTCTATGATAGTCTACTTGCTGAGCCTCCAAAACAACTCTGGGAAGTAGGGTGTAGCATATTCCAATTTTACACATGAGGATGTGGAGACTTGGAGAGGTCACTAATTGCCTTGCTAGTAAATGGTAGAGTTGAGATTTGAATCCAAGTCTTGCAGATGCCAAAGCCTGACTCCAATTTAGCTTGTCAGGGAAGGGCTCTTCCATGCCCACCCTTAGATGTGTCTGTCTTATAGAGTGGGTTCTGTGTCCCTGGAGATAGTCAAACTAGCTGGATAAGGCCTTGGTGAGAATGCCACTAAGAGCATGACAGCCCTGAGTAGAAGTCAGACTAAGTGACCTTCAGAGTCCCTGTCTGCCCTACAATCCTGGGGACTTAAGCTAGCTCACCTCTGCCAAAAGAGCTGCATCGATAAAATGAAAATAATACCTCTTGCTGCTAACTACATTGGAATGTCATAAAGGTAAATCAGATAGTACACCTGAAGCACTCGGAGCAACTTAGGAAAAATAAACTTTATAAATCCACATTAGGGGAGGAGGAGGTCCACAGTGATGTAGTGGTGTGCAGTCTCTCTGACCTCCTCTGGGCCTTTATTATGAGTAAGTTTCCTTTAAATGGATTTAAATATGAATCCAAATACACACATGTGTGCATACACTGAACTTCTTCAAATTCATGCACATCATGTAAAGAGTCATAGATTATATATTTTTTTAATTTTTAGTAAACTCCCCCTATCTAACATCACTATATCTATGGATGCTTACTTTTTAGAAAAGACTTTTAGAAAAGACTTTTACACTTGTTTTACAGTGTAAGTCAAAATATTTTTAAATGATTTCATGTTCCTAGTGGACAAGAGGAAGGCTGGAGTCTTCTTCCTGAGGTCTCAAAAGTAAATGTTAGCCAGGCACAGTGGCACATGCCTGAAATCCCACAGATCAGGAGGCTGAGGCAGGAGGATTGAGAGTTCAAAGCCAGCTTCAGCAAAAGTGAGGCTCTAAGCAACTCAGTGAGACCCTGTCTCTAAATAAATACAAAATAGGGCTGGGGATGTGGCTCAGTGGTTGAGTGCCCCTGAGTTTGATCCCTGGTATCCCCCACAAAAAAGTGAATGTTATCAGGGCCAGTGCTGAATGAGGGGAGAAGGCTGGGGATAGAAGCAGGTGGGCTTGTTAGCAATGGCCTCAGTATTCACTGTAGTTTCCATCTGGAATATCCCTCAGAGGCCCATGAGTCAAATGCTTGATTCCCAGCTTGAGGCCCATTGGGAGTTGGTAGAGCCTTTAGGAGGTGGGGCCTTGTGGGAGGTCTTAGGTCATTGGGGGTATGTCCTTGACAGGGATAATGGGACCCCAGCCCCTTAGGATTTCTTTCTTATGTGTTCCAGTCACAAGAATAGCAGCTTTCCACAGGCCCAAAAGAAATGAGGCTGACAGATGATGAATTTAAATGTCTGAAACTGCAAGCCAAATTAAACCTTTCCTCTCTTTAAGTTGAATCTTAAGTGTTAGTTACAGTAATGGAAAGCTGACTAGCACAACATTTTACCTTAAAGGCTTTAAAAACAAGAGCAGATGAGTTCACAGATAGCTGATTTCAAAACTCCCAGGACTTCCCCTCTTCCAAAGAAAATACTCCAACAATGTGCCTACTGAGATGCGTGCCTCTTTAATGTACAACCTTGGACAGCAACACAGTGAAAAAGCTAATGGCTATAATAAAGGTAAAAGAAATATGAGTGAAAGATGCTGCGGGCATTCAAAGAAAGATATGTCAGAGTATTAAAGCCCTGAACATCCTTCCCTCCTTTACCACCATAGAGGGCAGGGTTATTCTCTGTTTTATAGATGAGGTGCCTGAACAAATTCTCCTCCATCAATATTTATTAGACTCTGGGGCTGGGGGTGTCGCATAGTGGTAGAGTGCTCAGCTAGCATGCATGAGGCCCCGGGTTGATTCCTGCCCTCTTCTTTACATGCAAAAAAATATATACTAGGCTTTGAGTCTATGTCTTAAAAGTGTGATTAACCAAACAACAGGGTCCTCAGATCTTTAGGAACGACCCCATCCAAGACCACCCGACGCTGCACTGAAGGGCAAGGGCCATCACAACTGCTCTGTGCCCTCAGTTCTGGACATGGGCCTGAGGACATGCTTACAATTATGGAGGGGACACAGGAGAGACATGAGGAGGAAAGCAGGCATGGTTAGAAAACAGCAGTAGACTAGCTGCTAGTGGAGAATGTTCCTTCCATGTGCAACTGGAAGGCTGGGAGGTTCAAAGTGTTCACACATGGACCGTGGCATCACCCTGCCAAGGTTCTCCTTCTGAGTCTTACACTCATTATCTCTGTAACCTGATGAAGAAACGATGAGTTTCCTAACCTGTTTAACCTGTCCAGGCCTCAGTTTCCTTATCTGCAAAATGGGGTGCTATTTTTTCATATGGTTATTTTGAGAACTAAGTAAACGAATGTTATAATGCCCTGAGAATTTTTCCTGGTACGTTTTGAGCCCTGAAGACACATTGGCTGCTCCTATCACACATCAGGAAAGTGAATTGGAGTTAGTTCAGGGAAGGGCATGAATACCAGCCTGTGAAACTTACCGTCTAGTCCGTTGCTTTTTGAACCTGAAGAATTCAGAGTTTGGGGAGGGTTTTCCTATGTTAGAATGGACTAAAGTAGCAAGAAAACCTGAGCTCAGAGACCAGGGAAAGTTCTTTATGGTAATTTCATTGTCTGGGATTGAGGAGGGCTGGCGTGGCTGATGCCCCTGAAATTCATCAACACCTGTCACATCTCTGGATCTGAAGCAGTGATTTTGCTGTTAAGGCCCGGATTCTGCAGTCAGGGAGCACTTTCACCTGTTACTTTATGGGAAATAGGGATCATCTTCTTTCACCTGCCTTGGAGAGAGAGTGTCTGTATGGAAGACAGGCTGAGGTCTCCACACAGAACTGGCAGAGCATTGGAAGCCTCACCTCAGCAAGCAGCACAGCTGAGTGGCTTCTGTTTTAAGGAGATCACAGGGGTTCTCCTAAAATCCTCCTCCAGGGAAGCACCTAACAGCATGCCATTGTGCTGTCTCTGGGTAATGGTCATCTGGAGCTCGGCTGCAAAGAGTCCCTCCCAACAACAGCTCCAGCCACATGTGGTCTTTCCTCCTCTGGTAACAATAGCTGTGCAGACTGCTGGGAATAGGACTCTAGGGGCTCAGAGCTGATCGCCTGCCAGGTTCCTTTTCCCCCCTCGCACATCCCACACATAGCCGAGCCTTTAATATACTGCACGTGGGCTCTCTCCGACTTTGCCTCTCTATCCTGAGCAGGGCTTTGGCTAAATGTGGTGCCCAATAACTTCAAGGGATCAAGCGCTTTCGAGAAATATTTCTACTAAGAAGATGAGCTGGGGGGAATTGAAAGCAAGGCTGCCAGCTTTGATGTCTTAAGTATGAAATTTCAATGGCTTACCAGCCACCAAGCTCTGGTTCTCGTGCAGCTGGGGTAAGATTGAAGGAAATGATCACAACATATGCCCCACGGGTGTCAAGTAATCATGGAGAAGCAGCCCAAGGAACCCAGGAGAAGAGAGGTGTGTGTGTGGCGGGGGGTGGCCTTGGTGATCTGAACAGCGCCCCCCTCAACTTTGTCTATGTATACATATAACATTTGGTATGGAGTTTTTTCCATTTCAAAATAAAATGCTTATTATCAGAAATTCTTAAAATATGGAAAATGAAAAAGAAGAAAACAAAATAATTATTTTGCCATTCTGTATTTCCCCTCTAGTTCTTGTTCTATGATTTAAAAAAAAAAAAAGAAAATCATGTGGTGGATGCTGTGCAGGACAGGACAGGGTCTGATTGCCACGGGGAGGCAAATAATTTGGATTTAGAGGCCATAGAAGCCTCTGTGAGGAGGTGACGTGTAAATCAGGCTTGAAGGAAGAATAGGAGTTAGCAGATGTCATTTTTAGATTTGCAGAAGT
The DNA here is from genome assembly GCF_045843805.1 of Urocitellus parryii. Taxonomy (NCBI): domain Eukaryota; kingdom Metazoa; phylum Chordata; class Mammalia; order Rodentia; family Sciuridae; genus Urocitellus; species Urocitellus parryii. The sequence goes on along the minus strand of NC_135541.1, from coordinate 40,515,605 downwards.
ACAATTATTGGATTGAAGCCTATTAACTTTTATAACAATCCTCTGCACCTCTCCTTCCCCTGAGCTCCCAATGTCCACGTTCCAATGCCTGGGAAGCATACCAGTTGGAGGCCAGGTGGGAAAAACTAACCGTATTCAGTCCTTCACACACGGAGGGCTTCATACAGGGCATTAGTTATAAAAGAGTTTCAAGGGTTGAAAGAACAAAAGGGAAAGGTTAGGAACAAGAAGGAGCTGTCTCCCTTCTGGGGCTGAGTGAATTTAAGGAAAGCTGTCACACTTCTAGAGCTCCCCAGTCCCCTTGAGACAGTCCTGGATCCAAAGAGAGGCTACTGCAGGGCTGGTGCTGGAATAGAGAGAAGGTACCTGCTTGACTTGCACTGGTGGCTGTCAGAGTGCCCGAGCTGTTGTGCTGGGCTTGCTGGGAGCATCCCTGTTGGTGCTGAGAGGGCTGAGGGGTTACCACAGTAAGGGCTGGGGGCTGAGTGAGCCTTTCTTGGCTACTGCTGAGGCTAAAGAGGGGCCACTAAGCCCTGGGCCTGGGCTCACAGAAGAGGCTTTGCACCATAAGAGAGGAAACTGCCAACTGCTGCTGGAGGTGCTAGCTGTCCCCTGCTATTGAAAGGATGCTGTCAGAAACTGCAAGAGGGAACGGGGTTTTTCTCCTTCCTTCCACCTTGCAATACCCAGTCGGAACTCCCTACTGACAAAACCCAGGCAAAATCCGTGAGGCAACAGAATGCAAGAAATTCTGGTTTGGAGGTTCCAAGAAGAGAAGGACAGAAATTGGACCTGAGAATAAAAAGACACATGCTTGGTACACATGCTACCACCTGAGGCCCATCTTTTCTGCCTGTGCACACTGCCCCTGGGAGAAGGAGACCAGATCAATGGTTACCTATCCCTATGGCTCGTCTTATCCTCACAAAATTATTTAAAAAATATATCTTTTGTGCATAAATCTAACTCTTTCTTGATTGTGAAAGCCAATCTCTGTAAGTTCCAGTTGGACTGATGTATGCAGGGATGGGTGGGTGGTAAATTAATGAATCATACCTTTTCCTGTGTGTCACTGGTATCTGGTCCTGGGCTACACTTCTCTCAAGCCTCAGGGCTGCCCCTATAGGTTGGGATATCACCTCCATGTCCAGTGAGACTGAAGCTCAAAGGGTGGAGTGGCTTTCTCACAACCACATGCCTTCCAGGGAATGATGGGACCCAACCCAGGTCTGTCAGCCTCCATGCTGCTACTACTTTAGAAACTTCTGTATTATCTGCCAACATTTAGAGGCTGTTCCTCAGTGATCATAGGGGGAGGTGAATAGTAGCTGGTTGGACATACCTGAGCCTCTATAAGGGTATATCGGTGGTAGCCTGGAAGCTAACTGACCCTGGACACCCAGTGGCAATGACAGCCTTTGCCATTCAGACCACAATGTGGCTCCTGTCTGAAAATTCTCCCCTGACCTTTTCCTAACATGTGGCATTTTAGTGTTCTGTTGATTACAGATCACTTGCGTGCAGCACACAGTTGACTGTTTGCTAAAACGGAAAATGGGGGAAAAAAATAGAAAAGAAAGTACATGCTTGCCAGAGCAGTGCTGTGGAACGGTTGTTCCCAAGGTATTCATCTCAGTGCGTCTAAACACCTATAATTAAACTAGCTTTGGAGCCGTGCCTCTTGGAGAGGGCGGAAGAATCAATTCTGTAGCTTTTGGATCTTGTTCTTTGTACACACTGCTCAGCAGTGAAGATGTTCAAAAAAGACTAGATGCTGTGGCTCAGGAACACAATTACCCAGCTATCAGGGTGAATGGATGATGGTCTGATCTTCGGGCATTCAAGCTCAGGGAAGCAGAGGGAAAGAGACAAGTGATGAATATGGTGACCTCTAATTCTCTGTCTTTACCCCAATCTCATTTCCTTGCTGGGGATTTTATTTTATTTTATTTTATTTTTGTACCCTGGATGCGGTGATCACTGGGTAGCTTTGTGTTAAAGAGCTAATTAATGGGAGCTCAAGTCAGCTGTCTTATTTATGAGACTCTGGAGCAAGCAGAGACACTTCGCTCATCTGGAAAAATAAGTTGGGATCAAGCTGCATCTTCTATATAAATATGTGAGGCTGTGCTGTCAGACACCAGTACCAGCCAGCGCTGTCTGGCTTCACATGAATCACTGAGATGACCCGGACCTTCATTCTGAGTTGATTGTAGCTAATGCGTGCCATATAATCTCATATGCTCAGAATGTCTTGTGAACCAAGCATGCTATCAAGATGCAGTTTTAATTAACATTTGCTTTTTAGATAATATACGCAATTTATTTTGGCAAGAGTTCATTGAATGTAAAATCTACATAATTAAGATACTAAACCTGCAATATTTTTTTCTTTACAGTATTTTTTTGCTAAATGACTCAGATTCAGCAACATTTATTACCCAGTATATAGCTTGCAATAGGCAATCACAATTTCATAGTTTCTTTCTCTTTTTAAAAATCGTTTCTCTAACCAAAGAACACAAAGTCATATAGTTGATTCTGTTCTTGTTTTAGATTCAGGTCTATGAGGTCTTTTTCCTAGTTCAGTTTCACATTACAAATCGAACAAAGAAATCATATTTATGATCCGTCTGCACTGAAATCTCCTATAAAATTGTACCTTACTTTAGGAATTAGTGTTATTTTATAAAGGTATTTTGCTGTTTTTTTACCACAAATGATGATGCAACTCTGGGGTACGGTCAAGTGGGGAGGGGTATCCTGGGAGAGACCTTGCAAATTATTAAAGTAAGCCTTCGTTTTCTGAGGACAGCCAGAGTCTCAGAGTGGAAATGTGACTCTCCCAAGGTCACACAACACATGGGAGCCAGAACCAAGGATAAAAGCCATGATGCTTGAGTAACCATGCTTGCCTTTTACAAATATCTGCCCTGATGGTCTATCCTCCATGAGCCTCTTCCACCCTCATCAGTGATGTCTTCTAAACTTGAACACGCTTCCGAGTCATGGAAAGTCGGCATGCTTGGAAAAGAAAAGAAGCAGACCAGACATGGCTCCCAAAACACTCCCCTAGAACAGAGAGCAGCACAAGCAGCTGAATCCCAGTTGCTTTGTTCTTCGTGATAATTCCTATAACTGGGTCAGAGGGCTAATGACTTGGCTTCGGGACTCTGAGCCATATGCCTCCGTGATTTGCAGCCAGCTGAGTGCCCGAAGTGAGAGTTGTCATGGATGGAAGGCCAGTGCCTCAGCTGAGGGAGCCTGTAGCCAGACCCAAGCTGGGAGTCAGAGACAGAATGGACCCTGGTTATGAGGCCATTTTCTAGATCTTCCCTCCACCCCTTCCAATCTGCTTGGTTTTTCTGAGCTGCCAAGTTCCTCCCAGACAGGCCCTCGACAAGGGCTTTTCCTGAGGACTCTGACTGCGCTCACTCAGAACACGATAGGCAGGGATTGCGCCTGTGTCAGTCTCTGAGCTCAGATCTGCAGCAAGCTGCTAATTAGTGTCAGTAATTGCTGGAGGAGAGGATAGCTGGCTGCCCATCAGCGCGGCGGAGGGGGTGCGAGCGCTCTCCCTCCCTCCTGCTCCTCCTTTCCAGCGTTAAGCAATAAATCTATATTGGTTAAATCGTCTGTAAGGCTGCTTGTTGAGCAGGACATCAGTGGTGTCCTGTCCCATTAATGGGTGTAGCTAATGTATGGACAAAGGGATGTGCTACCCAGATCAAGCGTCAGAGCCAAAGGAACTTGAAGGAACATTTTTGCAGAGTGATGTCCCAAGCAATGTGTTTCTGGGGCAACTCTGCTACAGAAAAGGGAATATAGTACTTTAATCTGAGAGCCACATGCCAACAGATGTGGGGGAAGAATAGGGCTCAGATGTCACAGAGACTGGCTTCCTTCTCTTGGTATCTCACAGCTGTGACAATGGGACTGGAAAGAGCCATCATCCCTTAGGATTTTTAGAAGTTAAATGAGCTAATGAACATGCAGTCATGTGTCACTTTAACATGGGGATACATTCTAAGAAATGGTCGTTAGGTCATGACATCATTTTGGGAACACCTGGATTGCACTAACACAGACCTAGGTGGAATGGGTCAGTCCCTCCACTTGGCCTCAATCCTTTCAAGAGACGCATCAACAGGGGACATGTGGGGCTGCTATTGGTACAGCATGGCATGCTGTCTTAGAGTGCTTTTTCAGTAAGCAGGGATACACCCTAAAGTAACAGTTTAAGAGTACAGTGAACGCATGAACCAGCAAGAGTCATTTATTACATCATAAGGAGGTGTCATCTGCCATATGGAACTGTGTGTGCCCTACTATCAAGTAGGGCAGTGCAGTAGTGCCCTCACACCAGCATAAATGCATAAGCAATGGCTGGTGCGTCAGCACTGTAAGGACTACACTGTCATCAGGTGACAGGAATTTTCAGCTGTACCAAAATCACATGGGACCTCCATTGTATATCGCCTGTTGTTGACTGCAATGTCACTATGTGGGGGCACGACTGCACGTGTCTCAGAAGGGAGCCTAGCATAAAATCACTGTTCCTAAGTGGAGCAACCTGGGAAAACACTATGAATGCTATGGTTTGGATGTGAGGTGTCCCCGAAAAGTTCATGTGTGAGACAAGACAGGAAGGTTCAGAGGAAAAATGATCAGGTTAAGAGAGCCCTAACCCAATCAGTGAATTGAACACCTGATGGGATTAATTGGGTGGTGGCTGAAGGCAGGTAGGGTGTGGTTGGAGGAGGTGGGGCACTGAAGGCAAGGCTTTGTGGTATATATTTGTATCTGGCAAACAGAGGCCTACCTGCCTCTCTCTCTCTCTCTCTCTCTCTCTCTCTCTCTCTCTCTCTCTCTCTCTCTCTCTTTGCTTCCTGTTCACCATATAAGCTGCTTCCCTCTGCCACACTCTTCTGCCATGATGTTCTGCATCATCTTGAGCCTGGAGGAATGGAGCCTGCTGTCTGTGGAGCCTCTGAAACTGTGAGCCCCTAAATAAACTTTTCTTCCCTAAAATTGTTCTGGTCAGATATTTTAGTCACAGCAGTGAAAAAGCTGACTAAAATAATAAATTAGGTCAAAATATATAATATACCAGGAAGCTGAGTGTTTGCATGTTGATTTCAGGTAGTTCCCGAAGTACCTTTTAATGGTTTCTGATCACCCACTCTCTCCATTGCCCTCTCTCACCTTTTTAGCATGTGAGGAAGATGTGAATGAATCATGACCACCAGATATCTGTGCTGCGTGCCGCCTCCCCTACATACCCATGGCTTGTCACTCTGTGAGGCAGCCCTGAGGATTCTGGGAGCTCTCCTCACCTTATCTTACAGCTTTCTAAGATGTGCTTCAAAGCTCCCCCAAATTTGGATACCGATATGCAATAAAACAGAGAGGTTGTGTGTTGCTTTATTTGCATGTGATGTAATCATAAAATAATGTTATTGATATATGAATGTATGTGCTGTTACCTTCCTTTTCCTAAAGATCTAAGTACTTTCTTTGCTGACAATGTTCATTTGCTTAGCAAATATATCTAGGTATATCATATTCTTATTTCATATAAGCATTTGCCAGGAAAATGTGTACTGCCTTTGTGCATACACATCTCTTCATTTATTCATTCAACAAATATTTATCGAGCACCCAGAAAAGTGCAGAATTTTAGAACAAGAAGATAGGTAGGCAGCATTCCAGTCAGGGCTCTCAATTTAGAGAAGAGGAGCCTGGATCTTAATATAACACGGTCCTTCTTCCTCTCAGGTACTCTCCTCACCCATCTTCACTTAGATTCCATAGTCCATCAATGTAATCACTCCAATAATAGGCCTCGGTGGTTTTTCCTCTCCCTCTCCACTCTGCTGGGCTGGCCAAACCATAATTACTGCCCTTCTGCCTGGCCTGGGAGCAGTTGCACATAGAGCATAAAAGCCCACAGTCAGGTAGCCTGATCGTGTATCATGACCACCAATCTCCACCTCAGGGAGTGCAGCAGAATATTGTGTAATGGTTCTGCTGTGGGACGGTGGGCAACTTATTTAACGTCTCTGTGCCTTTTTATCCTTGTATAAAATTAGGATAATGCCAGGTGCAGTGGCAAATACCTGTAATCCCTGAGATTCCAGAGGCTGAGGCAGGAGAATTACAAGTTTGAGGCCAACCTCAGCAACTTATGAGAACCTGTCTCAAAGGAATAAATTAAAAGGGCTAGGGATGTAGCTTAGTGGGAATGCACCCCTGTGTTCAATTCCTAATAATACAAATTAAAATAAAATTAGGATAATAATTTTTATCTCATAGCAATGATTTTAGGATTAAGGAATTGAAAATATTTGAGGCATTTGGAGGAATACCCAACTCTATATAAAGATATGATCATTTTTATTTCTGGCTATCCTATATTGCTGAGCAATTTCTAAGCACACAATGGCTTCTGGAGCTCCAGACCTCTGAATCACATTCCAGGCAGCAGGAAGGGCAAGGTGGGTATTGCCAGTTATCACCTTTAAGGATCCTTTCCAGAATGTTCTCACAACACTTCTGTTTACAAACCTGGTTTCATGGACATACTTAGCTATAAAAATAATCGGGAAGTAAGGTCTTCATTCCAATTAGTATTGTGCCCTGTTGGGTTACTGTTACTAAGGAAGAGGGAATATTGAATATTTTCAGGCCATGCCAGACTCTGTTAACACTCTTGTGACCAGATGGAGTGGCTTCTTCTCTGTCTTCCCCTCACTTGACCGGTCACTCAGGAACATGCATCCCCCTCTGACATGCACCTGCACCTGTCTGTCTTGGCCTCCCGGACATCAGACTTTTCTCACTCTCTGGTCACTATCTCTCTGTGTTTTGGGCTGGCTTCTCCTCTCCTTCCCACCTCTATCAGTGAGCCCCAGTCTTAACACCGAGCCCCTGTTCTTACTCCACCCTCTCTCCATAGTGGTGAATACCTCCAAAACTGTACTACAGCCCCCACTTCCTCTCTTCACAGAGACACGCATACCCATTTGTTGTCTCCACTTGTGCACCAAAGAGCTCTCCCAAAATTTTGTTCTGCATGTGGCCATACCAACAATCTTCTTGAAGTCACTTAGAAGCTCTCCTAAAGTCTCATTTTCTTTGATCCTCTTGCCCCCATATGCAATTCCTAAATTACCTGTCCCCTCTTTCCTCTGGGTGGTTACTGTTCTAGTGCAAGCCAGCGACATCCTCCCCGAGGCTGCTGAGTCTAGCCACAGGCAGCCTCAGTACCAGGACTCTGGAGCTGACTACCTGGGTCCAAGCTGTAGCTCTAACATGCACCAGCTACATGACATGCACACATTTTTTTTAATGTTTCTTTTTCTCACTTTCTTCATCTATAACATGAGAATAATAATAGTAGTACCTCTTTCATATGGTTATTGTGAGTATTAAATGAGTTAATATATGTAAGCACTCAGAGAAATGCCTGGCATATAATAAGCACAATCAATAAATGTTAGCTATTATCATTAGCCATTATTACTATACATTTTTCATGGAGAAGCCAGAATGATCTTCTAAAAACATAAATTAAATGCCATCACTCTTCCGCTCCAAACTCTCTAGTGATTTTTCTATTTCAGTTACCATGAAATCCTAACACATTGCCAAGGCCAAAGGTCCTGCAGGAACTAGCCCTTGACTCCTCCCATCCCAGCTCAGAGCTCTTTCCTATCACTCACTGCCCTCAAGCTACAGGGGCTTTATTTTAGGTCCATTAACATTCCATACCCTTTGCCTCCTTTGGGCCTTGGCCCTCATTCTTCCCTAAGGAGGGAATTTTCTGCTCTCCCTTCCTCCAGCAGCTCACAGGGATGTCTTCTTCCTTTTTTTTTAAGAACTCAGCTCAATTATCTTCCCCTTCAAAAAGCCCTCTGTCATGTACCCCAAGGACTACCCTTGAGCTGCTCACTCTCCCTCTTCACTTTCTATGGTAGTTACCACTATTTTTCTCCTTGTTTATCTTGTTGGTTAATTGGTTCACTCATTTGATAGTAGGTCTTTCTCTACAAGATCAGAAGGGCTGAGATTTTTGCTTATCTTGTAGAGTCCTGTATCTTAGGACTTGATTTGCATTCTATATTAGGAATTCAGTTACTAGATGCTCCCAAACCAGTTGGTAATAAAAGAGAAGATGGCCTCTAAGCAAGGCTTCAGAGAATAAGAATTTTCTGGACACTCAAGGAAAGACAAGGATTTGAGGCAGTAATGATAGTTGATATTTGCAAATGGAGGCAAATAGGAAATGGAATGGTACCTAATTAAAAAGTATGGTCTCAGATCAGCAGGAGGGGTCTCCTCTGGAAGTTTTGAGGAATGCAGAATCTCAGGTCTTGGCCCAAACCCACTGACTCAGAATTGTAAGAAGCCTCCTAAGTGACTCTTAATATCCACAGGGTAGTTTGTTCAGGAAACTGAAAATAACCTTGGTCACTAGATCATATGGTGCCAAGGGAGATGTATCAACGAGAATGGAAACCAGCTGCATGTGACATACCCTCCAACACAGTGGCTTAACAATACTAGATACTTTTATTTGAATCTCGTACAAGAGCACAAGTTCATCTGGCTTCTCTGGGCTAAGTTTTCAGGTGGTTGGCATATTCTTATTCTAAGTAGTTTTTCAAGGTGTACTTTTCCAATATCTGCCACTGTGCACTTGGGTGAAGCCATCCCTCCTGGGCTGTGTTCCACAACAGCCAGTGAACAATCACCCAATATGTGCTGGGAGCTGGGGTCAGAGCAAGGAGGGACACCTGACCCCATTCCTGAAGAATCTCAGCAGCTGGCATGGAGACCGGCAGGGAAATAGGTAGTTCTGATACAGTTCCTGATTCCTCCTGGTGACTTCTCAGGTCCCTGGATGTCAGGATTAAAGATGAGTTGGGTGAACAGGAAGGGGCCAGGAGGGAGGGCTCCCATGACAGAGGTTGGAAGGGAGCAGAGAAAACTTCACTTTTTCTCCTTCAAGATACTCAAGGAGAGCAAAAAAAAAAAAAAAAAAAAAAAAAAAGGAAAGAAAGAAAGAATAATGACATGGATGGATTTGAACACCATGTATAATAATGCAGAAAGAAACGACATGCCTGGAGTGACATTGAAAATGAGAGGGGGAGGGGAGGGAAACCTCGTTCTACAAAAGAAGCCACCTAAGGTACAAGGAATGACAGAAAAACTAGTATTTTATAACACTGTTACAATAAATGAACCAGGAAATATTGTTAGTGGCTGCTTGCATCATTGTACAGAAAGTTGTTTGGAACAAGGGTATTCATAAGGCTTCCAGTACAGCCTCAAATAGCACCCGCGGGTTTCTGATTGATGACATGGGGAAAAGGTATTTTTACAATGTAGAAATCTGTGGCCACCAGATGATAAATTTAATGTCACCAGTGATGGGGCCAACTGGAATCATGTGGCTTAAACAGAGGATTAGTCTATGAAACAAGTGGCTTACATTATTCAAAAATGACAATGGAAGGGGGGGTACAAAAAGGGCCGAGGACTGGTTTCCAATTACAGGCTAACAAGAAATGACAATTAAATGCAACACAGGTTTCTTGACTGGATCCTCGATGGGAAAGAAATGTACAAAGGACATTATTTGGATAATTAGGGGCCTCTGAATATGGACTCTATGTTAGATATAGTTCTCTAATGTACTGAGTGAGTTCACAGTGCTGTGGTCAGGCAGGAAAATGTCCTTACTCATAGAAGAGACATGCTAAAGAATTTAAGGGGAAAGGATAATGATTTTGCCAACTTATTCTCAAGTGGTTTCAGGATGGGAAAAAGAAAAAAGAAGAAGAAAAGTATATATATAGAAAAAGACAAGACAAAGTGGCAAATGGTAACAGTCGATGAATCTCGGTAAAGAGCATTCAGGTATTTGTGCTATAATTGAAGCATTTCTATAGGTTTCCTTTTTTAAAAATAAAAAATGTTTTAGCATTCTTGGTGGCTATTAAGTAGAGCAAGTAAATGCATCATTTATAATGAATCCCAAACTCACATCATTTGGGATTTGGCTTGATCTGACCCATCAGCCTGCACCCCAGGAAACAGAGTGGGTCCTGGGCAGAAGCAAGCAAGAAGTTGGGTGTCCACAGGTGCCATTCAGCCTCTGCCAGGGCCTTATGTTATCTGCCTTCTCTTTTGAGGGTCTGAACTAACAGGCCACGAAGAACGAGTTCATAGTTTCCAACTAAGAAGCATTGAAGATAAAAATCTGCTTCCCTTTTCAACCCAAACCAAGACCTAGTTTGCCTGCTGTACCCTAGGCCCATTTCTTGCTGGCCAAGGAGGGTCTGGAAAGGAGCAGGAGGTCATTATGTGGGGATGGGTACCAGGGTTTTATTCATAGGGGGTAGAAGCTGTTATTAGTGTGGGGAAGGGGGATAGAGATGAGATGGAATTATAATTATGAGAGTTAGGAAGAGTGAATTTCAAAGAACATTTTTAGTCACAGATGGCTGAAGAGAAATAGAGAGAACAGGCCCCAGCACCTCGTCTTCCTAGCTGATTGCAGGGAGGGGGAGCTCGCTAATGAACACATTGATTTCCCAGCTCCTCAGAACAATAGCAAATGCTTTTTGCAGTTATTAATTGGGATCCCACAGCAGGTGTGGGGGATGGAGGGCTGGTGATTCTAAGTTTATCTTTGGGGGTTAGGTGAATATAAAGAGAATGTAAAGAGCAAGGAGGAAATAGCAGATAAATCTTGCTATATCTTAGCAGGAGAAAGGGACAGACTTCAACTTCCAGCCTGGCTCCTAGACAGCTTAACATTTTTGAGTTTAAATTTTCCTAACTGAAAACAATTAGAATGATGTTTTCCTTTTTATTTGGACAGCATGAGAATGAAGTAAAATAGTAAACCAATGGAACAAGTCCTTTTCAAACTTTCTAATGCCATGTTATTTATTTTTCTTCAAGAAGAAAAAAGTTGTTTAAGAAGTTTTTTTGAGCACCTGCTGTATACCAGGTACTGTGCAAGGTTCAAGGAATATGGCAATGAAGTGGAAAATATTGTCCCTGCTTCCATGGAGTGGATAAGCTAGCAAGGAAGAAGGGTGTTTACCAAGGACTCATAAATGCAGTGGCTGGTACTGACTTCTGTAGGAAGTGTGAAGCCAGGATGAAGTGGTGAGTCAGCACAGGCCTCTTGAAGGGAGTGATGTCCTCAAGGAGGCCCATTGTAATCAGTAAAATCATCATCTCAACACCACAAGGGGATCAGAGACATAAATGCTGATCCTGGTGGCCAGGTGGGCGAAGGTCTGAAAGTTTGTTAAGAATGGATTGACTTCTATTTCCCTATGGAGGAAAGATAGGGCATGTGTGCTTTGAATGATCATTGTAGTCTCACTTCACTAAGTAGCCTAGTCTTGAGCTGGATCAACCTGTACGCTGAAGGACCTCTTTTGTGCAAACTCCCTGGGAACAGGCCAGCACCCTAGCAGAGGTTTCCCTCCTACATGGGAATCTGATAACTTGAGGACAAAGCTCCGGTTTCTTCCAGAGTGGCCAGGTACCTTTTTTCCCTCCCAAATCAAGAGGCAGCAGGGGCTCAGGGTCCCTCTCCTGGAGCCACCTGACATCCCAGTGTGTCCAGTCTTGCCAAGTCTAAGCACATGTCTCCAGGGAAGGCTGTCCATCTCACCTGTCCAGTGCCTGTAGTTTTCCCTAAGAGTTGTGCCTTGACCTTGTGCCCAATGGCCCTGGTAATATTTATCCCCAATCTTAGCCTAGGATCCTTTTTATAAAACTACCTTTGAAAAAACAGGATTCATAGAAGTTGGTAGGCAGTCTAGAATTGCAAGCACAGGTCAAGGAGATTGGAGGTTTACAGTTAGTTTCACTGGGCATGAATTTACTGAGCAGCCACTGGAAGAGAAGCAAGGAGCTGGGCTTGGAGTCAACACACCTCTGGTTTAGTGGGGCAGCAGAATCTGTGCATTGTACAAGGATTAAAATAAATGGGAGCAAGTATCACCAGGGCTCTGCAGTTGATTTGCTTTTTTCTTTCTTTCTCTTTTTTCCCATCACTTGATCTTTGTATGGCTTTGTGCACAACAGTGAGTTGTGGCTGGGCTACCAACTCAGGCTTTCTCCCCATGTGGCAGGGGAGGCAGTGGTCCATGAATGTGCGTGGTCTGGGGTAAGGACTCGTGGTTGTGGGAGATGAATCCTGTCATACTTACAGTATCTTAAACCTCTTTGACCTTTATTCTGTCAAACCTCTGCCTGCCCTAATCATTTAGCCATTTATATACATCAGGTATAATCTTTCCTTGTGTTTTCTGCAGAGACTTCCTGAATAGAACAGAATGAGAGAATTTTCCATGGGCTTCTACATCTAACAATGGAATTAGATCACACGCTTTTCATTTTGCCTCCAGGATCCAAAGCAATTCCCATCCCTGTTGATTTAGAACACATAAACTTCACATATAGATGAAATTAGGAAATAGCTTCTATTTCATGAGGTTTTTTTTTAAAATCGTGTGCTCTCTATTCAAGATTTCACAAAAGAAAGAAAGGAATAAAATTCACACATTTTCAAGAAACTGCTGGTGTATTTGAATATCTCCCATAAGCAGAGAAATCTGGTTTTTAAAAAGAAGTTTAATTTTTCCACATGTAAAGGAACACACTTATTGATGACATGGATGAATAAAACCACAAAGTAAATGTTGCTTAGGCTTTTTAAAAGTTGCCTTCTTATCCCCAGTGTCTAGAGCAACTTGAGTCCTACCCTCACCCCTCCCAACTTCAGCCTACCACTAAGGGGCAAGGAATTAGTGGGAGGAGATGGAAGTTGTTTCCTGAATTAGTACACACACACACACACACACACACACACACACACTGTAGATTTGTGCCAGGACAATCATAGATCAGCTGGTTTTATTTCCTAGACACTTGATGTGTGTTAACTCATTTAATCCCAACAAAATAGATGAAAATATCCCAACCTTTGGGAGTAGTAGAGGTCAAAGTCTCACAAAGCCTCAGTCTTGGGAAAGTGCCTTAATTTTCTGAGTGTCAGTTTTCCAAATATGTAGAATGGGATAGTGACAACTACTTCAGTGCATTGTCAGAGACAGATGGGAAGTCAGGTTTGTGGGAGAGAAATTGCAGAGTTGCTTGCTCTTATCCACCAAGTGCCACCCCAAGTGGAGGGGCAGTAGGTCCCAGCTGCAGGGACATGTCTCTCGGGGTTTACCAGTTGCCCCTTCAGATCCTTATTTCTTCCAGTTGCAGTGGAACCCATTCCTTCCTGCAGGACCAGTTTTCCAATTGTCACATCAATTCCCTGGGGACTGAACGCTCTGCTCTTTTCAAGTTCAATATGTTTCTTTTCCCTGCCTAGGAAACTGGATTCAGAGGCAGACAATCTGAGAATAAAATCTGCTTTTGCTGTGTAGCCTGTGGAGGGTGACAAGCCACTTCCCACTCTGGGCCTCAGTTTCTCCACCCATAATATGAAACTGCTGCGCTGTCCTCCTCACCATGTCCAAACCCCATCTCTGATGTCCCTGCAGTCCTACATACAGGGAGCCAGAACAGCTCCTCCATCTGTTTCTGTGCGGTCCCAAAGCAGCATTCCTGAGCCATTTCCCTGTCCCCTGTAGCGCTGATGGCTGGGGAGGACAGGGATACAGTTTTGAAGCTGAGGTGTCCAGGAAAGGGCATCAGCTGCCAGCACAATCCTAAATGTGTGAGGTTTCCATCACGAGGGTACAGAGCAGCCTCCAGCCCAGGGGGAACCCAGGGGCTGCGATAATTGGAGACTTTGTGTGGCTAAACTGAAAATTTTGCAAAATCAATTGAGAGGAAAATCAATATAAGATTTTTTTCCCCCCACAATGAGAAGACAAGATTCCCACACAATTAAGAATCGGGCCATGGTTTGCACAGTCTGCCTGTCTTGTTCTCTTGTTTCTGTGCCACAATTGTTCGTCAGAAATAATTAAACATTCTCCCATGGGCAACAATTACTTGCTTAAAATATTATGAGTAAGGAGAATACATTTATAATTACCTAACCTTTCTGAAGGTGAAAATATATATTATCCTTTGATAGAACAGAGAAAGCAGTTGCCAGATATGCCAGCCCTGTTCTTCATCCGCCCTGATTACGCTAATTGCCTGAGGGAGGCAACGATACTCTTTCGCACACCAGACCTTCTCTTTCATTTTCCGGAACTTTTAGGAATCAAATCATGGTTCCTCTTTCTTGTTGTGTTTATCAGTCATTAAACAGCCAGCCTGTGGCGATTAGGATTGCCAGACAGCACCTTTGAATTGTCCCACTGCTATAATATAATGAGAGTGTCACCCGTCTCTCCTTTCTTTGGAGTACATTTTATTATCTGTCACATGAAGATCCAAACCACGAGCCCAATGTTTCATGTTTGTGCTACTTTTCTGATTTTTACCTTAAGTTCACACAAAACAAACATAAGAAAATAATGATAATAAATGATAAAATAATAACAAAAAATAATCACAGGAGCTAACCCTGAGTTAAGCATTTCTAAAGTGATTTATGTGTACTGTCTCATATAATTAAACAATTTCCATGAAGAAGGTTACTATTAACACCCCCCCCCCATCTTACAGGTGGGAGAGTCACTGATAAGAGAACTGATGCTCAGAGATGTTAGGTAATTGGCCCAGGATCAGACAGCTAATAACTAATGAAGCTGGAGTTTGGTCCAGAAACTGCTATACTGGAGGTACTATCAGATTTCCTTATCAAATCATTTTGGTCCAATATTTTCTACTAAATAGCAAAACCCACAATTTCTATAAAATATTTATTAAAGTGCTAACTGCAATCATGCTTTTTATGTTAAAACCTTTTGTTTTCTAACTTATATGGGTTTACTGTTAGTTTGAAATCTACCAGCATGAAATAACAGTAGTAACAGTAGCAGTGCTGCTTCATGAGCACACACCTCAGCTAGGCATTGGTGGAGGACCTTCTGTTCCCCACTCCTCTTCCCCTCCATGCATGACAGTGATGCAGATTAGAAAAGATATCCTTGGTTTTCTGGAGAAACCGAGGACTAAAAGGATTAAGTGGAATATCCAAGGTCCCACAGCTAGTCATTTTACAGCAGGGACTTCAAGATACATGTCCATCCCACTCAGTTAGTTCTAATCTACAAACCATGTGTCAGGCACTGTCCTGTGAGTCAGGGGCTGGTTGTCTCAGGCACTAGGGTTTGGAGGCAGTATCTGGCATAGCTTCTCGCATGTTTTTCTTCTGAAATTTTTTTCAATTGTGTTAGACAAATAAAAGTTTGGGGAACTCTTTTGAATTCTGGCAACTCTGCCACAGGCTATGAAGTTATATAAAATTTTTTGTTGGAATCATGCAGTTTTTCAAAACAGCTGTATGCATGTGCACTGTGGACAAAAGGCTCTCATCTCAGAACATGGATTCTTTGTTTGATTTGGAATCTCCATAGTGGTGGGCAGTGAAGCTCAGTGTTGAGTGTTAGCTCTTCATTAGAACCAGATGGCTCCATTATGGGTAGGAATACAGCCAGAATTTAAAACACAGGAGTTTCCTTGTCAGTGAAGAGAGGCAACAGTCTGGGGGTTAAGGTCACATTCTGTGGTCAGTCTGCCTGATTTTGACGAATTCAATTTGCACACTGTGTGGACCATGGGCAAAGCATCTACCCATCCTGGTCCTCCTCATCTCCCATACTGAGCAGTGCAGTTACAGTGCCCATCTTATGGGTCTGTCACCTACACTTCACTTCTAGGACAACAGGGTTCAGCACATGGGCACCAAGCAAGTATTGGCAATTGCTACTGATAGTCATCCACACACTTGAACTTCAATGATAACTCAAAAAGAAGAGAAAAAAGGCACTTTGCTATCAACCCTTTTTCAGCTTTTACAAGGCCACTGTGCTTTTTAATCCTCCCTCCCTTCTTGGGAAGGGTGAAACAAGCCTTCCATGGGCTTGCATAGTGACCTGGAGCAACCTGGGACAATTAGCCCCTGTTGAGGCTTGTTCTCTTTGAACAGTGCGATATAAGTTGATTATCAGAACAGGCTGTAAAGTTTGCTGAGCGCTTAGAAACCTTTCTCTGCAGGTCAGCCAGAGTGATCTTTTTCAAATGCTAATCAGATGACACTTGAGTTTCAGTCTTTCTAGTTTCTTCCTATTGCACTCAGAATCCAATTCAGATTCTTCCCTGTGGACTACAAGGTAGCCTGCCCCAACCCTAGGCATTGGGCAGCCTGGGCTCCTCTCCTCTCCTGAAACATACCATGCCTCTTCAAAGACCAGGCTTTTTATCTCTGTGAGTCCCTCATTCATGAAGTTGGCATTTCCCATCTGTGGGCTCAATTTAAGAAATCAATTCCATCAGAGATGCCTGCCCCAATCACCCTGCCCCAAAAGGGCACATAACCCAAACTACGACTTTTATTCTGCTTAGATCCACTGTCATCCTTTTATTTATTCTGTTTGTCTTTCCTGCTGAACTTGGTCTAAAGGCAGGGACAAGGGCTGGCTGGCTCCTTACTGTGTCCAGCACAGAGAATCTGAGTGAAAATTTACCTCAATCAGAGGTTCACTTAGTTGCCTCTGAAATATCTGGAACTGAATTCCCCACTTAATTTTGGCTCTGCTCTAAATGCCATTTGTTAATTTACCTGTTTCCTTCATCCCCCTCTGACCCACCGTAGAAAGTAAACTAGTTGGAATGAGTGGTCAGTCAACAACTATGATCTTTATGTTTATTTCAGGCCCTTGAACAGGAAAGGTAAAATTTCCCATTAGTCCTAGAGTTTTCCATATCTATCCTTGGAATAGAATATTCTTGAGAGTGTCTTCATATCTTTTGGGAGAGAACTAAGAGACCATGAGGATTGAGAAAGCAGCAGTCCTCAAATCAGCAACATCACCCTCTCCTGGGAAATTGCTCAGGCTCAGGGGTCACACTGGACCTGCAGGGGCAGCTTTGGGGTTGGGGCAGCCACCAATACTTAACAAGTCCTCATGGGACCCTCAAACTAGCTAGCGTTCAAGAACCATTGAGATAAAATAATTGTTGTCAGAGAAAGCTAGAAGTTGCTAAGTTCTATGAATACTTCTGCAATGTGTAATTAACATCGATGCACCTGGAACTGGGATTCAGACTCATACCAGATAGGGTCCCAGGCTCAGGGAACTCACTGATGAATGAGGAAAGAACAGCAAGCATCTACTGCAAGGTATTGTACTCAGTACTCCTCAGGTTGAGGCCAACAATAGCTGCAGAAGCACAGGAGGTTCCAGTTTAGAATCGTGGAGAGTAACATAGAGTCAAGGTAAACAATGGAGACTTCAGAGACAACTGGCTTAAGTTTAAGTCAACCTCCATTACTCGCCCGCAGTGATCCTGGATAAGTTACTTAATCTCCTTGTGCTTCACTTCCTATCTTAAAATGAAAATGGTAATATACTAGTAACCTACCTTAAGGGTTGTTGTGCTGATTAAGTCGTTTAATAATTGAAAAGCACTCAGAACAGTGCCTGAGTCATCCTGCAGACATCAATTGCTCTTATCATCATCTGACTGCACACACAGGTAATCAGATGTGGTAAATTCATCACGGTGGGTGATTGAGAGGAAGTGATTCAGGAAATTTTTTCCACCATAGTTGACATCACATCGTAGTTTAGAAGTTGGCTATTCAAAGTGTGGTCCTGGGACCAGCAGCATCAGCATCACCTGAGGGCTTCTTAGAAATGCAGAATCTCGTGCTCCCCCAACCCCAGCCCAGGTTTACTGAATCAGAATCTGTATTTTAACAAGATCCCCAGGTAATTTTTCTATGCAAATATAAAACAATTGAGAAGCACCGGTGTAGAGTAGCAGTTCTGAGCTGTGTTTGCACGTACCTGAACCCGGAAAATGCCAGCAAAATACCACTGAGCCATGGGACAGAATCTTCCTCAGGTCTGTGTTGTGGAACTGTGGCGTTTGAGATGGGAAGTGGTGGAAGGGTGAAACTCCTGCACTAGCAGGTTTGAAGTGGGGAAGCCACATTGTACTGGAAAATGTCCAACATGGTGAACAAGGTCAGAGAGAGGCAGACAAGAGTGCAGAGGAAGGCAGGTGGTTCCTACAACCTATGGAGAGTTGAGACACAGAGGAAGTAAAGTAGAAAGGGAAAGCAATCTTGGGGGTTATGAGAAGTTGACCTGTCCAGTGGGACTAAACACGGGAAAGGGAGAAGGCAGAGAGTGTGGTGCAACTTGGGATTGGAACTTATCTGACTTTAAAAAACTGCTCTTCAGATCCTTTTCAAGGGTTTCTCTCTAGGTTGGCTTTCCAAAGTCAGCTGGGAGAAGAGCCTTTTACTGTCATTTACCTGGGAGTTTCTCATAGTATACCCCAAAGCATTTGGTATTGTTTCTTGCCGCACAAGGGCTTGGGGACAAAGTGTCCTTTCAGATCCCTAGAAAAATGGAAGCGTTCTCCTATTTTTGTCTAATGTCTCTAGCAGTCTATTTAATTATTATAGCAAAACCTCTGCTCCCTAGATCCCTGACGAAATGAGTCATTCCAATGGAAGTGAAGTTTTCAGCTGATCACTGATGTACAGGAAATTTTTATTTAAAATAGTATTCTATTTTGAGGATATATTTTAATGTGATGGTTTACCTTTTTATTTTTAGCAATGGGAACCTTCTGTAAACATAGAATTATACATAGAATTTCAATATATAAAACAGAATAAACAGAGTTACCTTGGTTCATGAAGAAAAGATAGACCCAAGCCCCAGGCACTTGCCTTTTAATTTATCCTTAATTTGGTCCCTGAGATAACGCCACAGATATCTTGGAGCCTGTTGAATAGTTGAAAAACTATTGGTTTTAAATCAACTTACTCTCTACATCACTGACTTCTTAAATAGAAGAATCAAGTGTATTTTTTTTTTTTACAATTAGGACTTGGCTATCAAAATCATTATTGTGATATGATTGAGTAGGTCCAAATAACTTTCATTGAAAGTGTCAGGAATCTAACTCTAATGTAAGCAAAATTATGATTGTATTGGCATGTGCAACTAGGAAGTTCAGAGTGATGGTTGTTTATCAGGCAAGGTTATATCCCAGTGTATCATCAGGACCAGTCTCTTTCTTCATCTATTGATTCTACCTGTCTGTTTGTAAATGGGTAAACATTTAACCCTACTCAAGCCTGTTAACGGAAATTCTCTGTTCCCAGCAAACAAGATAATTTTGGCAGTTTCAGGTAAAATCCTTGTAAATCTCGATCCAAAAGGAATAGAGGCACCCTCCTCCTCAGTATCCATATATCAGTCCTTATGGAAGGACTTCCAGTGATGCTTCCTGGGCCACATGCCAACCCTTAAAGCCAGTGAGTAGAGAAGTCCTAGTGATTGACACTTCCTCCAGAACCCCATAGGTTGGTCTGGGTGGGACAACTGTCCAGTTCTCAATAACAATAATCTGCAAGGCAAATATAAAGCAATAAATGTGTATTTTGGTGGTATAGGCTATCTTTTTTTTTTTTAAGTTACTGAATTCCTACTATGTGCTGAGCAGTGTAAGCACCCAGGATTGAGCATGCAAGCACATGGGTGTATGGGTAAATCACAGATTATTGTTATAAATTGTGACCATAGGGAACTTCCGCACCAAGTGTTCTCAGAGAAATGTACATTGACTGAATAAAGGGGCAGTTAGTTGTGCCAGAGAAAATCAGGAATGGTAAAGGGGAAAAGGAGCTTGTTAGGTAGAAGGAGCAGAGCATGGAAAGGTAGGGAGGTAGGAGTGGGGATGGGGTGGTTAAAAGTGAAAAGTTGGGGGTCATAGACCTGGCAGCAGAAATGACTCTCCTTCCTCAGTTTGTCCACACCCTACTATTATCTACCACCTCACCCCCTAGGATTGATGTTACACCTCAAAGCCTGGAGAGATGGTGTGGACCTTCATGGCTGCTGTCCAACATCACCTCCCCCAGTATTCAGACCTGCTCGGACTCCACTCCCACAATTCTGGTCTGGCTCACACCTCCAAGATCCTCCACTCATCCTCCTCCCCATTCTAATTACTGCTTGCCCCTCCCCACCACCCTGTGCTGCAGCCCATCATGACCATCCTCCAACTCTTCTTTCCTTTGTCATTTTCCCTATTGTTTCTTTGCTATTTTGACCTTCTTACAAGAAAAAGCACCACTCTTAAAGACAATCAGCAAATCAGAACATGTCTCTACTCCAGTGATTTTTTTTCCTTCATATCATGTTACCTGGTAACATATACAAAATGTCCCATAGGCAGGTTGTACCCACACACTGTGATTTGCTAGGTCAAAGGTGGAGCCTGAAGTTCAGCAATTGTAAAGTTCCCCAAGTTGACTTTAATTTGTGGTCAGTTTGGGATCTGGTGCTCTCCACTCATTATGCTAAGTGCCTCAGGGTGCTCTCTGGGCTTTGGGCCATTCTCATAAAAACCCACCCATAGTTCCCCTGCCTAAAGGTCCTGAGCTTCTCTGGATGCCTCTCATGGCAAAAGTGTGGTCCCTTGATAACCACCAAGACTTTGCTGTAGTCAGGTTTCGTGACATCATCCCAAGCTTGTTACACTGTTGTCTTGTTCACAAAAATCATGTTTTAGCCTTCTGGACATGTAATTTTGCAAATCAGTGTCAGGTATAGAAAGGATCCTGTCACTTGAACAGCACATTCAGTAATTTTAAAGGTCAAAGATCCAGTGGACATTAGCTTCCAGCTACTGAAATACACTGATTTAAAAACACAACAAAAAATGTGGTCACGTGGCACACTGGCTATTGATGCATATATAAATTAGCTCATTAGATATGCTCCTAACCAGTATCTCAAGTACTACTCACTGATTATCATGGCAGAAAAGCAGTGGTAACTACAGAAGTGGGTTTCATTCTGAGGATGTTGCAATAACAGCTCTCAGTGACAGCATGTCTGTGACAGGCATCATGTTGCTGGTTAGTTTACCCTAAATCCCCACAACCCTGCATAGTGGAAAACTCACTTATAGAAGGTAGGGAACACATCCAGGATAACATATTTACAGATGCTAGAGCTGGTATCTGATGCCAGATGGTCTGAGTTCAGGTATGCCTACTGTCCACAGCACTCACCATCGATGCCAACAGGGTACAGTGAGCATGCTCCATGGGAGGAAGGCTGCCTGTACGGTGGTATGGTGTGGTGTGGGAGAATCTGCCCACAACCCTTGCCACCTGGACTATTGTTTCCTTAACAAAGAATCTGCTGATTTGGCAAGTGCAATGTGATAGCTCAGGTTAATTGGTATTTTTGGTCAGATATTAGTGGGCAAAAATAATTTTCTTATTTTTGCATTATCTGAACACTTTGTATTGGAGGTTAAAAAAAATCAAGGGTCTGTTCGTTTCTTTGAACTTTAAACTGAGGAAGCTAAAAAGAATAATAAGATTTTGAGCATGGGTTTTATATTTATACCACACCATCAAAAGAGAGAAGTACAAATTCCCAGTCACCCTCACCAAAAGATTATAAAGCACATTTTGTTTCCTTTTTCAGTTGGTCAAAAATTGTGTCTCTGAACTGTTTGGTATCTGGGAGTAAAACCACTAGCAAAATGTCTGTTTTGATAAATCGGGAACAAAAAGACCAAAACTAATGACTTCCACAATGGAAGCTGCCCTGGGAAATATAATATAGGATAGTGGAATCGGGGGCTTGTTTACTATGATTCTGTGTATCCATCTGATGGGGAGTATAAATAGGTTTCTTTACACAAAGGGACCCAGGGAATAGCGAATTGGGGAATAATTGACTTGTCTTGGTATGTTTGTGAATGTGCATTTTTATCTGATGGCAAATATGCTGTTGGCCTTTGAGTCAGTCACTCACCATAAAATTTCCTCAGCCACATATGCAACCAAGAGAGTGGGCCCATCCCCCTCCCCAAAGAAAATATTTGAAATTAGCATTAATCATCCAGTGTGGTGGTTTGGGCCCTACGGTGAAAGCCACCTACTGCCGCTGAATGGCATTCAGCAGGCAAGAAGTGATTTGCAATATAATTTAAATGAAGAGTTGGTTTCCTTTCCCATTTAGAACACACCAGTATGGAAAACTGATTGTCAGACATGCTGGTGATGTGCATCAACTTGGCTATTCACTCAGAAAATGAAGTTTCCTGAGACACCGGCACATTTAATTTATTTTTTTCCCTGTGAAGTTAACTTCAGCTTGTTAAATACAATGACTATCCAAACCACAGAAAAACCAACACCATTAATTTTAATGCTTATAATGTAATAGAGGGAGATTATATTCATCTGGGATTTTTCCCATTTAATAGAATGTTTACTTGCCCCTCTCCTTATGAGTTAATTATTATTTTCCCTCCATAATGCTCTGCTTATATCTGAGCCGCCAAACAGTGTGTCTGTTAATGTCTTGAGTTTAAGAATTGCTGGTGAAGCCAGCATTTTGTAATGTTATCACTAAAGCTTTAATAACTTGGCAGTGTGCTGAGTGACTGTGGCTGATAGGAATACAACGGGTCCCTTACAGAGCTCTCATCTATTTTTATAAAACATTCACTTTTTGTATAATTTCTCTTCTGTGCTTTGATTGTCAGGTTGAATGACTTTTCAGTGAATTATCTCGTAGTAAGTTAAGATGTGGTGACTTTTCCTCCCTTATCACTCAAGTCTATCTATTTTTAGTTCATCAATTTATTCAGTTTATAGGCACTCGGTGACATCCCACTTGCATCAGTACTGTGCTGAGTAGTAGGGATGAATGACTAAAACGCGGTGTCCATCTTCAGGATCTTACAGCTCTGAGCAGAATTTGCAAACAGGAGCAGCAGCCCAGACACAATGAGACAAGTGATGTAGGAGAATTGGGTATGAAAGGTATGGGGTGGGGGGGGCAGTGGAGGGAGCTCTTCCCAGAAGGAGAACTGTCCAGAAAGATTCTGCAGAGCAGGAGATGCTAGCACTGGATCTTGGACCTAGGTCTTGAGTTCTTTAAGTGAGCAGTAGAATGGTGGACGAGAGTGAGAGAAGGCAAGGCAGGGAGAGGAAAGAGCACGTTTAAAGTTGTAATGAAAGCCATTTGTTGAAAACCTTGTACAAATGGTCTTCAACTCATGGCGGGTCCCATCCCAATAAACCCATCCTAAGTTGAAAATACTGTATGTTGAAAACGCCTTTAATCCACCTGCATTACTGAGCATCACAGCTTTGCCACACAGTGCCCTGTAGGAAACGGGTTGCTTCCCCTCAAGATCACATGGTTGACTGGGAGCTGTAGCTTGCTGTCATTGCCCAGATTTGAGAGAGGACATCAAGCACATATTGGGAAAAGGTCAAAATTCAAAACTCAAAGCACAGTTTCTATGAAATGTGTGTCACTTTTATGTCATCATAAAGCTGGAAAATCATAGGTCTGTGTATATACTTTTTAAATGATAATATAAGCTGACATTCACCAAGCTTATCATTTACCCAGCACTGTTTCAAATTCTTACATCTGCAAACTCAAACCTTGCAATGATACTTTGAAGTGGGTATTATCAGTATCTCATTTTATAAGTAAAATTGATGCCTGGAGAGATTTGGTAACTTTCCAAATATCACAGAGTTGGCAGGTTCAGAATCAAACTGAAACTCAGGTTCTTTGACTCCAAAGTCAACAAGTGTCCATGTTAGGTTCCTGGCCTTTGACCTCTTGAGACTTCAGTCCAGCTGATGAGGCATGCAAACAGTGACTGTCATGCTTTACTCTGTGTTTTAGTCAGCTTTTTCACTGCTGTGACTGAAAGGACCCAACCAGAACAAGAGCAGAGGAGGAAAGGTTTAATTAAGGGCTCTCAGTTTCAGAGATCTCAATCCATAGAAGACAGGCTCCATTCCTTGGGCTCGAGATGAGGCAGAACATCATGGTGGAAGTGTGGCGGAGGGAACCAGTTCACATGATTGTTGGGAAGCAGAGAGAGAGACAGAGAGATCTCCACTTGCCAGAGACAAATATATACCCCAAAGCCATGCCCCCAATTCCCACCTCCTCCACCAACCCCTCCTACCTTTGGCTACCACTCAATCCCATCAGGTGATTAATTCACAGGTTGGATGAAGGCTCTCATAACCCAATCATTTCTGTGAACCTTCTTGCTTTGTCTCGCATGTGAGCTTTTGGGGAATACCACATCCAAACCATAACACTCTGTCTAGGGGAGATAAAAACTTCATGGATGACTTGTGGGGAGATTCAATGAAATATGAATAATAGGGTGCTTAGAACAGGGCTTGTATACAGTAAAGCCTGCATTGATTACTGGGATGAAGATTAATGTCTTCATATTTCTCCTAAGTACTTAGTAATAGTATTTAAGATTGCTGAGGTGGGGTAGTTGACTTTGAAGGGTAATCACTAAGTTTCCTTGTGTACAGTTGGTGACATTTCATATGGACCTGGATGAGATTTAGTATAGAAAGTATTTGGCGACCTGGGGATTGTTTCAGCAAGAAATAGGATGCAGACAAGCAAGCAGACTGGGAAAAGTCATGTTTTAAAAAAGTCAATAGACTCATTTGATTGAAATAGAGGATCTCTGTAAAGAGAAGCAGGTAGACAGGTAACAAATCAAACACAGGCAGAAGTTGTTTACAGCTAATGATGTTTGTTGAGTGATTGGCACTATTTACATTTTGTATTATTTGGTTGTTAGACTTTTTTTCCTGGGGTTATCGACTCATTTTTGTTTCCATTTAAAAATAATGAGCTTCAGAGAAGTTGGTCAAATTTCCTAACCTCAAAAGTAGAACTTGAACTTGGACTTGAATTCAGGTCTATGTTATACAGCCATATTCTTTTGCCCATACTATCATCTTTCATTTTTAACATTTTCATCTTTCTAACACATCATCAATATTTATAGAATAATTGTGTCCAGGTAAAGGGATAGAAAAAACAAACATGTCAATGTGTTCTTCTTAGAATTCTTCTTATCAATCACTACAGCCCAACATTTCTGCAGTTAATAGCCTGTGTCTCCTTTCATTAAGGTGGGAAGAACTGGTCATCTGTTTGATTTTTTTCATAACCCCCCACCATCAGCTTTGCTAGTTGTGTCTACCTGTTATAACATGTGCCATCACTAATATACCATCGCCTGGAAGAGGAGGAAACCATTAAGAGTTTGGGCTTTGAAGAAGGACCACTAGGTGCTTGGGTTGGGATATTGATGTGCCCTTGATAGCTGTGGTCACAAACACATTTCCTAAGTTCTCTGTGTAGGTTTCTTTATCCATTTATTCACAGTATTAGTAGTACCTACAGTCGTGGGTTGCTGCCAGCAATAAATGGTCTAATACGTATGAAGACTAAAAACTACTTAAAATGCTATGATCCTGCGTTAAATGTTAGCATTGATATTTGTCACTATTATGACTTCTATTTTATGTCTTTTTAAATAAAGAATTTGGATAGGCCCTGTTGGTGAGGGTGGGAAAAAGTCTTTTCACACATTGCTGAAAGAAGTATAAAATTGTTGACCATTTGAGGATGGCAATTTAATATCTATCAAAAAAAAAAACCCTTTAAATATAGGTTTTTTTTTTTTTTTTTTTTTTTTTTACCCAGTATCTCCACTTCAAGATACTTATCCTGCAGTACAATTCATACAAATGAAAATGATATCAATTGCACCTTTTAAATTTTGGCTTGTGGATATAGATCCTAGTCCAGGATTTAAAAATGAAGACTAAATAGTGTTTCATGCATGTTTGTATCCTCCTCTTAGTCTAGGACAGCCCTGTGCACAGAGACCCTGACAAACTTCCTTTCGTTCAGCCCAGCACAATTTCTAAGTGTCTACCCCACACCCCATACGCACCACTTGGGCTTAGCTGGCATGGGGCAGCCTGAACCTCATCCTTCATCTCCTTTGTTATCACCAGCCTGTGCCTATCCTCCTTCCTCCTCCTTGCTTCCCTTTCAAAATTGATACATACATTTTTCCCTTACAGTTATTTCCTTGGCTTCTCTCGATGAGGATTCCTGACTTGTGGCCCTGGCAATCTTGGGGAAACATCATCCAATTTCTTCGATCCAGACCACGGGGGCCCCCTTCTCCCCAGCATCACCCCCACGGAACTTGGACACGTTGACGGAAGCATTTTTTAGGACCCTTGTGAGTAAAATACTGACTCTTCACTGAAAATCATTTCGATCGTTCCCTCCCCCTGCTACTTACTCTTCACTTTGGAGCGCGATTTTGTTTCTCTTAAAAGCCATTCCAATTCTGTTCTTTCTAGAACTAACTGCCGGCTCCATAGTTAATATTCCAAGGTTCATTATTTGTTTAATCACTGTCTTATTCAATGAGGTGGTAGCCAGCAGAATCTGAGAACTGAAAGGCACACGCCTTTGTTCTCCTCCTGTGTGGTTCCATTCAGGGTTACTTGTCTCCGACTTAGATTGGAGACTAAATGGATTAGAATAAAACCAATTTAAGGGAAAAAAGAAATGTTCACAGAAACAGAAATAGAGAGTCCTGCTATCTTAGCTGCCTAAGATCTGCAGACCTCACCAAGGAATTTAAAAAGTAATGTTTCTTATCATAAGTGACAGAAATATGCTGCTTTCTGCATCAATAGATATGAAGATTAAAGGGTCTGACCGTATTAAACAATTTTGCACAGCACCAGGCACTTTGGGCTGTGCTCTCTGCCTTATTACCCTTCATCTCGTGGCTATTTCAGGCCCAATTTAAGAATACAATGCAGTCTGGCTTTGCAAATTGACATCCTTTAATTTAAACTGTCTTATGGGAGAATTAAGAAATTATGGAACAATTATTCTCCCTCAGTTGAAAGCTGGATGACATCCTGAGATTCTTGTACATTAGCCATTTGAATTGATTAAGTCACGTAATTGAATTACACCTTTGCCCCCATAATATCTTGTGGCAAATATGTTGGTGTTTCCTGTTGGGAAAATGTTCTCATAAAAAATAGAGTCGGGGCCGGGGTTAAGGATTGACCTGAGTGTCAGAGAAAACCTCAGAGCAGAGTGGGCTGACACTTTGAGGTTTTGTGGGGGAGGGTGATTAGCAGAGTGGGTGTTCCATTTGGAATCACAATGGAAGTTCACAGATCAAAACGGAATGCATGATATCCTGTGTATCCTTCCCCAGTCTCCTTTTGCATTGTCCTTGAACAGTTAGCTAAAGTGTCTGGTGCTCATTCTCAAAAGCGTTTTCCAACATCCCCTAGGAAGAAAAATGCTGGGTTTGGTATACCTTCCTTTGTCCTGCGTGGTTTTCCAAATATGTTTTCATCGTAGTACCTACCCCTGTTGACAAATCTCCTTCCCCAACCCACGAGGCTGAGCTGGAAACTGTGTTAGGATAATGATAGCACTGGCTAGGTGTTTGTCGCATGAGGCTTTATTTGGAAGTCTCGATGGTTTAGTCTCTAAGATACTTTCTTTTGTCGCCCAAGCACAGAGGAAGAATCTGTTAGTGATTTTTAAGGATCATTCTCAGATTTTTTTATTACTTGTGACATTGGACAGTTGTATCAAAGATTTGTTAAACAGAGTTCTCTGTTTAATAAATATCTGCTAGAAATTTATTATACACAAAAGATAGACTAGATGCTGATGAGGAAAAATAGCCCAAACACATTTCTTGTTCTTTATAGAGGCTCAGAATTTAGTTGGGGATCGGGGAGGTCTGTGCAAGAAATAGCATTGGAGAATGAAGGAACAGGCAGGAGGCAGTTGAATAGTCCAGGACTATGAGAAGGGCAAAGGTACATTCCATTTCATTCCTCTCAGAAGTTTGCACTGCCTTGGTCTGCCCTGCCCCCTCCCACATCATCCATTTGGAATCCAGCAGAGAAGAAAACTCTTAGACTCATGTCCTGTGGTCAAGCTGGATGCGTGCCTTTCATTTGAAAACTCCTGCAAAGGAAAGAGGGTTTAAAGCACTCTTCCTCTGCGCCCTTACCCAGCCCCGACTCCCAACTCTACCACACTGTGCAGCATTCTGGGTATTTTGAGTTCTTTGTCTATTCTGTGTGGTGCAGGAATCTCTCGCTCGTTTTAAAAAGCACTTTACCTTTTCTTTACCTTTATCAAAGAACACTCTAGGAGCTTTAAAACCCTACAGCTATCCTCCAGAACACTTCTGTGTGGAAGGGATTAATCAAGTCTGTCAAACATGGAGCAGTAAAACCTTTAATATTTTTAAAAGGTTTAAAGCTAGCATATTTATCACATGCATCATTCAAAATAATCTTTCTTTCTATAAAAAAAAAATTATTAGTGCTTACTGTGAAATATTGTGGTGATGAGCACAGTGGGCAAAAGGCTCATTCAGGGGCCCAGTTGTGATACTGGAAAGGAGATTCTGGTTGAATCTTGTCCTGACATCACCCTAATAGGAGCCACCCTTCCTCTCCCACACAGCTATTTACATGAATGTTCTACATTGTGGAATTCTGGAGTCTTGGTGCCCAAAGGGAAGGGGAAGTAGGAGAAAGAGACTGAGTTTAGTTGAGTGTTTTCTTCATGTCAGGTATTAGGTATGAGTGCCTCAAATGGGTTGTCACATTTTAATTTTCAAAACAGTCCTTTGGAGTAATCACTACCATGGCTGATTTCTATACAAGGCAACTAAGATTCACAAATGAAGCAATTTGCTCAAAATCATATAAATATGCATTTGCAAATCTAAGACTTGACCCTAAGCCTTCCTCATTCTTCCACTCTCTGTATGTGGCAAATGCTTAGCACCAGGCAGGTAGCTGAAGAAGGTCTGTCAAAATTGCTATGAAGGTTCTGGGAGTGTTATTGAAAGATCATTATTCTACAGATGGGGAGACAGTATAGATCGTTGGAGACGGTTCTGAAATGTGTGATTTAAAACGTTTAATGCAGTAGTCGTGATAATATTCCTTACAGTAGGGACGGATTCACTCAGGGCTTTTTATTACTGTAATTGATTCACTGTAACTCGTTATTTCTAACCCCCTTGTGAAGGAATCTTAGCATGACTACCATTTTATATATGGGGAAACCGAGACCTGAAGACATAAGTTGTGTCCAAGTCATTCTGCTAGAAGCAGCTGCATTGAAGTTCAAACTCTGTTCTCCGGATCCCAAAGCCACAGTTTTTCCATTAATAGTTTTAAACCATTTGGTTATCATTTCTAAGAATTCAAAAACTAAAATAGTTGTTTTATTTTGAAATTTTACTGTTTTGCAGTGTACAATTTCTTTTTTTTTTTTTTTTTAAAGAGAGAGGGAGAGAGAGAGAGAGAGAGAATTTTATTTATTTATTTATTTTAGTTCTCGGCGGACACAACACCTTTGTTGGTATGTGGTGCTGAGGATTGAACCCGGGCCGCACGCATGCCCGGCGAGCGCGCTACCGCTTGAGCCACATCCCCAGCCCTGCAGTGTACAATTTCAAAAGAGTACACTAACAGTTGTTTGGGTACTGGATTTCAATTGAAAATACTGCTTTGAAGACTTTTGCAAACACTTTTCATTTAGAATGCCTAGAAGAGTTATTTATAATAACCCATGTATAATAATTTCTTTCTACTTTATTGAGGTGCAGTTGACATATAAAATTTTGAAGCTTAAAAAGACCTCAGAAACCCATGACTCTTACTTTTGAGATTTGACCACTGAACTCTATACACTGAAAGTAGCTTATGGAGGCTCATACAACCTCCTGTGACTAGAGAGTAAAGGTCCCTTCATTCAGATGGGGATGGATAGAATAAAAAACAGGGAAAGTTTCCCTGGGGAGGTGGCTCTCAATGATGTCTCGAAAACAGAAAAAGAATTGTAACAGAGGGAAAAAATTCAACAAGTGATGTTAAAATGGGAGAAAGGAATGACTATGGAAAATGGCAACATGGTGGTCCTTGGGAGGAAGCTGTTTATGGAAGCTCTAGTTTGTTGTTTCAGTACAACTCATTGCATAATTGCATTCTTAGACTGTGGCCATAGATTTGCACACAATAACACCCCCTGCCAGACAGGTGGTATCTTGTCCCCCTCTATCACACAGCAAGCAACCAAAGCAAAGGTCTGGAGGTGGGGAAGATTTGTAGCTTCCAATTCACTTGTTTATGAGCCTATCTGCCTGCGTTTACCAAATATATCAGGAGATAAAAAGATGAAAGGCATAGGAGGGATAGCTTTTTTTCTCCTAGGCTGCTATGAAGACAATAGGCCCGTTTCTGGAATTCTTTTGGGTGGGTGAAATGTTTCCCCAGTTTATATTCTACAAATTGTAGTTAGCATCAACATGAAAAGGAAAACAACTGTGCTTGGTTTTTCTCTTGGGCAAGCCGTGTGCACCTGCCCTGAGTATTTCTAGGGTTGATGTTCTTACTGGTAGGAGGGGGAAGAGATCAGTATGTGGCATTCTTCAGATGGCAGAGTAGATCTTGCTTACATGCTGGCCAAGTAGACTCATGAGGGTCTTATAGGGTCCCAGTCATACATAAACACACATAAGCTCACACTCATATAAACTCTTCTATATGGTGAACACCAGACTAATACTAGACACGGAGCACCATATGTCTCTGTGAAAAGGCAATCAAGTCAATAGTAGATTAATTGCTGTATTTACAAAGGACAAACTGAGGTTTTCTGGCTTGGAAACCCTTAGGTAAATCAGACACACACTACATTACTTAGGCTGGGAAAGGTTTTTGGCTAACATATCCTAAGATTTAACACAATAGACACCTCTTAGTATATTTAATGCAATCATTATTTATGTTACCACTGCCTTCTACACATGAGGTCTCTAAAGTCTCTGAAGAAGGGGAAAAGAGTGAGGAAAATCACACTTGGGAGATTTTTAAGGGCTATTTTTGCAAATGGCATACATTCCTTCCACCCATACTCCATTGGCCTGAATTCAGTCACATGACCACACTTCATTGCAAGGAGACTTGAAAAGGTAGATTAACTGTGTGCCCAGAATAAAAATGACATACATGTCATTTTCCTTAATGTGTTCACTTAAACTCAGCTCCTATTCAAACAGATGCAAAATCATCTAGAAGATTTCCTTTGACTACCACTTTGAGTGGTTCTTCCAAGAAATAGGATCTTCCAGTGTAGAATATTTCTCTACTGGTGAACATTTAATCAGTACAAATTATCTGGAAGAGTCTTCAATGATGTCATAACTTTTGACCTCATGATTCCTCTCCTGGTATTCTGTCCTAAAAACAGAAATAAAAAAGATTTGTGAACACATGTATTTTCACATTAAACTTTCTTGCAATTTTGAAAAAGAGCAAGCAACCTAAACTTTCAAAAATGAGAAAAAGGTTTCATGAAAGTTTTTCACATTTAAGTAATGCAGTCATTAGGTAAAACATATTGCCAAAGAATTTTTAATGTTTTTAATGACATATGGATAGGAAGGTAGGCTTCAGAATTTTATACACAACATGATTCTGGGTTTGTTGTAAACATATGTTCAGGTGCATAGTCACTGAAACCTAAAAATGACTAAAGAGGATGCATGAAGATGTAAATGATTTTTTCTACCTAGCAGAAGACAGAGGGCTTTTATTTTTCTAAATCTGGTATGCTGATTAGTTTGCATAGCTTCAGTAAATATAAAAATATTTTTTTTAAAAATGAAGAGAAATAAAAAAAAATGGCTTTGTACCCTGCCTGATTCAGATGAGAGAGAATTGCCCCAAGTATTTCAGGGGAACAGCCACAGGAGTGTTCTAGTCATTACAATTGTCAAATCCGAGGGGAGCAGAAGGTATCATAAAAATCAAGATTTATGCAACCTAAGGGGACCCACAACACTTTCCTCAACTGAGCTAAAAAGCAAAAATCTCAACATTAATTGGCTTTCAAAATATGAACACTAAACTGTCTTAAAAATTCAAGTCTATAATAAAGGGTTCAAGTTTTGGTTCTTCTATTAGCTGTGGTAGCTTTGTGTATGTAACTTTACTACTCTGAACTCATTTGTAAAATGAATTGGTGAAAATGGAAATGGTACAATCTTTATAGTATTGCTGTGATGTTAAATGTGATCATATTTTCAAATATTTGGCACACATGCATATATACATATCTGTATATATATGTGGTATGTACTATAAAAAACAGTTTGTCATGTATATGTATACATATAGATGTATATGTGTGTGTGTATATATATATATATATACACACACACACACACACATACATATACATATGCTGTCACCTTGACAAAATTCCTGATAAGATCAACTTAAAGGAAGAAAAATTTATTTGGTTCAGTTTATGAAGTTTGGATTTGTGGTCACTTGGCTTCATTGCTTTGAGTCTGAGGAGAGGCAGGACATTTTGTCAGTGCCTTCTGGAGAAAGCTACTCACCTCAAGGAGGCATTGAAGGAGGGAGGGAGGGAGAGGGAGGGAAAGGGATGGAGGCGATAGGGTCAGTAAATACCCTCTCAAGGCATGCCCCCAGTGACCTATTCTCCTCCAACTGAGCCCCAGCTCCTGACAGTTCATTCAGCTACGAATTCATCAGTGGATTAATTAATTAACTAATGATGAGATCAGTCCTCTCATGATGCAGTCCCTCCCCCAAAGCCCACATCCTAACATTGCTGCATTGGGGACCAAGCCTTCAACACCTGAGTCTTTGGGTGACATTCCAGATGCAAACCATAACAATACATAACATATGTACTCAGGTGCCTCCCACAGCGCTCAATAGGGTACACTTTGGGATAAATCCTCTGCCTCAGAGTTTTGTGATCCTCTTCAGTCTTCATTCCTCATCCTCATCCTCATCCTTACCCTTCTAGAACCATCATTAGACCACCTGGAGCATTAGCTTGGAGGAGTCTGTGTCACTGTGACACTCACCTGCAATTTAGAGACATCCTTCCTGGGGAACCCCTCCCTGCCCCATCTCCTTTCTTTTGCAAGTTCAGTTTGGCACTCAGGCCCTGAAGCCCCGCTGGATGTCCAGCCTGTGTGTCAACTAGAAGAAGGTGAAGCACCCTAGTCTGAGGCTACACATTTGAAGATGTTTCTAGGTGTTTCTAGGTGAGAGGCCCCTGGGCTGTGATACCCCCCAGTGCTGCAGAATCCGAGAAAAGAAAAGGCAGCCCAAGAAGCCATGGCTTCCCTTCCCTTCTGCTTAGGCAGAGTTCTGAATCATTTTCCTCACCCCATGTGAAGCCTGTCTCAACAGAGCACCACAATCACCTCAGTGGATGAACACACGGATGCCAGATGCCAGACACTGGGCATCAGATTGTCATACCTGGTAGTTCAGGGTCTCTCTCTGCATCATGTTTCCTCTTGCAAGATTTGTGTTCTCCCCGCTACCTCTCTTCTCCTCCTTCTGGGCAATTTTATTCTTGTAGCTGCTAAGCTGAATGAGGGTGCATGGGAGTCACTGAGGAGGTGCTGTCCAGCTGTGTCATTGGTAGTCCCTACACCATTAAGAGGATGCCTGAGCAGTCACTCCGAAGGCCTTCGGCTTCATTTCAATAGTGCTTAGTGACTTCACAGACAGCATGGAAGGAAACTGCTCAGTTTGCAGCTTAGAACTCCTCTGAATTCTAGGCTGCTCTCTGATTTATGCTGCCAAGGAGCCTGTTGCTGATTATGCTGGATGTCCCATAAATTAATGAGAGCTGGACTTAGAGGTGACAACGATCGCTGAGCCTGTGGAGCAGAAAATGCAACACTAATACATATGTTTCAGAAATGTCCTTTTGTCTATATGTTTAGAGGAGAAAGTGCTGATGAGGATCAATTTCATATTGACTTTAAATTTTTCAATTGACCCAGAGCTCTTTTTATTAAGTAATGCACATGAGAATATTTCATTCCAGGCCCACGGGATGGCTTGGAGAATTCCCTTCAGAATACAGCAACCTGGGTGAAGTTTCAAATGAATTCATTAATTTATTCTTTTATTTATCCTTTAATAAATATTTATTGAGCAGCAACTAGGTGCTCAGTTCTAGAAACTGTGCTAGACTATGAGCAAGATCCAATCTGCTCTCAAGGAACCTGAAATCTAATGAGCTAGAGAGACCCATCAACAAATCGCCCTGCCTAGAGTGGGAGGTACAGGGTGTATGGAAGTCCTGAATGATAACCCAGGGAGGTTTCTAGGACTCCTGATAAGTACTTAATTCTTGAATGCGTAGAAGGCAGAGCAGGGCAAGGGCCCTTACAGTCAGATCTCACTACATAATGAATGGCTTATCTGGGTACATTATTTCTTGTGCTTAGAATGGAGATAAGATAGGAACACACGTTCTCACCTCCAGGGGTTGCTTCTCCAAAGAAGCAGTCCAGCAAACCTAAGCATCTGCCCTGAGAAAGATCTGTTTTCAAATCCTGGTTTATCATCCTTGACTAAGCAGTGGATGTTTCTGGAATCTTGGATCCTTCTGCTTGTTACAAAGCCCTGCTGTACCTTTAGATTTGACTGAATCTTGGGCAATATGTCGTGAAGACTTTTTATTATTATTATTTACTGCCTTCCTGCAGTTTTCTCAACTAGTATTTCTCATACCGTTAGTTATGGCCCCTGTGTCTGTTAGCGGTGCACTTTTGTTTTGTTTTAATCTTGTTTGAGTCCTCAAGCCAGTCGGAGGAAATGTGAGCATCACTCTTCTGAGCACCTACCTCTGGGATGTCATCCCTGGGCTTTGAATCACAGGTTAGAAATCTTGTCATGCTCCCCTGAACTTGACTCGATGGCTGCAGTGGCCTGGCGGATGGATGGCTGTTTCCTCCTGTGTTTGATCTTGGCAAACAGACAGCTGTGATATAGCAGCTTCATCCCACTCACCTGCTGGCATCCTCATGTTTGGTTTAATAGCTTGTTAACTGCTCTGAGGACAGGCACTGCCCTTCCTGGCTCCCATTGAGAGTGGTCTCTATGGTAACTGCATCCCATTGGGGACCATGCTCATTCTTCAAGGCTTTCTTCCTCCATTTTTCTCTGGTGGCTTCTGGGTAACCTCTGATGGTTGGAGCCCCGTCTCACGCTGCCAGGAAGCTACCGCTGATTTAAAGCCTAGCACAGGAACTGAACAAGACGCACAGCTTTCTTCTGGCCTCGTTGCTCATTCTCGGTTGCACTCGGTCCAGGCCTGCGGGGAGCTGTCATTCATTCCTCCTTTATCATCTCTCTTTCTGGCAGGTCCCCAGGTATGGCTCTGTCTCTCTTGAAAAGCTCTGACATGGTTTCTCCAGATCTCCCTGCTCATTAATATCTTTCAACAATCCCTTCTGAATCCTGGCATTCGGTATGTTCTTTTTTTTCTCCTCATCCCTCTTTGTTTAGTCATTCACGCTTCTCTTCAGAAAGAACTCCCAAACACTCTCGTTTTCATCTGTTCCCAAGGACTTGTGTCAAATAAACTCATGGAGACTCTTCAGATAATCTATGAAGAAAGACCCCATCCATGGATGAGTCACAAGGCTCTAGAGTGTTCAGTCTGTGGATGGCATTCAGGGCCCATCGATAACGCTGCTACCAACAACAGACATTTATGTAGAGCTTATTGTGTTCCAGGCATGGTGGTAAACACCACGTCATTGCTGTCTTCCTCACATGGTCAATGTTCTTGTTGTCCTCATTTTACCGAAGAGGAAATTGAGACACAGAGTGGGAGTATAGGCACTAAGGTTCCCAGATATCAAATATCAGAGCAAGGATTTGAACGTGGGTTCCAGAAACCGTTCTCTTTGATCTTATATCATACATTGGGCAATGTCATTGTTCTCAACGTGCAGTTCTACCACAGGTAGTAACTCACTTCTGCAAAGTGAAGTTCTACCCATCAGCAATGCCAACACTAAATGCCACCTGCTTTGTGAAACCACCCACCTTCCTCCACATTCGAGATATGAGTTCATTTGCTCAGTCAGCAAACATCAAAGGATATAGTGGCAATAATTTATTCATTTATCCATTTAAATACAGGTTCATAGGGAGTACTTTTAAAAGTGTTTCTCTGCTAAGTTCTGGGCCTGCCATGGTGAGCAAAAAATGAACAGACCCTGCCCTCACCCTCTTTGTTCTTTTAAAAAAGCAAAATAAGTCAAAGATATATAGAAACCAGTTTATACATGAACATATCTGTAGACTATAACTACATCTCTCTAAATGCTTATATATCTTGATATTATATATCTTGATATTTAGTGAATGCCTGGTTAATGCATATTAAGTATTTTTTTCAATCAATTCCTTCTGCCTATTTCTATGATAAAGCTCACCTCCTTAGTCTGACATTTAAACTTTCTATTATTAGGTCTCAAGTACTTTCATAGGCTTATCTCTTATCAGTTCTTGGCTCTTATTCTCCAGTTACCACCTTCTTTCATACCCAGGATCCCGGAATTTTCCTCACTGGA
The DNA here is from genome assembly GCF_045843805.1 of Urocitellus parryii. Taxonomy (NCBI): domain Eukaryota; kingdom Metazoa; phylum Chordata; class Mammalia; order Rodentia; family Sciuridae; genus Urocitellus; species Urocitellus parryii. The sequence continues at coordinate 40,479,080 of NC_135541.1, read as the reverse complement.
AACCATCCAGGCACCATTACCCTACCATGCTGTTGCTCAACCTTCTTCTCTGTCTCAACTTCCCCTTTTCATCCTTTCCATATCACATTTCTTCTTCCCAAACCCTTTCAAAATTTCAAGGCCAGGTCCAAACACTCATTCTCTGTGGAACACCCACAACCATTTCCTCACATGTATTTCTACCAGCAGGCCCTCACTGAGTCCTTCCCCGTGCCCCCACCACCTTGCCCAGCCCCTCTGACAGCACCCACCGCTCTTCATCTTCGCTTCCCATTTGTTCTGCTGACTAGGACTTCGGACCCCTTCAGGGTCAGGAACAGGTTATTATTTTTTGTTACATTAAAAAACAGCACAGTGCATCTCATGTAGTTGTTTTAGTCTGTTTAGGCTAACATGGCAAAATACTCAAAGTAGGTGGTTTATAAACAACAGAAATTTATTTTTCACAATTTGGGGTAGTAGGAAATTTAAAGTTCTGGCAGGTTCAGTATCTGATAAGGGCCCATTTTTGGTTCATAGATAATGCCTTTTCTCTGTAGCCTCATGTGGCAGAAGGGGCCAGAGTTTTCTCTGAGACCCTCCACCAATGAGGGCACTAATCCCATTCACAAGGTCACCACCCCATGAACCAATCACCCCCCAAAGCCCCTCCTCCTGATGTCATTACATCAGGGGTTAAGTTGGATCATACAGATTTGGGCAGGACGTAAACATTCAGACCATAGCTGTAGAAGGCTTCTAGTATTTTTATTATTTAAATATTATTAATAATAACTTTTAAAATGTCTGACTTCCATTTGCATCTTATATTCAATTCACTCATTTTATTTTTTTATCCCAAGAATCTTGTGATGTAGACTAGGATGCAGACATTATCATTAACTCAGTCGTACAGGTGAGGAAGCTGAGGCCTAGCAAGGTCCCATTCCTGAGCAGCAGAGCCTGAGTAGCTCCCACACTGACTTTTGTGAGTGCAGTGAGAACAGGATCTGCTGCCTGCCTGACCACCCTTGCGGCCCCTGTACCTGATACAATGGGGCTGAAGGCATTTGATAAGATCCTGTTGGGTGGATGAGTAAATGTTCTGGAAGCTCCATGCTTCAGTTTTTGTTCATGAACAAATGGACTTATGTCTTGAGTGTGGAGGAAGGAAGGAATACAAGGGAGAGCATTCACTCCCAATCACTTCTCTCTCTCTTTCTCTCATATAATCCCATTTCTGAATATGAAAAAGGAAATCAGAGAAGGGATCTGTGATTCTGATTAAATGACCTCAGGCTGAAACTTTTATGTTTTCATTTTTTGTAGAAGTCGCCTTTGGGCCCAGTCCATATTCCTGAAAGATCTAGAACAAAACAACCTTTCAGGTGATTCAAGACCAGAAGGGTCAAACTTTGGAGTCGACAGAATTCCTTGAATCTAAGACTTGCCACGGCCTCTATGCACTTTTGTGCAAGACTCCCTCAGAAGTTTAGCATAGTGATTAAAGGGTACCAGATGAATTCTAGAACCTGGTAGCCGGAGTTTAGGAACCCATACCAAAGCTTACTGGTTGTGTGATCTTGGAAAAGACTCACCTTTTCTGTAGTTCAGTTTTCCCATTTCTAAGATGGGTATAATGATAACATTTGCCTCCTACGATTGATGTGAGAATTAAATAAATCAATTCATTTGGAGGGTTTAAAACAGCATCTGCCACCCAGGAAACTATCATTAGCTTTTAGATAATTACATCTCTTTCAGAAGAGGCTGGAGTGAGAATTATGTGGTTAATATACATGGAGCACTTAGACTTCTGGAGGCCGCAGCCCAGGACTGGCACGGCATCCATCCTACCACACACTGCTGGGTAGACCCCAGGGCCAGCCACAGTTTAGGAACTTACAGCAGGAGTGCATTCATCAGAGACTACCAAGGAGCCAACTCTACTGACCCAGCACTGGTAGAAAAAGCTTGGGTAAAGATCTGGGTAAGTGAGGTGGGTAGGGTGTGGACAAAATAAGTAGCAGTGATTTCACCATCAACGCTCCCGTGAACAGAAGCACCCTCAGGCCCTCCACTCAGAACCTGTTCCTTATTTTCTACAAAAGTCTAACCAGGTGTTAGTTAATAGGTGCTTTCTAAGGCCACAAGAAAGGAGAATGCTTGGAGATGAAAGTGATTCTAGAGACAGGTCTCCAATGACAAAAAAGGAAAAAAAATGACAAAAATAAAAATGTAGATGGAGTGTAAATAAGGGTATTAAAAACACAGGCTGTCATACACACAGATGTGCATTTCAAACAATGCCATATCCATCACCAGAACACAACTCCTTATGTAGATACCTACCCTTACCTGTTCAATCCCTCCATTAGCAATGAGGAACAGGATGGGGAATGTTGCTGCCACTTCCCCAAGGAGGCGGGAACCCTGGTGTCTCACTCTACCATGGACGTCCATGGCTGGCATGAGTGGGTGCTTTACAATGACCTGTTTCATAATGGTATACCCAAGGCCATGTGCAGACACAGCATCCAACCTACCACATGCTGCTGGGTGGACCCCAGGGCCACCCACAGTTCAGGGACTCACAGCAGGAGTGCATTCATCAGAGACTACCAAGGAGCCAACTCGACATTTATTGAATGGTTTAGTGTTTTCCAGTGCTATACCAACTGTTTCCCAAATTTCATAAAATGTGACTTTATAGTTTTCAAATTTGTTTTCATCAGTGTTAACTCATTTGTCTTCTTAGGATCATCCTTGTGTAATGAGAAGATGGAGTTTTAGGAAGACGAGGGTTTGCTCGATTGGCAAAGCTGGGATACAGGTGAATGTGGCTCTGTCTTCAGGTCTAGTGTTCTCTTTCCTTCCCCATCCAGACCATGGCAGTGGGATTTGTCCAAATCTTTTGCTCACTTAGCACAATTACTAGTATGTGTTGTGTGCCTAACAGAGCCTGGTACTAACCTCTGCTTCATACTCTGTTATTTTGCTTTTACTCCGTACTGTGCATTTTTATATAAACAATATAAGTTCATTTTCTCAGCAGCCATGTGAGTTAAGGTTCTTTTATCTAGACTGCAGGTGGGAAAGCTGAGTTTAGAGAAGTTAAGTGAATTCCTCAAGGAATTCCTGTATGACACTGGAATTTCTGCATTTGGAAGGTGCCAGAGCTGAGATTCAAACGCAATTCTACATCATACCTAAGACCATAGTCTTTCTATCGTATCAGATAGCATCTCTAAGTTTTCTCTACTTTTCTCTGATAAAGTGGCCTCTTGGCCATATTCCAGCCATCTCTCCATTGTGCTGGATGCAGAACTCTGGGACTGAGACTGAAGATGTGTTAATACTCACATGAAGGGATACAGTATTCTACACCAAACACCTACACATGCACATAGGTCTAGGCTCACACTGATCAGGTACCTCCTGTCTGCACATGGCCTTGGGTATGCCATTCTCACGTGGTGTTGCACTTCATCTCATATCAGACCTGAAAGGATGTCCTATTGCACCATTTTGCTGAGGAAGATACAGGCTCAGAAAAGTAAGAATCTTTTCTACTCTCATCCAATCTCCCTGCCTCTAACACACTCTCTAGTCTTCCAGATTACCTTAGGGAGGGTTTAATCACATAGAACACAGTCTGGGGAAGACTTTGTGAAAAATCAGCCCAAGCTGCACCTTGGAAAGCTTATCATGCAGCTGACAGTGTGCTGAGAGCCAACGAGCATGCTATTATCGTTATGATTAGGTTTTCGTGTACTTTTCAAATCAGATGTGTAAATATAATCAAAAATATTTCTCTTCACAGCACAGATCTCCAGCAGGTTCTACCCAGCATCCTGGTTCTGAGAAAAGATAATAAATTAGCTCTAATTAGCTTTCCCACATGCCGAAGCAGGTCTATCCTGCCACTGCTTTGCAAGTTGGGGAGAGGGAGGCTCCGTTGGACTTCTCCTAAGGAAAGTGGGCTGAGGTGGCATAGGGGCAGAACAGGCTGGGCTGCAAGGGGACTTTCAGTTCTTCATTATCTTGTGCAATTGCAGATGAGTCATTTGTACCCTCTGGCCTTTGTTTTTCTCCTATCCTAGATTTCTTCTCCTTTTACACAGTGAGAGTCCCTGATTTTCTGCCCCAGCTTGAGACATTAACTTCATTTGTTCATGGGTATAGTTATTGAGCATCTTCTGATTCTCAGGGTTGGCCTTATTAATATAGGGAATACAAAGATGAGTAAGAACCAGTCTCTGCCTTCAGGGAACTCCCATTTTAATGGGAAATGATAATAACATCTACTCATTCCTATGTGCCAAGAACTTGGCCATACCCATCGAATATATGTTCTCTCATTTATTCCCTGCAAGAGATCTCTGAGGTAGTATTGTTATTTTCTGCATTTTATAAATGGGGAAATAGCCTCAGAGAGGATAAGTCATTTTCCCAGTTTCACTGCCAGTAAATGATGAAGCTATAATTCCAATTCAGAGCGCAGTCTTTTAACCACTGAATTATATTGTCTTGTGCAGGAATTGTTAAATGCCATAAAAGAGAGAGCAGATCAGAGATAGCAGATCATAGACCATGGGATGAGAAGGGGTGTTTCAGCTAGGTGATTAGGGATGGTTTGGTAGGGATGATGTTTCAACAGAATCTTGAAGACTTGTTTTTTCTTTTTTTAAGTTACAGATGGACACAATACCTTTATTTATTTATTTATTTTTATGTGGCGCTGAGGATTGAACCCAGTGCCTCACATGTACTAGGCCAGTGCTCTACCACTGAGCTACAACCCCAACCCTTGAAGACTGTTTAATACAGCAAGTCAGAGGAGCAAAAGCCTTTTAGGTAGAAGAGCCAAAACACAGAGGTAGGAAAGAAAAACATGGGGCATGGATTAGGAAGAGTGTGTTGTATGAAGGGACCCTCATGGAACATCAGCCTGGGCTCTGTGCTACCTTCATCCTAGTGACAAGCAGTTTTTGAGTGCCTGCTATGTGTCTTGTACAGTGATAGCTTCTGGGGTTAACAGGGTGACCAACAAAAAGCCCACAACTTGATGGTTTATCCCAGTAATTTTCAATGGGGGCCAATCTTGTCTCCTAATTGGCATCTGGCAGGGTCTAGAGAAAGTTTTAGCGGTGACAAGTGAGGTAGTACTACTGGTATCTAATGAGCAGAAGCCAGAAGTACTACAAAATACCCTGCCATGTGCAGGATAGCTCCCAACAACACATAATAATCTGGCCTACAATATCAGTCAGTGCTAGCGAATGGCAGGCCAAGCCAGAGCAGGGGGAAATTGCAGGCCAGGCTGAGGAATTGGCTCATCCCTTTTCCAGATCAGGTGGCTTCCAACAACAAAGAGGTAGCAGCAGAAATGACAATAGCAAAACCTTCCTGTTGTAAATGACTTCCTAGCACAAAAGAAATCAGTTTGATTGCCTGAGCTTTTTTATTGCAGGCCTCCGATGACCTGAAGATGCTCTCCTACCACCTCTGGTTCAGAGCCACTCGGCTCTTATGAGGATATACGGCCCCCAAAACGGAATGTCAGGTGCTTCTTCCTTCTTAATCAGATTAAGTAAATAGTTTCTGCAGAGGTTCAGCAAGGCCAAGGAATTTATTGCAAATTAGCTAATCGCTTGGTTCTCCCGTGAAAAGGGAATAGACAAAACCAAGTCTAAACCTCTAAGTAACCTGAACATTTCAAAGTACAATAGCTGGTCAGGAGTCTATTTATTAAGTTAAGCAATATTTAGTGGACCCAGCTTGCAAGTATCAACGTGGTGGAACTTAACTGCCTTTTAAAATGAAAGTCTACTTGTCTTGATTATCCCAAGCATGCCCAGTGCTATTCTGATTCTCTCAAGCTGTCAAGGGAAGAATAGGGACTTGGTTGTGGCTACGAGGAACCTTTAGCTACCAGTCCAAGAGAGAAAAGAGAAGGCTCAGGGTACTTGAGGCCCTTGGAAAGGGCCCTGGCTCTCCAACATGGTATGCTTGTGTGATAGCGCTGCTCTTAACTATGCAAACTCGGGCAAGTCGGTCACTTAACCTCTCTGAATCTCAGCCTCTTTATCTTGAAAAACAAAAGTCCAATTGCTCCTAGAATTATTGTTGGTATTAACCATGTTGAAGAAATGGGCATCAGAGCTGATAGTATTAGGTCACTTTTGCACCTGGATTTGGCTACAGGGATGTGGAATAGGCCAAACAAAAAAAGACCTGCTTTTGTGGCTTAGTTACTTTTCTTGTCTATTAAGCACACAAGAGAAGGGAAATTCCTGTGGACTGTTATCTTCTTAGCAATTCATACAGTTGAGACCAAGTCTCAGGGTCCAGGCGGAAGCTGGCGAGTAGGCAAGCTCTGACAGATCAGAGAGAAAAGGAGAGAAAATCAATTAAAAGAGCCTTTCAGTGAATGAAGGGGTGGCAAATGTCTAGCATTAATCCCAAGGGAGACCTGTATTTCCATAGCAGGCGAGGCCTTCCCTTTAACCCGCTGGCACCACAAGTTGGAGTTTTCCAGGGTGAAGTCCATTACTGGCAAGGGGTGTGCCGTGTGTGATTAATGACCCTGGTTACGGGCCGGTTAGCAACGGAGAGCTCCATCCATCTCACTTCATGGGGACATCGCACACCATTTATTGTCTGCAGCCAGGATGTGTTCCTTTGCAATTAGGTAAATGCCTTCCTTGGAGGATGCATTGCTGATTCCTCCATTAGTGTCCCCATGCCTCTATCCCACAACAGATGGGAAGACTTAAGTCTGAGAAAGCCAAAGAGGAACAGAAGGTGACCGTGTTAGGTGCTATTTCATGACCTCAAATGCGTGTGGCCTGGGAGCTTTTGCCTGCTCCCAACTACCTCTTTTCAAGGGGACATTCATCCCACAGAGTCCATAAATATCATGGCTTTAAAACCCACCTGAAGGAAGTAAGGAAGGGCTTGGCATGTGAAGTGAAATTCAGTGCTCATTTTCTGCTATAAAAAAGAAGCTCCCTAGCTGGGGATGGTGGCACACACCTGTAATCCCAGCAGCTCAGGTGGCCGAGGCAGAAGGATCAAAAGTTCAAAGCCAGCCTCAGAAATTTAGCAAAGTCCAAAGCAACTTAGCAAGACCCTGTCTCAAAATACAAAAGAAAGGGCTGAGGATGTGGCTCAGTGATTAAGCCCCCTGAGTCCAATTCCTGGTACCAAAAAGAAAAAAAGAGAAATCCCTCAAAAAAGAATTTAAAAAAAATGCCTCTAACCATGCAGGCACAATGCTAACCATAGAAGAACTTCTGTACTACTTCCATCCCATGTTCAGGGATGCCAAGGGGTGGAGGGGTATGACTTCTTCTGTGTTGAATAGATGGAAGATGGCTGTGCTGGGGCCCACAGTCTTGCTCTACATCTGGGCTCCAAGCACCATGATATTCTGCAATTCTGTCCCTTTATAGAGGAATGTAGTCCAGAGCAAAAAGTGGCAAAGACAGATACTTGTTTCTTTAAGAAAGCCTACCATACAGAAAAGAGAGCATTGATTTACCCCTCAGTTCCTCAGTGAAGAGCCACTATGGGAAGACAGTGTGCTAATTTCTAAAGATATTAATAGCAAATAAGATAAATGATCGTGGAGCTCAGCTTCTGCCTGTGAAGGGGAAGGATGGTAACAACAATGACAACTACTAATTTTGTTTTATTGTACACCTACTACTATGCTAAATATTTTACATGTTTTAGCATATTTAATCTTCACCATAATCAATGAAGAATGCGATGGAATTATCCTTATTTTACAAAGCAGGAAATGGCAGCCTGCAAGTGCTTTGCTATGAGTGTTTGTGTCCCCTGAAATTCATGTGTTGAAATTCTCTGCCATCATGGTTGGGATTAGCACTCCTATAAGAGAGTGCAGAGAGCTGCCTTGCCCTTTCTAACACCTGGGGATACAACCAAAAGGCACTGTCTGAGAGCCAGAGAGCAGACCCTCTCCAGACACTGAACCTGCTGGCAGCTTGGTCTTGGACTTCCTAGATTCCAGGATGGTGAAAAACAGATTTTTTGTTGCTGATAAGCTTGCAGTCTATGATATTTTGTTATATAGTCCAAACAGACTAAGAAAGCATAAATAACCTGGCCAAGTTTATACATCCAGTAGGTAATGGGCCTGTGGTTCAAACCCACACAGGCTGTCCATTTGCTTCTGAACCAGTGACCACAGTGTGCTGAGATTCCCTGAGAATCTCATCCTAGGGAACATGGGGCAGGGAGGTGGTGAGAATTTAGAACAGGAAGTACCTCTGCAGCCTAGGGTGAGAGGAAAGATCCAAATAAAGCACTGGAAGGGAAGCACATGAAGCCCGAGAAAGAGGAAGAAGAGTTTCTCATGTCTACTAAGCTTAAGGAGCTCACCATTTTAGCAGCATGAAAAGGCTAGTACTGTAGCTGGAGTGCTGAGACCAAGGAGAGAAGCATGATATGAAGCTGAGTCCATGGGTCAGGGCCAGCAGATATAAGGCCCAGAAGGTCATTTTCAAAATTTTTGAATTTCATCAATAGGACTCTAAGCAAGAGAGGAAGGAGCTATGTCCGAGTCAGCTAGTTAGGCACAGAATCAATCCATAATGTGGGTTCTCCCCAGAGGACAGCTCTCTCAATAGGGTGTGTGTGAAGGACTATTTCTTTCCAAGGAATCTGGTGGAAGTGATATGTATCCTTGCCAAGCTGGAGTTTTGAAGAGGCACATCTTCCTACTCTGGAGTTTTGGGGATTTTGGGGTTTTGTGTTTTATTAACATTTCTGCCTCTCAGAAGAAGCTCTCTGCAAGATCCTAGGTGATGGTAGAGCCAAGGTAAAGGAATCTATCTGGGTTCCTGAATCACCATTCAGCACACACCTCCACATGGGTGGAATTTCTTTGAGCACAGAAGTAAACGTTTATACACTGACGTGGGGAGGTTTAGGTGCTACCTTAGTTAGCATTAGGGTAACTCATAATGGAAACAACAAAAGTCTTCTCAAGGGATTGGTGTGACACTGTATGGAGAATGGAGAACATTTAGGAGAACTCATGGTGCAGGTATGAAGCGATGGTAGCTTGGATCTTGTAACATTCACATAGGTGAATAGGTCATGTAAACCTTTTTAAAATCTTCAATTTTGCTATTAGACTGATCAGGGGAAGTGGCTCAAAAAAATGTCAAATTCTTTTTTTTTTTGGAGTGTTTCCAAATACTTTATTTTCATGTAGCCTTTTTGTGGTTTCCAATGCACCGTTTCTGAAATAAGCAAGGAAGGGATTAGATTCAGTGCAGAAAACTGCAGTCACATTTCTGGGGCCCTCACACACCTGGGTCCCCTGACCTGCCCCCTGGGTGATCACGAGCTAGCATCAAAGGTCAGTGGATCTGGTGGAGAGAAGTGACTTGAGTTCATCATGGACTGCGGGTTTCAGCAACTTACATAGTTTGTGTCTGTTTTCCGAGCTGTAAAATGAGAATAACACCAGCACATGCCTCATGGGATTGTGCTAAGAATTAAAGCTCTTAGTTAAGATTATGGTGCATAGAGAAGGCTCAATAAGGAGAAGTTATTGTCTTGTCACCAGACCATAATGGAAAAATATTTTAGATGCCACTACCCTGCTTCTTGTTCATGACCTTTGCTCCGTTTCCTCCTGAATGGAGTCTTCTTCCCCAGTGTCCTCAGGGCCTTTCTGGGTGCATCCGTTTCTACTGCAGTTGCTCCCCAGGGGGCTTCCCACACTGGCTGATCTCAGAAAGGCCCTGCACCCTCACCCTACTTCCTTTCCAGCAGACCCCTCCGGACATCTTGGACTTTCCTCTGTGAATCCGTGCTCAGCCTCATCACCCTGGAATGTGGGCTCTGAGAGCAGGCATTGTATCTCTGGTCTACAGCTGGACCTCAGGCATCTGGAAGTGTCTGAAACAGAGTGGGAAGCCAGCACTCATGGCTGCATGAAGGGAGGAATAAATGACAATCTTGTCAACCTTGTGCTGTGTTTTAGGTTCTGCTTCAGATCTTACTCATTCTTTCTCTTCTCTGGTGCTCTAATGAACCATTTAGCAAACCAAAGTCTGTGTGCACATTTTATTCTTTTCTTTTTTTTTTTTCCTTTTCCTCTTTAATGCTACTCCCCCTCTCCCAGATCTTTAGTTCCTAATCAGCTTCCATAAAACCTCTGTGCCTGAGACATAGGATTGGTAGTCTTGCCAGAACAGGTGACGGGTTCTGGCTTCAGTGTCCCACAGTCCCCTATGGCATGCATCACCCTCTCTGTCCCTCACATGTGCTTCCATACCACCCAAGTTGTCCAAGCCTACAGGTGAGGATTATGGTTCAGAAAACTGGACGACATCCCAGGGCTATCTGATTATACAAACACATGTTTCCACAGAGATTTTTAAGTTTTATTGCAATATAATTGATGCATAATAAACCACACATATGTAAAGTATATAACTTGATGAGTTCTGACATATTCATACACCTGACAATCATCACAGTCAAGACAATAAATGTTTCCATCATACCACAGATTTTCCTTAGGTCCTTTTATGATCTAACTTCTCCTCACACATTCCCCCCCACACACACACACCCCAAAATAAGGCAATCACTAGTTTTGCTTCCTGTCACTCTAGTTAGTTTTATTTCTAGATATTATGAAATACATCCAGATGGTCAAGTGTATCAATAGTTCATTCCTTTGTATTATTGATCCATATTCCATTGTATGGATATACCACATTGAATTTATCCATTCAACTGTTGGACACTTGGGCAGTTTCTGGCTGTTACAAATAAAGCTGGGATGAGCATATGTATACAAATCTTTGTGCAAATAAATGTTTTTCTTTTCCTTGAGTAAACACCTAGAAGTGACATTGCTGGGTTGTATATTAGGTATATACTTTCTGGTTTAAGAAACTGTTGAACTCTTTTCCTAGGTGACTGTACCATTTAATATCCCTACCAATAGTGTATGAGGGTACCAGTTGTTCCTTTTTCTTACCAACACTTGGTATGATTAGTCTGATAATTTTAGTCCATATAGAGGGCTGTCATGATGTCACATTGTACGTTTTAGATTGTAACTCCCTAATAATGAATTAGTTTAAGCATCTTTGCCTGTGTTTGTTATCTTTATCCCTTATTTGGTGGATAATTCATTTTTATGGAGTTATCTTATTTTTGAGTTGTAAGAATTTGTGAAGATATTTTGTATCACAAGATACAAGTTCTTTGTCAGATAAATCTTCGGCAAATACTTTTTATTTTCCAATTTCTGCCTTGCCTTTTCAATTTCTTTCCCACATTGCCTAGATGGAGAAATTTTGGACTACTCCCCTCTATATTCCTAGAAATCAGAATGTAACAATCTTAAACATTGAAAAAGTTCAGTAAATTTCAGTTCAATGAAGGAGACAAGTCCTATCTTTAAGTATGTTAAAATAGCACAAGAAAGTGGCTTTGTTTTCAACTTACCCACACAAAAGCCAAGATACTATTATTTGCTTCATGAGATGACTGTCATAATTAGTACTAGTGAATAAACTACCTAGAACCATGATCAGCATATAATAGGAGATTAAGAAGTATTTATTATTACTTATCCTGTGACTCTTGGGAGCAGAAGTGGGACTAAAGGGTAGAAACCTTAGGGATGCAGATGGTCTGAACTTAGTTAATTATTTTCCATTGATGTTCAATAAATGGAATGAAACAGGTAGCTAGATAAGCTACAGAGCTCCCCGTCTCTGGAAGGATTTAAGCAAAAGAGAATAACCATTTGATTGGGTTCCACAAGAGAATACTGATAACTTGAGAGAAATTCTGAACTTCTCATGTCTCTCCTATAACTAAAAAAAAAAAAAAAAAGTTTGGACTCCGGTAGGAGACCCAACAACAACATGTCACAACATATAATATATAAAATGCATAGCATTCATATGTACTGAAATATTTTATATAACAATAAATATTTATTAAAGATGAACTATTTGCTGAGACTTAAAAAATATTATATTGTTTAAGCACTGTAACAACGTTAGCTCTATTTAGGAAAACGATCACAGAGATATTAGATAGTTTACCCATTAACTACAGTTTGAAAGAGTGGGGCCTTGAATGCAGGTTATAATGGACTGAGTGTGTCTGCCCTCCCCAAGTTTTTATGTTGAAACCTTAACCTCAAAATGATGGTATTAGGATGTGGGACTTCGGGGAGGTGATTAGATCATGAGGGTGGAACCCTTGAGGATGGGATTATTGCCCTCAGGAGATGAGGCCAGAGAGCTAGAGGGCTGTCTGCAAGCTGGAAGAGAGCCCCCATCAGAACCCACCATGCTGCTACCCTGATCTCAGACTGAAAGCCTCCAGAACGGTAAAAAGTAAATACCTGTTTCTCATAAGCCACCAAGTCTGGCGCACTTTGTTACAGCAAATGACAAAGTACCATAAACTAAGACAAGGGCCTATCTGAGTCAAGTCCAGACTTATAACCCAGTGACTCTGGCCACTGGGCCTCTGCTTAGACATAGGCTAGCGACAAGTGCTGCCCAAACAGTTTCCTACTGCCATGTACGTTGACACTACTCATGTCTCTGAGTCAGCACCACAAGCATTTGGTCTTGATCCACAGCCGCAGAATTCCACTCTGTTGGTTCTGCAGATCACTCCATGAAGTGGCCAGAGACCTTCAGGGTTAGCCATACCTGAGGTCAGCCATTTGATAGCTCTCTACCAGTTGGGTCTCAGCTTCCTGAGGAAGCGCCATTCACCATCTCCAGTTGGAACAGGTCTTTCCTGGGCTCTTCCTTCTGGCATATGCAGTGTTTATTTGTTTTGGAAGTCCTCAGAAGTGGCAGCTTTCTCATCACACAGCAGTATGGAATGTCCCCCCATTTGGTGCCTGTCCATCCAGCACACAATATTTACACTGTCATTGCAAAGCTGTTGGACCCTTAGATCCTAATCATCCAAAGATACTCTTGTGGCTTCTAAAAATCAGGCCTGTTCTTCTGTAAGCAAGTGCATGCCTCTCTCCATTCTGATTACCAGCTCTTGTTGGCAAGAGAATCATAAGGATGCTCACCAGATCCTGCCAAACTGACGTTACCTAGCAACCTAGCGAGGAGCCATCAGGATGCACCCTTGTGTTCTCAGCACTGTGTGGAATTCTTCAGGCATCTTGGATTCAGTGGAGAATAAAAACACTCCACAAAGCAGCCATGAGAGATGCTTTGCTGTCAGGCACACCCTTGTGCAATCCAGATTCTCAGTGACCTCTATGACCTTGGGCAACTGAGGCCCAGCTCCCTAACCTGGAAAATGGAGAGACACAGTGGTACTTACTTCACATGAATGATACATTAGTATAGGGGCAATATTATATTAAGTTGTTATTCAGTACATGTTTGTTCCCTTCATAGCCTGTGTTGTTTTCTAGGCTACACTTGAAAAAGTCACACATCTAAGATGTCAATGTCTGGGCATCTAAAGGACCATCTAATGTCTCGTTACCTCCTATATTAGTAAAATCACTGTGCTCTTAAGGAAGTCTTTTGACCTTTCTCTCATTAGTTTTCCTCATCTGATCTATGGGACCAGTGTTGTTCTGAAGCCCAATTGAATCTAAGGATGTGAAAAAGATCAGAATGCAAATACCAGAAGGGGCCTAAATGTGTTGCTGGGTTATTTTCAGTTAAGGGGAGGTTAGCCACACAGGGAAGATTCCTAGAGGTCTTTGTCTAAAGGTAATTCTCACCTTCATTCAGGTGCAACCCTGGTGCTCATATTGTGTAAGAGATATTTGAAATCACATGCACCTCTATGTACTCGCCCATGTTATTTTTTTCTGTTTAATCCCTATTGGTTTTAGAAAATATATTCCATCTCTAACACCAAGAGAGCCCATTAGCTGGCAGTTAAATGATGTAGGTTGGAGAAACCAAGGACAGAAGACCCAGAGGATGAATGTGAATTAAATCTCAACATGCAAAGTACTCAAAGTTTGAAGTGACACAGATATGAATTCAAGTGAGTTTGGTCTATTATTTTCTGGTGCTGAGGACTTGCCAAGCCTCAGTCTTCTCACTTACACAAGGGGTATCATGCAACTTACTTTGAAAAGCTCTTGATAGGAATAGCAATGGATATAAAGTGCCTGTTAAGGTGTCCAAAGAATATCCTCAATGTAGGATCTGTGTTAAATACAATACTAATAATAGCAATAATATGACACAGTGGAGGAAAGCAGAGCCTGGCCTGGAAGAATGTTTCAAAATGATTGATTCAAGCAACAAAGATGAGCCACGAATAGGAAGCAAATGTAAGAGGTCCAATGACAGGCAGATGAGAAGCCAGTTGGTAGACTGAGGAGAACAAATAATTGGGGATCTAGGCTAGGAAACAGGTCTGAGTTTGGAGTCTAGCTGAAAGGTACAGACCAGGACCGACAGCCTGGCCAAGGAGGGAAGCATGGTCCTCATGTCTTTGTTCTTACAGGCCGTCGTCGTCTCCCTCACGACTTAAATGACAACCCCCTGCAGAAGTGCCTGCAGAACTTAGGTTGTTAGCAAGAGAGAGACTGGGATGCCCCTGGCACAGGGTTCTGACCAATGACAAGTCTGCATTCGCACTTGGAATGGCAACTCTTGAAGGTTGGGGAGCCGATTTCCCTTAAGAGTCACCCATGTGACTAAGTACCCCTCAGGTTAGTGGAGTGAACTGCTTCCCCAGCTTCAGTTTGTTCTTAATCAGGTAAAATCCCAGCACATCTAAGATGCCTTTTGGCCATTGTCTCACTGGCTTCCTACCTCAGGAAGCCCAATTTTAAGGAGTTGCTAGAGGAGAGAGAGAGAGAGAGAGAGAGAGAGAGAAATGAATATGAATATGCAAGCTTGAAATGAATTCAGACGTCAGTCAGTCATCAGCCAGACCTTTGGCAGGTGACATTTCCCAGCTTTCCAACTGTGCTGGATGCTACAGCAAGCCTCCAAGAAGCACCTGGCCTGGCAGAGGTTAGGACCAACAGTTAGGAAGTGGAGGGTGGTGTGTGTGTGTGTGTGTGTGTGTGTGTGTGTGTGTGCTCACGTGTGTGCATGTAAGAGAGAGGGGGGATTGTTCCACCACAAGACTGGCTTTCTTCTCTTACTTCAGTGTCCTGATTGCACATCAGAGTTCAGAGAGATCTTGGAGCAGCCTAAGACCAATGCTGCATGTGAGAGCAATATCTGGGTCTGAGAAAAGTGGTGCGGCATGCATCCTTGCAAATTGTTTTCTTTTCCATGCCATTAAGACAGGAAGGATGTTGAATCCACAGTGAAGATGGAAATTCTTTAACCTGCCAGGAAAACTAGGGCATGCTATTCTATCATACTGAGCCAGTTTCCTAATATTTTAAATGAGAGGGTAGATAAATAATCCCTAAGGCTCCCTTAGATTTTAAAAAATATACTTCCAAATGAAATATTTGTCAATCAGACTTGAATGGGTGGACCAGTAAAATATCTTGGCATTTCTACCAATGCAACCCAGGTTCAACTCCCAACTAAAGACATCTGTTTCATTGGATCTGCTGGTTTTATAAAAGCAACATGAACAATAATTAATAGGCAGAATCCTGATCTTGTTCCATCACTAATATGCTATGTATCAATGGATGAGTTACCTCCCCTCTCTGGGCTTCAATTACTTATTGGCACAATAGAAACCTTGTACTAGACAATTTCTAAGGTTTTTTTTCCCTGCACATCCTATGATTCCGTATGATAAAATTTCAATGACTTTTAAACAGTTATGTATAAACAATTATCTTAACTCCATTTCACCTTAAACATTTCTCTCTAGAGCCCAGGTCTAAGTTCTAGTCTAGTACCTGGTCCATAGCCAGTACCTCGTAAATGGTGACTAGGTAGACAGATCGCTTCTGCCTACATCCATCTTCTCTTTTTCACTTGCTTTAACTTTCTTGCTTTGCAACCACTGATAAACTGCTTAATATCCATAGCTCATCTTCATCATCTATAGAGTTGAGATAATAATAGTACTTGCCTCATAGACCTGTTATGAGGGTGAAATGAGTTCTCACTAATGAAGAGCTCACCCTGGTGCTTGGCACAGCAGGCTCTATGGCAGCGTTAGCCACCATCACCATCATCACCACCACTGCCATTCCTCAGGCATCTACATTATCCTCAGGTCCATTCTCCAGGCCCCAATGCCATTTAGCCATTCAGATATTACTTCCTGGGGACTCCTCACACAATATGGTCAGCATTTTAATTGGGATGGTCCCAACCGAGACCCTCTTGGACCATATATTAAGAATCCAACCTAATATTTGTTTCTTCTCAGTACTTTGGAAAGAGAGTTTTCTAGTATAACTCTGCCCATTTGCTTTCTGAAACCATTTCTAACTGCAGTGTCACAGTTCCTTTAAGGGTTTCTTGTCTTCTGTATTCTGACCAGCTTCTTCCTTTGACTTGGAAAAGGCCCTTTATTGCTGCTTCTCATCTCAGACAATGCCAGTGATGCCAGTGAACACTGTAGGAAGCTTGGGTTTCAGCAGAGGGGGGGCTCACATCCAACATCTGCATGGGCCAAGCTCCTTCTGTCAGACGCATTTACTGAGCAGGTTCCCAGAGGGCCAGCTCTGTCCAAGGTGCTGATGGTTCATTTCAGACTCTGCATGTAATATCCAGTCTTTCATCCTCTCAATCATCTGTTGAACACATCCCCATTGAAAGCCTCCTGGTAGAAGTGTAATAATCACTTTTTATTGATGAGCTCTTCATCCATGCAGTACTGCACGTATCAACAGGTGCTCTATGCTCAAGGCTGAGGGAATTGTGACATGCTGTGGCAAGAACTTTAATACAGCATCCAGTCCTGTGTCTGTGGACATCAGCTCTCAGCTGAGGATGGTCGGGCCAGCCCCAGCTTAGGTTCACGTCTTCCTGTTCATTATCTACATTCTTCTTTCACACCCCATATCCATGGGACAGCAAAATCCTGCCCACTTTGGAATATATCCTGATTCTTCCCACTTCATATACTCCTTTCTGATCCAGGCCAGCCTCGTACCTCCCTACAGTACATGACAGACTCCTGGACCTCTGGTGACCCAGCCCTGCCACCCATAGTCAGGTCTCCCCAGAACACAGTGAGGATGTCAAGACACATGTCAGATCATGTTGCTCTCCTTCCCAAATTCCTTGTTGTGTGCACATTTTTATGGAGGATTAGCCTAAAGTTCTAGGATGGTGCTGCAGTGCCCATGGGAGAGGCTTCCACCTACCACTTTCCTCCTGTTCACTCTGAGCTACTGATTCCTTAATCATCTTCAAACATGCCACCTCAGGAGTGAAGACCTGACCTCTCCTCCTTCACCCCCTTCCCCTCAAGGATCTGCACAGGGGAATGGCTGTCTTTTCAGTCCATTTGGGTCTCTGCATGTGTATACCTTCCTCAGCAACCTCTTTGCTGACATCCCAGCCTGACCTAGCACTGTCAGCGTGTTCCATAAGCTCTCCTGTTCTGGTACCTTCATAGCATCTATCTTTGCCAGAGAGGAGAATAGTTGCTTATTTAATTGTTTGTTAAATGACCCTCAATTAGAATGTCAGCTCCCTAAGAGCAGGGACCTTATCAGTCTTGTCTATGTCTATGGCCCTCTGGGATAGGGCACTCAACAAGATTTTTTTTGAATGATTAAATGAGGAAATGAAGATTAAACAAGAGCATATTTGTAAAATTCTCAGCTTCAAGTTTTGAGATTAGAGAATTGGTTATTTCCTATCAATGCCCCACTCCCTCTCCCTCTCCCTCTCGCATAGTCACCCCAGCCAGGCTGAGGGAGCTGCGCACTCACAGATGGCCCTAGACTTCCTTCTGTCTGATGAGAAGCTAAGTAAAACCTAGCCACCTGGTGTACCTCCTCTCAGGCTTGTCCACTCTGAAATGCACTGCTCCTCTGGGGTGGCAAGGTCAGGATATTTATTCCTCTGGGTTAGAAAAAAGAAAAAGTACAGAAAATGCAATAAGTATTACATTTTATCATGAGTTGTTAGTCATTGGGTTTTCTTTCATTCCTTCCTAGAGATTAGAGATTTGTATCCAAGGTTTCTGCATTATGTCCCCATGCAAAGAATTTACACCCAAGGCCATCTTCAGGGTCTTCTTTTTCTAAATTCTCCAGTATCATGGTCACCCTGGCCAGGCCTTCCCAGATCTTCCTGCACATTAGTTTCCTGCTCTCACTGTTCATGGAGCATGGCTCTCTCACTCATGTGCCAGATCTAGACTGCACATTAGAGACTGACAGCCAACCAGGCCACCAGCTTGCACACATCTGAGCATCCCCAAGTGTATGTGGAAAAAGAAGGGCATTGGCAGCAGAAAATGGGGTTCAAATCCAGGCATATCATGTTTATGATCTGAGATGAATCATGTGCAGTCTGGGACCCTCCACTGTGAACTCTCTTGGGTTTTTATGAAGATTGGAATAAACAATCATTCAAAAAATGTGTTGTTCAGAGAAACCTGAAAGTTTGTCTCTCTTTCATCTCCTGTTGAGCTCCTTCTCTGATGATGTTGACATTCACGCTACTGGACACAGACCCAGTAATGAATGAACCTTGTGGGCATCCTGAACCCAGTGGTACATGGTGATAATTATTGTTTAGCTTGTGGAAGTGATAGAATCTGAAAGTTTTAAGAGTTCTGGTGTCATTTTTAAACCTAAGGACTTTTTCAAAAGGAATATTTTAGAGTAACTGCAATATTTGGAGCATAAAAGGCATTTAATGTTTATAAATATGTCGATGAATGAATAAGTTAGTGAATATATAATACAAGCAGAAGCAGAAAAGCCTCTACCCTGCCCCTCCCTCATCCCAGGAAATATCCAATGAAAGAAGACCACCAGAACCTTCTAGCCTCTTATAACAGTTGTGGGCTGATACTATTTATGCTGCAGACATATTTTCTACAGCATTTCTTAATATTTATTTTTTAGTTGTAGTTGGACACAATGCCTTTCTTTTATTTACTTATTTTTTTTTAATGTGGTGCTAAGGATCGAACCCAGGTCCTCATGCATGCTAGGTGAGTACTCTACCTCTGAGCCACAACCTCAGCCCCTCTACAGCATTTTTGATGAGATGATTATCTTTTTGCTCCTTGAAAAAAAAACATACACAGGAAACAAGTAACAACTCATTCTAGTTCTAGACAATTTGGAGTTTTAAGGAATTCCTAATACCAAGACAGATCTTCACATTTATGTTTCTACCATTGGTTGTGTTTCCTCACATTTATTCATTTGTTCATTTTAAATGGGTGTCAAATGTTGATTGCAGGACCCTCTTGAAGCTTCTTGGGACATGCAGAGGGTTTTTCTCCCCACTTTCAATGCCTTTCTTCTTATGGAGTTACATTCAACAAAGATCAGTATAACTTTTTCCTAAGGAATTTCATGAGCAACAGGAGAATTATACCACTCAATATGCAGCAAGAGCTTCTTAAAATCTGCTTTCAAATATGGACCCAATTCAGATCATCAGTAATTCAACTCATCACCCCTTCCTATTAGCCACTTGGTTCTCTACCTTTCTCCTCCCTTACTCCTTCTCCTCTCAAATGACTTTTTTCCCCAGGCAGCAAAACCCTGCCTATGTATTTTGGTCTAATACTTTTTTCTAAGCTTTTGCTTACTGCATCATCCCAACCTTCCATATAACATTTCTTCCTCTTGGCATGGTCTTTTTAAAATGTGTGGGGAAAAGAATAATATTGTAATTAATTATACTCCATTATTTTTTACCCTATTTGACAAATAGATTATAATTAATTATAGTCTATTTTTTCACCCTACTTGACAAAAAGAAATACGCAATAGTCCCAGTCCTCAAGTAGCTAATTACCACACTAAGTATCGTGTAATAAATATTAAGATTCACTCATTTGGCAAGTATTTGTTGAACATACACCATGTGTCAATCATATTCTTAAGTGTTGGGAACACTGTGGTGAATAAAACAGGCAACATCACATACCCTCATGGAGCTTCCATTCCCAAGGAGAAAGATAGAATAAAAAAAAATACATGTGTCAGATGATAATACATGTAATGGAGAAAACCAAGGCAGGGGCAGGTGCTGGGCAAGAGAAGAAGCTGGGTTATTATTTCTCATAAAACTGCGTGGTGATCAAAATTTGGGTATTGAAGCATGAGCCGGATTCCTAACCTGTTTGGGATGCATATGGCATTCCTGATGGCCTAAAGTAAGACGACAGTGCTAAGATGCTGGGTTGGGGTGGGGTGGGAGATAGAGAGGTAGGACCCATGGTGAGTCATCTCTGTTCTCCTGCCAGAGGTGATATAGGCTTTCACTATGGGAGGTCTTCTCCAGATCCCACAGAGCCACTGAAGTTACCAGTGGAAGAAGAGAAATGTGAGAAGCTATGAAAATACAGATGAGTGTTTAGAATGTAGGGTGAAAAAGTAATACTCGCCTCAACCTATCACAAGGGTCCTGGCAGATATTCAATAACAAAAGACAGGTCCCCAAGAGAAAAAACCATAACAAATCTGTCTCCTAAAGTTTTATATGACACAAAATCTCCAGAAATCAAGAGTCAAAGATCCAGGGAAAATGGACAGCTGTGTCTATAGGACAAAAGTTGATGACTTAATGGTAACATACTGAGGGGAACCCAGCAAGACTTGTCTGTTCAGATTCTCTTGTCCGCTCTGTGCGTGGCTGGCATTCCTTACCTCTGGATATAGAGCAGGACATCTGTCACATGAGTATCTTCAAGAGAGAAGGGAAAAGTTCAGGAGTGACCTTTCTAGGTTTCATGGCTTGCTTTGGGAGAGGAATTCTAGCTTTCCATGACCCACCTCAGGGGACAAAAAAGCAGGAGAAAGGAGGGTGGGAGGTAGTTGGAAAGACCTTGCTTGTGAGGCCCTCCCAACCTCTTTCAGTTTAAAGCACTGTACTCAGCATGCCAAGGTGCCCTACTTTAGGGTAGAGTTCTAAGTGTGACAGCAATGTGGAGGTGGAAGGAGCCAATTAGTAAAGACTATTCATAATAGGAGACTAGGTAAGAATTAGCCATTTGTAGGATGTCTGGGGGCAAAAAAAATATGTTCTGATGGGTGGAGGAAGCAGGAACCCAGGATCCAAAGTGAAGTCAAGAGATACAACCAGAGTAGAATGTGCTATCAGGAAGGAACTTGCACACCATCTTATGTAACTTTCACCAGCATTGGGGAAGTCAGAGAATGTAATGGCCCGATCTTCAGAACATCTCTTTCAGTATCTTCATGCTATGGACAAAAAGACCCTGAAAGGAAAAAAAAAATTTTCTTCAGTCAGGAGGAAAGGCAGGGGGAAGTAAGAAGGAGAGAAGGAGACCAGCCCAGCCTTCTAGTACAATTCCAATCCTCTTCTGCTCAATAGCTCTTGTAGTCTAAGATCCCCTCTGATAGTCTGGGGTCTTCTCTCTACCAGCCAAACCTCCCAGTTGCTAGAGTCAGCCCAGCTCAGACATGCATGCCAATATTTGGGGCTCTGCTGCTAGCTGTGTCCTTTTTCTTCATCGTCCTGTTATCCTCTCATGCAGAAATTGACGTCAAAGTGAACAGGTGTTGCTAATGGTACTAGAGAACAGGAGAATCTGGAAACAACAACTTCAAGGCCAAAATAATAACATTTTAATTGGAAATGTTCTACGAAGAGACTAACCTATGTAGATATATGCAAATCCTATGCAAATACACATGTGGTCTTTCTCACTATTGTCAGAACCTCAATTTGACTCATGGGAATTCTTAATGGTAGATGCTGACTTTCAGCTGAGGCTGAGGGCTGTGGATGAAGCATTCTAGGTTTTACCTATGTTTAAACAATAATTAAGAAATATATTGATGGCAACCTGAACTTAATTAGCTTAATTGAATGTTGGAATTGATTGGGTCTTGAGAGAGCCCTGTCTCTGAAGCTAAGCCTTGGGGAGCTTGCAGGGGGTGGAAGGAAAACCAAACTTAAAAGCACCTCACAGAAATGAAAAGGAATGGGCGAGGAGCCACTGGGAACATCATTAAAGGAAAAGATTCTTATCAGAGAGTTGAAAAGAAGTGCTTAAATTTCAAGTCACTCACAGCCATTCTAGGTCAGACCATTCAGTCCAGTGGGGGGAAAAATGATGTTGGGAAGCAAGATTGTATGAGCCGCAGAACGGACAAGAGTCCTCCGATGTTAGGAGTGTATCATGTTGAAATATATTGTTGCACCAGAAGGATGGGGTGCAGTCCAGTACCCCAGGCCTGGCCATGGGGCTCCACACTAAGTCCTGGGTCACATTACAGAACCCGAAGAAAGCCCATGGAACCTCATGGTTAAGAACAAACGATTTCAATTGTGATATATGTCTTTCTCTGTCTTTTGTTAATTAATAACTAATTAGGTAAGCTGTCAAGTCATTTTATAATAAAGTGTTGTATTTTCTCATTTAAAAGCAACAACATTACCTGGTGTTAGGAGATCCTGAGATCAAATCCAGACTCTGCCCTGTTTTTTACACTGTGACCTTGGGCAAATCACTTTATGTGTCTGAGCCTCGGTTTTTTTTTTCTGAGAATAGTGCACCTCAAATCCAGTATGAAAGTGGAGAGATGCTAACACTCCATAGTACTGAATAACCCCTGCCTCTCATCTCCTGAGTTCCTGTGATTTGTAAGTGCTTGAGCGGAGGCATAAATCCCAAACCCATGTTCTTTGCATGGTGGGTGCACTCTGCCTAGATATCCTTTGCCCTGGCTCAGCCCTTCTCTTCAGAGTGGTCCTTGAGCTGCTGTCTGGAGGCCCTGTCTCCAACTCCTCCCTCCTGAGTGGAGTCTGTCCTCATGGGCACCATCACTGTGCCAATGACCTCACTGCTAAGTCCAAGGTCAACTTTGCTTTGTCTTACCTCCTCGGCACTGTCAGTGCTTATTTCTTCCATACAATCTGTACCTTTCACATCCAGGATGGTGGAGTAATGATAAAGAATAAACTAGGTTACAAAGCATAAATCACATTTTTGTAAATATGTGCATAAGCACAAATGCAATCCTCTGTGCTCAGATAGGAAAAGAAAATAACCGGAAGGAAAACAAGCCAAAATGTTACCAGATGTTAATTCTGGGCATGGTTGGGAGTTTTCAAACTATCCACAAAGGATATATCATTGTAATGTGAAAAATAAGCATGAGTGTACTGGCCATGAACCTGGATTCAACCCAGCTCCCTCACTACTGGTATCTCCTGCCCCTCACAAGGTCAGTTTCTTCTCTCGGGGAGAAAAGATTTCTCAAGTTCTCTTTGCCTTCTGCATCCTGAGACTATGACTCTTGTCTTTAATTGCTATATCCTATTGGATCTGAAATTTGGAAGAAATGGAGAGCCTCTATTACACAATGGTCTCTCCTCTGCTTCATTTTGTTAGATTTCTCCATGCATGATTTATATGTTGACTTATAAAAATCCTGGTACATGTTAGTGTGAGCAATGGGGAGAGAGACTGAGATCAAAATGGAGAGAGACACCAACCCGGGATCAGACAGGGTGGCATCTTTCCCATGCATTTTGTATAGGGATGAGGGCTTTGCACCTGACCCAGAACCACTCTGGTCCTGCTGGACTTCTGCTGTCCTTTCATGGACATTCCTGCTGACATGGTGCCCCTGGGGTGGTATTTCTGACAACGAATACCTTTGAGAAAGTCCTAAGTTTTAGCTGCATGAGAAGCAAGTATGTTTTTAAGAGAACAGTAACTCGAATTTAGAGTACTGTGGTCAGGTTTTGGTTAATGTCTAGATTTATATCGCATTCATTTTGTTTCTCCATTCTGGATGTTTCTAAAGTTTGCTTTGTAGCCTAGCCTATGATCATTTTGTTTTTGTTTTAAAGAGAGAGAGAGAGAGAGAGAGAGAGAGAGAGAGAGAGAGAGAGAGAGAGAGAGAATTTTAATATTTATTTTTTAGTTATCGTCGGACACAACATCTTTGTTTATATGTGGTGCTGAGGATCAAACCCGGGCCGCACGCATGCCAGGCAAGCACGCTACCGCTTGAGCCACATCCCAGCCCCTATGATCATTTTGAATGGTCAATGTACTGGTCTACTTTAAAAGGCTATATGCTCTTCCTCTGAGTTGTTTAACAACACGGTGACCAGGCAGGTTTTGCGGATGCCTGCTTCCATTTAGAACCAGGCTTCCTCCGGTAGTGGCAATACACCTATATCATAATAATAGGTAAATTATTTAACCTTATTGGGATTCAGTTTTCATATCTTTAATACAGGGAAGTAATTTGCTGCTGGATAATATCCTATCTTGAACATTCAATGAGATAATAATGTCAATATTTAGAATCCTGGAACATTGTAAACATTCAACTAAGTTAGCTTTTAGTAATTTTAAGGCTATATATGTAACCTATTAATGATAGTATTCTATTTTGGCCTTTTTTTTTGTTAATGTCAGTAATCAAGAAGTTTATTTCTATTATCTTACATTACTGAAAGTTTTGGCTTCATATGTTTTGTTATTAGGTAACAGCATGTCTCTTATTGCTTCAATGTAAAGTATGTCTTTTGCAATATAAAATGGCCTTCTTTGTCCCATATAATGCTTTTTACACAGAATGCAAGTTTGAAATGTAGCCAATCACTGCTTTCTTTTTGTTTGTTTTCTGTGCTTGATAAATATTTGCCCAGCCTCCCCTCCCCCGGCCCACTTTTCTTGTTTTTGTTTTACTCTTTGTTGTGAGCTGCATATGGTTGAATATTGCTTTTAACCCAATCTGAAAGACTTTATCTTTTATTAAGGGAACTTGACCATTTATAGTTACTGTCATAACTGACATGTTTGCTCTTCTTCCTGTCTGTTTGTTTTATGCTTTCTCTCCTTTATGCTTTCTTGGGGCTTCCTTTGTTTTCTGTCTTTTTCTATATAGGCTAGCTTATCTTCATTTTTTTTTCCTTCTAGTGATTTAAAAGCCAAATATCTGTCTTTAGCCACTCTTAGATGAACCTGAAAAAAAATGATCCCTGAGCTCTGATAGTGACAGAAGTGTAATGGTGGTGGTGGGGGTGCAGCTGGCCACTGAGCATCAAAGTCAATAAAATTGGTCTTAGAGCCCAGAGGAATAGTGATGACGGTTTCCTGAGCCACCTTATCACTGCTATATAAAGCCCATGCTTCGAAGCCCTTTGTCACATTTCTGTACCTCACATTTGAGTCCTTCCTTCCCTATCTCCTACACTTAACTAAGTACCATGTGCTCTGGGCATGCCATACTCCTAACCATTCCCTAGACCAAACAGATTCTTAAATATCTCCACACTTTTGCTCATACTATTTCCTCATTGCCTGGAAAGACTCCTAAGACCTAATGTAGAGTGTGAGTGTGAGTGTGTGTGTGTGTGTGTGTGTGTGTGTGTGTGTAGCCCTTCTCTTCTACTGCTCCGTTCCTCTGTAGATAGAATTCTGCAGCAGAACTCCCTGGACCAACCTAACTGGCTCTGAGTTCCACTCCTGTTACCCGTAACTCTATATGACCTGGAAAAAATTTTTGTTCTAGATCCAAATCTTCATTTATACCACGGACACAAATAGTGTGTGTCCATCAGAGTAAGGACCACGTGAGCTAATGAGATAAGCATGGGAAGAGCTCAGCAGATTATATGGCACAGTGGGCGCAATATATTTTTAATATATGAACAAAGCAGGGGAAAACACAGAAGGAAAGAAGGATGGATTTTAAAATGCATAATGCATTTTTTTAAAAAAAATCAAGTTATAAGATAACATCTTCCAGAAAGACCATAGCTTCTCTTTCTGACCAACACTACTGACTCATTTGAAATGACCCTCTCCAACTCTCTGCTCTGTCTCTAGGGCAAAGTGGCAGGTCATGTGGTCCACAAAGCATTTTATGTGCAGACAGCATCTTCATTTATATTGGCCTGCCTTGCAAAGACCCACAGGCCTAGGGCAAATTTATTAAAGTGGAGTCTATTTATTCAATTTATTAAACAGGAATATTTGAAGGGTTTTCATTTAGAAGAGTGAGTTGATTTATTCTGTTTGGCTTTAGAGGGCAGGACTAACTCCAATGGGTAAAAGTTATAGAAAGGCAGATTTTAGCTCAACCTAAGATACAACAAAAGGTTTGTTGAAAGAGGATTCATTCATTTATTCATTTTACATGCATTCATCAATCAAGAGTCGGAGAAAAGCCCAACCACCTTTCATATAATTCTTTCTCTGTCTGGGACACTGTGGCAGGCTCTCTCACATTTTGCAATATAATGTATTTCTCTTTACTGTCCACACAAATTGTTTTTTGTATAATTATCCTACTATATGGACACATTATCCCATTATACAGATAACAAAAACCAAGGCTCAGAAAGATTGTCACTTGCTCAGGCTGCATAATAGCAAGCGTATGATTAAGTCTGACTTAAACACAATCATTCTATTCTCTGGAGAATTCATTCTCTTTCCATTTGACTATGCTGTCTACGATACAGATCGTATCTGCATGACCACCAGAAATTGAATGCAAGAATGAAAAATCCATCAGCCCAGTTTCCCCCCATCATTCTTTCTCCTTTATCTTCCTCCTAGCTGTCTATCTATCCTTGCCAGCCTCCAATCTGGCCACAACATGCATAAAATTATGCATCTCGCTGTTCTATCCCTCAGGTTGTGAATGCTACCAGACTACTCCCCACAAAGCATTGCTCATTACTGGCCAGGTCCTCCATCCCGCAGTCTCATATGTTAGTGGTTTTGTCTCTCAGATTTAGCTTGGAGGTACCCCTGTGGTCACCATGACTGAGACCTGGCGTAGAAGAATAAGTTCTTCCCTGTTGATATCAACAGGAGGGTGGATCCATCAGGCCCTGTCGGAGAAACAGAGTATCCTTAAGTGGTTCAGGGAACACATCTGAATGAAGGCTTTGCTTGTACAACTGTGGTCAGGGTGGAGGGGTCAAGGAAGAGGTGGTAAGGCACCCAGGTGTTGCCATCTCCAGTGCTGAAGGAGCAAAGAGAGGAAATCATGTTACCTAAGTAGGTGAGGTCCAAGCCACCAAGGAGGAGCTGCCTATGCCTCTGGGTGGGCTGAGATATGGCATGAGAGGATCTAGAGCAAGGAGAAAGTGGAAGTCATACCCCAGTCTCTCTTCTAGTTCCTTGGCCTCCCATCAAAGCTTCTCATGCGCAAGACAGAGTCAGCAACCAGAAGCCAAATGAGCCCCCATGAAGCTGTCCCTGGGGCAGTCTGTAGGACAGAGAATAGGCCCAAGAGAAAACAGCCAGTCGTAGTGGAGATTGGATGAGGATCTCATGGGCACAACAAGAAGAAAAACCCACTTTGAAGGACCATGGCACAACCTCTTCCTGCTTCTTTGGGCCCAACTTCCAGAAATAAAAGTTTAGAGATTCTTCAATGATTTCTTCCTGAGGCCGTTGCCAGTCTCTGCTGAATACCAGGCTGTTCTCAACATGCCTGAATTTCTTGAGGGTTCTCCTGGGTGTGAGGATTCATGATCATGCATTTACCAGAAATTTACTAACCAGCATGATTTATTCTGAACATTTGGAAAGACAAGTTGGGACCCTAGTCCTTGAGCCCATCACAGACTAAGGGAAATGGTTACTTCAACGCATTAGGAAAAAAAAAAAAAAAAAGCATGGATACTGGTCTGAGGGCTCTCAGGTAGATAGAGTGAATCTCCCTCACTGAGAGAATTAGAAAAGGCAATGTTCGCATCTTAAAGGAAGAGTGGATGAAGTGCTCTACAGCAACAGGAAAGAACAGGGCCATTCTTGCTAGAAGTTAAGGCAAATGCCCAGTTATATATGACGGAAGAGAGATGCTATGTTCAAGGAACATCTAGAAAGTAATTTTGGCTAAAACATCAGGGGTTATGGGGTTTGAGAACTTCCCAAGAGGGCCAAACCTAAGTCAAATTCTTGCTTCTTCTATATATCAAATCATGAGGAAATATTCCCAGAAAGACCAAGTGCTGTTATCCCTGCCTGTTCCCTCCCACAGACTTGGAAAAGAAAGTAGATCAGGGAGGCATCCCAGCAAACAGAATTTTCAACCTGTGGAGAAGAACTGGATGATATCTTAAGGATGCCCTTAGAGAGCCAGGTTCAAAATCAGGAGACCCCAACTTAGCTCATTATTCTTCAAAGCTTTCTGTGTATACGATTTTTTCTGGAAAATCCCAACATAGGCTTTGTATCTGTCCTTAGGGAGTCTGTAAATTGGTGAATCTGGGAAGGCTTCCTAGGAGGGACAAATTTTGACCTGATGCTTAAGGAGAGCAATCCTTGAAGTCCTGCTATGTGACAGAAAATACAAGAGGTAATAGATGGTAGATAGGGGTAGATACACACATACATGGAATCTCATGGTAATATTGTCTTCATTTTTCAGATACAAAACTGAGGCTCAGAGAAGGAACTTGTCCAAAATCACCTAATTAAAATACAAACTCTACTGGGCATGAATCTAAACCCCACACTATCGCCATTGTTCTGTTTGGCTACAAAGAACAAAGCATGCTGTACACAGTCCTTCCCAGATAGAAGGATTAGGCAGAAAGAGGCTTTTCTCCTGTAAATGGATGCCCTGCACCTAGCAAGGCTGCCAGGAGGACTTAGTGAATTAAGATGCACTTTTGTTTCACACTTCTATGCCTTTGCATATGCTGATCCCACAACCTGGGTTATAGATCTCTCTCCCATCCCCACAGCTCCTCAGAGACCTTGTGGCTTGTGCTTTTCCTAGATGTTCTAAGCTTAGCTCAGGTGCCTTTTCTACAAGGAAGCCTTGCACTCTTTGCATAGCATTGCATGTACCTTGACTGTTGCCTCCCCCACCAGATGCTGAGCCCCCTTCTTGCTCTTCCATGTAGCCTCAGCACCATCCACAGCATGTGTTCTGTTGTGTAAGCTTATGCCTGAGAAGGTCCAGAGCATAACAGGGACTTTGTAAATGAGTTTCCCCTTTCTTCTTCATCTTTCTGGAGACACTGAACTTTGAATAAAGACTCAAAGGTAAGCAAGAAAATAATGATTTTATTTGAAATTAGCATCTCCAGGGAAGTCTTATAATGTGGAAAGCTCCCTCCAAGCCAGTCTCTTATTGAAGGAAGTGAGCACTCTTATGCTATGCTTTGTCTGGGCTGACCCTGCCCAACAGCACCCACTTGAAGAGGCTGGTTGGGACCCCACCTCTCCAGGTGGCCGCCTCTTACCTGGCAGATGGAAAGCCTTTTCCACTCACAGGGCAGAGGTAGGGCTAGCTGATGGATTGACAAGAGCAGAGTAGCACACAAAGTAACAGTAAAACAGAATGATAATGCATTTCCTAATGGCCTCCTTCACAGCTGTGTACACTGATTTAATCTTTGCAAAGCACTCTATTGTTTATGAGGCCTCTGGGTACAATTTTATGCCTGACTGAAGAGGTTGCTAATAGCTGCCATATTTGTGTTTAAGGACCTGCAAAGGATTAAATGAAGTATTTTAGAGCAATGAGCCATAATAAACTAATAATATATTGCAAATAATAAATGTTTTTTAGCCAATAATTGACTACAGATCTGGTGAACTTTAAATGACAAAAAGTACTAATTATAAATCCAGTTCTTGCATGTATCCTTTAATGAGGATGGACAATCAGAGGAGGGTAAGAGATCTGGGGTACTTTAGGTCATCAGGGATGATGGCATGGCCACTGAACTCTTACCCTGGCATCATAGCTGAGAACCATCAAGTCATTTAGCAAAATGCTGGGTTTGATTTCCTTCTTGGGGGGTTGGAACAGAAGTCTGAGGACTAAGCCACCTAATTTGATAGGTGATTTTTTTTTCATATCATTTTCATATCATTAAGGAACTGGCCTTAGTTCCTAATGGTTGGTTTGCAACAATGGCTGATACTTTAAGGAATTCAAGTTTACCCAAGTCTCTGAAGTAAGCCAGTTTGTCTCATTCTTTGGAAGAAAAACCTGAGACAGAGCGAGATGGTATTTTGTCTGAGTGACACAGTTGGTCCATGGTGGAACCTCAGAGCCAACTATGGATGCCATAGCCCATGCTCTTCTTACCAAATCTTATTACATGTTTTTTGGGCCCTTTGGACATGGAAGAAGGATTCTTTCTCCTTCCTACAGTTTAGAAGAATATATTTCTGAAGTTTCCACATCTTTCACTCACACTAGTTATATTTTTTTTCTGTTTTCATAGATAAATATTCATCCACATTTTAGACCATATTTTTTTTTTAAATCTCAAGATGAAAATAGAAAGTGCTTGTCTTTCTACCGTCCTGGGGAGTCACTACCAGCTTTCTCTTGCATTTTCTTCAAGAAATTCTTTCTTGGAAAAAAAAATAACAAAGAATTGGGGTTATATCTTCCAACTTTTCAGTACTCCAACTTTTAAAAATAGCATTATTGGATATAATTTAATGTTCCCTGATAAACACTATTTTATAATGGCATAATATTCTGTAGTATATAGCCCCGTTGGAGAATATTTTGGCTTTTCTAAATTTTGCCTTATAATAAAAATGAATAAATATTGAGTCTAATACAGTGCATGGCTATCTGTTAAGCTCTCCATGATAAATGAGAAAATCACTTTTTGCACTTATTTCTGGTCATTTTTTTTAATGAATTTCCCAAAATAAAGGTTACCGGATGAAATTATGTAAATATTACCAGTCTCTTTATATTCATTCCCAAACTGTATTCTAAAAACAATAGTAATAATTTCCAGAATATGGTAGGCATTGATAAATTCTTCTAAGTCTCACTTTTTAAAACTAATATGTTCATATTTATCTTCCTTACCATTATAAATGGAGATGCAATAATAACTATGCATCTTGAGAAATTCACTCTTTATTGAAAAAATAGTACAGTGATGATACATCTAATATATATTGAGGATTTTTTCATATAGTAATACTGCTAGCAGTTTCACATATTCATAATTTAATCTCTTAATAATCTCATGTGGCAGATTCTAAAACTCCAAGTTGCTACGTTGCCCAGGGTTAAATAGCAGCCTGAGGATGTGGCCTGCTTTGTTTCATACTTGCTGGCTACAGATATGTCTCTAGCAACCAGCTGAATAATTAATTATGATATGGTATGGTACATGTTATAATAGAAGAAAGTGAATAAATCCAAAGTAGGAGGACTCTGTATGAAGGTTCAAGGAAAGAATAACAGGGTTTTCCAGGATAAGTATGGGCATTTTCCAGGAAGACATAATGGAAGAGAATAGCAGACAAAGAGAACAGCAAATACCAAACCTAGAATACAGAAAGCAACTGGGAGCTGGGGGCCCCGGGTTGAAGCCACCAAGGAAGTTCATGGAATAGTAGTCAAAATCTGGACTTTGGAGTCACAGTGCCTTGGTTCAAGTCCAGCTCTTCCAACCATGAGTTAATTTGATCTTGAATGTTTAACGTGATGAAATACGCATAGGCTTAGCAGTAAATACACAATCAATAGTGACATTGACGATAGAGATGGTAGGGACCATGGAGATGGGGTATGGGCAGGGTGGAGGTAGTGGAGGCTGTGTTGGTGGTAGTGATACTAGGTAAGATGACTCAAGTATCAAATGCAAGGGAGAAGAATGAAGCATGTATATTGGTGGCATCATGAAAAGAAATGAAGCTAGAATAATGGATTGTGTCAAGAACTCTGTGTGCCCTTTTAACAAGATGACATTTCCTGGAGGTAGTGGCAGGGAAGAGCTGGGATAGATTTCAAGCAAGGAAGTGGTATGATATGATCTAATTTAGAATGGGAGAGGTCTTGGTCTTTTAGGATAGGAATCCCTCAAATCCCACCATCTAGCCATCTACCCACTCTGCCTATGTATAAAGTAATATCTGATTTGGAGCAAAGAATATCTGTGTTTTGGGTCAAGGAAGTTATGGGGGACAAGCAGAATAGTGGGGTGACTAGGCAGCATGGCACAAGGGTGGAAAGATGAACAGAGAGGTTTTACCTGCAGAAGGGAAAATTTGGAGACACTCAGTGAAAACATACTAAGCATGGTGGCCATATTAGCACCCAGTAAAGGGCTTTGGGAGAGGAAAAGTGGTATAATCAATCTGAGGCTTTATAAGATCCTTCTGGTTTATAAGATCCATCCAGTGAAATGGATCTTGGGATACAGGAGAACAATAGCCAAAGTACAAGAAGAAAGAGAAAGAGATCTGTTGTGAGTCCACTATGTTAGTCCAAGAGAGAATTATTTCTAGCTTTCACTAGAATGGTAGCAGGTGA
Source organism: Urocitellus parryii (assembly GCF_045843805.1). Taxonomy (NCBI): domain Eukaryota; kingdom Metazoa; phylum Chordata; class Mammalia; order Rodentia; family Sciuridae; genus Urocitellus; species Urocitellus parryii. The sequence goes on along the minus strand of NC_135541.1, from coordinate 40,446,688 downwards.
GAATGTGTTGAGAAAATTTCAAGAGGTAGATTTGGATTTTGTGGACTAGTGGGAGCAATGAAGGAGACGGTAGAATCAAGAATCACCCCTAGATTTTTGGCGTTAGCATCCAAGTAGGTAAAGATGTGTTTTCAAAGAAGAGGACACTGGGAGAGATCATGTCTTGGGGGCCATGATGAAGTGTTTGTTTGATAAATGAATTATGATACTTTGTGCCACAGATCAGGGCATATTTCTGATTATTCTTTTCTAAAGGGAGATGGGAAGGGTGTGAGGAGGAAGGTGTGGGAGGCTCCGAAAAAGGGAAAAAGACAAGATCTCTGTTAGCTATTATGTGCAGCAATAACCCTTGCTGTGTTTATTGCCCATTTAATAGAGTGTACATTACAACCCACAGTGATAATCAAGAGATGGGGGATGCCGAATAAGATGTGGAGATACCAGAGGTGGGAATTTATTTCCCTACAAAAACGTTCACATTTATGAAAATAGATTCAGGATGAGGCCCAATACCTGCCTTCCTACATCTCTATTTCATCCCCAAAGAGTGAGCCCAAAGCTTTTGAGCTGAAGTAACTAGAGACAGGAAGGCAGAGGGCCATTCTGAAAAGATGAGTAGCATAGGAGAGAGGGATGAATAAGGAGTGGCTTCCTCGAGGGACTGTGGAGTCAGTTATTTTACCTGTAGGGGGATGACAGGTGTGGAGGATCATCTTGGCTGCCATTTTCCCGGAAAGAGGACCGACCTTTCATACCCAAGGTCAAAATCCCTTATTTCAGATTAATAGTATCACATTTCGATCTTGCCACAGTTTGCTCATCTATAAAGAAGGATCATAATAATGTCTTCACAGAGTGGTAACAATGTAATAAGAATAATTTATTATACACCAAGTGCAAGGGTGGTAATAAAGAAAATATATTAATTTTTTTCCCCTCTTTCTCCCCACTTTTCTTCCAATGCTTGATGAAGTCAGACTTGGCCATGAGGCATGACTGCCTTTGAGGTGGGTTTTCCATTGATCCTTGATTAGGGTGGGGAATCCTATTATCTGGACTTACTTGTCCTTCACTTTTCTTGGGGATTTGGCTCTAATAAGTAGAGTGCCTAAATTAGCCAAGGACAAAGGTGGCAACAGCTGAATACCATGGGGCTTGGACGACCCAGGCCATCCTCCCTGTGTGTTCTCAGGAGCATGTCTGCTTTCAGGTGTCTTTAGAAAACAGCAGCAGCTGGTGGCTGCCTAAGCAGTAACCCGGCTGCAGGCTTTAGGGGGAGCAAATGGCAACATCTGTGTTTCCCAAGCAAAACAGCAGGTCTATTAAAATAGCTCTTAGGCACGATCTATCACCACACTGTCTCCCTTGTTTGCACAGACTGTAAGTGGAGAAGTGAGAGTCTGGGGACACAGCCTAACATGTTGGTAGAGGACTAGAAGGGAAATCCTGAGACTTGGGTTTATGTCCAGGCTTTGCCAACAATTTGCTGCATGGCATTAAGCAAGTCACTTGGACTCTCTGGGCCTCTATTTCCTGATCTTAAAGCTCTTGGAGGCATCTTTGGTTTACAATGACAAGTGTTTCTTGAAATTAGGTGGAGGATTAATGACAGAAGTCTTCTTTGTTATAGGTCTTTGGAAAAATGGTTCAATTTCTCTATGAATGAGTTTCCCCATGTGAGAGCAGGGATGGTGAGATGGTCATGAAAATGGACTGAGATGCTGACTATAAAGTTCTAGTCATGGTTCCTGGCTTATAATAAGCACTCAGCCAATGTCAGGTGCTTTTCTGCCCCTAAATAGCAAGGTTGCCTGATATTGAGGCTGAATGATAGGGCCACTGCTATTTAGTCTGAGCATAGAATCAAAAATCAGGTTGACAACTATGATTATCAAACATGCTATGTCCGTTATCCCTATCCTACATCCCAGCCGCATTCATTCCTCTTGGCTTCTTGCTTCTTCATATGCTGATCTGTCAGTCAAGGAATGCCCCTCTTCCATCATTCCTCAAGATTGAGCACGAATGTTCTCCTCTCCAATGAAATTTAACCCAAACTTTAACGAAAGTTTAACAAAGGATGGAGAATATGAATTTGAGAAGGAGTTTTGGTTATCCTGTCTCCTGAATTACACTTTCATTGACCATGTAGGAGACTGGGGCTGTCCTCAGCCCCAGCACACACGTGTGTCCTGTTTTCTCTGCTCCCCAGGATATTTTACACTCCTAGTTTAGATTTCATCATAGTTTATATCCACATAAAATAGTAGAGTCTCATGTAGTTACATGTACACCTACATATACATAACTGTGTGCCTATATATAATTTATATATACATATGTATATGTATTTACACACACGTGCACATATACATACTTATTATTCCTCCACAGACTGAAATACTTGAGAAGACAATCATGGCTGCTAAATCCCTTTGTGCATTTGAATAAATACCCTAGTTCTTAGGACATAGTAAGTGCTAATGAATGCTTGGAGAATGAATAAGATATGTTTATAATCCCCCAATAATCATTCATCAAGTATATACTGTGTTCAAGAAAGCAGTCATCATAAACTTTATCTTCCTCTTATTTAATTTATATGTATTTCATTTTCACAATGAGGCTAATTGATTCCTCATAGTGGAATGGAGGGAGTATGGGAAGCAGAATTGATATTTTCTTAGAGCTTCATTTTTAAAATTTTAAAATCCGTATTCCTTACCTCACTGTGAACAAAACCACGTGAATTTACTACCATCTGAAATCACTGCATTACTATTACACTGTTTATTATTATTTTTGCAGTTGTTTAATGCTACTTTATATTTTCACATTTTGTATTCTAATGCATTAAACTGCAAAAGATTCCAATTCATCTTCTTCTGTTTGGGATTTTAAATAGGTTAATAGGATGCAAATACAAGCCACGTTTCTGCATTCTGTTACAAATATTGTACACAGATATTGCTATGCTGTTTGGGCAAAATGTAATGAAATGTAATTTAATATGATACTTTCAAGCACATTAGATTGTTCCTGAGGGCTTTATGGCCGTGGTCCTAAACTGTGTTAAACCATAGCTAAAACAAGTCTGAACAAAATGAGTTTCTTTCCTCATTTTACTGGCCTCTCCGAGTTTGATGACTTTTTGCCGTCCATGCCAAATGATGTTTTGAGCGTCATGTGGTTAGGCTGGACTATAAATGAGTTTGAAAACATTCAGCTCTCCTCATGAGAATATATTGCTGTTTCCACTTTTAGACTGCTCTTCAGTCCACCAACTATTCTATTTATTTATTAATTCACCCAACTCACTCACTCATTTATTTATTCCACTCGAGATCTTGCTCTGTGCTCCTGACATTCATCTTTGTTTTCCCACCCTGTTCCCTGAGATGTAAGCTGTTTGTTCCTGGGCAGCCTACTTTCCCACAGGGCTAGAACAGGCCTGGCTCTCACAAGAGGTGGGATATACAAAACCAGGAAGAACGGACGAGTCCTAACGTTTCTTTGTTGTATAATTAAGTGAAGTTATACCTTTAAAATACTTGATTCCATGTAAGACATGCAGTAGTCAATGTTCATACTACCTCTCCACAAATATATATACACGTGTGTGTGTGTGTGTGTGTGTGTGTGTGTGTATGAATGACTCCATTTCCAAATCTATAAAATAGGAATCAAATGCCTACTTATGAATTAGTTCTCAGAATGAAATAAGATGCCAACAGTGCCTGGCATATAGTAAGTGTTAATTTGTTTTCTTTTCTAAAGAAAGATGGTAGGATTCACCACCCATAATAGGCAATAGCAACAACCAAGCAAACTCATTGCGGGTCTATTTGTGTATTTCTGATTTAGGAATAGTCTAGAAAATTACTGTGAGTTCGGGTATTTCTTTATTTAGTCCAAGCCACTACTGCTTAGGAATTTTTCCCAGGCTTGCTCCATTCCTCTTCGATCCAGTACTACAGAGCTCCCCTGGCCACAGGCTGAGCTTGCATCAGTGAAGGGTCATGTATATAAGGTCAGGATTTGTAATAGGGAAGGAAAAGAGAGAGAGGCTTCAAAGCTCTTCATCCCCCTCTTCCAAACCCACAATGACTCCTGAAGATCAGTTTTGGATAATCCCTAGCCATCAGTAGCCCCATCCTAGAACACTCTTTCCCCTACAAAAATTCTCCGGCATCTGAGCCCAGTTCCCTTGGAAACATAGACAAATTGACTTGAGTCCTTCAAGTAACCAAAGACTCAGGCAAGAACAAATAGAAAGACTGCAGCTCCTTGACTCCCTCTATCTTTTCCTTCTTGCCCCTCCACAAATTGAATCCTCTCCATTGACTGCACATCTGCATTTCAGCAGACAGGCTGCAATTATTCAATGACAGCATGCCCTGATTTCCACTGTGGAAGATCAGGGCTGGCTGAGATGACCCAGGCGTGACCGTCCTCTGTCAGCAAGGCAGGAACGAAGCATCTGATTTTAAATCCCACAGCGATGAAGAGCAGTTGTTGACCATTCTCACAGGTCATTCAAAATGCTCACCAGAATCTGCCTCACAAAGGTCTCCAGATGTTCCCAAGAAATCGTCTTCCCAGACACTCTAGTAGGGTTCAAACATGCCTCTTAAAACTTGCATGACAAGAATGGCTCTCTGGTGGTACCTGTTAGCTTATTTTCCATCCATTTCTTGGGTCAGGATTTAAAACTTGGAAGAGAGTAAGAAATACCCGCCAGAGCCCTGCTCTTCTGCTGCCCACCCTCCTTCACCTAGTTAACCTGCCTTGTCCTTCAGGAGCCAGCTCAGGTGTCACTTCCTTAGGAGAGACTCCTGTGATCCTCTAAGTCAGACCAGCCTGCCATGGTCTTGTCTGGTTCTTTGCCCCTCCCTCTTTGTATATATAAACACATCTTTGCCTCAGATGTGTTTATATATACATACACATACACATACAGATGAGGTCATTGCAAAGCATTTGTCATGAGTAATCAACATGTGTCCTCTCCCCTGGAGTCTAAGTGCTAGGTAAGGAAGAGCCCATTAATGTGTTACCTTTGTTTCCCCAACAAAAATTCCAGTCCCTGGCACATAGTAAGTTCTTGGTGAACATTTATTGAATGAATGATTGGAAAAAGAAGTGTGTACTATTTAGTTAATATGAGAACTTTTTTCTCTCATGGGTTATTATAGGTGATGCAATGTTTTGGGGATATCAAAGACCACTTAGACATTTGGTGATTCACTTGAAGAACACGAAGGACTCAACATCCTAAGTTATCATCACATTCATGGCTAACATTTATTACAGAGGGAGAAACACGAACAGAATCTGGAGGAATCCATGTTTGGGTCTCCTCCCACCCAAGAGGGGTCACACAGAATGCACTCCATCTCCAGCAGACACATGCAGCCACATCTGTGTGATGTTTCTGTCCCACTGAAGCCCGTTTGACATTGTATGTCCATGCTTTTAATTGAGGCTGATTATAAACACACACATTGACAGAAATGACCAACATTCTAGACTCCCAGGAAAAAAGGTGCTCAGCCACAAGGTTTGCAAAAGCTATGTAGCTATAGCAAGCCAGAGTCATAGAATGGTTAGGGGCCACTTAAAGAGCCCACTGCCCAGACACCAGCCAAGGATTAATCTTGGAAGCAGGCCCTGCTAAACGTGGATGCCTCAAGCCTTTACATTTCCTTTCTACACAAGAGGACTAGATCGTAATTATTTCCTATCTAAAGTAAAGAGATATCTACACTTACATATATGTGCACATACTAGCCAACAACTGGCTCAGAGATGCTCTTCAGGAAAGCAGATAAGATGGCCATGTTTGGAGTTTAAATCCTAGGTTTAAATCCTGGTAGTAACACTTGCTTTGAGCAAGTTTCATAACCTATCTGTAATCTCTACTAATGTGCAAAATTGGGAAAAATAATAGGCCTACCTCATAGTATTGTTGTAAAGGTTGAAGGAGATCAAGCACTCATTCAGCATTGTCTGAGACGGAGCAAGGGCATGTTAGTGAAGGATGGGGTCATTGCTATTTTTATCATTACTGTACAGAGGATTCCAAGTGCTTAATGAATGGAAGCTAAGTGACAAGTCTGTAAGGGACAAGCTTCCTGGATTCTAATCCTGTCTCTCCAGACACTTACAGAATAATTTCTAGCAAGCTCATTGTTCTCCCTGGTCTCAGTTTCCTCATCTTCACATTTAAGAAAGCAGCTTGTCTGGCCCATTACCCAGAAGAGCAGGGGAGGGTAGGTTGTCATGTGGAAGCATTTGGCTTGCAGAACAGGATGGACTTGGTCAAACGCTTGTCTCTGCATGGTAACCTCCCAACCTGTGAAGTGAGGCCGTTGACTTAGCATCATGCATCTGCAATTCTGGCTGTTATTGTTCCCAGCACAGCAGCTGTGCTCACAGGAGGTCTGCATGGAACACTGTTGTGTGTTATCCATGAAAGGGGTTATATTATTATCACACAAAGCAATTTGGGCTATAGCTGTTGTACTATAAAGAGATATTACTAGGTACTTATGAATCTTCAGTACTTATGAATCTTCAGCTGGGTTGGGAAGGGGGCAGGCTGAACAAAGAGGAGAGAGAGAGAGAGAGAGAGAGAGAGAGAAAGAGAGAGAGAGAGAGAGAGAGAGAGAGAGAAGAAGAAGAAGAAGAAGAAGAAGAAGAGGAGGAGGAGGAGGAGGAGGAGGAGGAGGAGGAGGAGGAGGAGGAGGAGGAGGAGGAGGAGAGGGAGGGAGGGAGGGAGGGAGGGAGGGAGGGAGGAAGACCCTGGGTCTCTTTTCTTCTTGGGCTCTCAGTATATGTTTGTTGGTTGACTAAATGAATCCCCATAAACTAATAGGATTAGTCTTAAGAAAATCATTTATTGAGTGACTGAGGCTTTGTGTGAATGTCCCCACCAAAACTCCTTTTCAAACTTAATCTCCATTTGGAGATATTAATGGGGTAAACATTTAATCTGCCTATGGTATTTGGAGGTGAAACCTTTGGAAGATAATCAAGGATAAATGAGGCTGTATAGTGGGGGCCCTGATTCAGTGGAACTGTGGCTTTATAAGAAGAGGAAGAGAGACTAGAAAAATGGACGTTCTGTATCTCCGTGTGATGACCTTGGCCATCTGCAGACAGTCCCCACCAGCAAGAAGGAGCTCAGCAGATACAGCCACTGGATCATGAACTTCCCAACCTACAGAACTGCTCACCAAATAAACTTTTTTTTCCTTGATACATTACTCTGTGGCATTTATAGTGACAATAAATGAACAAAGATACCTGCTATCTATCAAGCATTTCATGTATTATCTCTATAGTTCAATGGCAGCTGCATGAGGTGGGCATTATTATCCTCCTCTGATGTAGGTGAGAAAATTGAGGCCCTGTGAGGTGAAGGTCAAAAAGCAAATAAGGACTGGAGCTGGGATGGAGGCATTGTCCTCTGAGGCTCCAAAGCCACAAGAAATATTTTACTACCCAACACTAAAACTGTCTTATTGTTTGTATACATCATTTTTCTTAAGTGAGCTTCATAAATTTTTAATAAAATTGCTAGTCAATAATCAAACACTGTCTCATAATTCACTGCTAAATTTTTCATAATGCATCTTGGCAAGAGAAGAGCCAGCCCCAATGCAGACATTGTAAGTGGACCACATAAGGCTGTCACCCCAATAAGGCTATTACTTGAGGGGAGGGGGGATTGGAAAAAAATAAAACATTTATTAAATTATCCAAAAGAGTGCTCTCTAGGCTTCCTTAGCATGTGCTTTCAAGGTGATAGATTAACTAAAATAAAATTATTGAATGGAGAAGCCATTCATTAAAAGGGAATTTCAGGAAACCAGAAAGCCTTTTATAACATTACAGCCGGAGCTGCCTATTAAATGAAAGTTATGTGTTCTTTGGTGATATTGAAACCACTAGTTTGTCATCTTTTCCTCCCAGCCTCTTTTCTAACAGAACAAAAGTTATAATTTACAACTTCCAACATAATTGGAAAGTTAATTAGTTTTCTTCAGGTGTCACCTGCTTTATTTCAACCACTAGTTTCTTACCCTTCCCTTTTTTTCCCCCACTGATTGTCACTTATGTCAAAAGTATGATACCTTTTTTTCTCTTTGTCTATCCGTGCTGTCAATTGAAATCTAAGACTCCCTACATGAGCCAAGTCAGTCTCCGCCGGCAGACACGGCTCAGTTCATTTTTCTTGTCTCACTGTTTTTCTTTGACTCGATTCCAATCCTTCACTCAACAGGCTTTTGTGGGGTGTATTAACATATGGTGTGCTACCCCTGGAACAGAGAGGGCACAGAGCACATGGTAAAAGCAATGGAGACCCGTGCTCGGTCTCCAAGATTGCTACAGCAGGGTCAGGGTGGGAGATGAGATGGAAATGTATCGGCACAGATACTGTAGGGTGCTGTGTGAAAGTGGGAATTCGTAATCAAATGTCCACAAATCTGCCATTCGTGACGAGTGAGAACTTCAGCAAAGTGTTAATCCTCTTGGAGTCCTTTGTGAGATGAGGATGGTCCTATCCTAGTCACTGGAGGGTTATAAGCAATACAAATGTAAGTAAGTGTCCCTCCATAGACCCTGGAGTAAAGACAGATACCAGCCATTGTTCTCAGTTCTTCCTTTTCCACTCAGTTCTGATACCTGAGGCCAGCCCAAGGGAGTGTGGAGGGAAGCAAGCCTCTCCTGTTCTGTGGAAGTCACCAAAGTAGGAAGACATGACCCACAAACTGGACTGATGCAATAATAGTCATCTTAGGAGGAAGAAAAGAAGAACAGCTACTAACTGTTGAGCACTAAATATTGCCCGGCGCTGTAATAAATACAACCCCGTGTAATGTAGTTTGCTTAACTAATTTGATGATGGATATAATTATCATCACTATTTAAATATTAGGAAATAAGACAAGGGTGTTTAATCACCTAAGGCCACGGAAAGGCTAAGTAGCAAAGCGGGGACCTCAGCACAAGTGTATGTTGACAGCAAACCAGAGCTGAGAAGCCTTTTGAGTTCTCCTTGGCACAGACCCCACCTGTTTGATTGACATGGTCCCCCAACCAGTGGCCCCTACTTGAATTTCTGTAGCACAGGGTACCTTCGATAACAGCTGGAGCCATCCTTCTTTGTGAACTGTGTCTGATGTCCTATAGGAGAAGGGAAGATTATGAAAGGAACAGGAATAGATGTTTAAAAAAAATGGGAATCAGAAGCTGGATCTGGCCTTTGGCGGCATTAATTTTTTTCTCCCAGTAACTTATCTAAGATTTTAGCTCGTCTTATATTAAACAATAAGGAGTTACCATAGCAACCTCATTGCCATGTAATAACACTCACATCCTTCCCAACCGTAAAATCAAAGCCAGAGAGGCAAAGAGAAACCATCAAATTACCAAATAGCCATCTTCTTCATCTCTTTTTCCTTTGTAGAATGATTATTGATTACTGTCTTTATTGTAGGTCAGTGACACTATTACTAATATTTTTTTCCCCTTCCCCACGTCTGTTGCCCTGTTGGTGAACAAGGAGGAATGTGAGATGAGCACTCTGTGAGGGCCTTCAGTCCTTGGAATGGCAGAGCATCTCTTATTCCAGGAGGGCAAACTTGAGTCAGTGCCATCTCCTGCCAGCTGCTGCCAATCTTGCTCTGGGGGCATTTATTTCTCTTGCTGGCTGCAGAATGCTTGATTAACCCCATGCACTTGCCACATCTGCTCCAGAGCCTGCTCGCTGTATCTCTTCACCTTCTGGCAGGAATTTTCTTTCCATCTTGGAGCCCTGGGCAGCAGTGTCTGCAGCAGATGTTCCAGGCCTGAGATGAAGTATCCCCCATCCCCACCATCTCTGCATACCTGCAGCTGCCTTCTCCCTCTCTTCCTCTTGGCCAGTTCCTAGTCTTTCCACAAGATTCAGGTCAGGCATGACCTTCATCAAGAAGCCTTCCGTGATGTTATTCACCCAGATGAAACGTTCTCCCTTTGATGCCTTTAGATCCCGGTTCATCTCCTTCCAAAGTATTGCTAACACTGTGTTGTGAAGATATACCACATCCTTCCCACCAGCTAGTGGGAACTATTGAAGATGATTCTCCCTGTAGATATTTTACCTCTTAGCACACACTAGGAGCTCGATAAACATCAAACACCCCCACTTCCTTGACGGTGGATGGCGTGAGACAATTTATCGGCACCAATCAGCAACGAGGTAATCAGACTGACTGATTCTTCCTTTCCTCCATCTGAGATTTTTACATGTGAATAAAAGTAGATGGACTGAGAAGCAAGTTTGGTTTATCTGCTGTATCTCTAGCAAACCACATCTTTTTAATTTCATGCATGGATGGAAGGATACGTCATGCCTGTTACAGTGCGACAGCTTGCTACCTTGTATAACTCAACAAGCTGATGCAGCTGGGCATGCAAAATCATTCCAAGAGGGAATCAGACCCCAGAAATCAGAAATGGTATCAAGTTGCTCAAATAGTGCCCTCTCCACCTTCCTCATGGCCTTCTTCACCTGGAGAACTTGACCTGAGCAATATTCACACATTAATTCCATGAAGGGCAATTAGGGCCTTTATTAAATTCTGGGTTCCAGAAGCAAAATGCTTAACAAGGAAAATTTCCCTTATTTGGAACCATGGAGTCACTTTTTTTAGTCAATGGATATTCACTGAGGACCTCAGTAATTGTTTGTAGAGTAAATGAGTGGCTAAATGAAGAGCCAAAGGTCTCACCAATCTCCATTCCAACTTCTGCCCTGATACCAGATCTGTCCTTCTGAAACCCACTCAAGTCACCTCCTCTCAGTTACACAGCTGTGGTCTTTACCAGTCAAAGTTCAAACCTCTGAATTTAGGGCAGCATCCAAATGCCCTGACATGTGACATCAGTTCCTTCTCTTGCCCAGTGCTCCTTCCTCTCCACAGTCCTGCTGCCTCTGATGATGTCCTTGTGTTTTTGTTCTCCTGGAGACATAGCCATCCTCTTGAGGAGTAAAATTCTTGAATTTGAGGGTTTGTAGAATAAGTTCTTCTTGAACCTCCAAAATCTGCTGTTTCTAGCCAGATGACCATCTTCAAAGATGGGGAGGTGTCAGAATCCTGTTTCTGGGTGAGCCCTAAACTCCAGCCAACCTGTGTTCTTGCGAGCCAGAGTTTGCTTTGGGAGTAGGAATGAACTTGACTATTGAAGCATAGAACTGGAAGGATCTTGAGTGAACGTGGGCCAGCCCTTCCTGTGTCTTCTGAGAAAGCAAAGACCAGAACAGTTAAGGTCAGGGCACACAGTGGCTATGTGAGCACTAAAAAAACACCACACTATAGATACTTTCTCAGTCCCTCCTGGTCTATATCCAGCTCTCTCACAGAAGGTACCCCAGAGGCCACTCATGCTGGCAGCTTGGGGTCATTCATGTCCTTCCCCAGAATGGTCACCTGTCAGCTGCTTCCTCAGCTCTGAGGTTGTAAATCTCCTTGGGAAACAGAGCTCCTCTGCCCAGCTGCTGCTGGAATCCCTGAAGCCCAACACAGCCATCTCTGCTGGCTATGGCTATGGATGGATGCCATAAATATTAGCTGCAGGCAAGGATTGACTGACAAGGAATACATATTTGTTTTCTCTGAGAGGTTACACTGTAATGTTGGTTAAGAGGTGTATCCCACTGCTGGCTTTGGGCAAAATTGCTACTGAATATCTGACATATATCAGTCTCTGTACATATTAGTGGTGAGGTCAAATATAAATCCTATGTGAATAATGACTAAGCTGTATTCCACTGCAGTCAGTAAGGAAGCTCTTGGGCTCTTCTCTAAGCCCATTTGAGGTAATATGTTTTAGATGCTCTATTTCTCTAACTTAAAATTAATTGAATTTTAAAAGGAAACACCCATAGTCATCTATCCCAGGAACAGCACATTATGTTTCAGAGAGCTAGGCAAATTTCTGTTTGTCACCCTCCAGCTTGACCACATGCATCCTTATCTTGGAATGTGCAGCCTCTCTGATGGGTACTGGGCGTGGGGTGGGCAGCAAGCTTGGGGGAGCTAATGCTATGGACCCTGGAACCAAACTACCATGCTTCAAATCCCAGCTTGGCCACTTGATCTTTGACAAATGGCTTAGATTTTCTGTGCTCACCTTCGTCTATGACATAGAGAGCTTAATGATGCCTACGTCTTAGGATAGTTATGACTAAATGAATCAACATGGAGTAAATGCCTTGAACTATGTTAACAGCATGGCAAGTGGTTATCCTCCTTATCTGAGATTGTGGTTTTCATTGTTTCAGTTCCTCACAGTCAATGGTGGCCCAAAAATACTAGAAAGAAAATTCCAGAAATAACCAGTTTATAAAGTTAAAGTTGTGTTGCTTTCTGAGTAACACGATGAAATCTCGCACCATCCTGCCTGGGACACAAGTCACCCTTTTGTCCAGGTGATCCACACTGTGAACATTACCTTCCCATTGGCAGCCTGTCATTTGTCAGATGGACTGTTGTGGCATGGTAGTGCTTGTTTCTAGGGCTCAGTACTGTTCATGATTTCAGAAATTGACTGGGGTATTAGAAAGGGTCTCCCCCTAGGTAGGACAAAACCATGTAGTACCTACATATTAGCTGTCACTATCATCACCATCATCATTGACTGTTTCTATTATGGTCCTTCTCAAAGCACAGTCGCCAATTGGCTAGCGAGGATGGTGTGATTGAAGCAGCCCAAGCTTCATAATTGAATGGGACTGAGTTCATATTCCAGCTTCACCAATTGCTCACTGGTAAGGCCTTGGAAAAAGTTGCTTGACCTGTTTGAGCCTGAGCTTACCTATCCATAAAGTGAGGTTAGCATGTCTATAACCCACTCTTATTCTATTAGTGTACCCTGTGGTACCTACAGCATGAGGGTCCCCAAAGTGGTAGTTGTTCTTCCTTCCTCCTGGGCTAGTCTCCTTTCCCACCATCAATCCCTGGAGGTCCATCAGCCCACAGTGATGAGGAAGTGGGAACTGGGTGCTGGAGACTCTCAGATGTTTGGATGAGGGACCTGCAGACCCTGTGTGAGTTTCTGTTTCTCTTTACTGGAAGTGAAGAATTTGTTCTCCTAAAATCTGAGTTCCATGGATGTCAGACCTGAGTAAGAAGGCCTAGGCTTCTTTTCTGCTTGAAGAGCCTCACATTTATTCATGGCAAAAATGTGCCCTCTTTTCTCCTGCTGTACTTGACACTGTTCATTCCAACTTGGTTTAGAATCCTGTCCCCTTGATGAAAGCATTGTGGTTCTCATTCTATTCTTTTTTGAAATTTCCAACACTATTTTCTTCAATCTTTCTGGGAAGTCCAAAGACTCCTTTCTCTTCTCTTGGAAGCCCTTTCTCCCAACAGAGTCAAAGCTTACCCATTCTTCAAGGTCTGCTTTAAAAAAAGATTGTAAAGTATTCCATTAATAATTTTTTGCATTGATTACACACTGAAACAATAATGATTTAGATGCATTACACAAATAAAATGTTATTCAAATTAATTTCATTTGCTCTTTAATGTGGCTACTAGAAAATGTAAACTTGAATATGTGGCTCACATTTTATTTCTATTGGACAGGGCTGCTCTAGAGTAATATAAGTAATCTTCTTAAATTTTAGTTGGATGACCAATTAATCTTTTGAGAATGCCTGAACTTATAGCCTGTTCCCAGGACAATATTTAATATATCATCTGTACTTATATGCAAATACTTTATGAATAGTGTGATCATACTTTTCAATTCACCCAGGACAATCCTAGTTTATGACTATTGTCTAGCTATAAATTATTTGTAGTGCCCCTTTCACTATAAAAAAGAATCTTGTTTCAAATGATATATTACTTTGTTACCCACAACTAGAGCTCTTGGGTTATTCTGCAAATCCATCTCTCAAAAGAATCACTGATTTTTGTATTAATTTCTGTAGCAATAACAAAATATCCAATTATGGGTACTTTATAAATTAGAGAGGCTTATCTGACTCACAATTCTGGTGGTGGGAGGATCCAAATAGCATGGTACTAGTGGTTTGACAAGGGGCCTTGGCTGTGTCACAACATGGCAGAGAGACAGAAAGGGAGCTGTTTGAGGACAGAAGGAGCCAAATGAATGTGGTGACCTCACTGTATAACGGCCTGTTCTCATGAACAACTCAGTCCCTGGGACCAGCATTAATTCCTTCCAAGGGCAGTGCATCCATGACCTAATTACCTTGCACTAAGCTGCTCATGCCAAAGGTTCTAGCACCTCAACAATGCACATGGGGGAACCATGCTTTTACCCTGTAGACTCCTTCCAACCATTTTTAAGCCATAGGATACCTAGAGCCAGTATGGCCATAGCGAGTCTCTGCTCTGTCTAAATAGATGCTCTGCTCTGCGGTCCTCACTGCCATCTCCCTGACCCATCAACACCCCTTTTAGCCAGAAGAGCTACATCCTACTTGGAATCCTAACTGAAAATAATCCTCCATGGCTGATACCACAGACGACACGACTCTTCCTGACACTTCTGTGCAACACTGTGAAAAACCACTAGTATTATGCTATTTAGAAATGTCCCTGGCAAAAATAAAATAAAAAAAGGAAAAGAAAAGAGGAAAAGAAAAAGAAAAACTAGGCCGAATCCACAGCATTTCCCTGGCCCAAAAAATAAAAAAAAAGGGGGGTGGGGGAAGGGGGGACAAAAAGAAAAGAAATAAACCTAGGTTGAATCGACAGGCCTTCTCTTCAATTAGCTCATGTCCATTTTGTGCAGACTGGATTTATAGGATGCACACTTGGTCAGACATTCTCCACCTTCTCTCAGCCACTGCGTTTTCCCATTCAGTCACCTGAAAGAAGCCGGGGACCCAGTGGGCAATGGGGACCAGCCACCGCCTTGGCTGAACCGCTGCTGCATCACCTCTCCAGTGGATTTAAGGATATTTCTACCTCAGAGAAATTGTAGAATGTTAATAAAATTATATTAATTAATTAAATCTCTATCAGCTACCACGCATATTGCTTAGGCTCAGTTTTAACTCTTTTTCTTTTGTCCTTTCTTAAAATTTCACCCTCTAAAATAGGAAGTGGGTGACATATAATTTTAGTTTCCCCCCCCCCCAGTAGAAAGGCTGCTGACACTTTGGTCACCCCCTGGTTGTTGGTACATAGTAGCCTTGACCTCATTAGAGTCCCCTGCATCCAACCTGTGGATGACGTTCCTTAGTCCACCAGGTGATGAAGTCTTCCTTAAATATTCTATTGGTCAGTAAACCACTGATAAATCCCATCAGCTTTCGAATGCAGACACACCCCTTGGAGTTCTGTGACAGCTGCTGGTAAACTTGATGACCCCAGAGTGCTGCCAAAGGAATCTGTCCCTTTTGGTCATCTGTGCTTTCCAAATGGTTGTGAAAGTTTCATTTAAATCTGCAGTGGAAAAGAGAAGCTCCACTATTGTGTAACATGCTATGACCATCATGGCTGTGACAAGTGGATATCTGACAGCTTAGAACCTGTCAATTAGGGAGCTGCTTTTGATAAACATCAGTCACTACAGAGGTTGGAGAAGCTGTATTCCTGGCCATTTGGGAAGGGTTTTTTTTTTCCCCCACTCCCTCTATCCCTTCCTTCTTGAATGTACCTTCTGGCATCCGCCATACGTACTGGCTGCATCATTAAGAGCTGAAACTTCACATCTTAATTCTGTGTGAGAGGTTTTCTCTGGGGGCATTGGTGCATCTGTGGAAAGAGAATTTGAGTGTACAATGAAGGTGATATGTTGGGGGATGTTGATGGCATATTTACGGGAACAGCTGTCCAGAAACTTTTCTTTTCTTTTCTTTTTTTTTTTTTTTTTTTTTTTTTTTGGTGGGAAGAGAAAGAATAGGATCTGGCTTGGTTTGGATGTCCACAGTCTAATGTGAAATATGTTGGCTTAGCTTAGAGATTTGCTAAGGAAATGTCTTAAAGTCCTTAAGCAGGAAAGAACAAGGATTTAGGAAGTGGGATAATTTGTTGAACTTATATTCTTTTATATCTGGGAGGCTCATAAGCTACTGAGCACCATCACCAATTCCCACTTCCTTTAGTTGCCTCTTAATGTTATTTAATACCCTTGTCGACAGAAAGGGGACTAAACCAGAATGAAATTATGGTTTAATTTTTTTAATGTAATTCCTTGTGAAACAAAAAGATGTCTGTGTTCAGTAGCTGGATAGATGTACAGCAAATAAGGGAAAGGCAGGCTGTGTAACATCAGGACCAGTTTCTATAGCAACAAAAATGTCAGCCATCCTTTTGGCTGATCCTATTAATCTGGAGTAGAAGCAATGATACTGACACATTCGAAATGTATTTAAACCGGAAGGTGAAAATACAACCCAGCTGTAGATTTTAAACAGAGGTAGAGTTAGGCGCCAATATGATGGGACTTTGAAACAGAAATGATATGAAAGAGACTCAAAGAGAGACCCAGAATTTTATTTGTTTATTTTTTAAAGTGATTTTTTTTTTTTTTACCAGAAGTTATTGCAAATATTCTTGGATCCAGTTGTGGAAAGGTGGGAAGGGGGAAATTTTAATCCGCTTTTCTTATTCACTGTCTTTTGAATAATGTTAGCTCAGCGTAAATACTTGAAATTAATTGTTGTGAAGATAAGGAGATGTGTAACTTCAAGAAGCTGCTGACGTGTGCACACCTTCCGAGAAAAGAAACGCTCGGTTACTGAGGGAAGGAATCTGGTCTTTGGGTCAGAGCCTGTGGTTGTGGTTTTTGCTCTTTTAACCACTCACTTCTGATGCTCAGCTGAGGCCTCTAAATAGTTGCTGGTTTCTATTAATGGAAGTAACAGTATGAGCCCCAGGTACATTGCAGGGCTGCTCTGAGCACCAAATGAGATAATGGATGTGGAAATAATTGAAAGAAGCCTAAAATGCTCCAGTGATATAACAAAATATTATTATTAAGAAACTGCCAAGGAAATCCTCTTTCCTAAAGAGTACCAGTTGCAGACAGAGTTTAGGAGGTGACTTATAAATTGCCATATCTGGGTCAGCGGTTGGAGGTACCCCCCACCAAATCCCCAGGGAAAATGTGAAGTTATTATATTCTATGCTCTTCCCCTTTGGTGCCTCTTTTTTTACTGTGGGATTATTTAAGCTGTTAAATATTTTCCCACTTTTCAAAGCAGTGTGACAGTCCCCAGTATATTTTTGCTGTGGGAGCACAAAATAAATGGGGATGCAGATCCATGTCATTATGATAAAACACCATCTTTTCATCTTTATCTTAGCATTTCAGACTCCTCAGGAAAGATGACTGCCTCTCGTTCTGGAAAATGAATTTGCCAGCAAAGAAAGATATCTCTTAACTTGTTCTTGGTTCTTCCTGTTTCCAAAAGCATAAAGGAAAATTAGCTCTGGGGTCTATTCTTAGTGTATTGTTATTAAAACCATTTCCGTTTCCCCACCCACTCCTCAAATCTCTAAAAATGGTTGTGGGGAAAAAAAAAAAAAAAAACAAGAGAATGGAGACAGAAGCCAGCAAGGAGAATTAAAAGAGCATACACTATTTGATTAAGCAGGAGATCTTCTGTAAAGAAAGAAACTTTGCTATTAGAAATGAATCACAAAAGGTCCAGATATTTCTACCCCTGTCTGAATGCACTTTCTTACACTTCAGAAATAATTAACACTCTCAAAGCAAAGGAGAAGCTTTCAACTGTGCTTTGAAATAAAATGTTGTTTTTGCACAAACTGTGGCTGGGGATATGTAGCTGTCACCTTCAGGCCCTGCTTCATGACTGATGAGCAGGAGGTTCCCCAAATCTCAGACTTTGTCCACATCCATCAGTCAAACAGTCAAATATGTGTATAGCCCTGTGCTTGATTCCTGTGGATAGAAGAGAGAGAGGGTAAAAGGGAGGTAATTAGAACTTTTAAAATATACGTCCCAAATTGCAGGCACTGAGTTTTTATCCTTCTATTAGTTCATTAAATTAAACTGAAATTAATTCTATAGCCTTGTAGAACCAAAGAATCCAGTTGGTTAGTTAGAATTAATAGATTTCAAAATTTCCATTTGCTGCTTAGTTCTTCAGTGAAGAGGTCCTAATTGTCCCCATTAACCTCCCAAATCCCACTTTGAAAAAAATTATAGGATACAGTAATGAGGAGGGTTAGTTTAGTAGTCAGATATGAATTAAAGTTTTAACTCTATCACGTACTAACTGGGTAACTTTGGGCAATTTCCATGAGCTTCCATTTCATCTATAAAATGAAGAAAAATAATAGATTCGAATGCAGAGGGTTGCACAGGATTTAAATAAGAAGGTGTACGGAAGGTTCTTAGCCAACCTAGTGACACTTACTGAGAATCTACTAAATATTAGCAAGTCTGATTATTATCATTACTATGAATATTGTAGTATTTTGACCCACCTTTTTTAATTTAGCTTATAAAACAAAGAAACATGTTTTACTACCAAGTAACAGGTATAATAAATATTCTTCCTATTTTTCATGCTAATGCCACCCTAGAGAGGCCTCAGAGGCAGGGGAATGTGTTGGAGTGGAGGGATATCAAGATATGGTGGAACTTGGAAGTAGAGGAAGTATTGTGCTAATCTGTTAGACGTGTGTGTGTGTGTGTGTGTGTGTGTGTGTGTGTCTGTTGGAAGGTAGCACTTTAACATATGACTCAAGCTTTTGATATTTCTGTTTCTAAGTGCCTTGCTCATACCTTGATACATAGTGATCGTTATTCTTCTCCTTTATATGATTGCTTAGCTTTCTTTCTCTAACAATTAGCCTATGATCAATAAAGGACAGGGATTGTGGTTTGCTCTTTCCACTTACTCATTTAAATATCAAATATCATTCTGAGGGATTAGGGAATAAATATTTGTTGGAAGTATAAATAGATAAGTAATGACAAAAAACAAATAAGTAAAATAATTTACTTAAGAAATTCTAAAGGAGCCAGTAAATCCCTATATGACTATGTGATAATAACTAAATATTACCATATCCATGCCTTGAATTTTTCAGTTTGCAGCTACACAGACAAATTGACCACTGAGATTTTTTTGGACTGTGGGCTTTGTCCTCAGGCGAGGAGTAATTTTTATAGCCTTGAGAAGAGCGGACTTAGGTGCTCTAAAGGAGGATGAATGGAGACCTCTCCAGTTCTACTGGTTCCACTGGGGAAGGGAAATAGGCCCCTTTGCAGCTTATCCCCCATTTCTAATTCACACACTCAAACCCACACCTGTGAATGGGGCTGCTGGAAAAGCAGGCAACAGGCCAAGTGCTGCCTGAGGAACTCTCCATCTTTGGCCATCAAGCCCTGTGACCCACTCCCTCAACTTTGGCAGCCTGTGCAGAAAGACTGAGGTAACTCCTCCTCAAAAGCTGGACCAGAGTCTCCTTTCCAGAGCTGCAGGTGACAGGGTTGGAGAGGCGAGGATACTCTCAATGTCGGACCCTTCACGGTGGCTGGGACATCTGCAGAATGTTTCCAGTGTTATCTATTTCTGTTCTAAAACCATTCCTTTACACACCTGGTCTGGGAATTTCCACATCACCAACCCTCTGGATCTGTTCCTCTTCCATTTGAATGACACATTCCAAAGCCAAGCATGCCCTCCAAT
This sequence comes from Urocitellus parryii, assembly GCF_045843805.1. NCBI lineage: Eukaryota > Metazoa > Chordata > Mammalia > Rodentia > Sciuridae > Urocitellus > Urocitellus parryii. The sequence continues at coordinate 40,426,989 of NC_135541.1, read as the reverse complement.
CCTTGCTTTCTGCTCTATTTCATCTGCTCAGATAAAACAGACATCGATATCGGTTATACATAATAAGTATAACAATCCTAATAACCAACATTTGTTTAATATCTGTCCTGGGCTTGGCACAGTTTAAGTGCTTGGCCTTTTACATTAATGCAATCTTCCCCACAAGATAAAGAAACAAAGGCACATGGTGAAATATGATTGACAGAGAGGAATGAATGTCTAGAAGCAGAGTATGAGGAATCATGAGTTAGTCTCTGGGAGTGGGTGAGTAAAGGCATAAGAGAATGTGAGAGGGAATCCAGAGTTAAGGGATGAGGCAGAGAGTGAAAAGGGACATGTGGGTTCACAAAGGCACCAGTGTGCAGAGGGCACCTTTGTTTATGTCTCATGGTTAGCAGAGTGTCTGGAACAAAAGAGGCACATACTAAACCTGGGTTGAAGCGAATCAAATGACACATGGGGGTAAACATTTCAAACTTTGCAAAACAGGAGAGGAGGCCAGAAGTAGAAAGGGTAGCTTAGTAGAAATTATTTTAAGAAATGGGTGAATGATGATGGAGTTTTCTAAAAAAGAGAGAGAAAATTTTGTAACTGCAACTCAAGAGATTTCTCACAATAATGAATTCACCATTAAATGTCCTCCTAATCCACATGAGCTGATGGATGAATCTCTGAAACAGAAAGTTTCCAGCAAGATCTATGGGAGTAGCAACATATCAGAGGAGATGAATGCAGTTAGTCATCAGGAATTGCCAGAATCAAAGGAAGACAGGACCATTTGCCTGGACTCTGTTTGAAAGCCAGATAACAGATGAAGAACCTTGCTGTGGGTTGTCGAATATTCCATTCATATTAGCCACAGCCTCAGTTGCTGAGCAGGCTTTGAAAAAAAGAATATAACTTAATGAATGTGTTGTAATGTGCCTGAGGAAACATCTCACTGGGTGACAAGAGGTCTGGGTGGTAGAACTGGATGGGACTTTAAAGATCATCTATTTGAATAAAATCCTAAGCCAGAATACAGATAACTAAAACAGGTAAAGGCAAAGAATAGACTCCTCCAGTGTTCTCCATTCTATTTTGGCAGATAAAGACTTTTCATTGTTTGTGGATCTGCCAATAGAGAGCATTGATTTGAGTCCAATACCTTTATTTTACCAATGAGAGAAATAGGCACAGAGCAGGGAAACTTCTCCTTATTATCTCCAGGTGGCCCATGGCAGAGTCAGGATCCAGACAAGGACCCAGAAATCCTGACTGAAACTTTAAAAAATCACGCTCCTATTCTTAAGATTCTTGGAGACAATTGCAATGACAATTCTAAGTCAGGATAAGAAGTTCAAAGTTAAGAATACACACATTTTATGTTTTACATACATAATGTGTTTTATCCAGATATCACAAAATCAGAGGTGTCATGGAACAACCAGTTAACATGAGTGGAACATGTTAAGAATAAGCCTTGGCAAAAATTAAGGGGAGTAGGACATGCAATCTGAGTATATTTAGCATTTTTAATTGAATTTGATTTTTCTTTTCTATTTTGTGGTATTCGTTTATGCTAGACAAGCACTCTACCACTGAGTTGTACTGCCCAGCCCAATCATTCTCTTTTTAAATTGAGAACACTGTTCGGGCCAAATGGTGTATTTGTGATCTCTGAGTTACTAGTTTACTTCCTGAATATCTCCATTTATATTTTGCAAAGTTCTTGCATATACCATAGCCTTAATTTATAGTAACACATGCATTCAACGTCACACCTGAGTACTTCCATAAACACAGACAAAACTTTACAATACAGTACTTACTATGTGCATCACTGTCCAGTCCTATGTAGTCCCTTGCATTTTATTCTACTCTAATTCTACTTTAAAAAAAAAAACTTGTCTTAATATACTATTTTCCTAATCCCACTAGTGTTTCTTTTTTTGGTGGGGGAGGTGGGTACCAGGAATTGAACTCAGGGACACTCAACCACTGAGCCACATCCCCATCCCTATTTTGAATGTTATTTAGAAACAGAGTCTCACTGAGTTGCTTAGCACCTTGCCATTGCTGAAGCTGGCTTTGACAGGCCATCCTCCTGTCTCAGCCTCCCAAGCTGCTGGGATTACAGATATGCACCACCACACTCAGCTCCACAAGTGTTTCTTAAACCCCAGTTTGAAAAATACAGCAGCAGCATCTGAATCTGGCACACACTCCTGAGGAGATCATGCTGGTTCTTCCCACTTTATGCATAAGAAACAAACTCTGAGGGAGCTAAGTGGTTTTCCTGCCATAGAACAAGGAGTAAGGGTAGGGCCTAGGCTGGAAAGTCTCCTGGTAGCCAACCCACCTGATTCATTAGCGCAATAATACAGGGGAAAATAGTAAGAATGGGTTCTAACTCATATTCATATCTTGATTTTGCACTGTCCTTGATAACAGGAAGTTCTTTATTTCCCATACTTATTCCTTGTCCCTGTATAACTATTAGAATTGCCTGCTCTTGGACAATTAATATGGAATAGCCTTGCAAAATTATAATAAATTTGAATATGAATTTGGTAACTCATATATGCTCTTTGCTGTGCCCAAAAGCAATTTGAGAAAACCCAGCAAGCCACTTTCCCGATGTCTTCATGCTATTTTCTGACCTCAAGAGTGTGGCAAATAAATATATATTTTTTCTAGAAATTTCAGGCAGTTGATGTGAAGGTGCTGGCTTAAGAGAGGCTTCTTGAGCCCCCAATATAAACCTGGCTGCTGCTGTTTTCCTGCAAGTTTAATAAGGCCAGGACCATAATTGTAAATATTTAAAAACTTGATATGGGCCCAGATGGATTCATTCTAGACTATCTCTGTACTTGAATTCATATTTTCCAGTTCAGCACTGGAAATGTCACAGAGGAAGACACACAGGGTTCAGAATCGGATCTTCATCTAAATGCCAAAGGTAAAGCATTCATTTGTGTCCTCGCCTCCGATTTTCCTAATAGTTTTTCTTATTTAGCCTTGCCCAGACTGAGGCGGGAGCCTGATGAAAAAATAATAGATATAAATTGTGCTTTAGTCATTGGTTGTTTGTCTTCAGAAGAGAAACTAGTTTCCAGCCTGCTGGATAATTTGACACCAGAAAGTTCACCAAGAAAAGGAGGCTCACAGAGTGAAGAAACTCTAGAATATTCTTCATTAGACAGGGGGAAAGGCAGCTGAGCTTTTCAGTTCCCTAAGTTGTGGGCTTTGTTGTTGGTTGAGTGTGACACCCACTACCTAAATAGTTTATGAATTTTCTCTGAATTCTTCTAGCTCCAATGTAAGATGTTCTCATATTTGACTGTCTAAAAAGAGTGCAGAGCTGCTGTGGAGGCCTGGGGAAGGGATGGGTCCATGGAGAGAAGCTGAAGCTGCCTCTTCACCCAGTGACTCCTCCCACTGGTTCATCCAATAAACATTTCCTGAGTCCCTGTCACTGTCACCTAGCCAGCTCCTGCACAGCAAGCTCAGGCTAGCCCCAGCATCAGCTCTTCCTGAACATCTCCTGTGAACTCACTTGAGTTAGATGTCCCTGCTCTGTGTCCCACCAAATTAGTGCCTTGAAAGCACTTGTCACATTGTGAGATAATTATCAGATTTACACATCTGCTTGTCCCTCTGCCTTGAGCTCCCTGAAAGGAGGGACTATATTTTAATTTGATTTTCAGTCCCAACACCATGTCCAATGTTGAGCACATAGAAGACTCTCGGTGTTTGAGATATTTGAGAATATGACAATAAATGAGGCCTTGCCATGGAGAAGTAAGTTGTACATTGTAATTAGGATCCAACCTTTTAATCCAAAACATATCCAAGTATTTCATATTGATCCTTATGAACTTGTCACCATTTTGCCCTTTCTTTAGTAGTCGGAGATAAAGAAGGACATCCCGGTTATTTCATATTTCATTTGAATGTAAGAGTTCTTTCTGCACTCTCTCATTGCAATCTCAAGTGCTTTCCTATGAGACCTCTGTTGTATTTGCATCTAAGCATGTCTATGTGCAGAACACACACACACACACACACATATACACACACACATACACACACACACATGCTGTTACACATATTTGTGTGTATATACGAGTGTGTGTCTAATACTACATGATCCTTTAAAAGAATAGCTAGAATAGCTTGAAGACAGAGGAGTTTTACTTAAGAAATAGTGGCATAGAGAGGCTATAAGAGCAGGATTTGAAACCATGCACTAGACTCCCTGGGTATGTGACATGTGTGGACGACACATCCTCCCTGAGCCCCTGTTTCTTCATCTGTTAAACAGGGACTGTGGGAGCTGTCAGGTTTCTCTAAGGAGGCGTGTGAGTTTCAAATGAGAGAGAGAATGGGAAAACCCTTTGCTGATTGAATCAATGTAAAGGATTAGAAAATACAAAATGAGTCATCTTTATAACAAGATTGAGTTTGACAACGCCATTCAGTGTTTGGGAATGTGAATGAGAAAAAAAATAAATGTACGTTCAGAGGTTCCTGGCATGGGGCTGTGGGTTTGGATGCGATGCTGGCACTACGGTTGCTTTTCTCTTCTAGCGCTTCTCTTCCCATTTGCTTGGCAGCTGCAGAGCCCTCTTGTGAAATTCCTTGGTGCCTCTCCCCTTTCTCCCCTGCCCGTCTCTCTGCCTTGGCTTCTTCCTCCCCTACCATGGGCACACAGGCACATGTCTCACTGCATACGCTTCTGCTTTGGGGGGCCACTTCCAAGTAGTCTGTAGCCCTGTCTGTACCTTGGGGGGGGGTCTCTGTCCTTCCATGATTTGCCCCTGGAGCCTTGCAAGGAAACCTGGGGTGTGTTGGCTTTTCAGAATGAGGCAGCTTGGAGAGAGACTTCTTGGAAACTGTTCCCAGGAGGAAGACCATGGACCCTTCCCTCTGGAGTGCACAAATCTTTTGTTTATGCAGGGATTTTGACTTTGTGTGTAGTCATTTTCACCAGGGGGCCACCTCAAACACACATCCCATCCCATTAACAAAAATCAAATCACAATAACTTAGGCCTTCCTGAGAGGGAATCTCCATAGACTTCAGATGAGGCATAGAGTTCAGATGCTAGGTAGCTAAAGACCAGGATTTTTCTTTTTATGATAACATAATACTCTTTAGAAAATGTTGTGCCCATTGTACTGTCATGTGTAACTAATAAAAAAAAGAAAAAAATAGACAAATAATATGAATTAACATTTCTCAAACTAATAAAGTTAAAATTTCTAACAAAAAAAATTTTTGTGCCAAAAACCTTTAGGGACTCTCTACTGACTGTCCTGAAGGCCAAGATCCTTACTATGTCCTACATAACCAGTATAATTTACCCCTGCTCTGTGTCCGGCCTTGTCAATATCAGTAATCACACCTGTGTGATTTGAGTTTCCTACAGAATTCATTTTCCCCCAAATCTGCTCTTTTTTTCATTATTTTCAACACACATCCATTGAGCACATACTTTGTCCTGGACACCTGCATGGGTCTCTAGAGACAGGATAGGGAACAAGACTGTCCCTATGGCAGTGAAAACTTTGTGATGGGTGGAATAATGGCCCCCAAAGATATTCAGGCTCTAATCCCCCAAAACCTAAAAATGTTACTCATATGGTAAAAAGGATTTTGCAGATATGTTTGAGTATCTTGAGATGAAGAAATTATTCTGGGTTATCAGGTTAGCTGTAAATGTAATCACAAATGTCCTCAGAAGCTGGAAACAGAAGATTCTGTGATAGAACAGGAGATGCCAATGTGACCATCAAAGTAAAGATTGCAGTGGCCAGAGCCAAGGACCACCGGCAGACACCAGAATCTGGAAGTAGCAAGGAACAGAATCTCCTGTGGAGCTTTCAGGAGAAAATAATTTTGCTGATATACTGATTTTATCCCTATAAGATGGAATTTATATCTCTGGCCTTCAAGACTAAAAGAGAATAATTTTCCATTGCTTTAAGCCACTGAATTGTGCAAATTGTTATAAAGGAATAGGAATCTAATTAAGAGTTTAAAATTAGTTGTGAATAGGTGTCCCATGCACAGCCCAGCTGTGCCAGGACAGTGGGGTAGGATGCAGAGAGGCCAGAGAAAGTGTCCAGAGACAGCATGGGAGACGTGGTTTATCAGGGAAGGCTTGCAAGAGATCAGTGACTGCTCCAAGAAGGATTCACTGCTGACAGGCTGACAGATGACAGCTCTGTCCCTCAGGGTGCTTTTCCAAGCCGCGCCACCTCTTCCTCATGGTGTTTTGTCCAGGGGCGGATGGCTAGATGAGTGCATGTCCTCAGTTTCACACCAGTCCCCATTCAGAGAGGGGTTTCATATGTTAGGCTGCAGAAGCAATGACATCATTAAACTTAGCTTGCTTATATGAGCAGAATTCCAAGGAGCAACTGTCATAGTGTACATTTAAGAAAGTAGCTTTCTAGACAAGACTAACTTGCTCTTGTTCCCAGTGTGTGTGAGAGAGTCAGTGTCCTTCAAAATAATATGTAACTGGACTTTTCATCCCAGGCCTGCTTTCACTGTTCCCTTAACTTGGGTGGGTTTTTGGAAACAGAAAGGGGGCCTCCAGGGACATGAGGTTTACTGTCGCCCTTTTCTTTAGGGATACAATAGGCAATTACCATTTACTGTGACCAGTACTACTTTTAGGGAAGCACAGGATTTTGGAGAGACCAAGAACAGGGAATTTACCTTGGCATTGGAGTATCAGGGACAGCTCCTTGGCGGGACTGCATCTGCCCTAAACCTGGTCAGGTGTACCTCAGACAAGGGAAAAGCAGCCAGGTCAGGTGATTGCAAGCAGAGAAAAGTACCTGTTCAAAGCATACCTTACCACTTCGTCCCTCTATGCCTCCAGATGCTAGGTAGCTAAAGACCAGTATTTTTCTTTTTATGATAACACAATACTTTTTAAAAAATGTTGTGCCAAAAATCTTTAGGGACTCTCTACTGTCCATCCTGAAGGCCAAGATCTAAAAGAAGAAATTATTCTGGATTATCAGGTCAGCTGTAATTCTGCTGATATACTGATTTTATCCCTATAAGATGGAATTCAGATGTCTGGCCTACAAGACTAAAAGAGAATAATTTTCCATTGATTTAAGCCACTAAGTTGTACAAATTGTTATAAAAGAATAGGAAACTAATTAAGAGCTTAAAACTAGTTGTGAATAGGTGTCCCATGCACAGCCCAGCTGTGCCAGGGCAGTGGGTACCAGCACACACAGGCAACATTTTCCAGTGGATCCTGGCTTCAGCTTCTTGGCATCCCAAGCAAAGAATTGAGCAAGACTAGAGCAGTTGGCAGGCAAGGCAGAGACTTACTGAAAGTGAAAGAAAACACCCCAGGAGAGCAGAGTGGGCCAACCTGCCACATGGGCCCTGTCCTACACAATGGGGCTTGCTTTTATTAAGTTGTGCTAGTTTCCCCACCTTCTCCCCTGGATATCTTGGGGTTGATTGATACCTTGATTGACAACTGGATCTCATGGTTTCTTTTCTACCACCCATGCATAAGTTTCATTTTCCCATGGAAAATGCACAGAGGAGGAGCAAACAGCAATGCTAATAATATCTACCTACCTATCTATCTATTTAAATATATATATATATATATATATATATATATATATATATATTTAACTATAAGAAGTTAAAACTAGCTAGCTTTCTTACTTTAACTGCAAGATGACCCAGTATTCCCTCATAGAAAGGGAGTTCAGGAGTGGGAGGTAGGGTGCTGAGAGCTCTGGGTGGACTGAGAAGATGGTATCTTCCTCATGACCTATCTCCTACCTAACACGCCCACATGCTAGTTCTTTCACCTTTTTCCTCCTAACCCCCAGACCTACTCCACACACGATCACAGAGACACACACAGACGTGCACAATAGTTTTGGATGTGCACACTTCCCAATTTGTCTAGTCATTAAATATCCACTCATTATTCAAGATTTCTCCAATGCTCTATAGGAATGTCCCCTGGACACATCCAAGCCATCAACCTTGGCCTCCTGGGCAGACTTCATCCACAGGCAACAGACCTCTTTTTAAGGAAGCCCCAATCCTGCTGACCGAACCTCTGAATCACAGAAGTGACGTGTTAGAAACATTCCTGAGCAGATGAATAATGGACCCAGGTTCCAAATCTACCTTTTCTCCATCTCCCCTTGGGAATCTAAAAGGCCCAGGATAGGGCGGGGAGCCTTTGGCAGAGAACACCTTTGAGCTGTGGGAATTAGGTTTAAACATCTGGAGAAGTTTTACGGTCCCCAGCAAAGGCTCCACTGTGGCAAGTTAAATTCTGTGGTTCAGCCTTTTCCTCAGGAAATTCATGAAGCCCTGACTGACCCTTTCCAGTGAGCTGTTCCTCTGGGTCATGGGATATTTCTGTCATGAGTGCAGCAAGGATGCTTTGACCTCCTTCCAGGAGGACAGGTATAGTGGGCAAAGTGACCATCTCAGTTTATCTGACATCTAAGTGTCAGAACTTGGGCTGTTTCTTTCTCTTTCCCCCTTTCACCCAGAATGGAAGCATATAGCTGGGTGATCAATGAAACTTTAGTTTTTCCATTTTTCAGTTGGTTGCTATGGAGCCAGGTAGGGAAGACCCATCTGCAAATCCTAGTGTTTTGTATCAGGAGACAACTGTCAGTCCTCATTTAATTATTCATGTTTTCATTAGGAGCAATAAATAGAAACAGTTGAAATGACAGGTGCCTAAGATTACCAGGGAACCCTAAAATATTTATATATTCTCTGGTTACCAACCTTTTTAAGGGAGAGGGGCAATAAGTTTGAAATCAGAAAGATCTGATTGAATCCCAGCCATTTGGTAGTTTCGTTGTAATGAAGCCTTTACTTGGCTTCTCCACACATCAGTTTTCTCATCTGAAACATGGGTTTAAAGACACCTGCCTCCTGGGAGTATAGATAATGAGGATAAAACACTGAACACAGCCCCTGATGCAATGCTTGGCTCATTGCAGCTGCTGAGTAAACAGGACCCACTAGTGACAGGTAAGCTGTCTTGGACAGGTGCTATTCTGGTGTGGCCTCACTCAGTTCACAGATAGTTCTTCTTTTGATTTCGGATGAGGGTTTTTTTGCTCTTGGTCGAGAACCTTTGGAGATTTTGCAAATACAAATGTCTGTATATAAAACACAGTCATCTTAGTTATTAAATTTGAGGGCATTAAATTTCACTTATTAAATGTATTAAATCTCTTTCTCTTCATAGGCTTGTTTTCAAAGAAGTTTTTGTGATTCTGTGTAGCCAGAAAAGTCTGGGAAGTAGTTTCTGTCCCTGATAACACATGAAACTACGTTTTCTAGCAGTCAACGGAGGCAGAGAGTAATGACCCATCTCCCAGTGCTCATGCAGACAGAATAGCAGCCTGCTTAACAAGCAACCAAGTTCAGCACTGAAGAAATGACATGAAAATCTGCTCATGTTACATGATGTGGCATAAGTAATTCTATGACTTCTTTGTCCCTAAATAATTGGAGTAGACTCAAAGGAGATAATATGTGCAGAAGCATTTTGAAAACTGAAGTTTTCATTGTAATGGATCATTATTATTATAATTACTACTAATATGAAGAACCTAATATAGCATGGACCAATTATTGAGATAAGAATATTTCTCAAGTTGTGAACATTCAGTACTTAGTTTTATACTGTTTTGCTTTGTTCTGTTTCATGCATTTTAATCTTACCCGTCTACCCCAAGAAAATTTTAAATATGAGCATTTACTCACTTGATATAGTTCATTATTTCAAAATCTCTTACCAAATATCTGTTGCTAGTCAGTACAGAGCCAAATACTTCAGCCAGAGAGGTGACTGGGATGCTCTTCCTACCCTCCATAAGCTTTCTTTCTGTGGAATATTCTAGCAATCAAGAGATTACTAGTCTAAGGGTGGTGAGTGTCCTGACAAGCTAGGGGGGTTCTCAGAACTCAGAGGTTGAACCAGGCTGGGGCTCAAAGGATAAGGCCACAGTTAGCAGGTGGGAAAACAAGAGGAATTTCCTCTCAAGTGGAGAACACAACAACCGGAAAGTCTCAGCTCTGTGTGTTTATTACATGTATGTGTGTATATTAGAGACAGACAGAGACAGAAAGATGGTGAGAGATTTTATCTCTATAAAATATATTTGTGGAACTGCAATATTTCCACATAGCGGACAAGACATGTGGAAGCAATATTTGGGTTGAAGATGAAAAAGTTTCTGTTATTTATTAACAACAAGCCATTCCCAAACTCAGTGACATATAAAACAGCAAAAACACGTTGGTAGGTCATAATTATTCCAGGGCTCTGGAAGCTCCATAGTTACATGGTATCACTTCTGCCACTTCATATTGGCCAGAGCAAATGCAAGACCCTTTTGACTCAAGACAAAGGTAAACAAAGTCTACCAGGGGCCGAATAAGTACATGGGGATGGAAGGACTTGTTGGTACCATGGTGGTGATTTCAGAGCATCTGCTAGGTGTGCCATCGAGAGATCAGAAGCCAAGGGTGCAACTACAAACATATTCCAAACTGGACAAAAGAAAGGATATATACTTTTAGAAAACTGACTCCTAGAAGCAACTTGGGTAATGGGTTGGGAAGGGTAAGCTAAATTATAAGCTGCTACCATGGTCTGGGGAGAGGTAGTGAGAGTCTGGACTATGGTGAGGGCAGTCAGAATGGTGGGGGTTATAAAGGATAGGTTGATTCATTCATCCAACAAACATTTACTGAGTGACTACCATGTATACATGCTAAAAATTCAGAAATAAACGAAACAAGCAAACAATAAATCCTTACCCTCCTGAAGCTTACATTGTAGTGGGGGAACTAGAAAATAAACAAATATATAAAACATGTCTTAAAAAATAAAAATAATGGTGAGAAGGGAAGTAGGGCATATTAGGGAATATGTCTTAATTTTGGGTAAAATTCTCAGAGAACAGTTTACTAAATGAAGAGCCAAAGGAGGTAAAGAAACATGCCATGTGGCTTCTTGTAGAAGAATATTCCAGATAGATGGAAGAGTAAGTGCAAAACTCTTGTATGAGTTTCTTGGGGTAACCATAATGAAGTATCACATCTTGTCAACTTAAGCAACACTAAGGTATTGCCCCATAATTCTGGAGACTGAAAGCCCAAGACCAAGATGTCCAGAGAGTTGATTCTTCCTGAGGGCCATGAGAGAAGGATCCATCTTTGGCTTGTACCTCAGCTTCTGCTAGTCTGCATCACTGGTCCTTGGCACAGTGGTCATTGGTATTGCTTGTCTTCTGGACACATGGTCCCAATCTCTGCCTTTATTGTCACATTTCACACTCCTTGTGTTATTGTGTGCAAATGTCCCCTTTTATAAGGACACCTGTAAGGTAACCCTAATGACCTCACTTTAACTTGATATCTTCTGTAAAGACCCCATCTCCAAATAAAGTCACATTCAGAGGTAGTGGGGGTTAGAATTCCAGTGTGTCTTTTCTAAGGACACACAGTTCAATCCATAACAAGCCCAGTGCATGAGTAATTCTGACAGAAGAATTGCCAAGAGGACATGCAATTGAAGGAGAATAAACAGAGGGAAGACTCCTCAGAGATCAGCTTAGAGAGATAACTGGGCCAGATGGGGGGAGGGGACTCAGTAGAAGAAGAAGGTCGGGGCTTTGAGATGTAATGTTAAGTCATTTATTTGTTGACTTTTTCTTCTTTTAAGGAATGAACTCCATGCAATGAACTTTCCTCTTAGTGCTGCTTTCATAGTGTCCCAGAGATTTCGATATGTTGTATCTGTATTCTCCTTCACCTCTAAGAATTTTTTAAATCTCCTCTTTGATGTCTTCTGCAACCCATTGTTTATTCAGTAGCATATTATTTAGTCTCCAGGTGTTGGAGTAGCTTTTCTTTCTTATTTTATCATCGATTTCTAATTTCATTCCATTATTATTTGATAGAATGCAGGATAGTATCACCACTTTTTTATATTTGCTAAGAATTGATTTGTGGCATACTATATGGTCTACATTAGAGAAGGGTCCATGTGCTTCTGAGAAGAAAGTGTATTCTCTCCTTGAAGGATGAAATAGTCTATATATGTCAGTTAAGTCTAAGTTATTAATTGTATTATTGATTTCTATAGTTTCTTTGTTCAGCTTTTGTTTGGAAGATCTATCCAGTGGTGAAAAAGGTGTGTTAAAGTCATCCAAAATTATTGTGTTAAATAGAGAGCCTACAAATTGGGAACAAATTCTTACCACATGCATATCAGATAGAGCACTATTCTCTAGAATATATAAAGAACTCAAAAATCTTAACACCAATAAAACAAATAACCCAATCAATAAATGGGTCAAGGAACTAAAAAGTCACTTCTCAGAGGAAGATATACAATCAATCAACAAATATATGAGAAAATGTTTGACATCCCTAGAAATTAGAGAAATAAAAATCAAAATTCTAAAATTTCATCTCACCCCAGTCAGAATGGCAGCTATTAAGAATATAAACAACAATAAGTGTTGGCGAGGATGTGGATACACTCATACATTGCTAGTGGGACTGCAAATTGGTGCAGCCAATTCGGAAAGCAGTATGGAGAATCCTTGGAAAACTGGGAATGGAACCACCATTTGACCCAGCCATTCTGCTCCTTGGTCTATACCCAAAGGACTTAAAAACAGCATACTACAGAGACACAGCCACATCAATGTTTATAACAGCTTAATTCACTCTATAACTGAACTGTGGAACCAACCTAGATGCCCTTCAGTGGATGAATGGATAAAGAAAATGTGGCATATATACATAATGGAATATTATTCAGCATTAAAAGAGAATAATTTCATGGTATTTTCAGGTAAAAGGATGGAGCTGGAGAATATAATGCTAAGTGAAATTAGTCAATCCCCCCAAAACAAATGCTGAATGAGTTCTCTGATTTAAGGATGCTGATTCATAATATGCTGTGGGGGGGTGGGGAGAAGAGGGGAGGAGTAAATGAACTCTAGATAGGGCAAAGGGGAAAGGGAGAGGGAGTGGAAGGGAGGGGGCATGGGATAGGAAAGTCAGTGGAATGTGACGGTCATCATTAGTCTAAGTACATGTATGAAGACACAAAGGATGTAGCTGTATTTTTTATATAACCAGAAATAAGAAAAATTGTGCTCTATACGTGTAATATGAATTGTAATGTATTCTGTTGTCATATATAACAAACTAAAATTTTTTAAAAAAAGAATAACAAGAAAAAAATGAACAAAAGACATAATTTTCTTTTGAAAATAAGGGCTGAGACATCTTCTCTTTTTGTTTAGAGTGTTTATCCTAGAAAATTTGTAATTATAAATTCTTTCTCTTTGAAGCTTATATATATCTTTTTGAAAGCAAAATAAACTCAACTTTGAAAAAAAACAGCAGGGTTGAGGAGAAGGAGTAAGAAGGAGTACAAATAAATTAGAAAGCACTTGATTTAAAAAACAAAAAAAGGAGAAGAAGGTCAGCTTTTCCTCTGTGAAATGGGAAGCCACTGGAGCATTGGAATAGAGGAACTCTGTCATTTGTCTTATAACTTTCTAGGATCATATGAGCTAATGTGTTAGGAATGGAGTAAAAATAAAGGGCCACACTTAGAAGGTAACTCAAGAAATGGAAGAAAGTTACTAGTGGCTAGACCAGAGTAACCAGAGCAGAGACAGTAATAAATGGTGTCACATCCTGGGGACAAGTATTAGCAGATGGGTCAGATGAGGGACCCACCAAGGATGATTTCAAGGTTGGGGCCTAAGCAATGGCAGGCAGGGGTTGTCAGATACTCCGGGTTTAAGGGGATTCATCAAGAACTCAGGTGTGAGCATATAAGTTTGAGATGCCCACTGGAGAGAGATGTCAGGTACACAGTTGGATATGCAAATATCTTTCCAGAAACAGTTCAGACTGAAGACATAAATTTGAAAGTCATTAGTACATGAATATTTAAAGACATGTAGCACAGAAGTATCTTTAAGCAGTAAGCTATCTTCTCCAAGATTTTTAAGGCAAAATAAGATCATAACCCCACCCTCACAGCATTACAGTGAGAATCAACTGAAAATAGCCTGAGATGAGCTCAAGAACTGCAAAGAAGGATCCAGATATGAGAGTTTCAGATAAAGGACTCTTAACACAGGATCCAAAGATGTGATTGTAAATTCATGAAACCTTGGAGACTACCCTCCAAATTTTTGTTTCACTATTCTCTACAAATGACTGGGTTTCATTTCCAAGCCCCGTGAGATATTTATATACCTACTAAGGAAAGCCCAGGCCTCCTGAAGCAGCCTTATAATCTTTGCCCATCCAGACTTCAGAAGTGGTTCAGAGAAAGCCGGTAGCAGCACTCCCAGGGTTAATCCCATGCCAGTGGGGACATGCAAACCAGGAGCCATTCTAAATCCCAATACCACATGCTGCCTTGGGGATCATCATGTACTAAAGCCCAAGATAAAAAGGCCTGACAAAGCTTATTGACGGTTTACCTTTTAATGAGCAGCTTGAATTGATTCTGTTCCCCTCTGGGATGGCTTTCTGTGTCCTTCCTCCACCCAGAGGCCATGGGGAACAACAACAACAAAAAATACAAATCTCCAATTTGAATAATTGCAAGGATCTGCTTTCTAGCAAATAAAGTTTCCAGGGTGAGAAATGGCTCACAGCTTTAAAAATATATGTATTTAGAATTGTTATGATTATCATGATTGTTATTAAGCACCACCAGTACACTGGATATTTTCAAGGAGGCTGGTAGTCTCTAATTGGATATTCCTTGCAATTTCCCTCTGGGTAGGTCAGCAGTGTTAACTCTTAATCATCCAAGGCAATTAAATGCATGCAGTTCTAACCTATGCACCAAAGGCTACTGAATTGTTAATATAGTTATAATGGTGGAGCCAGACATGAGGGTGTTTATGGAGGAAGAGCTGGCAACCAGTGCATGAGCTCCTAGACATGCAGCTTGGAGAGGGAAATTATCTGTCTGCTAATGATGAGGACACAAGTCCTGGCAATACTGAACCTGAGGCTTATCCCAAGGGGTTCGCTCCAGATCTGCTCTCTCCCTTGAGGTATTTTATATACTTCCCAAGGAAAGTTCTGGCCAGACCTCCTTCTGGGTCACTAGGTTATTTGCTAAGCTTTGCACGAGGTCTTTAGGTCACTCTTGGAGTAGTTGACGGTTCCTAGAGGTGGCCTTTCCTATAAGGAACCAAAGAGGAAAAAGGAATGGTGAGGAAAATCTTTTAGGCAATTTTAATATGTTGTGATATGAAAAAAACAGTCACATTTCATACTGGCCTTGCCACCCAACCGGGCTGGAATCTTGCCCCCTTTCTGATCTTTACCCTACATCCCTAGTCCTGAGCCTTGTAGAAATGGGAGGGGGGAGTCAGTACCAGACGCTTCTTGAGAGTAGTTTCCTATGACTCCAAATGATGAAAACAATAATTTCAGACTTTTTATTTGAGTCCAGCTAAGAAATCCATCTTCTAGTTTGATTCAGTTCATATGCTATATAACTGAAGCCAAGGAAGTTTCACAGTACAATGGTTACCTTTTCTTACATATGTTTTATCCTGACAGAGTCTTCTGTATATGCTTAAAAACAATAGAAGAGTAAACACGGATTTCACAGCCTGTAATGAGTTTCTTGAGCTAGAAAAAGAAGCAAGGGGGTCTGTAGCTTATGGGTATTTGCCATCAATGAATACCCACAGACTGCATTTCAGTAGAACAGAGTCAAGCCACTTGGAAGATTCATGAAGATTTTTCTTCTTGTAGCCTTTTCCAAGATGTAGTCCTACTTAGATGTCAAGTCTAATAAAGTCAACTGACACTGAAGGCCACAGGATTCACTTTGTGCTCTTAATTTTGGTCAATCTCAAAAAAAAAAAAAAATTCTGCCTTGACCTTCCCCAGTCAACCAACAGTTGTTTGTGTCCTGGAGAAGGTACCAGAGAGTCCTGGATATTTGTTTTTTGTCCCTCCACACCTGTGGTCCACCCTTTCCTCCTGCTGTATGTCAGGGAGACTCTATCAACCAACTCTGCTTCCCGTTGGGTCTTGGGTGGACAGTGCTGACATTCTTCCAAGGAAGGATATGCTACCCAGTGAAGTCAGCAGGCAGAGCTGCCCAGTGTCGGCTCCTTTGGGGCTTGGCCTCCACAGCAGAGACCCATCTTGCTTGGGTCAGGCTCTTCCTGTGCCTCCCTTCTCTGGTGACTGAATGAAGCCAGCAAGCAGGCTGGAAGGACCAGATGCAGGAGAGACTTGACAGAGAATATTAATTCCAGAGCTCCTGCCAGGGTGGACAGGCTCTGTTGGGTGTGCCTCTCAGTTCAACTTCTTCCCCTGTCCAATCCTGTCCTTCCTTATCAAGTGTTGATCTCTATTTAAAATGTTGTGCCAATTGTGCCTCCAGAGAGCCCAGTCTGTGGCAGAAAACTGACATCCAGCATCACAGAAAATTCTGTTTTAGCGGAAGCAAGATCTCTCTATTGCTCTTTCTACCACAAGGACAATAAGAAAGTAAGTAAGTAATGGCCTCACCCACCTGTCCTGTCAAATCTTCACTCTTAGACAGACTAAAAGGAGAGAAAGATATTCTCAGAGTTGGAGACTTTCCTTAGAGGATGTGATTGGCAGTGAATATTCAAATATTAGCCTTTTGACTCTTTTTTGCTGTAGGACCTGATGTCAGGTGGAACCCAGTCCACCACTGAATCAAGTGGCTATTCAGGGAACCTACTCAAATCATGATCTAAGCCTGAAGAGTGTACAACACAAAGTCTCTGCCCATGCCTAAGATACACTGCTCTTAGAAAATTCCCCCAGACCCCCACTCTGATGAGGAAGGAGACCTTCCCATTTCCAAGGAGAGCAGTTCCTTTGTCCTGCTTGGCTCAGAACCTCCACACAGGTGAAGGGGGAAGAGGGCAACCATCAATGATATTATCCCATTTCCTTCTTGAAAAGTTCATGTCCAACTGGGCATAGTGGTGCAGTCCTGTATCCCAGTGACTCGGGAAGCTGGGGCAGGAGGATCATAAGTTCAAAGCTAGACTCCTCAACTTATTGGAGCCCTAAGCAACTTAGTGAGACCCTAAAAAAATGAGAAATAAAAATTAGGCTGGGATGTGGCTTAGTAATTGAATGCCCCTGGGTTCAATCCCTGCTAACAAACCAACCAACATATGTGCCCAAGATGTCTTTTCCATATTTTTCATGACATTCCACAAGATTTCTTTGTGAAGGGAAAAGGAGGGGAAAAAAGAGGAGGCTCCAGGGACCCCATTCTTCTCCTTGCTGCTCCTCAATACAACCTGGAACCTCCACTCTCATTTCCTTTATGTACTTGTGGCTAACTCAGTCTATCATCTAACACACACAAGATATCTAAGCTCCAATAAGGCAAGAACCTTCATAAAGTCTCAACAAATTCATATCCAAGCCAAGATCAAATGCATGTGCGTGTCTCCTTGCTCTCTCCATTGCTTGTGGTCCTGTGTAATTTTTTTGTTATCTATTTTCCCATTAGGAAGTGACAGAATATTCAGACATAAATGAATGAAAGTGGAAAGAAATGCTTCCTTTGGTGAAGGAGGGCAGGGAATGTTGCATTTTGATTTCATGGGTGGGATCTCATGATCCTACTTAAAGTCATATGCTAGAATAGCCACTTGATCTCTAGTAATATGATTTATTCTCCTTTGGACTTCTAGCACCAATTTCAAGTATGACATAGACTAGGTTCTCAGTAAATTCTTGACTATGGATGAATAAATGAATGAATAAGTGAGTTTTTCCAAATCTCTAATACCAGCAGCTCGGAGCCAGGAGTAGTTACATCTAGTGTCCTACTTTGAGGGTAGATCTTGTCCTAGCCAATGCCTGATGTTTCAGATGGGCAGCAGGAAAAGAGCCAAATTATAGTGCTAACAGGTCACTGGATCTGACGAAGGGGGGTGGTGGGGTGAAAATTAGATGTAGGTTACCATTAATGCAAGTAATCATGCGATGTGATGTATTTCTTCCTGAGCCTGTAGCTTAAATCCCAATTACCTTCTGGTGACAAATGAACTCGCTGAGTAATTCGTTTTGACGGTTAGAGCTCCCACCTTCTGTGTTACCATCGCATGGGGAAGGTGTATGACAAATTTCCAGATTTAATTTTAGTGCTTGGGAGCCCAAGTGGCACAATTACCAGATCAAGAGTGATGGCAGAATATTAACATGAAGAGTTCAGGTGAAGCCGAGTTTTAACTAAGGGTGCTCCAACTCCTACTCTAGCTAGCAGTGTGGAGCTCCAGCAGGTCCCAGGCACACCTAGACCTGGGGATTTTTTTTTTTTCTAACATCAGAGGATCCTTCCCTCAAAAAGTCTCAGTCCTGATGATTACATTTCCTACTGTTATGGTTTAGATATGAGGTGTCCCCTAAAAGCTCATGTGCAAAATGATGCAAGAAAGTGCAGAAATGAAATGACTAGGTTATGAGAGCCTTAGTAATGCAATGCAATGTAATGTAATACAGTCCACTGATATGGATTAACTGGGCAGTAACTGTAATCAGGTAGGCTGTGGCAGGAAGTATGTCATTGGAGGCATGCCTTTGGGGTTTTATATTTGTCCCTGTTGAACAGAGCTCTTTCTGCTTCCTGGTTGCCTTGTCCTGACATGCTTTCCTCTGCTACACCCTTCAACCATGATGTTCTGCCTCCTCTCAGGCCCAGAATTAGGGAGTCAACCGTCTATGGAGTAAGAACTCTGAAATCATGAATGAAAATAAACTTTTCTTTCTCTACATTGTTTTTATCAGGTCTTTTGGTCACAGCAATGAAAAAGCTGACTAAAACCCCTACACGTCTCTTGAATTCTTCCCTTCCTCCCCATTCTCATCATTTTTCTCGTTCACTGTTAAAAATCGGTATGCATGAGAGTGAAGGCACGGATCTTACATGCCATGGACATGAACGTGAATCATGCCTCCATGTCGTACTTCCTGTGTAACCTTGGCCAGGTTGTTGAGATGATGTGTAGAGTGGTCCTGAGTCTTAAACATGATTAGTCAAAGAAAATAATAGCAGGTAAGCAAATGCACAATCAATTATAATTTATATAATAACATTAGCATCCAAATCTGCTTCTTATCCACTGTTCAGTGACTTTCCACCAGGGACCTGCAAATATTTTCTGTAAATGGCCAGATAGTATATATTTTACATTTTGTGGGCCATATGGTTTCTGTTTTAACTACTTAATTTTGTTATTGTAGATAAAGAAGTCATAGGCAACAGCTAAACAGACATGGCTGTGCTCCAATAGTTTTATATAGGAACTCTGCAGTTTGAATTTCATATAATTTTCATGTGACATTAAAAAAATATTCTTTTTTTTTAACCAATCAAAAATGGAAAAGTCATTCCTAGCTCATCTATTTTACAAAAACAAATGTCGACCTGGATTTGATCTGTGGGTTATAGTGGCTGACCTGATTCTGGTCTATTGTCTAGTCTATAGCCAGTGAATCTTCCTTCAGATTTTTTTTTTTCTTTTTTCATCTTACAGTATCTTTATTGACTCTATTTTCCTTAAATCAAAAATGATCAGTTTGGCCTTGAAAGCACTTTGAGGTCATGGCCCTGGCTACTTTCTTACCTCAGCTCAAACCTCTCAATTTGTCATTCCCAAACAGGGTATTTCTGGGGTCTAAGTCAAAATCTCAAAGAGTTATTCCGAGTATAGAATGGTCCCCGAGTCTTAAACATGATTAGGCAAAGAAAATCATAGCAGGTAGCAAATGCACAAAAATCAATTATAGTTTATATAATAACATTAGCATCCAAATCTGTTTCTTATCCACTGTTCAATGACTTTCCACCAGGGACCTGCAAATATTTTCTAAAACCTATGGGCTCAGTCAATCTGCCTGTAAGAGAAAGAACGGGGGGTGTAGGGGGGTCCACAAGGCTTCAGGCGGATGCTGTGTGGTAGCTGCCCCACTTCTCTAGTACAGAGCAGATGTTTCCAGCTGCAGGGCCTGAGGAACTGAGGAGAGCCCTCCCCTCCTGCTCTTTGGACTTCTCTCCCTAAGGTGCTCCACTGTGTCAAAGGCATCCTATTCATGAAAGCTCACCCCATCCTCCCAAAGACTCCATGATGAAAACATCCCTACAATGTCCCCAAGGAAACTCACAGAGAGGTTATGAAATGGGCCCAAGGTCACACTGCGGACATGTCGTGGAGCCAGGACTTGAACGAAGGCCTGCAGAAGCAGGCAGCTCACCTCTCTTCACCATTGCGTCATCCTGTTTTCTTGAATCCTTTCTTGCATGACAGCTGGTGACCTTCTGAGAGGAGCTTCTTCGACTGACAGAAATAAACGTTCCATTATGTGCATAAATGTGTGTCGGCACACGTCATACCTTTCCCCGAAGTCACATTTCCCCTTTCTGTCAGGCCCAATGATAACTGGAGGAACACAAGGTACCTCACTTACAATTGCAAAACCATGCTGTTCCCTAATCCCCACAGACAGCCTTGAAAGTGAGCCCAGACAGGGAAGAGATGCTGCTTTGAATGGGTACTAATCCACAGTGAAGGACTTTCGCAGTTAAAACACTTCCCATCTCCCTGCATCACCATCACCAGAGGACACATTTTAGGCAGAAAGGGAGAAGCTGCTAAAACGAATTAGTTGCCTCGTTTTGCAGCAGATAGAGGTGAGCCCACATGAATGTAATGTGCCATGACAGGAAATGGCCAGCTTCCTTTAACAAGACTAATTGGAGCAGAGTGGGAATGTGGGTGGGGGGAGTGTGAGGCACTTGCTCCTTCCTCCTCTGGCTCTTGAGACGTCCAGGAAGATGTCCATGGCAGGGCAAGCATGGAAGACAAAGTGCCCAAGGCTGCCTGTCTTTGGCTCCCTGACCCCTGTCAAAGCAGGCAGCTAGATTTGGTGAATTGCCTGAGGACCAGAAGTCACATACTTTCATTGCCACTCAGGTTTTACCTTAACTTGCTGGGTGACTTGGGGACAAATCACTTTGGCTGTCCACTGTGTGTCCTCCGGTGTAACCATTGTTCCCTCCAACCTCAGCTTTCTGCTGTTTGTAGAGTGGGAAATACTGTAGCATAGTGGTTGAGAGCTGGAGCCCTGAGTCCAGCCAATTGAGTTTGAATATAGGGTCTACCAATCATTGCTGGACGACCTGGCCACCTGTTTAACCTCCTTGTGTCCTGGTTTCCTCATCTGCAAAATGGGAACAGTAACCACAGTACTTCCCTTAAAGTACTGCGAGGATATTAGGATCTCATAATCTACACACAGCTCTTGCCATGTTCCTACCACATGCTAAGTCAAAATAAATGATCCTAATTATCATACTCATCTGTGAGGCTTTAGCTAGAGTAATAACTAATATTTGTATGGCTTGTTGCAAGATTTATATAAACTGAATCTTCACGATTCAGTGGTACCCTAGGTCATCAGGCAGAGAGATGCAGAATAAGAGATGCAATAAATAGGGAATGCTTATTCCCAATTCAGGTAAGAAATCTAAGAGCCAGAGGGATTAAGTAACCTGCCTGAGGCCACACAAATTATTATTGCATGTCTTGGACTCAGAGAAACATTCTTTGTGTTCTTTGTACAGTTTGTAAGTTGTAACCTTTTTATGCATGTAAATAAAGATTACTCTCCCTGAAGAATCAGGGATTTCCAACTTACAACATCTTTAGGTGTCCGTAGGTTTCCCTCATATTTGTTTTTATATTCAGTTTCTCATTAGAGGTAAGAGCAATGTTGTCCTAAGTGGTCCAGACATCCATCTGTTTGAGCCAATATTAGATTAAATGTATTACAGAGCAATATGAAAAGAAAGAAAGTAAATATTAATAGCATCTTGGTTCACAAAGTAGGATTATATGGCAGGGCAATAAGCTTGTCAGCAGACTTTGGTCTTCAGAAATTCCCCTTAACCTTTCTGGGACTGGGCCTGGAGGACTCAGTTCTTAGCCTATAATAGCAAAGCCACAGGAGTAGCTCCCCATTGGATGTAGGATGGAATTCAGGAGAAATACAGAAAATTTGTATGAGTGTGAGTGTTGTGAGTATGTATGTGTAAGTGTGTGTTTATGTGGGGGAGGGAGTGGAAAGGAGAGAGACACATTGGAGATCACATATAGGGCCTTGAATTCTACCACTAAGTCACAACCTTAGCCCAGAAAAGCCTCTTTTGAAACCTGAAGGTTGTTTGGAAAGAGGAGAGAATAACACAAGTTGAGCAGAAGTGTTCTGATACTGCTCTAAGCCAAGGCCAGAAACTGCACTGGATAAATACAGGCAATACTGATGGCAAAGCATTCTTATCCCCAGCCATTCTTTACGACTCCAGAAAGCGAAAAATATTTGGCTTACTTGACTCAAACCTGCAGTGGTACCCTAGGTCACCAGGCAGAGAGATGCAGAAGGGGAGGCCAAATCATCGAGCCAAGACCATCACAAGAGCAAAGCAGAGGAAGAAGGATAAGCTCAGGACATGACAGGATCTGTAGCCAATGAAAACTGAGAGAGGGGAGCAGGCTTAGACCAAAATGAGGGAGGGACCCAACTATGAGTCATGACAACTTCAGAGGACCAGACACTCCAGGTTCATGGCCCTAGAGACTGAAATGGGTGGAGGCTGCAATGCACAAAAGTCCAGCTGCCCTTTCCCTTCCCAAGTGCTTTTCAGTCATGGCTTCCTTGGGCGCATCCAACATTGAGGGAGGAGCAGGGGATGGGAGAAACCAAGAAATGAGACGTTATTATTTCTTTTTTTTTTTTTATTGTTGGTCGTTCAAAACATTACATAGTTCTTAATACATCATATTTCACAGTTTGATTCAAGTGGGTTATGAACTCCCAATTATACCCCATATACAGATTGCTGAATCACATCAGTTACCCTTCCATTGATTGACATATTGCCTTTCTAGTGTCTGATGTATTCTGCTGTCTGTCCTATTCTCTACTATCCCCCCTCCCCTCCCCTCCCCTCCCCTTTTCTCTCTCTACCCCTTCTACTGTAAATCATTTCTTCCATTTGTATTATCTTGTCTTACCCCTCCTTTCCTCTTATATGTCATTTTGTATAACCCTGAGGATCGCCTTCCATTTCCATGCGGTTTCCCTTCTCACTCCCTTTCCCTCCCACCTCTCATCCCTTTTTAATGTAAATCTTCTTCTCAAACTTTCGTCCCTACCCTGTCCTTGTTTACTCCCCTTATATCAAAGGGGTCATTTGGTATTTATTTTTTAAAGATTGACTAGCTTCACTTAGCATATCTTTTTTTTTTATGTACAGAGGGTAATAATATCTGTCTCATTCCACCGTCTGTCTCCTCCTCTCCTCTACCCAATACAAAGTTCCTCCATTCTTCCCTGGCTACCCCTACCACCCCATTATGGATCAGCATCCACGTGTCAGAGAAAACAATTGGTCTTTGTTTTTCTGGGACTGTCTTACTTCACTTAGGTATCATTTCTTAAATCACACACTAAGGATCACCTTAAGGAGCTTAAATTGTAGAATTGGAATGAATGTAAACTGAACTGAACATTTAGAAACAGCCAACAATCGTATGAAAGTTTGAGAAGGAGCCCAGATTCGACTTTAAAAAAAAATTATTTTATCTGCACACATGAATTCTAGAGTGAGTTAAATTTACCACAAGCATGTGTGTGTGTCTATATATATACACATAGAGATAGACACACACACATATATATCTTATATATAGTGCTTATAATTTTAAAAGCACTTCGCGTATCAATGCCATTGATTCTTACAATGTTTCTGTGACTTTAGAAAGACATGACTTATTTTCCCCATCACACTAAGAAACTGAGAATTAGAGAAGGCAAATTATATTTCCAAGGACTACAGTTATAAATGATGGAAAAGATTTACCTTAAGTTTATCTTCTAAATTTAAAGCTAGCATTTCCCCCACTGTATCATATTGCTGAAATAAATGTGTATTTTTTTTATAAATTCAAGCATCATGTATATTTTAAACAGTATAAGAAAAAGTCGTTCAGACTGCATACAAAGGTGGAAGTCATTCTGAAATATCTGTTTAGGACTCTGAAATACCCTGAGTCCTAAAAAATGAGGAAAATGGAGGAGAGATTTATGACAATCATGCTGATTGTTTCTTGAGCTCTTCATTTGTGCCATTTTGTTCCTGCCTATCCATTTCTATGCTCTGTTGTCTAGAGATCTCCTCCTCTCCAAGGTGCTTCCTCTATCATCGGGGGAATTCCTTAATTCAGAATTTTTCACAGAATATTTCTAGAACACTTGTTTACCGGGATATAAATAGGCCTAACAAGGAGGAGAAAGAGTTCTACTGGTCAAATAAATTTGGAAAACACTGGGTTAAGCACATTAAATGGACGTCTTTATCCACAAGTTTTTCAGCTGCTTTGCTATGATAAATGAGGTTTATCACCCCTGAAGGGAGATCAAATGTGTTTCCCACCTTATTTAACCACAGAACCTGCTTTCCAGTGGTATCCTGTATTATTTGTGTTCTTTAAAGCATATGTTAACACGGCCGCCCTAATCAATAACTCTGATGGATGGGGGAGAGTTCAGACTATGGCATGGGTCATTCCATTGACCATTAAGGTTGGTTCAGCTGACTGGAGGGATGGATGGTTACATCCTAGTACTACATGCTCTAGCAGACAGTGCAACCTTCCCGTGAGGACCATTATTAGGTCAAGTGACTGTGGTCCCCGAAGATCCTCATTCCTGCTTGAGCACTTCTTTCCATAATTCAGGTATCTATAGCAGCCAGTCCTGCTGGGAGGAAAACAGGCTGGGTAAGAATTGTGCTGTGTAAATTAATTGCAGTCATTAAAATAACAAATACTTTCAAATACCTATGAGAAGTCAGATGTTGTGCTGTGTGTTAGGGGTATAGTGATAAAACATGGTGACTGTACTTTAAGACCTCACAATCTAGGGGGAGAAGTTTGGTAAATGGCACATGTAGAGATTAAAATAATAAACCAGCGTGGTATTCTTTTATTTTTTTTATTTTTTTTATTATTGGTCTTTCAAAATATTACATAGTTCTTAATACATCATATTACACGGTTTGATTCAAGTGGGTTATGAACTCCCACTTCCACCCCGTATACAGATTGCTGAATCACATCAGTTACCCTTCCATTGATTGACATATTGCCTTTCTAGTGTCTGATGTATTCTGCTGTCTGTCCTATTCTCTACTATCCCCCCTCCCCTCCCCTTTTCACTCTCTACCCCTTCTACTGTAAATCATTTCTTCCATTTGTATTATCTTGTCTTACCCCTCCTTTCCTCTTATATGTCATTTTGTATAACCCTGAGGATCGCCTTCCATTTCCATGGGATTCCCCTTCTCACTCCCTTTCCCTCCCACCTCTCATCCCTGTTTAATGTAAATCTTCTTCTCAAGCTCTTCGTCCCTACCCTGTCCTTGTTTACTCCCCTTATATCAAAGGAGTCATTTGGTATTTGTTTTTTAAAGATTGACTAGCTTCACTTAGCATAATCTGCTCTAATGCCATCCATTTCCCTCCAAATTCTATGATTTTGTCATTTTTTAATGCAGAGTAATACTCCATAGTGTATAAATGCCACATTTTTTAATCCATTCATCTATTGAAGGGCATCTAGGCTGATTCCACAGTCTTGCTATCGTGAATTGAGCTGCTATGAACATCGATGTAGCAGTGTCCCTGTAGCATGCTCTTATTAGGTCTTTAGGGAATAGACCGAGAAGGGGAATAGCTGGGTCAAATGGGGGTTCCATTCCCAGCTTTCCAAGAAATCTCCATACTGCTTTCCAAATTGGCTGCACCAGTTTGCAGTCCCACCAGCAATGAACAAGAGTGCCCTTTTCCCCGCATCCTCTCCAGCACTTATTGTTGTTTGACTTCCTAATGGCTGCCAATCTTACTGGAGTGAGATGGTATCTTAGGGTGGTTTTGATTTGCATTTCTCTGACTGCTAGCGATGGTGAGCATTTTTTCATGTATTTATTGATTGATTGTATGTCCTCCTCTGAGAAGTGTCTGTTCAGGTCCTTGGCCCATTTATTGATTGGGTTATTTGTTATCTTATTGTCTAATTTTTTGAGTTCTTTGTATATTCTGGTTATTAGGGCTCTATCTGAAGTGTGTGGAGTAAAGATTTGTTCCCAGGATGTAGGCTCCCTGTTTATCTCTCTTATTGTTTCTTTTGCTGAGAAAAAACTTTTTAGTTTGAGTAAGTCCCATTTGTTGATTCTAGTTGTTAACTCTTGCGCTATGGGTGTCCTATTGAGGAATTTGGAGCCCGATCCCACAGCATGTAGATCATAACCAACTTTTTCTTCTATCAGATGCTGTGTCTCTGATTTAATATCAAGCTCCTTGATCCATTTTGAGTTAACTTTTGTGCATGGCGAGAGATAGGGATTCAGATTCATTTTGATGCAAATGGATTTCCAGTTTTCCCAGCACCATTTGTTGAAGATACTATCCTTCCTCCATTGCATGCTTTTAGCCCCTTTATCAAATATAAGATAGTTGTAGTTTTGTGGATTGGTTACTGTGTCCTCTATTCTGTACCATTGGTCCACCCGCCTGTTTTGGTACCAGTACCATGCTGTTTTTGTTACTATTGCTCTGTAGTATAGTTTGAAGTCTGGTATCGCTATACCACCTGATTCACACTTCCTGCTTAGCATTGTTTTTGCTATTCTGGGTCTTTTATTATTCCATATGAATTTCATGATTCTTTTATCAATTTCTACAAGATATGCTGTTGGGATTTTGATTGGCATTGCATTGAACTTATAGAGAACTTTTGGTAATATCGCCATTTTGATGGTGTTAGTTCTGCCTATCCATGAGCAGGGTATATATTTTTCCATCTTCTAAGGTCTTCTTCAATATCTTTCTTTAGGGTTCTGTAATTTTCATTGTATAAATCTTTCACCTCTTTTGTTAGGTTGATTCCCAAGTATTTTATTTTTTGGGGGGATATTGTGAATGGAGTAGTTGTCCTCATTTCCGTTTCAGAGGATTTGTCGCTGATATACAGGAATGCCTTTGATTTATGCGTGTTGATCTTATATCCTGCCACTTTGCTGAATTATTTATTAGCTCTAATAGCTTCCTTGTAGACCCTTTTGGGTCTGCTAGGTATAGGATCATATCATCTGCAAATAGTGATAATTTAAGTTCTTCTTTTCCTATTTTTATGCCTTTAATTTCTTTCGTCTGCCTAATTGCTCTGGCCAGTGTTTCGAGGACTATGTTGAACAGAAGTGGTGAGAGAGGGCATCCCTGTCTTGTACCAGATCTTAGAGGGAATGCCTTCAATTTTTCTCCATTCAGAATGATGCTGGCCTGTGGCTTATCATAGATTGCTTTTACAATGTTGAGGTATGATCCAGTTATCCCTAATTTTTCTAGAGTTTTGAACATAAAGGGATGCTGTACTCTGTTGAATGCTTTTTCTGCATCTATCGAGATGATCATATGGTTCTTATTTTTAAGTCTATTGATGTGGTGGATAACATTTATTGATTTCTGTATATTGAACCAGCCTTGCATCCCAGGGATGAATCCTACTTGATCATGGTGTATAATTTTTTTTTATATGTATTTGAATCCGATTCGCCAGAATTTTATTGAGGATTTTTGCGTCAATGTTCATTAGAGATATTGGTCTGTAGTTTTCTTTCTTTGAAGTGTCTTTGTCTGGTTTCGGAATCAGGGTGATGTTGGCCTCGTAGAATGAATTTGGAAGTTCTCCATCTTTTTCTATTTCCTGAAATAGCTTGAAAAGTATTGGTGTTAGTTCCTCTTTAAAGGTTTTGTAAAACTCTGCTGTATACCCATTCGGTCCTGGGCTTTTCTTAGTTGGTAATCTTTTGATGGTTTCTTCTATTTCCTCTATTGTTATTGGTCTGTTTAGATTGTCTATATCCTCCTGCCTCAATCTGGGCAGATTGTATGACTTAAGAAATTTATCGATGCCTTCACTATCTTCTATTTTATTGGAGTATAAGGATTCAAAATAGTTTCTGATTATCTTCTGTATTTCTGAAGAGTCTGTTGTGATATTGCCTTTTTCATCCCGTATGCTAGTAATTTGGGTTCTCTCTCTTCTTCTCTTCGTTAGCATGGCTAAGGGTCTGTCAATTTTATTTATTTTTTCAAAGAACCAACTTTTAGTTTTGTCAATTTTTTCAATTGTTTCTTTTGTTTCAATTTCATTAATTTCAGCTCTGATTTTAATTATTTCTTGCCTTCTACTTCTTTTGCTGTTGTTTTGCTCTTCTTGTTCTAGGATTTTGAGATGAAGTATGAGATCATTTATTTGTTGGTTTTTTCTTTTTTTGAGGAATGAACTCCAAGCAATGAATTTTCCTCTTAGAACTGCTTTCAATGTGTCCCATAGATTCCGATATGTTGTGTCTGTGTTTTCATTTAACTCTAGGAAGTTTTTAATTTCCTCCTTGATGTCTTCTAAAACCCATTGATCATTCAGCAACCTATTGTTCATTCTCCAAGTGATGCTTGATTTTTCCTTCCTTCTTTTATCATTGATTTTCAGTTTCATTCCATTGTGGTCAGATAAGATGCATGGTATTATCTCTACCCCTTTATATTGTCTAAGAGTTGCCCTGTGACATAATATATGGTCTATTTTTGAGAAGGTTCCATGTGCTGCTGAGAAAAAAGTGTAACCACTTGATGTTGGGTAGTATAGTCTATATATGTCAATTAGGTCTAGGTTGTTAATTGTGTTATTGAGTTCTATAGTTTCCTTATTTAACTTTTGTTTGGAAGATCTGTCCAGTGGTGAGAGAGGTGTGTTGAAGTCTCCCATGATTATTGTATGGTGGTCTATTAGACTCTTAAACTTGAGAAGAGTTTGCTTGATGAACAAAGCTGCACCATTGTTTGGGGCATATATATTTATGATTGTTATGTCTTGTTGGTGTATGGTTCCCTTGAGTAGTATGAAGTGTCCTTCTTTATCCCTTTTGATTAACTTTGGCTTGAAATCTATTTTATTAGATATGAGTATGGCCACTCCTGCTTGTTTCCGCAGTCCATATGAGTGGTATGATTTTTCCCAACCTTTCACCTTCAGTCTATGAATATCTTTTCCTATCAGATGCGTCTCCTGTAGGCAGCATATTGTTGGGTCTTGTTTTGTGATCCATTCTACTAGCCTGTGTCTCTTGATTGGTAAGTTTAAGCCATTAACATTTAGGGTTATTATTGAGATATGGTTTGTTCTTCTAGCCATGTTTGTTTATTGATGTTACTAAACCTGATTTGTTATCCACTTTGACTACTTTCCCCCCTTTACTGTCCTACCTCCCATTGTTGGTTTTCAATGTTATTTTCCATTTCCTCTTCCTGAAATGTTTTGCCAAGGATTTTTTGAAGAGATGGTTTTCTAGCTGTGAATTCTTTTAACTTTTGTTTATCATGGAAGGTTTTAATTTCATCTTCTATCCTGAAGCTTAATTTCGCCGGATACACAATTCTTGGTTGGAACCCATTTTCTTTCAGAGTTTGAAATATGTTATTCCAGGATCTTCTAGCTTTCAGAGTCTGTGTTGAGAGATCAGCTGTTATCCTGATTGGTTTACCCCTAAATGTAATCTGCTTTCTTTCTCTTGCAGCTTTTAAAATAATCTCCTTATTCTGTATGTTGGACATCTTTATTATAATGTGTCTAGGTGTGGATCTCTTATGATTTTGCACATTTGGCGTCCTGTAGGCTTCTAGGATTTGGGATTCTGTCTCATTCTTCAAGTCTGGGAAGTTTTCTCTTATTATTTCACTGAATAGACTGTTTATTCCTTTGGTATGGAGCTCTGTGCCTTCCTGTATCCCAATGACTCTTAAATTTGGCCTTTTGATATTGTCCCATATTTCTTGGATGTTCTGCTCATGGTTTCTTAACAGTCTTGCTGAGCTGTCTATGTTCTTTTCCAGTTGAAATACTTTGTCTTCATTGTCTGATGTTCTCTCTTCTAAGTGATCTACTCTGCTGGTAGTATTCTCAACTGAGTTTTTAAGTTGGTTTATTGTTTCCTGCATTTCTAGGATTTCTATTTGTTTGTTTTTTATTACCTCTATCTCCCTGTGAAATTGATCTTTTACTTCCTGGATTTGTTTGTCAATGTGATCTTTCATTGTCTGATTTTGCTGTCTCATGTCTTCCTTGAGACTCCAGATCATCTGAAGCATATATATCCTCAACTCTTTATCTGACATTCCATCAGTTGCAGCTATTACCTCTTCTAAAGTTGAGTTGATCTGCATTGCTTGTGGTCCTTTCTTTCCTTGTCTTTTCATACTGCTCGCGTTTCTTTCTGCTTGGTGCAACTGTTGTGTTTTTGACATTTACCTCCGCAGTTTCCTCAGACCTGGGCCAGGTTAGCCCCGGGAACCAGAATCCAGCTGCTCAGTGCCCGGCGCACGCCTTGCCAGGCACGAGCCTCTAGGAGTATTCTCCACAAGATCCCCAGTCCCGAGCCTGAGCAAGAAATCTGTCTGCTAGATGCAGGCCAATACCAGCCTGAAATCACCTGTTCCGTACCTGAATGAGCTGAGATCCCAGGAGAGCCCTGATGGCGGATGCCGGCTGCCGGTTCGGGCGGGGCGGGCCAAGCCGCTCGGGTGTCAGCCGCTTGCAAAAGTGGCCGCTGGTTTCCGGACTCTACTTCTGCACCTGCTGCGGGGCCACCTGTGAAGCCGGGTAGCTGTGGCCGCGTGGTTAGGACCAGGTCAGGTGAAGTGCCTGCTCCCAGAGCGAGCTCTATGCCTCCCAGGGGAGCCCTGATGGCGGAGGCTGACTCCCGTTTCGTGTGGGGCGGGCCAAACCGCTCGGGTGTCAGCCGCTTGCAAAAGTGGCCGCTGGCCTCAGGACTCGACTTGTGCACCCGCCACTGGGCCACCTGTGGAGCCAGGTAGCTGTGGCCGCGTGGTTAGGACCAGGTCAGGTGAAGTGGCTGCTCCCAGAGCGAGTTCTGTGCCTCCCAGGGGGAGCCCTGATGGCGGATGCTGTCTGCCGGTTCGGGCGGGGCGGGCCAAACCGCTCGGGTGTCAGCCGCTTGCAAAATTGGCCGCTGGTTTCAGGACTCGACTTCTGCACCCGCCGCGGGGCCACCCGTGGAGCCAGGTAGCTGTGGTCGCGTGGTTAGGAACCGGGCAGGAGAAGTGGCTGCTCCCAGAGCGAGCTCTAGGCCTCCCGGGGGAACCGCTTGCCGAGCGGCTGATGGCTGAGGGACTAGACCTCTGTGCCCGAGTGGCTGTCCAAGATCCACTTCTCTGGGACAAACTGTCACTTCCAATAAACCTACCAGTTCACGGCTGCTCTCCTCTTAGGGGAATTATGCTAGAAGTTCCTCCGTAGGTAGGCTGCCGCTGTTCAGGTGGGTCTTTCTTGTCCCGTTAAAGTGGAGATGTTGGAATCGCTGCTTCCTCGCCGGCCGCTATGTTGGATCTCCCAGCGTGGTATTCTTTAAGAAGTATATGCTTAGGTTCGATGGAGGCATAGGGCAAGGAGGGCCCAAAGGGGTTAGGAAAGACTTTGAAGAAGAAGTAGTGCTGAGGATGAGGCTTATGGAATGAGCAGTGGTTTTTCCTGGTGAAAACGGAGCATATCCCAAGAAGAGAGAGGAGCATATTCTCAAGTAGAGATGTCTGAAAGGAAATAGCAGAAACAGAAAACAAGGAGCCTTGAAGCACAGGTGAAACCCAGACACTGAGGCACAGAGGAGTGCATCATGGTGGAGAGGCTGGTTGGAGCCAGGCGGTGAAGGGTCTTGTTCCCAGGGATAGAGAGTTTGACTTTGCTCTGTTGGCAGGAAGATCTGTTGGTTACTTTTCTACCCATGTTGACTCTTCTCCTTCTCCCCAATTTTGGCATAAAGTTGACATGTGACAAAAGATCAGAAACCCAAATCCCAGATTCCTAGGGCTGAGGGCATTTAGGATTTAGCCAGTCCTAGGAAGCATGCCTTGCATTTGAAACACAGACATAGGGTTCAGGGCCAAGGATAGGACCTGTGGCTGGAGAAGGATTCATCTCAATGGGAAAACATCAGTGAGGGACATCAGGACCTCAGCCTAACTTAACCCAGGACTTGGGCTGTGCTATCTTCTCAGGGCATCCAGAACTGATCAGGACCCCCAAATAGATGCCAAGCCCTATAAACTAGGCAAACCACCTATAGATTCAGAAACAGACAGCTGGTTATACAGCTGGTGCACTGAGGCCAGAAGATTAATTTCCAGTAATATAAAACCATTATCTCATTTAATCTTCATGTCAACCCTAAGAGTTGGATTTACTATCCTTGTCTGATAGAAAAGGAAGCTGAGGCTTTGAGGCCCAGCAAAACTTGCCTGGCACCCAGGGAGAGTTAGTGAGAATATAATGGCCTATCTCACTCTGAAATCTTACATGACTGCACTACCACCATGCTACATCAGCTTCCTGTTAGAAACCCCTGCTTCTCTGCAGTCTTGGTCAATGTTGACCAAAGGACATTGAGCTGGGATACCCCTGGAGTTCCACAGGGTCAGCAACAGAGCAGGATGAAACCAAATGATGGCTCACTGTATCTGCAGTCCTTGCATGCGTATCCACTCCTCATTTCTGCATAACCTTCTATTCAATTTCATGTTCACCCTTGGAGTGATCTCTTCAGGATTGACATTCAGATGATACCTTCATCTGCAGAATGTGTCTTGAAATGTGTCTTGAAAAAATTATCTCCTCCATCCTCATCTGTTTGTTTGAGGAAGCACCCTTTTCTAGTTTATTATTTCTAGGTGCCCAAGGGAAGTCAGACTAATTTATAAGGTCTTTGATAAAATTCTTCACATACTTGGGAACTCCAGTATCCTTAGCTTGGAAGAATATTCTGTTTGTTTTCTCTACCTATGTGAGGCTGTATTCTGGTATGTATTGTGCTCTAGTCTAGGTATTATGTTTGGAGTATTAAAATCGCTTACTGAATCCTCCAGCCAATTCCTACTAAATACCACTTAATTCACATTATGGGCCTAAAATCCAACTTTAGGTAAGATTTCCTCTTGGGGCCTCAGGTTCCTCATTTGAGAGATAAGGAGATAAAATTTGTGATCTTTAAATTCCTAATCAGCAGTGTGATTCATATTTCATGGATGATGGAATTGAAGATCACGAGGCTTTCATATCTCATGTAAATTTTAGAACAGGAATTCTAGCCAGCTTGGCAAGGTGTTATTTCCAAAGAAATCAGTGGTTTAGAAGTATTTATTGAGCACCTATTATGCGCAAAGAACTGTGCTGGGTACTTGGGGGTGGGTACGTAATTAAAAGAATACATCCCATCCCAGCTAGCTAGATAATTACCAATTTATTGGAGAGAAAAATACATAAAGTAAAATCTCAAAACACTATAAAGGACTTCTATAAGTGAGATTTCATGAGAGTGAGAGAACTCCATTGCTATCTAACCCCAGGGTGTCAAAGAAAGCACAGCAAGGTGATGCTTCAGCTCGAGAGAAGGAAATTGACCTCTGAGATGATGAAATTGACCCATGACCAGGTGCTCTTTGGAAGCTTACAGAAAAAGACATCCTTATTTTATTTTCACTCATTTTTGGAATCTAAAAAACCAAAGTGGAGCCTTAGGAACTGCCCAATAGGAAAAAAAAGAGTTAAATAGAAATCATATAAAAAGAC
This sequence comes from Urocitellus parryii, assembly GCF_045843805.1. NCBI lineage: Eukaryota > Metazoa > Chordata > Mammalia > Rodentia > Sciuridae > Urocitellus > Urocitellus parryii. The sequence continues at coordinate 40,393,143 of NC_135541.1, read as the reverse complement.
AAACAGAGAAGGTCCTCAGAGATGCAGGTGTGGATACCTGCAATGCTGCTTATCATCTAGCAATCAATGGCTGCCATAAAAATTAACAAATTCATCTAACAAGAACAAGTAGAAATAACAGGAACACTCACCGAAAATAACAGGAAACTACACATTTTCCTAGCTATTCAAAAAAGCCTGGTGAGATGAGAGTGATTTTAAGAGACAACACAAATGGATAAGGGAATGCCAAAATGAGACTAGAGAGGAAGACGACAGCAAGGACAGAGACAAATAACCAGGTTTTCATGTCCACATCCAATAAGTTCTCAGAGGAAAGGTTGGCAGGACCTCAGAGACGTGGCCAGTGTAATTTACTGTCAAGGAAAAGTAGCCATTCCTTTAAAAATTAAGTCTTTGCCTCAGTGACTGTGAACAGAGTGGTCAGGAGATGAATGCTGGGAGGGAGCATCAATTCCCTTGTAGAGCAGAGAGAGCAGCACTTGGAAGCAATCAAGGTGAGTCCTGACAGGAGGAAGTTGATGAAGAAGTAACTGTGCTCAGAGACGGGGAGCATGGTCCAGCCCGGAGTGAGTCATCAGAGGGTCTGGAGAATCATGTTCCAGGTTGCATGATGTCTGAGCACCTGTGGACTTTTTCAGTGAGGAAGGGAAGAGGGGAGTTGGCAGCCCAGGTCTCATGCACACAGTGAGCTGTGGGTAGGCGGGAGGTGGGGGACTGGTGTTTGTTGAAAACAAATTACATGCCGGCATTCTAGTGGGTGTTTCACATAGCTTGTCTCATTGATTTCTCATCATACTCTGCAAGGTGGGTGTTATCATAAGAAAACTGGAGAGTCAGAGAGGTTAAATAACCTGTCCAAGTTCACATGGTAAGTGGCAGACCCAGAATTTGAACTCCAGTCTATCTGATTATAAAATCTATACTTGCATGAGCTTTTCGCTTCATTCCAATGAAATAGTCATATCCTTTTACGTTTTTGTAATGGATGTGTCAAGCGTGGTAAGTGGTAGACGCTCGAAGAATGGTAGCCAGTGAAAATAGAAGTAAGAATAGCGAGAGAAGGAGGAGGTAGATCTATATGTTAAGTGGGTCATGATATCTATCTCAAACCACTGTTGTGAGAAAAAGGGAGTATATGTCAAGTTCCATCACAGGGCCTGGGGCACAGCAGGAATGCAGAAACTGAATGGTGCTTCCTTGGTAGTAGAGACCTTATATCCTGTTTCTCTCTAAGTGTCTACATCTTTGAATTCCCCTAATGGGCTGTAAGCTACCTAAGTAGAAATCTGCCTAACCCATTTGCATATCTTGCAGAGCTTTGCATATAAAAGAACCCAAGTTTCAGAGTTTTTTGAATGTTAACCAGTAAATGCAGATCAGAACTAGACTGAAATGTTACATTCCTCTTTAGAGTTACTACTGTCATTAATATTGTTATTTTCGTTATTCTTGACAACTCTTTCACCCTACAGCCTGGCAGATCCCACCAAAGCTTCTCATACTTTAAATATCTACACATGCTTTTTTGTGAGTGCATGTGTGGGAAAGTGTGTGTGTATGTGAGAAAGTGATATTCATGTAGTGGACCTGGTGCTGTATATACAATATAATCATGTTATTGAGGAATTCAAACTCAGTGGTGTATAAACCTGATTTTATCCCCCACTCACAACTTGGAACATACTTATAAAATCTATTTTTTCTCATTTCTAATTATAACTTGTGCTGGATTCCTAACCTTTCACTCATTTTCTGATAGTAAATGTTCATCCTCTGTACAACCTTAATCTCATACCAGATTTTGTGTATTTTCCTCCTCTGTGCTGGCTAAGATTGTGGCCTGGGGGTCATGGTGAGAGAAAGGTGCTTTGGGGCAGGCTGGTTCTGCATTACTTCTACTGTCTTTCCAGTGCGCATGTCCTCTAACACTGGGGGCAGAGTAGGAGGGGCAAATGCCACTCTCTTACCATGTTGTTATGATAGTCCCTCCCTTTTGGCTGATTGAGCTCCTCTGTGGCTGCCCATTAGCCGTCGGTGCATCTTGTTGTAAAGTGTTTATCCAAATACCAGCCTCTGATACGGTACATACATGGGGTTGAAAAGTCCCAATGTGGTAGACTAAGCACTGCTTGACCTCTTTCACCCCACAGCCTGGCAGGCCCCACCAAAGCTTCTCATTATTAAGACCCTTTGCCTTGCAACAAATCTCTTGGTCAGCCTTCAAGGTAGCTCAAGCTTATTGGCCTTTGGTGAGCTTTGACCCACAGAAATCATTCATCCTTGCTAGATCAAGCTATGGAAGTGTGGGCTGGGCTATTGATTGAATGTTTATGTGCCCCCCAAATTCATATGTTGAAACTTTAATCCCTAATGTGATAATGTTTGGAGATTGGAAGTCATTAGGGCATGAGAGTGGAACCTTCAAGATTGGACTATTGCCCTTCTGAGAAGCATCAGGAGAGAGTTTTCTCTCTCTTTCTCTGTTGTCCACCATGTGAAAACATAGTAAGAAGACATTTATGGTCCAGGAAGAGGGTCTTCACCAGAACCCAACCATGCTGGCAACCTAATATAGGACTTCTAGATCCAGAACTTGAGGAATCACTTCTTTTATTTAAGCCACCCAGTCTGCTACTCTCTTATGGCATCCTGAGCAGACTGAGGTTGATTCAGGGCCACTCCCAATCTCTTAACTACCATCTCTCCCCCAGTTCTTCTCTCTTCTCACATGATCCAAGAAGCATTTCACCAGTCTGCTGTATAAACAGTTGTTCTCACAGTGTACCAGGTGCTCCTCCCTGACTGTCTCTGTGAGGGGTCTCTTCAGCATATCCCCTTACCTTGGCGGCAGGTGGCAGTTTAGGTGAAGGGGTCTTTGCACTGAGCTTTTGGTTCTTTCATGGTCTCAAGTTTTCATCCTTTGCCCTTTCCTCCGAGATTTTTGTTTTGATTTGAGTTTTGTTGGTTTTAAGTGAAGGAGGGAGAAGTGGTAATGGTTGTGTAGGGAAAAGGGGAAGACAAGACCAGCTTTCTGATATTATTAAATGCTGAGAGGGTTGCTGGCCTCAATTGTTCATGTTAGTTCTTAGATATGGTTTCTTTTGTCTCAGCATTGGATCCTAGTTGCCAATTCTGAGGCAAAATAGAGTCCCAATCAACCTCTGGTTTCTGCACATTTACTACATACTCATGTATGTCCTGGGTGGTAAAATTTATTCATCCTTCACAGTTAGGAAAATCAGGCTCAGAGAAGGCAAAATAAGTTAATCTCAAATTACATCAAGTGGCATTGTGGCTTTCAGCTTACCTGGCACCAAATACACCATAGCAAAGACATATTCTTTTTTTTTTGTGGGGTGGGGATGTTACCAGGAACTGAACTCAGGGGCACTTGACCACTGAGCTACATCTCCAGCCCTATTTTGTACTTTACTTAGAGACAGTGTCTCACTGGGTTGCTTAGCACCTGTTTTTGCTGAGGCTGGCTTTGAACTTGCAATCCTCCTGCCTCAGCCTCCCAAGCTGCTGGGATTACAGGCATACACCACCATGCCCAGCGAGACATATTCTCTTAAGCTGGGGTGGGAAATAAGGAGGAATGACAATAGGGTGGGGGATATATAGGCCCTTTCCTGTGTAATTCAGAAAAAAATAGAAATAGGAGGGAATCAGGGGCAGAGCCAGAGAAACTGGTTCACCAGTGACTGTGCCACCAGTGTGGCTCGTAAATGACAGCAATGAGGCCATGGCACTCCCTTATGCTATAGCTGCAGGGGAAGGCCTTCAGGAAGGGACCCAGAGCCTCTGGTGCTGTGTCCTGTAAGATTCCCTTTCACCAGGATTTGATAGGGCAAGCTCTTTACCTCCCAGGCTAGTAGGCCTAAGACCTCAGGGGCCCACAGAAGCTCTGGGGAGCTACATTCTTGTGGCAATCATTAGCTGAAGGGACTGATGTGTTTAGAAGGGGCCAAGGCCCACAGCAGGACACTTCACTCCAGGTCTAGGTATGCAGCGCAGAGTCTCTCCCTCCATCATGGTCAAGACAGTGGTGCTCAAAGTAGGACACCAACCAGTAACCTCCACATCACCTGGGATCTGTTAGAAATGCCAACTTTTACTTCCCCTGACTCCCCAGACCTCAGAAAAAATCAGAAACTTGGTTGGGAGGGTGAAGCCTAGCAATTCATTTTTAGCAACACATTAGTTAAGTCAGGTTTACTTGAGTACAATTTACAAACAGAAAAGAAATTCACTCTTATTAAAGTTTGCCATGTGATAATTAATTGGCAGTTATGTAATGATTAGCACCAAGATCCGTATATAGATTATTTTCATCACCCCCAAAAGTTAGTTCCCTCCTGCTCTTCTGTGGCCAATACTCTGCCCCTACCCTCCAGTCCCTGGCAACTACTGATTTTATTTCTGTCCCTAGAGCTGAGCCTTCTGTAAAGTGTCATGCAAATGGAATCATACAGCGTGTCGCCTTTTGTACCTGCCTTCTTCCACTTAGCAGAGCGCTTTTGAGGTTGTCCATGTTGTTTCAAGCCTGAGTGACCCTCCATTTTTACTGCTGAGTGTATCACATTGTATGTGTGCATCCCAAACATCTTACCTGTGCAGCAGCTGATAGATGCTTGTGGACATATGTTTTCATTTCCCCTGGCTAAACATCTAGGAGGAGAATTACTGGATCATCAGGTAAGCATGTGTTTATCTTTATAAGAAACTGCTGAACTGTTTTCCAAAGTGACTAACATTTGCTTCTCATCAATAATCCAAGAGAGTTCCACGTGCTCCCTGTTCTCTCCATCATTTGGTATTATCAATTTTTGTTGTTCCTGTTGTTGTTTTAATTTAGTCATTCTAATGGATGTCATGATTCATTTTTATTTTTGTTACAATAAATGATTCAAAACATCTTTTCATGACTTTACTTACCAGTTAGATATCTTCTTTGATTAAGTATCCATTTAAATCCTTTTCCATTTAAAAAAAATTGTTTTCTTATTGACTGTTAAAAGGTGTTTCTGTATTCTGGATAGAAGTTCTTTAACAATATGTATTTGCAAGTTTCCTTCCCCAGTCTCTGTTTTGTCTTTTCATTTTCTTAACAGTTTCTTTTGAAGAGCTAATTTTTAAAAAAATTTGGATAAAGTTCAGCTTATTCTCTTTTCTTTTATGATTCATGTTTTTTGTGTCCTATGTAAGTATTTTTTTGTCAATTTTTTTGACATATGTTTTAAAAAAGATTTTATCCTGTTTTCTTTTCCATAGCTTTATAATTTCATACTTTAAGTTTAGGTCTTAGATTCATTTTGAATTTTTTTATTATATGATGTAAGATTATCATTGTTTATTCTTTCATATGGGCATTCATTGGTCCAGAACCATTGAAAAGACTACCCTTTCTCCATTAAATTGACATTGTACCTTGGCGGAAAAAAATCGACTGTATATGTGCAGATATATTTTGAACACTATTCTTTTTCACTGATGTACATGTTGGTTAATATGGCAATACTACACTGTCTTGATTACAGTAGTTTTATGGTAAATCTTGAAATCAGGTACCCTAAGTCCCCAACTTTGTACTTTTTAAGAATTTTATTGGCCATGTTAGGTCTTCAAATTTTCCTATAAATCTTATAACCGATCTGTCAATTTAAAAAAAAATTACTTTTAGGATTTTGATTAGGATTGCATAGAAAATATAAATCAATTTGGGCATCATTGATAATGCTAATAATATTGAGGTTTCCAATTCACTAATATAGTTTATCTTTCCATTTATTTAACTCTTCTCTAAATTCTTTCATTATGTCTTCACTAGTAGCAGCATTTAAATTTGCATTGTTTTGTTAGATTTATCCACAAATATTTTATTTTTAACACTATTATGGGGAATGAACTTACTGAAGATAGCAGTGATGGTATTTCATATACAACATATTCTGGAGAACCCAGCCACGGTACTGAGTGAGGGCTTTGCTGTCAGACAGAGCTCCCTCTCGACTCCAGTACCACTGGTGTGCTTGGTGGCACAGCATAGTTTTGAAGACCCTAGATTCTAGAGTCAAAGTACCTAGATCTGAAGCCTCATCCTGGCTCTCACGAGCTTTATAACCCTGGGATCTTCAAGGTTCAGTTTCTTTATCTGTTCATTGGGCATAATAACAATACCTACCTCTAGGGTCATTTCAAGGATTTGGTGAACTGAATCAAGCAATGTTGAGCACAGGAAAAAAACATGCATGCCAGCCTTTATTATTTCTTATTAGCTGTGTGACCGTGGGCAGACTAATTTCAAAGCAACTTCATCTTCACATTTATAAGTTAGTAATAATAAGAGTATCAATAGAATTATGTTGAGGATTAAATTAAAATAAAACAGTTAACACAGTCCTGGCACACATAAGCCCTTATTAATGTTTGCTTCTAATTTATCTATGTTGGCATGTTGTTTGACATATGTTGACATTAAGCGAATCCATATTAAAAAATAAAATACCTGCTAAACAAAGAATAATAACCTTGCAGAAAAGCTTGTAGAAAAAATTCAAAAGTTACAAGAGTGGCTACTCCAATATTTAGATGGTGTACAGTCTGACTTAGTAAAACCTGGCCCTTTTCAAGTGTTCTTGCTAAATGATTTTCTTTGGTCATCACGTCACCCTACATTGTTTCTAAACCTCATTGCATAGTGTGGTGTTCAAGCTTCAATCTAAAATCAATCTACTTATTGTAATGACTTCTAGTTACCTATATCCAATTACCATTGTCATTAAGAAGGCAGTACCCACCGATATTGAGTAGCCATGTGACATTAGGCATTCAATGTAGCTTCAACACATGACCTTCTTACCTAGAAAAAAATTTAAAAGTACCTAAGATAGTGCTTTTAACTCTTGTTTACAGAAAAACAGAAAAGCATACAAAAAAACATTGCCAACTTACAAATGTTGGATGAAAGAAACATAAAAGATTCTAGAAGATATGAATACTGATTGGGTCCTTTGGGTTATGGCATAGTATTTGCCACAGATGGTAACATAATCTCTAAGGAAATTAGCTGACATGATTCCATTTATTTGAGTGTGTTCATGCAGATCTGTACCACAGATAGTACAAAAAAATCAGTTTGGCAACATATAACAGGAAACAGTGAATCAAGACGTAAGCCCCACATTTTTTATTTTATTTTAATTTTTTTGGTACCAGGGATTGAACTGAGGGCGCTTAACCACTGAGCCACATCCCCAGCATTTTTTTGTATTTTATTTAGAGGCAGGATCTCACCAAGTTGCTTAGGGCTTCGCTAAGTTGCTGAGGCTAGCTTTGAAGTTGTGATCCTCAAGTTATGCTGTGTGCTGTATTATAACACTGTGAGTCTTTGACTGAGTCATCTGCCCTCTTTTGTCATGGTCTTTATCTGTATAATATTGAGCCAGAATAATGGGTTGACTGGAACTTGATCCAGATTTTATTCTCTGGTTTTAGAATCCATTTTTTTTTTCCTTCAAACTTATCGCATTTTAGCTGAAAGTAAAGAAGCCTACCTGGAAAAGGTTAAGAAGTATCAAAAGCGTTATTTGTGTAGGAGTTGGATTAATAACCTTAAATTGGTAAAATTCTGCATTAAAGGAGATATGAATCAAATTAACATAGCAGACCTTTTTAAAAAAATTTTATTTGTTTTCATTAGTTATACATGACAGTAGAATGCATTTATGCACTTTGATATATCATACATAGATGGGATATAATTTCTCATTTTTCTGAGTGTACATGTTGCAGAATCATATTGGTCATGCAGTCATATATATACATACAGTAATAATGTCTGTTTCATTCTACCATCTTTTCTACCCCCACATCCCCTCTTCTCCCCTCCCATCACTTCCCTCTACCTAATCTAAGGTAATGCTATTTTTCCCTAGTGTCCCCAACCTTATTGTGAATCAGCATCCGCATATCCGCATATTATAGAAAACATTCAGCCTTTGGTTTTGTGGGATTGGCTTATGTCTGCTTAGCATAATATTCTCTAATCTCAATCATTTACTGGCAAATTCCATAATTTTACTCTTCTTTAAAGCTGAGTAATACTCCATTGAAAATATATATCACATTTTCTTTATTCATTCATCTATTAAGGGACACCTAGGTTGGTTCCATAGTCTAGCTATTGTGAATTGAGGTGCTATAAACATTAATGTTGCTGTATCACTGTAGTATGCTAATCTTAAGTCCTTTAAGTAAAATCAAGAATTAATAAATGGGATAGATTCAAATTAAAAAGCTTTTTCTCAGCAAAGGAAATAATTAATAAAGTGAGGGGAGAGCCTACAGATTGGGAGAAAAATCTTTACCACATCCACCTCTGATAAAGCATTAATCTCTAGGATATATAAAGAACTCAAAAATCTTAACACCAAAAAAATAAATAACCCAATCAATAAATGGGCTAAGGAAGTTAACAGATACTTTACAGAAGAAGAAATACAATTCATTAACAAATATATGAAAAAGTGTTCAACATCTCTTGCAATTAGAGAAATGCAAATCAAAACTATTCTAAGATATTATCTCACTCTTGTCAAAGTAGCAATCATCAAGAATACAGGCAACAATAAATGTTGGCAAGGATGTGGTGAAACAGGTACACTCATACACTGCTGGTGGGACTCCAAGTTGGTGCAACCCACTATGGAAAGTAGTATGGAGATTCCTCAGAAAATTGGAAATGGAACCACCATTTGACCCAGTTATCCCATTCCTTGATTTATACCCAAAGGGCTTAAAATCTACATTGCTGACTTTTTTTTTTTAATCTGTAAAATAGGTTTAATTATAATTGCTTTATAGTGTGTAGAATGAGTAATGTTTTCTAACCTTCTAGAATGTTGAAATATATTGAAAATTAATCATTCACCCCTCTGAACCTACCGTCTACCTAAATGATCAAAGATTCTATGTTGTGATATCATCCAAAGCAAAATGTGCCTTAAACATATTTATATCATATATTGGCCCTTGAAGGATAAGGACACAAATTAGTTTTCTGCCTTTAAGAGACCAAATTATCTATAATTTTTAATATATACAATTTGCCAAATTTAATCAGCACCAAATCACCCATTGCACTTTTGCTTTTTCTTTCTTGTTTTAACCAAATGTGAAGATCCAGCATGGTAACCATTCCATATTAGGAACTGTTAAAAAGCTTTGGGGTGGGCTGGGGATGTGGCTCAAGTGGTAGCATACTCGCCTGGCATACATGTGGCCCGGGTTCGACCCTCAGCACCACATACAAACAAAGATGTTGTGTCCGCCGAAAACTAAAATTAAAAAAATAATAATAAAATATTTAAAAATCTCTCTCTCTCTCTCTCTTTCTCTTTCTTTTTCTCTTAAAAAAAAAGCTTTGGGGGAGGCTGGGATAGTAGCTCAGTAGTAGAGCATTGCCTCACCTGTGGATCCTTGGTCTTCATTCCCAGTCCTGCCCCATTCCCCACCAAAAAACTTAATCTATTTATCTTTGGAGTACTCTTGACCTGTGTTTAAATTTCATCTCTGCTATTTACTCAACTGTATGATTTAGGCAAATCACTCATTTTCTGTATGCCTCAGTCTCTCCACCTGTAAAATGGAAATGACCACACATGACATATCAAAGTGCACAAATGAATTCTACTTTCATGTAGGTTTTTTGTAAAATTCAAGAGATCAAGTAGTGGAACTCCAGGAATAAAATGGATGTCTCCAAATAATAGCTCTTGTTCCGTTTGCCTCATACCCCATTGTTAATTGAAGGTTGATCTCTACAATATCCAGTTCCATTGCTATGATATTAGATACTACAAGTAACTTAAAGTAGCCTAAATAAAGACCTTATTTTAATTCTAGTAATGGGGAAATGGTTATAGGTGTATAATAGGAAATTATTCAGCCATAACAATAATTCAATGCTATGCGGCACTACTATAAGGAAATTGAAAAAATAATTAGGCAGAAAAGTGTATCGACAGTATGATTCCAAATGTATAGAATAGCATAGAATAAAGTATTGGAAAAAACAATGAGAAAATCTTAAAGTGGGTGGTAGTGGTAATTTGGAATTTTTGTTTTGTTTTGTTTTTGCAGTGTAAACCAATTTCTGTATCTTTCAAAATACAAGTATTTTTCCTTTTTCTATTTTCCACTCTTAAAAATTATCTGGTTTTTTTAAACACAATGAACATATATTAGACCTACTACAAAACAGAAAACTACATCTATTTCAATGTATAGTAGAAAGAAATCTGTATATATCAATTGTGAAAGACGTTTTGAGCATCGTGAACATTCATACTAGCCCCTCTGACAGAGCCATCCTAGTTAGCAACTATTTTACTTTGACCAATATTTATCAAATGCTCTCATAATCTATTTCAATTATTTTTCTTATTTTTCTACTTTTGCCTTCTCCTTGGCCTGACTTCATATTTAATTTAAATGCCTATGCTATCTATAGTTAAGAACCACACACCAGATCAACATGTTAAAAATGTATGAGGAATATAACTGGCCAATTTCTGGCACAATGTGTGTAGACATATATACTTTAAATTTGAGAGATGGAAATCTAAATGTTCCGAGTCCTGATGACTCCAGTTTGGATTCCTATGATGGAATACTTGATCTGGAGGCATGGGCTCCAACTGTGACCTCCAGAGGATAATCTAGGTGTGCCCCACCTCTCAGGTTTAAAATTCTTTTAATTCGGTGTGACTTTATTTTTTAACTTATTTCAGAGTTTGTTGTTGGTAAGTGAGGCAGGGAGATTAGGCTATCAGCAAGGAATAGAATAGAGCTTGGGTGGCTTCAGGCCTCTGCTTGTAGGGAATGGCCAGTCTCATCTGCATACATGTGCTGAGAGGAAGGGTGTGGCCAGAAACTGTCTGAAGATAGAAAGTTCTCTTACTTAGCATCCGTTTTCAACCCACTGAAGATTTTCCTTTCCTCTGCTCAGTAATGGTAAGATTCTGTGGCTACTTGGCATGTTTCTAACTTCCCAAGAAGATTTTGAGATGCAGGTACTCAGAGAATATCTTATCTATTGCCACAACATAAGGCACATAGCATTTACTCCATAAATATTACCAACAAACTTTTAATATTTAGCATTATTAAGACTTTTCATCAAGGATATGGAATCATTTTTCAAAAAACCAGAAATTTGATTTTGTCATTCTCTCTGCTTTGCTTTCAAAATAAAAACAAAAGTATCTGCAATGGCTCTTTCCAGTCATTTAACTTTGGCCTCCAAGACTCATGTCACTGATACTGCTGGTTGTCGGTATCTGTTTCTTCACATGTTAAAGTTTGAACATTAGAGAAGCATGCCAAGGCAAGCATATAAATCTAAAGCAAGGTTTATTTAAAAAGGGGTAATGCAGATTTCTCCCAGGAGGGAGAAGGGGGCCATAGTTGATATCCTGAAGTGAGAGCTTTCTGCCTCTTTTACACCTCCTAGATATTCTTTGTTCTCCTGCTCTCTTTTCTCCTTATCTCTCTCCTTCCTAGTACAAGACTAGGCCCAGAAGATGGCCCAGGTGGGATGGCCAAAAGGTGAGAAGCAGGTGGGCTGGAGGGTCCAAGGTGGAGTGATTCAGGCAGGAAATGGGGCCATGGTGCATTATTTCTGTTGTTACATCCTCAAAGAGGACTTTTCTAATAACCTTATATAAATGTGGTCTCCTTAGTCACTTTCCATCACATCATTATTTTATTTCCCTCCTAGAATTTTTCATTATCTGCAATATTACCTTCATTTGTTCCTCCGTTTATTTTCATCAGAAGCTAAACTTAAGGGAGATGGGCACTTTCTTGGCCTTATTATTGGATTCTTCATTCCCTGGAGAATATTTGTGAAAAAAAAAAAGAAAGGGACAGAGGGAGGACAGAAAAGAAATAAGGAAAGAAAACAGGGAGGAAGGAATTTTAGATCAGACAATCTTTACAACTATCCTGTGTGGTAGGATCCTTAATCCCAATTTTCCAGATGAGAAGATTGAGGTAAGGAGAAGTTACTTCATTTTTGTATAAATCCTAGCTAGTAAAAGAACCATGATTCTAAGTAGGATCTTCTTGAATTCAAGAACAGCTTTTTCTTTTATCTTAAAGGATATTTAGAGTGACATGGCAATTATCAAGAATATAAACAACAATAAATGTTGGCTAAGATGTTGGGGAAAATGTCGACTCAAACATTGCTGATGGGAATGCAAATTGGTACAACCATTATGGAAAGCTGTATGGAGATTCCTTAGAAAACTTGGAATGGAACTACCATTTGACCCCGCTAGCCCATTTCTCCACTTACACCCAAAGAACTTAAAATCAGCACAGGACAGTGAAGCAGCCATATCAATGTTTATAGCAGCTCAATTCACAATAGCTAAACTATGTAACCAACTTAGGTACCCTTCCACAGATGAATGGAAAATGAAAACCTGGTACATACACACAATGCAATAATACTCAGCCACAAAAATGAATGAAATTATGGCATTTGTCAATAAATAGATGGAACAGGAGAATATCATGCTAAGTGAAATAAGCCAATCCCCCAAAGCCAAAAGCCAAATGTTTTCTCTGATATGTGGATGGTAATTCACAATGCAGGGGTGGGGGCACTAGGGAAGAATAGAGTTACTTTAGATTAGGTAGAGGGGAGTAAAGGGAAGAGAGGAGGTATGGGGTATGAAGGATAGTAGAATGATTCTGACATTATTACCCTATAGTAGTGTGATTCTATATCATGTACAATCAGAAGAAAGAAAAATTACAATCTATTGCATATAATGTATCAAAGTGCATTCTATTGACATGTATAATTAATTAAAACAAATACAAAATTTTTAAAAAGATATTTGGAACTTCCACTCAACTGTGTTAGAGTAACTAGTACTAGATTTACCCTTGCACTGTAAACAACAAGAAAACTGGACAAACTACATGAAGCAGCTGAATGTTGACATTGGACAGTAAGCAGACTGTAAATGTGATTCCTGAGAAGCTGGGAACATATGAAGTAAATACTATACTTGCTCTTGCTTTCTGCTTTAGAAGCAGTTTCTGGATTGCAGCAGAAGGAGAATTAAACAGACCATGGCAAACTCTAGACCTGAGGAGATGATCATCAGTCTTCCATGAAACTGAGGTGTCTGGAAGTAGCAGGATATGATCCCAGAGGAGATGGAGGCTAATGAACAGAGAGCAAGCCCCAAGTATATGCATAGAGCCCCAGGAATACTGTTGTTGAATGCTAACCCATGAACTCACAGGGCAAACCCTGCTTAGCTGAGCAAAGGACATAGGGAATTCTAAGCTCCACAGAATTCGCAACAGAGTTTGAATTCTGAGCAAAAGAGGAGGCAGATTTCAGTGAATTAGATACTCAAGAAGGGGCATGCTTCAGTGATTGGGTTAAACTAACCCCAAAGTAAAGACCACTCTAGACTGCCATAACAGAGCTTAAAAACAAGGCTTGAAGTGATCAAGCTGATCCATGAGCAGCTTCCAAAATAAACTTTAACACTGTTTAAAAGAACACAACAAAATCCAGGAAATCAATAACTAAACATTTATTACACTGGCCAGCATCCAAAACAAATTACAACACATGTGAACATATACTCTGGTTTCTCTTCAGATTGTATAAATCTTTTGCCTTTTACAAAATGTAAACAAGCAGAAAATGTGATCTATAATTAGAAAAAAGAATCAGTCAGTAAATAGTTACAGACCAAGAAAAGACAGAAATGATGGAAATAGTAAACAGGAGTTGAGCCATTATAAATATAGTCATGGACTTAAAGGAACCTTGATCACTAAGAGAAGAAAAAATTAACTATGCAAATAAAAGTATCAAGAGGAACCATAGAGTTGAAAAGTATAATATCTGAAATATGTAATTCACTGGAAAATGCTTAACAGCAGATTAAACATTGCAAAAGGAAAGATGAGGGATTTTGAAGACACAGCAATAAAAATAACCGAAAGTAAAGCACAAGAGGAAAAAAAAGAGCTAAGAATACTGTCAGAGACAGTGGGGCAATATTCAGTGACTTTATATGTAGTTAGGATCTCAAAAGGAGAGAGAGCAGAAAAATTGTTTTAAGAAACACAATCAAATCTCCCAGAAGAAAACAATAAGCAAATATTCATAAATTTTTGGTAGACAAATATTTCTCAAGAAATAGATCATAAAACCTAAAAGGGAAAAATAGATAAATTTCATTCCACTAAAATTAAAATAGTTTGTTCTTAAAAACAACAATCATCCTAGGTTCTACCCCAGCAATTTCACTCCTGTTTACCTGATAGAAATAAAAACATATGTCCATGAAAGGGTTTGCATATGAATGCTCAGAGTAGCTTTATTCACAATAACAAAACCTGGAAATAAATAAAATATTCATTAACAGGTGTCCAGTTTATTTTATTTATTTATTTATTTTGCTACCCTCACAGGATACTGGATGATTTATCCATTACTGGATAATTCATAATGAACAGACATTTATTTCAGACAGTTCTGAAGTCTGGGAATTCCAAGGTCAAAGTGGCAGCATCGGATGAGGGTCTTTCTTGCTAAGTGATCCCATGTTGGAAGGGCAGGAGTAGGAGGCAGAGAGAAAGGGTGAGAGGCGAAGACAGGGATAGAGAATGATTGTCCCTACAGTACGCAGAGCTGCACTTGTCCCCATAGGAATGGCATTGATCCACTCATGAAGACTCACCCCTCATAACCTCCTTGACCTCATCACCTCTTAAAAGTTCCACCTTAACACAATTGTGTTGGGGAGTAAGTTTCCAACAGATGCTTTTTTGGAGGACACCATGAAACCATAGCAACACGTGAATGTGCAAACAAATTGTGGTGAATCCCTACGAAGGAATGGCTGTCATGAAAAGGAATAAAATATCAATATATGTAGTGATTTGGATGAATCTCAAAATTAGTATGGTGGCTGCAAGAAGTCAAAGTTCAAACATTACTTACAGTATGTACCTAGATTACATTTATATGACTCTTTGGAAGAGAGTAAACTAATCTGTAACAACAAAAATCAGATCATTTGATGCCGGGGTCTCTGGGTTGGAATGGGAAGATTCACTGGAAAACATCTTAAAGCACTGGAAGACACTATAAAGCATCATGGGGAATGATGAAGATGTTCTCTATTTTGATTGTGGTTATACAGGTGTATGCATTTGATAAAACATAATGATGAATACACTTAAAATGAGTTCACTTTAGATCATGTAAATTGTGTATCCATAAAGCTGATGTTAAGAATGCAGCCATCTATTATTGGCATGGAAATTTTCTAGGAAAACAATTCTTCTCTAACTCATGCTTCAGTCAGCCAGTTATGAGAACAAAATAGAACAACACCCACTAACATTTCATCCCCACCCTACTGAAAATAGCCAATCAGAATATTTTCCTGTTAGGAAATTTTAGGACCTATGACATAGTGTTAATATTTATATTTATATTTATTCAGTGGTTGCTAATTATTCTATTTTGCAGATGTGAGCCAATTACGCCATTTTCTGAATTTTGCTGGTCTTGTAGCTTTTATAAATCACAGGCTCCTAATATAAACTTGATTGTGGTAAAGTAGAACTTGCTGGTAGGCTTCAGTTCTAATCAGCTTGGGGTTTAAATTCTGGCTCTGCCACTTACCAGCTGGGTTTTGCCATCATAAAATAAGCATATGACCACCTTCATAGGTTGTGAGGATTCAGTGAGATGATGAAAGAGTTCTGCTGTGTGTGTACTAGACAGTCAAAGGAGGGCGCCTCCTGCTGTACCCCCTGTGTCTCCAGCTCCCTTACTGCCCTCTCCTATCCTGTCCTTCTCCCATCCTGAATTTTTATTTATCTCCTCTACTATAGTAATGTGGTACAAATGTCAATAGTTTTTATTTTCTCAGTTTAAAAAGGTGTTTCCATTTCTCAGTGAATTCCACCATTCCAACTAAAACTATTTTATTTATTTATTTTGGTACTGGGGATTGAACCCAGGGGCACATAACCACATCCCCACATCCCCAGCCCTTTTTGTTTTTATTTTTAAATTTTGAGTCAGGGTCTCACTAAGTCGCTTAGGGCCTTACTAAGTTGCTGAGGCTGACTTTGAACTTGTGGTCCTCCTGCCTCAGCTTCCTGAGCAACTTGGATTACAGGGATGTACCATCACACCTGGTCCATTAAAACAATTCTTTCAACTTATATTAGATGTAACAGTTGCTGGACTTATTTTGGGGTTATCCTTAATAAACTGGAGTGTAATATTATCTATATTTGAATGGTCTTTTACCTTTATACAGTCTTTTATTTATTATCTCATTTAATCATTAATTATCTCAACAATCTTATAAGGTCAATGAGAGGATTATCATGCCTACTGCACACGTTAGTAAACCAAGGTTTCCCTCGGTTATGGATGGTGAAAGGAGACCCTCATCATTATACAAAATACATGTATGAAGATGTGAATTTGGTGTCAACATACCTTATATATAATCAGAGATATGATAAATTATGGTATAATGGTGTATTAAGAATTGTAATGCAAAAATAAATAAATAAACAAATAAATAAATAAATATTTTTTTAAAAAAGGCATTTAGGTCAGAACTGGAATTTGAACCTGGTTTTCCTGATCTTGATTCAGTGCATTTTCCGTGGTTTATGTATTTAGCTGAATTTATTGAGAGCTGATGGTATGCTGGGCATGCATAGTGCAGTGCTGCCCTTGGGAAGCTCATCATCCATGGGGGAGCTGGGTTTGCAACTGTAGGAAAAATGACAGTTGTACATATAAAGGACACAGGGACCACACAGAACATGAGGTGTGAGGGTGGGGTGGAGAGTTGCCCAGAGGAGCAAAGGGTCACCCTGGGACATAGGAGGAACTCTAAGGTACCATGAGGCTGTGATTGTTCCATTTGAACAAGAAGAGAAAGGCCTTCCAGAGGTTCAGTAGACTGAGGCAGGAGGATCGCAAGTTCAAAGCCAGTCTCAGCAAAAGCAAGGCACTAAGCAAGTCAGTGAGACCCTATCTCTAAATAAAATACGAAATACGGCTGGGGATGTGGTTCTGTAGTTGAGTGCCCAAGTTTGAGCCCTGGTACCTAAATAATTAAATAAATGTGTGAGAGAGAGAGAGAGAGAGAGAGAGAGAGAGAGAGACAGACAGACACCTTCCTAAAATAGCCCAAAGAAAGAACCCTCAAGAATTAATATTTTTTCCTTATTTTTTTTCAAAGCTGAGTTATTCTTCACTTTGACAAAATAAACAAAACAGTACACAGAAATGAGGTCACAGCTTAGCAGTCACCAGCAGAGTCTGTTTTCCATAGCTACTTTATGGGCCTGTCCCTCCTGCCCGGGGCCCTGCTCAGACTAGAGCAGCCTGCACAGGGTGGGAGTGGATGGGGTGTGTGCTGATCCCATCCATCAGTGAAGAATCAAATCTACTTGGAATATTGTGAAGCTTCCTGCCTGTTTGATTAGTTTTTCCAGGTGGGGTGTGTAATTATTAAAGCCGATATTAAGAGAGAGCTTCCTTTCTTCACGGTCCTAGGCCAGCTCCTGGTGTAATGTTGATCTTTATAAGAGACAGAAAAGGTCAGGATTATTTCAGGTATCTGGTGGAAAGACTTCTGGTGTTTGGCCTTTGGGGTAGACAGAGGCAGAGGAAAAGGGGAGAATCTTAGGGTCTCTTTTGATTGTTCCATAGACTTTTGACTCTTTTGTCTCCATTTCCCTATCCATTAAAAATAAAAAAGTATTGATAAAGTTCTTTCCTTGATCCATTTTCTTTTTATTAAGGAATAATATCTGTACAGTGTGTAATGATCAAATCAGGGTAATAAGCATTTCCATCTCTTCAAACATCAGTCATTTCATGTGTTGGGATTTCATTTTCTCCTACTTATTTTTAAATATAGATTGTTTTAACCAGTAGTTCCCCTACTGTGCTGAAGAAGACCCAGAAGTGCTTTCTTCACTCGTGTTTGCTGTCCCCCTATTGGATTTCTTTCCATCCTTCCTCTCCACTGCCAATCCCAGTCTCTAGTGACCACTATTCCATTCTGTTCATCTTCAAAATTGACTTATTAGTCTACTCACATAAGTGAGAACCCATGGTAATTATCTTCCTGTGTCTGGCTTATTTCATTTGACCTCCATTTCCATCCACATTGTTGCAAATGGCAGGATTTGGTTCTTTTTTATGGCCAAATAATATTCCATTATATATGCCAGGTTTCTTTAATCATTCATCCACGGTGGGCATCTGGGTTGATTCCATATTTTAGCTATTGAGAATAGTTCTGCAATGAACATGGCAGTGCAAGGATCTTTTTTAGTGTAATGATTTCTTCTCCTTTGGAATGTATACTCTATAGTAAAAATGCTATATCATATGGTAGTTCTATTTTCAGTTTTTTGAGGAAACTCCTTATTGCTTCCAATAATGGCTGTAGTACATTCCTTCCATCAGTGTATAAGAGTTCCCCTTTCTCTGCATTCTCTTTGCTTTTGGGGGGCGGGGGGTGGGGGAATTAACTCAGGGCATTTGAACACTGAGCCACATCCCCAGTCCTAAGCAATTCTCACTGAGTTGCTTAGTGCCTTGCCTTTGCTGAGACTGCCTTTGAACTCGAGATCCTTCTGTCTCAGCCTCCTGAGCCACTGAGATTATAGGCGTGTGCCACCATGCCGGGCCCTGCACCAGGGCACCTGGGCCTTTTTGTGTTTTTTTGATGACAGTCATTCTAGCTGGGGGGGGCAAATGGCTTCTGATTGTGATTTTAATTTACATTTCCCTGATGATTGGTGAAAGTGAGCCTTATTTCCTGTACTTTGTATGTCTTCTTTTGAGAAGTGTCTGTTTAGTTCTTCAACCCATTATTAAAGTAGATTTTTATTTTGATGTTCAACTTTTTGAGTTCCTTCCGTATTCTGGATACCATCCACTTGTTGGAGGAATAGTGGGCAAATATTTTCTCCCATTTTGTAGGTTGTCTCTTAGGGTCTCTGCTGATTGTATCCATTGCTGGGCAGAATCTTCTCAATATTGTCTTGATAGCACACAGGACATGGACCAACCATTGGCAGGCCCTCTGCTAGGTGTATAGGATATAAGGATACAACGGTGAGGAAGATACAGGAGAGTTACAGTTCCCCGTAGGAGCTTGTGCTGGAAACGTGGCTGTCAGAATTAGGTCTTTGGTGGGCAACAAGCAAGAAGATGGCAGGGAACCATGAGAAAGTACGAGAGAGGGAACCTAGTCGCTGGTATGGCCAATAAGCAACTTGAGAGAAGAGAAATATCTGAAGAAGAGCTTTTAAACTGTATCAGAGAGAGCCTTGTAAGCCCTCTCTTCCAAGACCCTATAAAATATTAGTTAAGTTCTATATTGCTCATTAATATTTGTTGGAGAGAATTATCTCAGCTGAGCCCTGCTTCAGGGGTTGTATAGAACCCAAGAAACTGAACACAGGAAGAAAGTCACACACACACTCACACAATGTATGTGAATAGATTTGCCTTTTGGGGTAGTGGTTCCAGGACCACCTCACAGTACCAAAGTCTGTGGATGCCCAGGATCTTTATATAAATGGCATAGCACTTGCATATGACCTACACACATCATACTTTATACTTTATTTATATTTAAATTTTTTTAGTTGTAGATGGACACAATACCTTTATTTTATTTGTTTATTTTTATGTGGTGCTGAGGATCGAACCCAGTGCCGCACACATGCTAGGCAAGTGTTCTACCACTGAGCCACAACCCCAGCTTCCCTTATACTTTAAATCACCTCTAAATACTTATCGTAACTTATACAATGTAAATGCTCTATAAATAGTCATTATACTACATTGTGTAGTCTAACAATGATACCCTGATAACAAGGAAAAAGTCTGCACATGTTCAGTACAGTTGAAATTTTAAAAACATATATATTTTCAATCCACAGTTGGTTGAATCCATGGATGCAAACCCCAGAGATACAGAGTGCCAACTGTGTATGGTCTTAATAGGTACATCCCCTTTAAAAAAAAATAAACAAAGAAGAAGAAGAAAGGAAGGAAGGAAAGAAGGCAAGCTTCTAGGGGAACAAAACAAAACAAGAGTATTTTGGAAAAATTCATCTTTAGTGTAATAACACAAGGTAAAACATAGGTACTTAGGATTGAATTGGCCCTTTTCTGATACAACACATCTTCTTTGATCTTTATGGCCACTTTAAGAGGCAAGTACTAACATTATCATCAGTTAATAGAAGAGGAATCAAAGACAGAAGAAGTAAGATGCCTTGCCCTAGGACACACAGTGACTGAGAAATAGAGCTGAGACTCGAACCCAGGGAACCTTGCGTCTGACACCTTGATTCTTAACCACTCTGCCCTATGATATAAAATAGGATATAATTTCATCTTTAATATTTTTGTGAGAAATTGAATCTGTCAGTGAGCCTCAGGTATTGATTTCAGAGCAGTCAAATGTGTCCTGTGTAAGCGGTCTTCTCCCAGAAGTGGCATTAAGCGTATTGTTCCCTGTATTTGATTGTAGATCCTGGACAAGATTTGCTAATTTGGTTCTTTTGTTCAATAACTATTGAGCAAGCCACTGTATGCCAGACATCATTTGAGGTGTTAGAGAGAGAGAGAGAGAGTAGTGAACAAAATAGGCAGTGATCCAGTTATTATGGAGTTTACATTCTAGTAGGGAGGACAATAAATGAGCGAATTCATGGCTTGTCCAATTATGATAGCTGCTGTAGAGATAAGAGACACGGAGTCCATGCAAGGAGGGAAGGCAGCTGCTCTGTTATGTGGGGTAGAACAGGGAAGCCTTATTGACCAGATAACATTTGAGCTGTGTAACATGATAAAAAATATAGATATAGTCTTTGTCGCTGAGATCCAAAAACCCTTGGAATTTCCTGAGTGATAGGTTGAGAGGAGCCTTTTGTTATTCATGACACATTCTTTTCAACCAGAGTTGGGATTATGCTAAGGAGATGACTCTTGGTGGGCCCTTAGATAGCTTGGGACAGGGTCTGATTGCCAGAGGAACCAATCATGTGACCAGAAGTTTGGAACCTCCAGGACACCCTCCCATCTCAGTGGAGACAAAAGGGGCTAGGGATTGAGTCAGTCACCAAAGACCAAGGTTTCAGCACTTGTGCCTACCTAATGAATCCTCCATAAAAATTCCCGGATGGCAGAGTTCAGAGAGCTTCTGGGTTAGGGCTCACATTGAGGAGCTAAGAGGGTGATGCACTTGGTGGGGTGTGCTCCTACTCCGTGCCCTATGCATCTCTTCTCTTTGACATTTCCAAAGTTGCATCTTTTTTTTTTTTAATTTATTTTTATTTTTTATTTGTTTTAATTAGTTACACATGACAGTACAATGACCTTGACATATCATACATTTGAATCAGATGGGATATAATATCTCATTTTTCTGAGTATACAGGTTGAAGAATCACATTGGTCATGCATTCACATACATACCCACAGTAATAATAATGTCTGTTTCATTTTACTATCCTTCCTATCTCCCCCCGCCCCATCACATCTCTCTATCTAATCTAGGGTAACGATATTCTTTTTTTTTTTTCCTCACATCTTCATACATGTATGTGTATAACAACAAAGTTGCATCTTTTATAACAAATTGGTAAAAGTAAGAAAAGGGCTTTCCTGAGTTCTGTGAGTTGTTCTAGCAAATTATTCAACCTAAGAAAGGGTTCATAAGGACTCCTGATTTGTATCCAAGTTGGACAGAAGTGTGGGCAGCCTAAAGACCTAGTAACTATAACTGGCATCTAACGTGAGGACCAGCCTCCCCGGACTCGGCTTTCAAACGGATGCAACTCTTAGTAGTTAGCTTCAGAATTGCGTGGAATCGTAGGACACCCAGTGGGTGTCCAGAGAGCTAGAAAATTGGTGGGTGTGAAGAAAACACTTCCCCATTTGGCATCAGGAGTGTCTTGAGTAACACGTCAAGCAAAGACCTGACAGGGGGGAAGGAGCAAGCTGGCAGTTTTCCAGAAGAACATTGCAGACAGATGAACGGCAAGTGTATTGTGTCTCTTGGGTTTAAGGAACTGAGGGAGACCACCATGCCTGGAAAAGCAGGTGGAGCTAGAAACAGAGTAGCACTTTGATGCTTACTCTGGGATAAGAAACCAAGATATGAGAGGTAAGGGCTTAGCATTGGAGCAATGCTTTTTTTCTGTTTAAAAAAACTGCTTTGCTTTCTGGACAAAAAGAAAATTAAAATTAAAAAATCAAATATAGAGAGACAAAGGTAGACCTAGGGAGAGAAAGCGGGTAGCTACTCCCAGTCATCCAGGAAAGAGATGATGGCAGTAGTGTCAGTGGTGGTGAGAAGTATTCGGACCATATATACATTTTTTTTTTAGTACTGGGAATTGAACCTAGGGGTGCTTAACCACTAAGCCACATCCCCAGTTCTTGTTTTATATTTATTCAGAGACAGGGTCTCACTGAGTTGCTTAGGGCATGACTAAGTTGCTAGGGCTGGCTTGGAACTCATGATCCTCCTGCCTCAGCCTCCTAAGCCTCTGGGATTACAGGCATGCACCACAGCACCCAGCTAGTCAGACCACATTTTGAAGATAGAGGTGACCACATGCTGGAGTGGTCACCCTACAGATATTGAACTAGCAGAGGTCACCCAAGGAGTGAGTCTTGGTGAAGAAGAAGGAATGTTCAAGGAGAGACACCTGAGAAACTCCAATGCTTCGAGGCTGGGAAGGATGGGAGGAACTGGCAAAGGAGATGAAGAGGTCTTAGAGGAAAGGAGAGCAAGGGAGCTCTGCCCTGGATGTCCAGTGAAGCATGTGCTTCGAGGGGAGGGTGACCGACTGTGCTGCATGACACCGACTGTCAACTGAGGACTGAGAGCTGACCACTGTGTCAGGCGACACGGAGGTCACTGGTGACCTTGATAAAAGTGGCTTTGGTGCACTGGAGGGACTGAAAGCCTGATTGGAGTGGGTTTAAGAGAAAATTGAGTTACCCCTCGATGTGTTTCACACAAGGTTGTCATCAGAGTGGAAATGGAATCTGCTTTCACACTTCTCACAGCCCCGAGTCGTGTCCGTACAAAACCAAAGCTCCAAAGCCCACTACTTTAGAAGCAGCAAATAAGAGAGTGAAGCCTTTGAACTTGGCAATAGTATTAACATTGTCATCTAGAGCTTGAAATTTTGGAGGCACAGATGTTGCTGCAGGAAATAAAATGGACCAGTTTCTGGGTTTGTCCTGCCCAAGATGACAGTCAAAGAATCTCTTTTATCTATTTGTGCAGGGAATAGGTCCCACACCCTCCCTTGATAACAATACAGTGTATGCTCAGAGGTCTGTATTCTGGGTGGGTGGGGGAAATCTCTCTCTGATCAAAATTTCTTTCTCTGGCTTCATAGTCCCCTCTTGTGTTGAATCAGTGTCCTCGGAATGTCTGGTGTGGTGCTGTGAATCTTGGGACAGGCCACCAGAACACTGAATTCATTCATTCTTTTTTTTTTTTTTTTTTTAGGTACCAGGGATTGAACTCAGGGGCACTCAACCACTGAGCCACATCCCCAGCCCTATTTTGTATTTTTTTACAGTCAGGGTCTCACTGAGTTGCTTAGTGCCTTGCTAAATTGTTGAGGATGGCTTTGAACTTGTGATCTTTCTGCCTTTGCCTTCCCAAGCCACTGGGATTACAGGCATGCACCACTATGCCTGGAAAGAAGACTGAATTCTAATCCCTGCTCTATTATTAATGTATTGTGCAAAAATAATGATATCATTACATTCCTGTGTACTTCAGTATTTCCGTCTAGTTTAGCTCAATAACTTTTAAATTTTACCCCAAATTACAGACTCTAATCCTTCCTATTACATTGGTTTTCAAAGTTTGTAGTTTTTTCCAGCCTTCTTTTATTTATTCTAGGCTGGGCACAGTGGCCTGTAATCCCAGAGTCTCAGGAAGCTGAGATAGAAGGATCTCAAGTTCAAAACCAGCCTCACCAATCTAGCCAGGCCCCAAGCACCTTAGCAAGACCCTGTTTCAAAAATCTGAATAAAGAATAATAATAAATAGGGCTGGGGTTGTGGCTCAGTGGTTAAGTTCCCCTGGGTTCCATCCCTGGTACCACCAAACAAACTAACACCCTTTTTTTATGCTGATCACAGAACCATCCTCCGTTACAAGAATATTTCACAACCATTCAATCATCTTTATGAAATTTCTGTTAATGTTGGTACCTATACACTGTAGCAAACAGAATTCAATCTTATCCTCAAAAACTCAGGACTGAAAAACACAATGTTACCCAAGGCCTGGATCTCTGTTCCCTCTGGACCTGGCTCTGGCTGTTGCCCAGGGATCTTAAGGCTGACAGCATCCTTTAAGCTCTTAGTGCCAGAGTCAGTGAATCCCAGTTACCTGGCCAGCGTTTTACCTTTGGTGAAGGCAATTAACCCCTCTGGCTTCTCAACTGAAGGAGAATACCATTATCACACGAATTGAGAGCACACATATCATCTTAGAAACTTTAAAGTGGCTGCTGTTACTTACTTATCAACTTACCCAATAGATATCTATTCACCATTATCTGTCAATATCCACTCAATTCGGGTTTTGCTGGGCAAACATAGCCAAAGAGGTTCTCTTAACTCAGGTCTGTCCGTGACAACCAAGCCTGCTATCAACAGTGAAACCCTCCTAAAATTGTCTTCCATTCTGCATTCTGCACAATGGATTCTGAAACTCACTCTCCTTTCCCCTCCCTTTGACACTGGGATCTGGAGAATCATTTGCATCTCTGCTGCCTCCTTTTGTTTCAGCTCTTCTTCAGTGTGTGCTCTGGCACTGGTTACTCCCTTGGGCATTTAGTGCCAGTCGGTGGAATCCCAGCCCTTGCACAGGTAGATACTTAAAATGTACTTTAAGAAATGAGTCTTGCCATTGCATCGCTAAAGAGACTTGACTCTACCGTGAGCTCTGCAAACTTACCACCTGGGTCTACAAAGGCAGTAGCAGGCTCTCCTTCTGAGTGCTCTCTGTCTATACTTTGCATTCTCTTTAACCTGCCATATACTTTTTTTTTTTTTTAAACCAAGGAATAAACTTAGAGGTGCTTAACCACTGAGCCACATCCCTATCCTTTTTAATATTTTATTTACAAACAGGGTATTTCTAGTTGATTAGGGCCTCGCTAAGTTGCTGAGGCTGGCTTTGAACTTGCTATCCTCTTGCCTCAGCCTCCCAAACCACTGGGATTACGGGCATGCTCCACAATGCCAGGCTGGTCATATCACGGCTTCCATTACTTCTGAGAGTGATTCTTAGTTCCTTCTGAGAGGAGAATTCATTCATTTGGTAGGTGCCATTCATGGTTCCCACAATTAATAGAAATTTGGATTATCTGATAATCTCCATGTCCCGACCTTCACTTCTTTTGTTTGTTTGATCCGGGAGGGAGTAGTGATGCCAACGTCCATACCAACTGATACCATTTACCATTTCACCATTTCTTTCTTTCTTTCTTTATTCGGATACTGAGGATTGAAGTCAGGGACACTTGACCACTGAGCCACATCCCCAGCCCTATTTTGTATTTTATTTAGATAAAGGGTCTCACCGAGTTGCTTAGCACCTCGCTTTTGCTGAGGCTGGCTTTGAATTTGTGATCCTCCTGCCTCAGCCTCCTGAGCCGCTGGGATTGCAGGTATGCGCCACCATGCCTGGCAACGGACACCATTTCTATCACTGCTTCCACTATGTGTGCCTGCCCTAGGGAGGGGATGGTGCCCCTCACTCCTGGTGTCCAATGCCTGCATCAGGTCAGGCCCACAGATGGCATAGTCAGTGGCTCTTGGGATTAATTGCTGCACTAGCCCACCACCCTGACCTTGGGTTGCATTCAGGGAATCATAAGCATGGTGAGATTCATGATGAAGAACTTCTCTCATGGTGGCCCAGGCTCTGGGAAAATCCCTGAGAAGGTCATGGTTTCTCAGATATTTGCAGGCTGAATAGTTATTGCCACCCTGAGAATACTGGTTCCCAAATCCAGGTCCACAAATAGTGCTGGCAGCTAATCCTCATCAAAATGAAATGAAAATGGAGAATGGAGTGATATTTTTTAATAAAACTAAATTTATGTTTTTAATCTGAGTTTATGGCCTTTCTACATTTTGTTCATGTCTTACTGAAACAACCTTCTTTTTGAAATTATGATGAAGACAAATGGCAGATGTTTTCTTAATGTTCCTACCAGGGGAAAACATGGCTACCTTATACTGCTTTCTAGTTTTGTCTAGTTTAGTTTAGATATTTCCCTGCCTCATGTCTCTTTCTAAGGAGTAGAGTTAGGAGAGTAATTTATAATGAGACATGGATCATTTTGTGAATCTGAACCAAAGTTTTAGACCCTTTTTTGAGATAAACCAAATATGTACACAGACACAAACTTTGCAGGTGATTTTGGAAGGCTCATAAGCCTCTTTAAAACCAGTCATGGACTTTGTAAGGGTTCACAAACCCAGGTTTGAAATTCCTAAACCAGAAGAATCAGCAGCCTTATTGTGGGGGAAAAAATGCATCTTTTTCTACTCATTTGCTTTTTAATGACATAATGAATATAAAATTTTCCACTACCACATTTTAGGACCATTAAATACCTGGGAATCAAAACTAGAGATCAGGGATTTAATGGATATTTTGCAAAAGCAAATGGCATTCTGAGAAGGCAGCTGATACCCAGCATCCGAGCCAGCGTTCTGTGGGCACGGTGGGTACAGGGACCACTCTTCCCTTCGGCATTTTTTGCTGAACATATGCTGTAGCCCATCGCCTCCGACAGGGCTCTGCATCTCCTGGGCTGTCTGGGGGAGTCTGTTTGAAGGCAGTTCAGCCATCTGTTAGTGTTTTCTGTTCTCAAGGGTGCTTTGATGCTATGAGGAAATGTGACATGACATTTGGAATCTGGGCCCACGTGTCTCAATGCCAAGGGCATGGAGGGCCCTGGGTTGACTGACTCTGGTCCGTTGTGTAGGGATGCTCATGTCAATCAAGTACATCTGGCTGGCCAGTCATATTGGCAGCTAGGATGCTCACATTTAGAAGGGAGGGGAAGAAATGAAAGGTCTTAGAGACCTTCCTAGTTCAATGCCCCCCGCTGCTCATCTTCCTCTAGGGGTAGAAGTAGACAGCACAACTGGACGGTGGAGTTGACAGAAATCATAGGTTCTAAGACAATAGAAATCCTCTATTTTAGAATTCCTCAAATTCCAGTTATTCAAACCCCCTTGTATGATCTCTTGTTATCCACACAAGACTAATAAACTACTGTTACTTTCTTTTAATATTTGCTGTTATAGTTTGGATCTTATATGTCCACCAAAGCCTCATGCATCGAAAGTGTGGTCCCCAACTGGTGGTGCTTTTGGTTGGTGGTAGAAACATTAGGAGGTGGGGCATACAGAAAGTAGGTCATTGGAAACATGCCCTTGAAGTGTGAATGTCTGGAGCCCTTATCTTGCTCTCTGCTTCCTGGCTACCATGAGGAGGATGGCTTTGCTCCACTTCCCTGCCATGATGTTCTGCCTTAACACAAGCCCATAGTAATGGGGCCAAGGACCCTGGGCTGAAAGCTCTGAGGCCGTGAGCCAAATTTAATCTTTCCTCCTCTCAGTTGTTTCTCTTTGGTGTTTTGTTACAATGACAGAAAGCTGACAAACGTGCTTGCTTTAAATATAATAAAGCTGAGAATAAAATGAAAACAAAGCACTCTTTTTGAAATTCTAGATAGACACAGTGGCGTACACATAGCTCCAAACCTGGGACCTACTTATTCCTTGTTAAAATGAGAAATTAGTAAGGGCTGACATTTCTTAAAGGCCCAAACTCTGCACTAACTCAGACTTTCTTCTTGATGTGCTGAGAATACTGAAAACAAATTCAAAAATGAATTAACATTACTTTATGTGCTTAATGCTAGTTAATTCCATGTTCAGGGATTGACTGCACTTCATGTGCCACCTAAAATCATTTTATGTGCTACTAGTATCTCATGTTGTGGATCACATGAATCTGATCCAAGCTCCTCTTTTAAGAGGTGAGGAAGCTTAGAAAATGGGAGGTTTGTAGCTATGGTTCTGTGTTCTTCCTTCCACCCATGCCACTGGCCAGGGAATTTTGTGGCTTTCTTAACTGGAGGGAGATTGTAGGTACCTGTGCTTTGACTTTGGCTTCTGCTCTGTCACTTGCTTTGGCCAACAGGATATTAGCTGACATAGTGCAGGCAGAGTCTGCAAATTTGTTTGCAGGGTAGACTTGCTTTCTTGCACTCTTCTCATCGCCATGAAGAGGACATGCCATGACCAGTCTGTTGATCCATAGAGAATGAGAAAAAAATGTTGAGAAGACACAAAACCAGTCTGCAAAGAGACTCAGTACTGGACTCTAGGTTGCTACCTCCCATATTTTGCTGCAGTATGTGGAGTGTGTGTGTGTGTGTGTGTGTGTGTGTGTGTGTGTGTGTGTATGCATGCGCTTGTGATAGAGACAGAGGTGGGGGTAGAAAAGAAGGAAAGGAGGAGTAGACAAGGAGGAGAGAAGGAAGGAAAGAGAAGGGGCAGGAGGAAGACAAGTGTGTAGGAAGATCCACAGCCTTAAGGGCATGAGCCATATTTTGTTTCTTCTTTATTCCCAATGTTTAGCACAGGTTCTCAAAGACGTTGGTGATGAACACATGCATTGTCCTTTACTTCTTGAACTTTCTAAATTTAAGAAACATTTACTGAGGACACTTTCCTCTGCATAAGACTGAACTAGATTGACATGGGAATACAAAAGAAGTCACTCTGTGGCTGTAGGATGTCACTATATATTCAGGTGGCAAGGTCATACTTACATAATGTGGGTGAGCAACAGTTCACACAAAGCTGGGTTGTCCCTGATCATAAGTGACCAGGGCAGTGTCCCTCAAATACAGCAGTGTCCTTTTCTGCCAAGCATGGTTCATGCCGCGCTCACTAAGCCCATATGAACCCCAACACTGCATAGAGTTTAGGTTCTCCACAAAACTGTTTCTTTTCTTTCTTCCTTTTCTCCTTTTTTACTTAAAGTATTTTTATTCCTCTTCTTTCTTTGGTATCATTGTTCTCTCTGCTGTTGCTCAATAATTGTTCTTCTAGCCTGTTATTCAAAAATCTAAAGTCATCGTTGGCCTCCCCCACTCTGTAACTGTACAGTGGGCCTATAATTTGCATATTGAACTCATTTTGCTTCATCCCTCCCAGGACCACCACCATGGATGCCCCTGACATGTCTCAGCCATTCCAATTCCTAGCTGGACTCATAGCATCACCTTTGCCCCATCCAGTCCCCAAAGAATAGAAGGAATAACCCAAGGAATAGAAGGAAAAGCCCTATAAAATGTCAATGTGGTCATTTAACTCCTCTGCTGAATACCACCTCAGTGGTATCCATTGCAATTAGAAACAACAAAATGATGCAGACTCCTTCCTAATCTGATATGTAAAATTCTACAGCATGCGAGCACTGCGTTGGTTCATTTTGCAGGTAAAATCAAGGAGATTTCATAGTAAATAAGAGGCAATAACTTCAAGGCTGCCATTCTTCATTGAAAATAATCACAACCACCATCAAAATGACCATTTATTGAGTGTGTACTATAATGTGCTCTTTACACACATTAGTTTCTCGAATGCTTACAATGGCTCTATAAGTCAGGTACTGTTACTACACCAGCTTTACAAGGAGGAAACCAAGGCACAGATGTTGAAGCAATTTTCCCAAGGCTACATAATTTGAAAATGACAGAACCTGGGTCTACACCCAGGCAGTCTGGCTCTCTTTACCACTGATCAAGCAATAAGCCGTAAAATTGATAAGAGGAAGAAATAGGATCACCCATCCACCTCCTTCCCCCAAACCATTATTTTCCAGAGAGTATGATGCTGTCTGTCTTTCTGCATCTTACAATAGCCCCATTTGTTCCCCCTTAATAGATAGTAGAACACAAGAGCAACAACAACAATTAGAAATCAACTGTTTAAAACCAATAGTGTCACTGAAGCGCTGAGATGATCTTCTTCCAAGGAGGTAATTACAGGAACCCGGTGAGGATGGAAGGCCTCTTGCAGAAAATGGGTTCTGAGCAATCCGAAGAGAAATGTCAAAAGGATAATGTGTTTTGCAAATGTTTATTGCAAACAGACAAAAGTAGTTTCAATTACTCATCACAGCCTACACATTTTTTTTTCTTTGTTGGCTGGAAAACACTCAGGTGTTTTGTTTTTCAAGAAAGAAAAAAAAGAAAAAGAAAAAGAAACTATTTGCCAAGATGTCATGAAGGTAATTTTAGCTTTTAAATTTTGATTGTGAATTTCTGGGGCCTATTAAAAAATGCCAGTGCAGTGTTGAAACATGAAGAAACATCACAAGAGCTGGTGAGCACGGGAGGAAGCCATTGGGCTTCATATATCACCTGTCCTCTGCCCTCCTTCCTCTAGTCCCTGCACGTTTCTGCTCCCCCTCATCTGTGATTCTGGACATTTTGCAACCAGACTCTGTATTCAGCACATGTGCCTACATGGTTAAATAAAAATAATAATTATCTTTCTCCCTGTTGGGCCTGTAGCAGAGATTATTTTTAACTCTATCTTTACTATATTTCTCCCATGGCAGTCCTTTGGGGTGGAAATAAACATCTAGGATCTTGGAAAAACTGGATTTTAAATCTTAATAATAGTGCGACTTTATACAACTTGTTGAGTTTCCGTCTTCTCTAGTGTTTAATGGGAAGGATGATGCCTGTATCCTAGGACAGCCAAGGTTGGTGCCCTCTCTTTGGGGGTATTTTTTGGTACTGAAGATTGAATCCAGGGGTGGTTAACTACTGAGCCATATCCCCATCCCTTTTTATATTTTATTTAGAGACAGGGTCTCGCTAAGTTGCTTAGGGACTCTAAGTTGCTGAGGCTGCTCCTAAACATGTGATCCTCCTGACTCAGCCTCTTGAGCTGCTCAGATTAAGGCATGTGCCACCACACCTGGCTCCTACTTCTTTTTAACTACAGTTTGCCTCATGGTGTACGAGGCAGAGGCATTTTGCCTTTCTTATTCCATCCAGTGAAACTCTATAAAGTAGGAATTTTCATCCCCATTTCATAGATAAAGAAACTGAGAGTTGGAGGACTAAAGTAACTTGTCTTCGATGGATAGAATCCTGTCCCTAAAATGGTCAAGTCAAAGTCCTAAACCTCAGTAACTCAGTGTGTGACTTGATTTAGAAACAGGGTCTTCATGGAAGTCATCAAGGAAAAATGAGATCCTTGGAGTGAGCCCTAACCCAACATGACTGGTATCCTTATAAAAAGAGGAGATTCAGAGACAGACACAGACACACAACAAGAGGGCACAGGGGAGGAAGACAGTCATGTGACTGGAGTGACACATCCCCAAGTCAAGGGATCCCAGGAAGAATAGAAGCTACAGGAGGCAAGAAAGGACATCCCCCTGCCTCCAGATAGAGGAGGGTACTCTTGACAGACTGCTAGCCTCTGGAACTGCAAGTTAATGGCTTCCTATTGATACCAGCCTGTTTTTGGTATGTCCTTACAGCAGCCCTAGAAAATTCACAAACTGCCACAGGTCAAACTATTAAGCAGTAACACAACAACTGAGTTCCATGGTCCATCTGACTGCACTCTGGGCTGTTGACCAACATTTCACCACTGCTGCTCAAAGCACAGCCCTGTACCCAGCGGCACTGGCCTCTGGTAGAGGAATGTCAGAAAAGCAGATCTCAGGCCCAACTCCAGACCTGCAGAACAGAAACCTGCTAAACAAGATCCCCAGGGAATTCCTAGGCACCTAGAAATTTGAGAAACACTGTCATAGACTCCCTTCCATAGCTGAGCAACAGATGTTAATTCTTGCCTCTTCTCCAGTTTCTGAGTGCCATTGCAGCAGGCTGATACTGGCTCTGCCCGTTTCTAGAACACTCTCCTTCCAAACTACTTTCCACTCAGCTCAGGAACCCCTACACTGTCATCCCTAAGACTAACTTTGTTCCATACACATGGTAGGGAAACTGGGGTACAAGAAAAAGATGACAGGCTTGGACCAGTGAGCTTGTTTCAAACTCCTGCTCTGCCCATCAGGAGACATAAGGGAGGACAAGTCACATGTCTTTGTTGCACTTCAACTTTTTCTATTCCCTATGCCATTACCCCCTAGAAGACACTGTCTCCATCTTTTTCCTGGATGATTGAAGTGGCCTCAGAATTGGATGACCCTCCTCCCCACACTGATCTCAACTTAACTCCCCTCATTGTAACTTGAATGATCTCTCCAAAAAGCCGATTTGATTCTCTCATTTCCATGATGACCTCTCCCCTGTCCCCAAGGTATCCCTGCATTTTTAGCACAGTCTGAATCCCAAGCTTGGCTTCCTGCTCCTTGTGTAATCTGCTGTTGCCTGTGTCCCACCGCAAAACTCCTGCCACCTTTGTCACTTTCTCCACGTGCACTAAGCTTCCTTTACTTTCTCAGGCTATCAGTCACTCCTTCGAAGATCTTTTTTGTACTACATCTCTTCCCCAAACTCCTGTACCTTAAGTGTGACTTCTTGATCATGAGATTAATCCAACTGTTTATTAGCTCTTTGGATTGTCTGTCCCCACGCCCCCTACACTACATGGGAATAAGGGCAAGGCCATAACTCCTTATGGTGTTCGAATCCTAGCACCCAGTTCAGCATGGATATATAAGCAACCTTCAATATATGCTTGCTGAATTCCTAAAAGAAATTGAGAGCTGACCCAATTTGCAGGTGAGTATTGTGCATTTTTGTTAAGGAATATTTATTTCTGAAAACCCACTGCCACTTTACAGATTAGGTGCCAGTTGTAGAAAAAGTACAGCATATTCTTTCTAAAGCTTCTTTGGTCTTTCTCACATGATGCAATCTCTTAGGTCCTATCTCCTCTTTGGAAAAAATGAAGGTATTTTCTCCTAATTGCTTTAACTAAGACCTGTGTGATCTGATCATTCATCAGATTCATTGCATTTAAGAAATTTTTTTAAAAAAAATTGTTTAATTAATAGAATCCAGTACTGGGATTAAAACTCAGAGCTCTGTAGTGGCAACAATGTAGAGTTTGAAGAGTCTTTGGACATTAAATGGTATTATCACACCAGAGATGTTGAAACTGAATTTAAATTGAATGGTAAGGAGACCTTCTGACTGAGGATGAACGAACAGGCAGCTGATTCATAAGTCCTGGGAAACTGCCCCTCCTCTACATTATAGTAAGAAATGCTGAAAATTTAAAGTTTAATTGTTAGAAATATAAAATGAAACTCATGAACCATTTGTGAAACCGGTACAAGAGTAATAAAAGTGGCTAAAGTTTGGGAAACTAGAAAATTCTACACACATGGGATACCAATTTTAGCCTTGCATATATACCATGTCCTCCATAAATTCTCATTGAAAGAATTTCCTGTGTCAGACATTTACAGAAAATAAAAAATACTGAGAGCATAAAAGAAAGCCTAGAGAAATGGATAGCAATGCTCTATTCTGTGAAGATGGTACTTCTCCCTAAATTAATCTATAGATTCAAAGCTATTCCAATCAAAATCCCAACAGGGTTCTCTGGGAAATTGCTAGGCTGAGCAGAAATTTATGTGGAAGTTGGAACAAAGCAAAAACAGCTAAGGATTTTGAAACAGGAAAAGATAGGGAAGGAAGAGAACTGACTTGCTGTACTTGGATACCAAGATTTGCTCTGAAATGAGATATGGTTTGTTATGTTTATTCACTTGTTTTGCAAATGGGTTGTAGAGGAAACTAAGTTTTGGTAAACTTGCCTAGGATCACTCTACAACGAGGTACTAATCTGTGAGTTTGCTGTTTTGGAGATCAGCTTTGAGGACTGTGAGCTGGAGCCAGACCTGGGGAAGAAGCAGGAATCCCGGAGGAAGATGCTCCTGGTTGAGCCCCAGCTCTGCCCTGTAGCTGTGAGGCATTAGGGCAGTGGCTTAACTTCTCTGAATCTCAATTTCTTAAACTATAAAATTTAATTAAATAAAAATTAACTGGGAAAATTTATTGCTGGGCTGTATGTGGCTGCTCTTTAAACTTATATTGTCAAATTAGAAAAGCTTCCTGAACAATGGAGGTTGAACTTGCATGTCTACGGGTAATGCCTATGTGTAGTCGCTGTGTAGAAGACAGGAGAAGGGGGACAGTGGCAAATTGAGCAACCGTAACACAAGTCTAGTGCAAAATCTACCCCACTATCCCAGTGTGCAGTTTTAGTGCTGGAGCAAAGAACCTGACATTAGAGTCTTGAAGGGGTCAGGGACACAGGCTCTTCTAACTCTGCCTCTGCATCAGTGTGGAAGTAAGTTGATTTCCTCTCTGGGTCTTATTTATGCATCTTTAAAATGGGAAGATTACACTCTTTCAGGGTGCTTTTACCTTTACAATTCAAAAATGCCTGAGATGTTATTTTGTGGATGTACTTGCCAGTCTTCTAGATTTGGATGTGAAAGAATCCCACTTCCCGATGTGGAAGACCTGGACTCCAACCCCACCTTGATCATTTACTAATCTACCACTGTGGAGTGGCCCAGAGTGTCCCAGAGGAGTGTCACTATGCTTCAGTCTCCATCACTAAAAATAGGAAGGGTAGTAATTACACCTTCACAGAGTTGGGGTGATAAATGTAATAATTAACCACTAAGGTGGTTTATTTTTTTTTTATTTTTTTTTAAAGAGAGAGAGAGAGAGAGAGAGAGAGAGAGAATTTTTAATATTTATTTTTTAGTTCTCGGCGGACACAACATCTTTGTTGGTATGTGGTGCTGAGGATCAAACCCCGGCCGCACGCATGCCAGGCCAGCGCGCTACCGCTTGAGCCACATCCCCAGCCCCACTAAGGTGGTTTAAAAGGGAAATATTGGAAAGGGAGATGCACATATTCATGATAGAAAAGGATGCAGATAAATGTCCTACTATATCACAGATATGGAATACTTCCTTTATTTGATAATCAAGTTTCCAGGGAATGTATGCTCTGCTATTTTCATCTTACAAATGAGAAAATTGAGATTTGGAAGTCTCTAATAGCTTGCCCAAGATGTTATACAGCTACTAAATAGTAGACCAAGGCATTGAAATCTCCTTCTCCTACCATTGGGGCCTGCCGAGAGCCATCCATAAACTGTATGTGAACTAAAATCAACATGGAAGCCACTAAGTAGGAAAGTCTGGTGTTGGGCACTCCCAGCGGCAACCCTGCTGATTTGAGAAAGCCCAATACAAGTTACTTCCTACTTAGCTCCATCTAAGTTCAACACCTCACTGGAGATGGGGTGACCTGATAGAGCCACATGGCCACACAGCCTTTCAGAGTTGGTGTGGCTTGCCAAGATGCCAGTCAACCTGTTTGCTGCAAGACCCTTGTCACAGGAAGAAGCAAGACTCCTTGTACTGAAACCTTATCCCTGCATTTATGTACTCCCCTTAAATAAAGAACCAGAGTCATTTTTTTAATTGTTGAGTTCCAGCTCCAACCTACACTGGATGACTTATCAGGGGCTGTAATTTCTGTCTCTGTCTCTTTTTTATTTCTAATTATTTCAAACTTTCTTTTTCTCAGGCAGCTCATACCTTCTGAGCAGGAAATTACCCTGGCGGGATGCTGGTTACCCCAGTAATGGGCCAGCCACATCTAGCACTAGGAGCCTATGGTGGTTGGTTTTGTTTTGTTTTGTTTTTGGTACCAGGGGTTGAACTCAGGGGCACTCGATCACTGAGCCACATCCCCAGCCCTGTTTTATATTTTATTTAGTGACGTGGTCTCACTGAATTGCTTAGCGCCTCACTGTTGCTGTGGCTGGCTTTGAACTCACCATCCTCCTGCCTCAGCCTCCCAAGCCACTGGGATTCCAGGAGCCTGCGGTTCTTGCTAGGTCAGGGGTCTCAGGGGTCACATCCAGAAACATCTGCAGATGTCAAGAGCAGCTGGTACATTTCCAACCACCAGCCAGGCTCGACTTCCATTCCTGTGGAGGAGGTGGTCAGCCATGTTTATATGGAGAGAGGCAGTGCTAGATGTCATGGTGCAGGTGTGTGACCTGGGACCAGACCTACAGTTCCTAGTTGTGGCCAGGAGAAGGTCAGACACCCAGGTGAACTTGCTCCTGACTCAGGCAGAGCACAGCTGCTGACAGGGATCACCTCCCATTCTCTTTATGAAACCGACATGCTGTTCCGGCTGCGGGGAGCACAGGTCAGCAGCTTCACGAATTACCCTTTTGCTTGTAATCCAGTTGCAGTGGTGAAATATTATGTTGCCTGGGGCAGAGCTATTGCTGGCTCTCTGCTGTTTGGATTACCACGTTTCCTGTTTGGAAGGAAGAAAGATTGATGGAAGGCCTGCCAATGCTGGGTCTGGTGCTACTAGCTTTACATAGCCTTTTTATTATTATTAATTTTTTTTTAACTCTTACAAGAACTGGACATCTTAAATCCTACTTCAGTTTATCAGCTATTAAAAGGAAGACTCCAATAGGGCAGAGAAACTTCCCAGAGGCCACAGGGTACTAATCAGTAGAGCCTAAAGCCTGAATCTGTGACTCTCTGACTCTAAAATCTCACCCTGTACACAACACCCATCCATGCATTGCTGTGACACTGATAACATGTACCCCTGCAGAGTCCAGAGTCATTTCATAAAGGACTGCAATGGAAGAGGACCGCTAAGCCAGCCAAGACAGAGCTTGTTGGTTTTGTAAACAAAGAGCAACCCATTTCTTTCCCCATGCTCTATTCCAGCCACACCAGGAGCCCCAGCTGCCTTCATTCTTGTACATAATAAGGCAGCCTGTCTCAGTACCTCTTATCTCTGAATGTCCCACTGGAGCGCTGCAGGAAGGGTGCTTCCTTTGTCTCAGCATCAAAAATCCTGTTTATATCTTGACAGGTAGATATATGTTTTGAAAAAAAAAACAAACATAAATAAGTACAGGAAATCAAACCCCTCGCTTACCCAATTGTCCCATTTTCCAAGAAAATGAAAGTGAGGATAACTTAAAATGAATAAAAATATACTCTCCATTTGGAAGTCTGAAATTGACAGCATTTAGTAGAAATTACATGAACGGAGAACTCCAACTTCTATTTGATTGTGGGTTGGAATCCTCGCCTGGGCTCTGAGATGCTTCCTTTGTGAGCGATTGCTACTGCTGGGGGAATTGGCAGTGTGACCAGGCCGAGGGAAGGGATAAAATGATTAGGTCCAAGACTTCATTGCGAAGCTTCTTCCCCCTGAGATTTAGAAACCATCTCTCTTTCAGTCTCTTAATGTTTCCTGAACACCGTGAATTTCTCCAGGGGGCTGTATGGCCAGAACTGAATCGAATTCAGTCCCCCAGGGAGGAAATAGGCAGGTTTGCCTTGTTTATTTATTTATTAAGTAGAACAGAAATGGAGAGTCCCCCACCCCATGCTTATTGTGGTGTTTGGGGAAGGCTAGTAACCCTGACAGTGACCGGCCCTCAGCCTGAGTCTCTTCTCTGCTCCTCCTGGTCCGCAGCCCTCACCCTGCCTGTCTAGCTCCTCTCCATCCATCCATTTCTTTCAAGCTTTGCATCCTCCTCTTCCCCTTTCTCATTTCTCTTCCTTCTTTACTCTACTCTTTGCTCTTTTGCTAACAGACTTTATACCTCCACTGTGGTCAGCCTTTTATAGGTAAAATCCACCAAGTCTCACTCGAAGTATCTCAACTAACAGCAGATTTACTGAGGGTGGGTGGCTAGGAAGGAGCATCCCCCGCCTGCTGCTCAGGACCCCTGTTGGCCCCCATCTAGACTCCAGCACCTCAGAGCCTGCCTGCTCCCTAGAACTTGGACTTGGCAAAAACCCCACAAGGCTGTGTCCCTTGTCTGAGGTCTTGCCTCCTCTTCACCTTTCTCTCTGTGTATGTTTTCACTTCAGTTCCTGCTTCAAACTGTGTGGTTGTGGTAGGCTTCTTTCTTTCTTTCTTTCTTTCTTTCTTTCTTTCTTTCTTTCTTTCTTTCTTTCTTTCTTTCTTTCTTTTTTGTCATTGTGACCAAAATACCTGCCATAGCAAGTTAAAGGAGGAAAAATTTATTTTGGCTCACAGTTTCAGAGGGTTTTGTCCATCATCAGATGGTTCCATTGGTTTGGGCCTGATGTAAGGCAGAACATCATGGTTGTGGCAGAAGAAAGTTATTTATCTTTTGGTGGGAAGCAGAGAGAGGGAGTGGGGAAGGGGCTGGGGATAAGGTATCCATGGTCACATCCCCAAGAACCTACTCCCTCAAGCAAGATTCTACCTCCTATAGGTTCCACAATCTCCTTAATTTCAAATTATGAATCCATCAAATGGATTAATTCATTTATGAGGTCAGAGTCGTCATGATCTAATCACTTTCCAAAAGCCCCACCACTGAACACTGCTGCTTTGCAAACTAAGCCTTCAATATATGAACCTTTGGGGGAACATTCCAGATCCAGACAAAATAATGGTGTCCCTCATAGGTCTTAGTTCAGATTTCCATGAAGGAATCTGATTTCCACAAGGCACCTCAGTGGTGCTCTCTCTTCCTCTCCTCACCCCTTCTGCTAGGCAGTAGCTCAGGTGGCTCAGTCTTTGGATTGGCTGTCAAAGGATCAGGTGCTCACCACGAGGCACTCAGCTGAGGCTGAGCAGTGAACCCAGGGGACATCAATCAGTTACCCATGGTTGTGCCTTAAGCAAGAGTTTGAGGGAAGTGGAATTCTAGAACAGAAGCTAGAGTGGGACTAAAGAATGACCAAGACAGTAGGACAGCTCTAGAGTCCTGCCACTTCTGATACCTGTAAAAGTAAGGACTTTGTGTGGCTAGTGCTACTTTATCAGTGATCAATCAGATATTTTACTGAGGATTAGTGGCAGGGTAGGCAATGTGGTACAGAAGTAAAGGGATATGATCTCCATATACTATACAGCACTATGTGTCCCCCATGTTCAGTTGGGAAGGTTGCCAAAAAATAAAGAAGATGCCCAACTAGTGTGTGAGACATAAGTATATTGAAACTTGCTTACTGGAAAGCTCTGGTAACTGCAAGTTGGACAAGTGGCATTTCTGTCCTTCCCAGTGCTTCTCTAGAAAGCCCAGTGGCAGCTGGCTGAACAAGTAGCACTGATCTTCTCTACAGTGCTTTGTTCTGCACCAGCCATGGCAAGGAAAAGGGTTCTGTAGACTAGGCTGCATTAGAAGTACATAATTATCTTGCTATCGTCCATTGTATGATCAACATTTTATGTATAAGCAAGAAAGCAGTCTCTGCAGATTACATTAGCTCCCCTTCCTTTACAGTGTACACGAGAGCCAGTGTTCTTCAAGATCTTACCTATCTGGATAGTCAGATCTGGGCCTGTTTTCATAGTTCCCTGGGCTCCAGTAGGTTCTGAGGAACAAAAGGGATACTTCAGTTTTTACTATTCTCCTTTTCCTCAAAGATGACACAAGTCCACCTCCACAGCTCTCACAGTAGGTAGATGTGGCAAGTCCAGTATCCTTGCACTTCAATGAACATAGGCCACCTAGCTAAACTACACCTTGGAAGCCAGCTCCCACTGTTTCCCAGGTCAAGAATTAGAAGCATTAGAAGTTAACAGACTTCCTTTGAGAACTTGTGTTTAAGATCTATTTGGAAACAAACTCAGGATTTGGAAAATACAACCAATCTCTACCAGAAGTGGGGTACGAACCCACCATTGTTATACAAAATTACATATAAGAGGAAGTGAGGGGAAAGGGAAAAAAAACAAGAGAGAGAAATGAATTACAGTAGATGGGGTAGGGAGAGAAGATGGGAGGGGAGGGGAGGGGAGGAGGGATAGTAGACGATAGGAAGGGCAGCAGAATACAACATACATTAGTACGGCAGTATGTAAAAACGTGGATGTGTAACAGATGTGATTCTACAATCTGTATACGGGGTAAAAATGGGAGTTCATAATCCACTTGAATCAAATGTATGAAATATGATATGTCAAGAGCTTTGTAATGTTTTGAACAACTAATAATAATAATAATAATAATAATAATAATAATAATAATAAAAAGAAGTTAACAGCCTTGCCTAGAGTTACATAGGTAGTTGTAGGTAAAGATTTCATAAAATATTAATAAATTCTTTATGACTCTTTAAAAAATATATATATACAGCATGTGTTAGGAATTGGCCTGAGTTTTTTTACATCAATTACTTCATTGAACTCTTATTGAGGTGGTAGGAGGTTGGCTTTATCCAGAGGAGAGACCTGAATTTCAGAAGGTTCATCAACTCACTCAAGGTCATGCAGGTTGATAAGAGAAGAATAAAGATTCTCTTGTACTATTATTGTCACAGAAAAAGATAGTGGTAGAAATAGTAAATAAGGCATCAGAATATCTGTAAGAAAAACATCCAAAGCTCCTCAATGGGGTGCTTCCCACTCTTTGGGAGAATTGATTTTGGTTAGAAACGGTACAGGAGGGAGGATATTTTTAAGAACCAGATACAAAAAGAATGTGATAAAAATACAATAAAAGGAGGTGAAGATGGTGTCAACACCAAGGATGTACTTATGGAGGACTTGCCACAAAGCAGAGAATCAGACAGGGCCTGAGCCTAAGCACGGCAGGGTCCAGTTGTGCATGAATGGGACATTCTGCCCTTGTTTTCCTTAACCCAAAAGCCCTCTGCTTGACCGAAAATCTATTTGAAATATCACACATATTGATTTTTCCCCCCAGGATGGAAGTGCAGTGTTTTCTGAAGTAAAATCATCCATCCAAAATGAATACTGAGCTATCAGAATCTGCAAAGTAGGAAAGCCTTTTTGGTCAACTGAGCAGAAACAGTCTGCTTGTGGCTCAAGTCCTCTTCTTGGTCTTAGATTTCTTGGTATCCCTCCATCCTCCCATTTCAGCTCCTTTTCTCCTCCCTTTCCATCTTCTGTTTTTTCCCCAGCTCCTCCATTTCTTGCCCTATATTTTTATGGCATAGGAAATAGAGCGGAGAATCATGATTCAAATTGCTACCTGGGTTAAGGGGCCACTAAAATTAGAATGTAACCCTCGAGGGATGGCACAGACTGGGGATGATGGAGAAGCCCAAGGCTCATCTACAGGGGGCAGTAGCAGCTCAGCTTCACCTCTCTGTTACCATGTTCAGTTGTGGACTCAGTGTTGCTGTGTTTTCCAACATTCCAAAAGAACCTAGAAATTTAGATTGATTCTTTCTGAAAAACAATGTTTCTTAAAATGTTATCAATTAATTCACTCCTTTTTAAAATTTTTGCAAGTTGATCATAATCACTAGCTTCTAACCACTGGTCTACAACAGAAAACATAGTTGAAATACTGATTTCACTCCTTCTAGCTGGGTGACTGAGCACATCTCTTAACCTCTCTGAGCTAACTTTCATTGACTGTCAAGTTGTATGTAAGGTATGATGTCAAGGGCCAACCTTGCTGTTTGCTCAGAGTAAATACACCATTAATAGTGATTCCATTCCCTCCCCGCAACTCCTGCCTATATGGTGACCATGGAGTTTTAGTCATGGATACAGCTGATTCCAGAGAGGCATATTCAGTGTCTATCATGACCAAGGGCTCCTGCAACCTCAGCCTGAGTTCTTCCTGTAAATGATCAAATCACAAGAGCTCACAGTGTGCTTTCACCCTGCTTTGTTGAAAGCCATTTCCCCAAAATGCATTTTACGTGGGCAATGAGTCTCTATTCATGCACAATTTCACATGAAAAGATCTGCCCTTTTCATCGTACGCTTGGCTTGAATCGGCCAGCCTGCGTGAAAATATTTCCATTCATTAGCATGCCAAATGATGTCACTGGCCTGGAACTTGGGTTGACATTGCCATAGTCTCATAGAATCCTAACACTCTCAGGATTCTCAGAGGAGGCCATCTCGTCTAACCTTCCACCCAGTAGTTCTTTAAATGCAGCTTAAAACCTCTCCCTAAGGTAGTGGGGCTCACCATTCTGAGAAGCTGCCCGGACCACTGAAGTTATTTGAAATGTCTTCCTTGTGTTGAATTTAAATCTGAATTTCAGTAACTTCTGTCCCCTGTTTTAGATCTGTTCTCCAGCAATGCTGAGAGTCAATTTAGTGACATCATGGCATGATATCTCATTAAATAACCATAATAGTGAGAACTTACATAATGCATGTCGGAATGTTCTAGATTTTCAGTGTGTATTTATTAGTTTAACATGCACAAAAGCTCTTTAAGGCAAGTCATAAAAACATTGTAATTTTGAGAATGAGCGGACATGAGGTACACAACAATTGAGTGGCATACCCAAGTCTCACCCTCCTGAGCAGGGGGGCCAGGCAAGTGACCAAGGCAGCCTAGCCTTAGAGTCTCTATGCTTAAAATCTGCAGGGTCCTACCACTCCATGATGGGTATTATGGTTTGGATATGAAGTGCTCCCAAAGACTCAAGTGTTGAAAGCTTAGTCCCTGATGTAGCAATTTTCAGGGGTGGAGATTTTGAGAAATGATTGGACCATGAGGGATCTGCCTTCATTAAGGGATTAGTCCATTGAAGGATTCATGGCTGAATGGACTCTCAGGAGGTGGTGAAAACTGGGGGTAGAACCTCCTTAGAGGAAGTAGGTCAGTTGGGGTGTCCTTGAAGGGTATATCTTGCTTCTGGCCTCCCTCATTTTTTTTTCTCTCTGCTTCTTGGCTTCCATGAGGTGAGAAACTTCGCTTGGTCATACCCTTTCACCACAATGTTCTGCCTCACCTCAGGCACAGGAACAATGAGAACCAGCTGAGTATGAATTGAAAACTCTGAACCCAAGACCTTTCCTCCTTTTAGTCACTTTTCTCAGGTATTTTGTTACAGTGATGAAAAACCTAACTAACATGATGGGGCACCTACACCAAGATCCAGTTGTTGGGCCAAGGTCTTTGATGTCACAAAGAACTTAATTTACATCTCACTTGTACCACTATCTTAAAGAACCAGCTTAGGTAAGCCATTTTATATCCCAGACCTTTAAATAAAATGATGCCACTTTTCAGGGATCTTGGGAGTAGAATCTTTATAAAATATCTCAAGTAGTACTAGGAAAGGAGTAGAAAGGGAATATAGGTTTTTTTTTTTTTGAGTAAGCAACATTTATTAAGACCCCAGACAATGCTTAAGCAGGTTCTTCCTGTTTCCTTCCATGGCAGGCTGTCCAACAACCCTTCTTCACACTTTCTATCATCCTCTTTGGACACTCTCTACTTCTTGCTGTTCCTTTGAATGTGAAGGATATCAGTGTTAACTCGCCTAGCTAAGAATACATAGCATTCTGATGAATCTGACACTTTATTCCCATTATTAAAGCCCCACATTGTGCTAGCAGACTCCTCTCTGCTCTAGATTTCTCTCCTGATCCAAACACTACATAAGCAACTAAAGATCAATATGTGAATTTAAATTAAAGCTTTTCCGCAAGACCCTAGGCAGAGTGGAATTGATGGTATAAAGTTATGGAAAGGGCACAGAGGGGACAGGAAAACATGAAGGACAGCACTACTCTACTAAGGGTGGAGAGTGAAGGGCATAGACCTTTTTGAGTGTGGAAGAGAAGGTGATCAAGGGAAGAATATGCACAATTTAGAACCTTGGCAGGATCCAAATGTCCAAACCCAAACCTACAACCATTAAACACGTGGGAGAATGTGTAAATGCTCTTAAAATGGTTATGGGGGAATTCATAAATATGACCAAACATTCAAGAAAAGATAAGACTGGTAAATATCATGCTTCAAAATTTATAATAAATGTATAACAAAAAGAAAACAAAAAGTCAACACATAACAAAAGATGTTGGTTATGAGATCACCAAAACTCAAACTTTTATCACATACAATAAAATTACAAAACGTACAGAGAAATATGTAATCAATGAAACAAGTCAAAAAATAGAAAAAAGAGTAAAGAAAATGCTCAGACAATTTACCTAAGAGAAATCCTAGATGCCTAGCAAACATATTTTCGGCTTTAGGAGTCTGGGGAATTCAAATCAAAATAACAATGAGAAATAGAACTTATCATTCATCACACTAGCAAACATTTAAAGGTATTCAAGATTGAGAAGTGGTAAAGAAATAAAGGGGCGTCATCATATTCCAAAAATATAGAGAGATATATGCATTGAGAATATACCTGCAGTTGGGTCATCTGACGGCATAAATTCCTATGACCCAAGAATTCTGGGGGGTGTTTGTGCTGTGTTGTGTCAGTCAGCTTCCTGTTATTGTGACAGAATACCTAAAGTAATTCACTTATTTGTTTTGTTTGTGGTTTTAGGTTTGCTTGTTTGTTTTTTAATATGATTTCAGAGGCTTCAGTCTATGGCTGCTTGGTCCTGTTGCTTTGAG
Organism: Urocitellus parryii; assembly: GCF_045843805.1. Lineage (NCBI taxonomy): Eukaryota > Metazoa > Chordata > Mammalia > Rodentia > Sciuridae > Urocitellus > Urocitellus parryii. The sequence goes on along the minus strand of NC_135541.1, from coordinate 40,348,531 downwards.
CCTGTGGTAGACCAGTACGTCATGGTGGGAGCATGTGGCAGAAGAGGTCTCTTCACCTCATGAAAGCTAGGAAGCAAAGAGAGACAAGAAGGGGCCGTATCTCAATATCCCCTTCAAGACTACTAACACTTAAAGGTTCCCCTGTGACCTAACTGTCTTCCACTAGGTCCCACTAAGGGTTCCATTACCTCCCATTAGGGCCCCAGTCTGGGGACCATGTCTTTAACATATGTACTTTTGAGGGACACTTTCAAACCATTGTGTGTGTGTGTGTGTGTGTGTGTGTGTGTGAGAGAGAGAGAGAGAGAGAGAGAGAGAGAGAGAGAGAGAGAGAGAGAGAGAGAGAAAGAATGAATACAATCCCAGGAGAATAAAAGCTCAGATAGAAGTTATATCAGGCTGATGAGTGTGGGTAGGGATACAGGGTAAAGTTTCTTGGTTTTCTTTCCTTAGAATTACTGTAGGATAATCCGAGTTCTGTTCATTGTCATGAAAAGTAGCATGACAATGCAAATGGTTTCTGATTATAGGCTCACAATCCTCAGAGCCACTAATAGGATATCTTATTTTGCTAAAAATCAAATGTAAGATATTAAGCTAAAGAAAATTCTACCTTTCTACACTTAAAGCTGTTTAATTAAACTTCCAGTTAATATTGTGAGCATCTATGCCCATCTTAGGCACTGGGTTGTGTAGAGGGGCCACATGGGTAAACAACTTCCTTGGGAGTAGCGGACCAAAATTAAATTTTAAGGTTCACATTCTCTAGTCTCCAAATTTCTTCCCTAGGTCCACTTCTGTAAGTATTTCCTGAAAATATACGTGACAATCCCTCATGTATAAATAGATGCATTGAAATTAAGTAATTTGCCCAAGGTCATTGTCAATCAGTAAATGACAGGGGTCAGACTCAGATTTTCTGAGATGAGGTTCCATGTAGACACTGGAGGATCCAAGAGAAGGGAGATTAGTGTCCCTTAGAAATGTGCAGTGTTCTATGAAAAGCAAAGTCTTCCAACTTTTGGTGTTTGTCCTTGAAACTGAGAAAGAAAATTGTAGGTGGAACTAATAGTCTTTGGATGGCAGGCCTGCCTACCATTTAGCTTCCGTCCCCACTGGGCAGGAACCGTGTCATCAGCTGTAGTTTGCTCTGTGCAGAGGGTGTGGGCACTTAAATGGAGAGTGCCCTCGGAGCACGCTCGGCACCTGTGGTGAGGAATCCTAGTGGGGAGGTCTGTGAGTGCCTAATGGTCTCTTCTGCATTCAGGGGACACGCACATGCCCCATGGAGAGCCGGGGAAGTGCTAAGGCACAAAAGGCAGGGGAATCCAGACACCCAATGTTATATCTTTCTCATAGTTTCCTTTGTGACTTTAGCCAAAATTACCTTTCTGATCCCTAAATTACAGGTACTTAAGATGATTTCCATTAACTTATCAAAATATTTGAGGAACTCAAGGAACAGAGTATTACAGGGAGCATAGTCATTTTGAGCATTTTTCTAGTGTCCCTCTTGATCCTGAGGCAGCCACATGCAATACAAAGGAAAATTCTTAACATCCTCATCCTGCAAAGGAGGAAAGTTTCCTAACATTCTGGTGTGTGACTCTCTGGTCACCAGAGGTGTTCATAGGCTGAAGAGTACACACAAACACTGGCAGGATTCTCCACCAAGTACACCCCGTGCAGTGGTCTAACAATGGCCTCCTAAGTATCAAACACCTATATGCCCTACTCCCAGAGGTGATGCTGGGGAACCCAAGAGTGGCCTTGATCTCAGCCAAGGTACCCTTTTTTGATGGGTAGAGTTTTCAATAAACATTGAACTTCACGAGGATCTTTTATCTCAGAACAGCCTAGGAGCAAATCAGGGCAGGTCATGGAATGTATTGCTAATAAATCACCAATAACCGACATGGGCACCAACAGGAGCCCAGGCACATCCTCAGGTATACAGCAGCATGCATTCAAAGGTGTAGAGAGGGCATACTCTGATTTTTAATTCTCAGTGCTGAATCAGGACCCTCTTTCAAGAAATTCATGATGCCCTTTCTTCTATACCTTCACAGTGGTGGTTCTTGCTGTCCCAAGTTCCATCCTGCAAGGCTTTGACTTCCCATTCCACGGTCCATGTCCTTCAGATGTTAGTCTTCTGATCATTCCTTGGGGAAGCCTTCCTGGCCCTCCAACCCCCAGATCCGATGGTGTGGGCTCATGCTCCCAGGGGGCCCTCTGTTTCTATCGTGCCAGATAACATATCACACAGGTACTCAGTGTCACCTGTCCTGAAGCACAGGCTACAGGCCTGGAGAGAACCCAAGAAATTCTCAAGTACAGTGGCCCATGTTTGCATTTTTACACAGACTTGAGTTTCTGCTATTGGGGGCTGTCTTAATGAGCCTTATCCAGCTGAGCTCAGGCTGGACTGAACTGTCACTGCTGTATTTCTGGGAGTGAGGGCACATCCTGGGAACCCTGCATACCTGGCTGTAACCCTGCATACCCTCTCTCACATCCGTTATCATATCAGTATCTTAGGGGAAGTACCTTAGGGCTCAGTGTGAGCTGATGGTTCCTCCCTGTTATTTCTCACTGAGACCAACCAGGGTCAGGGTGATTCCTCTGGTTTCGCTCTGTCCTGTGTCTTTGGTTCCCACATTTTGATAGAAAACCATTTTTTCTCTCAATTTATTTCTTAACATAGTTTCTAAAACACCAAGTGATCTTTTAATATTTTTATTTTACAGTGTACTACCTGCTTCTCCCCGATCCTTGGTTTCCCCATCTGTCATAGTAAGAGAGAAGACAAATCTCCAAAGTCTTTCCCAGTCTGATATTCTGAATCTGTGAAACGTTCACTTAGCGGTTTCAGGAGCTCAAAGAAACCGTCTCCTATTTTAAGTGGCTCCCACCTAAGGGTCACATAAGGTATACTGAACAATGACATTGCCCTACTTTCTTTGCTTCTGCTTCTGAGACCTGCTCTAGGTAGTGGAACCTCTAGCCTCGGGGACCTCATACAGGAGTAGTGCTCCTGTGGAGAGCCTATACAGACTGCTTGATGAAAAGGGTAACGTGGGAAAGTTTACAGTGATTAGAATCTATTTGCCTTCACCTCATCTTATTACAGATTATACTTGTATATTAACTTCATACTTCTCTGATTACCGAGGAGTTCAGCGGAGGTCCTCGGTCTCTTCAATTCTAATTAGCCTTGTCCAGCTGAGCTCAGGCTGGACTGAACTGTCACTGCTGAATTTCCCACTGGCAGCGGGAGTGAGGATGCATCCTGGAAACCCTGGCTGTAAACAGTTTGCCTAACACGTGGATTTGTACAGACCGAACCCACACACCAAGCCTGAGAAGCAGCCTGCTTTCTCCCCATTTCCTCACTTACCTCAAAAGTGGGGGCATGTTATTTAGTAGATGGAATTAATTCTATTTACTTATGAAAACAGAATTTAAATTTAGACATTTTGAGAGGCACAATGGCATCGTGGTTCTTGTATATATATATATTTTTTGAGACAAATGGGCTATGCTTTAGGCTAGTGATTAATTTTGAAAGAGTTACCTAAGCTTTCTAAGCTTTCATTTATTTACCTACCAGGAGAATAACAGTAGCACTCACATCGTAGGATTGCTGTGAGAAAAAAAGAAAGAAAGAAAGAAAGAGAGAGAGAGAGAGAGAGAGAGAGAGAGAGAGAGAGAGAGAGAGAGAGGGAGGGAGGGAGGGAGGGAGGGAGGGGGGAGGGAGGGAGGGAGGGAGGGAGGGAATATAGGGAGCATCCAATACTTGTTAGTTTTTAGTGTAGTTAGTATTAATAATTAGTGTCTTGCTGAGGCATGGTGCCATAGCAGGGGGACAGGAAAAGAATGATTATTTCACAAAGAAGGAAGTGAAGCCAGTTAGACATGACTTCACACCCTCTAGAGATGTTACCTTACCTTTGTTACCTTACCTTGAGCAAGTCCTGCAGCATTCAAGAATCACCTCCGTCCCTCAAACAATAAGAGGTAGGTGTTTACTGTGCTGTGGAATTGGAGAAGTCTCCCAGAGGTAGTGTGGGCTCATTTGGTCTTGGTGAATGAGTCCCTCTTTCTAGGTCCATCTGGATCTTTAAAGTCAAGTGTAAGTGACACCTCCTCCATGGTACCTCCCTTCTCCCTCCTGGCTGCCCCGAATGTTGTTAGTATTTTCTGTTCAATTCTGCAAGCTGTCTATACTGACAGGTTTGCCATAAGATATATATAAAAAGGGGGGGTTTTGTAATTTCTCTATTGGCTTCCTACGTCACCAGCACACAGCCTGGTGTCTGCGATGCAGCCCCACTAATCATGATTGCTGGCCTCTGCCATGCACTTACTGTATACAGCACTACTCTGAGCTCTGTGCTTCCAACAATTTACTTAACCTCCTAACAACTCTATAAGGATACTGAGGTGGCAGTTGAAGAACTTGCCCAAGAAGATTCAGTAGCCATGATTTGAACCCAAGCAATAAGGCCTCAGAAACTTTCTTCTTTCCCATCTTGTAATTCCATGTGTTTGCTGACCAACACTTCACATGTGTGACCTTATTGAATTTTCACAATACCCTGTTGTGGCTTCTATTCTAACTTCATGTTATTAATGTGTAAACCAAGGTCTCAAACTTTTAACTTTTATATAACTTGCTTCAAAACTAGTAAGTGGCTAATAAGTGGCCAGTAAGTGGCCAGAGTGTTAATAAAGCTTGTTTCTCCAGAGCCTGGGATCTTATCTACTAACTCTTCCAGTATTTCCAAAAGGGTGACACTGCAGCCCCAGTGGAATGAAGAAATGATTTTTAGGGGGCACATGGAGGAACAATTATTTAGTAGTTGTGTATCTATTTTAATGTGTACTAGTCATCTTAAAAATCCAGTCACACTAAAAAAATATGACTAGATTCTGAAATGTGTGATTTTACTCATGTAAATGCTGAAGAGGAGGCTGGAGTTAGTGTGTTTTAAAGAACTCTTAGGTGAATGACAGAATGGTGGCATCATGGGTATGAGAAAGCAGGTGAGGGATGAAGACATTTGGGCAGCTGTGTGTGACACTTCCCTGCATCCCCAGCACGTGAAAGGACAGTGGCAGAAGAGGCGAGTGAGCATTCCCAGCCAGGGAGGCGGCAGGACACCAGGTCTAAAGTCAGGGTCACAGAGGTGTGGACTATCCTTGTCTGCCTGGAGCTTTGAACTTTATTCTGTAGACAATGGAGAGCCTCAGAGATTTAAGACCAGAAATGGACATGATATTATCTAGTGATATTTATCCTTGAAGGCTGTTATATGTTTATTATCCATCTGGATTTATAGTAGCTTGACAATATCAATGGGTAAACTATCACAAATATGCATTAGCAGACAGCTCCCTAAACATAATGCTCAGGAGGTAGCACCATAAAACCTCAAAATGATCTCATGGGCTACACATGCACACGAGATGTAGCCCTTGCCACTCCCTTTAACCTGTGTTCTTTTACAAATTAGGGCATTATCCTCTTTCTAGAAAGTTGTTTCCAACTGTCAAGAGCAGTTATCTTGTATCTTTCTCTCTCTGAAATCATAAAAATAATTGAACAATTCATTGAACGTAATGGCTTTAGAGAAATCAATAATCGCCTCCCATTATTGATACAGTGGAAACACATAGGAAAAAAAATCACCCACTACAGAAATAAGCCCGTTAAAATAAATAATTTAACAAGCTGTCTGGCAATCTATTCAAATTTTGAACTCCAATGATTACGTGGAGTTTCTTAAGTATAAATAATGAAGGAAATGCACTCCGAGTTGCCAGGGTATGGACTGAAGGTACAGACAGCAAAGAGACCAGTTCCTGGCACTTAGCCCACAACTTCTGACTGATGGAGCCACACACAAAATGTGCAGGCAGTACATAAGTCATTAGTTGTATAGTGTGTGTGAGAGAGAAAGAGAGAGGGAGAGGGAGAGAGAGAAAAAAAAAAAACAGTAGCTCCCAATTAGTATGATTAGCATTCAAAATCAGAGCATGATGTTAATAATTTCTTCAAATATATCTCATCATTTGCAAAAGGCACTTTCACATCTACCTACATGTGACTATAAACCAGCTTGAAATTTTGCAGATGGGAAAACTGAAGGCCAGGAGCATGAATTGACTTTTCACAGTGACATTGCTAGTCAATACAAGAATTGAAACTACTGTACAGGTTTCTCAAGTGCTCATCCATTGCCCAATCCACTATTGTTCCTAGCTTTGTCCTTTTGTTTCCTCCTATGTTCAAAATAATCCATCATACTCAAATCTCCGTGTTCCAGCTAAGGACCAGCAGTTAAAGGAACTGTCATTTGGTCCAGGTCACACAGCTCATACAGGATGGGTGAGGACTGAAGCATGGTTCTGACCCCTCGTCAGGCCTCCTTTCTCAAAGTCCTCAGCCATTAGTGTGTCTGTTCCCAAGGCAAGGAGGTGAGGCAATCAGGGGAATCAGAGTCCTGGCAAAGCCAGGTCTTTAGGGTGACCTGCTCCTCCACTCTGGATCCAACTCAGCAGAAGTCAAGGGGGATAGGTGTAGATATTTGCAGTTCATAGGATTTGGGTTCACAGGTCCTGACATTGTAAAGACAAGAATAGCAGCTGGACTGTGTGAGGGGAGAATAAAAGAATGGCCACCCTCCTCCTCCCTCCTTCTCTTTCCCTATTATCTCCCTTCTCATAGGGATCATGTCACAGTTATGTCAGAGAGAAAGAGAAACAACATCAAGGTTCAGTGGGCACCAGACAGATGCTCCAAAGAGCCTTTGGCACACTCACCTTTCTAATTCACCCACATGAATTATAAGAACTAAAGATTAATAATTAATTAAGCACAGGGTAGGTACTGAGCATCGTCCTAAGTGGCTTATGCACATTAGCTCATTTAATCTTTACAAGAGCCTCTGGGCAGAAGCTTCTATGGTGATCATTTACTAGATGAGGAAACTGTGACAGGAAAAGGTAAGTGTGTCATTGCACATACCTCAGAAGTAGAAAAGTATTCAAAAGCAGCCAAGCAGCCTGGAACCCAAGTTCTAGACTGCTGCACTCTGTTCTGGTTGCAAACAGTGGGGGCCACCTGCCTGTTTAGACCTATTCGTCACCCTTGCCCCCATGGTCTGTTGCTGGCATCAACAGGTCCTCTTGTATTCTGGCTTCTGATTGGGTTTGGCCAATGGGAGACACCAGCCAGAAATCAGATGGAAGAAGGGTAGGTCAGGCAGTGAGACTCCTGACGCTACCCCCACCAAGGCCTCTACCAGAGACCAAGGCTTCGGCAGAGAAGCCTTCTCCCCTATAGCTACTGCTCTCTTGTGGTTCTGAAAAAGGCTTAGGCTCAAATGTTGCAAGGTCTCCCCACAGTTGTCCACCCCGGGGTGCTTCACATCCATATGAGTTGTCTTCAGCCCTGTCCAGGCCTGTGAAAACTGTCTCTTCCTTCAACTCTCCTCAATCGAAATAACACCACCTGTTTCTGGCTCCCGCCTCCAGCAGTGTTGTTTGTACCAGGTAAGCACTTAATAAAATCATGTTGGAGAGAGAAAAGAATGAAGGGAGGAAAGAAGGGAGAAGGAGGGAGTGAGAGAGGAGAGAAAGATGGAGAGGCGGGGCGGGGGGACAAGCCAAGGCCTCTATTAAACACACCTGTCTGCCTCCCCTCACCTGGGTACTTTCCCTACAGGCAATAATAACATGTATCATAAAAGATCTATCAAATGTTATTTCATTTTAATATATATTATTACTCCCACTTTACAATTCACAGAAAAATGGTCCTCAGAGAGGTGAAATAATTTGTCCAAATTCACTTGGAGTTTGATGAAGTACCTGAGCCTAGACTCCATCCAGAAATTCTGGTTCCAAATCCAATCCCTTTTCCTCTCCCGCGCTGCTATTTCTGAGGATGATCCAGGTGTTCAGGAAGTTGGAAGCAGCCTTGGAGAAATGTATCTCTTTCCACATTTCCGCAGCGCCCTTGGCATTCTCCCAAGTGCTTCCTCTTTGTGTTCCCCTCTGGTTCTCCAGCTCCCCTGAAGGCTAATCTTAACTTTATCTCTGGAGAGGAAGAAAAATGACTCCAGGACTGAAAAATATATTGGTTCCGTGTGGTTCCTTTCATCTCAGTCTTCCGAGGTAGCCCACAAACCATTTTCATAAGGCTGCGTATAGTAATCGATGTTGGAGGCACTAATATTCTTTTCTGATAGCCTCCTTTGAAAAATGCAGGTCTTTTTTTTTAAGCTTAGATATTGATATTTGTACAGATGGGTGGCATTTGAATGTATCACCATGAAATCCTTGGAGGACTTGGAAGGTCCCTCTGAGAAATGTTTATTTGAGCACCAAAAAGGCCATCACTTCTCCACATTCCGTTGGTTTCATTCTCCTGGAAGTGCATTAATCCTGGGCCTGGACAGTCCCTTGAAGGTAGAGTGGAAATACCAGTTAAGAAGCCACATTTTTTTTTTCCTGACAGGAGGAAAAATTATGATTATGTCTAGGAATATTTAACTTTATAAACAACTGACCAAAAAAAAAAAAATGAACCACTGATGGCGTGAATAAAGGTTCAAGACTCAAGACCGAATGGATTTTTTTGTGAACAAAAACCAAATAGCCGTTTCATTTCCTAGAGCTAGTACACCTTCAGGAATTTTCTAACAAAGAGACAAGTGAATGGAAAGGGAATAAGAGTATAGGTTTAGCCCAGAGGAGTCTATTCTCTCCTTTATCTTCTCCATTTCGCAGTGAGCCTCCTACAGAGAGGAATTTTATCTTGCTTGGTTTTCTAGCCTGTAGCATATTACCTAGCATACAGTCGTTGCTCATTAAATAATTACTCAGTGACTGACTGCCTGCCTAAATGAAAGAATGTTTCATAAAATCTTTTCTTATTTCTCTTTGAACCTTCAAAACTTCCAATGAAACAGGCAAGGGCAAAACTCATACTTAATCCCATTGTATAGATGTAGAAACTGAGGCCCATACAGGTGTGCAGGTCTTGCCACGAGGTCACCTTTCTAATTAATGGCAGAGCCAGAAGAAAAATGTAGGCTCTTTTAGGAAAAATTCTTACTTCTATTCCTTACTTTTAGTTTTCACTTTGTACTCCAAATTATTCTTTGGAGTAGGAAGAGCATTTGGGAACTGAAGGACTGAAAACCTAACTTTCCTGAGTCAAAAACCATGAAATCCCCAAATGAACTGGGAAGCATTGAGTTCCCTGATACACAGATCAATGCAGTAGAAGAAAAGTGAATGACAGATATGAAATTAATGGCATTTAAATTTATGCAGTTACAATAGGAAACAATTCTTCTGGAATGCCTTCCTGAGGCTTTGATATGTAGCAGTAATTAAAAGAGCTCCTTTAAATCATTTATTATAATTATGTTTTAAATGATCCAGTTCTGAATGTAGCTGGCTTTTTGTTGTTTACTGGTAGCTGGTGACATTTGGAATTGACTAGGCATTTGCAATAATTTGACTAGTTTTTCATACAGAAAGAGCTGAACTTCCTCTTGCAATTGAATTGGGTAAGTACACCAGGACCCCTGAGGACAACATACTTTTTCCCCTGCCTTAGTGATCTGATTATACTCCGGGCATAAAGGATAAGAAAGAGCTAAGCAAAGTTGGAACTGAAGATCAGGCATATTCTGCAATTTCCAAAGATAAAAGTTTTCATAGAAACATGGATCATGGACTAGATATTTCAGTTGTGAGGTCTGACTGTCTGCAGGTTCAGGGTGATTGCAAGAGAAGTTTGCAGAGTTGGCTAAAACCTTAGGCTAGCAGGGGTGTGTAATGCTTATCACACAAATCACAGTCTTTTCCCTCTCCACATCATCAAGTTTTATCTTTGTTAATGCTTGGGGGCTTATTGGGAAAGAAACTGAAACTCAGAAAGGCTTACAGTTTTGCCTAAGACCACATATTTATATGAGTTTGGAGGAGGTAGGATGACTCTTGGTTCTGGGCTCAAGGCCTCCTATAGCACTCCAAGGGCTGCTTGGTGTACAGCATTTTTTAAGCAATATGACATTATGATACTTGTAAAAATGTACCCCCATTTCCATAGCAAGGATCAGAGCAGTGAGGTGACCAACTCACCCAAGATCACACCATGAGTGGCTAGGATAGAACTTTAGCAGGTAGTAAATGCTATAGAGAAAAATTAGAAGCCTGCAACCAAGCACAGGGACCTTCTGCATAAGTCATGCTGGTGAAGCGATTAGCTGTGGTCCACAGAGCCTGTCATGATTGAAATCACATTGACTGGCACCTAGCACTCCTCTCTCCTGGTCCACACACTGTGAGGCAGCCTCACCTCTGCTAGACCTGGACTCAACCAGGAATCAACCTCATTTCTCACCAGACTTCCAAAGGCCATGCCTGGCCTCTCCTGTTGTCCTGAAGATACCAATGGATTTTTAAAGCCAGCAACACTCCCTCGGAGTTAGTAAACCTTCCTGCACAGTGAGTTTATTTTTCTCCAGATTTAGTAGCAAAGAAACATAAGTAGGTGCAGGACTGAATGATGTATTTCCTCCTACTAATCAAGAGTGCTCTCTCCAGCAGAGCCATTTACCTGATAAATCGTGGCATTAGACTTCAGTGCTGATGTGTCTCTCACCTGCAGGCTGCTACCCCATCCTGACACTTAGCCATCTCTCCCTATCCTGCCTCATCCATCAGTAGACTGCTCTGTCAGCGCCAAGGGAGTGGCCTGATAGGAGCACAGCACTTCACAGTTTGCCTTTTTATTTTTCTCTAGCACACTTGCCTGCACCCTAAGGGCAGAGGGTTTCATTTGCATCTTGTGGGTGAGGACCCTGATAGTGGAGAATCAGCACAATTTGTACATTACCTCACAGTGATCGCATTGGGGTTTTTGGTCACATCATCTGACCCTAACACTCCTGTTCTTCCCGATGCTGGCTTGTGATGCTCACATTTATTCTGCGCACCCTGCCAACCACTTCTGAAAGGAATTGACTACAAGGTTTCTTATTCCAGAATGTACTTCCCTACAAACTCTTATCCTAAAAATCACATGAGACCTAGGAGACTAGAGGCAAGGGAAAGCAGTTGGTTTCTTGTTCAGAAATTATATTATGACAAAGAAGCAAAGATAATTCTCCGACACAGACATACTCCAGTTGGAGTAAACAGGAGGAACTAAAGAGAAAAATTGGTAAGACGGGCCCTTGTGGTGCCCATACATCAGTTCCTTATTAGTTCTTGTTGCAGGTTTAGTTTGTGGTAAGAGTCACACTACATAAGACCTAGCATTTTGATCACTTATGAGAGTCTGGTTCTGTGACTTTGGGCACATTCACATGGTTCTGCAACCGTCACAACCCGTTCATCATCCCAATGAACACTAACCCCCCTGCTCCGGCTCTCAGCCCCTGGCAACTAACATTCTGCTTTCTGTCTCCATGAACTTGACTACCCTGGGTGCTCTTAGAAGGGAAGTCACAGTTTTGTCCCATGTGACTGGCTACTTCACTTGGCATGATGCCCTCAAGGTCCATCCACACTGTAGCTCTGCGGTAGCATTTGAGCTTTATATCTGTGACCACATAGTCCTGACTTGCTGGTGCTTTACACAATAGCCTTATGGGGGAAAAAAACCCACTATTATTAGCCTTGCTTTTCAAAACAGAAGTATAACAAGGTTAAATGAGCCCAGCTGGCCCACTACCTGGGGCAGGTGGCGGCCACTACACTGTATCATTGGGATATCAGGCACCAGTCCCTGTCACCCTCATTATAATTTTGTAGAAGGCAGAAAAATAAGGGTGAGCAAATCAGTTACTTGTCCCTTGTCTGCCAATCTGCTGTTCTCTATCTTCCTGAGGCCCACGGAACTAGGAATTCCTGGAGAGCAGATGTTTCTGTGAGGTCAAGGGAAGACAAGGTTTCTATCTGCTTTTCTTGGTCACTCATATAGCTTCCCAGTTCTCCTCCACCTGATCCCACTTGTCCCTCATATATATCCCTCACCCCGCACCCTTGCCTGGGCAGCTATGGTTAAAGTGCTCGCTGTCCTTCCTCCATCTCAGTGCACAGAGGAAGGATTGGGCAGCAAGGGCAGATTGCTTGAAATGCATTGCCTCTAGCAAGGCCCACATGCGATACCCTGCCAGCTCAGGGATGTGGCAGACTGGCTGCCCCCTAACAACATCTGCCACTAATGGTCAGCAGAGGACAGCCATCCGCTGCTGGACACTGGATCTGGACAATACCCATTCTGTATCCAAATGGCATCTGATGTAGCAGCTATTGCCACAAACCAAAGCAGAGCTAAACTTTCTTGAGATCACATTCTAATGCAACCTGTTCACCTAGTTTTGCCCCCTGCAAGGATTAAAACCTAATGGTTTCCCAGCCCAGACCCCCATCTCTAATAAAATGCAAAGTTAGGTATTAGATAGTCCATTATTTCTTCTTAAAAATAATAGACACCATTCTCTAGAATGAGAATGCTATATGACTCACCCAACAAGTGACATGAATATAAATAGTTACAACAAGAGATAAAAGACAGCTAATAATATCATTCGCCAAACTTTGTATCTGGTGTGATATTTTAGAGGTGTCATCTCATGTAACTCTTCTTCCATAGGAAGGGACTGCTACTATTGATCCTGTTTTCAGTTATGGAAGATGATATATTAAGACAGGAAGGGTTTTCTAGTTTTCTCCTTCAGAAAGGGAGTAAAACTACCTGATCTCTGTTCATCTTAAATGTGGATTTCCTCCAATAGGAAGGAACTTAGATTCCAGGGCATCATTTTGTGTAGCAAGAGCAAAGCTGATAATTACCTCCTCACACCTCAACTACTGAACATGACATTCCAGGGTGTCCCTTTGAAAATACTTCTTGTCCAATGCTAGATTCATTAATCTAAGTTGGGGAGCAAACCAAATGAGGGGGATCAAGCTTTGGTTTTATGGGAAAAAAATATGAATATGTTTCTGTTCAAATACAGTCTCCTCACAGCAAGTTCAAGCCCAGACCACGTCTTGTAGGTTAAGGTGTTCCAGAGTATCTGCAGTTGACGATCAGTATCATCAGCTCTTCCCCAAGAAAACAAGTCCTGGAAAATAGTTTTTTGGAGTCCTTCTGCCAAAGCCTGGGAAGTAGAGGTTGAGCACTGTAGCTCCTGAAGACCACTCATTCTAACACATCTGCCTCCTACCTTCACCCATCATCTCTATCCCTGGCCTCAAAAATGAACTTGACTGGCCCTTATTTATCTGAATCCCTGGGCTTTGCTGAGCCTAGATTGGGTGCAAAGATGGAACATAAGAGTTAAATGTAGGAATTAAGGCAGGACTTTTCCAACCACACTCCATTAGAGAAGCTAGAAGGAGAAGAAGAAGGAGAAGGAGGAAGAGGAAGAAAGGAAGGAAGAACAGAGAAGGGGAAAGGAAGAAAGAGAGGGAAGGAACAAGAAAGATAGGAGAAGGAGAAAGAAGAGGAGGGAGAGGAACAAAAGGCAAGAGAAAGAGAGGCAGGGAGGAAGAAGAGAGAGAGAGAGCCTGTGGAGATGCCCAATAAGATATATCCATCTAGACGTCATGGAAGTGGCCCCAGGATTGAGTAGCCATTTATGGGACATTACTAGTGATGCAGACAGAATCCCATTCATCAGCATCACCATGCCGGCCCCGTCTGGCCCACCTGTGACTGCTGCAGATTACAGATGTTCCATCTCAGAGCCAGGTAGTAAGATGTGGAGGGACAGGAAACATGGGGACTGTCTTTGCCTAATACATGCTGTCACTTAGCAGCCCTCTCCAGTGACTGCTGTTCCTAAGGGTGTCCACAGAGCTGTGTCAATACACACCGAGATTCAAGACTTCAGTTGCCATTTGGACACTTCTTGGTAGAGCAGTTAAGCTTACCCAGTGTTTCTTGAAAATAGCAGCACTTACTTGCTGGCTTGAACTTCCTGTCCCAAAGCTTAATCTGAGGCTGAGATGTGAGTGTGTGGGAGAGCCTGGCTATCTCCTCTGCAGGCTCCCAGAGCTGAACTGTGAGTTAGTCACCTGGTTGGGGCCATCACCGTGCTCTCTGACTTCCGGGTCTCCCTGGCTGCACGTTGCTCCTTACCATCAATCATGCCTATGGCTGCCGGGCTGGTCTCAGAAATTTACACTCAGTTGGTCACATCATTCTTTAAAACCCATGAAGCAGTTCTGCTCCATCATCCATTTTGTCATTATGCCCCCCAGCTTTCGCCCCTGATATTCTTATCCCTTAACTGCCAGAGCGAACCTTCTCCAACAGAACTCTGATCCCATCAGAGGAAGTTCTGGGTAGTGACTAAGAGACTGGACTCCACAGTTGAGCTGCCTGAGTACAAATCCCAGCTCTGTCATTTTTGCACTGTGCAATGTTGAGAAAGTCACTTTAACTTTTTTTTTCTTAATATTTATTTTTTAGTTGTCGTTGGACCCAATATCTTTATTTTTATTTTATTTATTTTTATGGGGGTGTTGAGGATCGAACCCAGGGCCTCTCCCATGCTAGGCAAATGCTCTACCGCTGAGCCACAACCCCAGCCCAAGAAAGTCACTTAACTTTTCTGTGGTTCAATTTTCCTCATCAAACAAGGATGATAATAAACACAGAAATGGAGGTTGTGAGGATTAAGTACAGTTAATGTATATAGAGTGTTCAGTGTTGAGAACAGCACCTGGCTTCTAGTAAACACTCATGTGTCTTGAGCTGCCATGATACTAATAATTCTCTTTCCTTAAAATAAGACCCAGGATCCCTGCCCCACCTCCACCTGTTTGTATAGAACCTTCTTCAATATGCACCTGGTTATCTCTGCAGCCTTGCCCTCAATTTCCAACCTGCAGGACTGGTTTCAGGGGCTGTATCCACCATGGGCCCCCCTCAGGACTTCCACTGGTCCTTCCTTCCTTCTCTCCTCCCTCTCCTTTCCTCCCTCCCTCCCTGGCTTCTTCTTGTACCATCTTAATCCACAATAGCTCTTGCTCAAACAGTCTGAAAGGGAAAGTGAATGCAGGGTAGATACTGGAATCATCCTACATTTTAAACCAAGAATAAGCCACTGACAACAGCCTTCCCCCAGCTTGTCCATCCATCAACAGGAAGCTCACTTAGCCTTGTCTCTGATATACAGCTATAAATGTTCTCCTGGGCTTCCTGTCCTAGCTGATCTTCAGCTTTCATTTTGACAGGGTTGGAACAAAACAACAGCCAGAGAGGGAGACAAAACCGAAATTGGAATTGGAAATTGTTCCAATTTTTTTTCTTGAATATGAAATGCTACTGGCTGAAATAGAATGAAGCCCACAATGGTGTTTCCTTCACTAATCTGCTGTCTTGACAAACTCCTACAAGCTTTAAATCAGAAAGGGCTAATCAGCTCCCTCCTAACTGACCTCTGAGTGTGGTAGGAACAGCAAAGTAAAGAGGGTTTGCCTCTCGATGCTGTAGTCACAGGCAGCTAATTGGGGGTACCACATATCTGCACGTAGGAACAAAGGTTAAGAAAAAAGAAGCCAGGGGCAAGGGCTTGGGGAGACTGCTTTTATGAGAACAATCTCTCCATATCTGTCATCCTTCTGTGGGTGCAAAGAATTCCCTAGGTAAGAAAAGCTTTGCACCAGCCAAGCCAACCTGGGAGAGAGCTCTGCCTTGCAAGGTCAGAGTCGTCTTCATGAAAGGGAAAAACACTATTTCCAGATCTGGTAGATAGGGTTTGAGAATTTAGAGGTGGGGGGTGGGGGAGCAGACTAGCCCAGATAAATAGCATAAGACTATGAATCAGACATGTATTTATAAATATACTATAGACATGTCAGGAAAAACAGGCATATTATCACACACAAAAAAACATACAAAAGTAACAGCTGACATTTATTGAGTTCTTACTCAAAGCTAAGAGATATTATGAGAAAAGTAAACAAAAAGAGAATCTGAGGTACTTGTCCATAGACACATAGATCATGGCAAGCTACAAGTCATCTACTTCAGCTAATGAAATAAAGTGTGTTGAGCTAAAATTGGAGAGCCTGGGAGTTAACAATGGGACTGGGATTGTAATGTCTTTGATTAAGATTAAGGATCTTGGGTTTTTTTTTTTTTTTTTTTTTTTTTTCCAACTAGCCATGAGGAACCAGTGAAGCCTTTTGGAGATAGGAGAGACCTGGTACATTTAAATGATCGCTCTGGCATGGTTGTTGTTATGGTTTGGGTGTGATACATACATACAAAAGCTCACGTGCAAGATAGTGCAAGAAGATTCAGGGGAGAAATGATTGGGTTATAAGAGTCTTATCTATCCTGATAGGGATTAACTGAATGCTAGCTGAAGTGATAGGATGTGGCTAAAGGAGGTGGGAACTGGGGCTAGGCTTTGGGTATATATTTGTATCTGGAGAGCAGTCTCTCTCTACTTCCTGATCCCCGTGATGTGAGCTGCTTCCCTCTACCACACTCTCCCTCCATGATGTTCAGCCCCACCTGAAGCCCCAAGAAATGGAGCAAGCCTTCTATGGACTAAGACCTCTGAAACCATGCGCTCTCAAATAAACTTTTCCTCCTCTATCATTGTTCTGGTCAGATCCTTTAGTCACAGCAGCAGAAAAGCTGACGAAAACAGTTGTCTTTGATACTGTGGAGTGGGAAGTTCCCCCAGCCTCTCTCAGGTAGGTTTAGGAGGATAAAGCAGGTGACTGAGTTCCACAGGCCAAAGACCTCAAACCCATCATTTGGCTTCATGCCTCCATGACAGGGGAGGAGGGTCCAGTTGGCAGGTCTGGTGCTCTGTCCTGTTACCTTCTTGGTTACTCTTTTGTGTCCAGCAGCCACACATGCACTTTCAAGTCCCCTGAATGGAAAGCAGATAGGAAGTGAGAGTGCGGAGTTATGCGAAGACACGTCCGTCGGCTGTGAGAATGTGAACACTCACGGGGATGGCACCTCTCGGGTCATTCAGCGACGGAGAACAAGTGCCATGCTCATGTTCCTCTGTGACCAACAGGTACTGACTACAGAGAGAACCATAATGAGAGGTTGAGTGGCACCAGGCTCAAGCTACACGGACAGCATTTTGTTGGTCACCCAAGCCTTTGAGGGCATAAGAGAGGCCGAGGCACATATGCCAGTGTTGGCCACTCTTGGGTCACTGGAATAACCCAGTGCCCACCCTCCATCTCTTTGGAGTAACCGTTTCATTCCCCAGGTCATAACTTTGCAGACGGTTCTGGAGTTCAAGTACCTACTCGACTCACCAGACTTCCTGTGGGCTTTTAGCACCTGCTGTGTACACAGAGTGCTCGTCCCTCCAGCCTCTTCCTAAAAGGGATTTAGTCCTTGCTTTGTGATGTCTGACCTGTCCTTTTGAGACAATACTAATGAGAAATGACAACACTGCCTGTTTCATAGGTGGGCAATGCTCTGGTGGTGAAATTGTGCACATCAAGACCTGCACAAAAATTAACTCAAAGTGAACCAAAGACAGGCACTAGAAAAGAGACCCTGCACCTAATAGGAGAAAAAGTTGGTCCAAATCTTCACTGAGTCAGCCTAGGATCTGACCTTGGAAAGACTCCTAAAACACAAGAAGTAAAATCAAGGATCAATAAATGAGATGGAATCAAATTAAAAAGCTTCTTCTCTGCAAAGAAAACAATCAGTAATGTGAGGAGAAAGCCTACCGATTGGGAGAAAATCTTTTCCACATGCACCTCTGATAAAGCATTCATCTCTAGGATATATAAAGAACTCAAAGAACTTAACACCAAAAGACAAATAACCCAATCAATAAATGGGCTAAGGCACTGAGCAGACACTTCACAGAAGGAGAAATACAATCCATCAACAAATATATGAAAAAGTGTATAGCGTATCTGGCAATTAGAGAAATGCAATAGAAACTACACTGAAATTTCATCTCACTCCTGTCAGAATGGCAGTCATCAAGAATATAGGAAACAACAAATGTTTGCAAGGATGTAGGGGAAAAGATACCTTTATGCATTGCTGGTGGGACTGCAAATTGGTACAGCCACTATGGAAAGCAGTATGGAGATTTCTCAGAAAACTTGGGTAATGGAACCACCATTTGACCCAGGTATCCCAATCTTTGGTTTATACACAAAGGACTTAAAATCAGCATACAATAGAAATGCAGCCATGTCAATATTTATAGCAGCTCAATTCACAATAGCTAAACTATGGAACCAAACTAGGTGTACTTCAATAGATGAATGGATAAAAAAAATGTGATATATATTCTCAATGGAATATTACTCAGTTTTAAAGAAGAAATTATGGCATTTGCCAGTAAATGGATGGGATGGAGAATATCATGCTAAGCGAAATAAGCCAATCCCCAAACACCAAAGGCCGAATGTTTTCTCTAATATGCAGATACTGACTAACAATAAGGGGGGCACAAGAGAAGAATAGAGTCACCTTAGGTTAGGTAGAGGGAAGTGAAGGGAGGGGAGAGAAGAGGATGTGAGGATAGGAAGGATAATAGAACTGAACAGACATTGTTACTTTATGTATATATGTGACTGCAGACCAATGTGATTCTACAACATGTACACTCAGAAAAATGAGAAATTATATCCCATCTATGTATGATATATCAAAGTGTACAAATGCATTCTACTGTCATTATAAGTAACTAAAACAAATTATAAACAAATTATAAAAAGACTGAGCTAGTTTTGAGAAACTTTGTGTCTTTGAGAACTTCCAGGGAAGTTTGGCCTAAGGGATCAGATAGCTCTGCCTTAAAATCCTGCCTCCAATAAGTTATGTATCCTCTCTGTGCTTGGTAAACTCACCTTTGTAATGGCAACAAAAATAGTGATGATAACATAACTTTAGCAGTCTGTACCCTTAACCAAGTGGCCAGCTTGATTAGTATCCCACTGATGGATGATGCTATAGCGTGCTGAATACTTGTGACCAGGAGCTGTGCTGGAGTTTCCAGCCAACTCTGCTGCAAGTGCCAAAACACTAGCCCCATATTTCCTGGGAGGCTCCTATTACCCCTCTACTGAGAGGCAGCATTGTAGGAGGGCTAAGATCTGGATTCAGAACTGGACTGCCTGAACTCAGATCCTGCCTGTGCCACTTACTAGTGGTCTGGCCTTGGATTAACTTCTCCTTGCTCAGTTTCCTCATCTGTAAGATGAAAAAGTCAGTCTTACCTCTTTGTAGAGCTGTTGTGAGGATTAAATGAATGAATGTCTTTAAAGCACTTGAACATGGCTGGTGCATGCAAAGGGTTAGCTATTAAGTTTTTTTTTTTGTGTGTGTGTGTGTGTATGTGTATGTGTGTGTGAAAATTAAGCATCTGGTGCATAGTGTATTCTTCTCTGTGAGACCCACCTTTTCTTCTGACTCCCTTGTCAGCGTCCTTTGTCATTTGCTTCTAGCTCCAAGATGTTGCACTTTCGACTCTAGTGACTGCCTCAGTGTGGACCAGCTCTCCAATGGCAGGACTCTGGTCAATTACTCCACCATTTTCTTGCCTTTAGCAAAAATATCCTTTGCTTATGGCATCACAGGACACAACTGGCTGCGTTTGACAAGGCAGAGTTTCTTGGGGAATCTGAATGGAAGAGCGGGTGGCAGCAGGTCAGGAGTAAAGAGCTGAGGGAGGGCTGAGTGGGTGAAAAGTTGACTAGAAAATTGTTACGTCAATATAAGCAGACAGGCTAATGAAGGACTGCAATTTGCAGATGCCTATCTGTCTCTCCCTTCCTCTGCCTCCAAGGGAGATGGCATATGCTAATCAGGACCCTTTTCGCCCAACCCAGGATCAGTGTGTCAGTGTGTTTTCTGGGGGGACTGTTTCCAGTACAAGAGGGAGTTTCCCTGCTGTGGCCAGTGAAGTCCTTTCAATGTTTAAGTCCCTACAGATAAAAAATAGATACCAAGTCTTCTAGTCAGTTTTTTTTTTTTTTCCCTCCTGTGACTAAAGGACCCGACCAGCACAATTGTAGAGGAGGAAAGGTTTATTTGAGGGCTCACAGTTTCAGAGGTCTTAGTCCATAGAAGGCTGGCTCCATTTCTCGGGGCTTGAGGTGAGGCTGAACATCAATGGAGGGAGAGGGTGGCAGAGGGAAGCAGCTCACATCATGGTGATCAGGAAGCAGAGAGAGACTCCACTCTAGAGATACAAAATATATATCCCATACCCACACCCCAATTGCCACCTCCTCCAGCCACACCCTGCCACTTCAGTTAATCCCATCAGGAATTAATTCACTGATTGGGTTAAGGCTCTTAGAACCCAATCATTTCTTCTTTGAACCTTCCTGCATTGTCTCACACGTGAGCTTTTGGGAAATACCTCACATCCAAACCATATCACTAAGAGAACTAGCAAAGAAGTGAAAAGAAATCAAAGCCTGAAAAAAAAAAATGAGACAACAGGAAAGAAAGAAGGTTATAGGAAAGAAAACACCTACTATTTATGCTCCATGTGACAGGTATTGTGCCTGGCACTTTCTGGTTTCTTCTTTATACCTCAGTAAAACCCTATCAGACAGCTATCAATGCCCCATTTGACAGATGGGGAAGTAGACCTGGAGATTCCACTGCTGCAGGTACCATGTGGCTGTGCTTTATGAACTACGGGTCCTTCTGACTCCAACCTTGAGAGCTTCCTCCTCTACCACACTGCTTTCATGCTGGGACTGAAACAACTCTCCAGAGCACAGCCCTAATATTGTTATTGGTAGTATGGGGCAGGGTAAGAGTTGAAGCACCAGCCAGGCGTGGTGGTGCATACTTGTAATCCCTGGAGGGATTACTCTAGAGGCTGAGACAGGAGGATTGAGAGTTTGAAGACAGCCTTAACAACAGTGAGGCACTAAGCAACTCAGAGAGAGACTATCTCTAAATGAAATACAAAATAGGGCTGGGGATATGGCTCAGTGGTCAAGTGCCCCTGAGTTCAATCCCCGGTACCCCCCACCAAAATAAATAAATATATATATATATATATATATATATATAAATAAAATATATGAAGCACCAAAGTCAGCGAGGCCCAGTTCTGCCAGCACTGGACTGCTCATCTGGGGGATGCACACTGTGCGACAGGACTGCTCTGAGGCCTGAGCAGCGTCTGGCATGGCTAGTGTGTTTGATGATACGGTGAGAGCACAGTGTGCCGTCTCAGCGGGCTCAGTGAACACCCATTGCTCTGGTCCTTTGAGTTTTATTACTTTTATTATTAATTTAGTTTATCAGTGGAGGCGTGGCAGTCTTATCAATGTTGTGTTCCTTGAGGACTGAGATCCTAATTTGGGGAACCAACAAGAATGGAGATGCACAGGGGATCTCAGGGAACCCATATGACCCTCACCTGTGTTTCATAGGCAGGACCACTAAACTCAGAAGAGAGAAGTAACTTGCCCAAGGGTCACCTAGGTGCTCTGGTATATATCACAGCACCTGTCATAATCTGGGCCTGTAAACATCGTCTCTAAGCACTACTTACTGAACTAATTCTGCTTTCTAAGCCTCCTTGAAACTCGGAGAAGGCTAAATGGCCCCTCCCATTCATTAGCCCAATGAGGAGCTTGACAGGAGGCTATCGCTGAATGTGGCAGAAGGCCTCTTGGTGGCCTTGGTCCACCCGCCTTGCGGTTTCCTTCCAATCCCACAATCCCTGCTGTACTTTTCTCCAGGGGGGAACCAGGGCATTAGCAGCCCTGCCCTGTGAAAAGCACAGCCTTTTTTTATGGAAAACGGGGGAGAGTTTTCAATGTGGTAGTTATTTGTGGCATTTCATCAGCCAACAATGTAAATTAAATTAATTAAAAAGCATTGTACACTTCTGATTCCAATACTGGATCCACTCAGTGGCCATGGAAATTCTGAATAATGGGTAATAGTTATCTCTAATTTCTCAGCATATGTTTTTTTTTTTTCACTTACACAGCTGTGAAAAAAAAATTATATTTTTGTGGATGCATAATTTTCAGCCCTAAAACAGAATCCATGTTAGCATTAAGCTGCCAACAGGTGTCTTCTTCTTCTTCTTTTACTTTTTTTTTTCTTTTTCTCTGGTGAGTAGAATAATCCCCCTTTTTGGCAGGAAGACAGTATTTTTTCGCAGTCATTTTTGCATCCTTAAGAACGTCTTTAAAATTATTTTCTACTTGATGAAACACATCCTCTCAAGGCTTCATTATTTTTCACCCTGGTATTTTCTGATCAAATATTTCAATCACAAAAAACTTGGGAGATTTGAGTTATTCCTACCCAAGACTGCATGACCATGGCAATACTGATAACATTTTGAAGGTTTTTTTTTTTTTTTTTGCTAAGCAATATCCATGACTTCAGATGGCCTGATCACCTCTTAGGCCTGGATTCTCTTTATTTTACTTATTAATTAGAACATACTTTCATGTGCAAGGTAATCGAGCCAAAGGCAATTGATTCCTGCATTCTATTCAAGAAGGCTTAGAGAGAGAGAAGGTGCCCCTGAGACCTTGTTGGTTTCTTCAAAACTGCCTTTTTTTGCAAGTCTAGAGAAAGAATTCTCCTGGATTCCAATAGAGTTGAAGAATTTGAAGCCAAATGGGATGGAAGTTTAACAGTTATCCTGAAGTTTCACCCTTCTTGCTCTGGTATCCCTTCCCTTTCAGCGTTACATCACCCTCTTCATCTGCTCCCTCCCGCCACCCAACCCCCACCACACCAGGAGACCTGACCTCAGGGGTCCTCTGGCTGTTCCATTTTTTTCCATGTTTGCTTGTCTCCCTCTTTCCCAATCATAGTTCCACTCTGGAATTGAGTACTTCTAAGACATTTCACATTTAACGTGGTCCCTGTCTTGCTTAGTGCCTTATAGCACTCCTCCTGGCACTGAAGACCAACTGGGAATTACTGAGAAGCGCATACAATGTTCTCTATGATCCGGTTCCCTTGGCTCCAACTCCTTCTCCAGTGTCATTTTCCCCTGTTACTTATCTCTTCACATCTGCAACCATTTGAGACTTCCAGAGGATCCCAGAACAACCGCATGATTCCATTTCAAGCTTCAGGGACTTTGCTCATGTTGCCTTTTCTGCCCTGTGGCCCATGCTTACTTCTCCAGATGTACTTCTCCAGATCTAGCTCCAGGGGTTAGGAAGGGGGGCTTCTCCCCAGCAAAGGCTTCTCTGTTTTATCACTAGCACAATTATCACCATGACCGTTCTTCCACCTGTATTATAGATAGTATCTTTCCCCTGTGAATTTTCACATTATCTCTTAATTTAACACAAAATAGTTAAGGGTTTGCATTCTAGAGCTAGATTTCCTGAAATCTCATCAAAGCTCTGTCATTTATTAGCTGTGTGACATTTGAATCAGTTCCTTTGCCTCTCTGTGCACTGAATTTCCCATTGTGTCCTGGGAGAAATAATCATCCTTGTTATATAGAATATTTATGAGAATTAAATGAGACAACATAAGCAAATTAAAACAATAACTGGAAAATAGTAAACACATAGTTGATGATTGATATATCTTAGTTCTTATGAGCCTAAATTTATTTTATTTGTTTAGGGTCTACTTCCCCTACAAGACTGTGAATCCATTGAGGTCTGAGATATATGTAGCTTTATCATCTTTTATCCTCAGTGCCTGGTACTGTGCCTGGCATATAACAGGTGCTCAAGAACAGATGTAGGTGAATGAATGAATAAATCACTGTAGACAGACAGTCTGGAAGCTCAGCAAGCAAAGATGCATTTCCTCCTTCAGTTTCGTAATACGGTTATCATTGCTCTGACACCTCGTCATCTTACCTTTTTTTTTCTTTTAAATAAAAATCTCCTTTCCTTCCATGATCACTAGCTAAAACATGGGATGAGTGTTTGCTGCACATTTGAGTCCAACATCCACACTCTGGTGGCCTGACTTGTTCTATTTTACTTTCCTTTGCCATTGCCAAAATGAATATCCATTGATCGGGTTTCTAGTATTCATCATATGCAGCCACCAGATGGATCTGAATAGTTTCTCTAACAAGCAATTTGCATTTGGACTCTGTTTCCAAAATGCCTTCCCATTATAGCTTCCATTTGCCTTCCGTGCACTCCAATCATCTTTCCGTCTTTTCTGAAGGCTATAGCTCTAATTTTGGATATCGTAAATCGATTTGGTACCACCGAGCTGTGTGGAGTTAGAACAAGGACTGCATTTTATTGCCAAATCATGACTTGTTCATATTTAAACTCGTACCCATGTAACAGAATTTGTCATTCTATTCTTCTTTTGCAGAGAGTCCCCAAGGTTTTGTTCCAAGGCTGATATTTTTCCCCTGCACTGCTCCAAAGCCTTCATCTCTGGGTTAGGATGCCCAGTGGGCATGGTTGTTGAGCCAAGATCTTTTTGTTAAGGTTGTTATGCTTATTTGGGACTCATGTTAGGTTTCATGAACTTAAATGAAGAGTAAGTAATAAATTCATAGAGGAAATTGGGTTAGCATGTGATTAACATCCCGGCTGATGCAGACGGGTGTACCAATGATGGAAACATGTGCTTGTGTCATGATGAAATGCAGATTAGAGGCCCTGGAGCCAACCCAAGGAAATCTGCCCAAAACTGTTTCATCTCTGTCAGCTTTAATCTGATGGAAAGAGAGCATGCTTCAACACAGCAAGAAAAATGTGAGCGCCTGCTCTAACCAAGTGGAGCTCTCACTTCCTTTGAGATGTTATTAAAACGCTCACTTGTCACTGTGGTAGAACAGCAAATATACTGGACTGTGACTTAAAGGACATGAGTTCAAATCTCATCTGAGTCACTGTGTCGTGAAATCTCACAGGACCTTACCTTTTGCATCTGTAAAATGAACGTGCTGGGTTAGACTAATGGTTTTCTGTAGTTTCTTTTTTTTCCTTCACAGTACAAATGAAAATGATATTCACACCCTCCCATGAGCAGCCCCAGGGTTGTGCACAAATACCCACGTCCTGGCTGAGGCTCAGTCTCTTTCCTTCTCCTCAAATAAGCATATCAGAAAGTACATTTGTGAGACTGACATTTCAAGATAGCCTTCAATCCTATTCTAATTTATTTTTTTTTAAAAATTAAAAGGCAAATAATTTGCAATCTGGGGGTACATATTTAGTAATATTTTAAAGATGTTTTTCTGTAGAATTTCAGAAGGCATGTCACACAATCCAAGTTGATAACCTAGATGACTTTCATAGGCCCTTCTGAGGATGTCACTCTATGACTTTGAATAAATTAAGGTGCCAGGAAAGTCTGATGTTTGCCTATTTGGAATAAAACAGCAAGGAATACATATTTGCCTCCAGGTCTCATAGTGGGTATTCCCATGACCCCCAAGAAAGTTGCTTGTGGCCCTAATTCCTGATCCTTATGCTGATCTGCTAAGAAGAGCTGTGTTCCTAAAATGAAGAACATCATCACTCGAAAGTAGAAGGGACTGCTTTACTTTTTTTTTTAACTGAACATACATAGTATATGGACTAAAAACAATAGTGAGCCATATTTTGAAATGTCTTATTGTGGGTATTTTACATGCAAAAAAATAAACTATATGTTGATATTATAGTGACTTTTAAATTCTCAGTATACGTTTTAATGTTTTTATTGGTTCATTATAATTATACATAACGTTGGGGTTCATCTTGACATAATCACATACTGAAATATAATTTGCTCCAATTTTCCCTTCCTCTTCCTCCCTGTTTTCCTTCCTCTACCCTACTGGTCTTTCTTCTATTTATTTATATATTTATGGATTATTTTTAAGTTAGTTGCTTTCTAAATATACATAAAGGTGAAATTCACTGTGCTATATTCATAAATGTACATAGAATAACTTGGTCCATATCAATTCTCCTCTCCTGTCTTTTCCCATCCCTTTCTCTACCCCATGGCTTTATCATCACAATTCCATCTTGCTGGGTTTTGTTGGAGGCTCCATCTTTGTTTTAGGACTCCAGTATTTCTCCTTTTATTTCTTGTCTGAACTCAGTCTTGCATTTTCAAGGTTGACCTTTTTCAGGTATTTGACACTGAAAAGTTCTTCAAGTTACCTAGACCACCTTACTCTTGGAAATGAAAAATTGTACAGGTCACTTTTACATTGAAGTCTCCCACTAAACTTCAAGGGTCCTTTGACAGCTTTTATCTAAATCCCTGTACTACCCCATAATATAAAACTCTAAAAGAAAACCCAAATTGACCCTGGAATATGTGGTAGAAGTTAATAGAAAACTCTGTAGCTGTACCTTCAACCTCTGCCTCACAGGATTCTCATAGAGAAATTTGATGAAAAATTCAAAATCTAGAATTATTAAAACATAGAAAGAAACAAATTAACATGAGTGAGTATCAGTAGGCACAAATAAAAAGATTAAACACCCAAGAACTTTAAGAGCTTAATTATTAAAATAATAAAAGAGAATTGAATTTTTTTTTAAATGAATGAGCAAGTAATGACAAAAAAAAATCTTCCAAATTTCCAAGTAGAGTTTCTACAAACAAAAGATATGGTTGTTAAAATAAACAAACTCAATAAATGTGTTAAACAGTAGTTTAGGTGTAGTTAAAAATGTAAGTAGAGAACTGAAAATACAGAAATATCTGGAGTGTACAAAGACAGAAGTAAAGAGTATTTTAAAAGCAAAAAGAGATTTGCCTGGCCTGGCACACACTGGTAATCTGAGTGGCTGAGGAGGCTGAGACGGGAGGATAAAGAGTTCAGAGCCAGTCTCAGCAAAAGTGAGTCACTAAGCAACTCAGTGAGACCCTGTCCCTAAATAAAATACAAAATAGGGCTGGGGATGTGGCTCAGTGGTTGAGTGCCCCTGAGTTCAAATCCCTGGTACCTACCCACCCACCTGACAAAAGATTCAAAACTAGAATGGATAGTAGAATAAAATTTCTAACTTGCACTTAATGTTATTTCCAGGAAAAGAAAACAGAAAAAATTGAGGAATAAAAAGTGTTTGTTCCAAGAGTTAATAACTAAAAATTTTCCAGAATTTATGAAGCTACATGAATCCTTAGAAATAGAAAATAAGAAAGTTGGGGCCTAATCTGACATGATGGACATTTGGGCCTACTTTTTCTTTCATTAGGTGCAAAGTCTCTGGTTTAATTCCTAGGTCTTTGATCCACTTTGAGTTGAGTTTTGTGCATGGTGAGAGATAGAGGTTAAATTTCATTTTGTTAGCAAGAATTAAAACCAAGAATTAATCAATGGGATGGATTCAAACTAAATAGCTTCTTCACAGTAAAAGAAACAATCATTGAGGTGAATAGAGACCCTATAGAATGGGTGCAAATCTTTACCACAAGCACATCAGATAGAGCACTAATCTCTAGAATATATAAAGCACTCAAAAACCTTAACACCAAATAAATAAATAACTCAATCAATAAATGGGCCAAGAACTAAACAGACACTTCTTAGAAGAGGATATGCAATCAGTCAACAAACATATGAAAAAATGTTCAACTTCTCTAGTAATTAGAGAAATGCAAATCAAAACTATTCTAAGATTTCATCTCACTCCAGTCAGAATGGCAGCTATTATGCATACAAACAACAATAAGTTTTTGTGAGGATGTGGGGAAAAAGGTATGCTCTTACATTGCTGGTGGGACTGCAAATTGGTACAGCCAATATGGAAAGCAGTATGGAGATTCCTTGGAAAACTTGAAATGGTACCACCCTTTGACACAGCTATTATACTCCTTGGTTTATACCCAAAGGACTTAAAAACAGCATACTAGAGGATAATTGCCATATCAATGTTTATAGCAGCACAATTCACAGTAGCTAAATTACAGAACTAACCTAGATGCCTTCAGTAGATGAAAGGATAGGGAAACTTTGGAATATATACACAATGGAATATTATTCAGCATTAAAAGAGAATAAAATCATGGCATTTGCAGGTAAATGGATGAAGTTGGAGAATATAATGCTAAGTGAAGCAAGCCAATCTGAAAAAACCAAAGGCTGAATGTTTTCTTTGATATGAGGATCTTGATGCATAATATCATTTGGGGGGGAGCATGGGAGGAATGGAGGAACTTTAGATAGGGCAAAGGGAAGGAAGGGGAAAGAAGGGAGTAGGAATGATGGTGGAATGAATTAGAAATCATTACCCTAAGTACATGTGTAAGACACAAATGGTGTGAAAGTACTTTGTGTACAATCGGTGTCTTGAAAAATTGTACTCTATATGTGTAATATGAAATGAATTGCATTCTTCCATCATGTATAACAAATTAGAATAAATAAAAATTTTTAAAAAGAAATATATATATATATGTTTTATAAGTATATTTTCTAACTAAAACACACACACGTATATAATAGATATAAATAGATATATTGTCATGAGGCTGTAAGTGGTATAGTCATTGTAAAATAGTTTGGCAATTTCTTATAAGACTAAATACACACTAACCATACAACCTAGAAATCACATTCCTTTATCTATCCCCAGGGAAAAGAAAATGTTTGTCACAAACCCCTATGAACAAACAGATACATATCAGCCTTACTGTAAGTAACCAAATGTTCTTTGATAGTTGAATAGTTAAACTATGCCCCATACATATCATGGAATAATTTACTGCAATAAAATGGTTTAAACAATTGATACAAACAGAACATTATGGCCAATGATAAAAATAAGTCAGTATTAAAAGGTTACATACCATGTAATTTCCTTTTATATAATATTCTCAAATTTTTTTTAAAAAATACAGAGATGAGAACTGATTAGTATTTATAAGGGATTGGGGAAGGCATAGGAAGGTGGTAGTGGAGGTTGTAAAGGAGATCTTTATGGTACAGACTAGTTCTATTTATTGAGGAGGTGATTACTACATGATTCCATACATATAATAAAATAGCATAAAATTATACATACATTGGGCCAGTGCAAATTTCTTGGTTTTATTATGATTATGTGCAGCTCTTGTGAGAAGATGGATAAAGGGGTACATAGTAACCCTTTGTACCTTTTGTAACTTTTTGTGACTCTATAATTAGTCTAAAGTAAAAAGTTTAAAGATGGAAAATAACAACAATAAAAATTAGAAAGGAAGAAAAAAATCTAAAAGGTGGCAAAAGAGAAAAGTCAATTATCTATAAAGAATTGACAAATTAACAAGAAATTTATCAGAAGTAATGAAAGCAACAAGAACTTTCAGAGTTCTGAAAAGAAGTTCTTATCAATTTAGAATTTTGTATCCAGCTAAACTATCATTTAAAGTATGGCGAAGACAAAGACATTTACAGAAAACAAAAAACTAAGGAAGTTTACTAAAAGATTTAAGCTGTATACTTTAAGATATTTATTTTAAAATAGTTTAAACCATGAATAATATGCAAGAAAAATAGAAGAGATAATGATAAGCAGGTGAATAAAAAACCAACAAGCGTTATTACCTTTATATTTTAAGTCAAATATTCCTCTTAAAAACAGAAATGGTAGGAAGAAAACAAGTACTATAGAAAATTTAATCCAATAGAAGAGAGAAATCAAGGAGAGGTATTTTTTTTAAAGCAGAGTAAAGGGCAGGGAGTGTAAGTCAGTGGTAGAGCACTTGCCTAAAACAGTAAATAGCACAAACTCTTAAAACAAATCCCTATTTATTAGTAGCATAATATACAAATCACATTAGATGAAAAAAATATAAATATATGCTACTTAAAGAAAGGCATCTACTGCTAAGGCTGGAACTCAGTGGTAGAGCACTTACCTTTTGCATACAATTCCTAGTTTGAATCTCCAGCAACACACACACACACACACACACACACATACACACAGACAAGAAAAAGGAAAAAAAATTATCTGAGCTTATTGAAAGATTGACAATAATACATAAACATATTTATATGTACATACATATATGTGTGTGGTTCTGTGTGTGGATGTGTATTCACCATCTGAATACTCTCTAAAACAAACTTTATATTAACCTATAGAAACAGGAGACGTGACCAGGAAACAAGCCATTGGGGGAAGCTGCCTACTTCTTTCTTTACTACTTGAAATGGAAAACTAGTTTGACTCTTGGAGCATGTTTTTACTCAGCAGATTCATTGACCTATAAGCAGAACATTTTGTAAAGGACAGTGGTTGAAGTAAAGATGACAGGCCACTGTTCGTAATTACACTGGTCTTGTAATTTTAGTACTGTTTAAATAATACCACACTGAAAGCTCAGATTGTCCTGTCCCAAATCACCTACATGTTTGGTTCTAGAGAGAAATGTCATGCTATTTTCCTAAGCATATACTATTCTTCAGAAGATGGAGTAGGGGGGTAGAGCAGGAGGAACTTGATTCTGCAATAATCAGATCAGCCATTTCTGTTCTGGAATTCAGTAGAAAGAGAATGTTAAAGCCGTATTAGTATTACCACCTTGTCTTGGCCTCATTGTTCAATCCAGGATTAGTTCTCAGGTTTCTAACATGGTCTCCAGAAATTCCTGATAATGTAGAAAGAAGGAAGAAAAAAAAAAAGAAAGGGTTGGCAGGGAGAGGGGGGAGGGAGGAGAGGGGAGGGAAGGGAAGGAAAGAGTAGGAAAAGAAAAGAAATGAAAATTTCCTAAAGGATCAGGACTTTTCAAAGGTACACCAACTAGTAAAATAGTAAGTTCAATAGACTGATAGATCTATTGGAGATATTTGCATAATGCAATCAGGGACGATTACAATTGTCCTACTTTTCAAATTCAGCTTTCTTTGTCAGATACATATAAAATTACATATGATCAATGGGGGAATAGAGTTTGCATTATATTCTTGATGTGGTTCTTTCACCACAATAAGTCCTCAGATACTTTAACTGAATTTCCCATGTGACCAAACAGCCAGAATAGGGTATATCTTATTTCTAGCTCCTTCTTGCATTTCTTTCTCTTTCTCTGTTTTCTGGCTTTCAGAGGTAATTACATGTTGACTTGTGGTGATTTGGAAAATAATGCAAATCTGGAGTTCTCCAGGTTGCATTACTAGTCAGGATTGCCTTTTGTTGGGAGAATAGTGCAGAGAATCATACATCTCAAGGGTAGAATAAGTCATTAATAGAACTGAGTTCAGCTCCCGTCTTAGCTGATGTCCCATAAATAGAAAGCCCTCAGAGGCCAGGCAGGTTTCTTCAGTGAGTGAAGCTGGATGGAGCAATACAAGAGGGGTTGTTGGGGATGGGAACAACCTGGAGAGGGCTCAACTCCTAGGTAATAGCTTCTGTTTATTGCTAGAGCAGAAGATTTGAGGCTTGGTCTTCAAAAGCCAGCAATTTACATTTTATGAGGATTTATTAGACTTGTTAACACCAATTTAAAAATATCATTGTCTTCCATATGCCAAGCACTACTCTAGATTCTAATGGCATAGGTCTGTCTAACTGAAACGTGGCCCATGTCCTTCAGGAGCTCACACTATTGCAAAATAAGAAATACAATGAAGAAAGTAGAGCCAGTCTCCAAGTGCTGCTATAGAGGTAGGTGTATTAGAGGAAAAATGAGAATTCAAACAATTTTTCCCAGTTGAGGAAAGGATAGAAATGGCTTCCAGGAAGAGCTAAACCCTTGGCATCAGGCCTTCAGAGGATACATACTGCTATGGTTTGGATATAAAATTCCCCCCAAGGCTTGTGGTTAAAGGCCTAATTTCCGGTTTGGCAATATCCAGAGGTGGGCTTTGGGGAAGTGATTGGATAGTGAAGGCCCTGCTCTCATCAGTAGATTTACCCATTGATGGATTCATATTTAAATGGACTACTGAGAGGTGGAGGAAACTGTAAGAGGTAGGAATTGGAGGATTTAGGTCACTGGGGCTGTTCCCCGGGAGGGTATATCTTATTCCTAGATCTGTCTTGCATTTCTTTCTCTGCTTTCTGGCTGCCAGAGGTGAGCAGCTTTCCTCTGCCATGATGTTTTTGCCATGCTATAGGTCTAAAAGCACCAGGGCCAATGGAGCATGGACTGAAACCTCTGAAATTGTAAACCAAGTAAATCTTTCTTCCTTTAAGTTGTTTGAAGTCATTTTCTCGGGTATTTTGTCACAGTCATGAAAAGCTGAATAACACACATACCTTTATATGAGGAAAGGAACTGAGTTATAAATAACCATAGCACACGCAGGAAAGATAAGCAGGATGGAGTAGCTGGAAATAAGGAAAAGATGAAGTAGGCAGTAGCCAGGCTGGAGATGGATATTTACTCTAAGCAAAGGGTTTACTCTCTGTTACAGAAGGATGAGACACATGTAATGATTGTAGAAAGATTTTTTTATATTAAAATTAATTTTAGTAAAAAGTATTATCAAAGTAAGATAACAGTAGCTCTGAGCACAGATTGGAGAGTTTGAACTGGAGCTGGGAAAGCAATTGAGAAATGAGAAAGATCTGAACTCAGTAGTGGCTGTGGGAAATGGAAGGAGGCAGATTCAAATGACCAATTGCACCCAAGGAGTAGCAGAGAGGGAAAAGTCAAAATAAGTGGGATATTGAGTGGCTTTTGATGCAGCCAACAAGTTAGAAATGAGGGAAGATTGTAGGTAAATGGTGGAGAGGGGACAATAATGTAATTTAAATGCCATCTTTACATTTTACATTAAAAAGGTGACTTACAGGTTCCACTCATGATTCCTTCTCTTTGATGTTTTTTTTTTTTAATTGAGACCACTGCATCTCTGAAATGATATCCCTCCATTTTATTTTGCCTCTGCATTATCCCAAGATTCCACCCTGAGACACTTGAGTATGTGCCAGCACCTGAGTTGGGGGCATGAAGGTCACGTGCAAAATGAGTGATGTGCCTTCTCTTTATTAAACCCTGTAAAGGTAAGTCTGGAGGCAGAGCCTCTTTATAGTTAGGTGACTTAGGACAACTTTCTAAACTTGTCTCAATTGCTTAATTTTAAAGTAGGGATAAGTATCCTAACCCACGTTTCCATAAAACATTGTGGAATGTTAATGAGTTCCATGTAAAGAACTTTCTGGCAAGAATATAGAAAGCACTCAGTGACCATCAATTGGTGTTGATATTGTTACACTTAATGAATCTAATGTAGATCATAAGTTAATGTGAAGGCCAAGTTAGAATTTTAAAGATACCCATTCCATTCATTCCTTTCTGAACTCAAGAAGGATAACTAGAAGCTCCTGTTCAGGGAATAGGCTCATTGTCAGGCTGCGCAGACACCTACTGCTGAGGGCAACATGTGATGATGAACACATGGACCCACTACTGCCTAGTTCATTGATTCAATCACTTCTCTCTCCTTCCACCCCCTGATTTGCCCATTCCACAGACAGTTATTATAGGTCAGCTCTTTGCCAGGCACTGGGTTAGACATTAAACACCCCAGAAGACATAGTCTTGTTAGAAACATACATGAATAAAAGGAGCCATTATAATGTGGTGTGGTGAATGACACATGGAGCAACCATCCAAAAAGAGGAAGAAGAAAAATCTATCAGGAGCAGATAAGTTGTTTTTATTGGGGGAAGACATTGTTTGAATGGAGTCTTTAAAAAGTGGAGAAGTTTTTCAGGCAAAAAAAAAAAAAAGGCATAATGTAATTCAAGATAAGGGGATCTGTCTATGCAGTCAAAAGTAACCAAAGAGGAAAGTGGTTTTGAGCAATGACCTGTATGTAAATTAGTTGAGAGGGACACAGAAAGAGTGTGGAGAGGCAGGTAAAGGATTGAGCTGGAAATGCAAGGGCTTTGCATCTAATGCTAAGGAGATTGGGGTCTTTCCTGTGGGCACTGAAGGGACTCTGGAGGTATTTGTGTGACAGACTGAAATTTGCATTTCTTTAAAGAATCTCCCTAGTAATACAGTGGGTAAGAGAGAACAGAAAGAACACAGGCTGCTGACAGGTCCTAGGTAATTTCAGTCCCCCCCCAAAATACCCCAAGTGATCATTCACAAGGTGTATTTGTTGAGCCTGTGAAAAATGAAATCATTTCATAACAACTCCTCTCCACTTTTCTGCCAAATCTTTAAATTCAGTTAGTCTGCATTATCTTAGGTCTTGAGATGTTAATGACTTTGACTAATTGTCAACACTGGCAATTACAATGACTGATACCTTATCATTTCTTACAATGAGCAATGCTAATTAAAATTGATTGTGCTAGAGCTTTAGCAGCAATTGTGCACCCCCCCTTTTCTTTTTCTTTTTTTTTTTTTTGTTTAAAACATGAGCTATTGTGCTGATTTGGTGAACTACAGGAGGCAGGCGTGTTATCCGGTGTTGATTTCCCAGTTCTGCTGGCGAACCACATTAGCAACAATTATGGAGTATCCGGAAAACAGCAAGAATCACTGACTTTGTGGCATACGAAATATTTTCATTTCATATTTTCATTCATTCATTCATTCATCCATTCATTCATTTGAAAGAGCTTTTTGAGACATTTATTAAACATTAGGAGCTAGTAGGCACAGGGAAAGCAAATGAAGAAGCTGTAACTTGAGGAACTCATGGTCTAGTGAGAAAGACAGACTTATTTACAAGGTAAGTACCTGTAGTATGTAGGTGCTCCCGTGGGCAGAGTCTGAGCTCTGCCTCGGAGAGCTCAGATGTCATAAAGAAGGCGACTTTTAGGCATGAGCTCCAAAGCATAAACAGGGGATTCTTGCTTTGACTTTTATTATTGCTATTTGTCTTTACTTGGAAAATTTTTAAGAATTATAAAGTAACTCCAAAGAAGAGTACATATTTCCTAATGATAAATCAACCAGAAAATTAGAGAACTGAGACCAGCTAAAAACTTCAGTTCTGAAAATTTCAGGCTGAAAAGAAAGGCAGGGCAGGCGAGGCAGGTGGCACGCAGCAGGTGGACATCTAAGAGGCCAAGAGGAACTGATCACGTGTTCTGAGAAGCATGAGATCATGCCAAGCATGGGGTGCCTGAGGGACAGTGGTAGGCAATGGCTCTGGCTGGGCATTTTGGGGCCCTCTGCACAGAGCCTTCCTTCAGGGGCTGAGGTGTTCTCATTTTCCCAGCACTGGGCATGTGGGCCAGCTGACAGCTCACTGAGTCCCTGACCAGGCACTGGCACTGGCACTAGGGGTTTGTTTTGCCCACATGAAGCCTCGGACTGAAGAGGCAGCCTATAGTCTATGACTCGCCCCAATTCCTTGCCGAGATTTGAAGCAGTTACGGTCATCCCAGCCCCAGGTCTCCCCACGGGGTCAACTGAGGCTTCTCTTTCCACCGTATCATACTTCAGTTCTCCCTCTGCTCAGCCCTGCTTCTCACATCTTTCCCGGTTATTCTTTCACCAAGCAGTCCAGCAAATCCATTGCCTTCAGAATCAGTGTCAGGACTGTTTCCCAGGGAACTTGGTCAAAAACAAATATTCACTGTGTGCCAGGTTTGAGAGATCCAACAGTACAGCAGATAAGATCTAATCTCATGGAATTTACAGAGGTAAGGCTTCTAAAAGAAATGCAAAGCTTTGAGAAGCTGTAAACTTTAAGCTAAATTATGGGACCAACCTAGGTGCCCTTCAACAGATGAACGGATAAAGAAAATGTGGCATATGTACACAATGGAATATTACTCAGCCTTAATTAAAGAAGAATGAAATTATGGTATATGCCAGTAAAAGGATGGAGCGGAAGAATATCATGCTAAGTGAAATAAGCCAATCCCAAAAAACCAAAGGCTGAATGCTTTCTCTAACATGCAGATACTAACCCACAATAAGTTGTGGGGGTGCTGGGGAAGAATAGAGGCACTTTGGATTAGACAGAGGGGAATGAAGGAAGGGGAGGAGATACAGGGGTAGGGAGGATAGTAGAATGAATCAGACATTATGGCTCTGTGTGCATATATGGTTACATGACCAGTGTAATTCTACATCACGGATAATCAGAAGGATATACATGGCAAATTATTCTCCATTTATGTATGATGTATTAACTATTTAGAACAAATTTAAAAACTGTTAACTATTGTCTCTATATTATGTGTGGATCTCTGCAGTGACGAGTAAGAATTTTTTTTTTCCCAGTTCACAGCCCACTGTCCCTAATGTATACTCTTGATTCCCCCCTGAATCACCTTAACTTCTCAGAGCATATTTCTCATCCATTTCCTGTCCCATCATCCTAGCCAGTTTTGAAAGACAGTGCCATTGCAGAGCTCACCTTCAACCCATTTTTCTCCCCTACATCCAACATTGATTACATTTGTTTCCTCTTCCGAAACCTCAAAGTCTTCAGTGAATTATTGGCATATTTATCCCAAGCCTTAAGATCTAATTGCAGCTTTGAATTGTTCTCCCTTCAGGACAGTGTTCACAGCAGAGCCAAGTGCTGCCCCCAGATTAGGCTTCTGCTTCTTTAGCTCCAGGGTGGTAACCCTTGCCTCACTCAGAGAAGACAGACTTCAGCTTCCTTTCAATGACTTCTCCCTTTCACACTCGGCCAATCCCTTTGTCCTGACAGCACCAGCATTTCCCAAGTTCTGGATGATCCTGACGGACTTTGTGTCTGCCAGCTGTGGTCCTAGAACTTTCTCCGTAGAGTTTTCTACTGCATTGTTCACATGGCATTTCTCTTTTTGGTTTGCCACCTCATTTTGCAAGGAACTTCCTAAGAAAGGGGGTGGACATTTTTTTCCTCAGTTTAAATTAGGGGGGAAAAGGTTATTAAGTGGGAACCCATTTTTCCCTCAGAAGGTTTTGTTTTATTTTTAACCATATTTCCTTAACCTCCTTTTCTTATTTGACTAGATATTATCTTTTTCTTTTCTTTTATTGGCCATCACATTTTTAAACTTCAAGAGTTTGTTTTGATGTTCATCCTTTCTATTAAGGGACTCTTTTGCTTTATGGCTGCAATATCTTTTCTACTGTTTTAAAGGAAACCGATGAGATTTTTAAAAAATTCCTTTGGGTTTCTGAATATCTCTATTCCTTCCATATTTACACATTTATGCCTGTGAATTGTGATCTTCTGCTTTGTTGTTGCTGGTCTTTCTCGTGGATCTCATCACACTGGGTTGTCTACTCCTTTCCCAGAATGAGCTATTTCGGAGCCTGGCTCTGAGGAAGTGGGGGCTCCTGGGTCTTGCTGAGACAACCTCACAGGGAGTCTGATGTGGGTAAATGGACACCAGGCTCCTGTCTATTTAGCACTTTGGGTTGCAGAGCTGACTCTTCCATCAGCTTCAGTTAATCTCCCCATTTGAACCCTCACGGCTCCACGTCATCCATCAAACTCACTTTTGCAAGTATGAACGCTCCTGGGAACACAGCAGTGCCGGGAGCCTCTTCATTCACCAGGCACCTTCCGTTCCCTGTTTTTAGAAACCTGTTGAAATCTCCCATCTCCTGATGATTCTCATTCCGAGTTTGACATCGTTCTAGGCTTGATAACCTTTTCATTTCTTTACCATGGTTTCAATCTAGTCCTAAATGGGAGAAGAGTTTAAAAGATATTTTCATCTTTCCATCTTGAACCAGGTGATTCACATTTATTGATTGATAACATATTGACTTGCTTGGTTTGTTTATTTGTTTTAATAAAAACCTCTGGTTTTTCCATCCACTTTTCTAATGTCTTTACTGGACACTGCTGAAACTCACAGATAGCTGGGTTGAGATGCGTCTCCCAGTAACTTAAACTCTGACTTTACTTGGAGGTTAAGTTTGTGGTGGCGATGTAATTAATTGGGATTAGGTCCCTTTGGTATAAGGCAGTTCCTGATCCAATATGACTTCTAATAAGAAGGCATCCCTCTCAAGACACAGGTACAGAGGGAGAATGCTACAGGATAATAAATGCAGAGATTGGAGTTACATAGCTGCAAGGCAGGGATTGCCCCAAAGTCACCGGAAGCTAGAGAGAGGTAAGGAAGGAGTTCTTCCTGCAGGTTTCTGAGGGAGTATGGTCCTGCTGACATCTTGATTTCAGACTCCCCATCACCAAAATATTATACAGTAAATGTCTGTTGTTTTAAGCCATTTGATTTGTGGCACTTTGTGTGGGAGTCCTAGAAAATTAATGTACCTACAGAGAGACAACAACTTAGAACATAAAAATCATCCAGTTTGGGGATTTTGAAGAAACCTGCTAAAATAATTCTTTTGCAATGAAAATAACAACAACAACAAAGTTTAAAACTGCTACCTCTGGAAAGAGGACACAAGCCAAAAAAAGCTGACAGCCTAAAGACACCAGAAAATGCAAGGAAACGGATTCTCTCTGGTGCCCCAGAAAGGAATGCTATACCTGGACACCTTGATTTTATCTCAATGAAATAAGACTTAGGGAACCGTAAGGTCATAATTTGGTATAAGTCAATAAATTGATGAAAATTTGTTACAGCAGCTATGGGAAGCTAATATATTTATCCTTCTAAAATTGCTAGCTCAAAGCTAAAGCACACTACCCTAGCTGGGAACTAGCCATTGTTGAACATGCTAGAATTCTCTTTCCTATCCTAGATCTTAATCTAATTATATAGCCAACATTTATTTTTGTAGTTCCCAGCTGATGCCATTTTCTTACATCAAATTTGTAGGAAAAGAAGAAACTGTAAGACTATAAATGTATATGGAAAGATGACACTCATTATATTTTCATCTCCATCATAGTAGCTAAAGACTCGGAGGCCCTAGACTCAGGAACAACTGGGTCCTAATTCCCGTTTAACCACTTACAAATAATGTTACCTGGAATGAGCTGTTTAAAATCTTAAGCTTTGATTTCATCAGGAAACTAAAGTTAGCAATGGTACCAACCTCCTAGGGTAGCTGTGTTGTCTAAATGTGATGATTCCTTTAAGTCATTTAGCACAATACCTGATCCATCTTAAATTTGAAAAGGGAGGAAGTAGGCTGATGTTGGGTTTGCCCCAGAAACTCTATGCTTCCTCATTCTATTTCCAAAGCCTTCGACGAAAAATTATATGATTGTCCCAGTTTTTGTATATGTGGTAATCTGTATGGTGCTCTGGAATACATTAATATGTGTGTGTGTGTGTGTGTGTGTGTGTGTGTTTATTCAGCTTGACACAGGCTCAAAAACACTAGTAATACAACATTTATGAAGAAGTTTAAGTAACCAAAATATGAACTTTAACATGAACTCAGAGGCTAATGAGCTCCATTCCCATGGTACTCTCCTGCAGACTGTAAACGGTTTCCCTGAGATGGCTAAAGATGACACAGGACCTCCTCTGTACCTCTCTCTGCCATCCTGTCCACATTCCTGTTCTGAAGTCTGCAGCATGTCACAGTGAATAGTTGCTTTTAACTATCAACTGCCTACTCGTGTTTAAAAACAATCCACCCAGCTGAAACTTTTCTGCTTTCAAGACTTAGAAGAGGGCCTTGGTTTCTTTATCTCATTCTCATCCATTTGTCTCTCTACCCCATGCTCCCTGAAGATAATACCAACCTAAAATTTAGGTAATAGGCTACAAAACCTCATTCAGATCAGACCTGGATTCAAAACCGAACTTGGTTACTTCAGAGCTGTTTGTCTTTAAGCATGTTCCTTCACTTCTCTATATGCAATGTCTTCCTTTCCAATATGGGGCTAATTGGTACCTTACAGGATGAATGCTAGAAATAATATATGGAAAGTGCTGAGTGAGATGCTAATAATAGTATGAGTAATAATATCATTGCTATTAAATTGCTTCTGTTTTCTCTCCAAAGGTACCCTTCAGCCTCCCTCAGGCCTGTTTACCCAATCTGTTCCTTGAGGATCCATCTCTAGGGCCTTTTCTCTGCTATGCTGAGTTATAACTTTTATAATGCTAAGTGGATAGCTGGTCCCTTATTTTATGTTACACTAGTTACTGAATTCAGCCAAGAATGTGCCTCAGTCTAGCATCCTTTAATAAAAGCCTAACCTGCCCCCTACCTGGCAGAGATGATGGGAACTTATTAAGATGATGACTTCCTAGTATTTACCAGCCCCTTGAAAGACAGTCACTAAATAAACAATGGTATTTGATTTTTGTGTTGTTTGCCTTGGTTCTTAATGCATGCCCTCTGAGTTGTATTAATAGGTCCTCTGTCGAGCCTCTCACAATATGGGCACCTGTTAAGTGCTGTCAAATGCAGAACAGTAGCAAATGCTGCTTCTATGTGCCTCTACTTTGCTCCCCACTCCCCAGAATTAAACCTGCAATTCCCCTCTCCCTTCCAGGTTCCTAGCCCAATGATTTTCAACCTTGACTGCACATCAGAATCTCCTGTGGAGCTTTTCAAAAGTCTTAATGACCTGACCATACTTCAGACCAATTGTTTTTAGTCAGCTTTTTTGCTATTGTGACTCAAAGACCAGACAGGAACAATTTTAGAAGAAAAAGCTTACTTGGGGCTCAAGGTTACAGAGGTCTCAGTCCACAGACAGACAGATCCATTCCTCGGGACTCGGGGTGAGTCAGCACATCATGGTAGAAGAGTGTGGTGGAGGGAGGGAAGTGGCTCAAGACATGGCATGATGCATATTGTGAGAGGCATGGCAGAGGACCTACAACTCAGAGGACGCTCACTAAGAACTAAGACAAACAACACAAAAATCAAATACCACTGTTTATTTAGGGAATGTCTTTCAAGGGGCTGGTAAATACTAGGAAGACATCATCTTAATAAGCTCCCATCATCCCTGCCAGGTAGGGGGGCAGATTAGGCTTATATAAAATGATGCCAGATTGAGGCACATTCTTGGGTGGATTCAGTATGAAATCCATAGTATGAAATGCCTGCCTATAGTTACCACCCAGTCAATCCCGATCAGGAGGTTAATTCATTGATTGGTAAAGGCTCTCATAACTCAGTCATTTCACCTCTAAACCTTCTTGTGTTGTGGGACACCTAATATCCAACCCACAACACAAACTTAGTGAAAATCTCTGGAAGTAGTGCCCATATATCAGTGTTTCTAAACTTTTCTAGATGCTTTTAATGTGTAGCCAAGACTAAGAACTGTTACACTCTCCTGACTCCTATACATCCTACCGTATCCCAGACAAATGGTCCTTGTAAACAAATTAACATTCAGTATTGCATTTCTACTCAACTCTGAGCTTTTCAATGGCCAATAGCATATATTATTCTTAGCTCCCAAGGAATAACAGTGCCTGACAAAGAATGAGTGTTTGATCCACATTTCTTTCACTAAAAACATTTCTTTCCCAGCCCAAAGGATTTCCTCATGCCTCTGGTGTATCTTCTTATAGGGACACTTTTCTATCCCATCTGGTCCCTATACCTATGACCTCATTTGACTTTAATTAGCTTCTGATAAGACCTATCTCTAAATATAGCCATACTGGCACTTGGGGCTTCCACACCTGGACTTGAGGAGGGGCCGAGATCAGCACATGAGCTTAGTAACATTAATATCCCTCCCCCTCTCTCAACAACTCTTGGGAAGATTCAGGGAAGAAAAATCAGAACTAGATCTTGTTGTCTGAATAGGAACATATCCCCTCATAAGTTGATGGACTCTTAGTTGTTTCCATTTCTTGGCTATTATGAATAGTGCTGCAATTAACATGGGGGTTCAGATATCTTTTTGACATAATGACTTCATTTCTTTTGTGTATATACTCAGTAGTAAGATTGCTGAATCATATGGTAGTTCTATTTTCAGTTTTTTGAAGAATCTTCACAGTGTTTTCCATAATTGCTATGTTAATTACATGAATGGATAAAGAAAATGCAGTACTTATACTTTTTAGATGGGATACTATTTAGCCATTGCCCAAAAATGAAATATCATCATTTGCCTTAACATGGATGGGACTAGAGTGCATTATGTTAAGTGAAATAAGCCAGGCACCAAAAGACAAGTACCATGTGATCTCACACAGGTTTGGAATCTGAAAACAATAGATCTCTTACAAGTTGAGAGTAGAGTGGGAGTTAGACTAGTAGGGAGAGTTGAGTGGGGAAAGGTTATTAACAGGTACTAAGTTCTAGTTAGATTGGTAGTAATAAATTCTAGTATGTTATTGCACGAAAAGGTGACTATAGAAAGCAATAATGGACTGCATATTTCAAAAAGCTAGAAAAAAAGATTTAAATGTTTCCCATAAAGAAATAACAGCTCTTTGGAGAGATTAAGTTTAGCCTGATTTAACATAACAATGCATACATGTATTTAAATACCAATGCATACATGTATTTAAATCCACTAACATGTACAAGGTTTGTGTTTTCATATTTCAGTTAAATTTTATTAAAATGAATAAATGACTAAATTTAATTTTTTAAAATGAATTTCTTATGCAAATAAAGATGAAAGCATTCAAAGCAGAGGAGATATCCAAGTCTGTCAAAAGGCATGGCATATTTGGAGATCAGGTAAAACATCTCTGGTTTTCACCAGAACTTGAAGAAGGGTCATGAGAGAAAATACAAGAGCTGTTGTTTGGTCTGGGCATGGTGCTGCATTCCTGTAATTCCTGTCACCTGGGAATCTGAAGCAGGAGGATTATGAGTCCAAGGCCAGCCTGGGCAACTTAGTGAGACCCTATCTCAAAATAAAAAAAAATAAAAAGGGCTGAGAACATAGTTCAGTGGTAGAACAATCCTGGATTCAACTCCCAGTACCACATAGTGGAGGGAGGGAGGGAGGAAGAGAGAGAGAGATAGATATTAACAGTGAGAGGTGTCAAGCTGAGAAGTTTAGACTTCTCCCTTGGGATAGTGGTTATCTCTTTTCTGGGTTTCCCACCAGGATGGTTGAGTTCTTAAGGGCAATGGTCTTGCTAAATATCTCTCTAATCCACCCATGAGCCTAGGACACGAAATTAAAAGTATAGCAGGAATTGCTGCCTGGCCTGGTATATAAAAGCTGCCCTGTCTTGAGTTGAAGCCCGTCTGGAGCCTCCTTTTATCAAAACGGCCTGAAGCATTGCTCTCTTGAGGCTTCCTCACCCCTGTCTGCTTCTGGGCTGCCCAAGAACCTTGGGTCTTAAATACTCCCAGTGGAAGGTCTTCTTTTCCCTTGTGTGGGGCTTAGTGCCTGCTCACTCCCTCTCATTACCTGTGGGCACTTGTTCAGCTTCGGAGCAGCTCTGCTTGTCCTTCATCATCTTTGTACTTGACTCCTCCATGCAGTCACAGAGTCATCTGGCCTATGTTGCTACATCTTGCTGGCTTGTCTCCTGGTACAGCAAGCTCCACGTTGTCCCTTAAACACTCTGTTGAATGCAGGATGCCATTAGTGGTAACCCTGACTGCAGGCCTCAGCCCTGGTCCATTAGACACACAGAATTATATCTTATAACTTCCTATTTCACTCCTTACTATGGTTTGAATATGGTTTGTTTTCCAAAGATTCATGTGCTAGAATCTTGGTCCCCAGTGAAGCAATGAAAAGTGGTGGAATCTCTAAGAGGTAGGCACCACTGGGAGGTGATGGGGTCTGGACTGCTCTCATGAAAGAGTCAATACTGGTCTCATGGAGTGGTTAGATCTCAAAGGAGTGGAGTAGTTTCTCACATAGTGGATTGTTATGAGTGAGCCTGTCACCTGCCCCCAATTCTTGTTTTGCACCTACCATTAGAGTGCTTCTCGTACATGCCCTCTCACATTGCGATACAATCTGCCCAAGCTGTGACATAGCCAGAAGTCCTTCTCCAGTCGCTCGACAGATGTGCTGCCTAATCTTTAACTTTCAGCCTCTAAAACTGGGAACTAAAAAAACCTCTTTTCTTTGCAAAAATACCTAGTGTCAGGTAGTATGGTACAACAACACAAAACAAACTAAGATACACTTCTAAGTGCTGTTTCCCTACTGGCTTGACTATCTGACTCTCCCAGCCCCCATTTCTCTCTATTTCCCAATTGAATTTTGGAGTGTTTTTGTTAATAATCTTCAAAGCACAAAGCTTTCTCCCCTCTCTCTCTCATTTGGACAATCTGAATTAATTACATTGGTGGGCCTGACCTCTGAAACACAAATGCCTGTTTAAAATAAAAGGCTGCTTATTATATAATGAACTATATTCAGTTTACTAAATAGTTAACTTAAACATAAATATATGTATATATTTATGTTGAATAGATGTATAATTTATGCTAATGATAATTACAAATAATACAAAGGCATAATAACTCCGTTGCAGTACTGGTATTTATTACCATCTTCATTTTGCTTCTGCTCAACAGTCATACAGTGACAATTTGACATGCTTCAGGAGCTGTGCTGGGTCCAGAGGACATAAAGATAGTTATGACATCATCCTTGTCCTCAAAGAGATTAGAATTTAGTAGGGGAGTGACACAGGTATATGGCAATAGCTAGGAAGCCCTTGTGAAGGAACTGTCGAGCCAACACTGGTTTTATCATGACTTAGCAGAACTGTCTTTTTTGTTGTGTTGTTTCTGTGTTAGCTTTGTGCTTATTAGGTATATCAATTGGACCTGTCTACATTCCACTATTAAAACAAAATGACCCTCCAGTCATTTTGACACTTCAAAGCTTTTCTCCCTCACATGAAGCCCAATGTGCTGAGAGAAAGTGGCTGTCCCATGTGATGACCTGGGGATCCAGA
Organism: Urocitellus parryii; assembly: GCF_045843805.1. NCBI lineage: Eukaryota > Metazoa > Chordata > Mammalia > Rodentia > Sciuridae > Urocitellus > Urocitellus parryii. The sequence continues at coordinate 40,303,900 of NC_135541.1, read as the reverse complement.
ATCTCTGAGTGTCTTGCTTTTGATAAGAGATGGAATGCTACCACCTCGGCCCAGCATGCAGGGGACAATGCATAGCCTACCAGATTTCAACTGGTGTCTCCCAGAAAGAGAACATTTCACTTTTATCTCATGGGTCATTTGTCAGAACTAAAACCAGGCTCCAGACTAGATACAAGAAAGGCTAGAGAACAGAGGAACCCATGGGTTATTTAGTGATTACTATTTCTGCCAACACAGTAGTGATTTTAGACCATGAGCTTTAAAGAATTTGAATCCCGACTATTAGTTGTTTTTGAGTCTACGAATGGGAAAGAACCCATAGACCCCTTAGTTTTGAGCATATTAATAAGTAAAAAAAAGAATAAAAATAGAGGCCAAAATATTTTGTGTCTTAATTATCAAGGTCAAGTTATAGAAGGTAGCTTTATTTTTATTTGCTATTTATTTGGAATTCAGAATTCAGCTTGTTTAGGGACCAAGTAAGACAATGGTGAATCAGGAAAACTCACGTACTTACAAGGTGATTGACCCCTGAGAGATGAGGAGGAGAAGGAGGTAAACCAAATGCCTACTTACTCATCTTGCTACCAATTAGATAGGCCGTCCCACCTCTCTACATATGGTATAAGAAGTTGGAAGAAACAATAATGAAGCTCTCAAGGAAACTCAGGTGGGGAAAAGACTTTTTCATTAACTCCTGCTAATTGTGCCACTTGGGCCAGTCACCAAGCCTCTTCCAGTATCTATTTCCTCATCTATAAAATAGCCATCCTACTATCTCATCATATCTCCTCTTGGGTGTTTTAGAACTACTAGAAATCAGGAAGAGATGTGCCAGACTTGAAATGGGGAAGAGCTTTTCAGATACCTTCTATAAAATGCTCATGAATACTTACTGAACTACTTACTGGTTTATAAGAACTACTTACTGGTTTATAGAGACCAGATGGCTTTAAACACATTCACCTCCCCCAACACACATCATTTTAAAAATCTTCTAAGTTGGTTCTCTCTGAAAACCTGGCCCTCTATCCCTCAACAAACATGTCCTCAATAACCCTCTAGGGTTGTTCCTATTCCTAACAGTAAATGTCTGAAACCACCCTTTTCCAACAAAAGCTATCCACTTAATGTCTCCATCAAAGTCTCTGTTTTAACTCTTCCATGTCTGTTTCCCTATGGGTTTGACTGGAATGAGAGGATGGAAAAATAACCAAATCAAAATAATGATTTTCCAGAAAAGTAAGCCTTCCATTTCCCTAGTGAAAGAACAATTAGTCCATGGCCTCAAGATCCTAAGGTTGATTCTTCTCAGCTAAGAAATTTATTCTTCAAATCTAAAATATTTTAAAAAGTAAAGAAATGTTTTAAATGAAAGTATTAAATTACACAATTACATGTGTAGACTCTGTCATTGAGAGAGTTATTCTCCTAGTGTAGGCTGAATCCAGCATAAAAATATTTACTGCTTTGAAATGTCAATATGAAATAATCAGAATCTAAAATTAAATATTTACTGTATAATCAGCCTGCATTCATCCATCAACAATGTTCCCTGAGAAACACTGATTACACTAAATCTGACCACCTGGATTCTCTTAATATTTTCAGACTTAGAGAAAAAAGAAACCAAAGTCTCACTCACAGGCATTTTCTAACAACTTGACAAAAAAAAAGGGCTTTGTGGGGCAGGAAAGCATGCAGTCGTGATGATTAGTAAGTCCCAGATTGCACACATGTACTGAAATAGGATGAGTGTGTACCCCCAATACCCACCCCCCCCCACACACACAAAATTTATTTGGAAACTTACTCCCCAATGTGATCACATGTGGAGGCTGGACTTTGGGGGCGCCTGTGGGAGGTCAGAATCCTTGTAAATGGGATTAGTACTCTTAAAAAAGAGCTCAGGAAAGCCCCTCACCCCTCTGTCACATGAGAACATCAGGAAGTAGACCCTAGCCAGGCTCATAATTTACCATCACCTATGTCATAAACTTCTTAGATCCCCAAACTATGAGGAATAATGTCTGCTATTTCAAAGCTACCCTGTCCATGTCATTCTGTCATAGAAGCCCAAATGGATGAAATCTCTTTCTCCCTCTCTCCCCAAAAGATGAGCTCCTCTGCGAACGTCCCTTAGCCATATTTCAGTACAACAAGCCAGTAAGTCTTTAGTATTCACCATTACTATATATTAATGTGATTATATATTTTAAAAAAACAACAACTATGCTCTGCAACAGAGTTGAACATGTGGTCCCTATTCTTGGGAGACCATAATGAAGCAGTCAAAGACAGTGCATTATGGTAGGTGCCATGTTGGGGGTTATCCTGGTGGCAGATTTAGAAGGGTTTTAAAGAACACTATGAAGCCTACTCTAAGATATTGCTCCAAAATAAATTCAATTTTTTTAAAATTTTATGTAATTGGAAGAATAAACCCAAGTTTGACTTATTGTCAAAAGCTTACTTTCACATTGTACTCAAAAAATGGGCATTGATTAAGTCAATTTATTGGTGTGGAATAAGGTTAACTACAGGCGACAGCCCTTTGAAAGAGCAGGAGACAGCAAGAAACGATCCGGAAAGTCCTCAACTAGAAGGCAGGAGGTCTGCATGTAAGTTGTATGATCTTGATTAAAAATTAAGTGCTCTCAAAGCAGCTGTTTTATTATCTGGAAAACAATACAGCTTGTCTAATTGATCTCAGGTTTCTCTGTACCTCTGAAGACTTATGATATTACTACAAACCATTCTTGATTTTGAAAATTGAAACGTATCCTGGAAATGGTTCAGCAAGAAATATTTACCAGATTCACTTCCATATTTCATTTGCCAATCTGACAGTCAATGAGACAGCCTAACAGGTTAAGAGTATGAATGTTGGGGTCCATCTGAAATGGGTTTGAAAATGTCGGGGAGAATTAAAAAAGAGCTGGTCGTAAGTTTTAACTGTGTCACTTTACTGGCTACAGCCATGAGCAATTTATTTAACTTTTCTTGTCCCTTCATCTGTAAATGAGGATGTTAAAGCTTGCCTCAATTGGGTGCTATGAGAATTAAAGAAGATCATGAATGTAAGAGCTTAATGTAGTACTGGGTGCAAGATGGTCAATAAACTGATTTTTGAGTACTGCTGTGTGCTGCACTGTCCAAGGTGCTGAAGAAAACACCTATTTCCTATTTATAAGCTGAAAGAGACAGATACGTAAATTATATCTAGTCCACTAGAGACCTGAACTGAGTAATATCAGAGCACAGGAGGAGTGACATTGACTTAGAGTATGATATTGGGATAGAGTCTAGGGAGAGCTGTCCAGAGGAGGTAATCCATCGACTGGAATTAATGTACAAGCGAGTCACCCAGGCAAGCAAGGCGGAGAAGGCAAAGGAGAAAGCATGAGCCAAGGAGCACAGGCCTAAGGTGTATGTGATTAGAAAGTAGTGTGCAGACTGCGGGGGGCCACAGGAAAGATAGGTAGGCAGCCTTGTTCAAGGTCACACAAAGGAGTTTGGGCTTCCAGTAAATGACGACCTATCAAGCGTTGTTTTACTATGAATTTATTTTTAATATTTTAGACTTCAGACTTCTTACTGAGCCAGACTCACTCTGTTTCCTTGTTAGTCTAAACCAAGTTTGGACAAATGGACTGAAGACCAAATCTGGCCTGAGGCTCAGATTTTTACATTTAAATGGTTGCTTTATAAATGTTTATACTAATAACTACATACTTGATTTCACCCCTTTGTCACAATACATAAAACACTTCTTATTTAAATCTTGAAGAATTTTTTTTCTGGTCACTGGTTTAATTACATGGCTCATATTTAACTAATAATATTTGAATTAAAGTTCTGAAATATTCACTAAGTTTTAGAAATGTATGATCTATACCTACCATGAGTTTGGATTTGCCATATACCTGCCATATTTCTTTATATATCACCTATCTTTCATAGTATGCAACAAATGCAGGATTCAGTGGCTATATCTGTTTTTACCTGTGTTCTTTAGTCCTTTATGTATACTTCACAGTCTCGAAGGTGTTATTATACTGTAACAATGGGATTTTCATGTTGTCTGTCTTGTCTTTTTTTTTCCAAACCTTTAACCAACAGTATCACTAATATCTGCTTTCTTTGTCTGAAAATAAAATTTTCTTTTTTTCTAAGTCACCTAGATTATAATTTAGCACAAGATTTAATATTAGCAGGACTATAGATATTTGATCCACATCTGGAAAAAAAACAAACAAACAGCAAATAACAAGAGCTTAAACAGAAAGAATATATTTGTCAACCTCACATAATAGTCCTAGGGTAATTGACAGGACTGAAATGGTGGCCCTGTTCCATAAAAGCTTTACAGGAACCCGTGCTCCTTCCTCATTGATCCTCCCTCCCGACAGCTTAAACTTTTCTCAGTGGGGCAAGATGACTCTCCACCATATTGTCTTCTAAACACCTGAATCAAAGATGGTGCAATCATAATACCTACATTACAACATTATTGCAAAATCCTACATGTGTAATACCTCCAACAAGTAGTGCTATACTTATCCACTGTTATTAAGTAAGGAATTTCAAATGGTCTTATTGCCTGTTATTTAGGATGGGATGAATTAAAAATAATTTTAGAGGAGCTGAATTGTGCAATAAATGGAAAGATACATTTCTGATCTTCTCCATGATTCTAGGATTATGACGGCTTTTATCATACGAAGTGTACCGGTATAGCTAGGCTTAAGAGGAATTTTTTTTGTTTTGTTGTGAGCCAAAGATTGTCTTAAGGATTTCAATTATAGTGAATTTTGAATTCCATGCATATCTCAACAGCAGATTCTTCGAATCCCTGTATAATTTTTCAGACATTTTGCCTGTAGCCAAATCCTATTAAATATATTTCCATGTCATGTTGTGCTTAAATAATGTGGCAGGACAGGGCCTTGACTTAGAAAATGACACCCTTCCTCCAAGGAGGCTTCTATCACAATCATTTCATACAGAAATCATATCTTGTATTTTGCCTCTGTGGAAATGGGCAGCGTGGTTAAAAATTTATTTCTGCTGCAAGAAAATCCGATTCTTGGTTTATTGCGTCAAACAGCTGCTGGTAGAGAGTGCTGGGCAGCTGTCCAGCTGTGAGGTTCACGTGAATTAATTTAACCCTCCAGTACATTGTGAGTCCAATTAGAATGGTCCCTCCAGGTGTGGCAATAAGTTAAAAACAATAATTTGATGAAGCCCAGAGTTCTGTAAGGAATATTTTTCAAATGATATGTTATTGTGCAAAATATGTTTATGACAGCTTGAATACATATGTACAAGAATAGTGCTGATGGAAAATCATAATAATATGTAGGTGCACATGTTAGTTTACAGAATTTAGTACATATGCGTGTTTCAGAGGAATCCAAAGGAATTGGCTAAAATCATATTGGATCTTCAAGAATCTGTCTTTTCGTCTCATACTCTTCTGTTAGCACTGATCTATTGAGAAAGGGTTGAATTGGCTAGGTCTCTTGCATTGACTACTTTGAAAATGAAAGTGCAAAGTAAAATCTTGAAAAATCTCTGATGTGCTTCCTATGGTTATCAGGACCTGGTTTTAGAAACATTTGTTCACTCTTGGTAGTTACTGAAACCAGCACAATCATAAACAATCACAAATGTTGGCATAAAACTTTAAGAGCTTTGCTCATTTATTATTATGTGTTCACCCACATGATTTAGTATATGCATATATCAGTGTTTAGGATTAAAATGAAGTATAAATAGGAAATTTTAAATTGTCATAGAGTTTTCTTTATAATAAATAATACATTTAAAGAATTGTCTAGGAATCTTCAAATGTGGGGTTTTAAAATCACTAGATCAAACCAAGCTGCAGAGTGTCTTGATTCAAGGTGAAATAGACTCTTTTTAGGATCTGGAGATTCTTCTTTTACATTTGAATTCAGTAGATAGAAGTTTGTTAGAAGGCAACATTATATGATGTTTCATAGCACAGATTTTGGGACAGAAAGTTCCAAGTCTGAGTTATGTCTCTTTTGAGAATTCTTTGACCACCACATCACCTGCAAACTTCCTTTCCTAAAATTTACATAATCTGTTAATAATCCCATTTCAGAATTTAGTTGAACTGCATTTCAAAATTAAATCTTTCCTTGAGTCAGGTAAGGACTGGTCCCCTGTTAAATGTGCTGAAAGTACCCTGTGTTTCAATAATAACAACAATAGTGGTTCAACAGTGTCTCACATTTACTGAACCCATCTTATGTACCAGGCACTACACCAGATGTTTCCCTGTGTTATATCATCTAAGCTTCAAAACATCCCTGGAAGGTAGACGACCCTGATTTTGTTCTTTCACAGATGAAGATACTAGAACAGGGCTATTCAAAAGAATATAGTACAAGCCAGAATGTCATCTTAAATTTCCTGAGATCCACATTAAGAAAGTAAAAAGCATTTAACTTAAATAATATCTTCCATAATGCAGTAGTTAACATGAAATGTTGTTCTATTAAAAACAGTGAAGTTGTGTTTAGTGGAAAAATATTGAAGACTGTTTCCCTTTTAAATTTCAATTTCAACTAATTAATATAAAAATTAAAGCCCTTCAGTTTCTCAAACTAGCCATTCTTTGGGTACACATATTATTATGTAGCTAGTGGCTATCATACTGGACAGCACAAACCTGTCACAAACCTGTCATATATTCTCCATCAATATGTATTAATATATATCATAAAATAGGTGGTACTCTCTGGAGACATTGTGGTAAGTAAAATAGACAAAATCTCTGGTGAAGCTGTATTAGCCTAGAAATGAGAAAGGCAATAAATAAGTAATTAAATTTAAAAAATAGGGTGGTATTAAGTACTATGAAGTAGAAAGCAGAGGAAGAAATGGTGATGGACAGGCTGGCTTGTATGTGCAGTGACAGTCTGCACACTGTGCCACTCCAAGGGGCATGATCTACATCCATCATGACATGAATGATACTGTGTGGAACTGTGCAAAGCAGTAGCCCTGGAAAGAGAGCATCAGTCTTAGGTAGGATAATCGGGGAGGGTCCTCCAATAAGGGAGGATCATTTTGGCAAAGACTTGAAGACACTGAGGAAGCAAACCACACAGTATCTGGAAGAAGTACTTTTCAATCAGAAGATTAGCCACTGCCTAAGTTCTGAGGCAGGAAGAATGCCCAGCTGTTGGAGTGTTAGAGGAACAGTAAGGGAGACAGTATTCAGAGGAGCATATTGAGCAAGGGGAAGCACTACCAATTGAAATACTTTCTGGCAGTAATATGGCTTTTATACTGAGTGAAATAGAAAACAATGATCTCTCTCTCTCTCAGTTTATTAACTTCCAAATGAAAACAAAAGTTATACATATTAATTAGGTAGCATGTAATGTTCTAATTCATATATACTTTATGTTATGTTTTAATCAAGTTAAATACATCTCTTCAAACAGTTGTCAATTCTTTATGATGGAAATACTAAAATCCTTTCTTCTAATGTTTTGAAATATATAGTATATTATTGTTCTCTCTGGTCACCCTACTGTGCAAACACCCAGGAACTTCTTTTTCCTTTCTAACTGCAACTTAACTTGATTAATCTTTCCCCATCCACTCCCCGACTCTGCTCAGCCTTAAGTAACCAGCATTCTACTCTTTTTTCTTAACCATACTATTTATTTTTATTTTTTTGTCATACATGACAGCAGAATGTATTTTGACATATAATACATGCATGGAATGTACATATATCAATCATAATGTTTATTCTGCTGCCCTTCCTATCCCCCCTACTCCTCCCCTCCAGTCCCACCCTTTCTCTCTATCCAATCTAATGTGACACACTTTTTTTTTCTTTTTCTCATCACAACATTATATAACCAGCATTCTACTCTTAACTTTTTTGAGATCAATATTTTCAGATTTTACATATGAACGAGATCACATGGCACTTATCTTTCTGCATCTGGCTTCACTTAACAAAGATCTCTAGTTCTATCCATGTTGTTGCAAACAATGGATTTTCATTTATTATGGCTGAATATCCTTTCATTGTGTCTAAGTGCCATATTTTCATTATCTATTTATTCGTTGATGGATACTTAGGTTGTTTCCATTTCTTGGCTATTCTCTTTTTTTTTTTGTTCAGAAAGTAGCATAGCTGCTTTGTTGAAAAAACACTGACGAAGGAAGGATAAGAAGTTACAGGAAAGTACTAATTACACTATTGCAATAATCAAGGATAAAAACAATGGTAGAGAAGGAGAGGGTCACAGTGAGAAATAGTGAACAATGATTAAACTTTGAATGTATTTTCAAGATGGAGCCAACAGGATATGCTAATAGTCTAAAAGTCGAATTTGAAAAAATATCCAAGAAGAGTCAATGATAACTCCACATTTTGTTCTAAGTAACTTATGTAGAATGGAGTTGCAATTTTATGACATGGGAGATTTTATGGAAAAAAATAGGTTTTTATTGGAGGTGAGCTCAAATCAAGACTTATTTTTTGGCTATGGTTATCAAATAACCTAGTAGAATATTGAATGTGAAGTTAAAGTGATAATAAGGCTAAAAGATATAAACTCAGGAATTATCCATGTATAAAATCATCTTTACAATCACAAGGTTGGTAGAATCACCTAGTGAATGTAGCTAGAGCAATCAAGGGACAGAGTCTTGCAAAGGGGTGGGGGGCACAATTGCAACATAAAGCTCACAATAAAGGACCAGCAAAGGCCTTTAAAAATGGAGAAAGGGATAAGACAGAAAAAAGAAAATGCTGAGCTAAAGGCCAAAGATGAGAAAATTGAAGTAGCAGCTTTAAGGATCACAAATGGGATTGTAACCCAGGGAGACTCCTGCAGCATCACCCTGATCTCCTTGCATTTTCCTCAAACAGGACAGAGGCCATGTCTTGTCTTGTTCACTGTGTTCACCACCACAAATACTGCTGAACATCCAATATGTGTTTAATGAACAAAATACTTGTTTTATTATCAGGAAACTGACTCCTAAGGAAGTTGGCAACGAATTAGTGACAAATGGAATCAGATCTGAGATGAACAAGTTGAATAATCATCTAAGTATCACTCATGCATGTGTGTAAGCTCTCTCAGCTTCTGTTGTCCAGGAAACAAGCATCCAAGCCAAGGCCTCTTCCTTAGGAAGCTCAGTGGCTACTTTCAACTTTCTTTGCCCTGTATAGATGGCCCCAATTTGCTTTACATTGTCTAAATTAGTAGAGGGAAGAGCATCCATGAATTATAGTGAGCATGCCTGCTTTGGTATTCTATTCTAATGTCTTCTCTGTTCAAAATGGTCACCCTTCTTCTTTGTTTCCCTGAGCACACATTTAAAAGATAAAGAAATATCATTTGTCTTCCTATTTCCTTGCATAGTTTTCTGCAGCTGAATATGCTCCTCATAAAATTGATTTAAGATACCGCCCAGATTTTAAATTGATTGCAAACTACCTTTAACTTCTCTTTCTTTTTTTCTTGCAACTTTTTTAACTTACATAGTTAAGTAAGCAAATATTCCTCTGGTTACCTCTGTATTGGAGGCTAGTTCGTCTATGCTTCTGGGAGCACAAGAAAGTCAGAAACTTTTCTATTTATATTCCTTAGAAGAGATTTTCCAATGTTAAACAACAAACCCAGAATTGGTGGGGTAGATCAGTGGTAAAGTGCTTGCCTAGAATATGCAAAGCTCCAGGTTCAATCACCAACACCACAAGTAATAAAATTTAAAAATAATCCATTCTCACTTAAGGAAATTGGAGTAATATGCACATTCACACAAAAACAAACACATAGTTTTAAAAAAAGGAAGGAAAATTTTAATTTTACAACCCAAAGATAATACCTTAAAAGTTCTTGGTGTATTTTCTTGTCGTTGACTCCTGTTTCTGTGTGTGTGTGTGTGTGTGTGTATTGTGGGTTGTGTGTTTAAATGTGTGCACATGTATTTGTTGTAAGTCATGTCTATTCACTTTTTAAAATCATACCCATTTTATTTTACCAGGAGCATTCTTAAATACTGAATCAGTAGCTACATACTGTTCTATACTGAAAATATCCTTTTCTTTCCTACAAATAGGCACTTGTTTCCAATTATACTGTCATAGATAATGCTACACTGTACATTTTGTTCATGATATAGATTCTGTGTTTAGAGAATTTTTTAGTCAAAACCGCCCCAAAGTTTTCATTCAGTCAAAAGTTACAAATATTTAACTCAGCTGGTACCCGTTGCTCATGAATTTCCTATAAGTGTTGTTTGTACCTATAATGTGTGCCAAATCCAATTTCTCTCCTCAATAGTGCTGGGAATTAAGTAGTTGTTCTTCTTTATTTAAACTATTTTCATGCATAGGTTTAAAAAGCAACAAAATCCTACTAATTTTTATGTGTTTGCTTCTAAACCTGACTCTTTCCCTGTGCTTATTTGCTCATGGCATTAAATATTCATGTACTTTCTTCATTTATCTATTGGGACATCAAAATATTCTTATCAATTTGTTCAGTATTTTATAGAATGGACATATTGCATTTGTCAAGTATTTCTATTCAAATCTGCTTTTCTAGAGCATTGCTTGTTTCTCGTGTTGTTTATGGCTGGGGTTTTAATATAAATTTGAGAGGGTCAGTACTGTTGAGAGCCACAGCCAAAGGGGCCCCAGAAAACTTCCAGCTGCCAGCAAACTCCCACCATCCTCCTGCTCTTGAGGCCGATTGGCTAGGTCGCGTGGGCGGAGCCAAAGAAGTCCCCCAATGAGCAGTTCCGTAGTCTGAAGGGCAGGGAAACAGCCCAATGAACATGACTGCAGAGGAGCCAATCAGCTAGATGTTGCTGGGGCCACTGTGAGCCAATCATCAGCTGGCAGCTTGAAGGGCAGGGAAACAGCCCAATGAACATCACCGCAGAGGAGCCAATCAGCTAGATGTTGCTGGGGCCACTGTGAGCCTGTAAAGTAATAAAAAATATTTATGGTGGAAATTTGAATAAACACAAATAGGCAAAAATAAGATAATAAAATTCTTCCATACTCCTGTTATTCAGTGATAACCATTCATAACGTTTGATATATTTTTCTTCATTTTTTCTTATACATGTATTTTATATAACAGTAGGCTCACATTGTACATTCTACTAGACTATGTTTTTTTTTCACTTAAACTGTTTAGGGATATAATTTAATGAAAATAGATATTCTTATTCATTATCATTTAAATGGTTTCATAATATGGATAGATCAAAATTTATTTATCTGGACCACTATTATTGAATCTCTTTATTTCTAATGTTTACTGTTATAAAGATACATAGACATCTTTATGTCTACTGAGTCCTTGGACACATCCATAATTATTCACTTAGGAAGAATTTTCTTTGAAGGGGGTTGTAGGTTTAACCGAATGGTAAGGTTTTTGTTATATATTACCAAATTTCCCTTCAAATGCATGTCTTAAGTTTATACATGTGGTTTACTTTGACTTAAAGTTGTAAAATATTATATAGTATTTGACATAATTTATAAGGAGCAATTTACTTAGCTCTACATGTGTTGGAAAAGAAAGACAAATAAGTATCCAAATTTCCAGAGCAGGTAGTTTAAAATTTGCAAGTCTGAGAATTATCTGAAAGTACTATTATGGGATCATTTTTAAATGTCCTAGAATAACTTGAATTTTAGAAAATCAATTATTTGCTTTGTCTACTTCTTTACTTCCACAAAGCAATATATTCAGAGTCACTGAAGTTCTGGAGTCAGTGGCTCAGAGGATTGATGAGATCTACCATATGCTTTCACGAATCAAACTTGCCAACCTCCATTCTTTCATTTAATCCCAGTGTAGCCTCATTTTGTGTAAGAGGAACCCACTGAACTTTGAAACAGTCAAGGTGCTTCTTCTAGGTCACAAGATGAAGTTGCAAATCAGGGATGACCTGTTTCACTCCAAAACAGTAGATTTTACTACTTGGTAGTGCCTTCTTATGGATTTAAAGATTTTATGAATTTCACCTCTACCCACCCTCCTGTCCTATCAACTTTCACTCATGTTTACAGGCAGATTATCAATTGACCTTTGAGAATCATCCACAGGTTCATGTTGCAACCTTTGTTCTCTTTCATTTCTTGCTTATTTTAGTTGTACACAGTATCCCAAAACAGATGAGTTTAATATTTGTCAAGATGAATCACATGCATACAATAAAATAATGTAAATTAACACCAGCAGTGTTTGTATAACCTGAGATATATCATAACATGCTATTATTTGACATAGAGCAGTGTTGTGATTTTTTTAAAGCATATGGTAGAAAGTACAGGGAGAGAAAAAGGTTAACTCTCATTACCATAGATTATTTAAAATACATGGACAAACTAGAGTATTGTACAGCGAAGCAAGACACAAAAACAATTGAGTCATATATATTTGGGTTACTGAGGTCAGGAGTCCTTTGAATCTCATGACTTCTTTGTGATGTGTAGCTTTGAATAAGTCTTTCTCCTTTCTGAGCTTCTATTTTCCCACCTTTAAGATATAATGATATTTCTATCAAATATCTCAGAGGGCTGAGTTCAATATCAAACATGGTAGTCCAAATTGCAAAGTGATGTTAATATGTTGGCAAAGGAAACACAGAATGGATTTGGAATGCCAATGTAATAGTCAAGAGTGAGAGTATCAAATGATTTTCCCCCAGCTATTCATTTCCCATAGATGATTTATGTATATGCTTTATCCTCTCACGCCTGGGGGCAATCACCTGAGCTGGTCTCTCCATCTTTACTGCACTATTCCACATGCATATCTCTTCCTCATCTTGGAGCGTAGATAGATTCTGCTTGAGTGTCATTTCCTGGAGAAGTCATCTCTGTGGCTCTGCCCCTAGTTGCACCTGATGTGTTGCTTCCTTAACACTTTGTATATGATTTTAAAGTGTGAAGGTCTCATTGTCCTATGTTTGTGTTATACACAAATTTCATTACCCTTTTTTGTTAAAAGATTTGTTTCTCTTTTTATTCAAAAAAGTGAATGGCAGGGAGAGCTCTTAATTCAGAACCCTGAGCAGCCAGGAATCTTTGATTTCCTTCTAGGAACTTAGCTATTGGGTTATGGAATTAAGAGACCACATAGTCCCCATTCTCGGGGTATTTCATTTTTACAAGCACCCTCAAGCTTTATCGTTTTTTTCCATTCTTTGAGGTAAACACACCAGGAACTTTCCTTCATTGCTATTCTACAATAGAAACCACTGTATGTCCTCTTCTTGAGTTCAGCAACAAACTCACGGCTGTACAAAAGAGATCCCAGACACTTTGGGTGAAACATTATCCTGAAAATTTGCAGCATTTAATATCTGAGAGTAATTCTAGAGAAAGGTTCACATCAACTGGTGTCAATATGGGTGGTAGAGGGTCACAATCATCCTTCAAGGTGGATCATCCCCATTTTAACTCAGACTAGTGAGGTTCAGTGCCACCGTCATGGTTGTACAGGAAGCGGCACATGTGACTGCGGCTCCTCCTGGTGTCAGGCCACTTGTCCTTTCCACTGACACTGTCATGCTTCCCACCTGCCAGCAATGTCCGCTGTCTCCTGTCTTCACTGATCCCTTGGAACTCATTCTCCCTTCACAGGGAGTCATTGTAAACAGAGTGACCATCTCTCTACCAGCACCTGGTTTTTGCCCGGACTATTTGAGGCCAATACTCTCATCTTAGAGAACAATCATTTCCAAGTGGTTCATTCATTCGTACTATGTTGCTCACTGTTTCTTTATCCGAGTTGGTTTGCTGCATTTTAGTTTTTGAAGTTTGCTCAGCAATGCAAGTCTGCCTTCCCAGGAAGCTGATGTTGGGACACATTTACAAAAAGGAAGTTCACTGAGGAGTGAAGGAATCAGGAAGAGTCAGAGGAGCAGCTGAAGAGCAATGCAGTGACAACAGAGGCCACAGGAAGCTCTGAAGCTCAGGGGGGATTACAGAGCTGTGACAAGCTGTAACCAGGAGACCAGGCTTTTAGGCACCCCACCCTTGCTGTCAGTCACTGAATGCTGAGAGAGAAGATGCCCTTCAGTCTAGAGCAATAGGGGAAGCAGGCACTTAGTTGTGCTCTGTCAGAAGTCAGTCCTGCAAATCCCTGGGAAGCAAGTGACCTGGTGCTAAAGGGAAGTGTCACATAACATGTTCTTTGATACCTGGGAACAATCACCTGAGCTGGTTTCTCTATTTCCACCCCAACTGCCATCTGCACCTGTGTGAATGCTGTGCAAACAGGGCAAGACTCAGGAACCACTGCCCCTGGTACCTCCTGAGAGTCCAGAGAGCTGCAGCTGAGGTCACAATGACAAGCCTGGACTATCACAGTTTGGTTAGAAAACATTTGACTAGGAAGTAGAAAATCTAGTTTTGCTGTTCTCTGTGTGGATTTGGCCATATTTTAATTTGTTCTCTCAGTTTTTTCTTGGGGTCGATATGTGAATAACCTTAGCATAACCTTGGTATGTAAGAGACCCTGAATGAGTCTTAAAAGATCTGCCCCTTTTCCTCTTCATTTTTAAGGTGGGTGTTGGGTTAGATGTTATCTGAGATCTCTCCGAGTTCTTATACCTATGTGGGAATAGTATAATGCCTTCTCAGATTTCATTTCATTTTCATTATTCATTCTTTATTGACTGAGTTTATAATAATCCAGCTTTGATTTTCATTTGGTTCCCATAATCATGAAATTGCATAGTTGGAGCAAACCTTTGAAATAGTCCAACCACCTTATTTTACTCACAATTAAAGAAGCACATTGGTAGGGCTTGGGGAAGAAAATGACTTGTTCAGGAACACACAGCAAGGAAGGACAAAGTAGAGAACACCCACCACATTTTCTGACCCATCCCTAGGCCCATCGTCCCCCCATCTTCCCCTGCTACTGGTACGTTCCAGTCTGTAAGGCAGCATGATTTGCTTTTCTTGTGTTAACATTATTCTAGCATGTAATATCTGTGTTTAAGGCAATGACCTGAGAAATACTTTTACTTCCAGGGCTGCACTTATTTTGCAGGGTTTATTAATTTTATTTATGTATTTGATCTCTCAAATGAAATAATAAACTAATTAGTGGGACAATTTACTGGTGTGCTCTGCCAAGGGTGTTTTACAGCCTCAGTGCTAGCTTGTCTAACTGTGGTGTCAGCAGATCTGCTTTCTGCCCTGCTGCCCTTAATTTTAGCCATCAGACACACATGACAGCCAGCCCTGTACTGGAGACTTGTGCCTCCAGAGGGCATGGGGAGATGTCAGGTCATGGGCCAAAAGAATTTTCACCCAGGAGCCTCCCCAGAATGCATTCAACAGACAGGCAGCTCCTTGTGGCTTACAAGGGTGGGACCTGGGCTTTCAGACAACAGCACGAGATAGTTGGAATGAGAATTTCTGGAGAGTGAGGGACCCTGGGTGTGTTGAAGCATTGGAAGTCACAGCCTAAGAGGGCCATAGTCTCAGAAGGAGAGCAAACAAGAAGTTCATGAAGATTAACTTAAAGGCAGCAGACACTGGTCACTGCAAGGTGCGAGAGCCAGAGTGGGCAAAATGCCAGGAAACCCAGCCCTGGGAATGAATAGGGCTATTGTGCCAAAGTTGTGTTTATTTGCTTTTTTAGAAGTTCCCTTTGAAGAACCTGAACTGCCCTCCAAGGTGGCTCCCTATGAGTTCTCCTAATGGCCAGTACTGAGCATTGTCCTTGCCATTGTTTACTCTGTCCTCATTTTACTGTAAGTACCATTATCATCAGGGTTTAGACCAGTGTCTACAAGAAGGGCACAATAAACATTTGTTAGATGATGGATAGATGGCTAAATAAATAGGTGAATCAGTATATCAAAGATACCAGAAGTCAGTTACAAGCTATTTTATATTTATCTCCTACCTTTACTATAATCAGAACCCAACTACAGATAACCTTTTCTAATCATTTATATTCATTATAGATTTAACATAATAAAGAAGAATCTAATATAAAAGCATTTACTTTCTTTTGACCAAAACTTTCTTCGTATTAATGCACTCCACACACATGAACATATTTGAATAAGGTAGGAATAAAAGGTTGTAGTATTCTAACTTCTTGGTAATACCTCTGCCTACCCACTGCTACCTTTATAGACATGAAGGCTGTCAGTCAGTGTCCTGACTGCTGCTAAACTGTCACTGTAGATTAGATCCAGGATGCAGGTCTTTGGTGGATCATTTCGCAAGTGTCCAGGCAGAGAATGGCGGGAGCATTAGCAGAGAGGAAGGTTGGGGCTCCTTGCAGAAGAAGCTATGAAAGCTGAGGAGAGTTCTGCACCTCAGCTATGGGCCTCACACTCTGCCCAAGGCCACTCCCATGTTGTGCTTGGTGTTTGGCTGCTTATCACTTTGCTATAGTTGGACATATGCAAATTAGTAAACCCTGGATATAATTAGTGTACATCTCAGCTCTACTACTTCATCCAACCAGCTGTAGAGAGTTTGGGGATCTGAGAATAAAATAACCCTAGCATGTTGAAGCTGTTTACCTGTGGTAGCTCCCACGGGGACAGAGGCAGCCCCTGTGTGTTGACAATGATGAAGTGTTGGAGCCAGAACTGGACCCTGTTTGTTGTTCAGATTGGAACAGGCTCCACCAAAGCTATGGTTGTAGACACAGGCAGGTGCCAGTATCATGTCTTAGAGATCTTTGTCAAATATCTAGAATTATTCATGTAATAAGCCTAATTGTACAGCCTGCCATTTTTTCCCATGCCTATCAATATGGTACTTAATGTTACAACAAGCTGACAACTTAGTACCCTCTTCAGTAAGGAAACTGCAGCTTAGAGGAGGGAAATAATGTGCCCAGAGCCAGGCAAAGTCCCTATACTAAATTCTTATGTAGACCATCAATGATAATGCTATCACCAGTAGCATTGAGGGTTAGGTTTCCAACATGCCAATTGGGGGAGCAAGTAGACTTTCATATCTCCTGGGGAGGATAAGTTGCACTTTTGACTCCACAGGGGTAATGGCCCTTTACCAAAGTTATAAACTATAACAAGGATGAATTTCTTTCTTTCTTTTTAAAAAAAAAAAACCAAAGATGTAAAAACTGGGGTAAAACAAATTCTAAAAAAAAGGAATTATCCTTTGACTTGAGTAGATAGCAAGGACAGTGCTTGTTAAATTTTACCATGTGAGAGCCACGGACAGCTTGTAAAACACCTGTATTTTGGGAAGCTCTTTCAGAGAATGCAGGGCTGCTTCTTAGGCCACCAGAAGCAGGAGCTTTTTTCAGCTTTCAGATGTTCTCCGCTAACAAATTTCATTGTAAGACCTGCAGCATGAGAAAGGCCACCAGAAAGGACCAGACAGAGCATGCGCGTCTTCAGAACTCTCCTCTATGACTGATATCGTGTCAGTGTGGGCTGCTGGAACAGAGTTACAGAGAGTGGGCGACTTAAGCAGCAAACACTTCTCATGTTTCTGGAGGCTGGAAATCCTAGACCAAGACAGCAGCAGAATGGACTCCTGGTGGGGGGCTCTTTGGGGTTGCAGGCAGCTGCTTGTAGTTATTCTCACATGGCAGAAAGAGGGCAAGAGAGCTCTGTGGCTCTTCTTTTATAAAAGCACTAATCCCATTCCTCGTGACCTAAGTGTTCCCAGATGCCCCACCTTGTAATGCTATCATATTGAGGGTTAGATTTTCAACATGCCAATTGGGGGAGCAAGTAGACTTTCATGTCTCCTGGAGAGGATAAGTTGTACTTTTTACCTCACAGGAGTAGTGGCCCTTCACCAAAAGATGTAAACTCTTACAAGGATGAAGTTTTTTGTTTTCTTTTTTTTCTTTTTTGGTACCCGGGATTGAACCATGGGGTGCTTCAACCACTGAGTCACATCCCCAGCCCTATTTTTTTATATTTTTATTTTGGAGACAGGGTCTTACTATGTTTCTAAGGCCTTGCTAAACTGCTGAGGCTGACTTGGAACTCATGATCCTCTAGCCTCAACCTCCTGAGCTGCTGGGATTACAGATATGGGTAACCATGTCCAGCTAGGATGAGCATTTTTAATTTTTATTCAAATTCTAAATCTCTAGCTTGTGTTTCTGTCACGTTCAAATTTTAGTTTGTGTCCTATATCATAAACTAACATGAGCCAGATTTCCTTTCCCTGCTTAACATTTTTCCATGAAACTTATTACCAGCTGACATAATCTACACTAAATTACTTATTTGCTTAGTGTTTATTCTCATCCCCTAGAATGTAATCTCTAAGAGGGCAGGGATATCTGTTTAGGTTATTATTAAATCCCAATGATTGAGGAAGTGTTTAGCAGAGTTAGGTGCTCAACAAGTACTTATGAATGAGTAATGAACAGGCAGATGCAAGGATGGATGGATGGACAGATGGATGGATATGCCCTACTAGTTGTAAAAACTAAGGATAAAATTATTGTAATTAAGGTATTGTGGGCATTTGTACAGGAATAGAAAACAATATCAGTGGAATAAAATGTAGAACCCCAAAATAGAGTGTGAGTGTGTGTGTGTGTGTGTGTGTGTGTGTGTGTGTGTGTGTGTAGGTTTTCAACATGCCAATTTGGGGAGCAAATTGAAAAGATGAAAAGAAGAAACTAAGAACTAAATAATACTGTGATCATGTATAGCTATACAGGAAAATGACTGAATACTGACCTTATGTCATACAAAGAATACTAATTCCAAATGGATTAAATCTGAAAGGCATATCTTAAAAACTTTAGAAGGCAATATACATCTCTATATGGATCCTTATTATTCAGGGGTAGGAAAGGATTTGTAGTGTAAAACAAACAAACCTCACCTACCTTAAAGACAAATATATGTTATTACATTAAAATTTAAAAATGTTTATATGTTTCTATAAACAAAGTAAATAGAATTTGGACTAGGAAAAATATTTATAACATAGGTAACTATGAAGGAGTTAGTAACCAAAGCATACAAGTAAAGATAGTATATAATTATAACAAACTCCTATGTACCCCCACATGTATTGGTCAAATACCAGTTTACCATTTTGCTGTTCCCCTTTCTAGAGTGCTCTTGCCATAACTCTTGCTCCCATTGATGCTATAACCTTGCTAAACACTACTTTTCTGGTTTCCTTGACTACACTGTTTAAAATTGAACTCTCTCCCACCCCAGTACCCTTCATTTCCCTTCCTTGCTTCTGGCCTTCCATAGCACCCTCTGATATACTAGGTATTTCATTATCTAATCATTCAGTTTTGTCTCTGTCCTACAACAACTTCATAGAAAAATGGGCAGAAGAAAAAACAAACCACAGAAGAGAAAACCTAAATGGCCACTAAAATTATAGAAGAGAATTAATTCTTACTAGTAGTTAGAGAAGTACATACTAAAATACAATGAGACATTTTATATCCATCAGATGAGAAGAATTTAAAGTCTGACAATACCAAATGCTCATAATTATGTGAATTAATACTGACTTAGTCTAAATGCTACCATTGATTTATAGAGTAACTAGCAATAGCTAATAATTTTGAAGAGGCATGCACTTTATGGTCCATCAAGTCCACAGACAAATTGCACACATATGTACCTAAGGAGTATGAAATGTCCTTTGCAACATTATTTGTATTAGCACAATTTGGAAAACACCCAAGTGTCCATCAATATGGATGATTGAGCCAAATATAAATGCATGATTAAATACTATTTAAATGTTAAAAGAATTAAAGTTGATTTTATCTAAGTGGCAAATCTTTAGGCAAAGCAAACATATGCTTCAAATGGATGCCTACAACTGACATGCCATTTAAACAAAGTTTTACAGAATTCAAGACAGTGGTCTATATTGTTTATGGATACAAAGATGTATTAGAAGAAGAAAAACATGCATAAAAATTTAGAAGTGTCCTTATCTTTGTGGTATTGAGAAGGAATTCATGGTTGACTTTGCTTATATCTACAGTGTTTTATTTTAAAAAGAAAAGACTGAAGCAAATAAGGCAGAATGATCAAATCTGGGCTGACTGGGTGGCAGCACATAGGTTTTTGTTATAATTATGTCTATATTCAACTTCATGCTTGAAATATTTAATAAGAAAATACATAGGAGAGTAAGTAAGTGTGACTGTGAGGGAATAAAGTTCAAGCCATAGCATGGCAAAGACATAGTGTGATGGGAGCTGCTCTGTGCTGGGAGCCAGTGGCTAGGCGCAGCCGCAGATCTGGAGCCTCCTCTTCCTAACAGATGATGAGATGAGGCTTGGATCTTGGCTCAAACACTAAGATTTCCAAGTTGGGCATTGGTTTCCTCATCTTTAAAGTGGACACATAGGAGCTGGGGTTCTGGCTCAGTGGTAGTGTGCTTGCCTAGCATGCATGAGACACTGATTCGTTCCCCAGCACCACATAAAAACAAACAAATAAAATAAAGGTATTATGTTCATCAAAAACTAAAAAAAATAAAAATAATTAAAAAATAAAGTGGACACATAAACAAAATAGAGAATTGGGAGGAAAAAAAAAGAGAGAGAAAATCAACAAAATGGATGATTCTTCAGAGATTAACAAAATTTACAAACTTTTAGCTAAGTTGATGGAAGAAAGAAGATCTGACTAAAATCAGAAATGAAATAGAAAAAAAATATTACCAATCTTCCAGAAATAAAAAAAGGGATTAGAAAGTAGAAAATAAGGACCCTCTTACATCAAGTATTGTGACAATGAAAGGAGATAAAATTTGTACAGTGCTTATCATATTTCTGGGCACGTTAAGAAGGAAAACCATTATATATTTTAACTGGCCTGGTCTTGATGTAAATAACTTGACACTGGTTTTCAATGTCATGCTTTCTATTATGCTATTTGGTTTTTACAATAACCCTATTGTTTTTCCATTTTAATATAATAAAACTGAGCATTATAGAAGTCAAATAACTTGCCCAAGATTACCCAACTCTTAAAACCACATCTTATTCTGGAGAAATATAACTGTAAATGAATATCCTGGTTATATTTCACTAGTTTTATGAGTAGACTAAATTGAATTTCTATAAAATACTGCAATAATCTATCCTGTAGCTTTTTTTTCCTTAAAGAGGAAGTCAGCCAGCCATTGCTGATTAAAACTAATAACAAGATCTAGTTTATGTATATGTAACAGCAAACATGTAAAATAACTGAGTTGTTGTAATGGGATGTTACTAGATAAATATTCCTGCCCAGATTCTTGGTCTAGGAATACATTGGAAGATCACTAGGCTGTGATATTCTATTATGTTGAGGTTTTGCACAAAAAAACCCCAAAACTATATGCTCTTTTTTTCTCCTCATTTTTACTTGTCTGTTCTGAAAAATTGCTACCTTTCTGATTTCCATCTTCTTTTATCTTCTGTGAATCCACATGGAACTTAACTTTGTATTCTCCATGATTATTTTGAATGAACAATTTTCTTAATGCAGTTTTAGTCAGTCCCATTGATTAAGTTCTTCCTGTATTCATTCACTCACTCGTTTCTTCCTTTATGCAGCAAGCATTGATTGAGTGACAGCTGCATGCCAGTGTCAGTGTTAGGTTCATGGGAGGCCAAGGTTAATAAGGGATGACAACTTCATCAGAGGAGCTCCCAACTAGAGGGAGGAAGGGGTGGAAATGTGCATTTCCAGTGTAGTGTTGCCTTGAGAATGGAGTGTGACTGGGGAATCCTGGAACAGGGCATCCCCAGCTCCATAGGAGGTGTGGAGGGAGTGGCCCAGAAATTATGATATTGAGGTTGATGCTTCTATTTATTTCTATCTGGAAAAAAATTGCATGATCTTTGTAGAATCTTTGGAATGTATAAAGAAACAGAAGAACAGCCTATAATTATACTAAAAAGATAATCACTTTTATTTTTTAAGACTGATTCTTATATGGATGAGTTTGAGCTTTATCAATAATCTTCTTTTATAAAATATATTTCTTATGTCTTGCAAACTTTTCAATTACTTTTCAAGTGCATAATACTGTTCTATGCAGAAATACTAACATTCACTATGTCATCCTTTTATTGGTTCCTTTCTTCTTACAAATAACAGTATGATGAATCTGTGTATAAATATTGGCCTGCATTCGTGATTGCTTCCTTAAGAAATCCAGAGGGTGAATTGCAGACTAAAGAATAGGATCACTTGTAAGACTCTTGACATTTTCTCCAGTGCCCACTTCTTGACTGATCTTGAGGCAAGAGCTCAAGCCCTTCAAAGAGTCAGAAGAATGACAAATGTGGGGAAGGACTTTAAAAATTCTTATGTTCTTCCATGTATGTGTAGATGTGAATATATGTTTGTCTCCGAAAGATATACACACACACACACACACACACACACACATACACATCCTGACTCCCTCTAAAGAGTCATTCTGTGACTACCTCTTGCCTAACACAGTGGGCTGTACTTGTTTTGTTGTTGTTTGGTGAGTTGGTATTTTGGTAGGAGGTATTTTCATTTTATCCATTTCTATATTTCCAGGGCCTGGTCTAGGGGAGGAAGCTATGTATTTCTTGGACGAAAAAGAGTAGAAACACAAGACCATGAAACAATTAATGTTTTCCTTTTATTAATATTATTTTTTATTGTTTTCAGCAATCCATCAGACATGGTGGCGAATCCTGGCTCCACGTCTTCATGATTGAACAACTGTTTTGCACAACACAAAGGTAAAGATTTGAGTCTGGCTGAATCTGTCTGATGCAACAAAAATATTTCTTTCTTTTTGGGAAAATAGCTCACCAATATCTCTGGTCTTTGTGAAGCGATGGCTTTTGTACTTTGTGTTGGTTTCTTGAAACATGTTGGAGGGTTCCTGGAGACTTTGAGAATTAGGGCAGAAGGTGGCTTTTCTCTGGTCCACTTTGTGTTGTTGTTGGAGAAATAATATCGATTCTCTTTCTACTTTTCTTGAAATACCTAGTGATTGTCTTTAGGATCCTCAAGTTTTCCTGCCTCAATTTTAGCCTCTTTTAATAGATCATCTCTCATTGATTTGATTTTAAAACCAACTATGTTAGCTCTCTTTTCTCAATTGCCTTCCATCTCAATATATTTACCAACAAAAGAAACCATTCTCAATTGGGAAAAATAAAGTAAAGATAGATGTTTTTTTTGCATAAGAAACAGACTTGGAGATTTATGAGCTTAAGGGACAAGTACTATTATTCTGAGGTCCTAAACTTTTAAATGATGGCAACACTGAATTATGTACTTCGAACTGCAGCCAGGGAGGCACAATTGAAAACGCCTATTCTTTTGACAAATTAGAAACATTCATTCCAATATCTATTTCTTGTTTACTGGGGATAATGCTGAATGAATCACATACTGGTGGATGGATGTCCCTTCCAACACTTTTAATTAGCAGCACTGCCTATTAGGATGAACGGAGTGTTGCTTTTCTGTCATAGATTCCCCCTACCCCCCCACCACTTAAATGGAATAGAAATCTTATTCTCCACAAGGTAATATTCATCTCTTCCCCAGCCAGACAAGCATAGAAAATTAAACAATGGTCCCTTAAAAAGCCCAGATAATGTATTTATCATTTCCAGTTTATGTGAGTTTGCAAGGCAAATATGAGTGGGAGCGATTTGTTATGGGACCTCAGGGAACAAGGGACCGGAGAGGGAGCTGGGAGGCTGGAAGATCTGAGACCTGTAAAAATTCATTAAAAATATGAGGCACTATTGGAGACAGAGGAAATTAATTACTCTGAGGGACTCAAATGTCACTACTCATTTAAGTGACCTGGCGAGGAGGCTGAGAACCTTTTTTTTTTTTTTTTCTGAGAGTTTCTGCAGTGGATAAGAGAGGGGGCTGGGATTCCTCAGCTGTCAATTCTTGCATTTCCTTGGTGACTTATTGACACGTTCAGCTGACTCGTGACCCAGCCTCCTCTAATGAGTGGAGTTAAATGAGAAATGCGGGTTGTAGTGGGAGAGCCCTCGCCCCTGCTAGGCTGGCCAGGTTATTCAGATGAGTTTGCCAGTCATGTAGGTAACTGCTGGACCTGGGGGAAGTCTATAATTTACCACAATGGAGAGAAGAGGCTGATCATTTGAAGCTGGACTGAATTTGGTCTTTTATTATTGCTTTTCCATCCAACGCTATTCTCCAAGGTAGAGTGAATTTGGGAAGACAAATTAAGGTTTTCTACCCAAGGAGGACTGGGGAGCAGTAGCTTCCCCAAACAGTCATCTTTTCTAGATTGCCTGTCTAATAAATCTCTCTAATGCATTCTGCCTATAGACAGAGGTTGGAAATATATAGATATGTGATGACTTCAGAGTTTAAAAATCAGTAAGCACCCAGAGTAATGGAGGAAAAGTTTTCCCAGATATGATCCTTACCTAGATTCAGGAATTCAGAGTTTAATTCTGAGTTGACCCTAAGCTTATAAATCCTTCAAAGGCAAAGGGTAGATGCTTTGATCTTAGACAACAAGGAAGGGAGAAGCTGAGAAGACAGTCTCCTTCACTATATCTGGTCTAAGTAAATGGAAATCCCTAGGAACAAAAGCAGACAGAAGCTGAGTTATGGGTGCATGCACAGCCCTCCCTGCCTGGAGCAGCCCAGGTGCTGAACAATCGGAGGCCTGCAGGTTTCTGAGTTTCTGCTAGGTCTCCAGAGAGCATCTAAGTCAATCCTCTCCCAGCTATGGGATTCTTTCCTAGAGAGCGAGGGAGCTTTTTAATATGCCAATTTGCTAGATTGACATTACCCAGAATTCATTTTCTTGTATGCTTCTAGTTAGATGGGCCACAGGGAGATTCTTGAGAGATTTGAAGGATAGAAGGCAATTGGCAGCCCCTCTACAGCGTACCTACTGTTGCAGATCTGCAGACTCACCTAGTTGGCCTGATGCAATCTCTGGATCTGAAACTGCTTTCCCTTTGCTTGGATTCTTCTCAGCTTCCCCATCTCCTTATGTAAATGTGCATGCTAATAAACTTTCCATCAGTATAACAAAATACCTGAGATAATCACTTTATGAAGAGAGAAGGTTTACTTTGGCTCAGTTTTGGAGGTTGCAGTCCATGATCAGTTAGTTAGTCCTGCTGACTGGGCCTATGGCAAGGCAGTGCACCATGGAAGAGAGCATAGTGGGGCAAAATCACTCCCCTCATGGCCAGGCAGCAAAAGAGTGGAGGAAAGAACCAGCATCCCATAATACCCTTCTAGGTCATGTTCCCAGTGACTCTAAGACCTCCAACTAGGCTTCACATCTTATAGGTTCCACCTCCCAATGTCACCACCCTGGGGACCAAGCCTTTAACACATGGGCCCTTGGGGAATACTCAAGATCCAAGATGTGAATATGTTTATGATAATATCTGAATGTATGCATACGTATACACACAGGACATTTGTACACACACATACATAATTATGCTTACTTCCTTGACAAGAGATCCCGGCTTATATAGATAAGCAGCATCAGCAATCTGGGAAGCAGTGAAAATTAAGATTCCAGTTAGTTCTCATGGATTTCAGCTCATGTTTAAGCATTCTGGGCTGCTTCTGATCTCTCCCTTATTCATCTTCCCTTCCTAATGGCCTGCTCAGAAGACTTCAAACTCCAGTACCAGATGTGAGGCAAGAGACCTGGACTGCCTAACCAGCATGCACAACTGCAAAAAGCCAAATCCCTCTAGTAAATAAATAATACACATAATTATTAAATATATATGTGCAATTATTTATTCATTTATTTGAGGAGCAGACCCAATCACTGGAAGATCATATGCATGCACGTGTGTGTGTACATATATATATGTACACATACCTGATTATATGTGTATGCATATATGTCTCTGTATACACAAACATGTATACACACATGCATAATCTACTAGTGATTTTTTTCTGCTCTCCTGGTTGATCCCTGACTGATATAGATAATCATAAACTTTCTCTAATGGAGATTCTCTACTTCATAAGGCAACCAATTCATTTTCTATGATACACCAAAAAAGAAATTAAAGTTGTAATCTATTCTTTTTTTCTGGAGGTACTGGGGATTGAACCCAGGGCTTCATGCATGCATGGCAAGTTCTCTGCCACCATGCCACATTCCCAGCCCTTTAGCTTGTAATCTAAAACTGTTTTTCAGCCCAGAGTACTTCCCACATCTTCCTTAAGACTTCAGCCTCTCTCTACCCTAAAGCTTCTCCTGACTTCTCACTACACGGACCTCCCCCCTTCACATTCCCTCTCTCCAATTCTCACTTTCTTGAGCTTTAACATTGGATTCTTAATAAATTTAACCCCATAAATGTGACTGTGCCAGAGAGGCTATTCTGGTCCATCTGCTTTCTCAGCCCTGTCTCTTCTGCAACATTCCTGGGTCTTTTGAAGACAGTATTTCAAACTCTGGATGGTTACAATGTCATGGTACTATAGTGAGAAGGGAGAGAGTCATAGAATAAGACACAGAAGACCAGGGTGTGTATACTGCCAACCCAGAGTGCTGACTGCATCTGCTTATTCATCCTCTGAGGGCCTCAGTGCCTCAGCTGTAAAATGGACACACCCATAGCCAACCTGCCTGTGAGTCCAGGGAAGGCTGAGCTCCTCTGGGTGTTGGAGGCCCTTCTGACTTGATTCCGTCTCCTCAGTCTCAGATTAGCTCACATCTGAGTCAGGGAAATGCTGGTTATGAGGTGGTGATCAAATGTTGAGTGTGATATTTTGATACCTATACACATTGTATAATGATCAGATCATGATATTTAGTATATTCTTCATCTTAATACGTATCATTTCTTGGAGTGAAAACATTCAGAATCCTCTGACCTTCTAGTAATTTTGAAACATACCTGGTAATATTGTTGGTTATAGTTACCCTATTGTGTTTTAGAATAACAGAACTCATTCTTCCTAACAATAACTTTGTTCTTGTTTCCCAGTCTCTTCCTATCGTCTTCTCCCCTCTATCTTCTCTCATCTCTGGTAACCACTATTCTGCTCTATATTATGAGTTCAACAGCTTTTTTTAGGTACCACTAATGAGATCGTATACAGTGTTGGTGTTTCTGTATCTGGCTTATTTCACTTAATGTAGTGTCCTATGTTTTTGCAAATGACAGGATTTCATTCTTCTTTATAGCTGAATATTCCATTGTGTATATAGACTATATTTTCTTTATCTTTTCATCTTCTGGTGGACAATAACCTTGACTACATATCTTGGCTATTTTGAATAGTGCCACAATAAACTCAGAAGTGCAGCTATCTCTTCCAATATACTGACTTCATTTAATTCATATAAATTCCCAGTAGTGGGGTTGCTGAGTCATCTGATATTTTTAATTTTTTCAGGAACCACTCAACTGTTTTCCATAGAACTGTACCAACTTACATTTCCACTGACATTGTATAAGGGTTCCCATTTCCCCATGTAGTACTAGTGTTATTTTTTTTTATCTTTCTGATAACAGTAATTCTAATTGAGGTGAATGATAATACACTATAGTTTTCTTAAAATTTTTAGTTGTAGATGGACATATTATTTATTTATTTATTTTTATGTGGTGCTAAGGATTGACCAGTGCCTCACAAATGCTAGAGATGTGCACTACCACTGAGCCACAACTCTAGCCCCTCACTATAGTTTCTGTTTGCATTTCTCTCATCTTGTAATGCTGAGGATTTTTTCATATATTATTGCCCATTGTATGTCTCCTTTTGAAAAATGCCTTGATTCAAGTAGTTTGCCCATTTTTAAGTGGGATTATTTGATCTTTTGCTAATGAGTTGCTTGACTTCCTCACATGGTCTGGATACGAATCCCTTGTAAGGTGCTTAGTTTGCCAGGATCTTCTCCTATCCTGTACATTGTCTCTTTGTTGGTTATTTACTCTGTTGTATGGAAGCTTTTTAGTTTGATGTAATCCAGTTAGTTTACTTTTGCTTTTATACCTGTACTTTTGGGTCTTATACCCACCTCAAAAATTGCCTAGACCAATGTCTTGAAGTATTCCCCCTGTATTTACTTCTAGTTTCAAATTTGGGGGTATCACATTTAAATTTAATTTATTTTGGGTGGATATTTACATGCGATGGAGACAGATGTTCAGTTTAATTTTCTTGCATGTGGATATCCAGTTTTCCAAGCACCATTTATTGAAGAAACCATCACTTCCTCAATGTCGGTTCTCCGTGCCTTTACAGAAAATCAGTTGACTTTTAGTGTGTGGATTTATTTCCCTGTCTTCTATTCTGTTGCATTGGTCTAGGTGTCTATTATTTTCTGCCCCAGTTCCATGCTGGTTTTTCTGCTTTAGCTTTGTACTATATGTTGAAGTCAGCTAGTAAGAATGATACTATTCAGGATCTACCATAGTACTGCTTTCCTAAACTAAAAAAAAAAATTGAAGAAATTAAATGTATAGTATTTCCTTTTAATATAGATGCACATACTAAAATTACTTACAAGTAAAAAAATATTACAGAGCTGACCAAAAAGGGCAAATATTTAACTATGAAAGAATGATTAAACATTTCTTACTCAACCCAGTTTAAAACAAAACAGCAAAAACAGAGTAGACATAATAGAACAACCTATTATAAAGCCAACTACAAATAAAAAATCTAAAAGCTATCATTAAGAGACTTCAAAGTGATACAACTGATGAAATTAAGTATATACAAATGCAACCATTCTAATGAATAATAGAGAAGTTGAAGTTGTATATGTGTCTGAGCATTTACAGACTTTTTCTGCCATTATTCCCTAAACAATACAGTAATAACAATTATTTACCCAGCACTTACATTGTTTTAGATAGTATAAGTAATCTACAGATGACTTAAAGCATATCTGAGGATCTGAGGATTGTACAGGTCACATGCAAATGATTCATCATTTTTTATAAGGAACTTGAGTGTTCACAGATTTCAGTATCTTTAGAGATTTTGGAACCAATGTTCCATGGAGACAAAGGGATAACTTTATATTTTTCTGTTTGCATTTTCTTGTTTTCCTATGATTCTAGGATCGCGATTTGGGGGATTTTGTTTTTTCTGCATCTTTATTTCTAACACCTAGAATTTAAAAATAATTACAGAGCACCCTAATATGCTAATGATGATAAATCTTAGCCCAAACATGTAAGGAAGCTATTGTCCACATTTATAAGTAAAGTAGAGGATTAGAAAAGTGAGTCAGTTTTTTCAAAGCCACACCGCTGGTGACTTTATGAACTAAAAGTTGAACCCAGACCTTTCTGAATGAAATCTGATTTATCCACTATTCCCTTAAACTCCAGAGCCTATAATTGAGTGGGTGTCCTGTAAAGATTTCTGGGAAGGAAGGAAGAAAAGGGAAGGGAGGGAGGGCTGGGGGAGGGGCGGGAAGGATTGGGGAGGGGAGGGGAGGGGAAGGTAAGGATATATAATGAAAGTGCAAAGGGAAAATTTGAATGCAGGTAGCCAGAGTCAAAGAGGAGCTGTCCTGAAAGCTAGGTGTTAGAAGCAAATAAGTCAGACAGTGTTATTTCAGAGAGAATGCTGGGTAGACTGAACCACAGAAAGAAGCACTGGGAGAAAGTTAAACTTAGGACCTTTGAAATTCTTACATGGAGAAGCCGGAAACTTAGTGGGAGTCAAATATAACAGCAGAATAGGAACATGGAATAAGACACAAACTTGGGCAAAGCTTTAGAAAGCTCTGTTACTTGGCTCTTGTGCAATGAGCCAACCTCCACTTACCCTTCCTGTCCACTCCCAAGCCTCAGCTTGCTCATCTGTCCTTATAGCAGCCTTCGAGGAAATGATGATTATGTTTCAGGGGTGAAAAATTCAGACTCAAAATTAGGTATTTGGTAAAAGTCACTAATGCCAAGGGTGAGTTTGAGTGCAGATCACCAGGATTAAACTCTTCGAGTGTCAAACATGGTTAGTGTGTTCAGTTTGCTGCAGGATGATGTCCTCTGAAGGACATGTCTATGGGAATTTTGTCTGACAGCAGACTTTGTTTAAGCCAAGTATGACTCTCCCTGTAAGCACTCTCAGGGGAAACAGAAAGACCATCCAGAGCTTACTGGTCTCTAGATTCTTCACCTCCCTGTGTTTAACACATGTCCCTAATGTGGTTCTAATGCCAGTGTCTTTATTTATCAATGTCTCTCAGCTGGGGACACTAAGGCTGGGTGTCCCATTGAAGGTAATGCTCCCAGATGGCTCACAAATTAAGTTCCATAAGATGTAGTCATTCTTCTCTTTTAGTGAGTCCTTAGAGCTGAACTCATTTAACTTACCTAATATCCTATTTGAGTTGTTACATCCTAAACATGGATTGATTAGAACAGGGGAATAGGAGCTCAGGGAGAGCAGGGAGCTTTTGAAGTAAATACAAGGCCCCACTTTGGAGCTAAAAAGTCAGTTGAAGGTTCCCTTTACCACATGTTGGCTGTGTGGCCTTGATTTCTCTCTTTCACTTGCCTTCATTCTCTTACCTGTAAACACAGGACTAAAAGGTGGTTGTGAAGAGTATGTGGTGCCATAAATGTGAAATATTTGGTAAAGTGTAAAAGGTTAGGAAATGTACGTATGATACATTTAGATCTAATAGATCTAAAATCATTTAGATTACATAATAGATCCAAAACATTAATAAGAGTTCATTACATCACTGGATGCATTCCCTTGAATTAGCATGTCTGAGAAAAACAAATGAAATCAGAGCTCTCAGGAAGCTCAGAGCCGATGTGTTTCAACTTCCTGTGTCAGATGAGGAATTTAATTCCCAGAATGGGGTAGTAACTTGCATTCCATCACAAAAAAAAAAAATGGCACTGAGCTCAGCCTAACCTTCACAGATCAGCTTCTCCATTCACCTCATCTGACTAAAGCTCCAACCTCCACCTTACTGCAGACTGTCCACGGTGGGCCATGGTGGAACCACTCAAATCAGGAGCTTCAAACTGCACATGCCAAGGAGGGGGTCATACTCCAAAATATGTTTTCCCAGTATATTTATCAGACTTTTTTTTTTTTAGCTACAATTAAGAGAATGAATGTTGCAGGTTATAGAAAGACATCCAGGATGATCTGATCAGGATGTTGCATTTTGTTGCAGCATTGAAGGGAGTAGCTAATATGACCTGATGATTCTGAAACAGACTCAAACATTTCCTTTCCTCTCCTGGATACTGTAATGCAAGCTTCCTGAGGGCAGGGATCTTGTCTGGGAACCTTTCACAATGCATCCCCAGTATTTGGCATAATACTCAGCTCAGAGCATTTGCTCAGTAGAGATAATGATATTGCTTTAGTTCAAACTCACATGCCTGTCTGAAGAGCTTTATCTCTACTCTCAGTTTCCAAAGCCTCCTTTACACTACCCTCTGAATACCCTGCTCAATTACAAATATCAGGCCACTCCTTGGCTTAAACTTCAATGGTTACTTTTGCCTACTGGAGTTGGAAAAGTTCCTTAAAGTAAACTTTAAAGTTCTTCACTAACTTCCCAGACCCCATCTATAGAATCCTCACTTTCCAATCTTACCTTTCATAACACACAGACACACACACACATACACACACACACACACACACACACACACACACACACACACCCCTATATTTATTTTCTGGCCATACTGGATAGCCTGTGTCTGTTTCCTGAATATGATGGACACTTTCCACACCATTTCTTCTACCTGGAATGCTTCTTCCTGCGTCTTCCACCAGGGAAACCCTTACCTATTCCTCAAGATCCTTCCTGAGCTGCTCTGGTGTCTTCCACAGTTGAGCACATTGACCAAACTCCTCAAGAGCATGAGCTGTGCTTTTAGCCCCGCGGATTAGCGAAGAGGAGACAATCCTCAGCATTGTGCCCCCCTGCCCCAGGTCATGCAGATTGCTGTGAGCAACAAGGTTCAACCCAAGCCAAGTTATGATGCTAAGGGCATTTTTGCACTAGATCCAAACTACAGGCACCATGGAGAGAAGGGTGGTGTGCATTGTAGGTGTGGAAAAGAGCGGAGGCTTGCAAGCCACATCAGAGGACGTGCTTCTCTGCAGCTCCCAGACATTCAACCTGATGCTGCTCACCTAGCACTGCCAACAGCCTGTGCTTTCTAAAATAAAACCAAAGTAAACACTGATTATTATCTCCTCATTTAGCTCTAATAAAGTTATCACACATGATTTATTGTTTTTATTAAGGAAAAGTAAATGTCATGCTTTTGTAAGCACCTTTTTGATTACTGAAGTATACATGAATTTCAATTTTAAAGCAAACCTACACATATGACATGGAGCTTAGAAATTAGAGGAAATATCAAAAATAACATGTGTCTTCACTTGGGTACATTGTTTTTAGTATTTGTTGATGCATTTATTTATTTGCAGTGACTAAGAAATGAACCTAGGGGCATTCTACCTCTGAGCTAGAGCTCAGCCTTTTTTTATTTTTTATTTTGAGACAGGGTCTCGCTAAATTACCCAGATTGACCTGGCACTTAGTCTTCCTGTCTCAGCCTCCTGAGTAGCTGGGATTACAGGCAGGCTCCACTACACCAGGCTTCAGTCATTAGATTATACATTTTTGCTGTATTTCAGATTATACATATAAATATAAGCCTGGTTCATTTCACCCATACCATCAGTATTTTCCTGTGGTACGGAATATCTCAGTATCAAGCATTTTAAGTAACTGATATTCCATTAAATAAATGGACTGTTATTGGGTAGATTCACCATCATGCTTGTGGTCATTTCCCTATTGTTGAAGAGTGGTTTCCTTGCAAATTTTTACTCATGTCAATTGTATATGAAGAAACTTATATACACAAATATTTTCCAGTGTTTGGGATTATTGCCTTAGCTGACTCTGACACCTAAAATATTCAATACTCCCTCCTACCTGACCTCCCTGCCAAGGTAGAAGTTAACCCTAGCTCTTTAATAAGGAATTTGAGGGCTGGGGTTGTGGCTCAGTGGTGGAGCCCTTGCCTTGCATGTGTGAGGCACTGGGTTCAATCCTCAGCACCACATAAAAAAAAAAAAAAAAAACCAAATAAAACAAAATAAAGGTATTGTGTCCATCTACAACTAAAAAAATATTTTAAAAAATTAAGGAATTTGAGGAGCTGCATATGCCCTAGCCTAAATCAAACTTCCAACATTATGTCTTTATCAACCTCTGCATCCCACATGATCCCCACTGACCCACGTGTCCTGTGATTCTGATAAACACGAGTCTTTCTTTCACTCTGCACTAGTGTTTGGCTGTCCCTGTAACCCCAACAACTCCTCCACATACCTGCATTTACCTACCCTTCAGATCAATGGCACCTCCTCTGGGAAGTCCTTGCTGGCTTCAGTGAGCTGGATCAGGCATTCTTCGCCTGAGATTCTCTGATTCCCTGGGCATCTCTCTATCCTTCTGCTTACAACACACAGTTGAAAATACATGACTGTCTGAGGTTGGGAAAAGCATCTTTTTTCTTTGTTTCTTGGTTGTTAACACAGTACCCAACACATAGCTAAGTGTGGAATAGCTGATAAGCAAACCTATCAATAGATCTGGCAATCGGGATATTCCTGTAATATGTTAAAATATATGTGAGTATTGACAGATGGTGCCTCCTCTGACTCATTTTTGAATGGCAAAATATATTATTCATAAAGCAAAGCACAATGAGAAAAAAAAAGAAGACTGTAAGTGAGATTGCTGTAGAGAAACTGAATATTGGAAGATACCAAAGATCCCAGCTGATTCACACACGTTCTTTCAAAAACGTGACAATTATTCAGAAATTTGATTGTCCTGGTTCACTAAATACCGTGCCTATGCTAATGGTTTCCACATTTTTATTTCCTATTTTACCAAAGTCCTGAACTCGGTATCCCATCAGTGTCTTCACACATCTCCATGGGGTATTTCCTGGCAACTCAAACTTCAAAACTTTAGGACCAAACTAGGTCACCCACTTCAGCTGCTTCTTCTACAATCTTCCTCATCTTAGTGAATGACACCTCCTTTCTTCCAGGGACTCAACCCAAAGCTCTGGAGCCACCTTTGACCCCTATCTTTTCTTTACATTCTTTGTTCCACTCTCAGGACATTGTGTTGGCTCTGCCTTCAAACTGCATTGAATTCAGCTGCTTCTAGTCATATGCTCTGCCGCTATCACTATGGTCTGTTATTACTTGTCTGATGACAGTAATAACTTTCTGATTTCTGAGCTTTCAACTTTGCCCCCATATTTTACACACAAAAGCAAGTCATCCTTTCAGATATCCTCCTGTCATTGCTTAAAGCCCTTTACTGCTGGCCCCCCTCAAAAGGGGGCACCAACATATGAATTTGGGAGGCACAGTTCAGTCCCCGCCAACAGATTCCCATGTGATCCATGGCACTCTCTCCTCATCTCCCTTGGCTGCTGCAGCCAACCTGAGCTCCTTAGAGCTCCCTAAACACCCATCCTGGGGACACTGCACTAAGCATCCCTCCACCTAGACTGTCCTGGCATCTGCGTGATTCACCTGTTGTATTCTTCAGGCTTTTGCCCAGATGCCATCTGTTGACCATGTCTTTCTTGACCATCTTATTCACAAAGCATACCCTGCTCATCCCAGACCTATCCTTTGTACCTTGCTTTATGTCCTTCTAAAATATTCCATCCTCTACTATTATATGTTTGTTTATTCATCTCCCCTTCCTGTACTCTAGTGGGAGAAACCAGAATTCATTCCAGGAAAACAGGGACTTTATACCTTTTGTTTATGAGTATTTTGCTGACATATGAAAGATACACAATAGTTTTTGAATGAATGAACAGAAGTTTCTTTTATATTCATTATATTCATTATCTTTTCTCAGCCTCAAACCTGTAACAGAGGTGAGGATAGATATTCTATTTTCAAAGATGAGGAAGGCTAATATTCAGAAGGATTAGGAGATGTGTGTGTGTGTGTGTGTGTGTGTGTGTGTGTGTGTGTGATTTTGTTTTTTAGGTGCTTATGAGTGCCATGGGGAATATATGCCATCCGACTTGTTTCCATTTAATCCTTGGAGTAATCCCATTAGATTATAAATTATTATCCCTATTTTAACACAATTATTTATGCCTTAGAATGGTTCAATAACTTGCCCCAGGGAACCAAGATCAAGTAACAGCCTAGATGTGAACCCAATCTGACTTCAAAGAGCTAGTTTTATCTACAATTAGAGCTCACATCCTTTCAGTACAATACCATGTGCCGGGTACAATATTAAATCTGTAACACTGGGAAGGATGCACCCTATTATCTTCATTTCAAAGAAGAGTTTGTGGAGGTTCTGAGGTGTTAACTGGGATCATACCCAGCTGACCTACAATGTCCAATGCCAGCCTTCTCCCTTAAGAAACCAGGCACTGAAACTAGGATCTCTTACTTTCTGTCTTTTTGCATTAACCACCTAAATTAACCACAAGGTTCAGGATGCCCCAAACATGACAAAACTTAAAGTTTGCATCTGCTATTCTGATCTCAATAGACTCTTGTGAAATAGAAAGTTTGAGTTGATAAGACAAGTAAATGTAAACATATTGAGAATAGTGACAAATATTATATGATCTAATTATTTTAAAAGATTGTTCAGTCTCCTCTAGATTAGGTCAACTTCTTTCTTCTTAGATACCTGGAAAAATGTATGTGTGTTTTGCTCAGCCTCTCTCCCTACCTCTAATGGCATGGCTTAGGTTCAATAGTGGAGAAGGATAATTGAATCTATTTTTCAGACTTTCTTTGGTAGGCTCTATTCTGGGCACATATTATTAGAATTATAGGAACCAGACATTTTTTTTTTAAAGTAGGGATTGTTGGGCTGAGCCAGGGAGATTATTAAAAGATATTACAATGCCAGCCTTAGAAAATATATAGGGCACCTAAATTCCTCTCTCTGTCCCTCCCCTCCCAGCAGGCAGCTTATTCAAACACCTTTCCAAGATCAGTATTCTCCTTTCAGCTTTCCTGGGTAGCCTGCCCACCACATATCAAGCCAGTGGTTCCCAAAATGCTGTTCTAGGGCCAGCAGTGTCAATTAGACATGCAATTTTTTTTTGGCTCTACCCCAGACCCCACTGAATCAGAAACTAAAGGTAGGGTCCAGCATTCTATTTTCACACGCTCTCCAGGGGGTTCTGATATAGGCTTAAGTTGGGGAGGCCCCCCTCCTCCCCTCACAATCCTTTAAGTATTAGGGCACAAGGACACTCACAGCTGCTCTAGATCCTACTCTGGTTGTAGACACAACCAAAGCTGGCAGAGGGTACCGCTCCAGGGTCTGGATCTAGACATACCTTTGACATCTCCCATACTTGGTACATAGCCTTCAGTTTGGTTCAGGGAACAATATTATGTAGATAAGGCACATTTATGGGTAATTGTTATCTACTTTAAGAAAAATCTCATTACCAACCTTTCCCATTTTGATCGTATCTTTGCTCTTATCTAATAGAACATAATAAGAACTACTGTTTAATCCAGTACTATTTGCTTTAAAGCTAAAAAAAATTTATCTATATAATGCATTTGAAACAAATAGTACTATAACTCCTATTGAAGAATGGCAGTACCCTGCTTCTCATATATCCACCACTCTGAGACTTGCATTCTTTTTCAGGGGTGGGTACTGGAGATTGAATTCAGGGGACCTCAACCACTGAGTCACATACCCAGCCTTGTTTTTATGTATTTTATTTATACAGGGTCTCACTGAATTGCTTAGCACCTCACTTTTGCTGAGGCTGGCTTTGAACTTGTGATCCTCCTGTCTCAGCCTCCCAAGCTGCTGGGATTATAGGCGTGTGCCACAGGGCCCAGCCGATTTGCATTATTTTAATCTTTTTTTCTGCAATGTAACTCCACCTTTATAAATAAGCCAATGACATCGCTGTTTCTTGATTTATCAATTTCAGGAGTTGTCCCCTGGATTTCCTCTTCCTGTGGTAAGAATGTCGCCTTCCTGGGTTTCCCTTCTCCTCACAACACTCACACTCCTTGTTCTCCCCACTCTTTCTCAGCCACTGCCCCTCCCCAACATTGTCCTTCTGTCTGTCTCTTCCAAGCGCTGGATTCCCCAGGTGAGTGGATGAGTCTGTTGTTGGCATCCACTTTCTTCTCCATTTCATCCTAGACACAGGGTGGGGGGAGATTCTCTCTATGCTGTTAAATCACTATCATGTTTCCTTCTGGTCTATAAACCACCTTGAAATCCCGTCTGCTGTGGTTAGTCCTGGTTCCATGTTAACTAGAAGTCCGCTCATGACAAAGGTATATCAAGCTTTACCCAAATACCACTAAAGAGGAGACCTATTTTCTGGATTTTTAAATTACACTTTGTTTTAGTAACTTGTCTGCTGATAATTTCTATAAGAATAGTCTTCCACTTTTTATTCTGTTTTAATAAATTAACATTTTTCAATGGATGCTTTGTATTACATAACTTTTTTTGGTGCCTATAATTATATTTAATAGTGGAATTCATTGTTATATATATGTAAACACTACAGTTCTTAAAATTTCCACTTCACTTGGCCATTACTTTGGGATGTGCTGGTAAAGTCTCTGGCTCACTAGAGTAACCCACTAGAGAGGCATGTTGGCCTCCTGAGCCCTTACCATGGTCTGGGGCTTCTTCCAAACCCTTTACAGATACTAATCACTTAATTCTCTCAGTCTCTGTGTTTGTTCAGTGTCATTGACACCATTTCATAGGTGAGGAAACTGAGTCACAATAGAATTAAATAGTTTGCGCTAAGTTCCATATATAGCTAGGCAGCACTACATTAAACTACCTCTTTTTGTTGTTGTTGTTTTTGTTTATTTGTTATTTATTCTAATCAGTTATACATGACAGCAGAGTGTTCTCCAATTTATTGTACACAAATGGAACATAATTTTTCACTTCTCTGGTTGTACACAAAGTAGAGTCACACCATTCGTGTCTTCATATATGTACCTAGGGTAATGATGACCATCTCATTCCACCACCTTTCCTACCCCCGTGCCCCCTCTCTTTCCCTCCCTCCCCTTTGCCCTATCCAAAGTTCCTCCATACCTCCCATGCTCCCCTCCCTCACCATTATGAATCAGCATCTACTTATTGGGGGAACATTCGGCCTTTGATTTTTTGGAATAGGCTTACTTTTCTTAGCATGATATTCTCCAACTTCATCCATTTACCTGCAAATGCCATCACTTTATTATTTTTTAATGCTGAGTAATATTCCATTCTGTATATATAACAGAGTTTCTTTATCCATTCATTTATTGAAAGGCATCTAGGTTGCTTCCACAATTTTAGTTATTCTGAATTGTGCTGCTACATATATTGACGTGGCTGTGTCCCTGTTGTGTGCTGTTTTTAAGTTCTTTGGGTATAAATCAACCAGTAGTATAGCTGAGTTAAATGGTGGCTCCATTCCAAGTTTTCTAAGGAATATCCATGCTGCTTTCCACATTGGTTGCAACAATTTGCAGTCCCACCAGCAATGTAAGAGCATGACTTTCCCCCCACATTCTCACCAACACTTATTGTTGCTTGTCCTTAACAAGACTCCTAAAGAGCAAGAAATAAAATCAAAAATCAATAAATGAGCTGGACAAGGAGCACACGCCTGTAATCCTAGCAGCTTAGGACGCTGAGACAATAGGACCACAAGTTCAAAGCCAACCTCAGCAATGGTGAGGTGCTAAGCAACTCAGTGAGACCCTGTCTCCAAATAAAATACAAAATAGGGCTGGAGATGAGGCTCAGTGGTCGAGTGCCCCTGAATTCAATCCCTGGTACCACACACCCCACAAAAAAAGAATCAATAAATGGAATGGATTCAAACTAAAAAGCTTCTTCTCATTCTTCTCAGCAAAATAAACAATCAGTGAGGTGATAAGAGAGCCTACAGAATAGGAGCAAAGTTTTACCACACACACACATCAGATAGAGCACTAATCCCCAGGATACATAAAGAACTCAAAAAACTTAACACCAAAGAAACAAACAACTCAACCAATAAATGGGTTAAGGAACTGAACAGACACTTCACAGAACAAGAGATAGAATCAATCCATAAATATATGAAAAAAAATGTTCATCATCTCTAGTAATGGAAGATTACTAGATTTCATCTAAGATTTTATCTCACTCTAGTCAGAATGGCAGCTATTAAACTACCTCTTATAATAAGTCCTCGTGTATTGTGTGGAGGCTCTTAGAGATACCCTAATGTTCAAAACTTACAATGTTCTGCAATTTAGGCATAACAGGTCCTTGGCGTGCCTGAGTCCCACATACCATAGGCAATGATTTCCTACTCATTGTAGTCTCTTCCCTCTTGATGCCCACAATGAAATATCTGTCGTGTCAGACAGCACTGCGTTCCACCTCGCTGACAGATAACTCTGATGTCTCTCCTGATGTTGATGCTTGCTCACAGTAAACCTGGGAGCCCCAGGTCCTGCTAACAGGCAGCAGGGGAGGTGCCAGCCAAGGGCAGATTCCTTGACCTTGCTGATTTGGGCTACTGACCCCTTCCCTGGGTCTTGGTACATTTCCCTGTTCCATGTCACGTTCCTCTCAATTTGATTGAACTGTCTTAGCATTTTCAGTGTTGAGGCAAGATAAGAAATATGTTATTTCAGTGTTTATTTTACATACTATCAATATTTTATTTTGAAAGTTTGTAGAATTTATAAAAGAAAAAGCTCAAAGAAACTAAATTATTTAATGTACTTGATATATAAAAGACATACCAATATAAACATTAGGGAAATTATAACTGTAATATAAATTGGGAGATAAAAGTCACTAAAGATGAAGATTCCAACTATAAATAGCACATCAATTAGGAAAATATAATTAATTATGGAAGTTAAAAATCAGAATATTATTTGCTTTTTTTTAAAAAAAGTGCTAGCTAAAAAATAAAGTGGGTCAGTGACACAGTCAAGTTGCAAACATATCTTCATGCACACCTTTTTTGCTGCTGAAAGTCTTTCTGATGATTTCCTGAACAGTCAGAAGTATGAGAAAGAGACATAGGAGAGCTTACCCCCAATATCTTC
Source organism: Urocitellus parryii (assembly GCF_045843805.1). Lineage (NCBI taxonomy): Eukaryota > Metazoa > Chordata > Mammalia > Rodentia > Sciuridae > Urocitellus > Urocitellus parryii. Next base: position 40,263,736 of record NC_135541.1, on the reverse strand, counting down.
CTCTGAATTTCATTGTTCAATAATATCATTTATTATTTGATAATTTTTTTGTTTTTGTTTATTATTATTATTATTACTACTATTATTTTTAATTCTTGTTTGCCCATCCTATGCCCATCCCAACAAGGATTATAAATGATAAGGAGTTGTACTTCCCCTTGACCCAACCAAAGAAAACATTTGACTGGTCTACATCTTGTGTATTTATATCATGGATAGTTGGCAACTCTGAGGTCGAAGTCCCTATGTTCATTTCCAACCTGCCACCTTCATCTTCTTCTTTCTTGGAAATTCTTTGAACTGCAATAATAAGCATTCATTCAACAGGAGTCTCACCAGGCCACAATATAGTTACTTATTGCAATTTGCAAAGACTTAAGACACGTCTAGACTTGTGCACTTTGCATCAATTTCTCTTTTCATATAATTTGAATAATGAAATCCTCAATCTTGTTCTACAGATATTAATTTCAGAGTTAAAGAAAATTAAAGTAGCACACCAACAAATACATAGGTATTGTAGTATTTAAAATAGCAGAGTACATGATAATACCACAACCTGGTCATCATTCCACCTTACTCCTTGTATGGTGCCCCGAACATGCTTTGAGCCCAGCGTACATTCTTGCACAAATGAAAATGGCACTCACCCAAGAAAAGTAATTATCTTGAGGTCATATAGCTAGTGAGGGTCAGCACTGAAATTTGAACTCAGTTCTTTGGATTCCAAGGACAAAGTTAACTCTTACTGTCTCTTACTAACTTATCCTCTCCTTTTCATATGAGTACACTACAAGTTATCCACCATGTGGGTGAAACAAATAACTGGCTTTTTTTTTTTTCTCTCAGCAGAAAGCATCACTTAGCTTAGTGCTAAGAGACAATTTTCCTGAGGTGAGGGTTGTCAAACACCTGAATGAGCTCTTCAGGCAGGTTATAAAATTTCCTCTTCCATCATTCTCAAAAACAATTGAGCTAAAAAGTTATAAAATTTACACAGGTTCCGGATGACCTCTCAAGGTCTTCTTGTACTTATGATTCTGCAGGTCTATGAAAATTTAAGACAATTGAAATCTGAAGTCAGTTCCCCAGATATTTGGTCCTTTGGCTATTCGTTACCTTACAAATGAAACATCTGCATGACAGAAATGAGTGACATTTTTCTCTTTTGTTTTTGAGCCTCATTGTACCCCCAGATTTTGCTACGGCATTATCAAAGCATCCAGGTGCAAGGGATATCTAGAGAAATTGGAAATAATCTTGGTTGTCTTTCCTCTATTTGCTCCTTTCATCTTTTTTCTGTTTAATAAGCACAAAGTAAATAAAGAACTGATTTTTTTTTTATTCTGAAATGTTATGAACATTAAGCTCTGAGTATTATCATGGGAATGCATTTCATTTGAACTCCAAGGAGCGCTAATGTAATTTTTTAAAGGAAATAAAACTCCACATTTCTAATGCTATGACAATTTCTCTTGGCTGCAGTGGATCTAGAAGGCCTCCCTCTGGCAGATTCAGTGTTTCTAAATCTGTTCAGGTTTTCGGAGGAGTCCTTCAGGGATCCAGAGAACTAAACCCGAACAACCTAAGCAGCCTTCCAAAACATTTGAGACACTCTGGTTATAGAAATTTCTATCATTTGTCAAGCACCTACTGTGTACCACACCCCAGAGTGGGCTCTCTAATGAGTTTCTTCATTTAGCTCACACACACTCCTACCAATTAGTTAATAACAAGGCAATTACACATCAGAACAGTTCAATGACTTGCCCATAGTCATGCAGTTAAGAAACAAAGCTGGACTTTGCATCAGGGGTCTCTGGATCCAGCAAGCAGGCTCTGCCCACTGCAGTCCTTGTGGTCTCTGTACTTTTGTTCCTGACCAGTAACCTTGTCAGCTCCACACCTCCACTCTGCCTGGATTATCAGACTGGGTTTCCACTTGGTCAAATCTTTCCTTTAACAGATAGTCTACCAGCATTCTGTTCCCTTGATTTATCCCTTTGGATATAAGGTATCTCCCTCAAAAGCTTAAGTGTTAGACAATAAGGAATGTCAGGGATGTTCAGAGGTGAAAGGTTTAGATTATAAGAGTTATAACCTAATCAGTGGGTTAATCCTCTCGACAGATTAAAAATTTGAATGGATAGTTGGGTGGTAACTGTGGTTAGGTAGGGCATGCCTGGGGAAAGTGGAGGCACTTAGCAGGGAGGCTCCCATGGGGAAATATATTGTTCCTGGCTCCTGACTGCATATTTATATTCTCTTCTTTCTGTCTATCTCTTTCTCTCTTTCTCTTTTCTCTTCTCTTCTCTCTTCTCTCTTCTCTCTTCTCTCTTCTCTCTTCTCTCTTCTCTCTTCTCTCTTCTCTCTTCTCTCTCTTCTCTCTCTCTCTCTCTCTCTCTCTCTCTCTCTCTCTCTCTCTCTTTCTCTCTCTCTCTCTCTCTCTCTCTGGCTGTCACCAGCTGAGCAGCACCAGAGCAATGGACTTAGCAGACCACTGAGATCTCTGAAATTGTCAACCTAAAATTGAACTTTTTCTCTTTTACATTGTTCCTGTGGAGTATTTTGGTCACCGTGATGAAAAGCTGACCCGCACAATTGGCTAAACATGAACTACTCAGTTTGTTTCTTTTAAGAAACCCTGACACCGGCACATCCCATCCTCACTTCTTCGGACACTCATTTATAATTGCTTGCTGTACCCACCTTACCCACCCAATGCTGGGTGATGGGGATATAAAGAAGAAACCTTCTCAGTTGAAACATTAGAATAGGAAGTCTAAAGGTCAGCAGTGGGGGTGAGTACATCCAGGGGAAAAGAAAATTACAACATGGTATAGTTCATGGTGTAAAGGGGAATGGATGGTGTGTCCTGGGAATCCCTGCAATTAACTGTCTAGAAAAATCTAGAAAGATTTTCCAGAGGGGTTGCTGTTGGAAACTGCTCTTAAGGTTGTTTGTGATAGGCTGAGTGGTGTTCCTTCACAATTCCTATGTTGATGCCCTAACCCTGAATAGCTGATAATGTGACTGTGTTTGGAGACAGTGTCCCTCAAGAGGTAGGTAAGGATAGATGAGATTGTGTGGGTGGTCCTGATCCAGACTGATTGGTATTCTCATAAGGAGAGGAATTTAAACACAAGGAAACACTGGCATGAGTACGAACACAGGAAAGATCATGTGAAGACATGGCAAGATGGCAGCCACTTTCAAATCCAAAAGAGAGGCCTCAGAAGAAGCCAAACCTTCCAATTTCTTGGACTACCAACCTCCATATTTACAAGAAAAGAAAGTTCTGTGTTTCAGTTCCTAACCTGTGGTATTTTGTTGAGGTGGACTTAGCAAACGAATGTAATGTTTCAAAATTTTTCCTCCTTTCCCTTCTTAGGCTATATTAGCTCCTGGGCAGTGTTCCCAATGCCTGTTACATCACTCTGGGCCCTGCCACCTCCATAGCACCCTATAACACTCAGGCACATTCTCTAATTAATGGTAGGGGGTGTGAGTTTTTATATGAATGCCTCTTTATATGAATGCCTCAGCCAGGGGTCACCTGAAATCCCCATCAGTTTATAAATATTGATATTGGCAGGGCACAAACAGCCCCCAGGCATTTATAAGAAATGCATGTATTTCTGGCATATTCTCTATAATCTTTTCTTAAATAAACTCAGGATTTCTGCTTCATGTAACAGTATATGTGCCACTTTTGTGTAACGCAGTATAGAGCAGAGGGCTGTTTATAGGAGTTGTGTGTCTGAAGATTTAATTACTTATATAATTTTATGCATTTTTACTCATTTAGGCTTTTAATCAAAGGTTTAAAATTTGTAAGAACTATAAGAACTCAGGGAAAGTAGAAAAATGCTAAGGAGACAAGTGAGGAGAGATCAAATAGACTGCTAATTAAGTTAATGTGCGTTCAGTGCTTGGAACAGCACTGGCCACATAGTAAGCACAATATAAGTGTTAGACTTAATTATTGCTTTGAGACAAAAACTGAAGCTCTCCAAAGCACAAAGACCCCTGGAAAATATTGAAGAAAGACAGTAAAGACTGGAAATGAGAAGAATAAAACTTTGTAAAACTAATTTGAAGAAAATGCCAGATAAGATAACAAATAAGCAGTAGCATGTTGAAACCAAATAGGAAATGTGTATGGCAAAGGTGAGCACTGCAAAAGGCAATATTTGGTAAGACAGAATGGGTGGTTTTGTTATTGTCCTTCTTGAGTGATTAGTACAAAAGTCATATATGACCAAATACTGTTAGGTGTGTTGTGAGCTTTCAATTGCCCTGCTTATCTGCCAATGACCATGAACTTCCTAGGGAAAGAGATTGGATCACATCTTATCTACTTCAGTTTTTTCAGGGTTCACTGCTTGATATCGAGGGGCCACTCAGTGAATATGTGATGAATGAAGCAGAAAAAGAATGAGTGGTGGGAAAAATGACTTCAAAGTTATGGGCTCGACAGGAAAGGCTAGGAAGAAGCTAAGATGCCTGCAGTACCTGCCACGGTTTCTGTCCATATCTGGACTGTCTGTCCCTTGTGCCTTGTCCCTTGTGACTGTCTGACTTCTGCCTGACCTCTAAAATTAATAGCTAACAGTCGTGCAGCACAGTGCACTTTATAAACGCTTCCTTACATGTCAATGCATTGACTTTGAACTTAAAATATCCCTGAGTGTTAGGCAAAGCAGGAGCCATTATCCATCTTGCACAAATGAGGAACCTGAAGCTCAGAGAGATTGTGACTTGCTCAAGGTCACATAACCCTGTTTACATTAGGCAAAGTCAAGACTCGGTTCCAAATCATCTGCCTCCTAACATGGGACCATTGGCACGGTTGAACTTGGGTCTGGAACTATCAGTATTTAGCACCTTCTTCTATCAGGGCAGCAAAGAAGTAGTGCAAGGAGCAGTAACCTTGGGCATTTATTGCAGAGGAATGTGAGGTGCTGGAACTTGAACAAGCATACAAGCAAAAAGACCTGCTCCCCACTCCTTCCCCGAGTATTAGTGTGATGCAGCATATTCTCCAGGGTTTACAGTCAGAGCATGTGTTCACAGTGATTATGAGCATGGGCATTGGCACAGGCTTTGGTTAAAATTTTACTTAAGCTCCTAAGTCATTATAAGATCTGGGAAAAGTTTCTTTTTTAAATTTCAATTAAAAATATGTATTCAATACTTACTGTCTGCCTTTCAGTGATTAAGTTCTCAGTCTTCAATGGATAAAGAAGGTACTGCTTCTTCCATCACTAGTTGTCTAGTACTTAAAAATAATATAATTTTAAGTAAGTACACCAAACCAAGTGAAATTGATGATGAGAAAGCACTTTGGAGATGCTGGTCCACAATAATAGCATCAATAATGGCCGCTGTATACAGGTACTTAAAAGGCATGGTAGTATTAGGGCTCTTGAGAAACACAGCCAATAGCATGTACCTGGGAAGAGATTTATTATAAGGAGTTGGATCACAGAAATACGGAAGCTTGGAGGCTAAAGATATCCCATCATGATCTGCCATTTGCAAGCTGGAGGTCCAAGAATGCCAATGGGTGTGATTCAGTTTGAGTCCAAAGGCCTAAGATCCAGGGAAGTGGAAGATGTAGATTTCTAATCTGGGTCTGAAGGCCTGAGGACCAGGAAATCCAAACGCAGGAGAAGATCAAAGTCCCAGCTCAAGCAGTCTAGCTACAAGGGGTGAGTTCCTCCTTCCCTACCTCTTGTTCTATTCGTGCCCTCAACTGATCGGCCAATACCTGTTGACATGAAGGGCAAGTTCAAATGCCAATCTCATCTGGAAACACCCTCAAGGGCATACCCAGAAGTAATATTTAAAATATAGGCACCCTGTGACAAGGCAAGTTGTCACCTAAAATTAACCATCTCACATGGTGCAGTGGACTGAAAGTTTATGTCCTTTCAAAACTTATGTTGAAATCCCAGACTCCAAGAGGATAGAATCTTTGGGAGATGATTACATCATAAGGGTGGAGCTCTCGTAGATTGGATTAGTGCTTAATTAAAGAAGTCCTAGGTAACTGCCTTGCCCCTTCCACCATATGAGGACTCAGTGAAAAAAAAAATAGTTGTCTATAAATTATAAAGCAGACCATCACTGGACCCTTAATCTGCCAGCACCTGGATCTTGAACTTCCCAGCCTCCTCATCTGTGGGAATAAATTTCTGTTGTTTAGAAGCCACCCATTTCTAATGGACTAAGGGAAGCTTTGGCCACACACCCCTCCATGGCTCCATGTACTTTAGCTCACTAGCTGCCAATGTTCAGAATTAGACCAGCCTTTGGTACTCATAATCCCTGCACTTGACCTCTACACATTTAGATGCCTCCAGGTCTGTTAGTACCAGAACTTCCTAAACCATCTGTGGCCACTGTGATCATTCTCTAATAGCACATGTGGAAACTTAGACCCCCAGAGCTTGTGACCCACAGAACATAGCCAGCTCCAGGCAGGTGGTCTCCCTGACCTCACAATTGGAGGGCCTTGCTGGAGGGCGCTATTGACTTTCCTAGAACCTTCACTAGCTCCTCACTGCTGCCCAAACACAAATGTGAGCTACAGGACACTGCACACAGCACACACCTCTACTTTTCCCAAGCACGGATCCCTGAAACGAGTGGTGATCATGATTCATAATCAGATTCTCACTGCTTTAAAGCAAACTTGGGAGGTGGGGATGGATATAACAGTGAGCTTTACATAAATTTAAATAATCCATTTTCAACTAATATCCTTTATTCTTATTATTTATCCTACTACTTCTGGTGCTAAATGTCATTGATTTCATAAAATTATAATGCTAATAGACAGTATTTTGTAAATGGCCCTATTTAGTAAAATAAAAGCCTTGATTGACTGGGCTTTGGGGTTTTATTTTTTAAGCTGGACTATGTATCCAAGAGATCATGTTTGGGGTACTGAGTCGGACTGGTGTTAAGACCACAAGAGCTGTTAGAGCTTCTCCTTGGGCAGCACCCCCACCCCAACATCACCCCTTCCTCCTGACCACCCTCCCCATCTTCCCTCTCCTTCCTCTAATCTAGCAGCCCTGACTTAATCTTCCCACCATTTCTTAAGCTCCCTATAATTGCATAAGTCTTTGTGTCTGTCCCTGTTCATCCCTCTGCCTGGACAACTTCTTTTCACCCTTCAAGTAGAGCTTGAAGCTTCATCTTTTAACTTCCCTTGGCTTTCCAAGATAGGATGCAACCCTGTTTCCCCAGGTGCTCACTGAGTTCTAGTGCAATGCTTTCCCTTCTTTTTTTTTTTTTTTTTTTTTTTTTTTTTTAGCAGGGTTGTTTGCTTCGTGGTTTTCTTCCCTCGTGAGAACTTGGCCCCATCAGAGCAGAGATGGAGCTGGGCGTTCTTTATATCCGCTCCTGGTGCCTACTCCTGCTCCTGCTGATCTGTCACTGCAACTCAGTGAATGAGACTGACAGAAGGAGACGAAGTAGGGATGAGGAACACAGAGAGGAAAACACAGGGGCACTGAACCAACAGAAAACCACACACAGAAAGACGGAGCCAGGGATGGAAAGAGGAGGAGGAAGGACAAGACAAAGAAAGAGAAGAAAGAGGAAAGGAAATACGTTGTGAAAAATTGGAATAAAGGCAGGGGGAGGGAGAAATGAGAAAAGGCAAATAGGAGAAAAGGAAGTTCTTGTAAGTGAATAATTTCTGCCTAAAATAGGCACTGGATTGTCTAACCTCCACAATTATGGGACATCTCAAACCTGCCTTCTAAGAGCAAAAAAAATACCTCCCTTCCCAGCACCCATCTTCAGCCCATGCAGGGAAATTTGACTCTGCTTTTCATCCTATAATTATTTGAATACATTTGCATTAAATTATATTTAGATTTTTTTCATCTCTGTAATATCCCAAGATAAATAGAAAAATCTTCCAAAAAATGAAAATACTATAGGCTTATATATTTAACCTTAAAAAACTGGCAATTCATTAGAGAAAGAAAGCATCTGCTGCTTTAGCAAAAATATTTTATTCCAGAGGATAAAATATCTATCAGTATATGTAGGAAAACTCCCAAGCAATTTTTAGAGTGACAGATCTTGACTTACTTAGCTCTAATTTATTTTGGTATTATTTTATTTATTTATTTTATTTATTTATTTATTTATTTTATTTCTAATTTATTTTGTTACCCCAATTTTCTAGAAAGCACCTAAGTTTCATGAAATTACAACTTTTTAAAGTGCATAATGTTGTTTGTTCTAAGTTTGCATTTTGAAAAAGTGAGTAAAAATTAACATTTTAAAGTCAATTCCCCAATGGATACAATGATAACACACAATTATGGATGCCTTTGGATGAAAAGGTGAGCTTTCATTTCAAGATGGGCATAACCATCATAGCATATAGAATGTAGGAAGCTCTTCTCAATAGTATTACACATCTTGTCTCAATGAATAAATCCATCTATATCTTTGTTTATTTCATTATTCCCACTTTACTGATATGGAAACTCAACTCTGAAGTTGAGATCACTTGGAAAAGGTCACATGGCTATAAGTGGCAGGGATTAGTTTCATTTTAGTGCTATGATACCCAAAGCACTCTTCCTGCCCTGACAGATCTACAGCCCGTGTTGCTAAAACCAAACCAAGATTGAGGTGGATGGATCCTCCAAACTCTAGTCTTCAATACTGAAAAGATATAAGAGAAAGAAAGTAATTGAAATTCATTGAGCACCAATTATGGATTGCGCAAATTAATGAGTCCTTCCACTTATGCAATTGGGATGGTTGTCCTCCCCATCCATCCTGAAGAAGCTGAGCATCTGAGAGGCTGGGCAGCTTCCTGAAACCCCAGAGAACATCTCAAGTTGTTCGAACACATAACAAGGTATAAAAGACCAGTCTCCAACACCTGCCTCACTGGAGGAGAGAAATGTTACTTCTTTGTTTAAAGAGCTCAAATCTGCTGGCCGCTTACTGAGTGCCAGAAGTGTTAGTAAGGGCATCACATGCATTCAATCTTTTACATTTTCCAACTGACCTGTGAGGGAAGCATGCTATCTAGACCTTTCTGGACTCTTCACCCCAGAGCAGACTAGGAATCGACCTCAGGACACAGGCAGGTATAGGAAAGCAATAGTCTCAGAAGCATGCTGGAATCGGAGAATGCAGGTCCAGCCTAAGGACATTCAAATTCTGACAATTTATAATGCCTCTCTGTCCAAAGAATGCTGTCTCTGGGTCTCTGTTCCTTACCTCAGTCTGTAGCATGTGCCACTCAGCTTGCTAAGCCTGACCACACCTTTCCTACTCTTACTGTAAGACAATGGCTTTGACTCTCCCAACTCTGGTATTCCAAAACCATCCATTCCACTTTCCTGCAGCTTTTAAAGTAGCTACACACAGTGCTCATGTTATTACAAGACCCTTAATTGTTATTAATTGCAGTTGGAGGTGATGGTAATTAATGCACTGTAATGAAGTGCTAGCCCACCATCCTGGCCTGTGTATTTAACCTGTGCTTGTCTAAGAAGCTCAGTGAATTCAATAGATACCTTTTGTGCCTTCTTGCTGAACAAGAGACAGGGGTGGATGAGTTAATTTGGACACCTGGAAGATTTCAGCCACTCCTTTCGTGGAAGATCTCACTGCCTGTGGCCCAGGCCTCCCAACAATGTGCTTTTAGCTCCTCCGGCTCCCTGCTGCCAAGCCGGCTTCACTAGATCAGAACAGCAGGCTTCTTTTGATGACATGCCAGCTCGGGTTTCAAACACCAATTACCACTCTGGCGATGACAAATATGAAAGGAAAAAAAAAAAGCAGCAATGATCGTTTAATAAATTTATTATGAAGACAAATGGTCCTTATATAAATCACCCTCCCTTACTATTTGAAAAACCTTGCTTATTCAAATACAGAGGCGACAAGGGTTAATTTCAGAATTGCGGAAGCACAACCTCCAGGTTGGCCTTAGGAAGACATTGAGGGATCCCCAGAGCTTGCAACCAGTGGGTCCCATGCTGAGACTCCCTGGAGTAAGGACAGCCATTAGTTCACCCATGTGCCTCTTTTCAGGACCACAGGATGCTGCAGGTAAAAAGAGGACCAGGGAGGGGAGAAGGTGGCTAAGAAGTGTCCTGAGTGATCATAGTTCCGGCACTCGGTGGGCATTCTGTTGTACACTTCACAGAGCAAATTTCCTCTAGTCCTCACAAAATTACCCAAGGGCAGCGATGGGGCAGCAAACATTTAATAGCACCAGCTTTAGAATCAGGTTGACCTCACTCAAGTCCAACATCAACCAGCCCTTGACTGTGTGATCTTGGTTAAGTTACTTAGCCTCTCTATTTGTCAAACAAATAGTTCAGCAAATATCACGGTAAATAAGTATTTGAGGGTCCTCTGTGTGTCAGGCAATGGACTTGGGTGCTGAAACCATTCAAATGAGGTCTCAGTTCCTAGTCATAAAAGAGTGATGATAATAGTATAGCAACCACAATTTGGGTGATGATTAAATGATGTTTGGTAAATACTTAGTATAGAAAACATTCTGTGTATTAACTTTTAGTTATTATTTCCCCACTTTACTCATGAAAAGACAGGAGCTGGTCAAGTTTAACATCTTATTCACAGACACACAGCTAACAGGGCAGCCTGGATGCAAACCTCATCTGCAACCCCAGTCTCACCCCAAGGATTTGGTGGGCAGCACCAAGAACTGCGGCAGGATTGATGGAAGACGGTGCCTCTCATGATCACCTTCACTTCATTCCACATGAGAGGGAAGGAGCCTCCCTCCTTCCTCCATGCCAATTGCCCTCTTCCAGATGGCAGAATGATATAAATCCCACCCCCAAAACACAAATGAGGATATAGGGTCTTATTTCTGAGATCACTTATAAACATGCTTACTCAGCTCTCCTAATTTCTTGGTTTTTTTGTGGCTTCTTAAATACTTGCATATGAATTCTAACCCTCCTATGTCTCCTGTTTTTTGTCACCTGTTGCTTCCCATACTTAGGCTGGCTGTAGGACTGAGAAAGGCATTTGAATTTGGTGACACTGCCCAAGACTACTGGTGGGCTCCGGATGAGCCATGGTCCACGTCTGTATCTCTGCATACAAAGAGCCCAAGAAAAGTAGAAGACTGCTGAACTATTTATTTTGTCAAACAAATAGTTCATCAAAAAATCACAGTAAAGAAGTATTTGAGGGCCCTCTGTGTGTCAGGCAATGGATTTGGGTGCGGAAACCACTCAATTGAGGAGGCCCTGCTGCTTTGGAAAATGTCTTTTGCTTGCCTTTGGACGTAAGTCAGTAGCTGTCTGTGGTGAGAAACCACTTCACACCAAGGACTGCAGCACTCTTCATGAGTGAACCTCTACTCAGTGGCTATGAGGGCTGAGCCAGGTGCTGTGATTCAGGTAGGGCTGGATCACAGTGCACCCTTCCCCCGAGGGGCTTGGAATCCCGTTGCCCATCCCTGTCTGGGCGTCCTAACCAAAACCCTCTTGGACAACCTCAGTTTCCCCCCAGCTATCAGCAGAAATCAGAACTTCTGGATAGCCCCCACCCTTGTTGACAAATATAAAAAGTAGTGGCAGGTGATGAGCAGACCACATCTTGTCTCTCCCTCACAACAAAAGTGAAATGTTGAGACAAAGGAAAACCAATTTGTTTTCCCAAACCACATCTTTCCTCTCTCACGGTTTACACACACACACACACACACACACACACACACACACACACACATCCCTTTTACCCACAAGAACACAGGACCTCCAGCTCATGAATTGTCTCTGTTTCTTACACACCCAAACACACACACACACACACACAGTTGCTTTTTTTCTCTCAGACACACATGCACACACACACAAGCTCAGAAGCATGAGTATTTTGACACACACAAGCTCTCTGTGTTATACACAGAGAAGCTCACATGCATGCATGGGTGTGCTCACTCTCCACACACGGTACCCACAAGGACTCTCTTGCTTGCCCTGCTTTCTAGCACACACATGCACATGACCAAGTCTTTGAGGTGGGTATGAGAAAGTAGGACAGTCTGCAAATTGTCTTGTCAGGGAGGAAGCCACAATCTGGAGCAGGAGGCATTGCAGACAAAAGCTGTGCCTTCTGCTCTTGCTAATGATGCAGACAGTAGGTGTGTCTGGGGCTGCCCTTGTTCCTAGCTGAGCCTGTGGCGCTGCTGCAGCTGCTGCCTCCCTCCTCCCCTCTGGATCTGCACTTCCTTCCCCTGCTTTTGCACCCCAGGGAGGACAGCAACATTTCCCTGTGCCTGGCCCCCTGCCACCTGCTGGGGGTCAGTTCATCCACACAATGGCCCTATGAGGACCATATTATTATCTCTGTTTCATAGATAAGAAACCAAGACTTAGAAAGTAAGAGAATCTCATGAACCTGCCCTGCAGAGTAGCAGAGCTTAGGTCTTGTTCTGAGTCTGACAGGCCCTAACACTTCTTCTAAACTCCTCCATTAGACATTGTGGGAGAAGAGAGAAACCCAGATGAAAGCAGCTTGGAGGGCACAAGGGTGAGGAGGAAAGGAAGAGCCATGATAAACCTCTCCCACTCACTGGTCTTGCTAGTCCTGGCCTAAAGCCTCATCACCCTGCCCCTGCCCTTTGCTGTCTCCCAGCTCTGCTGATAGCTGCAATGAGGTCATCCCCAAATCTGTTAGTTTCAGCAGTCGTTAGTCATTTCTCTAATGAGTATATTTTCTTGAACATTAACTCTCTTACAAAGCTAGCATATTCCCTAGGTCCAGCAACCAAGTCTGCCGGGTAGGAACCTGTTTATATATTGAGTGAGCCAAGGAGTCTTCCCCTTCTCCCCAAATGTATCCCTCTAAGAGAATGGTTGGGACATCCAAGATCCCCGCCTCTGGGCCCTGTGTGAAATCCAAGGCCTGCTGGGAAAGCCCAGATCCCTCCTCACCTCCGCCTCTCCTGCAAGACTCTTTATGAGGCTGAGTCTCACTTACCAGCAAAGGAACAATTCCCCGCATCGCCTTTTCTGTTGCCCCTGAAACCTGCATTTAAGAGAATTACCACTGATGCTGCTGGAAGCAGACAGTCATAGACACAAATGAAGCAAAGACAAAGGTTCTGAGAACTGTTGAACTTCTTCAGCTATTGTTGTCACCAGCTCTGCCTCCCCTGCTCTGACAGTCTCTGGCTTAGCAGCCTTGCTCTCCTGTTCCATCTCTGGGTGGAGCTCACTCATTCTCAAGCCTTGTGCTGAATCCCACTCTGGTCAGGTTCCAGCCGGCCCCTCTCCTCCTGGGTATTTTTCCTAACCTCTGCTTTCCAAGGGGGAATCTTGGGCAGTTGGACAAAGCAGAATTATCCCTCCAAGCCCAAAAATGCATCATGGAAGATTTTGGACAAGTTACTCCATCTCTCTGAAGCTCTGATTTATTATCCATAAAGGGGGTGGCGTAAGAGCCTCCCAAGGCTGTGGCTGGATTAAAGAGGTAAAGATAGATAATGCTGCTATCAGAACATCGATACACTCTAGGTACTTGTTCTATCAGTTTTTCATTACTGTGACCAAAACACCCAACAGAAACAACTTAGAGGAGGGAAAGTTTATTTGGGGTCATGATCAGAGGTTTAGTCCACCATGGGCTGAATCCACTGCTCTGGGGACAAGGTGAAACATCATGGTGGAGGGGCATGAGGGAGAAGCAATGCTCACCTCCTGGCAGCCATAAAGTAGAAAGAGAAAGGGGAAGGGGGCTTCAGGGAACGTGCACCCTTCCAAAGCACACCCCAGTGACCTACGTCCTGAAGCCATGCCCATTTGCCTATAGTTACCACCCAGTCACTCCAATCAAACCAGGATGAACTGATTAGGTTACAGTCCCCAAAATCCAATCATTCCACCTCTGAACATTTCTACATTAACACAGAAGCTTTGGGGGACACCTCATATCCAAACCATAACAGTACTCAATAAAAATGAAATAACTCTTCATCTTTACCTGATAGGACTATCACTTTAAGCTTTCATCCTCACCTGACAGGTTCCTCAAGTTCGTTTTCTCTTCTAACCCTTTCTTGTCCCTTGTCCTGCAGGATGCCCAATGGGGGTGGGGGTGGGAGGGAGTTTAGAACTGTTACCTATCATATTCCTGACAAAAAAAAAAAAGAAGTTAACCCTTTGGTTTCTGAGGAGTCCTGTGGTAAGTAAATTAGTTGAACCTATTTTTTAAATCACACTTGACAAGGTGAACACATGACTTATTTTGCAAATATTTACATAGTATAATCTACCTGTGTTTATAAAGATTAACTCATCTGGTCTTTATAACAAGTCTGTAAAGTGTGATATTATCATTAGGTTCATTTCAAAAGAGGATGGAACCACAGTGCAGAGCAGTTCAGTCGCTGGCCCAACGTCACACAGTTGTTGTAGAGCCAGTCTGCCAACTAGGATCTAAACTCATACCCACTCTACTCCAGTTTAAACACTTATACACACACATACATACACACACAACTATACACAAACACACACACACACACACACACACGTAAACAGTACATTCTTTAATTCATCGTTTCAGTTACCTACAGTGACAGTGATCTGAAAAGATTAAATGAAAAATTCCAGAAATAAACAAGTACATTTTAAATGGTGTGACATTCTGATCAGCATGATGAAATTTTACACCCTCCTTCTCTGTCCTACTCAGAACATGAGTCGTCTTTTTTTCCAGGGTATCCGTGCTGTATATGCTACTCCCCTGTTAATATTTTGCTAATCCAGCTCTGTTATAAGATTGACTGTCAGGGGATTCAATGCTTGTGTTCAAGTCACCTTTATGTAGTAGCCTAATACTAAGTCACAAGGCCTACTTCATTCACCTGGCTTTATTTTATCGAGTAGACATTGTATCATCTCACATCATCACAAGAAGAGGGAAGAAGATACAATAAAGTATTGAGAGAAAGAGAGATATGCCACATTCACATAATCTTTATTATTATAATTATCTATTTTATTATTGCTATGTTTCCCCCAGCCTCCTCTCTCTCTTTCTCTCAGTGCTATGGACCAAAACCAAACCCAGAGTCTTACAGGTGCTAGAAAAGTGCTCTACCACTGAACTATACCCCAGGCTTGTTGTCAGTCATTTACTATGCCGAATTTTTAAATTAAACTGTTATGCATGTATAAGCAGAAAGCATTGTGTGCCTTCTGTGGTTTCAGTCATCAACTAGGGACTTGAGATGTCTCTTGTGTGAATAGGGAGGGTCTAATATATATTGACTCTACAAGTGAGAAATAGTAACACTATTACAGAAGTAATATTATGTTGATATCCAACCAAACCCATATTAATTCTAGAAACTGTTGAAATGTTGCCTGAGACTCTCCATTGCTATCATTTCTTATGACTTGGTCCTACCACAGGACCCAGCATTGCTCATCCCTTGTTGACAGCCATGCTGCTTTAGTAACCATTTGCTCTCATGGAGAAAGGCAAAGTACCATGACCCACAGGTGCTCTATTCCTGCCTCTCCCAACCACCCCTAAAGGAGAACTTCCCAACAAGCCATATCCTCTATTAGTATCATATTCTTTCCCATTCTCAAGATTTCTGCAGGATGGGTTGGGTGAATCTCTTTCCCCTTTCCAGAGGAGATCTCTTTCCTACCACACTGGTTCAGGTGGAGAAATCCTTCAGCTGGTCTTGTGCATATCTCTCCTGTCCAATGCCCATATCTGGTCAGTAATTTCTGGATAAAATGAGAAGCTATGTTGATGTAGAGCACGTCCTCTGTGAGCCCATGCTGTGCTGGGCAATGGCATCTGGGTACCTGGTCCTTCTTGAGGCAGGAGGACACCCTTTTTAAAGACAAGCACAGGTGAGTTTTAGAAACCCAGATTTTGACATTTCTTCAATGTAAGTACCTCTGACTCTGCTTCTCCATTTTGAGTAACAACACAAAGTAAAGTAAACCTGAAACGTGTCATTTTATAAAATTTCAGTGAGGAAAGGGACTGTAAAGACACTCTAGCTCAGGGTTAGCAGACTTGTTTTCTCTCTAGTGCCAATAGCAAAGGGTTGGACACACTGCTTGAATTGCAGTGCTGACACTTTGTGCACAAACTGTTTATAGGGCGAGACTATTATGATCAGTGGATTTAGTGATGTCCGTCAAAGCACCTGCCTCAGTTTGGGTTCTTTAGAAGCTGAGCTTGAGACAGTGATTCCTAGGGAAGTTTTTTGTTTGTTTGTTTGTTTTTTCTGGGGAGGGCTCTCAGAAGAAGGAAGGAGAAGAAAGGCAAGATGAAGCAGGATAGGGAATGTGGTCCTGGATGAGGACGGTCCTGGGCCACTGGGGCATGGATTAAGGCAAGAGAGTGACATTTTGTAACAGCTGGTCAGCCATTGGCTGTGTCCAATGAGGGTGAAGATGACACAAAATCTCCCAGCTGGATGGCTTTCTTCAGCAGAGGGCTATTTTCAGAAGGCAGCAGCTGTGAGCCTTTAGCAAGTGGCATTCACAGCAGCTCAGAGGTGGGTGCAATTCCCAGTTAAGGGAGTCTGGGCAGAGTATCAGGAATGTCCACTAATCACACATCAGGAGAGAATGATGGCCCATTAGTTAGTTAGCACCCTTAGGCAAACCACAGTCCTCTCATTTTACAGTGAGAAGTGCTAACCTCGACAAACCCTCAGAGTTCCCACAGTTCAACCTTGGGCTAGGTTAGTGTTCATCTGCCATGCTCAGAGTACAGCTGGCATTCTAGTCCAGCTCATGCTTTGTTGCCCAAAGATTGAGGAACCTCTCTTGCCCTGTGCTTTTATGCATGCTTCTATCAGAACAACGTGTGGATTACTTTTTCTTTCTATTCTACCAAGCAATTATCAATGCCTCGTAGATCCATGCCATAAGATTTGGAATGGTAAATCCATCATAGATCTAGGGTATTATATATAGCCCCTTTAGAACAAACTGGAAGCATTTGTGGTCTCAGAGCAGTGACCTGTAGGTGCCTGTATATTGTCTATAATGCCTGTACTGCCATTATAGATCTCCTATCAGTACTTATAGAACATTATGGATTTCCTGTAGGATCCCATAGATTGCCTTTGGTAACTGTGCCACGTTAAATAGACATTCATTCAACTATCTATTGAGCGCTTAGTACATGCCAGACCATGTTGTGGAGAAACAAGATGAACAAAACTGACAAGGTCCTTGCCCTTATTCTAAGCATAAGAAAAACAGTCAATATACAAGAAATTAATAAATAAATAATTTTAGATGACATTAAGTGCCATTGTGAGCAAAACAAAGACTTGAAGTTTTAGAGGTCAAGAAAGGTTTCTCTGAGGAGGCAACATCAGAGCTGAGATCTGAACTGTAAGACAGTCATGATGGAGAAAGCCTTAGAAAGGAAACTTTCTCAAATGTGTCATCCAGTGGCAGAAATGAGTGTCATCTGACTCCAGAGCAGAAAGAATGTCAGGGTACCCAGGGAGTGGTAAGCAAATGAGAGAATGTAAGTGTGAGAATCCTGAGCAAGTACTAGTGGTAAAGAAATGAAGGCACTTCCTATTAAAGTTCCAATGACCTTCATAGACATAGAAAAAGCAGTTATGGAATTTATTTGGAAAAATAAGAGGCATAGAATAGCTGGAGCAATTCTTAGTGAGAAAAGCAAAGCCGGAAACACCACAATACCAGACCTTAAATTATACTGTAGAGTGAAAGTAATGAAAACAGCATGGTATTGGCACAGAATAGGCATGAAGACCGATGAAATAGAAGACACAGAGACAAACCCACATAAACACAGTTACCTCATACTAGACAAAGGCGTCAAAAACATACATTAGAGAAAAGACAGCCTCTTCAACAAATGGTGCTGGGAAAACTGGAAATTCATATGTAACAGAATGAAATTTAACCCCTTGTCTCTCTCTCTACACAAACTCAACTCAAAATTGATCAAAGATCTTGGTATTAGACCAGAAACCTTGCACCTGATAGAAGAAAATGTAGGCCCAACTCTCCATTGTATTGGCTAAGGAACTGACTTCCTCAACAAGACTCCTAAAGCATAAGAAGTAAAATCAAAAATCAATAAATGAGATAGTATCAAATTAAAAATCTTCTTCACAGCAAAGGAATCAATCTTGAGAGTGAAAAGAGAGCCTAAAAATGGGAGAAAAACCTTTGCACCTATACCTCAGATAGGGTATTAATTTCCAGGATATAAAAAGAACACAAAAAGCTTAATGCCAAATAAGTAAGTAACCAATAGATAAATGGGCAAAGGAACTAAACAGACACTTTTCAAAAGAAGAAATACGAACAGTTAACATATAAATAAAAGAATATTCAATATCTCTAGCAATTAGAGAAATGCAAATTAACACTATTCTGAGATTTCATCTCCAACCAGAATGGCAATTATCAAGAATACAAGTAACAATAAATATTGGTGAGGATGTGGGGAAAAGGTTACACTCATGCATTGTTGGTGGGACTTCAAATCAGTGCAACCACTCTGGAAAGCAGTAGGGAAATTCCTTAAAAACTAGGAATAGAACTGCCACTTGACCCAGTTATCCCACTCCTCAGTATACATCCAAAAGAGTTAAAACCAACACACTACAGCAACACAATGACATCAATGTTTATACTAGCACAATTCACAATATCTAAGGTGTGGAACCAACCTAGATGCCCATCAACAGATGAATGAATAAAGAAACTATGATATATATATATATATATATATATATATATATATATTCATAATGGAATATTATAACTCAGCCATAAATAAAAATGACCTTATGACATTCTCTGGTAAAAGAATGGATCTGGAGACTACCATGCCAAGTGAAATAAACCAATCTCAAAAAAAAAAAAACAAAGGTCAAATCTTTCCCCTTATATGTGATGCTAACCCACAATAAGCATGGTGGTGGGGAGAATAGAAGTTCAGTGGATTAGACAAAGAGGAATGAAGGGGAGGGAGAAGGGATAGGAAAGACAGTGAAATGAATCTGCCATAACTTCTTATGTAAGTGTATAAATATGCCATAGTAGATTTCACCATCATGTACATCAACCAGATTGGGATCCTAATTAGAAATTAGAATAAGACATAGAATATATTTCATGTTTATATAAATAAAGTAGATTCTACTATCATGTATAACTAAAAAGAACCAATAAAAAGGAAAGAAAGAAAAGCCACAGTGCTCTGTCCAGGACACCCGCACTCTATTCCCAAGGCCATTGCAGATAGATAGCAATAAGTCCACTACAGATCACTTGCAGGTTGTGATGGTACTGTTTTAATACCTACAACTGTCCTTGAAGTTCAGCTATGTAGTTAGTATATCATTGTGAGTTTCCTGTGGAAGTATGGCATGTCACCTCAAGTTATTTGGGTTGTTGAAAGGACCTAAAGTCACTATGGTTACACCATGAACCCTTTATGTACTTTCCAGCTCTTGATGTTTGCTAATTGTGTTTGCAATATCCCTAAGGATTGCTTAGAAACCCAGAGTGTCCCAAAGAACATTTTCTCTTTAACTCAGTTTTCCCTCCCTTTTTTTTTGTTTGATTAAAATGAGAAATGAATTACAAACAAGTACTAGGTACACATAATGGCACCCAGTTAGAAACTCCACTCTATCAGGATTAGTTATGGCTACAAGTAGCAGAGACCCACAAAAAAAATGATATAAATAATACCAAAATCTATTCCAATAGAAAAATCTGACGTCAGAATCCTAGGGCCAATTAGGCAGCTCTATTCCATGACATCGCCTCACCACCCAGGCTCCTGGCAGCTTCCTCCAGCACCATCCTAGATGGCTCTCCTTGCTCATGGTCCATGGAGCAGGTGGACAAAGATGGAAGAGAAGGCAGCAGTTCCTGGTAGTTATTTTTAAAGCAAAGTTTGAGGAAACTACCTGAACATATTTCTGATTACTGTTGACCAGAAGTTAATCACATACCCACCATACATCAAGGGGGGTTGTAAAATGCAGACTATTCTTAGTGGCCATGGGCCTGGTAGAACATTCTCTACTAAGAAGGAAGGAAATGAGGAGAAATCACCTTTCTATTCCAGTATAGACACATCTCGTGTACACAACTCATGTTAGTAAAAATACCCCAAACCAGCTAGTGGTCCCTAACCCTAGAACTATGTTAAGAAACAGTAGAGGGCTGGGGATGTGGCTCAAGCCGTAGCGCGCTTGCCTGGCATGCGTGCGGCCCGGGTTCGATCCTCAGCACCACATACCAACAAAGATGTTGTGTCCGCCGAGAACTAAAAAATAAATATTAAAAAATTCTCTCTCTCTCTCTCTCTCTCTCTCTCTCTCTCTCTCTCTCTCTCTCTCTCTCTCCTTTCTCACTCTCTTAAAAAAAAAAAGAAACAGTAGAATTAAGTTTAAAGGGAAACCATGTTCAATATAGTGCTGCCAACTTCGAATTTTTCCAAGTGAAGTCATGAAAAAACAAACAAGCTGTGGCAGACATCTCATAAGAAAAGTAGACTGTCACAAAAGAAGGTAGAAATCCTTATTCTACAAATTTCTTAATGGAATAAATTTGGCTTTGGTTGGGATGAGGAATAAACTCATTTTTCTTATTTGACCATAGGGTCATGAAAGCATTGTCATAGACCAGCATTATTCAGTGGTGCTGCAAACTGAAAACATTTCTTTAAGACAACATGGTATTTTCTGTTTCTATAAATTTCCACCAAGTAGCAATAATAATGACCATTTATTTAGAATGCAGATCATTAACTGATAGACATGGGGCCAGATTCTATTCATAGATGCTATTGATCTAATCGGCAATGTTGTATTTGGTTGGTGGGTTGGTTTTATTTTCAAATTACAGCTAAAGTTTAAGAGATTTCACATTTTAAAAAAAGATTTTAATCTTGCTTCTCTGGAAAATTAGGAAGCTCTGGCATGCCGGAGCCCTCATTTCCACATGGTCACTCCCAGCTGGATGAAGTCCAGCAGCAGCTGCCCCTTTAGATGGGCATACGCTTGCCAATTCATTACAGGTCCCACCTGCCAGCATGTCTCCTTTCTGCTCTCCCCCAAGGCTCTGTGGAAATCTGAGTTTGTGACTCCTAATTTAGAGCTACTAATGTGCATGGATGTATATACATATTTCTAAACTTCACATGAACCCCAAAGCTAAGCATTATTATCCCCATTTGACAAGATGAAAGACATAAGATGACTTACTCAAAGACCAGACAGATAATAGCTGCCATCCTGGAATTTGAACCGAAGGCCCATGTGTATCCCACTGGGCCACCCTGCCCTCCAGAGGGCCTTTGACCCACATCTCTGTCAGCTCTCACAGTGGTAGAATTCTTCACACCATCTGGCTTATATGACTTCCTTAGAATTAGCTGAGAAAAGTTTTGAATTTCCTGTTTCCCTGGCAGTATTATTTTAGACTCCTTTTTGTATTTATTTTTAAAGGGTGGGGGGGAATCCTGGGGAAGGAAGGAATGATGGTTCAGAGGAGGACGTTGTCATCTATCATGCAGACACAGCATGCATTTAAACAGCTCTGAGCACATAAATTGGTTACTTAATCGGCCCGAGCTAATCCATGGAGTGCAGAAGCCCAAGTGCACCCTGGGAAACTGCTTTGGCTCTCAGGGAGGGCGCACCTGACAGAGCCTGGGGCCTTGGAGCAGCTGCCTGGTGGGGCTCAAGGCCTTCCTGGCCCACCCACCCCATGTGGGAGAGCAGGAGGGTGAGCTGCATCCTTTTGTTAGAGAAGCAGTTCTGAAACAGAATGAGAATTTTGAAAAGTGCGTGGCTTTGAGCTTCCTTTCATTCACATTGGCACTTCTTTGCTCTGCGCTCCATGCTGAGTGCTTCAAGTCAGACAGTGAAAACAAAAACATCCCACTCTCTGCTACATTCATACTACACACACTCCAGTTTTCTTTTTAGAAGACTACACATTCAGCCAGGCACAGTGGTGCATGCTTATAATCCCAGCAGCTCTGGAGGCTGAGTCCGGAGGATGGCAAGTTCTAAGTCAGCCTCAGCAACTTAGCCAGCAAGGCCCTAAGCAACTTAATGAGACCTTGTCTCTAAATTAAAATAAATAAATAAATAAATAGTTCTGGGGATGTGGCTCAGTGGCCAAGCACTCCTGAGTTCAATCCCCAGTTTTTTTTTTTTTTTTAAAAGGCTACCTATATTCAAAGCATATTTAACCATGACATTATCAACGACTTCCAGATCATTTTATTTGATAAATGGATGGCTACTTCTTTCATTTCATTGGAGTTGAGCTGTGTGCTGGATGTCAGGCATGAAGGACAATATGTGTGTGGATAGAATTAAGTACTGTCCTAGCCATCACGTACTGTCAATGTGGTGTGGAAGATTCACATGGAAACAGATATTCATGTATTAATTCCTTGATTCAACAAGCTGTTGTTAATGCCTCCCAAGCTCTCGGTACTTATCCCTATCCACACGAAGCTTATATGCTAGTGGGGGAGGGTGTATTTATTAGTTTCTTGTGGCCTCTCTAACAAAGTACCACGAGCTCGGAAGTTTAAAACAGCATGAATTTATTATCTTAAGATTCTGGGAGTCAAAGGTCTCCAGTGGGTTTCCATGAGCTAAAATGAAGGTGCTGGTAGTCCTGCATTCTTTCTGGAGGCTCAAGAAGCATTTCCTTCCATTTCTTGGCTTCTGGGAATGATGAACCTGCATCCCTTGGTTCCTGGCTCCTTCCTCTATCTCCAAAGCCAGCAGCATAGCATCATCTCTCTTCTCTGACTCCTGCTTCTGTCCTTCTACCTTCTTTCGCTGACTCTGATCCTCCTGCCTCCCTCTTGTAAGAACACTGTATTTAAACTGGTCCCACCCAGATAATTCAGAATAATGTCCCCATCTCAAGAGTCTTCACTTAAACCAGGTGCTCATGGTGCATGCCTGTAATCCCAGTGGATCAGGAGACTGAATAAGGAGAATCCCATGTTCGAGGCCAGACTTGGCAACTCAGCAAGACCCTGTCTCAAAAAATAAAAATACGCTGGGGATGTAGCTTGGTGCTAGAACACCACTAGCTTCAATTCCCAATAGATAGGGTGGTATTTAATCACATCTGTAGAGTATTTTTACCATGTAAGGTACCATATTCACAAGAGATGAGGCTTGGGGGAGGGTGTGAACATGTTTGGGACTCTTATTCATCCTTCTACAGAGATGAACAGTAAACTAAGTCAATATTCACATACAAAAGATCATGTCATGTGAAATGCAGGATGAATACCACAGAGTGGGGCAGGAGTGGCCGTTTTTGGTAGGAGGTGGCATTTGTAGCTAATTGAAATGAGATCATGAGTCCTGGGAATAGCTGCAGGTGGTGGCTGGAAGCTGAGATGTTGGTAGGAATAGCAAGTGCGGAGACTGAGACAGGAGCAAGCTTAGTGTGTTGAGGAGAAAACAGGATACCCATGAATCCAAGCAGGGGACTGATAACTATGTCAGGTATGGAGTTTAGGGTGTGTTCTAAATGTGATAGGAAGACCTCAGAGATTTCCTAGCAGAGGAGTTGATGTAACTTGACTGATATTAAAAAAAAAAAAAAAAAAAAAAAAATTGGCTACCATGAACTGACCACAGCGGGCAGGAGAGAAATAGCAAGGCCTTCTGGGAGCTGCTGCTGCCACCGCAGCCTAGGACAAAAGGATGGAGGCTGGGGATTAGAGAAAATGGATGGCAGTTTGGGGAGACAGAGGTTCTCAGAGCTGGAGTCCTTTGGAAAGGTAGGTCTGCTTGGCTTGTCAGTATACTAAATTTGGAGGCTGGGAGAGAAAATGGATTCACAGTGACTCTTAAGTTTTGGATCAGAACAGTACTATGAATAGGTGTCCTGAAATACTAGAGGAATAATAAATAAGCCACATTCACACATTTCATCAACAATCTTATAGTTGAAAAGTAAACTTTGTTCACTATAATAATGTATATTCAGATTTATTTATATAACCAGACTTTGCCTTGAATTTTTCTCCTTTTCTCTCAAAGAAATTTCTAAACTATGAAATCTTTGACTCTGAGGTGGCACAGCAGTGAATGTTCTGGGGGGTGCCCTTAAACCCATCCATTCAGGCTGAGCAGCTGGGGGGCAAGTGGGAGGCTCGCTGCTGGAAGACTCTTGGCCTCACCTGTGCCCTCTAGGTGTCCACACAGAGACCTGCACTTCCCTGGCCCCTGAGAGTGGGAGGCCAGAAACTTGGAGAGATGCATGGGAAAGAGAGGCCACACTACATGGGGGCAGTGAGATAGGTGGGCAGGACTGTCATTAACATTATTCCATGCACGAGCCAGTGTGAATGAAGCTTGGGGGTTGCTAGTAAGAATCTATCTTCCAAGGTCAGAATTCCAAAGAAATACAAGCATCCACAAGTACCTCAAGCTTGGTGGAAAGCTAAGTGTGACTCCTGGCCCTGTGCCTTTACTAGTGTGTGGCCTTGGGCATGCTGTGTACCCTCTCTGATCCTTTGATTTCTCAGCTCCGAATTGGGGGTAACACACTAGGGGTAAGTCTCTGTTTCTTAATATCTCATGAAAATTAAGTGAGAAATGAATGAAATCACATGCAAGGCGCTGTAGTTGAGATTAAAATCCTGGGTTCTGGAGCCAGACACGTAGGATTAGACAAGGCTTTACTGAGTGACATTAGGCAAATCTCCAAAATGCTCTGGGCCTCATTTCCTCTTAGGTACAGTGAAGCCGACAGCAGTACCTTTCTCACGGGGCTAAAGTGAGTCAACATGTGTACAAAACCCAGATCAGTACCTGGCTCATGGTGAGACTCAACAATGATCCATGATAATTAATGCACATCAGAGGCTTCTGATTTAAAAACTCAATAATTGGAAACTGCTTTAGCTGATATTATAGTGAAGCACCAGATGAATTCTCTACAATTGAACAGGAGTGTTATAAGCCAACTATGACCTTGGAATGAAAAGATAGAAGCAAGCCTCAAACCAGAGTCTAGGAGGGAGGGCAAATTAATGGCAACCAAATGCAATGAGTGGATAGGGCTCTGAGTGGGAAGCGCTGGGGAAACAGGAATCCCTCTCTAGGTAAGCACACCAGAGGAGAGTTGGAACCCAGTGCCCAGCATTTAGCGGGAGTCCAGTAAATGCTCATTCCTATAGCCATTTGCAAATATGCTAACTTTGGACCCATCCAGAAACATATTTTTCCAGAGTGTTGTTTTAAAAAAATACAATGGGACTATATTTCCTACAAATTTATTCTAAATTTGAGTTGTGTGCTAAAGTGGTTTAAAAAGGCATTTTAACATCTGGAGTAAAAAAAGCAATGGTGAGTCTTTTGTTTCTAAATTTACAGGGTTTTGTTTGTTTGATTTTTGGAGGGGGTGTTTACATCATGGTTAAATTTTTGCAACATGTGGTTTGTTAAAATAGTGCTTTGGGTTCTATCTGCCTTTTAGAATTTTCAAGGTACTTTCATGTCATTTTATTTAATCCTCCCCCTCACACACACACACACACAAAGCAGTGACTGTCCTCAATGGACAATGATACCAGAATCCTTTTCTGTAGCAAACAGCAAGAAAAAGGAAATACATGAATCACTGTGTAAGGAACTGTGACTTTTTCTGCTTATAGTATGTTTATTATTCCAGGAAAGCTCCCAGCCTCTAGTCCAGGGATTACAAATGCAAATGCCTACAGAGGCTACTCAGAGAACAAGAGATATAAATAGGTTTGGTGTAAGGTCATAGGGATTTGGGATCCTGCTGAACTAGGGAGTATAAGTTACACCCAAAGGCATTCAAATTGTAATTTATATTTATAACTTGCATTTTTATGACCAATGGCAATTTATAAGTTGCATTTTTATGACATGTAACTTTATCAAGACAGAGTTGAGCATAATAGTTTATACCTTCACAATCACTTGAAGGTAGCAGTAGTCAAGAATTTCACCCATTTGACATGTAAGAAAACTGAAGCAAGGTGAATTGACTTTAAGCTAACAAAGAGCTTATCTACTCAGCAGTAGAAAGTCATGGGTAAAAGTGGATTAGGAGTTTATATTAAACAGACTTAACATAAACACCTGGATTCGCAACATATTTAGCTCAGTGATGTTAAGAGGTTGCTTAAACTCGCTGAGCCTTAGTTTACCCTTTGTGTAATGGGAATGATCATGTTCACTTTAAATGTAGTTGGAATACCAAATGTAATCATATGTACAAGTATTTAGCCAAACATCTGTCCTATCACTGGCATTTAATAAACAATAGTGTGTTCAATAGCATTATTAATAAAAAAGAATAACTCAAGTCTACCCTAGATACAAGTTTTTACCCATGGCCTATCAAGCCATTGATATGAGCATTCAAAAGCTTTATTAGAAATTCCTGCAGGATTGACTAGTGATGAAACTCAAGCCCACGGGGACAATGAAGTCTTCTTTTTTTTTTTAATATCTGTTCAGCAGATTGGTTTAATGATCAGAGAACAGCTATAAATTTGCATGTAGGAGAGAAAAAAATCATAGATTGTCAGAAGTGGAGGTGACCTTACTTTCCAGATGAAGAAACAACCAGAGAAGTTAAATTTTAACATACATATTCCATTTCATGTCTAGGCCTTATATTATATTTATATGTGTATTTGTGTGTGTGTCTATATATATGTACATACATACACACATTCATTGTTCCCAGGGAGTGAGTGTGTGATCTAGAGTGTGGAGACTCCTTTTTCTGGGAATGTGTATGCCTGGCATCTAGGGCATTACATGCTGCATATGGAAGTGGGGGAAGAAGAAAGGGTGTTGGCTAGCTGGCAGCTTTTTTTGTCCCCATGTCAAATGCTCTGATGTACTTGACAAACCTGAATTCTGAACGCTTCATGGTTCCCTCTGGCTGGCAACTATCCTCGTCAGTTGAATCCACTCCCCTCATTGGTAACTGGACTAGTCATTCGAGGATCTATGATCCATCTGCTTTCAGGCCTTAAGAGTGCAGAAACAGTGGTAAATATACACAGTGGAATATTACTCCACATTAAAGAGAATAAAATTATGGCATTTGCAGGTAAATGGATAGAGTTGGAGAATATCTTGCTAAGTGAAGTAAGCCAATCCCCCAAAACCAAAGGCTGAATGTTTTCTCTTATAAGTGGATGCTGATCCATAATTGGAGGTAGGGGGAATGGAGGAACTTTGATTAGGCAAAGGGAAGGGAGGGTAGAGAGGATGCATGGGGGCAGGAAAGATGGTGGAATGAGATGGATATCTTTACCCTAGGTACATGTATGACTGTACATGTGGTGCATTGCTACGTCATGAACAACCAGAGAAATGAAAAGTTGTGCTGCAGTTGTGTACAATGAATCAAAATGCATGAAGGAGATAAAACAGCCTCGCTCTACTCCAATCTCAGCATGCTGTCATAAATCCTAATTAAAATAAATAAATAATTTTTAAAAAATAGAGTGCTTCCATTTCTCATGTGCTGATGGCTCCCTCTCATGTATTGTTTATCCTCCCCTCACTCTTTGTTACTCCTTTAAGTTTAATGAGCTCTCTGGAGAAAGAGGAAAAAGACATATGCAGTACAACTAAATTCTTTACATAGGCAACAGTTGAGTGGTTAAATAAAATTTGAACTGTGTGGCATTGAACTTGAGCCAAGAAGACCTACTATCATGTAATACAATGGTCAGTCAAGAGATGATGGGACTCTGCCTAGATCAGGGGCTCCTGGGAAGGATGGAAAGAGATACATTCAGGTACCTTGCAAGGTCTAATTAAAAAGATTTTATGACATCTGGTATACATGACTGGTTATATAATAACTCTTGAAAATAAGGAAGGCAGGAAAAAGAAAAGATTTGAAGAGAAGATAATGAGTTCCGTCTGGCCAGTAAGTTGTATTGGGCCTTATAGAAAACTAACATTTGCACATGGAAACTGATGGTGTTGTAAACAAAGAAGTGCAACAGGTAAGACTATGTAATTGGAGAAATGTTCATAATCATAATTTTAAACGTTTGGACTATGACCCAGTATGAACATACACACAACCAAACCCAAGACTCAGAAAAAGCACAACTTAAATTTGATATACTATGAAGTTTTCTGTTAATCAGTGTAATTTAAATAAAATTATGGTCATAATTTCCTTCATGACAATTCTCATCATGTTGTTTGGAAAGATTTGTCCAGGGAAATCTGGGAATGTGTATGCCTGGCATCTAGGGCATTACATGCTGCCAGATAGGATACTCCAAGTAAGGTCCAAGGGCATCACAAACCACCCCAAAATGGGCTAACTTAAGACATCTTATCATTAACATACTTGATGTTGCTGTGGATCAGTAATACAGACAGGGTAATGGGGAAGACTCATGTCTGCTATGAAATCATATCGAGGTTTCATCTGGGATAATCTGAACAGCTGGGACTCACCAGGAAGCAGTGTCTGTCTGCCCATCTGTCTGTCTGTCTTTCTCTCCTATCACTCCTCATGCCTAACATGAGGCCCCTTTCCTTCTTCTCTCTTAAATAGGGAATGCACACAGAATGCCATTTTCCATATCTTTGTAGCTGGCAGAGTACCTTTTCCTACATAATGTTATGTGTCAACACACAGCCCAGGGAACATTACCTCCATTTCATAAATGATGACATTGAGGCTTGGGGGTGGAAGC
Source organism: Urocitellus parryii (assembly GCF_045843805.1). Lineage (NCBI taxonomy): Eukaryota > Metazoa > Chordata > Mammalia > Rodentia > Sciuridae > Urocitellus > Urocitellus parryii. The sequence continues at coordinate 40,234,942 of NC_135541.1, read as the reverse complement.
CATTGGGTTGAGCTTTGTTCAACCAGCTCTTTTATTCCCATTTACTGTGTTCACTCCAAACCTGCTCACCTTGTATACATGCATTGGGTTCACACACACCCACTGTATACACTGAAGTCTCATGGACTCACACCCCAGGAGGGAGCAGAAAACAGCAGTCCATGGCCTGTTCAGGACAGGAGGCTCCAGAGAGATACCAGCATTGTTGACCTTGAGATAGTGATGGCTCCAGCCAGAGAAAGAGATATCAGAATTCCAGAGGGATTCAGGAATGAGAAACTCAGATTTTATTTTATACTGTGCGCACACTTCTGATGAATATGCAAATGTGGCTGGTACCAGAAGCAGGAGGCGAATAACATTGACTACGCGGCAGTGTTAAACCACTTTGAAAGGGGTGTGTCAGCAGCATGGTAATGAAATTAATCCTCTTCACCTGTGAATTATCAGGGGGCTTTGGGCTCCATCCAAAAAACGTCTGACTTGAGTTTGCTTTGCTTAGAGCCTCTTGTGTAAACTTGATCTTAATGGAGAATGAAGCTTCAGAAACTAATACAAAATTAGGAAGTGGTAAAAGACACAACTGTAAATTTGCCCAATTAAAGGACTGCAGGGTAAGGACCCTTCAGTTGTGTCTGCCCATCCAGGATGAGTGTTCTGGGGCATCTTCATAGCTGATGTGGTCCCCACTCAACTGATTTATCAAACAAGAAGAATGATAATTATGAAGATGGCCACAGAAATGACATCAGGCCTTCCACTGTATGCCAGAAAAGTTGGGAATCGAAAAAAAAGGCACTGAGTTTAAATATTCAAGGGAGAGTTCCATCTCTTCAGTGGTAGAGCAGGCTAAAGGTGACATATGAAAAGAATTCTCAACCAGATCCTAAAGTAAAGCATTTTGATGGGTACTGTGCCACCAGCTGGGACGCAGAAACAAGGAGGTTCTTGTTCAGGAGAGAGGCCCACTTTTCAGATCAGGAGCCACTCATTTATTCACTCACTCGACAGTGGACATTTGTTACTTGGGGCCATCAGCATTCATACCCCCTTCTTTTGGAAATAGCATCTAAAATTCCTTCTGGAGGGAGCCACCTTGTTTCCTTAGGAGCAGTCAGAAGGTACTCTACCATAGTCTAGAGCTGGGGGCTATGACCCCAGGGGATCAATCAGAGCCTCTCACAAATCTAAAATGGGGAGACGCTGGAATGGACTACCCTGGCTATGGTCCATCAGTTCCTGCTCCTTAGGTCTCGACATCTACCCTAGTTTCCATCTTTCCATGAGTCTAGTCCAGCAGCCTCCTTGCCAGATTTTTAACTACCTGGTCTCTTCCCAGTAAGTTCATGCTTAAGTTAGCCAAAACCCATTTCTGGTGCTTGCAGGCAAGCCACGCTAACATGCACACCCTTATCCATTCATTAACTGTCTTTACCAGCTAACCGTGCTCCAGGAATGGGGAAAAGAGATGACTAGGATTCTGTCATTATATAGCTTATCATCTAGGGAGAAAATAAGTCAATGACTCACTGTCTACAATAGGACCTGGGCCAAAATCAGGACAAAAATGCTGTGGGAACAGTATCAGGGAAACTGACTCCTCTTGAGGGATATGAGAAGGCTTCATAGGATGGTGGCTTCCATCCTAACTCTTAAAGGGTGAATACAGAAATTCGAGGCACAGAAATTAGGAAGGTACCTGGACAGTGGAAATCACATGTAAAAGCTAAAAATAAGATTGGAGCCCAGATTAGAAGACTGTGAAAGAGAAGGAATAGAATATTTATACTGTATGTACTCAAAGTTTGGCAGAAACAATACTATTGACTTTTTTATGCAATGAATTTTGAGTAGCATTAGAAGACTTTCCCAAGGTCATCCATACAGCCTCAAAGCTCTACAAGACTTATTCCTAATTTCATCTCCTACACATCTCAGAGCATTTCTGCAAGGATCAAATGGAATCAAACTATTTGTTCTACATCTTCCTGTTTAAACTGGGTCAGTTCTTGTAGTGAAGGATGGCATATGGTTCCATTTCTTTTCTAGTTTGCATCCCTAGAAATGAGCATGCAGCCTGATACACAAAAGAAATTCAGTGCATTTGTTGAGTGAATGATTTAACAAATATTTATCAATAGCAAAAAAAAAAAAAATGACCAACATTTGAAGAGCATTGACTAGGATACTTGCTCTCACAGTGAGTCACCAAGTTCCTATAGAAGAAACAATGGATCCTTCCTGCTTTCTCAGGGTACCTACATAGCAAATTAGGTCTCATTAACATCCACATTTTTAGCCTGGTGTGTAGCATATGCCTGTAAGCCCATTGGCTCAGGAGGCTGAGGCAGAAGATCACAAGTTCAAAGCCAGCTTCAGCAACTTAAGAAGTCTATGCAACTCAGCGAGATCCTGTCTCTAAATGAAATACAAAATAGGGTTGGGGATGTGGCTCAGTGGTCAAGTGTGCCCAAGTTCAATCCCCCATTCCACCTGCCGCCCCCTGCAAAAATCACCATTTTTCAAATAAAGAAGCTGAATCCAAGAAAGTTAAGTTCAGGCTAACCATGGAGACCTGGAAAGGCCATCTGTGTATTTCCCTTAGGAAGCACAGAGACCCCAAAGATGGATGAACCAGTAAGTTCTCCATCAAAATAAAGGTCATTCACATGTATGCAAGAGTCTCTATCATGTAGTATTGGCGCTTAGAGAAATTGAGACTGTATGCACGGAAAGAGAAACAAATGAAAAATAGCATAGGTAACTAGGCATCCTTTGAAAAAAAAATCCTCTCTTTTTAATTAAAATTAAATGTCCACTGTAAGGGAAAAAAATGGTGAGCAACAAATACCCACCGCCTTGTTTAATCACCTGTGATGAATTATAATTAGGATTTGAAAATTATTGAACTTTTTTCCCCCTGTTCACCTTGGAGCTCTGAAGGTGAATTTCAAAGAGTGCAAGAGAAATGAATATTAAAAAGTTTGTTTTATACTTGAACGCCAGAGCTCCCATCTCATTTTTCCATTAAAGCTCAACTTTTGAAATTTTTCTCCGCTTTGCAATAATTACATCCTCTGCCTGACAACTCATTACATGACAATGCTTATGCTAATTCGATTCTATAGGCGCTGGGAAAGGAGAGTACTGGCTTTTCAGACAGACACAGGGTTTAGAGGGGCTTTCTCTCGCTGGTTCAAAGAGGCCCTGCCTCAACCCAGCCCTGGCCAGGCTCCAAGCACCTTGCACTGACAAGTCTGGCTTCCTTCTGTTTCTCAACAGATGAGAAGTTTGGGCTGTGGCACCCTTGTTCCATGGCACCTCGGAGCTGGTTTATTTTATTTTAAATCCTGCTTTGTGTTAGAAAGGCTGGAAATGAAATTATTTGTGTAAAGTTCTCTGTTTCAACCATGGGATAAGCCCATTTATCTTACCACTTCGAGTGGTGACATTTTTCATTTTTCTCTGTATTGTGATTATTACTCTGACGGATTTCACACACAGCTGTTCTTGAGTCCCTACTCGGTGCCAGGCCCTGATCTGCAGCACAGGGACTCCCTGCACTACCTTATGTTTTGTAGGGGATGAAGATGTTGCAACTGAATAGATAACCCACCGCACTGCCACTTGCTCTCCAATAGAGTAGGGCTGTTACAGGAGCAGACACACACTCAAGGATAGGTAGGATGGTGTGGGTCAGGGAGATAGAGAGAATTAGTGAACACTACAGGCCAAGCACAAGTCCAAAATGAGGATGGTAGAGTTTAGGGAATAGAAAGGCCCTATGTATCCAAGGCTGGAGAGTGGGTGTGAGGGTAAGGAGGAGCTGTCATGAGCCACAGAGATGCACATTTCAAAGGTGGTGAGCACCAGGTATAGGAGGACCCCAGGCTGTTTCCATCCCCAGGACTGTGTGCAGCCAGCTGCCAAAGGATTGTAACTGAGGAATGAGTGACTTTGCTTAAAACCTTTGACATGCTTACCCCCAGCTGAGCACCTGCTAACCAGGTGTTCTACATACATTATCATACGGAATCATCAGACCCACTGCCAATGGGTCTTATTATCTCCATTTTATGTTCTAGAAAACTGAGGCTCAGCAGTATTTTGTAACTTGCTTGAACTCCTGCTGCCACTTGTCAGTGCATTTTGAAGTCACTGTTCCAACAGAATGTTGGAGGGGAAAGAGTCCTCTCAAGCTGTAAGAAATATAATTTTTAGTTCCAGGCTCTGCCACTACCTCATAGGTCACTATCTTATTTCCTCAATTATAAAAAAGAATTGTTAAACTTGGTCCTTTGCAAAAGACGTTTAAATCAACCTGGAAGAAGCTCACTGGAGGGCTGGAGTTGCTGCTCCATGGTAGTTCATCACATGAAAAGTAAAGCCTTGTTCCATCCCAAAGAAACCTCACTGGAAGCTTCCTCTCGAATAACAAAGAATTTAAAATGCAAGTGAACCTCTCTTGCTTTTAGCAGATGTGAATAATATGGTTGGTCTTGGGGGATAGATGGAATTGAAAAAGTTAGAAGTGGCCAGAGGAAAGAAAAGCTTTCCTGGAGGGACCCAGGAGAAAGGCCCGGAGTTGTGTTTGTATTTAAGGGAACTGAGTGGCTTGGCGGAAGCCATATGGCTGGGTGCAGGCCCTGGAGCAGGAAAGCTAGAGGGCTCAGGAAGCCCTTCAGCAGGAGCCGCTCCTAGGGAGGAATTGCAGGAACCAGCCTCTTGGGGTCCCACCAGCTCCTAAGGGCTGTTGGGATGCTTCACAAGAAAGTGTGCCATTGCAGTCCAGGGAGCACTACTCACACTGACCACTGGAACTTGATATCTTCCCTGATATGGATCTGGGGTGGTGAAAAGAGACATTGCTTCTTGAGAGCCTTCTCTGATTCCCACACCTGGGCCAAGTCTCTTGAGTTCCCATCCCCACATCCCCACATCCCTACACTACTTTTCCCTGAGAACTCCATATTCTCAGCACCATGCCTGGTGCAGAGTATGAAAGTAATAGTAGCCATTCCTTCTGTATGCTTCCTCTCTTGCTGGGTAAGTCAGGGGCTGTGCTTACAGCTTAATGAGCAGCATTTCATTTAACCCTTGAAACACATCTATGAGATATGTGCTATTTTCATTTCTATTTTATAGATGAGAAACAGAGGCTCAGAGAAATTAAGGGATTTGTCAAAGGACACTCAGCAGCAACAGAGTGATAGAGTCAGAATTACCTGTGCTATGAACACTGGCATCATCACTGGGGATTTATTTAAAATGCAGATTCCCACCCTAGGCCTACTGAATCAGAAAACATCATTTTTAAAAAATTTCAGTTAATTTATATGCACATTTCAAAGTTTAAGATACATTGATCTGGTAGTCTAAAAAAAAATGTTTGCAGAATGAGGAAATGATTTGCTTTATGGATGTGGGAAGTGGCATGGCTAATTCTCATTTTTCTCATCTGTATTAAGGGGAGTGGAATAAGAGAATCTACAAAATGGTAGCTGTGAGGATACAATGAGATCACGCCTGCAAAGCAGGGCCCATTCTAAGAGTGGATGGAAGTTATCTATTATCCTTGCTCATTCCCCTCTGCACCGGACTTAGCGTGCTAAAGGTAGAATGTGTTGGAATAATGGAACTCAGATTCTAACGTTGTTGTAGCCTCATGATCCTGAGAACCTTAGGGTGGAAATGCCATTAGGTGCCATAGGTAAGAAATATGTTACTTCCTACGCCTTGGATTGCCCCTCCCACACCCACGGCTGTGTCAAACTGCAGACAAAGCGTTTTGCCTATTTCCTTTCTTCCCTGTGTTGCACAGCCAGGGAGGTAATGTTCCCTGTTGACTCTTGCTGTCCTTGTTCACAGCTCTGACTCCTGCTTTCCCATTTTCCCCGCAAAAGATTTCAGAAAGAAGTGCATGTTGATTTGCTGTATGACTTCTTGATTAGATGGCAGATTTGTAACAGGGGTGGATGTGACAATCAGGCAGGCTTTGATTAGACCTTTCTGATATGTAAATCCAGGTGGATAAGATAAGTGGCGTTAGGCTGGGGCTGGCAACAAAGGTAGGAAGAAATCCCAGGTGACTGGAATTAAAGAATCGTCTGAGCGGGTGTTTGGTGCGAATGATGTGAATTTCAAAGAGCCCGGGATAAACACTCACTTTCAGATGGGCTAATTTATACAGGAAGTCATTTGAGAAGCCAATTCTCTTATCCCAGGGAGTTCATAGAAGCCAGCAAAAAATGGTTACACACTGGAGTGTAAACATTGGTAATTGGTAATTAATGGGCACACCTACGAGGAAGGCATATGCCAAATTAAATTGATTGCTTGAATCACTCATTGATTCATTAAATAGTGTCTGTGGTTTTTTTGAGTTTCGACTCCATGTAGGCACTGTGCTAGGTGCTGAAGATTCAGAAGTAAATAGGATTAGATTCAGCCTTATAAAGACTACAAATAAAGGGAATGGACTGGGTTTGAAAAATGATATTTTCATTCATTCATTCTTCCAAGTTCTACTCAGGTGGCGTACTCACTGGGCTGGAGGACACTTGGGGAGGAAGACAGGTCAAAATCTCAGCCACCACCGCCCCCCCCCCCAAGAACTGGTTCTGCTACAGTGCCCCAGTCCCAGTGCCCAGACAGCAAGCTCCTCTTAGTCATGTAGTCAGCTCTCAAAAAATATCTATAAATGGATGCATGAATAGAGACAGCCATTAAACACATAATTGCATGGGTAATTGATTATACTAATTTTCCTAAGTGCTAGAGAAGAGAACGGTGTGGCAGGGTACTCTCAGAAAACAAAACAAAGTGGCAATGCTATCAGGGAATCCAGAGTCGTTTTCCCCAAGGAAGTGACAGAATGACATCAGGGGTGACAGCAGCCAGCCAGGTATAAGAGTGCAAGGAATACTGTTCCAGGTCAGTGAAGATGGCACGTGTGAAGACACTGAGGGGAACCAGCTTGGAATCACTGAGGAGCTGCAAGGTGTCGGTCATGTGGGCAAAGGAGAGATGAGAGGAAACCTGGGTCTGCAGAGACCAGGTTGTTCTGGGATTTGAGATCAATGTGAGGAATTCAGGATCAATGCCAGATCTCCTAATGATAACAACATGTGACAGGGCATCGGCATAGCCCAATGCAGGATCTTTGGAAGAATGTGTAAGTGATGTCCCTTGGAGTTACGCCATGGGAGGGTCTATGCCTCCCAACACTACCTAGAGCATTGGCCTAACAAAGTCAATGCTGAGAACCCATGAGAGCACAATGCAAAGGGAGGATCTGCAGAGGAAATCAAAACAAAGCAAAATGCCAAGGCATGGGCTTGGAGCCAGAGGGAGCTGCCAGAGGGAGCTTCCTTTAAGTCTTAGAACTGCCACTCATTCACTTTTTGGGTAACCCTGGGCAAATCACAGAATGTTGCTAGGGCTGGGGGTGGGGTTTGAGGGGGTAGGTACTGAAGGGTTCTTTGTGGAAAAGGCTCTGCCTGGTGCTTACCACATACTATGTGCTCAATTTTCTTATTAATTTTCAATTAACCCAGAGAAAGCCCCACAACCAAGATTGAATCAAGATGATTAGGGGCACTAAAAAGCTGATGTCCTTCCAAATTATTTGTTCAGTATTTATGTAATGGAAGTGGAAAAGAGCTTTTATTTTTTATTAACAGATATATTCAGTGATTTGATTACTTTAAAATTTACATTATAAACAAAACCTCATTTTTCCTGGGTAAACAGTATTGTGCTAATGATCATCAGCTTCAAAATTTCAGCTAAGGTTTTGCTGGTGACTTCAGGCAGCTCCTAGCTGGCTGGTCTCAGAGTTGATGAGGGAAATAGGAAGGTTTATAGCTTCAAGAATTGACTTTCATATGCAGATCAAAAAAATATACTCCAAGGGACAAGTGGTCACCAGCAAATTGTGTCCTTTTATATCTACATAAGTGTAACTTCCTTCAGGTCAGTAGGGTAGTAGTATTCATCTCTAGTTTTTATGTCTTTTATCTTCTGATAATGGTATGTCCCCTCTCTTTCTTGAAGGGAATGCATTCCCTATGGTTCATGATAGAAATTCTTTCTACCCATCATAGGATAGGCACACAACACAGGCCCGGCCATGCAGAGTACCACATTCTGCATAACCATAATGAGAGGCTCTGAGTTGGGCCCAACCGAACGTGACTCAGACTTTTGGTGGAACTTTTGGAAATGTGGTGCATTTCCCTTCCAATATTCCTAGTTGGAAAGATGATGTTAGCTAAGTGCTACCAGAACCCATCCTTACCACCATCTTTCTCCACTGAGGTAAAGCCCTTCTGAGAAAGAAGTAAAGCAAAGTATCCGGTAACCATGATGTAAAGTTCTGATGATGGAACTCAGCCCTCCTGAAGGTCACTGCTTTCCTGAAGTTCCCATATGTCAAAAGTATTTCTTCTTCTTGTCTTTTAGAACTACATTGAAGTATAATTGACATCCTGTGATCTGCACATATATAAAATGCACAATTTGATAAATTTTAATGTTTGGGTACATTCACAAAGCCATCACCACAATCACAGTAAACACCCATGTATGAGGTGTACGAATTAGTTTGATTTGACAATCATGTTCACTGAAGCGATATTCACAATTACCAAAATGTGGAAGCAACCCAAGTTACCGTGGCCAGATGAAAATGTAAACGAAATGTGGTATGTCCATACAATTGGGATGTTAGTCATTCTTTAGAAGGATGGAGGTTCTGATACATGCTACAATGGAGACATGACTAAATGAAATAATGAAATAATCCATTCAGAAAAGGGCAAATACTGTATGATTTCATTCATGAGGTACCTAGAGTAGCCAAGTTCACCAAGCAAACTGTGGTTCCTGGGGAGTGGAAGCGGGCAGCAATGGGGAATGATTATTCAGTTAATATGGAGTCCCAGTTTTGCCAACATGAAAAAGATCTGAAGATGGTGGTTGGTGACAGTTGTCCAATATTGTGAAAATACTTAATGTCATCTAACTGGGGGAGGGGGGATAGTAGAGAATAGGAAAGGCAGCAGAATACAACAGACACTAGTATGGCAGTATATAAAAATATGGATGTGTAACCGATGTGATTCTGCAATCAGTATACGGGGGGAAAATGGGAGTTCATAACCGACTTGAATCAAATGTCTAAAATATGATATGTCAAGAGCTTTGTAATGTTTTGAACAACTAATAATAAAAAGATGTCATCTAACTGGGCACTTTAAAAATGATAAAGATGGTGTTATGGACATAATGTTTCCCTCCAAAATTCATATGTTGAAGCTCCAATCCTCTGATGTGCCTCTATTTGGAGACAGACCCCCTAAGGAGGTAATTATGGTTGAATGAGATCTTAAGTATTGGGCCCTGAGCCAAAGTAACCAATATCCTTACAACAAAAGGGAAAGCCGGTGAGTACTGGCTCCTGGCATGCACAGAGGAGAGGCCATGAGAGGACACAGGAAGAAGTCACTGTGAAAGGCCAGACTCCATTGCTGGTGCATGCCTATGATCCCAACTACCCAGGAGGCTGAGTCATGGGGAAGAGAGGCCAGCCTCAGCAAACCTAACAAAACCTAGCAAGACCCTGTCTCAAAATAAAAAGAGGCTGGAGATGCAGCCCAGTGGTAGAGCATCATGTGTGAGGCCCCAGGTTCCATCCCCCGTATTAAAAAAAAAAAAAAAAAAAAAAAAAAAAAGCAGACATTAAAATGCTAACCTGAAGCCAGCAATGCTGACACCTTGACCTTAGACTTCTGCCTCCAGAACTGCTAGAAAATAAATCTGTGCAGTTTAAGCCACTGATTCTCTGGTATTTTGTTATGACATCCCAAGCTAACCTAGACAGTACATTTTATATTTTGTGTATTTTTTGACATTCTTAAAAAAGTAGTTCAACCTGGTTTTCTATTGTCTCTGACCTGAAAACTCCCTACTACTATGACAACCAATTTAAATTTCACCAGTCACCTAAAGAATCCCGTGTGACATCTGTGTTAATTGGAATAATATTTCCAATTTTTTTTTTTTTTCAGTGAAGCTTTGCATTTTGTGTGCTTCACACTCCAGGCAGCTACCTTTCTGGCTGGCCTTCTATCTTGCCACAAATTTCCTGAGGAGCAAAGAGACCCAGGGTGCTCCTAAAGCAGACCCAGGGGCTTCATTTATTAAAATCCTAGGAGTTCTGCCTCCAATCCATGATTCCTGTGCTCAGAAAAGCCTTCCTTGGAACGCATGGCCTAAGGCAATCTTGAAAAATAAGTGCTTCTTCTCCTCGGAGCCTCCATTCCATTTCCAGATGTTCCTATTTGGAAATCCACCCTTATCTGCCTCTTTAAGGGCCGGCACTCAGGAAAAGACCCAGCCCCACTGACAGTCCCAGACGACTTTCTGCTAAAGGGATTTCACACTATCAGGACTGACACCCCAGCCTATTAGATTGCAGAAATCCTTTCAAGGCAAGTCCGGGCATATTTGTAACTTATCTGAGAAAAACATCACAGAATGTATTTGTAGCCAGGGATCCTTCAGTGTAAAGGTAACAGATGAAATAACATATTAGTTCCCTGCCTTCCCGTGAGTCTCTGAAGAATGAAAGTCTCCACTATACCCACTCATCAGAGGTTTTGCTCTAGAAGATTTCTCCGCAGCTTCTGAGGCTGCCAACATTTGCACACCTGTCTGAGGCAGATGTGCACTGGCATTGACCAAAAAAATAGATTGTCCTCGATAATCTTGTACCATGGGTAGACACTGCATAATACATTGTATGTGGGTTATCTTAGGTAGGTATGCCTGAGAGTACCAAGATGAAGTGAAGTTCTACTCCATCCACTTCACAGATGCAGAAACTGAGGGCTGAGAAAGAACACCCTTGCCTGGATTAACCCATCTTGTCATTTGGTAGAGTCAGGATTTGAATCCAGATCTATTGCTCTCTAAAACCTATACCATTTCTTCTAGCAAAGACTGGCCCCCATCAGGAACTTCAGCTTCTTAAAATAACTTTGATATGGAAATGGGTATGCCTCAGTATGGCCTTTTTAAATCAGCTGGTCCAATCACTCCGTAAGTGTTGATGTTGGTGATGATGATAATGAGTTTCCTGGATATTTAACATGTGCCAGCCACCACATTTCTTAAATTATCTCTAATCTTTAGACCACTGTTTAAGTTAGATATTATATTCTACATTATACAGACAGTAGAGATTGAGGCTCTGAGAAGGTAAAGGATTTCCTCAAGGTCACAGAGTCCATAAGCAACCAGGTGAATCCCAGCTGGATCTGTCTGACTCAATAGCCCAGGTGTTCAGTGATAGGCAGGCAGCCCTTTAGCGGGATTCCACTGGGTTTAGGGCGGTGACACTGTAGTAGCAGGTTAGACAACCATGTCTGACAATTTTCATTGTCTTTAAAAAGTGATTTTTACCCTCACCTTTATCAGAAGCACTTAAGAAGTTTAATTTAAAAAAAATAAATTCTTAGACTCTGCCTTGAAACAATCTGATTGGTAGTCTGTCACCAATTTTACCTAAAAGGAAAAAGAAAGTTAGAAAATAGGATATAGGATGAGAGGTGTGTAAAATTTAGAACCAGGTTTTTGTCTGTTTGTTTGTTTCTCTTTAGGATACTATTCTAGAAGTAGAATTGTATGCTTAATGATAAAAATATTTGTGTGTGTTTTGTATGTGTGTGTGTGTGTGTATTTATGTTTAGACTAAACTCTGTCCCCTTCACCTCCAAATTCATATGTTAAACACCAAATGTCACTACATTTGGAGACAGAACTTTAAAGAGGTGATTATAATTAAATGAAGTCATGTGCTTCCCTAAGAGTCCACTGTGATTGGAAGTTTGCTCCCCAGGGTGGTGCTGTTGGAAGGTGGTGTGTAGCCTTAAGAGGTGGGACTCAGTGAAAGTTCCTTAAGTCATGGAGGGCAAGCCCTCAGAGGGATTGTAGGACTCCCTCTGCTTCCTGGCTCAAGATCTGACTTCCTCTCTAACACGTCTGCCACGATGTGCTGCCATCCACATTCCTTACCAGAGGTCAAAAAAAATAAGGTCACTTGATCTTGGATTTGAACTTCAAAAATGGAGCTAATAAGCCTCCTTTTCTTTAGAAGTAGCCCATGTCAGTTATTTAGTGACAGAAAGATGACCAATATAAGGCCCTAATTCAAAATGACTGGTGTTATTATGAGAGAAGGAAGAGACATCAGGGAAGTGAGTGACAGGAAAGACCACACAGAGAGGCAGCTAGAGGAGGCCACCTGTAGGCCAAGGAGAGAGACCTCAGAACAATCCTGATAACACCTGGATCTTAAGCCTCTGGCTTCTAGAACTCTGAGAAAAGTCAACCCATCTTGGTTCCCATCCAGTCGAGGGTATTTTGTTCACCCTAGCCAATCAATATGGTATATAAAGTATCTTTTCTCCAAATTGCCTTCTATAAATTTGTGCCAACTCTTGTTCTTCCAGAAGAGTTTTAAGGGGTCCATCTATCTCCCCCTATCCTTACAACACTCTTTACTGTAAGGCTTTTAAAATCATTGCCAAATTGGTAAGTAAGTTGTTGTTTTTACTTGGTATTAATTTTTCCCTTCTGAAAAGGAAATGTTTTCATAGTTCTGTTGACTATCTGAATATCTTCTTTCAAATCTTTCATTCACTTTTGAATCAGAGAGCTTAGGTTTTCTTTATTGCTAGAGCATCTTTATATACCAAAGACAGCCTTTATATCTTAAATGTACCAAAATATGTTCATCATTTAGATGTTTATCTTTCAAGTGTATTTTAGGTATTCTTACCAGTTCATCACTTATCTTTTGGTTTAGTTTAAATCATGTTTTATTAAATCTATCAATTTCTTTTTTTATAACTATACCTTCTAATGTCTTGGTTTTCATGACACTATATAGAAATAAACACATATATTTTTATTTAGTTATTTTGCTCTGGATTCTATTTAGGGATAAGATGGAAGGTGATTATCTACTCTCCATCAGTGAACTAATTGTTACTATACTGTTGTTTAATAATCTACCCTTTTCCCAAGTTTTAAAATCCCAACTTATTATATTCTAAAAAATGTTATAATAAGGGCTGGGGATGTGGCCCAAGTGGTAGCGCGCTCGCCTGGCATGCGTGCGGCCCGGGTTCCATCCTCAGCACCACATACAAACAGAGATGTTTGTGTCCTCTGAAAAACAAAAAAAAATAAATATTAAAAAATTCTCTCTCTCTCTCTCTCTCAAAAAAAAATGTTATAATAAGCTTTGAACTAGTATTGGCTGTTCAGTTCTATTCCATTGGTATATCTATTTGGTTTAAATCACATGTGAGTTATTGTTTTTCTCTTGTACAATATCTGTTGCTTCCAAATGTTACATAAATGAGAAAATGAGCCCCCAGATTTTGGTATTTGCCAAGATTCAAATAATTTTCTTTATTTGCTCCGAGTCTCTTTCCCTAATGTAAGCAGATAAGGAGAGCATTCACTTTTTCCTTGATGTACCTCAGTGATGATAAGACTTTCATCTTCTTTGTATTCATGATTTTAATTCTCTAGTATTTACTGGAATGTCATTAATCATTTTAATCACAATAAACTCATTTGATAGTAATGTGGATGTCCTAAGAATTTAGATAGCACTTCCATTTTAATTTCCCAATAATTAACTTTACCATAATTTTATAGCATCATCAGTGCTGAGAACAGAACGTTGCAGATGAACTTTAAGAAAACACCATTCCTCTGTGGGGAGGGGCCTAGGGCTGAAGCAGAGTGAGAGAAGGCAGATGCTTCTTGTTGGACTTCCCACAGCTGTGGGACGCACGTTTCGGGTTAAGTCGATGGTGCCCACAGATGGAGAAATAAAAATGACCCGAATGCCTCCCGTTTTTCTAGCCAGTCTCCCCTCTTCCCACTGAAGTCACTCAGCAACAAAATATAGCAGCAAAATTGTGGAATGGGTAATGTAATAATGTGGAGACAGGGGCAGAGGAAGACTTGGAACTAGGAGAGGAAACAACAAACTAACCCAAGAGTCACAGGAAGTAGAAGTAAGGGATGCTGTTGATCTTGCTGAGGTCCTCGGGCTAAAAACAAATGGTAGGGAAGGAATGGGAACTGAACTGGATGGTGGCTTTTCTGGTACAGGGACGGGCTGCTTGCACAAGCAGGATCCACCTCCTAGCGTGTATGATGTCTGGGTTCTCTAACTGGGTTCTTTAAGGTGTCAGCGTTAGTGACCTTGAGCATGTCTCTCCACTGCGCTGAGTCTCAGTTTCCTCAATGCTGCAATAGAAGGCATCTTCCCTCTCTTGTGTACTAGAAGGATGAGAGCAAAAATTTTAAGCTGACCAGCAGCAGAGTGACTGAGATAGGAACTCCCTCTAAAATCATATCTCCATCATTGAGATGACTATTATAATCTTGTGGTAAGGGACTCGTGGCAGAACCGAGGAAGGGAAGAATTAAGCCATAAAGATCAGGTGGTGCGTCTCAACTCTGCCCTTTATTAGTTATGTGACCTGGAAAAGAAATTATACAATCTTCCTGGGATAGTCTCCTGATATGCAAAATGGAGACTAGTAATCCCACAGCAATCTGTGTTTTAGAGATTTTTTTGTGAGAATAAATTACCTAATGGTTGGGAAAGAGCTTTGAAAACCCTCTAGGTGTTATTTGCCTTTCAAATGTGAGATATTATTATCCCTTAGAGACCTCTTCACAAGCCCTGAAACTCTGTAGATGTTGCTAGCCCTGACTCCGAAATTATCTGATGGAAGAATTCTCATGGACCCGGCAAAGAACAAGAAATAGTTGGGGGGAAGTTAATGTGAGTAAGATTTTAACTCATTTAGGAAGAACTTTCTAATGACTGAGCCTGTATGATAAAATACATTTGGGACAATTTTCCAAATGGCCTGAACTGTCCAGTGAGATACAGAGTTCTCTGTGGTTGGCTGAGTCCTAGTACAAAGAGGTGGCTCTCTGTTAGGAATGCTGCAGAGTAGATACCTGCATTGTAGGGAGTTTATTCACTTAAAAACCTTCTGTGATACATACCAAGCCAAAGAAGTTTTATCACAATTAGGATTCTTGGTTGTAAGCAGAAGAGAAATGACTCCATCTAACTTAAGAAAGAAAAAAAGAAGAGGAAGGTATCCAGGAGTTGGGAGAGTTGAGAAAGGATTGACTTTCCAAAGGAGGAGAGAAACAAGGACAGGTCATTTCATCATGGAGCTAGAAATGAATACACTTCTGGGAGAATGATTCAGATACTCAGTCTCAAATTCCTTTTATTTTATTATTTATTTATTTGTTTGTTTGTTTGTTTATGGTACTGGGGATTAAACCCAGGAGTGCTTAACCACTGAGCCACATCCCCAGCCCTTTTTTATATTTTATTAAGAGACAGTGTCTCACTGAGTTTCTTAGGTCCTCACTACAGTGCTGAGGCTGGCTTTGAACTCACGATCCTCTTGCTTCAGCCTCCCAAGCCACTGGGTGGAACCCTTTTGATATTCTTGTGTCACTCCCTCTAAGATTCATACTTCCTTGAGAAAGTATCTGGTCTACATTTTTCCTCTGGGATATTGTTTTCTATTATTTTGCTTTGCTTCTCCAACTAGATTAGCAACAGCCTAAATGTGAGGGCTGTCTTGCATTCCTTGAATCAGCTCTCCTGATGTTAGGATTCATGGTTGTTGCTCTGAACTCATGGGACTATGGTGCACAAGAATGAGTCACACCTTTTCATTCCACGTGGAGGAAGTAAAGTCCAGATGAACCAAGTAAGCTGCCCATGTCCTGACAGCTGGTTCAAAGAATAGACGTGACCTGATGAAAAGCTCTTAGATGGGTTGATGAGCCTTTCTTCTTATTTTAAAATGAGAGCAGGGTGTACACACTTAACAACATTGTATGCTGATGTCTAACTTTCTCTGTGCTCACATGCTGATCATGATTATGCCCAGGGGGACATGTCACGTTCCCTGGCTCTGCTTAGATGCTGGGTGTTGGAGGAAGATGTTGGTCATAGAGTCTCAAAACTTTGTATGTGGAATGGATCTTAGAAACGTAAGTGGCCAAGAGGCTGGAAAGAGAGCCTAAATATGTGAACAGGATGCTTTCATGGTCCAAGACAAGGGGGGAATGCCCAAGTCTATGCACAACCAGGCACTTCATGCACAATTCAAGGGAGGAAGACTCAATTTGGCTGGAACTAATTATTGTGCCATGAAAAAATACAAGTTCAATGTTGCCAGAGCTGCTAATTTTCAAGAAAAATAAGAGCTAGATTTATAGAGAGAATATTATGAGTGTTTCAAAAATATTAGCAGCAAATTAAAAATTAAGTAGAGCACAATGGTGTAATTTGCACACATCTCCCAATTTATATTACTTCTTTGGTTTAAGGGTTGCTTTGCCTGCCATTGAAACATGAGTCCTACTAAGGAAGGATTGGATGTAGAGGAAATCTCTTCCACACAGGGAAAGGAAAACAGAATTGGGCCCTTTGTACTAGGAGAATGTAAAAGAGAAAACAGAGTGAGGAAGTCGATAAGGAAATGAGATGACAGGATCCTAATTCCTCTCCAGCTTGTAGCTGCATCTTGACACTGAGTTGGGGAATCAGTGATGGAAATATCCAGACAGGTATGAGGGGACTTAGGAACACATAAACCTGAAACCCACTTCTTGGACTCTGCCTGAGAGAAAGACTATAAGGCTGTTAAGAGAATTCTGTATGTAGGTTGGCACATTGTCCCAGAAGAGGACATAATACATGTGTGTATAGAAGTATTTGGGACAATAGCTTTGAGTAATAGATTTGCTTCCATGAGGTTTGTCCAGGAAGGGACATGGTATTTGTGGTTACAAAGTTCAAGAACTTCCTTCAGCTCTAAATATTTCAGCTACATAAATAGCACAGTATTCCCAAAGCCTAGGAAGATGTGCTATGTCTTTTCAGACACTGTAAGGATGAAGGGTCACAATCAGCTCTGAGATTCTATAACAGATGGACAAGGGAAAAAAAAAACTTGCCCAAAGGCTATGAGGGTAGGTAAGGTCCAGACTTTAACCCTTGACCATGAGCCTTTACAAAGAAGACCCAAGATATCCAAGACATTCTTCATACCAGAAGAGATGGAGATGGGGCTGCCAAGATTCCGTTTTTCTCCACTCTCTCATGGGACTGGAAGCTCATCAGGGAAGTTAGAAAATGTTTAGAAAATCCTAGAGTCACATTTTCCATTTTTTTCCAGTATGACTGGATTTGGTTGATGGTGGGGCAACCTAATCACAAGTGCTAAACTGAATCTGGCCCCGAGTTTCCTGATGCGCCAACACAGATGGAATCCAACCCTAATGTGTAATGCAAGAGGAAACTGAGGCCCACAGAGAACAAGTGTCTAGAGTCCCAGAGTGAATTTGGTTTCTATGCCTCAGGATGCCTTTGACTGCTCTAACAGATGATCTGGATAAAAGCAGCTGAAAAGGTTAGTGCTTATCCCATCACATAACTAGAATGACCTGGTAGGCAGTTCCAGGCCTCTTAATTCAACCGCTCAGTGACTTCTGTGTTCTGCCTTCACTTCTCCAATTTTGTGGGTATTTTCGCTACTGGTAATGAGAAGGCTGCCTTCCTTCACTGTCATGTCCTCACTTTCCAGCATGCAGGGAGTAAAAGGGATTTTCATCAGGGGCGACCTTTTCCTGGAGCACCTCTCTTGTGTCCATGGCCAGAATTGGTACGAGGCCCACTGCTAAACTAATCACCTCCACATAGGAGTGAGACTGCCCTAGTTAATTTTGACCAATCAAGACTCACACTGTGGGCCTGAGCCCAGCTCCCACCTACAAATGGCCAGCAGTGACCTAAACAAAGTCAGCGACCTGATTATAAAGAAGACAGAGACTGTCATGACTGTTGGAGTGATCCCCCTCCCCTGTAGTGGAGACACAAGTAGAGTCCAGGTCTCTTGGCATCCCAGACAGCCTCCCACACCAGCACCCTCAAGGAGGAGGCTCATGTCCACTCAATCTTCACAGTCATTTGTGGACTTGGTGACTGCATATGTGTATTTCTCCCCATTTTTGAAATTCATATATTGAAGCCCTAATTCCCCAGGTGACAATGTTTGGAGGAGGGTGGTCTTTAAGAGGTAATCAGAATGTGGCTGAATTCAGTGAAGGCAGAGGCCCCATGATGTGCAGGAATCCAGAGTTTGCTTGCTCGGTGCCATGTGAGGAGACACTGGCCTGGTCATCTCCTCACTGGGAGCCAGATCTGTGGTCATCATGATCTTAGATGCCTCAGCCACCAAAACTATGAGAGAAGTTCCTTCTTGAGCCACCTAGTTAGTCCACAGTATTTCATTAAGATAGACTGTTTCTTGGAAACTTGGAAAAAAAGTAGTGAAAGACACTTTAGGAATCTTCCGAACTAAATCATTTGTCCAATTTGCAAATAAAAGCCCTGTGAATAAATTAAAGGAAAACCTTTCTATTTTCTTTCAGGACATTCTTGTCACATATCATGCTTTCCATTCAGTTGAGTAAATATCAAAGTAATACAAATATTAAATACAGCTTTAATAGAATGCATTAGCTATATGATGTTAAATGTTTAATATAAATTCAATATGAATCAATTTCATATGAATATCACATCCTGTGATGTCAGCACCAACACCTTATTTTACAGATCATGACACTGAGACCCAGAAAGGTTGCACCGTCAGAAGTGACCCACAGTCACTCAGCTCAGAAGTAGGCAACTTCACATTCAAGCAGGCACAGTGTACCAGACTGAAGCAGAGACTCCATCCAAAACACTTTCCATTGTATTCAAATCCTTTACAGATTTGGGGCACTCAAATATCCAGCACAGCCCACTCCTTTGAAGATCATAGTATTTAAAAAAAAGAATAAGAAGAAGAAGAACCATATTTAGGTCGTTCATTTTATTTTTTGTTTCCCTAGAGTTTTCTCTGAAGTGTTTCACTAAAAATATGTCATTCTATTAATGTATTTTTGATTCCTTTTCCCAATCCTCCAAAGTTTTAAAAGATTTTACCTTTGTCAAGTGCAGAAATTGTCTTGTTTTCTTAAAGTGACAAAAATTGGACTTCATGTTCAACAAGGAGTTCCACCAGCCCTGCAGATGTAACCAGCCGGTATTTGAGTCTTCGGCATCTCTACAGAGGTCCAAAGAGGGCACCCACACGTTGGTAGACATCTCTTTTGCTTTGGCTCAGAATGCAGTTTTTCCAGTCATGTCCACTCAGTGCTCAATGTGACTAGGTCAAGAAATGCAAAGTGCCCTTTTCTGAACTCAGCCAGAGGCCCTGTGACCTTGTTCCAGCTCCTAGGGTATGAGTCTAGTGACCTTGGACTAATCTCTTCACCACTCTGGACCTCAATGAACCCATGTGTAAATGGGGTTTATTGTTGGGTGGATGAGCAGGCTGTGGAGCACCACTGTGACGCTTGGTGGATGATTGGTGCTCAGTGACTAGAAGCTGTAGTTAACCATCATTGGTCCAAGCTCCAGGGCTAAGTCCCTGTGTGATCTTAGCATCTTTTCAGTCCACTGCCTCTCCTTGCTCAGACCAGGAAGTTGAGACAGAGGTAAAAGAAAGAGCAACGGGAAAATCCAGGGACAGAAGACTCTGGCTTTGTCTGTTGGAAGGGTTGGCATTGTGTGGAAGAAGGGTAAGGCTTATGTTTCTTCCAAGGAAAACCAGGAGCAAGGAGTAGAAGCTGCAGGAGGACAGGAATTAGGTGGGGGTCAGGAAACAGGTTCTTACCATCAGGTGGCCAGAGATGTGTGGAGCTGTTGGGGAGACAGTGCTTTCTCCCTCCTTGGAGAGATACAAGCAGAAGGTGTCAGGTCCTGCCCCAGTTGTGAGACTCTGGCCAGAGGTTGGTCATTTCCTTTCCTGAAAAGCCAGTGAAGTCCAGCCCTCTATCCACTTTATTCCTGGTTCTGACACTCTAGGCCACTACCCACCTGCCTAGTCACCCCAGGCCAGGTAGTAGAAACTAGGGACAGTCCTGGTGCCCCAGAGCATGCTGAAGTTTCTGAAACCAGCCAATCCCAAGCCTGCTTGCCCTGCCCTGCCCTTTCTACCCCAGAAACCACAAGGGCAGCTCTTTCCCATGATTTCACTCTCACGACTCAGTAGCCAGCCCTGGCACTTCCAAGTGGCCCTGCAAGGCAGGCTGTGTTGTCCTCAGGGGACTGTGGGTGCCAGAAATTTTTGCGTTTTCCCCCTTGATCCACATGCACTCTTTTCACACTTCCTCAAAGAAATGGGATCAAACATGACACCACCAGAGTGTTGCAGAGGTGGCCGCTGATATGTGACTAGATGGGCACCCTCAGGCCTGGATCCACATCAACCCTGAGTTCCTGCTCCCCACACCTTCCCCCCCCCTAGTAGATCTGGGGTGACCCCAGGGATGCTGAATTTGACAGGCATCTCATGAACCTGCGCCCCTCTCCACCCAAGAATCTGTAATTACTAAGAAGAGAGGAAAATAGAGATCACTCGGGGAATAAAAATAGTCACGTTAATTAGATCCACATAGAGTCATAGATTACAAAGCGCTTTCATGGTTTCCCCTCAGTTAACCCTCACAGCAGTCCTCAGGACTGGATATTGTTATGCCCCCTGATTTACAGGGGGATCCGGAAGTGCTGTTGCCCCCCGCCAGGGTCTGAAGGCCAATAAGTGAAAGGGTAAGATTTGAACTCTGGTGAGTTTGTCTTCAAAGCCTTTTTATCTTCCTACCACAGAACAAAGAAACCAAGATTTAGGGAATCTTCATTATTATGGATAAGGCAAAGAGAAAAAAAATGCTAAAAATAAAACAAGCCCTTTAAATTTAGCTCTCTCTGTCACGGGCTTGCTTAGATCTATCAAACACTTGGTTATTCCTTATTGATGTGGGGGAGCAGGTGTACTGGCTCACAGGTGTCAGGTGGGGCCAGCCTCAAGGTCGTTTCTAAAACTAGTGCAGGATCTTTGTACATGATGGTGACCAGAGCTAACCACCTGGCCCTTGGGAGTTCTGAGTTTTTCTTTATTCGGGCAAGTCCCATCCATCAAAGAAGCTGGAGCTTTGAATGAGGACCAACTCCTTCCATGGCAAATTATTCATTTATTCAGGCAGTGATTCAGTAGCAGGCAGCAAATGCTGACTGTGTGCGAAGGGCTTGACTGCCTCGCTCCAGAGGATTAGGAAGCCAGTCAGAAATGCAGGCCCAGGCTCAGGGGAAAGAAGGACAGATGCAAATAAATCCATACCAACCCTCCTAGCAAAAACAAATGCATGTGCAGCCAATGAATGTATCACTAAGTTAATAAATTAAGTATTATAAGTCAACCTTTGGCTTTTCCATCGATGCCCGTAATGCATCCTCCCATTGGCAATCATGAGGAATTGACTTACTGAAGCATGTGTAGATGACATGTGCCCGCAAATGTCAGGTGCAGGCGCAGTGAGAGGGCTCCGTGGATGAGCTGAGACTATGAAAGGTTAAGGGATTTATCTGATGTCTCCTGGCTTCTAAACTACACAGCCCAGGCTCAGGTGAGATCCTGGAAAATAAAGCTTTATGAAGGTAAGTGTCCATCCAGGGAGAGCGCCCTGTCTGGGATTAGATCCAATTCAGGCAGGACTCTGACTCACGAGTCCTCATGGTTTTTTCCTTTGAACTTACAAAAAAAAGCAGCACCTGGTCCTCCCTGTCCAGATTCAGTACAGCTGGAAACTAAGGCCTGGCTCTGAATCATCATGGCAGGTCCCAACCAAGCAGTAGACAGGCCTCCTGTGGGGAAGCCTGGCACCAGGAGCCCCTGGATTGGGTAGGAAATTCCAAAATAGAAGCCTCTGAAGGTCCCTCAGCACAGCCCTGCTGGGGCCCCACAAGAACCCTCTGGCATGATTTTGATTTGCAAGACCCTGACATGACCTAATTTAACTTCTTTCATTTGCATGATAAATGAGAGTGCCAGAATGGGGTCCCAAAGGACTTTCTCCTCTCACCGGTAGGCAGCTTGGTCCCCTGGCTGCCTGAGGGTGGTGGTGGTGGCAGGTGGCACCTCTGCTGAACCCAGCCGGGGACACCCTTCATGGGGTGAAGCCCTTCATGAGGAGGAGCACTAGCATCTGGGCCAGCAGCTGTGTACTTTGCCTGCAATCTGGGGGACCTTTTTGCTGCCACATCTTGGAACTTGAGGAAAGGGAAGTCAGGGCACCCTAATCAGAATTGAAGCAATGGCATTGCCAAGAGAAAAGTGACAACAGAATGATCAGGAAATGTACTAAACGGCACAATCCAGAATCCACACTCAGAAATTCAGATATGGCAGATTTTGTGGAGTACAGAATCTGGGTTTTAGCATGGCCTCTCCCCATTAGAGCAAATGAAGAGATGGGTGGATGAAAGCTGAGATTTGGCTTTCAGTGGCTCTCATTATCTGCCAAGTGGGTCATAAAAAGTTATATGACCTCTCTGAGCCTTGTTCCTTTATGGGAATAACAATACTTAGGTTAGACTGAAAATGAAGTGTTAAGCATATTTTCTTAGTGTCCAGCCATCAAAGTTTAAAAATTACTAAAAGGCTTGTGAACAACGGAATTTTAATTATTTTTTTTTTACTTTTTCAAAGAGATGATGATAGTTTACTTTTTATTTTCTATTTGTATTGATTTATTTGCAGTATTGGGGATCAAACCCAGGGCCTTAAGCATCCTAGACAAGTGCTTTACCCCTGAGTCACATCCCCAGCCCACTGAAAACCAAAAGCCTGAATTTTTAAAAGCTTTGTTTTGTTTTGAGTTTTATGATACTTCCAAACAGACAGTAAATCTAGGGGCAGAAGCTCTGGGTTCACGGTCCCACATTGGCATCTCCAACTCGTTTCCTCACGTCTCAGAACTTCCGTTTCTTCACCCATAAAATGACAGTCTTGCCACCACCCATCTCCCTGTGTTGTAGCGAGGAGGAAATGAAAAACAGAGTGAGAAAAACACAGTAGAAGTTACAAAGCTCTTTGCAGATTTGCTATGATTCGTGTAATAGCAAAAATGATCAGAACGGGTACCACAGTGTCCCCATCAGCAGCGCTGATGGCCTGCTTCCCCGAGCATTACAGTCATTTTCAGCTGAAGCATCCATTTGTATGCAAACAATTATTGTGCAGTAGGCCTTCACGCTGCTCCTGCACGGAAGTCACCAGCTGCAATCTCGTTTACATTATTAATTTGCTTAGTAAACCCTTTCAAGTCAAGTTCGAGTAGAGGTGAGCTGGGAAGCAGCCATCGTCCGTGAGCCTGAGGGGTGGGAAGAGAACCTGCAAGAAAAACGTGCAGGAGAAGGCAGAGGGCATGTGTTGCTTACATGGAGCTAGAAAGCAACCAAGTTTGAGTGTCTTTGGCAATCTTCACCCTGTCTCAAGAAAATGGGATCAGTTTTCTAGACCTTTAAAAATTTTATTGTTTATGTCATTGTTCTGGACAACATATACCACCACCTGCAAGCTACTGGTGCCAAGTACCACAAATTGAGAGCCTTAAAACAAGAGAAATTTATTGTTTAACAGTTTTGGAAGCCTGAGATTTGATAGCAAGGTGTGGGCAGGTCCCTCTGGAGCCTCTAAGGGAGAATCCTTCCTTGCATCTTCCTACCTCTACTCTTAGACAGCAAGTCTTGGTGAACTGTTGCTGGTAAACATCACTCCATTATCTACCTGTCTTCATATGACTCTCTTACTCCTGCATATCTGTCCCCTTCCTGTAAGAATGGCGGGCATGTGGAATTAAAGACCTATTTCCTCCAGTACAATCTTACCTAAATTTAAGTCATTACATCTGCAACAGCCCTATGTCCAAAGAAGGTCACATTCTGAGGTACTGGGGGTTGAAACATGAACCTATCTTTTGGAGGGACATAATTAAAGCCATTATCCTACCTAATATACAATAGTTTTTCTTCCTTGTTTATTAATGATCAGAATAGAAACTTCAAGAGAGAGGGGACTCAGATCATTGTTATTCCCTGGTGTCTAGATCAGCACTTGAAACATGAAAGAATTCAATAATAACTTGTTAAATTTAAGTACAATTTAAAATCTTCAGCCTGGAGCAGGGGAATAAACAGACTTTGAGGGGTTGGGGGTTGGACAGTCTTGAGCTTATTGCTCAGCCCCAGTATTCTGGTTTTGGGCTGGTTTCTGAACCTCTCCACAACACTGTTTCTTCATTTCTACCACAAAGTAATATTTTACACCCTTATCACATTAATTGAATGAGTCAAGCTTCATCTCCATCTGGCCTTCTATGCATTTTCTACATCCCATGACATCAATTCTCTATTATCCAGTTTCACTTCTTTTTGCAACTGTTTGACCCGAAACTCAATGTGTTCTTTCTCAGAAACTTGATTTCCCAGTCTGTAAAATGGGACTGAAAATTGTGTCTCCCAACCCACACCATGGGGTTGGAAGGAAATGGAGCTATGGATGTGGACTACCTAGAAGTGGGGTTGGCATTATCAATTTAAAGGTGCTGTTAACATCATTCAGCCTTTCTGCTGCTGCTTCATCGGGTTGAAAGAGTTTCGTTTCCATTTATGTTCTAGCAATTGCATTTTAGAGTATTTGACTGAAGCCCAGAGAGGTTAAGAAATTTGCATAAGATCAAAGAGGTATTTGCATGGCTAACACAAAGCCACTGGGTTCTCTGCTTCCTGCACCCTGCTCCAGGTTCTCTGCCAGGCCTTGTGATCCCATGGCGTGGCACAGTAATGAGGCCAAGAGTTTTTCCATTTATGTAAATTTTTGTTAAGTTTCTGAGAACCTCTAATTAGTTCGCTTCACCTTCTTCTCTTCTTTTTTCCTGTAAATTAACTTTTTTTTTTTTTTAATGAATGAGAGAGTAAAGATTGCATCAAGCAGCCAGAAAATAAGAACAGCCCCTGCCCACCAGTCATGGAAATTAGGACTGTACAATAGAGTTCCCAGGTGTCATCTGTGAGTTCCTGATTCCTGCCCCCTGCAGAGCCAACCCTGTCCATTACCCATCAGAGGCAGACCAGGAAGTATCCAAGAGAAGAAGGTCCAATAACCAAGAGGTGGGATGAAGGATTTGTCATGTGACGGTGAATGGGGGCACTAGTCCAGATGTCTGTCTACACAACTGCAACTTCCTCCCTAATCTCTGCCTATTTGATGGCCTCAGACACAAGCTTGAGAGGTGTAAAGGGTCCTAGAAATCGCTAGGGCTTTGAAATCAAATGAACTTGAATCCCAATCTTCTCTTCCTCAGTTTAAAGTTGTGTGGATCAGGACAAATGCTTACTCTCTTTGAATTATTTTCCTCACCTATAAAATGGATTAAATGAGATAATATGTGAATAGCACTTCATTCTTGGCTCTAAGTAGGAATTCAATAAGTGCTTGCTACTCAGCTTCCGGGTCTACACTTCAGCCAGAACCTACCCTAATCCTCATCCTGTTGAGCAGCTTCATTCCTGACGGGGTACAGTCCTGTTCTCACCCTATCCTTCCCTCACATTTTTCCACTGTGCCCTGACTGGATCCTGCCCTGGGGAACAATTAGTTCCTGGTGAAATGAAAGGGTTGCTCCAACTGACTTTAAGTGTGACTTTCTCCCCAGGGACCTCTGTTTCTCTGCTTGCCTCATCTTGGGTATCAGAATCCACCTGATTTGGATCCCAAGTTTAGGAAAAAATCTCTAGGGACCCTGTAATATGGGCTTCTGTCACCTCCTGTTACTGTCCTTCCAAAATCTTTCTTCTTCCTGAATCATACTTTTCTTTCCTTGTGACCATCATTGAACACCAGGAAACCTCCCAGTTCAAGCCATGTGGGTTGTGAGACTGTCCTCTCCCATTCCAAGGTCAAGTAGTACATTTGTTTCACATTCACTCATTTGACAAATGCATCACTCATCAAGTCCACAGATCTTTATGGAGCCCATCAAACATGCCAGGACCTGTACAAGGTGCAGGGAAACAACGTGAACAAAACTGTACTGGTCCCCCCATGGTGGAGAGGCGTGGTCTGAGCAGGTGCAGAATACTTGGGGCCTCCAGCTTCCTCCTGACCGTAGCTCCAGCCTCTGGGCCGCTCTGACCCCACAGAGGCTCAGCAGCACAATGAATTCTTGGTGAGCTCCTTCTTTGTGACAAGGGTTTCAGCCACAATGAATATTTATAGGACATGGTTAAGAGATTATCCTAATGTGTATTTCAAGTCCATTGATGTCCAAACTTAGAGACAGAGTCTGTTTGTTCAAGAGCAAGAATATGCACTCAAAGTGTTAGAGACCAGACTGCTATGTGGGTACTGGGGGTTTGCTCCCCCTTTAGGTTTTATTCAGGACTGAAAATATCTGAAGACTGGTACAAGCACAAAGTAGATTCTCTAATCCTCACTTATAATAAATATAATCGCGTAAAAGTTCCCACTTACTGAGTACTTTTTATATAACAGGCACTAAGCATTTATGTGAAATGACTCATTTCAGACCTCCCGACAGCCCTATAAGGTTGGATACAGACAGGTAAATTGAGGCACAGAGAATCTCTAGCTTGTCTGACAAGGTATGGCTAGAAAGTATCAGAACAAGAATTTGAACCCAGGTGTTCTGTTTCCAGAGGCCCCGCTCTGAAATTGGCTATGTGTTTGCACGAGACACTTCAGAAAGGTTAATTTATGCAGGGTCACCATGACTCTGAGGGGGTTTGGCTCTTCCCATCTTATAGATGAGGAAGAAAAGCCCAGTGGTTCATGAGCTGCTCTAGATCCCACCAAATAGTGGCAGGGTAGGGATGAAAACCCAGGTGGCCTCTGTAGAATCACATGCCTGGTCACCCTGCAGCAGAGCATCATCAATGTGGCTTTGGCCAGCCTCACCCAAGCAGAAGCCTTTTGAGCTCCACCCACAGTCCTGTCTGCTTAGACCTCTGGGCCCCCCAAATAAGTCATGTTTTCCCCCTCACCCTTTATCACGAACGTCACTCCCAGCTGACACTCCTCTCAGGGTTTGTCATGGGCTCTGCATTCTTGAACCATAACCATATCCGTTTAGTACTTCAAATTGTATTATCCAAAGCGCTTTCCTTGGAGAGTGAGGCCTCCACTGAGGATAAGAAGGCTGTTTCACAGAGGAAGGAATGAGTGCTCAAGAGGCCGAGCTCTTCCCCACGAGGTCAATGCCAGTAGAACTGGCATTTGAACTCACATGGTCAATTTGTTTTTGCTCTGCTGGTTTTCCTGTTTATTTCCTGTCCTGAAAAGAAAGAAAAAAAGATCTGACCTGAGGTTGCTCCTCCACTTTTGACTCCATATTTGTTTGGGTAAGAGATGTCCCCCCAAAGCTCCTGTCAATACAGGAACATTCAGAGGTAAGATGATTAGATGATGAGAGCCTTAATCTAATTGGCCCATCCTAGTTGAAATGGATCAACTGGGCCATGGCTGGAGGAGGTAGGTCACTGGGGCCTGCCTTGGAAGGGTTGTTCTTTCTGTGGCCCTTTCCTCCCAACTTTTGCTTCCTGACCCCCTTCCCCTGCCGTAAGCTGAGCTGCTTTCCTCTGCTGGGCCCTTCCGCCATGAGGTGCTGCCTCATCTCAGGCCCAGAGCAATGGAGTCAGCTGTCTAGGGACTGAGACCTCTGAAATCATGAGCCCCAAGTCGTGTTTTTCTTTTCTAAGTTGTTCTTGCCAAGCTTTCTGATCGAGTGATGAAAGCTGACGGAAACAATGTGTGACCAGGTGGTTTCCCATCTTTCAATGACTTTGTCACCTGAAAAGTTAGGAACAGACACTGTGTGTGTCATTTTCTAGCCCCACACTCTTTCCCTTCTGAGAGGAGGGTCCCGAGCTCAACCTCAACCAGGACCTTTCTCTTTTAGAAAGGCTTTACCTCCCTCAAGTCCTAGAGCACGTTGAAACAGAATTTACAGTGACTGTTCTGTGCCATTCTCAGTCCATTTCTCAAGTGTTGTGGTGCAAGGCAATACTCATGCAGGGAGTGGAGGACTGGTGCGTGAGACCTTGGCTTTCCCACCTGTAAAATGGCTGGTGCAAGAACATTAAGGGCAGGGAACCCAGGTAGGGCTGGATCACACAATTCAGAGTCTTCCCTTTCTCCTATTCTATTCCTATAACACATCGTGCTTAGAGCATGTCTTGTTCTACATCATCCCTTCTCGATTTGTATAGAAACCTCCCCCTCTGCTGTCCCCACCCCCTACTCCAATCAAAGCTTGGGACCTGTAACTAAGATGTCAGTGACACAAAAATATATAGTTAATTAGCTGATACGACCAAGTCCAATTGCTTATCTGGGAGTGGGAATGAAGGCAGGGTCATTTCTAAGTAGAATGCAAAGACATGAAAGAACAGTATTAGCTGGGAAAATGGATTTCATAGCACGCTTGCCAACATTTCTAAATTTCATTGCAAAGTCTGTGTTTCTTATTAAGGATCAACAGTGCTGGGCTGAATTTAGGCCCAGAAATCCTACGCTCATGTTCCAAGTACTACCCTTACTAGCACTGCGACCCTGGATGCATCCCTCTCTAAATCTCAGTGTTTGGGACTTTGAAGAAATCTCTCTCAGTGTCTGTGAGAATATTTTAAGAGTAAGAACCATGTCTTTTGCTCTCTCTGAGCTCAAAGCAAGCCCAGCACCTGGCTGGAGTCAGGCACTGTAAAGTCCAGCACACAGCAGTGGTCATTGTAAGGGTGGGCTCAACTGTGTTGACCCCACAGACTTTCCCAGAGGTGATGACATTGAGTTTATTGTTTATTTTCCATAAATGCGGCTGCTCTGCATTTTTATTGGCTCTTCAATGGAAAGAAAAAGGGCAGGCACAGAAAGAAAAGAAGAAGCAAAAAGAAAAGAATAAAGACACCAAAAATGGAAAGCTCCCACATGAGAGTTTTATGCAGATGTAATCTGGATTCAGCCTGATCCACCTCTGATGGCGTGACTTTGCCGAATGAGGTGAGACCAGTCCCACAAAATGCTCTGTTTGACAAATAACCTCATCAGGGAGTTCCTACAGTATGCCAATGTTTTCCATTTTGAAAAGATGTCCTAGAAGCTTTTCAAAAAAATCAGCTTTAAAATAAATTCAAGAGGATCCCCGTCAAAATCTTTGAAGGGTGATATTTTATTAAAAACCCAATTTATAAGACTGAAACAGCAAGAAAGTCTACAAGGATTTAAAAAAAAAAACAGGAAGAAAATACCTCCCCATTATTACATATGTGTGTTACTGGAAACATCTTTCTTATTTAAAAAACAAGCTTGTTCCAAAAGAGTTTATAAGAAAGTTAGGTAGAATTCAGAACACATTTTCCATGTGAACATGGTAACAATGGCTGAGTTTGCTGGTTAGAAAAGCACGAAGGCTTGTTGAATCTGTAGTTGAACCTGTGTGATGATTGTACCAAGGACAAGAACCATACAAGTGAGTTGATGTGCTGAGAGCTTTTACCATGCCGGGACCAAGCTAAACACGTCACACGCCTGGTTCCAGGGAGTTCCCCTCATAATCCACAGGAAGGGACTGTGCCCACTGCACGGGCACAGTTTCAAAGTGCTCTGGAAATTCAAGGAACTCTGTCAGCTGATGGAGCTACTCAGGGCAGAGTGAGCACTGGGGTTCCCGACTGCCTGACTTGTTTTTAAACATGCTTTGCCCTTCTCTGAGGTTATTGGCTTCTTTGAGATTTCACCTGCTTTGCCACAGCCCAGAAGAGAAGACCCATCCCTCTTGGAGGCCTTCCTTCCTCTATACTCTGAATCCCTTTTTCTGTTGCCTTCTTAAATTCACTCCACCAAATAGCCCCTCTCTCAGTTCTTAACTCCTTCCCTCTTCACTGGCTATTTCCTCTCAGCTTCTAAACCTCCTCAGGTTGCTCTCAGCTTAAACAAACAACCTTCCCTGGAACATCTGCCCCCTTTAACTGCTGCTCCCTCTCCCTCCTTCTCTTCTCACTTAAGAACCTTAACACTGCCCTTTCCTATTAACCTCCAATCGCTCCTCACACCGTCACCTGGTTTCCACCTGCCCAGATACCTGAGTGTCTCCAGCCCTGGTTGCTGATGGCCACCCTGTTGCCAGCCTCTGTGAGCATCCTGGTCCTCACCTTGCTGTTGGCTGTGTTTGACCCTGAGCGTTCCCTGCTTCCCAAGTGTTCTGGGCCCTGGCTTTTGTTGATGCTCTGGCCTCATTGAGGGGCCTCCTCCTTTGTTTTCATTCAATTGGCTCCAACGGCCACTGCTCTTACCACTCTACAGGAGTGACAGGGACAATCTGATGGACAGTCCTGGATAAATGGCCCACAAGCTTCGCACATTCAGAGCAGCAACCCTCAACCCTTCTCCCCTCTACTCACCTCCTGCCCTGTGCCAGCCCTTTTCCTGTCATTGTTATCACTGTCCTATTGGTATCCTCTTCAGAGCCACCTGCACATCCAACCTGGAAACTGGAATCCCTTCTCTTCCTTCCCCACTGCCCACTTACAGTCACCCCACTGACATACCTTGTCCATTCCTAACCTAATCCTGTCCTCATCTCTTTCCCATATGTTGTCACTGATCATTCTTCCCTCTTCCTGCTGTAGGACCTCTAATCCCTCCTCCACCATGCATCTAGGAAAGAAATATGAATCTGAATGCTTACCTGCCCTTTATAGACTCCTTCAGAGCCCTCAATCACTAGCTCATGAGCCAGAAAGACGCACCTGTGACCTGTCCTCTACCAGTCTCCAGCCCCACCACTCACCACATTGCTCCTTAAACAGGTCTCTCCTTTATCAATGAATGGCTTGAAGGGTCCTGCATACAAGACTCTGATTCACAAGATCATGTCTGCTCACATTCTGTCCTACAGCTGGAGTGCCATCCTCTTTCGTCTGAAGCACTCATTCAACCCCCAGTTCTTTGTTCCACAATCCTTCCAGGAACTATCCCCCAAATTCCCCAAACGGTGGATAGAAGCCCTTCCCTTGAACTCAGACAGCCTCAAATTTCCCCTGCCATAGCTCCAAGCATACTTCTTACAATTCCCTCTCTCCTTACCTGACCTCCTAAACAGGGAGTTAATTGAAAACAGGGATACTGTCTTGTGTATGGGTGTGTCTAGTGTGGGTGCATGCCACCACATGTCAGCTGAGTGAGTTTTGCTGACCTCCATAGGCTTTGTTAACCTTAGACTGGGATTTATCAGAATGAAAACTGACGAATAGTGGAAGCTTCAGTAGGGTCTTGGAAAAATTAGTCTATTTTGGAGTGTCCACACTGTAGGATAGAGTTCACCAGATGACAGGGCCCACTGTGAAACCAGAACATGACAGTGCTGCCATCCTTATTCTACTTTGGTGGAGGAAAGCAGGAAGGAGTGCCTAGGAGGAGCTTCCCTCCCAAGAACGGGAAGTGAGTAGCTCTCTCAAGTGCTCTGCATCTCCCCATGAACTCTTTCATTTGAAGATATGAATAATTTTTTTTCTCAGCTAAGGGAAGCCATTCATTGCTGGTCCAAATCCTGCCTTTAAACAGTACTTCAGCATGTGGTCTCCTGGTTAATAATTAGGAGTGCCTATTTCAAGTCTTGGGGAAAGAAGTTCCTTGCAATCTCTTCTTTGCCACTTTTTACCTACAAATTAATCCGTCAAGAAGATGGTGTTCCCCCCAACTCTTAAGGGATTCACACCATTATGCAGGCTCCTGAAGGCTTGAGTCTGGATTGAGATGACCTAATGAGCTCAGGAACAGAGCTTTGTAAGTAGCAGGCTGTATTTACATATAGAATGATGTTGGCGCAGGCAGCAGTGAGCTCTTAGGTCTCTTACTCATCCCAAATGGCCCTCACATCCTCCCACAATGAGCAAGACTCTCAAGTGGTTTGTTAGGTTGCCTGAACTTGGTTTGCTGATTTTTCATTTTCGCTTTATAGGAGATACCAGTCAATCTAAGTAGGTTAGATCTAACTCCGCCTCCTTGCCCCACATCTGATCACTCATTTATCCATCTTTGTCATGGTCATGTGCCTGCTCTGTGACACAGAACTGGAAGTTGCAGAAGGGGTGAAATCCAAGGGAGAAGTTAGCATCCACACTCCACCTCCACCTTTTCCTGTCAGTGATTACAGATGTCTACCATCATGAGACAGCAGGAAAAATAACCCACATTTACTGAGCAGTGGAGACCAGGAAAGAGAGTAGGTAGCACACCTTCTGCCTCTTGGAAGGCAGTAGAGAGGAATGCAAGTTAGGATCCATTTGCTATTCCTTGTGCAGAAGGAAAGGGCAATATGGCAGAAGTGCATGGTACATGGTGATCACTGCTGACCCTGCCACTTTACATAATTTGGATAAGAGATCTAACCCCTTAAAGATGCAGATTCTTCAACTGTAAAGTGGGAATAATGATATCATATAGGGCTGTTCCTAAAGATTTTATGACTATGTAAAGTTACCAGTGATATTTTATGACCCATTTTAGGTCTTTTGAGGCATACAAAGTTGACTAAACAAGATACTAAGTTATGCAACACAATTCACAATGGCTAAATTATGGGAACCAGCCCAGGTACCCATCAACAGATAAATGAATAAAGAAAATGTATATATATACACACAGATTCTTACTTCACCATAAAGAAGAATGAAATTATGGTATTTGCTTTTAAATGGATGGAACTGGAGAACACTATGCTAAGTGAAATAAGCCATACTCAGAAAGTCAAAGCTCAAATGTTTTATCTCATATGCAGATGCTGGTCCAAAATAAGTGGGAAAAAATTGGGAGGTGGAGGAAATCCCATGAAAATAGAAGGAAGAACAGTGGAATAGAGGAAATTGAATGAGAGGGTGAAGGGACAAGAATAGGTGGAATGAAATTGATGAAATTATGCTGTGTCCATATGTGAATATACCACAGTGAATTCCACCTTCATGTATGTCTATAAATCAATAATTTAAAGTAAAGCTATAAATAAACAGAAGGAAGACCAGTAGAATAGGCGAAGTGGAACAGGGTAAGGAGGAAGGGAGAGAAAGAGTTCTAAAGACTGGAGTGGAACAGATTATATGCCATGCATATATGGTTATGTGTAATTGAATGCTATGTGTAAATATAATGCACTAATAAAAACATAAAAGGATACCAAGTTATGACTTTCCAACAGTTGACTAGATACTTTGACTAACAATAAAGGAAAATCATTGTTAAGCACCAAGAAAGCAATGCACTCAGGGAATTCAAGAAGATAGATGTGAGCAGGAGAAGCAAAGAGAGAGCTGAGGAAAAGATCTAGAAGAAGAACATACAGATATTTGGAAAGGAGGGAGGGAGGGAAGGAGAGAGGAGTAGATACTTGATAGATTAACACAGGCAGACAGATAATCAATTGTGTTAGAAGGACTTCTGTTATTGATTAGGAAGGGGGCTGGTAAATGGTTTGTCAAAAGACCTAAAGGCCTGAATGTTCAGTGGAGGAGAGTGTGTGTAGAAGGTCAGTAAGAAATACAGTTGAACCCAGTGCAGTGGTGCACGCCTATAATCCCAGGGGCTCAGGAGGCCGAGGCAGGAGGGTCGCGAGTTCAAAACCAGCCTCAGCAAAAGGGAGGCACTAAGCAACTCAGTGAGACCATGTCTCTAAATAAAATACAAAATAGGGCTGGGGATGTGGCTCAGTGGTTGAGTGATCCTGAGTTCAATCCCCAATACCCAAAAGGAAAAGAACAAAAGAAAGAAATATAGGTGAAAAAGTAATTTAGCAGAGATGGTGTAGAATCAAGGGATCCTATGTCAGAACAACCAACAGGCCCAATTCCCCATCCATGTGTGCATCTTATTTACAGCATCTCAGCACTAGTGGTCTTGCCTCGGGAGAGCTGAGGGCTTCCCACCTCCCATCCACTACTCTGTGGATGGCATGTGAGAGTAACATAACAGCTCCTGTTTATTGACAGTCTTCTCAGCATCATGCTCGTTCTGTATGTGATTGCAAATCCTCTTGAGTGCCCTTGAGGAAGGTATTATTACTTTTCATTTCATATAAGAACAAACTGAGATGCACAGTTCCTCCAGCTAATTAGGGGACACAGAATCTGCACCAGGTCTACAGGGCTGCTCATCTTACTGAGCTGTCTCTCTGCCTTCATAACACATTTCTGTTCACTGAAGAGACAGCTCCTTAGGTGTCAGTCTTGTCCAGCCTAAGAACACTCCTCTCAAAAGACTTTCTTGCAATGCAGAAAGATCGAGCCCTCCTCCTAATGACTGCAGAAACTTTATCAGTTTTTTTTTCGTTTCTTATCTGTACTTAGAGCCATTCCTTGTAAATCTCGTTTCTGTTCAAATTCTGTTTCATAAAGTCGCTCTTTCTTTTTTTCTTTTAAATTAGGAAGAATTATCCCAAGCTAATCGAAATTTTAAAACTGCTCTTGCTCTCATCCATGCTGACCTGAGAAGGGTTGATTATCTGTCCCATTGCACAATCCAATGTCTCCCCTCCAAAAGATGTATTAGTGTCTTTAGTTATTCAAAGGATTCAACTGACTGAGCGTGCTTGGGTCATTGTAATTTGATTTATCGGACACTTGAAGATTGTCCTTGATGGACTCAGGGCCTGCCTGGGAATGTCTAAAGAAGCATACCAGGAGCAATGCCATCTGACCTTCAGAACTCAAAAAGCAGTGGATGATGTCATTGTGTTAGCCCAGCAGTCTTCAGAGAGCCAAGTGTCTCTGCTGAAAGAAGTTCCAGAGTCATGTGTATTCTTCCTAATTTTTTTCACAGGTCTCTATTGCTGGGCCCCATGGCTTTAACAAAATTCTGTAAGTTTTTATTGCAAACCTACTATGTGTCAGACATTGTGGAAAGCACTGAAGGTATGAAGCTAAGGCATACCATCTGCACTGGAGAAGTTCACTGTAGGCAGCAAACAGGCTCAGGAGGTGACCACAGCAATCGCAACAATCAGAGAGAAGTGCTGAGGGAACCCAGCCAGCGCAGGGATGCTCTCAAAAACATCCCCAATACTATTTTAATCTGTATTTGACTAGCTACAATCACAGGGTTCTCAGTAGCTACCAAAGCAGTCCATGTTTTTGGAAGGCAACAGAAAATACTGGTTAAGAGTTTAGACTCTGGCTGGGCGCAGTGGAACAGATGTCTCTGGATATGACCCCTGAGACCCCTGACCTAGCAAGAATGGTATGCTCTATATACCCAGCCGTTTAGGAGGCTGAGGCAGGAGGATCACAAGTTCAAACCCAACCTCAGCAAAAGCGAGGCACTAAGCAATTCAATGAGATCCTGTCTCTAAATAAAATACAAAATAGAGATAGGGAGGTAGTTCAGTGGTTGAGTGCCCCTGAGTTCAATCCCTGGTAACTCCCCTCCAAAAAAGGAGTTTAGACTCTGGAGTTATCTTGTGTGGACATGTTATTTAAGCTTTCTGGGCCTCAGTTTCCTCAGTAATAAAACGGGGACATTGTCGTATCTATCTCCTTGGGTTGTTATGATGATTAAGGTAATTAATGAGTATAAGTTTTTTTTTTTTTTTTTTAAAGAGCCCAGGACATAAATTGAGGCATCTATTAACATTAGTTAATATTTCTTCAAAGAAGAAATGTTAGGAAAATTCATTATTAAGCCTGAGTCTGATGTCCACATGCTGGGTTCAGTTCCACAGCCTGTGGAGCCAAACACACACCAGGTTCAAGCACTGTGTAAAGTCAGCCACGGTGCAAAGGAAGAGAGTTCCTATGCTATTTTTTTTTCAGAAGAAAATGCAACTGAGCCCTCATCACGAAAGGTCGTGAGTAACTGTATCAACTGTGATAGCGAAAAAGATGGGAGACCCAAAAGTGGGCTTTGCATATGATTTTTTTTGTTTCCTTGGAAGATATTACATTTCCTAGCTAAAGGTATAGACCTCTGTTGAAAGAACACCATTTGCAAAGAGCTCTGTTGTTGGTACATTGGGCGTTGAAAAACCTATTTCTTGGTGTTGGTTTAGAAACGGAACTCTGATATAGGTTCTAAACTTAAATGATGAAGATTATAAAATGATGAGCTCTGCCACCTTCTAGACATGTGACCTTGAGCAAATAAATTAGCTGAGCTTAATTGAACTTGAATTTCTGATCTATAAAATAGGATGGTAATAATGCCTGTTGCAGAGGCTGCTTGTGGGAAATGATGATATTTTTTTAAGTTACTTGGCACAGAACTAGAATATGATAAATACCAAGTGAATGTTGGGCAACTATTAATACATATTGTCTAGGCTCGTAGCCGGTTTGGGGGTGTGTAGAGAGATAGAGACAGATAGTTATAAATAATTATGAATATGTCTTATACATGTAGTATCCAATGGATGGACATAGACAATGTGAGAAAAAGAAGAAATTATGCTTGAGGAGATCATGTTGCCTCTCATGATTGTGGAGAGAGAGATATAAAGCTTTTTCCTCCTTCATGCAATTGTGTCTTGTATGCCAGCCACTCCCTGGAAAGATAGGGAAAGATTTGCTTATTGGGGAGACAAAGTCCAGAAAGAATCAATAGCAGAGAAGACAGTGAACTACACTCTTAAAAAAGGGTAAGAATGCTACCAGGGTGCATGGGCTAGGGACAGGGAAGAAAGGAAAACAGAAAACTGAAGGTTGGAACAGCAGGAGTCTTTGATACCAGGATGAAGAGTTTAGACTTCAGTCTCTAGGCCAGTGGTTCTCAGCCAGGGTGATTTTGCCCAGTAGGAGATATTTGGAAATGTCTGGAGACATTTTTAGTTGTTGGAACTGGAGGGATTCTTCCAAACTGCTGGGTAGAAGCCAGGGATGCTGCTCAGCATCCAGCAAGTACACTGGACAGCTAACTTCATATCAGAGGAAAGTACAGAATGTTAAGGTGCTGAGGCTGAGAAACCCTCTTTACGTAGTAGGGAGATGGAGCAGAGTTTTGAGCTGAAAATGAGAAGATCAAGGATTCCTATAATTTCTAGAAAGCACATGTAGCTGTGGGAGATGCTGGAGTCAGGAAGACCAACTGAGAGGGATCTGAAATGGTTTGAGAAGAGGCACTGATGGGACATGGAAAGGGAAGAACTGATGTGGGAGATCCTGTGGGAGTGTATTCACCTAACAGTGTCATCGCAGGATCAGCTGAGACTGTATCAGGAAAACACTGAGCACATAATAGAAGCTCAGTAAACAAGATAATATTACTAGAGTTGTATTTCCTTCCAGATGTTTTAAACTAAACTACCTCAATTGGGGGTAATTTTAGAATCACAGGCACGTTGTCCAGATAGTACAGAGAATTCCCATACAACATTCACATGGCTTCCACAAAAGTCGATATTTTCCATACCATGGTACAAAATGAAACTCTATTTAACTTTCACCAGTTTTCCACTCATGTCCTCTTTCTGTTCCAGAATACAAACCAAAATACATGTTGCATTTAGTGTCCATATGTTTTCTAATTTGTATATTTGTTTGTTAAAAAATAATTGCATTTCCAATAGTTGAAGTCAGCTCCTTCTCTCTGGGGTTCTTCTGAACAGATCCGAATGCCGTGAGACTGTTGTGCTTTGGTAACATCAGCTGTCAAGTTTGCTCCAAGTTCTGAGTTACTCCTATCTTGGCAGGAAATCAGCTGTGCAACTGACATTTTACTGCATACATGAAATTGCTAAGTGAAGCTGTAGCTTTAAAAGGTTTCCCTTTAAAAGCATTAAATATCTCAAATTTAGATTCAAATTCAAAGAATCTTCAAATTTCAGGTACTCTTCTAAAAAAAAAAAAAGGGAACTTTATAAAAATGTAACCCACAATATAGAAGCAGTCTGTGGAGCCTCAGTACCCAAAATACATGCTGGATGTTTCTGAGCTGGTTCTCCAGTTGGACAGCTCTTGTCTATGCCTTCCTGCTGTGGCCAGTGCTCTTCTCATGAGCAGAGAAGCCAGGTGTGGGTGACTGGCCACCTGGGGTCTTAGCCAGGACTGCTTTCCCTGCCCCCTGCCCTCTCTTCTCATTTCCCCTCGTCTCAGTTCTGATTCTTCTATTTTCTAGCTCAACATTCCAAGTCCTGATACCTATTTCCTTCCCCCCCCCTTTTTTTGTTTTATCTTTGTTTTTATTAAAAATATGTACTAGTAATATAATTTTATTACAGAAAATTAGAACCTTCAGGTAAGCATAAAAGAGAACATTTCAATTACCAATAATCCTATCACAGTTAACATCCTCACATTCTGTTTCCTACAGATACTCATATATGCACTCACATTTATTCTCTCCAAATAGGTCCATACCGTGGTAGGAACATAATAATATGTAGCATTTGTGCATGTATTGAGTCCATTAAAACTCAAAATGTCCTGTAAAGGAACATTCTAATTATCCTCATTGTGCAGAGAAGGCAATGAAGCCTAAAAAAGTAAGCGCCCTGCAGAAGGCCACACAGCTAACAGGTGCTGGCTCAGGGTTCCCACAGTCAGGCTCCAGAACTGTGTGACTTTAACCCTGACACTAATACCACACTCACCCTTTTCTCCCAAAATTATCTGATTTTTTTTTCTATTTAAGATGCATGATGAATAGCCTTCTGGATGGAGACATGCTTTTCCTTTTAGATATTTTGTGTGTGTCCAGCCTTTTTTTGGGGGGGGGCAGGGGGTGAGGGATATTGAGGATTGAACTCAGGGGCATGTAACCACTGAGCCACCTCTCCCTCTCTATTTTGTATTTTTTTTTTAGAGACATGGTCTCACTGAGTTGCTTAGCAGCCTCACTTTTACTGAAGCTGGCTTTGAACTCACAATCGTCCTGCCTCAGCCTCCTGAACTGCTAGGATTACAGGAATGTGCCATGGTGCCTAGCCTGTGTGTGTCCAGTCTTATGTACAGTGCTTCAATAAAAAAATCTTTTTTTTTTTTGTGGTGTTGGGGATTGAACCCAGGACCTTGTGCATGCCAGACAAGCACTCTATCAACTAAGCTATATCCCCAGCCCTCAATAAACATTTCTTAAATGTAAGCCTAAGGACTCATCTTGAATTAGCCACTTTATATTTTCTTTTCCCCATGATTCCTTGGGTCATCTTGTGCTTATGCTTCTTAGACTTACCACCTCCCTTGTTCTCTCCATCCCACATATAGATTCTACACACACACACACACACACACACACACCCTCTTGCTCAGCTCTCAGCCTCATCCATCTCTCATGTTGAAGAGCATGGGCTCTCCTGGCTACATATATTTCTGCCTGTTGTGCTCCCCCTAGTCATTCCATTAGTAATGAATGAAGACTTTATTAGGAAAGATTTAATTCCAGAGTCTTCATCTAGGCTTACACAAATACTCATTTCAACAAACATTTATTGGGCATCCATTAATTTCAGAGTATTTGAGGGAACACAGGTAAGATAGCTCCTGTCTTCCAGAAGTGTTCATTCCTAGTGAATGGCTGACAGGTACAACTGACCGGAAGGTAAATTTTAGCAAAATGAAGGTATTAGTCACATTGAGATGGGAATCCCAGGGAAGAAGCTATGAACTTTGATTGGAGGACTTGAAGAAGGTTTCAGAGGAGATGACCTGGTATCTATCATTCACTTGTCCTGTCTTCTGTGGGTGTCTTATGTGATGGGCTACATGACACAGGGTCAGGGTCTTGAGCCCAGCATTTGAAGGGGAAAATCAGATGTCATGGAAGGTTCCCAGGACAAGAGACTTCCAGTCCTGAGTCTCAAAAAGCCCCAGCCAAACTAGGACAAATTGATCACCCTAAGTAGCAGTTGTGACAAAGCTGAATACCTAATAGATCTCATGGGAATGGAAGGGTATGTTGGCAGGTAGTGGGTACTGTGGAGAAGAAAGGGGCTGCAGTGCTGTGCTGCAAGGGCAATCTGTGTTAGGTTGTTAGGTTGGGCAGTCATGGAGGCCTTTTGATGAGCTGTCACTTAAACAGATACATGAATATAAATCTAGGGAGAAACAGAGGCATGAAGACATCTGGAAGGAAACATCCCAGATCCGCACAGCAGAGGGGAGGGGACAAAGAACCAGAGATGGATCCAGAGATCTGGTCAGGAGTCTGATAACATAGGACCCCTTGAGTTACGAAAAGAAACTTGGATTTTATTCTACGATAGAATTATTGGAAGGTCTGAGGTGCAGCGTGGCATCCTCTGATGTGTGCTTCATAAGGGCCACTCTGGCTGCTTTGTGGAAATAGAGTCTAGAGTGGAAGAGAGAAGACTAATTAGTAAGCTACTGCAATAATCTAGAAGGACAAAGTATATATCAGAAAGTGCAGAGACCTCAGGCAAGTGCAGGCTTAACCCAACCCAGCCATCACTGGGGGAAAGCGCCTTTGCACATTATTTAACTTCTGTTAGCCTTTAATCTTATCTTTAAAGTGGGGATTAACAAATTGTGAAGTTAAATGAAATCATGTGTATGAAAGAGAAGAGCCTGGTGCCTACAGTTCTATTATGAGAATAGTAGGATGCCATAGGAATTAAATTGTTAAATCACTAATATAATTCTTAAGACCAATGTTTGGCCACAAAAACCTGAGTGATTACTCAGACAGAAATGCATGTAATACTCTAGTCCTATAAGTGTGTGTTCTAAAAGTCTATGTTTTTCTTATTGCAATCAAAAACATTAATGGTTTTCTAAATATGCCTAGCAGTTCTGTGCTATAATATCTTTGCATCTATGGTTTCCTCTTTTCAGGACTGTCATTCCTTTTACCTGAAAGCTCTTCCCCCTGGCCCTGATTCAAATTCACCTTCCCTAGGTCTTTCTCTCCAACAGAATTAATTGCTGCTTTCTTGCTATTTTCCTAAGGCTTAGTTGTTTAGTTTTAACTCTATTTTTATTTTGCCAGTTTTTATTATTTTTATATCCTCCATTATAAAAGGTGCATCCTTTTCCTAATAAAAATAATAAAAATAGATGGCAGAGACAGGGTTGAATTTATCTTGGCTATTATGAGGGTCTGCCACTTACTGTGTAGCTTAGTCCCAGGCACATGGCAGGACCCTAAAGAAGTACTGATGGATTGGCCTGGAAAAGATTGTGTCTAGAACTTTGGTCTCTGATCTACCACTAAGGGAAACAGCAGAAACATCCTGCTGTAGGGGAAAGAGTGGGTTTGAAGTCAGACAGACTTGAGAACAAAACTCGTGTCTGACATTTGCTAAGCCATGTGCTCTAACCTAATCACTTCATCTGTCTGAACCTGTTTCCTCATCTTTCAGCAATATATTAGTTATCTCTCGCTATGTAGCAAAATTACCAAGAAATTTAACACCATTCAACTGCTATCATTTATTGTTTCAGACAGTTCCCGAAGGTCAGAAATTAGGTAGCAACACAGCTAGGATGGTTCTGGTTTAGGGATTCTCAGATCACACGTCTGCTGGGGCAGTGTTGATGTGAAATCCCAAGCTGGCCGAAAGACTGCTTTCCAAGCTCACTCCCAGGGGTACTAGTCAAGGTTTAGCTTCTCTTGACATGACCTCTCTCCAGTGCAGCTCAGGACCTGGCAGCTGTCTTCCCCCACAGAGCAAGCAATCTGGGAGAGACAGAGCAATAGGAATGTTTACACCCTAGTCTCAGAAGTAACATACCAGTTCTTCTGCCATCTCCTGTTATCACAGAGAACAACCAGCTACTTTGTGAGAGAGGATTGCAGGAGAGGGTGAGTACTAAGAGGCAGGCATCACTAGGGCCTCTTTTTGAGTTTGGCTAACATGAATGAGGAGATGGACCCCGTAGCTATTTTGAATGGAAATCTAAGCATCCTTAGCTTTTCCTGCTTAGGGAACTCTGATGACTCCTGTTAGAGTTTGATCTGAAATGTCTCCCAAAGGCTCTGTGTTGAAGGCTTGGTCCCAATGTAGCAAGGTTCAGATGGGGGGGGGGCTTTGGGGAAATGACCAAATCTGAGGGCTCTGTTCTTGTTAATGCACTGGCCCACTGATGGGTTCAACATGGAACGAACCATTGGGAGGTGATGTTGGGGCCTTGTTGGAGGAAGTAGGTCACTGGCTGTGAACCCTGATGGTAGTCCCTTTTCCGTTCTCCTCTCTCTTCGTCTCTCCTTCCTGGCTACCATGAAGACAGCAGCTTTGCTCTGCCGCACCCTTCCACCATGATGTGCTGCCTCATCATAGGGCCTGACAATGGAATTGACCATGGACTGAAACCTCTGAGACGCAGCCAAAGGACTCCTTTCCTGCTTTAAGATTTTTCTTCTAGGTATTTTGTCTCAGTGACAGAAAGTTGACTGATACTGTTCCCACCCGCTTCCTCTCAGGTAAACTTAGGTCCCTTCGTCCCTTCATTGTTCTTTAACCTCCGACTGCTTGATCTCCTGGCCTTCGCCATGTTGTTCCCTCTGCTTGTAAGTGCCCTTATGGTCACTGTCTTGTTCCACTTAGAAAACTCCTTGAGCTTTCAACCTTTCTTACTGACTGCCCCTATCCTTTCCTTACATCTCCAGAGTCCTGGGGCATGGCCCGTGGCAGACCTAGTAACAGATTCCTCTGCATAGTCTTAGAATAAACCACCCCTATCCACATTTTGGGTTCAACTTGGATTTAAACCCTAGCTCTGATGTTTACTGAGTGGCTTCAGGAGGACAGAAAACAATATATATTAAACTCCCAGAGAGCCAGCTTCTGCTGCAGGAACTTTCTCAGACATTATCTTATTTAATCACATCATTTTTTTCCATGGGATAAGTGATTGCACCTCCTTGAATCTCAATTACCTCAGTAAAATGGGAATATGTCCCAAATATACCCCAGATCCTTCCACTTGTCTGTGCTTGACACTCAAGATCTTTTGCTGCGAGTTGGGCATAGTGCCATATGACTATAATCCCAGCAGGTAGGGAGGCTGAGTCAGGAGTATCATGAGT
The DNA here is from genome assembly GCF_045843805.1 of Urocitellus parryii. Classification (NCBI taxonomy): domain Eukaryota; kingdom Metazoa; phylum Chordata; class Mammalia; order Rodentia; family Sciuridae; genus Urocitellus; species Urocitellus parryii. Next base: position 40,191,884 of record NC_135541.1, on the reverse strand, counting down.
TCAAAGCCAGCCTCAGCAACTTAGTGAGACCCTATCTCTAAATAAAATATAAAAAAGGGCTAGGGATGTGGCTCTGTGGCACGTGCACACACACACACACACACACACACACACACACACACACAAAATCCATTGCCCTCAGATCTTCTGCTCTATCTCCATGTGTTCACTTACCCAGTCCCCTGGGTTTAATCCAGTTGCTCCTTAGGATCTGGGCAACATTAGCAAAGTTACTGAACTTATCTAAGGCCAGAAAAATATCAGGATTGAACAACACTGATGCAATTGGGAACAAGTAAATGAGATAGTGGTTATCAGGAGTACCTGATAGTATCTAGCAGATAGTAGAGGCCAATCAATGCTGATTCCCTTGCTTCACTTCCTGAAGGACCAAAGCAAAGACTCAGTGTGAGCCCACACCATCCGCTCAAAACCCATTCTATTATATTTTCTTTTCCCATGAATATGTCCATTTTCAAATATCAAAAATGCAACCACATACTTCCTAAATAGAAATACTGCTGAGGGGAGACAGTGTGGATCAGGTCCTGCAATCCTGAAGGCAGCTCTCACAAAAGCCACCTTCTCTACGTTGGCACTATGAAAAAAGTTTGTGGAAATCTCTCTGAGCCTCGATTTCTCTATCCACAAAAAGGGAAAAATAAAACCCACCTTTAGCAGATTAGATGAAGTACTACCAAGATTTCAAAAAAGAGTCCTTAAACGGAGGCTCAACACATTGTAGATTTCAACAAATGTGTTAAGCCCTCTCTGTTGCATGTACCTTCCACTTACTTTAGTCGATGCTTTGGGCTTTCTAGTTTGCACAGCTACCACCATGACTCCCAAAATGGGCTATCCATTTATTAAGGGACACCCTCACTAACAGGGCTCCATGCTGGAAAACTAATTAGTCCTGGGCCTCACCTGCTTTGGCCCATGTCAGCCTTGATCTTCCCCATCACTACAAGATCTGTCACTGTACCCAAGTTTGTCGTGAAGAGAGAATTCTTCTCATTACTCACCTCATGTAACTTCATTATTTATATACAAGTCAGAGATGACCTTTGGCCCTTTTTAATTACATTTATTTTTATTGTCTTCTGTAATCCTATCATAACTTTCAATTACCTACTCATTCATTCAGAAGTAGATTTCTCCCCTTTTTGGAAGGAGGGGAAAAAAAAGTAATTTTGCAAAGTAGCTCAAAGGTTTCTGTTCCAATCAGAATCATTCAGCTCAGCATTCTGTCCTCTGGTTTCTCAGAGAATTTATAGAAGAAAGGTAATTTCTCAGTTAACAAAAGATACCCACTTTTCTCCCTTTCTTGTCAGTTACATACACAGTGACTCAAAATAATTTGAAATCGTATATTATTATTTTTGCCCGAGTTTTGAATGGTAGCAGGAAATAGTCTTTATAAAATAAGTGCTTGCGTCAGCTCGTTTATTCTTTCAGTCTGACAAATGAATCCCCTACTTCAAATCTAGAAGAACACCCCCACTCCATTTTAGGGTTTTTTTAAAGCTTTTCAGTGATTTTTATTCATTTGTTTGTTTTCCCAATTCATCTAAGGCAACAATGTGTGGTGAAACGTTCATTCTAGGGATTTTGGAGAGAATCAGCATTCTGGTCCTTAGTTAGACACCCTTGGTCTATACAGGCTGAGCTGATGCTCTGTCTTCCCATGACAGCTCCCTGAGAAAGCGGGTAGAATCCTTGACTCTCTGAGAACAGCTGAGCTGAGGTCTGACCCACCAATATGGGAGGAGGAAGGCCTGGCAGGTTCTCAAAAGCTGGAAGGCATCCCCATTAAAAACCTAAGGCTGCAAACTTGAAGCAAGTTCTTGGCAAAAGGTCATTTGCACCCTGTTTTCTGTGTATCCTGAGCCCACAGCTCATTGCATGCCCATGGCAGATGCTCCTTAGCCTTAGTGACCATCAGGAGGGTGTGGCCCCCAAAGAATCCCATAGTCATAATGAATGGATCTGCTCTACTCCTGAGTGTGTAAATAAGTGAGTTCAGAGAGGAGGGGTTGGACTTTTAGTATGGTTTGCTGTCCTCTCTACAATTTATTTGAAATTTAACTGTCTTCATGATGATACTAAGAGGGGAGAACTTTGAGAGGTGGTGGGGGATCTGCCTTGATGAATGGATGGATGCGATTCTCATAGGCGTGGATTAATGATAGCAGGAGTGGGTTTCTGATTAAAGGATGGATTTGGCCTCCACCTTCTCTCTGTCTCATGCACTCACTTGCCCTTCTTTCTGCCATGGGATGAGCAGCATGAAGGCTGTCCCCACATGCACCCTTCCACCTTGGATCTCCCAGCCTCCACTATGAGCCAAACGCACTTCTATTGTGTATGACATATCTAAACTGTGGAATTTTTCATAGTAGCAGCAAACAAAATAAAAATCCTCCCAAAGAGCTCAGTGGCAGCAATAGGCCTGGAACATAGATCTTCTGATGCCTGGCTCAGAGTTCTGGGCACTGAATTTGCCGCTCTCTGTCCTTGTGTACTGACTCATAAGACTTGGGCTCAAGGTAGATGGTGTAGCTGAAGATAAATGTAACTCGAAACTTCCTCCTCAGTTCTCCTTTTCTATGGCTTGTATTCCCTCACCCTTTAAGATACAGGGGTGATGTGGAGAGCAAAGTCATGGGGGACTCAGAGGCGGCTCTTCTCACTGCTAGAAAAAAAACACTCCAGGAAGACAGGAAGCTGGGAATGCCAGCTGTTCAGAAAAGTTACCTGGGGTCAAAGAACAAACAGAATAAAAGCAAGATGTAGAAATGGGAGTCAAGTCAGAAAAGGAAACCTACTGCCAAAATGCCAAATTACAATCGGCAGAGTGAGATCCCTTCATTCTGCCACACTCCTGAGGCCACTTCTATAGCCAGAAAAGATTTGGTGCCACAGAGGATGCCTTCAGGGAACTCACAATCTAAGGTGGAAGGGATGTGATAGGTGCTGGAGTACAGCAATGGATTTTATTTCTGGCTGCCCTTGAGATTGACAAGAGAGCTTTTTAATTAAAAAAAAAAATTCTGAGTTCTACTTATATCAATGGAATCCAAATCCTGAAAGATGGAAAGTTAATTTATTTTTTAGAACTGTGCAGGTGAACCTGTGTTACGGTGAGGGTCGGGCATCACCGCAATAGAGAGAGCCCAAGGTAATATGGAGCCCATTTGTTTCAATATGGAGTAACCGTAGCTCTCAAAGAATCTGGAGAGCATCATAGATGATGTTCTTTGGTGATCAAAGAACAAGCTCAGTAGTTTGGAAATAGATTCTGGGACCCAACAAGGACTTACTAATCCAGAATTGCCAGAGAAGAGACACCTGGAAACTTTTTTTTTGGAAAAGTTCCAAGGTGGTGGAGATGATCAGGCAGTTAAAGTACCCCTCCACCAGAGCAGCTGTATGCAAAGTAAATATCATGAGAGCTGCATGTGTAATCATTCTGTCATCTCTAGTAGCCACATTTTTGAAAAGTAAAAGAAGTAAGTAAAATTAATTTTAATAAAATCCTTTATTTAACAGAAACAGCCACATGTTACCCTTTCAACATGGAATCAGTTTTTTCAAAAATTATTTCTGAGATTTTTTTTTCTTCTGTGATCACATATTCATACTAGGTCTTGGAAATTTTTACTATGGATTTGACACTTGTCTCTCCAGAGCACACTGCCCACTGGCCAAAGGTGACGGTGTGTGGTTCATTTCTGCACCCCCAACACTAGTGCCAGCCCAGATCTAGCCAAAGTACTACTTTGAACTTGGGTCTCTGTATTCCCAATGATGGGAACCCTATGAATAGAGTCAATTGGATGGGCCCCACAGGGGTTGGGGAGTAGAAAAGAAGAGGCAAAGAACAGAAAATGAGGGTGAGGAAAGAAGAAGGGCCCAATCTCCCAGCAGAAGTGAAGGAGCTTGAGTCTCCATAAACCAATCAGCCTAATATCAGGTCCTGGAGGCGCTAGAGTTTTGCTCTCCCAGGTTCCCAAGGGCTCTTCCTATGCCCTCCAGTTATCTGAATGATTTTTATTATTCAAGGACCTACCACCATGTTTCAAGAGTAAGTAGGAAGGACTTCAGATTCACTCAGATTCTTTTTTCTCTGGGAGAGAAAAACTCTAGGGCCTCCAGGACCTGATATTAGACTGATTGGTTTATGGAGACACTGCCTCAGGGCAGGTTGACTAAGGGGGCCTTTTTTGTTGTGAACCAGAGCAGTAATTAGGGAAGACTTTGCTGACATTGAGAATCTGGTGAGCATATGTTTTTTCAGTTTAATTTCAACTTCAGATTTTGTCAGGGTCCTTAGAAGCCTCACTGTGGGTGCATTAGATACATTTTAAGACAATAATAAAACTGATTCAAATGATCCCATCTGTTAAAATCCTTTTACAGAAATCTGTCCTGCTTTCTTGGCACCAACTGACTGGGAAAAAAAAAATGTTATGGATTGGTTGAAGGATTTGTCACTGGCTTGCCATCAAGTTCAGAAACCAACTGTTCCCATCCAGGGTCTTGGTGATATATTTTATGACAGAGTGGGACATGTTGCAGGGCTGGAGTGGAGCAAGAGAGATGGGAATAAGACCACAGTCTAGGGTGGAGCTGGCGTTTGGTGATCAAAGAACAAGCTCAGCAGTTTGGAAAGGGAAGTCCAGTCCAGACAGCAGAGCATAGAATGAATGAAGCAACTACTAAACCACAGGTCTCCAAGCCATGCTCCCTAGGATTACAAATTTCTCACAAGTATCTAAGGGATACAAAGGGAAGCTTGTGTCTTCTCCTTCTTAAACAGAGCAGAACCATTTTTTTTAATCAGTTTTATCTTTTGGATTTCATCACTAGGTTGCATTTCCAATTAATGAAAGGATTCTACTGAATCCCAAAAACTTGAAACAGTTGATATAGACACCAATTAGCATTGTAGTTGAGCATTATCATCAAGAACATCCAACAGTGTATAATAATAGAATACTATTAAGGTGATAAATTCCACAAATAGCAACTTGAGGCAACTAGATAGGTGCACCAGGGTTCTAGAACATTCTTTCATTCATTCATCATCCATTCATTCCTCAAGTATTTATTGTTCATCTCTTATGACCTAGATAAAATGCCATGCACTGGGAACATAATTGTGAATAAGTAGATTGTTCCCTGTCCTGGTGTTATTTATGTCATTGTAGGAAAGACTGACGCTAAATAGGGACACAAATAAACATGGTACTTTGAGGTTAGGAAAGCAATGCAATGATAGAATTGGTGAGGGAAAGGAAGGCCAGGGAACGTTTTGCTTTGCAGGAGTCGTTAAGCTAAACCCTAAAGGATATGAAGATGTTGCCTCTGAATACAAGTCAGGGACCAGCACTCCAGGCAGATAATACATACAGATAATACATACAATTAATACATACAGCTGTGAAGCATTGTGGATTGTACAATTAGAAAGGAGAGAGTTCATAAAAGGTGAGTTTGCAGCCCAAGGATAAGCCAGGTCAGGCAAGGCCTTGCAGAGGCCTAGAGGACATGTTGTGTTTTCCAAAAACAATGCAGAGGCCTGAGAAGTTTCAGAAGGGAGTCATGTTATCTCATTTACATTTTTTCAAAAGCTATGTCCATCTGAATATGTCATTAACAAGTGAACAAGGGCAAGCAGAGTGTTTTCCTAGACTAGAAGGCAAGTTACCAAACTAGACACTTGAATGAGGAACACACCAGGATTTCTATTCTCAGAACCAGGACCCAAAGTGAAACATAAGGGAGAATTCCACTGCGTGAATCTACACAGAACATGGTCTCTCCCAAAAGAGCCAGAAGAGCTTAAGGCCCATGTTCAATATGGCCAGTGCCTCATAGACCCCCACCATAGGGCAGGATTGGTCCCACAGTCTGGAGTATAGCTGAGCTGACAGTCAACTTGTTTGAGACCCCAGAGAGAAGGGCCTGCAAGGAAAGGAAGGGGCCAGCCCAGTGCATGGAAGGGAAAACCGAACCTGTTCTTTCATCCACCTTGAGAGTGACTCCATTCTGGCAGCCAACGCAGACTCACATCAAATTCACTTTCCCCACAAACTGCATCCACATTTTCGCAATTTGGTGTGTATTGATTTTCTCTGAGGGACCTCTTGTTGAGTTATTTAACTGCCACCATTGCAAAGGGCAGCAAGTAATTTTCAATGTGAACCCACTTCTCCTGAGAAACTCTAATCCAAACCAGTTCTATAATTTCATTTCAAAGCACTCCTGGATGATTGTATTATCCAAATCTGGGCATTATTGCAGAATGAATGGTTCAATCATGAGGACAGAGAGAGCATTACATCTTCTTCTACCTTTCAAAATAATTTATCAAGCAGGCATAAAGTAACAGGAGTATCAAGGAGAAAAGGGAATAAAGACTGAGGCGTCCTTCATGATTTCTACTTTGAAGCAAAGGTGGACTGCTGGTGTCTTCAAGATTTATAATAGAACTGGCTCCCTTGATTTTATGTTGATATTCCTCAAATCTTGATAGCTCCTAAGGGGTAGTAAGAAACACGAAGTTGACAGCTAAAGCCACGTTTCCTCTAGTGCTCTTGTTGTAGACAATGATGTTTCTTCTCTCCCCACTCTTTCTATACAATCTCCTCCACCAGAAGATATATAGAGATTTCTATTCCTCCCCTGTTTTAACTGGAAATGAGGAGTTTGAGGTTAGTAATTGTGCATGCACTCCTTTAACTTTAGCTACCAGGAAGCTGAAATATATATGCTGCATAAGGGTCATGTGATTGTGGTTGAATGTGAATATGTGTACATGTTTATGTGTATTTGTATGTATTCACAGATACATAGAGTTTTTGTGAATTTTCTTTTTTTAAAAAAAAAATTTTGGTGAATTTTCTACTTTATTTATTATTTTTTGAGACAAGGTCTTCCTAAGTTGCCCAGACTGGCTTCAAACTCATGGTCCTCCTGCCTCAGCCTCCTGAATAGCTAGGATTATAGGCATGTGTCACCTTACCCAGATCTGTTTTCTATTTATATGTTACATATTCCTGGTATCATTTATCTATTTCCATATTATTTTATCATTATTTGCATTATTTTAAAACAAAAATTATTTTGAAAAGCATTAAGGGGTAAATAAATAATAGTTAAATTTTCATAATTTCATTTAGAAACTATCATGCCAAGTTTCAGAGAAATATAGGTTCTATATAAGAACCCAGGGACTTGAGGGAGAAACATAGGGAATGCTGAGGTTCCAATACAAGGAGGGAAATCTGAACTTTGAAAGGCGATTTGGGGCACTAGGATTACAACACAGATTGGTCAGAGGATGTGGGGACCACCTTAACAAGATATAACCATGTTGGGGGGGGGAGTTGGTACAGTCATACATGTTGTCATATTATGGGACTTTGGAAGATTATCCTCTGGAGTGGAAGTATTTTGATATGACAAAAGAGAATTTGGCCTCTAGAGCCAGAGAACCTGGGTTAGAACCTCAGCTCTGTCCTTTATAAGTGGTTTATATATTTTTGGTAAATTACAAGACTTCTTATGATCTCAGTTTCCTTCCTGGCAAATGGAAATGATGGCAGAAATTGCCTAGTCGTGTTATTATGAGGCTCAAATGAGTTAATACATACAAGGTTATAATAGTGATGATCGGTGCATGCTAGACATTTAAGACATTCTAACTGCTATTGTTATTATTCTCTTAATAGGCACTTTGCCCATGTTGTCCTTTTTTTTCTCACAATGCTATGAAACAAACATTGTTACTTCCCCCTTTAAATGAGGCTCAGTGAAGTTAAGCAAATTTCAGGAGATCCAGAGTTGAGAAGCTTGCAATTCACCTATTTCCAAAGCTCATACTGCTTCTCACTCTGATACCTTTACCTCATTTAACAAGATGGAGTAAATAGAAAATTTCTTACCAATGCATTTCACAAATTAGGTAGTGATCCATTCATTCAGATATCTGTGAATGCTTTACTTTCCATCAGTCCCATAAGAAAGATAAGGCTCTTTGCAGGCTCTGCCCTCGAGAAACTTCTAAAGTAATGGGAAAGATAAATACAAACAAAATAGAGTTCAGCATGAAAAATTCCAGATAAAGACATACACAATGACATAAGAAAATAGAAGGGGCATCTAATCCAACCGACCAGAGTCAGAATCTAGAAGATGACTGTTGGTTCAAAACACTTTCCACTCTTGTTTTAGTCAGCTGGGTTTTGTTGTTATTGTTGTTGTTGTTTGTTTGTTTGATTTTGCTGCTGTGACTAAAAGACCTGACAAGAACTTTAGAGATGAAAAGTTTATTTGGTAGCTCACAGTTTCAGAGGTCTCAGTCCCTTGACAACCAGCTCCATTCCTTAGGGCTCAAGGTGAGTCAGCAGAACATCATGGCAGAACAGTGTGGTGGAAGGAAGTGGCTCACATGATCATCAGTAAGCAGAGAGACAGACACCACTCACCAGATATAAAATATATACCCCAAAGGCCTGTCCCCAGTCACCCACCTTTTTCAGCCACACCCTACCTGCCTTCAGTTACTGCCCAGTTAATCCTGCCAGGAGATTAATTTGCTGAGTGGGTTAAGTCTCTCATAATCCTATCATTTCTCCTCTAAACCTTCTTTCATTGTTTCACACATGAACTTTTGGGGGATACTTCACATGAACACCACCACAGCTATCCTGTGGGATCTTCATTTAAATTGCATTTTATAACAAGACAGAAGAACAAAAGCTATTTCCCTTTAAAAATTTGTACCTCTATACCAAGGTCACTCCCTCTCCCCTAATCCCATTGCCAAATTCAGAAAAGCAAACCTCCAAACCTCACTACTTAAGGGACATGTTAAAATCATGGCTTACAAGGGCCCAACTGTTAAATTATTAGGAATTTCCAAGCCTGTTGTTAAACAGTCATTACTAAAAACTAAATTATATGAAACTACGCTTACATAAATTATATTGAAAACAAAGGAAATGAATACTCCAAATGTGTCACGTCCGAGCTACTACACTCCTCTCTTCACACTTGAGATGATTTACGTCTATGGCCTGGGCCTAGTGGAAATGCTACATAATGGTTTGCCACTGCACATCTCTTTCCAGCTCCACATTTAGCAACATCATGTTGTTGGAGGCGTACAGTCAGCTGGGCTGGAATTATTTACAGCACAGAAATAAGCAAAGGCTACAAATCAGGGTTTTATTCTCTCACCGAGCTGGTTGTTCAACTTCAGTCCCCTACTGGCTGTCATCCTTCCTGTCCTTCCCTGCACACATGCTGCCTGCCCCTCCACCTCATTTAACACTTCATTTCTTGCTCTCTTGTTTTGTTTATACCATGCCCATCCACTCCCTGATTGGTCTGTATTTTATGATCTTAATCCTGTTTCTCTGATGATGTCCCTTACTCCTTTCCTCCTTCTTCACCTAGAACTTCTTTGGGCCTTGAACATTTTCTGCATAGCCCTTGTTTTAATCAGCTGTTGCATGGCTGTCTTCTGACAAGAACAATGTAGAGGAGAAAAAGTTTATTTGGAATTCATGGTTTCAGAGTTCTTTGTCCCCAGATGGCCAACTCCATGGCTCTGGTCCAAGATGAGGAAGAGAATCAAGGTGGAAGGGGGTGGCCAAGGAAAGCAGCTCAGGACGAGATAATCAGGAAGCAGAGGTGGGGCGGGGGCTGTGCTTCACTCACCAGGAACAAAGTGTATACTCTAAAGGCAGGCCTCCAGTTACCTATCTTCTCCAGCCACACCCCATCTGGGTACAGTTACCACCCAGTTAATCCATTTAAGTGGATTGATTCACTGATTGGGTTAAGGGTCTCCTAACACGGTCATTTCACCTGTAAACTTTCTTGCATCATCTCACACATGAGCTTTTGGGGGAGACCTCACATCCAAACAATAGCAGTTCTAGTACTTATTTGCCAATCTCTCACTAACCTTAAGACCAAATTTCCTATCACCTAATTTACTAGGTTTGGAGGGATCAATTTGGTGATGTTGACAATAACTGCTTTGCTGCTTTCATAGTGTGGGCATGTAGTGATGAAGACATATACCAATGAAAGGTCCTCTGGTCACCCAGAGACGATAGGGACCTAGGCTTGAACCTGGATCCTGGGTCTCTCTGTCCTTGCTTTTTCCTGTTCCCAGTGAATTCTCTACAGTACTCTTTAGTGTTTTTTAATGCCTTCGCTGTATCATTTAATTGGATTGCAGCACACTAAACACTTGAAAAGAATTCAAGCACAAGCTGCCAGGCTCTCTCTTAATGAACATTCTGTGTGTCGTTGTTTGCCAAGACAGTCATTCATTGGATAGAAATCAAGAGGTTGAATGAAGAAATAAAAATATATATTTTTTCTCTTTTCCCCCCAAATATGACTGCCTCTTTCCCCAAGTAATAGTTCTGTCTCTTTCAAGTCATGTATGGATGGTTTTCCTAGCATAGAATTAGTCAAGTGAAAGGCCCTCTATAAATATCATACTTAATTTCATGCCATTACCTTCTTTCATGTATTAATGAGTGCAAAATCCTACTGGGTTCCATTATAAGCTACATTTTCACAAATCCTTTTTCTTAAATGCACAGATGGCATACGTTCTGTCCATAAAATCCATATTGGTTCATGTGCCCAACATGATGATATGCAGTATGGAGCATAGAGGGAAATGAACCCCTATATGTCACAATTTACATATCACAATATAGTGAGGGTAGAGAAAAAGAAACAGATTCCCAGTCTCTTCTTCAGCACATGAGAAAACAGACTCAGAGTCTGACATGTCAAATGTTGCACAGTGAAATGCTTAGAAAGTAAATTTTAATACATATTAATACCTATAGATTTTGTAGGATCTGATATTGAGTTGCTTTTTTAAGATTTTTGCACCAAAATGCTTCCACATAGCATTATGTATAACATTGTATATTTATTCTGGATTCTCTGCTAGGCTGTGAATACTGTAACCATAAGGAACTGTGTTAATTACTTAATTCTTCCCTAGTATCTGGCACAGGGCATGGCATAAAATAGATGCTCTGTGCACTCATACACCTAATCAACACTTAATTAATACATCTTGAGTGTGTAGATAGTTACATATCTGCATCTGAGAAAAAAATATGGGGAAATAGAGCTAGATATTCACAAACATTTATCTATAGAATGATTTCTATATTTCTATATTCCCCAGCTCATGAGCAAGGAAAAGTCAGAGTTACAATCCCTCATACAGTTCATAATACTTTCCATGATGGTTAGAGTTCACACAGGAGCAGGATATTGCACTCCACAGAGTGTGGCTTTCTATTAAACACATGTATATTTAAAGTTGTTATATCTTCCTGAGGAAATGCCCTTTTAAAATTATTACTATGAATGCCTCTCATAATCTCTAATACCATTTGCTCTGATCAGATATTAATATAGTCACACCAAGTTTCTTAAGTTTACTGTTTTAATTGTATAACTTTCTTTCATTCTTTCACTTTGAACTTGTCTGTACCTTACTATTTAAAGCACATTTTTTTTATAAATGACAAAGTTTGGTCTGGCCTCACTATCTAGTCAGATATCTTTGCAGTTTACACTCAATTTAATTAAGATAGAGTTTGATTTAAATCTATTCTTTTAGTATTTGTTTTCTATTATTATCTGTTCTCTGTTCTTCTAGTATGATTTTCTTTTGTTACTCTTTTTTAACACTTTATTTTCTTCATTGTATTTGTCTATACTTATTATATGTTAATTTTAGAGCTTTCTATGTAAATTACTTATGTTGATTAATGACATTTGGCTTAAAATAATATTATACTACTTATAATACTTTGTGAATAATGTAAGTACTCCATAACTGAATAGTTTATGTATACCCTTGTGATTTTGTGCTGTATTGGCATATATTTTACTTATACATGTGTTAGACAATATGCTTTGCAATATGCTTTTATTATTTTTGTCTTAAGATGTCAATAGTCCTTTAAAGAAGTATATGTGTGCTTATTTCTAATATATCTTTTAATATATCTAATATACCCTCTGAAGGGAATTATTTCTCTTGACCTGAAGAACTTACTTTAACATTTCTTGTAGAGATTGAGCATCCCCTGAAAATTTTCAATATGAAATGTTCCAAATCCAGAATTTTTGAACATCATGTTAGCCTAAAAACATTATAGAGAATTTCAGATATCCAGAAAAAGAATACCCAGTGAGGGCTGGGGATATGGCTCAAGTGGTAGCGTGCTCGCCTGGCATGCGTGCAGCCCGAGTTCGATCCTCAGCACCACATACAAACAAAGATGTTGTGTCCGCCGAAAACTAAAAAATAAATATTAAAATTCTCTCTCTCTCTCTCTCTCTCTCTCTCTCTCTCTCTCTCTCTCTCTCTCAAAAAAGAATATCCAGTGAGTAAAATTTACACAAATATTCCAAAATGGGAAAAAATCCAAAAACTGATACACTTCATGTCCCAAGCATTTCAGATAAGATTTACTCAACCTGTAGTGTGATTCTGCTAACACAAATTGTCTCCATTTTTACTTATCTGAAATTGTATTTATTTTACCTTCATTTAAAAAAAGTCTCTGAAATAGAGAATTTTAGATTTACAGTCTCTTTTGCTTAAGAATACACCCATTGCCTTCTGCTCTCCCATGATTCCCATGCAAAGTCTGCTGTCAATATTATTATATGTCTTGTTTATTTAATGTGGATTTATCCTTTTTTCTGTTAAGATCTTTATTTGGTTTTCAGGAATTTAGATATGATGTTCCTATGGGCAATTTTCTTTGCATTTATTCTTTTTGAGATGAACTGAACTTCTCTTAGATAAGTCGTATGCCTTTAAAAATGAAAATCTGGAAAATACTTTAGCTAATGATGTGTGTGTGTGTGTGTGTGTGTGTGTGTGTGTGTGTGTGTGGTGTTGGTGTGTGTGTGTAGTACTAGAGATTAAACCCAGAGGCTCTCTACCACTGAGGTACATCCCCGGACTTTTTTTTTAAATACAATTAACAAATATTCACTGATAATTTACAGTTTGCTAAAGGCATATCAGCTAAGTACATCTCCAGACTTTTGTTTTTTATTTTGAGACAGAATCTCAATAAGTTGCCATTCTGGTCTCACACTAGAGATCTCCTGCCTCAGCCTCATGAGTATAACTATTAATTCTTAAAATATTTTGTTCTGTCAATTTTCTCTCTCCTTTCATTCTGGGGTTGCATTTATACAAATATTGATTAATATTGTCCCTTAAGTAAATGAAGCTCTGTTACTTTTTTCCAAAACATTTTTGTACTTTTTCAGATTTCTATTAACCTTGTATCAAATTCACTAGTTCTTTATTCTATTACTTATATTTTGCTATTGATCTCTTCCATTAGTTTTTAATTTTTTTTACCTCTTTTGAAATTCCTCATCTCATCACTCATTGTGTCCAACTTTTTCTGTCTAGTTAAAAAATATTTATCAGTCATTTTTAAAAGATTTTTATTGGATAATTCACACTTCTGTGCCATCCATATGCCAATTTTTTGTTTGCTTTTCCTCTTGACTATGAATCAAAGCCTACCTCTTTATGTATTTTATTATTTTTTGTTGCATGAGGAATATTGTCCTCAGCAAAAGAAGCGCTTCATAGAAATGATTATATTTGTTTTTTGAGATTGTCCAGATGAAAGCCTGACAAGTCAGACTATAATTATCAAAAATCTGTCTGGATCTCCCTAATACATGCAAAGACTGCTTTTGTTTATCAAGTATACTTTTACTCTTCCCTGACTTTATTCTAAAAAAACTGAGTCAAAATATAAGTTTTTTTTTTAAATTAAGCTTTATATCCTTTCCCTAATTTTCAGGAACCAGCACAGTACAAATTAACCCATTTGCTAAACTTCAATTTAAATCTAAAAATAGACATACACAATTTTGTGCATGTATTTGGACATTTGTACATGTAGTAGGTGGCAGAATGATTCAACAGAGAAACAAAACCAACCTGAAGACCTTGACTTGAAAAATAAACTTACTAGCTCTGCCATTTTGAGGAAGGGAGTTTGCTATCTGAACCTTAGTTCCCATCTGTTTTGTAAGAATTAGGTATGAAAATGTATATTGCATACTTAACGCATAAAAATGATTATGTTACATAAAAACGATCTTTTAAATTTTAGAAAGCTTGATCTAATCTGAATTAATAAAAAATAATGAACTTAAAATTAATGTATGATTATTTCCAGATAAATCAGTTAAGTCTTCAAGGAGGGATTCTATGGAAGTGAGAGTCCAAAAACTGGATAAGGGATTGCTCTGCAACAGGGTCATCTCGGATTTATGACAGTAGCATACCATAGAGGCATAAGTGTCTTGGAAAAGTGGACTTTTCCACGGAGAAAGTAAGCTTTTGTAAAGATTTGAGATCTCCAGTTTAGTGAAAAGGGCACTGAATTTGAATGAAGGACAAAGAACACTTTTATGTCTTAGTTTTCTTACCTAGAATATTGGGATACTAACACTATTTATAAGCCTAGGAAGATTATTAAATGAGATCCTGCTTTATTTATTATTATTATTATTTATTATTATTAAACATGGGCCTTGACTTGAGAATGGCATGAGTATTAAATACTCAAAATATAGCCACTGTAATTATAATTTACTTTACTACACCAAAACTTTGTAATAATTCCTGTTTGTAAGACTTTGGCAAGAAGAATCAATAAATCACATTTGAGGAAGTACCTTGTAATCTGCAAAGACTGTTTTTAGGTTCAGGTTTATTATTTTTATTAAGTAAATATGTATTTTCGTCAGTTTTTTTTCACTAATAGGACCAAAAGACATGACAAGAACAGTTAGAGGAGGAAAAGTTTATTTAGGGGGTCACAATTTCAGAGGTCTCAGTTCATAGACAGCTGGCTCCATTATTCTATGCCTGAGGTTTGGCAGAACATCAGGGCAGAAAGGTGTGACAGAGAAGAGCAACTCAGAACATGACAATGAGGAAGCAGAAAGAGAGCTCTCACTCACCAGGGACAAAATATAAATCCTAAAGTCCTGTCCCCAATGACCCACCTCCTCCAACTACAGCCCACCTGCCTATAGTTACCATCCAGGGAATAACTGCACTGATTAGGTAGAACTCTCATGATCCAATGATTTCACCCTGGAACTTCTTTGCATTGTCTCACACACATGAGCTTTTGGGGGAAACCTAATATCTAAACTATAACAATATGTGAATATTCAAATGCCGTTATAGATATTAGAAGTTAAGTTCTATAAGGGCTCAAATTTGATCTTTCTTATTGGCCACTATTTTTACAATAATTTATAGTTAGCAAATAGTTTCTGAACATTAAATGTAGTTGAGTCACAGAGTTTCTGCCCTCATGAACCTCCCTTCGAGTTATATAGAGTTTGGGATGTTTCCCCAGATTCTTATGGTACAGACTTCATGCTAAACTTGGTGTAAAACCTAAATCTCAATAAATTTGATGATCCATTGACCTTGTTGGACAGATTCTTGCGAACTCAAGACTTAATTTTTTTTATTGGAAAGCCTGATATGATGGCATTCTTGTACAGTCTTTAATGCTCCAGGCTTTATCTTGTAGATTTTTTAAAAATTTTACAAAGTAAACAAATTTCCTAGATGGCCTTTCTAAATTCATTCAATACAAACCGTCCCTACCACACTAGTTAAGTTTTTGTTGGTGTTGTCGTTTTGTTTTGTTTTTGAATGGAGATAAAACCCAGGGGCACATCCCCAGCTAGCTAGCTTGTTTACTTGCTTGCTTGCTTGCTTTATTTTAGCTTGAGACAGGTTCTCACTAAATTGCTTAGGATCTCACTAAGTTGATGAGGGTGATCTTAACTTGAGATCCTCCTGCCTCAGCCTCCCTAGTTGCTGGAAGCACAAGGGCACTACTGTGCCCAGCTATTTTTAATTTAATATAGTCCTATCTCTATAATTTAAAGCAGTCAGCTCTATGAAATATCTTCTAACAAAATATAGTAGCCTCCATCCCATGTATTGTTCTTTCATTGCAACAAGTCTTTACTCTTGTTTGTTTTCCCTTCTAACGTATATTTTCATGTGTTCTAATATAATAATAGCATAATGTAATAATATGCTACTTTTGTAGTTTGGGGGATTGTCTATTTATGTTTTGGTGGTTGGAGTTTCAGGCTTCCTCCATCACCATCTCTACCTCCTCTTTCCTATACTCTCAGTGAATTTATTTTGAGTTATATTAATGGTTTTTTTTTACCTTATTATGACTGAGTTGTAACTGTCATTTACTTTAAGCCCCCATTTGTGTAACACAATCATAATTCCTTTGTCTTACATATGTTTGTTTTCCCTAGAACTGATGTTTGCTTCCTTTTTTCCATTTGCTTAGCTTTCTGTGATTATTACTTCTTTTCCCAAATGTCTCAATAGCTCTCTCAAGTACTTACTAGTACTATTCCGGAGATCACATGCAGTTCCAAACCTTTCTCTAGGGTCTTTTTGATGTCACTCCTCCAACCCTCCATTCTGCTGCTCATCTTTGGACTAGTTTTATTGGGCTGGAAACATGGCTGCAAGCTCTGGAATTTCCCACTAGCATTCTCCTGGGCTGAAAGATCTGCTTCTGTGCTGTACATTTCTATTTCTTGGTTTACTGTCCTCACTTTACTGAGTCACATACTGCTGCATCTATAATTGTGTATACAATAGATAAGATTTTAAGTAGTCCTTGAGTGTTTGGAAACATCTTTGTTTAATCTTGTTATCCTATGTATTTCCTTGGTTTTAAATGTGGTAATATCCTTCTTGTATTTTCATACAAATGTTGCATAAGGATAGAGCTATAAAAGTATATCACATTATTTTCTATGCTTTCAACCTCCACAGTAATAGTATTGTTTCACACACATTATTTGGCTAAATATTTTGTTGTTATTGTTGATTTTCTCTTTTCACATTTTTTAATTGGTGCATTATAGTTGTAAATAATTATGGTATATTGTTACATATTTGTACATGCACACATGTAGCAATAAAATTTGGCCAATATCACTCCTCAGGACTTCCCCACTCCCTCCCCACCTATATAAATAGTGGTATATCAGTACTTAGACATTGCTGGTGGGATTGCAAATTGATGCAACCACTATGGAAAGCAGTATGGAGGTTCCTCACCTGGAATGTAATCACCTTTTGACCCAGTCATCCCACTCCTAGGTTTATACCCAAAGAACTTAAAATCAGCATACTGCAGTGATGCAGCCATATGGATGTTTATAGCAGCTCAATTCACAATACCTAAACTGTGGAAGCAACCTAGCTTCCCTTCAACAGATGAATGGATAAAGAAACTGTGGTAAATATACACAATGGAATATTACTTAGCCTTAAAGAAGAATGAAATTATGGCAATTTCCGGTAAATGGATGGAACTAGAGAATATTATGCTAAGAGAAATAAGCCAATCCCAAAGAACCAAAGGCTAAATGTTTTTTCCCTTCGATTTTTATGAGATTCTTGCCCTCCTCCTCACCTTTCTTTTCCTTTTTCCTCTCTAGCTTCTGCATAAGATAGAAAACATATGACCCTTGACCTTCTGAGTTTGGCTTATTTCACTTAACATAATGGTCTCAGTTCCATCCACTTTGCTGCAAATGACATAATTTCATTCCTTTTTATGCCTGAATAAAACTCCATTGTATATATATAACCACATTTTCATTATCCATTCCTCTGTTGTTGGACATCTAGGCTGTTTCCACAGTTTGGCTGTTGTGAATTGTGCTGCTTTTTATAAACATGTTTATATGCATGTTCACTATAATTTGAGGACTTTAAGTATTTAAGATAGATACTAAGGAGTGGTATATCTGGGTCACTTAGTTTCCATACCTAATCTTTTCAGGAATAGAAATATCTTTATCCTAGCTTTACATTTGATTGATCGCTTGGCTAGATGTAGACTTGGGGTTGAAAATATCTCTCATCATGCTTCCTTGACTCCCAGCTGTTCGTGTTGTATATGCCATTCTCTCTGTGTGAGAGTGGTGTGTAGCAGGTTTTGTCTAATTGGATGGTTGGTTTTGTTTTGTCTTCTTATCTTTGTAAGTTTTTAGGTTCAACTCTTCATTCCTGCTTTTTCAGAAATTGCACAGTGATATGCTTTGGTGTGAGCCTTTTCTCCCCATTGCCCAAGTTATTATATTGGATACTCAGCAGATACTTGTCATTCACAAACTGATGTTTGCAATTCCATGATCGGTCATAAATAATTTTGTGGAACTTTTTCCTTTATTGTGTGCATCCTTCGTCCTTCCCTCAATATCCCGCCACCAAGATCTATTTTTGGTCAGATTTTTGTTGCATTCTCTGTTGATGCTCTAATTTTAAATTTTTCTCTCCTATGGCTCTTCCTTTGCCTTTTAGTTTCTTTTCTTGTAATAATTGCTAAACCCTTTCAGTGATCTATTTTTTAAAGTCACAGTGATCATACTTTTTCATTTCCTGGGAGTCTTTTTCTCTGGTTGTTTCTTTGATGTGGATGTATCTTCTTGTCCATGTATATCATAAGAGTCCTTTTGGGATCATTCTTTCCCTCTGTTCCCTAAACTATCTTTGCTTTCTCTGTGCATGTTTTCTATTTTTTCAATTCATGTGAGTTGAGAATTTCTTATTGGGACCTTGCCTTAATGTCTAGTGCTCATTGGCACTTTGTTCATATGTAATTGCAAGTCAATTAAAAGCTGATTAGAAACTGTATGGTTTCCATTGAGGTGGAAGAGGCAGGATGTTTACCAGCAGACTTCACTTTTGGAAGCCAATTTTTTTCACTGAATGCAGTTCACTTCATGTATACGCGTGCGTTTGTGTGTGTGTGTGTGTGTGTGTGTGTGTGTGTCTATGTGTCTATGTATACATGTATGTGTATTTTCTCTGGAACCAGTTTTTCTCCATAAAAGCTTATCTAATTTCCTATTTAAGAAGAGACAGGCACCTGATTTAAAGTATTCAAGCAACAGGGCATGGAGGATAGAGATGGAGTATAACATTTTGGGGTCCAATTCTTACTTAATTCCTCTCTGTTTAGTAGGACTTCTACCTCCTTCTCCTCACTGTGCCTGGTGCCCCTACATTAGAGCATTTCCTGGTAGATGACTCTGACATATATGTCAAAATTCAGCACAAGGTCCTGCTCAGGAAGCCTCCCCTGATTCTCCAGCCTGCATGGACATCCATTTCTGAAATGTCTTTCTAACATAGCATAAACCATCCAAATATGTCAAAATTACTAACCTACCAGTCTCTCTTTTTAGCTCATTGTTTAGAGAAGCTAGAGTTAGTTTGATTTTGCTTCCCCCAATGTATGCAAAGAAAGAAAAAGTTCATCCAGGGAATGTACTTCTGTTTCTAGCTGATAGAAGTAGGATTACATCGAATACACGCTTTCCCAAAGAATATCCTTATTCTGATCATTTTTCCTACCTGAGAATTAGCCCTGTAAACTGATTTTGATGTAATTTTGATGTACTTTTCTAATATTACAATAAAACTTGAGAAAAAATACATTTAAAATTCTCAGATATTTCTAGAATAATGTGCTGATAAGAACTCAAGAGAACAAACATCTTCACACTCAAGTCAAGGAAAATTAATTTCTCCTCTACCATTTGAGGAACCACCTCAGAATTGAAAGTGGTAGATTATTAGTGAACATGTTTGGAATAAGCGACAGAAAATAGTCCTTGTCTTTGCTCATTAAAAGAAGCCTCGTGTGCAGAGTTATGGAAAAAGGAAATAGAGTGATGAAAAGGGGGACCACCCTTTTCTGGGGAGCTGCTAGTCTCCAATGACCCTGCTGAGTGCTGCCCACCTGGCTGCTCTGTGACCTCTCCTGGGTCCAGGTGGTTTAACCTGGACTGTGTGTTTCCCACAAAGAAACTAAGACTTCCAGAGGTAGATTCACTTGCTAAAGTCACACAGTGAGTTAGGATCAGAATTTGACCTAAAGTCATCTCATGTTGCTACGAACTGACCTTTCCAACTATTCTATCTTTGTGAAAACTTCTCTAAGAAGTAATAACTGGATGGTAGAAAGGAGTTATTCATCGTCTTCTTATAGATTTCTCTATTTTCTCAGTTTGCTGTAGTTAGCATGTATGACTTTTACAATAAAAAATACATAATTTATTTTTTTTTTAAAAAAAAAAAGCAATTCCCCTAGATCAATAGGAATGCCGGGGGATTATATTTCTTTGAACAGCTAAGCGTTAATTATAAGGATCCTTATTTTTTATTAATGTACAATAGAAGATAGGATTCAGGCAATTTTCCCAGATCTTTACTATTCGTTATCAAACAAGCCTCCTGGATAACTTATGCCTTAGCACAGGCATCTGTTCTCCTGTGCTTCCAATTTCATGCTTTCAAAGTCCTCCAGGGGCTTTGATGTGGGTAGCTTGCCATGTTTAGGGGAATCTTCCAGCCCTGGGAACAACAGTTTCCTCACCTGCAAATGGGGTCAAGATGCTTACCTGGTTCAAAGCCAGCCACAGCAACTTAGCGAGGCCCTATGCAACTCAGGGAGACCCTGTATCTAAATAAAATACAAAATAGGGCTGGGGATATGGCTTAGTGGTCGAATGCCCCTGAGTTCAATCCCTGGTACCAAAAAAAAAAAAAAAAAATGCTCACCTGGAAGGCAGTGAGAGAATTGGATGGGATGATCATAGGTCCTGACCCAAGGATGTGACTACACAGAAATGGCAGAGCAGCAGTGCCAGCAGGGAGAGGCAGTCTAGCAATGTGCCTAGGAACATGCGTGGGGGACAGCCTGTCTGCTGATCGCCATTCTGACACTTATCATCACTTGTCATGTGACTTGGAGCCAATTACTTCACCTCCCTGGGTCTCAGCTTCCTCATCAGAGATAAGTATTTATTAAGTCAATATAAAGGAAAAAGGAATTAATGCAAATAAAACACTAAGAAGAGTGATGCCTGGTTTACTGGAACTGAAAGTAATTGTAATAGGTGTCATTATCACACGAAATACCTAAGAACTTCAGGATCATTTCTTCATTCTTCAGGCACCCTGAAGAGAGGGTGGAAAGTCAGAGCTACCACTACCAGAGGACAAGAAGATGCTGAAGAAATTAGCCACAAAATGAACAAGATATTTCAGAAACAGAACAGACTGCTACCCAAAAGTTGAAACTGACACAACACCCCTTCTCCAACAGGACGTAAACTATTAATTGCTTACATACTAAGGCTTTCTGGAGAGAGCAAGCAGCCTCCCAAACTGATCTGAAAATGGTTTAAGATTGGTTTGGAGAGTTTAAAGTAGTTATGGGTAAGGATGGGGGAGAATTCCCCTGTGCAGATAGGACTTATATGGTTATAAACTTCTGCCAGATGCCAAAGAAGGGCCCATCTGAACTTCCTATCAGCTCTCCTAGATAAGGTAGAAGGAGACAGCGTAAGTTCTATTTTTAACAACAGAATAATGTGGCAAAGTGTCTGGAGTCTGTGGGGCAGGCAAAAAGGGGGTACTTCTATTTCAGCTAATAAAGCCGGACAAGACATCTCTGAAAAAGTGGCATTTGAGTTGAGACCTAAATGATAAAATCAAAAGCTGTGTATTCAGAAAGAAGTAGCATGCAAAAGCCACAGAGGTTGTAAGTAAACTTGCAGATTGAAGCAGAAAAAAACAAGACCAATACCATAAGAGTATGGAGTGACATAATTTTGAGTATTAACAAAGGGTAAAGGTGACGATGATGACAACGATGACTATTCAGCAAGAAGATTCACATTGCTATAGTGGAATGTCTGAAGAGCTGTTTGATGAAAGAGAAAAATCTAGTTCAGTTCTGCTCCAGTGGGAGTCAAATTATAAGCAGTCGCGTTTCTCGTGCTCTGTAGGAAAGAGGTGTTTTGGCCAAGGGGAGCACACTTGAAAAATAATGAGCCCCTGCCACGGGTGGTGTGACAGATGCTAAATGCCACCACCAAGAGGATCCAGGGGAGGGGCTAGAGAATTGGACCAAGTGTCATTTAAAGCCTTTGAGTTGCTTTCAGCTCTCAGAATCAGTTTTGGAAAAAAAAAAGACTAAAAAGCTGGGCAGGAAATTTCAGAAAAGAACATGGGGAATGTATCCCCTTTGCTGCCCTGGCTGTCATTGTTACCTATACCGGCTAAGGCTACCTTCTTTCTATTCACAGGTCTCTCAAGAGCTGTGGGGATTTCTGTTTAAACACTGCTGATTGAAGCCCAGTTCTAGTTAGTGGCTTATTTGCATGTCAAATTAGGGTTCAAAGAAATGCAAATATGAAAGCTTATTTGCTCAGATAAATTTGCTTTAGTAACCTGGAGGAAACAGTAGGGTCTAAAACACTCAAACTGAAATTAATGAGACAACTTTGGCCTATCCGCTTTTCTTCCCCGACCCCACCTTTCACCTTCTCTTTCCCCCATTTCAATTCCCTTCTATTCAGCAAACATTTGTGGTTCCTATTTGTGTGGTCACAGTGCATGGCGGTAAACAGACTCAGATAAGTCAACACCTCTGTCTCTGGCAGAGGAAACAGTCTGGAGAAAGAAAAAGAGATCAGGAATGCAGACCGCTAAGTGCAATAATAGTCATGGAGACAAATAAGAAAACAAACAAGCACATACATGGATGGCATCTGCTGTATGCCTGACCCTGTGCTGGGGACTTTGAAAGCAAAAATTAATTGTGACTGGCTAAAGAAATCAGAGAAATGATTCATCACACTGGGACTGGTTTGCTTCCCCCACCACCTTCTCTACCTTAGACTAGGGTCCAAACTCCTGGAGCAAAAATGCATTCCTCATTCATCTTGCTATTACCGACACGTGACACTTAGTAGGGTTCTTATTCGTAATTCTTGAGTAGATGGATGAATAAATAAGTGGGTAGCCTGGAGCTGGACTTGAGATGGGGGCAGCATTATTAGGGCAACGTGTTGGGCAATGCATTCTGGTAAAAAGCTGGTCAGTGAGCAAGGATCAGAGGTGAGGAAATAGAAGCTGGTCTTTCAGTAGCCCAGCAGGCCAATGAAGCACTTTATGGAAGGAGCAATGGGAGAGAAAGTAGAAAGGGAGACTTCAAGAAGGACATGCAAAAGTATGGAGAGAAGTCTGAACCTCACTACCTAGGAAATTGGCAGCTGTCAGAAGTTTCTGAGCCATTGCATGACAAGATCAGAGTAAAGTGGCTTTTGTTGTTCCCACTTGTCATTGTATAAGCAGCAGCTGTCATTAGGGTTAAACTACCACCAAGTGAGAGATAAAGTTTAAAGAAAGAGAAACAGCAATTAGCTTGAGGGTGGGTGAATATACACTTCTATAATTTTGACTTTGGGTGCTCACTAAATTCTCCCGTCCATGCCTTCATAATATCATCTGCATAATCTTCTTTTCTTTCCTTTTTTTTTTTTTTTGACAATCATGCCCTATCCTTTGCCATTTGAGACTCTTAGGTGTCATTGTGTACATTTTAAATTGACCTGTGGCTGAAATCTAACCTCAGACCACACCTGGTAAGAAATCTTTCTTACTGGTCCCAATATCCTGCCTCCAATATTTTCTCAAAACCTGCATGTAAAACAGTTCTCTGCTATGTGTGCTGCTTACCCCCAACCCTGTACCAGCGTAAACTGCAACACTTGAATGCATTTATTTGTTTGTGTGGATTCTGTTCACCTTACATTCTTTGTGGAGCAAGACAGAATCCCCATCTGTGAAATGTTTTATATATTCAGCTTTAACTCTTATCATCTAGCCGTAGGACCTGGCATGTTGTCCTCAGTGAATCTTAAATAGATGGATGGATGGATGATTAGAAGAAGAAAGATAGAGATGGAAGTAAAGAAACAACTGTACTTGCTGATAGAAAATCTATTACAGAAAATCCAGGCCCTTCATTTCAGTTAACATGAAGATCTGCGCTACTAGACTCCATGATAGACACATTGAAGGCAAGGAACATGTCCTTAGCACTTCTGTATCCATGGAACTTAGACAAAGACAAGGGAGATGACCTATGGATATTTGATGAAGGAAAGAACAAAGGAACTATGAATTGCAACAGATCACCTCTTTCATCTTTCTCTTTCTGGCATGGTAGCCCAGAAAATAGACCTTCCCAGAAGCCATCTGAATGAGTACCCAGCTCTCCATGCCTTCTAGAAGATAACTATCTAGCTAATTTTCAAGGGTCCAGCTAGTACAAATATCTTACTTCCATGGGAAAGTGACACATCATGTGTCATTCTGATGTTTGATTACCGATAATATTCCTCCTTACAAAGAAGTGGTGAGCTATGACTGGGATAAGCCAATAATGCTCCCTTCCAAGTATTCTAACATCACTGCACAATGATTTCTTACCCTTTCAATATTTCAGAAAATCTAAATGGCCTCTTATAATCAGGGTCCACATGTCTGAACATATTATTCTAGGGCTTGAATTTCAACATATAAGACTGATTCATTGAAGGCAATGAATTGGGGATAGGGGTTTTGGTTTCTTTTTACCTTTCACTCCTTTCATACGATTTCCTGTCCTTTCCCTTCCTTTCATTTTCTTTTCTTTCTTTTCCTTTGTTATTGTATTTCCCAGAATGATTTCAGCATCTGTGAGTGGTTTTCTAGGTGCCTGATGAGATCTATACCTCTGTTTAAGTCCTTCTGTGGGAAAATTTTACAGCATTATGCTTCAAGGTAATTGATAGTAACTATATAATGATAACAGAGGCAAATAGCCATGAATTACTTATGTCCCAGGTATTATTTTAAATAACCAACACATAATCACTCAATCCTTAGAGCAGCCCTAGGAGAAGGATACTTACATGGTACCTATTTTACAAATTAGGGGAAGGAGGCACAGGGAGATTAGGGTCTTTGCCTAAGATGACAGGTAATGAGGATAGAGCTGATATTGGAGTCTAAATAACTGGCTTCCACCAAACTCCTTCTCTGTAGCATTGTATATTGCTAGCTCTTCATATGACTTTTGTTTTCTCACTTGCTTCCCCCCAGAAGCAAGTGAGAAAACAAAAGTCTTCATTCTGATGTGCGTGGCTTGCTTCTATCCAAAATGTTTGAATGTTGAAAATATTGATTTATTCAGTGCATATTTCCTGAATACTAGCTCTATGGCAGACTCTGTTTGAAGCTCTCGGTGTGCGTCAGTGAACAAAAGACAAAGCCACTGATTCCATGAAGCTTACATTCTAGTTTAGGAAGAAAGGTAATAAACAAAAACAACATTAGAAGCACAGCTACATCATTAATCATCAGAGAAATGCAAATTAAAACTACAATGAGAGGTCACCTCACATCCACTAGGATCGCTACCATCAAAAACATGAAAGAGCAAGTGTTGAAAGGCAACTCTTGTAAACTATTGGTGGGAATGTAAAGTAGTGCAGCCACTGTGCAAAACAGTATGGGGACTCCGCAAAAGATAAAAAATAGAACTACTAGAAAATGCAGGAACTCCACCCTGGGGTTTATACCCAGTGGAAATAAAATCAATATGTGATACTTGCACTCCTACCTTTATTTCAGCATTATTCAGACATGTGAATGTCTACTAAGCATCCATCGATGGATGAATAAATAAAGAACATGTGGTATATGTGCACAGTGGGATATGTTATGGTCTACATCTGGAACGTCCTCCAAAGACTCATGTGTTGAAGGCTTGGTCTCCAATGCAGCAATGTTCAGAGATGGGGCTTTGGGGAATTTATTAGATCATGAAGGCTCTGACCTCATCAGTGGATTGATCCATTGATAGCTGAAGGAATCACTGGGAGGTGGTGAAGGCTGTAGGAAGTTGAGATGTGGTTGGAAGACATAGGAATGTGCCCTGTCAGAAATAGGAGTGTGTTCTGAAAGGTTAGTTCTGTCCCTGGTCCCTTCTGCTCCCTTCCCCACTCCCATCTCCTTCCTGATTTTCAAATATATTCAGCTTTAACCTCTATCATCTAGCAGTCTGCCTCCACCATGATGTTCTGCCGCACCCAAGACCCAAAGCAATGGCTGAAACCTCTGGTACCGTGAGCCAAGATAATGAGCCCACCAGAGGTTGGAGAGGGAAAAAGTTGAGGAGATGTTGGTCACAGTACACAAAATGTCAGTTAAATAAGTTCAAAAGAATAAGTTCAAGAGGTCTTTTGTCGAATATAGTCATGGTTATAATTAATAACAATGACTGGGTACTTGAAAATGGCTGAGAGCAGTAATTAATTGTTCTTACCACCTATGATAAAGTTAAAAAAATAAAGATAAATAAGGATAAACATTAAAATAGTTCATATCAGGTATTTTGGTCAAGCAGTGAAAAGCAGATGAACACAGAATGCCATACAGCCTGTTAAAAGAAGAAAATCCTGTTTTATGTGACAACATGGATGAAACAGGACATTATGTTAAGTCAAACAAAGACAAACCCCACATGATCTCACTTATATGTGGAATCTAAAAAAGTCAAATTCCCAGAAGCAAAGTGCTCACCAGGGGTTGGAGAGGGAAAATGTTGAGGAGATATTGATCACAGTACACAAAATTTCAGAATTTTATTCAGAAACAAGTCCAAAAGAATAAGTTCAAGAGATCTGTTGTCACACGTTGCAATGGTTATAACAATGACTTGAAAATGGCTGAGAGCAGAAATTAATTGTTCTCACCACATATGATTAGGTGAAGTAAGGCATATTTTAATTATCTGAGTCATTTCTCAATTCAACATATTTCTAAACATCATTTTATAGCTCATAAATATATCCAATTTTTGTTTACCCATTTAAAAATAAATAATAAAAATTGGAAAGGAAGGTAGGTCAATATTAGGTCAGGTGATAATGCTGGAGGAAATCAAGGAAGAAAGAAGGTAGAGAGTGAGGGGCTGGGGCTGCTGGGAAGAGCCCCACTGAGAAGGTGACAGCTGAGTCAGGACTTGAAGGTAGGAATGAGGTGGGGGGTGTACAGAATCTGAGGAGAAAGCTAGTCAGGCAAATGGAAGAAGCAGGTAAGAAGGGGACGAGGCACTCACTAGACTGTCAAGAGTGTCAATAGACAGGAAGGTGCTAAAATGACAGGAGTGAGGTGGAAACATTAAGGATAATGATTTAAAAATAAGCATACAGTATGGAGATTCCTTGGAAAGCTGGGAATGGAACCACCATTTGACCAGCTATTCCCCTTCTTGGACTATACCCAAAAGACCTAAAAAGAGCATACTACAGGGACACAGCTACATCAATGTTTATAGCAGCACAATTCACAAAAGCTAGACTGTGGAACCAACCTAGATGCCCTTCAATAGATGAATGGATTAAAAAATGTGGCATTTATACACAATGGAGTATTACTCAGCACTAAAAAATTAACAAGATCATGGCATTTGCAGGGAAATGGATGGCATTAGAGCAGATTATGCTAAGTGAAGTTAGCCAATCCCAAAAAAACAAATGCCGAATGTCTTCTCTGATATAAGGGAGGTGACTCAAAATGGGATAGGGAGGAAGAGCATGAGAAGAAGATTAGCACTAAATAGGGAAGAGAGGTGGGAGGGAAAGGGAGGGAGAAGGGGAATTGCACAGAAGGTGGAAGGAGACCAACCTCATTATACAGAATACATGTATGATGATATGGGGGGAAAAAAAAGAAGTGTGTCATATTAGATTGGGTAGAGAGAACTGATGGGAGGGGAGGGGAGGGGAGGGGAGGGGAGGGGAAGGGGGGATAGGAAGGGCAGCAGAATAAAATAGACACTAGTATTGCTATATGTATATAGGTGACTGCATGACCAATGTGATTCTGCAACCTGCACACTCAGAAAAATGAGAAATTATACCCCATTTGATTCAAATGCATGATATGTCAAGATCATTGTACTGTCATGTGTAACTAATAAAAAAAGAATCAATAAATGGGATTATATAAAAATTAAACTAAAAATAAATAAAATAAAAAAATAAGCATACGATTCATAGTTACACAAACCAGAACTTAAATTCAAGCTCAGTCACTGTTTTGGTCATCTTGACAAGTCATGTGTGCTTCTGAGCTTCAGTTTTCTCCCCTACAAAATGGGACTATCAATTTGCCGTCAGGTGCAAACAAGAAAGTATAATAATTCTGGCACAGAAATGGAAAGCACAGGCCCGGTCCATGCTGGCTTTGCAAGTGTCCCCAGACGATGCCCAGAGACAGCATCCTTTTGCAATGTCCCTGGAAATGGGTCATGCCCCAGCAGGCAGAAGCCCGCAGGCTCCATTGTCTCACGATGCCTGCCTAAGCACCATGCCCCACAGACCTAAACCAGGCATCTCATTTACCTCCTTATTTGCTTTCAACAGTCCACAGCAAAAGCTGGGGTCCAGGCAATGCTTCCAGCAAGATTGTGCCACTGGCTGCCAAGTGAAGAACAACTTGAGCTGTTGCAAACAAACAAAGCAAAAACAGTTTCCAAGATGTAGGCCTTTTGTTTGTGTGAGCAGGGACATGAGCAAACACCGGCATGTTTCAGTTTGAAATAGCTTCTGGAGTAATTGCTGGCACTGTTTTCCCTAATTACATAATGTCTGTCTTCTTTGGCAATGACCTTGGTATTGTCTTTGGTTTGAAAAACATCAAGTCTGGGACTCTGCAAACTTAGCCTAGTTAGCTATTTTGTGTACCTCCTTTTTAGAGCCATTCAACCCAATTTCTTTGTTCTTTTTATTTCTGGCTGAAAATATTTATTAATAGGTTCATTAAAATGTTCAGATGTATTTGTGGGTAACTGATTTATTTGTTCCACAAATATTATTTCTTAGGCACCGTTTCTGTGCCTAGGAGGGTTCTGGGCCCTGGGTATATGCAGTGCCATATAAAACCTCTGCCCTCAAAAGCATTGGGGGAAGCAGATATGTAAAATACAGATCTATCTTAAAAAACTTGATTTGGGTAATTAAATGCATTTGCATTTGAATCCCAGCTTCAGTCTTACTTTGTGACAATGGGCAAGTTAACTTAAGTTCTCTTGGACTTAGTTTTGTCATCTGTAAAATAATGGACATAATTCCTATCTCCTGGTGTGGGTTAAGTTAGATAATAATTGTTGAAGACTCAACACTGCACATGGCACAGAGAAAGTGCTAAAAAAAAAAAAAATCAGTGACTGCTATTTTTACTAATGCTGTGATAGAGGGGGCAGCAACCAACCATGAGTTACCAATTTCTGGATGACACAGACAGAGGAGTTGCTGTGTAGGCTGGATTCAGATGACAAACAAGGCTATGTCAGATGGTCAGAGAGGGATCCCATTCCAAATAAATGGACCAGCAGGTAGAGAGATGGACACACACTGCTTTTCACTCAACAAACACATATTGTTTGAGCTTTTCCCGTATGCTAGGCATTGCACTAAGGTTTGGGGATATAGAAAGAGAGAAGCAAGGTCTTGCCTTCAAGCAACTTACATTCCTCAGGAGATGACTGAGCATAAACTAGGAAAAACATAAACAAGAAAACTAATAAATAGGGAAATTTTGTTGCAATTATGTCTTTGAAAGAAATAAACAGGTGATTTAAAGTAGAGTAACTGAGCCCTTCTGGGGGCAATATTATTTTCATTCAGCAAGGTAGTTAAGGGAGGCTTCTTTGAGAAAGGTATGATTAAGCCTTGATTGGGACCCTAAAAGATAGAACAGGGCAGTTGAGGAAAGAGCCAATGAAGAGAATTGCAAGCAAATACAAGGGTCCAGAGGTGGGAAATCACTTACTGAATTTAATCCACAGAGAGTGAGCCCATGCCCATGCAATATCATG
Source organism: Urocitellus parryii (assembly GCF_045843805.1). Classification (NCBI taxonomy): domain Eukaryota; kingdom Metazoa; phylum Chordata; class Mammalia; order Rodentia; family Sciuridae; genus Urocitellus; species Urocitellus parryii. Next base: position 40,161,969 of record NC_135541.1, on the reverse strand, counting down.
AGCCAGAAGGGTTAAGTAGCAGTGTGGAGCTGGGGAGGTAGGTAGGGGCTTGTTTTTGTTTTGCTTTGTTGTTTGTTAGAGACACATGGGAAAAGTTTCTAATATGGAAGGAGCACAATCAGATTTATATTTACCGCTGGTCTCTTGGCTGCTGTATGGAACATAGGTTGTAGAAGGTCTAGGGTCCCCAGTTAGGGTCTATTGCAATCATCCAGTGGAGAGATGGCCTTTGTGTTGCTTTTAAGAGGGGAAGCGTGTAAGCATGGTTGTTGGCCATGGTCATGATCTTAGCAGAGAATGAAGAGGAGCACTGACTCATTCTGTTCTTTAGGACTCAGCATAATCAGACCTCTTTCGTAAAAACCCCCATGACCACTTAACTTGAAATAATATGGCTCCATAAGTGCCCCATGCATCTATTTCATGTCAATCATACTGTTTGATTCATTCATAGACATCATTCCCTTGTTTATTTTTTTTTCTAGTTTATCATTTGTCTTCCCCTCTGGCAGATCTTGATGATGCAAAAGGAAAAATAGAGATAGATTTGGGAAGTTTAAGCAACAGAGCTTGATAATAGATGAAATTGGTCTGTCATGTGTAGATAATAAAATAAAGTGGTTAAACAAGAAAAAATAGATGAAATTGGGGCAAAGAGAGTGTGATAGAGGGGAGAGCTGGAGGATGGCTCCAAGGTGTTTTGCTTAAGCGTGAGAGAGTGGCTTCTTAAGTGTCTATGAAGAGATTCACTGAAACCTATTAAATTTGAGACCCCCTAATTGGAAAAATCAAATGACATCTAGAGCTCACGGTGTGGTTGGTCTGTTCTGGAAATATAATCTTGAGAATCATTAACATTTATGGTACTTAAAACTGCAATGAGCTCACTTGGGGAGATGTGTAGATAGATAGAGAAGACACTGTGCCCAGAGGCTGAGGGTTTGGGAAAGAAGGAGGAGCCAGCCAAGGAGACAGGGCAAGAGAGGCCAGGGAAGTAAAAGGGAAACCAGAAGCAAGGAGATTGTGTAAGGCAAGAGAAGAGAGCAATTCAAGAAGGAGGCAGTGGTCAGCTTTGGAGTCCCACCGAGAGACAAAAGGAGGGCAGAGACGAGCCTGTTAGATTATGCAATGTGGAAGGCATGGTGCCTCTGGAATGGTGCTGACCAAAGCCAGCTTGGGATGGGTGGCGATGAATGGGAGAGGTATTTTTCAGGTATGTGTATATGGCTTTGCTTAAGTTTAAAAATCTGCAGCTAAAATACAGAACCTTATCCTTTGTGAATGATGAAGGTGGATACGTGAAGGTCTGTTTCTTTACATTGTGTTCTTTTTTAACTTTATTAAAAATAAAGGAGACATGGAAACAAAATTGTGACAACGATAAGAGACCATTGGAGAAATCTGGCTGCTGAGTTGCAGTGACCTGGGGTTGTAACCGGGATTTGGATGTGGGAGACAGGAGAGGGTTTGTTCCTTGTTTTCCTTCTTAAGTGGGAGCTAGGAGATCATGTGTAGTATATGACGAGGAGGTAAAGGGGAGTGATGTGTAAAGGGCTAAAACCTTTGGCCAGGAGAAGGGAGGGGCCCCGAAGGCTGCGGTGGCACTGCATCCATAGGATCGTCAGGAAAAGCAGCCAGTGCAGCTATGGGGTTGGGAAAAGTTTTATAGAATTGGAATGGGAAGGTGGCAGAACGCTGTCATGACTTCCGTTTTCAGGGAAGTCTGAAGTGAGGCTGTCTGCTCATGGGGCAGGGGTGTGAGCAGAGGATATGGGAGGTGTGAGGAGAATGGAGAAGAAGGGAATGGTTGTCTCCAAGAATGAGAAAGCTGGGGTCCTGGGAAAGCAGGGAGTGGACCTGGGACTCCAGTGTGCATCTCTGACTCCTGATCTAGCATGGTTTCCACCCAACCATGTTCTTCTCAGTCACCTCAAAGCTTCACTGAGGTCCTTTCTACCATAGGTATCTGCCAAGAGCCTGGTATGGGGTAGTAGTGCTATTTAAAGCAAAGAGAGGGGAAAAAGTGAGACGTATTGAGTATTGCCATAGATTAGGCTCTATGCCAGGCCCTTCATCTAATCTCTTGTAAGGAGGTTTTAGCAATCAGAAAACTGCAGATCAAAGTGTCTAAATAATTTGTTCACAATCACTCAGTATGTATATAAATGTGTATATGTGTGTATGTTTTATATATGTATGTACTGGACATGTAAAAATGTGCTTTATACATGTACATACATATATAAAGGCACATATACATATATAAATATTCATATATGCATTTATATTTTAATAGGATTCCATCCCTCTCTCAAGGAATTTATAATCTAGCCATCTAGCTAAGGAGACAAATTTCATATACAAAAGACTAGAGAAGAGGTCAGCAAACTATAGCCTGTAAGTCAAACCCAACCCCACTACCTGCTCATTTTGGGGTGAGGAGTGTTTTCCTGGGACATGGCCAGGTCCCCTTTTTTTCTGAATTGTTTTTGGCTGCCTTTGCATTACAGTAACGGAGTTCAGTAGCTGCACTGGAGTCTGTATGTCCCACAAAGCCTAAAATGTTATCTGGTCCCTTCATAGAAAAAACTTGTCAAGCCATGGCTAAAGGAGCTAAGATTGTGGAGATGGGGGTGTTTCTCTTGGTATTGATCCAAGACTGCTTCAAGGACTAATGACACCTGGATTGCCTCTTGTCACACGTCGTCTTTCATTCAACAGATATGCTTGAACCTCTCCTGCAGGTTGTGCATTCTTCTAGGTGCTGGGAGTACTAGAGAAAATGACACGGATGTACGTCTCTGTCTCATTAGGGACATATTCATTTGAGTGGGTAGGGCTTCTAGAGAGAGAGATGGCAGAGAAAGAAAGCATTGCTGTCGAAGCAGAGCTGAAGCCAAGGCACAAAGGTTGGAAAGTCCAGGGAATGTTTCAGAAACAGAAAGCTGTGCCATTGTCCCACCGGATGCAAGCAGGGCCATCATGAAGAACCAGACTGAAATCAGCAATTCTCAAGGTGCCGTCCTTAGATCATCCTCAGAATCACCCAGACGGCATGTTAAAAAATACAAATTCTCTGTGGCTGAGTAAAACTCCATTGTGTATATAGACCACATTTTCTTCATCCATGCATCGATTGATAGGAATCTGGGCTAGTTCCATAGCTAGGGCTATAAACATTGATGTGGCTGTATCACTAGAGTATGCTGATTTTAGTTCTTCTGGATAAATATCCAGGACTGGTATAGCTGGGTCATATGGTAGCTGTATTCCTAGTTTTTCGAGGGTAAGTAGGACATTACTTTTAGTGGCAAGCAGAAAAGGATGACTACATCTATGCTCACAGGAGAAACTGCTATAAATGGAAATGGCACTTGTGTGCAGGCACAGTGGACCAACTTGGTGGAAGAGGAAGCTCACGTAGTGTAATAATAGATAGTATATCTGAAACCGTTGTTCAGGGCCAGGTGGTGCAAGGTCTTGGATGTCAAACTAAGGACTTTGGCGTTTATCCTGGAGGCAGTGGGGAGCCATTTAAGTTTTTTTTAACAGTGAGGTTTTATGGTTAAAGCTGCACTTTAGGGACATTAAACCCAGGGAAGAATGGAAGCTAGATTGTAGGTGGAGAGACTGAAGGGTAAAGAGACTCATTAGGAGAACAGTGAAAAGGTCTTGGTGGGACATAATGAGGACTTGAGCAAGGTAGAAGTCATGAGATAGAGAGGAGAGGAAGGGGGTTTTGAGAACCAAGCAGATAGAATCTATAGGAATTGGCAATTGAATAGAGAAATGCAGTGTTTCAAGGGGGTAAGTCCAAGATAATGCCTGAATTTCCCACCTGGTTAACCATGGAGACATTGGAGCAGCTTACAGAAACTAGAAGAACCAGGAGGGATTAGTAGGGATAGGTGTGAAGCCTGTTGGCTTGAAATGCCAAAGGGGAACTGAGCAGGCATTTCAGATGACAGGAACCATCTGGAGGTCAATTATGGCAAAATGGGCAAGCACAGGAGTCCCTCTTTCTTGAGGCTGATGGCAAGGCCATGGGACCCCTGGTTGGACCCAACACAGTAACTCAGAGGCTTCCCTCTTCATAACACTGTCATTCACTGATTCAATAACTATATGCTGAACTAAATCTTGGGTCACATGTGCATTTGAGACTAGGTTTGTTTTTATCACTCCATGTGGTAAAAGGCATGTCAAAAAATCCAGAAAATACAAAAGAGGGGAAAAAGATCTAAGGATAAAGCAGTACAAGTCTCTAATGAAAAGTATAAATGAAGTTGGATATTGCTGTAAAAATACATTCTCCTTTTCATCTTCTACTCATAACAGTGTAATGCAAAATCAAACAATCTCAACAGCCCTGCTGGTCTCGAGACCACGCTGGCAAGTCAAGAAGGACCTCCCTGAAGCCAGAGTTACCAAACCAAATATGTGCCCAAAGGCCTCTCTTTGGCAAAAAGATAGCGGAGAACAGAATGTCATTCTCAAAATTATTTCGTGTTTAAGAATTTAAGTATTCATTTCAAAGGCATAGCATTGAAATCAGGGCATAAGTTAGCCTGAAACCTAGAAATACAAATGGCATAGAAAAAAGATATTAGAAGTATTTGAATACCTGTGATATGCTAAACAGCAATAGCCTCTGCCTGCATCTTCCACAAGGACACCAAATGCCTCCCCTCACTACTGGTCCTCCTCCGGGAGAATCCTACTTGTCCTGGAGTTGCAATATAGCGGCATCACATGATCTTACATTTTGAAGGAAGGTACTCTTGGGTTTGAATCCTGCTTTTGCAATATATTAGCTGTGTGACTTTAGGCAAATCTCTTAATTTCTTTGAGACTCAATATTCTCATTTGTTGTTATGAGAATAAAATAAGCTAATGAGTGAAGAGCACCCTGCAGGGTGCCTGGCATGTAAAGAATACTTTCTTTTCTAATAAACTTTGTATTTTAGAGTAGTTGTATATCTGCAGAGCAAATGCAAAGATTTTACAGTGAATTTCCATATAACTCACCCCCAGTTTTCTCTTGTACAACTTAGTGTGTACATTAATGCCAATGCACCAATATTGGGACATTATTATTCACTGAAGTCATGATTCTCCTACCAGAGACTTCCTTATCTAATATCCTTGTTCTGCCCCAGGCTTTCATCCAGGACACCCTATTGCACTTAATCATCATACCTCCTTGGCCCTTCTTGGTCATGACAGTTTCTCCTACATTCCTCATTTCTGATGGCCTTCACAGGGGTTCTGGTCAAGCAGTTTATAGAATATCCCTCAACTGGGATTTGTCTCATTTTTTTATTAGGATTCGGTTTGGGATATGGGTTTTAAGGAAGAAGGACACAAAGGTGAACTGCAGTTGCCTTTTTTAATGTTTTATTTGATTTTATCTTATATTTTTATTCATAGATACAAGATCTTTATTTTATTATTTTTTTAATGTGGTGCTGAACCCAGTGCCTCACACATTAGGGAAGCACTTTATCACTGAGCTACAAAACCAGCCCCAGAACTGCAGTTTTCTTGACCCTTCACTGTCTATGTTGACCTGACTGAGGTTGTATTTGTCAAGCTTCCCCACTCTAGAGTCACTCTCTTCACCAGCTGTCATGTCATGTGCTTGAAAGGGAAGTCACCCTGCCTAGCCCACCGTGTGTAAGGACTATGGAGCGAGCATGCTTCACCTCTCCAAGGGCAAAGGATTTATGAAAATTGTTTGGCATTCTTCTGCACAGGTGATTTGTCAATTCTCTCTTTAATTTATGTTTTTAATCAATTATTAATCTCATGGATATTTCTTTTATGCTTTATGTCATAATCTAATCCTATTTTATCTATTTTGTTTCCAGATTATTGGGACATTTTTCACTTGGCTTCTGTGCAATATCCCTTTGACATACTCTATTTGTGTGTGTGCGCGCACACACACACACACACACACACACGTGTAGCTTTGTTTCAGCTCTGCCTCACTTTCTGGCACCATAGATGCTCCAGGCTTATCTTGTATAATGCTTACCCCAGACCTAGAATTAGCCATCTTCACAAGGAATCCTGGTTCCTTTTATTGAAATAGGGACTTTTGTAATGTCATTTTTGCCCCTTACCTCAAGGATACACAGTGAAGACACTAAGAATTAATTATGGAATTTTTAAACAATGTTGACAGTATAGACCAATTGGGTGCCTCAAAATATGCAAATATTTATTTTCATGCCTTTTAAGTACCAGATGTGGTGCAAGCTCCACATTGAGATAACACAGAACAAATACTGAAAGCTTCCTGCTTGTACTGGTACTCCATGCACTATTCTAATCACCTTACATTAACTTATTTAATCCTTCTAACAACCCCCATAGTCATTTTATAGACAACTATGACATGATCCCTGCAATCTAGGGTCTGACCTTTTGTTAGATGAAATAGATACGCAGAAGGTACCTAGAACAGGAAAGAGGCACCCAGTTCAGCTGTGGGATCAGGGAGGACTTCTTGGAAGAGGTAATACCCAAATTGAGTTTCAATGGGAGAAAAGGATTGATGAATTGAAAGCTTAGGTAGTGATTCAAGAAGAAAGACCTGAGTAAGCACAACAGAATCTGTCCACTACATTTGCATCAGAGATATGCTAAACATGAAGCTAATCCCTATTTAATTACCTTGCTTATTCATTTTATAAATAGTTAAAGGGCTACTCTATGGCAAAGATTATATATGGTCAGAATATAGCAGAAATCTGACGTAGCTCCCACTGCATGGAGCTGATGGGAGAGCTCTACAAACAAACATAAAGCATGATATCAGGGATGACCAGCAGCTATGGAGGGGGAAAAAAAGAACACCTAGTAGGCCTAACCTGAAACATGGTTTGTATCAGCCCTGCTTCAGCTGTTTTGCCCAAATTAAAATTGTTCTTAAATGACTCTCCTACCACAGTGGGCATCTTTCATTTTGAAACCTATGTTCTCCATCAGTACTGTGGAGAAAAAGAAGAGCTATGAGACAGGATGTTAGGCAGAACAGTCTAATTGTTGGCATCAGTATTTTCGTAAAAGCACTAGCAAAAGATCCACCTCGATTTGGGGCCCCAGCATTGTAAAAATTATTTGTGATTGTTGGCTTGGGTTGAAGGAGGAGGCCAAAATACGATTATAAAGAACAAATTAAGGGATAATCACTTTAAAAGGTATAACTTATTCCACCATGAACAGCCTTTGAAATACGTTGGTGTCCTTTCTCCATTTTCCATGACATGTAATGAGAACTTGTTTCAAATAAAAATTTTCAAACTGTTGTCACTGAGCATTATAATACAGGCATTCTCATGTCTCCAGTATCTTTCTTCCAACAGAATTGGTGATACTTGCACCATATTCTATTGTTGGCTATCACATCATTTATCAGTCATGCTACCATTGTTTAATGTTCAGGTTGTTTTCCAATCTTTTGGTTTATCTGGTATTGATTGCTGGTTATCTATCTGATCCTTGGTGTGTATCATCCCCCAAAGAGAAATGCCCAAAGCAGCATTTAGTATTATTTCTCATGCTTCTGTTGATGGTTGGGGTGGTTCTGCTGGTTTAATCTGGGTGCACTCAGCACTGGTTCTGAGGTAGAGGATCAGTTATGTTGGAAAGTCCAAGATGACGACATCAACATCTGACAGCTATGTGACTGAATGTGGGTGTGCCTTCACTCTCCATGAACCTTTTGCCCTCCATGAGTTAGACTGGCTCTCTTCCACGGTGGTCCCAGGAGAGCATTTCCAGAGGACCAAGGACACAATGAAGAATTCTTAAGCTCTATTCTCTGCAACTAATGAAATGTCCCTTCTCTCATTCTTCTCTTATTATTAGAAGTCTTAAGACCTATCCAATATCAAGGACTCCATTCCTTCATAGCAGAAGTGTCAACGTCACATTAAGAAGAGGCTCTTAAACCAGGATGTAAAGGACTTGTCGATGTTATCTCTGTTATTCCACAGGATTACTACACAGTATACTGAAATTTTTGTAAGCTTTATGATTTTACAGTCTAAAACATTATTTTCTTTGAGTCAACCCATAGAATTTGACTGACCAGGTAAAAGGATAAGATGCATTTTTAAAGCTCTAGAGTCAAAGGGTCTTAATTTTCAGGATGTTCTTAAATGACCCCTCACTATCTCTGTTTTCTAATATAGGGAATTTAATTGATCAACTCCAAAGGAAAAAAATAAAAAAGTGATTTCTAATATCCTATTAGAATTAAATGCAGGATTTCTTTTTAAAGGAATAAAGCAATGAGTTGATTTTTTTTTTCTATGTCTGATTAAGAATAACATTCTTCTTGGCATAAATGAAATCTTGGGTGAGGAGTTGGAGACAGACCAGATTTCAGATCCATCTACCAAACAAATCCCTTGTGATTTGAATGTATGAATTTGTTGAGATTTCCTGATGGCTAACAATATGCCTTCATGTTAGTAATGACAAAAAAACTAATAGCCGGGCACAGTATTAAAAAAAAAAAAAAGGCTTCTTTTTCATGTAATTGAATTCTTCAATCTTGCACTGCATTCATTGAGAAGAACTCTTGGGATGAATTTCTTTGAAATCTCTGCTACTGATTTTATTTTCTGATATGTTGACCTTCTTCATCTTGAGACATGTTGCAAGATTGGCAGGCTTCGTTTTCCGTGCATCAGATACAGTGAAAGCTGTGTTAAGGCTCCTGCCGTTGAAATTTATTCAGTGTAGATGCTAATGAAGAATTTTAAAGCCATCTAGTCTGGTTCAGTCCTCTTTTTCTCATCTCTCTGTAAGGGGGTGAAATAGCATTTCTTTAGCAAAGAGAAGTAAAAAAATAAAATAAAATAATGACCACATCTCTCATACAAAACTTAGTCTGGTTTTTCAGCTCATTCTCTTTTGAGAAGCCAAGTATAAATCTGTATCAAGGATGGAGGTAATCATTATTTTTATTAGTATGGATGGAATGGATAAATATCTTACTGGTAATGATCCTGTTTAAATGTCTTTCACATTCATGAATTTATGTAATATATATACATTTACCATTTATCAGGTATCTGCAGTGTGAAAAGCACCAAGCTAGGGATGGATTAGTTATGGTCCCTTCCTTCAAAGTAGTTCACAGTCTAGTATGGAGGGTAGACATGGACCAAATTGACCCAAGTAAACATAAATTTCTGATATCTGACCCGGGAAAAGAACTTGAAATATGTAATAAATACTCCAGAAATAAGAAACGAAGGGAAAAATATCTTCCATCGTACTGTAGGCTTAATGAGCAGTACATTCTGTACTCATTGCTCTGCCTGTAAATTGGACTAGAAGAAGCACCCCAGGGCTTCATTTTACTTAACACATTTGCTGCAGTTCTTGCCTCCCCTCCCCCCCCCATATGAGCATAGAGTGAATACCAGTCCTGCATCTTTTACTTAATGTTAGACCTGCACAGGGGACTACAGAGTCACCTCCACGGGTAAACTGGCCTGACCTCCAGCCTCAAAAGCAGTCGCTTCCCACCCAGCCTCTCTGTTCAAATTATTATCTCACTCTATAGTAAGTATTTTTAATTATTTCCATCTTCTTCAAACTCCTAGTTCCCCTAACTCTGCTATATCACTTCTGATGGAGCAAATTAATATGCCTCCTATTTTACATACAAAGTAAACCCATGAAATGAGACCCTCTCTGCGCCCACCACCTTCCTAGAACTAACCATACAAACCTAACTGAGTTTCTCCCTTCTGCCTCATTTCCTCCTATTAGAGAACGGGAGGGTGATCCTGTTCCATTGCCCAAGGCCAGTTCCCTCACATAGGGTCATCATCTAAACATGCTCAAGTCCCTTCAGCCTTGAATCCATAAATATATAACCTCCCAGGGACCTCCAAATCCGCTGTAACATTTTTTCTTTATCTCTCTTACCTGCACAGTTCTTTTTAAAAGATGTATCTTTCATTGCTATCACCATTTCAGATCTTGTTATTCTCCCCTTGGCCCTTCCAATCTGTTTTTTTTTTTCATCATTACACTTGAACAACCTATACTAAAGTCACCAAGTGATCCTAATGTCCTTTTGCACAAGGCCAGTCACAGTCCCCACCTTCTTGACTGTGCCACCATGTGTGCCGTGGTTCTTTACTCTCTTCTCACTGAAACCTCTCATCCTCCACCTCAGTGGGACACATTTTTTTCTAGTGTGCCTATTCATCTCTGGCCATTCCTCAGTGGCCCGCAAGCCCATCCTTTTAAACCTGGCCATTAAATGATTTCTTGAGGCTCCACCATAGATCTTTTTTATCCCTCCTTGGATTTGCACAACCAGAACCTTGAGGACCATCGAAACCTGCCAGACCATATCTCCAGTACAGAGCTTTCCTGAGCTCCAGACCCACGTTTCTGCCATTTCATGTCTGTTTTCGATGTTTCAAAAGCATCTCAAATTCAGCATGTCCAAAACAGGGCTCATGATATGGTCCTCTTTCTGGATTCACCCTCTCTGTCACCAATTTTCATCCAATTGCCTAACGTAAAAAAAAAAAAAAAAAAAAAAAAAAAAAAAAACTGAGAATTATTCTTGACACAACTTCTTCCTTAGTTCTCATAGGATCCTCAAGCTAATCCCCAAAATTCTAAGATCACCTTCATTTCCTCTCCTGTGGCATAAATGTATTTTAATGTTGCTATTGCTTCCTCTCTGAGACTGTTGCAGTGGTCTCCTGACTTGTCATTCTGATTTCCTCCTTACCCTCTTCTAGCTCATTCTCCATATGGCAGCCAAAGTGATCATTTTAGTATATAGGACTTATTGATCACCACTTGGATTAAAATCCATAACTGTCTCCTGTGGCCTATAGGATAGAGGTCAAAATCTTAAATATCCTAAAAAGCATTCATGATCTCACTTTTTTCCCACTTCCACATCCCTCTGATTTCTGCCCTCTGCCATGGCTCCTTCTTGCTATAGGAATGGAGGCTAGTGTTTCCTCTATTGGAGCACTCATATTCCTCTCTTTACCTGGGTACACACTCATGTCCATCAGAGTGTACACTGAAAGTTACTTCTTTAGGGGTAAATTCCCAGAATCTCAAGACTAGTTTGCTTCTCCTGATTGTATGTTTATTTCACCATGTGCTTCTGTGATTACTTGATCAATGTCTAAGTCCATTGCTAGACTAGAACCCCATGAGAGTAGAGCACAATGTCTTTTTGGCTCACTGTTATTTTCCTAGTGTCTGTTGCAGAGCTCAGAACATATTGAACATTTAACAAATGTTTTAATTGGACATTTAATTACATGCCAGGCACTGTTGTAGTGGTGATACAGTGGTGAAAAAAAAAAAACACAAACTTAGTCACTGCCTTCATGAAACCTGCATTACAATGAAAGAGATATCAAATTAAACGAGTAAATAAACATAGAATATCAGGAAGCAATAAATTCTATGAAAATAGTAGAGCAGGGCTGGGGATGTGGCTCAAGCCGTAGCGCGCTCGCCTGGCATGCTTGCGGCCCGGGTTCGATCCTCAGCACCACATACAAACAAAGATGTTGTGTCCGCTGAAAACTAAAAAAAATAAATATTAAAAAATTCTCTTTCTCTCTCTCTCTCTTTAAAAAAAAGAGAATAGTAGAGCAAGGATATTGAAAATAGTAGACAGTGGCAGTAGATGGGGCTCTTTTATTTAGGATCTAAAAGGCAATTTTAGATAGAGAAGATGTCTCTATGGTGACATTTGAGCAGAGACTTGAATTAAGTGAGATAGAATACAGGGACAGAATTGGGAGAAGACCTTTCTGGAAGTACATAGGGGTAAGAGCCTGGCATGTTTGAGGGCTAGCAAATGGGTCAGTATGGAATGAGAGGAGTCAGGTGAGCTGTAGATGAGACTGGAGAAGAGTTCAGGAAAGTCACATGACCAAGTGATGATCCATACTTCCAAGTTGGACACCAGGTTGGGTGAAATACTGGAAAAAAGCATTTTTTTTTTCCAGACTCCAGATCACTGGGCTCCAATCCCTGTTCTTCCACCAGCATCTGAGTGGTACTGAATGCAAATCACTTTTTGATTCTGTTCCTTGGTTTCTTTGTGCTGATAAATGAAAGTTTGAAAGTAGATTAACTCCAATGTTCTTTCCAGATCTAAAACTTATTCTTCCTGAAGGTGCTTTGATAATAAGAACTAGATTAAAGGTCGTAGTCTGCCACGGTGATTTGGGGCAAACAACATTTTCTTTCTGAGTCTATTTTAGTGTTTGGGCAACAGGAATAGAAGAGTTTCCTCTCAGGATGAGCATAGATAAGACACAATGGCTGTGAATTACAGCATGCTTTACACACTTGGACCTAAAACTAATGGTGAATATACAGCAAAGCAGGCACTGTTTTGGGTTCCATATATGTGCGAGTTCACCCTTGCACCATCTCAGGAGGTGGATCCATTTATTTGAGACCAAAAGCCATTAAATCCCTTAGGTTCCCTTACACAGTCAAATGACAGAATTAATTTTGCACCTAGACTGATTGGCTTCAAGACTCGAAGGCTCTTTAGGGTCTATCTAATGTCTGAATGCAGCAGCAAGTTGGAGAGGTAAGGATATTACAATTCCAGGGTCATTGTTGGTAAAGAAATTTACCTAACAATGCTAACCATATTTTTCTATCAGTAATAACATGATTCAAACATGATTTACATCAAAATGATGTTTTTGCAAATTCTTATTAAAGAGAAAAATATGAAGGGATGCAGAATTCATCGTAGTGCAATAGTCATTTCTTCTTATCACCTGTTCACTTATCTACTAAACACCTACTATATGTCAGGTCCCACTCTAATGACCAATAGGACAAGAATAAAGATTCCTTTGACCTCAAAGGAATCACGAACCTTTCAAACATTTCAAATGTTCAAATCATGAACATTTCAAAGTAAGCATCAGAAAAAGAGTGATATTTTACTATAACAGTTGATGTAAGCAGAGCCATATGATATGTGAAGTGAGAACCAGGGAAGTTGTGCAGAAGAAGGGACGCTCAGAGCTCAGATTCATACTTAAAATATGGACTCGTCAGCACTAAGGAAAACAAGGCTTACATCTCCCTGTGCCATATTTCAAAAACTCTAATGTGCACATTTATTCCATATTTTAATATCTGGGAAATGAGGATTCATCCCAGAATGGCTGACATCTTATGAACGTTGCTGGCCAACAGTTAGCCACTATCCCCTGTTCTCACACTTGGTCAGAGCTGTTCATTCCACTGTCACACTTCAACTGAGTCATGCACGCTGCTGCTATTACATGTGCTGAGTTTGACTGACTGTTCAAGGATCTTCAAAAAGATTATACTGTGATTCCTCTTTGAAAAAAGTCATTTGTACTCAGAAAAGCACAGAAACAGCAGCACAATAGAAGGTACAGACACATCTAAGAGATTTCTCACTGAGAATAAAATAAAAACTCTAAGTGACAAGAAAGTATTGTCATAACTTTTAATTGGCAACATCTTTTTTTTTTCCTAGTGGCACATGAAATAATAGTACACCTTGCCTCTTAGGTTGGGAAAGATGCTGAATTTTAATTAATCTAGGTAAATCTTGTATTTTTAGAAGCTATATGAACTCATATTGAGCTTTGGGCTCACTTCACTTTATTTAATCCAAGCTGGTTTTCTAAACACCTGCCATCCTATCCTTATGCAATTGTGTTTTTTGAAACTACTTTTGGAAGTTTTTCTTTGCTAGTACATTGGCACCATGTGAAGCAGCTCAATGATGCAGATTGTTGAGGATGACTTAAGTGGAGATTCAGTTATTCCATACTTTAGCCACCGTTTGTGTCGTCCATGTTGACTATTCCTGGTCACCCAAGGATGAGCTTATTATTTAAGCATGTTATTTATACAGAATTTCACAGTTGAAACGAGGTACAGAATGACCTACTCTTAAAACAAGAGCGATTAGCAAGTTTGGAGCATAGCCAAACTCGAGAACAAGGTTGTTATTGGCATGATTTTAATCATGATAGACAATTAGCCAAGCTTAATTATATTGAGACGGAAAACCAGAGTGAGTGGCAGTAATGAATTTCTCCGGGAATTCTCCTGTGTCTCCAACTCAAGCTGGCTGACCTATAAAGGGTGTAAAATGATAAAAGATGTTTGCCCACATGTACAAGCTGTGTTTACCTCGAGGAGCAGCCTGTGTGGGAAGGGGTCTGAAGGACTCTCTCTTCTGTGGGGACTCATCATAGGACACAAATGGGATTCTCCAGTTCCACTCACATTTTCCTTCAGGAAGGAGATGCAAAAGAGAGGGAAACATCTTTTAGCTGAACTTGGGCACATTAAATGTTAATGTGATTATGTAGCTAGGGATTCTTGAAATGTCGCCCGTGGCTGAAGTATGACTGCAGTTGTGTGTTAGCACATTTTGGTGTTATAAAGGCTTAATATTTTCACTGACTGTGTCAAGCCCAAATAAAGCACCCGGAACTTCAATAGAATCAGAAAGTGATTAAAATGTAAAAAAAAAAAAAAAAATTAACAATATGACAGTCCTTGCCTCTAGGTTTAGAAATGGAATTTAAAAGGAAATTCTCTTTAAGTCTCTAGTCTCTTTTTTCCATTATGGATTTTTAATTGACTTATTATAATTGAAATATAGAAGAAAGAAAACTTTTGCAGAATGATTAAAGTATCTATAGTTTATATAGTTCTTTAGAGTTCACAGTTACCGATATTTAATCCTCATACTAGAAACACACACACACACACACACACACACACACACACAAATCTGGGAAGAATACATTGTTGTTAAAGATTAAAGATGAAGATGCTGAGGTTCAGGGTTTATGACTTCTTTAAGTCAAATAGCAAAAATACACGCAAAGCCTGATTACAAGACCAGGTTCTTGCTGATCGAAAACCAAAACAGCTAACTCAATCAATAAGGATGTCTTCAAGGTGAAGCTTGAGATTGGCTGCAGTGTGATGGGCTGCCTCAGTAGGAAAGTGAAGTCAATCAATGTTCCTTCAGCCCACCTCCCTGCCTTCCCACTTTCCCTCTTTCTCTTCCTTCTCTCTGCCCCTTCCTGTATTCCCATAAGTAGCATTTGATGTTGGGAAAACATGATGCACAATTCAATTCTAAGACCCAGGTTCATAGCAGTTTCCTTCACAATAGCCAAAGATGGAAGCAAAGTGAATGTTCCTGGCGGAATGAATGGACAAACAGTGGTAGATGTGTACAATACAACCTTGCCTCTGAAAAGAAGGGCATTCTAACACCCACTGAACGTGGATGAACCTTGAGGGTACCATGATAAGTGAAATAAACCAGGCACAAAAAGACAAATCACCTATAATTCTGCTTGTATGGGGTTCCTAGAATAGTCAAATTCATAGAGATGAAAGGTTAGAAATGATGGTTTCCAGGGGTGGAGGGGAGGGTGAGTCAGGTATTAGTGTTTAATAGGTACAAAATTTCAGTTCAGAAAGATGAGAAAGTTCTGGAGCTGGAAAGTGATGATGGTTGTACAACAATGAGAACTAAACACTTGCAATAATTAAAATAATAAAATTTTTGTTATGTAAATTTTATCACAGTAAAAAATTTTGAACCTTGCTCTCTGTGAGTGTCCACTCTGTACCAACAGCCTGCTAGAGGAATGGGCTACAGTGTGACATGTGCTCTGCCAGGGCATCACAAGGTAGCATGGGGACAATGTAGAAGGTTTCACAGCCCAGCCCAAGGATCAGCAAGGAAACTGGGAACAGATCTGTGAATGATGTTTGGAATATGCCTGAATTGAGTTGGAAAGAAACTTAAATTTCTCCAGGGAAAGTTGAGGCCATAGAGGATGATCATTCCATGCAAGAACTGCAAGGTAGACACATAGGAGCCCAGGAAATCGAGGTGTGGCCAAGCAGAGGCGAGAAGTCCCGTGTGACTACAGCCCAGAGTTCAAAGAATCCGGCCACTATGATGAGTGATTCCTCTTCTTCCTGACAGACAATTAAAGTGGCTCTCCCAGTAAAGCCAAAGCCATGTTTAAAACCTGGGTCTTTGTTTTAAAAATCCCATTCTCTTTCCACTAGGCACTTGAGCTCTGCTGTCAATCACGGTGGCTACTTATGTCATTAAAATTATATAAAATCAATAATTCAGTTCCTCAGTCACACTAGCCACATTTCAAGTGTGACTAGTGACTATCAACATGGAAAGCTCAAACAGAGTATTTCTATCAACATTGAAAGTTCTATTGACTAGGCCTCTTTTAAAGTTTACAGAGTAATTCTTTTTCCTATTAAGGTTTTTTTTTTTTTTTTTTTTTTTTTTTTGCATATTTGAGCATCACACAAAATCCTGCCATTATTTTCCCATTTTGTAGTAAAGGAAACTGCAGCTTTGAGAAGCTGAGTAATTTGCTGATGGCTTCACAGCTATTAAGCAGTGATGCCAGAACATAAATCCCAAAGCCCTGGATCCAGATTCAGCGTGCTCTTCATTAGTCCATAGCCTCCCACTGCCTTTGTGTCTGCTCCACATTCAGAATATTCTTCCTTTAAAAGTCTACTGTTCAGCAAATTATAAACATGGCTTTTCTGTGAAACCTGGAGAAAATACGTATCCCTTAGTTCGACAACCAAAGCCTTCCACAAATATGAATGAATTCATGTTGCACAGTCTTCTTCCTGTATCTCTTTTCTAGCATTTATTCTTTGCCCCTGGGCAGGACACCTCAGTCACATGCCAGCCCTTGAGATTTTCCTGTTCCTGATGCCCCTTATGGACAAATGTAGCTCTCCTCTCTGCCTACTGGAATCTTGCTTACCTTTCAAGTTCTGCTTCCTGACCCACCTCAGTAGAAAGTCCTCCTTGACCAATCTGGTCCCTTTCTCCTCTTATCTGGAAGCCAGCATGTGACTCATGTAACATCACATGGGAATCCACTGCTCTGCTTCTAACCACGTTCTCTTCTCTCCTGGTAACAACCCTAGTGTTGCCCAAGTAAGATCACACCTTGCTTGTTTTAGGGAACCCTTGGTGCCTGTATAGACCCTCCTTGGTAACTGTACTCAGCTCTTACCTGTTGAGTTCATTTCATCCACATTTTGCTTCACTTTGGCTCCTCCTGATGTAAGAAAGCCTATTATGGTTTAGACATCAGGTGCTCAACCCCCCCAAAAAAGCTCATGCCTAAGACAATGCAAGAAAGATTAGAGGTAAAATGATTGGGTTATGAGAGCCTTAACCTAATCAGTACACTAATCCACTTGAATGAATTGACTGGGTGGCAACAGTAGGCAGGTAGGATGAGGGTCACTGAGAGTGTGTCTTCAGTGTTTATATTTTGTCCATGGTAAGAGAGAGCTAGCTCTCTCTCTTTCTCTCTCTCCTGCATGGTGCCATGTCCTGAGCTGTTTCTTTCCATCACACTCTTCCATCATGATATTCTACCTCACCTCCAGCTCTAAAGAACAGAGACATCCATCTATGGACTGAGACCTTTGAAACTGTGAGCACCAAATAAAATTTTCCTCCTCTAAAATGGTTCCTGTTAGGTCTTTTGGCCATAACAATGAAAGAGCTGAATAAAACAATCACTGCCCTGGGCATGGTTACATATTGTTCCATACGTTCTCTTCCAAGAATCCTGGAAGAAGACACTATTGTCCTGGTTATCCAAATAGTAACCACGACTCAGTGAGGTTAAGTGAGTTACAAATTCAGAGAGCTGTGAAGTAAAACAGGCAGAAACCAAACCTAGAACCACCTGGATCCATAGCCTATGCCTGTACCTTGTTGCAGTAGAAGCCTTTTCTACACGTGGTGAAATGTTTGAAAAAATGTCTGCCTGCATTTCACACTCAGCACACACGGATAAAAATCTGCAGCACAATTTGCTCCAAGATTCTGCAAGCTCCAGTTCTATCAACTGTCCACCTTGGATTTGGCATGAAGCTTCAGAAACAATAGAGGTGAGATGAGCACATGATTCAAAGCCCTGGCCTTGTTTTAAAACTAGATAACTCATTGTTTAGACACCATCCAAATAGCAGTAGAAATGGATTTTGACTTTTTTGTTAAAGGAATAACATTTTCTATCAGAAACTTGGTGACTCTTCCAGTTATTATTAATGGATCCTCTAGTCTGTAAGTTAAAACTGAACAAAATGTTCTGCTGTATAACATGAGGTTTAAGTGAAAACAATTACTTGACAATTTTATGGGTTGAGATTTTTTTTTAATTTTATAAAAGTCCTGGAGAACTGAAAAGTTCAAGAAGCCTACTCATTTCCTTATATTGAAACTGTTATCATAGAAAACTAAGGTATATGGAATTATGATCACTAGATTATAATCTAGTGCTGTAATGTGGCAAACAGTAACATGAGCACCAAGAGTCAGAAAGCCTAAGTCCTGTTCCCAGGTCTTCCAGTGGTTGAACCAGAAATCAAGTTAATTTCCCTGGGGCCCAGTTCCCTCCTCTAGAGCAGTGTTATCTGAGTAAATTAATAAATAAAGTGTTATCTGAGTAAATTAACAAAATACTATAGACATAAATAACAAATTTATTTCTCAGAGTTCTGAGGCTTAGAAGTCCACAATCAAGGCACAGGTGCATTTGGTGTCTGCTGAGGGCCTGCTTCCTGGGTCCCAGACCCTGACTCTTGCTGCATCCTCACGTGGTAAGAGGGCGAGGTAGTTCTCCTGAGGCTCTTTATAAGTGCACTAATTCCATTCATAAAGGCTCCACCCTCATGACCCATTCACCTCCAGAATGAAGGGCTCCTCCTCTATTTGCCTCCAATTGGTGATAAGGTTTAACCTGGGAATTTGGAGGATGGGACACAAGCATTCAGACAACAGAATGTTGGGTGAGATGAGAGTCTCTAAGATTTCTTCCATATGAATGGTTTATGTGTCCTAGCTTCAATTTTGCTGTGTTTAAGAAGAAAGTATTCTGAGTAAAATAGGAGACTTCTATTATTACAGTATTTAACAAGTTTACCTCTGTAAAGAGAGCAATTGCATAATTCTGTTCCATTAGCAAGTTTCTTAGATTTTTGCTAGGGAAAAGATAGGTCCTGGACCAGACATGTGGAATATGAAGACTGAAACTCAAGTGAAGACACATGCAATTGGACTACAGAACAGATTGTGCAGCCTTTGTCAGTGAAGGTTTGTGAGCATGGTGAGCAGAGATGGTATCATCTTGGGGTCTGGGAATGGAGATTTGGACTTGTGAGAGAGCTTTAGAGACCAATCTGTTTCCTATGCCCAGACTCCATAGAAATGGTGTTAATGTCTTTATTTGTAATGAGGCACAGTGAGAATCTAGTGGACACATTGCACCAACTAAGGTCTTTCAAAAGCTGAGACCCGAGGTGTGCTTTCTGTAGGAACCAATATTTCTTATCCACATATTTAAGGACCTGGCCTGGGATGTTTGTTGTTTATTTTGTAGCCTCTCTTCTACCTCTGCGCAAATAATCTGTGTAGATCTTAAAGGCTGGTAACTTCTTCCCAATAATGCCCTAGAAATAAAGCAAGCAATGTCAGAAAACATAGAGCTTCAAAACAACCAAGAGACAGCTTATTCTCACCCCTACTTTCAACAGTTGTAGATTTGGAGGCCAAAGATTCAGAAGATTGGCCCAGATTGACACCAAATAATGGGAGAACTGGGATTACACATGGATCTTCCATTTATGTGACCTTGGTTTTACATTTTCTGCTAATTGTTTATGATTTGCCTTTTAATAAGAGCAGAAAAATAAAAGAGAGTTAACTTATTAAGCTTCTGTTTGTACCAGATGGCATATATTTATTAACTTTATGCTTCAATGTAGATATATTCTATTCTGTAGATGAGAAAATTGAAGATTAGAAACTTAAATAGACTTGCTCAGAGTCAATAACTGTTGAGTGGCAAATGAGTCCAGTTGTAAATTTTATCCTCATGTAATTTGGCAGGGTAGTGCCTATAAAATTCTTCAATGTATTACCAGTTGGCTAGTGATTCCATTTTAACTCAGCCCAATTATATTTATGTGCCACAGGCACATAAATATATTCAGTATGTATTATTGATATAATTAATAACAATAAAATTTTTATCTTGTGAGTGTGTATAAGGATGCTTATAGGCTTGTTGTAGCATTAATCATAATGCCAAAGCAAAAGTTGCAACTTCAATGCTCACAGTTTTAATGGTTTACTATATTATGGCAACCCTTAATGAAATATTATTGTGAAATAGCATGGAAAAATTATTGAGCTGTTACAAGGTTGTGTTGATTCTGCATATGTGTATGTATGTGTGTTTGTGTGTGTGTGTGTATATTATATATACATTATATGTATATAATATATATATATATTATATGCATATATATATGAGAGAGAAAGAGAGAGAAATGTTCATAATATACTGTTAAAATAGAGGTAGGGAAGCAAGCTACATAGTAATGAATGTGTTGCTTTCCCTTTATTCTTGTGTGTGTGTGTGTGCGCGCGCGCGCACGTGCACACACTCATCTGTTTAAATGAGGACAAATGAAGACATGAAAGGAGTGTGCCGTTAGCAGGCTGTTAACATTGTTCACCCAGAGAGTGGGATAAGATGAGAAAAAACATGGCAGATAGCCAGGAGTTGAGTTCCACAAGGGGAAAAACTAAAGCAGATCTTCATCCCGAGACAGAGTTAAGGTCTGGAGTCACATAGTAGACAGCACAGAGCAAGAGCAGGACTGAAGTAGAGTGGGAGTCCGAGTGGTTGCTATGGCCTGGGGAGTTTCCATCCAGCTGTTCTTATGAACCAAAGGGTGCCTGGGCATAAACATGAACACACAAGATAGAGATTGACATCAAAGTTGCTCCATGCTCTGAGGGCTACTTGAAACTGGAGACTGTTAGTGAGGGTGTAGAGTGAACCTCCAGTGGGTAGCCATGCCAGCCAGGGAGGAGTAGAGAGGACTGCCTCCACACTCCATCCATGGTCTTTTGTCTCCAAAGTCTAGGTCCATCCCATCATTCCTGAAAGCTAACTATCTGGCCTTGTTCTGGGCCACTGTCCAGCTAGCTCATTTGAACAACCCTTCTGTGCCCTTCCCAGGAGATCTTTGACTTCTTGTGGCCTTCTGACTGCTTAGTCCTCTGTGCAACTTCCCAGAGACCTGTTCCTGCCCTTTATGGAGCCTCAGAGTGTGAAGGTCTTGGACTTCACATTTTTCCCTCCTTTCCATGAGTGACTAGGACTCACACTATCATGTTTCTAGTGCACACTACCACATGAAGAGTTTTCATCTCTGGTCCCTGGGCTGTTCCCTTCCCAGCCTTCTGAGGAGTGGACACTCTCCTTCATCATGCTTCATGGGTGAACCTGAGGCCCAATCCACCAATTCATCCTGATGAAGGGTTTTACCTTTGTTTGATTGGGGCAGTAATGCTGGAAACAAAGAAGAGAAACATCTCTACAACCATTACCTTGATTTTCAGTTTCACAGTCCTTTGCTTCTGTGAGTCAAGTCCTCCAGGAACCCTTCTTTGTAGACACTTCCATGGTAGGAGTTCACCCTTCCATCACAGACCGAGAGTAAGACAGTATGTCAGCCCTGAACCATACGGCTTGTCAGAGTCCAGACTGGCAGCCCACCTCGCCCTGAGTCTCACTAGGACTGCCCTTTGGTGTATTTCTTCCCTGAAAGTAATAGAAACTAAAGTCAGGGTCCTTTCCTTTGGGAGCTTAATATTAAATCCTAGAAAAGGCAAAGCTAACTCTGAAGACCAGTGAAGCAAGTTTAGCATATGTGCACTCAAATAGACTGTACCAAAGCTGGGCCTCAATTTGGACGATATTGATGTCCCAGAGCCCCTGAGCGTTAATCAAATGTTTGTAAATTGCATGTGGCTTAACTGTGCTTTGAGAGTGTGTGATTTAAAGCACTTGTAAGGAATCCTCTGGTGCTACAACCAATTAACCCTAATTCATCTGTTTTGTAAATCTGAATTTACTCCTAAGAATCCAGTGTTTGGAGAATAAGAGAGTAGACAAAGAACAATTAATTAGGGAAGCCTTCCTGGAGGGGGTGAGCCAAGGCCAAACCTTAGAGGAGATGGGGATCCCTGATCCTGTAAAGGACTGAGAGGGGAAGAGCAGCAAGCTACAGAGAAGGGCTGTCTCCTGCCTGGGCAGCAATGAATGTCCTCCTGAGTGACAACTGTAACGTCCCTTGTGGGAGCTCAGAGGTTTACTGTGCACAATGGGCTCCCTGTACCTCACCATGACGGTGATAACCATGAGGGCTTGTTAGTGCCCTCTGTACACAGTGCTAAGTGCTCAAACACATTTCAGTTAATCACTAACAACCTGTTGGGTTTAGGATTAGTGTCTGCTTTTTACAGAAGGAGAAATAAAGGCCAGGGTGTTTAAAGGCACATATGTTGTGCTGAAGTCAGCTGGTATGACAAGGAGTGAACATCTGAATGTAGGTCTGTCTTGCAGTTCTGTTCACATCAAGCTCTTGGGGCTCAGAAAAGGACTGAGAAGTTAGGGCAGAAGATCATGGAAGAAATCAGCATAAATATCAGTGATTTAATTCACATTATTGGATGCCAAGAATGAAACTATGCTAAGCACTTTACATGAATGATGTCATTCATCTATCCCAATAACCTTCTGACACTGGTGACAAGTCTGTTTTAATGATCAGAAAGCCAAGGATCAGAGAGGGCAATACACAGCATTATACAGCTGTTAAATATACAGAATGAGCTTTTAACTACTCGGTCTCATGCCCCAGGCCTTTTGCTCAGACACCTGGGGTCCGTTCAAATGGTGTCATCATCTTCATGGGCTTTGTGACCCAGAGTGGAGTCAGACCTGCACACAGCACATTTCATCACATGGTGCCATGGGAAGAACACTCACAGGGCCTGCAGGAGCGCACAGGAGGGATTTTTTAGGCCTGTAGGTTTCAAGGTTGGCTGTTGTTATCCCTATCTTACAGGTGACAAAGCCAAGATATGTGTCCTTTTTGATGTGTTTCAGTTGACACAATTTATAAGAGACAGTCCCAGGATGTTATGCCAGGCTCAGCCCGAGTGGTCTATACCCTCTTTCTTAGACTCTTCTAAGAGATTTTCCAGAAAATGTTGGACATTTTTTTTCAGGCAATTTGTTCACTAGCATGTGGACATTTTCAATATATGACATCAACTCAGAACATTATTCTTTTTTTTCTCTTTCTTCCATTCTCAAATAGAGCTTAGAATTAAACTCCCAGTTCAGAGCCCTGTGTTCTAACTACTTCCTTCTTGGTAATCTTAGCCAGCTCCACAGCTTTAAATGTCATTTATATGCTTGTGTCTCCAGATCTAGACTCCCTCTATGCTCCAGACCACCTACTCTGTACCTCCGCTTGGAAATCAGCCTGTTCTAATTGGCTCTGAAGAGTTGGTCCAGCTGGGCACAGTGGCATACACCCATAATCCCAGCAGCTTGGGAGGTAGAGATAGGAGGATCATGAGTTCAAAGCCAGCCTCAGCAAAGGCAAGATGCTAAGCAACTCAGTGAGACCGTGTCTCCAAATAAAATACAAAATACGATTAGGGCTGGGGATACAGCTCAGTTGGTAGAATGCTTGCCTTGTATGTACAAGGCCGTGGGTTTAATCCCCAACACCAAAAAAAAAAAAAAAATAGGGCTAGTGGTGTGGCTTAGTGGTGAAGACCCCCTGAGTTCAATCCCCAGTACCATTTTTTAAAAATAGATGGTTCCAGAAGAATGGATTAAAAAATGTGGTATATATACAAAATAGAATATTACTCAGCATTAAAAGAGAATAAAATCATGGCATTTTCAGGTGAATGAATGGAGTTGAAGAATATTATGCTAAGTGAAGTAAGTCAATCTCAAATAAACAAATGCCAAATGTTTTCTCTGATATGAGGATGCTGATCCATAATGGGGATGGGGGGGTGGGCATGGGAGGAATGGAGGAATTTTAGATAGAGCAAAGAGGAGGGAGGGAAAGAAGGGGACATGGGGGTAGGAAAGACAGTGGAATGAGGTGGACATCATTACCCTAAGTACATGTATGAAGACATGAATGGTGTGAGTCTACTTTGTATACAACCAGAGACATGAAAAATTGTGCTCTATATATGTACTATGAAGTGAAATGCATTTTGTTGTTATATATAACAAATTAAAATAAATAAATTTTAAAAAAGGAGTTGGTTCAATAGTAGTATCATCTTCACTCGGGAGGGGGGAACCTGAATCAATTATTTTTCACCATCTCTTGATGAGATATACATCTACTATGCAAACCAAGTCAATGTCTTTTCTTCCTTGGACTAGACCGCTTAGCCCACCGCCATCAGCGTCTATTTGGTTCTGATTCTTCTTCTGCTCCCTCCAAACTGTTTTCTAGAGAGCAACCAACAGGGTGTTTACAACATGTCAATCAAATCATTCATAATTCTCCTAACCCAAAACCTGTATTCAAAAATCTCCAATGGTGCTGATCATATGTGAATAAAGCCCAGGTAACTTACATTCCCCCAAGACCAATATGATGTGCCCTCCCCCACCCCGTCCCCTGCCCTTGTCACCACTCTACTCTATGACACTGGCTGGTAGGCTGTGCCTCTAGAACTTGAAGCTCTTCCCACCTTAGGCTTTTATTCTGGATGTTTCCTGCCTGGAAATGCCTTTTTTTAGATTGGGCAGTATGTCTTTTCCCATCCTTCAGATTTGGGTTCAGGTTTGCCCAGCTTGCCCCCACCTCTATCCTGCATAGGTATTCCACCTCACAACACAAGTGACAATATAAACTATTTTTGTAGATTGATCAATTGATTGATTTTCCTATTTATTGTCCATGACACCTCTAGAAAGTATGCTGCATAAGGGCAGGGATGTCATGTGTATCCTTCACTGTACATACAACCTGTCTCAACAATTCATGGCACCTAGGAGACACTCAATTCAAAAGTGATTCAATGAGTTATTCCTTTCAATTATTGAAACAGGACATGGCTATGACAGGAAACTGAGAAATAACGGTATATAAAAAAAGAAATGTACATATAGAAATATTTCTCTCCCACCATTTTCCTGTGTATATTTTAAAATAGAGATGATTAAATTCATTTAATTTATATCCCATTTTTTGCATTTAATATCCATAAGCAATTTTCTTGTGGCTTACCTCCACACCTCCATCACCACGTCCATCACCATCATCATCATTATCACTGAATTATAGAAGAGAAGATTGAGTGTTATAACATTAAATTTCACATAATATACACTCAAACCAGCATTAATTTCCTTTTTCTGTCTTGACTTCCTTCCTGAAAAACATTTTTACAGGTGCCCTCTGGGTGCTGTGTTTTGTTTAAGTAAGACAGTATGTGCATCTGGAAAACCATAAACATGAGCAAGTTATTAACCTTTCCAGACCTCAATGTCTTTATCTACAAAATGGGGACAGTCAAACCTGCCTTGCTTAATTTACAGGACTGTGCAGGGATCTAATGAGGTATTAGAGCAAACATCTCATTAGATATCAAGATATCTCATTAGATATCAGGGTGAATGTCATTTTTAAACCATAGCATTGTACGAGTGGAATAAGATTTACATGAGGGAATATGACAACAAGTAATTTGTAAAGCAATTCAAAATTTGTGAATAAAAAGCTTATTGGCAATTTTCTGTGCTGTGTGCCACATGTCTTAATGTTTGTGTTTAGTATGCTAAACGGTTGCCAATGCCTAATTCTAGGTTCATACCCTGCAATAGCTTTTTTTAAATTTTTTTTTTATTTTTTACAACTTTCAGCTGGAAAGCTAGGGTCAATTATTTTTAGCCATTTCTTCAGCCTGTCTCATTAGCAAAGTACTTTGAGGTAATGACTTGGGCATATTTGATGATTGTTCATTTTGAAAGATGTCATTTTAAGACTTTTCTGGAAATTTCAAATCTGCCTGTGGGAGATCTGTTTTATGCCAAAATGTCATTTCAAATTCAAGCCTACATACTGCCTTACACTCAGCCCTTATAAATGTTTCACGGCACCTGCATTTTTTATCATGGTCCTTTCATGTGAACTTGGATTTCTTGTGGCTCACCTCCACACTGTGTCTGAAGGGGAGAAAGTGATATATTTAAATGGCCCTTTTCCCCCTTTGTCATAGAAGATAAAATTCCCCAATTATTTTCCCCTTGTGCATAGATATTTATATTAATATTTTAAAGAATGGGTTCTTTATAGTGTTATTCATGAGCTCATGTATTAAATTTAAAATAAATCTATCCTAAAAATGAATATCTAATCTGTGTTTAATACCTGAAGCCAGATTCATGTTGACTTAATTTCTCTGGTCATAGAAGAAATTTATGAAATGGTTCAGATTCTTTCATTCACTCAACAAATATTTTGACAAGCTTATTGAGGACCTCCTACACTCTCTCTTTTAATCCTTATAATACATGACAATACAAGTGTTATTATTATCATCACCATCATCATCATTATCACTATATTATAGAAGAGAAGACTGAATGTTAGAACATTAAAGAGCCCCATTAGATGGCCCTACAGTTTAGGGCCTGATGTTTGGGTAGAAGTGCCTATGTGTGTCCAATCCTTGGGGTCACCAGTCTGGGATAAACCTAGAAAGGTGAAGGAAAGAGTGGGGAAGGCAGAATGACTAGAGGAAATTGATATGGAGAGAGAGATTAGATTGGAGAGAATCGAGGTCTTAGCTTCCTAACTTTTCTTCGCCTTTGTTCACCTGGGTATCTTTACAAAAGACAGATGTTTGCTCCCCACTACCAGACATTGTGATATGATTGGTATTGAATGCAACCTGGGCATCAGGACTTTGTTTCAAATTTCTGGTTATTTTAGGAAGCCACTAACCTGCGTGGTGCCTCACTAGCATGCATATCAGAACTGAAATGCTGGTTTGACCATCATGGGTTTTGACGTTACAGTACTTCCTACTGGTTTATAGGCCTGGCATTGGAATGCACATCACAGAAATAGAAGATAAACATCCCAACTCACTATGAGAAGAAGACAGCAGTGTGCTTCAATGGAAGAGGGCAGTAATTAGTCATTACTTCTCTGAGCCCAGCTTCCTTGTCTCCTGGATTGATGCCTATCAAGTAGGTTCTTGTAAGAAGTAAATTAGGTGCAATTCCTCTTATCCAGTAATGTAAGAATCTATAGTCAACTCATTGAAATAAGTCCAAGTAAGTGTAGTAGATAGGATTCTGTAAAGATGACCAAAAATATCCCATCCCACATGTTCTTTTTAAAATGTGGCACTGGCTCTTTCCCAGCCCAGGTAGAGTCTAAGTTTCTTCCTCTTAAACCTGCTGTTTGTCCAGACATGCCCCATCAATGGCTTGTCATGGAAAGGACACTATGTAGCTCAGGAGTTCAGATCACACAAGCTGTACACTTCCACCTGGCACTTCCGCTCTTGCACCATGTGCTTTGGGAGCTCTGAGCTGACATGTGTGGAGTCTGGTTATCCTGAAGCTGCCATGCTGGAGAGACCATGTGGAGAAGCCACATAGTGATGGCCCCCTGCCCTTAGAGTCTTCTCAAAATCATCTGCCAGAATTATCAAGAGTCCAAGCAACAATATGTGTTGGCGAAGATGTGGGGGGAAAGGCACACTCATACATTGCTGGTGGGACTGAAAATTGGTGCAACCAATCTGGAAAGCAGTATGGAGATTCTTCAAAAAACTTGGAATGGAACCACCATTTGACCCAGTTATCCACTCCTTGGTCTATACTCAAAGGACTTAAAATCAGCATACTACAGTGACGCAGCCACATCAATGTTTATAGCAGCATAATTCACAATAGCTGAACTGTGGAACCAACCTAGATGCCCTTCAATAGATGAATGGATAAAGAAACTGTTATATATACAAAATGGAATATTACTCAACATTAAAAGAGAATGACATTATGGCATTTGCAGGTAAATGGATGGAACTGGAGAACATTATGCTAAGCAAAATAAGCCAATCCCAAAAAACCAAAGGCCAAATGTTTTCTCTGATATATGGATGTGGATCCATAATAGGGGGAGTGGAGGAAATTTGGATTGGGCAGAAGGGAATGAGGGAAGTGGATTGGACATGGAGGTGGGAAAGATAGTTGAATAAGACAGACATCATTACAGTAGGTACATATACAACTACATTAATGGTGTAATTCTATATAGTGTACAAAAAGTTTCTTTTTGTAAGTATATTGCATCGATGTACATGTTGTTTATCTCAGGATAAAAATAACGAGTACAATTTGAATAAGCAAATGCATGGTGAGCTGATATGAGCAGAATTGTGTAGTTTCTTAATGAGAAATCTACTAATCTCGTGTTATTTAAAGTTGTGGATGCTAGTCAAAAGAATCAGAACCTGTTAGCCTATCAAAGTTAGTCAAATGAAGGTTGGTAATGATAACATCTATCATAACATGTATAAAGTCACTTGCATGTAAGCACTCATTAACTGTTAGTTTCTCTAATCACTAAATTCGGGTTTGCCAAAACAATCTACTTGCAAGTAATCCCTACTGCCAAATACCAGCAGAAGAATTTTATTAACAAAGTCATCTTTGATGGCCATCTAAATTTCATACTATTTCAGAAAATGCATTACATTCCTATTTATGGAAAATCATTTCTCATGGTTAGAGTTCAGATCAGGTGCATAATATTTTCAAATCACTTGTTAAAAATAAAACACCTCATGACAAGTCCCTTTAATACTGGAACTACTGAATGCAATTATATCGAGAAAGAAAAATCTACTCATGTGGCCCTGAGATTTCTCTAGCCCCCCAGCCAAATCTTTGTACAACCATCAGTGGGACAGAGAGTCCAGTGTTCTGGGAAATGCGCTGCATTTTAGGATGAGGTGTGCAATTTTCCGTAAAGTTTATCATAATAGAATCTAGCAGTTATTCACAGCTTTCATCAAAGCATAACTCTTTGCCACCCCTTTAGTTCTGGCCTCTGCTGAGCCATTCTGATCATCAACAGCTGATATAAGCAGAAGTGTGTAGAGTGATCATCTTGGCTCTAAAAACCAAACCATGGAAATTCTGCAGTTGTTCCTCACCACCTGCAGGATCAAGTCTGGCTTCTGTAAAATAGTTTGTGGGTCTTTATGAGAAAAGTCCTAACATTTTTTTTTTTCAACCTCATCTCTAATCACTTGTGTTAGGACCTAGGACCAAGCACAGTGTGTAGCAGACTCAGTTACTCTGCCCTTTTATGACCAGCACCACAGCTATATGCAAAATACAGACTTACAGTATCCTAAAATAAGTGTTTTTCAAACTGTGGGCCTTACCCACCTCAGGGTCATGAAATTAATCTAGTAGACCTCAACAAATATTATTTTTTAATCATAACACAATGGAATGGAATAGAACAGAAGAGAGTAGAGTAGATTGGAGTATATTGCACATGGCAGATGTTATTTGATTAAACTTTGGTTGTAGGTGTGTTTGTGTATATTGAATTAGGGTGTAAAGCATATATTTTTTACATAGTGGGTCACAAAATTAAAATACAGAAACCTCCCATAACTCAACTATTCTGCGTGTTGTGCATTCCACCTAAAATTCCTTGTGCTTGCTATGCCTTCCTTTGTCTGACAAAGTCCAACTCTGTCCAAGACATAACTTCTACAAAGTCTCACTCAGGCTTCACTTCAGGTGTTACAGGCATTCTCATCTTCAAAACAAAGTTCCGAGGTGGAAACTATTATTCCCCCTATCTTATTGACAGGAAAGTGGAAGGTGGCAGATGTGTGATGTAAGTTGCCTAAAGTCACACAGCTGATAAGTGGTGAAGGAGGGATTTGAACCGGTAAATTGAACAGCTCCTCTCTCATTTCCCAGTGCTTCTCCTTCTGTTCTCCCTTGTCACAGAGGTAGTCTTCAGGAGAACACTTTGTACAACGTATGGAAATTTTCTGAGTACATGCCTGTCTCCCCTGCTGTAATAATAAGTTGTAATAACCACAAGGACAAGAACCATGTTCGTTTCCTCTCTTTTGCTGTAGGATCATGTGTATCTATGTATGGCACACAAAAGCTCCAGAGAAATATTAAATCTTACTCTTGTACACCTCACATAGGGTGCCAGTGTGAGGAATTATCACCATTTACGGTTGAAGAAACAGAATTATCCAATAGGTTTGACCCTTGTTTCTTTTGGCTTCTTTCCATGACAATAAACTCATTAACAAGGCTTAATCGAAAGAGTGATCATTTCAGAAGAAGGTCCCGGAAAGTCAGAGATCTTCACAGAGGCATAATACATTTTATGGCTAAAGGCAGTATGAGAAATGTTACACAAAATAGAAAATGTGCATTTCTTTTTCATTTTTCATTCATGACCATACTGTTTGTAGGCATGCCTGGGACCCAAGTTCATTCTTCTCTTAGATATCGTTTTATTTGGTCCATTGGCTGGCTCATTCTTTCATTCAACAAATATCTTTTGAGCGAAGCACTGGGATTCATCCTGGAATGTGAGGATGACAAGGCACAGTTCCTCCCTTCACAGAGCTCACAGTCTGTGATGGAGCCCAGTGACCAAACAGGCCATTAGTACATGGGTAGGCCAAGGTCGTGCAGTAGTGAAGGGCCTGGACTGAGGAGCCAGTTGGCCTGGGCTCCCCCACAGAAGGACCTGTCATACCTCTAACATGTAGAGGAACTTCTGCAGACCTCTGTTGTCTCCTCTCCTGTCTCTACGACAGTAGAGAACCTGCCTAGAGCACTTAGCAGAGAGCCTGGCACCTGGCAATAGTAATTGTCTAGGTGCATGTGTGATCTCTGGTGTTTTACTTGACACTTCTTTCCTTGCTATGATTTTCTGATCCAAATAGGAGGCCTCTGAGACTGAGTGCTAATAACTACTCACTGGTCACCCTCCACGTATCAGTTGTCCCAGGCAGGCACTATGCTAAGTCCTTTCCACATAAGTTCTCACCAAGCCCTTAAAGCAGGCTGGTGAGAGTGTTCAGCTCTGACATGTTGAGATACTGGTACACTCTCTGCGTCTGGGGTTTGGGCTGAGGTCCTTCTTACTTATCTTTCCCTTTTCACTGAGCACAGGCTCCCTAGACCTGGAGCATCCTCTCTCCGTGCCCAACACTGTCAGGTTCCCATTTTGCATTTGTTCAGATCATTCACAGCACTATTACATATTTATGTCATAACACCGGTGACTAGACACCCCCCAATACACCTGGTAGCACCTGTGTTTTATCTACCTCAGAGACTAACATAGCTGAAGGGAAATTATTTATCGTGGACTATGACATTCCTCTTATTATAAGGAGTACCTTTCTGTTGTCCAACCATGGAATTTCTTTATAAACATAATAGGGACACTCTTATGTCTCATAATAGAACAATTCCTTTTTGGCTAAACACTATACTACAGAGCTATGAAGCTGAACCATTCGTCCCCAACACCCAGCGTGGGTTTCTAATGCTTTCTGGAACAAATTACGGGAAATGTAAGTTCATACTTCCTAATGGAAGCAAAAATTGAACACATAGTCATCAAATTAATTCACTGTGATTTCCTCTTTCTGAATTAAATAAATGGGTCTATTTAGCAGACATAAATGGGGGAGGGCAGTAGAATGAGAGGAGTCAGACTTGTTTTTGTAGCTATGAAAATGGAAGCAATCTAGAAGCAGTGCTCATTTTCCTAGCAGAAGTATTCAATGAGTCATGACACCTGAATCCTCAAGTGTCAGCTTCCTGTTTAATTTCAGTATGTTTTTACAATAGCCTTGCTGTCTGCTATTTGAATTCCTCACGCTATTTGAATTCCTCAGATTATAGACTCAATATTATGATTATGCCAGTATTTTAAGGTGAGGGGGGGAAAGCAAGTAACTACTTGAAATGTATCAATATAGTATTAATGTGGCTATGTATAAACCTTAAATATCTAAGCAGTTTGATAGTTTATTTACTAAATACTTCCTGAAATCTAATGATATGCATTTTTTTCTGTTGATTTTAAATCCGAGAATGCATTTGTATTTCTTGAGAATGGAAGCTGTATTTTTTTCTCCCTTCACTATGGGCACCATGCCATTAGGAGTACAATAGACATTTTTGTGGTTATTGTGGTTAAAGTAAAATACACAGGAATGGGTCAAGGTTGATGTGTTGTGCGTTACTAGGAGGAGATGACAGTGATGGAGATAACTTCAGGCACCCCAGGCAGGCATATCCCAGATCCCATGCATAGATGACAAAATATGATTTTGGGTTGTTTCACTTTGTTTGATTTATTGAGAAGCTCTAGGTGCCAAAAATTGTTCTAAAGTTTCCCGCTATATGGCCAATAATATAATAAATAGCTACCATTTGGGAATGTTTCAAGTATGCCAGGCAGTGTCCAAACCGAATCATCCTTTAATCTTCATGACTCTACCTTAAGTGTGTCCCCCTAGAATCAGAGCCTAGGAAGGGGATTCTGAGACAAATGATGTGCTGCAGTGTGGTGAGTGAGGGAAGCAGGATGGAGCCGGGGACAGGAGTCAGTCAGGATGTGGTCTCCACAGCTTATACTCAGAACTTGCCTCACCTTGAGTCAGTAGTGCAGTAGAGTCTCCCAGGGAAGGACCTTCCAGCAGAGTGGGACAGTTGCTCAGAGAAGGGAGCAGTCAGCACTCGGGGCAACTGGGAAAGGGAATCCAGCCCAGGGAGCAGCAGCATCTACTGCCCCCATATTTTAAATGTAGAATTAAAGCTCTATGAGTTAAACTTACCCAAAGTCATTGTTAATAGGCTGGAATTTGAATTCCACTCTATCTATTCAACTGCAAGCTCTTGATCACACTGTCTCCACTATAAACATAATCACATAATTACGGTGATGGTTTCTAAGCCAAATTCATGTACAGAGTCCAGAAGTAACATAGACGAGAGGGTGGTGAACTTTCCAGAGGGGGCAAAGAGTTCCAGTCTCATCTGTGGAAATAAAGCAAAACTTCCTTACTCTATGCATTAAATGGGAAATGACTGTGTCCTTAAAATTCAAAGACATAAAGGCAAGGAAGTAAGCTTTCACAGTATTTTCTGCTGCAGTATCCAATTCCATTGTGCACCATAAATATAAAGGTCTGAACATGCTAAGCAAAATGGTACAAGCATCATTTCTAAGTAAAAAATATATCCCTAATTAAATCAAGCTAGTAACAGCATAGTTTCTCTTCTCCTGGAACAACCTTCTATGACACTGAGAATTTAACATGGTCAGTGTCCTTGCTCCTCTCACTGGCCAGTCCTAAACGGTAGAACCTGACTAGGGAACAAAAAATACTGTGCAGGAAGGAACCTGCCTAGATTTCATTCCTAGATAGTCTTCCTGGATCTGTTACCCACGAGGTGACAGGATAATATGCATCTCTAGGCTTTAGTTTTCTTGTTTATAAAAGGGACATATTTTTTTTCCTCATCTCCTGCTTCCTCTGGTTTTAACTGAGATCAACTTCCCCCATACCTGACACCCAATTCCATTTTTTCTTCTCCATGACTTGTTTTCTGTAGCCTACCCGTAAGGCCCCTTTTAGCCCTGTTATACTTCTCACACATTAACCTTGATAGCACGATATTTACACTAAACTCATTTAAAGTGATTTTTTAGCTGTGTTCTAAGGGGACCATAGCAAAGATATGCAATGATTTGGAAGAGACCAGACAGCATGTGCATCATATTCTAACTCCCAATATTTTCCAACAAGGAAGTACACTGGACATTTTGAATTGCACATGTAGGAAATTTTATTAATTTTGCTTTTGGTTAAGATACTTTTTCTTTAGTTACCCCAAAACCAGACATTTCAGAAGTGCCTCCCTCTCTTTGTCCCTGTTTGAAAGGTGTGCATCTGTCTTATAAGTAAGTTTAGTTGTCATCATCTCAGATAGTTTTGAGGTTGGATGGTAGATCCTATTACCAGGTAATATTAGGCTATTTTGATGGTTGTTGTTTGGAATTTGGATCATTGCCTTCTCCTCAAATATCTGGGGGAGAAAAAATAAAATACGAGAAAGTAGGAATTGGATGCCAACTATCTGCTCCTTTGATTCGACTCCAGTGTGGTGATTAAATGAATGTTTGCCTTGTTGCAGATCAATTATTTTGAGAACTCAGAATTTCTTTCTGTGTCTTGAATTGTGCTGATGGTTTTTAAGTAGGCCATAAAAATTCCTGCAAATGATTTGTTTAATTATTGTCTTGCTCCTCATTTACATTTTTATCTAAAACTCTAAGAACTGAAATCTGTATTCAATTCCATTTCCTGTGAGCTACAATTTGCCTTGTTGGGAGAAATATCTAGACTGTGCCTTCTGTATGGAATAATATCAGACAGGCAGTTAAGTGTCTGTGACATTGCTCTGATGGCCATAGACATTATTATTTTTTGCTGATTTTTCTAAGATTTAGGATAACGTTTGATGGCATTCAATGGCCTTAACTGTCTCCCTTGAGCAATCGTTAAGGTCTTCATATATTTGGACTTTGTTTTCTGGATTTGGCCTTGGGAGATTGGAGGATTCCCATTATACTAAAGACAGTTTTTTTTTTTTTTTCTGTCTTTTGGGGAGCTATCACTTCCATGATGCATAAATAAAGATGTGGAAAACAGTGAATCAATCCATCCTAAAGCCCTAGAATTGGAGATACCTGCATTATTATCACTTTAATATAGCAGGAATTATAATGTGCTGCAGTGGAAAGAACACTTTTAAATGGTGGTGGGATTTTGCTATACAAACATTTCTGTGAGGTTCGTCACAAGTGCTTTTGAAATTCTGGAGTCTTGACTGAAATAAAAAGTGTGAAGAAGCATAATTCTGGGGGTGAAAAGCTGCAGTTGTAAAAGAAACAAAACAAAACATTCCTGAGACACTTGTACCCCAACTGCCAAGACTGCTTATGTTGATGGAAGTCTCAGAGTGTGTGTTGCATTGAGATTGTGAGGAGTGAGACAGACCACGTCTCCAGCTCCCCGGTGAAGACTGATGCTACTGGGTGAGACGTCCGCCCAAGGTCTTCCATGAGTTAGTGGCACATTCAGGAAGAGAAGTAGCAAATCTTGAGTCCAAGTCCAATGTTCTTTTGCCCTCAAACTGCTGTAAATGTGACAAATTATCTTATTAGTTTAGCCTAGTTCAGCATTTCCTCAAGTGTGGGATGTTAATAGGTGTTACATGAAATAATAGTTTCATGGTCAAATGAGTAGAGAAAACGATGTTAAATAAAATTAAATACATTTCTTCATTTCAGGCTTCTCTGAACCTTTAATATGTTAATATATATTGTGACTCTCCAAGAGGGAAATCAAATATACAGCCTTTCCCAAATAATGTGACCATAGAAACCTATTTGTTCCAGAATAACTCGTCAAAGATATTTTGAGAAGTTCTGGCTTTGCTGGCATGAGATAACCTCTTTGTATCAGACTAGGTACTGACAGGAACAATAATTCAATTTAAACTGTTCAAATAATGAGACTAACAAAGGGAATACATACAGAGATCTGTGCAGTGTCAAGGAAACAAAAAAATTTTTTTTTTTGAGGAACCCTTGAATAAGCAATGGAAGAAAAGTTACTAACACAGCTAGGAGAGGACCCCAGAATACTCTCAGAGTGGAGCTGGGGCTGTTCGTGGTACCTAGCAGCTCAGAGGGATATGCCTTCTCTGCCAAAAAATAGCACAGTAACAAAGGAGGGAAGAAGGAGGGAAGAAATGAGATGGAAAAATCCCAGCATCTTTCTCTGTTTCCTCCTCTGTTCTTCTTGGCATAGGTATCAGTCAGCCAAATGTCACCAGAGCTGGCCAGCCTTGGAACCCTGGTGATGCAATTTCTAGACTCTGCAACATAGAGACATGTGTCCATGCACTTGCCTATGTGCTTTGCATATGTAAATCACTTCCTGAAATTTCATCCCAGCCCTTTACATAGGAATCATGCCCATTTATGAATGAAATAGATACAAGCTCACATAGCTAGTCAGAGGTGGATGGAGCCCCAGGTTTATCTGTCTGCCTTGGATTTTACCACCTGGCTGAGCCAGAAAATTTCAGGCTTTCAACAAAAACTTAGAGAACTTACAGAAGGAGGTTTTCATTTTTTAGTTTTGAGCAATTTCATCTTATCATGAACATGATTAACCCTCAGACAGAGTGAATAAGTTTAGAGGGCCACTCCACCTGCAGAGAAAGAGACCTTATTATGTCCATCTTTATAGGTCCAGACCTCAGCACGGTACTGAGCACAGAGTTAATATTTGTTGAATGAAAAAAAAATTGAATGAATGAATGAATGAATGAATGCAGTAATAAATA
Source organism: Urocitellus parryii (assembly GCF_045843805.1). Taxonomy (NCBI): domain Eukaryota; kingdom Metazoa; phylum Chordata; class Mammalia; order Rodentia; family Sciuridae; genus Urocitellus; species Urocitellus parryii. Next base: position 40,125,484 of record NC_135541.1, on the reverse strand, counting down.
CAAGAGTGAGGAAACTGTAAATCAGCATGCCAAGGAGGTTTTCTCTGAGCTCTGTTGGGACAGAGTTGGCTTATCAATCTATTTTTAAATGTTCTGGCGTGTTTGAAATGGGAACTTTTCCATATTGAGCATCTGCTCATGATTTTTTTTTTCTTGGATGGCTGTAATACCTCACTCCCTGCAACCCCCAAATATACACATTAAACCCACACACGGGTGTGCACATGCCCACATGTTGTGTTTCTGCTTCCATCTCTGCTATACCAAACCTTCCTGTTCAGAACTACTAGCTCTCTAAGATTCATCTTCACAGGGTACCAAAGATCACCCAATCATATGCCAGGCCTCTTTTATTTCCCTCAGAATTCTGATTGCTCATTAACTTAATACATATCTCTTGAATTTAGCTAAAGATTATACATTCCATCCTAAAATTCCAATTTTTTTATACTCTTCACTCTACTGACCCTTACACCACCAATTGTTCCAGAAGAAATCCTCGTATCAGATCAGGCTGGAATCCACTCTCTAAGCTGCTGTTCTCTTCTCTCCCTTCATTCCTTTCCGCATGCATGTCCCGCACCATAGCAGTGCCCTCTTCTTCTAGCATTCATTCATCTAATCATTCATTCAGGCGTTCACTGAGCCGTTAACATAGGCCAAGCACTATCATGCCAAAGCAAATAACAAGAAAAATGTAGCTTGGTCCCTGAGCAATGTATGGTCTTTCATGGAAACCTGAACAAATTAGCAAGAAAATATAATGCTGTGTGCTAAGTATTACAATAAAGAAGTGATGTTAAGAGAGGCAGTGAGGAGGTCAGGAACAGCATCTACTCCAAGTGCACAGCATATAGTAGAAACTCAATAAATAATTATTAAATGAATGACTGAATAAGGTAACATTTGAACCAGATTTTAAAGAATATCTATCTATTCCTTTAAGACCAACTCAAGTTCATCTCTCTTCTTTATTCTGAAATAAAATGCTCTTACAGTTCTCTAAGTATTCTATCAAGCATGCTGCCTTGAATCATCTCTATTCAGTAATAGTGAGAACATCTAGTAAATCCAAATTATTACTCACAATTTCCCCCCATATACCATCTAGCATGGCACTGGATATACAATAAATGGGAGGAAATGGGTTGGGATTCGGTTTAGTGAATCTAAAAGAATTGCAATACATATATAGACAAGACTATTTGAAAGTGATGAGTTTTGATAGGATTTTAGGGTTTGATTATATGACTTCATTCTGGAAGAACTTTCTAAAACAGTGTTTGTAAAACTTTAGTGTTTTAAATGACCTAGAGTTTAAACACTCAAGTTCTCAGAACCTGCTCCTATAGATGCTGATTCAGAGTATCTGAGGTTAAGAAAGAATTTTTTTTTTAATTTTTGTACTGGGACCCTCTCCTGATGAGCTACATCTCCAGCCCTTTTTAGTTTTCATTTTGAGTCACAGTCAAGCCAAGTTGGTGAGGCTAACCCTCAAACTTATGATCCTCCTCCTCAGTCTCCCAAGCTTCTAGGATTACAGGTGTGTACCACCACACTTGCCCCCCAAAAAAATCATTTTTAAAAGGTTGGGAGGTGAGTCTGATACATTGTAATTGGAATTCTGAGAATGATCCTTGCCCTTGGTCAATTTCCCCCCAGGTAGGCAGAGCCTGTGGCTATGAATCCTCATTCTGTTGATTATATCCTGTTACCTGGCAAAAGGGAGATTATCTGGGTGAATTTAATCTGATAACCCAATCCTTTTAAAATCAGAATTTTCTCTGACTTGTGACAGAAAAGAAGTTGGAGAGATTTCAAATGCAAGAGGGAGTTCATACAACTGATGCTGGCTTGAATGAGGAGGGGTCAAGTAAGGGGACATTGGTGGCCCAGGACAGAAAGTAGTCCCCAGCTGATGGCAGCAAGGAGACAGAACTCCAGTCCTTCCACTGTGTAGACTGAATTCTGCTGAAAATGTGAATGAGTGTAGCAGCTAATTCTTCCTCAGAGTCTCCAGATAAGACCTCAGCCCAGCCTAGAGGGCATCTTGGCCTTGGTTAGGGAAAACCCTAAGCAGAGAATTCAAGTCAGGTCTGCTCAGACTTCTAATTTGCAGAACTGTGAAAGAATAAATGGGTTTTGTATTATGCTGGTTAATTGGAGGAAATTTGTTATGCAGCAATTGAAAAGCCAAGCAAGTTACATACTTAAGTTTGGAAACAATTATATTAAGTAATACAATCCTCCCTCAAGCTCTGATTCATAGTCATTATTATCCTTCCATTTTAGATGACCAGGTGGGATTCAGAGGGCTTAGAGCCTTTTCTCATCGTCTCACATCTCATGGCAAAATGATCATTTGAATTTAGATTTTTTTTCCTTCAAAGTTTCCTAACTCTCAATTTTTTTTTTTTGAAAAAAGAAAAAAGATTGAGCATATAGGAAATAGGAAGACTGCGTGAAGCTAAAGAGGAAAGATGATAGTTAGTAGACATTGAGAAAATGAGTCCTGTTTCTTTGATGTGGCTTTAGTAATTCCAAACTCTGATCTGCTCTTTGTACAAAGTACTTGAATGGCCTCAACAGATAAGGGAAGGTTGAAATATTGTCTCTGGCTTAATGTGGCCATGATTCACGGGCTGGAGATGACTGTACGGCCAGATGCTGCTGATGGTGGCCCTGTAGGTTGGCAATGCAATCATGTCAGGAAGGCTAGGACAAATGGCAGGGCTTGCTCTTTAGCCACGGTCATATATGTTCTGGTTCGGAAAAGAAAATGAGAGTATTTAGGTGTGATTTTGACCGTGTTTAGAAGCCACCAAGAACAGGCCTGAAGGCAGGGTAATGTCAGCTGGAATAGAAGGCACTGAGACTCCATGAAACTAGTCAATGAGGAGCAGCCAGTCCTCGGAAGGTACAAAGTATAACGTGTATTTGCGTCCACCTGATCTTTTCATTCTGTATTTTTTTTTCTCTGTTGAAACTGACTGAGGGAAGCTGAGACAACAGGAAGACCCACCTTTCCATCCATTCATCCATTTATTCCTTCACCCATCCTCACCCATCCATCCTTCCGACCTGGGACTGAAGGTCATGCTTGTGTGCACATTAGGATGGGGGCCACTTGGCTCCATCAGACCAGACTTGGCACAAAATAAAAATCATCTTCTCTTAAGAGAGAGTAAAAATAAAAATCTATCCCCAATCCAATTCCATCTTTTGAAAAGGGGTTTAAACTATATTAAGCTATTTGCACAGACACGTTCCAAAAGTAGGTAAAGAAACTCTACAGAAATCCATCCAAGAATAATTTATTGAGCTCTTTGAAGTAGGGGCTGCACTGACTTCACTCACTACTATTCATTCATGTTGCTCCTTCCTTTGCTCAGGGACTATACATTGAGTTCCTTCTGGATACTACTCAGGGAGGCAACTACTCAGGGAGGCAAAGGTAATGAATGAAACAAGTACTTACCCTCAATGTCTAGCACAGGTGACCAAATTATATTAAGAATAATAACATTTAGTGTGAAGAGTCAGCTGTGTCCTCAGCCATAAACTCCCATTTTGGGAAATATAACCTGCAAGCCAGAGAACTGTGCAAGTAGATGTTTCTGCTTGGTTGAGATTTCTCTTATTTAATCTGCTTGTAGAACCCTCACTTCCCATTTCTACAGCTGCTCCATGAGGAATTTTGATGAACTAGAGGACAGAGAGCCTATCTGTATGTAAAAAAGCTGCGGTGTTGCACAACGCCTTGTGGATTTTTCCTCTGACAAGTGGTTGGCATCTGCTAACAACACTTCTTTTCTTGAGCTTTGTAACGTTGCCAGACTGAGAACTGAGCTTTGAAAAAGGAGATGGAGCTGTTAACAAACGCCTTTGTTATCTCTGGAATTGATTATTGTACAGTGGTTCACAGGGAAAAAAAAAAACTTGATGTGTATCTTGTCTCAATATTTACCTGCTCCTCCCAGGAAATATTGTGCTAAGAGAAATTCCCCACAGTGCAACAAATGTCAACTTGCCTCAGATAACTGGTGCATTTCACCAGTCGACTGCCCTTTTCCCATCTAGGGAAGCAGTATGATAAGACCCCAGGAAAAATGCTTATGAAGTGCTTGGAGGTCTTCTGAATTTGATGGCCAATTGAAGTATTTAATATCCCTCCCCCCTCCTCATTTTACTTGAGAAGTTTGTGTTGAAACCTTCTACGTGGCAAGCCCTTTGCTGGCCTCTTAGAATTGACTAATGAATGAATCAAGCTCAAAACTGAATGGCTGTCATGAAGATGACATTTGGCGCAGGGAGAAGAAGAGGGAGCCTCTACAAGCAATTCCAGTGCACGAGATGCATCAAGATTTCCGAAAACACGTGCTATGAGAGGTAGTATAGCAGGAGATCAGAGATGACAAATTGGAGAAAGTGATTTTTAAACTAGAACTAGAAGGGTAGATAGGGGTTAGGAATAATCTAGGATATGGAAGGAGGCCATGAAGAATAGGGATGAATCATGTTCTAAGCAGAGAGGAGATATATATATATATATATATATATATATATATATATATATATATAATTTTTTTAAAAATTCAAAGGGAAAAATCCCTAAAATGGGAATGAATGATGATAAATCCTATATGATTGTATTGTTAAAACTAGCTGGATAGTTCATGTAAAACATTAAGTTTAGTGCTTATGAATAAATGCTCACAAAATATTAGCTAGTATTCATGCACTTAGAGGCTTTAAGAAAAATTCAAGATCAGTATGGCTGAACTCCCTGATATTTTCTCCCAAGTGTGTTTGCCAGGCTTCTATTACAACTAGCATGTAGCCTGAGCTGTACCTGAGAAGCTTTAAAATAAATAGAAATAGCAAATATTTGTTGTCTATATATTTGTGTCTGACTCAACAGTTACCAGGTCTTTGTGGGCAAGAGCCATGTCTTATTTGTTTTACTCACTGGATGCCACAAAATATTTCCACAATAAATACTTCATGAATGAATGAATGGAGGAAAATAGAAAAAAAAAAGAATAGAGTAGAATAAAATAGAATCCCTTTGAATTTTGATACTGAGATAAGTGCTGCAGGAAATTCAAAGAAGAAAAGCTCTTTAATTCAGTCACTAAGATACTTACTGTACAAAGACTGAAAGGAAGCTCTACTGCCCGAGGTTGCCAAATGCTTGGATCAGCAGGACAGTAAAAAGGGTGCTCACCCTAGGCATCTTCCTTCTTGCCTCAGAGAATAAGTCTGGGGCATTGGATATGCACCCCTGGAAGCAAAATGAGTGGTTGAACTGTGCTACATGTAATAAACAACCAAGACCCCCCAAATACAACCTCATTATATTGTTATTTTGAGAGCTATATTTTACCATATGGGTATATACTTTTTATAATATTGGTATTAAAAATATTTTAGATACACTCAAACATAGCAATAGTATTGGTGCCATTACACTGTATTCTAAACTATACAGTATTTTTATATCATTTACTATCATTAATCTTGTCCTAAAGATGTGGGGACTGAGGCTTAAGAAAGTCACAGGAGCTGTTCAGAGTAGCACAGTTGTAGGAGGGGCAGCTGGTCTAGTATATGCCATAACAAGAGAGGACAAATGGATTTTAAAGATAAAACATGGAGCCCTTGCTAGTTTGGCATTTGGTAAGCATACTCACTTTATATTGAATAGAAAGAATAGAATAGAATAGAATAGAATAGAATAGAATAGAATAGAATAGAATAGAATAGAATAGAATAGAATAGAATAGAATAGAATATTCCATCAGATGGAATGAGATGGGATAGGGATGGAGTGGGATGGGGATGGGGTGAGCCTGGGATGAGATAGGTAGGATACGACTGGATTATATCAGACTCCCTTTCTCCTCTATCTAATGGTTCTCCCCCACATCCACTTACCTGGGACCCACTCTTCTTTGGAAGTTCAGCTTAAGTTTACCTCCTCCAAGGAGCCATCTTCAAAGTGCCTAGACAGAATGATTGCAGCCTCCTCTGGACTGTGTCATTAGGCCATCCTGTGGACATCACTAGTTAAGTGCTTTGCAATCTCTCTACATACATAGTTATTTTTAATTTGCATATAGACCCTTAGCTCAATAATAAAACCATCAAATTTCAGACCTGAAAGACTCCTTAGTTCAAATCTTAGCTCTTCTTTTTAAATAGGAATGATACTATTGCACAGTTGTTTTAAGGAGGAGGTGAGTTAACATATGCAAGGCACCTGGTGGTTTTCATTAGCTGTTAGCTATTTTATTAGACCAGGGGTTAAAGATCTAGAACTCACTGTTGAAATGAATCTGGATCTGAGGAAAGAAGATATTGTTGTTCTGTCTGTTTTAATCAAACCCTTTGTGGGTTCACTTTACTCCACCAGAATCCCTGGAGTTCCAAACAACACAGCTTAAAAGCTCCTGATTTCTAACATTCTTTATACACTGAGTATATAAATAACTAAACAGTACCTGCATTTGTGAAGCTCATGCTGTGGGATGGGGGTGAATAGTAACATAACTGCTAACTATGATGGAGGTATGCACAGGAAAAAACCATAATCATACTCTTTCTGGTCCCTGTCTAACAGATTAAAAAGCTGAGGACCAGAAAGTTTATGACTAGGAGGTTAAAAGAGCAACAGACCAATTGGGGGCATTCCTGGAAGAGGGCACAGCTTGGGTAAACATATTGGGGCAGGGAATAGCATGGCATCTTCCAGGAACTGCAATTTCCTTTTCCTACTAAAGCATGAGTAAAAGACAGGATGTGGGAAGAGATGGGGCTGGAAATCCAGGGGTCACATCTGGGGGTAGAATCCCATGAAGAGAAGGGGTTATGCATATAGACTATGGTGGAACATCTGTGGCTTCGTTTTGGTTTCTAGTACCACATATTTCAATGTGAGGCTGAGCAGATTTATATTTGAGGGGAAAAAAAGAGAAACAACGAATGTGTTGGCAGAGACATTAAAACAGAACAACACCAAGTGTACATTTGTGTCTTTTAAAGTGATAGAAAAGAGAAAATTCCCCCCAACATTAGGCCAGTGCAGAAGTGCTGAGAGTCAACAGAACTGAGACATTGACCAATGGCTCTGTGTGTGTCTGTGGTACAGATCCACTTTGATAAATGGAGACTCAGTCATGAGTCTCCGGATCCTGCACAAAGCTACCTTACTTAGTTAGTAACACTTGTTTTCCATTCTATGCAAGAACAAATTTTTCAAGTCAGATAAGGTGAAAATTCTGCAGAGCTTGAGAAAAGACAATGAATGGATGTGTTTAACTCCAGCCAGATGTGGCAAATGACAGTTTAAGATACGACAGCCCTGAGGTGTGCAGGTCTTTCCCCAGTGTGGCTGAGAGCTGAGGAGTAGACTCAGAGAGAAGGGGCCTCTGTGGCTGTGACAAGGAGTCCTAGCAGCTAAACTCTATTTATTAGTGTCTCTGCTCCTCCCCTGCTGTTATATTAATATAATGAATTGTTCACAGGTGCATCAAATGAGGTTTAGATGATCACTGGGAGCTTCGTTACCCAAACAGGCCAAATTAGCAAGAGCAGATGCAGCAGGCAAACATCAGTCCCGTAGCAGAAGTACAAAGCTCTAGTTAACGAAGGTCAGAGCTTACATTCAACCTCCATGGCTTTCTCAGCAGTGGGACTTGGCCCCTGTTTAACTCTTGCTTGCCAAGAAGTGCTCTCTGACTTCACTTTTGTGGGGAAAGGACAGATGGGGTGAGTGTTTCGTGGAATGGTCTTCTCAACCCTGCTCCATATAATGAGAGTAAGAACAATGGCAGCCATGGATTGGGTTTGGCTATATAGTTGTGCAGATTTTTCCCAGCATGCAAAGGCTCCCAAACAAAGGGACAAATGAGGGCCAACATCCATCCTGTGTTATTCTTGCCTAACTGTGTTTTGCATGGGCTATATCCTTGGAGGAAAGGATACCCTTTATAAGTGACATAAAGGTCCTGTCTGTCCAATAAATGGGGGGCGGGGTTTCTCTAGCCTTGCACCTTTCCAAGGGAGTGCCTTTTGCTAATCCTTACAGAAGTGCCCCGTGGGATGCTGATGTCCCTGAAAATATTCTCTTTCAGTCTTATAATAACACCATGAGGTCAGCATAGCGTTTGGACCCCTGACTAACAGATTAAAAAGCTGAGAACCAGAACGAATATGTCATACAGTAAAACTTATTCATAACAAAGCAAGTATTTGATAGAATACTGAAGTAAAGTCCACTCCCTCTGCTGACTTAAAATAAACATGGTTTCCTTCCTTCAACTCTAGCTCCAGGAAGAGGAATGATAAGGGAGAGAGAGGATAGGTTGGCCTGGTAGCCTGAGAAGAGCACTTAGAAAGATCTAAAGTTTAGTCTTTGTTCTATCTGCAGTAATTTGCTTTGGATCCTAAAGTCAGCAATAGCTCTGAGTCTCTGTTTCCTTCTCTGTAAAATTGGAATTGTGCTAGATGGATAATCTCCAAGGTCCCTTCTAGTTTAATACCCAGGAAGCCCAATGGGCTTTTCCTTTAGTTCAAACTATTCTCCTGTAAGAGACTATTAAGATTACATAAACTCCATATATTTTGGAGGATAATTTGGCAACTCATACCAACACCATAAAAAAAATGTTTATACATACCCTTAAGTACAATAATTACAATTCTGAAGAATATCCCAAGGAAATTATAAATAAGAAAAGAACTCTGAGTACAAAGTTGTGACGTATGGCATTGTGAAAAACTGCAAACACCTAAATGCCCCCAAATAGGAGGATGGCTATATAAATTACAACACACGCATGCATGCGTGCATGCACATGCACATACATACATACATACACACACACACACACACACACACACACACAGGGTGGGATGGTTTACCATTATAACATGCCAACTGTGATACCTCTCTATGGAGAAATATGCATATGCATTTCTGAAATAAAATTGAGTGGAAAATAGAGTTTAAAATTGCATTTGAACTGTAGCACAAGAATAAAAACCATTTACAGATTGTTGAAAAGAGAACACAACCTAAAACAATTTATTTTGATCATAGGTTCATGAGTAGTTTAGAAAAATGTTATGATTTTTAAGTCATATCATTTTGATCATCAAAAACTTTGATTCAAAGGGTTTCATTAAAACTTTATGACTAACATTTTTTTCTCTTGTGACTATAAAAATAATGCTCTTTATATAAGTTTAAGAAAGTCCAAAGAAAGGAAAAAAATTTAAATTTTACTCATTAAAGGCAAACTAGTTTGTGGCCTATACAAATTGATTTGATTTTACATGAATAGATTCTTTCTATATATAAATTTTATTCCTGCTTAGTTTATTATTTGATTTTATATCATCTATTTCTGTATCATTAAAAATTTTTGTAAAAACAAAATATCACTTAGCCCATCACTTAATTCCAGTTTAAATCTGTGAAATATTTCAACTAAAAATATTTTGCTAAATATTCTCCACACGATCTTTATTTCTTTTTATTTGTTCTTTTTAAATATATATAAAAGTGGAGTGTATATTTTGACATATTATACATATATGGAGTTTAACTTATTCTAATTAGGATCCATTTTTACAGTTGTATCTGATGAGGAGTTTCACCAGATATCCAACAAAGCCTTTATTAATATATAGACACTTCAATAAATATTAGATTTTTTGCTCATAATAAAGTTCTAGAACAGGAAAGCAAATGCCTTTTCTTTTACACCAAAGATTCTCATTACTAAGCCTTACATTACATGGAATTTGAAGTTAATAAGGGCTACTCTTCCAGAAATTTTTTTCCTCAAATAGGGGTAACTGGTGGCATATATTTTGAGCCCTTACACATTTTTTCTGTTAACTTCACTCATTAAAAATAGTTTAACAGGGCTGAGGGGGTAGCTCAGTGGTAGAAAATGTGCTCATTATGCATGAGGCTCTGGGTTTAATCCCCAGTACCGGGGAGGAGGGAAGGACAGTTTAGCTAGATATAAAAATCTTGGGATACAACTTTGTATCCTGAAAACTCTGTAGGTTTTTCTTCATTCTTTCCTGGCTTGAAGTGTTGAAGAGAAGTCTTTCTTCTAAGTAAAGTTTTCCTTAATTTTATGCCTTGAAAGACACCTTAGGGTCAGGCAACACCTAGGGTTTTAAAAATAATCTTTTTAATTCAAAATTATTTTCTGTATTATTGAATCCAATAAACTTGCCTTATAAGAATGAAAGATACAGTTGTTTATAGGAAGCTTTATAATAAAGATAAAATTATATTTATAATCATTAAAAAGTATATTTATAATCATTAAAATCAATAAAAATTATATTTAAGTAAAAAAATTTAAATTATATTTAAATTAAAAAATCAATAAAAATTATATTTATAATCATTAAAAATATGTAAATGACCAACAGATAAAACATTAAATAAGTCTAAAAAGTATGCTAAAACATTTAACACTAGAAAATATCATGCCACATTATTAATTGGAAAAGGAAAATTATAAAAGAATATTTGTAACTACATTCATATGTGCTAAATGTAAATGTATACAAAAACATGTATATAAAATATATTATTAGAAGGAGAATATTCACAGAGAGACCAACACCAATATATTGCAATTTATCGGTGATACAATGCAAGCCATCATTCCTTCCGGGCTCTGTCCTAGATGTGAGTCTGTTGTCACTCATTGTACTTAAAATGCAACTGGCTTTTCTAATTCATGGGTTCATATTGATTGTCATTTTGTTTTGTGTTGTTTTGTTTTTCTCTAAGTAAAGTTTTCCTTAATTTTATTTTTGATGATGGATTTTATTTCGGGAGTTCTCATGGGCTCCTCAGGTAGCCCTGGGATACTTAGGTTAGACTTTTGTCTACTGTCGTCTATCTTTATATCTTCTTCCGTCTTATTTTGAACTGTCTTTGACCTTTCTCTCCCTATGGGAGTTTCCAAATCTTTTCTTTCCATCACAAATCCAATTTTTCTCACTGTCAGTTCTCTTCTCTGCCACTTCCAATATAGACCTTCATTTCATTGTCCCATTTTCTGTTTACTTCCATCTTCTTCTGACTTTTGCCTCCAATTCCATGGCAATAATGCCTTTTTGTGTACATTAAGGATGCCAAATAGAGTGCCAAAATTGTTTCTTCTAGAGATTCTGCCACAGGATGTTTTCAAAAGACTTCTGAATATACAACCCTTTTTCTTTATTCTATAGCACTTTTTCACCCCCTAGGTTGATTCCCCATGTACCTATCCATGCACAGAAGAGAACTATTTAGACTTAGTGTTTGCTAACAAATTTGGTGTGTGGGTTGCATTTGACCCCAGTTTATGTCCACTGACATGCTGACCAAATTCAGGTCTGCATGGCAGATTGATACACAGAATTCTTAGTCCAGTTCTCCTATCTACTACATGTTTTTCGAGTCCTGAACTGGTACAGGATTTTCCTATTCTTCCTCCTTCTCACAAGGATCACATGAAGTGCACGTACAGCAATCCTCATGACTCATGCTTCAGGCTTCCCTATTTCCTCCTTGTCATCTCAAGAAATTCTGTAATTTTATTTGCAGAAATCATGAACTCTCCTCTAAGGATTCATGGAACTATCATTAACATTTTGTTTTTCTTCCTAATTCCAATCTTGTCATCTCATCTATTTAATTCTTGGAGTTGTGGGTTGGAAAGGTTATAAAATTAAATTCTGATACAGAAGTTTAGGAATAGTACTCTGGGTTGGTTCCACTTTCCTCTTTCAAAAGTGGAATCCATTTAGGAGAAGGATGTCAGCCCAGTTTTCAAACTGAAACAGATTTGACATTTTGGAACCACAGTGGAGATAACTGGGAAAAGCCTAAGAAGCATCCTTAATCTTCCTTCATCCTTCATCATCCTTTAGAATCAGAAGGGCATCCCACAGATGGAGCATTGATTGTGTTTTCAAATATTTCAATGCTTGCAGCTAATGAGCAATATTTGAATCATTTGTCACTATCTCTATACTGATTATCGGTCTATTTTATGAGAACTCTCCCCTGTAGCCTAAGAAGGAAGTCCTAACTCTCATGGAATGATTAAGAAACAAAACTCCAGGATCTGATTCAACAAGTTTAGATTTTGATGCTCTTAATTCCCAACTGGGTAACATTGGATAGCTAGATATATCTCAGTTTCCTCATCTGTAGATGTTGAATAAGAAATGTTAGTATCAAAATTCTATGAGAATTAATTCTGTGTATCAATATTTGCAAAGAAAAACTTGCTACTTTACAAACTGACCCATCTTTTCCTATTCGTTCTCATCACCGCTACTCCTTAGTAACTATATACATGCTACACATAAACTTACACTTCAGATCTTTTGTATGTGCCAAGCAATGATCCTTAGCTTGAACATGCTTGAAATCCCCTTGACTCTGCCTCTGGATTGTGATTTCTTTCCTCTTTGCAGTCCCAGCCCTTTATGCCCTCTTATTTCCCTAATTTTCTCTCCCTGTTGAAAGCAGTTGCCTCTTTCTTTTGCACCAATTGCTGTTCTTTTTCATAAATCTTTATTACAGCACTCACAATACACATTGAAATAATTTTGATCTCTCTTTGAAGATAAACATTTTCTCCTTTATGCATAATTCCTAGGGCTCAGCTTAACTCTGGGCACATGATAGATGTACAGTGAAAAAAAAAATCCATTTGGTGAATGAAGGGATGAACAGAGAATCATATTCCAGGGTCCTTAGCCACAAAAGCAACTTTCCTTCCCATCTAGATGGCCATCTATGATGTTCAGTGACTTGTCATGTTGGTTTATGGGGACTTACCTCATTCTCCCCTTCCAGGATCGTCAGGTATTGGCTTTGTGACTGTTGGATAAAAAGAAGAGAAACTGCATTCACTGTCAGTCATCTGAGGATCTGGAGAAAACAAGACCCAGTTTAGCAAACCCAACTCACACGCACCTTATAGTGAGTAAGGTAAGGGGCTCCCAGGCATCCTCCCTTCCAGCCTGAAAGAAAGATTAAACACAGGGCGGGGGGGAATCCCATGGCAGGGTCTGAGAGGAACTGCTGTAGCAAGGACCCAAGAACTCACAGAGTTAAAGAGATTATCTTCTTCCAAAGGACCATTTCCTAAACTAATCAGTAGGATTTTGTTTTCCTTCTTTTGTGTATTTAGAGAAATAAAGAAGTCATGTCTCCCATAAGCAGCTATAACATTTTTATGAGATAAACTAAAAATACATACAATACCACATAATGCACTTACATCTTATGTTGTAATTAATGCAAATTATGCAAGATTCATATACAATGTGATTAGACTCCTCTAGCACATAATTTATGGTTGAATTAACAAAGAAGCTGATTAAATGGGAAAATTGATTTCTGTCATTATCCTTTTTTTGGTTATGTTTTTATTAAGTACGTATCTGAGGACTCAAAAAGATTTAGATTACATAGTTGGAGTTGGAGTTCAAGAGGTTTGTTCCCTTTGACAATGACTTTCTTCTTATGGATCAGCAAACCTATAGAACTGTAGTAGGCCTTCTGATAAGACACTTTGGGACAAGTTTCAGCAGAACTGTGGGACTCTTGTATCTACAAATACAAACCCATGGATTATTCACCAACCAACACGAATAGATTTTTTTTTCCCCCAGAGTTTATTGACCAGGAGCATTTTCTTGGTGAGTCTTATTTAAAACATTTCAGCAAGTTTTCTCAGATGTGAATACTGAAATGTTTGTGTGGTTAAATGTCCTTGCTTGTAATTTGAGTGGTGAAACTGAATATAAATTTTGGAATAGAAAAATAATTGGAACATTTTCTCATGTAGTAGAAAAGTACACTCTGTAAAATGATGATAAATATTCACAGACATAACTTTCATGTCCTGGACAATAAGATTCTTGATGATCCAGAGCTACACCCTCTTAGTTTCTCTTCTTTCTCTCGATCCTCTTCCCATGTTATCAACCCCTAAATTGCACCAGTTTATTTTGACAATATTTGTTTCTTTCCTTTCCTCCCTCCCTCCTTTTTCCCCCTCCTTTCCTCCTTCCTTTCTTTTCCCCTTTCCCACTGTTAATGAGTTCCTGCTCTGGGCCAGTCACTGAAAACACAGTGGTATATAGAACAGCAAGGTCTCCTCTCTATTCGCGAAATGCTTGTTATAATGTCCTTTAAATTTTATATTTTCCTCAGAAATGCAATGCCATGTTCACATTGTTCCAGATACACATGGCCCATAAGATAGTGAGAATCTAAGAGAAACAATGAATGTGCCTTTTCTAGTCATCATAGGAGCTGTAGCTATTTAAACATGGACATGAACAAGTCAAATAAGCTAATTCAAGGGATGGTGTGGCCGTTGGAGTCTGGGAGGAAGGCAGTGTTGCCCTGAAGATTTAGCTTCAATGCTTACAAGCCCTGTGACTCTAGTTGTGTTAACTTTTATAGATTTCAGTTTCCTCATCTATAGGGAATGAGTAGCGCTCACCCTGCAAGTTTGCTGAAAAGATCACGGGTATTGTGGGTGTACTCGACCCTTGAGAAGCCCAAGACAAATTCCACTCTGACCCTCTTTTCCCTTCCTCTTTCTGGATGTTGACTCTTTCTGTATCAAGAACAAGGCTATTCAGGTTTTCTATATTAACAGTAACCGGGTATACTGGCTCAGGAGCTGTCAGCTCCATAAAAGGACTTCAGGTGAATGGCATTCAAACAGAAACACTCAGGAAATTCTTTGTTGAAATGGTTCCCATGCTGTTTGCTAAAGACAGCATATCCTGCATTTGAAAGTCTGGTTCAATGATACAGTTCAAGTCTTCGCATCTAGGGATGTGAAGCCTTGGGAGGACAAGATTGGAAGAGGGAAGGAGGAACCATTTCAGTGATATGTTTGTGTCCTGGGAACAACCATGCCATGCTAGAAGAATGTGCCAGATCAGTGTTAGAATTCTGATTCTCCTCACCAAGCAGAGCAGTGCTGAGGGTGTTATTTCACTTCCCTCCATCAATATGAGAATTACAGAGAGCAAGTTTTCATCTTCTCCATGTTTACAGTCCTTAGATTCAGTGGCTGAACTTCTGCTTCCTTCCTAATGTGGCCCAATCCCCAAGTCACAAACCTCAGAGTCTCGGATGTTTCGACAACACTGTCACGTGAGTCAATCGTAAAAGTGACTATCCAAGCCAGGGGTAGTGGTGTATGCCTGTAATCCCAGCAGTTCAGGAGGCTGAGGCAGGAGGATCACAAGTCCAAAGTCAGCCTCAGCCAAAGCAAGGTGCTAAGCAATTTTATTTAGACACCTTGTCTCTAAATAAAATACAAAATAGGGCTGGGGATGTAGCTCAGTGTTAGAGTGCCTCTGAGTTCAATCCCCAGTTACCCACCCCCCAAAAGAGTAATTATGCATATTTTTAAGAGCTAGAAAACATTTCTAGAAGTTAAACTGAGAGCCAAGTGTTGAAATATTAGCACTGGTTAACAAATGAGAAAAAGGATATTTGGCCAAGTTAAGACCCTCCATGAATTCCCTCAACCCCCCAATAGAACATCTTCTTTCTTCTACTCCTGAACATATGGACAAAGATACAGACTGTCTGAATCAATTCCCATCTCTGCTGCTTTTGCCCTGTTTGACCTTAACCTACTGGATTGTTTTCTCTATATCATAATTTCCTCATCTATAAAATGGGAATAATAATTGTGTAGATTTTTTTGTGATGGTCCAAAACATTAATCCATTTACAGTACTTAGAACAGGGTCCACCACATAGCCAGCACTCAGTGAATATTAGGATTCTTGTTTTCTGTGGGCTCTGTGATACAGCAGCAACACAGGACCTGAAGCCCACGGTGGGGATTCAAGTCTGGCTTACATCCCGTATGTCCTTGCCAGAGTGGTAGACATTCTCTGAGTCTCCAGTTTCTCTTATGAAAAAATGGAGATAATAACTGCTACTCCACCTGCTAGAAAAGTCACATCCTGGCAACCAGAGTGGACTGCAAGCTGTCACCTAAGTCCAGGAAGGAAATTCGAAGTCTGAGGGCCCAAATCTAAGCCTACATAGTCCGATCAGAGCAGAGCTAGGCAAAGTCACCATAGTGTAACAGGGTCCCCCTCCCAAACCAGCACCACATGACTCTGTATGAATAAAGCTGGAGAGCCATCTTCTTGCCCAAAAGAGTGGAGGCAGCAAAGAAAAACAGAATAAAGACACAAGGGTCCAGGGTGCCCTGGAAAGCACTGGACACAAGGGAGGGAACCAAGCTCAAGGACCAATCCCACCTAATCCTGCTATCCTAGTCCAGGAAACAGAATGTTGATGTATATGCTCCATTCACTAGTTGAGGGACTTGTGGCAAGTTCTTCTCTCTGATCCTCGGCTGTCTCATGTTAAAAATCAAGCAAACTTCTGTTAATCTGGCCATTCTGAACAAAATGCCCTGGTCATGTTAGTTTACCCAGTATCACTGACTGACGTTCCATTTCCCGTCCTAAATCCAAACCTGGGGGCTGGGGTTGTGGCTCAGAGGTGGAGCATTCGCCTAGCATCCGTGAGGCACTGGGTTCCATCCTCAGCACCACATACAAATAAAATTAAGACATTGTGTCCACCTATAACTAAAAAGTAAATATTTAAAAATAAAAACCTGAACCTGGAACTCTGGTGCATTTATCCGTCTCTCAGGAGGTTTGTTATTCTGAGTCAGGATTCTAAGTCTGCTTGCTTCTAAGTTAGGACAGGATTTATTTTATGGCTCTATGTCTCGGGGTCAGGTATTAGCTTACGATGATTTATCCAAGCTAAGTGCCACTGCACGAGGCTTATGGACAGCAGGTCAGTCTCTGTTTGGATGATGTCCTGGAAAAATGTCCTTTCAGACTTCTGCAGGTAGCTCTGAGGGTCACCTGCAGTAATGAGTAGAAAAGGATTTTGTAAAGTTATAAAGTGCTTGGTATATAGAAAGTAGGGGTGGCTGGCATGGGACATCACAGCCTGCAGTAGGAGTCTTAGTCTCAGGATGCAAAATGGACTGGGTGTCTGACAGGAGGAGCAAGGGACAGTGAGGGCATGGGAAGAGTTCCAGTTGACAGTTTCACTCCCCCACAAGGATTTCTCTCTCCCCCCAAAAAAGAGAAAAAAAAATCCTCATTTTTAATATCAAATCCTCCCTGCTGTTTCTGTGAAGGCCTGAAAACAGCAGGTAACAATATGTAAGTGACTTTGAATTAAGACTGAACTCTCTGTGTCCTTCGCTTCTCCCACAAATGTGGAATGATTTTCTAAGAATTTAATTATCTAAGAACACAGCATCAAAGCTGTTAGACCCTTGTTAGTGTTAATTCAAACTTAATGTGCATGAGATTTAGAGATCTTGGATACTAGGAAAATTATTTCAATTTAAATAGCTCTCTTTGTCCTACACATCACAAAACATCCTTTAACATAGGTAATTTTTTAAAAATAGAATACTATAACCCAGGTCTCTTCCACCGAGGGGGTGTCTCGCTATGGAGAAATTGGAAGCTCTATAAATCAGCAGGATGTCAAAAGTACAAACATGGGCTTGGTGCCTCCGAAACCTAACATTAAATCAGAGTTTCACCTTTCCCATGTGCCTGTGGGCAGAAGCTTAATTTCTTGGAAATGCAGTAAATTAACCTCTGAGTAAGAACTCCCAGCTAAAGGCAAGAGGGCATGTGGGGAGAGGTACTGGTACTGAAGAAGGACCAGTGCAGGGGTGTGTCCAGAAGCTGGTGGTTCTGGTGGAATCTGGGGCCTTGAATCAGCTGACCCATCCCAAGACAAGGAGGAGACATAGATATAGATGAGGATATGAGGGTTTAGCAAGCCCACTAGGTTTCACCACTGCAAATAAGTTACAGCTAATATGATACAAGGAAGAGCCTTTCTTTTTAAGTAGTTAAGTATAACTCTTTAAAAGCATAATGATGATTTAAATGAAGCACACATGCATCATATATGTGGACTGTGAAATGATCAGGTAACAGAGACCCACGAATCCTATGATTCCTACTAGAATACAGTTCAAAAGTGCTAATGAGTTCTGGGACATGGTGATTCTTTTTTTTTTTAAGAGAGAGAGAGAGAGAGAGAGAGAGAGAGAGAATTTTTAATATTTTTATTTTTTAGTTTTCGGCGGACGCAACATCTTTGTATGTGGTGCTGAGGATAGAACCTGGGCCGCACGCATGCCAGGTGAGCGAGCGTGCTGTGCTATTGCTTGAGCCACATCCCCAGCCCAACACATGGTGATTCTTTTCAAGGACGTGACGGAATCCTATGTTCATTGTAATCTGAAAGCAGAGTTTCAAGTAAATGGATGTTGATTGTTTTAAAAGTTTGAGATTAGAACATTTTCTAATTGAAACAACATAGAAGATTGCTATTGTTTAGAATAGATCATAAAGCAGTCCCCCAGATGGCTTGTTCTCTTCATGGTTTCAGGGTACTCAGAGGTACCCACCACTGTGTATGGGTAGCTCTACCCTGGTTCACAGGTCCATCTGTGCGGCCTGTGCTCAGTACTATCTTCCTCACTAATCTCTGAGGTCAGAGGGTGAATTGTTGCACATTTTTATAAACAAGCAATTCAAGACTCTCTTTAAGAGGTTAGGTGCCTTATATAGAGTTCTTCAGTAAAGGATTAGAGCCCAAATGAGAACCCAGAATTCTGATTCCAAACTTACTCTTCTTTACAGCAAATAATACAAAGGGCCCCCCTATAAACTAAATTGTTTGGTAGGCAAGTTCTCCCTTCATAATACCAAGTTTATTCCAACCATTATTCCTTTATTTTAGAATCCAGTGTTCTTCTTCTTGGCCCCTGTGCTATTCAGAACGTTATTCATAAAATAATATCCCATATCAGTCTTTTACACATTAGTGTGAATTCAAGTCAATGTGGTCTCTCAGACTAGGGACAAGTTCATAAGGGTATTATTAGCTATCTGATCACCAGTGGGTTCATTTATCCCTTCCATAGATTCAGTGCTTCAAATAATTCTAGAATCAATAACACCAACCTATCAGATATAGCAAAGGATGTCAAATATGTTGTGGTTTCATAAACTGGGTTAAAACAGTATACTTAATTACATTCAAAAATGAGTTTCTTGGCCATTGGTAGGGTTGGTAAGGTGTCTCTTATCCACCATTATTCATTCACTGGGAATCACTTATTTAATTAATTCAAAACTAGACTAAAAGTTTAAAAAAGGGAATAGGAACACCAGGTGATATGGTGGCAATATGGATTGGGGGTCGTTTAGGTTACTATTTTAATGTATTATTTGTGTGTGTTAATAGTATTACAGAACAAGCAGAATCCCGACTTGTTTCATGTCCTGTACTATTTATTACATATATGCATTTCTCCTTTGAAATGTGGGGTTCTTATGCTGGGCTGTTAGATGGAGCCATATTATAATATGATGGACAGGGGGAAGTTGTCCTCCCCTCTGTGATAGCCATTGACCCCCAGATCAGATGGGACCATGTATATCCAAAACAAGTTGAAATGGTGTTACTCAGGAGGAATCAAAATCCAGGTCAAATGTTGAGCACAGACACAAAAAGTGTGACTATAGAAACACTAGCCTGAAGGTCAGATTTGGGGAGATGAAGACCTAGTCAACATTGGGAGCATAAAATAGACGAAGTGATTCAGGACTGAAGTCATCAACAGTGGGAGGCTTATTTTTAATCCGTGTTGGCAATGTGGTGGCGGGGAGGGGCATCGACTTGATAGCATGAAAGAATAGGGCAGACCAAATTGTGTGTGTGTTGTGTTTTTTTTTAAAATTTAATACTAGCAAAATAAATGGAAATACTCTGCTGTTAAAGGCAAGGACAACGTCTTAGTCAACACTTTCTTTGTTGCCTAACAGAAAAGATGCTCAGTAAGTAAGTATTTATTGAATTAACAAATCCACCAAAGGAGACAAATCTGGTGTAGTTTGTTCAGTAAAATAATGCAACACTCAAATGTTATTAGTTACAGATTGGATTATTATGGCCCTTAATTCTCCAAGTTGCTAGAGATTTGTTTTGTTTTTGTTTTTTGTTTTGTTTTGTTTTGATTTCATGTGACAATATTGCCTAATTGAAAGGGCAGTTTGGTCATTGCTTTACCTGGTTTAAAATTTTTCTTGATTTTTTTTCCCACAAGAGTAAACTCAAGATAACACAGTGATTCTTTTGAAGAATTCTGAATTCAAGGCGCCCTTGATAACTGGGCACAGAAAATTATGGCAACAACTGAGCACTTATAATAGGTCCTGTGTACACCTGTCTGAACCTGTGCACAATGGCTGAGACATACAGTGTGCTGTTGTCAACAGACCATTGGGTTATTGGGCAATTTAGGATTTGTCAGAATTCCCAGGTATCTGAGAATCCTCAATGAATTGGCACTGGGATGACTCAGGGGGGCTGACCTCGAACCTTCACGTTGACATTTTGATGGGAATGCTTTGATGTTATGTTTTTAGGGAAAGATTCTATGAACTTCTTCACACTATATTCTTTATTTTTTGCTTACAAGTTGATGGCCTGCCTTATTCCAAAGAAATTGAATTATGTATGGATTGTTCAGTACACATGCTTCACTCAGAGAATGTGGAACATGCTTTTTAAAATGTAGACCAAATCTTATCACCTCTCCACTAAGAGCCCTCCAGTGATTTCTCTGCCCACAACCTTAAGGAATTCCACCTGGCTAGCAACTAGCATGTAGGGAATCTTGGTTAAAACCCCTACTACAGGGTAGGCAAGGGCTTGTCATGGGGGCTCTGAATGACAGACGAAGGAGATTCCATTTTATGCTGTAGGCACGGGGGAGCCATGAAGTGATTTTAAATAAGGGCTTTGGATTTCCCATTATATAATTATCATACAATATTCTTTCTCTAGGAATCTGGTTTTTTACTGACTCCTCTGAAAATAAAGCCCATGGAAGGGGCAAATCTTCCTCTTAAAACTAATGACTGCATTGAGGCAGTAACAAACAGAGTGCACATGTGACCTCAAACAAAGGTGCAATGATTATATTTCCCCAAGGCAAGAGCCACACTATTGCCCGGAGAGTGATAAATCTTCACAAGGATTTCTCTCTTTGGAACTTCTTTGAGAATGTTAACAGGGTGACTGCTGTCACTGGAAAGGATTAAGTTGGAGAGATCTTTGAGTGGCAAAGAAGTCCATTGGGCCAGTGGCTGTGGGATGACCTTTGTCCTAATAGATTCACAAGGCTCCCTCTCTTGAACTCTGCAAATCACTCTCCCACCCCAAATACCTCTCTGTGAGGAGGGGGAATTTAGAGCACTCAGTAGCTATCTCTGTTAATGGGATGCTCAAGACACTGTCTTCAATGGTTTATCTTTCTCTCCCATGCTTCATGCAGGACTTTGAAATAGAGCTGGTCTTCCTTCCTCTATCACTAGTGCCTACTGCAGAGAGTCATTCACATGAAAGGTGAATTCCATTTACTCAGGAAAGCTTTTGAGTAAATAAACATATGAATGATAAAAATGTTCACTTTGTAACTGGAACCAGACATAGTTGCTCAGAGCAATCAATTCTAGGGGAGGATTTTGAAGGTTCTAATCCCAAGGGTACTTAGGAGTACAATGGATAAGCCTCATAGGTATGGGGAAATTAAGGATAGAGCTACAGCTTGAAACCTGAGAAAAGGACCTTCCGGATTGCCCCCCCAGCTACAATGGGATTCTCCAGATTTAGTCACTTAATAAACCAAAGGAAATAGTATGTCCAATTCTAGCAATCACCATACAGTTCAATTTATAGACTAGTATTAACATAGGTTAATGGTGCATCTAGACTGAAGAGAGAACTGTTGGGAACACAATGAAAAAAAAAAAAAGAACATGAATTTTGTAACCAGGTGATAAAGGTTGAAATTAATATTTATTAAATTCATGCCAGAATGGCTGGAAAGGTAGATGGATGAGCAATAGCATAAAAGTATACATGTGAAATAAATAAGGATATTCCAACTCCGCAGAATTATATTGTTCATTTCCATACAGAGAAGGAAGGAGAAAAGAAAGATCAATTCAAGACACTCCTTTCATATTGACAGAAGTGAATGCAGTCTTTCCTGCCATGCACCATGTAATATGCATTAAACTGAAATCATAATTATTAGAGACTCCTCAAGTGGAGTGATCCCTAAGTCAGAAATTAAATGGGAAAGGCCTTAGTTCTGAAGTGAATTAGTTTATTTTATGCATTTTAATATATTTTGGGATACATTCTTAAATGAAGAGATAATGCCTGATAAGCTGCTTAAATATTTGAATACTAGAAATGAAATCATAATTAAATCAAGTAAAATGTAATAGTAAATGTCTATCTCATATTGATATTCCCTTTTGGATTCCTTGGAATTTGAATGGATAAAATTTTTTATCTTACAGTTCTTGGAATCTGGTTCAATATTTATTTCGTTATCAATGTGGTCCTACACATACTAACGAGTTTCATAACAATGAATGGCTGGTGTCTTTGACAACAGATAGCAGCAACAATTCTAAGTGATTTTAATTAGAATGGTGTAATTGTATTTAGAGAAGTTACCAGAGTAGATGCTGGTGTGAGAATTACATAAATGAATGCAAGTTCTCTCAGTCTAAACTTGCTTTGTGACTTGGGTTAGTCAGATAACCTTTTTCAATTCTACTATTCTCATTTATAAAAGAAGGAATTTGCCTAGCATAATCTTTAAGTTTCCTTTGCATGTGTAAGTTCCAAAAATTCATAGGCCTCTACTTTTATAAAAAGAGTTCCAATTCAGCCAGGCACAGTAGCTCATGCCTGTAATCCTAGAGGCTCAGGAGGCTGAGGCAGGAGGATTGTGAGTTCAAATCGAGCCTCAGCAATGGCAAGGCGCTAAGCAACTCAGTGAGACCTGTCTCTAAATAAAATACAATAAAAGGGCTGGAGATGTGGCTCAGTGGTTGAGTGTCCCGAGTTCAATCTCTGGTACCCACCCCCCAAATTTTTTTTTAAAAAAGAGTTCCAATTCAATACAAATTAACAAATAAATTGAACACCTACTGATTTTGACTCATGATGGTAAGTTCCGGTACACAATGATGCATGTGCATGCATTTTCTTTGATGAATGCTCATTTGTTCATTCATCTGGCCACAAAGTTAGTGACCAGTGCTAGGAATATACAAATGAAAGAATGTATTAATTTCTCAGGGCTGCTATAACAAATTACCACAAATTTGTTGGCTTAAAAAATAGATTCTCTTAGTTCTATAGGACAGAATTCCCCAATCTAGGTGTTGGCACAGCTGTGCTCCTTCTGAAAGCTTCAGGTGGCTGCAGCTATTCCTTGGCTGATGGCCATATCATTCCATCTATCCCTCTGTGGTCACATGGTTTCCTCTTCCATTTGACTCCTGTGTGTGTGTGTGTGTGTGTGTGTGTGTGTGTGTGTGTGTATGTGTGTTTGAGGACACTTGTAATTGGACTAAGAGCCTACCTCATCTTCACATCCTAACTTAGTTAGGTTAGCAAACCATCTTTCTCCAAACAAGGGAATATCCATCCACAGATTCTAGGAATTAAGACATGGATATATGTTTTGAGTCACTGCCATTCAACCTACAATAGTGACCAAACAAACAGAAAAACAACAAGCAAACAAAAACATTCCTTTGTTTGTTCTTATAGAGCTTATGGTCTATGGTCTACAGAGGGACAAGACATTAAGTGAAGACATAATTACAAAACTAAACCACATCATATGCATATATTGTAATACAAGGTTAGTTATAAACTGTAATTAGGTCCATGAAGGTTAATTTCAGGGTGCTTTGAAAGATATTAATAAAGGGACCTCATCAAGGGTGAGGAGCTGGTCAGACCTCTCTGAATAGGTGATATTTAAGTTGATCATCAGTAAAAATGTAGCTGTTGGGGCTTCAGGAGAAGCTGTTAGAGAGGGGGGCTAGACAGTTCCAAGAAAACAGAATATCACTTGCCAAAGCCTTGAGGTGGGGACCCATGTAAGTGAGAGAAGGTCACTGTGGCCAGAGCATGTGGAGCAGGGGAGAATAGAGCACATTGACACTGGGTCAGGTGATGATGGACTTTGAAATGCAAACTTTTTTCAAGATTCTGAAAACTTAAGTCTAATGAGGGACCATTGATGTGTTTTAAACACAGCATCATCAAGATCTGAATTATGTTTTAAAAGATGTTAGTGTGGCTAGCATGTGAAACTTGGATTACGCAGAGGCAAGAGTGAAATAGTGCCTAGGAAATAGATGGATCTGGCGTGGTCTGGGGTGATGGTAAGAGAGATGGCAGGAGTGATCAAAGGTAGACTTGGGATGACTTGGGAAAGGACTGGCCAGAGGGAAGTGAGGCAGAGGACAGCTTCAGGGATGCTTCCTAGTCTGTGGAAGGAACAAGCATTAGACAAAAGACCACAACAGGGGGATCCGTAAGATGATGAAAATGATTTTGCTTTAGCATCCTTTAATAACATTCTATAAGCCAGATGAGAGAGAAGTGATAGTGCCTGAGATAGAGTTGGGGGAGGGTTGGTAGAATGTCAGGAAGCTTCACTTGGGTTGGACTTCAAAGAACGAGGCAAGTGAAACAGTAGAGAAGTGCATTTCATGCTGAGGAAAAAGCTCAAGGAAAATACCTAGATATATGAAAGTGCATGGCACGTTCAGGAAGCAAGTAGGATCCCTTGAAGAGAACAACAATATTTATGTCCTCAATAGCATCTCTTTTAAATGGCCCTGTTTGTCATGGTCCATATTTCAACCCTTCCTATGACCTGGGCATTCCTACTATAAACCCATTTGAACAGAATGTGACCATCCCAATCAGGCCACACACAGCAAAACTCAGATCCCTATATAAACCTTATGATTGAATAGATCCAAATATGGAAGATTCCCAATGACTAAGTGTCCTTTTTTTAGAATTTGGGAGGAAATATTAACTTTTTTTTGGAAATGGCATTACATACCCCTTATAGACTTGCTGAGTTGCATTTGTAAATGAATAACACATACTTCAAGATGCCCTGTTCACAGGGTTCATAGTCATGAACTACTGTGCTGCCGCAGGTAGTTGGAAAAAAAAAGCAGGGTGTCCCTGAAGTAAGGGTGACTTAGACAACTTACTCAGCGTTGCTTCTACAAATAGTTGGCTCTATCCTTCTGTATCTCAAAACCCTTTGACAAATTCTAATCACCTGAATTAGCAGCTTCCAAAATAACTCCCATTGATACACATGCGGCAATTGTTACAGGGCAGTACTCCTCCGTGGATAATGCTCAAGGCCACTGGTGCTTCTGGGCACACCAGTGGCAAGTCTGCCCCTTTTCTCTCACTTAGGAAAACCTGAGAATGCAAAGCATGAGAGCAGCATTTCTATGGGGCTGACCTTGAATCTGATCTGCTATAACAGGCCGCCCAAGGTAAGGTGTGCCAACTCTCACAATTTTATGATCAGTGACTACTTATTGGTTTTAGGTGATAGAAGCATACTCAAATCATAAAATAAAAATAAATTTCTTAATGCTTATCTGGCAGGGCTAAGATCCCTTGTTTTAGGAAATTTGAGCACCAGGCTTGACAGCAGTGTTGCCACAGTCCTTCCTGGCATTTCTGTGAAATGTGGGTGCTTATTATCCCCAGGGTCACTCTGATAGAGACAGCTGAGTGGATCAAAGACAGAAATCCATGTCCAAACTAATGATTACTACTTCAGCCTCTGTTCCTGACAGCCACTGATTTGCTAGGCTACCACATACCAAGGACTATGACAAACTTTTAAAAATATTATTTTACTTAATAATTACAATAGGTGCTGGAGTTAGCTATTATTGTCCACAATCTATAGCTATCATTATTCCTAGTATTGTGTCAGATAAATGAAGCTGAGAGTTAAAAAAAAAAAAAAAACTCACCAAATTCCCATCCTGATAATATCAGAACTAAGATTAGAAATGAGGCTGTATTTATATATTCTTCATCATTATTCATGTTTTATTCTACATTTACAAATATACAATAACACTACTAACTGGGATGCATATAGAAGACACTATTTCTAATTACTCTAGAGACACCCCTTGGAGAACAGCATGTCTAATAGGACCATCCGACCATATCTGATCTCCCTAAGACATAGGAAGACAGACAAGAGCTATTGAGAATTTTGCTATAGCATACTTTAATAACATTCCATAAGCCCTTCCCTCCCTCCCCCTCTCCCTCCCCCCCCACTTCCTTCTTTGTTCTGTCATTGGCTCTCCTGACTCTTCACGGGCTCTGATTGGACTATAGCATGAGCATTCCTAATTGGAAGAAGTTTCCATCTCTTCCTAAGGTGCTTCTCGTGTGCTTTTGGTTGATGATGTTCAGTTGTGGACTTATGGTCACATGGGCCAAATCATCCTGGACGTTAATGCAGTAGCAGATGTTGCATGCAGCTCTTTCTATCTGCAGTTTGTAAGGAGCTTAGCATCTACTCTAAGAGATTACAATTTCAGTGGGGGCATCAGACACATAGAAAATGGCAGGGATTGAGATGATAGGTGAGTACAACATGTAAAGGAAGCAGAGAAGAGAACGAGCAGAGGAGGCTTCATTTAAATTAGGTTTTGCAGATTGGGAAGGTTTTCAACAAATAGGAATAGCAAAGATAATCCTGGAGGAGGAAACAGCATGAGCTGAGGAACAGAGAAAAACAAGTAGAAGGTGTCGTTAGGAAAGATCCCATTCTCCTGCGGGGGTCTGATGGGGTTCACAGGAGTGTGCTGCTGAGGATGACTATAAGATGAAGTGAGGAAACACAGAGGACTGAACCATTTCTTCTAATCCACATGAGTTGCAGCCCCACATTTGTTGAAAAACCCTCCCTCCCTTCTTAACTCTCTCCTCATCGTGGTCACTCTTTTCACAATGACCATTGTTTTTATCTTATGCCTCTGTGTAGCCTTTTACAACTTCTCCTTCATGACTTCATTATGTCTGTAAAGCCTCTTTACCCAGTCAATGGGGTGGTTTTGGTGGAAAGTAAGAAAAGTTGCAACTTATGCAGGTGTAAATGATAAAGGAAATAGACTGACTCAGATGATGTTAAGGTACTGATGGCTTCTGGCAGGGACGGACTTAGACGCCACAGAGATGTGATTTCTCTCCATCTCTTTGACCTCGCGGGGAGCAACTTTATCCTAAGTCTGTTCCCTTTAGGATGCTAAGCTGGTGCTTCTTTAGCTATTACATTCTTCCTCCTTCATTTGGGAAAGATGAGGGAATTTTTACCTTAGTGTTTTGACTCAATCTGATGGGACAGAGTGAAATTCTCTGCCAGTCCCTGCATCAATCACTCTGGACAAGAAGTTGGAAAACGTTGAGATGTGTACTCTACCCAGAGCTGAAGGTGGAGTCAGCCTCCAAAAATTGGTATCTTCCTCTAATGGGAATGGAGATTTGTTTTGTTTGTTTATTTATTTATTTATTTATTTATTTATTTTTAGGAAGGAGGAAATGGGCAGGGCCTAAGCAGGCTACTGTGCAGTAAAGAGAGAATTGATACACATCCTTTGTAGATAGTGTTACTTTTATTTCTATCTTACAGCTGAGCTAGTGGAGGTTCATAGTGATGTTAGTTACACAAAGATGAAATAGTTCCCTTTTCCTACAAAGACCATTTATGTCAAGAGGAAGAATTAACTACACATGTTATCATGGAGCTTAGAAGACACAAGGATGTGACTCTCCCCCACTGGATAAATAGCACAGACTGCATCACAGACTGGGACTTTGAGGATGATACTTAACTTGTCTTCTGTTTTTTCTTTTTTCCATAGAGGCAAATAGAGATAATAACAGAAACGACTACCTCATAGGGTAGTTTAAGTGAAACACTTATAAATATGGGCAACCAAATACCTTTCCATTCATTAAGATCAGTCCTCACAACATCCAAGGAGGTAGCAGAGGGCATCTCAGCTAAGAGGTGACCCTGAGGGCCAAGGAAGGTTGTTAGCCACAGGAAACGCCAAACCAAAATCTCATGATTCTAAGCCCTTGCCCACTCCCTTCCATTGCCCTGTGTACTTAATGAGATCCCAGCTCTCTGTATCAACGCCTTGCAGTTAATGGGATCTACACTGAAGGAACTACACATGCAAATTATTATTAGCATGAAAATGGGTAATTATTATTTTTTACATTTGCATCATCACAGATGATCTTTGTGTTAGACATTCTTTAGCAATGAATGACTGAACTCAAGGGCTTGCGGTTCATTCAGATGGTCATTAATTCTAAATAAGAAATTCATTTCCTGTCACTCATGTTGCTTAAACAATGCAAAGGGGAGGGTAACTGCAGAACAGTCTGTAAGGGCTGGCATGGAAGCTGGAAATCACCTGGCCCAGGCTTTCAATTTACAGAAAGGGAAACGAGGACCAAAAGGGGAAGGTCACACAATTCATTAGCAGCAGAGCTGGGACTAGAACCCCTTTTCTTTACTTCTATGCCAGGCTTGCCACTAAAGAGTGAATTTTGATAATCTGACTCCTATTTGCTTAGGGACTCCCTGATTATTCAGGATGTTGAGGGCACAGGATAGAGAGACACTTAATGTGATAAAGGTTCCCAAATGAAAATATATTAAGACTGCTTCTCAAATTCCCTTGTGCTGCGTTAATTTATCTTGATTTTTTTTTTTTTTTTTTTGTTCAATGCACTTGTGGGATAGGGGGTGGGGAACAGATATCTGTCTATATTGAATGGTCTCAATTGAGTACTTCCAATGTAAAGGTATGAACTAGAAATATTTTACATTAAAACAGAGCAAATTGCTTATGGTAACCAATGCATAATGAAGGAACACAATGAAGAATTACAGTTCAAATTACTTATCAGGTCTCTTCCATTTCTAAGTTTTTAAAGTAGAAAATTGCACAGTATAATTACAGTAAGTTAATTTGCATTCATATTACAATTCAATGAGCAATTACATTCTTTTTAATTTTAAAAAATATTTTATAAAGTGTGATTTGCATCAGTATGTTTCCAGGAAAGAGTGGTGACTTTTTCCTTGTGAGCATTTCATGCGAATTCTACCATGCAGCTTATGTCTGCAGTACAGAGTTGCAGCCTCTTCATCATTTATTTTTTTGGGACAGAGGAGAAGAGAACCCACTTTAAGTGTGACTATGGCTTTCAACACTTATGAACAAGAACCCTCCAATAATCATTGAATATTGAGGCTTGAAAAGAGAGCTGAAAGTTTTTATTGTAGCTGACCCTTTACCCCATTCACTTCACCCTCTGAATCTTGAATTTGTCTGTGGAATTCCTGCCGATCCATCATCCAGTCTATGACCAACCCTGAGCCAGAACCTTCTGGTGATATCTGCTTTGTCAATGGACAATGCTTCCTTTTTATGGAGTGTGTGTCCATTTCTATCCAACCATTCTTGCTCTAATGAATTTAAAGGGCATTTTTTTTACACATCTATTTCTGTGACAGTGCCATGAATGAAAGTGCACTTTTTATATTGGGAATATAATATTTTTTTAAGTCCTTGCTCTTTCAGTATAAATACTTGAGTTGAGCCATAATAAAGTAGTGCACACAACAATTTTAGGGTCCTGTTTGTTGTTCCATTTTCTCTGTGTGCTCTTTGTGATAAACTGAGATAAAGATAGACATACGTTAAAGTGCACATATATCGAGAATACTTTGATAAGGTCTGATAAATGTGTTTGCCTATATAACCAACACTGCATTACAGATATAATATATTCTTTTATTCCAGAAATTTCCTTATACCCTTCTGCAGGCAATTCCTCTCTGAGCAAGTAGTATTCCATTTTTTCTTATTGTAGATTTATTTTGCTCAGTGTAGATTTTCATATAGATGGAAACATAACAATATCTTCTTTTTGCCTTCTCTTTTTTCATTCAATATGTTTTTAAGATTTTTGTCCATATTGCTACCTATGTCAGCAGAGTATTTTATTCTTGCTAGTAGTATTTCACTGTATGAATATTTGACAATTTGTTTAGCCGTTCTGCTGTGTGTAAGCATTTGGATGGTTTCCAGTTTGACCTATTATGAATAAAGCTGCTATAAACTTTGAAATGTGTGTGCGTGTGTGCATGTTTTATTTCTCTTGGGTTAATACCGAGGAGAAATAAATGCCTAAATACCATCAAGTACTCAAGAAGTGGATATGTGTGTAACCAGATAAGAAAGCGCCAGGTAGTTTTTCAAAGGGGAAAACTGTTTTATGCTTTTACCAACAATATATGAGAGCCCCACGACCTCCCCAGTTATTTGATGTTGTCAGATTTTGAAATTGTTGCCGTTTTAGTGGGTATGGTTTTATTTGGATATTTTCATGATCAATGGTACTGAACACCTTTTCATGTGCTATTTTCTTTTGTAATGTGTCTGTTAAGGTCTTCTGTCTATTTTAATTAGGTTGTTTGTCTTTTTCTTATTAACTAAGAAGATATTTTATGGATTAAGTCATTGTCAGATATATGTATTATGACTCTTTTCTCCAAAGTTTATAGTTTACAATTTAATTTTCTTAATGTTATCTTTATAAACTTTTTAATTAGTGCATTATAGTTATGCATAATAGTGGAGTTTATTTTGATGTAATTTTGCAAGCATGGAATATGATTTGCTCCAATTTGTCCCTAGAACAGCTAAGTTCCTTCCTCTCTTCAGTCCCCCTCTTCCCTTCCCTTCACACTCTATTGATCTTATTGATCTTTCATATATATATACACATACATACATATATGGTACTGGGGAGTGAATCCAGGGCACTTAACCACTGAGCTAAATGCCCAGCCCTTTTTTGAATTTTATTTAGAGACAGGGTCTCACTGAGTTGCTTAGGGCCGCAATAAGTTGCTGAGGCTGACTTTGAACTTGGGATCCTCCTGCCTCAGTATCATCATCTATCCTAGCTGGCAAGCTAATGCTGGGTTCACAAAAGCTGACTATTACAATAACTTAAGAAAATGAAAAGGAAAGCACGAAACCACACAGAAGTACCTTTTTAATACTCCAGGGATGGCTCTGCAAACTTAAGGGTTCCTGGAAAGAGAGAGAGAGAGCCACTGGGGACCCACAAAGGGAGGTTTCACCGAACATTCTATCCCCAAAAGGGCAAAGGGGTAGGATTACAAAGGAACAGGTGAGTGTAACTCCACCCCACTGGGAAGACCTACTCCTGGAGCCAGGCCTCATTATCCCAGCAGAGGTAAAGCC
This sequence comes from Urocitellus parryii, assembly GCF_045843805.1. Taxonomy (NCBI): domain Eukaryota; kingdom Metazoa; phylum Chordata; class Mammalia; order Rodentia; family Sciuridae; genus Urocitellus; species Urocitellus parryii. Next base: position 40,094,092 of record NC_135541.1, on the reverse strand, counting down.
CAAGTTACTGCTGAAGGCAGTTATCATTCAGTGCCCCCAAGGCATCAAGACTTAAAGGTGTGTTCATCAAGGGCAGCTCCAGACACCTCAACTTCCAGAGCTGCTGGGATTACAGGTGTGCGCCACCATGCCCTGCTCATGTGGTCTTTTGATGGACAGAAGTTTTAAATTTTAAAAAAGTCTGATTCTATGGTTCCGTGACTCTTGTGTACTAAGAAACCTGAACATACCTTGAAATCATGAAAATGCATCAAAGGCTCTTCTCTAATTGTAAAATCACTACATGATAACAATTTAGCCATTGCTTCTTAATTCTCAGACAATGTAAAGAAGAGGTAGATATTTGTTTTTCTGATGGTCCATTTGTTTCAGTAACAGGTTTTAAAGGCTTTCCCTTACTCTTGAGCTACGTTAGCACCTGTGAGGACAAATCAAGTGCTTGAAAGTGTGCTTATCTACTTCTGGGTTCTCTGATGTGTTCCAATGATTTAAGTATCTATTTTTATTGTCATTACTATACTGTCTTGATTTCTACAGTATAGAGTGAGTCCTAAGTCAGAGTAGGATACACCCTCAAACTTTACTCTTTGTTTCCAGGATTGTTTTGGTGATTCTACAACACTTTTTATTCCCATATACATTTTAAAATTAGCCTGCCTATTTCTTTTAAAAAAAATGTGCTGGAATTGTTATTGTAATTGTGCTAAATATGTATTTCACTTTGGGGATAATTGACATTTTGTCAATATCAGGTATTCCAAACCATGAACATTGTATACCAGTCCACTTATTTTGGTCTGCTTTACTTGTTTTCATCAAAGCTTTGTAAGTTTTGGTAAAGAAACCTTGTACTACTTGTGTTTCATTTATGCTTAAGTATTTTGTGCTGGACTATTGTATTTAACATCTTAATTTTTTTTTTCAGCAGTGACTAGCTGCGTAACTTCAGGTCAAATAGTGAATGTTTCTGATTTTATGTCAAACCTATAAAGTGTGAGTTCTTGTTCTTAGAACAAAGACAAATATAATATATACAAAATTATATAACTATAACAAACACCTTTCTGGGGAGCTCTAAATATTAAATTGAGTAATATATAGAAAAAGAATATTGCAAGACTTAGAATGTTAGAGAGATTTATTTTGATTGAAAGTAAAAATAAAGTCCAGTAATTCAAATTGCCTCATATAATACAGGGAACGTGTTTACTCATCTAACAGAAAGTTGTAGGGGAAAAAGAGTAGTTTGTTTTAGGCAATACTAACCTTCAGTGATGTCCTCATAATTGTCTTCCCATCTCTTTCTCCTCTGCTAGCTTTGCTCCCCGAAGGCTATTTTCCTAGAGGAGGTTCTTTATTCTGTAGACCTAATACTTTCCAGTTTCTAGTCCAATAGGAAGGAGAATGCACTTTCCTCAGCTGCTCTGTCAAGAGGACACAGTTCATTACAGTTCATGGAGATCATCCCTTTAATCCTCTCCAAATTGCGGCCAAGAAATATGCTGCCCTGAGTCACCTGTCTATCCCTGAAGACTAAATGTAAAAATAATAATAAAAAATTACTGGGTGGATAAATGGTTTGTCAGTGAAATCTTGATGTTGTGACAGAAGAAGGAAGAATGCCCCACAGAGAGAAAATGACACAAACCTGACATACCTCTGACACAGAAGCCACAAAACACATGGCAGCTGTAGTATATGCTATGCTGACTCTTCTCGGCTCGTTCTTACAGTCTCCCAGCAGTGCCAGCTCCATCATTTTCTGGTATCTTTTAGTCTACTTCTTTTTTCAAGACTGATATCACCTTAAGCTTCACTTTGTAAGTGAAAAAATTGGGGGTTTGTATTGGAACATAAGAGTCCTTTGACAATCACTTAAACTCTCCACTTTGTTTCTAGTGTACATTTAGCTAAAAAGAGCAGACCAGAGGTATAAATATGATTCCCAGTGTTGCTGCTCTCCTCTACCTTCCCCTTAGAAAAATAAAAGAAATGCTATTTATAGCTACTATAAACCAGAGTCAAGTTTTGTAATACTGCCACACAACCTTTTCCTGGGAATCAAGCAAGGCCAGTATCACAAAATAAGGGATCTTCTGTGTTCATGAAGCCCAATAGAAATATTTTTTTCTTTGCCTTTTTGACCTCACAAGAGAAATAGCAACTGTATGTTTTACTTGTATCCAAGGCATACAAGAAAAGTAATTGAAATATGGTTGATGTAAGGATTACAAAATATTTTTTTCTTCTTTTTTTTTTAAGTTGATCCCTTTCTATTCATTCGAAATTCCAAAATCCTAAGCATGGCAGATAAGGTCTTTTACAATTTGTACATGCTTGCTGCTTTAGAATTAATTATATTTATTAGAATATAATTATATTGATTCTCTACTGACCCTCTTCTCTCTGTTTCTCACTCTGTCCCTGCTTGGCCTGAAATGTCTTTCCCTGCTTCAGCTGGGTATCCAGTTATCTTTCAAAATGATGTTACTTGCTTCATGAAGTCCTCATAACATCCCATCATGGGGTGAGTGCTCTATTTGGCATTCTCTTAGCTTCTTGTTCTTGGCACTATCATAGCACTTATCTCAATACAATATGATGATGTGTTTAAGGGCAAGGTTTTGTTTGTTTGTTTGTTTGTTTTTCGTTCTCTGCCAATGCCTACCATTGTGCTATAGGGTAAGCATTTTTTTTAAATCAAAAACATTTAGTTTTTAAATAAATTTTAATGAAAGCTAAATGTTTTTTTTAAAAAAAAATGTTTACCCTATAGCATCAGTAAACATTTAGAAATTTTTTTTTTTACAACTTTATTTATTTATTTTTATGTGGTGCTGAGAATGGAACCCAGTGCCTCACCTCTGGTAGGCAAGTGCTCTACCACTGAGCTACGACCCAGCCCCCAACATTTTTTTTTTTTTTTTACTATTAAAGGAGTAGAATTTTCTTCTCAAAATACAGAATGTACAGATGAACTTGAATAAAAGGAACAGCAAGAAGCTTATGCACCTTTGTTTTTAACCTTTGAAATTTTGTGATTTCTTTGGATAGTATACTTTGAGCACATGATGGCTCTACTAAGTATGGTAGGAATGTTCCTATAAACATTATCAAAATGTATTAATTTGAGAGCTTTATGTGTGCATAAATATTACCATTTTCCTGGTATATGCAACCGTTATACACTGTTTAATATGTACTGGCTATGTTATAATTTATTTTTGAAAACTCCAAAGCTAAGGAAATAATTCTATTTACAATAGCAAAAAAAAAGAAGAAGAAAATATTTAGGAATAAATTTAACCACGGAGGTGAATTATTTCTATGCTGAAAATTATAAAACACTGGAGAAAGATATTAAAGAAGATACAAATAAATGAAAACAAGTCCCGAGTTCATGGATTGGAAGAATTTGTAGTGTTAAAATGCCCATACTTCCTAAAGCAACCTATGGATTCAACACAACCCCTTTCAAGATTCTTTTATTTCACAAAAATAAAAACAAAATCCTAAAATTCATATGGAATCACAAAAGACCCTGAATAGCAAAAACAATCTTGAGAAGAACAAATCTGGAGGCATGGGATTGGATTTGATTTAATTTGATTTCAAAGCATACTAGAAAGCTATAGCAATTAAAACACCACCATACTGTCATCAAAACTGATTTTGGCACATGCCTGTAAACCCATTGGCTTCTGAGGTGAAGAAGGAGGATCCCAAGGGCAAGGTCAATCTCTGCAATTTAGGGAAGCACTTAAAAACTTAGTGAGACCCTGTCTCATATCAAGCTAGAAAGCTTCTGCACAGAAAAGGTAACCCATGGAATGGGAAATTAATAATTATAAATCATATGTCTGATAAGGGTTTAATATCTAAAATATATAAGAAGTCCATACAACTCAATAGCAAAGCACAAATTTTAAAAATTAGGCAAAGAACCCAAATACACATTTTTTTCTCCAAGAAGACATACAAATGACCAGCAGATAATAAAAAAGTTCTTGGAAGTGCAATCAAAAGCGCAATGAGAATGAATCAGACATAACTTTCCTATGTTTATATATGAATACATGACCAGTGTAACTCCACATCATGTACAACCACAAGAATGAGAAGTTATTCTCCACGTATACATGATATGTCAAAATACACTCTACTATCATGTATATCTAAAAAGAAGAGATTTTAAAAATTAAAAAAAAAACACCATGAGATAAAAACTTATCCCTTTTAGGATGGCAATTATCGAAAAAGTCAATAATAACAAGAATTGGCAAGGATGTAGAAAAAGGCAAACCCCTGCATACTGTTAGTGGGATTAAAAATTGAAATACTCACCTTGGAAAATAGTATGGGAGTTCTTCAGCAAAGCAAAAGGGTAGCCAGAAGCAAAAATGTAACAGTATCTATTCCAGAAATCTCAGTCCTGGGAATATTTCCACAGAAAATGAGGAAATGGTATCAATGCCTCAAGGAGATACTTGAGGCATTATTCCCAGTAGACCCTGCAGAGTACCTGTTGAGAGGTATATGGATAAAGAAAAGGGGCCATATAGCTCCAAAGGAGTATTAGTCTTACAGAAGAAGGACATCCTATCATCTGTGACAACATGCATGAGCCTAGAGGACATCATGCTGAGTGAAAAGGCCAGACATGAAATACAAATTCTGCATCATCTCACATACATGTGAAATCTGAAGAAGTCAAAGTTATAAAGACAGATAAAAGAAAGGTGGTTGTTAGGGACTAGAGAGTGGAAGAAATGGGGGGATTTGGGCCAAAGGCTGAAAACTTTTAGTTATCAGATGAATAGGTTCTGGAAATCTAATGTACAGCATTGTGAGTATATTTAATAAGAAGGCACTGCATAGTTTTTAAAAAAGGAGTAGATTGTAAGTTCTCTCATCACACACATAAAAAAAATAGTAACAATACTATGTGAGGTGATGCATGTTATTAGCTTGATTGTGGTAATCATTTCATAATGTGTACATATGTCAAAACATCACATTGTACATCTTAAATAGATACAATGCTTATTTATCAACGTACCTCAATAAAGCTGTAAGAAATAAAACCTGTAGTGCAAATTCATTTTATTACAATTCATCCAATGAAAGGAATGTTGAAACAATTGTAGGAATAAATGAAATTTAATATGATATATGAATTGTCCATTTGCATTCATTCCTTGGTAGGAGTTACTGGGAGGAAGATTTATGATTTCTCACAGTGAGTTTTCTTTCAATCATTGATCAGTTTCAAACAGTAGTTATATAAGCTCCCCACTTTGAGTTCTTGAGAATCATGTGCAGAGGGCTCACCATGTGAAGTTCAAAAACATGCCATTTTGTCTATCTGTATGCTATTCATGCCCATGACTCTGAATTCCTCAAAGTCAGATTCTGTTTCTAATTTGCCACCATTATTCTCAATGACTAGCACAGTGTTTGATATATAGGATGGACTCCATCAAGGATTCTTGAATTAAAACAAACTATTTCAGAATTATTCTGGAAAAAATACCAGTATTTACTGGATGACTTATTTGATGTCAGTCATGTCCAACGTATTATCCCATTTAAGGCTCACAGCAATATCGTGAAGGATGTATTATTCATCAACACTACAGAGTGGAGAATTTAGAAATAGAGAGGTAACCTGTGAGAGAAGAAGCCAGCCCATCAGATCCCCAAATCCATGCTCTATATTTTACAGTAAGAGTGCCTCCCTCCCTGACATTAGATGTATGATAGGAGAAAAACTCCTAAATGTGCCTAGTATATAAATAACATGCATCTTTGCTATTATTATTATTTGCTATTTCTCAAAGTAGGTGATAAAAGAATGTTTATAGCTCCCCCCCCCCCACTAAGCCAGGCTTATGACATTGGTATTTAAAAAGAAAAACAACACCTTAACTTTTAGGTAAGTTATTTTTTGACATGTTTAGTATAACAACAAAATATTCCTTTAAGAGTGGATTTAGTTTAACCCAGAAGGCCTTTGGATCCTTGGCATGCAATTAGCAACTATAGATCATGCTTTCTTCCAGCCTGGACTTGGGAACAGCTGCTTGTCGCCCTTGTTGAACTTTATGCAAATTTGCCCAGTTTCCTTGGTGGACTTTTTACATTCTCTGACATTTCCATTACTTGACCAGCTCAGAATCCCTTCAATTCTGCAACCACAATGTCAATTGAAAACAGATCAAGGTAGAAGGCAGGTGAAGACCGCATCTCTTACATGCAGCATCTTAAAATGCATGTAAATGGCTTTGGTGTTCCTAAAGCATTGAGAACATTCAAGTGTTTAGACATAGAGTCAGTGAAAAAAAGCAGGACCTACGCTCCGTTGTCCCAGGTTTGACATTTCTCCAGCCACTTAATTTGTCCAGGAACATTTCACTCTTGATTTCTCAGATTCTTTCTGTTGTCTTGGTCTTGACTCCAAGGGTATGACTTTATACAAGAAGAAATTTAAATGTTTTATTCCTCTTAATGAAGATGGTGACCAGCCTGAATGTCCTACACAATGAAGAAGAGTCCCTGGTGGCAACTCATCCTACTTTTTACAACTTTGGAAAAGTTGGAGAAACTTGAGCCAGTTGACCTGGTCCTCACTGTTAGATCTGCTGTTCACAGAAGAGGTAGTAAAAAACTGAAGGTTATTAGGGATAGCACCTCCTTCCTACCTTGTTGGGAGTTTCCTTTGATCAATTATTCTCCCAAGATTGCATCCTGTCAATGACCTCACAAATTTTTCTTGTCTCTATGTAAATTGCTGTCTTTTCAGGAGGTGCCTGACAGTCAAGTTTTCCAGGGCTTCCATTTGTACAGAAGCTGTTATTATGGAATAAGTTTAATGGGTCGTGAATTCTGTGGAAAAAGGGAGGGTCTCTCCATGACTTTGTATGTACCAGTCATGGACCTATTGACTCCACAAGGAGTGCAAGAGGGTAAATATTTTTAGCCCATTGACTCTGGAGATAATAACCGAAAATGCTTCATTAAATTTTCATGGGTGACAGAAACTACTAAGGGAAAGGGCGGGGGGAACAACCAAAAAAAAAACAAAAACAAAAAACAACAAACCACCACCAACAAAAAAAAGTCCACTACATTGGCTTTATTATTACACAGCTGGAAGACAGGAGTGTGGCCCCTGAAAAGAATAAACTTTTTTATAAACAAAATTGATTTTATTTTTTAAATACATGACAGTGGAATGCATTGCAATTCTTATTACATATGTAGAGCACAATCTTTCATATCTTTGTATATAAAGTATGACCATACCAATTCATATTTTCATATATGTACTTTGGATAGTGATGTCTATCACATTCCACCATCATTGCTAACCCCCTGCCCCCTCCCTTCCCCTTCCACCCTTCTGCCCTATTTAGAGTTCGTCTATTCCTCCCATGCTCCCCCTCCCTACCCCATTATGGGTCAGTCACCTTATATCAGAGAAAATATTCAGCATTTGTTTTTGGGGATTGGCTAACTTCACTTAGCATTATTTACCGATAAATTCCATGATTTTATTCTCTTTTATTACTGAGTAATATTCCATTGTGTATATATGCCACATTTTTTAATCCATTCATCTATGGAGGGGCATCTAGTTTGGCTCCACAGTTTAGCTATCGAGAATTGTGCTGTTATAAACATTGATGTGGAGTGTCCCTGTAGTATGCTGTTTTTAAGTCCTTTGGGCATAGACCAAGGAGAGGGATAGCTGGGTCAAATGGTAGTTCCATTCCCAGTTTTCAAAGGAATCTCCACACTGCTTTCATATTGGCTTCACCAATTTGCAGTCCCACCAGCAATGTATGAGTGTGCCTTCTCCCCACATCCTCACCAACATTTATTGTTGTTTGTTTTCATAATAGCTGCCATTCTTACTGGAGTGACATGATGTCTTAGAGTAGTTTTGATTTACATTTCTTTAATTGCCAGATATGATGTACAGAGACTCTGCCTCTAATAGAAGAAAAAATAGGGCCTAATCTTCATCATGTTGGATTAGGCTCCAACTTCCTTAATAAGACTCCTATAGCACAAGAATTAAAACCAAGAATCAACAAATGGGATGGACTCAAACTAAAAAGTTTCTTCTCAACAAAAGAAACAATCTGCCTGCATCTTGGGAGCAAATTTTTACCCCTCGCACATCAGATAGAGCACTAATCTCTAGGGTATTTAAAGAATTCAAAAAGCTAAGCACCAAAAAAAAAAAAAAACAAAAAAAAAACCAAATAATGCAATCAATAAATGGACCAAAGACATAAACAGACACTTCTCAGAAGAGGATATTCAATTAATTAACAAATACATAAAATAAACTTTTTAAAGGAACCCTTGTTTGGCTCATCCTTTTTTCCTTGGCAGCTGGATCCAAGGGGCAGCACTTAATTGATTCCCATCCACTCCCAATAGGGCCACTGGAAACAGGTATGCTGTGACAGGCATTGACCAAAGTTGAATTCAGTCTCAGGGTGAAAGAGTTTTCAGACTGATCCAATATTTTCTGCGATTTGGTGTTCCTAGGAACTTTAGTATAAGTTAGGATCTGAAGTAGCAGCAGTGTATATGATCAATGGAGTCTTCTGCACAGGTTCTGATCTGAAGGTGGTTTACTCCAGAGCATTCCAAGACTGGAGCGCCTGCGGGTAGAACTAACTGGGGAAGAAGTAACTGGGACCTGCACACCCTCAGCGATGCAGGTCTCTCATTAGGACTGATGAAAATGTGGCAGTTGTGGAAACTTCTCCCTTCCCCAACTTTGCCGGGGAAGCTTCAAAGCTTCAGTGAAGACCACAGCCACCCAGACACCATTGGCCGCTGGGACCTAGCGCCCTCTCCTGCCAAGGGACGTGGGGGGCAAGAGGGAGAACCAACCTTCTTGTCTTCGCCCACTGGCACTCTTTAAGCTTGGGCATGAGTATGTTTAGAGGTTTGGGTAAAAGTAGACCTCAGAGAAAAATGAAAGGCTGGGCTGGGGCTGTTGCTGGTAATGGTGACGCAAAGACTGGATACTTTGTGAAACCCTCCTCTCCCTCCTCCTCCTAGCCAGCGCAGCTGGGGCGGGGACCCCATGCTCTCTGCTCCGCTCTCGACGCTGGGATGGGGAGTGAGCACAGGGGCTCTAGAGACGCGACTGCAAGCCGTGGCGCCCCCGCTCGCTTGCTCTCTTCCTCCTTCCCGGCGCCACCTCGACTCTTCTAAGCTCTCGGAGCGCACTCCTCGGGCAGCGCGGGAGCGACCCGGAGGGAGCTGGTGCCCGGAGGCTAAAGGCGAAGGTGCGCTGCGTACGGCCAACCCGCGGCGGCCAGAGAGCGGGCAGGTGAGCGGCGCCGCTGGGCGCCGGGCGGGCGCGGGGCAGCAGGACGGCGGGGCGGGGGCCGCGGGAGGAGGCGGGTCTGCGCGGGCCCGGTCTCCTCCCCCTGCTCTGACGCGGGGCCCGTGGCTCCCGGGGAGGATGGACTCAGCTCCGCGCTCGCCGGGGCTTCCCCGGGCTGGAGAGCGCGCCTGAGTGCCGCCGCCCGCCGGGCATGGGGAGCCGCTTCCTGGGCGGCTGCGGCAGAGGAGGAGGATGCTCTGGGCGAGCCGAGGTGAGGCGCGGCGGGGGCACGGGGCAGCCCTGGAGTTCAGCGCGAGCAGGTGCCCGGCGAGGACACTGCGCCAGCGGGCCCGGGTGGCTCCTCTGGACCCTCTGAGCCAGTGTGAGAAGGAGGGCTGTCGGGGCGCGCCTCTTGGGAGTTTGGCTAGAGGTTCTGCGGGATGGCGACTGCAGCAGTTTTCGACCCTCTCCTTCTACTTATTGGGAGGCAAGGGGCGACCTCTGTTCACCCCCAATCTCCCACCTCATTTCCCTACTTCTGACCACGGGCGATCCTCTAGTCTCAAAACACTCATCTTTCTCCAGGAACCTCTGCATCCTCCTCCTTCCTGCGGTCCAGGCTCTATCGTCCCGAGCTTTCTTTCTCCCACTCCAGAACCTGCCCTGTGCTCCTCAAACCACTTCCCAGCCTCGCTAGTGGCGCCCGGGGGCTGGACCCTCTTCCCTACTTGGCGAAACCCGGTTTCTCACTCCTCTACTTCATGGCAGCGCTGCGGTCCTGCCTCGACCTCTGGGAAAACCGGATCTCTCCCAGTGACCCCAACCCTTTGGCGAACACTGTCAAAGCTGGATCTCGTGTTCTTCGGACCCCAGCCCTTCTTTGGGTTGTCCATCGCCTCATTTTCTGCCGCTGGTCCTCCTCCATTCCATCCCCCGGGTCGCTTGCCATCTCGCTGCTCCCCTTCCATCCTCACCAGCCCGCACCAGTTCTCTCTGGGCTTCTGACTCCACTCTCTGCCTCGAGTGTAGAGTCTTTTTTTTTTTTTTTTCCTTTTTCCTTACTGGGGAAAGTTTAAACCCTTGTGATTCTAGTCATCAAGGAACCATAAAAAGGGATCTCAACCGCCTAGAGAATCCCGAATTCAGGGAATCCGGAGAGGCAGGGAGTGGAGTCCTGGCATCGGGAAGGGGCAATGGTTGTACATACAAAGTGAATTTCCAAACCCTGGCTAGTTGCTGCCTCCGCTGGCTGCGTCCCGCGGAGTATTATTGTGAGCCTTGGTGGGAGGGCGCTTCTTTTCTCTGCACTTTTTAAGGCACTTTTTTCCGCCTTTTCCTTTTCTTTGGTGGTGCTGGTGGATCAGTTGGGGGGGGGGCAGTGGGCAGAAGGGAAAACTGCCTGGCGAGGCCAGTGCCACTTGGCTAATGCTTTGCCTCCTCCTGGACCCGCCAGACTGTGTACGTTTCACTCCGTATAAACTATCCCCAACCCCCAACTGCATCACACAAGTCCTCATTGTTGGGGGTCTGCTGGGGCACTTCCGCCTGGGCTGGGAGAGTCTAAAGGAATGGGGTGGGGGTGGGGAAGCCTGGAGCGATTGGAGACCGCCGGGCTTTGGGCTTTCGGTGGCAGCCGGAGTAGAGAGCGCCGCGGCGTGGGCATCTGCGCGCTCATGGAGTGTGTGTGTTTGTGTGTGTTTTGCAGAAGCTCGGGTGCCTGTCCGCGTGGGTGGGTGCCTCCATGTGCGTTTAGATGTCCGCTCACGCCTGTGTTGAGCTGGGTTAGCAAGAGGGGCAAGTGGAGAGCCTGCAGAAGGAGTGCGCCTTTCTCTGCCCCGGGGCTGGACGCGCAGGCGAGGCCTCCTCTAAGGCGTAGGCTACAATGCTTCTCCCAGCGAGCCCGCGGAGACCAGAGCGAGAAGCCTCGCTGCAGCTTCTTCCGCCGGCCCCCCTCCTGCTGGCCGGTGAGACGCACTTTCACAATGTTGATGGCTTTGAATAAAGGCCTGGTGGGGGTTCCGCTGAAGCTTCACAACACTTAACATGTTTTCAAGTAATCATATAAATTAAAGGTGGCTTACGTTCAGAACCTCCTAATTATCTGGTTCACGTTTGTACATTTATGTGCCAATTATAGGTCTTCGGGAAATCCATAAAATTATAAACCATCCCCACCCCCTGAATTAGCACCCATTGTTTTTATTATCTCAGCGATGAGTGATTTGGGATGGAACCCTGAATTGCACAGGCGAAAAGAGCCAATGGGTTGGGGGGAGAGGTTAGTTGGAGTACCAACGCTCCACTGCCTCTTCCCCATCTCTTTTGCTCCCTGTCCCAATAAGGCTTGGTAACAATTCTGGAAACTGAAAGGGATCAAAGATTTTCTTGATTTCCCATTGAGAAGGGCGACCTAATCAAAGCTGCATAAAAGTCAACTTCTAAGCAATCAGAAATTGTCTGCTGATGTCCTTGATTGAAACCCTAGCATTCAAATGGAGTATTGAAGAACTCGCAGGAATGGCTTTTGAAGCGCTATTGTTCTTTTCCATACACAGAAACCCTCTTCAAGGTTTAGGAAGTTCAAAATGCAGTGATTTGAAAGGACTGATGTTGTAACTATTTGGCAACGCTGGCAGGATCCGCGGGGATGAGGGAAGAGGCCAGGTGGGAAGTGCAAAAGTGTTGTTACTATCTTCTTGGGAACAGTGGCTCTCAAGTGGGGGGTTCAGCTCTACACATCAACTTGGCAATTAAATCTCTTCCTAAAGCGGATTTAGAAGATGATTTTTAGTAGTTTTTTTTTTTTTTTGATGGTTTGCTTAAGGTCTGAATAGGCGTATCTGAAACATTTAATCATGTTCATTGTATTCAACAATAAAATCTGAATAAAAATTACTTATTGTTGATGAAGCTCATCTCCCAAGCTGTTTCACAGTATGTCTCATTTGCAAGACACACCATTGTGTGAGGCTGCAGGGAAGAGATTGTATCACTTATTGTTCATTTTCTCCTCCCAGAGCCAGAGAGGAATATGGTTCTTCACTCCCCTTTGCCCTGTAAAGTAATTTTTCTTAAATGGGTGGGTGTTCAGCTTGGTACCTAATAGTACCCATCTAAAAATGGCATTTGGTAGATTTCTGAGGCTTGGAGCCACCCTGCAGGCAGATGAAGAATCTATTTGAGGCAGCAATTCATTTTGATATTTCACTCAAGTCAAACATGTTGTTTTTTTTGCTGGAATTTAATCCTTTCAAACTAATAAAGCAAACAAAACAAGAAAATCACAGTTTATGTCTTTTAGATGGCACTTTAAAAAATAGCATACATTAAAGGGTGTTTCAAGAATGTTAGGTGTTATTTAGGACTTACTGTGAAAAAGGATGTTCACCAGTTAAGCAATTGAGGAGAAATCACTTCACTTCTCAGAACCTCAGTTTCATCATCTGCAAAACAGGGACAATTATTACCTACCTTGTGGGTCTTTGAACAATATTATGGGAAAAAATTCCTTCTAGTGTACATGGCAGGATTCCAAGAGAATGGTATTTTTTCAGTAATGGTATGGGATTCTGTTGGGGGAAGAGGATGACATTTGGAATTGGAAGATCAGGATTGAATCCAATTACTACCTGTCTTGTGATATTTGGCAAGTCATTTCACATATTAATAAAAATAAGAATAAGTAATCTTTATGGAAGACTTTATGGAAGACACTTTGCCCTTCATTTACTTAATCTTTAAATAACTCCAGGAAGTAGAAACTTGCATTCTCATTCCTATTTGATAACTAAGGGAACTGGGCAGAGGGAAGTTTGGCAATTGGCCTGAGATGAGCTGGCAAGTAAGGGAAGGAACTAGAATTTAAACCCACTCATTCTGGTTCAGAGTGTGCCCTAACCACATGTCAGGCTGCATCTGAATGGGGAGGTGATACCAGCCATCTCCCAGGCAGGTTGTAAAATTAATGAGGAGTAATGAGATAGTAAGACTGGATAGTAAGAAGGGAGCTACAGAATTCTCTCATGTTATATGCTAACATAAAATGAGTGCAACTCAATGGCCAATGAGACATTGGGTGATGGTGGGCATTTTGAATACATATGACTTTGAGGCAGCCTCTAACAGATATTGGTTTGTATTGGTTCCCATCTAGCTATGTATCTGTGAAAATATTTATTAATTAGGTAATTAATTAGTAAATAACTGATGTGGCAATGGGTTAGTAATGCAGAAACTACATTATTGCTATCTTCTGTTAAGAGCCTTGGTAAGAAGAAATTCTCCAACTATGAGGTGATGTTAGTCAGTCTTAGTCCTTCAGCTCTGTAAGCTGGGTTGCCTGGGCTAGTTTATCAAACTTCTCTGCTTTGCTTTACTTTATAGTAAAATAACAGGCACAACTCATAAGATTCCTGTGAAGACTATAGGAATTAACAGAGTGCTTAGAACAGTACCTAGCAGGCAATGGTACTGTTACTTTGCGATTAATATTACCCTTCAAAACGAGATAAGAATTCTTCCCCTTGTAATAAGAAAGTTATCTGCTTTTTTTTTTTCTTTCTTTCTTTGGTAGCCAGTGGTTGCAGAGAAAGAGATACATTTCAGGATTCCAGGAAAACATTTTCCTTTGTTCTATTTGGAATGTTTCCTTGTAGAAAAGGAATTCTGGAAGTGCACATCACGCTAAGCTCTCCATGACATTGTCCTGTTCAATAATAATTTGGAGGAAAATAAAATGACTTTGATTGATGATTGAATTCTAGAAGTGGATTAGTCAACTTTGCCAGTTGGTAGAGGGGGAAAAATCAGACTTGAGGAGCGACATCAATATATAGTTGAGGGGCACCATTGCAACCCAGAATTCTTGGACTCCTTGTCCAGTGCTCCTCCGAGGCCAGATTGTCTCCGGTACCAGATAGAGAAGTAGCTTGAAAATATAAATAAAACTTGGCAGGGGAAGGTGTTGTCAGGGTAAGACATGAGCCAGCCAGACATTCTGTACTGAAAAGAGTGTCAGTAGGAAATGCGTGTTCATATCCATGAAAACTAGCATTGCACTCTGTCTTCAGAATGTGTGTCAGGATATGAACGCCTGCAAACACAAAATAAAACAACCCATTATGCCAATTAATCACCTGGATGTTTCCCTTAGGTTGGAGAGCAAATGTTCAGGTTTCTTTTTTCTGTGACATTCTCTTTGTGTCGTCATTCCATTTGTTCCTCAGATAGGGGAAGGTTTTGGTTCAGGAATCATAAAACTCCTCTGGCTTCTATTTCATGAAATATGCAGCATATTCTATTGGAAAGAAATTGCCAGCTTGCTTTTATTATTATTATTTTACTTGATTTGAACCCGACATATAGCCAATCTACCATGCCAGTGGGGGATTCTCATAAAGAGAACAGAAAACAGAAATAAAATTCTGCTGAACAGAAGAGCTCACAGCTAAAATTATGAAAGTTTGGTGGTGGTGAAAGTGGGTTGATTGGTTTAGGGGGTTAAAATGAGGGGTGACTCCTACAGAGTAAACCCAGGCCAGCAGTGTTGACCACATACAGTGAGTCTTGGAAAACTATGAGTCCCCCATGTGCCGGCTCCAAGTGACACAGCAGTCTCTGATTCTGCAGGTCAGTCTGTCTCTTGTCAGGATCATGATCTGTGGCTTTACTGTCCATCAGTTCAATCATTACCTTCTTTCTCTGTATCTCCATTCCTCCTTATTTCTAACTGGGTTTTTGTCTCAATGTTTATATCTGTTCCTTTGTATTCTTGTTACTGTTAGAATGAAAATGAAGATTGAAAAGTTACAAAGATGCATTGAAAGCATGAGGTTTGGGGTATGGGTTCTGTGTCCCACAAGGCTCCATGGGTTGAGATTTAATCTCTCATTGTGAGGTATTAAGAGGGTTGAGAGGCTGAGGCAGGAGGATCGTGAGTTCAAAGCCAGCCTCAGTGACAGTGAGGCGCTAAGCAACTCAGTGAGACCCTGTCTCTAAAATAATGCAAAATAGGACTGGGCATGTGGCTCAGTGGATGAGTGCCCCTGAGTTCAGTCCCTTCTACCCTCCAAATAAAGAAGTTGGAAGCTTACATCTGAATGTGATGTTTAGAGATGAGGCCTCTGGGAGTTCTTTAGAATTAGAGAATGTTATCGGGATGGAGGTCCCAAGAGGGAATCCTGATGACTTTGTATGAAGAGGGAGAGAGACCACAGAGACACACATGCATGCTTCCTAACTTGTGCCCTGTGCCACTTCAGGACTCTGACAGCAAGAAGGCAATCACAAGATGTGGCCCCTAGACCATGAACCTCCAGACCTGTGAGCCAAAATGAACCACTTTTTACAGAAAATTAGTGTGTGGTATTATGTTATTAACCACAGAGAATGCACTAGTACAGAGAATAGGAAATGAAGGAAGAAATTCCTGGTCAGGCATATAAACAGCACTTCTAGGTCCACTCATGTTTATTGAGCACCTACTTTCTCCTGGTCCAGCTTTTTGCTAATATTTTGAACAAGATTACCAAGATGCAAAGATGCAATCTGTCATCTAGGGACCTGGCTTGAAGGTCACCAGATCTTGAAGGTTGCTTGGGAGTTCCTCAGGATTTAAAAGGAGTCCAGACTGAAAGAAGTGCATGAGCAAAAACATTTGGACATGAAGGTTTGTTATTGGTTTAGGGATGGATATAGTTGGCTGTGGTCATAATGTAAAATATGAGGTGTAAATGTTTCTTTGTTTGCGGGGGGTGAGTATGAGGGAGTGAATTCGGGCACTTGATCACTGAGCCACCTCCGCAGCCCTGTTTTGTATTTTATTTATAGATAGAGTCTCACTGAGTTACATAGCATTCACCATTGCTGAGGCTGGCTTTGAACTGGTGATCCTTCTGTCTCAGCCTCCTCAGCCACTGGGATTATAGGCATGCTCCACTGCGCCTGGCGTACATGTTTTTTTTTGAATAGAGCATTTTCCAAGAAGAGTCCCACGTAACAATAATTTCCCTCAAATTTGTATGGATGTTTCATAATCAGGAGAAACATGTACCACATGCAACAATTTTTGGAAGGTACCAAATTATACATTCTGCTTAGTGGATCGTGGCACTTACTGATATGTGAAAGGTTCAGAAAATTTCTGCAGTAAAGAAACTCATTTAACTCATTAAGAATTTGCTAAACTCATTGCCATATCAGTTAGTCAGTTTTCTGTTGCTATGACAAAATGCCTGAGATTATCTATTTAAAAAGAGGAAAGATTTACTATGGCTTATGGTTTCAGAGGTTTCTGTCCATGGCTCTGTTGTTTGTGAGCCAGAATATCAGGGGCAGGGAACATTCACAGTAGAACAAAGCTGCTTGCCTCATGATGACTAGGAAGCAGAGAGAAAGAGGGAGAGAATGGATAAGTCCCAACATCCCGTTTGGGGAAAATGCAAGGAACTACTAAAGATTTTTAAACATTTTTACTGTGAAAGTAATGTGATTTTGAAATGTAGATAGTCTATTTGGGAAAAAAAGAAAAAAACTGTACCTACCACTCAGCTAATGAGATAAAACCATCAAATAGCATTGAAGCCTCCTAGTTATTTTTTCCAGATCATATCACCCTCCCTCCAGCTAGATGTAATCACTCTCCCAAATTTGATGTTCATTACTCCATATGATTCCTTTGAATATGCTTATCAGAAGAAATGACCTAACTAGAGATCTGATGATTTCTCATCCAATTTTAAGCTAGTCAGTAAAAGATAATAAAGTGAAATATTATTTGGTCCAATAATTGTCCTAGAATAAAAGACACTTATAAAATGTTTAGAGGAAAGAAGTATGACTTCTACTTTTAGCTCTACTGTCTGGAATATAGTAGATGCTCAGTAAATTTCTGCTGAATTGAATTAATTGTGTGCTGTGTTGGGGCTCATCAAATAAATGTGGATAAAAAGACTAGAAATATAAAAAAAATTCAAAAGGACTAGAGTAAATTAATTGTTTTCCAAAGACAATAGTAAATACTTTGTGGTCAGTGAACCTGAAAAACTATATTTGCTACCATTCTTTATTTTATAATATGTATTTGGAAGTGAATAGTAACCGTCACTTGTCGAAAGTGATGTTTATGTCTTCTTGACATCTCTTGGAATAATTAACAGCAGCTACTTACCCAAATCTGTCCTGTTAAGATAGCTGGTTCAATAGAGCTACCCACTGCTGTTTCAGGAAAAAATTATAAATATAAATACTTTCCATCAAAAAGGAAATTTATAAATTGCAATGCAGATTAATTACTCAGTGCCCTGACACTAAATACTTTGAAGGTTTATGAGGGTGTTATCCTTGGAGTCCTCAAGAAACAACTTACTATCAGTAACAGAATGTCACAGTTAGGCACTGTCCTGCCAGCACCAGTGTCTCTCTTGATAATGTGTGAGGGACAGCCTCTTGAAGCACAAGTCATACCTGGGTGACGTTCTCCTTTTTATTATCCTAGCCTAGATGATGATCACTGCTGGGGTTCTCTGTCTTTTCTTTCTTTCTTTTTTTTTTAAATATTTATTTATTTTGTTAGTTCTCGGTGGACACAACATGTGGTGCTGAGGATCGAACCTGGGCCGCACTCATGCCAGGCGAGCTCGCTACCGCTTGAGCCACATCCCCAGCCCTGTCTTTTCTTTTTGCTGGTAGAAATTTCTCCTGGCAGTTTCGGGCGTGGTGGATAACACCCCAGCAGTTAGCAGAACAAAAGTGAACTTTGCCATGTGGATGATCATAAATAAAATTAAAAAGTGCACCCAGGGCCTGGGAGAGAATCTGCACAGGCCCTTCCCCAGGGGTTGCTTGGTGGTACCTGTGCACTAGGGCAGTGGCATGTCATGGGGCTTGTGTTGATGTGAATAAAGGCCACGTTGTTTTGTTTTTTTCTGGGCAGTGTTATATGGTACTCCCCAAACGTCCAACCGTAAACCACAACCATTCAGATGGACTAGGTAAAATCAGAAGTGCCAGCCATCCAGTTGTGGATAAAGCAAGAGAGGGCCAACCATGTGCTGAATCTGGAGCTGGGGCATGCATTGTTAGAACAGAGCCCCCGTGAATGCAAAAAGGTTACTGTAATTTATTCCTTTGGGAAGCTGATTAGATTTATGGACCACATAGAAGTTGGAGTCTTGCCAACCTTCTGCTATCTAACTTCTTAATTTTAATGTAGTCGAATTTATCAATCTTTTATTTTATGGATGGCACTTTTTATGTCTTGTTTAAGAAAGCCTTTTATTTTTTAACCCTGATGTCATGAAGATATTCTCCTTTATTATCTTCTAAAGCTTTATTGTTTTGCTTTTTTACATTTAGGTTCTGTACTCCACAGGGGTGTGTGTGTGTGTGTCGGGGGGTGTATGGTGTGAGGTAGGAATGCATTCAGTGCTCTTCCATATGGGACAATTATATTTTGGCACTTACAGTGAGTTTCTAGGCATATGTTTTGTCCATTCTTTTGCACAAACCAAACTTTATTGTTATTGCTCTGTAATAGGCCTTTGTATTTGGCAGGACAAATCTTTTACTTTGTCATTCTTCAAATGTGTCTTGGTTTTGTTCTTGTCCCTTTCTCTTCCATATATATTTCATAATCAGCTTTTAAGGTTTCAGAAAAAATACTCTTGAGATTTGATTTGCATTACATTGAATTTGCAGACTGATTTAAGGAGAATGACATCATTAGGATGTTGCGTCTTTTCTACCCCATAAATGTAGCAACTCTTCATTTATTTAGTTCTTGCTTAATGTCTTTCCATAGAGTTTATAGTTTTCCCCCACAAAGGTATACCCTGTTTTGTTAGATTTATGTTCATGTGTTTTATATTTTTGTTATTATTAATGCTACCTCTTGAAAATTAAATTTTCTACCTATTTGTTAGTTTTCCATCATGTAGAGTGCTTTTTTAACTCTGAATAGGGGGTAGTCAGAGAGGAGGATGAACTTGCAGGGTTAGTGAGTGTTTACTAAAGTGCTAGGTACTTCATCTGCTCTCAGTTGCTACCCAGAATGGCCTTCAGAAAGGGATGTGGGTAGCTGAGCACCACCTTGGACAGCGTCACCATCCTCCTTTGCAGACTGATAGTGCAGGGGTCATAAGAGAACATCACTGGTCCAGAATGTGGCCGTGGAAATACGTAGTGAGGGAAGGGCTGAGTGGGTGATCACCTTGTGTAGCAGCCAGTCTCATTCAATGGCAGAGGGATTTTTTTTAAAGTTTTTATTGGTGCATTTTAATTATACATAATAGTGGGATTTGTTGTTACATATTCATACATGAACATATCACGATCTTTCAATTTCCTTCTCAAGTACCTCCCTGTTTCTTCTTATCTCCTCCCTCCTCCTAATCCCCTTCCTCTATTCTACTGACCTCCCTTCTAGATTCTCCGACACATACTTGTTTCCTCTCTCTCTCTCTCTCTCTCTCTTTTTTTTTTTTTTAACCCAGGGGTGCTCAACTGCTAAGCCACATCCCTAGCCCTTTTTTATTTTTTATTTTGAGACAGGGTATTTTAAGTTGCTTTGGTGCTTGTTAAATTGCTGAGGCTGGCCTTGAATTTGCAATCTTCCTGTCTCAGCCTCCCAAGCCACTGGGATTACCCTTTTTTCCCTCCCTCTTTAGTTTCTTCACTTGAAGGAAAACATAGGATCCTTGACTTCTTGAGTTTGGCTTCTTAATGTTCTCAAGTTCTATCCATTTTCTAGCAGAATATATCATTTTATTCTTTTTTTATGGCTGAATAAAACTACATTGTATATATACCGCATCTTCTTTAACCATTCATCTGTTGACAGATACCTAGGCTGGTTTTGTAATTTTGTCTATTGTGAATTATGCTGTTATAAATATGGGGGTAGGCATATATTGCTATACTATGCTGATTTTAACTCTTGAGGATAAACATCGAGGAGTAGCCTAGCTGGGTCCTATGGTGGTTCCATGCCTAGTTTTTTGAGGAACCTCCATACTGATTTCCATGGTGGTTGTACTAATTTGCAGTCCTGCTAAGAGTGTAAAAGTGTTCCTTTTCCCCCCACATCCTTTCCGGCATTTATTATTATTTGCATTCTTGATGGACTGACATTCTAACCGGCGTGAGATGAAATCGTAGTGTAGTTTTGATTTGCATTTCTCTGATTGCTAAAGACATTTGACATTTGAAAAACATCTCTGGTTTTGCATGGAGAGTAAGAGATTGGAGGAAGGAGGATACAGGTCCCTTCTTATTAGATACCCTAGCTTGCCTGAGTGCCAGCAGCTGGGTCCTGGGGGCATGAGTCTGTCTCCTCACATTGCTCTGGCGTTTCAGGCAGACCATAATGACTTGCTGCCTGCCTCGGGGTCTAGTTCTGGTGTGGAGACCCAGCCCTAACTGGACCCTTGAGGCTTATCTCAGATGACTGTGCCTTATTCCTGCTGTCAGATGAGGAGCCACACATCTGGGGATGTGGAAACAGGTGTCCAGGTCATCAAATTGAGCTAGAATAGAGACTGGAGTCTCCTTGCACTCAGACCAGGGCTCTTTCCACCTCACTCCTTTGACTTAAGATCTTCAAGTGCACTGTGAGGGTATATAGTGAAATGCTGCTGAAAATGTGGTTATGTGTGGAATTGTAACACTCACCTAACATACCTGCAAGAAGGATGTCGAGTGTGGCCCAAGTGGTGATTATTACCTGGCAATTTCTCTCTCTCTCTCTCTCTCTCTCTCTCTCTCCCCCTCCCTCCCTCCTCCCCCCTCTGTCTTATCCCTTGAACTATTACTCTTTTTGTAAATCTACTTATATTTTTTTCTCCCCCATTCCAATAATATCTCTGTTTTGGGATGCAGGGCAGATATCCATTTCTCTTTAAAGGTTACCTCTTACAACATCAGGATGGATAAAGTTTCACAGTCCTCCTCCCTGCTGGCTGGGTGCCTTGCCTTCCTATTATCAGCACAGGTTTCACGGTGTTTTCGGAGATGAAGGTAATATGTGCAGCACTAGTTTAGGTTGCTATAAAAGAGGTCGCGTCATATCAAACAAGGTTACGGAAGAGAACAGCTGACTACTTGGCTAGCCCCTGATGCTATATATTTTCTCTTTGCTGTCTGTGGGTTCATGTGAGTAAGGCCAGATATCATTCTGCGTACTCTGACTGTTCCAGATGTCTTGGTGGAGAATGAAGTCTTGACTTGTTTCAGTAGCCATAAATCAGCATGGCTGGGAAGAAGGACGTGGGAGAAGGGGACCAGCATGGCCCTCTTTAAGAAATAAAGGTCATAACAACATAGGCTTATTAGCCTGAGCTGGACACCTCCCTCCTCCTGCCTTTCCAAGGTATGCATGTCATTCTTTGTATCTCAAACAAACACTGGACTCTGTTACAAATCCTCCACCCCATTATGTCCTCCCTTGTCTGATACAGGTTTGTTCATCTGGATTTCTCTAAAGATTGAAAATTCTTGTAGGGCACTGTCTTTCATGCTCTTTATGCTTGACTTTTGGGGGAAGTGCACCATAAATTATTGTCATCTTTAATTTTTAAAGTCTAGCATAGTTCCTTTGCAGTAGAGGAGAAATTGTCCCTGTAATAAACTGTTTTGGGTTTATGAAAACAAAATAAGTGCTTTGTTTAAATATGTCCCTGTGAGGCATGTTTTAGACTCCAATACTGCTTGCTCTTTGCAGCCCTCCCTCCCCTCCACACCCTCTCCTCCCTCTGTCTGTCCTTCTCTTTCTTTCTTTCTGGCCTCTCCCAATGCTCAATTTTTCCAAATCAAAGGAGTTGCATGAAATCAAGAACCTAAAGGTTTCAGGGGTGATTTTACAGTTAAAAGAATGTGTTTATTCCCTCTTTTTAGGTGCATTTTTCTTTTCATTGGGGGAGGAGGTATTTGAGGAATAGTAAAGAGGAGACTTTTCTAGTTTCTGGTCAAATTCCACAGGAGCCTAAGTATCTTACAGGTGCACAGGTGCCATGGCTGGTTCTGTGGCTTATCTGCATCTGGTTTAAAAATCTCAGTCTAAAGACTGAAACTTTGACAATCAGTGTATGTCAGGGGTGAACATACCTCTCTGTGCTGTCCCTGAACACATTCAGAATAGCTCCTGGCCACTATCATGACCCCCAGGGAGAATTTCACAATTTTAATAACCTCCACTGTGTCAGTGACAGTCTGGTCAGGAGCTCCGCATCACGTAGGTTAGTAGAGAGGATTGAACGCAGGGAAGTAGTTACAAAGGTGTTGGAAGGGCTAGAAGGATGATAAGGAAGCAAGAGACAGAGATTAGTAGTAGCAGGAAGCCAGGCTACCTCTAGATCTGCAGGTGCGGAGGCTGTGGTGTGGTGGAATGTGAACCCGGGGGACAGCTCCAAGGAGGCTGGTGGAACCCGGAGGACAAGCTACACGGGCTGCAGGAAGCATGGCGGAGGCTAAGTCATGGGAGTGGGCTCCACACAAGGACAGCCTAGAACCAGAGAGGAGACTTGGCCACTTCTGGAGATGCCTCCTTGTAGCAGAAAGAGAGAAAGGAAGGGAATACCCTGGCTTCTCTCTGCTCCTCCTGTCTCCTGCCAGTCTTTCCCATTGTGTGAACCTAACTGGAAGTCTCTTGGCAAAGGAGCCTGAGAAACGTAGTTGAGATCAACTTCTGGTAACACCCAACAGAGCGGGGCAAGGGGCCAGAAGTGGATCTGAGAGAAACAGGCAAAGGACTTGTTCAGACACCAGGAAAGGAGAGTCACACGTTTGCTTCCCAGCAGAGATATGTGCTGAGCAATATGTCTTGGGCAAGCTCTTTGTGCAATCGTAGATTGTACTTACACAAACTAGATGGTGCCAGTCAATCAAAATGTCCGGCATGACTATAAATCTGTTTCAGAAATGTTTCTTAATATTGCGGTGTTAAAGGAAAACAGTGAAACGAAGCACTTAGTTTTGGCTAGTTTCTTATTTTTCCTTTCCTTTTCCTCCGATGTCCTCCTTCCATCCTCCCTGGCAGGAAATTGAGAGGATTCTGTCCCTAAAGGAAGATCTATCTCACCAGGCAGTCTCTGTTAGTGCTAGGTGCCCTGGTGGGAGTGACTGCAGTAGTGGGACTGTATAGTTCCTTCTCTTCAATTCCAGAATCTGAAAGACTCTGATGACCCAGAAGGCTTTAGTAACTTGGTTAGTGGCAAACCTGACCTGACCCTAACTAGCAGGAGGCTGCTTATAATCTGTATCTGAACCCTCTCAGTGGTGTTGGCCACACGTCTTGCTCCAGAGTAGTCATGGGTTTCATTACATTTCATTTCCCTAAACCTGGGTAGGGATATTACATAAAGATAAGTTCTTGCTGCCTTTCTAAAATCGAAACTCAAATCTGCATTCTGAACATCTCAGGTGCCAGGAATTCAGGGTAAGGGATTGTGAGCCTGTATTCTAATGGGATGAGGAAGAGTGGACACATGGCCAGTCGCACAGGGTCATAGCACAGCTTGTACACATCAGGCCCCTTTGAAATCAGGCACTGCCGGTGCCAGGTAGGCTGCTGGACTGTCAAACAGCCCACTGCATCTGTAGATGAGGAGACTTCTCAGTCAGGAGCCATGGCACCCCGCTTCCCAGACTGCCAAGGAACATAGAGGAGCCAGAACCATTTATTTTCCTTTTGCAGTGTATGACCTCTTAGTTCTGAATTTCTGCTTACATATATCCAAACATGTGAGTGCTAGACAGACTACAGGAGGCCAGCAGGCAAATGTCTAGGGAAGCCCACCTTCTGGTGTCAGTCATACACATTTGCGGGGTGTTTCATGTGTCTACACACGCACACACAATCTCTTTGGACATCTTCTTTGATCTTCAGAACAGTCCTGTTCCATGGCTGGGTGGGCTCTACCAGCCCCATTGTTATGGTTTGGATGTGAGGTGTCCCTCAGAAGCTCATGTGTGAGACAATGCAAGAAGGTTCAGAGGAGGAATGATTGGGTTATGAGAATCTTAACCCTATCAGTGAGTTAACCCCCTGATACGGATTAACTGAGTGGTAACTGAAGTGGTAGGGTGTGGCTGGAGGAGGTGGGAATTTGGGTATGGCTTTGGGATATATATATAATCTGCCAAATGGAGACTTCTCTCTCTGCTTTCTGATCACCATGTGAGCTGCTTCCCTCTGTTAGCCTCTCCTACCATGATGTTCAGCCTCACCTCGAGCCCCAAGGAATAGGGACTGTGAGCCCTCAAATAAACCCTTCCTCCTCTATAATTGTGCTGATCAGGTCCTTTAGCCACAGCAGTGAAAAAGCTGACTAAAATACCCATTTTACCAATGGTCAATCCAAGGGCCTGGCTGAAAACTATCTCTGGTGGCAGGCAAACCTTGTCCTTTCAGGGTTCAGTTGAACAGTGGCTCTTTTTGGGTTGTTTGCAAACCCATCACAGGCAGCACTATCAGATACCTGATGTGCAATGACATGCCACAAATGGTGGTTCTTCTCCCTGTCCCCGTCTACCTCCAGAACAGTGACATCCATGGTACCAAGTCACATAGCCCTTCCCTTGCAAAGGACGGAGAGAATCCAGTAGCTGAAGATGAGGATGGTGGGCCTTCTCACTCTGTGTTTTAGTTTTTTCACTCTTTAACAGGAGGGACTTGGACCATTGCCACCCTGTACTAACTTTTTCTTTGTCCCTTTGGACACTGGGACATGGTGTATTGTGATCTTTATAGTCTCTGTTGTCTTCACAGGTTAGGAGACCGTATGATGTTTTCTGTACTCCAAATGCGACTGGAGAGGGGGAACAAGTACCACCACACACACACAGTTTGCAGCAGAGAGCAACTTTATTTCTTATCAGCGCACATGGGACTTTGTAGGCCATAATTCACTTTAGATGGGAATAAGAAAATATTTTCTTTTTCCGAATATTTTGCAAGATTAATAAAGCTGCATTCTTAGGGAAAGTTTATTAATCCATAACTTACAGAAAACTCCAGAGGAAGGAGATATGAGATATGTTCAGGAGGTAAAAGACATCAGGCATGTCACTGCTAGAATTGAATTCTGCAGACATTGTTCAGCTGGCTGTCTTCTGGGTGCAGTTCAGGGTGCAGATCTGATGATGCCTTTGTCTTATACGTCACCTACACATGCAGGTTTTCCATTTTTTCTTTAAATTGAGAGGGAGTGCTGGGATTGTAGCTCAGTGGTAGAGCACTTGCCTAGCGTGTGTGAGACACTGGGTTCAATCATCAGCACTGTATATAAATAAATAAAAAAGGTCCAATGACAATAAATAAATAAATAGATAGCTAAATAGATAAATAATTTGGGAGGGAGTGAAGGAGTGGGTGGAAATGTGCAGAATAATCAGGGTGTGCAGGATTCCTACCCTGCTCACTCCTTTGGCTGCATTTCATCTGCATTCGATAGGAAGACCTGTGTTGGGACTCTGCCCTCCAGATGTGCAAGCTTGTGGCAGTGGTGGTGATAATGGAGATGATGGTGATGAGGAGCATAGGGGCAGCTTCAGTGTCCATTCCAAGAAGTAAAAATTTATACTAAAGGACTGTGACTCTATCAGTTCATCCACTCACTCAGTTGTTGAGCTGCTGCAGGATCCTGAGCACAAGGGTGGGCTCCAGGGATACAGCCATTAAAAGATAAAAACTTTCTCCCTCAAGACCCTGGAATGGTCAGGATAGAACAAATAGGTAATGTGGTGGCTAGTGACCACCAAAAAGGTATTCTGTTGGTGAAAAGGCAGAGGGAGGGTGTTGCCAGGGGAGGGAGGCCCAGGTTAGCATCTAAGTATCAATTTTTCAAGGGTAACTTGGAATTTGCTTGTGAGTTTGTCATGCAACAAATATGGTACTGTTCTGGATCTGGGCTTACAGGGTGAGTGTGATAAACCATGGTTGTCCTCAGGTGTGAACAGTCAACTGGGGAAGGCACAAAATTAACACTCTAGATCCAAGGAACCATAGTAAAGGTGGAGGCATCCACCGTGCCTGCATGGGGCATGTGAAGTGGTTTGGAACAAGCAGATTCTACAGTGGTGGGGTGGGAGGGGCCAGGGAAAGTGACAGGAAAAGGTCAGCAGGGCCCGATTGTGATTGGGTAAATGTTGGTGAAATTGCCTTTCCTGATTCCCCTGTTGCCCGGTGTCAAAGAGCACTCTAAGGAAAAGTACATTCATATTTGTTTAGGTTAGACTAGGCTGTCTGCATATGAGCTGCGGTATATTTTAATGGTCTTGCAGGTGTCTCCAATTATAAGACCTGCAAGCTTGGGCACCACCAAGGGCCAGGCTTTTGTGGTGACTGACTCAGATTAGATGGGACCTGGGTGAATCATGGTTGAGCTCCAACCAGTGGGTCACCAGAAGGGAAGGCTGGACTGATGTGGCCAGGGTTTATTTTTCTTCCCCCTCCCTCCCTCCCTTCCTTCCTCCCTCCCTTCCTTCCTTCCTTATTGTTGTGTGTGTGTGTGTGTGTGTGTGTGTGAATATCCCTCTGTTTAAAAATTTGGCATTAAATCTATTAAAACAAATCACAAACAAAAAACATTTTGCGGGCTGAAGATCACTGGCCCGTGAACTGCTTTTATCTTATGGACCTCCCACTAGTGAATTCTGCCTATTCTTTATACTTAGTATGTTGTACCTACAAGCATTTTTATGATATAGAAGTTGGGTCAATATGCCAAAGGGTAAACTGGGCCATTTTTGGTAAAGGACAAAGTTTCTGCAAGACAGTTGAATGGTGGAAATGGGTCCTCCTTTGTTTTCTGTTTCCTCAATCAACTATTTGTTTTCCTGGATCAAACATTATCTGCTACATGGTAAAAGCTTCAGTGGAACCTGTGTCCAGGGTAATTCTGGCATGTTCTTTGCTGTTTACTGAGTAGTACTGAAGTTTATATCTGTCAAAGGCTGCAGCAGCCTTAATTAAGCTCGTTATGTACTGCTATCGAGGGCATATCCTTATGGTGAGTCAAATGAGTAGTTTTAGGGTCTGTAATGACAGTGTGTAGTGGCTTTCTCATTTAGGGTTGAGACTCCCAGCCACTGAAATATGCACATTTCAATCCAGAGTGAGAACATGAGCAACTTAGCTGTTACTGTGGAATTGAGTGGATGTCATAAATATTTATTTATCTTTTTCATAGCTGGCATAAAAATGTTAGGATATAAAAAAGTTGTTCAGTATAAAAACAACAGAAAATTCATTGGCTATACATCTCCTGAATGCGTGTGTCTCTTTGGGTTTTCATTACTGTCTAGCAATATACTTTGAGAAATTAGATTTGAACAGAAGCGCAGAATACGAAAGCTCCTAGGGCTCATAATTAACCCTTTTTAAGCAAGGATCCTTGGCTCACTGCAGCCTCCTTTTAACCAGCTGGTGGCTATAGCCAAGTCAAATGGCCTTTCTTGCAGAGGTCGTAAAATAAAGTGGTCCCTTTTGCATTGAATTTGGAAAACTTTTAACAGTCTAAGAAAGAGGGAAAATCGCTTAAATTATTTCTACCAAGAAGCAATCACTGTTCATGTTTTGGACAATGAAATCGAAGGTTTGAGGTCAAACCAGCATGGATTCCAGTCCTGATCTTCCACGTACTTACTTTAAGTCTTATTTTCCTCATTTGTGAAGTGGAAATAAAGATGTTATCTATTTTATTTGCTGTTTTGATTATTGAGTCAAATAATGCATCTGAATGTTTAGCATATTACTTGGTTTACATAGAAAACACTAGAAAGTTTATCTAGTCTGGTTATTTTCCTATTCTTTTTGCTGCGAATGTTTTACTTTATGGAGATCATGTTATTATTATTTTTCTTTTGTTTAAAAAAATCCTACTTTCCTTAAAAAAAAAAGCACACAGACACACACACTCTATACTTTTAACAGGTACAGAATATCTTCATGCCTGCATCACAACTTAACCCCTCTCTTTGCACATTTAAATTGTTGTGAATTCTTTTGTATTTTTTTATTAAAAACAATGCTTTGATGACTATCTTAACATAGACTAACATCTTCATTTATTAATCTGTTGTGGCAGCTTGATTTTCTGGCTGGGGTAGTAATTGCCTTTCACATGTGGAGTGGGCAGAGCTACCCGCCAGCACTCTCCCCTGGAACTTTTGGCAATGGTGGAGGTGTCTGTACCTGTACTATCCCATGTGGCTGCCACAAGTCACCTGTGACTGCTGAGCATTTGCAGTAGAGCTAGTGTGACTGAGAAACTGACATTTAAAACAAATTCATTTTATTTAATTTTGTTTCAAATAACCCTCTGCGGCCAGTGGCAGACATATTGGATAGCAAGGACCTATAACTGTACGGGTTCATAGAGTAAATCATGCACTTGGGCTAAGATTTTGGTTTTCATATAAATATGTCATAAAAACATTTGGTCTTTCTCTTCTGGTCTTTTAACCCTGATATAGTGTGAGGATATTGCCTTTTGCCTTTGATGATGTTTTTAAAATTCTAGCAAAAGGTAGATAGAGGGTGTCTCACATGCCTGCTACTATTTTAAATTAGAAGTCTGAATTCAGATTATTGCCTGTATGTGGACTCTTGAGGTTGTAATGACCAAGATCTAGCTTAGATTGACTTCAGGACTGACTTCAGTCTGGTAGGAACATCTTGATTCTCATACACACCAGGTATAGTTTAGCTATAGGAATGGCTAGAGTCAGAGTTCTACCAGCTCGATTCTCATGTCAGCTTTACTTTGTGTTGGATTTTTTAGTAGGCTGTCCCCAAGCAGTGCACAGATGGCCACCAACAATCCAAGTTTATATCCTACTAGCTTAGCAACAACCTCCCCACCCCCAGAGAGGGCACCTTCCCTTCACAGAGTAGCTGAGGGCTGTATCTCTAGGGACTTGGTCTCTTTCTTGAACCAGTGACTGTGGTCAGAATTGACAACATAGAATTCATGCTCCTTGTCCAATATTGGATGTTAGGACTACCTCTGAGCCAGATGAGGTCAGCCCTACCAAACTGCATAGACTAAAATTGGGGTTAAGAAGATGAATCCCTAAAGGAAAATCAGAGTGAGACATGAATGCTTGGCAGACAGGCGGGTACACAATATACAACCTGTGTGTACTGCATTGTGCTCTCACTGGTAGAAAACAGCTGCGATAATCTGCTCCATCTCTGGGGCATTCTTGGTTCTCCAGTTTTTTTTTTCTTAGAGAAGCTGGTCTGTTGGGCAGGGAGTGGGGAAGGAGGAAGAAAGGTAGGTTTTTGTCCTACAAATTGCTATCAGTTATTAGATCAGCCTTTTATCATTTAATAGGCCCATTCCCTTATCCAGAGGGAGGGTTCTGAGATGTATCTTACAATTATCAGAGCTTGGGTTGTTTGGCTTCTGCCTAGTCTTTTTCTGTCTGTTTATGACAGTATACCCAGAAGCTAATTTCTCCTCTTTAGGGAGTAGGTAACTGTGCCTCAGAGACTTAACCATGTGAGTAAATTGATGCATCTATTGTGATTATTTTTCTTTATGAATTAGGCAAAAGATGTATTGCCTAAGCCCTTTCCTAGAAGGATCTGAATCAAAGCTGATGGGATTTGCATGTCAGACTCCAGATAATCTAGGCCTCAGGTAGAGAGTGGGCACTTCAGTCCCAGCTGGTGTATTGCAGCAGTATCTTGGGACTTACGGGTGTAATTAAACTACCCCCATTAGTAATTACAAAAAGGGACTCACTGCCCTTAAACGTGACTGTTTCATATCAGATCGTCATAAAAGCATAAAGCTATTTATTTAATCAGCCAAGTCCATGCAGGAAATATTTTATTAATATTCCAATTTTCTGATTCAGCTCTTTGCGTCATAAAATATGGGTGACTAAAACAGTCTCCTTTTTACTGTTCCTGCTCAGCTTTACAAGAGAGGCTGAAATTTTGTAGCACCATTTATGCCCATCTTCCTTTGACTCTTCAGCATAAAGCATATCAGCAAATTAATATTTCCAAACTACAAGATGAGATTGACCTCACAGGTATAAGTTCATTTCTCCTCCTGACATCTACTATATTGTGAAATTAGGCATCTTTTTCTTCATCTCCATTTTTTTTTTTTACTTCATTTTCATTGTGGCAAGAGTGCTGACAGATGATCAGCTTGTAAATGGCCACTCACTGTTGTATAATGATGTCATCATTCAAGGTCGTGAACACAGCTTACTTTTCAGAGTTGTTTTATTTTAACTTGGATCCCAAACAGGCTCTCTGTATTTAAAAGGCTTCTAGGTGATGGAGCTCAGTCTTAGCAAATTTGTTGTCTCCTTAGCTGAGTCCCTTGTGCTGGATTTTATCTGTGTGCAGATAAAAGAAAGGAAACCCTGATGGGCTGTATTGTAGAGCATCCTAGGATAGGGCAGAAGATCTGAGTGTCCTTAGGCTGCTTACTTGACCTCTCTGGACCTACAAGTTCTTACCTGAGGGTGAAGAGTTTGGATGGGTGATGCCCAAGATCCTTGCCTGCTGCAATGCTCCATGGTTATATGCACACAGATGCTTTATTCGTATCTCTGCAGTAATGCCTGAGGATTAGTGTGTAGTTTAGGACTGCATATACACAACTGTCTCTCAGAAGACCTTCCCAGATTTCCCTGACCTAAGCTCTTTCCTCCTATGTTCTTCCTATACTTTTTTTTACAAATAGCCTTGTATATCAGAGTGGTAATATTTTTCACTTTATTTACTTATTTTTTCCATTTTGTGTTGGTGCATTATAATTGCACGTTATGGTAGAATTTGTCATTCCATATTCATACGTGCAGAGTGGGCATTTTTATATACCTGGTATCCTACCAGGCTAAGAGCTCCTGGTGGGTTGGTGCTTTTTCATACATTGGCACATCTGAAAAGCATTTTGAGTCGGACACTCAATAAATTTTTGGCAACCACAAGAATAAGCTATATTACATTTTTGAGATCTTACAGAGAAAGAACAAGCAAAACCAGATCAAATATGGCAGGAAAGAGGACTTCTATATAGTTATGGTGAAACTGCTTAGGAATCCAAACCATATAATGTAAATTCAATAGTTTCTCTGGGAGGTTTCATTTTAATGTATATGAAATGCCAAATTTTTGCAGTTGAGTGGAGAGGTAAATCATTTCGTGCACATAATGGAATCCTTTTATACATTTCTGATTATTCAGCATCTTATGGTAGAACTATGCTGTGTTACTTCCCATCATGTCAAAACGTGGCCTTCTTGGTGGGAAGGTCAGTGCTTTTATAAAAGCAAAGAGAGCTTCACCATCCTCACTGGTGTTTTGATGTTTAGAGATTGTTTTTACATGGACTCTGGGAGAGCTAGTCTGCAAAGTAAGACAGTGTGCATATCTCTCTCCAAATCAATGAGAATTGCGCTGTCCTCTAGAAAATTAGGTTTGAGCTGCGTCAACGTCAGTGCCTGTGACTGAATAAATCCCATTTCATGATTGCACCGTTGTGTGAGTCGTGTAACCTGTCTAGATGGGCCCCAGCTATGATTGCTTCTCATTCCTCGGCATCACTAAATGGTAATGCAGTGGATTCACATGGGAAGTGTCTCAAGCAAACAGCCCAGGCCACATCAGATAATCGAGGGCCTGCACTTGGGAAGTCTCCATTGAACAACGTGAGATGTGAGATGTGCTATTAACCAGAGACAAGGTGAAAAACACTCTTTTGGGCTTGTTAAAAAAAGAAAAAGAGACTGATATTGGCATGAAGTACCTGAACAACCTTGCTTCATGTGGTATCGTTGGAGATCCTCATGATATAATAGAGGAAAGAAGCTACGCTTGCACATTGCCAGGAGTTCACGGGCAGGTCAGGTGACTTCCATAAACTTTGTTCATTCAGCTACTTGAAAGAAAGGCCTGCTATGTTTCAAATACTGCTTAATGAGTAAAGAGTATTGGGGATGTTTAGATAGGAATAACTTCATGGAGGAGCCTATTTTTTTTTCCTAATTCTGGACACCTTGAATGTTATTTTTTTTTTTCTTTTTGGTGCTGGGGATTGTACTCAGGATCACTCAACCACTGAGCCACATCCCCAGCCCTAGTTTGTATTTTATTTAGAGACAGGGTCTCATGAAGTTGCTTAGTGCCTCACTGAGGCTGACTTTGAACTCTGGGATGCTCCTATTTCAGCCTCCTGAGCCTCTGGAATTAGAGGCATGCACCACTGTGTACGCAGGGCCACCTTGGGTCTTAAATATGAACCTTAAAAAAAAAAAAGACTGCAGTCCTAAAACGGACAGTGCATTTCTGCATGCACTGCAGATGCTCAGCAGTGGTGTCTCCCCTCTCTAGCAGTTCATTCATATCAGAGGTGAGCACTGTCAGGGACGAAATCTGGAGCCATCAAACACTAGTGCTGCAACGAGTTTGAAATCATTTCAGTGATAATCCCAAAGGCCCTCTTATCTCCTAATCCATTGGCAACAAACTATGATTTCAATACAGTGTGTTAGGCACAGGCAGCCACTCAGCCAAGCACCCCACACTTCAGGAAGGAGGATGGACTGGGATAATCCAGCACTGACCATTTAGTGCAATGATTTCTAACTCATCTCTGGCTCCCAGTGTCTTAGACTTGTTGGGTCTTCATTGCAAGTCAGGAACCTTGGAGTTTATTAGGTCTATTATGACTCAGATGAGTCTTATTATTATTGTTTTTAACCTTAAATATGAAGGATTAGTTTCCATGGGAAAGCAACAATAAATTCAGTCCTAGCTATGTAGCTTACTATCTATGTGACCTTGGGCAAGTAACTTTGCTTCTCCCAGCTTCATTGTTCTCCTCTGTAAAATGAGAGCTTCTTACATTTAACAGTCTAAGAAATATACATAGGATTCTGGGCCTTAGTGCTGTGTTTACTAGACTGGGGAGCCAATGAGAGGCATGTGGGTTATATGCAGTTCTCAGAATGCTGGGGTCCTCAGACTCACCTACGTTCTGAAGCATATGCACATTACAAAAGTAAATATGCTTGTTAATTCCCTAATTCATTTCAAAAAATGATATAAGCCTAAAATCACAGGCTTTCATTAATAGTTTACTTAATTAGAACAATACCATTTTGATATTAGAAAACAATGTCATCTATCCATCCATCCATCCATCCATGTATCCATCATGTTAGCCTCTTATTCAGTATTTATTAATATTAAGCATCTGCTGTATACTTGGTGTATTAAATATTAATATTTATTAATATTAAGCAATGCTGAGAAAACAAAGACAAATAAGATAAGGTCCCTGTCCACCTTCTCCCCTCCATGAAAGATAAAGATTCCGGATCAACCCAGGTGCTCTTAATTGTATAGCCTTTGGTTCTGGGTGGCAGGAATGATGTTGGTGAGTTGGTAATCTCCAATGGAAAAAGAAGAAGAAGAAAAAAAAAAGTCCCTCAACTCTGGCTCCTGCAAATGTCTTTAATCATTTCAAGCTTCAACTGGAGACTGAATTGGAAGGAGAAGCTGTGAAAAGCCCATTTATAAACAAAAGCCCGGCCAGGAGGCAGGCTGCATTTTTCTTAGCGCAGGACTTTAGTATCAGAAGAGCACGCATCAGAACCCAGACCCAGCCTTCAAGTCTGCTTTCAAAAGAAGGAAAGGCCTCACGGAAAATGAAACGTAATTGGGCACCCTGGGAGGAAGGGCACAAAACCCAGGAAGCATTGTGCAGCCTCCGTGTGGGCCTGGAGCCAGCGTCTCCAGCCTTTCAGAGAACCAAACACACGTGTAGTGCAGATGTTCCCAGAACTGTGAACAGTCTGGAAGTGTTGCCTCTGACTTGTAAACATGGGGTGCTTTTGCTTTGTTTTTTCTTTTGGTCTCTAGGATCAAACCCAGGGGTGCTTAACCACTGAGCCACATCCTCAGTCCTTTTTTAAAATTATTTTTTTTATTTTTTTATTTTAAGACAGGGTCTCACCAAGTTGTTTAGGGCCTATCTACATTGCTGAGGCTGGCCTCAAACTTGTGATCCTTCTGCCTCGGCCACCCGAGTTGCTGGGATTACCGACCTGCACCACCACACTGGGCTGCTTTGTATATTAAGATAGAAAAGAAATACATTTTATTATCAACTCCCAAACCAAAAGAGGGAAGTATAATGGGCCATTTCCTGGCTAAGGATAGGTCTGTGAGACTACTGTGAACACTGTCTATTTCTCCACAAAGTTCCCAGGGAGGAGAAAAATACTCCCAAACAAACAAAAAATAAGTTACTTGCACTGTTTTCTCAGGTTTACATCATATCTATTTTCCCATGTCTGCTGAGTGTCCCCTTATCTGTAAGCACCTGATGTGTGGCCTGTCCTCTCTCAGCCTCCTGGAGTCCTCTGGGTCAGAGTGGATGGCTCTGCCTTCCTGTCCTATGATCCTGGGCCCCGCCTTGCTGTTAGGCACATACACATTAGCCTCCTCCCTGAGACTGTGAGCCTCTGGGCTGGGGATATAACTCAGCTGGTAGAGTGCTTGCCTTACCGCATGAGGCCCTGGGTTCAATCCCCAGCAGCGGCAGCACCACCACCACCAACAAAAAAACCTGTCCCTAAGACGGTGAGCCTCCCAAGCACAGTGGCCATGCCTCTCTTACTTAGACTCCATTCCTCTGCCCAAGGGCCGAGTTTGGATTGATTGAAGAAATGAATAGATGCACACATGGAAAGCCCTTAGTGAGTAGTATCTCTGGAAAACTTGGGCAGTCACAGGGAAGTTGCTTTAGTTGTTAACAACTTTGTCAGAAATGGGGAAAAAGGGAACAAAGTATACCTGCCTGGTTGGCAGAAAGCAGAAATGGGAGAGCCAACTTAGCAAGCTAAAGTGAGCCAGGAGCAGGACTGACGGAGGCAAACAAGGTGAACAGTTAAAGGGCTAAGTACAAAGCCTTGTACTTCCGTGCAAATCATTAACATGAACAGTAAAATAGAATGTAGTGAATTACCTGGCCATTCTGGTGAAGGAGAGGGGAGGTTATTGATTTACATCCACATGGGGCCAACAGTCTACACAAGATGCCTAATCACTCTAGGGGTAAATTAATAGGAGTCTGGTGCATAAGCTATGGACTCCAGTCTCTGCCCTCTGGAGATCCAGTGCAAGTTCGGTTCTGCATGGACACATCTGCCTCTCACGCCTGGCAGTGCTGGGTAAAGGAGGCCTGGCCATATTCTCTGACTCAGTTGTTTCTCAGAACCTAGCATGGGGCTGGCAGGTAATAGTTTTGGATAGAAGTTAGTGCAAGAGCAACCAATCAAGCTACAGTGTGTCCAGAAGGAATAACAGCAAGAGGTGAAGAAGGAGAAGAAGAACAAAAGATTGTATCTTAGGGAAGTAATAGAAGCAACTGGAAATGCTTATACTTTGAACTGTGCTTATTGTGAGGGATGAGTGTATGGGGGGAAATGGAACGTGACTACCATCTTCAAATATTTTTAAAAATACTTCCATGTGGAAATGTGAAATAGGAATTAAGATTCTTCTCTTTACCACCAAAGCGGTGGAGGGTAGAGGAGGCAGACTTTGGCTCAAGGAACTGTTTATGTGATGTGCCCAGATCTCACAAACTCAAAAACACTCAGGGAAAGGGTACTCTAGAGATTCCTGAATTGGATTGTGGGGTTGAATAAATAATTTTTATGGATCCTGTTAATTCTAATATTTCATGATTTCTTTTATGCCCCAGGAAACATATATGTTAATATTATTTAGAGTGACTGTTTCTTCAAGTTGCTTATGGCCTTGTTAAGTTGCTGAGACTGGGTTTGAAATCATGAGCCTCCTGCCTCAGCCTCCCAAGCCCCTGGGATTATGGGTATGTACCACTTGCTCGGCACAAGCAAAAAAAAAAAAAAAATTCTGAGTAATTCTTTCTGGGAGAGTAGCTTGTGTTCATAAGGAAATATTGTCACTATCTAAGGAGTATATTTTCCAAGCCATATTCCAAGGAAAATAAGATCCACAAAGGCTTTCTGTGGTCAAATAAGTTTGGACAACTCTGGATGCACAATGCACAAGTTTAAGGCTCTGAAGTGTCCTTCTAGAAAGAAATACGTTTAACATTTCTTAACATGGTGTTTCCAGCTTTCATGGGCACAGAACCTCTCTCTGTTCCAACAGAATACCTGCTAAAATAGTGTTCACAGGAATGTACCTCTCAAAAAGCGCTATTTTTCAGAGACTTCTGCAGAGAAGGCTCATTGAAAAGCATTTTCTTCTGTACTAACCCCTAATTCCCATATAACAAAAGGGATGTGGGGGTATCCAGCTCGGTCACTTTTGTAGTTCCTTAAGGAAAAGATAAATCTGCAGCTGGTTCAGGACCTCAGAGTAACCCATTTTGTCAAGGTTTAAGGTTCAGTAAACAGCGATTGAGATCTCTTGTATTTCAGACAACCACAAAGGCAGTTTTTGTGCTTCGAGACTAGAGGCTAATGTAACC
The DNA here is from genome assembly GCF_045843805.1 of Urocitellus parryii. Lineage (NCBI taxonomy): Eukaryota > Metazoa > Chordata > Mammalia > Rodentia > Sciuridae > Urocitellus > Urocitellus parryii. The sequence continues at coordinate 40,057,246 of NC_135541.1, read as the reverse complement.
ATGTTTCCACTGGAAAGCAAACAGTTTTCCAGGCTTTCTGCCTTCAACAGTTTGTCTTTGCAGCACAATGCCCATTGGGTCTGACATTGGTCTGACAGAAGAAAGGGAATGTAATTCAACCTGTGTAAGGGAAAAGATGGCTTTGAATAAAGTACTACCTGTGTTAGCTCTAATAACCTGGTAAGATCTAAGATAACGGTCCCACCTTTATTCTCTCAGTGCATCACAGATGATAAAGATCGGCACACAAACCTATACACATAGACCATCACAGTGTGATACTACATGGAGAATGACTGGTCTAAAGGTAATGACCAAGGCAGGAAAGGTTAATGGGAAAATTCACGAACCAAGAGTCTGGATCCCAGGTACACAGATGTATCCATCTGTATGGATGTCATTTGTCTTGCTCTTTTTTAGTCATCTATCTCAGGGGTCCGCAAAATTTTTCTGAGGAGGACCAGATGGTAAATATTTTTTTGGTCAGTCAGGCCATATGGTCTCTCTTGTAACTCAGCTCCACAACCACAAACAATACAGGATGAGTAGATGCTGTCTAAGAAAGTAGGCTGCATACATTAGGAAACATTGTCACCATCTAAAGAGTACATTCCCCAAACACATCCCAAGGAAAAGCAGACCCACAGAAGCGTTCTTTGGTCAAATAAGTTTGGACAACTCTGGATGCACAATGCCCAAGTTTAAAAATTTACTTACCAAAACAGGCATGGAGCTAGATCTGTCCTATGGACCACAGTTTGCTGACCTCTGATCTATTTCTTTGATAATAATTAATATCAGTGATTATGAGTAGTTTCTGAAATGCTTAATCAGATTGCTGTGCTGATATAGGTCTTTGGGAAAACCAAAAATTTGTATGTGAATCACCAATAGTAACCACTTTGCAATAAACATATTATTGTTGCTAACAACCAACGATCAGGTATTATTCTAAATGCTTGTTTAATGGTCACAACAACCCTAAACATTAGGGACTCATGATCATCTCCCTTCTGCAAAAGAGAACAAGGCCAAGGAGCTAGCTTTCTCAAGGTCCCACTATAAAGAAAGAGTTGAGTGATCCATGCAACAGTGTGTATGTCAATTAAACCATCTGCTGTGCACTAGGAATATTAAAAAAGTTCTACTTGTCAATTTAAAAAATAAATTTAATATAAGAGAAAAAGATCATACAGTGAGGATGTGGTTGATCCTAAATATGGAGGCCAGGTGGTCTAGCACCAGGACTTTCACTCTTCCCCCAACACCACCCTGTCTCCCAAGGGAGTTTTGGTAAAAGTGATTCTTCCATGGTTTAATTGGTAGCAGAACCCACTCTCTCCCAGTGCTTTGTGACTTTACTCTCTCCCTGTAAAGTGACTTTACAGGCCTCTGTCTCCATCAGACTAGTCTCACATGCAATTCTGCTTGAGCTATATTGCTATTCTGTCTACTTTCTGGACATTTCCATCCCCTTCACAAACCATGGTTTGGAAATGCTGTTCCATATAATGATTCCATTTCCCATACCCCATCCATTTTCCTGGACAACTTGAACTCACCTTTCAAGACCCACCAGCATATCTGCTCTTCAGTTTCCTCAAACTTCTCTATAAGAGTCAGTTGCTCTCTTTGTCTTGTTCCAACTGCATTTGCTGAAGCTGAATTTGTTGGTGTAAGTTTCTTCCCCAAGAGGACTGAGCTTTGTCTCACTCAGTGCCTAGCACAGTGCTTGACATTAACCTAGCAACTGTTCAACAAATAGGTTTGAATATAGGAATGTGAGGGAATGACTTCAGCATAAGCCCAACAAGTAGGAATATTCATGACACGTTTTGATAAATGACCAGAGAAGTGTTTGGGTTGGTTTCTGTTGTGTGAAAGTATCCCTAAAATGTACTTGGAAGAGTCTATTCTGGCTTCTTAAAGATCATCAAGAAATTATTGGACCCTGATCCAAACTAAACTCCTCTAGAAGAGGCAAAGGAAGGATAAGAACTGTGCTCAGAGGCACACTTGGTATGAACCCTGTATTTTACTTTAAAAATTATAACTTTTCAGCCACATAAAATTGCATCTTGAGTTTGTATGTATGCTTATTCTTCTCCCTTAAATGTGTAGAGTGAACAGCTATATTAATGCTTCCAAAACATGTTATATAGTTATTTTCATCCAGCTGCCTCCCATGTACTAAGCAGGGAGCTGGATCATTGAGGAATACAGAGGCTAACAACCGGCTCTGCTGGTCCTCTTGATCATCTCATGTGATGGACTCTATGATGTAAAGAATTGTGGATTACTGTACTCATTAGTGTTACATCCTTATGGCAAAAATACATCTTGAAGAAGGAAAAGGTGCTTCTGCTCAGCCTCTTCGTTATTCATCTCTCTCATAGAGTTTTGTATCCCTCTGGTCTCTAAGACTGAATTTCTTGAGTGTCCCAGTGTTAAACATAGTATGGGGTTATTAAATATGGTGCTTGGGAATGAATGAACATTCTCAGAACCACAAACATGGAACTCAAGTGACATGTCATGCTGGATTTAGCTTTGGTTTTGGCAGGGGAGCTGGGTTCAGATCCCAGGTCTACCCCTAGCTGGCTGTGGTAAGGATCAGTTCAGCTTCTCCTGTTCATTTGGGGGAATAGCATGGCCCCCCAGAACAAGGTTGAAGACTGGAACTATTTGCAGGAAACACTGCATGGGTCAGGAGGTTAAAAGGTTGCAGGAAGATGTTCATGTGAGCTCCAGGGCAGACAGATGTGAGTGGAGGAGGGTTGGAGGCTATAACTTCAGTATGGCTCACATTTGTGAACAGGAAGTTGGGAGAAGAGGCAAAACAGAAAAAAAAAAGAAAAAAGAAATCTCTGAAGATCATAATAGATTGAAAAATGAATTGAAAAGGTACCAAAGCTGGAACTTTCTTTCTCTTTCTCCTTGATTTCTCCTTGCCTCATCCTTTGGGGAAGCTGAACTCATCTCTTCGGGCCCCCTTCAAGGGAAGATTTGAAAGGAGGAGAAACGTAATATAGGATAAGAGTTGTTATCCAAAACTGTTGTCTATGGGGATTCTGATTATTTATGCCACTGGGATAAATTTAGGGCACAAACTTGTAGAATTTTAGTTTCCATGAATTAAGGAGCTCCAGGTAATCTTGCTATCAGGAGAATAATCATGGTAATTTTGGTATCTGAATAGAACTGCTAGGATTGAAAGGATCCCTTCTGCAAAATATTTTCATAGACATTATCTCATTTATACTTTAGAGCATCCCTCTGAGGGTAGGTGTTAATATCTCCATTATAGGCAGAAATTGAGGTCCAACTTAAATGATTTGCCTAAGGCCACACTGCTAATGAGTAACAGATAGAGCTTGAATCCCATCAGGTCTTCGGAATCAAGCTCCATATTCTATGCACCATCATGGGCTTCTGAAAGAATGTTAGAGTCTATGTCAGAAGGCCACGCAGGACCAAGTCTTTCATTGTCTGTAATAAGACAATGGGCATGGGAGATAGTGAGAGCTTGCTTATGTTTGGTAGGTGTTAATAGCACCAACTCAAATAGCAAACCATGGGCACACTGTTGGTGCACATTGATCATCAATTTGGGGACCAGATGATATGTGTTAGCACTCTGGCCTTCCATGAAAAACCGTATGGGTTTGAGCAAATTGCTTAATGTATTTGTATTAACTTGGCATTTACTGAAGAGTAAATGAGTTAGTATAGGTCAAGAACTCAGAAGTTTTCTTCAGGATGGTTTATTAACTATTATATTTGTTGTTATTATGCTGGTTTGCATTGAGGCATCTAACTATCCACATGGAGACTACATCAAGGGAAGGATAGGGCTCATTGCCACCAGACACCAATTATTTGGGGAACAATTTAGTTATAATTGATACAGGAATAGTTATTGGTCAAGGAATTGCCCCAATTTTCCATGCAATTGCATGTCCCCACCTTCTCCTGTATTTGAGGCATGCCCACATGAAATACCACAGATTGGTTTCTTTATTGTACCCAAGGGGGTGCAAAATGTTTCCTGCTCAGCCTCTTCTGTGAATTCAGATGATACTGAGCAGGGTGGAGCTGCAGTGAATGCTAGGCAGTGACCAGACCATGAAGTGCCTTGGATTCCATGTTGGACAGTTTTGACTTCATGCTCAAAGTAATGGAGAGCCAGTGGAGTTGGGGGTAATCAATTGATCAATTTTGCTTTTTGGAATCTGTCTGGAGTAGAGGGTGTGAATGGCAGATGGAAATTGACAAGGAATAAGTTTGGGATGTGGGTTTAGGAGATTTGAAGGAAAATTTCATTAGGACCAGAGCCAAGATAGTGACAACAGGAATGGTAAAGAGCGTGTGGGCCGTTGGGGTTCCAGCTCTTCCTACTCCTTGAAATAAGGGGGGAAGTTGAGGCATGAATTGCCTTGAATTGCCTGTCTCCTGTGGTCTAACAGAGGAGATCTTTGAATTTTTTTCCTAAAAGAGTAACAAAAAAATAAAAGACCTCAGGCCCAGCTGGAGCAGCCTCCTGAATGAAAAAGCAGCAGGACACAGTGAGTGGCGTGGAGAACAGTGTTGGGCTTTCAGAGTGGGCAGGAGAAGCAGAAGTCATGAGAGAGAGAGAGAGAGAGAGAGAGAGAGAGAGAGCGAGCGAGCAGTGATTACGGGAGAAGAGAGACTCCTGGTCACACAGAAGGAAAGTGATCAAGCCATGAGGGGTAAATAAGAGGTCTCAGAGGAGAACCAGAGGGCAAAGGTGCTGTGAAGACAGGAGGCTGAGCTCACTTCAGAAAGGTGCAGTGGAGGCAGAACTGGAGGCAGAGATGGAGCCTAGGAAGTCAGGAGGCCAGCTGCAGCTAGAACCTCTGCAGGATGGTTTATTAACTATTATATTTATTGTTATTATGCTGGTTTGCATTGAGGCATCTAACTATCCAAATGGACTCCATCAAGGGAAGGATAGGGCTCATTGGGGTAGCAGGTGGAGAGAAACTGGAGAAGAGGACCCAGGGCTTGTGATGAAGCTGGCAGGCAGTCCGAGAGAAGCTCGGGCACAATGAGAGCCTTGAGGACTTTGATGAGTTCATGTCAATATGGGACTGAGCAACCTACACAAGAATGGGAAGCACAAATAGCAGCGAATGGCAGCAGTGTAGGGGGCTCTGCCCTTTCAGCGAGGAGAAACCTGTTATAATTTTAGCACAAGGGACAAAGCTGTCTAGGATGATGGAATTGTTCTGGGTGAGCTGGGACTGCAGGGCCAGTCAATAGGAGAAGAATCACATAAGGACAGGATTCTTGTTTAATAAACATTGGGTGGATGCACGAAAGGAAATCTTTGTTGAAAGATGTATGATCTCGATGCTCATTTATTTGGAAGGAGAAATAATCACATTTAGACACAAATGAGCCCCGCAAGGAGAACTGTGTAAGTCGAAATGTATGCAAGGAGATGAGGTTGTAAATGCTGGAGGGACAGGCAGTTATGAGGGCAGGAGTCCAGCAGTCCAGCAGTGTACTTGGGGATGGACTGAATAAACGTCTGGAAATTTTACATAGAATAAGTTGCAGGACACAGAGCAAGACAAGGCAGGTGGACTATGGGCTGAGACAAAGAAACCTAATTTCAGTTCTGTTTCATGCCTTTCTAGTGGAGTGACCTGTCATCTGGCATTTTAGCCACCAAACCTCAGTTTCTCCTGGGCCTACCATGTTACTCTAGTTAGAAATAGGTTGGGGGCATGTGCATGCACACACAGAGAACATGTCATTTGGCACTGAGACACTTTATCACTAAATGTAAAAGGTATGACGTTCAAAAGCTGAAGATGGGCCCTGAGAATTTCCTCTGGTGGTTTTGGACAAGATGTAATCCTGACACTGTGGGTAATGCTAATGCTAATTCTATCTCCTCCTCCTCCTCTTCGCTGCTGTTATTGAGGGTTTATCCTTCCCCAGCCCTGTGCTGGCTTTACATATACCATGTTCATCTTCACCAGAAATTACAGAGGGGAAAATGTACCTATTTCCCTCCTGGAGAAACTGAGGCTTAGAGAGGTTTAGTGACTTGCCTGAAGTCTCTCACCTAGTCAGTGGAGGAGCTGGATTCCAACCCTGGTATGACTAAATCCAATCTTAAACCTTCAACCTGCATGTGGAGAAAGAGTGGAGGGCTGGAAATGGGATTTTAGAAACTTTTAGAAATGGGATTCAACTGATCATGTGGGTCCCTTGGCCACGATTCCTATGAATTAGCTTCATGTCCTCCTCAGCAGCAGGCTAGTGGATGGGAGGTTTTCTATGGCCTTGTGAGTAGAAAGCACCCACAGGCCTGTCCCGGAAGGAGACACAGCAAATTGTTCAATCGCTCAGTGCTGCCTGGGCTTCTGATTTGAAAAGATGCAAGGGGTAGAAACGGTAGACATTTTTCTGATATTTTTCAATTTGATTTCCCCTGCCCATTGGACAGAGCTGGTGTGAAGAACACACAGATGATGGGGAGCGAGGCTGCAGGATGGGAGGAGGGGAAAGAGGGCTGGTGTAGGAGCAAGGACTCAAATTCATGGAATAAACTTAGATGAATCTTTTGACCCTTTGAGTCTCAGTTTATTCAGGTGCTTAGTGAAAGATGGAGTTGATCTGTGTGACCTCTAGGACCCTTTCTAATTCCAGCAGGTCCTAGCATGGGACACAGAGCCTGTAATGAGTTCTGTTTTGTTACTAGGTTTCCAGGACCATCCTGAAGTTCCTGTGGCTCCATTAAAGATCAGAGGGATTTTGTCCCTCACTTCTTGTGGAAATCAAAAAGACAGGTCCCTTCTTTTAAGTGGCCTGAATTGGAATGGGAGAGTGGAGAAAACAAATTGACCTTCTTTGGCTCTATTATATAACTATATTTGTCTGACCACCACCCTGGAGGATCCTTGAGGGGTGAAGGTCTACCTTTCTGTTTTCTCATTGGTTTGTTTTACTTTTTATTTATGTATTCAGGGCTGGGGATTGAACCCAGGGCCTTGTACATGCTAGGCAAGTATTCTATCACTTCGCTATATCCCCAGTCTCTGCCTTATTTGTATTTCCATCTCTAGGGTCTCCAACAATGCCTATCAAATCTGTGGAAGGAAAGAATACATGGTGAATACCATCCATACCACTACAAAGTCCTTCCCTTGTGCTGAGCACGCAACAGCCACCACCTTGTTGGACCCCATAGCCACCCACTGAGGCGGGCCCCTCTGTTACTCATGCTGTACTCCATCCAGGGACAGGTCCTGGGTAGCTCAGTTGCTCACTAGGGACCTCAAAGCTGGAGAGTGACAGTTTGGATCAAAACCATTGCTGTTGCTAACTGTTGTAACCCATGCTCTTAACTAACTGGGCTGTGTCTCTTTCAAGAGGTGGCTGAGGACACATTTAAATACCTCCCTAGGGGAGTGACCAGTGAACCATCCATTTCTTTATAAGAAAAAGGAGAATCAGTGATGAAGCGGAGCACCATTTGGTAGTCTCCATGGCCCCTTACCATCTTGGGGACATCTTTAATGGAAAACATTACCATATGGCTAGAGTTAAATTGCATTTTGTTCTAACCCAGTAAATTTTTAGCCACTTCTCTTTCTAGTTCACTGCCCCGAAGCCTGTATTCTACCCTCCCTGAACTATTTACTCTTTTTATGAGTGTGTCATGCTGTCTCTTGCCTCTGGATTCTGCACGTCCTGAAATGTAATCACAGGTTTTCTTCTCTGATTCCTCAACTCAACCATGTCTCCCAGGAGGCAGGGACTGTGCCTCATTTTCTTGCACCAAGGTCTGGCCACAGGCTAGCATACGGTAGTTGCTAAGGAAATGTTTGCTGAAAGAATGGGTTACAGATAACCCAAGGTGTGATTCTCTCATGCATAGAACCTATACAGAGACTGCATGGTGCTAGCTTCTGCCACACATCTTGTTTAACCTGAACTTGTGACATGAATTTCTCTGACTCTGTGTATTACACTTGCTGCTCTTGATTCTTAAACAGTATGAGATTCTGGGGCCAGAACCCATGAGCCCATGGTGGCTGTGAGGTCCGCAGAAGGAACAAGACACCTCCAGGTCTCCCAGTCAGTGGTTTGCAGAGCTGGATCTCTGTACTCTTGCTGTGCTACAAAGTGTGATTCATTCTGGGCCAAGGTACCCCCACCTAAGAATCAGAGGGACAGCTTTAATAGACTCTCTTCATGGAAAAAAAAATCATTGTTGTTGGAAAGGAAAAAAGAACTAGGATATGCTAGGTCCTCAAAGTACATTTTAAAAAATTAAGAACCTTGTCATTCATAGTAACAACAGCCCTTTCATAATCTCAATCCCCTGCATTCCACCTCCTCTGTAATAACATGCCATGTCACTTCTACAGCCACACCCTGCCACTACTATTCCCTTTACCTTCCTCTACATTTTTCCCCATAGGACTCACACCTCCTAACGTACTGTGACTCTGCTTATTGTTGATCTATATTTAATGTCTCCCCTGCCCACATGTATGTTAGTTCCAAGGTGGGGATGTTCCTTTGGCTCAATGAAATAGAGTGTGTATCTGTGGAAGGCAGGATAATGGCCCCTCAAAGATGTCCATACCCTAATTCTCAGTAACTATAAAGATTTCTATAGCAAATGCGACTGTAGATATGATTAATGTAATGGATCTTGAGATGAGAGGTCATCTTGGATTATCCAGGTGGGCCCATTTTAACTGACTGAGTCTTTAAAAGCTAAGAATCTTTCCTGACTACAGAGAAACAAAGGGTCAGCAGCCTGGAAAGGGCTCAGCCTACCAGTGCTGGCTTTGTAGATATAAAAAGGGGTCACAAGCCAAGGAATCTGTGGCTTCTAGAAGCTAGGAAGGAAATGAATTCTGCTTTACAGAATTGGGAAAAGAAGGGTCCTCTTGACTTTTGATTTTAGTCCAGTGAGGCCTTACTGGACTTCTTAACCTATAGCAGTGAAAATAATAAAATTGTGTTTCTTTAAGCCACTGTATTAGTCTATTTTTCATTACTATAATAAAATGACTAAGGCAAACTAACTTTAAAGTAAAGAGGTTTATTTAACTCAGTTTTGGAGGCTAAATCCAAACAGTGTGGTACAGGCTTTGATGAGGGCCTCCTCATAGCAGATGTGAATGGTGGGAGTGTGTGTGGGGGAGGAAAAATCATATTGCAAAACAGAAGCCAGCCTTCAGTCCCTCTTGAGCTCATGCTCCCAATAGACCTAAGGACCTCCCACTAGGCCCCAATAGTACCATTCTGGGGACCAAGCCTCTGACACATGAACCTTTGTTGAGTGGTCATTCCTAAACTATATCCAGATCACAGCATCTCTAAGTTTGATATTTGATATGGCAGCAATGGAAAACTGTTTCATGCTATAACACTAAACAAATATTTGTTGAAAAATTGAATGAGCTTCAAGTCAACTTTGGTAGGTAAGAATTTGTCCCCATTCAGGAAATAGACTCAGTGAGTTGAAGCAACCTGGGCAGTGGATCACAGTAAGGAATTAGCAGAGCAGGGGTTCTGATCCATCTGTCTCCCAGCCATTTACCTGTTTTCTTCCTTACTGTTATGTGCAAGGGCATTGGCTTGGCATTGAATTTTCCAACCTCACACAGCAATTCTCCTTGGTTCACCCTCGGATAGAGTGGGGTATGTGTCTCCATTGAGATGGGGAAGGAGAGTGAAAATACCAGGACTCTGTGGAGTTCAGAGGTGTAATTAACAATCTCAACCCCAGAGCCCATGTTCTGTGCTGATATACAAATAATCCATCAGTCAACAACTAAGCACATCAAGCACCTTCTTTGAAGTGAGCAACAGGAAGTTGCCACGTCTGCTTTCAGCACCTGGACTCCCGAGCCAGAGTTGGGAAGCTCACCTGGTCAGGTTCCCTGAAGCAGGGTCTATCTTAGATCTGGGAAAGCAGTGAGCTCGAAGTTTTCATCTCACACCCTCAGTTCTGAGGTGAATCTTGGAACCAATGCCCAGTTGTTAATAAGAAGGGATGGCTGTGGGCAGAGGATCTATCAAGTCGTGCTCCTAGAGAATGGATTGTACAGACGCCACAGACAGATGCATTTGGTAGATTTTGGAGACTGTGTGCACGGAAGGCTAGCCAAAGCAGATGGTGTGTGCAAGGAGAAAATGGTGGGAGGACTGGTTTGCTCAGAAAAATTTTCCACTGAAAGTTTTGATTGAATGTGGTGGGGAGGCTTCCTGGTCCTGATAGAGACCAACCGTATGAAAAGAGAAAACACAGAGGGCAATCTGCATGAGTGATGCCCACAACTCTGCAGTACAAAGCAGTGTTTAATCTGCAGACATTGACATATCAGTATGTTAAGAGCAACATCTATATAAAAATACTCAGGAGCCTTATGCTTTATGCTCTGAACTCCAAAAATGATTGCACGATCTCTGTGACTAGATGGAGAAAACCTGGATTGATTACCCAGGGCTAGTTTCCTGCATTTCTGTTTCCCTCTCATTTGACAGGTACGAGTATCCATTTGTTCTCTGCTACGTTTGAATTGTAAAAATAAGCTAAATCAGAGCAGCCTTTCTTGAGTTATAAAACCAACCATGTGAAGATGCTTTGAATGCTGTTCTGCTTGTACATAACTAAGAACCAGTTCCTGGTGGTAATTTTGCAGGTGATTAGCCTGTCGTATAGAAGCATCCCTTTGGGAATGACAAAGGAACACGAGGTTGCATTTCTCTACAATAAGTAGATCATTCCAGAGACTTTCTTTCCTCCAACCCCTTCACTATTACCAAGATTTTAGGAGATTTATGTCTTGAGGATATTTTTAGGAGATGGATGAAACATAAGCCTGGAGGAGTTGTGGGGGACCCAGGATCATCAACTCTTTTATTCACATGTTATCAGCAATGGGACCCAGAGCTGCTATGCAGGTCTGGGGTTTTGAGGACTTAGGTACAGCTTCTCCATTGGGCTTTTATTGTCTGTTGGACAAATTCTTCTTCTTCTTCTTGCATGTTAAAAACCAAGACAGCCTCTTCTTTCTTGATTCCTTTTGACAGAACCAGTTCTTAGCTCCTGCTGTAACATGTTACCCTGTTTGGCACTGTTCTGTGTACCTCTCCCTGTTGAACCCAGCTGTGTAAGAGCAGAAGCCTGTGTTCCTTCTCCTTTGTCCAAGAGATGATGTGCAATAACAACAACAATAGAATCCTCATTACTATTAAAACTATTATTACAATTGGCCACTCCATATCCATGAGCTCCACATCCTCAATTAGAAAAAAAATAATAATTATATCTGTAATAAACCTGTACAGACTTTTTGTTTTGTCTTTATTTCCTAAGCAATGCAGAATAACAACTGTTGCAATAGCATATATATTCTCTTAGATGTTATAAATAATCTACAAATGATTTAAAGTACATGGGAGGATGAACATGGGGCTTGTTCAAAGACTACCCTCTTTTATGTAAGGGACTTGAGCATCCACAGATTTAAGTATCTTCTGGGGCTTCTGGAACCAACCAACCCCCCAGAGATACCAAGACATGGTCATCGCCATCCTCATCATTATCATTGTCATTATCATCATCATCACTACTGTTGTAGACTTTGTACCAAGTAGTTTATCCAAATTGTCTAAAATGGCTGGTCACTTTAAGAAAAAAAAATTCTTCAGGAAGTAAAGGCACAGGTATTAGAACTGGTAGAAAGTAGCAGAGGAAATCACTTGACCAGTGTTTGGGAAACTGCACTAAAAAATGTTGTAATATAAACGATTAAGTTAATGACAGTAGCCAGTATTTATTAGAACCGATTTTGTGCTAAGTGCCTTTTTTACATAATACCCTATCAGCTTTACAGTCACCTCAGGGAAAGATAAAGCCTAGAAGCTTTGGGTCAGCCGGTTTTACTTTTCAGTTTATTGTAATTTATTTCTCTAAGTCTTTCTTTTCATATCCATACAAAGGAGATACTAATAACCTACTTCAAAGGGTTGTTGTGGGCCAGAAGGAAATAGTGACTAGTGGCTGGCACCTAATAGGGGCTCAATAAACATTTGTTGAATGTTACATTAAAACTTTGCAGATTTCTTGGCACATATTAGAAACAACAGCCAGTATTCATGATGTACTGTGTGCCAAGCACTTTTCTCAGAGTCTCACATGGATTCAAATGTGAATTGCTTATCACCATTAATACTTGGCATGTGGAACATAGGTATCAAAATGGTAAAACAGGGCTGGGGTGTGTAGCTTAGTGGTAGAATGCTTTCCTAGCAGGCATGAGCCCTGGATTTGATCCCCTGAACTGCAGGGAAAAAAAAAAAGTGAAATAATCTGTTTAAAGTCATATTGTCTGTGGGTGGTGAAGTTTGCATGCAAATCCTTGACCTTCTACATGAAGGCTTGATATCTTTCTACTACGTTCTCTGCAAGATGTTGAAGTCGTCAATCATATTCTGTATGTATGTGGTTTGGAGATCAGATTTTACTCAATGAGTGATGCTGAATTGGGTATCATTTGCATAATGAAAGTTGTTCTGTCTGTGTGTGTTGCCCTGGAGTGTTTGTTTGGTTGAGTGGAGGGACTATCATGGTTGCTGGACTCCAACCCCACAGGGTTGTTAAAGAGGAGGGACCAAGTGGCTAACCTGTGCTAGGAGAAAAATACCCCATCTATTTTTTTTTTAATATTTATCTTTTAGTTATAAGTGGACACATTATTTTATTTTTAGGTAGTGCTGAGGATTGAAGCCAGTGCCTCACACATGCTAGGCCAGCACTCTGCCTTTGAACCACAACCCCCTCCCTACCCCATCTATCTTTATTCTAATGAATATTCACAGCAGGCCAGCCTCTGAGCCAACCTATTCATTTCCCTCTGGGCAGGTCCTTCTTACTTTATAGCTTCATTAGATGTTGGTTTACGCTTTGGGACTGGAAGGTGGACTTGGGCAGCTACTCTTGGCTTCACAGTTCCGAATGACATGGGATGGAATTCAGTTCTTAAAACTTTCTTATGTTCTATTGTAAGGAATCCTAGAGATCATCGAGTTCAGAGTATTTTTTTGTTGTTGTTTATTTTTTGAGCAGTGGGAAGCAGCCCATAACTCCACTGTGTAAAATAGGAAAAAAACTGCAGAGGAGTTTCTTAGCTGATAGCTGCTCCTCCTACCACCTCGTTTGCATCTCCCAGAGTCCTCATGTTAGACCTGAGACAACTCCGAGGGACCACCCTAAGGCCACCCACGACACAGTTTGGGAATTTTCAGGTTAGCTTCCACCCTCAGGGATGAAGAGGTCCCAGAGGCAGCCACTTAAGGCTGGTTCTGAGGACATTTGTTCTAATGCTCTATTCCCTCCATTATAATTAATTTACTCTGTAAGACAGGCTAATCCAAGGTAGGAAATGCTTAAAGTAGCAGATTTTAGTAAGCAGTGACTCCTCACTATTTTCCTTTTGGGTTCATGAAAAAGGCTGTTAGACATATGTTCTGATCCCACCTCCAAGTCGCTGAGGCATTCCACGCTGTATTGCCAAATTATGTACTTTCCAGGGACTCCTTCCTCTCCCTGATGCATGGCTAAAAATAAGAGAGCTCACACAAAAGCATATGTTGTGATTTGCCTTTGGTTTGGGCACAGATCATCCAAGTGTGAAAACAAAATTGGTCGCTCCATTTTCCTAAGGCACAGATTGGCACATCTGTACTGTACTTACCGGGGAATTGTGACTTACATTTCATGGGGCTTGGCAGTTTCACAAAGAAACCAAATACCCAATATCTCATGTGATGATTGTGAGAGACGTGTCAAGGTAGGCAGAGCAGGTTACTTGACTTATACCCATTTCATAGGTGAGAAGGAATTCAAAATTGTGGCAAGTTCTACAGAATTTAAAACCATTTTGAAACACCTGTTATTCCTTTATTGATTGCCTGCCATTTTAGAGAAAGGGCAGAATATGTACACTTCTCAACTTCCCATGGATTACATCCCAATAGACAACTGCAAGGAATCACACCGGGGCCAGCCACAGCCAAGTTTGGGAACCCATCATAAGTTGAAAATATCATAAATCAAAAATGTGTTTAATACACCTAGCCCAGAAAACATCAAAATTTAGTCTAGCATGTCATAAACATGCTCAGAATACTTATTTCAGCCTACAGTTGTGAGAAATCCTCCAACACAGAGCCTATTTTATAATGAAGTGTTGAATATCACATGGAATTTGTTGAACACTGTAAGGGAAAGAATTATAAGTCAAACCATTGCAAATTGGTTATGGTCGGTTATTGGAGGATTTTATCATTATTGATAAACTTTGGTATAGTTGGTGATAGCAATAAGAGTATTCCAGTGGGTAGAGTTGAAAACACAGGTAGAACAGTCACAAATGCAGTGTCAATGTTGAATTATCTATAGAGATTGGGAGGTTTATACTGGACATTTTCTATTTGTCCCTCCAGATCCTACCTTAGCCTGCTCTGTGCCTAGGGACAGTAAGCTTTGGACTCCAATAGACCCTCTGGTTTGTGGTTCATTTGGCCTATGGGAACATTTGCAGGAGACCCATGGGAGGACAGCATCAAAAGAGGGGAGTTTATTCCCTGTCTTACACCTCAAGATCAACACAGTCTGCCTGCTTTTCTCTACCAGAGGTCACAGTCCTGGAGAATGGCCCTGTTTTAGTCAGTATTTTTGCTTCTGTGACTAAAAGATCTGACCAGAACAACTATAGAGGAGGAAAAGTTTATTTGAGGGCTTACAGTTTCCGAGTTGTCATCCACAGAAGGTCAGCTCCATTCCTCAGGGCTTTAAGGGAGGCAAAACATCATGGTGGAAGAGTGTGGCCCAGGGAAGAAGCTCACATGATGATCAGAAGCAGAGAGGGACTCCACTCACAAGATTCATATATATACCCCAAAGCTGCTGTCCCAATGACCCACCTTCCCAGCCACACCCTACCTGCCTTCTGCCACCACTTCATTAATCCTATGCGGGGGGTGTTGATTGACTGATTGGATTAAGATTGTCATAACATAGTTCTTTCTCCTCTAAACATTTGTGCATTGTCTCAGACATGAGTTTTTGGGGAACATTTTACATCCAAACTATAACAGGCCCTCTCTCTACCTAGCCTCTGTCTCAAGATTCCAATAACCACTCCTGCTATTCTTTCATACCTGGGAGAGTAACTACTCCTCAGGGTTAGGGAGCCTTGCACTGCTCCCTTTCCCCTCAGCTTCCCATAATACAACCTCCCCTCTGTGACAGATCTGTGACCCAGTTCTTCTGACGTTACACAGTTTGAAGATGCCATCTGGTGTCTTGGTATTATTCAGAGACTGATAGAAGTTTCCTAAGTAATGCATAGTAAATTATAATTACTACAGTTCAAGTCTTCCAGGTAGTTAGAGTGAAGATTTATTAGAAAAGCCTGTTTTACCTAAGTGGTGCTTCTGACTTTCATGTATCCTAGACTACAGCATCTGAAGTTGAAGACCATAACTATGTATCTGTGATTCTCAGTGTTTATGTGCATTAAATCACATGGGATCTTATCAAAATCTCCTATTTCTGGGTTCTTCTCCCTGAAGATTCTGATTCTATAGACAACGAATGGGACTAAAATATCCTAATTTTTAACAGAGATTTTTACATGATTTTGATATAGGTACATCCGAGAACACGTTTACTAAGTACTCCTTTTATTTTTTGTTGGTTCCTTTTAGTTATACATGACAATAGAATCCATTTTGACATAACCATATAAGCATGGAAGTCAGACCCAGTACCTCTCTTTCCCCTGGCCTCCTCCACCCCTTTCCCCTCCCTGAATTAATCTTTCTGCCATTTACCTACAGTTATTTTTTAAATTAATTTCTTATGGATGTACATGATGGTGAGATTCACTGTGGTATATATTCATATATGTACATAGGAACGTTATGTTCTGTTCATGATATGTACTTCTTTATGTCACCAGGTGCTTATCAGTTTTTTTCTACCTTTTGATTCTGTCAGACTCCAAAAGCAAATTTGTGTCTTCCAAGTGGACTGAACAAAATTCATTGAAAGTGTATGTGTGTGTGTATGTGTCACAAGGCAAATTCTGTTGAAAAGAAATATTAAGCAAAATAATGCTGTTTCTTCTCTTAATAAAACAAGCTGAAATTAGTAATTTCTCCATAGGCTCTGTGTTTTGATGAATCTCTGTATCTTCCAACAGTTTTCTATTTCTTGTTTATTTTTTTTTTGCTTGAAAAATGACCAATTGATAATTTGAATAATTTTATACAGTATAATCAGGATTTTCAAAAAATTATGCTACCTTCTCATTTTTTAACAAGACAACTGCTTTTATTTTATTATTTTTTAGTAATTAATTTATTTTAACTAGGCATATATGGCAGCTGAATGCATATTGATTCTTTGTACACAATTGCAGCACAACTTTTCATTTTCCTGGTTATACACGATGTAGTGTCACACCATATGTACAGTCACACATGTACCTAGGGTAATGATGTCCATTTCATTCTACCATCTCCTTTTTGCCCCCCATCCCCTCCCTACCAGCTTTCTATTTCTTAATCCATCTGTTGATTCATCCACTCATTCATGAAACATTTATTAAGCATCTACTGTATTTCAAGTCCTGTGCTAGGTACTAGACATAGCACAAAACCATCCCTGTTGCTAGGAAGCTTACAAGGAGCTAGAGGCAAACATGTAAGCAAATTGGTGTTTGTTTATTTACTCACCACCTATTTGTTGTGCACCCAGTATTTGCCAGGGACTGTTTTAGACATTGGGGATTGGGGATACAGTGATAAATAAAGCAGCCAGATATTCCTGTATTCATAGCAGTTTAAATCCTTACATTGTTAATCCTTCTAGTGTTGAATAGCATGGTGAGAAACAAAGGATAGCCTTTTTACTTCTCTGAGCATGGTGGAAATTATTCCACAGGGCAGCACCAGCTTCGCTGTAGTAGTTCACAGCAGTGTGTAAGACTAGGTCTAGATTGACCCAATCCCGGTCATCAAGATCATCAGGAAAAATATACTCAGGCAGATTCCAGAAACCAGGATCTGGATTGGAAACATTCAATTCAGCCGTGAGGTGCATATCTCAAAACTGCAGTATTTTGGAGCCAGTCTGGCAGAGCAGTTGGTTTGGAGAAAGATTTTAAGAAAAGTACCAGATTGATTGGGTATATATGGAAGACAAGAGAGCAGAGCTGTAATGAAAGGGAACTTGGGGCTTTCTGTCTCAGGATTGAATCTCGCAGCATGTGCTAGCACTCTGTTCCTGCCTCTGTTAGTGTACTCGTGAAATATTACAGTTAGCTGTGCCCATGTCTCTGCAGTCATATCCTAAACCCCACGACAGGGACCCTGCTCAGTTTATCTTTCTATCTCTGGAAATTCACAGGAAACAATACACAAGATGTTGGTTGAGTGAAGGAGTGAATACGCAGTTGAACAGCTCTTTATTAAATACCGACTGTATGCCAAGTACTATATTAAATTCTAAGGAGATGGACAGGAGAAGACTCATCCATATATTCAGGTCGTTTCAGGCTGTGGAGAAGCAGACACACACTAGGCCGCCATGCCGGGTGCTGAGTAATGGCGGGGGTGAAGGCAGTCACTTTCCCTAGGTGCTCTGCATGGTGGTTGAGAAGAAAATGGGGCCAAGAGGTTCAGAGTTTTAGCCATATATCCAGTGTGCCTGAATTCAAATGCTGCTCTAACAATTACTAGCTTCGTGCCCTAGTTTCCTTGTCTGAATGACCTCAGAGGAGTTTGGAAGGATTAAATGTGTCAACCTACATAAAGGACTCCCAGTAGCACTGGGGACACAGCAAGCACTGTATAACTCTTGTGGCTGTGGTGGTAAATCCACAGAGTGGTTTGGAGGAGGACCACTGTCACCAGAGTGGGATTCAAAGCCTACCCATGCTACTTCCAAGCTCCTTGACCTGAGGCCAATGACCTCCCCTCAGTTTCTGCCATCACATCAGTGATCTATGAATGTGGTTTATCTCTGAAGATGACTGTGAGTGTTCACTGAGATCCTGCAGACTGAGCAACTAGCATGATCCCAGGGCTTCTTGTTGCCAGATGCTGGGCTGTGGTGGAGAACACGGGCTCCTGTGTAGACAGGACTAAGTCCAGAACTACCTAAGGAGAAGCCCTGTGTCCATACCAGTCCCAACATGTGCCATTCTGGAACAAGGTCAGGGACAGGACAAGTTGGTACCTGTCATTCAGGGTGACACAACAAGCACTAAATGAAGTACTTCTGGTAGGATTAGTGTTTCAAACTAGGTGGAAGCCTGGGTCCTGGGATAGGGTAACCGCCTATCCCAGTAATAGTACCAGTGACAAGAGATGGGATGCCTAAATGCCTGAGGGTTAAGAGAGGGACTTCAGCCTTCCTGCTTGAAAGCAGATTGAATGGACACCCGTCCCCCACATACACACACATTATTTAAATTGCCTTTAGAAAACACTGATGCCCAGCCAGTTCCGGATCAGTTACACCACTGTCTCTCTGTCGGTGCAACCAGGTATTTCATAAAAGATCTCTAAGTGGTTGTAATGTGCAGCCAGGATGTGAGAGCTACCCAGGCAGAACCAAGTGTTCCCATTTGTGAAGAGAGCAAAAGTGATGAAGGAGGTTGGAAGATAGGGAAGAAATTGACTAGGGCATTCGAGAGAATGAGGCTCTTTGCAATTTAAACACTTCACTTTAATATCTAAATGATGAACCTCTGCATTTATTTAGCATAATTGGAAAGGTCATTTACCCTGGGATAAACTTCTTTTTATGTCAAATATTAATAGGATAGTAATAATTTGAAAGATCATTCACTTCCATTACTTTCTGGCAAAAAAAAATAATAATACTTTCCTTAATATAGAAGTTTAAAAGAAATTAATAAAGGTTTACAGGTTCTTGATTTATGAGTGAATAAAGCACTGAAATTATCAAACTTGGGACTATTAGGTAATCTATCTTCTAATGGCTCTGACAACAATGTTGTCTTTCTTAGGACTTTTTTTTTTGTTTATTGTTTTCTTGTATTCTTTATTGCCAAAGCCTTTAGGCTTATCATCAATCAAAAAAAAATCGTTCATTTATTCAACAAAATTTTAATGTTAAAAACATAAAAGTTCTTTTAGTTCATTTATTTGCATTTATCACAGGTATACTTAGCAGGCCTGTGTCAGCTGATTCAAATTCCAGCAAAGAAATTGTCTCTCTGCATGTACCATTCTTGTAATCAACCATTTTTACTGGTCTCAAAAAGATCTACCTACTTCTTTATCCCCTCTGGGATATGCTTCCTGGAGGAGTCTGAAATAAGGTTGGAAAAATTGTATCCAATTCTTTAATAATCCTTTAAGTATTTTCTGATACATGTTTCAGAATGGTGCCACAGGTATATAATTTGCAATGGGAAAAATGAACTTGAATTTTATAAGAACCTAGCGATTATGTTCTTGAAATAGGATCATGACTATGTCAGTGGTGGGGGACCCACCCTCCCAGATTTATTCCACATGGACTAGAATTTGTGACTGCTGATTTATTTTCATCCACTTCTGCTAATAGATTCAGGAAGTAATTTTCAGATGTGGAAACAATAGATCATAGATAATAAAAGGAGAGCGTAGGCAATTTGGGAGGCAGATAAACTTACATCGTTGAGATCTCTTTGCACCACTCTACCCTGTTTTGTGCTTATGGCTCTTGTGCATTATTCTCTTTTATTTTCTCTTAAACACAAATGCTATTAAACCAAATCTTGGTGGGTGGATAGTTAGCAGGTTGTGCCAGGACCAGGACTGCTTTTACCAAGTGCCACCTTGACACACAGACACACTTTTCTCTCTTCCAAAAACTTTATTTCCTCTTAACTGCTCACTTGGCTCACAAGACCAGTCATGCATTGTTAAAATTTAATTATTGTTGAGCATCCTAAAACGGTCATAGAAGCTGGTCACAGGTGGCACAGGGATAGAGCAAACAGACCAGTGACTAATATTGCAGTCAGTTGACATGTTGATTTA
This sequence comes from Urocitellus parryii, assembly GCF_045843805.1. Taxonomy (NCBI): domain Eukaryota; kingdom Metazoa; phylum Chordata; class Mammalia; order Rodentia; family Sciuridae; genus Urocitellus; species Urocitellus parryii. Next base: position 40,037,119 of record NC_135541.1, on the reverse strand, counting down.
TTTCTTTAAGGTAGGTGTGGAGGGGGGCAAGGCTATGTTTTGCTTATAAAGGGGATGCTCCAAGAAGTTTATTATACATGCATTTTAAAGGTCACATGTATAAGCAGAAAGAGTTCTTGAGGACAATCTCATATTATTACAAGATAATCTACTGTACATATTGTGTGTATAGGCACTCTGAAAATTATATATTCAAATTCAAAATTTATATATATACATATATATGTGTGTATATATATGTATATGTTTATGTATATATATATAAACATATACATATATATATACATATATATATATACACACACAAATATATGTATATATAGATATATATATATTCCACCCCCCCCAGAGCTTTTCAGTCTTGATAGAGAAAATAGGAGCTTAGATGTGTTTTCTTGAAGTCAGAGTCTATGAAAATCCTTTTATGGAACTCATGTGCCAAAGCATGCTGTGTAAAGTCAGCCGGAGGTCATTACTGTTTTTATTAGGTGATTATATTATAAATATGAGTTGGACCTCAATCATAAGCAGATCCTTTATGTGTGTTTCTGAACATTCTGGCTCCAAAGTGCTAAATTCCAAATTGGAATATTGATTGTCTGATGCCTGAGTTACAGCCTTCCTCAATAGGCCTCAGGGCCCGTGTGTCTTTCTAGAGATAAGTTCTTCTTGTAACTGGGAGATGTTAAGGTCTTAAATAGTGGGCCTCGCAAGGTGGAGAACCAAAGGCAGACTCGGGTACTATTCTTCCCCTTGTGAGTCAAGAGGTATTAGACACATCATTTTACAGCATACATAAAGAAATTGTCATAATTTGTAAATGTCCCTGAGTTTCCTCTTGGGTAAGGCAAACATTAATGCATTCCTGTGAATGTTTATTTTCCACGCAAATACAACTGCATAGTTCTTCCTTGATTCTTTAGCTTCTTTTGTTCCTTAAACTAAACTACAGGCCTCTTTTCTGAATTTTCTAATTCTGTAAATATCCTTGGATTTTAAAGTTTCACCCTGATATATTTTTTAAAAAACATTTTTTTTAGTTGTCAGTGACCCTTATTTTACTTATGTGGTGCTGAGAATCAAACCCAGTGCCTCCCACAAGCTAGGCAAGCACTCTACTGCTGAACTACAACCCCAGTCCCCTCCCTGATATTTTTTTTTTAAATGATGAAACATGCCTTAAGCAGGATTTCTCATTCTTAATACTGTTGACACTTCATGCAAGTGCCAGCTAATTATTTTTTAGAAACTTTTTAAATTTTGTTTTATTTTTTAAAAATTTACTGGTTTATTGTAGTTATACATAGAAGTGGAATTCATTATGCTGTATTTCTACATGCACACACATAATTTGATCAATCTCATTCCCCAGTACCTTCCCTTTCCCTCCCCTTCTTTCTCCCCTTGATGTGCTCTCTCTACTCTACAAATCTCCCTGCTATGATTATTATTTTAATTAATGCATTTTAATTATATACATATAATTGGTGCATTATAATGAAATATGTATGTTTGTGTCTGTGTGTATATTTGTGTGTGTGTGTGTGTGTGTATATATATATATATATATATATATATATGATTCATTTTTTATACATGGACATAGCATAATTTGATAGAATTCATTCCCCAGTGCTTCCCTATCACACCCCAGATTATTCTTTGCTGTGCATTGCAAGAGTCTAGAAGTATCCCTGGCCTTCACCTGGTAGGTGTCAGTATCCCCTCCCACCACTACTGTGACAACCAAAACTGTCTTCAAACACTGACCCATTGGGGGTAAAATAGCCCCTGGTTGAAAATTACTGCCTTAAGATGGTGTCCAATCAGTGCCCCTCAATGTTCTTAATGCAGAATTAAGTGAATCTGAGAATTTAAAACTGGATGCAGATGCCGATACATGTCAGATACCTGTCACACATTGACTTTCCTCTGGGATGGAGGGAAGGGCTGTGAGTTTTCTGTGCTCCTATGTAAGAGACCCCAGTGAATATTGGTTGGATGAATAAAATAAATCAATTGCCAGTCACTTGTTGTTTCCAAAAATGCATGTGTTGTATGTATATATGTACATATAGATAATGTATGTATTTATGTCTTTCCACCAAAAGCTTACCCAGTCCTTATTACCCTTTACTATCTCAGTATCTAAATAGAAACAGGCACATAGCAACCATGTAGGAGTTGTTGGTTGAATGACTACCTGACACGTAAAATGTACATTAAAATGATGAATTAACAGAACATGCATGGCTATATGCCACCAGAGATGGGGGTTTGTGGCCATTGCAGCAGTCTGTGCTGTTGGATGTGGGGTTCTCACCATGCCCCCCTGCCCCTTCAGCTCTCTTTATTTCTCCCTCTCTGAAGTCCACATTGGATGCTTCTGGTGTCCAGGTCCAGAGGCCTGGCTGGTCTCTTTTTGAATCCATGATGGCAAAAGGGAGAACATTTTGGTTCAGTAGGGAGTAACTCATTTTATCATCCAGCTCATCACAGCAATGCAGATGGCTCCTGCTTCTTCCCAGAGCTCCCTTGGCTGCCCTGCCAGGGCTGTGACACACCTTAGGGTGATAGCTTCATTTTGAAGGCCTGTATTTAAAGTGATAAAAAAAAAAAGTCAGAGGACAGCAGCCCTTCTCAAGATTTACGCTGAAGCAGCATAAAAGTTTAGTGTTATTGGAAGGTATTCCAAATCACTTTCTAAACTAGATTTAAATTCATTCTCTAGTCTTTGGCCACGACAATGGTGTGAATTTTAAAACGACTGTAAAAAAACATTTACAAGGTACAGTGGATTTCTAGGTCAGGACTGAAGGCATGAGGAGGGAAGCAGAATTAAAAGACATTTCACTTCAGTTTAGACTAGAAAGGATGAGAAAGATGACCTGGCTGCACCTTCTCCCTGTAGAGAGAGGAAACGGTAAGTCACTGGGAGATGAAATGACTTGTCCAAGGTTACAGATTTTTTTCTTCTCTCTTTGTCTTTTTGTTTCTCTTTCTCCCTTTCTCACCACATTTTAATAAAAGAAAACATCAGATTCATATACAAGATGAATAATGATTTTTCTAGACTATCGATAGGTTATGTGTCCTAGTTATTGTGGTAATTTGAGATTGTCGGGTGCACCTCTTTTGTTTGAGTTTATGAATTAATACTGGTCCAGAGAATGGCAATTTTGCTGAATGAAAAAGAAAAAATGAAAGAAAAGCCAGTGATTGGTGAAGGGGTGACTTGATTCCAGGCCTCTTTGTTCAGTTGCTGTTTCACAACAATATGCAGCTCCCTTATTTTATTTTGCACTCTCTTTGTTGCTTGCCTGCCTTCATTCATTGAATAGCAAATATTTTCTAAGCAGCGGCTATGTGTTGGGTCACAAGACATGACAGTCCCAAGACATGGGTTCTCCCCCAGCTCACTTTTTGGTGAGGAGACTAAGACTGATGAACATAGTTTTGGAGCTAAGAAGACGATGTCACAGGGCTGGTGTGTCTATGGAAGTGGGGTGGGGATGTCATCAAAGGTGGAGAGGACCAGGAATGTGATGGTCACTGCAGGCAGGAAGTTGTTCATCCCAAGCGCTCTGAGGAAACTGATCCCGAAAAAAGCATGGAAAGAGTTGGCCTCATGGAAGCCAGAGCTCAAGCCCCTATTTAAGTGCAGGTGCCTTGACTTTTTAGCTGGGTCACCTTGGGTCGGTTCCTCAATGCTTTGATCCAAACACAGTGAAGTCAGGACCATCACCTTGGAGCACTTTCAATGCTTTCTTTAAGCACTAGGTCTATGGCACTGTGTTAAGTGCTTGATATGAACATGATGCTCATGCTCCAGACAGGGAGGTTGACTAGTAGGTTCTGAGCAGAGCCTTGGTTTCACCCCAAGCCTATACCCCGAGCCCATTTAGAAGCGTTGCCATCTCTGGGCATATAAGACCCTCCAAGATTCAACGAGCTGATTACAGCTGATTACAAAATTATTTGTCCTATACAAAAATGTTGTCCTCTTTGTACACCCATGCAAGCTCTGTATGTGTGAGTCACTCAGATTTCTTACCTGCTACTTTCCTGTTTGAGATAGATGATAAAATATGAAAAAGAAAAATGCTGATTAATAATTATCAGGCACTGGTCCTATTGAGAAAAATATATTTTTTTCTGATGCTTTAAGTCTTCTCTTACAGAATTGTTTGAATTTATATCATTTTGATACTACATGGGCATCAACCCTTGAGGAAGGATTGGGTCTCCTGTCTCCCCTTCCTCCTGTGGTTGGTTGGTATTTAATGGATTAAGCTCTTGCTAGGTGCTAGCCATTGTGATGATCCTCACAGCACCCATAGCAGGAATGAGGAACCAAAGCCTGGTGAACTTGCCTGGTTTGTTGCTAGCAAGTGCAGGAAGCAGCCATAACCCTGGATGTGCCCAGCTCCACCATCCAGAGGAGTTTAACTGTTAAGTTCCCTTGCCTGTCACCTTGATTTAATTCAATTCTTTGGGGAATTTTTTGGCACTGTGATGGCACAAATATGATGGTAACTTACCTAGAATCCTCAGCTATCTCCTTTCAATTCAGTCTAATCCTCTCCCACCAGATTTGTGATTTTTTTTTAAAAAAAAAACACATTTCCATTATGAGCCTTTCGTTAGTTCTGTGGGTGAGAAATGAGAAAAATGTCTTTGACAAGTTGACCCATGTTCAATGGGAGGATGCCTGCATGTCTTGATAGTTATACGTGAGATTGCATGGTTTCTTTTGGTAGCTAGCTATCCCTTGGTTGCTTTTAGTAAATTCCACTGCCATTTACTGATTTGATTCTCATTGTGATCTGCTCAGGTGGATGTTTCTGTCTTCATATTACAGAGGAGGCCATGAAAATATGCAAATATAAAGCTGACACCAATCCTAAACTCTTTAAGTAACTGAACCCTCATAAGTCTCTGGAAATTTATATTGCTCAAACAAACTGGGCACCCAGCTCTGATTGGAACCCCTTTCAGACTTCAAAGCTCTTGCTTTTTCCAAAGTTCCATTTCATATGACTTTTAGATAGTCATTTTACACTCCTGGGCTTTATTCTTCCCACTTCTGCTAAGAGAAGTTCAGAATGGTGCAGGAGCGGAAAATACCAATGCTGCCCCTGAGCAACTGGATCTGCCTCTGTGGCTTGCTGGCTGTTTCCTTGTCATTAAGATGAGGAAAATATTGCCATGCTCTAGAGATAAAGGTAAATATTATGTGAGTTAATTTATGTAGGCATAATGCTTAGAACAGGATCTGACATATACGAGCTTTGCCTATATGTATTGGCTGCTGTAAGTATGAACTATTATTATTTACCTTTCAGACGTTTATTGTGTCACTACCATGTACCAAATACTGTGCTAGATCGTGGGGTGCATTCCTGTGTCCCTTTCAGCTCTGGCATTCCATGATGAATATAATCAACCAAACCCTCCATCTCCTGGGGAAGCTCTGTATGGTTAGCTCCAGGGAACTTACAAATCGTTATGTGGGAAATGAAAAATGCATTTAGCTATTGCTTTCTTTTACTCATCTTGTTCACGTAGGTGGGCTGCATTTTACTAGCTAATTAAGAATAAGATGGGGGGAATGGAAAGAAGAACATTTGTAGCTTTTGTGGGGGTTGGAATTTCCTGAGATGGGACACAAATTCATAAACAGGAGAGACAATGGAACTATTTAAATTGGAAAATCCGTGGATATCGGAATATGGAGCAAAGCCATTTTGTTATTTTGTCAGGGAGGAGGAAAGCACAAACACGTTTGCACATAGTCCTTGGCAAAAGCTGGTCCTGCAAAGAGCAGGGCACATTTGGATATGAAAATCGTATTCAGACCCCCAATTTGCATGGTCCTATCTTCCTGCCCACCTTTCCACTGCTGTGCATATTAGGAGATAAAGTCCTCGATCTCATGCAAATCAGATTGAAAGGGGATAAACTGGAAAGGCTTAGTGTATTTCCTGCCTTTCAGAACTGGCATGTAAATACCAGTTTCTCCTTGCCTGCGGTTTTATGGGATTTAGCAATACACACTGGCAGGATCCTGGGCTTTTGAGTCAGGTTATCTACTTCTGCCTTTATAAAGTCCAGGGCAACCTGGAAAAAGACATGATGTTGTTCTGAGACTTTGCCTTTCTCTGTAGCATGGGGAGCCTAATTATTCTTGCGCTGTTGGGTACAGTGGATAGCCCATGGACTTGGTGTCAAAGAGAACCTCGCCTAATCCGTGGTCTCTTCACTTGACCTGTATTTTCCTCATCTTCAAGTTGAAGACATGTTACCTATGTTGCTGAGTTACTGTGGGGTTCAGTGGGATGTTATATATTCGGTTGGAGTGTAGTCGTTCTTTCTTTTTTTAAAAAAAAATCTATTTATTATTATTATTTTTTATCTGGTACAGTCATCTCTGGGTATCTAGGAGAGATTGGTTCCAAGACCTCACTGAGATAAATCTGCAGATGTTTAAGTCCCTTTTGTAATATGGTGCAGAATTTGCATGTACCATGTGCACATCCTTCTGTACTTGAAATCCTCTCTAGGTTACTTATAATACCTAATACAGTGTTAAAACTATGTCAATTATTATTATCCTGTATTGTTTGGGGAACAATGACAAGAAAAAGTCTGAATATGTTCAGTATACATTTTTTTTATTGAGTATTTTTCACCTGCAATTGGTTGAATCTGGAACCCCCAAACACAGAGGGTCAATCATATAATCTGTTATCTAATTGTGAAACACAGAATATATTACGTGGGGCCAGTAACCTAGATCTTGTACCAGTTTGGCTCACCTGAGTTACTGGCCCACATCTGATAGTTTATTGTTTAAGTTTAAGCAGTTTCCCATGACCTTGATGTTATAATTCTGGAGTTTCATTTAGGTTAGTTGTTCCAATTCTTTCCTATAAATGTGCTTGGCACTTAATGCTGATGTGATTTTTGCCTCATCCCCAAAGTTGGGGCTGTGCTGACTCCTCCTGGTCCCTGTTCCATGAGTGACAGCCTAGGATGGCAATGGACCTGGCCACAGGCTTCTTCCCTCCAGCAGTGAGACCAGCTTCAACCAGGGGAGAAATCAATATAGACTCCCCATGGCCAAGAGGAATACTGCTGAGGAAAATGGATCTGAATTCTTACAAGGCACTTTCTTAGGAAATATCCCTTTACTATAAATAGGAATGGATATTCAATTTTAGGCCCCTTTAAAAAAAAAAAAACAACTCTCTGGCACTGAAATTAGATTTGAGGCTGATGGAATGAATCTAGGAGGGGGCGATTCTGTGCCGTGCTAGGACACGTCTGAAAGTTCTGAGCAGCTGGTGCCGTGGAACAGCTGAGCCACAAACAAATATCAGCTGATTTTAGCACTTCTTATTTCTAGACATCCTGGTTCGTTAACTCCAGCGATTGACTCACTCGTAAGCTCTCTTCATGAAGAACCTCAGTGCTTCCTCCTGCTCTACCCCTGACGTGGACAAGTGACTCACCTTTCAGGGACCTACTGTACCGCATTCTAAAATAGGAGTCATGCCTAATATTGATTAAGAGCTTGCTTAGGATGTGTGAAGCCATATACAAGCACTTTCCACATATCATCTCATTTAGTTTCCACTGTGAGATAAGAACCATTATCTCCATTCTACAAGGAGGAAATTGAGACACCTTTGGCCTACCTGGTCCCCATGACACAGGGCATTTGAACACATGCTCTGGAAGAGATCTGTTCAAGCCTCCGACCTCCCTACATTGCCACCGGGAACTCTTCTGTGTGATGGGTGTTTCCTCTCCTTGTGCCTCTTTCTCTGTGGGGAACTGGAAGTTTGGCCATCTATTTGCTGAGGAAGGCTGAGTGAGAGGGTGACTAGATTCTAAACCTACAGTGTGCAATTTATCTGTAGGGTGTGCCCATGGTCTCTGGCACCATGGAAAATGTCTGTAACCCCCAAAGAATCACTATGTAGGTGTTAAAATTGCTAAAGAAACGAATGCGGCCAACCATTCAACACCAAGGTAATTAGATCCATTTTGCTTATGAATGAATGAATTTTCAAAGACTTTGGTTGCTTTTCAATGATCTGACCATATATTTTGAAGTTGTGAAGTTACAATGGTAATTCACTATAAGGAATTCATGAAGGAAACAAAAAGTAGGAATCTAGCTTGTGAGTTACATCATATTCGATCCCAATATTTCATCACTGTATCTTCTCCTTGAAGGCTTTCAAAGGAATCAAAGACAGCATTGGTTATATTTTTTATTCAGGGATAGTGACAGATACTTTTACAGGTGGGGAGAGAGGATTTTGTATGTTTAATACGTACACGGGTTCCCATGTATGCCTACATTTTGGGTGAGGGTCTTAGTCCATTTGAGATGCTATAACAAAAGACCATAAACCAGGTAGCTTATAAATAACAGAAATTTATTTCTCACACTTCTGTAGACTGGAAAGGCTAAGATCAAGGTGCTAACCAACTTGGTGTCTGTTGAAGGCCTGCTGCCTGGCTCATAGGTGGTGCCTTTGAGGTATGTCCTCATGAGGTTGGTAGCTCTATGGGGCCTTTGTTGCCCTGATGACCTAATCACCTCCATAGGCTCCATGGATTGGTGATTAGATTTCAATAGGAATTTGCATGGGGATGGGGTTTGCAAATATTCAGATCACTGCAGTGGGCTGATCAGTCTATCATGAAACAGTAAAAGATGGTGTCTTACAGCTGGTGTCTTTGAGAAGGTATAGGAGGAATCCTGTTCCGTAAATTGTGACCAAGTTTATAGTTGATGAACTGTACTCAGAAGTTCTAGCTGTAGCTTACACTCATTGAGTCCATGCTGCGTGATGGGCTCTTTTTAAAGGACCCCACAGGGATTCACTAATATAATCATCCAGACTGTGGTTTGAAATAGATAGTATTACTTTGTCTACTTCAGGATGAGAACCTTAGGGTACAAAGAGCTTGAGGACTTGCCCAAGGTACTTATGAAAGTCAGGCTGGATATGTCCTGTGAAATCCGCTAGCAGGTTTCTAATAAAGGACCAACTAATATATTTATGCTTTGTCATGGCCATGTTTGAATTTTTAACTCTGAGACCTTTACTTCTTTCTGGAAGGTCCACAGTGAAGAATCCTACTTTGACTAAATGCCCAGTATGGAATGTGCACGCTGTTGGTTCTTTAGGACTCCCCACGCATACATTTATGAGGACACTTTCTGATTGTTGTGTCCTGACCTGTCTGCTTTCCCTTAGACTGGGAGCTGCTCCTCTTTCTATGTAGTGGTGATCTCTTCCTCTTGTAGTAGCAAGCCACCACGAGTCTTGGTATTTCCTCACGTTGGGGACAGCTCTACTTAGCTTTGTTCCAAGAGGCTTTTTATTCTAGGGATCCAGACGCTGGGATAAGCTCCATCGAGGCCATGTGGTTCTCAGGGTAGCAGAGCAGAAAGGCAAGATTCTGAACTGGATAACACACATGTGTCCGGTTTCTGCCCAGTTGCAGTGTGTGGTTGTCCACTTTTATCCCATTGGTCAAAGTGAATCACATGGCCAACGGCCAAACCAGACAGTGGAGCAGGGGGTGGTCTCCATCTGCTTGGAGGTACTGGCAGTCACATGACAAGGGGTGTGGCTGCCTAATCCTCTTGGGAAGGACACAGTTATAGGAAACCACAATATACTATCCAACCATCTGGGCATTCCTAGAAGTCCATTTTTATTCAAGAGGAAACTGAAGCCTGGAGATGTTACATACATATAATTATGTGATTTGAGCTAGTTATCTCATTCCATGTCCGTGCTCTTTTCCCATCTGGTATCCAGCTTTATCTCTTTCTGCTCTAAAACATGTACTCTTTTTCTTGGGACATACTGAGTTTTATGTAATTTACCAAAGCAATATGTGCACTCATGTATCTGTGACTTAGTATATGATGTTACATCTGTAATTGCATTTTTCTCTTTCAATGCGGCTAAATGCTCATTTTTTCTTCCCCACTGAAAACTCAGGGCATCTGAAAGAATTATTTGTTTCTCCTAGGCTTGGATGGGAGCCCTCCCTCTGTGCTCTGTGGGATCCTCTGTTCCCTCACAGTACTTATCTCCCTCTGCATTTTAAATGTGTGTGTATGTGTGTACATGTCTCTCTACCCTAACTAGACTCAGAGTTTCTGGAAGGCAGAGAGACGAGGGCTAGGTTTTACCTTTGAGTCTCTACATAAAAAGAAAGAAAAAAAAGGCATATAAAAGGTGCAATAAATGTGCAATGAAATAATGAATAATCATAGTTTTCCTACATAAGAGTAGGTAGGACTTGTCACTGTAGGGTCAGTCCTCATGCATTTCATATACACGTCAAGTTCGTTGGATTTAAATCATCTCAAAACAAAGAGCCTGGGAAATCAGTCCACGATCATGACTTACATGTGTTCTGTCTGCAGATGGTTCTTTCTTTTAAAACTCAGCAATTTTTGTACAATGTGTTTCCAAAGTGATTTTTATCCCTCCATTTTCTGGTATAAAATAGGCTCCAATTATTCTCTTTAATTAAGTGGTTTTATTTTATTAATTGTTTCTAACTTACAGAATTCCCTAGAGACCTTTTACATGTTTCCAAATGAAGGCAGGAAGAAAAGCGCATTAATTATACACACAAACTCCTTTTGGCGAATTAAACATGATGCACAGTGAACATGAAATGACTTGCCCTCCTGAGCTATCAATCTTGTCATTAGTGATGGCTTGTATTAGTAGTATTGACATGGGCTTATCCAAATTGGATTCTGCAAAGAGTCATTTTAATTTTGTACAAATATAAGAAGACAGAGTAGTTTGATGTGTGGGTTTTTTTTTTTTTAACCTCTCTCTTGCCAAGTGACTGGGGTTTCTGTTTTTAATATCACCTAGTGTTTCACAGTGCTGTAGGGTTTATAAAGCACCAGACCAGATGTGACCTTATCAATTCCTCAGGCAAGCCTAGGATTCATGAGTTTTACAGAGGAAGAAACTGCCATTCTGTAGTTAAAGGTTATACCTCCAACCATACAGATAGGAAGGAGTAAAGACTTTTGAGTTCTCATTATTTTTACAAACATTTTCTGAGCAGGAAGAGAGGTCAAGTTGAGCCTAAGCCCTTTTCTTATTATTTTCAGTGGTCAGCTAAAAGGAAGCTTGGCTGTGTTTATGTTCAATTGTCAATTCAATAAGCATCACTTGGGCACCTGTTATGTGTTAGGAGGTGTGGATGATAAAATAAAAGACAACATCTTCTAAACATGTACCATGTCTCTAACGCTTCATGGGATTCCCTGATCCCATCAGGTAGGATCATTAGACTTCTCATAGCCCAGTGAGGCACAGAGAGAGTAAGTGACTCTGTTAAGGTTATTTGGCTAGACAGAGACAGAGTTGAGATTCAAACCTGGGAGTCGGGCTCTACACCCCAGGCTCTTAAAGACTACACAGTACTGCTTCTCCATCTGTGACTTCCTTCTGTTGAGATGCATGTGGTCTGTAGTAGAAGGCAGTCACAGATTTAAAGCTATGCTATAAACTGCTATGGTAGCTATAGGACGGTGTTATGGCAGATGGTCATCAGTCCACTCAGGAAGCATGGTCACATGGCCTTAAGGCCCTCTTTGGGTCACAGCTGAGCTTGGCTCATACCAACTGCATGATTTGAAAAGCATATTATATTTCTAAGACTTCTTTCTCCTCAAATAAGTTTATTGCAACTCCTGGAAATACCCTAGGGGGATTATTCACCTTCGGAACTAATGAGAGAATCCATTGGATTGATGGATGCACTTCCATGAGTCAGAAGCCATTCATTGCACTGCTAATATGTGCTGGAAGACTGAGACCCAGTTCTTATCCTCGGGAGCTTCTCAGGGAGTGGAAATAAATTTGATGTCAACAAAAGCATAAAGCAATAGTTGAAGTTTACTGAGGACTTACTATATGACAGTTACCGTTTTAAGTGCCTTACGTAACTCCTCATTGCAACTGCTTCGAAAGTAGACATTTTCTCTACATTCTATAAGCCAGAGGATGAGATGGGGCACATTTAAATGGTATATCCATTTTCAAGGCAAGGACTGCTTCCTCCAAATGAAATGATGCAGTTATGGAGCTTTACTGTCCTTGGAAAGACCGTTCATCTTACACTCTTCACTGAATACCCGAGCCTTGCTAAACACTGTTGTAGGTGCACAAAGTCAACCTCCCTGTTCTGGTGGAGCTTACCTTTCAGGCGAGGCTGCTACACAATAAATAATAAATTAATCCGGAACGAGTTGTGATTAGTGCAGGGGAGCCCAATGAAGCAGGGAGTGGTAACTGGTTTCCGTTTTAAAGAGCATGCTCAGAGAGGAAGGGCGTGCATGTTTATTGAGGTTTAATTAAAAATCAAGTCACCATTGCCACTTCTGCTTGAAGCCTATTATTTCTCTCTATTGCCCTCATAAAATTCTCACGTTTAAAGCTCCTCACAGGGGCTTGTGCACCTCTCCAGACTCATTTCATATCCCTCCCCTAAACCATGCTTCAGTGGCACTGAGCCTGTGTTTCCTGGAAAATGTCACGTGTCCCTTTGCCTATGTGCCTTTGCTGGTGCTGTGTGCTCCATAGCAAGACGCTCCCACTTTGTTAGGAAGCTTTTCTCAATCTGTTCACACCCCCACCTCAACTCGTGAAACATTAAATACAGACTCAGGGGTCCTAGAATCAAATTAAAAAATAAAAATAAAGTAGTACGTGGCTGACAGTCATAGCATCATATCCAGGGGGACCATAGACTTGAAAACTGCTTGGAACCCCTTCTAGAATAACAATCAATCCTAACCTTTTTAGAATTTCCTTAGTACCCCCCCCCCCCCAGGCCTGGAGGTTTACATTACCCTGTGTGGAAGTTGCCCACGTGTGCAATGAGCCTCAATCAGGGAGTGATTTCCTCTGTAAGTGCTTCATAAATGTGGACAGAAGGAAGATAAGTAGGTAAGTAAGAAAGAAGGATGGAAAGAAATTTAAGACACAAGGATCTAGGAAGAAGAAGAAAACAAAAAGACAAAAAGGAGGAGGAGGGAAGAAAGGGATCAGAGGTTTTTGATCAGAGATGACAAGGTCAGAATTGCATCTCAGAGACATTGATTTAGGCATCCTGCAGAAGAACACACGGCGGTCTAATCCTGGTGTGCACCTGCGTCATTACTTTAGCAGATCTTCTCGGGTTTCATTCTTGGGGACAAGAAGACACTGAGTTTTCCATGGACTTCATTCTTCTAATCATGAAGCCGACAGGCCTGGTGAAGGGATACGCTTGTACAAATTTCTCTCTTTGCACCCCACCCCCAATAGCAATGATGAATCAGGGAAGTCCTGATTGAAAATTCTAATCACAGCTTTGCCGTCCTTCAGATCCCACCCGTTGACAGTTGATTCACTTCTTTTCATGCTGGCTGCCACTCTCGGGTTGTGGTAGCTCTTATGCATGAGTCTATCATTAGCAGACAAAGCATGATGAATGGGTCAGGGTTCCCTTCATCCTTAGATCTTGAGAAATACTTCTCCTTTTTCAGACTCTCAGGGCCCATGTGGGACATCATGAATGGAAGAAGAACGTAATACAATATTGGATATGCCTGTTTGCTGCCACTGTTTAGAGAGAGAATGATGTATTATGGGGCCTGTTTGTACTTACTGAGCCTCCCATCCCCCTATGTATAACTCAAAGGCAACCCATGCAGAACATCATTGATCACAATCAATGCCCCAACTGCATCTAGTCTGGTGATTTCACTTAAGATATTATATCCCTTTCAAAATTCAGAATAGTGAACAGTTTCCAAAACTGAATCTCAAAAAAGAAAAATCAACCCACATAAAAGTCTTTGGGTTTTTGAAATGATCGAAGGTCCAAAAAAAGGTTAGGATTGATTAATTTTTATCCTAGAAGGGGTTTCCAAGCAGTTTTCAAATCTATGGTCCCCCTGGATATGATGCTATGACTGTCAGCCACATACTGCTTTATTTTTATTTTTTAATTTGATTCTAGGACCCCGAGTCTGTATTTAATGTTTCAGAGAGCAAAAATAGTTATGTTTGGCTCCAACGAAAGATTGATAGAAGCGATTTTCAGATGTGGAATCAAAACACAGTGAAAAAATGTCACGTTTAAATAAAATGCAGTACTTGGAGGCATCATGTGGTCCCGTAATAAATGAAATTGTGGTACAAAGGTGACAGGTTTTGCAGGAGAATTTCTTTCAAAAATTTGAGGTGATTCATTTTTATGATTAACTGTGGTAAAAACAATTACTAGGGAATTTTTAAGTGAAAGGAAAAGAAGCTTTGAGGTGTTTATAGATAACATCCGGCTGCCTTCATTTTTTTTCTTCACCTCCTGTAAGCTATGAAGTTGTCCATTTGTGAAGTTGGGTGGAAGGCCCTGGAGCTCTGGGCTTTTCTTTCATCCCAGGCCTCATCTGTTATGTACGGTTTGTACAGGAAAGGGGCAGCAATAGTGCTGAGAAGCTGCCCTTGGCCCTGGGCAGGGCTGCATGGGAATTCCTCTGTAGGGCTGCAAGTGGATGACCGTTTAACCTTCTGGTAGCTCCCTTTCTGTATATTAAAATTGGGGCAAAATGAGATAGAAAGGTAAAATTCACATTTTACCTTTAGTTTTAGCATCTAGCATGGGGCCTTGTACTTAGTAAATGCTGAACAAAAGCAACGCCTAGAATAAATAGTACTCATTTTGTCAACATCGATGGGTGTTTACTGCATTGCCTGTTGTAAGCTCTGTACTTGGTGTTGTACAACTCCATGTTGTACCAAGAAGGCTTGTCATAGATCCAAGGCTCTCATAATCCAGAGAGGAGATGGATGGACTAATAGGGAATGGGAAACCATGGGCAGATGAGGGATGGACAACCATGTCCTCCCTGAAGACACACAGAGTCTCCACCTTGAAAATCAGTCCTAGCCTAAGCCTGGTTCATGTGGTGCACCCAGTAAATATCTCGAGGTCAGCAAGCTGGAGACCCTAGGACAACCAGTGGTGCAGGTGAATTCTGAAGGCAGGCTGCTGGGGAATTCTTTTGTGTTGGGAGAGGCTGGTTGACACAGAAGATGAACTATCATTCCCCAGAAATACTTCTAAATAGATGCATCAAGAAAGGCTTGAAATTACTGGAATATCTGAGTTAAAATCTCACTTCTTGACTTTTGCTCTGTGTTATCTCTAGGCAAAATTGTCGAATTTTTATTGAGTGAGTACTCAATCAACGAGAGTTGCTGTTATTAGTATCAGTACTAGTATTAGAAAAAAATAAGCTATTAAACTTAGGTACACTCTATCCCAACCTAAATGCTTCCTTCATCTTAACAACCTATTTATGAGCCAAAACATAGTTTTAGATCAGATTAATGAATTTTCAAGTTGCCATAATAAGTACTATTTGTCATAGTTGTGCTTAAATACTTCATGTGCATTTTAAAAATTAATCTTCAACAAAAAATATGGCATTAGATATACTGTTGTGCCCATTTCTAGATGATATACTGAGGCTCGGAAAGGTCAAATGGTGTCTCCAGGTCTCATAGTAACTCAGCAGCGATCTCAGATGGAATTTCCTTGGTCCATTTGATTGATTTTGCATCTTGCCGTGCCTGGGTGGTGTTGAGTGGAACAGAGTTAGCCAAGTATAGTACGTTTTCTGCTTCCTTGAGTTTGGAAATACACTCATTCTTTTGGTTCAAATTTAATAGTTGCATTTTTGTGTAAAGGGATTGTAGATATTCACATTTGACCTTTAGTTTTAATTCTTTCTCTACATGTCTTCATTTCCTTTCTGAGTGTCGCTAGAGCCTCCATAGAAAATAATAGGCACACGACATGCCACATTTTACATGCTAGTTAGTTGGGTGGTGATTTCTGAGTAGGGAGAAATGACAATAACATGTGTGCACCAGTGTCAGCAGATTTTGCTGTTTGCAGTTGAGTGGCCCCATGAAAGTCAATGATGGCCATAGCTGAATTCTGCTTGTTTTCAATCATACCTGGGGCCTAGTAAAACTCAAGTTAGCCACTGCTGGGAACATTATATGGAACGATGCGTGTATGTATACGTGTGCACAGGGTGTGTAACGTTCATACTTGTACATGTGTGACTAGCTTGTCGTCAGCCTTCATCTGCAGCCAACTTAATGTCCTTCTCCCTAATATCACTTTATGTAATTACTCAGCAGAATTGCTTGCAACTCCTTCATAGGCTTTTTTATGCCTCTGGCTCCTGAAGTCTTCTGACTCGACTGTTCCCCTCCCTCCTTTGTCTGCCTAAAGAACTCCTATGAATGCTTTTAAACCTGATTCAGCCCTGTGAAGTTTGCAAGCTCTGCCTTTCCTTTGCATCCCTAAATGAATCCCTTCTTTTTTGGTGACTCCTCTTGGATGTGTGTCCATCTCTACCATTGTTCTCACAAGGCTGCAATATCATGATTTCTGGGCTAGGAATCAGTGCGGCTTAGTGGCTCGGATCAGTTTGGAGGTAGAAAAAACTAGGTTTGTGTCCCAGTTATGCCACTTCCGAAGTTTTGAAACTTGAACAAATGACTCAGTCCTTCCAAACCACAGTTTTCCCGTATGTAGAGGACAGATACTAGAGCACCTCTTCATAGCATTGAGAGATAATGAACATGAAGTGGCCAGCACAGTACCCAGCCCCGTGACTTATGCACAAGAAGTGGGGTTGTTGGTGTCACTACCTCAACACATCTGTCTCCCTGTTTCATTCTAGCTCTTAGGTCAGGGGACTTGTCCATATTATTCCCAAATCTCTAATTCCTGTCACAGGGTGCTCTAGCAAGGTCCATGTGAGCCCGATGCATGGAATCATTTTGCAAACTGACAGCCTATGGTTAGCAAAGCTTACTATAATCTTTGACAAAGGGCCATTCATTTTATCTTAATGATAAGCATGTGACTGGAGCAGCTGTTTTTCATTGAAGACACCTAAAGCCAGATGTTGGTGTGAGGTCACTGGGAATTTGGGATTTACTTCCCTTTTATTTCCAAGGCCATTGTCCTTTTTAAAATGCCAGTCAGAGGTAGAGGCATGCTTTTGATTGGCTCAGCCAGTCAGGAACTTGTAACTATTGCTTCTCTCCCTGAGTTACATCCTACAAAGTTGATCACAATACAGAGAAAACTTTCCTCTCAGTTCCTGGGACCAGGTGGGAACTGCATCATGTGTTTTCCTGCATTCCTGTCACTAAACACTTACCAGGAACAAACAAGACATAGCATATGATTTGTTATTAGTCAGCTTTGAGTCTACAAGGGATGGCCAAAATTGCTGGTGTCTGATGATGGCAAGCAAGGAACAGTAGGAATGGACTCAAAGAAGTGAGCCTTCCTGTCCTGACTGCACCACTTGAAAGCCAATGGTCCTCAGACCTATAAGGACCTCAATTTTTTTTTGTTTTTTAGAAAAGAACAAAAATATGGGGATAAAGATAGAGTCAGCCTTACAAATCATAAGAAGACATTAGATGGCTTGAGACATGGTTAACTTACCACAGGCTTTTCCAAGTTGTTAATTCTTCATTAGAGAGAGTTGATCAGGACAAGGACCCAGCATAGGCTGTTGGAAGGAGTCCTAGGTGAATGGAGCTGTAGCCATTTGAGAAATCAGACCCACCTGTGAACATCTGTGCCAGCTGCAGCAGGATTTACTACACCAGAGACCAGGATTCTGTGCTTCTCTTTTTTGTCCATGAATCAACGTGTCTCTCTCAGGATGGCCACATGGTGGTGAGATTCTGCAGACACCACGGTTGCAATAAGGCGGCTGAAATCAGTATTGAAGTCACATAAAAATATGTCTTTCCATAGTGACCCTTGGTCAAAGTGCAGCTGAGCATAATTAGTTTTCTCCATATCTTAATTTTGCTTCTTCTCCCCTAGGAGAGAAAATCTTCAGCCACTGTGTGGCTGCCCCCATGCCGAATTCCTCCACAGATCCTGCCATAGTACATGTGGCTCTTTGCTTGAAGGGCCCAAGCAGTACAACTCTATGTTAATCGTCAGTCCTGAAAGGTGTCACTGAGCAGCAGGGGAAATATGTTAGCCTGGGCATTAATGGAAAAGAGATTATTTTCAAACATTTCAAAACCCTGAGGATCCTCTTCAGAGAACTTCCTTTTATTCCCCCCCTTTTCCCATTTAGAGAAAATGTGCTGCAACTTTCCATGTTCTAGAAACATAGCTTAGAGTCTATGGAGGAAGCTTCATATCAAAAAGTTGAAGGCTTATTTGGTGATACTTGGCCATGCTGATGAGCCTTGCCACAGAAAAATACCCTTCCTACTAGAATGTGGTGAGTGTTTCACAAAATCAAGGTGCAAGAGAAGCCCATCAAAGTCGCTATCAGAGCCTGATGGTTTAGGATGGAAAATGGTTCAATTAGAGCATGAAGGAAAATGAAAGAGAAGGAAAATGGAATCAGACAGGGCTCTCATGCAGGACCGGGTTGTCCCAGGTAGGATAAGCAGGTGCCACCCTTTTTGGAATGGGGCAGCTGTTCCGATGCCTTGCCTAAAGCTTACTTCCAGAGTGAGTGGAATGAACACTTTGTGGCCTTCAGAGGGAGAGCCAAAGGGCTTCCTCTTTCCTTTGGGCAGGAAGTGGGTTGGAGTCTTCTGTTGGCTTTGACCCATCTTCCTGCAGGTGGCTGTGCCCTCCTCTCTTACTCCTGTGGGAGGAGAAGTGTTTGGCAGAGTGAAGGTGCCAGGCCAAGGGAAGGGACAGCCTTGGGAGAACTTGCAAGTCTCGTTGGAGAGCAAAAAAGAACCCAAAGCCACGGAGAGGGCTAAGCCAGAGAATCACTTGCAGGTGAATCCAGGGATGTGGAATGGACTTTGTGCAGTTGCTTGGCATCAGGTAGGAAAGAGAGCTGGCTTCAGGTTAGATACTGAGGTGCAAGCAGAGGGGGAGGAAAGGAGTCACTGTGGCGTCCTCCAGGGAAGATTGGTTTCCCTTCCCAACTCTGGTGAGGGGTGTGAATCAGGGAGAGTGATGGATGTTTCTGCCTGTGATGTCAGCCATATGAAGGGGGTGGTGAGATTTGCTGGGCCCTTTAGAGGTTAACTGAGATCTTCACCATACAGGCAGTGCTGACTCTGACACTAAATACTAGTTCCCACTTTTTAGCTACCCCGTGTATTTTGCAGCCATTTACTAATAAAGCTCAAAGGGCACCTCCCATGGGAAGACTTGCCTTTGGCCTTCTGGACCTAGATAAAACCACCCCCCTCCCTTGACCCTTCCTCTGTGCTATTCACAGCTCCACTGTGGCCCCTGTGAGGATTCAGCAAACTTCTTAACATCACAGTGATCTGTCCCCCATAGTGATGGTGAGCTCTTGGGGGCACAGGGACATGATTTTAGTTTTTACTCTCCCCTGGATTCCCATCTCTCAGCAGCTTGCCTGGCACGTAGGAAACACCATGTGTCACCATCTCCTTTAGGCTCACACATACTTGGGACCAGAAATGTTTCAGAGCTTTTCAGATTTTAGAAGATGTGCATGGGCTTTACTAGTTAAATGTCCCTAATGTGAAGATCCGGTATTAAAATGATCCAAAATCCAAACTTTTTGAGCATCATTGCTTGAATTTTAGGACAGTCTGGAATTTGGATTTTTGAATTAGGGAAGGTTATCTCTATGTTGGTTGAGGTGAATTCATATATCTTGGCTCCTCAAATAGCTTTGTTGGTTTTTCAAGGTCATAGTGACCAAAGGGGTCAATCTCTCTTCCAGAAGGGAACCTGAAAAGTTCTCAAATTTAATGTGTCTGACCGTGAATGATCACTGAATCTGAAGATGATTCGTGGACAACGGTACCACAAGCTCCTAACCTCTCCTACCTCCCTTCTACCTGGCATTTGCTCTTTTCAGCAGTAACTCAGTGACAATAAGATGGGGAAGGCAAATCTGCTGCTTAAAAAAAAAAAATCCTGAAATAGAGCCTAAAACCAAATTAGAACAGGCCTTTGGTTTAGCTATGCCATTTGAGTCTTTCATTAGTGCTGATAATTAGCAGAATTTAGGATGGGCATTTAAATTATGGCTTTAGACAACAAAACATCTCTAAGAATGAAATTACCATTCCAGTTACATTTTTCAGAGAGATTTTTGAAACCACTTAAACAAAAATGAAGTTGTGAGCGCTGTGATGCTGAGGGCATTGAACTCCAGAACCAAAGGGGATCCTCGGAATGACGACGGAAGCCACGGTTATGCCGCCCGTGATCTCAGACACTCCTGCAGCAGATTAGAGTTTAGAAGTCTCCTTCGTATTAATGAAATCCTTAGCAAATTAGAACAGGAAGGGATCACAGAAATCATGTAGTGCCACCCCTTTGTCTCTTGGGTGAGAGGAATGGAGAGCTTCCTAGCCTGACTTGCAGGGTGGGAAGGGCTAATCCTGCTCTTCTCCCTGTACCACGTGAGGAAGCTGAGGATGAAGATGAGACATGTGAGGGTGGACCTGGCCACAGCCCTGGTGACCTGAGTCCCTTTCTGGTTTGACTGACCTGTATTTGTTCAGCTTTCCCTTCTCAGAGGGGCCTTCCCTGGCCTTAAACTAAGTGGGTCCCTCTCTACCCTGCCTTGCCCCCGTCACTCTCTGCCCTTACTCTGATGAATGTCCTAACTCTTGCCGATACCCACACGTCATGGAAGGGATGTGGTTTATCTGCTTGTTGGTTTTCCCAGTCAGAATGTAAGCTTCGTGGATTTCACAATGTGTTGTTCACAACTGGAGTCCCAGCATCCGAAACAGGGCACAGTTCCACAGGCATTCGGGAAATGCTTCTGAAATGAGAGAACGAAGTGCTGAAAGGGTGGATGAGAAAATTCAGACTGTCTGGAGTACAGAGACTTAAAAACATCAGCACATCTTGACAAGCGGGTCAAAAAATTGGTCCATCTTTTTACCCTGCTCTAACCTCAGCTTTTATAATTCATTCATTCATTTAACAAATACTTCAGATGGACTCCAGTAATTCCAGACACTGTGCCAGGGACTAGGGAGAAGTCCCTGTCCAAGGACACCTTCCATTGTGGGCATATTACCATAGCAGTAAATGAGTAATACAGGCAACATCTAGACAAATGTATACATTCGCATCTCTGAGTATGTTTCAGTGAAGTCAAACATACAAAGAAGAGCCAAGTGGAGATGAGAAATAGGGACAATCCCTTTTATGTGGGGTGGCTGGGAATACTCCCTGATGAATAGATGAATACTTAATCACCTAGAGTTTGTTAAAAGGATGAACATTTTAAAATACTAATTGTTTTTACATCAAAATATTTGAGGAACATGCTTCAAGTCAAATACGTGAAAGCCTTCAAGCTCCTGATCTGTAGAGACAGTCGAAGCTGAAATGTTAACTGGCACATGGGTTCCTCCCCCTTCTCCTTCCTCCACCCGCTTCTCTGAAATTGTAAACTACCAGTGGGGCCCAGTATGGTGAAGCCACGATTTAGGGATTGTGCTGCCCACTTAGCCATTCTGTGACTTGGTGAGATTGCAGCTTCTGGAGCCAAACAGCTAAGATTCTAGCTTTACCTTTTCCACTTTTAAGTCCTGTGACCTGGAACCAGTGGCTCACTTGTTTCAGCCTCAAAGTTGTCATTTTTTTTTTTAACCGATGATGATCATATTGACGTTATGCACGTTTCTAAAGTGCCTACCCGTTCCTAACACCCCGACATGACTCAACAGCTGCAAACTTCGTTCTCCCCCTTGTATCTATTGTGCATTAAGATTGCCCATGATGTGGGGGGCTTAGAGTGCCCTGCAGATATGAAAAAGACGGGATCCAGGGTTTCCTCCGTGCACGGGCACCAGCAGTAATTGCAGAGCTATGAAACATGAGAACCATCTCAGCTCATAAACGATGGTACATTCTAATCAGATTTTAAATGTTATGAAGGCTCCAAGTAATTACAGTTATTTTTGCCTTAAAATTAAACTGCAGTTATTAAAATTCCTTTATTAAATCTTTCTTCCCCCTATGGTAGTTATGAAAGATTATTTCCTAGTCAGATGATTGGGCACTAGACGTCGCAGAGATATAAGCTCTTATGATTCAGCAGCAGGAAGCGCCCCAAACAGGTGGCATTTCTGAGACACGGACTCGCCAGTAATGATGAGCCCCGGAGAGGAATCAGTAGGTTTTCTATCTTACTTCTTTCTCATCAGCTTTGCCCTGATATAGTGCTTCATTTCTTATTTACAGAGTAACCTTCATGTCTGCTCTATCTAAGGCAGTTATTATTATTTTCATTTTCTGAATGAAAAAAATGGAGGCTCGGATATGTTATGTATTCATCCGAAACCAATTACCAGCAGTGGGCTATTTGCTAGGCACTAGGCAAAGAGAGTGAATGGTTCGTGCTGTCCCACAGGAAAGGGCAGAACCAAGATGGGACCAGGTCCCCAGGCACAGCACAGTGGTTCCTTCCATCACCCTCTGTGGAAGTACTGGGCAAGGCAGATGACCCATAGTGTATTATTATTACTATTATAATCAATAGTGATGGTGGTCATCATGAAGACGATTAGACTCAAGGATTTTGCAAACATGCCAGGAACTTCAAGGTAAAGAAGACTGCTGGAGTCTCCACCATCTGGAGTGCACATTGTGGAATGTGGCATGTGATAGGCATGATGATAGCAGCAAATGTTGACTTCCTTCTGCTGGTTGGGGCCCTGACCCAAGGTGTTCTGTGCTTGCCTGCCTTCACAAAGCTCTATGATGACTGTGGTATTAGCTCTGTCTTTCAGATGACAAAATGAAGGCTTTGGTGGCTTAGGTAGCTCACTCTAGGCCACAGAGCTAGTAGCAGGGAGCCTGTAGTCTGAGTGTCTCCATCTGTGAGCTCAGGGAGGCTGGGTGCTCTAGGAAGGACTCCTTCCTAATGGAATTGTACTCCAGGACCAAGATGCCAGTGCATTATCTCATCAAGAACTGCTTCCACCTCTCCACTTCTTTTTACCAGAACTTTCTCTGTAACCTTACCCATGGTTCATCAGGGCAACCATGGGAGACTTCTTGTTGGTGAAGCTGCTGGGTATGCCTAAGCTAACACTGTTTGAGCTAATTGTGTACAATTTAGCATTCCCCAAGCACTGACAGTCCTCATTCAAACCAAGTGTGAAAGTTTTTAAATTAGCTTTCACAGTTTGATTCACAAGCAGCAAATGCAGAACGGCACAGGATTAATTTCTCCAACCACCGCCACATCGGCATAGCTGAAGGCTATCTCAGCTCATTTCCTTTAACAGTTAGCAAAGGAGCTGGGCAGTGTTCTTGGGAGAATGGTGCTCTAGAGGAGATCTCAGTGCTCCGGCTACACAAAAGCATCAGCTGTGCAAGCTGCACAGCGGCAGCACGGAGCAGAGGCTGTGAGCAATCAGAACTTTGGAATTGGACTATCTTGGGTTTGTGTGTTGCGTCTGCCTTTGTGAATTGTGGCAGGTTAATTATCCTCCCTGAGCCTCAGTTTGCCTCTCTGTAAAAAGGTGATAATATTTCCAAAGGTGGGAAAGACTTTTTTGAAGATAAATGATGACTGTGTCTGATGTGCCCACACAGTGTTTGGCACGTTGGAAGGACCATCAGAGCTGTTGTTATGTCATCCTTGAAACTTGGTTTTCTTGCAAACAATGGTTGCATCTGAAAGTAGGGAGATTTTCCCCTGCTTGGCAAGTTTTATTAAGCACCTACTATGTGCCAAGGGCTATGTTCAGCATCAGAGATAAAGAGAAAAAGAGAGAGCTCCTTTCCATAAAGGAGCTCTGAGTTCAGTGCAAAGGCAGACACATTAAAATCATCCCTTCAATTCAGCGTGGAAAGTACGGGGGGGGGGGAGGCAAAGGGATTGTTGATCTGCTATGGGGGGAAGGTGCTGAAGACCTTAGGGAGAAGAGACTCTGTGGGGAAGTAGGAATCGGCCAGGTGAAGAGAGTTGGAAAGGAAACCCAGACAGAGGAAATAGCCTATGGCAAAGGCAAAGAGTGAGAAATGATTCATTCTAAGAACTCCTGGGTTGTTCCAAAAGTCAGAGCAAAGTATGTATGAGCAAGAAAGCTAACCCTGCCTCAATTTCCTTACCTATAAAATAGGTAGAATTAGCAATACCTGCCTCATAGGGCCATTGTCAGGATAAAATAAAGTGAGTGAAGGAATAATGCACACTAAATAATGTTGTTATAATTCTTGGAGTAATGTCTGGCACAGAGTACTAGGGAACGTTCTCAGTGAACACTGGCCAGCATTGAACTGTGTTTGACAGCTGCATTACCTAAGAGCTTCTTAGGGCTTCCCCACATGGTCTACTTTATAGATCATCAAAGGGGTTCCTGCCATCCAGCATTCCCCAAACCTGCTTGATCATGGCAGGGTGGAGAACATTCCTTTTTAGTCAATTTGTTTTTTAAATGAACACAATACCTTTATTTATTTATTTATTTTTATGTGGTGCTGAGGATCAAACCTAGTGCCTCACACATGCCAGGCCAGTGCCCTACCACTGAGCCACCATCCCATCCCTTAAGTGGATTATTGATGATAATATTTTCTCAGACCTTTATACTCTCAGGTCAGGGAAATGCTGAGGTTAGAAATAGCAGATGAAATCTGTTTTCTTATTTTTAAAATGGCATAACCTAGTCGAGACTCCAGGAAAGAAAGAGGAAAATAGTTTTTTTTTTTTCTCTCTCTCTCTTTGCATAGGGACCCCTTATTCCATGTGTGTATCAGTCCATGGCATTTGAATAAAAACTATATTCAGAGGGGTAGAAGGTGAGTCAGAACCTGAAGGGTTCAAAGGAATCTCCTCTTGTTTATTTAAATTAGTTTCTGATGTTTAGGTCAAATTAATTAATTGTACAGGTGTTTATGGGCATGGGATGAACCGGTGAAAAAAAATCACAGTGCACAAAAAGAAGCCCTGTGGTTTGTTGGCTTAGCACGAAAACCAAGGTTTGTGCCAGAAGATATCCCAGTTTCTTCCTGATGTTTGGGGGAGGATGAACAGGCAGACTGAGTTGGATTTGAGTGCAGAAGGAGCTGGGATGGAGGGAGGAGAAGGAGATCTGAATTCATACCCTGTGAGAGGGTATGTGGGGTAAGAGCATGGCCTCTGAGATCAGATCACCCACTGGAAATCTCTGCCGTGCCGTAGACCAGCTCTGCAACTTCTGGCGTGTATTGATTTTCATGCCTGGTCTGTAAGATGGGGGAAGAACTGAGGTCGCCTCTGACAGCTGTTCTTGGGATAGCACCTGTGCATAGTGAAGGCTGTGGAAATGCAACTGCCAGTTGAGACCCAGCACTAACACTTCCTGAGCGAATGCACCAGCTTCCCAGAGCCTCCATTTCCTGTGTCACTGGTCCCCCATCTACACCTGTGGGGAAGATTAAAAAGAGAAGAAATGAGCTGGGGTTGTGGCTCAGTGGTGGACTGCTGGCCTGGCACATATGAGGCATTGCACTCGATACTCAGCAACCCCCATAAAAACAAACAAACAAACAAATAAAATGTATTGTGTCTGTATGCAACTAAAATAAAATAAAACATATAGAGAGAGTTGACATGAGTGGGGTGAGTAGGTGCCTGTGCAGAACTTTTGCTAGAGGATCCTTAATTTAGCCTTGGATAAAGATGCTGGCCCCAGTTAGCTTATTTGCTGTGAAACCTTCCTCACCTATGGAGTCTCTACTTCTGTTTCCTCATAGTGCATGCAGCCAGGGTAGTTGATTATAAGGAAGAAATGACACTGTGTGCATCTAATGCAGGTCCAGGCTCAGGCTGACCATCAGTGAATGTTACCGGTTGTTATCTTTCCCCTAGCCAAGGATATCTTGCATTGTTTAGCCTCCAAAGGAATTGAAGCAAATATGGATGGTGTCTTCTCTTATCCCAGCAAATGGCTACAGTGGCCACTCCAATCAATACAGATCGCTGCCTGGTCAATTCAAGTATTCTGTACCTGATAGACAGACTGTAGGGACCATAACACACTGATGCAGAGGTTTTCCTGAGCCTGCAGCAGGGTGGGTTTTCCCTGCTGTCTCCTCATTGGACCCAGGATGTTTATTTTTCAATGCAGAACACATGCAAATTGACAATAGGTGCATGCTTTAAAGTGTAATCAGGAGGGCTGGGGCTGTGGTTCAGCGGTAGCGTGCTTGCCTGGCATGTGGGAGGGACTGGGTTACATTTTCAGCAGCACACATAAAAAAATAAAAGTTTATCAACACCTAAAAAAATATTTAAAAGAATGTAACCAAGAAGAACGAACTTGTGTACAAGCATTAATTTGCCTTGGATCATTGTCAGGATTTCCAGGGTTTGAAATATGTATTTGTTAGGTGCTTCCTCTTTCTGAGAAGGTGCTCCTGTCATCTACATGAGAGGCCCTCGTGCCTCTCCTTCCCACTTTCACATGAACTGAATAAGAATAAATTTGTAATAATGTCTGCCTTGCAATTTCCCTTCTATTTGGGGTGACTTGAAGGGCATCAGGATTTAGCTTTTGCTCCCTGGCATCTTTCAAACTCAACTGAGTGATGAGTGTCAGATGTTTCTAACACTAGATGAATCCTTTGAATGAGTCCAAGGGATGCTAGACACTGCTGGGTCTCGTCTCTACCATCTCCACAAAGCTCCAGAGCACCACTTCCCTGGCTTTGGCTTGAAAATTAATTAAATATTGCTCAGAGCAACCTATCTATGGCTTAAACATGAAAACCTCCTGTTGGTGCCTAACTTTCTGGTGTGAAATATCATTTTGTCCTACCTAGATTATAAGGGCTATGATAATGGATTATATCTTAATTTTTTTAATCCGACACAGGTTTCTAATTATAGTTTTTGAACGGTTACAACCATGGTTGTGTGCACATATGTGTACTCAGCAAATAGTGGTTGGATCTTGATTAAATGGTGACTTTGAAGAAACGAGACTTTTCCTACCTGAAACATACCAGCCTCACTAAAGTGCCCCCTGCACTCCTCACCCTGTCACCACATCTCCTCACTCCCACGTTACTTCCTTAAGTGTATCCATCGAAAGAGCAATTTAGTAATGAGAACCTAACAGACTATACCATCAGAGGCTTTGAAAATGGTTTATTAAGCCTTTAAAGAAAGAAGGATCATTGTTTTTTTTTTAAGTCAGTGAGAAGGAGATGGGCCCAGAAGCAATATGTCAAGGGCTCATCCTGAGCAAGGGCAGTGTGTCAGTATGTGCCTTCTCTTGTCTGGTATGAGGGACTTGAACAAGGTAACTAGATACCACTACTAGATGAAATCAGTGAGTTGAAGAGATACCTGCACCCCCATGTTTATCACAGCACTATAACCAAAATGCAGGATCCACCTAAGTGTCCATCAGTGGATGAATGGATAAAGAAAATGTGACACACACACACACACACACACTACTCAGCCATGAAAAAGAAGAAACCCTGTCATTTTTAGTGACATGTATAAGCCTAGAAGATAATGTTAAGTGAAAAAAGCCAAGTATAGAAAGACAGATACCATGATCTCACTCATATATAGAATCTAATAATGTCAATCTCATAAAAGAAGAAAACAGAATGCTGGGTAGCAGAGACTGGGGAAGTTATGGGATGGGAGATGGGGAAGAGCTTGAACACTGAGTATAAAGTTACAGATAGTAGGAATAAATTCCAGTGCTCTGTTGTATAGTAGGGTGACTATAGTTAATGATAATGTGTGTTCCAAATAACCAGAAGAAAGGATTTCGAATGTTTCCATCATAGTAACATGGTAAATGTTAGAGGTATGCTGATTACTCATTGATTATAAATTGTGTCATTTTTTGAAACATTACACTATTCCCCATAAATATGAACAATTGTTGTGGCAATAAGCAATATACTTTTAAAAAGGAAAGTAACTTCACCAAGATAATGTAGCTTCTAAACATTGAGAATTCATAAACTTCTTGCACATATATTGTCTCACTTGTTTCTTTCAGTAAACGTAGGAAGTAGGAATTTGTAATTTTTATCATTGAAATAACAGCTAAAATGATGTGCCTAAGGTCCCTGAGCCTAGCAGGGCAGGGCTGTGACTGGCACACAGATTCACAACTCCAAGACTGCAATTTTTCCACATTCACATCCTGAACAATAATTCTATGAGGAGTTACGGCTTAGCTGGGGCTCTATCCTACTGTCTACTGGTAAGCAGAAATAGGTACCGTATCTATGGCTTAAACATGAAAACCATAAACAAACATGTGTTTAACTGGGGCCATCTGCCTGTATAAGGTTATGCATATTAGATGTCAATTTATTTCCTAATTTTGAACAGAAATTTTTAAAAAAACTTTAGTCTTGTGTCCAGATGCTTGGGTTCAGGCTGGGAGAGGGATGTGGAGAATGGTTGATGCAAGAAGAGGACTTAGATGAGCAAGGGGTCTCTGTGTCCCTGATTATGCTACAGAATTTAGGTTCTTCCATATGAGTGGGAGTGTGCCATGTCAATTTCAAAACCGTCTCTCTGGGTGGGTGGAACAGAAAAGAAATACAATGGAAACAGGGATGGAGAGTCGAGGAAAGAAGAAGGAAATGCGAAAGTGAAATCTCTTTGCATACTTAAGTGTCCCTCTGAGTAATGAATAGTCTCATCAGCAGGGTAGACCTTGAGAGGTAACATCTGGAGACTTGTCAGTGGCAGGATAAGGTTGTGGTCAAGAGCTCAGACTCAGAAGCCAGACCACGTCAAACCCTCCTAACTGAGGAACATGGATACCTTGCTCAGTCCCTCCATGCTTGATTTGTAAAAGGAAGTGGTAATAGGACCCACCCACAAGCCTTGCCCTGTGAATTAGCGGAGTTAGTGTGTGTGCACCTAGATGGGTGCCCGACACCGAGGGACCAACATTGCTCCCCGGGATCTCGCGTTCCAGGATGGTTGTCAAGAAGATCCCGAGACCAGTGTGGCATCCGAGCTTCATCACACTCATCTCCAGTACTTTTTTGATTTCAGTGTTTTCTGAATCCCCAATTCACCTAAATGCCAAACTGTTTCAACTAAACCAGATCCTCCTGTGGGTTTCTCTGTTGACGCATGCATCCCCCGCAGTCAGAGCGTCTCTTTCATTTCTTCTTAGATTAGTCATGTTTACCAACAGCTCTGAAAACGCATTCAGGCTTTCAGAAAGAAAAAGACAATAGCTATAACAAGGTATTAGAGGTTGTATAAACTTGTCTAACTTGGAGTTAATGTGCAAAATGTGGAGGAGAAAATAACAAGGGGAAATTTGGAAAATTGGGCGATGATGTTTAACCAAAATGACACGTGCAGGTCTGAATGTAAATGCACAACTGCGTGGCTGTCGTGCCGGCTGCCTGCCGTCCTGAGGTTGATCACATCATAATGCAGTGATGAGGTATTTCTTTGCTTTTTTTAGTTTTTCCACTTGCAGATGCCAACAACGATTATTTGTAATTTCAGAAATAAAGATGCTCAAAAGCAACATCTGTGGTTCCATATTTTAGTGTGGGCTTCAAAATGCATGTCTTCTTCCTATTTGTAACCAGGGAATATTTGCAGTCAAACATAATTCCTGCATACTTGATTTAGCTCTGGGCCAGATTGACTAAAAGGTTTTTAAAATGGTGCCCATGCTTTCCGTATCTACACGACGTGGATTCTCGACCTTTTAATCCCCATTTTCTTTAATACAAATAAAAGAGAGTTTATCAGTTGATTCAGATGAGTGCGAGTGTGCCATGTAAATTCCAAGGAATTATGCACTAAATTACAGGACCCATTTGGGGGCTTAAATATTATTCTCCACTACACAAAACTGGCATGGATTTTATTTTAACTGAAATGGCGCACAGTGGCAGGCAATTATTTTTGTTATTGTATTTTCTCTCCTGGCCTCCAGAACCTAAGGACGATGGAAGGGGATGTTCATTTATAATTTGACCTCCTGAATTGTTCTCGAAATGCAATTTAATCCTCATATCAAGCAAAGTCTAATGCTGTATTTGCCAGTAAAATAGTCATTTGCATTTTTTATTGACAATACAAATTGTGTTTAATCAGGCAGTCGGCGTGTTAGCATTTCCAAATGATTGAAGACCCATTTTTGTTCAAACTACATCCCATTTCGGGTCACATGTATTTTGTTCATTATAATTATCAGGACCTGTGAAGTTGCTTTTAAACATTGTCCTTATTTTCTTTTTAAATTGTGTAGTTCCCGCATAGCCAGATTCACTTGTCTCCAGAAGAAATCCAGGAAGGGTTTGAATCCTTAAGTTTACACATTTTGCACATTTCCGGTTAGAGAAATAGTTAGACCATGTTTCCACTAACATATCCAATGACTTTTGGGGGACTGTGGTGGCATGAACATAGTTCAGGACCACAAATCAAAAAGGTGACAGGGATGATTATCAGTCCCAGAAAGAAATGGATATTTTTCCAGTTTCTAAAGCATTTTATTTCTCCGAGTTTTAGTTTGCTTATTTAAACAACAACAGCAACAACAGAAAACCCCAACAACAATATCCTTTGAGTTTCTCCAGGATTTCAGGAGGTTTTATCCCTTGAGAGGTACCGTGGAAGCCTGGCTCTTCTGTTACTAGCCAGCGGGGGCCTCAGGCAGACTCAGCCACCCAGCTTCGGTTTCCTCACCTGTGTGGTGGGGACCTGGAGAGTACTTCCTTCACTTGGTGGTTGTGAATAGCGTTACTATGCAGAAGCCTGAAAACTTACACCTGCCATGTGGGAAGGGCTGTTCCTGTTGGCAATGATGCTGTCATCGTTATTCTTACTAAATCAATTCATATTTGAACAGTACTCACCACAAACCCTAGCATGGAGTGCGTTCTGCAAGAGTTGACTACTGCGATTATCCCTACCAGTCTGCCTTGCGTGAAGTGCTCCTGGTGGTGTATAAGTGATTGTGCCGGGCATCTGCACAGTGACGTGGGAGAGAAGAGGGACCAGCTTCACTTGCCCAGGAGAGAAGAGGCTGAGTGGTCAAGCTGCTTCCCCGGGGGACATGCCATGTGGGTGGAGCGCCAGGGCTGGACTCCCGAGTGGACCCCTTTTTCACCTGTGCCTCCTTAGTCCTGAGCCTCAGAGTCCTGAGCTGGAGTTGTTTTAGATGACAGCGATGTCAGCCTTTTCTCTCATCCCAGGGCTGTGC
Organism: Urocitellus parryii; assembly: GCF_045843805.1. Lineage (NCBI taxonomy): Eukaryota > Metazoa > Chordata > Mammalia > Rodentia > Sciuridae > Urocitellus > Urocitellus parryii. The sequence continues at coordinate 40,005,815 of NC_135541.1, read as the reverse complement.
CACCTTGGAGAAACCATACCTCCCAGGCACCTGCTGAGACGCTTCCCTGAGCCTGGTTTCCATCCTGCCAGGGAATGGGAGGCCAAGGTCTGGGTCCTCTTTCTTCTGTCTGTCTGCCCCCATGCCCTCTCTCACCTTGTTCACCGTGACCTGCCACCCCTGACTCCTGCCAGGTCAGCGAAGGTGTCAGGACAAGCAGGATGGCAGAAATGGATTCGAGCTTGTTTTGGAGGAGACATTCACTGATAACAGGAAGTATATGAAAGTGTTTGGATTGATCCGCATAGATGCAGATTATAATAATAAACATTTACTGAGAGTTTCCTATGTGCCAGAAACTGTTCTAAGCGGTTAATACATATTAATTTATTTAATCCGGGCAGCAACACTGGGTAGTAGGTGCTAATGCTGCCTGCAATCTCCAGATAAATCAACGCACCACTGCCCATCGGGAGCTGGGGTGGCTTTGTGAGGGGGCAGAACTGGCTGATCCCTGAGAGTTTAATTCCACTCTTCTCTTCTTATCGGTGTTAATTGGTTGGTTGCACACAGTCTGTCAAAGCTCTGTGCTACTGCAGGCAATCCCAGCAAGAGGAGGAATGAGAAGGGGAAGGAACAAGCATTGATCGGGCACCCACGCCCCAGGCATGGACTAGCCCCTTCTCATGTTATCACATGCTGTGTTGACAGCCCTGGGTGAGTGTGACCATTCTCCTGTCAGAGGCCCAGAGCCTGAGCCAGGAAGTGAGTTGCATTACTTGATGTTGTTAACAGGGCAAAGCTGGGTTTGAACCCAGGTCTGTTTAAATATGAAGGTTAGATTTTCCTTGGGTTTCAGTTCCTTCTCCTTTCCTCGAATCTAGCCTTAGGATGATGGTGCTAAGCAGAACAGAAAGCCCTGCCCCTGTGGAGGCTTTAATGAGCCAGACTCAGCCAGTGAACAAAGAAACAGATGAGCAAGTGAGCAGATCATTACAGATGCGAGGAGAAGAGTTGGGGAGGTGACATACATAGAGCCCCTGATCCAGCAAGCGGATCCTTTACCAGCAAGCAGGTACTCAAGAGGCTGGGGATGGGGTGGGAGAATGGTCCTGAAAGGGACAAGGTGACAGAATCCCAGGCAGTCAAAACAGTGACTGTTGCAAAGGCTTGAAGCAGAAGAGGATATGAAATGCTTTGGGAACAGAAGGGAGGCAGAGAGGCTTGCTGAGAAGCAGGTGGAGGCTGATCAAGCAGGGCAGTGAAGAACAAGGTAGAAAGACTGGAGTGTATTCCAACTTCCATAAAACTTGGAATAATATGAGCTGAGTGACCTTGAGCAATCCCTTTATAGCTCTGGGTCTCCAGTTTCATAGTTAGATGTGGTAATATTTCCTGCCCTCGGCACAACTCAGAGATTGCTCAAACATCAAATGACTTAAGGAAATTTAGAGGCTTTCTTCAAAAGCCACAGGGAATGATGGCTAATTTACCCAAGTAAAAGACAGAGAAGAGTCTTTGAAAGACTGATTGTGGAGAAAAGCAAGCTGGGCATTGGAGTTCCTGAGTTTTAAGTCTCTCATTGACTTATAAGAATAAATGATAATAAATATTCAGTGAGCTCTTACTGGGCCAGAAACTGAGCTAAGAGCTTTAAACGCATAATCCTCAGAACACAACAAGAGGACATGGATACCATTGTTACCTCCATTTGGCATCTGAGGGACTGAGGCACAGTGATGTTAAGTCTCTGTATCCATGTGCTTGGTTGCGAATGACATAACTGTACAAGTGACTTCAACAGGATGTTTATTTTTATTATATAACAAGAAGCCCAAAGTGAGAATGGGCTAATGCTGGTAAAGCTGCTCAGGAGAGTCATCAAGAATCCAAGATTCCTCTGCCATTCTGCTACAGCATCCTTAATGGTTAGTTTTTGTTCTTCATGAATTCAATATAGCTGCTGTAGCTCCAGTTTTCTCATCTCATTGCCAAATCAGAAGGAAGAGGGGACAGCCAAAAGGAGAAGAGCAATGGTTAGAAGGATAAAGGGCTTCAACTTGTGAGACTTTGTCTTTCGAGGAAGACAACTTTTTTTCTGTAAAATGTTTACCTGAATCTCCTTTGCCTCCAGCCAGGACATGACCAACCCTCGCTGAAAGGGAAACAGGATGGCAGTATTTCACTTTTGTCTCCCTAACAGGCAAAGGTTAGAGAGAAGGATGTTGGAAGGAGCTGGGTGAGCTAGCCCACGTTTGCCCTAGTCACACAGCTTTTAAGTGCTGAAATGGTCCTTTTGACTTCAGAGGTCATACCCTTAGCCACAGTGCTCCAGTGCCTCCCTACTGGAGAGAGAAACTCAGGACTCTTGGGCAAGCTCTTAGCCTCTCTGTGTTAATACTTGGCATCTGTGAAACAGAGATAATAAGAGTATCTAAGCAATGGGGTTATTGGGAGGATAAAACAAATATTCCTCGTCACCAGTGTCTGGGGCCCCTGGCAAGTGCCACCAAGCGCCTGTTAGCCATTCTCCTTGGCGCATTGTTATTGCTCTGACTTTTCCTTTGCCAGACTTTAGGGATACACAGACTCAAACAAAATAAGGCACAGCCTTTGCTTTCTAGAAGCTCACCTGTGCAGGCCAGCTCATAAATAATAATTAGGATGCTTCAAGGAGGAGCAAGAGGCAGCCTTAACCTGGAGCAGGGAGTGACCCCCTGGGAACCTTCTGTGGATCCGCAAGATGGGCAAGGGGGTGGGGTCAAGGACTGAAAGGCAGTGTTGACCGAGAGGTGTGCTCTGTAGATGTCACTACGGAGATGGTACCAGGCTCACTAGGAAGAGGAGAGCATTCTTGATAGGGGACATGAATGCTGAGCAGGGGATAAGCCACAGCAGGGGTATAACGCTGGCCTCTTGGGGAACTGTATTAATGCATGTTGGGCAGGGTGGGGTGGAGACTGGCCAGGTGGGTACAGCAAGGCTCCTGAGTGCCTCCTCTGTGTCAGGCACAGCCCCAGGTGCTCAGGATGCAAGGAGAGAGGTGCCGCCTCCGCCCCCAAGAATCGCTTTCCACTGTTTTGTTTTGTTTGTTTTTTTTTTTAATTTGCCAGATACAATAAATGAAAGAACCCTAAATTGGGTCAACTGTTTCCAGATTTGGGGTGAGATAGATGCTCTGTGGCTCTCATCTCATGGATTGTGGAAGTGATTATCCTGCCTCCCTTTCACAGATGAGGAAGGTGAGATTGGTTAGGTTCACCGTGATGCTCAGGGATACCCATCTGGCAAGGGGTGCCACAGAGATGCAGAGGAGGGGCTGTGACCCCATAGCCTGTGGGTTCTGCCCACTGCACTGATCCCAGAAGCTGGGTAGGACACACACATGCACCACCCCTGAGACCAGACAAAACAGCATCTGAGAGTGGTATAGAGCCCCACGTAACGCAGACACCGAGTTCTGGCAGAGACCTGTTCAGGTTTTTACTTATTTATGACAAACAGGGAAAGCCCTCCCTTACTACCCCAGGGAGTCGCCCCTCTCGCCGGCTCCTGCCCAGCCAGGCTGATGGGCTGGAGTGGTGCTCTCCAGGTTGCTTCAGCGAAGCAGACGACTTGATGGTGGTTCACTGTCTCAGCTGTCAGGGAGCTTCCTTCCTAAATATGATTCTTATTGCCCTGCTAACCCTTCGATAAACACCAGCACCACAGCAAAAGCATAAAACATTAAAGTCATCCCCTGGGTGACCGCTATTGCCTTTTGAATTAACACTAGAAGTGCTCATTTGAGAGATGCGGTTTAACACAAGCGCTATGGCTTGATGGGCTAATGAATATCATATGTTATCCTTTAACCTAATATAACACCATCCATTATTTAGTTATTTTTATTGATTGACCCCTTCCGGATTATTTAGTGGTAAATTTTTCACTATTCATCAGATATAATGCTGAGCGTGGAGGTACCTTCTTGTGTCTCCCGAGCTGGGCCCCACTCCTCTGAGTTCGGCGTGTGTGTGTGTGTGTGTGTGTGTGTGTGTGTGTCTATGGGTATGTATTTTTTTTTTTGAAAGAAACAAATTGAGAACCGTTTTGGAATTAATGAACGCGATGCATAAATAGCCTCGCTAAATCGAAGCATAACAAAAAAAAAAATCAAAGTGCCAGTGACACTGAAGAAAGGTTTCAAAGACGCAGATTATCAAGCCCGTGCAATTAGAAAAACTGTCTCCCCATATGCAAAGAGGCGAAAGGCAGCCCTGGGAAGGGAGAGCGGGTTGCAAACAGGGTGACAACATAAAAGATGAGTAATGACCCGTGAATGCATATCCATCACTGACTTTGTAACCAAGAATTAGAATGCCATGCGGAATTGTGCCCGTCTAGCTGGCGGTACGGGACACAATGTGGGCATTCTTAGGGGCTTCTTCAGACTGTGCAGTAAGGCAGGAAGCCCAGGCCAAAGGCAGGCTGCTTGGGATCCACTTCTCTGGTGACCCAAATTAGTTTTGTGACCTCGGGATTAATTGACCTGCTTAGCCAAATCTCTTAACCAGGATTTTAGCACTCCTTGTGCCGGACTCTAGCTGTGTTGTGGGGGTCATTGTTCTAGGATGTGTGAGGATTGGGGAATGAAGAATCATAGACAAATCCCCAGCACCACAAAAAAAAAAAAAAATCATAGACAGGCAAGAGAGATGAGGAGGACATGATTTCTCAGTGCAGGACCATGGTGGGGGGGTGGGGAATTTGTTTCTTGAACACTAATGATTTTCTGTAGGCTGCATTTCTGTCAGCCTGTTAGCACCCTCCTTCTATTGATGCTATGGATAGTTTTTATGAACAATAGCTGGAATTTATCTAGTGATGTATGATTTTCAAAGTCACGTTTAGATGTCTTATTTCACCTCTCACATCCTACACAGGTAGATGTTATTTAGGGCTATCCTTGAAGTTTTTCCACCAGTAATTTTCAGCCAGTGAGGGAAAGAAGAATCCTATCTTGTTTTAGGAGTGGAACCTGGTGGTATGGAGAGGGGACAACTGTCCCTGGGTATCTCTAGGGGATTAGTTGTAGGTCCTCCATGGATACCAAACTCCATGAATGCTCACCTATTGTATAAACGGCATGGTATTTGCCTATAGCGGTTCACATCTTGCTGTTTAGATGACATCATCTCTCGAACTCTTAGAACAGCGACAACAATGTAAATGCTGTATAAACAGTTGTTATGCAGTGGAAAACAAAAATGAGTCTGTACATGTTCAGTACAGATACATTTTTTTTCCTAAATATTTTCAGTCCTCGGCTGGTTGAATGCACAGATGTGGAACTCCTGATCTATAGGCAGCTGACCGCACTGCTAGTCAGGAGCCCCACCATTGACTCGTGTCACTTCCAATTACTTGTTTTATTAACTTTTTCAAATCCTCTAAACTTCTTGAAAGTCTGACTGCTAGTATCTTTGAAGCATGTGAAATCAACTTGACCAAGGATACGATGTGGGTATAAGCTTAATAAGGTATATGGATAAGGTACTTCACTACTGCAAACCATGGTGCAAATGTGTGATTCTCTTAGCCCAGGGATGTCAAGCACCTGCCCTCTACACCACAGTCCCCTCCAAGTAGACGTTTCTGATCCACCGTGGCCTTCTTTGCACGAGCTTAAGTGTACTCTCAGAAATTCTTTTCAGCACAGCACTCCAGGCTGCCACTTACCAGTTGATCAAATCTGGCGAGTAAGATGAGAACCTGTGTACCACCCCGCCCCTCACCTAGTCATTAGACCCACAATCTGCCCCTAGCCGTTCTCCTCCCCAGAGGTAGACTTTTCTCTTTGCCCCTAATTCCCGTGACTTGACCCAGAAAACTTGCAAACCCACCCACCTCTCAGAAGCGAGGTGGATGTGCTCTGTGCTACCAGTGAGATGGCAGCTGTGAGAAATGTCACCCTGCAGGATGCAGCAGCCATCACAAATAGCAAACAACCCAGCCAGGCTAAGAGATGTGTGTTTAGATCCTGTAGACTCAATAGCGAGGGCTCTGTAGTGGTTAGATTGGTCCCCCAAAGCATGTTCCTGCAAGTTGTTTTTAAACATCATAAACACACGTGAAACCTGAATTTCAGATCAATCACAGTCATGTATTCATATTTTTCCCCCCAATTCTTTAAATCTCTCCAGCTTTGATGAAAAAAAAAAAAAAAAGACTTTGTCATAGTAAATGATTTGCCCATTCCTGTCTCAAAGGCCCGCAGTGGAGTTACTGGGCCCTCAAGAAGGGAATCCTTTCCTTCTCTTGCTGGTGAGTTCCCTGGCAAGCTTCACATACGGAGTTTGTCAAACCTGCCCCTCTGCTGGCACAGCTCAGAAGTGTCTTGACACCTGTCGCCAGTTTCTTAACTTTCGTTTGGACAGCACCTTCCATGACAGGGGATGCCTGATCAAAGAGGCCCCGTCTGCAGCCCATTGTTTTCTTTGCAGGTCACAGAGAGATGAATTCACACAATCCGGAAAATTATTGATAAGCTCCTCTGTGAAAGGCACCTAGTGCCACAGAAGGTAGGGTATGGGGAGCATCTGGTGGAGATGTCTTCTGGTGGAGACTGATGTGCCTCTCCCTCACAGTGTGCCCTCTAGGCCATCTTAGCCAAGCCAGAGTAGGCTCTGGGCCCTGCATGGTGGTTGTTAGAATGAGGGAGGTTCTGTGTGGGAAAAGACAGGGCAGCTTGTGTGTGTGCCCCTGCATCCTGTGTTGCAGCCCTTATGCCACCAAGCTGGTGTTCACTGAGTAGGGTTGCATCTGGTCTTGAGGGTGAAACCTCAAGATGGATTTGTGTCCTTATGTCAAAAAGAAGAGAGACCAGCGCCCTCTCTCTCTCCATCATGTGAGGCTATGGGGAGCAGGCGGTATCTGCACCCACAAAGAAGATCCTTACCAGGAGCCAAAGCTGCTGGCACCTTGATGGTAGACTTCCGGCCTCCAGAACCACGAGAAGTATAGCCACACGTCGCTTAATGACGGGAGGGAGCAGGCCCTGCAAAGTGCACATAGGTGATTGTGCCATTGTGGGAACAGTGTGGATGTTGATACAAACCAACACAACTGTGATGACGTGAGCCAGCTGATCCCACTAGCCATGTGATCTCATGGGATCACCATTGTGTATCAGTCTGTCGTCGACACAAATGTCAGTATGTGGCCCATGTCTGTGAATTTCTGTTGCTGAAGCCATCCAGTCAATGGTATTTTTATTGGCAGCTCTAATAAAGCCAGTTAGGACACTACCTACTCTGTCTTCCTCATGGAGGGTCACAGTGTGTGGGGGCCCATCCAAGGTTCTGAGAAGTCCTGCAGGGGGGGAGGGTGTTTTTTATACTCACTGTCCACAGAGCCCATTTTCAAAGTGTTGGTGGATGAGTTTTTGTAACAGTCACACTGGAGAAAGCTGGGTTAGGCCATAATTTGTTTTTTCTTGCCATCTTTAGGATTCATGTCTGGGTCAGGCAAAACCAGAAATTTTCCTTTTTGTTTGATCTTGTGCCCAAATACCTCACGCCCAGCATGAAATAAGGGCTGAGAAGAACAAGGTAGACTGGGAATGGCCTGACTTTTTTTTTGAATGTAAAGGAACTGAGGAAGGACATGAGTGGCCAGATGACAGTGTCATGTTATAATTATCTGCAGACATTTCACGCGGGCTCCCTGAGGGTAGGGGCATGTCCTCTTCATCCTGTGCATGCTGGAAAATGTGCAGAACCCAGGAGCATCCCCAGGAAATGCTTGTAGCATTAACAAAATCATTTGTGTGTGATAGCTTCATAAACCTGTGATGCTTGGAAGAAACCAAGCGTTCACTTAAATTCTGTTTGAAACAAGAACGCAGATTCAGAGAGAAGGAGGGTCTGTTGGAGATCCGTAGTCGGCGCTCCTTGTCATGAGAGTTCCAGGGAGGGAGTGCGTTCCCTGTGGGGTGGGAAGGGGAGGGAAGCCAGAGCCATTTGAAAGTTCACAGAGTTTGTCCTTTTGCCTTGGAGTTGGCCCATCTCACCTTTAGTAATTCACTTCAACAACTGTGCTTACCTGCTTACAGGGATGCTTAGCTTCCTCCAGAGCTGCAGGGGGAGAATTGTTACGTCAAGACCTGGTCTTTAAGAGCTCTCAGTCCTGTGGATAGGAAACTATGCAAACATTGGTTACAATATGTAAACAACCAGATCTTGAACATTCACTGCACCTACTTCCTGCTACTGACATACCAGACCTGTAGGCAGGGGACATTTAGGGTCTTTTAAGCCAAAGTTCAGAAAAGTCAAGTGATTGGCTCAGAGAATCGGCTGGGCTTTGGCCACCCTTCCTGGCTTCCCCTCTGCTCCATTGGGGAGTACCTGCTAAGCAAACCACACTGACCCTTAGGTGGCAGCATCCCCATGGGTCTAAGGGCCCAGAAAAGGGGCAGGTGATTTGTTTGGAGGATTCAGAAAGGTGTGCAGGGCTACACTAAAGGAAGGCGAACTGCTCTCTCCTCTCTTCTTGTCTGTCTGCCTCTGCCCCAGGCTGGCTGGAAAGGGACTTGGGAGTGAAGCACAGGAAAGTCAGAGTCATGTCCCAGGGACCTCTTTGGAAGGAAAAAGTGAAGTCAGGAGGCCAAAATGGGCAGGCTCCAGGATGTAGAGGGTTCATGTGGCTCGTTTGGGGCAGACGGTCCATGAGCATCTACTCTGCCCAGGGTGTCAAAAACAGGAAAAGGAAACAGCTTCCTTCCCAGCTCTTGAGCAGTTCTCAAGGAAACAGTGGAAACCCAGCTGCACAGGGAGCCGGCTCCTGGAGGTTTGCAGGTGCTAAGGGCTGTGGGTGAGGAGAGGGGTGTGATGTGGAGGGTGGAGCAGAGTCTTTAAGAATAAATGAGGGTTTGCTGGGCAGCAGGGAGGAGAGAAGGGCTGACCTGGGACCCTTTGGTTGAGCAGAGGCTGAGAGGTGGGCAGAAAGCAGGTGAGTGTTGGGGTAGAGCGGCCAGTGATGGGGAGGGAGGAAAGCTGGGGAGGCCACCTCTGAAGGACCCTCAAGGCCACCACCCTGAGGCTTAGAACTGTTCACTCTCCCCATTTCTTTGCATCCTAATACTGCTAATTGAATGTTCTTTAATAGATTCCAAGACTCACGTTAGCACTGTCTACTTTTTATTCCATACAATGGGGGAGAGGGGATCTCTTGGTTTTATTGACTGCTTCTTGATCTGACTCCAAGTAATGAGAAAATGAACAGATAAAATGATACCTTTTGCCGCTAAAGAATAATCCCTATCTTCTCTGTTGTTTCTCATAGGAGAAAGCCTAGCAGGTCTATCTTAAGTTGCGGTATCTGGTACATGAGAGAAAAATGTGAGTGATTAACTCCAATTTGAGTTTGGTGTGAATTCCCGAAGATCGGAGTCCTCCTCTGTGATAAAGTTTAGACGGTTCACTTAACGATTCACTGGACCCCGGTGCAGTCCAAACTCAGAACACACGAGTATTATTGACCTGCTAATTTGAAATGTTTTAATCTGCATAAAAAATGGATTGTATTAATTGTTTCATAGGACTGCAGTGTCTGATTGAATTAGGCTGAGTTTTCCCTCTCTCGGCCCTTTGTGATTTCATTTGCCCTGAACATGTGTAGCTTTTTTCTCTTCCTTGCCAATCATCTGAACAGGCCTGGCTGTGTTGCTCTCAGATTAGAGAGAAACCCACCAGCCTCCTGCAGATATGAACGCCGTCATCCTCACACTGTCTACACTGCTTGACACCTCTCTCGAAAATGTTCCCCTTTTCTAATTACCCTCGGTAACATTTCTCCACCCCAATCTCAATGGTTTACATCTTTTGTAAAAATCTTGGTAAATATCTTTAACTCCTTATACCAATCTGTGATTTTATATATATATATATAAGTGGAGCAATATTTTTTAATGCAATTCTTAATTATTCTATAAGCATGCACTGAGATCTATAGGGGTTGGACCCTGCTAGGTACTAAGGGTACACAGTGTGGTGATCTGGTTCTGCTTTTGAGAAGGTCTCAGTCTGGTTGTGGTGATGTGACTTTAGAGTATGAACAGTTAAATAATGGAGCAAATCAGCACTTAAAGGAAAAATTCTAGGTCAAATGTGATTAATGCATAAATGAGTGATGAAATCTGTAGAAAATAAGAAATATTTAGCTTTCTGAATGGGTCCCATGTTTTCATGTTTCCCCCCCCTCCCCCACACCTTCTGGATTCTGAGGCTGTTCCCAGTTCTTTCCTGAGTCTGGAGCATCCTTGTCTCTCTGTAACTCATGGCCTGCCTGGGAAGGCTTCCTTGGCCTCCATCTCTCTGTTTGATGAGGTGCTTCTCCTGGACTCTCATGATCCATCCTTGTATTTATATATCCAATTTCTTGTTTCTTTCCATCAGCTGGAGAGAAGGATTCAACCAGCAACATATAGAGAAGCAAGACTACAGAGAGAATTTAGGGGAGAATTAGACAGTATAACCCAGACTCTGGCTAGTCAACCTGGGATCCGTGGACCAGCAGCAATAGCATCTCTGACAGTGAGTTAGAAATACAGAATCTCCCACCCACCTCAGACCTGTGGAGTAAGAATCTGAATTTTAACCGAGCGCTGGTGATTTATGTGCATGTTGAAGTTTGAGAAGCACTGGGCTAGTTTGACATCAGAATCACCTGATGATCTTTATAAAGTACCAATTGCTTAGGTCCTACCCATAGATGTTCTGGTTGGATCAGTTGTGGGTGGCTACTTAAAAGCTGTCCAGGTAACTGGTACAGCCACAGTGGTGTAGAACTGTAGCTAAACCAGTGTTTTCTAGGGCTGTCCCCTGCCATTATACTTATTCTGTATGCCTATTTCCCCTAAATGGTCTCTCTTAAATATTTTATTTCTTCTTTTTTAAATATCCTGCAACTTTAATATAGTATCTTTCACTGCATAATTGTTTGTTTAAAGTGAATGAAATGTCTGTGTGCAGGCCTTTAATATTGATTTTTGGTAAAGAAATTTGAGTACACTTATTAAAACAATACTATCAAGAGTTTGAGAAATTGAGTCATATAAATGGCAGGAAAATTCAGAAGGTCCTCAAGGATTAGTCAGGTAGTTGGTGCCCAGATTTCATAGGATTGGGATGGTTGGGATGAGGAGCATTTGGCTTGGTCTCTTTGAATAGGAGGGGAGACTTACAGGTTTAGTAACCTTTGAGCTGTGGCTGAGAGAGCTGTGATATATATCTGGCTGCGAAGAAAGTCACAATATAACCATCAAATACAATAATGAAAATGTAGCGTTCCTTCACACTAGATACTGGACTGTCGTAGTGCCTTTGGGTACCACATTCTGAGGATGTAGTAAGCATCATGGATAATGGAGAAATCATGCCATGGGAGGAGGTGTGTGTGTGTGTGTGTGTGTGTGTGTGTGTGTGTGTGTGTGTGAATGTGAACAAATGCCTGGGGAAGAGAGGATGTGGCAAGGACACAATTGCTTTTTTCAGAAGGGATGACCGTTGTGTGGGAGGAGAGAAGAACTGTGCTGTGCTACTCTACGGGACAGAGCCAGGGCCAATGGGATTCACAGAGGAAGGTTTTGGCTCAGTGTAGGAAGGACTCTGTGCCAGTGAGAGCTGTCCAATAATAGAAGCGGCTGCCTGGGGAGATGGTGAGAGCGAGCGAGCTCTCTATCTTTGGAAATGTTCTAACAGAGACTGGATAGCCATCTGTTGTGGGTATTGTGAAAAGATTCCTGCATTCCATAGATGAGCACGATTTTGTTGATGATGATCATAGTAGTAAATGTGGCTCCTGTATGCTGAGTGCCTGACCAAGTGCCCCGTACCATGCTGGGCAAGTTAATATCCATTATCATCTTTCACCCTTTAAAACCCTACTGATAATGAGAGCTATTCCTCCTGTTGTAGAGAGGATATGGGTTTAGGGCCAAAGTTTGAATCCTTAATTTTCTGACTCAAAATGCATGATTGTACCCGTGTTGCTTATGGTCCTGTCCATCTCAAGGACCCTCTGATTGATTTCATGTGTATCTAGACACTGGCCTTGACTTATAGGCACCTTGTGTAAAAGGTCCTATAAGGAGCTGAAAGGCTTGGGTCACAAGGACAGATGGAAACGTCTGTATCCTCTGCCATGAGTGAGGGTGGATGCCGTTGAGGTTGTAAGGTTTTCAAGACAGTGACCCCAGAGGTGTGACTGTGCTGTTGGAAATTTGAAGCCAATAACTATAAGTGAGCAGTTACTTTTTTTTACTGGGTTTTTAAACTTAGTAAATTGTGAATGTACACAAATGTTTTATTCCATATTGACACAATGCAAAGTCAAGGGCTGAGATGGGAGTCAGTATGATATAGTAGCTAAAGCTAAAACCTCCACTTGTGTTGCTGTCTGAACACTTCTACTCCCTAGCTGTGAGCCCTTCTGCATATTACCTTTGTAGGCTCCGTTGTATCATCTGTGAATGGGGGTGATAGTACCACTTTCCCCACAGGCTTATCATGATGCATAGGTACAACAATTCACATAAGATACTTTATCTAGTAGTTGACACACAGAGACCCTCAGCTGGTGTTTCTATTCATGTTGGCTACTAAAGCTAAGTAAAACCAACAGTACCACAAATGGAATATTTCACTAAGATCATTTGCTTGTTGACATTATTCAGATCCAGTCACACTGTAAGAATTCAGCTTACATTTGTAAAATAAAAAAATGCACCACAGATGACCATTACACATTTTAACCCATTATATCAATTCATTTTCTTACATTTTTTTAAAAAAAAAAACTTTATTAATGTACTTCTTTACTGTACTGCATAGTATACCATACAGAATTAAAGTGGTATCAAGAAAAGTTAAAAGAAGAACTGTATGGTTGGATTGCCTGGGTTTAAATTTCACCTTCACCATTTACTAGCCCTGTGACCTGAACAGTTAGTCTGTGCAAGCCTCAGTTTGTTTTGATCAGGTGGAGATAGTAGTAATACCTCCTATTATACCTATGTCACAGAGTTTTGGAGTTGAATGAGATCACATGAATAGAGTGCCTGGGGGTCTTCAACCTGTAAGCCATTCAACAAATAATGACAGTGATTGTGTGTGTGTTATATTTTAAGATAAAGGAACTTGCAGTCCCTTGGTGTATTGTATATTGGTCTGATTATGTCATCCTATCATGTGACCATAATCTAGAGACAGGTTTCTCTATAAGCAAGAGAATCATGTGTTGTGGGGTGAACATGGGTGGGCTTGTGGGCATCTGTGATGCTTCTAAAATTGTACAAGATTTGGGGAATGCATTTTTAAAAAACATTTATTTATTTATTTTTAGTTGTAGTTGGACCCGATACCTTTATTTTATTTATTTACTTTTATGTGGTGCTGAGGATCGAACCTAGGACCTCATACGTATGAGCTGAGTACTCTACAGCTGAGCCACAACCCCAGCTCACCCCCCATCCCCCCCACTCCCCCCACCCCCGGGATGCATTTTTATCTGGAGAAGATCTATGTTTTCAAGAAGGATTAGGGTGGGTAAGAACCTTGCTGAGGAGTATGAGACTGTTAGTAAGAGAAAACCAAGAATCTGGCCAGCAGTGACTTAAGGAATAAAGTCATTTTGTTATTTGATATAACAGACAGTCCTAAGATCAGTGCAATAGTTCAAAGATGTTATCAGAAGCTCCAGTTCTTTGATTCAGCTCTGTATCACCCTTAGATTAATTGTTTCATGGTCTCAGGATAGCTGTCATAGATCTGGGTATCTTACCCTATTACAATTTCATTGAAAACAGAGATGCTAGGGTAACCAGGGTGGTAAGATGGAGCTTTCCTTATTTGTCTCCTTTGTTTTAATCAGAGGGGAAAAATTCTTTTCCAGAAGGAACTCCCACAAAGCAAGACACCCACCCATCCCCTGCTTATTCTTCATTTGCCAAAACTGGATTCTATTGCCACTTCCAGCCAAAAAGGAGGCCAAGAAAGCAAGTATCTGGCTTTTTTTAAGCATCTCGAGAGGAGGTAGGCAAGGAGAAGAGGCAGCATTAGTGAAAAAGCTTCCTTTACATCAGTGCATTAATGATAAAGGGAGGGCTATGGGCTGTAAGAGAGGGAGGTCACACAGAGTACCTGAATCAGGGGGTGGTGAGAGGCTACGTTTTGGTAAGAAAGAGACATCCAGGGAAAGGAGCAGGAGAGTTAAGAAGGGCATCAAGGGTTTTCAAGATGCCTTACCCTAATCAGCGTCATCCATCAGTGACTAATGCAGAGGAAGTGCCTGGATTCCAAATATGTGAAGAGAAAAAATGGTCACGGAAGAGACAGCCAATTGCTCTTGTTTGCAGCTGCTGAATCTGACCCAAATCTGCCCTCCCCCATCCTCAGCTGCTGGGTACTGATGCGTCCTTCTGGGAGCAGGACCATGTGCTCTGCCAGGATGAAGATGTGCATCTTAGTAGCACCCCCCCACCTCCCCAGTCTCCAAACATACTGTTCCCTGAGAAAGGGAGCAAGACACACAGTAGTAACAGGTCTAGTAATTAGCAGCAGCCCTGGGGCCTTGCAACACTTCTAAAAAGACAAGGCGATTCAATAAGATCTGTCATGACCCCTGAGAGTTCCCAGATGGAGAGACAGGTGGGGACCTCCAGTACTAATGATATGGAGGCCTTTAGCCCAAAGTTAGCTATTAGTGGGTATGAGGTGGGAGATGTGGGACAAAAGCAAAAGAGGTGGATATGGAACTCACATGTCTATTGTTGATGGGGAGCTTATTTTTATACACTATCTTGGCAAACTAAAGAGTAGAACTGTGATGGTGTGATCATGTCAAAAGAAATGTGCACACTGGGAAAATAGAGCACCAAGCTCAAGTCTTGACCTGTCTCCTCCATCCTCAATGCAGAGGCTTGGGAATTAGATGAACATTCATTGTGTGTGTGTGTGTGTGTGTGTGTGTGTGTGTGTGTGCGCGCGCGCGCGCGCGCGCAAATTAATTGGCAAACAAAAAGTTGGAAGTTTAATAATGTATTTATTATACTGAGCCAAAGTGCCCTATAGTTATTTTCTCTAGCCAAGTATGGAATACACTATGGTTTAGATACGAGGTGTCTCCCAAGAGGTCATGTGCAAGACAATACAAGAAAGTTCAGCTGGACATGGTGGCACATGCCTGTATTCCCATCCACTCTGGAGGCTGAGGCAGGTGGATCTCGAGTTCAAACCCAGCCTCAGCAACTTAGCAAGATCCTAAGCAAAACCCTGTCTCTAAATAAAATTTTTAAAAGGGCTGGAGATGTGGCTCAGTGGTTAAGCACCCTGAGTTCAATTCCCAGTACCAAAAAAAAAAAAAGTTCAGAGCTGAAGCAATTGTGTTATGAGAGCTTTAACCTAATCAGTGCATTAATCCACTGAGATGGATTAACTGGGTGGTAACTGTAGGCAGGTGGGGAGTGGCTAGAGGAGGTGGGTCACTGAGGGGGTGCCTTTTGGGTGGCTGTCTTGTCCCTGGTAGTAGGGAGCTCTCTCTGCGTCCTGGTGGCATGTCCTGAGCTGCCTTTCTCCACCACAACTTTCAACCACGATGTTCTGCTTCTCCTTGGGCCCAGCACCATGGAGTCAGCTGGCTCTGGACTGAGATCTCAGTCTAGATGAATCAGAGTCTTCTGGAGGCTTTTTTTTTCCCCTATAGCTAGGAGAGGGATTATAGTCAGTCCCTCCCTGATGACAAAGTCAGAGTATGGTGTAAGATTTGTTGATGGCTCTGGCCTTACCTTATGAAAATACTCCTGACGGCAGGAGATATAAATGCACCTTAAACAAGTTTTAATCAAACTGGTGTTGATTGTCAAATTTTTGAAAGTGTAGTTCCTGTTTCTCATTTTTGTCCACATTCTCACAAACACAGACTATGTAATTTGCAAATGGTGGAAATCAGGACTAATAACTCTCATATCTTACTTCTACATTGGGGTTGTGGGAGGGTGACAGGGAGAAAAGACAATAAAAATTTAACAAATAAGAACATTTTAGAGAATGTTAGAATAGTGTTTCTCAAACATTGATGTACCTGCAAGTCACTTGGGGATTTCTTTTTTTTTAATTTATTCTAATTAGATATATATGACAGCAGGATGTATTTTGATTCATTGTACAAAATTGCGGCACAACTTTTCATTTCTCTGGTTGTACATGATATAGTGTCACACCATATGTGCAGTCCTACATGTACCTAGGGTAATGATGTCCAATTAATTCCACCATATTTCCTGCCCCCATGGCCCCTATTCTCTCTTCCGTTTGCCCAACCAAACTTCCTCCATTTTTTCCATGTCCTCCCCCATTATGGATCAGCATCCACTTATCAGAGAGAATACTCGGCCTTTGGTTTTTTGGGATTGGCTTACTTCCCTTAACCTGATAGTCTCCAACTTCATCCATTTACCTGGGTGGGATTTTCATCAGACACAGATCTGAAATTCCAACAAGTTCTGATGTGATGTTGAGGCCCCCGCTCCCAGGACCATGCTTTGAATAACAAAGTATTCAAAGGTAACATTTGAGATCCATGAAATAGAAAAAAGCTGGTCTAGTACAAGGTGATATGGGAGTGAGTTGTCATTTTCAATTGAGTGATTAGAATAGAACTACGGAGGTGACATTTGGGCAGATGAAAAAGGTAGTTCTGTTTATACAATTAAAAAATAGACATTTTCTTTTCTAAGAACACATATTCATTAACTATCGTTGCATCACAAATTACTCAAAGACATAGCTTCTCAAAACGACAAACATGGGTTGTCCCACAGTCTTTTCGGCTGGGTCGTCTCAGGCTCTCTCGCAGGGCTTCAGTGAGAGCCTTGGCCCTGGCTGCTGTAGCCCCCCGGCTTCCTGGGTGAAATCTCTTTCCAAGCTCTCTCTGCTGGCAGTTGGCAGGTCCTACTTCCTCACAGGCTGTTGCCCTGAGAGCTTCAGTTCTTGTCAGGCTATTGGCTGGAGGCCTCCTTTAGCTCCTTGCCGTGTGGGCCTCCAGATAGTGCAGCTCACAAATATGGCAGCTGGCTTCCATCAGAACAAGCGAAGGAGAGGGCAAGAGATAATGAGCAAGAAGGTGATCGGAGTCTTTCCACAACCTAATTTATTAAGTGACATCCCATCACTTTTGCTGCATTGTTTATTAAAAATGGATCACTAGGTCCAACCTGCACCCAGGATAAGGAGGTTACACTCATATGGGGATCATTGCTGGCCATTTAGACACGGCCACAGCCTGTAGTATCTGGGTGTCTTATGCCCTTATTGGGTTGCTGTTATGTCATTTTGTTTGTAACAAAGGATCATGGGCATTTTTAGCTCTGGACAGAAACCAGAATTGGCCCCAATGGTTCTGATGGAACTTGAGTTGGTTCCGGCCAATCTCCAGTTGTTAAGGTGAGTGCAAGTCTTTCTCCTTCCTCGGGAGGCACTTGGGCAGAAACGGGCTGGCCAGCTGAGAGCTGGTGGGCCTCTGAGCTCTGACTGACCCCCTGGCCATTTTAATGCTGCCAATAAAATTGCCCGAGGAGCCTGCCAAGGAGACAGACGCTGCTGCTGGAGAAACACCTTGTGCAGCCTGGCATTTGGCCGGTAATTGCTCTCCAAGAGAAAATAAACTCTCCACATGAGAGGGAAGGTGGATGGCGCCTGATTGTCAAGTGTAGAGATGATTTAGACTGAGTGCCGCAGATAAAATGCAGAAGATTTCATTAGAAAAATAGAAGACATTTGTCTAGATCTAAGGTCTGGCTCTTAAAATCCACTGACTCAGGAAATGCTTCTTGTTTTTCTAGGCATCAAATAATACAGGGTAGATTGAATTATGTGCAACATGCCTCACCTGTTTCCTCCCTCTGAGTCCTTTTGAAGCTGTATTTCTTTTGCAACAGAGCCACTCTTTCCTTCTGCCTTATAGATTCACAATGTAGAAACTGCTCCAGCTTAACACTGGACAATAAGTTTTATCACTTATCAAGAAGGGATTAAGCTTTTTTTTTTCTTTTGAGGGGAGGGACAATTTTTTTTTTGTTTTTTGATCTTTAACTTGGTCTATCTTTTATTAAGTTGTTTTAAAAGATTAAATAAGTAACACCAGAAAAAGTTTCTTAGTGTAGAGTGGTATTCTTAATAAAGGGTGTCTTAATAGCCTCTAAATGTACAATAACAATGTTGGAAGGAGCTTTAAGTGCCTCCAACAGATAGGAAAACTGGAGCCCAGAAGGTTTAAGGTGTCTCCTAAAGATCTCACAATGGTCACGATGTCTGCCTGCCCCCACCCACCCAGCAGTCATCTATTGCAGTGTGTTCTGTGACATGCTGTTCTCAGTGCTCTGGCTGTAGTGAGGAGCAGCAGGTGGGTTACGATAAACAGAAAGAACTATTGCATTACCAATAAGGCTTAGATGGAATATATACTATAAAACAGAGATTGAGATGATAAGAGTAACTGGTAAGAGGAATAGAGGTTGGCTGCTTTAGGCTGGATGACCTTGGAAAGGTGCCTTGAAGAAGTGGCATTTGACTGGAAGACCTGTCAGATGAGGAGGAACCAGGAAGAATGACTGCAAAGACCCTAAAGCAGAAAGGCCAGGGAGGTGGGCTTGTCTCGGCTCCCGTAGGGTATTTGTAGTTGTGTAGGGGAAGACTTTGCTTCAACCAATTATGGAATTTCCCATCATAAAGGTAAAACTGGTTTGTTATGGTTTGGTTGTGAGGTGTCCACCAAAATCTTATGTTTGAGACAATGTAAAAAGGTTTAGAGGAGAAATGATTGATTGGGTTATACCCTTAACCTGACCAGTGAATTGATCCCTGATGGGGTTAAATGAGCAGTAACTGGAGGCAGGTGGGGAGTGGCTAGAGGAAGTGGTTCATTGGGGACGTGGCTGTGGGGTATATATTTGTATCAGGCAAGTGGAGACCTCTCTCTCTGCTTTCTGATCACCATATGAGCTGCTTCCCTCTGTCGCACTTTCCCGCCAAGATGTTCATTCAGCCTCACCTGGAGCCCTGAGGAATGGAGCTGGCCTTCTATGGACTAAGACCTCTGAAACTATGAGCCCTCAAATTACCTTTCCTCCTCCTACAGTTGTTCTAGTGGGGTCATTTAGTCACACCAGTATAGACCTGACTAAAACAAAGGGGTCAGGATTATTATATTATGAATTGTTTTCAGAGTAATTGAACCATGTACCCATCCTCTCTTTCCCCACTTCTCTCCTTCTCTACCCCACCAGCAAGTACATCACGTATTGCTAAGCATATGCTGGAGACCAGGTCTGGTGGTAGATAAAGTTTTGTATTAAACTACTAATCCTCATATTGAGTGGCAGGTGCCACTGATTCCATTTTCCAGTTAAGGAAACTAGCTCAGATTAGAACTGACATATTCATTCTGCGTAAGAGACACAAAGCCTCAGGCCCCAGGACATTTTGAGGGTCTCCACAAAAAATGTTTTTCTTTTAAAATCATGAGAAGGAAAAGAATTCTATTTGTTGTCATACCAATATCGTAATGGAGACAAATTTTTGATACAGTTTATGGAGGAAGAAGTGCCTGGGTTCCTGTCAGTCATGGTGCAGAAAAGAAGAGAAGACTCAGAGAAGTTGCATCTTAAGCCATGCCTGGGAGCTAGACACAGCCAGACTGTTCCAAACCTTCCTTATTTCCTCCCATACCTTGAGGCCTCATTCTCAGTCGCCTTTACCCTACATACTCAGCCTAAACATTATTTCCACAGAAATGGTAAGTGCCTAAAAACTGGAGAACCATATTCTTAATTTTAGCACCCCATCTGCTCCAGGGAAAGGACAGACTGAAATGCACAAAACCACCTTTCCAAAGAGGCTCCCCCAACGATTCCTGAGCAAGTGTGCAGGCCCAGCTAAGCCCTAATGAGAGCTGGTGCGATCTGGAGCCAGACTCTGTCGGCCCTGACCTTGTTAAAGTGGACAAGTCAATTAGGCCAAATGTGGAGCCAGCCTCCTGGAACCCTTAGATAATAAGCAAATGGAGAAACAGGTGGGAAGCAATCGTGCTGGAGTCTGTACTCTGCGCTGCTGCCCACCAGCCACTTCTGCAAATGAGAACCTTTGGAAAGGTTGCCTCCTGTTTCTCTGCACAAGAGTACAGAGTAAATGGGGGTGTTTTGCATTCAATGCACGGGACACTTCCTCCAGTCTCGTGTAAAATGAAGTTTTAATAAAGCTTTTGTATGATTCTGGGTATCACAACAACTGAATTTGATCCGGGGTGCATTAGTGCATGCCCTGGCCTTGTTCCCTGTGGCATTTAGCTTGTGATGCCATATTCCATTTGGCTGAGTTTATTATCAAAACGAGGCTTCTGAAGTGTCTGAAGGCATCTGCTGGGTTAAAATTATGTGTTCCCTCTTTGAGCCTCAGTTTCCCCATTGCATAAAATGAAGGACAGACAATTTCTAAACTTTTCCTGACTCTCGATTTTTTTTTTTAATATTAAGGGCTGGAAATTTGTTGTGGAAGATCAAATGAGATCATGGATGGCACAAGTACCTTTAATTTGATAGAGAAAAATGAGTCTGTTACAGAGGAACAGCTATGGGGCAGGGACTTTCTATTCTATCTCCTATAGTAGTAGCATTGCAAGATAAAAATTCACATTCATGGGCTGGGGATATAGCTCAGTTGGTAGAGTGCTTGTCTTGCATGCACAAAGCCCTGGGTTCTATCCCCAGCAATACACACACACACACACACACACACACACACTTACTTGTGACGTTTTAATGCACGAATTGACTTCACCTTGTATGTGGCCCCTGCTACTTTAACATCACCATCATCCTGTGCATCACCATCATTTCACAGGCGAATTGAGAGGGCAGATGCCTCACATCAACCACATGGGCAGTATCAATTCAGTTGGCTTGAGTTTCAGGTGCCCACTGGTGACCTTCACCTGAATGTAGGTGTTCTCAGAAATAAAAGGTGTGAGCATTCAGGTCATAAAGCATCCAGAAAATGTTAGCCTGTCCTGTTGAGTTGAACTGAATCTCCATTTATTGGGAGCAAGGTCCAGGGTCATAAACTTGTGCTAAGCAATATAACTGATTGTCTTTCCTGTCCTTTAGACAGCATACAGGCAGGAAGCCTTCCTTTCAGGAAGGAATCACCCCTGTCATTCAAAGACAGCTTCAGAGTTTTGATATTTTCTTTCTAGTAAAGCTAGACAATTTATGCCTGGGGCACTTGATGACCTAGATGGCTGCCTCAGTTTCCCAGTGTGCCCAGGAGTCAGGAATCCAGACTTCTCAAGTCTTTAAGGTAGTGTGGAGAAGCAGGACTCCTCTAGCCTTAGCACACCTGTGTTGGATGTGTGCCCACCTGGGCCTGTTCAGCGCTCGGATGACAGAGCACTTGACATGTGAGAGACAAAGCAAAGGGCTCTCCCACGTGTCAAGAGGACAGCAACAGCCAACATGAGCCATGTTGTCATCCTCACACTGCATGTCACTTAGAGCTGTCATGTTCCTGGGGCCATTGCACAAGCAATGCAGTGGTCTTGAAGAGTCACAAAGATATGTATTCAAATCCTGGTTCTGACCCTATGTTTTCTTGATCAAGGATTTTAATTCTGTGTCTAAAGTTTCTGAACCATGATGTGTAAAGTTTCTCTACGAGATGTGGAGGTGTAGCTATTAAACCTATTTGTGGTTCTAGGGAATAAAAGAATTCAGCATTTTGAAATGGTCTCACTACTAGTGAACAGAACAGAGTTAGTGGATATTAGAGATGAATTTATTATTATTTTTCTTTTAAAAGAAATGTGGAGTCTCCCAAGTTAAGTTTTCTTTTCCTGGGGTCACATGCTAGTGACCAGTGAGGCCAGTCCTGAAAACCCCAGCTTTCTAGGGAGAATTGCTTAAGAGGGAGGGCCCTGATGTATTTTATTTTCCCTGGCTCTGATCCCTCCACCTTGACTTTACCCTCTTTTTTTTTCCACCATCTACTTTTTTCTCCTCTTCCAATACTCCACACTTGCATACTCTCAGTTCTTTGAAAATACTTGGCTTATTTCCATCTCAGGGGCTTTGGGGCTTGCTGGTCCCTCTACCTGAAATGCTATTCCACCAGGTATCTGCAGGCCAGGCATTTTCCTGTCTGTCTTCTGGACAGGGGGCCCCTCCAATGGTGTGGACAAAAGGCGGGTTGTCTTTTAATTCATTGCTCCAAAGTCATATTAGTGCAGCTTTTCTGACTATTCATTTTAAAATTTACCCCTCTCCAGTACTGCCCATTCCCCTCTCCATTTTCCTTCACTCACCAACATCTGGTGCATTGTGTGCTTGATTTATTTGTGATTCATCCACCTTCCTCCTCCAGAATACAAGCTGCATCCCTAGATCCTCTCCGTATGTGGCCTTGGAGTCAGCACATTAAGTTATGTGTTGGTCAAATGAGTTAAGACATGTATTTGGAGTGGAGGGGTCTCTGCTCCAATGCCCTTTGCTTCTGGTGGTGTTTACAGCAGAATCCTTAACTGTGTCTCCCTGTGTGGACACACCCTGCTCAACTTCTTCTCTGCTGATCACTGGAAGTCAGTGAATTGTGATCTCAGCTGTGCACTTTGCCCTTCCTCCTCTGTGTGGTGGCTCTGTGCTCCCACAAGGGTCAGGACAACTGTCTTTCCACGGGCTTTGCTCTGCAGCAGAACTAACAAAGGTAATATTTAATTTTTAAAAAAATCTTAGAGCAGAGCTCTTTATTAGAAATTGATTATTCAGCTTATTGGGTTTTGTTTGCTTTTGCATGCTGAGGTATGTCCCATGGAAAAGTGTCTGAGCTCTGCCTTGTGCTTGAAGTTTCAGGGAGATGTTTTGTAGAGATCCACTCCATGAAGGTGAGTTTGGGGAAACTGTGTTCTGAACAGAGGGCTCCTTCTACAGTTCAGGCTTATTGTCTTTTAGTTCTTTTAAAGATGTCTCTTCTTGAACAGTTCACAAAGTATCTAGTTCTTGGAGCAGAAATCCTATAAGAGTGAATGAAATTAGAAACTATCTAATATGAAAATCATGAAAATGTGTTTTTTTGTGATAGGATTTAGGAGTGATGTGCTCATTGGATCCAAGGGTGGTAGAAATGGACCAGGAATCAGGTAACCTGGCTACTTGTTGTATGTAATTTACTAACTGGGTAATGCGGGCAAACCATTCAATCTCTCTAAGACACAGCTCCTCCTGTGCAAAATAGACACTAGGCGGATCTTCTAGATGCTTCCTCAGATGCTTTCCAGCTTTAAGACCCTGGACTGGAAGCCTGAGGATTGCAATCTTAATTTGGTGACATGATGCCCACTTAATAGTGGGGGAACTGTAGGGGGCGGTCCCCCACCTTCTCATCTTTAAAATGAGGACCAAGGTTCCCAGTCAGTCTTTTCTGAAGGGTATCAAGAGGATTTTATTTGGGCACACAGATGTGAAAGTACTTTTGAGCCCTCGGGTCCTGTCATTATCAGAAGCAAACTTCTTAATTTATTGTGGTTTTATGACAAGGTGCCACCAGAATGGTGGGATAAAAGTAAGATAAAAAGGCATTGCACATCATACTGACAATTTTTAAATTGTGCTTTTAAAGTTTATTGGGTTTATATCTCCCTTTTGAATTTTTTTTTTTTAATCTCCACTTTACATTTTAAGTTCTTGACTTGAGCTTGGGGAAAGAGTTCATCGCTTTCATGAAATTTTTCAAAGGAGTATTTGATATCCCCTTTTTTTCTGCTCTGTGGTTTTCTGTGGGTGTTTCCCCCTGGAATTCCTGAGGGGAGGAGAGCTTTTCATGCTGCTTCTGATCATGTAGCCTTTCCTCGTTGGATGGACATTAACTGGTAAAACCTAGGAAATCACAAACGTCAAGTGAATTTGCAGGGCTAACTAAGCGTCTTTCTGGAAACGGCCATTTAATGGGCACTGAATCAAGACCAGCTCCCTTTTTAGGGTTAACCTAGTTAAAAAACCTGGAGTAATTAATTTACTAGTTTGGCTCCTGGAAGCCATGGGTATTAAGTCTGTTATCTTTATCTTGATCTTTTTTATCCCTAAAGAGTACTCCTAATTTAGATTGTAAATTTTAATGATCAAAGGCCGAAGTTCTCTCCAGAGAAGAGAGAGCTGCTACTATTCAGGTCACTGGCCCCATAGGCCTTGGCCTTAGGTGGCTGGGCCAAGGTGCACAGGTTCAGCAGATAGGGAAGGAGTGGTCTGGATTCAGCTCAGGAGGATGGATGAGTGGGGAGGCTTCTCTAGCTCAGCTGGTAGCAGCATATACTGTCCTCTCACTGTCCATTCAGGACTGCAGTGCCTGCACCTCCTCTCCCAGTCCTCATGATATTAGTTTTAAATATAGAACTGATAATTTTATTATGGAAGCATAGTACAGACCCAGGAGTCAGGTACTATTTTTAAGGTGTGTGTGTGTGTGTGTGTGTGTGTGTGTGTGTGTGTGTGTGTGTGTTGGGCGGGGGGACCTGGGGTCCAGAAGACATGGATTTCAGTTCTGTTTTCAGCACTTAACTCACTGGGAAAACTTTTACCCATCTCTGTGATGAAGGAAAGGTCCAGTAAGTGCTCAGACAGAAGGAGACCTGAGGAGACTCTTAAAAGAAAACCATGAACTCTTTCCTTTCACTGCTGCTGGGTTGCAACCAGACTTGTTGTCCTCCCCTTAAGTGGAGATGGGAGGAGAGTGTGTCTCGGAGGTAGTGAGTGGTTTGGGCCTCAGGCCTCAACCTACTCATGGAACTACCAACTCACCTCTGCTGCCCTGCACAGAAGGCAAGAGGAGATAATGATGAAATGCCAGCAAGTCTCTTGGGGGGCTTTTAGAAATACAAGTGGTATCATCACACCTAATGTCAAACAGAGCTGTCAGAGTTGTGTTTTTAATTTTTTAATTGCTTTTATTATTAGTAATCAAGACTTTATCCAAAGAGTCAATTTTAAAGACTCTAGTTGGGTATCCTTAGGAAAGCAGTATAATATTTCTTTTTAAAAGTTTGCATTGAGAGATTACCCAGAACCCTCGTGGGTGGCAGGCAGAAATTAATCTAAACTGTTTTCTGAATTTACCGAATGTTTGCCTGAATAGACGAGGAGCCTGGGGGTATTTCTTGTGGGAGTGATGAGTTGTGAATCCAATATGAGATGTGTGTAGGAAAAAAAAAAAAAAGAAAAAAGTCCCTTTTAGGAGTGAAAAGATGTTTCTGAATGTTTAGCAAAACAGGTTATTTTTAAACTGAGGAAAAATAGGGTTGTGGAGATTTGAAAGGTTTTGTGATTTTTATTTATTCAGCTAAAATTGGAGTTTTTTGCATCTTATTAGCACAGGGACAAAAAAAGATGCAAGAGGAATAGAAGACCATCTGTATCTTTAGGTGACCTTTGGGTTCAAGGGACAAGTTACAGGCAGATTTAAAAACATCAGTTTAAGCAAGGCGTGGTGGCGTATGCCCCTCGTCTCAGTAGTTCTGGAGGCTGAGGCAGGAGGATCACAAGTTCAAAGCCAGCCTCAGCAACGGCGAGGTGCTAAGCAACTGAGACCATGTCTCTAAAAATACAAAAAAAAAAAAAAAAAAAAAAAAAAACGAAAAAACAAAAGTGAGTTATAGAATTGTTTTTATAGAACCCAGATACTCCTGCGTTCTAGAGCTGAATCCACTCCCTAGAAATGGGTCCTGGGACTTGGTATTTCATCCTTTCTGTGCCTCAATTTCCACTGCTACAATATAGAGCTAGGAACACCTTACCTTCCCCGTAAGCACAGATCCAGTGAGATGAGAGGTCTGCAATGCTCAGCCTGAGTAGCAGTGATCCTTCCATCTTCTCTTTGACATGTCTCCCTCTACTTCACGCTCTTTCCCCAAGAGACATGTGTTCTTGTAGTTCCTGAAGAAGGCCGAAGACTGTGGGTTGTGATAGAAAGTTCTTCAGGGCGGATGGTCTCACCTGAGTCTTTTGAGCTGCTGTCTTTTGCTTGCCATCCAAGAAGACTCTGTCCTTCCCCAGCTTGCTCTGTTGGCTCTGAGAAGATGAGCTGTGTGGACCACACAAGCCTGTCTGGCTCTCGGTTGTCTGTCCTGGGGCCTCCTTGGCAGCTATTTGGAATTAGCCCATGTTGAGTCCCAGCAGGAGGGAAGGAGAGCCAAATGTGGTTTTGATCCCCCTTTGGTTTCCTCCTGCTGGGTCCCTGCTGCTGAAGAAAGGGGGCCCCGAGCTTCTCCTAAGACAGCTCTCCACAGAGGCTGCTCCTGGGCTGGAAGCCCCTCTCTCTCTTTACGGCTTCAGGCCTGGGGCAGTTCACAGTTCTCTCCCTGGGATACTGTACTGTGCTTTGGGGTTTCCCTTCAACACAGCCCACTTTTGAGTAAATAATCCCCTTATAAAGTCCTCCTGGAATAATCTTAATGTCAGTTTGTCCTCTGAGTTGAGATGAGTTTGAATAGGTAAGGAGGTGTGGGTTGGGTGTCCAGGTGTGCTCTGGGCCTGTGGTGAACCTGGTGGCAGTAGCATATATTTCATTAGATAGTTCTTCACCCTTTGGTTTTCACTGAGTTGTGAGTTTGGGAACATGTCCTGAATTGGAGTCTGAAGGTCAGATTCAGTTAACGTACTATGTCTCATATCATAGCAGAAATAAGTTTCTAGTAATTGTTTTCTGATTCATTTTAATAAGTGTGTATTGAATAACCAATAGGTGCATGATACAGGAAATGCATATTGGAAATTTCTCCCTTTTTATTCCAAAGGATTATATGCAAATGAAATAGAAGGGAAGGCAAACAATATATAATGAATACTTCCTCTAGAACTAGGTAATTTGCATATATTACCTTATTTATTCTACTCAGCATCCATTATGGCTAAGGTGCCAGTTTCCCAGCTTTACAGAGGTAGGAGTTGAAGCTCAAGGACTCCAAGAGACTTGCCAAAGGTCATAGATCTGGGAATTGGTGGAGCCACAGTTTAAAATTCCAAGGCAAGAGTGCGAGACAGCGATGCTCGAGGTTTTTCTCTTTGCTAGCCATGAGATGTAAGTAGCAATGCATTTAAGGGCTCCATGACAGGTGGCAGCAAGTGCCCTGGAATATGAGCCTTAGGTGATTTGTTGCAGACCCGCCCTTGGCCCCCACAGTAAGGAGGGTATAGCATTGTAGGGCCATGGACCACAGTAGGGTAGGGAGGAATAATTCTGGAGTCTAGTAAGAGTCATGTAGTCTGGTCTCTCAGAGATTGGGATACAATTTCCTACAGGAAGGATCCTGGATACTTCCTGGGGACTAGGTTATCATGTTCCCATTACATGGGATTTTGCTTATTCCCGGTCTTTGGGGACCTTCAGTCTCTGCTTCCACTAAAAATGATTTCTTTTTTACTCTCTCTCCTAATTGTTCTCTACCTGGTGGCTTCCACTGGTCTTAACTGCTGCTAACTCCTGCCTTCTGCTCGGTCATGGCCTTGATGCTTGGTGGCCCCTCCTGGTGCATCTTTTCACTTCTGGTTCCAAACCAATGGATAGAGTTTATATCAATGAAATTACACTCATCAAAGAGGAAAATATGCATATCTTCTGTTTTTTTTTTCCTTTTTATTTTTTTAACATGTCTTCTTATATTTGCATTTTGGATAGATCCCTTCCTGCCAGGTGGAGCTGAGCCTGATGATCAGTCAGAGCGTTGTCCTTAGGAATCTACCAGTCAGCTAAGTCAGCTCAGACTGACTGGAGTGCAGAGCAGCGTAGGATGCAGGGTAGCAACTCACACAACTCTGCTGGGTGGCACAACATGTTTATGAGTCCTGGGGATTAGGGGATCGACATCTGTGGAGGCCATTAATCTGCCTACCACTGCCTGGTGGCCCCAAAGTTTCACATCTGTCCTACTCACAAAGTACACTCACCCCACCCCCAGCTCTCTGTGATCCCAACCGTCCAAAACGTCATATCTCATCTAAACCTCATGCATTCAGAAGCCCAGGTTTTCATTATCTGAACCATTTGCATCATATTTCAGTGATTAGGCATGAACCCTTTGGGGGCATTTTTCTGCCTACCACTAGCATTTACATGACAAACCTGTTCTACGGATTTACGTCATCTAATATAGTAGCCATGTGTAGTATGTATAGAGAGTCCCCACGTTTCATCAAAACATTGAGGCTCAAGGGGAGTTAAGGAAGTAACCTTCCCAACTCTACCCCACCAGTGAGTGGGGGTCCTGCTGGCTCTGAGGCTCATGCTAGTTCTCTTAACCATCATCCCGTGGTTCTCAAACTCTGCTACATTGCAGCATCACCTGAGGAGCTTTTAAACATCCCAGTGCCCAAGAAGCTCCTCAGGCCTGCTAAATGAGAATCCCTGCTGTGGGCAGCTGCTCCCAGGTGATTTCCACAGCCACCCATCCTGGAAGGTGCTATACCATGTTGTTGTTGCTGTCTTCCTGGGAAATAGAGGCACCTGTGCAAAAGTCTGAGTCAGCAGTCAGGGGAGGTCCCGTGTGGCTGGGAGTCTGAGGGACATGCATTGGAGTTGCTGGGTGAAACAGAAGGAGGCTTCTCATGGAGAGCAAATAGCTTTCCGTGTTGCTGGTTTGCTCCATATTTGCCAAGAGTGATTGAATTTTTATGTTTTTGTGAGACGGTTCAGATAAATAGATTCACAAATCAGGAAACAACAAAAAAAGACATCCTTTGTCGGAGCATCCATCCTCATTTATGGCTTCAGGAAAACACAGCCCCATGGTTATCGTTGTTGCGTATGCTTTTTTTGTCAGGGAGATAATTGTGGAAATTGGGTTGCTTCCCGTCAAGTGCAGATCCTTTTGTGGAGAAAATTTGAGCCATCCGTGTATCCCATTTTACAGTCATTGAGATTGGACTAGCAAATCATTAGTGAAGCAAAGGAAGATGATGGCCCCTTTTTTTTTTTTTTTTTTTTTTTTGAAGAGAAGGCAGTAAAAATTCAATGCCTCGAAAGTGGGAGAAGAGAAGAAAGAGGATGTCAGTGATGGGAGATGGGAGAAAGCAGGCATCCGTCTCCGAAGCTCTGTCGGTAGGAAGAGGGGTAGCTATTAGCAGTGGCCTCCAGTGGGCAGACAGGCAGGACTTTTGCGGGCTTAATATACCGATGGCCATTGTGATCTGGACAATTCCTGATCGTGCATGGTGTAGGGATGTGTCCCTGCCCAAGGCCGCCCTGAGGCCAGGCAGCTTGGGGATGTCTGTTGCCTGCTCTGCTTGGCTGGTGACTTAAAAGTGTCAGCTCCCTTATTCCTTTTCCTGGTGTCAACTTGGAAGATAATGAAATGCAACCCGTGAGAGGGGAAGTAAATAATGGCTGGATATATTTTAAGTAAGTCAGCAGGTGAAGCAGTCAGGTGTGGCATTTGTTTATTTAAGATCCCCTTCACAGGGAGGACCACAATTAATCCTTGTGTTTTCTTTCTGTAAGACCCCAGGGAGTTCAGGGTTTCCTCAGACACATCCTGGAGAAACCCAGCATGAGAACAGAGGGCCCAGGCTCAGTTGTGAAGAGCCAGTCAATAGTGTGCCCCATGTTATCCTGCTGATGGAGAGTGAGGCTGAAATAAGGAAGGGTATCAAGGCTCAAAAGGCCCATGAGGGAGCTTCTCCTTTGTACCTCCTAAGAGGCTGAAAAGGTGGCTTCATCTCTTTCTGTACCTCCAGCATCTCCCAGATCAGCTTTGCACAGAATGCTGCTTAAGAAGTGAATGTTGAACTGATTTGATCGACAGAGTGGCGATTAATAACTATGTTCCAAGGGAGATAGGGATGGGTTATTTTATTATTTATTTATTTATTTATTTTTTACTTTTTCCCTTTGATTCATTTGCCTAGACCCTCTCTGGCACACACAATTGAAGAACAAAAACCTTGAAACTGAGTAACTTTGTTTATGCACAGTGTCTCAGTGGGCCGTCCTGTCCCAGGCCTGAAGGCCTCCAGCCCTGGTATCTCCTGGGCTAACATCATCTTGAAAGAACCTGAACTATACCAGTTAGTCCTTCTGTTACGACACTGTGGTGGACCCTTTCACTCATCAGCAGTCACTCTGCATCAGTGGGTAATTTTTGAGGTCTGTATCGGGATATGAATTTTTATATACAAATTGATGTACATGTATCTTAGTATGTTTTCAGTTGCCATAATTAAATACCTGAGACTGTGATTTATTAAGATAGAAGTTTATTTTGGCTTATGATTTTGGAAGCTGGGAAGTCACCAGCATGTCACTAGCATCTTCTCAGCTTCTAATGAGAGTCTTATGCTGTTCCATAACATGGTAGAAAAATGGAAGATAAATGGGCAAATGCAGAAATCACAGAACATGAAGTGTGGCCTCATTTTATATCAAGCCACACTTGCTGGAAAGAATCCTGCCCCACCAGAAAGAGAGAGCTCACTCCCGTGAGAATTACCCCAGAGAACTCTAAAACCTAGACACCTCTGATAAATGCCACCACTTGACAACACTGCTACAGTGGGGACCATATTTTAGCATGACTTTTGGAGGGGACAGCCACATCCCAACCAGAGCAAAGTGCTATAGCTCATGTGCATGTTAAAGTTATGAATTATTCTTTTTTTTAGGTAAAAATTATTGGTAGATGTTGTAAAGTTTAGTTTCTTTAACCCAGTGGGTTTCCTTGAGCTGCTCCTGGGTACATGTCCCTGGGTTTGAAGACTGAGGGGCTCGTAGGATTCCCCCTGAAGCTTCCACAGGCAGGGCCTGATGGCCCACCACAGTCAGGCCTCTGTCTCCTCCTTCAGGCTCACCTCTCACCATTCTCCAGGCATGATGGACTGTTGGAGTTTCTGGATGGGTTATATCAGCTCTCACCTGCCATCACCCATAGCTTGGCTTCTCAATGTGACCAACATTCACTATTCTCTCAGAACTCAGTTTGTGGGTCTCCCCTCCTGTCGTCCCTCTGGGTCCCAGTTATCGGAACCACCATGCTCCACTCCCCAGCATTTGGCCCCAAGTTGAGGCAGTTCCCTGTTTTCTATATTCATGAAGAATCCTGTGATTTCTCTCATGTCAGCTTTTATCACACCATGCAGTGACTGTGTCTGCCTTTCTAACAAGCGTTTGAGCTTCTTGTGGTTGGGACTGTGTTGTATTTGTCTCTTTCTGAGCATCTTAAACAGTGGAATGCAAGAAGAGGTGTTTAGTAGCCACTAGTGAATTAGTGAACTTGTTTCTGTCTGTCTGCACAGTGTGCCAGGCTCTGGGCAATCGGCTGGTGGGATTCGAAGGTGGATGGGCACATTCCTGCTCAGGTAGGATAGCTAAGGAGATAACACAGGACAGGGAATTGAAGTGAGGGAAGGGAAGGGGAGCAGAAGCTGAGCAACAGGCAAGCACCTGTGACATACAGCTCATTCATTTTGGCCACTGGTGAATCCAACAAGATAGAAAGGATCCCTGTTTTACTGATGAGGAAACTGAGGCTCAGAGTGTTTAAATAGCTTATGTGCCTGAAGTTACATAGGCAGTCAGTGGGGGGGTCAGGTAGGATTCCAACCAAGTCCCTTGTACTGCCAGTTATTTAGATCTTGCCACCTACTGATACTTTTTTTTTTTTTTTTTTTTTTTTTTTGGTAAACTAAAAGGTGAGATTTTAGAAGGTTGGCTGGAACTAGGGCCCCAAAGGTTGAAAACACTAATGGAATTATTTTAGGTTTCTACACTTATTTTTTTTTTTGATACCCTAAGAGTTTACGTAATGAATTTTCATGGTGCTATAAATACTTATTGAAAGTATGTGATCCATTAGTTAAATGAAATGCTCCTAAGTATGCCATGTTGCTGTCACATAAATTCCTTTAATATTGTTAAAACCTGGTTCTGACTTTTGTTAGCTTTGAGTTTGATTAAAGAATCACATTTTGTTCCTCGCACTGCTGCCTTGCTTAAGGCAGATTAATATCTGAATAATAGCACCTACCTTCTGGAACATAGGATTTTATTTTTCCAAACATGTTTTCATATTGCTTTCATTTGTCCCCATTTATCATTTAAAACCAGAAGATTGTCCCATTACTGTTCCATTTCACAGGCAAGTAAACTGAAAAGTTATATAAGTACTTTAATTCTAAATTTCACCTAGAAAAGTCAGACCACCAGATACTACGTAGTAAGATCTCATTTATTTTTTTATTTAGTTAAAAAAAAACAAGGAAAATATGGGGCTATGGGTGTAGCTCCATGGTAGAGTACTTGCTTGTGTGTGTGAGGGCCTAGGTTCAGTCTTCTGCAACACAACACCACACATACACACACACGGAAACATGTCTTGTGTATAAATTTTTAAAAATGGATTTGGGCTGCACTGTTTTGACCCCATTTAAAACTATTACTACTGGTATTGCTCCCAGGAGTAGCTTTATGCTTTTAGTATATTAAGGGACATGCGCACTCCCTGTTGGAATTTTGTAGAGACATTGCTTATTTTAACCTCCGACATCATACAGTATTAATTTCACTTGAGGCCCAGAGGCTTTTCATTCTCTACTTTTTGTCCAAAGGGAGCAAAAAGTTTTACCTGAGTATGAATGTTGGGAAACCTGTTACTGATCATTTCCCCCTCTTTGTTTTGACCTCTAGAAAACCCACAGCCAAATGTATCACCTATCTTCTGCAAGTGTGTGGATTTCTCCGTGTCCCAACCTCTACCTTCATCTTTGTTTCCAATTATTTGTTCCCTTCCACTCCGGTTTCCTTATTCATTTTGTGGTGATATAGAGACTGATTTTCTCTAAGACTTACTGTGAGCTGCCCAAAGTTCTGTATTTTTTTTTCATGATGTGGGATAAACATAACCAGCAATTCAACATGGAAAAGATGAGTTTGCAGGCCCAGCGATGTCTCCTATCTCTCTGATTTTTTTCTTTTCTTTATACGGCTTTGGTGAGAGTGCCCTGATTGGGTTGGCGCTGAGGTTGCATAGGGTATGTGGCCTTCAGAATCGTAATGCCAGGGATTCATGCAATCTGTATATTATTTCTGGAAGAGCTTGGTGGAAGCAGGGATGGCTGTGCTTTTGCTGTAAGGGTAGTGGTCCTTTGTTTGCAGAGATAGATGGGACTTCTGTTGAATGTCATTCTGCCTAAAGTTCCAAGGGCAATTGTACCTTTCAGGCCCACAGCAGCTTTTAAGAAGTGCTGCTATTGGGTTCCTGCCAAACCTGGCTATTTCCTATTTTCTTGTCCCAAATGTGCAGAAGGAGGCAATGCTAGACCTTTTCCAAATCTGCTGGGTTAGATCACATAGCCCTTGATGTGTTTAAAAAACAAACCAACAAACTTGATGGGTTAATGACAGTCCCAGGAATAGAAAGGGGGCTCATCTGTGAAAGGCTGAGTTACTAAGGGTTATTCAGGTAGCGTGCAGTGGCCCTTGGGCAGGGACATGAGTGGGCATTGGGGCACAGTTTAGAGAGGAAGTTCAAGACTCAGGGAAAAAGATAGACCTACTCTAAGCAACCTTGGTCCAGAGCTTTCTGCCAAGTCAGGCAGTCTGGAAAGATCTGGGGATAAAGTTGAAATCTGTAATGAGAACTGACAGCCAAAAACTAATTTTAAACTCAGGTAGCCTTGGGAGATAGAAAGCAGACCAACCAGGGAACTGGAATGAGTCTGTGCATAGAACAAAAGAAAGGCCAGAAGTGGCTTAGTTGCACATCTCTGTGCTGTGGTCTGAGCCAGGCTTTTAAAAATGTCCATACATTCAGCAATAGTCTTAAATTACAGGAAAAAGTTTAGGAATGAGAATATACAAAAATTACCCCATGCCCTTTACTTAGATTTACCTATTGCTAGTATTTTATCTTGTTTGACTTACCATTGGTATATTTGACCTCTTTGTATACACACATGTGCAGGTATGTGTGCTCATGTATATGATTACTTTTTTATGAACCATTTGGAAGTAGTGCACACATATCTTGACCCTTTATTCCTAAATATTTAGGAAGAACAGAATATTTCCAAACACCAGCTATATTTGCTTATAGAATAGCTATAGTCTCTTATATAACCATAGCAAAATTATCAAATTAAATAAATTTAAAATTATTGAAGTGAATTTTGCCTGATATCCACATTTTTCAGTTGATCTAGTAATTTCTTTGGTAGCATGGCTTTTCTCTCCAGTGCAGGATCCTGTGCAGATACTGTATTCAGCTGTTATAACTGTTGAATTTCATTTAATCTAAGCTATTTTCATAGCCTTTCTTTGTCTTTTGTTACTTTTTTTTTTTTTTTTGAAAGATACAGCTTTTCCTCCCTCCCGTTTTCAAATGCACAATCTGATTAGATTCCTGGCCAGAAGGCTACATGGTAGTGCATGGCGATGTTGTGTTCTTCTCAGGGCATCACATGCCATCCATCTGTCCTCCTCTGTTGTTGTTAATTTTGATAACCTAATCGAGGTGTTGTCCAATTTCTCCACCATATAATTACAAATGTTTCCCTTGGAACTGCTAAAGAATAAGTGGGAGGATGCTTCACAGTGTGCACATGGGCTTCTTCCCATCAAACATTTCCCCTGAATTTAGCTTCTGTTGGTGATTATTGCCTGACCAGTCTATGCTGGTGGCTGTGTGTGAATGTTGATTTTACGAATCCAGTGCTCCCTGGGTGCTTACCTGGCAGCACCCGCCCTACACAAGGAAGCCTTCCCTTCTACCCCACTTTTCATCTGACTGTTCATTATCAGTATGAATTCATGGATTCCTATGTTTCCAATGACCTAGTTATCACCAACTTGAATTATATTTGTTTAAATTGCCCCATCAAGGTGGCTTCTGTGTCCTTGTGACATTTCCCAATCAGTTTTTGTTTTGAGCACTTCCTTATTTGTACCTGCCCCAGCTCTGAAATCCCACCCCTCTCTTTCTCCAAGAAGTCCTGATTTCTTTCAATAGAGAATGGAAGTAGAAACCATGCTCTCAGGAGTAGGTATCTCCTTGTAACTAGGTTATCTTTGCCTCTATGGCCTTTTAATGAACAGATTATGAAATATTTGTGTGTAAAAAACACATGCGCACATTGACGTTCATATACAAATGCATGGATATTTTATAAATTTATGTATAAATACCCTGAAACTTCCAATTTCCCATCTATCCCCATGTGCTCCTTCCTCTTTCCATGACTTAACATCTCTTCTGCCATAATGGGAAACTTTAATCCCAAGAATATCAGTGCATTGACTCCCTTGTTGAACCCTGTCGTAGGATTAAAATTGTTTCAGAATAACAACAAACAAGCCTATGTAGGGCGCAATGGTTCAGACCTGTAATTCCAGTGACCCAGGAAGCTGAGACAGGAGAGGATTACAAGTGCAGGCTAGTCTGGACAATTCAGCAAGACCCTGTCTCCAAAAATAAACAGACTAAGAATGTGGGTCAGTGTTAGAGGGCCCCTATATTCAATCCCCAGTACCGTACCACAAAACAAAAATAAAGTAAAATAAAATCAAATATTAATCCTACTCAAAAGTCCTCTGGATTTGTTGGCTACTGTTCCTACCAAAAGCCTGCTCAAAACTGTCGGTAGTCTTGATTCGTCTTTCTCTCCAAACCTCTTCCACAAATGTGTTGATGATGTTCCTATAACATACAATTGGGTTATTTGCTTCAGTTTCAAGTTCCCACCCCCACTTCCCATCCCTGTTACTATCATTTAATTTTTTTAGGTATTCCCCAAAGTGGAAATTAATGCCCAAAACTGAACTCTGAAAAATATCACTTTTAGCTTTTTGTCTCTATGACAAAATACCTGAGAAAACAAGATGGTAAAAGGGAAGATTTATTTGGGCACACAGTTTCAGAGGTTTCAGTCTGTGGTTGGCTGGCTCCATTGTTGTGGGCCTGAGGTGAAGCAGGACATCATGATGGAAGGGTATGATAGAGTACAGCTGACAGTCTTATGGAAATAGGAGCAGCTGGAGCAGATGAGGAAGGGATTGCTGACAAGACACAGTCCCTGAGGGCTTGTTCCCAAGGATCTACTGTCTAAAACAAGGTTTCATCTCCTACATATTCCACCACTTTCCAATAGTCCATTCAAATCATGAAGCCACAATGGAACCTCTGAGTATTACTGCATTGAGGACCAAGCCTTCAATACACATAAGAATGGGAATCCAAATTATAACAGTCACCCTCTGCCGTATCCTTTCCACCTGCCACCCAGTCACCGTATAACCCAGTGTCTCTCTATGTAGGAATACTGGTTTGTCTCATTTGTCCTGTGTTTCTTTTGTAAAGATGAGCAGAATCATCTTTTTCTTTATTATGCAAAAGGTAGTATGCTATAGATGGTGCTGGGTGTTTCAAGTTGCACAGATCACATTTCTCCCCCAAATCTCTCATACCTGGTGGTGGAATTCTCATTTTATTGATGTGGAAACTGAGACTGTTTGCCTGTACTATGGGAAACCTTTGAACCTTGTTGATAAATGGCCTGTGCTTTGTCCTTTGAATGAAGCTGTGTAAGAGGCCCCACATTGCAAACCAGGTAGTGATGTGCAGTTTTGAATACATGCAGTTGCTGCCACACAAACCCAAAGTCCTGTTTCTGGGAAGACTACCTCCTCATCTGGTTTTTAGGGCTGCATTGTCCTTTTATCTAGAATTTGCATTGTCCCTACTTTATCATGTAAAGCTTATGTCAAGCTGGGATATATTGTGTTTCATTTTTTAAAAATAAAGATGAAATTCACATAACATTATTTATTGTGTTTATTACAGATAATGTTGTACAACCATCATCTCTGTCTACTTCCAAAATATTTTCTTCATCCCCAGAGCAGACCTGTACTATCAGGCCAGCATTTGTCTTGCCCCAGCCACTCGTCTATCTCCATGGAGTTATCTGGTTTGGATGTTTCATATGAATGGAATCATATCATATGCAGCCTCTTTCTTTTTTTGTTGAAGTTCTTTTATTTGGCCCTATGTTTTCACAGTTCACCTGTATTGTAGCATGAATCTGTACTACATTTTCTTTTACAACCGAATAACATTCCGTTGTACAGAAAGACCACTTTTTGCTTATTTGTTCATGCATTCATGGGCATCTGAAGAGGTCTGGAGTGACGTTGAAATGAAGTAGCTTGTGCTTTGCCCTGTGCTATGCTACTTCCTAGCTCTGGGATCTTGGATAAGCTCCTACAATGGCCTGTGTCTGTTTCCTCATTTGCTAAATGAAGATGATAACATTTAACACTTCAAAATTGTTGGAAGACTTGAATTAGAAATGTTTGAAAAGCTCAAATAAAAGGCTCCCAACAACCAGGAGCATTTTCACCTTAGGATCCTATGAGTAGATTGGTGGGTGGGGGGAGAGAAAATTCAAATTTGTGGGATAGTATGGGTTTTAGGATATGATTATTCTGTTCTAGCTGCTCAGACCTTCTTGCTTTGTTTTCTCCAGAAGGCAGATCTGTTTTCTCTGCTTTGTGGCTTGGTGTTTTCAGCCCCCACCCCATCGCTGAACATGGAGTTTTACGTTTTAGAAGCAGCTCACTGGACAGAATGTGTCTGTAGTGGAATGTTACATAATTCACATTTAGATTTGAAGAGCTCATTATAAAAAACCTGACACACTTCAGGAATATTAAATTACTGCAGATTGTGTGGAGCAAAGAAACATTATTGAAGCATTTCAAAATTCTCGACGAGCCTGAATTTAACTGATAGGGTTTCACAGCTTTTAGTGGGGAAAAATGATTTGAGTTGTCACATGGTTTCTGGCCCTGGAGGACTTTAATCTCCTTAATTACAAAGAAATGAATTTCCTAAATAATTTGGAGTTACTTCACAGCTTTTGCTCAACCTCTCGCTTTTGGAAAATTAAAAGGGGATTTCGGGGTCCATACGGTGTACGCTCTCTGTACTGTAGCTTTCGGATTTAAGTTTCATTCAGAATGTTGCTAGTGTTTCTTTTCAGAATTAACATCAGCATGTACTTCAGAAATGTACAAGTAATGCTTAAAACACTTGAACACAATCATGCTTTGTTGAGCAAATGGCTGTAAGTGTACCCATGGAATACGGGGAGGTGTTATATCCACAATATAACAATTGTTAATCCAATTTTATATACTGACTTTTAAGACTGACTTTTAAGAAAATTATTTTATATTCTTAAAATAATCTATATTTCTATAAATTTAAATACTGACTTATGAAATTACATAAAATTCATGGACTTCAACTCTTTTCTGTATTAATTAAATTCCTAATATGTACAGACAAGACTAACACGATGGAAAAAGGTTTTAGATTAAAAAAATACCACTTCCGACAGTATTTTTTTTTTCAGCAGACTTATCCTATCTTTGTTTCTTCCTTTCTGAGGTCCATATGTGACATTCGTCACATACCAGCCATGTGGCCTTGAACAAGTAATACAGGAACCTCTACATTTCATGTTAAGCTCTTGCCAGTAGTGTTCCAAGCAGGCTTTTGATGGAGTTGAATGTGTCATTCTATCTAATTTCCACAACAGCTCCCTGGTTTTGGCAATATCAGCCTGGTGTACACATGAAGAAACAGAGGCAGGAGGGGTTGAGAACGTCCTCAGTATCCCACATCTAGCCCACAGCCGGAAATAGGGTCCTGGGCAGAAATCGGGTCATAACCTAAGTAGGGAGCAATTCCATTTTAACAGAAGAATCGGAAAAGTCTTTCTGTCTACGGCAATTTTTCTTTGAACTGAACCCTCCAGGGTCTGTTGAATGTCCAGATGGACTTGAGAAAGGAGATTCCATAGAAAGCATCAGAAAAAAGATACAGGAAGGAGGGAAAATGTGTCACTTCCTTCTGGCCTTGTACTTCCTTTTGTTAATTTGGTAGCTGAGGTCAAGCCTCCTCGTATTTGCCGGTGTTGATTCTTCTGCCTGGTGAGAGCCTCCTCATCCTTTCCCATATCCATTTGGCTGAATCTTTATTCTTCAAGGTCCTGCATAGTAGGGCTTATGCTCTATGCAGCTGTATTGACTTTTATAAGCAAAGGTGAATGAATACTTGTGCCTTTGGGCCCCAATGTGCCTGATTATTTGTGTCTGTTTAGTTCTGGTCACCTACAGTGTATTGTGGACCCTTGTAAGGCTGACACCGCTGTGAAGTTGAGCTTCTTTGTGGATAGGAATTCGGCTTTGACAATGTCCTCTGGGCCAGCGTGGTAGCACAATGCATGTCTGTCTACCTGAAGGAGCCAGTGGTCATATCTGGTTCAGAGTAGCCCTAGTAAATATTTGCCATGATAAAATGGTAAATATCATCAGTAAAATTTGATTATGTCTATATGTGACCATGGGATCGCCCATGGGATGTTGGCTTTAGGGAGGAGGAGTTGGGAGGGTTGGGGTTAGTGAAACAGTACACACAGGAGATGATGCAGATGTTGCATGCATTCTCCTTTTCCATATAGGATTTTGTGACGCCCATTCTGTGAAGATAATTTTCTGTTTTCTTTAGTTGTAACCTTAGATCTTTTAGCTCAAGTACTTTCATCCAGGACTGTTGTCCTTTGGGGGGAAAAAACCTTATTAAAACAAAAATCTAACTCAGGTATCTTTGCATAAAATGGAAATTTCCTCATATGTAAGCTTTACTGTAATATTATGTGGCTTTTATATTAAACCTTCTAGTTAAGCCATCTTTAATTGTCATGATTAAGAGGTTTAGGTCATTATTCTTTCTGAACTGAAACTGGCATTCAAGGTCAACCCCTCTTAAATTAAGCAGTTCTCATTCTGTAGAAGAAGTGAAGAATTGGATGCACAATTTGAAGATCCATTCCTCTATTTCTGGTTGCTTTTTGTTAATATTCATCAAAAGCAGATGACTGGTAAAATGTTTGTGTTCAGTGGAGCTCTCAGATGTAACTCTCAGGTAGACCCTGGGAAAGACTATTGACAAACGGAATACATTTATTCAATTTAATTGCAATCGAATGAGATAATGTATGTGAAGCAGAAACAGAGCACATAGTATCTAGTAAGTGCACAGTAAATAGCAGCTATAATTGAAGTGGCCACATTATTATAATTATCATGATTCTCCTCCCAGCAGTGTCTGGACTGAACAGTACCTAGTGTTGTGGGATGCATATTTATCGAATGAATGAATGAATGAAAAGTGCATCCGCCCACTCCTTTTCATTCTGTCCCCCATTAAATGCTTGTCTGCTCTTATAGCTGGGGGGAAAGCTGACATAAAAATTGGCTTGCTGGAGACTTTCTCAGCCCCATTTGTCACCTTACCCTTGGAGCCCAATTACATGTCAACTCCATGTCCTCTCTGAGGCCTGCCAGTGAGGGACTGACTGGAGATCACTCCCCTTTGATCTGCCTTAGCTGCCCAGGCTCAGATCAAGCTTGGCTGATGGATGGGTGCCCCATCATTGGAAATGACTCCACAGGGCTGACCAGGAGATACGTCGGTGCAGTATTTTCTGGGTGGCATCTAGTGCTTAACAACAAGGAACATGGGAAACAAAGAGGTGCATTTTTGTCCCTCTTGAAAATTAGAGTTTAACAAATCTGTTTTGAATTACCCAGTTCGAGACCAGTCTTGCAGATAAGCCACTCGTGTGAGTTGCTGTATAAATCCTATGCATTCCAGAAGTTTGTATATGAAGAACAAGATTTTTTTTTTTATTTGTAGGCTTGCCATCCATCGCCCCCAACCCCTGCCCAATTTCTGTTTGATTTCCAAAGAATATTGTTCTGAATGTTCTCTTGCCTTGATTTACAGCACTCCCAAAGAGTGAATGACGTGTGCAGCTCGGGGTGCCGTTTCTGAAGGGAGGAGCCTTTCTCTTGGAGAGGAGTCCTCGATGAGCCTGGCCGAGGTCCGGGATCTGTGTGAAGTGGACTAAGGATTAAGTAGGATGTCAACTGAGACAGAACTTCAAGTAGCTGTGAAAACCAGCGCCAAGAAAGACTCCAGAAAGAAAGGTAGGGACCCAATTTGCTCTCTTTTGGGTGGCTTCTTTTCTGTGCAGAAATGAGGTTTTAATCTATGGACTGAGATAAACAAATATCTTTATGATTGTTATTTTTTTAAGTGATTTGCTATTTTCTGTACTCATCATATTTCATTGGTTAAAATCTGAAATTCTTTTCCAGGATCTCCAAAGCCCTTCCAGATATGCCTTCTATCCATCCCTCCAGCAGTATCTCTCCAGCAGCATCTCTCTAGCTCCCCAATCTGTTTAGACTGCAGGCATTCTCCCTGTGGTAGTTCACCATTCTGTGTACCAGTGGTTCTCAGAGGCAGCATCAGTGTCTCCTCGAGGGCTTATTATTGTGCAAATTGTTGAATTCCAGCCCCAGAATTTCTAGTTCTATAAGTCTGGAGCAGCTCAAGACTTTGCATTTTCTAACCAGTTCCCAGGTGATGTTAGTCCTGCTGGTCCAGAGACCACACTTTGAGAACCACTAGACTATTGCCAGAAATCCTTTTGCTCTTCACTTTTTCTACCTTTCTCATTCTCCAGGTTGATCTAGTGCAGGCTCCTGGGATGGCTCTTTCTTCCAATTGGAGTCTGTTGCCTTCTTTTGTTCTGTGTCTGTAGCACTTTGTTTATATCTGGCTTTATTAGAAATGTGCTCTCGTTGTGAGTCACCTGTATTGGGAACTGCTTCAGAGCTGGACCACTTTTTCACAAAGCTAGCTGATAAGGAAGATGGACATGCCTGGAGTGAGAGAAAAGCAATCCTATCACTTTCCATGTTTGGGGGGGGAATTTGATCCTGTGGCTTTATGACCATACCTTTCAGTACATTAGTACTGAATTAGAAGTAAGCTACGTGTGTGTGTGTGTGTGTGTGTGTGTTTTCTCCCTGTGGTTTTAGCACATTCCTTGCCAGGTCTTCTCAGTTCCAAGGAAAGGGATTGAAAGAGCTCTCTTTCAGACCTAAAAATCCATCCATGTGGGTTTGCAAACTAGGATGCCCTTCGTTTCTTCCTATAGGTGGCAATCACTGTGCCTGCCTCTTTGTGCAGTCTGATGGCATTTGCCTGACACTATCCAAAGCAGAAGACCCAAGTGTAATACATATACAGCTCTGGATTGATGAAACCCAGGAAGGGCATTAAATTTGTCTTTTGATGTTTATTCAAAACACAAATATTTTGAAGGCCGTCTGTTCCAATCCCTAAAACTTAACGTTAAACCCTGTTTTCTATGCATCATGGTCTAAGAATAATAAAAGGAAAGCAAGTGGGTGAGAGAAGAGGTCTTGAGAGAGCTGCTTTGTGTGTGTGTGTGTATGGGGGGGGGGGAGGGTGTGAAACCTGGTATGTCCTGAAATTCAAATGCTTTTTCAGTGGAAACTGACAAGTTATATTTTTGCATCGAATTTAAACTTTTTCCACAAAATGTATGCACTTGAATACTTAATGCATTAAAAATTGTTTATCTTAGTGCATATTTTTTCATTCTTAATTTTAACATGCAAAATCGGAAGCATTCTGAAGAGAGGATTCAGACTTTCAGGACATGGGCTTGGTTGGGGATTTGGGGCAGGAGCTTGAAGGTCACACTTTACAACCTCCTCATATTCATGTCCTAAGAAGCCTTAAAATGAGCACAAAATATGTGAGGAAGTCCTCTAGAAAGTGCTCAGACCATAGAGTCTGGACAGGCTGACCTCGGTTCAAGTTGTAACTCTACCACTTCCTCAGCGTGTGACCTTAGACAGCTGCATAACTTCTCTGAGCCTCAGTTTCCTTTCCTACAAAATAGAAATAAGATATTACAATCCTCAAAGACTCTCTATGAAATTAACAGAAACAAGGCAATTAAAATACTTTGTATAGTACTTGGCATATATTACTCAGCCAAGGTTAGCTGTGTTCCTCCCCCTCTTCTTCCTCATCTTTGTCCCCTTTACCTTCCACTTTATTCCTTCTCTTTCTTGTCATCTTTCGTCATTTCTCTTCTCCTCCTTCTTTTTTTCTTTTCCACTATCAGCTTGGGATAACAACAAAATACCATAGAATTGGATGGCTTAAACAACAGAAATGCATTTCTCGCAGATCTGGAGGCTGGAAGTCTAAGTTCAAAATGCCAGCAAATTCCGTTCCTAGTCAGGGCTCTCTTCCTGGCTTGTACACAGCTGCATCCTCACATAGAAGACAAAGAGCAAAATCAATCAACACATTGAGATACCTCCCTCCCTGGCCCCTCACCCCCTTATTTGGCCACCATTCCTATCAGGAGAACACAATCCTCATAATGTCATCTAATCCTAATTACTTTCCAATGCCTCCATTTCCAAATATCATCTCACTAGGGGTTAGGGCTTCAAAGTGTTCCTTTCTTAATGGGATATGAATATTTAGTCTGTAACACACCTGCTTCGTCATTGTCCTCCTCCTCCTCCTCATTGTACTTTTTTATCCTCTTATCCCGTT
Source organism: Urocitellus parryii (assembly GCF_045843805.1). Taxonomy (NCBI): domain Eukaryota; kingdom Metazoa; phylum Chordata; class Mammalia; order Rodentia; family Sciuridae; genus Urocitellus; species Urocitellus parryii. The sequence goes on along the minus strand of NC_135541.1, from coordinate 39,962,258 downwards.
TTATAGTCAAGGGGCTGATTGTTTGTAATTGTGCAATAGTGATAAATACTCTTTATTCCAGATATACTTGTCTAGACCAGGGTGTCATGAAAGCATACATCTGCATTGAAAAGAGAAAGAATGTGCTTGTAAGAGAATTCATTCATTTCTTGATTTTTCAGTATTGACAGCAAAATGATTGGTACTCTATTGAACAAATGTTGCTAATTTGGTAAAAACAAGTACTACAAGAACTACAAAAGGAATAAACCACTTACATATGGATTTTGAATCTTGAATATAATAATGCTGTTGAAATATTTTACTAATACTTTTCTCAGTTCTTCTTGGATTTTTCTATAGAGACAACATACAACTTCCAAATAAGTGTGTTTGTTCCAATCCTTCAGTACTTCATTTTTTTTCCTATCTTATTGCATTGGCTGGGCCTGTCTTTATAGTACTTAATGATAGTAGGTGTCCTTATTTTGTTTCTCAATTAATTAACATGCTTCTTAATGATATTTTAATGTGATATTTAAGCTCTTTCTAAAGGTTCTTTATTCTGTTTTAAATATTCTAGGAATTTGTTTTTTACATTTGGATTTACTATATGATTTTTTCTGGTTTATTTAAATGATTGTACATATTTTCCTTTATATATATGCATTACTTTTGCATTTTGTATTATAATAAATTTGTATGTGTTTGTGTGTGTGTGGTGGATTTGACTGGTAGATTTTCTGAGCTGAATTTCTGGGATCAACCTTACTAAGTCACAGTGTACTGTTTTCTGTACCCTATTAGATTTGATTTGTTGGGTTACAGTGTTTTTCTTATCTGTATTCATCAACAGAATTTCTTTTGTTAGAAAATCTTATTTTAAAGTTATATCCTTGTATAAGAGTGTTGGTAGGAAGGAAACACTGAATGATATTTAGGCTTCTTTGTAAAAAAAAAAAAAAGAAAATTTCCTTTTATAGTAATTTCATTTAACTTTATAAAAGTGATAAATGCTTGTTTCTGAAATGAGAAAATGCATACATAATCCTATGTAACAAAAATGACTATCATTAACATTCTAGGGTATTTCCTTCTGGACTGACGTTCTAAAATAATGTGTGGTTGAGATCATACTCCTCAATTCTATAGTCTCTTTTGTTACTTGACATTAAATCAGCAGTGCATTTCCTATATTATTACATGATATTACAGAACAGAAGAGAGCTTCCCCCTTGGCAAGATTTAGATGGTTCCTGGGGCAGATATTTTACTTTCTGCAAAAGAATTCCTTGCACTGTAGGTCAGCTGCTGTGAGAAGGTGTGGCATAAAAGCAAGACCCTTCAAGTTCCTCACAAGCCGGTCACCTTGTTTCTTTAACCCAGGCTGTTGAAAGTAAGCCAGGCAGTTTCAAACACAAGTCACATAGGGCATATTTCATCATAAAATGAGTTTCTAGACAGGCTATGTATGAAATCTAACTAGAGTATTCACAATTCAAATAAGGGATGGAAGTAGTGAAAAATAAAGTTGTTTACTTCATTTCATTTTATTGGATTGTGTCACTACATATACAGCTTGTCAAATGGTCCCTGTTCTGGGAGTAGAATTTGATGGAGGGCCAGAGGAAGAGAATGTATATTTTCAGGTTCACTACCTGCCATCAAAGGGAGAGAATCAGTTGATGCAGTTTTTGTTATTAGTAATCCCAGTCTTAGGGCCCCCAGTGGAAGGCCATGGTGGAGGAATGAGTCCCAGAGTGAGCTGACACAGATATTTCTGGGGCAGGGCCTAGGATTTTTCAGTTAATACCACCCAACAGCTCAATGTAATAGAAAGAACACTGGCTTTGAGTATTAGGTGGACCTGGTTTTTGATTCAAACTCTTCTCATTATTCATTGGGTACCCAGAGAGGCTATATGGCCTCTTTGAGCCTGATTTCACTTACCTTATGTGTGTGTGTGTGTGTGTGTGTGTGTGTGTGTGTGAGAGAGAGAGAGAGAGAGAGAGAGAGAAGAGAAGAGAAGAGAAGAGAAGAGAAGAGAAGAGAAGGAGGGTAAGGAAGATACTTCAGGGTCTGTCACATAGTACTGGCTTAGTAGAGGTGGCCTTTCTTTTTCCTGAGATCACATTCCAGCATTGTCTGTTTATTTTCTAGAAACATCTGAAAATAAACTTATTAACTTTCCTTCTATTTGTATTAGAGCTGGTCCCAAGGAACTTCAGTTAATGACGCCACCACCAATAAAGAGCATCTTTATTATTTCCTGCCAGAAGAATTTTTGCACCAAGAATTAAGACTCTAATTGGATCCAGGAGAAGTCGGTGGTGATGCCTCTTGCTTAAGTCATAGCAAACCAAGTTTGAACCCTGGTCTGTACCTCTGTAGCTGTGCTAATTTTGGAGGTTTCCTAGATAATTTTGTCTACTTTATATGAAGGAATAGTTCTGATAATGTTGTGCTCCTACCTGGTCTCTTAGCTCCAGAAAATAAGCTCTATTAACATTGGTTTACCACTTAGGAGCTTCTAAAACGCCATCATATTCATGATCCTATAGGATCCCCAGGACCCTGGAGAGTGGTTGTTTGGTTGGTTGGTTTTGCTTTACAGAATCTTTTATCAGGTTTATTTATCATCACTTCTATTTGCTGCTCCCATCCTGCAGAGGGACAGCCTGGGGTCAGGATTCTGGATTTGAACTCATACCTCAGGTCAACCCTCTCTGGTGGTAGAATTTCAGGCAAGCCACCTCTGCTTTTTGAATTTGATTCCTCAGCCACCAGATGGATGTGAAATAATATATGCTTGGTCAAATTAGAAACACGGGAGAGGCATAACTAATTATTTAGTTCTTTTTTGCATGGATATTTGTCCAGCCCCTGACATGAGTCCAGCCTGTTCTTGGAGTTCTGGGGATCTCCTCAGGAGGAGATGCTGGCTCCAGGTGGCACAGGCTGTGGTTAAGAACTTGTAGCTGAGAGGAGGACCTTCTGGCTTGCACAGGTCTCATCCTTCCCTGAAAAAGAAACTGCTTTTCTATTTTGCTATTTTTATTCATTCTCAGTCTGTTACTTTCATAAAATGTGTATATTTTACTTTTGCTCCAGGTTTATTAATATACTGAATAGTCATCATAGTGAAGAAAATTCTTATAAGAATTCTTTTTATTGTCTTCCTGACTAAAAGCAAGTGTTTTTTCCCCTAATGTTAATAAATACAAGTAGCACAGTATCTTGAATGTCTCTGTGTATCAAAACATGAATAAATGATCTAGATGTTGATGTGCATAAAAGGTCCTAAGGAGTTAAGGCTGGGCAGGGCAAGACGGTTCTCAACAGTAAAAGAACTTGCCAGCAATCACTCAACTGGTCAGCAGTGGGTGCAGGGCCGGAGCTCAGCACTAACTCCCTGGCTGGAACTCCTTCAGCTCTGTATGTTCCATACATTTACAGTTCTACCAGGAACTTGGTTGACTTCCGGGTTCCTTACCATGTAGTCTTCTAGAAAGAAGGTGTTGGATGAACTGGAATTAGATAAACTTCAGTTTGAGACAAGGCTCAGCACATTTTCCACTTGTGTATTGTGGGCTACTTAATTTTTCTGAGCCCCAGCTTCTTCATCTGTAAAGTAGGGGTTATAGCCTACTACCTGTCTAGTAGCAGGTATAGCAATGAGGATTACAAGTTCACAGGTACAGAATGCCTAGCACAGCACTCTGTACATGGACTCCAGATAAACTTTCCCTCCCTCTCTTATTCCCAACTTCCACCAGCCCTGAGAGCTAGCCCTTGTCTTAGTGCTTTAGGACAGGAGGAGAGGTACAGGTACCCTTTTCCATGGGGCTATAGGTAGCCAGTGAGAAAAAGGAACAGGTCAATATTCAAATGGATTTTTGTCCTAAGAATAGCTGAAAAGATAAACAGGAAATACAAAAGAAAATGGACCCTGTTGTCAAGCTTCAAATATTTATTAATGGTTGCCATCATGCTTACTAGGCATTTTAGATAAATTGCCTCCAGTAAACCCAGGTCTTATATTGTACCATTGAATACACAAGAAAATAATGTCCAGAGAAGTCAAGACACTTGCCCCAGGTTACCTGGCTTGTCTACCAGAGAATCGCAGTGCACAGGACCTGCCCAAAGCTCATGTCTGCACTATCTTCCCTGAATGCCTCCTGTGGGTTTCCTTCATGGCTTGATGGAAGAGGGTTGAGTGATTTGAAAAATTATAGGGCCTATGCTTATTTGGGGAAGTGGGGCATGGGAACTGGTCACATTATATAGATTCTTGGTGCCATTCTGTCTTGCAGGGTTTATGATCGTGGTGAGCTAGTTTTGTCTGCCTGTGTAAACTGCAGGTTTTCAAAATTCAACATCAAGTATTCAATTACAAGAAAACATAAATTTCCCTGAGGTCAGTTAGTCCAATTTTTGAGCTTCAGGACTGGAGGTAGGGAGTAGTGTTTTTAGGCCAAGAAGTCCAGTTCTCTATGGTGAAATTGACTGTCAGATGACAGGACATGCAGTGGAAAGTGACTTCTGCCCTTTTGGTGGTCCCTTGGTCTGAATGCAGGACAGGACAGAGCACTCAGAGTGGTCATTTGAATGGACTTCAGGTTTAGTGGGTGCCTGAGTTCAGAATCCTGTTCTAGCCTTGCACAGGGTTGGGCTTTCTCCTTCGCTCTTTCACTCCTTCTTTCCTCCTTGAATGTGTTCTGTAACTCTAGCAGCACAACCCATAGGCCCTTCACTGGTGGTCTTTCTCCTCTTTGGTCCTTCTGCTGCCTCATACCCTGAGCTGTGATGAGCTTCAGGTCTCAGGAGGCACCTGTGTGTGGACTACTCCCTCTACTCGAGCCATCTCTTACCAATTCACTTGGCTGCTCCTGCACCTTTCAACCTTCGATAACCACTTGACTAGCCATCACCCTCAACACCTTGAGCCTTCTAATGTCCTCTGTTAATTAACTAAGTGGTCATCGGTCTGTGTGACTGCCTACATGTTTTCCTGATCCATTCATTCTTTCTCTTCTTACTGCCTTCCTCTTGAAAGTCCTTCAAGCTGTCTTCATCTCTCATCTGGGTCATTGCACATCCTCCTGAGTAGTCTCGACATTCTCAGTATTACCCATCTCCAAGCTACTGAGGACACCACTCACTAACATGGAGATTTGATCAGTTCACATCCCTGCTTAATCCCTTCAGTGGGGGTTCCTACTGTCCTCAGGGTAGAGTCTGCTTATCTTGGGTTCCAAGAGGCTCCCTCTCACCTGACCCCTCCTTATCTTTCCAGGCACATCTCTCCCCATTCTTCATAACCATACTCCACTCAGTGGCTCAAGAGGATTAATTTCAGTTCCTTGACCCTACCATGTTGTTTTTTACACTTGGGATTTTGCACATGCTTTTTCTTCTCCCAGGAATATACATTTTTCTTTATTTATTCTTCAGTTTCAAGTTAGATATTACTTTCCCAGATATTCTTTAGTGACCCATTTCAATGCATGCACACCACCTGGTGAGCTTTCAAAGCACCTCCTATTAATAATCATATGTTAAGTTTGTTTTTTACCCCTCTTTTCACTTACCAGACAGAGCTCTGCAAGATCAGGGACTGTTTTGTTAGCCACTTTACTTCTACCATTAAGGACTGATGTTGAAGGTATCATTATGCAGCAGGATTTGTTGAATCTACAAATGAATAAATTGACTGAGGACTACATGAGTCACATTTGATTTCCCTGGATTAGGACAATGGAAGGGCCCCCTTGCACTCTGTACCTATTCAAGTCATCACAATTGCCACATCCTTCTCTTTTATTTTTAATTATTTTTCTGTCTTTGTCCTTGGCTCTGAGTTCCTAGCACACTACTTGGCACATGGGAAGTACCAAGTCAATATTTATTGAATTAACTTTTCTAAATGGTACAAGAGTATGATTCGCACAAGGAGAAAAGAAAATTTAAAAGAATAACACAGACACCTCCCCTAAGAGCTGCCTCTTGAGAGTCTTATTACATGGCATTTGAAATTCCTACCATTCAGCAGGCTCCTTCCCCTGTCGTGATGTGTGTCCAATCATGTCTGGTGCCATAATTTAGCGTGATGTGGGCCATATTGGTAGTAAGAGCTATACGATTTGCCATATTAGTTCATCCCCCTGCTTCATTAAGCTCAGTGTGCTGCCTCTGGCAGTGGCTGGGCCTGAATTTTGATGTTTGGAAGAACAAAGCCCTTCACATTAGCCCTCCAAGTCCTTGATATCACTGGGAGTCAGGTTAAGTGTATGCTCCTTCTCCGAGTTGGAGTCCTCGTCTTTGCAGATAATCAGCAAATGACCCAGAGTGTGGGGTTTTATTATTCTGTGTGAGTTTGCTAAGCAGACGCTGTTCCCAGGTGGGCTGGAATTTCAGCAATCCTTGCCTACTGCAGCATTCCTTTTAGGATAGTCAGAGTATACCTGCAGCAAGATGGAATGTGTCTCCACAATTTATCAAGAGGGCACACCTGGGGCAGAGGCAGAGGAACAAGAACATGGAGGTGAAAGAGGGATTCATATCTGTTGGTTGTGTGCCCATGTGTCCATGTTCTCCCAGTGTAAGTTTGAAAACAGCCTTTAGACAGGGTTCCCATCTTAAAGACAACTGAGACCCAGAAAGATGAACAGCTTGCCTGAAGCCACACAACGTAAAAATAAAGGGGCCAAGATCTCTCTGACCCCAGAGCCTGCCTGCCCATGTGCTTAACAGTAGACTTGACTTCTCCCTACTGCGTGGTGTGTCTTCTTACCAAATGTCAGATCCTGCTTTCACTGGAAGACAGCTTTCTATGGGTATGGCATCTGTAGGCGAAATGGGCTCAGCAAGGAACAGGAGTGATGGCAGAGTTGATCGTGTAGCTAGAAAGACACAGGATATAGGAGCACTTCTTCATGGCCAGGAGAAGGTGTCACATGCAAGGCTCCACATGGTTGGGTTTTCCTACTAAGAAGGATGTCAGATGTTTTCCAGATATGAAAGTAAAAAGTCAATGAACTTGAAGGATTTTGACTATGCATAAATTGAAAAGTGTAGTATTGCTTTTAATCGGCATTTGCGTCTCTGTGACCAAAACACTTGACAAGGACAACTTAGAGGGGGAAAAGTTTATTTTAGCCCAAGGTTTCAGAGTTCAGTCCAAGGTCAGCAGACTCCAGAACTCTGGGCCTGAGGGGAGGCAGAAAGAACTTCATGGCAGAAGGGTGTGGGGGAGGAAGGCAGCTCAGGACTTGGCAGCCAGGAAACAGAGAAAGAGCTCTGCTCACAGGGACAAAGTAGAAACCCAAAGTCATGCCCCCAATGACCTACATCCTCCAGCCATAGCCTAGGGCCTATAGTTGCCACCCAGTGGATCCACTCAAGTGGATTAATCCACTGATTAGGTCATAGTTCTCATAATCAGATCATTTCATCTCTGAGTATTCTTGCATTATCCCACATTTAAGTTTTGGGGGGATACTTTATAGCCAAACCATAACAAATATGTTAAAGGAAAGAATCATTTCTAGATTTTAATTGTAATAAGCACTTCAGAAATGCAGCCCAGGACATTTTTGCAAATCCTCTCAATCTACGAATATCATCATTAGCCCAGTTCACCTCCCAGTGGGCAGACCCACACCAGAAATAATAACCAGGCTACTACTGATGAGAGCAGTTAATTATAGAATATCAGACAGTGTTCTCCAGTTTTTACTCCCATTGTTTCACTTGCAACAACCCTTTAAGATAGCTGATTTTTAAACCTCAAGTTTATAGATGAGGAATGCAAGAAGTTGAAGAGGCAAGATGAAGTGAGTTGCAAGTCAGAACCTACCCCTTTGTGGCCCTGTAGTACGGACTCCTTTTGCAATGCAGTGAAGGTCTCATGGGCCTTATATGCAACTGGCACATTCTAGCACATCAAACTGCAGGGTGCTCCTTAGCATGCACGAATGTGCTTCTGCTCTCCTCCCAGCCCAGAAGTCCTGCTGTCTGGTTTCTGCCCTGCAAGGCCCACCTGATCTTGTGAGTCACAGTTCATAAGGCACTGCCATGAAGCTTTTCCTGTGCTCTCCACCTGTGGAATTGAGCCTTCCTTCTCCTGTGGCTCTCAGCAAACTCTCTTTATCCCAGATGAAGCTCTCACTTCTTTCTTTTATCATTTAGGACTATACACTTTTTACGCCTTTCTTCCTGTTAGTTTATGTGCTGAGCTGAGAGTTGCTGGCAGAAACTATGTCTTTTCCATCCTTAAATTCCCTCAAAGCAGGGAGGAAGAAAATTAGAGTTGCCAGTGGAGATATCGGAAAATGAAAATTAATTATGTGTCTGCTAAATGCAAAGCAGAGAATAAAATTACTTTGAGCCAGATGCGGTGGTGGTGCATGCCTGTAATCCCAGCACTTTGGGAGGTTGAGGCAGGAGGATCTCAAGTTCAAAGCCAGCCTCAGCAACTTAGTGAGGTCTTAAGCAACCCAGACCCTTTTGCTAAGTAAAATATTAAAACAGGCTGGGGATGTGGTTCAGTGGTTAAGCACCCCTGGGTTCAATCCCTGGTACTGAAAAAAGAAAAAAAATTACTTTGACAATCTTCACAAGAGATTTATGAGTTTGATAACAATCCCATTTTGCAGATGAAGAAATATAATAATATGACCCATTATGTAAACCAAAGAGAAGGGATTTTAAAGTCAGGTGTAAATGATCCAACGCACAGGATATTTCCACTAACCCATGCTGTTTTCCAACAGTGACTATCAAATAAAACCTCAGCAGAACTCAGTTCCTAGGGCTCTGATGCTTGTGGAAAACTGGTAGCTACAGAATCTATTTACCTTTATAAAGAATTTATATATCATCATTGCTAATTCACTTCCCTCTAATTTGGGACTATCATTACTCGAGTCTTTCACTTCCCCTGGCTGCTGATACCGCTCTAGGGAGAACTTGTATCCCAATTGTTAAATCAGAGGCAAGAAAAGCCATGCAGGAACTCTCATTGGAAGAAGCCCAGCCGATGATGAATAGCAGACCTGAATCTTATCATGTATTTCAGGATGATGTACGGGACTGTTGGAAACTGCCTTTGACAAATGTGCACGGGAAGGGGAATTATCTTCAACAATGAAAAATGTTCTTATTATGTGATCCTAAAAAGGATCAGGACCCCTATCATTGGGAAAATGATCATCCCCATATCCCTTATTAACAGCAATACAGAAGCGTGTGTTAAAGACATTGGACGTCACACGGAAGCGGTGATGGATAACCATGAGTCGAAATCCGGTTGGACTCAGGAAAGGTAGCTTGATGCTTGATAGCAGGTGCATAATATGCAACTTGCGAAGGTCTCTTTTAGCCCTTGCTTCATGAGGCTTAGCAGGACATCTTTCTGCTATTTTAGCCAGTACCCAATGATTTTTTGTCAGAGCAAAGCTGTGAGTAAGTCACAGAAGATACATGTTTGTAAGAAATAAAACTATTTCCAAAAAAGGCAGCTATGTACCAGGCATTTTAAATATTTGCTTTCATTTTATTTTTACATTTCACATGCATAGGTTGAAACTGAGAGTCACAGATTTCTGGAACACCTTCCCAGAGCTAAAAACCAATAGTTAGGATTTGAACTTGAGCATCTGGTTTTAAGCCTATGCTTTGTTGACCAGAGTAGCTCCTAGTGAATAACTTCCCAGTTAGGGTTCAGAACAGCGCAAAATGGAGTAGCTGAACATAAATGTGAAGATGTCTACTGCAGCCTTCACCATAGTAGATCCCAGATCATAGTAGGTGATCAAGGGATGCTAGTCAGCACATTTTATCAAGGGCTACATAAGGACTAGAGTTCTTTGAGTTTCCTACTTTGCCTCTTTTCTCTCCTTTACTGCCTTAAAAAAAGCATTTTCTAAAACCAGGCAATGTTAGCCCTTAAAGAAGATTGTGGCAAGAGGTCTGTATGCAAGAAACTCGTAGATCTAACATGAATGATGGACAACTAAGAATTACAGTTTGTTGCACTGTTAAAATCACATAGCAGAAATAACAATGATCCAGGGACTTCCCAGAGGAATGAGGTTCCAAGAAAGAATCCTGGGGTTCAAATTTATATTTTGTAGTTAAATGGATGCTTTGTGAAATATCCTCAATTACTGAGGACATCGTCTACCTTTTGGATTTATATCCCTACTTGGGAAGAACAAATCCTACCCTGTCCTCCAGTGAAAGAAAGATCAGCAGATCAGAAATCTTTGTTGAACAGTAACTTGTTTCCCCTTGTTCCAGAGTAAAGGCTCCTTCAAGTTATAGTATCTTATTCATTTCTTATTATGCATAGGACCCGGTACATAGTATATGCTCATTAAACAATTGTTGAATAATAGAATAGTCGACATTAAATAGGTAATTCTATGGCCTTTGGTCCTCAGTTTCCTAGATTCTATAATTTATATTCCACAAGTTTTTCTTTGATGCTTTGAAATAATGATTACTATGATTTCTCCTCCCACTCTCAAAGTTATGGATTGCAAACAGTTTTTGTGTAATTTGCCAGTGTCAGTCAGTTTTAATGGCTGCCTAGAGCATGATGTGTAGGATTTTGCAGTCATGTCCTGGCCTTCAGCGAACACAGTGAACACTCAAGTTTATTTATTTATTTGAGAGCTTTGTTTCCCCTGCACATGAATAGGTGCATACCAGTATGCAAACACAAGCAATCTAATATGATCCTGCCATGTACTTAATTCTGCATAACTGTTTCACCCAGCCTCCCAATTTGAGGTATTTTTGATCATAAAATCTTGCAGTACTAAGCAATCTAATTTCGTTCACTTTTTCTCACAAAACCTTTCTCCCAACTCTTCTGTCATTGTTGCCATTTGTAAGTGGTCCATTCTGAAATTTGCCAAATCTTGCATATGATGTGGGATCCAGAACTGTTTTTAGTAGTAGATGGTTCATTTCTCTTTTCATCTTTGAGCTGATGAAGTGTTTATCTTCTGCTTTGTGGCCAGAAAGCAAATGCTAACATGTTTTCCTGCAACAAGAAGAACCCAAAACCTTAGGGTGTGCTCCCCTTTGTGGGAAACACCATTCTGAGAAAGCACTGACATTAAGATTTGCCATTCAGTGGTGCATGCCTGTAATCCCAGCGGCTCAGGAGGCTGAGACAGGAGGATCACAAGTTCAAAGCCAGCCTCAGCAGAAGTGAGGTGCTAAGCCACTCAGTGAGACCCTGTCTCTAAATAAAATACAAAATAGGGCTGGGGATGTAGCTTAGTAGTCATGTGACCCTGAGTTCAATCCCAGTACCCACCCCCAAAAGATTTGCCAGTGGTGATCTGTGAGCTCCAGTGCTTTTTGTAGTTCAAATCTTTTAACCTTATCAGCTTATCAACTTTAATATGTAGTCCTGATGCCTTGATTTTTTGGTTCGTCTGTTTTAATGTGATGAAATGTAAAAATCGAGCTTAGTTTTATCTCCTTACAATGACTTTGGAGGGGGTTTAGTTGATAACCTACCCTTGGTCTCTTAAGGGTTCGAATTTTAAACAGCCCAAAATACATTTTCCTGATATCTGTCATCAAGTGATTAGTGCAACTATTTAGTTCTGGTCGTCTTTCCTATTCTTGGTAGATTTATTTTTCTCTTTTTAGAATTCTACTGCTGCCTTCTCGGTCTGGGAGACTGGAGATGTCATTTAAACATTGCTTATTAGGATTCCATTATTTGTCTCTCATATACAGTCAGCTAAATCAAAAAGTCAGACAGTGTTTTTAAATTGCAAATTTAAATGACAATTTATAGACCAGGTCTACTGGAAATTTTCTGTCCTTGGCATCCATCATTGTTTGTGGGTATGTAGTTTTATATTCTCTCTCTGTCTCTCTCTTTCTCTGTCTCTCTCTTTTTTTTTATTTTCCTTGAGAGAACAGCACACATATCCATCAGAAAGATCCAAACTGTTTGCAATCAAACAAAAAATGCAATGAAGATCTTGAAAGGAAATGAAGATAAATACCTTATCCCAGAGCTTACTTAAATATTAGTTCTCTTCCTCCTCTTCACCCTCCTTCATCTCTTAAAGTGACAAATGTGGCAAGTTTCCTATTTAAGTGTTTAAAGCCATGGTCTGGATTCAGAAGAAATAAACCATTCACTGGGGGCCTGGGATATGCCAGGGACTGTTATCTTGGTTAGTCTGCATGAAAAGCCAAAAATAATACATTGCTAGCAATATTGTGGTAGTTGCTGTTTATTCAACACTTACCACTCACCAGACCCTCTTCTCTATGATTTTTGTCCTCCTGATTTAAGGCAATCACCGATTTCTAAGGGAGGGAATAGAAATTCCTGGGAGGTAACTTGCTGAGGGCCCAAGGTCAAACAAAATAGTTCTCCACCCTCTGGCTTCACCACCGTCTACTACCCCAGCCTTGAATTTCATTTTCAGGAAGAGAATTTGAGGCCTATTTGGTATCTCTGTTTTATAAGAGTGACAAGTTGAAAAGCCTTTTCACTATGCCTTGGTGAGTTTTAATTTTTAGCAGATTGGGTTGGAAGAGGTGGCTCTAAACCTTGAAATCATCTTCATTTATCGGTCCATTTTCTCTGGGATCAGAGTAGATTGGCAAAGCATTATGATCTTCCATTTCAGAGCTGACGGATTATCCATTGCGCTGGGTGAAATCATCTCTGAAATCCTTCCGAAGCCAGCTGCAGGGCTTGGTACGTTTCAGAAAATGCCCGTGGTACCCAGTAACTTTGGTGGTGAAAATTGATAGGATAAAGTGGACATCTAGAAGACCTGCGTGTTAAGCACGGGCCCCGTGCCTCTGTGGTGAGAGACTTTTCCATTTAGAAGAGGAGCTTGCAGGTCTTTGTTGTTATTGTTTTTTTTTTTGTTCCATCTCTGCTCTGCAGGCCCCACCGTCAACTGTAGATAGGCCAGTGAGGGTCGGGTGGGATTTTAATGAAACATAGGAGGTGAGGATGGGGGAGGTGAGAAGACTTTCTTAGGATTGTGAGAAAAAATGGGGAGGAAGCCAACAGGCCATAGTCCAGGTCTTCCCTGGGTGAGGGAGAAAGGGAAGGAAGCGGGAAGGGTTGATGGGAGCATCTTAGGCTTTGGTACCATGCTGGACAAACTCCTTTCTGTCAGAATAGTTCTTGTCTGCATATCCTGCCCTGCTCCATCTAGGGCCTGTGGGAAACATGGTTCTGGTACAGATGTGCAGGTGATACCTGAGGGCAGCAGTTGGGACCCTTGGCCTGTCCTTCCTCTGCCATCAGTGAGCCTCAAGATGCATTCTTAAGACCCCCCGAGTTATGACAAACGAATAAGCACTGGGCCTAAATATTAGAAGTTGCTATGAGAAGACACCCCCTTTAACTTCTCCTGCTTGCCACTAGGTAATAGAACTAGCCATTTAAATTCTCCTCCTCCTGTCACCCCACCGCACAGAGGCAAAGGTGGGCAAATAGGGGTTAAAAGGTAGTGATGGTGGAAATTGGGGGAATCCCAGATCCTGTGGCCAGTGAGTCCTGTAATTCCCAGAACACTTTAACCTCTTGTGGCCAGCAAAGGCTGAAGAGGAAGAGCAAAAAACAGTGATGAGATTGACAACCCAAGAAGGAAGCCTCAGCATATCCCGTGCCCCATTCTCCCACCACAGACAAAGGCGTGCCCACCCTGCCCACACATGGGGAGCCCCATCTCCTGAACATCTTCCTCATCACCAGCACGTGTAAGACCTTGTTTAAAATCGTGCTCCCTGTGACGATGACCGGTGCTTCTTCACAGCACAGCTCAGTTTTTGCGGTGCCGGCTTCGGGATTACAAGGAGTTCCCTTACAGCCCTACCATGTATTTATTAAGCTGGGTGACACGGGGCAGCTTCAAATCCTCGATGTCTCCATTTCCTAACATGTAAAATGGGAGTTAGGGAACCCCTGCCCCCAAGAGATGATTCAGACCAAAGAAATCATAGAGGAAGGTTCCTCAGCGCAGGGCTGTATAGATGCCGTGAAATACTAAGTTGCTGCTGTCATTTCTGTGAGATAACTGAGGCCTCTGCAGCATGATGACCCCCGGGGACCCCAGGATTTGTGCAGTTGGTATGTGCTGGCAGGGTGTCTGCATCTAGCACTGCCTGGCTCTGTGCCGTGGGGGAGACATCAACACCATGTTCCCTGCCTGCTGGGACGCTATAGCTTCGCCCTCCAGGGCTACTTGTTGGTCCTCTTTGTAGCTCCCTGCTTAGCCTTCACCTTGGCCTTCCTCTGGAATCAACAGAACCCACTCATGAAAGAAGCAGCCAGAAAGGCTGGGCATCCTGAGTGCCTGGAGACTGAACTATCGAACTAGTCCCCTCTCTTGGAGTCTCTGCAGAGCGCTTGCTCTTGGCTTTATTTTTTCAGACACCCACCTCAGCCTTCTCCCTTTCCATGGTCAGGCCTGCCTTTGTCACTGGGCTCAGAACTGGCTTTCCTGGCTTCTCCATTCAGGATTCTAACTGAGTCACAAGGCCCCAAGTCCAGGCTCTTGACAGAGAAAGTGTATAAAACAGTTCAGCTCTCATGGTGGCCACCTCTATTCAACTCTATTCGAGAGTTATGGACATAGGTGACAGTGGTTATTACTGCCCACTCCGTGGGTACTTGAGACATAGTATCCAAAATAGAGAGGCACAGATTGTGCAGGCATACATTTCCAAAAGATGCAGCCTAAATGTCACTTCTTCCAGGAATTATCTGTAGACAAGCCAAACAGATAGGGCCCTGGGCTGCTTGGTGCTGACTGGGTCCCCAGTACCTTTGTCCTTCCTATGTCTTGTCTCCCCACCTGACCTGAGTGCAGGGGAGGGAACTGATTGCTGTTCAAGAACCCCTCCCATAGCCCCGTGCCTGCCACAGAAGAGGTGTTCAGTAAATGTTTGCAGACCCGAGCATCAGCGAATCCGCCACATAATTGTACCATGCAAGGAGAAGTGCTTCCCGATGGTGACATGCGACAGCCGTCCTGCCACCAAACAGTTGTTTCCCCCCACCGCAAAGTGAGTAAACATCAGCAAGGACAGAAGCAGAGCTCCCACGGTGGCTTTTCATGTACAGTCATGTTCTGTGTCTTTGATCCCAAACTCCTTGAGGTTTTGAATGTTAAAGAGCCTGCCGCAGCTCCCCACTTAATAGCCATCCGGCGCCCCATGCATTAATGCCAATTAGCCTGGGAGACACGAAAACTTTGGGGACTTAATGAGCTGAGTTGGCACCTGTTCACTCAGCACTTTGGCCGCATGTTTCGAGCTACTTAAAGCAACAGGATGGTGTCGGGCTTCGAGGGGAATGGCTTACAGAGCCGCGTTTGCTTTTGCTTTGTCCTCTGTTCAGTTTACTTTGGGTGACCTAAAGATTTGGGAGTAAAAGTGTTTGGAAGCCTCAGCTTGCATCACATCCCCCACTCACTTCCCACCTGGGAAGCTGCCTGGTTCAGCAGATGGTCTGAGTCATGGGGACAGTCCAGGTGTGACATTCCCAACTGGCCTGAGTTTGAATCCTCACCTTTGCATGTAGGAGCATCGTGATAGGGCCAAGCAAGGTGTCCAGCCCTGAGAGCTGCTCAGCAAATCCTGGTGGAGGGAGTCGGATGCAGCACATTGCCATCAATGAAGACAAGGCACATTCCATGAGAAGACTCTTGTGTTCATTGCAGAATCACTGGCACCTTTACCAGTACCAGGCTCATAGTAGGTACTCAATAAATATTTGTTGAATGAATGAATCAATAATTGATGAATAGTACTGCACAGAGTTCCAGCAGGAGAGGGACCTGAATTTGAATCTTTTGCCACTTCTGAACATAGTGAATAAAAATGGCCAGTTTGCTTCATTTGTCTGGAATTCTGGTCTTTCCTCCTTGTCTGGGGATACCATTCCCCCTCATGGTTTTGGGCTCAGCTATGAAACATGTGGCCCAGTGTTGGACATATAGTAAATAATCGTTAAACAGCTATTCTTCGTTGTTTTTGTTATTATTTGGTACCCAGGGGGCACTTAACCATCGAGCTATATCACCCCACCGTTTTTAATTCTAAAATAGTGTCTTGCTAAGTTGCTTGGGGCCTTGCGAAGTTGCTGAGACTAGCTTTGAACTTGCAGTCCTCCTGCCTCTACCTCCCGAGACACTGGAATTACAGGTGTGCGCTGCTGCACCTGGCTGTAATTTTAATTATCAATGGAAATACCGAATTGCTTGCTATCCCCACCTCAGTTTCTTCTTTGACAAAGTGAAAGTACTTCTTTCTGCTCACAGGGTTCATATGAGGAAAAATGCTGCATGCTGCACAGGACATTGGAATGCCTGGCATAAGCTCAGGGCTCAATAAATGGCAGATGATGTCATCCCTAGGAGACTATCTCAGGGCTCAGACAATGCCACCCATCTTCGGAGCATTGTGCAGGAAGAAGGGGGTGGGATTGCGGAGGAGCTTGTCTGGGCTTGGGGTGTGACAGAAGCTTTGGGGACTGGGGTGCAGTGCTCCTGCTTTCCTATGCCACTCACCCTGAAAGAATTTGGGGCTTTTCAAAGGGCCCTTAGGCTGTATTATCACGTTTTCACCTAGCAAGCTCTTCCTTTCAGCAGACCGACTTTTACAGTTCTCATGACCAAACGCCAAGCCTTCTTTACCAAAAAACCCTTAATCCTTTGATCTTGTCTCACTCACAAGCAATGATTGTCTGCTACCTCTCGCCATACATGATTGATCGAGGATTACCAGGCAGTCATAGCAGTCTGTCTCTAACCTATTTCTCCCTCCCAGCTGGCTTGTCACTCCCAAATGATGCCTGCATGTCAGAGTCTCCCTGATCTCTGGACCATACACTTGGAAAGAAAGAGCAGGGTGGTTGGGGGCAGGGCAAGAACATCTCGCCATTGAAAGGGTGAAGGGAGTGGATGAGGAGTAAAAGTGGAGGATATCCTGTGCTGTTAAGATGAAAAGAACCTGTCCATGGGTTCAGAGTGAGCCCACAGACATGCCCACACAGGGCCTCGGAGGAGATGAAGCATCACTGTCTGTGCCATGCTGAGAATCCCATCAGCTGTACAGGTGGCCCAGGCAGGGAGGAGAAATCCAGGGTATTCTAACAAAGCAGACACAGGGTAACTGTGGTGCACTTGAGGCCACGGGGTGAGCAATTGCATCGTCGAGACTAGAATCCAGCTGCTTCTGATAGGATAAGATGTAGGACTGGTTTGGAATGCTGGCCCCTACCTGTTTGCTCTTGGATTCATGTTCCACCTGTGATGGCAGGACATTCCTCATGTCCCAGGGAGCCCACCTTCACAGATTCGTCTTCCCTGGGCTCTCCTGATAATGGGCTTGGGGCTGTAGTCAGCCAGTGGCAGGCCCTGGTGTGAGACCCAGGACTAGGGCAAATAGAGAGTTTCTTCTCCTCACTCTGCTGAGGCTCTGGCAATAGCTGAATCTCCTCTGCAGATCCAACTCTTGGCACACAGTGTCTCCACCCATGACCCTCCAGAGTAACCCCAGCCTAGCTCCAGCCCAAGGCCCCATCTCCAGGCCGGGCTCTGATCAAGGCACCTCCTTTTTTTGTTGGTCTAATCTCAGGGCTGGTAGCAGCTTCCTGCTCTCATTAATCCTGTATCACTTCCCTTTTCTTTGGCCTTTCAGCTTTTCTAACACCACTGTAAGGGTTTCCTACATTAAATTCCCTCTTTGAAGAGCAGACAAGGGCTGATGTTGCCTGACTGGCCCTTGAGGGATTATCCGTGTTTGAAACTTGGCTCCACAATATTCTATAAAGGATTCTTCCAAGGATCTATTTACTATGCAGAGTCTCATTATTCACCCAAAAAATCATGATGTAGAGCATTAGTGTATGTATGGAACCCAGTGGAGGTCTTGGCACATGGTAAGAATTTAGTGAGTAACAGCTCTCATTCTATTAACAAGTCATTTAGGACAAGAGTAACACCCCTCTCAAGGAACCAGATCTTTTTATCTTACAGCTTCCATCTGAATGCCTCACACTTAATAAAGTTAATGAATAAAATTGTGTATCTTGAGACTGCCAACAACATTCCAAGATTTCTGTCTTTCTTTCTTTCTTCATCATCTCTGCTGATGAATAGCTTCATGCCTTAGAGAAAATTCTTCCTAGCTCTTTGTTTTCTGAGGCTGCTGTAACAAATTATCACGAACTTGGTGACTCAAAGCTACAGAATTTACTTTCTCACAGGTCTGCAGGCCAAAAGTCCAAAGCAGGATATTGGCAGCATTGTTCTGCCTGGAGAGACACAAGGGGAGAATCTATCCCTTTCCACTTCCATGATGGGTACTGGCATCTCGTGGCTTATGTAGCCACATCTTTTTCTGCTCTGTCTTCACATAGTCTTTGTATGTCTTTTATAAAGATGCTTCTCATTGGATTTAGGGCCCACCTGTATAATAATCCAGTATGATCTTTTCATCTCAAGATCCTTAACTTAATTGTATCAGCAAATATTTTCTTTTTCCAAATATGAGCATATTCATAGGATCCGCAGGTTAGGATATGAGAGTATCTTTCTGTTTGCCCATTATAGCATCCAAAGTGCTGACATTGTCTGACACTGAAATTAGTTTGGATTAGTCAGCACCCAGTCCATAAATTTACTTGGACCAATTCTACTTTGTGGAATTATTATGAATGATGGAAATGAGATAAAGGTACTTATGCATCTGGGGACAGGGTAAACATTCATTAAACAGTGGCCTCCTTTATTATAGTTTACAAAGTATGTGCACACATTGCTCATTTATTTGTATATCCATCCATTCACCATCTATTTAAGCAACGGTTCATGGAGTTATCTGTCTGCCAGAGCCAGTCCTCAATAAAATATAAATGCAGTGCTTTCTGAAACACCAACTGGCTCTGAGGAAAGACAGCAAAACAGCTATAGTCTAGTGTGATAAGCACCTTCGTGGGGCTTCTGGGGATTCAGGGAATGATAAAGGTACCTAGGCAACTGGAGAAGGCTTCCTGGGGGAGTGGGACTGGAGCTAGGTGTTGAGAGTTGATGAGTTTATTAAACACAGGAAGATGTGCGTGAGCCACCTAAGAAGCTCGATGTATTGAGAATTGGTATTTGGGAACAAATGGTGAGAAATTTGGGTGCTAGAACAGCAGTGGAAGTGAGATGGGACATGGGAAGGAGAGACCAACCTCATTTGATACTCACAGACAGTCCCATCTCAATGGGAAGAAAGAACAGTTAACTTGCCCAACATACCTGATTAGCTGAGAAATTAGGCCTGGTTTTTCTGTCTCTCCTTCCTGATGGCAGTACACGAATGTCCCTCAGTGCCTTTCTTCCTTTGTGTGCAGATGATTGTTTGCTTTTTTAAAATTCCATCCATATCAGGAGACCCTTGATTCTAGAGTCCAACCTCGTGCTTAGCATGTGCCCTGGCCTGCCTTCTGTGTGGCCCCCAAGAGCCATGCTAAAATGAGTTTTACTGCACTAGGAACTCTGGTCTCAAGCAGGAGAGGTGGATGAATTTGTTCTGAAGGCCTCTCTGACCCCATGCTTCTGATTGAGTTTGCTTACATGGGAAGGTGAGATTTTCTTTTGGGGGTCAAAGTACATGGATCCCACCTGGGACCCATTGTTACTGATTTCTCCTGGGGCAGGAGAGTATTTCCACTCAAAGCCTGCTCACCGGCTGTCACATACTTTTTTATTGGTTTACATGTATAGATCTATTTATGTTTGCCGTCCACACGAGTGCTGCTTTTTCAATAATTCATAGAAACGTCGCACAAAATTAATCTACAACGAGAACTCAAACTTGACTAAAGCCAAAGCCTTGGCTCGGGAATGTCTTTGTTACAGACAACATCCATCCAAGTGCTTTTTAGTATTTCATTGAGTTCCGAATTCTTCTTTCAGAAGAGCCAGATTGAGGAAATCATTAATCTCTGACAGTTGTGTAGATATAATTAAAGATATATGCATATAAAAATATCTGCTATCTCAAATTACTTCCTAAAAGAACAGGGAGGTGGGGAGAGAGTTCTATTTAAAATGTCAGATACAGACACATTAGGCTGGGTAGTCAAAGCACTGAGTATCTGTCACTCATGAAAACTGACAATTAGGTCCATAAATAGATTTTACAGGCTTCCATACAAGAACGCACATCCTGTACAACTCAGGTGCATAAAAATGAGAAACCATGGTGGCAGAAGCTGACTCATGGAAGGGGAGGGGTGGGATGCTGCGAAAGAGGTGCTGGAAGCACATCTATGGCACCTGGGGCCAGCAGAGGGGCTCACAAGAGCTGGTATCCTAGAGGGTCTGGCCTCCACTTGGCTCAGGACAGCTCTGTCCAGTCTCTTCATCTCCCCTGTTCTTTTCCCCATCTATGAAATGAAGTTAATAATATCAGTCTCCACTTATTTCTAACTGTTGTTTTTCCAGAGGATCGAATGAGGTTTCAGTAATACCCCCTAGATATTGAAAAAGACTACATACATAAGCAGTTGATTTTTATTACCAAGATTAGTATTGTTGTTAATATCGACAGCTGAGATATTTATGTAAGCACCAGAAACATCAACTAGGTGATCAGAAAACACGATAAGATGGGAAGGCCTCAGGGAATCACAGAAATGCTAAACAGGAAATCTAATTTTTCTTTACTGTTCCTACTAGGGAATTCAGCCAGGAGGAGTGTGAGACCCAGAGCTCAGGGTGGTGAGGTGGAAGATGATCTTGGACTTGTTCTCAAATGTCTAGGGTTCATCCTCACCCACTCCCTAAGAGTTCAAGCTTATTTAAGGCACATGACATCTATGGCCCTCAGTTTCCTTTCCCACAGAATGGGGCATATGATTATGGAAGGCAATTCTATAATTGCATTTTCCACGTGGGAGCAGATAAAATCAGGGATATGCATATGGAAACTGTAATACCACTGGGAAATTGGTGATTAAAATGTGATCATGTCCAGATTGGAGAGCAGTCAGAAGCAGGTCAGATACCCATTCTGCATTCCATCATTCACTCACCTTATTAAAAAAAAAAAAAGCAAATATTTAATTACTCATTTCTTATGTTTCCTGTTGAATATCTGTCTCCTATAATAGAATGTGAGTTCTATAAAGATATTTTTTGGTGTGTTTGCTCATTGAAGTGTCCCAAGTGCCTACAATATGTCTAAGCACTTGGGACATGTCAACCAACAAAACCAAGCAAGAAAGCAATAAATTGACTATTGATGTAGCTCAGTGATGAAGTGCTTGCTCCGTATGGGAGAAGTACTGGGTTCCATCACTTACAGTGCAAATAAGAGTGGGGGAGGTGATTGTTAAGTGTTATATTTTAGGCTCTGTGATGCAAGGTACAAATAGGATGAGGTACAGAAATGAAAAAGACCATTTTCTTGAAGGAGTTCACCATTTGGTTGGGAGACACCTTAACAAATGTGCTTAATGCAAAATGCCAAGTACAACATCACACATATACACACACACATATGATATGCATCCACCCAGGTGGGGATCTTAGGAGTCTGTGTTCCTGATATCTTCAATTTGCCCCTATGGCAAGGGACAGGGTGGGTTTGAAAGGAGGCACACCTGAGCTTGGATCCAAACTCCATCAAACTGCTGTGACTTGAGTTAAGTCACCTAACCACTTCAGAATGCTGCATTTAAAAACCCTTGCCAAGATTTAAGGAAATAACAAATGTAATGAAAATTATTGGCACAAAAGCTAGCTCCCTGTGACTGGCATCCGGCCCGCCTACCCACCATTCTTTTGAGTTTCTCCCCAATCCTGAAAGAACTATAGCTTTCCCAGCTATTTTGCCTTTGAGATGCAGTTATTCCCTTGGGTAGTGATGACTCAAGAGGGATGTCACCTCATTACATTTCCATGCTGCTAAGTACTTCCACCACCACCATATCACTCCCCAGCTCTCCCCTGCCTTTGGCACCTACCCTTGAGGCTGGGATCAGCTATGGTGGAGGAGCTCTGACTCACTCTGGAATCAAGGGCCCTGACAGCTGGCTCCAGGCTGAGTGAGGGACCTCCCCCACCCCAGCGTCCTCTGCTTCCCTCCCTGCAGCCCAGCCCCACTAATGCTCCATCCCCCTCTTTGCTGGCCCACTGCCCCTCTAAACCTGAGTCCTCTGAGGACAGCACTGTGTCTGTTCTCTCTCTCCCCAGCTGGTGCTTGCTATAGTTGGTTGGTGAATGATTGGTGAACCCACAGAGGTCACACAGGGGCCTGGATGCAAAGAGGACCCTAGCCAGCGAAGGCAGAGATCAAAGGGGAGAATGTGAGTACAGGGAGTTTTGATGTCAGCTCCAATTTCACAACAGCTCACTGTGGCATTATCCAGATGCCAGTGATCTATGCAGTGTTTCTCTCCAAGGTGCTTAATCAAAACCATCTCATTAATCCTCAGAAAAATCTTCCAGGGAGGCGAGAAAGTAGGGTTCATATATTTTTTTTTTAAGTATGAGAAAATGAGACATCAAAGGTGCTGAACCTGCACATTTGGAGGTTGACACAATTAACTCCCCAGCTCCTGGGGACATGGGTACAGAATCACACCCCTTGCCAAGCCCACACCAACTACTCTGTCCCTGACATCATCCTGACATGTTGCTCCCCCTCCCAACCCCCACCTCCCACCTTCCCGTCCCGGTCCCGTCTGTTTATGACTCTGTGTGTCACATCCAGGTTCACAGATGATTTTAGAAGTGGGGAGAGAGCAAATCCCGTCCAACAATTTAACCAGATTCAAAAGGATTTGGATCATTTGCGTAATTGAGCTAGCAGATGGTAAATGTAGTTCAAAGTACAAAAATGTAGAATAATTACAAGGGGAGAAAGTAACACAGTTCATGGATGAGGAAATCGATTTGGGGAGAAAAGCTCATTGAAATCATCTTGTTGATGTGTTGGACAAGGACCGACTGCCCAGCTTGGGCTAGCAAAAGCAGACTGTAGGATGAGCAGCCTGCGACTCTGGGTGACTCCTGGTGGGAGGACATGTGTTTTCTGGGAAGGAGAAAGGAAATTGTTGAGTTGAGTTGTCCCAAGGAGCATGCCAATGGATCTGGCATAAAATTCCTCATGATCACTGGCAAATTGGCATTTCTGGGTTCACATGTCAGCTACCTTCTCCTTACCCGAGGGACCATTGGTGAGAGTCTCTTCCCTTGATCCTCTCTTTCCTCAGCTGTCTTAGGAGCATACTAATGCCTGTTTATCTGCTACTTTAAAGAATGGGTATGAGCGATACAAAAACTTACAGAAACCTAGAAAATTCACTCGGATGAATTTGCTTGTTTATGTATTATTGATCAGTACTGGGTGTTGAACCCAGAGATGTTTTACCATTGAGCCCTCTTTTTATTTTGAGACAAGATCTTTGCTAAGTAGCCAAGGCTGGCCTATAAATCGCAATCCTCCTGCCTCAGCCTCCTGAGTTGATAGGATTATAGGCATGTGCCTCTTCACCCAGCTAAGAATATTAATTTTATATTCACAATGCCAGAAAAAAAAATTCCAGAGGCTTTAAGGAGTGAAAATTGGAAATGTGATGTTTACTAAGCTGAAAAATGGGCCCTCTGAATATTTATGTGCTAATCCCTAGAATCTGTGTGTTACCTAATATGAGACTTCACAGGTGGTATTGAATTAAGGGCCTTGAGGTGGGGAGATTATCCTCAGTTACCTGGGTGGGCCCTAAGTGCAATTACAAATGCCCTTTTGAGAAGGGGGCTGGCAAGGGTGGGGGTTGACATAGAAGCAGAAGGTGCTGTGTTCATAGGTAGAGGCAGAGATTGGAGTGATGGAATCACAAGCCAAAGAACACCTGTAGCCACCAGAAACCAGAAGAGATAAGGATTAGACAGACAGTCTCCTTGAGTCACCAGAGAGAGGTCACCCTGCTTACTTCTTGATTTCTGTCCAGTTAGACTGAGTTCTTACTCGAACAAGGCTTGCAGACCTTGAGAGAATAAAGTTCTGTTGTTCTAGGCCACCAGGTGATTTGTTGTAGCAGCATAGGAAATGAGCACAAGCAGAGGAGAACCTGACCTGCACAGGAAAGGAATGGACATGGGTCCAGTCCAGTCATAGAGACTCATTTCTGTGGAGCCCCAGACCACCCGTCCTGATCTCAGTTTCTTCATTTTAAAAATGGAATAATAATACATCCCTTACATGAGTTACTGGAAGGATGTAAAAAAATGATAATACATGCATTTTATCTATCATACAGACATGGAAAAAAATGCTAAGCATAGATTTCCTGTTTTTAATCAGGCAGAAGGTAGGAAGCTCTGAGAACTGCAGAGCCTCTGACTGACCATGCCTTGGGATGGGAGTAGCACTCAGCCTTATGGAAGCAGCTGACCAGTATGTTTGCTAGAAGCAGGACCATGGCCACCAGGTAGAGACTAAGTCCAGCTCTCCTCCAAGAGAAAGTTTGGGTACTGGGAAAAGCCGCCAGCAGAGCTCAGGAGTGGGGACCCGAACAGGTTTCAGGCAGGAGACTCATGCTGAGTTATGTCGGATCCCAGGTCTGTCAGTGAAGGAAACTCAGAGAAGACAGCTGGGCCTACATCCCAGATCTCTAAACCTACTTAAATGCCAAGACTTTGCAGCCCCTGGGGTTTAATCCTGCTCAGTTAAAACAGGCCTGGGACTGGGTTGCGTCTGGTTCAGGAACAGGGGCTGCTAAGCTGTTGGTTGCTGGCAGCTGCTTTGGAAAATCGACAAGGCCAAGGTTTGTCCGCTTTGGGGAATAGGTAAGCTGAGTAACAAGCACAAAGCTTGATCAGGGAAGTAGAGAATACAGAACTGGCAACATTATTCGAGGGTTTGAATCTGAAGAACAGGGTGAGGTGGTGCAAGAACCTGAAGCCAGAGGTCAGAATGTGAAAAGAGCAGTGGTTTCCTGAAGTCAGATGTCCAATGTGGGAACAGGCAGATCTGGGCTAAGACTGTGGACATGGGAAGGATGTGCCAGGCCCTGGGTGTGAGCAAGTGCAGCTGTGACCTGGGGAGGGCTCTGATAGGCCCCTGCAGGGCATGCAGACTGGAGGGATGGAGCCACTGTGTAAGGACATGGCAAGTGAGAGGCAGAGCTGGACCTAGAAACCTTGTCCTTTGTCAGACCTTCAAACTGAACAAATATGACCTTTCCGTGGGTCTCAGAGACCCTTTGAATTTGGAGAGATTATCTCCTAAATCCTGCCTCCATTCTAATTAGCATCCACAGTTGAACAACTTTCATGATCCCTTGATTACACCTCAAGTTTCTTGAGCATCATTTAAGCAGAGAATGTGCAGGGAGAATGGGGGGAGGATTCAGGAACAAAAAGTAATTAAACATAATAAGTCTTTGGAGATTAGCCATTAATTTGGATGTGAAATGTAAAATTGCTTTTAAAGTAATAAGGGATAATATCAAGCAATGGTAATATCCAGCATGGGAAGTAACATGCTGATAACTATGCACGGGGCAGGATAATACATGTGGTGGCTCCCTGATTTTTGTAGAATTAATGATGTTGGTTTCACTTCGCTGATTTAAGATATACATTTCATAAATGGCGCACGAAGGCCAGTGTATTGGAATTGCACCCAAAGAGCTGATCAGTCAGAAAATGGCAGCCCCCTTGAACATAAGTCATTTACGATATCTTAGGTTTAATGCTTAATCAGTAGACAGTTACAACCTTTTTTTTTTTAATGAAATAGCAGTTCAACAACATTATTGGAAATATTTTGAGAGGGGCTTGTGGATGTTCTGGGCTAACATTCTGATTCTGTCAGCAGCCTCTGAAAGAGACTTGAATGTTCTTAAAGGGCTTGCTTTTGTGTTGTATTTTAAAAACAATACAGAAGAGCTAGGTTATTAGTTTCCATGCTAGAAGAGAAATGTTGTTTGGGTTTTGCAAAAGATACATAAAGTACAGTCATTTCTTTAGTATCCTCAAGATCCCCCGAGGACATCAAATCTGAGGATGCTCAAGTTTTTTACATAAAATGGTGTCGTATTTCTATATAACCTACACACATCCTCTTGTATATCTTATTTCATCTTTAGGTTCCTTACAATACCTAGTATGATGCAAACAGTTGGTATATTATTCAAGGGATAATGACAAGGAATAAAAGTCTGTATGTGTTCAGTAGAGATGCAATGTTTTTTTCAAGTGCTTTCAATCCTCATATTGAATCTGTAGCTGTGGAACCCATATAGCATAAATTATTATATATATAATATCATATAATTATATATTGTATATTGTAACATAAAATTATCATATATAGCTGGCCTTTTATACAGAAAGCTGACTGTGTATAATGAAATGAGTTAAGACAGTACCACAGCCAGGATTCACTCAGACTTTATGAACTCCAGAAATAGCTATAAAGAAGCCTGCTTCTGACATATTGGTTTCTTGGAGACGCAGTGCTCCTCCAGCTTGACTTTTAACCATTTGCAGAGAGAAAAACCACTCATTCATTTGCTCATTCATGTTATTTAACTTACTTGTTCACAAGATGTTTAATGAGCACCAACTATATGTCAGATGCTGTTTTGAATGCTGGGGATTCAACAGTTAAAAAAAAACTAGTCATATTCTATATTATAGACGTAAGAGTATTATGTATGGTAGGTGTGTATATGTATGTATGTACATGTATATTTAGTGATTAAGGACACGGCATGATACTTATGTGGAAAAACCGTGTGTGTGTGTTTGAGAATGAGTAGAAAAATAATGACTGAAACAAAACACTCTAAATATTAAATGGATTCTGTTTTTCAGATTAAGCATGAATTTTGTTCTCATCCTTGTGTTTGTTTTTCAAGTTTTCCACAATAGATATTAATAGTTTAGCAAGAAAAGTAAATGAAATTTAGTGTTCAGGATGGCTATGGGTCATGTAGCTGACCAGCCCACGGGAGTGGAGTCCTCTCAGCTAGGTTGCCATGGTACATAGAAAACTTTGTGTGAAACAGCGATTTATTTGGGTTCTCGGTTCATCTGCCATCATTTTGAAGCCTAGAAGTCCACTTTCTTATTTGGCGTACACTTAACCTCTAGCAAGAGCACTGATTTTTGTTGTGATTAATATATTTCATGCTAGTAGAGAATTACTAAAAAAGAGCTGCTTTTGGTAATTGATCGTGTTGTGTGGTACCCTAATGATGCTGTCTGAAGGATGAAATATTTTTTTTTTCTTCATTTTTCCAAAACAGCCTTCAGTAACCCCAGGTGACACCGTGTTTTCCTTGTTGGCTTTAATTACTCAATGCAGATGCTTCCACTTCCAAGCTCGGTGTGCTTCACCCACAGTGAGGGCCCAGCTGATGAGCCAGCCCAGGAGAGCTCACGGGGGTAGTCACGGAATTTGGAAACCATTAGAAAGCCGGGCGATCTCATTATTCATTCACTTGAAATAATCCCGGGACTGCTTTCAGTGACATGGTTCCTTCAGCAAATAAAGATAAGCCAAATCCCTGGGCACTCAAAGAAGGGAAAGATTCTCAAAATTAATTCCAGGCTCAAATAATTCAGCAGTATTTGTAATATTCTGTGCATAAATTGGCAATTTGCTAGAGAGATCAGGAAATGATAAAGGCTTTCACTCCCCTCCCCCTCCTCATCTTAACAACTGCTGAGGCAGCTATTGGGATAAAAGAAATGTTTTATCCTTAATAAATGTCCTATCGGGTAATGCACTGATTAAGGGTGTCCAAACATGGCACCCCCCCCCTTAAAGCAATTATTTTTCATCAGAGACTAAAATATATGAGGAGTAAAGAATGGCTGCCATATGTTTTTCAACAGGGGAAAGTTTTTTTTATGAAACAGACAAGCTCACAGTATCAGAAATACAGAAATAAAGAGTGCTAACTCACGGGATTTCCTTGTTTCCAATGTATTAAAAAAAAAAAAGAGTGTTGTCGTGTTTTGTGGTGGTTTTGAAAGATTGTTTGACCTTTCCTGATGATACCAGAATCTGAGGATCCCCAAATCCAACCTTCCTTATCTCTAGAATCTCTTTCTTCCTTCCCTCCTGCCCAGCTTTGTGAGCTGGGCCCTTGCTGGACAATCTCTGGGAAGCTTGGTTAATCTTGCTTCTCTCCCTCTGCACTTTGAGCCAAGTGCAAACCAGACAGGGGAGCCAAATGGAGATAAATGTATCCCTTGAGTTGCTGGCAAAGCTGGGCTGGACATAAGGCTAGTTGTCTCCAAGTCTGCACCTGGAGACCTCCTTGAGTTAAAATGAGGTCTGCATAGCTAACAGTCCCCCAGCTGGTCACAGGGACAAGGACAAGGTCATCCTTTCCTTTTCCCCATACACACAGGGCAGGCTTGCCTGGTTGGCCTGCCACAAGTGTGCTGAGTATATCCAGAAGCAGAAGAGCTCCAGCTGGGCAGAGCTCCATTCCTCACAGCTATGCCCAGCCTCAAGGATCACGTAACTCACTCCTCAAGTAGCCCCAGCAGTAGAGTGGCAAGAAAGCATGGATGTCACTTTCCTATTAATTAAGTAGGGTGGGAGTATCCATGGTGTGGGCTGCTGACCTCTTCCTTCGGTGGAATTTGACCCATCCTGTGCATCTGCCTGACCTTTGGCTATTTGAAGTCATCTGTCTGAGTTGCACAACAGATTTGGCCACCTTCTTGAATTCCTGTCCTCCAGGTTAGCATGGCTTTAGCTTCCTTTCGAACCTGCCTGCCGTCCATCCGCCTCACCCATTTCATATTGGTGCTGCTATGGTAGGGTTGAACCAATGCCCATCTGTTGGTAAGGTTTTCAGCAGAGACCCTGCTCTCAGCCAGGAACATTTGCCTGGGATTGGTGCCCTCTTTCTCAGAGAAAATGCCTTCCATATTTATTTTAAATCCATTGTCTTCCTTAGCATGAACTAGATTCATGAGACTTCATATTTGCCAAATAGTACTCATTAACTGTTGGGTTCATATATAAACTTTTTAAAAACACAGCAATAAATCTTGGGTTGAATCCATCTAAAAAGAGACGGTCCAATTGATTTTCTGATTTTCTAATTTTCAGACAAAAAAAAAGTGTTTCTTAATACAATTATTTATTATTATAAAATTTAAATAAGAGCCTTTTTAGTTATTTTCAATGAAATCAAATAGGATAAGAGCCTTGGTTTCATCTGGGGTCCTTTGGGGTAAGAAGCCTCTATGAGTTTTAATCCAGTACTTAGATTGCAGGGAGGGCTTTACCTTACCTGAAATTTTAATCCTCCTTGCTATGGAATCAGATAGGAGAATATGGGCTATGGGCCAGGTTTTCACTGATAATTTATCAGTGCCGGGTAAAAGTATTTTAAGTGTAAGGAAAGGGAAAATGAATGTATCTTGACATTGGCTGTAAATGGAATTTCCCCCATTATTAAATCTACCCTTTTAAGTTCTGGAGAACTCTTCTTTGAAGTCTTTGACTGGCTAATATTGGGGTAACAATCACTAAGGACTCAAAGGAGAAGGAAGGCAGTTGGAGGTGTATCTGCTTTTATGCTGCCCCTGGCTCTATTCATCAGCTGGGGCCTTGGTCTGAGAGGTTTCTATGGAGCCATTTCCTGTTGTGGTGGGGGGGGAGGGGTGTGCACCAGGACACAGGTCAGTGCCTGCACCCTACAAACCATGTGCCATATCAAGTCCTCTGATCACACAAAAGTCCAGAGTTTTCTGTTTCTAGAATTATTGTCTCCAAAGAATGAAAACTTCTCCCAACCAATTTTGTTTGGAAGAAAAGGGTTTTGAGCCCAGCAAGGAGAACTAAAACCAAATTTCCTTTCAGTTTCAAAAAGCAAGTTAAAAGGTCTTTTTTGTACTTTATTATTTTCTTATTTATTCGTTCTTTGCTTTCTGTTGAAACTGAGCTGATGAAAGTCCTGAAATGAGAGAATCAAGGGATCGGCAGCTATAAGCATCTGTCTAATGATATCTCCTTTTGTCTCCTCGAGGGTATGTTTGAGCTCCTTGCTGCTATTTCAGTGTACTTGAGGTGATTGGTTGTACAAATTACTAAACCTTTAAATACTTCTTTACAAAATCACCCAGCTCGAGCAGGCTAGACAATTTTAAAAGGTTGGTTTCTCAAGGAGCCATCTGGGTATCAGATGAAACTGTGTACATCCCTGCAAAATATTCCATAAGTTTCAGCATTTCAGCAAGTTCCAAGGACCCTCACTATCAACGGTAATATCAAGGCAATAACGTGACTGGGCGTACAAGAGCGGTTCTGTGCAATAGCAACACTAAAGCCATTTTCTTCTTATTTCAAGACCTTTCACTTCAAAAAATATTTCATACTTACACAGACAATTGACTATTTAAACTAGCATATTTAAGGGATGATTCCTCACATTGGTAAGATCTAGTGGTAAGATCTAGTGGCTTGGAGTGACAGCTGAACAAGTAGACACATCAAATTCTTCATTTACAATAATGGAATATTTTTGATAAATTCAGTAATGCCACATTTTGGTCTTCCAACCAATTTCTGCTATGCTCCTCTCTGCCTGTTTGTGTATACACACACACACAGCATCAACATAACACAGCCTCTCAACTCTAATATGGTAAAAGGACCTTGAGCTCTGAATCCAGAAAAATGTAAATCTAAACTTTGCTTCTGAAAATTGCTCTCTGGATGATGATATTCAAGTTGCATCATCTCTGTAGGTCTCAGATTTCTCATCTGTAAAATGAGGAATGAAAGAATCCCCCGTTAAGGGATTATATGAAATATGCATATAATGTATTTAGTAATTTATTGAGGTAAAAATCAGTAAGTATAGTTCCCAAAGTAATGAAACAGTGAAGAGCTATTGGAGGCAAATGAATCTTAGCTGTAATGATAGGCAAGTAGAAATGATGAAAAGCTATAGGTTCTTAACTGGAGTGTGAGAAAATGGAAAATCTTGCAAAGATTTGCTGAAGTGAGCTTGTTTTAAATAAATCTTATTAGAATCCAGTTTTTTGTTCTAGGCAATAGGAAATCCTCTATTTGTTTACTTTTGGTACTGGGGGTTAAAACCAAAGGGACTTTACCACTGAACCAAATCCTCAGCTCTTTAATTTTTTATTTTGATACAGGGTCTCATTAAGTTGCTTAGGTCCTGTCCTCATTAGTTGCTAAGGCAGGCCTTGAACATGCAACCCTCCTGCCTTAGCCTCCCAGGTCGCTGGAATTACAGTTACGTGCCACCCTGCAGAAAATCTCTAAAGGAGTTCTGTTAGTCAGTCCTTAAAGATTTTATGTGATAGGAGAAGATAGATAACTATTAAATTTTGCAGTTTTTAATGTTTGCTATTCTTCCCTTAGATTGAAACGTCCTTATATAGGTACTACTTTTAGATTTTTCACCTTTTACATTCCTTAGTAGTTGTATAAAATGTATAAAAATATATTGAAATATTAATGACAGAAATAATTATATCACCAAACATAGACAGATTGGTGTAGGATATCGTGCCAGTTGAGGTGAGGAACTGACATTTGTCTCCGTGCAAAACTCCCATAAGCCACACATGGTCCATGACAATGAATTGGATTCATCTGGGGTGTTGATCCAGTTTCAGCTGTGAGCTATGTAGTTCTGTGGTCATGCGCAAGCACTCCTGCTTCTTTGGACTTTGATTTCCTCCTCTGTAGTTGAGTTCAATATAGCAAAGAAAGTGTGCTGAATTATTGTGTGCCAGGACTTGCTTTGTAAAACTCCCTTGTAAAGGGGGAGATAGACTAATATATTCGAGATTATAACATGCTGAATACAAAGACAAATGCCAAAGAAAATTAATACAAGGGCACCAAGTAGGATGTGTTTTAATCTGAAAAACAGTAGATCAGAGCTGCATAATAGAAGAGGAAATGCCTGGGCAGAAGTTTGCACGGAGATGATAGTTTATAGACATACAGAGCTTTGACAGGGTAGAGTGGTGGAAGGAGAGAGTACCAGGCAATCTTGGAAGAGGAATATTTTATGCAAAGGCAAGTTAAGATCATGTTATTAATAGGGCTTCATAAGTGTGGGACTATTGTTTTATTCTCTGATAAAGCTCTAGCTCCTAGAATAAGACCTGGGATATGATACTCAATAAGCAAATGAATGATGGGTTAAATAAATTGTTGATGTATATAAAATGAATTCCTCTGTACATCCAAGCACCACATGTATATTTAGTTACTATGCTATTTTGAGAATTTGTCTTATTTATCCAACTAGATTGTAAATTCCACCCCTGCAAAAGCCACTTGGAAGCCTTTAGTAGATCCTTGACAGCTGAATAATTGATTCAAGCCTAAAGTATTGTGGGAACCCCTTACAGATGGCCTGACTTGGCATTGCCCACATCTAGGGATCATGAACTTAACACATCTCCCTTGTTTGAAGGGCAGCAAAAAATCAGATGGGTTCATTCTCATAATTACCTAGGAAGTCTGATAGAAAAGCCAACCCAGCAACTGTAAGGGACTCCACTGGGTCTCCCGAGAAGGAAGGAAAATGTTAGGGAAAGATTTACCAGAGATTAAATAACATCCTATATACTATAATGAGGGCCTGAGCAAATGCAGATACCTGTGGTTAAAGAAAATCACAGTTCCTACACAACCAGCACAATTGTGGGCGTAGGGGACCTTCCTGGTTCATTATTCTGAGGAATAGCATTATCAGGGAATTGCAAAGATTTGAGCTTCAAAATCAATATGTGCTAAGAATTACACTGCAGGAAAGCCAGGCACCATAATACTTTGAACACTGTTTTTATAGTCAATTTTGAAAAAGTCCATGAATTCAAATTCAAGGACATATTTTCAGCACTGGCACTTGTTAGCTAATACAGTCATGTGCTTATTCTTTTTTTTTCTTTTAGAAGCACTTAGTGATTATATACTACTTGTTATGCAGTGTTATAATTTTGTGGTAGATTCAATGCTATGGATTCTTCCCTAAAGGAGTATGCAGTTGTATGAGTTAGGGTAATTCTAGCCATGCATATAAAAATGGATTATCATTCAAACAAAATTAGAGTTCAGTTCTTGCTCATATAACCACACTGGACAGGTGAAGTAGTTATGTGCATCTGTTTTTCAAGAAGCCATTCAGGAGCAAAGGTTATTTTCTTTTAAGTAGGTTCCAAGGTGTCCTTGGGACTGGTCTCCATTCTGGGCAACGAGAAGGGACAAGGAAGTGGGTGTGGTGGTAGACACACCTGCAATCCCAGCAGCTCAGGAGGCTGGGGCAGGAGAATTGTGAGTTCAAAGTCAGGCTCAGCAACTTAGTGAGGTCCTAAGCTCTTCAGTGAGATCCTGTCTCTAAATGAATCATAAAAAAGGGTTGGGGATGTAGCTCAGTGGTTGAGTGTCCCTGGGTTCAATCCCTAAGATGAAAAAAATGAAGAAGGAGTGATAGGGTATAGAGAAGCCTCCAATTGTGGACTTTGAGGGACAGCCCTAAAAATGGCATTCCTCACTTCCACTCATGTTACATGGGCTACAGCCAGTCACAGGTGTCACCTAATATCAAGGGAAGCTGGGAAATACGATCTAGCTGTGTACCCCAGAGGAAGAGCTCTGCATCTAAAGGTCTGGGAGACACCTGCAGTTCTAGCCCTAAAAGACCACTACAGAAAATAAGCGAGGTTCAAAATGCGTGACTATGCAAGTGAAAGGAGCTCAGTGTAAATTTATGACTAGTGTATAATAACGCCCTTGCTTTATATGTCCACAGAATTCGTAAACTTTTTGTCCTGAAAATAATTTCATGAGTAATATTTTTACCCTCATCTTACGAAAGAAGAGATGATAGACACTCAGCACATTTTAGGTCACCTTTGATGGGGTTTATTTGACACCACAGAAGGAAAGTGAAGGGAAAACTTGAGGCAGTCCCTTTCCCTAATTTGCAGGGTAATTAACATTGTTTACTGGTTAAAAGTGACAGTGCAGCAGATACCATCCTGTGCCTCTTAGGGTGGACTTCCCTGCTTCTGATCTGCAGCTGGAGAATGTGTGATATGTAACTCCCCAGTAAATGTTCAGCTGGTGATAATGAACTCTAGAGTTTCTTCTAGAGAATAAACTCATCACTCAATCATTTATTTTCTCATGTGTCCATCATCAGTTCATTTCTTTATGCCTCTGCTCATTCATTCTCTCATCCAGTGTGTCCAATATTCATGGGGTCTTTTGAGCATGTCTAGCACCATAATAAGTTGGAGTACAGCACCTTTGGCAAGCTCACTGTTAGGTCTGAGACTCAGGGAAAAAGTTAACTAAGATGTTGCATGGTTTTAAAAAGGATGTGGGACAGCAGATGCAATTGGATTAAGAAATTTGCCCGTCAACTGTGCCAGAGAGCAGCTCACTAGAGGAGGTATGACAAGAAGACAGAGAGGTTTGGGGAAACCAAAAGTCCTTGCAGGTTAAAGAAGAAGCAGGCAGAATATTCTAGGTAGAGGAACTAGCACAGATAAAGGGAAGGAGGAATGTGAAGGTATAGTATGTTCTAGAATTATAGTAACAGAAAAAAGGCCAGGTGGAAGACACCAGTGAGCAATGGTGAGAGGTGTGGTTGAATGGGTTCTAGTTGTCCAAGAAAGTTGTGCCTTCAAGATTGGCATCCTTCTCAGAGGCTTCCATGGTGACAAGGTCTCCTGCAGCACTGTTGGGTCTGGTCCAGGAGATGTGACCACCAACACTTTATGCCACCTGGTAAGTGGTGCCAGGGTCTGTCTCTAACAGTAGACTTCTCCAGAGACCCCAGTGGGGAAAGGCAGTGACCAAGCGCCAAAACTTTCATTGTATTAAAAACTGCCTCGTCCTGGAGGCAAGCCTGAGTACAGAATGGGAGTCCTAGAGGTAAGAAACTGGACAGACTCTGAATGGACAGCAGGGTGGAGACTAGGGTATGGAGAGCCAGAGCTTCAGTGTCGGCACTTTGGAGCTCCCCTTCCTATCCCCCAACACACACACACACACACACACACACACACACACACACACACATTCTGCTCATTAGGGGTTTGCTGGATGTTTAACATCTGGTTATCTTAGTTAAGAAAAACATAATAATAAAATAGAGTTGGGGGCAAAGCATTGAGGAAAACTTCATCCAATAGGTTTGTGCCTGTGTGAGTTTGTGGGAATAATGCATCTTTTTTTTTGTTTTGTTTGACCACTGAGCCACATCTCAGCCCTATTTTGTATTTTTTTTTTAGAGACAGGGTCTCACTGAGTTGCTTAGTGCTTCACTCTTGCTAATGCTGGCTTTGTACTCACGAACCTCCTGCCTCAGCCTCCTCAGCTGCTGGGATTACAGGTGTACACCACCACGCCTAGCAGAACAATGCATCTTTAACCAGGAAACCTGCATCGATTTTTTTTTTCCCAAGAATATCTTAGCTGTTATTTTTACTTGTAGTGTTTTTAGGGACCACTCATAATTACATCTAGCAAGGCACCCCTTAAGAATGGTTAAAATAGTAATAATAAACACTTAGGTATATATCCATCATGGCTGATCAATTGTGTCTTTCCCATTAAGCCAGGTAGATAATTCCTACTCCCAGGCTTGATGGCTCACACTTCTACTGGGGTAAATCAGTCAGGGGGAAACACTCCAGGCCTCTCCAGCAGCTGGCAGTGACTCATTTCATGTCAATTCACCAAGTATCTACTAAGTACACAAATCGTGCTGCCAGAATAACAATGATCAAAGGATACGGATCGAAAATTGCCCCCCTTGAAATTTTTCCAGTTGGTTTATTGTGTTTAGAATCGTTGCTCTAGGACATGGCGAAAGGCAGCTATATAAAAACATAGCTCTGCTTAAATGTATTTTGAAATCCATAGAGAGAAAGGGTTTATCTCTTTTACAAAAAGAAATGCTGATTTAAAATAAAGGATGCTCCGTAGATTATAATCTTTTAGTATTTGTTGTAAAATATTGGGATCCTCAATAGTAGATAACTTAAAAAAATGAAAAGTGTTTAGAAAAATCTCAGTTTGGTAGAGAGACATCTACAAATGGAGAAGCCACCAGGAAGGGAATATATGGAGTGCCAAGGATTCTGTGTTTGTTTCTGCTCTCCACTTTCTGCTGCTGCTTGGAGAAGTGAAAATAAGGAAATCAAAAAGGCCATTCGGTTCTGTGTAGCACATGCTCTGAACCAGGCCTTTAGAAATGCAGGTGCCTGTGATGTCTGTCCCCTGCTCCATCTGTCAGCACCCCCCTCCCCCCAGGAAAGGGCTGTGACACTTTCCCCCTCTTGAGGATTCTCTTTGTCTCCATTCCTCTTTGCCCATGGAAAGACCTTCATGACCCCTTCACCCAGAGTTAGAAGATTAAAGCACAGGAAAAGCACCTGCAGGTGCTTTTGTCACTAAGATGCCCTGTATCCCCAAAGGGGTGGGAAAAAAAAAAACCTGTAAAGATGCTTTTGACACTCAGAAGAAAGCTCAGAATACAGTGAAGGTTGCTTTTTCCTAGGATTTTAGAGTTGCCTTATAAAAATGTGCTACACTGCTTTATCATTTTCAATCACAGGCCAGCCTATAAATATTTACTTATTATTTCTTTTCATATGTAGTACCTTGAAAAAGGTAAACGAGCTCTCTTAACCCTAAACACTATTTGGTTGTCATAACTCAAAAAGCAGGCTCTTCCATGAAATGTTCCAAGACAGTTCAAGACTAAGAAACGTAAGCATGAAGGAAACTACTCGACTGTGACTGAGACAGGCATAAGTCGTCTCTATAGAGCCACTGAAAACCTGGATTTTTCTTCAGCTGGCGTTAGAATATAATGGATGAACATGTTCGATGGATCTTAGTGGCAGAAGGCATGAGCAGTGGGTGTTTGAGGCTACAAGACCAGAAGAATAAGCCCCCGGTATCGCTTCAATGGAAGAATCCATCCAACAGCTCATCATAAGGGAATTAGGACCTTACTCACAGGACTGATCCGGTAAGGACTAGACCCATAGGAGGAGAATCCATTTCAATAGGTGACATTCTCATTCCAAACAAGGAATAAAATATACTTGCAAACCCAGGTAGAAGTATAGCCACACACTGTCCAAGAACACAAATACCAAATCAGTTATTCTTTGGAAGTCCAGACCTTCCCCCAAAGCCCAACAAATGTTGGGTTTATGCTACATAACCACTTCTAGCCCTTCTTGCTGGTGAAGCTAATGGTCTATTTTCTGCTCTGGTTAGTAGGTTTCGACTTGATTGATGGGAACCCAAGAGTGTATACCAGTGTCATAGTGTCTCAGACAGGGAAGGGACAGGTCAACAAAGGTCATAACAGCATGTTTCACAGTTGTTTATCTCTTTTCTTCCTTCCTTCCCAGTTATAGTGCATATTTGTGGATCTCCCTTCTGGCTGTTGTTATAGCAGAGGTTAGAACTATGTTTGTTGTTGTTGTTGTTATTCTAATTAATTATACATGACAGCAGGATGAATTTAATTTCATTAGTCACAAATGGAGCACAACTTTTCATTTCTCTGGTTATACACAATGTAGAGTTGTACGTACCATTTGATGTCCTTCTCATTCCATCATCTTTCCTACCCCTATAACTATGTTGACTGATACTATCAGACAAGAGAAAAAAAAGTACAGCTAAGCTCAATAATTCAATATACATTTCTTGAGCACCTAATCTGTGTCAGGTACCTTGCTAAATGCTGGAGGTTGTTTGATGAGAAAGACAGTCTCTGCCAGATTTCTTCATCCTGCCCCTGGTTTTTTATTTTGCATATCTACCTTCTGGATTACATATACAGTGCAGATACACACAAGTGTAACTGCTGTCCATCATTTTATATAAGCATAGGTATGTAGCTAGAAAAATCCTACCAGGGAATGCAAGAAGGCGAGAGGTCTGCATTTATCTTAAGTAGGGTCCTTCTCAGAACAAGAGTAAGTCCCCGAGGGAAGGGTGATATAATTAACCAGGCATTGATAGTAAGAGTGTTCCTTATGGTTTAATCACATAAGTTGAATCTGCAATAGTAAGCTCAATTTAATGACTAAAATTTTAATTTCCGTGGTTGTATCATATCCATCCTTCATTTCCTAAGCTCAGCCTCCTCGGCTCATTCTAGCCCACGTTCATTATTCTTCACTTTCACTCATTAACCCATAAAATGGAGGCATTGTGTATCATGGAAGCAAGAGTGGACATGCAGTCAAAAGCACTTAGCTTGAGATTGGATGCTTCCAACTACCTGTGACTTTGGTTAAGCTAACATTTTCTGAGCCTCGGTTATGCTCCAGTAGAACGTGGAAGTCACAAATCTGACATTTAGGATTCCTGTGTCTAGTCGGATGACGTGTGACAATTGCTTAATCCTTCAGATTTTTTTTTCCAAACACTCAGCATAATGTATTGCTATCTAGAAGATCCACAGATGTATGCAATAAAAACATTGCTTAATGGTTGTCTTTTATTCAATTCTGGTTTCTATTTAAGTGTATTATGTTTTCTTAAATTTCAATATGTGATTTAAGAGTCTTGTCTTCCTAATCAGGTTCTCAACTACTTATGGAAGTGCTTTTTTAAAAAAATGCTCCTTCGTCTTCTTCCTTTTTTTCCTGCCCTGAGGCTTATCTTGATACTAGGGCATTTAGAAATGCTCAGCAAATGCTAACACGTTGTTTCTCATTTCCTCTCTATCACTGATTAATAAATTCTTGTCATCAGTACGCATACACATTCTTTCCAAGCTTAGTGTGGCTGGAGAGGGCAGTAGGCTCTAGACAAATGAAACCTAACAATGAGTAAGGGCTCAGTTCCAAAAAATCATAGTGGAGGCTATGTCTTCTTTCGCCTATAAATCCTAATGAAGTGACTGGCTCACACCACGGGTTCCCTCAGAGTTTGTTGGTTGGAGATATAAATTAGTTAAATGATGAATGACCTGTGGATGGTAAAAATCCTTAAGAATCAGAATTTTTTTTCCCGATTCATTGATTTGGGTTCTTTTGGGATGAAATAATTTCTTGAGTGAATAAAAAGGAAAAAAATCAGGAGTCGGTACTTTAGGCAGTTGTTATGGTTTGGATGTGAGAGGACCCCAAAAGCTCATGTGTGAGACAACACAAGAAGATGTGGAGGACAAATAATGGAGTTATAGCTTTAACCTAATCGGTGAATTTATCCCTGATGGGATTAACTGAGTGGTGGCTGGAGGCAGATGGGGTGTTGCTGGAGGAAGTGTTACATTGGGGGAGTGGCTTTGGGGTACATATTGTGCATCAGGAGAGTGGAGTCTGATCATCATGTGAGCTGCTTCCCTCTGCCACACTCTTCCACCGTGATGTTCAGCCTCACCTTGAGCTCTGGGGAATGGAACCTGCTGTCTGTGGACTGAGACCTCTGAAACTGTGAGCCCTCAAACTTTTCCTCCTCTAAAACTGTTCTAGTTGGGTTTTTGTCCCCGCAGTGAGAAAGTTGACTAAAACAGCAATGAATACAAACAGGCAAAACTCTAGAGGCGGACCCGAATTGTCATTGCAGCGACCATCTGAGTGAGGTCTGGCTCAAGCAGCGCAGAGTATGAGAGACCTTCTCAGGGCTGTGTAGGCAGGCTGGACAATGCCCTGCATCAGCCGAGTCAGTGGCCATTGTTTATTTAACACACCTATGGTTATGTGCTATTTGCCACCCCCCAATCTAGACATCTCCCTTGCCTCTGTGACCTTTCCATGTAGTGTGAAACAAAGCTTTGAGATGACTATATACAGTAGGGAGTGCTCTCAGGAAAATCAGATGGCAATGTGACAAAGGATGGAGGCTAGGGATGGAATGGCCTTGAATGGGGAGACACAGCATTTCTGGGGAGAAGGCACCTGAATGGAGACTTGAATGACAAGGGGCCTGATTCCTGAAGATCTAGGTGAAAGTCTGTCTTGGCCAAAAGACTGTCCCATGCCATCAGACCATTGCCAAGGGCAGTGAACACAGGGTCGGGGGGCAGGGTGGGAGGTCCGACGGAAAGAGAAAGTGGGTTCTGAACTTTGGTCAAAGACATAGTTCCAAACAAAAATTGGGGCTACCAAGTCAAAGAGTTTTTCTTCTATGATTAGTAAATGCATTTATAGACAAAAGTCTCATTGAGCTATAAAAAATGAAATCTTCGTATCTCTGATATTAACATCTTAGTCACTCACCTGTAGAGCTAAGAAGATGCGTAAGATCCCTGTGTTCATGTATACGCCACCCCCTCTCCTCCTCACTCCTTGCCTGGGACTCCAGGAACATTTCTGGTCATTGTGCATGTCTCATTGTTCACTTGTATTTCTCCTTCCATGACTGACAGTGGAGTGTAGGAGTCCTGTGGAGAGGGTCTGGCCAGGGCTTAGCTGAGGTCCCTCTTAGGATGCAGGCAGGAAGGACTTCTGGAAGAGGCTATGATGCTAAAGGCACCATCCAAGGGGAGAACATGGGTGGGCTCATTCACCAAGCTCCTGCTTCATCACGTGATAGAAGTCATCCCTAAATAAAGACCCTCCAACGTGGTTGGGGGGGAGTAGGAGAGTGACTCTTCATCAGGCTGCACAGATGTCTAGGAAAGCAGGTGGCTGTGGCCCTCGTTTCCATATGAACTGAGAACCATGGAGATCGCCTTCATCTCCTGAGCTCTGGCTCTTTCTCCTGGCTGCTGTGGTGCAGGCAGATGGCTTTGTTAAATTCAGAAACTCACTGTGGCCTCTTGCTGCCCTCCTCCCCTGTGCTCCTGCTTCTCAGGGCACCAGAATCATCAGGAGGGCTTGCCAAACCTCTGCTCTGGCTCCCCTCCCAAAGCTTTTCATCGGGGAGGTCCTGGGCAGGGCAGAGAATTTGCATACTTAACACCTCCCAGGTGCTGCTGGTGCTGCTGGCTGAGGTCCCCACACTCTGAGAACCACTCCTCTAAGCGGTGGCCTTGGTTTCTTGGTCTAGGAACACATCTCACTCCAGAAGCCCCTTGTTTCTACAGTCCAGAGAACCAAGGCAGTTAGTACCCCGTCACTTGGTTGAGGCTGGACTTTTTGCATGTATGCCAACAGCTCCTTTTCCCCCACCCACTCTGAGCTATTGGATTGCTCATCTGCATGTGGACGATTTACCACCACTGTCTTCTTTCCTTCACAGTTGGCCTGAAATACCTTCCTCTGCATTAATTTTCTTATGTCCAAATCTTATCCACTCTTCAAAGTCTATGTAGAACTCATCTTCACCTTGGCCCAAACTATTTTCTTCACACATGATGGGTGACTCTTTAGATAAATCCGATGTTCACATCTAACTCTACCTCTTAGAAACTCTGTTTGGACAGCTTTGATAATCTCTCCAAGTTGCCGCTGCCCCTTCTGTAAAATAGGGATGCTGATTTGAAACGTGCGGCCGTTGTCATCCTGATGAAGCCCATATGTGTGAGAGCCGTTTCATAAACCATAAAGTGCTATTACACGCTAGTTATCTGGGTCATTATATTTTTACTTGGAGTTATTTCTTAGAAGTCCCAGAAAAATTTATAAACTAATGTCTTTGCTGAGCTAGTTAGCAATAGAAAATGGGAGTGACATTCGGAAAAAGAAAGAAAATTTGTCTACTTCTATACATAGAGCCCTGAGACAGAAAGAAGTAAACAAATTCTTTTGGATGAATGATAAAGGTAGCAGGGATGATTTATTTTCCTATCTGGCTTACCTCTGGGCTATTAAAAAGTCTAAGAAGTGGTTTGTGTTTAATTGCAAGCCTTCCCTAGGAAAAGATGAATTGTCTCTCCGAAGGAGAGGTTGCCTTTCATCTGAAAGATGTTTCCTCTCAACAAACTCCTCCTGTCAGGCCCCATGCTGGGCACTCTGGGCTTACTCAGAAAAGACACAGTCCCCTCTCTGAAAGAATTCAATGAGTGAAGGGCATTACATAGAGTGTCAAAAAGGCCCCTCCAAAAGGACAGTCATTCTCATCCCAGAGTACTGAGAAGTGCTACTGGAGTTAGAATTTAAATGAAACATTGCACCAGCCACATTCCGCATGCTCAGAACCTACCTGTGGCCAGTGGCTGCCATATTGGACATCAGGGAACATTTCCATCAAGATAGTGGGTGCCTCCAGTGAGGAAGCCCTGTGA
Source organism: Urocitellus parryii (assembly GCF_045843805.1). Lineage (NCBI taxonomy): Eukaryota > Metazoa > Chordata > Mammalia > Rodentia > Sciuridae > Urocitellus > Urocitellus parryii. The sequence goes on along the minus strand of NC_135541.1, from coordinate 39,920,032 downwards.
CTCCAGCCCCTGCACATTTGTGATGAGTTCCACCCTTAAGGGTCAAGACTTCCCTTTGTAGCTGTAAAAGTACTCACTGGCTTTCTATACCCTTAAGGAGAAAAGAAACTCTTTGGCAGGGTATGATTTGCTTTTCCTCTACCACCCTGTCCCCTGATCCATGTGTCCCTTGACTCCTGTTGTACTGAAGTCTCCATTTTCCACTTATGTCTTGAGTTGCCTTTCTTCTAGCTCTTTGCCTAGAATGTGTAACCCTACCCCTGACCTCTTGTATTTGTCCTCCAAGACCCTGGTCAATGACTATAAAAGTTGGCCCCTTTCTTCCCTGTGCATCTGTGACTCTCCTGTAGCACATTCCAGGTCCTCCTATAATGATCTGTTGACATATCTCTTCTCCTATTGACTGTGACCTCCCTGAACACAAGAACTTCACTTGGGACTCCTCTAAATCCCCGATAAAGGACAAAGTGGAAAGTCACACCTGGGATGAATGGATTCTCACAGGAATTAATTGATACGCAAATGAAGAGATGAATGAATGATTCACAGACTAGTCGCCCTAGGCCAAAAAGGGACTGAGAGCTTTGTCAAAGCCTTTGGTTCCCCAGGCCTATACTTGCTCTCCTTTCTATAAAATCCTGGGGGACAACTCTTTGTCCAGAGCCAAATCCCTTTGAATTTAAGATGTCAACCTAGGAGCCAGGGCCCCACCTCTAGAATGAGTTAATCATTCCAAGAATAATGTAGGTCAAGAGATAAGGAGACAAACTGGCTGGCATTTAGACAGGTGATGCTAATAGGCTCCTTGTGCACTCCTAATGAAGTGGGCCATAAATTCTGAGTTCCAAGGCTGTTGGCAAGGAGGGATGCTTGCGTTGTGATGAGTCTACATTATTCTGCTAGTTTAGTATTGAGGGGATTAAAATGCAAGTCATTAAATTGTGCTTACTCTGGTGGATGGGATGGATGGGATTTGAGTGTGCACAGGGAGCTTGTTTTATGAAGTTTCTATTGTAAGGTACTGGACTAAAGACTAATAGGGATTTATTTTTGAGCTTTGGCTGCCCTCACATGAGGAGGGACCTCAAGTCCTTTACTTGATCCTTCAGTTTCTTATCTGTAAGACACAGTTAACAACTCATCCACCTCCTTTGGATATTGCGATACTTACATCAGATGACAAAGAACCATTTAAACCATAAACACTCCAGGAAGAAAGGGCCTGAGATGAAGTGAGGATCTTTGTGTATTCAGGCACCTGCTGTGGGCCAGGCTCAGTGCTGGGCCCATTGCATAAAGTATCTCATTTAATCCTCGTCACAATCTTCAATATGGAAATGTTGTCATTATGACAAAATAACATCTCTTGTTTCAGCACCAAGGATCCCATCTTTGTGCATCTGTGACTTTGTGCATTCTGAGTACCTATTGTGTATCAGGCAATACACTAGCTGTTTTCCAGGTTTGGCTTTCACAAACCTTCCCATACCTCTCTACTAGGTAACAATGTCCTCTATTTTATGAATGACAATGGCAGGCCTGAGAGGTTAAGTGATTCCCCTAGAAGCAGACAGGGAGTGAAGGGCAGAGTAGGAGTCAGCCCCTGGGTTACTGAAACTCTGAGACTGTTGTCACTCATTGTGGTGGATATCACTCAGCAAAATCTTAAAATGGCCCCACAAGGCATTGTGCCCTCTCCCTAAATTCCATGACTGTAGTCTGAAGTCACTCCAATGATGACATTATATTAGATGGCATGCATAGTTCACCTTAAAAAACAGCAGTTAGCCAACATGATTCATCTAATCACAGGAGCCCTTAAAAGCAGAGAGATTTCTAAAATGGCAGAGAGGATGTCAGAGAGATTTGATGTGGTGTTGCTGGTTTTTTTTTTTTTATTTAAATTTTATTTTAATTAGTTAGACATGACAGTAGAATGCATTTATGCACTTTGATATATTATACCTAGATGGGATATAATTTCTCATTTTTCTGAGTGTACATGCTGTAGAATCATATTGGTCATGCAGTCACATCTATACATAAAGTAATAATGTCTGTTTTGTTCTACTACCCTTCCTATCCCCACATCCACTCCCCTCGCCTCTCCTTACTTCCCTCTACCTAATCTAAGGTAACGCTGTTCTTCTCTAGTGCCTCCTGCCTTATTGTGAATTAGCATCTGCATATTGGAGAAAACATTCGGCCTTTGGTTTTTATTTCGCTTAGCATGATATACTCCAACTCCATCCATTTATTGGCAAATTCCGTATTTCATTCTTCTTTAAAGCTGAGTAATATTCAATTGAATACATATACCACTTTTTTTTATCCATTTATCTATTGAAGGACACCTAGGTTGGTTCCATAATTTAGCTATTATGAATTGAGCTGCTATCAACATTGATGTGAGTGCATTACTGTAATATGCTGATTTTAAATCCTTTGGGTATTAACTGAGAAATATGGATAGCTTGGTCAAATGGTGGTTCCATTCCAAGTGTTCCAAGGAATCTCCATACTGCTCTCCATAATGGTTGTACCAATTCGCCGTACCACCAGCAATGTATGAGTGTGCCTTTTGAAACTGGAGATGACTGTGAGTGGCTTCCATGTGTAGACAGTGACCCCCAGCTGACAGCAAAGTCAGGACCTGAGTCCTACAGTCATGAGGAAGTAAATTCAGCCTACAACTTGAATGAAGCTGGGCCAGATAAGAGCCCAGCCTGGCCAAACCCTTGGTTTTGGTCTAGATAGACCTTTAGCATAGAACCCAGTTGAGCTTGCTCCAACCTACAGAGCTGTGAAACAGCACATATGTTTTATATGAAGGTGCCAAGTCTGTGGTGACTTGTTGCAAGGCAGTGGACAATAGGAAACTAATACAAACACTTTAGTAGTATTTAGTAGTATTAATAGTTAACAGTATTAATAGTTAACAGCACCTAATAAGAGTTACTTTATGAAAGAAATGAAAAAAAGAAAACAAAAACCCTAAAAAGCACTTAGCACAATTCTTGACTCTTAGCAACACTTTAAAATTGCCTTTCATTTTTATCATCATGCTCATTTGATAAACAGGGAAACTCAGGCTCCAAAGGGTTCAACAGTGCTCCCAAAGCCACAGAGAAGTGAGAGGTTGAGAGTATTCATGACAACCTGCCTCACCTAAAGGATGTTGCTCTTTTTTTCCCAGACCAGATCATCTTCATCATGAAGGTACATTGGACCTACTTGTGGAAACTGTGAAATCAGGAATTCTCATGTCTTGATCAGTCACCGAGATTCAAGGTCTTGGATGATCTTGTGTAATTGTGTTATAGAAAGATTCATAGATTTTTCAATGTGCATACCTGCAGGGCATCTATACCAGTCCTCTAGTCAGGTGTTTTTAATCATGTTTATCTACAACAGAGCCTGGTACCTATCTTGTAGGTTCTTCTTTTGTTGAATGAAACCAAATGGAATTGATTTTTTTTTTTTTTTTTTTTTTTTTAGTACTGGGGGTTGAACCCAGAAGCCCTTTAACACTGAGCTACATCCCCAGCCCTTTTTACTTTTTATTTGGAGATACAGTTTCACTAAGTTGCTTAGGTTCCTTGCTCAGTTGTTGAGGCTGGCTTCGAACATATGGTCTTCCTGCCTCAGCCTCCCCAGTCATTGGAATTGCAGGCATGGACCACGGTACCTGACGAGAACAGAATCTTTTCATAGAGTCACCTTTTTACTTTTTTCTTCATATATTTCTGATAGATAGCTGGGCCTTTGCTCTTTCTAACTGCAATCCCACGGACCTTGGAGTGGTTGTTGGTGAACACACTCCCTACCTTTCTCCTGAATCACCCTATTTTTGTGGCTGGTGGAGAGAATGCTGCATCCCTATCGCATAGCTCTCAGAGCTTCAGCGTAAGCATCCCAGCACCCCACCTCCCCACTCTCCTCCAGGTATATAGTTTCTCTTTCTTTTCTTAGTCCGAGGAGGAGGCTGCGCCATTCACCTGACAGCACCATGTTTAAAATAAGTTGGTTAAGAATAGGGACAGAGACTTACAGCGATGTTGCAGAGATGGGTGAATCCTCCCTGAGTGGGCAGAGGTGCAGGAGACAGGCAGATAAAAAGCAGCTCGTGGAAGGAGCATGATCACTCAGCCTGAGTCCCCACCCAGAGTGTTGGCACTTGCTGATTCTTTTTAGTCTCAGGAGTGGGTTCCAGTGTCTTTCTCTTTTTTCCTACTCAGATTTATTTTTAAAACAGTTTCCCTTTCTCAACATAGCCCTGCAGTTCTAGAGTAGTATACCTTGCCATGAACACCTTCAAGGAGAATCAGGAAGGAGACTGAAATTCCTCAGAAGCATCAGCTGCCTGCTGAACATTCCACTGGACACAGCCATGCCAATGACAGTCCCCCTCTATAAAAATGTATATGGCTCCTGCCGTCTTTCCCAAGAAATTGTGCCCCCCTGTCAAATTAGCTTCCGTTGCTTCTAGTGGAGATGCTGACAATGGAATTGAGGACTAAAATTCTCCATTCTCTGAATGCCCAGGCTCTTGAAATGTCCCTGCTTTCATGGAATCTAATAAATGTCAGCTCACATGTTGCTCTTCAGATGGGCGCCATCTGCTGTATTGGAAAGAGCCTGGGATTGAGAGGTGGGAGGGAATCTGCCATTTGCTGGCTGTTTGATGACTGGGTCTCGGTTTCCTCCCTGAAGTGGGGGGGATATGTTCAGATCATCTCCGAGGTGCATTTAATCTGTTAGAACTGAAAAGTATATTAAGAGTGTAAGGAGCCATCTGTCTGGTGCGTCCCTGTGTCCCCAGTGCTGAGCACAGTGCCCTGCAAGTGGCAGTAACATGGTAAAGACTTTGTTGAATAAATGACTGATAGATATTCATTGGATCACTAATTCAACGATGCTGGTAAAGAAGTCGTCACCATGCATTATGGTTCTTAATGCCCATTTTGATGAGGTTTGTCCAAAAAGCTCAGAAAATTTCAAGTCTGTCAGCTGGGTTGCTGTGGGGAGAATTGTAGATTGGCTGTTCTTGGGCTCATCAGATCCCTCGACTATTAAGTTTCCTTGTGTATCTTGCATGTTCTATGAAAACTTAAAAATATCAGCCAGCCTCTGAATCACATGTCCTGATGGGGCTTGGGTGGCAGCATCCACCAAGGGTGCTGAGAAAGTGCAGAACCCAGAGTATTATCTCATGCCTCAGGCTAAGTTGACGAGAGTTGAAATTGGGGGGATGGGGTGGTCAGCTTAGTCAAAATGGCAAGGCCACACTGACCTAGACCAATGGAGTACAAAGCCAGCAGGTCACAGACTCAGGCAAAGTAGCCAAGAACAATGGGGTTTATTTGACATCTGGGATGAGCAAGGAGACAGGATGAAGTAGAAAGAGTTGCTCCACCCTGCAGTCCTACACATGAGGTCTATATCCTAGAGGGGCCTGTTTGCCTACCCTCTCCCTCAATACAGTTCATTCTACAAAGTGGATGATACCGATTAGTAAAGAGAAGGAGGGTTTTAGAATTAGACCAAGGTAAATTTGAAAGCTGGTGTCATCATTTGCTAGCTCCATACCTTGAAATAATGACCTGTGTCTGTCCATCTTTAATCCTCAGTGAATAGCTGTCCCTCCTTCATAGTGTCACCCTGAGGACTGGATCAGGTGATGTATTCAAAGCACTTAGCTCTGTGTCCAGTATGCAGCCGTTAATCAGGAAGCAATTGTTTTGTGTTCTTTTCTCATTCTTGTCCATCTTTAAGTATTTGTTGAGCACTCAGAATTTGACAGACACGGGACTTGATACAGGGGAAACAGGCATGAAAGAGACAGCATCATCTCATAGAGCTCACAGCTGAGTGGAAGAAGCTGATGTGTAGTGGACAGGAAAACAGTTAAGACCATACAGTTCAGTTATGTCTATGTTAGAAATACAGATGCATGAACTGTGGGTGTAGACAAAAAAAAAAAAAAAAAAAGGAAACCTCTAATTCTGTGTTGGAGAGCCAGAGAAAGCACCTATCATACTTCATCTCAAATATTTTGAAGATCCCTAAGTTGAGCCCAGTGTGGGGAAAGAAAATGTTGTCTAAATTTAGTGTGTTGTGGAAGCCTTCCTTTTGAAAATTTTAAATTCTACAATCAAATTATAGGAATGGAGGATTCTTGGTTGGTGATCTGTTGAAAAATAACAGTGAGGTGTTCCTATGTGTTAAACTGAGTGCACCAAATGATGATAATAATAGCTAACATTTATGGCAACTAATGATTCAGACTGAGCCTCCCTAGCCCCAAATCCAAAATGTTTTCACATTTGAAGCTCTCCTAGTGCCAACATGGTGCTGTCAGTGGAAAATTCCACACCTGATGTCATCTAATGGGTTACATTCATACCACAGGTGCAAAGAAAATATATAAAAATATCTTCAAGCTACACCCTTATAAGGTATATGTATGAAACACAAATGAATTTTGTGTATCGACTTGAGTCCCATCACCACGGTATTCATTGTGTACCTGTAGGTATCCCCAAATCTAAAAAATTCCAGAGTCCAAATCACTTCCTGTTCTAGGTATTTTGGATGAGGGATACTCAACCTGTACTAACAATTACTACTGTATTAACAAGTATTCATGTTAATATTAACAATTTTAATGTACCAACAACAATTAAATGTGACAAGTATTTTTCTAAGCATTTTCATTCATCATCTCAGTTCATCGTTCCCAGATTCTCGTAACATCAAGGCTTTTGTTATTCCCATTTTACAAAGAGGAAACTGAAACTTGGAGAAGTAACTCTGAAAAGTCACCAGTTAATGATTGGCAGAGTGGTGACTTTAATACTTGAGTTCTATTATGAGAACGTTTATGCTGCCTCCAGAAATCTCTTTATTTAGAAAAGAGAAACAAGCGTGATTGAGTTTGTTAGCAGTGAATCCAAAAATAGAAAACTAGAAATGATGTTGGTTCATTTCTATATAATCACTTAATTTTAATAATCCTATTTCCTTATCAGATGACATTCTTTTCTGAAGCTCTGCTAAGTACACTTGATATCTTTGTTGTCATTTCATTTAACGTCTTTAGCAGCTGTTTTATTTTTTTCCAAAGGAGTGGTAGTTATAATCTGTAGAGAACATTTTTACACATCTCCAATCTTGAAGACAAAATAAATGGTTAAAGCAATCGCAGAGTAGTAGCTTACCCAATTCAGAGTATTTGTTATCTGGCATAAAAAGATAATATAGATACTGTCAGAATGAGAGTTAAGAGCTCAATTTCAGGTTGCTTGAGAAATCATCTGTAATCACAAGGAAGATTACTTGGGTGTTCATTGAGTTCAAAACTGAAATACGGAAGGCTATGCAATAGCGATATATTTTTCATGAGTAAGGAAAGGGAAATGTCTGCTTCAATAAACAAGTCTTGATTACAAAGACCAAATAAGGAAGGTGGGAACTGTGCATAACTCAGACAGTGGCCAGTCTCTTGCACATTTTCCCTCCTGATGATTGGGGAGGTGGATTTGGGGCATCCTGTACGGGGCCCTCATTTCAAGCAGAGGCCAACTGAAAAACTCTTCTTTGATGCAGAGTGACCTCACATGGGGAAAAAGGGCAAATTCAACTCTTCTGACAGTAAAAGTAATACAATGTGTTTCCTTTTGCCTGGAAGCAGAAACATAATTTGGGGAAAATGGAAATAGCTCTATAGTTCTACAGATGGCTACCAAAATGGTGGAAAAGCCTGGCTCACCATCCAATAAACCCATCCTGATATTTCACTGTTGCCTCTTTAATTATGAACATTTTAAGCATACAGAATATTATAGAGAATATAATAAGCATCGGTATGCCCAATACACAGTTTGGGTGGCAAAGCTTGAAATTTGGCCATATTTTGTTTCCAATTGTTTTTTCCTTAAGAATTTAAGGAAGCCAAGGGTGCAGCTCAGTGGTAAAGCACTTGCCTAGCATGTGTGGGGCCCTGGGTTCAATCTCCAGCACCACAAAGGCAAACAAAAACCAAACAAAGGAAAGAAATGTTACAGACACCAATAAGGTCCTCTGTAGTGTTTTTCCTTGAACCTGTTGTACCTTCCTTAGGTAGAAACTAGTATTTTGAGTTTGATATCTAACATTCCTTAGAGTTTTTTTTAAAGTTTTATAGTATATGATATAGCTAAAACAAAATGTATTTTAGCCGATGTGTATTTTAAAACCTTACAAACAAATGGATTCACACTAAACTTGGGACCGTCTCTGCTTTATTTGCTAAGTGTTTTATTTGTGAGATTTATGTTGAGCTAAAGTAGTTTTAATTCACTCCCTTTAACTAGTACACAATAACCTGTTACATGAAAATAATAATAACTATTGACCCAGTCTTCTGATGACAAGAGTTCAGGTAGTTTATAATACGGGCTGTAACAATCAAGGCTTTAATAATTGTTCTGTTACCCACACTTGGGCCACATGTTCTGGGATGTTGCAAGATGAATATCTCATAACAGAATTTTAGCAGCTGTTTTATTTTATTATTACATATGCCTCCTCAGTTTTGCTAAATGCTGACCATTTATATTTTGAAGTTGGTTTCTCAGGTTGTGCACCCACCAGTAGAAAGTGATGTTCCATGCACTCTGCATAGAAAACAATTTTGTTAGATTTTTAGTTTTTGCCAATTTGAGAGGTATAGAATGTTCCTTATCTTTGTTTTAATCTGATTCTTCCAGACTACGTCTGATGTTACTGTATTTTCATACGTTTATAGACTACTGAGATTTTTCTCTTTATTTACATTGAAATTTCCTGTTATCTTTATTTTTTGTCATCCTTTTTTTTTTCTTTTTGTACCAAGGATTGAACTGAAGGGTACTTAACCACTGAGCCACATCCCCAGTGTCTTTTTATTATTTATTTTGAGAAAGGGTCTCACTAAGTGGCTTACAGCCTCACTAAGTTACTGAGGCTGGCTTTGAACTTGCCGTCCTCTTGCCTCAGCCTCCTGAACCTCAGAGATTATAGGCATGGGCCACTGTGCCTGGCCATCTATTTTTATATTGATAGTTTTTTTTTTGGTACCATAATAAATAATGTTATTTTTGAATGTGAAAAAAATAGATTCAGTGCAATCCAAATCAAAATTCAACTTGTGTAGGTGTGTTTGTGTGTATAACTTGACAGTTTCTAAACTGCACATCAGATTGCAGCCTGCCAAGAATGACGAAGGGTGTTTTGAAGGAGGAAGAAGTTGCAGATGTCATACTCGTAGGTATGAAGGTTTATTGAGAATGTGCTGTGTGCCAGTCACTGTTACAGGCACTTGAATCTGTTGATGGTGGTACAGGGATAAAATATTAAACATTCTCTTTAACCCTTCAGGAGCAAAAATCACTGCCCATCTCTTTCGGGTATGGCAGGCTCTACCTGAAGCTTCTAACCTACGTCTCACCATGAAGTGCCGTGTGTAGTCCTTCCATTCACCCCTCCGTCTTTCTGCTTGAGTCCAGCTGGCCTCTTGATGCTCCACTGCTTTAAGAACCCCCCTGCCTCTGCTTTTTGGCTATGGTTATTCTGTATTGCTCCCTGCCTCTTTACCCAGCTGTTATTAGTCGTTACAGCGATCACTACATGTCATTGTCTATTTGGTCTTATTATGTGTCTCTCATTAGACTCTAAGGTCTGTGATGACAGATTTTTTTGTTCATTGTTGAACTCCCAGGTCTATAATAGATCCTCCAACCACAATGTGTTGAATGAATTAATTAAGTTTCCATAGTATACTTTAAAAATCTTTATGCAACTGGATATTTCAATTCCACTAAAGCTTAGGATGCAAATTTTTATTGTATTTAAAGTATGCAATGGTGTCTTGGCATTGTGGTTTTGACTAAGTGCAATAGACTTCAGATTCAGATGGAGGTGGGCTTCAATCTTAAATCACCCATATCCCACTACTAATCATCACTGCTCCACTTCCGATCACCACTTGGTGGTGGTGTGACTGTTTACCTTTCCTCCATCTAAGCTTGTTTCCTTGCTTGCAAACAATGTTGCAGTATTAACCCTGTTGAGGGACAAGACCTAATTCTTTTAAAGGCTCACTCTGGGTGGTTGTGGATTGAGGATCTCCTGGGGATTGGGGACATGCAAGTGGAAACAGGAAAACAGTGCAGGAGGTGATCCTGGCCCAGATCAAAGAGGAAGTATGGACGGCTTGAGAAGCAATCAAATCCTGGATAAGTTTTATTTTTTATTTTTTTTATTGGTTGTTCAAAACATTACAAAGCTCTTGACATATCATATTTCATACATTAGATTCAAGTGGGTTATGAACTCCCATTTTTACCCCAAATACAGATTGCAGAATCACATCAGTTACACATCCACATTTTTACATAATGCCATATTAGTGACTGTTGTATTCTGCTACCTTTCCTATCCTCTACTATCCCCCTCCCCTCCCCTCCCATCTTCTCTCTCTACCCCATCTACTGTAATTCATTTCTCTCCTTGTTTATTTTCCCAATCCCCTCACAACCTCTTATATGTAATTTTGTATAACTATGAGGGTCTCCTTCCATTTCCATGTAATTTTCCTTTTCTCTCCCTTTCCCTCCCACCTCATGTCTCTGTTTAATGTTAATCATTTCCTCCTGCTCTTCCTCCCTGCTCTGTTCTTAGTTGCTCTCATTATATCAAAGAAGACATTTGGCATTTGTTTTTTTTAGGGATTGGCTAACTTCACTTAGCATATCTGCTCTAGTGCCATCCATTTCCCTGCAAATTCCATGATTTTGTTATTTTTTAGTGCTGTGTAATACTCCATGGTGTATAAATGCCACATTTTTTTATCTATTCATCTATTCAAGGGCATCTGGGTTGGTTCCACAGTCTAGCTATTGTGAATTGTGCTGCTATGAACATCGATGTGGCAGTATCCCTGTAGTACGCTCTTTTAAGGTCTTCAGGGGATAGTCCGAGAAGGGCAATAGCTGAGTCAAATGGTGGTTCCATTCCCAGCTTTCCCAGGAATCTCCATACTGCTTTCCAAATTGGCTGCACCAATTTGCAGTCCCATCAGCAATGTACAAGAGTACCCTTTTCCCCACATCCTTGCCAGCACTTGTTGTTTGACTTCAGAATGGCTGCTAATCTTACTGGAGTGAGATGGTATCTTAGAGTGGTTTTGATTTGCATTTCTCTGACTGCTAGAGATGGTGAGCATTTTTTCATGTACTTGTTGATTGATTCTGGCGAATTGGATACAAAAACACATCAAAAAAATTGTGCACCATGATCAAGTAGGATTCATCCCTGGGATGCAAGGATGGTTCAATATACGGAAATCAATAAATGTTATTCACCACATCAATAGACTTAAAGATAAGAACCATATGATCATCTCGATAGACGCAGAAAAAGCATTCAACAAAGTACAGCATCCCTTTATGTTCAAAACATTAGAAAAACTAGAGATAACAGGAACTTACCTCAACATTGTAAAAGCTATCTATGCTAAGCCTCAGGCTAGCATCATTCTGAATGGAGAAAAACAGAAGGCATTCCCTCTAAAATCTGGACCAAGACAGGGATGCCCTCTAACACCACTTCTATTCAATATAGTTCTCGAAACACTGGCCAGAGCAATTAGACAGACGAAAGAAATTAAAGGCATAAAAATAGAAAAAGAAGAACTTAAATTATCACTATTTGCGGACGACATGATTCTATACCTAGAAGACCCAAAACGGTCTACAAAAAAACTACTAGAACTAATAAATGAATTCAGCAAAGTGGCAGGATATAAAATCAACACGCATAAATCAAAGGCATTTCTGTATATCAGCGACAAAACTTCTGAAACGGAAATGAGGAAAAACACTCCATTCACAATATCCTCAAAAAAAATAAAATACTTGGGAATCAACCTAATAAAAGAGGTGAAAGATTTATACAATGAAAACTACAGAACCCTAAAGAGAGAAGTAGAAGAAGATCTTAGAAGATGGAAAAATATACCCTGTTCATGGATAGGCAGAACTGACATCATCAAAATGGCGATATTACCTGGATAGGTTTTAAAGATGGAACCTGCTGAGTTTACTAGGAGTTTGATTTTCATGGATGAGAGAAAGAGCTGTTAAGAATGGCTCCCAGGGTTCAAGATTAAGAAATTGGAAAGGATGGAGTTGCCATTTACTGAGATGGAGAAAGGGAAGGGAAGATTGTTAGCTTGGACATTAAATATGAAATGTGGGTTAGAAACCCAAGCAGCATTGTGGAGTGAGCCGCTGGAAGAGGGGATCTGAAGTTCACAGAGCAGGTTAAATCTCGAGGGAGATGTTTAAGAGACTCCGTCACCTTAGAATGTATGAACAAGGAGTCTGGGTAGAGGAGAGAAGAATGTGGAGATCTGAGTTATGGGGCATCTCAATGTTTAGAAATTGGCAGATGAAGAGGAAACAGGGTCAGAGACTGAGCAGTGGCCATTGAGGAAGGAAAAATCTAGGAGACTAAGAAATTGAGGGAGGATGTGTTTGCTTCCATGAGGCAGGAGGAATTGCTGCTGGTGTGTCAAATAAGATGAGGTCTAACAACTGATGGATATTAGATTAAATATAAATTGTTTTGCAAATTATATTAAAGGTCGATGGGCTGGTGGAGCTTGATCCAGCAAACTTCTGAAACACCTTCTTATAAAATACCACAACCAAAGCCAGCAACACCATCACCTTCATAGTAATCTCTAAAATGTTGATGAACTGTGAATTTTGTAGGGGGGTCGATTGACAGCTTTTTTAGGAATGTCTGTCTATGGCTCTGTCTTTATCACACACATATTGCTTGCTTTTCCCCGCTCTCTAGGACTTTATTTATATTGAAATTTCTGGTGGTCTTTTCTTACCCTCATCAGTGCACTCATGGGCAGGAACTGTGGCTGAAGAACCAATTTCCGGCCAGCTGCCATGGCTGGGTGTTCGAGAAGGTTTTGGTAGACACAACCCTAGTCAGCTGGAGGGCAGTTGATGCCCTTGTGTTTGGTGGCACGGTTGGTGGGGGATTTCAGCACCAGTGTGATCATGGAGTGCTTCTACCCAGTGGACCTCTGACACCGACTACCCATGTTGAGTGCAGACGCCTCAATCTTACAAGATGGCTCTTGCTTCAGACCCTAGTGGCAAGTCTTGGGTCCCTCCAGGCTACCTGCACTTCCACGTAGCCGACTGCAAATTTGGAAGTTTCCATGACCCCACTCAGATGGGATAATTTTCTAGAATGCCTCAGAACTCAGGAAAGGGCCAGAGATCAGGGGGCCTGGCCAGATGTCCATAGCTCTCTCATTACAGTTGGTCTTTCTGGTGATCAGCCCGATCCTGAAACTTTCTCAGGGTCCTGCTTGGAATCACCTTGTTAGCCTAGCAAAGGCTCTCTTATCAGGGGAATTCTAAGGGATTTTAAAGCTCTGCCATGAACCAGGGACGGCAACACACACACACACACACACACACACACACACATATACACACACACATATGTATATATGTATATTAAATCATTATACCATGGGTGATTTTTTAAAGCAGGACTAGGGGAATTGATCAGTCTCCAAACCTTCCACAAAGTGAAATGCCACCCCCCAAAATTCAGGGCACTGTGATGTGACTCAGGCTGGTGTTGATGACCAAGGCTGCTCTGGCTGTTTGGTGGTACTGGGTGGTGTGGGCTGGTAAGTGAGCAGCATCTTGGCTCAGGATGGTTCATCTTTTGGAAGAAAGCCTTCTGCTAGTTCCAAAAGGAGGATGGAGATTGGCTGACCATGTACTCCAGGCAGAAGATTGGGAAGATGCATCTGGTGCACTGCCGTCAAGGATGGCCATCTCTTCAGAACTCAGGTAGTGATCAGCAGACGGCGGGGGGGGGGGGGGCAAGATAAATATTTATTAATGGTCCACAACAGGGCAACTAGTACCAGATTCTTTATTTACTCCACAACAAACCGTTGAAGTAATGATGGATTCATTGTTCACCCACTTGTACTCACTGAGCCATGGCTGTGTTCTGGGCACTGCATTAGGTACTGGGGATAAGACTATGATGTGGTGGAACTTTTAGTCTAATTGAGGATGATTAATTCTAGCAACAAGTGCCAGTGTTTTAAGTGCAATGTGAGATGCTTTGTAAGTACATTGAAGGAAGATATAAGAATCAGAGAGAGGGTGAGTTACTTAAAGCTAGTAAATAATGGATCCAGGAATGGAACCCATATTTTTCTGACATGCAAACCAGTTCTTCCTTTAGTATCCTGCTGACTAGCCTAATAAAGCATGGTGGCAGGAAGGAGAGGGCTGTGGAATTCAGGCCCTGCCCACTGGTGGATTATAAGTAGAATGTCAACCACCCGAGGCTGGAGATCTCCATCCCGGAGTCTCTATATTGGCAACTAAGCAATACTTCCCTCTGAAAATCCACTGAAGACTCTTCTAGTTGATTTCTTCTTGGCTTTTGCAGTTCTTTTATAACACCCCTGGGGTTCCTGCGACATCTGCCTGCCTCTGCCCACTGTGTGCCTAGGCAGCAGGTCCTGGGGTGCATAGATTTTTCATCTAGCAACTAACAAGGAGGTGGATGTGGTGGTGCACTGATTTCTCTTTCTACCTAATGACATGCATGGCTCAGCTGAGCATACAGGCCAGAGACAGGAATCCAGTCTGGTCACTGGTAATTTGAAGGGGAAATGACAGACATGAAATGACAGCGACCTATCTTCAGTTTCTAAGCCAGCAAAGCAAGTTTCGGATTCTGGAGAAGGACTTGGGCTGCATATCCCTGGCAGATACTACTGTGGATCAAAGCATTGTTATTATCACATGGTGCAGCATCCTCAGTAACCAGCTATGGCTTTGAGACTCTATTTTAACCTAGTTTTCTTCTCTTTAAAAAATAAAATCAATTCACTAGGGGATCTCTAAATGTGCTTTGGGAAACCTCACTGTCTGTGGTGGTGTTTATGTCCTTCAACCTCTTGGTCCTTCCCGGCTTCTACTTCCTTATTCTTTCTACTTCTATAGCAAAGGATCATTGGTTGCACCTCCCAATGGCCTTGCCATTGCTTTCTGTCACACAGAAGCAGAGATCTGTTTCAGCTGCTAAGAGAAAATGGAAAGGAACCTGTATATGTCAGCCATTGGGAATGCCTTCAGAGAAAGGACAGGAGATTGCAGCCCACTGGAGGGAACTCTGCAGGGCTTCCTGCAGAAGGAGGGCAGGGTGCCTTAATGCCCAGGAGGCATGTGGCATGAGACACCCATGTCCAGTCAGTGTGTGACATGCATTTCCTAACAAGTACAAATCCTTGCAAATTGTTAACTCTCTAGAGTGAAAGGTAGACTGGATCTAGTCATTTCCATCATGACTTCCCTGATTTCTTAAGTGGGATCAAAAGGGACTAGAGTTACAACTGGTGTTTTGTTGAGAAATAGAACAAATGAGAATGGGTTGCAGGTGTGAGTGCTTCTTCTCCTACAATTCTGTAGAAGAGCTCAATGTGCAAGGGTAAGCTCCAGAGGATTGAGTCCGGGTCCCTTAGCACCAGGGGAGGGCCCAGCACTGGTCACCCTTCCTCACGCTCTCACCCCAGGCATGCTGACCACCCTACGGGCAGCACCCCACACCTACATCTTGACTCCACTTTCCAGTGCTCATTTGGCCTCCTCTCCCTGGCTCTCTCTGAGGACTTAGCTGGGCTGAGTCTCCCCCGCCGGCCATGATCACCTCCACACATGCATGGCCTTGTATTTCCCACTACCACGGTACTTAGGGCATTTATGCTGTCACCACATTGAAGCTCCTTAGGCGAGGACCAGAACTTTCCATATCCAATGTCAGCAATTCGTTCCCGTATATGAAAGGAAGAGGGGAGGATGAAAGGGAAGAAGAAAGGAAAGAAGGAAAAACCAAAGGACAGACAGACCATCAAGTCACATGAGCTTGAGTCCCATCTATAGCTCTTCTCTCTCATCTCAAGCAAGTCTTTACTTCTTGATCTTTTGTCTCTTTTTCTAAGGGGTGGGGGGGAGGAACAACAGTAATGATAATCATACTACCTTCACTGAATCATGGCAAGGATCTAATAAGAAAACCTTTGTAAAGGGCCTAACAGAGCCTAGCAGTTGGAGAGCAATAAAAATAAAATGCTAGTTCCTAGACTAGGGCTCCTAAATGATCACTTTGGGCAAAGAAAAATCAATGAGAACACCAGTGAAAGGAGCGAGGAAAAAAATATGGAAGTTTCTGTACTTCTATTTTAGGGAAGAAAATTTCTTTAAATATGAAGCAGAGGGCCATGTTGCAGTTAGGAGATGATCATGTCTTGGGGCACTTTGGATAGAAAAGGAAAAGATACAGATTTTTTTTTCCCTTCTCTGAGACATTTCACACACATGACACATGTATTTGTCAAGGCCAGAGTAGGGCAGGTGGGACTGCTGAGGGACAGGCAAAGTGTCCTTGTGTTGTCATCCTCAAAGAATGGCAGTCGCTGGGAGGGAAGGGCATGGGGATTGTGAGTTCCATAAGTCCTGTGTCTAAGTGCCAGTGTGCTAGGCACTTTGATTTCAAAATATCACTAGACTCAGATAAAAGAGATATTCCCACTATTACTGACCAGGTGGCCTTGAGCAGGCCTTATAACTTCTCTAAACCTTAGTGTCCCTGACTGGACAGTGGATGTGCTGAGAACACCTGCTCTCAGGAGGTTGCTGCGAGGGTTCCGCGTGACAACAGATGAGATTTCTTGGATGAAGTCTGCGTGTTGTGCTAATGTTGATGATGGTTGTGGTTGTCACCCTCCAGGTCCCCATTTTCTGCCTCACCCCACTCATCCCTCCTGGGAGGTTTTATCGTAGAAGCTCAGGATGACACAATGCCACCAGGTGTCTGATTGATATTATAGTCCATAGATGCTTTTTCACTTGTGTCCTTGGGAAGATCTCCTGGCTTTCCAGAAGGGTCACAGCAATATGGCCACAGCCACAAGAACCCTTTAGAAGACTTCTGAAACTTTAAAGATCCCAGGTCACATTTGGCTCCTGGGGATGCTAAATGTCTGAGGCCTATGGAAGGGAGACCCTATTACTGATGGCCTTGAGTCAGGACACCAGTTCTATCTGGAACATTTATGTCTTGGAAGTTATATACAGACCACCCTGGCTCTGTGAGATCTCCCCACAGAGCCATGCAGTATAATGTATTAGTCAGCTGTTACTGCATAACAAACCATAAAGGGAATGACTTCAAACATCACAGACTTACTGTCTCACCGCATCCCCTATCAGGAGCCTGGATACAATGTAGCAGTTTTCTCTGCTCTGAGGTTTCTTAGTACTTCAATCCTTTCTGGATTCTGTACCACGTTCCTTTCTGGAGCTGAGTTTCCACACTTCCAAGTTCAGGTGGTCATTGGAAGAATTCAGTTCCTTGTGGCTGCAGGACTGAGGTTCCCAATTTCTTGCTGACTACTAACCACAGGTCAACCTCCGCTCTCAGAGGTACCTGCAGTTCTTTGCCATATGGCTGTCCCCCTGGCAGACCCTCTTAAGTCCAGCAGGATGCTGGTCACTCCAGGCTGCGAAAGCAGTCTTATATGATGTCTGCTTTCCCAGAAATGGCCATCCCATCATTTCTGCCATACTCTGGAACATGTCAGAGGTTCTGTCAGCACTCAGAGGTGGAAGGAATGGTACAAAGAAGTAACACAGTGAGTCACCTTAGGGTGGGTCTATGTAGGAAAGGGAGTCCACATAAACAGACTTTCCAAAGGCAATTTACTTAACCTGAACTCGTCTAATTCAAAATGAGAGAAAGAAGAACAATATGGCAGGGTTCTCTCAACGCCATATTGATTAAAGGAAAGGTTATCTTGTATACTGATGTAATCCTTCTGATTTTTAATATTGAAGTTATCTCTCTTTTTGAAAAAGAAGTGATAGTAATAGCAGATGACATTTGTGAAAATATTCTTGATGGAGAAAATATGAAAGCAGCAACTTTGTCATGGTCCTTGAGGGTTTCATTGTTGTTAAATTTCACTAATTCATGAAATTCTCAAAGTCTGAAATGATTAGTTTAAACTCCTCGCTCCCAATTCCTGTCCGTTTTAGAGGCACACTCTATCTTGCATCAATAAAATAGAAAAAAGGAGAGTTTAATGTGATTTGCATAGATTATCACCAACCAAGATTGGTCTTTGCAGAGCATCTCTGTGGCTACAAAGCCTTAGCCTTTACCCTGAATGATTAATTCCAGCCAGAGTGGGGCGCCATGATCTGGCTAAATGAGTACCCCTGTGGCTACCCTGGTCCCTACAGAGAGACATCAAGCATCCTTTGTCTCACCAGAAGCCGATCTGTGGAAAATAGCTCCCTGTCCTCATACCCAGCTCTCTTTTGGGACACTTAATTCCTTTGTCTTCTAGTCATAGTGAATTGGAGCTCTCAGCAGAACGTGCCAGGATATGGGCCACGGGAACATGCAGGCCAAGGGAGGAAAAGGATGCTTCTACCCAGGAGAGCAAGGAAAGAAGGTCATACACAGCTGATGTGATCGGGATGGGCCTTCTCAAATAAGTAGGTGGGAGGCACAGGGTAGGAAATGTTGGCATAATAAGGGCTTTTAGTCCAGAGCACCTAAGACCAACAATGCTCTTCCTCTCCTCTGGGGAAGCCTCGCTCTCTGCCTTCAGGTTCTTCCCCAGCCTGTCCCACAGCAGCTACCGTAACTGACCGTCAGGACCAGCTGGGTGGCTTGGCCGGACACCCTCCTCTGCAGCAGGTTTCATGGCCCTCATCACATTTCTGAAACTGGGAGTCCCCTGCTAGCCAGGGCTCTTGTTCAGGTCTTCATCCTCAGTGCCCAGTGGCATCTGTCACCTGACCTGTTTCTAGACAAAGGCTTGGTGACTAGAGCCCTGCAGCTTAAGGGGATGGGGAGGCAGAGCTGATAGTGGGGAAGGGGGCAGTACAAAGTTTGAATGCAAGTCCAATCATGCAAGTGTTCTTTAGATTGGGGGTCATCAACTGTCCCTGATTAAGAAAGTCACAACATTAGAACCATGTCTTAGGTAAATAATTTTATCACTTAAGTAAATACTGACTGCCAGCTTCTCTAGTCTGCGGCTATGGATGCAAGTTCTGTCAGGTGTCTTCTGAGGTCCTGTCCCTATTTTGTGTGAAAGGTAGGGATGTGTTTCAGGTCTTCCCTCCCGCCCTCCTCAGGTGATTTATGTGGTTTTTTCTTTCTTTTTTTACATTTCTAGTATTGAAGATTCTAATGATATAAATGGAAGTTGCCCCCATGTCACTTTTGAACCAATAGAGAGATGTTATTCGGGGCTGCCTGCCCCCTGCCAGGGAGTCCAGTCTGGATTCGCCCCGTCTCTTCTAGCAGTTAGATGTCACACAGGTCCCACGAAGCCGACCAAGCAGCATGAGAGTTAAGATCAGACTTTATGAGGCACTTCAATGTCGAACTAAAAGAACATGTTTTTTTTTTTTTTCTCCCCCCTTCATGAGTCATATCCTCCAGGAGCTTTAAGAAGCCAGTTAAAACAGGAGGTGGTTGAAGTGCTGTGATTGAAATAGGTGTTTCAGGAAGAAGCTAGGAGTGATGCCGGCCCTGCTGAGAGGAGTCTCCTTCTTCCTTCCCGGAGAAGAAGTCCTGGGGGGCCCAGTGGAGAGCGGTTGAATGATGGAGTGGGACTAGTCCAGCCTGCATTTCTTTGAGATGAAGAGAGCCTGAGTAGAAATCCCAGTCCTGCAGTATATCAAGTACTCTGGGTCTCTGAGCAGTTTCTAAAACTTTTTCTGATTTCCAGTTTTCTTGTCTATAAAAATCGGATGATAAAATCTTGGTAGGAATTTTGTGTGAAAGTACATTGTCAACCATGATGTGGCATATGAAGAGGTGATCGTCAACATATTGGCGATGATTATCTAGCACTTAATTTTGAGTAAGACTTCTCTCCCAAAGTAGATTGAAAACTCTTTGAGGACAAGGACTTTGTCTGCCTCAACCCACAGTGACAGTTTTGCCCAGGGCTAAACTGGCAACAACTTGTCTGATAGAAACAACTTTTATATAGGGAGGCTTATAGAATATTTGAAAATGAGAGCACCTAGGATATCCAGAGTTCACCTATAACTTCTTCTGCACACTCTAGTGCTGGGGGAGTGTCATAATCTTAGTATTGGTAAAATTACATTTATACATTATTATATGGAGTCTCTCTTCTTGACTTACATGACATACCCTAGGCACCATGCTAGAGGTCCAGCATTCATTTAATTCTTGTTAATCCCACAGAGAAGGAATGTTTACTCCACTTTATTGATGAGGATCAGGGAGAGTAGGTAACCTTCTCAAGATTTCTTACAGCTACACAACTTGTCAACTGAAGTATAAGACAATTCTGCATACGAGATTTCTAAAGGTCATCATTCATCCTCTAGCAGCAATTTAAAACGGTCACATCATATCCATGCAAACAGCAGTGGGCATGGGTAAACCTCAAGGATACCTATTTCCTGGATTAATTCTGGTTAGCTCTTTCCTGTCTGCTGGTGCTAACTGCTCTGGTTCTCCAGTTCACTAGGGCTTCAGATCCCAGGAGACTCACCCCTGGGTCCTTATGCTCATCACAGGCTATAGCAGGGTGCCTTCCCTTCCTGTCCTTTCATACACAGCTGCTACTCTGGGCTTGGCCTTATCCAAAAAAGGGCTTTCTGAAATTGAGGGACTGGTGTGGCACCTATCTGAGCTAGTGTAAAGAAAGCAAGCAGATCAACCCCGCTGCCACAGCCTGGCTGAGGAGGAGAGGGAAAAGGAAGGAGGTGATTTTTTTACTTTCAGTGAGCACTGTGTTTCCATTAGAAAAGGGATGACCTTCTCAGAAAGGTTACAGAATCATTATGAGAGATCGTCAGAGCTGACTAGACACTGGATTAATGGGGATTTGGTAGATTTCTATGAAGAGTGCTTGAACGTAAAATTCCTAGGCCAACACAAAGACAGTTCTTTCAAACCTGGAAAACTGTATGCCCAGAAAGTTAGAGGTTTCAGGAAGCTCAGACTGGACACAATTGCAAGTGCAGAATTTCCAGGGGGAGAGACTGCTCAGAGACCCAGAGTACTGGATGGCACGCTTATTTCCTCCTCCTATGTCTGAGTACAGTGTTAACTCATGGGAACAGTTGGTTTGTTCTAGCAAGTCGTCCCAGGGAACACATGTTTCCTTTATTGAGCTTCTACTTGCAGATTCTTCCCTGGTTGACTTTGCTCTCTGTCTGACTGGGAAACTTTGCTTTTCTTGCATTTTCTGCATCTAGCTCATCACAGCGTGGGAGGCTAGGAGATGGCAGTGCAGGATCCAACCCTAGACTCTGTGATTAACTGGCCTCTCACAGGCCTCTCTGACTGTGGCAGGGCTTCCTGTTGGGTCCCAGGTGTGGATGATGTTCTAGTGGTTACTGGGCTCATTGTCTTTCTGTCTACAGTCCTGCCTTTCTCTCAGTGCTCAGATCTAAAAATCTCCAGGCGGTTTTCACTGTGTTGTTTTCATTCATCTGAAACAGAAATCATGTCTCCTCCCTGCTGGGCTGGGAAGGCCCACTGAAATGTCAAGTTTCTTTGCTTTGGGATGGGATTTATTGACTCATGATGACCATACTGGACAATCCCTGCTTACACTGGTAGGAAAAAAAAAATGATGATTTAGTAACCATAGTATGACAGACAAAAATCTTTCCTCTCAAAGCTGTTTCTGATCCCCCTCAAACCAAAGTGTCTGGCTATTGTGGTTTCAATGTGTATCTTCCAAAATTCAGGGACATCAATGTGACAGTATTGAGGGTAGGGCCTTTAAGAAGACTGACCACGAGGGGGTCCTTGCTTGTTAAAGGAATTAAGACTAGGCCTGTAAAAGAGAGATTCTGCAGACTTGGGTTAGCATGACCTTCTGCCTTGTATGGACTAAGCAAGGAAGCCCTCACAAGAGCAGATGCTGTGCCTTGAACTTGAACTCCCCAGCTTGCTGAACTATAAGACATAGATTTCTGGTTCTTTTCAATTACCCAATCATAGGTATGTCATAGTAGCTGCCCCAAGGACTGAGACAAGCCCTCTTCCTCCATGTCCCTGTTGCAATTGAGAGATCCCTCTGCATCGCAGTGGCCCATTCATAAGTCTGCTCCCACTATATTCTAAGTGTAGAGGCCAGAGACCAAGTGAGAGTCATTGCTAGGACCCCAGCCCCTAGCATAGGTCATGCCTAACTGCATGATCATGGCTGATGAAGTTATAGACAAGGAAGACCTAAGAGGAAGGAGAGGGGAGGAAAGAGATCAGGAGACAAAGGGAACCAGCAAGCAGAGCAAGAGGACATGGTGAAATGCTGGAAGGATCCATGGTTATCTAAACAACCTCATTTCATAGGTTAAACAACAGGGTCTGCAAGAGGTCACTTCCCTGTACTGCCCATGCCCAGTGCCCTGTGAGCCACACTTCACTGACCAGATCCCCAGGCCCTCAGTGTGACATTTTCTGTGCCTTTTCTGCTCAGTGAAGGATGGCAGAAGTGATCTGATTGGGATCAAATCCAGCCTTGATCCAAACTCTGCCACTGTCTAACCCTTCAGCCTTGGGAAGGTTAGTGCACCTCTTGCAATGCCAGGTTCCCCTTGTTTAAAACAGAAGTAACAATAGCCTACCTCTCTCAAAAGACATGGTCAAGTCCAAAGGAATGGACCATTCTTGTATATAACAAAAGGACACTTGTGTCTTATATTACTAGTAATTATGCTTTAGTTTTCATATCGTGGTCATTATTGTGATGATTTAACCTCTAACCACCTGATCTTGGACCACACACCTCTCCTTACTGAGTAATATATCATTTGTACAATAGAGGAATGGCCTGGGTATCACTCCAGTTCCGCAGTTGTATAGAGGGATGTAGGACACTGTCATGTAGAGAATGTAATTTGGTGGGAGGCAGACTCCCTAGCACTGAATCTTACTTGCCCTTCACATTCTATCATGTACGCATGCACTGGACCTGCCTGGGTGGAAGACTCATCACATAGTCACGGTAACAATGAAAAACGAAATTGCACAGTTACAGATGCAATAAAACCTTAACCTTATATAGCCCTTTGGAATTTCGTTTTTTTACATATGACATTTTTGATCTGACATTTCCATAAACCTTCAATGGAAACATTTCCATAACCTCACTTTGTAAGTGAACAAGTGAAGACCCCCACTGGGTGAGTGACATCTCTTGGGTCATCCACGTGTAAGGGATCTGATGTGGCGCCTGTCACTCCCAGTCACTTACTGTTTCCTGTACGTCATCCCTCTGATGTAATCAGTGGAGACTTGCTTTGTTAACTAGTGTGTGAAACTTGCAGTACTCAACACCGTGGCCTCTGTGTGGAGGTGTCCCTCAGGCTTGTCCCTGGCATGCTACCAGCTTGCCTGAAAGACCACAGCTCCCTCACTGAAGAGCCTGAACGAACTTCGAGTGTTTTCATTGACTTCTCTGATCTTCCAACTCAAGTTAAAAGCATCATTTTGCTTCGCTGTCAGTCAATTTCACTTTTGTGAGAATTTTAAAGATGTATAAGCCCCTAAGGTGACAGTCCCAGCCTGATGCTGTCACGCTGAGCTGTGTCATATTGAATTCTGTCACTGAACAGAAACAAAACGAAATGCACCCAGGTGTAAAATTCCAGGCCTTGTTCGTTCTTATCAATACTGGATTAGAATGGCAGCGTCTAATGTGATGAAATTGATATGATGAAGATGGATGTTTTAACTTTAATGGGTTGGTAGTAAAATGTATCATTTGTATATTCATGTATTCATATGCATGCACAGATGCGCAGACAGCAAAAACCTCGTCCTTCGACCACGTCTTAAAATTTTTAATACTTTCATTGGTAATTAGACTTGGTGCCCATCATGATGTATGGAGTCCCTCTTTTGCCCTCCCTGTCTTTTTGAAATCAGATGCATTTGATTGGCTCCACATGGCTTTTTTTTTTTTTTCATCAAATTTCTAAATAAGCCTCTTGGTTGGAGATAGACTTTTATCTGTGTACTTCCATGCATAGGTAGGTACGTTTTCTTACTGTGTTCCTCCGAATGCAGATGATTTTTCAAGATAGCAAGTTGACAAATGAGGCCTTGGTGTACTACTGATGCGACTCAGCAGTGTGGGAGCACAGGGCTTTTAAAACATTTACTAAGAAATCACCATCCCGCCATCTCCATGTCCCCAAAAGTGGGATGTGTAAGCTCCCGCTGGCTTTACCTACCGGGACGTGGGCTGAAATGTTTTATTTATGGCTTTGGAGTTTTATCGTTATTCACCAGAACAGTTTGTTTTCAAGAATTTTATAACAGGAAAATTTTAAATGACTGTTCTATTTTATGGTCTTTCCCAAGTAGAGTCTTGTCTATGTTATTTAAAATCGGAGCGCTATTATCTTCTAAAATATTAACGAAACTTTTAAATCCTTCAATCACACAATAATGATTACTCTCTAGCAGCACAATCGTGATAAGTGTTAATACTAGGCTAACAAGAGCAGCCTCCCTAGGTCAAGTTTCTAAGCACTGTTCAGATATATTTTTTTTTACCTTTTCATTTTTTCTTCATAATAATCCTAGAAGTTAAGCGTTATTATCTCAATCATATTAATGAAGAAACCAAGGCTTGAAGAGGTGAAGTCATTTAGCTAAGGTCACACAGTTTGTAAGAAGCTAAACTGAGATTTCAATTTAGGCCTCTTTAGTCCAAGCTATGCTGATTTTCTGTCATCAAATCATATACCTTTTCCTATAAAATTTCATTTGGTTCATATTGTGACACAGCGGGTAGCTTGAAAGAATAACTGGTGAGTGAGTGGAAGACAGAAGATGCAGGTCCTGAGATAAGACAAGAGGAACCATCATGCCCCACGGGATTCAACTACAGCAAGGGACGCCGGCACCTTGAACGAGGCCTTACGCGCACCTTGCTTTCTCCCACTTTGCAGTTGCTGGTTATCCAGTAACAGTAGACAAAGTTCAAGAGCAGATTAAGGTCAAATAAAGCAGCAAAATGTTAGCTGTCAGATCTCTTCAGCTCAATGACGGGAGATGTGAGTTATATTACAGGGTGGTCCTCTGAGCTCGGAAAACAAAGGTGTGGAGTGGAATTGAAGTTGGCCGCCAGGCATCCATCTTTCCTTGTGATTAGGTAAAGGGCATTATTGACAGCAACAAGCACATTCCTCAGTAGAGGGACGGTTTTCAGTGGAAGTGTTCACTCCTGCGAAAACCCTGTGTGTAACACAGAGTACAAACTGCCCCTCGATTCTTGTAACTGTCTTTGTAGCAGAGGGAGAGCATGTTTCTAAGCAGAAAAAGGAATGTGTTTCAAACATATGGTTGGGGCTTGCCACACTTTGCTGTAAACAGAGTAGTACTCAGTAAATGCTGGTGGAATGAATAAAAACCCAAGCCGGAGACACTGATTGCAGAATTGCCACTTCTCTGTGGAAGTACCATCCCTTGTGGTCCCTCCTGGCCTGCACAGCCCCACCTGTTCATCCCTGCCTTTACTTCCCAGTCTCTTATGCACTAGTTTGTTCTGCTCAAAAGCCTCCCTTCAGCACTCCATGTGCCAGGCCCTGGGCTGAGAGCTGGGAATAGAAAGGTGGATGGGAAAGGACTGTGCTGGCTGGAGCCCACCTCCTCAAGTGACCAGCCGGAGGATGGTGTCCCCAGCAGCACTCTGTGACTCACTACATTTGTCTCTGACACATACGGTGGTGGTGAGGAATTGGCCTGAGCGCCTCCTTCGTCATCCTCTGGTTTCTGCCTGACAGAGTTCCATAACTAAGGACCACTGTGTCGTCACACCACCTTAGATTTGAATTTGAATTTTGTTCCATCCATAGCTCTTAATTTCTCTTGGCCTGTTTCCTCGTCTATAGGTTAATCAACAGGAGTATCAGGACAACCAGAAAGAACACAGTGCCAGTCACTCACCATAGCAGCTTGTCCTTAAAACACACTCAAGTGAAAAGGGACTCGTTATTTTAACAAACGTTTGCTGAGTTACTGCGTGCCAGGTGCCATGCTAGGTGCTGTGACTGCAGAGGCGACTGTGGTACAGTAGTTGTTGTGGGTGCTGTGACGTACAGTGGTGGAGACGGTGGACCTGTGGAGGCAGCGCTGAAGGCTAAGGAGGAGAGAGGCCAGGTGACTAAGGAGCAGTGGGACCCAGCGTGTCGGAATGGGAGTGGGGGCTCAGGTCCCATCCCACCTCAACATCCCTGTCTTCCAGTGCTCGGTGCCCATAGCTATGTTTTGGTGCAGACTCTGGAACCCAGTAGCCTGCTCTGCTGGTCAGGGCCCAGGTGGGAAACTCAGGGTTTGTTGATATTCCTTGACCGGTGACTCTTAGAAATTAGTGTCTCTGCACCCCAACTCCCTTACCCTGTGGGTATAACAGTTCCAGGGAGTATGCTGGATGTTGTGTCCAGGATTTCTTGGCATCTGATGTGTCATGAATTCACTGACTTACCCCTTGAGAGTTAGGACAACTCAAACTAACACTAGGAGTATTTTCCCTGCCTGTTTCCAGGAAGGTTGTGTACCTACGTTAAGGTCTCTGATCTCCACAGGCTCTTTTCATGTAACCTGATATATGAGCCATCAAAATATTTGGGATTATGATTAATTCAACTTTTAAGATTTGAACCTTTTAAAATATAAAGATATAGTCCATTCCGTGACTTGATACCTTTCCAAGAGAAATAAACAGGGGAAAGAGACTGGGTATTAATCTGTTCATTATGTTATTTTTGCAAATGGACAGAAAAGTTTTCTCTTCCTTTGAAGGAAACTCATGAACTGAAGGGCTGGAAGTGTTATCTCCCACTCTTCCATGATGTCTGGAGAATGCCCCACCCAGACTACGTGCAGCATGACACTTGTGACACCTTTGTCTTACTCTTGGGACTCCAAGGAGATCCTAGACTCAGGCCTTCCTGACTTCAGGACACTTGTGTCTTTTTCTGTTTTCACCCTTTACCTCTTGAAGAAGCCCCTTGGCCAGCACCAGGGCCAAAAGGATCGTGGACACTAAAGTGTGGTTTTAGAGGCAAAAGAAACAGTGTGAAAACAAGACCTCAGCTTCAACTCACACTCCCCCAGCCCACGCCCCTGGCCCTGCCTTTTTTAGGAAAAGAAAGACTCTCAAGCCACAGACTGGCACAGCAGGGCACCCATTAGTTTAGTAAGGGAACAGCAAACAGGAAGAGAGACAGGAGGAAACACCCAGGTCCTGAGGTTTAGACGTAGGGAGCAGAGAGAGGTAAACCATAAGCCCATTGGCCACTGTCTTTACTTTTAGAACCATCTATGACATTTTAGACCCTTGCCAAGGAGGCTGGGAATTAAGAGAGCTAAAGAAAGGAGCTGCTCTTTTGGCTACCAAGTGTGATCGGATCTCATCCTCCAGGCTGTGGTGAAAGATCATGTTCTGTCCTCTGCTTTAACCTCTGGTTCCCCTTAACTAAGCATCCCTTTCTGCCCCTCTCCCTCCTTTCTTCTCCCTGCCTCTCTCCCATTCTCCCTGCAAGCCTCTCTAACAAGCTCTTAGTTACCTAAATTGCAGAACAAAGCCAGCTTCCTGCTAACCCCTTTGGACTCCAATTACAGGCATATTCAAATGCTTTCCATGCTGCAGAGCCATTGGCACTAAGTAGCACACAAGCACTTTTGCAGTGCTTAATGTAAACTTGTTGAAAAATGTACATTATTTTTCATTGACTTTAAATTGGATAAATGCTCATTGAAAAGAATAAAGTGAATTGGTATCAGAGAGAGCATTAAAAGAGAGGGGAGAGAGAGAGAGGAGCCAGTCAAGGCATGTGCTTTCTAAATGTAGACACTCTCATTTCGCTTTGTGGCAGTCATTTGGTCTGTGCTGTTCTAATGCACTCAGAGGCGTTGTACATATTAATGAAATTAGATTTGTTAAGCCAGCGTGCTGGGAGAGACAGGTTGTACTGAAAGAGCTTCAACTTTGAGATCAAACCATCTCAGGTTAGCCACTTACTGATGTGTGGTCTTGGGCAAGGGGCTTTGCCTTTTTTGTTTGTTTGTTTTGGTACCCGGAATTGTACTCAGCGGCACTGGACCACTGAATCACATCCCCAGCCCTATTTTGTATTTTATTTAGAGACAGGGTCTCACTGAGTTGCTTAACATCTCACTTCTGCTGAGGCTGGTTTTGAACTCATGATCTTCCTGCCTCAGCCTCCCGAGCCTCTGGGATGGGGCTTTGCCTTTTTTTTGAGCCTCAGTGTTCTCGTCTGTAAGATAAGAGGAATAATATCCAGGTCCTGTGATTATTGTGAAAATGGTAGGAAATGATATGTTTCTGCACCCTGCAAATTCTCCTGCACAGTAGTTGATCAGTCACTCTTTGTTCTACGTACAGCTTCTGATCTCATAGTCCATATTTAACAGAAATGTTCCCCTCCCCTTAGTAATCTTCACTCTGATACTTCATGGGATTTTTGTGGGAAGAACATTTTTAAGCCCCCTCTGCTTGCCCGTGGCTGAGCTCTCAGAGGGCAGAGACTGCCTGTTTTGTTGACTGCTTTAACACTCAGGGCCTGGCACATTGAAGGTGTTCAGGAGGTATTGGGGTTGGGGGGATGTGGATAAGAGAATGAATGAAGCTGGGGTTGTAGCTCAATGGTAGAGCACTTGCCTAGCATGAATGAGGCACTAGGTTGGATCCTCAGCACCACATAAACATAAATAAATAAAAGTATTGTGTCCATCTACTAAAATAAAAAATATGCGCGCACACGCGCACACACACACGCATATAGAAGAACAAATGAGAATGAAAGGCATTAGGCTAAATTAACCATTTACTAATTGAGGTCAGACTGCAAGGGAACCACATCTCCTGGGCAGTTTTGGCTTCCAGGCCTCACTGGGCCCTGCCACTCATTAGGCTGGGCTCCTGAGCGTTTCCTGGTGCTCAGTGCAGTTGTGCTTCCTCCTGCCTTTTACTTTAGGTGGGGAGGAATGTCGCAGTATGAAGAGAAACACAGATTCTAAGGCCTTTGGAGAGGAGTCCCTTTCACTGAAATTCCATTAACATTCTCAAATGGGTAGGCTTTAATTTCCCACGAAATAGCCTCCATTCCAAAGGTGAGAGGCTCCTATGAGCAATTGTTTCTGCCATCTTTCAGCTCGGTGTTGAAAGCTCTTTAAAACCAGTGTTGCCGCTTATACTTTAATGGAGGTGGGAGTTGAAGAATTAATACCATTTCTAGGAGCCTCCCAGGCATACCTCTGGTCTCCATGAGTGAGAGACTGCAATTGGTCTTCTGTAGTCGTGGGTTCTGTTTCCTTGGATTCAACCAACTGCTGGATGGAAAATATTTAGGAAAAAAAATTGTATCCATCCTGAACATGTACAGACACTTTCTCCCTTGTCATTATTCTGTAAATGACATAGACAACCAACCATTCACATAGCATTTAGTATTGGGTATTATAAGCAACCTAGAGGCGATTTAAAGTCTACGGGAAGATTGTGCAGGTTACATACATAAACCATCCCATTTATATAAGGGACTTGAACATCCGTGGGATGCTAGAGATAATCCCTCGAAACTACCTCAGGGCAACTGTGCTTTGTTACAGTAAATGACAATAATAGATAGCACTTCAGCCTTACTCACAATCGCTGATTCAGCCTAGATTTATCCTTTGCCTGTTATGTTAAATACTTTCTATACATTTTTATCTAGTCTTTAGGACAGTGCCAGGGTAGGCTTTTATTATGTTCCCTACCATGCATAGGAGGAAAACCAGGCTCAGGGAGCTGTGCTGACTCTCCTTAAGAGTAAGCTACCAAATAAGTGCCTCAGTCAGGAATCAAATTCATGTGATGCCAAACTCAGTTCTTTCCCCTCCATGTTTCAGATCCAAGCCAGTTAACCTGCTAGTCTAGCTGATATCCATACTGAGGATTTTTCTAGACCAGTGTTTTTGATTCTGTGTTTCATGGGAACTTGGTTCTGCCTAGGGGTAGAGGTCAGGGAAAAACTGAATAAACAGTGCCCCTTGGCTTCACACCCATTTTAAAACTATAGCTAGTTTCCCTTTTTTAGATTTTGGAGTTTCCAACTTACCCAAGATGCAGAATAAAATCAGCCTCTGAGCTCTATTTGTTGTGTGGGGTTGGGGGAGGGGGACTGGCCTTATTTCTCTGCTATAGGAAGCAATGGAGGCATGTCTAGCAAAGTACACTTCTGTGTCTTGGCTAGTCATCCAGAGCAGGGCAGGGTGCACAGTGTCCTTCTCACGATGGACACACAGGTGTGGTCTTGGGTTGGAACAGGGATGTGCAACCCAGTGCAAAGCCACTGAAGCTATAACCCCTGACACCAATCTATAAGCCCTGCCATGGAAGAGGCACACACGAGGAGGTCATTCTCAGCTGGCAAAGGGGAACATACAGGGATCCCACTGGTCACTTTGTTCTCCATCGATTTAGCTTAAAGCCTGGCTTGTTTGTCTTCCAGCTGGTTGCCACTGCCACATGTGCTATTTTGAAAGCATCAGCATGGTGGCAGTTAGTCTTGGTGACTGGTTCCCATCTCCCTGAGGCCCCCCTATTCTCTGGCCACTGGGTTACTGCTGTGCTCACCCAAGTTCCACACTTTGTCTACAGGGAGCTTGCTGTAGCAGGATGAGAGCAGTGCAAACCTTGATGGTGAGGCAGAGAAAGCAAAGGAGAAAATGACATGTGAGGGGGGCCTTCAGGTATGAATGAGGTCCTCTAGGGCAGAAAGAATGAGGGGCTCTTCCCGTTAGAACATCCAAACTGGAGATGTGAAGGATTGTGGGGTGACTGCTCTGGGTGGCTGCAGCTGGGGGTGGGGCATGCTGCTTCACTTGTGCTCTTTGTCCCTATTGTTCATCTACCTGAATCATTTCTGTGTGACCATCCCAGTCTGCTCCTCCACATTCCTCTGCCACACTGGGAACTCAACAAAGAGATTTCAGTTTAAACCCCTTTCCTTTAGGAGTTCCTACAGGACTTGGGAGCAGGCATTCATTGAAATCACTGCCTCTCCTCCTTCATTGTACCGGAAAAATCAAAGTGTGCAAGACCTGTGCCCATGTGTTACAAGAGCATAAAGAAAAGTAGAGGACATCACTGTGAAGCTGGTCCAAATTCAAACAAGGGAGCCTTGATTTGGACTTCATCCCGCAAGTAACAGGACCCCTCTGAACTTACTAAAGTAGGGAAATTACATGATCTGATTTGTGCAGAAAAAAAGATAATTGGTACCAACGTGATGACTTAATCACAGGGTTTCAATGAGGCTGAAATGAAATAATGGATGGATGCAAAAATGCTTTTCTAAACTGTAAAGTACTTTATCCAAAGGGAGGGTGTGTATCTATGCTACTAATTTTTTTTTTTTTGGAAGTCTATGGTACACAGTTAGTATTTCTGTGAGTAAATCCCATTCCACTCCCCATTTCTATTCCCAATGTAATCAGTAATTGAATGGTTAATTCTACTTTACATTTTCTCTTCTTCCAGAGTGAAGGCAGGTAAAGGGACCCTAGTTAGAGACCTGGCCCCTCTTTGCATTTCAATGGGTTCCCAAGTAGTACTGCCAAATTCCAATGTGCTATTAAAATGGGCAGCAGACCAACAAAAATCTGTCCTCATCAAAAATTCAGGAAAATAAAATAAAAAGATGTGAGGCCACATTTTCAAAGGAATTCAGCCTGATCCCCCTGTATTTTTCACGTATGCAAAAATGTATCTTTTCGCACCTGCAAGCACAGTCTCTATAAGCCAATGATAGCCTCCAAATTGCCAAGGCTTAAAAAAAGAATCTGCCTTTCAAATTCAGCCCAGAAACCTAGTAATGAAACAAGGACTGGATGGAGGACTGCCTAAAAAACTATTTATAGGAATATTGGGGGAGATAATTGCTATCTCGTGACTTGCTCTGAAATACCTCTGCTTGGCATAAATATGTGTGCCGCACATACGAGATGGAAGGGAATCCTTAAAGATAGTGGATTGCTTGAACTTCCAACAATGGGTGCTTGAATACCTTCCTTTTCCTTCACCCATTTTTACTATTCCTTCATCTGTGTAAAATGCTAAGGAAATTTAAAATTCATGCTCTCTTTCATTCATTCATCTTTCATTGGAACTTTTGTAGAATTGATTTATTTAGCCCCTGCTCTGGTTCCAGACCCTGTACTGGGCTCTGAGAATTTAATGAGGGAGACAGGACAGGTGTCTCTTTTCTTGGATTTTTCCGATTGAGTACAAAAGATAACCAACCTAGCCATCATTTAAATATTTAATTACAATTATAAGAGCTCTGGGAGAAAAGATCCTGTGGATCTTCTACATTCTACTGGAAGAGAAGCACTTTAAGGGCAGGGAGTTTGTTTCTTGTTCCTGCTAGATCTGTAGTTGCTAGAATAGGCCTGGCATGTATTTTTGCATGAATTTTGAAACATGGGGAGAACTGCCATGTTGTAGAGGGACCTCAACAGGGTAGGTGAAGTTCAAGGGCTGAGACTAGGCGTTAACTGATGAAGGGTGGGCACCAGGATGGGATGGGAGTGTCCCCCAGAAGCTCATTTGTGAGACAGTGCATCAGGGTGGGTGAAAGGACATGAAGAATGACTGAGAGAAGGAAGAACTTGTAAAAAAAGAGAAAGACAGCTGCCCTTCCTCAAGGTAAGAAGAGAAGGCTAGTCTTGAAAGGTGGAGTGTGCGTCTGGTGGGGGTCAGATCTTGGGGGACATTGAAGGTTATGACCAACATGTGCAGGCACTCGAAGGGTTCTGGGCTAGGACAGGCCTGCTGATGGAATCCAGAGAACTCTCTGTCTGGTGGCATCACATGCACTGGGTCCTAAAGGACTGATTCCTAGCAGGGATGTGGACATTGGTGAATGCCATCATTCAGTGAAAGCTGTAGACATGCATTCCAGGAGAGCAGGATAGGCACGAAGCAAATGACAGTTTTCGTCACCAATGAATAAATGGGTGCTTATCTATGGCTATTGTGTACCAGGCAGAAAGGGGGCATCTTTGCCCTACAGCAGAGGCATCTCATTGCATTTTTTTTCAATCATTTTGTAGAAGCAGTAGTGGCTTCTAGTTAACGACCCAGTTCTTGATACTGCTTGGCTGTGAATCCTTGAGACACTCACCTCACCTCTCTGAATTAAATTATGTAATGCTTCAAGCACAACAGCTATCTCATAATATATGCTGCCTCAACTCTCTCATCTGCATTTATTCACTCAACATTTATTGTAGGCCTCATACATCCCTGGCCCTAGGTTAAGTGACAAGGACTCTATAATGAATTAAGATACAAAGAAAATTTGCTTGCTTTGTCTGCCTACTTTTTGATTATCAAGTAAAAATACATATGAAAATGTTTTGTGAATTGAAAAATAATATATAAAAATTAGTTTTTAAAAATTCTATAATCTTGCCAGTTGGTTGATCAATTTCAAGCATTTTCTTACAGAATGCTTATGAAATCACTTGTGAGGCTGATCAAATACAATTATAAAAATTTTTGCTAGCTTTTACTTTAGTGCTTACCAAGAGCCAGGCAGTATCCAAGGGGTACATGTACTAACTCATTTAGTCCCTACCACACCCCATGGGAAATCTGAGGCCAGAAAGATGTAGCAACCTGCCCCAGATTGCACAGAGGGAAGCGGCAGGCTCAGATTAGAGCCCAGGTTGTCTTTGCCAGACCCAAAGGCTCATGACCACATACTACATGACACAGAGCTCCAAGCCTTAATTATTATTTCTTCATGAGATTAACTATTGTTTATTCCCCCTCTTTCTTCCCACCGGACAAACCTGCATGTTCCATAAGAGCAAGACCATATTGAGTTTTTCCATACCATAAACACATAAGACTGCTTGTTATGGTTTGGATGTGAGGTGTCTCCCAAAAGCTCATTTGTGAGACAGTGCAAGAAGGTTCAGAGAGAAATGATCAGATTGTGAGAGTCTAAACCCAATCAGTGATTTAATCCCCTGATAGAGATTAACTGAGTGGTAACTGAAGTGGTAGGGTGTGGCTGGAGGAGGTGAGAACTAGGGCATGACTTTGGGTACATATTTGTATCTGGAGAGTGGAGTCTTGCTCTTTACTACTTGATCACCATGATGTGAGCTGCTTCCCTCTGCCACACACTGTGCCATGATGTTCAACCTTACCTGAGCCCCGAGAAATGGAGCCGGCCTTCTAGGACCAAGACCACTGAAACCATGAAACCTCAAATAAACTTTTCCTCCTTACGCTTGTTCTGGTCAGATCCTTTAGTCACAGCAGCAAAAACACTGACAAAAACACTGGCTTAACCAGGTGACTTCAGACTGAAGTATAATAGAACAGTATCGATGAAAGGACCTAAGGTGATAAAGGAGAGACAGGGATGTGGTCACCAGTGATTTCAGATCCACCTGGAGGCGTATTCCAGAAGAAATGGAGGTCCCTGCCCAAATTCTTTCTGGTTATTTATTTGAGAATAAGGATTAGATTAAATGGAATAATAGTTTGGTTCACATGGTTCTCTTAACATTAACAGTGATGGCAGTTGAGAGACGGTTACCACCTGGTCCCATTGCAGTATGTGGCAGGTGTGCCCCTTGGACTCATTGGGCCACTTCAGTGTGCTGCCACTTGTTAGGATCGCTGGGTAGTAGGCTAGACGCTTTTCATGTGCATCTGTATCCCTTATTCCTTTAAAACATTCTGGTAAGTCTGGCTACTCTCTAGTTTTGATGGACAAGGAAACTTGGGCTCAGAGAGTTGAGAGTGATTGACACAAGGTCATAGAGCTGGTCAAGGAGGGGTCTGAGCCCTGGACTCCTGACTCCTACTCCCATCATCTGTTCTTTTAACATTGCTAAATGTTTGGTAGCAACAGTTTTATTCCCCACACATCTCTAGTTGCCCCTCCAATGATCCGTGACTTCACTGTAGTCACAGTTGTCCTGGTACCAGGAGACTTAGCAGAAATGACCCAAACTCAGCCTGCAGACCTGCTCCTTCCTCCTTCCTCACGGTTGTCATGACTACGCTTACATTTCTCCCACAGTGGATGCTCCTCCATGATGGTGGCTGCTGGGTCTTGGAGAAGCAAGCCAGCTGTCACTTCCCAACATGTCCTTTAAGTGAGAAGAGGAAGCACTGCTTCCTCCCAGGTGTTGGGTCCCCTTTCTGGGGCAGCTTCTGTGTCCTCATCAGAAGCAGTTTTGCTGCCCTGTTCCCTGTTGAAATCTTTGGATTTTTTCAGATGACCACGGATTGACCTTACTTTAAAAAAAATAAAAAACATTAGTGATGAGAATTTTTACTTTAACCAGAGAAGTTATTAACATCTGCAGGAACCCTGTTCTTCTAATTCCATTTCTGAGCACACTTCCCAAGAAGGTGACAAAAGACACCAAGCAGAGGCTTTAATGCATGGATGTGGAGTCACATACTGTGGTGGATTTAGGTCCAGGCACCAAACCCCACGAGTTATAACCTTGGGCAAGTCTTTCCCTTCTACACCCTGTTTTCCTCATCAGGAAAAGTTCTAGTCTTTCCTCTAAACAGTTGCCAGAGACCTTTGCTTTAAAAATAAATATTCTTAAGACCAATGTCCTGGGGTTCTCCCAGTGCTTATAACCGATTTCTAGCTGCTGATTTTGAGTAACAGACCCTCAGGAACCAAGCTCCTACTTATGCTCTTCTCATTGCACCCTCAACATACCCTAGTGTCCCACACTTCCCTCCATTCTCCTAGTCCACTCTGCTCTCTGACGTACTGTATCCTCTTCTTGTCCTGCTTTTTGAAAAACTTTATCTCCTCTTTCAAATTTCAGTTCATATGCTGCTTTCTCTGGAATCCTTTCTTCATTCCTCTACTAAGAGTTGATATTTAGTGTGTGTATGTGTGTAAGAGAGAGACAGAGACAGAAAGCATTGAGCCAGGATATGGATGGAGCTGGGCATTCCAGGTAAGAAGGAACAGGGCATGCACAGGGGAAGGAGCTTGGTACTGGAGGGATCGAGAGAAGGCTGACATTCCTGGTACAAATCTCCAGACTCAGATGGGGCCTAGAAGTCTGAATTTTATTCTAAATGTCCTAGGAAGGTTTTAAGAGGCTTTATCTCAGGCCATTGAGTTCTCTTGTGCCAATGTCTCGGCTTGGCACAAAATCACAAGCCACCACACACCTTATAGATTCAAACAGCAATCCTTTATTCCCAAACTCACACCGGCCTCTCCAAACACGTTCTGGGGAAAATCCGTTCTGCCGCCCCCTTCACCTACTCCAGGAGGCTTTTTTTCCAAATCCCCTTTGAATCTCAGGAGAACTCAACGGGAACAAGCAGCAGGAACACCCTAATCCCAGCAGCAATAATCTTCAACCTCCAACTTCCCTAAAACCCCTATTGTCTTAAACCGGGAACGCCTTAAACTTGTCTTAAACTTGTCTTAAACCGGGAATGCCCTAGACCCAAATTATCTTAAACCCGGGTACTTCCTAAAACCTGCAGGATACACCCTAATCCTGGATCCATCCTGGTCATTGAGCAGGGTCACCTTTCTCAAACACACATGCAAGGTCACAAGGCAAGTCCATTTAACATGGGGTATGCTGGCAAGGAAATATCAATGCGTCATTCCTACTTGGCAATGGCCCTCAGCACTCTTGCTTTAGGACTGTGTGTCTCTTTCCTGCTAGACTCTGAATTCTTTGAGGGCAGCAGCAACTTTCAACTGTGCATGCCCCCACTCTGTCACAGGCTTGGGATTTCCTCAGTACAAGAAGATCCAGGGAGGGGAGAAGACCTGTGTTAATGAGCTGGGTTTGCATTTAAACCCAAGCCTCTTAGAAATTGCTTACATCTTCTCTGATTTCTTCCAGCTCATATTTTAATGTACTTCTACCTTATTGGTATAGGTTTGGCAGACAGAGTTTATGGAAGAAGCAAATTTTCATTTATTATAGTTTATGTTTATTATATGTATATATCCTCATTATTTTATGTGCAAAGAGTGTTTCTTAGGCAATACTCTTTAGGGAGGTAATATGCAAAGAGATCTTCTATTTCATTTTTACTAACCCCACTGTAGTTTGCTAAATCATCACCATCAAACCATACTTTAATTTAATCTACTTTATTGCTTTCCAAAGCATTTCCTACGAGTAAGATTACATTCCTTGCATTTTAAAAATAACTGGCTCTAAAACATACAAGTGAAATAAACAAATGTCTGCCCTCTTCAGCCATTTTGTGTCTGTCTCTCACATGTGAGTAATGGAACCCACTGACCTGAGGGGAGGGGAAGGTATTCAAAGGGACTGTAAAAACCAGTATTCTGTTGAATAGTCTTTGGATTTGGAGTGAGATGAAATCTACTACTAGAATCTGACACTACTACTAATTAACTGTGAAAAAAACTACTTAATATTTTAAGGCTTCAGTTGCCCTATCTGAAGATGAGGGTAATTGTCGCTTAGTTCATATTGTGGTTTTAATATCATTTTTAAGAAGAAAATATATAAAGTGCTTGGTAAAGTTCTAGCACATTTCAGGTGCCCAGGAAGTAGCTGTTACTACTATCATGTAGGATGCTGCTCTTTGCCCTAAAACTTCAAGCCAGTTATTGAAACTTTTGGGCCCCTATATCCTCTCTAAAAATGGAGACAATGATGGCAATCTACCTAATAGATTTGTTTGTTGTATGGATCAAATGAACCAGCACCCATAGGTGCTTAGGTAGTACCCGGCATATGGTAAGTCCACAGCAAATGTTAACTTGTATTAATAATATCAGCTATTATGTGTGGTTGCCCTTTGTTTTCAAACATCAAATAAAAGGGAATTTTCAGATTATATAAAGGCCAAGTTTTGAATTGGCCAAGCAAAAAGGGCTATATCAGATATTATTGATTCTTTATTTAATGGGAGCCTCTGTAAGTCAGAAATATTTTCAGTTTCTGAATTATCTGAATATTTTCCTTTGTTGTGGTAACTGCAATATTCAGGAGTCCTTCCTCATTAGTCTGGTTGACCTCAATGAAAGATGTCCAGTGACTCAAGTGATGAAAATTACCTTAATGAAACAGAATTCTGTAGAACATGTCGGGGTCAGATCAAGAGGTATAAAAGCCCTTTCTTTAGCAAAAGCTCCTCATCATTCTGCTGTCTAGGATGAAGGATCCAGGGAATTTTGCTCACTCTCCTGACTTTCTAAGCACCTACCTACTCCCCACTGCCCCTCACTGGGTATCTTCCCCTAGTATGTCATCAACCAGTGGAGTTGGGGGAGAAATTTACTGGGAAAATAAGCTCACAAACTCACAAGCTCCTCTCCATCTCCAGGGTTGTAACATAGTCAAGATGAAGACAGGTATGCTTAGCTGATGTAGAAAAAACCAACTTCTCCATCAATGAAGAGTATATACTAGTATCTCAGGAATGCTTTAAAAAGGGTGGGGGGGGGGCATTTTATGAGCTGGGTTCAATTCTCAGCACCACAAAAACCCAAACAAAAAACAGCTGTATGGAGATACAGCTGATGTGTAATATAATGAATTGGACATAGAGTATACAGTTTGATACATTTTGATTTATGTGTGTATCTGTGGAGCATTGTCACAACCACAGTAAAAAACATCCATCTCCTCCACAAGATTCTGTCCATGTCCTCTCTTCTACAGTGATTGATCTGCTTTCTGTTAGTGTATAAACTGGTTTTCACTTTCCATAACTTTGTATCTAGGAATTCATACACCATGTACTGATATTTTTGTCTGGCTTATTTATTTATTATTTATTTTTGGAACCAGGGATTGAACTCAGGGGCACTCAACCACTGAGCCACATCCCCAGCCCTATTTTGTATTTTATTTAGAGACAGGGTCTCACTGAGGTGCTGAGCACCTCACTTTAGCTGAGGCTGGCTTTGAACTCAGGATCCTCCTGCCTCAGCCTCCTGAGCTGCTGGGATTATAGGCATGCACCACTGTGCTCGGCTGGTCTGGCTTATTTTACTTGACATAATTATCTTTTAAAGGGTAATTTGAAGCCACACTGCCTACCTCCAAAGGTGAGTATTGGAACCATTTCTGTAATTACCCCCCGGTTCCTGAGGATGTGTGCCAGTCGTAGGGATTTCACACTTGCATCTCTTTAAATTGTCACAGTAACTCTCTTCTTTATTAACATTTCATGGCCAAGAAAAGTGGTGGCCCAAAGTCACCCCATTAGGGGGGGGTATTTGAATGCAGGCCAGTCTGACTTAACACATGCATTCTCCCCACCTTCACCGTGGTTAGAAGCGGGTCAGGCTTCATAAGGAGCCTGATACTGGTGTTAGGGGGACCTGGTTCAGTGTCTCCAGGAGTGAAGCTTTGCACATGGGTTCCTCAGCTGCCGTACATCTTAGTCCCTCAGTGTGCAAAAATGGGAAATGATCTTGAGAGAAATAAAAAAGAGGATGATTTGTAATGCCAGCTTTGTATGCTCCACAAACATCAGCTCAATAAATACATGTTGAACGAAGTCAGAAAAGTCCCTTTGGGTATTGAATAGACACCCTATGTTTGTATCTTGGGGATAAGAAGCTGAGAGAGATTGGAGGAGGGTAGGAAGTCAAGGTGAATCTTACATAGCTATTTGACCAGCAAATCGTCACTGACTACTGCTCAGTAAATATCTGATGAATGAATGATGGAGGGCAGAAGGAATGAGCGCACTATGTCAGCATAGCCCCAGCGAGACTCGGAGCCAGGGAGGCTCCCATCAGCCAAGAGAATGTTCTGCTCACCTCCCATTGAGGGTGGGACATGGAATTGGAATTTGGTACAGAGTCTTGGACATATGCTGGGGGCCTGGTTCAGTGAGAAAAAAAGAAGTGTGTGCCTAAAATGTTAGTGGATATTTTCTTTCTCAACAAAGAACTAGAGAAGAAAAGGGGCTTTTCCAAAGTGACAGAGTATGATAGAGACAGAGCCATCCCTGACCCTCGCAGCATGGACTGCTCTTGCCTCTTGCAGTACACATCCAAGCCATCCCTTTGATCATTGTCTTTGAGACATCGGGAAAAGTGTCCAATGATAAAATAACTATTACTATTGAGTGCTGACCATGTGCCCGGGGCTGTTCTGAGCATTTTTCATGGAATAACTTATTTAGCCCACACTTCAACCCTATGAACGAAGAATTAGTCTTGTACCGATTTTGCGGGTGAGAAAATAGAAGCACAGTGAGATCAATTAACTCGACCAAGGCCACATCACTAACAAAGGCTGTATCCAGGATCGGAGCCAGAAGCTGGTTCAAGCCACCACGCTCTTGATCTACACTGTGGGGTTCCTCATTTCAGTCAATTTGTTTGTAAAAATTGATTCATTAAATAAATAAGAAAGATTACTTGGTAACCTAACGAACATGTAAAAAAGGTGCTTGGCACATAAAAAGAAATGCACATGACATAAATCATGCTGGAGGACACTGTGTTAAGTGAAATAAGCCAGACGTGAAAAGACAAATGCCACATTATCTCATTTAAATGTGGAATCTAAAAATGTCCAACTCATAGAAGCAGAAGGTGGAATGGTGTTAACCAGGGGCTACGGTGGGGAAAGGGATTCGGTGAGAAATTGGTCAAAGGATCCCATATTTCAGTTAGGAGAAAGGTTCAAGAGATATGTTGTATATGTCAATAATAGTGTATTATATACTTAAAAGTCACTAAGAGAGCAGAGTTTAAATCTCCTCACCAGGAGCAGAATAAATATATGAGGTCATGCATATATTTAGCTTGACTTAGCCATTCTGCACTAAATTCATATTTCCACCATGCACATATAATTTTTGTGAGTTTAAAATAAATTTTGAAAAAATTAGAAAGGGATATGTTCTGCGATTAGTGACTACAGTTGATGACCTTTATGAATGTTCCAATAACCACATGCTAAAAGGTTGAATTTCACAACATGGGAATTACATCTCAATTCAAAAATATGCATGATGATGATGGAGTTATAAAGTTCTTGCTAAGGGAGGGGTTGCCTACCTGTCTGCACTTCCACCATACTGCTGTGCCCCTTGCTGGAGGTGGAATGGAAGGCGCTCAGTAAGAAATGGCTTGGTGCAGGTGGAGAACATGGGTGGGATTGCAGTGCTGTGATAAGGAGGATAAGAGGCAGAGGTGGGTCAGCATACAGCTACTGGTGAGGGTAAGGGTAGTAGTGGCCCAACCTCATGGGTCCTTACTATGTGCAAGCACAGTTCTCCATGCTTTCCTTGTTTTAATTCATTTAATCCTTTTTCATGAAGGAACACCTGAATTTCAGAGAGTTAGTTAAGTCACTTAACCGAAGACACACAGCTAGTATGTAAGGACAAAAACTGGGATTTGAAACCATATGCATAGTTCCAGTGCCCATATTTAAGCCACTGTGCTGTGCTGCTTGTCTGACATGAAAGAAGAACTCTTATTAGATCTATGGTGTCAGCTCTTGCTGGGCTACATTGTTACCACAGATGATCCCCTGTTCAATTTCACATGCACGCTGTCTCATGAGCTCATAACATGAGACAGTAGGGAGATCAGTAAGGATCAGCACTATTATTTTCATGTTACAGATTGGGAGACTGAGACTCAGTGACCCAAGTGGAATGAATCACTATCCCATGAGGCCCAGACTTCCCATGTCCCCACTCTGCACCTGTCCACGTGCCATGTATGCCATATGCCCTTCCTGAGCATGCTCCAGTGGAGAATTATTTTTCCATCCTTGGCACCACTGTTTTGGAGAGTCTGTGGCACAGAACTTTGAGTAGAACCCATTGAGGGAATGGAACACAGTTGTGAACAGGGGAAGGGAGGCTGAGGTTAAGGCATCCTTGGAGGAGGAGGCCAAGGATCTTGGAGCTTTGCCTCAGGAGTATCCAGGAGGGTAGAGGTTGAGCATTCAGAGATGAGACCCTGATAAAGGAAGGACCCCGATAGAGAACTTAACAGTGGGGTTTGGGTATAATTATTGCCGATTTGTTTAATTTGAGCCCTTAAATCTTTTAAAACATTCCGTAAACCTGTGTCACCTGCCCAGAAAGCTGAGTTGTTGCACCACATTCTGAGTTCTCCCAGGCATGGGCAACTCTGCATCTCAGAGAAAGCAACCAGGGCCAAGAAGCAAATGGCTTTGGATAAAATGCAAAACCACAAAGTAGAGAAACCCAGGGTCAGGTCACAAATGCAGAACATCTCTTTTCAAATTCCTTCCTCATTAGCCTGTATTTCCCATCACTTGTGACTCATGCTATATTTTCTTGTTATGGCAGCTAACAACTCACCAAGCAGGTACATTGCTGCATTATTTCACTTTATGCTCTCATGAGTCCTGTGAGATGGAAGAGCTGACACGAATTGTTCAGTTTTTTTTTAGGCATAGAGACTGAAATTGAGGTAAGTCAAAGAATTTGCTCATTGACCTCTGACAAATAAGTAAGTTCCTTTGGATATGAAGTCTTCTCTTCAAATCAGAAATCCTGCATCAGGTTTGGGCAGATGTATGGAAATGAGTTGAATTGCTGCTTATTAGAGAAAAGTTTTGAGTAGGCATTTTACTGAAGGCAGAATAGGCTCATGAGCCAGTGGGTCTCCCTGAAACTCACAGGCTGGGACTTTTCTAGAGAACACATAGGGTAGCTTTAAGGCTTTGACCTGGATTCTGATCCTGGCTCTGCCCTTACCAGCTGTGTGATCTTGACAGGCCACTTCGCCTTTCTGGACCTGAGTGCCCTCCTTTGCAGAATGAGATGTGTAAAGTCTGTTTTCTCACTTGTGAAGAGGATGGAATGAGACCATCCTTGTGGAATGAGAAACATTTTGTATATATTGGTTTCTTCCTTAGTTGCCTTTGCTGTGAATTTGAATTCTTTTTTCTAAAGTGGCGGTTCTCAAATTATGGTCTGCAGACCTGCAGAAGAGCCTTACCTGAAAATGGGTTAAAAACTCAAATTCTGAGGCCACCACCCCAGACCTACTGAATCAGCAATCTGGGTGGAGTGACAAGCCGTCCAGGTGATTCTGACACACACTGAAATTTGAGAACCACTGCTCTGAAGTGACCTCCTGTTTGGAGTCTGTTTCTGTCCCCAGAGATTGAGCAGAGAGGAACATGACTGAAACTCTGCCTTAGGTTCCTAGCCCTGCCCCATAACATCAAATTCTGTTCAGGCTTAGCATCGAGGGGCTACACTCCTAGGTGTTCTGAACAATCCCTTGGACCATGACAGGCTGTTATAATTGTCTTGTCCTGTTTATATTTATCCCTTTGTAATTCTCTGCCAACAAATGTTGAATCACTTCTCAGAATTGGCCAAGTACCCCAGTTTTGGACAAGAACTCCCTGTCTTTTTAATCCAAGCTCCTGTTTGCCACCTTGGAATGCCTGTGACCATCCATTCCATCTCCTCTCCAGATGGTTGGTGCAGGGGTCTAATTTCTCCTCATCAGTGACAGCGTGGTGGCAACATTGTATCTCAAGGCTCGACATCGTGACCTGCTTGGCCTTTTATTGTCAGAGATGACAGGGAGCTCAGGAAAGCAGGTGGCATGAGCTGAGGACAATCTATTAGAGTCAGTGATTCCTGCAAAACCATTTGCTCCAGTCAAGAAATTCCTTGCAAAATAACTCTCGGTCTCAACAAGACAGGGTCTGTTATCCACTAATTATTTTTGGATTAGGGAGGGCTAACAGGACTTGGCCCCAGAAGGTCAGAATAATTTGAGTAGATAACTAGGTTGCTACATTCCCTGGGGAAAAAATAGGATCTCTGAGACCAAGGTTTCAGCAACTTTGATTGAAAGGAAACCATGTACTTGTTTCCCTCTGATAAACGTTGATAAAAGACTACATTTATATGATTTTCCAAATGTCAACTATAATGTCTTGCAGTGGAACCACTTGGAAGATGATGCTCCTATGACATCAGCCTCCCAAGTTCTGTGGTGAAAAGAGTGGATTGTAAGGGGAAGGAGAGGAGGAAAGAAGAATAATGATTAGGAGATTATTTTGATCATGAAGCCAAGAGTAATGAGGCTGCTGATTAAGGCAGAGGGGCGAGCTCCTCAAACCGCATCCTGCGAGCCGGAATTTTAATTTTTTTTCTGCCCACCCTCCCCGCACCTCTGAGCTGTGAGACCCTGGGTGAATGACAAAACATTCTTGAAACCCCAGTTTGAATCCGAAGGGAAGAAAATAGCCATCTCTATGCCATCCTTATGAAAACAAAGTAAAAAAAAAATTATTTATTTTAGCAAGTTGCCTGGTACATAAAGACCCAACCAGTGTTTTCTCTGATGATTTTTATTGAGGCGGTGCTAGTGAGTTCAGGCGGGTGCTGCAGAGTGAAGACTTGGGCTCTGGGCAGGTTTCTTTCTCAAGTCACTGGTTAATGGAACTTTTTTGTTAATGGAAGAAACAAAATGGAAGAAAAATCTCAGGACCAGAAAGTAGCAAGGAGAAGCAGTGTAGGTGGGGGGGGGGGGGAAGCAGTGGGATGTGGGCTATTTTCTGGAGAG
This sequence comes from Urocitellus parryii, assembly GCF_045843805.1. NCBI lineage: Eukaryota > Metazoa > Chordata > Mammalia > Rodentia > Sciuridae > Urocitellus > Urocitellus parryii. Next base: position 39,875,255 of record NC_135541.1, on the reverse strand, counting down.
ATCACACACACACACACACACACACACACCCTTCTTCTTTGATGAGGACATCAGGTAAATGAGGTGTGAGAATATGCCAGTGACCATTCTCAGCGTCTTTTCTCTGGGTCATTATGAAACATTCTGCAATTAGTGGTGGGCCAGATTCCTGCCTTTCTTATTTTCATAAGCTCTTCCTTTATTCTCACAGGACCCTTTCTTCCCCCCACAGTTCCATTAGCATTTTTTCTGCCTTCTCCTGTGAATCATACATATTAAGCAACTATCATATAGTGATGGTTTATGATGAAAATTTCCATTTCAGAGCAGAAATGGTCAATTCATTTAGTCAGATAGGGGCTCTAAATTGTGAGGTGGAGCATCAATGAGACAACGTTCCCGGAGAAACCTTGGCACCGCACAGGACACCTTCCAAAAGAGGTCTTCCTGGAGGGCAGCATGTCATGGCATCTGAAGAGGACTTCTCTCTTCTGTGCTCTGTCTGTCTGTGTCTCTCCTCTCTCTGTAATTCTGTCATTATCAAGAGCCCAGCCAGGATCTGCTGAGTAATTTGCAACTTCTTCCTTACATACAAAATAGCCTGAAGATGAAGAGAGTGTAGATATTTTCCTAAACAGGTCTGAAGGGTTCTTCTTTTTTTCCTCTTTATGGAAAGGACTTCAGATAGAATCCTGCTTTACCACTTAGGAGACAAGTGGTTTTTGGAACCATGGGCAAATTACTAAACTTTTTTGAGACTCCATTTTTAAACAGAAGGGAAGGAAATAATTATCCCTATGTCATCACTATGAATTTTAAGAAAAATTTCCTCTTTTAGCCTTAATTTTTAAAAAAGACATATATATGTGTATACATGCATGTTTTTGATATGTAAGTCTATACATGTATATTTGTGTGTGTATATTTATATATACCTAGGTACATATGCACCCTATATTTTCAAAGTCTTCCCAGGAGATAGCTACCAAAGGATAAGAGAGCAAACCATTGGGTTTTGTCTGAGAGAGGCATACTGACTGAGCAGGGGCACATGTACCAGATTTTCTAGGAAGTTCTGTTTTCAGTCTCCTATTCCAGTAGCTCACATGTCCGTTAACATTTTTGGTATGTGTCAATCAGTTCAACCTCAGAAACTCTAAAAGCAAAAGACTTTTATTTGGTTTATTTGGGATTTGCAGTTTGGAAAACACCATCTCAGAAAGCTCTGCCTGAGTCCTTCCAAGAGGCTCCAACATTACAGGGCTTTTGATGGGAATTAGAAGTAAGAAACAGAGGAAATTTAACAAGTACCTGAAGAGGAAGGTGATTAGTACAGAAAAGTGACCCTGACTCAGGGCTGTACATCGCTGGACTGGACGTGATTGACTGCCAGGACTACCTCTAGGTAGAAAAGCTCATTGGTGACAGTTGTAGCTATATGTGACATTCATTAAAGGATGATTGTTTTTCCAGATTTGATCAGTTCAAGGGTTCCCATTTCTAGGCTGCAGCTCCTCTCATGGCCCCCCCATATCCAAGATTTTCATCATGATTTTCTTCTGGGCTTCATGTAGGTATGCTTTCCAGAACTATATGTAAATCACTGCGTGGAATGTGATTCTTTATAGTAAGCGACTGTGTTTTCCACTCTATTGTGCTACAGGAAGGACATGAGGGGTTTATAGAGATGCTTACATTATAAGAAATATAGTTAGATGATGCTGATGGAAACAAGGTAGTAAATGATAGATAAAGTCTTCTATTTAAACTATAGGTTTGAATATGAGCTTCCTAGTGGTTCAAGGAAAAACAGACAAGTGCAACCATTTTTGAGATTCAAAGTATCTGTGAGAAAATTGGTCTGATAAGTCATAGAAAGTGTATACTTCATTGAAACTCTGTGTGTGTTTTAAAATTTTATGTGTGATAATGAAGTTTTAATACCAGTCTAGTCATAACACTTTCTAATTATAATGCTAGTGTAATTAAAATACTAGTCTAATTATAAAAGTGAAAACATTACATCTTGGGAACCTTGAGGTTCTGCGTTTTGCAGGGTGGAATGCCATCAAAATTTGGCATTCTGGTCCAAAATGGAAATCAATCAACCTTAAGCTGAGCTTCTAGGATTTTTTAAGATTTCCCCCAATTAATGGTATGTGATTCAATTAAAGAGCATGTGTCATTCCTTAAGTAATTGAAACTCCATAGCTAAGGCAAAGCTTTTTTCAGCAAAGCACTCTAGGAGGCCTGGCAATCCTTCACTTGGAATTCAATGTGTCCAACTCCACTAACGAAACTTTGCTAATTATAAAACCCGGGAAGTTGGGTACTGGAAGAGAAACGTTTTGCACACTTTACAAATAATAAGCCTCTGCGGGGTGAATGCTGACTCGGGCATTTCAGATTTGGGCTTATTTGGGTATTCATAAGGGTCCCTCTTTGCTGATTATGTCAGCACAGCCTCTTTATTGAATTATGGATTGGGTATTTAATCATGGCCTGCGCCTTATTATTAGCCATGTAGCATTCCATTGTTTCAGTGGAAAATGGAAAGTGTAAAACCTGATTCACATGAAAATCTATTGGCCCAGTGATAAATAATGTTTTACGGCACACTCTTCCTTTATATCCCTATAATCCTTATCTGCCAGAGAATGAGAATAAATAAGCACACCTCAAGCTGATCGATTGGGGATGGCGCTTCTGTCAAAGTGTTAGGGAGCTGGACACCTTTGTGAGTTTGTCTTTCCTATATTTTTTTCTTGGCTTGAGAATTGGGGCTGTTTGGAAGAGAAATATTGATATATATTGGAGAGAATGTAAATTCTAATGGAATTGCTTAATGAGAGGTTTGATTTAGTTTAGTGTTTCTGAACTCTGGGTTGCACCTTAAACTTAGGATACTCAAAATGCCATTATCTGGGCCCAGTGCTCAGAGACATAGATTCACCTGGTGTAGGGTGGCCCCAGTACTTTATGGTGAGGCAACAGGAACTGAGAGGGGATCACTGACCTCTGCTCTCAGGAGAGTGGTTCCTTCTCAGGGATTTAATAGCTGTGAGCTGAGTCCTGGGTCCACACCAGCTTCTCTGCCGATGAATGTCCTCTCTGGCTCTTCTGGAGTGCCACCCTCAGGGAATTGTTTGTTAGGGCATTTGTGGCAGAGGTGAAAGGTCTCCTGGAGTCCTTGAAACGCAGGTGTCCTGGTGTCTCCTAGCTGTGAGATTTGGAAAAAAAAAAATCTACCTCACTCTCTGGAGGAAAAAAAAAAAAAAACCTCATCTTATGAATCTGGAATTTCATATTTGGTCGATGGCTTTGTGGTTTCTAGCTTCATGGGCTTTACTGAGCTGCAGGTGCTGAAAAGAGACGTGGTGATTTTTACTTCCAAGGGCTGTTTGAAGATTTGGATAAGCTCATCTTATGAGGAGCTCTTCATGTGGAGGTCATCTGTTCCCATTCTCATCCTCGCCCCTAGCCTTCCTCCCTTTAGACTTTCTTTACCTATTTTTCATATAACTCATGAGGCTCTTGCATTTTCTTTGAGAATCCATCCCTAAATGCTCCATTTTCTGTGCCCAGGATCCAAGCCTGTTCGTCTCAGTGGTCTCCCATTCTGGCCTCCTCTGCTCATGGCACCTATTGTCAGCTTGTCAGTGGTCTTAAATGCTTCTTTTGTAACCAGTGTAACCACCAGAAATAAAAGTGATGAGTGACGTGAGAAGGCCACAGAGTGACCAGAGTGTTGTGGCATCAGAAGGAAAATCCTTAACATGATTGGAGTGCCCCCAATTTCAGACCTCCTGAAAGAAATGTTGTCTCTAGAGTTCTGTAGGTTTATTTGGAGCTGGCTTAACATAGAGAGGGGGACATATGTTTGGGGCAGAGGAGATGTGTTAGTCTGATAATCAAAATTCCTGGATAGAACAGATTAGAGGGGGAAAGTTTACTTTGGCTCACAGTTTCAGAGATTAAGTCCATGGTCAGCTGATTACATTGGTGTGGACTTGAGGTGAGGCAGAACATCATGGTCAGGGACATACATGGTGCAGGAAAGCTGCTCAACTCATGGCAGCCAGGAAGCAGAGAGAGAGAGACAGACACAGATACAGCCAGATGGACATAAGCACGGGACAAAATGTAATTCCCCATACACACACTAGTGACCTCCTTCCTCCAGCCACATCCTACCTGCCTATAGTTACCACCCAATAATCCATTCAAATTATTCCCTCATCAAATGGATTGATCCACTGGTTAAGTTACAGCTTTCATAATCTAATGATTGCATCTCAGAACATTCTTGCATTCATTGTTGGGGATTCCTCATATCCAAACCATAATGGGAACAGAATATGCAAAGACCAGGGCTGAGCAAGAGTTTGGTAGGCTCAAGAGGATGAGGATAGTAGGATTCTGTGGGGGGGATTCCAATGCAAGGACCATCTCTGAAGAACAGCCATGGATCCTGCCAACGCTGTGACCTCTGCAGTTGTTGCCAAGATAGTCCTAAAGACTTAATTATGGTTGTGTTGGATTATTGCATTTTGGGGGTTGAGAAGAGAGAAGCATAACCAGTTGGGTTGGAGAGAAGAAGCCATTTTTGAGTGGTTGGTGTTTGAAATGGATCATCAATAAAAATGGGCAGGATTTTAATGATCAGTGGTATGAATATGAATGGCGGTGGGGTGAGGATAGTGACACCTAGCACCAGAAGCATATCACAAGTCCAGGTGCATACAGGAGCACAGATCAGTGAATCCCATGATCCAAGTGTGCTCCTGAAGAGTGGAGCATAAACCATAGATGAGAGAGAAGGAATTTAAAATAGTTTGAATGCCAGTGAAAGAAATGGAAATGGCCTTACCATGAAGAATCAGCTGGCCCAGCCTCACTTATTTTTGATAACCTTGAATTCTTTTATTTATTTATTTATTTATATAAATGTGGTGCTGAGGATCGAACCCAGTGCCTCATATATGCAAGGCAAGTGCTCTACCACTGAGCTACAGCCCTAGCTCCATTGAGTTCTTTACTATGCATAGAATGATAACAAGTGTTTATGGGATAAAGATTTGCAGCTGAACCCTTTGAAGAGTCATTGAGGGATTTGAAGCAGAAGGTAGGGATGAAGTGGGGGGTAGTATGATCACATAGGCATTTGGAGATGACATTCTAGCTACCCAGGGGAGAACAAAACAGGCAAGGGCAAAAATGGATACAGTCTAACCTTAAATCTTTTTTTTAATCTCCTTTTTAATTAGACACATTCATTTCCCTCAAAATATGTCACAGGTTTCTTCCTGAATTAGACGACAGGAATTTGCCCTTCTCTGAAATGCTCTTAGTTCATAAAAGGCTCTCAATACTGACTTGGATCGGAGAGGCCAAGCCTCTCTAGCAACAAGCTCCTCCCATTAACCTGAAGAAGTGCCCAAATGCATGAAGCAGGGTTTCTAGTGTATTTTCTAATGTTATTTATGTGATAGGCTCTTGGTTCTTTTGGGGAAATGTGCCTTGTTGAATTCTTTAATACTGGTAAGCCAAAGTGGAAAGCAGCAGTTTATTAGGAAAATCGATCCATCCATGGATAGATTCCCCTTCCCACCATCAATCTTGTCTGAGCCCATCTTTCAAATTGCTGCAGGCCTTGAGCAGAAGACACCTCTTCCAGAAAACCTCCTTGATTCTGCATAATTATGGCTACAATATGAAATCACTGCTGATACCACCCATGGAAATGATGAGTCCTTTCAGGAGAGGGATTCATTATTCTTTTTTTGTCCCCCCCCCTCAGTCTTTTCCTACCTAGTACAGTGCTTGGTGCATAGAAGGTTTATTATTCCAGGTGAGCTAGTGGATAACTCACAAGGTAATAGGCACAACTGTAGTTTGATGTCATCATCTTGGGATTCCTGCCCCTGATTGCCTAGTGGACATCTCTATCAACATGTCCAATAGGCAGAAGACATACATGCCCAGAGGACATCTTTGGCCCTCCCACCCCTTCTAAATCACCTTCCTCTTTCTCTGTTTCATATCTCAGATGATTGCAATTCCTTTTTCTCTTTCTGTGATCTTGGGAATTGCTGATTCTTTCTTCTCCATCACATACAGTGTAGTTCTTTAGTTGCAGCTCCTCATGGTACCCACCTCTCCATCCCTGCAGCTGTTTGCCAAGCTTAACTATTTCCCAAGGTATCTAAGGCTTTCCCTGCCTTAAAACAAGCTCCATACCTTGAGATCAGGAAGAACTTTTAAATGCCCAGGTCGCTCAGCAGCTCCCTCTTTTCCTAGGACTTTTAAAAATCTGGCCGTCCCTCCTCCAGCATTTTTTGTTTGTTTGTTTGTTTTTTCCCATATTTTTATATTGGTGCATTGTAATTGTACATAATGGTGGAATTTGTTGTTACATATTCTTACAGGCACACAATATAACAATATATTGGCCAGTATCACTTCCCAGTATTTTACCATATTCTTCCCTCCTCCCCCAGCCCTTGGTACCTCCTCTCTTCTCTTGATGCCTTCAATTTTAAGAGCATGGAACATCTTGTACATGAAAGAAAAGACCTAAAACAATGGGGATATGTCACAAGGACATAGAAACCAGTCCATGGGGGGACTCCATAAGCCAAACTGGGGCAAATTTAACAACAAAATAAATAACAGTGGTAATGGATTTTGGGGTGTGTGGGGGGGTAACCAGCAATTGAACCCAGGCATGCTTAATCCCTGAGCCACATTCCCAGCCCTTTAAAAAAAATTTTTGTAGTTGTTAATGGAAAGCATGCCTTTATTTTATTTGTTTATTTTTTTATACTGTGCTAAGGATCAAACCCAGTGCCTCACACATGCTAAGCAAGCACTCTGCCACTGAGCTGCAGCCCCAGCCCTCCCCAGCCCTCCCCAGTCCTTTTTTTTTTTTAAAGTTGAAATCCAATGTGATGTTTATTTTTAAAAACTCTAAATAAACATAAGAAAGATCAGTAGAGGACAGGGAACCAGGGAGGGAGAGGAAGGGAAAGTACTGTAGACTGAATTATATTCCATGACTGTATGATTAAGTCAAAATGAACTCATATTTATGCATGACAATAGACACTAATTTAAAAATTTTTTAAATAAAAAGTCAATATAGGGCTGGAGTTGTAGCTCAGTGGTAGAGCACTCTCCTTGCACGTGTGAGGCACTGTAGATTAAAATCTACAAATTTTAGTTGTAGATGGACACAATACACAATACCTTTATTTTATTTATTTATTTTTATGTGGTACTGAGGATTGAACCCAGTGCTTCATATGTGTAAGGCAAGCACTTCGCCACTGAACTACAATCCTAGCCCTAAAAATATTTTTTTAAAGTCAATATAGATAATCATTCAATATGTGGAAAATGCATTACCAAGTTAGACAACAAAGGATTTTAAAAATACTGAGATGCTGTGTTACTCAGCTTTCCATCACTATACTTGAGATAATCAACTAATTTTTAAATTAATTAATTAATTTTCCAGTGGAATGCATTTTGACATGTAGTACACAAATGGAGCACAACTTCTCATTCCTCTGGCTGTACATGGTTCAGAGTCACACCACTAGTGTAATCATACATGTATATAGGGTAATAATGTCTGTCTCTTTCTACTGTCCTTCCCATCTCCACAATCCCTCTCCTGACTCCCCTTTCCACAAACCAAAGTTCCTTCATTCTTCCCTATGCCCCTGCCCCACTATGGATCAGCATCTGCTTATTAGAGAAAACATTCAGCTTTTGCTTTTTTTGGGGATTGGCTTATTTCACTTAGCATGATAGTTTCTAATTCCATCCATTTACCTGCAAATGCCATAATTTCATTCTTCTTTAATACTGAATAATATTCCATTGTGCATATGTAGCTCATTTTCTTTATCCATTCCTCTGTTGAAGGGCATCTAGGTTGGTTCCATAGTTTAGCTATTGTGAATTGAGCTCTATAAACATTGATGTGGCTTCATCACTGTAGTATGCTGATTTTAAGTCCTTTGGGCATAATCCAAGGAGTGAGATAGCTGGGTCAAATGATGGTTCCATTCAAAGTTTTCTGAGGTATCTTCATACTGCTTTCCATAGTGGTTGCACCAATTTGCAGTCCCACAAACAATGTATGAGTGTACCTTTTCCCCCACATCCTTGCCAAAACTTAGTATTGCTTGTATTCTTTTTTTTTATTATTTTTATTGGTCGTTCATAACATTACATAGTTCTTAATACATCATATTACACGGTTTGATTCAAGTGGATTATGAACTCCCGCTTTTACCCCATATACAGATTGCTGTATCACATCAGTTTCCCTTCCATTGATTGACATATTGCCTTTCTAGATTCTGATGTATTCTGCTGTCTGTCCTATTCTCTACTATCCCCCCTCCCCTCCCCTCCCCTCCCCTTTTCTCTCTCTACCCCTTCTACTGTAAATCATTCCTTCCATTTGTATTAACTTGTCTTACCCCTCCTTTCCTCTTATATGTCCTTATGTATAACCCTGAGGATCGCCTTCCATTTCCATACAATTTCCCTTCTCACTCCCTTTCCCTCCCACCTCTCATCCCTGTTTAATGTAAATCTTCTTCTCAAGCTCTTCGTCCCTACCCTGTCCTTGTTTACTCCCCTTATATCAAAGGAGTCATTTGGTATTTATTTTTTAAAGATTGACTAGCTTCACTTAGCATAATCTGCTCTAATGCCATCCATTTCCCTCCAAATTCTATGATTTTGTCATTTTTTAATGCAGAATAATACTCCATAGTATATAAATGCCACATTTTTTTATCCATTCATCTATTGAAGGGCATCTAGGCTGGTTCCACAGTCTTGCTATCGTGAATTGAGCTGCTATGAACATCTATGTAGCAGTGTCCCTGTAGCATGCTCTTGTTAGGGCTTTAGGGAATAGACCGAGAAGGGGAATAGCTGGGTCAAATGGTGGTTCCATTCCCAGCTTTCCGAGAAATCTTCATACTGCTTTCCAGATTGGCTGCACCAATTTGCAGTCCCACCAGCAATGAACAAGAGTGCCCTTTTCCCCGCATCCTCTCCAGCACTTATTGTTGTTTGACTTCCTAATGGCTGCCAGTCTTACTGGAGTGAGATGGTATCTTAGGGTAGTTTTGATTTGCATTTCTCTGACTGCTAGCGATGGTGAGCATTTTTTCATGTACTTGTTGATTGATTGTATGTCCTCCTCTGAGAAGTGTCTGTTCAGGTCCTTGGCCCATTTATTGATTGGGTTATTTGTTGTCTTATTGTCTAATTTTTTGAGTTCTTTGTATATTCTGGTTATTAGGGCTCTATCTGAAGTGTGTGGAGTAAAGATTTGTTCCCAGGATGTAGGCTCCCTGTTTATCTCTCTTATTGTTTCTTTTGCTGAGAAAAAACTTTTTAGTTTGAGTAAGTCCCATTTGTTGATTCTATTTGTTAATTCTAGCGCTATGGGTGTCCTATTGAGGAATTTGGAGCCCGATCCCACAGCGTGTAGATCATAACCAACTTTTCCTTCTATCAGATGCCGTGTCTCTGATTTAATATCAAGCTCCTTGATCCATTTTGAGTTAACTTTTGTGCACGGCGAGAGATATGGATTCAGATTCATTTTGGTGCAAATGGATTTCCAGTTTTCCCAGCACCATTTGTTGAAGATGCTATCCTTCCTCCATTGCATGCTTTTAGCCCCTTTATCAAAAATAAGATAGTTGTAGTTTTGTGGCTTGGTTACTGTGTCCTCTATACTGTACCATTGGTCCACCCTCCTGTTTTGGTACCAGTACCATGCTGTTTTTGTTACTATTGCTCTGTAGTATAGTTTGAAGTCTGGTATCGCTATGCCACCTGATTCACACTTCCTGCTTAGTATTGTTTTTGCTATTCTGGGTCTTTTATTATTCCATATGAATTTCATGATTCTTTTATCAATTTCTACAAGATATGCTGTTGGGATTTTGATTGGCATTGCATTGAACTTATATAGGACTTTTGGTAATATCGCCATTTTGATGATGTTAGTTCTGCCTATCCATGAGCAGGGTATATTTTTCCATCTTCTAAGGTCTTCTTCTATGTCTTTCTTTAGGGTTCTGTAATTTTCATTGTATAAGTCTTTCACCTCTTTTGTTAGGTTGATGCCCAAGTATTTTATTTTTTGGGGGGATATTGTGAATGGAGTAGTTGTCCTCATTTCCGTTTCAGAGGATTTGTCGCTGATATACAGGAATGCCTTAGATTTATGCGTGTTGATCTTATATCCTGCCACTTTGCTGAATTCATTTATTAGCTCTAATACCATCTTTGTAGACCCTTTTGGATCTGCTAGGTATAGAATCATATCATCTGCAAATAGTGATAATTTAAGTTCTTCTTTTCCTATTTTTATGCCTTTAATTTCTTTCGTCTGCCTAATTGCTCTGGCCAGTGTTTCGAGGACTATGTTGAACAGAAGTGGTGAGAGAGGGCATCCCTGTCTTGTACCAGATCTTAGAGGGAATGCCTTCAATTTTTCTCCATTCAGAATGATGCTGGCCTGTGGCTTATCATAGATTGCTTTTACAATGTTGAGGTATGATCCCGTTATCCCTAATTTTTCTAGAGTTTTGAACATAAAGGGATGCTGTACTTTGTCGAATGCTTTTTCTGCATCTATGGAGATGATCATATGGTTCTTATTTTTAAGTCTATTGATGTGGTGGATAACATTTATTGATTTCCGTATATTGAACCAACCTTGCATACCAGGGATGAATCCTACTTGATCATGGTGTATAATTTTTTTGATATGTATTTGAATCCGATTCGCCAGAATTTTATTGAGGATTTTTGCATCAAGGTTCATTAGAGATATTGGTCTGTAGTTTTCTTTCTTTGAGGTGTCTTTGTCTGGTTTCGGAATCAGGGTGATGTTGGCCTCGTAGAATGAATTTGGAAGTTCTCCCTCTTTTTCTATTTCCTGAAATAGCTTGAAAAGTATTGGTGTTAGTTCCTCTTTAAAGGTTTTGTAAAACTCTGCTGTATACCCGTCCGGTCCTGGGCTTTTCTTAGTTGGTAATCTTTTGATGGTTTCTTCTATTTCCTCTATTGTTATTGGTCTGTTTAGGTTGTCTATATCCTCCTGACTCAATCTGGGCAGTTCATAAGACTTAAGGAATTTATCTATGCCTTCACTATCTTCTATTTTATTGGAGTATAAGGATTCAAAATAATTTCTGATTATCTTCTGTATTTCTGAAGTGTCTGTTGTGATATTGCCTTTTTCATCCCGTATGCTAGTAATTTGGGTACTCTCTCTTCTTCTCTTTGTTAGCATGGCCAAGGGTCTGTCAATTTTATTTATTTTTTCAAAGAACCAACTTTTAGTTTTGTCAATTTTTTCAATTGTTTCTTTTGTTTCAATTTCATTAATTTCAGCTCTGATTTTAATAATTTCTTGCCTTCTACTTCTTTTGCTGTTGTTTTGCTCTTCTTTTTCTAGGATTTTGAGATGAAGTAGGAGATCATTTATTTGTTGGTTTTTTCTTTTTTTGAGGAATGAACTCCAAGCAATGAATTTTCCTCTTAGAACTGCTTTCAATGTGTCCCATAGGTTCCGATATGTTGTGTCTGTGTTTTCATTTAACTCTAGGAAGTTTTTAATTTCCTCCTTGATGTCTTCTAAAACCCATTGATCATTCAGCAACCTATTGTTCATTCTCCAAGTGATGCTTGATTTTTCCTTCCTACTTTTATCATTGAATTTCAGTTTCATTCCATTGTGATCAGATAAGATGCATGGTGTTATCTCTACCCCTTTATATTGTCTAAGAGTTGCCCTGTGACATAATATATGGTCTATTTTTGAGAAGGTTCCATGTGCTGCTGAGAAAAAAGTGTAACTACTTGATGTTGGGTGGTATAGTCTATATATGTCAATTAAGTCTAGATTGTTAATTGTGTTATTGAGTTCTATAGTTTCCTTATTTAACTTTTGTTTGGAAGATCTGTCCAGTGGTGAGAGAGGTGTGTTGAAGTCTCCCATGATTATTGTATGGTGGTCTATTAGACTCTTAAACTTGAGAAGAGTTTGCTTGATGAACACAGCTGCGCCATTATTTGGGGCATATATATTTATGATTGTTATGTCTTGTTGGTGTATGGTTCCCTTGAGCAGTATGACGTGTCCTTCTTTATCCCTTTTGATTAACTTTGGTTTGAAATCTATTTTATTAGATATGAGTATGGCCACTCCTGCTTGTTTCCGCAGTCCATATGAGTGGTATGATTTTTCCCAACCTTTCACCTTCAGTCTATGAATATCTTTTCCTATCAGATGTGTCTCCTGTAGGCAGCATATTGTTGGGTCTTGTTTTGTGATCCATTCTGCTAGCCTGTGTCTCTTGATTGGTGAGTTTAAGCCATTAACATTTAGGGTTATTATTGAGATATGGTTTGTTCTTCTAGCCATATTTATTTATTGATGTTACTAAACCTGATTTGTTATCCTCTTTGACTACTTTCCCCCCTTTACTGTCCTACCTCCCAATGTTGGTTTTCAATGTTATTTTCCATTTCCTCTTCCTGTAATGTTTTGCCAAGGATTTTTTGAAGAGATGGTTTTCTAGCTGCGAATTCTTTTAACTTTTGTTTATCGTGGAAGGTTTTAATTTCATCTTCTATCCTGAAGCTTAATTTCGCCGGATACACGATTCTTGGTTGGAACCCATTTTCTTTCAGTGTTTGAAATATGTTATTCCAGGATCTTCTAGCTTTCAGAGTCTGTGTCGAGAGATCAGCTGTTATCCTGATTGGTTTACCCCTAAATGTAATCTGCTTTCTTTCTCTTGCAGCTTTTAAAATTCTCTCCTTATTCTGTATGTTGGACATCTTCATTATAATGTGTCTAGGTGTGGATCTCTTATGATTTTGCATATTCGGCGTCCTGTAGGCTTCTAGGATTTGGGATTCTGTCTCATTCTTCAATTCTGGGAAGTTTTCTCGTATTATTTCACTGAATAGACTGTTTATTCCTTTGGTTTGGAGCTCTGTGCCTTCTTGTATCCCAATGACTCTTAAATTTGGTCTTTTGATATTGTCCATTTTCTTGGATGTTCTGCTCATGGTTTCTTAGCAGACTTGCTGAGCTGTCTATGTTCTTTTCCAGTTGAAATACTTTGTCTTCATTGTCTGATGTTCTCTCTTCTAAGTGATCTACTCTGCTGGTAGTATTCTCAATTGAGTTTTTAAGTTGGTTTATTGTTTCCTGCATTTCTAGGATTTCTATTTGTTTGTTTTTTATTACCTCTATCTCCCTGTGAAATTGATCTTTTACTTCCTGGATTTGTTTGTCAATGTGATCTTTCATTGTCTGATTTTGCTGTCTCATGTCTTCCTTGAGACTCCAGATAATCTGAAGCATGTATATCCTGAACTCTTTATCTGACATTCCATCAGTTGCAGCTATTACCTCTTCTAATGTTGAGTTGACCTGCATAGCTTGTAGTCCTTTCTTTCCTTGTCTTTTCATACTGCTCGCATTTCTTTCTGCTTGGTGCAACTGTTGTGTTTTTGAAATTTACCCCCTGGCCTGTCTTTCCAGTGGGCCGCAGGTATCTTTGCTCCCCCCGCTCCGGCACCTTGTAGCTCCCCAGTGCGCGCCACAGACTCCAGCTGCAGGGCGATTGCCTATCAGGCTATGCGCCCCTCCGTGCGGAGAAAAGGAGCTCCCGCAGTCGAACTTTACACGATGGAAATCTGTCTGGAGCCCCTCAATTTCGCTGGAAATTGGCGGCGGCCTACTACGGGTTCGGGCGGGGCGGCCCAAGCCGCTCAGGGTGACCGCCGCTTGCAAAAGCGGTTGCTGGCTCCGGGACTTGACTTCTGCACCCGCCGCGGTGCCACCTGTGGAGCCGGTTATCTGTGGCCGCGTGGTTAGGGACCCAGAGGGAGAAGTAGCTGCTCCCAGAGTGAGCGCTATGCCTTCCGGGAGAGCCCGGATGGTGGAGGCCCACTGCGGGTTCGGGCGGGGCGGTCCAAGCCGCTCAGGGTAACCGCTGCTGCAAAAACGATTGCTGGCTCCGTGACTTGACTTCTGCACCCACCGCGTTGCCACCTGTGGAGCCGGTTATCTGTGGCCGCGTGGTTAGGGACCGGGATAGAGAAACAGCTGCTCCCAGAGCGAGCGCTATGCTTCCGGGGAAGCCCAGATGGCGGAGGCCCACTGCGGGTTCGGGCGGGGCGGTCCAAGCGGCTCAGGGTAACCGCCGCTGCAAAAACGATTGCTGGCTCCGGGACTTGACTTCTGCACCCGCCGCGTTGCCACCTGTGGAGCCGGTTAGCTGTGGCCGCGTGGTTAGGAACCGGATAGGTGGGGTGGCTGCTTGCAAAGCGAGAGCTAGGCCTCCCGGGGGAGCCCCTTGCCGGAGTGGCTAATGTCTGCGGACTAGACCTCTGTGCCCGAGTGGCTGCCCAAGATCCACTTCTTTGGGACAAACTGTCACTTCCAATAAACCTACCAGATCACGGCTGCTCTCCTCTAAAGGGAATTATGCTAGGAGTTCCTCCGTATGTAGGCTGCAGCTGTCCAGGTGGGTCTTTCTTATCCCGTTAAAGTGGAGACGTTGGAGTCGCTGCTTCCTCGCCGGCCGCCATCTTCTACCGCTTGTCTCCTCCAGCATTTTGTCATCCAAAATTAAATATCTCAAGGACAATCCAGTAGAACTTACTGTGATGATGGAAATGTCCTATATCTGTGCTTATTCAGTATGACAGCCACTACTAGCCCCATGTGCCTATTGAACACTTGACATATGGTTAGTGTGACAATGTGACCAGAAAGCCAAATTTTTATTTTAATTAATTTAATTTTAAATAGCTATTTGTATTAATGTGTGCCATATTGGACAGATTCTAAATATACTATGCTATCTAATTCCTCTATACCTGGACTCAATTTTTCCCTTTTGGGAATGCTTATTTTTTTTGCATTCTATCCCAAGAAAACTGCTCGTCAGGAAAATCCACATGGCCACCCCTGTCCCCAGAATACATTTCCTGGCCCTGAAGCCAGATGCGGTGTTGTGGCAACCCTGTGCTCACCTATGCTGTCAGACTCAGTGTGTACATTTTGCAGGTACATTATGTCATCTATTGACACTGTTCTTTAAATTGTGCTCTGTATGTGTAATAAGAATTGTCATGCATTCCACTGTCATATATAAACTTTTTTTAAAAAGTTAAAAAAAAAAAGAAAGTGAGATGCCCAGAAGTAGGAATGAAATCCCAGCATCCCGAGAACAAGTGCAGTACCTATCTGCCATATAACATAGCAGGAGGCCTTGCAACCTAGAGTAAAAGAAAAGTTCTGAGCCTATGTCTCTCTGTTGCTACTTGCCAATTCTTCAGCGTGTACCTTGATTTCCCTTCTTGTACTTGGGACATTATGACTTCGTCCTTGCTTAAGAGGCCATGGAGATCATTAATGGTTTGCATGCAGGACCTGGGATATGGAATGCACTCAGAAATGGATAGCTGCTTTTGTTAGACTGTAAATGTACCACTCCAGTCCTTCAAGTATGCGTGTGGTAGGCAATATGTTAAGAACTTGATTTGCAATATAATTTTCACCTATTAGAACATCCCTGATTGGCGGTTAGAGTTCTCCTCATTATACTCCACTGCCATAACTGGATGAATTGGAATACAAACCCAGCCTTGCCTGACTTCAAGTCCTAGGCCACACTTTCTCACAGCTAGTCGCACACATGTTTCCACTTAATTCCAGGTAACATTACCTAAGTTCAATTAACAAAGCAAATCACCAGGGGAGATAATTTAATACAGCCAGCAGAATTCCCCTGAATGGGTGCTTTGGGAAACTGAATATTATGTTCCATGTACAGTACTTCCATTCACTGTTTGCACTTTTTTTAGGTAAAGAGATAAGGAAACTTTTAATCCATTCTCTCAATTAGGCTGTGTAATAGATTGTCATGGGTATTTTCAAGAGAAGTATTCAATGATAGTGCTGTGAAGTGCATTGATCAGCTCCTTCTCAGAAGGCTCATTGATTATCAGGTCTGTGTCAGGCAGAAAGGTTGCTAGGATCCTATTCTAGCAACTGACACTTGCGTTTTTGAAGGTGGCTCATAGAACCATCAAGTCAGGGGCCTCACTGGAAAGTGCAGTGAGCCTTCCTTTAGTAGAGGCCCACCTAGAACCTGGATTCTGGGACTTTGTACTGACACTTGTCATTTCATTCCCCTACAGCTACGTTTTGTTTTCTGAACATCACTGCCCTTTTCTGCCATTTTTATTGAGTGTTTACTATCCTGTAAAGCACTGACTTACAACTCCAGAAAACATTTTGCAGCTGAGTATGACACAAAGATAAAGATGCCCACATAGATAATGATGACCATTAGCTATTTGAGGAGTCTTACCCTATGCAATAAGTACTATATCATTTCCAATTTTAGTTGAGGAAACACAGAAAGATTATATAACTTGCCGAAGCTAGGAAGTGCTACAGCTAGGATTTGAATTCAGGTAGCTTGGCCCTAAACTCTTTCCTCATAGTCACAGTTATAGTCTGCATTTCAATGATTGCACTGATGATTACAATATGAGGTAAAATGGGCTAACAGAAGTGGGTAGTTCCAGAGTCATTCTACTTCAAAGAATTTCTTAAAAGCTTTTAAATAAATACTATTGCATCATGCCATCCCAGTCTTGCTGAGTTTGAATCACTAAGAAAAGGCCCAGAAAATGGTGTGTCTTCCCCCTAGGTTTTTTTTTTAAGTCTTTACCATAAGAAAACAATATTTCAAGTGCTATACAAACAAATGAAGGAGAGTAAGAAGGGTTCCTAACTTCTGCAGGGGAGTGAGACTAGAGAAAGTATTGAGAGGAGTTAAATTTGAACTGAGTATTAAAAGATGAATAGTAGTTAGTGGTGCAAAGGGAAAGGTCAGCTTTGATTCTTCCATAGGAATAAATCTGGAAGGTGCCATGCACTCAGGAAAGAGAAGGGGAGAAGGGGCCTCTTTCTGATTTCAGTAGCTGTAAGGAGCTAGATGACATATTTTGCTATTGGTACCTGGGACCAGCATTAATGTAAAGGATCCTATCCTATGTGAATGATTTCAGGGGCCCCCACAGAATTGCTCTGGAAACTCTCTACCCACCTGTCAACAGATTTTGAAATCTCTCCATCAGAACTCTGCCTTGAATTTTGAAATACCCCCTTTAGACCTCTGCTTTTGAGTTTAAGCCTTTGCCCCCAGCTAAAAATCAAAATGTCCTGAATTGCTGACACATGAAAGCATTAAACATGAGCACTTAATGTGATTAGTGAAGCTGTCTCAAACTTTAGAGTGCATACCCCTAGGGACACATCAGAATTGGTGGGGGCATGATGTGAAAATCGTTATCAGCCAAAATAAGATCTGGGTTAAAACTAGCAGATAAAACCGAGTTAGAAGGGCTTGGTCAGGGAAAATGGGTCTGGGAGCAGGAGAACAAAGATACCGATGATCCCTGGTCCCCTTTACTGTATGTGCTCTGCCACTTAAGACTGGCCTCCCATTCCCAATGGAGTCTGCAAACTGAGTAGTTCTTGGAGTCTGTAAAAAGCTGTAATGGAGGTTCACAGATGGGTGGGAGAATCCGCACTTCAACCTGAGGCTGTGGTGTGTGTTCAAGGGTGGACTTTCCTTCTCTCTTTCAGCCCCCATTCTATTCCCTGAGCCAGACAAAACAAACACAGAAAAGAAAGCTAAATTCTAAACACCAGAAACTATTTTGGGAAAATTGATGGCTCTTGTAATCCTTTGATTGACAGGTAGTATCCTAAGGACGGGTGTCATTGGGAACCTCTGTCCCAGTGGTTTTAATTATTTATTTATTTATGGGCCAGGAACTTTTCTAGCCACACGTAAGACCAGGTCATCACAAATCACCTAGATTTATGAGAACAAAACCTCATACTGCCCACAACATACACAGAAAAAAGTAAAGGAGATTTTCAGTTTAGGAGCTAATCATTGTCTCCAGTGTACAATAATATTTCCAGTATGAATGTTTTTAGAAGGATTTCACCGCTTCCCTCTACCTGACTCTCAAACCAGGTAGAATTGAGGATTCTAGGTGATTTATTTTGATGATTTCAGTAATAAAACTCAAGGGGGAAACTGGTTCGTAGTGAATACAGTCACTTTTCATTAAAGGCAGCTAAAGGCCCAAGAATGAATCTGAAATGGAAACTAGCTCTTCTATTTGAATCAGGGACAAATATGCAGTTTGCATCTGACATAAATTCTCTTAGGGTGATGTTAAGAATACATCAGGCCTGCAATGAAGATTAAATTGACTATTGTTGTCCCTCCTGCTCTGCTTCTCCAGTGTCATTAATGACTGCAGGTACAAAGGAGAGGATGTAGCCCTTTGGGGTTTCCCAGTCACAGAGATGTTTAGCAGATTGCTGCTCTAGGCGCTGATCCACCATTCCCCCTGCTGCCTGCACGACGGTCTCCTTTACATCAAGGCAGCAGTGGCCTCTCTAGGCAAGGCTGCCTGCCAAAGCTGCCTGGCAGCATTTAACAGGGTGTGGGGGCCTCTCCCCTAATCCACTGCAAACCCCAGGTGTCTGTTTGCTGTGTGCAGTCTGAATGTTGAATTTCCAGATTTCTCAATGAGGTTGAAGGTCTGTTTGGAATTTGATGATGATGCACACATTGCATTTCCCCCAGAGGGTTGGCATAGATTTTTCCTTCCCAAATACGTAAATTTCATTTCCCCTTCATTGAAAGCAACCTAAGTGAGTCAATTGTTTCTAGTTATAGAAAACCTTTAGAAGAGACTATTTGGTGCCTTCTTATCAGCTCTCCTTTAATCTCCAGGAGGTAGAAAGAGTGGGTGGGAGTTGCTTTTCTTTAGGGTTTTTTATTAGCACCTAATAGGTACCACACACTGTCTTAGGTAGACTATATGTATGATTATATCTTATATTTCTGTTTTATGTTATAGAATATAATAAAAACTGAAAATATAGAAAATTAAATGATGCATAAATGAAATGTTTAATGACTGAATACATAATGGACACCCAGAAAACACCCCCTTAAGTCAAGACATAAAAACATGATCAGCACCCCAGATTTTCCCCAGCTTCCTTACCAACCTTCATTACTTTCCAACAGAAACTCTTCTGACATTATAATAGTCACTTCCTTGCTTTTCTTGATTGTTCTATCTTTGAATAAATAAAACCATAAATGATTGCTTTCATGTTGCCAGACTGTGGATTTCATATAAGTGCGAGCATAGAGTACCTGTTGTGCTAGTCTCCTGTTTTGTGCAACATATATCTTTATGATTCATCCACATTGTTGCACATATTTGTACTTCCTTTATTTTATTGGCATATCAAGTGACCATTGTGTGAATATGCCACATTTTAGAAAATCCATTCTATGGCATCTGAGTTTGGAGCCCTGTGTGATCGCTTCTGTTTGTTTGTCCATGCCTTTGGGTGCATGGAGGTTTGCAATTAGGTAAGATGGGATCACTGGATCAGACCCGTGTATATATTTAGCTGTAAATAAGGTATATATTGTCCGCTTAATTCTTTATGACCAGTTTTCCCAAAGTGATCATGTCTAGTCCTACCAACACATAGGTCTTTGTGGTTATCGACACCTGGCCATTTCCAATTTTTACAATTTTTTTTCCATCCATGAACCCATTTATTCTTGTATTACTTTTGGAAGGCAAATAGTCAAAGTCCCTTTTTATAGATGAAGAAAACACATTCCCAGTTTTGTTTAAATATTTATTTTTTAGTTACAGTTGGTCACAATACCTTTATTTATTTATTTTTGGTGCTGAGGATAGAACCAGGGCCTCTCACGTGCTAGGCGAGCAAGTACTCTAGCACTGAGCCATGACCCCAGCCCCACATTCCCAATTTTTGAAAAATAGACCATAAATCATGTAAAACTGGGAGGAAACATAAAAAGGACAGAGGCAGTGACTGAGTAGTCAGGGAATGTCAAATACCTAAACTTTACTTTAGACATATAACATGATTTTAGGGGAGCATAGGATCTGTGGCACCCAAAGATCTGACGTATCTTGAATGCCATGATGGGAAAGTAAATAGTAAAACATAAAATGGAAATAAAGCCCTCTGAGGATGCTCCTCCACCTACCTTTGATGGATGCTGATTCTGCCTAGGTACTGGACTGAGCACCTTCTGTATGTTGCTCTTCCGGTGACTGTGTCTGGGAGTTCTTAAGTGACATAAGGCAAAGACTGCTTTGATTTACTGAGTCCTGGGGAAATTTTGTTCTTGCTTCAGGGTCTGGATGACTACTTCTCAGTTCTAAATGGATTTTGTGGTTATAGGGGAGGAAAAAAATTATTTTTCCCTCTACCCTCCTCCTTTCTCAGGCTAGAGCTTGGTAAATTAGACTAATGAAAGACAGATGAACAAGGGGGAAACAAGCAGAGGTCTATTAAGGTGGGCATTGTGCATACACATGGAATGACCCGAAGATGAGCAACTCAAAGGAATGCTTAGAATCTGGGCATAGGGAGGATCTTAAAAGAACAATCAATGTTTAGAATAGTGGCAAGATAAATGAGAAGGACTTTGATTCTCTAGAGCAGCTGATTGCAGCAAGGTAAATATATGGAGGAATTAATGGAAGAAAAGTCTGTTATGCAGATTGCTTGAGGGCTGTCTTTGGGCTGATAGGGTCTGCAGTTGTTTCCAGTGTTTCATCTCTGTCTTTCCTGGTAGGACAATCATCAATTTTATATCCTACGTTTAGTCAAACAGTGAGAGAATGGAGAGTTTTTCTTGTATCTTCATCTCAATTGCCTTCAACTCAAAATAATCTCTACGTCAGGGTGGCATAGTCTGCTCCCTTTTAGTGGATGAAGTTTGCATCAGGAAGATAAAATTCTTTCCTCATCCTGTCCCTTGGACCATGTTTCTTGGAGATGTCTGCCCTGGGAAGTCTACTGTTTTCTCCAGGTGAGCTTTCTTGCAAATCTTTGCCCCCAGTCAGAAGGACCCAGACTTTACCAGACCTTCAGCACTCAGTCCCTCCCCAAGTAAGTGAAGTACAACAGCCAAATGGTGCTATTGATTCAGACTTTATATATCCCATATAAAGAAAAGGCCATAATATTCTACATCAAGATTCAGATCATAATGGAGAGGTTTTTGTTTCATACGGAAGGATGGCTTCTATAACACTAGCTAATCCTGGAACTAAAATTCCAACCTCAAGGGGAGCCACGAAAGTTCCTGCCCTACCATGCATCCTCTTTTTAGATCCTCCAACCATCCGAGGAAGATGCTATCACTACAGGATAGATGGGGGAACTTTGCTTTAGAAAGGCTGAGTAACTTGCTTTAAATCACACAGCTAAAATACTTGAATCCAGATGTGTCTACATTGGTCTTCACCAAGCCTTTACTCAAAAGAAAAAATCAGGAGGAAAATCCAGCCATTGAGAATATCAGCCTGGACGCCCTTTCCCCCCAATGCAGCTTTCTTTGGACTGCCATTCCGATGGGTTTGAAGGGGGTTCCCGGTGCTTGTTATTCCCTGTGTTATCCAATATCATTTATAAGAATTCTCTGGGTAGATAGTAAGGCCAAGTCATCTGGAATCTGTACGGGGAGACTGCTATCTTTCTGAAAAGTCTCCGGGATGGGCCATTGTTATACTGTTTGGGGCTGTTATTTCAGAGCAGATATGCTATGTAAATGGATAATGTTTTCCTCATGTTTACCAAGAAGCTAAATGCTATAGTTGTAATTTGGATGTGATTTTTGTGATGATATAAATGTGACTGTATTCGAAGTGGGTGAGTTTAAGATCTCATGAATAAATGCTTTGACATAATCTGAATCATATGGCAAGGAGCTGACCTCCTTCATAGGAAAACTCCCCTGAGTGTTCCTTAGCTAGTTGTAGGTTAGCCCAACAGAGAAAAATTTCCTCCTAATAGCACTTACCAGAGAAGATTGGAACCTACAGTTTGTCAGGCAATCAAATAATAATAATAATTGAAAATCTAGAATCATAAAAAAAACTTCAGGCCTACTTTCAATTTTATTTCAACTGAAAATATGTAATAAATGTGCATCAAGTTATGATTCTTTTGCTCCCTATGCCAAGTCAGCATAAGGCCATACTTGATTTTTTGAATACAGTTTTGCTATTTGGAATGTAATATGTTCTTTCTAATGAAACCCATACCCATAAAACATATCTTTTGGGCTGGGGCTATAGCTCAGTGGCAGAGGACTTGCCTAGCACATGTGAGGCACTGGGTTCTATCCTAGCACAGCATAAAAATAAAAAATAAAGGCATTCTGTCCATCTACAACTACAAAACAAACAGAAAACATATCTTGTCTGATTTCCAGTTTGAGTTTCTTAAAAGTGGAATAGGGATGGTAAAACACTTAGGAAGTAACCAGAATTACAGACTCCTTCTGGTCCTGTGTCATTCCTTTTCACTTAATTTTTCTGGGTAGTATTTTCTTTTAACAGTTTGGCATTTTAGAGTCTTTTTTTTTTTTTTCAGTACCAGGGATTGAACCCAGGGTGTTTATCCACTGAGCCACACCCCCAGCCTGTTTTATTTTTTATTTAGAGACAGGGTCTCACTAAGTTGCTTAGGGCCTCACTAAGTAGCTGAGGCTGGCTTTGAACTTGTGATCTTCCTGCCTCAGCCTCCCAAGCAGCTGGGATTACAAGCATGCGCCACCCCCAGCCTTTTAGATTATTTCTACATATTGAGCTTTGTTTTTAATAGAAATAACAACTTTCTTTCTTGTTATACTTGGATTTATGACATGTAAATAATCTCATACCACCTTAACCTAACAAGAACAACTGTCACTGACAGGTTTGGGATTAAATGTATGGGATTCTTGGCAAGCATCTAACATCTGTTTCTGAATTGAACAGAAGTCAAGCAGCCTGTCCAGAGCATTAGTGTTCTGAATGGTGCTGGAATCAGTCAGTGAGAAAGAAGGCAGAGCTCGATCCTCACAGGGCTGCTCTTGCCCCTCGATTGCAGAGTTGCTTCAAGGTTTAAAGGTAAAGGAAGACATAAATAAGCATCTAGCATTAAAAAGTTAGATGCACATAGCAGGATCTTAAAAAATTGTAACTTAAGAGTTTTCCCCTTTCCCTCACAACTGTCAAGTCCAACATTTTTATGGGATTATCATGGGCTTATATCTCTAGTTTTTTCACTGGCTGATGAGCCTTCTGGGGATAAAGGCCATGTAGAAGTCCATTGGTTTTCTTTCTTGTGTAGCTTAGCACCTAGAAGGCCTTCTAAATATGAGTTCTAATTCATTGCAGTCTAACAAGTTTGGGGCTAACTCCTAGGAGAGGGCAGGAGATCCTGGGCAGGAAACCTTTGCCTGGGTTGGGGCAGATATCAGGGCCTAGTGTCTGGAGAGAAGCCAGGGCCGTCTGGAATGACCAGTACAGATATTAATTCTAAATGGCCAGTGAGGTGATCCTGATGGGGATTGTGTGGCCAAAAGTTCTCAGTCAAACCAAATTTCCCAAGCACCCCCTAGAGATTCCCTTCCCCTTTATTTCCTTCTCTCCTGTTGCCCATGGAGATCAATTTATCAAATTTTTCTTATGCTGCCTTCCCTACCAGGCCAGAGGATACTTGCAGAAAAAAAAAAAAGAAAAAACAAAAAACCTGGGGACTTCTTAATGCCAGTGACCATTTCTTGCTCCTTTTTAGATATAAATCTAGGAAAAAGACAAATTAGAGATTTAATTTGGAAATCCTCTGAAATTCCACATTTTTCAAATTGAACAATCAAGATCTCCACAGTCCCTGGGCTGAATTTATTATAACTCTTCATTCTTGATGAAAAGAAAATAGTCTCTCTAATTGCTGCTAACTCTGCTAATAAGAATCCCATCCTCTTTATCTAAACTGTATCTTAATGACAACATGTTGTTTGGCTCTATGCCATGCAACATAGGAAAGGAAAGGAAATGCCTTCTAGGAAATGCCATCAGGAGGACTGTTGTTCTTTAGCTTGCCTCCATTTGAGAAGGTTCTCTAGTGTTAGCCACAGGATGTGTCTTCCTCTCACACCTGCTTTTCTCTCTGGCAATCAAACTCTGTCTTTAACAATCCCATTCTTTCATATTCACCCTGCTTTGGGGGTGCATAGCTGGTACCCAGAGCCATGGTGTTTCTGATCCCTGTCCTTGGGGCATGCAATCCTGCTTTTCTGATTCTCAGGGTCCTTATGTTCCTCCTTGGGAACACTTGTCAGTGGACCAGAAGTGCAGGATTTCACATGACCTGAAGAGTTTGGGTTTATACTGTGTAATGGGAAGGGCACTGACATGGGTAGATGAGACACAGGTTCAAATGCCACCCCCATCCTTACTCTGCAGGCCCTTTGCCCACATCATTGCTTCCTCATTGGCAGGAAGCAAACATGAAGTCATTCTTATGGAATTGTTTTGAAGACTAAATGAGCTAATTGTGGACAGAATACCTGTTTTATAAGTTCAATTGTGTCCCTTCTCTCTAAATTCATTTAGTGAAGTGCTAACTCTTAGTACCTTTATTTGGAAATAGAGGCATTGCAGTGTAATTATTTTAGATGAGATCATTAGGATAGACCTTCATCCAGTAAGAGCAGCATACTCACAAAAGAGGAAATTTGGATACAGACACAGTGGAGAATATTATGTGAAGATAACAGCAGTGATCTGGGTGATGCGTCTACAAGCCAAGGAATACCAAAGATTGCCAGCGACCAATAGAAGAAAGAAGAGAAGTATAGAATACACTATCCTTTGCAGCCTTTAGAAGGTACCAATCCTGTTGGCACCTTGGTCTTGAACTTCTGGAACTATGAGACAATAAACTCGTTTTAAGGAAGCCAGCTTAAGGCCCTTTGTTATAGCAGCCTTAGGAAACTAATACACACCTGTCCTTTGATTTGATTCCCTTACCTTTCCACCACACCTCCACCTCCTCCTGGTTTCCACAGTGTCTCTCTTGGGGTCATAAGCCTGGGTATGTGTCATGTCCCATTTCTGATATCTCAGCACGAACATGGAAGTTGTCTTCCTTTTCTGTGATATGTAATATGTCTTTTTTAATCCTCTGGGTAGTGCTGCAATAATCATCTGCTCACACATCCTGCTGTGGGAGATTTGACAGTAAGTGCTGCCTCATGAGGCCAAAGTGAAAGGGATCAGCAGATGTAAACATGTCACCATTCTTGTCATTTTGAAACAACATTTTTAAAGCATCTCCAGAGTTGAGAAAAGAAGGGTTCTTTTCTTCTTGGCCTCCTGTTTCTCCCCTGGCAGGGAAGATATTTGCAGGTGTGGAGGAGACAGCGGGAGGTAACCAGAAGAGCCAGCTTCCCTGGGAGACTCCTGAGTGATTTGCCTGGTATTAAGTGAGCATCAGCCACCTCACTTAGTCATTCACATTAATTGAGAAAAAAAAATTCAATTTACAACGGAGTTCCTTCAGGTTTGGTGATCAAGGCTGTGTCCCTGTGCTTTGCTAGCATTTCCTTGAAACTGGCCCTGTTTGGTACAGCCTTGCTTTCTATTGATGTTATGTGGAAAAACCTTCCCCTGGCTGGACAAGGCTTGGGTTTTGCTCCCGTCAGCAGCTTTCTTGAAAAGCATTTCCAACTCTAGGAACCAGCAGCAGATTTTTTTTTTCCATCACAATGCAAAACACAGTCTTCTCCTTTCTACTAAGCCTTATTGAACCCTTCGCCTTGATCTGAGGACCTAGGATCTCAGCTTCTTCAAGTGTTCCAGGCAGCAGTGAGGGAGCCAGGGCCCTGCAGAGCTAGCTGCCTGCAGACTGAAATTCCAGCAGAGAGAGGATTTTTGAAGTTTCAAAAGCTTCCCACCTGTGGGTGATTTCCATGCAGAGACAGAGAGCAAGAGGAGCCTACCCCTGACCTCTCCAAAACTCACATCTACACCAGCCTACGCAGGGGCAGGTGCTCCCTTTTGTTTTCCCGAGACAGTGCACTAATACAAAGAACAGGAGACAAGGGACAGTGGGGCCACACCAGAGAGCACTGGAGCTGGAGTCAGAGGCCTGCATTCCAATGAGGCTCCTGCCTCATTCTTCTCAAAGCCCTGCACCTCCCTGAGTCTCACTTTCTTTTTCTGTAAAATAGGTTCACAGGCCTGTCACTTGGAATATGTGCAACAGTGTACATGAATGTGACTTGCTCTGTGTGTCCTTCTGTCAGCTCATTTCTCTCCCCTGCCATCCATCATGCCACATTTATTGAGTGATTACTACGTTCCATGTGCTTTGCTAAGTGTAAAATTTTCATTAATTACATTACTCAAGGAGACAGTATCTTGTTAGTGATTAAGAATCAGATTGTTTGGATTCAAATAAATCTTGAGTTGGCTCTGCAACCTTGGTCAGATCCCTGTAAACCTTGGTTTTCTCATCTGTCAGTGGGGATAATAACAGTGTCTATGTTATTGGATCTTTGAGAAAAAAAAAAAAGAAAAGAAAAGAAATGGGATGATGCTTGCAAAGTATTTAGTATCAAGCCCAGCACTTCCTAAATGCTTTTTAAGTATTAGTTAAAATCATAGTAAAAGCTTGAAGAGTGGGTTTCTTTGTAATTTGCAAATGACTCTATTGGCATATAAGGTTTTCAGCTCCATCTGTGACTTGGTTTTAGTTGTGTTTGAAAAAGTTGCTTCGGAAACTAGTCGATTTCTGCGGTTTGATGTTTCTGTTTCTAATTCAGTTTATTATTTGTTCTTTCTTTTCCATACTGGAGATTGAGCCCAGGGACACTTTACCACTAAGGTACATCGCTAGTCCTTTTTTATTTATTTTATTTTGAGACAGGGTCTCACTAAGTTGCTGAGGCTGGCCTAGAACTTGCCATCCTCCTGCCCCAGCGTTCCCACTTGCTGGGATTACGGATCTATACCATCACATCTGGCTTGTGTGTTCTTATTTTTAAGAAAATGTTCAATATGTACTAAGAAAGGGACCCTTGGTAATGCCTGGGAATTAATAAATTGAGGGAGAGAAAGCAAAGGGGAAATGTCATTTTGGAAGGAACTAAATTCATCAAGATGGGAGGACAGAATGTGGGGACAAGAAGGTGACAGGTACAGAAGGGACCTGGCCAATGGGATAAGGGAGGCTCTTGTTTTGACAGAGAAGATGGGGCATGGGAGCTGGGGTATAGCTTAGTGGCAGAGGGCATTGTTAGAGAAGATGGTCCAGGGAAGTATCCAGACATCTGGGAATATGGAAGTATGCTGGGCCTTGGGTTTCCTTGGGCTTTGTTTGGTTAAAACAAAGAGCATATGTTGGGAAATGGGGGTAAAAATAAATAAGCCAGGTGTCCTTCCAGTGAGAAAGAAGGTTATCTCCATGAGGGTAGTTAGTTAATCAGATTTATCTCTAGCTACCCACTGCTTAGCAAGTAAGTATATAATAAATAATTGAAATATTTAAAAAATCATTGAAAATTTGTATTTTACTTGGAAGAAAGTAAGAAACAGAGGAAAACTTATGAATAATGAATTATTATAAAAATGTCATATCTAAGAGAAATCTTTTAGGTCTCTATCAAGTGGATTGGAAGAGGGAGAAATTGCGAAGAGACATACCAATGGGCCATGGAATAATCTAGGTGAGCTATAAGGACCAAAATAATTGTGGTGTCTATAAACACATTTTAGAAATGCTGTTTGCAACTCTTGGAATCCATGTGAAAGATATTGTAAGAAGAAAGCAAAGTTTCTCCAAAGTTTCTGTCCTTGGTTAAGGATGGCCTGCATTCATCCATTTGACAAATATCAGCTGCACTGCCTTGGGTACTCTCCTGGACACAGGGTAATACTTAAGGATGCCTCAGAATCACAGCTGGTGCAATAGAACTGCAAGTTACAAGCCAATGTGCTCAAGAGTAGTTGCTAAAGTTGCCACCAATGAGTTACCAGGTTACTACACTCACTAACTTGTCAGGGAAAGCTTCACGGGGAGAGTCAGTAGAACGGAGCCTTGGGTGGGAAGAGCTGATTTGGGAAATTGAGAAATTGGTCCACTCAGGCCTCTCTAAGCCATGTTTTGGTCATTGTAAGAAATCCAGAAGTCAGTACGTAGATGGCAAATAGAAAAGTGAGTGTGGAGCTCAGGAGAGGGTTTGGGGCCAAATATGTTTATTTTGATATCATTTAGGAGGTGAGATTATGAAATGAAAAAAAAAATGACCACGAATAGAATAAAAGAGCATATGTCCATGAAGAATCTGAAGAAATGATACAGAAAAGATGTGAGGAGAGGTGGGGAACCAGGATAGTCACAGAAGCACAGGAGAGGTGACATTTCAAGATGGCAGAACTGGTGAGGTTGCCTAGAGATACCCAAGATATCAAGTGTGAAGAAAAGGTTGTGAGAATCCTTAATTCCCTGATGACTTGTCCTTCATGAGAGCATACCCCCATGTCATCAGCTCTCCACTGTGGCCTTGTGCAGTGGCCTCCTCATTTTTATTGATTAATAGAACCAGATGGATTCATTTACAGACTCTCGGTGTCCCGGTCACCTTGGGACTTTTCACTGCTCATTCTTTTCCTACACAAGGAAATGTTTTAGCGTTTTCATTGCTACAACTGAAAGAACTGGCAAGAACAATTTTAAGGAAGGAAAGCTTACAGGAAGAGGCTCACAGTTTCAGAGGTCTCAGTGCATAGGTGGCTGACTTCATTCCTCAGGTCCCAAGACGAGGCAGAACATCATGGCAGAAGGGTGTGGCAGAAGAAAGCAACTGGGGACATATTTCTCGGAACCAGAGAGAGAGACTCTACTCACTAGACACAAAATATATACCCCCAAAGCACGCCCCTAATGATCCACCTCCTTCAGCCACACCTTACCTGCCTACAGTTACCACCAAGTTAATCACCATTAAGGGATTAATTCACTGGTTGGGTTAAGGCTGTCATAACCCAATCATTTCACTTCTGAGCCTTCTCGCATTGTCTCACCCATCAACTTTTGGAGGATACCTCACCTCTAAACCATAATAGGGGTTAAAAACTGGTATTCCCAGTTCCAATTCCTTTTTTCTTCAACCAGACTTGCTCCCTTTCTCCATAAGACAGCTCTTATTACGATGTTATAATGTAATGTTCCTAAACCAGGATGACCTTACCACCCTCAAAGAAATATGAGCTGAAATTCAGATCCTCTAAAATCAGTTTAAACTGCACAAGGGATGAAACCTAGGGGAAAGAGCATGAATTTCAGAAACAAGCAAGCATATGTGGATACTGACCTCCCCCTTTTCTAACTGGCTGAGTTTTGTAACTCATGTCCTTCTTTGAGTTTCCTTTCTGTATATGGCATTACCAACTGTGTGCTCATGAGCGATGTCCAATAACATGGAGTAGTGATTACTGTGCAGAATTAGGTAAAAGACCATTTGCAACACAGATTTTGGGGCCTGATTGGCTCTTAATACGGGCTAGGTATAGTCCTTCAATCCCCCTCAATCAATGTAAATGCTGCATATTATTTGGGACCTGTCATCAACCACACCTCTTTCAAAACTTCCTCTGAGGACCCTGGTTCAGAGCCATCTTTCCTTTCTCCAAGTCTCTATAATACTGCTCAGGATGATGTATATGCTACTTATTCCTAGGCTGACCTGGGTCGTGATTTCTATTATTCTGAACTTGTTTTTTAATCTTGAGTTCTTGTTTCAGTTTTCCGAGGTTTATATATTACTACTCTGACTTGATTGTAAATTTCTTAAGGTTTTACAAAGGCTTTATTAATTTTACTATACTTATAATTTGTAGTTCATTCTCTTCCTCATCCTCCTTTCAGTTTTTGAGCAAGTCAGGGTCTAGTAGGGAAGATGCATTATTTGGAGTCAAAGAGGTTTGAATTTGAATTAATTGGCAGCCAAATAAAAGCTGTGTAGAGTGGAGAGGTTGCCTATTCATTGGAGCTCTACTTCCCTCATCTGGAAAATTAAAAAACAGTACCACCTGCCTCATCGGGTCACCGATGGCATAAACATGGCATAATTGTTCCTCAATTATAACATTTATCATCACTTTCCTGGGTCTTACTAAGTATACAGTAATGATTATACGCTGAGAGTCCCAAATCCAAGATGCTTAAAATTTGCTACTTAAGTTTTAGATTTCAGGTTTCCAGATTTCAGACATTCAGATAAGAGATGCTTAACTGGTGAAGTCTATGCAAATATTCCAAAGTCTCCAAAACTCAAAAATCTAAAACAGTTCTGGGCTCAAGTGTTTCAGATGAGGGGTACTCAACCTGTATTTCCATTAGGACTCCTTTAAGGGATTTGTTCTGGAATCTTTTATGTTCCTTATCCTCCATTGAAATGCTACCTACCTCTTCAGTACCCATCCATCAGAATGGCTCCCTCTTCCCTAGTACTCCTCTTAACATATCAGTGGTACCTCCATTTGTTTCTCCATAGGGAGAAAATGTAAGGGAAATGGAAAACACAGATGTGGAGACAGCTGTGATGAATCCTGGATGAGTCCCATCTCCTTATTGGCTGTGTGAACTCTGGGCAGGTTTCTTGACATCGAAAATCCCATTTACTCCTCAGCACAAAGTGAGATTGTAATACCTTTTGAGGATTTTGAAAGTTTTCTTGAAACTAAATGAAAAGTAACATAAGTGAAATAACTATCACGATTCGTAGAACACAGTAGTTGCTTAAAAAATGGCAGACCATCCCTTCACATAATGCCAATCACACAAAAGATGCTCACAATGTTGGCTGAATTAAACAAAAAGGGCTATTAGTGCTTGTTTATCTTTCTCATTGATCATTTTAAGCCATTATTGCTCATTACCTGAATTTGTCAGTTTCTCCCTGACCATTTTCAGTTAGGGTGTAAGAAGCATTAAGATTATGTTTATGGACCTCATTTAGCTCTTTGGCAGGAAGGTGCTTTGTTGCAATCAGCAAGGCTGTGGGTAGATATTCGTGCTTCTGTTATCTTATCCAAAAGACCTGTCTGCTTTTCCTTATTTGCAGAAAGGAAATGAAGAGAAGTTGTTTAGGAGATAATTGTCTTTTTTATATTAAATTCATGGAAAAATAAGCTATCCAGAGGAATAAACTACAAACTAGACAGTTTGAGGTCTGAGATCCTGAGGATGAAAGCAGGGGAAAAATAAATCATCTCATCCCAATTTTTTCTATTTCCATGACTCTATTACCAGGGATGGGTGGAGCTAAGGAGAGAGAATTGGGGATAAAATTCCAGGAGCATTGAATTGGGAGGTAGCCATCTCCGTTTCTTCCTTTCAGTAAGTGTTCAGTGTCTGCCTTCTTGCCATGGGATTGTGGGTGAGGGAGGGGCAGATATACATATCCTGATGTCTCACTCTTTCCTGGTGCTCTTTTTTGGGTGTTGGTGCTACCTCCATTTACTAGATTTATATTTACCTTTTATGAAACTATGTTTCTTCCACTAGACAGGAGAATTCCTAACAGAATAATTGCATTGTTTAATTCATATTTGTTATTAGTGAAAGTTTTCTGGCTGCAAATAACAGAAATCAAATTGAGTAGACAAATCTAATGCTGTGCTGGGGGGTGAATATCATAAGGAGCCAGTAGGAGGAAAGGCATTCATGGAAAGATCACCTAAGGATTTGGAATCAGGAAGAGCCCCAACATGACATTTTCTCGGTTCCTTTTAGAACTTCTTTTCTCTGCACTGTTCTAACATGAGTTCTTCTCTTACCCAGGCCAATGGCAGGAAAAGATGGCATCCAGAATTCTGCATTTACATGTGCCAGTTCTCACTTCAGGGAGAGCTTGACTCCTCTGTGCTTCAGACCTCAGTTCCCAAGGACAGCGCTTTCTCTAATCCATATAGCTTGGACTAGGTGTTGCCACAGGGCTCAGTCAACAGGGCCCAGAGGGTGGGGTCATATTGTGTACACATGGCCACTGTGGCCCTCCTGCTGTGTGGGATAGGCATCAATCAACAGTTCAAACATGGCCTTCTAGGTGGGTGTCACAAAAGGTGTCTAACCTTGGTGAATGAGACAAGTCCCAACTCTCCTGCAGTCCTTGAGATACAAGGGATTAAAAAAAAAAAATCAGGGGAAAAACGCCACTTTTACATCCACACTAAGAAGCACCCATAGTTTTTCAGCATGGACACTGTTCCATTTGAAATCTGGTGTTAAATTTAAATGGGAAGGAAAGAGACTCATATTTTTGGAGCATCTACATGCCAGGTAGGTATATTAGTCTGTTTTTCTGTTGCCAATGAGACAGGGCCACAAACTGGATAAGTTTTATTGAGAAGAGGTTTGTTTTGGCTCATGGTTCTGAAGGCCCAAGGTCAATGCCTTTGTATAAGCAGAGTATTGAGCCTACTCAGCATCACCTGGCCGGGGAAAGGGATTGCACATGTGGACCCCTTCTGGTCTCCCTCTCTTGTCTTATAAGCATCAATCATGAGGGCTTGACCCAAATGACTTTATCTAACCCTAATCACTTCCCAGAGGCCCCATCTCGAAATGCCAGAATGGAATTAAATTTCCACCCTCTTAATATCTCCCAATGGTGATGAACTTTCAACACATGAAACCTTGGGGACACATGCAAACCTTATCCAAGCCATAGCAGCAGGACAGTTACCTCCCCCATGTCCTTATTTTATTCCCAAACCTCAGGACAGGTTTTCTGTATCCCATACTTCACAGGAACAAATGAGGGTCTCCCAACATGAATGGGACCACCCAACAGCCCAGGCACCTGCTCACTCAGGACTGGACCCATTGTGGCAAGGCAGGGGTTTGGAAGTCAAATCTCTGCTCTAGACCCCACACTCAGCATACAGCTGGAATTCAGAAGGTCTTGACTGGAACAGCAAGCCGCCATGTTCGCTGGACTATCTCCATCACCGATTGGGATGACTTTGGATGGGGCAGCGACCCTGCCTTCACTAACCTGCCAGCGCCATTGCTCCCTTTTCCTGGCTCTGGCACAGTGTGTGAGGAAACCTTACCTGCTTTGATCTAGTCATTTGCTGTACGTCTCCTACCTTCCCCCAATCTCCCTGTCATCTGGGTTTTTAGCCCTGCTTGTACTTCTCCCACTTTGCACACAGAACAGGGAGAAGTGTCCCCATGAAGAATGCATCCTGCCCCTGCGTGAAGACCCCCTTGGTCTTTCCACTGCACCTAGAAGCCAACCCACCTTCCTTCCTCTGCCTCACCCAGCAGCACATGAGTGTGTGTCTCCCTGCCGAACTCACCCCCACCTCCCATCATGCCACTGTGATCAGACTTGTTTCTTTTTGTTTTATAAACAGGCCAAACACATTCCCTCCTGGCATGACTGCCCTTTCTTGCTCACATCTCCTTTTAAATGCCATTCCTATGGAAATGCCTCCATGACCAGCCTATCTGAATTAATTGTTCACCGCCCTGTCCGAGTCACTCCTTATTCCATCAAACTGTTCTATCATCTTCATAACACGTATCACTCTCTGGAATGTCTTGCTCATTATTTATTTACTTGCTTATCATCTCTCTTCCCCTCTTAGAAGCTCCAGGAGAGCAAGGGCTTTCTCTCTCTCATTCACGACTGTGTCCTGGGACTCAGACCAGGGCTTGGAACACAGTGGGCCTTCAGTAAATGTCTAGGGAATGAATAAATATTAATCTGGCTGTGCTAGAAGTGAGTCCAGGTGAGCCAGGACTGGGACTGTGCCCTTGCGTTCATTACCAGTAACTGTCAGGGGCACTTAGTTACTGTCTGTTCCAACACATTCCACTTAAACCCTCCATCACGGAGATTTATCTCGGAGTTTAATCAAATGTAATTTATATTGCAGCCTCCTCAGTAAATAATTGATTTGCCCTCTCTGTTGTCTTCATCACACATACTTCTTTGTACTCTAAAGAAATAATTTAATCAGTCGATAGTATACACAGCCCTCTTGTTTAGAAGGCAGATGGGAGATAAAGCGTGAGTCTTGTTCACACCAGAATAACCAGGACCAAAATAATCTCACTTAAAAATTACTCTGCAAGCAAGTTGGCAACAGAGATATCCAATTAAATCCCTTGTTTTTTTTTTCCCTAATGGAGATGACCCCATGAAAGAAGTTGTGGCCGTTACGGGAGAAAGTTCTCAGCCAATCACAGGCTGGTTGTAAAAATACAAAGTCTTGTTCATTTGTGGTTTAATTAACCTACATCTGAGCCCAAGAACAAATTTACCAATGCCAAGTGTGAATGCACACGGGGTAAGAGGTCAAGCCGGGGGTTCCACCCATCTGCACACCCTGTGACCTCAGGCTCCTAAGTAAGCCCCCTTCTCCTACTTCCCCTTCTCTGCTGTCAGTCTGGGGGGCTGTCCCTGGGCAGCTAAGTCCAGAGCTAACAGGACTTCTTTTGTAATCCAGACCATGCAAACATCCTTCTTTTCCATTGTTTGTGTGTCTCCCAAAGAAAGGCATAAGGAGAGGTAAGCTTTACATTTGTTTTCACACATTTGTCTGTTTCGAGCCTGCATTTTTCCAGAGCAGGAGAAGGGGAGGGGGAAATAATGAAGCATCAGCTTTGACAAGTGTGAACGACTCCATGTAGATGTTCTCACAGGGAAAATGCATCTTTTAACTGTCTTTAGGAGTAATTCTCAATATTGTATTTCTTTGCACTGTTTTAATTGGAAACATCTTAGCTGTCCAATGAGGGGGGCATTGGCTAGATAAATTATGATGCATCCATATGATGAGATATTATGCAGCCAATAAGAATCATGTTACCAAAAAAAATTATTCAGGAGAATATATACATCACAAGTGAATAAAAGGCAGAGATGTATAGGATGAAAGTAAAAAGGGTGGGGGGAGGGGTTGTGTGTGTGTACCCTATGGGAAAAGTCTGGACGACCATATATTCAAACACAATCCTGAATATCCCTGGATAGTATCCTAGGTGACTTTCCTCTTTTATTCTCTCTTGCATTTTCCAAATTTTAACCCTTGAGCATTTTTCACTTTGTAATTAGAAAATTTTAAAAAAATCACTTTAAGGAATGTAAATAGCAAAAGTTTTACAATATATCTGGTATCTTTCATTTGAGAACAAGGCCAACTTCACTCATTCCCTGCCCCTGGGACTTTGCAGGTGCCTGGTATCTGTCATCATGTGTTTTTTCCAAAGAGAACTCAAGAAAAGCCAACCCTACTGTATCTCCTAGTTTGGTGGCAATGAGGTTGTCCCTGGACTGGAATGTCACTGCTCACTCTCACAGGGTGAGCAGTTTCCAAGGACAGCTGGAACACACTCAGCAGTTTTGCAGGGGGCCCTTGAGCTGCTTTTGGAGGTGAAGTGTTAGCCAGGGATTTACCTTCTAACCAGGCTCTGCCCCATGGAACCCTGTCATTCGCTTACCTGACGCCCTCTGTGCCTTCCTACCTGGGGACTTGGATTGCTGCTCCAACTTGCTGCCTCCTTTCTCCACATCTCCAGACCCTCCCCTTTTCAGAACATTGCTGCCAAATAATTTTGTACTGCCTTGGTTTGAGTCCCCGGGAGGCCAGTGGCTAAGACAGACTTACTGGAGGAGGCTCACTGGAGAGTACCTCAGACTGTGCACCAACAGAGGTGGGTGGCTGATCAAAGGGAGGAGGGTGAACCAAGATGCAGTTGCACAAAAGGGCTCAACTCTGCTGGAGCCAATGTTGTCCTTCAGTGTCTTCTCAGTTGAGGCATGGGGTCTGGACCCCACCTAATCAACCAGTTATTCATTGGATGCAGCTACTGTGAATAAGGGTGAGGAGGGGAAGGGGACCTTGAGTGAGGTGGCTTTGTTTGAAAGGATAGTTCCCTGAGAACAACCTTCACGGGCCAGCTTACCACCTGAGGAATGAGTCTTCAGTCCTGGAGCTGGATCTGGGTGTCATTCTGTCCTGATCTAGGGCCTTAAAGAGGTCCTCAAAAGCAGAGGAGACCTCTGTTCATATCTTCAAGTTTTTTGATCACATGAGAGAAAAGAATTTAAGGATATGTTCAGTAGAAATAGCAGAGCAAAAGATTTATTATAAAGAGGAGGTTCACACTGGAGAATGGGAATGCAGGTGATGTCAGAGATTCACCCACCTTATCTGGGTCTGGAGTTTTAGCATTTATAGAGGGGCTGGACTGGAGGTGGAGTCAGGGCAGGGTTACACAACTGCAAGCTTTCCTTGCACCTGAGAGTTGCCCTTTCATTCTCTCATACATAGCCTGTCTCATTAGCATCCTAAATCCCCCAACCAAAGGTGTGTTTCTTACTACCATAATAAGGCTATGTCACCTCCTGGTCATCAAAGTCTCTGGTTAACATTCTTCCTCAGGGAGTGGTTCCTCCAGATGCCTGCTGGTTTTATTTCAGTTTGGTGGCTTTCTTTTGTTTTGTTTCATTAGAGCATGATAGCTAGACATAGTACTTGGGTTAATTTTCTTCGTTTTTCATCAGCCAATTGACAGGCTGCAGGCAAGGATATGGATGTGAAGACACGGGCTAGGTTGCTTTTGTGTTCTTTGCTCTGCATTATAATGGTTTATCAGCATTTTTTTTTTCTTTAGAGACTCAGTGTTCTCTCTGTACCCCTAAATTTCTCTTATTTTCAGGGGTAGCCTGCTGTCTGCAGGAAAAAAAAAAAGTGAGAATATTCTAAACATACAGTGCTGACCACAAGCTGCACCTTGTGGGTGCACGATATATCTTCCTGCACGGAGTTCCTACAATAATTCTGAGAATGTGTATTATTATTCTCATTTGTGGAGAGATGATGTGACTGTCTCATGAAGCTCCTGAATGGCAAAGCCAGCTGAGGACGAGATTCCCCCTGCACGGGTCTTTTCCTCTCCTTACTCTGGCCCACCTTCTGCAACAGCAGACAGGATTTCACGCTAATTCCACGTGCTTCATGTAGCCTCTCCTTCCTTTGTGCAGTGCCACAACCATAATAGGACCCTGTTGGCAACAAATGACAGACACAAAAGTAAATGTAATAACTGGATTCAGACCTGGCCTTTCCCTGCCTTCTGTGGCCCTGATTCTTACCCAGCCTCAAACTTCAGATGCTCTTCTTTGAAGACTTCTTTTGATTACCTGTGCTGCTTCTCAGTGCACCTGCCTCTGCCTTGCTTGGCTCTGTGACCTGGGGCTGGTTCTACCATTTCCTGTTCTGTAACAAGGGTTTCATAATGCTTGTCCTGTGGGTGGCTGTGAGGAAGAAACGGCAGCAATGAAGGACTTAGATACTGTGAAAAGCCTGTCCCTCGCATGCAATGCAGCATCGTCACAGCGTAATGCCTGATGCTTCGTGGCAGCACATACTGGTTCTTATCCTCTTTGCCTCTTAGTCACCAGGGAAAAGACACAAGCCCAGGGATAAGAAGACCTGAGATGCAAATAGCATCGCACCATCCTCAGGCTCTCGAAGCAGTGTGTGTGAAAATAAAGCTGTACGTTTGCAGCCACACTGGTCAGTCCTTGTTAGCCCAAATGAGCAGCATGTGTCACATGCTTCAGCCTTCCTGGAAGGACTCTGAAGAACTTGGCCATGGAGGGCTGACTCTAGTTGTCTTTACTAAGAGATTTACTCTTTCTCCTTTTCCTGAGACATGAAGATGTGAGTGCTCATTTTTCTATCATCCCTGCCTTCTATTTATTGAGGGGAAAAATGGTAGGAGTGGAAGACTACCAAGCCTGATTTATTATTTATTTATTATTTATTTCAAACCTGAAAGTTTGGGCAGTGTGAGTCCAATTGAAATTTCATTTCTAGAGTTATAAGCTGCGGCAGATCTGTGTTGGAGTTGGGGTGGGATTTGGAACCTCTGGGTAGAGAGAGCAAATTCTCTTACTGACTTTATTTGAGTAGCCAGCATACACTGGGCTCTAGTTGTTTGGGACACATAGTGAGTGAATTAGGAGGAAGTATGGGCCCTCAAGGAACTTCTGTCAAACTCCACCTCTGCTTTCTTATGCTGTGCACCTAGAGATTCACCACCAGGGTTCCAGAGCATGCCCCAAGTTTACCTGTTATGAGGATCTCTTTTGTTTTCTTCTGAGAAACTTTCAAATGGTGTCTGAAGAGCTGCTACTAGGAAATGTTTGGTTTCAGGGTTCCTTGGAGTGGGAAGTTATGGTTGGTGATTGTTTAAACTTTTTAAGAGGATTTTACTAATGTCATACGCACTTTATAATAGATGTTTTTTTTAAAGACCCAGCAGGAAGAAAAAACAGAAATAAATATTAGAAACTCTGTGACAGGGAGATGCAAGAAGGACCCACTCTCAGA
The DNA here is from genome assembly GCF_045843805.1 of Urocitellus parryii. Lineage (NCBI taxonomy): Eukaryota > Metazoa > Chordata > Mammalia > Rodentia > Sciuridae > Urocitellus > Urocitellus parryii. Next base: position 39,836,846 of record NC_135541.1, on the reverse strand, counting down.
AGAATTGGGTCACTTATATGGGGCCACCAAAAGTCCCATATAAGTAAGTAAATGCAGACTCCCAGGCTTTCAAATGAGTCTCTCTGGAAGAGGAGCCTGGCATCTTTATACTGCCCTGTACAGAAAGATGTGCAAGGGGTCCAGATGCCCTAGATACAGAGCACTTTTCAGAAGTATTAGAGAAGGATGTTTTTTTTTTAAAGAAAATGTGTGCATGAATCACAGGTTGAATATTTTAGCTCTTTAATTAGTTTACCTTTTAGCAATAATGACAGCAGCCATGTTCATAAAAACACACTTTAACAGCCTCCTCAGTATGTCTTTTCCCTTGTTCTGCCTGCTACCCAGCTAGTTAATTACACAAAATCAGCATTCTCTCCTACGCAGCCAGAATATAGGATTATTTGTCCACTGAAAATCAACACCTGGATAATTGCAAGATAGAATTCTAAGTGAAATAAGTTATCTCTGCTTCTGAGCCCTGAAATCCCCCACCCCGCACAATCTGTTCTTAAATTGGACAACCTTACAGACAATAGAGCTTTCCTAGCCATGGACAGATTGATGTTAGATGGGATGGGGGGTAAAAAACCCAACCCTTTGAAATGTCCTTATCAAGATGGATGGCCTATGCTTCAGATAGATATGCAGAAGGAGGGGGTCTCTTTGTGATAATAATTCATAAGGTGATCTCCCTATGGCCTTCAGGAAGGAACATCCTGTTCCTAATTGCACCCTTATTCCCAGGCAACCAAAAGAATTCCCAAACAGCTGGGACCATTGCTTCTCATACAGTACAACTCGGCTAGCACTGGCTTTGGACAACTCGTGCTTAATATGAAGTGTATTATTAGAGGAAGAAGACAGTGGGTATTTCCTAAATGACTGCCATGTGCCAGGCAGCGTGCTAAGAACCTAACACATGATAACTCCCATGATCCTTCTAACCACCCTGAAGCAACCACTTATTTTACAGATGGAACCTACATATTTTACAGATGGAAATCATATATTTTGCAGATGGAAAGCCTGACACTCAGAAGTGTTAATTATCATTCCCAAACTCTCACCCACAGGAAGTATTATACTGCAATTCAAACCCAGTGCCCTCTGATTCCGAAGCGTTAGGCAGAGGTGGCCTTCACTAGCAATGTGGCCTTTCATGGTGACTTCACTTCCCCGGGACACCCTTCCCTTCTTTTCTGAATATGCTACTGTCCTTGCCTCCAAAGTCACTATGAAGCTTAACTATGACAGTTTCTGAAGGAGGGACAAACATATTCATTTTTAAATATCATCAATGTTTTTTACTCCTCCTTTCTAATTCTGGCTCTGCTGTTGTAACTGAATGTATGTGTTCCTCTGATAATCGTATGTTGAACCCTAATTCCCAAGTAATGGTACTTAGAGGGAGGACCTTGGCAGATGGTGCTTGTCCCCCTCTTTCTGTCTCCATCCTCCCTTCTTCCTTCCATGCCTCTGTGTCCAATAGAGAAGGCATGTAGGCACAGTGAAATGGTGGCCATCTGCAAGCCAGCAAGAGGCCCTCACCAAGAACACATCTGCTGGTGCCTTGACCATGGGCTTGGCAGCCTCCAGAACTGTGAGAAATAAATGCCTAGTCTTGAAGCTGCCCAGTAAGTGGTGTTTTATTGTAGCAGCCTGTGCTGACAAGACACCTCCTTTGATGCTTAAGTCTCCAGAACACAGAAATGACTAGTCTGCTGGAGATAAGAGGTGTGTTGGAGATGACCTCTACTAGACAGGCAAATACTGTAACTGTCAAAAGCAAGAATTCACCGCTGGACTGACCACGTTAGGAACAAGAATACCGAACTTGGCTCTTGTGTGGGATTCTGTGGCTGCACTCATTATAACCTAAGATGAGTGTGTGTGGGGGGAGAGAGAGAGAGAGAGAGAGAACAATCTTGGGTGTGAAATATCTTTTATTTGGCTATTAAGAGCCTTTAGTGAGCAGTCTGGAGTGGGAGTCCATTTATGACTCCAGAGGATGGTGTGGGCAATCTGCTGGCGTCATAAAATGCTAATTGCCTTCCTCCTTCTGATCCTGACTCCAGATAGGAACTGGCTTGTGCTGAAGCTGCTTCAGGGTGACTTGCAGTGAGGGCCTCAATACTGGCTCTGCCTTCTGCTATAGCACAGGGACTTGGGGTTCTTTTTGAGGCCATCTTTGAGTCCTGCTCCAACAGGAAGAATTTGTTCAGTGCCTGAAGGAGTGGTCTGATTTATATTCAGAGGAGAGTCATTTCCTGGGTTAGGAAGTGAGCAGGTCGTGCTGAGGTTGAGACCACCCCACCCTAGTGGCATGCAGCAAAGTGATTGATTCACATCATAGTGATTGCTGGTGTGCCATTCACTTCATGGCATTAGGAATTTTATTCCTTGAAGACTAAGTGAATCACATTCACAGGATGGATGAAACCAGGTCTGTGTGGAAAGGATTCCTTTCCATGGTGATCCTGATACTCGGAATCCACTAAGTGCTTTAGAATAAATAAATGTATTCATTTATTCAATTACTAATGTCCAAGCATGGAGGACCTGCACTATGTCTGGCACCATGCTAGATTCAGAGGACACACTTGATCAATCCCAGTTCCATCCTCATGTAGCTCAAGTGTAAAGAAGGAAATAGATAAGGAATATGAAATATATCATTAGAGGAAGAAGGCCAGTGGGTCCTAGGACAGATGCCTGAAGGGAGAAAAGTTAATATATATATATGTGTGTGTGTGTGTGTGTGTGTGTGTGTGTGTGTGTTTTCATGCTAGGCGCTGGGGATACAGTGGTCAACTAATCCGACATAGTTTCTGCCTTTATAAAGTTTACAGACTAATGAGAATGGCAGCTATTAACCAGATTAGTGCAAATAAGATTAATTAATTGCAAGAGTGTAGAGGAATTCTCAGGAGAATACACAGAGAGCATCTCAAAGTAAATCAGCTGGGTAGCTCTCTAGAACAGAGGACTCCAGGGCATAGGACATTGTGTTGAATCTCAGGTGTAAACAGGAAACGAAGAAAAGATGGAGGGAAAGACAATGTAAACCCAAATGACGGCAGGTGCAAAATTGTAGAGCACATTTTATTAGTCAGCTTTCCATCACTGTAACAGAATACCGGAGATAATCGACTTTCAAGGAAGAAACATTTATTTCGGTTCACAGTCTGGGAGGTTTCAGTATAAGGTTGCTTTTCCCCTTTGCTTTTGGGTCTATAGTGAGGCAGTGCTTCATGCCAAAATATGTGATGGAGGAAACCGCCTCACCTTATGGCAATTGGGAAGAAAACTAAAGGAGAAACCAGCATTTCACTGTTTCCTTTAAGGGCATGTTCCAAATGACCTCACAATGTCTTTCCACGAGGCCCCACTTCCTAAAGGTTCCACAACCTCCCAGGAGCACCATCAGTTAGCCCTTAATACCTGAGCCTTTAGAGTCCTGGGGTAGAAAGTTGTGGTTTGAATCTTAAATATCCCCCCATAGGCCATGTGCTGAAGTCTACTGTTGGGAGGAGGTGGAAACTCGGGAGGTGGAGCCTCATGGAAGGAAGTTAGGTCATTGGGTGCTTGTCCTTGAGATTAATATTGGGGTTCTGGCCCCTTTTTCCTTTTCTCTGTTTCCTGGCTGCCATGAGCTAAGCAACTTTGCTTCATCACATACTCCCAGCCTTGATGTTCTTCCGCACACTAGACCAAAAATGACAGAGTCATGCGGCAACAGACTGAAATCATGGGCCAAAATAAACCTCTTCCACATTTAAGCAGATTATCTCAGGTATTTTTGTTATAACAGAAAGCTAACACAGCACAGCAGCATGCAGAGTGTGGTGTGCTGGGAGATTTGGATGGAGACCATTGGTAAATGTGCAGTTGTGGTCCAAAATAGGCTGGGGAGTTCAGCAGGGACACCATTTGGGGGGACTCTGTAGGACACGTCCAGGACATGTTCATTCTAGTTGGTAAAGAACTGGGGACAGGAAAGGCAGGGAGCTTGGAGAGAAAAATAAACCCTCCCAGCAGAGAGTCTGAGTCTTAAAGTCTTTGTTAAGGAAACAAGGCAATTTTGAGAAGAGAAACTAGCAAAAGCCAAGGACAGTGGGGGCGGGGGGAAGCCTGCCCCATAGACTGGAGTTGAAGGTGTTAGAGGTGAGGGGACAGAAAAGAGGAATGTGAGGGAAGAAGCCCAGGGCAGGCCAGGCAGAGACCGTGGCGTTTAGGTCAGGCAGTGTGTGATGGGATGGCATTTGGGGTGGATCTCTAAGGGGGCATTGTGGGCACATCCCCTGTGATGCCTGGATACCTCCAGATGCCCTCTAGGAAGATACAGGCAACCCACCCACCCCCACTGCATGAAAGAGCAGCCTCTGTGGGCATATGACCCACTATAAAGCCAACATGGGAGACTCCTGGAAACATTGTACCTCTTATTACCATTGTGGGTTTGCTGTGATTCCCTGAGGACTTTTCACATTGTTATTTCTCAGAGTGATCTCAAGGAAACATTAGAAGATGCAAATACCCCTCTGGGTATGCACATTAATACTCTGGGACATGGGACACACGAGGAATGTAACACATCTATGATTGGTTTAAAACTGAAAAGTTTTAAGAACAAGTTATAACATAAATATATGATTGTCAGTAGTATATGCATATTATGTAACATTATATCTTTTTCACTAGGTACCTACTTATACTGTTTTCAAGGCTATTTTACTTACAGAAATATATGATTAAAACTAAATCAGATCCTCTGGAGACCTGGGTCCTGGAGATTTAGAAAAGCCTGGGTTTAAACCCCAAATTGAGCATTTGCCTAGATGTGTCAACTTAGGCAGCATGAGCTCTCTGAATTTCTGTTTACAGATCTAAAATACAACCACATAAGTCTCCCATAACACCCAGGCATGGCGGTGCACACCTATAATCCCAGCTACTTGGAAGGCTGAGAGAGGAGGATCTTGAGTTTGAGGCCAACCTAGGCATCTTAGCAAGACCCATTCTCAAAAATAAAAGAAAAAAGGGCTGGGATGTGCTCAGTAATAGAGCTCTTACTTGGCATGTGCAAGGCTCTGGGTTCCACTCCTAGTACCCCAGCAACAACAAAAATTGCTATAACAATAAACTGAACTATTCCAAAATATATCATATAGATTGGACTCATGGTAGAGCTCTCTAAATCTTTGTTATAAGTATCCTCACAGGTAGTTAGCACTCAGCTGTAGAGACCACCTTATCTCCACGAACACTCATTGGTCCCGTGATGAAACTGAACCTCAACAAAGCATCAAGCGGTCCTGTGTAATCACATAGGTGAAGGTGCAGTAACAAAGACCTGTCTGAATCCAGGCCTCCTTGCCTTTCTTTCAGGGGGCTTGGTTTCTAGGCAACTGTATGATCCTGCATAACCCCCCATGTCTTCCTCCTTTGGAATTCAAATCAGTGATATATTGAAAATTTAATTCTCAGATTACTTAGAGAGTTTTGGATTAAGATCTCTGACAAAGCATCCCCTATTAGTTGCTGTTAATTACTCTTGTTCAGAAAGCCAACTAAAGCAGGTGTATCAGAGTAGAAATCTTCAAACCACTCAGTGGTGGCTCTTTTCCTCTGATCTAAGCAGGGAAGCAGTAATGAGGTGGCAGAGGCTGCCCAGCAGCAGGCACATGCTTTATCCCCCGGGGAACACGTGCCCAGCCAGCCACAGATCCCAAGTCGTATTTCTGGAACTTAAAGTGATCCCCTTTAGAAAAACATTAACAAATATTCTCCATCCTGTAAGAAAGCAGTGTTGAAGTCTATGAAAATAACCTTTGAGGTACCTTATTACTACTATACCATTTTCCTTCACAGCTGATAAAATGTTTAAAAGATTAGCATGGATTTGAAAAAATCCCAATAAGAATTTTGTGATTTTCCATTCTGAGGATGCCAGGTTGAGAATTACCATTCTACAAGATATTTTTCTACATAAGTAAATTGCTATTCATTTTACTCCTTGCTGCTTTCTAGTGATCTTTTAAGAACTACATATTTCAGGGTCACCTCAATTTCCTGAGTCCCTCCTACTAGAGCAACATCTCATGGGTAGGCTATGAGAATCTATTGCTGTTGTAGTTGTTTTTACAGTTGATTCTCCATTTCACTAAAATTTAAAAATCACTGCAGAAATTAATTGCCTTGTCCCCTGGAATGCAGTGACCATGAATACAGGGATATTGATATGGTTCACTTACTCCTTCATCTCTAACATCTTAGAACATACCATAAGTATTGAATAATAAGTATTGAATAAATGCATTAATCATTCAATTTATGAAAACCTTAAACTTCCCCAAATGTTGCCAAGATGTTGCTTTTAATCTAATCCTCAAAGGAATGTGGGTCATTTATAGCTCCCATGACCTAAAGAGGAAAGTCCAGAAGCTTCCTAGGCTTCCAGTAGCCAGTCTCCTCCAGACTCTGACAGCACCACTGTAGCCCTGCTCTCTAGCCCCCTGCCTTGCAGGCACATTGTCTCTGGCTCACCCCACAATAGTCCAATCAAAATCTACATGCAGGGTGGTGTTTTCAGGGAGACTCATGGTGATTCTAAAATGCAGTCTGACCCACCTCACTCTTCTCCGGGTAGCACCATACCTTCAGTTCCTCTGCACAGCATGTCCCTTGCTTCCTTACCTGTTGAGCCTCCTACCTTCTCATCACGCTTAAGCCTGCATAGCATCTGGACCAAGAACCCCATGATGCAAGATGGTGTATAAATGATAATATTGTTGGGGATGACACCCTCAAGTGAAGTTTCTTACTCGGTACTTTTGAGAGTAGTAAATAGTGCTGGTAATGAGGTGGCAAAACAATAAGTATATAAACTGGAGATTGTTCCAGACAACCTAATAGTGTTGTGGTCCCCTAAGTAACCATGGCCAGTGTTGACTAAGCTTAGTCTATTTCAGTCCCTGTCCTGTGGGTTATTTATTTAACCTTCCCAGTCACCCCACATGAGAGCAATCGCTATCTATACATGTCTACAACAGTGTCGCTATCTATCAAAGCACTTCCCCACCATAATATAAATAAGGGAGTGACTCAGACGGCTGGGTCCTGCCTGCAGAGCTCATGTTTTAGACCCTTAAGTCCTGTTGTCTCCCAGCAGAACTCAGGTCCTAAAGTAGAAGAGGGTGAGGAAACTGTTCCCAACTCAACTGGAAATAACTTTTAGTTCCCTCTCTGGCTGTAGTTTATCTGCAGAATAATACCAATGCCTATTTTCAGGAAGATTTGTAGATTTACTCTAGGCTGCTTAAGACTCAAATAGCTATGGCACAAAGTTAAAAGCACTAAATAAGAGTGCAGTGAGGTCACAGGAAGCTCAGTCTCAGGGTTAAAACTATGAAATTTTCACAAGATTATGATTCAAATTAAGGCTCTGGGTTTTAATAGATATTTCTCCAAAAAAGATATACAAATGAAAGAAAGTGTTTTCTTGTGCTCAGCATCCTGAATCCTTAAGGAAATGCAAATCAGGACCACAATGAGATATCGCTTAACATCCACTAAAATCGCTAAAGTAAAAAGACAATACCATATGTTGGGAAGAACATCTGGTAGAGAACCTGGATCTCCAAATTTGCTAGTGAGATGGTATAGTCACTTTGGAAAAAGTCTGATGGTTTCTCAAAAAGTGAAACACAGAAATATACCATATGACCTAGCATCTTCTTTCCCAGGTATAATACTAAGATATTTGAAAACATATCCACACAAATAGTTTCAAGTGTTTAACAGCATTATTCATAATAGATTGTTTCCAAAAATTGGCAACAATCTAAAATCTCAATTGCAACAGCTGATGTGATATAATTACACAATGGAATAATGTTCAAGGAAAAATGGATATGAATTGCCAATATGTACTGAACTCAAAAACATGCTGCTGCTAAGTAAGAGAATCTAGACACCAAAAATATATGCATTATAAGATTCCAAAGACATAAGATAGCTAGAAGGGATAAATCCATAGAGACAGAGATTAGTATCTACTTAGCCCTGGAAGGAATGGAGAAAGGGGAGTGATAGGTAATGGGCACAGAGTGTCTTTTTGGAGTAATGAAAATATTCTGAAACTAGACAGCAGTGCTGGTTGTATAACTGGGAATATACTAACACTTCTGAGTCGTATTCTTTAAAAGGGTGAATTTATAGTGTGCAAATTATGTCTCAATGGAGTTGTTATTAAAAACATAGACTCTTCTGTCAACTCTGGACATTGGTGTTGGTCTTCTATGAAATCGTACTCATTAGAGAACCTAACTCAAACAGCAGTGTGAAGACTAAAGGAGAAATCAGCTGATGTGACACTCTGGGCATAGTGACCAACATAGTAAATATGTGATAAGAGTGACCATTTTGATGGTGTCCCTTGAACCCATGGCCTTTCTCATATCCAAACTAGGCTGCGATTCATGATGTAAACATGCACGAAGACTGACCCTGTCCCTAACACCCTCAAACTGTATGCGCCTCTGGTGGAATTACAGCCTTAAGGCTTTGATACCCATTATTTATTTCTTAACTAATATAACGGAGACCTTGTTCAAGATGTGCTCATGAAAAATTACCCTTTTAATGGTGGAACATTTAATGAGAAACTAGATTATCTACTGCCTAAGTGCCCTTCATACAAATTAGCTTGGCCCTGGGTCCTAATCTAAATTGGGCTCCCTACTTTACTCTAAATGGCCTAATATTTTCTTATTAATCTCTGCCCTTATTCACCTGATCTGGCTCTGCCTCCTCTTATGAATCTTTCTCCTCAGCAGAGTTCTGCACCCTGACTCATGTTTCTTAAGGATCTCTTTGTATCTGACTCGTGGACATTTTTTTTTTTTTTTGACATGAGTGGGTGCTGCAAGTGTTTGTTCCATATCCAAGCTCACTCTCTAACCTGCAATGGAGTTCTCATGCTGTCAGTGTATTTACATTTCATATTACAGATTTGGACCAGATATGTTTTTGTAGAAGGTAAAGTTAGGCCTTTATAGGGAAGTTAGATCGATGAGGGACAATTAATCACAGTGGTTAAGAGAACAGCTTTGAGAACATGGAACACAAACAAATCCCGAGCATGGGCTTGGCATAGTACAAATCTGGGTCATGTCCTTCTCAGGGAACTTGGACAAGTTACGGGGCCTCTCTGATTCAATTTCTGTATTTGTTATCTACCTCTAGGAATTTTTTTCCAGGAACATTGGTGCATGCTTTGTGATAGATGTTATTCCATTTAAAGTTTGGGGATGGTGGAGGTTCCAATAGTGAAAGGACTGAAACAATGCAATGTGTTGACAAGGCAGAGAGGTAACCTCAGACCAAACTGAAGGTCACCCCAACCCAACTTTAAATAGTGAGGCAGGAAGAGGGGACTGTGACCACAGGCCCTGTCACTTAGCTAGGTGCCCATCAAAGGCATATGGCAGCAAATGTTCTCAGCTCTGATGTTGGACATGCCCTCCCAGAACCCTGAGGTTTAATTTTCACATTAGTTATATTCTCTGACTAATCACCTAGGCCTTCTGTTTGCTTTATGGATATTGTTCAAAGGCTTTGATCAAGTAGGAGTCACGGGGTGCAGTGGATGCAAATGAGAACTAGAAGTGGCAGACCAGATGTCCAGGCCTGGCTCTGCAGATGTTCTTCTTCTGGGCCTCCCCTCTGCCAGCATCCTGCCCTCTGTAGTGCATCTCTTACTGGGCTGATCATAGTGGCAACAGCTACCATTAGTAGAAAGCTCACCATGAGAATGAATCCATGTTTTGCACATAATATTTGTAGTAACCTACATAAGCTATGGCAGACCTTTGTCCTCATTTAGCAGATAAGGAACTAAGGCTCAGACAGTGTAGTCGACCTGGGAGGGAAACCTCTTACACACCTAGCATAATGTTCTGTACATTTTTATTTACATCACCAACCTGGAGCTTCTGGGGGTACCAATTTTTGTCTTCTTCATCTGTTGCCAGTGAGTAATTGCATTTGGCACAGAGGAAAGTCTCGCAAAGGGATGAATGAATGAAATGAAAGCCATGTTTTCTCAGTAGAAAAGCACTACAGTGTGGTTAGCTGTGGCCATTGGACTTTTTGTTTTAAGCATATTCTCAGATAATTCTCAGCCACACATAGAGCTGCTTTTGTTTGAACATTACCTAGCTGGAAGAAATGGATGGAATTATCTCTGATGCCCTCAATGCTAAGTTTTAAGGGGAGGCATGATAGAGAAGGAATCAGGAGCTGGAGCTAATGAGCATCAGCAGGCTAGTCTGTACCCAGTTCTGAGAACCAGTGTGCAGTGCCCAGACCACACAGTAGGCAAACTATGGTGAGCTTACAGAGGGCTTTGAATGCCCATGTATTCAACCTATTTCTGACACTGTGAGCCCAGACAAGCTACCTGAGTTCTGTGACTATCTTAATTACCTGGAAAATGGAAATGGTTTGGTCATTGTGAAGAGTGGATTTAAAGTTTATAAAACCTCCTGCACAATTCCCTTGCTCAACTCACGGAAATTCCTCAGCCCTGACTTTATGGGGGTGTTGTTTAAATCCCTGGTTGATGGGTCTTAGCAAAATATTATGTTAATAATAATTATTATATTACATATATAATATATTATTTATATTAATAAAATATTATTAACATAAAGGTAATTATGTTGATAATTATTGAGAGGGTCTGTTGCAAGGTATGGTCACTCAATTCCACATAGTGTGAAGCTAATTTCCTTAAACTCATGAGTTAGCAGAAGAGATATCATAAAACCATTTTTTGGATAATCATTCTGGGTCATTACTTGATACAAAGCAATTACTCTTGAGTTTCCCTATAAAACAGCCCATGGAATTGGGTGTAAAGGAGGTCTTGGATCCTGGCCAAAGCACTATTAAATGTTGGGATACTGGAGAGTCAGTGCTGATACTTTCCCAACAAGACTCTTGGACATGAACTCTTAGTAGGTGATTCTCACTTAACATGGAATTAGATGCTTTATATATATTTTCAGATTTATTTGTCTGCATTCTTCATTGGGATGGTTCTTGTAATTTTTCTGCCTAAGAAAGATGAGGCTCAGGGAGAAGTAGTTTGCCTCAGTATTTCAATAGATAGATCCAGAATTTACATCTAGGGATATTACTCATTTTTTTCTGCCATTCCCCATGATTTAACAGGACACAGATGAAGACACACAGTGACAATGGGATCTCAACAGCTTTGTATCTGAATCTTTGTTTCTCTGTTTTCAGGTCAGGATCGCAGTGAAGCCACTTTGATAAAGAGGTTTAAAGGTGAAGGGGTCCGGTACAAAGCCAAACTGATTGGGATTGATGAAGTTTCCGCAGCTCGGGGAGACAAGTTATGTCAAGACTCCATGATGAAACTCAAGGTGCTGTGTACCCGTCATTTAATTATCCAGGGCTTCATATGAATAAGGGGAAGTGTTGATCGCCATTATTATGGCAAAAATTACTTTGTTCATGATTGACTTAACCACATTTATTCACTAGGAAGAGACTTCAGTGTTTCTGCAAATGTTTACTGAGGATCTACTATATGGAGGTATTTTTGCCAGGTCTTGTTTTATAATTTTTGAAATCATCATATTTTACCCAATTATGTCTTTATTTTGCAGCCCATGTAAAAATAAGACTACAAACTTGTCAAATTGTTTAGTCTCTCACATTTTTTGGAATTTTTGCCATGCTATTATTTTTGATTTTTACATATTTTGTCATATGGTAAAAGATGCTAAGGTGAAAGCTGATTTTATTCATTTTTGTAATTTCTACTAATGCACTCCAAACACTTTTTTAACAGAAAAAAAAATAATATTTTTAAATCATCCATAACTAGCTTCTGGGATTTGGAGATATAACAAAGAGGTTTCTTTGTGATTTTTTTTTTTAGCATTTTTAATGCTATGAAAAAGCCTTTCACTAAGAAACTAACCAAAGAAATTGGGAAATATAAACAAATCAGCTTATTAAAAAAATATACAAAAGGAATACTGTTTTTTTTTACACATTGTGGTCTTCATACATTCTGTTTATTTTGTGAAACAAAATATTAGAAAAACAAAAGACTTAGCAAGAAGTCTAAAAATATTTTATGCATTTAAAACATATTCAATTTGTTTTTCTGATAACAGAGTTCATAAATGTTCATTATAAAACATTGTGAAAATATAGGAAGTATAAGGAAGAAAATTGAAATAATCCAAAATCCCACAAAGATGATTAAGCGTTACAGTTTTTGGTGTATAATTTACAGTCATTGTGTGTTTTATGTGCATATAAATTCTGTATATATTTAATCAAGTTGAAATTAAATAATTTATATAGTTGCATAGTCTATTTTTTTCTCATCTAATAATGTATGTGGGCATTTTTAGCCAAATCTTCAAATAGGCCATGAGAACAAAACTTGGTCAGTGGAATATTTGTAAGTAAAAGGAAGAAAAGAATAATACACCAAGCCCAGTCAAATGTTTTAAAGTATTAAATGAGATAAAGTCTGTAAAATGCCCTCTGTATCACCTGTCCTTTCAGATGGTTAATAATCACAACTTATTTTTGTTCTTGCTATTTCTTAGCAGCTTACCATGTATATTGAATGCTAAATTTCCCCTATAGTATGGCTATAGGAATTAGAATTTTAAAAACTCTTGATTTTCTACTGGATATCCATTACTTTCTTTTTGTTTCTTTAAGCTGTAATATGTAACTGCTAAAATAACATTTATTTATATCTACTATAAGGTACAATATCTTGTCTAGTATAAGAAAAATATATAAATGACATCAAAATCATTATTGAGGTTTAAGAGAAGTCCAATAATGAGCTCTCTCTTTCTTCTAAGTTCACATCTGAATGATAAATACAAAAAGTAGTTGGCCAGGAAGAATTCTACCTCCCAGCTTTGTCTCTGATGGTTGCTGGTCTGGAGCGCCTGACTTAGATACATGGTCACATGGGCATCTTGAATGAAACAGACTATTGCATTTGGTTTGTGGAAGAGTGGATAACTACAGTCCTTCTGCTTCCCCAGTCCCTTTGCTGTCCCAGACTAGAACCCATGACTTGTGCATGGCATCAGATCAGAAAGCAAACTGTCTACTAGCAAGTGAGGCACAGAAAGTCCTGAAGAGGTGAAGCCTCTTGTTTTCAACTTCATCCAACTCCCCCATTAGATAGAGTTACATCTGCCAACCTAAGGGGAACTGGGGAAAGAAGGGAATAAAGCCTGGATCTTGATTCTTGCTGAAGTTCCTCGTTACAATTATGAAATTAGGCAAAAAAATTAGAGATTCGTTCCTGACAAATTTTAATTGAAAAAAAATCACTAAAATGTCATTACTTAATCCTCCCTGTGCACAGACCTGTTTCCCACCCACAGCCACAGGTCAGCTTAGAAGGAGAAAGGAGCTCATGCATCTTCCTTCCCCCGTATCCAGAAAATAGCCCCTCACCAGGTACCTGTCATGGAGTGCCTCATTGCACAACTACTTTCTTGGAAGCTCTGGGGTCTTAGTGGATGTGCAGCAAGGGTTTGCCTGTATTCCCCGAAGGCTCTCCTTTCGGATTGAGATTGGGCCAAGCCAGCTGGACCAGACCTAGCAATGACTGTCAATCGTGTGTGTGTGTGTGTGTGTGTGTGTGTGTGTGTGTGTGTGTGTTTTACATGCAGTTTTGGGTTCCATCTGTCACCACTCGTAACTCTGAGATCCCCAAAGCCCTGAGAGTTTGTCCTGCCATAACATACTCCTGTCAGGTGCACTAAACTTATTGAGGGGTTCTTGGTTCCCAGACAGTTATGTTTCATTATTTGCAAGTTGCTAATAAGTGTGCTGACATTTTGGCTCCCAGTGGTTTTTCTTTAGGAAACATAGAAATCTTAATGCTCTATTCTTGATTTGGCCACCTTCCCAGGAAACTAAGAGAAAGATAAGTACAAAGTGCCTCTTAGCCTTGAGAAAAGGCCCATTTGCCAGATGAGAAATGAAAAAATTAATTTTTTTTTTCTTGCTAGACTTCCTGAAGCTAGTGCATTTTCCTGTCACGGGGGCTTTTGTCTTTGATTACAGAGGTTTTAGAGGGGATTCATGTTGTGAGCGTGAGTGGCACTGCCTAGGTACCAGGCACACCATCATCACCATCGTCATCATCAGTCATTGTCATATTTCAATTTAGAGTCAAGAAAGCGCTGTCACGTGCATTATCTCTTTTGATATTATGAGACAACCATCAGCCTCCTGTTTTATAACCGACAAACTTGAGGTTGTGAGAGGTTAAAGAATTTGCCTCGCCATCTTCATTGAGTGTGAGAGAACTCAAACCTAGATCTCCAGAGGCCCAGTGTTTGACAAGACATAGTTTAGCCCTTCATTATATTGTGTTTTGTAGTTGCATTTAATTCATCTTGATTCATAAATTGATTTTAATCTCCTACCCATAAGCTACCATCTAACAGCCACAGCCATTGGCTCTTCAGATAACCAACTTTTAGACATTTGATAAAACAGTGATGATTGAAACCACGGGAGAAGATGCCATCTCCCAAAGACAGTGCCTGGCAAGCTGAGTACAGAACGTCAAGGATGTCACTCAGGGTCCTGGAAGGCAGAATTCACCCTACCCAGGTCAGATGAGGACTCTTTAATGAAGGAGATAGTTGCAAAGGGAAGGCAAGGTGGCGAGGCGTGGTGAGGCACCCAGAGTCTCATAATAGTGAGAGGCTGTTTCTACTCCTAGGAACCTATGGAAAAAAAAAAAATCTTTACTGGAACCTAGGAAAAATAGGACAGATAAGGAAGGCCCCTTCCTTAAATTAAAAAAAAAAAAACTACAACCAGAGATACAGATCAATAAAGAGAAGTCAAGAAAAATACCCGATGTCTCCCTCCTTCCACCCTCTGATCTCCTGTCGGTATCTTTCATAGTGGAACTTAACTGCAAGCCAGAGGGAAGGAAGATTCAGACACCAGGAAATAGAGTCTCCATGGGACTGTCTCAGGGCACAAAGCAGGACAGAGAAAGTTATTTATCATCCCTTTTTAACTAGGAAAAATGAAATTTAAGATAAGTATTTCCCTCTAAGATTGTCAAGCTAGTAACTAACAGGGCTGGGAACAGAGACTAAGTTTATTATGTGGGGCTTTCTGAAATAGCATCCTAAGGTTTTCAGTATTCATATCTGTAGCCTGTTGTGTTTACACACGTGCTTTATGTGTTCCATGGAGATCATAGTCATGATATTGTGTGCATGCTCCTTTCTGTGGGAGTGTTCTCAAAGCCCTTTCTTGTATGTCATCTTAACTATGGACAAAGCATCCTCTGAGCTGAATAGGCAGCCTGTTAATCCTGCCTGGCCATGCTGACCCTTTCTCTAGGAGTAAATTCCTCCCCTAAGACACTGCCTACCTGGGTATTCTTTGGGATATCCGTGCCAGCCATATCATACAGCACCTAGCACATGGTGTTGCTAAGAAATATCAATAATAGTTCAGGCAATAATGATAAGGATCATGGACCATTGTCCCCTGCATTCCATGCTGACAGTGTTATGCACATAAGTTCATTAAACTGTTCCAACAGTTATAGGGAAAGAAATGTGGTTCTCGCTTTTAGAGTTCCTCCTCTCCACTGAGGTCTCTTTAGAAATTTTGGGACACATTTTAATATGGCATGCTTCATAGCATGGTCAATTTTTAAAAACCTGTTTCCTAGAAAAAAAAATATTTTTGAGAAGAGAGGGTTATAGTAGAATGACTCCTACATTTAGAATCAGAAAGATCACTGCCTTAACTCCAGTTCAGTGACTTTCTTCTTTAGGTTTAGGGAGGTCACTAATCTCATGTTTCCTTATCTATGAATTGAAGGAGATAATTCTTACTTCCCAAAACTGTGGTATGGGCTAAATAAAATGGCACATAAGAAAACTTCTAACATAGATTAGACACCCAATAAAATGTTTGATGTCCCAATTTCCTGGTTTCCAGTGTTAACTTATGGGGTCAGGTGGCTGATATTAGGTACAGAGGCCTAGATGACACCTACATAGGCAGCATCAAACTCCCAACCAGGGCTGTGTTCTGCACCCCCACTAGTGCTACATAACACAGTGGATATTGTTATGGAAGAAGAGTCCCCAAGGCATGCTGTGGTGGCAGGCCTGCCTAGATTTAGTGCAGATTTTCAGAGCTTTATGCAGAGTCCTGTTTTACAAGAGAAAGAATGGCTAATAAAGTTGGACTTTTATTTCCAAAAAGATTGCACCATATGGGTAATCCTTCTCTCTTTCATTTATCATGTAAAGCCAAGACCAGCAGCCCAAGCACCAAGCCTGCAGGAACATGCATATCGACTCTTTCCATTCTTTTTTATGTACCACAATCTTCTACCAGAGAGTCTTTGACAGGTACTTGGAACCAGCAAGCAAAGATAGCCTTGATATGTATTAGGCACTGCCATGTACCAGGAAGTACTGCTATCTGATATTCCAGGATTCTGCAAGCCTTGGGACTGTGAGGATTCATCTTGGGGTTAGAGACATTAAAGGTACTCTTCCTGGCCAAAGGTGCAACCCTTTCCCGACCCTGTCCTGAGACATCCTTCCCTGGGAGGAATAAAGGAGGAGGGACTCTCCTCCCCTCTGAATCAGTCCTCTCAATCCTTTCCTCTAATAAGGTGCTCTCTTAGTCCATTTGTGCTGCTAAATCAAAATACCCAGAACTGGCTAATTTATTGAGAACAGAAGTGTATTCCCTGACAGTTCTAGCCACTTCCAAAATCAAGGTGCCAGCAGTTCAGGGTCTGGTGAAGGTCCAGCCTCTGTCTTCTAAGGTGTGCCTCATAGTGGAGTTCTCTGGAGGGGATGAACACTGTCTTCATGTGGCAGAACTACAAAGATCCAAAAGGGAACAATGCATTCCTCAAGCTGTTTTACGGGGGCCCAAATCCCCTCTATGAGGGTTTTGCCTTTGTAACTTAATCACCTCCTAAATGAAATCACATTGGCAGTTAAGTTTCAACATATGAATTTGGGGAGACACATTCAGAGCACACCAAGGGGCTACTTATTCTGTCTCATCTGGATACTTGAGGTTGGAGTTCAGGGTATGGTGTGGTGGCAGCATATGCTATTTTACTCAAATGCAGCCATCGACACCAATTTCAAAGTCAAATTTTCCTAGGTTCAACATTTGACTTGTCCTCTCATTTACTACCTAAATGAGGGAAAGCCGTCTCACTTCTCCTTGAGTGCCTGCTGTATGCTAGGTCCCATTCTTAACACCAGGTATGCACAAGTGAGCTTTCGTTTCTCTGGACAAAGACAGAAAAATCAACCAATGACTATGTGATATGCCAGATGGCAGTAAGTGCCAGGAAGAAAATGAATGAGATGCAGTTTGGCATGAAGAGGGTTCTCTATTGGCTAAGGGAGTCAGAGAGCATGACACTAAAGGGAAACAGGAATTACCTCTGGGATTCCAAAGATGAACATTGACCATTCCACCATGTTCCTTAAGAGTATCCACAGGGAATTCAAAAGCCAACAGCACAATGAGGAATCTAGAGACCATTGGATTAAAGATGTGTTATGTGGGATATGAACAAAGTGCTTTACTTTGAAAGTAAACCATAGTCTTACCAACTAGAGGGTAGCTATTAGTCCTGGGGCTGGAAGAGGAACATTAGATAGGTCAGATCTGGTTTTTTTAGAAAGAACACAATAATTATTGCTCCCAGAACAAAGTTTGGAGGGCTGAGATATGGTCTCAGCATTTCCCCTGATTCTCTGTGCTATCTCAGGACTGCCCACCACCTTTGGGAACATTCTTTTCTCATCCTTGGTTGGAAAACTTTGTTTTAAGTTTTTTCTCTGACTCTAATGTTCTGTGTGCCGGTCGATGAGTAACATGTGTTTGAGAATTAGTGGGCAATTGATGTCGGATGAATTTCCTACTAGTAGGTATCCAAGCTGGAATTGGACTAAAGTTTTCATGGATATTCATTTATTACTAGAAGAAATTCGTTGTTGTTAAATTGGATAGTGTACCCTGGTACACCATGCTAGTTACTTTACAAAAAAATGTTTAATTCTCTTAACAATGCAAAAAAAAGTACTTAAGGAAGTGGAACTCGTAGGCTAAGTAATTGTCCAGGATTACATAGAACCAAGGGTATAATAAAATATTCTGAGTGCACAGAATATTTTTCAACACCCAAAGTGAAGATAAGCAGACAAAATCAAGAGGATGTGCCTCTTTCAAGTCTCTCCACCACTACACATTCCCAGAACCTGGTCCTGAGAATGTACTATCCTGTGAACAGCACAAACTACTATTATCTCCTGGGAACAGAAATCAATGTGATTTTAGACTTTGCTACTTCTAAAAGCCCAGTGCTGTATCTGCTGAGAGGTGGGCTTAATCTTATAGTCTGTTAACTCAAACATGATGGAGTGGGGAGCTTCAAGACATTAATGGAGAGTCTGTAACAGCCCTTGGTGTAGACCCTAGAAATGCCTTTACTCTCCTGGTATGCCCTTGTAAGAAGCCTGTACTTACCTGGGCCACAGAGTCTATTTTAAAAGCAACCATCCTTACTCATCACATGAATCTTATCAGCTTTGGGAGCTGGTCTCCAGATAGTTCATATTCATTTAACAATTATTTGCTAAGCATCTGCTATCCTCCAGGGACTGTTGTAAGCACTGGGGATAGAATATAAGCCAAGTAACATTCCTACTTATTGTGACATTTGCCTGCTTGACAGCTATATAGAGATAGAGATATATACATGCACACATATACATATCAGTTTATAAAAAGTTTGGGGAAGTATGGAAATAGATGTTTTGAACAATGGAAGGCATTTGGTGTTTTGCTTGAAAGTGCAGGAATGGTAGGGGAAAAGATAATAGAAAATGCAAAATGTCTTTGGATAAAAATTGCAAGCAGTAGGTGATGATCATGTTTTTCCAAACAAAAATAAAACATACAGTCTAGCATCTTTCCCTTTATTTTCTTTGTAATCTGTAGGATTGATTTCATACAAAAGTCTTTTCCAGAAGTACAAAAATAAAATCACATTTAGGCATATATCTAGTGACTCACCTTTATTGAAAAGATTAAATCCATATCCACCATAAAATCTAGTGAAAATATTATTATGAGGTCCATATTGTGTATAGTTGGGGATCCTTAACTCTGAACCAAGTATGTAGGCACACAGTAGGCATTCTCTAAATCTTGATTAGAGTGAATGTTTAAGTATATATTTATATCGTGTTGGAACAACCAAGTCAATTATTACTCTAAGACATCAAGCAGATGTGAGCACTTTGTGCACAGATCATCGCAGGGCAGAGGGAAAGGGTGTGCATGATTGGTGGCACTGGATGATGGTCTCGGACGTGCCTTGGGGACCCGAGGGAATTTTCAAATGAAAGCACAAAGGTAAAAACCATGTCCTTCCTTTCAACAGGGCGTTGTTGCTGGCGCTCGTTCCAAAGGAGAACACAAACAGAAAATCTTTTTAACCATCTCCTTTGGAGGGATCAAAATCTTTGATGAGAAGACAGGGGTAAGTGAAAGAATCGCCTGGCGATGTGAAATTGAGTCCATTGACAGATGTGCCCTTAAAAGCCTCTACTCTCTGGGCGGGAATATCAAACAAGCATAAAAACACATAAAGCATCTGACAAACTTGATCAACTGTGATCGTCCATCAAAGCAAGTCTCTTTGCTGACTTGGCCACAGTGTGACTGCACCGTGATTGTTACAGTGTAATTGTGATAAAAGTGTCACACCATGCTGGTAATCTTAGGAGAGATTGATAAGCTTTGAAGAGCGGTGGTAATATGACAGTTTAAGTTAAATTTCTTTGTGTGTTGGCAACTTTGATGACATGCATCCGACAGGGAGACACATTGTAGGTCTTTGGACTGGTCAAAGCATCCAGGCTCTCTTGAGTTTAACCCCCAGCACCTTACAATTGCTGTAATCAAAAAGAATAAATAGAGTTCTCCGTCTTAAAAATAAAATCTATTACCGCCAACCAGGAAATGTAAGGGTTGATATGTTTCTTGAACCCACCAAAGAAGTGGTTTGTGTTTTCATCAACCTTACAGTTGCAATTAACTCCTAGATTCATCCCCAGAGCTTGCCTGACACCGTCGATCTCGTTCATGGATGGTAGGGAAAAACAGAAAAACCTTCTGTGATCTCTTGTACTGAGAGAGTGACACTCCAGTGGGTTTTTAGTCTTTAATTCATTCAGTATTATGCAGCTTAGAAAACACCTCCATGTATATCACCTCCTTTGAACTCCCCAAAGATAATTTGTCAAGCACTTTATAAATAATGCTCCACCAACCGAGTTATTTGACCATGGTCATTTTGCAGTTTTAGCTTCTCTTCCTTGTTCTGACTAATAACATGAGGGTGATCAGGTGATCGTTTAAAAGTGAAAATGTATTTTTTTTTTTTTGAAGACAGAAGAGAACTATAGAAAAATTGCTTCTAAACAACTAGTAAGAGAACAGATATTGGCTCTAACATTATTCATAATAACCAAATGATGAAAGCAGCCCCAGTGTCCAGTGACAGAGGAATAAAGGGTCACATCTAGATAGAATGCAATCTAAGAGAGAAGGAAATTCCAGCACATTCTTCAACCTGTGATACTCGAAGGCAGTGTGCTGAGCAAAGTAAGCTACAACAAAAAGGCAAGTCCTGGGTGATCCCACTTGTAAGAGGTACCCAGAGTGTGGAGCTCATGGAGATAGAAAGTGGAATGATAATTTCCAGGAAAAGGAAGGACGGGGAGTTATTGCTTGATAGACGTGGGTTTTGGGTTGGGGAAGATGAAAATGTTCTGGAGGTGGATGGTGGTGACAGCTGCAAAAAAAAAAAAAAAAACTGTGAATACATTTAATGCTACTGAGCCAGACACTGCAAATAGTTACTATGCTAAGTTTTATGTATATGTACTTTACCATGATATAAAATAATGGCACCCAGTTTTTGAATACCTTCTATAATCTAGGTTGGTCTTTTTACATGTATTATCCAGTTTTATCTTCAAAACAGTCCTGTGAAATAATAATAATAGCTACTGTGTTCATCCACTTTTCTGTGACCATAATGAAACACCTGAGGCAGGCTGACTTTATAAAGAAAATAGATGTATGCAGCTCACAGTTCTGGAGGTTCAAAGACATAGCCCCCAGCTTGGCTCTGGCAAGGACCTCAGGGTGGATGGTATACCAGTAGTGCAAGCAGGTGAGAGAGAAGAAGAGATCACATCTTGAAAGTGGAAGCCAGGGGGAGACTGGGGTCCCTCCCCAATTGAGCAAAAGACCTCCCATTATGCCACATCTCCTGAAAGGCTCCAAACCATGTTTTAACTTTGCAGTACTAAAGCCTGTGAACCTCTGGGGGACACACTCAAACATAACCCACCATAGTAGCTACTTCATCAAGTGTACATTAGGTGCCCAGCATTGCCCTAAATTCTATATAAGTACCAGGTCATTTACTCCTCACAAGCACCCAAGGGAGAGATGCTATCATTAACCCTGCATTATAGTTGGAAGACACCCAGAACAGAAACATGACATGACCTGCTGAAAATAAGCAGTGCCAGAGATAGGCTTAGAACCCAGGTAACTTGGCTCACAGGACCTTTTGCTTATCCATGTTGCTTGATGTCTATCTCAGATAAGTGACTTCCTACAGTTCCCCTGGGATTTGTTTATCAACATGTCCGAGACAAGGAGCACAGTGTGCCACACAAGGCCACTTGGGAAAGACTCAAGGGTGGCTGGAGGCAGTAGAGGGGAATGGAGGGAACCCTCAGGCCAAGGCCTTTGTTAGAGTTTCCATAGGAAAATTCAAGGTACAGCAGGATGGACAGCTGAGGATTGGTTAGTTGGAACACTTCTTTCTGGCGCTGAGCTATAAGGGTGGACCCCAGCTGCCTAGTACCTGCTCTGGGAGGATTAAGGCAGAGGAAGATCACCTCTGTCTGCCTCCGGATTGGTAAGTTTGCCTGTCAAAGACCTGTTCCTGGCTGGGCCTTGGCTATGTCTAAGAATTGACCAGCCCTAGAGGGGCAGTGCCTCCCCAGCCAGAAATGTATTTCAAAATGTCAAAACATCATAATATTCAGAAAATTTTAAACTATTTACAACAACCTCATGCCCAGGAAGCAGAACAGAGATTTATTCTTAGGTTGGCATGAATCAAAAATCAATGCCGTTTACCTCCACACCATAGGGAAAGGTGGGCCTTGGTAGAGGAGGTTTAGGTTGGGGCACAAGCATTGGTAGGAAATAGGCTTGGATTTAGCAGGATTAAGAGTTTAGCAAAAGCTTCTCCTCCCCTCATCCATGTACCCAGCATTGTTGCAAGATGAATTTTTGTCTTTTCCTGGAAAGATTGTATTTTGGAGACCCGCACTCGGTTTTTTGTTGGCTTGTTTGTTTGTTTAAGTTGTGATGGGTAGAATGCCTTTATTTTATTTATTTATTTTTATATGGTGCTGAGGATCAAACCCAGTGCCTCACACGTGCTGGACAAGCTCTCTACCTCTGAGCCACCATCCCAGTTCCCTGCGCTCAGTTTTTAACCTCACATTTTAGAAAAGATATTGGCAAGTGTGATGAGGAGGACCAGGTCAGTTGGGGAACTGAAAACTCTGCTGGGCCAAGTCTTCTAGACACAGACATGTCATCCCAGGATCCTGAAGTATGCCAGAGGTCAACTTGGGGCTTGTACAAACTTGGAGAACACTTATGGTCCTTTAGTGTCCTTTATGGGAGCCCAGCACTGTGGACCAAGCCCGACTGAGAGATACTTTCACAGTGATTTATGTGTCCCAATGTTATGATATTATCTCTAGGCCATTCTCATTCCCAGCCCTGTCCATCACTGGGACAACAGGGACAGAAGCAGGGGTGCGAGGTATCTGGCATTTTATCTTGTTTTGGGAACCTCTTTCACACTTTGCTATTTTACCCTGTCCCCATCCATCAAATAGGCTCTTCCCAGATAATTAAAATCTTAATGTCTGGATTTTTACTAATGAGGAGTCGTCTGCATTCTGTACATTTACGTACTTCCTCTCTCAGAGGTGGCTAAACTGCCCCCACACACAACACACACACACAAAAGATACCATCAAACCTTGAAGCAGAATTTCTGAGGCCTTAGCTGGACACAAAGAAAACAACAGTAAAATCATCATTTCAGCCCAAAGCCATTTGGCTTTGTGAAGAAAATGTCAGATCCCTAGTGGAGAATCAGGAAGGAGGCAGTTAAATGTTTTCTGTCTGGCTTAGCCTCCTCCAGTTCTGTTTGATTAACATCCGGCCTCTGTAGCATGGAGCTTCTGCAACCTGAGCTTGTTAATATGCCTCAGCACAAGTCCCAGGAAGACAGTCAAAAGGACTGAATTTGTTTACACCTCAAGAACAGACGATGAGACTCCAGAGTATCTGATACAAGGACCCAACTTGTTCCTTATGATCAGAGAATGAAATTTTGAACCAGTTGCAACCAGGACTTGTTGATAGAAGTTTCTAGAAATTGGTTTTAGTTTGTCAGTAAGATGACTCTTCTGGCAGGCAGACCTGAGTCAAATAGATCTGAGTTCACTGGCGCTGGGGGTAGCCAAGCCACAAGAGACCCATAGGACATTGTTGAAGGGAGTAGGTAGAGGATGCGGTGATGAGCAATGTCACATCCAAACTGACTTCTGAGACGAGTTTTAGGATTCTGTTTCTCCCTTAAAATAGTACCTATTGATGTTTTTTTATTTGAAAAACCTCTAGGAGATTATGAACAGAAACAGTTTACTGAACCTTTGTCCTTACCCAGCAGGGGACTGACTGAACTGTGCAGCATAGGAATCTCAGTGAAGTATTTTGCTCTCCATATCAAAGAAATGGAAAACTGGGCCTTTGTCATGTGGAATGACAAACCTTAGTTGTTTATCTTGTCTAAGGTATTTTTTTTTTTTGGCTCAAGCTTGATTGCATTTAAAAAAAAAAAAAAGAAAAAACTAGGAAAGTAACATTTTCAGAACCTGACAATAGCTAGAATTTTTAAATCCAAAAGCTGTCAAAAATGTTTTGATCCCAATTAAAGAGACCCTTTGCAGCAATTTACACCCTGTCTTGAATTTCAAAGAACTCCTGATCCCAATCCTTATATGAGTAAATCTTATTTTGTTATTAGCATGTTGCCAGGAATAAATCAATACTGAAAGCTGTTTTTATTTGCAGATAGACGAGGCATTGCTGGTCTATCAAAGGAATCAGTGAGAAAGCAGAAAATGTCACACATAACCTTTTGGTTATTAGTAATCACAGGAACAGAAGCAGATCAGGAGTAGATAAAGCACGCAGACCAATGGATCTCAAGGCACAAGTGATGTCCTTTTTATTTTACAAATGAGGAAACTGAGGCTCTGGGTGTGACCCTGGCCGGGCTGTAGACCCAAGACACACCACCCAAGTTGAAGAATCATATCTTTCCAGTGAACTTCACTGATTTCATTTGCTTTCCACTTAAAATTTTATTCCTTAGAATTATTACAATTTTATGCCATAAAAATGAACAATTGGACAGGCGCCCTAAGATAAGTCTCTTACAACGGAAGGCAGCAGTCTGCATCAGCTTTTCGAGATGTTACGACATCCTTCTTGCCACAATCTCACAGGACTTTTGCTTGTTCAAACTGCGAATCCGTGGCAGAACTGGGCTTCGATCCCACACAGCAGGGTCCAGAGTCCCTGGTACTAGTAACGAGTCACCAGTAATAACATTGCCAGATTTTGTAAGTGATTTCCTTTAATGTACATAGTGAGGCAAGATCAGTGTCATCTTGGGCTGTTACTGTTGCTCACTCTCCTCCCCATGAGGGTTCTCTGGTGAAGATGAACAGGTGGAGTGACCTGTGGCGTCCCGTCATGCTTGTCTCGGGTGGATGCCATGTTGACGGGGTAGCCCACAGATGATTAGATGGTAGCACTCTGGGTTCCTGTCTGTGTGCAGCTCTGCTTCCTGGGGATTTAAAGATGAATAAGATGTGGCCCTTGTCCCAGAGGCATTCATAATCTTGTGGCTCAGAGCGAACTGAGAGTGGCCAGGGCTCCCATGTAAGCAGAATTGTCCATGCTCAGTGATTGAGGCCTCACTTTAGTCTAGAACATTCCTGATGGTTTTCATGGAAAAGGGCACCCTGGCTTGGCTCTAGAGGGGTGGCTAGGGAAAGACCAGGTAGGTAAGTCAGGAAAGAGAGCACAGTATTTCTGAAGGCAGGGTGTCTAACAGAGAAAGATGTGTGTGGTGTTTCCTTCTTTCCTTCAGGAAATATTTATTGAGTGCCTCTGTAAACACACAGATGAATAAGGCCTATCTCTTTGTTTATCACGGTTGTCTATCTAGTTAGCACAGCGACTCACGTGTAGCAGGTTCTCGGTAGTATTTATTGCACTGGAAATAAAATGACTTAGAGATTAAGCAAATGTACACAGAATCCCAAGGGCACAGCATTAGACGGGTAGAAATCCACTGAGGAGTCAACACTGTCCCTCAAAAGAGACGGGCAGTTGTGTTTTCGATGCAATGGCCATACTTGCATTTTAGGACTGATTTAGTAATTTATTCCTCAGTGAAAACCAGATGTCCTCTTAGTTGTGTCTCCTTAAAAATGGGTCTACTCTTCCTCCAGTTCTAGCTGTGTGTGTTTCCAGCATGGTTTGGAGAGCGCAGTCAAGGTCAAGGAAGGGAAACTGTTCTCAGAGAGGGAGACAGGAAGAGAGGACCTGTAGAACCAGGAGTAGGGCCCTGGTGGCTCTGGGGTGTTCCAGTGTCATGAGACTCTCAATGACTGGGGCTGATGATGAGCCTGGAAACGGGGCTCTATGGTTCGAGGCCAGTGGCTTTCCTGGATTGGTGTCATTTGACACCTAATAATTCTTGGAAGTTTTTATTATCCCCATTTTACAGATGTCAACTGGGGTACTGGTGACTAAGTGACTTGTCCAAAGTTACTCTTTGTAGCAGAAATAGAATTCAAATTCAAACTTAATAATTCTTGTGCTCAGTTCCTTTCTTTCATTCCAGAGATTCTCTGCGTGGCTCATGCTGCTACCTGGGGAGTGTTTAAGAAACTTACATAGTCACATTTGGTGAGCAGAGGCATTTTGGGGACTTTCAGCAAGGATGCATGATGCAGGAATTCAGTTGCTAGGGGCCAAGGCTGCTGGACATGCCACAATGCTCAGAACAGACTTCTACCTCAACAGGTTCTTTCCTGAGCTCTGTGACTTCCAAATTGTTCACCAGACATTCATGGAGTTGAAAACCCTGTGATTACTTGAATCTAATATCTAGCCCTATGTTTTATATTTAAAAATCTATTTTTACACTGTATTTGTGACATGGAAATTTTTCAGAAATGCAGCTAAACCAAGAGAAAGTCGTGTTCTGTTGGGATCTCGTCAAAGTTGTTCATACTTTTGGAAAGCCACACATTGCGATGCTCTTTGTGTTTGAGTGGCCAAGGTGGCCCTGCTCTGTCAGCTTCATGGGTCGCTGTGGCTTTTGCTGTGATTCTGCTTGTTTGGTCTTTGTTTAGTAATGTCACATAGAAAGAAAGGAGTGTCATCACTATTGATTTAAATCCTCTCTTAATCCCAAGTTTATTCACTGGGAGAAACAAAAATATGACTATGTCATTATCTTCCTCTATTATAGTTGTAACGAAGCATTTATGCATAGAAATTCACAATTTTAGAGGCTGGGGTTATAGCTCAGTTGGTAGAGTGCTTGCCTTGCATGCCCAAGGCCCTGGGTTCAATACCTAGCACCACTAAAAAAAAAAAAAAAAAAAGAAAAGAAATTCACATTTTTAAGTCAGAAACCATCTTTTATTTCTCTTGTATGTTTTAATTAGGATAATTTGATTTGTGTGTAGGTATATTAAACTTCATGTATATAGGTAGACTATCTGATTGTTTCCAGACAATGAAAGAAGGAACTGGAGTAAGGCTTGATAAATGATAGTATTTGTTATGGAAAGGGAGTTTGAGGTCAGATAAGGTTGGCTGAGAACTTATCCAGACCATGCTACCATTTTAGTTAATTTGTTCATTCATTCATGAGTTGTTTTTTTTTTTTTTGTGTGTGTGTGTATGTATACATGACAGTA
Organism: Urocitellus parryii; assembly: GCF_045843805.1. Taxonomy (NCBI): domain Eukaryota; kingdom Metazoa; phylum Chordata; class Mammalia; order Rodentia; family Sciuridae; genus Urocitellus; species Urocitellus parryii. The sequence goes on along the minus strand of NC_135541.1, from coordinate 39,809,550 downwards.
GGGTGCATTTTGACATATCATACATACATAGAGTACAACTACCCATTCTTGTGGTTGTACATGATGTGGAATTATACTGGTCGTGCGTCCATATATGAACATAGGAAAGTTATGTCAGATTCATACCACTGTCTTTCCTATTCCCATCCTCCTCTCTTCCCTTCATTCTCCTTTGTCTAATCCAGTGAACTTCTATTCTCTCTGTCCTCCTATTGTGTGTCAGCATCCACATATCAGAGAGAACACTGGGCCTTTGGTTTTTTGGAATTGGTTTATTTCCCTTAGCATGATATTCTCCAACTCCATCCACTTACAGGCAAATGCCATAATTTCATTCTTATTTAAGGCTGAATAGTATTCCATTGTGTACATATACAACATTTCTTCATCTGTTGAAGGGTACCTAGGCTGGTTCCATAGTTTAGCTATTGTGAATTGAGGTGCTATAAACATTGATGTGGCTGCATCACTGTAATATGCTGATTTTAAGTCCTTTGGGTATAAACCAAGGAGTGGGATAGCTGAGTCAAATGGTGGTTCCATTCCAAATTTTCTGAGGAATCTCCATACTGCTTTCCAGAATGGTTGCACCAATTTGCATTCATGACTTTTTGCTAAGCCCAAGGGATATTCAACTTGGTGGACAAGGACAAGCCAGCCTGAAAACTTTCCGTCAACGAGGAGGTGGTCTAGGAGTTCTACAACTCAAAGAATGATGAATGTGATAAGAGAAAGTATAAAATTAGCATGAGAGTTTAGAAGAAGAAATAGTTTTCCATATGAAAATAAAAACAGAATGATTCAAGAAGAAGGATCAGCAGGGTCTGAAGTTAAAAAAAAAAATGGGAAAGAGAGTGTCCAGGAAGAGTTTTCATTAAAGTCTCAATGTGGAAAGATCATGATGGGGTAAGTACAGGGCAGAGGGTGGCCTTTGGTAGTTCTGGAGGAGGGGGTGTGAGATTCGTCTCAGTGAGGGGTGAACTGAGAAAGTGGGCAGGACCAGATCTTGGACTGTCAGACCAACAATTGTGATTGAATTGTCTTCTGCAGCCATGGTTATTTTCTGTGTCCACTCTGGCCCCAAAGCTGCACTAGTTGCACACACAGGTAGTAAGTGCAAGGCCACTCAGCCCATAAAATGCTTTTATGTAAATCAGGGAAAGGTACCTTTTTTCACATTCATTCCCGTTTACTAGGAAATTGTTGCAATAAGTATATAGAGTTTTGATACTAGACTGACTTGTTCTCCCTTGGAGATGTCTGGTGCACACCTTGCCCAGCCATTTGTAGGGACTGAAGGATTGTCCATAGATAACAGAAATTTAGGACTCCCATTTTGCTGCTTTCTGCACATACCATGCTCTGTCCAGCCTCCATGGCTGTTCATGATGACCACTCCACCCTGGATATCTTTTGCCTTCTTCAACTAATGATCATCTCATCATCTTTCAGAGTCCAGTAATATCAGTAATAAAAACATCAGCCACACAGAAACATTGCCATTTATCAAGCCTTTAAACCAGGCTAGGTGCTTTATGAAATTAAGTTCTTTAAGCACTTCATCCTCCAGGCAGGATTCAAATTGGGTCTGCCTGAACCCACAGCCTGCTCCTCATCAATATAGCCCTAGAACCAGAGGTGGGAGATGAGAGAATGTAGGAACAGAGACTCAAGATGTGCATTTCCTTAGGTCAGCAATGACGAGCTGTGTGGGTAGAAAACAGTGTTTCTTTTCCAAATTATTATTTTCAAATTGACAAATGCCATTTATATATGTTTACTACCTACAACATGGTGTGTTATGTATACATTATAGAGTCATGTCAACATTTAAAATCTACCATCAGAAATTTTCAAATGTACAATGCATTGTTATAGGAATGAGAGAACATTCTCTGTATCGCCTGCTGTGCTTCAGTATTGAGTCTGAGAAATGAACTGACAATAGATAAATGAGCAGGAGGAAAGATATACAGATGTATTGTGTGCACCTGGGCACTGCTGCAAGGTGGGCACCCGATGACCAGTGACATTTAGAAACCTATAGGCCCTTTGTCCTAGGATGGAGGGAGTGGGGACTGTGGGCAATTTTAAAGGCAGAGTAAAGGATTTTTAAAAAGAATGGATCCAAAGAACAGACAGTGGCCTGAGGCAGAGTTTGACTTCCAATCTCTTCCTTGCTCTGAGTCTAATCTTCTTTCCTTGATGAAGTGACAGGGAGGAGACAGGCCATGGTGTTCTCCTTTGGGGGATCCAGTCTTCAGGTAGATCAGGGAACTTCAGAGCCCAGCCTCTTCAGCTTCTAGTGGTTCTCACACCCTCAGTTTAAGATGTGCAGCACTCCCAGGCACCATGTTTGGGAGTGACATTCTCTAGAGTCACCATGTTGTACAATCTCTCTCTTGAACACATACCTCCTGTTTAGGTGGAACCTCATGTGCTTTAGCTAACATTGCCCCATTTCCCCTAACTCACTTGGTCCTCAGTAATCACCATGATAGTTCCTGCCTCTGTGGCTTTGACCTCTTTAGGTTCCACATACCAACGTGATCATGTAGCTGGCTTACTAACTTCTCACAACCTAATGTCCTCCAGGCCCACCCATGTTGTTGCAAGTGACAGGACTTCCTTCTTTTTTTTTTAAGGTTGAATTGTATTCTTTTATGTATACTACATTTTCTTTTCCATTAATCCACTGATAGACACTGAGGTTGATTCCATATCTTGCTCTTGTGAGTTATGCTAGCTTGGACACAAAGGGCAGTGTGTCACCTCTTTGACACACTGATTTCACTTTCTGTGGATGCAGTATAGAGTGGGATCACTGGATCTTATGATAGTTCAAGGCAATTTTCTTAATGTCTTTATGCCTTTGATTACTCATCTGTAAGATGGTGGTGATAAAAATATTGATATCTTAGGGTTGGTATAAGATTCATATAGTCCTATGAAAATTAGTGCCTAGCCTAAGAAAAACTTGTTAAATAATACTGAGATGTTAAATAATACTACATTACTAGCTACATTGTTCTATCTCCTGGACAGTCTTCCTGGTCCCTCTAAACAGAACAAAGTAGTTTCATAATGCCCCTACAGCACCCTCTGGTCACCTGTTTCCCAACACACCTGGGTTGTAGTGGTCAACTCAGATCAGGTCACCATCAGATCACAAGCTCCCGTCTCTCCACTGTCTTATCTGAAGGACCTGGTGTTGGAGGCCCTGCTATGTAACAAAAGTGCTAACTGATCATTGACAACACAGGAGAAGGCATAAGGGTGGTGACAGAAGGAAAGAGAGGGCTGGAGGGAAGAAGGAAACTATGACTAAGTTAACTTGCGATGACACACCCTGTCTGGGCCACACATTAGAACCTGGGATGCTGCCTGACAAGGACACCAGGTCACCGTACAGTGAGGGCGGGAAGAAGGTTGGGCCTGACTCAGCATTATCCATTGATGGAGTACTGGTACCCTCTGGTAGGAGCTAAGAACCCAAAGAGAAATGAGGCTTCACAGCAAATTATTTGCAAAAGTCTGTACTGGAGCATCACCCTGGAGAGGTCTCATTCCTTCTCTAATGTTCCCAAGGCAAGAAGTAGGAAGCATCCTATGGTTCTTTGTCTACATTTTACCTTTCTTTTTATAATCTTTCCTCTCCATGCCATCCCTGTATTCCTGGATAATCCTCCTCAATGTTCGTGGCTTTCACATGCCCCATAGCTGCCTGAGATCCAAACCTCTAAGGAGAAAAATTTGGTCTCTGTATGTTTAATGTTTTGTTGGATGATATTGCATTCTAACTTGTTACAAAAAAAAAAAAAACAGTTTATTGCCACAAATCAACACTAGTCTGTTTAGAAATTTACAATGTTGGGAAGATGCCTCTGTGAGATACTTTCTAGAACAGTATGAAACTCATTACTGAAGAGAAAGGATGTTTATAATACCTTGGAAGGAGAGTCCATGAGAACTTTCGAGCATCCTTGGTAAACACAGAAATATCAGCTCTTCCTACTAATCCTGGTCTTCAAAGAGGGAGGAGATCATATTCGCTGTGCCAGCTGCTTTTACATGCTGGATCACGTTTGTTTCACTCTTTTAAGACCTCAACTAAGAGGGTATTTTGTACATTAAACAGATGTGGAAACTGAGACCAGAGAGGGTTCAGCAAGTTATGCAAGAACAAATATGCTGCGAGTCGGGAGTTGAAAACTGCCCCAGCATGCTGTATGCAAAGTCCATGTTCTTTCCAACTCCAGGTTGGAAATTTCCAGGTTGGCATCTCTACCCTTCAAGGGCATGCTTAGGACCTCCTGCAAGCAAGTGATCCATTGTCTGTTCAGGAGAGGAAGTATCTGGTCACTCTAGACCCCAAACTCCTCCCACATCATGCATGGTCCCAAGCTCCTCTGGGTGGTCATCATGCAGATGGGCCCTAGAACCCGAGCTTATCAGCTATTATTTGGGCCTCTGAAGAGGCATATAAGGCCACGAGTCTCTGCCATTGGGGCCTCTATTTCCTTACCTGAGAACTGAGAGTCGTAGGACACACTTCTTCTTAAAGGGTCAAAGAGTAGATATGTTTTACAGATGTGTCTTTCTGGGTTATGCAGCCTCTGTCACGGCTTTTTAATTTTGCTGTTACACAGTCACCACACATAATATATAAGCAAATGAACATGGCTACACTTGATAAGATTTGTAAAACCAAGTGGCCCACCCACACTGTCATCCACAGCCTGTTCTGGTTGATGACTGAGGAGTTTGTAACTTTCTCATTCTGGTCCTGGGATGGGCTAGGGAGCCCGTTGGCGTAGCAGGAAGAGGACCCGGTGGAGAGTGCTGGCTCTTCTCTTCTGAGTGCTCTTTATAAATGTTGAAGCCAAATATTCATTTCTATGAAATTGTGTTATTTATTACTACATTTGTTGAGTGCTAATTGCCAGACATGTTGGAAGTGCTTCACATAAGTTTGTCTCATGGAATTCTTGCCATATGTGTGTTAATTGCAAATTATTATCCCCATTTTACAGGCGAGGCAATGAGACTTCAAGTTTTAAAGGCACTATACTTGAATTTTATTCATGTATTCCCTTAAAAATATTTATTAAGCACCTACTATGTTACATGGAGCGCTCTCAGAGGTTTGGACACATTGGTGAACACAACGAGGTCTTGACCTTGTGCAGTTTGCCTTTAATGTTGGGAGACAGGAAAGAAAAAATAGAGGTACATAAATAATATAGTCTGCTAGAAAGTAATCCATGCTATGTAAAAGGAAAAAGCCAGGCAAGGTCAGGACGTTTTTCCCACTGTATTTTCTTTGTCCTCATGAAAGGGCCCATGACATGTGTGTATTGTAAATCACAAATATTAACGTGCTCTGGGAGCTTCCTGTAGCTTCGAGGGTCAACTGAGTAATGGAGAAAGACACATCTGAAAATTATCATCCAAATTCCAGAGGCCATTATACTTGATAAATCAGAGTTGTCCGTTTGTATGTCTCGGCTTTTATTTAGATGGGTGATCCTTTTATTGGAGGTCTACTGTTTATTTTTCCATCTTACCGAGTTTATTTTTAATTTTAATTTAAGATTCATTTTTGCACGACCGTGCTTTGGTTATTTAACAGGTGCTTCTATTTTTATGAGGACACTGCTCGTGGGAGCTATTTGTGTTGAGACGGTGAGACTGTCATCAGGGGGAGTCCTGATAGGATGACCCTATGCTGTTCCTGGATGCTTTGCTGTGGTGGTCAAGGTGGAAGAGCATTAAGAGTTCTGATTGCAAGAAGGGAGTGTTCTCCTAAGAGGCAAGGGACAGGGTCAAGGTGAGAGGAGTCTGGAGCTGTCCCCCATCTGGAGGCTCAGTGACCAGGGAGTAACCTGAGAGTTTTGAATGATCAGTATTATGGAAGAAGAGTTGGACTTACTGGTCAAACACTTGAATTTGAGCCATCACTCAGTTACAGTGGTGCAGGCTGGACTGTAATGATTAAAAACAATGATGCATTTGTAGAGGTTGTGATGAGCCTGAGCAATGGAGAAAGACACTTCTGAATTATTATTTGCCAGATCTTATTTTAAGAGCTTTCCATATATGTCATTTCATACTTTGTGAATCACTGAACCTCTTTGCAGCTGGATATTCTCCTTTGAAGTAGAAACAACGTAATTAACTAGCCAATCTTACAGAGTAGAGGTAGTATCTCTTTTATAAAGAAGATGACATTGAGGTTCAGTACAGTAGATGGCCAAGACATCTCAGCTAGGAAGGCTTGTCCTGTCCACCACATGGTTCCCTACTGTCCCAGTGTGCTGGCTAAAACCAGGGAGCCAGGGAGTGAGCATGCTTTACACCAGTGGTTCCAGGTTATGCAAAGCAGATCACTGCAATGATTTTCTGTTTTACTTTTTCAATACTGTGCTTTTGTGCTATGGTTATTAACTACACACACACACACACACACACACACACACACACACACACACCCCTCTATGTAGAATTACAATGTTTCTAGGATTCAAACAGTGAGGTTAGTTTAATGCCCTCACATTTTTCTCCCCTATGCTCAGTCACCATCACTCTCTTGGACTTTTCCCTGCTTTTCCGTTGCGTAGGCATGCCCATGCAAAGCTGGTGAAGTATTGGCTTGTCCCACTCTTGGAAAGGTAGGCAGAATTTTTAACAAAGAAAACCAAAAATGCCAGGCTGTGAATGACTTGAGGGCAGGCAGGTTCCATGAACTGGTCATTCTTCTTGTATCTCTCACCCCTTGGCACTGGGTTTTCTCTAAGTAGATATTTTTGGAATTGTCCTGAATTCTTCACTGTAGAAGTCAGGAAGCCTCTGACTCACCTCCCTGTCCGGCTCTGTCCATCCCCTTTGGATCGTTGTTGAGTGGCTTCTGCCAACTGCTGTTTCTGAGACAGAAAATGGCAGCTCCTTCCTGTGTTCCTGGGGACTTCCGTGATGCAGCCCACTTTGTTCCCCCCATGGCTGTCCTTTCCAAGGTTCCTATTATTTTGAGATGAATAGAAAACTCCATAAAATGTGTTAAACCTGTGTAGAATGTATTGAACCACCAGTTCTAGTGTTGTTCATGACCTTAATGCTGAGGGAATTAGTTCTGTCCGTTTTCCTTTCTCTTTCCCCATCCACCTACCTTGTCTTCATCCCCTCCACCTTTCCTATACTCCTATTTTCACATGCACGTGGTATGAACTCATCCTTTTTCTGTTACCTTATGTATTTTCCTAAAGAAGTTGTGGAATGGGGCTGGGATTGTGGCTCAGCAGTAGAGTGCTCGCTTAGCACGTGCAGGACCCGGGTTCGATTCTCAGCACCACATAAAAATAAAGGCATTGTGTTGTGTCCATCTACAAAAAAAGATTTCTCTCTCTCTCTCTCTCTCTCTCTCTCAAAATAAATGAAGTTGTGGAATACCTGCTACCTTAAAATATAAACTGTAACTCTCCATAAAAGAAGTATAAAATGCATGATATAAATTGAGAGAAAGATAGGAACTTGGGGGGAAAAACTAACATTTATTGAGGACCTACTATGTGTCACACACTATATTAATATTTCTGGAGGACAGAACCTCTGCCTGATTTTCTCTGCAATAGGCAAGTCTCACCTCTTCCACCATCCAGTGCCCTACCTGACCCGGGAGCCCTCCCCTTCAGAAACCTGCAGGGTCTACCCCTCCAAATTTTGATGCCTGGGTACCGTGGACTCTGGGACATGTGTAAGCATGGTTAGATCCAGGAGATGAAGGGAAAAGGTCGGTCATGTAGAGCTGATGAGGTGGGGAGGGATAATCTAGGAGTGACGTGGCTTCTGTGCTGTGGTCACATGCTGTGTAGATGACACACACTGGCTCATTCTCAGCCACAACGTGCAGACAGGTCTAACCAACCCCAATCTGCACAAGGCCATGAACGTGGCAAACAGAGTGGAGGACAGAGACACTCTGGCACTGAGAACAGAAGCCAATGGCTTCCCAGTATTGGTTCAGTCCTGAGGTTCACAGTCTGTCCAATGTCTCTGTGTCAAAAGCAGTATTCAGTGGTTCAGCTATCGGTGTCCCTGTCCTCGGGCATCAGCCATGTGTTTCTATAGCATTCACCCCCTCACCCATCCCTCCTTTCCAGCTATGTCAGGTGCACAGCTTGGAGATTTGCTTTGCACAAGAGATCTGACTTCTTCAACTATTAGAAAATCAGGGATTTGAAATCTGCAAAAAATTACCAGGGAAGTGTGGCCTCAATATTTAAATAAAAAAGCCCGGCTCCTCCAGAGATTGAAGTTTGAATTTTTCATGATGTCTAAGACATGTGCAGACTATTTTGAAATTACATATTTAAAGTTTTGAAAATAAAGATTGTACTGGCAATTGTCTAAGCTCAAGACAGTCATAACCTCACTTTTGAGCAGAGGATAGTTCATCTTCTATATAAATGGCTCCTACGAGAGCGACTGAGACTCTGCGATGCGGAGATGCATCATCTCGTGACTCTGACGGTGCAGCGTGATATATTTACCTGTGTGAATAGACACGAGTACTCTTTCATGTTTATTTCTGCGCTGTCAAAGTCTGTGCCTGCTCCCCGATCTGCATCCTGTGGTACAGCCACCCTAGCACTTTACAAAAACTTCCTCATCTGATACCGTGTTAAAAAGAACCTCTTATGTTCCAGAATCTCTTTGTAGTTTTCAAAGTATTTGCACTATGTTTCTTATAACTGATTTTCACATGAATCTTACAAAGTACATATTACTCATGATGGATCTGGAGCTCAGAGAAGTTAATAGCTGGCCAAAGTCACACAGTGATAATTGATGGAAAATGCTCTTGCCCGCCACATGTAATACCTTTCCTGTTCATAAAAGTAGGCATGTATTTATTGTAGAAAATATACAAATTATATAAAAGTCATAAAGAAGAAAATGCAGATTATCTGAACTCCTACAACTTAGGCATAAGTCTAGTTAATATTTTGTGTATAGACTGCAGTTTTCTTTGCATAATATATTTTTAACATTATAATTATATTATAAATACTATTTATGGTATACTTTTTAACTTATCTACATCTTTCATTTATTAAATTTTCCCTGCAACATCATTTTCAATCACAATTTCTATTATATACATAGATTATAATTTCAAACACATTGTGTTGTTAACCTTGAAGGTCATATCTACATCTTGGGGCATATCATTGTACACACCTGTAAGTATTTCCTGCAGCAAAATTACAGAATTACTGGGTCAACATGTATGTATGTTTTTAAGGCTTTTGATCTTGTTTTTGGTTAAGTCATTTTCTAAAAGTTGTACTTCCAGATGTATGGTATTATCTATTTCATTACAAATTTGTTAATGTGGAGTATTATCATTTACTTTAAAAATTAGTTTTTAAACCTTTTTATATTAAACTTTAGTTTGAATGCACTTGATTTAACTCTGTTTCTAAAGGCATCGTAGGACAACAGTATAATTGTAGAATCTGTTGCTTATCTTTTAGGAATTGATGGTCCTGTAGTTTACCTGCAGTTCTGAGGATGCCAGTGGATAAGGCGTGGCTTATCAGTTCCCAGGGTGCCACCACGTTGTCCCTGGTCATCTACTTTTGCTAGTCTGTGTCTAATGCAACATTACTGGTGCTTTCTCTGTTCATAAATGTCACCAAGAAAACATTTGGCCATCTCTACTATTACACTTTCAGATTTCTGATCTTTGGCTTTTCGGTAGAATAACATGTACTCATCCCTTCACATGAAGCTATGATGTTGGGTCAGTCATTTCACATCTCTGAGCCTAGATTTCCTCCCTTATGGATTAGACAGAAGGAGAACTGTGCATTTTCCAGAAGTCTGTTGCAATCATTCAGAATTAATTCAGAGAAGGCATGTGAATGTTCTTTGAAAATTAAAAATACTCCTTGATGATGTACCTTCCTTTTGTCAGAAGAGAAGTCTAAAGATGGCACTCCACAAATGTTTATGAAGGAATTCAATCTCCCTCCAATGTTCTTCATTTGGGGAGCTTTATATAATTTGTGAAGAACAGGTTGATAAGCAAAGGGAATGGAGCCTGGTTCTGTCCAGATTCAGAATTAGGGGCTCTAAAATTATGGGCTTTTGTAATGTCTCCTATTTAGGGATATTTCCACCACCCCCATGTGTTCCTCATTTGTTTTTTCTCTCCATAGTACCTCTGTGTCTGCCACACAGATGAGTTCTTCTAGAGGACCTTGAAACTTGTGAGGCCATTTATCTAGCCTCAGAGTACTTTCTGCAAAAATCACCCTTATATGAAAAGTTGCCTTTTCATGAAACTATATAATCATCATTGGAAGAGTTAAGGTTAAATATTCCACATGGTGTAAAAATTCCATCCATAAAAACCAGGGTCCCCACTAGCACTGTAGAGAAATCATTTATTTTTCTTGTCTTGTTACCCTTCTTTGTGAAGATGAAAATTTCCACTCAAACATCTACTGAGTACCCACTGTGGACCAGGCACTGGGATCCAAAAATGAATTTGAGAAACCCTCTCCTAAGGGGGACTCATGATCTAGTAGCCTGGTAAACAGCCAATTATCCCACAGTGTGAGAAGCCAGATCACGGCATGGCAGCCTCAGTTCAAGTTTGCCCGGCATGCACTTCTCTCCTAGTGACCTGATGAGCACAGGAAAGAGGAGCATTCTCATTAAACCAGCAGATGATATTTAATTGATCCATGCAGACAAGGCTGGTAAGTTAGGGATGTAACACAGAGACACCATGCAGAGGACAGAATCATGGGACTGAAAATATCAGAGGAGGGACAGCCATCTTCTCAGCTTCATTTCCAACTGGCACCCACCACCAATGACAGCCCATTGTAGATCTCAGTGCACTGGGTCGTCTTGGCTTTTGGACACCTGTCTTCCTGTCTCCCTGTCTCCCTTCCTCCCTTCCTCACCAGCCTGCTTGCTTGCTTCTTTCCTTTCTTCTTCTGCCTAGAACAGTCTTCCCCTAACTCACCCCACTCAATTTCTTTGCCCCTTTCTTTTTCTGGCAGACTCCAGTTTATCCTGGGAACAGGTACAATTTCCTCAGGAATTCTTCACCGTTCTGCCTCTGTAGGTTAGATATCCCTTGTCTTTCCTTCTCTACACCAGCCATGTCTGTTGCTTAGTACTTATTAAAATGTGTTGTAGAAAAAGTGGTTGCAACCTAAGATCCATCAATGGATGAATTGACAACACATAGTATATATACTACATAGCTATGCATCCTTTAAAAAGGATTTGGACACATGCTTCAACATGAGTGAAGCTTGAAGACACCGTTCTAACCGAAATAAAGGAGTCATTAAGGGACAATACTATGTGACTCCTCTCACAGGAGGTTCCTAGATTGGTCAGATTCATAGAGTCAGAAAGTAGACTGGTGGTTCCCAGGAACCAGGAGTGTGGTCTGGGGAGAAGAATGACAGGTTAGCATTTAATGAATGTGGGGTTTCATTTGGGGAATGTGAAAATGTTCTGTTCATGGATGGTGGTCATGGTTGTACAACAATGACAATATATTCAGTGCTACTGAGTTTACAGTGGTTAAAATGATAAAGTTTATGTTATCTTTATTTTACCACAATAAAAATATGATGCAATCAGGTGTTTCATGACAGTGCATCTTCCTATAATTTAAGTTCCTTTTAGAACAGTAACCAGAGTTTCATCAGTGTATTTAAAGCGCTAAGCACATACCTTGCACATTGAAGATGCTCACTTAAGAAAAAATGTTGAATTGTTGAATGAGCATGGAAGTTTTCTATTGTTATTATATGAGACAAATAATATCCTCCGTTTACAGATGAGGAAATTCAGACTCCGAGGTGATTGGTGACCTTCCCAAGTGTACACAGGTAGCAAGTGTCCAAGCCAGGATTGAAACCCAGATCTGTCACCTCCAACCCAAAAACATTCTTTTCTTTGTGCCAGTCTTTTTTCTGCCCTCACTTTCCACACACAGTTAGCTGGAGTAGAGGAGGTAGATGTACATAAATGAACCTGAAATGTCATGTCTTGTATTAAATCTGACTTTAGAAGACTGAGAAGAGCTGGTCAAGAGCCTTCCCTGAGACAACAGTCATTTTGCATTTGCTTTTTATTTTTTTTCCCCAATCTCTTTGCCATGTAACCAAAAGAAATGGAATGAGGAGATTGATTGGGCAATCAGGTGTTTCCCAAGGGCCTTGCCGAATCCCAGGCTCTTAGGTGATTTAACCTGCAAGGGAGTTTTGCTGTAGGGAACAGCCCACATGCTTGGGTATGGACGTGATGATTTAATAGACCTCTTCCTGCCCTAATTGCTGGTCTTCCTTGTGGGAACTCCCTTCTGTGCTGCATTAAAGACTGCCTTAATTTGTTTATATATAAATTCAAGCTACTTCGGTTCTGTCACACTTCTGAGAGATTCTTGTTCAAAAGTCTCTGGCTTGTACCACCCGTTAAGATTTACCGATAAGAAAGATGCATTATCCATTTTATTACCTTGTCTACACAGCACATGTGACAACTATAAAGCACATTCATGTGTAGTATGAATAACTGTCAGGGTAATTGATAAAGTCATCTGTAATAAGGGGAACTGGAATAGCCTTCCTAGAAGCTGAGGTCTCTAAGTGCTGCGGGGGGTGGGGGGAGTGTGTGGGGGGGACTAAATAAATCCAGTCCTGCAGAAATCCCTGGCATTTAAAAATAAAATAGCCAACCGGATTTCTTAGTCCTGCATTTCACTTTCAAGTATAATTATTTTATGTTGCAATTCATATCTGTTGACACATTGGAATCAACTCAAATGAAGGAATGCCATAAATCTTGCATGGTTTGGATTAAGCACGTGTTGGCTTTGGAAGAAGTCTGGGAGAGGCTGCCTCTGGTGTGTAAATTGTTTAGGAAAATCAAGTTGCTGGGGAAGATGTAGACCCAGTTGAGACAAATGACCCGCCAGGAGCCTTTGGACCTCAGTTTAAATATCCTAAGTAGGCTCAGTACTCCATCTTTGTAGGTGCATTGCAGCTAATACAATAATATTGATAACCACAGTCACTAACACTGCCACTTAACTGGGCTCCTATGACATGCCTGCTGCCTGTGTGCACTAGCACTTATCCTCAAAAGAGCCCTGAATGAGATGCATTACTAGCTATGCAATCTAGTTAACATCTCTGTACCCCAGGTTATTCATCTGGAAATGGAAATAATTGTAGCATCAAATCAGTGTTTTTGAGATTAAATGAGGTAATATATTTAAAGTGCCTATAACAGCACTTGGCATGTAGTTAAGGACCCCTGCCTCAAGTTGACACTGATCATCATTTCCGTTTTGTAGTTGAGGGAAACCAGCTACAGAGAAGTTAATAAACTGATCCCAAATGGCTGATGAAAGATTGACACCTGGGTCTTCTGAATTCTAATTTCCAAACTCATTCTACCATTTCTTCCTGTCTACTCCACATTCCCCATATTAACTTCATCTACTGGTACTTATCTTAATCCATTGTTTCTTGCTACAGAGGCATACTGGAGACTAGGTAATTCATAAGGAAGAGGGGTTTATTTAGCTTATGTTCTGGGGACTTATAAGCTCAAGTTTGGGTGGCCATGTCCAGCAAGGGCCTCATGCTGCATCATAACATGGTGGATGGCCTCATGTGAAGACTGCACTTGTGAGAGTGGCCAGTGGGCAAATTGCAAAGGACAAGTGATGGTGACTAATCTGTTCCAGGACAGCCAGGCTGTCTTCCTCAGGATGACGTCAATGCCTTCAGCTGGGTGCATCCCTCATGACTCAAACACCTCTCAAATGTCCTCTATGCACCATGAGTTTGGGTGGAGAAAAGCCAAATTCAAACTAGTCCTTCCTTACATAGGAGCCTGTTCAAAGCTGAAGGAGGTACTAAAACAGCCTCTCTTAGTAGAATCCTCTACCTTTACCTGGGACCTGTCACTAGCTAAGTGCCTGCTATGCCTTGTCCAAGTGTAAATTTTTGTGCCCCCTTCAACCTTCCACTTTGTTTTGCATTTTGGTCTACACTTCCGTTCCCTACCCTGGGAAAATCTGCCAATGTTGTCTGGGCAGCCTGCACTCTCAGGGGACAGCCTGGCTGGTTGATGACTGGCCACTGCTGGCCCCTGCCATGGTTGCATATTTTTTTCTTCTCCAGCTGTTTTACAATTAGACTGATCTTATGAGATGGAATAAATTCCAGAGAAGGAACCAGATCTAAGCAGCAGGCCTTGTACTGAAAGCCACATGCCAGCTCTTCCCCAACCACCTAAGTGTTCTTGATCATCATAGATCCTTCATTGTGCCAGGACCTGCCCTCAGCCCCTACCTCCAGGTCCACCAAGCCAGCATCACAGGATGATGCATGGGGCAGTGTCAGGACAGGCCACAGTCCCTCTGCACACCCCCTCAGAAATGCCACCATCTTTATAAGCTGGAAGGGAAGTGGACTTCAATGTTTTAGAAATATTTCAGTATGAGGGCACAAATAAAGCGGCTCAGAAACAGAATGGTGCTTAGAATCAATAAAGGATGATGCAGAAGATAAAAGTTTAATTCTGGTTCCACTTGTGAGCTATATTCTTTTGGCAGGTTCGACACAGGCTCTGCAAAATTCAGTTTCTTCATTCGTAAATAATAGCATCCATGCAGTGCACTGAGGACTGGAATTCTATTCTGTGTGTCAGAAATGCCTTGACAACTGATAAATTCTCCACCAATGTTAGCTGCCATGAAATGGGAAGAGGGTAGCACGTAGAGGGAGCCCATGGTACGGCTCCATGACTGACCAGCAGTGTGGTCTCGAGAACCTAACTTCTCTGAGTCTCATTTTCTTCATCTGTAAAGTGGACATACTAATATTAGCACTCCGTAACTGTTCACTAGAATGTTTATGAGGCTCCAATATCATACAAGTGTTTGTTCAAAAATTGAACTGTAAAGCTCTATCGATGTTGCTCACAGTTTATTACAGGGTTGGCCCACCGGTGAAGTGTCTCATCTTTGTCCTTTTAAATCCAAAGGACACCTTTGTAAATGTTGCCACACAAAAAAGGAAAAGGAAAAAAAATCCCTATTTTTCATTTGCAAAATTTCCAGCTTTATCAACCAAATGACTCTTTTCACCTATTTTGTTTCTTAATCGGAGAGAGAACAAGGAGGAAACAGAAGTCAAAGCCAGGAGTCACTGGGCTGTACCCACGAAGGTATGAATTAGAAGCTCCATGACTGTCTCGGCCTCTCATTTTGCTGTCTGCCAGACGATGTTTGCACAGAGCTCAGACGAAGCAGCTAAGATCTCCATTCAGGATAAATGCTAGTTCGGCTTTGTACGGAAAGATATATGCCAGAACATAAAAAGGATTCTCACCATGGTGCTCCTATTAATTCATAGCAGTTATAGAGAGCCATAAAAAGCCACCTAATTACTTCTTCCTCCTGCTGTATATTTCAAGGATGGCAGGTAGTCTAGCAGATTCAAGGTAAATCTGGTATTAAAGACACTGGGCTATAATCTACTTTCTTCCCCGCCATCTTGCAACCATCAACTTTGTCTGCAAGAGGGGATCTGGGTCCCAATTTTATATCCATGAACTCCTCATTGTATGAGTGGAGGGGACACTCTGTGGTCCCCTTGGCCCCCTGCAGGCATCCCCTCGACCACTTACAAGAGCAGAATATCTTGTGGCTGGATAGAGTTTGGAGAAAACCGGAATTGCTTCTGAAGAAGCTTGTTGTTCATGTTTGAAACACCATGGAAGGACCCTGAGAGGGTCCCAACCTGCCTTATGGGAGAATCCATGTGAAGGTATCCAGCACTTCAAGATGAGAGGTGTGTCCCTAAATAGTCCTCAAACACAGTCTGCTGACCTTTTGAAACAGCACCCATGTGGTTGCCATGTCCATGATGCCTTAGATAGGATGGGTAAGGGCAGATGGACTAGCATCTCCATGCCACATCTGGGCCTCGCAGGCAAGAGCTACCATGGCCCCATCACCTCCCTCCTAAATAGCTTTCTCCACGGCCAGAGCAGGTGACAGTTAATGTCTACAATGGTTTATTAGCTTGGAAGGTGGGCCCTTTGAAGAAAGAGTCCAATCCAGCCCGATCTCATGCATCTTTTCTTTCTTTCTTTTTTTTTTTTACAAGCAGCCTCTCCCTTCCGAGATCAGACGAGATCGGGCGCGTTCAGGGTGGTATGGCCGTAGACCCATTGTTCATTAGTCTCCAGGTATTGGAATAATTTTTATTTTTTAGTTTTGATTTATTCTAAAGAAAAAATAAATTTTTATTGTTGTAAAAAAAAAAAAAAAAAAAAAAAACAAGCAGCCTCTCCCTTTGAAAAATGGTGCATCCCTCATCACCCACAGGAAGGTCGGGCCCCTCACAAGTCAGTCTGGTCACCTTTGTGAAACCAGCTCTGAGCAGACCCCAAGCCCAGGTTGACTTTCTTCCTCAGCCTTTCTTTCCCAGCTGAAAGGCCTCCTTCTCCTTCCTAGATGCCCAGGAAGCCTCAGGTCATGGTTCTAGAACTCTGCTGTCCAATAGACTATAGTAGCCACCAGCCACAGGTAGCTATTTAGACATGGATTGAAATGAAAGAAAATGAAATAAAACTTATACACTCAGCTCCCCAGTCCCACTAGCACATTTCAAGCACCACATGGGGCTGATGGTGACCTTCTTTGCACAGTTAGAAAGTTCTGTCAGACGGGGCTGCTCCATCCTATGATGGAAATACGGACACCACTTATATGAGTTCCCACTCTGAGCCAAGTACCTCCATAACATTTTTAAAGTTAGGTGTGACATGGTGCGTGAGAAACTTGAGGCTTCATGATGTTAAGCAGCTTGTCTGAAGATACATGGTTCATAAGGAGCAGGGCTGGGCCTCACCTGGGTCTCTCTGCCCTAAAGCCTATTCTCTAAACCACTGTGCTGCACTGGCTGCAGGCATCTGTGTGCTGCAGTAAATGCAGTTATCACCTGTGGTCGTTACTGTTTAGCATCTGCTGTGAGCCCATGAGATGGGGAGGAGCTGCAGAATGGGACCTGCAACAGGATGGGACAGGTGACATGAGCTGTGCCTTGTGCACACTTTCCTCTGTTAGGCATAGAGCTGAGCACTGCCTTTATCCTGTTAATTTCCTAAACATCCCATCATGGAGCTACTAGTATTATATCTACCCTATAGAAAAGGAAAAACCCCACAGCTTGTACTTGGTAAGTAGCAGAGCCCAAAGTGGAAGCCCAGTGCTCTGAACTCAAAAGCCCTTGTTATGAGCCCTTCAGCTTGCCACAAGCAGATTTCAGTTTCCATCCCAAAAGGAACATCCTCTGCTTTTTCTCCATATGGGGGGCCTGGTGAATCCTCGGCTTGCTTTGGGAAAGTAAACAGAGCAAAATATCTGAGTGGAGTGGATGCTTTTGAGCTTGGGAGCTTATCTGGTCCCTAGAGAGCTGGCCTTGGGTAAAGGCTGGCCCTTCCCCTCCACAACTGAAGTGCTAATCGATGCAGCAAACACACCTGATTGACTTCTTGTCAGAGCCCCATTTCACAACAATGGACAACATCTTCTGTAATTTGAAAACTGATTACAGACCTACGATCCAGGTTTGCTTCCCCACCCCCCAACATAAATGGAATTTCTTTCTAAGTGAAGTACAAAAGCTTCTCCAGTGGATTCCGGTACATTTCCAGTGCCATTTTAAGTGAATCTATTAAATTGTATGAACTGAACTTGGAAGAACAGCAAAGACGGAAACGGCACCATCTGCATTCCATTTTCATTCATTAAGAGCTCTGAGCTTAATAAAAAATTGAACCTTTGTAAACAGTGTTCATCCCATTTTCTTACATGTCTATTTTGGTTTATTAGCTGAGAAATTCTACCTATAAAGTTGGTGTATCTGAAATCCCAGGTACAGAATGGCTAGGGAGAATAACAAGAACCTGGTCTGTAGTCCCTAATTCTACATTCACACTTTGGTCAGGGAAGGGAGCATAAACAAGGATCACCAAGGCAGGAAGACCAGGCCAGTTTCCATAGAAACTAAGTCTTACCAAAAACAGCAGGGATATGTTCCAGCCTTAGGTTGAATTGCACCCTGGCAGTGGTGCATTAGAATTCTTGGGTCATCCTCAGGCTTCCTAGAATCTGTGGGAGAGAGCATAGGCTTTGCAGCAGGAGAGGTCTGGAGTTGAGTTTGTGTTCATGATTGAGAGCATCCTTCCAAATCAGACTGGGTAGATTCATACCCTGTATCTAGAGTTGGAATGGATATACAACTGTGGCCTGGAGTCCAAATCTAGCACTTGTTTGTGTACGAAGAATAACTTTTGCAGTTTTTTTTTTCTTTTTTTTTATTGGTTGTTCAAAACATTACAGAGCTCTTGACATATCATATTTCATACATTAGAGTCAATTGGGTTATGATGATTAAAAACATCAGAAGAATTGGGATGCATAAAAGATGATTTGAAAATCAAATTCCCAGGTCTGTATGAGTAAGAATTAATTGTTTACATATTATCTGTGGCTGCTCTTGTACTGAAGTGTCAATTGGGCTCTTAAGACAGAAGCAGGGTGGTCCACAAAACTGAAAGAATTACCTTTCTGGCCCTTTACAGAAAGACTTGTCCACCCACTGAATTAGAATTTTAAAAGTTAAGACTATGTAACTTGTACCTCAGTTTCCTCACCCGAGAAATAGAGTTGGTGATAGTCACATCCTGTGGAAATTGTACAAGTTAAATGTGATAATACATTTAAGCCCTTTAGCCCGATTTCTGCACATAGTAAACACAAAATAAATGACAACTGATGGCCACATGATTTGGGTCACGTTATTAAGGACTCTAAGATTGGATTTCCTCATCTGTAACATGGAGGTAATTAATACCTAGTAGGATTTTTTTAAATGGTGCCATGGAGTAGCCTGTTGTTAATAAGAATAATGGGCTAATTTTTATTTAGCATTTACTTCACAAGTATGAAAACAAAGTCAACAAATGGCTAAGTGACTTTCCTGGCCCACTAAAGTAGTCAGTGGCAGAGCTGCGTTATGAAACAGGCCATCTGCAGTCAAATGCCATCTGGCCTCAGTGCCTGACAGGAAGTGAGTCTGCAACCCTCCCTCCCTTCCACCTCATCCTGCCCACACAGTGATACATTCCTCATGCCTGTTTGCCCCGCTGCCATTCTACCTTATAATCTAGCACTGCCCCATGTTTCTGTCGTAAGCATCCATTAAAAATTGTATTGTGATTGACTGAATGTGTACTTGTCATCATTTTCTAGACTGTGACTTTGAGCTCAGGAACCATATTTTTCCATGTCTGTATCTCTGCTGTCTAGCATGCTACCTGGCCATAGACAGTGCTGAGCTAATGTCTGCTAATAATGGTCTAAATGAATGAATGGACGAAAACTGATTTTGTTGTTACTGTTTGTGTTATCTTCTTACACAAATCCCATGGGGTTTTGGGTGATGTTTATTATAATAAAACATTTATTGTGTAGCTGGCCTGAGAGCTCAGGTGCACGGAAACACAGGAGGAGCCTACATTATAACTGATCCCTTGAGATTATAAGACTTGAGAAAACATATTAGCCTCCTAATTGAAAGAGACCTTTGCAGCTTTCTCTATAGCTCTGCTTGGCTGCTTTGTTCACAGTTGAAAGTCCAGGTGGATTTCTCATGTAGAAGACAGCATATGTGAGAAAGTTCAGAAATTGGCCCACTCCATCTGGTGACAATTCACCTGTGAATTGCTGGGCTGGAGCACAGGACCTTCATGGAAGGTGACAGAAACCACAGTCAGATGCCTGGCCCTTGTGTGCTCACTCAGGGTGGTTTGGCCTAGAGATTCACAGTGGGCTAAAGGCAGCTGCTACTCTGAAGTATGTCTTTAACTTTCAATCAGAACGTAGGTCCCTGAGGCTGTTCTACGCACTTAGTCTCCTAGACTAAAAGCAAACTTCTAGACAGGCAGAAAGGAAGGCTGAAATTAAATAGATAATTTTTCTTTCCATGTTAGACCCTAGAGTAAAAGAAAGTATGACAGCAATAATGTCATGATGACATCGCAGACTTTTATGTGTTAGACACTTTTAATATATCCATAAGTGTTTAATGAGGGTATTATTATTCTTATTTGGCAGACATTGAAACCGAGATTCAGAGGTAGAGGCTGTACATGCAGAGTGTTTCAGAGCTTGGAGCGGAATTTAAGATTTTTGACTCCTGATCATCTAACCTAACTTCACGGTGAAGGCATTCTAGATTCCTGGCAGAGTTTCCAGTCATTTCTCTATTCAACAACTATTTATTGATCACGTGTAATAAGCACTGAGGATTCATCTCTGAGTGAACAGGACAGATGAGGTCACAACCCTTGTTACCTTCTGTTTTATTGGTGGAGTCAGGCAATATCCATGCTAATAAATAAAATCATTTCAGATAATAAGCATTGTGAATTTTTTTTCTTTTAAGTCAGGTCTAATACGACAGGGAGTGCCTAGGAGGGATAGCAAAATCAGATGGCAGGGTTCAGCGAGAGTAACCCTGATGTTGGGAGAATTAGAGTCTACAAGAAGGCATGAATGCAAAGATTGGAGGAAAGAGTGTTGGACAAATTGGCAGGTGCCGGTGCTCACAGATGGAAATGAATATAGATATAACAGATGAACCTTTCCTTACCTGGGCATGTCATGGGTCACCTGTGGCTCACCTGAGTATCCTGATAGTGTACAAGGATTGCATCATTAGTACAAGAGGTGCTTAGGCTGCAGGTGGTTCATCTCTCCTTCCTCTCATTGACCATTCATTTCTCTCCGTCTTCTGCATCCAAAGCCAACTTATTCTTCAAGCCTGCCTCAGGTGGCTCTTCTCCCAGAAACCTCCCCAGGTTCTAACCCTAATAACCTAAGGTTCTAACCCTAAGAACCCTCCCCTAAGCCCTTTATCCTCACTCCTCTTTTGTTATTCTGTGTGGATTCTCCTCACAGGATAGACATTTTTGTTCATTTATCAAGACTGGAGTATAGTGTCGCAATCAAGACCCCAGTGCTGGAGTTAGGTGGACTCTGGCTTTGAGGCCCTGTTTTCTAATGTGTGGTTTTCAGGCAAGTGGTTTGATCTCTCCAGCTCTCAGTTCTGTCAACTCTAAGTAGGCATCATTAGAGCGCTATAGTGTAAGGTTATTTTGGAAACAAAATAATGTCCATAAAGTACTTCATTCATAGTAAGCACTCAATAGATGTCAATAATTGTTGTAGTTATGATCACTGTATGCATACAGCCAACTGTTCACCAACCTTTACCAGGCTGATAATTTATGAGCAGGGTCTGTGGATCATCATCGTTCCTATCCGCATTACCTAGCCCAGGCATGGGATATAAGGGGTGCTGAAAACAGTATTTTGAGTGAATGAATGCAAGTTTTCTTTTCTTTACAGACTTAAACTCACAATATTACATAATTTTAAAACTACATAAAAACTTAGCTGTCACTGAAGCTGAATTGCTACTAAAGTTAAAGGAAGTGGAGGCCAGCAGAAACTAGAGTTAATTCTGAAGTTACAAAACCCATTCTTGGTGAATCTGAAAACACTGGCTGCCCTCAGAATGGCATTGCACCTGTAGATTCAAGCCAGCTCTGGGGATAAGAGAGCTCCAGTTCTCTAAGATAAGCCTGAAAGTAGAATATTTTGTCTTCTCAGAGGACTCACTTCCCTTGAGCATGTGGCCCAGCTTTTACTGGGAAATGATGGCAGGGATTGGTCTTGTGCATCTTTCTGTCCCTAACAGAGGCCAGACCCTGGGTCAGAACAGAGGCTCTATACACATGCAATAAATGCATCGACATATGTGGCTGCCTTATTTAACGGCTCATTGGTGTAAAGCATTCACATGCAAAAATTGGTGCTGTACTGAGGGGTGATCCCAGGGTGATCTATGTGTTTCCTGTGTCTCAGAGAGCCTTTTGTCATCTCAGGCCTCACTGTCTCTGTGGCTTATCTGCTGAGGCAGTTGGTAAGTTTCTGCCTCCCTGGGAGGTAATATGCATTGATCCATCCACAATTTGAAGGTTTGTGAGCATTTAAGTGACACCTGGGGTTATTGATTTCAGCACGGCACAGTGTTCAGAAATCGTTTGATGGCCTGAGGTTCGTGTAATCATTCAGCAAATGCTTAGGAATACCTACTATGTGCCAGATGCTTATTCCTGCCCTTATCAGGAATGTGGAGAAATAATAGTGCCTCTTGCATGAGGCAGGTGCACAGGGTGTGAATGAACCATGCCCCTGGAACATGGAACACAATTCCCTGCACATATAGCAGCTCAACATTTTAGTTAGTATTTATAAAATATATAATCATAAAATTGTGACAATGATTGTAATGATGAGGGAAAAATGAAGTTACTACAGCATACTCGAATTTATCCATTACCAGAGGGCTTCTTCTTTAAAAAAATTTTTAAACTTATACTCCAGATTTTATTCATACACTAGACTACTGGACAAAACCATGCACCCTCACAAACAGTGTCACCCTCACTGCGTCCTTGAAGACCTTTGCTCTGAGGCTGCTAATTAGGTGCACTTCGGGATAAATCATTGTTCTGGGATATTTTGCATTGTTACCCAATAGCCTTGATCCAAGCAGCTATCATGATGTTCTTCTTTACCAGGATCCCACACAAGGAATCAAAAAGAAAAATTTCAAAAATTCATCTCCAAAGCTGACACTGAAAGCAGAGCGTGGGGGAAGGAAGGAATAGGGGAGGGGAGGGTAGAAGATCTTCCAGCACCTGATCAGAACAGTGTTCCCAGTGTTTCCTCTGCCTCTTTCCCACACTCTGAGCCAGGTGTAGGGCTCACTGCGTAGAGATGAACTGGCTCAGGTGTGTTGCCCAGGGTTGGCAGAGCTACATGTCTAACCCCAGACAGATACCAAACCTGAGCTGCTTCTGTACCTTCGGCTCTCATGCAAGTAGTTAGCATATATTAATGCTTTCATTTGCCTACTAAATGAGTTTAAGGTCAAATTGCAAACCAGCAGGGGCAAGATTTTAGCTTTCTGGATTTCCACTTGCTGATTTGTAAGATCCTGTCAACTTGAATGTGTGCATTCCATGGACCGTTGGTCCTCAGACCTGGTCCACCCCATTCAAGTTCACTCACAGGTCTTCCTCAAGGACAGTGTTTAGCATGCTATATACTGACTGGAGCCTTGTTGCTCTTCTCATTGATCACATCAGTGCTCAAGTGCTGGTTCTGTCTCTGTGTTCCCTAAAATCTAATACAGGATCTGGCCCGGAATGGGCATTAGTAATCCATATTACTTTCAAATGATCAATGGATTGATTTTTTAATAACTTGGGAGAAACCACTTTACATTTCTAGGCCTTAATCACCTTACCTATAAATCAGAGATACCAGGAGGGAAAAAAAAAAAAGGTGCCTGAAATTGATTCCAGCCCCAGGATAACCTGACCAGCCCCAATAAATATTGGTCTTAGAGAAACGAAGACCCCAATAAAATTAGCCCTGACTTCCTCTGGGCTGTCTTCTACTTTGTGTCTGTTTTAATTGATTCTTTCATCCTGTGCATCTTTACCTGTTTCTCTCCCCCTGTCAGGGTATGAGTCTTGAGGAGGATGAGAACAAGATGTTGCTTATCTTGCCTGCTACCAAGCTGAGCACATGGGAGGTGCTCAGGAAATGAAGAATGAGTAAAGGCTACCCCTTCCTTCCTTGAACAACTTGGGCCTTTAAATAGACCTCCTTTTCCCTTCCATTGAATCAAAGAGAAACTACTCTATATATCTCAAACTCTTTTATCTTTGAAGACTTTATAATATATGAGCAAAAATTCAAATTTTTATGATTTGCAATCCTGCATGGCCCTCCCTAGACAAGCAACAGAGAGAAAGCTCCACCCCACCAACTGGATCCCTCTGGGGCTGATCCAGACCCACATACATCAAAGATGGGTTATGCTCGTTGTTTATAAAAGAGCTGTGCACCCCGCCAAATGGAGGAGATGACCTAAAATTTGTGATGAAGCATTTAAATTGGGCAAACAGAACACACGCTCCTCCCACCCCCTGTGCAGAAATGGACTTAATGAGCCCGTGTCTTGTTGAGATTAAAGGAACTAAAAATTCTCCCCAAACACTCAGTGAACAGAGATAATACTGGGGTTGGGGGAGGGACTTTTAGAGGAATAAATGAATAGAAAGATTTCAAGACATCAAATAAATATCAAATAGCAGGAGCTCTCTGTGCCATTGAAGATCTTGTTTCTGTTGTAGAAAAGGTTAACCCAGGATGATTATTGTTGTCTCGGAGAAGGGGAAAGAAACTGAGCACCTACTAGGGGCCTCAAAAGACATGAAAATCCAGCCAGGTTGGTTTTATAGTCTTTGCCTTGGCCTGCTGGGGATACTAAGGCTCAGTATGTCACAATGAACCCCACTATTATATATAAATTATATGTATATATTGCATTAGTAAAATATTTTTTAAAAGATTATTTTTTAAAAAATAAGACAATATATGAAAATGGAAAATCTGAAGGGAGAGAGAAAGAGAGAGAGGGAGGGAGGGAGATCTGCTGGCCACCCCAGATAGGAAGCATCTAAGCTTAGATGCAGACTTGACCTTCTAGTCCCACGCCATGCCCTTCCCCCTATACCAGCCGAAATGAGCATTAGGAATAGGATCTGAACTTGCTTTGCTCCAACCCCATCTATGCTCTGGAAGGAAACCACATCACTTATAAAAGTGGAACATGAAGATAGAAAAGGAAATGGAAGTTTTTTAGAAAAAGAAAAAACTTTAAGGAAAATCAAAGTGTCGCAGAGAAATCATGCTGAGTTTTGGAGGTTGTCTTTGCAGACTGTTTAATTGGAGTTGTATTTTGAGGGTTAGATTAGAGGAAGAAGAAAAAAGACAGTGTTCAGCCTGATTTACATGAAAATGAGAAGAAGGGAAAAAACGTAGGGTATTAAAATGTGTGAGTCGAATCCTTAGATCTCTGCATAGTGAGTGGCGCACGCTAGAACTTTTAAATTGGCTACATTGCTTTAATTGAAATATAGAATTGTAATAACACGATGTGACAGGCACCTACTGAGGGGGACCACGGCTGCCCCCACCTCTCCTTGGAGCAGC
Source organism: Urocitellus parryii (assembly GCF_045843805.1). Taxonomy (NCBI): domain Eukaryota; kingdom Metazoa; phylum Chordata; class Mammalia; order Rodentia; family Sciuridae; genus Urocitellus; species Urocitellus parryii. The sequence goes on along the minus strand of NC_135541.1, from coordinate 39,784,295 downwards.
AAACACAGGGGTGGAAAACACATGTGTGCGCACTCACACACATGCACACACACACCCCCGAGAAGCACTTGAAAGGGCTTTGTTCTTTTCCAGCCTCTTTGAGGTTTGCTTTTTTTGAAAAGTGCATTTTTCTTTCCCATTCGCTCCAGGGTCCAATTAATCCATACCACTCCACCCCCATCCCCAGCATGTTCTTTCCATAGAGGTATTTTGCATCAATTAGGGTGTTTGTTGTATACTGGATAGAAAAAAAAAAAAGAATGTGTAAAATATCCTGATTTGCCTTCAAAGACCCCAAATCAGTTGATTCCCTGAATCAAATTCATGAGTTAGGTGGAGATATCATCCCAGGGGGTATCCCCTCCATCTACACATGGCTGTGATCATTTTCAAGTGTGTGCAGACATTGGGGTTTATTGCAAGGGTACTTGACATAGAGGTAGCCCAAGAGATGAGCCTAGGAATCAAGGACCTATTTTATGAGGGTCCATGCAGCAGCCTAGGACCAGAAAGTGGACTCCAGCCTTCTCTTTGACTTGGCCTCTGAAAGTGTTAGCCCACCCTTCTTGGCAGGATTCACACTCTGGTTATGACCACTCCAAACAGCCCACTACCCCCCACCCCTTCAGACTTCTCTATAACACATGATGGCAATCTCGTAAGCCACTCTCACATTTCCTAACCTGTGTGTCCCTGAAGCACTGTGGGGTCCAGGCCATTTCTGTGCAACCATGCCAGCCCTATCTCACAGGTGCCCTGAGGTGCTTGTTCTTCTCATGTGATCTTCCCCCTTAAAGCCCCTGCCTGAAACACACAGTGCCCTTCAACAGACAGCCCTCCTCCACCACAGGGCCCAGATTAAAATAACAGGCCATGACTTAAACTAATTGAAGCCCTCCCGGCCCTAATTCCTGGCACACTTTCTCTTAATGTCAACCCACTTTAGTGTTAAAACGCAGAAAAAGTTAATTGGAATTTTTAAATTGTCTGCTGTAGGTTACAGCAAGTATTCCTCCTTAAACTATCTGGTGAAGGACAAAATGGTTGGTTTTTGTTTTGTTTTGTTTTTTTACCCACCCACCAGTGACTGAGACGCATGCCACAGTGTATGCTTTGGGCCACATGGGACCCATTATGTGAGCTTGGTTGAATCAGCTGTGCCCTGTTCAGCGAGACACATCCACAGAGTGCTCACTTGATGTTACAGCAGAACTCCCTAGAAGTTTCTAAACTTGTGCTTCTTTGATCACAGGGCACTTAGGATTTGCAGAAGAGTACAGTTGTGCAGACCACAAAATATGTGTCCAGGACATTCTTGGCTTTTCACCCCACAACAGGTTCTGGCATGCAGTGGATGAGTCCAGCACTCTCCTGGGCCACTTGTCTCTGGCCCCACTGTCCATCCAGACAGGACCCTTGATCCCCAACACTGATCCTGATGAGTCTCTGGAGCTTGCCTCTTCCTTGTCTCTCAGGTGCACTCAGTCTTCCTCTTGACTATCATCCCAGCTCCCATCATCTCTCCCCTGGACGACTGCAGGTTCTTCCTGCCAGGACTCCTATTGGGGCTCTTCTGGATCCATTTCGATCCATTCTGCAAAATCAAGCCATGACAATCTCTTTAATCTCACAAGCACAAGTTCAGGTTTTGTTGTTGTTGTTTTTATTTTTTTGCAGGAATACTTTTAATGCACAGTAAGTTGAATTCCTAGATGTGGAACTCAGGGATACAAAGCACCAATTATGTACATAGAACATGTTTCTTTTTCACCTAAAGCCCTTTGAGGGTTTCTTTTTGCTCATTCCACCTATCCACCTTCCCGTGTCACCTTGCCCCATCTTTCCTCCCCACACGCCTGTCCTTCTTTCAGTGTTTCAAGGAACTCCTCATCCCTGTCTCCAGACACTCTCTGTGCCTTTGCCATGTTGTTCTTAATTAGAATATCCTTAGAATATTCTCCCAACACCCCCATTACATAGATCTGCTCTACTCTTGGGATCAACCGTAGGTACTTTGAGAAGGGTGATCTCATTTAAACCTCACATCCACAGTCTCTAATTAGCCCTGGATTTAAAACGAGAAAAACCTGAGTTTAGAGAGGGTCAGTGACTTGCCTGGAGTGGGATAGACAGCTGATGAGTAAGTACCAAGACCAGCTTGTGAGATTCTGGGCCAGAGCCTGCTGCTACCATGCTGCTTCAGCCAGTACCCAGCATAAAGAGGAATTTGCGGGGGCGGGGTGTCTGCTGGTGTTCTGAGGTGGTCTGGGATTCTTATACCCCAGCCTAGTGTTGGCTTCCCTTCCTATAATCTCTAGGCTTACCATCCTGTTGGCAACTGACCCTTCCTCTTAGCCCAGCCTTAGCCCCTAGATAATTGGAGCATCCAGCTATTAGCACCCAGGGATTCCATGTTAGGCAGATGCTATACAAACAACTAATAAGAGTCCATTGTGTGGCTTGCCTCCAAAAGTCCTGCTATGTGGATTTCTGAGACTCAATCACACTTGTGATAACCTTCATCTCCTCTACTTGGCCCTGACAGTTTGAGGAGAGGGCTGCTTTTTTCCTCGTCTTGGTCATTTTCAGATTCCTGGACTAGAGCTTCCTTGGGCCTGGCTCCAAGTAGAAGGCAAGCAAGCTGACAATTTCTAAGAAGTCTCCGGTGTATTCTGGCCTCTTAAAACATGTGATTATACAGTTGGCAATCCATTTACATGGGTAAATGAACTATTCAAGAGATGAAAAATATATTTTTCCCCCACTTAAAATAGGGTAAAGAGAATTCCCTGAACTTTGCAACTTTGTGATATCCTATACTTTGTGTCACTGGCCTCCACTGGAAGCAGGAAAAGCTATGAAAAGAGAATAAAAGCCTTTCCATAAAAATGATCGGACAGACCCTGGCAATGAGAAAAATCTCCACACTGTAATTATAGATTTTTTTGTTTGCTTTAAATCCTGGCGCTCAATCTGTGAGCTGGATTTAATAATAAAATACCGGAATTATGCATGCAAGTGCAAATTTGGTATCATGTCTGTCAATTCCAAACCCTATTTACAGAATGGAATCATTACAGTGCATTAATATAATGAAGACAGCAGTGCAGTGTACTTCAGTATAATATCCATAAAGCATCACCCAAAGATGGTTGCTGGAGCCTTTTGGAAGAGTTTAAGCCTATCTCAAGCCATCTTGGCGTCATCATATGAACTTTGTTGCTGTAAGAATGTGACTTGGGCTCTGCTGTTAGCAAGGCATATGGCAATTTCGATAACTCGAAAAGAGGAGGGGGCTTGTGCATCCCTGAAGGGTAGATCCTCTGGCCACTGTTTTCTGTGCACACATTTCTGTCACTGCAGAGATCACAGTGCACTGAAATTTATTTGATTACATGTCTATTGCCTCAATAGATTGAGAAGTCATTGAGAGCTGTTTTTTTTTTTTCTTATTTATCTCTGACATAATAGGTGTTATGGCAGAGTGATTTAAAGCATAGGCTTTGGACATAGACAACCTGGGTTCAAATTTTAACCACTAGCTCAGTGGCTTCTTAAAGATCATTAACTTCGTAGGCACAGTGGTACAAATCTGTAATCCCAATGGCTCGGGTGGCTGAGGCAAGAGGATCAAGAGTTCAAAGCCAGCCTCAGCAAAAAGCAAGGTGTTAAGCAACTCAGGGAGACCTTGTCTCTAAAAGAAAATACAAAGTAGGTATGGAGATATAGTTCAGTGGTCGAGTGCCCCTGAGTTCAATCCTGGTAAACCCCTCCCTGCCAAAAAAAGATTATTAATTTCTCTAGGCCTCCGTTTCCTTATCTGTAAATTAAGTTAGCTTGATAGTAATATTGCTTTTCTCATAGAGTTGTTAAGGGGATTGAGTAAGCAAAGCCCTAGAAAGACAAGTGACACATAGAAAATACTCACTGAATGATGGCTATTATCCTCGTCTCTGCACCCTAAGTGCCCAGTATAGTGCTTGATGGAGAGCAGGTGAGGGGAGGACATTGAGCAGATGGATGAAGAAACAAATATAATGACTCTAAGCCACAGCATGCATTACTTATCTGAATCTATACCTTTCTTTTTATTTCAATGGCTCTGCCACAATTCAAGCCTCTCCTTTGTTGGAACTTGAGGCTGCCCAGAGATGATTGGACTCAGTTCAGATAGCTATCGGGAGAGACAAAGAGGTTTGCACATCAGGGACTGAAGTTGAGCCTTTCCGAATGTGCAAAACTGAGAATTGATGCAGAAGTCATTATTAACTCACACATTTAACAGGATGTTTGCCTTTCAACAAAGGGTGACTAATTAATGTAACAGTTGATTATGTAGCTCCCTTAATTTGTTACTGGTTTTCAAACACCAAAGTAATTACATCACTAAAGGAGGCCGGTTGCTAAAAGTCAGTCCACAAAAGACATTCAGATAGGGTTGGCTCTGTTGGTCCAAAGTCCTGTTTGGGCATACCCTTCATTTGGGTCTAACTTGGCAGCGGTTGACAAGTACCCACATCGAAGTCAAATCCAGTACCATGGCAAGGGTAAGAAGGACAGAGTCTCTGTGGTGAGTAGGTGTGCAGGGGCTGTAGGGGCAGGCCTCGGGGGTTCAAATCCCAACTCTGCTGCCTATGAGCAGGATTGCCAGGCCTGTATCTGGAAATGTTACTGCCAGTAGTACCTGCCTACTGGGGACATTGGAAGGAATACAGTGCTGAAACAGCATCTGACATATGATAAGGTCTGAAAAATACTTCTTGCCATTATTACTCATAATGTACCTTCTACTTTTCTATCCAGCCTCATGTTCTAAGATTCTCTGTCATTGATCTTGTTTCCTGAATGCCCCTGACCAATGATGTCCCCGTGTCTACTCCTGCTGTTGTCCTGTCTTGAGTCTCAGTACTTCATTCCTCTCCCCGCACCATCTGCAAGTGTGTACTCATCCTTCAGAGCTGAGCCTGGTAAAAGCATCTTCTTGACGGCTCCCCTGCCTCTGCCAGGCAGAATTGGGCCCTTCTTCCTCTGTCACTTTGTCCTATGAAAATATTGTGTGTCAGTGATTTAAGACACTGTTTTCTGATTTTGCTTTACTGTCTGTCGCATTTTTGATTCGGTGCAATAGAGCTCATCTGTTGTGGCTCATTCCACATCCAGTATTATTTGTACCTCTTTACAACCTGAGGACAGAGATGATATGCTATCTTTCTATTCCCCAGTGCCTAGACAAAGTACTTGCTCAGTGTTGCTAAACAAATAAGAGAAGAAGGGAACAGACAATATAGCCAGGAGTCTGATTCTGTTGGTGAGCACAATCTCTTTGGGTAGATGCTAATATCTGACAACACTAACAGCTACAGCAACAGCATAATCCTTAACTATGTGTGAGGTATCCTTCGAAGCACTTACCTGCACTAATTAACATCTTACTTCATCTTCACAATATCCTAATGAAGTAGATTCTATTTTTATCTTCTTTTTACAAACAAGGAAACTGAGCTTCTGAGGGGTTAAACAATATATCCAAGATCCTTGAGCTAGTGATGATAGAGCTGGGATTTGAATACAGGTGATCTGGCTCCAGACCTGCAAATCCTCCCCTTAGTCATTGGCCTTTCTATGATAGCTTTTGAGTAGATTGATTTGATATTCCTTAATGAGGTAATCAATCCTTCCCTCTTCTACCACCCACCATTTTCCTGGATAACCTGTATACTCTAGCCAATGTGCCTCATTCTTAGACCTTTACTTAAGACAGGTGCAAGGCTCCATATTTGGCTTACATTCCTCTCCCTGGAATTGTATCTGCCTTTTCTTTACCATCAGTTCAAATACAGAACTAGCTTCAAACCCATCCCAATCCAACCTTGTTTTGACTTTGGAGCCCACTGTAGCCAGGGGAAAGTCATCTTCCTTCTGACTCACTGCTGATAGTAACCTTTGAAAATTATTATGTGCCAATGTATGCATATATAATACCCTGAGACAGAGTTCATATTGTATCAGCTTTTCCTAACCCTGTTTTTGCTTCAGACTGTCAACTTCTTGAGGATAAAGCCAAGTCTTAAATATCTTTGACTTTCCCCAAAACTCTTCCTATTTCAAAGCCCAAGAAGTAGCGAGGATTCTATAAATAATGTGTTTTTTAGGTTGGTTTCTTATGAGAAACTCCGAGTATTTTATACAACCTACAGCTTTAACATTTTATTTATTTACTATTCAACATACGTTTATTGAGTACCCATAATGTTCTAGGAACTAATTACTACTACCCCTACAGCTACCATAACTACTAATAATAACAGCTGACATTTACTGAGTACTTACTTTTTCTCAGACATTTTTCCAAGCACCATATGGGCCATTTTTGAAATACCTACAACAACCCTATGATACCAAATTGATAAATAATGAAATTGAGGCTTGGGATGTCCCATATTTTGTCTTGTAAGCAGCTTAAGCACAAGGACTGTCTGTTTTCCCTCATCTTTGTATCCTTGGCACCCAACAGTTTCTGGCACTTATTAGACCCTGAGCAAATATTTATTGATCAAGTAAACAGAGGGGCCTGTAAGTTCATGTGTAAGATGAAAGTTTGACACCAGAGCCCCCTGAATTAACCATTAATCTACCTTGGCCCTCTCAACCCAACTTTACATAGGAGGTTAATAAGATTCTAAGAGATAATTAGATGTCCCAGTGCACATACCTAAGGAATAGCAGAAATCAGGTCTATCTGACCAACCTGGTCAAAATTTTTTTTGTGCAAGGGTAATCTTACCCTGTTAACTGTCTATAAGGTAGAGTTAGAATATATATCTTTTTCTTTTCTTTCTAAAATATTATGACTCCTAGGATAATTGAGATTAGGTCTATTTGGTGTATACATCCAAAAAATGGTTCCAGTTTTTGCCACTTATTATTTTGTTTTCGAGATGGGTCCATGATTGCTTCATAGTTGGATAGAACATTGATCCCTAAGTTGCGATCCTCCACTTTTCTTTGCACATCTTTAAGCCAGGCACAAGTCATAATTTATGCGTGATAAATCAGAGACTTATGTGATGCAGTTTGAGGTTTTTGTTGTTTGTTTTTCCCCCACCTTAGCCTATAAAACGCTTTCATGGGTGTCTGAGGCCGAAGGGGCAGCAAGTCTCTTCTTTTCTCCTCTAGACACAGTAGACTCTGCCTAGATGGAACTGGGAATCTGGAAGGTATTTTAATATCATCCCAAGTTCAACTTCCAGTTGAATTCTTATGAGTTGTATGACCTTGGACAAGAATCATAATCCCTCTGAGTCTCAGTTTCCTCATTTGTAAAAGTGGAATTATAATTTCATCCTACAAAGTTGTCACAGAAGGTAGCTGTTTTATAAATAAATAACCAACTATGCTGGCTTCAAGTAGGCAGTAAATATATGTATATTACTGTTTTTAAAGGCCTGAGAGAAGCTCATTGACTTGAATAAGTTGAAAAGAATAAGAAAAATGGGAATTTTCTTCCTACCTTAAATTAGAAGTTGCATCTATGAAGTCACACTCAGCAGCTTATTTTTTTTTTTTAAATGCAGCTTCAATGGGTGCTTAACCCATATCTCTGATAAATAAGAGAAGTCAGGCAATGGTGAGTTAATAGTTACAGTAGGTTTGGGTGCCATTTCTGAAAACCCGGAGCACACAGAGGCATGAGCACTGGCGTGGCCCTTACAAGTACCATGGCTTTTAGGGCAGAAAAGACATGTGCCACCTGCCTCATAGCTGCGCCTCCCTGTGTTCCCAGCAGTTCCCTGCAGTGAGAGCCATGTGGCTGTATCTGACCATGAACTGAAATGACACAGGCCAAAGCACATAAGCATCAGGTGCAACCCTCCAGCTCCTCCTCCTCTGGTGTGGACAGCATAAGGCCATGGGGACCATAATGTGGAAGCCTCCTTCAACCTGGGAGGGACTGTGAGTCTCTGCCTCAGAGCCCCTGGCAACCCAGGCCGGATGTGTAGCTTGACTGAAAGAGAACCTTTACTGTAACAAGTCAATGACATTTCATGGTTAACCTAGCCTATCATAATATATTAAGCTTCACGTCTTCAAGGGTACGGTATGTCAGGCCATGTTTGTACATTTTAATCTCCACAAGTGAAAAAGAAATCATTGTTCTTTTATTGTTTACTCCTTTTTTTTTATTAATTTCTCTCTCCAATCATTCATCTGCCTGTACATTCAACATACATTTTTCTAATACCTGCTCCTTGCACATACTAATCTGGGTAATGAGGATACAATAATTAAAAGGCCCATCATCCCTGCCTTTTGGGGGGGCCCAACCTAGCTGAAAAAAAACAGAAAAGAAAAATGTAGAACTACAATATAATATGATAAAGGGACAGTCAAGGAAAAGGCTATGGGAGCCCAGACAAAGGGACACAGATTCCAGTTGAGGGACAGCCTTGGAATTGAGCCTTGGGGCATGAATAGGAGTTGTATTAACTCAACCGGTATCTATCCATCAGCTACTTACTCTAAGCCAAGTAACTGTTTCAGGTGCCACAGAAACAATCCTGAGCAAGGCAGGCAAGAAAGTAAGCAAGGACACAAATAAGGTCACATAAACAGGGACACAAATAAATAAACAAATGAATATCCGAGAATGAAAAGTATTATAAAGCCCACAAAAAAGAGTAACAGGACAGAGGTCAACTGAGGGAGAGATTGTATCTTTGGTGGCTGAGGAGGGTCCTTGTGTGAAGGTGACCCAGGAACTGAGTTTGCCATGGCCCAGCAGCTCGAAATGAGATGGCAAGGACACCTGGTGCAAGAGGAAGCTCTTGGGGCCGATGGGGCCTGGGGCAGAAACAGGCTTGATTTTTATGTCAGATGTTGCTGGGATACTCAATTTTTCCTCTGCTGGATTTAATATTTTTCTTCACGTTCCTTTGCTGGAAATGGGAGTTTAAATATATCTCTTGCGGTGGAGGTATCTATTATTGGACTTAAGTGTTTTTATTTTAGGCATTTCAGAAAGCAGTCCTCTTGAGAGGAACAAGGAAAGACGAGCAGCAGGCTTTTAAGCAAAGAGGTTGACGATAGGAAATTGGTGTACTTTGTGGACTGGAAAAATTACCTCGGGCTTTGGGATGGGAAAGGTCTAGCGTAGACCCAGCTCCCTGCCCCTCCGGATGCCTGATCTGGAGCCCAGCACAACCACTCCTGTAGGCTCGTAAGGAGACTCCATGAGATAATGCCTCAGAGTCCGGAGCGCAGTGACCAGGGGAAGGAAAACTCAGCTCCACGTTATCCACAGTGTGATCACCCCCTCATTCCCATCTCCATCTTTGCTGTTGTCATGGTCACTGTGTGTGTTTTGGTGGGAAGATGATTCCTTCCTGTGTGAGCAACAGGTTTTCCGAGGGCTTTGCTTTCACTTATCCAATTACATGTAGCTTTTCATCACTGGTGTGTCAAGTCCCAAATTCACATCCGGGCATTGGAGGCTGTCTTTCATCTGATTGTTACCAGAGGAACTTCCCCTTTGAAGGAGCCTCACACCCCAGATTTCCTTCCTTACACCCGGCCTTCGTACTTTTAGACAAGCTGACTCCATCATCATAGAAAACCCTCCTTCTCTACAATAATAAAATATATGGAGTCCTTGTTCTGTGCCATCATGGGGACTTTACATAGATGAGCCCATAATTCTCACCCCTAAGAAGCAACTGAGCCTCAGGAATGTGAGGTTTCTTACAAATGCAATTGTCCCTAGGAAGTGATGGTGGAGGACTGGTGACCCCTGTTCTGACCTCTCCATCCTGCAGGTCAGGACTCAGGACTGTCTCCTGCATCTCCTTGGTCTAGGGTGAAGGGTCCACAGCTTCACTCAGACCTTGTTACCCTAAGTAGAAAGATAGAACCTCCATGTGAAGGAGGGGACCCTTGCCCTACTCGGCGAGGCCCACTTGCTGTGAAGAGGTAGCTGGAATTTTTCACTTAACTCTGCTCTAGATGGAAGCCTGTCCCGTGTCCCTCTTGCTGAAACACCCAGGTAAACTCGAAGCAGGGCTACAAGAGATTTCTCGGAGCTGAGGAGGTCAACCCCAGCCTGAAGGAGACTCTGAATTTCAGTGGCTGCGGAAGTTGTTAGGTTAGTACTGAAAAGCTGTAGTCACAGAAAGGCTTGTAACAGGAAGTCCCCAGTAGGTCGAAATCCAGGAAAGTCAAGGTGAGTGAGGATGCAGCACACAAATAATTCAGGGCCAGGGATTGACGGCAGAGGCTGCTTTATTCAGCCTTTGCATCGCTGTGACCAAAATACCTGGCAAGAACAACTTAGAAGAGGAGAATTTTACTTGGGGGTCCAGCCATGAGCTGAGCAAGGGGAGGGGGATGGGACCACAGGGAAGATGTACCCTGCCAGGGCAAGACCCCAATGACCCCCCTCCTCCAGTCAAGCCCCTCCTGCCTGCACTTACCACCCAGTCAGTTCATTCAAACTAGGATGGATTCATTAGTTTATAGCTCTCATAATGCAATCATTTTACCTCTGAACATTCCTGCATTTAAGGAGCTTTTGACACCTCATATTCCAACCATAAGAGAGGTTGTAAGCACTCAATGCTGGGGTGGTGGGAGCTTACTTTTCTGTAGTACAAAGATATGCGATGGCTAGATATTTTATCAGTTAAGTCTCAGAAACCAAATCCACAGAGCCCTGCTGTCTGCTTCCAACTAGCTTGGTCCAGGGATTACACCTACTGCAGTCCCTGCGTGACCTGGGAATGAGAGACTGAACATTGGTGCATCCATGAGATTCTGCAAGGAGTGATCAGGGAAGTCTGCTCACACCAGACACTCTCGGATGTCCACTTCAAAATAAGTTTGGTTAAAGAACATGTCCTCAAAACAAAATCCTTCTCATCCAGAGGAAGTGAATGTGAAGTGGTAATTTGGGGCTACATCCAGAAGTCTCCCTTTTTCTCCTGATTATCACTGCTGTGCCCTCAGGCCCTCTCACCTTTGTAGATCGTTAAGTAGAAGATATTTTTAAAAAGAAATCCTCATGTGTGTGCCGAAAGCACAAAGAAGCTCCGATTGTGCAGCTGGAAGGACTCAGACTCATGAAAAAGGGAGACTGCTGTAAGGGTTTGGGAGCTGTATGGGCTCTGTTCCTCTTTGAAAACTGGACAGAGGTAGAAGAGGAGACACTGCCAACCAAAGCACCCTGCTGTGTGCCTGGCTAGAAGTAGGGGTTCTATAAATATTACCAAAGGGATGAAAAATTTAATGTAAGCATGAAACTATACTCAATGGAATAGGAAAAAAAAAGGAGAAATGAAAGTTTTGGAATGCTAACTAACTGCAAGATTCTTGAGCAATAGAGTTCATCTGAACGCAGGGCCCTCCTCTAGGTACACATGGAGTCATCTCATCATTCCCCGACTTTATGATGTGCATTTTATTATGGCATATTATAAATCAGGAAATGGAGGCTCCTAGGAACACGCCACGCTCAGTCACACTGGGTGTTTGCAGATTGGGGTTCACTTACCACTGCCATTTATTGGAGAATCGTTATGAGCTTGGTAATGGGTTTTACATGCAATTTCCCTTTTTTTCTCTCACAGTCATCCTGGAAGGAAATTATTTATTATTCCTATTATATAGATGATGCAACTAAGGCTTTGAGGCCTCCAATTGCAGTTTAGATAAGCAGAGATTACTGGTGTACTATGATTTGGGGAATGGGGATCCCCAGTATTATCCCAGAACTGGGTTCATTAGGCATTAGAAGTATTGCCGAGTTAACTGCTGCTTCTCATTATCCTACCGGGGCTTTTACTTGTCTTTCCTTTTCTTCTAGTAGTGACATGAACAAAGCCCCTTTTTCATCCCTTCCCACCACTCCTTATAAGAAATGAAGTACGTTTCATACCTGGGAAGGATTTTTTTTAAGTACTACTTTTTATTTTTTGAGGCTAAGGAACAAAATTTTTTAGTTTCCAAATGTTCCTCCTTATTCTCAGAATATAGATACTTAGGACTTAGCCCCAGTCTTACACTGTCACAGGCACCTTGCGTGGGTTCTCCTCTCACCCTGTACCTCCTTGGAACACCACATTGCTACTCAGGGTCCCTGGAACATCACATTGCTACTGATCATGGCTGGCCCTCACTAGGCCATGACTCTGGAGGGCTAGGAGCCATGGCTATTAGTACAGGACCTATAGGGTCCAGTAGAGTCATTGGAACTTAGGATGTAAATAATTTTGTTGAACAATACCTACATAATGATTACAGCTAATGTCCCCTAGGGAGGAGGGGTGGCCTCATAATGGCAAGGTTCCCTGTGAGTTACATTTCTTTACTCTGGGCCAGAATGAGGAGACTCAGCCTAGGTTCTTTTCCATATATCTAATCTGTGTGTCATTGGGAAAAGAAATGCAAATATTAATCTCAATGAGATAGCTGAATGAGTCAGGCAGACCTACGTTTAAACCACACCTCTTCCACTCTTACTTGGGTGGTCTAGGGCCAACGACAGGGTTCTCTCAACAGAAGGAATACATCCCATAATACGGGGAAGAAATGTGAAGAAGGAAAAAAAAAACAATAAGTAAAACCTTTATTCTCAAAATAATTCTGCATAAACAGAGAAGCGATTACCTCATGGGATACATTTTGAATAACTGTGAAATATGATGTGACATTTATTAAACCCTTATTAACAGGGAAGCAAAGTGAGGCAGAGAGGATACACATTTGCCTAAGGTCACGTGACTACTAAGTGGTAAAGCCAGGACTCAAACCCATCCCAATGTCCATGTCCTTGGGCTCTGCACCGGCTCCTTCTACCCAGTGGATATAGAAAAGCCTTGTCCTGGGCTTTCAGAAGCCCTTACTTGTGCTGGTTTCCAGCTTGCTTCTTACTAGGTGTGACTTTGGGCAGATTACTTAGCCTCTCTGAGCTAAACAAGGCCTCATTTTATCATGGGGATAATAAAATGAGATAATAAATTAGAGCTTCAAAAGCTATAAAGCACATTGCACATGTAACTACGAAGTGACTGTTAACTGTTAGATGCCAGAGAGCCTCAAATGATCCAATAAGGGATTCGCCTTCCATGCTGTGGCCCACAAAAGCAAAGGGAAGGTTTTTTACCAAAATAGGGAAGGAGAGATGGATGGACAGATGTAGAGATAGTTTTCTATAGTTTAAAGGATATACTTCAATTAAAGGATATTTATAAAAGTGGATATGGAGCAGTATATTGTCATGCTCTTGGATTTGAGAATTGGGTAGTTGGAGGGTAGGACCTGTGAGTCCCATCCCAGGACCCTCAGTTTCTACCTGGTTGACTTTAGGCCTGAAACTTTACCTCTCTGAGCCTCAGTGTCCTTCTCTGTCAAATAATTGATGAGTAAAACCTCCTCATTGGCTCCCAGTGAAAACTAAATCTGATCCTATGGAAAAAAATAAAATCAGGCTCATGGGAGGTGCTCCCAAGCCACCTGCTCCCCCTCCTCCCACTGCCTGAGTCCCTTAATGTTTCCTGTTGTATCCAAATGATAGGAAACTGCTAGATGCCTCCTTTGGGGAATTAATTTCCTGCAGTGGGGAGAGGGCATTCAGAATAAACACCCTGTGTTTTCATCCTTGTGTTTACCTGCTTGCAGGTGCAACTGGTGAGAGCAACATCCCCTTCACCAGCAAGTCTTTGTTCTGCAGCAATTAAAGGCGCCTCGCTAATCCTTCTGCTTCCCAGATGCTCTGGGAGCCGGCAGTATTTTTAGCTCATCTCTTTTATATGCCTCACTCTGAAGACATCTTATTATTCATTTCAAAACTTGACAACTCCTCTCACTTTGTCCTTCATTCCGTTCTCATACACAGGGAAGAACCAGTTGGAGCAGTCTCCAGCCAAGTTTTGCCTCTGCTCAATAGAGCACCAAACTGCAAGGGTTTCTTCTGGCCTTGTCTCCCCATTGTAACCCCACTCCAGGTGTGGGCAGGGTCGCAAAGATCGATGTTCCCCTCTGCCTCGTCTTCCGGAATGATACCTATTGTGTGTCAGTACACTCACGGGTACTGCAGATCCTTCTGTGGACATACAAACCAGCAGTCACAATACAGTCAGGGACAAGACTGAAAAGCATGTAGAAATAGCATTGATGAGCCTTTCCAATATTAGGTCCACAAGCATTACTGGGCATGGACTCTGCATTGGGGTAGATGCTAGGTGAGGGAATTTATTCTGTGTAAGCAGAGAAGTGATACATGGGATACGTTTTGAATAACTGTGAAATAACAACATTTATTAAACACTTAGTGACTTCTGGGCACTGTGCTAAGCCTGACACACATGTTAATTGATTCAATTCTCATGATAATTCTGTGAGCTAGAGACGTTTCTTCCCGTTATACAGGTGAGAAAGTTGAGTCACAAACAGGGTAAGCGCATTGCCAAGTGTACCCAGCTGTAAGTAGAGTGGCTAGGAGTTGACCTCTGGCTCTAGAGCTTGTACTCCTAATCATGTCCCCATTCTCAAAGGCAGGAATCATAATAAATGAGCTAGTGATTTAGTTAAGCCCAAGGCTTGGGTCTCCAGTTAAAGGAGGAATCATTGTACCATGTATGGTATTGGAGAAAAACACAGCCAGACATTAATTAAAGCAGAGAAACATATTTTATTCACTACCTACTAACAGCAAGAAAAAGAGCTGGACCCCATTCTGAGTTGTGCAGAGACAAGCATGCTTTCAGGGAACAGTGGGGGAGGAGGAGAAGGGACTTGAGCTTCCAACATTCTCACGGAGGCTGGGAGACAGGGGCCCTGTCTTCAGGTGGGGGCTGAAACAGTTCATTCTTTTGACAGTCTTGGATTTTCTTGGGCATGCACCTTAAGGGGGGCAAGCTCAGGTCATCCTAGGCATGAGGTCTTGATCTGTTGGATTTATGTCAGTGTTTGCTCATCCCATGTATCACTTCTCTGCTTACACAGAATAAATTCCTTCATCTAGCATATACCCCGATGCAAAGTCAATGCTCAGTAATGCTTCTGGACCTAATGTTGGAAAGGCTCATCTGTGCTATTTCTACATGCTTTTTTGTTTTTTGGTTTTTTTATAGGCAGAGGTCTAGGTCTAGTTGAGAAGAGGGCTCAGAAGAGTCCCAGTGGAGAGAGATCACGGAGAAGCTGTCAGTGGCACATCCTTGCCATTGCTGGTTAATTATGATCTTGTGGCAGCCACTGACATTCTTAGGTAGGGTAACAAGTGGACCCCTATCCAGGTGAAGAATAGGTATACAGGTGATAGGTCATGACACACCAAAACAGAAAGGATTTTGAGCAAAGAGAGAACAAAGAAGAAGGGGCTCAGAGACAGAGTGGGGCAGGCAGGCCAGCTGGAAGCCCACCCTTGAGATCTCCATAGAATCCTCCAATGACATGCCAGGGCTCCACATTTTGGCTCTGACCTCTCTCTCTTTTTGATCTCAAGGGGAAGTTTTTCTGGAAAGTGCATACAAAAGGAACATACAGATGACCTCACAGCACCACCCTCTCAACACTTGACCTAGAACCCCTCAGAATTCCCTGAAGCCACCTTAGTCTGTGTTAACATCGGCACCTGCTCCCACCCTCGCCTTGAGGTGGACATCTATTCCATTCTTCCTTGGTAACTACTTGTCTTTTGGGAACCAGCCTGAGGCCGCCATGTTCTGACAACCTGCCCCAGTGGGGCCACCTGGTCCACTGCCTGCTCTCTCAGCCATTCTGCATCTCCACCTCTCTCAGAAGATGCCTCTTTTGGGAGTAGGGGTACCGGGGATTGAACTCAGGGTCACTCTATACTAAGCTACCTCCCCGGCCCTATTTTGTATTTTATTTAGAGACGGGGTCTCCTGAGTTGCTTAGCGCCTCACTTTTTGCTGAGGCTGGCTTTGAATTGTCAATCCTCCTGCCTCAGCCTCCTGAGCCACTGGGGTTACAGGTGTGTGCCACTGCACCTTGGTTCAGTTGCTTCTTCATCCAACAGTCTGCCCAGACCCCTGGAGGATAGGGCTGCCTCTGGTCCTATATCTTTCCTATGTCCTGAGCCTCTGTGCATCTGCTCCATAGCAGGCCCTTAGTGATGATTTTCTGAAAGAGCAATGAATAGAAGAACCAGGCTATTTTTCCTCTGTGCTCAAGATTGTTTCTGGCCTTCCCAGATTCCTTCCGATCACTAACATCTGCTAAAGTACCTGAGCTTACCTGCAAGTGGTCTGTCTGTAAGGCAGTACCCTGAGATAGCTTCTCACAAATGGGGATATGACTCAGTGAAGGTCTGTGACTTTCCCACATCATATGGCAGAGAAGACAGAGCAGAGCCAAGGGATGCCTAGACCTGACTCTGCACATGTCCTCACACTCAGAGTTTACCATGAGGTCATATGAAAATATATGCTGTGAGCTTGGGAAACGTATCCAGCTGTCTCCAAAAGCTGCCCGTGCCACATACCAAACAGGCACACCTCCATCCCCTCCATCCCCTCCATCCCCTCCATCCCCTCCATCCCCTCCATCCCCTCCACCCCCTCCACCCCCTCCACCCCCTCCACCCCCTCCACCCCCTCCACCCCCTCCATCCCCTCCATCCCCTCCATCCCCACCATCCCCTCCATCCCCACTGCTGCTGCCTCCACCAGCCATTCAGTCATTCTCATAAGACAGCAGCCCATCACCTGTTGCTAAGGAATATTGAATGGATTTCTGTGGATCACACTTGAGGGCTGAGAAGCAGACATTTTGCCAGACCATCCCCAGACCAGAGAGCCTGCTGAATTTACAATTCAGGGTCTAAGAGTGATTGCTCAGGTCCAGCTATGTCTTTCCGGGGCTCTGAACCCTCCTCTCCAGCAGGAAAAGCCAGGTTCATTTGTAACCATCTGTCCACCTGTGAAGAACCTTCCCTGGCTACTCAGCTGGTCATGCCCTGGGCACACCATGTTGATAAGAGACCTAGGAGGTGACTCCCATCCGATGCACCCTGCTGGGAGCGGGGCTCAGGGAGCTGTCCTGGCGGGGAAGGAGAGCTCCATCTGCAACAGGCAGGAAGGCTTCGCAGCAGTGAAGCTTTTCAGCAGGGTCAATTCCAAAAGAGCAATTTCTACCACCCCAGTTTTTAATCTGACCTTCAAAATCCTGCCTCCCCTGGCCCCTGCCTACCTTGTCACCTCAGAAACTGCTACTCTCTCCCTAGCATTTTGTGGTTTAATGACTTCAGATTGTTTGCAGTTCCCAGTATCACATACTGTTTTTTAGTTCTAGTTCTGTGACTCTTTGTTATCCCTCTGGATGGAACAACATGATCAGTCTTTTTTACCTAGTCACTTCCTAATAATTTATTCACATCAGGCCTCTATTCCTTTCCTGTTCTTACCTCTATGGTGGCATGAACATAAAATTCACTTAGTCATTCAACAAATCACATGCACACAAACACCACACAGCATTAGATAGTGTGCTAGGTGCTGGGCATGCAATTCTGAACCATGTAATACATGCATTCTGACATGTATTACTTTCCTGGTTTCCTCAGTCTAATGGAAGAGAATAATACTAACCAGGTAACCAGGCAGATGAAGGGGGAATTGTTGACTGTAGTGTGCACTAGGAAGACAAGGGAGAGGTTTTTTTTGAAGACATGGGCAAAAGCACCTGACTTCCCTCCCTTCTCCACTGTGGAGTGTGAGCTGCTCAAGGGCAAAAGTCTTGCCAGCTCTGTCTCTGTGTCCCCAGCACCCAGCACAATGCCTGATGGGGAGTTTGGGAGTTTCTGGAGTTGCCAGAATTAAGTCATGGGGACAGATGAAAGCTGGGCCAACAGCTTTGGGTGTTTGATGCAGAAGTGGTACATTGAGTGACGTAGTCTCCTTACATCTGCCCTCACTTGGGTGCAACTGTCTCTGAGTCTGGCACAGAGATGAAAATTTATGCCAGGAAGGAGGGACAAGAGCGTGGACAGCTGGGCAGACTCAGGATCACAGCCCTCAGGAGACGCCCTGCTGCAGTAAAAGGAACGTGATTCCAAGTGTCACGCGGGATTTCAGCCCCAGCTCTGAACTTCACCTCTGATGGAAGCTGGTGGGGCGAGTCGCTGAGCCCCTCTGAGCTTCACTTCCCTGAGCTCGAATTGCAAAATGGTACAAGTGAGAAAAATGTATGAATTGGTGGCAGTTTTACCCTCTGAAACCCTAAAGTGGCTTGGAGGAGTTGGCAACAGGGAGGGTGTCTGGTGCATTTTCAAAGAAGGGGGCAATTTTGTGCTAATTTCTTCTACTGACAGTTCATTTTACAAAGCAACAGCCTAACAAATCCTGGGGCCAATTAGCGTAAGGGAAACAATTGATCCTTGTACGCTGAGAGCTCGGCCCACCGCCTCAGTGGTTTGGTGGTGTATTTGGGGAATGCTGCACAGCACTAAATAGGAAATAATTGGATAGAAGCAGCTATAAATTGCATGGTGCCGCACTACACTCCAAGCTTCTGATGTAAGCAGCAAGGTCTGGCGGTAATAGGAAAAGTATTACTGGGTTTGCTATCCCACACAGAAAAGCAGAGCAAAGCTGGCAGGAACCAGGCCTGCGCCCCTCATTTTACAGATGGGCAAATGGAGGCTCACTGAGGGAGCCGAGGTCGGACCAGGCGCCCAGGATTTATCTCCATGACCATCTCCTGTAACCCTCGTCTCACCACCTTAGTGTCCTATAGAGTGGATAGAGAGGAGCATGCTCGCATCTAATATTGTTCAAACTCATTATCGTGACCTCTTACATAAAGGGATCTAGAGATTCAATGAAGATGACTCTAATGGTTCAGAGCTACTGGACCAAGATACTACAACTGGGCAACTGAAACTGCCAGAAATGTATTATCTCACGTGTCTGGAGCCCAGAAGTCCCAGATCCAAGGGTCTACAGGGTTGGTTCTGACTGGGCTGAGATGGACAATCTGCCCTGTGACTCTCACCCAGCTTCAGGTGGTTTGCTGACAGCCTGTGATATTGCTTGGCTTGTGGACACATCACCATGATCTCTTACAGGATGTCCATGTAGCACTCTCTCTACACACATATTTATTCAAATTTCCCCTTGAATCAAGACACCAGTTATATTGGGTTAGGAAGTGGAGGTTCACCTGCTCCAGTATGATCTCATCGTAAGTACATGTAACAGTGACAACTTAGATAACAAGAATATTTGAGCTAGAGGGCATGTGCCAAGGCAGGACACTAGCAGGCAGACCAGCATGATCTTACTAAATTGTCACCTGATTTAATGAAGTTATAGGTGAGGACACTAAGGCCCAGGGAAGCTAGGTACACTGTCCAAGGTACCACAAGTATCACTTAGCAGATTTGGATCTCGGGTACTGGCTTATGCCTACCCCAATTCACGTCTTTCCTCAGCGCCCTGGTGTCTTAATAGCTTCAAAGCCATTATTCTCCCTGCCGTCATTGCTCTCTACCTTACTTGATGCATGAAGACCCCAGGACTTCTCACTGCCACTCCAACATTCTTTCCACTGACTGCCTTGTAGTCAATTCACTCTTTTGCAAGTTTCTGTCTGGCATGCAAAACTTCATTGTGACCAAGGCAGAGGTTAATTTCAAACTGGTTATAACACAAAAAGTAATTTCCCATTAAATATAATGACCTCGTTTCTGCAGTGACTTGTGGCAAGACATGCTGTTTCATTTCCATTCAGCCACACTCATTTACCTACTTGCTACGATAATTTTACACCATGAGCTAAAATGTCCAAATCATTGGTTACATTTCTAAACACCTACAATGGTTATTAGGATTCTTCATGCAGAAAGAAACAGAAATAAAAATAAGAATTTTAGGAGAAGGAAAATCTAGGTCATTGAAGTGCATTCAAAACCGTATTCTAGTGCTCTGAAGCTGCCTGGAGCCAGCCATACCTAGGTGCAGTCCACAGTTTACCCTATCCACTATGTGACCTGAAGCAAGTGGCTTTACCCTTCTGTATGTCTCAGTTGCCTCAACAGTAAAAGTAGGGGAAATAATATGTAAGGTTGTTGGGTGAGTGAAATAGATGAGGCTTACATATGTCAAGAACTTAGCATAATGCTTAGCATTTAGTAGGAACTCTGGATACTGGGGGCACGGGTTGCATTAAGTCTGAATCTTTCTTTATGCATAGTTAGACAATATTCCAAGTTTGGGATCCCCCACCTCAGATATTCAGGAGTATAAATTGTTCCCATATTTATTCAACCTGAATTTGTTAAGAGGTTATTGTTGCAAGTAGAAGTTTGTTGGCTGATATTTATCCATGCTGACCGTGGGGATACAGAAAAGGACACAGGAACCCTGAAGCTGTCTCTAAGCACACACATCTTCTTAAAGATCCCTCATGTTTTGGAGCAATAGTGGCCCAGGTGGACGTGTTGAAGGCCTTTTGTCTCCTGCTGACTCTCAGGGATGTCACTGAGGGTATGGTGCCTTGGTTTCTCCTGTTCTCATAGAGAGGGTGAGAAAGTAGAAGTCCAGAAAGGAGCAGTCTCAGATATATTTTTTTCTAACTTATTATCTTAAAGATGTTCAAACCCCAAATTTCAAAGACTAATTGTAAAACTTAACCTTTTGCCATATTTGCTTTCTCTGACTCTCTCCATGGGTTAAGAGATCAATAGATAGACAGCTGGATGATAAATAGCTATATTAGATGTGCTTGTGGCTCCTGGCGTTTCATTTCTTCTAGGCCCTTTGAGCAAATGGTGATGGGAATATGTATATTATTAATCATGAGTTCACATTGATATTTTAAATTTCACATTGCAGGATTACTTCTTGACTTTTTGTAATATGTATGTCTCCTTTTGTTCTTTCACTGAAAGTCTTGCTTTTTAACAACAGTGTATTTATGTATTTGCTTTATCCTAATATATACCCAAAGCTGCTTCAAAATTGTAATTCCAATATTAATCGCTACTGGTGATAAACCAGGTGTACCCCTGCCCACTAAGGACACTTGCTCAAAACCTAGGTCAACCTCGTCCTACTTGGGGAGAGGTCACTTGTTTTCTCCTATGGTAGTCATAATGATTATCACTGCATTGCTTAGAAATCCTTTGGTCACAAGCCATAGAAAATTCACCTCAAAAAAGTCTTAAGCTACAGAAGGAATTTGCTGATTTCCATAACTGAAAACTCATGGTTAAATTTTCAGAAATGACAGGATCCTGGTTCTTAGATGACAAAGTTAAGTTGGAAACAGTAAGTTCATTTATTTTTCTGGGAACCTGACTTCTTTTTTTCCTGCCCCTGCTTGCTTGCTAGCTTGCTTGCACGCGCGTGCTTTCTCTTCTCTTCTCTTCTCTTCTCTTCTCTTCTCTTCTCTTCTCTTCTCTTCTCTTCTCTTCTCTTCTCTTCTCTTCTCTTCTCTTCTCTTCTCTTCTCTCTCTCTCTCTCTCTCTCTCTCTCTCTCTCTCTCTCTCACACACACACACACACACACACACACACATCACCTCTTGCAGACTATTACCTTTACAGTTCCCAGGAAGGTCTCACCTATGCCTTTGAACATTGCATAATGTTGATGCTTGAATACCATATAATGTCATCGTTAGATAATGTTGTCATCAGACTGCGAATATTAAACTCAGTTGACTGGGAGAAAATCCAAAAGTTAAGAGCCTTCCCACCATTCACCAGATGTGTTACTAGACAGGTTAAGTGGTTCTCCTCACAGCCCTATGTGGATGGGACCATTCCTGTCTTACAGATCAAGAAACAGGTTCAGTGAGATAAGGTGACTTGCCCATAGCCATAGAGTCATGGAGGATGAACATCTTCCCCTCACACTACATTCTTTCTGGAATGTGGATAGGACTGCAAACTATGCAAACTATTCTGAGCATTTAGCTACAGTGGGAGCCCTCGCTGCACACGCGCCCCCCCCCCACATACACACATATACACATATCTGGTTGGTGTTGGAGAGCCTGGCTGCATCCTACTCCTCTTAGTCCCTGGGGAGCCTTCTTTGCAGAATGAGTGGTAGTTTTAATGGAAGAGGAAGGTCAGTTCAACCTGTTAACAACTTTGATTATGCTACAGCGGCATCCCTTCTTGTGGGTGTGGGATTTTGACTGAACCCCAGTATTAAGAAACTAATACCAAAACCAGTTTCCCTGTTTAAAGTGGTTTTTATGTCTCCTGAGCAGACATCTGCTTTGGTGTCACTTTGGTGATTACTAACTGATTAAGCACACCTGACTCCACTTTGCCTGTTAGACAAATTTCAACCCAAATCACAGGTCTGGGATGCTTTCAGCTCGTTAACAAGTGCATCTCCCGATTTTCAGGCAAGGGCTTCACGTACATTTTTCCAGTTCTGTGTGTTAATAACATATATTTAGAGAGCTGCTAAGAAGCTGTTTTTTATAGCTACTATTCTGTTATGCAACTTAAAAAGGAGTTTTGCAAATGTTGAGACTAAAAAGAACATGATTATTTACTGCCTCCCACCTCCTCATTTTAATTGACAAGGAAACAAAGACCTAGAGAGGAAAACAGATAAAAAACTAGTGGAGTTAGAGCCAGGATCAGGGACAATCTTGGATCCAGGATGCTATTGACAGATTCATTCTTTCATTTAAAAACAGTTACTGACCAATTCATAGAGACAGAAAGTAAAATGGTGATTACCAGGAGCTGGGGAGAGGGATTCTGGGAGTTGTTAATGGTACAGGGTGTCAGTACCCCATGTCCACCCCCATGGAAAAGTCCAGGGAGCTCAGAGGACCTGTGGCTGGCACAGGAACCTGTGTTCTGCTGGAAAGTCAGGACAGCTTTCAAGAAGAGACATTGGTACTAAGGATTGAATCTGGATGAGTGCTTTTTCTCTGAGGTATGTGTAGATCAGCATGGACACATACCTCAGGTGAGAGCCCAGTGCATTTGAGGGATAGAGACCAGGTGGCATTAAGCAAGGGGACTCTAGAGAGAATCCTTATTCTAAGAGACACAGGAAGACTTTGGTGTGTTTTAGGTACTAGAAAGACTCGCTTGAATTGGCCAGACTTTTTCTCAGTCTCTTCCTACTTAGTATGACTCTCAGAGTGAGTGAGTGGGGACTGAGGCTGTTGCAATAATTCAGGATGGAAATAATGGCTGCCTGACCTGACTGCTGGTGATGGAGAGGGAGAGGAGTGGACAATGTGGAAAATATCTGAGAGGCAAAACTGACAAGTCTTGGTTATGGGCATGAGAATGAAGGAAACTGAATGGGTTCAAGAATGGCTTATATATGTCGATAGATGACATTACAGGCACTATATTCAAATATGAAAGAATGTAGTGTAGCAAAAATTCCATTTTTTAAATCACTAGCAATTCCATCACTCAAAAAAAAGAGAACCCTTCATATTGTATTGATGGATTTCCAAACTTATAGATATGCCTATTTTTTCATAAAATACAGTATCATATTGAACATGCTATTTTGTAATATGCTTTTGATTTCACTCAATGGGGTGTCAAGAATTTATTTCTGTAGCAAAATATAACTACTTCTACAAATGATTTTTTTCCATACTATATACTATTTCATCCTATATCAGAATGCATTTTCTTCAACTACTCAGCTAATGCCCCACAGTTTGGACATTTCTAATTTCTCACTATTCTAACAGCACTGCGGGGAATATCTTATATCTAAATCTTTGTCCGTGTGTTACATTATTTCTGGATAATTAAATCCCTACGAGAGGAATCATAGGGTCAGTTTATGCATGTCTTTAAGGCTTTGAAACATACAGTCAACCAAGCCCTCCCGTGAAGCTGCACCAAATCATATCTGTGCTGATAACAAAAAATCCCCTTCCTGCACTGGGGCTGTGGCTCAGAGGTAGAGCGCTCACCTAGCATGAGTGAGGCATTCAGTTCAATCCTCAGTACCACATAAAGTAAAATAAAGGCCTTGTGTCCACCTATAACTAAAAAATACATATTTAAGAAAAAATACCCTTCCTGACTGACACCAGCCCTCTCCACGTGCCCTGCCCTGCCCTAGGACTTTATGTACACTAACATATTAATCCTCCCAATAGCACAAGGTGAGAGATGCTGTACTTATCCCTGTGACATGTGGCAAACCAGTATGCAGGAAAATATTTCCCCACACTTAATCAACAGTATATTATCCTTTTTTCCGTCTTCATTCTATTGGGGAAAATGGCACCTAATTTCTATCTGATGTACTTTATGTGCATTGGTTCGATATTTCCAACAACATTATGGGCTCCATATTGTTCTTTGTGTTACGTAGAACGGGGGAAGAAGTCTAAGAAAGGTAGAAAGATGGACTCAGCTGCACATCGGAGAGATGGTAGAGCCCCGCATTCTCTTTGGCTCCACAATCCTTCTCTTTCCTCTGCTATCACACCACCTCTTCAGCTAGAGCCTGGGTTATTTGGAAGCTTGCTCTTGTTTTTAAGTAATACCTTCTAGAAAATTTCAACATGGCAACCAGGGAACAATTCCCTCTGACCTGCTCCATTTGGCATCCGATAATGGGTACCTGGGGGCTGGTGCAGAGGTCACCTCCTTACCTTGCTGGCACTGCCATGTAGCAAAGGCATCCTAAAATATGTGAGCAAAGAGAAAGACCTTTATAATAAGCCCAGGCCTCCCTTTGTCTTGTGAGGGTTTAACTACTGTAATTGCTTGCAGTGTGAAGTACTGTATTTTGCATGTATCTATTTTTATTCTATGTCTGTCTCCACTTATCTGCTTTTCTGTTGTGTTTTGTTTTTTGTTAACTCACTTGAATCCTAGTGAGTATTTTTTTCCTGTGAATAGTATTGCCTTAGGAAAGCCTGCATGCACCATACACACACACACACACACACACACACACACACACACACACACACAATCATCATATGAAGGCTAAACAGGGTAGAATTTATTCTTTAAAAATAGCTAATGGTGAAGTCTGCGGCAGATGACTCTCTAATCCATACTGTATTTAATTGGCTGTATTGAACCATACTACAAATTAAGTCGTCTCTGTAATTTATTCTGTCAGACAGTAACCCTCCAAACAATTTGATACTTCATTTAAACATTGGTAAATGGCTCATGGAAATGCAAAGAAAAAAGATTTAATGATGATCAGATAAGAAACCCTCTGTTCACAGAATGACTCCTATGTGAATTGTCATGAATTAACCCAATTCATTTGCTCAATGAACATTTATTGAGCACCTACTTTGTGTAGCACACATCGCAAGATGGCTCAGCCCTTCCTTCTGTCCTTCTTGCCCCCTTCCCTTCTCACCTCCTTCTTTCCTTAAGAAGGAAATCATTAAGTACCATTTCTCATTCAAAGAGAATAATATTAGATACTGAGGTATGATTTAGGAGAGCCAGACATGGATCTTACTCTGAAAGGTCTAACATTCCCAAAATAGAAAATGTCTGCACAGATGTTGTCCATGATGTCCCTGGTAGGATCCGGGTGCCTTTGCACACTGCTTTGTTTCCTAACTAGAATGCTCTTTCCTCCCTTTTTTCCTGGGGACTTCCCATTTATTATTGGAGACTCAGTTTCAGGTCACCTCCTTTGTCTTCCCTGGTGCCTCTCCACATTCCTGCTGAGCCTGTATGACATGCTGTGTACACCTCTAATGGAAAGCTTGTCATGTTACATTGTGGGTGCCAGTTTCATTGCCTGCCTATCTTGGAAGAGTGCATGCTTCCTGAGGAAGGGGCTATGTTTCAAGTCTCTGTATAGATGCAACACACAGCACAGGGCCTGGAACATAATAGGCCCTTAGTGGATACATACGACATGAGCGACTGGATGAGTGGATAAATCTGAAACGAATTTAAGAAGGGCAAAACATCATACCTAGAAGGACAAGCACATGCCATAGGCTCGAGGAATGAGAGTTATTACTGCAGGGGATTGGGAGGGTTCCTGGCTGAGCAGGATGTGGAAGCTAAGCCTTGGAGCCTAGGTATGACACAGATGTGTGTGTGGTATGGTTATGCGTATAGATAGGGAAACACGGGACAAGAGGGAGGAGGGCAGGGTGGGCAGGTGCAAACCCAGAGAGCTCCTCAAGTTATTTGCAGTGCAGGTTACCAGAAGTCCACATGTGGGAGGGAGGTCAGACTGAATGCCTGGATGGTCTTTGGAATTCTTTAATTCTTTGGTGGCAACTTTTATCTTACAGTGTAAGCAGGAGGACTCAGAACAGGAATAAGTAACACTGCAACACTGCGGTCTGTCTGTCTGTCTCCCATACCCACTCCGCCATTCCTTTTTTAGTACTGGGGATTGAACCCAGAGGCTCTCTACCACTGATCTATATCCTATTCCTTTTAATTGCCAAGGCTCACCTTGAACCTGTGATCCTCCTGCCTCAGCATCCTGAGTCACTGGGATTACCTGCTTTAATTTTTTATAGTATTTTAATATCCAGACTGTTTTTCAACAAGAAACTGTTTTCAACAAGAAACATACCAAAGTTTGCCTTTCTTCTCTCCTGTCCTGCTCTGCTTCTGGCTCTCCTGCCTTCACCACCTCCAGAACAGCCTGCCAGGCTCTAGGACTCCCTGTGGAAGCACTCCTCCATGGCCTAATCTCCCATGATAAATCTCCTTTTGGGCCTTGGCTGCTCAGCAGGTATCACTGAAAGAAAGAGGTCAATACAGCATAACCTGGAATCCCTCTTGGGAACTAGAGGTAAACTTATGGGCCATACAACCTTAACTTGCTCTTTAAGCCACCTGTAGACCTTTACCCTAAACCTTCATATGTAAGACTCTCCTGGACCTCAGATGCCTGCTGAAATCCTCAGCAGCCTCTTCTACCTGTGGCCCATTTCTCCCTGTTCTCCTTCCCTGTCCCTACTGGTCAGGGGATCATCTCTGTTGTTGGACTAGGGAGCTAGGAGTCTGGGGAAAGGAGGCCTCGATTCTATACAATTGTATTTCCTTCCTGTATTGTCATCCTGAGTAGGAAAGAAAAGGCCTGGATTTGGTTCTGGTTCTGCCAGTACATTCTCTGGCCCTCCGTTCAATCATAAGTAAAGTCAAGAATTGAACTATGTAACACTGAATGCTCCTTCTGGCTCCAACTGTTCTTTGATTGTGCTGATACAATCTTCTTGAAGACATGGGGCAATTTTGAGGCTCAGTGAACAAGTATTTGCACAATGCTTTGAGTTGCTAAAATGAATGCGATAATACAACTGTGGGATGAGCAGAATTCGAGTGTATTTGTATTTCCAAGCATCTATATTATGTCTGCATGGTTAAGGTCAGAGAAAGTGAAGACATATCCCTTCACTGACTGTTGCTTTCCGAATGAATGAGACACTTGCAGAGCAATCCTTTTAAACATGTCATAAAATTAACTATGGAAAGAGATAATGTTACAAATATCTTTAAGCACTTCACGCGTCCACACCCACAGCTACACTTCGAAAGGCAATATTAGGTATCATCAGGCATTAAAAATGTTTTGATTTTAAAACACTTAATGAGGATTCCCAGATAAATTAAAACATCTCCATCTGCTGTCTTGCATAGTAGGTGATATTTTACCATTGCAGAATCATCTGTAAATCTAATTCCACCAGGAAGGCTTCTAATCACAGTTTAATTTTAGAGCAATATTCCACTTGGCAATCAATAAGGCACTGTCGTCAAACTTTGATTTAATAGGAGACGTGGATAACATTTTCCACATTATGCAGTGAGAAATACTTTCAGGAAAGGGAGAGATGAAAAGAAAGTCTTTGTCCCTCACTTCCCGCTGCCACATACCATAGTAGCTCACAAAAGCTTATAAATCAATGCCCCCATGGTGTGTGAATATAAATCTCATCAATTTTACATCATTAGCACCATGAAAAAGCTACTGCTCTTGGAACAGTTTTCCTCTACCAGCTAAATATGTCCTCTGGATAAAACAAAAAATAAGCAGATCCTGATTATTTTGCTAACAAAATGCTTCCTCCTTCACCAGCTTTGTTTGTGTCAAAGTTTGTTAGAATTATACACTCATCTTATTGTCACTTGAGGGACTAGGGTGATGGGACATCACTGTAAGAGTGATGTCCAGTGGGCAACCCCGTGTATGTGTTGTAGGGGACAGACAAGGCAGGGCACCGAAGAAAGCAGGAAACAGTTTTATTTGTCTGCAGCCAAGTTCAGAGGGCACAGCTTTCACTGTAATCCATTAATTTCCTGAACCCCAAGTTCAGGTAGTTTCAGAACTTTATACCCAGCATGTAAGGAAAAGGGCTTAGAAGTTCAGTCTGCAGAAGTTCACATAAAAGCAGCTTTTTCTTTCACTGTTCTGGGCAAGTTAACCCTTCAACACCTGAGAAGGGGAGAGCTTCCCCACTTTCCTTCCTCCCCCTGCCAGCTGTTACCATGGCGCCCAATTGGTAACATTTCTTTTCTTAGAAATGTAGACATCTCTGTGAAGCCCCAGCTCAAGGCCAGAGGGCCTTGTTGAAGGATTTGTCTTTTTTTAAAATCACATTTTGCATTTGCAAACATACTTCTACAAACTACTATACTGGATAAATGTTTGTGAAAAACTAGTAAAGGGGCATTCTGCACCTGAAGTGCTGATTTCTTCCAGGCCACTGGCCAAGTAAAATAGAGCAACAGGGAAAGAGTAAGTTTACCTACATTGAACTCTTTTGTAGAGACTTTTTTGCTGATAGTCCTAAAATCGATTATGGTGAAGATTTCTGGAGAAGCTTAGTTAAGATTTTCTGTGGAGAAAGGGGTGCCACTACATATGAAGTCAAGCAAAGAGTTCTAAAGAGTTCTGGGTGAGGTGAAAAACATTCAGGACCTGGACAGTTAAGGCAAAGGCAGGCATTTCTGCTACAGCAGATGGCCCATGTGGTCCGAAGCCCACTAAGATTGCAATGTATGGGGGAATAGACATTTGGGAAGGTCTGTGGTCTAAATCTAAGGAGTTGACCATCAAGAAAGGCAGAATCCCTACACCCAGAAGCTGGCTTTAAGGAAGGAGCTCCTAATAGCTTAAAGGATATGGGGAGATGAAACAGGACCCTACAGAATCTTTCCTGTCTCCTCTGGTGGTTCCCAGTGTTTTCATAACTAACTTCCTTAGGGTTACATTTCTCCCTCCCTTCTAGAATTCAGTAATGGGAAAGATTTTGTTCCCCAGAAAACTGCATTTAAAGCATTAATTTTCCTACTTTGACTATTTAAACTATAATTTTGCAAACTTGAGCTAAGAAATATAACCAACAATAAGGAGATATAATTCCAGATACGCTTGTTTTTATTTGCATGCACAAAGAAATCTGTAGCCTTATTAGGAATCATTATAAATTTCTGTTCATCCTTTTGAGTTTCTGAAATTTGCTTGGGGCTTCTTTTTATTGCCTTTAATAAGCCCTGTTGATCAAGAGCTTGGGGGTAGGAGCCTTTGATGTGATGTACACTTCTCATTTGCTCAAGGAATAAACTCAGGTCCAGAGAGGGAGAGTCAGTGCTTTGTGTCCACACCGTAGTGAGCATTCAAGCATCTTGATATCCAATATAATTAAAAGCCCCTTCATAGGGGCTTTACCATGCTACAAGCCTCCAAAAGCATCTCTAAGCTTTTATATGGTACTATTTAATAAAGATTGCTCTAAAAGATTTAATCTAGGAAAATAACCATAAAGATTACCATCACCTAACAGGATGGTGAACATTGTTTGTTGAGGCTCAAGTAATAAAGTCAGGAAGGTCAATTTCAAAAGAATTTCAAATTATTGATCGTCAATCCCAGTTTACTTTAGTTCCACAGCTATGGTTACTAGCATGACAGATACCAGGAAGACAGAGTCTGCTGGGACAGACAGACAAGGAGTCAAGTAGACATATCAGAGCAAGATGACCCAGAAAAGCAGGAAACCCAGGGGTTCCTGTATGAGGAATCCATCAAGAGTTTCAGCCTCCCTGAAGTTCTGTGGAAACACAAGAGAGGGAGGGAGTTATCCGCTGGGGAGAGAAGGCTCACCTTGTTTAGGGATCTTTCATAGAGAGGTGGTACCATTTCAAGTGGCCATTGAAAGAGAATGAGGACTTGGGTAGGTAGGTAAAAGAAATTTGCAAAGATCAACCTATACACAACCCTACCTCTATCCCAAATGGTGACTTTAGATAAAGAAAAAAAAAAATCTACTCCTCAACAGTATATCACCAACATCCAGGAAAGTGTCGTAGCCATGCAAAGCTACAGCTATGAATATTAATGGTACCCCCGGGATCATTCAGGTACATCCTCTGCCACACCATGCAGAAGCCAAGGTTTGCAAGCGTTAACCACCAAACTGAAGGTCTGACTGGGCTGCATTGCAAAGACAGCTCAGCAGAAGCATAGCCACTGAATTAGACAGGGTGACATCATCCCCACCAATGCTCATTCAGCACATGCACATTCCTGCTTCTCTCTCTGGTCACAACATTGAGACCATGGAGGAGGACCTCCATCGCCCAAGGATAGACAGGTCTTTTTCCTTCTGTCTGGACCACACAGCTTTTCCAAAGCCCTCTGGGCCTGCTCACACCTAGCTGAAGGGCCTCTCTTACCAATCAACAACTTGAAGGGAAATTTCCCTGAAATGTGATCTTTGTTTTGTTTCTGATAGGCCCTTCAGCATCATCATGCTGTTCATGAAATTTCCTACATCGCAAAGGACATCACAGACCACCGGGCCTTTGGATACGTTTGTGGGAAGGAAGGGAATCACAGATTTGTGGCCATAAAAACAGCCCAGGCGGTAAGTATTCCTGTCCCAGCCCAGTGTCCTTCTTGGCAGCTCTGGGGGACCACAGCATCCACCCTGTTGCTTTTCTAAAATCTACTCTGCTGTGTGACCAAGTGATGAGTCACCACCAGAAGCTGATCCTCAGATGCCCACCTAGAAGAATAGCCTTGGAGCAAGAACTCTAACTCATACCCATTCAGTAATTTTATTTTATTTTTTTCCTAATGGGTATTTCCTAATGACTAATTATTTTCCTTTCTGATTAAGCTAGGTAGAGGCATGCATATAAGTAAGCTTGCTTGTGTTCATAGCCTATTTTATAAAGAAAATAAGAGAAAACAAATAACTGTTTTGCATAAGGTCTGCCCTAATTTTATTATATTCGAATTCACTAATAAATAAAAGCAGTGCCTTTTATGCTTATGATTATTATGAATTTGCAAATATAATGAGCTGAAGAAATGAACTTTAGCCTATATGCAATTTGCTAAACCAATATAAACAAGGTAGAATTAATTAAAAATGGAATGCTTTCAGTTTAATAGAAAAATGAAGCGCTGCGGGTCGTAGCCACAAAAACAAAAATTGGTGGCTTGCAGCTCAGTATGGATCCCTTGTTAACGCGCTTACCACTTTCACTCCAGGCTGAACCTGTTATTCTGGACTTGAGAGATCTCTTTCAACTCATTTACGAATTGAAGCAAAGAGAAGAATTGGAAAAGAAGGCACAAAAAGATAAGCAGTGTGAGCAAGCCGTGTACCAGGTACACCTATGAGTTTGTCCTGATGCTGGAGAAGATTGGGGCTTAAAATAAACTGAAGTGAAAACTGACAGCCAGGCCTTCTGCTGCTGCCAAGCAGAAATAAACAAAGATGAAAGGTTCCTGCGTAAATTACAGTCACCCAATGCCAGCCGTTAGAAATGATCCCTTATTCTCTGAAACTCAAGATGTGTTAGAGAAAGTGAAATCTTTAATCCAGAGGAGGATTTCAGGGGAAGAGGACAAAAGACCCACAGTTGCTTTTACTATTTGTTGTTAAAGAAGTGGGTGGGGTGGGGTGGGGAGGGGGCTTTGGAGTTCTGCCGTTTTCTCTGTGTTTTCTACATTAATGATCCACCAGTATATCCTACCCAGAGCTGGTTTCTCTGCTGTCCTGTAATTTCTGAATACAATCTCACGTCTTTTTCTTTATGCCCTCTGCTTTTTGCCCTCCTTCCCCTCACTGTGATAGACAATTTTGGAAGAGGATGTTGAAGATCCTGTGTACCAGGTAAATTCTGCTACGAGTCGGAGTTTTAGGTTCTACAGGGGCTTTGCCTGTGGTGCACCCACTTTGTCAGAAACTTGAATGCACTGACTGTCGAACCTGGAGAGGGACCAAGATTATTTCTGAGGGCAAGGGCTGCCAGCCCCTCCAGGAGGAAATTTCCATAAATCCTAGCAGAAGTTTGGCCAGCCCCAGGAACATGGGATTTGGAGATACGCTCCTCCCTCTTCCCCCTGCCTCAGCTCCCTCCACAATCTGTAAGAGTTTGATCCCAAAGCTGAATGTTTTTAAGAATCTGTTGAATATTCTAAGTGCTTTAGAGAGAAAATGAATAATGAGGTAGTTCTCTGAGTTGAGAATTAGAGAGGGGGACTGATGTTTGGGTGACATTTGAGCACCAACCCAGAGAATGGTTTATGAATTGTAGCAATTATGAAGAGAAGTGTTTCTGACCCCCCAGTGGGGCAGCCTGGGCCTCTGATCACCTTGCTCATGTCACAGGGGCTGTCGTGAGGACAGCGAGAGAGATGCCAGAGACGTCTCTGCCTGGAGCTTCCTCTGCACCCTCTTCATGGTCTGCAGCCCAGGGGTGGGTAGAGATGACCTCTCTTGGGTTCATGTCTGAGCTCTATGCAAACAGCGTTGCAGTAAAAAAGGGAATAGGTGGCTTCTTCCTCCATTAAGTTTGTTCCTAAATCGAGAAAGAAGATTAAAAAAAAAAACTGACTTTTGAAACATAAAGAAACTCCAATTTGCATTTCTAACGGGGATACAGAGGTGTGATGTAGGTGCATATTGCCTATGCTTGGTATATTAATGCATATTTTCACACAGAAAGCTGGTACTGCTATGATAAAGTAAAATAATACTGATAACTTGAGTCAGAAAAGGTTCCTAGTATATATATATATGACAAGCAAAAGTTAAAGGGGCACTTCATCACATGCCCTGGCTTTTAACTGCTGAGGAGAGGAGTTGTTTATAATGTGAGCTTTAGCCTCTGTTTACAAAGAATGAAGAAGAGGATTCTCTTTGAAATGTCCTGGTCCTTTAGAATCTAAAACATGTGCATGGAAAAAAAATTAATGTTCAGTGTCTAAAACGGAGAATGTAGAACATGGTGATATCTATAAGACAAGGGAGTCTGGAGCTTTTGAGCTCTTCAGAGTTTGACCAAAGACCTTGGGTGTCCAGTGAGCAGTGGAAGGCGACTCAACCATAACAAGATTTGCAAAGTCAGGGTCTTAGGCATTCCCATTAGATAGCAGTGCCAGTGTATTCAGCTAATACTGAGTCCAATGCCATTGAACAAAGAGGTTGCATCTTCAGGGGCCTAGAGCTATCATTGCTGAAGGACTGATCAACAGATCTGCACGGTTTTCCTTTTAAAAGTCCAGAATGCACAAGACCATTTTATTTCAGTAACCCAAAATGTTTCTTCAAGGTGTTTTCTCTTGTGCCTGTTTCTTGAATGCTTACTGTGATTTGTATGTTGAATTCCAAATGCTTTTTTTTTCCTCTTTCTTTTTCACCTCTGACCTTTCCTCTCTGGCGGCTCCTGTAATAGTACATTGTGTTTGAGGCTGGACACGAGCCAATCCGTGATCCCGAAACAGAAGAAAACATTTACCAGGTATCAGATTGTTTGCCTCTTACCATTGCACCACTAGGAAATGCATGAAGCACTGAGGGGTCTCAGTGAGAGCCTAGGGGTCTCTTGGTCATTCCAGACCTGTTGAAATACCTTTGAATGAATTGACTTCTAGTTCCCCAGCAATTTACCAGCGGTTTTCATGCCTTGTTTTTGAAACGTTGAATGGACAGTTGGGTACAGTGTTTTAATATTGAACAGTCATAACCATTTTTTAATTGAAGCAAAATGCAACATTTCATTGTATTAAAGTGGGCAGATTGTCCTCATCATATAGTAAGAGGTTTCTTCACTTCTCAAAAGAAAGCCCTCATCAAATATCTTTTTTAAAAAAAAAAATCTATTCTTATTTGACTTGGGAGGCAGGCTACTAGAGATTTAACTAAGGGGAACTTGACCACTGAGCCACATCCCCAGCCCTATTTTGTATTTTTATCTAGAGACAGAGTCTCTCTGAGTTGCTTAGGGACTCACTAAGTTGCTGAGGCTGGCTTTGAACTCGAGATCCTCCTGCCTCAGTCTCCCGAGCTGCTAGGATTACAGGTTTGCACAGCCTCGCCCAGCTCCTCATCAGATATCGTTAAAAAGCTAACTCCAGTACCAACAATAAGCAGTAGGTTCAAAATTACTATCTGAAAACAACACATGGAGTACTAACCAAATAAAAGAAGGTCCAGCTAACAGTTTTATCCCCCCTGAAGGAAGGGAAAATTAATATTCTCAAATATTTGCTCTGTGGAGAATGCCAAACACTTTTTTAAACTCATTGAATTCTCAAGAATATGCCACAGAGCAGGTATTTTAATCTCATTTTCAGGGGGAGAAACTGAGGCTCAGAAAAGCTGAGCCGCTTCCTCCCAGTTATTCAACTACTCACAGCCAAGATCTGAAGCCAGGCATGCGCAGAGACAGAGCTCAGGCTTCTCCCACGCTTTCCCTCAAAGCTGCTATTTGAGTAATTGCAACACCCGCACAGCAGCACGTCAAATAAATACGGCGGTCTGCAATTTTTCACTAATTAGAATTTTAGTCCTAATTTAAAACATAAATACTATGGGAGAGGGAAAAATTTAATGTATTTAATCACTGATTTTAATTTCCTTAACTTACTTAGTTGTGTGGTCTGCTATTCTGCCTTGGGCGTGTATTACTTGCATAATAAAAGTAAAACATATTTTCAATTTCAATCAAATGTGTAGAATCCTAAATGACCAAATATAATGTTATTTCTACCAACCGCTCTGTTTAAACAAGCCTTGTGGAATAATAATCTGTTTCTTTCCACTGGGTTCATCTGGATTCTGTTCAAGTGTGAGGTTATGCTTTGAGGTTTTGTTTAAAGTCATAATTTATAAAGTTTCTCTCTTTAAAAAGAAAAGCGGCAATTGTCCCCAGTGTCATATTTTAAAGTACTGTGCAACCTTGCAGTGTCTGAATGTGAGGCCAAAGGAGTCATTAGCTAGTCATCCCAGGAAGAGAGAGCACCTTCAAAATAAAGCAGGCTTTGCAGTAGGTTTCTTTCTTTCTTTCTTTTTTATTTTGGTACCAGGTATTGAACCCAGAGGCACTTAACCACTGAGCCTCATCCCCAGCCCAGTTTTATTTTTTATTTTGAGACAATTCTCACTAAGTTGCCTCAAGCCTCACCAAGGTGCTGAAGCTGGCTTTGAACTCACTATCCTTCTGCATCAGCCTCCCACACCACTTTGATTACAGGCATGCACCACCTTGTCTGGCTTGCAGTAGGTCTCTGAATCCAGTCTTGGCTCTGTTTGGGGAGTCTCCGAGAGCCTGGCCCGGCAAGTGCTAGGAGAGAAGATTATCCTAGTGTGCTGGAAAAATCTGGATTAGGGTGGTACAGAGCTGCAGTGCAGTCCTGGCTCTGTCACTATCTTTGATATGTGACAGTGGGGGAGATATTTGCCCTCTCAGAGACTAAGTTTCCCCAATTACAAAGCAGGGGAATGATTTCTCCCAGACTCACATGGACGCATGAAAATAAAGCAAGCCATTCTAACCCCAAGTGTAGAATGTTAAGGAAGAGGCCCCCACCTGGTCACAGAACGTGGGTCTGGTTGTGTGACTTCAGGGTCTTGGTACACATGTCAGCTCAGCCACTGACTCAACTTGCCAAGTTCCTTTCCCTCTCTGGATCTCAGTTTACTCATCTGGAAAATGAGCATGTAAGGCTCAATCTCTAGGGGAAAGCCCTTTTTTTCCCTTTGCAACTAACACCTCACCATAGTACACTGATGTTGGGGGATGCATCTTAGTTTACTTAACAGGGCAGCAGGACTCTTAGAAATGGGGTACTCATGTGTATGAACAGTGAGCTGGCTCTCTGAATGGGGTTTATATGCAGCATCTTATTAGCTTTCATAACACCCCCTGTGGCTTAAATGGGGACATTTCCTGACCTTACAAAGGAAGTGAAGTTGACAGAGATAAGGGACCTGCTAGGTCACAGAGTTAGTGAGAGGTTGAATCCCTAGAGGCAGATCTCTCTGACCTCTGTAAATAAATAAATGCTGGGGCTCTTTTCAGCTCAGAAATTCCCTGATTCTGAGTTCCATACTTGGATTCTGTGCATGCTTCAAGTCACTATCTAAAAATCACACTTGTCTTAGCAGCTCTGGCCTCTGATCTCCCATCTGTCCATCATTAACAGAAAAGCACCATTTAAGGGAATGAATATTTTATCCCCATCTATTGGAAAGGCCCCTGGTCATTTTCTTCTCTTGCACTGCCAGTCTGCCTGAACCCAATGCACTTAACAAGAGATAAGCTGGGCTCTTAAGTTGCAGCTATTAGGAGCCTCATTCTTTTTTTCTTAAGCGTTTGCAAGGGCGCACGGCTATTCCTCCTGAGTCCTTTGCAGTGTTTGTTCTACTTCAAGCATGGCTGGCAGTGATCTTAGGTTTTATTTCCTTCCCAGTCTTCTGAAATAAAGCAAACAGGCCTGGGACCTCATCCCCTTTACCTGTTTTGTGACCTTGAGTGAAGTACATAATTTTTGTATCTCAATTTCCTGGGCTATAAAATAGGGATAATGCATTCTCTGCTTTCAGAAATGATGTAGAGATGAGCCCTGGGTCCACAGTAGCCCCCATGTAAGCGATGCTTCCTTCATTTCCCAGGGTTGTCAATACCAGATGCTGTTGATGATGTCTTATGATGATGTATTAAGTGCAGTAGAACTTATATGCTCACCTTCTCTTGTCAGAAAGCCTAGCAGAACAGCTCCTTCTCTTGACTTTGCTATTTGTATGCAACAGGAGGAAGGGTGAGGTTCTGGGGTAAATGTGACCTCTTTCCAAAGATCAGGAGTCTTATCTTCCCAACCATATTAGTAATTATAATTGTCTTTTGCTTCTATGGGCCTCAGGAAAATTAACCAGTTGTTTTTACAGTGATCCAGAGCTCGTGATAAACAGAGCGGTTGATAGAAATAACATTATATTTGGTCATTTAAGATTCTATACATTTAATTGAAATTAAAAATGTTTTTTATTATACATAGCACCCTTTACACCTCTTAATTTCAGCTCTTCCACTGACTCCATGAGATAGGAAGAACAGCTACCATGACTGTCATTTTCAACCTAAGAAAAACCATTCCACCAAGATCAGGATCTCCAATTCTAAGTACCTGTTCTTGAGTACCTTAGCAAACTGCCTACATAAGCAAGATCTTCCTCCTTATAATTTGAGATCAATGAATTTTTCAAGTTCATTTATTCAGAAATCATTGTTAATCACTAAACATGTGTCAAGTTTCATCATTTTAAAATGGTCAGGCTCTGGTCCTATGTCACCCAATGCATGTTGAACTGCCTCTCCATGCTTATTAATGAACACATTGCAGAAATAAAAGTATCCTCTGTGTACAGTACTCAATATGTAGTTTTTAGAGTAATTTAACATCAATGAACTCCTTCATTCAGAATAGTATTTATGGGCACCTAGCATGTGCCAAGCCCCTGAGGAAGAAATAGTGACCACAGCATGGTTTCTATCCTAAAGGGGTTAATTGATAAAGCTTAGATGCTCTTGAGAACCAGATAAGGAAACACAAAGGTTCAGAGAGAGAAGTGATCTGAGTCGAATAGCCTGTAACACAGACAGGATTAGAAACCAGATCAATTTGTCCCTTCTGCCACATTTTGGTACCACGGTGGTCTGTATAGATAGAATGGACCACACACATAGAGATGAGAGCCAGGACCACAGACCTCGGCACCCATGCAATCCATTCTGAATAATTAGATGGTTCTTTGTTTAGCCGATATTTGCAGATAGGAATACAAGGAAAATAAAGTATCCACCCTGCCCTGAGCAGCTAACAGAGTTGTGGGATCACAGAACCAGGAACAGTTGCAGTGTGATATAGTAACTTCCCTGGAAAAGATGAAGCATATTTTACATTCACTCTACATTAGTAGACTGATAACTGTTCCATCTCCCCAAATAAGACAAGGACCTTCACTAAATCAAATCAAGGCTCACATCCGTCTTGTTCACCGTCCTTCTCCCAGGAAAGGCACAGCACATGATACATAACAGATTCTTGGTAGCTCTTATTTTTTTAATGAGAGGATGCACCTGAGCTTACAAAAGTACAGAACAGAGCTGCAAACCAGGCCTAGGGAGGGCAGGAAAGTCTTCTGAGATGTCCCAGCTGAGATAAATCTTAAAGGACAAACAGGCAGATTGATATCTCACCCATGGGAGAGCCAAGTAGGAAAGCTTTTTCAATTATGCACAGTTTGGGTTTATCCATCGCATGGCTTCTTCTCCATTTGCAGGGATAATTGAGAGGCAAGCCGCGGTTCAACTGTGCTAAGTGCCCGTAGTGAGCAGTGAATTACGGGGAACAGAATACTGTTCATTTTGCTCAGTAAAGGGTGAGCTAGTGAAAACAAAAGTGAGGGCTGGTAATTTATTGGCCCTCATTTGCAAGGACTCCATAGATATTCTGAGAGGATTCCTTTTCAATGGAGCCCAGTTATTGGGAGAAAAAACAAAAATTACATTCTTTGTTGGCTCCCTGCAAACTGAGGTTAGCAAAAGTGCCTCTGGAAGGGTATCTTCCTCACAGCCGCGCTCACTCAACAGTTCTGTTTTCTGCAAGAATGCACATGAACCTCTGGGAACTTAGGATGTGATATCAAAGAAGATGCCCCTGAAGTAGCCCCTCTGCATACACACACACACACGCGCGCGCGCGCGCACACACACACACACACACACACACACACACACTGTATACTGCAGTAAGCAAAAGTAAACTCCCCAGGCTCCAGCTCCTGGCTTCCTCTGACAGTGACCACTGTATTCTCTCTCAACCTCGTTTTCCTCTTCTGCATCACCAGGACAGTTGGAGTCCTGATAGACTTGACCAGCGCTTTCCTTGAGAATGTGTGTAAAACACAAATGCTTAGAACAGTGCCCAGCACACAAAAAGTGCCCAGGCTATGTTAGTGCATACTATTGAGGTCTTGCCAGACATGATAACTCATGCCTGCAATCCCAGAAGCTCAGGAGGCTGAGACAGGAGAATTTCGAGTTCAAAGCCAACCTCAGCAGCTTAATGGAAAACCCTGTCTCAAAATAAATAAGGGCTGTGGATGTGGCTCAGATATAAGTGCCCCTGGGTTCAATCCCTGGCACCAGGAAAAAAAAAGAAAGAAAAAAAAAGGGAGGGAGGGAGGAAGGAAGGAAGGGAGGAAGGGAAGAAGGAAAGAAGGAAAGGTCTTAGCAAGGGCTGGGTTTGAGTTTGAACCCCACCAGGCTTTGAAGCTTTAGGCAAAATCCCTAACATCTCTAAGCCTCACTTTCTATAATTTTAAAGAGAGATGATAAGACCAATTTCTTGGGCCTATTATAAGAATTTTAAGTTAAACGAGAATGAAAATGACCAAGGAACTGGAAAGTATAAGCTCATGTTCTCTTACATGAGTATGGTTAACAGGTCTGTGCCTCACAAATACCTTTCCTTTCTTCACTCTCCCCCACGTTCCTCTGGTATATTGACACAGCTGATGCTTACAGAGTGCCTATTGGGGATGAGACTACAAGGCTGCTCTTGATGAGCCCCAGCCTGGTTAAAAAAGACACACAATCAAACCATTAGAAATCCACTGCTGCTTGGTCCCTGAAGGGGAGGCGTGGGCTAAGCTCTGGCAGTTGCTGGGGAAGAAACAGCTAATGGTGGCTTCCAACCTGGAATGTATCCATTCAAAGTCCTGGATTGGAAAAGTATTGGATGCATTATTGTTAATGTCATAAAATATGCTCATACATACAGAATGTATGAGTGCAAAAGAAATGGTCATGCTAACACATTACAGTGTCATGGTGCCTAATAGTTTTTATTTATCAAAGAGCCATTTTCTCATTTGATCCTTACAATAACCTGAGCATGAGGCAGAGCTGATAGAGCCCATTTGAAAACAGTGAACTCAGAGGAACTAAAGGACCTGCTCAGGGTAATATGCTTAATACATGTGGCCCATGAAGACCAGATGGATGAGCAAGGGAGGGAGGGAGGAAGATATAGGCAAATGTTAAAAGCCATCAGGATCTTCAGGATCCTAGAGCCAGGCTTTCTGTGCCATGTGTGGCCTTTTCCTGAATGAAGCCTTCGGTGATTATCAGATGGTTTGTACATGATCCCCAAAGAAGCTCTATCTGTGCTAGGATCCTGGTATCAACAGTATTTTTACAGCCTGGATCTTAGTCATAGCATTGAACCGTGTAAACTCAGCTACAAACTGTTTTTAATCACTTCAGGCAAATTATGTCACCTCCCTGGGCCTAGTTTTTGTCTTTAGTGAAATGAGGATTATTTTTTCCTGACGTCCTGCGGCTTCCAGTTCTATAATTCTGTGGGAAGCCCCAGAGCAGAGCTGCCCTGCCAGCACTCCTTCCTGACCCCCTTCCCTCCAGCTGGTTTTCCTTGGGGAAGAGCCTGGCTTGATGCTTTCACAGCTAGTCCCTTGGGGTTGGGGCCATCTCACACATACTTAGCCAGCTTGCAGTTGAAATCTGGCTGCTTTGTTCTGTGAAAAAAGGAATACCAGAGTGTTTTGATTATGTTGAATTTGATTTTTCTATAGGTTCCCACCAGCCAAAAGAAGGAAGGTGTTTATGATGTGCCAAAAAGTCAACCTGTAAGTGTAAGTACATCTTCCCTCTGTTGCTGGATTGGTACCCACACTGTGCCTGCGGCCTGTGGAGGGCGCTCTTCTTCTGGAATGAGTATGGCAGCCCAGGTGGCTTTGCTGCCAACTCCTCCGTGGGGCCTGGGGAAAAAGGCATGAGGCAGGAATGGGAGGGGTGAAGGGGATGGGGGTGAGTCTGGATAAGACCTGGTCCTGTGTGTATGGGAGTGGTTCAAACCATGCAAGCCACCCTGCCCAAGGAACTCAGGGTTTCAGTTGCTCCTTGACTCCAGACAAGGCTTTACTATACTTGGTCAAGATAGAGGACAGTGTCATTGATTGATGATTGATTGATTGAGGAGACTTGCCCATTCCAACTTGAAAGTGGTGAAGTTTCGGAAGGACTATAATAGGAGAAGGGTTGGCAGGGCCTTTGGGGTATGTAAGGGTCCAGTTGTGAGCAAGACATTGTTGGAAAAGGTCATGTGTCATGTGTAGCAGGATTTGCAGAGAACCCAGGAGGCACACCACGTTAAGGACAGTGGTGTCCTGTGTATCTCAACCCTTTGGGACTCCTGGGAACCTGAGCCAGGAAGGAAAACCCCCAGATCTTCAATATCTAAATCCACTGCTACTTCTAGAATTTATATTTAGAACCTCAAACTGCCACTCAGAAGGTAACCTCTATAGTGATTCAGGCAGCACTAAGGAGCCAATGAAGGTTTTTCAGTAGGGGTACTTGTGATTTTGCCACAATCTATATTAAAAAAAAAAAGACAATTAGGGTATTTCATCACTATACATCTCCCTCATCTCACACATACTTAAGAATCCCAGCTCTTACCCTAACAGAGCTTCTGTGAAGCTAAAATGATTGTATCTAGAGCATTGTTATGAGTTCTGTATCTCCTGCTATGAGAGAAATAAATGCAAACCCTCATGTTTCAAGATAAGGTTAATTAGGGGATCTGAAATCCCATTTCATTAGGAGCAACTCAGGACCCTGTCATGAGCAATCTATGTTGTTAACATAGACAAACATGTTTGTGTCTTTCCACAATGTCAGAACTTATTGAATAGCAACAAATCCACAGGCTACACCACTTTCAGCAGTAGCAGTAAGTACTCACGGGTCACCTAATAAGCCAGGCAATCACCAGTTCTTTTATTCCAACTGTAACTGCTGATATCTGTAACACTCAACACACATCACATGTTACATGTGTTACAGAAAGGCTAAGAAAGGGGCAAGGGAGCTGCAGGTATTCAGGTGGCTGACCTGAAAGCGTTGGCAGAGAGCAGATAGGAATGTCAAAAGTCACTGAAGGTAGTCACATAAAATTATGAACCAGGCTGAAGAACTTATTCAGGGCACAGAGCTGTCAAAGCACAGGAACTTATTCTAGGCCAAGCTCCAGATGGACATCAGTCTCTGAGAGGGTCATCTTGGAGTGGCCATGTACTGTTGTCATCATGGACAGGAGAAACTGCGCTGTGCTGAAACCCAAGGACAAAGATGGGAAAGTTTGTCACTGTAGTGATTTTCCTGGGCAAGGCTCATGATCAGTGACTGGGTGATGGGGTCGGGGTGCTGTTGTAGCCAATCTCAGATGGACCTCCAGTGAGGGGTTTGCTTCATTTGGTGGTCTGGTGTGTTCAATAAGCTCATGGGTCTGGTTTTTCTGTTATGAGTTTGATACACCCCTGCATATCCATGTGCTTTTGATTAAGTCATTAATTTCACAGGTGGTCATTTTTATTGGCACAATTAATTTCTCAGTTTGTGCCTTATGGTTGTGCTAGGCAGATGGTGGTTTTTTACTTGTACAAATAAGGTGTAGAGCCGTTCTACTTCAGCACTTAAACCCAAAATGGAGTAGCTCATAAAAGGAGTAGCTCATTATAAAATGAAATAACTCAGGGTTAGTTATAGCCTGAAAACTGCTGTTCTGTACACCAAGGAGTAACTGAAAGCAGGTGACAGCCTGTTCTCCACAAACCACAAAATGTACAGCCTGGAGAAAAGAAACCACAGAACATGGAACGGGACTCCCAGGGGTCACAGCGTGGCAGAGGGCCATCCTGCACTGTGGAGGCCATATCATGGAACTAGAAGCAGTGGGTGGCAGAACAAGAAAGCCAATCGTAGCTGAAAGTTCAGGTGGCTTTCCTGACAAGCAGAGCTATCCCAGGGGGGGCATGCTGGCACCTGAGAGGGCAAGGTCCCCATCCCTGGACCGAAGCAAGCAGAGCTGAAGACCATGTTTTGGACAGGAGTTCCAACATTGAATGAATGGAAGGGCAGGAGGCACCCTTGGCATCCCTTCCAAACCTGAAACTCTGCCTCTGTGAACCAGGAGTCTTTCTGCTCACCCTCCGGGCACCTTTGTCCCTTTTTGCAAGGCACCCACCTGAGTCGAGGGACTCTGGTCCATGGGGTGTTGCTCACAGCCTTCCAATCTTCTTAGGCCCCTGTCCCTGAGCACCCCTGCTCTCTGTGTTTCTGTTTCCTCCTGCCCTTATTGCCCATCTCCCTCCCATTCAGTCTGTGCCCCTGACAGGTTTAGGTGCATGAGGAAATGTGCTCCATTTGCCGCCTTAGTTTTTGTGAATTTATTAACCATTCAGACCTATCATCTTTGTGCTTTCAAAAAAACCAAAGTCCAAGCTCCATGTCCTTACAGATGCAGGCTGTCCCAAGTCCCCTAGCCCTGCTGAACCCTCATTTTCTGGGGAGTCACACCTGATCTGTACCCTACAGGCCTCATCCAACATGGGCTGCAAGCTCTGTGTTCTCCAGAGCTTTTTGGACTTCTGCTCTGAGCAGCATCAGCTAATCACCCCTGCCCTGTGCCTCCCAGACCTGTCATTCCTCCCACAGTGGCTCCTCTTCTTCCCTGTCACCCACATGAACTTCCTGGGGACCTGCATCACCAGAAGTAAGCCCCGGTGGGTGGAGGCCAGGCACCCTGCAATTATGGAATATTTAATTAATCGATGGATGACTTATTTTGTAGAAAGCATTTATGAAAAATCTCTGGTCCTTTCTTTTGAAGGGAATCACCCATATTTCTGACTCCAAAAACTGCACTTAACTAAAGGTACAAGAAGTTTGCTTGGGATGTTTCTGGGCTGCGTGAGCCACCTCCAATGGCCCTCACTTGCTCTCTCCACAGAATCTCCATCTCCTCTAATATGATGACAACTTTCCACAGCTATTTTCCATAGGCTTCATCCCTAAAAGCCTAACAGAGGCAGGAGGTAAAAGCTCAGGCTGTAGCATAGAGACAGGTGGGACCTGTTGAATGTGAGCTCCCCTCTTATTTCCTGTGGGATTTTGGTACATTTTCTTATCTTTGCATCCCAGGATCCTCACTTACCAAAAGGGGTAATTGAACCTAACTTGATGAGAAAACAGTATGTGTGTTGGAAAGTCAGTCCC
Organism: Urocitellus parryii; assembly: GCF_045843805.1. Taxonomy (NCBI): domain Eukaryota; kingdom Metazoa; phylum Chordata; class Mammalia; order Rodentia; family Sciuridae; genus Urocitellus; species Urocitellus parryii. The sequence goes on along the minus strand of NC_135541.1, from coordinate 39,739,938 downwards.
ACTCACCCAACTTCCCAGCAGCCCTCCAAGTCCCCGCCGAGTCCCTCCCTCCCTTGGGACCTTGCTGCCCTCTAGCTTTCCCCTTGCCTCTCTGATGAGCACTCATTGTCTAGAGCAACTCGGTGCCCAGAAAACCCCTGCCATGATCTCACTGTCTAACCCTTTGTCACCTTCCCCTTAGCCAGGAAGACAACTACGCCAGGGATGACCCAACCCACATGCTAAGCATCTCCCAGAGAGCTAACGCCTTCTGCAAGTTCCCCACAAGAAGGGAAACTGCCTTAGCTGGGGCTCTAACTTCCACCTGGTGTCTCCTCCCTTGGATCCAGGTCTACAGAGAGCTCATGATTGGGTCAGCCTGCAGCTCTCATGGGGGAAATCACCCACCAGTGCCAAAAGATGATGTCTACTCTTCAGAGCCACATGTGGGCATGACTATCTCCAGGACCATTTACTGGGGCTGTCTAAGTAGCATTCTGCATCTCTGATCCTCTGTCATCATCTGTTAAAAGAAAGAAATACTCACCCTTTACCTTTGTTTGGAAGGTTAGAGGAAACATTTTTGGATGTGAACTCGATTGGGAACATTTCTACATATTGCTAGGACAAACCATGCTCCAGCAGACAGTTCTCAGGGAGCTGGCCTGTCAGCTGCTCCAGGTGAATGCACACCTCTGCTGGGAAGCCTTCCTTCCCCACGACAGGTCATCAGTCTTTCTGGGGTACCCCTATACCTCTCTTTGCAACAATCACAATGGACCATCATTTTCTCTTAATGTATCCATGGAAACCACTGCACTTTGCTTTCCCCAAAAGCTTTGGCTAAATTCACATTTCCTGCAGTTCTGTCATCTCAGCAGATGGCACACGGCCTGAACCTTATGAATTAGCCTTTGAGGACTGAGGTGGTAACACATTCTTTGAGGCAGATCTGAGTTAAATCCCGGCTTCCTGACCAGCTATGGCACCTCCAGTGAGTCCTTTGCTCTATTATGCTTCAGTCTTCTCACCTATAGAATGGTGAGGGGAAAACCAATTCATTGAGTTCTGCAATCACTCAGTATGCTTTAACGACTAACAGATATTTAATAAATGTTGTTGCATTGAATTACTTACTGAGATTTGGTCGGTCCCCTTCACTTCATCCCTCCTGCATCATGAGTCCATTGAGGACAGAAATCATGTCTGTCCTTATCAGTTTTTTCACTGCCGTGACTAAAAGACCCAACCAAAACAACTGCAGAGGAGGAAAAGTTTATTTAAGGGCTCACAGTTTCAGAGGGTCTTAATCTATAGGCAGAAGCTCCATCCCTCAGGGCTTGAGTTGAGGCAGAACATCATGGTGGAAGACTGTGGTGGAGGGAAGCAGCTCATGTAATTATCAGGCAGCAGAGAGAGAGAGACTCCACCTGCCAGATTCAAATACATACTCCAAAGCCATGCCCCCCAATACCCACCTCCTCCAGCCACACCCTACTTGCCTTCAGTTACCATTCGGTTTATCCCTTCAGGGGATATTTCACTGATTGGGTTAAGTCTCTCACAACCCAATCATTTCTTCTCTGAACCTTCTTGCATTGTCTCAGGCATGAGCTTTTGGGGGACACCTCACATTCAAGCCGTAACAGTGCCACATTCATTATGACTTATTACTAGAGAGCATTGTCACAGAGTAGCTGCTTAGGAAGTAAATGAGTGAGTGAATGAATGAATGAACCACTGTGAGGAATGAAGGAATAAAGGAGTACCTTTAGATCTAAAGCTCACCTATGGTCAGACAATTCAGTTCTTGTTCATTCTGGGGCCAAAGGCCTGGCCCCACCCTTCCTGCACTGTGTGTTCAACAGATCTGCCCTGTTCTGCCTTCAGCTGCCATAAATGTGTGTTGTTTTTGTGCCTAGCTGGATCACCAGGCTGACAGATGGCCTTCTAAACACACGCATGTGAATGCTCACGCGCACACACCTGCCATCTCTCTCCTCCCACATCGGGAGCACTGCATCAGGCAAGCCAAAACATTTTGCTTGTTTGGCAGAGCTATTTTGGGGGGTTATTTTTCCCCCACTGCCTAGGCTTGCATTTCCCTGCTGGAGCCCTATGGAAAGTGGTTCAGGTCATCGGAGTTCTTTAATTTTCCTGAAGAGGAGCCTGGACGTTATAAAAATAGTAGGGATAACAATCCAACAGAATTAAGCATCAGCCTAGTGTCCTGATCCAGAACCCCCTGGAACCGCTTATATGTTCCAAAGAAGATTAGAAAAAGGACTCTGAGCACAGTGATCTTGCCAGATTCTCACCTGAAAACCAGTGTAATTCCTGGATTTTAATAGTATTTCAACATACTTTTACCTTGTTTCAGATTCTACAAAATTAGACACATCAATTGCCCAGTCCACTTCCCAGACTATATTCAGCCACAGACTTTCTTTTTAAAAATTAAAAGTTTATATAGCTGTAAAATATTAAAGTGATAAAACCATCTTCACACTTACTCATGGTGGCTCTTGAAGTTTCTCTGGGTTCCGAGCAGTAAAAAGGAAAATCTGCGCACTGAGGTTTCAAGGAGCATCAGCCAGCTAGATGCTTCCAAGCAAATCCAAACATTAATTCTTGAAGACTTTTAGAGTTTTCATGCATTAACATATACTGAGAATACAATATGTATTTGTACATTAATAAATGATACAAATATATTGTGAGTGTGTAAAAATATATTATCAACTGAACTTTTCTTGATTTTATTTGACTTGAAAGTTCTTTTTTCATACAATATCAGAAACATCTCAGGGACTTCAGTTAGGGTCTTGTTGGAAAAAGGTGTGAGTGTGTGTGTGTGTGCATGTGTGTGTGTGTGTGCCTGTGCACATATATAATAGTGATATAAAACAAGCTACCCCCAAATTCAGTGGATTGAAACCACAGCACTTGTTATTACTGCTCACAGTGGTCAGTTGTGTGAATCTTCTAGTGTGCTTTGCCCTGAATTCCTCAACTCTCAGGTCAATGGTCAGCTGTGGGCGGTGTAGGTAGCTCTGCCTGTCTTCACTGGGATTGCTCACATGTTTAGGGGTTGGCTGTAGAGTGCTCTAGGATAGCTTCAGATGAAACACAGGATTCTCTTCCAGATGTGCCTCCTCCTTTCCCTAGTGGGTGGACCCTGTCATAGTCAAAGGGTGGTGGCAAGATTTCCTGGACATGAGCAGGTGCACACAAAGCCTCTGGAAGCCTAGGTTCATCATGTCTGGCACAGTCTTTGGCCAAAATAATTCATGAATCGGTCCCAGATTCAGGGGTTGGGGAGGAACCACTTCCCCTTGGTGAGAATCATCACAAAGTTTCCTTGCAGAAGGCATGACTGGATGGAGAGGTGGGGAGTGTGGTCTATTATGAATCAACCTCCTGCAGTCTCTGTGTAAAATCAATACTTAGTGATGATAGCCAAGTGTTGAGATATACTCTTTCTCTGTTGACTCTGTTGTTTCATTTTTTGCTGCCTTCCTGGTTTGGCCATTATCTAAGGAGATTTCACTATTCGGCTAGACAGCCCATTTAGTAACCTGGCCTCCTGTTCCATGACCTTCATCCCTTGAATCTTTTCTCCTGGGCACAGCCTCAGTGACCTCAGGCCCTCGGGCACCACATAACCCTCTCCATCCCGTTCTCACATTCCAAGGCTCTTTTTGGAAATTTTTCTTGGTTCAACATTCAAGATCCAGTTGAAGTGTTATTCCCTGCCTTTAGCTTCCCTCAAGCCCCTAGGGAAAGCTCTTTTTTGGGAACATACCTCTCTGAACTTGTAACCACATTTTACTGTGCTTTTCAAGAAGCAGTATTTTCTGGTGGTTGAAAGTGTGGGTTTGGGAATAAGAACAACTTGACCCCAGCTTCACCATTTCCTAGCTTGGGAACTTCAGTTCATCTCAGTTTCCTTATCTGTAAAATGAAGCCAACACCAGCTCCTACCTTAGACTTTTTTTCCTAAGGACAAAGTGAGCCACGGGGCAGAATCAGCTGTGAGAACTCAATGTAATAGATGTGGGCCACTAGTCCATCTCTTTTCCCTGCTTCTCTGTGAGCTCCTAGATGACAGGAATCACTTAGAACTATCACAATCTCTGAAATAGCTCTTCTAAGGATTTCTGCTTTCCTTGAGATTTCAGTTGGGGAATCCCTTGCCCTAGAAAAGCATGTGGGCACACCTTGCAGGCCACAGGATCCTCCAGCTGTGTCCTAGAATCTCAGTCAGCAACTCCTCGTCGCTCTTCTATTGTTCAAGGCACTCTTGGTAACGTGGAACCGTGATGGATCAGGGGATCGCAGAACTTTAGGGCAGTACCCAGTTAGAATTATTGTATTCCTTAATAGGTTTGGACACTCAGTGTATCAACTGATGGGAGCAAAGTGCTGGTTCAGTTAACTAAAGCCCAGGTACAGAGGGAAAGCTGATTCCATACTTTCTTCTGCCCACTTATCCTTGCCCCAGTTTTAACCCTCTGTGGCCCATCAGCTAGGATGCTCAACCCTTTCCTGCTTCTATATTTTAATGTGAACCTCTGATGTCCCCTTCTAGCAGATTGCCTCTTGGGGTCATACTATGCCCCCCCACCCTTTCCAAGAAACTCTAAGCCAAGATAAGGATTAATCCCACTCACTCCTAGAAATATTCATTTTTATCTCTTTGCCTGGTCAATGCATCTGGAAGCTTTGCACAGGGAATAATCTCTCCTGCAATCTTAAATACATGGGTATATATATATTTTTTTATGTCAGGGTCTCTGAAAGCCAAAGGCATAAAAGCATGGTAACAGGGAATGTTAAGAGGCTGGAGAGACAGGGAGGTTTTAGGAAGGAAAGCATAACTTAGGCAATAGCTCGCAAGGTGAGCAGGATGTGAACAGGCTGAAGGGAAATAAAAGCACCCTCTAGGCTCCTGGCTGAGGTCTCCTGACTCCTGGGCCTGCTGTCTTTGCCCCACAGCACTCGGAGCTGGTCACATTATCATTAGTTCCCATCTCGAGGAGAGGGGAGAACACAGGTCATCTTGAGACTTGCCACCCAGTGATGCTGGATATGTTCTCTAGGCAAAAACCCTGGCCTCTTTGTGACCGTCAGAAATGCACATTCTGGAAGAAGGCATTTGTGGAGCCTCATATTACTGCATTCATTATTTAGTGCTTTTTGCATCCGTTAGCCTTCAAACATGATTCCAGTCCACAGTGGGACCACAGTGGGAAGGTACGGTCACAGGCTGCGGAACACCCTGTTTCAGATTTTATTACACCCCGTGACACTGAACTTGGTAGAAATTTAACCTTCACAGTCAACTATTTCAATGGCACAGACCTGAACCTTAGTGTGATTGTCATCATTTCGCATGAGAAATACCTAGTGCTTTTCTTCTTCGCTGTCCTTGTTCCCCTGTGCAATATTCTTATGCCTAAAAAAGATCTTTTATTCTTCACCATATAATTGCCCAGTGTAAAACCCTTTTATGTAGTTGTATTAGGCATAAAAGACTTTCTGATTATCAGTAATAACCGGTCAACGTATTCTAGCAGAACTTTTTCTATCTCTGCCACTTTTTTTTTTTTTTTTGCCTTTGAAAGAGAGAGACCTAAAAGATGGGCATAGTGGTAAATAAGGACTTAGATGGTCGAATTTCTTTTGATGAAACATGAATTCAGAAACTGAAAGGAAGGATCAGACATCACCTTCCCCACAACTCTTTCCTCACTTGGGGTGTGACCTTGACCCATCACTTCAACTTCCTGCAAAATGGAAATGATGACCTCCACCTTCCAACATCTAGGGCACCTGGGAGGCTTTCGGGACAATGTAAAGCTTCCAGGGAAGCAATTTCTGCAAACAGGATGATGGGCTTCTTTCATGAGACCCTAGAAGAGAAAATACCTAAGGAAGGTTGGTCCTACTTGCCTCTAATATTTTATGGGATGTTTTATGATTAAAACAAGAGGCTCAAGAGAGAAAATCTGGGCTTGAGACAAGAAAGAACTTTCAGACCATCTGAGCTAATTTTCAGAAGCCAGGATGGTTACTCAGAGTAGGGAGCGCTCTGTGTCTAGCAGTGTTCAGGGGGTAGATCAACAGATTCCCAGGGCACCCTGTGTTGTGAAGGGGATGCCATCATAGAGCTCAAAATTATCCATCCACCCTCACATTCCATCTGCCACCATGTCAATCCATATTTACCTCCTAATCCCACACCTAGGGACTCAGCTACCAAGTCAGGCACCCCATAAACCTATCCCACTCTTCATTAGCATCAAAATTTTAGGGTGACCCACTGTGAAACTCGTAGTGACTAAATCACGGACTTGCCCTGTGATGATGGTGCTTTGGGTGCAAAGCAATTTATCAGGGATCATAATCAAGTCAGATCCCTGGGCAAGCTTTGGACACAAAGTAGGTGCCTAAAAACTGTATTCCTTCATGGTTTCCTTCTGCAGAGCTTGAAATATGGGCTACAGATCTGCTTGATAGATCTTGAAAAGGAGCCACCCTGGGAGAAACTAACAAAAATCCTAATGATTGAATTTGATGTTCAGCCTCTGATCCGGATCCTTTCTTTGTTTTATAATGCTGGCACTAATGGTATCTATGAAGAATCTAAGGCTGATTCAGCTGTGAATGAAGTAGATAGAATTCATCAAACATCTGCCATGTGCCATGAACAACCTGGGCTCTGGATTCAGTTTATCTCTTTTTCAGCATTCACAATCCTAGGATTGTGATTGATATATAAAGAAACTGAGGCTTAAAGAGATCCCATCACTTACTTACCCCTGTCACCAAGCAGCACATTTTCCTCCTGAGGCCCAGCCTTTCTTGACTTGGCTGTGAGCACCTCTCCTCATTCCACCACAGTCCGAATGGCCAGGGTCCTGTTCAGTTCAATCCTGCACCTTCATTCTGCCTGACACTCTGCTTCCTTCTCCTGGTGTTCAATGGACATCTGTGGGCTCCAAAGAACAAATATCACTTAAAAGCCACCCTCTTCTGAAGCTCAGGGAGATTCTCATTTCCCAGCACCGCCTCCCACCCTCCACAAACCCTGCGTGTATCTCTACGAGGCCCCTGTGCCCTAACAATCAGCATTTGGTTGATTTTCCTTGCCCAGGATTTAATTCAGCCTCTCTGCTGCAAATGTAGAAGAGTCAATCCATTAACGTGAAGAATTGCAGGAACACTCTCTCGGTAGCTATTCCTTGCTTCCCCCCACCCCAACAACTCCCATCTTTTATGGCAAATAAATTTTCATTCACAATTCAGCAGTTGGTTTTTCCTTCAGTTTGAAATCTGGATCAAGATGTTGCATAATTGGATTAAATCTCGTCTGAACATTTGTCAGTTTCACTTCCTCATTAAGCACCACATTGTAGAGAAATTATAATTATGGCAACGAAGTTAACATAGATGTCACACGAGAGGAGGTTGTACCAAAGTGAGAGAAGGGAGTCTGAATCGATGTATTCCCACGAATGAAATAGAAGGTTGCCCCTTTTGATGATTCTTAGGTGGACTTCTTTTTAATCATATTTAATAAAAGTTGTCCTGAGATAGAATCCTGAATTCTTATAGTCCTAGAGTTATTAGGAATTTTAAAAAGAGGTTATCTTTTTTAGCCTCCCCTCAATGCATGAATCTCTAAAGAACATTTGGGACAGGTGTGGATGACCATTCCTATCTGTCTTCAGATCACATACCTAGTGACAGACCTTTGTTGCTTTCATGATCCCTAGCTCCAATTGCTAGACAGTTGTGTTGTTATTGTTGTTGTTGTTTAATTTCTATTTTTTTAAATTTATCCATCCATTGGGCAAACATTTGCTGAGAATATTCCACCTAGGAATAGAAAGATGAGGAAGATTGGCTGCTGAAGAATCTTATCAGTCTCAAGATGATAGACGTATGAAAATAATTGCAATTGCTGTAACTGTGGAGGGCCAGGAAATTTTGCCTAAAGGAGTTCAGTGAGGTTTTCACCCAGCAGTTTCAGTTCAAGTAGAATGTTGAAAGAGGATGGGATTTGTCACTGGAAAGGGAGGAACACTGTTCAGGAAATGGGGACTGAATGATTAAAAGCCTCACCATGCCAGAGGCAGATGAGCAGTCTGGAGAGGCAGGACCTCAGGATGCCTCGGGGGAGCAGAAGACGAGGATGAGAAGGGAAGCCCCCACAAGCAAAAGGGCCTGGAGTGTGCTGAGCCACTGGGATCCGCTGGGAAGACTCTGCTCTGGGGTGGTAGAGTGTCACCATTAGAAGTGTGTACCTCCATATCATTCTGGTGATCTGTGGCAGGTGGCTTAGCAGGTGGGGAGACCATTAAAAAGCTAATGGAATTATCGAAGTGCAACTATCAGGAGAGTCGAGAAAATAGAATGCCTGCCAGGTAGTTTAATAGGGGAAATTTAACGTGGGGACTAGTTACAGTGGGGTCAGGAGAGCAGGGTAGAGTTAGAACAGGGACAGAGAGCAACTCAGATCAGTAATAGAAGTGGCTACCACCGCTAGGTTAGAAGGACAAAAGCAGGAGGTAGTATTAGCTGAGCCAAGAGTTTGGGCTGCCCACAGACACTGGGGCCACAGAGGAAGATGTCCAGCGAAGTTGGTGCCATGACAAGGGGCTGCCTGCTAGAAGAACCCACAAGAAGACTCAGCCAGTGCAGAAATACTGCCTAGAGAGAGCTAAAAAGAAATCCACCATTTTCCTTCTTCCTACTATCCAGTTTCCAACCACTGCCTCCTGTTGACCAAACCTAAGTGGAAGTGAGTTGGCATTGTCATTTACAGGGATCAGCCCCTTTGATACAGGAAGGGCAAGATTGAGTCTTAGGGCAAAGAGATCAAGAGGTGCACAAGCAAGGGCCACTGTGGGTGCAGATGAGCAGACAGGTGGTGGGGATGAAATGGGTGTGAATGGATAACTGGGGTATGGATGGAAGGTCTTGCTCATGTGGGGGTGACACAGACCTGGAATCTAAGCTACCTCTGAGGTGATGAGCTTTAGGCAGTCAGGTAACAAAATGACAAGGACCTAGTGCCCTGTCTCATCTGCTACAGTCTGTCACTCATATGTATATGGCTCTGTGTCTCTAACTTTAAAGAGCACGTATCCATCAGTCTTTCCACCAACTTTCCTTTGGTTCTGGCCAAAGGCAGCAATGATTCCTTTCATCTTCCTCTCTGTCCTCAGTCCATGACTCACACTGGGTTGTGTCACATTACCACTTTGAATGGGATCTGGCCCTTTGTTCCAAGGTTGAGAACCTGGACAGGGTGGATAGTCAAGCAGAGTCATGGGCAGCTCACTGGGAATCTTTCCTGAAGCTGGAAGTCTTAGTCAGCTTTTGCTCTGCTGTAACTAAAGGACCCAACCAGAACAATCGTAGAAGAGGTAAAGTGTATTTGAGGGCTCACAGTTTCAGAGGTCTTATTCCATAGAAGGCCAGGTCCATTGCTCAGGGCTCAAGGTGAGGCAGAACATCATGGCGGGAGAGTGTGGCAGAGGGAAGCAGCTCACATGATGATTAGGAAGCAGAGAAAGAGAGAGATCTCCATTTGCCAGATACAAATATATACCCTAAAGCTACGCCTCCAATTCCCAACTTCTCCAGCCACACCCTACCACTTCAGTTACCACAGTTAATCTCTATCAGGGGATTAATTCACTGATTGGGTTAAGACTCTCACAATCCAATCATTTCTCCCTTGAACCTTCTTGCGTTGTCTCACACATGAGCTTTTGTGGGATACCTCACATCCAAACCAAAATACTTGCTGTCCACAAATGTAAGTGGGGAAGGAGACCAGTGGTTGTATGTGTTGTTGCTGTGTGTCTTGTTTGCTCAGTTGTGTGTTGGAAAACACCTCTGTATAAAGCAATAGTCACGATTCCTCTGCTACAATGCTGTCCCTGGGCCCAGGAGGAGTGGTCTCCAAACGTTTCATAAAGCCCAGGAATCTTTATTCAAATGAAATATGCTTGTAGTCTGCAATAGAAACAGACAAGAGAGGAGATGTGGCTGAAGCTGGATCTGATCTTCATAATTTACCCACCAGGAGTATGTCTCCTGAAGGACAGAAGGTTCTAGAAGAGAAAAGACTCAGAGAGGGTAGTGTACAAACTACTGTGTAGAGGAACCCACTAGTTAATGGGTGGGAAAAAATGGGAAGGTCAGAAGAAGACATCCTCAGGCTGTTTCCCACCTTGAACTTGGTTATTCCCCAATTTAATCCATGAATTAAAATTTTAATGTTTAATTTTCACAATTAATATGTATTAGAGTTTACTCTTTGGGAGGGTATAGAACCACAGAAATGTCATGAACAATAATAGAATAATAGACGTTAGAGCCTTTACTACTTAGCTGTCTGACTCCAGGAAAATTGCTTTCTCTGTTGAATTCTCAGTAACAAGACGGTGAGCGCTACTTTCCTGAGTCATTGTGGGAAAAGAGATGCCATGACTGTTGTGTGTGTCCTGGACTTACCTTGTAACAGGTTGCATTGTAATGCAGTTTGATGAGTGGGCTTTGCAGCATAACTGCATGGGCTGAAAATTTTTCTCCCTCCAATGTACTTCCTTCAACTTCCCCCATGCCTCCAATGTGTTCACCTGTTAAATGAGGATAATGACTGTGCCAGGCCTCAGAGAGTTCTTTTGAGAAATCACACACACGAGACATTTATAGCAGTGCCTGGCACATAATAAGTGCACAATAAATGTTAGCCTTATTAGTATTCTCACCTATTGCTACACCAAGAGATGCTTCAAGAGATCCGAGCATGAGTAAGACCTGGCCCAGCCGCCAGGGCTCATGCAGTCTGCTGGAGGCAGGAGAGAGATTGGTGTGGAGAGCCCCAAACAATAATCTCAACAGGTGATGTTTAACTTGAAACCCAAGGTCAGGACTGCTCTCTGTAGGAGAATGCCATAGCTACAGTACTACCAGAGAAAAGTACCATAGACTGTGAGGCTTAAACCATAGAAGTTAATGTTCTTACAGTTCCAGAGGCTGGAAAGTCCAAGATCAGGGTTCGGACTGACTTGATTCCTAGTGAGAACCCTTTCCTTGAGTTGTTGACCACAAAACTCTTGCTTTGTCCTCACAAAGTGTTTGCATGTGGGGGTGGGGGGGGAGAACAAGAGTGCCACATTGGAAAGTGGTCCTCATCATGAGAATCTGGGGAAGAGGATACAAACATTCAGTCCTTAATAGGCAGGGATGATGAACAATGTAACTGCCAAATTTCTAGCACCCCACCAAAGGAGGGACTGTGCTAGGTCCTTCACATCCTATTTCAAGACTTTCCCCAACTGCCTGCTAAGAAGAAGGTCTCTTCTATACTGTAAAGGATATTGCAAACCAGAGAGGTTAAACCACTCAGCACAGTTAGAAGAAGCGCAACTAAGAATCTAGTGCATCTCTCTTTGACCCCCTAAAACTAGAACGACCTAGTTTGTTATCCAAGCAAAGAGGGTTTTCTGTTAACAGTTATGTCAGGACAATAGGTATAAACATGAGCTGTTTTAAGCCAACCACGATCTAAGGCCACCCTGTCCAAAGCCGGTGAATGTTCTTCCTACTGGGTCAGGCAACCTGAGATTTGAGAATACCTGAGATTTCAGATAGAAAGCAGGAGCTTCTTGTTCCTGAAGCTCTTTGCTGATAATGCTAACCATGCTGAAGTGAGAAAGATACACCCTCCACGACACAGGTGCCCAGTGGGCTTGTTCCTTAGGCAGGCATCAATCAGAGCCCTTGGAGATCTGTTGCACAGTAAGAAAAAGTGATTCAGGTTATCTGTGAACTGCTGCTGCTGTGAACCTGCCATTAATCCTCTAATACAGACCATTAACATTCACAGCACCTTAACCACAGCCTCATAATGAGCAGAGCTGTAATATACACTTTCCCCATAAATATCCATTGGTACCGACGTTCATTCTCTCTTGATACAGTAATTCAGCTTTTCTGGATAAATCATCATGTTGAGGTTCTTTCTCCCTAACTGCCATTATTAGCAGTTACAGAAGAGTAATGAACAAACTCTAGTGTAAAAAAAGAAAAAAAAGAACAAGAGCTAAATGAATGATCCTGTGGAATAAGAAAATATGTATTACAGACCCAAATTGAAAGAATCAAAACTTGTTTTTTGCAGCAACTTAGAAAGCAACATGTGCTGAGGCTTACCAGGAACCAGGGGATATGTTGGGCATCACAAGTTCTGTCTAGATCAGCGACTGCAAAACCCACGTTGCCTTAACAGCTATTTGTGACATCACATCTAAACTGCTTTTATAAGGCTTGGTGTATTTATGTATTAAGAGGGATTTACAAAGCTCCCCCCCCCACCCCCTGATTTTGACCCTGAATGAGTTTTATATTGTTAAATTAATGTGACAACTATATTTTTCTCCATTTTATGGACAAGAAGATTGACATGCTAAAGGAAGGGGGAAGGGAAGTCCGATTGTGAAGGGCGAACCTCCTGCTTCTCGGTTATGGTGACGTTCACTCTGGCTCTTTACCACACATTCTGTCTCCACCTCCCATCTTCCTGTTCATCATAGAGCTCTGTCAGCACAGCATGGTTTCCGCAGGTTGGCTGCATTGCTGTCCTTATCCCTAGCAGTAGTCCTCTATCGCACCGTCACATAGATCCCAGACTCCAGGGTTTTTCCTGGTGTTTTCCATCCCATGGCCTTGTCTCTCAGGCAGTTTCTGTGTTGCTGTTGAAGCCACAGTCACCCAGGAAGTCCTGCCTCCCTTCTGCCCTCCCTGTGTCAACACAGTCCAGCCCAGTCCTCTCTGAAGAGCCATGGCCAGATCATGCTGTGTTGACAGAGCCCTTGCCAGTCACCCTAGGCGTAACATCTGCTTCAACTTACATTGTCCTCCTCGCCACAGCAAAATGGTGGGCAGGTTTCACAAAGAGAACCCACTTTGGTGAAAATACCAGCTCTATGCTTTACTAGCTGTGAGACCCTGGGAAAGGTTTTTTCATCCACCCCCCTTCTCTGCTCAGTGGAAGTAGCCCCTACATTTGTTGTGATCATAAAATGAGTTAAGACACCAAAGCACTCAGAAAAATGTCTGTACACAGGCAGGAAGTTCCATCTGAGAGTTATCTATAATTATCATTGTCCTTCATGACCCCTGCAGGCCAACAAGAGGGAAGTGTTAATACTACTACTGGTCCCTGTCCTTTCTCTGGTCCAGAGAGATGGTTTGTGCTTCTTTGTGTTGATTTGTCAAATCCAGAAATAATGATCCTGGCCACTCATGACCTAGCCAAGGAGATAGGGGACTCCTTTACTTAAAGAGGCTTTCACAGAGCAGATATGGTAAACACATGGAGAAAGGGCTCTCTGCTTCCGGTGTCCCTGGTAAGATCTCACTGATGATGTGTCTTCGTATCCTAGCTGCATAGTCCTCAGAGACCACAGCACAGACATCAAAGTGGCAAAAACAGAGTCCCCTTAGGCATCTGCACAAAGTGTCTTTTGTTATAATACTCTAATTTCTAGAATGCTGGACGGCACCTCCTAGAACCAGTCTAGGTGGTTCTGTTAAAGCATTCGTTCCTTCAGTTCCTTCACCCATTCCATAAATATCATTTCATGTCCACTGGTTGTCAAGCACTGTGCTTGGCACAGGGGCCATCTGAGCCATCCCATGTTCCTTCTTATGTCTATCTAGGTCCCTCCATGGGGGAAGGCTACCCACAGGCAAGGAAATAGTCAAACAGAGCAGTGAGGGCTCAGAACACAACCAAACAAGGTGATGTGACAAAAGCCTGGTACACAGGTATTTAGGTACATAGCCTCAGAATGTCTCCTAAAGGAGTTGACCCCCTGGGCCAGGACCTGCATCAGGAGAAGCAACTGATTAGATGGAGACTGTGCCAGGAAGAGGGGAAGGCAAGGCCAAAGCTTGACCCAGGAATGGCTCAGTGTCTGTGAGGAACAGGGAAGGAGAAGACCCAGGTTGGTTGGAGCACGGTGGAAAGGAGAAGAATAGTGGAGATGGCCGGGATGGGGTGGGGGCAGCCAGCATGTGGGCCATCTCACAGGTGCTGGGAAAGTGGTTAGAAGATATTCCAAGTGCAATGGAAGATATGATCTGGTAGGTTTTAAGCTCATTCTGTCTGTTCCATAGAAGATGAATTTAAGCAGAGATACGAGTGGAAGCCGTAATCTGGGCAGAAGAGAATGCTGCAGAGGAGATGGAGGGAGGCAGACAGATTTGGGAAACACTCTAACAAGAGAATCAGTATTTCTCCTTCAGTGATTGGTGGTCACAGTGTGGGAGAGGAGGGATCTGGAATAATGTGATAGTTTGGATGTTGAATGTCCTCCAGAGATCCACTGGTCCCCAGGGAACCACCATAACTTTGAGCCAACATAGACCTATTTTTATCAGTTGATTATCACAGGTATTTTGTTATAGTGACAGAAACTCAAGTAACTTGTACATTTGAGGCTTTAACAAATAGATTTCAGTTGGTGGCCTTTATAGAAATCAGAAGACAAGAATAGGTTTGGGAAGATTAAAAGTTCCTTGGATATGTTAAATTTGAGAAACCAATACGTCTAGGATACAATCAGTTCAATTGCAGGCAACCAAAGGAGTGATAAGTTTAGATACTGGCCAGACTTCTAGTAGTGAAGAATGTCTCATATTTCTGCCATCTTTGATCCACTGATAGGACTCACTAATAGAAAAATCTTGAAGGGCTCAGACAAACATGTTTTACAGCCATTACAAGGACTAGAAATGTGGCATATCTCTGATCTTACAACTTTTCTTGAAATTTCTTCCTGGTATTTTCAAAAATAGAACCAGGACCATTTACCCTAATTGTGAGACCCTATTAGGTCAAATGACAGGAGGGATATGATATTCTTTCTGGAATTTTTAATAGCAAATGCCAAGTCTCTGTGAATGTGTGTGTGTGTGCATGTGTGTGCACGCACACACACACACACAAGTGCACATCTATGCCGAGCATTTGAAAACACCATATGGACCACCATACCCTCCAGATAATAAGTCATGCTGTCACCAAGTTTCTTCCTGTTCACTTTTCCTTTCTATTGTATAAACTAGTTCATCCATTTATTCTTTACATTTTTTTAAATGTATCAATTCCATATAATCTTCCTCTCTGTACTAACCATGGGGATATGGAGGAGTTTGGAATACAGAGATGATTAAGACAGTTTCTCATACAAGGAACTTACAAGGTCTTAGTCTTGAGTGGAGCAGTGAGGTGATCAGCATTATAACTGGACATGTGTGATACTCAGAATTATCTTCATCCATCCCAGGGGTCATAGAGGAAGACTTTGACATGTGACCAGATCCAAGTTTCTAGGGATGTGTTATAGTTGTCTCAATGAATGTGGGTGGAAAAGACAACCAGTTGAAGGTCATACCTTCTGCCAGGTTCTCAAAGGGTAAAAAAATATATTACAGACCTGTTAGGAGGGCTGATGAAATTATGACACAAAGTTATGAACTTTTTAAGTTGAGCAATCAATCGGAGGCATTGAGGACAGCACTCTCCCAGATGCCCTCTGGACTTCAAGCCTACAGGCTGTCTTCGGATTCTGTTCTGTGGGTGAATATTGCCTCATGGATTCTCAGAATGCTGTAAGTAGCAGTTTTCTCACTGTCCTCCCTTGGAGTGATCCAGGGTTTCCTTGGTCCCTTCATTTTTTGTTGTGAAGCATGAGCCAGGTTTCTCTGCTCTGAATTATTCCTTTCTTCTCTTAACCTACAACTGTTAGAGGAATCATGATGGAGTGAAAAGGGAACTAGACTAGGAGCTGAGAACCCAGCATGCCATCTCAAATCTGCCACTTATATTGTCAGGACTTTGAGAAAGTTGGAGGCCTTAGTATCTTCATTGAAAAAAATATATATGGGCTTGAGATTTCCATAGTCTCTTCTGCAGTCCCTAAAACATTATTTCCATAGTCTCTTCTGCAGTTCCTAAAACATTTCAAAATGTCATCAAATATGTGCTACAAAAATCTTTATATTCCTGAATGATAATCTGATGAGTTGTTGTTGACTTCATAGATGACCCCAACAAGCAGGCAGAAATGGAGGTCTGACTGTGTGCTGGTCACCATCCTGATCTGTCACCTGTGTCTTATCCTGGGTATTTTTCAACAAAGTCTTATGAGATGGACATTTTACTAATGTCATGGTAAAGAAAAATTCAAAGACTGAATGAACTCGTCATTTTCTATTCACATGACATCAGAGTGGTTTCTCTGGCTATTCACAATGGTGTGGTCTTCGTTCAGTTCAGTGAATAATTTTGCAGCACTGAACATGGTCCATGCACTACAGAAATGCTCAATGTACCCTAGCTGTGACACACCTTGCACCCTGATTCAATTAGTCTTTTCCTGTTTCTCTAGCTTGACTATGACAAGTCTTGGACAGCTCCAAGTCTTCCTAGAACTGGCCCAGGGCCTTGTTCATAGTGGGCACTTGGGAGAAGTGTATTAAATTATTAAATTCATGCCTTGAGAATTGTATCCAGGAAGGAAGAAGTAAATAAAGCAATGCATGCCTAAGTTTGTAAAATCTGCATTCCTCTAGAGAAGCAAAAGAAAAACATTTTGCAGGGAACGGCTGTCAGAGCAGCAGGCAAAGCCCTCAGAATATTTTTCCCTTTGCTGTGACATCCCTGCATTTGTGACTGCCTCTGATTTGCTCCACATTTGCATGAGCCTCTGCTACTCTCACTTAATTTCAACTCCATCCAATATTTCTTGTTGCCGTTTGGGTGCCATCTGGACCACAGCGGTGGCCTCTCCAAGAAGGCGCACCAGCAAGGGAAGAGACTGACTCTCCGAGAAGCACCCTGCCCTCCTCCCAAAAAGTGTGCAAGGCTCCTGTCAGCGGCTGTCAGGAGCCGATTTCACATCACTGTGATCTGATTCACTCCCTTTTCAAAGTACTGAACTGATGCCAGATCTTGTTAGGAGTTTTTAAAAAAAATCCTTGAGTTTTTGTTAATGTAGAACTACAATGATAGGTTTTTAAAAGGAGAAGAGAGAAAGGAAGAGATAATTAAAAACAAATTATTGCAAGCTTTTGAGAACCATTCCTCCTTTGGTTTCTAGTTTCCTGTATTTATTTATACCTGTACAGATCTGTCTGTTCACTGAAAAACCACTGAAAAGCAGAGCTGTCTTGCAGGCTGGCCCCTCCCCTGACAGGGGAGCTGCAGGAGGGAAGGAGTACCAAACCCTAAAATCCTTCTTGTCAAATGTCAGATCTTTGGGATGAGACCTTGGATTGGGACCAGAATGTAGAGCCCAGGTATGTTTAAGGATATGTATGTGTAAGGAGGCAGGTGTTTCCAGCATTTGTACACAGCACTATGGCCACTCTCGGATTTTCAGTGTTTCTTTGAAATTCCCATCCCTGGCCGTATCTTGTCTATAATCATAGAAATAGCTGTATCATCATCTGTATTTTTATGATTACCGCCCTGTCCTTCTGACAACAGCATTGCTACTGTCAAATCCCAACAGACTACTGCTACCCTCTTAAATCTCTGCTGCTTCCAGCTTTCCCGACTGGACAAGATTGGGTACTTGGTGTTTTATAATGACAATGATGATGATGATGATGATGATGATATAAAAGACATTACCACTATTAGTATAAACCATGTTGTTATTCTTAAAACAATACACTAAATACAAATGGTTTTCCATGAATCATCCTTTTATAACACTACCTATATGATAATCACCTGTTTTCTTTCCTCTTCATGCATTAGAAAGAAAAAACTGGGCCCCTAGATGCTTAATAGATAGATAGGCATGACATTAACAAATGAGGGTCTCACTGTCTTAGGTCAGGCATAAGCCTGTGAGCACCGCCGTGATCCTGGACAGTAGCACCGTCATTTCTCAGACATCACAATCAGCATTGCCTGACCTTTGTAACAGCTCTTTCCCAGATCAAATTTATTTAGCCACTTGTATTTTAGCTATGGGTACCTCATTGCATAATCAGCAGCAACCTGCAAATCCTGCCGCCAACCTCATCCTCATGGATATTTTCAAAAAAAATAATGGATATGTTTTAGAAAATCTGGGCATAAGAATGTGGAGTCACTGACTGAGTTTAAATTAGGGGTAAGGGATGGAAAGGGGTGGGGGGCATGGAGAGCAGCAGGGGTAGAGGCAGAATGACTGGGCAAACATCCAGAAAAACAGCCTTGCTCATGTTGAAAATTGGGAAGCTCTCGAGCAGGGGTCCACTGCAGTGTCTGCTCTGGAAAGACCCCATTGCCCCTTCATTTCCTTCTCCGGATCATTTTCCCCTTTCCCTGGACCAGTGTTTCCCACACTTCCACCACAGCTTTCCCTCACCCACTCTGTTAGTCGGCTTTGCAATACTACAATGAAATACTGGAGGCAACTAACCTTATAAAGAGGAAGGGTTTTATATAGCTCATAGTTTGGGAGGTTTCAGGCCATGGCACCTGCATTGGCTCAGTTCCAGTGAGGATCTCACGCTCAACAGCAGCTGGCAATGGCAAAAGTAGATGTCAGAGTGAGAAGTCACATCTGGAACAGGGACAGCCATGGTCAGGCTTGCTCCTTTTATAACAGCCCTCTCTCAACAACTCAAGGGGTCACACAGGAGCTACCAAAGGGATTGCACAAGAAATACCTCACATCCCCAGCACCACCCAAAAAAAAGAAAGAAAGAAAGAAAGATGTCACACCCCGTGCCCTAAGGTCCAACTCCTATAAGGTTCCACCACCTCCCAGTACCACCACTTGGGAGGCTCTTCCAGGAGGGCACATAAGACACATTCAAGCCATGGCACCCACCAAGTAAATCATGCCATGGCTCTCCTTCCTCCCTCCTTTGTCTCTTTTCCACTCTTCCTTTCCTTTATTTCCCCCAATTCTTCCGTTCTTCCCCTACTTAACTTTGGAAAGGGAGCTAAGGTCCACTGGGACTTGGCTCTGTCAGTTGCTGTGCTGTGTTTGTGCACACCAGTCTTCTTCCCCTTCCTCTCACCAAGCCTACACCATAAGCATCATCATCATCCCTATTTTGCAGAGAAAAATGAGGCTCAAGCAGTGAAGGTGTGGACCCAAGGAGATGCCAGTGATGGAGTGTTGCTTTGAACTCAGAACTTTAGTTCCCCACTTTTCACTTTCCATTCTCTCTCTTTTGAAAACATGGCATTTCTCACTTTTAAGGTGTCCAGTGTTTTTAATTACCAGCTTTTAGAGTTTGGATACAAGCTTTCACCTGAAAAGCTCACGTTAGGCATCAACAATGTTCAGAGGTGAGACAATTAAGAGAGTTGTAACCTTATCAGTGGATTAATCCATTTGATGGATTCATAATTTGAATGGACTTTTGGGTAGTAACAATGGGCAGGCAGGGTGTGGTCACTGGGGGCATGCTTCTGTGGATTATACCTTGACCTTGGCTGTTTGAGTGTGCTCGTGCGCTCACTTTCTCTCTCTCTCTCTCTCTCTCTCTCTCTCACTCTCTCTCTCACTTTCACTCTCTCTCTCTCTCTCTCCCCCCGTTCCTGACTGCCACAAAATGAGCAGTGTTCCCCTGCTATGTCCTTCTGCCATGTTTTCTGCTTCACTTTAGAACACCAACGGAGTTGGCTGACCATGAACTGAACTTATGAAACTGTGAGCTGAAAAGGAACTTTTTCTCCTCTGAGTTGTTCTTGTCAGGTCACAGTGGTCACAGTGATGAAAAGCTGACTAATGCAAAAGCCAGTTGATCTTCTTGACAGTTGGTTTCCTTGAGATGAAAAGTTAGAAAGGCCAGACGGCAGGGTCGGAGTCTTCATGTCTCAGGAGGTCCAGGATGCTTGGAAATCACCTAGGATTCTGTTTGGTTTGAGTGATGATGGGGTTTCATGAATTTCCACTTGAACCATGATCTTAATCTTCTTTAAAAAGCCCCACAACTATCTGGCTCTAACTCAGGCCCAGGCAATGAAGAAAAAACTTCATATCCAGAAGGTGGTTGCTGTTTTTGCAAACTGAATCTGATTTCACGGTACTGTCTAGACAGCAAAGAATTTAATTCTCCACTCAGTTTAATTCCAGTCAATGCAAAAGTGTAATATTCCTTAAAAGAATATCTGGGGATGTTGGAGGAAGGCATAGTTCTAGTATTTGGGAAGCACCCAATCACTGGAAGTTTGTTTGATCTACTTTGTTAACATGTTTTATCTAGAGTTGTGCTGTCTTATACCCTAGTCACAGGTGGCTGTTTGAATTGAAACTGATTAAAACAAAATGAAATTGAAAATTCAGTTTATCGGTCACACTAGCCATATTTGAAGTGCTCAAAAGCCACATGTGGCTCCTACCATGTTGCACAAGACCAAGAGCTTTCCCTCATCATGGATAGCTCTGTTGGACAGCACTGCTCTAGGGAGAAGCCACTGATCAATATCATAGTATTTGTCCCCCATCTTTACCTATCATCTTTGTTCTTCTGTTGCCAAACAATACGAAAGTGGCTGTTTACTCATGGCTAAAGGTGACAAAACATAAGCTGCTCCATAGACCAGAAGGAATTAGTCTTCATTAGCATGTGCCTTGCTTGTTAAATCATTCACTAGGAAAAGACAACGTGCACTTGAATGCCTGGAATCACTACGTGTCCTTAATAAGACACATCTTAGTGCAGTTAGCAATCACCTAAGTTAATCCATTTCTCCTGAGCCTTTTAAATGGATAATTGAATCAATGCCTTTGCAGCCTGGGTCTGAGTTCAGAGTTTAGATCCAGCAGCCTTATGTCCCCTTTCCCCCCATCCTGTCCACCCCCATATTGCAATGACGATGCATCTTAGCTGATAAGATGGAGTATTGTGTATTGTTGAATCTCCAGGACATGCATGTGCAAAGCACCCAGTGAACATTTTGTTGAAGAATTAATTAATCAATTACCTAATCAATCAAAATGCTTTCGGTTTTCCCAGTAGGACATTCACTGATTATTCCTACAGAGAGTTCATTCCCCAGCACAGTAATTCACAAAGCTGGCTGCACATTAGCATCACCTGGGGAGCTTTTAAAGGCTCCTGGAGCCAGCACCCATGGAGTACAAATCTCTGGTGGTGGCAGGCACCAGGAATCTCATAAAGGCTCCCCCAAGGGGTTGTACGGCCAAGAACCACAGCACATTTCTGACTTGGCAGCTCTAAGTAAGTATTCATCCTTTTTGATATTTGCACCCCAGTTCCCATCTCATCCACTTTCATTTTTGCTGAAAGAGGAACATCAATCTGGTCTCGCTAGTTACCTTCGCGATAGTGTCCCTCCTGCTTCAAGAAGAGATTATGGGAGGGAGCCTCCTCATGGGAACTTTATCTCAGTGTCTTCATGAAGATTCAGAGTAGAACTGTATCGAAACAACACAGGAAAATATCTTCTTTTAAATTCCCTCATTGGAAGCTGAAGTTGTGGGTACATTTGACATAATGTTGAGTGTATAAAAGTGGAACAGAAAGCTATGTGCATGCTCTGATAGTATGAAAAACATGTCTATCTATTAGAAGAAGCACTCAGACTTGAATATAAATGAACTGAAACTCTAGTGGTAGGTGTGGGCAAGGCAAGAGTTGGGGTTATGGGGCAGGGGTGGCGGGGCCCAGGGAACCATAAGACCCAGCTAGGGAAAGGTGCACTGGCTAGAAGGATCTTGCCCTGGCTGGATCAAGGGCACTGCCATCACCAAAGGTTGCCCAGACAGAAGAAAGGAGCGCTAGGCAATGACCAAGCCAGAGAGAGCAGTAAGGTAACATAGCCCCAGGAACAAAAGATACAGATGGGAGGAATATGGTCAGGCAAGACTGCAGCCAGGAGCAAGTCAAGAGGGAGGGCAAGGGGTTGTGAATGAAGTGCACAGTTCAGCATTGAAGCTGGAAAGCCCAGCAGTGTTAGGCATCCTGTCACACAGGGTCTGGCCTGTGCTTCTGAATGCAAGAGTTTTCTAAAGTGGGGTGTCCAGAAAGATTTCTGTCTCTTCTTCTATTTTCAACATTAATAATAGTTCCTAATATTAAAACCTATGTGTGTGTCCCTTTTTAAAATGAACCAAAAAACTGGGTAAGATACAAAATAATGGCTACTATTTATTGAGCGTTTACTATGTGCCTAACACCAACCAAGAGTGCGCAAACAATTCAGTTAATCCTCTCAATAAATTAGACAGGGAGGCATCATTATCAGCCCCACTTTAGAAATGAGAAAACTGAGACTAATGGCCTCATTCAGGGTCACGGGGCCAGGAAGTAGCGTGAACAGGACTGGGTCCACATCTGTGTGGCTCCAAAGTGTCACTCAAACCACGCTTCATCAGAACTTGTAAAAATCGCCCATCACACTTCAGCTCTGCCCCTCACCAAAGGCCACCTCTTCTGTCACCCGGAAGGTGACAGGCTCACGCCGACGCTGGTGATCCTCCCACATTTTCATTATGTGGGACGTGGTGAGGTTTTTATGAGACTCCACCACGGGCTGTTTTTCAAATTTATTTAATTCATCCATCATGCTCTGAAGCCATTTGCTTTTTTATATTGGACAGAAGTAATGAGATTTTGGACACTAAAAAATGTTTTTATTAAAAGTTATGACCCAGAGCTAGTTGGTAGGGGCCCTGCCATAAATCCCTAGAAGTGTGGGAATTTATAAAGGATGTAGCGACACAACCTTAACCTTTAAGGCCACATGGTAGATTTCAGGATCACTTAGACTAATACAGTCTCACCACCACGCCCCATGTCTGACCAAACAGTAATGAGGGTTATTTTAATGTGGTGGCTTTTCAGCTCATTGAAGTCACAGCTAGGTCATGGTGAGCCAGTGCCTGGTAGAAACAGGTGGCCGAGGGCAGGACTCATGGGGCCTGAGGCCCTATGATGGGCACATTGGCTCCCCTGTTCCCTCTGCATCCTGTAACTGGGGCTAAGGGACAGTCACATTTTCTACAAACAGGGTGGAAGTGGTTTCTAGTCAATGAACAGTATTGTAAGATGGTAGGTAATAGTCTCCCCACTCTTCCACTGCTAACCAAGCTCCCCTCAAAATCAGGAATTGATGCAGCTATTTCTGTTCCTGCATAATAGCACCATTTTAATGCCAATATTTGTGGATTTACATTAATGTTATACTACTTGGAAACCATCCAAAGAATAATTAGCTTGTACATATGGACCAAAATGTGTTCATTAAAATATACATGGATATGAGATATAGGTATTATCTGTAACATATAAAATAAATAGTAAAATCGAAAGTTAAGAGAACAATTAGATTTGGCCAACTGCCAGTTACTTCTAAGACATACATTCGTTCACATACGTTGAGCATGTGCTAGACCCTCGGGCAGCTGTTGGGGACTGGGGATTAAATGCCCCACGGTCCCTGCTTGAGGGAGCACCCAGCTGAGGGTTTTTGGAGGAGGATTTTCAGCTCAGGGAATAGAGTAATTCTTCCTGCTAGGGGTGCTTTTCGGCAGGGCTGCAGGAATTTGGTGAGCAATGAGCTTGCAGAGGTGAGGAGAAGAGCAGCGTTTGGGCAGAGGGGACATGTACAGTGGCACAGGCAAAGCTATGCTGCAGAGTTAAGTTTGGCTAAAGCACAGGATGGCATTTTCTGTCTTAAGAGAAAAATCTTTAGTATCAGCATCTCGCTCTATTGACAGCCACTGCCGGGCAGGCTGGGTGATGCCTGCGTGTGCAGGAAGGTGGACTTTCAACTTGTAGATGGGCCCCTGCTCTGTTCCCTAACCAGACTGGTATTTTATCATCTGCTTCTGCTGGAAGCATCTCCCAGGATCTTCACAGTACATTGGCAACAGCTCCCGCCCCGAGACCGTGGGAGTGTAAACCATCGACGCCGTCATCATTAAACTCATAAATCCATGTCATTTGTGTGTCATTCACTTCATCCTCATTCATCATCCCTTGCGCTTTCAGAACAGCCACCCGTTTGAGGATTTTGAAGAACGGTTTGCTGCAGCCTCGCCGGTAAGGAGGAGCGGGCCCTGTCGCGTTGACTGTTGTGTGTCTCTGTGCCATCATTCATTTCATGCTCATCAGCCATTGCCTTGTGGTTACAGAACAGAAACCCATCGGTGGACTTTGATGAGATTTTTGAGGTAACCAAGGTAAGGCCCCGAGGCTCCTGCCAACCCTTCGTGGTCATTCTTGTGCATTTCATATTGAATTGCGCGAATGGCAGGCTCTGCACCCTAGGGCTCCAGTCAGGCCTGTCTAATCTTCACAGGAAGAATGTGGGAAGGCCCTGCATGAGGTCAGAAAGTGAGCGTGCATATACATGTGTGCACACCTGTAAGGGGACAGTGCATTGGAGAGGAGGTGACACCTCCCCTTCTTCTCATTCCATGAATTTTGGAAGCTCCTGTTACATCCCAGACATTTTGACAGATGCTAAAGGGAAAAGAGAGAGGAAGACACAGTGCTGTGCTCAAGAATGTCATGGTGTGACTCGGTACATCATTGCAGAAGGCAGGGCGAGGCAGGGAAGGGGAGTAGAGGATAGGGAAGGGGGAAAGAAGGCAGTTTAGGATAGGGTGGTGCAGGGCAGGGCAGGGTAGAGCAACCTCCCTGGTGTATCCTAGCCTAGCAGCCTAGGAATTCAGATACGTATGGAAGACCTGCCCAGGACACTCTTAGAAACTCAGCAGAGGCAGGGCCGCTCTCCACCAAGTACATGCCCTGGTATAGATGGGCTGGCGTGCAGCCAGTGTTTGCTCAGATTGGTTGAAGGCCAGGCCAGTGAGCATTATCGCTCCTGAACACCAGGTGTTCAGAAGCCTCTAATACAAGGATTGTCAACCGTGGCAGCAATTTAGAATGAGTGGAAGAACTTTCAGTGTTCTGTTGACTAGATTATTCCTCACCCCAATTAATTCAGCATCTCCAGGGTGGGGCTAGGCAGCAGCAATTTTTCTCCAGGTGATATCCCTGTCACCCAAGCCTGAGAACCGCTGAGGGCCAGATAAGCTGTTCTGTGCAATGGGGCGGGGTACAAATTGAGTTCGGAAACAACTTCCCAGAAAAAAATCACATTCTAATTTGTGTTCTGGAAGATGGACAGGAAAGACAATTGGGGAAGGCATGGGTGAGCGCTCTAGGGAGGAGGAAGGCCATGTCCAAATGCCCTGGGACAGCCTTTTCTTTCACAGCCTCCTGGGTTCTGTCCTCCACAACACTGCATTGACTGTGTCTGTAGGTCTGTCTTTCCACAAAACAGCCAACTCATGGCCTCAAGCAAGGCTTGTGGTCTTGGTC
This sequence comes from Urocitellus parryii, assembly GCF_045843805.1. Lineage (NCBI taxonomy): Eukaryota > Metazoa > Chordata > Mammalia > Rodentia > Sciuridae > Urocitellus > Urocitellus parryii. Next base: position 39,714,558 of record NC_135541.1, on the reverse strand, counting down.
CTTTACTCTGGACACACACAGTAGCTGATGCGTGACAGGAACTCCCATACCTTTGCTACCTAAAGGGTCTCATGGAGCTTCGGATGCGAAAACCTAGGGAACAGGTCTATGCAAATGTCTTGGGGGTCACATTCTGTGGTGCCTTCATATTTCTCCCCAGGGGGTCCTAGTTCTAGTTGCAACAGAAGGATCGGGAGAGCAATCTTGAGCAGCAGTTGCATAGTGCTCCAGGTACTCTGGGCACTCATCACCTGTTCATATCAAAGAATGTCTGGCAAAGGGACAGATGTGATAGAGATATCGAAGGGCACCTCCTAAACATCTAGCTCCTTCTCATCTGTTTCACTGCCCTTGGCAGCTTCCAGTGTCCCTCTATATATGCCTGGAAATATCTTGCGGCCCAAAGAAGAGACCAAGTCTGCCCTCTATAGCTAGATCTCTCTGCTGGATAATATCTGAGGTGCCTTTGGTGAAAAGGCCTTCCTCTGGGGTGAGCAGGACCTTGTGCTGACCCTCCAGATGCTTCAATGGAGGCCCATCATTGCAGACCTCTTAGGAGCCCTGGCCTCCGATCAGAGGGTGTGTCGTTTAATAGGGCTTGACCTTCTGTCAAGGCTGCCTGGGGCCAGCAGTGGCCATGGTCCTGTGCTGCCGACCGCATGCAGCTCAGATCGTCCAAAAGGATAATGTGCTAAAAAGTGTCTTGCAAGCCATAAAGCATTTTACAAATGTAAACAGTTAGTTTTATTCTCTTGGGGCCTTAAAAATGATTCATTAGGACAATATTTTCCAATGGAACATGGTTTATTAGGTTACAAATACAAGGACTGGGGTTCGTGAGGGGCGGAGGGCTGTGAAAATAGATATTATCCCAGGTATATCTGCATCAGACATGGTTATTTGGATTATTTTTAATTTTATAGCCCCAGAATCTCCTTTTTCTATAAAATTTAATTAACTCGGGTTCTATTTAAACAGCAAATCCAATGGAACGAAATAACAATCTATGTTTTATGCCTCTCCATGTTTTTCTCGTTTAATCCTTGAGTGAAAATCATCTGGCAAGAGGAGCGCCTATATCTCAAGGAGGAAGGTTATTTTAAAAGTTGTGCTTAAGGAGAAAATTAGCCAATAAATTATATTTATGATGTTAGTAAAAGTATGCCACACTTGAAATGTAAATCATGTGACTTAATTATTAACTTCATTTTAATATTTTCCAAACACTGAAAATCGTTATGGGCCATTTTAAAAGCGTCAAGTTCCAATCGCAAGGAAGCCCGGAAGCTACATGTAAATTCATCAGGTAGAATTAGCCCTTTCAGGACGTTGGAAGGGAGTTGAAAGAACTGGCACAGTTTGACCAAATCCTATGAGATATTACTAACATGCTGAAGAAGGCCAACCCACGAAAAGCCCCAAGGTTCCCTCCAGATTTGGGAGAGCACCCAGCATGCCAGCCACCTCATTCCCGTCGGCGGCTGGACTGCTACCCTCTGAGAGGGAATCCTGTTAGTAAAGTCAGCAGGAAAGACCAAAATGCACAAAGTCCCACCGTCACATTGCCCCTGTCCACACACCAACCTCCTCTCCCCACCTTCGTGCAGGGAACACCAAACCGCTGCTCTGCCACCTGCATGCTCCTTGGGGAAGCCCCCTCCTCTTCCTTCTTTCCTGACTTGTGGCTCTTTTCCTGTGAGACTCAGTTCTGGGCTTTCCCTTTCGAAAACCCTCCCTAAATGTATTTGCTTGGAGCTGGGCTCAGTCTTCTGCAAGCTCCCATGTGCCCTGGAAATCTGTTGTCAATCCTTCCAGTCCCCCTTAAAAGGATCTGTGTCTATAGATGACTGTCCCCAGCAACTAAATTCTCAGGAGCTTGGAACATGGTTGGCATTTCTCCTTAGTATGCCCCCAGCACCTTGAATAGCACCCAACTCTTGTTTAATGTTTATAGAAAAGGGGGTGGGGGGAAACACTGTGTAGTTCGAAAGAAAATTAATACGTATGGACCCTCCTGTGTGCCAGGCTCTATTGTTCAATCCAAAAGCCAAGGAGAAGGATTGAAAGTGACTCAACAAAGAAGGCTAAGCCTCTTCCCTTCCAGCAGAAAGTTTCTGTGCCTTTTGAATCAGGCTTAGCCAAACTTCAAAGCAAGTCCAGCTGCTAGAAGTTGAGTCCCTTAACGAATATGCCTGCCACCAGGTGTGTTGCCGATTTTGGATTGTTCTTGATTTTGGAATATTGGCATGCTTAATGAAATATCTTAGGGATGGAACTCGAGTCTAAACAGAGAATTCATTTGTTTCATAAGCATTGTACACACACTGCCTAAAAATATTTTATACAGTATCTTCCGTGACCCTGTGTTTTGACCCAGTCCATCACATGGGGTGAAGGGTGGGATATTTCACCTGAGACTCCATGTCAGTGCTCAGAAAGTTTTGTATTTTAGAGCGTTTTGGATTTGGGAAGTTCGGATTAACTATGCACAGCCTGTTGTCAGTAAGTATGAGAGGAGATTATTAACTCCATCTTCCAAGTAAGGAGCTGTAGCTCTAAGGTGCTGCAGAGGTTGGAAAGGTACCATGGCAGTATATCCCCAGATGTGGGACCTTTTTCTGAGCCCAGAGTTCATTTTTCAGGAACAAAGAATATCCCTTTCTTTGTGTGAACCCCAGAGCTCCAGCCAGGACTTGGTAGAGCATAATTTGCATGCAGGGGACCTGGATGGCAGGGCCATTGGACTCTCCCTGTGCCATCTATTACTGGTGATTTTAGCTTTCCTCAATTAGAAGCTATCACTTAAGATCTGAAGATGAGTGGAGAGTGGTGTTTCCTCAGTGGACAGGTTTGCACAAAGCATGTGATTATGTCCTCCTTTTAATTAATTAAGTCAGGCCACTTGGTTCTTGGCCAGACACTCTCTGCCATCTCTGAAGCTAGAAGTACATGCAGATCTATTTCTATGTGTATCTAGAGGGATTCTTCTGCTGCTCTGGCCAGCCTTGCTTGGGTGTTTCTGTGTGATGGGCAGGAGGACAGATGATAGATACAGTGTCTCCTAGAGCAAAGTTTCTGGTAGTGATTGATGATGTATATGCTGTTTTGATGCCCTTCCTGGTATTAGAATGAAATGTGTTTTTTTTTTCCTCCAACCATGGTTTGTTTTTTTTTTTTTAATCCCAGAGATAGACTCTTTCAGGAACCACATATTTAGCTGCATGCTCTAGATACAGAAAATGACAAAACTTGACCTGTCACCTTGATGTCACCCCTGTGAGAATCCATGTATTCATCAGCAAAAATGGGGATGATGCTTTCTACCTGTCAGGGTTAGTGTTGTTGGGAGCATTTACTAAGAAGTGACCGTGAGGTCATCCCTGGTGTCCTTACCCATCGAAGACATTGTGTATGTGTAGGACAGGAAAACCAGCGATGGAACCGATACCTACCTTTATCTGCTGGAGAGGGGGCAGCGCTGGCATGTGATGGTGAACAATTGTGAAATGAGACGATTGTCGCCCATGGGAGGTGAAGAGTGGGTGACACTGACCAAGGCTGGATAAACAGCCAGATACACTGCAGCAAGGCTTGGCTCTCCTGCTCTGCATGATGGGTGTGATCTGAGGTGTTGCTTTGGGGATTGCAAGATCCAGTACTGACTGACTGGGCTTACCATCCGTACAATCAGGACCAAGGAGAGCGAGGTTTCTCATACTGTTAAAGCAGTCCTGGCAGTGTCTGCTTTCCTGCTTACACTGTTATCTTTTTGTCTTTTCAGGCTGTGACCCAATTAGAACTTTTTGGGGACATGTCCACCCCTCCTGATATAACCTCTCCCCCCGTAAGTATGCATCTCCCTCTGAGCCCCACGACCCTTTTTGTTCTTTCCTCAGTCACACAGTGGGGAGAATATGAGTCTTGGGTAAAGGGTGTCCTGCTGAATTTCAAATCTGTGTGACTCAAGCAAGCTAACCAGCAATATGGAGACTTAATTTTCTCTGCTATTAGAGTGAGAGATACAGACAGAGAGAGAGAGAAGGGAATAGCTTTCTGTATATCATACTTCTGTTTTAAGAAATAAATGAGACCACACATTTAGCAATTAAAGGATGTTTCCTGGGTGCTTGCTCTTGTGCTGGATTCAGAGAGGAGAGACACGAGTCTTGCCCACAGGGAGTATGTTATCTGAATGGGACCACGAAGGAGAAACTCAGCATGATCAGGCATGAGCCCCACACAGCACTGGTGGCCAGCAGGAAAGGAACCATCTCCATCTCCTTCTTTCCCTCCTGTGTTGTATTTCCACCCTCCCTAACCTGCTGCTGCCCAGGTAGCCTTGCAGACCGTGACCTGTGCTTTCTGAATTTCTCAAGAAGCCAGAGCTTCAGCCAGAGAATCTGAGCCAATGCTTGCAGGAAGGCAGAGATTTGCAGGGAGCCCTGATTTGAAAATGAAAAGAAGAAAATAGAATCAAAACCAAAGCAAAATAGAAACCCTGTGCTGTGTGCATTCAAAAGCAACCCTGCAGCCCCTGCAAAGCAAAGAGGGAGATGGCCTCTGGGCCCCTCCCTGCCTATTCCCGGAGGTGGGTGGAGAGCAGTCAGCCGCAGCTGCACTGGCTGAAGCTGCTGGGAGGGGACTGTTCTTCTGGGCACCGCACAGTTGTGCAAACCCAGAGATGGTGCTACGGTTCATTGGCGAGATGCGCCTCACAGAGAAAGGGCTGTAACCTCACCACTGAGAACAGATGGCATAAGACCCTGCTGCCCACAGCTGCCACCAGGGAGTCTAAGCACAGCTGCTTTGCTCCCTACACCTGATGTCCACAGCAACCATGCGGGGGGGGGGGGGGGTGGACAGCTCCTGTCTCCAGGGCAGCTGGACTGGGAGACTCTAGTGATTCTCAGCCCCTCCATTCTGGGGGAAAACAGCTTCATCCCGGGAACTCAGAGTTGCAGAACTATGAGGCAACAGAAGTAGAAAGGTCTGAAGAGCTCTTCCAACTTTATCCCCTGTGTTGTACAGATGTGCAAACTGAGGCCTTGGGAGGACAAGTGACTCACACAGGGTCATGTGGGCAGAGGAGAGCAGTGCTGACCATCCTTAAAAATGCTAACACAGCAGCTCATGGCTGTGCTTCTGGCCCTGAACCCCAGTGCAGTCCCAATTGGTGTTTAATAGCCCTCAGAACAATGTCATTCATCCTGCAAGCTGCTGGGCTAAAAATGGCTTTGCCTAATTGCCATGGTTTCAGGATTATTTGCTTGCCCCAGTCTACTCCAAGTGGGGGAACACCCAACATAGATATGATGGTGTCAAAACGGCTCATACTCCATAGGCAAAAGCCTGCTGCAAATAGGTATGGACACATAAAAACGATGAGAACTGACGTTTCTATTTCAGTACTTCCTACTTGCCACCAGTTCCTGCAGTAGACCTCTCTGGAATCCTGACATGGGCCAGACAGGCACTGGGCAGTTCTCAGCTGGGCAGGCATAGTTGCTTTGTTTTTTTCTTGACAATACTTATTTTCTTCACAAATGAAGATTCAGGCAAGATTCTGGAGGCACCAGAATACAAGGGCCTGTGTGCTGAAATTTTATTTTCATTTTGTCAACACCTGTGAATGGACCACATATTAAGTGTCAGACCCTGAGGTGGGCCCACAGTAGGTCTTCAGGTGTTTTGATTCTAATGGGTGACCTGTGAAGGGTGAAAGCCAGATATTGTGCAATAACTTCGTGGTCTGAAAACACACTCTAAGAGGTAAGGTGCAAACAAACTCGTGAGGACACTGGTTATCATTTCTTAGCACCTACTGGATGGCTAGGCGTGGTACTAAATAACTTCCTATGAAACAATATTTCAAATGCATGATCTCATCGAATCCTCCCAACAGCTTGAGGTATCACTTTCCCATTCCATAGATAAAGCCTGTATCACTGCATAAGTGGCCTAGACTAGGGCTCACTTCTGCAGCAACCCCATCTCACCCTGCTGCCTGCTGTGCATGATGACTGCTCACGTGTCCCTGCCTCTCTGTCCCACAGACTCCTGCAACTCCAGGTGATGCCTTCATCCCGTCTTCATCCCAGACACTTCCGGCCAGTGCAGATGTGTTTGGTTCTGTACCTTTCGGCACTGCTGCTGTACCCTCAGGTGAGCCCTCTCTGCTAGCTGCCCTTCCATTGAAAGTCTGGAAGAGTTGACTGAATCAGCACCAAATTATGCCAAAACATCTGTGGGACCATCCTACATTCTCTCACACGGCTCCTCAGTACCATGGAGAAGCTGTCCTGTGGGTGGGGCATGGAGGTTCCATACAAAGCTCCAGGATGCTGTTAGCTAAAATTCACTGATGTCTTTCACCTGGAAGGTTCAAGACTCCAGGTGACTGAGGTGGACAGTGTTGGGGAGCATGGTACATACCCAGCAGGTGCATTCATGCAGGTCATTTCTTCTGTCCACTTAAGCCAGAGGAAGAGGCAGTGGTGAGCAGGAAAGGAGATGCAGCCAGCTCCCTATACAACCCCTGACACCTGAGCGGTAGAAGGGATCTGCCTTATTTGGTGCTGATTCAAGGAAGGCATGGTTCTCCATAGAGGGTGGCAGGGGACCCTATGGGACAAGAGCAAACTACTAACAATGAATTGAGAAGGTGATGGGTCTCACAGATTTAGAAAGTATTTCTTCTGTTTTCCAAATAGTCTTTTAAATATATATATTACTTTCAAAACAGGGTCACTATCTACAGTAACAGTATTACAGGTGGGTTACAAATGGGTGGCCCTAGGAACGATTTCCCTGGCAACAGACACTCTAGGCATCCAGACCACTCTTCTTAGAAATAGCAAAGGTGGATTTGTTCTTTTTTTTTTTTAAACAAACATGGAAGCCTGAAAGAGCTCTGTGTTTTCCTTTAACTGCATATTGAAATCTGTGTCATTATCTTTCTTTCTTGACTTTATTCTTATAAATGACAGATGAGAGTTTGAATATTTTAGAATACAAATCTTCTTGTACTTTTTTCTATAAATAATTACTTTTAATTACATAGTGTTAGAAGCAAATTCTTGCCACCAAATATAAACCTTGCTTTTATTGGAAACAAATTAAAAATTCATACTCTGTTCTGAAGCACAGTTATTCCTCATGAGCTCAGAGATCATGATGAGCCTTCAGAAGCAGCAGAGGCTGAGGATGATGCTATGACTTACAGTTTAGAATCTGCAGGTAGCTGAGGAAAGTATTCATTGCCAAGTTTCCCAGTTGAGTTTCTTTTTACACATCCCTGAAACAGGATGGTGGTGGTGGCTCATTTTCCTGTTCTAAAATGACTATTAAAATCTCCTTGGGAATAGTGCAATAGAAATATCATTTAAAATGAAAATGACATCTTCCATCAGCAATGCCTATGCTTCTATGCTTAAGCCTTCTCTTCAGAACCCCTCCATGTTTTGCTTCTTTTTTTTTTTTTCTTATAAAGATGCTGGGACAGATGATGGGAACTCTAGGAACTCTAGTTCTCATGCTTACTAACCTTCAGGCATGGTCCTTCCACAAAAATTTTCTGAGTGCCTGCTCAGTGCCAGCTCCTGTTCCAGTTGCCTGGGGTGTGTTGGTGAACACAACAGGTGGAGCCATTGCCTCCTATGCAGAGATAAGCAATAACATAAAATGAGTCACTTATGTAATATGTTAGAAAATGATAAGGGATATGGATAGAGCCAAACACAGAGCAAGGTATGGGGACCCTAGAGTCCCATCCAAGGAGCTTATGGTCAGGAGGGGCTCCTGCACAGGTGAGATGGCACCTGGGCAGCAGGCAGGAAGGGTCAAGGTGGGAATCACACATCAGAGTTAAGGGTTTCCCAGACCCAGGACCTACTTGGGTCTTCCTACGCTCCAGTCCCTTCTATAAATGATTAGATGGCACTAGATGCATTTGAGGTCTATTTCAGTGCTAGTGTTCTATTTAAAGCACTCTGAAGACCTGTTTGGGTACCTGTCTCCTTTGTGACTTCTCCCCAGCCTGATCCAGATTAACAGTTTCAGTCTCACTACTTAGCCAGCCACACTGCAAATGGTGGACAAGCTACTTCTTCCAGTTATTTAAAAAAAAAAATTTGATCAATTATACCCAAGACTTCAATTTTTGGAACATGAGTCTAAAACTGATTTCTACTAGCATATTTTTGCTTTCTTATTCTACTTAAGATATGCATATGATATGCTTCAGTGGGTATTAAACTGTTGCCCCTTTTCCTCCTTTAACTGGTCTTAAAAACCTCTATAGGTCTTACATTTCCATCTACCTATCACTGGTTCTTGAGGCTGTGATGGGAGATGGGGCCACAATGGGGCTACATCATGCACTGGATGAGCTGCCCAGGGAGGGCCTTTGAATCTGATGGGCAGAGTTTCCATCCTGGCTCAGCCTTTTTGGTTGTGGCGATTACTACTTTTGTGTTCAGACACGTTCTTTTTATGTTGCCCAGGCTGGTCTTGAACTCCTGGGCTCAAGTGATCCTCCTCCTTCAACCTCCTGAGGCTAAAGGTGCACCCCACCATGCCAGTTGAACCACTTTTAAAAATAAGCTCTAGATTCCTGGGCAAATTACTCAACCTATCACCTTCAGACTTTCTTCATCTTTATAACTGGATAGAAAAAGTGATACTTTCCTTGCAAGAACATTATGAAAATTAAAGGAGAAAATAAAATCAAGCACCTTCAAAACGCTGGGACACAGAGATACAATGTACAACAGGCTGCTGCTGATGTGTTGTGGTTGTCATTGTTGGTTTTATTATTATTATGACTTATAAAATATGTCCTAGTCTACCCTGTACTTTCGCCTGGGTGCCACGGAGAATGTACTTGTATGAAAACAGGTTCTGCCACCCACCAGCTGTGTAATCAGTTGACTGTATCCCTTCTGAGCCTCAAAGAACCTACCTGTAAAATGGGTATGGTCATAATTTTGCCTCGTAGAGGTGTTCTGAGAACCACACCAGTAAGTGCATGTAGTAAAACATGTCTAATGGTGCCTGGCAGTGTTAACAAGGAGGTGTTTAATAGACATTTGAACGCTGCTCCCTGGGGCCCTGGCTCTGCTGCTCATACACTGTGGCAAGTTTTCTCCTCAAGGAGGTGCCATTTCTCCCTACAAAGGAAAGAGAGAGCAGTAACAGCTATCCTACAAACTTCTTGCAATGATTAACCTTCCCCTAAGTATAAGCTTCACTCAGGCAAGGATTTCCAGAGACTAAAATAGAGCCGAGCACCCAGTCAGTATATTTTTGATAACTGAATGAGTTGAACGAGATCACATGCATAAGAGGCGTACCGTAAAAATTCTATATATACATTGAAACTCCTTAGTTTTCAGTGTGTTTCTTATATGTTATTCTACTTTCTTTTCCTTTTTCCAAATAATGGGAGTGTCCCCGGGAGCCAGCATCTGATTATAAATTGCAATTTTCAACACTTTAAAAACCTACCTGCAAAGCAGTGATGCAGGTGTTCCCTTTCCGTTCCCAGCAAGGAGGTCTCTGATTGATGTGAACTCCATGCATAAACAGATGCTCCCTGGCACCTCCTTCCTCTGCTGCTGCACATTAATGAGTAAATGGTTAACAAGTTGTTAAGTGGCCACAGTGGCTCCAAGTGGTTCCCTGAGTCCCATGCTACCACAGTCCTACTGCGGAGGTGTCTCCTTAGGAATGCCTGACACAGTGTGGCCAGAGAGCCTTAGCTCCCAGGCCTGGGGAGAACTCTGGCTGCAGGGACACCCCCCCACACACAACACAAAAGTGATACCTGCAAGCTCCCAAACACGGCCCCCAATTACCCTGTGCTCTTTTTCTCTTCTGAATATCATACTTTGGTCTGGAACAGATGGCATGAAGCCAGAGAGACATGCTAATAGCTCTCTCCAGAAAAGTGTGCACAACCCATCTGTTAGCTCCTTGTAAAACAAAAAAGAAAGGATGGGAGGGAGAAAAAAATCCACCACCAACAACAGAATCAACAGGGATCACAGCACTTGTGGATCCCAGAATTCCACTGTGCTCCTGGAAAACTGCTGCAAAGCATTGATTCCTTTACGGCTCATTCACCCTAATGTTGGGTCTTTCTCCGGTGTTGAGCCTTTATGGAGCTGCTGATTGAGCCAAAACTGCACTAGGCATAGGGGGAGAGAGAATAAAGGGTTTCTGCTGGCAGGTGGTTGTTAATTGTCTCATGAGGGAAGACAGAATAACCAGGCAAGTACAACACCTGGTGGCAAGTGTCATGGCAGAGGGGACCACACAGAACTGTGGAAACCCAGAGAAGGACCAGATGCACTCAGGGCCAGCAAAAGCTTCCAGTAGAGGGGACAGGAACTGAGCCTGTCAGGGTCAGGCACATGAGGAAGTGGGTGGTGGACCAGACAGACACAGGAAGGTGGGGTGTTGTTTTCAACTGCTGGAAAGAAGATGCCAAAGAGGATAGAATCGAAGATGGCAATGAAGAGGTATGAGGAGCTGACCACCAAGGGCTCCTAGCCATGCCATGGCATCTGTGCCTTACAGTCAAGATGATGAGCACCACGCAGAGATGGTCCCCGATTTACAATTAAATTACAATGTTTTGACTTAAGGTTTTTATACTTTACAATTCTGTGAAAGCAATACCCACTCATTAGAAAAGGTACTTTTATTGTGAATATTGATCTTTTCCTGGGCCAATGATATACAGTATAGTACTCTGCTCTGATACTTGGCAGATGTTGGGATCCGTACCTCCTGGTCAGCCCTGCCATCCTGAGTACCTGCTACAGGGTTCTGTGTTGCTAAGCTACAATGTTTGGCAGGTTGAATGCAGCATCAACTTATAAAATTTTCAGTGTACACTGGGTTTACTAGGGTATAAACACACCATAAGTCAAGGAACACCTGTATTTGCATTTTAGAATGATCCACATTGGCAATGAGAAGGATGGAATAAAAACTAAGCAAAAAAAAAAACAATAGGCTAAGTAGAAACTGAAGTCTCAACCCATTCACCAAAATCATGGTCATCAAGGCCAGGATAATTGAAAGTTCTGTGGTTGGTCTCAATCTGTGAGACCCAGCACCCTCTTTTTATAAAATATATTTGCAACATCTCCTTTAGTAACTTGAAATGAAATTCATAGATAATAATGTAACTTCACAGGTTTTCAAAAATCAACACAATGTCCTAATGATAACATAAAGTAGAAATAGAAGAAAGCTAATGTATACTAAAAAATAAGCATTACTGTAAGGAAATAGGCATGAGCTTATAAGATATAGTAAATAATCAGATGCACATACCTATAAATAGTATCACCTCTGAAACCTACAGCTACAAGTGCAGACTGGCACACATGCTGAGCAGGGTTCCTAGCAGGGACTGCCATTTTCCAAAATGGCAGACAACTCCTAGGAGCTGTAACACCCTGCTCAGCATGTGTTACAAACAAAACAAAAAACAGTTTCTCCTCAATGTACACACTTGTTACATTCCTAGAAAATGAAGTGCATTAAAACCATGCAAAGAAATTGAATTTCCATGTAATTCAAAGTCAATTCTAGGTTCAAATAATCATAAATAGGATTTGAAGAAATTCTTTGTTGTGTGCATTATTCCCACACCTTATAGAATGTCTACTGTCAATGCTGGGAGGCCCTGAAATGCCAATAGGATCCACCCTCTCCAGTTACCATTACAACCAAAACCCTCGATCCAATTTCCTTAATCATCCCTAGGGGGCAGTAGTGGGGGCAGAATTAGTAGATTCAAGCTACTCCATCATTGCCTAATAGATGAGGCAATGTAAGCAAGTGTCAAGTCTGAAATGCCATCAGCCATTCCTCTTCACTCCTCCTCAGGGAAGTTGGACCGTACCACAAGGAGACTCTCTTGTTTTGTTTGTTGAAATCTCTGTCTCTTACCATAAAGGCATTTAATATTGCTAGATTAATCAGTAAGAAGCCCATGTTTTCTGTGCCTCCCCTTCTTTCAGGGGACACATAACATGTGGGGCAAATTAGACACCTTGCCAGAAAATGCCCAGGCTTTGAAGATTAACTGGATCCCATATCCATCGGTTGAGGGGCAGGTGGATCTGAGACTGGCCTATGGAGTGAGGTCCCCTGTACACCATTTCTCTGGGCTCCCTAGAATTAGAGACATGACCCATGATGTGATCAGTGCCACTGCCCTCACCCATTGTCCTTCTGGATGTTGCTAGGATACCCTGCATCTGCTACTCTTTCTGTTCTGGTCTCACTCTACTGCACCTGCAAATTCCTTCTGGCAGCCATGAAGATGCTTGTTTTGAGAGCCCAAGAAAGCCTTGATTCTCTACTCTCTGCTCTTCCTGGATGGCCATTGTCTCCCAGACTCAGCTATACAGGCAGGTGGCCATTATGCCCGCTGAGAAGCATGGGAACCACTGGAAGCACACAGGAGTTTCCTGTGGGCCTGTGGTGTGCTAACACATTCCATGGTAGCCAGGTTCTTAGACTGCGAAAGATGAAAATTGGTCTTGGCCATCTGGTGGAACAGGGTGTCACAAAGGAAAGAGCACTGGCTTTGGGGACAGACAACCTCAGTTTAGATCCTGATCCTACCTCATGCAACCCATGTGACCCTAAACAAGTTGCTTTTCTTCTCTAAGCACCAATTTCCTCATCTCTAGAATAGAAATAATAATATATGCCATGCAGGAATTTTGTGAAGACGGAAAACAGTATACTAGCACATTCCTGATATTTAATAAGTAGAAATTATTGCTATTACTATTGCTATTATAATAAAAGTCACCTCTGCTCCTGTTAAAATATATATATATCTGCTGATAAGAATGATACAATGAAGAATTCTTGTGGTCATATATTTGAATACATACTCCAGAGTTTTGCATTGTTCAGCCCATTACCATTGAGCCTATTTTGAGAGGCCCTAAATGGACATCAGTCTTCAATTTATTTCTCTAAAATTGGAATAATAATGATAATACAGAAATAATACCCATAGCTACTATTTACTGCAAGTCAGTTATATATCAAGCAGGGTACTAAGTACTTTATAGGCTCTGATTCAAACTATACTAATAGCTACCATTTACTGAATACAGTCTTGGTGTTAGGAGCAGTACTCTACACATGAAATATGTCATCCCAATTAATGTTCAAGCCACCCCATGAGCAGAAGGTATCTTGTGCCCACTTTACAGATAAGGAGATATATATATATATATGCCAAGAAATGCTGTCCAAGTTACATAGGTGAAAATTGGCACTTAAATTTTACCCTAAGCCTTGAAGGTTCCACTTTGCACATGGCCTTGGTGCTGAAGAGAAAGTAACCTGTTATTGCAAAGAGCCTGACTCTTAACTTCAGCAATAGAGATTGTCCAGCATGTCCAAGGAGAGGCCAGGTCAAAACTTGGGCACCCCAGCTTTCTAGGCTTCTGTTCCTTCTATGAGACACCCATTCCTAAGGCTATGAGATTGGGAAACTTTAATAACTATGCAAGTATTATCATCCCCCAGGCACCTGCAGGACTCATCCCCACTCATTCTAGATTCTGCTTAGGAATCATCTTCCTGGCCAGTTCTCTGGAAGGCAGGCTCCATGAGATCAGGGATTCTTGTCTTATTCTTGTTGGTATCGCTGATCCCTAGCACACAGCCTGGCACAGCTGGTGATGGATACATGTTTGTCAATCACTTAAATCCAGGAAGTCTTCTTTTCCAGGACGCCGACTCTCCTTTTCTCGCCCTTCCAGGTTATGTTGCAATGGGCGCCGTCCTCCCATCCTTCTGGGGCCAGCAGCCCCTCGTCCAACAGCAGATCGCCATGGGTGCTCAGCCACCAGTCGCTCAGGTGATGCCGGGGGCTCAGCCCATCGCATGGGGCCAGCCGGGTCTCTTTCCTGCCACTCAGCAGCCCTGGCCAGCTGTGGCCGGGCAGTTTCCGCCAGCCGCCTTCATGCCCACACAAACTGTTATGCCTTTGCCAGCTGCCATGTTCCAGGGTCCCCTCACCCCCCTTGCAACCGTCCCAGGCACGAGTGACTCCACCAGGTCAAGTCCACAAACCGACAAGCCCAGGCAGAAAATGGGGAAAGAAATGTTTAAGGATTTCCAGATGGTCCAGCCTCCACCCGTGCCCTCCCGCAAACCCGACCAGCCCTCCCTCACCTGTACCTCAGAGGCCTTCTCCAGTTACTTCAACAAAGTCGGGGTGGCACAGGATACAGACGACTGTGATGACTTTGACATCTCCCAGTTGAATTTGACCCCTGTGACTTCCACCACACCATCGACCAACTCACGTGAGTGCCCTTTGCTTGGGACATAAAACCCAATGACAGTGATGCCTGGTTTCGGGAAGTAAGGCTTCTGGAGTCAGGGGCTCATCTCTGCATTAATCAGGGTTGATGATTAGTGATATCACTACTAGCGATCATAACAGCTGCTGATCTAGGCATCAAAGATACATGTACACCTTCTCCTTATGCTCTAGGTTGATTTTTTGGACTCATAACCACGCTGATGACAAATTTTGTTAGGTTTGTTTGGCAGATAATGGACCAAGTTCTAGAATTGAATACAAGCCTGGTAATTTTCCACCACGTCACTCTGCCTCTTAGCGTTTTGTTAGTCTGCTCATTCATTCATTCATATACAACCCAGCTTGTGGCACACAAATTTTGATATGGCTTATAGGAATGAAAATGAATGATAAATATAAACTTTTTAATATTTAAGGATTAGGTTTAAAGATCAGAATAGAAAATTTAGATCAGGAGAAAATTTGAAGTGAGGTCTAGCTGCCATAAGGCCTTGTATGGCTGTGATAGAAGCTCAAAGCTTCCAGAAGTCCAAGAAGAAAAGATGGTGGAGTAGGAACTTCTGGATGCGGGATGTGGAGGTCGTCTTCATTCCTCACTGGTTTTGTGCTTTGGGACCAGTAATTGTAGTAATTGTATTTCTATGAGCTTCATGTTTCTCATCTGTGTAAGGCTATGGGTTATTGAAAGGATTTAGCACATGTACTAAAACATAAACATCACAGAACTGGAAATAGGATTACATATTTGTTAAGTGGCTCTATGTAAGGTCCTGGCACAGGTTCCTACTGCTGGCTTCTCTACAAGCTGCATCTTAGGACAGGCATGTGGCTTCTGGGCCACTCGGGGTAGGCTCTGATGAGCAGCTGTCTTCCTTATATGCCCAGTGCTTGGTGATTCTACCCAGCCCTCTCCTCCCCTTCAGTCCTCTCAAAAACAGTCAACTGTACAGCCCAAATCAGAATCCAGATACACTAGGACACTCGTATGCCTGTTTGATACAATTCGGGGAAGGTGTTCTGGTGACTCAGCCTGTGCTTTGACAGTTGATAGGGGAAAGAAAAGGCTCATGGTGCAGTGAGTTTGGCATTTTCATTACTGTCACTAGTGATATGGATCACTGCATGGCCAATACATGAATAGTCAAAAAAAAAAAAACACCTAATGTTAATACAATTAGATTGTGTCATTTCAGCCAGGCTCAGAATGCAGTTCTGAAAATGAATGCTTTCGATGTGTGTAAGCAACCTGCTGGCTCTTAGGCCACAGGTTCCACAAGGTGGGGGCATCTCTGCCAACTCATAAGGTTTCCACAACA
The DNA here is from genome assembly GCF_045843805.1 of Urocitellus parryii. NCBI lineage: Eukaryota > Metazoa > Chordata > Mammalia > Rodentia > Sciuridae > Urocitellus > Urocitellus parryii. The sequence goes on along the minus strand of NC_135541.1, from coordinate 39,698,868 downwards.
AAGAATGATGAATAGAAAATGAAATGCTAAAGAAATAACAGCTATGCATAAATGAGCAAGCATCTTTTAAAATCCAGTGTCTTTCTTTCAAAGGACTTTATGCCAGCTACAAACAAGAGGGAAGTTTAAATTTTATGAGGACAGGGAATATGTCTTTATCATCCCTGCCCTTCTAATAATGTGAGCACAGTGCCTAGCACATGGGAGGCATTTGGGAAATGTTGTAGAGAATGAAATTACCCAAATAAAGGCAATTTAGCTATCGTTGTGTATTAGAACAGAATTTTGTAACCTTGGTACTATTGATATTTGGAGCCAAATTATTTTTTGTCCTAAGGATCTGTCCAGCATGTTGTAGAAACTTTAGCAGCAAGTTTAGTCTCTACTCGCACAAAATGCAAGTACACTTCATTCCTTCCCTCTTCTTTAATTGCCGAAATTGAGAACCACTATTTTAGAGTACAGATATATTCTGCAAAACCTTCTAAAGATTAAGATATACTTTCATAAACTAGTCATGTCTCCCATTGATTTCACTGGGTAAGCCTGAGCAATATACCTGTCACAGTTGGCAGTTTAGCCTGAGTTCTTGGCTTTTAGTGAGCAATTAACCACTTCAAACATAATTCAGAATTCAATTCAGTTGACGTTTACTAAATATCCACTGTCCATCAGGGTGTTTTCATATGGCTTTAAACCCACTACAGCTAGTTTGTTCCCAAATCATCTCAAGAAACACAACAGACTTTCTTCCAAGTGAAACAACTTAATATTTTGTTTTTAAAGAAAATGAGTCAAACTGGTCTTTATCTCCCTTAGTGTCCTCTTGAGAATGTTATGGAGTAGAGGATTGGTTGGACCAAAAAGGGAGCCTCAAAGAGGAACAGAAAGGCACAGCTAGGACAAACAGTATCAGACATGGCTGTGTCACATCCCCGGGCTACTGTTTCACAGCTGCGTCAGCCCTGAGCAAGTGACCACACCTCTCTGGGCTGTAGTTTCTATCATTTGGTGGGGAAAAGACACAATAGCACCTTACAGTTTCTTGTATTGTAGAGAATGGAAATGGAAAGTGCCCAGCACAGCATTTGACTCATTGGCACATTATGAATAATACAGGGTTTGAAATAGCATCACTATTCTAAAGATAAGTTCATCAGGGTAAAAGGTACACACTGAGTTTTACAATCACTCTCTGTATGGTAAGCTGCCAGATCTTCTAAGTTCTGGAATGCTACAACAAGATGGTCTTATCAGTGGCATTGAAATTCTGCTATTAAATCAATATCACCTCCTTACTTAGGGCCAAGCCAGGAGGACTGATCTTTTCTATGCCAAATTAGGAATTATTAAAAGCAGAGTCATTTCCAGTACATATTTGTTATAAGCCTTGGAACAAAGGAAAGGAGGGGAAATGAGAGAAGGTCCATGCACAAACTGCACTTTCTTACAGAATCAGGTACCAGCTGTGAGGTTGCCATCAGTCACATCTGTTCTCCCAGATCCCTGAGACCTTCTGTCTTCAACATGTGTTTATTGACTATTTACTCCATGCCAGGAATCAAAAATTGGTTATACCAGTTGCCATGAACAAATTAGCAAACTTCATTTTCCGTATCTTTTCTAAAATATTTTTTTAGTTATACTTGGACACAATATCTTTATTTTATTTCTTTATTTTCACGTGGTGCTGGGGATTGAACCAGTACCTCACACATGCTAGGCAAGCCTTCCACCACTGAGCCACAACCCCCAGCCCCCAATTTCCATATCTTTAAAACTGGGATAACATCCAACTCAGAGAGGCTCTGTGAAGATCAGAGATAGTGTCTGTATAGTTTCTAACAATGCCTGACACAGAAAAGGCACTCAACGAATGTGCCCTCTGATGAAAGAAAAGAAAAAGCAAGCCACATCCCAGCAATCCCCCCTTGTATGTGCATCAGAATCACCTGGAAAGGGCTGCGAAACCAGTTTCTGATTCAGTAGATCTAGGGGAGGGTCCAAAGATTGGCATCCCTAACATTCCCAGGTGATACTTCCACTGCTGGTTTAGGGACCATCCCTTGAGAACCGCTACCTTACCCATCAAGGTGGACCAGCCCCTTCCTTAAGATCAAGTGTGTGAGAGGACAAGATAAGCCTGTACGGGAGGAGTTCGAATGTTCCGCTGATTTAGCTTGGGATGGGGAGAAGAATCCTGTGACTTGATTCAAACATAAGCAAATCCCTGAACTTTCTGTGGGATACTCTGGTAGCAGCCAGACACTTACGATGTTTCCTCTTTTTGCATGGTCTCTGTGTAGCTCCAACCCCAGCCCCTAGGCAGAGCTCGCCATCCAAATCATCTGCATCCCACGCCAGTGATCCGACCACAGATGATATCTTTGAAGAGGGCTTTGAAAGTCCCAGCAAAAGTGAAGAGCAAGAAGCTGTAAGTGACTGGTTTTGTTGTTTCTGTTTTTGGTTTCCCTTAAAATTAAAGCTTCCCCTATCTGGAATGGACGGTGCACAAGGATGCCTGCATGGAAGAGAAAGCTGGCTCAGACTCAAGTTCTAAAGGGTTGCTTGAAGGAGCTTTGTTTTATGTTCAAATGAGTCAGCCACAGAATGCTGTCCTATTTTTTTAAGTCATAAGAGCCCTTGCATTTGTGGGGTGGCATCCTCCAACTAAAGTTGTGCTCTCCTTGCGAATAACCAGTTGTGTGTGCTGCATGAAAATATGCCAAGTTGTTTTATATTTTCAGTTGTTGAAAACAGAAAAAAAAAGTGTTATCTTCTTGTGTTCTAGCCTGATGGATCACAGGCCTCCTCCACCAGTGATCCATTTGGTGAAACCAGTGGTGAGCCCCGTGGTGATAATATAAGTCCACAGGCCGGTAGCTAGATAGCGCAGGTCTGGGTAGGTATCTGTCCTTTTGATCTTCTTTATCCTTAAGCCAGCTGCTTTCCTTCCTGCTCTGCTTGTTTTTGTTTCTGCAGTCTTATCCCTAGTCTTTGTACATTATTCCGTTGCCTGCTCTGTATTCCCATGTCTGCACCATCCCTCCTTGCCTGTGCTCTGTAACCATCTTTCCTTGCCCATGCTCCATTACCTGTGTCTGCACCATCTCTCCCTGCCTGGTTTCTATTTTCCACTTTGCTTTTCCTCATGGATGAATGACCTTTGACATATACCAGGAGGTAGAGCTTGGGGCGGCGGGAGGGGGGGCGCGGGGGGGGGGAGTAGGGCATGGTCATGTTATTTTTATCAACGATACATTCTGAGTGGGTGGTGATAGAGTGAGGCCAGGTCAACACCACATAATGTGGATTTAGTTTCTAAAAGCAGAGTTCTGAGATGGGCTCATTCTGCCCACACTGATAATTTCTCAGTGAGTTGTGGTCCAGATGTTTTAATCTTTTAAGCAAATGTCACTGCATTTGCCTATATGCCACAGATCTAAGGAGGTCACCAGTCATACACACAGAGAAGCCAGACTACGAAGCAAAACCAAGCAGGGCTTGAAATAAGATTGATAAAGATGTGAGATCATGGTAGCCCCTTTTCATTCAGCCAGAAAGGGCCCTGTACCCGCTTCCAATATGACAGTGAAATTCAAAGCCACTTGTGAGGCTCTGCCGCTTTGCACCTGTGTCGTCGTAGCATGTGATTTGCCACCGAATCACTTCAGATCCCATCAGCAGCTGCTTTGAGAGAGGTGTACTTACATTTGCTACAAGTGTCTTTTTGGCACTTGAATTTCAATACATCTGATTTGATCGAAAGAAAGAAGAGCTGATAGAGCGAACCTCCTTGGGAGATAGAAGTACACCTTGTTACCCAGGCGTGATTTCTAAGGTCACTCCTTGACAAATGTGTTCAATTTTCAGACACTTTCTTAGTTTTCCATAAATATATAGGACTATGAGGCCAAATCCAAAGAGCTCCTTTTTAAAAGTCCTGAACAGCATGATCAGAGCCATTAAAATGGTAAATAGTTTTCACCACCCCTCAGTGGAGTCTAAGGCTACTTCAGGATCATTCTCTGTCCAGGCATAGGTTATTTAGACAGTTATTGAAAGCTAATATAGTATTCTGAGAGTACATTTTGTTGATAGGTTTTATGATTAAAGAACTTAACATACTGTATATTTGGCCACATCTTATAGCAGTTCAATACACGTCACAATATATCATGCCACGTAGAACCACCTACTGCTCGTTTACAAATTCACTCTTGCAAAACTATTTCAGGAGATGGTTTATTAATTTCATGTCAGTGCTCTAGGAAAGAGAAAAGTTGGGGATTATGGGGAGGCTTCTCAGGATGACTGCCCAGAAGGACATTTTTGGGGGGAGGGGGCAAGTAGCTTAGTTCTAAAGCACCCCTGGGTTCAATCCCCAGTACCAAAAAAAAAAAAAGAAAAGAAAAGAAAGAAAGAAAAGAAAGGTGGTATGGAACTGAGGTCATACCTGGGAGCAGGTGACAGTGGACAGGGGTTCCTCTGGCAGGGCCCACCAGAAAACTTGCTGAGCTGTCACCTCTTCAGCTTTCACCTTACCAGGTGTGTCCCACCCGTGTGTTTGAGGTAATGACCTGAGCTCTACTTCTTTTTGGTCACATATTGTTGACCTGCCACTGGCCCCACCAAGTCAGAGCCACCCCTTCTGTGTCCAGAGGCTGAGTCCACAACAGACCAACCCCTTTCCCTGCTGGGATCCCATTCACTGGCTTCTCCAATGACTTATGCCTCTCTGTGCTTCTTCACATCCTGGCCCATGCTGTGCCCAGTACACCTGTCCACCACTGTGCTTCAGCCCAACTGCAGTCATCTGCCCAGCTTCAGAGACACCCGGTACCAGCACAATGTGAAGCACTTTAAGCCCTACCAAGTGTTGCCACTTGCAATGTTTCAAGCCGCCCAGGAGGTTTTCATATGTTGTACTTCATGTGCTCAACCTTGCCTTGAAATTTTTGATGAATGAACTAGAGGTAGCAAGCCATTCATCAGGATAACAGCAAATCATCTAAAATTGAAGTTCTTCTAAAAACAAAGGTGACTAACACCATTTGTAGACCAATGTATCAAGCCCTCATCTTCACGAGCCTGTTTAGCTGGAGGCAACCCTACAAACTAAACGGTTTCATGGGGCTTTGGTCTGTCTCACAATTGATGCTTGCATCCAGCACCCCAGGCCATGGCTGAGTTGCAAAAAGACATAGCATGGAATAGCGGGAAGAGCTTTGCATTTGGAACTTGAGTTCAAATCCTAACTCAGCCACTTTGTGGTGGGAAATCTTGGGCAAGAACCATTATTTCTTTTGATTATTGGTTTCTTCATTTGCTGGAAGAGGCTTATATTATCTCTGATGTTAACTGAGATAGCACATGTCAAGTCTCTAGCAAGGAGACCAACATGGGATGCTCAAATTATCTAGGTTCTGGGGTAATGTTGTCTGATTTCAGAATCTGATTCCAACACTTCTTATTTATGGGATCCTTCTGAGATTTCATAATCATTCTCTAATCTTATTTTATTCATCAAAAAATAAGGATAAAATTGATGTCTGTTTCATAGAGTTACACACCAAGTAAGTGAAGTCATGTATATGGAATTCTTAGTACAGTGTCTTGCACATAGAAAGCATCCCAGAGATGCTTGGCTCTTGTCACCTCCACCACTGCTGCCTCCACCACCACCACCATCATCACCACCACAACCATCATTATCATCATCAACATCATTGACATCATCACCACCATCATCAGTACTAGTACCACCACCAACATCACCACTAACACCACCACCATCATCACCACCACCATTATCATCACCACCACCATCATCACCACCACCATTATCATCACCACCACCACTGTCATCACTACCACCATCATCAGTACTAGTACCACGACCACCACCACCATCATGATCCACCATAACCATCAACTTTACCATGTGCTCAACAAATGTTGATTTTCTTTGCTACCTTAGATTTTATACACTTATCCCTTATGTTTAATAATGCCATTGTCTGGGAGGTTTTACTTGATACCTTCTGTGTCCACACAATTGATTTTCCATATGTCTCAAACCAGCTTTGGGGTGGGGGTAGAGAAAAGAAAAAGTCTGCTCGGTAGCTCTCTGGATTGCCTAGTCCCATAATCAGAATGATCCCAGTTTGGAGCCTCATAGGCCACCTCCCACTTCCAAAAAAAATGAGCAGTATTCGATTTACATGTGATTCATGATAAATCCTTTCCAGCTCCAGAAGAGAGCCAGACTGTAATCTTTGGTGAAGCAATTTTCTCTCTTTGAAAGCTTAGCCTGGCCATTTCACAGTTCCCTATCACAAATTGTGTGCCAAGGGGCTGGTGCCAGCCTTGCAGACACATCCTCTATAATCCCCACTGGGAAAGCCTGAATGAGCATTTCTAGGTCCTTCCATCAATAGCAGCACAGGCCACATGAGATCTTTTTATCTATGTCCCCTATCACCCATCCACCCAACTAGAAATGTACTGATGTACTGACAGCAATTGCTTGGTGCATTTCTGGACATTTGAAAAGGGGATCCAATGCAATGATAGTTATGTCTGTAGCTTTATTTTCTCCTGAACTTTCATATAGTAGGGAAGCAAGAGTCCCATCCTTCTTATCACCCTTGCAACCATTATCTCCAGCTGTTTTTTATTAGCAATAGCCACACAGTTCTGAGTAAGCAGGGATGGCATCTGTTGATAAGTTAAAGCCCTATCACACCAAAGTAAGAGAAAACAGGCAGACTCAGTCCCTGCAGGTGGAAGCTTTGGGGCCAGTTGCAAACATTTCTGTTTTAGCAATAAAGGAAAATATCTTCAATTATTTCCCTCCCCGTGCCTCCACCTCCCTATTGGGAAAATCATGTGTCTTGGAAAGACTGAGTCAACAGGAGCAAAAAAAGAACCAAAGTAATATTATAATGGCTGGTGAAGGAATGGCAGGTAGTTTATACTTCACTGATGTGTTGCTGGAGCAATTTTAAGGGCAAAATGTTAGCTTTTGAGGAGATGAAAGAAAATGAAAACATTTATTTGGTTAAATGGCTAAGTAAATAAACTGCCTATCAGACTTTCCCAGCTGTCAAGTCAAAGTAGCATCTGTAACAATGGGAATTGTTTGGTCTCTCTCCCTTTGTAGCAATAGATAGTGCCATAAATAATAAGTTGCTGTCATTTTTTTAAATACTGATCTTCATAGAGGGAACTCATGACATATAAAGTATTACCTGGTAGATTTCTCACATTCAATGGATGATAATGCTTTGGGAGGAGGAATCAAAGGAAAGAGGGAGAGGAAAAGGATGAAAGGATGGAAGGAAGGAAGGAAGGAAGGAAGGAAGGAAGGAAGGAAGGACAGAAGACAGACACAGAGCCACGGTCCTTGAGTTTGATATGGCTCCAAAGATGGTGAATTTGAGCACATCTCTCTCTCTTTCTCATCTAAAGAAATACAAATGCAGCAGCTTCCTTTCCAACCTATTCAAGAATCACATAATATCATGAATTTGCAAGTGTTTTGTCAGCTTTGAAAATAATAATACATGGATTATTATTGCTCTTGTTTTTAAATAGAACTGAACAATAGAGCCTTAAAAATCATTCAAATAATAAATCAAAGCTGTCCATTTCACGGATATACAATTCAGACGCAAGTCCAGCCTCAGCTTTGGAGGGAACAATGTCGGACACACTTGGGGAGTAGTTCAGTCACAAGGTGGCCAGGGTCTGGTGGGCCCAGTGCCAAGAAACACTTAAAAGCTGGAATGGCAGGAGATAAGACAGAAGGGACGTAGGAGGTGAAGGAGGAGTCGTAAACTGGAGTGAGTGGCACCCAGTTCCCTGACATGGCGAGTTAAGTGGTGCCCATCACTGTGCCAAAGAACACAGCAGCCTGGTTGAGCAGAAAGAAGGCAAGTTTACTTTGGGACTGACTATGCTTGAGGTGTCCATAAGACATTTAAGTCCAGACACCAGTAGGCTCCTGGATACAACCTCTGGAGGTTGAAAGAGAAACCAGGCCAGATATGAAGGTCCCAACACAGGTCTCAGCCATTGGAGTAGTGGGCAAAGAGAATACACTTCCGGAGCATAACTTGGTGGACTCTCTGGATTATTTATGCTCTATGGGTCTTGCAGTCTATTGCAACTGCTGACTGTTGTAAGCAGGACAGCAGCCAAAGACAGTGTGCATCAATGTGTGGGTGTAGCAATGTTCTAATAATACGTTATTTACAAAAACAGGCAGCTGCCAGAATTGGCTAACAGATTATAGTTTACTGATCCTTGAGTTAGATCACACTCACTGTTTCTAGAATCACTCTGTGGGAGGGAATTTCAATGCCTTTTATCCAATACTATTAATATACTATATTTTAAAATTACTAGCACCACTTAATTCAGTCTTCATATGATTCTTTAATATTTTTATTGGTACCACTATATATATATATATATATATATATATATATATATATATATATATATGACAGGTAAAGCAGAAATCCTAAGATCCAAATGAACTAGAGCGAGGATTGGAATCTAGATGCAGATTAAGTTAACTCGGGAGCACTCAAAGAGGATCAGAGTGGTTCCACTTGGGTTTAGCAGCACCCTTCTGACATAGTAGAAATGTGACATGAGGCTGATGGCTTCATTTCTGAATTTTGAAGAATTTTCTATGCTAACAGCTGTACTTCTAGGCAGAAACTAATCACAAAGCTTTATTTTTCTTTTTCTTTGAAACCACAAAGGAAAAGAAGACTCCTACCTCTAAAGATCCTTCATGGTATACGAGCTCACTTATTCTCACCATCTCATGGGGTAGATGTTACAAACCTGGTTTGACAGATGAGGAAACTGAAGCCCAGGTAGGGGAAATGCTTGCCTAAGCTCATACAGGCATCTAGGAGGATTGCTGAGATCTTTCTGGTTCCAAAAACACAGTCATTTTCCATAACTCACCCATACATGGATTCAGATAGGACTTTGTGTGTTTTCAGCCTCACTCACTCTCTTCTGCCTATCACCACCTTTTTTCATTTGCCAAGCCTGGAAATTTGAAGTCCCCACTGACCTAGGTCACATGCTAGAGCTGAAAGACCATGAGACTGAAGTTGCTGCCTGCACAGGACAGTGCTGAGGGACTTTGCTCAGCTCCTAGCTCCAGTCTGACCCCTAACTTGGACACTGATCTTACCCAAGACTTGCCAGCGTGGACATAGATGAGCTCTTTCAACAAGCAAACTGCATAGTACACCTTGACCTCACATCTGAGACCCAACTCTCTCAGCATGTGGTGTCTTCTCCGCACTATGTCTCTTTTGACATACCTTTGCGAGGTGTGGCCAAGCTTTCCAAAATAAACACAATACACAGAAAATAGCAATAAAGTCATAAGAACAGTTTTACCTCACTTCCAAGAGGGTGATGTTGCAATGTGATATAGGAAATACTTGCTCTTATACTTCATGCCAAAGAGCCAAGAACAAGGGGCAGAAACAAGTTAGCCAAGAAAGAAGGGAAATCCAAGCTATGGGCCTCTCCCCTGGCTCTCTGCTCTCTCCCACATGGGACCTCAGTCTCCTTATCCAGGGCAGGAATTATGAGACAGGGGCTTGCAGCTTTAATATTCAACAAGTAGGCATGAGTGGGAGTGGATAGGACGATGGGCTTCAGAAGACCTGGGACAGTTACAGGAAGCTGTAGAAAAAACAATCTAGACTTCAGTGATCAGGAGCAGACCCCAGGGTTGCTGGCACTAGGAGGTGGATTGGCTGAGAAGGACACAGGGGAAGTTGTTAGGTGAGGAAATGTTCTGTAGCTCACATGAGTGTACAGATTTGTTGCAACTTATGAAGCTACATTTAAAGGGGTATACTTCATTGTATATAAATGATACCCCAATAAAGTTGATTTTAAAATAATGAAGAGAATAAGTAAATTCATAGAGAATGAAAGTCTCATTAGTAGTTACCAGGGAATGGGGGGTCAGGGGAGTAGGACGTTATTATTGCTTATTGGTATAGAGTTTTGTGGTGGGTAGTAAAAGAGTTTTGGAAATAGTAGTGATGGTTGCATAACATCATCAACATAATTAATACCACCAAACCCTAAGTTAAAATGGCAAATGTTATATTATTTATATTTTACCATGAAAAATATCTTTTTACAAAAAGGAAAAAAAATAGAGGGAACAATAACCCAGTATGTCTAAGCACTGCCCTGTGCCATCTGAATGACCTTGGACACTCACCACCCTGGAGAGTGTGGTTTCTTTGCTTGAAATAGAGATGGGAACACCAGGGGTATACTCCCAGGAGGAGCTCAAGGGGGATCATGGGCATGATATAGGAAAGTCTTTTATAGCCTGTAGAATTTTCTGTAAACATAAGCTATTATTTCTCTAATTCTCTAAGTCCACTTTGCTGTTATACATGAGCACATAATTCATACTTAAAAGAACTCACAGAGCAGTCTGCAAATAGTGGAAGTCTCTTATCCACAGGGCCTGCAGCCAGGTCTTTAGATTAATTCTGCATTTATTCTGCACACTTCCCTGGCTGATCCAGTGCCACCGTTATATTTCATAACAGAGAGCCCATTTGCAGTTGCACCTATGTGCGATGAAGGAGAAGCGATTTGGACTGCTTAATAATCACTTGTGGTGATTAAAACCATCTCTGAGAAGGGAGGATGAAACACACATCCAAACACAAGGGGCCTTATCTTCTTGAGGGTATCTCCCTGGGAAAGGTCCCTGTGTTTTCTCCTTTAGTCCTTACTTTCCACCCTTCTTTCAGAGGGGACCTCTGTCTATTCTTACAACTGAAGACTCTGGCACCCAGGGGAATGGGACCCAGGAGTCCTGGGGTTACTAAGTGGGAGATGGCAAGGAAGAATACAACCCCTGAAGTCCAGGCCTTAGTGTTCTCTGTTGAGCATCAATAATTTCACACAGGTCAGCATCAAACAGGGCCCCTCAGGGATGGTGATGGGCCAAAACAAACACAGCCACTCACAGTCATGGCCAAGCACAAGCAAAACATGAACAGTGTCCAAACTGTAAAAATGTAAAAATGACCAACTCCCCCTCTCCCCTGGCTTTAACCTTGCCCCATTCTTCCTGCCTTCCACAGAAGAATTATTAAGATCATCATAGAACTAACCGCACTTTGTGGACACCATGAAAGCCAGAGAAAAACCTTTGTCCGTCATCTAACATCAGCTCACATCCTGTGATGCAATGCTCCCTGGTTCCCCTGTCTGCAATGAGGCATTACTTGGTCAACTCCGGGTGGTTCCAGGGGGTCTTAGGAACAGCACCTGAGGTCTTCCTGAGCCCAGACTGCTGTGCCTCCATCTTTCACTGACCCTCTGGGCACATAGGGTGTTTAACTTCGGGGAAAGCGTGGAGGGTTGATGGTATTCTAGTTTTTACTACATAGTGTTCATTTACTTGTGGTCCTCTAAAGATATTACTGTCAAAAATCACAGAGAAGCTAAAGTTTCTAAGCATTTACCAACCTCCATTAGGAGGTTGCTTAGAGACATTCACTTACTCACCCTTACCTAAGTGTTCCTTGTTAGTGGACTTGTCTCTTGCTCAGAACTTGGGATGCTGGCCTGCGAGGCACAGTGGAGCTCAGGGCAGACACGCTCAGTGGTACCATGACAGGAGTGGAGAGGGAGGTCTGTGTGAGGCACTGCAGGAGTTGGGAACAGAGTGGCTCCCCTCCCTGACGAGTCCAGGAAAGCCTTTCTGTTTGAGCCAGATCTTAAAGCCCCGACTCTCATGTAGAGCAAAGAAGGCCCAAAGAAACTGCCTGGGCCATGTCTCAAATGGGAAAATTCTGTCTGTTGTGTTAGGGTAAACCCAGATCCTGCAATCTGCATGGCTGAACCCAAGAAACCAGTGAGAGAGGATGGAGAATTAAGAAAAATACACACACATTTGGGCACCGAGGCACACACCTGTAATCCCAGCAGCTTGGAAGTCTGAGACAGGAGGATGGCAAGTTCAAAGCCAGCCTCAGGAAAAGGGATGTGCTAAGCAACTCAGTGAGACCCTGTCTCTAAATAAAATACAAAATAGGGCTGGGGATGTGGCTCAGTGGTCGAGTGCCCCTGAGTTCAATTCCTAATACTGCCCCCCACCCCCCAAAAAAGAAAAACATACAGATATTGAGAGAGAAAGCTGGAATCAGGTGGAACACTGCACTCTGATAGAGAAACAGTGTCTGAAGCGCTGACCCAGCAAGTTTATTTATATAGGGTCTCAAAATCAAGAAATTAAGGACTATAGAGGCATTGCTCCTTGTGCACTAGAAAATTATGGGGCTAGAAACATTCTTGTAGCTATTTCAATTATTGGAATGCTTGGGGCTTCCTGTGGCACCCAGGAAGCCCATTGTTCAAAGTTTCTACTAAGTGGGAAGGCTTGAAGTGAAACTGGTGAAACATTGCAGTTTTCTTGCTATGCTCAGAATCCTCTGTCCTGGGAGCTGGGGTTTGAGCTCCAAGCTATGAGCTACCAGGGGTCACTATTCAGCTGGGAAGTTGTCAACTGGCACCTTCCCACCGATAAATTCCTAAGAGTGGTATCACCTCTGTCCAGGGGTCAGTTCAAAGCAATGATTCATTCGCCACTCTTGACATCCAGAGTGGGGTCAGGAAGGTGGAACAGGAGGGAGTGGAAGTAGGTGAGGGGTTAGGGAAGGAGAGTCCATATTGGAAAGGCCTGTGTGCTGTCCCAAGGAGTTGACATTATCTTCCTGAGTCTGGAGGGCCATTTCAGGCAGGAGATTAACATGACCAAATCCATTTCAGAAAGATCATTTTGGCAGAGGAAAAAAGAAAGATTTAAAAAAAAAAAAAAACAACATGATTTTTGTGACATAAAGGTTGAGTTTTGATTCATGGTCTACAAGGGATATTTATTAGCTCTAATGAACTAGAAGACTAATGGGCCTTGTTTGCCCAGCTAAGGAGCTCCATGATCTTAACCCGGGGTGATGGCGAGCCTTTGAAAGATTTGAAGCACGACAGTGATGTGGTCACATCTGTCCAAAGAAAACAAAACCAAAAAAAAAAAAAAATCAGCCACGGTGGGTTATGTTAATATGTGATTCCATTTAGTCTTTTTGGAATATTGAAAACAGCTTGAAGACTCCATCGTGACCTTGCCAGAAAACAGGTTGGAAAATTCTGGATCAAATGATTTCTTAGCTCCCCTCTCACTCTGACAGTCTAAGGTTCTGTAACAAGGAAAGTAAAGCTATTGCCAAAACGTATAATGCATCACGGTGTCAGACTTTGGGATTATCTGCTGCTTGGGGTTTTCCACACCACTGCTCCTCTTCATTAGTGGGGATAATTGAGAGTTGACTGCAGTTGGTACCGCTGTTGTGATGGGTATTTGAAGCTAAATTCCGGCAAGCAGGAGATGTGTGAATATTTATCTCGGCTGCAGAAAGTGAATGCAGCGTGGCATTAATTACCCTGTCTGCGCCTGCTGTCGTCCCCTGTTTTTAGGTGTCATTCTCAGTTGGATAAATTAGTTTCCAAAATTAGAATAGAGCAAATTGTAGGGTGAGATCAAGCCAGCCTGACTTCTTAGGGCACCCAGAAAGAATGGGCTCAGAAACTCAACCCAGGACACATGCAGATACCTAAGGAAACGCTTCTTCCCAGTCATGTGCCTGACTGTTTTTCTTTGTTTACTCTCCCTACTCTACCCCTGGAGTGCCCAGGGAAGAGAGAGAGAGAGAGAGAGAGAGAGAGAGAGAGAGAGAGAGAGAGAGAGAGAGAGAGAGAGAGAGAGAGACAGTGACGCTCATGTTTTAGCCTTACAACAGATATTTGAAACAGTCAAAGACATTGGCACAGAGTAGATCAGGTACTTAATAAATCATCTTGCTATACGTTTTGATCAATTTGATTTTGAAAGAATAAAGCCAAGTTGAAGTGTGTTTAGAACAGAGGAATCACAACAGTGAAGAAACTAGAAGCTGTCACAATCACTCACTGACAAAACAGAGGCTCTTTTTGGAGGACCCAAGATCTGCTATCTGAACTATAAGACTAATGGGCTTATAGTTTACATAATGTATATGTAAAAAGGCAGAAGGTACCAACCAGCAAGCAGTAACCCAGAGGAAGGAGGTGGAAAAATGGCTCTGGACCCTCTGTCATTGGACATGTGAAGAAGGATTGCAGTTCTTTCTGATTCAGAGGGCAGCAAGAGGTGTGTGGGTGGAAAGCAAGAAAGGACCTATTAGCATTATTATGTTGCAGAATAGGGTGTCTGCGAGGGCAGGGTGTTCCTGCTCCCCAGAAAAACCCAAACAATGAACCCTGGAGGAAAACACCTTGGCTCTGAGGGTCACAGCCCTGCGTTCTACCCTGGGCGTGCTTCCTTAGTAACCCTGTGCTTGGGGGGGGGGGGGAGGAGAGCTCTCCTGCAGATTCCTCATCTCTGTACTGGTGGGCCTGGGCCTTATCTTGCAGGTCCTCTCACTTTGCAATATAAAGCAAGCAGAGCAATACACAAGAAGCAGCACGGTCACCTTGAGACTGCACAACCTCTCTGATCTTGAGGCTTTATCTGTAAAATGAAGATGGGAGGGAAAAAATATCTGCTTCCAGGACTGTTAAATAGATAAAATAAGACATGAAGGTGCTTTGTAAACTCTGAAGCACTTTACAGATGGAAGGATTAGTTGGCCTCTCTCATAGTGGCTGCTGTAATAGACTAGGAAAAAACACTGCACCCCATTTCCAGGGCTCCTGTATCCAGACATTAGCATTGTGACCATGGGCAAATTACTCAACTTCTCTGTACTTGATTTCTGACTTGCAAAAGAGAGCACACCTGCTGTACAAGGTGGTTATGATGGGTTATGTACTTAACAATCCCTAGCACGGTACCAGGCACATAGTAGAGACTCACAAAATGCCAATTCATTCTGAAGGTCCAAGAAAATAAGGAAAGAAAAAGGATCTATACACACTTGGCACGAGGCAGAATAACATAAAATTCTGTAAAATATGGCAGAATAAAGATATGAGTGTGCTCATTTAATTCTGCCACAAACAGCCTTGAGGTCAGTTTTAGCAGAAGGGTTAGACTTTGGATCTGATGTGCTTGGCCAGTGTACACCGGTTCATCTCAACATGAGCCAAAGTCTGAAGTGGCTTAGACAAGGACAGGCACCTGTCCCCATCTACAATTGTCTTGCTGCATTGTGCTGAAAGTCCCTGTGTGGGTCTCGGGACAGCGCCTCAGGTGCAGGCAAATGAATGGCCAAACCAAACATAGCAGGTTGAAATAGAAACAAGCCCTAGAAGCTTTTGATTAAGAGCTAAAGACCGCCTGCTGTCTCTCTTGCTTGCTAGTCACCCTGTCACCATTGTTTGTGGAAGCCAAGAGCAGCTTGGTCTAGAGTAGACACCCAGAAATGGTGCTGGGAAAATATCCACTGGACCCATCATGATTGTTAGGGTTCTCTGAGGACTCTTTCCTCCAAAGCCTTGTGCTAGATGTTTTTCTGTGGATTAGTTCTAATTCTTTCAAGAACCCTCCAGGAAAAGCAGTATTAGTTACATTTCTTGCTTGAAGAAACGGAGGCTCAGAAAGGATAAATATCTTACCTCCATCACATAGTCGGTCCAGCTTCGCCCACCCGCTAGATCATGCTAAAGCAGTCCCTGCTTAAAAGCCAAGGATAGAACTGGGTGAGACATTCTTTTTCGTGAGAAAAACATGGCCAAAATGATAGGCACAATGATGGAGTAATCCAAAAATACCCTGAGGTCATCCATCATCCGCTGTCACCTTTCTGTCTTGACTCCTAACCCTTCCTGCCTTAAGCTGTCTCAGAACATCCCACCTGGAAAGGGCAGATCTCACTTTGTCCCTCTGTCCACAGGAGCCAGAGCCTCTCTATGCGCAGATCAACCGACCTAAGAAGTAGCATCAATGTGAGCTCATGGTGGGTGCTTCCAGACTGGCACGGAAATCGGCATGGCGACAGGCTCTCTTGTATTCTTTCACCTCACCTCATCTCACGAAGAAATTCACTATTGCCCGATGGAACTCCTTCTGAGGAGGGAACTAAGCATTTTCGGCAACCAATGGCAGATATCTATGGCAGCACAAAAAAAAAATCCACAAAAGTATATATATATATAAATAAAAAACACCCAACATTAAATCACAAATCAAGCAAATACTTACCCAACAAATATTCTGAGCTCTCTTAGCTGGGTTTAAAATGACCTGGGATATAAAATCGTAATTCTGCTTTTATTTCTCTACCTGTTGACCACTGTAGAGACAGAAAATTTGGAGTGACAGGCATCAGAGAATTGCAACAAGGTTGGCACTGACTTCTTTTAGGCAAAAGCAAGAGGGTCCACTGTGACCACAATGTCATCATTGACCCTATGCCTTCTGGCATATGATGAGTTTTCCCATTGCTCCACAGGGCTTGGTCTGCCATCCCTCACCCACACCTTTCCTTTCTTTGTCATGTTTGAAAATTAATGGGTGTATAAATTTTTGTATTGCTTTTGACTTTTTTTAGATATGGGTGAAGAAATCTAACTGGGAGCGGGGGGGAAAGTCTCTTATTATGAAGTAATTAACTTGAAATCACAAGACAAATAAGTGATGGATTATTCATTGTGATCAAGAATGTTGCCAAAATGACCCTTTAGTCGTTCTGCAAGCTGGTGAAGAAGGACAGTTTTTGGTTTGAATCTTCACTCTGTGTGTAGGAAAGGACATCAAATCCCATTGATGAGAAAGATGGAAAAAAAAATGCATCTGGTTTCCTAAGAAGCTCTAAACTCTGAGTACAATAAAATGATATTTTTATTTTCCCGATACTTTGCTGCTGTGATACTATGCAGACAAGTGTCTTCTCCACGTGCCATTTTCAAAGAAAAGTCATTTGCCAAATAATTCTGGTACAATCCTGGTCGTGTGGTTTTGGATCTTGAGAACTGACTTTCTGCTGGAACAATGAGGACATAAAACATTCAGCCTAACAAACTGATCCCGTGGTCAAAATGGTTCATCTCTCTTTTTGTACATCCGAAAATTCAAACGGGATTTTTATTTTGTAACTTGAAAAAGAAAAAAAAAAAAAACCTTACCATTAAACTCTTTAAATATTTAAGGGAAATGGCTTTAAGGAGTTCTAATGAAAAAAAAATTGTCAGTTTTTTTTTTTGTAAATATAAATGTTAATGAAAATGCTTTTTAATAATGCCATTACACTGTAGAGAAGGTGGCAGGCTGCGTGCAAAGTGTGACACCTTGATGGATGGGGCTCACTCTCCAGATGTTCCACTGGAGCAGATGGCAGGAAGGAGGTCGGGGACAGCTGGCGGGAGCATCTGGCCCATCAGCAGCTGGGGAAAAAGAGGGGGACTGTGGCTCCATAAGCCCACCTTCCACCAGCATGCCCACGTGGTGTGCAGAACAGGAACAAGGTGGTTCGCATTAGAAGGCCTGGCCTTGAGGTCCGCACACTCTCCACACCCACCTACTCCCTCCATAAATCACGGACTCTGTGTTCGAAACAGAGGGTTTAAGCTTCCTGTTTTTACACGGATGGGACAAAAAGTGCAGTGTTCGGTTCACATGTTCCGCACATGATTTTCATAAAGAATTATATATTTTTTTCCCTACAGAGAATTGTTATACAGGTCACACGTGTTTTCCTGATGTTCCTATGCAGTTACGGTATGTTGACTTTAGTGGTTTAACACTAAGAAGGAATCTTTAAAGAATCCTGTAATTCACTGGATTGTGGGGGGGTGATTCTTATTACTTGGTTTAAAATTTGAAAAGTAGAATTTGCATGGATCTGATTGGCTCCAATAGGCCTGTATGCTTTGGCTCTTCATGTCGCTAGAAATGGAAATGGTTTGGAAGATGAATTCTAAAATGATTGTACCCTTTATTCTCCCAAAAAAAAAAGAAAGAAAAAATAGAGAGATGTGTAGGTGATTATTGCTATCTGAAGCCCACATATTACCCAATAAGGTCATTGGAATCAGATTTGGGGTGGGGGGGTGTGGATAAACTGACCAAATGCCAAATGTTCATTAGAGAATATACATCAATGTCATCCCAGTGTGGAAGATCCCAAGAACCAGAAAAGCGAGAAGGCCATGTAGCACCTGCAGTGTCAACTGGGGTCCCAAGACCCCTCCAGCAGCGTCCAGAGATATAATCAGGCAGTGCTGTCATAGGAAGGAGAAACGGGAAAGGTGTGATCAGCAGGGGAGTTGTCCTGAAACCAGTTCGACGGTGAGTTCTGGAGGTTGGATAAGGTGGGCAGTTCCCCGGGGGGGAGATCACCTCAGCTGCTGTTCTCCTCGATCCCGATTCTATACAGTGGTGCTATCTTCTCCCTCAACGTGGCCATCCTGAGTTTGTCCCGCAGTATCACACCATCATGCCCATGCTTCCGGTTGCTTCTGCAGTGTTCAAAGTGAACCGTAGCTGATGTTTCGGGTGCACCTTCCGGAGTTAATTTCATAGCAGAGGGTGACAGCCCAATGGCTTGTCATCACTCATTGAACATGCTTGAAAATGTAACTGGCTCTGAACTTCCGGAAGATGCCCATGTGATGCGTTAAAGAGGGAAATAAAGTTGAGATTTTTAAACTGCCATCTATAGTCTCATTGGCAGAATTCTGATTTTTTTTTTTTTCCAAGCGCTGTTTGGTGAGTCCAGCCACACCGTACCCTATCCCAGGAATACAGTGACATTTCCAAACAAGAGCTGAGGTGCCAATACCAAAAGAGCATGGGGAGTCTGCACAGTTTCTGGTTAGATCAATAGAAAAAAAATCCATGTACGTAACTGTTAATTCCTCATCCTTCACTAGCACTAAATTTGTCACTTTAAATTTTGAACCAGGGAAATGCCACCTGTCGTTCTGTCCCCATTCCCCATAGCTCTTCAATCTTTACATGCCGCAAGACTTTTTTGATAACTTGTACTCATCCCAGTGTCTACTGAAACCCCATCATGTAATGTACCGGGCACCTTCTTTAAAAAAAAAAAAAAATGTTTACTCTGTGGGTTTGGTTCATTTCAATTTCTGCGTTCTGACACATATTTTTTTAATAAAGATGAGAAAGAGAAAATGACTGTTGCAGTACATTTCTAGACCTACTTTAACTTTACCTCAGATGACAGTTTGTTAACATATATGGACACATTATTTTTAACTTTATGTACAATGCATTCAACAGAACAGCGAAATTTTTAGAGATTTTCCATTAATTTCTGTAACACGCCATGTAAAACTGTTACAAATAAACATGTTTGAGAACAACAGTTTAGCCTGGCTTTATTCCATAAGTTTCCACCGGGATAATCAGGCCATGGATTTAGAGGAGGAAATCACTTCTGTTTCCATCTGACCGGAGGAGGATGGCCTCTGCCTCCCTGGCCCTGGGCGAGAGCAAACTTGACTGGGATGTTAGATCAGGCCATCCTCAGTCTTCAGCTGAACTCCGATAGCAACCCTGCGAGTGAGAGCAGAAGATGTTAGGAAAGGCAAACCTTGGGGAGATTTGGTGCTTGGACCGCAGGTATCATGGAACTTTCAAAATTAGTGAAGATCCTCTACCCCCAGTTTAATAGATTTTTTTTAAGCGTCTATTAAAATCTATTAAATTGGATTGGAAAACCAAGGTTAACCTAAGTTGTCACAGAGTTCCTCACCTTTCATTTGAAGGTCAATGGCTTTCAGAGACTTAAAGCACATAGCATTTATGTTCCTTCACATTCCCCACACATTCACATAAAGAAAAATGTCTGAAGCTGGATTCTTACTTTAATGTATATTGAAGAATAGAAAAAAAATGTATTTATGTGTATGTATGTGTATATATATATATGTGTGTGTATGTGTGTGTGTGTGTGTGTGTATGCATGTGTATATGTGTGTATGTGGTTCTTATCTCCTTTTTAAACTAAATCCATTTATCCGTCCAATAATCAACCAGATTACAGACTACAATTAGGTTATTGAGATGCCACCAACCACTTCTGACTAGGAATGGTTGTGTTAATGATTGCAGAAACACAAACCCTCAATCTGGCCTTGTTATACGGAAGGTTTTAAACAGATGTTATCACCAACTTAGAGAAAACGAGAGAACTGGCTTATATTACAGCAAAATAAATTTGGAACCCATAAAACAACTTCCATACAGTAAGAAGTGCTAAATCCTGGGTTGAATAACTCAAGATGTTACAGAGCAACTATTGGTGCTAGAAGTTCTGTCCATTGTGTTGATTAATTCTATAAACATTCTGGAAGGAGTGAACATTATTACCAATCTGTAGATAAGGAAACAGATTTAGGATGAAAACCATAAAAATATGTTATATGCATTTACAAATATACCACAAGAAAACCCACTATTCTATATAATTTATATGCACTAAAAGAAAGAGATTAACTTCCCCGTTAGTAAATGGCCAAGTTGAGATTTGAATTTTAGTCCCTACTTAGAGTCGATAATAATTTTTTAAGTAGTTGGAAATTTACTGTTTTAAATAGGTCTATATAGGTTTGTTGAAAAACACTGACTTCCTGTCCTTCTTCAGTAATATTACTGATCTCAGTAATATGTTAGGTTTCTAAGCTCCTCCAGGTTTGAGTAAAAATAAAAATCCATTAGTTGTTACTATCTTAAGTGGCTAAATACACAGTTACTTCTTTAATTGACACTTTAGGAGAGACACGTGCGAAAGAGATAAAGAAGAAATCTTTTTGTCCAAGTAGTTCATACCAAGCACTGGTTTACTCAGTAAAGAGTGGCTTACTCTGCCAGCGTACATGGATCTTGAAAGTGACAAATTAAAAGGTGTCCTATTTAACTGCTAGGCGTATGCCAAAATAAGTCAGGCAGACCTATCTGCTTTCATTCTGTGCTTGAGAGCAAACCCTTGTTGTTTTGACAGTGAATGTTTTTTGTTTTACTCAAGAGTGACAGCAGGGAAAACGCCTAGAATAAAAACAGGTTTCAACAAAATCAACCTTCAAAGCTTTGAAAGTCTTTTAAATGATGTTTAAATTCAAGGGAAATGTGAGCAATGGTGCCTGAAAGATTAGAGGGAGAGAGGGGGGGAAAAATACCCAGATGTAAATGACTTTCAAGCCATTGAGTGACCAGATCTTGGCTATTATGTTAAAATACGAATGGCCAACGGTGTACTCCTGCTTCATCCATGCTATGCATATCCTAGTTGTCTTTTCTAAATCCATATTAAAACCTTCAGGGGAGGGACATGTGCTCCCCATTTAACAGGTTAGGAAACTGAAATTCAGAGATGCTACGACATAGCTCTGTATTAATAGGGCAAAAAATGTACCCAGAGGCTGCCGTCATCCCAGGGTTTGAATCCCAAGCCTCTCTGCTCTATTGCACGTGGCTTCTTGCTGACAGGGATTCTGCCATGTCAAATTGCTCAGGCACCCGCTCTAAAATACTTTGAGCCCTTCTGTATTCAATTCCAAGCTCTGTCTATTATATTAGAAAAATCACACCATACATTACCCTGATGGATACAGTACAGAAATTGATTCTTAACTAAAAATGACTATAGTTATTTTAAAACAAAGGGAAAATCCAGTTTTATTCTCAGGAACAGTAATAGCTCTAACCCAATCCAATGAATATTTAATTTCAAAACAAAACCCTCACATTCACTTTATCTTCCAAGGTACAGAGATCTAAAGAAGGAGCCTTTTGAACAGGCTTTCTGTTCCTTCTTTGCTGAAGAATATTAATGACTGCCAAGTGGAAAATGTCTAAATATTCTTGCGAGATGGCAGCCTCTGGTGACTTGGGTCTTTAATCTTCCGAACCACCTCTTGCCACTTCTGTCACTCACTCTGGGGTCACAGCCTGGAGTGGGGAACGGGCAACCTTGGCTGGAGATGGAATAAACAGGTCTCAGAGCTGGCACGTTGTCAACAGTAAAATGCCAAGCTGTCTTTCTCTACACTGTACTTGGAGCCCCTCTGCTGCTCCCAGCTTTGGGGTGGAGAGTGTAAGAACCCTGAAGACTATCTCATTTCAGAGTATAGGTCAAAGTCACTCACCTACAGCCAAGGGCCATGCACTCAAGAATCAAGGAAGTTAGCTATTAAAGGAAAGCTGTTTCCTCTCACCTGTCTTGTGACCTCTCGGGGCTCCACAGAAAGAACAAGAGCAGCAGTCAGCCACCAATCAGCCCATGCTTATCCCTTTAGGGTGAAGCCCCATCATAGCGCAAACTAAAAATGGAGGAAGAATTACTCAAGATGAGCCCCATGTTTATCAGAAGAAAGACAAACGATGCAAAAATCAAGTTAGCTAAATATGGTATAGTTTTCTTTTTTCCTATTGCAAAACCTAATAAGTATCTGGCCAAATCTTCTCCCTCTGCTTCTCATTCATCTCTTTTCTCATCTAAGTGGTGCACACTGCCTTTACTGGTGAGTCAATAGGAAGAGTTTCCAGATGGTGGACTTTGAATTTGGAAAGTCTTGGTTTAGAATCTGGTTCTATAAATTGCCAGTTGTTTAAATGTACGCGAAACAAGTCACTTAAGCTCTCTAAGATTCAGTTCATTCACAGGCAAAAATCAAAGGCTGTTAGAAGAAATAAATTTGACGATTTCATCCCTGGGACATAGTAAATGCTCAATGCATATTGCCTGTTGCTACTGTCAAAGAAAGTTTGAGAGCTATTATGTGTTATTTATTTAATTCTTTCACTTTACATTTTATCCTTTCATGTCTATTTGCCCAGCATAGTAACACTCAAAGTGTGCAGGATGGCAGTGAGTGATTATTACCTCTCTTTTATCGTCAAAGAAAGACAAGGAAGTGTAACATATACATCTTTGAATTTTTCACTGGCAAAGTTTAAAGCAAAACCCTGTCATGAATTTATTTATCTTATCAAGACATATTAAGCATGTGATAGGTACCAGGTCCCATGATAAGCCCTAGTGATTCAGGAGCTTCTTAAAAATGCATATATGAGGCTCCTGCTTCAAGAAATTCAGATTCAAGTGGGGGTGGGGCAGGCTACAGTGGGGTGAATGCAGGTGTGTGGTCTTACTGTGTAGGGTGGGTGGAGCCGGGCCTGAAAAATTGAGCAGGAGTTCACACGCAGTGATGTCCTTAGAGGGACAAGCATTGGCAGCACTAGCAGGGCCAGAGAGTGTGGTGTGCCCGGAGTGGCTAAAAGTGAACCCAGAAAAGGACGCACTATTTCAGCTGTTGAGTCACACAGAGAAGCCAATTTCTCAATTTGTATTTCAAAGCTCGGATAACAAAAGACATCAAAAAAGTAATATAAATTATAGCTTAATCCCTCTAATGGATAATCAGAAATTCCTAAATTAAATATTAGCAAATCAAACACAGCTGTAAACCATGACTCAATAAAGTTGGTTCTTGGAATGCAATTAATAGACCAAGAGAGACTCTGTCATCTTAGTGGATGCCAAAAAGACATCTGATAAATTCATTAACTTCTTCAAGGGGAAAAAAATGGAAACTAGAATGATGGTACTATTCCCTTCACATGATAAAGAACATCTATCTCAAGCCAGCAGCTTACTGAAACTTAGCAGCGAAACTGGAGTCTATCCCCCTTAAAATAGAGGTCCATGGGGTCAGATACCACCTCTGCCACTGAATATTGATCTAAAATGTGAGGCAAGGCGATGCAGTGAAGTAACACAAGCTGGAGAAATCAGCAGAAGTTTAAATGTTGCCAGCCTGCATAACAAGCAGAGTCTCCAAGGAATAGTGAGATCCACTTGGGAGTGAGCATGGGACATTGCCGTGTGGAACCCACGTGTCAGGAAGCCCTGTGTGTGTTCAAAGGAGAAGGGCATAGGGAGACTTTTAAAGGAAGAAGGGGGAGGTTGTAAGTTATATAGAGACAATAATCCTTGGCCACGAAAATTAATAAGAAGGTGTCCAAGGATCAATAACAAGCCCAAGGCTGAACCGACAGTTACGGGGCAGATGTCCTTGCAGAAGTATTTTGTGTGGAAGCTTGCAGTGGCCTTTATGGAAAGCTGTAGTTCTGACAATCTTTTGTGATGGTTCATATTATCAAGCATATGTGCATGAGAATCCCTCCTTCATGAGCTCCCGGCTTTAATATACTAATAAATATATATGCATGTTTATAAGGATATGCCTATATGTAGAGTGTGTGTGTGTGTGTGTGTGTGTGTGTGTGCTGTAGAAAGTATGCGTGTAGATGTTTATATATTTGTAGAAAATGTATATGATGACTGTTGTATTTGGATGAGATGTCCCCGAAAGCTCATGGGTGAGATGATGCAAGAAAGCTTGGCTGTGAAAGGATTGGGTTATGAGAGGCTTAACCTGAACAGTGTATTAATCCTCTGCTGGGAATTAACTGGGTGGTAACTGTAGGCAGGTAAGGTGTGGCTGGAGGAGGTGGGTCTTTGGGGGTGTGTCTTTGGGGTACAGATTTTGTCTATGATGAGGGGAGTTTCTATGTCTATCTCTGTCTCCCCACCCCCCCACTTCCTGGTGCCCTATTCTGAACTGTATTTCTCTGCCACACCCTTCCAGCACCATGATGCCTCAACTCAAGTCTAGAGCAATGGAGTCAACCATCCATGGATGGAACCCCTAAAACCCTGAGCCCCAAAATAAAACTTTCCCTCTCTAATTATTGCCAGGTACTTTGGTCATAGCAGAAAAAAAAAACCTGACTAAAACAGTGATATACAGCAAGTTGCGTATTCATTTATTAATTATCTATTGAGGGTCTGCTACATGCCAGGCATTGTTCTATGGCTGGCAACATAAAACCCTATCCCAAGCAGTAATGTTACCCTAACCCTAACCTTGGAGAGCTCAGCCCTGGAGGTGGGGTTCAGGAGCCTTAGTTGGGAAAAATAAGCTTCTCATCTGCACCTTATCATCATACTCTTTGAAATTTTACCTTCATGTACACTTTACATGTTTTCAATGACCACAAAGCATTTTTCAATGCACAAATATTTACAATCAAAGAAATCCAAGTTCAAACCTATTTTTTTTGGCCTATCAGATTAGCAGTAAATAAAAAGGTGATTATCTGTGTTGGTGAGGATATAAGGAAATAGTTTCACTCATATACTTGTTTGAATCAAAAGCTCAAAATTTTTTTCCTCTAAATACTTTAAAAGGCATGCATAATCTTCAACATGGCAATGTCACTCATACAACTGAAATTTAAAAGGAGTGAATTTTTGTGGGAGTAAACAAATATGCATTAAGATGACCTTCCCTCGTGTATAACAGAGAAAAAACAGAAATCTCAATTTCTAGTTACATGAAACTGGCTAAATGTTATATTCATTGAATAGGATACTGTGGCTTCATGGTCATTGGCACCCTCCTTAAAGATAGGGACCATGTCTTCTACCTGTTCTTTCCTGTCAATCAGTGTAAGTTTATGGATGGCTTATGCAGCCACGAAAATAATGTTGTAGAATCTGTATTTTATCCTAGTATTTCCTACGCCACTCTTTTAGTAATCATTCAGTGTGGCAGAGTGTAAAAGTCATGTATGCATTGTGGACCTCATTTGGTTTTGTAAATCTATTCATATATATGCATGGGGGGAAAAACAGAAATCCAGGTAGCAAGATTACATAGGACTTCCAATTTATTCTCTGTGTTGAATTTTTGTGTGTGTGTTGTCTTCTGGATTCTCTATATCTATCACCTTTTTTCTAACCAGAGAAAAGTTAACTATTTTAAGAAGAAAGGAACTATTAGCCAGTGGTGTTCTGTGCTATACAGACGTCATAACAGTTGAAAATGCTGTTGAGTGCTTCACCCCTGCCAGGCCCATGTGGAAGGCTATTTACCTAGAGTACTTTACTTGGTTCTCGCAATAACCCTGTGAGGTTTAAACTTCTATTTTTTCAGTTGTTCTAATTAGTTTTACAAGC
Organism: Urocitellus parryii; assembly: GCF_045843805.1. Lineage (NCBI taxonomy): Eukaryota > Metazoa > Chordata > Mammalia > Rodentia > Sciuridae > Urocitellus > Urocitellus parryii. The sequence goes on along the minus strand of NC_135541.1, from coordinate 39,672,823 downwards.
CAGTAGAATGTATTTTGACACAGTATCCACAAATGAAACATAACTTCTCATTCTTCTGGCTGTATGTGGTACTGAGTCACACCAATAGTAGAATCGTACATATATATAGGGTAATAATGTCTGTTTCAATTGTTCCCATTTTACAAATGATGACCTTGAGGCTTGGCCAGAAGTACCAGTTCACAGAAGTAGCAGCTGGGAGGCTGAGATTCACTTCCTGACCTTGATTCTACAACTTGGGCTCTTCCTCATCACACCAGGTGAGCTCCTCGATTAGGAACAAGACCAAAAGTACCCATTGAACTAGGACCTGTTTGTTGACAGCGGGCAGTAGATACTGGAGAAATAGAAGAGGTTTGTGGATCAAAAAAACAAACCTGACAAATGTATAAATGATTTATCCATCTAAGTTTCAAAGCATCTGAATGAATGTAGTTGGTGGGGAAAACCATCGATCCTCTTCTCAGAGAACTTTGGACAAGGTTTGAATTACTTACTATCATCCTTAAACAGGGACAAAGAGGCCATCAAAAAAGGACCACACACCCTGCACTCCATACAGTCTTCAAAAGATGTGTGGAAATGGTTGGGGGAAACTAGACCATTTTAACCTGCACAGCCAAGTCTAGTCAAAACTGGGTTCTGGAAACCCAAGCTATGGGAAAGAGCCAGGTCACTCTGTGAGTTGGAATGGGAAGATGGCCAGAGTTCCTCCCCTCAGCCTCTCCCACTCTGCCTTTCCTCCCATCAGTGCCACAGCACCATCATTGCCACCCACCCCTTGCCTCCAAAAGCCACACCATGATCAAAGGACACACGTCACAGCCAGTCTATGGAACGTGCTGCTTATAATCCAACGTATAAAAGAACAACAGCACTTTCTTTAGTAGGCATCCTTCATTTACAAATATATATAAAAAAAATAAAACTGAAAAGTCTATAAAATACATATATCTAAAAGTTTTGTCAAGTCCACTCCTGTTATTAGGGATCCTACCCCAGAAGGAGGTGGAGTCTGGAGATGGCCAACTCAGAATGTGTTGCTCCTGGATCCACAGCCTTCCTTTGGGATCCTGGCCTTAGGAACCCAACCCTAGTCATCAGGATTTAATTCCAGAATGTCATGACTTAGAGTCCTCCTCAGGGTACCAGAAAGTTGGTCAGGGGTTTCTGAAGAGCTTTCTTGAGCCAACCCCCACCTTCCAAGGAAAATAGATCATCTCCCTGTCTTGGCAAGCTAGAGTTCTGCTTCAAATCAGTCCTCAGTCTCCATACACCACCTGCTGGCTTCTTGCTGAGTCATTCCAGACCCAGTTGTCTGCTCCTCCTAGCCACGGTTGCTGGGCTTGTGACCAGCCAGTCCCTTAGGTGACTCATGAATTATCTCCACCATGCAATTGCCCCCTTTCAATCAGGTCCCTTCTTTCTATCACCACCAATACGGATGCTGTATGGGATGAGGGGGTTAGCATATTGGCATTCATGTCTCTTTTTCTCATAAGAACCTACAAGAGACCTAGGATATGTGTATTTCCTCTCCCATCGTATAAAAAGTAGACATTGAAGTTCAAGGTCAGTAAACTCTCAATATAAATGGTATAGCCAGAACTTGAATCCTGACTCACAGACTCCAAATTCCTTGCTCCATCACTATCCCACGCTTCCTGGACAAAATGAAGGTGAAGTGATGAAGCATCCATCCTCCCATTTCCACCTGTGGTCCCCCTAGCTTGTAGGAAGCTCCTGGGGCCATTGTCTACCCAGCTCAATCCCCAGCCCAATACAGATTTACCTGAGCAGAGGACAGAGTTTAGCTAGTGTCTGTTGCATCAAAGGATGAGATTTGCTACTAATAATACCACGTTATCTCAGAGGAAACATCTGGTTTATGGACCATGAGGAAGAGGTTTTATCAAACTCCACACGAGCTTACTTAAAGAATAACAGTCTACAAAGCCATCCGTGCTTGGTGCTGATGGCATTTTAGGTATAGCAAGGATTGGATCTTGCAAATGGTGCTATAGTTTTGTTGCACTGGAAACCATCATCTCAGGAAAAATGTGTTTAGCAGATTCATTGTCCCCTAAAAGAAAACCAACTTGCCAGAGGCACTCAGAAATTTGGTTCATGGAAGTATCTTTGTAATTGTGTCAGTTCAAGTTAATTTTGTTATAGGGACTGGGACTTTGCATAAGGAGTTGAGGAAGTGGCAGTGGGGTGGAGTGTGGCTGGAAACTGGAGCAGGGAATCTATTCAGACAGACACAGATAGCCTGAGAGGAGCCTTGGGGTCATGAAAGAGGCTGGGTACCAAATATCAAGAGAAAGAGTCAGAGAAACCACAAAATAGGAGCAAGCAGGGGCCAGGATGTGAACAGAAGCAGCTGTCAGAGTGAGCATGCAGAGCAGAGGGTTTAATGCCAGGGGCATAAGAGGACAGGCAGAATTCCTGAAAGAGTGTCAGTGGTGCCTGTGACCACTCACCCTCATGAGCTGGCCAGTGCACCAGTGGTCTGTAGCAGAAATCCTCATAGGTGGTTTGAATAATGTGCACAAAGGTCTCTGCTTCCCTGATGGACAGTAAATACCTTGGAGCACGAACCATGTCCTATCAGTTCCATTGCCCTGCACATAGTAGGGCATCTGGAACTTAGTAGGTGAGCTGCACAGGTAATTAACTGAACATGGAGGACTGAGAGAAAGCTCCTGGGCCTAATGAGAGATTCCAAGGTTGACTTGCAACTCTGCTTCTGCATGGCTGGGCAATCTGGGGTAAATCACTTTATCTCTCTGAGCCTCCATTTATAAGCAAAATGAGGAGGTTGGATGATACAAGGTCATGTCTTTTTCAATGTTCTAAAATATTCTGAGTCTAGGAATAAATCAGTGAATAATAAAGCTGTGTCAACAGGGTTACAAAGCTTACCAGCAGGGTGAGATTCAACAGAAGGCCACTCTTACAGGTGCTGGGGTATCAAGATGAGGAAGAACATGGGCCTCTTCTTTGGAGCAATGCCCAGGGAGAGGGAGAAGGAGGGACAAGTTGCCAAGGAATTGCAATACAGGACCCAAGCATATATACTGTCCTGGCGAGAATGTTGTGGGGCCCAAAGAGAATGCAGCCTGTTTCTTGGTATAGTAAGGGAAGGCTTCTCAAAGGAGGTGATGTTTGTGATGGTTCTTGGAAAGGGGAGTGAGTTCACCAGAGGGAGAACCTTCAAATAGAAAGTCCATCCAAACAATAGCATATACGGAGTTGCACAAATCGAGGCATTTAGGACCCAGGATTTAAACTAGAAAATAATATATTTTGTCATGGGAATGATAAAGAAAAAGGGGAGAGAAGGAGGCGGGGATGCAGATTGCCTTGGATGCTAGGGATGCCTTTCCTTCTGTAGTATCCAAGAGCTTAGAGACAAAGCTGCTGATTGGATGGCAACGGGCCTCCATGCTGGGAAGCAAAAGCCTTGAATGTGAGTCTTAGAAGTAAGGTAGCAGGCACCCAGGCCAGGACTTCCCAATGCAAGCACCTTTCCTTTTGTGCTCCACCTCCTGCCCCCTCCTCCTTCTCCACCTCATTTCAGGGACTGGAAATGCGGAGGGGGCTGAACCTAGAGTTTGGTCTCTAGTTAAATTTAGACTAGGGAGCAAAAATTACAGGTGAATTTGCTTATTTTTAAAATGAGAAAGCTGAAGCCAGGGTGAAGGAAGTGATTTTCTCAAAGCCTCTGATCTAGCAAATAGCGAGACTATGTGACTTCTCCCAGTGTGGCTTCTCTGAGCTCAGGTGGGAACATCTGTCTATCATAATGCAGGACACAGGCACCATCAGCCTGGCTCCATGGCTGGGGCTGGAAGCTGCTCTCAAGAGGAGGACTTCGGGGTATCTCTGCCCCACGTGGCCTTGTGCTTCACCTCAGCATCCACAGAGCCTCCCAGGGGCTCCTCAAGAGCCCTGAGTTCATTGTCATCCTCTGGGGTTTTACAAACTAAGGAAAGAAATAGAGAAGATTCTAGCCTCTCTTCAGCAAACAGAGTGGAGAACTGAGGTTTGACATACTGGACTCAAACCTCACCTTTGTGCAATAATATAATTATTATTTTAATCATAAGAGCTAGTTTTTATGGATTCTCTCCTGGGTGCTAGGTACTGTGGAGGTGGTTTACACACATTCTCCTTAAGGCCTCCAAAATCCCAGAAAGAGAACATCATCTCTGTTTTGTATAAAAGGAAAGTGAACCACAGGGGCTGGGGTGTGGCTCAGTAGAGTGCCTGCCTCATACGTGTGATGCACTGGGTTCGAACCTCAGCACCACATAAAAATAAGTAAACAAGACAAAGATATATGTCCATCTACAACTATATATATATATATATATATATATATATATATATATATATATATACATACACACACATACACACTAAAATTAAATATATATATATATATATATATGAACCACAGAACAGAGAGTCTACATCCCATGTCCAAGGTTATACAGTGACAGCTGGCAGCACCTGCACTAGAATACTAACTCCCTGAGTCTAAACCCTGTGTTTAAGAGCTGTGTGACCTTGGGCAGTGCTGTTTCTCATCTGTGACACAGCAGTTCATAATAATAATTCATGTTGTAGAAAGACTCAGAGAATAAATAAATCAAAATGAATAAAATAAGTCCAACCTATCAGGACAGCCATCAGGATTAAATGAGTTGATATGGGAAAGTGCTTTGTAAACGGCAATACACCATACAAATTATATTATTATTATTATTTCAAAAAATATGGCTGCCCCCATAAAATAAAACAGTGTGTGGCATATATTTATGACAACATGCCCCAGAAACAATTTCCATTCTGGCGGGTTGCCTCCCTATCATGTTATTAAAAGGTTAAGGGAAATGAACAACTGGGGATTAAGATTAGATCTTTCACACATGAAACCACAAAATCAATAGAGCCCCCGTAATCTATCTCGTGATATGAAGAAATATACTGAGGTGCCTGGAACAATTACTCAGGAAAATGTCAACAGGTATTGACAAGAAGCCTGGCAAGGCAGGGGTGGCTGAGGCTTGGCCGCTGCCTCCCTCCAGCTAACACACTTCCTGGCAAACAGAGACTCACCTCCTGAGAACTCAGGAGCAGGGAGGGAGCCCAGGAGCCAGGTACTTTTGATTTTCCTAAAGTTCTGCAAAATTTGATTCTGCAATTGGGTCAGAGCTGCAGTTTGGGAAAAAATAGGAGGGCCCAGGCAAGTACCATGGAGAGCGCACAATTACACCCATTTGTGGTGGTGGACCCTTCTTAAAATGGGCAGTTATTATCCGTATACTGTGATGGTCGTTGTCACTGTTTGGGAAATTATGGAGTATTTAGAGGATGCCAGCTATCTTCACGGACACCTGTGGGATTTTCAGGCCAAGGCTGAAATTTAAAAGCTGTGAATTCTCCCCCCAGGATTTCTTTTTCCCACTCAATTAGCAAAGGATGTTCAGAGATCACAGAGGAGGACAGAAAGAAAAAGAAATTCCTCATAACACAATGCCACTTCCTGAATGTGGTGACTGGTCTTCAGAGATGGCTTCCAAGGAGCCCTACCTCTGGGAAGCTTCCTGCCACATTGCCTTGGGCTCACCCTGTGACCTGCTTGGATCCCTGGAATGTGAGGGAAGTGAGGCACATCATTCCTGGCTGGAGCCTAAGAGATTTAGCAGCTTCTGATTTTATACTCTTGGGATCCCTGAGCTGTCGTGTAAGATGTCCAGCTCTCCCATGGGACAGGCCATGTGGAGAGACCTTTTTGGAGTGTTTCCTTGGAGAAAACCAAGACCCCAGTCAACCTGCCCAAACTGGCTCTTAGCAGCTGTTAACTTCTAAACTGAGTCAACACACCCGTGTGTAGAAAGACCATTTGGGACATCCCAGCCCCAGCACAGAACATATATGACCATTTCAGCTATGCCCAGCCTGACCTACAGAGTTGTGAGTAATAATATCAAAGCTGATGTTTTCAACCAGTGAGCTTTAGGGTAATTTCTTATGGCAATACCAGATAACAGAACCCCTGTGTGACACTATGTAACATCAGTAAATTCTACCGTTATGGGAATATTGACCCTGGAAGCTCTTCACTCCTTGGTTTGGAGCTTCACAAGCATGCGAAAACTTCCCCAGATTCCCCTACTCCAGTCACCACCCCAGTTAAATAAGGAAAGTTCTCTGTTCATAGTTATCCAAGTCATAATTGTAGCTATGTGCCATTACTTCAGTTTATTTCCTCTATGAAACTGGGAACCCCACGAGGTCTGGGAACTAAGGGAATCATTTGTTGCTGTATCATCCACTTTGGCAAGAGGTCTGGCCCAGCACACAGTGGACATTGGAAAATATTTTTTGAATGTATAAACGAATTGGTGCAAAGTTCATGTTGGTAAGTAGTTCAGATTATCAGAAGCATACAGATTGAGAAATTGTTCATTTTCTGGGCAAAGGAATTTGAACTAGATCTTACAGTAAGTGAATGGACAGAGGAACAAAGTGGCTTAAACTTCACCATTTGGGACAGTTAATCCACAAAATCAATGCAACCACGTCAATTCCTCCAATTGTAGTTTTATGGCATATTGCTGGGTAGAATTCCATTTTCCTCCTCTCACATTTCTAGCATACATAGATCTATTCAAAGTAGAAAATGAGTATTTCTAATATTATATTTTTTTTAAAAATCCAATTGCCTATATATGTTTAAAAAATTACTAAAATGTATCACTCTCGGTTGAATTTGAGATGTATTATCATCACTGTGCCAATGTCAACAGGCATCATGAGGTCAGTTAAATATTCAAAGATTTTTGAGAACCATAAAAGTGTTTAAAAGAAAATATAGTGTATCATGCCTCCAATGTTAATCATGTAATAATTGTATATGGACAATAAGAACTGGTGATTGTCCTATGAACCATCCATCTCACAGACCCAAGCACATGTCAATCCTGGAGATTCCATTACTCCACAGCCAATTGTGGGGGACTCCACTGAAAGCATGATTTTCATCACTGTCATGGTCCACCTGTTTTCTTCTAGTGTTTCTTCTTTATCTCTTCTCATATATACTCTTCAGTCCTTTCTGCCTAATACCATGGCTAATAATCAGAAACTAAGCAGTGTGTCTACTCCAGGCCCTAAATCACTAGCACCAAGTCAAATTAAACCGTAAGAGCTCTCTCTCCAGTCTTGCAAGTTGTATTGGTAAGCATGTCTGAGTGACACAGACTAACCTGCCCAGTGCTTTCCTCTCAGCACTCTGGACAACCCCTCACCTTGGAATACACCATTAACCTCTTGCATCTACCAGCTATTATATAGGCTCAGACTCAGAATCATTGTCATACTGATCAAATGCTCTTGGTATGCTTCCTGGGTTTTTTAAACTATGTTTTACACAGTTCCCTAAATCTATCTTTATTACTCTGTTTATAGTTCTATAACAAAATGCCAGAGGCTACATAATTTATGAAATAATGAGGTTTATTTGACTTAAAGTCTGGTGGCCAGGCAGTCCAAACAGTATGATGCTGGTATTCTGGCAAGGGCTCTAATGGCCCTCAGGCTGTGTCACAACATGGTGGAGACACAAAAAAGGCATTGGTTATTTGTAAAAGAGACCAAGTATGTGGGCCAGAGAGAAATTCTTATCTGCACTTCAAAGGTCATGCACATAGAAGGAAACTCTGTCAGTCTACACGGAATTACATATCTGTTCCTTATAGGCAGAGATCTCTGTAACATCATTCCCATACCTGTCAATACAATTCAGACAACATCCTTGATGGACAGTGAGCTTCCTCTGCTAAATAGACACCGCCTTTCCACCCCCACCAGAACTGCCTCGTGGACGCTGGCTACTGAGATGGCTGCAGTGAATGTGTGCCATGCTGTCCGGTGAGGGTTCAGGGAATGGCAGGAGGCCGTGTGAGTTTGTGTAATGCTCGCCAGAGGAGCAGAAAAATGCTGACTGTTGGTGGCTTGGCACAGCAGGACTTTCTCTCTTACTCATACGTAGTCTGATCAGCCGAGGGTGGGGACAATTCTGCTCCATGCAGTCATGCTGGAACCTAGGTAGCCAGATGTTCTGCCCTCTTCAACTCCAGCTCCTGAGATCAACCTGGGTGTTTACATCAAGGGAGCAGATGAGAAAAGCGGGGGGAGTAGGATTGCACTTTGGAGATTTTTAAGTGGCCATAAATAAAATGACATACATCACTTCTTCCTATATTCCATTGACAGACTTTAGTCACAGGTGCACATACAATTGCAAGCAGGTTGTGGGGTGGGGGGAGCTGGGAAATGTACTGAAGCCTCAGGAAGGGGATGTGGGGTCCACATGCAGCTAGTCTCTTGGCCACAAAGACTGAGACTCTTTCTAATATTTAACTGGCACTATTTTTCCTTCTCCCCTGACTTCATATTTTCCTAACAGAAATAGAGCCATTTCCTTTTCTCATTTGGATCTCATTTTCCCTGAGACTTTCCTCCATGATCATGTTGCTCTACCCACTGCATTTCTTTCTGGGACAGTTCTGAATACAGTGGTGATTATTTTCACGCCAGGGGTAAGGAGTTCCAATATGCATGACCACCTCCAGGGATATAGTTATCCCGGCTGGGCATCTGCTGGGAGCTCTTAAGTCAGGGGCCCCAGACCCCAAGAGAAAACCTCCAGTGAACATTTCCAAAATCAGGGGTTCCCAGGCACGGAGTAAGACTCCTGGAACAACAGGAGGGGGTGGAGCCTGTGCTCTGGGATCAGGGAAGGTGAGCCCGGAAGACAGGAGCTCACCTGTGCCCTCATCCACAGGTCTGTGGGTGATAAAGGAGGAGATGTTTGTGGTCCAGAGTGGCACTGCTCAGCACGGCTGCCAGGCTCAGCCCTGGGGACTTAATACACCTTCCTGAACACAGTACCATAACCTCCTTGTAATAACCCCACCTCTGTGCAGAGCTGCAGAGTTTCCAAAGCCCTTACAGACAGCACAAGGTGGACGCTGTCCTCGCACTCTGCATCTGTCCCTGCTAATACTGCCCCAATTCAGACTCTCATGTTCTCTCTGCAGACTGCTATAACAGCCTCCTAGCAGGTCTCTCTGCTCCAATTTGCCTTCCCCCAATCCACTGTCTACACTGTAGCAAGAGTAATCTCTCTGGCAAAGTGCTCCTTCCTGCCCCTGCTAATACCAGCACTTAGGATAAAATCTCTGCCTATCAGGTCCTGCCTGCCTCTTGATGGCATTTCCTTCCACGAGACGTGATGGGCACTGCTCTAGCACCCCTGAATGTCTGTGGTTTCCTACAGACCCTGTGTGACTTCTCACCTCTGGGGCTCTGCCCTCTCTCCATGGAGTGCCACAAGCATCCCCTTTGCATTACTAACTCCTCCTTAACCCATATCAGCCCACTTCTGGAACACACACTTACACTCACACTCACACTTGGTGGTCACCCCACTGTACTGTGCAGACCTCCATGACTGTACTCAGCACACTGTACCACCATGGAGTAGTACTATGTGGCCCCCTCACTGGGTTATCAGCACTCACAGGGAAGGTCTATCACACACTGCTCTGACCCCAGTCACCCAGCACTGTACCTAGCATCTAGAAGATGCTCAATAAAAGATCATTGAGGCATTATTTCAACAAGCATGGAACAGCAACTAAGGAAATGATTGCTCAGAGAGATGAAGGAGTTTATCCATGATATAAACTGATAAATAGGAGAAATAAAATGCTAATCTTGGTCTTTCTTATTTCCCAAACAATCTAAGACTGTTCTACACTTCCTTCAAAGGGAAAACAGATGATTTTGTGAGCTGGAAACATGACAGCTCTTGAGGTAATGTTTTGTTTTGTTTTCATTTTATTCAAATGCCGCATGCTTTTCAGCATTTGAGGACAGCTATTGACTTTTTATCTCAGAAAAATGCACACATACACCAAATTTTGCCTGCAACATAAAAGTTCATTAATGGTATGTTAGTCAGATTAGTAGCTGTGGTTGCAGTAACACATAAACCATAAAATATCAATGACAGAGCACAACAAACATTTAATTCTTACTCACATGTCTTTTGTGGATCAACAGGGGCTCTCCTCCACGGGGTGACTCAGGGAAGTAAACTGCCTGTAACATAAGACACATGTTTCCAAATCACCAGGACAGAAAGGAGGAGCAGAAATGGAGAAGCCAGAATGACTTTTAGCTGCTTCAGCATGATAGTGACATGTGACTGTGATACATTGCACAGTGCCCATAGATTCCCTCCAGCCTATGTGCACAGCCCTAGGGACTTAATGTGACTCTGCCTTTCCTCCTGTCATCAGGTATGAGCTACTTCATCTCTTCAGGAGGGGTATGGCTATTACATGGGCCAATGGAACATTTGGAAACAATGCAGGCTGAGGCTGGGAAAGTGGGGTGCAATGGCGGGTGGGGGTTGTCCTTTCTTGCTACCCTGGGAACCATGAGGTCCACCTGAGCTTGTCTGTTTGGAGACATGTGACCCAGTCACCTCATAACTTCACTCAACATGACTTCACTTCAACCCTGCACCAGTGTCTCTGGAGGACACAGTGAGTCACCATGCAGGTGAGTAAGGCTGATGCTCCCAGATCCCCCAGTCCCTGCTCACCTACCCGCCTAGGGAACCCAGGCAAAAGCAGCAGACCTATCTAGCTTACCCTAAATCTGCTTGATGACCCCAAGAATTGTAGGCTGATAAATGATTATTGCTTTAAGCTATTACATTTTGTGATTATTTGTTACTTTGCAAAATCTAACGCATGCAGAAGTGGGTTCTAGAAGTAGAGGAGTACGCAGCAAAACCCTGGCACGTGGCCTTGGCTCTGGAACTGGGTGGAGGCTGGAAAGTCAGTTATCCAAGGTTGAAAAACTACGAATGATAGAGTTAGCATTTTTAAATTCTATACAGAGTTTAAAGGCTTCAAGACAGATGGTCCCTTTTTAAATCTCCCTCACCATCAGTGACAAGAGCTATGGCCTTTGTAAGAGATGCTAAATCAGAGGAAGGCCGTGGAGTCATCTTTGTGTTAGACTAAGTCAGGGCCAGCACTCTTTTAAGAGCAGAGTAAAACCTGGCCCCCTCTAAGAGTAGGGGGAAGCCTCAGAATTTGAAAAAAGCAGAGTTTGGGGGTCAGAAAAAAAAACTGTATCTAGCATAAATTTGCTGATGACCAGCTGTGGAGCAGAGATAGACGCCCATCCCAGAGACATGGAAGATGATCTTTAGTCTCTTGGCTTATTGTCAATATCAAATAAGATGATGAATGGGAAGGCTGGTAAGTGGCTAAACTTGTCGATGAAAAATAAGTGCATTATGATCTCTGCAGCCTGAGGCCACCATCCGCTGGCATCATCTCAGGTGAACCATACCTGAAGCCACCAGGAGCCCTGTGAGGTTAAAATTCCAGGAGACCTTTTGGAGCCTGGAACAAAAGAACTCCAGGAGAGTCAATTGGGAAAGATTTCTTGGGCAAGTGACATTGGTATAAACCCTACATGAAGAGTGGCATTGAGCCAGGTGGCATGTCTTCTGAGCAGAAGAAACATGTGCAAAAGTCAAGGTAGGAAAACACATTTTATCCCTGCAGTTGCCCTCTGTGAGGACAAATACTACTTAAGGAGCTCAGCGTGAGAAGGCCCAATGGGAGGCGCCTCTTTTAAGGGTTCGGCTTCTCTTCAATGCAGGCCGACATGGAGGGAACAGGGATATTTCTTGAAACTCAATTTTCTGCTTGTTTACAAATGATTAACTACTACAATCAATGATGTCAAAGTTCAGGTCAGCGGGCATCCTTTGGGACATGGTGGGACAGTGCCTTGTGCTTGAGCTAATGACAACTTGGCACAGTGCCGGGGGGAGGTTCTGCAACAGGACTAAGTTCTGTGTTTGGGGCACAGTGAATGTGAGCGGACTATTGTCCTCTGTGGCTTCCCCTCTCCCTCCCTGCTCTTCCTCTGAGCATGTCCTTCCCCAGCCCATCTGCTCTGGCAGACACTGCAGGGCTGGGCCACGAGGGAAGAGGCCTAGTACTTGAGAGTACCCCAACTCACATCAGAAATGAGGTGCAGAGCCTTGTATTTTATACATTCAGACCTCAAAACAACCTTATGAAGTGGGTGTGAATGAATTATGACCCCCATTGTGCAGATGAGAAAACACAATCTTGGAGAAATTACGTAAATTGTTGAAGGGCATCAGATCCTTTCTGTAGCCCTCGCCTTGTATGTCACCTCCTCCCTCTAGGGTTTGTCACCGACACCTGCAGTACCAACAGCAGCAGGATGGTCAACCCTCAGGCAGATTCAGCCCTTTCTGGGGGCAGGCTGCTTTTGTCAATGCGGGTCAGTGCTGTCTATACTTGACTTTGTTGATCCTGGATAGTCAGAAAGGTACTTTTTAAAAAATTTATTCATTGGTTCTTTTTAGTGATATGTGACAGTAGAATCCATTTTGGTACAATTATATAAGCATGGACTATATCATATTCTAGTTAGGATCCCATTACTGTGAATGTACGTGATGGTGGGATTCCCTGTGAGGTTTCCATCTCTGTATGTAGGAAAATCATGTCAGATTCATTCCACCGTCTTTCCTTTTCCTATCCCCTCTCCCTCCATTTCCCATTGTCTAATCTACTGAACTCTCAGAGAGGTCATTGGAGAACCACATACCTTTGCAGGTCACCTCTGAGTTTGCACCATGCGTCTCTCCTGCCACAGTCTCATGGCCCTCCTCATGGGCAGGCAATATCTTGTCCACACCCAAATCAGGGCTGACCCTCTGTGCCAGCTGGGTCTCAGATATGAAAATAGCCAGGCCACATGTGGTTGTAGGAAATCTAGAAGGAATTTATAGAGGTGTGAGGTGAATATTTGCATGGATGATATAATTTCACCAAAAAAAAAAAAGTGCTTCAATGTGATGTTTTCCTTTGTGTCAGTTTAATGGTGAGAGATGGCAGGCCAGCCTTGGAACTACCCAGAACAACAACAAGATGAGGTAGAAGCACTCAGCCAGGCTCAGACAAAACCAGCTTGATTCAGGGTCTATGAGGGGCACCTGCTTAGCATGCTTGGTCCCAGAGGAAGGACAGCGAGAGTCCACTGATGTTGGAGAGGTCATTTGTGCTCTTTAAAGTCCCTGCAAATATCAGAAGAATGTTAAACCTACGTGTACTAATTATCTGCTCCTCTTCTCTTGCCCACAAGGGCAGGAAGCCACCTATTTCTCCCCAAATATAATGAAATTCTGCATAGAGTATATAACAACAACAACAGATATTTGGATAATATCATAATCATAATCCTCTTATGATTAGCATTCCTACAAAGCTTATTTTCTGCTACTTTATTTCATCTGATTCTCCATCTCTATCAGATTGGTAGGCATCGCTCTTCCAATTTTTATATGAGGAAACAGAATCAATCAATAAAGTGTCAGCTAACTTATAGAGAAAGTACATAGTATGTGTCAGACATTGTCCATGGTTTTTTGAATATCTAGATTTATTTAATCTTTATTACAATGCTGTGAAATGAGTACTATTATTATTCCTGTTTTGTAGATGAATAAACTTAGACCCAGAGAAGATTAGTAATTTACCCTGGGTCACACGGGTAATGGATCAAACAGAAAGAATTTGAACTCAGATGGATGGACTCTAAAGCCTGGCTCAAAATCACACAGCTGAAAAGAGGTGAAACTAGGATTCAAACCTGGGCCCATCTAACTCCAAATCATGTGTCTACTTGGGAAGAGTGGTTCATGTCTGGATGCTCAACATGGGAGTGTTCTAAGCCTTTTCCATCCACTAACTTATTTAATCCTCAACATTTAGCAGTTGAAGAATCAGAGCCACAGAAGTAAAGGAACTTGGTTAGTAAGCTAGCAAGTGGCAGAGACAGCGTTCACTCCCAGGCACTTTGAATCGAGAGCCATGATTCTTACCAGTTCACTAACAGCCTCTCTCCCCTGCAGCTCACCCAAACCTGGTCACACAGGAATAAAAACCAAATTGCTGGTCAGTGGAGTTTTGCATCCTTTGCCTGGTGTGAGTGTCACAGGAAAGTTTCTATCTGTGCAAAGTCTGGAGTTTCCAGGCACTGGTAGCCCTGTTTACTCTGCTGAGCTGTTTGCTCTGTGGGGACAAAAGTTGACAGTGGTGACAGTGCCATTCACTGTGTGGCTTTCCGTGCATCTGGGAGCCTTTCTGGATCTCCTGTCACATGGAGAAAAGGAAGACAGAGGCCTGGGCCTGGAGGGCACTGGCAGAGATGTCTCTTCTCTGTGTTGCCCTGGGTGGTCTCCGTTTGCCTGGCTCTAGGTAAGTGATAGTTATGCATGCCAGAACCCAGAGCAGGGGACACACAGCTTCATAATGCTGAGCGACTCTTTTTTGCCGCGTGTCTCTGGGCTGAGGAGCATCCCTTGAAGCAATTTGCATGCTTCTCATAAAATAGTATCAATGATTCCCTTCAAATTATTGTGGAACCAAGTAACTGGCTTCAACAAAGGTTCCTGTTGAGAAAGTGACATGTTTAAATGTATTTTGTCATGCTAAGAAGAATAGGGTCCTTGTTCTATATTCTGAACAAAGCTTTGGTCTGACTCTTTAGGCAAAAAAGGTTTGCTGAATGTGGAAAAGGGAGTGAATTCATCTGAATGATTTTAACCTATGAGAGCGACCCACTGGACCTGTTTATAGATCCAGTCTTTGGGTTCTCAGCTCCCCACCCCCTACCTCTCTTGCTCTCTCTTACACATTCCAGACATTTCCAGCTATTAAATGCTGATTTATTTCATTAGTAGAATTCGGTAGCTCAAACTTGGGCTGCCGTGAAAGAGGACCCGTGGTTTGGCAATTTGAGGACCCTCCTAGTTCAGGAGAAGCCCCTGTCATGAGATACTGAAGCACTCAGGACCCCAGACCTCCTCGTGAGCACTCCTACAGACAGAGATCTGTTAATGCCATTCCTTTTACTTATTCCAAAGCGGTGACCTGATCATGTGCCCTCATTTAGTGAGAGGAGTGCCAAGTCCCCCTGTTGGATACTCCCTCTGGATGAGCTCTGCTGCCTGCTCAGCCCCCATTAGGCACCTCACCTGAGACCAGGACTGTGAGCCTTCACCACCCACTGCACACTCAAATAGACTGTTGGAATGATCAAGGCTCACAGCTTGGCTAGCATGAAACAGAGAAGCCTGCAGGGCCCAAGGGATTGTACCTGGAGCAGGGCTCCTGGAGAAACCACTGTAACCTTACCTATACAGCACTGGGCCCTGTGCACAGCCCCTTCTTGGGCTCCAAGGATATGAAGAGGAACACGGTACAACAAACTCGTATCCCCTTGGAGAATGATAACACGTGAGCACTCACTCCCTGTCCTGCTGCAAGAGGTGGTAGAGGACCACACAGGAAACAAGAGGGAGTAACCAGCTCTACTGGGCATGGGGTCTGGGAAAGGGGACGGGTGTGCCAGGCAGAGGAACCGCATAAGCAGAGGCATGGAGGTGTGAGAGAGCCTGGCTTGTTCCTAGCATCCAAGTGTATTTCAGTAGCCGTGAGCACAGAGCAAGCTGGAGCAACAGGGGAGGGGGTGACGTAGGAATAAGCAGGGGTCTGACAGCAGGCAGAGTTGGGGGACACTGAGTGCCAGCTAAGGAGCTTGAACCTATGGTGTAGGCAGTGGGGAACTTAATAAAGGGCAAAGCCATCAGAGTTATAATTAGGGAGCTTCACTCCAAGGTAGGGAATGGAGGTCTGAGGGGACAGTGCATGCTGGGAGTACTTACTGAACCTCACAGCGGTGTCACCAGGGGTGTTATTTCTTATTCGCTCTGTGTGGAAGAACAGATTGACCTCAGAGGAGGAAGGTTCACCCATATGCAATGACCCCTTGCCTGGACCCAAGTTTAAGGTTCTCACCTTTACGTGTGGCTCCAACCCCCTGCAATCCTGGAACCAGTGTGTATTTGAATTTCAGACACCAAAGCAGAAAAAAAATGTAGCTAGTTCTAGAGCAGAAAATGCTCCTTCATTTTAGCTAAGAAATCTCCTTTATTTTAACTAAGAAAATTTTTCATTTTTATTTACCTTTGTAACCAGGTCACGTGGTCATAAGACCCATTGATTATTGCTGATGGCCACTGTGCCAGGCAATTTCACACATGACCTCTCATCCCCACAGCTGCTCCAGGGAGGTGTTATTGTCCACAGTTTTACAGAGAAGAAAACTGAGACCTAGAGAGAGACGTTAGCTGTTCCAGGGTTACTTCCTAACGACATAGTAGAAAATGGATTCAAATCCAGTTTCAAGGGCATCAGTTTCCAGACCCCCCATCTGCTCTCTGCATTATTCTACTGCTTACTCATGTACTTTCCCTCTCCACCTGCCTGGTGTAGCAGACTTACTGGACTCTCATGTCAGCTCTCTATCTCTGGGCCATACATTTGTTGCCTTGAGATGTTGCTTTAAATTTTGTGTCTATAACAGCAAAGGACAGAGAGAAAAGAAATTGAAAACCTGCCACCCAGAAGCTGCCCACTTCTAGCAAAGAGGAAGGATGTTGTTTGCAAAAGGGATCCAGCAGCCTAACAAATTGTGTGTGACAAGAAAGTTGTTGTGTCAGGGCATTTCTACAGAAAGCCAAAAGATATTGATGCACCCCCCTCCATATAAGCTGATGACTTGAAATTTACTGCTGACCTAATCCTGCTCTACTTGATGGATCCATCTTTATTTTGATCAGAGATGCCTGTTAGAAAGAGAGAGGGAGACCTGGGCCCAGTGAGATATGTCATAATGCTGGCAATGGCATTCCATGCACCCTGAGGAAAGGAAGACCCTTGCCAGCTCTTAAGTAAGGAGCACATGTTCAAGATATTTTTCAAGGGTGTTTATCGTAGCATTTCTTGCATTTGCAAAAGCATTGAGAAATTATGAATGCTCCTCAAAAATAAAAAGAATAAATTAAAAACCATAGATGTCCCAAGATAGAATTCCCAGATAAAAGGAATAAAAGAAATGAAATAGGTCTTATAAATCACCCTGGAGAGGCCTCACAAAGGCATCGTGGATGGGCAGAAGCAAGTTGCAGAATCCCATGCACAATATGAGGTGAGCAAACCAAAGCAATATTAATATAGAGTGGATATTTGTGAAAATATTTAAGACACGGAAAGGATCCACACACCAAATTTTCATAATGGCCCTCTCCAAAGAGGAGAGAAAAAGAACCAGGGCTAGCATAAAACACACGTATCCAATTTATAGGGATTTACATGTTAAAACAAAAGACTTAAAGCCAGGGTGCCAAAAAGTTAGCAGCTGTCAATCTGGATGTGAGTACCTGGGTGGTTTTCATTCTATTGTTTGTACTTCTATAGGCATGTTTAAATTTTCAGAGTTATGTATATACAGAGGATTTTGAATGACCTAAGTCAAAGCAGTTGGTTAAAATGTCCTTCCTGCTTGTTTCCAAAGACATTCACAAGGGTGAAAGGCAAGTGTAATCTTACTAAGGTCCCAACTGGACCCCTCCTTTATGGGGTTTCATGCTATTCCCAGGAATTAAAGACACGATTGAATGCTGTCTTTTCTTTCGGATTTGCATTTTGTAGCACTAACAAACCACATGCATCTTATCTAATGTAATTTACAAACATACTATTTATGCTGCTGATTACTTCATTATATTGCCACTCCATAATGAAAATTGGGTGCAAACATGAGAGATCTGGTGCTTATAACGACTCCTTACCCAGTTCCTTCTGTAAGTGATCATCTTGCCCATTAACAGGCTTTCAAATCTCAGGGAGGAAAATAATTGTGACTTTTAATAGCTAGTGTGTACATTCCTTACTCACTCAGTCTTGTCTGTGGCCCAGAGTTGGTTTGATAGTTGCAAAAAAACACAATGTAACTGTTTTGTAGTTGAAATAGGAAGAGGGTACCCTGCAGAGCTGTCAAATACATACTTAAGAGAAGCCAAATCACAGACAATATTGTTTTGTCAAACGTGGGCAAATGAGTAGATAGGAGCCCATTCTGAGACCCCCCGCTGGCTGTGCAGCATCCAGCCTCTAGTAACCATTTTAAAGTATCCACCTGTGGTTTCCAGTAGTCTTTGACCTTTCGTTAAAGATCCAACTTTACTAGGCAATTGATTTTTGCTGGTCTCTGGGGCAGTCATGGAGATGGATTTCACTGTAGTTAATATTACCCTCTTTTTAGGGCTTTTGCCAAGTGAGAATGTATTGTTAACGACCTTGTCTGGAGTGACACCCCGTGTATGAGACAGTAGAAGTGTGATCCTCTCCCTAATGACTCAATCTTGGACACGGGAATGAGAGGTTGGAGGGGATGGTTGGAGTGGACGCTGGGCCCCTTTCCTTCCAGACAACATGGGGCAACTGGCATAGCTCATGTACTAGAGCCAAACAGACCACTGCTCACATTCCAACAACACCGCATACCAGCCTGCCACCGTCCCTCAGGGCCATTTTCCACATATGCCCAGGTGCTGATGTTCCGCAGCTGCCTTCTAGCATTGCTGTGAGGATCGAGTGGGAGAGCCTGTGTAAAACACCTGGCCTGGCATGTGACACGCATGTCTTGACTGCCCAGCACATCTTTGTTGTGTTGTTTTTTTTCCTGTCATCTTCTTTTCAGGTTTGAAAAGGATCACAAATTAGAAAGAATCTTAGGATGTCATACTGTCTTTCACTTGGGAAGAAAAAATCGTAAGGCGCCCATTATTACAGATGGGGCCATTGGAGGCTCAGGCAGAGTAATAACAGGCGTGTCCTGGTTTGTCCCAGGAACTCAACAAAAGCATTGCTTTATCTTCGCCATGTCCTTTAGGTCTTCTGTCATTCGACGGCTCTGCAGACATACTGTCTGTCATCTGCCCCTTCATCCCCTGACTCACCTCCACAGGCTCCCGAGGACCTTGACTGTGACAGCCAGTCCCCCCTGGCCTGCCTTGTACAGTGACCCTCAAGGCTTGTCCTTATTGGGTTGCCTCTCAAGAGCAGTCTCATCCTGTTTCACAGCTCCTCATGATCAGATGCATCCTCTGGCACAGATCTCCCCTCCTGAGTTCCCACCCCAGAGAGGAACCGTGTGCTGAACGTGTCTGTGGTAATGTGCCTTGAGAATCTGGAATTCCATACACCTCTGCCATCTTCCCCTGAACTTCCCCTTTTCTCCTGCATTACCCCTCTGCCTACACTCTCACCCTGGAAACCAGCATCAGCCTAAGCTCTTTCCTGTCTCAACTCCTCTGTCCCATCCAATGATCCAGTACTTTCTACCCATTCCACCTGATACCTGTCCAGCCCACCCTCTCTCCCCGGCTGCTGCTGCAGCGCAGGTTCACACCACTCATTGGTATCCTCACCCGCCTCCCTGCTGCAGCCCTGCTCTCCCTACCCCCACCCAGCCTGCACTGGTCCTCAATCGTGGCTCTGCCCACGGGAACTGCATGCTCTGAAACCTTGCCTATAGGGTAAAGCTCCACAGAGCTAAGACATGCGACATGTGTCTTACTCTAAGACAAACTGAGTTCCAGAAGGCAGAATCTGTGTCCTATTTCTCTGTATCCCTCATAGCACAATACCCTGAATATTATTTGTTCTCTGCAAATATTTCTTAGACTGTTAGCATGAATTGGCACCTCAAAGACCTTCTAGTGCAAACCTCTCATTTTCAGGAGAATAAAACAGAGGCTTAGAGATGGAGAGTGAATTGCTGAGAATCACATCTAGCTACCTTCTGGGTACTTTGTAAAGTGCTTTCCCATTCACTATCATTTTTATTCCAAGAAATAACATTATGAGGTAGACATGATTAACCCCATCATATAGATGAGAAAAGTAAAGGTTATACCAGTTGAAAATCCAGGCTGAGATCACCCAAGTGCTTAATGGACTGTCTTTTGATTCAAGTTCAGTACTCTTTTGTCCACAGCTAGCCATAATGTCAGGAATTTACTGCATGTTCAATAAATATTTATTGGATGAATTAGCCTATACTGGATAATCAACTAATAGCCTTGCACAGGTGAACAAATATATATTTACTGGGTGGATGGACAGATGGCTGGAGGTGTATGAATTCCCTTCTCTACTTAATGCTGTTCTTTTATAATGACTTTTTTAGAGGTGAAAGGTTGTGTCCCTTTGAGTCAAGTACAGTCAACAGGAGCCTTACTAAGAGCAGACAGACTCGGAGTGTGGCTGTCCCCCTGATGCCTATTGATTGTGAACTGTCCAGCTGGTCCTCTTGGACTGCCTGTGACCCCTGTCAGAAGAAAAGGGTAAGAGCCCAAGCCATGGGGAGGGTTAAGCTTCCTGGAGCCCTTGTCCACCACAAAACTGGCCGAGGAACCGCACTCAGTGCCTGGTACATAGTAGGCCCTCAGGAATGTTGGATGATTGAGTCCACGGGACTTTTCCCTTTGGGTTTTCAAGTGAAAGCAATCAGAACCTTTCTTTGGTCCTTTGGTGTTTTCCAAACCCATCTGTCCTTGCAGATTCCTAGTTAGGCTTCCTGTCTCCAATCTGCTCTCTCCACCCATCTTTCATGGTGCAGCCGGAGAAAGCTAAGTCTGAAAACCATTCCAAGTCTACACCATAGCCCTGAGGATCAGGACCCAACTAGTGTTAACCTAACCTGGCCTGTATCTCCATGCAGTATCCCCCCGGAACATGGGCATTCCTTCTACCACCCCACTCTCTGCTTCTTTCATGCTGCTTTCCCAGCCAAGAGTGGCACCCCTCCTGTCCTTCACTGGCAAGCACCTGCTCATCATTTGAAATTCTACTCAGGGCCGTCTCCTCGGAGAAGCCTTCCATGACTGCTCTTCAGTCTCACCTGCAGTTAGACAGAGCAACCTTTCCAAGCATCAGTAAGTCCCGTTACCCTGTGTCCTGGCACTGCTCACACTATGGTGTTCATTATTTACTTTGACTAAGCAGTAAACTTGTAAAGACATATTCCATTCTGTGCCCCAAGTGTGCATTCCAGTGTCTGCAAATAGCTGCTTCCTAAGTATTTGTTGGAGCTCATTCTATTTTGTGACATCTTTGCAAGGCAGCAGAGATGGTTGCTATCCTTTTGGTTAGAATGACAGTTAAACAGAGGTTTATCAGGTAAGTGACTTGTTGGGGTTCCCTAGTCGTCCACACAAACCTTGAATTCAGGTCACTGGATCCTTGTCTACGGTTCTCTCCCCATGAAACCACAGTCTCTGCGGTGTTTGCCCTTCAGTCCCCCTTGTCCTAGGAGGATGGACGCAGGATCCCAGCTCTGAGAACAGAGGATGTTTCAGAGCGGAGAGAATGTCACTATGTCCCTGGCTCGTTGGGAAACCAAGCCTGTCATGGATAGCACTCTAAAGAGGCTGTGGAAGTAGGCCCGAGAAAATTACGCAGTTAATTGGATCAATGGGGAGAGCCAGGCAGGATCATTCTGTTCCCAGAGTAGGTTTTCTTGCTGAAGTTATCAACATTGATCCAATTATCTGGATAATTGCTTCATCGGCTGCATAAACTAGGAAGACTCCGCATGAGCCAGCCGGCCAGAGCTCCACACTCCAAATTTGCTGCAGACTCCCCCCGGCCAGACCTCATTCCTAGCTGCAGGGTCACCAGCTGTGGGCTTGACAAAACCTCTCAGCCTGGTCTCGAGGTGTACTCCTTCCATCATTTCCACCCTCCTCAGACTCACTTGGCTTTCTGTGAGCATGGTTTTATTTTATGCTCATTTTCAAATTAACATTTAATATTTGTACTTTTATGGAGTATCATAACTTGATGCATGTATGATAATCAAATCAGGGTAATTAGCATTTCCGTCTCCTCAGACATAATCATTTCTATGTGTTGATGTGTTGGGAATATTCAAACACTTCTCCCACAGTTTTTTTGAACGGTAGAAGTAATTGTTGTAGATGACAATCACCTATTGTGCAACAGAACCTTAGAATTCCTTCCTCCCTCTGTGTTTTGCACCACCACGATCCATCCTCTCTTATTCCCCTCTCCTCTACACTCTCCAGTCTTTATTCTACCCTCTATTTTTAGCTTCCACACATGAGTGAGAACATCTGTCCTTCTATGACTGGCTTATATCACCTAACCTAATGTCCTCCAGTTCCTTCTATGTTGCTGCAAATGGCAGGACTCCGTCCTTTTGATGGCTTCATAATATTCCATTGTGATTTCACCACATTTTTGGAAATCCATTCATTTGTTGACAGACCTATTGGTTGATTCCTTATCTTGGCTATAGCAATGCAATAAATGTGAGTGTGTAAGTATCTCTTTGATATAATGATTTCCTTTTCTTTAGCTATATATGAAATATTGGGATTGCTGGATCAGGTGGTAATTTTTGAGGAACGTTCATGTTATTTTCCATAATGGCCAAAATAATTTACATCCCCACCAACAGTGTCTAAGAGTTCCTCTTTTTCTGAATCCTTGCCATCTGTATATCATCATTTTAAAAATACCTATACAGGTTATTTGCACATTTTGAAGTCTTTGGGTCTTTTTGGTTGTTGAATTGCTTTAGTTCCTTACATATTCTGGATATTAACCTCTTGTCGGATGAACAGGTTGCAAGTATTTTCTTCTGTTCTGTACTTTGTCTCTTTTGACACTCTTGATTGTTTTCCCTTGCTGTGAAGAAGCTTCTGAGTTTGATATAAACCTATTTGTCTAGTTTTTCTTTGGTTATCTGTGCTTTTGAAGTCTTATTTTTAAAGAATTCTTTATCTATACCAGTGCCTTCAAGTGTTTCCCCTGTGTGTTTTCTAGTAATGTCATCATGGAGGGTCCTAGGTCCTTGATCCTTTGTGAGTGGATTGTTGTATATGGTGAGAGAGGGGAGTCTCTCATCATTCTTCTACAGATGTATATCCAGTTGCCCTGGCACCATTTTGTTAAAAAGACCTTTCTCTGGTGCACACTCTTGGTGCCTTCCGTTGACTATGAGTATGTGGACTCATTTCCAGATTCTCTGCTCTGCTCTGTTGGTATATGTGTCTGTTTATGCCACACCCGTGCTGTCTTGTTACTCTACCTTTATGGTGTGTTTTGAAGTCAGGTAATTGTGAGGCTTCCAGCTTTGTTCTTTTCACTCAGGGTTACTTTGGTTATATGGGGTCTTTTGTGATGTTATATACATTTTGTAATGTTTTTCTAGTTCTATAAAGATCATCCTGGGCATTTTGATGGGGGTTGCACTGAATCGCACTGAATCCGTAGGTCATTTTGGATAGCATGGACATTTTATCAGTATTAATTCTTCCAATCCAGGAACATGGGATGTTTTGTGTCCTCTCATAATTTTCAATTTTGTATCTTTTTATAATATTTGTTATAGATATATTTTACTTCCTTGTTTAAATTTATTAGTAGGTATTTTATATTTTGTGGATAGTGGAAATGATTGCTTTTAAATTTATTTTTCAGCCTCTTTGTTATGAGAGGATACAAATGCTACTGGTTTTTTGTATGTTGACCTGTGACCTATAAGTTGATGAGTTTATCAGTTCCAACAGTGTTTTGGTAGAGACTTCAGGTTTTTCTAGATATAACATCATATCATCTGCAAACAGATCATTTGACTTCCTCCTTTCCAATTTTTATTTTTTTTCTTTTGTCTCATCCCTCTGGCTATGACTTCTAGTACTATGTTGAACAGGAATGGTGAAATTGGACATCTTGTTTTGTTCTAGTCTAGAAGAAATGCTTCTAGCTTTCTCCCACTTAGCATACTGTTAGCTGTGGGATTGTCACAAATGGCCCTTCTTGTGTTCAGGCCTATTCCTTTTGTGTGTCTGACTTGTTGAGATTTTTTTTTTCTCTCACAAACTTCTTTGCAAGTCTTATCTCTCTCCTGACAGGTTCTGCCTTCCGGAAGGAAGTCCAATGGAGCATGGGTGAATGATTGTCCATATTTATTTTCTGGATTTCCATAGCCACAAGTACAGATGCCATATAAGTAACAATGAAGCCTTATTAATGTCATTGCGCAGAGAGGAGGAGAGGTGCTATGTTATGGTTTGGATATGAGGTCTCCCCCCAAAACTCATGTGTGAAACAATGCAAGAAAGTTTGGAGATGAAATGATGGGGTTATGAGAACCTTAACCCCATCTGTGAATTGATCCCCTGATAGTGATTAACTGAATGGCAACTGTAGCCAGGTAGGGTGTGGCTGTAGGAAGTGGATCATTGGGAGACATACCTTTGGGGTTTATATTCTCTAAGTGGTGAGTTTAGTCTCTCTCTCTGCTTCATGGTGTGGTATCTTGAGCTGCTTCCCTCCACCACAATCTTCTGCCATGATGTTCAGCCTCACCTTAATCTTCAAAGAATGGAGTTGGCCATCTAGGGACTGAGACCTTTTTCTCCTCTGATTGTTCTTGTCAGGTCTTTTAGTCACAGCAGTAAAAAGAAAGCTCGCTGAAACAAGCTGCTCTCCTGGTTTACCCCCCTTTTGTACACAATCTTGATTCCAACCAACATTTAGAAACCAGCCAAATCTGATAACTCTCTTCTTCTTTTAAGTCCATATTACGAGGCTGGTAAGATGATTTACCTGCCCCTGCCTTGTGTCCCTCCTGCTCTCCCAATCTCCCTCTGGCTCTCTTTTCTCCAGTCACAATGGATATTTGGCTCTGCTTTGTCTCTTGATCGTTTGTTTTGTCTCTTGGCTTTGGTCCAGCTATTCCCTCATCCGGGTTGTTCTCCATCCTCACATCCACTCTCCGTGTCTGCCTGATACTCCTCCTGGAGTTTGCAGGAAAGAATCACATTTCAGCCTGGATGTCACTTATTTCAGAAGCCCTCCACCATCCTCTGAGTTTGCACAGGGGATTCTACATGAGCATAGAAAGCGCTCGGTATTCCCCCATCATGTTGACATTACACCGTGTTGTCACTGCTAGGGGCCGATCACCACCATCATCATGGTGCCAAAGGCAGGTCAGGGGACATTGTTATGATTAAAAACCAACCAACCAGCAAGCAAGGAAAAATGACATCTACCTTTTTAAACAAATAGGTCAATCAATATTTTTTGAATAAATGAATAAGAAGGTTGACATAGAGCAAAATTGACTGCTGAAAATCATTAATAATAAAAGAAAAATAACTATAAGAAACTGAGTGCCTGCTATATATCAGACAAACATAATGAGATCAAAACTATGCATTAAGTTTAAACTCCATAACTGTACATTTAGGTAATTTATTATTCCCAGCTTACAGATGAGTAAATTGAGATCCACACAGATTAAGTTACTTGGCTGATACCACAACTAGAAAGTTCAAGCCAGTTGGGACTGCAAAGCACGTAACTTTTCATTTATAACATATTGATGCCTTAAGGAATAAATGAGTATACGTTAACCCACTTAAGTAATTAAACTGAGTTTATGTTTTGTTATTGAACTAGATTCGTGAATCCACTTACTAACTTTTGTCTCTAAAGCCTGTGCCTTTTCTAATTCAGCAAATCTTGAGAGATCACTGCAGAAACAGATTCAAGGCAAGGCACCCACCCTTAGAGAGTTCAAAGTCCAGTTGGAGGAAGACTCAGGTGAAGACATCCTTAGGGATACACAATAGGGGACATGCAAGGGCAGGGAGAGCAGTGAGGAGATGAGCCCACCTCCTGGCTGGGGACCCCTCTGCACACAGCCTCCCTCATCTTCTGAGGTCCCTGAATCCTGCTCTTTTTTGCTACAGTACAGGCATGCCTATCTCCTCCAGCCTGCTCAGTTCCATGGGGAGCCGTGCGACTTCTCTGACAAGGAAGTTGAAGACTGTGTTACCAGCAGACCATGCAGAAGTCAAGTGCGATGCGAGGGCTTTGTGTGTGCACAGACTGGTACAAAGGGGCATGGGGGCAGGTGGGGAAATCTGGAGAAGGAGACAAAGGCTCATGATGATGGAGGGACAGGCTATGAGTAGTGCGCATGACCGGGGTCATGGGACAGGACAGGAGGACTCTTTGTCCTCCAATATCCAGTCTCCTTTTACATGGATTATTTCTTGAAAAAGAAATCCCTATAATGTAGATGTCATTATTATCCCAATTTTACAACCTATAAAATTGAGACTCAAAGAGCTAACTTGCCCAAGATCATACAGCAGGTAAGAAGAGCTAGAGCTGCAGTTAGAAACTGGGGGCTTCTATTTATATTCACTGAACTCAAAAGTATGAGTGCTAGAATGAGAAATCCTGGATCGGTCTTATTTTGACTTTGTGACCTAAGAGAGGTCACTCAACATTTTTGCACTTGGGTTCCGTCAATAGAAAAATCAAGGGAGATGCTAATACCTTACCAGTCTTTTATAAGCATACAGGGACATATTGGACATAAAATTCATAGACTGTCAGCTCTACTAGCTCTCCCAGAGCCCTGAGGTTGGGCACAATGTGGCCAAACCTGAAACAATTAAGTTGGGTGACCAGCATTGCTTGTCTCTGAAAAGCATCTTTGGAGAGATAGGCCCAGTCACTTATATTTCTGCATCACCAAGTCCAAAATAATCCCCAACATGATATGATCAGTAAAAAAAAAATCTTGATTATTAGAAAGAAGGAAAGAAAGTAAGCAGGACAGATGGACAAAAAGAAGGAAGCTACAAATGAGTATTAATCCACTGCAGAATTCAGTAAACA
The DNA here is from genome assembly GCF_045843805.1 of Urocitellus parryii. Taxonomy (NCBI): domain Eukaryota; kingdom Metazoa; phylum Chordata; class Mammalia; order Rodentia; family Sciuridae; genus Urocitellus; species Urocitellus parryii. The sequence goes on along the minus strand of NC_135541.1, from coordinate 39,646,037 downwards.
CTTGTCATTCCAACCTAACTAATTTAATTCATTCAAATAAATATAGGTCTCCCTGTTTCTCCAAGTCTCTGGCAATAATAAGGGCTGTTTGACCTAAATTATCTAGATGGGAGTTTCAACTCTCTATATTCACTATACCCAAGTGGTTTGTGCTTCAAGATCTTTCAAAAAAGAGATAGGGATTCTTAGAGCAATTTCGAGGGCTTATTGCAAATGCAAAATTCCATCTAATAAATCTGGTAGACTTTTTTACAGTGTATCTACGGACTCATTATGGCCAGTGTTCCATGATTCTGGCCAGAGTCATCATGGTTATTCGTGCAGGCTTTAGTTTAAATGCTTGTAAGAAAGATTTGAAGACCAGATTGTTATTTTTCTGCCTTTAACATCCCAAGAACATGGCTTGAAAATGACCTCATACATCTAAGGAAACAAGGCCACCTATCTATCTTATGGGCTTTATCTCAAAACGATATACAAATAAGAAAGGAAGTTAGGTCAGAGGGGGAAAAAATTTAAAGGAAGCAAAAGTGAGGTGATTTTTCACAGTCCAAATGGCATATGGTGCTGAAGGTATTATAGATAGATAGGAGGAAGGAATTCATGATGAGACTGGTAAGAGTTCTAATCCTGCGGTAAATATTCAGTAGCCGTGTGGACTTCGCCCACAAAAAACACTAGCAGTAGTAATACTACCACTTTCTCCGTACCTACCTGAGCCAACACTGTTTCATTTACTATTTCATTTAGAAAGAAGGAAAGAAAGACTGAACAACCTTATGGGATAGGTAGGATGACTTCTCCATTTCACAGGAGAGGAAACTGAGGCAGGGGAGGTTAAGGAGAGCAGGTGGATGTTTGCAAGACCTCTTCCCAGTCTCATGGGAAGGAGGCCAGTCTGCTCAGTCGGCTTCCCATCTGGACACTTGGCCTCTGCTTCTCAGGCTCTTTCCCTGTTTCCACTTTCCCCTTACAGAGTGGTTCCAAGCAAAGTCCCTCAGTGCTTTTCAAAGACAACTCTGACCTCTTTGGGGAAGGTGGTGGCAAGAAAGGAATAACTCGTTAGTTATATTATTTTATTATAGTATGTTATATTCTATTATAATTCATTACCAATCTGCCCTGATACATGAGAACTCATCAAAACAGACATGAAAGTCCCAACCCTGTGTCTGGAAGCTGGTAGCACTTATCACTCAGCTGCCACATGATCACAGCAATCCTCTTTCTCCATCCCAGGGAGGTGTGTCAACCGCAGACTTCTTTGCAATGGGGACAATGACTGTGGAGACCAGTCAGATGAGGCAAACTGTAGAAGGATTTATAAAAAATGTCAGCACAAAATGGAACAATATTGGGCGATTGGCAGTCTGGCCAGTGGGTAAGTGATGGTCTTTTGACTCTGTAGATAGGAAGGCCCCAAATTAAATGGAAATCTGGAAAACAGAGAGGTAAGGGGCTGAAACCAACAGTTTCATGCTTTCCTTTCTGGAAGAAAAAAGTAAAAGGCTATTGTAAATGGGTGCCTGTGGCTGCTCTCTGGGGACATTTCTGAGTGGCTGCAGAAGCACATCCCATGAACAGACACGGGCCACAGGAGGTCCAGCTTCGCGATGCTGTACAAGGAGACCGCTATGGCTGCTTCAAGGCAGGGATGAACCTTTTCCTCACACCCACGTTGTGACCGTGTCAGGCACTTTCTAACCTCCTCTGACAACTTGTCTGGTAGGTTTTCTCCATAGTCCTCAGCCTTGGCCAGGCTAGCAGAGAGCCTACTAAGTGGTTAGTGAGGGAATGGATTCCCAGGATGTGCCTGTAATCAGTGTGTTTCTGGGGGGATCTCTAAGATGGCCCAATCCTCAGGTGAGGTCAGAAGAGCCAGGTCACATAGGGCCAAACGGGTCTGGTACTCAACAAACCTTTTGTAGCTGCTGAATCTGTTGGTGGAAGGGTGAGTCCTTCTTATCACACACACCATTGTCATTGATGCATGATGGGACAGGGAACAGGGACTCTTAATGGAATTCTTCTCTCTAAACAAAAACCAGATCTCAGTTCCTAAGGGTTATGGTCAGGGAGACATTCTTCATTTGGGAGTGGTAGACTCCCCTTGGGACCACCTCATAAACTAGTTATTAGGGTCCCCACTTCTCAGGTAAGGAAATTCGGGCTTTGCAAAGTTAAGTAAGCTCCAGGGCCACCCAGCAAGAGGGCAGCAGAGTGGACATTCAAAGCCAGCAGTGGGGTCTAACCAGGCCCTGTAGGAAGGGACGTGCCAGAGAAGGAGCAGAGTAGGCTGGAGGAAGAGCAAGTGTTTCCGAGCGGCTGGGAACTAGGCCATTCAGGTGCAGCTCAGGAAGCTGGATAGGAAACTGGAACTCGGGTTTGACCAGGTATGGAGGGAAGGCTTGTGGGCCTGAGGAGTCTTCTGTTTCCTTCAGGGAGGGTCTGCCTGTTCAGCTGTCTCAACCTGAAATCTAACCTTCCCAACCCTTCTTTGCCTTTCTTACAGGATAAATTTGTTCACCAACAGTTTGGAGGGCCCAGTTCTTGATCACAGGTATTATGCTGGTGGATGCACCCCACATTATATTCTGAACACCAATTTTAGGAAGCCCTACAACGTGGAAAGCTTCACCCCCCAGGTAAGGGACAGCCCTCGGGACAGTGAAGGAGCACTGGACCAGGACCCGGCAACCTCTAGCTGTGTGGCCTGGGACCTATCACTCTGTCTTTGAATTCAGTTTCTTCTTGTGTGAAATGGGTGGTCCCCACCTCAGGGCACTGCACTGAGGATGACTGACATGTGTACACAGTGGAGATAGCAGCAGCCTACCAATGGCTCCCCCGAAGGCAGAGGCAGAGCTCAGAATCTGGAGTCACACACAGGCTTGGTGCCTCATCCGCTGGCCACCCTGTAGTCCTAGGTTCTCGGAGCCCCCATTTTCCTATCTTTAACGTGGAAGTCATAAAGGCTCTGTGTGCAAAAAGGAGAGGGGTCTAAGAATGTATGTATGGGTTTAATGGTGGGTCCCTGTTGACTCTTGTTACTCCCACGGTGACCAACAAGTGCTTGCCTATTAAAACAGGCTTTAGTCTAAACATTTCAAATTGTAAAATGCTACACAATCCAAGCATGTGCTTACAATTCATCTGTGCCCATCTCGAAGCTCCGCTCACGGAGTGGGATTTAGAATAGACTGTGTAACCGTGACGCACACACCTGCCGTCGGCCATCAGATGAGAGCACGCTTGGTCCCAGGCTTACCTTACACGAAGCTCCTTCCCCACTCTGGGCCTGTTTGCTCAGAGGATTTGGCTAGAGGATCTCATGGCGATCTTCATTTCTAAATCTACTCAATTCTGGAGGTTAGGCTGCCCCCTCTCAGCTCCTTCTCTTCTTCCTTTTCCCCCAGCTCCTAAAACTTATTGGCCAAAAAAGAAGAAAATAGCCTAGAGCCAAACACACCCTCCACCAAGGTGCCCAGTCTACCCCACATCCTCCATTTTCAAGAGGGAGCCCTTGGTGTAGCCACTCGTTATACAGGCTCAGGTCCCAGGCCAGGCAGGACACACTATCTCCATGCTATCCCATCAGGAGTTTCCCGAGGCTCCCATACATACATTTTTTATTGGGGGGGGGGGGTGTACCAGGGATTGAACTCAGGGGAACTCGACCACTGAGCCATATCCCCAGCCCTATTTTATAGTTTATTTAGAGACAAAGTCTCACGGAGTTGCTTAGTGCCTCACAGTCTCTGAGGTTGGCTTTGAACTCGAGATCCTCCTGCCTCCGCCTCCTGAGATGCTGGGATTACAGGCGTGGGCCACCATGCCCAGCTCCATGGCTTTTTCTGTTGGCTCTTCTCTGCATCAAGCAATTAGTCCAGCTCTAGCACACTGTAGGGGTACAGGGACTATCTGATGGGATGTACTGAACTGATTTGAGTAAAAGGAAATTTGAAAAATAAATGTTTTCTCTTCTTTTAGACTCAAGGAAAATATGAATTTGCACTAACTGAATATGAATCATACTCAGATTTTGAGCACAATGTCACAGAGAAATTTACTGCAAAATCTTCTTTCAGCCTTGGTTTTAAAATACCTAAAGTAGTTGAACTTGACATTAATGAGCAAAGCAATCAAGGCAAACATTATATTAGCAGAATCAAACGATTTTCTCATACGGTAAGTATCCATTTGTTGCTTTTAAACTTGTATGTGTTCCTTTGAAATTTCATGCCCACGGATGTGCCTGCATTCCTCATTACTCCCAGTCCTCACAATCAATGGAATTTCTGTTGTCTTGAAATTCATTAGCAAATAGTTTGGTGGGACATTAATTTTTTAGAAGGGTCAACAAAAGCTTTCTGTAATTCCTTTTTTATGGCTCTTAAAATTTTTATTTCTTTATTTTGTTTTATTTGTTCTTTTTAGATATACATGACAGTAGAGTATATTTTGACATATTATACATAACTGGAGAATAACTTCTTCTAATGAGGATCCCATTTTTGTGGTTGCACACGGTGTGGAGTTACAGTGCTCAACTATTCATATATGAACACAGGACAGTTATGCCCAATTCCTTCTACTGTCTTTTCTATTCTGATCTTCCCTCCCTTCCTTTCATTCCCCTTTTGTCTAATCCAGTGAGCTTCTATTCTTCCCCTGCTCCCAGTTTATTGTGTGTTAGCATCCATATATCAGAGAAAACATTCAGCCTTTGGTTTGGGGGGATTGGCTTATTTCACTTAGCCTGACAGTCTTCCGTTTCATCCATGTACTGGCAAATGCCATAATTCCATTCTTCTTTATGGACTAAGTAATATTCTAATGTGTACACATACCACAGTTTCTTTATTCATTCATCTGTTGAAGGACACCTAGGTTGGTTCCATTGCTTACCTATTGGGAATGGAGCTGCTGTACACATTGATGTGGCCGCGTCACTATAGTACACTGATTTTAAGTCTTTGGGGTATAAACTGATGAGTCGAATAATTGGGTCAAATAGTGGTTCCATTCCAAGTTTTCTGAGGAAACTCCATACTGCTTTCCATATTGATTGCACCAATTTGTAATCCCACCAGCAAGGTATGAGTGTATTTTTCCCCCAGATCCTCACCAACATTTATTGTTCATGTTATATTCTTGATAATTGCCACTTGGACTGGAATGAGATAGTTTTATTGGTTTTCAATAAGGTTTTTCCTCTGGTTTTCAGAAAGCTTAGGATATAGCTTTGCCAGACCAAAATACCTCCAGAGACTTCTTAACCCACTCCACTTTGACTTTTGTCACAGACTCAGATTGAAATTCATCTCTCTCATATCACCCAAGACTTCTTCTCTAACTTCTTGGGGCCTTGTGGTGACACTGATGGCACCATTGCTTTCCTCTTTCTCCTGCCTTCTTCCTGCTCCTTATCAATTTCCGTTCTGGGTTCAACATTCCTGCCTCTTCTTTACTTCACTCCCTCCTTACCCTGCTGTTGCCCTGGGTGATCTGCTGCTCACTTGCTCCTCTGCGGGGCGGGGACAAGCAGTGAGCCCTCATCCCTGCTCCACCCTCTCTGTGAACTCCAGCACTGCCCCATCCACTCTCCTGAGCCCCTCACCTGGCTGCCTTGCCCACGCTCCAAGGTCATCTCTACCTACTGAGTTTTCAGCCTATGTTAGTGGCATTGTCCCCTGGCACTTTTATAAGCTAAGAACTGCAGAATCATACTTGGCCCTCACTTCTGCTTCCTTCCCACATTTGTTGGTCACCCAGTCCTTCAGCACCACTCTCTGTTACTTTTTTTTTTTTTACCCTAACTCCTACTACATCTGAGTCAGCCCAGGTCCTTCCATCTCCTGCTCTGCTCCACTAACCAGTCTTCCTGTCTTCCAGTTCATGCCTTCATATGCGTGTGCTGCAGAGAGGTGTTTCCAATGCTGCTTCTAACCCTGTCATCTGTGCCCTGTTGCCCAAAGGTAAAGGGCAAAGCCTGTGATGATAGAAGAAGAGTAAAGGGAGGGGCAGCAGTGAATAGAATGTTGGAGAAGCAGGTGAGGGCAGAGTTGAATCAGAATCTTGAGTTCCAGGGAGAGGAAGGTGCATTTTTATCCCTAGCTGCTGAGAATTCTCAACCTGGGCATGATACAATAGGAAAGGAATCAGAGTCGGGCTTGGGGAGAGATCAAAACTGAAAGACCAGAGTGATTCATATAAGAGAAAAAAATGGTGAGGGGCTGAGTCCCTGCTGCTGAAATACTAACCAGGAGGAAGTGGATAGTAGTACTAGTTAGACTGTGCATGCCTTGGCTTCTCTGTCCTCATGTTCTGGGCTGTGCACTTCCTCAAGACAGAGACTGTCAAATGGCACTTAGTAGGTGCTCAAGACTGAACTGTAGCAATGAAGGATGGGACTGACTGAAAGGAACTTGCCTCCCCAGGAGGGGAGCAGTGGGTGGCCTTCCTTGTCCCCCGGCCTCTCTCCTCTTCCTCCCCGCTCACCTCCCTGTTCAAACGGCCAGTTAGAAGATGCTGACGTTGAATGAGGCACAGCATTAGAGACTTGGGACCTAGAGACATATGTCACATGATTTCTTTTTCCCCCATTTAAAACTACATTTTGTATTTTTTTTTAATTGCACATATTTATGGGGTAGAGTGTGATAATTTGGTACAAATATACAATGTGTAATGATCAATTCAGGGCAATCAGCATTTCCATCTCCTCAAAGACGTATGACTCCCACATGACATAAGAGCCTTCTAACTCCCCTCTCTCAGTGCTCCATAAGATATGTGATAAATTTCCCTTGCCTGCGTGCTCAAGGTCAAGTAGAAGAGGCCAACCGCCATGGAGTACGAGTCTCATCCCACGCTAGATGGGCTTTCCCGGAGGTTGGGATTGGCGGAAGCATTTTCAAGGCCATCATGAGCAGGATTACATATGATATTTTAAAACAAAAATCTTTGACCTCAAGGATCCATAACATAGGAGGCACCAATCCAAAGTGGAAGAGACCATGGCAGGTCAAATGTCCTTGATGGAGTATGTTTTCTGTGTCAGGCTGTATGTAGCCTTTGCACAAAGTTGTGATTCTGGCAGGGTCTTTGTGGTAGTTTACTACTATTATGCAACCATGCATGAGGACACTTCTTTCATAACCTCTCAGTTTTATTTATTTATTTTTTGTTAAGGTTAACACACAATCTGCTCCTTTTTGATTCTGACAACTTTTATAAACACATAAAGAGGAGACCCAACCTAAAAAGCTTCCATAAAGCTTTCATGAACAGAGTACCTATTGATTGCTTGGTAAGCAGGGGAAGGGAGAAGGATGAATCCTGAGCCCCTGGCAGGGGTGAGATCAAGCCAGGAAGGGGGATAGCCACAGGCAGGGCTTCAGGGCTGCACAGAGCTTCGGGTTTTAGGATTGGAGCAGAATGGGCCTCACAGATATCTTCTACCCTTGGCCATTTCCTCTGCCTACACCCCTGGAGAGGGACCTCTCACCCCAGGTGGTAAGAATACCTCCCAGAAGCTTATCCTTCTTCTGATATCTCCAACTTTCATTTTCTCCCATACCTCAGTGGACACCAAACTTTTTCTCTAAAGGACCAGAAAGGAAGTATTTCAGATTTTTCAGGACACTAGGGTCTCTGTGGCAGCAACTCTACTCTGCCGTTGTGTGCATAGCAGCTACAGCCAGTACACAAATTCACGGGAATGGCTGTGTTCTAATAAGATTTATTTACAGAAACACACAGCAGATTTGATGCAGGCTGAAGTTTGCCAACTCCTGCACACACTACCATATCTATCCTTCCTAAGACACCATTTTTACCTTTTGTTGTGTTGTTTGGGTTTTTTTTTTTTTTATCTTTTTTTGGAACTGGGGATCAAATCCAGGGATTTGTGACTGCGAGGCAAATGCTTTGCCACTGAGCTACATCCCAGTCCTACCATTTTTACCTTCTTGGGTGGCTTTTCTTCACACACTTTAAAAGACGTAAGCAAATAGATTTTTTTTTTTTTTTTTGCAAATTAGCAAACCCTGCTCCCTTCAGAGCAGCCCCGTGTGCCCCAACTGTGCTCTGCTGCGCCTGCTTCTTGTTACCCTTCACAGTCCCAAGGTGCTGCAGTCAGGAGGGGGGTTTAGAGCAAGCTTTCCCAAGCTGGAAAGGACATCAGGATATTCATGAGAATTGAAAAACTTGTCAAAGAGGCCGTCTTCTCTCAAATATCCTAAAGGAATCATAAGAGAGGTGACCCTGGGCTAAGAACACCAGCTGGTATTTGTAAAGTTCATCTTCTTGTTCCAGATTCCTAACTTTAAAGGTCTGCTTTTCCCATGTTGGTATTCCATTTAGAAAAGTAAGTTTCTGCACGCACGCGCTGACCTTGAAGGAGCACATTACAAGCTGAAATCCAGAAACCTCATGCTCCATCATGAATTCCTTCAGCGAGTCAAGCTCCTGCCCCTGGAGTACAGCTACGGGGAATACAGAGACCTCTTCCGCGATTTTGGGACCCACTACATCACAGAGGCCGTGCTCGGGGGCATTTATGAATACACGCTCATTGTGAACCAAGAGGCCTTGGAGAGAGCAGGTACACCGCCTGAGGGACTGTGGCTTGCCTGATGGGGCACAGGAGTGACAGGTTGATGGGAAGACTCTCATACCGGGGGTTGGGGGAAGATTAGAAGTTGGTCTTCCAGTTTTCCTTCTGCCTATTGGACTACAATGACACTGTCACATTTACAGCTCTCTCCTCCTCTTTGGACTTGTTAATGTCAATCTTTTATATACCCACTCTCTCTGTCTGGTCACATCCAGTGTCATGGCTCTAAATACCTTTAACATGCAAATAGCTCCTAATTTATATATTCATCCTGGATCTCTTCCCTGTACCCAACAGCTTATTTTATGTTGAAATGCCTCCTTGGTATCTCCACTTGAATATCTAACAACCATCACAAACTTAACATGCTCCAAAGAAAACTTGGAATATTCCCCCCACCCAATATGTTTCTCCACATCTCAGAAACGGTCCCACCACCCAACCAGTGGCTCAAGCCTAGAGTCAACCTCAATTATTTTTCTTTCCTTCCAATCTCTTAGTAAGTTCTCTCAGCTTTACCTCCAATCCCGTTTTTACTCTTGCCGCTGTGAACTCACTCTGGGGCCAGGGCTTCACATTCAAAATGTAATGGGCATGTGAATTATGGACAAATCTTGTGAGAAGTTGGTTCTGATTCTGTAGCTTTGGAGTGAGACCTGAAACTTTGCATTTTTAATAAGCTTGAAGATGATTCTGATGCTTGCTGCTGGCCCACAGATCACACTTTCCGTAACAAGTTCTCGGATTATCATTATAGTCTCCCAATTAGTATCCAACCCCCATCCTGCCCCTAGAATCCACCTTCTAGGCAGATATCTGACATCTTTCCAACTGGGAATGTCTCCATTTTGAGTCCCGCTTTCCAATCCAGTATTCAGTCCTACAGTGAAACCCTCATCTGGTTACATAGACTTCCATGGCAGAGCCAGGGCTTAGTTATAAATCCAGTGTACTTGCAAGAGGACACATGGTATATAATGTAAATTTATGTCAGCACAACCTCAGTTTTGCCAAGATCAGGAGCACCTTCCTCCATATCAGTGGTTCCAAAACTGTAGGGCAATGTATGATTGGTCTCACTTACGGAGTGTCACCAGTGTCCTGCACTGAAATCACCTCTCTATGAGGTCACACGTATATGACCACAGAAGCACTCTTTCTTGTAACACCTGCTAATGTCCCAGGGGATTCCTGTTTCAGGAATATGCTTTGGACCAATATTGCTAGAAATCCTAGTGGTTAAAGTTGCTCTTGTCTCTGTACCAGCCTCACAGGGCTATTGAAATTGTCTTCAAGTCATATCTGAGATTTTGCAAGACTAGGAGAGGATGCCTTGGGGATAATTAGGGGGAAGTAGGCAAGAGTCCAAATATGAAAAAACATAGGGGAGATTGTCCCTTTTTCTTTGCGAAGTACAATATCAGACATTGTATATGCATTTCTTCAATTTACTAGTAACAAGTTTTTCCTATTTTATTGTATATTAAAGAAGCATGGGTCAGTGAAGGTGGCCAGGCTGCAGCAGCCTCTGTACTCACTGAATCACTTCCTACTGGCCTGATAGAGATGACTCTAAGTTATTCTCTGAAGACAGCAAAAATCCTGTCTTGGGAGGAGGATGAACCCGAAAGTTGAGGATCTTTATAAAGCCTCTGCTCTGCTACCAGTAGCTGCCTGTATTTCTCATCATCATGGTGGTAACCCAAGTCCCTGTGACATCTGGGAAAGGTTAGGCCTCTAGAGTCATCACAGGGGAAGGGACAGAGTGAATTACCTCTTAGACCATAGACCTCTTTCCTTGCTTCCTTCAGATTTTTCTCTTAATGATGTCCATGACTGTGCCAAAGAAAATTTCCAGTTTGGTGTAACCATCAAAAACGTCAACGTGAAACTGGGTATATCAGAAAATAAATGCAACAGGATTCTGAATGAAATCAAAGGTGAGAGGCAGGGGCATGGGACTTCCAAGCTTATAATCACTTCCCCCTCCCTGGAGCTCCTGGTCTCAGTCTCCTTTTAAACTAAGCACTGGCTTTTGAAGGCAGCAAAAATTTCAATTTCAACAGGAATCTACCCAACAAAAATGCACCAAGCTCTTACTGTGTTGCAAGCTACTTTTGCCAGCTAAACATGCAAAAATGAATTAGACTAAATCCCTATCTCCACAGTTCTCTTAAGAGGTAAGCAATCAACAAAAGTCGTAATGACATGGCTGTATCCAGTGTAGGGTATCAGGGTGGACTTCCTAGAGGAAGATATATCTGCCTGCCTGCTTGCTATCTATCATCTGTCTATCATCCATTTCCCAATCCAGCATCTACCTATTTGCTTTTTATCTGCCTACCTCCTACCTTACATCCATCTATTTAGCTATCTATTGCCTTCTATCATCCATCTCTCTACCTAGCTATCTTCCATACACTAACTTAGTGATTGGCATTTATAGATGCTCAAGGTAAATGCCCCTTCCTTGTCCTGCCCCCAGCTTGTGTGATCTGTGACTGGGTGAGCTTTCCTTTTGCTCCATACACGAGGCCTCCCTTGCAGGCAGGGATGTGTCTTGTTCTCCCACGTCTCCCAAGCAAGCCAGAGAATATCGTGGTACCCAAATTGTTCAATGGGCAGCAGTGAATTCAAGGTGTGAAAGTGGCTCCTCTGATGAATTGCCAGCCCTTCCTATCTATTCATTTCAGATAGAAACAAGAGGAGCACCATGGTGGAGGACTTGGTGGTCCTTGTACGAGGAGGAGCAAGTGAGTACATCACCACCCTGGCCTACAAGGAGTTGCCGACAGCCGACCTGATGCAGGAGTGGGGAGACGCCGTGCAGTACAACCCAGCCATCACAAAAATCAAGGTACACACAGCCACTCTACTCACCCTTGCCTCTATCAGAACACAGCTTCGGAGGGCCCACCATGAACCAGGGCACAGAATGCAGAGATGAGATCAATGCAGGCTCTAACTCTTAAGGCACATCCTTGACAGCAGAAATGATATCCAGAAAGAAAAGATTAGAACACATGGCTCGGTACCACCTAGAGACCCCTGGCTCCCTCTTTGGGTCCCTAAGTTGCTAAAGGAAATTAGCAACCAGCTTCTGATTCTACTCTTCTTAAATGAATGTTCTTTCCATTTCATCAAGGAATCACTCATTCAGTCATTTGTTTATTTAAACATTTATCCATTCAACCAACAAACAGTGGCTAAGTTCCACTGTGATAGTTCAGAAAGTGAGAAAGATACTGGAGGAAAGATACCAAGATACCAAGATGGAAAATACAGTCTGGGATGAACAGTAAGATGCACGCATGGACAGCTAGCTTACAGGATAGGATGAGGCATCATGATAGTAACTAACATGTTCAGAGTACCTGCTGGGCACGTGACATTCAGCCAGGGGCTAAGTATGTTTATCTACTTTCATGACTGATCAAATCAAGAGAAGGTGTATCCATCCACAGTTGCTCAAGAAGCTCTTCGAGGTTCAGACAGGAGACTTGAACTTGTTCTCTACCAGCTAGAGAACACATGGTATATAATGTGGGCTTAGTGGGGAAAAAAAGTAATGATCCTAACCAACTGTCACTCCAAACAAGAGGAGTCTGACAACCTTAAACTGGAAAGACATTTGTTAGAAAAACACTGTCACACACATCAGCACAGGTACATACTCGCCTGTGGGGACTTCTGCATGGTACCCACAGTGTGTCTGTATAGTTATCGATGGGCCATTGTCCAACCGCTGGAGAGTCCTTTTTTGAGTCAAGGAGGGGGACTGAGAGGCTGGAGCTCTGACAAGAGACTCTGCAGTCCCAGACCTTGGCACTTTTCCCCAGTATTTTCATTTGCATGTCAAATGCACAGTTTTTCTCCAGAACAAAAAGGCTGCCATTCACATCCTCTCCTCTGCACTTGCTCAGCAGTGACCCTGAGGACATAGTTGCTGGTGATCACAGGAAGGATGAAGTCAGCTGTGGGTTACAGGCAGCTCCAGAAAAATCTAGGCTTGACTGATGCCATGGTGACATTGGTTAGCGTCACAGCTGGGCATGGAAAAGAACAGAGAATTTATGGGAAAATAAGTCCCTGGTTTTGTTGTTGTTTTGTTTGTTTGTTTGTTTTAACTGAAATATCTTATCTAAATTAAAAAAAAAAATTGAACACACAAAGAATGCCCTGGTCACTCAGCGAGGTTGAACATTAGCTGCGCACATAGGAGCATCAAGTGTCAAGTGTGCAGTGTGGTGGGGCAGGAGCGAGGGTGGGGAGGTCAGAGATGTTTTCCAGAAGCATTGAGGCAGAGGGGAAGGCAAGGAGGTAGAATGTTTCTATGCCCCCACCCCATACCTCCTAACCCGTGCTGCAAACATACCCCCAGCTGTGACTTCTTTCATGCACTCTTTTCTGGAAAGAGAAAACTGGGGATGGTTTCACAGTATCTCAAGATCACTCTTCTCTGCAGAGCCTGCTGACCAGGTAGCTGGGGTGATGATTGACTTTCAGGACAGCAGAGCCCACTAGATAAGCATTTCCTAAACACTTGAGCATTGGCTACGACTTGAGGGCATTCATGAGTCCTTAAGATTAAGATCTGAAACAGGATTTCAGTAGATATCAGACAGACAGGGAAGGAGCCCACAGAAGCACCCATTCACGCTATTTGCTGGTAAACTTCCGGCAGGGAGAGGTGAAGCCTCATTCAAAGAAGAGTTAAGACCTACGGACATATAAAGAGATTTTTGAACACAAAGTTTCGAAATTACGTTCAGGATGCAGAAAATGAGCATATGTCTGTAAGGTAGAAAAACAGAAAGAAATTTTTTAAATGTGTTGCTTTGTGATGATAATAAAATTCAAGAAAATGAAGAATTTATGAAATAAAAATAGAAACTGAGATGTTTAGACACTAATCAGATGAAAGGAAAGTGGCTGAATGTAGGGAACCAGAAGCACAATAGCAGAATTAAAACCTACATTGGAAACTATAAAGAACAGAATTGACACTGCAGAAAATTGAGTCAGTGATGTGGAAGTGCTATAAAAAAAATGTTCTTATAATGCAGAAACAAAAGACAAAGAGATTAAAACAATGACAGAAAAGAAATATGATGGATGGAGTACAGAAGTGGAAACTGAAAACACAAAGACTCCTGCCTGAGAAAGAGACAAGATTAAATGTGAGGACACATTAATCAGGCACGTAATAGGAGAAATTTCCCTGAGCTGATAATACAAAATGAACAGCTCACTGAAACCTAAGAGAAAGTACCGAAAACAGAACGATCCTGAAACCCATCCTGGAGGGATGTTTTACTTTTAGGAACAAATATAATCGACAGGAATCAAAGTCAAATGGTCCTGGAAGAATTTGCAGCAGGAAATGCCTAAAGAGAAGAGAGCATCAACTATTAGGTCTTAAAGGGAAATTTTGTTATTACCCAGTGAAATAGTCTTTAATGGGTGAAGAATTTCAAAGACATTTTGAGATAATGAAAGAGTCCCAGAAAGGGGTTGCCAAATCTAGCAAATGGAAAGTACAGGATTATCCAGTTAAATTGGAATTTTGTATAAACTAAGAATAATTTTATTTTAGTGTAAACATTTCCCAAAGATTACATGGAATATACATATCCCCCCCAAATTATTTGTTGTTTATCTGACATTCAAATATAACTGTTAATACTGTATTTAACTGGCAATGCTACTCACAAGGTCTATCATCCATGCACATTTCTGCAGGAGTCAGGGTACCTAGGTTGTGGGCTGGGACCCAGGCTGATACACAAGCCTTTGAAGGAGCATTGGCACACTCAGGGTAGAAGGAAAAAACTAGGGTAGTAAACAGTGCTCATATGGAGATCAGGATAGCCTAGATCTTTGTGCAGAGAAATAACCCCCAAATCATAGTTGTTTAGTCCAATAGAAGCTTATTTCTCATCCATGTCATTTCCAAGAAGTGTTGGTCAAGGGATTCTGTTCCAGGTTGTTACTCAGGGATCCAAATGAGGGGATTTATCTTGTCATGTGCTCCCATGATCACCACAGCAGGGATAGGGGAGAGCAAAAAGTCACCTCCCTCTACTCTGAAAGCTTCTGCTTGGAAGCGACACTCTACCTGCCTTTCACTGGTCAGAACGAGTCACATTGCAAACCTGGCTTTAAGGAGGCAGCCCTATTGTGTGCAAACCTGCCTCTGAAGAACCGTAGCCTCACCAGGTGCCTAGAAAAGAAAGAAGCTGAAATACTCAGTAATCGGTTAAAATGACCATCATATCTTTCTAAAGGAAAATCACTTATAGATTTCTAAAAGCAAATTACTCCAATCAAGAGAAAATTTAAAATACGATACACTAGCACTTGCCTGGTAAAATGATATATCAGATTTTTACTGATAGATCTCACCCCTCAAAATAAATTCTGAATTTCAAACAAGGAAACTATGAGTATAATTGAGTATAATTTAGAATCCTTAATATATGAGAAATGATAGTTTATAAGAAAGAAACATCTCAAAGGAAATGAAACCCCGGTTGGCTGATATGCAAAAGCTAACCTCTTTAATAAATATAAAACCTAAAGTAACAAGTACAATAAATTATTTTTTTTAACCTATCAAGTTGACAAAAGTTAAAAGTCTATATTCAAAGCCATTGGGAGTGACAGGGTGGGAATATAATTTGGTCCAAGTCTTTAGGAAAAGAACAGAAACAGATACCTCCAAAATATTTTTTTTAAAAAAACAAAACCTTTATAGCTTTAGATCCAGTAACCCCAAATGCAAGAATCTACCAAAGAACTAATTTGAAAAGTCGATGAAGATGTCAGTAGAAAGACATGTCAGGTTTGGTTATTTGTAGTAGCAAAAGGGAAAAGAAAAAAGGAAACATCTCAAAGGTTCAACCATGGAAGAGCTGAATACATTGTGATTCATACAGCTGGAAGCTCTGAAGTCATGAAAAGGCATTTATTTTATCAAAGCCTACTGAATCATGTGGGGGAAATGTTCATATTATAGTAAGTGAAAAAAAAAGTGGGATATAAAATTGCACTCGTGCACCGATTGGGTGTAAATATCTGTCATCCACCTGTCGACATAGAATCACTACAGGAAACAGGGCAGGATATTTTAACAGTTCAATTCCTTCCTGCCACTTCCTGGCTATGTGCCCTCCATCAACTACTTAACTTTCTGTGCCTCTGCTTTTTCATCTGGACGATGGGGAAATAGAAGACTACCCACTCCCAAGGTGGTTGTGAAGATTGTTGGCTAGTGTGTGTCAAGTGTTACCCTCAGCAGTTTAGAGATGCTAGCTATGGTAACAGCCATTTGTTATGCATAAGAGAAAGAACTGCATGGAGTTCTTTCTCTTTCACTCTAGAGAAAGAACTGCATGGAGTTGAGCAGTTACTGACATCATCTCCTTCCAGCAATGGGATAAGTAAGATGTTTGCAAGGCTAGATATGTCAAGGACCCAAGGACCAACGTGAGTATTTAGAATTGAGAGGTGGAGAGGAAAGAGGATGAGGAAAGGAGGGAAAGGGAGAAAGAAAGGAAGGAGGAGAGAAGGAAAAAAAGCAAAAAGGAACAGTAAATCAAAGAATGGACACACTGCCATAGGAGTTTAAAAAGGAGCTGGGGAATTCTGCGGAGTTGCTAATAAGTTCCAAAACAAACCACAGGAGTCTGCAAGATTCATAAGAACCCTGGGATAGAGATTAGAAGTGGGAATAACTGAGCCTTTTTTTAAAAAAATCATTTGTCATCCCAAACAAGCAGGAATGACACAGGCTTTGGATTAGCATCTTCTTGATGCCATTTATGAGTTGTGTGACTTAGATCAAGTTACCTACCCTTGACTGAAAACGGGGCTAATAATTACTGCCATGTGAGCATGGCATGGGTCTGTTTGTCAACCCCCACACGGCCACTGGAGCATGGTGTATGTGGAAGGCCGACTGGGGTTTGGCTGCTGACTTGCCAACTCACTCCCTGGAAGCAGTCTCGGAGTTTGCAGGAAGATACCACGGAGGTGAAGGTGGTCTTCCACGGCACTTGGAAGCAAAGGCAGGTTGTTGGAGGAGCTCTTCACAGGTGTAAAACAAGCTTCCCCTTCCTCCCTCCTAGCCCCCAACATGTGCGGCCAGCAGGCTGGACCACTCTGCAAGCAGCTTCTGGATCAATTCATTGACCACAAAACGGTGAGACAATGGGACCACCGAGGGGCTTGCTTGGCCCACTGGAGCGAAGGTCAGCATCGGATGCATTAAGAAATGGAAGCAATTTTCTTCCCACTGGAGGCTTCTATTAAGCATGATTGCCTGCATTTAGACAGACCCTAAGCTCTCCAGGGCCGGTTTAGGGCAAGATCACAAACAAAATCTGGAGAGGAGCCTGGCTCTGGATAGGAGCTGACACTTCAGCCAAGTGGAGTTGAACTCTATGTGCATGTGTGTGCACATGCTAGTGGGAATGGGCCTGTTTTAAACTACGTCTCTGGAATGTTCCTCTTGTCATCTCACCTGCGGCACCATACCTGTCAGTGGCTTCTCCCTCGAACACACTATGAAATCCGTCCAGGGACCAGCATCTCCTGTTTCTGCCTCTCTGTCTCTGACAGCCGCATGAGCTCCTCCTTGCCCACAACCATCACCCTGTGGAGGCCTCCCATCCCCCTCTCATGCACTTTCCTCACTGAGCTGTGGAGTGGACCCTTAAGACACAGAGCTGAGCAGTGCCTGGCCCTGAACTTTACTAGCTTACAGTCAAGTCACGGCAGAAATCAAGAGGCTTCTGACATTAAAAAAAAAAAAAAAATTAATGACAATAAAGAAGTAGTCAAGCCTGGTGCATTGGCACATGCCTGTAATCCCAGCAGCTCAGGAGGCTAAGACAGGAGAATTACTAGTTCAAAGGAAGCCTCAGCAACATAAAGAGATGCTAAACAACTTTGTGAGACTCCGGGGTCTCCCTGGGGATGTGGCTTAGTGGTTAAGCACCTTGGGTTCAATATCTGGTACAAATTTTTTTTAAAAGTTACTTAAAGATAGAATTTGTACCAGATGAGTGTCCCAAGTGTTTAGTGGAGGGAAGGTTCTTGGTGAGTTTTAGAGCTCCTGATTGTGGCTCTGACATGACGGAAATGATTCTGATAGGTTTGAAGGGAGAGTGATGTGGGGACAATAACTCTAAAATACTGTTAAAGACATGCTAGAAAGTCATCTCCTCACCAAAGACAGATGAACATGCAGTCCTTCCTGTCTCACCTACGCCTCACCACCCATTTCCTGTGAGGTGGCTGTAACCACCACACAGTACAGATGCTCCTCAACTTACCATGAGGCGATGTCCAGATAAACCCTTCATAATTACAAATATCCTAGGTCACAGATGCATCTCACATCCCTAACCTGCCGAGCATCGTAGCCTGGCCACACAATGCCATGCAAAGTGTCAGAGTTTCTCCTCCTGTCCTCAGGGCTGTCTGGAAGCTGGGCTCAGAGCTGCTGTCACCACTGTCCAGGATTATAAGGGAGTTTCTTATGGCAGATGGCCAGTCCAGGAAATGGTCAAAATTCAAAGTACCATTGGTACTGCATATGAATCACTTTCATTGAAAAATTCTGAGTCATAGACCATCTGTAATCACTTATTGGTGTGTTTGAATTCTGAGTTCCTAGAGAGTGGAGAGTGGAGATTATATTATCCAATGCTCAGTGTCTAGCACTTAGTAGGTATCAGTGTTTGTTGGCCAGAATCTGAATGAGGTCACATGCACGCATTGGGTAACATGGAGGCAGAGAGGGGTTGGGCCTCCATTCAGGTGCTGTAGCATCGGTCCAGTTCCTCAGGAGTCCACCGGCAATCTCCCTGCCCTGACCCTCTGCCCATTCCTTCTTCCCAGGCAGAGCCTCTGTATGAGCTGGTGACTGCCACGGATTTTGCCTATTCCAGCACAGTGAGGCAGAACATGAAGCAGGCTCTGGAGGAGTTCCAGAGGGAAGTCAGCTCCTGCCACTGTGCTCCCTGCCAAGGGAATGGAGTTCCTGTCCTGAAAGGTACCTCTTCCAGGCCACCAGGGTCCCTGCTAGAAGCCATCATCTGAAGGAAGCTGGCTTTGGGTCCATTTGCCCACCTCTGTTTCAGAAGAAGTTAGAATGCAGACCACCAGGAGCTACTCCTCTGACCATCAACCTACCTAGGTCCCAGCCTTCAGGGTCACAGTGGGTGACAATAGCATTTAGCTGAAGCCAAAAACAAAGAGTGGCCAAAGACTCAGAGAACCTCCCTTTGTCAAGGAAGAGGGTCTGGGCTGAGTGGGAGGAAGCCTCTGTGCATGTTCTGATCAATACATGGCAAGAAGATTGGAAGGCAGCAGCAAAGAGGGCCCAGCAGAAATTGACTGTGGACTCCAGGGTCACGTCTGGGGTTGCTGCAATGGGCGAGGCAAACTTTGAAGGACAGGTGGGCTGGGAACTTCTGCTCCTGTGGTGATGGGCTGGTCAGACTCTGAGGAAGAGTCCAGTTCAGCACTCCAAACAGGACATGAGGAGCCAGCCCCAGACCAGGGAGCCAACTGGAGTCAGGGCCTAGTGTAGGTGGAAGGAACTAGCCCTGCAGAGAGGGGACTGAGAAGTGCTCTCCAGGAGGAAGATTCCAGTTGTTTCCATTATCTAACTGGCTTTGCAGGATGTTTCTAGTTCTCAGACAGAAAGGATATGAGCAAAGCAGATGTAGTGAGGGGGTCCAGCCTGGGAGTTCTGCCACAGCACATCTGACATGAGCTGACATTTGACCTCCCATGAGAGTCAGTTCCACAGGAAGTGGATCAGTTCATCAGCTCAAGGTTTTGATCTGGGGTTGCTGAAATCCTCCTTGCTTTGCACAGTATTAGAATGTAGAAGCATCCTAACCTGAGACTGTAGAGTGGAGGTACCAGAGAATGGCATGTTCCAAGGGCCTGACCTTTGAAGGACAATCCTGTAAAGGGATTCTGTGGGAGCAGATGAGAGAAGCTCCAAGGGAACAGATTACCTGAGGAGACACTTCCAAAGTCTCAGAACTGGCTAAAGACAGGGTGAGCAGGGTAAGGGTAGCGAGTTCCCCATCTGTAGGGGTACTCAAGCAGAGGCTGGTGATTCTTTGTGGTAAATGATGATTGGTCTCCATGAGGACTTCTGATCCTGAAGCCTTATAGACATGGGTCAAATGTCAGCTAAGGAGTACTCTTCCTCACCAACCCCATGTACCTCCCCATGATGACTCTTCACATCCGTTATGACCAAAGGGCCCTCCAGGAAGGAGCAGGTATTCTTGCATTGGAACCTGTTTGATGCAAATCATTCAAGTCAGTGCTCGCCCTGTGTTCGCCTAATGGAGATGCCACGCGGGAGGCCGAGCTGGGGAGCTCTGCTCCACGTGGTATTTTTCATACTCTCTCCACCTGGTCTCCTCAGGTTCGCGCTGTGACTGCATCTGCCCTCTGGGTTTCCAAGGCCCCGCCTGTGAGGTCACCTCTGGGGAAGGTAAGGAGTCTTTGAGAGTAGGTTGGAAAAGGGGAACTTTGGGGAAGTCCAGAAAACACTTCCAAACAACAAGTCAGCTGGGGATGAGGAGCAGGGGCCTGGACACCGTGAACCTTGAGATCCACACTGACTCCTTTTGTATTTCATGGATTTTCACAACCGAGAGTTCTTCATGTTTTCAGGATTTATGTGGCATAGCATTCGTAAGTTGGACTTGGAGTCTTCAGGAATGCTTATCCTCTTTTCCTTCTTAGTGAACTCCTAGTCAACCTTCAAAATCCAGCACAGATATTCCTCCTTGGCAAATATCCCTCTAATGCCCCAAGTAGAATCAGTTACTTCCTCCTGTGGTGCCCACGGGGCTTTGGACACATCCATCATAGCTCTTAGCATCCTGAAGTTGGGGACATGGACTGTTTGTGCATCTCCTTGCCTCCATGAGTAGGGATCGGAGCCCATCTATCTGTGTCTCTATGGCCTGG
This sequence comes from Urocitellus parryii, assembly GCF_045843805.1. Lineage (NCBI taxonomy): Eukaryota > Metazoa > Chordata > Mammalia > Rodentia > Sciuridae > Urocitellus > Urocitellus parryii. The sequence continues at coordinate 39,625,408 of NC_135541.1, read as the reverse complement.
TACAATTGATGCTCAGTGATAACAAGAGAAATTCCATCTGTCTCTCAAATTCTTTCACCAGTTGATTATCTAACAGTTCTCAACCTCTTACTCCTCTCTCACTTTTTTTTAAATCCCTTTATTTTACTTTTTTTGATGATACCCTGAAAAATAGACATGGCACATTCAAGGAAAAGAAGAAACACTTATTGAGCATCTACTATGCACTAGGCACTTTGCTGAGAGCCTTTAGTTTGGGTTCAGATTTCATCTCTATTGTTTAATAACTGTGACCTTGAACAAGATACTTGTCTATTCTGTGCCTCATTTCTACATCTGTAAAAGGAATATGATTACATTAAGTACCTCACAGAGTCATCTTGAATTTATAATGAGGCCTGATAGCACTTAGAATGGTGCCTGATACACTGTCACAGAAAAATAAACATTGGTTTCTTTGTTTCAGGGTTCAAGGTTCCTATGAATACTGAATACATCAAATCTTTTAACCCTTGCAGCCAGCCACAAAGTCAAAACAGTTGATATGCCCATTTTATTGATGAAGAAACTAAGAGTCAGTGGGTTACTGATCCTACAGGAAATGTGAGGACCTAGGTTCAGCATTGGTGGGTCTGGCCCCGTAGCTTTTGATGTGAAAGCCTCCCTGTCCCCAACCCACCACCTCCCTAGGGAAATGCTCAGGAAGTCCTTGCTCTCTTTCTTTCCACCTCGACCAGGTCCCAAGCAATGATCTGCCCATTGAGCACACATCCATACCACAAAGGATTTCTGTTGATTGGAGGAGACCTAGGAAACTACCCACTCCTACTTTCTCATTTTGCATAGGGAGAGGCCCAGAGATATAATGAAATTTACCCAGAATTACCCTGCAAGTTAGTGGCAAAGCAGACCTGTGTTACACCACGATGGCAGTTATTGATCATTCACCAGTCTCATCAACAACCCAAAAGTCCTTGCAGAGAAGGCAAGTGTCGGAGAGTAGAGAGCACCCACGTTGGCTGTTACCTCATTTAACACACCAGGTTCACAGTAGATAACAGAGCTCCCATTTTTCAGGCTGAGAAGAAATAAACAGCCCAGCAGCCCACAGCTGAGCAGTGTCTGAGCTAGAAACCATTCATTCAAGGTGCACTCAACAAGTGCTCACCCAGAGTCTTCTAGGCCTCCGCCTAGGTGCTGAGGCTCATGGGTGACATGCAGCGATGGCACCATGAGAGGGAAGGTCAACATCGTTTGAATGGTCCCACGAATGCATTTAAAGTTTCTATTGCAATCACTGCTGAGAAACACTCCAAGAGCTTAAAATATGAGACTTGGTGAAGAGTTAGGGGTGGGGAATGGCTTCCTGGGGGAAATGCACAGTGTTGAGATCTGAAGGGTGAATAGGGGTCAGCTGAACAGAGGAGGCAAGGGCCCAGGAGGACAGCCTGCGAATATGCCTGTGGTGAGAGGGAATACGTCACGTACAGCAGCCAGAGATAAAGGCTGTCCATAGGAGCTCGAGACCAGAGACTCTGCTTCCTAAAGGCATTTGGCTTCTCCTCCCCACCACACCCCGTAGTGCACCAGAATGTTCCCAGAACTAATTAATGTCAGTTGACCTTCTTTCTTACAGAGATCCCCATTGATGGGAAGTGGAGTTGCTGGTCCCAGTGGTCTCCATGCTCTGGAGGACATAAAACCAGACAAAGGCAGTGTAACAATCCACTTCCTCAGAATGGGGGCAACCCCTGCTCAGGCCCAGCTTCGGAAACACTCAGGTGTTAGGGGAGGGAGCGCTTCCAGCAGGTGGCCCAGCTGTGGGCGTCCCACTGGGTGAGCTCTGGACCTCAAGATGTAAGCACTCACCCCACACCAGCTCCCACCAGGCCTGACTGAGGGCAGAAGGAAGGGCCATCCAGGCCTTAGGGTACAAAGTTGATTTGTAAAATGTATTTATTGATTTGAATAAAGAGTGAGTTTAAACCAAAGTCACCGCTCCCTGAAGAAGTAAAGCCTCCTTGAAATCTCACTTTGCCTACTCTGTCATTTTATTTCACTCACCAGCCAGGAACTCTGTAAGGGAGTTGTTCACCATGAAGCCCCACCATCTAGCCGTGACTGGCACATAGTAGGTGCCTAATAATTAATCGGTGAATGGCTGTTAAGTTGTTCTTACCTTGACAGATCCGCAGTCTTGTCCAACAATAATAACAGCAGCTGGCATTTATTGTTTGACTACTATGTGCCAGCCACTGACTCAGGGATTGATTGAGTCCATCCTCATAAGGCAGATGTTAGTATTAGGCAGCTGGGGAAACCGAGGCTTAGAACAGTTCAGTGACTTCTCTCCAAGTTTCCATAGTTAGAAAGCAGCCGAGCAGGGCTGCAAACTCCAATTCTAAAGCTTAAACTCTTCAGCATGATGCTTACCTACTTCTCAGTGAATGAGCATCTGGCTAAAAGAACTTTCTGTGAAATATATAGACATACACACACCGCAGTAGAAAGTACTCTGTGTGTGTGTGTAAGGAGGAAGAGAGAGAGTGTGTGTTATGGACCAATCTCCACCAGCTGCCTTCTGAGGAGGGTGGATCTTGATTCCTCGGCCACTTTGATGCTGACCACATCAAGGGTGTGGCTGTACACTTTGGAAGCAGGAACTATGGGCCAGAGTTGAACTGGGATTAATGAAGAAAGAACATGTTGGGTGCCCAGAAAAGATCCTGAGCTAAAGCCAGGGGTCAGGGAAATTGACCACTTCATGAGAGAGTTAAAAGAGAAGACCATCACAGCAGCTGGAGAAGGAAACATGTCAAGCTGATGTCTGTGGGACCAGGTACAGTGTGGCCCCTTCTTTGCGGGGGGGGGGGGGGGTGTTGTTAACGAGAAGAGTAAGCGAATTGTTGCTCCCTAGGCTACCAAACACCCAAACATCTCTGTTTTTTAAGTTGTCAAGTGGGCATTTAAACTCTATTTCTCTCAATCACTATCCTGTTAAAGCATCCCATCAGATTTTCTTTGCTCTTGGGCACTTCCTGTCTGCTTGAAGAATTTCAGGTGTATTTGTTGAAGTAAAATGGATAGGGAGACAACGCAGTTAGAGGTGGATTGATTCATCCTATTCATTTCTTTTTTATGCAGTTTATACATAATTTTATTTTTTATTTTCTGAGTCAACAAATCTAGTTTTTAACATTAGGTTTCATTAGAGAGCACAAAGGTACATAGTAGCCACAATAATCTGTGATTTGGTGATCAGCATTCACGTTTCAGTGTTCCTGTTCTTTTTATAAGTTGGGGGTATAACGTTGTTTTACAACAAAATGGATCACTCATAAATAGGGTTTTATGCAACAGAAATCATCCTATTTATTTTTGACCAATTTGATTTTAGCCTAGTTGCCTGCTTTGGGTCCAGACATTAACACATCTAATGACACCAAAGCTTTGGTCCCTGCCACCCACCAGTCTGGTCCAACCAGCTACCTGGAATGGGATCCATAGAACAACCCCTGGGCAGGAGCTGCTTTTTGCCACCCAGGGGTTGTTGCACCAAGTACCGCGATTGTCTGCCTTCCCGCCAACCCGAGATCCCTGCCACTGAGCTGACGGATCTGGCCCCTTGTTTGGCTGAATATTATTGCCTTGCTGTCTGCTGTTATTTCAACAGGCTAATCCAATAATGTTTTATCTCTTTCATTATACGGAGGCCGTATAATTTTCTTGAGTTATAATCTATCTTCTTTTAAGATTCCCCAGAGACAGAGAAGAGCAGTTGTCTTGGGTTGACAGGAGGCTCCCACGAAGCCGACACCAGCACATCCAGGCGAACGCTGCCAAATTAAATTCTGAATCTCAATCACAGCCACCGCTTCTAATGGGAAATTTGAGTTGATTATGGAGATGACAGCCCAGGTTCACGTTTATTGCATTTAGCAGAAATTGTTTATCCTATTAAATATGGTCTTGAAGGAGAGACAATTGAATTGCCAAGCACCGGTGAATACCCAGGTGACGCCCAGGCGCTGCTAAACTGTGTAATAATTATATTTTTATTTGTGGGCTAAACTTCCCCCCATGGCTCTTTTTTGCAAACAAATACATTTAGGAGGAGACTGAAACATAATGCGAGAATTAAACTAAATAAATGCAAACTGTACTTTTGGAGAATCCTGGCCACTGTCGCTCACCCTGGTGTACCTGTGAAGGAGCTGGGCTGTCCAAGCGGCAGAGCCCCAGTGCTGTGGCTTGGCAGATGTCCTGGAAGCATGAGATGTCCTGGTGTGGGAGATTTCTGCATCCAGAAGAATGAACCTTTGAAATGCTGCGAGCTCCTCTGAGCACTTACTGTCAGGGTGGGAGGCTTCCCGTGTGACCTTGGACTAATAACATAACGTCTGTGGGAATAATAACTATTGTAATTAGTTTAACAATAGTAATAATAATAATAGCTGCCAATTACACAGTGCTTCTCAGTTTATGAAGTCTTTTAACCTACATTATCTCATTTAATTTTTATCTGAGTTTGATGGGGTAGTTATTAATACAGTTGTCAGATGGCAGATAGAGGAAAGCTTCAAACAGAAATCAGATTCTTCCTAAGAATGAACGGTCTATGGAAATCAAGGTGGGATATAGAGGCCAGGAAAAAGCTCCTGCTGGCAGAGAATCCAGATGCAGGGAAGTGCCCTCTCTGTCTTCGGATGATGCTGGCCCCCTCCCCAGGACTTACAGGAAAGCCCTTGGTAGAGAGTGTGCCTCATACTTTTGAAGATGCTGAGCTGGTCCCCCTTGGGGGTCTTCACATTTAGGAAGAGACTGCAACACAACGTGAGAATGAAACTAAATAAATGCAAACTGTACTTTTGGAGAATCCTGGCCACTGTCGCTCACCCTGGTGTACCTGTGAAGGAGCTGATGGAGAAATACACTGACCATAGGATCTTGCACACAGCAGTCCCACATTTGCCTGCCTTCCTGATTCATCCTTCAGGTCTCAGATTCTCTCTTCTTTCAGCCTTCACTCTTTCCATTAGGTTGGGAGATGATATAGTGTTAATCTGGAATGTTCTTCAGCAACACCACACCAAAGACTGAGGGTTGACCATGTATTCAAACCCTGTTCTTCGATAGGATGCTACTGGAAGGTAAAAACAAAAAATGTCATGGGGCCTAGAGGCAGGTTTCAGGGCCTTTGAAGGAGATTATGGGACCGTGGTCTGTCTCTTCTCTTCTTTTTTTTTTTCTTTCTGACCATCATAAGGTGAGAAGATGAGCAACTCTGTCCACCACATGCTCCCTGCAGTGATATGTTGCCTTACCACAAGCCCCAAAGCAATGGAGCCATTTGACCATGGAACAAAAGCTGAAGTCATAAGCCAAAATAAGTCTTTCATGTTTTTATTATCTCAGTCATTTTGTTATAGTAACAGCAAGCTGACAGCACAGAAGAGATGTTTATTCTCTCTGTTCATACTTTATCCTGTACTTCCCTCATCGACCCTCATCACAGTGCACAGACAATCGGAAGCATAGATGTATTTTGTTTTACAGATTGCAGATACTATTAATAACGTCATGTCTACCCACCAATGTTTCTAGACTTTGCAGACATTGTGTTATAACTTACTCCTTGGTGATCTCTTATTCCTTCACAAATATAATACCCTTAGAGGTAGGAGCACTATACTAATACATCCTGAGGACCAGGCACAATGTTAGGCACTAGTGGGTCATCAATAAGTAACTGTTGCATGAATTAATGAACTAATGAAATGGGTTGAATTGGGGCCAAGGGAAGAACCTCCCTCTGCTGGTAAGAAACTTGAGTTGGTGGCATATGATGGTGGCATCATGAGACTTGGGACATAGCAACCCCAAAGATAGGGGCATCTACACAGTGGTGAAGGGGACATACCTTCAGCTGGCTTTATAGGCAACATTGCAAAAGAAAAGTGAAATATAAGAGGAAGAATTATCACTGACATCAGGAAGGGGCTGACAGTGCATGTTTGGGGGTCATGGTGGTAACACCCTCAGGGAGAGCTAGGAATCTCCAAGTAACTTTACAAAGAAAGGGCACTGGAAGCTCTAATCATCAGTGGAGCACACCTGAGAAACACATCCAGAGACTGTTGAGGAAACTAAGGTTCAAGGTTCTGCCCTGTATGTGGCAGAGACAGGAAAGAATAACCTTTAAAAAAAAAAAAAAACCCTTCTTCCAAACTTTTGCCTCCACCTCAGGTTTCTCATCTCCAGGACTAGTTTGAAACCTGGACCACACACCTGAAATCTAATAGCAACACATTGAAACTATACACCTTAGGTCTTTGAGATTCTTGTTTATTAACTGTTATCATAAAATCAGATTTTTCTATGCAGTATTTTTCTCTTTGAGTCAACTTGCCTCAGCATTCAGCCAGACTCCAAAACTGAGGCATTCAGACACTCCAGGGCCTGTTTGTGAATATGGTGTGATGTTACTGCTCAGGCAGAACTGGAGACAGTGTAGACAGAGGGTAAGCAGAGAAGTGTTTAGACTTGTTCTCTGAAACCAGGGTGCTACAATGGAGGCCAGGCTCTGGGGTTCCCTATTTTTGACTGTAAGCAGGTTCTGTACCTGTCTGCACCTTCATTTCCTCACCTGTAAGATGGGGATGATGGCATTAGCAACCTCTTAGCATGTTCTGATCATCATCTGGATGCCTGTATTTCAGAAGACACCTTGGACCCATTCAGTTATAACTAGCTGTGTCATTTCCATGGTCACTTCCAGAGATTCTCAAAACACCAACAAGAACTACAGATTGTTGGATTTAAAAAAAAAAAAAAAAAGCCCAGCCATGGTGGTGCATGCCTGTAATCCCAGCAGCTCGGGAGATTGAGTCAGGAGGATTGTAAGTTCAAAGCCAGCCTCAGCAACGACAAGGTACTGAGCAGCTCAGTGAGACCCTGTCTCTAAATACAATATAAAATAGGGCTGGGGATGTGGCTTAGTGGTTGAGTGCCCTGAGTTCAATCCCCAGTACCAAAAAAAAAAAAGTCATTTAAAAAGCTTTAAAGAAATTTCAGTGCAACACCACTACAACATGCGAGAACAAAAAGACATAAAATAGCTTAGCTCCTGGGAAATATCTTAATAAAGGACATGGAGGGCTTTTCTATCCCGAGCTCTGGGTTATTAAGGGAAAATGTAACAGCATAATAACTAATATTTGCAGAGGGCATTACCAGTTACAAAGAACTTTCACATACCTAATCCAGCTTAATCCTCTCAATGCCTGCAAGAGGAAGAATTTATTATCTGCCTTTGACAGGTGATGAGACAGAGCCTCGGAGAGACTGAGTGATTTGCCCAAGACCACACAGCTCATAAGCAACAGAGCTCAGTCCCAGGGCTGCCGCTGTTTGCCATGCTCACATCACCCCCGATGACAGATACAGATCTGGCTTCACCCTCAGGGCCGGTGCCCACCTGCCCACTTGCATAGAAGGGATGAGAAAGGCCTCTGCTCTGACATCCCTGGGGCAGAGAAGGGTTGAGACCTAATGCCACAATTTCCTGTGTGACTTTAATCACATCACTTATCTTCTCTGTGCCTTTTATCCTCATTGGAAAATAGTCATTCAGCCATGTGGCATAAGCGTAAGGGCTAAATGACATGACATGCACTAAAGAACGGCCATTACCCCAGGGTGTCTGACCCCCAGCAGATGCTCAACTGCTCCCCATTCTTATGCCTTAAACAAGACGACCCTCACTAACTACCGCCTCTTTTTTAGCAGCCTCGCTCTTGTATCCTTGAGCATGTAGATGCATTTCACAGCAGTGAGAAATTCTCAGAGGATCATCAAAGGACTCAAGCGGCTGGTGTGACATTCACCTCTGCTCAGGAGGCCACAGCGGAGCGGGCACTCCCATTATCGTGATGGGCTGCACCCACCAGTTATCTCGAGTCTACACCTTGCACCCCCAGGTGTTCCTTCATCCATCATTGGCCATTGTCTGGTATCCACTCCCCCTTCCCCCACCACCTCCTGCCCCACGACTCCTTGTTAATAAGCCAGTTTGTTCACATCCTGAAAACTATCTGATTCTGGCCCCTTTTATCCCAAACACCATCCATCCATCAGCTGCTTGCTCCACACGCTTGGTTAGGAAAATGGGAATGGGGGAGGGAGACAAATCATAGATAAAACTTCTTAGCTGCTATCTCTAAAGAAATAGAATGGATAAATAGATCTGTCAGGGATGTATCATGGCACGGGACAGCAAAATCTATTTGTTAAAAACAGGTTAGGATGGGAGGATTTATCTCATATTTTAAACTGTTAATATAGAAGGGAAACATATTTTCCTTTATCTCTCCCAGGGGGTTGGGGAAAATCCCCAGGCCATGAATAAGGAATTTTAACTTGATTTGATGGACTTCTCTTCACTGGGGAGGCAGAGGTGGGCTCTCCATTGACTTTGTATAGAAACCGGGCTCTGCCGTCCTCCGATGCACTAATAAGTTTGCAGGATCCAAGAATCCGGGTTAGTGGCTTTCCAGAATGTTCTCTCTTACAAGTTCCTGCATGCAAGACACAAAGCCCAGCATTGAATGGAGAAAGAGAGAGAGAGAGAAAGAGAAACAACCAACATCAACAAGAAAGCTCAAAGGTACCTAGCACTATGCTAGGTGCAGGGGCTCCAAAGGTAAACAGGAGCCCCTGCCTTCCCTTTGGGAAGTCCCTGCGGGGGAGACAGACAAGCAAGTGGTAGTGTTAGTGCATGGAAAACAGCCACAGGCAGGTGTAGTACCCCATGAGATGGGAAATCATGCAAAGTGTCGGGGTTGGCTTTCTGGACAAAAGCACAGCTACCTGTATCCTGAAGAGAACAGGTAAGAAGCTGGAAAGGGGGGAGCCAGGGGTGGGGGTGAGAGGTGCTTCAGGGAGTAACATGCGCAAGCCCTGGAGGGGACAAAGGGCCTGAGCTATATGGGACATTCAACTGGAAATAGTTCTTCATTCTACAGATATTTACTGAGCCCCCTGCTAAGGACAAGTCAGTTCTGGGATGACGTCATGGAAAGGCTTGTGTTGTGTATGGAAGCAGGCATACTAGTCAGTTTGGGTTTCTATATTAATATATATATATATATATATATATATATATATATATATATATATATATACCAGTTGGCTTGAACAACACAGTTCTGGAGGGTGGAGTCCAAGCTCCAGGTGGTGGCCAATCCCGTGTCTGGCGATGTTGCTTTTCCTGAGAGCAGATGGCCGTTTTCCTGTTGTGTCCTCATGTGGCAGATCGCAGTGAGGAAATGGGTTCTGCCGTGTCTCTTCTTATAAGGAGACTATTTCACCATGACCTAATCACCTCCCAGAAGTCACATCTGCTAGTACCCATCAGAGTTAGGATTTCAACATATGAACTTTGGGAGAACACATACAGTCCATAATACACACCCAGAAAAAGAAATCTATAATCTCAGGTAGTGATGGTTGTTGTGCAAGAAAAATTAGGTCAGGGTGAGCTTTTGACATAGGGCAGACAGAGAAGAGAGGTGATATTTGAACAGAGACTTGAATAGAATGAGGAAGGTCATGTAGGGGGCAAGTATTTCAAGCAGAGAGACAGCAGGTTCAAAGGCCCTGAGGTAGGGCAGGGCCTGGCTTGTGTGAGGCACAGCCCAAAGGCCTGCATGACTGTCATAGAGGGCTTTGTCCATCACATCAGGGACAGTAATTGCTTTATATAGTGGGCCTATGGAGCCCAAGAGAAAAAGATGGAATGGGTACATTGGCCTCAGATCAGAAAGTTGTGAATCCAATTTGAAATGCTGTGCCTTTATAACAATAGTTGTGGGGAATTCAACCCCTCCCTCCGACTGTACCCCAAAAGCACCCCAAGGTAAATGGAGAGGGGGCTGGAAAGTGCTATGGGGATCTCCCCCAAACCTAGCACTGGAAAGGCCAAGTGACTGTTGTGGTTTAGAGGAGGTGTCCCCCAAAAGCTCATGTGTGAGACAATGCAGGAAGGTTTGGAGGAGAATTGCCTGAGTCACAGCCTTTACCTAATCAGTGACTTCATCCCTGATGGGTCTAACTGAGTGGTAACTGGAGGCAGGGGGGTGTGGCTGGAGGAAGGGGTTCACTGGGGGCGTGGCTATGGGGTATATATTTGTGTCTGGAGAGTGGAGTGTCTCTCTCCGCTTCCTGATTATCAGGTGACCTGCTTCCCTCTGCCACACTCTTCCGCCATGATGTCCTGCCTCACCTTGAACCCCGAGGAATGGAGACGACTGTCTATGGATTGAGACCTCTGAAACCATGAGCCCCCAAATAAACTTTTCCTCCTCTACAATTGCCCGGGTCAGGTCCTTTAGTCACAGCAGTGAAAAAGGTTGAGGACAACAGTGACATCCCCAGCCTGGTGAGGACCAGCACCAGCACCCAAGGAGCACGTGCAGAAACTGCCCCAGCCTATGTCATGGTGAGGGCTTTGCACGGGGCCATTGCCCCTGTGTCATTGTGCCCCTGTGTCTTGTGCTGCCTTTCTGACTCTTGCTGGCTTCCAAGACTCTGCAGGGTGCCCCCCCCCCTCCTCCAGACTCTTTCTGCTCCCCTGGCTGGGCTGTCTCCCACAGCCCCCTGGGCTTGCTGGCCCGGAAACCATCACCATGGTTCACAGATCTCTTCTCCCAGGCTCTGCATCTTTCCAGGTCTGCGACCATATATGACTTCTCTGAACCTCTGCCACCTGGCATGGAGCTGGCATTAGAGGTCACCAGAAGATCAGTGGCCCGATTCCACAGTGGAGGGGCAGCAACGGCGTAAATTTTCTTTGTGAGAGAGAAGCGCCCTCTGCTAATTCCCATCCCACCCCTTCCTCTCCACGGCAGCGCTCTGCCACGGCTCCTTTCTGCAGCGCGTGCTGGCTTTTGAAGCCTTCCCTTTCTCTCTGTCCATTTTCCTCACCCTAAAGGCACATCGTTCAGGAGAGATTCATTGAGTGCTGAGCTCTTTAGATCTTCCTCTCTCTCAAGGAAAAAAAAAAAGAAGAAGAAGAAGAAGAAAGCTCTTCTTATTGCTTTTCTCTCTGTCATTAATTTACTTTTCAAAAGACACCTTGTCAAGCTGAAGATTATATCTTTAAACCTTGTGTTTACACCCACTACCTAGAAACCCTGAGATTACAGAGCTCCTTAAAGGACCCAGGCAGAATGTGCTGAGAGCATTTTATGCTTTTTGCTTTGTGGGAGCAAATAATTCCTGAAGAAGGGAAGGCGCTGATCTGGTAAAGGGATGCAACCTTTGAAATGGCCACAGCTGCTGTATTTTAATTTCTAGAACTTCTGGGGATAGGCCTCCTCAGAGCAGTGGGACAGAGGCTGGCCTCGGTTCTAGGACTCAGAGGACAGGCAGATGGCATTGCCTAGCTAGTGGTTTGGGCTCACACTTGATCCAGATAGTTGCTTAAACCCGAAATTTCTCCAAATGCACCCAGATTACTACCCTGGTCTCCTCGGGAGCCTCCTTGTCTCTCATTTCTCCCCTTTATCATGTATCCCAGGTGATCCTTCAGATCCCTCCACAGGCAGCCAACACAGGAGAGAGAGAAGGGCTGGGTGAAGCGTGGGATCCATGGAACACGGCCAATCCACAGCCCTCCAGCCCTGTGACGCTTGACCCAACCATGCTGCCATCCAGTTTCCTTAGCTGTAAAATAGATCTCACAGGACAAACCTGTGAGATAAGACTAGATAAAATAGCACAGATTTTTTTAAAAATCATTTTTCTGTACTAGGGATGTATAGAAAAATGTACCTCTAAGCTATGTCTCCAGTCCTTTTGATTTTTTTTTTTTTTTTTGAGACAGGGTCTTGCTAAGTACCCAAAGCTGGCCTCAAACTTGTGAGCCTCCCGCCTCAGCCTCCAAAGTTGCCAAATGAACATTTCTGTTCCTGCCATTCTGCTCATCACACACGCGATATGAGGCCTTCTCCACTCTCATGTGTTTTCAACCTTGGCTGCACTTGGAATTGCCTGGGGGAGCTTTTAAAATTCCTGATGTCTGGTTGCCACCTCCAGTGATTTGGATCTAATTAGTCTGGGGTGCAGCATCTGGACATCAGAGTTTATAAAACTCCCCAATAGGTTCTACTGTGCAACCCAGGTTGAAACCACTGTTTCCAGATCAAGATTGAATGTCCTCTGTAAATTACCCACTTGGCCTGGCATATCTGGCCCCGGTCACTTTCCAGTATGTAACTGCCACTCCCTGGTAAATAATGAATGTAAATTATTATTAATGTAAATTAATTGTGAGGATAAAAAAGTAAATTAATGACAGAATAGAAATCAGTAAGGAATTCGTCTTTGTTTTTCCTCCTTTCAGATAAAAGATCTAAGTTTATTTAGAAATAACTTCTAAACCATATTCTTTAATTAATAATGGTGATGATAATTTGCTGTGTGACAGGCATTGTGATAAGTGTTTTATGTACTTTGTTTTATTTTCTTGAACTATCTTTTCTATTCTCACACACACAAACACACACGGACATGCACACACACACACACACACATTCACACACACACACAATAATCTGTCTCCCTGTCAAACTTTGTCTTGTGCTGAATTTCTAACTCAAAGATCACCTCCCTAATTACTGAATTCAAATATCCTTCAAGGTCTGGGTTAAACTCATGCCATCCATAACTTACACACCAAGGGACACATAAGTCTGTCTCCCTCCTGGCCACCTGCAGCATTTATGTTATGTGCCACATATTTGGGTATTAACTCGGTAGTTGATTCCCTGTGGGCTCTAAACTCTACTTGCTTCATGTATGCAGTCGGTCCTCCATACTCAAGAGTTCCTCATCTGTGGTTTCAACCAACCTGGGAAGGAGAATGGGTCAGGACTGTGATGGTTGTGTCTGACTAAACATGTACAGACATTTTTTCCTGCTATTATTCTCTAAACAATACGGTGTAACAACTATGAACACAGTATTTATAATGTAGTAGGTGTTACAAGTAAGCCAGAGATGATTTAAAGTATACAGAAGGATATGCCCAGCTTATATGCAAATACTTTGACATTTTATATAAGAGACTTGAGCATCCATAGATTTTTGGTATCTATGGGAGGTCCTGGAACTGATCCTCTATAGCTTCCAAGGGACAACTGTAAATAAATATATTACTACCCTAATAAGATTGTGGACTATAGAAAGCTATGAAGCACCAATACATATGCCAGTCTACACACCTAGTACCCAAGAACCTACTGTACATTAGGAATGTAGATTTGGCCTTCAGGGATATAATAGCTTGGATTTTGAATGTTCCTCTAAAGTTTGTGTGTTGAAAGCATGGTCCACAATGCAACAAAGTTCAAAGGTGGCACTTTTAGGCAATGATCAGTTCATAAGGGCTTTGACCTCATCCGTACGTTAATCCATTGATGGCCAAAAGAATTACTGGAGGTGGAACCTAATTGGCAAGAGTAGGTCCCCGGAAGCATGCCCTAGGTTTATCTTGTCCTTGGGTGCTTTTCTTCCTCCTCCTCCCTGTCTTCCTCCTCCTCTTCCTCCCTCTCTCCCTCTCCCTCCCCTCTCCCACTCCCTCTCCCTCTCTCCCTGCTCCCCTTCCCACCAGCTGCTGTGAGTCCAGCAGCTTTCCTCGGCTTCACCATTCCACCAAGATGATTGCACCTCAGAGCTGGCCAACCATGGACTGAACCTCTGAAACCATGAACCACAATATATCTTTCCCTCTTCAAGTTATTTTTGTCTGGTATTTTGGTGACAGCAAAAACAAGCTGACTCACACAAGTGACACAAAATCTGGTACAGAAAACTAATAGAAAAACAAAAAATTCAGTGTCACACAGCATGCCCTCTACCTGAGGCATGGCTAGAGTGCTGTGGGACACTAAGAGGGGCTGGTGTGATCGACTCTCCCAGCGATGGGTCAGGGAAGACAAGTTGACAGTCCCTGGTTGGACTTTCCAAATGAGATTGACTAGAAGATTGGGCAGTACAGATCTCATCTCTGAAATGGCCCTTGGATCCATTCATTTGCTGACTAGTTCCCTGCTGTATTCAAGGCCCAGCCCTGGCCTCTGGGAATTCAGTGCTATACAAAACAAACCTGCTTCCTCCCTCAAGTTTACCATCTCTTGGGGGAACAAAAAAGATCATAAATAGTCACAGGAGGTATGGGACTGATTATATGTGCTCTGGTCAGAATGTCTATGTCCCCTCAAGTTTATATATTGGAGTCCAAACCCCAACGGTGTTGGTCTTATTAGGATGTGGGACTTTGGTGGGAGGGTGATTGATTGGATCATGAAGGTGGAATTCTCATGAAAGAGGCCCTAGAGAATCGGTAGTCCCCTCTGCCATGTGGAAGCCCACAGCAAAAAGATGGTCATGGCTAAACCAGAAAGTGGGCCATTCCCCAGACACTGGATCTGCTGACAACTTGATCTTGGACTTCCAGCATCCAGAATTGTGAGAAAGAAATTTCTGGTGTTTATAAGCCACCCCTTGTATTGTTACAGGGGCCTGAATAGGCAAGGACAGAAAAACCATGCTGCAAAGGGGAGGTGCTGCGGTAGCAAATATCTACAACAGAGAAGCAGTTTTAGAACTGGGTAGTGGGTGGGGGCCGGAAGAATTTGTGGGTTCTTGCTAGAAAAGCCCACGATGCCACGAATGATCAAAGAAAACGGATCTGTGTTGATCTGCATTTTCTCTCAGCTGAAAGAAAATTGGATCCAGTAGCCAGTGCCAGTGGCCCCTCTGCAGCATCCAGCCCATGCCCCCCAGCTCAGCAGGCCTGGGTCTGCACTTCCCGCCCTGGGCATGAGGCGCCTCCGTTCTGGGGTGCAGGGTTGTTGCACTCTCTCCTCCTTTCCTGGGTGCCTGCTCTGCACACAGACCAGGAGCTCCAGCAGCTCCAGCGACCATCAGCTTTGGCTCCTGCAGAGAAAATTTCCCAGGAGAGGAAGAGGTTAGCCTGGGGGAAGCAACTGGCTGAAATGTACAGAGGGAGGGCCATCCTGTCACCCTGGAGTAGTCTGCAGTCCCTCAGTGGGGAAATGCCTTGGGGTAGCCAACCAAGACCTCTGTGCTCACTGCCTCACACTTAATTTGAAACTCAGGACAGAGTGAGAAGAGGCCGCTGGGAGCCCATCTCATAAAATTAGAATCTGCAATTCCATGGAAGATGGATAGTGGAGGGAGGCCGGAGGCAAGCTCCTCTGGAAGGAGGACAGCAAGACACTGGAGGTTGTGGCGAGCAGGGATACTGCCCAGCTGGGAATTCAGAGCAAAAGGTTGGCTAGACACCTCTCCTGAGCAGATGGCTGGGCTTTCGTATGAAGTTTTCCAAATCAACTCCCCACAGACTCTGATAATGGGGACACGGTGGGCAACAGATTCTCTGCATAGGACATCAGAATACATGCACTGACTGTGGAATGTCTGAAAATCCAGCACCTAGGATCCAGTCCCAGGGGCTGATTTCCTAACAGCATCTCTATGCCCTTGGGCAACCCTTTTCTTCTCCAAGGCTGTTTAAATTCTATAACAGAGAAGGATGGACTAATCTATTTTTTTCATTATTATTTTTTCATCACTACTTTTATTCCTAAATGAAATCTTCCACGGACCCCAACATTCAAGTCAGATGAAAAGAGAACTGTTCTGTTTGAAGCTGGGGTGTTTAGCAGGCTCACCCTCCTCCTCTGGGGCAGCTCTGAGGACCCCAAGCCTCCTCAGATCCCAGTGTGAGTATCATTGGATTAGATTAACTCCATGTCCCTTCCAGCTCTGTAATTATGCTCCCTGATGGGGCAGCCACAGCAGAATTCTCTGTCTCTGTTTCTCCCATATCTGTGACTTTGTTCCCAGAGGCAATGTTTTGCTGGGAAGACTCCTAGGGACTCTAATGGGTCTCCATGGTGGTTCATGGACTCCCCAGCCTTAGATTCCCTTGCCAATGTATTCTCTGTCAGGCTGAAAGTTCAGCTCAGTAGTCCTAAGGCCACCTGACATCCATACCCTGCTTGGAAAAAAGTTAATGAAGTACCTGTAACCTACTGTATGTGACAGGAACAGATATAGAAAGACTGGGGCTTCAAATGCTTCCTTTGTCCCCAACCCTACCCAGGTCACAAGCATCATGCTAATTCCATATGTATGACTCGGAGATTCCAGGAGTGGAAGAGACCCTGAGACCATCTCACCCTACCATCCACTGGATGAATGAATCCCTTCTAGAACTTTCTGACAAGTGGACAGCCTTCTCCCTCTCTTACTACACATATAGCACAGTGTGTCTGGAAGAAAGTTGATCCTCATTTAAACCAAAATCCCTTTGCTCTAATTTCTCTTCATTAATCCTACAACTTCATCTCGGTAGCCACACAAAACAAGTCTCCTCCCTTCCCACATGGTCATTCGCAGGGGGACTTGTCCCTCCTGAGTCTTCTCCATGCTCTTCCTCTTAGGACACAGGTTTGAATCTTCCAAATTCCCTCAGTTGCCCACTTTGCTTGGCCAATGTCTGATAAAGCAGGCACCAAGAGCAAAGCTCCTGGGACTTCAAAGAAGCATCTCATTCCAGCTCTTTACTTCTATTAACCTAGCCCTTTGCTTTGGGGACATCTGTTGGTATTGAATGCTTGGTCCATTTTCTTCACATGGCTGTGGAGCCACACACCCCACCACCACCCCATCCACCCTGTCCTTCAACAATTTGTTTTATGGACCAGAGTATCTTAGATTTACCCACAGACTTCCTTTACATGCTCTTCCTTACAGCAGCCAAATGAGATTGATTTCTACATTGCTTTGGCAGCCCATGTGTTTTGCTATCATTCTGTGCACCATAGAAAAACAGTTTTGTGTTCCTGGAAAGTTGGAAGCTTAGGTAGTGGGACATGCATTGAGATTCTTGGAGCTCAAAGGAATGAAGATTGGAAAGTTAAGTGTCAGAATGTAGTGCAATAGCTGGGATTCATATCTGGGTCCTCACGCTTCATCTTCACAGCACGAAGTTTTAACTCTTCCTGGTGTCCACTGGTTCATGCTGCATCCTATACATTGAAACCTACCTGCCCCGATCTCGTTTTGGGTCTTGACTCCAGGCTAGTTTAGGAATGCAATGACAACACTTATCCCTTGTAGGGGTTGAATTGTGTTCCTGAAAAAGACATGTTCAAGTCCAAATCCCCATTCCTTGTGAACGTAACCTTGTTTGGAAATAGGGTCTTTGCAGGTGAAATCAAGTGAGGATGAGGTCATACTGGATTGGGGTAGGCGCTAATCCAATGACTTGTATGCTTATAAGAAAACAGACACAAAGGGAAGAATGTCATGTAAAGATGGAGGCAGAATTTTGAGTGACGCATCTACAAATCAAGGGACCCAAGGATTGCCAACAACGCTGGAAGCCAGGAGAGAGGCACAGAGCACAGGCTGCTCAGAGTCCACAACCAGTCTGGCAAAGCACCTGAAGTCTGCACTTCCAGCTTCCAGAAGGCTGAGACAACAGAGAGTCTTGATGGCAGGGAGAAGGCACAAGAGCCATTAAACATGGGGTCAGGAATGGGGCAATAGTGTGTGGGTTCCCAGGTTGGCGGATACAGAGAAGACATAGAAAGGAGGGGCCAGAAATTTGCAGGTAAATGGATGGTGTTGGAGAAGATAGTGCTAAGTGAAGTTAGCCAATCCCCAAAAAACCAAATGCCAAATGTTTTCTCTGATATAAGGAGGCTGACTCATAGTGGGGTAGGGAGGGGGAGCATGGAGGGTTAGATAAACTCTAGATAGGGCAGAGGGGGTGGAGGGGAAGGGAGGGGACATGGGGTTTGAAATGATGTGGAATGTGATGGACGTCATCATCTAAAGGACATGTAAGAAGACACGAATTGATGTCAACATACTTTAAATAACCAGAGATATGAAAAATGGTGCTGTATACATGAAGTGAGAATTGTAATGCATTCCGCTGTTATTTATATTTTTAAAAAATCAATTAAAAAAAAAAGAAAGAAAGGAGGGGCCAGGAACCCTAAGGTCCCTTCTGCACTGGCCTCTTTGAGCTGGGCCAGGCCAACACCTAGTGGGATACAAGGTTCTTACCCTCTAGCTCCATCCGCTCACAGGCAGGGCCCTGGCGACCCAGGCCACACTGACATCGGCAGCTGGTGCCCTCCAGGATGGGCTCCCCGTTGTTGTAGCAGGGCCCACAGCGGCAGGCGTTGAATTCCAAAAGGTACTGGTCCAGGGCCTGGCGCAGGTTCCGGCGTTTGGTCTCCAGAGGCCCCAGGTTTGTGTGGCGCAGCACCTCGTAGATGGGCTGCATCTGCAGGCACAGAAAGAACAAGGGCCTCTGCCTGGAATCCAGGAGCCCCCAAACCAGCTGCCACTCCTTGGGTAGGCCTGCTGCATGCTGGGCACAAAGGCAGATACCTAACTTGATCCTACCACCTTGGACCCAGCAGCCACACCATGAATTGGCACTAAACACCTCAGATGGCAGATAAGAAAATGGAGGCTCAGAATGTTCAAGTGAGTCACTCAGGATCACACAGCTGTGAAGTGCAAGAGCCTCTCTGTACATGGACTTGCTTACCTCTGAAACCTGTGCTCTCCCAGGCCCAGAGTCAAAGGGGCCCTAGACATCACTTGTGCCAATGCATCTGCCTCCTCCAGAACTTTCAGGAAAGAGGAAGCATATAATGCATTTGTCTGTGTTTTGGGGCATATTTTTGGTTTTTACCATCACCCTTCAATATGGGTCTCAATAAAGGTAGTTGTATTCCTATTGCTGAGCAATCCCCTAATGAGGTAAGCATAGTAGCGGGTGGGTAGGGACCATTCGAGGGCATTTGAGGCTACCCACTCCAGGTAGGACTCCGGGGTTTCTCAGGCCGGGCACTACTCCTGCATTCAGTTGGAGAGTTCCTTATTGGTGGAAGTGAGCTGTCCTGTGTATTGCAGGGTATTTAGTAGCATCCCTGGTCTCTGCACTAGATGCCAGCAACATCCTTGCAGTCATGATCAAAACCGTCTCATGGGCATTCCCAAATGTCCCCTCATGGCAAAATTGCCTTTGGCTGAGACGCAGTAGACGTGGTTGAAAAAGCACTGAACCTGGAGCCAGAAAACCCAGCTTCAGATCCAGGCCTGCTGTTTCCAGCTGTGAGATCTTTGGCACGCGTCACACTGAGCCTCCCTCCCCCCGTTGGCAAAGTGAGAAGAGGCGTCCCACCCTCCAGGTTCCCTGTGAGAGTGGTGGGAGGTGACACAAGGAAAGCTCTGTCACACAGGGAAGGCTGAAAAAACCAGGCTCCCTTCCCAGGTGCCTGGCTGAGGGCTCCTCACCTCCTCTCTCTTGAGTCTGCTCCTCTGAACATAAAATGGGCATTGCACTTATTTCCTAGAACTTTTATAACCTAAAGAAGAAATGAGTGTAAGAGTCTACTGTAAGGGGGAAGAATAATATAAAATCCCATTTTATATTAAACAAAATTAATATTTTAAATTAATATCAACGATTAATTGTTTATAATCTAACTAATATTAAAGTACCATTTCATTAGTTAGATGTGACGATCGTTCAAAAAAAAAAAAGTGGGAGAGGAACCCAACGGGGAAAGTGCTTGGCTGGAGTCCTGAGCAGGTCAAAGTGGGTGTCACAGTGGGGCACCGCTCTGGAAGCAGTCAACAGAGGGCGCTTGCAATAGCCCAGGCTGGTTCCTGGAAATATGGACAAAAAGACTTTGGCATGTGGTCAGGGCCTGAGGCCCAGGTCACCAGGCAGATGATGTCCGGACTGGCTGGGCCCCTGGCCAAGAGGAGAGGATCACTTACTGGAAGTTCAGGGAATTGGGCCCCACAGTTAGGACACCAGTGCAGAATGGGCTGCCCTGTGGCTCTGGTTAAAGATGACCCTCAGTACTGGGAAGGCCAGGACCATTGCAACTTCCCATTGGCCATGCAGCAGGGCTCAGCACTAAGTCCCCATCTCAGGCCTCCCCCTTTCAGAACTTCAGGAAATGGGCAGGAAGCCACCCTGGAGAGGGCTGGTGGGATTTTCTCAAAAGAAGAGAGGTGGAGAAGAGTTTTAGAATGTGAACTCCCAAAAGACATCGGCAGTGATCTGATCCCCATTTACAGGGGAACAAACAGATTCAGAGCAGGCGCCACACACTATAAATGACACACAGCACACACAACACAGCAACGTGGTGTACAGAGCATAAAGCGTACAAGATACGACTCCTGCATTCACTCATCCAAGCACCTGCTGGGAGTATCACTGCCAATGCAGAGGACATGCCAGTAAGACCCTGTCTCCATGCTGGACAACGGGTCCCCCCAACCCCTCACAAGACCTCCCCTCTGCCCTCTCTCTCCTCTGGTTTGTCCTTCCTTTCCCTGGGAGCATTCTCTTTTTGAAGCAGCACCAACCGTGTCATTTCCCTGCTCTGAAATCTGCCAGTGGCTTAATGTGTCAAATTCACACTTCTTGGGGAGCAGTGTGGGTTCTGGAGATCCTGGGTGTGAGAGTCAGCCCAACAGGCTCAAGTGGCGCTGATCCTGATCGTCGGCAGGCTAGGAGCTCCTGTGCTGGCTACTCAGCCTCCACGTATCTGCTTCATCTACCGACATTTGCTAAGTTCCTGCTCCTGTCTTTCTAACTTTGAAATGTAGCATTTTACTCCCATGTTATCAAAAGGAAACTGGGCTCACAGAGTGAGACAGCTCACCCAAGTTCACACATGGAAAAGGTGGCTATGTTGGGCACGATGGTGCACACCTGGAATCCCAGCTGCTCAGGAGGCTGAGGCAGGGGGATAGCGAGTTCAGAGCCAGCCTCATCTACTCGGCGAGGCCCTGAGCAACACAGCAAGACCCTGTCTCTAAATAAAATATATAAAAAGGGCTGGGGATGTTGCTCAGTGGTTAAGCACCCCCAGGTTCAATCCCTAGTACCAAAAAAATAAAAATAAAAAGGTGGCCAC
Organism: Urocitellus parryii; assembly: GCF_045843805.1. NCBI lineage: Eukaryota > Metazoa > Chordata > Mammalia > Rodentia > Sciuridae > Urocitellus > Urocitellus parryii. The sequence goes on along the minus strand of NC_135541.1, from coordinate 39,604,373 downwards.
GCCTGATTTAAACTCTCTTTTTCCTTCCTTCCAAACACCAAGCTCTTTTTTTCCGCAAAGACAATGTTCAGCCTCCAAATTATGGACCTCGGTTTTCATTTTGGAAGTTTTGCTCAGGGCAAACACAAAGCTCACCTTTTGACCATGAAAGTTTATGTATTTCTCCTGATATCAATTTTACAGTTTTTGCCCAAATCACTAATAGCTTGATGATAGCAATTTTCAGACCCTATGTGAATTACAGGTGCGTGAAAGTGGTCCCTTACTTATTGGCAAAGAAATGAAGGCAAGGTTAATCCATCTGACCTCTTTCTTCATAGAAAGCAGGGTGGTACGATAGGCTTTTAGGTTTAACTGTTGGTATCTGTTTTAGGAGAAGAGGTACCTCCATACCTGGGATTGTAAATGCACATAAATAAAAAGGCAAGGAGAGCAAGAAAATATGGTTGGGAAAACAATATTTTGCTTAAAAGGCTGAAACAGAAACTTAAAAAAAAAAAAACAAGACTACCCTGCATATTAACAGAAGCAGCTGGACAACTGCTAGATTAAGCCGCTTCCTTGGCAGATTTGGTAGTTTGACTCCCTTTGTGAGGTTAGTGGTTTAAGCCAGGTTTTCTCAACTTTGTTACTATTGACATTCATTCCAACTCAGGATTTCTTTAGGGGTCGGAGGGGCTGTTCTATGTCTTGTAGGATGTCTGCCAGCGTCCTTGGCCTCTGATTCCAGTGGTGCTGACCTTGTCCCCTACCAGCTGTAACAATCAGATGTACCGCTAGACATGGCCACAGTTTCCCTGTGGAACACAATCACCCCCACTGTTGGAAGGAGGGTGTTAGGACAGAGGGAAGTGAGAACTGGATTCGAAGTCCACAGGTCTGAAATCCAGGCACTGCCCCTAGTGAATTCTGTGTCCTTTAAACACTCACTCGGATTTCCCCAAGCCTGGGTTTCCCCATCTTCTTAATGGGGAGAATCACACCTATGCCCAAGGATCTGTTCACTGATGAGGAGAGGAGATCATTTAGAACAGGGACAGCAAATTACAGCCTGAGTTCAAGGTGAACCCACAGGTTGGTTTTTTTTTTTTTTTTTTTTTTTTTTTTTATGGTCTTTGAGCTAAAAATGGCACTTACTTTTTTTAAAGAATGGTAAAGAAGAAGAGGAGAAAGGAAGCATCTACCAGTCCCACTGTGTGTCAAAGACTGTACATGAAGCCTAAATACATACTATCTGGCCCTTTAGAGAAAAAAAAAAAAACCTGCCAAGCCCTTACATGACATATATGATTTTTGTAATTAAACAAGGTTTCATTTGTTTAATGGGCCCTAACCCTGCTGACCTTCCAAACCACTGGTAGAATCCTGGCCCCCAAGAGCCAGTCGGTTTTGGACCCCGGTTCTCCCCAGGCCTGGTCTCAAGCCACACCCTCCCTCTAGTCAGTGTGCTGTTACATTTAATCTTGTCCTTTGATGGGCTCGTAATAAGAAATATGAAATGATCTGGTCTGCTTCACTTTCATTCCTCATGGACGTAGGGCTTCTTCAGCTGCGAAAAGACTTACCTCAAAATCGATAACAACAGGATTATACTTTAATGATCTCCCCCAGGAACGGTATGTAATGGCGCTGCTGTTTTGTGTCAGGCCACCGCCCCAGCCAGAACTGCCACCTTGCACCCGAGAAATGACGTCTTCCACAGCCGCGGCCCTCTTGTCTTTTTCTCCTACCAAGGGGATAAGTGCATGAGCTCATTTCCCCCAAAAGCCAGAAAACCGGCTGTCAACCTCCACTAATGAGATCGAGAGTAATGTTGATGTTCTCGCCACGAAGCTGTTTCCCGTCTTCTGCTCGGCCTAACTAACTAGCAGGACAAGGCAAAGGAAGGACCAAGACGTGGAAACAGACTCATCCTCTGGAGTAGAACAGACACTGAGGAGCTAGCCATGCCCAACAGGGAAGATAAAGGGGATGGGGAAATGGGTGGCCATTTATCCACTCATCCATCCATTCCTATGTCAAAAGTTGACTCAGGCTGGGCGAGGTGGCATATGCCTGTAATCCCAGTGGCTCTGGAGGCTGAGGCAGGAGGATTTTGAGTTCAAAGCCAGCCTCAGCAAAAGCGAGGCCCTAAGCAACTCAAGGAGACCCTGTCTCTAAATAAAATACAAAGTAAGGCTGGGGATGTGGCTTGGTGGTTGAGTGCCCCTGAGTTCAATCCCTGGTACCTGCCCTCCCCCACCCCCCCCAAAAATAAAGTTGATTTGGGTCTTCGGATATGCCAAAAAGATTCAATCAGATATCACAAGTGCCATGACAGTTGTCACCATAGGGCTCAGTGGGGGCCATCAGAAAGTGGTCAGACATTCAGTAGCGGGTGAGAGGTGTCAGGGGGAAGGTGAGTTGTCTAGGAAGGTGAATGAGTGTTGGCCAAGAGAAAGGAAAGGTCAAGGCAGGACAGCAGGGAGTGGAGGGACTGTGACTGAAAGCCCTGAGGCAGGAGCAACCTAGCGCTAAGGGTGGACTGTGAACTGGTTTAGGATGTGCTTCCCCCACTGCTCTATAAACTGTTTCCTAATCCCTGAATCCTCTGCCTCTCACATGAAAAAAAAATATTCAATGCATGTTTGATGAATGAATGAGTCAATGAATACAGGGATAGCCATATTAATTTGTTAAGGAAACGCCACCAAATATTCTTGTGAGCTTGGACTTGGTAATCACATTCCCTTTCTCCCTACAGCCTCATTTCTTCCCTCAGGACTGTTATCTGATGAGTCTCCATTCCAACAGACCATTCGTCAAAATCTGCCAACACATTCCCTTCATCCCAGCTCTTGCTTGGCTGGATCTTTGTCTAGTACTAGAAATCTGAGGATGGGGGGGTCGAGGGATTGCTCCATACAAACTCAGATATTTCCTAGGTGGTTCCAGGGCATGGGGATTCAAAATAGAGCCCTACATGCATGGGGTGGGGTGTTTAGCATCTGCACTGTGACTATTGTCTAAAATGGAACCAGTCAGAGGGAAAAAAAAATCACTTTCATTCCTTGATGGTTTCAAGGAAAGGCTGGCTTCTCTTTTAGGGAGACTCATTGCTAAACACTTGCCAGTTTTGCCAGTTCCAGATCTTTCACAATGTTTTCCTGATAAACTTCCTTCAATTTTGATAAAATCATCATATTCCAAGCCGAGGCCACCTCCAATGCATGTCTCAATGTCTTTGCTGGTAATACCTGCAATAAGGAGACAGAAAAACACAAAATGCTGAGATACTAACAGACAATTGAGACAGTACCACCAGCTCCCACTGGCAAAAGCTAACTACATGCATGGGGTCTGAGAGATCTGGGTCGAAGTGCCCATTCTTGAACCAATTTCAGATTTTTCTTCTGAAATATTTGGTTCCAATCCAAATATTTCTTGAAATGAGAAGGGATATATATTATTCAAACTTGTTGCTTAGAAGATGTTAATTCTTCTTCCTTTGTCCATTGTCTACTGAGCCTCCTGGAGGCACTGATTCTAACACATCCATCTCCACGTGGCCCCGTACTGCTCACCATTGTGCCCAGGTTGGCCCTCAGTATGAATGTCTTCCTTTCTCCTCCTTCAAGGTCTTTCCAAAGTCTACTAAAGCTCCCATTCAAATCTCATTTATTCCATGAAGCATCTTTGGATCAGAATGATCCCCACTTTCTTTACAGCTATCAATGTCCTTGGCACCCTCATGCTTACCACATGAGGGTGTCACCACAATTCTTTTCATCTAGGTCCTCTGGGTACCACAGAGGGGTCAGTTCCCTGCTAGAAGATGGATAGATCACCATGGTACATCTATCTGCCTGCCCTTTAACCCCACAAGGACTGTCGGTCCCACAGCAGCTGCTTTTGACTTTGTCTTCCCTAAAGGAGGAACTTGCTTTTACAGATGAGGAAAGTACTCTTTAAAGCAATAAGGTCATGCACTCCCATCACACAATGAACAGAATCCATCAATGAATAGAGCTGGTTCCCAAGCCTGAGTTGGCCTGGAAAGACAGGGTTAGGTAAGTAGACAGAAGCAAGATGTGGACCAGGTTCAGAGGTCAACTTTATCTGTAGCTAAAGGGGTCTTCTGAAAGCTGTAAATTAGAGTTTGCATTTCAAAATATAATTCCTTTTAAAGCAACAATGAAATAATCACCCGTTGTCGGATTATTAGTCTGGCAAGAATTAAGGAATTAGGCTTTGCAATGGAGACTTAGAGTTAATATTTTCAAGGGGTATTGAGAATCAAACTTTATTTGCCTGTATCTCCCATTAAATGACAGCTTCCTTGAGGTCAAGGACTTGTACCTTCTTCCCCATTTTTTCATGAATGTAGCAGCACAGTGCCTGCCATGGTGTAAGTATTCAGTATAAATGACAGATGAATGGAAAAACAAAAGACTTGTGAATAAATGAAAGCCATGAGCCCTTTGGTAAGGGTTTCCAGTAAAAGAAATATTAGAAATTCAAATCCCAGTCACTGACATCCTCCGTGAGCCTGGGAAAGGGCCCGGATCTCACTGGGCCTCAGTTTCCCATTTATGGGGAGAAGGGGCTGTCCTCCCCGGCCTGTGTCAGCCTCAGCCTCCGTCACTGTGTGAGCATCGGTTTCCACAGCTGAAAGTGCCTGGGGGGAGCAGCGCTCCAAGCACCAACACTCAGCACCAAGCAGAGGGCTCCTTCTGCCATTTCCATTCGAGTACTTTTAATTTTTAATGCATAACTAATTGAGGAAGATTTAGCATATTTAATTGTTTTGATTAAAAAATGCTTCAACAGTGATCAACAAAAGTGGATGAAAGGAGCTCATGGGCAGAAGCCAGAGTGACTACTTAGGTGAGTGGTGGAGTGCCGCTGAGTTAGAGTGACAGCCTGGTGATTAGTGGGGGGCTGGCGCAGGCCTGTGGAGTGATTATGCTCATGCAGGATCTGCCCAGAGCCTGCCACGTGCCCCGGGGGAAAGAGAACTCCAGCCTGATTTGAGCTGCAAGACTTGACTGCAAAGGAGTGCCTTCTGAGGGAGGACCCTGAATTTGGTACCAGCCAGTAAGAGGAGATCTGTGACTTCTAAGGAATCATAGAGCCTGAGAGCTAAAGCCCCCTCAGAGCTAAAGCCCACATGTCTCATTTATATTTGAGACACTGGAGGTTCAGAAAGGTTAATTATCTCGGCTAAGGCCACACAGCCGAAAACAGGACTGCTAAAATGCACATTCATAGCAACCTTGCCCCAAAGCCCACAGTATTCTCACTCTCCCAGCCATTGCCTCAAACTAAATAATTCTCCTGAAGGAACGGTTTCGTGAACACCTACTGCGTACCTCCCTCCCCCAGCATATTACGTGTTGGGCAGCATAGATCTCTTGGAATAAAACTAATGTGAATAGGAAGTGAATCTGAATAAGTAAGATCCTGCCTTCAGAGCGAGGTGGTTTGGGGCGATGCACTAACTGAACTTTAACTAGTATTCCCAAGAGTTGGCTTGTTTCACTACAGTAGGGTCAGAGAGGCACCTCTCAGCAGAAGCTATGGGAGACTCTGGAATCCGTTGTCTGCAGAGAGCCTGTATGAAATTCCGAGTGGTGGCAGAGGAGGTCAGATATGCTGCATCCAGGAGCTGAAACTGGCATTGGAAGCCAGGACACAGAACCAAAGAGACAAAAGCAAAGATTCAGGGGGGGCATAGAGGACAGAGCAGAGAAAGGTCAGGAGCTGTTGTGGAGAGCTTGTGTGTCCCCCATAGACTGACCTTATCTGTAGAACCAGGCAACACTCTACCAGTGCTCACTCCCATCCCAGCAGGCTGGGCTGTAGATGTTAGCCTTGGAGTGGATCAAACTAGAATTTGTTCTGTGCTTTACAAGGCAGTGAACTCTGGAGTTGATTGTTCCCAAACGTGCCACACACTGAGATCATATGGTGTGTTGATTAAAAATACAGGTTCCTGGGCACACCTCCATCAATTCTGATGCTATATTTCTGGAAAATCAGAAATCTGTATTTTCAACTAGTATCTCAGATTATTTCTATCGCAGTGAATCTAGGACCATATTTTAAGTGTCATGGTCCACGGATAGCTTCTGGTGGCTTGCCCCAAGGTGCTGGCATTTACCTTTGTCAATGCTTTGGATGCAGAAAGAACAGCCAGGCTCATCACATCGGCTCAGAATAAGAATTAGGAATTCAGGCAAACCATCAGGATCCAAAAACCCCTCAGGTGACTAGGTGGCTACCCACAACACGCAGAGCAAAATGCAACTTGGTGGAGAAAGCTGTCATGTCCTCCCCTAGGGACAAAATACCAAGTGCAGAAGCACAAGGTGGGATGGGCGGAGCTTAGTGCAAGAACAGGAGAAAAAGCCTTGGAGTTTTAGATTACCCCCAGCTCAGCTGGGTGAGGAAGTCAGGTGGAAACTAGAAGCAGTGAAATAAAGGAGGGGATAATCTCTCACTCCTCTCCACCAGTAAGAGACACCCAGAGCTGGGGTAAACTTCTGGAAGTCACACTTTTAAAAGGAAGTCGGAAAACAGAGATTCCTACAGGAAATACTATGCAGCCTTTAAAAAGAAGGAAATCCTGCGATATATGGCAGCATGGCTGAACCTTGAGGACACTGTTAAGTGAATTCAGCCAGCACAGAAAGACAGAGACTGCAAGATTCTACTTATCTGAGGCATCTGAAGTGGTCAAACTCTAGAATTAAAGAGGACCAGACAATTGCCAGAGGCTGGGAGATGTCAAAACAAGATGAGTTGCTGATGGATAGTTCTGCACGACGAGTGATCTCAAGAGATCTGTACAGCACTGTGCCCTAGAGTTAATGACGTTGTATTGGATGCTTAAATTTTTGTAAAGAGGGTAGATGCCCTGTTATGTTTTCTTTGTTTGTTTTTTTGTTTGTTTTTTTGTTTGTTTGTTTTTTGGTGCTGGGGATTGAACCCATGGCCTTGTGCATGCGAGGCAAGCATTCTACCAACTGAGCCGTATCCCCAGCCCCATGTTATGTTTTCTTAACACAGTAAAATAAAAATAATAAGGAAATAGAGAATAAACAGAGAAGAAGCAGCCTGAGGGTGAAGAAATTCAAAGCCACATTCCTTTGGGAATCTTTGAAGGGACTGGGAATGTTTACCCAAAGGAGTGAAGAAAGCTCTCTCTTTAAGAGACCAATAGGACTGGATTAGACTCTCTGGAGTACTGTTGTGAGGAAAAGAAATTTAAAAGGCTTCAAGAGCAAAAACTGGCACCAAAAGGACAGAGGCTCCAGGAAACTGGTGAAAGTTCAGTGTGAGAGACAGCATTCTGACTGCGAGAGCCCAGGCAGAGAGGAGGTGTCTCAGGAGGCAGTGTCTCCCCATGACTGCAGGGGACCAAGCAAAGGGGACGGCCTGCCTGCCTACCTGTCAGTCAGGGGTACAGCCAAATGATCTGAAGTGTACAAAAGATCGGTAGTCATTTAAGCTCTCCTCTAACCCTGAGATTCTGGAACTTTCAAACACATGAGACAGCTTTAGGAACATTGGAGACAGCCTTGATAAGCACCTGATGGTTTTTACTGTGCACAAGATGTCCTGGAAATATAGGGGACTAAGATGAAGTCCAAGTGTGGGAAATGCACATGTGAAGAGGCAGTTATTATGCTTAGAAAAGGACCTGGATCCAGGGTGGCAGGGCCAGGGAAGGCTGCCTTGGGGGCCAGAGGCAGGATATGCTGGGGACACCCAGCACAGACAGGGATTAGCCAAACAAAGTGAGGATGTTGAGATCAGAGGGAGACCATGTGCAGGACCATGTCCCCAGCAGCAAGATTCTGCTCAGAAAAGTCAATATGATCTAAACTCCAGAGTAGAAAAGAGGGAGATCAAATGTCACGATCCCCAAGGAAATACAGAGAGCCCTGTGGTCCTTCCCACTCCATCCCAAGGAGCCCAAAAGGACAGGTCTCTGGCCACCAGGTTTACAGCTTGCTTCCTCTTGGCCTTGGCTGTGGTACAGTCTGAAAGCTGTCTTTATGCCTCCGTGGAACTGCTACATCGATATGGCTCTGAGGCAGAACCCCAGCTTGACTTCTGAGATGCCGGAACACAGAAAGCCTCTGTCATTCTCAGATTAGAAGCATCAGGTGGAAAACAGCAGGTGCAATGCATTATTTATCTCTTTGCAAGAAGCAAATACCATTCAGGTTGCTCTGATCTATGTGCAATGTTGCTTTGTTACGATGGTTGCCCCCAAAGACAGCCTCAGAAGAGAAAAGAGCATTATATATTCTATTCCCTGCCATCACATTGGGAAGGCCACCGGGGAGTCTGTGGCTGGGCTGGTTGGGAAGTGCTGGCTAACTACCCCGCCCTCTTAGGTTTCATTTATCCATTGAAACTCGTGTTTCTTCCCAATGACTCGAGAATGGTCTAAGGACCTCTCAGCCTTTGCATGTACTATTATCTCTGGCCCGAAAGTCTCCTGGTCTCTGACTGAGTTTCTTCTATTCAGCTCCAGGGAGCCTTTTCTTACACCCCAAGGGTCCCCACAACACCCCTCTCCTTCCCTCCAACACTGTATTTAATACACCCTAATAATCTTCTACCTCTTGGCTTTTTATTCCTACTTAACTAGATATAAGCCCCTAAGTCATCTCTTGGGTTCATATGGTTCACTGCAGAGCCTGGCCTGTCCCCAGCCCCTGGAAGTCCTGCGGATCGCCGCATTCAACCTCTCTAGACAATACCTCTAAAATGGGGAGTCACAGACCTTTCTTTAATTGAAGATTTGAGCCACAGCTTTGTAATATCTTATGCTTGATGAAGAGTTGATATTTTCTAAAAACTCTTCCATCGGCTTTATCTCATTTCAGCAACCTTCTGAGCACAGAGGACTAACCTGTTACAGACTTAAACAGAAAAGGCCATGGCTGTAGTGGTTAAAGAATGTGCCCTCTGGGGACAGAATTCTACCATTAGCTAGTAATGTGCCTGACTTATTTTACCTCATTTTCCCAGTCTTGGAAATGGGGAATGATCAAGATTGCTATACATGGATCCCTAAAAGTGATGTCTGGCACAACTAGGTGTGCAAGGAATTTTAGGTTTTACTGTTAGGTGACTTTCTCAAGAACCATGTCTTTGAAGTAAAGTAGGCTCTACCCAAACTCGAGGGCCATTCTATTTGACCACGCTAGTGGCACCCTGCAGGAAAACGTTCTTCATGTACCATGAGAGCCATGGTAGTCCCTGACTCACTCTTTACACAAGGAAGCTCAGAGGAAGGCAGCTGTGCTCCCTCCCAGAGGCAATGTCAGGGCTGCAGTCCTAGGCCTTTGTCTATCCAATATGGGCTGGCCTTCAGAGGTTCGGCTCTTCTGGCTGGTTGGAGGCCAGGCTCTGAAACGGAAACTGCCCGAGCTGGAATTCCACCCCTGCCCAGTTACTGTCTGGACAATTGTTTGATCTCTCTGTGCTTGTCCTCCTACCTGTGAGGTGGGGATTTTAATACTGTCTGTCTCCCAGCATCGTGGGGAGGGTGAAGTGCTCAAGGCAGACTAGCAATAATGGTCAAGGGCTGTTACTGTTTCCGGAAGTGCTGCAGGCTATGCTGAGGCTCTCGGCTCCTGAGTCTAATCTGGAAGGTTAGAGAAAGAGGGAGGCAGGAGAGTCTGTGAAGACAAGTTTCCTTCATCAATGTGACTGTAGTATAAGCTGGTGAGTGAAGAGGAAGAAGGACACACCCCCAATTTGCCAAGTTCCTATTAAGTGCCAGGTAGGAATTCTCCATGTTATTTAATATTCACATGCCATTCCATAATCGGAATTATTCTCATTTTAGAGAGGAGTTTAAATCCCGATAGTTTAAAATTAGATAGTTAAAGTCACTTGCCAAAAATTATACAATAAGTAAATAGGATCAAGTGGAATAGGACCAAGTTCCGTGTCCAGAGCCCACATTCTCTATGCTACATTATATTTCCTGTGGGGCAGAGCACTAGGGATAGCTGTGGGAATAATTTTTGCACCATCGCAGCTTTTCTCCTTTAAGTACAAATCCATTTTTCAGTGATATTAGAGGTGGAAATGCAAAATCAGAAGGATGACACCGAGTGTCACTCAGTTCCATGTGTATGCAGATGACTTAAGGGGAATGGGGACAGAGCCAAGACACCAGGAGTCTGTCAGTCAATCAATACCATCCATCACCGTGAAGCCTGGTTGTCATGGTAACTAGGGATAAAGCCCGGAGCTTGTTAGAATCCAGTGAGAGTCTGTTCGGGGTGACTGGTTGGATAGCAGACACAGCAAACAACCCGCTGGGCCATCCCAGACTGCTGGGCCGTGAATACAGGACCCTTGGCAATCAGGTTTCTGCTGACCTGACTCCCTTCATTGTCCAGTTCATCTCAGACCCTCTAGGATTCCACTCCTGCCTCTGTCGAGTGTAAGGAGAGCTTCAGAGAACGTGCAGCTTATTTAGGATTGACCTACCCCAGCTAGAGAGGGTCTAGGTCTCTGCTGTGGGCCAGCCTCTGCTTCTGGGTGGGACCATGAATACAGCATTAACAGGACGCACCCTGGAAACAGGTGGTTGCAATACTGTGACACCAAAGCAAAGTCCCAAATACACGGAAGCATCTAAGACGGGCTACCAACTCCAAACTAGGGAGACAGAATGACTGCCCGGAAGAATCCTTGCCAAGCTAGGCTGAGACCTAGGGGTGGAAGTGTTAGGCAGGCAAGGAAGGGAGGGGGAGATGGGGAGAATCCTAAAGAGAACGTCAGAGTGGTGTGCCCAGGGACCAGCACATAGCTCACACAGCATGGCCAGTAGTGAGCGAGGTGGCTGGATCTGCAAGCAGGGTCGCAGCACGTTCACCAGGGTGCTGGCCAGCCTTTTCAGGACAGGCATCCTCCTGTTCTCAAGCTCATCTTTGTGTGGCTCCTGCAGCTGGCCATCCTCTCTGTGGCTTCTGAGAGGCCAACACTAAGTCCATTTCCTTGCTAGCATTGCTATCACTACCTGACATAACCCAGCCACAGGACTGCTCTCATTTACACCAGGGCCCAGGGGCAAGCCTTGGGGTGAACATGGGTACTCATTCCCTTGCAATGCCCGCTACTGAGAAAGCCCCCCACTCACTGATCCCCAGGTCAGCACCTACTCCTGCTAATTTTGGAAGATAAGATTTGAATATCTTTGGAGCTTATAAAATGGGAAGGGCAGAAAAGGTGGACTGTGCTTTGTGCTTCTGTTATGGTGTGAACTGATCAATAAAAGCAAGTAGGTTGATATAGATAAGGTTAGATTAACATAGCAACTTAATCTTGTGGCCTTGCATAGGATAAAGGACGTGGGGTTTATAGATATTAGCAAAATGACAGATGAAAATGTGTGTGGTGGCCATAAGATAACTGTAGTTTTAAGTACATCAAGTAAGTTTTAAGCATCAAATAAGTTACTAGTACTGAGTGTGTAAAGCAATTGCTCTGGTAGAGACTCATTAGTCACTTGCAATAGCTCCTGCCTTGCTGGGATTATGGGAATAGGGTCACTGTAGTCATTTGAGTAAAAAGATGTGACTATAGAAACTCCAACTTAGTTTGTTACTGTCCCTGTTAAGAGAGAACTGCATAAACCATTTCTAGGAAATAGAAACTAATGCTGTTTTCTTATGAAAAATTGTTTTATCTACTTTGTACCCCCACAGACTATACCCTTCTCAGGATGCAGTGGTGGTCATGGTGAGCTACATCCCTGCCCTTGGGGGTCTACATGCCTTTGAAGTAGACTCTCACCCTGCCGACCCCTGCCCAAATTCAAGATGTTACTGTCTAGCACCTGCTTGAACCCAGAACTGTGGTCAACTGAACTGCAAAGCTAAGGGTATTTTTTAGCTTCTGTTTATCACTTGCTTGCTGACTGGAAAACTCCAGTCCTGCCTAGAGCCCACAGCTCCCACTTATTAATGTTTTAATTTCTGTGATTGGCTAGCTTACACGACGATAAGCAAGTCACTGAGTTGGGGTTTTTGTGCTTATATTCTCCTTGGATGGACCAGGAAGCTGCTATCCTCCCACAAAGCTTCAGTCTCTGCGGTGGATGACAGTCCTTGGCCAAGTAGCTAAAGCTCTCTTTTGATTAGAAATTCGGACTTAGAGTGCCTTCTGGAGCGGAGCGGCCCCCATAACACGTCTACTGTACTAGTTTCTATTCAGGCTTTGTATATTCTTAACTAACTGGACATTTCTCAAGGGCAGGGATCTGTGTTTCATCCCTATGTTCTCAGAAATCATGATGCTCAGTATTTACTCTCCTGGGTGTCTAGCTTCCTGACTAAAGATCTTGGGATTTGTCAGATTCCATAATTGTGTAAGCAAATTCCTTATATAAACCCCTTTAATAATATGCATTTATTTATTCATTCATTCATTTATTTATATGAGGAGAGATAAGAGCTAGAAATAAACTTCTCATTCTGTTTCTCTTCAGAACATAAACTCATACACTTCCCAAGGACTCTCTTACTGCCACTGGTGACTTTTCCTTTATTTAAGATGATTAATACACACCTACAGTACAGCCCCTACAGCACACTAAGTGAAAACATGTTTTCAGTAACTTCTGACCACCCCAAAAAATAAGAAATGCTTTTTTTTTTTTTTGGTACCAGGAATTAAACCCAGAGGCACTTAACCACTGAGCCACATCCCCATCCCTTTTTTATATTTAATTTTAAGATGGGGTCTTGTTCAGTTGCTTAGAGCCTCACTAAGTCACTGGGACTGGCTTTGAACTTGTGATGCTCCTGCCTCAGCCTCCCGAGCCACTGGGTTTACAGGCATGCACCACTGTGCCCAACAAGAGATACATTTTACATCATGATCCAAAACCAAACAGATTCATCAAAAAGAAGTCTCCATACTTGGTTGTACTTTGAGTCATGCTGTCTGACATGTTCCATCATATTGTATTATGTATTATTAAATATTATTAAATGCTGGCCATGATCTAGTGAATTTCTTTGACCTAGTGCTGGTCTATGGCCTGCAGTTTGAAAAGCCCTAGGTTAAAACATCCCTGAGGCATTTAAGCATGTTGGTTAAGATAACCCGTGTCTGAATTGACTCCTGATACACTGGTGTATAGCTGTGTGACCTTGGGCAAGTTATTTATCATTGCTGAACCTAAATTATTCCCTTGTAAGTTGGAGATTATAGTATCCTTTAGACAGCTCTCTCCTGATTAAGTGAGATAGTGCTTTCAAAATGTTATACCATGTCTACCTGGTACATGTTCAGTAACTGTGGTGGTCTTTCCACCCCTGCTAGAGTCTCAGCCTCTGCCTGCTAGCATCAGAATGAATGACAAAATGTAGGGCAAAGGAAGTAACATATGGAGGATACATAAAACCTTAACCAGAAGACTTTGGTTCAATATTGAGTGTGTTACATTGACTCGTTAAAAACTCTTTGGGGGGCTAAGGTTGTGGCTCAGTGGTAGAGTGCTTGCCTAGTGTGTGGGGGGCACTGGGTTCAACTCTCAACACCACATATAAATAAATAAGTAAGGTTCATCAACAACTACAAAAAAAATTTAAAAAGAAGCTCTTTGGGTTTTTTGTTTGGTTGGTTTTGTTTTGGGGTACCAGGAATTGAACCTAGGGGCACATGACCACTGAGCCACATCCTCAGCCCTATTTTGTATTTTATTTAGAGATAGGGTCTCACTAAGTTGCTTGGTGCCTCATTTTTGCTAGGGCTGGCTTTGAACTCTCGATCCTTCTGCCTCAGCCTCCCAAGTAGCTGGGATGACATGTGTGTGCCACCATGTCAGCTGTTATTGTTGTTTTATTATTTGTTTTTTGTTTTAGTACTGGCATGGAACCTGGGAGCTCCACCATTGAGCTACCTCCCCAGAAACCCTTTTTATTTTTTATTTTAAGACCAGGTCTCACTAAGTTACTGAGGATGGCCTCAAACTTGCAATCCTTATGCCTCAGGCTCCCAGTAGCTAGGATTACGGGCACGCATGATAGCACCTGGACTCTTCAGCTCTTTGGTTCTCTGCCTTCTCTCTACAAAATTGGGGCAAATAACAATACCATTCCTCATAAAACTATTATGAAGGTCCATTTGAATGCCAGATGTGAATGTGTATTTGCTTGACAAATATTAGGAATTATTATATGTAAATACATTTTATTAAAACCAAATATTTCAGTTGATTCTAAGTACAGTGAATGAGAAAACGATTTGTTAGTTCACCTGGGGTGGTAACCAATTTGACTGTCCGCAAAGCCAAGTATTCCTGACTATAATCAGATGATTATAACAAAGGGAAACCTGTTACCATCTCAGAACCCCCAGTGAGAGGAACCATGTATTTATCACATTGGTATCTAGACAGTGCTCTCCATGGTAAGTGTGCTTAATATGTGTTTGTTGAATGAAAGGCTAAAGAAATGAATGATAAAGGAGGGGAGAGGGAGGAAAAGGAGATAGAGCTATAATTGACGTGCACTTCAGCGAGGTGTTGTTCACTTCTGTCTCTGTTGTGCGTTAGTGGTGGCCAGCTGGCCCAAGCACTCTGCCGGGCAGGGGATGATCAATGATGGTTGGATATCTACACTCTTGCTGGAAGGGTCTTCCCAGGGTCACTGTTATCTGGAATCTATCAGGGTCAGGGATGATGGAGAACAGGCACTGATTTGGGCAGCATTGTTAACACTTTGAAAGATAGTGATGAGAATTCAATGTGACCTTGATAAATGGGAATGTGGTCTCTCCAAAACTGGATGAAGCTCTGAAGACAGAAATGAATGATCTTGATCAAAACAATGGGCAGGTGGAGGAGGAGGCACGATTGCTGAGCCAAAAGTATCAGCCACCGCGGGCAGGACATACTGGTAATGATGTCCCTAACATTTGAACATATTTCAGGGCTGACCCATTTCAGAACCCGATGAGATAGATCTTCTCCTTATTTACCATTTACAGGTGGGAGAACAATTAATATTCCACAATTAACCCTTGGAAAGTTGGGAATAATAGCATATATTAATAGGTGAAGATATCACTGACATGAATCGCATGTGGTTTGTCCCCTCCAAAACTCATATTAAAATTGAATTCCTGCTGGGCATGGTGGTGCATACCTGTAATCCCAGCGGCTTGGGAGACTGAAGCAGGAGGATTGTGAGTTCAAAGCCAGCCTTAGCAAAAGTGAGGTGCTAAGCAACTCAGTGAGACCCTGTCTGTAAATAAAATACAAAATAGGGCTGCAGATGTGGCTCAGTGGTTGAGTGCCACTGAGTTCAAATCCCGGTTCCCACCCCCCAAAAATTTAATTCCTAATATCACAGTGGGAGAGGTAGGAAGTTCTCTAAGAAGTGAACAGGTCATTAAGAAGGATTCATGCCTTTCTCATAGGAATGAGTTCATTCTTGCTACACTTGGATGTTATAAAGTGCTTCATCAACTCTGAATTCACCCACCGCCTCTCTGCTTTTCTGCCAAGTTATGATGCAGCACAAGGCCCCCACCAGAAGCTAAGCAGATACCATGCCATGTTCTTAGACTTACCAGCCTTCAGAAACTTGAGTCAAAATAAGTCTGTTTTTTATAAGTTACCAAGCCTCAGGTATTCTTATAACAAAAGAAAATGGACTAAGACAAATATCAACATATTACAGTAATTACAGGTCCCATTTTCAGACTTTTACTCTATGTCAGGCACTGGGCCATATTGTTCCCATAGATAATTTCATTTCATATTCACGACAACTGTATGAAATGTGTATTGTTGCATTTAGAAAAGAGGTAACTGAGCCACAAAAATGCTAACTAATTTGCCAGTGGGTCACATGGCTGATCAACGGTGGGGGTAGGACTTGAAACAGGCAATCTGATTTAGCAACTACTTCAGCAAGTAAAATTTATCGAGCTCGCATTAGAGTGCAGGCAGTGCGCTGAATATTCTCTGTGGATAAGTCCACTTATTCCTCATGACTACTCTATGAGATAAATGAAAACATGTCCAGCTCACAGGTGAGGAAGCTGAGATATAAAATATTAAATAATCTACCTGGTGTCACACAGTGAGTGACAGTACCCATGCTTTTAATCACTATGCTATATTAATATCCTGCATTAAAGAGAAAATATCAAATTCTTAGCATGTAACATGCAATTATTCTCAAACCCTGGTTATCATTCTTATTTGGTCTTTAGGAAGCTAAAATTCATAGAGATTAAGAATATTAATCAGTGACTAAGTGGTAAAATCAGAAGTGTCTGGCTCTACAATTTAGGTCAGTTTAGACCACATCACTCGTGGTTCTGAAGGCTGGTAAGTTTAGTTTTTTAATTCCACAAACTGTGGTCCGTTGCCTTTGATATCCACTGAGTCCATCAAAATTTGTAATGCATCATAACTATGGTTTGGACCATGTTTTACTTAGCAGTGCTTTTTGTAACCATTGTCTTGGTTAATTCTCATGATAACCTTTTGCAGTAGTTACAATGGTCCCTACATTAGTGATGGGAAAACTGACTCAGAGATGTGAGGTATCAGCTTCAAAAATGGCAGAACTTGGATGAAAAACATACCTCTGAGAAAAGAATCCCTTCCACTCCCATACTGCCTGCTGCCTACGAGGGGACCCCAGCACACTACTGTTTCCTTCACAGCAGAGCATGCACACAAGCCGTTTTCTGTAAGGTCTTTGCAAAACCCTTACATGTGGCCACAAATCATAGAATCACAGCATTTGGAGTCTTGAGGTCTCTTGGTTGAATTTTCTATTCCGTGCAGGGTTTTCATTATAGCACTCCTGGGAGAGGAATCCTGTCGATTTCCTTACATTAATCAATAGGAAGCATTCTAGTTCGTGTTGCATTTTGGG
Organism: Urocitellus parryii; assembly: GCF_045843805.1. NCBI lineage: Eukaryota > Metazoa > Chordata > Mammalia > Rodentia > Sciuridae > Urocitellus > Urocitellus parryii. The sequence continues at coordinate 39,587,454 of NC_135541.1, read as the reverse complement.
GAGACTAAGAGCACCTGAGATGAAACAAATGTGTCAAGCCCTATCTACATGAGCAAAAAAGAGAGGAAAAAAAATAGGTCCAAGGTGGACCACTTAGTCTAGAAGATGTGAATAGAAGATCCATCTCACCATTGATGCTTTCCTCATTTTGCATGCCCCTTGGCGAGAGGGAAGCTACACAGAAAACAGGGCGGTGTTATCCAGTGGTAGAAGAGAGAATGGAGAGGAGAGGAAGGGACAGGTGGTGGACACTGAAAGGGTGACTAATGAGATAGGTGGGAAGAGGGAGGGAGGAGGCCGACGTTATTCCCACGCTGTGAGATCTAAGGCCAGATGGGATGCAAGGTGGGGAAAGGTGACTTTAACTTAGAGTATCTTGAGTATTTTCCATTGACTAGTGATATGACCTTTCGCCTGTAAAAATGAGAACACGTCTCCTCTCTCCCAGGATCATTGAAAATATTAAGATGGAAGACTAGAGTAAAGGCATTTAGTGTAGAGCTTGGCACATCGATATTTTTGCACCTATCTATCAGGAAGTCGGTGATGCCTCTGATAGAGAACATATTCAGAAGAGGAGCATGCAGGGTTTGGGGTGAGAAGGCTGTGCTGTGACTGCCAGGGCGTGCCACAGTCCTCTCTTCATTCAAGAATCCCCATATGTCACCAGGCATGGTGGTGCACACCTCTAATCCCAGCAGTTCAGGAGACCGAGGCAGGAGAATCGTGAGTTCAAAGCCAGCCTCAGCAATAGTGAGGCGCTAAGCAACTCAGTAAGACCCTGTCTCTGAATAAAATACAAAATAGGGCTGGGGATGTGGCTCAGTGGTTGAGTGCCTCTGAGTTTCAATCCCCAGTACAAGAAAAAAAAAAAGAATCTCCATATTTCCAGTTCCTGCAGGCATCTCTACCAGAGGATGGTGTCCCCAGACAAGACAGCAAGACAGCAAGCCTTCTTACCACAGTGTGTGTGTGTGCATGTGTGTGTACCTCATGTGTGTGGTAGAAATATTATTTCCAGAAAAGAGCAATTTGTATTTCCCAATCCATACCCAGTCCATGTGCAAATTCTCTCAATTCTGCTTTCAAATGTGTCCCATCTCTGTTATGTTCTCCCATCTTCATTCTGGATCCCTCACCTGGACATCAGTAAGAACCTTCTCAGCATTCTTCCTGTGTCTACTGCAACCTCCTCTAGTCTGTGTTCTGCCCAGCAGTGGAATGACTAGCTGACACATGGATTAGCCCATAGCACTGCCCTGGGGTCACCCACTTCACTGCAGATATGCTCCATTCTTCTTACCATGGCCAGCAAGACCCTGCGAGCCTCTCTAGGTTCCTTCCACCCTCAGTTCCTGCTATTCTTCCCTTAGCCACATGTGGCCTCTCTCATTCTCCATCATCCCACACTCCTTCCTCTTTCACAGGCTGTCTACTCTGCCCAGACACCTTCCCCTTGTCTTTGGTGTCTACTCTTCATCCTTGGACTCCCACCTCGGCTTGGATTTTACTTCTTCAAACACACTTTGTCAGACCATTCTGAGCTGAATATCTTTTCCCACCAGGGCAATTATTCTGTTTCTACAACTGCGTTTTCTACATGACTGTTATCCTAATTTGCAAGTATATATTGATGGATTGGTTCACTCAACACGAGTTATTAAGCCCCACTATGTGCCGGACACCTTGCTAGAAAATGAATTTTCATCAAAGCACAAAAAAAGATGAAATCTCTGCTCTCATGAGATGCACATTTCCACAAACAGGAGATTGGCAGTAAACAAATAAGTAACTGAGCAAAGTAGTGAGTGTATAAATAGTGGTATGCTGAGAATTAAGATAGGGCCATGGAACAGTGTGTCATGGTCATGTGGTAAGGAAAGGCCTCTCCTGAATAGGTGGCACCAAGCTGAGATCTGCATAAGAATACTGCTCAGCTCACCTTGGTGGAAAGGACAAGTACAAGAAAGGTGCAGCCCTCAGAAAGACTGAGGTGAAAACAAGCTTGGGGTGTTGGCAGTGCTACAGATGCAATGGCAATGACCAAAAAAGCAAAAAAAAAAAAAAATAAGTAAAAGAAAAGCTCATGATATTCCTGCAATATCCGGATGAGAGAGATGGCTTCTTTAGACTAGTGAGATGACAATAGAGAGAGGGAGAGGACAGATGTCCATGTACACTTTAAAATTAAAGTTAACAGATCTCAATGATGAGAGGCAGGAAGGAAAAGGGTTGGGCATTTAGTTTCTTCCACTGGAGGATGAGCTTCAAAAAACAGGGACCATAGTGATCTTGTTCACCTGGCACTGAATATGGTCGAATGAGTAAATGTATGTGTGAACCTTCCATGGGACAAGGGGTAGAGGAAGGTAAGGGCAGGTTTCATAGAGGTGAGGATGCCCATATGAGGTTAAGCAAGGTGATCTGAAGTTTGTCAGGTAATCGAGACAGGGAAGAGCATCAGAGGATGAGGGAACGGCATTGCAAAGGAGGCAGGAAACATACAAAATAAACACAACAGTGTCACTGAAGTCCTTCATCTGCCCAAGGTGAACTGTCAGCTCTGCAACTGGGCCAGATTCCAGAAAAGCCAGAATGGAGAATACACGGCTGTCTTTGTCACACCCTGATACCAAGACAAATAATGAAAGCTCGAAAGATCATAAAGGAGGAAAAAAAAAACAACAAAAAACACTCAAATCCAGAAGTTCAAGCCCCAAACTATACAGATTCCTGCAGAAAGTAGAAAGCTGTCATTTGTAGCCCATGAGAAAGTTCCGGGACTTCATTAAAGTCTAACATCACATCCCCAAAATCCATGACTCCCCTTGATTTGTTTGATGCATGGCCCCATGCCGTCTTTGGGGGAGAAGCCTTTAATATATGGGACATATTAGAAAAAAAAAAAAAACAGTCTTATGCATCCTTTGGGACAAACCCAGAGAGGATCTAAGACAAACTCGAGGACAAAAGATTCCCCCAGAGCAGAGCAGTGTGCTTCATTTCAATCGTTCCATACCAAGCTCAGCCATTTGAGGACATGAAGGTACCACCCAGGATGTATCTTAGATCAAGCACTTAATAGAACATAAATTAAAGTCATGTAGATCAAAGATAGAGAAAGAGAAAAAAAATGGTCACAGAGAGGAAAGGCAGAGGAAAAAAGGGGGAGAAATGGGAGACCGATGATTGGAAAGAAAGGAAATGAGAAAGAGGGGATGAGAGAGAGAGACCCAGAAAACCAACCAAACATCAAATCCAGAGAAAGGGTGTAGGCCGTGCAATTTGTCAAAGGGAGAGAAGGTAGATGTTTTTGTTCTTTGTAGGTTAATATGTAAATGACATTCTGATTTATTAGCGGTCTCCAGCAGAATGAGGTGATGATTAGCACATTTCCATATTTATAGAAAAGCAACACTAACTTTCCAGATTTATAGAAAATCAGCTCTTCACAAATAGCAAATTGTGCTATTATCGACATATGGTTTTCTATAAACAGAGTTGAGGTAATTATCCCTGGGACAATTTGTCGGTGGGCTCCTTTTGAATATTAACCACATTGGAAGCCCATCTCTGCCCCCACAGATTTTAAAGAAGGAGGGGCCACTCCATACCCAAGGCAATTAATTAGTAATCCCACCCTAAAGACAGGAGCAAAAATGAAAGGCTATACCAAACCACCATGGGAAACTAAATTAGCTTCCCTGAGGAGCCTCCCCACTTGTATGGCTAAAACTGGGGTAACAGCTACCTCCAAGTGTTGTTGTAAAAATAAAAAGAGAATATCTGTAGTTGTACTTGGAACCTAGGCAGTGCTCACCAAACATTAATTCTTTCTCATCCCTCGCATTTTTTAATGATTCTAAAAGGACTCACTTGAATACAGTTTTTCTCTTTTTTATAGTGATCCATAGTAAGCTGTTTATTTTGTATTATTATACAATGCATGCATACTTATCTCTATTTAACTAGAAAAACTTTCCTGAAGCAATAATTTAACTTCAGCCCCTATAATCCACTGTGTTATTTTCTATTCTATCTTTTGTTATTCAAAATTTTGTGTGTGATCCATACATTGATTTTGAGACCTCCTATTGGATTGCAACCTGCAGTTTGAATACTGAGGGTAGAAACAACCTTTTTGTCCCTAGAACAAACTACCTTTTTTTCTTTTTCTTTCTTTTTTTTCTTTTTTTTTTTTTTTTGGTGGTGCTGGGGATTGAACCCAGGGCCTTGTGCATACGAATTGAATTGCTTTTTGAAAGAGAGATAGTTAGATGGATGAATTAATGAATAACCCAGCCAGGAATTCCTGTCTTGTTTTGCACACTTACTGTATTTGAAGCCCTGAACTGAGCACTAGGGAGAGAGAAAAGCACCAGACATAAGGCTTACTTTCACAGTTCTTGCTATTTAGATGAGGAGGAAAAATAATCACATTTGGACAATGTTTTTTAAAGTATAAACTGTATGAAATTTATATGAATGTGTTTTTTGTTTCTTTTTAAAAAAGGAGTGACTAGCCTGGGCTGGTACAGTCAAGGAAATGTCTTGAAACTATGGCAGTTTGAACTTGGCTTTGCAATTCTGATAGATCTCTTAACCTTCATTCGTTCATTGAGTTGGTTAGTGGTTCTCAAACTGTAATGAGCATCAGAATCATCTGGAAGGCTAGTGAAAATAAATTCCTGAGCTCACTTCAAGAGTTTCTGGTTTGATTTAGTTAGGTTTGGAATGGGGGCTGAGAAACCACCTAACGAGCAAATTCCCAGGTGATGCTATGTGGCTAGCTGGAGACCCACACTGGAGGAGCAATGTTCTAGGAGGTTGAGTGAGATGGTGAAGGTTGCTGATGTCACACTAGGTACTCAGGCATTATTCTTGCCATTCAGGATATTAGGCAAGGAAGTAGTACCATAAATCTATGAGTAGAAAGATCTGTCTGGCAGGATTGTTGAAAATGAACCAAGGAGCCTGCCCCAAGGGACCACTCAGGAACTTATGCCGTAAGTAAGAGATGAGAGCCCGTCTACCACTGAAGACAGAGAAGACAGATGGATGAGAAAGAGATGGAGGTCTGTAGAGATCCACAGGAGATCTGAGTGACTGGTTTTACAAATCCATATATAAAGGGAGTTTTCACACTGTAAATTTAAAAATCTCCAATTTTTTTTTAAAGAGGTAACTTGGAGGTAAAGGGAAGCACATTATTTAGGAGGTCTAGATGAATGAGTTCAAATCCTGTTTAGTCATTCTACCTTTCTGGATCTCACTTCCCTGGAAATAACAAGACTTATGTTACCTGATAGATTTATCAAGAACACTAAATGAGATCATCCAGGCATAAGCATTGGCCATGGTGTGTATGCAGTTTCTGCTTTACTTACCAAGCAATTCCATTTTTTCTTTGTTGAGCACCAGGATATATTCATAAGTGCCACCCATGGATCCAGACGTGATGTAGTGGGTGCCATAGTCGTTGATGAACTTGGCATACATGCCATAATTGTACTGCTCTGGAAGCTCCATTAACGACTGCAGCATTCCTTCATCCAGCATGATATTCTGTCTCCTCATCTTAAAATGGGCAGTCTGCACCTTCGTGAAGATTCTCATGAAGCTGTATTTCTGCCAGCAGCCACCATTCAAGAGGCAAACAAACAGAGAGCATTTACCATGAGATAATGCAAAAGGCTAGTATTTAGTAACCAAGGAAAATATGTGAACATAAATACATATGATTACTATTAGATTTTACAAGCATGTATTGGACAGCAGGATGTGCCAGACTTTTTCTTCCAAGTCCTCATCTCTTATCCCTCTGCCCCTGCCCAGGTCAAGTTCTCATTAGCTCCCACCTGGGTTAATCCTTACAGGGGCCTCTCCACTGTGCTGTCCACCTCCAGCTTGTCTTCAGTCCATTGTCACATCCACACCTCCCCCAGTTCTAAGCAAAGCACTACATTGTGGGGTCTCATAGGAAAATTCCATGTATCCATTGACAATTGTGCTTGGAATAGTTTTGCCAATGTGCTGAAATATCCTTTAATGTATTAAACAAATACCTATTGTGCCTATAGTTGCATGCATTACCCTACATGCAGAGGATGTAACCTTGAATGAGGTCAACCCCTGCCATCATGGAGTGTACAGTCTAATGGTATTCTTGTTCTACTAAGTAATAAAGAAAAGCAGGAGCCTCATATAATTAATAAGAAATAGCACCAGAAGGATGTGGGTTGGTTTTCGAGGAAAAAGATCATGTATGGACGTCACTTCCAGGTACTACAAACCTTGATTCAGAGCAACAGTGAACATTTGAAAAGGCTACTAGCTTTTAGAAAGTCCATATTAACACGCTATATAGCCAGACCTCAGAGTACCCTTTACCCTTCGGATCAATAGCTAATTTATGCAAGGCTCCATATCTCAGTTTATGTTTGTTGAGTAAGTTAATTGTTATGAGTATATTTTCATCATCCAAGATAAGTTTTTGAATCCCAGCTAGATCCACAGTCCTGGTATCAGTGCTGTTGAGGCTTATTGTGAACTTCTAATCAATTCAACAAATAGTTCCCTGGCTCCTGATTCTCTCTCCATCCTCATCTCTCCCTACGTTCCTTCCCATCCTGTGCTTCAGCCAGATGAAGCACTTTGAATCGCAAGTTCTCAAGAGGCTTTCTCTGTCTCTGAGCCTTTGCGTATGCTGATTCCCAGGCCTAAAACATGGCTCTGATGTGGCTATTAAGTGTCCCCAAAGATCCATGTGTTAAAGGATTGGTCACTGTTGGGGAGGGATGGGACCTGTAGGAAGTGGAATCTAGTGAGAAGTCCTTAGTTCATTGAGGCATCCCTCAATGACCTTGAAGGGGATCATGGGACTCTAACTCCTTCCTCTTTCCCTTTTCACTTCCTAGTTCATGGTGTGAGCAGTTTGCTTCACTATGTGCCAATCACCATTACTATCCAGCACCCCCACCAGAGGCTCAAAGCCATGAGTCCACCCCATCTTGGACCAGGACCTCCAGAATGTGAGCTAAATAAACCTTTCCTTTTATACGTTAATTCTATCTCAGGCGTTTCATTGAAAGCTGACTAATCCAAATGTCCTTCTTCAACTTGTACCTCCCTCTGGACAACTTGTACTAGTCTCTGAATCTCAGCTTAGATGGACATCCTTTCCTAAAGGAAGCAGTTTGACCCCTCCAGATAATAGGTCCTTAGTGGCGAATGTTTGATGGATAAATGAAAGATTTATTGAGCATGCCAGCTCTCTTATCTATTTGGATAAAGTGAGGCTTGCTTTTCCAAGTCAAATTTAGAAGTTCTTGCTGTTTCTCTTTATCACATTACCATTCTATGCATTTCCCTGCGTGCTTCAGGTAACCATGAAAAAGGATGGGGGCGAAGTGATAAGAGCTCTAGTCCTATCGTTCAATTTTATTCCCTTTGTGATGATTCTGTGTGCAAAAGCGTAATAAGAAAAACAAACATGATTACCACTGATCAGACATTTCCAATTACACAAGCAAATTAAGGTTCAATTACTACTGTACTTTTTAATGCAATTAAGGTAATACGTGTTCAGTGTAGATTATGGAATACTGTGAGACACAGGCATTATGCTTTAATACCTTCTCATTATACTTGCTTAACTTATTCAAGACTGAAGAGTCTTCTGAGTCGGATACACCCACACCCACTGTTATAGGGGTGTCCGGCACGCCGATGCCAAAGCTGAATCCATTTGACCTAAACCTGTCATTTTTCACTTTAGAAAAAAGGTCATTGGCATCATCGTACAACTCTGAGGAGATCCCAGTATCTGCCAGGGCCTGAAAGAAAAAAATTAGCTTTTTGCACACAAAGCGATCTTAGCTATCTTTCAATTCATACTTAATATCTCATTCTTTGCTTTGTCAAATGTTGAAAGTTTCAGATTATTGTAAATAACTCTTTTAAAAGGCTAACCCAGGCATCGTGGATACTCACTAAAATATGGAAAACACAACCATGTTAGTGTTTAGTGAAATATTTATTTAGATACTGTGTGTATGCACACACACACACACACACACACACACACACAAGACGGTTCTGATAAAATGCTATTGTGTTTTAAGCATGGCTTTCTTTGTGGATGGCTCATCCCTCCTGGAGGAGGGCTCTGCAATGGTGAAACAGAAAGCCATCTTGGGCATGGCCCTTGGAGGAGAGTGGCAAAGAAAGCCTGCTGATTATAATATTCATAGGTAGTGGTGAACTATAGTGCTGCCCCCAATTTTGTTATAAGCACACGATCAGGTTGCACCGCTCTGCTGACTTGAACTGAGGCAAGGTCTCACACCTTGCTTAAGCCATAGAAGCCTTCAGAATACAGTTTGTTCTGCAAAACTGAGAGCATTGGTTGAAGTGGAGCCTCCATGGGTGGGAGTGCCTGGGTATCTACCATGCTCAGAGTCTCCTCTCCACCTGAGGATGGACAGAAAGTATCACCAAGGCATTATAGTTTCCAGCCACTGGGACTTGAGAATCCTTTGTGACGACAGCAAGGCCTTGTCCATCTTGCCTAATCCAGACACCCTAGGTCTTCCTCCAGATTGGAAATTGGCATTGTCTATGTCTTCCATCTTAGTTCAACCATAGGCCTGCTTGGGGAAGCAGACGTCTTCAAAACAGACCCCACAAACCTGGTAAGAACTCTGTCAATACTTTTCTCTTGAGAAACTTAGGGTTGGGGAGGATGTGCCTAGATAATTACTCAAAACCCTGATGTCCTGCCATCTGTCTCTATGGATAGAATGAATGTGAGTACATACACATGATGTGTATCTATCCATCTTCTCCATGATGAATAGCCCTTGTTAGAGTTTCCATAGACAGACCTGGTCTCTGCCACCTACCACAGCACAGCTGTGTGCAGGACACTTCATTCCTTCACATCTTTTTCTTTATACCTAAAGTGGAACTATGATAATATCTATCCCACTACGTTATTTATGTGAAAATAGGGGATTTGACACTAGTAAGCACTCAGCAAGTTTTGTTGAATGGGCATCTCACCCAAAGATGAGGGGTAAGAAAATGAATGACCATGAGCAGGCTCCAGAGCTGGTCATGAGTTTCATTCTATTCTGAGAGACCAAGAGACCCTAGGATTTTAGAGTTGGATAGTCTTAGGGATCATTGACATGTTGCAACAACACTTTTGAACAGAAGAGCTCTTTTTTCAAACAAAATCACATACCAAAAAAAAAAAAACATGAAAATAATTAGTGTGAGTTACTCTTGGCAAAGCAGAAGTATAAGGCTCAGGACCCTGTCCATCTATGTCCACCATCTGCTTTACAGATGAGGAAAGTGGGCCCAGGGAGGAGTAATGGGTTTATTGCTCAAGGTCTTAGGGACCTATACTCAAACACAGCCATTAACTTGGAGCTAGGTCTTCTGACTGGCAGCGCAGAGAAGAGGGCCTACATCTCTCTTGTCAACTTTGAAGTAGAGCCAAGACTGGATGGATGGGTGGCCACATTTATGGCCTCTCCTGGGCCCTGTCCTTGCCTCTCAGCACCCTCCATACTGAGCATGTGTTCCGGGTAATCTTCAGCCACCAACAAACTCTACAGAAAACAAAAGTTTCCAGACCAAGGCAATTCCACCAACAAGCCTCTTTATCCCTGCCCTACCCTACAGTGGCCTGAGGGTCTCTGTTCAGACTTACTTCAAAGTGGTACTTCAGGAAGTTGTACGGTTTCTGGAAGTACTTCTCATCCTCTCCATAATAGAGACGCTCACAGGTGGGGTCATACTGCAGCTTTCTCCATTCCCCGTTGTATACCAGCTCACACTGGCCACCATAATACCTGGCGTCATACACACTCTGAGCTTCTTTCTGAGTCAGGATATTGTACCTGCATTGAAAAGACAACTTCTGGGAAAAGAATCTTGGAAGGCAAAGCTAATAAAACATATCACCCTCTGGAACCTGTTGCAGCTATAAATTGAGTACCTTGTTTCTCAACTGTGTTCTCTGGAGATCTAGGGTTCCTCCAAGTACTTTAAGGGTATATAGGAAGGCTAGGTATCCCTGGGATGCTGACTGGGCTGGGCCTGGGCCCCCAGGTTCCCTTTAACCAAAGCATCCAGATAACTCTGTTCAGCATCTGAACCAGCTCCTTTATAAAGGAGGCACCCCTAAATTGTAAGTTAGAAATGCACACAGTTATTAAGAATACATAGTACTTCTAGCTGTGTGACCACAGGCAAATCATTTAATCTCTCTGTTCCTTAGATTAATCATTTGTAAAAAGCAATTAGTAATATCCTCACAGAGTTAAATATGAGTTAAAACATGCAAGGCACTCATAGCCGTGCTTAGCATATATTAAGTGCTGAATAAGTATTGCTATTTTTATTATAAGCATTATTCAAAAACAGGCCCTGCTGCTGAAAAAAATTGGTTTGGAATATTGGATGTAATGCATAGTGCTAAGGCTGAGACTCTAGTCCTTAGGTAATTGTCTCTGAAGCAGCATGAGATATCCGATGGTGCACAGTGTGAAAGCCAGGGAGTCTCCTGTGTAATTCCCAGCTCTGCCACTTCTTGAGATTGTGACTCTGTTACCATAAAAAAAAATTTTTTTTTAATTGGGTAAGAGTTCTAAGACCAGACAATCAAAGCTCCTCATGTTACAGACAATAAAATTTTTGCTGTCTTCATCTCCCAAACTCCTATTTAGCCTTCAAGATCCAACCCCAATGTCACCTCCTCTAAATGACCTTTTGCAAGCTTTGGACATAGTTAACTCCTCTCTGTTCCGATGGCATTTATTACCTCTGCATTCATCATGATGGCTTATGCCATCTTCAATAAGGAACAAAGGCAGAAGGGAATGAGGAATAAACTGTGAATAAAACCTACCTCAAAGAATAAATGAATAATTACAGAGCACCTGACATATGGTAGAAATTCAATATATGTTAACTTCCTTTTTCTCTTCCTTTCCCTACCTCTTTCTTCTATTAGTGGAAGTGATGTAATAATGGCTATGATGAATTGAATACATACTAAACTAGACATTTAGCATTCATTAACTTTAAACCTCATGACAATTTTGCAAATGCAAAAATTGAAGCTCAAAGAAATTAAGAAACTTGCCTATAGTCACAGCTGGATTTTTTTTCCCTAAGATGTTTTTGACAGTAAATCTGAGTTCCTTACCTTTATTCCACCCTGCAATTTCTATCTCACTACTGATTGAACATATTTCTGCCTGTAGCTTATAAATATAGCCTCTGAACAAACCAAACAAAAATTCACAGCAACAGTGACCCCTAGGATTATACTGTAATGGCTAAGCATTAGGAAAACCCACATATCTTTGGAAAAGCTGGTTGCAAAAGCCCCAGTGAAAATGAAAAGGCATAGTCAGAGAAATTCTACCCTTCAGAAACCTACCCTGCAGAAATAATCACACATGTACAGAAGCATGTGTATAAGGATGTTCATTGAGGCATTGTTTATGAGAGGAGAAGTGGAAAAGAATCTCTTTCAATAGGAAGTATTCCAAAAAAATTGGTAGTTCTAGAAGGAGAGGTAGCAAGTATATTTATATAGGGCCAGAAAGTAAATATGTTAGACTTTGCAGGACATAGGTGTGTGTTGCAGCTGCCTTACTCTGCCATGGCAGAGTGAAAGCTGTGTTCTAATAAAACTTTATTTATAAAAACAGCAGACTTAATTTTTCTCTTCAGGCCATAGTTTGATGACTCCTGTTTTAAAGCACTATGTTGCTTAGGAAAGGGAGATAGAAAATAATGGGTGAGGGACCTTCAAACTGTATTATTAGATGAGACACAGCAAGTTATAACAATATGTAAAGTGTGATCACATTTATGTAAAGTTTACCTACATCTTTAATGAACAACACATATAGGTCTATAGATCTGTTTTCCAAACAGTGTATGGTGCCATTGCATTTTTTTTTTAATCTATTCTGGAAGAACCTGCACCAAACTAAATAGAGTTCAGCACTAGGCTGGGAAGGGACAGGGGGTGATTGGGTGAGGTGCAGGTGTGAGGGGGAGGGTGCATAAAGACTCTAGGTTTTTACTTCCAGCTTATTTAACAGTAAATTAAAAATCTGAAACTAGGAAATGCTTAAATTCCAAGAAAGTCGCTGAGATCTTGAGATGCACAGAAGAATTTAGGAAAGGTGTTTGAAATATTCCTACCTGTTATCACAGGAGAAAAGAGTCATAGTCATGTTTTTGCCAATAAGGAGGGAATGAGGCAGGCGTGGTGGCACGTGCCTGTAATTCCAGCTACTCAAGAGGCTGAGGCAAAAGGATCGCAAGTTCAAGACCAGCCTCAGCAATTTAGTGAGACCCTAAGCAACTTAGTGAGACTAAGAGAAAAACTGGAGATGTAGCTCACTGGTAGACCAAGCCTGGATTCAATCTCCACTACCAAAAAAAGGACTGGAGGACATTTTTCAGTACAGTGCCTTGATATTTCATGTTCGACTCTGTTCAGAGCCTTTAAAGAAATCATTAAATTAAAATGAAGACAGTGTAGGTGGTGTCCTTTTAAGAAGATGAAATCAGGACCCAGACCATAAGACTGGGTGAAGACAAGGGAGGGGTGGCCATCAATGAGCCCAGGAGAGAGGCCTTGGGAGAAATCAACCCTGCTGACATCTTGATCTCAGGCTTCTGGCCTCCAGAACTATAAGAAAATCCATTTCTGTGGTTTAAGCCACCCAGCCTGAGGTATTTTGTATGGCACCCTAGGAAACCAATATAACTGAACTGAAAGAAGACAGAATTTGCTCATCTTTTCATATTCATGTGTTATAAGCCCTTGCAGGCTTCAGTACCATCTAGTAGGTGAGTTGATCTCTTATAGCAAGGAATCCCTGATAAGCAACAGCTGCCTGTCACAGAACTCAAACCGCTCCTTAGACAGACTGCAACATGGCTGGGTCACTTGTGACAATCACTACATCTCCTCCCATTTCCTTATCTCTAAGGAACTGGCTGGTCATAGTGACATGTTTCAGTGCAGCCAGTACTCAGTGAGGGTATTCTAGAAGACAGGCTCTGACCCAGGGCTGGGGAGGTGAAAGATGAGTCACATGCAGCCTCTGCCCTCGGAGCTTAGATTCAAGTTAGGGGACAAGACCCAGGGCAAAGACAGAGTGGCAAGGAGCTGACGATACAAAATGTTACCAGAGATAACAAAGAGCACTCAGCCTGGGCAGACAGACACCCCAACAGACCTCCCTAGCCCTTCTGGGTATGTGGTGGGACAGCAGGATATACAGGAGGCTTTGGAGCAATCGGAGGAGACTTAGCCACCTTAGGCAAGTAGGCACACTGTGAAGCTTACTGGTACCACTAGTTTGTCTTAACAAAGGAGCACAGATGGGTGGCTTAAAAATCAGAAATTTAGTTTCCCATAATTCTGGAGACTGAAAGTACAGAACCAAGGTGTCCTGTTTGCCTTCTGGTGAGGGCCACTTCCTAGCTTAGGGACAACTGCTTTCTCTGTCCTCACACACTTCTTGGCTCTGGTTTTGCATATGCACACCAGTCTTCTTGGGTCAGAAACCCATCTGATGGCCTCATATAACCTTAACCACCTCCCTAAAACCCCTGCTCCAAATATAGTCCCTTGGGAGGCTGTAGTTTCCACGCAGGATTGTGGAGGTGGAGAATAAGTTAGTCCATGATACCAGGTAAGGAATTAGGTTGAGAATAGGAAGAAGGACATTTCAGGAAAAAAAAAAAAGAAACCAAATTAAGGTTCAAAGGGAGTATGATATGTTCAAGAAACTGAGCCTGAACATAAGGTGCATGGAGAGAAATTAGAATCAAGGCTGATTTAATCTCAACAGATAAAGTCCCTGTCACCTGGGAGTTGAAGCCAGCAATGTCAAAGTGGAGGGTCCAAGCCCCTCTGTGTCTCACCCGTTTTCTTTGCGTCATATCACACTATTAACTGTTTACACAAGCGACTGCAGTGCAAAGCAGGTTGTGAACAGGGCTCTTGGGAAGGACACTTGCATTAGGGAAGGCTTCATAAGATGTCACTTCCTGAGTGGGCCTTGGAAGTGGAATTGGTGTTGGGGGGTGAGGGAGAGCAGAGTGGGAGAGTGGAAGGAAAGGAGGGTCCTCTGAGAGAATCGAAGGAACAGCATAGTCACGTACAGAGTCAGGCCACCTCAGAGAAGAGTGAGAACCACTCACAGGCTGTACTTCAGAGGAACCCCCCAAACTAATGCTCATGACAGGAGAGAAATCATTCCCTGCTCCTGAACAGCCAGGAGGCAGGCACTCACCCCAGGGCTGCCCTCTCTGAGCCTGGAATCGGATCATACTGGCTGCAGTCATTGTCTGTGGCCCTGACATCTTCACAGTTGTCCTCGTCAGAGCCATCAAGGCAGTCCCTGTCTCCATTACACACGAGATGGCGTTTCAGGCAGCGACCTGAGAGAGGGAAGATGCTCCTGAGAGAGAGAAGATGCTCCTGAGAGCCCCTCCCTATGACCCACATTCGAATTCACCAAGCCATTTCCACCTCTGAAGTAGCCCTCCCATCTGCTCCATCCTCTGTCTGTACCCCTCTGCCCTCCTCCCCCCATCGCTAGCTCCCACCTGCAGCCCCCCAGCTCTGGCCTGCCTGTGCCTCCCTCTCCAACTAAGCCTTCGCATTGCAACACCCCGGGGAATCTCTCTAAAATGCCAGTCTGGCCGTATCATCCCCTTGCTCTGTATCTGCAGTGGCTATCCATTCCTCTTCTTCCAAACAGTACAGTCTGGCTTCTGGTTACTATTTGTGCCTCAGTGGCCATCATCTGTCTCACTTTCCAAAGCTCTGACATGCAAATGTTTGAAAACAATCAAGGTTTCTTAAATCCCTGTGTCTTTGCATTTTCTTTCTCCTAAAAGCTTATATTTCATTTTCCAAGTCTCAGCTCAAAACCATTTTGAAGCCTTCCCTGATTCCCCAAAGCAGATTTGGACACTGTCTGCTAGGGAGTCCCAGGTGACTGTGTGCATATACCCATTACAGTGGCAATTGATTCCTTGGAGATCTCCCTCCCCAACAGAATAGGAGCACCTCAAACTCAAGTACATTATTTTTCTCATGTCTATATTAATAGCAGGTATTTCACAAAATATGGCACAAAGTATGTACCCTGTAAATTCTTATTCAATGAGTGGATGAATGAATGAATTGAACCTTTTCTGAAGAAATCAACTAGTGTTCCTACAAACTTGAATCAAAATTACTTGGGCTGCTGGCCTGACTAAAATGCAGATTCCTGGGCCCCATTCCAAATCAGCAAAATGACAACCTCTAGGGAAGGGGCTGGGAGCCTGTATTTTAACAAGTTCCCTGGGTAAGCGTTTTGCATATTTTATATGACAGGCACAGCTGTTATCCCCCACCCCAGTGCTACTCACCTGTCTCCGTGCACTGGAAATCCTGTCCACACTGTACTTGTCTTAGACAAGGTGTGGGATTGTAACAGCTGGCTTGATCCCAGACATCACCACTGCATATGGTTCCCCCAAACTTGTTGGGCTGCAAGAGGCTCCGGTATCGGTACTAAATCAAATTTTGAACCAAACACATTGTTGTCAATCAATCAACCAAGATTTGTACAGGCAGGCTCAGCTCAACATAAGTCAGAACTGTCGAATGAATGAGACCTGTCTGCAAAGCTGTCTTCTGAGGGATGAAGTGCATCAACAGTAGTGCTCTACCAGAGGTGGCACGATCAGCAGCTGGAATATTGGACATGTGCTCCGAGCATCAAATGCAAGACTGGGACAAGAATATTTCATGGGTCCTCCTATTTGCTACGAAGGACCTCTGTTCCCTTCTTCAAATAGTTGGTAAATAGTCCTCTTTCAGGATTCCTGGCTTACCTCTCCTAGCAGGCCTTCCTGAACTCAGCAATACATTTTGCAAGCCCACATGCTTCCCTCCCTCCTGGCAGCTGTCATATAAGGTTGCAATGCAGCATCTGTTTATTTGTCTGTCTCTGCCACCAGTCTGGGAGTAATTTGCATAAGTGGGTGGAGGCAGTGAAGGAAATCCCATGTCTTATTTGGCATCCTAGGATTGGCACTTGACCTATAGTCAGGTACAATTTTAGCAGACATTTTTGCTTGTCCTTCATAGTATTCTGCTCATAGATCCCTGCTGTCCCTGGATATATCTCACTGGTTCAGGAGGAGATGATCTCACCCCTTCAGTCACAGGATGTATGAGTATTTATCAGGCCAGGCGCATCAGAGACACACAGCTGCCTGTTTGCTGTGCTTGCTTCGGGTATTTTGTGTCTTGAAAAAAATGGCTTCTTTTTATTGGAGCTAAAGGGAATTATGGGCATCAAGTGATCATCTTGGCTAGTAGAAAGAGCCCATCCAAGAGCCAGAGAGACCAAGAGAGCTCTGAAGACTTCATCCAAGTCCCTAAGTCTAGCATGGAATGCAGAGGTCCAAATACTTGTTGATGGAAGGATGGGAAGAATTTAAATGCCCACAATCTTAGGGCTCTAGGGTTTTGTGATACTTTTTGTGCTGTGCTTGGGGTCAAGTAGTGGTATAGAAGGAGAAAGCTGAACCTTAGGATATTCAGAGAAATATGCTTTCAGAAGCTTAGAGTCTAGTTGAGAAGATAAAATGTAAAATAATACAAAATATGCTGAATGGAGAGTATCTACCATGTCAGGTAAGGGAATTATAGCTCTCTATTTTCTTTGCCTCTGACCCTGGCTCAGCCTATAGGCCCATCCATCAAGACTGCTAAGATGTAATTAAGAAAGTAATGATCTGAACTGTGAATTCTTGACTCTATTTCTTTTGGTTTAAAGTATCAGTGCCTGGTACTTTGTGCCTCAGTTTCCAAACCTGTAAGATGAGGTGGTCGACTTCCATGACCTCACTGATGACAATGACTCATGATTCTTTCACATGTGTCCTGCAGCTGAAAGAGCCCCAGCGTCGGAATTCGATGGACTGGGGTTCAGATCCCACATCTGCCTACCAGCTGAACACCAGCGAGTCACTTTCTTTTCCCGAGCTCCCGCTTTCTAGTATGTAAGATGAGAGTTGTGGCGTCTCCCCTTAGAGACTGTGAGATCTCAGGGACACAGTGTGAGGAAGCACCCAGCCCTCTGCCTGGTTTATCACTGGTGCTCAGCAAACAGAGGCAGTTTCCACCTTGCTGTCATTATCCATGAAGTCTCTTCTAGATGATTCCGGTGGATGAGTTGCGGAGAGTACAGCTCACCTCTCCTCTTGCCTGTATCAATCCATTTTCTGTTGCCGATAACTTACGGAGTCTGTGTGGCATTGTGTTATGAAGAAAGGGGGTTTAATCCGGTTCATGGTTCTAGAGATACAAGGTCCAGGGCCACATCTGGCCTTTGTCTCAGCAGAGTCCCAGGTGGTGCAGAACGTCACATGGTGAGAGTCAGGGTGTGTGTGTGTGTGTGTGTGTGTGTCCCCATCTGTTTAGTTTCTTCTTAAAAAGCCACCAGAATTCAATCATGGGGGCTCCAGTCAAATGAACTTATCTAATCACCTCCCAAGGGCCCCACCTCTCAACACCACAGGTGGATTAAGTTTTCCCCCTCTTAGTATTTCACAATACAACACATGAAGCCTAACTAAACCATAGCATGCCCACCCCAGTCTATTCACTGCTCGTTGGCAAAGGGGCAGAGGAAAGGTGGAGATCAAATCTGTCCACTGCCTTTTCCGCCTTTGGGTTAATAATCATGAGAAGAGGTTATAATTAATGATCAGTTCAGATGATCAGTATGTTTCCATTTGCTACTCATTTTCTTACCCATCAATGTGCAAATAACCGACTGATCCACACACAAACATAGAGCCAGCTCTTTCTATATCTTTAAAAAGTACATCAGATTTCTAACCAATGTAGTAGCCACCGTGACAACAGCGGTGAAGGAATCTACCATTGATTGAGCACTTACTATTGGCCAAGCGCTCAACATCCATGATCTCATTTAATCTTCTCAGCTTCATGAGTTTAATTGTTATTACAAATTCCATTTTAAGCTAGGTTCAAGTTCCAGTTAGTTCTGCCACTGATTCTACAGGCACTACCAGATCCACTGCACAATGTCTCTGACCCTCATTTTTCTCATTTGTAAAATGAGACACATCTGAGAGTATTGTCAAGGTTAGTGATAATACAGGTTTAAAAAAAAACAAACAGTACTTTCCCTGGTTCCTGCTATACACTCAGTAATAACAGCTTTCAACACCATCATCATTCTTGGGCCACTCCAGAGGGAACTGGATTAGATGACTGCCAATGTCACTTACAACTTTCCAGTGTAGTCTGGGAGTCAGTAGAGTGGCGTGGTCAACCTCTCAGGGTTTCTGGAGTCAGACTGACCAAGATCTAAATCTAGGCTCTGCCACTTTCTTCTTGGATGATCTATAGAAAGCGGATGATGGTGTCTATCATCTCCAGTTGGCTGTGAGTATCAAACTAGACAATTTATTTACTCAAAATATTAGTCCAGCGGTGGGCTCCGGGAAGCCGTTCGGGCTGGGGCTGTCGGCCGCGGGGCGGAGGCACTCGCGAGGGGGGTAACTCGGGTCTGGGTTCTGGTGCCGCGCAAGTTCTCCCCGTCTAAAAGTTGGTTTTAATTGGTTGCCCACAGGATTGACTTGGCCTCTACTTCTTGTTAAGAAAATACATCTCTTGTTTAATCAGGTGTGTGTGGTTTCAGCGCAGCATGGCTGTGGTCATCCGTTTGCAAGGTCTCCCAATTGTGGCGGGGACCATGGACATTCGCCACTTCTTCTCTGGATTGACCATCCCTGATGGGGGCGTGCATATTGTAGGGGGTGAACTGGGTGAGGCTTTCATCGTTTTTGCCACTGATGAAGATGCAAGGCTTGGTATGATGCGCACAGGTGGTACAATTAAAGGGTCAAAAGTAACACTATTGTTGAGTAGTAAAACGGAAATGCAGAATATGATTGAACTGAGTCGTAGGCGGTTTGAAACTGCCAACCTAGATATACCACCAGCAAATGCTAGTAGATCAGGACCACCACCTAGCTCAGGAATGAGTGGCAGGGTAAACTTGCCTACAACAGTACCCAACTTTAATAATCCTTCACCAAGTGTAGTTACTGCTACCACTTCTGTTCATGAAAGCAACAAAAACATACAGACATTTTCCACAGCCAGCATAGGAACTGCTCCTCCAAGTATGGGGGCTTCTTTTGGGAGCCCAACATTCAGCTCGACCATTCCAAGTACAGCCTCTCCAATGAACACAGTCCCACCACCACCTATTCCTCCAATCCCAGCAATGCCATCTTTGCCACCAATGCCATCCATTCCCCCAATACCAGTTCCTCCTCCAGTACCTACATTGCCCCCTGTGCCTCCTGTGCCCCCGATTCCACCAGTCCCTTCTGTGCCACCCATGACCCCACTGCCACCCATGTCAGGCATGCCACCCTTGAATCCGCCACCCGTGGCACCTTTACCTGCTGGAATGAATGGCTCTGGAGCACCTATAAATCTGAACAATAACCTGAACCCTATGTTTTTGGGTCCATTGAATCCTGTAAACCCTATCCAGATGAACTCTCAAAGCAGCGTGAAGCCTCTTCCCATCAACCCTGATGATCTGTATGTCAGTGTTCATGGAATGCCCTTTTCTGCAATGGAAAATGATGTCAGAGAATTTTTCCATGGGCTCCGTGTTGATGCGGTGCATTTATTGAAAGATCATGTAGGCCGAAATAATGGGAATGGATTGGTTAAGTTTCTCTCCCCTCAAGATACATTTGAAGCTTTGAAACGAAACAGAATGCTGATGATTCAACGCTATGTGGAAGTTAGCCCTGACACAGAGAGACAGTGGGTAGCTGCTGGAGGACATATCACTTTTAAACAAAGTATGGGACCTTCTGGACAAACCCATCCCCCTCCTCAGACACTGCCCAGGTCAAAATCGCCCAGTGGGCAGAAAAGGTCAAGGTCAAGATCACCACATGAGGCTGGTTTTTGTGTTTACTTGAAAGGGCTGCCATTTGAAGCAGAAAACAAACATGTCATTGATTTTTTTAAAAAGTTGGATATTGTGGAAGATAGTATTTATATAGCTTATGGACCCAATGGGAAAGCAACTGGTGAAGGCTTCGTAGAGTTTAGGAATGAGGCTGACTATAAGGCTGCTCTGTGTCGTCATAAACAATACATGGGCAATCGCTTTATTCAAGTTCATCCAATTACTAAGAAAGGTATGCTAGAAAAGATAGATACGATTCGAAAAAGACTCCAGAACTTCAGCTATGACCAGAGAGAAATGATGTTAAATCCAGAGGGGGATGTCAACTCTGCCAAAGTCTGTGCCCACATAACAAATATTCCATTCAGCATTACCAAGATGGATGTTCTGCAGTTCCTGGAAGGAATCCCAGTGGATGAAAATTCAGTACATGTTCTTGTTGATAACAATGGGCAAGGTCTAGGACAGGCATTGGTTCAGTTTAAAATGAACACTTACACCGTAAAAAACTTAATGGGAGAGAAGCATTTGTTCATGTAGTTACCCTAGAAGATATGAGGGAGATTGAGAAAAATCCCTCTGCCCAAGGAAAAAAGGGCCTAAAGATGCCTGTGCCGGGTAATCCTGCAGTACCAGGAATGCCCAGTGCAGGAATGCCTAGTGCTGGAATGCCTGCTGCAGGCATGCCCACTGCTGGTATGCCTGCTGCGGGAATGCCCGGCGCTGGCATGCCCGCTGCAGGCATGCCTGCTGCGGGAATGCCTTCTGCAGGAATGCCTGCTGCGGGTATGCCTGCTGCGGGAATGCCTGGCGCTGCCATGCCTGCTGCGGGCATACCTGGTGCGGGAATGCCCACTGCAGGACTGCCTGGTGCAGGCCTGCCTACTGCAGGAATGCCGGGTGCGGGAATGCCCAGTGCTGGAGGTGAAGAACATGCTTTCCTGACAGTAGGATCAAAGGAGGCCAACAATGGACCTCCATTTAATTTCCCTGGTAATTTTGGTGGATCAAATGCCTTTGGGCCACCACTGCCTCCTCCAGGATTAGGAGGGGCCTTTGGTGATGCTAGGCCTGGTATGCCTTCAGTTGGAAACAGTGGTTTGCCTGGTCTAGGATTGGAAGTTCCTGGTTTTGGAGGTGGACCGAATACTTTAAGTGGGCCATCGGGATTTGGAGGGGCCCCTCAGAATTTTGGAAATGGTCCTGGTAGCTTAGGTGGCCCCCCTGGCTTTGGAAGTGGCCCTCCTGGTCTTGGAAGTGCCCCTGGGCATTTGAGTGGACCGCCAGCCTTTGGCCCTGGCCCTGGCCCAATCCATATTGGTGGTCCACCTGGCTTTGGATCTAGTTCTGGGAAACCAGGACCTACAGTAATTAAAGTGCAGAACATGCCCTTCACTGTGTCTATTGATGAGATTTTAGATTTCTTTTATGGCTATCAAGTAATCCCAGGCTCAGTGTGCTTAAAATACAACGAAAAAGGTATGCCCACAGGTGAAGCCATGGTGGCCTTTGAATCTCGAGACAAAGCCACAGCTGCTGTCATTGACTTAAATGACAGGCCTATAGGCTCAAGAAAAGTAAAACTTGTATTAGGATAGCCATTCACATCAGTTCTTTATAGGGTAGACCTTCATATTGCTGTGTTCAATGCATCCAGATTGTTTTCCTAGTATTTTCAGGTTAGAACCTGTGGATTGTTTCAATTGCATATAGATTGGTTTCCATAACAAAAGCATTGGTTGACTGTTTACAGCTCACTACCAGGATGAACATTGCTGTATGTTACAGTAAAGCTATCTGGAGAGAACACAAAAATGATTTTGGCATACTATTAGAGAAACCATTTGTAAAAACTCAATGACCACATAAAGTTTATCAAGGAGTCTAGATTGGTTTTGTTTCATAATATATGGGATGAAGAAAATAGAAATGTCAGTAGAGCTCATTGAGGGTGCTCCTGCCAGCTACTAAAATATAGAAGTTGGCTACTCTTGGAATTTGGTTTAAAGCTGGACAGATGTGCTTTGTTATAGGGTCAAAGCTTTGTCTAAAGTCTTCATTTTTCTTTTAAAATTGAATAAAATCTCTGTATACAGATTCATTGTATGTACCTTTATTGCTTCTTTGAGGATTCTTGCTGTATGGACAGTCCTGCTTCAGACGTTGCTGCTTTGCTTGCCTAATTGACTCATTTGTAAATGAGCAGAACTGTTTTGTTGGGTTTTTTCTTTAAATATGAAACTCCACAATTGGTTTGTGCTATAATCCTGAACTTTGATTTCTAATGACACACTTAAAACTGTGTAAAATAAGACTTTTGCCATAAAAATAAACTATGGAGTCCTCTACCTACCAGAGCCTTTTTGGTTTAACCGCCAAGTTTTAGTTTAGTAAGTTTAAAAATTGTTAATGTGGTTTGGGTGGCTTTGAAACCAGAAAATACTTTTAGTAACCAGTGTTTAAGATGATTGTTCTAGCAATTCCCTTTTGTCCCAACTTCAGTGAAATTTTTGCCTGAAAGCATAAAAGAGGGATCTATTCATTAGAAAGAGCATTATATTAATCTAGTCTTTTAAAACTGAAGTTGAAATTGTTAGCAATACCATTATAGAATAAAAGATTCAGAAGCTGGTCCATAGGTTTATGTGTGTTTAATCCTGTTAAGTTAGAGGCTTTTTGGTATAGTTATTTAATCAGGAGCCTTGTTCTCAAAAATTCTTTGTGCAGAGTAAAAGTCTAGCTGCCAGAGAGGAGCAAATTAAGACTCCTTGCCCTTTTATATTCGTTTCTTGGGCATTCAGGACACATAGCTTCTGGTTGGTACGTGTCCTAGTCATAAAAATATTTATCTTGCAATGTCCTGCTCACTGCCACATAGGCTCTATTTAGGGCTTTTTTTCCCCCCTTAGTTTAAATTCTCTAAAGATATGTCACATTATATTGTTAATGTACAGAATGGAAGATTGGGGAATTATCATGAAAAACAAATTTTTATCTTTTACATTGCTCTCTTGCCTTGGTTTAAAACATCTCCAACGTTTCCTACAAATCAATAATACTTATGGAGGTCTGACCTTTAAAAGAAGTATAGCCTATTAAAAATTATGTAGTGCCTTTTTGGTGTTGCAAATCAGTAGAACACTGAAATAAAGCGTCGCCCTTAATTTAGAGTAGTAACAGTTTCACTTGTGAAGATTGTGTACAATCAGAGGATGACAGTACAGGAATTTTGTTTTAGGGAAAGGATTGTTCAAACTCAAAGAAGAGGTGGCTGTGTTGTGGGTCTTTTTGATAATTCACAAACACAAATTTGATATGACAGATCACTAGATACTGCTTCCTCAACTTAAAAAGCAATATAATGTTTGTATATGCTGTTCAATTTGAGCTGTTAAGTAATCTTTTCTCATTCCAAAGACAATGGGAAAAACTTCAGTGCTGCTTGGGAGTCTTGTTTCAACCACAGATTATTTTCCCCGTTGGAAAGCTATTTTCATTTTAGAAAAAAAAAATGGGTTGTTTGAAGATGAAAGCCCTTTTTTCACAATTTATTTTGGTTAAATGTGCTCGTACATTCTTATTAAATATTTCATACACTTTATTGCACCTACTTTGTTATTTCTACATCTTAGGTAAATGATGAAAAGGAGAATTTGATTTCATTGTTCATCGAATTAAATAAATTTAATAGTGGTTTGTGTAGCAATTGGAGAGAACTGTGTTTCATATTTCGTTGAGCCACAACAGTGCTTGTTGTGAAATGTAATTAAATGCTTTGCTGTCTTGGAACTTGATTTTTGTGTATCTGAGACTTATTAACATAGTGCTAACTGCTAAGCATACTGTTTATCTTCTGGGCTTTGGAGTTTCAGGTTTAAAAAATTCTTGAAAATGTTCTGTGAAACTATCCATACCTCTCTTACAAATTTTCTCCTAAGAACTAGGTTTGGTGTAGAATTGAATTTATATTATTTTCTCATTTGCTTTGTATGGTATGAAGGATTGTAAAGTTTTGCTCAAAGTTGTGTGCATTTGTAAACACTATCATGGTATTCTCAATTTTTATGTGTAAATTTTATTGTCTGTGTTCGGTGACTTTGACATTAATGGAAGAGCATCTTTTCCATTAGGTTTAATTTTTTTTTCCTCCTACTGAGTTTTTATTGTTCATTTTTCTTTGGGTTTAAAGGATTAGAGAAACTATGAAAAATGTATTTTATAAATAAGCAAATTTGTAACTTTTCTGAAGTTTAGTGGAAGATTTAGTTTATAAGCCTAATTTGGAGGTATGTTCTGTTTTTACACTGTAGCTTGGATATACAATTATTAGTGGCTGGTTTTTGTTTTGTTTTTTAATGCAACACAGTGTTAAGTGAAATGTAGTTTCTGACTCTGTATACCAAGTTGTCAAAACATTGACAATGAAAATTCAATTAGAAAACTTGTTACTCAGAATTTCAAATAGTAATAATATTTAATATAGTTAAGGTCAGTCTTAACTCACCAGATGAAAATCTGGGACTGTATGGAAGTAATCAAACATGTACCTTTTAGGTGGAAAGAGTCACCTAGCATAAAAATGAGGAAGCATGACTTAAACTCACTCCATTTTTCTGGATTCTGTGATTCTGCACAGGTGTGGGTCAAGTGTGTAAAAAGAAAATTCACTTAATTTTGAGAACACTTAAAAAAACAAGTAAAGAAAATGTAAAAGTAGCTGGTAGTTAAACCTCTTGGAGAGAATTTCTGGCAGCGATTGCTTTAAAAATTATTTCCCACCTTCAGAAAATTTGCCACATTTAAATTGTTTTACTGGCAGTTCTATTAGTAGTCCAAACTTTAGAAACTACACACAGTAAAATGGCTCATAGACCATATGTGCCCAGCATTGCCAGCAAATACTGCCTTGGCATCATTCAGCAGATTTTCTTTTGTTTATAAAGATGAAGTCTGAATACTGTTCAATAAACTTGTCACAAAATAAAAAAAAAAAAATATTAGTCCAGTGCCTGGTCCATATAAAGTTTTGAATAAATGACAAATATTAATGCCCTTGTCATCCCTCCAGTAGTTCCCACACTTGGAAAGAGGCTGTAAGCCTCCAGGTTCATTTCCATCTGTTCTCTGGTTTTAAGGTTGCTCTTAACTAATGAAGATGTGGTGCTACAGGAAGGTTGGTGCCAATACCCCCTCAGGGACTGCTGTGTGCTATTGCCTGTGGTTGGTGTCATTAAGACATAATTTTCTTTACAAGGTAATAGATACTGTTTCTTTTCAGAAATGCACATCTTCGTTTGGGTGATTTTGAGAGGAAGAAACATTAATAAAAATAAACTAAGGTGGTCTTTTACTTCAATAATTAACATAATTTAATTATCTCAAGGATTACTTTAAAGACACACATGTCTCTTTGAGTCACTAAGGAAGTAATTCAATTCGAACTGAAACTATAAGTGATTCATTTATGCTGTCTGCTATCTAAACTGAGACACATGAGAAAAACTGCAGTGTAGGATCCATAATAGGTGGAGTAATGGCCCCCATGAAGACCCCAGGTCCTTATTTCTAGCACATTAAATGTTGTTTTGTTTGGAAAAAGCCTTTGCAGGTTATGCAGGTTTGGAAATGTGGTCCCTTGGGTTATCCAGGTAGCCCTAAACATCATCAAGGTTTCTGTACAAGAGGAAGGTAGAGGGAGGAGGCAGCATGGAGACCAGGGAGGCAGACAGTGGAGTCTCCATTTGAAGAATGTTGATGGCCCCCAGAAGGTAGTGGAGAAAGAGACCCAATTGCCTCCAGAGCTTTGAAAGGTAGCACAACTCTGCTGAGGCCCGGATTCCAGACTCCTGGCCTCCAGAACCAGGACGGAATTGATTTCTGTTAAATCAGCAAGTCTGTGGCAATTGGTTATAGCAGGCTTGAGAAAATAACACAAGAGGTCAGGGCAGAGTGAAAATTGGGGGGACCACATCCTTCAATCAGGGGAGGTTTAGGATCCTTTGGCTCTTTTTATGTTTTATTTTGAGACAGAGTCCTGCTAAGTTGCTGAAGCTGACCTCCAATTTGTGATTTTCCTGCCTCAGCCTCCCAAGTACAGGCATACAGCACTGCACTCAACCCCAAAGTGAGAATTTTAATACTCCTCCTGCCAAAACAGAGGGTACTCAACGCCTCCCTTCCCTTTGTATACCACTGGGTTTGAGGACCCTTTTGGATCAATCAAAATCATTTAGGCAGGCAAGGTAGGCATACTTCTGTTCCTTGGGTCTATTAGTCTTTTCAATCCATAAAAGTAGAGTCCTCAAGAATGCCCTCTATGATATTCCCTGTTTATCTCTGGTCCCCATGGGTACCCTTGCCCTTGTTACTCAGCTGCCCATGAGCAGGTTGCAATTTATTTTACTAACCCATCATCAGTCCCTCCAGCTAAACTTCATTCAAGGGCAATACATTGGTCAGGACTCAGAGAGACAATGGGAGATAAATGTGCCCAGCTCCAAGTGGACATTTGTTCACCTACAAGTTATAATATATACATCTTTTGCAGCTTCACCCAGTAATGCCTTACAAACAAAGTCAGGAGAGTCAGGAACAAGTTTCACCATCTAGGTGCCTGAGGCTTCCAAATACCTGTTCCTTTCAAAGATCAGTTTCTTCCCAGAACACCAGACTCATATCCCCAACTGCTTATCTCCATTTGAGTTTCAAATGCACAGATGAACTAGGAAAATGGCCCGGAATGGTTAGAGATGGCTTACCTTTTTGTCCTGGCATTGAAAGCAATCTGTCCACTCAGACCAGTTGCTCAGCTGGCAGGCAACCGCTTTGGGGGTCACAGCCTGACTTGCTCTCCTAGAGAGAGGAAGGACGCTGTATCAATGCCAAGATGCAAAGTTTAAGCAAAGGAAAAACGTATGCCCATTTTCCTACCAGTAAAACATGATTCATAGGAAATGAACATTTATTGTGCTGCCACTATAATGCACAGGTGGTACTGGAAGGTTTGTATAAATTGTCCCTTTAGTACCATATCCATCACAGGTGGGTCAAATCATTATCACTTTAGCGAAATGAGTACCGAGGAAGACTAACATTTTTTGAAGAGTCAAAATAGCAGAAAGTGGTTAGAACATGGGATCTGGGGACAGAGAACCAAGTTTGAATCTTAACTACACTTACTGGCTATGAAAACTTGAACAAGTTACTTAACATCTCTGAGCTATAGCACTCCCGTCTATAAAACTATATTAAAAATAATGTTATCTAATAGTTATTGAAAGTATGTTTAAATGCATATAATATGTTTACTAAAGGTTTTGCTTTTAAGATTACATGCTGGCACATTACATGGACTGTGTCACTTCATCTCTGTGACTGTCCTGAGAGATAAATATTATTAGCCCTATTTCATTATAAGATCTGAGGTTCCTAAAAGTTAAGTAACCCCAGCAGTCATATCTTAGGGCAGACTGGCAAAATTTGAACTGGTTGTTTGAATGGCAAAACCCACTTCCCACTCCTGACCATGTTGGTTTCTCATTTTAGAAATCAGTCATCAGAAGTGAGCGAGGACCTTGCCTGGGCTGACATATCCATGTGCTAGAAACTGGTTTGCCTCCAAGGCAGGGATCGTCTCTTACCCCATGCTGCCTCCTCACAAATTAAAAACCTTGCCCAGGTCACTCAGGGCCAGGGAAGCAGTCCTAGCTTGCCTGGCTCTAAGCCCGAGCCTCTTCCCCAACAGTGTTGCTGCTGCTGAAGGTCAGCCTGCTGGACAAAGGTGGAATGTCGTCCCTTACCATCAGAACTTCCACCACCCCTGGGAGCTGGGCAGCCCGGCTGTGATCAATAGTACAATTATCTCCCTAGCATAGGGAAAAAATGCTTCAAATCGTGCTGCTTACACATGAGCTGCTACTCCTGCCGCAGATGACCCCTGGGCTAAAACCCCCAGGCAGACAGCCACAGAGCGGCAGGAAAATCATGTTCCTCTTCACCCTGGTTCTCACAATTTTGCTCTCAGATTATTGAAGACCCCAGAGAGCTTTCAGTGAGCTAGATCTATGGATATTCACAGAATTCAAAATAAAAACAGGTATTTTAAAATAGTTGTTAATGTATTTAAAGCTATAAAAACCCATTGCATGTGACCATAAGTAATTTTTAAAATATATGATAATTAGAAGAGTATCATTGTTTTACATTTTTGCAAGTCCCTTCAAAGAGGCTCCTTTATTGGATCTATAGCTATGTGTTGTTTTGGTTGAAGTCTATGAAAAACATCCAGCCCTACACAGTTACATATTTGGAAAAGGAAGGACTGTTTACAGTTTTTTTTTTTCAAATGGATATTTGTGGATATGTGGATATTCTCCTTTGTTATTATACCAAAACTTGACAAGTGGTAATTTCTTATATGTTAGGCGCAATGCAGTGTCTGAAAGCTTGTCAACAAAATCTTTTGTGCTCTCTTATATTAAAATCTGTTGGTCTCAGTACACTGAACAGATCTTGTACCCATACATAATTTTTTTTAACATCAGGCATTGGAAATTTGGAAAACGGTAACTCACTAAGTTCACATACCTTATAAATATTTGCAAATTTACTATATATAGGAAAAAAATAAAACTTGTTAATATCACTAGTGATCCCATCAAGTTCACAGTGCTGACTGAGTTGTGTTTCTTTTCTCATGAAGACTTATTTGTTGTTCACAATAATTTTACTTTTTATTTTCAAGTGATAGGCTATCTGTGTTCACGTAAAAATATATGTAAATATCGATTCCTGAATGACCATGGTTTGGTGGCAGTTATCTATGTCAAGTCAAAACGTGTCCCTCCAAAATGCATGCATGAAAGCCTACACAACACCATCAGGGTTGTGATGTCATTTGGAAATGGCGGCTTTAGGAGGTGAGTGATTAAGTCCAAAGATTGTGAATGGGATGAGTGTCCCTACTGAAGAAAACCTAAAGATCTCCTTCACCCCTTCTGCCACATGAGGACATGGTGAAGAGACGGGACGTTTATGAACCAGGAAGTGGGCTCTCACCAGGCACTGAATCTGCCTGCACCCTTCTCTTGTGAAAAACAAATGTTTTCTGATTAAGCCTCTCAGGCTCCAGCAATGTGTTACAGAAGCCAGAGAGACTAAGACAAGTGGCTGTTTGGACTCACAATTCAGTGAACAGAACATCCAAGAATTATGGGACAGCATCAAAAGACCAAATCTAAGAGTTATTGGGATAGAGGAAGGCACAGAGTTTTAAACCAAAGGAATGCACAATCTCTTCAATGAGATAATATCAGAAAATTTCCCAAGCAATGGGAATGAATTGGAAAACAAAATATAAGAGGCTTACAGGACACCAAATGTACAAAATTACAACAGATCTACACCGAGGCACATTATAATGAAAACACCTAGCATACAGAATAAGGATAGAATCTCAAAAGCTTCAAGAGAGAGGAATCATATCACATACAGGGGGAGACCAGTTCATATCTCAGCATATTTTTTCAACTTAGACCCTCAGAGCCAAGAGATCTTGGAACAACACATACCAAGCTCTGAAAGAAAATGGATGCCAACCAAGAATCTTATATCCAGCAAAACTAAGCTTTAGATTTGATGATGAAATAAAAACCTTCTATGATAAACGAAAGTTAAAAGAATTGACAACTAGAAAGCCTGCACTACAGAACATCCTCAGCAAAATATTTCAAGAAGAGGAAATGAAAAACAATGATGAAAATCAGCAGAGGGAGGGATTACACTAAAGGAAAATCTAATCAGAGGAGAAACCAAGTCACAAGTCACGTTAAATACCAAAATAAACAAAATTGCTTTTCTTCAAACAATCCTCATACGTCACTGCATTGTTTGTGCCTTCTTCCCATTTTTGCCATGGAATATTTAGATAACATTTCTCAAGGACTGAGGTGTCATAAAATGAACAATTCTTACTGCTTCAAAGAGGACTTTCTTAAGTAAAATTTTATTTTCCCCCCCAATGGATATGGTGCCACTGCCTTGATTTTTTTTTACCAAAGCTACAGTGGTTTAATCCACCATTTTGCATCATCAGTGCTGATACAAACACGGTAAAAAGGGCAAATAATGTCCCACCATTATTATGAAAATTGTTTTGAACCCACCTGGGTCTGTGAATCAAAACTCGTAATAATACTGAGACATTCTTTGCACTTTTCATCATGTTTATATTTGCACTGGGCTCTGCAGAACAGGCTCAGAGAAACTCTAACCCATCAAATGATGTTAGAATGTAACATCGGCCTATCATCCCTTCAAAAGAACTTAAGAAACTTCACAAACTTCCTCTCCACCTGGATTCCTGTCATCCCTTGACTCACATCCCTTTAACGAGCACTCCACCCTCGTGGTGCCTCCTTTTCCTTATTGCTTATGGTCTTCTCTGCACTCTAGAACCTTCCTTCATCATATTCTGGACCTCCTCTTCTCTGAAACAGCTTCTCCTCCAAATCACTAATTTGTGAATCACCTGTGAATAGTCACTTGGGCCTCCACTGCTGTTCCTCCTCCTCCTTTTTTTTTTTTTTTAATCTACTCAAGGACTCTCTCTGCACTTTCCTGGGTGGGACCTCACTGGGCCTCCATTAACTTGACACCAAGGCTTTCTGTCACTAAGACACTTTGTATCTTTATTTTTCTTTGGGTTTCATTTTGGATTCCACCGGTTTGTCACTTTAAAATATTAACTAGGTGTGTTTCCTCCATTACACCTACCTGTATAGCCCAGTCCTGAGTGAATTCAACTATCTATTTCTTCACCTGATTAACTCCTAAGTATCTTTCAGACTCATCAAAAATTTCAATTCCTTAGGGAAACATTTCCCAATACCCAGACTCTTAGCTACCTCCCTTCATATGATTTGGTCAATTTCTGCATGTCTTTTGAAAAATTAATTATCACACTCGCAATTTAGGTGTAATTCCTGTTTCTTCTACCAATTCTAAGATGTATGGATGCTGGTACCACCTGTGTATTTTCTACTGAAGTCCTACCATCCATCATCGGCAGGTACATAAAAGGTGCTCAGTAAATATTTTGGAAAGGGGGGGGGGAAGAAACAAAGAAGAAGAGAAGGAGAGGAAGAAAAAACTACAACCAGTTCCTGGGAAATAAGCAGTGACAGAGTTGAGAGATTTCTTTGAAACTGACTCCTGGTTAGAATCTAATTAAATAATCTAGAAATTCAAACAGCTTCAAGGTTTGGTTTACCCAAACCTGGGTCTATCATTTTTATAATAGGTTGCCCTGGTAATGAAAGAATGAATTGCAGAAACATGGAGAGAGAAAAAAAAAATTCCAAGAAGGTATAGGGTGAAGATTTGGGAACAGAAAAGGACTCCGGCATTATTCTGCATCTCACTACAGAATTGTCAAGATAATGTCATTGTAAGCCCATGGAAACCGCATTATGATGTCAACATGGGAGCAAACAGTATTAATGGCTAAAAGCAAAAGCCTGGACAGAGCAGAGAGCTGGGCTGCTGTTGGTTTAAAAGCTTTGTGACAGGGCTGGGAATGTGGCTCAGGCGGTAGCGCGCTCGTCTGGCGTGCGTGCGGCCCGGGTTCGATCCCCAGCACCACATACCAACAAGATGTTGTGTCCGCCGAGAACTAAGAAATAAATATTTAAAAAAAAAATAAAATAAAAAAAAATAAAAAAAAATAAAAGCTTTGTGACATGATGTCTAGACTGAGGCACACATAGTAATACTATCACTGAATGCCAGAGCACAGAAGGTGCACCAGGACCACTCATTACATCACTACAGGGTTCTAACTTTCAGCCTGATCATTCCAATGAGTTCCTCTTGTCATTCCAATGAGTTTTTTAATATATATTTTTGGTGATTATGACATGAATGCATTTACAATAAGAAAAACAACAATGATTGTAAAACTAAGAAATTACCTCAAATCCCACCACCATTAATATGTTGTTGGTTTTTCTCCCACTCTTTATTTTTATAATACAGTTGAGGCATATTGAGTGCCTTTCATATTCTGATTTTCCACTTAATCGTAGAGCAATGGCTCTGCATTGTTCCACTTCCCAAAGGTTCAACAATTAGATTTTTAAGCCCCCCATTTTATTGGATTCTAAATTATTTACTGAAGATAAAGCCTGGAGGTTGAGACGACAGATTTTAAAGCTTATGACACATTGCCAAATGGCTTTCCAAAGGAATTGTTATCACTTTTCATTACTTCATGCTATGGCTTGGTGCCGTTCATGAGTCTGAGGCTTGGTCTCCAATGAGGTGGTTTTGAGGTGGTGGAATCTTCAAGAGGTAGGGCCTGTGGAAAGTAATTACATATGGAGACACCACTTTCATGAAGAGATTAAAGCAAGTCTCTCAGAGTGGTTGAGCGTGTAGAAGTGAGTTTATTCCTCCAAGAATGGGTTGCTATAGAAAGAGTGAGCCTAGCTACTCCACAGCCTCAGGCTTCCTGTCTCACTATGTGTTCTCTTTCCCACATGCTCCCACCATGATACCATCTGCCATACTATAGTATACCCAGGTGACCCTCACCAGAGCCTAGTAAATGCCAGAACCATGTTTTTGAACCTCCAGAATTATGAGTCAAACAAACATCTCTACTTTATAAAGTATCCAGCCCCAGGTGTTTTTTGTTATAGCAACATAAAATGGACTAATACCCTTAAGGAGCCATTCATAATTCTGTGGCCTAGTAAACTGGCAGATATTTTTAAAGCATCTCCCAGCTAGCAAGAATCTACTCAATTAGTGAGACATTTAACGTGGAGCAGTAGGATTTGGAAGCATTTGATATTAACCTTTAATTTTTTTTTCCAATTTGCTATGTTACATAAACAAGTTACTTTAACATTCTGACTTAGTTTTTTCATCTGTAGATAGAGCACAAGTCAATACAGTGCTATTGCAAAACTTCTCAATGTGTATTCTGTGGAGAACTAGTTCTTGAAATATGCACACAGGTAGAGGAGGAAGTGAAGAAAAGTTCCATGGTCAAATTCATTTGGATAAGCTGCCCACAACACCCTATTCCTGGAAACTTAAAATACCTAATGCTGTATTAAAGGACCTGAGAAGTTCTTCATTTTACTTTGCTTAACCTAGAATTTTCCAAATTTTTTGAACACAGGTTATTTCTTTTCTCATGCAAATCGGGTAAGGCCACGTAACGCAGTAGAAGAAACACGGATGTAACAGAAAGAGGTTTGTAGTCTATCAAATATGCACTCAAATCCACTTTCTGCCACTCACTGAGCTTCAATTTTCTAATAGTTCAGAAACAGAGCTAATAACTTGGGAGACTTTGGGATATGGAATGAGATCATAAAGCCTTAGCAGAGGTCTAGCATATATTAGTTCTTGTCTATTCTTCTCAAATATATAAATGCTTATAGAACCTCTCCATCTTTATCAATAATGTGCCCTGGGGTATAGTGAGACACTTCTCCTCTAAGCTGTCATATTAGGGAAAAGGACTAAATCATGCAACCTGTAAGTCAAATGCTTGACCCCCATAATGTGGCCACCTCAGCAATTCAGAAAACAAAATATTAATTAGCTACCACTCCCAAGCTAGAAGGTCAGAAAGCCTCCTGATTATTGCCAGGGGGTCTTCCTAATAATGTGGCTGTGCATATATTCAAAGGCCATTGTCACTAATTAATAACCTTGAGCCAAGTCCATTCACTGACATGGGAATTGCATTGTGAAATGGAGGTATTCTAAATTTGACCATGAAAATGCTCAGTCTTCGGCATCCTCCATGTTGCTAAACCCAGTAGAGAGTTTTCTAGCTTCATCTAATCTGCCCTTTGTTAGCTACTATTTTCTTTATGGAAATTTCCCTTTTTTGGACCTCTTCAGCACCAATCTTCCTTGCTCTCTTTCTGCCTCGGGACCATTTCTTTTTGCTTTCCCTAAAAACTAGAATTCCCTAGAACATTGTCTTTCTTGCCTTTCTTCTCTCTTTTCTCACCTGGAAGGAGGTAAGATCCACTCCTTTGTTTCCTACACCATCTGGGCTAATGCCTTCTCAAAGTGGGCCTTCATCCATTTTACATCTCTACCAGTTGCCTCTCCAGCATGAAAAACTTAAAAGCCTCCAGGTCTGAACTCTTCATTTTCTCCTTCAACCAACTCCTCTCTCAATTTCACCAACATCATTGGTAGAACCACCATGAAGTATCTGTGTTCAGGCCAGATACTTAACAGTGGTCTTTAATTTTAATGTCTTCCTTTTGCTTCCTCTCATCCCATTCTTTGGAAATTTCTGACAATTTTGCTATCAAAGTGTGTCTCAAATTCCAGAAGCCTGTCTCCACTGCCAGTATGCTCTATTAAGGCACCATTATCTCTTACCCAGATCATTCTGTGGCTTTCTGTGGGCCAAGACCTTCCATTTCATTTTAACCTATTCATTGCACAGCAACCGGGATGTGACCTGGTTGTTTTAAATGAGAAATCAGGTGATATCCCTCCATGATAAGCACCTCCAGAGATTTTTTGGTGATTTACTTTTTACTACACACAAACTAAAATTCAGACTCCCCTGGTGAGGCACAAGGCACTCCGGGGTCCACCTGCTGCCCACCTTCTTGTGGCATGATTCTCTGTGTTCATGCCGTCTCTTCCTTCAGCTCACGTGCACCACGGACACTTCCCACCACAGGTCAAAGCACATGCTGATCTCTCCCTCTTCCCTCCTGCCATACGGCTCAGCTTCTCTCTGCTTGCCCTACATCTCAGTGTAAATGCCCCTTCCACAAGAGGATACCCCCTAACCAGCCTCTTTCCTCTATTTTCTCTATCAAAGGGTGCATTGGATTCCTTCATAGTATTTTTCACCATCTTAAATGATTTTTTTTTGTTTATTTGTTTACATGTTTACTGACTGTATCACTAAATTCCATGATATTACCTATTTAGTTCACTACCTCGCACACCTAGAATATTTATGATTAAATGAACATTTTCATTGAGTGAAGACAAAAAGTATCTTCTGTGAGCCAGAGACATATAAATTCCATATAGACTTTTAGTTCCAGGCAATGGCAGGCTCTCCTGCAGTATTTTGCACAAGGATGTTTTCTACACAGACCACTCTAATTGTACCTCATTTATCTTGCCTGACCTTTCCTCCAGATAACTTTCCTTGACCTGCCTACTAAGTGTCAGGTACATAGAGCTTCACATACTTCATTCCTACCCATAGACTAATAGCTCTGGAAGGCAGATATCATATCTATATTGCTCACCATTGTATCTAGTCCTGAACATAGCATCTGGTATGCAGTGGGAAATGAATAACCAAATTTTAACACTAATGTATTATCTCATTAAAATTCCATAATCACCCTGTGAAATAGCCATTATTATACCCATTCTGTAGATGAGTAAAACAAATTCATAAGGAAATTAAATGTGTTGCTTAAATTTTATGGGTAGTAAGTGGCAAAGCCAGGATTCAAACAAGGCTGTTTTGGCTCCAAAGTCTATCCATTTTTCTAGCATTCCAAAATGTACTGTGAAGAATTTCTGACAAATGGGAAATAGAATAACAAAAAAATTTTTCTGATGATATACTGTGTAATAGGCTCTATACTAAGTGTTCACATGCACTTTCCTAACTCCTGACAAGAACTCTATGAAATATGTTTTATCACTATTTATAACTAGAGAAGTTGAAGTTTGCAGAGTTTAAGTAACTTATCCAAGTTCTGTAGCCACTAAGTGGTGATGTTAGAACTTAATCTCAGGTTGACCACACTCCATAGCCCACACCCAATGCCCCTTGCTGTATAGCTAAGGATTAGTCACCCTGAAGAGAAGTCTCCATATCTCCATCACTGATTTTTGACTGGGAGCCAGTACTTCGATTGTTTATGTTAATTAAAAATTCCTGTTGCCTAGGTGCATGGTAATTTCTAGGCATCTGGATAACTACTGAAAGCATCCACATGGCCCTGACCCAGGGCACTTTGGAAAACACATTCTGATGCCCATAAAAGCCTTAAAATAAAAAGAGGAGCATAATTGAGATTTCTTTGGTCTACTGCCTATATGACCTATTTTTTAAAAAACAAAAAACTTTTAGGTGATGCTTAGATTATTGTGATTTCTGTTTAGGGTTCTCATTCACATTTCTTCTAATCCCCTAAAGAATTCTGGTTTTCATCAGTGGAGATGTTGGGTAGAAAATATTGTGAAAAATCTTTGAGTATCTTAACTCCAAATTCAGTAATCATCTTTCTCATCAATACAAGTGATTATTTGTGAAGCACTGAATTTTTTTATTGGTTAGTTGGTGGGACTGTAGTCATAGCCGTGATAAGCCTAATCTGGGACATGAAGCCTGGCAATGCCTTTCATGTAGGTAGATGCATGCCTGACATATCAAATTGCTTTCTTCCTCTCTGACCTTCAGTTGGGAAAATAATAAGAACAACAATCTTGGAAGATATAATGATGGTAAAGTTGGCCAGTATTCCTCAAGTGCTAGCCAAATAGTCTTATTATTGAAATCTTTCCTTCTCCTTCTAAGGCTCAGTTTCTTTCTCTGTAACATGAGTGGATTGAGCTACATGCTAAGTCCTGCCTAATTGCAAAAAATCTGTGAAATACAAATAATGAATTCAGCAAACAAGAATTTTAAAAATGCTAAAATCAAACCTAGATTACTTAAGGATAATTTTGAACATGATGAGGGAGAAAGTACAAGATTTGAAAAAGTACCTAGTGAAATGTTCGAAGCTAGAAATTTTAACATCAAAAATGAAAACTTGATAGGCTAAACAACAGATTAAACACTGCAGGAAAAAGATTAGTAATCTTGAAAACACAGTGATAGAAACTAAAATGAAACAAGGAGAGAAAAAAAGATTACCAACAACAACAAAGAAAAATAGAGTCTCTGTAACCTGTGGGACCATATCCATATCAAGCATCTCATCCCCACAACTGGACTGTCAGATGGAGACATGAGAAAAAAATGGACCAGAAAACATATTTGAATTAATAAGGCAAAAAATTCCAAGTTTAATGCAAACTATGAACCCCCAGAACCATATCAAGTTATATTGTAAGGGAAACTGCTAAAAATTGATAAAGAAAAAAATCTTAAAAGAAAAAAAGGAAGGAAAAACCACAGTACACAAACAAGAACAAAGCAGAATTATTTTGAGATTATGTAATACCGAAGATAATGAAATGACATCTTTAAAGTAATGTGGATATGAGAGGGAAACTATTCACTTAGACTTTTATACTAAGCAAGGATATCTTTCAAAATGCAGGCAAGATAAGGACTTTTTCAGAACAACAAAAGAATTTGTTGCCAAAAGATGTGCACTACAGTCAATGTCAAAAGAATTTTTTCAGGTAGAAAAAAAAATACTAGGAGTAGTATAGTATTACTTGATTTTAGGCTGTGATCAGTTAAAGATGTAAGTTATAAATCTCAGAGTAAAAACAAAAGTAGAATAAAAATTAAAGTAGAATGGTTAATGGTTAACCATTAATTAACTAAGCCATTTAGAAATTAGAAAAAATATTAAGTCTATAAGATGACCCCAAAAGAGAAAGTAGAATCAGAAAAGAGATGGACAAATAGAAAACAAATAGTAAGATAGTAGCCTCAAACTCAAGTTTGTCAATAATTATATGTAATGTAAATGGTCAAATTTCTGTCAATTGAAAAAGCAGAGATTGTTAGACTAGATTAAGCAAGTCTCATCTCTGTATGTCTATATAAAGCATACTTTAAATATGGTCATATAAGTGAAAACAAAATATTAGATGAAGATTTGCCATGAAAACACAATTGATAAGAAAACGA
Source organism: Urocitellus parryii (assembly GCF_045843805.1). Taxonomy (NCBI): domain Eukaryota; kingdom Metazoa; phylum Chordata; class Mammalia; order Rodentia; family Sciuridae; genus Urocitellus; species Urocitellus parryii. The sequence goes on along the minus strand of NC_135541.1, from coordinate 39,549,480 downwards.
AATGAAGAACCAGGACAATTTCCAGAGATAATGACAATCAATCATAATAATAAAGGGGCAAGTCATCACAAAGACATAACAACCTAAATGTGTGTGTTGTTTAGAAGTTTTTTAAACTTGCAAATTCTTTTAATTTAACAAGATGTAGGTTTTAATATATGAGGCAAAAACTGATACAACTAAAATAAATAAATAAATCCACAAGTATAATTCCATATTGCAACCTCCCTCCCTCCCTCAGAAAGTGATAGAAGAAAACTTGAGAAACATTAATCACCAATTTGACTTAATTTATTTAGAATCACATACACTGAATAAGCAGAGAACACATATTTTTAATGCATATGGTATAATCACTAAGACCACATTCTTAGTCCCAAAACACATTTCAATAAATTAAAAGAATTGCACAATAGTAACAAAAACAGCATGGTATTGGCACCAAAATACACTTATAAACCAGTGGTACAGAATAGAGAATACGGAGACAAACCCACATAAGTACAGTTATCTCATACTAAAAGGTGCCAAAAACATACATTGGAGAAAAGATACCCTCTTCAACAAATGGTGCTGGAAAAACTGGAAATCCATATGCAACAAAATGAAATTAAACCCCTATCTCTCACCATGCACAAAATTCAACTCAAAGTGGATCAAGGACCTAGGAATTAAAACAGAGACACCGCACCTATTAGAAGAAAAAAGTAGGCCCAAATCTCCATCATATTGGATTAGGTCCAAACTTCCTTAATAAGGCTCTATAAGTGCAAGAATTAAAATCAAGAATCAATAATTTGGGTGGATTCAAATCAAAAAGCTTCTTCTCAGCAAAAGAAACAATCAGTGAGGTAAATAGAGAGCCTACGTTTTGGGAGCAAATTTTTACCACAGGCACATCAGATAGAGCACTAATCTCTAGGATATATAAATAACTTAAAAATCTTAACACCAAAAGCCAAATAACCCAATCAATAAATGGGCCAAGGAACTAAACAAACACTTCTCAGAAGATGATATAAATCAACCAACAAATATATGAAAAAATGTTCAACATCTCTAGCAATTAGAGAAATGCAAATCAAAACTACTGTAAGATTTCACCTCACTCCAGTCATAATGACAGCTATTAAGTATACAAACAACAATAAATGTTGGCGAGATTGTGGGGGAAAAGTCACACTCATATATTGCTGGTGGTACTGCAAATTGGTGTAGCCAATGTGGAAAGCATTATGGAGATTCTTTGGAAAACTGGGAATGGAACTAACCTTTTGACCCAGCTACCCCACTCCTCCGTCTATACCCAAAGGACTTGAAAACAGTATACTATAGGGACACAGCCACATGAATGTTTATAGCAGCACAATTCACAATAGCTAAACTGTGGAACCAATCTGAATGCCCTTCAGTTGATGAATGGATAAAGAAAATGTGGTATATATATACACAATGGAATACTATTCAGCATTAAAAGAAAATAAAATCATGGCATTTGTAGGTAAATGGGTGGAGTTGGAAAATATAATGCTAAGTGAAGTTAGTCAATCCCAAAAAAACAAATGCCGAATGTTTTCTCTAATATAAGTATGCTAATCACAATGGGGTTGGATGGGGAGCATGGAAGGATTAGATGAACCCTAGATAGAGCAAAGGGGAGGAAGGGGAAGGGATGGGGCAGGGGAGTAGGAAAGACAGTGGAATGAATGGACATCAGTACCCTAAGTACATGTATGAAGACATGAATGGTGTGACTCTACTTTGTGTACAACCAGAGAGATGAAAAATTGTGCTCTATAATGTATGAACTGTAATTCACTATGCTGTCATATGTAATGAATTAGAATAAAAAATAATTATAAAATTTTCAAACTTTAAAAATTTTGAAGTAACACCATACCAAAAGGTATTATTCACATAAAAACATAATAGACATCTATTGATTTTGCAGCTAATGATTATAAATTCCTTTCATCACCATTGCTTTCAATTTTTTTTTTCTCACCAAATATAGTAGCACATGTATGCAATCCCAGCTACTCAAAAGACTGAGGCAGGAGGATTACAAGTCCAGGATTCAATGAGGCTATCCTGGGCAATTTAGTGACCCTTTCTCACTAAATAAAATAAAAAGGTCTGGAGATGTAGTTCAATGATAGAATGTTTGCCTAGCATGTGTGAGGCCTCGAATTTATTTTTATTCAAAAAATTATTGTTCTCAAAACTATATTTCTATTTAAACATGTCTAGTAAGCAAATGTTAAACCTGAGCTTATTAAAATGTGCACCATTAAAAATGTAAATATCTTTGTCCTCTTTTCAATGTTAGGGTTCATGTGAGATTTTATTCGGTGGGGAGAGAGCACTATTGCTAAAAATAATCAATAATAGATAGATTTGAAATCCCTAACTTATCGGGAACATCCATGCCAATTGGCATATTATAAATTTCTTCTGTCTGATTATTGTCAGCCAGCCAAGAGAATAGAAATACCAACAAATGACAATCACAATCACAGAGCACCACTGGCAAGAACTTTCTAAACAGCTTCCTAAAGAGGAGGCATTGTTCTAAGGACTTTTCATGCTTTTAATTCTTGCTCTTACTTTCATCCCATATTACAATTGAGGAAATTGAGAAGTTTCATAACTTGCCTGAGATTGATACGTCCCCAGTGCCCAAGTCAGAGCCTAGTAAAGCTATAACCAGGAAGTTTTCCATTTTCAAAACCAACATCAGACACACTGGCATTAGACACAAAAACTGCATGATTTCCTCCTTCAGCACTTTGTGAAGTGTTTAATTGGTTCTCTTTTGCCTTGACTTAAAATTTGCCTCTTCACTGGTCTGTCTTGTTTGATAAGTTCATCAAACATCAAGACTCTTTGCTCATTTTCAAAAAGGATTACAATGATAAGCTTTTATAATTAAGAGTATCTCAGCAGAGATTTCCTTTTCCACAGTTCTCTTGCCTTTATCTTCTAATTATTAGAGATGAATTTTCTGATTTTTTTTCAAAATTATATTTGCTTTAAATACAAGTTACAAATTAACTGCTTATAAAAACGCTTTCCCCCCTTCTGAACTGTTACTTAAAGGAAATCCCTCTTGTTCTCACATTTAAAAGCAATAATGATTCAAAATTGAATTATTTAATAAGAATTTGAATAAAAATAGCTCTATTTAAAAATCTTCAATGGTTCAGTGTCAGGGACTGCTTAAAAGCTATTCCAAAGGTGAAATAAAGGGCTGGTGTACACTTTGCAAAGTATTTGATGTTAAGATATAAACAACACGAAGCCAGGTTGGAAATCTCCAAGAAATAGAACAGCTAATGTGCACATGGAAATATCACCTCTCACCTCTGCCGGTTACCCCCAGAAAACGGTAAACTCATTTTCAGAATGATACAACTGAGGAATCTACAGTCTCTTGACATTCCCCAAAATAATATTGAATACATTATCTAATTTTATCCTTCCCAACACTGAGGCAGGTATTTTTATGATTCTCTTATAGATAAAGAAGTTAACCATCTGACATTTCTTTCTTTTTTTTTTAAAGAGAGAGAGAGAGAGAGAGAGAGAGAATTTTTTAATATTTATTTTTCAGTTTTTGGTGGACCCAACATCTTTATCTTATTTTTACGTGGTGCTGAGGATCAAACCCAGCGCCCCGTGCCTGCCAGGCAAGCGCGTTGAGCCACATCCCCAGCCCACCGTCTGACATTTCTTAAGAGAACTACCATTAATCAGGTGCCTACTATACTGAGTACATTTTAAATGCAGGGATTTATTTCACTGCTTTAACACAAGTAGAAGAGCCATTATTAGTCTCATTTTACAGACAGGGAGACTGAGGATCAAAGAGATTAAGTGGCTTGCTCTGGATTACCCAGCTCCTGAGGATGAGAGCTACGACTCATACACAGGCTGTTTTGACTTACAGTGCAGGGCCTTTGTCCTGGCCCATCCTTCTGCACTGGATTAGTAATAACAGGAAAAAAGATTACATTCCAGCCTAACGCAGCCTGTTGCAAGCTCTAAAGTGTCTTGTTCCCCAGCCGGTGACCCCTATTTCGCAGAGACATCAGGCCCACTTACTGGTTCACCTTCTCCTGTGTCGTTACTCCCAGCTGCCAAGTCATCAAATACAAGAGGAGGAAAGCAATAGCAAACATCTCATCCAGAAGCCACCAGCTTACATTAACTCTAAGGAATAAAACTGTTCAGGAAGGTGGAGTCAAAGATGTCTACAGGCTAGGACCTGTGACATCTATCCAATGTGGAAAACTAACAGAACTCCCTCAATTCCCACTCAAATGGGATTAACCAATAACCAGGCTATTGATTAGCCAAACACCTTAAAAGTGGCCCAGACTCTAAAGGCCACTGCCCTTTAAACCTTTTGAAAAAAAAAATATCCACATGGTTAAGGAAAGCTGATATTTAACCAATATAAGATTGGCAAAGAGATTTTTATTTTCAGATAGAAGCAAAAAAAAAAAAAAAAAAAAAAAAAAACAAGATGGAGTTGCAGAATTCCTGGCCTTTCTGAAGGGTTCTTAGAACTTCTGAGGTCAGATCAATCTGTTCTGCAAGAATGAAACAAGGCTGGTGTATTAGTTCAGACATAAGCAACCAGAAAAAATGTAGGAAATACAATTACACTGAGGTTCTCCTATATATTGCTAAACATCTGGAGCCTGAGAAATACGTGTAATTCAGTGGACTTGCCACTTTTTGTACGCACATAATTAAGATCCACCTTTCTGAAATAGATATCTCCAGGAGACCCCTCTAGAATTATAATGTCAATAATAGCTACACATCTTCACTGATGATGCCATACCTGCATCTGATCTCTCATTTTTCCAAACATAAATTAAACTAAATTAATAGAGATGGACAGATGGAGAGACAGCAATTAAACATCGACTATGTGGTAGGCATTTCATCTATTTAATCCTCACAACAAGTCTATGGCATGAAAATCATAAACTCCATTTTGCAGTTGAAGAAATGGAGACCCAGAGAAGTTCATTAACTTGCCCAAGGATGTACATCTATCTCGACATCCTTGGGGAGATCTAGATTCTCTCATTAGCAGGATGAGCCTGTTACGAAATTGTTAAAGATGGGGGAATGTGATGCCTAACTTGTGTGCCTAAGAAATGCGTGCCTGATTTACATGTGAAGATTTTAGAAAGGCAACCAAGGGCCACTGCTTCCCTTTCCTCAGAAGTCTAGGTAATGCTTGGTAGAAGCCAATGTTGACCCTAAGCCCCTGTCCTGTGTGTTTCCTCCTCCCACCTCTCTGACTCATGGGTCCTCTTGGCCTCATTTCTTCCCTATTCAAAACCATTTGGAAAACTGCTTTGTCCCTTTCCCACATGTCAGCCACCACTGGTGTTCTGTGTGCTTTGGAGATCCTGGGGGCTCATGGCGGATATCACACTTGGACACCCGTGGACCAGCATGGGATGGTACATCTGGACCCCAACTCTTTCCACCAGTGTTCCACATCCCTGTCCCATTCAAGGTCCAAATTTCTGACACAGGACCCAAGAGCCCCCAGGGAGTGGGACTCAGTTCCCTTCCTTTGCTGTCATCCTGGGGCACAGACCTCCTCTACACAGTGTTCTCAACTGGGGGAGACATTGCCCCTCGGGGGGAGATTTAGCAATGTCTAGTGATGCTTATGATCGTCACAACTTGGGGCTGTTCTACTGGCCTCTGGTTGGTCAAGGCCAGGGGTACTGCTAAACATCCTAGAGCGCCCAGGACAGTCCCCACCACAAGGAGCTCTCCTACCCTAGGCTGGGAATGCTGCCCACCCAAGGCTGGTCTGCCTCCCCCGCCTCTGGAACTGACCTTTTTACATATAGGCGACTGGTATCTTCTTTCTCAAGCAGATCCTTCTTGAAATTTCTCTGGTGACTTTGCTCCTGACCCAGGACCTTGGTGGCATTCAGGGATCCTACTTAACCTTCAGTGACATCTACCGTCCCCCAACATGGTCACTGAAATCCTCTCCTATTCCCCTGTGATGATTCCCCCTCCTGCCTTCATCTGAAACTCTTCTGACTCCTCGTGGGCCTCTGTTTCTTCTCCAAACCTCCCCCTCCTTCTCTGCTGGATTCATCTTCAAGAAAGCTGGCTCTGACCGCACTCCCCTGCTTCCCACTGTCTATAAAAGTACAAGTCCAAATACTTCCACAAATGTGTCCGCAGCCAACTTTGCATCCTACAACTCTCTAATTGTCCCAACAATATGGTTGAGGTGTCTCTTACTTTCCTGGTCCTTTGTCACTGTGGTCACGTTACTCCCACTGGACCTTGTACCCACATGGTCCTTGTCCATCACCTCCTACCCATCTGCCAAATAGCTTCTCCAAATCAGTTCCATCACAGATTCCTGGCAGATGGGTCCAGTGGCAAGCCATCTTCTTGTTATTTAAATCTCATAAACATACCAACAGCACTTTTAATTTTTGCTTCAGGGTTATGTTTTTCTAGGGGAGTTGGGGGTATTCAGAGAATGAGCCTTTCTTTGGGTGAATTCTGTGTTTAATTCTTCTTTATGATCACTCAGGTCATTTAAGAAATATTGGTTGATTGAGTAAATAAGCAAATGAGACAATTAAAAATAGATTACTCTTCCCTAATAATTTCAGGTGTACTCTGTCATTTAATCCCTTCAATGAGCTGTGAGATAGGCATCATTATCCTGAAGGGAATCCTGAGAGTCAGAGACACAGTGACTGGAGAAGAAAAGGGAACAGGATGTATAAAGCAGCAGGTCCTGTGCCTGCCACTTTATAGGTCTGTTGGATCCTCACAAAAATCTTGCAACCAATAATACTAATGTAGTTTTGAAGATAAGGATATTTAGATTCAGAATAGTTAAGCAGTTTGCCTACAATCACACAGCTAGTGAGTCTCAGAGACATGGATTTATAATCTTTCCCACTGCAAAACTTAAAATCTTTTTTGGTTTACTAAGTAAACACTATATCAGGACAAAGCATGGGTCTCCTAGTACCATGTCTTCTCTATTATGTCTTAGTGAAAATAATTTCCAAGGAACAAAGAAAGCCAAATAAAGTGGAAAGATAATTATAGAATGAAATATTTTTAAAAAAGAAGCTAAGTCAAATGGGATTGTTTCATACCTTCATGAGTGTGTGTGTGTGTGTTTTGTGTGTGTGTATGTATGCATGCATGCACATGGGGTGTGCTGGGATGAAGATGAGGCACCCATTGGCTTTCAGCCAAAATGTTCTAAGATGAATAGGAGATGACAAAAAATTGTTAGGTTTGCATATGTGGATTTCACCTTAATTGTAGCATTCTGCTATCAAAGATAGATAGTTATGAAATACCATGCCGAAAAGACAGCAAAATGGCAATCCATTTTGAAAATTCATTGCCTGTCTCAAGGAAGCACTTTTCACTATCTAAATCAGCCTGTGAGTTATGGTCTCAGAATAGAACATGTCCTGGGTTGATCCAGACTGCCACCGCAGGGCAACATCCAGGTCTGTGCTCTCTGAAGAGCTTGCAGAAGCTCCACGCGGCATTCCCTGTGCTGGGCCTGTGGCTTGCACAGTCAACATGGAGATCTAAATTCTGCAAATCTAATGCAAAAGGAGGCAATTTGCTGGGTGCTGTGGCAAGAAAAGCCTGTAATCCCAGTGACTTGGGAGGCTCAGGAAGGAGGATTGCAACTTCTAGACCAGCCTTAGAGACTTAGCAAGATCCTGCCTCAAAATAAAAATTAAAAAAAAAGGCAGAGTGAAAAGAACACAGTTTTAAGTCAGAAAATACCACTAACCAGTCTCCTCACCTTAGCTTCTTCATATGTAAAATGGATAAAATAACACAATACCAAACAGGATAAGATTACACACTAAAGGGGGAAATCTATTCACAGCTGGGCACAGCTACATCTGTTTTATTGAAACAGTTCTCCCTCTTTGCTGTTTCTACATTTCTTCATTTACATGCCTAGGAGCCTTCATTTAAGTACTGAGAAAGAGAAGTGGTAGGAAGGACCAAGAGTCAACTGGAGGGAAATGGAATGGGACGTCCACACCCAAACACCTTCCACTGACTCCAGTCCCCTGGAGGATGGATGCTATCAGCAGGAGCTGACAGAATGATTGCAGCTTTGTGTTGGGAACAAAGTGGTAGAAGGCCCCCTTTCCCATCTCTGCCCAGGTTCCAGCTATCATCACGGCATCTCAAAGGTTTAAAACTTGGGGAGCAACTCAAAGGAGTCATTTGAACTTGGACATGGAATCTCATAATGGCCATAGCAGACACAATGTTCCTCCCAGCAGCTTACAGTTGGTATTGGCACAGTGGCTGAGCATACCGTTTTGTTGGAGGGGTGTGTGTGCTGGCTGGGCAAAGACATTCTGCTCCCTTACTGAAGAGGCCTGCAAGACATCCAACAAAGTACCCCGCAAGGCTGCACACACTAGTAGGTATCTCTTGCCCAACGCCTTCCCCACCCTCCTCTCAACCTTTGTAAGATTACCTGGCTATTATGTCTGTTTTCCTCCTGATTGCCTCATCAGTCCCTGGCTGCAGCCAGCAGACATTAGTGGTGGGTTTTCCACTGGAAATGAAGTGGGGCTGGGTTAAGTAATTGGTCTCAATCAGAGGCTTTACACCGGATGGGCTAATGCGTGCCTACCGCTCCCCACTTCACATGGAGATTTCGATTTGCATGTGAGGGGGTGGGATGAGAGGGATGCAGTGTCTGGCTCATTAGAGTAGAAATTAAAGACCTATTCTCAAAGAAGGCATTCTGCATTTTAAGCAGCTCTCGCCAAATCTGGGTGGTCCTTTGGGAAATCCATCCTGGAATTGGGCTGCAATAAAAGCAGAGGTGGTCCGGGCATGGTGGCCCATGCCTATAATCCCAGTGGCTCGGGAGGCTGAGGCAGGAGGATCATGAGTTCAAAGCGAGCCTCAGCAACAATGAGGTGCTAAGCAACTCAGTGAGACCCTGTCTCTAAATAAAATACAAAATAGGGCTAGGGATGTAGCTCAGTGGTTGAATGCCCCTAGGTTCAATCCCCAGTACCAAAGAGACAATAACCAACCAAACAGCAACAACAAAAAAGGCAGAGTTGTTTTTGAACCAGAGCAAATTCTCCAGGCTTCCTCCCATGGTCACTTGTCTCTTCTCCGATGCCTTCGCTCACAGCCTGGTGCAGGATCGGCCCCTCCTCTGCTGCAACAGAGTCTGGCCACACCTCCCTCTCTAAAGGACCACTGAGTGGTGATTTGTCACTTATCCCACTTGTGATTTCTGTTACCTCTCAGAAGGCAGGACTACATCTGGCCCAGAGTCTCTGTGAAACCAGCAAAGAAATTCACCCTCCACCGCAGGCCAGCTTCATCTGCTCCTCAGGCAGGCAGTAAGGAGCATGGTGTGTAGGAAGTTCTAAAAGACACACTAAAACCAACTGGAAGTGGGTTTGCTTTGTGTGATTACTGTGAGCCGGCAATTCTAAACAGGGTCCCCAGGAACATCAGCTTCTCCCTCTATTCCTCCCAGCACTGAGTTATTGTTTACCACTTTCCCCATATGTTGTGAGTCTCTTGAAGGCAGGACTGTGATTCAAATCATCTTTATATTTCCAGTGCTGGTGCATAATAGGTGCACATGTTTAACGCAGTTATAGGGAAATTTTAGCTTTTAAGTCTGACATACCTAGATTGCAATCCCAATACCACCATTATCCAGCTGGGCAACCCTGGGCAAATTATTTCATGGATATTCCTTAATCACCACTCCTGGATAACAGTTTTGATGGCCATACGTTTTAAAATATATGAGACACATACAATCTACATTTACATAATCAGTGTTTGTTGAATTAACCTGAATGAACATATGTTTCCAAGCAAAATCATGGTGGATGCTCTTTCTCTTTGTAATCTTCTCACTTTCTGCCCTTTCTGTGATGGCCCTTTCTTCAGAAACACCTCTCTGAGGCCATTCAGGTCCGGCATGATCTCAGCCAGTGCTAGGGACACCATCTGGGGAGTCAATAATGGTGTGAGTTACTGAGAGACTAGACCACTGTGTGTCTGCCACTTTTACATGTGTTTTAGGCAATTCTATGTTGTCATGGATAGTTCCAGTTTCAATAAAGCCCCTTAAAGGTATGGTAGGCTTTAGGCCTAAAACTACTACTCATCCAATATATTGGTAAGTTAATGGACAAGCTGTGGGAGGGCTGACCGAGCCCAGTTTGTTCACCATTATATCACATTCCATGATGAAACTTACATGGCAATCAGTCATCAACGGCTGAGGTTAGACACTGTGGTGGACACCAAACCCTCAGGGATAAGGAGAGCACAGTCCTGCCCATCCCAGAGCACCATGCCTGGGATCAAATGTGCTGCAGAGGGTCAAACTGGGAGCATCCATGAACCACTGCATACATGTGACTTGGACTTTGAGGAATCAGGGGGAGAGGAATGGGAGATTGGATGATGCAGATGTGATTCTTTTGTTTTTGTTTTTGTTTTTTTGACAGAGGAAGAAAGAGCAAGCATTCTAGAGGAAACAACATCAGCAAAGCCACAGAGATACAAAGCAGCCAGGCCAGGGTGGGAATCAACCATCCACCTTGTGGGTAGAAACAGACCACCCAACGAGGAAGCAGGGGCAGGAGGACTAGCAAAGGTCACCTCACAGGGCTTGGGACTTTGTGGGTTTGTTTTTTCGTTTTTGCTAAGACTAAGATGGACTGCATCCCTGAGGACACAGAGGTGCTACTAAATGAGCTGAAGCTGCAGAGTCCCATGGAAAGGCTTGCTCTTTGCACCCTGGAGGCTGAGAGGAGGATGGACTAGGAGGGGCCAAGACTGAAGGCAGAGAAACCAGCTTCAAGACTGGCTGCCAGGGACCCAAATGTCATGCATCTGCCACACCAAGAGAAATCCCCAGGGGCAACAGGGATTGAGGGAATTCAGATGCTCTGAAGTCAGGCACCTGGATTCTTCCATCAACCAGCTACAGAAGCACATGCTGTGACTGTGGGACAGTTACTTGACTTCTCTGGGCTTCTATGTCCATATTTCAGGCCTGGCTCATCTCTACTCTCTCCTCCAGTTTGAAGTCTTCCACATCTATAATCCTGATTTTGGAAATCCCTCTTCGAACTGCAAAACTGGGATGTACATAGTGCGCGAGTGCACACACACACACACACACACACACACATACACTCAATTTCCAAGCCATTCAAGTCTCTTTTGATACTTTTATTCAAGATTTGCCTTCCCATGAGACACTCCATGCTGTCAGTCTGTAATTAGACTTTCTCCCTGCTCAGAAAGCCAGACTGTGTGGCGCGAGAGACGGAGCCGGATTAGTCCACTGTAAACAAATTTGGTCAGTCCCCTTCTTGCCAGTCTCGGTTCCAGTTGAGTGGATTTCAGCAGCTCCTGAGTGAATGTTAATGCCTCCTACGTACACAGTTGCAAGACAAACAATAACCATGCGTGTGTGCCTCCCTTTCTTGACAATGTCCTGGATTCTGTTTTTCCAGCATCTTTGTGATTCAGCACAGGGGCACTGGGGGAAGGTGTTGCAGCCCGGGGAGGCAGTGCATAAGAGACTGGAAGGAGCTTAAGATAGCCGGTGGGGTGCCTGGGTTTCAAGGCAAACTCGGCCACTAATTTTCTTTATAATCTTGCAAAAGTCACTTCAGCTGTCTGAGCCTTGGGTATCTTGACTGTAAAATGAGACTAAGAATACTCGCCTCGCAGGCGGGCTGCAGAGAGCCTGAGGAAAGCCAGTGACTAAGGGCCCGCATCAGGGATCACAGGCTCAGCCCTCCATCCAAAGGACCAGGGAGACAGGGCAGCTTAAAAATTTTCGTCCACATTGGAGTCCTAGAAAACAGAAGCAGTACAGATGCCCATGAACTTCCCTCTGATGAAAATTGCCCTGAAATTAGATGCAGTTTATATGGGCGGAAAAAAAAGTACTAACGTTATTGAACACAGGAGCTCCTCCTGCAGTCCTGTGGTAGCTTCAGATGGGAATTCTTATACTCAGCCCAACTATGAGGAAGCTGAGGCCCAAAGGAAGAGAGGAGAGGGGAAGAGGATTCCAGGTTAAGTTAGTCTTACTTCAAAATCTGCCAAAGGCCCCTGTCTTTGGATTATGGAAGATTAATATTTAAATTATAGAAGATTAATATTTAAATTAGTATTTAGATGGGGACAAATATGTAGTAGGTTATCAAGAAAACAAATAATACATTCAGGGGAGCACTACTAATCTTTTCAGGAAGGCATCAAGGAGATCAAAGCTCTATCGTCAACCAAAAAAACATCACGTACTTCTCACAATATCCCTGGCACCCGAAACACTGCCTGGGACAGAGCAGGCACTCAATAAATATGTGTCAAATGAATGAATTAAACTTACAAGGCTCATAATCAGCCCTGTTGCTTTGCTGGCTGATCACAAATAGTAAGAAAAAAAGAAAACCCTTCACATCAATTGTCCAAGGAATTTGTACACATTTGTTGTAGGAATTATTTCCATCTCTTCTGCTGTGTAACACACCACGACAAGCTTGGCGGCTGGGAACAACATTGATTTATTATTTCTCAAGATTCTGTGGAAGGTTGTTTATGGGGCTGCACTCAGCTGAGAGCTCATCTGGGGTGGAATGTGCAGCCGTACCTCCCTCTTCCAGGGTGTCTCTCCCCATGGCCTCTTTTCGTCCAGACCTCTGGCTTTGACTTCTCGTCAGCACAGCAGCTGACTCCCCAAAGGGCATTCTTCTGTTTACATCACACTTACTGAAACCCCAGCCAGTGGCCAAAGCCAGTTGCATGGCTCAGCCCAGGATCAATGTAGAAAGGGACCACAGAAGGGCATGAATATCAAAAAATATGGTTCATCAAGGCTAGTTGACCACATCAATCGTCATGAACAACAGGTAATAATGAATTAATTTATGCAAAGCACTTAGAAAGGTGCCCAGCACTTAGTTGGCACTACTAAAGTCCCAACTTAAGAACAAGTAATAGCTAATTATTGCTAATAGCTAATTATAGCATATTAGCATATGATTATCATAATTATTATTAAGTTCCTTGCTGCAACCGCTTTTATTATATTAACTACAAAATGAGAAGCCCAGTCTCAGGAAGTTCTATGCAGCCCTCAAGCCCTGAGCACATTATCCCTCCATATCATCACTATACAATCACAATAGCATATGCCATTGTGTTTGAGTAGCTGATTTAGCAGCAAAATATGAAGGTGATTCCTTTTCTTCCTTGTTTTACTCAACTTCTGCATTACTGTGACCAAAATATCTGACAAAGATAATGTAGAGAAGGAAAAGTTTATTTTGGCCCATGGTTTCAGAGGTCTCATTCCATAGATGGCCGACTCCCAGCTCTAGGACCAAGGTGAGGCAGCACATCAGGGCAGAAGGGTGTGGCAGAGGTAATCGGCTGAGGACATGGCACCAGAATCAGAGTTCCACTTACTAGAGACAAAATAATACTCCAAAGGCATGCGCCCAGAAACCTACCTCCTCCAACCATACCCTACCTGCCTGTGGTTACCACTGGGTTAGTCCATATCAGTGGATTAAGCCATTGGTTAGGTTATACCTCTCATAACTTAATCATGTCACCTCTGAACATTCCTGCATTGTCTCACACATGAGCTCTGGGGGGACACCTCATATCTAAACCAAAATACTCCTCTTCCTCTACTCATTTCTTTTTGCTATTACCCTGAACTTGGGTATGTATATTTTTGGCTCATTTCTGGAAGTGACGCTGGAACCTAAAGGAGATTTTCCTTATTCCTGAAGAAACTGTGTGCTCGACCAGCATTTTTCTAAGCCTCTCCTGGTCATCTCTTTCCCCCCTTCCAGAGCTACATTTGGAGATGAACATAGGATCCAGTTCTAGCAGATGAAATGTAGAGGGAGATCTACTGGATAATTTCTGGAGAAGACTATCCATTGTGATGAAAAGAAAGAGATATTCAAGGAGAATCCTCATCATCCTTTATGCTTTGGGACATAGTTGTATGAGAGGATGATCCTTGGATATTCTCCTTCATGCCTCTCTATTCCCAGAGGAAAAGACACATAGAAAGGACAGTCCAGCAAACCTGCACACCTTCAGCTAGAAATAGTGTTACTTGATCAAATCTAGATTCATCCGCTGGCTCTGCAGCTGTCAGAGCTTGAAGCTGAGCTACTCAGCTGACCACAGATCTGAGGGGAAGAAGGCGGCTTAAACCCCTGAGCTTTGGGGTAGTTAATGCAACAGCGTTGTGACAATAGCTAGCCAAGACAGCATCTTATTCCTTGGTCAGTTGGCCATGGAGCTGCAGAATGTGGGGTCTCAGCCCAAGACCACCCTGATATGGAAAGGAACATAGTAAGAAGTTCTTCAAAGAGGTGCCTTTGTCTTTGGGAACTGATGAAAACACAAAGTCTGTGTTCTACTTCTCTTTTGGCTTCTGAAGGCAGGAGGCTTGCTGAAGTAGCCATGCACGTGAGCTTAGGGAAAGACCATGGAGAACCATAGTGAGGAGATGAGAGCACTGGATTGAATCTATCCTTAGTGCTAAAAGTGACCCAAAAGCTATGGAATTACTAATATCATATGAGAAAATATATTTAGGCAGAGCTTAGCTGAAGGCAGTGCCTAGAAAATAAATGAAACCATATTTGGTTGGTACCTTCCAGTTTGATCTACTCAGTAAACACCCCTTGTATTTCTCTCTGCCTGAAAATACTCAGTGCCACCTTTGAAGAGGAGATTTCCTTGTGCCCTCTCACCTGGATCATATACAAAACATTGGGCCCTGGGCTCCCTATGGCTCCCTTTCTTTTTATATTTTACTTCCTCACTTTGTGCCAATAAATTATTTATATATCTGGCTCTTGCAGGAGAAATCTTTCCAGTGCTATTTGTATAATAATTTAAACCTGCTTGTCTCCAAGCTTATAGAAACAGTCAAGGATTGTTAGTCAAGTGTAATTAACACTATTATTGCTAAAATTAAAATTGTTCATGGCAGCCGCAGTAGCAAGTAACGTTTCCTGAACACTTTCTACATGCCCAGCCCTGTGGAAGTGTTCTGTATGCAATTTATCCAATCCCCATAGCAGCTGAAGAGGTGGATATTATTGTCCCATAAATAATAGAGCAACATCTGTTTGGCACTCCCTCTTAATCAGGCATTGACGTGAGCTCTTTCTGCCTTGAAACTTCTAAAACAACTGCATCCACTTGAACGATTATTTTCCCATTTATCAGGTGAGAAAACTGAGGATCCAGTGGGCATGAAGACTTTCCCATGCCGAAAGAGTCATGTTATCTGGATTTGAACTCGGGTCTGTCCGCCTTTGAGCCTATGTTCATTCTGCTTCATAATTGACTCTCAGAAACAGAAACAACACTGTCACCCCTGCCACTATGAGCTTTTGGCTGCAACATGGATTGGTCTGACGGTCTTTTCTAGAAGTCTTCCTTAGCACCCAAATGCTGGGTTGCTATAATTGGATATAATCCCATGTCGATGAAATCTGGGGACTTCAGGGCAAAAGGAAAAGAAAAGCTTCATGATGTCTGGCTAATGTCTTACTGTGGCTCCTTTTCCCAGCTTCTGCTACAGAGACAAGCTGTCACCCACTCCAAGGCAGAAGAGGCTCCATGCCCACTGGTGCTGGGGCCTCAATTGGGGAGCAGCCAGTGGGTGTTCACAAGAGAAACCAACACACATATTATTCTTTCCCCAAACTTTATAGTTTGTATACTTTGATTCTTGCATTCACTGAAAAATAAATATCACTCAACTCAATTCATTTACATACTGGAGATGCAGAATATGCCAGGCGCCTGGATGGGCAGTTTCAAATACAAGACTTCATTTAAATCTCACAAGTCCTGCAAAACAGGGATTAGTATCTTGTTCTAAGGGTAAGGGGATTGAGGTCCTGAGCTATGCAATGATATATTCACTGTCACCCACAGAGTCATGGGGTATAGTCAAGGTTTTTAGTGCAGATTATTTAAGTCCAAGCTCATGTTCAGTCCACAAGACCAGGCTGCTGCCAGAAATCCCCCAGGCTCCGACACAGTCACCTGGCCTCTGCTGAATGCCACTACTCTACAGGGTTGAGTCACTCTGATCCATAGGATGTGGAGGCCAATGACTTATCTGTCTTTTTACTTCACAGGATTTCTGATCAAGAAAAGAGCTTTATCTGAGGAATTGCACTCTAGGAGCCTCATGGCCATCTTGACCTGATCTCATGACAAGATCCTGGACCTTGAATCTGAACCTACCACCATTATGGGATGAGGCTTGCAGGGTTTGGGAACCAGCGAGTATGGCTGCATGTGGAATAAATGTAAATACTCTGTGGCCAGAGGGCAGACTAGCGTGGTGCTTTTAAAACATGATGCCCAAACTCATTGATGCTCCTCCCCACAATGTCCCCTACCCTGGAGACTTCTCAGCCTATAACATGAGGCAGAGGTGACACCATGCCAATTTCCAAGTTTAGGTCAAGCTACACCAGAGAGCTTCTACTTTCTTTTGAGACACTTGGTCTTTTAACACAGACATCAAACTTCTGAGGAGGCTTAAGGCACACCATGGAGAGTCTCTGTGAAAGGGAAATGACAGGCAGCTTTGCTAGCCATCAGAAGGAGCCATCTTGGAACAGGGTCCCCAGGGGATTCCCCCAAGCCAATGCTGCAGAGGACAAGGATAGGATGACACCACTGAGCCCCAACCAGTGTGCAGCTTCATGAACAAAATAAATGGTTGACTGACTTTTAAACCACTATGTTCTGGGAAGGTTAGTTATATCACAATATATGATCAAAAGACAGGTCGGCCTAACAGCTGCAGAGCCAGGACCATATGGCAAGGCCATGATATTGACCACCATTCTGGGGTTTTTACAGCAATCACTTAAACAGATGAAGAAACTGAGGCTCAGAAAAGGTAACTGACTTACTCCAAAACCTATACCTAGCAAATGGACCAGCATGGATCTGAATTCAATCTGGTCCAGCTCCACCCTCTAAACCACTGGACAGTCAGACAGATGCTACCTCTCTCCAGCTACTGGCTTGCTACCTGTTAACCTGCTTCTAGTGGGAGCCTGCATGGACTATTCGAGTACAAAGCAGTGCAAATTACTGGCTCATTTTGTTCTTAGAAGGAATGATATGCATATGGAATGCAGGTATAAATTCTAGATGCCATTCCAGGGACTAGGGCAGTATGGAATCACTGGAGTGACCTGCTGGCTCTGCCAAGGGAGGCTCACCTCTTAACTTCCCTGAGCCTTAGTTTCCATAGATGAGGACAAAGCTACCTGCTTCATAGAATTATTATAGGAATCTGCTGGAAATTTGAAATGTAAATGACTTAACACAGTACCTAGTGCACACTAGATTCTCTGTAAATTGAGGGTCCTTGTTATTCTGGGTTTAGGTTCAGGAAAGTTCTCTTTGCCCATTCCTCCTGGCCCCAGCAGAGAGAGTTCCACTGGGTCACAATGGAATAGATACATTCCATCTTGGAGCATCATTTATTTTTTTCCCTCCCCCAAAAGATTGAGCCTTTTTTGCCTCGTCTCCTCCAACCCCTCTGGACAAGAATGAAGCTCATACGCAGCCGCTAAGCTTTGCTCACAAATTCCCCCTTCACGACTGACTGAGCCCTGACACCGGAAAGAAACATTCCGTTGAATCATGTAAATCCCCACTCATCTCCAAATTGGGTGCTGGAGTGCCTCGGGGAAGTGATTTTACAACCTCCCTGACTTCAGCCAAGGTAGGCTCCAATTGCTCTCACAAGATAATTCAGCCTGCGCCTGGCAGCAAAACCAAGCAGGGGCTCCCTCCCTCCTGACTAAAGAAATGGCCCCTTGGCCTGAAGGGGAACAGTCTCTTCCCCAGGAAAGAAGTCTTAAGCCATCTGCCTCCTGCAGCCCTCCCTGGACAGCAGCGCAGGTAGAGATCTGTGCAGTGTCCCTGGAACAAAGGACCTCAGAGAGGAGAGGGAGGGGTGTCATGAGAGGTGGTGGCTGCAATAGGAGGTCAGGGTTGCCCAGGCTTCCCCTCCCACCCTCTGGATTTCAAAGGCAGGGTTATGCTATGATGGACTGAGCCGTCCTCATGTCTTCACGCTAGAAAACGCTTTCTAGCCTGCTGTGCCCCTGGGGAGAGCTGTTATCTGTTCTTGTACCACTGCCTTTTTAAAAAATTTATTTTCAAATCTGGGTCTTGCAATAGATTATCCAACCCACAGCCAACTGAGCTGCATGATGCATGAAGCCTCAGCCTCTGTCTGGGTAGCACAGCCCTATGTACCTAAGATGCTGTGACCACCTGGTCATGGGTGGTACACTTTCCCACATGGCCCTGACAGATGACGCATGGTTGCTAGGTGGCAGAATTAGAATTCTAGTTCTGCCATTAGTGACCATTGCTAATTGGTCTGGGGAAGGTTCTCAGATGGTGGTCCAGACCACAGAAGCATACTCCCATAAGGTGAGTGACGGCCTTAGCTTTCCTAGCCTTGCTCAGCTGGACTCCTCTCAGGACCTCCATCCACAGCTCACCTCTACCCTGTCCTGAGTCAATTTGTTGCTGGCCAGAGTCCTGCTCTGTCCTCACCAGCAAATTACTCATGTTTATTCTGGGCCAGGTCATTAACATAACATTAACATAACATTTTCTCATTGCCCAGCATGCCTTGCAGCCCTCAGCTCACTCTGATGTGCACAGGGACTGTCGGCCTCACTAAACCAAAATTCCTACCCTTTGGGCCTGGGCCATATTTCCCCTGCTGTTGGAGTCCTGCTGTCAGAGCTAGAGCAGATCAGCAGAAAATTTTTAAAGAGAACTGAGCCAGGCTAGAGACTCCCAGGGAAGTGCAGGAGACCAGAATCAGCATGTGCTCATACATCATCTACAATGTCTTCATGAAGAGCAAAAAGAATGATTTACAGTGTTTTCCTTGTCCAGCGGTGGAGTCCAGTCAGGGCCGCCTCTACCAGTCAGGCTTTTATCTCTGAAGAAAACTCCCCTTCCCACTCTGCACGCCCCCTCACCAGGCCACCATGTTTAGCATGTGAATCCACCCATCCTGGCAGCCCCTCCATGACACGAGGAGAACACACCTGTCCAAGGCAAGTTATGATGTGGGCAAACATAGAAAGCTCTGCCCAAAGAGGGGCAAGCTGGTCAGATTTTCACTCCAAGGAATCTGAACCAGAAGATACAAGGAGACTTGCAGTTATTAGTAACAGAAAGTGAGACGGACTGGATGCTCAGAGGAAGGTGGTGAGGTAGGACAGAGACCTGGAATAAATTGATGTGTGCAAACACAATTATGGCCATGTGGGAACCTGAGTAACAAGAGCTCTGAGGAAGACCAGAGGCATTTTAGGAAGCAAATTGTTGGCAGAAAGAGAGGCAGAGAGAAGCCAATACTGAGATACAGATCAGCTGTGCTAATGGCAGACCAGTGGGATGCAAACCCAGCAAGCCCTGCAGCTCAGGTTTCTGGAGGTCTCCCACATGCAGGTAGCTTGGTGGGAGGGCCAGGAGCAGAGGATGCCTTGGATTCTCGGGACCTCCCCTTCCTCCTCATTACCATGAGCATCTTCATGACTACCCCCTCTGCTCCTGATACTGTCTGTCTAAGTCTCTTCATTACAACCAAGAGAAGGCTGCAAAGCTCCAGCCTCCACACAACTTGTATTTGTTCAAGGTGATTGGTTTATTGGTATTTCATAGACTCTGAACTGAACAGATATTTTATCTGCAGGCAAGTAGAAAACAAGGGGCTACATTTGTGTCCTATCAAAGATCAAGTGGAAATGTTACAGTTCCTTTGTTTGATCTTCTGTTCCCATTTGTGCCATTGTTGCCATAATTTTTAAATTCCACTTTTAGCTTTTCTGATTTGATACATTATTATAAGCTCCTTTCTAAAACAAGACAATAAATAAATAAGCACAGAGATGATGGGAAAGTCCAGGCCCTAGAGAAAAAACAAAACTCCCCCCATGTAGCCCAAAAGGAGATATTTTAATGACAGGAACTTTCATGGACCTTTGAGCAGGGTTGAGAAAATTGACAAGGGAGGGCAAGACACCCAGGGAACGGCAAGAGCAGGAAGCAATTACCACCCAGGAGGTCACCGGAACCAGGCGAGGAGTGGGTATTCCTAGAGCCCAGGGGGCTTGGGCCAGGAGGAAGGTATGGCAAGGACACAGGCATGGCCTGAGCCCCAAAGCAGGGAGATGCCTGGGAGGAGAAACCCTGATTTCCTTCTCATCTCACCTCAGGGCCTCCTGCTGGAGCATCCCAACCTGAGCCTGGCAGCCCGGTCCAAACAGTACAGTCCAAACGGGTCAGTCTCCCAGGTATGTGATAATATTCAGAACCTACACAGGGCTCCATAAGAAACAGCTGAGGAAGTACAGAGTGGGGTGGAGAGGAAAACTGGGAATAAGCAGTAGAGATGAGCACGAGGTCTTGGGTTTGGACATTGTCACCTAGAGGGAAATGAGACCTTCTCAAAGAAAGCTAATATTTATTGAACACCTGTGATACGCTGGGTCCTCAGGTATACCATCTCCTTTCATCTTTATGTTCATTCTGTGAGAGAGCAAGTGTAGGCACTGAAGATCAGAGAGGGTGAGTCATTTGCCCACTCAACTGTGGCCAAGATGTAGGGCTGTTTTTCTGGAGCCAACGACCACACTTATTCCATGACGCCATGCTGCTGCTTAGCCAAAGAGCACTGTTCCTGCAAGTGAGTGGAAAGGGCAGGGGGGTCTTTGAAGACAATATTTCATTTATTAAAGCAGGGGCTCTTCTAAGCAACATCACAGTGCATTCCTATGGAGTTGGAAATAATACAAATATACTTCCTAAAATAATCCTGTAATGCTCATTATTCAATTGTTTGGACAAGATTATTCTGACTCCCTTGTGCTGTGGGAAAAATAAAGATTTATGCACACTACAATCTCACACACACCCTCCAGTCATTTCCCCAAGCCCATCAGATTCCACTGCCTTCAGGGCAAATGTCTCATGCCCACCAAGGCCAGAACTCACCTCCTCTGATTTGGGTTTTAAATATAGATTTACACAGGATAACAATTTTTTTTTTTTTTTTAGTTTCCTTCAATTTCCCATTGTTTGAGTCGTAGCCGTGGAATAAATTGAATCTTTTTCTAACATAGAATATATTACTCTTGAAATAGTAGGAAATGTTGATAATTGCCTTTTATTGGACTCACAAATAATTTATAAGTTGGCACTTTTTTATAAAAAAAAAAAAAAAAGAAAGAAAGAAAAGGAAAGTATCATAGTATTTTATTTCTTTGGTTTCTTCCTTGAGGCTAGAAGCAGCCTCTAAAAATAGCTGCCTGGGCAGAGATGGGCCTAGTGCTCCCCCTGGTGGCCATGGTACAGGGTTGCAAGCACAGTAAATTTATCCCAAGCTGCAGACCCTGCATTTGAATAATTCTTTCTCCCCTAAGTACACAGAGAAATTTGATTTATTCTTCCCAGTCATGCCAGCATTACAGAGCACTTCTCCTTATAAAGTCCATCTGCTTCGAGGGTAAGTAAATGATCAATCCCCCATATACATTATCATGCAGAGAACATTTCTGTAAGGTAGTGGCAGCTTCTGTGGTTCTCACAAATGTCAGGGAGGCTGGGAGTTTCTTCTTTCCTTTAGGAGATGCTGAAGAAAGAAATACAACTGACCTTTAGGTGAGCAGGACTATTACTGATTAAGGGGATTGATTAAATGTGAATGTATATGGGGGTGTTGTTGGAAGGGGAGGAAGGAGAAATAAATGAAGTTATAGAATAATATGCTTAGCTTAGAATCCTGGATCCAGATACAACCTGCAGTAGGCAGGATCCTGAGTTGACCCTCCACAGGGCAGTGGAGAGAGGCTCTCACTGCTCTCCTGGGCACATAGAAAACCGTATTTCCCAAATTTCCTTGAAGCTAGGTTGGAGTTACGTGACTGAGTTCCAGCCAATGGGCAAGAGGAATACAGCATTTCTAGGTCTCAACCCTCCAGCATCACTAGTTTTACACACTCTCTGACTCCACATCCCACATCAGTGGAGAAGAAATCTCCTAAGATATCAGGTTCACAGGAAAAAAGCGAGTTAAGTCCATGAGTCATCACTTAAAGGACACTCATGCGAGAGAGTCACCGGCTTTTCATCAAACCCAGCATACTTGCTTAGGTGTGCTGATACTCTGCGATCTGGGGGTTATTTACTAGAGCAGTCATCAAGGTCAGTTATTCTATTAAATCGAGGCATCTCATATCTCCGAGCCACAGTTTCCTCATCTAAAACTAGAGTTAATGTAGGAAAATTCAACGATACAAGGTATGTGATAATATTCAGAACATGCTCAGGGCTCAGTAAGTGCTAGTTAAAAAGCTATTGTGGGGCTGGGGATGTGGCTCAAGCAGTAACGCACTTGCCTGGCATGCACGGGGCACTGGGTTCGATCCTCAGCACCACATAAAAATAAAGATACTGTGTCCGCCAAAAGCTAAAAAATAAATATTAAAAAACTCTCTCTCTTAAAAAAAAGCTATGGTGCCCTGGGCTTGGTGGTGTACGCCTGTAATCCAAGCAGCTCCTAAGGCTAAGACGGGACGATCACAAATTCAAGGCCCACCTCAGCAACTTAGCAAGGCCCTAGAGAACTTAGTGAGACCCTGTCTCAAAATAAAACATATTTTAAAAAGCTGGGGATGTGGCTCAGTGGTTAAACACCACGAGTTCAATCCTCAGTACCAATAAGTAAATAAAAATAAAGCTATTGTGCTTCACATAAACAAAATGTTCACTCTGCGAAGTTAGTTCTGTTGTTATTACCAATATCCAACTCAAGCTGGCAAAGGAAAAGGGGATTTTACTGGCTCTCAAAGCTAGAAACTCCAAGTGTAGATTAAGCCTTAGGGCTTGTTTAATCCCTCCAGCAACTCAAGGATCACCTTTCTTCTGCCTGGTAAGCTTCCTTCTAAGGTCTCCCCTGATGGTCATTGACAGCTGCTGCTGCTGTTGCAAGAATAGTTCCAAGTCAAGTTTCTTGGGGGTGGTAAATTTTGTTTTTGTTTTGTTTTGTTTTGGCAGTACTGGAGATGGAACCTGGGACCTCCTGCATCCAAGACAGACACTCTACCACTGATCTGCATCCCCAACCCCCAAGTCAGTTTGGAGAGCAGGAGGAAACCTCCTCCCAGGATTCTAAGAGAGAATCCCTGATTCCTCTAATTGGATTGGCTTAGGTCACAAGCTCAACCCTGAACCAATCATTTTGTTGAGGAGAGTATATGCTGATGAACTGTCAATCATCTGGAGGTAGGGATAGGATCCGTTTTTCTTAAATCACATAGAATCATGGAAGAAAAATGAGTGCACATATTTTTAAAGAGGAAAAGGTGTGGGTTGGGTGGGAGGAGGAGGGTATTAGACAGAAAAAATGGGGAACAGATAGGCTATCAAAAATGTGCAATGATTGGTATATTTATTTCCCTTAAAGCGAGAAACAAATTGTAGGGGTACATAGTGAATGTTATTTTGTGATCACTGAAAATAATCTTTCAGAAATCTGTTAGTTAATTAGATATGGTTTTCAACTTCTTAACCTTTGATGAGGAATTTCCTGAAATATTTTCAGGTACTGACTTCTAGAAATATGCTCAGATATTGGCCTTCTGACTGTCTTGATAGTGCACTCAAATTTTTAAAAAAATTCTCATAAGAATAAGTTACTTTCTTGCTCTTCTGCTTTCCTTTCTTCTCTTTATTTCTCTGTACTTCCTTTGATTTTGTGCAAGTGTTTTAGAGGATATAAGGTGCTATACAAATAGGTGAGGTTTGTCTGTTCTTGCTAAGATAAATCAAATGACACTTAAACATAAAAGAATAAGACTGATTTTTAAACAGACTACTTAGATGTTCGAACGAGTGCTGCTCTTCTGAGCAGTCACCTAGAGAGGTGATCTTCATATTCCAATGAATATTTGAGTCACAGTTCAGATCATATTAATTATACCTCAATTTATACTCAGAAAAACTGTAGTTTCTTGATAGACCACACTGTGCATCTGATTTGATTTCTAGTCCCCTGTAAGATTTTCATAAAAAAATAAAAACAAATCTATCCTCTAAAGCAAAGATTTGTCTTTTTAAATAACATATTTTAGGATGGGAAGGCAATTCTCCATGGAGAATTACAAAAATATTTTGGATCCTGGCATTAGAATAAATGTTTAAGTTTGCACACATGGGAAGATGCATGTTCAATTTGTTTAATGGAAGAAGAGGAGAAAGAATAAGGAAAGAGAAGAAGATAGGAAGGAGGCAGGATATTGGGCTTCTCTCTCCCAATAGCCTTTTCATCATCCAGGAGCAAAATCCGTCCCTCTCCTGGCCTCCAGGCTAAACCTGAACTCCTCCTATACCATTCAGGGCCCCTACACAGCCTACTCTTGCTTACTTTGTGACAGCTTTCCTGGTTCTGCAGCCTTGCCAGACCAAAGCTCTCTGTGTGCCTAGTGAAGACAGGAGCCAAGGTATTTCTCCTCTTCTCTGCAAACCTCAGGAGGTACATATTCCAGGGGCCATTTTTCTCCTCTTGTGATCCTGGCTTCCTCTGAGTGATTCCAACTCCTGGGCCCTCAACCCCACCTCCTCTCTGTGTCCCTCCAGGCTTAAGGGTTCCCAGCTATTGCTAACCTCTGGCAATAAATTCCCCCTGTTTCCAATGTTCAGTTTTTCCTCATTGGACCCTGATAGATACATCAGCTCATCTCTATCCAGCAGTATGGAGAAAGTTTGGCTTAATGATAAAACGATGAATGGATGGATGACAATCATGTTTACTCAGCACAAATGATTTTTATATTTATACTTCCCGAGACACTTCTATGGCGCCTCTGAAAATAGCTTTCTTGAACTCTACCCACTTGTCCTAGATGGATGCCCCTTCCCCAACTGCCTTTCTCAAGTTGACCCACACTGCAGTCTTGCTTGGCAGCTGCATCGCTGACAGATGGCAAAGACAATGACTATAGAGTGAGATCAAGACTGAAACCAAATGCAGAATCGGAAACTCCCAGGCCGTTGGCTGGGCCCTTAGGACAATGGTGAAGGATGCATTTTTCTTCCACTCTTCAGGTCTGATATGGGACATGAGCCAGAATGAAACCATTTTACAGTTATTCTCAGAGTCCAGTGCAATTTGTAGATGAAGAGAAGATTCATATTCCTGGCCAAACTGGAAGGTCTGAGTATTAGGCTGGTGGCTAAAACGCTCCCGTGTATGTGTGAGGCCAGCACATAACAGGATGGTCTCCTTGTTGCTGCCCAGGGCATTGTTATATTTCCAAGGTCTGGAGACCCAATGAAGAGAAACCAGGCATTTGGACAGGATCCAGGAGTGGCCAGAAGTGATCACTCCTGCTCCACTGAAGAAGGTGATGGGACCCACCTTCCTGCCCTTCCTGCCCCCCACACAGCTCTCAAATCACATTGGTGCTGGAATACTCTATAAATGAGGCTGGCCATGTACTGAGAAGCAACTTAGCCCTAAAATGAGAAAGATAATACAACTTATGAATTCTCTCCTGAGAGGTAACATAATAGGTTACATATTTACAAGCACTTATTGTAGCCTTAGCACTGAAGTGGGGACAGAAGACAAGCACAAGAAGTAACTCCTGTTCTTGAAGACCCTTCTGTCTACCTAGGGGAGACAGACACAGGCACAGAGGGTAAAGGCAGGTCAGTGGGCTAATTGGTGGGCTGAACAGGAGCCTAGATGTTCCCTGTGTGGCCAGCATGCAGCAGGTGCTCTGGGGGAGGCTGGCCAGGGCTAACTGCGGGCCTGACGCTGCCCAGCTTGGTCCCTGGTGTGCCTTTCAGCTCCCTGAGTCTCGGCTTTCTCATCTGTAAAGGGGGATTTTGGTGCCTACCTCACACTAGTTTTGAGCATAAAATGATAAAATGAGTTTATGCACAAAAAGTTATCAGACGTTATCTGTTGCAAGGCAAGCACAAGAACACTGGTGTGGTCACCAAGGCCACCCTCCATGGTGGAAACAGCTTTGTGAGAATGTCCAAGGTTTCTACTTGGGAACCTGGATGAGTTTGATGCCACTTAGGGCAGGGGATCGGGTCACGGGTTACATCATGGCCTTGTTGAACCTGAGATGTCTGTGGAGCACCCAAGTGAGAAACCCAGTGGGTGGCTAGATACACTCACTGTTGAGTGCACAACACCCAGGATGGTGCCCAGCTCAACACACTGAGGTGTTCAATAAATATTTGTTGAAGGAATGGGTCTGGGACTCAGGAGAGACCTGGACTTCTTGATCACCTTCTGCAAAGTGTGGGCCTTTGTTGTTTTATTCCCTGATATTTTCCTATACAACAGTCCAGGGTATGAGCACTGCCGTAATGATTCACCTGTTTCTTTAAAGCTTGATTCCCTTACTACTTTGCAGGTTCTGTGGACCAGGACAGTGTGCTTTTTGTTCCTCTCATTGTGTCTTGACCTAACCCAGCCTACAGTGGAAATGAGGGAAATATTTGTGGAATGAATGAAGGGCTAGGAACGGGGACTTGGGCATGGAGAGGATGTAGGCAGGAGCCAAGAGAGAGGAGGGGCAGTAGTGAACTGCATGGCCCCAACCAGCAGGAGCCTCCGGGTTCAAAGTGACTTGTCTGCAACACTCTTCTCCAAACTTTCCAGCTGTCTCCTCCTCACCCACATGCCACACACCCCCAATCTGGCCCTCGTCACATCCTTTCTCTGAGCTGCTGTTCCTTCATCTGTAAAATGGGGATTTATTATGTGTCCTGCCTCCTTTAGTAGGTGGCTGTGGGCATCCAATGAGGTGATTCAATTCAACAAATGTTTATATAGGTGATTAAATGCCACAGTGATAAATGCCTTTGAATAAATGTGCTAGCCTCTGCGCTCAGTTCCACCTGGCTAATGTGCATGCAGATTATGCCACTGTGGCTGGAAGCAGCCTCCTCTGTTCTGAGAGGCAGTAGGAAACAAGATCTCATTGATACATGCCACCTCCCTTCCCCAGGAGCCCTTAATTTCAGTGACAATAGACTTGCATCTTGCAATCTGAATCAGGGCCAGACAGTCTGTCCCATCCAAACTCCATATTCAGAGTCGGTTGACGGAGATCTGACACATGGACCATGGTGGAGGGGCCTGGCTGCACCCTACCTCCCCACAAGCTGTTGCACTCACGGAGTCTTGGCAGGGTGGAGCCTGAGCTGATGGCCACGATGATAGCATGGCTAGTGAGCAGGCAAAATGGACATGAACTTGGGAAGGATGCTCACCTCCTAGGACTGCTATCAGGATGACAAAGGTTCACACACAGAGACTCCTGAAAGCAGAAGCTGTGCCTTTATCACCTTTGTGGAAGGCAGGACATTGTGCAAGCTGTGGTCTCTCTCTCTCAACTACCCCACCCTCAGTGTTAGGCCTCAGATTCAAGTCTTGTTAGCTCTATGAAGCCTCCCTTCCCTCCCTAGGCAGAGACGCGGCTCCACCTCTATGGAATGGGAACCCGGGGAAATTCTCACTGTTGAGGGCTGTTAAGTGCCAACTGCTATGCATGATTCTTTATATATCTTCTATCATTTCACAAGCACAACCATCTGGGAGTTGAGGGTGTGAGCCCCATGTTGCAGATCTGAGGGTCAGCCACAAGTCACTAGGTGAAAGTGGTCGAGCTGAGATTGATCAAAAGTCAAATGCATAGTATTTCCACTTGTATTTCCAAACGTATTTGCACTTTGGCTGTGTTGCTAGCAGAGCGCAGCTTGTGTGGTTTTATCTGTTCATGAATGCTCCTCCAGAGCAAGGATCTTCTCCAATCCATCTCCCTGCCTGTCCCAGGCAGGTCTGGAGACTGCTGAGCACCAGGCCCAGGACTGCTCAGGCCCCAGCACATGCTAACCAAGTAGACAGGGTGGCGGAGCCCTTGCCAGCAAGAGAGATCTGGTGTTAACCTTCCCACCCTGGTTGGTGTTCATTGTGCTCTAGTCTGCTGTCACCAGGGTGTCCCTGAGTTTCACCTGTCCCTTGGTCTCCACTGACCCTGGTTCCATTAACTAAGCATCTGCCTCTGTTCTTTATTTTCACTGTGCTTTTCTGTAGGGCTTTAACCCCTAGTCAGCTTGTCTGGTGCTCTGAGACCTTTTCTGGGTACTGCAGGTTCTCTCTCTGGGTGTTGAAATCCACCCCTGAGGTGCTGCCAATGAATCTTCTCTAATAAGCTGTACCCATCCCTCTCTTAGAGTCACAGTGTTGTCATCCCTGTGCTCTCCTGCATAGACAGTCACCTGCTAGCTAGACCACTGTGGCTAATAGCACTTGACTAGACCTCAGTCAAACAGATCTGCCATTGAAACTCAGTTCTGCTTCTTACAGGCTGCATGGTCTAGGGGAAAAATTCTTAACACTTTACACGTCAGTTTCTTCATCTATAAAATGAGGGTAATAATACATACCTCCTAAGAGTACTGAGAAAATTAATGGGACAATATATGCAATGACCGTAGTGCCTACTGTTATTCCCAACAGCCCAGATCATGTTGTTACAAATTGCAGCCTGACCTTCAATTCACTCCCCAAGGAGCTGGCTAAACCCACATCAGGATAAATTTCCTTATCTCCCAACCCAACTGTTTCTATTGTCTTGGCTTTTCCTACTATTCCACCATAATGTTTTACTGTCTCAATAATGTACTGTAAGAAAATTGTATTAGTCAGAATAAGGTAGGATATGCCACAGTAACAAATGGGCCCAAGTTCTTGGTAACTTAATACAACAAAAATTTATTTGTATCACAATCTTGTGACTATTGGAAAGATTCCTCACTGGCTTTCTTTGAAGTAGGGACTGACTCAATAATGGAAGTCCCTTTAATCTTGTGATTTTCCTGTCTTAAGCACATGATTTCAGAAATTGTTGCAAAAGGGGAAGAGAGAAAGTAAACAATTGACCAGTCTCTCTTAACCACATATTGACCAGGACCTATTCATATGCTTAAGTATAACTGCAAGAAATGCTAGAAAGATAATCTCACATATCCAAGAAAAGGAATTCAAAATGAGATTTGGTGAACACAAAATGTTTCCTCTGTCTACTTCCTTCCCATAATAGAATACCCTCCATAGTCCCAGACTCATAGCCTGTGGAACTGCTCATTCATTGGTACTGCACCTGTGCTGACCTCAGAGGACATTGCTTCCCCTTTATTTAACAGTCCATCCCAATGTGAGCCAAAGCTGCCTTCTTTTTCACTATGGCAGAGTTAAGATGAAATGTCTAACTACAACAGATTTTACCAACACACCTGGGGGATGACACCTGGGGAATAAACAGCACACTATAGCTTGCCAATTAACATTTTGAAAAAAATGGAGTTTATGAATCTTCAACTTGGGTCTTCCACACCTCTGCCCTGCTGCCACAGTTCAGAAGTCATCTGACCCTCCCATCCAGGAATGCCTGCACACATGTCCTACACCACAAAACATATTCATGGCACAGAGAAGGGTTGTGCATATGAGTGCAGAGAGAAGCCATTGCCTCCCATCTCCTCACATGGAAGAACCATGCTGACTTTTAGACTCCACAGAGCTTTCTAATACATATGAAATTGGCTACCTAAATTATGATTCCTAAGTCACATGACTGATTGCTATGGTTTGAAGGTTTGGGTCTCCTCCAAAATTTAGATTGAAACTTAATCCCCAATGCAACAGTATTAAGAGGTATTTTTGGAGGGGAATAGGCCATGAGGGATGGGATTAGGGCCTTATAACAGAACTGGGGGGAATTAGCTGGGCTTTTACCCTTCTGCCCTCTGCCATGTGATGATGAATACAGCTCTTATCACCTCAAAAGGAACATCTTGGAAGCACAGATTGGATCCTCATCAGCTACCCACTTGGGTCTCGATCTGAGCCCCATAAGTGAGCAATAAATTTATGCTATTTATAAGTTTCCTGGTTTAAGACATTTTGTTATAGCAGCACAAATAGACTCGGACACCCGCTGACCTGTACACATGGCTGCAAAGACCTACCATGCCCACATCCTAGTATTCTGAGCCTTTAAGCATTCTGATCACAGGGTATGATTATGCCTTGAAGTCCAGATTCAAGTAAATGAGATCCAAAGAGAGGTAGGGATTCCCTGCCTGAGTTTTCTATCCAAGGATCCACTTTTCTGGGTGATGGAACACGTGAGTGGTTGATACTAGTAATGATTTCCCACTTCCAGGCAAGGCCCATCTCCTTGCCACAGGGGGATGTTTCTCCTTTGATCTCAACAAGACAAGCACATCAGAAAACATCTTAATAATTCATCTGAGTAATGCATACGGAATGTAGCTGGCATTGGTGGAGGAAGAAGATTTCCTTACAAGAACCTAAGGGGTCACTGCATCCCTAGCTCTAAGCGGGACACCTGGTATAAAGTAGGGGGCTGAGATTCTTGTTAAAAGACTATTAAAAGAGAAGCAATTTGGCTTGGTCATGTTTGCTTAGCATTCTTCAAAAAAAAAAAAAAAGGCCTTACTACCTTATTATATATTATTATGATGTTTACTGAGATAAATAACTGAGATGTGAGCTTCCTTCAAGATGAAAGATAAACCAGGTGGATTACAAACTAGCAAAAAAGGAACTTTTTTGAACAGTTTGACTTCCAAAATAATCCTAGGTATTTTATTCTTCAATATGCTAGCATTAAATAATTGTATACCTTGTAGTAATGCACCCTGCATTCCTACACTGGTCATCCATCCCCTCCTCCCTGCCCACCTGCCCTGTCCCTACTATTGCTGTTAACCTCATTGTCCACTCCCTCAAGTCCTTTGGGGAATGCAATAGAGGGAAGAGCAGTATAGTCAAGCAGCCCAGCATTCAAATGAGGAATCACACTGTGCTCTCTGCATGAGCAGGTATTCGCCTCCTTGAGCCTTCTTTTCATCCCTTGCCAACTGGGGATAGCATCTCTTATCTATCTCACAACTGTGTCCTGAGGAGTAGAAGAAAATATGTGCTAACTTGTGTAGCTTGTTCCACAATAGACTCCCAGTAAATTTGACTTCCTCTCCTCTTTCCTTTTCTCCCTTTTGAAGGTAGTCAGGATATAAATTATACATAAATAAATTACACGTTATGCTGGAAATCCTCAGACATGATTAATGTAACCAATAATAATTTTAATATTAATAGTCAGTAACTCCAGCAGCCGCATCCTAACTCTGACAATCCATCTACACGCTCCAGTTTCATCATCATACAACAGATGGTTCTCAAAGTTTGCCCTAGAAAGAGGTGAAAGCGTGTGATTTCCCATTTTCAGATTTTTTTTTCCGACGCTTCTTTTTCTCATTACAGTATTCTGCTACAAACCATTACTTAGGGTACAGAGTGAAAGTAATGAATTTGCCAAGTAATGAAAGGCTGAGACAGGAAAGGAAACGGGAAAAGCTTCACACGGTATCTAAGATGGAAGGCAGTGTTTGGAAACATCAAGAATGTGCTAGAAATATGATTTCCGCTACTCAGTGCCCTGAAGGATGGATGGGACCTTTTTGGAGATTATGGCATATCATTCCCACGCCCAGAAAGAACAAACTGAAGTCAAGGGGCTTAAAAGACCAAAAATAGCCAGAAGATCTGAGCCCAACTTCAGCCTAAGTATCTGCTGAGCCTTCTTGCAAACTATTTTCAAAATTGAATTTGAAAAAAAAAATGCTTCAGAGAACCCTTCAAGCTCTCAGATTGGAAGTTTATTGTTTGGTGTTTCTTGAAGATTTAAATAGAAACAAACAGCATGGCTGGGAGTGGGGGTTTCTGAAACACAGCTGCTGGATGGGAATGTGGGGGAACTGAGCTTCCTTGTGGAGGTGGGTCAGCTTGCACGGGCCTCCGTCTTATCAACTAGAAAGTGAGGATTGTAATGGGGACCAAAGAAGGGAATATTTGCAAGGTTTAGGGCATTGCTTCTGACAGGCAATAAACAAATATCCATCATCCATTCCTTGTCCATGATTAAGTGAAGCTTATGGGTACAGTCACCTTGGCCTGTAGCTAGCAACAGATCACCAAAGCACCTGGTATGTAGTAAGACCTCATCCTTAATTGTAATAAAATATTCATCCCTAAAGTATAGGGAGATCTGGTTAATTTCAGGTCAATTTCAAATTTCACATCCCCAGTTCTCCCTGTCATTCCTGTACCCATATCCCTATCTTGTGCTGTCACTCTCCCATGTAAGCACATGAGGGTTCTTTACCAAGCTGGTGGCTTGGACTTGCTACTCACAGGATGGGGGCTCATAAGCAAAGTGGGATCATTGTCGGGAAATAAGACAGTGCTATTTTGTTTTCGCATTCAGGTGTAGCATGTGCATTCTGACACGGGTACAGCCACCAGTGATTGAGGGGACAGAGTAAAGGAAGAGAGGAACTGCCATTGTAGCTGCCCAAGCAGTACTGTGCTTCACACTAGGAGGGCTTCACACCACCATCAATCCTACACCAACACTGTCGGCCCTCTTATTATGTTTTGTTTTTTTTTTTTTTTTAAAGAGAGAGTGAGAGGGGAGAGAGAGAGGGAGGGAGGAGAGAGAATTTTTTTTAATATTTATTTTTTAGTTCTCGGCGGACACAACATCTTTGTTGGTATGTGGTGCTGAGGATCGAACCCGAGCCGCACGCATGCCAGGCGAGCGCGCTACCGCTTGAGCCACATCCCCAGCCCTCTTATTGTGTTTTGATGAAGATGAAGAGCACACATCTCAGAGGGGCTTGTTGACTTTCTCAGGGTCCGCAGCATGTGGGCAAACTGAATTTTAGCACCTAGAGAATGAGAAGAAAGACAACAGGGGGTGGTGGATGTTCCAAGCCATTGATCTTAAGCCCACTGGCAACACAGTCTCCATCTCTAACAGCTGCCAGTGATTAGTGCCTACTGTGTCCCAGGGCCTGCTACTGTAACTTAACCTCAACCAAACCAAAACGCACACCTCCCAGCCCAGCCAGGTCCAGGGAGAGCCCTGCCATCCCTCATCCCCACCACCAGGGCAGGCTGGCCTGGAGCCACTAGGGGGAGCCCTGGCATTAAGAGCAAGGGAAATGCATCCGCCCAACTACCCCTGCCTGGGGGCCTGAGAGCCTCCCCAGAAGCACAAGATTCACACAGGTGCACAGAGACACAGTGAAAGCCAGAGTGCTGAGGGGAGGTTACAGAGGACCTGTGGCCACACTCTGCGGAGGTACCACACTCTGGGACCTGCGCTGACTGTGAGCAGTGCACAAGGCTGTGTTGATCTGAGAGTCATAAAGCCAGTGTAGAGAAGAAGTGTGCTGTTTAATCAAATAGCATATCATGGCTCAGAATACAATATATCAGCACAATCACACAAGGATGAGAGATCTTTGCTCAGAGAAGGTTTTATTTCACCATAAACGCATGTGTGTGTATGGTGAGACATGAGGTAAAGGGTATATCTTACTATGAGTCATTCATAAAGTTTAAAAGGCACTGAGCTAAAAGCTTATGTAAAAATCCACCCAACCAGGTCCCAAACCACAAGCTCTGACTTAGTGTCTTGTTGGGGACTCAAAGCCTGTATTTTTCATAGATTCCCAAGTGACTCTGATGGCCAGCCAGGTCTGGGAACTGCCTGCTAAAGGAGGTGGGCGCCACTGGGGTTTTCTTTCCTGCCCCCAACCTCCTCTTCCCTGGTCAGAACAGGAGACACTCTGTAATTCAAGAATTTGGCTCAAACAAAGCAAGAAAAATCACACAGCTGCATGAAAGCAGGGCACATGCCACCTGACCTGCCCTGCTTGTCCCCACCCCAGGACAGCTGGGAGCCCCCGAAGCTGGGAACTGAGGTTTGGTTTTCCATCACCAACTCTGTCGGAAAACAAACAAACCCAGAAAGCAAAGTCACTTTACAGTCAGCCAGATCAGGTTCAAACCTGGATCCTTCAACGCAGCACCTATGTGACTGAGGGCAGACCACAGAAGCCTCTCAGCCTGAGTCTCCTCACCAGTTAAAATGGGAATAATAGTGCTTCCCAGGGCTACTGTAAGAATTAAAGTCTGTATTCAGATACCTAGGTAACACCTGCCCAGACCAGCTATGTTAGGTTACCAGTTATGTTAGCTCCCTTTCTCACCTCCATCGGATACCCCTGTGAGCTGAGCCACACTTGTCCCCTGAGAAGGTGATTACAAAATGAAGTAACCACCAGCAGGGGTGGAGTTAGACCAGGCTGTTCCCAATGGGGATCACAGTGTCCAGCCAGAGCATTCTGAACTAACTGGAGGGGCAGGACATGCCCCATTCCTCATCACCTCCCCAGACATGGGCACAAAGTGACGTCCCTGGAGAGGGAGGGACAGACCAGCTTGGGAGCAGGGAAGAGCTGCCTGCTGAGCTGGCTGAGGTCTCTGGATCTGTGTACAGAGGGGACCCTGCAGGTACCTTGCCACACTCCTAGGATGGAGGCGGGTCCATGCCCAGCCCCAGCCCCAGGGGAGGGAGGAGCCACAACCCAGGTGGAGCAGGTGGAGCACCTGGGCTCAGGTGTGTCCCGGGCAGCAGTGGGAAGTGATTACTCCCTGGCAGGCAGAGGCAGGGACAGAGGAGCCACGCACTTGATCTTGAGATCCAGCTCTGGGAGACTGGGTTTGTCTCCCAGAAGAAAGCTATGGAAGAGGTAAGACTCTTTGGTTTGGATCTTGTCTTTCTGCATCCTTTCTTGCCAGGTCTTATTCCTCCCAGTGGAGACAGCCCTGCGGACAGGCTGCCTGTGCCTCCAGCCTTCTGGACGGGAATGAATGTGTCAGGCATGGTGTAGAGCACACTGGCCTTGCTGGGGGCAGGAGCGATGTGGAGGACCCTGCTGTGTCCTGTGCCCTCCAGAGCAGGAGGGTCTGAGAGACGCGGAGGAGGACAGCATGAGGGTCCCAGCTCTAACTTTGAGCTGGGCTTCATGCCTGCTTCCCCAGGACAGGTCAGGTGCCTGCACTTCTCTCTGTTTACCTGCCCTCCTGGACTGCCCGGCCTCTGCGGTGATCAGCAGGCTTCCTGGTCCACAGGCAGAACTTGGAACTGGCAAGAGACGGCTACCGGGTGCTCACTTGTGGCTTTAGGTTGGGCTCGGCTCCTCATGAACTGTGTGGCCTAGAGCCAGAGTATTACCTGGTTTCCTCACGGGTCAAACAAAGTCTTATTCTATTATGCTAGAATAATAATAGTCTTATTCTATTATGCTAGAATAAGACTTTGCAAGATTACTGGCCGTGCTGATAAAAATAGAGGACCTATGATGTCATCAAGTGGGGTGGCACTCCCTTACCCTCCGATGGCTGAGCGCTGTTTGCGTACTTGGAGGTTTCTCCGCTTGACTGATTGCATCTTCCTTTTTCCTTCTCCCATTCTCTGCTCTCCTCTGATTTTTTCTTCAATGAGTCTGTTTCCTTCGGAGAGTGTGTGTTCTGCTTTCACAGCTCCTTATTCTGCATTTGAAAGCAAATAATTTTCTCCCATGAGTCATGCCACTTCCTGCCAGGTGTCTGATTTTAAGTCGCTGGTCAAGACAAGCTCCCCCTTTGTCCCAGGGCATTGTGCCCTGACTAGCAGTCCAGTCCAGTTAGCTGAGTTTTGGAAACTGGTGAGCCAGGGCGCTCTGATACTGCTTCCCTCTCCCTCTGAGTTTTCTCCAGTGTCCTGCCCAGAGCACGCTGTTGAGCAACTCTGGGAAGTTCCTCCTTGGTGGAGAAGTGCCAGCTTTATAGATTTAGTGTGGGCGTAAAAAATGAAGCTGTGCTAGCTGTACTTTGCCCTCTCTGATGGACAGCATCTGCCCAGGCATCCGCTACTCAGTTGAAGCTATGCTACAACACAGGCAGATGTCGTTTGTACCATTTTTTTTTAATAGGTGAGGAAGCTGACGGTCAGAACGTTATCATTCGTTTAGTGTCACACAGCTGGTAAGAAGCAGAGCTGGGACAGGAGCTTCCATTTGTCAATAAAAGCTACCGATTGCCAGCTCCCAGCCGAGCATGGCTAGCAAAGATTACAACAGGAGAAAGGGAAGAATGTAGGGGATTTAGAGAAAGATGTACAAAAGGGCATTTTTGTTAGCTATTAACATTCTTGTGGGATAAGTAAACACAATTACACAACTTTTACTGATCAGAAAGAGGGAAGAGAAGATTGAAAAAAAAAAACATGAGTAGTTTTTAACTGGAAAAGAAGATTGTTGTGATTTTTAGAAAAGTTTTTAAAATTCTATCATTCAATATGTATTTTTTGAACATACGTTTTGTGTCGCCAGGTCTTATCTTAGGTGCTATCAATGAAAGGAACCAAACAGTCAAAAATACTTACTTTCATAAAACAAAATCTAGTGGGAGAGAGAAATAAACTACAATGAAATATGTGTATACAGTGTGTGTATGTGTGTATCCTTGTTGGTGTGTGTGTGTGTTGAGAAATGGCCATCAATGCAATGTGAATACACAAAGCAGGAAAGGGCTTAAGAAGGCTGAGGTCACAGAAGAAGCTGTCATTTTAAGTGGGACAGTTTCAATAATGATGATACAGAGGCAATTGGACAGAAACTTGAAGGAGGTTAGAGGGTTGGTTCTGTGATTATCCTAGGGAAGAAAATTCTTCAGAGAGTTAGTTGCAGATGCAAAGGCTCTGATGCAGAAACTTATCTGATGAACAAAGAACAGCAAAATGGCCAGACTGGCTGGTGGAGAGGAAGCGGGGAGAGAATGGTAAAAGGTAACAGAGTCAGATCACGTGAAACTCTGAGGCCGTTATAGAAATTTCAGGCTTTCCTGAGTGAGATGGCGAGCCATCCGAGCTTTGTGAGCAGATCAATGACGTGATCAAACTTACATTTGTATGAATCATGTGGCTGTGGTTCTGAAACTAGAAGGTAAGGGTCAGAAGAGCAGAAGCTGCTGACCAGGTAAGAGAGGTTGCAGTTGGCCAAGCAGGAGGGGCTAGAGGCTCAGACCAGTCCTAGCAGTGAAGGGAGACAGAGGAGGCAGAATTCTGGTTACACAGAGGACACCGCCCATACTCCACAGCTTGCTGTGGTGCTAAGTGGTGAGGTTCAGCAGTTCAGGTGTACTAAATGCATGTCTGACCTAATCTACCTTCAACTGGGGGCTGGGGTTGTGGCTCAGTGGTAGAGCAAGTGCCTAGCACGTGTGAGGCACTGGGTTCCATCCTCTGCACCAATAAAAATAAATAAAGGTATTGCATCCATCTACAAATATTTTTTAAAAATTATATTCAATTGGCCACAGGTTTATTAGACTGTAACCCCATCATAAGTTGAAGAGCAGCTATATATTAAAGGAGTAGATAGGATTTACGGATGGATTGGAGAGAGAGAAGAAATAAATTGTCAATGAGTTCAAGGTGTGCAGTCTGAACATCTGGAAGAACAGGGTCCATCAATGTTTACTGAGATAATTTAAGACAGAGCAGGTTTGGAAGGAGATCAGGCATCAGTTCTAGTTTAAGGGACCAAGCAAGCTCTCAGCTATTCAGATTTAGAGTTCAAGGCAGGAGGGCTAGCCAAGATAAGGTGCCTGAATTAAGAGAGTGTCAGGTGCTTAGGGTATGTCACCGTGTGGCTTTCAAATTCAGCCTCACATTCTCTAACATTCTTCCCATCCAGAGGAGAGATCTGTGCTCCTTTCCCTTGAGACTGTGCAAGATTGTAGCTGCTTGGACCAATACAGTTAGGCACACAGAGCACTGTGGGACTTGGGGGTGTTACATGAAAGGCCACGCTGCCTCCACCTCATCTGAGAACGTGAGTCTGACCATCTGGTGGCTCAGCCAGCCTCTCCCATCATCTGATACATGTCTACCAAGCATCTCCTGAAGGTCAGTCCAGGGAGCCACTGGAGGCCTCATCTCTGCAATGGGAGGTTGACTGAATGTCCCCATGGTAATGATGCTCTGACATCCTGGGACCCTTGGACACTCCTGAGGTCATGGATAGCTTGATTTTGACAGTATCCAGATCTATCACTTAGCAAGGTTTCAAGAGCAATTTTAGAGATTTTTTTCCTTGAATAATTCTTATTTTCCTTAACAATTCCTGATTTTTAAGGAATAAGTCCTACGTCAGGGGATCACCTGCCAAAGTAGCCCTGCCAACTGAGAAGGATCCACACCACAAAGGAGGGTGGAGGGCCAGGGTGTGGGGGAGGAAGGTCAGATAGCAGGCATGTGTTCTGGGAGAACCTCTGAGGAGGGAAGGACATGATCACCCCGTTGGTCACAGTCCCCACCCGAGGCAGGCTGGCTGGATTGTGTGCTGGGTCCCTCGGGGTGAGGCAGGCATGGGCTGGAGCCACCACGGGGCTGAAATTCGTGCCAGCCTGCCTTGTCCCTCACCCTGTCACCAGCATGTGGCCCATGGCTGCTTTCCCTTTGAGTCCGGTCTTCCCTGGGGATAAATGGTCCAACAGGCAAATCTGGTCATGTGACTCCACTGCTGAGCCCCTCAGTGGTTCCTGTTGCCCACATGTGGGGTCCAAGCCCTGCAGCCAGGCTGACCAGGCCAAAGTGCTCTGGCACTAGCACCGCACTCTCCCACCAGAACTCCAGCCCTGGTCCCTGGGCTGCTTTTGCATGGACACCCCACTGTCATGCAGGCTGATTATCACTTCATTGTGACTCAGCTGAAGCCCCACTACCCTGATCATCCTTTCCCAGATCCTTGGCTGCAACTGGTCTTTCTTCATCTTGCAAGACCCAGGCCCTTTGAACAGACCTAGGTCTGGACTACGAGATCCCAGGAAACAGGGTTATGTCTTGCTCAAAGAGACAGCAAAGCCTGGTGCTGAGAAGCATGGTCCCTTGGGCGACCTGACAGCCAGAAATTTCTGGCCTTACCATATACTGGCTGTTTAGTGTTCAGCCTCATCTGTAAAGGGGAGACAATAATACCCACCTCTTAGCACTCACCTGAGGTTTAAATATGTTAAATAGCCACAAAGAGCTCAGAACAACTCATTGACCTCAAACAGGCAGTGAACTCTAGGTAATGATAATAGGTGGACCATTATCTTTTGAATTGTATCTCTCCCGCCTCCTCCATTATGAACCTGAACCCCCATTATGTCAGAATGTGGCCTTATTCAGAGATATTAGGCCTTCTTTGGAAAGTCTTTGTAGAAATAATCAATGATAGCGGGCAGGTCATTAGAGTGGGTTTTAATCCAACATGGCTGATGTCTTCATGAAAAGGGAGAATTTGAGCAGGGGACACACAGAGGCCAGTGGACATAAACACACAGGGAGGACAGCAAGCAAACGTGAGGACGCCAGCTACCGCCAAGGGGCCAGGCCTGGAGCTGGTCCTTCCTTCAGTCCTCAAGAAGAACCCACCCTGCCCACCCTTGATCTTGCCCTTCCAGCCTCCAGAACTCTACGTTGATAAATTTCTCATTTAAGTCTGTGGTCCTTTGCTGTAGTAGACCTAACAAACGAATATGCAGAGCTTATCAGCAAATTAAGAACATTCATGTAAATATATGGGGCTGTGCCCTCCCCCCCCCAACCTCGGAGGTACTCTGGATCATGTTGCTGTTTTGACCTCTTCAAAAATAACAGCTGTACCTAGCTCTTCAGGGAAGAAATCTGAGCAGCTGTGTAGTCACTAGGCATGGGCCATGCACAGAAAGGATCATGGGACGGTGGCCAGTGCTCCTCCCTGATTACCCCGTCCATTCATTTGTTCTTCACGCCTGTAACACCTAAAGTAAGGTGCTTCAGAAACGTCACGGGCAATGTTTTATCAATACTGAAAGGACTTAAGGTTTTATTACTCTTCACTATTATTACTGTAATCATCTTCTTCACTTTGCAGATGGGGCAGGGTTCAAACTCAAACATGCTTAACTCCAAAACCACTGGTCTGGTCCCTTTGTACCCTGATGGTAGTGCATGGTATAAGGGAAAGAGGTTTTAAAAAAACTAAGCCAAAAGATCTAAATCCCCAGTCAGATCTGCCACCCACTTGCTAGGTGGCCTTGAACAGTTCACTGACCTTCTCGGACCTCCAGTTTTCTTTTCTTGGCATGAATTTAATGATACCTACTTGTCAATTTTGTATACGAAGATAACATAGGGAAACATATTTGAATGTGCTATAAAATAATCAGATCCATCACTAATACTCAGAGTTGCTGATATAATCAAAATTCCCCCCAATCTAAAATCTGTAGCAGAGCTAACATTAAAATTCAAAACCCTTTCCTAACCCTCTGCACTCTTTTGTGAACTAACCAGTGGCTTATTGCAAAATCAATGTGTGACCTCAGGCAAGAAAAGGAGGGGGGGTTGGGAAAGGTTTTAAACCATTTGAATGCTGAAATATTTATCACTTGAACTTTTATAGAATAAACATGGTGAAAGCTACCACTTTTCACTCCCTTAAAAAAAAAAAATCATTCAAAAGTCTGCCGCACTCTTATTTGCTCCAATTGTGCCATTTTCTGAGCCTGTGCACAGGACACTTTTCTCTAGTAATGGTCCAAGGAAAGGTCATTGGAGTGTGAGTCTTGGACCTGGACTTCGGATGTGTGTATTCCACTCATGACTGACTCTCTCTCTCTCTCTCTCTCTCTCTCTCTCTCTCTCTCTCTCTCTAACTTCTATATATAAAAGCAAATGTGATATTTGTCTTTCTGGGTCTGGCTGATTTTGCTTAATGTGATGATGTCCAGTTCCATCCACATTCCTATAAATGTCATTGTTTCATTCTTCTTTATGGACAAGTAATACTCCATTTTGTATGGAGTTCCTTATTTTTTTTTAATCTGTTCATCTGTTGACAGACACCTAGGATGATATCCATCCAAGAAGTCCAGAGTATACTAAGATCAGAAACATAGACATTCATAATAAATTATGATAAATTCAGTGATAGAGAAACATACAGGATATTAAAGATCATGGGAAGGGGTTCATATCCCAAATGGGGAGGAGAGATGGAGTTGAGCTAGTCATAGAAGACTATCAGCTAAATCTAAACAAAAGGAAGAGCAGACCCAGAGCAGAAAGAACCCATGGATATTACAAATTCATCCCTTAGACTCATTAAAAACTCATACTCAGGGCGGACTGCCTGGGCACAAGTCACATGCCATTGGAATAATTACATCTCTCTATGATTCAATTACTTCATCTGAAAAATGAAAACCATGATGGAACCGGTCTCATAGTTTGTAAAGGTTAAGCGAGTTTGAAATGTTAAGTTCTTAGCATACCACCCAGCACATAGCTGGCACTCAATACTTGCTATTATAACAAAATGTCCATATTTCCTAAATTTTCTGAAATGTGGCATGACAGAATTTGTAGACACAAAGTATCTCAAAGGAACATGTGGTCACAGCTTATTTGCCTTCATGGCTTACTTGACTCTGGAGGAATAGAATAAAAGAGGGAAGGAGAAATGGGTTATAGAAGAGCATAACCTGGAATCATAAAAGCTGGGTTCCCATCCCACTGGCACAACCAGGGGAAACCGCTTTATGCTCTTATAGTTAAGTCTCCTCATCTATAAAACCGAGTTGGTAATACGTTGTCGGCCTTCTTTCAGGATGGTTACAAAGATCAAATGACATCATCTGTGGGGAAATATTTTTATGAATTATAAAGCAATATACAAATGTAAACTAAGATTACAACTAAGATGTAATCAATGTGATACTAAATAATACCTGGGGTAGGAAGGTGTGGGGATTGACCTGCAACTCCCCCCACTCCATGCTGTTACTTTAAATCACAGCATATCTGTCCACGTTTTAGGGCTCTTCGGGATGTGTTTTTAAATTACTAAGCCCAAGTGTATATGAATTCCCAGGTGGAAGCCTTAGGGTCTGAAGTTCCGCTGAGGGAATCTACAGGCTTGAAAGATGACCATCCAACCCAACCCAAGGTTGAGAAAAAATTTAAAGCCTAATATAAAAGCATCTGCCAAATCTCACCGCATCCCTTTTCAAATAAATGGAAAAATACAATGTAGAGTCTTTTCCACCAAATGACTAGATGAGATTTTATCCAAAACAAATATGATATGGAGAACGACAGTTTTCACGCCTTTGGGCCTATCTTGCTTGGGCAAACAGATGTTGGATTCACGATGAATGGTGATGTGGGTCTTGCCTTGGGAAAAATCATACTTACCATCTTCCTGCATTTCCCCCTCTTCACTCCACTCTAGCTCGCCCACACTTGGCCTGCTTTCAGTCTCCCTTCACTTCTCCTGGCTAATTGCTGCATCTGCCAGTTCCCAGCTTGGGAGCCATTTCTTTGCAGAGAGCCTTCCCAAGCCACCACCTCCGTGCCAGGGCCCGAAATGGCAATTGCTCATCAAACATCCCCTTTGCTCTCTTAGCAACTCTCAGCTCCTCTTAGAATTAGACAGGGGTCATTTGATCAGCACTGGCCGATGGGCTATGTGTGGCAGTGAAGCTCCAGGCACCTGCAGGAAAGTGGGAATCTCTCTGCTCCTCCTGCGGCCCCCAGGACAGTGAGACCCATGCTGAAATGGCAACATCACAGAGGGAGAGTGAATCCCTGAGTGAGCAGTTCACCTCAGACTCATGTTGGCCATGTGGCATTTGGGGTGAGGGAAAGACTTTTAGGTTCAGCCACTGAGATCTGGGGGCTGCTGGGTTATCACAACAGAACCCAGTCTATCCTGACCAGTGTGTACCCTGGAGTACTGGGGGGTTTTGTTTGTATGAGAGCATTATGTTTGTTTCCTATTGCTGCTGTAACAAATGATCATGAACAGAGTGGCTTCCAATGCCATTAATTCACAGTCTTGCAGTGCTGGAGGTCAGAAACCTAAATGGGTCTGTAGGGCTGCATTCTACCTGGAGGCCCTGCAAACCATCTGTTCCCTTATCTTTTGCACTTTAGCGGCCATCTGCATTCATGGCTCAATGACTCCTTCCTCCAGCTTCGGAGCCATCCGAGTAGCATCTTCTCCGCTCTATGGAGACCATCCTTACATCTTCTAAGACTAGGGCCTTCCAGCCTCTCTTACAAGGTCCCTTGTAGTTACGTGGAGCCCACCTGGATAACCATTCACCAGGACAAACTATTCCCAGGTTCCCAGGGGGAGGACATGGGCGACCCTGGGGCGGGGAGAGCATTGCTCAGCCTACCACTGACCAGTCCATCTTGAACACACTGCACCCGAAAGCTGTTTTCAGAGCATGCACAACGTTGTTAAGAAATGTGTAAATGCCTATTTAACTTCTCCATGTTGTTGTACTCTCTATTGTTAATTCCACTTGGAAAAAGCAGTGGTTTGTTTCTAATTCACTGTTCTCTCTCTTCTGGTGGCTTAAGTAGTTGAGTAACAAGAATGATGACAGTGGCAGTGACATTATTAACTGTTTACTCTGTGAGCAGTATTCAGATAGGTGCTGGGGAGCTTACTACAAGCTTCCCAAATCTGAAGGCATCTCATTTTATAGAAGAATCAATGGAGGAACCACGTGATTTCTCCCAGATGGCAGAGTGACATGCCAGATATCCAAGCCCTGGATTGTTTGATTCCAATATTAGTTCTATTTTCAACTGGGCCTTAATGAGTCAATGTTTGTGCGTTCTTGCTAAGGACCCAAGGCTCCAACACCTTAGAGTCAGAAACTAGATCATTCCTATTCTCACCTTCTGTCTCTCTAAGCTATGCAACTGCCAGGGACTTATCTTTCTGCCTACGTTGTCTGGCTTCAAGTCTTCTGATATCCTCTTGGCCGTTAACACAAAGAAGAATTTCAGCTAACGCTCTGTGAAGCCGCCTGCCTCGCTCTGCCCTCTGATTGCTCCAGCTGTTT
The DNA here is from genome assembly GCF_045843805.1 of Urocitellus parryii. Taxonomy (NCBI): domain Eukaryota; kingdom Metazoa; phylum Chordata; class Mammalia; order Rodentia; family Sciuridae; genus Urocitellus; species Urocitellus parryii. The sequence continues at coordinate 39,505,397 of NC_135541.1, read as the reverse complement.
GCCTCAAGCTGTCCTCGGATCCAAGTGATGAAGCCTGACCCCGTCCCCATAGATGAATTCAAGGCCATCTCCGTCTGGTGGGCTTTGTCAGTTATTTTCCTTGTTAGGGTCCCCTTGCTATTTTCCAGATCTTTTGCTGATCAAAAGTGAAGAGGAACCTCTTCTGGGAGGGCTTGAAAAATGGGCACGTGGACTGAGCCTTAGCAGAGCAGAACGGGTCCTTGCCATCTTGAGTGAGTGTTGCTAGCCAGCGTGGCACAAGGTAGGAAGCAGAGAGCTGGAAAGGGGAGAGGGTAACTTCACAGGGTGATGTCACAGAATGAAGAGAATAGGTGCAGACTGAAGTGGACATGGGAAGGAAATGCGTTCCTCCTGCCGGTGAATGCAGAAGAGGAACCAGTCACAGCTGACGCATTCCTATTACTGGAAGCTAAGATGTCACCAGTCAGACCCAATAATCACTTTTCCCATCTGAAGCCATCAGGTCAGTTAACCCTACACATATTTGCTGAGCTGCTGATCATTTCCTCACTGTCAGCATCGCCATGACAATCATATCAGCATTGCCGTCATGGTCCTCCTCCTCATCCCTCTCCTTATCAAACCCCAACTACCTTCATCATCATCGTGGGCCACCTAGGTGCCAGGCGTCAGGCCAGCATCCATGTCCAGGCAATCTTATGATGGGAACAGTTGTATCCCCATTTCACTCATCAGGACCCAGGGGACCTGAGACCTGAGACAGCTTTGTCCAGGAGACAGAGCCAGAATTTGTAGAGGTAGAGTGCCAACCTAGGACCTCTCAACCCCAGATCCCATCTTCTTAGCCCTATTTCTGCTCTTACAGCAGCCTAGGAGGAAGGGGAAACTGTAAGGAAGCAACAGTAAGATAAACAGTTTAGTGGAAGGCGCTACGGGGTTTCCAGGAGTACAGGGGATGCACCACCTCCTGCTGCAGACCTGATGAAAGACCTCTCTGGCAGGTGCCCCTGAGCTGAGCCAAGCAGGACAAATGCTTTTCGGATAATAAACAGGGGGAACATTCTGGGCAGAGGATAAAATGTGTGTGGAGGCATGGAGGCATTGATTCCCCCAACAAATATTTATGGAATGTCTTCCCTGCTCTGAGCACTATGTTAAAACCTCCAAGGGTGAATGAAAGAGAGTAGTAAATCCAGCAGAGTGGATGGAATGGAGGAAGTGAGACTGCAGGCTTCCAGAAAAATAAGTATGTGGAGGAGGAAACAAGAGGCAAATAAATCGTTCAGGGCATGCCCATCAGATATACCTAAACAGAAATCGGAAATGCTTTGAGATCTGAAATGCTCTGAAATTCAGAACTTTTTGAGCACCAACATAGTGTGCCGAATGTTTTGAATTTTAGAGCGTTTTAGATTTGGGATTTTCAGATTTGAGGTGTTCTATTGATAAACTCTATGCAAATATGTTTTTTTTTTAAATCTGAAGAACTCCAACATCTGATCTCAAGCATTTTGAATAAGGGATGCTCTACCTGTACTTTTGTTATGTTTTATTGTTTGTAATGCATTCTGCTATAAAGTGGGCACTGAACCAGTCATTGAATGAATGACTGCATGAACAATCTCTCTTAACATTTCAAGCAAACTATGTACCTAAAAGTTCCAAGAGGACAGAGAACATTTGTTCCCCACTCTCACCACTTTTCTCTGCAAAGGACACCAAGATGCACAACTCCAAGGGACGCTGTTCACATGGTGGTCTACATAAAAGGCCCCTGTGGTCACTGTGCGACCAGTGCTCCTAGGGGTGGATGGCTCGGTATCCTGGGTTCATGTCTGATGTAGAGATTAATGTCTGTCGGAGACAGGAAGGAACGTTACCCAGAGAATTCGTCATCTACCCTCTGACTTCTCCAAGGGACATTCGTCCAATCACTGCTGTAAACCAGCATCTCTGTTTCATCAGCAGGGAGGAGACGTCAAGTGCCTGCTCAAACACACGTCTGGTTGGGGATGGAGCCAGGATGAAGCCCAGGCCTCTTTTCTACATAGCACACAGTTTCTTTTCAAAGCCATCAGTGCATGGATTTCTGCAAAGGGCCAAGAATGCTTCTTTCCCTGGAAGGTGCAGAGGTGGTGTGGGCACCACACAGCCGGCAGCTTCCCAAGGTGAAGGAAATCGGGAGCTGGTGCCTGGAGTCTTCATCAGCCAGAGGGCTCTGGCTTTGCTGATTCATTGTTGTTGTTGTTGTTAGATATGCATGACAGTAAGGCATGTTTTGACGTATTACATGGGATGGAACCCATTAGAATTTTGATCCCATTTTGGGGGTTGAACATGATGGGGAGTTACACTGGTCAGGTGTTCGTATGTGAGCAGAGGAAAGTTATGTCCGATTCATTCTACTGTCTTTCTTATTCCCATCCCCCCTTCCCTTCATTCCCCTTTGTCTAATCCAATTAACTTCTCTTCTTCCCCTCCTTACTCTCCATTGTTATGGGTAGCATCCACATATCAGAGAGAAAATTCAGCCTTTGGTTTTTTAAGACTTGCTTATTTCACTTAGTATGATATTCTCCAGTTATCAAGAATACAAGTAACAATAAATATTGTTGAGGATGTAGGGAAAAGCTTCACTCATACATTGCTGGTGGGACTGCAAATTGATGCAACCACTCTGGAAAGCAGTATGGAGATTCCTTGGAAAACTTGGAATGGAACCACCATTTCACTCACCTATCTCACTCCTTGGTTTATACCTAAAGGACTTAAAATTAGCATACTGTGGTGACATGGCCAGGTCAGTGTTTATAGCAGCTTAATTCTCAATAGCCAATCTATGGCACCAACCTGGATGCCCTTCAATAGATGAATGGATAAAGTAGTTTATATATACAATGGAAATGTAGTTTATATATACAATGGAACATTATTTGGCCATAAAAAAGAATAAAATTATGGCATTTGCCAGTAAATAGATGAAACTGGAGAATATCATGCTTGTTCTTTGAGTAAAGAAGATCCCCAGGTTCAATGAGAGGATTAGCAGAACACATACTTAGCATAAAGACTGTCAAGCATCAATTCTTGTTGGTTGAAGAAATTTTGAAAGGGTCTTTCAAACACCTTCCAGTTGAATTTCTTGATCAGTTCCAACCAAAAATTTAGGCTGTGATAATGTATTAGAGCTAGGATTGAGGTCAGGAGGTCTGCCACTTACTAGTTCTTTCAACATAAGCAAGTACCTTGATCCTTCCAGGTTTAGCTTCTCACCTACACAGTATAGTTGACAGTTGATCACTTCTCCTTTGTAGCCTGATTTCAGAGTAAACAAAAGTCTGAAAGGAGCCTAACTCAATGTGATATAGTGAAAATCTCTTGAGTTTTGAAATTAGACCTTGACATAGTTTATTTTCTGTGACTATAACAAAATACCTGAAACTGGGTAGGTTATTTAAAAAACAAAAAGAACAGCTCTAAAAACTGGGAAGTCTAAGCATGGTGCCAGCATCTACTCAGCATCTGGTGAGGGCCTCCTTGCTGCATCTTAATGTGATGGAGGGTGTCACACAGTAAGATGGAGCAAGGATGCTAGCTTATATCTCCCTTCCTCATCTTAAAAGCCACTAATATCATCATACCTCCGTATCCCACTTTTCTCATATAATCCTAATTACCTACCCAAAGTTCTACCTTTAAATACATTAATATCTGAATTTGCAGATAAATTTCCAGCAGGTAAGCTTTGGGGGTTGGAGAGAGGGACACATGCATACACCAAAGTCCTCACAGTTAAATCTAAACTTGTCTCTTATTGTGAACTTGATAGCACCAGTGATAATGACAATTAGCCCTAGGAGAGAAGAGACCACACCCCAGGCTCTCTGATGACACATATCAAGGTCAGTAATGGCTGCGGTGTAGCAATGGGGTGTCGGTGGTAGGGATGAGGGGGAGGGAGTGATGATGAATATAAAGGAAATTGGCATCAGATCTGTTTTAAACATTTTTTTTAGTTGTAAATGGACATAATACCTTCATTTTATTTGTTTGTTTGTTTGTTTGTTATATGTGGTGCTGAGGCTCAAACCCAGTGCCTCACACATGCTAGGCAAGTGCTCTACCACTGAGCCACAACCCCAGCTCTGGCACTGCAGATCTTAAAAATGGCATCCCTTGCTATTATCATGGAAAGAGGTATTAAATAGACAAAAAAAGGACTGTTTTCTCTTCTATAAAATGCAAAATACATAATGTTGGGTTGGGATATAACTCAGTTGGTAGAGTGCTTGCCTAGCATGCTCAATGCCCTGAGTTCAATCCCCAGCACCACCCAAAATATGTGTGTGTATGGGCCTGGTTTCATTTAGAAGGGTGTCTTTGATTTCTTTTACTGTTTTTTTCCTGTGGCTAGGACTCTTACATAAAAAAAAAAATCTAAGAAATTAAAATGGCTAAAGAGTTTACAATGTGTACTGTGGGCTGAGAGCTATCCAGGGACTCAAAGAGGTCACTCAGCCCTTCTTATTTCTGGAGTTCAGTAAATTGTACTTTACATATAACTGTCATCAACCCAAAGGACACTGAATGACTGTTCCGTCAGGGTCACGGGGGGCAGCGGGGAGAGCAGGAAGCCCTCTCACATAAGCACAGCTCTGTGGTCTGTTTTCCCATCTCTTTGGCGGGCAGTCCCGTTCTTGCCCCAGGTTTTGCAGTGCCAATGAGCATGGGGGACAGCCATCAGGGAGGTCGTCGGAGAACTTGGCCTGTTGGTAGAGACCATAAATTCTGACGTCGGGTCCTGATCCCCAGGCTGCCAACAAAGCTAAACTTGAGCCCCTTTGCAGGGAGCTGCATTTTAAAATAGGCATCTGAGGGCTGAGGATGTGGCTCAAGCGGTAGTGCGCTCGCCTGGCATGCGTGCGGCCCGGGTTCGATCCTCAGCACCACATACCAACAAAGATGTTGTGTCCGCCAATAACTAATAAATAAATAAATGTTTTAAAAAAAAATAGGCATCTGAGGACGGAGAGTCTAATTTTTCCTCTGAGACCCTTTCTCCACCCACAAATTGCCACAAAGCGACCTTTTTGTGCATGGAAACAATCTCAATCCCCATTGCATCATTTGGGGTTGGCAGGATTTCCTGAAAGACATCATTAACCTCGTCTGTCTGCAATAACTGGTTGCCTCCCTTGGTTGTTCACACTGCTTGGGGTTTTCTCTACAGGCCCATGCCTGAAGTAAGGGAAATTGGAGACTCAAAAATATCATTGTCATAGTCACCATCCCTGATGTGAAGTCAGAACCATGAAAATGCCCATTTGGGTTGATAAGTTTGTTTCAATGATTGGCACAGCTGGGGTGCAGCCCAGCCCCATTTCTCACCTCTCCTCCTCTCCTGTCTCAGGCTCTGGAATCTCCATTGGCCAGGATCTCTCAAGCCTCCCCGTCTTTTAAGGTTCATCTCCTCAACCTAAATGCCCCACACTTTGACAGCCACGCTCTTCTTTCTTCTTCACCTCTTGCTTTGTCTGCAAACGTCCCCTTGCTACTCAAACCCAATTAGGTTTTTCCCTGTGCTGCCCCTGGTGCAGCCCTGTCACATCGGTGACCCTGGGTTGCTGTCACTGTCTGTCTAAGTGGTCTTTTCACAAGCCTGGACCCCAGGAGGGCGAGGCGTGTGTCTTATTCATGAATGGTACCCACAGTAGGCACTCCACAAATAAGTGAGGGATGGATCTGGAGAGAGAAGAGGGAGCCCCTGTGGTGAAGGAAAAGGTGCGCTGGAGCAGACTCGTTTCAGCACGTCACAGGCTGTGTGGGGCATGCGTCCTCGCTGGGCTCAGATCTCAGCTCCAGCGCTCATTTGTTTTGTGACCTGAGTGAACCTCAGGAAATTCAGGCACTTGGTTTTTGTCTTCCTCTTTGGGAGCAAGCTGAGAAGCCAGTTGTAAGGATTAGAGTACTTGTCAACATACACATGTGGCTATGCATAGGATTGGAAATGCAATGTCAAAAAGGGTCATGTTCTAAGAATTAATGCACCTTTCTTTTATCTAGAACTGCTCCTAATTTTCCCTCATCTTTCATTCATAAATACATACAAAGGCTTTTTAGTCAATTCAGTTTAATTCAAAATGACATGAATTATCTATCTCTCTGTGTCTGTCCAGGTACAATGAGAGAAGTATAAGTGGGAAAAAAAAATTAACCCAGTCCTTACCTCTGAGGACTCACCGTGTGAGTGGGTGTGGGTAAGCAGACACCCACATACATCACTAAAATACAATTAGGTGACTGGAAAGATAGGGGTAAGCCGAGGCTGCTATGAGAGCACAGTGCAATTGCACTTAGGCTCTCCCAAGAGCCTTGTGGGAGAGACTGATCAAAATATGAACAAAGTTAGCCCAGCAAATACATACAGAAAGGGCATTCAGGGGCTGGGGCTATAGCTCAGTGGAAGAGCGCTTGCCTAGCATGTGTAAGGTACTGGGTTTGATCCTCAGCACCACATAAAAATAAATAAATGAAATAAAGGTATGGAAAGGGCATTCCAGGTAGAGTGAACCGCATGAGCAAATGTACAGAGGCAAGTCTGGTTTTCCAGATGGGCTGAGTTGGAGGCAGGAAGTGGTAGGAAATGAAGCTGGAGATGCAGGGAGAACAAGATCAGAGAGAGCCTTAGGTGTCTAGCTGAGGACTGTAAATCTTATCAGGTTTACAGGGGACCACTGAGGAGTTTTAAATCGGGGTGGCATGATTGCAACACAATTTAGATGCATCATTGACGTGAGATGAATTGTTAGTTCTCTGAGAAAGCCATTTAAAAGAGAGTTTCCTCTAGACCATTACTCTAGAAATCTCTTCATTCATGCATTCACTATTACTTTGGTAAATATTTACTGAGCACTTGGAGTCCACCATCATGCTTGAACCTGTGGGCTCTATCAAGATGAATATGCTTTTCTGCCTGCCCTAAGAAGCTCATGGGAGATGGGAGGATGAGACATCCCTTTGAGTAGTTGTCCTAAGACAAGAAAAGTGTCAAAAGGTATAAGACCGAATGAGATTTGCAGATGAAAAGCTGTAAGATATTTCCAGGTGAATTCTTAGGCCAGATGCTGAGCTGGCAATATAATAAGCTCAAGATGATTCATGAAATGAGGACTCCCCAGAGATTCTGTTTCAGTGGAGCAAGTTCTGGGTTCCCTGAGATACCCCAGTATACGAACCAAGGATAACAATCATCGTCAGAAGAGGCCTGGGCAGAGGATTAAATTTTGAAGGGGACCATGATAAAGGCTTCAGGGGAGCATTTGATCTGTGCCTAGAAGGATGAGTAAAATTTGGATAGTTGATATCTATAAAGGACATTCTAGATATTTCAGATGGTGGGTAAAGCATAGGCTAGGGTGGGATGTAAGAAAGCATGGCCCACATCAAGGGGAGCCTGTGCTTTCCTATAATGGGGAGGGGGTGGCTCAGTGGTAGAGTGCTTGCCTAGCTTGTATGAGGCCCTGGGTTTAATTCCCAGCATAGAAAGAGAGAGAGAGAGAGAGAGAGAGAGAGAGAGAGAGAGAGAGAGAGAGAGAGAAAGAAAAGAGAAGAGAAGAGAAGAGAAGAGAAGAGAACAGTGGATTAGGACCAGATCAAGGAGATGAAGCAGTTGTCATCTTAATTGTTGACTAATTGTGAAAAAAATTTTTTCAAAAACAGTGAAATTTTAGAATGCAACTATATTTTAGAGACATCAGATCAATGAAGAGGTCTTTAGGTGAGGCTGAGTGGCCAGTTAGAAAATGATTACAAACATCTCAGTTGAAGACGACTATGGGACTAGGGAGTATCCACAGTCAGAGCTACCATTTATTATGCCTGAAGCTGGATAATTGTTTTGCTTTTTTCTTCCTCTTCTTTAACCCTTGAAAAAAATCCTAGGAAATGAATAGGAGCAAGTCCATGACACCTTTCTCCGTAATCCCAAAATCTAATAAGCTCTGAAAACCACTAATTTGTCATAATGGTTGTGATATCAAAAGCCTAACTGAACCAATATGAGACAATTTATGGTCTTTATTTATCCTGAATTAGATGAACATTACTGTGTTTTACTGCAGAAATAGTCACAGGTTTGACTACAGCATGCTGCCTCAGACCACACTTGAGTGTCTGTATATAGATTTTGTTATACAAATTCTTTCTAAAACTGGAAATTTTCTGAATTCCAAAACATATCTGGCTCAGCTTTTCCTATGAAGATTGTAGACCTAAGTTAGGGTTGTTTTGTTGATGTTAAAACTAGATCTTAGGGAATCCAAACAACTTTTCAAAGATGGAAGAAGAACTTAATCCTTATGAAGGGGAAGGAAGAGGTGGCTGGAAGGGGTTTGACAGGTGGGGGTGTGGACACAGTTTTCCTGTCAGTCACTGGGGAGATGATCAATTACAAAGCCAAAGTACTGTTAGGACTCTTGGATGAAAATTTTAATGGTTCTATGAATGATGATGGGTGGATGGATAGATGGATGGATGGAAAGATCTGCATGTCGAGAAGAGCACAGGCAGATAGAGACTAAAGAGTGGCAAAGTGGTATGATGTAAACTCCACCCAGAGCCCCTCTGCACACGTATATCTGCTTTCCTTATTGTCCTGAAGGCAACTGAGAGTCTTCATTACTTCCTTGAGCGAAGTTTTCAAAGGCCCTAACCACAATGGTTTCTGGGAAGAATAACAACTTTCTTCTTTCTTTCCCTTTTGAGCTACCCTCTTGCTGTTCTGATCTGGTCACCTGGAATCACAATGGCCCTTCCCGCCTCCATGCCTTTACCTGTGCTGTTCCTTTAGCCTGATATGTCTTTGGCGCACCCTCTCTCCAATGAAACCCCATTCACCATTCAATTCTACTTCCTCTGGAAAGGATTCCCTGGAAGAGCTTTGCCAAACTAACTCTAGATTTCACTGTGTATCTTTGGACACCCTGTGCAGTACTATGTTTAGGTCACTCTTTACATACTGCCTTCACTAAAGGGGGATCAAATGTTTTAAATTGTTCTGTTTAGATTGTTCAGCTCTCAGCTGAAGACACAGTGAGGGAAAGACATAGTTTCCAAATTGAAAAAGATGAAATTTGATGGGAAAGCAGACCAGTGAATAGTTATGATAAGTTGGAGTGTGGTGAACACCAAGGCAGATCAGAAGCCCCAGACAAGTGCCCGAGGCATGTGGTCCAGACCTGGAGGAGGCTAGGAGGTTGGGGAAATCAGTGCCTTGAATGAGACTTTAATGGTATTCCAGAAAGCCATTATAAGGATGGTCAATGGAACTAAATTTGAGGCCAATGAATTACTGGTTTTGCAGTACTAAGATAAGTTAAGTGGTAAGATAGGATCCAAGGGTAGGATATCTAAATTGACACTTTGAAGATGATTAATATCTCTGGAAATCAGTGACTGAGGAGGGATAGTAGGCAAGATTATCAGAAGTGACACCGGGATGTTGGAAGGATTATCTACATGGATTGGAGTTTGCTTATTGCCATGCGAGTAGTCAAGGAGGGTGAGGAATGAGCCAGAGGCAAAAATTCCTCAATAAATAAAGGTAATGACCAGTGATATTTAAAAGTCCTCCAAAGGGAGCAGAGGGCTTAGTTTGGCATCCTCTTCACAGGAGATGGTATTTCTGAGGAAGAAGGAATGGTCTGGAAGCATCAGTGGGGAGCTAGGAAAACACTATCCCCCACCTGGCCCAGGAGTAGAAGAGCAGAGAAGGACCAAGGGATAGTCATTGAAAGCATCCAAGGAGCCCCTCTCCAGGGGAGGCACCAGTTTAAGTTAGAGAAGAAGGTGGAGGGCACATTCATAGACGAGATTGAACATGTAAGCAATTTTGCTGACCCCTGACCAAGTGGCAGAGACCAAGTTAACAGAGACCAAGTCAGAAGCAGAGAGCTCAGGGGAAGGAATGGGGAGGGAAGAATGAGAAGTGGGATTTAGTTAAGGATGTTAAACAGGTCTGAGGGGGACAGAGCTCTGTGTTAACAGACTGGCCTGGCTTTTTGACAATGACCCAGACTTACTATAATGCAAGCCGCGATGGCCTGATGTTTTAGGGGAGGTGGGTCATGGACTCGCCGTTGCCTACCATTTAGGATTGGGAGTGCAGGAGCTTTACTGATCATCCACAGGGTGTTGTGATGAGGGACAGCAGAGAACAGTTTTGATGAGCTGGAGTGTGATAAGCACAACAGAGGAGAGCAGTCTCATAGGTCAGACTCTGTCAACTGCCTTTGACATCCTCAGTGGTCAGTGTCCTGGCTAGGGAGTGAGAGATTTTACTGGTAGCTCCAGGAACTCTAGATATGACCACTTAGCACTTACCAGAGTCTGCACTCCTGCCTGAGGGTCAGCAGGAACAAGCATTGGTCCTTATATCTTTGTGATGGAAACTTCTAACCTTCCCATTCTGTGTCTCTGACCAGGGTAGGTGAGAGGAAATCAAACGGTGTTCTGTGCCCTGCTGTTCTTATGCCTGACCCTGCCCAGGGGGCTTAGGAATTAATCACTGGCACTAGGAAGACAGCTTCACCATTATCATAGCCCCTGGAATGGCAAAGGTTGAAGTGAAGCCCTTTTATTCATGAAGGTGTCTCAGATGCTATTTTTAAAAACATCTACTCTCTTCCATCCCAGCTAGGATTTGATAGCTATTACAGCCTCCCTTCCTGGGCACATAATTCCTTGGCTTCTGCTGCCCCGTCTGTGTCTTGGAACTTGAGCTGGCATATTCCTTAGGGTGAAAGTCTTTGCTCACCAGGAGAAGAGTATTCAGACCCGTGATAAAGCCATGCTATCAACATTGCCTGTGTTTTTCCCTGTAGAGGACAATATTCAGAAACCTGCAGAAATTCAAAACTAGTTAACTTTTCTTTTTAAATCAAAGTATGCATTGAAGTTGCATCCTCTCCTTTTGGAACTTACTTTACATATGTTTTTATGACAGCTTTCACATGCTGAGTCACTTCTGATCTATTGAGCACCTGTGGTTCTTTTCCATGTCATCTTGCTACAGGGTGTGATGTGTGCCATCATAGATGTGAGTCTGAGAGCTGTGACACAGAAGGAGGATACCTCTCAGCCCTCCACATGAGGATGTGCTCAGGAGAGCATGGAGCAACAATTCATATCATACTTTATAAACCAAAGATAAGGACATATGGTTCATAAACAGAACTTTTCTCATTTGCAAATTTATTTTGAAAGGGTATAACACTGAATTGTGTTTTATCATTTGTTTTTGCATTTTCATATCACCTTTTAAATTACATTGAATCAGAACTATCTTGAAAATCCAAGACTACATAGTCATAAAAGCCACGTAATTTATTACACATTTAAACCCTATGTCAATTATATCAGAAACAATGTTTTTCCCATGTCAGTATAAATAATGAAAAAGTCTGAGAGATTATTTAAAAGGAAATGCAGATTGGTTTCCTGGGATTTTAATTTGTTTGTTTTAATCAAGTGATTACTGCTTAATTCCTAAAGCAAATGTAACATATTCAAAATTGGTTATCTTTTATCTATGAAATTTCTATGAAACAGCCAAAGAATTAAAAATTAGAGCTAAATTTGTAAGTAAGGAATATAAGCAGAACAGCTAAAAGGAGCTCTGAAATCATACAGACTTGGATTCCAATTCCTATACCACCTTCTATGTAAACTGGGGCATGAGTTAACCTTTCTTTACCCCCAAGGTTACATGTAACATGAGGCAGTGATGGTGCCTGTTTTATAGGGTTGCTGCAGAGATTACTTAAGATAATGTATATATGGCCAGGAAGTAGCACACAACCTATGATCCATCAACTCAGAAGACTGAGGCAGGAGGACTGAAAATTTTAGAGGCCAGCCTCAGCAACTGAGCAAGACCCTGTCTCAAAAAGGGAAAAGGAGTGATACAGCTCAGTGGTAGAGTGTCCCTGGGTTCAATTCCCAGTACAAGAAAAATACACACACACACACACACACACACACAAACACACACATACACGAGTTGATGTTGATGAGAAGAGAATAGAAAAAATATAGTTATCAAGTGTCTGAAACTAAAAAGGGGGAATTTCTTCTCACAAAGCTGATATTATAGCCTTCATATTATGTGATCTAAAAAATAAAATCAACCCCCCAAAATTGTCTAAATCTAAGAAAGCAAATTCTTGGGTTGAAGGAGTCCAGGACAGAGCGTCAGCTCTGAAGCCATATTGCACAAGCTCTGACCCTTCTTAATATGTCCTTGGGGAAGTCATTTAGGCCCACAGTGTCTCAGTATCCGTGTATGTAAGTTGGGAATACACTGGGTTTAAATGAGTTAATGTATATGAAGTACTAGAACAGTGCCTGTTTTATTATTGATATTATTATTCCTTACATTCCTGTAAAACAAAAACTGGCTGGGAGAAGTTTGTTTTATTGAGTTTTGTTCTGCTGGTTTAACTAAGTATATTCATCTAGCTGTGATCATTATGGCACCTAGAATACTGTCATGCAAACTGGAAACTATTTCCCACTTGTCTCATGCTCCTGAAAGAGCAGTTTCTTTGTTTCTGGTGGCTGGTTGCCACCTCCTTCCCATATCAAAGAGATAAGCCCCTTCTGTTTTGAGGACACCACTGTCTTTTATCTTAGATTATTTCCACAATATTTCTGTATTGTTTTGGCCTGTGTTTCCACATGAGGTATCTGAGGCTTGCAGGGTCCAGATCAGGAGTGTGCAGGCTGTTTTCCAGGGCTATTTTCTAGGTTGTCTTCTGACCTTATTGTGTTTCGATACTTTACTTCCGTGGCCATTCTAAGCTGCCTTCACAAAGATGATAGAAGAAAAATTTTAAATTCTGAGCAGTTTTAGTTCCTGTGAACCCGCTCACTTATTCAAAGCATTCATTCACTGGTCCATTTATGCACCAAAGACTCTGTAAACTGCCAGGCTAGTGCCGGTGAGACCAAGATACTATTCTTATCTTCCATGGATTCTGAAAGCTTGTAAATCGAGGACTCATTCATTCACCAGTGTGGACCGAATAAGCTTCCACCTCTTAGTGCTACAGCAGTGACCAAATATTGAAATACCGACAAACTTGTTATCAGATTGAACTGAAAGGATTTGTTATAGATTATTCTGGAAATGACTAGGAGGCCCCAGGGATGAGCTCATCTGCTATAGCTAAGAGAAAAGACTACTGTCCACAGGGAATTATTCCAGTGGGAACCCATGGATGTCGCTGTCCCTTGCACAATACAACAACCTTGGCCTTGGCCACTCCCCAGGGACACACGCTCATGCTCATCTCCTCACTTCCTGTGGACACCTTTGCTTGGAAGAATTCCAGCCAAGAGAGTGCCTTGGAAATGTGGCTCTGGGGTTTACAGTTTCTGCACTTGGGGAAGGTTCACTGTCTACACGCAGGGTAAGGTAAGCAGGGCAGGCTGCTTTACAAGGAGTGGTCATGACAGATGTGACCGAAATCACACTTAGCTGTCAAGAGTCATCACATTGGTATTTTGCCTTTCAAGTTGAAGATTCAGGTCTTTACCTTCAGAAGACCTGGCCTCCACCTCCTCCAGCATCTCCCTCTGGACACTGGGACTCTACTAAGGTGGAATTGCTCTTTCTTCCCGTATCATTTCATCCTGCTCTGCCTCATTCATTCTGCTTTCTCTGGGTTCCTTTCCTACCATTCTTTGCTTGGCTGGATGTTTCAGCTGAGAAGTCTTCTCCAGAAAGCCTTCTTTCTCTAGGTCACATTTGAGTCTCTTTTTTTTTTATGTTCACATAAGCAGATTTTGTGCCACATATTGATACATTTCCTCTGTTATGTTAGAACAATCTGTTCATGTCTCTCTTCCTCATTCCATGAGCTGCAAAAGGTCAGGGATGCCTTCTTCATCTCTGTACCCCCAGAGCCTGGCATAGAGTAAATTCACCAATATGCCTTTTGAAATGACACAAGTTGAATTTTGAAAAAGTAGGAATTACTTGTTCAATAAATTGGGAGGAAGATAGACATTTCAGGCTGAGAAAATAGCACATTCAAAAATACAGGGTCATGAAAGAGCAAAATGGGTTTAGAAACATGTGCACAATTCATTGAGGTTAAAAAAAAAAGCCCACTGGGGAGGGGCCAAAATGGCATCAGAAAATTAACAGGGTTGGGATTAGGATGGGTCTTGGGTGCTAAGCAAAAGTGTTCAAGCTTATTTGAAAGCTTCAGGAAGCCAAATTGAAGGATTTTAAACATATAATGGACTTACATGATCAGATTTGTGTTTTTAAACAGATTTGTTTAACAGCGGAATAAATGGAGGATTAGAAGGGCTCAGAGTAGAACCAGAGAGACCACAAAGAAGTCATTCCAAGTAATAAGGGAGACAGACCTGAAGGCAATGGAAATAGCATGAATAAGGGACAGGCTCGTGGGCTGCTTAAGGCTACAGATCAGTAGGATTGGTTGGGCTACCTATGCAGCTCAGTGGTAGAGCGCTTGCCTTCCATGCACGAGGCCCTGAGTTCAACCCCCAGCACCTCACCACACCTCGTCTACACACAAAAATATATTATATACATATATGTACATAAAAATATAGATAGATATTTCTATCCATCTATCTATGGGTGCATGGGTGCATGTGACGGGGTGGGGAGGAATTGGGGGAATTTGGGAACTGATTTGCTGTGGGAACAGAAAAATTGAGACTGGTTTAGTAGAAGGCCACTCAGCCACCTCTCAGAAACTCTTCTCATGCTCAACCCTGAATTCCCACATACGGGTAATGAATGACAAAATGTATCATATCTCTTCCTATCTACAGCAAGGGGAAAAAAAATCTAGATGTTAGTGTGGAAGGGGTTTTGGAGGGACCCAGGCTAACCCCTAATTTGGTGTATGACTGAGAGAAGGAGTGAATTCTCCACTCTTCCCCTGAAAATCAGTAGCCAGCATCCAGTCCTGTCTCCATTGCATCTTCTATTTAATTCTCCACTTAGCACTCGTCTCTAACATTGTCTTGTGTGTTTGCTTATTTTCTATCTCTCCCTGACATTAGGCTGTCATATTTAAGGGCAGAGTTCTTGACTATATCAAACAGTGTTCTGTCTATAGAGTGGATGCTTAATGAAAATTGGTTGAAAAAGGAATGAGTCAGGTACAATCAGGTCTGCCCATCACTAAACCTGTTATCTCTGCACAGGACCTTGGTTTGGAGGTTATCAAATTCATAATTCCATTTCCTACTAAGACTTTGCTCAGTCAGTTCCACAGAGATTAAAATCTATTAAGCAATAACATTGTACTTCACATGGCTTCAGATACAAAGAACTAAACATAAGCATTATTATATGACTTCAAGAATATTAGTCATTGACCTACACACACCTGTTTGGAGGGATGATATAAAAAATAAGTGTTGGTGAGGACATAGATAAGTTTTGGAATCATTTTACACTGTTGGGAATGTAAAATGGCACAGTTGCCATGGAAAACAGTATGGAGGTTTCTCAAAAAAAAATTAAAAATAGAATTGCCATGTGATTCCACTTCTGGGAACCTACCCAAAAGAACTGAAAACAGGATCTCAAAGGAATAATCTCTATACCTAGATTATAGGAGCATCACTCACAATTGCTAAAGCAAATATTTGTTTTTATGGCTCTTGTTCAACCCAAGTTGCCCATTGATGGATGAGCATAAACAGAATGTTTATATATGTATGTATGTACACATACAATCATTCAACCTAAGAAGCAAGAAAATTCTAATTCATGCAGCAACATGGCTAACCCTTGAAACTATTGTGCTAAGTGAAATAAGCCAATCACAAAACATCAAATGCTGGATGATTCCATTTATAGGAGATAACTACAATATTTAAATCCAGAGGGAGAGAATGTAGAGTGGGAGGGTGGAATGCAGAGTTCTTGTTTAGTAGGTATAGACTTTTAGTTTTGAAAGATTAAAAGAGTTCTGGAGATTGGCTGCACAACTGTGAATCTACTAAACACTGCTGAACTATATACTTCAAAATGGTTAAGATGGCATATTATATGTCATGTGTGTTTTGCCACAATTTAAAAAACATTTACCACTGAGGTATGCATATCTGTTACCTTATTTATCCTTACAAGAACCCTGAACTGATACTACAAATAGAAGTCCTATTTTATAGTGAGGACAATAAGGCTCAGAGAAGTGAAATGATTTGCCCAAGGCACACAGCAGAAAAGGGTTAGGCTGAGCTTCACTGAAGCCTCCTGACTTCATGCCCAGTGAAGGCTCCTGCCATGTCCAGGGACAGGAAGTACAACTGGATTAACTTGTCTGCTGGCTTAAGTGTAAGAAATCAACTCCTGGCAATTTGTGGAGAGAGCTGTAAAAGTGTCCATGGGATGTGGGTGTGGCAGGGGAGAAAAGAGAGAGAAGTCCAGCATACAAATGCAAGCCAGTTCCCAGAGACCTGCTTTAGGCCTCTTGTTCAATTCCCTCCCTCCCTAAATCTTCAGAGGGCAGGTGTGAGTCAACTATAAACAGTGAGAAAAGGTCACCCAACATTTCCTCAACTGGCAAGCTAGGAAGTCCCTGCCATGGAGACCGTCTGTGTACATGACATTAGAAACCTGCAATGTGACCTGGAGAGAGTAGTGGCTCTTGCTTTGTGAAAAGGCTCCATTAGATGCCCTCCTTCCTGCTACAAAGGCAAAAGATGATGAGATTCACTTACACAAATAAATGAGGTTCAGTGGGAGAAAGTGGGGGGCCGTAGGAAGAGCATGAAGCAGGAGTCAAGCCTCTACCCCCAGGCTCTGGTTGACATCACCACAACCTACTTTCAGACATGAGTCTGAGCCCAGTTTAGAGGAAAGAGTAGATCTCCCATGGGGAGCTGAAACTACCAAAGGATCATTGAGCTTTTATTTATCATGGACCTACTATGTGTCTGGCAGTGATGGACACTATCTAGGGGAGCCCTGATCTTTTATTAGTATCTGCAAATATCCTTTATGTGCTATGAAAAAAATAAACATAGCTGAAGTGGTTCAAAGAGGAGACAATCATTTCTTTCCATCTCCCATAGCCAGTAGCATTACTGACTGAGATCGCCAACAAGTAAGCGATTGGATTACATCTGCCATTAAAACTCTTGAACATGTATAGTGAGGTCAGCTAATCACACTGGCTTTCTTTCTCCTGAAATAATGAAGTTTTTTGTTTGTTTTTTTTTTTCTTTTTTTTTTTAAATGCTTTAGGAAGGAGTGAAAAACTTCAAGGAACTTCGAGCCAAATTTCAAAAGTTTGATGCTCCAACTCTTCCAGGACCTATTAAATTCCCAGCAGGTGACTCTCAAAAAGATGAGGTGGTATGCACACGGCCAATTCCGATCCTGGCCAAGGGGAAACCCCTCTCTTCCAACCATAATCAGCCCCTACCATATTCTTGCAATGGTGAGTCCCTACCTCAGAAAACCAAGGTGACCCAGAGGAGTGAAATTCGGAAGAGTTCAAGTTCCCCAGGACCTCTAGCAAAGTCTACTGTGTGTTCCACAGGAAACTTCCAGAAGGCCTCTGTGCTGTTGGATGTGACTGGATCAAAGGCCGAGGTAACCCCCAAGGAGAGAGTGGTGGCCTCCAGCAGCTTCAGAGACAAGCTCAGGAACTGGGAGAAGGTTTCCTCTCAGAGAAACGAGACCTCGTCTGCCCTTCCCCTCTCTGATTGTGGAGGGAAGGCCTTCCATTTGGAAGGGCAAAAAAGCATGGGGCTTGCCCCAGAGAAGCCCAGGAAAAAGCTGGAAACCAAAGGAGCCCAGACCCTTCCTTCTCAGAGGCACTTGACGGCCCAAAGAAAATCACTCACCATCTCTGAAGACCCCTCTTCTCTACTTTCTCCACGCAGCAGGAAGAGCCAGGAAATCTCCAGTCCTGAGAGGGGCCTGGCAGGCAGTACCTGCCAGGCTATTTACGAGTGTGAGCTTGACAGCCAGACCCCAGGTAAGAAGTAGACCAGGGAAGGGCCATTATGTTTTTCTAACTAAAGCCTGTTGATTTGGAGTGGTCAAATGTGGGTCTGGGCAATGTAGCCTGAGGATTGTAGGCCTATCTGTTAGAGTCTCAAATTTGGGTCAAGTGCTCAGTCTCCTGGAATTCATTGCAATGCAGTTTGGGCATCCTGGATATGATTCCTAGACCTGGTTCTTACACAACTGCAGGAACTCAGGCAATCTACAAATTTCTTAGAGCCTGGTCTGCTCTCCTACAAATCAGAGCTGTCACCAGACTTTGTTGGTAAATATCACAACCATCTCAGGCTAGAAACCCAGGAGTGAAGCTCTATTCTTTCTTCTCTCTCATTCTTTACATTGAATCTATCAGTCATTGCTTGGTTCTACCACAGAGGTGAGTTCAGAACCCCCGGACTTCCATATATCTCTGCCACCTGCTCTTGCCACACCATCATCTATTACCTTGACCACTGCAGTTGCTTCACGGGTCTCCCTGCTTCTACATTCTTAAGTTTTGTTCCCTTCCTAGTAGGCAGAGTCGCCCTGCAAACATAGATCAGATCACATCATTCTTCCGCCCAAAGTCAACTCTAATCATTAACAGGGATTCATGCAATTTAGTCTTTGCCTGCTTCTCTTGCCCTCTCCTCTTGTGCCACGTTACCTTGATAATCCTTATCCCATGCTGATTCCATCCCACGTCTTTGCCCTTGTCAGTCCCTCCTCCTTGACTTTGATGTCTTGCTCCCTCCCATCATCAAAGTCTCTATTCTGAGTGGTCCTTTTTCGTCACTCTGTCTAAAAGAGCTACACTAGTTCCATTACCCTTTGTTGTTTTATATTACTTTGATGTTCTTCATATCATTTATTTTTACCTGGTATATTGTTATATGCTTCTCTTGATAAGATGTAAATTACAAGACGGTAAAGACTGTCTTACCACCATATCCCCAAAAGAGTATGGCCAGATGAGCAAGTTTTCAAAAAGTATTGATTCAATGAGTGATTATATGGATGGATCAATCAATGGAGGAATCTCCTGCTTACAACCCCATATGGTTTCTCTGACACAGTCCTCATGGCCCTGTTCTCAGGTCCTTGCTCTGTATCTGACTTTTCTCCTACCTTTCTTCCCCTGGCATACTACCCCATAGTCAACATGCTGGAGAGATCTCTGGAGTTCTCTAGTTTGTCATTAGTTTCTTCTTAGTAGAATGAACATTCCTACCTACAGGACCACATTTGTTCTTGTTTTCAGTTCTATCCCCAGCCGCCAGAACAATGCCTGAAATATAGTAAATAAACAGTTATTGATGAAGGGGTGGGGAAAAGAGGAAGGATAAATAGAAATAAAGATGGATAGGAGATAACAAAGAAAAACAGAGCCTACTGGATAGAACTATTGAGAATTAAATGAGATAACTATCTCAATTGCTTAGCACCATGACTGATAAAAATTCCATCAGTTAGAAAGTGATAGTTTACTTTTACTTAAGTCTTCTCTCCAATTGGATAAAGAGTCAAATTTCTGACACTGAGACTTACAATTAAAGACTAAGAAGAATCGAGACCAGGAATTTGGCCCTGAGCTTCTGGGAATATGACTGCCGTAGGGCAGGATAAAAGTTTTCTGTCCCCTCCTAGCTCACCGAGCTCAGGGAGGTCTCACAGGCACAGGCAAAACTGAGTGCACTTCTTTAGTGTGCGTGGGATGTCCTACGTAGTCAACTACCGTGTTATGTAAACCAAAACTCAGGCGCTTGGGTTATATAAGAATTTGTGTTATTCTCACAAGAAGCAGATATAATTTTCATATAAAATAATAGAATTTCTGTTGGAATTGGACTTATGAGTACCTAAGGACAAATATTTAAAATTGAGAAAATTCCAGGACATAAAACTCAAAGATGCCAAGTTCTACAAAGTCAGCTTTGAAGCAAGTCCTAGGCTATCAGCTCTGGTGATGAGAGATCAATTCTTACTCCTCTTTATAGTCCCTGCCATATTATTTTCACACCATGTGTTTGGGGAATCCATTCAGTGAGTAGCTATGGTTTGTCCTTGCTTGGTGTGAGGAGACCAATATGACACAATCCCTGCCCTCAGGAGGCCATGTTTAATGAGAAGCTAGACTAGCCTCTCTGGTAAGCCATGACCCTGAGGTAAGGGCATTCATAATGAGCTATAGGGTTACAAAACAGAGAGTGGTTGATTTTTGACTTGATTTCTAGAAAAAAAAATCAAGAAAAGCCTTCTCGGGGAGCTGTCATTTGGCAACAGAACTGTAGAAGAATGAGTCAAAGTTTGCAAGAGAGGGAATAGCACCCCAGAACAGGAGTGGCATGAACAAAGTCTTGGAGACAGGAGAACCTTTTAAAATCAAACCTGGAGAACGGGGAAGCCAGTTATGAGAGTGAGAGATGCTGGGGCTGAAGGCTGGGGAAGTAGGAGAACATGGGTGGTTCTGTCAGCATTGTTGCTGCTGTAACTTAATGATCTGAACAGAACAGCTATAAAGGAGGAAACGTTTATTTGAGGGATCATGGTTTCAGAGGTCCATTCCTTGGGGCTCAAGGTGAGGCAGAACATCATGGCAGAAGAGTGTGGCAGAGCAAAGCAGCTCATATGGTGATCAGAAAGCAGATAAAATGGTCCCTACTTGTCAGATACAAATATATTCCCCATAGCCACATTCCCAATTCCCACCTCCTCCAGCCACACCTTACCAGCTTTTAGTTACCACTCAGTTAATCCCTATCAGGTACTAACTCACTGGATTAAGGCTATAACCCATTCATTTCTCCTCCAAACCTTCTTGCATTGTCTCACTTGTGAGCTTTTTGGGGACACCTCACATCTAAACCATAACACCAGGTGATGAGGAAAGAACCTGGAGACACAGTAGGGGCCATTTGGTAGTGAAATGGAAGAAAATGGGGTGAACAGGTGATAAGGAGGAAGTCTTGAGGGCAGCGGGATGGGTGACCTGTGCTGGTTTGAGTTTGGATTGGGACACTCTGGCTGCTGCATGGAGAATAGATTGAAGGCAAGCGAGACTGAGTTTCACCTGACAAGCCAAGGAATTTCAATAATAACCTATGTGTTTTCCTGTCTCAGAAAAGCAGCTGGATATCAGGCAAAACCAGTTTCCCAAAACGAAACCACTGCCTTCCATTGAGTCCCTGGGTCCTCCTCCCGCCAAGCCACCAAAGCCCCTGAGTGTGAACCTCCAGGCTTTCCAGAGGCAGCCAGCTTCTATTGCTAAGACCCAAAATGAAGGTAAGGAATAGCACGGGGCCTCACACAAAGCCAGCTGGAAGTCACGGCTCTGGTGCCTGTATCCGCAGTGTCACCTCCCTCTCCAATGCCCACTACTTCTCCTCCACGTGGCTCCACATCTCTGCTTATTCTCCTGTACAGGCTGTGGCAGTTTGCCCATGAAGTGACAGATCTGCAGGAATTGGCCCCTTATCTCTCCTGGGCCAGCTCGCTCCCCCTGAGGGCTTTGCATTTGATCACTGGGAATCTGTCCAAGAGGAAAAAAAAAATGAAAAGTCACCGAGCAGGGAGGCAGTGAGGCTCTGCATTCCTTGCAAAACCTGAGTTGCCGACACAATCGGTGCAGAAAAAGAAAAGGAAGTGAAGAGAACTAGAGCAATTGTGAACTTGACCTGAGGTTCTTAAGAGGTCCCCCTTGGGCTCCTGTGATCTGCCTGCACTAATTAATTAAAGCCTCTCCCACCCCGTCCAGGAAGTGAACCATCCTTAGAAGTCATTTTTCTGTGCCATTTTGTGTCTTGCTCTGCTACTTAAAGGAATGTCCCTCGTGCCTCAGCACAGACTGATCTGTAGACATTCGAAATGCCTTTGCTTATATTCACTCTAATGAAACATAAGGGGAACATACACTTTGGGGCAATATGTAGTGCTGTGCTAACATTTGTTTTACTGTGGCCATCAGCACCAACAGATGGTACTTTGAGAGAGCTAATGCAGTCTTTGCTCATTTGTCTGCTTTGGGCAGCCTCATGGTTGAATTTCTTTAATTTGGTGGTTCTCAAACTTAAGTATGCATCAGAATCACCTAGAGGACCTGTTAAAACTCAGGTTGCAGGACCTCATTTCCCTGAGTTTGATTCAGTTGGTCTGGGATGGAGCCTGAGAATTTGCCTTTTGACCAATTAATAGGAAAGCTGATGTTTCTGGCTTAGGGATCACACTTAAATCATCTTAAGTCTTATCCTAAAAGAAAATGCTATATAGAAAGATAGAGGTCTTATAAGTACCCTTTAGTAATATGGCCACTTCCACATCAAGGAAGGCTAAGTGTGATTCAGGTCTCAAACCATCTCTCTGAAAGGCAAGATGATTGTCAACACAGAACAAAGCATTAAGTCCTTTGTAATAAAAAGGGGCCTTGTAAATCCCATCTCCTTAACCCTCTAGTACTCACCAAGTCTCATTTTTACTTATCTGTAAAACCCATTTTGCGGGGGTGGGGGGGTAATTGGGTAATAATTACAACTCCAATCTCAGAATTATTGCAAGAACAATAAGGTGATGCCTAGAAAGAACTGAAATAGTGCTCAGCACCCCAGTTAGTAAAGCTTCTGTGTTATTTTGACCACTCATTGAGCAGCTAGTATCAGGCCCTATGATGGAAGCAAGAGATGGAGATAAATCCCACAGAGCTTCCAGTCCTCAAATAGGTCAAAGTCTAATGCAAGAGGCTGTACCATAAATAAACACCATAAAGCAAGAGTGAGTGTGACATGTAGGGATGGGTAACCCCCACCCCACCCCCATACCATGGTGGGAGTGGGGTGTTTGGGAACACAGGTGAATTAACATATACCTAGTCTCTGGGATCCAGCCATGCCATGAGCATCGTTCACTTTAACCAGGCTGCTGCCAACACCTTTTTTTTTTTTTTAACTTTGCCTGTTTTTCTTGCAGTGACCATAAAAGAGGACTGCCCACCTCCAGATAGGTGAGTACCTGCTCCTTAATTGTGTAGGAGTGCACACCATCAACCAGGCTACTTTGCTTGCCTAACAGCAGGCAGGGAGCTCAAGTCAAGTGTCTGTTGTCCTCAGAAGAGTTGCAGGAAGAGCAGATTTATAAGCAACAATCTGCAACTTTTGTTTTAAAAGAAAGATTAAATAAACTGCATTTAACTACTATGCTGACATCAAGTTGCAGAGATGGTCCTCTGAAGTACTTTTTTTATTGTACAGATGGGTTCAGTAAATTGAAACATGAGCTTTGATAGACATAAATTCATTTAGAGGTTATAGAATGCTCTGGGCAGCTGTGATGTTAGGAATCGGTAATGGTGTACAGAGTGTGCTATTTCTGGTATGCTGCTTCGAAGAATTTTCCTGTAGAAGTGTCAGTTCATTAATTCACCCAACCAAATCATGAGCCCTTTGAAGTGACACCCATTGAGCTGGCTACTTTTTACAGACTTTGTCATTTAGTTGTCTCTGGAGCCTTGGCAAAGTTGCTGCTGCTGTCCTGGTTTTATAGCTCAAGACACGAGGGTCCAGGAAATTTGCCACTTGCTGAGACATGATTCTAGCCCAGATATGCCCAGATTATTTTAACTATAAGCCTTGCCTCTCTCACAAGGATGTTCTTGTGTGCAAGGTTAGTCTTTGAAGGAGAAACCAGCTCAAAAATGATCATATTACTGATTCATTCATCAAATGTTTATAATAAAGTATATTACATTTGTTATAGAGTTGATTATAAGATTAAGAGTTTGCACCTGTTAGGGAATGGTCACTACTTGAGAGTGTCAGGAAGGGTCAGAGAAGTGTAAAGATGTATCAACTATCTACTGCTCCATTAATACGATTTAATAAATGCAAACCTTCAATAGCATACAATGTGAATCTGTGAGGTGCAGTTGATCTGGACTTGCTGGTATGTTTCAGTCATCTGTGGACTATCAGGCAGCTTTACTGATTCTGTCTAGGGTTGCTCACATGTCTAGGGAGTCAGCATGAAGCTAGCTGATCTAGGATTGTATTGGGGTAGGGATGACTGGGCACCTTGACTTGGCACCAACCATCTCAGCAAATCAGCCCCAGGAATGCACTCCTGGAAGTGGCAACAGTCAACCAAGACAATCCCAATAGACTATGTTCTACTATGTTCTATTTTAAATCCTTTGCAGTGTCACCTTTGTTAACATTCTATTGCTCAAAGCAACTCAGATGGCCAAGTCCAAGGTCAGAGTGGAAAGGCACTAAAGGTTTACATGGCAAATGACAGGGATCTAGATAGCATGAAGAATAGGGGCATGAATCCAGTCAAGCCATCAATAAAGAGGAAACACCTGACATGAGTATTGAGGATGAATGATGACTTGGGAACGGGTGCTCCATAGGCAGAGGCAGGTGGTATGAAGTCACCTGTCTTATGTCTACTTAATTCTAGAAAGAGTTAAGTAGAGTTAGAGCAGAGAAAGTATAGAAAGGGAATTGAAGTGTCAGGAGAATCCTGTACACCAAGTGATTGATAAGATCCTCTTATTCAACAAGGATCCATCTGTGTAGTGCTAGACTCAGTTCTTGTGCTCTTAATGGAGTTGCCTATTTGAAAGAGTTAAGTGTCCTAAGCACAAGGCAAACCATGGAGCTGCATGTATGTGAAAGGGACAAAATAGTGCTGATGGCTCAGGCAGTGGAGTGCACTGTTCACTCAGCACAAACCCTGCTGCGACTGCTAAAGAGACAGTGTACCTCTGCTAGGCTGGGTGGGCCTTGGTTGTCTCGTGGCTGTGATGCTGTGACCATCTCGGTATGAGCATGTGTGTGCTGCGATTGTGTTGTTTATGCATTTTCCCCACATTTTGGCACTGAGGTATGGTGACAATGGCACTGTAACCTCAGAAACAGCAAACCACACCAACATGAGTGACAAACTTGCTGTAACGTGCCTGTTGGGAGAGAAAACTCAGTCTCCAACATGGTGCTACCTTTCCTAAGGATTTATAAGGGTAGTTTTGACCATTCTGTCCTTTTATGTTGACTTTATAATACAACTCACATCTGAAATGAGATTTCATCATATATTAATTATGATATGAGCCATAGTAATAATTAGAAACAAGATAAAGAGGGAACAGAGTTCTTAGGGGTGGCTTCATGGAAGAGGAAGTAATTCAAGCTGTAATCCTGTATGATGAGTAGGAATTAGGTAGGTTTACTTATTTGTTCCTTTTCAATATACTGCAAGTGGAATCCAGGCAGGCTATTGTTCCTGAAAATAACCACATTCTTGATTCATGGGTGAGTGGATGGATGGATGGATTGAGGGATGGACAGATTGACCAATGGACAGTCAGGATGGAGTTAGAACATGATTGAAAGTAGGGGTGTAGTAATAAATAAGAGAAAATAAATAGAAAGCATTCTAATATGAAAAAATAAGAGATAACTTTTTTGTGTATATGTGGTGCTAGGGACTGAACCCAGAACCTTGTTCATGGAAGGCAGGGACCCTACCAACTGAGCTATATCTCCAGCTTTAAAAGATACCTTTTACTTTGAACTACTTTATAATATCTGTTGTTTGCAAGTCTGTATTCTTTGTAAAATCAACACATAAGAAGACATGGTTTTGTGGACTGGATTCAAATTTAATGTGATGCTTTGAAATGAACTCACTACTTTTAGAAACATAAAAAAAAAGAGAGAGAGCGAGAGATAATGTTGAATCCTGTAGTTGGCCCTCCCTATCTGTGGATTCTGAGTCCATGGATTCAACCAACCTCAGACAGAAAATGTGTGAAAAAAGTTGTGTCTGTACTAAACATACAAAGATTTATTTTCTTGTCATTTTCTATAAAACAATATAGTATAGCAACTCTTCATATAACATTTATATTATATTAGATATTATAAGTAATCTACAGATGATTTAAAAGATCTGGCCAGGAACCATAATCCCAGTAGCTCAGGAGGTTGAGGCAGGAGGATAGAGAGTTAAAACTGGCCTCAGCAACTTAGCGAAGCCCTAAGCAACTCAGCAAGACCCTGTCTCTAAATAAAATATTTTAAAAAGGGCTAGGAATGTGCCTCAGTAGTTGAGAGCCCCTGGGGGTTCAATCCTCAGTACCAAAAAAAAAAAAAAAACAACAACAACAACAACAACAAAAAAAAAAAACCTGGAGATCTGTATACGTTATATGCAAATTCTAAACCATTTTATATGAGAAACTCAGGCATCTGCAGATTTTCTATCCATGAGAGGTCCTGGAAGCAATTCCCCAGATGCTGAGGAACAACTATATGTTAAACGCTAAGCTGAGGAGTTTGGACTTTGTCTTGTTGATGTTAATTTGAATACACAAGTGCCATGGTGCCCAATAGCCTTAGATACAATTTCCACGGAAACTAGTGCTTGTTTGGGAAGATCATCTCCCGTGTTCAGGAGATGCCCATATTAAATTTAGAAAATAGATTTTAAAATAGAATACATAATATCATTACTGTAAAGGGATCTGGCATTAATCTGATGTAGCTAGGGTACATAGTATAAAATTAATGAAAGCCTGGGTATCTAAGTACTACATTTAATACCTGTAACCTTGAGCATGCTCTAACCTCTGCAGACCTCAGTTTCTACTTCTATAAGAGAGCAATGTTTACAGGACCTAATTTGCATCATTGTGGTGAGGGTTTAATGAAATAATAACTGTAAAGAATTTATTGCAGTGTCTGGTGTCTGGAGAGTGTCTTGCTTGGCTATTATATAACTTCCTACCAAGGATAACAATCCAGGCTTAGAACCCTAGTCTCCAAACATCCACTGATGGAGAACATTGTACCTGGAAAGTTCAGCATTTTTTCTTTCTTGGGGAATATTTTATTCATTCAGCACATAGTTATTGAATATATCCTATATACCAAGTACCTTTGTATATAGCAGTAGACAAAGAAGACAAAATATTTTACATGTATCTGTACACATTTGTTTTGTTTGTTTATTTGTTTGTTGGTTGACTTACTTCAAAGTAAGCTAGAGAAAAAAAATATTGACCTCCATACCCCAAACTCCCCACCATCTCCAAGATCTATCTGTGGCACAGCAGACATTGCCTTACCTCTTCTTTCCATGAGAGTCCTTAAAGCATTTAAGTCCTGTATTCTTCTCCAAGTTTACTCCTGTTGTTTGCAACCATTGTTCATAAAAGAGGAGTCTCTGTGCTCTAGCTGTATTTTTACAGAGACGCCTTTTAACCATCTGGTTAATAACTCAGTGCCTCTACAAGCACCATCTTTCCTTTCTGGGCTTCCTCCCCTTTTGTATTAAATCTGAGAAGCAGCATTGCATCATGGAACAAGTATAGATCTGAAGTCAGATATTAACAGAAGTTCAGACCCATCATCCGCACTGTAGATGACTCACTGCAACCGTTCAGAGCTTTGATCGACACATCTGTAAAATGGGCACGTGGTAATAGTATTTCCTTCATAGTGCTGTTATGAAGATCAGTAAGATAAATTGTTTAAAGCATGAAGTGAACAGAAGACTCAAAGAGTCTGGATTTTTTTCAACCCTTAGCTTCCCCTTTCCTTGTTGTCTGTGAAATATTAATATCTCATTAGCTCCCAGCAGAAGTGGCTGTTTAGAAATTATTCTTTGTCATCACTCTCCTGTTAACCAAGCTGGCTGGCATCCCTCTTATGAATAAGCAGTCACGGTTTGTGTAAACAAAGCAGGTGGGTCCCAGGGCAGCAGTCAGTGCTGGGCCTCTGTCAGGACTTAGCAGAGTTGGCTAATATTTTATTCATTAGCTATAAATTGACTTCTCTCCCATTAAGTGGCAGAGGGTAGTCCTGACTCAGGAAATCTGACTCGGGAAAGGAGAAGCTGTTGATTTCTGGAGTAGGGAAGACGCAGATGTGCAGTATCTCAGACACGGTCTGCAAGTACATTCTAGAAAGTCTATCATTTTCTCACTTGAGCTTTTTAATCTTGTGTCTTACTTTTGAGGAATGTGTTATAAAACTAGTATCAGCCTATTTTGAGTTGTGTGGATGGCTCCTTCTTTTGGAGTATACTTCTGTATCTGTGTTTTTGTCAAGTCTACCCACACAGAGTGGAAACATAAAAGCTTGCGAGGGCTGGGTGGTTGTGTGACTATATCTAGGACTTCGTGACACAAAGGAAGCTACTGATGCTTTGGAAATGGGGTTCTGGTGCCTTATCTCAGGCATTCAAGTAAAATAATAATCACAGCAGTTAACAGTAGTACTGTGACCAAGTAAATGCATTTTCGGTGCTTTTTAAAATAGTGGTAAATGCTATAGAGAAAAAATTTTAGAGTATTATAATAACTGTGGGTTGGGAGTAACTAAAGGACATTTAGAATGATCAAGAAAGGCCTCTATGAGGTGGTGACATTTGGCTTGAGACCTGAATGATGGGAACCCAGTCCTGTCATAGGAAAATCTAGAACATTCCAGGAGAGGGAATAGCTGGTGCAAGGTCTCCATATATATAAAGAACCATAAAGAATGGGATCACAGTAAAGCCCATAAGCTAGGTAATGGGTGGTGGTGGAGAATCTTATGAGTGATGGGGTGAAACTGGGGTTTGCTCCAAATGCATTGGGAAGCCATTGGGTAGTTGTAAGCCAAACAGTGACGTGAGCTGACATTTATTTTTTTAAAGAGCACTCTGGATACTGTATAAGTAATAAATTTAGAAAAGAAACTGGTGGAAACAGGAAGACAACCTAGGAAGTCATTGCAGTCACAGTAACAAAAACATTCTATTGTGTTTCGCATCTAGAATTCCATTTACAACATTCCTAAGAATTAGATGTTTCACAGATGAGGAAAGTGAACCAGAGAGCATTTAAGTAACTTGACACATATGGGGTGGCAGACAGGAGATAAAAGAAATTGATGGATTCAAAATCTATTTTGGAAGAAAACCAGCAACCACTCGTTCAGCCATGGGGTGGGAGATGTGAGGGAAAGAGAGGAATCTAGGCCAATGCTAGGTTACTTGCTGTTTCCCTCATTGCTGGCGGCAATCTGGGTGAAGTGCTTGGCCCACAATCCATGTACTTGCCCTAAAGTACAATATACCACAAAACTTATTCAAGATGTGAAATTGGGACAGGAATGACTCTTCCCGGAGCTTTTTGGGATTGTTCTCTTCTTCATAACAGCACCCAAAGAAACCAATGTGCCTTCATGCATGTCGACCAGGGTCTGATGGCAGTTTTCAAGTTTTTTATACTGCTCTTTCCTGAATGGCCACACTGCAGGTAGTTAAGATGGCACAGACCTGATCTGAGTGACCAACAAAAAAGGAGGCTCCTTGTACTGATATTTGGGGAGTACAAGTGACCTGGAAATCCCAGTTGCTCAATTGCTCTGTGCACAGGGGAAGAATGAAGAGAAATTTTTTTTGACGCTTCTATCCTATGGAATATGAGATACAGAATATTCAGGTGACTTCAGTTTAAGCCACTTCAATAACTTCTTATCTTTATTTATTATTATTATTTTATTTTTATTATTATTATTATTATTATTTTGTACAGGATTGGGCATCAAACCCAGGGCCTTATACATGCCAGGAAAATGCTCCACCACTGAGCCTCACCCCAGCCCATCTTTTTATCCCTTTTAATTGGACTTCAAACATCACAAAACGGCCACCATTTGGCTTGCTTTTCACAAGGATAGTAGTAGCAAGAGGAGTGGATTTACTAACAGTCTTTTATGTTTTCAAAACTCTTCCTTTTAAAAAATTTACCTGAAGCTCCTATTTATTGAGCACTTGTCATAGACAGAGCCTTGTGTCTTTCACTTATGTCTAGTCTCATTTTGAAACTTCCAACCACGGCCACCCCACAAAGGCAGTAGTTCCTGGGTCCTCTGAGCTCAGAGAATCAGGTGGAGTCATCTGGAATGGTGCCACTGGATCTCCCCATCTACCAGGGCTTGACCTGGCCAGCCTGGATCCAGACACAGCCTCTCAACCACCCCAGGCTGCTTGCCTGAGGATTCGCATGGGCTCTTCTCCCATGACAAAAGAGGGCAAGTTTAATAGACATTGGGACCCGCTCTACAGATGGAGCCTGAATATTCTCCAAGCAGTTGTTCTTGAATGCCTGCCTTAGGATTTTGTTTTCTGCCTGCAAAGAGATTTGTGTGAATGAGACTAGCCACGGTAGAGAGAAAATATGAAAGGATTTGGAACCAAGTTTTACCTTTTCTCTTTAGTGGCATTCAAATGACAAATTGGAAAATGTCCTAAGTGAGGGAAAAAATATGATGGTTATAAGTTGCAGACTTGGAGGCTATTTTTGTACATAAGTATATTCAGTAAGGTGGACTGCTGGCATTGCTCATTCCTTTTGTGTCTATTAGACTGGTTTTATTCCTATGACCAGAAGCGGGCAATTTCAATATACCCATTTCACAGGTGAGGTATATCAAATCAAGGTTCTTGATTTTCCCTAAAGTACAATATACTACAAAGCTTATTCAGGATGTGAAATTGGGACCTTATTAAAGATTTTCAGCAGCACTTCCCTGTCTCAGTCAATATTTTCCACCAGGCAGGGTTTTCGAAGACATGTTAGAAAGCAAAATCCATGAAAGAAGGGATCATCTGTGTTCTTCGTCTGTTTCTCTAGGACCTAGCACACAGTAACTGCACAAAGAATAGTTATTTAGCAACTAAGTAAGTGGGATAATGGGTATACAGAATCGTGGAGAAGGATGGATGAGTGATGATATCACCTTCCAATAACTTTTATATCAATGCAGACTCTGTTATCTCTTTATTTTGCATTGATTTGCATATTTGGTATTATGACCTTCTAATATTAAAGCTCAATAATTGGGACAATCTGAGCTCTTCATTTTCCCTTGTATATCATGCAAGTGCTACTACCAGGTGAAGATAGGGACTCAGGAAACTCTCTTTCCTTGGTCAAGTGACATTGCCAAGAAGCTTATCATTATTTTAGCTTTCATGGAAGGCACTTTCTTCTCTTTTCTCCTTTTCTGTGAACTCATTATTCCTCAGATTAAGTAGGTGTTTAAGTAAATGATGCATCAAGCACTTAATGTCCATTTTGAAGAAAATTTAGAAAGAAAATTCAGAAAATTCCTAACTCTTTACCAAGGCCTTATTGCAAGTCCATATTCTGGTCACCATTTATTCTCCAAATGCTCTTCCTAACCCCCTCTTCCTTGTGTACTGCAGTCAACCCACTGCCTAATGTTTTATCTCTGAAACAAAAAAGATGGTTCAGACCAAACAGAAATACTTCTTTAAAAAAGAAATGCTTTTTCCTATGTGTGAAGACCTTTTCCTAGATCATCATTTGATGGTTCCTTCTCATTCTGCAGAGTTATTGTTTATTTAATAATTATAAAGCCCCAACTACATGCTGGCCACTGTTCTAGATGCTGGTAATGCAACAACACACAAAGCACAGATCTTCCCTCATTTAGTTGAGAAGAAAAACAAATAAGCAAATAATGATATAAGTAAAGCAGCATTACATGCTTAAATGTCAGCTCATCTCCCCTTAACCAAGATTCTGCAAATTCCATATATAACCCAACCTTGTTTTCCTACTATTTATCAAGGCTTGGAATGACAATATTTATTCAACCTATATGTTTTCTGTGTTATTCCAAACCATGAAAGTCCTGACTCCAGGGATCTTATCTGTTATTCACTTTTATATGCTAGAACGGTGCCTGGCAAATAGAAAGAGCTCAATGAAGAAAAATGACTACCTATTCACCCAGGAGTTTCCAATGGAGCATCCCTGATCCTAAATGATCCAAAAAAAATGAGCATTGATATGATGCACAAAAAGTTGTTAATTTTGGAACACTTCTGATTTTGAATGATCAGGTGAAGGATGATTAACCAGGAAAGTCTATGCAGATATTACTAAATCTGAAAAAAAAATGTTGAAATCTGCAACACATCTGGTAGCAAGCATTTTGGATAAGGGATGCTCAATCTATATTTTTATGCACATCAGAAGAGGATTCAAACAAGAAAACCTGTTATTAATCGGAGATCTACAGAATGCCAAGTATTGTATTAGGTACTGGGGACCCAGCAGTCTGTGAGGCTCACAAAATATCATAAGATCTCAGAGCAATAGAGATAAAATAAACTCATTTTAAAAGTAGTGACTAAAAGGAGCATAATGCAGAGTATTATGGTTATTATGGTACATAGAAATTGCTGGGGAGGAGGGCTGTTTGGAAAAGGTAGCTGCAGAGGGGCTTGCTAAAGGGGACCAAGGGGAGACCCGATGGCTGAGAAGGAGCTGGCAGTTCGGAGAGCAGGACCAGAGCTTGCCAAGCCCTTGTGAGAGGAGAGAGCATGGCATCCTTGCAAAGCAGAAAGAAACCTGTGTGGTTGGAGTGACCAGTGACAGGGAGAACAGCACAGCAGCACCTTGGAGAGGTGCACAAGGCTGAGATCTGGAAGGTGAGGAGTTCAGTGCTGTTCTATTATTATTGGAAACCACAGGAGGCTTCTGGAGAGTCTTAGGCACAATTGTGAGAGGTCTCAATTACATTTTTAGATCATGCTAGGTGCTGTGTAGAGAATAGATTATGGAAGGGCCAGAGAGAAGGGCACTTAATCAGTATTTTTTAAAAAAATAAAAGTTTGAAAGAAAAAGAAATAGGAATTTATAAAGGGGATACTGGTGATACGGATATTGCAAGCAGAAGAGTCAATGTACAAAAACTTAGAAGCAGGAAACAGTCTGGTGTCCAGGAACCACAGGTCACCTGACTGGTTAGGACTTGTAGGTGTGTTTGGAGGACAATGCCACTTATATTAGCTGGTCAACAGATGCTGGCTGAATAGCAGAGTCCCCCAAGATGGTAAAGTCTGTTTTTGCTATTTTCTATTTTTCTGGGTGTATCTCACCTCCCTGTTTATAAATTCTTTATAATCAGGATGAGAGTCTAATTCTCATCCTCTGCATAACTGAGATTTGTTTAAATTGAATGACAGCTATATTTGAAAATTACAAGATCGAGGGTAGGCGTGATAAAGGGATAAGAGCATAGATTTTGGGGTCAGGTAGCTTTGGACTCGTGTTTTGAGCTCCACATATTAATTATGTGGTGCTGGGAAAATTATTTAGGATCACTGAACATTCTATTTTCTCATATGGGGAATGGTGAAATCAAACCCTAATTTTCAGGGAGTTTATTATTATTATTATTTTAATTTGTTTTAATTGGTTATACATGACAGTAGCATGCATTTATGCACTTTGATATATCATACACTTTCAGGGTTGTTGTAACGATAGAGATAAAAACCAGTAATTCCTGCCAATTGAAATCACAACACTGTAAGCACTTGATGAACTGCGGTGATTGGTGTTTGGTTTGTGACAACCTATCAAGGTCCCAAGAGGGGCAATCAGGAGGGAGGCTCCTGGTTAAAGCCTGCCACTAGCTCAGAGGGGACCTCACTTCCATCTCCATAAGACAAACAGGGTGAGATGTTATGGCACACCCCAAAACAGACACTCTGAAATTTCAAATGCAGATTTTGAAAGGTTGATCTGAGTGATCCAAATGAGGGCTGGAGGTCATTTTGTTTCACGCTGCTGAAGTTGCCTCTGGTTTGTTAAGAATCTGCTTCAGCATTGTGGTGAGACAAGAAAAAGTGCTTTTAGAAAGTTTTCCCCAAATTCCCAGTGGTTCTATTGGTTCTATCTTAACCTCAAATTACAGGTTAAATAAAT
Organism: Urocitellus parryii; assembly: GCF_045843805.1. Lineage (NCBI taxonomy): Eukaryota > Metazoa > Chordata > Mammalia > Rodentia > Sciuridae > Urocitellus > Urocitellus parryii. The sequence goes on along the minus strand of NC_135541.1, from coordinate 39,471,579 downwards.
GCTATTTTTTATTTTATAGGTGACAGTGGCAGACATAGAAGAGACTAACTCCCCATCACATTGTTCCCAAACAAATGACTAATATATAGAAGAATTGATCTGTGAAACTGTTGGATCAGCCTCAAAATGTTTTGAAAAAATATCATCCAAAATATACTTATCAATTCCTTGAACTTCAGTATCATCTGATGCTTTATCATTTCAATTCTCCAGCCTTCCCTTCTTCTAGAGTGGCTTGCAGTACAGAGAAAAGACTAAAGCACAAGGAACCAGGAGATCTGTTTTCCAGAATCTCCTCTGCTACTTAACAGCCATGCTATATTGGGCAAGTTACTGAATATCTCCAAGACTGTTTCTTCATCTGTGAAATGCCTTGTAGTGCTCTGAGTGGATTAAATTAGATAACATATACAAAACTAACCTGAATATAGTTAGTTCAAAAAGTGAGTAAGAGGGCTGGGGATGTGGCTCAGTGGGTAAAAGCATTTGCCTAGCATGTGTGAGGCCCTGAGTTCAATCCCCAGCACTGCCCACCCCCACCCTCCAAAAAAATAGTAAGAGCCAGGCATGGTGGCATACACCTGTAATCCCAGAGGCTTGGGAGGCTGAGGCAGGAGGATCCTCAAGTTCAAAACCAGCCTCAGCAACTTAGCAAGGACCTAAACAACTCAGTGAGATCCTGTCCCTAAATAAAATATAAAAAAGGGCTGAGGATGTGGCTCAGTGGTTAAGCACCCCTGGGTTCAATACCTGTACAAAAAAAAGTAAGAGCCAAGGTGTGGTAGGTATGGTGGCATGCACCTATAGTCCCAGCTAGTCAGGAATCTGAGGCAGGAAAATGGCGTGAGCCCAGGAGTTTGAAGCCAGTCTGAGCAACATAGTGAGACCCCCCCCCATCTTAAAAAAAAAAAAAGCAGATAAGAGTGTTTGACAATTGAATGAGGAATCTCAGATCTTCTCTACTCTCACATCTGTAGCAGACATACCATTCTCTCATTATGGCTTTGGTTAAACAGTTTGGTCTATCATCTGGGGTCCTCTTTGCTATGTGCCTTAATGACATTCTTCATTATGACTGTCATTACAGTGTGAGCTAAACTTATGCTAAGTTTGACTTCAACTGGTACACCCCCTGGAGAGGTGGTGTGCAGATGAGTGATTGCAACCCCAGATTCTGGGGTCAAAGTCTTGGATCTATTCTCTGCTGTGCCATGGTAGCACTCTGTGAAATTCAATTTTGCCTGTGTCCCTTCATCTGCCCTTGGGAAAAATACTATCCTATTTCATAGCATCAAGTGAACTGACATACAAAATTGGCCCAATGCCTAGCATATAGTAAGTGCTCGGTAGTTACTAGCTATTGTTACTGTTTACATGAACTTACAAATGAGATTAATGGTTTGACAATGTAGCTTCAGAGTTAATCCCACTAATCTTGAAACAGGCCAAGGAGATGTGTATTTTGTGAGGTTACCCAAGCACTTCCATAACATTTACTTAGTCATCATGGTTTTGTGGTCCTTCATGAAAGGAACTGGGTTGTAAATATAGGAGTAAAAGAAAACAAATCCCCAGTGCCTGCTTCTGAGAGATGTTGGAGATGTTATATTTGTTGTTTGTTACCATAGAGGTCATAGTAGAATTAATAAGGTTGTGTCACAGGTGTGGTAACTTATGTGTGTGTAGATGCATATATAAATTATATATATATATATATATATATATATATATATATATATATAAAGGTGTGAATGTGTGTGTGCACGCATGCACTCTGTAAAAATGGTAGGATAGAAACACCAGGGCTAGAGGTGGAGGTAGAAGGTGACAGCAGGTGAAGAGTGTAGGAGCAGAAGTAGAAATAGTGGAGGTGGTAAACACTTTCCACCAGGCACTGCACTAAGCACAGTATACTTTACACACCTCAGCCTCATAAAGGAGGACTAGAGGAGAAAGAGACTTGGGTCAAACTACCTGTCCCAGGTCGCAGCCAGTCAGAGCTGAGATGGGGCCAAAGCTATGTTTCTGAATCCCAGGTCCCCCTGTGTGCTGCCTTGCCGTGTCAGTTATTCACTTCACTATCACCTAATTTGCAGAAGACAGATGTGCTCATGGATTATGAGAGAAACACTTACCTTAAAAACAGATCTTGTATGTTTGTGAACTTGGCATGGATGCATTCTGAGATCCATTTTGGATAGCGCAGATGTTATTTTTTAAATTCTTTTTTAAAATTTTTAACTTGTTTTAATTAGTTATACATGTACATGACAGTAGAATGCATTTGTGCACTTTGATATATCATACATAGATGGGATATAATTTCTCATTTTTCTGAGTGTACATGTTGTAGAATCACATTGGTCTTGCAGTCACACGTATTCATAAAGTAATACCATCTATTTCGTTCTACTATCCTTCCTATTCCCACATCTCCTCTCCTCCCCTCCCTTCACTTCCCTCTTCCTAATCTAAGGTAACTCTATTCTTCTCTAGTGCCTCACCCCCCTTATTGTGAATTAACGTCCACATATTAGAAAACAACATTCCGCCTTTGGTTTTTTGGGATTGGCTTATTTCGCATAGCATGATATTCTCCAACTCCATCCATTTACTGGCAAATGCCATCATTTCATTCTTCTTTAAAGCTAAGTAATATTCCATTGAATAAATATACCACATTTTCTTTATCCATTCATCTATTGAAGGACACCTAAGTTGGTTCCATAATTTAGCTATTGTGAATCGAGCTGTTATAAACACTGACGTGGTTGCATTACTACACTGTTTTTAAGTCCTTCAGCTGCATTAGTATGCTGTTTTTAAGTCCTTCGGCTAATCATCAATCATTTAATTTGAGAGAAGGATTTCTTAAGGTAAAGTAAGGGCTTTGGGGAGAGTAGTATTGTAAGAAGTATTCATTGGAAATAGGAATTTGTCCAGTTTTAGACTTGGGGTAATTAAGACATCAAATGGTTCATATTCTTTGTCATCAGGATCTATAGAATGTCTAGTCAAGATACCCTTATTCTTCCAGTTTCCAAAATGCATGGCCCATTGAAATCAAAAGTGGAAGAAACTAAATTTTCAACCTAAGTTCGCCCTTCTCATAAAGTAAACATAAAAGTATGCTAGTAGGTTTTGCTATTCAAGTCTCAATCTTTCTACTGAGCACAAGTTCTTCTTTAGGTTTTCCATAACTTTCTTGCAGTAAGATTTTTGACTGTCCATCTTGCACTGTGGCACGGGAGAAAACAAGAAAAAAAAATTCATGTGTTAGGCTTTTTGCATATAGTAACCCAGCTATTCCCACGCTAAAACCTCACAGTGACCCCAAGAAGAAATCCAAGTTCTAAGAATTTAAATGACTACTCAAGACAACACAGATAGTAAGTGAATCTAGGTACAGTATCTCACATTTGAGAAAAAAAAAAGTAGCTATTCTTAGGATTAATAATTTTACTGAGGGCTGGGGCTGTAGCTCAGTGGTAGAGCACTTGCCTAGCATGTGTGAGGCACTGGGTTCAATTCTCAGCACTTCATATAAATAAATAAATAAAATAAAGGTATTGTGTCCATCTAAAACTAAAAAAAAAATTAATAATCCTACTGATAGAGTGAACATATCTTTAAATGAGCTGTGTGATCCAGTTTTCCAGAGAGCACAGCCTAATGCAGAGGTTGACAGAATATTCTCCAAAGGACAATAGAGATTCAGCAGAGACATCTCAGAGCTGTGGTCCAGAGGTAGACATGGCAAGTGGAACCAACCAGGAAAAGAGGTCATTTGTCCATACTTTAGCCAGAGAGATCTCAGTTGTTGAAACATTTATTTTGAAAATAGGATCTCAAGGATCCAGTCAAAATTACGACATTTTTGATTTTATAAATTATCTTTAATACAACAGTCAAGCTGATGCCACTTTTTTTTATTGGTGAGCAGTAGGATTTGTTTTGATATATTTATACAAGCATGGAATATATCTTATGCTAATTAGGATCCAAGTCTTGTGGATGTACATGATGTTGAGGTTCACTGTGATTTATTCATATATGTACATAAGAAAGTTATGTCAGATTCATTCCACTATCTTTCCTATTCCCATCTCCCCTCACCTCCCTTCACTCCCCTTTGTCTAATCCAGCAAACTTCTGTTCTCTCCCACCTCCACTTGTTGTAGGTTAGTATCTGCATATCAGAGAGAACATTTGACCTTTGACTTTTGGGATTGGGTTATTTCTGTTGAAGTTTCTTGACAAAGAGAATTCTGACATATTAAGAAACACTGCAGTTCCATATGTCATGGATTGGAAGTATTAAAAGGTAGAAACTTAATGGTATATCAGTAATAAAGGTATTTTATAAAATGCAAATCTCAAAGCTTATCTTTTAAAAACACAACAATTTCCCCAATATCATATTACTAGCACCCTTGGGGAATGCCTAAGTGCAGAGGGCAAGTATTTCATTCAATATGCACAATAGACCTTCAAAGCAAATTTTATTATTACTATTTTGTAGATAGGAGATGGAAGATTAAGGTATTTATTCAGCACTCCATGACGAGGAGGTGGAAGTGAGTTAGGATTCCAGTTCTTCTCTGCTGAATCCACACTCTAGGTCTGGCTACCCTCCTGGGCTGCCTCCCAATCTGGCCTATGGTTCTGGAGACAGACATTTGTCATAAATGTGGAAATAAAGAAATTGAAACATAGATAAATTTAAATCATAGAGTTATTTCTTCCTTGCAATTCAAGTTCTTTATATTGATCCACACTGTATAAATTCAAGGTGGATCCCAGATCTAGCTTTAATGCACTGGAAAAGAGATTAAAAGACATTCTCATGCAGCAAAAGGCACAATATCCTCTTTCCCTTCTAGTGTTAATCCTGGACTGCCTCTCTCCAGAAGATAATTGATCTCAAGGATTTTTTTTTTAAAGAAAAACACTTGGTTGGAATTCTTTATCATCATGGGGAGTCAGATATTTATTCATTTCTGACAAAAGTACAAGTAATTGATTAGACGACGTCTTTCAATTTTTTCCACAAATTGTTTCTTATTAATAAAGTTAATTTACCATAGACCCAATGAGGTTGTTAGGGCACTAGAGCATGAGATATATGGCATAGGCTATAATTTAAGGAAGTTTCTCTCAATTACTTCATGTGAAAGGGAGAGAAATATGAAGGGAGAAGGCACTGGAGCGTTAGAGTTCATAGTGTTTCTTTTTCAACAAAGTGAACTATCCCTATATCTTTAAAAGTATTACATAGAATATGTAAAAAAAAGAACAGAAAACTTTAAAATATCCAAATGATCAAAAGAAAAGGAGGTAAAATAATTGGGTAGAATGTGCTTATGATGTAATACTAAATGCAGGAAACAGGAAAAAAAGAGAACCCCAACCTTTTCTGTAATACCAACTGTTATGAATATAAATATAAATAGGAAAAAATCAGGAAGGATACCTAGATGCAAAGACCTCATTCTGGGAAGGGGAAGGGAAGAGGTAGGATGATGGTAATTGTTCTGCTCCTGGCTATCCACCCCTGGATATCCACCTCCACTTGTGGCCGGTGTCCCTGATGGTGTCCCTTGGTTTCACTGTTCCATTTCTCTTCCTCCTTTCCCATAGTCAGCTCCTATCATGAATTTATGAGTGTATCTAATTTGCATATCCTTATAGTTGAACTACAAACTCATACATCTGTTAAAGATAAAATGTTTTAAATTTTTATATAAATGTCACCTGACTCGATCCTTCCTCGCTTGTTTTTTAACAAAGCTATTTCCTCTTCTGTGTTGATGTAAGTAAGTCTAGTTTATTCACTAACGTTGCTATGTTGTATTTCATCCAATGCACATGTGACCATCTCCTATGTATTCCTTTACTAAGAGACAGGAGGCTGTATTAAATTTTCACCATGTTAAACCATGCTGCAGTCACCATCCCCCAAGGCTTCTAGATGAATACAAGCAACTTTCTCAAAGCTGCTTACCTAGAAGTAGAATTTCTAACCAATTAACAAACAACTCTGGTGTTACTAGATACTGAAAAATCATCCTCCAAAATGGGTGTGCCAGGTCTTACTCTTGAGCACAATAAAGGATTTTCTGTTTTCTTGCCCAAAGAGGTATTATTTTTTAACTGGGATCCTTGCTAATCTGCAGAGTATGAACTGAATTCTCATTGTCTTGATTTCCATTTCCCTGTTTACTGTGAGATCAAAAATTTCCTTTTAGAGATTCTTCAACTTTGCTGTTCTATAATAATGTCTATCATAAACCTTTGCCCAAGTTTCCCTGGATTTGTCTTTTTCTTATTGCTGAAGTTCCTGACAGAGTTTATATGGTTATTAACTGTTCTTTTGTTACGATTTACAGTTAAGTATGACATTTGGAGGTTAATCCAATTAACAAAGTTTAACTCTTTTTTTTCACATCTATTAAAATGGTCTGTTTTTCTTCCCTCTCATTAAAACAAAGTAATTACAGTGATACATTTTCTGATGTTGAGCCGTCCCCGAAATTTTACTTGTTTTTGAATTATTTTTAACACTGATTAATTCATTTTCCTAGGGTTTTATTTAATGAGTTTGGACTAAAATCTCTTCAGTGAAATGGGGCTATATTTTTCTTTTATTGAATGATTCTTTTATGGTTTCCATATCAAAATTATACCATTCTCTTAAAATCAGTAGTTTTTCTGTCTTTTTCTGTTCTCTGAAGCTTCATTAAAACTTGCCTAAAAGATTATTTGGTAGAGAGCAAGAAGAAACGTGGTAGTAGGGTAGTGGTAGAGAGAGGGTAGAGTGGGTTCAGGCCTTTTCATGACCTGTTGGCCTATTTGGCTTCTTGTTTCTTCCTCAATTAGCATGGTAATTTTACATTTCTATTCAAATTTGCCAGTTTTCCCTAAATTTTCAAATTTATTGGCAAAAAAACTTATCAGAACATTTTTCTAGATTTTTGAGAACATGAAACTATTTCTAATTTTGTCTCTGTTCTTTTCTTTGTGTGCACATGCTCCCCGTGTATGTTTGCACTCATTTTTACTGGTTTCTTTTTTCTTGATAAGTTCTGTCAAAGAGAACTCCAACCTTTTCTGTAATACCAACTGTTATGAATATAAATATAAATGGGAAAAAATCAGGAAGGATACCTAGATGCAAAGACCTCATTCTGGGAAGGGGAAGGGAAGAGGTAGGATGATGGTAATTGTTCTGCTCCTGGCTATCCACACCAGCCTACTTCAGTGGAGGGTTTTGGTAGTATTTGGTTAAGATCTTCATTCCCTTTTCTGGAATCTCTAGGGTTTGGGCTACTTTTTAGCAGCATTATCTGGATAGTTAAAATATACACTTTTTAATTGGAGTAGATTAATCTAAGTGCATTAATTATATTTCTTGATCTATTTTGTACTTTTGCCATTATAATTTATATAGTTTCTCTACTTGTATTTTGTCTTCTTTCTCCTCCTCCTCCTTTTTAAAAATGTTTTTCCATTAAAAGTCTCCCTTCTATCAGTCAAAAAGTTAAACACCCTTATTTCTTTTCTTTTTAGTGCATATGGTCAAATTTTGACATCTACAATTAACTAAGTCTAATGTTATTCAAAAATTCTAGCTTGCTCCTCAATAATATAAAGACCTGCAAAGAATTTCCAGTAGCACTCTCCCTCTATCTTCCATATTATTAGGTAATATTGTAATTCCCTTAAACTTCTCCAAATTAGTAATCCTTACAGTCAATATTTATTCAGATTTTCCGATTGCTTTATTAATTCCTTTGCTCACCCTTGTTCCTTATATCACACTTCATTACTAGTTCAATTTCTTTTTATCAAAGTGCATCATTTTGGTAAATTTCAGCAAGGTCTGTGAGTACTAAATGCATGGACTTGCATTCTAAGAATATCTTGGTTTCTCTCTCACTCTTAAGTGATAATTTAGCTGGACTAGAATCTTTATATTGACAGATTTCTTTCCTCAGTGTTTCAAGGTACTCTCCACCTTCTCCACCAACTAATGTACTAATGAGAAACACATTCCAGTCTGGTTTCTGTCCTCAGTTGACTGTCTTTTTCTCGTGCAGCTTTTACATTTTTATTTGACTTGTTCTTACATATTATAAACCACATGTGTGGCTTTACTGTTATTTCTCATTATTGAGGCTGTGCAACAAAAAGATTCATGTCCCATTTCAATTTTTGAAAAGTCTTGACTATTGTCATTTGAATAGTGACTCCTTTTCATTGTTCTTTTTCTTCTTTGCTTCCTGAATTCCTTGTATATTTATGCTGTCCCTTTTCAATCCACCCTGTCTCTTAACCTCTCTCATTATTTTCTCTATTTTAATCTCTCTACTATACTTGGGTGATTTTCTCAGATCTAACTAATTTATCAGTTTCCTTTTTTCTGTATCTAATATGCTTTTCAGTTTCTACATTATTATTTTTTTTGTATGTGTGTGTATGTGGTACTGGGGATTGAACCCAGGGCCTTGTGCATGTGAGGCAAGACTCTACCAACTGAGCTATATCCCCAGCCCCATCTACATTAATTTTTTATATCAAGAACTATAATTGGGCTGGGGATGTGGCTCAAGCAGTAGCATGCTCACCTGGCATGCGCTGGGCACTGGGTTTGATCCTCAGCACCACATAAAAATAAAATAAAGATGTTGTGTCCACCAAAAACTAAAAAATAAATATTAAAAAAAATTTCATTCTCTCTCTTTCTCTTTAAAAAAAAGAACTATAATTATGATTTTTAAAACTTCTTCCACCTATTCCTAAATCTGCCTAATAGCTTTTATTACTCAATTTCTTTGAACACTTAAAAAAACACACTTATTCTAAATTCCTTTTCATATAACTCTATTGTTTGATCCCCCTACTAGCTGCATCTCCTGTGTATGGCTATGGTGGCCCATCTCCTTGCATGGTTTTGTTTGGGGCTATAAGCCTCCCCTTTTTAAAATTTGTTGTTTGTTTTTTTTTAGATATACATGCAGTAGGGTGTATTTTGACATATATACAGGGGGTGCAACCCATTACAGTTTTGATCCAATTCTTGTGGTTAAACATGATTTGGAGTTACACTGGTCTTGTATTCATATACGAGCATAGGAAAGTTATGTCTGATTCATTCTACTATCTTTTTTCTCTTCCTCTTCCCACTCCCTTCATTCCCCTTTGTCCAATCCAATGAACTTCTGTGCTTCCCCTCCTTACCCTCCCTTGATATAGCTTAGTATCCACATATAGCAGAAGAAAAAAAAAGAGAGAGAGAACATTTGTCCTTTGTTTTTTGGGACTGACTTAAGAGGGTCCTGTTTTCCTTGCAGACATAGGTTCCAGAGGTTTTGGACACAACTTCACAGAATTATTTCAGATTTGTCTTTAAGAGGAAGATTTGAAGTTCAAGTTCCAGTTTTGGCTTTGTATCTCGGGATTATACAGGTTGAATGAATTTAGATCCCACATTGATGCTGGGTTTTTGAGTTTATGATGTCTCATATTTGAGAAATCAAGCTCTTTCAATTCTCTTGCCATAGTCAGACAACAAAATTTCTTGCTCTTTCTCTGGGAGAGTGTACAATTTCTTTCTAGAATTTATTTTACAGATAGAACATCATTTTGTGACTCTGGACTTCATGTTGATAGCTCAATGACAGCTCCCCCTTCAGATGAAGCCCATGGCTCAGACTTCCCTGTGACTCAGACATTAAATCCCCAACTGCCCAGTCATTAAGTCCTTTCTTTATCTGGTCTCAATTTCCCTTGGAGTCCCTTGACTACAGTATTCCTTAGCAACTTTTACTGTGGGTTTTCTCACTGTAACTGGCACCGGGGATTTTACATTATTGATTTCCACGTGAGCTATGTAATCTTTGTGCAGTACTGTGCACGGTTATATTTCATCTAGACTTCCTGTGCGTTTAAAGGAGAGATGTGTGTGCCTTCCATGTCTGCTTAGGTCACTGTATTGGCCAGACACACTTACATTACTTTCTAATGAGAAAAAAATACAAAGAGTTTTAAACTGTGTTTAAAGAAATGTTTTATTTTAAATAACCTTTTTTTGTCTGTGCTTCTCAGTGCTGAATTTGAAGAACCACATAATTATGAGGCAACAATTTCATATCGGAGACACTCTGGCAACTCCATTAACCTGTGCACTGCAATAGAAATTGCTGATTGTAAGTCTGCTAAGCCAATTAATATTGTAACCCTGTGTGGAATAAAAATGTGTCAAAAATGGTATTTTTCCCTCTGGCAAACTGTAAGTTAAAAAAACTCACAGCCATTCTGTTCTACCATCTCATTTCTTTTTATTTTTTGCCATGTCTGATCTCTTAAAAAAATATAAAGAAGTCCAGTTGGGCATCAGTGCTGTTTACAATTCCTACTACTGCCTTCTTTCCTCCACCTTTCCTCCTCCTCCTCCTCTCCTCTCCTTTCCTCTCCTCTCCTCTCCTTTCCAACTGACTTAGCTGCTTTGCTTTTTGTAGATACATAGGAGGGAAAAAAATCAAGATATAGTGATTCATATTTCTTCCTTCTCCTATAGAAACCTCATCTTTCTTTTTGGGGTGTCTTTCTTGAAGTCCCCTCGTTACTCAGAACATGGAGATGGAGATAAGAGACCATGAGAATTAGGCGGTTGTGTTCAATCCAAATAGAAGAAGGGAGATTATTTAATGGATCTGACCACTGTTTCAGAGTTAAGTCTTCCCGCCTCTAATATTGACAACAATATTCAAGCTTTTTGTGAAAAAAGGGAGACCCTCTTAGGTAAAAACAGAAGAAGCAGGGAATCTTAACATTTCTGCAAATTTAATGTCTGTTTCTGCCTAAAGAATCTCTTAGTTATCTGCAAAATCATAAATATTAGTGCCAGAATAAACACGGGTGATTGCCAAACCTGTACTATGGACTATAGTTCTGTATTAGGTCCTGTGTACATGTCTGTAATAGAGTGGTTTTATCACTCACTGTTAAGAGACAGGAAACTGAAGATCAGAGGTTGTTTTTGGACAAGATCATATATGCTGTATCTGGTAGAGCAACAGTTGTAAGCAAGGTCAGCCTCCCTCAAAATCCCACCTTCTTTCCACAGTTTTATGCTGCTTCTCATTCACAGAAGTGTGGCTTCTCTGGAAGGAAGGTTAAAGACAGATCATCTGGTCTTATTAATTTATTACACAGGACAATAAGCTAGAGACTTGGGAAAAGGAAGCCATTTTCTTGGGAAGTTCATGAAGGAAGAATGAGGACCCTATTGACATTTTCCTTCCCTTACCCAGGAAATAAGAGATTAGAAAACTACTAGAAAATTCCTTCTCTCCTCAACGGGGCAGAGTTAGGATTTTCCCTATGTTTTATAAAATGCTAGATAAAGGAGAGGAACTCCTGTACCCCGTTGCTCACAGAAGGCAATGCTGCCTATGTATCAGGGTATTGGGCATCCCACCTTGGAGCAGGGCTTTTCACTTTTTAGAGTTCCCTCAGATCTCCCAAGGATCTTGTCCAGTTACAGATTCTGATTCGGTAGCTCTGGAATGTGGCCTGAGATTTCCTGGTGATGATGATGATGATGCTGGTCTAGAGACCACACTTTGGATAGAAAGGCTTGGGGCCCCATTTGGGCTAAATTCCAACTGCATGCCCTTCTGCAAGGCCAAAAGGTATACAGAGACAAGGGGATGCTCCAATCAGAGCTTGTACCTTCTCTCTCTGGATCACATGAGACTCCCCTACCCTAGAATCCAGCCCTGTGCAATGACTGCCCTACTCCTGATTGGGTCTTCTCAGGAAAGACTGGGCTTCAGGGAAAGCTTTTGGGATGGGGACAGGTGGATGGAGCTTGGATTCATGCAAGGGTCCCTCATGATACAGGGTGAAGCTAAGAACCGAATATGGGAAATGGGGCCAGAGATGTGCATTTATTCTCTCCAGGACACAAATCTTAACAGTGAGATGTCCAAGGGACATCATTTTAGATACCCAAAGCTGGAGTCACTGAGGCAGGCCCTTGTTCATTCTTTCACTGAAAGATCCTGGGTTGTGCATCATGGACAGGGCTCTGCTGCCAAGGAGCCAAGTATTTATGGTTGAAAATAGAAAGGGCTCAAAAAACAAGCCCCCAATCCCACTGGGAGGTAACAGAGCAAGAGGAAGAAGGGGTTGGGGGAGGGATGGTGGCTAGGGCTTCCCCTTTCAGAAGGATATCTTTTTGGGAGACAAGAATAAATCTGCTAGGCCTGAAGAATCTGAGGAACTATAGCCTGGGATCAAAAGTGTGTGGTGTGTCCCTTACCCTGCCTTTCTCTAAAGAGCCACCATATAACACCCTCCAGGAAAAAGAGAGAAGATAGCAAAGTGGAGCTATTTCACTCCAAACTGTGCTTCTTCATCTGTTTTATTAGTTTCTTCCATTCTCTTTATGCCCCTAGATGACACATGAACCTTAGTTTCTTCATCTAGAAATTGGGTATACTATTTTTTTTGTGGATTTTTCCTGAGTGTTTGATAAAATAAGACATTGAAATCTAGCGAAACCGTGCTTCTAGGAGGATGGAGCCCAAGTATTTTCCTCCTTCCTTCCTGCTAAGTATAGTTTTTAAAATGTGGTCATTATATATGTATAAAATATATAAAAATAAACATAAGAAGAAAGGAAGACTCTGAAAGGTAGAAGACGACGAACATTGAGACCAGTGAAGGAGGATAAGGTGGTGAGTTTCTTAAGTTTTCTTCTTTCAAAAGCTGGAGAAAGGTAAAATTGTCTAGGTGTGGGAGGTAAAATGTTTCCAGTCAGATTTGATCCAAATAAGACTACAACAAGATGTAATTAAACTGTTAAAAGTCAAAGACACAGGGGATTCTTAAAACAGCAAGAAAAAAAAAGGTAAATCACATAAAAAGGAGCTCCAATATGTCTAGCAGTGGTTTTCTTAGCAGAAACCTCACAAGCCAGGAAGAGAATGGATTGAAATGAAAAATTGTGAGGAAAACAAAAACAAAAACAAAACTACCAACTAACAATACTTGACCCAGTACAGTGTCTTCCAGAAGAGGTAGACTTTCCCAGGCAAATAAAAGCCGAGGAGATTCTCCACCACTAAACTTGTCTTACAAGGAATGCTAACAGGAGTTCTTCCAGCAGAAAGGATCCCCATTAGTAACATGAAAACATATAAACTTAATGGTAAAAATTTACTGGTAAAATAAATGCACAAAAAATTCAGAATTATCTAATAGTGTAATGGTGGGATGTGAATCACTTTTATCTTTAGTATGAAGGTTAAAAGGCAAAATGACTAAAAACAACAATAGCTGTCACAATTTGATAGAGGTATGGAATATAAAATATGTAACTTGTAATAACAAAAAAATAAAAATGTGAAAGAGTTAATAAAATTAAGGGACTTTTTGGCAATCAGTCATAATGGAAACAATATGAAATTTATAAAAAAAAATAAAACAGAACTATATGATGCAGTATTCCCACATCTAGATATACCTCTAAAGGAAATGAAATCAGTATGAAGAAGAGAGATCTGCCCTCCATGTTCACCGCAGCGTTGTTCACGATAGCCAAGACATAGATCGACCCAAGTGTCCATCAAGAGATGAAGAGATGAAGTAAATATGGAATATATTCAGGATGAAATATTATCCAGCCTTAGAAGGAAATTCTGTCATTTATGATAATGTGAATAAACCTGAAAGACATTATGTTAAGTAAAATAAGCCAGACCTGGAAAGATAAATTCTACATTATTCTTGCTTATATGTAGAATCTACAGTGAGTCTCATGGAAGCAGAGAGTATAATCAATGATATTCCCAACAGCAGGCATAGGAGGAGGTCAGGGAGACGTTGGGTCAAAGGAAACAAAATTTTAGTTCGAGAAAATAAATTCTAGAGATCTACTGTACACTGTGGTGACCATAGTTAATAACAATACATTGAATACTTTAAAAATGGTAAGAGTAGATTTTAAGTGTTCTCACCACAAAAAATATAGGAGATAATACGTACATTAAGTCGTCTGATTAAGCCATTTCACAAAGCATATGCACACCAAAATATAGTGCTGTGTATCCTAAATATATACATTTTTTACTTTTTAATTAAAAAATCATCAAGTAAATATCTCAAGCTACAATCTAAGATCTTACCTAAAGTACATAGAAAAATAAGAGCGAAGTAAATTCAAAGCAGATAGCAAAAAAGAAACAACAAAGATAAAAGAAGTAAATGGAATTAAAATAAGAAAGATCAATGAAACCAAAACTTTGTTCTTAGAAAAGATCAATAAAATTGACAAACCACTAGCAAGACTGACAAAGAAACAAGGAAAAAAAGATACAAATATCAAAAATGAAACAGGGATATCATCACAGATCCTATAGACATCAAAAGAATAATAAAGGAATATTATAAAGAAACTGCATACATATAAAATTTGACATTTTGAGGTAAAAATGGAGCAATTCCTTTAAAAGCTCAAACTATCACCTCACCCAACATAAATCATTTGACTAGCCCTGTAACTCTTGAAAATTGATTGCATAATTTGAAAAATCTCTCCCTCCAATTATCCTAGTCCAAGTGACTTCACCAGAAAATGCTAACATTTAAAGAATTATATACCAATTCTATGTGATCTTTTCCAGAAAAATGGAAGAGAAAACATTTCTTGATTTATTTTATAAATCTAGTATTATCCTGATACAGAAACCAGACAAAAGCCAATTAAATAAGAAAACTTCATATTCTTTATGAGTTTCATAAAAATCCTTAACAAAATATTAGCAAACAGAATTCAGAAGATTTTAGAAGGAATTGCATGCCATGACTAAAAGTGGTTTATTCCAGAAATGTAAACTGGCTCAATACTGAGAAGTCCATTCACAAAAATCTACCATATTGACAGATGAAGAATAAAAATCATATAAAACCTATGCAAAAAATGGATGAAATTCAACCAAAAATTCTTGAAAAATTAAGAGGGGAATGTCCTCACCTTGATAAAGGACATTTACACACACACACAGGAAAAAAAAAAAAAAACCTACAGCAAAGCATGATGCTTAACCACAAATACTGAAGGCTTTATCCCCAAATTGGGAGCAAGGCAAGAATGGCCTCTCTCACCAGTCCTATTCAACACAGAGCTGAGAGTTGTAGCCAGTAAAATAAGGTAAAGCAAGAAAATAAAAGACATTCAGATCAAAAGTGAAGAAATAAAAACTGCCTTTCTTTGGAGTGACATGATTATCTAGGTAGAAATTCCTAAGGAATTTACAACCTCCCTTTCCTAAAAATCCCTCCTAGGGACTAATAATTGAGTTCAGCAAGGTTGTAGGATACAGTTTTATTTTTATATCTTAGCAGTGAACATGTGGACACACTAAAATTGAAAAATACAATACCTTTTACAATGGTTCAGAAAAAAAGACAGACTGAAATCTAACACAGCGTGTATAAGACATAAATGCTGAAAACTGTAAAATTTGGATTAAATAAATCAAAGTGTAAGTGAATGAAAAGACATATCCTGCTTTTGGATTAGAAGACTCAATACAGTAAAATTGACAAGAGAAAATTTCAATTCTCCCCTCGAGATACACAGGTTTAACGCAATTGCAATAAAAATCCCAGCAAGATGTTTTGTAGAAATAGACAAGATTATTCTTAAATGCGTATGGGAAAGCAAAGGAACTGAAACACCTAAAAACAGTTTTGAAAAAAAAAGATTAGGAAACATCAGTCTACCCAGTTTCAAGACTTACAGCTACAGTAATCATGACTGTGGCATTGGCAGGGAGACACATAGAAATCAATGGAAACTCAGAAATAGACCTATGCCAATATGCCCACCTGATTGTTTTCTTTATGAAGATGCTAAAGCAATTCAACAGTGGAAAGATAGCCTTTGAACAAAGTGTTGGAGCAACAGAATATCCATAGATTAAAACAAAAACAAAACAAACCTAAACCCTTGAGCTAATTTTCACACCTTATCCAAAAGTTAAATGACAATGAATCTTTCTTCCTTGCCTTGTCCACCAAGGAAGATGAGGAATCTAAATGATATCTTTAAATAGCAGGAGAGGATGAGGTGTTTGGTTCTTACTATCACCATTGAGCTCAGCCCTGCGCGGGGCCTTTGTGAGTCTTGCCCATCCTTACAGAACTCAGCCTCCGATGTACAGGCTTCTTGTTGTTCTGGAAGCTCTGCAGAATTGTCCTCAGAGGTCACCTGGGCCACTGCTTTCTGGACTGTGTTTCTGAGACCCCAGAGATTCCTTCAAATGATGAAGTTCTGATTATGTTCCAGAGTAATAGTCCATTTAAATAAACAAATCCATGATTAGAGGAAAGTTAAGTCATTTCCCAATTGAGTGACCTGGGGCAAGTTATTTTACTTCCCTGTGTGTTCCTCCATCAGTAAAGGAGTATGAGTAGCAATTGTCATAAGAGCTAAATGGAATAGTGCATTTAAATACTTAGCATAGTGCCTGCTAGCTATATGCATACAAATGATAGCTACTTTTTATTATTGTTTTTGTAATATTAGAAAGAGTCATCTCATCTACTGGTCTAACAGAGGTGAAGGGACTTTTCCAAAGTCACACAGGGAGTTAGTGCATGTAGAATTAGCTGTGGGCCTCTCAGACATGACCATGTTGTGACATTAGTAGATGGAGGGTGGCTGAGGACCCTCTTCTGACTTTTGCCCTTCCTCTGCCAGTCAAGGCAAAGCTATTCTATGGAGAGAAAGTTCTATAACTCAGTACACAGTGAGCCAGGACTGGGCTTGGGTCACATCCCCTTGTTAAATCTCCTAGTTCTTTCCTGACCCCTTGGGATACAGCCTTTTTGTACCTTGAAGTAGGTTTGTATTGCATAACGTACCATTGAAGAGTCCCCACTTTGTTAAAATACTTAACATCATGAATATGTTTTCAAGGGAATGTGTATTATCTCTGTTTACTAGACATAGCAATTAAGGTGTCTCTTAGCCTTGGTTTCATGGTTCCTAAAGCAGAATAAATAGTATTTTCTACCCCTCCAGGTGGCTAGGGAAAGCAAATGAAATCACAATTTGTTCTTTAAAAAAAAACAGATAAATAAATTGAAAGAGAGTATCATTTTTTTAATTTGTAGACCAAATCCATACTAGGAAAAGATATGGGGCAAACTGTATCGTAAGGAGACTTTTTTTTTTTTTTTTTTTGGTACCTAGGAATTGAACCCAGGGGCACTCTGAACATTGAGCCATATCCCAGCCTTATTTATTTAAGACAGAGCCTCACTAAGTGGCTGATGCTGGCTTTGAATTCGCAGTCCTCCAGCCTCAGTCTCCCAAGCTCCTGAGATTACAGGTGTGTACCATTGTGCCTGGCAAGGAGATTTTTTTAAATTTTTTTTTTTTAGTTGTAGATGGACACAATACCTTTATTTTATTTATTTATTTTTATGTGGTGCTGAGGATAGAACCCAGTGCTTCACATGTATGAAACAAGCGCTCTGCCACCCCACCACAATCAGATATTTTTTGAAAATATTAATAGTTTAAATTTTTAAATCGAGGAGTGACAGAATAGAATTTTTTTCATTTAAAAATCAGTGAAAATTAAAGTGTACCCAATATGAAGTACATATTACTAATTATTCTTGCAGAATTTTAGGTCAGTGTGACAAGAATCATGTGCTGACAATTCCTAAGGAAAACTTGGGATTCCATTAATTGCATTATGAATTGTGTGTTTGCAAAAATGAAAGCTTAGAAATACAACATGTTGTTTGGTCAGTTTAGGATTCTAGCAGCAAGAAAGAAATGAAACAGAAGTCCTGCTTGTCACACACACATTCTTTAATAGCAGAGGGAGAACTTGCATAAATAACTTCTAAGCAAAACAAAACTAAAAATCCCCAAATAAGCAATTTTGTGAAAAAACACGTCACTTTTTATAGAATCCCTGATGTTCTACTAAGTATGTGACATCTAATATCATCCCCTTTAATTTCTTCATGAACTTGGTACCAGTTTGCCCAGTTTCACAGATGGAAAAGGTAAGGCTCAAAGAAATGAAGTAATTTGTCTGAAATCCCCCAGGTAGGAAGTGGCAGGACTGAATTTGAACCCAAATTCTTGTCATTACTTATATTTGTTAATACAATTATTAAGTGTCATTTACAGAAATCCAAAGAAGTATCAGAAAAACCAAAAGATATTTGAGCCTTAATTGGCAGGCTCCTCTTCAAGCAGTGTTTCAGAAATAGTCCACTTTGGGACATGATATGAGTTCATTTTGTCAAAGTGGCATTTAGGCCCTTTTTTCTTTCAAGTTTGCCTTCTAAAGTACTACCTCTAAATCTCAGTGCTTTCTCTTACGCATGGAGTATATATCTATTTAGTAAACCAAGAAACTTAAAATGGTTTTGTATGCTTTTATCAACTATAAATTCCATGTTAGAAATTCCCACAGAAATTAAAACCATGATCAGTGACCCTAGAATTTCCCAAACTGTGTAGACAGAGCCTCATATAGATCGATGCTCTGAAGGTTGATAAAACTGAACTTTGCCATCTTGCGTCATTGCTTTTCATCATGAGTACTGGAAGAAATGGGTGGGCAAACTGACCTGAGATAACTTTTTATGTTTATTTCAGCAACTTATGAAGTTGAAATTGAAGAACTCCAAAAGGTACTGTTTCTTCTCTCCTTACCACTGTGACAACTAAGAGTAAACGAGTCTGCAGGGTTGATTCCAGAGCACTTTCTTTGGTGAAAGTGAAGGTCCTAGTTTTCGGTTTTACCCTCCTTGTCAGGCTTTTCCAGAATCCAGTGGCTGAGGGAAGAGTCCCTTGGCCGATACATTTCTTTATCTTGTGTTTTTGAGAAATCGTACGATCCCAAGGCATACATAGGGGCTCCTGCTGGGCATGGTAAACAGGTGCCACCTTAGAGGTGATATAGCATTTGATGAAGGCCATGCAGGACCAGAGTTCCTGACTTTGTGATCTTGAATCTCCATGGCCTCACCCATAAAATGGGGATGATAAAGCACTCACATCTGGGATCCTTGTGAGGATGAACATAAGGTAAGTATCGGTAAAGAGTTTGTTAGCAAGTCTCTAGAACAGAGCATGCACCTCAGTGAGCCTCAGTTGTGTCCTCTGTAAAATGGAGTCATCCATCTCCCTGGAGGCAGGAAGCATATGCCTTGTTACTGTATCTATAGTAGTAGATGTCCAATAAATAAGTGGAACTATACTTATCTCCATGAATGGGTGGGAGAACCAAGTCAAAGTGTGTAAGCACTCAGCACAGTGCCTGGCTCACAGTAGGTGTCTTCATGGTGCCAGTTAATGTCCTATCTTGTCCTTAGAGTATTCATTTAGTCTACATCCTTTATCTCTCTTTCTTGGTTGTCTTATACTTTCTGATGAGGATTATTTATTTGTGGGTACATTCTGTAGCTAGAAAAATACAAATAACTATCATTCTTTTGAGCAAGAGTAGAAGCAATCTATAAAAGTGCTTCACCTAGGCCACACAGTAGTGTATACCTGTGCTCCTGGTGACCTGGGAGGCTGAGGCAAGAGGATCACAAGTTCAAGGCCAGCTTGGGCAACTTAGTGAGGCCCTGTTTCCAAAAAAAAAAAAAAATAGGGATGTAGTTCAGTGATTGAACACCCATAGGTTCAACCCCTAGTACTGGGAAAATAAATAAATAAAAGCTTCAGCTACCTGGCAACATCAACATATGATAAACCACCCTGCATAAGAGAGCCTTGCACATAACCAAGTCTCATACCTTTCAAGTTAAAAGGCATGAAAGTACTTTTAGTTTCTAAGTCTTTTAACCCTCAGATATGGTTTACATTCACCTCTATTTTTAAGCTTGGTGAGTGGAGTCTGATATCATTCTTTTTGTTTATTTTATTTTGTTTATTGTTGGCTCTGGGAATAGATCCCAGAGCCTCACACATGGTAGGCAAGTTCTCAACCACCGAGCCACATCCCCAGCACCTGGTTTCATCCATTCTTAGTGCCTTGGAGTAGCCTTGACTGTAGGGTCAGTGGACACAACTCAATCTCTTTCTAGAAGCTCCGGGCCCTTGGAGAAGAGCTTGTTGCCTTCACACTAAACCACTACAACTCTGCTGTCTATAATTGTTTTCTTTCTGACAATTACCATTTCCATCTGCTGTCAACACCTCTGTGTCTTTCATCTGGCCAAGACCCTGTACCAAGGCCCTGCTGTGAGCCAAGCACTTTTGCATATGTGGTAGCACTGTGAGCTGGGATCACTGCTTCCATGCTACAGATGGGACCCTGAAGGCTTGAGGAGTTAAGGAACCTGTAAACAAGGTAGTAAAGGTGGAAAACAACCTCCATCTAACTGGTCCTCCTGCCGGTGCTAGAATTATATATAAAATCAGAACCAGCAGGCCCTGCATGAATGCCTACAGGGCTCTCCTCAGAGGAGCACATGTGAGCTAGTACACCTGGATTTCGTGGTGACATTTCAGATGCTTATTTTCAGTTTTCTTCAGGGTTCTTGGAGAGATTCCAAGTAATTTATGGTATCAGCTATGTGACCACTGAATAAATGAGGGTCTGTATTGTTATTAGTGGGACATAATTTTAATGGAGCCAAATCTAGATCATGAGAGAGCTGAGTTGGGGCTAGAAGATGTGGTCAGTCATGAAGCAATCCCAGCGTTCCTGGCACACCTGCCTGTACCTATGGTGCCCACAGAAACCCGGCTCAAATACCACAAACGAAAATTTCCTCACACAATTCAGAACTGCATCCCTAAAAAGGTTTACAGAGAACACTTTAATTTTCCATCAAATCCTGCATCCCCAGGCATGCTCTGAAAGCTTAGAATGCTTTATTTTCTTTTCTGATTGATCATCAGCCCCGCAGGCAGTACTTCATGAAACTCTCCGTGATACACTTTGTGGTGATCGACTTCCTTGGCTCTATACTGAGCTCTGTGCTCCCGCCCCCCCCCCCACCTTTGGTCCAGCCTCCTAGTGATCTTTAGCTGTACAACAGAACCTAATTTGGGTGGATTTATGAAAAAATGACTTATTTTCCTCTGTACTTTCAGCCTTGGAAGAGTTTTCTCCATCAAGAACTTAGGTGAGTTTTTATCTTCAAAAGGAAAACATTGATTGGCCTAGCCACTGACCCTCTCAAGACTAAGCTAGTTTTCCTCTCTAGGCCAGCTGGGTCCTGGGCCTGACCTGCCTCGGTTTCCTCTTGAAGGTGTCTGGTTACAGTAGGGGCTCGGTTATCCTTTCTCTCTCATTCGAGCCCATGCTGCATACACCCAGCAAACTAGTTGATAGGGCAAAAAGGAGGAATTGAAGTCAGGTTGTCATACAGCACAGAAGGCCAGGGTGTTAGGGCAGCAGAAACTATGACTGCTTGGGAGAATCAGGGAAGGATTCTCAGGTAAGACATTGTAGACAAATCAAGAGGGTTCTCTCTCTCTCTCTCTCTTTTAACTGGTGTCTTATAGTTGTATATATTGATGGGATTTGTTGTTATATATTTGTATATGCACACAATATCACAACACAATTTGCCCAATATGACTCCCCAGTACTTTCACCTACCCTCCCTATCTCCTACCCCTCCTCTACTGATCTCCCTTGGATTTTTAGGAGATTTATGCACTTTCTTTTCCTTTTCCTCTCTAGCTTCTGCATAGGAGAGAAAACAAAGGACCCTTGATGTTCTGAGTTTGAATTATTTTGCTTATCATGATGGTTTCTAGTTCTATCCATTTTCCTGCAAATACCATGATTTCATTTTTCTTTATGGCTGGAAAAAAAACTCCATTGTGTATATATACCACATATTCTTTATCCATTCATCCATTGATGGACACCTAGGCTTGGTTCCATAGTCTGGCTATTGTGAACTGTGCTGCTGTAAACATGGGTATGCCCGTATCACTGTAGGAAGATGCCTTTAATTAAGAAGGATCTTGTATTTGTCAGCAGTGTAAGATGCATACAGCATGTCTGAAAAAATAAACAACTAATGAAAAAGGAGAGTTGCTCAAATGGGGTGGTGGGTCTGGACAATTATGAGTCTAGACTTGAGCAAAACTGGGGGGAAGAAGCAAAGAGAGATGGAATTGGAAAGAGATTTAGGAGCCAGGCCTGGGTTTTATCCTATGACCCATGAGGAGTTTAGTGATTTTAAGCAGGAATTGACATTCCAGCATTGATTGGAGCAGGCAGGAAGGAACTCAGGGAAGCTGTCTCTATGGTTGATCTGATCCTGTCCCTCCTTATTAAAAAATAAGTCTTTCAGTTTTCCCCTTTAATTTAGGATTGAGCTGCCATCTGCCACTCTAATCTCCACTTTTTCCTTAGTGTCTGTTTGTATTTCAGCCCTAAACATGAAAATCCAGATAGAAGAATGAAGGAAAAAGGGCCATGTGATTTGGAGCCTCAAACAACAGAAAAGGATCCACATACAAACGGTCCTTCCAAGGTATCTGTGTTGAGGGTTCCTGGTCAAATGGCATAAATCACACGTGTAGCAGGATCTGCTCAGGGTGGGACATTTTAGAGACTAAGACATGAATCAGAAGGTGCAGGGGGTGCTGGGCATCTTTGCCAAGGAAGAAATGTGTGAAAACACTGAGCTTCGCCCTCAGCTCTCTACTTATGATTCAGGAGGGAGGCCTCCGCAGGGCTGGGGGGCACAAAAGGTACAGGCACTCACTCTTGGGAACCATCTCTTAGTCCATTTTCTGAACCTATAAACAAAACACCTGAGACCAAGGAATTTATAAAGAGTAGAGGCTTATCTGGCTCATGGTTCTGAAGCCAGAAGTATAAGAGTAAGATGCTGGCATCTGGGGAGGGCCTCGTACTGAAGCCTCACGTGGCAGAGGACATCATGTGGGAGACAGAACAAGCCAGTGCTTTGGTGAAAAAGCCACTCCTTTTAGCCTATGAAGGGACCCAGTTCCTTCTCAAAGCCCCCATCTCCTAATATGGCTAACACAGGAAGGTGGGGATTAAGTTTCCAGTACATGAAATTTGTGAGAAACATTCAAATGCTGCTTTTATAACATCCTAGAACAAGGACTTTCTTAAATTCTGTGCCCTATGTCCCTGCTTAGAAGAGTGTCTTCATTTCTGAGTTCAGTCATCTCATCTGGAAAAGGCAGGTTTGGAATCCCTACCCAGCTCCCATTTCCATTCCCATCCCAATTCTACCTTGTTTGTGATGAAAAAAAAAAATGAAATAATGTGCCTGCAAGCACTTGGTAAGACAGAAGATAGCAGAAAAATGAAATGTTTCTTTTATTAATATCAGACCTGTAGCTGTGTGTACATCTTTCTCTGGTTGACATTTCCCCCTTCATAGCAGCTGGTGTGGAGGGAGGTTTAAGCAACAGATGCCACCAGGGTGACTCCCAGGGCTCAAAACATTCCAGATACCTGTCTGAGATGGGCCTGTCTTTTAAAATCAGGGTACCCCAGCGCCATCTGCAGGGCTAGGCTAATCAAACAGCATGTTGGCATGGAGAGCCCAAACTGGTATGTAGGTGCAGAAGGTATGTTGGGTGTTTAGAGAATATCACTGAGAAGCATAATCCATAGAAGAGAGGCTGAGACAGGAAGATCACAAGTTCAAGGTCAGCCTCAGCACCTTAGTGAGATCCTCAGCAACTTAGCCAACCACTGTCTCAAAATAAAAAATGAAAAGGAATGGGGACATACCTAAGGGCTAAAGTGCCCCTGGGTTCAATCCCCTGTACCAAAATAATAATAATAAAATAATTCAAAGGATAGAATAAGTCACTTATTAGAAAAATACAGGGTCTGGAGTCAGGGGAACAGCACTGGGTGTCAAGGCCAGAAGGAAGGGTCAAGGCCATAAGTAAGTGTTGAGGCTGGAGATCAGGGAAGGGTTGATCAGGAGCATGAGAAAATCAATATGAAATCCATGAAAAAGCAGTAGTGTGCACTTTTTCAGTGCTAGCTATGTGAAAGGATCCAGGTGTAGGGTCAGGCTACCACAAAGGAATCACTTCCCACTTTTTTGGTGGGGGTGGGGTAGTGTTTACATTTTTAAACTGTTAAAAGTTACTGTTTTGTTAGAGGTGTGTTAGATGAACGAAGTGGGTAATCTAGCTGGACAGTGTCCTTTGGGGGTCAAATATAAATAGTTATGCAGTAGATACATAATCCATCATGATTCCAAGTGCCTCCTGGGAACATTCCCACAGATAGCCCTAAGAGAATTGGTGTGGTGCTCTTCAAGGGACTGTGTTGAAGGACCATGGTCACTGTGTCTGTGTAAAAGACTGACTTCATTACTTTCCTATTAAAATGACAGGAAGTTAAGAGAATGCCCCTCCTTTTGTTCTTCTCACAATTTGCCCATGATCCCAACAAAGCTCAGGATAATTCATGCTTTCTATCAATTATTTGGCTCTTTCTCAGAACTTTCAAATGTGTTCTCATAGCCAACCCCCACATCCACATCTTTGTCATGGGAAGGATGCTGATCCCTCTCCGTCTTCATCTGACAACAGAAAACAATGAGGTGGCCAAAAGTGTTCTCTCTCTAGTGTATTTTCCAGCCAGTCTATCCAGATCTTTCTGAAATATAAATCTGATCAGGTTTCTTCCCATAGCTAAGAAATAAATCCCAAATTTTTGTCTTCCATGTAGGACCCTCAGCTCTCCCAGGTGTGGCTTCCTAACTCAGCCTCATTCTCTGACTTTTACTACCTCCTCTTCTCTCTTCTCCTGTCTCCTCCCCTTTCCTTCAGCCCCTCTGTACTATCTTTTAAAGATGCTAGCACTTGTCCACATACTGCACACCTTCGCTCATGCTGATTATCTGCCAGGTATCCCTTTACCTCCTCCACAATCTCCTACCTACATTTAAAAAATAGTTTAATAAAATCCTGCTTTTTGACATCTTCCCCGGCCCCTCCCTGTGCTGTTTCCATGGCCAAGAGCAGTTCTGCCAACACTGCTCACATCACACCCTCATTGGCTGTGTTATCTCCGTGCTCAGCAGGCAGGCCCCTCTGTGCCCTGCATCTCTCTGATTCCAGAGCTTCATGGATTGTCTCACCTTTCGGAAGTGTCTGACCAACTCTGGAGAAAGGAAGGGCAGAGAGGTTAAGAAAGAATGGTGGATAGAAAGACAAAATGTCAGGCACAAGGAAGGAATTCCAGCCTCCCTCTGTGGTCCAGAGCACAGGTTCTGGGGTCAACCCTGCCACAGTTGATTACTAACTGGGGGACCACAGACCTGTTACTTAACCTCTCTAGACTCTTTATCAAGGGGACTGATAATATTTCTCTCATGAGATGTCAAGATGATTACATGAGATGGAATATACAAAGAGCCTGCAGTGTGGTTAGTGCTGGGCTCCCAGGGGTCTGCCTCTGTGCCAGGCATTTATTGGCCATTCAGAGACAAATGAGAACAATGTGTGCTCTTACCTAGTACTAAGTAATGAATAATAAATAATAGTTATTCACAAGGAATGACTGAATAAAAAACAGCCTGCAGAAGCAGACAACTGAGTGGAAATTTAGAGCCCTGCAGAACATGTCCATATTTGCAGGTAGATGTCTGCAAATGGACACCTGCAAAAATCCAGATGACCAGAGTCCATGGAGGCCGAAGGAGCATGCCAGATGGGAAACAGGAAACCCTGACTGACATCCTCCAGACAAAGGTCTGCCTGGAGGACATGAAGCTAGCAAGTGGTGAGTTTACATTCCTGAAGTTAAATTGTTTCATTTATAAAATGGGTCATCATGTGAACCTTACAGGGATTTTATGAGGACCAGATCTGACATTATGTTATATGATAGGTACTCAGCAAATGTTTATTCTTTTCTTCTTATACCTGTTGTCTTAGTAGACTCACGGAGCCTACACATTGATGTCACACTGATATGTTATAATGCAGAGTCACTTGGTGATTATTTAGGTTCCATTTTACCTTCATGTTAGTCAAGACTTTTGATTGCAAATACAATTAAAGCATACTCTGTTTAATCAAAAAATTAAAAGTGGTTCACTTAGTAGAAAATCTCTGCATGGCTGGATCCAGGGACACAAGCAATACCATGAGGACTCAGTGTCACCTTTCTCTTCTGGTTTTGCTCCCATCTGTGGTGACTCTGTTTTCCAACAGATGGCTTCCAGCTTACAACCTATGTTCTCTTAAATCCAAGAGGAAAATTAGAAATTTTTATCTTCCCAACAATTGTAAGCTCCAGGATCTGAGTTGAAATCCACGATTAGTCCCTAAACCAATCATTAAGTGTATGATGCTCTGATTGGCCCAGCCCAGGTCATACCCCTTGGAACTAGGGATTTGGGTTCTACCAAAATGACAAACCCTCAGATTGGAGGATTCCCCAGGGAAATAAGACAGCTACTTGGTGGCGGGGTGGGGAGTAGAAGCTAGGCAGACAGATGTGACCTCCAGCCCAATAGGCCAAGGCTAGTCACTGACTTCCAGTGCTACAGCCACAATGGGAAGAGTGATTTTTCAGTGCCATGGGTGGCTCAAGTCTGCTGCCAGCCTCCCTGGCCTGCTGTACCACACACCTGTTCCCTGCATACTCTCTGCTCTGGTCGCAGGTTGCTAAACATGTCACATGTGTGAGGTAGCCCTCTATATGGAATGCTTTATGCCCTTTCTCCACATGCTGGAGTCCTATTCATCCTTTAAGCTCTGTCCCCAAAGCCACTTCTGAGGCCTGCTTTACCTTCAGCCCACCTTCCCTGTTTCTGGTTCTCCAAGGACCGTCAATTCCTCACTCCTGTTTCCATGACACTTCAACAGCAGCAGAATGACATTTCCACATTAGGACTTGGGAGTCGAGCATTTCTGAGACCCAGGACCACTATCTTAATCCTGTAACCTTGAAAAATTTACTTATTTTCATGTCCAAGTGGGGATAATACTTATTTCCTAGGGCTATTTGTTAACTGATATAAAATGTCTGCTTCAGATATTAAATAACTATAGTTGTCTTCATTTATTTTATATGTTGAAAATTGTAGCATGTCTTACAATTCATGGTTTATGTGTTGCCTCCCAGGATACCCTGTGAGTACCTTGAGATCAGTGTGTTGATTTTTTCCACATCTATGTGACCTTGCCAGTGTCTGACATAAGAGAGCTACTGTACAAAACTTTGTTGAGCAAAGGAATGAAGAATAAGTCAAACTTTGGTTTCTGAGACTATGGTGGATTAGACAATCTAATGATTCTCATGACTGAAGCAAGTAAAGTAAAGAATAAATTTTTACAATATTTATAAAAGTGTCACAGAACAGATATGAAAAGAAATACCAGCCAAAGCTAGTGTTTCCACTGAGGGCTTTTTCAGAGCTTGAAATTCCTTGAGCTCCTCTTTACTGCAAGGTGTTGCAGAGGATGGGAGGTATATCCTGGGATCTGCCCAGGTGAGTTTCATAACAAGAGACTCCTGTATAAAGTTGGGACTGCGTTCACTTCCCATTAGTATAGCAAATATCTGAGATAATCAAATTATAAAAAGAAGGGGTTTATTTGGCTTGTGGCAGCTGAGAAGCAAAGAGGAAGGAGGAGAAGGGGATGGGGTACTAATATCCCCTTCAAGGGCAGTGCTCCAATGACCAGAAGTCCTCCCACTAGTTCTGACCTTATAAAGGTCCCACTGTTTCTGCATGAGTCACCCATTCATCACTGTGATCTAAATACCTGACAAGAACAACTTTAGGGAGGAAAGATTTATTTTGGCTCATGGATTCAGAGGATTAAGTCCTTGGTCCGCAGGATCCAAGGCAGAAACATCTTGGTGGAAGGGCATGGGAGAGGGAAGCTACGAGATCATGGCACCCAGGAAGCAGAGAGAGACAGGAAGGGGCCAGGAGCAGAGACAGCCTCCAAGGCCACGTCTCCAGAAACCTATCATTTTCACCACTTCCCAGCAAGACCATTCAAATTATTCATCCATCAAATGGATTAATCCACTGATGAGGCCAGAGCCCTTACGATCTAATCCTTTCACTTCTGAACATTGCTACATTTCTAACACATGAGTCTTGGGGGAACATTACAGATGCAGATAATAACAACCTCCCAATAGCACCAGGGGCTGGGACCAAGCTTATTACACAGGTCTTACAGGACACTTATCCAAACCACAGCCAAACTCAAAAAGTTACATCCAGGCTTTAAGGATGAACAAGACCCCACTAAAATAGAGGAAGTCAAACCATTTTGACCTTGGTATCACGTAAAGGAAAAATTTTAAAAATCTATTACCACAAACTGATTCTCTGCACTTCTGCAGTTTAAAATCACACTATTTATATAATTTCTCCCCAAAATCAATTTGATTTAAATTAAATTCTGCTTGGTAAACCTCCCAGACAACTGGTAGAAACAAACATAAATTGTCCATGATAAAATCTGCTTTATCTCAGGTTTCAAATAATTCATATAATTCTTTTAAAAAGTAACAGTTCATAGTCAAAGATAGCTTAATACCCAAGGAAACAACTCACAATGAGCTAAAACTAGCACAAGTAGAACTAAACCTGCAAGAAATTGAGATATAAAAATTATCAGATCCAATATATAAGAATATAAATAGGGAATAAGCATTTGAAAAATTGATAAATTGATATAAAATGCAGTAAATAATATACATATTATTTTAGACAACTAGCAACCAGTGAACTAAAAAAAATCAACACAGGGAAATTCCACAGAAGAAAATGATTTAGAAAGAATAAAAGAGAAGATAAGAAAATAGAATGAGAAGTCTTAAAATGATATCAAATCAGAGTTCCATAAAAGAACACTAAAAATAGGAAATAAAATCATAGGTAAAAGAGATAATTAATTTTCCAAAATTATTCAGAAATATAAATTTGCAGATCCAGGAATCCTAAAGTTCTCAAAAATGATAAATAAAATAAATTGACACCTACCTAGCCATATCTTAGAGAAAGTGAAGAACACTGAAGAATAAAGTAACTTGAGTGAGAGATGATGATAGCCCAGAGGAGGGCACCACCACAACAGCATTGCTGAGATGTGTCTGGATTCAGGATATAATTTAAAAGTACAGGTGACAGGTGGCTTTTGATGGAGGTAAGATATGGGAGAGAAAAGAATCAAGGTTGTCCAAGACTAACATCACTCTAACAGAGAAAAATTAGAAGCATTCCTTCTAAAAACTGGAACAAGACAGGGATGCCCTCTTTCACCATTTCTATTCAACAGAGTCCTTGAAACTCTAGCCAAAGCAACTGGGCAGATGAAAGAAATTAAAGGGATATCACTAGGAAAAGAAGAGCTCAAACTATCCCTATTTGCTGACAACAGGATCCTATATTTAGAATACCACCCCCCCCAAATACTCCACCAGAAAGTGTCTAGAAATGAATTCAGCAAAATAGCAGGATATAAAATTAGCACCCAAAAATCAATTATGTTCCTATACATCAATGATGAATCAGCTGAAAGAGAAATTAGGCAAACTATACTATTCACAATAGCTTCAAAAAGATAAAATACTTGGGAACCAATCTAACAAAAGACGTGAAACCTCTACAATAAAGACTATAGAACACTAAAGAAAGAAACTGAAGAAGACCTTAGAAGATGGAAAGATCTCCCATGTTCTTGTATAGACAAAATTAATATTGTCAAAAGGCCAAACTACTAAATTGCTATACAGATTGAATGTTATTCCTACTAAAACCCCAATGGCATCTGTTCATAGAAATAGAAAAAGCAGTCCTGAAATTCATTTGGAAAAATGAAAGGCCCAGAATAGCCAAAGCAGTCCTTAATGAGAATAGAGAAGCAGGAGGCATCACAATACCAGACCTTAAAATACTACAGAGCTATAGTAACGAAAACAGCATGGTATTGGCATCAAAACAGATACAAAGACCAATGAAATAGAATAGGACACAGAGAAAAACCCACATAAATACAGCTATCTTATACTAGACAAAGGTGCCATAAACATACATTGGAGAAAAGATATCTTCTTCAACAAATGGTACTGGTAAAACTGAAAATCCATATGTAGCAGGATTAAATTTAACTCCTATCTCTCATCTGCACAAAGTTCAACTCAAGGTGAATCAAGGACTTAGGCATTAGACCAGAGACCCTGTGCCTACTAAAAGAAAATGCAGGCCCAATTCTCCACCATGTTGGCTTAGGAACCGAATTCCTCTATGAGACTCCTAACAAAAAATAAAATCAAAAAAATCAATAAATGTGATGGTATCGATCAAGAAACTTCTTCACTGCAAAGAAAACAATCAATAACGTGAAGAGAGAGCCTAGAGATTGGGAGAAATATTTGCCACCTGCACCTCAAATAGAGCATTAATCTCCAGGATATTCAAAAAAACTTAAACCAAAAAACAAAACAACAACCAAAAAAACCCAATCAATCAATGCACAAAGGAACTGAACAGTACTTCACAGAAGAAAAAATACAAATGATCAACAAGTATATGAAAAAAAAATGTTCAACATCTCTGGCAATTGGAGAAATGCAAACTGAAACTACTCTAAGATTCCATCTCACTCCATCAGAATGGCAATTATTAAGAATACAAATAACAATAAATGTTGGTGAGGATGTGGGGAAAAAGGCACACTCATACATTGCCAGTGGGACTGCAAATTGATGCAAACACTCTGGAAAGCAGAATGGAGATTCCTCAGAAAACTTAGAATGGAATTACCATTTGACCCACCCATCCCACTCCTCAATTTATACCCATAGGACTTAAAAACAGCATACTACAGTGACACCGCCACATCAATGTTTACAGCAGCTCAATTCACAATAGCTAAGCTATGTAACTAACTCAGATGCCCTTCAACAGATATATACACACAATGGAATATCACTTGAGATATAAAAAGACTCAAGACTTTATGACTTTTGCCTATAAATGGATGGATCTGGATGGAGACCATCATGCTCAATGAAATAAGTCAATCCCCAAAAAATGAGAGGCCAAAAGCTCTCTCTAATATGTGTGTGCTAACACACAGTGAGAGAATGGGGAAGAAAAGAAGTGCAGTGGATTAGACAAAGGGGAATGAAGGGAATGGACGGGGAATGAGAATAGGAAATACAGTAGAATGAATTGGACATAACTTTCCTATGTTCATTCAAATACACCACAGTGAATCTCCACCATGTACAACCACAAGAATGGGATCCTAATTAGAATAAGTGATACTCCATGTATGTATAACATGTCAAAGTACACTCTACTGTTATGAACATCAAAAAAAACTTAAAAAATAGAATCAAGGTTGTCTCTAAGGTTTGGGTTCTGAGCAACAGAAGGGATGAAATTAATGCTTTGTATTGAGTTGGGGTAGAATTCAGGAACAGCAAACTCTTGAAGAGAAATCGCGAGTTGGATTTGGAATGAGATGCTTGGACAACTGGATAGAAATGACGTGAAGGCTGACTGAGTGTCTGGAATTCACAAGAGATGTCAAAGATGAAGACATCAATATGGGAGTGTCTTTTTTTAAATGATGCCACAAACAATTGCCTCAACCCAAAGGAAAGATTGAGAAAGGAAAGTATCTCATCTCTGTGTGCAGCATCTTTGTGCTGAAGAAATTCCCTGATAATTTCTTGAGGAAAAGAGGGGCCCTCTGCCTCTATGAACTGAAGTTCTTTGAGGTGGTTTGTAGCCTACATGCTAAATTATTTCTTGCCAGAGGATAAAATCTTGTTTGGTTCATTTAATTAATACATACAAGTCACTTTGCTTATTGCTTGTTTTTTAGATAGATTACTTCTTATTTTTGATTAATAGTTTATCTCAGAAAGTGGTTCAGAATCACCCTAAATATTAACCTATGCCAACTCAGAGAGAGGTGGCAGTTTTATGGTTATGATAAATTTACAGTTCTAAGAAATAAACCAACACATACATTTGGCAGGCTAGCTACCTGTGCAAACAATCCCTAGGCACTTTTTTGCCTGACACGTTATCTTCTGGCTAACTCCATCCTTAACAAATAATAAGTGTTGACATGCTCAACCAACTTGTCTGAGAAATTTTGCTTTGAGTAAAAAGTACAAGACTGGATAAGGTCATCTAGATGCAGCTATACCCTAGAGGACTTCAACATTTGAGCTCAGAGATTAACAGAAGAACTATCAAGGAGGGAGGAGTTACTGATTTACTAAGGGGCAGCACTCATCATAAATATGCATTAATCCTTGTGACAGTCACACAGAGGAGGTGCTGTTCTCATTATCCCCCACCGCAGGGCATCATAACTAAGACTCTACAAGGTAAACATACTGTCCAAAGGTCCTACATGCCAAGATTACCTTTCAGTTTTAGTACATGTGATCTGGGTTTTCCTGCCTGTGCGTCCACTGCCAGTGACGTATGTGATGTGTTCCTGTTGGCAGTGGATGTGAAGTTCTTCGGGACGGTTCTGTTTTCCTAACAGGTGGGTACATGGAAGATTTGGAGGTGACTAAAGAAACCTCAGGCCCAGAAGCCTTTAAGTCAAGTTCCCTCCCAGAGGAGACCTATGATGATGTGGAGTACCCTAGGACAGATGGGTAAGTACTTTCCTCTCATTCAGCAAGATGCACTTGATGAGGCTTTGAAGGCTCGACAAATTAATGCTTTGTTCTCTATTTCACAGACCAAAGTTGGACTTCTCAGACAGTGGTAAGTGTGGGAGACAGTTCTGAAACTTCCAGGGATCATGTGTCTTCTAGTTTATATTCGTCTCTTTAATAATATAAGTTGGATGGGTTGAAGGTAAGCTAAGGGAAGTGGACCCAAGGTGTGTGCTTATAAGTGCAAGGAGGGCAGGTGAAGATTCTGGAAAGGGCGTTCCTGTGATAACAAGCAGTTTCCTTGCAACTGCTTCCCTCCTGATTCCTCCTGATCTAGTTTAACTAGAGGAATTTTTTTAAAACTTAAATGGTTTCATGGCTTCCCAGCACTTTTAGGATCCACCTTAACATGACTAGGGGCCTGTGTGGCTTCTGCGAATGCTATATTCAGTCTCCCCTTGATATCAGGCACAACAGCTTTCCAGGATTGCCCAAATCCCACTGCAGGATGTTTGCAAATGCTACCACCTCTTGGGGATAATGATAACAGTACCAGCTATGCGACTGATGCAAGGATTAAAGCATATTCATGATGAGTGCTGACCCCTAATAAACCAGCAACTCCTCCCTCTTTGCCAGGACCCTTTGCCTGAGTAAGCTTAGCTAGGAATATTCTTCCTGGTGAGCAGTCTTAAAGTACAGGGACATCTTTTTCATAGCACTTGCCTTAATTGTAAGTTTATACTTATGGGGCTCTTTGATAACTGTCTTCCCTCCTAGATTATTACCTGTTTGCTCAATGTTTCTCCTTCCCCTAGTGTAATGCTATATTTTAAAAAGATATATCTGCTGAATAAGTAAATGAATGGAAAAATAATGGGGAGGTATTAATCAAAGGATACAAACTGTCAGAATAAGTTCAGGATATCTACTGTATAATAATCAAAACATTATGATTTCATTTAATAACAAGTATACCCAGAAATTGCCGAAAGTAGATTTTTAAAAATTTTTAAATGTTTTTTAGTTATCAATAGACCTTTATTTATTTATATGTGGTGCTGAGAACTGAACCCAGGGCCTCACATGTGTTAGGCAAGCGCTCTACCACTGAGCCACAACTCTAGCCCATCTTAAGGTTCTCATCACAAAAAAAAAGTATCTGAGGTAAAAGATATGCTAAGTAGCTTGATTTAGTTTTTCTGCAATGTATATGGTTGACAAAAACATGATTTGGTAAACACCATAAATATACACAATTTTGCCAATTAAAAATAATAATTTAAAAAATTAAAAAGCAATGGAGATAATCATATATTACCCTGGTTGGGTTTCTTCTTAGAATCTTTGACTTTTAGATGGAGAAGCTACATTAGAGAAAATTATATCCAATACTGTCATTTTAAAAAGAAAACTGAGGCACAGAGAAAGTTATGTGACCCCTTATGCTCATTATGTGTTAAGTCAAGTTTGTAACCTCAAAATTCAGACCCTTAATCCAATGTTCTTTCCATTAGACTGTGTTGTCAGGGTAGAATTAACAACTATCTGTGTATGTAAGCTTATGTGTTATGGTAGACTAAGGCCATGCTTAGACCAGAGAGATTATTCAAAAACTATCTGGTTTCCCATCATTTTCCCAGCATTAGGCACAGTGTCTCATGCTTAAAAGGCTATGTGTTATGTGCTAAATATGGGAAGAAGGGAGGGTGAAAGGAGGCAATCTTGATAAATTAACTTTCTTTTGATAAATCAGAACAGACCTGGAATCAGGGTTGGAAGTGAGTCTTAATTTTCATTTGTACATAATTTTAAAGAAGTTTAAATATTTTTATTTCATGCTTATAGAAACGTGCATAAGTTCCACTACAAACTACTTAAAGAAGGATCAAAATGCTTTGCACCTAATAGAAACTCAGTAACTTTTGTTAAATATTAATCTGAACTACTATAATTATAATGAATGATAATAATTTTTTTTTACTTTCAGAAGAAAATAGTGAAGAAATGTATGAAGATATCTACAAAACAAAAAGCAACTACCCCAAAATAGAGTGAGTTTCTCTTTGTTGGCTTTGAAGTTCAATGGTATTTCCTGTTGGTCCAGTAAATATGAGCTTCAACAATGATCCCTGTCCCCAGTACCCACCTTTACTAAAGGGAGGATTCACATAGAAAGTTGTGGTGAGTGATTAGAATACTACATTGTGATGAATAGGATATTTGTGATTATGTAGAATCATACACCACAAATTTAAATACATTGCTTTCTCTTGTGAGAAAACGTCTACTTCCCCAAATAGAGAACGTTGATACTGTATAAGGAAATAAATAAGAAAGGAGAAGTAAATATCAATAAAATTTGCTTCAATTCTGTAGTTGCTTTGCGAGGGAAAAAAAATCAATGATTACAGCTTACCTTTGCCAGTCTCTGGGATTTGAGATTAATTTAATATCTAATAACTCACTGTTACCAAGAACAATATTTGTTCCAATGGACATTATTTTTCAAATATTTATAAAGAGCACATTGCCGAAAGGGAAATGTTAAAAGCAAGAAGTTTGAGGGTTAAAGGATAGGGGATTGAGGTTATCACTCCCATACCCCTCACAAACCCCAAAAGGATACTGGGAGAATTTTAATCATCAACCGGACAGTCAGTGTATCACCATTGTTGCAATATTAAGTAAGTTGAAAATCAGCACTGTGAATTTCAGAAGCCAGAAATTCCTATATTTCTAGTGCCGTTTGTAGCCTATGCTCCCGTTATCTTGCTCCATAAACTGTGCAAAAATAGACACTATTTGCGATGAATGAAAGTTTGTGCTGCAATGTAATTACTCCCTTCACGGTTGACTGGTGTCTGCTACTTCATGTTAGAATCTAAGCAAAGAAAAGCAGAGTAGTTGATAAGGCATTTTCTTTCCCTTCCTTGAGTAGGGTGTTCTGAAAATGAGACCACAGCCTCTGGTTCTCTTTACAGCAGCCTTCGTCTCTAAGACTCTCTCAAGTGCCATGTTGTTTATCTTCTGATTCCTCATAGTTTAGATGGAAAAGAAGCCCTTAAAAGACTGCAGCAATTCTTCAGAAAGGAAAAAGGTAGATTTAAAATGAAGAAAACCAAGTCAAAAGAAAATGCAAGGTAAAAAGTACCATTTTTCTCTCTTCAGGGAGGGATTAACAGTGCTGGCCTGGTAGACACACAGGTTGATGTCTTCCACCCAGTTCTCAAGAGACAGGAAGGAGTGTCAGAAACTAAAACCAATGGCTGAGCAAACTGCCTCTGTGCTACTAATGAGAAAGTGGCATGCCCCTCTTGAAAAAATTGATGATAAAAGGTTGTAAACAAGGATAGAGGGAAAGTCTTATGCAAGCAAAGCCAAGAACAGAAAATTCTGTCATTGTCTAGGCATCTACACACATTGTTATCGCTAAGCACTGTTATTAATTATGTCCTTGTATGCTTTCTTGGCCCAGGTTCCAGCAGTTTTATTTGTCTACACTTCTATATTTGTCTTGAGAGCAGTAATGTGTGGAATGAGGAGATGAACTATTCAACTGAATAGTTTGTGTATCTCAAAAGTCTTGAATCTAGGAAGGATAACTCAGGCTAACTGCCTGTCTTTGGAGAGGTTCCAAATGCACTGGCAGTGAAAGAGCCTAGGGTTCTGGATTCCAGTTTCACTTCTGCCATTTACTCAATTTGCAACCAGGGGCAAATCACTTCCATGTGTATCACAGGGATGCAGTTTCCTCCTGCATCCAGGGAGGAGGGAATTGTGTAGCTTCCAGACATAACTCTCTCAGATGTAGGTACACATCTGTATTTTGTGAGGGCTGGTAAAATAATTAACTAGGACCATTACCTATGTTAGGGTGGAATCATGCTATTCTATTCTGAAGTTGTTATAGACATAATGCTCTGATGTATGGTTTTAATCCAGTTGAAGCTAAACCTACCAAGAGATCCATCAGAACATGGCTTTTCTATAACATAGTCCTGATTATGACAAAAGAGGTATGCTCTAGTAATTTATTTTTAGTCTCCCTTACAAAACTCCAAGCCATTTCAGGCAGAAACTGTGGATGTAATCATTTCATATATTTATCACAAAGGCCTGGTGCATGGTGGGTGCTCCAAAAATACCCATAGGGGAGAATTTAAATTGAAGGCTTAAAATACATAGGTACTTCTATGTTATCTCCTTAATGGTGAGGTGTGAAGTGCACCAAACAATCTAGCTGGGCCACACGCCTTTTCTCATTTAGAAATTCACCATCTTACATTTCTACCTGGCCTGGCTTTCTTCCTAAAAGTCCCCTTTTGGCTTAAATAACATAGGCAGAATGCAGTGTCTACAGAGATCCCATTAATTCATCAGTAAGTTGTTCTGTCTCACAAACACTTACCCACATATGTAATGTGTCATATTAGCCTCTTGGAAGGTTAGTAGACAGGCACAGGATTCTGTGGATGGAGAAGCTCAGGGCTGCAGGGGCAGTCTGGAGTTGTCTAGGTAAGAAATGGAGTACTGGCCATCAGTGGGGATTCATTCATTTTGAATAGGTTTGGGGTGGGGGCGGGTGTGATCAGAACAAAGCTGCAGGAGGTTTGCTTCACAGCTTTCCCTGGAAGCACCATATGGATTGGGACCCCTAGTAATCAATGTTTGTTGAGCTCATTTTTTGAACATGACTTTTTTCCACTTGACCTTTTTGTGTCTTTTGTCAATCAACAGTGCATTTTCCATTTCGCTGCCTGATTTAGGTAAGTGACATTTACTTGTTGCTGACCCAAATTACTCTGCATTGGTATATTCAAGGACAGGGAAAGAGATGTGGTAATCCTTCCTTCCTATATTGCCACAATCAAGGAAAAATGGGCCCATCAAAATCAAAGAAGATATCAAATGACAGTATTTCTTACTTTGGGAAAGATAAGAAACACTTTGTGGGTAATACCTTATACCATACTTGGAACAGATGTTTTGCTCTTAAAATCCCCCCAAAATAGATATTTTTGTCCCTTTTTAGGGAGGTGCTAGGGATTTGTAAGCAGGTCTCTCTAACTATAAAATTCATGTATTTTGCATTATACCACATACCTCTTGGTGGATTTGATAGAATTATTTATTATGAAATAATGAATTGAATATGATCACACTGCAGCCTGCACACTAACTGAATCAAGAATGGGTCCTTGAACTATTGTCTGCTTTGCCATTAAAACACTGAAAACATTACCAGTGTTAATTACTACTTGACAGTGTTCTAAAAACATGTTCAAACACTGAATTTGCCAACAAGAGGGGCTCATGTTTAGTTGTTCACTGGTTTTGTTTATGGGCTAAGATATACAGCAATTTTGATTTCACTCCTAATACTCTGAATGTATGTTATATTCCACAAATATGAGTTTGCCAATCTAAATAACAAAAATTATATACCTGTAAAATCACAGGTTTCCCAACATACACTCTGCATGGTAGTGTGCTTGTGTTGGGTGTGTGTTTAAAGCCAACTTAGAATACAAATGCATCCCAATTCTGACTGTTTCCTAGTCTAGTCAGAAAGACTTGGGTTTAGCATTCCTAATCCAACATTAAAAAATTTGAAATACTCCAAAATCCAAAACTTTGTGAATGTTGACATGATGTCACAAGTGGAAAACTCCACACTGATCTCATGTGACAGGGTTGAAGTCAAAGAGCAGGCACATGTCACCAGGGGTGGTGGTGCACACCTGTAATACCAGTGGCTTATGACACTGAAGCAGGAGGATCATGAGTTCAAAGCCAGCTTCTGCAAAAGCAAGGAACTAAGCAATTCAGTGAGACCCTGTCTCTAAATAAAATACAAAATAGAGCTGGGCATGTGGCTTAGTGATTGAGAGCCCCTGAGTTCAATCCTAGTACCAAAAAAAAAAAAAAAAAAAAAAAAAAAAAAAAGTAGGCACACTAAAAAAATGTATAAAATTGCTTTTAGGTAGGTATATATGATGCACATGAAACACAAACAAATTCTGAGTTTAGATTTGGGTCCTATCACTAAGATATCTCATTTGTATATGCAAATATCCCAGAATCCAAAAAGAATTGAAATCCAAAACTTCTGTTCCAAAGCATTTCAAATAAAGGATAGTCAATCTGTACCCCTATCCATATTTAAGGATAGTCAATCTGTACCCCTATCCATATTTAAAGGTACTGAAGAAAATAATTTAAAAAATGAATGATTGTAAATAATTGAATATAAATTATGATTATGCCAAAATGGCTCAAACTTTTTCAAATGGAAATCACCTGAAAATCATGTAATCCTATGTAGGGTTCCAAAGAATGTAAATATCATAAACTAAAAAGGTCTAATTATGATTATGTACTAAGAATCAATGTATTATTATTATAAAGGTTATCAATGGTTTGATTTAAAAGATTTCATGAAAGAAAAAAATCAACATTAATATTCTACTAAATTTGTTTTTTTCCCTGCTTTGGGAATTAAGAAAAGCCCTCAACCAGTAGAAATCTTTTTCCAGTTCTAGAAAAAAGGAAACCTCTTCTAAAAATGATTCTCCCAGCAAGTTCATATTTTTATGAATTCTGCATGAAATCATATTGATATTAATACATTTATTAATCACTATTTTGTTAACAGCTCAGTTGAATTTCTTTGCAAAAAAGAACCTTTTTGTTCCAGCTCATCTATAATCAGATTGATAAAATAGGCTCATGGATACACTCAGATATTTGGGTAGTTGTATATAATTTGGAAATCCAAAGGTTGTATAAAACATACCTAATAATGAACTATTTTGATCCTATCTTGACCCTTTAGAACTTAGGTCTCAGGAAGTTATTATCTATGATGATGTGGACATAAGTGAAAAAGAGTCAAAGTAAGTCAATTTACCACACTGGTCATCCCTGCTGCCACCTGACCCATTTCCTGATGCTTTCTTAAATACGTTCAGAGAACCACCTCTCCAGATCCATGGGGACCAGAGAAAGAATAATAGTCCCTGCACAACTAAAGAAAAATGATGAAAAGCAGGTAATCCAACAGTGGTAGTGACCCAAGAGGCAGAGGAGCTCTGGAATTTGTTTTTATTATCTTTGAATCTGGAGGCTTGCCACATTTATTTAATAACCTATGTAGATGGTAGCATGCAGAATAGCAAAGAAAATTTGACAAGAATTAAATAACTGTAATCTATAAAGAAAGAAGGGAAAGAAACCATCCTAACTCGGTGTCCCCTGTCTTTTCCTTCAACCCAATGGCTGGAAATGGAGGTCTCCTCTGATTCTCTTCAATTCATCTTTCCCTGCTCACTGAAATTAGACTTCTGCCTCTATCATACCAATGAACTTACATTTTGTAAGATCACTAGTAACTCCTTTGTTAAATCCCAGGAATACTTTTAAATCATTATCTTACTTGGCTTCTCAATACTCTTAAACTGTTGATTATACCATCCACGAAAGGGGGGGAAATACTAACTTTTCCTTGGTTTCCATGTTATCGTTATTTTTTTCTTCTTTGCCTGCTTCTAATAAGTGTATGTGTGTGTGTTTGTGTGTGTATGCGTGTGTGTGAGAGAGAAAAATAATGCTTGAAAAAAATCTATTTCAGTGCAATTTATAAAAAGATGATGTTTCAAACAAGCTAAATGCCCAAATATACAGTAATCTGCTGAGTGTATTAAAATATTCAACATGGCTACTTAATATGCTGAATGTATGGTGAATAGTTTCCAGTGACATGGATAAACATACTATAAGGACAATTAGAAACAATGCAAAACTGTATGCACACAGTATACTCTCAATTCTGTTTTTAAAAGTGGAAAAACGCTGAGAAAAAAATGGATGTTTTTAAGAGGTTAGATTATGCTTATTTCTATGACCAAGATAAGTTACCTTAATTCTCTCATCATTCATTTTCTTCTTTGTAAACTCTATGAATGACTAAAGGACTCATGCAGAACCTACTATGAAAAAACAAATGAGTTAACATATAAATGCCCAAAAGACCACCTCACACAGAAGTGCTCAAATAGAAATCCTTCTAATACCCTTTCTTTTCCAGCATCCTCTTCTGCCCTGACCTCAAATGCTAAACACTAGTTGGTTTAGACTTGTCTCATGGCAAAGTTTAGTATTATTCACATTTTAAAGGCAAAGAAACAGGCTCAAGAGATGTGATTATAAGAAGGTTGATCTCTTGCTTCCGGTTTCAAATC
Source organism: Urocitellus parryii (assembly GCF_045843805.1). NCBI lineage: Eukaryota > Metazoa > Chordata > Mammalia > Rodentia > Sciuridae > Urocitellus > Urocitellus parryii. The sequence continues at coordinate 39,430,646 of NC_135541.1, read as the reverse complement.
TGGATCACTGTAGAACAGGGGGGTCAGCAAATGATGGCCTGTGAGCCAAGTGTGGCCTGCCACAAGTTTTTTTTTTTTTTTTAAATAAAACCACAACAGTTGAACAGTTACCGTGGATATGATGGTCTGCAAAGCCTAAACTATGTACTATATGGCTTTGCATAGGCTACAAAATGTATTTCTACATGACTTATCTTTCTTTAATAAAACAATTGCCCAGAAAGTACTGATAATTCCATAAATGTTTAATATTTAAATTTTAATTTACTTGTTCAAATATTTTTCTCCTCAGAGATGAAGATAAAATAAAAACTTGGAAGCCCAAGTTTTTGGTATCAAAGGGGAAAAAAGATAAGAAAGGTGTTGATGTATCGGAAAGGTATGAACACAAGTGCACTTGCATTACAGCTTCTCTGCTGCAGTTTATACCTTTTAATGAGCTGGGTGACCTTAGGCAAGTCATTAAATTGGATTCGCAGATTTCTCATCATAGTAGAACTGAAAGGATTAAAATAAAAAGATAAAAAAAAAGTCATGTACCATACACATTTATCCTCCCTTTATTCCTCCCTTATTTTTGGTGTGAAGAAAGATTTCAAGTTAGCCCTTATCAAAGAATGAAAAATTTCCAGTCTCCTTTTAAGCTGTATGAACTTTCTCCCCATAAGGCATAACTTAACAGAATACACCAATTATCTGTTGCAAAACTCGGAGAAAATCAGAAACTAGGTATTACACAATAAGCCTGATTTTCCTAAAATACAATTCTACAATTTTATTTTAAAAATTGTAAAAGAACATCTTATCAATTCAAGATCCAACTTCTTTCAGGTGATGCAAATTCTCTGTTGCCCACTGGGAGAGGCGGGGTTTTACCCGACTCCAGTTTACCTAGTGCTCTGGCTCCCTTCTCAGTTAAGAACATGGAGTAGGCTCTAAGGGACTTTAACAAATTTCTTGGAGAAATCCTTGGTAAACAGTCACAGAGCTGTGAACACTGTATGGTCTGTCTGTTCTGGGAAACCTGTCTGAAAAGTCTCACTGGGGCACCCCCAAAGAAGTCACACATTGGTCTGAACCAAATCTAAGTTCAGTGGATAGCAAAGGATGGCCCTTAAGTTTATTTTCTTTGGGCTTAGATTTGATGTAATTTATTTGTCCCCAGTTGGAAAGATGTATTCATAGACTAAAAAAGAGACCCTTTTCCCTTAAAGTTCATACTTATAAAATGTTTGTAGAGCATAGCACAACAAAATTCCAAGAAGGGGTATATCAGCATAATTTTTGACTATGTTGATAATTACAAATAAGTTCTAAGGAAATAATTTCCTAGTTTTTTTTTATATTTTATAACTGACATAATAGTGTTTTTACTCTCAACTGAATAAACTTGAAAATGTGATAGGCTGTCATTAATCCTACAGAGGTGCCAATTTCTATGTGCTCTTTGATCCTTTTAAAATGGTCTCTATCACAACTTATTCTACCAATAAATTTTTTAAAAAAGCTTTCTCTATGACTTCAGCCCTTTTATCATGCTTTGATTAATCAAAAAATGACAGCAAATTCTAAGAGAAATTGGCAAGGGTATCCAGATGTAAAATATGGAAAATGCAGTCCACTTTCTAAGATGACCCAAGTAGACAATGCACATGTAGGGTAAAGGGCAGCTCACAAAGCTGGGAAGGTAGATTGAAGCAGATCTGGACTTTTCTTCTGGGCAGCAGAGAGACATTGAAAGGTTTTAAGGAAAAACAAGTAGCATGATTAATTAAATTACTGAAAGATGGCCATGGAAGCAGGGATGCAGATGGACTTTTTAAAAGAGGGATAAGAAAATGCTATTTCAGGCCAGAAGCACTGATAGTCAGAAACATGGCAGTGACTATAATCTTGGAAAGAAACAGATATAAGAGACACTTCAGAATAAAACTGACAGGACCTGGGTGACTTTTCATTCTGTCAATATATTAAACTCCCTGAAGCAAAACCAAACCCATGTGCAAAGCAAAAGGGAGAGCAAGGGAGGAGTCATGACCAGCTTCCGCTATATGAGCCCCATTTATGTGGTTATATACCACATTTATATGCTCTAATTCTTGAACAGTTGATAAGAATTTTGCTTTATTAATTCTATCCATCTCCCCATTCAGCACATAGGATAGTTCTTTGAGCCATGTAGAATTGTGGGTCCACAATTATGTTTGAAAAGTTGAAACCATAACCTGTAAGCCCTTTACTCACTGTTCCTGGTTTCTATTAAATAATCTGAAGTTGAGTGGGAAAGTTGATAAATTTGTTTCTCTTAAAAAAATACTTAATTTTGCTTTCAGGTCTAATTCAGAGAAGTTCCTTGTTTACCTTAAATTGTCTGATCAAACTTATTTTTTTAATTTTTATTTTTGACACAATAATTATATTTGTGGTGCATAGTATGACATTTCAGTATATGTATAAAATGCATAAATGGCACATCCATCACCTTAAACATTTGTCATTTGTAGTGGTAACGTTAAAAATTCTCTACTAGCTATTGTGAAATATATGCTTAATTGCCACCATCCATACTATCCAATGCCACTCTTATACCCATTAACCATCCTCTACCAACTTGATTTTATTCCATATTATTTTGTCATCAAAAATATTTTTTAGCTTTGGAGATGTAGCTCAGTGGTAGATTGGGCACTAAGTGTATGCAAGGCCCTGGGTTCAACCCCCAGTACCACAAAAAAAGAAAACAAAATATATGGAGCTAGAGGTATAGCTCAGTGTAGAGTGCTTTCCTAGCATGCACAAGGCCCTGGATTTTATTTCCAACATCAAAATAAAACACACACATACACACAAATGTATAGAATTTTCTTTTCAATGGTGGGGAAAAGTAATTAGTCTTTTTTTAAAAATATTTACTTTTTAAGTTTTTTAGGTGGACACAATATCCATTTTACATTTATGTGGTGCTGAGGATCGAACCCAGTGCCTCGTGCATGCCAGGCGAGTACTCTACCGCTGAGCCACAACCCCAGCCCCAGTAATTAGTCTTAATTACCTTTTTCAGTGGTTTCAACAATCTGCTCTAGTGGAGGTTATGTGTATAAATAAATAAACATATACAATTTCATATGAAATTATACAGAGTTAGTTATGCCTGAATTTGTCCTGAGATAGAATGACTTTGTAGACTACTTGCATGTTTCTTGCCAGTTTCTCTCCTAGAAAATTCTTCAGAACCAAGATGCAAAACTTAGAAAAAAACAGAATGGGAAAAGAAGAAAAACTTTTTAGAGAAAGATTTCAGGTATGTTTTCCTCTGAAGGTAAAAATTAGCAACGATTAACTTCTTTTTGTTGTTTGGTACCAGAGATATTGAACCCAGGAGTACTCAACCATTAAGCCACATCCCCAGCTCTTTTTCTTTATTTATTTATTTTCAAGACAGGGTCTCGTTAAGTTGCTTAGAGCCTCACTAAGTTGCTGAGCCTAACTTTGAACTTGCAATACTCCTGCCTCGGCCTCCAGAGCAACTGGGATTACAGGCGCATATGTTGATGCTAGGCTACAAATGTGCACTTTTAAAGACCCTAAAAATTTGCTTCACCAATACTTTATTTTTATTTTTCCTAATGTATTTCTATATTGACGTGCCTTTGTACATGCTAGTCCCTTTGCCTGGAAAAACTCCTAAGAGTTGTTCTTTTTGGCACTGTTCAAATGTCATTCACTCTTTCCTAGTTCCTCCAAGTCAAGTCACTCCTTGGCATATTTTCTACCTCTACTATCTATAAGTTGTTTACAAACATTATGCTTTATTAGTCCTGTCCTGGACTAATCTCCCAAGTCCCTCTGGAAGGGGATTCTAATTTGTCAAGTTTGTTTCCAGCCTCCAACAAAAAACTAAACTCCTGGTGCTCAGTGAGCGAATGACTATACAAACAAATGATAACTGAAGGGAGGGAGGGAAAGAAGGAGAAAGGAATGTGTTTGACATCTTATTCTGTCACTAAGAGTCCATGGAACATTATTCCATCATTCTAAAAATCAAACAATTCTAACAATCAAATGACTACCTAATACTTTATAAACATCCAAAACTGTTTTGAACCAAACTAAAAAAGGAATATACATAAATCTCTCAATCACTTATAACTTCCACTTAGACCAAAGCTGACTATGGTTACTATATCTAGAAACCGTGATCTGAAATTATCTATTGCAAATTGTGGTGGTGTTTTATTAGGTGGAAAACAATAATGTAGCAATTACTTGTTGAAAAGACTCCTAAATCCTGTCTAGGGCTTTTTTCCCCTCATATTTTTGACTTGTCTCACATGGGACAGAAATTTCATTTCCTATATATTTTTTTCTGTCATGAGTTTTTGTAGTTGCCATTAAAGACTATGCTATTTCAATAATTTTTATCCAGCTCAAATTATAAAATATTGGGTATCACATCGCTCTCGGGTATTGAGGGTATAAAGATTAATAAGACTGTCCTTTATTTTCATTTCTTAAAATAGTTTACTAAATGTTATAATAGGAGTATATACATAGTAAACAATAAATTATATATAGCAGTCATAAAAGGTGAGGTGGTCAAGAGACAAATGAATATTTTAAGCAGAAAAAAAACAGCACAAGCAAAATAATGGAAATATGAAAAGTATACAGGGTATTCAAGGATTATCATATAGTTCCATGAGGCTTCAATAAAGGAGAGATGGAGCAATGGAGAATGATAGCATGCAAAGATCCCCGAATATCAAGATCAGAAATGTGTTTCATATCCTAAGGGTAATGAAGAGTTTTCAGAGCTTTATAAATGGGAAAGTGGCCTAGTCAGACTTGTATTCTAAGAAATCACTGTGGACTCACAGTAAACAATAGCCCCAAGAGAGCAAGACCAGTTATTTAGATGCTATTACATTGTTAGCAAAAAGAATATCTTATAGCTTATATCTCTTGGTATAGGGTCTTCTTATGATTTATAATCCAAATTCAGAATACTTCTAAGAGTGGAAGAAGGCACTCACATTAATAAGTATTTGTACATGGAGATGTAAGAGTGCCATCTAGAAATGATCGGTATGTAGTATAAAGTCTAGGGGGCTACACAGAGGATTTGGGTGTTTTTAAAAAATGTTCTCCTTTCCTGGGTTTGGCAGTAACTTTGTTACCTAACAGCATGCCTTCCCTGATTATTAAATCTATACTCAGGTTTTAGCTTTCTCTTCTTCCAGGATTCTACTCCAGTAAAATTAGACAACAGGTGCAAGAACATTTTAAAAATAAAATCATTGGGCTGGGACTGTGGCTCAGCGGTAGAGCCTAGCACAGGCGGGACCCAGGTTCGATTCTCAGCACCACATAAAAAAATAAAAATAAAGGCATTATGTTGTCCACCCACAAAAAAAAGGATTCATATTCTCTCTCTCTCTCTCTCCCTCTCTCTCTAAAAAAATAAAATCATACAAAATGTCATACTTAACATCTTGCTATGGTTTTCTTAAAATGACTTTCCCTTTCACCACTACCTTCCTGTTATATTCTTTCCTTCAGGGATTTTTTAATATCTAGAGTCTTAATTTTGAGGTAACTTTATCATATCCTCCATTAATTCGGTTATTGTGAAAAAGGACGATGGCTGTGCAAGCATGGTCTGATTAGTGATTTTTTTCATTTCAGTATGACAAAGAAATTATCGTCATCAATAGAGCAGTGGTATGTTCCAGTAATTCAAGAAATGGAATATTTGATTTGCCAATAACACCTGGAGAAGAACTGGAAGTCATTGACACCACTGAACAAAATCTAGTGATATGTCGAAATTCTAAAGGGAAATGTAAGTTTTTTGGCTTGTTGCCCATAAAATTTCAATCACTATTCAAAAAAAAAAAAAACATTTTCTAGAAAAACTTCAGATTAATAACAATGTTTTTTCCCTATAGATGGATATGTACTCATTGAACATCTAGATTTCAAGTAAGTAGTTTAATTTTATACTTCAAATTGTAAGTTATAAATAATATGGTGTTGTGTGCATTAGTCTCAAGGAAAGACTGCTGAATTTACTGAAATTCAGGAAAAGTTCTGAAAATTAAATACACAGCATGATCTCTGTCCTGTAAGGAGACATTAGGAGAGACTTTATTACTGTCTCCTGAGTCTATTATCAAATTGAACACTGTATATTTATAAACATTTTAAAGCAACATGAAATTATGAAACTGGATAAGAAAATTCCCAGAAATCTCCTCCTCACTGTTCCATTAGCCTCTACTTCAAAATGTATGTTTCTTTTTTCCCCAGGAGTCAAGGTTGGTCCAGATAGAAAGGTCAAGATCAGAAGGGAAAGGCTGCACAACTGAGAAGGGGTCCTAGCAGCTTAGTCCTGCCTTACAGCAGTTTGTTTACATGTCGAAATCAGATGGAATATGTGGAACTTTTGTTGGGCACTTGAAAGAAAAAAAAAAAACAAGAAATCCTCAACATTTAGTTGTTGGTTTGACTCTTAAGAGTTTTCTCTTTCAATATCTATTTCACTGCTGGTTTAAAAAAATGTGAAACTGTTATGTGAGCACTTGCTTAATGAGCCATGTCCAAAGTTAGAAATCAAGACTATTCAGTTGTGCAGATGGCTGGTTTGCTTCTAATATTAGTAAGGTAAGCATGTGTAATTTTTAGATATTAGTTTAAATTTGGTACAATAAACTCTGATAATGAAGGTCCTCAAAATTCTCAAATTTAAGATATAATAAACAATTCTGACTTAATCTTTTTTTAAAAATCAAGGTATAAATGTCCTTTTACTTTATCACAAAAACAATCTGATCGATGCTATTCCTGGTTCCTTTGGGAATAGGATGCAGAAAAATAATTTTTCTTAAGTTCAACTAGTATCACTTAAAGAAGTATCTAAATATATTTAACAAACTCTAAAAAATAGATGCTATCTTACTTTAAAACATTCTGTTGCCTAAAATAAGAAAAATTTTGTCTATACCCCAAAATTCATTCAAATAAAATTCAAGTATTTTTCACTTAAATGAAATGGAAATTAAAAAGCAGAGGTATAAACAGATTCTATTTTTTAAATGATGTGCACTGAATGTCAGATTTTAAGACAGTTGAATGCATATGTAGAATTTATACAAGTGGCTTTATGTGCACTGAAACACTGGAGAAATTTCCCTCAGTTCTTTAAGCAGGGCAATTCATGGCCTCTTCTTTCTTACATTGAAACTACTATTCTTATATTTTTTGCATCCTCTAATTAAGGCCAAGTTTATTCTAAAAGACAGCAATCAAAGGTATTTGTATACTTAAGAATTTAGAGAATAGCATAATTAAAATAATATTATAAATGACATGGCTACAGGGTTAAGAAAGATGTTACAAAAAAGGTGACACTGAAGTTTGTTCTTGAAATAAATCCCATGCTCTGTCTGGTGACTATGAAGAAATCTGAGGCAAATGGAGTAGGAAGACTGCTGGGAAATGGGGTGTTTGGGCTAGAATGTGACACGGCATGCTCCAGCATGCTCAAGCTTTTTGCTCTAGAGTGGTGTGCCACTCAAGGGTTAAGCAGGAAGAAAATGCCAGATGTTTGGGGAAAGGGAGGGGTTTTAGCTTTTTTTACTGTGGTGACCTAAAGACCTGACAAGAACAATTTTAGATAAGAAAAGTTTATTTGATGATCAAGATTTCTGGTCTAGGTCCACTGTCAACTCCACAGCTCTAGGCCTGAGGTGATGCAGAACACCTTGGTGGAAGGGGTATGAAGAACAAAAGCAGCTAAGGACTGAGCAATCAGGAAGCAGAGAGGGGGCATGCCTCTCACCACAGACAAAACACATGCCCCAAAGGCAGGGACCCAGTGACCCTCCACCTCTAGCTACACCCTGCCTACAGGCCCAAAGTTACCAATTAATCCATTCAAGTAGATTAATATATTGATTAGATGAAGGCTCTCAAAAAACCAATCCTTTCCTCTGTTTTCTTGCATTGTCTCACACATAAGTTTTTTTGGGGGAACACCTCATATTCAAACCATAACAGGAGGCAATTGCATAGATGACAACAGACAGAAAAGATTGTTTTTACAATATTCTAAGGAAAAGGTCATCAAGCCTTAAATGAGGATAGCAAGATTGAGGCACATAGTTCAGGAGCCCCATCAGAGGTCAAAGAGACACCACGTGTCGGTGAGAAGATGAGTGAGAAGGAGAGTTAGGGAATGGCTCCAAGACTTCTTTTTCAGGAGATTAGACTAAGGTTGGTACAAAAGAATGGTAATTTATTTCTGCTTGGACTAGAGACTACAGACTTCTGAATTAAACTTCCTACCCAGTAATGAACAATTGTGGCCTCTCATAACTTCTAAGCCAAGACCTGTTGCAGATGACACTGAAGAAGAGGATGAGTGTGGTCTGTGAGCAAGAAGTGAGTGTGAGGAAACGTGGCTATGCTGAGCAGAAACCTTTCATGCAGTACTCCTGCTCAAAGAGAAGCCACTTCACCAAACAATGAAGTATTTAAATCCTGGAGTGGCGGTGGGATTAAACCTGAACTGAGATAAAGATGGCCCTTGCATTTTTATCTCACCACAGGGTTTCTTCTAGTTCAGTTCCTTTGGGTCTCAATTTCCGCACTAGTAAAATGGAGCTAAAACCACTCGTCTACTTTACAGCACTGTTATGCTACAACATAATTTAAGTAGAAGTCAAATTATTACAGGATAATTTAAGTAGCAATTAGGTAAATAAACAATACTCTATTAGTGTTATCATACCTGGCTTTTTCTGAATTTGAAAGATGCTGAAAACAAACACCACATTTTTAAAATTCAATTCTTAAGAGACTTGAAAGAATGGATTGGGTTTGAGAATTTCTTTTACATAGCTATAATAAATATTCAGTTTTAAAAACATTAAATGTTTTTTATGGTAGAAACCACTTGGTCTAATAAAAATTTTATTGCCTAATTATTACTGATATAGCATATAGGTTTTTAGAATAATTGCTTGTCTTCTATCAATACTTAATGTGGTTATGTTTATATTTCACAAACAGCCACATTCCCTTCCTTCTCTAAATCAAACTAATTTTCTCATATTATTGATCTACCAAGTTTTCAAACCTAAACACCATAATTAACACCAAGCCAATGTTATCAGTCTCCTAGAAACTAGCATAAAGCTTCAGCGAAAAGACTGAGTTTATATTTTAATTTTTTATTTAAAGATAGTAAAGATAACACCATCTTGTCAGGTAAGATATCACACACAGATTCTTAACCCTAACAGAGGCTAACACTGGCCCATTTAAAAATTGTCAGTCAGCTTCCCATCCATAATTGTGACAAATACCTGAAATAATCAACTTAAAAAAAAAAAAAAGTTTACCTTAGCTCATCGATTAGAGGTTTCAATATCCATGGTCGCTTGGCCGCACTATTCTTGGGCCTATGGTGATACAGTCCACTATGGGAGCACAAAGCAGAAGCAGCAGCTACCCACCTCACGGGACCCAGGAAGCAAATAGGTTAGAAGGGAGGAAAAGGATTAAGGTCCCAATACCCTTTCAAGGGCATACCCCTATGACCTAACTTCCTTTCATGAGGCCCCACCTACTAAAGGTTCTAAAGCCTCCCAATAGCACCGTTGACTGGGGACCAACCAAGCCTTTGGGAATCATTCAAGATCCAAACTATAACATGTAGGCTGGACCTCTAGCAACGTTAATATACGCCAGCAAAATCTTTCCTTAGCACCTCCATGAAAACCCTGGTCTTCCAAGATGAGAATAGCGTCCTTGTTAACCAGGCCCTTTCCTGCACATATTCAGAATGTCTTTTGGGATGGATATATTATACACGTGTGTGTGTGTGTGTGTGTGTGTGCAGGAAGATAAATAGGGAGAGGAAAAAAACGAGTATAAACCTCTGGATGTTTCTTTAAACTTCCTGTACTCTTCAAATTTCCAATAATAAGCATCCCTTACCCTTGCAATTTAGGAAATAAAGGAAAAAAACTTTACTTTAAAAAAATACATTTTTTCTTTAAAATGTAGGAAAACTAAAATATTTATTTATCCAGACTTTGATGTTTACATTTTTTTAGTGAGGACTATAGTAGTGTTTTTCAAAAAGTTGCTCTTACATAACAATAATATGAAATGTGACAACAGTACATATAAAGTCACATTTAGATTGTTTACTTTCTATTCTCAGAAGGATTTTCTATAAAATTCGATTACTAGTTTGAAGGTCTTTTCTCCCTATTCTATGGCTATGCTGAGCAGAATTTTGGCCTCTGTAATCTTTACCCTCTTGTGTTATGTATGTAAATACTTGATGTGACTTTGTAAAAGGGGGTTTGTAACAAAATCAAACTTGCTAACCAGTGGTCCCTAAAATAAAAAGATATTTACATTATCCAAGTAGACCCAATTTCATCACATGGGACCTTAAACTGGAAGTAGAAGACAGAAGAATCTGTCAGCCAGTCAGAAAAGTGGTATGAGAAGAAGAGGAAATCCCAAGCCTGAATCCCATCGCTGCCATTAAAGATGAAGGGAGCCATCCGTTGACCAGGGAATGCCAGTGGCCTCTAGAAGCTATGAATGACACCTAGTCAATAGCCAGAAAGGGAGCAGAGACCTCCGTCCTAGAGCAACATGGAATTAAATTCTGCTAACAACCTGGATGAACCTGGAAGCAGATTCTCTCATACAGCCCAGCCCTTATTATTATTTTGGTTTTCAGCCTGTGCAAAAACCCAGCTAAGCCCACTAGATTTCTCTGTAAGAAAATAAATTTGTGTTATTTAAGTAATTATGATATTTGTGTTAAGTCCTTTAGAAAAAACCAGTTAAGTCCACTGGACTATGGAATTCTAAGATAATAAATCTATGTTAAATCCTTAAATTTGTAGTAACTTTTTACAGCAGAAATAGAAAACTATCCAAATAGCTACAGTTAAAAAAAAAAAGTGTACACAAAGACAAAATAAACAAAGATGGTGTGAAATCTGATGAGTCATAAACAATCTTGCTCTAAAATAGCTTATTCAGTATTAGCTGAAATGCAGAATATTAGCTTAATGACTGAACAGAAACAAAAACAATTTTCAAATTAACCGTGACTTTAATTTGATTTTGTGGAAAAAGCTTATAAGCAATTAGGCTGCTTTTCCTTGTGTTTGTTGCCTACGAGTTGGTTTTACCAAGAGAACCTGTATCTATGAAATGCAGTGTAATTCAAGACATCTTTTCACATGGTTACTGGAAAACAAATCCTTCTCACAGATCATATAACTCTCACAAAAAAATATTTAGCAAACAAAACTGAAATTTGAATATGCCATTATTAAAATACATAAGCACTGGAAATCTAGTATTGGTTTTCCCTCTGAAACCAGTGGTCCCAATTTCAATAGTTTAAATTTTTTTTGAATAGAGATGTAGTCCAGTGCTCCAGTGGGTTAAGGTATCAGCCTACGGATTTAGTTTCCTAAGATGGGCTGAGAAAGAAAGAACACATGATATTCTTAAAAAAAAAAGGGAACAATTACTATCCAATTGTACATAATATTATGATTGTCATGGACATAAATAACCTAAAAGCTATCAACTTTCAGTTTTATTTGCTGTACTCAAAATTCACTATATAACATTTTAGCATACATGATAAAGAACACAACCATTCTTCTTAACAGTATCAAGGTACTATCCTTTGAGTTTACAGTTCTATAATAACTTCACATTAAATACTCAAAACATTGTACAACATAGATGTTTGTGAACAGTCTTAACAGAATGTTGTATTTTGATACATTAAGGCAGCTTCAGCTGACATTAAGAAGTTCCGAATATTATTTGTTGAAACAATAAACAAGTTTGATATTTAAATATCTGATGTTTCCAAGAAACTTTAAATATCTCAAAATAAGAACACCATAATTTGTGAAACTGTGGTCTGAAACATTCTTAGCACTATGTTCTTACCACATAAAACTTACCTAAAAATCAGGATACTCATCAGTATCAAAGGTATCTATAAAAAGAAGGGATTTACATTAAATACGGGGATATAAACCTTGCATTTAAACAAGGACCTTGAAACGATTTCTCACACACATCTGTGAGGTAGGTTATCATCCATATTTTGTACAAGAGACGAGTAAGTGAGGTCATGCAACTTGTGCTGCTATAGCAGCCAAAAGGAGAATCAGATTCCAATTAGATTTTGTCCTTAGCTCTGTATTCTTTCTTTCCTATACAAACTTGCAAAATACAAAGACTACTTAACTTTGCATTCGTTTTAAAAACATGAGAAGGCAGCCAAATATTTACTAAAGTGACTTTAAAAAGTGAAACAACATAAAAAAAGAAACAGAAAACACAGTTAGTGAACAACTTCTGATAGTGTGAGGTCTGGCCAAACAAACTTGAAAACAGACAGGCAGAACTAAGTAAGATTGTCTGTGGAGGCTAGATCTAAACGGAAATGAGAGGGATCAGAGAAAAAGAAATTACAGTTCAAACAACTTTACTATTACTGTTTCTGTAACATGAGAGAGAAGGCACAATTTAGTGTTTGTTTTTATAACAGGATGTTTCTCTTTCCCATTTTAGGAAAATGTCATCTATTTAGAAAAGTGGCCTTTTTTGGGTAACAAAACATACTTAAAAGGGAATTTTAACTGTGAAAATTAGATTAGCAGAAAAAAATTAACCATGCAATTCTTGCCTAGAATATTTTTGTTCCTCCTTGAAATTTTAAATTAACTCAAAGTAGGAAACCTTGAATTAAAAAAGAAAACACTGTATAAAGCTTGTCAAAACTCTATGTACAAGTTCAAAAATTTTTCATGCCAGGATATTCCAAATACTTAATACTTTTTTCCTGGAAGGAGTGCTCTATTCTAGGATTTCCTTAATTGCACTTTAAACATAATTGAAATTTACCTACCCTGCTTGTTCAAATAATCATGAATAACTTTTATAAAATCTAAACTGTTTTAGATATAAACGATAGTTACCAAAAGTTCCATACACAATCAAGGCTGCAGACTGGCATTGCTGTGCAAGGCTGGCAGTAAACATTAACATTGGCTTGCGAAATTAATACAGCACCACAGTCTGATAACTTCTAGACTTAATCTGATTCTTATCAGGTTATGGCTGAAGAAGTTTAATTAAAACTTACTCCAGTCTAGACTGTGGGTCCTGGTCTTTGTTCTGTTACTATTCAGTGGCATCAAATGCATCACACATACATGTGGGAAAGACTAGTAAGGATGCCAGCAACTTGTCTAGTTAGGTTTACATACATTTTAAAGCTCATCAAACTCAGGTTCAAAGTTTTAAAAGGTTTGGGAGAATATCAAGCCAATTATAATTAGGTAATTTCTGTTCATGAATATCATCTAATATGCATACAACATGAAAAATTACTATCCTCTGTGAAATTTAGAGAAGGCTAATTCAGGAAATAGTCAAAACTGATGATAAATTAGAAATGGACTAAGGCTAGTTTTTGTTTCTCTTTTTTTCTTTTCAGAGATTGTGCTATCAGAATCACATAAATAAAATTATATGAAGAATTATGTCACAAAGTTTCTTCAGTAACTTTTTAAGCACCCTCAACTTAGAAGTTCCTACAAAAATCGATATGCTAATCATAAATAGTTCAAAAAATTATACCTAATTGGTATAATCAATATAATTAGGAAACATTTAGTTAATCCTACTTTATGTCAGTCTAAGAATGGAAAGCAATACATTTGTGTTTATTTTTATTTTTTGACTACTCAGATGTTTCATTCATTCAACTGTTCTGCCCAGAGGAAAAATGGTATAGTCTGATCACCACTGAATACTTGTATAGCCTTAAAGGCATATTAAGAGCTCTCTAGCCCCCGCTTCCTCATCTGGAGAGTGGTAACATAATACACTTTTTCTGGTTACTTCACAAAATCACTGTAATAGTTAACAAATAGGGAGGGCCCCTTGATCTAAAACTTATTACAGAAATGTATGAAATACTTCCATCACTACGAATTAGGAATCTTTTGCTTTATGCCAAGTAGACTTGATATTTAACTTGTCTGGTTTTCTGAGTGATTTTTACTATTTGTATATGAGAGGGCATCTGTATTTAGAAAAATATTCAAGTATATACCATCAAATGCCTCACCAAACCAAAGTTGAACTTTCAAACTAGTATAAATATATAAAAAAGTGAACACCAATGCAAATCATATGAAAAGTAGAAAAAGCAGACTTTTAAAGCTCCAAAATACCCTAAAGGTCTTTCCTCTATCCCTCCCATTTGGGGGTCATAAAAATGAGGTCCAATGCAGGACGCAACTTATCAATAGATTGCACATATCCCTCATGCAGAGTTTTTAACAGTCTCTGAGAACTGCTATTAAATAACATTCCTTTTTTATTTTAAAGTCACTGGATGACAGGAGGACCAGGCAAAAATGTCAGATGCCTGAAATGGTATTTTTAAAAACAAAAACAAAAGAGACAAAATTGTGAATGTGTCTAGCATTTAAATACTGGGATTTCATAGATATTAATGGGATTTAAATTATTAACCAGTGAATGGACAAAAATATAGTGTCTGTGGTAGGCATCTTCTAGGCTTCTACATCGTATAAATAGGTGTGGTGCTTACATTAACTCAGTATACTGCACATTAGCAGATGCAACAGATAAAGTAGTCTAAAAATTTGTAATGGTTATGATTACTTTCTAAATTATGTCTCGTTTAATTCTAAAAATGGGTATTCCCTGAGTACAAATTGGCTAGGGAATAAGAGAAAGCAAAACCAGAATTATGTAACCATTCTTGAAAACCTATTTGCAGAAAATGGAGAATTGTCTGTGCTATAAATAGCTAAAAACTATTATTTCTGATTAATTTCGGGACTAGTCTCTTTATAGATGACTAGTACCAAAGAATGCAAACACTAGAGACTACAAAGTGTCTCTTAAAAGATCAAAACAAACACCCAACATGTAAATGTTTTGCCTCCCTCCCTCCACAAATATTCAATTTGAGACAGTAACTGTTTTTTACACTGAAGACAATAGGAATTAGCTTTAAAAACAAGCATCCTAAATAAAAGTATTCAGAAAATATTCACTGACTAAACATTTGAAAGAATTAATGATACTGACTCATTGCCCACAGAGTCAAAAGCATGAATCAGTGGCCTTAAGTCTTTTACATGAGTGATCTTATTTAAGGTTTTTCAGTCATCTATTATTACAAAATCTAATTAAGAAAATCAACACGCTACAAAACAAGTTGTAGACATAAAAATTCTTAGTCCACAATTCACTCAAGATGAACATGTCTGCAAGTTTAAAAAAAATGATTCTCAATTTGAATGAGGTTCTCCTGGATAACTGGTAAGGGGAAAAGAAGTGCTATCAATTTCATTCTTAACTATCCTGATTATGGCAACCTGGGACAATAATTTTCCTGAAAAAGTATTTTCGAAATTTTCCTTTCCTTATGGAATAAATTTTTAAAGTAGCAAGTTAATTTGGGCAAAGCAGGGTTAAACCAAACTATATTATATTTTTTCCTTTTTTCATAGAAGGAAAAGACTTCAATGCTCCGATCCCATTGTCATCCTAATGGAGGGAAGTACATGCAGTATTCTCCAAATTTACCCCACAGAATCTCTTATTCTTTGGGAAATGTTCTAGAACCACATGGAGTCCATTTCCATGGCACAGCCTAGGCTTTCCTATAATCTAAAAATAGAAGTTCTCCCCAGGATCTTAACCAGAGGAAAGTGCTCTTAGCCCAGGCCCACATACCACATCCACAGTTAACCAATTTACAAGACTGAGATAGGAATTGAGGATTAGCAACAGATTCTTTCCTTCTCTGTGCCCATGACCAACAAAAAGCCTATGACAACATTCTACTCCCTTTCATTCAGTGTCCTGAAATCTCTCTGAAAATCAATTTATTATAACACCTAGATTTGTTTTTAAAACTCTGCAGAAAAGAACCAAAACTATGATCCTCAGATTTCCCCTAAAATTCAACTATCCAATTGTGGATTTTCATAAATATTGGCAAGAATGAGAAAATAGTAAATAAATTTTAACTCTCAAAGAAAATTCTCATCATCTATATAAGGTAATTTTGATATGAAAAAAGTGTCTCACGTCTGATTGTATTAGACTAAAGAAGCAACAGTGCCACTAGATTCCTTCCTACGTTTTTTTGCTTATAAAATTGTTGTTTAATTAGGCAAATATTATGAAGTGGACTTGCTTTTCCCAAAAGAGGGACATGCACATTGGGAAAAGTCAAAATTACGCCATACTGATAATGCACATCACACTTAAATAGCAGGACTACTTATCCCCACAACTAATAAAAAAAATTACCCTTTGGTGCCACAAGATGGCAGTCTTTCAAAGGTTTAGACCTTAAGCTATCTCAAACTGCAACCCTATGGTCTTTCCCAAATCAGTGAACAAGGATTCCATATAAAGAAGTTGGATTTGCAAATTATTTAACACCATTTAAAAAAAAAAAATCTACAAAACAGTTTGATGTGACGCCCCTGAAATTCATGAATCAAAAGGTTAAAGATACAGACATACTTGAGAAACTTGATCTAGCATTCTCATTTGCTTCTTGATAGAAAACATTATTTTGGCAAAGAGAAACCTATCAAAGCAATTTCATTTTTTTTTTTTTTTGTTTTCAAGAGCTCAATATTTTTAGGGCATGCCAGGCAAAATGAGATTGTTAATTACAACATAAATACAATAAATGAATAAATACAAAATTAGATAAATTACGCATTCTGCTGTCATATATAACAAATTAGAATAAAAAATAAAAAAATTAAATATCTTTACTAAAACAAAATATTATCAATATCCTAGTATCTATCCTGCTATATATAGTTTTTTCTTTAATCTTAAAAAAATTTTGCAAAGCAAAACAAACAAAATCTGGTTTTCGATTAAAAGAACTGTTATGTGAATACATATATGTAATATATGTAAAAAACACATATATTTTTTTCAGGAAAGACTACTTAAGGCTTCCCTGCCTCATCAGTGAAGGTCATAGCCTATTAAACTTTGGAAGCACACAAAAGCCTTTAGGGCTAGAATAGTGTTTTTGATCTGAATGGCTAGCAACCAAGAAAGGGAACCAAAAAAAGATTCAGCTGAATCAATCAGCCACTGAAGATGAAAACATGAACAAAGATAATGGTTATTGGGGAAGGTGGAGGAAGGTGGTACCATCAATAACAAACTTTAACTCCAAGTGAAGATTTAGTACCATGAGATGCAATAGGACTCTAACCTTTTACTCCCACTCACCCAACCCTGTCCCCCAAACACACAAAATAAAAGATCAGAATTCTTTTTTAAGGGATTGCTGATATTCTGCTTTGCTTCATTTAACTGTCTACTATTTTATCATTCTTGATTAAATGCAAAAATAAATAGATAAAAAGAATTTGAGAAAGGTAGGCCTTGAGCACATATTTTAAAATTACATAAATTTACGGAAAAGACTAATTATTTCAAGTCCAGATATCCCAATGCTAAGCTGAACCTTGAAGGCTCTTAAGATAAACATTATCATTCAGGGAAATCTCAAAGATAAAGCCCTGAGATAGTCAAAACTGTTTTTAAGGAACCTGGAAATTATGAGTACCTTTTAGAGACCACAGACCTTCTGGTGAGTACTAAGCAGTGTTTGCAAAAACTGTTGGAAGAACTTGGTTTCTGGAATTTTCAGAGCAGGCTTTTAAGATTCCAACCTGTAAATAATTTGGGGGTTTTTTTGTTACTGGGATTGAACCCAGGGGCACTTAACCACTGAGGCATAACCCTACTCTTTTTTAACACAGGGTCTTGCAAATTTGCTTAGTGCCTTACTAAATTACAAGGGCTGGCTTTGAACCTGTGATCCTCCTGCCTCAGTGTCCCAAGCTGCTGGGAATATAGATGTGCACCACTGCACCCAGCTAATATCTTACTAAAGGCTGTTTAATTTTTTAATAATTTTGTGCAAGAAAACTGAGACCATAAACAGCTCAAAGCTGTGAAATTTAGGAAGTAAAATGGATTTATCTATGTTAGTGAAGCCAGATGCTGTTGCAAACCACTCTTAGACAGTTCATCAGTGAGGTGTGTTCATCTTATGAAGTGAATTCACAACTATAAATTAACAATCTTCATCAACATTCACCCATTAACAATACTGCCTATGTGAATTTAACATAGGTACAATAGAATTACAGAGTTCTAAAAGTAAAGGTCAGACTTCTTTGTTTTCAGTAATTTCTATGGCATTGCAAATCTGCTGTAAATATTCATGTTTTTCAATCAATATTGCGAAGTGTGATATCCAGAAGATAATAATTTAAAGAATGTATCTGATTTTCACAGTGCAGTAACAGAAAGATAAAAATCAGGGAGATCATCAACGGGCTAAAGTAGTGATCAGACTGGCACACATTTCAAAAAAATCCATGGTGTGACTGCCCAGGCGAGGGGAAACTGAAGACAATGTGCTTCCGGTCAAAGAGCCAGTGAGAGAGCCAGAAAGAGAATGGCTTTCTATAGTCGTAGAATCAAAGCTGGATCTTGGTCTGTGTAAGCCAGCAGCAGAACAGGAACGCTGAGGTGTTGAGGAACCAGATCTCTGCTCCACCATCTCATCTGAAACGGATCAAAGAAAAGCAATTGATATGAGAGGTCTATTTGCCTGAGTCCTTCCTATAAAATTGTTATATTCAGAATAGTAAGTAAACCCCTCTGAACAAGGGCAACTTAGAAATGAATGTTATAAGTCAGGCAAGGTGGTACACGCCTATAATCGAAGCAGCTCAGGAGACTAGAGCAAAAGGATGGCAAGTTTGATGCCAGCCTCAGCAACTTAGTGAGACCATCTCAAAATAAAAAATAAAAATGGTTCAGGATATAGCTAAGTGGTAAAGCACCAAGAGTTCAATCCCCAGCATCAAAAAAAAAAAAAAAGAAAGAAAGAAAAAGAAAACAAAAAAAGAAAAAGAAAAGAAAGAAAAAGAAATGAATGTCATATTTCGGTGTGTTAGGAACAGAGAAAGTAATACCTTTTTCCTCCCACAACCAAAACATACATCACTAATCCCAACATTTCACCATTCAAACATGGCCTCTAAATCCTTCTCAACGGAGTGCCCAGATTAACACTGAAATGAAACTGATGTCTCTACCCAGGAAGAAAATATTTCATTAGCAATATGTTTTCTTCTAGCACATTAACAAAAACTAAATAAATAATAATATAAATATAGGTATATATATATATGTATATTAAATATATATGAATATATATCTCCTCTCACTTACATTTCGGTTGACTCTAGATTACTTAAATCTAGTATATGACTACTCACCATGTCTTAGAGATGATTTTTAATACCTGGTCAACTAGTGCCAAGTTAGATTTCTGATCTCATGGCTACATAGTCTCCTTACCATCAATGCTTTTAAAATCCAAAAGATAGCTCCTATTATCAACCAGGTAAAGCTGTAAGCTCATTTTCACATAATTGCCAGTCACTGGATTTTTTCTTCTTACACGAAGATGGTATGCATTCACTACCTAAAACAGGAAATCAGTAAAAATAACAAAAAAATTCTTATTGAAAATAACAATAATGGCAAGAATGAAAAGAATGTCAAAAACAAATAATTGATGGGGTGGGGTAAGAAAGAAGTTACTGAATAATACATTTTTAACATTATAGGAGTTTAGTATTTATTTAATTCACACTAACAGCAGCATTTACATTTGGCAATTACAACTTAAAGAAAACTCAGATTACATAGTTCAG
Organism: Urocitellus parryii; assembly: GCF_045843805.1. Lineage (NCBI taxonomy): Eukaryota > Metazoa > Chordata > Mammalia > Rodentia > Sciuridae > Urocitellus > Urocitellus parryii. The sequence goes on along the minus strand of NC_135541.1, from coordinate 39,410,754 downwards.
CTTACACATCCATTCTGAAGCATCAATCATTATCTTGGTTACCCAGCCTCTGCTTCAATACTTTTACTGATGAATATGGAGCCAAAGGAATAAAGGGGAGCTAACATGTTAATAGCTTACGTTAGGTTCTGTCACAAAATTCAGGATCACAATAATGCTGCAAAGAAGATACTGTTTGCTTTTTAAAGATAAGAAAACTGTAGCTCTGATACAGAAGATTCTGGGTTTTAAAAATATCTAGCATATGAGTTTCAAAATTTTTTCAACAAGAAATTTTAAAGACATTTATGCTGGGTGTGGTGGCACATGCCTAAAATCCCAGCAGCTTAGGAGGTTTAGGCAGAAGGATGTCAAGTTCAAAGCCAGCCTCAGCAACTGAGTGAGAGCCTGTCTCTAAATAAAAAATTAAAAAGGGCTGGGAATGTGCCTAGACGATCTAACTAAAAATGTGGTTAAACCCGCCTTGGTTCAATCCCTAATACCAAAGAAAAAAAGAAGTTTTAAAGACATTAGCATCTTTTTTAACTAAATAAACTGCTTCAGAAAAAGGACATTTATGTTTAGTCTTAAGAAATATTATTTCATTTATTCATGTACAAATAATGAAATGAAAGTAACTGATTTATTCAAGCATGTTAAATGAGTATTTACATCATAAATTTGAATGCTTTTCTTCTTCCTTTAAAAAAAAAAGGTTCAAAGTTCTCAAGAAAAGAACAAGAGTGAAAGGAATATCTAAAATGAAAAGTACTTTTTTTTTTCTCGGTACTAAGGATTAAACCCTGAGGTGCCTAACTGTACCCGCAGTCCTTTTTAAAATTTATTTAGAGATAAGGTCTCATTGAGTTGCTTAGGCTGCCTCTGAACTTTTGATCCTCCTGCCTCAACCTCCTGAGCTGCTGGGATCACAGGCCCCCCTCACATATATACCAATAGATTTGAAATGAAATAAAGCACTAATTTTAAAAGAAAGTAAAACTGGGTGATAGTAAGAAAAATATGCCATAACTAAGGATTAAAAGAACGAAATAAGAGAGTTTCTCAACTAGAAGAAAAGTAATTGTTGCTGAATAAATGTATCCTGATGGCATGATTAACACTGACTGTTAGCTGTCACTGCCACTCACCTCCACTACCCTTAAAACAAACAAACAAACAAACAAACAAACAAAAGATAAGAAAAAAGTCAAGTCTTCCTAAAACAAGAGAGAAAAAAGTGACAACATTATCTTTGAAGACTCAGGGATTTCTGTTGCTATGAAGCATCTAAAACAGGTGAGCTATTTTTCAGATAGTTTCAAATTGATTACTTTTTGTTTGTTAGACAAAAATGCTATTCTATAATTCCAAAATACCTAAATTCGACAGCTCTTCATTCTTATAGAAATTTGTTTTGCTTTGAATGTACATGTTGTAATACTGAGAAGAATCAAGCACAGTAACTTATATTTAAATCAAAAATAACTTTATATGGACCTTACTACTCACCTGCTCAGACTATTTGGTATACAGCAAGACAGCTTCTACAAATGACCTTAATGCACAATTTCCTACCTTCCATTCAAAATCCAGCTGCTTCATAGCCCGGTAAACTTCAGCCATAATGTCATAAGGTTTGCTCTGGCTTCTGATTCCAAGATGCCACTTAGCTTTTTTCACAGCTAAAGACTTGGGCTTAGTCGTATTCAGTGCATCCAATGGACATCTTGCTTTGGGACTGTCTGCTATAAGAGGTGGCATTCTTTCTGGATGAGGTTTCAGGCCTGGGGGAATATGCATGGCACTATCATCCATAAAAGAACCAGTTGGAGGGCTAGAGGCGAGGTAGAACTCACTGGCTTGGTTCATTATTCTCCGATTGTCAATGATAAGATGATATGCCACTGCAAGCTGGTCTTGAGGGTCACCACTATATAAACTGTTCATTACTTCTGATTCTGTACACTCAAATTTTTCACATACTTCTTTCACAGCCTCATCATCAATAACATTAGCATCATAAGAGGGGTCTTCAGGAAATAAGTAATTGGGCAAATCTTGTTTAAACCATTCATGCTCTCTAGAAAAAAAAAAGAACAAAACACCACAATACACTATTGTAAGAAAGAACATGCTTTGGCAAGTTCCAAATAACTCAGATATGGGGCAATACAATATAGTAGACGCCCACCTCTGCCACTTACTAGCTATGTAATCCTGGGCAAGCTAATTAATTCTACCTTTGAATAACTACAGTTACTCAGACCTGGGAATTAGGCTGATGTTTTCTTGAAAATGATCAATGTGACCACATTAGGCTGATGTTTTCTTGAAAATGATCAATGTGACCACATTACTTTGAGGAGACAACTAGCAATATTTTTTGCCACTGATAAAATACAAGTTTTCAAGGGAAAATTTAGAATTAAGTAATAATTTATATCTTTTTCTATGAATGTGAAAGTTTTCCAATATCTAAAGATGTTCTGATGAGGTCAGTATCAACAATAATGACTTTTTTGTGTGTGTGTGGTGCTGGAGATGGAACCCAGCTCAGTTTAACATGCTAAATATTGATAGATATACACTATATTTTTTTAAGAAATCAACTTCTTTGAGGTCCTTAATAATTTTTAGGAATGGAAAGAGATATTAAAACTAAATAGTTTGAGAACCACTCTCCTAAATCATTTTTTCACACTTCTGGGCCTTTGCACCTGGCATTAGTATTGTCCTCCTAGGTTATCACATCCTTTTCACCTAACACACTCTCAAGACTATTTAAGCACTGCTACATATTACAACTGGGTATCCCTTAGGTTAAAATCAGATCAATATACATTTTGATTGAATGTTTTCTATTTCACTGATTATTTATGAACATTTACTGAGGACAAACTATAAACAAGAAGACACATTCCTCTTGGCAGATTGTATGCTAGCTGATACATATTAAACAAGTATTCATAAGAATAAATATAGAGTTACAAATACCTACAAGTATGTAAATCCTGTGATCAAGATTGAGGGTGGAAAAGCAGAGAACAAAATGAGAGCATATAATTCAGAATGGGAGGCAGAGATAAAGGAAGCTGCTCTCTGAGTAACATTTAAGCAAACACTAGAACGGTCAGAAGTCAACTAAACAAAGAGTTAGGAGGCAGGTATTCCCAGAGAAGAAACAGTCTACACAAAGACCTTGAGACAAGAAAGAGGTCTAACATGCTCCAGGAACTGAACTAGCCCAATATCATGAGAACATAGTGATGGGATGGAGCAGTAAAAGAAATCAGGTATTCTTGAGAGTTGTAGCAAAAATTGCCAAAAATTAACATTTTCATAATTCTGAAAATTGCAGAATTTCATAATTCTGCACAATATGATAAGTCTTTATTCAAGAAAAATGGCTGAACCTCAGCAAGAAAAGTGTGACATATGGCTTTTTAAGATGCCCTATCTTCATCTCCTTTCTCTAGCTACATAGAGTCCACAATCACTGAGAAAACCAACAGTGTTAAAAAACACAGGATTAGATAGACAGAAGAGCAAAGCAGGTTCAGAACTCTCCAAAGTCCTACCCCATGAGAACTGTCATTATATTACACAGCTAGCAATTCCCTGGAAACCTCCACTGATAGGCCTTGCTTTATTTGACAGGAATCAGAGCTCACTCACTGCAAACAACCTTCTCCCAGGGCATTCATCAAAAACAGTCAACAGCAACTGTTTAATATCCCATCTGTCTGAAGCAGCAATAAAAGATGCATAACCAAGAAGCTGACCCAAAAACTTAAGAAGGAAAATCTTCCAAAGGGGTCTTTGAAAAACTTTCATATGTTCCTGGGATTTAAGGTTGCCAGGAACACATATGCAGGGGGTGTTGGCATGCCCAAGAAAGAACTGAGAAGGCTCTAATTTCTCATCACTGGCCAACTTTGATGCTCTGCAAAGTAGATGACGGCTAAGATAAAGTGATAAACAACTGCCTGTCAGAGCACTGAAGATACACAGATAATTTTTCATCAAGGCTAAGGCTAGGGGACTTATATTTATATTTGACAGTGGAATGCATTACAATTCTTATTACACGATTCTTATTATATCACCAGTTTTTTTGTTGTTGTTGTTGTTGTTTTCTTTTTTTTTTTTTTAAGATGCGGTTTCACCATATTGTCCTGGTTGGTCTTAAACTCATGAGCACAAGTGAACCTCCTACATTAGCTTCCTAAGTAGCTGGGTGTGCCACCAAACCCAGCACAGATCACAACATTTTAAGAAATCTGTCTAATCATTAGCTGATTATTTAGCTAACAAAGATAGTCTTCAGCAACCATACATGACAAAAAATACAGATTTTAAGAAATGAGGCCAGGAACAATGTCGCACACCTGTAATCCCGACAGTTTGGGAGGCTGAGGCAAGAGGATCCTGAGCTTAAAGCCAGCCTCAGCAACTTAGTGAGGCCCTAAGCAACTCAGTGAGACCCTGTCTCTAACAAAATACAAAAAGGGGCAGGGATTGTGGCTCAGTAGGAATTGAGCCCCTGGGTTCAATTCTTAGTACCAAAAAAAGAAAAAAAAATTAGTTTAGGAAATCACTAAACAAATAAGAGCAGTGACAACGACAGCACAGAACAATTATAATAAAACTCTAGAAATAAAACCATAAAAACTAAAAACATGACCATACAAAATATGTATGTGAATGTTCAAAGCAGTATCAGACATAAAAAGCAAAAGATGGAAACAACTCAACTGTCCATCAAATGATGAATAAACAAACTGAATACTGATCAAGGAAAAAAAGGAATGAAGTACTGATACATGCTACACAATGGAAATACCTTGAAAATATTATGCTAAAACAAAGAAGTCAGACACAAAGGCCATAGAGTCTATGAATTCATTTATATGAAATGACCAGAATAGATATAAAGACAGAGAGTAAACTAGTGGTTGACACAGGCTAGGAGGAAAGGGAAATGGGAAGTGACGACTAGTGGTACAGTTTCTTTTGAGAGGGATAAAAGGCTCTAGAATTAGATAATGGTAACAATACAACTTTGTGAACATACTAAAAAAACTAGTGAATTATGCATTTTAAAGGAATGGATTTGTAATAAGCGAATTATACCAATAAATTAATTCTTTAAAGTAGATAGAGAAAATCTAAAATTTTTATTTCAAATTCATTAAGTTAGTCAACAGAACATAAAATCTTTGCAAAAAGGTAAGCTGCCAATTTTCAAAGCCATACCTATAGCTTTTTAATTTTAGGAGCCAATTTCTAAATTAATCCTACCAGTGTAAGTAAATATATATATGTATATATATTTACTTACATACACTTAAATATATATATATATGTTATATATTTGTAAACAAGCATGGATGAAATCTTATGTAAAAATAAAAACCCTCCAAAAAAAAAATAAAGGACAAGTCATCAGCAGAAGGCACTGACATATTCTGGTGCCTGTGCTATATAAAGGTCATACTCGTGGCAGCACCAGCAATTGCACTGTCCAAACTTTCTCATATATCCTTCACAGTAAACCCACTAGTAACTACTGGATTAAAAAACTTAGCAAAACTTTTTTATGCTCTATTCCATCAGTTGTATGTAAAATACATGAACCTCTCCCTATTTTTCCATTTGAAATTTCTTTAGGTACTTTCTGTACATATATTTCTAGGCCTTGCACCAAGGTACACAGAAAGATGAGTAAGACACACTCTCCTCTAATGCAGTCATAATTTAAGAAAGGAGAAAGACACACCAACTAGATATAGTATGAGAATGAAATAATAAAGCACAAACCAAAGACTGACATCACAGAGGTGGAAACCTGCCTGGGAGAATCAGAAGTGATTTTGTAAAGGAGGTAGCATGTGTGCAGAACCCTAAAGGGTGAATGGAAGGCTATCAAAAGCCATCAAGACAAAAAGCATAACAGGGACACAAAGGCAGAGAATCTGATATTTGAGGAACAAGGGCAAGTTCAACAAGTTCAAGCAGTAGTACAAGGACTGTGATGATAAAAACAGACAACAAGACTTCAGGAGAAGTAGGGCCTTATGAAGTGTCTTGTATGCTTTGCTATTTGAGCTAAAAAGTTTTGGCATCAATGTGAAATGTTTGAAAGATAAGTGACATGATCAGGTTTGTGTAATAAGGTCAATAAAATACTTAGAAAATATTTAAAGTCTAATTTTGTAAAGCAAGCAATTGGCTTCACTATTACTATAGAAGACGGGCAAAACAGGAACAAAAAGAATACTTACCTTATGTCTTTGATAGTTGCTCGTTTCAGGGGGTCAACCTGCAGCATGTGCATCAGCAGAGTAGCAACAGAACGATTAAGATACTCTGGAATATAAAACACGCCCCCTCGGATCTTCTTAAACAATGTAGGTACATGCTCATCATCAAATGGGAGGGTGCCACAAAGAAGAGCATACAAGATAACACCACAGCTCCAGATATCAACTTCAGGACCTGCATACAATCTAAAATAAGATGATAATACAAACCTGAAATGCAAGAATCATTTTCTTTCTCTTTTTTTTTTTTTAGGATCTCACACATTCTAGGCAAGTGTTCTTTTTCCCATTTTTATATACCTTACTTATATATTTATTTAATGCCAACTCAGTATATATTGATTTTCAAGATATTTAATGAAGTCCATGACTGCTTTGAACATTTATGTTGTTTTCCATAAGGAATAATTGGTTTGACCAATTACTATGCAAATTTGTCAAGAGGATATGATACTTTTCTTTATTTGACACAAATTCATTTAATTGTAATTTACCAATAAAAACTATAACATTTTCTACTTAATTTTTGAAGGAGACATCAAAGTATGTAACAAATTTGAAAAAGCAATACTTTGGTATATAAGCTAATCTTTTCCCCTTATTAAAAAAAAACAAAATGCATATATAATCAAAATTTTATCCCTTGCACACCTATATTGAACAATATCTGACAAATTAAAGTACCTAAACAGTACTATGTAAATTTACTGTCATATTGAGTACCTACTACCTTTCATTCTACTCACTTGCTAACTCACAGAATAAAGATCACCTGTGCTCCAGATAACCTGTCTACAATAGACATCATTTCCATTTTTCCTCTCAGCTTTCTACATCATGAAAACTCTCCTGATAATATATTACCAATTCAATCTTGGATCTGAAGTAACAAAATAAATCTCTACAATTCTAATGAGAAGAATATAATGTTTCTATAAAAAATGCTGTCGCACAATTACATTATTTACTGTATTACCCAAACTCCTTGAAACATACATAAATGTTTGTGTCCCCCAAAAGTTTATATGCTGAAATTCTAACATCCAAAATGATAGTATTAGGAAGGGGGGACTTTGGAAGGAGATTAGGCCATGAGAATGAAGTCCTTATGAACTGGATTAATGCCCTTAATAAAGAGATCACTCAGAAGATCTAGATCCCTTTTCCTTCTACCATGTGAGCTTATAGTAAAAAGACACTGTACTATAAGGAACAGACTCTAGCAGGTACACAATCTTTCAGCTCCTTGTTCTTGGACTTCAAAGTCTCCAGAAGTACAAGAAATATATTTCTGTTGTTTATGAGTCACTCTGTCTTTGGTAGTACTCTGTTAGAGCAGCCCAAATGGACAAAGACACTCAATATCTGCTGCTAGCGATGACATCTTTTCAGTAATTCTGTTAATTTTTAAAATCAGACACTGACCACTGTAGAAAGATTTGAATTCACCATGGCAATCTGTATAAACATTACATAATGTACCAATGAATAAATTACTTGCATAATTAATCTCCACTTGTATAATTTCATGAAACAATAATTTCCCTCAAAATTCCATTATTCCAAAGACAAAATACAAAACAATATTCTACACACTTTAATTAAATATGTAAACTATTAAAGGACTGTATCTGATAAAGAATGACAAGAGGTTGCATTTAGCAAATTTTTACTCTTACTTGCCCTTTTCTGAAATAAAATACAGACATCACACTGATATTTGTTTCATTTTATTTATTTATCTATTTATTTATTTATTTATTTTAGGGGTCAATGGTTCTTTATTTTTTATTTATTTGTATTCGGTGCTGAGAATTGAACCCAGTGCCTCACACATGCTAGGTGAGTACTCTACCACTGAACCACAACCCCAGCCCTGTTACAGTTATTTTTAATGAAAAAAAAAAAAAACTTTATAAATACATTTATAACATCTACTTGAAACTTAAAAATTTTTAATATAACCATCCCCCTCAATAATTAAAAAAAAATTGTTTCTACTGTGTTAAAAAATCTTATCTTGCAGGCTAGGGACTTAGCTCAGTTGGTGCAAGCACAGGGCTATGGGTTCAATCCCAGCATCACAGAAGAAAAAAAAATCCTATCTTCCAAAGAGAACCTATTATGATTAAATGATATCAGAATGATATATTATTACCTGCCTGAGATGACTTCAGGTGCTGCATAATTTGGAGATCCACAACTAGTTCGTAGAAATTCACCATCTGACATCATGTTGGATAATCCTGAAAATAAGAGCAATGTTTACTTGTTGCTAGTTTTTTAGGTATAGATAAAAATATAAAAACTTTCAAGTGTTTAATGTTCTATAAATTATAACTTTAATTATTAAAAAATAATGAAAAGCACTTGTTAAAAGTGGAAAGAAACATTTCATAGTGCTTACATTGACCCCCAAAAAACTAAAGATATCATGTGAATGACAGGAGTTAGCCTTTCTGAATAAAAATGTTGATTCACTTTACAAATAAGGTTACTCTAAAGTATATTAGCACTTCTAAAAATAAAGGTATCAAAATATTATTTATCTGCTTCTATAGTTGAAAGAATAATATATAGGCTACTACTTTTTTAAACTATGCTTTTAAAAGCCATGGTTAAAAAATTTCAAAATCAGATAGTCTTCAATTCATAAGCAGATTATTTCCTAAAGCTTTTAACTGTAAAACTTTAATTCAACACAGAAAAAATAATCTATTGAACCCAAAATCTAGCTGAACTAAAAGAGTTTCATGATTTACAGAAGAAAGAGAAATAGTGAAACTAGTTTCCATGTTTATATTTAAGACATGGCATAGAATAAAACTTAAAAAAGCAATACCAACCTTTGGCACCTTCCCATTTCTCTTTCCTTAAGATCTCTTGTCCTAACCATTTTCTCAAATATTCATAGTACTATGGCATCCTTTCCAAGCGCGCTTACCCCAAAACTTGTTTGGACCATAAAAATCACATTTATTTACCCTATAAAACTCCCATTTTCTCATTAAGTTGCTAGATATTACTGTAAGATCCATGCACTTCTCCTAGATCAATGCAGAGGACAATAAAACTTTTTCTAAACTGTATGCAAATTTTCATGAGCCTGTTTATGGGCATTTATCAGGGATAGTATCCATACTTTCATCATATTTTCAAACAAGTTTGGGACTCCCCTAACACAGTTATCATTTTCTTAGGAGAAAATGAAAATTGAAAAGATTTACCTTGACATATTCCTCTAACTAGTTTTCTGGAGGCTATCTGTAATTTTTAAGTTTATTTAAATGAAAAGAACAACTTAATGTGGCGACTGCAACTAATCCCTTTTCATGGTACAAAATTTACAAGGCTGAAAGCGATCTCAGTTCTGTGAGAGTTGTTACTGACACAGGATTCCTCACTGACACAGGTGGCGATGCCTCTCTGAACAAGCCTGGAATTACACACCAAAATCAGCTATCTTGGCGTTCATATGTGCATCCAATAGCACATTCTCTGGTTTCAGGTCTCGATGAACAACCATATGCCTGTGACAATAATCCACTGCCGACAGAATCTGCTGAAACAGCCGCCTAGCTTCCATCTCTTCAACCTATCAAGTATAAAAGAAACTGCATTAAAAAATCTGGGACATCTACACAGTAGGAGTTTTAGTTTCATAATCAGTCTAAATCAAACTAAGCAGGATAACTAGATAATTCAATTCTCAACAATCAAACAAAATAAGTCAACCAAAAACTTGTCAAAGTTCAACCTATTATTCAACAAGTTTTGCTTTGCTGTGTGCTGTAAGGCAGAAGGTTTAATTTTCAATTAATATTAAATGTACACACATTTTGAAGAGTCATCAGTAAAACAACTTATGTGAAAGTGCTAAGAAAAGAAAATAACTGATATTTCAACACAATTTTACAGAACAGACTTGGGAAAGCATATCAATCATTTTGGCAACTAAGTGGAATATATTTCCCAAAATGAGTATACTGGAAGGTATACTTAAAGAAAATTTGTCTAATACTCTGTTTAGTTGTACATGTTTACAGAAGCAACTCAAACTCTGAAGATATCTTTGTGGTTGGCTATGTCTCAATACTTTACTCTTCTTTAATTTAAAGGCTTAATATACTAGATAGAATATTACTCACCCGACCATGTTTACAGATGTAATCAAATAATTCACCTCCAGACACATATTCCATTACCATAAAAAAATCTGTTGGAGTGCTGATCACCTGGTATCTATTATGTAAATGAAAAAAAGTTGAATAAAAAATGTTATTTCTAACAAAATAAACTTAATATATCTATTTTTACTACAATTTCATATTCCAGTATTTTATAATATTTTAAAATGCAGCAAATTATATAATGTTATCAGAATAATCAGCATCATAAACTCAGAGCACTACACAAGCAGTCTACTTCCTGAGGCCCACAGACTCCCCTTCAGAGTCTCCTTGCATGTTCACACGATCTTTAAAATCCTCCATTCCTCAACAATGTTGAGGAATTAATGTTGAGCATTAATTTTCAGGTAAGCAAAAATCTGTTTACAGTCAACAGAGATAATATATAATGCATTTAAACATAAACAAGAAAATACTTGGATATAGAAAAGTATATTGCAGAGATACAGTGAAAAAAATCAGAAAGGGAATAAAATCATCCTTTCTTCAACAAATAAAAATTCAATGCAATAAACAGAGGAAAGGGGAACTTATTAAAAGTAATCCAAGAAACATATTGACCAAATATATTGTCTAGACTCAAATTACTTATCAAACAATCAAGAAAGCCAGAATACTGACTGGAAGGTTAAGATTGCTAACTGCTTTCTTAGATGTGATAATAATTATTTATTTAAAATTTGATACTGAACAGTTTACACATTAAATATAAAATGCTTGGGACCTGTCTCAAAATAATATGGTCTGGAGGAAGCAGATAAACAGCACACTTACTACTGCAGAAGACAAATGAAGAGTTACATAAGCTCATCACTTTACTTTTGGATATGCTTAAAAATTTCCATAATAAAAAACTCAATATATAAATGTGAATGGATGCACACATGTGTGCGTGTATATATTTCTAGGCACTCAAAATAGGGGATATTAACAATAAAGAAACTTTATTTGCAAAAGAACTAAACAGACACTTATCAAAAGAAGAAATACAATTGGTTAACAAATACATGAAAAAATGTTCAATATCTCTAGCAATCAAGGAAATACAAATCAAAACTATACTGAAATTTCATCTCACTCTAGTTAGCACTGCAATTATTAAGAATACAAATAATAATAAGTACTGGAGAGGATGTGGGGGGAAAGGTATACTCATACACTATTCGTTGTTAGTGGGTCTGCAAATTAGTGCAACCACTCAAAACACTACAAATTAAACCACCATATGACCCAGCTATCCCACTCCTCAGTATATATTCAAAAGCTCTAAAATCAGATTACTACAGGAATGCAGCCACATTGATATTTATAGCAGCACAATTCACAATAGCCAAGCTATGGAACCAACTCAGATGCCCTTCAACAGATCAATGGATAAAGAAAATATGGTATACACAATGGAGTATTACTCAGTCATAAAGAAAAATGAAATTATGTCATTTTCTGGTAAACGAATGGAACTGGAGACTATCATGCTAAGTGAAATAAACCAGACTCGGAAAGCCAAAGGTTGAATGGTTTCTCTAATATGTCAAAGCTAGTCCAAAATAAGGGAGAAAGAGAGAGGAAGGGAAGAGTGGGTGGATTCCATCAAAATAGAAGAAACATTGGTGAACTAGATGAAGGGGACTGAGGGGAAGAGAAGGAGAAATAAGTGTCTAGATAAGAACAGAACAGTGGAATAAGCCTGACCTAATATTCCTATGTAAATACAGGAACATACCATAGTGTTGTCTCACCTTATGTATCTCCACAAGACACTAAATACAAAGAAAAAGAACTAACAGTAAACAGCAGAAAGAACAAGGGTGAGGAAGGTGGGGAGGGAAAGGGGAGTACTGGGAACTGAATTGAAGCAAATTATATTTCATGCTCTTTGGTCAAAAGGAATCCTAACGTTATATATAACAAAATACACAAAAGGACACAAAAACCTAAATGAGACAGAAAACCAAATCTGAGCATGCCAGAAAATATTCAAAATGAATTTGAGAGTAGGCATGAGAAAGAAGATTATATGACTGTACCTATGGAGAATCGCTTGGAATCGCTCAAGCCTAATATGACACAGTCAATTTTTTGTAAATAAATTCTTAATATTTATCTCCCCATAAAACATACCAATTCTCTGTTAAAAATAGTAGTCTTTCAAATACCTGGTTTTACCATAAGAATAAACATGCATTATTGTCTGAAAAATAATAAGACTCGTGATTGATAAATAAACATACATAAACCCATCACCCAGACAAAAAGGCAGAACCCTGACAATATAGGCCCTCTAACCATACAGAGAGTTGCCATCTGCAAGGTGATTTCTCCTCACCCAAAGAAGCCATCATCCTGAAGCCCTGCTCATCCTGACTTTGCTTTCGCTCGCTCGCTCTCTCTCTCTCTCTCTCTCTCAGAATTGAACCCAAGAGTACTTTACCACTGAGCTACATTCCCAGAGCCCTGTCCCCTATTTTTTTTTTAAGAGAGAGAGAGAGGAGAATTCTTAATATTTATTTTTTAGTTTTCAGCGGACACAACATCTTTGTTTGTATGTGGTGCTGAGGATCGAATCTGGGCCGCATGCATGCTAGGCGAGCGCGCTACTGCTTGAGCCTCATCCCCAGCCCCTGACTATTTTATTTTGAGACAGGGTCTCACTAAATTGCTGAGATTCTCAGCTAAATTGCCCAGGCTGGCCTCAAACTTGCAATCCTCCTGACTCAGCCTCCCAAGTCACTAAGATTACAGGCATGCTCCATTGCACAAGCTTGCTTTCTCTTTCAAAGATAAATGTACCAATATGTATGTTCCTTTTCTCTCTGCATAAATATATTCCATATGCTTATGAACAATTCATATTCATGTTTTTATTTTAATTGTTCTTTGGCTTAAAAGGAGTACACCATATGTAATATTTGGCAATTTACTTTACTGAATTTCATCTATATTATTTGCTAGAGTTATCAGATTTGACCATTGTACATTACCTTGTATTTATTCACTTACTGGTCTGTTACTATCCTATTTATTCATCTTTTACCACTAAATAGTATTTACATTATTTCCACAATTCTATTATTTGCTTCTTGTACAGGGAAGGATTTTCTATTTGGTATATACTGGTGAGTGGAACTAAATCACAGTGCATATAAATGTTCCATTTTAGGACATGATGTCAACTGTTTTCTAGCAAAAGATTAGCAATGCTACAATCTCTAGAAAGATTTATATAACCTCCAACGCTTACAAAAATACCATAAGCATCTCTTCTTATGCAGTGCTTTCTTGTGTCTTCTGCCCATTTTTATTAGGTTCATGGTGCTTTACTTATTTATTTATTTACTTATTTTAAAGAGAGAGAGAGAGAATTTTTTTTTAATATTTATTTTTCGGCGGACACAACATCTTTGTATGTGGTGCTGAGGATCGAACCCGGGCCGCACGAATACCAGGCGAGCGCGCTACCGCTTGAGCCACATCCCCAGCCCCGTTTACTTATTTATGTATGAAAGAATAAATTAATATTTCTATGAAAGTCTTGAGTATAAGATGTCCTGGTTACTAACTTTATAAAAGTATTTTTTTCATGAATTTGGCTTTTGTTTTTCTCTGTAAGTGGGTCTGCAAGTATCTCTAAAGGATGACTTTTTCAAATGTGTGCATGTACACAAGCACACGTGTACGCACAATATGCAATACTGTTACCAGGCATAAATTCAGAAAATCATGAGTGTCATCCAACATCCAATCAGAAGTCTTGATTAGCTTATAACGCTTTCACAGTTTTTTTTTTTTAATTGGGATCCAAATATAATCCATACATTGCAATTGGTTAAAAAGTCTCTTAATTTATAGTTTGATCCTCCATCTGGGTTTTTTTTTTTTCCTTACAGAAGAAAACACTTGGTTAGTCCTACAGAGGAATGCATAGTCTCAATTTTGCAGATCCATCCTTTCAGCCACATAATGCACAATTTCTAACTGTCTCCTAGATCTAGAGACCTGCTCAGAGTGGATTCATTTGCTTTAATTTCAAAGACTAGACCTCTAGCCAAAGACATAAAATATGTCTCTCTGAGATATCAGCACTCACTACTTATCAGAGATTTTTTTCATTAATTCAGATCAATTTAATAAAATATTAAACTTGCAGAGTCCAGTAATAAACTACAATCTAAAGGAAACCCTCACTCAAAACCTCCTCCCTCAAGAACTCCCCTGTGTCTGAAGCGTAGGCCACCCTACAGCGTCACATGATGCTGCCCACCATGCTACAGTCTCAACCCATCTCCTTGATAATTCATTCTGACCTACTGTCTCCCCCCCCCATCCCTGCTACTGTTATCAACATTTGGGATGTAAATAATATTTTTTTTTAGGAGAGAGAGAGAGAGAGAGAATGAGAATACATATCTTTTTTTTTTAAGGTGTAGATGGACACAACACAATGCCTTTATTTTTAAGTGGTGCTGAGAATCGAACCCCTGGGTCCCACCCGTGCAAGTGAGCCGTCTATCGCTGAGCCACAATCCCAGCCCTGTACATAACATTCATATAGAAGATCTGTCTCACAGATGGCCTCTCTGTTCCTTGACTTCTATTATGTTTTCGATATGAGGTGACCTCCAAAGGCTCACAAGTGAGACAATGTAAGAAAGTTCAGAGATGAAGAGTTATGAGGGCCTTAACCTAATCAGTGCATTAATCCACTGGAATGAATTAACTGGTGATAACTATAGGCAGGGAGGGTGGGGCTGGAGGAGGTAGGTCACTGGAGGTGTGCCTTTAGGGTTTACATTTTGTCCCTGGTGAGCAGGGCTTGATCTCAGCTTCCTGTTTGCCAGGTCTTGAGCTTCCACCCTGATGTTCTGCCTCACCTCCAGGCCCAGAGCATCAGAGTAACCTTTCTACAGACTGAGACCTCTGAAGGCGTGAGCCTAATAAACTTTTCCTTCTCTAAAATTGCTCTTTTCAGGTCTTTTGTTCACAACAATGAAAAAGCTGACTAAACAACCTCCTCTTTTCTAATTGCTTTCATTCCAGAATACACAGCTAGTATCTCCATGGTCATAGATACTCTTTTCTTTTCTTTTTTTTACCAGGGATTAAACTCAGGGGCATCGACCACTGAGCCACATCCCCAGCCCTATTTTGTCTCACTGAGTTGCTTAGTGCCTCACCATTGCTGAGGCTGGCTTTGAACTCAAGATCCTCCTGTCTCAGCTGCCTCAGCGCCTGAGCTGCTGGGATTACAGGAGTGAGCACCGCACCTGACACTCATGGTCATAAGACTAAGTCCTCTAATTTTATACACTAATTCTAGCCCATCTTCTAAAGAACTCAGTTCCTACAATTAGTCACTCTTTCTCTTGCATCAACTTCTTCCTCTTAATCATTCCTTTTGACAAAAGAAACATTCGACAGTATCTCCCCTATCTTAAAAAAACAAACTGCATTTAGATTCCACATTCTTTTCAAGTTCCAATCCTATTTTTTCTTATCCTGTCTATAGCAAACTATGTCCCCATCTTCATCTCATACTCTCTCTTAAACCATTCACGCCAGGCTTTGGACCTTACCATTCCAATAAACTGGTTCTTTTCAAAAACACCGGCAACCTCCACCTTGCCAGATCAAATAAGTCAATACTCAGTTCTCATCTTACTCAATATTCAGCAGTAAAAGGAAGAGCTACAATCTCTCTTTCTTTTTGATAATCTCTTTCTTGAAATATTTTCTTGTTCGGCTTTAAGATTCTCTTACTTTTCCTCCAATGTCACAGACCATTCATTTTCATTTTCCTTTGCTGGTTTTCCCTCATATCCCAGACATGTTAGCCTTATAGTGCCCTAAAGCTTACTCCCTGGATTTCCTGTCTCTCTATACTTACATTTTTGGTGATCTTATCCAATCTTATGATGTTAAATATTTTCTTTATTATCTATCTATGTCTATATCTCTATCTATATATAGAACTCAGATATTTAATAGTCCACTTAAGCATCTCAATCCCAAAAAAATCAAATCAAATAATTGATACCACCCCCCAACATTTCACCTCAAACCCGTTCCTCCTACAAACCTAGCAACTCTTATTTTCCTAGACCAGATTCCTTGGAGTTATCTTTGACTTCTCTCCCAACCTACATGTCACCTGTCAGTGAATGCTCTTGACTTGACCTTGAAAGTATAGAATATGCTTACTTCTCGCACAATGCCTCCATAAAACTGTATTCCAAGTCACTATCATTTTTTACCCATATTAGTACAACTGATTCCTAACTGGTTTCTTTATTTCAGCACTTCCCAGTTGTAATATAAATGTAGGTCAGATCACATCACCTCTGACCAATATCTTCCAATGGCTTCCCATCTTATTCAAGAGTAAAAAGCCAAATATATTTGACAATATGGAATTTATTGTCTTCAACATCGTGTACATCCATAGGACTGGGATTCTAATCAGAATGAGATACACTCCATGTTTGTATAAATATGTCAGAATAGAATCTACTGTCATATATAACTAAAAAGAACAAATAAAAAAAGTGAATTAAAAAAATAACAAGGACTTTGTTATCATCTTGCCTGCCATATTTGTTCAGTGCCTAGATGGCATCATCTGTTAAGTGAGTGGACTGATGACCTCCTTCCCCACCTTATTTTGCTCCACCCCTACACACACTCCTGTGCCTGCCACACTAGACTGTTTCCAGTACTCTATATTCTTTACACTCATTCTTTTGTTCTTGCTTATCCTTCTAGATCTACATGGACTTTGCTAAAATGTCACCTCTTCATGTGTGTCACAAGTCACTGAACACTTACTAATATGCTGGAGGATGGAGAGTAAGGACACTCTATGACACTTCCACTTAGATGTCTCATGAAATTTCCTGCTTAACGTAGCCAACAAAGTCCCTTCAATGTTCACTCCTGCTCCACTGTTTCTTGTATTTCTCCTAGCCGCCCAAAATGGCCCCAACATTATCACCTACTACTTAAGCTAAAACCCCAGATTCTAATTGCTTAAGCCAAAAATAGGATTCCTTTTTTTCCAATACATCAATAATTCATCAGTTCTATTTATTAAAAAAAATAAAATATTCCTTCTAGGAATAATAAACTTGAGAGAGAAAGAAAAGTTCAGTTTCATTTCAAGCTTCAGATGACTACAATTTCAGAATGGAAAAATCCAATAAATAGTTCAATACTAGTGTTCAAAATTCAATAGAAATAAACAGTCCAGAGATATAGATTTGGGAATCTTTAGCACAGAGATTGCAAATGATGCTGCAGTAGTAATGCCATCACCTGAAGAAGGTTCCATCAGGACAACTGTTCTAGCACAGTAGCTGAAGTACAGTATTTAATGCCAGACTAATAAAGAGTGGTCCTGAGGAGAAAGTTTTAGAAAGAGACAAGAATGGGAAAAGAAAACCAAAAATCTGGCATCCTGGAAACTCAGGGAATACAGCATTCAAGGTAATGGTAATAAACACTGATAAAAAGCTGTCTATAGGTTTAATGAGATATCGATTAAAATGAGTAGGCAGTCAGAAATATCTCTTCCAAATTAGAAAGTATTGATAAGTTAAAATCAAATTTCCCTAAAAACTATGGAAGACAGAAAACAAGATGAAAAATTCACCAAATCTAATTCATGAAAAAAATCTGTATTTGCATTTAAATCCCATTTTTTTCATTTTAATTTTTACCTGTTGGATTGGGGCTGCTAATATGCTTGTTTTTTTTTCAATTTGAGTTACTAAAGAAATCATTCATGGGCTGGGAATGTGGCTCAGGTGGTAGTGTGCTCGTCTGGCATGCGTGCGGCCCGGGTTCGATCCTCAGCACCACATACCAACAAAGATGTTGTGTCCACCGAGAACTAAAAAATAAATATTAAAAATTCTCTCTCTCTCTCTCTCCTCACTCTCTCTTTAAAAAAAAAAAAGAAATCATTCAGTAAATATCCATCACCCTTGGTATTTAGTGTTCAAACTTTCTGGCTAATTCTAGAGACCCATTTTGAAATAAGGAAACTATTCTTGGCAGTTAGTCAAGACTACACAAAACAAGCAAAACCACTTTAAGGATCAGGTCTCTCTCCTTGTTTAAATCAGTAACACTATTATAGGCTATGCCAATAACTTTGTTCAGTAGCTAGAATACATGAGTACTTTTTTAATTTTAAGTTCAGATCCATAGCTAAAGAGTAATGTGGCTGAATGAATTAAGCTCAAAAGTGAAAGCCAGAGGCTTTAAACACAAAATTTATCTCTGCCTATTATTTTATGACTAATTCTGAAAATGTTCAGAATGTTCCTTCAGAAAAACAAAATAGCAGATAATAAAATAATGCTAAATCAGAATGAGATTAGTCAAACAAAAATTAGAAATAATTATAGAACCATAAATAGTCACTGATAAATATTACATCAAAAACAAGAATTTATATCCCCATGACAACTGCAACTACTTACTGACAAAATGAAACCTGTGTTTTCAGGAATAGATCAAGAACTAGGTACGACACAAACCCCAAATGGGCTCTTTCAAGGTTATCATTTAAAAACTGATGGAGTCAAGGCATAAGGCAAATACAGAGATAATTTTACCCACTTTACTCTTCAGCATATGACACTCCAACCATTTCGGCTTTCTTTTCTCCTAGAAAGTAGACACTCATTTGCAAAGAGATTTCACTTAGAAGTCACATAGTAACTAGAATAAAGTCATTACTAACATGGAGTCAAGTGAGATATGAACTGGGTCAGTTAACTAAAAACCACTTGGACTTATGAAATCATGAGAACTAGATTCACTTCACAGTTTGCCAATTTTTGGTTTGGGGTCAATGAAATACTAAACATTTGACCAACACATTTAATCCCCAAATAACACTATAAGGCATCCTGTTTTTAAAGTTAAAAAAACAAAGGACAGGAAATGTAAATCACTTCATAGGTTCTACTTTTTTATTAAATTATTTATTTATTCTAATTTGTTACACATGATGGCAGAATGTAATTAATTTCATATTACACATATAGAGCACAATTTTTCAAGTCATTGATTGTACAAAGTATTTTCACACCATTCATGTCTTCATACATGTACTTAGGGTAATGACATCTAACTCATTCCTATCCCCTTACTCTCCCCTTTCCGCTCTCTCCTCTTTGCCCTATCTAAAGTTCCTCCATTCCTCCCATGCTCCCTGCCCTCACCCCGCCCCTACATCACCATTATGAGTCAGCATCCTCATATCAAAGAAAACATCTGGCCTTTGGTTTTTTCAGATTGGCTTGCTTCACTTAGCATTCTCCAACTTAATCCATTTACCTGCAAATGTCATGATTTTATTCTCTTTTAATGCTGAGTATGGTTCCATTGTGTATATATTCCAAAGTTTCCCTATCCATTCATCTACTGAAGGGCATCTGGGTTAGTTCCATAATTTAGCTATTGTGAACTGTGCTGCTATAAACATTGACATGGCTGTGTCCCTGTAGTATGCTGTTTTTAAGTCCTTTGAGTATAACCAAGGAGTGGGATAGCTGGGTCAAATGGTAGCTCCATTCCAAGTTTTCCAAGGAAATCTCCATACTGCTTTCCAGATTTGCTGCACCAATTTGTAGTCCCATCATAGGTTGTATTATATATATATATATATATATATATATATATATATATATATATATATAAAAACACACACACACACCCAGTACTAGGGATTGAGCCCAGGGGCACTCTACCACTGAGCGACTTCCCCAACCCTTCAACCCTTTTTATTTTTAGAATAAAAATGAAAAGGGTCTTACTAATTTGTTGACATTGTCCTGAAACTTGCCACCCTCTTGCCTCAGCCTTCTAACTAGCTGGAATTACATGTGCATGCCAATATATATATATATATATATATATATATATATATATATATGAATGATAGCCTTTAAAAATCTTAATACATACATTGGATCACCCAGCTTTGGGCCAGGATGATAACCTTATAATCAAATATTGCTATATAATCTCACTAGTCTCATTTTTTTTTGTTTTGTTTATAACTGAGTAAATTTTAAGTGAAGATCACATGACATGAAAGCTTACTTTAAGAATGAAAGTTTCATGGAAGCTGTGTGAGAACTGAGTTAATGCCATGCTAAACCAAACAAAGCCAGCTCTGAAGAGTCATGGCACATTCATGCTATTTGTAAGAAAGCACAGCCCTAGCCCCATCACAGAGCATACCAATTTGCAAATAGTTTACTAACAAGAAGTATAGCAGTAAAGACCAAATGAATGTTCCCAAATGCCACTAATAACTGCACCAGTCTTAAAATTAAGAATTTTAAGAATACTGCTGCATTAGTCTTCACTGCTGCCATACTTTAAAACTTTTGGTTTATAATAACATGAATCTTACAGTTCTGTAGATGAGAGGCCTGATACATGCATCAGTGAGCTGAAATTAAGGTGTTGGCAGGCCTGGGTTGCTTTCTGGAGGTTCTGGAAATACAGTATATTTCTTTGTATTTCCCCACTTTTAGAGACCACCTGCATTCATTCTTCAGCTATTCTTCATTCTGACCTTGCTGCCATGCTCAAATATTTTTATTTGACTCACTCCTCCTACCCCTTTTAAGGATTGTGTTAGTTTGCACGGGCCCACATAGATAATCCAAGATTATCTTTTATTTTAAAGTCAGCTGATAAGCAACCTTAAATCCATGCTGCCATATATTCTACAATATTCACAGGTCCTAGGCATGAGAACACAGACATTTTGGAGGACCATTACTCTGTCTACCACAGCTATTTGCTAGCACTGTCACCAGATAAACAATGGAACTTCATGGGTTATCAAGTTGGTTCTTATTAACAATGACATTCAAAGATTGCTCACTGACAAATGTTAAGAAAAACAAAATGTCTAATTTTAGTGAACTAGTAAACAAAGCTTCAGGTATATTAGCACTGCTTTCTTTATATATACTTACATCAACAGGTTTTTTTCTGCAAGATTATTTAAATCAAAAAATAAATACAGTATTGGAAATCTTCCTACTGTTTCTACTATTAAAGTTATTAACAACAATTTATATTTTACAAAAAACCATTATTTGATACAGCATACTATGTGTCCTTATGCCTAGGATCTGTGAATATTATAGAATATACGGCAGCATGGATTTAAGGTTGCTTATCAGCTGACCTTAAAATAAAAGATAATCTTGGATTATCTATGTGGGCCCATGCAAATTTTGAATTTCATGGCTTTATATGTATTTAAATTATGACTTTATTTTGGTTTCATAATTATTTCAAAACTATACCTATATCTATACCTAGTTCTTTGAATACATACTGCATATTTATAGAAGAGTATATTAAAAATAGTTAAGTCAAAACCAGAGAACCATAAATTTATTTTTTCCCTTAGGAAGGAGTTATGTAACAAGTTTTGAGAGACTAGAGTAGAAATTGATAGCACAGCATTCAATGTCAGATCTGAACTCAACTACTACCTCTGCTATACTAGCTATATGACTTTGGACTAGTTGCTGGTACTCATTAGGTATTCAGTCTCCTTGTCTATAAAATATTCCTACATTATAGGTTTACCATGAGCACAATATAAAATTATATATGCAAAATGCTCAGCATGATTCCTGGCTAGTATCATGTATTCAATAAGATTAATATTTACTTTATAACACTGTAACCAAGCTTTAAAATAAAAATTAAAGACAAATTTCAATAACTAGAATATTACATGTCAATTAATATTAAACTGCAAAAAAATTAAACTGTAAAACATTAACTGCATATATTTAATAAATTTTTTGGATATAATCAATTTAAATAAATTATCTTATTTTCTTATCTATTTAATTAATTAGCTTATTTATCTTAAAAGTTACTTATCTTTGAAGTTTATAATTTAGTCACCCAAAATCCATTTATATTCCTCAGGTCTTTACTTAGTAATAATTATAGTACTATTTTTTTTTTACTATTTTCAATTCTACAAATAGTATGCTATGATAAAAAATTTTTAACAGTTACTCTACCTTTCCAAAAAAGAAAATGTACTGGTATATTAACATAAAATGACAAGAAAAAAAATCAGAAAAATCAATCTGCCTAGGAGTATGGAATGCCTAAATAATTTTAAAGTAAATACTGAAGACTCAACTTCCAAGGCTAATATTTTTGTAAGTTTAACTCAAGATAATTAACTGTAAAATTCATTTAAAACTATTCCAAGACAGTTTTTTTAATATCATCGTGTATCACGTACAAAAATACTTACAGTTTGATAATATGAGGATGACGGAAGAGTTTTAGATTTTGAATTTCTCGTTTTATTTTTCCAACAACATCTAAACTGCGAATCTTCTGTCTATTTAAGATTTTAACTGCCACTTTATGGCCTGTCAATTGATGTTCTCCAACTAAAGAAAAAGGAAAAAACAAAACCTGTCACATCAGCATAACAATTTCTATTAATGCTTCCTCTTCTGTTATTGCCCTAAATTTCTTTACTCAAAAAATACCACTTTCAGACCGCCTCTTCCTACCAGCAGACTACTACGTGAGCCCAGGCCCAGCCCAGACGGCCCACACCAGCCCATGGGGGACTCAGGGCTCACAGTAGGCCTGGGTTCACCCCCCACCCTCTGGGCAGACACCCGACTGAGCCTAGCCTCTGGCACACGACTGCCCCTTTCAACCAGCAAACTACCACAGGAGGTCAAGCCTGGCCCAGATTCGACCACACCTACTTGCACAGGATCCAGGTCCAGTGTAGGTCCGAGTTGGCCAAAGCCTCTCCCCGAGCCTAAGCTTAACCCACTTCCATCTTGGGACACTGTAGTCATCGCCCCAGCCTTCTCCACACAATAGCCTCTAACTTTTTGACAGCAGATGGGACCTAGAAGCTGCAGCACCTCACAGCAGTATTACCAAAGGGAGTATGAGGCCTACTTTCAGCCTCATTTCTGTAAGACATTACTTCCATCTTGGGGCACCTCAACTATTATCTTGAGCTACCCTGGCTATATTTAGATGCAGTAGCATACATTGAGGGACACCAGCAGGGTCTAGAAGTCCAACATCAAGGTGAGGTAAAGACAATCTGCACGAGTATTATAAGAATACAGGAAAGAAACTATAATATCACAGATCCACACTGCAAGAAAGGAAGACACAAAGACAACATGAAAAAACAAGGGATGAAAGTGCCCCAAACAAACCAGGATACTATAATAACAGAACCCATGGACAGCAAAGTTGATGAAATGTCAGAGAAGGAATTCAAAAGGTTTATAATTAACGTAATCTGTGAATTATAGAATAACCTAAATGAGCAAATACAGGCAAAAACTGATCACTCCAACAAAGACATAAGAGAGCAATTACAGGTAGCAACTCAAATTACTAACATACGTGATGAAAAAGAAAATATCACACAACAGACACTACAGAAACACAGAAGATAATTAGAAATTATTTTGAAAATTTGTATTCCAATAAAAGAAAATATTGAAGGCATTGAAAAGTTTCTAGAGTCATATAATTTGCTCAATTTGAATCAGGATGATATACAAAATTTAAACAGATCAATTTCAAGCAACAAAATAGAAGACACCACCAAAGTCTACCAACCAAGAAATGCCCAGGACTGGATGGATACACAGCCGAGTTCCATTAGACCTTTAAAGATTAACTAATACTAATACTCTTCAATTTATTTTAAGAAATAGAAAAAGAGGGAGCACTTCCAAACTCATTCTATGAGGCCAATATCACTCTGATTCCAAAAACAAGCAAAGGCACATCAAAAAAAAGAAAACTTCAGACCAATATCTCTAATGAACACAGATGCAAAAATTCTCAATAAAATTCTGGCAAATCAAATACAAAAACATATCAAAAAGATCGTGCACAATGATCAAGTGGGATTCATCCCTGGGATGCAAGTTTGGCTCAACATACAGAAATCAATAAATGTAATTCATCACATCAATAGACTTAAAGATAAGAATCATATGATCATCTCAATAGACACAGAAAAAGCATTTGACAGCACCCCTTTATGTTCAAAACATTAAAAACTAGGGATAACAGGAACATATCTCAACATCATGAAGGCAATCTATGCTAAGCCCCAGGCCAACACCATTCTAAATGTATAAGGAATTCCCTCTAAAAACTGGAACAAGACCATGGTGCCCTCTTTCCCCACTTTTATTTAACATAGTTATTGAAACACTGGCCAGAGCAATTAGACAAAAGAAATCAAAGGCATACACATAGAAAAATTAGAACTCAAATTGGCACTATTTGCTGATGATATGATTCTATACCTAGAAGACCCTAAAAGTTCTACCAGAAAACTTCTAGAACTAGTAAATGAATTCAGCAAAGTTGCAGGACACAAAATCAACATCCATAAATCAAAGGCATTTCTGTATATCAGTGACAAATCCGCAGAAAGGGAAATGAGGAAAACTATGCCATTAACAATAGCCTCATGAACGACCAATAAAAAAAAAACAATAGCCTCAAAAAAATTAAATTAAAATACTTGGAAATCAATTTAACAAAAGAGGTGAAAAATCTATATAATGAAAATTACAGAAGCCTAAGGAAAACCTTAGAAGATGGAAAGATCTACCTTGCTCTTGAATAGGGAGAATTAATATTATCAAAATGACCATACTTCTAAAAGCACTACATAGATTTAATGCAATTCCAATCAAAATCCCAATGACATTCCTCATAAAATAGAAAAAGCAATCATTAAATTCATCTGGAAAAATATAGACCCAGAATAGCTAAAGCAATCCTTAGCAGGAAGAGGAAAGCAGGTGGCATCAATATACCGGACCTTAAACTATACTACAGTGCAACAGTAACAAAAACAACATAGTATTGGCACCAAAAGAGACTGGCAGATCAATGGTACCAAATAGAGGACACAGAGACAAACCCACAAAATTACAATTACCTTGTATTAGACAAAGGTGCCAAGAACATGCATTGGAGAAAAGACAACCTCTTCAATAAATGGTGCTAGAAATTGGAAATCCATATGCAACAAAATAAAATTAAACCCCTATCTCTCACCATGCACAAAACTCAACTCAAAACATATCAAGGTCTTAGGAATAAAAGCAGAGACCCTGCATCTAACAGAAGAAAAATTAAGTCCTAATCTCCATCATGTGGACTCCTTTGGCACAAGATTAAAGAAAGAATCAATAAATGGGATGGACTCAAAGTAAAAAGTTTCTTCTCAGCAAAAGAAACAATCTGTAAGGTAAATAGAGAGCCTAAATCTTGGGAGCAAATCTTTACCCCTCACACATCAGATAGAGCACCAATCACTAGGGTATATAAAGAACTCAAAAAGTTAAAACACCAAAAAAAACCCCAAATAATCCAATCAATAAATGGGCCAAGGACCTGAACAGACACTTCTCGGAAGAGGATACATAATCAATCAACAAATATATGAAAAAATGTTCATCATCACTAGCAATTAGAGAAATGCAAATCAAAAACCACTCTAAGATTTAATCTCACTCTAGTCAGAATGGCAGCTATTATGAAGACAATCAACAAGTGTTGGCGAGGATGTGGGGAAAAAGGTACACTCATACAGTGCTGGTGGGACTACAAATTGGTGCAGCCAATATGGAAAGCAGTATGAAGATTTCTTGGAAAATTGAGAATGGAACTACCATTTGACCCAACTCTCCTTGGTCTATACCCAAAGGACTTAAAAACAGCATACTACAGGGACACAGCCACATCAATGTTTATAGCAGCACAATTCACAATAGCTAAACTGTGGAACCAACCTAGATGCCCTTCAATAGATGAATGGATAAAAAATAATGTGGCATATATACACAATGGAATATTACTCAGTAATAAAAGAGAATAAAATCATGGTATTTAGGTAAATGAATGGAGTTGGAGAAGATAATGCTAAATGGAGTTAGCCAATCCCAAAAACCAAATGCTGAATGTTTTCCCTGATGTAAGGAGGCTGATTCATAGTTGGGTAGGGAAGGGGAGCATGGGAGGAATAGAGGAACTCTAGATAGGGCAGAGGGGTTGGAGGGGAAGTAAAGGGGCATGGGGTTAGAAATCGTGGTCCAATGTGAGGGTCATTATTATCCAAAGTACATGTATGAAGACACCAATTTGTGTGAATATACTTTATACAACCAGAGATATGAAAAACTGCACTCTATATGGGCAATAAGAATTGTCATATATAAATTTAAAAAATTAATTTAAAAAGAGACATTCAAGCAGTGAACAACTACCTAATGAATGCTTACTATGGTAAGGGCTGCACTATTTACACTTACAATATACTTGGGATGTTAAGCGGTAGACAAAGTTGTTCTGTAACACTGCTAGCTGTCACCCAGTATCTACTGCATCTTTCATTCCCAGACATGACTCCCAAGTCACACTTGAGCACCCGACTACTCAGACAATAGACTGAAACCCAATACCTCTTGTAACTAGATGTGGCTATGAGTATATTTTTCCCAGTAACACGTAACCAGAAATGTCCTTGGGAGCTTCTTCCTCAGCCCCTCAGTACCTCAATTCTCAAGGTTATCATTTTGAACCCTGAGGTCAGATCAGGCAGCAGGGAGAAACAAGAGAGAGAAGCACCCACTTTGGGGTCCATCCAGCAGGACAGCATGAACCACCTCCTCAGACTTAACAGGAGATCAAAATACTCTTGGATCCCATTTACGTCCCTCTTATTCTGACAATTTCTGTCCTCATAGCTGAATCTAATACACTATTCAGAATACTTTAAAACTCACTTCAAATCTCCAATTTTATTGAGCAACCATACATAGATTGATGGAAATAAATTATCACATACTGCCCATACAATTCCTTGAATTAGAGAGTTAAAAAAGCTCAAAAAAATTATCATCCATTACTAGACCATTTTGGTTTTCCTAAATTTTTGTCAAAATATGCTCTAAAGCTGTGAGATTTTAAGGGGAAAATAATCTACACTCACCAGAACTAGGCCTTTTATAATTTTACATTTGACAAGGTGAAGAGCTACCACATAGAAGGAATGGAACTGATTTATACAGTTCTAGGAGGCAGAAGTGCAAATAATCAATAGAAATGTTTTCAACTGATAATCATGCGTTCTATGACGTCTCTCCCCAACCTCCTTTTCACCATGTTTGCCTATACTGAAAATTTCATTTTTTTTTTTTTTAGGTAGCTACTATTCTTTGAATGTATTTTTTTTTCCCACAGGATATATACTACAATTGAAAATCTACTTGATTCTCCATTGATCTCTTGATTATTTGTTGAGAGGGGGGTCAAAAGCCATTGTCAGGGACTCATCAGCTGGTAACTGCAAACCAGGAAAATAGACCAAGGAATGCCTATAAACTTGATCAGGAACATGCAGTGTGGTGGAGCAGGGATTTAAACCCAGGCAGCATATCTTCAGAATCAGTTCTCTTAACCACATCGTCCAGGATTCAAATGGAAGCTGAGCCATTTGTCAGGATTACTATAAGATAAATTCTTAAACTACATAATAGATTGGACTAGATCAAGCCTAATTCCTCTTCCAACTCTAAGATCTCTCTAATTATACCCGCAAGGATCATTCCATACTGAAGAGTATAAATCTTTTAAACCACTCCTGCCTCTTGATGATTTTTGATGACCATTTTTTGTATATTTTACAACTCTGACACATTTTTCTTAATGCATAGCAGGCAAGACTTCACACAGTTATTTATGCAGGTGTAAATACACAATTGTTCTGTGAAAAGATTCTAACTTTTCAAATTTCCAACATCATTCCCAAATGAAATTTAGCATTTTTTATCAAAGGTACATAACCTATAATTTTATGACGCACAATTTAGAATATTTCTCTGTATATTAATTCATATTAAACATTTCCTCAATTTTGACATACCATGTAATTTATTCATTTATATATTTATTTTGGTACTGGAGATCAAACCCAGGGGTGCTTAATCACTTAGTCACCTACTAGCCTGTTTTATTTTTTATTTTGAGACAGTATCTTACTAAGTTGCTTAGGGCCTCATTAAGTTTTGAGGCTGGATTTGAGCTTTCCATCCTCCTGTATAAGCCTCCCATGGCACTGGGATTATAGGCATGAGCCACCGAATCTGGCTAACATTATACCATATCATTTAAAATATTATTATGCCTTACAAAAAAAAGAGAGAAATGATTAAAAATAAGTTATTAATTCAGGCCCCTATTAGAACCCATTTATCTGCTAGACTCAAACAAAGCAAAGAACTGATAAAATGTCCTTGTGCTATAAAGGCTACAAAAATACTATATAATAATTTGAACTATGTCAGGCAGGAAAAAGTTAAGACCACAGGAATAATTTCACGTCCAACTGGATCAGTAACTGCATGGAATATTTCCTCTCCTCTACACAGTCCTTAACCTATGTACAAAAGAAAAACTCTTAACCTACGTTTTTGAACTTCAAGTTTTTTCTCACTGAAATAATGATATTCATAGGCTGTGCTCCTAGGAAATTATTAGTGTATCTAAGGAAAATCAAGTCTATCACCATATTTTTCCTATATAGAAAAATAAGGTTTCTCACTATATTACAGAATATGGCTAAAAAAATGTTTCTTAAAATCTTCAAGGTATATGTGGGATATTCTGACACAATTTAGGCTACAAAAATATACACTAAATGTTTCAGAAGGGTCTTCAAATGAAAGCACAAGAGAGACTTTGAAGAGAGGAAGAGTCAGGTATCATCCTTCCCAGGGGCACAGGAGTTACTTTGTAATCCAGGTCTTTCCCTGTGGACAACCTTCATGTAGTGTAATCTGTAGGAGGGATATCTAATGGTAATGTCTAATTCTTGCCCACACATCTGGGAAGAACAATATCTAGTGTTTTGTCTGAATGCATACACACATGATAAACATTTTACATACATTTACTTTAACCTTATAAAACAATCCTTTGAGGAAATATGTCAGATAAAGAAAATAAGGTTCTGAGAACTTAAAAATGACCAGTAATAGATGAAAACCAGTATTCAGATCTGATTCTAAAGCCTAGATTCTGAATGATCATATACTACACTCTTGTCATGGCTACCCAACAAAACATATGACTCATAATTCTAAAATAATATACATATAATAATTTATGGTTGGGAGAAAAGATACTCAAAATTCCAATTTTAGAGACCAGAAACATAGCCTTCTAGATAGAGTGAATTTCACTCTATCATAGATATCATGGATAGAGTGAAATTTTGGGCTGCTCTGTCTACAAGATCCTAATAGTCTTAGAGAAAGACCTTGATATTGGCCCTAGGTTTAAGGAATAGGAGAAAAAAGTAGGGAACAAAAAAAATGGAAATGAGTAATGAATATGGCTAAGTTTTGGGCTCTGGCAGAAAGCACATTTATCAGTCTTCATACTCTCCTTTGCTGTAGACCCCAGGATTAAAAACAGTTGTCTTCGGCTGGGGTTGTGGCTCAGATGTAAAGTGCTTGCCTAGCTTGTATGAGGCATTGGGTTTGATACTCAGCACCGCATATAAATAAAGATCCATCGATGTCTAAAAAATATTTTTTAAAAAAAGAAGTTGTCTTTCCACTGCTAATTGCTTTTGACCAAAGTATCCATACATTATGATATAATTCCATAGGAAGAAAGATAAGTTTTCTGTATATCTTCCAGCTGCAAGTAAGGAAGGCTGACTGAAATAAAAACTAGAGGAATACTAGAGAATGCTCTATGGTGACACTGACCAGAATTTGTGGGACTCAGGTCAAATTACTATCCCAAGTAGAATGGAGGATCCACTGATACTGGGAAGTTAGATCCCATCTTATAGTATGTTATGCCCTTAGTTGGGAAAACTGGGAGCAAGAGGTCCTCAGAATGACTTATGTAAAACTGGAAGACTTCATACATCAAAGACGTAAATATAAAGTATTTTTATAATATATACACAAACTTCTGCTTACCATTACAGATCGCTTTTCACTATTCCCTCACCTCAAATGTGATATATATATATACTTCAGTCATTTAGAACTACTTGAAATTCTTTCTAAGGACCCTACATCTTCTCAATACCCAGTTCTTGATAAGCATTTGGTAAGTTTCAGTGGAATTTTATTCAGTAGACAATGAATGCTATTAACAATGAACCATTTCCATCCTTGATCTCCAGTGCTTTGCCTAAGTCTCACTTGTTTTTCAAAATTGAGCTTGAGAACCATTTTTCCCAGTAAGTAGTACCTAACTACCACCCCTAACAACCCCACTCATTCCAACAACTCAAAAGTCTGCCCCTCCAATGTGCCTTCCCAATCCTTCTCTCTGCTGGCACTTCAAGGGCTGTAATTATTTTTATTGTTGTTGATCTTCATAGCAACCAACTCCATGAGAAATGTCTACATTTCATCTATCTTCCATCCTCAGTTTCTGGCACAGTGCCTAATAACTGACGTTCAGTTAACTACTTATTTACCATATGGATAAAATGCATGACTAATACTAACATTTGGGATGCATAAACATATGACCTAGGCTTCATACTCTACTAGTATCTCGGCTTTAGAATTTGAAAGGGATACGCAAACTGGATGAATTAATCATTCTCATACTTGAGGGAAACCAACACATATCAAAGGAGGTGTATTAACTATACATTCCAAGACACCCCGCCCATCCAATATGGTACTGCCTTCCAGGGAACTTCTAAATATGGAAAAGTATTAATAAAAGAAATACTAGCCATCAGCATCAGAACTACAATATTCTTAAAGTCTAGTCATTAAGGAAGAAACTGTATGGCTTCCAGGAAAACAAAATTAGAAAAGAGGAGCTGCAGATGGCCAATAAGCATGTGAAAAGGAACTCAACATTGTTAATTATCAGGAAATGTGAAATAAAAGCACAATGAAATTCAATACCACAGAATACCCTACAATAAACACAGACATCACTAAGTACTGGTGAGAACACAGAGTACCTGGAACTTTTACATGTGTACTCTATGACTCACTAATTCTAATCCTAAGTATATGACCAACAGTGATGTATAAATAAAACATTCTTAGATGCCTGGAGATTGTTATAAGAAATTCTCAATGCTGCTGGTCCACAGGCTTAAGGTTTAGGTAGCAAAGATGTAAGAAATAGAAAAAAAAGTACAGTAAACTGTAGAAAAAAACTAGCCAGAGTGGTTATCCAAAGCAGAATGAAAGCACCAAAAAATCCTGTGGTCTAGAAGGTAAAGCCTTGGAGAAAAGCAGTTATGATATCAATAGGAAATAGTATGCAGTTCTGAATCCCTACTACATACCAGGAACTTTGTGTGTATGTGTATGCACACATATATGTATACAACTACATTCATATACACATATATAAATATACAATTTGTATGTATATATATATACATTATTAAGTACTTTATAATTTTTAAAAATTTAGACCCTCCAAAAGTTCTTATAGGAGAGCAGTGAGGCTCACAGAATTGAAGAAACTTACCAAATATTCAGATAGCAAATAAACATTAGAATTGTGATTCAAAGCAGTATCTTGTTAGTCCCTAAGCAATTCTCAGGAGAAAAATTAAGATTGCTATTTTCCTATTTCCTAAGAGTCCTATTGCCCCTGGTAAGCCGACTTAAAACAACAATTGAGCTAAAAACAAAAATACAATAGAACCCATTTCTTAAAGGTATGCGGTGTATTCCCAAACATAACCTGATGGGTGTTTAAATCAAGTTATATGTCAGCAAAAAAGAATTCTTCAGTTTAACTTCTAAAAAAGCTTTCACATTAATAAGGCATGTTCTAAATTATTTTGAACAAATGACTATGTATGTAAGATACACTTGTCGAGAATCATATTAGTAGCTGAGAGAAAATACCTGAAAGAACAAGAACAAAAAATTATTTATCAAGGATATGGTCACTGTTGAAAAGCAATTGTATACTTAAAAATATAGAATACCATCCTAAATAATAAGCCTTTTAAACATCATTAGAATACTATATCGTTACAACATTGTGAAGCTCATAAGTCTAGCTCTATAAGACAAATGAAAAAACATGTAGCTGCTATGTTATATTAGTGGTGGGTACCTGTGATAGTACCATAAATGGACTCATAAATATTAAATTGCAAACAATATTAATGGAAATAAATATAATAATCTGGAAAACCATAACAGATGATGCACAAATGTAGTCCCAGGAGCATGATAGTTAACAAATCTTTTAAAAATGAAATATTTCTGACTACAATAGAAAAAAAAACTAGAAATTAAAAGAAACTTTGAAATTATATAAATAGAGTCTGAACAACACACTTGTGAATAAACAATAGGTTCTAAAAGATAATCAAAAAGGAAATTTAAAAAATGTCTCAAAACAAATGAAAATGGAAACAACACCCCAAAACTTATAGGCACAACAAAAGCAGTTTTAAAGGGGATTCTATAGCAATAAGAAAAAATATTTCTTATTTGCCTCTCGATTCATTAGGGTTGTTGGTCTACATAAAAAAAAATGTATTAAGATTTCAAAGAAACAATCTAACAATACATCTCAAGAACCTAGAAGAACAAAACAAATCCAGAAGTAGTAGAAGGAAAGAAATAACAAATTTTAGAGCAAGAAAAGAGAAATACAAAAGATAAATGAAACTAAGTTGTTTTTTAAATTTTTTATTCTAATATGCTACATATGACAGTAGAATACATTATAATTCATAGTACACTTATAAAGCATAATTTTTCATATCTCTGGTTGTTATACAAAGTATACTCATACCATTCATGTCTTCATACATGTACTTAGGGTAATGATGTCCATCTCATTCCACCCTCATTTCTACCCCCATGGCCCTCCCTTAACTTCCCACTTCTTCCCTATCTTCTAGAGTTCATCTATTTCTCCCATGCTCCCCCTTCCAACCCCATTATGAATCAGCCTCCTTATATCAGAGAAAACATTCAGCATTTGGTTTTTGGGGATTGGCTAATTTCACTTAGCATTATATTCTCAAACTCCATCCATTTACCTGCAAATGCCATGATTTTATTCTCTTTTATGTTCCATTGTGTGTGTGTGTATGTGTGTGTATGTATGTATGTGTATATACATATATATACACATATATATATACACATACATAGACACACATATATATACATACATACACACACACATATATATATACACACATACATACACACACACATATATATATATACACATACATACACATATATATATATACACACATACATATATATATATATATATACACACATACACACACACACATACACCAAAGTTTCCCTATCCATTCATCTACTGAACAGCATCTAGTTTGGTTCCACAGTTTAGCTATTGTGAATTGTGCTGCTATAAACACTGATGTGGCTGTGTCCCTGTAGTATGCTGTTTTTTTAAGTCCTCTGAGTATAGACCAAGGAGAGGGATAGCTGGGTCAAATGGTGGTTCCATTCCCAGTTTTCCAAGGAATCTCCACATTACTTTCCATATTGGCTACACCATTTTGCAGTCCCACCAGCAATGTATGAGTATGCCTTTTCCCCCACATCCTCACCAACACTTACTGTTGTTTTTTAAAGATGTTGATGAACCTTTATTTTGTTCATTTATTTATATGCAGTGATGGGAATCAAACCCAGTGCAAGCGCTCTACCACTGAGCCATAACCCCAGCCCATGTTATTTGATTCTTAAGAGCTGCCATTCTGACTGGAGTGAGATGAAATCTTACAGTAGTTTTGATTTGCTTTTCTCTAATTGCTGGAGATGTTGAACAATTTTTCATATACTTTTGACTGATTATATCATCTTCCGAGAAGCGTCTGTTCAGTTCCTTGCCCCACTGATTGGATTATTTGTTTTTTGTCTGTTTGTTGGTTGGTTGGTGTTAGCTCTCTGAGTACTTTATATACCCTAGAGATTAGTGCTCTATCTGATGTGAAAGTGGTAAAAAATTTGCTCCCAAGATGTAGGCTCTCTATTCACCTCACTAATTGTTTCTTTTTCTGAGAAGAAGCTTTTTAGTTTGAATACATCCTATTTATTAATTCTTTATATTAATTCTTACACTATAGGAGTCTTATTAAGAAAGTAGGGATCTAATCTGATATAATGGAGATTTGGGCCTACTTTTTCTTCCATTAAATGCAGGGTCTCTGGTTTTATTTCCAAACTTTTGAGTTGGGTTTTGCGCATGGTGACAGATAGGGGTTTAATTTTATTTTTTCCAGCATCATTTGTTGAAAAGTCTATCTTTTCTCCAATGACTGTTTTTGGTGCCTTTGTCTAATATAACTGTAATTATGTGGGTTAGTCTCTGTGTCCTCTGTTCTGTACCATTGGTCTACCAGTCTGTTTTGGTGTCAATACCATGCTGTTTTTGTTACTATTACTCTCTAGTATAGTTTAAGGTCTGGTATAGTGATGCCACCTGCTTCACTCTTCCTGCTAAGGACTGCTTTAGCTATTCTGGGTCTCTTATTTTTCCAGATGATTTTCATGACTCCTTTTTCTATTTATATGAGAAATGTACCTGGGCTTTTTATTGGAATTGCATTAAATCTGTAGAGTGCTTTTGAAGTATAGTCATTCTGACAATAATAATTCTGCCTATCCAAGAACAAGGAAATCCTTCCATCTTCTAAGGTCTTCATTAATTTCTTTCTTTAGCATTCTGTAGCTTTCGTTATAGAGGTCTTTCAGTTCTTTGTTAGGTTGATTCTCAATTATTTTTTTTTGAGGCTATTGTAAATGAGGTAGTTTTCCTCATTTCCCTTACTGAGGATTTGTCACTGATATACAGAAATTTCTTAATTTATGGGTGTTGATTTTGTATCCTGCTACTTTGCTGAATTCATTTACTATCATTTGCTGACGATATGATTCTATACCTAAAAACTTCTAAAGTTTTCTGGTGGAACTTTTAGGGTCTTTTAGGTATAGAATCATATCATCAGCAAATAGTGCTAATTTGAGATCTTTTCCTATTTGTATCGCTTTCATTTTTTTTTGTCTAAGTGCTCTGGCCAGTGTTTCAAGTACTATGTTAAAGAGAAATGGTAAAAGTGGCATTACTGTCTTGTTCCAGTTTTTAAAGGAAATGCCTTCAATTTTTCTCCATTTAGAATGATGTTGGCCTGGGGCTTAGCATAGATAGCTTTTAGAATGTTAAGATGTTCCTGTTATCCCTAGTTTTTCTAATGTTTTGAACATGAAAGGGTGTTTTATTTTGTTGATGCTTTTTCTGTATCTATTGAGATGATAATATGGTTCTTATTATCTTTAAGTCTATTGATGTGATGAATTACATTTATTGATTTCAATGTTAAACCAACCTTGCATCCCTGGAATGAAACCCACTTGATCGTGGTGCTCTATCTGTTTGATGTGTTTTGTATACAATTTGCCAAAATTTTATTGAGAATTTTTGCATTTATGTTCATTAAGGATATTGGTCTGAAGTTTTCTTTCTTTGATGTGTCTACCTGGTTTTGGAATCAGGGTGATATTTATCTCATAGAATGAGTTTGGAAGAATTCCCTCTTTTTCCATTTCCTAAAATAAATTGAAAAGTATGAGTATTAGTTCTTCTTTAAAGGTCTTGTAGAACTCGGCTGTGTATCCATCTAGTCCTGGGCTTTTCTTGGTTTGTAGGCTTCTTACGGCATCTTCTATTTCATTGCTTGAAATTGATCTGTTTAAATTGTGTATATCATCCTGATTGAATTTGAACAAACTGTATATGACTCTAGAAATTTGTCAATGCCTTAAATATTTCCTATTTTATTGGAGTACAAGTTTTCAAAATAATTTCTAATTATCTTCTGTATTTCTGTAATGTCTGTTATGATATTTCATCACATATGTTAATAATTTGATTTTTCTCTCTTCTTCTCTTCATTTGTATGACTAAGGGTTTGTCAATTTTATTTATTTTTTCTAAGAACCAACTTTTTGTTTTGTCAATTTTTTGTTTGTTTGTTTCAATTTCATTGATTTCAGTTCTGATTTTAATTATTTCCTGTCTTCTACTGCTCCATGTGTTGATTTGTACTTCTTTTTCTAGGGCTTTGAGATGTAACATTAAGTCAAATATTTGTTCACCTTTTTCTTCTTTTAAGTAATGAATTGCATGCAATAAACTTTCCTCTTAGTACTGCTTTCATAGTGTCCCGGAGATTTCAATAATTATATCTGTGTTCTCATTCACCTCTAAGAATTTTTAAATCTCCTCCTTGATGTCTTTTGCAACCCACTTTTGCTGTTCATTCAGTAGTATATTATTTAGTCTTCAGGTGTTGGAATAGCTTTTTTATTTTATCATTGATTTCTAATTTCATTCCATTATGATCTGATAGAATGCAGGGTAGTATCTCTATTATATTTGCTAAGAGTTGCTTTGTGGTATATGATGTATTTTAGAGAAGAATCCATGTGCTGCTGAGAAAACAGTGTATTGATTCCTTGAAAGATGAAATATTCTATAAATGTCAGTTAAGTCTAAGATATTGACTGTATTATTGAGTTCTATAGTTTCTTTGTTTAGATTTTGTTTGGAAGATCTATCCAGTGGTGAAAGAGGTGTGTTAAAGTCACCCAGAAGTACTGTGTTGTTATCTACTTAACTCTTGAACTTGAGAAGAGTCTGATGAAAGTAGATGTTCCATTGTTTGGGGCATACAAATTTATTATTGTTATGTCTTGTTGATGAATGGGGCCTTTAAGCAGTATGAAATATCCTTCTTTATCCTTTTTGATTAACTTTGACATGAAGTCTACTTTATTTGATACAAGGATGGAAACCCCTGCTTGCTTCCACAGTCCATGTGAATGATATGATTTTTCCCAACCTTCACCCTCAGTCTGTGGATGTCTTTTCCTATGAAATGAGTCTCTTGGAGGCAGGATATTGTTGGGTCTTTTTTTCAAAATCCAATCTGCCAGTCTTTATCTTTTGATTGGTAAATTTAGGCCATTAACATTCAGGGTTATTATTGAGACACGATTTGTATTCCCAGCCATTTTTGTTTACTTTTGGTATTTAACTTGTCTTGGTTTCTCCTTTGATTAGCTTTTCCTTTAGTGTAATACCTTCCTTGGCTGATTTTCATTGTTGTTTTTCAATTCCTCTTCATAGAATATTTTGCCAAGGATATTCTGTACTGTAGGCTTTTGAGTTGTAAATTCTTTTAATTTTTATTCATCATTGGAAGGTTTTTATTTCATCATCAAATCTAAACCTTAGTTTTGCTGGATATAATATTTTTGATTGGCATCCATTTTCTTTCAGAGCTTGATATATGTTGTTCCAGGATCTTCTAGCTTTCAGAGGTTTGGTTGAAAATTCTGCCGATACCCTAATTCATCCCCCCCCTTTATGTAATCTGATTCCTTTCTATCGTGGCTTTAATATTCTCTCCTTATTCTGTATGTTAGGCATTTTCATTATAATGAGCCTTGGTGTGAATCTCTTATGACTTTGTACATTTGGTATTCTGTAAGCCTCTTGAATTTGGGCTTCCAATTCATTCTTCATGTTTAGAAAACTTTCTGATATTATTTCACTGAATAGATTGCTCATTTCTTTGGTTTGGAACTCTATGCCTTCCTCTATCCCAGTAACTCTTAAATTTGGTCTTTTATGCTATCCCATATTTCCTGAATGTTCATGGTTTCTTAGAATTTTCACTATGTGCTCTTACATTCAAGATTATATTTTGTCTTCATTTTCTGAGGTCCTGTCTTCCAAGTGGTCTAATCTGTTGGTGATACTTTCAACTGAACTTTTAATTTGGTTTATTGTTTCTTTTATTTCAAGGATTTCTGTTTGGTTTTTTTAAGAACCTCTATCTCCCTATTGAAGTTATCTTTTGCTTCCTGTATTTATTTATGTAGCTCTTTGTCAAAATGATCTTTTACTGCCTGCATTTGCTCTCTTATATTATCCTTTAATTCACAGAACATTTTAATTATGTTCATCCTGAACTCTTTCTCTCTCATTTCTTCTGCTGTGATGGTCATGGATTCTAATAATATGGAATCTTTATTTGTTTGAGGCACTTTCTTCCCTTGTCTTTTCATACTGCTTGTGTGTCTACCCTTCTAGCACTGTGGATCCAAGACATTCCTGTTTTTACCCTACAGGCTTATAGTACCCCTGTAAGGTTCCAATACCTCTCCTTTGAGGTGAAAGACAATGTTAACAGATCCAAGGATAGATAATATACACCCTAAAAACAAATGTTCACTATTAAGATTTTTACAGTTTGGTCACAATGTACAGAAATGGTGAATTCAATTATTATCTACAACATACTCAATAGGTTTGTAAAACGGTTTACAGTTTCAGATGGTGGACAAAGAACCAGGGGTGAGCATAGGATGATATGCTGAGGTGGTAGGAGGTAAGGACACAGAGTTATTATATCTTAGGAAGTGTGAAAGAAGAAGATTAGTAGAAGAAGAGAGAGGAAGTACTTTTCGGTAGACAAGTGGGAAGACTACTAGTAGAGTACATAAAACAAACACACATATATATTAAGAAAAATACAAAAGGTTAAAATAGTAGAAATTGGTGGAAAAAAAGAAAAAGAAAAAAATGAGAAAACAACAAACAAACAAAAAAGAATACACAACACAATTGTTATATACTATTCAGACGTCCCAGTATTCAAAATCCTAATTCTTGCAAAGTACTTGGTTTTACATATTTTGGGGATGTGGGGGTGGGAGAATAGAGAGGGAGAAAAAAATCATGAATGAAGAAACAAGGATTGTTTTGGTTGGAGATCAGTCTTTCCTGCTTCCCTTCTCATCCAATAGGTGGGGTCATCTGTTGACAGCTGGTGTATCCACCCTCAGGATGGTGAAGGTAACCAGGGGTCACTGTGCCAGGCTAGCAGGTGCTGGGGAGAGGGGATAGTTGGAAACCAGGTACCTGGCCAGCCAGAGTTCCAAACTGGGAGTTGTCCCCACTGAAGTTGGTGATGATGTGACCCAGGATGGAGATGCCTGCTTTCAGCAGTGGGCTGTCTGGTCAGGTGGGGAGAACTGAGTGATGGCGTTGGAAGATGATATGAGTACAGAGACGAGCTCTGTGGCGTGCAGTCTGTGACTGTTGGCTGACTTCAGAGCTCGTGTGAAGTCCTCGGGTGCAGGCAGGCTACTGGGAGTAGGGGACTCTCTCTGCTACTGCAGAGCCCCAAATGGCAGAGACTGGAGGAGCCCCACATTGATAGGTGGGGATCCACATGGGAGTGGCGGCAGGAGTTCCTTTGTGTGGGAAGCTGCTGGGAGCTGCTGTCCTGCATGGGAGCAGAGTCTGTGATTTCTGCTCAGGTGGGTGGCTGAAAGTTCTGCGCAGGTGCTGATGTTGCTGGTTCTGCTTGGGTACCTGGTAGTCCTGCGTGGGCAAGTAGTTGAGAGACATACTCTGGCACTGAGGCCTGGAGCCCTGGACAGCATGGTGACTGTGATTCCTGTGCAGGAGCAGGAATATCACTTGCAGAGAAGCAGTGTTCTCACTACTTGAGTCCGAGGTCATGGAGCGACACGAAATGCTGGCTCCCTCTGGCCCGCCATCTTGGATCCTGTCCAAAGTTGGTTTTTTGAAAAGATAAACAAAACTGACTACCTTTGGTAGACTAACCAAATAAAGAGAAAGACTCAAGAAAATCAGAGATGCAGAGGAGACACTACAACCAATGTCACAGAAATACAAAGGATAATTATGGACAATTATTAACAACCATATACTAACCAACGGAAAACCTAGAAGGGATAAATTTCTAGATCCATGTGAACTCCCCAAACTGAATGATGAAGCCAAAAAAAAAAAAAAACCTTGAATAGACCAACTAGTATTGAGACAATCAGTAGTAAAATGTCTCCCAACAAAGAAAAGCCCAAAACTGGACAGGTTCTCTAATGAATTTCAGCAAACCTTTAAAAAGAAACACCATTTTTTCTCAAACTATTCCAAAGAAACAAAAGGGGGGAAGTCCTTCCAAACTCAAGGAGGCCAGTATCACCCTGATATTAAAAACAGACCAGAAGGGCTGGGGATGTGGCTCAAGTGGTAACATGCTCGCCTGGCATGCACGTGGCACTGGGTTCGATCCTCGGCACCACATAAAAAATAAAAATAAAATAAAGATGTTGTGTCCACCGAAAACTGAAAAATAAATATTAAAAAATTTTCTCTTTTTCTCTTCCCTCCCTCTCTTAAAAAAAAAGACCAGAACACAACAACAACAAAATAGACCAAGAACACTAATAAACACAGATGCAAAAACCCCCAATAATACTAACAAACCAAATCAAAGAGCACATCAAAAAGATCATTTACCATGATCACAATGGATTTATCCCAAGATATAGTTTGACATATAACAATCAAGAAATCTATGGTATATCAACAGAATAAAGGATAAAAATCATGATCATCTCATAGAGGCATAAAAAAACATTTGATAAAATCCAACATACTTCACGATAAAAATCCTGAACAAAGCAGGCATTGAAGGTTTGTATCTCAACAGAATAATGGCTACAGCCAACATCATATTAATGGGGAAATAGAAGAGTTTCCTCTGAGATTTGGTAAAGAAAAGTTATCCATTCTCACCATTCTTATCCAATATAGTATTAGACATTTTAGTCACATCAATTAGGCAAGAGAAAGAAAGGGCATACAGATCGGAAGGGAGGAAATCAAATCATCCCTAGTCACAGATGACATGATTCCATATAGAAAGAAACCTAGACTCCAACTAAAGACTATTAGAATTGATAAAACAGTTTCAGTAAAATTGCATGTTACTAAATCAATATGCAAATGTCGACAGCATTTTTTATTCTAATAATGAATTTGCTGAGAAAGAAATCATGAAAGCAATCACATTCATAATAGCTACCAAAACCAAACAACCCTAGGAATAACTTCACCTAGAAAAGCAAAAGCCCTCTATAACAAAAATTAGAAAACACTGATGAAAGGAATTGAAAAGACAGACAGACAGACACACACACACACACACACACACACACACACACAATGGAAAGAACTCCCATGTTCATAGTTAAAATCCGACACTTTCCAACATGATTTGCTGATTCAATGCAATGTCCATCAAAATATCAATGACAGTCTAAACAGACCTAGAAAACACAACCCTAAAATTTGTATGGAAGCATAAACATCCCAAACAGCCAAAGCAAATTTGAACTAAAAAAATAACCAAAGCTGGAGGAATCACAATACCTGATTTAAAGTCATAGAACAGAGCGATCTTAACCAAAACAGCATGGGGCTGGAATTTAAAGGGGGGAGGGGGAACGGGAGGGATGGGACAGAGAGAGAGAAAGACATAAACCAATGAAAACACAGAACAGAGATTGCAGCAATAAACCCAATCACCTACAACCAACTGATTCTCAAAAAAGACACCAAAAACATACAATGGAGAGAGGCCCCTTCAACAAATGGCTCTGGGAAACCTGGATATTCATAAGCAGAAGATAAAATTTAATCTCTCTCACCAGCTACAAAGGTCAACTCAAAATGGATTAAAAACCTAAATATAAGACCTGAATCTAGCTGGGCACAGTGGCATACACCTGTAATATCAGTGGCTCAGGAGGCTGAGGCAGGAAGATGGCAAGTTCAAAGCCAGCCTCAGCAATGGGGAGGCACTAGGCAATTCAGGGAGACCCTGTCTCTACATAAAATGCAAAATAAGGCTGGGGATGTGGTTTAGTGGTTCAGTGCCTGAATTCAATCCCTGGTACCCCCTGCCAAAAAAAAAGACCTGAATCTATGAAATGACTAGAACACAAGGTGCACACTATTGAAAAACATGAACTAGAAGTCAATGCTGACTTTTATAATGTTCCTTTGGAGGTGCTGGGAAATTCCCAGGGTCTGGAGCACGCTAGACAAATGCTCTACTACTGAGTTACATTCCCAGACTTTTATTTTGAGAGAAGGCCTCCCTAAATTGATCAGGCTGACTAACCTTGAACCTGCAGTCATCCTACCTTAGAGTTAACAACAATTGGGATTATGGGTTTGTGCCATCAAGGATACTGTTCTCACTGAAAGCAAAGCCGGCACCAAGACGCAGCTGTTATCAACAGACATTAATGATGTAGTCCTCACCTTTCATTAATTCACCTCATTTCTATACTTCCCCCTCAACTCCATTCAAAAAGAAAAATCACAAAAAAATTAAAGCTCTAATTGGTTTTTTCTAGAATGATTTCAAAGTCTTCTCACATGGTTAACAGGCAGGACAATTTTATACTGGCTCTGGTAGACAAGGCCTCTTCTCTAATCTCCATTTTTTAGAAAACTACATTTCCAAGTTTGATTACATGGAACCTAGCTCCAGTAACTCCAGTCTGCTTCCGTCAGTCCAAACAATAGCCTCCTATAATCTGGTTACCAAGCCCAAGCCCTCTTCTTTATTTCCTGAGTCTGATTTATTTCCTGGAAACACCATGAAGGAAAATATTAATAAAAGTTACATGCTTCTCCAAGAAGAAAGGGAGAGAGAGGGAGGGAGAAAGGGAAGGAATAAAGAAAGGAGGAGGGACTGACAGACAAGAAACTCTTTAAAACATTGGTATAAGCAATGACTTTTTTAGTATGACCCCAAAACTGCAGGAAACAAAAGTAAAAAGAGACAAATGAAAGTATTCAAACTAAGAACTTTTGTATGGCAAAGGAAACAATCAACAGAGTAAAATGAAAACCTACAAAAATGGGAGAAAATAGTTGCCAACTATTCGTCAGATAAAAGATTAATATCCAAAATATATACTCAAAAAACCTAACAAAAATAAGTAATCCAATTAAAAATGGGCAGATCATGTGAAGAGATATTTCTCAAAAGAAGAAACACAAATGGCCAACAAATACATAAAAAATGTTCAGAATCATTAACCTCAGGGAAATGTAAACCAAAACTACCACAAGACATCTCAGCCAGTTAGAATGGATATTGGCAAAAAAAAAAAAAGAAAAAGCAAGGCTGTGCACAAAAAGAACTTTCACATGATGTTGCTAAACATCTACAGCCACTCTGGAGAACAGTATGGAAGTTCTTCAAAACAAAATAAAATAAGCCTACCATGTGATCCAGCTGTTCTACACCAGGGTATGTATCCAAA
This sequence comes from Urocitellus parryii, assembly GCF_045843805.1. NCBI lineage: Eukaryota > Metazoa > Chordata > Mammalia > Rodentia > Sciuridae > Urocitellus > Urocitellus parryii. Next base: position 39,366,945 of record NC_135541.1, on the reverse strand, counting down.
GGAAATGAAACCAGCATACCAAAAATACACCTGCACACCCATGTTTACTAAGGCACTACTGACAATAATTAAGGTACGGAATCGACCTAGGTGTCCATCAATGAAAGAAAAAAGAAAATGTGGTGTTTATAAACAAAAGAATATTATTCACCCATAAATATGCAGACACAAATTGGTGTGAATATACAGAGATATGAAAAATTGTGCTCTATATGTGTAATAAGAATTGTAATGCATTCATCTGTCATATATAAGTAAAAGAAAACAAAGAATATTATTCACCTATAAAGAATGAAATTCTGTCATTTGTAGCAAAATGGATGGAACTGGATAACATTATATTAAGAGACATAAGCCAGACACAGAAAGACAAATAACCACATGTTCTTATTTGGGGAAGATTTTTAAAAAATGCAATCTGAATGTAAGAGTGAGCATGAGAACACAGGTAAGGTGGAGCAGCAGGTGAATTAAGAGAGATTAGCTTTGATCGGTGCATGCTGTATGTACAGTTTTTCACTGCATAATCATCCTAGATTTTATGCCAAATTTTTTTGGCAGAAATGTGGGGGGCAACCATTATATAAAGCTTTTTTAAAAAAACTTTTCACTCACTGGAACCTTTCCACATCTGTTTCCACATAATCACTTTCAGTTTGAAGCCTGCAAAAATAGTTTTTATATTACTCAAAATCAAAAATAAATGCTTTGAACATTAATATATCACTGACAGATAACTGTACAGTTTAGCTATGTCAGGAAGATACAAGTCTTACCATATCACATAACTTATTCATGGCAACTTCCCCTGCCTGCCCACTCCCCTTATACCTGTGGCTCTTCATGGGGTTGAATGCCCCCGATACTGCAACGCTCTAAACAAACACACAATTTTCAGAAATACACAGACAATGCCTGCACACTGGGAATTCTAGGCCCAGAGTGTGCACAAGAAGAGAAATTCACATCCATATGTCTCTGGTGAATACATTGCAGCTCGATTTACCTTTTAAGTGGTGTGATGAACAGAAGAATACCATACAATGATTATGTGATGAAAGGTTACAAACCATTTTTGGACTGAAAAAACAGGGTACAATGATTATATGGTAAAACACAGTACATGAAATATCACACGGAACCCCAATGACATGTGCAATTAATACATGTTAATAAAAAGTAGTGCTAGTAATGACAAAAATCTGAAATGTGAGTAGAAAAAACTATTTCTATGATACTATTTACAAACATAATTTCAAACATTGTTTTCTAAAATAATGAAATATAAATAGAAGACATCTACAAGATTATTTAAAAGTAGCCTTATTCAGAATAAACAAAATGTAAAAACTATCCAAATGTTCATTAGTGATAAAAAGATCAAATAATGCTACAGTCTAATGTAATGCCATATAGCAATGAGAATGAACAAATTACAACAATATGCAACAACAGGGTTAAATCTCCCAAACATTAACTTAGGTAAAAGAAGCAGGACACAAATAAATATGACTCTATTTCTATAAAATTCAAAAACAGCTGAAATTGTCCATGGATAGTGGTTTCCTTGGTAGGAGTGGAGGATAGAAACAGAACTGATAAGAGACATAAGGAGGTTTCTGAAATACTGGTCATTTTCCGTGTTATTATATAGTTTTCTGGGTATGTTCAGTTTGTGAATATTTTTTACTAAGGATTTACATAAGATCACTTAGAATGCATGTACCTTTTTGTATATGGGGTACAATAAGAGTTAGCAAAGAACATTTGGAGGGCACTATATCAACTACTAAGCTATGTCAAGCAGAGGAATACCATATGTATCAGTAAGCTGGGCCTTGTCGGAAGTCAGTAACCTTTACTCATTCGTATTAAGGGCTTTAACTCTGGGAGTCAGGAGTGATCTGATACACATAAGTTCTGACTCCTACCATCACCAGCCTCCTGCCAAAACAATACAAGGCTCCTTTCTTCTTTGCCCAGAGTGAAACAAAACAGTCTCATTGTTTTTCTCCAAAAAGCAGACTTTCCTTGAAATCCTTTAAAATTCTCAAAAAGAGTCCTAGGAAATAAAAGACTTTTCTCTAAATAAATACAACATTAAACACTTTGTATACATATTTTATTTAATTCCCAGAACTCTATAAGGTAAATATCATTATGTCCAGTTTACAGAGAAGGATACTAGGAATTGGAGAACAATCAGTGTCATGATGGTGAGTCTGTCTCCAAAGCCCAAGCCCAACATTCATACTATTTTACCTCTCAATTACCAGTTTCTCTTGATTACAACATATCAAAAGTGCTCACTTGCATGCCTATCCTCTTATCCTTAGAATTAGATCTGATATGAGAAATGAGGCCACAGGAAGGGACTAAGTAGTGACAGACTAAGGAGGGAGGGAAGATGGCTGAGAATACCCAAATAAGGAGAACTATGTGTTCAGCTAAAGAGCAAAGTTGGGGTAGAACTGTAGCTTTTGTGATGGATCAGCTACACTAAAGTTATTCATCAAGAGCTGCTTAAAGCCAGGTAAAATGGCACATGCCTGTAATCCCAGGGATTCAGAAGACTGAGACAGGAGGATTGCAACTTCAAAGCCAGCCTTAGCAACTTAGGTAGGCCCTTAGTGAGATCTTAGCAAGACCTTGTCTCAAAGTAAAAGGTGCTGGAGATGTGACTCAGTGGTTAAGTGCCCCTAGGTTTAATCCCCAGTACAAAAAAAAAAAAAAAAAAAAAACCCTGCTAAAAATCAAGAAAACATGGACTAAAAAGTTTTGGTAACCCCTAAATCCCATAATATCATACAATACATGCATTCAAGGTTTATTAAAAGAATGAGCTTAAATATCCCTGAAGACCTTTGTATCGTAGTTTTTTTTAACGTTTGTGCATTCATTCAAACTAACATGTTAGTCTATTCATTCTTCCAGCAAATATTTTGAGTGTCTGGTACATACAAAGAATTGCCTCAAATGCAAAAAAAATAAGTAGAATTTCCATTCTGATGTAGAATATAAATAATAATTATATATTGGTGATAAATGAAGAAAATGAAGCAGAGAGATTGACAGGGTAGAGGCAGGAAGATGGGACTATTTTAAGCAGATCAGGAAAGGTCTAAGGATGTGATTTTTTTTTTTTTTTTTTAGTAACTTGTTCTATACCTAACTTCTTCAACCATGATAGGTTGTATTTAACTTCAGATTGCACCTTTAAAATATTTTTTAAACTTAAATCAATCTAGGATTCTATAGGAAAACCAACTTAATTTTTACTTTATCATGTAAGATGAAAAATTGAGAAAGAAAAACAGTTTACCAGTATAGAAGAGATTATTTTAAACTACTGGAGAATAGGTTAGTATTCAAGTGAAGTAAAAGATCTGAAAAAAAAAATATTCTTAGATGTCCTCACTCCAGATGAACAGAAGACTTTGAGAAATACAGATCACAAAACTTCGTAAAGTTTTAAGAAGTGTGCCCTCCTTTCCCATGTCTTTCCAACTCCTGACCTTCCTTGTCTATTTCTGTGTGCCTCATTCCACATCTTGTTCTTGTTCTGCTTCTTTTCCTGTCTTCAAACAGGATACTTCTTTGTATCCCCATTACTCCTAACTGACTCATGGAGTCTTATTAAATATATTTAACAAATATAAAGTTTCAAAAAAATTCTTTCTAAAGTGGAATTGTGAAATGATTGGGAATTCTTTCCAAAATAAAACAAAGAATATCAACTATTTTTGGTTTTGTTCAATTATCTTTAGGGCCTTTAGGTTTGATTTTAATGGTTACCCCCAGAGATTACAACATGCATCCTTGACTTACTACAGTCAAGGATATAAATTTGCATTTTTATGTATCACAGAGAAAAAAGACAAAAGCTGATTATTTCCACCAGTCTAGGATTAAGCTAATTCTAAGTACAATTTTAATCTTTAGAGTATTATAACCAAAAACCCAAGTGATTACCAAGTACTGTCCCAGATAAACTATTGACTTTAACTATTCTCTCCCAGAACTCAAAAATCTGCTTAATTCCTTTGTCTTTTAGCCACTACTCTGCTCAGCCTCTTTTACAATTAATTACCCTTTCAAATAAACAAACAATTCTAACAGAAAAGTCAAGTGAAGCAAAATGTCAGACTCATTCCAATGTACTTTTCCTTTCACTGGAATAATGACACCACTGCCTTCAAACAGATTTGGCTGCCTTCAAATGGACCTTATTTTCTCTAACTTTTCTACTTGTTCTTGACTAGAAAGTCGATTTCATACCAGTTAGAAATCAAAGCCAGGAAAGAAATCAATGACACTAGGAAAAATGTACATGGAATAACAGAATATTAAAGGTTAAAAGGGCTTTACAGATCATCTATGCCAAGCTTCCGTGCACACTAGAAATTATGAAGTAAAAATATTTTAGACAGCCACCTAGTATCTGAGCAAATGTATCAATAAAAGAAATCTCACTGAGGTGTGGTATTAGCTGAACCACATCTAGACAAATCTCCTTCATAGACAGAATATCATAATTCTAGGCTATAATTTGCTGCTTGACACATTCATCCAACAGTCACAGTTGTCCCCTTTGAAGCACCATTGATTATGATGACTCCTTTTTCCCAACAATACTTTAGCCCCTTAAAAACACCTATCACATCTAAAATGTTTTCTCATACTGAGAAACATTTCCTTTACCCTAAACATTTCCTTTACCCTACTTCACATGGCATACTTTTGGGGTCATCCTTATTATAAAAGTCATTCTCTGAATTACTTTCCTAATGTCAATGCCAAGAACTAAACTTGATATTCAAAATTTGATTTATTTCAAAGTATAACACAACTATACTACCTCCACAATCCTAACTAATATTGCCTCTCCACATCTATATTACAAATGATAATAAATTTTACATGTAAGCATTCATAGTATATAATCCTATGGTTGTTGCCACCTAAACTCCAACATCTCAGAAACTAACATCAACTATTCCATTCTTTCATGCACTTATGATTTGGTTTGGTTTTTAATCTGAATGCCAGATTTAACACTTGTCCCTATTTAATTTCACTTTCTTGGTTTTCACCTGGTAATACCACAGTCATATCTTTTAAATATTTATTTTTTAGTTCTAGTTGGACACAATACCTCTATTTTATTTATTTTTATGTGGTGCTGAGGATGGGACCCAGGGCCTCACACGTGCTAGGCGAGCACTCTATTGCTGAGGCACAACCCCAGCCCAGTCATATAATTTTAAATTCTGACTTTGATTGGTCTATTAATTATTCCATCATGCTTTCTACCATCCCAGATAGGAATTCTTACTATAATTATTAGCTCTGAGTCCACATCAAAATCATTTATATATGTATTTAAATACAGTCAGTGGCAGACAGTTCCCTCTACAATGACACATCACATCTCTGGGAACAATTGTTCATCAGCAGTCAACCATCCAGACCACATTCCTTTACCACATCTACTGTAATACACAAGTCAAATTTCCTGCTGAAATAAATTTACAGTATGCACTGTATCTATTATATTACCTAATTATGAATTCATAGAGGACTGAATTAGGTTATTAAGGGACCCGGTATAAATGTGAGAAAAAGCAGACTAACATCAAATTTTACTTAAGATGTCAAATGTGACACAAGAATCATTTAGCCAACTTTTTTAACAAATATTTCCCACTTTATTGTAAATTTGTAAATAAAGTGCTGTAGTAGGCATTGCCACATTCTTTTTTTAATTAATTTTTTATTTATATATGACAGCAGAATGCATTACAATTCTTATTACACATATAGAGCACAATTTTTCATACCTCTGGTTGTATACAAAGTATATTCATAGCAATTTGTGTCTTCATATACGTACTTTGAATAATAATGTCCATCACATTCCACCATCATATCTAAACACATTCTTAACATTAGTAAAAATATTTGTGCTTAAAATCTATCACTGGGGTTGTGGCTCAGTGATAGAGCACTCGCCTAGCACATGCAAGGCCCTGGATTCAATCCTCAGCAGCACATAAAAATAAATAAATAAATAAAATAAAGGTATTGTGTTCAACTACAACTAAAAAATAATATAAAAGAAAAATCCAACAAACACAGCTAATGTTTAAAATATACTGGTTGAATTATTATACTAAGGCTGAAAGAACTGAAATCAGTTTTGGAATGTCATAGAGTATCAAATAAAACATTTTAAAATTAAATTAATAAGTATTTTAAATAAATACTCATGCTATTGGCCAAGGAAAATAAATTTCTATTTATAAAATTTTAATTACATTATTTTTAGGTATGACAACCAAATTCACTGCCTTATAACAAATTTATAATTTGGAACCTCAAAGATGTTGAATGAGAATATTTTCACCATGTTTTTAATAGTATGTAAACTCATAAAGAAAAAGAATTCTGACAAAACAAAATACTTCCATAAATTAGTACATTAACATTCAGAATACGAGATATACCAAGATTTGCTGAATTTTCTTTAATCAGATAAAAAGCTGTTTTTAAAAATCTAAGGATAGATTTAAAGTTATTAATTCTTTTAAAACAAAGGTATCATTCAAAGAAAATATAGTGATAATTTATCAGAGGCAAACACTGTTAAACGTAAGACACCACTTAAGAAAGAATACTGTTCCCTTGAAGGGATGAGGGTTTCTATTATTAGCAGAGATTAAAAACTGCCTGAAATTCTTTCCTTAACAACACCACACTAAAAATAAAATGGTTCACTACATTTCAAAATAAACACATTGCTTTGCATGTACATTTCAGTCACTAAAAGAATAGATAAAAATACAAACCTTATTCCAAAAATTCTTTTTTATCTGTATCTAATAAATATGCTAGATAGATTTGTTTTCATTTTTATAACACATTTAACATTTGTGGGGTCTTAGGTGACCCACTTACTAATTTTCTACTAAAGGATTTGAGATTAAATCTTCCCACTAGGTCAAATTAAATTATATGCTTGGCTTCAAAATTTAATTTCTCTACAAAGTGTTTTCCCTATTCAAGGATACCACAGGAATCTTAGAAGGGTAAATGAGGAAGTATTATCATTACAAAGCAGTACCAAATGCATTCAGAAAAACTGGCATGAACTACAAGATAAGTGAACACTTTGGCATGCTGCTACAAAAAGAAAAAAAAAAACCAAGTGAGACAGAGTGGTGCTGTGAAGGGAGCAAGTCCAAGAATTGAAGTAATCACCTCAACACAGGAACAAACTATAAACCCTTTCTAATGCATATACCAACATTAGGGGAAAATTTGGATGAAAGGCATTTTTAGATCAGAGGATATTCTCCATGCTTTCAAAAAAAAAAAGTTACCTTATTTATTCTGATTTTAGTTCAAGTGCCTTTAAAATGATGTACACCTGGAAACTGCCATGGGCTACTCATAGTTCCTGCCTCCCTTCCCAGCTTTTGCCTCCTTCCTCCAACAGTTTGTGATCACTGCAACTGGAGTTGGAATATATGCATATTATGTTTACATATGTTATGTGTTTAAATTCATTATGTGTTTGCACACCTGCCTTAGGAGTGATGTGTAGAAGAGGTGAATAGTGAGCAGGGTCTGCAGAATTAAGAGGTTCTAAACACATTCATTCACAAAAAATTGGGGGGCGGGGTGGATGACTTGGGAAAACTAAACAGATAGTAAATTCTTCTTCCACCTCATCAAATAAATTTCTGGTCTCAGAACTAGATCACAGATTATTCTCACAGTTCACTAATTATGGATTTAAGTAAATAATGGGCCCAAAGCCCTTTTCACATACATTCATTTTCTCATGTACTTCTCACAGCTATGTTAAGAGAACATGTAGTATTAAATATCCTTTCCCATAGATCAAGTTTGGTTAGCTCACCTAACCGAACTCTACAGGCTGGCTCATGACACTGCTACTGTTCCACAACTGGTTTTCCAAATCAAAAGCTCTCTGTGCTATAGAGACCATACACAGCATCACCTTGCCTTTTGTGGACCTACCCTGAATCTATATACATTGTTTCTTCTGAAAAATACCTTTGAAAGTCAATCAACTGATTACATAAAATGAACAAAATTCATTCAGAAATTTAAGACAAAATTACTTAAGTCAAAATCATATAAAACAGAAAAAAATCTAAATAACATCATTCAATTAACTAATTGCTTGAGAGATCTAAATGAACTTATTATTCAGGTACTACATACATGGTACAGTTGGCTCTTGGCATCCCTGGATCCAACCAACCATGATACAAAAATATTTAGGAAAAATAAATATTACAGTTGTACTAAAAATGTACACACTTTTTTTTCTTATCATTATTCCCTAAACAATATAACAAGTACTTACACAGCATTTGCATGGTATTAGGTATACCAATAATCTAGAGGTGATTAAAACATACAAGAAGATGTGCATAGGTTACATACGAATACTGTGCTATTTCATGTAAGGGAACCAATCTCTCACAGATCCCATGACTTAGTCAAAAAGGACACTGTTGGGCTGAAGTTGTAGCTCAGTGGTAGAGCGTTCATCTAGCACGTGCGAGGCCCTGGGTTCAATACTGGGCACCACATAAAAATAAATAAATAAATAAATAAAGATTTTTTTTTTAAAAAAGGACACTGTTTTAATATAAACATTAATAACTGAATATGGTACAAATAAGTAATCATTAAAAACTTTCTTAAGTCCAGGCAACCAAAAAATAGGGGCAGATTATCACAGCTGTCCAATGTTGGTATCAGAATCGATGATATTTCTAAAACCCTGAATTTGATACTAGCTCTGCTTACTAGCACAGTGAACTTGGGTAAGTTACTCAAAGTATCTGATTCTTAATTTCTTCATGTTAAATGGAAATAATACTGAATTCAGAGGATTACTCCAGGAAATAATATAAAATCATGTGCATTTAAAGCTGTGATTATATAGTAAAAACTTAACCTGTAACTTTTACCACTAAAGTATTACAAATGTGTTTCCCCTCCCTTCCATTCTACATTACAACTGCATTTCAGCTCTGGTCTTCAGTAATTCAAATTTCCATTAACTCAAGATGAACAACTAAATACATCCATTTTTTAATACTCAATCTTAAAAAACAAAAAAATTACAATGATGAAGCTTAAGGGTTCTCACACATTGTGGGTTTTAATTTTTCCTTTAGAAGAGGAAGACCACAAGGGCCAAAGAGATTAAACTAACATGGGAGTCAAAAACAACTCTCAGGAAAAAACCTAACTACCAAAGATATAACTCTTAGTTACACTAACTAACCAGATAAATTTTCCAAAATTCAATTTATCATTCAGGACTGGATATTTTCATAAAAGGTAATTCTGCTTGTGAAGAACAAATAAATAAAAAGTTCATATTTCCCATTTGTTAATCCTTCCTGTTATCTCAAAAATAACTGGATAACTTCTAAATACCTACTAAAAGTCAAATCTGTGGCTCATTCATGTAACTATATGAAAAACAAAATCTAATTTCCTCCAGAAGACTTTTCTTTTCTGGCTGTAAAGAGACTAACATGGTTTCAACGTATCTTTTGATGACCAATTCTGATGAAAAATAATCATAAACCACACCTATCAGTTCTTACCTTGCAAAAATGCAAGCTTCTTTTAAAATAACTGACATTATAAATGTAATTTTTTTCTTTAACCAGTCTTTCTATAACACAAACAACAGATCTATTGTTCTAGAATTTCTATTACCTTTAGTTAAATTGGATTATGTGTTAATCAGTTTTTCATTGCTATGAAAGTTAAATACCTGGTAAGAACAACTTAGAGGAAGAAAAGTTTTTTATGGGTTTATGGTTTCAGAGGTTCAGTCCATGGTCAGCTGACTCCATTGTTCTAGGCCCAAGGGGAGGCAAAGCATCATGGAGGAAGGTCATGGTGAAAGAAAGCTACACAACCCATGGTGGCCAGGAAGCAGAGAGAGAGAGGAAGGGGCCTCAGGGAACATGCACCCTACCAGAGCACATCATCAGGAGCATCACATCCAACTCCTGTCATGCTCCACCTGCTTCCACCTGCTTACAGTTACCAGCCAGCTAGTCCATTCAAACTAAAATGGACAACTAGTTTACAGTTCCCATAATCTAATCATTCACCTCTGAATATTCCTGTACTACCAGGAGTTTTTGGAGGACACCTCACATCCAGACCATAACAGGTGAGAACCGAACAAGTCTAACCATAAGACTTCTAAAAATCAATTCTATGGTACCCAGATAAAATGAATACATAAATTTAGGGGGAAAGTTTTAAATAAGAAGCATTATTTTCAATCTATATAATGTTTTCATTATATGAAACCTATCCAATGAAGAAAAAAATCAACTTAAGCATTTTAAGTAAGGCTTTACCAATCTATCAAGCATACACTTCTTTAAAATAAGCTGAATCTAGTGCTAATAAGTAAGAACTATGCCATTTTCAATCTTTGATTATTATGCCTAACTTTGGTCCATAAATTGGTACACTCAACTGAAGTTAAATTTTCAATTAGCATATCAGTTAAGACAGCACATAAAATGCTCCACTCTCCTCTATTTCCATGTTTTTAAAGCCACATAAAATTAAATCATCTACTGTTAAGGTTTTTAGTAGAAATTGATTTAACAAAATCTAAATCTATAACAATTAAAAATACATGTGTTTTCAACAAAAAGTGCTGAAACAACTGAATATACACATGGAAAAAAGTTGGCATTTAACTTCATCTCACGTCAGACAGAAGAATTAACTTCAAAAGGTTCTTAAAAACTAAAACAATAAAATATTTACGACAAAACATAACTAACCATAAATCTTTGAGATCTTGGGCTAAGCAAACATGTCTTAACTATGACACTAAAAGCATGTTCATAAAGAAATTAATAAATTGGACCTCATGAAAATTCATAACTTTTATACTTCAAAAGACGCCATTAAAAATGAAAAAACCTTTAAACAAAAGACTGGGAGGAATTATGTACAAAACATGTCCAATAAAAATTTGTATCTAGAATTTTTTTAATTATTTCAATTCAACTTATAAGATGACAAACAGCCTGTCTTACTTCATTTTTGGTTGCTATAACAGAATACTTGAGACTGAATAACTTATAATGAAAAGTTTATTTTGGCTAGAGGCTGGGAAATCTAAAGTATGGTATCAGCATCTGCCAGTTTCTGGTGAGGATCTCATACTGCTTCACCTCAAAGCAGAAAATCAGAAGGGCAAACAAGCGAATGGGAAAGAGACAAAACACAAGGGCAGCCCCACTTTATAATAACTAACCCATGCTCAAGAGAAAGGCATTAGTTAATTCCTCTTAATGATCTAATCATCTAGTGAAGATTACCTCTCAATTCAGTTACACTGGGAATCAGATTTTAACAGGAGTTTCAGAGGAGGCAAATAATATTCAACCATAGCACAACCCAATCATAAAAAAAAATGAGCAGAGATACACAGACATTTCACCAAAGAAGATATTATAAATGAGTACATGAAAATGTGTTCAACAACATCAGTCACTGGGAAACTGTAAAATTAAAGCCTCAATGACATACCATTTCATTCTCACTAGGACCATTTCACACCCAAAGATACAAAGAAAAGAGAACTCTAATACATTGTTGGTGGGACTATAAAATGGTATAACCATTCTGGAAAAGTTTGGCAGGGTCCCAAAAAATTAAACATAAAACTAAGATATAACCCACCAATTCTACTTCTAGGTATAAGAAAAAGTGACCACATACAGGCTTCCATGTTAATATTCATGGCAGCATTATTTGTAATAGCCCACAACTTAAAACAATATCCATTGTCAACTGGTGTATATATGGACAAGATATGGCATATCCATTAAACAGAATACTATTCAACAATAAAAAGGAAAAAACTAATGACATGTCACCCAAGAACTGATAAAGAAGCTACAAATGAGACTCCATATTGAATAATCCCAATTATAAGAATCCAGAAAAAAGCAAATTTACAGACATAAAACAGAGTAAGTTTCCTGTGGCTAAGAGCAGGAATGAGATTAACTGTAAGTGTATATAAGGGATCTTACTGTACTGTTCTATAATGTTCTACAACTGATCTATAATGATGGTTGCAGAATCTGGTAAAATTACCCAAAAATGTTGAACTCTGTACTTAGAATGGGTGAATTTTATTTAAATATATATATATATATATATATATATACACACACACACACACACACACACATCAATAAGGCTGTTTTAAAAAAATGCATGTGCTTTTGTTTCACCTGCCCTTGAAATAAATTAATAACTTTAGGTTGCAGCAATTTCTACAATTTAAAATTCAAAAAACTACTACATTGATTACAGTCAGAAGCCACAATATATTTTTAAAGAAAATCTAACACAATGTTACGAAAACAACTTCCAACTCAACAGGGACTCTCCAGGAAAAACATTTCTCATAAATTCAAGTTCCCTCAAGTTCACATTTTAAGAAGCCAGTACCTGGACGCAGCTCAATGATGTCCTTTACAATGGCTGACTGTTCTGATGGGTATTCTACTCTGCATGCAGATTAGATTACAGTAGAAGCAGAATTTTAAAAGACAAACAAAAGAGTTTTAACACCATTTGAAAGGATGTGCGATTAAGTTATGTAACTTCATGAGTATACATGTCCAAATGACAGTTTTAGCTTGAGTAATTCTATGTCATAACACAACCATCCTCAGCAATGATATTAAATGTCAAGTAACATAACAGGCACTAATCCAATCTCTAACCCAATCCCTGGCTCTTCCTAGATTCATTCTAAATATATGCTAATTATCCATTCTGCTTAAAAGATCTTTCAAAAGTAATCCAGGACTTCACAGCCTTCCAAAACTTCAAAGAATTTTAAAAACTTTTTAGGTCTTTACACAAAAACCACGTAGTCTGTGAGGCCTTGCCTGACCACCTTATTGAAAACTGCCAACCTTACAAAACTCCCCATCCTCCCTTCCCTGATTCACTTTTCTCAATAGTGTGAAACATAAAATTTACATAATATTCTAATATGTATTATTTACATATTCTAAATATGTATTACTTGTCTTACTTTACCTTACATGAAAGTACCCTCCATGTAAGATCTGATTTTGTTCCTTGCTGTATTCCCATTGCCTGGACGGGTGTCTATCATGCTGTAAATGCTCAATAAGTGGGGTTTTTTTGTTGTTTATTTTTTTTGTTTTTGATCAAATGAGTGGGTATCACACACATGAAAGACAACAGGCACGGATCCTTGCCACTGGAATGAACAAGAGTCTTCAAGTGAGGTTAAAATGTGAATTTTATAAGAACTCGAATAGAATCTGTAGCCAGCCTACCCAGCACTTATTCAGCAAAAAAATAAAAAGCCAATGCTTCACTTTATTATTCTGGATTTACAACAGAGTATTATTAATAAATAAGCAAGCTCCAGTTTTGGAGAGAGGGCAGGTTAATTAAATCCCATGTGACTTATTAACAAATAACAGAGGAAAGTTTAATACTTAACTAGTAAGAAGTGCCGTATAACGTTTCAAAAGCAAGTGTGTTTTTCTACACCCAAAATAGGATCCCAGCTCCAAGAAAACAGACCTCAGCAGCATACGCCTTAGCAGTTCTGCCTTCCTCAGCCCCAAATCCTCCACCACCAAGGAACGTGTTTCTCTCCCCGTCCTCCCACCAGCCTCCCAGAACCGTTTTACACACACCAATCCACCCTCTGACCTCCAGGTTCCAACTAACCCCGGCCCAAGCCGGCAGCATTTCAGCATTTCACACAGAAAGCCCACTGCAACCTCCTGGTCCCTGGCTCGGCCCCCAAAACGGTCAGGTCCACCAACCCAGCGTGCTGGCACACGAAAGAATCCGGAGAAGGCAGGGACCTCCCTGCAAGGCCAGAATTGGAGGACATCTTAACCTCATCCTGGATCTGCCAACTGCTCTTGACCTTGGGCGTGTCACTGAACCTCCTGGGGTCCCGGTTCTTTCGCCTTTAAGGTGAGGCTAACATCTGGACCAAGCCGCTGGGAGGTAAGACTGGACCTCACGTAACGCCACCAGAGCCCCCGGCGCGCCACGGCGACTCGCCCAGCCCTCGGTTGCAGGCATTATTCCCAACCCTTCCCTCCGGCCGCGCGCCCAAGGCACCGCGCCGACCCGGTCCCCAGTCTCCGAGTTCTCCAGAGGAGGACGCGGAGGCGCCGAAAGGCGCGAGGTGCCCGGCCCCGGCCCCCCGCAGAGGCGGGCGAGCGCAGCACCTGGAGCCCGGGACGCCCGCGCCCCGCCCGCAGCCCGGGGCTCGCTCCGCGCGGCCGCTCCACCTGCCGCCCGCCCGCCCAGCCTCGGCGCGCACTCAACTCTTCACTTTGCCGAAGGTGCCGACGCCCAGCGTGTCCCCCAGCACGTAGTGCCCGATCTTCACCCGCCCGTCGTGCTTCTGCTTCTCAGCCATCTTCGGCGCGCGGCCTCGCTTCGCCGCCCGGCCTCCGCGCGGACGCCGCCACCGCCTACCCACAGTGCAGCGGGACGGGGGCGGGCCGCGGGCGCGGGGCTGGCGGGGCGGCGGGGCGCGGGCGGCCGGCGGCGGGCGACGCCGCTGGCGGGCGGGCGGGCGGGGCGCGGGATGAGCAGCGCCCTCGCGTGAGGCGCGTCCAAGGCCACTCGGCGGTGACGCGGGCCGGGAACGAGTGCGCGCGGGCGGGGCCGAGCCAGGTGCGCCGAGGCCGGAGGGGCGGGGCCGCGGGCTGTCGAGAACCTTGTATCCCAGAGCGGGGTCGGGTCGACTCTGCTGGGTCGGGCGGGTCTCTGGGACTGGATGGAGATGTAGACACCAGAGGAGACGCGCCCGACTACGGGAGCAAGGGAACGTGAAACTAAAACGTGCGCCCGCGGGAAGTCGAGGATGGAGGCGCGGTAAGGGCTTGATCCGAGCACGGTCGGCGGACAGCTGCGGCGGCGAAGGGTGCTTGGTACTGGTCGTGACACGCAGAACCCAGGACGGCGCTCCCCTCACTTGTCCTCTGCTTATTCATTCATTCGCATTTTGCCCTGTGAATGGAAGCAACCCTTTCCTCCAGCGCTCTCAGGTTCGACTTGAATAAAGTTTCCCAACATCACAGTTGCAGGACTTGCTGGAGCGTATTTTAGCACACGTTTGTATAAATAGGTAGTATAGAAATACTATGTGATAGAGCTGCACAAGAAGGAAAGGGAAGCTCAATGCAATGCAGATAAAAGCAAAATGCATACAGGACAAAGGAGTTGTGAGAAACAAGTGCAATGCAAAGGCCCCAAATCCTCCACCACCAAGGAACGCGTTTCTCTCCAAGTCCTCCCACCAGCCTCCCAGAACCGTTTTATACACACCAATCCGCCCTCTGACCTCCGGGTTCCAACTAACCCCGGCCCAAGAAAAAAAATATGTAATAAAGGAAGAAGTGAAAAAAATGGTGAGAGGAAATTAGAAATATGATGCCCAGCCGGGCATGGTGGCACACGCCTGTAATCCCAGGAGCTCTAGAAATGAGGCAGGAGGATCGCGATTTCAAACCCAGCCTCTGCAATTTAGAAATAGCCTTATGCAACTCAGCGAGACTCTGTCTATAGATAACGTATTAAAAAAAAATGGCTGGGATCGTGACATAGTGATTAAATGCCCTGGGTTCAATCCCCGGTACCAAAAACAAACAAACATGATGCCCAAAAGAGTATTAAAGACTGCCAGAATTCAATCATGTCATTAATCGCTTACCTACTTCCTGACTCCCACCTTTGCTTCTCTTCTTCCTCTTTCAGAGCCTGAAAATTGCCTCTCACTACAAAATAAAAAAGATAAATATCTGAGTTAATGCATGTTAATTAGCTCCATTTAGCCACTCCCCAACTTACATATATTTCAAAACAATATATTGTACACCATAAATATCTACAATTTTTTGTCGATGAAAAAAGCAAACTCTTAAAACGACAAAAAATTATTATTTCCTACTTTGGGAATTAAATTTTCCTGTTTGGGATATTAATTATTAAGGATTAGTCAAACATTTATAAGACTATGCATGCCAATAGAGTTTCAAGGTCACATTCCTCAAATATGAAGTCTCACATCACACTGTTTATATGCAAAGAGAAATGTATTAATCAGAATAACAGGATGAAAAAAAATTTTGTTTTCTGAGAAGTGCAAAATACACAAATGACACTCATTCCAGTGTACACCCCAAGATAATCTGAGGAGACATGATCACCCTTTATAAATTATAAATATCACAGCTGTTGAACAGAGGCTATTTTTGTTCATTCTTGGGATCATCTTTCTTGCTGACAAGAAGTATCATTAAAGAATCACTTGATCTAGCTGGCAATTCAGAGAAAACAGTTATTTTTAATGCTGAACTTGTATGTAGTTAAGGGCCACTCCTTGGGTATTCATTTGAGTGAGAAAACAAACTGTGTATTCAGCTTTTGAGATATAGATGGATTTTTGTCTCTTGTTTTAATGTCCCAGTGAAAGATGTTCAAAAGTCTTTAAGTTAGAATGCTTTGGGGGCATGTATGATTTTGTCCAAGTGAACTCAAATGCCATGTATGATTAAATGCTCTAATAAAAATAATAATAAATTAGAATGCTTTCTTTTCTTTAGAATTTAATCTTTATTTGTTGTGGGGTTGATTGTTTGTTTTGTTTTTTTAATGAGGTGCTGAGGATTGAACCCAGGGCCTCACCTGTGTTAGGCAAGTGCTCTACCACTGAGTCACACCCCAGCACT
Source organism: Urocitellus parryii (assembly GCF_045843805.1). Lineage (NCBI taxonomy): Eukaryota > Metazoa > Chordata > Mammalia > Rodentia > Sciuridae > Urocitellus > Urocitellus parryii. The sequence continues at coordinate 39,350,092 of NC_135541.1, read as the reverse complement.
AGAATGCTTTCTTAAAGCTATGAACTATAGATTGAGATTTTAAACACGAACAATTTTCCAGTAAATCACTGTGGCAGTACTTGCTTGAATGTATTTTAGCACAAGCTTATGTAAATAAGTAGTATAGAAATAGTATGTGATTGAGCTGCACAGGAGGGTTGAAAGGGTGGAAAAAAAAGCTAAATGCAATGCAAATGAGAGCAAAATGGGTACTGAGCCAAAGGAACTGTGACTAACAAGTGTAATACAAAGGCACAAGTTAAAGAATAAAGTATAAATGTAGATTTTTAAAGGATGTTGCACAGCCTGAACTATTGGTAATCATGACTTAAATTTTTATATACTTCATAGCTATTCTTACATAGCTACTAGGGACTAACTTGTAGCTTTAGTTTCATGCCAAATATATGTAAGATTCTTTATTAAATAAGAAGTTACTTTAACCATCATTATCCCAGTTAATGGTCATAAAAGAAACTTCTTCTCATCCCCATTTATTAGGTGATAAAATTTAATTTTTAACCTTTAATTTGTCCAAGTCCAAAAAACTAAGTGGTAGAGCCAGGCCCATGCCCAGTTCTGACTCCTCCTTCTCTTTATACTCAAACTATAGCTGTCTTTGTGAAAGAGCATGTGGTGCTCTGGGGAGGTTTAACATGTTCACATAGCCCTCTGCTCACATTTTTTAAATTTGTAAGGCAAATCAATTATATGGCAATTTAATTTTTTGTTGTTGTTGTCACTGTTGTTTGTTCTACTTTTATTTAGAGAAAAGATGGAATGCTGCTGGTTGCTGTGGCATATGCCTAAGGCAGGAGGATCCCAAACTCAAAGTCAGCCTCAGCAACTTAGCAAGGCCCTAAGCAACTCAGTAAGAACCTGTCTCAAAATGAGAAATGAAAAAAGGGCTGGAGATATGGCTCAGTAGTTAAGGGCCCCTGATTCAATCCCCATTACCAAATAAATAAATGGATAAATGAATGGATAAAATAGTACATGGATGCGAAGGATAGAAAAAGAACAATTCTTAGTAACAGTATTCAGCCTTCTATTGCCCTAACCACTTCCTATACAGTTCAATAATTGCCTCACCCTGCTCAGGAATGCATAATTCAACAGTTTAACAGACTAGTCTCCTCTAGAGCCACGACTCTTGTAGATCTCCCCTAGAATGTTGGCAAATGTGATAATCCCCATATTATTAATTCCCAATGATGTTTTTAGTGTCCCTGTTTTGTTTAGCGCCAATTATGTAAGATTGGTGACCCCAAAGTTGTTCAGTTCTAAAACCTGGTCCAACTGTTTCTGCTTTACTTCCTACTACCGACCTTTGGCATTATTGTACTTCAAATACTCTAAAGCAGCACCCCAGTAGGAATAATGAAGCACTACTATACTACCAGACTACTAGACCCACTGGTGTTACCAAGAACCAATTCTTTCAAGTCTTTGCTAAGAGATGCCCTCTCTTTTAGGCCTACCCCATTACCCTGCTTAAAACTGCAATCTCACCCTGGTGCCCTACCCTGCCCTCTCACCTGCTGACCCTCCTCAATTGTTTTCCTCAGCACTCACCTCCTAACACATCATTTAACTTACTTGTTCACTGTTTTCTTTTGTTGTTTCTTCCAATTGGAGTGTAAGCTTTACAAAAGAGAGAGTTGTTTTGTCTCCCTTCTGTTCACTGATGTACCCTTAGCTCCCAGAGCAGTGTTGAGCAAACTGTAGGCATTCAGGTGGGCTCGCATTGTGTGACACTAAAGAGTACCCAACGTGGAGGATAGCTTTAAAGAAAAAAAAAAAAAACACACAAAATTGGGCATAAAAGCGAATACTTATGTGAAATGAAAAATACAACCACCTGCAAATTTTAAAACTCTAATGAATACCACAGATATCCTCAAATCCAGAAAAATAACAACATTATTAAAAATTAACTATAGAGACACCTCAATGATACTTGGTTTTTTACATTTTTTGGCTGTGCACTCAATAATTATCTTTGCATATTTTGATATTTTGTAATTTTTTATAGAGAGAATGGAAAGATAATTTTGTCCTTTCTTTAACATGATTGATTCCATTTTTGATTACCTATTTCTCTTCAGGTATCCCACTGCACATTTTTTATATTGCTAATATAGCATTTATCAAATTTATTATCATATATTTAGAAACTTATATGTATTTTTATATATGACAATGATATGTTTATATCCCATCTGCTATTCCTAGGGCCTAATGGAAGCTGGTATGTCATTCCAGAAATATTTGCTTAATTGAAATTTTAAAAAGTCTTACTAATCTAGAAAATCAAGAAGCAAAAATACAAGGAAGAATATAGTCTCTTTTTATGCATATACATATTAAATACAAAGTGTAATTTTAGTGTGGCGGTCATTAGTGAGGTTAGAGATCAGCATGAACAAGAACCTGTAGAACCTTATGGATTGGTGATGAGGTGTTTCTGTTACTGCTCTTCAACTTAAAATATAAAAAAAAGTTGGCTAGTCAATGATTAACGATACTGATAGTACCTCCTCTAAAGTATAAGCTTAATAATTACCTTTAAAATATTTTTATGAAAAACTTTAAATATCCACAAAAGTAGAGTAGAACAGGTAATCTTAGCCTCTATGATTATCAACATTGTCAACATTTACTTATACCCAAGGGTGCTTTACCACTGAGCTACATCCCCAGCCCTTTTTTTTTTTTTTTGAAGAAAGGGTCTTACTAAGTTGCTTAGGACCTCCCTATATTGCTTAAGCTGTGATTCTCCTGCCTCAGGCTCCCAGGTTGCTGGGATTATAGGCATGTGCCACAGTGCCCAACTCCTGAAGTCTTTTAAAGTAAATAACCAGATAGATTATTTCATTGGTACATACTTCAGTATGTACCTCTAACAGATAAGGACTTCTTTTTAGCATAACTGATATTATAATACCTAACAAAATTAAAAATTCCTTACTTTTATTGAATACCCAGCTTATATTTAATTTCTCTTAATTGTATTAAGAATATAATTTTACATTTGGTTTAGTCTAATCAGGCTCAAAAAAAATTACACTACATTTTGTTGACATGTATGCTACATTTCTTTTAATCTACAAGGGTTTCTCCTCCTTTATTTAATGTCACTTATTTTTTGAAAAAAAAATGTATCATTTTACCTGTCAAGTATTCCAAACCATATTGGGTTTAGCTCAATAATTATTTGTGATCATCAGAGGTAGTAGAAAAAACAGTGTTTACAACCAAAGAATCCTGAATTCATGTCCCAGCTTAGCCATTCGGCAATATGTCCCTGAACACAGAACTTCTCACTGGATTGAACTAGATTATATGCAAAATGCTTTTCAATTGTTGGGACATTCCATTTCCAAATTCCACTCCCTACTTTCGAATGAAACTACTAGAGGAAAAGGGGGAAATACTATAAAGTATCATAAATCACAGTCCAAGATATCTAGACAAACTGATCTCGGCACATTATTTTCCTTATACACAGCTACCTCTTGTCATTTACTGTCATTAAGTGGTAAGGATGAGAGAATAATATTGCCTGGCCCAACCTCCTGCGAAAAGATCAGTAGGTACATGTGACAATACCTAAAACCCTTTGAAGCTAATGTAATGCATAATTCGAAATGTAATTTTTAGCAGGTACCCTAGTAACAAATGTCATACTTAACATAATCCATTTTTATTTTGTGGCTGAGTACCTTTTTAAATTGCTTCAATATGAGTCAACATTATAATTTTCAGTGTAGGGGAAAAAATAGAACATTGGAATCAGACTTCCTTTATGAGCAGATACATGAATTGTAATAACAAAGGTTGTTTGCTTTGCCGTATAAACATGGATCTGACAGCATTTTTAGATTCTTACTTTTATGTGTGTGTTGACAGCTTCTCTGAAAAAAAAAGTTTAAACACACTTTTAAGATCAGTTAAATCAATTATTTTCCCCCTGGCATGGATTCAGCAACTTTCTGTGCTAAGTACTTTTAAACTGGTGAGGAGATACCAATGTCACCTTGAATTGATTATAATCTTTGTTATGGCTGTCCTTTAGAATTAAAACAATCCTTGATAAAACTAACAGTGTACATATTATTTGAAGCCTTTATAATACACTTTTAATGACCTCAAGTGGGTGTTAATGCTTTGGCTGTTGACTCAATCCTGTTAACATTAACTACAAAGCTATGACATGATTAATTAATGCCAAAAAGATAAATTAGGTAATTTCAAAAGTTCCAAATGATCTATTAATAATAAAATAAATCGCCTTCTCAGACTAAAGACTTAAAAAATAGAAAACTTAATTTATTTTTTAAATTGGAATTTGGGCTTAGACTAGCTGCCCTTTGAAGGCTCTTAATTCAGAGATTCTGATTCTATGAAATTAAATTGCATAAATAGTTTTACAAACATGAAGAGATTTTACATCCTTAGTTTTTAAGATATTGTACTTTTTCAAAGTGCTATAAAAGTAGCTATTTCACCAATTAAGGCTCCCAAATTCTCTGAGTACATTGTCCCTTACTTCTAAATACACTCATTCATAGAACAAAGATACACTTATTGAATGCATACTGACCACATAGTACTATTCTAGGCACCTTGGTATAGTATAGAACAATACACGTATTGCTATTGGTCTTATTTACAACTCATAATATTAACATTTATTAAAGAAAAAAAATTAATTATAAAAGGGTGTTCTCATGAAGATAAAAGAGAGAGCAGTGTTGTAGAGGAAGGGGTTGAGGGGGATGGAAGAGGGATGGAAAAGGGAAGAAACTACATAATGAAATTAATAAAATTTATGCTATGTGCATGTATGAATAAATCACAATGAATTCCACTTTATGTATAATAATAATGCACCAATTAAAAACCAGTAAATAAATAGAAGAAAGACCAATAGAGTGGAATAAGAGCATCAGGAGAGGGAGGGAGGGAGAGAGGGAGGAAGGGAGGGCAAGAGGAAACATGGAGGATTGAATGGACCAAATTATGTTATATGCATTTATGAATATATGAAAATGAACCACACTATTATATATAACTATGATGCACTAACTGAAACATTCAAAAAAATTTTGCCTAGCACATGCAATGCCCTGGATTTGGCTTCTACCACTGAAAGCAAAAGCAATCATTCATGACACTTTTATTAAAGATTATATGGCAGAGTTTATTCAGGACTGTTGTGATAATTGTAGAACCTACCACAATGTGGTTTTATAGTAAGTCAGAGAGATTGGACCTTATTCTGAAAGAAAAGTAGGGATTTATAGCCAAGAATGTGGGTAGGGTATGTTAATAGATGGAAAATTACTAAGAGGGTAGGAACATTATGTACTAAACTGACCCAACAAGCTTCTTGCTGGAGACAAGCCATGATGATCAAGTATTACCTGAAGGAGGAAAGTGGGTAATTAAGGAATTTGGTAGTTAAGGATTATCAAGGGTGGAGAATTCTAGCTCAAGTGACAGCCGAATTCTTGCTAAAACTGGGTTTTTGAGGACATGCCCCAAAGAGGGAGTCTAGATGTACACATTCTAATGGAAGAGCCAGAGAATAAACATGAAATGAACATATAACATAATGAAATGTTAGTGATAAGTGTTATAAGGAAAAGATATGAGTTGATGAATATGGAGATGAAAAGTGGAGAAGAAAGAGGTTCCATAGGCATGGGGGCGGGTACCAGGGATTGAACTCAGAGACACTCGACTACTAAGCCACATCCTCAGCCCTATTTTGTATTTTATTTAGAGACAGGGTCTCACTGAGTTGCTTAGTGCCTCATTTTTGCTGAGGCTGCCTTTGAACTCGCGATCCTCCTGCCTCAGCATCCCAAGCTTTTGGGACTACAGGTGTGCACCACCGTGTCTGGCCTTTTGATAGGTATTTTATATAGTTGTCAGAGAAAGTTTCTCTGAGAATGGAGCATGTGAGAAGCATGTGAAGGAAGAATTATATGAAGGAACAAGCCACTGAATAATGAGGGATACGGACATTCCACATTCCAGATAGAGGGACTATCAAGTGAAAAGACCCTGAGACAATACAAAGGAATAGCAAAAAAAAAAAAAAAAAAAAAAAAAAAAAAAAAAATCTATGTTTCCAGAGTAGTATGCACAAGGAGAATGGAGGGATTTGCAATTAGAATTCTATAGCCAGATTATGATTAAGCTGAGTAGGATGTGTTAAAAGCTTTAGGTTTTTTTTTTAAGGTATAACCAAATATTTAGGGGGATTTTTGAGCAGGAGAGTGACATGATGGGAATCAGAAATTTAAAGGGTGTCTCTAGATGGCTGTATGGAGAAGAGTCTGAGAAGGCAAGAATGGAAGTAAAAAACCTTAGAGACAACTGTCGCAGAGCAAATGAGCACTGAGAGAGGTAGCCATGGAATGGTGAGAGGCAATAAAGCCCAACAGAAAGAGTCTGCTGGCTGATAGCACCAAGAGGTGCTGGTGGTTGGATGAAAGGTGTGAGAGGTATCAGAAAAGAAAAATCAAAGAGAGCTCACACAACTAGATGAATTTTATGAGGGAACCAAAGACCAAAATGTAAAAGGCTTTTTGAAAAATAAGTTAAGGAATGGAGTTGGATAAAGGACAAAATTCTATTTTAATTAAGGTAGATTTAAGATGCTTAATAGAAATCCGAGAGCTGGGTGTGGCACCACACGCCTGTAATCCCAGCGACCCAGGAGGCTGAGGCAAGAGGATTGCAAATTCAAAGCCAGCCTTAACAAATTAGCAAGGCTCTAAGCAACTTAGCAAGACCCTGTCTCAAAAAATAAAAAAGGGCTGGGGATGTGGCTCATTGATTGAGCACCCCTGGGTTCAGGCCCTGTTATAAAGAAAAGAAGAGGAAAATAAAGGAAAGGAAGAACTGACCCTGTGAGCGAGAACATTTAGCAGTGAATCTCAATCCATTAGGAACTTGTATAACCTCTTTCCCAGTGGAATTTCCACTCCAATGGAAAACTTACACTTAACTAATAAATTTTGAAATGCCACTATACCTGAAATGATAAAGATATGGGTCTTCGTTTTCTGCAGAGTGCAGAAGAGTTGGAGGCTGAACCCAAACCACTGGCAGTCTCAGTAGGAGAGGAGGAAAAAGGCTGGATTTGAGAGTTACTTAGAAGAATAAGTAGGATTTAATGACTTATTATGAATTAAGAGAGAAATGGAACAATCTGAGAGGGCATCCAGAGTTCTGACATGGTATCATGGATGGGCTGATCATTCAAAAACACAATTATTAGCCTGTCGCTTCCTTCTATAAACATCTTCAAAGACTTCAGACATTGCCCGAAGATTAATGGTTAAAGCATGATAGCTTGGCATTCATGGACTTCTAAAATCTGCCATTTGAGTGGCTCCTTATCTTCTGGGGGTATTTTCTCAGAACGCAAAAACATAGTGGCATCTAGTTCAAAAGTTACTCTGTACAGAGTAAAATTCAAAGTCTTTCAGTCTGGATTCAAGACCTTCTAAGATCTGGTCCCTGCAACCTAATTTCTTGCCTGTTTTTTTTTACACTAAGCTTCAGTCATGTCAAACTTCCTTCCACCCTGCACATGCACTGAGCTATGGGGTCCCTCAAGCCTTTACTCCCCTCATTGTCCCTGTCTTGCTCTCCCTCTGTCCTTGGTTCTTCCCATGGCAATCTGCCTGACAAATACCTCCATATCTTTCAAAACTCACCTCCTCCATGAAGTCTTTCCCCAACCTCCCACCTATGTCTGACCACCTGTCTTGAAGAACACTGTCTACCTTATATTAAATTAACTCCACCTTTGAATGTACCTATGACATCCTGGTCCACTGTTTGGCTATCAATCCCTGAGAGCAAGCCCTATGGGCACTGTAGGCACTTAACACATGCCAGGGAAAGAATGAGGAACAAATTAATGAAATCTCAATTTGGGCATAGCTTGACCTTAATGCACCTATCCCCTCCCAGTCAGCACTGAAAGCTTCCTTTTATTCCCCTTGGTACTGTATCTCCTCTGTTCTAACACTGCAAGGCGCTACGACATTGTATTTGTTCTATGGAATTTTCTTCCATTTTGGTGTGTGTCCCCTGACAGACATATTCAAGGACATGGATTGCATCCTGTGTTATCTTGATGCCCCCAGCACCTAGGTACTCAATAAATGTTTTAAGAATGTACTGTTTAATAATTAAAGAGCAACCTTACGTTTTAAAGTCATGCATTCATGTAATCAAGCCCATCTCTTTCCACCTTCATGAGGAATTTCCTAATCAGGCCTGGCTGGAATTAATCTTCCACTCTGGCAATTCTATCATGCTGTAGCTGCACCTCTCTTATGTCGTTATCCCTTCCCAGGTCAGTTCTTGATTTAGAGCAATTATAAAAGCCTAAAGACAAGAAAACTTTTATTCTTCATTATATTTCTATATACGAGGCAAGATTCCACTCTTTCCCACTGAAAAAGTTGTAAGAGCAATCCCCTTAAATTTGACACATTTTGTTAAAACAATAAGATATTACATTCACACTATTGTCAGTAACTAACTCTTGCTTCACTGAGAATGACTACATTGTAGTTGTTTTTTAAAGAACTGAATGAATAAAGGAAGGAAGGAATATTATTTTCACGATCAAGTTCAGAAGGAAATCAGACTATGCTTTTTATGCAAAATTAGTACAGTCATTTAACCTAGCACTGCTTATATCCAGAAATAATTTGTTTATATGGGCTAGAACAAGACAATATTGTCCTTCATAAAATAAATTCTAAATACAATAATAGCTCTGTTTTTTTTTGTTGTTGTTGTTTGTTTTGTTTTGTTATTATTTTTTAATGATGCCTCTTTCCTTAGTCCACGTTGGCTTCAGAAACAGCATAGAAGTGTTGCAGAAACAAAGTTACCTTGAGGTTTTAGGAAGTTGTGGCCTCCCTGTTTTCCAGGAACCCAAGTGACCAGACTCCTTTGCGCTTTGCTCCTCAGGACCACTTGGCCCCTTGGCGCCCTCTGCTGTCCTCCTCTGCTAGGAGGAGGGATTTGGTTTGGGTTTTCTCCTCCAAGTGCCTACAGCTCTAACAATCAAGATGATTTTGTTCTATTTCAATCAAAGGTGATTTTGTTATTTTTTTTCAAGCCCCTTAAAATATGGATCCTGAAAATAAATTTCCAAGGAAATGTGCTGAGCAACACTGAGGGACTTGTCCACCAGCCTGACCAGGAAGGAGCCTTTACCCTGGAACTCCCTGATGGAGTTCTGTAATCTAAAGTATTTTCTTTTTGTTCATTTTTTTTTCTTTTTTAATGCTAGGCAAGAGACCACTGAACTACATCCCAGCCCTTCTTTCCTTTATTTTTAGATAGGGTCTTGTTAAGTTGCCAGGCTAGCCTCCAACTTGCAATACTCCTGCTTCAGCCTCTTGAGTCTCAAGGGAGCCTGTGCCTGACTTCTTTCTCTTACTGCTTGGGTAATTCTTACCTTCTCAGGGAATACCTTCCACTTTCCCAAAGATTAAAGGTGCCTTTTACTCCTGCTACTCTGTATTTCTCTCCAAATCCTCATCCTACTACCTTAGAAATGTTCTCTATTATGGGGGAAACAAGGCTCAGGAGGACATCCTCATGCATATTTGACCCTCTTGCAAATTTCTTTACCTCCCCCAGAGTCCTGAAAGTGAGATGTGGAAGACATTCTCACCACAGTCCTGCTCCATTATGCTTTTTCATTGTTTGATTCACCTGATGACTCCCACAGGTTACTTAATAAATTCTGTAGAATTTCAGGCACAAGTGGCTACAGATGTAGATTAGGAAAATGCTAAAAATTATCATATGTACTGAGAAACATCACATCATGAGTTTTTCCAAGAAAAAAAAATAGAGTCAACGTTTTCTTCAACTATAATCTCAAAAATGGGGCTTTAAAATTTCCTCATAAAGAATACAAAGAAATCATCTTTAAGTATTTTCTTCTATTTTTGCATGTGTATGTAAAGTCTTTTAAGTCTTTCACAAATGTTGTTTTGGGAACAATGGAAGAAAATCGATTTGGAGTTTGGGGGGTTTTGTTTGTTTTTACTGTCTCTAATTCGTGTTATGACACATCTACTTCTTTTAATACAACTTTGTTCATTTACTATTTTCTGGTTTGCTATAAAGTTGAATCCATATAGAGTATAGATTTTGGTAAGTTAGATACTAATTTTTCAGAATGTAATTCAAGCCCCAAGATTTTTTTTAGTGCTTAACATTGCTGGATACAAAATAATTAACCCATGAACAATGATCTCAAGTCTTTCATCTTCTTGAGAAAACTTATGCCCACAAAGTGATTTTAAACAAACTGCTTTTTTTTTTTTGAACCTGTGGACTAAAATGTCATCTCATTGGATTCCTTTACCAAACTTTCTTCAGTTATATAGGAAGGAAATGTCTTGATTTTTGATGCTTATTTTAATTGGATATGATATAAACTCTTTTGGAAATACAGACTCATAAAAAAGAATGATTATATGCCATTTATGCTCTTTTCATTACTCCTCCATTCCAAAATCTAAAGGTAACTTTTAGAATGTTCACTGAGCAAAAGCTAAATCTGGTGGTCATTCTCAATGCAAACAACCTGGAAGACAGGAAGAAAATTTTGAGATAAAATTAATTAAACCTGTCTTTTTACAAAGATGAGGAAGGCATGATTTTTTTAAAAAAATTTTATTCATTTATTTGTATGTGGTGCTGAGAATCGAACTCACTACCTCACACATGCCAGGCAAGCAGTGTACCACTGAGCCACAGCCCTAGCCCTAGGCATGTTTTTTTTTTTTTTTTTTTTTTTTTATGTTGATGAATGCTAGACAGCAGATATGTTTGCACTGGTCATATAGACAACTGTGTTCAATTCTGCTACTTGCCCTTTACTTTGCCTGTTTGTTTTTTCTGCATTCTTGATCCTTAACTGTCTTGCATTCCTGCTCTATCCAAAGTCCAAAGAACTCAACAACCTCTTGCTCATTGCCACCAGTCTAAAATTCATTCTGTAAAATTTGGACTCACCCCAATAAACTTTGGGCTTTGCCCTGAAAAGTCTATCATGATGTCAAAAAAAACACTGATCACTTGAACCTAGCCCCCAACCAGGTCATTGCATGGCATTTACCAACAATGAAAAGAGATCACACCTTCCTCTGTCATGAAAATTGTGCTGTTATAGTTTGGATCTAGAATGTTCCCCCAAAGGCTCGTGTATTAAAGGCTTGGTCCTTCATGCAGCAATATTCAGAGGTGGGACTTGAGGGTATGGTTGGAATATGAGGGCTGTAACCTTATAGGGGATTAAGCTATTGATGGAGCCATAGCTGAATGGACTCTGGGATGTGGTAGAAACTGTAGGCGGAGAGGCCTAGATGGAGGAAGTGGGTCACTGTGCCCTGGAAGAGTTTATCTTGACCCAGACCCTTTCTCTCTCTCTACTTCCTGGCTGCCGTGAGCTGAGCAGGTTTCCTCCTCCTGTCCTTCCACCATGATGTTCTGTTTCACTTCAGACCCGAAGCAATGGAACTGGCTGACCATGGACTAAAGCCTCCGAAACTGTGAGGCAAAATAAATCTTTCCCCCTGGCAAGTTGTTTTTCTCAGGTATTTTGGTCACAGCAACAATAAAACACACACACACACACAAAAAAAAAAAAAAAACAGGTGCCATGATCATTTTCTCCTGGGCTTTCATTACAGAGTCATATCTAAGGAGAGAGATTTCACAAGGAGCTGTTTGGATTGGTAGTAGAAGGAATGAATAGCTGTTATGAATTGGAGAAATGAATTCCTAGTTGGTTAAAAGCGCATTCTACACCTTATTTCCTCTTCAATAAATGGAGCATTTTCATGGATATAAGCCAAAAGTTTTATGAATAGTCCCTTACTTTTTCCCATCTGTTAGAAACATTTTTTCAAATATAAATTAAAAATAAATCCCTACAAAAAGTTGTATGTTCTCACTCTGCTATTGAGAGCTCAATTCTATAGCTTTTTCTCATGAGTCTTAACTGAGTTCGCCTCTGATAGAATCCTTTCAATAGAGCCAATCTTCAGACAAAAGCAATTTAATGGTATTGTATTGCAACTATTTCTCAGCAGTAAGCAAAGAATTTTGAGATTTCAAATGCTATTTTAATCACTTGGTGTTTCTCTCATGATAGTGTAAGATTCTAAATTAAAATATTTGGGATGTTCGTCACAAATCTGATATTTCATGAGACAAACTGGCATGGCTGTGCAGTTTGGGATGATTCCTTTAGTCTCTCTATTCTGTTATCATATTTTAACCTAAGAGGAAAAAAACCAAGGTCACTTGAACAAATACTTGACTACGCTATATCCACTTGAGTCCTCAAAATTTCATCATAAGCAATTAAATAAAATGACATGCACATGTAAAAGTCAGGCAAGAGATGGGCACAGTGACTTGGGCCTAGAGGCAGAGGCAGGAGGATTGTAAGTTCAAGGACAGTCTGGGAAACCTAGCTGAGAGCCTCAGTAACTTAGTGAGACCCTGTCTCCAAAAAATAAAAATAAAAAGGGCTGGTGAGGTAGCTCAGTGGTAGGGCACCCCTCAGTTCAATTGCTAGTAATGAAAAAGAAAATCATGAATATATTCTGTTCTCCTTTTGTGTCACTACATTAAAATAATATTTTCTATGTAGTCTATCTAAAACCAACTACAGAATTGGAGCGCTGTGTTTGAGGGAGCAAGGGGAATTGTAGAGATGATATCTCTGTATTATTTCTGGATGACTTGCAAAGATGCAATTTTGTATAAACTTCATTTTAAAATACTCCGTTACTTCAGTGTGAAGTTTAAATCATGAAAAATACACAACTGAGCCAAGTGAGTTGAGCAATAATTTCATGGAAATTTAAAGGTTTATTACATATCTTGAATGGCAATGGAAGCCAGTTTGCCTTCCACTCTATCCCTTTTCATTTTTTCTTGAATTATCAGCTTTCTCATTCCTTTGTACTATTGTCAGCTGTTCACCACGAAGTCACTGCATTATACAACTTATTTGAAATCTTTGTAACATTGCTAGTGGGGAAGCAGTTCTCCTGGACAGGGTCATAAATACATAATGTCAATCTCTGGAGGTTTTCCCAGTAAGCAAAGCACAAAATACATAAATAAACAAGCAAACTAGCAAATGCAGAAAACACCTGATTCAAGAACTGATTTACATTAGTAAAATAGTAAGTGAATAGTGAATACCCCAAGGATATTTCCTAAATGTATAAAAACTGTTTACTGTTTACATAAATTCCTTCTCATCTCTCTCTCTCTCTCTCTCTCTCTCTCTCTCTGTGTCTGTCTCACACACACACACACAACTTATCTTTAGTATCTATCAAATCAGAAGATATTTTGAAAAAGCAAAAACTTTTTAATTTGATGCTTCCCCCTTTATCAATGTTTGCTCCTATTTCCTGAGCTTTGGGAGTCCTTTTCAGGAAACTTTTGCCTATGCTTATATGTTGAAGAGTTTCACCTATTTTCCTTTCTCAGTTGTAAAGTTCCTGGTCTTATACTTTGGTCGTTTATCCATTTTGAATTGATTTTTACAGGGTGAGAGGACACTAGTTTCAATCTTCTACAGGTGGACAGCCAGTTGTCCCTTTTGTTAAAGAGGCTGTCTTTTGCCCAGTGTATGTATGTTTTGGGCACCTTTGTCAAGAATCAGATGACCATCGCTCTGTGGGTCCTCTCTGCTATTCTATTCCATTAGCCTGTGTGTCTGTTGTTAGGTCAGTACCATTCTGTATGAAATAAATTTATATTAGTGTAAGTCACCGAAATTTGGGGTCATTTGTTACTGAAGCAAAAAACGACTAACAACAGCAGTGAACTTTACAGTACACTTTATGAAAAGCCATATGTAACATAAAACAAAAGGGCAGGATATTTAAATTGACTTTCAAAACAAAAAGAAGCTAATGTTATATATAGATTGTAATGTTTCATTTATCCTTTTCATTTATATCCTTTATATAACTGCCAAAGTGCATATGAGGTGCAAATGATGACGAGCCAGGCAACAGCCTACAGGTATATCTTATGTGTCTGTATGTTGATATAAATAATAGCTATGCATCCGTCACGATTCCCCTTATGTTATAAAATGTAAAAAGATAGTGAGCCAACAGAATCTTTTGCCATTATTCTAATTCAGTGCAGAAAATTTCATGAGGAAAAAGAGTTTCACCCTAATAAAATAGAATTAAGACTTCAGACAGATTTCTCTATGTACCAATGATCCCCCTAAACAAAATAAAGGAAAGAAACTGTGTTACATGGTGCCTAACTACACACCACAGGTATGTGCAGTAATGAAAGGAAAAACAATATCAGACATGGGTGATTTCCTCATTTGTAGCAAAGTTTTTGTTCAAATACTGAGAAAGTTTTCTTGTTCCTTATTGTGCATTAGTGGAGCACAAAATTTTCAAAGCACTTTGACTACCACTTCTCTACTGTTCTTACTACTCAGTACAATATTATAGATATTTGGTAATCTCAGAGCAACATTTCTGTTTCAGAATTAATTATAATGTTGAATATTTGCGTGTGTGAGTGGAGAAAATATAACTATGTAAGACCAAATGATCTTATGCCATTTCCAGTGTGGATATTTTATATATTCTAAAAATTTATATATTATTTATATATTCTAAAAATCATACAAGAAAGCATATTTTTATAAATTGAGAAATGTTTTATAAGCACCAGTGGGATATGAACTTGACTCTCTGCTATTTGTCATCTAGATGAAAATTATTTTTACAGCTGAATTTTGCAATAATTTTTCACTGTACCCTGCAGATGTATTAATGTGTTTTCATCATGTTGACATCTTATTATAAACAAATCCATTTTATGTTAAACGTATGGTGTTTCTCCCAGGCTTATCTTAAGAGGAAGTTGGGGACTAATTTCAATCAAAGAAAATGTTCATAATAGTACCTCCAGGAGTCCCTGTTGCCCTTTACCAGCTTGAGTCTGAATATTTGGTGGGGACGGGACAAGTCCACTAACATATAAACAAAAATGTTTTCCAAAATTCCCTGAGTCAAAGTAAATATATATATATATATATATATATATATATATATATATATATATATATATATATATATTTGGGATGCACTACACAGATTTATTTGGATCCCCTTGCCTATTCCAAGAGAACTTGGTAACCAGACAAAAGAAGCCTATGGTGGCACAGCTGGGGGCCAACTGCTTCTTCATTTTATAAAAATACAACCAGAAGTGATTGTGAACCAGTTGGTCAAATTTGCACTTACAGCAAATAGGTAATTAATGACTTCCTCCACTCTGTCTAGGTACTGAATAGAAGAATTTATCATGAATCTGTCAGATACTGAGCATAGGAGACTGAGTATTAAGGAGGAAAATGCCTTTTGACAGGTCATTTTGCCCGTTTATCCCTTGATTTGCTCCTTTGTCCTTTTCTCTCTGTGTTTATCCATTCACTTAACAATAAATATTTATTGAGCTCTTCCTGTGAAGTAGGCACCAT
Organism: Urocitellus parryii; assembly: GCF_045843805.1. NCBI lineage: Eukaryota > Metazoa > Chordata > Mammalia > Rodentia > Sciuridae > Urocitellus > Urocitellus parryii. The sequence goes on along the minus strand of NC_135541.1, from coordinate 39,334,482 downwards.
GCTAAGTTCTGGCAAAACTGTGGTAAATAAATAAACACAGGAAGAGCTCCAAAGACAAACCCAGATCCTTCTCAATTTCACTCATCCATTCATTCATGTTTATTTCCAACACAAAGTACAGTGAAGGGCTGAGGATGTGGCTCAAGCAGTAGGGCACTCGCCTGGCATGCGTGCAGCCTGGGTTCCATCCTCAGCACCACATACAAAAAAGATGTTGTGTCCCCAAAAACTAAAAATAAATATTAAAAAATCTCTCTCTCTCTCTCTCTCTCTCTCTCTCTCTCTCTCTCTCTCTCTCTTAAAAAAAGTACAATGAAAAGAGTCAAACATACATGGATTTAATTTGTACCTAACAGGTGGGTAATTTTAGACCAGTTGTATGAATTCTCAGAGCCTTTCTTATTTCCTATCTTGAAGAATGATAGAGTGGATTACAAAGGGAACATAGAAAACTGCCTGACCATTTTGCTATCCTCCATCTCCACCTTAAATCTCATGGGTCCTTGCATATGATTGATTCTACAAAATGAGTAAGATACATTTTCTAGCACTGCACTTACTTATAGCTAAGAATATGGAAAAATAGAAAATGTACTTCCCGACATTTGGGAAATTACATTTAGAATAATAATGACTAAGCCAGGCATACTGGTGAACGCTTGTAATCCTAGCGACTCAGGAGGCTGAGGCAGGATAATTGCAAGTTCAAAGCCAGACTCAGCAATTTAGCAAGACCCTAAGCCACTTAGTGAGATCCTGTCTCAAAATTTAAAAAAAAAATTAAAAGGGCTGTAGATATAGCTCAGTGATATAGTGCCGCTGATTCAATCCCCAGTACCACACACACACACACACACACACACACACACACACACACACACACGGAATATTGATGACTCACATTTAATATATATGAAGCACTGTTCTGATCACTATAACACATGAACTCATCCTCACAATAATCTATGAAATAAGAATTATATCCATCCTCTTAATTAGGTACAGAAAGCTTAGTTCAATTGGCCAAAGTCACCACAGATAGTGAGGTGCGAGGTAGAATTGAAACCTCAGCAGCTGTCCCTGGAACCTATGTTTTTAACCATTACACCACACTGCCTCTTGAGATGAAGCTACTAAAAACAAAACAAAAAATATATAGGTGATAACTTTATGAGGAGTTCAAACAGTGAATTAGGGAAGAGAAATCCAAGGGGTCCAGAACATTAGCAATAAAAAAAATTGATTGTGCCACTTTATCGAACTTAGCAGATACTGCCTTGTTTATAAATTGAAGGTTGGTGACAACCCTACATCAAGCAAGGTGCTATTTTCCCAACAGCTCAGATGGTTGTTAGAATTTTTTAGCAATAAACTATTTTTAAATTAAGACATACACATTTTTAAACATAGTTCTACTGTACACTTAACAATCATAAATTTATATGCACTGGGAAACCAAAAACAAAACAAAAACATCATGTGATTTGCTTTATTGCCATGATCTAGAATCACATCCACAAAGTCTCTGAGATATGTCTGTGTTTGGAAAAGTAACTTAAAATTTTTGTTGTTTCTGATTTATAAAAGTAATACATGCTAATTGTAGAAAAACTAATAAAAATAAGTTCTTAACATAGTCAAGAACTTTTTATTTATTTGTTTAGTTTTGGTACTGGGGATGGAACCCACGGGTGTTTAACCACTGAGCTACATTCTCAGCCTTTTTAATTTTTTAAATTTTGAAACAGGATCTTTGTAAGATGCTTAGGGCCTCACTAAGTTGCTGAGGCTGGCTTTGAACTTGTGATCTTCCTGTCTTAGCTTCCTGATTCTCTGGGATTATAGGTGTGTGCCACTGTACCTGGCCAAAGAACATTAAAAAAAATCACTTAAAATTTTATTTTTAAAAGATAATCAGTTTATTATTTAGATACACTTCCTTTAATTATCTTCTGAGCATATTGCTTTAAATATATTTTTACATATACAGTAACAATGTACTCGTGTGCAATTTCAGTTCTGCTTCTTTTCCCTAATTTTTTCCTGAGAAATAAATGTTATTTCTTATTAGTGCCCCAACAGGCCCTATCTCTTCCCTATCATAGTCCTGATATTTAGTATTTATAATTTAGTGTTTAATAACCCTTGTCACCATTTAAACACTGCAATTTTTTACTTCTTTGTTTACCTGTCTTCCTCTCCCATTCCTACTACATGCATACTAGATAACAATGTTCGTGATGGCAAGAATATATTTGTTTTGTGTCGACTGTATCCTGGTGTCTGAGATAGTCCCTGACACATAATGTGTGCTCTATCTGTTGAAAACATAATCTCAAAAAGGAAAGCATGACCAAACACCACAAGAGATGATACCTTACTTTAAAAGCCGATTGGATGTTGCCAGTACAAAATTCATATTCGCACACATTACATGGTCACTCTTGCCTCTTGTATCAAGTTCCCTTCCTAGTGGTGTAGGCTACAGTACACAGGCAATGTTGGATGTGCCCTTGTGAGTGATGAATTAGGGGTCGTAGCTGATGTATTCTTTTGTTTTCACAAGAGTTCTCGAACATCATAGATTTCCAGGCTTCTCTTTTATATCATCCTCTTTGTTCTGCTACGTTTCCTTGTGCCTTTTCCATTCCCTATAATTTTGGGTCCCTAACTCCACTGTGTCCTAAAAAAATGGAGTTTGTTTTCATTGTAGCCTTCAGTTTTACATATATTCTTTCTCTCTTATTTGGTTGGTTTGTTCAGCTGTCTGGATCTTATGCTGTGTAGTTGAAACTTTAGTAAAATTAGGCCATTTCCTATATTACCTAGATGTTAGGTGGTGGGACGTGGACCACGTAAACTCTCATTAATCAAAACCTGGATCATTGGAAGTGTTTTATTTTTCAACAATCCTTTCACTTTTATCAATAATAGTTGTGTTTTTCCTCATCTTATGCACATACCAAGATGTGCATGACATGTACACGTTTAAATCAATGCTATACATTACTCAAATAAGATAAGATCTATAAAAACTTTTAAGCACTGTAGTATATACATTATCCTGACACAATCATCTCAGACTGGTACATTACATCCCTTGTACATAGTGTTCTCTAGGGTGAACACCCTTCCTGTTTTAGAAGGCCATCATCAAATCCTCAGGGCTGGGGATGTGGCTCAAGCGGTAGCGCGCTCACCTGGTTTGCACGGGGTACTGCTGGGTTCGATCCTCAGCACCACATAAAAACACAGATATTGTATCCACCGAAAACTAAAAAAAAAAAAAAAAAAAAAAAAAAAAAAAAAAAAAAAAAAACAAATAAATAAATATAAAATCCTCATTCTACTTTCTGGGATGAATAAACCTAATTCATTTAAAATTTCTCCTATGGTCTCTTTCTCAACTGCTTTATGATCTTTGTATTGTGTGGTTTTTCTCTGACTTATAGCCTATTTGGATGAAAGATCACCATGTGAAAATAGAATCTCTACACACTGTCATATTATCAATGCAACTAAGATTGCTAAAGTTACTTTAAAAACCCTCTGTAGAGACCAGGGGTGCTTTAGAAAAAGACCTGGTTATGGAGTACCTGCTCCCCGGCCTGTCTGTAATGAGCCTCTCTAAGCCCTTGTTCTTCCTCAGTGAACCAGAGACTGATCATCACACCTTCCTGTGGAGGTGCTCCATGGTCAGGGGGAGGGGGCACTGGAATATGTGTGGGACTGTTCTCAGCCCTCACAATGACAGGAACTGGCTGGGGTGGGAGAATGCAGGGAGGGACATAAATATCCTGCAATGCCTGGGACAGTTTTTTGTTACTAGAAATTGGCCTGACACAATATGTCCCTAGTGCTGCCATCAAGGAACAGGTAAAGCAGCTCCCTACGAATCCCCCTTCAACAAATTAAGGGACACTAGATAGCAGGTCAGAGATGTTTTGTGATATATATATATTTTTTAAGTCAGACTTTAGAATCTATGAGACTTTTCTGAGCTGATATAATAATAATTTTAAAATAGGTTTCTGTATAAGTCTTCCCAAATAAAATCTGAAATTTCCTGTTATATAGGATTCATCTTAAAATCTCTGATCAGCTCACCATTTAGACTAGAATACTTCTGTTAATGGCTTTAACAAAGATTAGGTGGTTTCATTTTTTTGTCACATTTTAAAAGTATTATTTGACTCCAGTCAAACCAAGTAAGCCATATTCCCACAAATCATATAAGATACTTTTTTTACATGTATCTGTGTCAGTCAGCTTTCTGTTACTATAACAAATACCTGAGATAAATCAACTCATAAAGAGAAAGGGTTTATTTTGACTTATAGTTTTGAAGGTCCTAGACCATGACCAATTGGTCCCATTGCTTTGGAGCACTTGACTAGAGATGCCTGTTAACCTCATGGAAGCAAGAAAGTGAGGAGAGAGAGAGAGAGCAAGAGATTTATCCTGCAATCCCCTTTGGGAACCCGCATCCAGTAGCATGAAATACCTTCCACTAGACTTCACCTCTTAAGGGTTTCCACCACCTTCCAACAATGCCAAGTAGAGGACCAAGCCTTTAACACAATGGACATTGGGGGGACATTTTTGATCCAAATTATACCAGTATTTATTTCTTATTCCAGCTGCTGTGGGGGCAGCCAGCCCTGCATTATCTCTGACAAAGATCACGTAGGCCTAAATTGAAATTATTTTTCTTTCTGGCTCTACTTTTCACCTGTCTCTTCCTTTGTGTTGCGGCCTTTCTAGAACCTTCTAGGGGCCAACACAAAGACATGTGCAACCTGGAGGCAGAGGGGGGGAACCTATGATCTTGTAGAACACAGCCAGTGGATAAAGTTTTGTTCTCTTCTACCTCCTGCACCAGAAGTCCAGAGATAGAGCATATTCTGATTCTCAGGAGCATGGTCTTTTGACTCTTTTGCACTTTGAGGCAACTAATTACACCATGCTCACTTTGGATCTCCCTCCTCCTTCCTTGCTTCATTTTTCCTTGCCCTTAACTCTTCTTCCTAGGGATAATAAAATAAAAATGAAGCACACAAACTCCTTGCTTCAGACTCTGTTCTTAGGAGATCCAGGCTGAGATATGAGTAAAGTGGATAACTGAAACCATCGTCTAGTTCCTTCAGACTAATCTCTTGCAGAGATCAATTTGGATTCACTTACAGCACAGGATGTGAAGCACAGAAAAACAATACCATGCAGACTGCCAGCAGAGCTGTCAATACCGTCCAACCGTCAGGCCACGTTCCTCTTGGAAGCTTACTTTCCCATTCTCTGAGATATCGATTTCATAGAATCTCTATCCTCCCACTTCCTGGCTTCATCCCTTTCCCGTTCAAATGACAAGCTCTCTTCCAATTTAATTGAGGAAGTAGAAACCACCAGATGGGCACTCCCTCCTCATCTTATCACCACATCAACAGCCTATCTGAACCTCGCCTCTTCTCCTTTTCTCCTATTTCATCTGGCCAAGTGTGCTTTCTCTTCTTGCAGCCAACTCTTCCCTATAGATCGAATTCCCTCTGTCCTCTCGGAGGCTTGATTTCTTGTTATTCCCTCCTCCTTCTTTCAGCTACAATCTCTCACTCTACTAGATTGTTCCCATATGCATTAAAAATTCCCCCCATCTTTATGAGATCTCACGTAAACTCACATGGTCCTGCAGCAACTTCTACACCTCCGTGAAGCCTTAAATTTCTCTGCTATTCACTCCTTGACTGGTTAGACCTCTGCCTGCAATGCTTTGCTGAAACCGCCCTTCCTGAAGTCACTGATCACTCTGTTGCTTCATCTAATGATCTTTGTGTGTGTGTGTGTGTGTGTGTGTGTGTGTGTGTGTGTAGTAATCATCATTTTTTATGGCTCCATTTTAACTCAACCTCAAGCAGCAATGGACACTGCTTAGGGTTCTTTCCTTTCTAGGACCCCTTTCCCTCGCTTCTTTGTAACTCTTCTCACCTGCGGCCAGTTTCCCTTTCTCCATGAGTTCCTCCTCCTCTTTCTGCCTGATGAGTTGTCAGTCCTCACAGTCTTGTCTCTCTTCACGGGGGCACATGCTTAGCCATTCTTACACACACCCACAAATTCAAATGACACCACTTACAGGTGACTCATAGATTTATACCACCAACCAAGACCTCTCCTCTGACCTCCACCAGGTGGATCTGGTGTTTAGGAAGTCATCTTAAATGCACCTCCGTCTCAGCATGCCCCAAAACACCAACTCACCATTCTCACCCCTACCCCCCATCTCTGCCCAACCTGTTTCTTTCAGTGTTTTCTCTTCCTGAGGTTGAACTTAATGTCCATCCATTATGTAAGCAGAATACAGTTAAGAGAAACACCCTCTGAACCAACCCTTCCAAATACTCTCTTAGATATTTTAAGAATGTTTTCATAAATTTGATTTGATATTAAATCTATTTTAAAATATTACTACCCTCTGTCTACTCAGAAGATCAAAGTCTTAACCAACCTAATGAGAAGCTCTGGAGCAAAGATTAAGCATCCTGCTGGGTGAGGTGGTACATCCCTGTAATCCCAGTGGCTCTGGAGCCTGAGGCAGGAGGATCATGACTTCAAAGCCAGCCTTAGTCACTTAGTGAGGCTCTAAGCAACTCAGCAAGACCCTGTCTCTAAATAAGTGTAAAAAAGGCTGGGGAAGTGGTTCAGTGGTGGAGTGCCCAGGGTTCAATCCCCAGTACCCCCCCCCCAAAAAAAAATAGAGCCCTAATTGAGTATAAATGGCCAGGCTGTAGTACACTGTATTCGACTGTGTGTGTTGCCACAACAAAATATCATAGACTGGGTAGCTTAAACAATAGAACTTTACTTTTTCACAGTTCTGAAGGTTGGAAAGTTCAAGATAAAGTTTAGCAGGGTTTTTACCTGGAGTGAGGAGATCTTTACAAGATCTCACGTAAACTCACATGATTAGGCAAGTTTTTTCTTGAAAGAAGAGCTAAGGTGTACTTCTGCGATAGTTATAGTCTACCTTTGTACTATGTACTTCACCTCTTGCCAGAGTATCTCTCTCCTTCAGGGCTTTTTAAGGGAGTTTGGGATGGGACACCTGATTATGCAACTTACTCCCCCCCCCATCAGCACTTTGGATTAAATTTAGGGTCACTTTACCACTGAGCTACATCTTCAGTTCTTTTTTGTTTGTTTGTTTTGAGACAGGGTCATGCTCAGTTGCTGATGCTGGCCTTGAACTTGCAGTCTTCCTGCCTCATCCTCCCAGGTCACGGGGCTGACAGGCATGTACCACCATGCTTGGCTCTGTGCAGCTAACTTTTGCCCTCTGGTCCAGCTTGTGCTTGCTCCCAGTTGTAATAATTCCATCTTATGATAGATTGCTAACTGGGTTGTCCAACTCAATGTATCTATCAGAACCTAGGTCATGACGAATAGTTCTTGACATCTGATCATGTAGTATCCTGTAGTTACTCATCTCCTGTCTACTAGGACCCAGTGGCATGTCAGGAACTGTTTACCAAGAGGCACGCAGTTCTCTGCTGCAGATTCCTGTGGAGAAGCCCAAGGTCCTGAATTGTGAATCTCCCATCAGAGCTTGCCACAAACTCTACACTATACTTTTTCCACCACTGATACTTCTAACAACAAAAGTTCTGCCAAACTGGCCCGAGTGGCAGAGCGTCTTGCACCACAACCCAGATTTGTAGTAGAGCCCTTTCCTATCCCAGGTCCCACTTGAAGGGGACAGACTTTCACGACATCCTGTATATAAACAGTATTTCTAGGTGTGGAATGTGTCCAGAGCCCAAAGAAGTCTACCATGTATTGCGTTTCCATCTTAATGGAAAGATACAAGAAGCATTGGCTTGTCTTTTAGTCTGGAGAAATGTTCTTTGGAAAAATGTGCCTGACCACTGGAGCTTGGAGAATTTTGGTGAAATTGTCAGGCCCTGAATTACAGGGTATATCCCTTACCCACTGGAGAACACATGCCTTATCAATGCTTCCAGCATGAGAACAACATTTTTGCTCATCTTGCCAAATCAGTACAATGTCATCACCATAAAGGATTGGTGTGATATTTTGCAGAAAATCCAGAAAGCCCAAATCTCTTTGGTCTGTGTCAGACAAGAGAAGTTAACATAACTCTGGGGGCAAAACTGTGAATATGTGTAGTTGTATATTTCATATGAATAGATTCTGATTCTCTTTCTTAATTGGGTTAGAAAAAAAAAATACATCCTTCAAGTTAATGGTGACATACCATGCATCAGAGCCCATATTAATCTGCTGTAATTCAGAGACCATGGCCAACATGCTAACTACAAATAGGTCTATTACCTGGTTGAGTTTGTAGTGGTCTACTCTTATTCTCCAGAATCCACCAGCTGGTTTCTGCAGAGACCAGACTGGCTGGCCACACAGCGAAATGATAGCTACCATCTTTCATGCATCCATCTTTCATGCATCCTTGAGATCCCTAAGAATGGCTCCAGTCCATTCCATCCTTTTGGGGATATAATGTTGTTACTATTGCTATCTGGTGTGGGGCACTTGGCCATCCCTGCTATCACAATTCTTAGCTCATTGGTCAGGGTGACTACAAATGCCAAGTATGTCAATCTCTATAATACATTCAAGGATTGGGGAAATAATCCCAGGGTGGGTGCACAGATGTAGTACACCAATTGTAAGCCACACTGGCCAAGAATTTACTTATTGCTTGGTCCACTCCCCCTGCCCTGCCCTTTTAGTACTGGGGATTGAATTCAGGGGTGCTTTGACACTGAGCTACATTTCCAGCCTCCTTTTTTAAAATTTTTTATCTTGAGACAGGGTCTCACTAAGTTGTCCAGACTGGCCATGAACTTGGGATCTTCTTGCCTCATCCTCCTGAGTAGCTGGGGTTGCAGGTATGCAAGCTGGCCCAATTTTACATGTAGTGTACAGAGGGTGATGGTAACATTGGATTTCTAGGTGTTTGTATTAGTTTCTCCAGAGAAACAATACCAGTGGTGTGTGTGTGTGTGTGTGTGTGTGTGTGTGTGTGCGCACGCGCATGCACACGTGCACCTACCCCAGTAACCCTCACCTCAAAGCTCTTGCAACATGGACCTTGGGCCCTGCAAACCTCTTGTCCATGCCAGCACTCTGCCTCCTGCACTCATTCCTATCCCTCTTTCAGAAGTCCTTCTCCTACATTTCTGCCAACCTTTCTGATTCAGGCACTGTGCTCTGCAGGCATCCAACCTGCACTGGGACCTGCACTCCCACTGCAAACCACTGCCTCTTCAGAGATTTGTCTCCCTCCTTTCCCCCAAAAAAAGTGGACCAGCTCTAATCTGGTGTGTTATTCAGCTTTTCATCACTGTGACCAAAGTACCCAACAAGAATAACTTAGAGGAGAAAAGTTGAGTTTGGGATCACGGTTTCAGAGGTTTGGTCCATGGTCAGCCAACTCCATTGCTCTGGGCCTGAGGTGAGGCAGAGCATCATGGCAGATAAATGTGGCAGAGGCAAGTTGTTCAGCTCATGCAGCCAGGAAGCAGAAAGAGAGGGCGAGAAGAGATAGAGACAAGATACAGTCCGAGGCCACTCTCCCAGTGACCTACTTCTTCTAGCCATACTCTGCCTGTCTACGGTTGCCATCAAGTAGTCCATTAAAATTATGAATCCTTCAATGGATTAATCCACTGAGGTTACAACCCCTAGGATCTAGTCATTGCCTGAAAGCCCCACATTTTAGGTATTTTAGGGATCATGCTTTCAAAACATTACTTTTGGGGGACATTAAAGATCCAAACCTTAACACTTGACAACACCAGTGATTATCTCTGCCATCAGCATGCGTGACCATATCTTCCCCAACAAAATCTGAGCCTCAGACTTTGGGAGAGGATGTCCTCTTATAAGTCTATCTTTACTTAGTTACTTTCCCTCATCCCTAGGGCACCCTCCTATCTCATACATATTATTTTATGATAGCTTAATTATTCTTATTGAACTTCTTTTAAAATCACTGTGTGGTTTCTGTTCCCTGATTAGATCTCAACTGATTGAGATTGAGAATGGTCCCAGGACACAGGCCCAGGCACATGGGGGTTGGTTTGGCCATGCACTTGTGTGTGGTGCTAAGGACATTGCTAGTAGGAAACGGGGTGCTAGTTAAACTGTGGTGTGCAACGGCATCACCATGAATCAAATTGTGGTTGGTTGGGATGGAGTGCCAGATGAAGGACATACTTTAGAAACTAAAGTGTCTTCTGGGCTTGACCAGCATAGCAGAATGATAGGTATAAGGACTGTGATGAGGGTTGACTTCTTTCCTTTTTTCTTTTTTTTCTTTTTGTACCAGGGATTGAACCCAGGGGTGCTTAACCACTGAGCCATATCCTCACCCTTTTTTATTATTTAGAGACAGGATCTCACTGAGTTGCTTATTACCTTGCTAATTTGCTGAGGCTGGCTTTGAACTCAGGATCCTCCTGCCTCAGCCTCCCAAACTGCTGAGATTAGAGACATGTTTCACTGCACTCAGCAGGTTGGCTTCTTTGGGGAGTATTTTGCCACTTTCTGAGAGAAAATGACAACAAAACAAAAACAAACAAACCTACAAAAAAAAAAAAAAAACAGAGAGAAGATGATAACTTGGCTCCACTGGCTTCCAGCTCTCTTGTCTGTGAAAGCAGCTTTCTCCTACATCCCATGCTGCGCTGGTCGTGGCTTGCCTGGGCCCTGAGGCCTGCTTCCTGCTGGGCTGGTGGCTGTGGACCAGCTCTGGCCTGTGAAATCAGAGAACATTCCCTCACCCTTCCCCTTCATTATCTTTCACTGTACCTTTCAGATGAGTCGTAAAGCCCTCTACTTGTCCTTTCTTGAGTACTCTCCCTTAGCCCTAAGAATATTTATATCTTATACCACTCTCTTATCATAGCTTGTTAATTTCTTCATATTGAATTCCCCTGTTTAAATCACTGTGTGATTTCTGAGTTCTCATTGTATATACACTGAAACAAACAAAGCCCAGGCCTGGTGTTAGGCACAGGGCCAGAAACTGGTCAAGGAATCACAAATTTGTATTGAGACAACTGTTCTTGCCCCCTATTTATCCACCCTGCCTTTTTTTTTTTTTTTTTTTTTTTTTTGTGGTGCTGGGGATTGAACCCAGGCCTTGTGCATGTGAGGCAAGCACTCTACCTACTGAGCTATATCCCCAGCCCGCCCTGCCTTCTTTTGATTCCAGATACGAAGCAATACTTCCTTGGCCTATCTCTTTTGCTCCTAGGGATGCTGTGTTCTGTTGACCACATCCAAACTCTGTGGGTCAAGCCCTCTTGGATGACACACCCTCTTGCCCATCATTATGGTAACTGTGGACCCCCAGCTTCTGATGCTTAAGCACTACATTTTGGTCCCATCCCTCTTCCTACCAATGAGCCCCATTGTTCTCCTACTCCCAGCCCTAGCCTTTGGAGGACAGCCACAGCTCGAGTTCTTAGGGATGCTGCTGGCTCCCTCCCTGGCATATTCCTGATAGATAACTGGTAAATTGTGTGATCTTTGAAACTTCCATGGAACAAAATCCTCTGTTGGGTCTTTTAACCTCACATAATATGTCTACTCTTTTGTTTTCTCACTTCACAAATATTCAAGCATTTCAGTTTAACTCAGCAGAAGCTGTTACTTTCCTCAAATTCGCTACCAGTGCATTGCACCTGTCCCTGTGCAGATTTTTGGAAGTGCGCTGAATCTACTATTTCATGAGAGTTCTGCCTGCCCCTGCCCAAGTCAATACTTACTCTTATATTCTAGTCCCTTTTGATAATATGTTCTCAAAATCCAGTCCCACAAGCACACCCCTGGCTCCATCTGGAACATGCTAATTTTTGAAGCTCATGTGGAGTATAGACCCTATCTTTTTTTTTTCTCTGTGTTAGTCAGCATTCTGTTTCAGTAACAAATAACTGACAATCAACGTATAAAGAGAAAAGGTTTATTTTGGTTCACAATTTTGGAGGTTACAGCCTGTAGCTGGAGACTGTAATTGTAGCAGGCCCATTGCTTTGGGGCCTGCTGAGAGGCAAGCACATAGTGGAAGGAGATCTTGGAGGAGCAAAGCCATTGACCTCATGATTGGAAGGCAAAAGAGAAGGAAGGGCCCACAATCCCCTTCAAGGGCATGCACAATGACCTAAAACCTCCCATGGGTCTTCCTTTTAAAAGCTTCTAACTACTCCCACTCCAGCCATGGGTTGGGGACCAAGCCTTTAACACATGGGCCTTGTTGGGGGTGGGGAGTGTGGAGTGGCTTTTAAAACCCATTCTGTAGCATTTTGTCATTCTATATGGCTACTGATCTGGCAGCTCAGGCCAGTTGCACTGTGAAGTTTCTAGAGTGCCTTCCTCCATAAAGAGAATGCCAGGGTGAGGTGGGGTCGGCCAGTTCTGCAGGCTCCAAGGGGTCACAGAAGCTCAGGGGCATCCACTCATACATCCTTATCCCAGGTGTTTCCCAACCAATGCCCTGACATTGGCTTAATAAATTGTGTGTGTGTGTGTGTGTGTGTGTGTGTGTGTGTGTTGGTGGTGGTGGTGGTGGTGGTGGTGGTGGTTTTAAGTGTTCCCTTGTCTCTGTGCTGCAGGATGTTCCTCAATTCTGAGTTTCTATTTTAGCTTTTTCTGCTACTCACTATAGGAGACGTGGTCTTCTTCCTAAGATACTCTGGCTCTCAGGCCTACACAATGAATTCTGTATTAACTGTCTCAGCTTCTCTTTAACCCTAGGTAGAGTGCAGCCAAAGGAAGAAGGGGCACAGGATCCTTCAGATTTTGGGTAAGGGGATAGCATGTACAGAGGAGGAGAGGCATCTTACATCTATCCAAAGTATGACAGAAGCCCAGAGTGAGGCCTACAGGAATGGGAAAGAGGAATGGCTGAGAGTATTTAAGAGAGAATAGATCACAAATATTCTCCTCACACATTGAATGTAGCAAAAAGGACTGAGGAATGGATGCTTATTGAAATTGGGGTATAGCCAATTTGATGGTAAAATAAAGCCTGTATCACACCAAGGGGGTGCTTATATTAAATGAAAAATCAGGATATAAGCTTATATTTGTATATAGTTTTATTGTAAGGTGGCCCGTCTTGTCCTGGAAAGGGAGGTAGTAACAAGCCATGTTGATTCAGCCTCTCTGTACAGAGTTAATTGAGGGACACAAAAAGCAAAGGGCATATTGAGGCTTAGATTTTTTGTTAGGATACCATTGCACCAGAAAAAGAACTCTGGTAGAGCAAAGGTTGGGGAAGAAATTCGAATGACCTGGTCACAGGGTGCTGAACCAGAGGAAGTGTAGCAGCAGGGGAAATTCCCTGATGAGTTAGGAAAAAGAGATACTTCCTCCAAGGCTGGAGAGGGAGGTCCTTTGGGGTCTGGTTGAGGTATTGAGAGGAAGATCAATGGGTATCGCAGTTAACAGAGTATGATCCAAACCTGCGCAGAGGAAACATTCTGAAATGTTATTAACTTCGGATAAATTGAGAAGCTGAAGGCCCTGACGTATCAGGGCCATCCATGAGAAATGGTCAGCTTTAGGATGGGCAACTACATCTGGCTGGTGTTGGAGTTCCTTCTCTTGCTCCTGGATGGTTATGTGAATTTGAGGGAACACTTGTATGTAAGTTCTCTATATTCTGATAGAGGCTGAGGAGTGCTTGGCAGAACCCCAAGAATAAATTTACTATCAACACCAGAAGTTCATTTCAGGTCCCATGGGTCCCAAATAGTTAATTTGGTGTAGGCTTGATTCTCATAGCAAGGCTTATCTAGGAAGCATTTCTTGCATGAATTATAAGGGCACCTGCCATAGGTATTAAGCCAGCACCTACAAGATTCCTCAGTTTGGTCTGATATGAAGCATAGTAGCATTGCTGAACATAGGTGGGATGAGGTCACCCGATTGAATCCAGTAATGTTGGATTCAATCCATTGCAGCCAGTGGAAGGGCAATCACCTTGACCCTGAGACTGAGAGCAGGTGGTGCCATCCTGCTGCCTTGTTGCTTGGATATAGAAATGTGAGATTGGGCAGGTAGGACACAAGGAGAAGTGGAGTGACTAGAAAGCTTTAGTTAATTAAGAAAGGGTGCCCATAGAGTAGCTCAAAGGGGCTAAGGCCTGAGAGGTCTCTAGAGATGCCCGAATTGGGGTGAGGGCCAATGGCAGGAGATTGGGCCAAGACAGCTGAATTCAATAGCAAGTTTAGTGAGATGATCCTTGAGAATGCCGTTAGCCCTGTCAATCTTACCTGAGGATTGGGGTCGGTAGGGGATACAGAGCCTCCAAGTGATGTTGAGACCTTTGGAGACTAGTTGAACAACCTGAGAAGTGAAGACAAACCTGGAAATTTGCTCAATGAGGATGGAGGTGACATTGTCAGCAGCTTCCCTGGAGGTAGGGAAGACTTCTGTCCGACTGTAAGAGAGTGCTATCCCCCAAGTCACAAGCAGTTAGATCCTGTGCCAAGAGGTGGGGACTGGCCCTGAAAGCCTTGGGGTAGGACTGTCCATGTCAGCTGTTGAGACCTAAAGGATCCTTCCCATGTGAAGGCAAAGAGGTAATAAGAGTCAGGATGGAGAGGCACTATAAAGAAGGCATATTTAAGATTCAGGACAGTAAAGTGAGTGGTCAAAGGGGGGATATGAAAAAGAAGAGTGTAAGGGTTGGGAACCACTGGGTGGATGGGAATAACCGCTTCATTAATTAGGAGGAGGTCTTGGACTAAGCAATAGGCACTTGAGCGTTTGTGTAGCTCAAAGGGGCTAAGGCCTGAGAGGTCTGTGGGAGAGTTGCCCTGGGAGTCAGTAGGGATGAAGAGTCCCTGGGCAAGTAACCGGTCGATGACGGGTTTAAGTCCCTAGGTGTGGGTTTTGGCTTGAGTAGGGAGGGGGAAGACAGGAAGGTGGGGCTGAGAGAAGCTTGGGTGGATCTGAGAATGAGGAAGAAAAAGAACAGGGGGAAAGTGGTTCCCTACCAAGGAAAACTTTAGCAGTAGAACAGATAGAACAGAGGAGAGGACGGGAGAATATCTCAAAAAGACTGAACGTTTCTGCCCCCTTCCCTGTCTGGCGATAGAACTCGTTCAATTCAGTGAGGGTTTAAAATCAGAAGTTCCTTCTGGGGGCCATTGTGACTCATTGTCTAAGTCACACTGGGGCCAGGCCACAGTGGAGTAAAAGACTAGGTGGTTATGGCATTAGTCTTGAATAAGTCTTCATCTGGCAAAATTTGAACATGGACATCCAAAGGAGTTTTGGGGTCTAAGGAGGACTCGGTGTTTCCCATGACCTTCTGGCACCCTTGGGGGTGGGTGGGAGCAGAAAAAAAGCATCCCAAATTCTGTTCGCACTCAGCCAAGGAATGAATAAGGGCCGGGCGGGGGTTGAGGAATCCCTGAAACCCGCTGGGGGCCCACATGAATCGGAATGGCTCACACAAGAACTGGACATCTCCACAGTTCCTAGGGCCTTGAATGGAACGAGTGGAGGTCTATGGCTCGTGTATGATAGACCCCTGTGGACGGAAAGAGTCTGGAAGGTCAAAGGAACAAAGGAACTTACCCCACTCCTGTGGCCCGGATGAAGGGAGAGGAAAGGAAGAAGCAGCTTAGGAATGTCCTAGTATGTTTGAAGAGGAAGGTAGACCTCTACCCTAGATGTAAGGTATGGGGTAATCCCTCCTGGGTTTTGGCACCAGATGTAAGGTCAGACAGCAGCAACCTAAAGAGGCAGCTTTAAAAAGGCTGCTGAAGGAAGCTTTGTTGAGATTTCACTCCCGAGTGGAACTCTCAGACCAGGAGAGTAAGAAGAAGGTATGAGAAGAAGCGTGCAGGGGCTTGACCAGACTGGAATTTTTATTGGACTTAGGGCAGGAAGGGAGGGCTTGGGACAGGAAAAGGGATTTTTAGAGGTCCTTGTCCTACTGGGGTTGGTTGGAGGTAGCTGGCTAAGATCCAGGATTGGCCAGGAGACCCTGCTGATTGACAGGCGATTCCATCAGTACCTGATTGGTGTTTCTTTCATGTGTGGAGCAGGCTGCTTGGTGCTTTGTTCCTAAGTCACCTCCATCGACCTGACAATTATCATTTAAAAAAAAAAATCAGATAGACAGGAAATAGTATCTGAAAGAAATATACTAAAACATGAAAGGTACTAATGTTACAGGAAATGGACAATGTCTCTTCCAACTTTTTCAAACTTTTATTTGGAGGATTCCCAGGGATTGAACCCAGAACCTCAAGCATGCTATAAGCATATGCTCTGCTATTAGGTTATACCCCTAGTCCCACCTTCTCGTTTATTTCAGATATTTTTTAGGTTGACAATTAAAAAAAAAGTTTTAAGAAAAATGCCAATACATTACAGGTGAGACTATGCACCATGTTCAGCCAGAGGAATGAGAAGTTGTGCTCCATTTGTGTAGAATGTGTCAAAATGCATTCTATTGTCATATATAAATATTGAGAACAAGTAAAAAAGTTTTTTTAAATGCCATACATATATATCTTACATACACACAGGTCTTTCCCTCAGTGCCTTGGTTTCCTGTCTGTAATGGAATTTAATGTGTTAAGTAAGCCCTTAGCAATACAATGCCTAGACCATGGTCATGGTCAGCACATCATTCCTTTCCAACAGGAAAGACAGTCACTGCATTTGTTCAGGATAATTTATCATGCTGCATTATGCAACATTCCTGGGTCCTAATCATTATTCTGAGCCTGTAGCAAATGCCAGTCATAGTGACTCTGAAAAAATAATATTACACATTTCCAAATATTTTTGGTTGAAAAACCACATGTGAAAAAAATTATAGATTACAAAGTATAGAAATAGATCTATGAAGGCAAAAGTTTTTTTCTGGCTCTTAACAGAATCTCTCACATGCAAAACAAAACCAAAACAGAAACAATGGAGTGTGGTCAGGACTGGGAATGAATTCCAGGATCTTGGTTTTCTCTATTTGAAACTAATCTCTTGGACTCACTCTGTAGATTAATTTCCTGCATATAAAATGAGGCAGTAGTCCATCAAGAGTCTTTCCAGCTCTAAGAGTGAATGATTTTTATTCATTAAAGAAATACTTGTGCTGAGGTAAATTCTTTCTATGGCAAAGGTGGACACTCCAGACTTGTGAGTTAGGGAGGGGAGGAGTTCTGATTCTATCACTCTCCTCCCTGTAGATGCAATCAAGTGATCCAGAGGTCAGAATGATAAAGCCTAGCAGGAATTTAAACAGCCCCCTGAGCTTTTTCAAATGGAGATTTTACTGACCTACAAGAGCTTTCAGTGTTGTGTTTTCTCCTTCAGCCTTTTCTGTTTGAATGGTCTACCTGATCCAGAATACTGCTGCATTTCTTCCCTCGTTTGTCTATATTTTGGAAGATTTAGCATTTCAAAGAGTTAATCCTCCGTTAGGGAATGTCATTTCTTAAGAAGCAGTCCCATCCTGTTGGGTGATGGGGAAACTCAGCAGCTGGCCAGAGGTCACACCTGCTAGTAAGCAGTAGAGTCTGACTCCAACTCTTGATGGTAACAGTATTGAAATTAATCAAATGAATCATTTAGACAACTCAAGAAGGACAACCACTCTCTTCCAAGAGAGAATCCAGACATATGTTTATTAAGAGTTAAGAAATGAGACAGGGGATGTCACTCAGTGGTAGAGCACTTGTCTAGCAATGTGTAAGGCCCTGGGTTCAACCCTCCAGCACTGCAAAAATGACTGATAATTAATTAATTAGTTAAGAAATCTACTCAGACATTAACCCTAATATTTTTTCCTTGTGTTTCCTGTTCTAAGTGAGAGTGTGTACCAAATCCTAGAACTTGAGTAACTACTGATTACCCTAGGAGAATGACCTTGAAAGAATGCTTAAGGACAGAAATAAACTCATATATTTTATTTTTTTCGAGGTTATTGTAAATGGGATAGTTTTCCTACTTTCTATTTCTGAGGATTTGTCACTGATATACAGAAATGCCTTTGATTTATGGGTGTTGATTTTATATCCTGCTACTGTGCTGAATTCATTTACTAGTTCTAGAAGTTTTCTGGTGGAACTTTTAGGGTCTTCTAGGAATAGAATCATATCATCAGATAATCGTGCCAATTTGAGTTCTTCTTTTCCTATGTGTATCCCTTTAACACTCTGGCTAGTGTTTCAAGAACTATGCTAAATAGAAGTGGTGAAAGAAGGCATCCTTGTCTTGTTCCAGTTTTTAGAGGGAATGCCTTCAATTTTTCTCCATTTAGAATGATGTTGACCTGCTGCTTAGCATAGATTACCTTCATGATGTTGAGATATGTTCCTGTTATCTCTAGTTTTTCTAGTGTTTTGAAAATGAAGGGGCGCTGTATTTTGTAAATGCTTTTTCTACATCTGATTATATGATTCTTATCTTTAAGTCTATTGATGTGATGAATTACATTATTGATTTCCTTATGTTGAACCAACCTTGCATCCCTGGGATGAATCCCTTTGATTGTGGTGCACACTCTTTTTGATATGTTTTTGTATTCAATTTGTCAGGATTTTATTGAGAATTTTTGCATCTATGTTCATTAGAGATCAATGTTTATAGCAGCATAGTTAACAATAGCTAAACTGCGGAAACAACCTAGATGCCCTTCAATAGATGAATGGATTAAAAAAATGTGGCAAATATACAGAATAGAATATTACTCAGCAATAAATATTTGAATATTTTTATTTTGAAAATAAAATGATAAAGAAAGATACATAAAGCTTAATGATTCATTATAAATATAAATCCCCAAACACAGGTTATTAGGTATTCTATATTTTGTCTCTCAGTTCTTGTAACTAACTCCATGGATGCAGCAGGGCACCAGGAAGCTCCAGGGAGCCTCATTGCAGTAGAAGATCACAAATCTCACCTGTGGTGGCCCAGACTTATAATCTTAGTGACTCAGGAGGCTGAGGCTGGTGAATTGCAAATTCAAGGCGAGCCTCAGCAAATTAACAAGGTCCTAAACAGCTTAAGGAGACCCTGTCTCAAAATAAAAAGTCTTTTAAAAAGTAAGAATTCAGATCTAAGAATTGTATATGGAGCAGCCCTAAGGTCACATAAATCGCCACAATTTTATGAGCATATTTTTCTACCCCCTCAATTAAAAATCACAGAGCATAACTCTTAGGTCGAAACCTTATCAAATCTTAGTATTAAAGTAGGAATCTGCCAAATTATTCCATCATATAATTTTGATCATTGTAACAGCAAAAATAATGTAACAATAGTATATCTTCTCAGAAATTACTTTTAAAAGTTTTTCTTAGTAGAATCATTTCAGTCTAAATTTCCATATTCATTATCTTAAATTCCCACATCAACCCAGTGTATAAAATTTAAAATTTTCATTTTAGCAATTCAGGAGCTGAGGTTACTGAAAGTTTGCAACTTATTCAAAGTCCCCCAGCTACTCAGTGAGTGACAGACCTGGGGTTCAAATTGCTGGTACTAATGGCAACAACCTTAACACTAGGCTACTTTAAAAAAAAAAATAGAATTACTTTGTATGTGCCAGAGAGAATTCCAATGACTTCAAAGTGTGTATAAAATCAAAGAAAGCTTAATGAATATTGACTTAAAAGCTCAAAAGAGCAGAACAACTATCCATAGATATCAGAAGAGTCCTTTCGGAAATTTTTATTTTACTGTGTTTTAGATCTGAGGATGTATATTTTATTATAGATGTACATTTTATTATAGATGGTTTACTGGCCTGCTGAGGGAATTCAGCATACATTTTTAGGTCTGTTATTGACATGATACCAAATGGAACATTTACAGAACTGCAAAAATGAGCATGTCATAGTCACTGTCCTTGTGAAATACAAATCTCAGAGCACACAGATGAAGTTGATAGCAGACAGAATGTTGCAAATGTCATGCCAGAAATATGGGCAGTGTTATGAGAAACTAGCAGAGGAAAGAAGAAATAATGTAATTTGAAATTTCATCTTCATTAAATATAACTTATGTGCTAATAATAAGTTTTGTTGCGTGCGGATGTCAGATTGTTAAATTCATGGTAGAGAAACAATGGGATGGAAGTGGTCATGGAGATTCAGGAATATATGGACCAAATTATTTCTTCCTTGCCCTGTAAAATCACAGGAGAAGGAAAGGGAACTCCCTAAACTCAGCAAAGTTCCAAAGAAATGATGTCATCTGGGAAAACCAGTTTTCAATTAAGATAATTCAAATCAAATGATTGTTAGGGCTGTGGGGAGATTTTGGCTACCATCTTGCACAACTCCCACCTTAAAGTTGAAGAAACCCAAGGCATAGATGAGTGAAGATACTTGCCCAAGATTATATAATCAGTTGGAGTAGAAATAGAATTAATATTCTGGTGTGCAGACCGCAAGCTGCTTTCACTGATGACTGGTAACATGTATAGTATGGTCTGAAGCAAAAACAGTTGGATTACCCTTCTGGGATATATACAGTGGAGCCTTATACATGTCAGGCACTTGCCACTTACTGAAACAATAACAACAACAATAACAATAACAAAAGTCTAAGTAATGTTGGCTTTTTGATATTCTCAGAACAAATTAGAATTATATATATATATATATATATATATATATATATATGAATTAGAATTTTATATATATACACATACACACATTACACACATATATTTGACATCTGGTCACTTGGCAGTCTGTTAGATATTTCAAATTTAACATATTCCCAAATGAACTCCTGATGTTCCCTCCCCCAGAGCTGCTTCACTCTCAGTCTTTCTCCTCTCTGTTGATGAGATTTCTCCCATCTTTCTAATTACTTAGGCTAAAATGCCTGGAGTCACTTATGCTGTCTCTCTTCTTCGCCTACCACAAAGCAATCTTGTCAGCAAATCTTGACAACAAATCTTGTCAACCTGTTGGTTCTACTTTTAAAATATAGCCAGAAACTGACCACTATCCTCTCCTTTTCTACCATCTACCACCACTGCCTTCATTTAATCCCCAGGCACCCCTCTGCTGTTACTGCGGCACTCTCTCTACTAGACTCCTGGCTCCAGCATTTTTCTGAACCCTGTCTATTTTCAAAACAACCAGAAAGAGTCTTTTACAACATAAGCAGATCAACACGCTTCTGGTCCCTGGTCTAAAATAGACTCTCGTTTCACTTAGAGTAAGGGTTAAAGTTCTTTTATTGGCAGAGATGTTTATAGCATCGTCATTCATGATAGCCAAGAAATGGAAACAACCTAAATGTCATTGCATGAATACATAAACAAATAGATGTTACCTCCATTCAGTGGAAGCCATAAAAAAAGAGTGAAGTGCTCATGCGTGCTCCAACTTGGAAGAACCTTGAAAACATCGTCCTAATTGAAAGAAGACAATTACAAAAGGCCAACTACTACTCCATTTATATGAAATGCCAGAATTGGCGAATCCATAGGAACAGAAAGATATTAGCAACTCCCTAAGGCTGACGTGGCTGGAGGAACTAGGAAATGGGAGTGACTGTTAATGGGCATAGGTGTCCAGGTAGAAATGATAAAAATGTTCTAAAACTGATTGTAGTGATGATACACATCTCTGTGAATATACTAAAACCATTGAATGGTACATTGTAAATGGGTGTATTTTATGGTATGTGAATTATGTTTATATAAATCTGGTTTTAAAAAAAGAGAGTTGGGAAATAGGAGAGGGGGGAGGGAGGGAGGAAGGGAGGGAAAGGGAGAGAGAGAGAGAGAGAGAGAGAGAGAGAGAGAGAGAGAGAGAGAGAAGGAACATATCAAAAGAGTGTTTATAAAGGCCTCAAATTGGGAAGGAACTTTATACTTATTAGGAACAAAAAGAAGGCCAATATCCTAGAGTATATGAGTAAGGAAAAACAGCTGAAGAGTTAAAGACCCTGGTATGAAGGGTTTACAATTTTATCAGATGCCCTAAAGGAAGATTTGAAGGAATTAAAGCAAGTAAAGAGATTTAATCAAATTTCTATTTAAAATACCATTCTGGCTGGCTATTGTGTGGAGAATTAGTCCTGGGCAACTATAGACATGGGAAGAACAATTTAAAGGTTACTGCAATCCAGCTGCTGCGGTGCACACCTGTAATCCCAGCAATTTGAGAAACTGAGGCAGGAGGATTTCAAGTTTGAAGCCAGCCTCAGCAATTTAGTGAAGCTCAGTCTCAAAATATAAAACCAAAAAGGACTGGGGATGTCCCTGTGCGGTAAAGCCCCCCCCCCCCCCCCCCCCGGTCCCAACCCTAATACTAAAACAAATATTTTTAAAAAATTATTGCTGTTGACTGGATAATTTAAATTAGGACAGAGATGGAAATGGGCTATTGGAGAGGCAGTCCATGAGAGCTGGAGACTGCTGGATGTAGGACGTCAAGGATATGGGTGGGTAGTTACAGATTCCATGAGCTCGGATGGAGACCGAAGGGGTGCAATGGATTTTCGTGGTGTGGTTCTGGATGTATTTGAAAACAACCAAGTAGACATGTAGACAGTTTGATACTTGATTGGGTTCAAATCCTGGCTCTACTAGATTCTAGGTATGTGACTTCTGAAAAAGTTTTTTTTTTTTTTTTTGTGACTCCTTCAACTATAAAAGGAGATAAAGTAACCTAAAATAAATACATAATCTATTAGGTTCTTGTAGCCTGTTGGATGAAATCACACACTTTGGACCTCAGTTGTCAGCATTTGGATGCTGGCTCTAGTTGTTGTAAGTAACTTGAGAAAGTTACCGACCCTTTTGAGTCTCATTTTCTTAATCTCCAAATGGGCATAATAATAGCAGCTATCTCATAGAGCTGTTAGTAACATATGCAAAATGCTTAGGGCTGGCATAGAGTAAGCAGATGCCTAGTGGTAGCTAATACTCTTAGTTCACAAGGTTGACAAGAAGAGATGAGATAATACATTTGCAAGCAATCAGCATGTATTACATGTTTAAAGAATGTTACTGAAGGTTCCTCCCTTGTTGTTCCACCTGAATTTTTTCTTAATTGGACTTTTTTGTTTTTATGTACATCAAGTTACCTGGACACTCTCCAAGGATGAGAAAACCCACTAAATTACCCAGCTGTTAAGAGACTAAAGTCAGGGACCATTGCCTGCAGAGTGAGGATGGTGGAGGGAATGTCTAGCAGGGAGGACAACCCAGGCTGGGGAGACAGAGTGCAGTAAGCAAATGTGAATGTAGAGTACACCGTGGAGCAGATGGCATAACTCCTGGGAGAAGTGGGATTGGTTTGGGACACTGGATTCCATAAGATCAAACCCCACAGCTGTGAATTTTACCAAGTGGTAGAACACTAAAAGCAGACCTCCTCAAGAGAGGACATTCATTTGACAATATAGAAATTTTCTGTGAAATATCCCCGAGGCCTCTGTAGTTGCTGGCCCTTCATTCACGTGATCACTCATTAATTTATTTCTAATCCATTCAACAAATACCTACTGAGTGCCAGGAACTCAGAAACAGAAGGGGAAAAGACAAAGTTCTGATCCTAGTAGAGTTTAATGTGTCATGGGGGAAGGCAGGAAAGAAACAAGTACAGATGGCCTGATAAATTCTATAGAGTCAAATAAAGCCAGGACCTCAGAGAGGTGGAGTTGTGACAATCTGTGACAATGAACAGGGGATGAGGAAGAGGGAAGTGTCCCCAGAAGCCCCTCCCTATCATTCTGTATCCTGCTTTTCCTTCCTCTAAAATTCGAGGATATAAAGAGAAAAGTGTCTACTGGATGGAGGAAGATAATGCATTGAGTTATTAAATGTGTTCCTTTCTAGGGTTGTCACAAAGTGGGTGTCTTAGAGCAACAGCAATGTATTCTCTCACAGTTCTGGAGGTAAAAAGTCCAATATCCATCAGGGCCACATTCTGTCGGGGACCCTTTGAGGAGACCCCATTCCTTGCCTCTCCCAGCTTCTGGTAGCTTCTTCTGCATTTCTGGCCACATCACCCCAGCCTCTGCCCCTGTTATCACATGACTGTCTCTGCGTGGCCATATCTCCTGTGTCCCATAAAGACATTTGTCATTGGATCTAGAGCTCAGGAAGATCTCACCTAAAGATCGTTAAGTGAATTACATCTGCAAAGACCCTTTTTCCAAGTAAAATCACATTCACAGATTCTATCTATTAGGACAGAAACGTATTTTTTTCTGGGCAACTGTTTAATCCATCGTACCCAATAAAAAAGTCTTTTTAGTTCTCCTTTACTTTCATTGTGGACTTTCTGACATCCCTCATTTTTTTTTTCCAAGTAGAAAAGTTGTTTATTAAAAGGTGTGTATGTTGCTGTTTTTGTTTTTGTTGTTTTGGAGGCACTGTCGATTCAGAATTGAGGCTGATAACTGAGAGTCGCCCAAGGTACAGGTGTTCACATGGCCATAACCGTTAACGTGGTCCTAGGGCAATGTGAGCCTGACATCTGTTTGGGAGTTGCAAGGACTAATTAAGTTAGATTTCCAGATTAACTGGTCTAACTTCCGATAGACAAATGTGATCAATGTTCATACTCTGGAAAATTGAAGACATTCTTTCACTCATCCCTTCTCCCATCCACACCATCCATAGCTGAGCTACTACTCTTACTCAGATTTTCATTCATACTTTTAAAACATTTTTATAGTGTAAGTCTGCCTTGCAGTATAATATGCATACAATATATAGATGCAAAACCTTTAAATTAATCTTACACTCCTGTTCTTTACTTGTGCACACCCATGTAACCATCATCCTCATCAAGCCCCCAAAAGCCTTCTTCATGTGTCTTCACA
The DNA here is from genome assembly GCF_045843805.1 of Urocitellus parryii. Taxonomy (NCBI): domain Eukaryota; kingdom Metazoa; phylum Chordata; class Mammalia; order Rodentia; family Sciuridae; genus Urocitellus; species Urocitellus parryii. The sequence continues at coordinate 39,309,627 of NC_135541.1, read as the reverse complement.
GTGAATAACCCTTCCCCAAAGGCAGCCACTATTCTGTGATCTCCCTGTGGACTAATGACTTATTTTCAAACTTCTTGTAAAGCAAGATAGTATGCTGTGACCGTTTGGATCCTCTTTGTTTGCTCTTGTGGTGCTAGGGATGAGGACCTTTTATATGCCTGGCTGGTTTGGATCTAGAATGTTCCCGACAGGCCATGTGCTGAAGGCTTGATCATCAGCCTGCAATGCTACTGGGAGACGGTGGGATGTTTGCAAGGTGAAGCCTAATGGAAGAAAGGTAGGTCACTGGGAAATACCCTTGAAGATAATTATGGGACGCTGCCCCACCCCCTTTTGCTTCCCAGCTACCATGAGGTGAACATGACCTCTTCTGCTACGTACTCCTGGTCGTGAGGTTCTGTCTCAGCACAGGCCCAAAGGCAACAGAGCCAAGCAACCACAGCCCCCAAACTCTGAGACTATGAGCCTAAATAAACCTTTTTTCTTTTTAAGTTGTTTTATTTCTGGTATTTTTTTCTGGAAGATGGAAAGCTCAATATCACAGTTACTCTTTTTAAAAATTTTAAAATTGCGTGTGAGTGTGTGTGCGTGTGTGTGTGTGTGTAAGCTTTCCATTGCTGAAACAAAATACCTGAGAAAATCTACTTCAAAAGAGGAACCATTGATTTTAGCTCCTGGTTTCAGTCATTTGCTTCTGTCGTTCCTGGGGCTGTGGTGAGGCAGTCCCTCATGGCAGAAGGGCATGGTGAAATAAAGCTGCTGTTCTCACGGAAACTGAAGTTGCAGGGGTAGGGGTGAATGGGAGGCTGGGGACAAGATATACATACTCTTCAAAGTCCCCAAGTGATCTGCTTCCTCCAAGTGGGCCCACCTTCTGACAGTTTTACCGCCTCCCAATAGTCTGTTACATTATGAATTCCTAGATGAATTAACTCATTTAGGAGGTCAGAGCACCTCCTCCCCCACGAAATCCCCACCATTTCAACACTGCCACACTGGGGACCACACCTTCAACGTATGGGTTTTTGGTGGATATTTCAGATCCAAACCTCACTACTCTTTTTTTTTTTTTTTTTTTTTTTAATCTATGTCTGAAAGATTCATCCAAACTTTTCTGGGTAGCTGTCATCTTGACCACTACATATATTGTCCTATTGTAGGATACTTAACAATATCCACCAAGTCATGCTAATCCGTGTTGTTTCCATTTGCAAGCTATCATGAATAAAGCTGCTATGAACCTTCTTGTACTAGACTTTCAGTGGACATACGCCTTTGTTTTCATTGGGCATATCCCTGGGGTAGGATTGTTGGGCCACAGGGTAGGTGTGTCTCAGTGGTGCAAAGCCCAGGACTTTTCCGAAGTAACTTCACCAGTTTTCACTGCAGTTGGTTCATATCCTTACCACCCCATCTCATGAGGATTTTGAGTGTTAGCCATTCTGATGTACACACACAGGTGTTTCGCTATGATTCTAATAGCATCCCTTTAGTGACTCATAGTGAGCATGTCATGTGCGTGGTGGCCACTGTGCACCTTCTTTGGTGAAATGCCTATTCAAGCTTGTCCCCATTCCCTTAAAAAATAATAAGTTCGTCTTTTCTTATCAATTTGTATGAGTTTTAAAAATATACTCTAGAAATAAATTTTCTCTGGATTATATATTGTTGCAATCCATAGTTTATCTTTTTACTTTCTTAATTATATATTTTAGGGGTTGGAAAATTTTTCTGTAAAGGGCCAAATAGTAAATATTTTAGGCTTCACAGGCCATGTGGTCTCTGTGGCAACTACTCAATCCTGCCATTATAGCATAAAGGCACTTAGAGAAAATACGTTAAGTGAGTACGCTTGGCTATGTTCCAATAAAATTTATTTACAGACACTGAAATTTGAATTTCATATGCTTTATATACATCACGAAATAGTCTTGATTTTCTTCAACCATGTAAAAATATAAAAACTATTCTTAGTTCACAAGCTGTGTAAAGACACATGGCAGGCTGGATTTGGCTCACAGCCCGTAATGTAGCAAGTTCAGGTTTATTTTACAGAAAACAAATTCCTAATTTTAAAGAATTAACAATTTATCAATCTTTTCTTTTGTCATTAATGTTTTTGGTTCCTATATAAGAAATCTTGGCCTATTTCAAAGTTGTGAATATTTTTCCCTTTCAATTTTATTCCACTCATTTTATCATTCACATTTATGTCTATGGATTCACATGGGCTGGAGTTTTGTGTGTGGTGTGTAGTAGGGGGTTTTATACTTTTCTCCTCAAGTTGTCACACGCCTGTTTTCAACTTAATTTTGTAACTACAGTGTATATTCTCTGTGAAGTTCTTCCTGATGCTTTATCAGTTAAACTCATACATCTTTTCTAGTCATTTATTTACTTTTTGGAGCATCATGATGTACTATGCTAGGTGGTTTGTCTGAAGGAGATGATAGTCTTTTGAAGAGAAGAATTAAACTGTTGTAATAAGTACCATGGCAACAACTAGTATTTGTTGATATGTTTTTCTCCTTTTAAAAATGAGTTATGTGGCCTGGAGTGGTGGCTTGGCCTATGTTCCCAGTGGCTCCAGAGGCTGAAGCAAGATCTCGAGTTCAAAGCCAGCCTCAGGACAAGCGAGGCCCTAAGCAACTCAGCGAGACCCTGTCTCTAAATAAAATACAAAATAGGGCTGGGGATGTGGCTCAGTGGTTGAGTGTCCCTGAGTTCAATCCCTAGTACCGCCCCCCAAAAAAAAGAAAAAAATGAGTTATGTGTACAAAGAGACCATAAGCTTTAATTTAATTTTCTCTAGAGCTTTATATGAATCCTAGCATAAAAAGATACTCATGAAAATTTGATAAATGAATAAGTACACATATGTATTCGATGAATAAACATATACACGAATGCAGTAAATGTTATATAGAATAATGGTACACATGAATTCACTGAATAAATACACATACATGTGTATATACATATACAAACATATATGCACACATATGCAAAATCTTCCTTTCTTCCCTGCCACAGTCTGGCTGGGCACAAATCATGAGCCACTGACGCAGGAACAAACTTTATTTCTGAACTCCACCAGCACACTCCATACACGCTCCCAGGAACTCCCCGGAATGCCACAGGGCTCCTCCAGGAACCAGAAACTGGAAATATCCCTCCTCCGGCACTTCCCCAACCAATGGGAACTCTCCGGGAATCCCCACGAGAGCTCAAGTGGAACTCAACGGGAACTCAACGGGAACTCCGGGAACTCAGCTAGAACTCAAAAGTCATCATCTTAATGGCTCGCTAACGTCACCTCTCAACCACTACTTCTAGCAAAAATGCCATGCGTCATCCCGACTCAGCTGTGGCCCTCAACACTTCCCAGACACACATAGCTAGAGAACCACTTTAGAAACCACCAATCATTCTCCTGTGTACCTTAGAGAACAAAGTTTATTCAGTATAGATCAATGATGAAAGTCTTGAAGGTTTCTGAATCAGACTGCCTGGGTTCAAATCCAGCCCTATCACTCAGCTACTGGGTGATCTTTTTTTTTTTTTTTTTTTTTTTTACTTTTTAAAAAATATATTTTTTCATTGTAGTTGGACACAATACCTTTATTTATTTATTTATTTTTATATGGTGCTGAGGATCAAACAAAGTGCCTTGAATGTGTGAGGCGAGCACTCAACTGCTGAGCTACAATCCCAGCCCTGTGGGGTGATCTTCAACCAGTTACTTAACCTCCCTGTGCTCCAGAAACTTCAACGCTAAAATGGGAAAATCTTCTTCATAGAATTCTCTAGAATATTAAGTGAGTTAATATATATAAAAAATAATCAGAAGCCTAAAGTTTCCAGAAGACAGGAGTTTTTAATCTTTTTCCATAGCTGCTAGAGAGTGTTTGGCACATAGTAGATACTTAGTAAATACATGCTGTGTGAATTGCCAATATCTGGGTCATCAAAATCTAGAAATTGTTAGCTGTTATGTTTTGCAGGATAGAAAAATTCTGCCCATCCCAACCATTCCCTGTCCCTCCACTACAAGCTTCACTCTGGAAGCGGTAGCATTTTTCCATAGTGACACAAGGTGGCAGCATCGGCTTCCTTTTGGATTAGCCTGGTTCTAGTCTCAGCAGTTCTAGAGATAAATTATCTCCAGCATCTTTTAAGTTTCTCCAGCCATTCTAGATTCTGGTTTGTTGATGACGCTGTTTTTTTTTTTTTTAATTAACAAATTAACTGTTGAATTATCACATGCTTAGCTTTTAACTGTCCTAATTTCTAGCTAAGGAAAAGATTACTGATTGAAGAAAGGTTAAAAAAAAAAAAAAACTTGACATGATTTCAAGGTTGTTACAGTAACACTACTGCTTTGTGTTCTTAAACTCTCTTTTTGTAACAACACAAGCGCTTGACAAATTATGAACCAGAACCTCTTGTTTCAGAGACAAAAGGTGCAACAATGTTGTTAACAAAACAAAATAAAACTTCTCCCCTGTCCAATACAAACATAAGGCTAAGTCTGCAGCCCCTCTAAGTTACCCTGTGAAGCAGAAATTCCTCAGCAGCTTTGTGGGCAAGACCTTATGATATATATATGTGTGTGTGTGTGTGTGTGTGTGTGTGTATATATATATATATATATAAAGAGACTTGGATTGTGGTGCTTCAGAACTTTCCTTACTTCCAACCCAAGCAAATGCCTTGAGCTAATGTTAGAATCACTTCCACTTTATCCATGGGGAAAACCAGCTCCATTCATTTAAATGGGCTTGACTCAGTTTTTCTCATCTGTTAAGTGGGGCTAATGATAGCAACTCCACCTACTTCAGTGAGCTGTAAGGGAAAAAAATAGTAGTGAAAGTACTTAGAAAATGAAAGCAGAAGAAGATGTTTAAGCAAATGTGTTTCTTGAATTTCACAAGCAATATTTAGAAAACAATGTGTAATTAGATGGTTTTTAAAAAATCATCATCTTTGATTTAGTACCTACAAAAACCTCTAACAATTGAGTGTTTGAAAATGAGGAATAAAGATGACGAAGATACTAATGCAGTTAAGGCAGGATGAATGAAATCAAATGGCATATTCAGAGCTGGTACTTGATAAACGCTTTTTGAATACCGGTATTTTATTAGGTGTACTATAGAAATAGTTTTCACGTAATGCACATGTGTGCGCGCACATGTGCTAGGTATTGAATCCCCCCGGCCTCATGCATGTTAGACAAGTGTTCTACAGTTGAGCTATATCCCAAGCTCTATATTGTTCATTTAAAATATTAACATTCAACCAACATTTATTGAATGCCTCTGAATACCAAGTATGTTCAAAATATATTATTTCATTTTATGATTTTTTTTAAAGTCTTCTCCACACGAAAGAAAAATATGAGCCCCATTTTAAAGTTGAGGAAACTGAGGATCAGAGAGGTTACTGAGCTTGTCTTGGGTCAAACAGCAGATCCAAGACTCTTTGACCTCATATCCTATGTTCTTCCTGCCCTTACTCAAGAGTGTTATTGGGCTCCTCCAGGCAGTCCTGTGGAATAACTCACGATATCAAATCCAACTCCTACAACAGCAAGCCAACAAACTTTGTATAGTGAATACCAGAGGTGGACTGTAACAGTTTTAAAAAGAACCAAATAAATGGGCCCTTCTGAAGTTAATTTCTATGGCTTAAGACTTTTGAGTTCTGACTTCGAGTATACAATTTTATGTAAAGGGACTCAGCTACTTTCCCTTAAATATTCCCAGAGACAATTTATACCTTCTCAAAAACTAAAAATGATTAATTATTAGTTGTTAAGGGTTAAAAAGAGAGAGAAAATTACGAGGTAACAGGAGATCTTAGAAACGAAGCCTATTTCAATCTCTTGGGAGGGATCAGTTATTTAAGAATGATGTGCTGTGGTTGCCCACACATAATAAGTTAATCTTAAAGAGGCATTTATCCCTGCTGATGGGATAGTTTTTATACAGACCCGTTTAGTGAACTGGATGTCATTTTAATGTGTGAATTTGGATAAGCTGTGTTTACCAGGAATTTTAATTACCTAATTACTTTGAAATGACACCATTCTAAACTACCGAGTCTGTTTCACTGCATTTTATTTATTGGTAAGATTGTTCAGCTTTAATGTTTAAAAGAAGAAAAATTATAACAAAAAGAGAGAAAAAGAAAAAATGTAAAGCCAAGAGGCCTTCAAACTTGTGTATCCGGGTGGCTGTTTTATATCTGATTCTTTAAAGAATCATACTGACACTATATTTTATAACTTGTTCAAGTCAATTTTAATGAGGATTTGTAGTATTCTGTTCCATTGAAGGGATATTCAAATAAATTTTTGTTTGCATAGAACTACATGCATCAATTAACACTATGATCTGTTAGTTATGAAAAAAAATACCTCACAGAGCCTCATAAATGAAATGTAAAACTCTTATTTCAACTTCCACTTATTTTCCCTTTTATATACTGTTGAAATATCAGATTATTATCTTTATTAATAAGTAGTTGGAGTTTAATCCAGAGAACCTTAAGGCAAATAGGTTCTTAGTAACTTATCTAGCACAGACTAGAGTTAACACTCTTACCTAGTAATGTTTAAAGAGACCAACAATGGTGAAACTGTTCAATAATGGTAAAAATCTGATTTAAAAATATTTTTATTCTTAAATTAATAAATAAAAGTCATCTCACAGATAATGAAAAGCAGATAGAAAGCTCAAAGGCAGATAGCTGAAATTTACTTGCTGCATTTTTTTTTCTTGGGCTCTGGACTTCACTACGTGCACAGAGCTAGCAATCTCTCTTTTTTCAATTTGTGTATATATATATATATATATATATTTCAGTTGTAGATGAACACAATATCTTTATTTATTGGTTTGTTTATTTTTATGTGGTGCTGAGGATCAAACCCAGGGCCTCAAACCTACTAGGCAAGTTCTCTACCACTGAGCTACAGCCCCAACCCCAGAGCTGGCAATCTTTGAGAGGCAAATTATGGGCCACCTGTGTCAAGTGTATTAAGACAGAGTGAGATACAGAGGTATGAATATAGGTAGCCCTCTGAGGGGCACAGATGCTCAGGGGTGTTTGGAACCCAAGGAGAGAAAAGATGAGAGGGGGCTGTGGTTTGGGGAAAGCTTTCAGGTACTTTTATATTGGAATTCAGAAGGTGTGGTTTGATGACCTAGAATTTCTAGGATGATCATAGTTTACCAAGTGGGTTGGGTGGGTAAGGAAAATACACTGGAACCCTGAATTCCTTTTAGAATTTCATTAATTATGAGCTTGGCGTTGCATTGTTTCTGCTAAACATGTCAGGAGACTGCATTTATCCCTGAAAACTGTTTGATAGCAGATAGATTCTTTAGTTCCAAAACTGCCTTGGAGATTCAGTCATTCTTGCTTCCAGAAGATAGCAATTTTGTTCTTTCTTTCCCTCCCTTCCTTCTCTCTCTCTCTCTCTGTCTCTCTCTCTCTCTCTCTCTCTCTCTCTCTCTTTCTTTCCATACGAGGGATTGAACTCAGGGGCACTTGCACTAAGCAACATCCCCAGCCTATTTTGAATTTTATTTAGAGACAGGGTCTCACTGAGTTGCTTAGTGCCTCACTTTTGCTGAGACTGGATTTGAACTCAAGATCCACCTGCCTCAGCCTCCCAAGCTGCTGGCGTGCACCACCATGCCTGGCGTTTCTTGTTCTTATCCAATCTAAATTGATCTCATTTCAGCAGACATCAAGGCTTGAGCACTAGGGAGATACCATGGGGCTGGTGATTTACCACTGACTAGTTTTGCTAATGATAACAACAAATCAGATTGAGATAAGTGTTACAAGAGTGTTATAAACAAAGTGTTGAGGGTGAGATTAATTCTGTGGAGGGGTCAGGAAAGGGTATAGGGATGAGGTGACGTTTCAGAGAACACTAAGGAGGAGCATTTGGCAGTCTGGGAAGGGAAAGGTGTACATGAGCAAAGGTGTAGGAAAGCAGGCGTGTGGAGTGTGAAAGGACTGTTTTCAAGAAATGGAAGTAGTTGCTTGATGGTTGGATGTAGGTTAATGAACCCCCTAACAAGTCAATGTAAGGAAGAAGGTGGTCCTTATAATGTATCAAAAAGGCACACTTATTTCTATTTCTGGATCACAAAAAGAGACTCTTGGAAGAAATGTCTAGTTATTGCCTTCCATGTTTTCAGTTTGGTTCTTCTAGGCACTACAAAAAGAAGGCCTTTTCCCTAGAAGTGTTCATTATCTAGAAGGAGAAGGAGAAGAAGAAGAACTCATACAAAATAAGTAAAAACAATATGGCAGCCTCCAGAGAGACTCATTAGATTGCTTGAAACTGGAGCCCCACAGCATTTCTGTTGTCCTGGAATTCCCCATGGTGGCACAGAGAGCTGGAAACCAGCGCAGCTGGCAGCTACTGGAAAAGCTTGGGAATCCTCTGCCCTAGAATCAGGAATAAAAGTAATGACTAACCCTCACAGAGTACTTCCTGTGTAAGAGGCCCTATCCCAGGAGCATGTATGGATTAAATTTATGCATATGCTAATTACATTTTTAATGTTGTTGTGTTTGAGAGAAACAGTTATCATCTGTAGTTTACATGGGGGAAACAGCACAGAGACCCAGCCAGCTTTCGGATCCAGGTATGTGGCTCCGGGGTCTGGAAGTCTTTTTCACCATAGTTTCCTCCTAATCCAGTCACTCAGGACCTGGCACCGAATGAGAAGATCTTGAAAACAGACAAACAAACAAACAAACAAACAGATACATAAACAAACCCAACCAGTTTCTTTTAAAACTGAAATAATCTAATTCAAGTCAAAATAAAGACTTGGAAATCCCAAATTCATAAATAAGGAGCAGTGCATTTTGGTAGTACAATCCTCACTTTTGTATGACCCAAGGCCAGCAAGAAAATGTTTCTTTTTTATTTATATATTTTTCTCCTTTTGTGACAATTTGGTGTTTCTGAACGCTAGGGGCTCCCGGATTCTCTGGTTTGAGAGTAACTTTTCCTTTTAGGACTTTTTTTTTTTTTTTTTTTGGAAGGGGGTGGGGGGGAAATGTGGCCTTAATTATCCTACGTTTTAGGCAGCTTAGGAAGGGGCTGTGCTTTCGGAGTCCCATCAGAGCCAAGTAAGGAGGGCCCTCTCTCTCTCTCTCCCTCTTTTTAAAGGAGCTCGTGAAATAAAAGTGCAGAAAACAAACCGAAGGATCACAGCAGCAGCCGCAGCGACAGCAGCAGCAGCAGGAGGAGGAGGAGGAGAAAGAGGAGGAGGAGGAGGAGGAGGCAAAGTTGGAGTGGGGCAGGCGCTGCGGAGTTGCCGGGCTCCGCGCAGCTCCCATTCATTAAGTAGCCAGCTGCGGAGGAAGGTGGCCGGGCGCCCGCGCTGCCCACTCGCTACCTCGCGCGCACACACACACACACACACACACACACACACACACACACACACACACATACGCCAGACCCGCGCTCTCCAAGCAGCGCCGCTCTGCAAAAGTTCCTGCTCGGGATTTGGCTCTCTTCCCCTTGGACTTTCGAACGACTTGGGAGTTGAGGGAGGAAAGCAGAGGCGCCCAGGGGGAGCAGAAAACTGCACCGTGTGCAGCTGGAAACAGGCAGCCGGGCTGCACTCTTGGCGGCCGCTCCCCGAACCCAGCCGATCCGCCACTCTCCGGAGCAGCCCGGCCAGAAAGGCGACCCGGGCGTCTGAGTGTGTGGCTGAAGTCGTGGGGTGTCTTCCCGGGGCTGGAGGCTCGCTCCGCAGCCAGCGCCATGCAAAACTACAAGTACGACAAGGCGATCGTCCCGGAGAGCAAGAACGGCGGCAGCCCGGCGCTCAACAACAGCCCGAGGAAGAGCGGCAGCAAGCGGGTGCTGCTCATCTGCCTCGACCTCTTCTGCCTCTTCATGGGTGAGCTCAGCCCCGCTGCCCCTCGGCCCTCGGCGCGCGTCCTAGTCCCCCCCGCGGCCGCGTCCCAGGGCCGCGCCGCGCTGTCAGCAGTGGGGCCCCCGCAGCCCTCCTGGGCGCCCGGGCAGCTCTGGCTCAGGGTCCCGCCCTCCGCGATCCCACCAACCTCCCGGCCTGTGGATTAGTGTGTTTGGGCATGCTGTGCGCTCGCGGGCCACGGTAAACCGGCCCCTTAGGAGCAAGTCTCCTTCTGGAGCCCGGGCACAACCCCACCGGAGGGGTGGGCTCCATCTCTAGCAGAGCGGAAGGTGGTTGAACCATGATCCAGAGCCAGCATATACTTGTCGCCCTTCATCCAAGTCAAATGGATCTCTGGGCGAGCCGGGCTCCTGCCTGGAGCCGCGCTGCCTGGCCCCGGCTGTATGTAAACATCCAGCCCTTCCGCCGCTGCTGCCTCGCCAGGCCAGATTTGCAAGCTCAACTTTTCACTTGCTGTTCTCTTGCATGCCCCAGGGTTGGGACAGTGTTCTCCCCGGGCTTGTTGCTGGGTTCCATTCAGTAACCACCTCTTGTGTGCCTACTGTGTACCAGGTGGTAGGCAGTTTCTCTGGAATCCGTTTTAACTAACCCTTTCTCTGACTTGGTGCAATAGGGGCCAGCAACCCCATTTGGGACCACAGTTTAATCGCACTCCCGGAAAGTAGAAGAGATGCTCCATTTTTGTTGGGAGTCGTTGGAAGCTACCGCTTAAAGGGCGGTGGGAGTTAAAGGAATTGGGAGTGGGAGCGGGTGGAGGATTTATGGACTCTGTTGGGGGAGGGAAAAGCTCTTGACGCGAATCTATAGGAGTTCCAAGGTTGAAGTCAGCGTAGGATTTTTATTTTTATTTTTTTAAGCGAATTATAGTGTAATGGAAAGTGCATAGGACTTGTCATCAGAACACTGCCACTCTGCCACTTGCCGGGTGTGCCACCTAACTGCCTCTTTGGCCTCAGTTTCCTCCTCAGTTGAATGAGTGAGTTGAAGTAGATGTTCTCCGAGGCCCCTTCTTGCATTAAGAACTCGGATTTGGTCCAGGAGCTGTTCTGCCAGCTCTGCTAACTGAAGAAACATCTGTGTTCCCAGTTCAGTTCCCTTAAAATAGAACTCCTGCACGGAGACTTAAGTCCCCTTTGAAATGGCTTTGTCCATGCAGATTGTGCAGACCAGAGACTTCTTAGGCAGGAGTTCTACTCCCTTGTGTTCAGGACTCTTCTGTAGCAGTGTAGGGAGTATACAGTGTCCTCTAATCCTTGGCTTGGCTGCCTGTGTCAAATCTGAGAACCAAAGAAAGATGGCATTTTTAAAGTTTAAAAATAAGAATAGCCCTCTTCAGATAGGGAGAGACCTTAGAAAGTAAAACTGTGCTCTGCAGGCAGGGAGAAAGGTCATCACAGTTCAGGTGGCATATCTCATTTCCAGCTCTCTTAGTATCAATTCAACATTAGAATGCTATGTAAAGGAATTGTCACTGGGGGGCCTACCTTCCTGGTGGCGGTTGTCTTATTATCATGCAGAGTGGGACAGATTAGTACTTACCATCTTGTAACCAAGCTGTTGAATTTTTAAAAGACCTTCCCAGGTCCTGGGGGAGTACACTGGCCCTAAACAAGTTGAAGCTGTTCCCTGTAAACTTGCCTGGGGCTTCCCAGTGTTCACTCTGGCTCTAGCTGGTGGTAGGGTAAGATCTAGGCTGCTTGTGCAGGGTCCCCCTCCTGCCTCCCACTTGGTGATAAGGAAAGCCCAGCTAGAACATGCCTGACAGCCTTCCTACAATTTGATTGTTCTCCTCCCTTCCGCTCTTCCAATTTCAGAAGGCTATCCCAAGACATGGCATATTCTTGTTAAATGAAAAAGAAAAAAGTATGAAGGAATTTGGGGAAAGACATACCCTCCAGCTATAGTTTAGCCAGGAACATAGAGGTATTCTGTTAAGCATTCAAGGTGCAGGTAAAGGGTGTGTAGGTGTTTTAGTTCTTCATTGGCTACAACGCTCCCCACCCGTGTGCCCAAGCTAATATTGTAGACCTGTTTATTGTGTTTATTCACAGTTGGTCTTATGTTTGAATAGATGATTTTGTTTACTTAAAAAATGCAGCCAGATGTCAGGACCATGGGTTTTATTATAAAAGACACATATCTACCTTTTCAAGGTCTATGTGTCTTATCATTAAAACCATGGCAATAAAGTCATTATTGTTTTTCCACCTAAGTAGAAACCAAATTACATTTTTCACTAATTCAATGTCTTCGTAATACCTTTAATAGAAAAACTGTAAGATAAACAAATATCTTGAGATACTTATGCAAGAGAAATCTATTTGGTTTCCAAAGAAAAATGAATAACACAACATGTGATTTTAATATTCCACATACTACAGTCCTAAAAAAAATTGTTTCTACTTAGTTGCCTTTCTGCCTAAGACTGTCAATATGATTTAATTTTTATATAGTTTACTGATCATATGGTCTGGATTACAGGGCACTAATATATTAAGAAGAGAGACAGTTTTCTGTTTATTCTCCCATAGGATTATATACCAAGCTTCATCTCCTAGTATCTGGAAAAAATAAAAGCTGATGTGCTATGTAAATGTTATGTAAGTGAAAATATGCAAGTAGTTTAACTTGTTTCACATACCTTTTGGAATATTAAATTCTGGGTGATAAAACAAAAATCGCCCTCTTATTTGAAGGCTGAAAGAAAGAATTTGGTGTTAGAAAAGCCCAATGGGAGTTTACTTGCTATTTAACAGCCATCTTTGCCAACTGAGTACTTTTAAATGTAATTATGAATCTTTGCATGGTGGCTTTTCTGAAATTCATTTTGTTTTTGTTTTAGTTAGGTAACATGTATCCCCTCCTGTTTTTTGTGTGTTGGTTCTTGTGTATGAGGTTCCATGAGAGTGGCAAAGAAGATTCTCAGGCAAAAAAATGGAGGACCATCTACTGTTTTTCTAGGCTCTGTTATTAGTCTCTTTTCATAGATTAATTTATATATTCTTAAATGTGACTCCTATGACAATATTATCTCCATTTTATAGACCAGAAAACCAAGTCTCAAGGATGGGGAAGACAGATTCACACTGAGGTTCATTCCTAATTCTCAGTTTAGCACAAGTAGAGTCTTTTCCTCATCTAGACAATCCCGAAGCTCAGATTGCAGGAAGTCCTGTCTGTTTGTCCACATTTCTTGGTTTCCTATTTGCACCAAAACAGATGGATAAAAGAGGTTGATTCTCCTGAACACTGGATACAGAATTTAGGTGGACAGCAACCATGATATTTAATTTGGTTGGAATGTTTTTTGGACACTTTTTAAATTTGCAATGAAATGGTTGAGATAAACTTTCAGAGCTGGTTCCATATGTGGGATATATAGAGTCATCATGAATAATATTAGATTACTAATAACGAGAGAGGGGCAGTGTATAGAGGAGTGAACAGGTGACTTGGAATCAGGAGTTAGGTTCCAGGCTGGTCAGTGGCCAGGAGCTAGTTGTGTGATTATGGACAAGTTGGTTTTCTGTGGGTTTCAATTTTTTCTATCAGCTAAATGGCTAGTTGAGTGGAATTATGTGTAATGTCCCAGGCCCCCATGAAGCATGCTAATAGAAAGGAAGGGTGCAGCATCTGAAGTCTACCTTATATATGCATGCTCTTCACGGACATTAGCTCTGGGAACCATCACAACAATGAGGCACCCAGGGATCTGGATTCCAGTCTTGTCCTGACATTACATTGCTATGCGATTTGGGGAAAATTCATTTGAACTTTCTGGGCTTTGATTTCCTGATTATTGTAGTGAAGGGTGGAGCCTGGATCATCTGTCAGTGTTCCAACCCTTTAACAACTTCACCAATCTATGTTAATAGATATGTAGGAACTCAGTCATTGTTTCTTAGGGATCATTTATCATTAATCAAACTGTTATGTGTTTGCCCAAAGAATTAATGTTGGAAATTACCCTAGATTGGTGTTGATTCCAGAGGGAAGGTTAAGTATTGCTTTTATGAGTTAATCCAGTCTGCTGAGCAACTGGCTAGATTTTTCTTTGGTCCAATGAGTTCTTTCACCTGCCCCCTGAAATTTATAATAATCACAAGCAAGCAAGTAAGCCAGCACAAGAGGCCTTTCCCCTTTTTTTTGCTCAGTTATTACATTTACTCAGTATGTGTTTTCAATAACACAGTAGGTTTTGATAACTTAATCTACCATTGAATCACAGAACATAGAAACAGATTTTCATTAATCAACTGTTGAGCTGCCTACCCAAATACCTTGCAGGGATTGCAATAAATATGAAGGGAACTTGCACTTAGTTTGTAAGTTCTGCTGGATTTCCTAAGGATGGTGGGAAAAACCTCCATTTTCTTATTGTCCCAAAATTGCTAGTCTCCCCCGCCCTTCCTCTTATCTGTTTCCTTTTTCTTTCTTTACATTTTCTTATCTTTGGAGATACACCATCCACCTTCTGTGGGAGACTGCAACAACTCTGCTAGATCCAGAGTTGGTGGCCTTTTTCCACTTTTAGCCCTTTTGAGTGTCAATTTTGGATTCTTTCTTGACCCCTTCCTGTGAGGTTGTTTGGGCTGGCAGGCCCAGTTGGTCACAGCATGATGCTAATGAGACTGTAGTCAAAGGCTTCTTCCCTGTGCAGGCAGTTATATTTATGGAGAGACGGACCTTGTGTGTGGCAGCTCAACTGAATACACATTATTTGAGGAGTAATCGTTAATTTTTTTTTTGGGGGGGGGAAGTGCTACCTATTATGTCAAGATTTCATAAACTTACCTGATAATAGAACCATATGGTATGAAATACAGATTCTTAGACTCCTTCTCAGGAAATCCCAATTAAGTAAGCTTTGAGCCAGGGCCGAGGATTCTATTCTGTATTTTATAAAATCTTTGGCTGATTCTTATCAGTCCAATTTTAGAATCACTACATTGTGTAATAGCTGCTGTCTTAAGGGCGACTGAATTATGTAGTGGGTTTTTTATTTTTATTTTTTTTGTCCCTGCACTGAATGTTCTAGCACTTTTTGCATTGTTAGGTTGTCTGTACTTTTTTTTTTTTTTTTTTTTTTTTTGGCCAATGCAACTGTCTTTTTCAATAAGGAAAAAATCAAACTTGCTAGAATTATTTCCAAAGGAAATAATACCTCTGCTGCAGTGCTGGAAGTTTCCTTTGATTTTCAGTGTGAGGACTTGGTGGTGTCTCTGAAGTCTGACAGGCTAGATTCCTTATTTTCTGGTTCTAAACTGAGTTCTGTGTAGTCAAAGTTGCCAGCCAAGTGACTACTTTGGGAAAGTGAGATGTTAACTCTGATTTTATATGCATGTATGTACGTATGGATGGATGGGTAGATAGATAGATATAAATAGATACTGAAGTTTGTGCCTGAGCAAAGAGTGAAGTGGGAATAAACAGAGTCTTCAATAGATCAAAGTTAGTTTGGCACAGTGTTGTAGGAATGACACAGGCTTCGGACTTAACCCAGTTCTGGGTTCAAATCCTGCCGTGAAGCTATGTTAGGACACATAGAGATCAATCAAGGATCGAACTGGGCAGTGAAGAAGACAGACTTATCATGGATAATCATGAAATAGTTTAAAATGTGATGGATAAGCCTCTCTGTGGACATAAGAAAGGTGTGACTTGGGCAAAAATTGTTGAGCCTCTCAGGCTTGTCTCCCCATTTGTAAACTAGCAAACCTGGAAACACCTTTGTGTTGTGTAGCCAGGGAAGGCCAGGCGATGAGTCTGAAAGCACCCTGAAAAGTGGAGGGCACTTGGTCGTAATTCACAGTCATAGTATTTTCAGTTCCTTCCCAGTTTCCTTACTGCTCAACGATTATATGAAATCCTCTTTCATTTTTTTGGCAGCAAAGTTTCCTGAAATATATCAAGGGGGAAAAAAACATCAGAGGAGAATCCTAAGAAAACCAGGCAGAGTGGACACAAGTGTTTTCCATTAACTGGAGAAACGCAGCAGCAGGTTCCTGACCCTGTCTGGGAAGGTCGGAGTGCAGGAACCCAGTCATCTTCCGTGGCTCCTTCTTCCTCTTTGAAAGGGGACGGCCAGATCAGGTCATCCTGTGGGAAGGCACAGACTGAGGCAAACAACACCTTAGGCAAGGGTGGGGAGAATTTGGGCCATCTCTTGTCTGTCATGTGACTGCCCAGGTGGAAGACCTAAACTAAAAAGAATGGTAGTAATTGGAAATGACCCAAATGCTCCTTATCCAGGACATTCTTACTCATTAAGGAAGGGTACTGCTATGCTCCACGTATTTATTATTCAAGCCAATCATGTGGCTTATTTGTTTTTGTGTGTGGTCGGAGGGATTCCACTGAGGGTCTCAGGCATGCTGGGCAAGCCCTCTACCACTGAGCTACACCCTCAGCCCTTTGAATATTTTATTTTGAGATAGGGTCTCACTAAATTGCCCAGGTTGGCCTCAAACTTGGAAGCTTCCTGTCTCAGCCTTCCAAGTAGGTGGGATTACAGATGTTCAACACTGTGTCTGGCCAGATGAGGAAACTGCAGCTCAGAGAAGTTAAAATAACATATGCAAGTGTACTCAGCTTGTAAATAGTCACTGAGTTTTCCACAGCTCTTGTTTACCGCGTTGTCCACTCTTCAGTGCAAATAATGCAATGAAAACTTACTCTTTTTTTATTCCATTCCTTTTCACATATTTCAATTTTATTGAGTCCATGTATATACACTGTGGTCTACAGGGTCCAATGTAGGACACAGATTTAACACAAATACTTGTGAAATGGTTTAAAAATGTGACGAATAAACCTTTTTGTAGACATAAGAAAGAAAATACCATTAGAGCAGTTCTTTATTGCCTAGATTCATGGAATCTTTAGAATTTCAGTATCAACAATACGAAGGATTTTTTTCTTTTCTTTTTTTAACAAACACCGTCAAAAAACAGACCACTTTGGGGGTAGTGGTACTGGGGATTGAACTTAGGGGCACTTGACCTCTGAGCCACATCCTCAGCCCTATTTTGAATTTTATTTAGAGACAGGGTCTCAGTGAGCTGCATAGCACCTCACTTTTGCTGAGGCTGTCTTTGAACTCATGATCCTCCTGTCTCAGCCTCCGGAGCTGCTGGCATGCAACATCAAGCCTGGCCAAAAAAAAAAAAAAAGAAAGAAAGAAAAAGGAAAAACAAACAATAAACAGACCTTTTTGAGTGAGTGGAGGAGGCTGGGAGGTAGGAGAGGAAAGGCACAGGCTTTGGAGACATAAGCACTTACTCATGGCTACCTAATCCCACTGAGGGCGCAGTTTTCTCATTTGTAAAATGGGATCATACGCACATGCGTGTGCAGTTTTGAGGACTTCCCTGGTGTGGTGCAGACATACATACCCAGCAGATTGATCGGATCCTGGCCAAGGCCCTTGGTGCCCAGGTGGGGACCTGAGGCCTAGAGAGAGCAGACCTAGAACCAGGGTCTTCCCTTGCCATTTGGCTTTTCTGGTGTTTACTTGGCAGTTTGGAATCAAATATCACTCACATGGTACAGCTCTTCTGAGAGCGTCCTCTTTTCTTTCCTTTGGCGGTGTCAATGAGCAGAGGAACAAGACGAACAGGTTTCACTTTTAATCCAAATCAGTGGATTTTAGCTGTGAGACCAGGGATGCATGGGGAAATAGGAAGGACTAGGCAGTCTTTGATACGTTCCTTCAAATGGGTTCTTGTTCTAGAAAGTGCTTATGACCTAAGGTCACTGCAAACTGATTTCAGTTTGAATAGGCGCCACCTTTTTTAAATATATCTATCCTAGGAGAGAAGAAAGAAAACCTTTGTTTTAAAAGGTTTTGCTTTTTTAAAGCCTCTCAACAACTCTTGAGGTAGAAATTATTCTGGTCTGCTGAGAACAAAACTGAATCCCACTTTAAATAATTTCTTAAGGTCATGCATTACTTGGTGGTTCTTACACTCCAAAGAAGGCTAGCCAGGTTCTTGAACATCCTTGTGAAATTATTTCTTCCCGTAGGTCCTGGTTAAACTACAAATTATGTTCCGCTCTAAAATCTCCAAATTTAAACCCAAACCCAACGGAACAACACATGTAGGACTCAGTTGGAAACCTTTGAAAGGAACTTGCTGATTCCTCTGTGCTTTGAAAGTATACATTGCAATCAGGGTATCGGTGGTGGTTACGTGTGTTTTTGAGGTTTGTCACAAATTAACAAAATTATATGCCTAGAGAGTTTTGCAGAGAAATGCAAATCAATGTAAGCGCCTTGTCATAATAAACAGCAGGCTTTGGTTCCTGTTTATGTATCCTTAAAGCACATGATTACATTGACACGGAGGAAGCTGTCCTCATTGATGTTTTCTTTGTATCTGGCCCCCAAATTAGTTTGTGGCATCAGTATAATTTCTAGAGAGTATATTTAATTAAGTCTATGCTTGTATCTGTCTTTCAAGTGTGAGTCTTGTCTTCCTCAGATGTTTCTGGAATACCTACTGTGTGCTGCAGCCCCAGGTTTGCTCTGGAGGAATTCCTAGGCTGGTGGATGGAAGACAGACTTTTGCTGTTGATCTGTGCTCTAAGGGATGACTGGGGAGCCTGCAGGGGGTGGGTAGCAACACTGGGAAGAGTGATGGAGGGACAGGCATGGAGCTGGATCTTGCAAGATAAATAACAGCTCCAGACCCAGGAAAGGAGAGGGTGTTGGAGGCTAGAGCTGAACCTGGATCCTGGGGATGGAGAGGAGAAGGAGGGTGGGAAAGACGTCATAGGTCATTCCTGATCTCCTGGTTGGAAGCCCAGGGTCTGTGATGACGCCATTCCTTCCCAAACACTTTAAATGTGGTATTTATGGAAGACTTAGGAAACTCATTTGATAAGATTAATAGATGCTTCTTTAGGTGCATAGCCTGATTACAAAGATGAAGTTTAAGTTATCTCTTTTAAAAACTGTTTAAATTTAAATTTTTAAATTCCTCAAATGCCCCCTAAAATAAGTGGACTGGAAACCTTGGTTTAGAGAAAGGGTTGTTCTTGGGTCGTAACAGTATTTTTTTCAACAGCTTTATTGAGATGTAATTCACCTACCATACAATACATTCCTTTAAAGTGTGCGATTCACTGATTTGGGGTATATTCACAAGATTGGAAAAGTATCACCACAACCAATTTTTAGAATGTTTTTATTACTTCAAAAAGAAACTGTGCCCTTTAGTACTTACTCTCCATTCCCATCCACCTCCCCCAACCCATGACAAGCCACTAATTGACCTTCATTCTCTACAGATTTGCCTCTGCTGGACATTTCATATAAATTGAATCATTACATAATGTGTCTTCTGTGACTAGTTTCTTTCACTTAGTATAATATTTTCAAGGTTCATTCATATTGTCGGATATATCAGTACTTCATTTCTTTTTATTGCCAAATAATATTTCATTGTATGGATATACCACATTTAGTTTATACATTTAATACTCAATGGGTCTTTGGGTTATTTGGGGGCTATTATAAAGAGTGTTGCTGTATACATCCAGATACATATGTTTTCAATTCTCTTAGGTCTGTATATTTCAGATTGGAATGGCCGGATCATATGATAACTGTGTTGAACTGTTTGAGGAGCCTGTAAACTGTTCTCTATGGTGGCTGCACCATTTTAGAAATATCTTAAGATTAAAGTATGTAAGAAAAAATACAGAAGTTTTACTGATGATCTTTGGAATTAACATATTCATGAAACCACTATGGTGTTACTTTGTTCTTAGAGGCATTTTGCACAAAGAAACAAAGTTTTTAATCAGGTAGTGTCACTGCTTTTAAAAGGAGTGCACAGAGAACAACTAAGAAACACATGCTGGGTGGTCAGCTAGACCCGTGGAGTCACACTGCCACAGAGGGGGGAGGCATGACACAGAAATGAAAAAAGAAAAAGGATCTTCACTGTACCTTAAAAACTGCAAATATTAATACATATATATTATATAAAAATGTAAATGTTAATACATATACCTCTCCCCCTCTCCCTCTTTCTCTCACTCTCCATATATATATACAAAACCTGTGTTACTTATTCCTAGGATATACTTTAAAATAATTTTTAAGTCCATGCAATAGAAATCTTTCTATTTAGTTCCTGCTAAGATTGATGATTCACCCTTTTCTCTCTCCCAGGATGCATGGCTGTATGTATAATTATCATCTCAGGAGTTAAAATTATTATGTATCTTTTAGACTTCTGTGCTGAATGTCAGGACATATTAAAGGGTGTAAGACGAGCACACATATTTAGAAATTAGTTTGATCACCAAGCTAAATTGCACTAAAAATCAAGCCTAAGTGTGTACCAAATTAAATGACAAGCACTAGGAGAGAGTGAAGAAAGAGCACTTACTTTTATTATTAGATGCTTTACATAATATCACGCTTAATTTTTCCAATAGCAGAATAAGCCAAATGCTAATAATGGTTTTGCGGCTCAGAGAGGGTGAATGATCTGGCCAAGTTCACATAGCTTATATGTTTGGGGCAGGGATTGGGGTTGAAGCCTGCCCATGTAATGACTATTGCTTATGTTTATTGAATGCTACCTCTCATCAGGTTAAGCACTGTGCATACATTCTCTTATTTAATCCTTTAAGAAGCCAATGAAGTGCTGATCACTATTATCTCCACTTTATAGAGTTAAGGTTCAGAGAGGTTAAAAATAACAAAGGTTGTGCAGCAGGTGACTGAGAGCTGGGATCCCCAGTCTGTCTTGTGAGGCCATTCTTAACCACCAGGCTCCTGCTTGTGTTATCAGAGTGTTTCTGAGGCCTAGACATTTCCCTACTTCCCCATGCTGGTTTTCACAAGGACAGCAAGTGAAGAGTTGTCCCAATTGAGTTAGACTTGTCATTCCCACCTGGGTTCTCTGGACCTAAATAGGTCTATTAGGGTAATCCTAAAACATCCTATGTTATTTTCAGTACTTCAAAAATATCTAATGGGCTGGGCTGTAGCTCAGTGGTAGAGGCTTGCCTAGCATGTGTGAGACACTGGGTTTGATCCTCAGCATCACATAAAAATAAATAAATAAAGCTATTATGTCCATCTACAACTAAAAATTTTTTAAAAAAACATCTAATGTTTACTTTTACTAGTGGTTATCTTGCAAAGATTAACTCAGAGCATCACCATCTGCCAAAGCATGGGTATTCTGCATTTGTGACTGCATGACATTAGTCATCATCAGACTCTATTGATCTTGCTCACTATTTTTGCTAATCAGAGATGCGCTTGGCACTTTCTTTTTTTTTTTTTTTTTGGTGTGTGTGTGTGTGTGTGTGTGTGTGTGTGTGTGGTGCTGGGGATTGAACCCAGGGCCTTGTGCATGCAAGGCAAGCACTCAACCAACTGAGCTATATCCCCAGCCCACACACTTGCCACCTTCTATGCTTTGATTACTAAAAGTGGAGAAGTAATACTGGGTGCAGTGACGCTTGTCTGTAATCTCAGTGGCGGGGGAGGCTGTGGCAGGAGGATCACAAGTTCAAAGCCAGCTTCAGCAGAAGTGAGATGCTAAGCAACTCAGTGAGACCCCATCTCTAAATAAAATATTAAAAAAGGGCGGGGGAGGGTGTGCTGGGGATGTGGCTCAGTGGCTAAGTGTCCCTGGGTTCAATCCCTGGTACCAAAAACAAAATCAGAAACAAACCTCAAAACAAGAAAACAAAAAAATAGAGGGCTTTCAATCCTAAGGGAAAATAAATTGTCTTGGTTTTAGTTTTAATTTTTCTAAGACCATGAGGAACCTTTAATTATGATTTTTGCCTTAACTTGTTTATAACTGTGCTTGTCCCAGCTGTGAAATCCAAGAATTTATTATTAGTTATCCCTTCCATTGAACAATTGTAACAAATGGTAATGTGTGCATTTGAGAGTTTGAATTTCAAATTTCTTTCTTGTCTCAAATAATTTTTCTCATTGTAGATCTTCCTAACCCTAAAAAGCAAACAAAGCTGCAAACCCACCACACCCAGAATTAGCACTCTGCAGGCAACTGGGAAAACTGAGAAAAGGCTGGGAAATGAACATTTTTGAACACTTACACTATTGTCAGGCACATTCACAAATCCCATTGAATCTTACAGCCTTGAAGGGGTGGTACCCCCCTAACTGATGTCACAGATGAGGCCATCACCTTTCAGAGAGTTTGGGTGACTGGCAGAAACTGAGGAGCTCCAGGATATGAAACTGAGGAGCTTCTGGATATGAACCAGCCAACACTGGTGCTCTTTCCTCCAAAATGAAGATTACCATTTGAATTTTCACTGATTACCAATTTTTTTTTTTTAACCAAGGATTAATCTCAGGGGCACTTAATCACTGAGCCGAATCCCCCCAGCTCTTTTTTGTATTTTGATAGGATCTCACTGAGTTGCTTAGCATCTTGCTTTTGCTGAGGCTGGCTTTGAACTCATGATCCTCCTGCCTCAGCCTCCTGAGCTTCTGGGATTACAGGCATGCGCCTGTGCACCCAGCGGATAACCATTTTTAATAATGAGCATATAAAGCAAGCAAGTGAGCTAGAATGTTTTAAAAAGAAATGATCAAGTATTGTAGAGTATTTAAGTTTGATTTGGGGTTTAAAGCCTTTTGACTGTATCAGTATTTCCTGTTTTTCTGTAAATTCTTAGGGGACAGAGGTTAGACTCAAGATCTTTAGGCTGGAAGGGAAGGGTGTGAACTTTGCAGGATACTTCCTACGTGGCAGGCAGTGAGCTGAGCATTTCATGCATTATTAACTTACTTGAATTTCACAACAACCCTATGAAAGAGGAGGTTGGAGTTCATTTCAGTTTTCTCAGAAGCTGGTCAGCAATGCCTGTCTCAGTTCTTACAGGTGGGTGGTGACCCATTGCATTAATAATTCAACTAGTTAATCTCCAGCAGAGATCATTGACTACGCTTCCAGAGAAAGTGCTTCTCTAGAATCTGCCTTGAGCAGGTCATTGGATTCTACATCTTCTTTTATTGCAAGTATCTCGGCTTCAATTTTGTAGAGCCTTGGAGGAAAAGTACAGAAGCCATGATAGGAGAAAACTTTGCCAGTGTCTTTCAGGAATGGAATGGCTTTCCTGCAGAGGGATAGCAATTTCAGATTGTATTGTTGATTTTTATCAGTCTTCTCCAAAGGAGTTAAAAAGCCAGGGGGAATGAAATGGCCTGAGCAAGGACCCTGAACTTTGGAAAAGGCTTCATGCATTTCCCAGGCTATTGTAGGGCTCCTATTCAACTGAGATTTCAATGGTGGTGTGATTAGCATGAGACCATGTGTTATAAAGTAGGTCTTTTTCCCTTTTCCTAAAAGAAGTTTTGTGGCATTTCTTTTTCTGACAGAGTTGGCATGAAGCTTTGACAAACACAGACTCATGGAAAAGTTAAATAGGACTTAGAGCAGGCCCATTTTGTACAGATCCTTCATGCTTAGAATGCAGAGCAGTGAAGCCACTAGCAGGAGGTGTCTTGGGCCATAGGAATTGTAGCAAGGCTGTTCCTGCACCCTGGCCCCTGGATGAAT
Organism: Urocitellus parryii; assembly: GCF_045843805.1. Lineage (NCBI taxonomy): Eukaryota > Metazoa > Chordata > Mammalia > Rodentia > Sciuridae > Urocitellus > Urocitellus parryii. The sequence goes on along the minus strand of NC_135541.1, from coordinate 39,286,076 downwards.
AGAAAATACCCACAAGGCCAACAGGAAAGTGGATTCCAGGCTGTTGACCATTCCTGTTGTCAGACAGCCACAGAGAACATTCCTGAGAGTTGGCTGTCTATCTTCTCTTTTTCTCTCTCTCTCTCTCAGTATTTTATTGAGCTAAATACAAAGTGCTGAGGAAGATATAAAGAAATATTCAATAGGTGGATCCTGCCCTCAAGGAGCAAGTGAGAAGATGGGCACTTGAACATTTGTTGGAAAAAAAACAAAGTCAGATGTCTTGAGCTGATAATTAAATGAGATTATGAAAACATAGAGTCTAAGAGGTAGCTCATTGCTGATCTGGGCTCTGGTCCCAGTTTTTCCTGTGTAAGCTGGGTGACCTTGGGCAAGGCTGCCACTTCACGCATTATAAAATCAGAATAATTAGTTCCCTGCCTACCTCACAGAGCTGTTGAGACCCAGTGGTGTGGTATCCCATATGCAGAGGAAAATACTTTGTAAACTTTTATTTGCATAATTGAATAGCAGTGTGCTCTCTTCATTCTCCCCAGAAGCTTGCTGTCACTCACGCAGATCTGAGAATTTTCTTTGCAGATTCTTTTTCTAGGGTGATAATCTCTGCCTCTCCCATATATCCTTTGTGCAATTAGTATACAGGAGTCACTTCTCAAAACTGCAACTCTGAGCACATAGGCACTTCTTCAGAATAGGACTTTTATGAGCCCTGGTTGACTATGCAACACGTTGTCAGTATATTCGAGAACCATCAGAATAGGGCTCCAATCAGCACTCTGTCTTCCGTCTCTTTTTATCCTATTCCCTTCCTTCCCATCTGTCCTCCCTCAAGCCACACCTTTGCCCCAGACATCTCCACTGCAACTCTTCTAGGTGGTTCCCTGCCATGTTCTTTACCTTTGCTCGGTCCGTGCTGTTCTGCTCGATTCTTGTTGACCACTCCGGGTGCTACCAGAACCTCTCTGAAGCCTTTCCTGGTTTCCTCTGTGAGGAATCAGCTCTTCTTTGGGTCCCACACCATTTTGTGTTGACCGTTTCTAATGTCAAAATTTTTGACGTGTTTTATGGTTATTTTGCTAGATTTTGTGTTCCTAGTATATTATAGGTGTTCAAAAAAAATTTATTGAAAAAATTAGTAAAAAGTCTTTTAGAAGTACAGACAAAAAGCAAAAATAATATTAATAATGAATTTTTGTTGCCTATAATCCCATAATCTTGAGGTAGCCACTGGTAGAATATCTCTTCTTTCTATCCATAGCTGAGTAGTAATAACTAGGCATAGTTATGGAGCTAAAAACTAGGTATATCATTAAGTCAGTGTGATGAAAATGGGAAAAAAATCTTTACTTGCTAGAGTTTGTGATAGCCCCTAATAAAGTATTAATTAACTTGAAAGAATTGGGAATATGCAACTAACTTAGGGCAGCTAATTATTTTAAATTCAATTTTGCATTCATATGGTGTTTTGAACTTGGTCAACAAATTGAATTCATGCCAACCAGGATGACTTGCATTAAATTTTTTTTAACTACCTCCCAGGTTAGGGCAGTATTTAGGAGTGATAGTTCTCATCTGAGTCTTACCTCATAGAGGATTCTGAATGGACGAGAGAGAGAGAGAGAGAGAGAGAGAGAGAGAGAGAGAGAGAGAGAGCGCACTGCGCAGGAAAACCTCCAGTAGAGGGTAGATATCCAAGCTGGGAGGCAAGAAATCTTGTTTTATGTCCTAACTGTTGCTAATTGCTGGGCCACCCTGGCCAAGTAACATTCCCTCTCTGTGACTATTGAATCAGCTGTGAAATGTGACAGTTAAATCTTCCAGCGTGAAGAATTCTCTAGTTCTCTTCCCCAAATAGGGGGGCGGTGTGTGTGTGCTTCCTCCACAATCCTGTTCCTTAAAATAATGTGAGGGTCACACTAGGAGGGAGGAGGAAGGGGGATAATTTGCTCCTTAATTTTCCTCTGTTGGACTGTATTGTCATGCTTGTCCTTACTTCTGTCACTTTAAAGGGTTTATTGCTTTTCGGCCATTAGAAAGCCCTTTAAAAATGATCCTGTAGTATAAACCTTTGTTATATTTGCCTTTTTTACTTATTTGGGTCAGCCTTGCTTCTTGAGAGGACTGAGACTAAAATACTCGAGTATCTGACTCAGAAAAGAACTCAGACCACAGAGCATCTCCTGTGTTCATGCGTTTTATCCAATCCCTGCCGTACCCTGGTGGAATGGGTATATTCCTCTACAGATGACAAAACCGGAGACATAGCAGATTATTAGGAATGACCTTGGGGCTGTATTTATTTCAAAGCTTAGGTTTCATTATTACTTAATCAATACCCACCCCACCCCCATGCAGGGCACAGTTCCACGAAACCATCTTTTCTTTGTTTATTATCAAACCCCTGCTTCATACTTCTGAGAGGTCATGTTCATTCCTTGCAGGCAGTTCTAATTGTTTTAAAAAAAAGGTTATGGTGACCGAAAATCAGCCTTCTATAATTGTAACCCAGCCTCTGTGGTTTGGTAGGGTATCAATTGGTAAAGTAATTATTAGCCTCAATAATATTATCAGTCCATTTATCATTAAAAGGGCCTGAATTAGTGGCGGTGATGAGCCCCTTCAACAAACATGCACTGAGAACCTCGAGTCTTCCGGAGCAGATGCTGGACCACTGCAGGTGTAGAAAGAAAATGAGCACTCTGTGCAGAAGCAGCGTGTCGGGGGTGGCTGTTGGAGAAAGGCTTCTGAAGGCAGCAGTGGCAGATAGGCACCATCATCAAGGAAGGGGCTGTAGTGAAGGATCCATTTCAGCAGAGTGATCTTCCTGCCTCTGACCTGCCCCATACCAGTGACCAGTCTTTAGAACAATCTTAGAATGCAAGAGGTGGAGGGCCCAACCGTCCAGAATCCTCCCCTCTCCACCTTATTTAACAGACAAGAAAACTAGGCTCAGAGATATTAATTGTCTTAGCAACTGGGGAGAATCCAGAGGAAATACACTCTTACCTGGTACAGGTTCGATTTCAATTTAAGAAAAACATAGCGTCCCTTTACACTATGGAGATGGTCATTCTGTAAATCAGATGCAGTCCACAAAACCTTTTAAACCCTAATAAAACATCATAAAGCACAGTAGTACATTATTGTCAAAAATATTCCAAAAATATTTTAGAAGGGAATCACCCTCGTGCACCATCCTTTCACATCCCACAACCCCAGGCACATCTATTTTAAGAGTTTTGTGGGGCTGGGGATGTGGCTCAAGCGGTAGGGCGCTCTCCTGGCATGCGTGCGGCCCAGGGTTCGATCCTCAGCACCACATACGAACAAGGATGTTGAGTCCAACGAAAACTAAAAAAATAAATGTTGAAATTCTCTCTCTGTCTCTCTCTTTCTGTCTCTATCTTAAAAAAAAAAAAAAGAGTTTTGTGGTTCTGAGTGGGCTCATTTGGAGTAACAGGCATTCTCCTTGACATCCACCTTCGTCCACACTAGGCTCATTACTTCCTGGAGATAGCACATCTGGCCTTTGTATACGTTCTCTCCCCTTCTTCTCCGTGGGAAGACAACCTGTTCTTAAAGTTCGTTTCTGTTCACCCTGCCTCTCACTGTTTCAAATGCAGCGTCGTTTCACCTACTGATCTCAAGCCATTACAACTCTAGTGCTAGTTAGTGACCCTAAACAAGTCACTTGCACTCTGTTGACCTAAATTTCCTTTCCTAAATAAGGGGAAGTTGAGTAATGAGGTCTTTGATATCTGCAGAGGTTGTTAGGGAGTCACAGCAGCATACTTGGGGGCACTGCCTGTTTCTTGGAGGTCTCGATGTGTTGAATTGCCGAATGCTGTCACTGGGCACTGCCCAGAACAGAGGACAAGGTTGACCATAGTCCGCTCACACCATGTTAACCACACTCACAAGAGTTCTAAACTATGTGCCCCAATGGAAAGATGGGTCTTAGAAAGTCAGTTCAGTTCTGGGTTCCTTTGATAGCTTATCACTTGAGGCAAGTGCTGTGACCTTCTCAACTTGAGTTTCCTCATCTGTAAAATGGGGGCAGCAATTCCTATTTTATGGGTTGTCTGGAGATCGGGAGGTGCCTGGCAGACAGCAGGCTCTTTGACATTATTACACCCTGGCCCCTAAGTGTTTGGAAACTGTTATCTGTCATAGATAATTGGCAAGCTTTGGGACAAATGAGTGCCTAAGAGAGCTGCTACCTGGATTTACAGCGTGTGTGTGTGGTATACAAAGTTTGGATTAGACACGGTTTATCTGATCTTTGAAAAGTGACTGTGGAGTCCTTCCAGAGAATCATGCGGTGGCTGCCCAGATGTTGCTACCTTTCCAGCTGCGTTTGCTGAAGGTGTTTTCCAATTGGGAGGGGAACATGTTGGAAATTTGTCTTTAATGCATTCCAGCGTTCTGAGGCAGAATCTGCCTGAGAGATTGAGCAGAGCATATTAACCAATATCATTTAAAGTTGATTAAAACTATCATCTTAATTAAATACAAGAGAACAAGAAGTTCTCAGTCTTCTGGTAGCAATTAAAGACTAAAGAGTCAATTCGGAGTTGTTTTTGCAATTCTTAAAATAATACTCCCTCCTCTCCCTCCCATGAAAAGAGTTTCTTAGCCATAGACATGCCCTCACATTGAGGCTTGTGAAAGCTGTTAAGGACCACAGACCTGCTGGCAAAGACCTTGCTGCCAAGGCATCTGAATGCTCAAAAGCTAGGGGTTCAAGCTCAGGATACGCTGGTTGGGAAAGAGAGCTCAAACAAAGGGCCTTTTGAGGCAGGAAACTGGGCTTTGGCTTCAACACAGAGCAATGTGGGATTGGAAAAGTGCCCTGGGACTTGCTGAGGAGAAGAGGGACTATGAGATCGATGGAGGAAGTATAAAGTTTCCCCATAGAGTGAAGGGTGATATTTCAAAACCTTCGAAAGTTGATTTCAGAAGGAGCTGTCTCTCGCCTGTCAGCCTAATCAGCATGCCTGTAAAACGTGGATATGACAATGTAGGTCTTCCAGCAAAAAAGGGGACTGATCCATGAAGACACAGAGACATGACCTTTCTAATAAGGACGTCTGAAGAGCAGTGGTTTTGATACAAAGCCCAAAGCAGCTCCCGTAATCCCTGCATTCATCCGCCCACTTTAGCTGCAATGTGTATTGATTGCGTGCTCTCTGCTAGTTTGACGCTGCTGTGGGATTAAAAAGATACAGTTCCTACTCAAGGAGCTCAAAATCTAGGTGACCAGAAGGTGGGGACTGGAATTGCAGGAGATGGCCCTGTAGGATGAGCTCTTCACTCTGCAGTCACAAACACACGACCCTCTTCCCTCCACCTCCCTAACTGGTTATTAGAAGTCAAACTTCTAATCCTCGTATTCTAAACAGCAGCAAATTGACCATCTAGAGGAGGCCAGCAGGGAGACAAGGGCTAGCTACAGGGGAGAAGACTCCATTGCACAACTTTTTTTTTTTTGCGGGGGCGGGGGGGGGGTGGGCACTGCTGGGGATCAAACCCAGGGCTTGGTGCATGCGAGGCAAGCACTCTACCAACTGAGCTATATCCCCAGCCCTCCATTGCACAACTCAAGGGGGAGAAAATAAATCCTGGTGGATTCTACTTTTCATTTTTAAAATATATTTTAATATAAAAAATTCTATATTTTTATATGTCTAAATTTCACTTATCAAGCAAAAGACTTCCTGCCAACTGCTTGGTAAGATGGGGATGGGGGGTTAATAGGGATGGCAAGGGGAAGAGTGACTTTGGCAGAACCATTAACAGTGTGAGAGGGCATAGGTCAACTCAGCATTGTCTCTAAAGAAGAGCAGTGACGTGGGGTCACATATTTGAAAATTGATCCCTCTGAACAGATGGGGCTCAGGAGATATGAGGCAGGGAGGGACATCTTATCATAAATTAATGATGTTACACGTTTGCTCTGTGCCTCAAGAATATTTCCTCCAATGAATGCACCTGCATTCCGAGGTTCCTGGGCCTTCTTGAATCTGCAAACAGATGGCTTAACAAGTTTAATGTTGTCATGAGATGTAGGGATGGCTTTTCTCTTAGCTAGGACTCATAAAATGCAGATAGCATTTTTAATGACTGTATCTAATCAGAGAAGACAATGTTGATTGGTTTATTGAATAATATTTGGAAGAAAAGTTTCTAATGTGTTTATATAGATTTAACATAATCTTTTTGTGGTGCTAAGGGCTTCATCCATCCTAGGCATCTTCTGTACCACTGAGCTACATCCCCAGACCCCACACAGTTGAATTAGAGTATTTGTATGATTAAAATTTGGAGAAAATGTTATGTTTGGATATTTGAAGAGACATAGATAATAAGTATGGGTCTATGTAGAACAGTGTAATCTGAAGCAGGGAACTCATTTTTTTTTACTATATTTGTAGTGCCTAAAATGAGGCCTAGCACATATAAATTTTTCAATGAAAACTGAACCAAATTTAGAAATTCAAGTCATTTTGATGCTAGTATATATACATAGTGTGTATGTGTACATATGTGTATGTATGTTTATGTGTACATATATGTATGTGTATGTATATATATGTGTGTGTATATATATACATATATATGTGTATATACACATATATATGTATATACGTGTGTGTGTATATATATATATATATATATATATATATATGCCTTTTTTTCCTAAAAGGTAAATTCATTTTCTGTTAATTGGTGCTTTAAACTTATATTACCCAAGATCTGGAAAAGATGGAGAAAAATCACATAGATTACACTTGATCTACTGCTTACTGAAAACACTATTGCTATTTTAGTGTATTCCTTTTTATTATTTTTATTTTATTTCCTTTCAATTAACTAGGTATATATGATTTTCTAGTTGCTAGTAGTCTTCATAATTAAAATTATGTTTACTTGATTAAATAACTCTTTTTTCCCTTTCTTTGGGACCAGGGATTGAACTTAGGGGCACTTAACCACTGAGCCGCATCCTCAGCCCTTTTCATTTTGACAGAAGGTCATGCTAAGTTGCTTAGGGCCTTGCTAAATTGCTGAGGCTGGCTTTGAACTTGTGATCCTCTTGCCTCAGCCTCCTGAGTTGCTGGGATTACTGGCGTGTGCCACCACACCTGGTATCTAAACAACTCTTTAACATTATTTAGAATTAAGCATCACCCTTAGTGACACATAGGACCCCCCCCCATTTTATTTTACTTCCCTCGCTGTATTCTCCCAAATCAAGTCTTTAAGTGTATACTCTTGCTTCTTATATTAGTTTGCTAGGGCGGCTACAATAAAACAGCATGGCTTAACAGAAATCTGTATCTCCCATTTCTAGAAGATTAGAATTTCTAAATCAAGGGGATGCAAGGAGATTCCTTCTGGGGTCTGTGAGGGAAACCTGTGTTCCAGGCTTCTTGTAGATAGATGGCTGCCTTCATGCCTACATGGTGTTCTCCCTGTTGCCCTTTATATATGCCCTGTGTTCAGTTCCTGATGACATCATACCTGTTCATGAGGACGCTAATCACTTTGGGTTAGGGTCTACCCTAATGACATCATTTTAACTCTGTAAAGACCGTATCTCAAAATAAGTTCATACTCTGAGGTACTGAGAGTTAGGACTTGGGCAAATGAATCTGGTGAGGGGACAACACAATTCAACCCATTAACCCACACCCCCTGCCGTATGTGAGGCAATCAAAGCCCAAGCTAAGTTGCTTGAGACTGGAATTTAGGCCGATGATGAAATGCTACATTTTCATCTCATCCTGTTTCCTGCTCATCATTGAAAATTCTATGAGCAGGGGAGAGAGAGGTCTCCCTTGACCTGAGTTTGCTTAGCGTGAAACAATGTTTGGTGGTTATTAGATGCTAAATTTAATTGAGTTTGACCAGTTGAGACTTACATTTTGATGTTATTTAAAAACCACATCTTATCTAACTAAACTTCCTTGCCATAAAGCTTCTTTTAAGCCAGTTGGACCAATTGTTCCATTTGTATTTGGAAGTTCCAGGGCACACAGTGACCTATAGGCTAATTGGCATCCCAGTAACTCTCTGGATATACAGCCATATTCTGTAGGTAGTCAGTGTTAGATATTGAGCATTGATCTCTTCCTCCTCCTCCTCCTCCTCCTCCTCCTCCTTCTTCTTCTTCTTCTTCTTCTCTCTCTCTCTCTCTCTGGCAAATTGCTTATTGTAGCTTTGAGTTTCCTTCTCCTGCTAAGTGACAATAGCTAATTAGCCTTCTCCATTATGGGGGAGTGGGAGTGGTGTTATTCTTCATTTTAGCTCTAGCCAGAATTGAAGCCTGGGAGTAACACCTTCCAAGCTGTGCCATGCGAGATGACTGGTGTCCCCTTCCCACTGAATACCCTCAGGCGAATCACCACTCCTCTTTCCTTACATGAATAAAAAAATGAAGGGTTCGAACTATGATTGCTCCATGTCCCTCATTGAGTCTATGCTCCATTCATTGTAAATGCTTAATAGATACTTACTGGGAAAAAAAAAATGAATGAAGAGAGAGTGAACCAATGCTATGGGACAGAGATGGAAACTGATAATATGAAGTGGACCAGGGAAGTTTCAGAGGACATTCCATTCAAACCAGCATGAAGTGCTAAGAAAAGCCCCAGTTACTTCCCTTTGGCTGGAAATAATCCAACATTAAAGAGGCTTTTTCTTTTTAAGTTCTATGTATACTATTGCTTTTGTCTGCTTTAAAGGTTCTGTGTCGCTCTCCCTGGGAGACATCTTTGTTCCTTCTAGTGTATTTTGTATGGAAGACCATGAGCAATAACAGTAGTGCCCATGAACTGAGAGCGCTCTACATATGACATTGCAATGTTAAGCTTCACAGTTACCCTTCAACATTAGTTGTATGAGCTTTGTTTTCCCTGCAGCCTGGAGACGTAAGAAACTTGCTCAATGACACAGGACTAAAGAGAGGCAGATCCAGGATTCAAGCGTGAATCTCCTTCACCCCAAAGCCTGTGCTAGTTCTGATCTCTCTCTGTTCAGTCACGCCCTCAAGACCCACAAAATAGTCAAAGCTGTGGACTTTCATAAAACATATTCAGTAACCATCTGTGAAATAAAATAATGGATCTCTTTATGGGGCAAGATAACACTTGTGTCTCTTTATCTTCTCATGCCATCCCAGATTCATAAAAGCAACAGTAACCAAGTGTTTTCTGTGGGCCAGGGATTGTTCACAGCCTCTCCACATACTCTTTCTTATTCCTCCCATGTGGGGGTGAGAGGATAGGTGACTTGTTCAAGGTACAGAGCAGGACCTAGGTGTGTCTGCAGAATCCATACACTTGCAGGTACATCATGCCACGGTTTCCGTTTCTGCCCCGTTAGCCCCTCAGTTCTACTCTAGACCTAGGTACACTCTGGCATTGTGATGTTAGGGTCACCTGGGGAGTGTGCCTAGGGAGATTGCACAGTCAGTTTAGACGGGTGTTTGAAACCCGGAAGGAGTCAGCCCCAGATGCTCCTGGAGAGCAGGCATTATCTGAGTTGTGCTGTTCAGGGTGGATGGGGATATGTCTAGGAATGTAGAAGGCTGCTTGCTCCTCAGTTAGCAGGAACCAGCTGACTACAGCTCTCGTGCTGCAGCCCATCTCTCACAGGACCACCAGAGTGACCTTGCTCAACATGACCTGGCTAGGCCACTCCCTTCCCCAGGCAGATCCACATTTTGAGTGTCTTCTGTGTATCTAGCCCTGTTGAGAGGATAAATATTAAACATTGGCCCTTCCGGCTAGGGAATCGGTCGTGTTTGAAAGCCGCACACACAAAACAGAATTTTAGAACTGATTACAGATTGCTGAGCCTGGCTTTTCTTACAGAATATTCTGGATAATCTAAGTTCTTCTGGGTGGGTCATCTCCCTGGTGAAACTGGCCGGAGATGTTTGTGCTGAACTTGCTCTGGTGTGTAGCCAACTAGTCCAGCCTCCTCTCCTTACTGGACAAGGAGCCTCAGTGAAAAAAAAAAAAAAAAGGGACTTTCTTAAATCACCAAAGGGTCCAGTGTTGGGCTCTCAAGCCCCAGCCAGGGCTTTTCCTGCTGTGCAGAGGGCTTTCCAGTGTTTCTCCCCACCCTCGATTTGTCTGAAGAGCTGATAGTCCTAAGGCACGTATTTGCTCTTACATCTGGAATTCATGTGATTCCCAGACTTTCCCTCCTGAGACAGGTCTCTGGTGTCTGGCATCCGAAGTCATCCCATTTTCTTTCTTCCAGTTGTTCTGACCGAGATATTGGAAAACTATGTTCATGATGAGGGAGAAGAGAAAGAGTGAGGGGAATCGCAGGCTCAAGACCTCCTGTTTCTTGTGGGCTTTTCTTTGGATGGGGAACTCTTTGAGGGCAGGAACACCCTGCTTTGCTCATCTTAGTATTTCCCCTCCCCAGCACACATCAGGTGCTCAGTCAACATTTGATATTCATTGTGGCTTAAAAATTTTGTTGATTTTGTTGTATACCTATGTAATTTCATGATGTGCATATTACATATCCGTGTTTTAAATAGCCTTTTCATTCAGAAGTGAAGTTTTTACGTTTTAGAGTAGGGATTCCCAAATCACCTTGAGATAGAATCACTGAAGATTTTACTAAAAACGAGAATTCTCGGGTTGGCGATGTACCTCTTCTTGCCCAGCATGCTCAAAGTCAAGGGTTTGATCTCCAGCACTGCAAAAGAAGAAGAAAAATAATTTCTGGGCCCTCCCTGGAAATTCTAATGGAGGGAACCTGAAAATCAAGGCCCAGAGGAGAAACTCGTTCAATTCCCAATTTTACCCTTTAAGGCTGACATGAAAATAAGCACTAGCCTTCAGGTCTGGAATCTTAACACAAACAAACAAAATACAGTCTGTATAGAAATATAGCAAAGATCTATCCAGAACAATTGGCCAGTATACCTTGTGTCAGATTGCAAAGGGTGATGGAGAGAAATGATTCGAAAGCCTAATTAGACCTGCTCCCCAGTTCTCAAACCTGCAGCTCTAAGCCTCCTGCTAATTGGCAGTCCCTTAATAGATTAGGACTTGGCATCAGGTTTGCATGTTATTATAAACCACACACAGAAAAACCCAGTGGCTGAGGAACTCCTGCCAAACCCAGGCCTGGGTTTTTGTGAGGCTTTTGAAGTGCACTGGTCTTTCAGTGTTTTGTATAGCCAGTGTACTGAAAGGCATCAAACCATTCCTTTGGATGGGATTTGTGAAGGGCAAGTTTGTTGAATAATTAATTCCCCCAGACCCATTCTGTCATCTTGATGGACAAGCTGCAGCCCACATATGCAGCCTCACTCTCAGCAGTCCCTGGAGTATGACAGAGAGATTATTTCTCACGGATATTGTCCTATTCCTAGGATTCACCCCCTTCCCCTTTGTGCTTTCTCGGAGAGAAGGAAGCAACAGTAGCATGTACCTGCTGTGTGTGTGGCAGGCTGTTGGACACACTGCGTCAGGGAATCTTCAGGGCAGCCTTACAAGACTGTAGGATCTGTTTTGCGGACAAGGAAATTGAGGTCCAGAGAATTCACTAGTCGAGAGTCGCACTGCCATGGCTTGGGCAGAGGTGGGAGGGACATGTCTGCTAATTCCACACTGCCACAAAACCAAGTCAAACCCAGGAAACCATCCTTGATTTTTTTTCTTGGAGCTCAGTGGAGGAATACAGGCTGTGACACCACTTTGTGTGATTCCCATCTCGCACTGTTTGCATCTGGGATAAGCTGTGTACTATGCATTCCTGTTTCCTCACCTTGTTAGCTAGCAGAGCCCCTATTTCCAAGGAGGGGCTGTCCAGGACTGAGTAGAATATCACGCAGAGGGACAGAGAGGAGTTGGGGGATGTGGATTTGCAAGTGATCGCAAGGCCTTTTGGTTCCCAAAGGCTCATCAACTCAGCCTTCGAGCGGTCTCTTCCCTGTTGTCCTTCCAGTTAGATTCCGCTTGGAAATCCTTCCATTTCGTTTCAAGTCCACTTCCAACAAAAGGGGAGCTGTAGTGGAGGCTGAGATTTCCATGAAGACCTTGCATTTCTCAGGCAAACATACCAGGCAGCTCTCATGGCAATGCCATGGTGAAGGGGAATAATGTTATTTGGCATTTTGCCCTTTAAAAAAGTGTATGTATGGGGGTGGGGTGGGAGGAGGAGGATGGGAAGAGGGAACAGTGGGAGCTTTGTAATTGGCTGCAATACAGGGGTCAGGTGGGCAGGGTCACCAGGGGAAGGAGGGATAGTGAAGGCTTCAACGTCCCCCCCCACCCTCAGGGCCTCGCTATCCTCTCCCCACCACTCTGCCTGATTCACATAGTTTGGGAGGTGGTAAAGGGGAGTTAGGGAGATTTTACGTTTTTGATTTGGAAGAAGGGCTCTCGATATTCTGTCCCTTTGGGGGAAGATGGTCTCTTGCTGCTTTGCCAGGATTAAGGGCCTGGCTTCCAGAACCATTGAAGAATGTCCTAGGAACTACCTTTTCTCTCAACAGCTGAAAAATGCTCACAGTACAGTGGCTTCCTGGGGAGCTCTGGCAAGAGAACCTAGCTTTGGAACAATGGGGTTCCTATAGCAAGCCACCTAGAAGTTATGGACTGCACCAGCTCTCCCTGCATCCTAAGGCCTACATTTTGTTGTCCCCATCGTGGTGGGGGAGGGGCCACGTGTCAGAGCAGCTAAGAGTAGCCCCAGAGCATCTGGATTTCTATCTGCAGGAAGAGGGCTGCCCGTTGCTGAGAAGCACCCCTCCCAGTTGCAGTCAGAGCCTCTTAATGGTAGAAAATGTGGAGGTGCCCACTTCTGTGGAAGATCAGCTGGAACCTGCCGCCTGCATTGCTTGCGCTGGGACCTTTGCCTCTGATCCTGTTTGGGCTCTTGTGAAATCAAGCTCCTCCTGCTCACCTGAGAAGGATTACTGGGAGAGATAAAGGGACACCAGCCACTACCAAGCACCTGGAACCGTGTCACAGTTGTAGCAGGCGCTCCCTCTGATCCCCCTTCCCATTTTTTTTCTGATGCCTCCTACTTTGACAGAGCTCAGTGCTGCCGATTTATTTAAATTTTATCTGGAAGTCTGAAGACTTTGGGTGTTTTCTGGAGCTGTTCTTTAGGAATGAACATCTTTGAACTCTGGAGGTCTCTGCTTGGCATCTGTGTTCGCAAATGGAAAAGAAAACTGTGTGTTCTGTTACCTCAGCTGGGATCAGAGTGGGTGGTGACGTCCTCCTGCTTCATAGAAATGCCCTGGGAACTCCACACCTTGTATTAAGATGGAAAACCTCTAAAATAGAAAAGCCCATGAGACACCTGGTGAAACCGGGTACCCCTTTCATTTTACACATGGAGAAAAGGAACCTGAGAGAGCAGAAGTGAAAACACAGTCCTGTAATCACATGATTGGTTCTCAGGAGAAGGAAGACTAAGAGACGCAGTAATTTTTTTTTTTTTTATCGATTATTGTTGATGACTATTTATTTTTCAGTACTGGGGACTGAACCCAAGGATGCCCTACCATTTAGCTACATCCCTAGCCCTATTTTCTTTTGAGATAGTGTCTCGCTAAAATGCTCAGGCTGGCCTTAAACTTGGAGTCCTCCTGCCTCAGCCTCCTGAATAGATAAGATAACAGGCGTGTACCAGGGTGCCTGGTGCCTACTTCTTAAGATCACATTGGCAACAAAAACTTCACTCCTATTTTCAGACTTGTGTAATCTTATGGATGTCAAGATATTTCTTCTACTGAACCAAAAACTGGTGTTGGGAGATTTTTTACCCTCGAGAATATCGATTGAGCTGACTCCTTGCTTAGACCCCGAAGGACCCCCTATACTCAGAGGTTGAAAGGCTGACTAATTTTCTAAACTAGGTACAACTTAGAATGACTGCAGCACATCTACTTGGCTTCAACTTATTTCATTTTACTGTAATCCTGGTGGTGATTAAAATAGAAACTTAAGTAAGAAAATTCTTCTGGATTTAAGAACATTTTAAACTGCTTTTTAAAAAAAAAATTACTGTGCATCTTTTTAGATGTTTCAGATGTTTATGTTTTAGGAACTAGATGAGCTCCCTCAAATTACTCCCCCCACCCCACTCCCCGCTTCAGGGAGAAAAGTTGGGTGGGGGCGATGAGAATGGAATAGCAGTTTGTTAACTTCTTGTGAATAACACCTTTCTGATTCTGAATTTTTTCTTCCTTCACTTTATATAGCTTTGAAGCTGAGTGTGGTAGCATTTTTTTATGCTTCCAGCTACTCTGGAGGCTGAACGGGGAGGATTCCAAGTTCAAGGCCAGTCTGGGTGACTTAGGAAGACTCTGTCTCAAAATAAAATAAAAAAGATTGGGGTATAATTCACTTGCCTATCGTGTACAAGGCCCTGGGTTCAATTCCCAGTATCTCAAAAAAAAAAAAAAGATGTGTGGGTGCACCCTGAGTACATCGTTGGTATATCTAATGACAGCAAGAGATTTTTAAAATATATTTATTGGGCTGCTGGTGATTTTCTGATGGGTGTCCTCCTGCTGCCATTTGAGTAATGCCACTATAGAATTTCCTCTCTCCTTGCTTATGGGTCTCCATCCCCAGAGTATGCATTTTTAGAGGGTAGGGCTGAATCTTATTAATGTCTGTACCCATAATTTTCTCAGTGAGGAGTTTTTTCCTTCAAAGCAACTCTTTTGCTGTCCCCTACTTTCTTGCTCACCCAGTGCCATTTGGAAAACTCAGTGAGGCACGGATCAAGACGTAGCTGTCTGGGAAAGAAGTTTGAGTTGTACTTTAATCAGGTGTCTTGTAATGCCATGCACTCCCTGGATACTTCTAAAATGAAAATCTAACCTTTCAGGACAGCACATAGAGAGGAAATCAACTGCAAATTAAAAAGTAATTAGTGAGCATTTAGGCAGAAGGTCAAAGGGATTATTTTGGACTTCAAACTTTTCAGCTTTCAGGCTGTATTCAGTTACAAAATTACATCCCCGAATTATTTGTGCAGGTGGCTGCTGTCAGATTTGAAGAAGGTTTACTGTATTTCACAAAAGGAACATTGACAGGGCTGGGAATGGGAGTGTGCTCCTGGGTGAGGGTTGTCTTCTCCGCAGCACCCTGGAATGGCTCCAGTCTTGCTCAATGCAAGTGACAGTCCCTGTCCAGGTTAGTCCAGCCATCTTACTGAGGAAACCAGTTAAGCCAGTTGATTGACATCTCGTAAACAGAGGGATAGTAGATTTTCAGGACTGGGAGGGAAGAGAACTAACCTTTGTTAAATACCTACCATAAGGTCTTTCACCTCATGGTTCTTCGGAGTGGGTATTGGCATTCTTTTTACAGTTGAGGCTCAGAGAGGTTAAGCAACTTGCCGAAGATCACAGAGATTACAAGTGGCAAAACTGGTTTGCAGAAGCAGGTCTAAATTACTTTCTCAACATCTGTGATCTTCCTCTTACTTGGAGCTTTCTTCCAGGGTGGTGAGTCCTAAGAGAGTCTTAGCAAATGGGTTTGGGGTGTGTAGGAATGGATCCCTCAGCCCTCGGGGCAGCTGAGTCAGACTCTTCAGTTTGCCTCTTAGAGGTTACGAAGCCTTTTTTATGGTGTGAAAGGGACTTGGAAGCTGAAGACCAAGAAGAGTTTCAAAGATCATCCAATCTGAAACCTGAACCTGGTTAGGTTCCTCACCACTAATCCCTGATTAGCGTATAGTGTGTTGTTTGCAGGGATTGAACATTTGAGATGTGAGTGATATCAGATTAAAACTCAGAACAGGAAAGAAAGGATCCACAGATCACAGAATGTATTTTACGGGGAGCCACGTTTTCTGAATTTTGAGTTGTTTCCTAAACATTTATTCAACACGTTGGTTGAGCACCTACTAAGTGCTAGAAATTATTCTCTGTGCTGAGGATCCGGATGTGAATGACAGGAGTTCTTTTCTGAAGAGAACGTTCAGAGATTTATAGAAAAGGAACACTTACAGTGCTTGGGTGGTGGGTCTCAATCTTCCCATCTAGTAAATGGAGTAATGACCTCTAAGATCTCTTGTGCTTCCAAAATTTTATCATCATTTTCCTGTTATATATATGCCTACGTATTTGGAGTAAGATTGGTAATGCCAACAGACATCTGATGGGCTTTCATCCCTTCTCACCTGGCTTTTATTCTCTAGGATCTTCTCTCTGGAGGCTGGTTTTTTATTATTTTAGATAACTAGTGCCTTTAAAAATGGAGCTCTGTGCTAACACCACTTAGTGTTACATAGAGAGCCATAAGGTGGGTCTGCTCCTGTTTTCTGAGGCAGAGCCATGCAATGTATGAAGACGCACAGTGCTTTCCTGGCCAGTAAAGCAGGTGTTCCTGCTGGCCCCATCACCAGGCGCATGGAGTGCACCTTCTAAGGGTTTTATAGTCCTATGAGACTTAACTTTAGATCCTTGTTCATTTTACTAACTGTAGGACCCTTGGCAATTCATTTGGCCTCAGTTTCCCCATATCCAAAATGTAAAAATTTAACTGCCTCCCACTGGTGACGAGGCATAATCCTTGGATTTAGAGTTGAAAACGTAGTTAAGGGGCTCAGTCTTGAGTTGCCATCAAGACATAAACACATTGCACACACATGCCTGTGCACACACTCACACGTCTAATGTGACCATTATTCACTATGGAAGATGTTGTTGCATTCAAGAGTTACAGTTATTTGTGCCGGGCGTGGTGCCGCAAGCCTGTAATCCCTGTGGCTCCGGAGGCTAAGGCAGGAGGATCATGAGTTCAAAGCCGGCCTCAGCAAAAGTGAGACACTAAGCAACTCAGCAAGACTGTGTCTTTAAATAAAATACAAAATAGGGCTGGGGATGTGGCTCAGTGGCTGAGTGTCCCTAAGTTCAATCCCCAGTACCCACCCCCACCAAAAAAAAGATAATTATTTGTATAGTTCATCAAAACACTCCTGTATTTTCTAGTGCAGGGATCAAAAAGTCAAATGTCTAAAGAGCCAGGCCCTTAAATGACCAAAGTGACAGGGTGGGAGAAAATTGACAGTTTAGGCTCCATGTGAAAGGGCAGCAAAACACAGTCTTAGTGTCAGGGAGACTCTGGGGACTGGTGGCCTTTTGGGGGCATGTGCTTCATTTGAAGGAAGGTGGCCCCGGTTACCACTGCCCACATCACTACAGTCACTAGAGCTGGTTAAGAAGCCTGGATATAGGGGCTGGGGTTGTGGCTCAGTGGAAGCACGCTTGCCTAGCATGTGTGAGGCCCTAGGTTCGATCCTCAGCACCACAGATAAATAAAATAAAGGTCCATTAACTACTAAAAAATATTTTAAAAAAAGAAGAAGCTGGATAGTCTGTGAGGCTGCTGCTATTAAGTGTTAACTACTAATTAAAAATGTTTAGACATTTAGACATCTTGGCCCTTGGGTGGGCCAAGCAGAATATCTCTGTAGGCCAGATTTGGCTGTGGGCTGCCTGTTTGTGACCTTGACCCCAAGCTTGAACACGTAGTTGATAGGTATACCTTGGAGTGCCCTGACACCTGGGCTGCCTACTCGCATGGTTTTGTTTCTTCCAATAAGACATCAGCGCTTCATTTTTGGCACCACATCTGGCTCCAGTCTGGCCTTTGGACTGTCTTGAGCTCTGGCCTTTGCAGGTGTCTGATGTCCTGCCAGTCCATGGGCTGTTTGTTCTCCTGTCATGTGACCGGGTGGCTTTGTGTACACCTGGGTGGCATGGCTTGGGTGGGAGGTGCTGACGGATGCATATTTACTTGTTGGAGAAATAAAAAAAAAAATGTTGTTTCTTCACTTTTATTATGACCTCTCTTAAAGCCTCATCATTTTTTGATAATACGTGGCCTGATTCCCGTTAGGATGCTGCTTCCCTGCATCAGAGGGCGGATCCTGCTAACCACTGTCAAAGGCCCATCTGTTTACCCAATCCTAAGAAGTCCCCAGAATCACAGGATTTTATGATCATGTTTTCCCCTTGGGATCAGATTGCACTTGGGAAGTAGCCAGTGGCTCTATGGCTGCTTGAATGAACTTTGGACAAAACTTTGCTCACCTCCTGCCCCAGCTTAAACTTCTCAGTGGTTTTGTCATGTCTAGGAGCAAAAACTAACACATTTACCAACATTTACTGGATATTTTATAAACTATCTCAGTCTTCACGATTAGCTGTGTACCCTGAGAACTATTATAGAAAGTCCTGTTGGGTAATAATAAAAATGAAGTTCAGAGCGGTAAAGCAACCTGCCCAAAGTCATACAGCAAACATGACAGGGGAGAGAAATGGGGTATGAAATCCCATTTGCCTGATTCCAAAGTTCATGGTTAAACCAGGAAAAAAATGAGCAACTAACTCTGCCAGAGTGGGTCATGCGGCTAAGTGGATCCTCTATCAAAGAGATACTTAAGGTCTTAAAAGATAAGTAGGAGTTCACCAGTGGTACTTTAATACAAATGTTGGGAACACTGCAGAGTTGTTAGGAAGACTGAATGTGATTGTTTGTGTGGGAGCTAGGACATGCTGGGCACACATGTGATTCTTGCAGTGTCCTGGCTCTGGGTAGCCATGCTATGAACAAATACCCTTGGTTCCCAAGGGAGGCCAAGGCAGTGAGAGCAAGTGGGTCTGTAGAACTCCATCTCAACATCCGAGGAGGAAGTGTATTATTTGTTCAAGGTTAAATGCACTTGGAAGAGCTCTGTAGTTGACTTTTTTAGGTTGGTGAAGCCTGCACAGGCATTGCTTGTGTGTACTCAGCAAGAAAGGCTAACTGTTTGTCCCCATCTCTGAATGAACTTTAGAGTCAGATGGTTCTATTACATATCCTACCTGTTCCTCTTTTCGGCAGAGTGAACACAGAAATTGCAACTTCTCTGACTCTTTGTTCTCAGATGTGTTCTAGCAATTAAGTTAGAAGATTGTATTGTATTGAGAGTTAAATCAGCTAACAGAGCCAAAGGTCCTAGCACATAGTAGGTGCTCAGTGAATGCAAATTCATGCCCAGCCTTGAAAAAGAAGAAGGAAATCTCGGGAAGAGACTCAGCTTTACTAGAGTGGAGGTGTTACCAATCCTGTTGCCCTGGTAGTTGCATCTTACTAGAAATAAAATATTTTATTTGTGACATCTTTAATGGAGACAAAGAGGTCTGGGGCTCTCTCAGTGAGAGGCATGGACTAGGTCAGTTGCTGACCAGTTCATTCTATTTCCAGGTATATGTGATGATCCTTTTAAAAATCTTAACTGAAAAGGTCCAAACAGCCAAAGCTAGAGATTTCAAGAAAAACTGATATTATTTTAAAGCATAAAATGTTTTCATTGTAATCACTTTAAATAAAAAAAAAAAAATTTTTTTCACAACCATGAGAAGACTAAAGGCAAGTTTCTCTTTGTCACGGAACCTGAGGCTTCCTGAAGGTGGGAGACACAAAAGCAGTGTGGGGTCTTGGTCCTCTTTGTCCCCAGCACCTAATGCAGCACCCACCTTTTGTAGATTGTCGACGCTTGCTCACCGAATTGAACTAAAGGGGTCAGGAAACCTAAGCACCAGGTTAGCCTGGATCTGCTGGCAGTTCCTTCCTTTGTACCATGTCACTGCTGTTGGTTTCGACAGTCTTCTTTTTGTGAGAAAGGGCCTGGACTTTCTAGCATTGAAGAATGAGCATTTGTCAAGGAAAATCTCTAGCCCCAGAATATTCCTGTTCACACCAGCCAGCGGCAAGTGTTTTTCATGGCAGCCTGTTTCAAAGGTGAAGAAATGCCTTCATAGGAAACTTCATCTTGGCTGCTCTGGATTGTGTCCAGTCTAAAAATCTGGACAAATATTGTAAACCAAAGAAAGTTTGCACTCTTCTAAGACCAGTAGCAATTAATTACTTTAAATAGAAGCGCTGTCACTTACAAGCAACGTAAATATTTGTATTTTGAACCTCTAAGTAGTAGCTGAGTTGACCATTCTGACCTTAAGTGATTAAAAAAAAAAAAAAAGGCAATTGGTCATATTTGAACAAGGAATACATTTATAAAGAAAGGGGAAGGTCAGGTCAGGGAGGAAGAAAACATGCACCAAAAGAGAGGCAGACCTGGGTTCAAATCCCAGTGACCCATTTACTCATTTGGGGACTTTGGAGAAATTTATAAAGTTGCTGCTGCCTTCAGTATTCTGTTGGGTACAAATGAAAACAACAGTCTACCATTTCTGTAGACATTAAATAAATTAATTCCTACTAGACTCTGAACCCCTTGAAAGTAGAACTCCAGTATCTTCTGTCTGTATTTCTGATTTCTAACCTAAATTGGTGCTATTTGCTCTGCATTTTAGTTGACCTGCTTGATCTTTCTGATCCTCGGTTTTTCCATTTGTTAAATGGGTGGAACCGCACCTTCTCATTACTCTGCGCTGTAGGTAAAACATGTAAAGTTCCAGTCACAGAGTCCGACTAGCTGCCTAATTTGAGCAATTATGCTGTACCAGATGCCTGCACATGTACTCTGTATCCTGTATTATTTTGTGGGTAGGTACATAGGCTTTCTGCAGATGTTAGTTTAATTATTACTCTTGCAGATCCTAGACTTTGCTCATTTTAAGGTACCTACAGATTGGTTTAAGTGGAAAATTGGAGAACTCTCAGAAAAGGCACTTGAAAGACTGGGTCCACAGGAAAGATGGGAAGCCCCCTCTCTGTCGCTCTCTGACTTTGGTCGTGCAAAGACTGGAATGGTTTCTCTTCATTCTCTCCCATTCTCCCCTCTCTTTTCGACCCCACCCAGGGCTTTCTAAACAGCACCTCAGAGAGAAGGAGGCTGTGTTTAATTTTGTGCAAATGTGAAGCTGTGGCTGCAGGGAGTAGGGCTCGGGGCTGGGTCACTCTGGTAACACTTCCCACATGACTTTATCAATGGGTGGGCCACGAAAACTTAGCCTGTGTTTTCTTACACCCCACCCCCCAAACCACCCAACCTGCCCAAGTGTTGGTTTTTCAAAGCCAGAGAAGTTTCAAAGGCCTGAACCCAACACAGGGGCCTTTCTTCCTGCTTTGATTTTCTGCCCATTAAGTGTTTGTCAGTGAGTTCGTATTTCGCCTCCTCTGCAGCCTACACATCCCAAGAAGTCCCTGGAGGTATAGGAAGTTAATTGATCTTGATTAAAAGAAGAAGAAAATGCTTGAATCTGGTTTTAGGATCACCATATTATTATTATCTCTCTCTCTCTCTCTCCTCTCTCTCTCTTTCTCTGGCCCTGCTTTGCAAAAAGCTCGTAATGCACAGTTTATTATCAATAAATCTAAAGTCCAGGATATTGGCTTCAGAGTTTTGATTGGATTAGAGGTGTGCGTGTCTAATCAGCATGTGTGTGGTACACGGCCGTGAACGTCAGCACGTGTTGTTGCCTTGATGGTTACAAAACATTTTCTTTTTCTTTTTTTCCTTCACAGGCCACGAGAGTTAACTGAGCTTCAGTTAATTTATGAACACTCAGGTGCCTCCTGCTCTCTGGTTTAAGTGACTCACTTTAGAAAGTATTCGACATTTAGAGTCGGATCATTTGAACCTCATCCAGCTCCATCGCTTACTCTGGAAAGTCACTTTAATCTCTTTTTGAACCTTAGGGTAGCTTAATGTATTAGTTTTTATGACAGTTTCTCCTATTATCCTTTGGGCCACTGGAAGGTTGGGACTTGGCCTCTTTTCATCTTGATAGCTCAGCCAGTGCCTAGGATATAGGCATAGCCAGGTTTGTCCGACTGCAGTGGTTTATGTGGGGACTCTCAACACCGTGTAGGCAGAGAATAGTTGTCAAGTAAGTGCTGGCCGTTGGGAGTCTTGGTGCTCTTCTTCCCCGTCTTTCCTTCGTTTTCTACTTGTATTTCTCCTCCACCCCTGGAGCAGAGTCTAAACTTGTATTCTTATAAAAAAAAAACATCCGTTTTGTGGTTGCCTGCATTGGAATCCTTAAACTGCATGGATTTTTTTGAGCATTCTTAGTCCATAGCTCCCAGAAACCTCTCTGATTCACGTCAGGGGCAACTCAAGCCTCCCATCCCTTGTGGGACACCTTTGCTGATCCTGGTAGACTGGACTTAGTGCCCTTGCTGCAGTCTACACAGAGGTCTTTCCTCATACTGGAGAGATTTGAGTGCACTTATTCTGTGACTTTGTCACACCACCACCACTTCTCCAGAGTAGCTGCTGTGACAAGTCACCTTCAGCATCCCCAGTCCAGCACTGGAGATTTTCTTTAGGCAAAATGGCAAACGACTGTAGTGATGGATAATAAAGATGGTACCCGTGTCGGAAATGGAGACTCTGCTTTGGAAAAGGACAACTTGTTTTTCTGTGTCCTCAAAGCAAAGCATGGGCTTGTGTCTCTTGAGGACTTCCCAGTTGGGGACTGTTTATGCATGGCCTGTCAACTGAAGGCAATCTGAGGTTACCCGCTTTCTGGAGGGAAGTCAAGATTTGACTGGCATCACTCCCCCCCACCCCCCGTAATACTGCAAGTTTGGAGGGGAGGCAGAAAAAGCCTTTGGGTTTTCTAAATGCTATCTCCATGCCTTTCAAGCAAATAAGCAGAATATGTTCAGATCCAGCTTCTTCTCCGTTTGTGGTCATCATCCACATAATCAGAACCGGAACCCCTCCCCAGCCATAAGCAAAGAAAGAAAAGGATTTGGATTGTTCCAAAGAGAAGGCAAAGGAACTGAGAGAACAGATTTTTTTTTTCTAGCCATCTCTGCAGGACTTTTTTCCCTTCTCCTTTTTAACATTTATTCACTGTCCTTGTTATGTTTCAGACTCTGAATTGACATGACCCAGTATCATTGCCTCGAATTTCTTCCACCTAAAATTTCTTGACTGGTTTTGATGATGTCTTCCAGCCTGGACTGTAAGCTCCCTGAGGCCAGGGTCTGGGTCATGTTTGTATTCCACAACTTAATATACACAGTTAAGGGTCAATGAATATGTGTTGAGTAAGTAAATCCATGAATAAATGAACACATCAGCTTATCATCTCAATAGTCCTAAAGTTGGATTTCATTCTTCCCATGGTGCACGTGGGAAGGGGAGACTTGGAGGTGGGAAATCACTTGCTCAAGTAATAGGGAACAGAACTGAGACCATTAACTGAGTTCTGTCAACTCCAAAGCTCCTTACACGTGTTTTATTGTCCTTAGAAACATATGTTTTACAGGCCTATCATGTGAACACTATTAAAAATAGAAGCTGGAGGCCTAGAGCATAACACAAGGGTAAGAAACTCAGAGTCTATTCCCTCCCTGAGTTTATTAGCAACGCTTTGGCTCCCAGGCACCATGGAGGCTGCAGCCGGCTCGGACTCGAAGCTAAACTTTTTTTTTATCATGATGTGTGGAACTTTAAAAGTGGACTATTAATATCATACGGCTGGCTTCTCAGCTACTTTTCATCGCCAGTTGGGTCACATTTCAAAATGTTTGGGCTGTGGATTGAAGATGGGGTTTGGGCCCATATGTTATCTCTCCCCAGGCTCGCGCCCCCCCCCCCCAAAAATGGTCCGCTGACTCCTGTCACTTCTGAGCCAGAGCATTCCTCCTTTGCCGCCCCCCTCCTCTGCTCTGCGGCACAGAGTTCCAAGAGCTAATGGTTATTGCCTTCCAGGGCCCCTCTGTGTTTACTTTGAGAAGGTCAGGCACAATACTGTGGTGTGTCGCTATTCTTTCTTTTCAAAGCACCAGTATGAATTTGATAAAGTAAATTGTTGTTCTAGCAGGAAGCAGTTAGGGGGTCACAAAATAAATAGCCGTAGAATTCAAATAAATCCAAAGAATAAAACCAAATAAATCCATGTGCGTATGCATGATGATACATAAATACACTTTTAAGAAAGTGAGCATTTTTATCACTGCCGGTCTGGACCAAAGTAATTGAAAAATTGTGGAGTTCATGGTACTTTTTTTTTTTTTTTTTGGAGGCGGTCTGGGGCTTTAGCAACGTGACATGAATTTAGTTCTTTTAAGTAACTGCTTATCTCGAGATTTTTTTTTTTTCAGCTAATGAATTTCACATTTGGATGAAACCAATTTGCAAAGTTAAATTAGGGATTTAGGCATTTAGTAAGGTGGACTGAGGAACCCTAAGTGAGCTAACCATTCTGAGTCTCTGTTCTTTTCACCTGGAGATGGGAGAGACTAGTGCTTAAATAAATGGTGCTTTAAAATGACCTTTCAGGGTTATTGAAAGAGTCAATGGGAAAACATTTATAGTGTCTAACACACTATTGGTGATCAGTCAATGATGGTTGTTATCACCAAGATAGTTTTTGTGGTCTTTTTAGTCCTGAGGTTCAGTAACACCTCTAGTCCTCTTACTTTGTGAGGTGGCGTTGGAACCTGGTGTTGAACTTGGGCAGTAGGAGAGCAAGAAATATTTCAGTGTAGAGAACAGCAAGAACCAAGACGGTCACTGGGTGTTCTTCTCTGAGGGGTGTGTGTGTGTGTGTGGTGTGTGTGTGTGTGTGTGTGTGTGTGTGTGTGTGAAGTGGGTGGAGGAGGAGAGGAAAGGAGGGGAGAGGAAACTACGAAGCTGGAGAGGAGGTTCAGGTCATGGGCAACTCCTGAGGTCAGGCTTAGGGAATTTATCTCACCCTGGGCAATGAGGAGCCCTTGAAGATACTCATGGTCAGAGCCCTTCAGGAAGTAAACTAGTGGATATGTAGGAGACATTAGGAGCCAGGAAACCAATTTGGAGACTGCAGTAGTGACCTCAGAGTTATTATGGGCATGTACCTTTTGCTTCAGGGTTTTGAGGGACTTTTCTGGGCTGATATTAGAATCCATTAGCCATGACCTTGAAGAGAATGGCATCTGAGCTGGCCACTGATTACCAGCAGCAGCTGCAAGAGCCACCTGATTTTCCAGTGCCCTTGGGCTCCTCTCCAGGACTGCAGATGATGAGGCTGAGCTAGACTCTGCTGTCTTGTCAATGACTCTGAGCACTGAAAGAAAAGACTTGAAAATAGCTTTCATTGAGCAGCTACCCTGTACCCGACACTGTGCTAGAGCTTTTATGTGTGTGATCTCATTTAATCATTGCCACAACTCATTTAATAACTGTGAGGAAACTGAGGCTCATGGAGATGGAGTGAGGGCTAGAGGTTGCACCCACCACAAGGAAGTGGTGGATTTGAGATTCACATCTAGGTTATCTGATTGCAAGGCAATTAGCCTTAAGGTGAGCTGCCCAAGGGGAAGTGGGTAAGAGCAAAGAAATGATGCCTTTGGAGGCACAGTGGGCATCACAAGGTTTGACTGTATTGGTAATTATTGATCCTTAGGCTGGGAATATAGTTCAGTTGGTAGAGTGCTTGCCTCGCATACACAAGGCCCTGGGTTCGATCCCCAGCATTACACACACACACACACACAAAAAAAAAAATAATAATCATTGATCCTTAATAATTAATGCTGGTCATTATCAACAAGACAATTTTGTGGACTTTTTAGTCTAGAGGTTCAGTAAAACTCCTAGTCCTCTTACTTTATGAGGACCATTAATTAATCCTTAATAATGAATTGACCTTTAACTGTTAGCAGGGTGTGGTGGAGCAGGGTTGTGGAAGAACCTGCCCTGGTTCTTCCAATACCCTCCTCTGATTTTGGGGGGTAAGAAAAGAGGATGATTCCTATCATGGAACCTTCTTATAGCCCGTGGATTGCTACAAATGAAAGGAATTAACATTGCTATCAGTGTCATTTGGAGAGGTTTCTCCTGTCCTTGTTCCTCTTTGCTACCTTGCACTGATTCTTTTTTTCCCCTTTCCTGTTCTTGTTTTTCCCTGTATGTGCATGGTTGCAGCGGGCCTGCCCTTCATCATCATCGAGACAAGCACCATCCAGCCTTACCATCGAGGGTTTTATTGTAGTGATGAGAGCATCAAGTACCCACTGAAAACCGGAGAGACGATCAATGACGCCGTGCTCTGTGCGGTGGGGATTGTCATTGCCATCCTTGCGGTAAGTGTCGGGTCTCCACCATGTCCACCTTGTCTTGACACTTTCCTGTGTTATGGTATTATAGGACGTCTGCGCCAACAGAGATGTGTATACCAAGCCAAGGGAGACTTCCTCCAAGTACAAGCCAAACAAAACCAATGGAGAATTCTCCCAAGTAGAATTTTACTGAATGCTATTTATTGCCTGCCATTGATATGATTACTAAAAGCCCACATTTACTGTGCAATATACACTACGCACCCTTTTAAAATATTTTTCACACATTATCCTCAACAATCCAGTGGAGTCTAAATATTATTCTTATTTTTCTTCTGCAAATTAAGAAACTAAGGTCCACTGAGTAAGACGAATTTGCTCAAGATCACTTGGTTAATAAGTTGTAGAGTTGAGATTTGAACCTAGTTATCTCTTACACAGATCTGAGCTCTGGACCACTGTGCGGGAAGTACCTTGCCAGCTCTCTCGGATGTTTTCTGTGTTCTTTCCATGCTTTTTCTGCACTTCAGCTTCAGTGACTATGCCACTGGTGTGCTCTGGCATAGTGCTTAGTTTTCCTGCCAATGGCTGTGGCACCAATGTAATAGGATTTGGAGCCCAGACAAATAGATTCTAAACCTGGTCCCCCGAGAACAAGTCACAGACCTCTAAAACCAGCAATGACCGTCTTGCATCATGGTGCTGCAATAAGGTATAAAAGGGATTATGAAAATTGAAACACTTTACAAACTCTTAATTGCTGAGCAGGTTACTCGCATGCAGGTGTAAAGTCCAGGCTGACAGGTTCAGGGCCTCCAATAAAGGGTGCAGTCCTCATTGAGGACGTTACAGAAATGAGCCGTGGACTTTGACAAGATGCAGAGTTATTTTGAGCCACGGTGACCTCACGAGAATAGGGGTATGGCCCACACGGGCCCTACTTGGAAGGTCACCACCCTATTTTAGTGTGTCCATTTAAGGCAGAAAAGGAGGAGGATAATTGAAATCCAGTCTTGTGATTTGCAAGTCCTACATTGTCACAGCTTCCAGAATTTCCTAAGCCTGTTTTCTGCCCTTGAGCCCCGGCCATGTGGGTGAAAGGGATAAGTGACACATCCATCAGGTTTATAAATCCCTTTTGCAGATCTTTCCAATCACGTTACTGTTGAGCATAGTGTGGTAACTCAACTTTGGCCTGTATTAGAAAGCTAAGCATGAAGAGAGATAATATTTAGAACACTAAATGTGAAATAAAGGCTCTTGTCCTCATTATGGAGATGGAAAATCCAAAGCTTAGAGGGATTCTATGGCCTAAAGTCTGTAGTCAGAAAAAAATCTGGTTCAAGCCTACGCTTGGCTTATTTCAAAGCCTCTTTCCATCATGAAGACTTACATTCAAGATGGCTGCCTAGCCCTAATGAGCTGCTCCAGGGGATAGGCGGTTGGCTTATCTTGCCTACTCTAGATCAGATCTACGCTGCTGATATTACAGGAACCACATTGCATGAAGTTTTTCTTCGGACTTGCCCACTCTGGGGGTTGGTTGTTAGCTTTTGAGACCCCTCTTTGTTTTTTAATAACATCGTAAACTAGGCGCACAACCAACAGTTTGAATTTGGGGAGGGGGAAGGGGCCTAGTAGAATTCTTTCCAACCTTTAAAAAGAAAAACAGTCCATTTGGCAACTGTAGTAGTTTCTCAGAGGTGGACTAAGGATCTTTGTTGTGTTCAAAAGCTGAAAAACGAAAGGTTTAATTTTACCATTTGTTCCAAATTGGTGGCTATGGAGTTGGGCTCTTTAGGAAGAATGGCTGTTCCCGGAAAAAGGTGTTTGTGGTGGAAGGCAAATAATTGCACAGTATCTTGGGATCAGTTTGAACAGGTGCTTTTGACATCTGGAGGATCAGTTAATTGAATGCTTCAAAGGAGCACGTTAGACTCCAGGAGTGTCCTGAGGTAAGAGCAGCACAGGATGGCTCGGTCACATGTCTTCCTATCTCTACCTGGTCGTGTTCCCATCTTGCCTAGTGGTCTGCTTCCAGGCACAGCACAGTGGAGAGGTAAATTAGGAGGCTTTCCTAATCCGAATTAGGTGACTCATTGGTGCCCCTGACTCTCAGTTTTCTCATCTGTGAAGTGGGAGTGGTGTTGGTAGTCCGGGGGGGGAACTGGGTTGCTGAAAGAATTAATGCAATAATGCCTGGAGACACACAGGTAGCCACATGCTACCTGGAATGTGTGTGGGGAGGGTGGTTCTGGGTTCTCACCTGGCCCCAGCATGGGCAAAGGAAATGTTAAAGGAGCTCCTTTGAGGGCCACGTCTCTCTTCCCATCTTTCCTTAATCCCCAAGCAAAGGTCCCAGTCAGCAGCTCTTCGCCTGCGGCTTGCCAAGGCCAGTCTCCACCTCCTCCAGCGATGCCAGTAAGTCTAAGAAAAAAAAAAAAATCTGCTTTTCAGAGCTCAGTTGTGCCTGTCCTCTTCCCTCATGGCATGTTGATGTTTTAATTAAAATGCTGTCTGAATTCTCGGGTTTCCTTGAAGCAGACCTGTGCTCTAGGCCTTGGTTATAGGGCAAGCAGAGGCGTTGCTTCCTTATTCTATGTGAGGTCAGCACGATGATTTTTCTACACCTTGGAGAGACACCAGGCAAGACAATGCCACACTAATTGCTTTCCTTTGTGGAGTTCTGCCGTGTGCCCTGGACTATGTCCATGCATTTCACCCTGGAAGAGATTCCTGAAAGCCAGGTATTGTTATTTTTATCATGGGGCAAAGGACATATACAATCTAAGTCTGATCTGAGCTCTTGTCCTGTGGGACATGTGTCAAGTTCATGAATCTCATCGAGCCTCTGTAGAATTATCTGTTAAATGGAGAGAGTATGTCTATGGACTAAGGTTTTGAGAATAAAATGAGCTCCTGTCAATAAAGTGACTCAGTGCCTGGCATATACAGTCTACTCAGTAAATATTAACTATCTTTATCATAAATGAGTAAACAGAGTCAAAAAAGTGAAGCGACTTAGCCACAGCAATATATCTGATAAGAAGAGACAAAAAAGGTCCCAATCTTTCCTTGGAGTTACTGAATTAGAACCCAGGTCAGTTGATTCTCCCTCCTTTGCAGTAGGACTTTTGCCTTCTGATCTAGCTGCTGTTGCATGTCAGCTGGAGGCGTGGGTGAAATGGGGCCCCTGATGATGTCAACTAGCCTGCTTTCCTGCCCTGCCTACCAGGAATACTCCAGGAGAAAAATGCATGCAGAGGCCTCAGAGGCCAAGTGCAGAATTTGCTTTGGTTTGCTCAACTCTGGAAAAGCTATACAACTTAACAACAGCGACACCACATTTCCCACTTTTCCATCCTGGCCATAAGAACCTGGCTGGCTTCATCCAGAACCGGCTTCTGATCAGAGGACATGAGTGACCCTCATTGGGGGGGCAGGTCGCAGGGCTGGGAATCTCATCATCTCGCTACCCGCTGTCCTGGGCCTTCTGCTGCCGAATGTCAGGTCTGTTTGAAGCAGCAGGAGAAGACTTGCCTGATTTGGAGGTCGTGGATCCAGGGTGGACAGCCCCCACAACAAAGGAAAGGAATGGCAGCGGAGACCAGGGTGGTGCAGAGATGCAAATCATCAGACGTTATAGGGAAAGCAGACACCTTTCTGTGGCAGGACTTATGGAAAAACCCGGTCATTTTGACCTCTTTTTCAGATGTATCTCAGATTCTGGAATTATAGCATAATAGGAATTCCTTCCAAATCCACAAAGCAATGGTTCCTATCCCTGCTTTGCAAAAGCTTAATGACTCTAGCAGCAGCGAGATTAGAAGCAAGCAGTAAAATCCCACCTCCTATCTAGCCTCCCTTCAGTTGTGCCTTGCACTGTGTTATGAAGATTATTCTAAGCAAAGATTTTAATATGGCAAAAATGCTCAGTATTCTTTTTAAATAAACACGGGCTCAGTACTTGCTTTGGTCAGACCCCAGAAGGGATTTATATAGATTCTTAATACCTAGAAATTGATGCATGGGTGAGTCATGGATGAATCCCCTTCTCCTTCTCGCCATAAAAATGCTACTTTCCCTCCAGGACCCCTCGGCCCCTTGAAACTGACTTCTGTAATTATTTTCCTAACTAAAGAAAAAATCTCAGGCTTTGGCATCATCTGACTGAGGCTCAAGTCCCAACTTCTGTGCTTACTAATTCTTTTACTTATCTTGCAGCCTCAGGGCAACCATTGACCCACCACCACCACTCCCCCACCTTGGAGCTACATTTTTTCCTTTTCTCTAAATTCGTGGCAGAGTTCATTTTGGTCCATCAAACGGATGATATTATATATGTGAAATTGGTGAGACCCATCCTTTCTTTTTGGAATATAGCCGTTTGCAAAGTGCACACTCTCTTATTTGCACCTGGAAGTCATTCTGAGAGGTGGATTGTTAGAGCTGAGACATCTGGGGCTCTAGGGTATTCAGTGACTCTCCCATAACTGGCAAGGCCAGACCAGGAATCCTCTGATTCATAAGCCAATGCTTTTTCAATAATGGTGCCACTGCTGCCCTCTAAGCCAGCTCTTGACTAGGCATCTCTGGCATGCTAGATACTGGGAACACAGTGGTGAGGCTTAGTCTAGTAAACTGCATGTTGTCTTGTGGCCCTAAACCCCATCTCAGCAGGCAAGTAGCACCTGTAATAGGGTGTTTTGTGATGCATTCCTGCCCAGGTCTTGTCTCCCCAGCTAGATGACAGTTCCTAGGAGACAGAGGCCAGTCTTTTCCTCTGGCACATGGTAGGAGCTAAATAAAAACCAAGTAGACATCTTGAGGAAGCGTTCTGCTGCCTCCTCCCAGGCTTCTGAAGATTGTGGAGAACCCTGGGCCCACCTCTATTCTTGCAGTGTCTGTGCTGAATTGTCTTATCTGTTTACTGGTCTATTTCCTGCCCTTCCTGTTAGCTGCACAGGGTAGGGATTGATCTGATTTGATTTTTATTGCTAGTGCAAGGCAAAGGCCATGGTACTCAATATCATGTTTGTGAAAATCGCCAAAGAGGCCTAAAATTGTGGGCAGAAAAACAAAAGCATTTGGATGTCAGAGGCTCTGTGGAGCAGGGGCAGGTATCCTGTTTGCTCCTGAAAAATCTTAAATAGGTTCTATGAGGTGCATGGGAATACACTCTGTGCCACATGCAAATTTCTTGCTGGAGAGACAAGAAGAAGAGCTTAATACCTCCAGGACTTGTTTATTCAGGATCAGGCTTCGGTTTGCCCACATCTGGACTTCATTAGTCCCCCACCCCCATCTCCCTTTATCTGCGACAACTCTGCCAAGAAAACAAGGCTCCCCAACATTGCCTCCTCATTAAAGGCTGGTCGATTTTCAACTCTGCAAAAAGTGAAGTTGTGCTGGCCCAGCAGTGTGTTAGTGGGAGACCCAATCCCCTGGTTTACAATCCACTACATCTGTGCAATTACCAAGACCACCAACAGAGAGAGGCCACATGAATCCTTCAACTGTGTTGTCCCCTGATCAGATGGCTATGAGTTCTTCTGAGACCTTCTCCTTGGGGGATGCTGGGAGGGACATCTATTTGGGATTTAACAAACACAGTCATTGAGGTTGTACTGTCTGGGATGTCGTGTGTTCCCTTTCCTGCCACCCGCACTCACTCCCATCCCTGGGAAGAGGTGACACTGGCAGTGATTCTTAGTTATGTACAGCTTTTAGGGGTTCGTGACTTTGGGGAAAATGTGTCTAATACCAAGATGACCATAGTCTCTATTTCAATTGGTGATGCTCATGAGGCTGGAAAATATGTTGTGTGAGTCAGTATGTGTTGGGGAAAGGGGTAGACCATCAGATTGATGGACCAAAAACTAGTTTACCTTATCATAAATCCTCTCAACAGCTATGCAAGGTAGGTATTATATTTATTTCATTTTATAAATGAGAGAGGACACTGGAGCTTGAAAAAGCAAAGAGATTAGTCCAGGATTACTCTGCTTAGAGAAAGAGGGACCAGGAATCAAAACTCAGGTCTGTCCTGCTTTGAAGTCCATGCGTTTTCATGGACAGTTATTGAAGACCCATGCTGTGCAGAGTGCTCATTCTTTAGTTAGCTGTAAAGCTTTTTGTTCCTAGGTGGGGAGGGTTCAATGTATGGAGAAAGACAAATCATACACAATACTGGCAGACGACCACCAGAGATGGACAGTGTGGTGCGATCTGTGATTTGTACAGAAGGTGAACCTGTGGTGAACAGTTCCCTCCTAACAAGAGGATATAAAATATACAGATATTGTCCTTGGAGCTTAGGGTCCAAAGGAGATGCAAGGCAAGACTAAACAAGACAAGCTGCACTATTAGACCTTCAAGGAGAGGAAAGAATTGGTCAGCAAATAAAGACAGGAGGAGGAAATGCACAGCAGGGGGTCACAGGGAGGGAGAGTTTTAGAACTTCGAAACTTCTTTCCTTTGGGCTTGAGAAACAAGCTGAGAAAAAATGATTCTCCTTGCAAGATCCTTCATCCCCACGCGTTGAGAATACAGTGCTGTTGGGAGTTCAGAGGAAGAATGCTTAAGGCTGTTTTCATCTGCAAAGGCCCACATCAGTCATTGTTTAGTGAGAACTTGCCTCATTCAGTTATCACAGCAACCCTTATGCTCTTGATACTGGTATCAACCCCATCTTATGGATAAACAACTGGAGGCTTGAGAGCTCAATAGTCCAAGAGTCATAACTGGAAAAACCAGAACCCTACCCCAGCAGAGTACTCCAGTACCCTGGTTGGACTTGAACTCTGCTTTGAAGAAGGGGTGGCATTTTCTCCAGAGATCCTGATATTCCAGGCAGAGGGGATTGCTCCAGAGGGGATTGCCAGAGACTTGGCAGCAATAGTGCTTGCAGGAAAACTGTCAGCAGACCTGGAAGTGCACAGTATAAGGGAACTGACAAAGTCCAGGCAAGGAAAAAAAGATGGAAGTAAGATTGTGGAAGTCTTTGAATGCTGAGGATTTTTTACTCCAGTTGCTAGATAATGATTAGAGTATTATTTCAAGCTATTGTGCTCGGTTTTCTCATGATTGTAAGAATGAGACCAGAGCCACGAAGGTAGGGATGTGGGGTAGGCTGGAGCTAGAGAGACAGAGAGGGAGAAGGAGGCATCTTTTGGAGGTCATCTTCACAGAAGGAATAATTGAAGGTATTTCAAGAAGCTGAGATCGAAGCAGAAAGCCAAGGGCACAACTTCAGGGAAGAGCCACCTTTAAGGGGTGGAAGCCAGATGTGGAAACTCAAGAAGAAGGAGAAATTAGTTTAGAAATAACAATAACAACAGCAAAAAGAGCAATATCAAGGAAGCTGAGCAAATTCAATGTGAAAAAAAGGAGTACAGGGTTGTGAGCAGGCAATGTCACAGAAAGAACAGCCAAGAGACTCTCACACGGACTGCAGAGCTGGTCACCCAGGAGCCTATGGCTCTGAGTCCCTGACTTTTTGGAAAATAACAATGCTCCATGCTTCAAACTGTTTTCTTCATAAGACTTGTGTGATCAAGTCAGCCTTTGCTAATTCCAGACATAAATATTTTCTGAAGATTCTGTCTGGCCTCTTTGCTGCCCATGTTCTAGATGGTGGAGTCCTGTCATTATCTACAGAGCCCAGAAACTCCTCCTATGGCCTTGGACAAATCTATGTCCTCGTTACCTTTCCCATACCGTGAGGCACCGATCTCCTGCCAAGAGGCTGAAGATGACCAACTGAGAGAGGAATCAAAGATTAAATTTCTAATCGATTTCCAGTTATGGATGAGACCATACTGCATTGCCCTCAGTAGAACAGTCAGCTTCAGAGACAATGTAGCTATGCTTCTGTCTCTAGGCTTAGGAGCAGAACCTTGAGACTGAGAAAGAAACTGAGATGATTCTTCAAAGGTTTGTCGAACGACTCTCTTATGGGTGGAAAGAACTTCATCCGCCTACGTAACTGAGATGTGAAAAATAGCTCGGCTCTCTGTGGTCAGCAAGGCCTTAGGTGTGCAAGGTCATCTATGTCTGTCTGTCTCTGGAGACTCTGCTGGCTGCCAGGGCATCTAGGAGACAGCCAGCTTGGCACAAGTAGTTAGAACCTTTTCTTTTCTTTCTTTTTTTTTTTCAGTACTGAGGATTTAACCCAGGGGGGATTTAACCCAGGGGGGCTCTACCCCTGAGCTGCAATCCCTGACCCTTTTTATCTTTTATTTTGAGACAGAGTCCTGTCGAGTTGCTTAGGGCCTCCTGTGATCTTCCTGCCTCAGCCTCCAGAGTCATTGGGATTACAGGTCTGGGCCACCATGCCCGGCCATGCCTTGTTTTTGATTGGAGGTGACTCACTGGCCTCTCTGTTCTCACTTATAAAGCGTCAGTAATAATTTAGTAGTTCATAGGGTTTTGTGAGAAGCAAACACAGTAGATATAAAAGTGTTTTTGTATTAAAGCAGATTAGAATATAGGGAATCTTGTCCCTCAAACTCAGCAAGGGAAGAAGATGAGTTCTCAGTCTTTAAAAGAGAAATTGTGGGGGCTGGGGATGTGGCTCAAGCGGTAGCACGCTTGCCTGGCATGCATGCGGCCCGGGTTCGATCCTCAGCACCACGTACAAACGAAGATGCTGTGTCCGCCCAGAACTAAAAAATAAATATTAAAATTCTCTCTCTCTCTCTCTCTCTCTCTCTCTCTCTCTCTCTCTCTCTCTCTCTCTCTCTTTAAAAAAAATAAAAATAAAAAAATAAAAGAGAAATTGTGGGGACACTGCAAAAGCGTTACCTTTCTTGGGGTAATTTCTAAATAGAGTAGAAAGTCAAAAATAAAACAAGATGGTAGAGTGGGTTATCCTTTCTGCTTTGGCTTTCTTTCCTTCTGTTTAGTTCCCCTGAAATAGACATTCTAGATGAAATGGTCAAAATCCCGCATCATCTGCCGGATGTGGTGGCGCATACCTGTGATACCAGTGGCTTGGGAGGCTGAGGCAGGAGGATTGTGAGTTCAAAGCCAGCCTCAGTAGTGAGGCCCTAAGCAACTCAGTGATACCCTGTCTTTAAATAAAATATTATAAAAAAGGGCTGGGGATGCGGCTCAGTGATGAAGTGCCCCTAGGTTCAATCCCCACTACCAAAAAACAAAAACAAACAACAACAAAAAAAACCCCAAAACAGTATTACATCATCCACTCATACTTTGTGCTTCTACCCTGGAGGGGCAACATTTCCAAACTCTTCAGGTTGGAATGCTCTCTTTCAAGGAACTCTTGGAAGTATCTTGGAAGAGATATTCCCTAGGCAGTAGTGTTGGGTTTTTTGGTTGTTTTGTTTTTCTTGTCTCCAGTGGAAGGAGGGAAAACACACACACACACACACACACACACAATTTTGGGAGGTGTTAGGTGCCAGGCAGTTGGCATATCACCTTATTGAAGATGCAGTTCTGCTAGGCAGATATTGTTAATCTTATTTTATAGATACGGTCCCCTAAACCCAGAGAGGTGAAAAGTCACTTGGCCTGAAGTAAGAGATGGGATTCAGACAGATTTTTCTTTCCCAAATCTGTGCTTCTCTCACCATCCCATGTTCTGTCCTTTCCAAAAAGAAAAAAAAATCGCTCCTAAGTTTCTTCAAATTTCCTTTCCAGAACAGTTGAGTATTTGTAAATATGTGGGCAGCTGAACTCTCTTTCACCAGAAGAGACAGGAAGAGCAGCTCCTCACTCCAGGAGACAGGGTCCCCTGCAGCCGCTGGCAGGCAAGGGCGGGTCCCGTTCTGTCCCCTCCTAGCTGCACTGCTGTGCTTCCCCACTTTATGAGTTTCCAGCCTCTGTGCCAAGGGCTTTAACAGGCAGGTAGGGAGAAGCCCCACTCGCCTGGCAGCCTGCCACCACCCCCAGATCTGTGGCTGGCTGTTCCTGAAAGGCCTCCACATTGAAGGCATTTTTCTCTGCAGTGAAATTTACATATCAGAGCCTTGCTGACTGAGGCAGAAATGAGGGCCCTGGGGGGGTGGGGACAGAGCCTTTGGAGGGGGCAGAGGAGGGAAGAGTTCATTTTATGACCCAGGAATAAAAACATTGTGAGTAATGAATAAAGTCCGAAAGCTATAAATCCGGGACTCCCGAGTTCAGTGTGTAACGTGTCGGAGAACAATTTAAGCCCTCGCCTCTCCTGTAGGCTAGGTGCGGTGTTGGGGCTGCCTTTCACAGCCCGAATTTCATTAAATGGGCTTTTAAAGGTTAGGATTACAAGAAGCCAAGTCCGGCTGGTTCATAATGATGATTTATGGCGGTGTTGCCGACTCCCCGACCCTTCTGTACAAGGGGATAGAGAAAATACATAATTTGTTGCTCATTAACTCCAAAAATCTGTCAGGGCTGCCCCAGAAGCCATGTGGTCCTGGAGTCATGTGTCTGCTAAATGGCTTCAGCCTGGCCCTGTCCTCAAACGCCATGGCTGTTCTTCCCGTGGAAAATGGTTTTCATAACATTAGAAATAATAAACAGAGAATACCTGGACTTTTCCTCTTAACTCCACCATTGACAAGCCTCACATCCTTCAGATCTACCCAGTGCTTAGACTGGATTGCAAACCAAATGAAACTCAAGTGCAGAAGAACTCTTAGTAATAAGAGACTGCCATCAATGTCCTCAGGAACCCAAGGTGCCAGGAGATGCGCTCCTTTTTTACCTCTTTATCTCCCCCAGGAGAGGAGAAAGGGTTTTAATTCACAATTCACTCTTTGAAGACTGAGGCTGTGACGAGGGAAGTTGTAGAATGATGGGAGTTTAGAGCTGGGGACAGCCCTTGAATTGTCATTGATCCCTTCTCCCTGAGGTGACTGAAGCGGAGAAGTGACTCACCTGAGATTAATCGTGAGTGCATGTGAGATGTCAAGGCGCCATCTGAACCCACGTGTCCTCTCTCAGCCTCAAGCTGCAAATCCTCCTGGTGGCTGCTCAAGCAAGCCGCTGAGAAACAGTTTCCTCATCTGAGCCAGCAGCTTGGTTCTGGGAACTCGGGAGCAATCCTGGGGCAGGGGTGGTGTCCGGGCTGTGGTTCTGTTTTCCTGCCTGTGCTGTTATTCATAAGCAACCTTCCTCTGCTGTGGTATTACCTCTGCCTGGTTTGGGAAGCTTGTGGTGGAGGGAGGCCCGGAGAGTTGAGAATGAATGTCACTGCGGTGATGAGGGGATAAGTCATGGAATCCAGTGCCATGATCCTGCACACGAAGAACCTGATACCCTGAATTCACTCAAGGAGTGGGGACACCACCCCTGGCCACTTGACTCCTTCAGGGTTCTTGCGGTGCATATAAGACACGTGAGGATGATTTATCAATAAAGAAGAATGAGAAGGTAGGGGAACATGATTGTGGAAATCAACATCTGGAACTCGTTAGCCTGTAAGGTTACATAGGGTAAAAGTGTAAACAGGTTCAAAAGGGGGTTAGATCATGAACGGTAGGAAAGAATGCTGGACAGGGAGTCAGTGCACCTGGGTCTAATCTTTAGATGTGAGTTAATTTGGACCTCAGTTTCTTCTGAACATAATGGTCCCTTTCATTTCTGACTTGCCATGCTTCTCTGGTTTTAATCTTTGCAACGTGTTATCAAAGGGCCCTTGGTAATGTGCAGGGGGTATTTCCAGTTTCTCAGAGAGGAGCTCTATAGGACTCTCCTCTCCTCCCTTTCATTCACTCCTTCAGTGACAGCCTGTGAGCACTTTGCAGGGTTAGATATGAGTTGTCCTGTCTCAGGGGATGGCTAGGCCAGGATGCTGGTTGGACTGGCCTCTGCCCATGTCCCCGTCACAGAGAATCACACTCAACATGACCTGGGAAAACAAAGTTGCGCTTACAGATCCCACCCATGTATCAGCACAGCCTCTCTGTGCCAGCGTTTGCAGTGGCAGTTACTGTTCTCACTTCTGCACCTGCCGGTCCCTGGGACCAGCTGGTGTTTCCGTCCTACATGCTGCTTTCTTTCCACAGACTTTGGGGCCCTTGAAGACCTTGATCAGACCTCATGACACCTTCCCCCCAGTGTAAAAACCTAACGGGAGCCTTTGCAAAGGAGTGCCCGGATATGCCAGTCTATTGCTTCCCTTGTGGTCATGAGCGGCTCTCTACTGGCTGAAAGGGCAAGTGTGGCCCTGGGAGGAAGTGGGAAAGGATCTCTTGTGGTGAGCGATGAGTTGACCAGTGTTGTCCTCGGGCTGTGGTTGCAACCAGGAAGTGGCCACAGCTGTGCTGTGGAGTTAAGGGGAGCAGGCTGTGTGGTGTGCATCAGCAACGTCAAATAGGTCCTCGATAGACAGACCTATGCACATTCACCTTACTGAGCAGAGCTGCCCCGGTGTTGCACGGAAGACCAGGCGGTTTCAGGCAAGTAGCAGACACCGTGGGACAGAGGAAGGTGTGCAAATTTAGACACACTTGCTGACCTTTTCGACCTGAGGAGACAACACAGGCTGACTCAGAGACATTCATGAGCATCAAAGGCATCGTACTGAAAGTCTCTTGATTTTTAGACTGGTGCTCCTTTTGCCATACCATACTTCTGAACAGTAAAATAAAAGCATCCCTTTCTATAACTTGGTGCATTTCCCATCCATATTATTATTAACCCATTGTTATTGTGAACCCACTGCTCTGCAAAAGTGAGAGCATTCTTTCATGGAGAAGGGCTGAGATTCAGGGAGGTTAAGTTAGTGCTAAGGACACCAGGCAGGTGGTAGAGCCTGGATTTAGCCTCAGGACCTGCCTGTGGGGTACTCACTGCAGGAAACCCCCACCACAGTATGATGTTGGCACTGGGGCTCAGGCCCTGAGCAGAGTCAGTGCTGTTGGTGACACTTCACTCCAAATCCCAGAGACTTCCGAATCTTCAGGTCCCCTGACATTCTGGCCACCCTGAACCATGTCCTTGATTCTTCATTTACTTCTTTTTTTCTGTAGCAGAGCCCTTGTCTCTCTCTCTCTCTCTCTCTCTCTCTCTCTCTCTCTCTCTCTAACACACACACACAATTTTCCTGCCTTAACCTCTCGAGTCATTGAGATTTTCTCAAATACATATTTGATTATAAATGTTTTCTTGTTACAAAGTGTTATGTGACCATGTAAGACTTTATTTTTTTAGATATTTTTATTAGTTATTGATGAATCTTCATTTATTTATTTGTTGATATGTGGTGCTGAGAATTGAACCCAGTGCCTCACATATGCTAGGCAAGTGCTCTACCACTGAGCCACAGCCCCAGCCCCATGTAAGACTTTAAAAAAAAAAAAGGAAATAATGATCATCAGTGTGATTATTCCTCTGGTGCATATTTGTGTTTACATACTTCTTACATAGAAAATTGGGCTTTTATAGATTATAACGGGTATGTAAATACTGAATATTCTCCTATGTCATTCAATACTCTTTACACCATCCATTTTGAAGATGGGTCTTCACAGTGCCTAATCTGCTTCTTGTTTCCCTTTAGATCATCACAGGAGAATTCTACCGGATCTACTACCTGAAGGAGAAGTCTCGGTCAGCAGTTCAGAATCCCTACGTGGCAGCCCTCTATAAGCAAGTGGGCTGCTTCCTCTTTGGCTGTGCCATCAGCCAGTCCTTCACAGACATTGCCAAAGTGTCCATAGGACGTCTGCGCCCTCACTTCTTGAGTGTCTGCAATCCCGACTTCAGCCAGATCAACTGCTCCGAGGGCTACATTCAGAGCTACAGATGCAGAGGCGATGACAGCAAGGTGCAGGAAGCCAGGTGAGGCGCCACGTCAGCATTCCCAGTGGCCACAGCGTGCACCCCTTCAATGCAGAGCAGTTCACAGAGCACCCACTGAGTACCTGTAATGCTGGGCTCTGGTTTCGATGGATGAATAAGGGCCCAGACCCTATTCTTGCAGGATTCAAGATTGAGTCACATGATTGAGACAGATATGTAAAGAAACCATTATGATACAGCATTTGCTAAGTCCATTCATTTATTCTTTCTTTTATTTATTCATGCGTGCCTGCTATGTTCCAGGCATGTGTCCAAAGCACCACCACAGATGCAAGAATGAACAAGACACAGTGCCTGCTCTCAAGGTCACAGTCTAGGGAGGGAAGACAGACAAGCGAGTATCAGGGATGTGAATATGCCCTTTCATGGCCCTTTCTTGCTCTTGCAGGAAGTCCTTCTTCTCTGGCCACGCCTCCTTCTCCATGTACACTATGCTGTATCTGGTGGTAAGTACCTACCCTCTGATTAGCACCGAGTCCAGTCCTGGCTTGAATCCCTCAGAATCATTAGGGACAGACTTCACTGTGAAGTCCTGGAAAGAGAGGTTTGCTAGGAAAGTTAGGTTTTATTCTGGGCTTGGCCACTGCCTGAGCAGAAGTTATTTATTTTCCAGGCTTCTTCCACTTTTCACACAAAAATAGCATCTGCCATCTTTCTTGGTAAGGATTGTGAATCCATTTTGAAATTATAAAGCGATGAAGACACTCATATGCTTTCATGGTACAAGCCCTGCTTTCTGGAAATCCATTAACTCATTTGATCCTTAGAAAATAACCTTATGTTATAAATAATATTCTCTCTGTTGTGGGAAAAGATGACTAAGTCAGGCTCGGAGAATCCACCAAAATTTGCATAAACACCAGGACAGCTGCTCAAATCCAAGCCTTGTGATCCAGCTCCTCCCAATATTCCCTATATCAGTTCTCCATCCTCCTTAAAGATCATCATCATCATCTGACCACAGAGAGTGGTTTTGAGTTTTACAAGCATCGTTGAGGACACCGGGCCTCCTCACCACACTGTCAAGTACAGAATCCTTATCCCTATTTCTTGAATCCAGAGATGAAGGTCCAGAGAGACCAAGGAGCACATTTGAGATTCTTCAGCCAGGGGTGGAGCCATAGTTTGAATTCACAAGCTGCCCTGATTTCCTGGGATACCTGGGCGGTATAGGAGGAGCACCGTCCTCTCCCCCAGCTGCCTGACAGCAGGCTGTTTGTTTTTCTTTGTCAGTTAAGTTTGGTTTTCTCTGCCTTTCCTCTCTCCTCAATGAGGTCTGTGTGCCAGGGCACTTCCTGCTTCCAGCTGCCTTGGTGGAGTTCAGAGCCAGAAGGTGCTGAGAAGTCAGAGCGCTCGGAAGAGCATTAGCTGTTTGGAAAAAGATCGTTTTAATTTCAACTTATTTAAAAAGCATAATTAGGAATTGGAAAAACACAACAGAGAGATTGTCTTGTTCTCTTTTGCTTCCCCCTGTGATCCCCACTCCTTTCCAAGCCTGGAAGCCCTGGATTTCAGGTACCTAGGATACAGAGCTTAAAGGTGGCCCCAACCTGTGAAAACATTACCCTTGGATCTTTTATTCATGAATAGCACTTCGTTCCATTCTTTTTGTTTGTTGGTTTGTTTTTGTTTTGCCTTTAGAAAGGATAATTTAGCAAAGATATTTATGTTCCTGCTGCATGTGTATATTTTACCCAGAGCTGGAAGCAATTTTACAAATGTAATTTCAGTGTTTTGTAAAAGTGCTTAGAAGAGTTGGGTATGGGTTCATTTTTTTTTTTTTAATGTTCCTTCATTTTATTCCAAGAGAAAAACTTTGGATCATTTTGAAGCCAACACGGGGCAGGATGTCCTTTACAGCTGCCCCAAAGGTGAAGATGATGTTTTGGGGGAGCCTATTTTGGGGGCTCCCATCACCCGGGACTGTATCTAGCTTATATGGTAACATGCTGTCAGGAGTCTGATGAGATGTGTTTTGATTTTCCTTTTTCTGGAAACAAAGAAACCCAAATCTAAGAAGTAACAAAATTCTGCAGCCGGTAAGAGACAGAAAAGCTACCTGAAGTTTAGTCTTGAAATGACTCCACATTGTGGTCTACTCTTTCCATTATGTTGTGCTACAGAAACCCAAACCAAACACAGACAAATCTCGTCAGGATAAGCTTGGGGAAGATAACCTCTTGATCCTAACTCCAGTTTCCACTGAAGGAGACTTGCCTTTCTACACAACTGCTTTAATGGTTGAGACGTCCCTACCCTCTCCACCAGGCCCATGTACCCCACTCCACCATCACCCCTTTACCAGCTGAGGTTATGGCAAAGAGACTCTGTATAAATCATGAGTGAGGAGTGATTTTCTGTCTTCTTCTTTCACCTCTTCCTCTTTCTTTTCTTCCCCTTCCCCTTCCCCTTCTACTTTTCTTTCTTCTCCTTTTTTATTCTTTTCTTTTCTGTATTGGGAATTGAACCCAGAGGCACTCTACCACTGAGCTCCATCCCCAGCCCATTTTATTTTTTTTATTTTGAGAAAGGGTCTCCCTAAGTTGCTGAGGCTGGTCTCTCTAACCTGTGATCCTTATGCCTCAGCCTCCAGAATTGCTGGGATTACATGCATATGCCACCGTGCCCAGCTATAAGGAGTGACTTGAAGAATTATTTGCATCTCTCTGAGGGAGGAAAAAATCCTGACACCTTCCTATTGTTTGAAGGTAACAAGGAAGGAAGGAAGGAAGGAAGGAAGGAAGGGAGGGAGAGAGGGAGGGAGGGAAGAGAGAGGGAAAATGAGATGAGACCCTGATCCCTCATCTCCTAAGCCTTTTATCACTCCTCCCACATTGTCACTCGACAGTGCACACTCTTAGCAACTCTTGGGAACATGTACCCATTCAACATTTACAACCCTCAGATGCCGCAGTCTGGCTGGGCACAAAATCACGAGCCACTCAAGCAGGAACAAACTTTATTTCCAAAACTCCCGGGAACCACACATACGTGGCCTTCTCCCGGGACACACCACCCCAACCCCAACCTGCCATCCTCCAGAAATCCCTCCTACCGCACTTCCCCAACCAATGGGAACTCTCCGGGAGTTGTGTGTGTGTGTGTGTGTGTGTGTGTGTGTGTGTGTGTGTGTGTATGTATGTGTGTGTGTGTGTGTGTGTGTGTGTGTGTGTGTGAGAGAGAGAGAGAGAGAGAGAGAGATCCAAAGTAGCAGGCTGAGGGGGCAGCAGGGGTCTAATCTCCAATTGAATGCACATCTTAACATAATCATTATCATCTCAATGGCGTCACCTTTCAACCAGAAATGCCATGCGTCATTCCTAAAAGCTATGGCTCTTAGCACTCAGACACCCACATGTACAAGTCCCTACACACAACTCGTTTTTACCTGTAAAGTCACCTTGGCCTGAAACAACCTCTGAAGCAAAAGGCTAAAGATGAGAGTGGTGCTGTTTGCCAGGGTGATGTGACACAGAAACCTCATCCCTTATAATAACCAATTTGCAAAGTTTTGTAAAGAAAGTTCCAAGACACTATAGCTGCCTGTCAGAGGAGGCAGGAGATCCTGCAGTCAGTTAGAGAAGCCCTTCCACCCTCCCTGATGCTTTTATGTTGTGTTTCAGGAAGTGCAGGAGTTGGGCAAATGGACCCTGGCCTCCTCCAGTAAGCCCTATGCTTTTGCTAATGTGACCTTGAAGGGTTGGGAGACCACTTCTGAACATACAGGGAGAATCCAACAGGCATTACTATAGAACCAGGAACCAGAAGCGGGGGATTAGCGTAGAGACTCGGTGTACTCATCTATCAAGTGGAGATTGTCCTGTCTGTTCCACAGCGTTCTTGCCACTTTTCCTACCTGGACTTTCACTTTCCTCATCTGTCAAATGAAAGAGTGGGATTAGATGATATCTACACATCTCATCTCAACATCTCTGTGGTTCTACTAGAAAGAGTTTTTTTTTTTTTTTTTGGTCTGTGTGTAGTGCTAGGGCTTGAACCCAGGGCCTTGTGCATGTAAGGCAAGCACTCTATCAACTGTGTCCACTTGCAAGAGTTTTGAAATGCTCTCTGTGTTAAAAAAGAAGATGGGAAGCTCTCAGGGACAAACGGCCCCACTCCTGCAGCTGCCATCTATGGCCTCCCTGGCTTTGAAGGGCACTCCATATTAGGTTTTGATTGGCAAAATGGGTAGCTTGGAAAAACCATGCCCCAAACACCAAATTATATCTGGGAAGCTTAAGGATGAGGTTAAGGTTTGTTAGATATTAATGCGAATTCGAATATGAAAAATCCCACAGCATCTATAAGCATAAACTTTGCTTCCTACCTCTGAGCCTTGGCCTGCACCCCAGGGGACCACATCTGGATTGGTTCTGCACCTCTATGTTTAGGGGTTGAGGATGACTTGGCTGTCTGGATAAACTACAGGGCAAATCCCAAATCGTGTCGCACACCTGGTGTCTCCTCTTGTGCCAGGTGCTCTGCTACCTTCCGGGGTTACTGAGATGAATCAGACCCGGGCCCTGCCCTCAAGGAACTCACCTATTCATTGAACATTCATGATTTGCCAAGTGTTTAGTGAGTGACTATTATGCACCAAGCACCATGATAGGAGTGGGGAGATGGAGATTAGTAAGGAGCTGTCAGCCCTTGGAGAGTTCAGACTGGAGGCGTAGGTAGACAATAGCAGTCTGATGCATTGTGCAGAAGGGGCAAGGGGATGTGTACTTTATCGTGGGAATTGTGGCATCCGTGCTAACCTGGAACGGCAGGTGGCACAAGCCAAGGAAGGCTTCTGGTAGGGTTGGTCCCATGAAGACAGGAGACATTAGAAGAACTTCCTGTGTGCAGGTGAAAGGGGGATAGTGATTTGGGGGATGGGCTTTGATGGCTGGAAGGACACAGGGAGTGGAAGGCACACTTGAGAGTTGATCGCCAG
Source organism: Urocitellus parryii (assembly GCF_045843805.1). Lineage (NCBI taxonomy): Eukaryota > Metazoa > Chordata > Mammalia > Rodentia > Sciuridae > Urocitellus > Urocitellus parryii. Next base: position 39,241,316 of record NC_135541.1, on the reverse strand, counting down.
CCTTTGGGATCTTCTGTCCCAGCTCCTTCTTTTGTAGCAAATTTGTGTCGAGGCCTTTCCCCAGCTGCTCTGTTTCTCCCTCTAAGTCTGTCCCTTACCCCTTGCCTTTCTTAGGTCACTTTTTCAGAGAACTTTACCCGACCACACTGTTTAAAGTGACAGCCCCATCCTCCTTTGTAGCCTTATTTTTTTACCTCTCAGTGTCTAACCAGCTACCTATTATATATTCATTTGCTTGTTTGTCTCACCTAAATTGTAAGTTCTACTAGGGAGAACATTCTTTGTCTTTTTTTAAAAAAATATTTATTTTTTAGTTGGACACAATATCTTTTATTTCACATTTATGTGGTGCTGAGGATTGAACCCAGTGCCTCGTGCATGCTAGGCGAGTGCTCTACCACTGAGCCACCACCCCAGCCCCATTTTTTGTCTTTTGAGTCACTATTGCATCCCACTCCCCAAAGCAGTTAAGTACGCAATGAACATTACATGAAGGAATGAGTGAATCCCAGGCCGTCTGATGCTCGAGGTTGTGCTCCTTTCCTTCCAATCAGAATTTTCTTTTGCCCCCTCATCACTGACCGAGAGACCACAAAGGGCCAATGTGGTGTGGGGAAGACCTTTTCTTTGCCACTACAGAACACTTGACCCATTGGATTTTCTGTGCTACCCCATGAGAACTATTGATGTGTCAGAGGGTTTATTGGGTACCAAGGAGACAGGGAAGGGGCTGTCCTCTGCCAGGCATGTTCTCTAGCCTGTGGTTGTTAGTCATTGAGGTTTTGTTCAATATGTTTGGAATCCCAGAGCATGGGATCTGGTGTGCCCATGAGATGTACCCACACATACTGGGAGTGTCTGTTAATCCTTTGCAGGAACAAGATTGTTGTTTCCAAGGGAAATAAACCACTGTATCAGATGTTTTTCCTCCCTAACTCATCCATCCCTCCACCCCTCCACTCCTTTACCCCTTCATCCATCTATTCATCCATCCATCCATCCATCCATCCATCCATCCATCTATCCATCTGCTTCTGAGCATTTGTTCTATGTCAGACCCTGTGTGAGTACCTGGGAACACAGAAAGTGTTCATAATTTGGTGCAAAGTCATAAAAGTAAATAGTTGGAGAACTTTTCTGATTCTGGATGGGAGGGGATGGAGCATGAGGTAATGCTATCACCTCTGCTGGGAGCTGGTCTACATCAGTTCACAGACCCCACCTTTGATTAAGACCAGAGCAGGGTCTTCTACTCTCAGAGAAGTTCTATGCTTGTGTTTCAGCCATGGAAGTTCATAAAGTGTGTGACATGTGAATTAGAGGAACCTGAGTTCTAAATGTCCCTGAAGGTTGTCCTTTAGGCTAGGACAGCTGCATCGTCCCCTCAAATGGCTTCTTTTCTCCAAAGATCGAAGAGACTAGTACAAAAGATCAAGACTTTGGGTGTAAGCAGTAATTTCCTTAAGGAGACCAGTTAGTTCTGTACTTAGGTCATGGACTCATTTACTTTCCAAGTAAATCATGGTTCTCTTTAGCCTTGATTTCTTCATTTGTGAAATGGGCACATTGATGTCCACTTAAAAAGAGATTGTTGTGGGCTGGGGATGTGGCTCAAGTGGTAGAGTGCTTACCTGGCATGTGTGAGGCACTGGGTTCGATCCTCAACACCACATAAAAATAAAATAAAGATATTATGTCCACCTAAAAGTAAAAAATTAATATTAAAAAAAAAGAGAGAGAGAGATTGTTGTGACAGTTGCAGGAATCGTACTTTGAAAAATAAAATAAAGATATTATGTCCACCTAAAACTAAAAAATTAATATTAAAAAAAAGAGAGAGAGATTGTTGTGACAGTTGCAGGAATTGTACTTTGAAACATCTAGAGCACTGCTCAGCAAACTGGTCATTTTCTTTCCTTCTCCTGACAATGACTGAAGACAAGATTTGATTAGCTTTAAAAGGAGGAGAAAAGTCACCTAAAAATTCTTCTTTGGTCCTTAATGCAGATATAAATAACTTTACAGAGAGAAATGCTAGTTCTCCATCACATGAGTGAGTCACTAAGCTCATGAATCACAGCCAAATGGGAACCATCAAGGAGACTGAAGAAAGGAGAAAGTATCTTACTATGGGAGTTGGAGATCTGGATAGGCTTCCAGGAAGAGGAGAGGCAGGGACATAGGAAGGACAAAAGCCTCCTTTTCACTCTTAGCCCAACTGTCCCTAGAGCAATGGAAATGAAGTAAGAGGACAGTAGAGACCTGTTTCACCAGTATGCAAATCATGTCATGAAACACAAATGATTTAGCAAGAACGAGAGTGTGACTCACACACACACACACACACACACACACACACATCTGACCCAGCTGGTTCAAACCAGAGGAGTGGGCAGGAATTCAGTGTAAGGAGGTTTTGTTGGAATTCTGCAGGACTCCAGTTTTGAAGCTGGGATCAGGAAAGAGAAGGGAGAGCTCCATTTTATGGGGTGATCTCTGTATTGCAAGGACTTTTCACCTGTGGTTCTCATCACATCCACAGTTCTTTAGCAAATGGAAACAGAATCTTGGTACACGAAAAGGACTTTAAGATTGTATATAGACTTATACACACATGTGTGTATACGTATACATACATACACATACGTGCACTTTAAATTTTTTTTTTAGTTGTAGATGGATACAATACTTTTATTTTATGGGTTTATTGTGTGGTGCCAGGGATCAAACCCAGTGCCACACACATGCTAGGCAAGAGCATTACCACTGAGTCACAATCCCGCCCCACATACGTGCATTTTTGTGAGAACTTATTTCATTCAATCTGTGTCTTTCAGAGTTTTGAATATAACAGATGCTTGCAGCATTAAAAAAATTAAAAAAAAAATCTTACGAGCTGGAGATATAGCTCAGTTGGTAGGGTGCTTGCCTTGCATGCACAAGGCCCTGGGTTCAATGATCAATACCATAAAAAAAAAAAATCTTATGTGATATGTGAGAAAATAGATGACCAGTCAGGGACATTCAGCTGCTATGTAGTAGAGTAGAGGTTCCACCCTCGTTGTTCTGATTGCATATCTAACCCTGGCTCCCAGCAATGTCCAGGAAACGATTCTGCTTGCTGATGCTGCAGCATGGCCCTGGGGTCTTCCTCCACAGAGATGGGGATGAGAACACAGGACAATCGGTAGGCTGTGGACTGTGGGAGGTCCTCGGATGATTTAGGCTTTCTAGTTTAATCCAGCTCTGCTCATCCTTTTCCTAACCAACCTTTGTGGGCTGCATGACACTGCTGAAACCCCTGCAGGCATTCTGATTCTGATTCTGGGAATCAAAATCTTGCTGTCTCCTGGCATCCTATGGTCAGCAGGGTTGACTTCCTCTCTTGAATAAAATGTACCTGCCCCTTTGCACTGGAAATGGATGGAACCTCCAGTTATTTTTTTGTTGTTCCAGGTCCAGAATATATTCAGCCATCCTCATGAGGCCCAAACTTCTGGCCTGGAGTGACTTATGTATGAACCTGCAAAATTCCACCCAGTCAGCTCTGAGATTATTGAGAGATACAGGGAGTTGCTGAATACAACTCAAAGCGTGATCGACCTCAAAGCCTGCTGCCCCTAGCTTAGATCTCAAATCAGATGACTCCACTGGGTGGAGGGCTATTGCACAATCTCCCTCAGTGGTTTACTTGCTTTGGTGAAATCGCCACAGTCATTGAGTACATCTCATTTATCAAGGCATAGGCAACTAGATTTCTCAAGAATGTCTTGTGTGCCTGTCCTCTGCCCACCAGGCTCCTTTCTGTGTTATATCCTTTGATCCTGAGAGGGAAATGTGGTCCATCCTGCTTTATAGATGAGACTGAGGTGCACAGAGGTCAATGACCATGCAGTTGAAATGTGCAGAGTGGTATGGACTCAGAGCTGTATCCCCCCCAAAATGAACTTGACAGTTGCACTGTCTCCCCAAAAGCCCCAGCTGTGGACCCCAAGACCAGTCCTGCTCCCGAATGTAGTCATCACTGATGGATCTCGGGGAGCAGCTGCATCTCTGTCACTAGAATGACGGCTTCCTTCAGGAATTTTCTCCTCATGGCGCCTCCTCTTGCTCATTCATAAGCACTTTTCCTCTCTTCTGGGAGCTATTCTGAGGCCTGCCCTCTCCTCCATCCTCAAGTTCCTCTCGTGCATGAATTTTCTTTTAATGCGCTCCAGCCTGAAGTCTCTGAGTCAGTGGCAGGGGAGATGTGGGCCTTGTCCGGTTGGGAAACCCACCCTTCCTCTGCCCCACCCTGGATTCCAAGGCCTGAGACCTGAAGTCCGTGCAGCTAGCGAGGGGAAGGGTGGAGAATTTCCAATGAGTCTTTTCGGAAGACTTGCAGCTTTGTTCAGTGTGGGAAATAGAAATATCTTGGGGCTACTTTAAGAAAAGTGTTTGAAGAACAAAGTTGTCCTATGTATTGAGTGGCATGTTGTGCTGTCCTCTGTCTGCCTTAGCAGTCAATCCATCCTCAGCCTTTGTGATAGCAGCTATGACACTTTTACAGGGGTGGGGGTGGGAGTGGGTGGGGGTGGGGGTGGGGGGAAGCTAAGGCTCACTGAGGGTCTTCTGATTAAGACCCACTACCCAGGACAGCTGGACCAGGACCAGACCACAGTGGGCTTTTCCTTCTTCCCTGAACTTGCTGTTATTCTGAAGACTTTTTTGCTAAGCAGGAGCTGGACCAACATCATTCCATCCCTACTCCCAGAAGGAAAGAATCGTTGGGTCCTTGATGGCACGGTCTGCTGAAGGTCCTTTCAGCAGAAAGGAGGGAGTGGCCCTGTGGACTGTAGCTTTAGATTCACTGTGATTTGGGCATTGCCTCTATTGAGCCAGCCCTGCCTAGGGCCCTTAAAAGCATTCAAATTATTATTTTTTTTTTCATGGTATTGGGTGCCTTGCTCAAAACCATATGTTTTTCACCATTGCCTACGGTAATAGTTTCTGTGATCCAGTAGGTAGGTGTTCTGTAAAAATAGTGACTTAAAGCCATATAAGTCTTCAAATCTCATAAGCATTATCAGTGACAGAAATAAGGATGCAGTATAAAGAACATTTGCCAGTTTCTTTTTTATTTTATTTTTTTAAACAGTCCTTTTGTATTCCATACAAAGTGGGGAATATGGGTCTTCTGAATAAAGACCAGGTTCTTTAGTTTGACATCCAAGGTCCTTTGAGAACTGACCCTTTCTTTGTCTCTGTGGCCTTATTCCTTTTCATGGAGGAATTCCTTATCCTCTTTTTCTGAGGTGCTGAGTGACTTGAAGTTCCTGGGGACATGGATGGCAGAGCTCAGCCATCCCTCTGTGGAATCCATACCCTCACCACTGCTCCCTTAACCCCCAGCAAACTCCCCTGTTCATCTTTAAGGTTCAAGTTGTTCCTTCTCCTTAAGTCATGGACCCTGTTCCCCCAGCTTCCTTCATGGGTCCTACAAAACACATTAGTACACTTTTTTTGCATCCCCTAACTAGGCCTGGCCAGGCAGGAATTTTTTTTTTTTTTTAAAGAGAGAGTGAGAGAGGGGAGAGAGAGAGAGAGAGAGAGAGAGAGAGAGAGAGAGAGAGAGAGAGAATTTTTAATATTTATTTTTTAGTTTTCGGCGGACACAACATCTTTGTATGTGGTGCTGAGGATCGAACCTGGGCCGCACGCATGCCAGGCGAGCGCGCTACTGCTTGAGCCACATCCCCAGCCCCCCAGGCAGGAATTTTAACTTCTAGTTTCTGTACATTTTTTCACTTGTCACGGAACCTGGCTGACACTTTTGATCTCCATCTCTTCTGGCTATAGGTCCAGGTTTTGTCTTTAAGGATTATTTTCAGCATAAGTTTTTCTATTCTTTCCCCCTAAATTTTTCTATGATGTCCATGGGAATCTACTTGAATTTACGTATGAACTACTGAATTTGTAACAGGATGATTTTCTTGCTTCTTTTAGATTTTTAATTACCTATGAGAGGACCACTGATCTTTATCACTGGTTTAGTGGCCAATGACATCAGTGCAGTCTCTTATGTTTTTCATTCATTACTCTTAGATTTTTTCCAATATTCCACTTACATAATTTCAAAATGGTTATGAAGCTGCCTGCTGTTTTCCGTGCCTGTCTTTTTTGGAAATCGTTTTCCAAGTCTTTGAGGGTTGAGTCCTAGACGCTATTCCTGCATCCAAGAGTGACTGAGCCCTTCCACTCTTCTGGCTCCTCAGAACTGGCTGCTTCTTGCTTCTTTCTTCCTGACCCCAAGAGGAAGGGCAGAGCCCCCCTTTTGCCACTGCCACGGGTCTGCTGGAGGCCAGCAGCCCCTCCCTCTGCGCTTCCCCTCTCCCCTGGCCTCTCCCAGGGCTTTGATTTGTAGTCGGAAGTTCCCCTTGTCCCTTTGCCGCTTCCCCCCCTCATTTCCCAAGTTCCCACAGGAACCTGGGAAGTAGGTTGTGCCCAGAGGTTAGAACGGAAACTGCAGCCAGATAACTCTTGAGGGGACAATACCCAGTTGACGTCATTTCAACTTCTTTCCTTCAGCCAGAGGTGTTTTAGTTTTTTTTTTTTCTTTTCCATTTTTCTTCAGGTTACTCTTCTACTCCCCCCCCCCCCATCCAGTGTCCCTCAGTCTCTTCTTGAAAGTTCTCTGGCATTGTCTGGCTGGTTTATGTGTTTCCTTCTATGCTAATTCCAAACCCATAGCTCCTAGTGGTGACTTAGAAACTTGTCCTTGGATAGAGTGCTTTGTCTTGAAGCAGAAGCATCCCTCTATCATGACCACTTCCCCTACCACTATTGTATTTCCACGACCTTAGGAGTGGGGAGAGGCAGGGAGTGTAGGGATGGTCCATCCGCTATCTCCAAGGAAATGCACAAATGGATTAAGTGGGTTGTTATCAGTTGTGAAATAAAGTCTTTACGGACCCTTTACTGGTCTTAGTCTCAGTCAAGAAGACGTTAAAAGGAAACACCAGACGTGCCAAGCATAATGTGAAATTCATTTGTGTGTATCATCTTTCTCAGCTTTCCCTAGTTTATCTCTATTTTTCTTATTTTTTTGTCGTTCTTGTAGAACTCAGGCTTGGCATTTAAATAACTGGCTCGAGGTCGTGTCCACATCGAATGCTCCATCCACAACCTACCGCCCCAAGCCTGGGGAGTTCCATTTAGCAGGAACACAGTGTGATTGGAGTTGGTGTCACAGGGCCTGCTAACAGGAGTCACTCAGTGTCTGCTCGTTTTGTCTCCTCTCTCCAGCTATACTTGCAGGCCCGCTTCACCTGGAGAGGTGCCCGCCTGCTTCGACCCCTCCTGCAGTTCACCTTGATCATGATGGCCTTCTACACGGGACTGTCCCGGGTATCGGACCATAAGCACCATCCTTCTGATGTCCTGGCAGGATTTGCTCAAGGAGCCCTGGTGGCCTGCTGCATAGTAAGTAGCCTCTTGGCCTCAGCAAGCAAGCGAAGGCCTTTGCTTGTTAAATGTTTCCAGCTCAGTGACCAAAGCCAGAGAGCCCTTATTCCTGTTCTCTCGGTATCTGAAGAACCACCTCCTCCCCAGAACCCCATCGCTAAGTGCAAATAATTCATGCTTCCTTCCAGCCTGTGAGTTTTGATCCGACAGGATCTGTAAATCCTCTTCTCCATAAACACAGAAGGTGTGAGTTCATAGAATGTTGCAACTGGAAGAGATCTTAGGTATTGTCCCATTTACTCGCTTTATGTATGAGGACATTTAGACCAGAAACTTGCCAAGGTCACATGTCACATGAGTTAACAGAGTTGAAGTCTCCTGACTCACAGAGTACTCACGTGCTGCTTTGGTGGATGGTTACTCTTCAGTTGAACTCTGCTTTTTGGAAAATGCCTGCTGTTTCCACTGTGACCCTTGAGGCCCTCACTCTGGCTGCAGCAAAGGAGGTTTGCTGAAGCTAAGTCCTTCCCAGGCCAAAGGGCTCTCTGCACATTCAGTCAGAGTTCCCTAGAGACTGTACTTGGGAAGGGCCACATGCTGATTTGCCCCAAATGGTTGGGCTACCCCTTGCATACATTTCATCCTGACTTGCAGAGAGGCTGGGATAAAGGCATTCCACCCCTCTGAGCTCCATGGGATGTCTCTGTTTTTCCTGCCCACTGCAAGGTTCAAGGGGCTTATTCAAGAAACATGGCTGAGCACCTGCTCTGACATTGTGATTTCCTGGGTCCTCTTCAGAGGAGCTGCCCCCAGTCCAGCAGGAGACCCTGAGCACTATAAAGGCTTAAAGATGTTTAAGCAGCACCCATGACATAGGCTGAGTTGTTGTTAGTATTGTCCTTGCTCATTCACAGACAGGATTATGAACAATAGAGAGATCCAGAGCTTCTTTCCCTGTTCCTGGCTTCTAAGCCTGGCTGCAGGCCTGCGTCTCTCTGCAGTCACCCTATCCTTCTCTGTAATAGCGTTTGTCACTCTGTTGCGATATTAATGTGTCTCCCTTCAGACAGGCAGGGACGGTATGTAACATAAATGTTGGTCTCTCTGTCTTCCCGAGGCTTCTCAGGGCTCCTAGCTCCAGAAGTCAATGTATACTTAATAAGCAAAAAGCTCGAATCAATGAGTTGACTTGGCCCTTCTTGAGATCACTGTAGGGAATAGTCTCCTGAAGGCAGAGGGATGAATAAAGGCTGAGCCCTTGCCCTTAACGAAATCCCATTCTGGCCACATGCACAGCCAAGTCAAGCAGGAGAGCTACAGTACCACGTGGGACTATGGTGGACACATGGGCAGGATGCTCCGGCAGGTGGGCGACAGTCTGAGGCAGTGTGGGCAAGAGGAGGGAGGACGGTCAGGTGTTCAGAGTGGACACCACCACAAAAGTAGGATCGGAACCACTAGGCAGCCTTGTTGGCCTCCTGCCTAAGAGGCTGGCTGTCAAGATGGCGGTCTTCACTGCTTTCTGTTTCCTTTCTTTTCTCTTTTTTTTTAAGTGAAGAGCAGAAGGGAGAAAGATTGGGAAACAGACTGTTAATGAGAGAAGCTGTCACCGTCCAGCTTGTCCTCTGGTGCCTGGCCCTTTAATGTGAAATGACAGAGGGGGATGGGTGTTTGCACTGGAGGGTAACCCTGTGCTGCCTGTGCCCTCTGAGCTTTGCTCCCAGCAGGAGCACAGCCCCCCTGGGGCCTGCTGCTGTGTTTCCTTCTTGGTGGCGCCACTGCCCTAATTGGAGCCTCCTGCACCCCCAATTAAAAAAATTAAAAGGTGTGGGGATTGTTCGGGGCCTTCGCTGTCCTTTTTACTCCAGAGCACTGGCCGGGAGCAATTAGACAGTGTTTGGAGGACCCAGGCTTATTTTCAATAAGGGAAATGAGGGTCTGACTCTCATCCTGTTTGACTCTTGCTGTCTGTGGGATGGCATAGGAATGTGGTCCCCGCATTGAGGAAGCACCTTCTGTTTGCGGGCACCTTTGTAGACATTTTACCATCGCGTCTCCTTTTAGCCAAGTGGGACCATTTCACAGATGAGGTAACTCAAGCTCAAGAGTCATGACTTCAGTCATCCAAGGTCAAAGAGCTGGTAGACAGCTGCTCCCAGGATTGGAACGGGCTCACAGCCAGGCCTTCTGCACTTGGCACTTGGCAAGGAGGGCAGGCCACCCAAGCTGGAGACCAGCGGAGGTAACCGGAGGCAGAAGCTGCATTGACAGCTGCTTAAAGAGTGCCGTTTAAGTGTGTCAAAGGGTCCTTCCCACCCTCGGGGCTAATCCAGCCACCACTTTGAGTTTGAGAGCCTGTTTTGCCATATACAGATAGTTTGGAAAGGGGTGATAAATCTTTTTCCATCTTCTGCCCATTTAGCTATGAATGCACAAGGGCAGGGACTCAATCTTACTTATTATTTTTCTCCAAATTCCTTATACAACCAGATGCACAGTAGGATACTTGGTTACCGTTGGCTTGGAATCACAGCTCGGAGTGGTCTGTTTCATTTAAGTCATCCAAGAGGCCAGGGCGAGGAAGGGCCTCACAGTTGTGGCTCCTGAGCATAGGAGTGTGGGAAGCTCTGCTGGGAGAGAGAGGCAGTGTGTCCTTAGCCTCTGAAAGCTACCAGGGCTCCGTTTTCCTGGTTGTGATAAAAAAAAAAAAAAAGACAGGATCAAGGGCCGGCCCTGGACTGAGCCAGGGATGGTGGTCCAGGAGGAGGTATGGGGACCATGAGGCCGTCTGGTGAGGACACCGGGAGTCCTGGAGGGAGAACAGTGAGGAGGAGGAAGGCGTCTGCCTCACAGGTGTTGCTGCTTTACCAGCCTCCTCCCTGGTTGTGCAACGTGGCTCTCACGTTCTCGGCAGGAGTCTCTGGCCTCTACTGTCCTTGTGCGGTGTAGCAGAACTCTACCCAAGAACCAGAGCTGGCGTTCCCGTGAGTTCCACAAGAAGCCCAGTATGCTTCTTACCCATGAGCATGGCTCTGTTGAGTGGTTCTTTTTTTTTTGTATGGGGGCTGGGGTACCGGGGATTGAACTCAGAGGCACTCAACCACTGAGCCACATCCCCAGCCCTCTTTTATATTTTATTTATAGACAGGGTCTCATTGAATTGCTTAGCACCCCACTTTTGCTGAGGCTGGCTTTGAACTAACGATCCTCCTGCCTCAGCCTCCCAAGCTGCTGGGATTACAGGTATGAGCCAGGCTACTGAGTAGTTCTTGAAACACAGAGAGAACCCCTGAGGTTAGGAAGTTTCACAAAGAGGCAGTACAGAGTGGTAGAAATTCCGTGGTGCAGGGGATCAGAATCCATTCCCCCCTCTACCCAGATAAACCTCCTGAGCCAGGCCTCTGTGGGCCTCCGGTTCCCTTAACAGAGATGTGACATACGTTGACATTTATTGAGAGCATACCTTGTGCCACCACTAGGGTAAGTGCTTCACCCGGATCTTTAGTCCCCCAAAATCCTATATCGAAGATCGTCCTTGTCTTCACTCGAGATGAGACACAGGAGTCCAAAGGGATTAGTCCAACAGAGAGGAGGCAGAGAAGCCACAGTGGACTCGCGACAGAGTGAGACAGGGCCAGGGCTGCCCAACCCCAGCTTCCAGGGCCTCACCTCCACGTTCCCCCACCTGCCCCTACAGGTGAGCCAGACTTCACCCTCCCCGACACGCTGAGCTCTTAGCTTGGAGAGCTGGCTACCTTTGATGGAGCACAGCTCCAGTTCCACTTCATTTCTGGTGAAACCTTCTACTTTTGTTTTTTATGGCTGCTGTCCTGTAACAAATCACTACAAATTTGGTGGCTGAAAACACAGATTTGTTTTCTAACCATTCTGGAAGTGTCAAGAGGGAGATGGGTTGTGCTGGGCTGAAGCTGTGTTGGGAGGGCTGTGTCCCACCTGGATCCCTCAGGTAGAGTCCATTCCTCCTGCCTTTCAAAGCTCTCTGGCACTGCCTGCATTCCTTGGCTCTTGGCCCCTTTCTTTATTGTCAAAGCCACACTTTCTGGCCTTAAGTGTTGTACCTTCTGTGACTCTGAACCTTCTGCCCACCCCTCTCCTAAAGACTGTGTGATTTACATTAATAACCAGGATCATTACCATTTTAATACCCTTGACTTAATCTCATCTGCAAAGTCTGTTTTGTCATATAAGGTGCCATCAGTACATGTTCGTTCTTTCTTTCTTTCTTCCTTCCTCCCTCCCTCCCTCCCTCCCTCCCTCCCTCCCTCCCTCCCTCCCTCCCTCCCTCTCTCTCTCTCTCTCTCTCTCTCTCTCTTTCTTTCTTTCTTTCTTTCTTTCTTTCTTTCTTTTTCTTTGTGCTGGGGATTAAACCCAGGGCCTTGTGCATGCAAGGGAAGCACTCTACCAACTGAGCTATACCCCTAGCCCAGTACATGTTCTTGAGAGCAGGATATGGACATCTTTGAGGGGCCCTTGTTCAGCTCACCATACCTTCCCCAGTCCCTGGAGACAGAACTGTCTACCTTTCTTCTGTTGCTCCCACAGCCCACAGTAATTTCTTCTCACCATGGTTTTTGACCTGTTCTGTCAATTTCCTGCTCATATCCTGATTCCCCCATTAGTCTGTCTTAATAGCAGAATCTATACTTAACCTGGTTATGGGTTCTCAGTGCCTACTATGGTGCCTGGCATGCAATAAGTTCTTGAGTAAATTGTGAATGATGAATTGGCATGTGGCCTCAGGCAAGACACTTCCCTTCAGTTTGATTTCCTCATCTGTGAATTGAAGTTGGAAGCCCTGCTGCTCCTTGACCTTTTGGCACTGAGGTCTCATGATGGCTCTTTGTGTAACTGAGCTGGACTTGGTTTCTCAGGTGAAATTGTCTTCCTGCAAACCCTGAACTGGGGGATTATGACCTGCCCTTAAGCCCCCAGTGGTGCAGTGCATTAACCTGGAATATTGGGTCAGCCAAGCACTTTAATCCAATGTGTTAGGGATAGTTTTGTCACAGTAAGCAGACTTGTCTAGACAAAAAAATCACATGCCAAATGGGGATATCCCCTACAGAACTGCTCACTAGTTGAATGCTTCCCAGAAAGGGAACACAGTAGAACTTGATACAGATCGAAAATCTTCAGTGTGGTGGTTCAACCCCAGGCACAGGCCCTTAGGGCCAGGCAGGCCTGCACAGCTCCACAGATGTGGACAGAGGTGCACAGGACTAGGGCAGAAGGTCAGAACCCAGACACACCCAGATGTTCCCAGACACACAGACATCCATTCTCTCTAGCCAGAACTCTGAACCACAGGCACACAGACACAAACTCAGGCACACACTGACCCCTCACAGCCCTCCTCCCACCTACACACCCTCAAAGTCACCCCTAGCAAAGATGCAGACTCCACAGCTGGGCTCACCCAGGGACTCAGATGAAGGGACCGACATCAGTTCATTTCCTGTCCAGTGATAACTTGCATGTCTGCTCACCTCCTCGCTGACCCTCGAACAGATGGCAAATGCAGGGCCCTGGGAGGGGTCAGGGGAGGGCCAGGCCGCCATTGCTGTGGGTTCAGCAGAGGAAGCAGCTGCTCCTGAGTTTCATAAACACAGGGCAGTCTTTCCTGGCTTTCCTCTTCCCAGGGTGTGGCCCAGCCAGCAATTGTGTGCTGCTATCTTCCTCCAGGATGTAGGGAAGGGAGAGAGCATTCTTTGTCTCCGCCCTAGTGCGCTGACCTTAGGAAGAGAGACCAGCTAGAGTGCTGGTGGAAGAAGAGTTCAGCGGTGGCGACCTTGGAGAGGAAACACGTGAGGAGAGGGCCACACCTGGCCCAGCACACAGGCAGGGGTTGGAACCAGATTCTGGTAGCTCAAGCCTATCCCAGCCAGCTACAGCAGCCATTCCTAGCAAACTTGGTCTGTGCTGGAGTTTGTAAGGTGACTTCCTCCTCTCTCAGGAGATTCCCATCTGCTCCCTTTGGGTGTATTCCATGTCCGGGTGCAGGGGAGTGGTTGAAATGGCCTCCCAAATCTCTTATGGCCTTGCCAAAGCCTAGCTCTTTGCCAGTGGTTCCTGAGGCTGACCTTGCCACCACAGAGCCCCTGCTCAGGCAGGTGGGAACATGGATGATGTGGGATGTGGTGGAGAGAAGGGAGCAAAGACAGGCATTAACTTTGGCCCCAGGCAATGATAACAGTGTGGTTCCAGTCCCCTCCTGTTTGCAAAGTACTTCTCAAGCCTCCTTTCACTTTGCCCTGCTGAGGTGAGTGGGGTGTGTGACCCTGTACTGACTCAGAAGGGGGAGCCGCCTTCCTGCCACTTGCCAGTTGGCCCTCTTGACCAGGTCATTTCACTTCTCAGCTGCCTTTTCCTACTCAACGAGGGGGTTTGTTGTATTTACATGATTTTTAGATTGAGGATTCAATGCCAATGAGGTGCATTACATCGGGCACACACAACATGCTGAGTGGATGGGCATTATGTGGTACATGCTGTGCTTTGTCTTAGGCATTCAGAGCTAAAAGGAGTTGGTCCTTCAAGAACTCACAGTGCAATATATGTTTCCAAGACTTGATCCTCATCCATAATAAGAAATACATTGTACATCATAACCCCACAGAGGCATCCAAACACAAAATAAGGCTTACCACTTAATGTTCCTAGACACACAGACATCCCTTCTTAGTTTTTTCCATTTAACTCTTAAAAATGCAGATGGTGACCACCCAGTAACTTACTGAGGGCTTGAGACCAATCTGATTGGAACAAACACGTGGAAAAGCAAGTACAATGGAAGGGCACAGCTGTTGGCATGGGGTCCGTTACTGAGGACAGCAGAAGACAAGAGTGGGGATCATCAATTCTCCTTGAGGGTTTCGGAGGTCTGGAACTCCTAAGGAAGGTGATTCTTGAAAGATGAGTAGACATTTGTTATGACATACAGAAGATCAGCCAGGGAACTGTATGTAGGAAGAATAGCATAAGACATAGGAATGGATAGAAAGAATGCCTCTTTTCTTGGCTCAGACGTGCAAACCATTGGAGCTTGCAGGATAAAAAGGAGAGGCAAGCTCAGGGAGTAATAGCCCCCTTCTCCCTTTTAGCTTCTAAATTGGAGTATTTCTGGGGATGGTGGCCCTTGTCTTTGTCCATTCTTTGTCATCTCTGGGTGCCACATTCCTGAGCACCAGCTCTTGCTGAAACTAGCACCCCATTGCAGGGCCACCAGCCCTCAGAGTCCTCCTTACTGGGTGCCCTCCTTTGTGCTAGCCGAGGAGAACTTTCCTGCAGGCTCCTCAACAGGGCACTTCTTCAGAATGGCCCGGGACACTCTCCTCTCCTCCTCCAAACCCTCTTTCTTCTTTTAGAGAAGGTTAACTTCTTGTGTGTTCCTCAGTAGCAGTGATGATTCTTAATGATGATAACTGAAGTAAGATGTGAATAGTCCTTCACAGATAGGAAGTGTTTTCACATGTATTATTTATTCATTTAAGCTTTACAGTAAATATAGGAAGTTAGTTTTCTTTTTAATAATATTTGCACACAAATCCAGGGCAGGAAGATCACCTGAAATCATCAAACCTTTTCATTTTGTGTCAGTTCAAGATGACACAAGAGTGTGACTTGGTCCCAGTTCCACAACAATAGCTGTTTGGGGACTGGATCCTGCTGCTGGGCTCCTGGGGTGACACTCTTTCTGCCCCATTGTGTTTCTTCTCAGATGCATCAGGAAATCACTCACCACAGACACTGGCAAATGTATCGTGTCAACAGCTGCTGAAAGCCCTTTATTGAGGACAAAAAATAATGATTGTAATTGAGTAATGCCATCTC
The DNA here is from genome assembly GCF_045843805.1 of Urocitellus parryii. Classification (NCBI taxonomy): domain Eukaryota; kingdom Metazoa; phylum Chordata; class Mammalia; order Rodentia; family Sciuridae; genus Urocitellus; species Urocitellus parryii. The sequence continues at coordinate 39,226,022 of NC_135541.1, read as the reverse complement.
CAAAAGACCAGGCTGCCAAAGATAACTTTTGTCTAGACAGCACTTACTATATAGTAGGGCAGGAGGGTGAGTTGATTCTCAAGGCTTTCTCCTCCCAGGAAATTTCAGGGCCAAGACACACTGAAGTGCATGCAAAATCATCAGCAGCAAACAGGGTCTCTGTTGCACATGGCGGTGGGATCAGCCTTCATGGAGGACTGCTGTTCCTGAACTGTGAGCACAGAGATGACTCAACACAACCCATGCCCTTGAATAGCTGACAGTCTAGAAGGGGAAACATGACATGGCATTGAAGGATCATGCATCACGGCCTATGGCCTAATGCTGAAACGGAAGGTCATGAAAAGTTCAGTAGGGGAACCAAAGAGGGAAGAGAAGGCAACTCAGGGAAGCATCCTGGTGTCCAGGGTGCAGATAAAAGAGTCTCTCTCAGAATATTAAATAAAGCCCAGTGACACACAGCCACGCAATGGTACATCTATCATTTGAGCCCATCCATTCATCTGCATAGACCGCCCACTGAAGTTCTCTTGTCTGTGGTCTGCACAACAAATACCTGTGGTGTTATTGAAATGCAGATTCCAGGCCACTCTCCAAATTGGTCTGTAGTGTGCCTGGAAATCTGCTTTTTCAAGAAGAACCCAGGTGATTCTGAAACAGATAATTTGAGTGGTACACTCAAACCCCGAAATAACCAGAATAGACAACTCTTGTCTTCTTCTGCTTCTACGATTCTAAAGCCCTTTGGCTTTTATAGTTATCTGCCCTGTGCTGGTATCTAAACTAGTGGGAGCTTATAAAGAGTCTCCGTGGCCAAGAGCATGATTCCTATCTTCAGGTTCACTTACCCACAGTCAGGAGTTGAAACACTCTTGGGCTCCAGGAACTTTTAAAAAGACAATTCAGTTGTCATACTCTGCCCTTCACAAAATGGCCCTCAAAATGTGCTGATCCAACCGTCCATGGCCCTGGAGGTGGAGACCTGGCCACCACCCAGACTTCCTGCTTCTGGTGGACTTAGTTCTTGGTGAGCTCCAGGCAGGCGGGGCTGGCATCGATGCAGCAGGTGAACGCTGGCAAGAAGACTCCAGAGCATCTTTTCCAGTGTGACTCATTTCCAAAAATAGCCCCAGAAATTGTAAGTCTTTAAAAGCAGATCCTATCTGCCTTGTGGAAAACTCCAGGTCAGCACACAGTCCCTGTAGCTGTCTTGAGTCAGCATCCACTTTCCCAAGTTCATTCACATTCTCAATGGCTCCTCTTTTCCCCTTTCCTTTCTAGTTTTTCTAGTTCTTTCTCTTCTTCCTGCTTTTTCCACATAAAAGCAAGATACAAAGAAGTGAGTTTGCGTAGACAGGCACTGAACCCACAAGCCAGGGTTAGTGACTTCTGTGTGTCACCGTGCCATACCTGTGATCCACATTTACATCCCATAATCCTGATGGTAACCCCCAAGAGATAGGCATTGTATCCCTCACATGGGTATTTGGCTGAAAATGGCAAACCTTGGATTTGCAAACAAATCCATCCCACCTTAAAGAACAAAGCTTCTCAGCAGAGCTCTGTGGCTGGATGGGAGTGGAAGAGGGATGTGGTGCTAGAGCCTTAACAGCCATTCATAAGGAGCTGCTCCCTGCACATTTCTTATCTCCTCATCTTGTGGTGTGGATGGGGCTCCTACAGCCTAGAGCTGCTTTGTTTGTGTGTAGTCTTGCTCTTGAAGGAAGAGCCACATTGTCCAGAGTGTTTGGGTAAATCAAATCGCCTTCCGCCCTGAGATCTGATCACAGAATAGCTTGACATTCTGACTCAGCAGGAGGTCAGAATCACTTCCCCAAGACCATATCAAAAGGAGCCAAAATATTAGAAGGCGGAAGAGAGCTATCATTTTCCCCCTCGCCCTAATTACCCCAATTTTAAGAGTTTTCAGTGGGAACCAATGCGGAAAAAAAATTCAGTAGTAGAAAAACAGAACTAGTAAGAAAGTCATGGCTCAAGTCACACCCACCCACACAGACACATCGCATCTGTCAGCTACAGGCCTATCCTCGGTATTTCAAAATCACTCTCTTCCTCTTTGTCTTCATAGTGCCATCCCAGGACTTATCTTCTCCTAGACTCTGTAGTCCCTATCTTGGGGCTCCCTGTACCTTCTCTGACTCCTTTGAGTTATTAGCACAACCTGTTGCAAGACTTTCCAGTGCTTTATCCTTGACAATGATGTCTAGAAAGGAGGGTCTGAAGTGCTGGACGTGTCCAAGGAGGCCTCTCAAGTTCAGGCCCTCTGCTCTCCAGCTTCACTGATGGCTCTGTCCCAGCCACACTGAGCATCAGGAAGTCCTGAACTTTCTGTTCTCCCCGCCTCCTGCACCCCAGTGCGCCGCTGCTCCCTCTGCCTGTAACAGTCTCCAGGACATTCCCTACCTGGGGAACCCCTCCTTATCCTCCAGAGTTAAGCCCTAATAGCTGCCCCCTGGGGGAACTTTCTAAGGGCCACTCCTCACCCCTTCAGTCTGAGTTAAAAGCCACATTCTTTGGGCTTCTTTTCCACTCTGGCCTCTTTCTAACACAATCCTCAAAACACAATATTGTGGAGGCCATCTTCCTACGTGACGCTCCCTCATTGGCATGGACTTACCTTGAGGACCAAGAACTGTGTTTTGGGAATATTCAGTTTTGTATTCTTGGGACTCAAAACACAGCAGGGGTTTAATAAATGTTTAATAATTGCCCTGATTCTTTTTTCAGAAAAAGTGATTTATAAAATTCAAAAAAATCAGAGAAATGAAATTAAAAGCAAATGTCCTGAGCACCGTAGCTTAGACCTCCTCTTGGTATCTAGCGTCCAGTTTTCTTGTTTGCTGAGACAGTGCTTATTGTGGTCTATTCTTTTGTACAGTGAGAAGACCTGTGGAGCTGGGCTGTGGACTGGGAGTGGGTTTGTTCTGTGGACCTACGATAGGTCCACTCATCTGTGTAGAGCCTTCCCAGCCTCGGCCTCCAGGTAGAGATCACCCAGGAAGTGGAACTGTTCCAAGCCAAGAAGTTTACCACTTTTACGAGAGCTTTTTGTGTTCTGTTGTTGAAGCATTAGGAAGATGAAGCCCTGTTTGAGTCTTGATAGGATCACGTTTCATGATCCCCCCTCAAAAAGTGTTTGTGTAACCTCAAGCCATACTGAAAGCAAGGAGGTGGGATTCTGCCTGACCTCACTCAACCCTTCATCTTGCTGCCTGGCCGTGTGGTGTGCATGTGGCATCCAAGAATGTGCTTGCCCTGAAGTCTGTTGGTCTTGTATATACTGGTAGAACCCAAGGCCAGAGCACTTGCTTTTCTTGAACTAGGGGGAACTTTAGAAATTCAACAACAAACATCTATTGACCACCTGGTAGGTGTAAAACCCAACTTAGGTGCTGTGGATAATCCAGGGTGATAAGGACTGGGTCTCCTCTAGAGTCTCCCACCCAGGAAGAACAGCCAGCTAGCAAAGCTTTGGAGACATGAGGGAGCATCACTTAGTCTAGGCTCAGTAATTACTGTGGCATCCACAGCATTAGAGAAAGAAATGTCTTGTTATTGGCACAGTTTTAGGTCTTCTTGAGTTCACTGTGACCTTTAACCTTCATATTATTTCCATCTTGCAGTTAGGCAACACAAACTCTAACATGCAATGGATATGAACCCCAAAATATTAGATTGGGAGATAAATCAGTAGATTAAGGGGTCAGTGGTTCAAGTGTTTGTTGGGGATGAGGGAGTTGTTCTCTGCCTGATTTGCCCTCAAAGATGGAATCTAGGGGAAAGATCTCTAAGAAACTAGGACTGGGAGAGCCTGCTGAGATAGTGGAGCTAAGAGCCAGTGATGGAGAGATGGATCGAGACCTTTACCTTAGAGACAAAGCAAAAAGGGAGGATGATTTCAGGTAGAGAAGTGGATACAGAATCTGCACCTGTCTGATGATAGCATCATTTTAGTACAGTAGGAAGGAAGGGCATGGGGGAGAGAAGGGGCTGGGATAGGGAGGAGTTGAAAGTTTCATCATTGAACACATTGAACTTTGATCGCATCTGTTCAGTTTTTCTTATACTGGGGGCACTTGAAGACCACCTCCCCAGCTGCTCCTAATGGATTCCCTTGCTGGGAAGCCCGGAGCCCCCTAGCAGCTGGCACACAGGGCGTTTCCTTCCTTCCTCTCAAGTTTGACCTTGGCTGGGAGACAGACCTTTCTGTCCCAACCTTTTCTCTGTTCAAATTGCCTTAGAAAAGACAGGAAGAAAAGGCTTAGATTTTTTTTCCCCCTTTGCAAAAGGGTACTTTCAGTGGCTCTCAAGCTAAAAATGTGTTAAAGTGTGACATTTCTTGGCTAAGATCCCCTTTTCTTGTAGTAGCCAACAAAATGAAATGTTTATAATATGTAACAGGCTCAAAATTAGAAGATACGAAAGAGTTTTGTGGGTCTCCAAATTTATTTATCTTCTGGCCACTCCATTCCCCTCTCCTGGGGTAGCCAGCATTACTAGTTTCTTTATGACACTTTGTTGATTGCTGTGTTACTAGAGAAGTGACATTTTGGAAATCAGTTCAACAAATAATCCAAGGCCTTACCGTGACCAGGCCCTGGCTGAGTCTTAGTTTTGGTGAAGTCTTCATTTTTTTTTTTTTTTTTTTTTTTTGGCTTAGTAAGGTGGCCAGAATGAAAAGGCAGTACCTTAATTGTTAGTGAGCACATTACCATCTGCGGGTATTGCAAAACATTTCAGTTCTGAAAGTGTGGGATGTAGAATTTGAGGGGGCAGTGCTAGGGATTGAACTCAGGGCCTTGTGCATGCTATGCTAAGCACTGTCCCATTGAACTACATCTTTGCCAGGAACTTTGAAAGTATTTTATTCCCCACTTCCATTCAGCTATGTATTTTCTATTAAATTACACAATTGACAGTTGCCACTTATAATTACTTAATACAAACCCCTGCTGCTAAATGGCTCAAGTGGAAATCTGTGTGTGTACTTTGCTTATCTAATACAAAGCACAGGTTTTTGTTATTCCAGTAGCTCATCAAGTTCTTGACTCTTGCGTCATAGCTCCTTGACACAGCAGCTACATCTGAGCCATCCTTAATGTGCTTGCCAAAGGGTTTTCAGCACTCAGTGATTCTAGGACAGACTCCTAGGTCACATGCCCAGAGGAGGAAGAATGCTGGGTATGAGGATAGGAGATTTTTTTTTATTGACCTTTTTCCTCCAAGTTAGTTGCTGATTCCCTCTGCAAAAAGACCTGGCTTCTTGTCCCATATGAAATGATTGCTATCATGGGGTTTTTAAGAAAAAGTGGTCACTGCTGCTTCCTTACTTCAGCTCCTGTTGACAGGAATTCACATTGGCCAATCTGACTCGGTTACACCCTGAATTCCTTTGTAAGGAAAGGGAAAGTAGCGTGGATTACTGACTAATTATGACTTGCTTCCCTTGCTTAAGAACTTCTCTTTCATTGCTCATTTGCCCTGAGAAATCAGGAAGTCTGGGGTTGCAGGTACAGAGCACTGGACTGAGTCCATAAAACTGGATTCTACTCTTGCACAACCTGGGCCATGTCACTGTCCTCCAGACCTTAGTTTCCCCATTCAAACAATAAGAGTTGGACTCTATGATCTCTAGGGTCCTTCCGGATTTAGAGAGCTATGGTTTAGGGCTCTCTTTTCCTAAAGTCTGTGTACCTCCCACCTTCCTTCCATTTGCCTCTGCCTGTCCCCAGATCCCAAGTGGCAATTACTAATTCGGATCTCTGATTTGTGCTCCTAGGTATTCTTCGTGTCAGACCTCTTCAAGACTAAGACGACACTCTCCCTGCCTTCGCCTGCCATCAGGAAGGAGATCCTTTCACCTGTGGACATTATTGACAGGAACAATCACCACAACATGGTGTAGGTGCTGCCCGCTTCCTGAGCTGGTTTTTTTTTTTTTTTTTGTACAATGACTGCTGACAGCAAGTTCTTGCTGCTCTCCAATCTCATCAGACAGTAGAATGTAGGGAAAAACGTTTTTGCCCAACTGATTTTTGAAAAGGAAAAAAAAAAAAAAAAGTCTTACCTTGTGGCCTTCCAAAATAGGTAGCGTTCACCTATGTGGAATCAACAGCAAACTAACACCAAGTGCCGGAGTCCTGGATGTGCAGTTGGTTTAAGTGTTCATGTTCTAGTGAGCACGGGCCTGTCCCACCACAAACACTAAAATGATTTTGAGTCTTCTGGTCACCTTTGGTGACCTGAGAATCCCAGGCCTGTGAGAAAAGTGCAAACTCAACGTTGTAGCACACCACGCCAGAATTAGCACTGAATCCACAACCTAGCCTTGGGGAACTCCCCTCTTGCATTCCCCCTTCTCATCCACTCTCTTCTCTACTGTGACTTTGGTTCAGAAAATTTTGTTTTCTTAAATCTAAGGAATGAGCATATTTGCTCAGTCAAGTGGTCAAGATCCCTAATCCTTAGAATTTTCTATCACAGCTCCCGACCCCTGCACAGTCCACAGGCCCACAACCATGGTCCCTCACTTTAGAGATTAGAAGACTCTTTGTGGGATGAGTGAACTTCACAAATAGCACAATTTCAGAAGAAATGGAGGGTCCAGGCCTCCATTTGTCTTCTTTTGACTCATCGTCCTGTGATGTTGGGATGTCGATCACAGGATGCTGATGTTGTACACGTCAATCACCGGGCACTTGCACACTCTTAGAAACGGTTAGACTTCGGTTACTGCCATCTCCCTTGAAATCCGGGGTTTCCTATGAGTGTCCAGAGATGAGCAAGGGCATGGTCGGCCTCTGGCTGATGCAAAACAGCCTTCTGGACAGGAGACAGGGGAGGAAAAGGGCAGAATGAAAGATGAAACAACCTTTCAGCTACTCCAATTCGGAGGGAGCCAGAGTAGCAGCCGGTCTCCTGCCTGAAAGGCTACCCTTCAAGATAACGGAGCGGAGAGGGTTTCCGTGGGAGTTGCTCTTGCTAAGCTGTGTAAAGCACTGTTGTCTTGGGGTTGACCCCTAGGGCAGTTCTCGGTAGGTTCTGCTGGGCAGAACACTTGGGTTAAATCTCCGTAGAGTTTTCCTCATTCTCTATCCATAAGTGTCCTTCCAAGCAAGGTCGTACTCTGGGTGGTAGATGGGGACCCCTTCTACTGGACCTTTGAGGAAAGGAGGAAGAAAGAAATGCTTCTCGATCTTGGATGCAAACCTTTCAAAGGGCTACATGTAACCATATGGATCAACCACATGCACATCCTTGTTACAGAATCCGTCCTTTCATTTCAACGTATAGCAAGCTATGATTTTTATATATAAATATTATATAAATAATGTATAAAACATTAAAAGTTAACTATGTAAAATATTATTTCTGAAGCAATTTTAGCTATATCCACTATGATTATAAACTGTGTCTCGACCTGTGTTATTTACTTTAGCTGCTTAAAAAAGCAATGAGTTAATTTTTTTTTTAATCTCAACTAAAATATCAATAGTTCTGTGGTAGCCATTGTTTTACAATGAGAGAAATAACTGCAACTAGAGAAAAATGTATAAAAACATTAAATTGTCAGTATTTTTGTAAGGTTCCATTTTGTAAAGAGAATAATATTCAAAGACTTTTGTAGCATACAAAGTGAAAACTTGTATCTGCGAAACTATACTTGTATTAAATGTGCTTTTTAAATAAAAGCTCATAACACAACTAATTAAGGAATCGGAAGCTGGAATGTTGGAGGGATGTTTGTGTTGGGTGCGTGGGTAGGAGGAGGGGGAGGCAGGCCAGCCTCTGATTGGCCTCCCTCGGGGCACCGCCTTCTGATTCTGTCAGTGGGCAACATGGCAACCAGAGGAGAGATACCAGTGGCTAAGCTGCTCTTTCATCTCTGAAAGCCTGTTTGCAGAGTGAGGCTCTGGCTCTGTCTCATCTCAGGGGCTTCTAAAGAGCTTTTGTATTCTAAGAGGGGTTTTAGGGAAGTGGGAGCTGTGAGGCCCCCCCAAGGCAGATAAGGAGCCAGTGCTCAGATAACGTGGGCTTGGGGAGCTGACTGGGGGAGTCCTTCACAGGGTCCACAGCAAAGGAAGAAGACACACTGCTGAAAACGCTGTTTGTCTCCTTGCCTGTGACCCTCTTCTTGTGCTTTCCAACCAGGAAGAAAAGGGGAAGCTCGAAATTCACATGTACTGTGTGCCTGTGCACCAGGTAGTTCTGCCTCTTTGTTCCTTTTTACCCAGAACAGTTATTATTTTGAGAAGTAAGGAAAGCCCAGGAATGCAAAGGTGAAACCACTTGTCTAAGATCCTTCAGAGTAATTGCAGGACAGGTCTTATATTAGTTTCCTATGGTCATTGTAACAAATTACTGCAAACAGTGGTTCAAAGCAACACAAAGTTGTCAATTTCCCAGTTTTGCAGGGTCTGGGGGAGAAGTTCATTCCCCATCTACAATCCCTTGCCCTCTTCCTTCTCATTGTGCTGTCTCGGGTTCTCCCCCTCTGCCACAGCTTCCACATTCGAAGACGTTAGTGATTATGTGGGACCACTCAGATAAATCTTAGGATAATGCACCTATGTTAAATTCAAATGATTGGCACATATAATTCCAAGTGGCTAAACCTTAATTCCCCTTAGCCATGTAAAAACAGTCAGTTTCCAGGGATTTGCCCGTCGACATCTTTACAGTTCACCCTCTGGCTTCCAAAGCAAAATAGATTTACTTTATCTCCAAGTTTGTTCTCTCTCTCTCTCTCTCTCTCTCTCTCTCTCTCTCTCTCTCTCTCTCTCTCTCTCTCCTTCTTGAGGTAAGTGAAGTGCTCTACCACTAAGCTATATCCCCATTCCTAAATGTAGTTCGGTGATAGAGCACTTTTGTAGCATGCAAAAATCCCCGAGTTCAATCCAGCACTGCAAAATAAATAAATAAAATACATAAATAAACACATTTGTTAAATCTCATCTAAAACTAACTTAACAATCCCAGATCTCATTATCTAAATCAGGTAAGGATAAGCCTCTATGTTCATACCACCCTGAGGTCTAATTGTTCTCCATCTTCGAACCAGTAAAACTAAAGAAACAATTAGCTGCTTCTAAAATTCAGCAATAGGACAGGCATAGGAAAACAGAGTCTTTCATATTCAAAAAGGAAAGAAGTGGAAAGGAAAAAAGGAACCATCAACCCTAAGCAATTTCCAGATCCAGACTGACAAACTCCATTTGGTTCCAAGGCCTGGAAATGAACTCCTGTGGCTTACGGCTTGCTTTTTTGCTAGCAAGACCAGCCTGCTTGCTCTTGGTTATTAGACAAAGTAGGCCCATTTCATGCCCTGATATCAGCTCAGCAACTTTTTTGTGAGTTGTGATGTACCTTTGGGCCCCAGGTGCAGCTAGGGAGAACCTAAGGCCACACTTCAAATTTTTACTTCAATTCTGAGGAACAAAGATCCAGTGAGAGAAAATAACTCCTGCTGATGGGGGCAGAAGAGGGGAGAGAAACTGAGAGGGAGAACTGGGTGATTCCAGCACCAAAGCCTCCCGACATGAGTCCCCTAGTCTGTCCATTGTGCCTCTCTACAAGTAGCTGACAGCGTACCCACAAGAGACATAGCCCCAATTCATGTAGACTTACAGAAAGATGGAACTGCAGCTCAGAATAGCCATCGCCACCATGATGAGCCACCCAGCAGTGCAGAAGGATAAGTGGATTTCAGGACTCAGGTCCACATCACAGTCTTGGCTCTCCCCGGTACCGGCTCTGAGATGTGCCTGAACCTGAGTCTTGGATTGTTACTTTATAAGGATGGGATTTCTAATACCTGTTCTTATACCTCTGTCATCATGGCATTCTCTGAGTCTAGACCCTTGATTCTCAAAACGTGGTCCACAAACTAACAATATCTGCATCCCCAGAGAGTGTGGTACAAGTACAGAAGTGGAAGCCCCTGCCCCACCTAAACCTGAACCTTCCTATGAACAAGATCCCAGGTTGTTCATGTGCACAGGAAGGTTTGAGAAGTACTCCCACTCTATACTTCATAAACCTTCAGCCTCTGATCTGGTGTTCACTACCCCAAGCCACATTCCTGCTAGGCTTGGCTCAGTGCATGCTGGGCAAACATCAGTGACCTCTTAGATTTAAGGACCAAAATCCTATGACTATCAAGCTTATAACATTCTAACCTGGCACAGTGATGCACCCCTGTAATCCTAGCTACTTGGGAGGTTGAGTAAGGAGGATCACAAATTAAAGGTCAGCCTGAGTAACTAGAAACACCCTGACTCAAAATTAAAAAGGGTTAGGGGAATAGCTCAGTGGAAGAGTGACACTGGGTTCAATGGCCCGTACTGCGGGGGGTGGGGGATCCACAAAGGTCTATAAGGTTCTCAGAGACAAAAGTTTGTCTTACCTTCTCTGCCAAGTCTTGCATCCCTGTTTGGTATAGTTCCTGGTATTTATTGAGCCAATTAACCAGCCCCAGGTCAAAAAGTCACATGACTCTTGGTAACCAACCAATTAAACAGACTGCAGGGATATGGAGAAGTGCAAACCTTTTCCTCTTTCTTTAGGAGTTAGTAAGAACATGTATTTTTTTCTGAGATAGAGATAAAAAGCTTCACCAGTCCCAAGTCTGCGTGACTTCTCCTACTTAGAATGGATTCACATATCCATTAGCTTATTCCAAAATATTTCCAAGGGAGTATTTATGGATAAATGACTGACAGCTATTTTACATGGTTTGTTTCATTTAAATCTCCACAAACAACTATTAAAGTAGATATGATTAGCTCCCTGTTGCTGAAAGGGAAACCAAGACTCAATTAAGAATCTTAGTTCACACATCTAATTTGGGATAGAAATTGGGATTCAGATCCAAACAATTTCCGTTATTCATTGAGTAATATTGACTCTAATTACTTCCATGTCCCAGGCCCTGGTAAACACACCAGGTAGAGCAGTAAATAAAACAGGTGACATTCCAGCTTCAAGGAGCTGTGTCTAGAGGGGAATGCAAGAGATTGAGTGACAAATGTAGGGATTCAAATAAGCATTATAAAGAAAGAATGCTAGAAGCTACAGGAACTCATCCTACAGAGGACTCATCCTACAGAAAGCCACACAGGGCCAAAGCCTGTTTACTTCACTCCTCTGCCCCAGCAAAATGAATGAAATGCAGGTGCAGGGAAGAAACAAAGGAGTAAATAAATAACTAGGGCAGTGGGGTAGGGAGGGAGTCCTTGGTGAATGCTGAGGCCGCAGGAACAGAATGAGTCAGAAAGACTGTTCTCTATGGTGGACTTTCTTCCTCCAGTCCTCTAGAACACCCAACTCTGGGGAAAAAAAAAAAAAAAAAAAAAGCTAGTTCCTTACACAAGCCTGTCTAATGATGAGTATGTAGAGTTTTCAAAATACTTAGATCCATGCAGTCACGTGTGAGTTGTCGGGCCTCCTTCTAAAAGAAAGCAGTGAGTAAAAGACCCCAGAATAGGAGATGAGTGGCAGGAATCAGGGACACCTCAGTCATTTTCTTTTTTATTTCAAAATGGTGTAAATGACAAGAAAAGGAACGGTGAGCTATTTTTAAGACTTCATGATAGAGGTATATAAATGAAAGGGAAACATATAAAAGCATGCTCAACTTTTGAATCATGGAAAATTGCAAATGGAAATCATACTGAGTTATCGTCGTATAAACAACAAAACAATACCAGGAGTGATTATAGTTGTGAAACGATTGGAACTCTCATTTAGAGCTGGTGGCCATGTAAATGGGTACAAGCCCTTTGGAAAGCTTTGCCAATATCTACTAAAGCAATAATATCATACCCCATTGTTCAGTAACGCTACCACTAAAATTTATACCCAACGGAAGGCTGCATGTGGGCTCAGCTGAAGATGTGTATAAGAATGCTCATGGTAGCTCCATCTAAAACTGGAAATGACTCAATCCCCATCAACAACCGAGCAGACAATTAAATACTAGAATTAAATACTCACACAGGAATACTACTTAGCAATGAGAATGAACAAAAGAATGATATAAAAAAAATTGAGTGGCTAAAATCAGGTAAAACAGATTATTCATATTTTATGAATTCATTTTTATAAAGTTCAACACAGGCATAATTAATCTAGATAGAATTCACTAATCTAGTTATAGAACTAACCATTAATCTAGTGATAGAACTCAGATTTGTGATAACCTTTGGGGGTACAGATAGACTGGGAGAAGATGATCTAGGTGGTGGTCATTATGTCAAAATTTGTTAGGCTGTATTCATGGTGAATGCTCTTGTCTATTTGTCAAACTTCAATTGAAAAGGAGAAAAAAAGGAAGCTTGTAAAAAAATTGTTTATGTACCACAAGAAAAAGGAGATTGACAGTCGATTGGCAACTTTACCTCCCCCAATAGCTTTCCAGCTCATCCTTTCCCATTTCTCCCTGGCCTCCCGCTTACGCCAGCCTCATTAACCCCTTCTCAGTCTATTGCCATCGCCTCTTCACCAGGTCTCCTCACCTCCATCCAGTCGCTTCAAAGACATCCTCCACGCAGAGGCCAGAGGGATCTTCCTAAAGAACAAAGCTAGCTGTGCTACTCCCCTGCTTATGGAATAAAGTCCTTAGCATAGTATTTATTCTTATTTTTAAATTTTAATTCATTTTGAAAATGTAATTTAGAGAATAAGACCCAGATACCTATAGTTGACATAACAGATTAGCAATTTGCCTCATTTTTTCCAGATCAAAAGTGGTTATCATTAAGAAATAAGCTAAGATATCAATTAAACTTAGTCACTCCATTCTACACAGTCTGGTCCCTGGTCACAGTTACCCTGATTTTTGACGTATGTCATTTTATGTATGCATCCATGAGCAATACGTAGAGGAGTTTTAAGTATATGTTTATACAAATATTATAAAATTAATGTGTATTTTTATCTTTAGGCTTCCAATGCTGTGCTTTTGTAATTTATACACGATGGCACACAGATCTAGAATGTTTATTTTAACTCTGTGGCATCATAATATACGGGAAAACCACATTTTCATATTGATGACCACTTATTGTTTCTAGTTTTTCACTGCAATTAACAATGATGCAACGATTGCTGTGTTTTTTTCCTTCTTGAACAGTAAGTAAGAATTAATGTTGCTACACAGAGAAATGAAATCCTTGGAGAGTGGAGTTCATCTGTCTCAACTTTAGTGGAATTAAGTAGTCAAAATAGCTATATCAAATTGATATTCCCACTAATACCATAGGAGTTTGCTGATTGATTTCCAAACTCAACAATTGGTATTGTCTGTCTTTTAACTTTCCACACTCTGATAAGTATGAACAAGTTAAATCCCTTTGGGTTTTAATTTTCATTTTGATACCGAATAGTTTGAACTTGTGTGGTTTTAATTTTTTACTGTAAGCTTGTTTACAGCAGGGCTGGTGTTTTTGATGGGGATTTCATGCGTCCTGATCTCTAGAAAGCAGTTTTATGTTTGCTCCTGACAAGAGGAAGACCCCAGGGTTTCATTAGACCCCCTGGGCTAGGCAAATCTAATCATGGCATTTTCTTTTTAAGATTTCAGAAAAAAGTTCAAATTTCTTAGGTTGATATACCAGACTGCATGATTGTCCTCTGCCCACGTCTCCAACTTCAACTTCAGTCTGAATCTATTACCTTGGTTTTATACTCCTCTTGCATTTCTGATGGTCCATATGTTAATGGGGGAGAAAGTAGTTATATTTTATTCAGTGGGGAGAGCTGTTATGTTTATCAGTATTTCTAACTGTGTGTGTCTTGTTTTTTCTAGAGAAGATTAGTTCTGCAATAGCTAATTTTGCCATGTTGTTAGCTTTGGGGTTTCAGAGTAGGTTGCTTTCATGATATTGGACTTGCCTATTTCTCTGCCTCTATTTCTTTCCAGACACCTATCCTTTTCCCTTGTCTCATAAAATCAAGCCATGGGGAACAATTCACAACTTCCCCAAACTCATACTGCTTTCATGTTGCATTGTAGTTTCTTCTTCTTGGTTACCTTCAAGGATCAGATCTGCTTCCGCCTTCCCTGGAGAACTGAACCCTGAGACCTGCAGTCCTTCCAGGGCCTTCCTATTCTGTGACTCACTCTGCGTATGTCTGTCTCACTCATCTGCTGCTTTATTTTTTCCCTTAGGATGGAGCATCATGGCCAGCACAGAGTGGGTCCCTGATAAACACCAGTAGAAGATCAAAGAGTCCTTCCTTTAGTTGATATGTGAAAATGTGTGTGTGTTTAATTGTATGTGCAAACATGTATATGTATCTTTGAATACATGCTTGTATATATAATTGGATATGCACACAAGTTTGTGTGCATGTGTGTGTGTCCAAGTACATGCAAGGACGTGCTCTTCACTCTTCTCCTGAGTGGGTGACACAAACCATTAGGTGGCATTTGTGGAGATGCTGCAATGTTTGCGGTGAAATTGGAGAGAAGGAATAAAGGATAATTGCCAGTTTGGTGACCAAACTGTGGAATATGTGGTCCAAGCAACACTCAGTCAGAAACTCTTGCTATGGAAGGTGCCTGTTATAAAGGGAGAAATCCATGTATCTACCACCACACTGCTTTGGGGTTCAAATCGTTGGGTAAAGAGTGTGGAGTGAGGTTTGGCATTAATGGGACAGTCTAGGTGGACAATGGTTCTTGTTGCTCTGATCACTTCAAGTTCAATGGAAACCTGAGTGCCAAGTTCTCACTTTTCCTTTTTCACCCTGGGAGGCCAACTCTTGCCACACACAGAGGCCCCGTCCTGTCTGTATCTGTGTTCCCTTTCCTCTCGCTCTCTGGCATGTATGGGTAATCAGAGACTTTCTACGGGCCCACTCACTCAGCCTCTTTCTCTTTCTGCTCGTTTTATGGGATGCTGTCTGGGGTCCACCTTTATTGGCAGAGGAATTCCATGGCCATGATGTCACCTGTACTCTGTTGGAAGACCCCAGCATGAATCGAGACATCAGAGGAAATGAGCGGTGATCCCCCAAGGAGACAAGCTCATGAAGTCATCATCGGTGACAGCAAAGGAAATGAAGGAAAACTCAGATCGGAGTTATAAGTGATATTTATTCATTCAATCATCATTCATTCAACGAACATAGGCCGAGCCTAACTTTGTGGGTTAGACACGGTTTCTGCCCTCCAGAAATTATGGTTGAATGAGGGAGACTAACACATGGGCAAACAGAAAAACAAAGGTAAGCCCAGGATGCTCTAGAAAATTCAGAGACGAGGAGTCTAAATGATAGGAAGATCAGTGGGGAAGTGAATTACCCTGAGAGAGAATGGGGGCTTAGATTTAGAGGAATTTGACCTTTTTTTAGATATACCTGACAGTAGGGTGTATTTTCACGTATTACACATACATGGTATGCCACCACCCATTACAACTTTGATCCCATTCTTGTGGTTGAACACGATGAAGAGTTACACTGGTCGTGTATTTGCATATGAACATAGGAAAGTTATGTCCGATTCATTCCACTCTTTCTTATTCCCATCACACCCCTTCATTCCCCTTTGTCTAATTCAAAGAACTTCTATACTTCCCCTTCCCCCACTCCCTTGTTATGGGTTAGCATCCACATTTGGCCTTTGGTTTTTCGGGACTGGCTTATTTCACTGAGCATGAAACTCTCCAATTCCACCCATTTATCGGCAAATCCCATAATTTCATTCTTCTTTGTGGCTGAGTGAAATTCTATTCCAATTCCATTTATTGATTATTTGTTTGTTCTTTTTGATGTTTTTTGAGTTCTTTGTATATCCTGGAGATTAACGCTCTATCTGAGATGCAGGTGGTAAAGATTTTCTCCTATTCTGTAGGCTCTCTGTTCATGTTCTTGATTTTCTTTGCTGGGAAGAAGCTTTTCAGTTTGATGCCATCCCATTTATTGATTTTTGTTATTACTTGTTGTGCTTTAGGAATCTTCCTCAGAAGTCTTCCTGAGCTGATGTGTTGGAGAATTGGGCCTACTTTTTCTTTCAGTAGCCTCAGGGTCTCTGGTCTAATGCCAAGGTTCTTGATCCACTTTGAGTTGAGTCTTGTGCAGGGTGAGATATAGGGGTTCAATTTCAATCTACTACATATGGATTTCCAGTATTCCACCACCATCTGTTGAAGAGGCGACCTTTTTTTTTTCAAGGTACATTTATGGCACCTTTGTCTGTTATGAAATAACGACATTTATGTGGATCTGAAGTCTCTACTCTGTCACTGGACTATGTAAATCACTGACTGATGGAGCATTTGTTTCTTAAGCTGGATATCGGGCACAACATATCCATGCAGACATTCTTGATTAAATGAAGTGACTTTTTTGTGGAGTCTGACTCATGGCAAGCACTGACATGGAAGAGATTTAATTATGTGTTTTATATGCTAAATTTTAAAGCAATAAGTAGGAATTGGCTAGCTGAAGAAAAGTGTGAGGGTCTAGGCAAAGAACTCAATCACATCCTACACTCTGACACATTCCTTGAGCTTTCCATCATTTGATGTGGTTGAGGGAAGGGCTCAGGTGCCGAGGCAGTGGGAGCTGATGTAAGAGCTGTAAATAGAGGCCAAATCCTGCAGCATACCTAGCTAGGAGCTCTGAAGTATTTTCTGAAATCCATCTTTAGAAATTTAAAACAAAATAACATGATTTGATTTGAATTTTAAAAAGTTACTTTTGGGCAACTTGGCAAAAGTATCCAGAACTTCATGTAGCTTGGGTTAATAATTTTACTTCTAGCAATTTATAAGGGGATAATCAGAAATGAAGATAAAAATTATGTACAAAATGTACTTTGAAGACTGTTTTATAATAATGGAGTGGGAAACAAATAAATGTTAAGTAATTGAAAAATTATTAGGCAAATTATGCTATATTCAATTGATGTAATTTTTTAAGTGAAAGTATTAAAAAATATTTAAAGTTGTAAAAAAAATTCATAATACAATTTCAACTAAGAAATTAAAAGCTTAAATACAATTATTCAATTTGGGTTTAATAGAGAAATAAAAAGAAATGTGTATGTGTATACCTGAACTATTGGAAAGAATTATACCTTCAAAAACCCAAATGTATAATTGGGATTATTAGTGATTTCTGTTTTCTTTTTAAGGTTTTTTCCCCCATAGTTTCAGAAGGAGTAAATAAGTTTTTTGCTTTTTTTTTTTTTTTTTTTGGTACCAGGGATTGAATTCTGGAGTACTTGACCACTGAGCCATATCCCCAGCCCTTTTTTGTATTTTACTTAGAGGCTTGTTTAGTTAGAGACTGAGTTACTTAGTGCCTCACTAAGTTGCTGAGGCTGGCTTTGAACTTTTGATCCTCTTGCCTCAGATTCCCAAGCCCCTGGGACTATAGGCATGGAGAACAAATAATTTTTATAATTAAAAATATTTTTTAAATGATCTCTCTGGAAGGTACTGTATGGAATAGATTGAAGAGGTTTCTATATAGAAAAGATTGAGATAGTTAAATGATGATTGTAACCATTCAAGGAAGAAGTGATATGATTTCAGCTAGGGCATGGTGGAGAGGGCAAGGTGAAGTCAGTATGGATTTCAGAAGAACCAGAATTAAGAAGATTTTTTTTCCACCTCCTGAACGTGGGTTAAAACAGAAGAAATCAAGCATGATGCTTGCATTTCTGATCTGGAAAATCCAGAGCAGTATACTGTTCTCAGAGACCAGAAACACAGAGAGAGGGCACTTTGGAGAAGAAAGTGCTAAAGAGTTCTGTTTTGGGTATATTGAACTTGATGTGTTTGTGGAGGAGGTAGCCAAGTCTAGTGAATAGATAAATAAGCCCGAAGTCCATTCAACAAATACATACTTAGCATCAACTCTGTGGCAGAAAAGGTCTGGACTTCAGACACAGCAATGTACAAAACAGAGAGGAGCTTGCATACTAGGTGGGGGGCTACAACCTCCACCTTAGCATAGACATCTGGGCTGGAGATGTGTTTACAACACATCTCAACAACCTGGAGATGGAGGGTAGAGAAACCACAAGCAGTGGGTGAGCCAGATAACTTAGGGAGTGTAGGATAGGAAGAGTGGCTTTATTTTGGTTTAGTCGGGTTATTTATTTCCTAAAGTTCAGAGAATTCAATTGCTTTGATAAATGTCTGCAAACCCCTTGAATGTGATAGTTACTTTTTGATGGTATTCAGATGCAAACCTAACTACCTCTTCTGTGAGAGATGGGCAAACTACTGTATCTCCTAGACATGGTTACCACAAAAATAGGAAGAATGTGGTCTTCACCTGCTTGAGAGCCTGTGTACCTTCTGCCTACAATGTTATTCCTGTGACCTTTCCCTCCTTGCTCCTTCATGTCATTCAGATCTCTTTTTAACTAGCACTTTTGCAGAGGTCTTCCTTTGGTCGTCTAGTATAAAGTAGTGTTGGGATATTAGGATATGTGTATTTTTGGTTTCCATCCATGGTTCCTGACTCACAATCTTTTACCCAAGGCTGGCCACAGAAACTTGAGTTGCTTTTTACCCAAGGGAATAGATAGACACTCATATCTTCCCTCACCTCTCTGCCTTGGAGCTGTCATAAATTCTCTGACCTACCCTGATCTGATAGTAGGTCATGATCCCTGGATGGGCCCTGCTTTATGCCCATGAGGAAGGAATGTTCTACAGAGAGGCCTAGAAGACTGCTGAGGCAGACAGGCCTTGCTGGGCTTCCCCACCAGGTCTCTTAGTATTAGAGTATGTCCTTTTTTTTGTCCAATCACATTTTGACATGATTGTCCCAGCTTCATTCATGCTATGCAATGAATTCTCCATGCAAATCCAAAAGGACAGGGCAGAAAGCTTCCAGAGAGTCCTCCACTAGAGGTTCCTGAAGGGTGGCATGCCCAGAGAGGACAGGAAGTATTTCCCTGGGTTCTATGAGCTGCTTGAACAAATTAATCAAACCAGGGGAGAGGGTGCAGATACCTCAATTTATAACTGATCCATCTGAAGGTTTGGAGGCCCAGACTTGTGACTAGTTCTGAAGGGAGGCAATCGTGGGAACTGAACCTCCAACCTGTGGGGTCACAAGAGAATTGAATTAGAGGACAGACATCTGGTGTCCACTGAAGAATTGCTTGCTTGCTTGCTGGTGAGGAGCAAGAATCCACACTTTTTGAGGTCACAGATGTCGTGTGTGTGTTGATAGTGTGTGAGAGCAAAGGAAAGCATGGTTTGTTTTTTTTCAACACAGTACAAACCCAGGTCCCCATGCTAATCATTGTCTGACATGTCTGGTATTGTTTGTTTCTTTGTTGTTTCCCCTACCTGCCAATAGGTATGTATGATCAGAATATGAACCCAGTTTGTCTTGTTCTTTGTTATGGCCCCATCTCCCACGACAGAACCAGGCACAGAGCAGGAAAGCACTGATTATTTTAAATTACTTAAATAATTCTGAACAAATGAAGGAAAGATTTTCTAGCGTCAGGGGTAAATATTTAAAAAAAAAAACAATGACTGAGCATTTCTATGAGCTAAGCATCTTGTTAAAGTGCTGGGGATACATAACTAAATGTTGGATTTTTTTTTCTTTTTTTGAAAGAGGCTTACAATCTCAGGAGATATGCAGACATTGCAGCTAATAAAGGTGAAGCAGAGGTTTGAGTTGGTTCAAGGAAGGACCTGAAAGCACATTATAGTCATAGAGGATGCAATTAGTGAGTCTCAGGCTCCAGATTGCACTTCTGGCACTGGAATGTCAATTTGTTATTTTCTGACCCAGAGACTTGATTAACAAATGAAAGTATGGTCAGGAAAATAGGCCACTTTTAAATCTATGAGAGGCTATGAAAGTTATGTCTTTATGTTTTCATATGTTTGTAAATACAGTTTTACAAACACTGTAGGTACTCAGTACATATTTGTAGAAAAATACAGTCCCATTTTAGTATGAAATAAAGTTCAAAGTTGGTATATGTATACAATGGAATATTATTCCATCTTTTAAAAGAAGGAATTCTGACAATGCTACAACATGGATGAATCTTCAAGATATACAAAGTAATACAGTCAGCTACAAAAGACAACTATTATGGGATTTCACTTATTTGTGGAATCTAGAATAGTTTAACTCATAGAAACAGAAAGAATGGTGGTTGTCAAGGGCTGAGGGAGGAGAGAATGTTGTTTTATGGGAATACAGTTTCAGTTTTGCAAGACGAAAAAATTCTGGAGATAAGTTGCACAACAATATGAATGTATTTAATACCTGCTCAACTGTATATTCAAACGTGGATATGATGGCAAATATATGCTGTGTGTATTTCATCACAATGAATAACAATAACGATAACAATAATGATAATAAAATTCCAAGTGTGTGGCTGGTGATTCAGCTGCACCTGGATCTGTGTTAATTTTGTTCTCCTGAGAGGTTAAAGCACTCAAAAAAGTCTGCATTTCCAGTGAAAGAATTCCTCCTGCCTTCAGACGCTGTTACAGCTGGATGATGTGAGGACCAATAGGAGAATTTCAATCATATAATCTACATTGAGCTAAAATTCTGAGGTGGGGCGAATGGAACGGAAATTTAAGTTCAGGGAATAAAAAAAAACTATGTAAACTTTCTAGTTGCCAAAGAAGAGTCCTCCATGTATTTCTTAAGCGAACAGTAGGTATTTGAAAGATTTAGATTCAACTAGATACATTTAAAAAAGTACTTTTATTTTAAGATTTCAATATGGACAAAACTGCCATAAATTACATTCTTTGCAACTATTTAAATTTATAATGAACAGATGTAGATGCAACTTTAAAATGTGTTTGTTAGAGTATGTCATTTTTTTTCAAAATTCTCTTCCTCTGCAGGTGACCATCACTGGTATGGACAATTCTTTCCATGAGTTTGTCCTGAATGCGAGAGCTGAGAAATGGCAAGGCAGCTGAAGGATGATTCGAAGACAAAAGAGAGTTGCTTTTGGTTTGGTTTGGGTGTCCTTTTGTTTCATTTTTATTTTTAAAGATGTGCTGAGGACAATGACCCCTAGATGGGAGATGTGGTGGCGCCGATGGAAACCGGAAGGATGCTGGAGGCGAGAACCGGGTGGGCAAGCAGAGACAGCAGAGGCTGCGCCCATGGAGGACCAGGGGCTCCGGCCTGCGCACATTCATGGGTGGGAGGACAGACACCACCCCGCATCGGGGCGGGCAAGGATATAGAATGGATGGGTGGAGAAGGCTCCAGGAAGTTCCCGTCTGCTGGCGTCGATTTCCTCAATAAAATAGGAGCAAGATCAGCAGCTGTGAGTAAAGAAGGGGAAGGAGGTGATGGGGACTGAGAAGAGAAAATTGTAAAAAGAATGTACCAGCAAAGTGTCGTTGGACATTAGGCAGAATTAAAGACCCCCTTGGGGTTGGTGTCAAGAACTTTTGGGGTCCACTTAGCAAGTCTGTGTGTTTCCTGATGACATTTTCCAAGGAAGGCACAGGTGAGGGTGGAGGGAAGACTTGATTTAACCAGAATGGGGTTTGGCAGGTGTGCAGGAGGGTCAAGGCAGCTGAGAGTAATAAATCCGAGGAGCAAGGACCTCAAGCGGCAGAAGCAGAGAAAGGTGGGCCTGGGGCTGGGGCCCAGGGGAAAGGCGTTAGGATCAATGGATGATTGAGTCCCTGTGCAGTAGTGATTTTTCTTTTGTAATTTTCAGTAAATGCATATCCCCTGTCCCCTCCCCGCCCTATCCCCAAGAGCTCTTCCCGACTCTTCCTTCAATAGTCCAGGCATCGTTTTCGTGGGTGGAATCTCTTCTTTTCGAAGGAAACCCGCGATGGTGCTCTCCTCGGGTTACCTCCCCGGCCGGTGCTGCCGGCTGGGCCAGTTCCCTGCGCCCTGCTTTCCCTATTTGTTTTGGTCTTGGCTTTCC
Source organism: Urocitellus parryii (assembly GCF_045843805.1). Taxonomy (NCBI): domain Eukaryota; kingdom Metazoa; phylum Chordata; class Mammalia; order Rodentia; family Sciuridae; genus Urocitellus; species Urocitellus parryii. The sequence goes on along the minus strand of NC_135541.1, from coordinate 39,204,085 downwards.
GGCCAGTCCTCATTGGAGGAAACGGAGCGCAAAATTGATTGGAGGCTAGCGCACACTCAGGGCCTGTCCCCCAGGATCCTGGGGAGAGCGGGACCTCGCCGGCCGCGCCTCCCTGCCTCCGCCGCAGGGCTCCTCCCACGCCCAGGGTCCCCGGCCTGCGCCCCAGCCTGGCTGCGAGGCTGAGGTGGCGTTGGCGCAGAGGGCCTCATTGTTCCCAGTCTCTTTGACATCATTTTCTGGGTTTTCATTCCAAGTCAGATCGTTTTAGAATGCAAATGCCATTTGCTTTTGTAGCAGTGCATTTGTCTGGCAGCGGTGCGTTTGTTTGGGGTGAGATCACAGCAAAAGGGTTTTGTTTGGCTTTTTTTTTCCCCCTTCTTTCTTTTTGGAGAGCCAGAGACACCCGGAAAAGCGCAGGGCGCAGAAACTTTCCCGGTGGGCGGGCGGGACAGGCAAGGGCCCAATGGGAGCAGCCTTGGGCTTCTGGCAGGCCTGAATTTGAAAGGAACCGGGTCAGAAGGGTGGCGCAACACGAACTCTTTGTGGCCCTCTTTGTGGCCGTGATTTATCCGTGGGCGAGGCCCAGCAGATCACCTCAAAGCACGCAGTCCTCCAACACTTTATTTCGTGTCTCCTTTGTGCCACAACCCAGAGATGTTTCTGGAGAGAAAGGCAACCTTCCAGGGTTTTCTTGTCATCAGATCCAAGTCTCCTGCCTGAGTGCTTGGATGGTCGGGCATGTCATCTTCACATCCTTATGATAAAAATATTACCGTCTCTATTTTATTTATTTTTCTAATCTGTTATGCATGACAGCAGATGCATTCCAATTCATATTACACATATAGAGTACAGCTCTTCATATAGTCACACCATTCGTGTCTTCAGACATGAACTTAGGGTGATGATGTCCATCTTATTCCACCATCTTTTTTTTACCCTCATACCCCTCTTTCTTCCTCTCACCCTTTTGCCCTATCTAGAGTTCATCTAACCCTCCCATGCTCCCCCTCCCAACCCCACTATGAATCAACCTTCTTATATCAGAGAAAACACTCGACCCTTGGTTTTGGGGGGTTGGTAACTTCACTTATCATTATATTCTCCAGCTGCATCCATTTACCTGCAAATGTCATGATTTTATTCTCTTTTATTGCTGAGTAATATTCCATTGTATATAAATACCACATTTTCTTTATCCATTCTTCTACTGAAGGGCATCTAGGTTGGTTCCACAGTTTAGCTATTGTGAATTGTGCTGCTATAAACATTGATGTGGCTGTGTCCCTGTAGTATGCTGTTTTTAAGTCCTTTGGGTATTGACAGAGGAGTGGGATAGCTGAGTCAAATGGTGGTTGCATTCCCAGCTTTCCAAGGATTCTCCATACTGCTTTCCATATTGCTTGCACCAATTTGCAATCCCACCAGTAATGTATGAGTGTGTCTTTTTCCCCACATCCTCACCAACACTTATTGTTGTTTGTGTTCTTAATAGCTGCCATTCTGACTGGAGTGAGATGAAATCTTAGTTTTGATTTGCATTTCTCTAAATGCTAGAAATGTTGAACATTTTTTCATATATTTGTTCGTTTATTGTATATCATCTTCTGAGAGGTGTCTGTTCAATTCCTTGGCCCATTTATTGATTGGGCTATTTGGGTTTTTTTTTTTTTTTTTTTTTTTGGTGTTTAGCTTTGAGTTCTTTATATTCCCTAGAGATTAGTGCTTTATCTGATGTGTATGTGGTAAAAATTTGCTCCCAAGATGTAGGCTCTCTATTCATCTCACTGGTTGTTTCTTTGGAGAGAAGAAGCTTTTTAGTTTGAATCTATCCCATTTATTGATTTCTTGATTTTAATTCTTGTGCTATCCGAGTCTTATTAAGGAAGTTGGGGCCTAATCTGATATGATGGTGATTTACTTTTTTTTCTAATAGGCCTAGTGGATGGAGCTTTGGCATTTCCAAGGAACTGAGCAGATACCTCTCAGAAGATGATATACAAAATGTTCAAAATCTCTAGCGATTAGAGAAATGTAAATCAAAACTACCATCCCTATTTTTAGATGAGGCAATCGAGACTTTACTTAAGATCACCCAGACAGTAGGTAGCCAAGTTCCATTTGGACACAGATAAGTCTCCCAAGCCCATCACTCTATTTTAACCCACCTAGGTCATACCCTCCCTGGGGTGCGTAGCATGGTGGGTAGGAAGACAGGAAGGGAAACTAATGATAGATCAAAATAAGGGAAGTCAGATTGAACCTTGTTCTACAGAATGAGACAGAGGCCAGCATTTCTGACACAGGGAGCAGCAATTTCTAAAGGGCAGGGGTTCTGGTACCCACAGAATGTAAATGCTAGAAGGCCCTTAAGGAGTTCCCTCCCCCTTCATTTTACTGAAGAAATAAGAGGGGACCCAGGGAAGGTAGCTAATTATTTAAGATCACAAAACAAGAGAGTGACAAAATGAATTGGAACCCAAGTGCCCTTGCCCTTTAATCTGTGGCCTGTCCTTAGTAGCTTAGTAGTCATCTTTAAAATTTAAGAGAGTTCACACTTGTTTAGCACTTAATCATGGGCCAAGTACCTCATAGACTTTTGCCTCTTTTAGTCCTTGTAACAATCCCCTGTGATGATGCTATTTACAGTTGAGAAAATGGAGACACAGAGAAGTCACTTTTCCAAGGTCACACTGTGTTGACTCCAGAGCCAATGCTCTTTCCTGCTCGGGCTATAGTGCTGAGAGACAGGAGGCCCAGAGAGGACAGTTAAGGATTTAAGGTCACAAAGCAAGGGAGTGGCATAAAAGCAAAGCAAAGCAAAAACCCATTTAATGTAGAAATTTGTAAATTATTAAGATGAGGAAACCGAGGCTCAGAGATAGTGACTTGCCCAAGGCCACCAACTGCAAAAAGTGGTGGGGCTGGCATTGGAGACCCTGCCTGGTTCTCTCCATTCTGTCTATTCTGTCTAGCCCTTGTCTTGGATGGATAAGTAATCAAAACTCTTTCCTCTCTATCCCCCAGCCCCCATTTTGTACTGGAGATTGAACCTAGTGGCTTGAACATGGTAGGCACATGCTCTACCACTGAGCTACATTTCCAGCATGTTTTGCTTTTTATTTGGCGACAGGGTCTCACTAAATTGTCCAGGCTGTCCTCAAACTTGTGTTCCCCCTATTCAACCCATTAAGTCTCTGGGATTATAGGCATGTACCACCACACGTGGTTACAACTTTTTTCTTGATAGTCTTTCAAATATTTCAAAGACAGCTCTGCCTTGAGACTGTTGGCCCCTGCAGGCAGAGTTGCTCTAGTCTCGGTCAGAGCTCCTTTCTCAATGAGGAATTTCCTATACATGTGCCCTGCAGTGTGAGCACAGGACAGGCATCAGAACCTGCGTCTCCCTGCTGCCCACGGGTGACTTTCTACCCTTCCCCTCGCTTTCTCCTGTGTGACATTGGTCATTAGGGGATCAGGATCACATGATCCCAAAAGACCAAAATATGAGTTACTTTTGGCTCTGGGGCCTTTTAGAGAAGCTACTTGGTAAAGCAACTGTAGGTTTGCAAGGGTAAGAATCGAAGGGGCAAAGCCAGGTCAGTACAGCCAGCATTAGAGGTGAGGGGCCTGCCTGCACTTTGTTCTCACCTCTTAAATCTGAGTGAAGAGTGTGACAAGCAGACAGAATTATGAAATTGGGGGTGGAAAAACAAGTGTCCCCAAATATTTCTGTATGCCAGTAACCCACCCTGACCTGGTGAATAAGATGCATGGGAGAGCTCAAAATTAATGAAGGTCATCTGGTTTGTCTCCATGGCTAACTAAGGTGTTTTCGAGAGTGTGTGGCTTCCAGAAGGAACATTTGGAAGGAGGGCTTCCACTGTGGAAGGAAACTCTAAACTCGATTCTAGGAGGGTGCTCAAACCAGCTCTGCCACCTCTGTAGGCCTCAGTTATCTGTCATTCATTCTCTCTGCTGTTCAGTAAACATTTCCTGAACTCTTTCTGTGGGCCTGGCATGGTACTGATGGATGAGGCACTTTTAACTAGGTAACCCCTGCTGTTGAAGAGCTCACAGCTTTGAGGGGGCAAGAGTCAAGCACAGAGATTTTGAGTACTACTCAGGGGTATGAGCAAAGAACCCTGGAGGAATTATGTCAATAGGACTACAGTTAGCACTTAGGGAGCCTTGTGAAATTTTAGAAAGGCACCTCTTTTTCTGAACAACGGCAGCTTCATGACAGAACACCCAGCCTGGCAAGCTGAGCACAGATTTCTATCCACCCTAGATTTTTTTCCCTAAGGCCGGTTGCTCTTGCCTGATGAACAGTCTACATCCCCGAATGTCAAGATTGAGACATAAAGGGTCAAAAGAAGGACAAGGTGGAGGGATCCATTTTAGGCAGAAGAAAGAATATGGACAAAACCCAGAGGCAAGGGAAGGAACTCCCCACACTCGGGCACCTGCCCCTGGTTCAATGTGACTAGAAGGTAGAGTGAAATAGAAGCAAATGAAACTGACAAAATCCCTTGCCTTTGAGGATGTCCCTGGAGCCTGATAGGCCTCCAGTGTCGTGTCAGTCTATCAGAGGGCACATTGATTTCTGTCCCACCTTCCAACATTGAATGAGCTCCTAGATGAGATGTGCACAAAAGCCCTTTGAAAATGGGGTTCATTCTGATATCACTTTTAATCCTAATCCAGGTGACCAACTATCGTGCCCATGATTTGGGGGCCTGTTTCTGTAACCAGGCACCTCTCTGACCCTTCTTTTTGGGAGAAAGAGAGTTCATTAATGATACTTTAGGAACTGTTGGGGTCAGCTGAGAAGGCTGGGTGGCCTGTGACTTCCTGGGGCCTGATCAAGAATTCGCCACCTCATGCTCAGGGCTGTGGTACCTGCTGCAGTCAAAAGCTCTTTCTTTTCTGAGTGAAATGGGAATGGATACAAGAAAAAGACTCTGAAAGTCATGAACCAAGAGGAAACTCTGCCTATGGGGTGAACACTCCTGGGCTCAGGGAGGCCTTCTCAGGTGGTGCCTAGGTTAGAAGCTGACAGAGGCTGGGCCCTAGGCTTGGGGGAACTTGCTCCTTGTCACTGTGTGACTTCGGGCAAGCCACTTCCCCTTTGTGGCCGTGAGTTCCTTCCTCTGTTAGCCAGGAGGTTGGGCCTATTCACCCTTGAACAGCAGAAGCCTTTGAACTTCTCTATGAAACGAGTCCACGAACAGGGGATGCTATTTTGAGGCAACCAAGGGGTCCTGGGGTTCTGTTTATTCTGCTTCTATCTTGTCCTCTCAGAACTTCTGACACTACTGTATATTGCTCTAGAGGGGCAGAGGAATTTAATTTGAACTGATCGGGTTCATTTGTTTTTTCCTTTCTTTTTTCTTATAAGCCAGCTCTTCTAGCTCCCGGCTCAGGGCAGAGGCAAGGGCGATTTAAGAGTTCTGTGATAATTTTCATTTTGTGTTTACATTGACGAGATCATCCATTCCTTCTCCCAATCTGTGTGAACAATCTGAATTATCTAGATGGCCCCTCCCTCCCAACTTCTACGTATAGGTATGAGGTTTCCGTGGCCCCGTTTGAATCTATATTTCTGACTGTGGCAGCACCATGAGAGTGTCTAGACTGTTACCCTTGACATTTCCATATGGTGTGTTTCTCAATTTAGAAAATCTGTGGTTGTTTTTTTTTTTTTCCTTAAAAGGATGTATTGTTAGAAGACAATGGCATAAATGAAATAGGAATCTCAAATATGAAGTCCAGGTAAGTGGCCCAGGGCCAAATGATGGCTCCCAGTTGTCAAGGCCTCGGTTCCTTTCATGGTGTCCACTCTGTAGTCCTCAATACTTGCCTTGGATCTTGTGATCTAAGATGGCAGTTGCATATCATCCTTCAGGAAGGAAAAATGGAAGAGCCCATATTTCCTTTTGGGGACAGAAGTTGTATACAGCATTTTTTTTTTCATATCTCATAATTTGGTCAGATGGCCACACTTGGCTTCAAGGGGGGGTGTGTCAAAAAATCTCTAGCAGGAAAATCTTGTGATCTACTAAAAATTCTAATGGAACAGAAACAGGAGGCCAGTAGATATCTCTAGAGCAAAGGTGTACTCATTTCTCAAACTTGAGAGACACTTTTTTCCTACAGTGCTTTCCAGATATGAAATTCTGGGATCTGAGTAGACTCTAAGGCCTTCAAGCTGGATGGGAGCACGGGAGTTTAGTTATCCCAGTCTGTATCACAGGATGAAGAGATGATAGACCCATGATTTTGCAGCAACTGGGGTCCCAGAGAGTTTAGGTGACTTTCCCAGAGTTAACAATGGGAGAAACTAATCCTATGTCAGTGGTCATGGGAAGTTGGGATTCATTGGGCGCCCGGAAGGGCTCTTACCTCTGCTTCGTATTTCTGTACTCCCACGATGTGCTGCTGGTTACTGCTCTTGAGGCTGCACCTTGCCCTACACTGTTGTTTTGAAGAGTAAAGCAGCTCTTCTCTGGTGACCAGGGTATCCTGAAAGGAGCAACAGCTGTGGAATCCTGCTTCTGCTTCTTATTTTGGTATGGACGCGGACAAAGCCTTTCCCCTCTGTTTAAAAAGAGGATAACATCCACCTCACAGCTATCTCCTTTTCCCTCCATCTCTGCTATCCCCTCCTCTCCATCTTTCCCCTTCCATTTCCGGGCCTACTCTCCTGTCTTCTCTCCTCTTTTCATTCCTTCATGGGATGACATCAACGAAAGACCTGAGATGGGACCTAGAATACAGAAGGGTAAGCCAAAGGTAATTTCCTTCCCTTCTTCCTCTTTCTTCCTTCCCCTCCCTTCTTTTCTTTTCAGTCTCATATGATACTGCATATTTTCCCACCAAGCTTAATAATCACAGGACCTAGAAAACTGGATAAATTTAGTGGTTACTCTAGATTCTCTTTTAAAAATTGGGTGCCCAGAAATAGCATGCCCGGATTGGTGAACTTCTGCTTCCTTTTAACATTTTTGCTTGATTTTAATCAAACAAGAACTACAATACTTACTGGGTTTCCCCCTCTGACTTTCTCATTGCTGGCCCCTGACCCGGCGATTCCCCCTTCCTCTGCATGACCTCAGAACTCTTTAAAATATTTATATCAATTTCATGCTTGCCATGGGTGTTTTTCCCCTTGTCTTCTGCCACAGGATTCTATGGGTTCCTTGAGGACAGGGCATGTACATCTGCATAGCAGGCAGCTGAGCCCAGGATCTGGCCAAGAGGAAGTGCTCCGTAATCTCTGCTGAATACGGGCAAGCATCTGTTACCACAGAGAAGCAGGTCAGGGGAGGATGCAATGGAGAGACCCTCTAGTCCCACCTTGACACTTTATAGATGAGAAGACTGAAGCGCAATTGGAGATCTACTTCCTTGGAGCTCCGATCTTTTGCTGGGCTTCTTTGCCTTTGTCACAGTGCCTAAGAATACAGGAAGAAAGGACTGGGGCCAGGGAGGAAGGAAGGAGAGACTAATATTTATTAAGCACCAGCTTTAAGTCAGTGCTATCTCACTTTATCTTGGTAACACCCGAGGGAGGTCCGTGATATCCTCCCATCCTGTGGGAGACGAAAATGAGGCTCAGAAAGGTGAAGTCATTACATCCAGGTGCACACAGTTAATAGGAAGAGGAACTAGAAACTGAAGCAAGGTCCCTGAAGGCAGAGCCAAGATCTTCATTTTCAACCATGAGTCAGTCACTGAATGGTCAAGTGTGAGAATGTGTAGAAAACTAGAGCAATCTTTGGGATTCTTTTTAGCCACAGTCATCACAAAGTTATATGGCCTCAAGAAAGTCCCCCGATGTCTCTGAGCCTCAGTTTCCTCATCAGTAATGAAGGATGGACTTTGAGTGTTGAGGTCTCTCCAAGCTTTTCCAGTGCTGGGACACAGCCTGCCTCTCCCTGAATTCCTGGGCCGTCCTGCGAGCCATTTAAAAATGATAGATGCTTCCAGGAGGAGCGATGTCTCTTTAACTAGAATCGTCAAGGTCAGGCCAAGAAAACTTATTTGGGGGTTTTGATGGGATTTCACTTAATTGATTGGGGTGAAAAGTTCAGCGCTAAGTTGGAGGATTGGCTTTTCAGCTCTAAGTTGGAAGAGACAGGAGCCCTGACATGATTTGAGGTTGTGAGATGACAGCTCAGGTCTTAGGCAGCAGAGCCCAGTCACTCTCAGCTCCCTGGGGGAGGAGGGAGCTGCTGGGCAAGAGTAAATATGCTGTCTTGGTCACCAAGAAACCATGTCAAATTTCTGGGGTTTTCCTATGTTTTACTCTGCCTACTGCCAGGAGGGTTTTCACAGTGGTGTGTGTGTGTGTGTGTGTGTGTGTGTGTGTGTGTTTCTCTCTTTTTCTAAATATGTTTCATTATTCCATATTTAAAAACATGTAAGCAACAAGAAAATTTTTTTTTGGTACCAGGAATCGAACCCGGGGGTACTGAACCACTGAGCCACATTCCCAGTCCTTTTTATGTTTTTAAAATTTTATTTATTTATCTATTTATTTGTTTATTTATTTTTGAGACTGTATCTCACTAAGTTGCTCAAGACCTACACTAAGTTGCTGAGGCTGGCTTTGAGCTTGGGATCCTCCTACTTCAGCCTTCTGAGTTGCTGGGATTATAGGCATGTGACATTGAAATTTTTAACCATCTTTCTCTTCAGAGCCTAGCTAACATTTTGATCATTTCTGATGTCTGTGTTTTCTTTCTTGTCCTTATTCATTTAACTAAGATTCAGTAGTAGTAGCAAAGGTTACAATTGGGAGAACTTAAGCTACCTGTGGATACCAGACACATTCAAATTATTGAGCATCTGGGAACTTCCAGGCACTACCCTGGACTGCAGGGGTTCAGTAGTGAATAGCAGAGTCTGTTTTCGTGGGAATAACACCGGTGTGGAGCGCAGACAGCAAGCCAGGAAGCAAATCGTTAATATATTTCCAGGTGATCTTATTGCATCTTCAAAACAACCTTAACCCAACAGGTACTATAAGCCCATTTTTACAAATATGCAGAAATACAGAGGCACAGATGAAGTGATCTGCACAAAGTGAGATGAGAAATATGATTTCAACTCAGCTTGCAGACCTTGAGGCTGGTTTTTTTTTTTTTTTTTTTTTTGCATTACATCTTTACTGAGCCTGTGGTCATTAAAGGTCCAGTTCTGATGCCACCCAATGAAGCCAATAACTCCAAAGCAGGGTGACAGGAGAAGAAAGAGTTTGGCAATAGGTTAGCAGGTGGAAGATGTAGGGCTGTCACCAAATTCCATCTTGCCAAGGGTTTTCAGGTGCAAAAGTATAATCGGGTGTTTCTGGGAGATCTAATTTTAGTCACAGCCAGGTGGGCACCAATTCTTGCAGTAATTGAGTCTTTTGACGTGGTTTCGGTGTTGTCTATAGGTCACCGGGAGTCTCAGGAGTTTCTGGTTCCTGTAAACCTGAAGAAAGATCACTGATTAGGAAGGAGGTTGTGTGACTGGTACTGTTCTTTGATGTTTTCCTTATTCTTCTTTTCAGGCAAGGCTGACTTTTCTGGTTAATTATTTGGGGAGTGAGGCAAAACAGAAACAGTGAAAAACAGGCTTGCTCATGCCAGGAGCTAGTTAACCCAATCATCGGCTTCAAGTCCAGGGGCAGGTGAACAGTGAAGGTCTGAAGCTTAAACTCTGGGAGTTTCACTTGCATGAACTGCTCACTTCTAAATTCACTTCATGCCTAAATTTTAATCTTTTCCTAATGAAGATCCACCGTATTTTTTTGTAAACCTGGAATCTCATAAAACCTGGATTGGTTCTCACTGGGCTTTGGATTCAGAGACATTCCATTTCTTTTGAAGCCAGTGGAAGAGACAGTAACGTACAGACTTCGGAGTTACAATGGAGGGTTTATGGCTTAATTATGTCTCTTACCTTTGGCCCAAATTACAAGCTGAAATCCTAACTCTCAACATGTGTATATTTGGAAGTAAGGTTTTTGGGGGACTAATGAAAGTCAAATTTGGTTTTAAGGATGAGCCATAATCCAATAGGGTTGGTGTCCTTAAAGGAAAGGAAGAGGCACTAGAGATGCAGTTCTGGAGAAGAAAGACCAGGTGAGGATGCAGAAAGAAGGCAGCCATCTACAGGCCTGGAAGAGAGCCCTCACCAGAAGCCGAATCTGCTGACCCAATATCCTGGACTTTCAGTCTCCAGAACTGTGAGAAAGATACATTCTAAATAACTCAGACTATGGTAACTTGTTCAGGCAGCCCCAGTGGAGTAATGCAAGAGGAAAAGTAGTCAAAGATTCACAAGGAAAAGTACTTGAAGTTCTTATATTTCAAAGAAATATCAGAAGAAGGCATCTCTCTCTGCAGTCCCAGTAAATTGAGTGCTCTGCTGTTGGAAGACAGAGGCCTGGGGGAAGATCTAAACTCTGGTCTCATTAGCAACATCATGCTTCTTAGGAGGAGGCTGGTTTTGCTTCCTTCTCCTCCTTCTCCTCCATCCTCCTCCTCCCTCCTCCTCCTCCTCCTACTCTTTTGTAAACCTAAAACTTGGGCCTGGGAGGTTGAAGTGTGTTGAAGAGAGTCAGGTCAAACTTGGTATCGATTTGGCTTGCAGCGAAGAGCACTTCTGACCTGACCCAAGTCTTGGCCCTGAGCTGACTCTTGCTTTGTATTTTGGGGTGAATCATTTACTCTCTCTGGGCCTTGGTCCCAATTTCTCAAAGACATACCACTTGGGTTAAATGGTATTTTTCTGTGCAATGATATTTAACCAACTTGTATAAAAAAGGTGTAGAAATTAAAAATTTGGAGAAGATCTCATTTCCAAGGACAATGTCTGATTCAGTCCTAAAATGACAAGTTTTAACTCCAACTCAAGGTTTAGCACTGAGACTCTGTGGACACTCATGGGAGGTGGAGGTGCTGGTCCTGACACCCATTCCTGGCATGCTTCTTCCTCCCTTCTATCTGCCTGGTGCGATTCTGTTGACTTCCAAATTCAAAACGAATGTCATTTTGTTGATAGCCTGTTCTTCCCTTTGTTCATACCTCCATGGTTATATATACTTAGAACATCACAAAGGAATGTTTCTTATCTCTCCATAGTTGACTTGATAAAAGTGGGAGCCATGTCTTATTGGTCTCAATACTTCTAATATCTAGCACAGGTGCTTAGCTAATGGCCAGGACATGAATGAATACAATAGAAAGTATTGAGATAGATACAAATTCAGGTCCTAGAGAATATAGATTCAAACAGAAAAGGCCTAGAAAGCCCTATCCCAAGAGGTGTGAATGAGAGGAGGATTTTTCTCTCGTCTGGTTTGTTCTTGGCTTTATAGGTCATCACCCTCATTAAGGACAGCTCCCCGAAGCTGCAGGAAGGAAATGCTTCACTATCAGGCTCGATGGCCCATATTGAAGACATAATCCTTTGGCCCATGACTCACCAATGGATTCCAGAAGGCACAGTGTGGGTGGCCTTCCTCTATCAATCAATGGTTGGGCGACTCAGCTTGTGATTGGAGCTGCTTCTTGCCACCCAAGCTTATAGGTCTTTCAGATGCAGCCTGTATGGAGACCTCTGGCCACCAGGCCTGCTCAATTTCTAACCACCCACCAGGAGACGCAGGAAGCATCCATAAAAACTAGCTTTTATGACCACTGACACCCCCTTGAGCATGGTCATTATGATCATTTAGCATTTATGAGACACCCTTCATGCAGTGGGGGCAAGGGAAAGGCGATTTGGCAGCCTCAACACAAACGGATATTTCTATATTACCCCCGCCCCGCAAGGTACTGTCTCCCTCAGAGATTATTCACTCTTAGTTACTTTTGGGAGCTCACCTAGGCCAGGGCAAAAATCCCTCTATGTGTCCCAAATAATATGAACCCCAGTCATTTCCAAGGGAACTTCACTTAACCAAAACCCAACACAGGTGGACTTTCAACTAACCACGTTTTGAGTTTGGCGTTTGTGTTCATTTGCTTTCTGAGTGATGTTGATGGGCATGTTCATTCTTGGTCACTGGGTAAAATATTTAGACTTCTGGCTTTATGTCAGACCCTGTGTCTGGGCTTGATGTTACCAGGATAAATAAGGTAACCTGTGTCCCCGAGAACTCCAATTTGGGAGAAGATAGTTATGGAAACAGAAATATGTTATAGGTGGTATGTGAGAGTCATGTTCATTGAAGGGTAGAGGCCTAGAGGAGGGAGCGGTCAACTGGGCAGGGCAGGCTAGGAAGGCTTTGCAGGAGGAAAGTTCCAGAAGGCTTTGAGGGATGGTGATGATTTGGGGGTGTGTGAGTGTGGGTCTTATAGGCAGAGGGAATGGCTGAGTAAAGGTATAGAGCCTGACGTGGCATGGCCTATCCAGGGAATCTGAGCCATGCAGACAGGCAGGTCCATACCTATGGCATGCAGGTGGCAGGGGCTGCCTGAGGAAGGGCCTGGCCTGTTGTTGAGGAAGGGTGGTGACCATGCCTGCTGCCTTGGGCAGCATGAGTTACTCTCCTTAGGGTGTACCTCCCTGTGGTCTGGGTGACACTTTGTGAAGAGCTCCCACCTCTGGACACTCCACTCTGTCCTTTTCATGGGATTGTCCTCTGTCCACCCTTCCATGACAGTGTTCTTCAGGTCCCCTCCACTTTTCCCATGCTAGACCCCCTCTCTGAGGAATTTTTCCACTGTGGTGATTTCTCAAATGATATCTCATCCAGATGAGCTCTGACCGGACCTTGGACCAGATAGTCACGTGGACCCAGTGCTTCATGAATGTCACGATCTGATAGGCAGCCATCTGCTCCCGAAGCCTTTGTTGATCCTGTTTCCTATGCTTAGGAAAAACATCCATAGCCAGCCACTTACTGTATCCTCAAAAACTGGAGTCATCCTAGACTCCTCACTTTCCTTCTAAGTCACATCTCGTCCAACAATTATTCATCCATCCATCCATTCATTCATTCTATGTTCATTCAGTTCTTTCTTTCTTTCCCTCCTCCCTCCCTCAACCCACCCCAGCCCAGCCCACTGGCACCAGTGCCTTCTCGATGCTCCCACGGCCCTCTATCCCTGTACTGGGCATCCAGAGTGACAGTCACCTGTTCATGAGGCCTTCTGTCATTTGACTATGAGCTCCTCAAGAGCCAGGGCCCTGTTTTATCCATCTCTATGTCACCCAAAGCTTCCTTGGGGAGGTGCTGCCAGGACTGAGCCCACAACACTGCCTAAGAGTCTGGCCGAGGAGATGGTGGGGGAAGAGTTGGGACTTATCCCAAGGAGAGGGTGTGCAGCAGGCAGAGCCGTGGACTGAAGGCCAGGTTAGGAGTGCGGAAGGCATGCCGATGGGCAGATTCGGTGTGCAGGTGGAGGGTGGCTGCAGTAAGAAGGCCGAGAGGTGAGGTGACCTGCCCCAGCCAGGTGCTCCAGGCACAGAGACAGTGAAACCTGGAGACATTTCTCAGGTCCTCAGCTGCCTTTGCTCACATTTGCATATGGGCATAACAGACATGGATGAAGCTCCCAAGTGTTTTCCAGTTGAGTGCGAAGCAGATAGCAGTGCTATTTGTTGAGAACGGAAAGCGAAGCAGGCTTAGGAGGATGAGCACGGGCCTTCAGTTTCAGACCAGTTTTGACATAACCTGTTCCAAATTGCTTTGTAAACCTAAAACGATAAAAGGGTTTTTGTTTGATTATTTGTTTATTAGTTTCCCTCACAGAGGATGGGGCTGTTGCTCCTGGATCCAACCTTTACCTATCTGGATTAAATCCACGCCCTTGAAGTGGACCCAAGGTCCTAGGACAGAAAAGTGGACTATTTAGCAACGTGGACGGTGGGCTGGGAGTCACAGCAAACACTGGACTATTTTACCTTCGCTGACCTTCTGACCGTGGCGGGACTTCTGCGCTCTGGCACCTCCTGTGAAGAAGGCTGGGATGTTTGAGACACTCAACAAATCCCCATCCACACCAGGAAGGGGGAGGGGACTTCTGGAAGGGCCTCTGCCTCATTCCCTCCCCCTCCACGTGCTTCTCATTAAAGGGCTGATGGAGGGGGCGCTGGGGTGGGTTACATCTATCATCACTCTGTCCTCCTCCAACTCAACCTTCCAGAAAGCTTATGGTTTTAAAGGGAAAGGAGCTTTGAAAAAGAAAGTGCGATTCAAGGGGAAAACCGGATTTTAGAGCTTGTATAGGTGCTGGTTCTCTTTCTTTTTGATTGTTATTCTGTGTGAAAGGGTAGGTGTTTTCTGTTGCTGTTGGGCAGAGCAGCATCTCTGGCCTTCCTGCCGCAAGTGAAATGGGGGCAGGTCTGGGGATGAGGCTGGACACTACAGAGTCATCACCCCGAGCCACCTCGTCTGCTGCTGTGGTTTTAGTTTTTACGGTTGTCAGGTGCGTACATTACTGGCTCTGTGGCAATGCATCTTTTCTCTTGGTAGATTTGGTTCACAGCCAGCAGGGCTGACCACTCTGCAGTTTGGACAGGCACCCTCCTGTTTACCGAGGCCACATGGCCACTGGCTTACTCAGCAGATCCTTGAAGCCCACGTCTTGTAGGACGCCTTCTAACCTGGTCATATTTTTTTCCTGTGTACTTCAACAATAGGCTGCTTTCTACCCTCTGATAAGGAGTCTATCATTCATAACTGAAATCAGGGATGGGTTGGTGGAGGTTCCGGAATGTTCTGGAACACTTCCTTTCGGGTCACATAACCATTGAGACATAATTTCTGACTAATCAACTCTTGTGATAGAGCATGGGCAAGGTAACAGGACACAAATAGCAAAGGAAACCAAGATTAATGTGGAAACGTCTTGAGATATCAGCCTAGGAAATTGTGAAGGAGCCAGAGAGGCTCCTTGGAGAATGAGCGGGAGGTCAGGAAAGATAAGCTCATGGTGGATTGAAAGGGGCTCTGGTGTTGATTGCCTGACATGAGCCCAGCCTGTGTCACTTACTAGCTGTGGGATTAGCAGTGGTAGGCAGGTCATCCTACCACTGTGAATCTCAGTTTCCCCAGTTCAAAGGTGGGATAATGTGACCCACGTCCTTGTGAACCTGAGAGAGAATGTGTGAGGGTTTAATGCAGAACCTGGCATTTGAGAGCTCAATGCATGATAGCATAACAATAACAATAACAGCTCACAGAGGTTGCCTGCTTAGTGAGGCATTATTTTAAGTGATTTAATTCATGAAGTCAGTAGGATCCGAAAACTCACTTTGCAGTTGAGGAAACAGGTTTAGAAGGTTTTGGCAAATGCCCAAGTTACATACCTCCTAAGTAGTAGATCTGAGATTCAGACTTAGGCAATAATCTTATAGTTTCAATTCATACTATGTAATTGGAGGCACAATTATAATTATCATTGATTTTCTTCAGCTGTACAGTAATAAAAATTGGGAGCTTTTTCAACCAAGAAAAAAATAGAAAGGTAGGAAAAAAAATTCCCAGGTGCTATGTGATAAAATACTTAAACACTGAGTTTACTTAATTAACCTTCATGTTTGGCCTGGAAAAGATGTATTTGTATTTCAGAAATAAGGAAATCAAGATGCAAAAATATTGCACAGCTTGTTGGGTGCAAAGTTCAACTTCTCTCTATCATCCTGTTGCCTCCAGGAAACCCACTCAATGTCACCATGTAGGGGCCACATGACATGCCAGAGCCCTGTCCACAGGGATGACTAAATCCCTGGGGATGCTTATACCAATTTGCGTCAGAGCTGCCAGGGAAGGAGGACGGTGAATAAGTTCAAAAGACACTGGGTCCAAAAGGAGTCACCGATCAGACTCCCAGAGGAAGTGAAGAGGGCAATAGGAAAAGTACTGCTGGGGTCTGATGGTCCATGAAGTGCAGAGGAAACATCAGAGAACAAGGAAAATGGATAGGAGAGCCTATATTTAAAACTGGCTCAAGGTAAGGAAGGAAGTGATGGACTTAATTTTAGAAAGCCTCAGACTCCGAGGCTCCTGAGGTATGAGACATGGAAACTTGGGTGAGGATTATGTGTCATTTATATAGCATCCATCCACCGGCTTCCAGTGGAGAAGTGGGGGCCGATTCACTTGAAGGCATCCCCAGCAGGACTGAGAAAGGATGAGCTTTGAAGTCAGATAGATTAGAGTTGAGCGGAATCGGATCAAGTGACTTATTTCAGCACTGTGAGCCTTGATTCCCTTCTCTATAAAATGGGGCGATCATACCTGCCTGACAGAGTTCTTATTAAGAATTAAATAAGAAAAGATTGCAAGGACCCAGTAAACTGAAAGGCCCAGGTTGACACAAGGACATGCTCATTGAGTGAAACTTCATGGGGAAATGAAATGCTTACAAAAATTTTTGTTTACGAAGCAAGTTTTCTGTGAATTGTGATGAAAATATTGTCTGTTCACTCTAATGTCTTCAGATCAGGAAAGAGGTTCTCTGGTCACCTGCGATTGGTCTTTTACTGAATCAGTGCTGATCACACTCTGAAGACAGGTGGAAGGTTTGACAACTGTGTGATTCTGTTTGTCTACTTGAGCCCTGTCGTAGAGTATCATTGCTAATTCCATAATGCTCTCCGAAGTTTACACTTTAACACTGATCTCTCTTTTTTCTTCCAAACTAAGATAGCTCTACTTTTTTCTGATTCTCAAAATTGTAAGTTAGTTGAAAATGATTTTATTAATTCACTGTGATATGAATTTCTGAGACATAACCATTTTTTTACATGTACCATAGTTCTAGATTTTGTTCTTCATTCATATAAGTACCTGTTGCATTCTTTAGGTAGAATTAAAAATACATGATGAGTTATTTCGAGGCAGAAGGAATCACATAAGAAATATCTTAGTAGTCATTATCCAGTGTAAGAGAGGACATCCCACTGAAATGCCCTGTGTGTCTCATTCCAATTGAGTCACCCAACCCTCCTCACCCAGCAAGCTGGTGTTTCTGTTGCTCTTTCAACAACCCTTATGGCAATTGAGATTCTTTCACTGGCAAGTGATCGACAACTCCAGACCTTCCCTCACTGAAGAATGCATTCGTTCATACAATTTCAGTGTCCTGGAATAAACTGGTTGGCAATGGAAGGACTCAAATATGTCATCAGGAGTCTATCTCCCTCCTTCAGGTCCCTTTCCCCCACCCTGGATTTGTTCTCAGTTTCTACAGAGTGGCAAGATGGTGGCCAACAGCCTGTATCCCCTGGTGTGATGGTTTAGATGTGAGGTATCCCCCAAAATCTCATGTATGAGACGAGATGACAATGCAGGAAAGCTTAGAGGAGAAATAGTTGGGTCACGAGAGCATTTATCCAATCAGTGGATCAATCCTGTGATGGAATTAACTGAGAGGGGCCTGAGGGTAGGTAGTGGCTGGAGGAGGTGGGTCACTGGGGGCGTGCCTTTGGGGTATATATTTTTTATCTGGCAAGTGGAGTCTGTCTCTGCTTGCTGATCATCATGTGAGCTGCTTTCCTTGACCATACTCTTCTGCCATGGTGTTCTGCCCACACTTGAGCCTGAAGGAATGGAGCCAGCTGTCCACGGACTGAGACCTCTGAAACCGTGAGCCCCTGAAATAAACTTTTCCTCCTCTAAAATTGTTCTTGTTGTGTCTTTTAGTCATAGCAGTGAAAAAGCAGACTAAAACACTTGAATTCACCTTAAGCAGGAAAAACAGTACATCTTTCTTTCTTTTTTAATTTTTTTATTAGTTGCTCAAAACATGGCAATGATCTTGACATATCATACATTTGATTCCAATGGGGTACGTAATCTTAATCTTATTTTTCCACCTGTACAGATTGCAGGATCACATTGGTTATACAGCCACGTTTATACATAGGGCTACACTAGTGTCTATTGTATTGTAAAGGGCAGCACAATACAACAGCACATCTTTCTGGTAGCTCCAACCCAAGACCTGGATTTGCTTTGATTAGACAAACCACAGTGTCATGCCAATCCTGAACACATTTAACTTCTGCCGTGGTTTTGACATCTGGAGTCTATCAAACCTTTCTGACGCTCATTTGTTTCTTCCTGGATTAGATAACAAACCCCAGGAGTTGACTACCTTTTCTGTAATGTTTTCCCTGGGGGCAGGTGACACATAGATAATGTCCTTTAACATTTACCAAGTGCTCTGGGGTGCCAGGTAGGTACCTTACCTCAGTCAGTCTTAGCAACATGGGTGCGAGGTAGGTATGGGTCCCATTTTAGACATGAGGAAAACAGAGGCTTAGAGGAGAGAAATACCTGTTGAGTTTCTACAACTTGTGTCTGTGGAGGGGGTGCAGCAGGGATCTAGCCCCCAGTTTACCTCATGGAAAGGAAAAAAGCACCATCTTCTAGTCTAGTGGCAACACAGCCAGTCACACGGTCTCTCTTGCAAAACCCTTGTGTTTACCTCACAGGGCTGTTGTCAATGTGACAAAAACAATGTCAACTGAAGCATTCACAGACAACAGTTCATTGAACTCATTGATATGTCCTAATGTACCGCCTTCAAGGCCCAGGGGAGAGGAAGAGGACAGACTTGGTAGTTGGCCCAGTCATTCTGAGGCAAGCAGATTAAGTAAGAAGTGATAAGTTACACAAATACATCATTTAAAGACATCTACAATTACTCAGTATTTTGTTTTTTTGTTTTTGATACTTGGAATTGAACCTAGGGGTGCTTTATCATGACATCCACAGGCCTTACCTTTTTATTTTTTTATTTTAAGACAGGGTTTTACTAAGTTGCTAGAGCTTGTTTTAAGCGCGTGAGCCTCCTGCCTCAGCCTCCTGAGCTGCTGGGATTACAGGTGTGCGCCACTGCACCTGGCCATTTTCAGGATTTTAAGAATATAAAACACTTTGAAAAAGTATTTATTCGGGGCAAACAACATAGTGGGAGCCCCTGAAAAGTGTAGTGGAAGGAACTAGAATTTAGAGTGAAGAGGTCTGGTTTCCAGTCTGCATCTGGCCATTGCTGGACCTACTTTATGACTTGGAGCAAGGTCCAGTCTCCTCCTCGGCCTCGGTTTCTCCAGTGGAGTATGGCTCAGCCTCCTTTCAGACTTGGTTTCTCTATTGACTCAATGAGGATTTTGGATAGAGACATTTCCTACCCTGAAGTTTTTTTTTTACCTATAGAATTAATACAGGGTGGGAATAATTAGCAAGTGATGGTAACCCCACACTAAGCAGGTGTCATCCCTGAGGGTCTCAGGAAAAGAAAAAATTTCCTCCATTGGCTTCAGAACAGCCTCTGTGGGCTGAGCAGGAGCTGAGGAACGGGACCCTAGGGGCTTTCCTGCCTCTGGAATTAATGTTGGCTTTGGTTATTTCCCAGCCAAAAGCTTTGGGACTCCTACAAGGAGTTGCTTGAAGTCCACGGCCAAGATCCAGTTGGGATGTGAGGAATACAGGTCATTAGCAAGAGACTTGAATGTCCTGAAGACTGGCTTCCTGGAGGGGAGTCTCACCCCAGCACGAGGGCACAGATAGAGAGAAACTCAGCTTCTTTACAGCCAGTGGCAGAGTTTGATGGGGGAACATGCAGAGTTGTGGCATCAGGAGGGGGGACCAGCCCTGGCCTGAGGGTCCAGGGGTCCAGCCCAGGCTCTGTCACTGACCTGGACAATCACTCCCTCCTCCTGGGCCACTTTTCCCTCATTTTCAGAATGAGGCAGTACTGGTCGTGCGTGGGGACTTTCCTGCTCAGACAGAGAGCTTCGGAAGGGGAACGCTGCAGGTGTTGGAGCCACTCTGCCTGGGTGCTGAGCCAATCCTGCTGCTCACAGGTCTTTGTTTCCTTTGGTGATTTATTTTATTCTCTCCTCTGTGAAATGGAGATGCTAGTGGTTCTCACTGCATGGGGTTTTGAGACAAATAAAAAACAATGCACTTGCAATACTGCCTAGATGCAGTACCTGCCCTACAAGCTTCACCCACCATGGTGGTTGTGTTGTGACAGCACACCGAGAAGGCTTGAGCATTCCACAGCAGTTAGAGGGAAACTCAGCCTCTTTATAGCAGACAATGTTCTCTGTGCTGGAGGGTGGGAGGGCAGACCTTAGGATCCTAGGCCTGCTAGCTTCAGCAGTGCCTGGGAGTTCCTATGGTAACAGGAAGAGGGCGTCATGTCCAACTCTGCTGAGGACGCCACAGGAGATGCCTCTGGCAGAGGAACCTCTTTAGGGCCAAAGTTTTAAATATCAGAGTCTGGTAGCAGGGACTGGAGGTAGTGTAAAAGAAAGGAGGGATCCGGTCGTGGTGGTGCACACCTGTAATCCCAGTGGCTCAGGAGGATGAGACAGGAGGATCGCAAGTTCAAGGCCAGCCTCAGCCAGAGTGAGGTGCTCAGCAACTCAGTGAAACCCTGTCTCTAAATAAAGTACAAAATAGGGCTGAGGATGTGGCTCAGTGGTCAAGGGCCCCTGAGTTCAATCCCTGGTACCAAAAAACAAACAAACAAACAAAAGAAAAAACAAAAACAAAAAAAAAACAAAGAAGAAAAAAAAAGGAGGGAAAGAGTCTGTGAGCTATCTGTACACAGAGTCATGTCAGGGCCAGGCAGACATGAAGGCCTGGGTGCTACAATTTGAATATGGCTGGTGTGTGGCCTCTAAGGGTTCATGTGTTAGAAGCTAGGTCTTCCGGGTGGTGACATTGGAGCCTAATGTAAGGTAATTAGGTCATTTGGGGCATCACCCTCAGAAAAGATTAAGGTAGTTCTTGTAGGACCTTGCTTAGTTCTCGAGATGTGGTTGCTATAAAAAGAGCAAGCCTGGCCTTTTCCCAGCTTCTGGATTCCTATTTCTTCATGCAATATCTTCTCTTGCATATATTCTCATTATGAAGCCATCTACTAAGATGCAACGTGGTCAGGGTAGCTTTGCCAAAGCCAGTGCCATGCTATTTGAAATTTCAACTTTCAAAACTTTGAGCTAAATTATCCTCTTTCCTTTGAAAATTACCTAGCCCTCAGGTATTTTGTCATAGCAATGGAAAATGAAGTAATTTATGGCTATGTGGCTTCCTGGCTGTAGGACCATTGGACAAATCTCTGAATACATCTGACCTTTGCATGGCTCATGGGCAAGATGAGAACATAGTGCCCAGACCACAGGTCTGTGGATAGTCTGAATGAAATAATGCAGTGAGGGCACCCCACACAGTGTGAGCCACCATGAGGATGCTCAACAGGTGTGAGCTGAATCTGAATTGGAGGAAAGTAGAATCTGGCCTGAGACAGCCCCAGGGCCAACCCAAGGGTGGGGATGTTGTTTTTGGAAGGTGTGTGTGTGTGTGTGTGTGTGTGTGTGTGTGTGTGTGTGTGTATGCATATGTGTTTATGGTTGTACTACAGTGGAGGTGCATGGTATGAAGAGGAAACCCTTGTTTTGTTTTTTTTCTTTTCCCCCAGTGCTGATGATGGAACTCAGGGCCTCATGTCTGCTAGGGAAATGCTCTCCCCCTGAGCTCCACCCCAAGACCCTGTGACTTCTTGAGTGCTGGGAAGACCTTGCTAGTGACCCTGGTCTCTTTATCCTAAGTGCCACCACCATGGCTTGGGACCACATCCTCCTACCCAGATGCCGACATCAGCCCCTTACTTGGCCTCTGCCTCCGTCTCCCATTCATTCATTCTCCTCCACCTTGTGATCAGAAGCGTCCTTCTAAAATGGGAAGGTGGCTGTGTCACTCCAGTGGCTCCCCACCACCCTCAGGACAGACCCGAGCAAAGCTGTCTTCAGACTTGCCTGAGAGTCTGCCATTTTCCCTTCTCACCCTGCTGTGCGCCCCCGAGACCCTGACCCAGGTCCAGCGAGACCCAGCCAGACGGGGGAAGGCCAGGGAATGTGACTGGAGCCTGTGTCCCGGCCCACGTCCCAGCCTTCTTGCCAGGTCACCGAGAGAGACTGCTTCCCTCTAGCGAAGGCCACAGTTCCCATCACAAGCATCAACCCCCTCAACCCCCCACTGCCCTGCAGGATGGTAATGGTCACTTTGTCAGTTTTTGACACAAAGCATGTACTTAATAAATAGAGAATGAATGGCTTCTATTGTACAGGGCTCCATTGTACAATACTGTACTTTCCCATGCCACCAACAGCAGCCTCGGGAGGGAGAGTGTAGAAATTCTATCCGGGCTTTATGGAGGAGGACTCCGAAACATGGAGGGACTTACCCAGAGCCACAGAGCAGGTGGGACCGGGGCACTAGACCCCGCAGGGCTCCTCTCACTGGGGTGGGCAGCCCGGCAGCTGTCTGTGGGACTCAGCCCTGGTCCCCCTCTCTTGCTCTGGGGTCCAGGAGGCTGCAGAATGTAGAATCCAGGGCCCTCTGTGGCCTCGGCTTTGGTCACTTTCCCTGAAAATCTCTGAGTCACCTTTGGGATTTTCCAGGCTGTAGGCTCCTGGAGGGTTAAAAAAAAAAAGTCCCCTGTGTCGCAAGTTCTGAAACCAGTTGCTTGTACAAGTCCTGTTGGCCCAGGCGCCCGTCTGAGCAATGTGGGAGCCAGAGGGAGAGCCCCAGGAAGTGAGACTCGGAAGGGAAGTGAGCCTCTGCTGTTCAATAAGTGGCATTTGCAGGGAAATGGATGGCGTTAGAGCAGATTATGCTAAGCGAAGCCAGCCAATCCCTAAAAAACAAATGCCAAATGTCTTCTTTGATATAAGGAGAGTAACTAAGAACAGAGTTGGGAGGAAGAGCATGAGAAGAAGATTAACATTAAACAGGGGTGAGAGGTGGGAGGGAAAAGGAAAGAGAAGGGAAATTGCATGGAAATGGAAGGAGACCCTCAGGGTTATACAAAATTACATACAAGAGGAAGTGAGGGGAAAGGGGAAAAAAAAACAAGGGGGAGAAATGAATTACAGTAGATGGGGTAGAGAGAGAAGAGGGGAGGGGAGGGGAGGGGATGGGGGATAGTAGAGGATAGGAAAGGCAGCAGAATACAACAGACACTAGTATGGCAATATGTAAATCAATGGAAGTGTAACTGATGTGATTCTGCAATCTGTATAAGGAGTAAAAATGGGAGTTCATAACCCACTTGAATCAAAGTGTGAAATATGATATGTCAAGAACAATGTAATGTTTTGAACAACCAACAATAAAAATTAAAGGAAAAAAAAATAAGTGGCATTGATAATTTACATAAGGTTCCTAATAACTGTGAAGAGCAGTCGGGGCGCTTCTGGGTGTGCTAATGTGCCCTAGTGACACTCAGCTCTAGTGACACTCAGCTCACTGTGTTTCCTTCTCTGCATCTGTGCCCATTGTCTGGGGCGGTGGGGAGTCTTATCCAGCTGAGAAGCCCAGAACCCAGCTCAGAGACTGATACACCAAAGAAGTCCCGGGTTTGTAAATGCCTTGACCAAAGTGACACTCCTGGCTCTGGTTCCTCCAGGAGTCCTCTTAGTTGAAAGAAGAGGAGCCAAGGTTTTCAAGTCAAACACACCTAGATTCATATTCCCAATCTGCCAGCTATCTACTATGTGGTTTCCTGTAATTACTTGACCTCTCTGAGCCTCAGGGGGCTGCACTGGTGAAACAAGTAGAGTAACAGTAAATATTTTATCCAGTTTTATGAGGATTGCCACAGTGAAGACAAAGGAACCAGCAAACTGCTGCAAAGATAAAGCTGTTTTCACTATTGTTATTGTTCTTATTCTCATTGGGCTCCCTCGATCATTTTTTCTTATAATTATATAAAACCATATTATTTTAAAATAAATTTATTTATTTACTTACTTACTTTTGGATGCTGGGGATTGAACCCAGGAGTGTTTAATCACTGAGCTACATCCTCAGTCTTTCTTATTTTTTATTTTTAAGCAAAGTCTGGCCAAGTTGCTGAGGCTGGCCTCAAACTTGTGATCCTGCTGCCTCAGCCTTCCGAGTCGCTGGAATTACAGGTGTGTGACCGGCTGGTATGTCGTATTATTGCATATAGGCTGGTATGTCGTATTATTGCATATAGGCTGGCATATAGTAGAACAACAACAGATTAGTTTCTTTCCTTTCAGGGGGGGTCAGCCTAGTAACCTCTACTCTAATTGGAAGAGTGAATTTTTTCAAGGAAGCTCGGACCTGCAGATACAGAGGGGCATGGAAAAGCATGAAGCCAGTGTCCCTGGCGGGGAATACACTTACCACAGGAGTGGGGCAGAGAGCTTACCCCTGCTCCCAGGTAAACCCAGGATCACTTCACGCCCACCTCCACCCTCACTACCCTGCTGGGGAGATGGCCAGGCTGGCCTGTGGGGGAACTGTCAAGGATCTGTTGAGGGTTCTTCCCCCACCCACCACTTCCCGGCCCCAGGGTCCCTCGAGGCTCTTTCTTTTTTTTTTCTTTTTATTTTATTTTATTTATTTATTTATTTATTTATTTATTTATTTAAAGAGAGAGTGAAAGAGGAGAGAGAGAGAGAGAGAGAGAGAGAATTTTTAATATTTATTTTTTAGTTCTCGGCGGACACAACATCTTTGTTGGTATGTGGTGCTGAGGATCGAACCCGGGCCGCACGCATGCCAGGCGAGCGCGCTACCGCTTGAGCCACATCCCCAGCCCTATTTATTTATTTATTTTTTATTGGTTGTTCAAAACATTACAAAGCTCTTGACATATCATATTTCATACATAAGCTTCAAGTGGGTTATGAACTCCCATTTTTACCCCAAACACAGATTGCAGAATCACATCAGTTACACATCCACATTTTTACATAATGCCCTATTAGTAACTGTTGTATTCTGCTACCTTTCCTATACTCTACTATCCCCCCTCCCCTCCCCTCCCATCTTCTCTCTCTACCCCATCTACTGTAATTCATTTCTCTCCTTGTTTATTTTCCCATTCCCCTCACAACCTCTTATATGTAATTTTGTATAACAATGAGGGTGTCCCTCCATTTCCATGCAATTTCCCTTTTCTCTCCCTTTTCCTCCCACTTCATGTCTCTGTTTAATGTTAATCTTTTCTTCCTGCTCTTCCTCCCTGCTCTATTCTTAGTGAATGGCCTTAACTCTCTGGGTGCCTCTTCTGTTCCTACTGCAGTCAGCTCAGAGGCCAGCCACTTCGTGTGTACTTACAATCCGACATGGAAATGGGGTCCTGGTGGGCCTCTGTTGGGTCATGTCTATAAATCTGGGAGACACTTGAGACTTTTTCATAATACAGAAGGGGAAATTGAGGTCCAGAGAGACAGTGATTTACCCCCACATGACACATTGGCTAGTGGCAGACCTTGGGGTTCAGTGTCAGAGGCAGCGTGTGTGTGTGTGTGTGTGTGTGTGTGTATGTGTGTGTGTGTGGGGGGGGAACACAAGCCCACGAGGGCCACAGCTGTGATTGGCTCCTGCGTGTGTAGGGCAAGCATTCCGAGCTCCTGACCTTGGTTTTCTGACCTGGCCAGTGGGCACATGACACCTTCTCACAGGGGCGCTGGAACCCAGCGTGGTGTTGGTACAAAGCAGTCCCTCCTGCCTCCCAGTTCTCCCCGAGATGAAGAGGGACTTTGGGATCATCAGGCAGCACTGGGTTCAAACCCTGTGGGAAGCTGAGGAAAGTGCTGGCTGCCTCTCTGTTTTGTCACTTATAGTGACATGGATGACCTCGCTGGGTGTTCGAGGAGTTCAGAGGCATTAGATGTGACCTAGAGGTCCTCCGGGGTGACGCTGCCTCCTCCTTCACCCTGCTCCAGGACCCCGACCAGCATCACCAGGCAGGGCCTGCACCCTAGGCTCCAGTGACAGGGGACATGTGTCTGCGGGTCTCTGGCTTCTCCTCTGGGAGCCCAGCAGTGCCACCCACTTGGGCTACAGTCAGCAGAGATGCTGCACTGGGGACAGGAATATCTTCTCAGCCTTCAGGCCACTTTAGGATGGATATACCTTGGGGGCCACTAAACCCAAAGAAGGTCACCGCAGCAGCTTGCTATGAGGGTGCTGGAGACCTCGACAGTACCAGCGATGTAGGGGTCCCTAGGCGCTCCCTGACCAGGGATGAACGGTCCACTATCCCTAAGACACTTAGTTTTCAAACCACCTCACATTTAATCAGTAACCATGTTCCTTTCCAAAAGCGATTCCAGGAAAAACATTAGTTTAAGTTTTGCAAGAAACAACGCTTTCAGAAAACTTGTGCACACAGCCCAGCCTCCAGGGACAAATGAGTGGCTCTGTTTGGAGTCAGAGGCAACACCCAGCCCAGGACCCCTTGGCTGAGCCCATGCGCATCGGTCTGGTGTCTTCAGCTGTCCTGAAGAACAGTGGGGGATTGTTCGGGGACAGAGGCCGCACGTGGGCTGTGGTGTCAGCAGCTCTGCATTCAAACTCCACTGTGCCTTGCTTCAGCAGTGTGTCCCCCAGCAGTGGCGGGACTCCTCAGAGACTTGTGTTCTCTACTGTAAAACAGGAATTATTATGTCGACCTGGAGGGCATGGTGAGGTCTGAATCAAGCAAACCATTGGATTGAAACCTGGAACATTTGCTTTGTCTCTGACCTGCTCTGCATTTACACAGAGAACCTCGAAACTTAGTAACAATAGGAAAGGGGTGGGGCACTGAGGAGTTGCATGGATCTGATTTAGAAGACCTGCACCTCACCAACTCCAGGTGATTTTGATGAGCAGATGCCTAGGGTTTGGTTGCTCCAGCCTTTGAACCAAGAAACACCCGGAGAGGGGGCAGTGCATAAAACATAGATGGCAATCCCCCCTCCCAACTCCTGTCTGGTTTTCTTTCGGGGCAGATGATGGCAGGATTAGCTTGGGGTGTATGTGCGTGGGTGGGAGCAGAGGAAGAGACAGACAGTGCTAGAACTTGAGAATCCCTCCTGATTGCATAAAAACCCTCCTCCTAAGGGGGAGTCAATGCGGGATAAATTCTTTAAAAAAATCATGTTGTGTGCCTATGTAAATACGCCAGTGGGAATTTCACATTTATGGATAAGTAAAAAAAACAAAACAAAACAAAACAAAACAAAAAAAACAAAAACCAACTCCAGGTGATTTTGGATTTATCCAAAGATAAATAGACTACTGAAAGGAAGTCTAGCAGAGCAGAGAAAGGAAAATGGGGAAATCAAGAAAGGAAGGGAGGAGAAAAGGAGGAATTGTGAACTGAAATTGAATTTCATGCATGTACGATTTTGTCAGCTACTCTGTATAACTATAATGCTCTAATAAAAAAATTTTAAGAAAGAAACCCAAACAAAAACAAAAACAAATGAAACCAAACCAACCAAACAAACAAACAAACAAAAACTCATCCTAATATGTGGGGCCTGTCTTCCTTGTTGACTCCCCTGTTTTTGCCCCATTTAGAGGAAGGTGTTGGGCCAGCATATGTTAAAATCTCATGAACTGCCTCTGGTATTCCCATATTTGGGACACAGATTTAGTTATTTCAAAATGTGCTTAAATTTGGAGCAAGAGGAATTGGCAGGTGGAGAAATGTAAAATCTGGTTTGGAAGCATATTGCAAGCTCCCCTGATCCCCTCTGTGCACATCTCAGGTGAGACAGTACTTCCCAACACCATGCAAACTGAATTGGGGCAGAGGAGGATCTTGAGCTCAAGATCCTCGGGGCTAAACCTTTGCCCTCCTGAGCGACTGTAACTAATCTTACCCGGTCTCCTTGTTGCTGCTCTGATAGGCCAAATGCTGGTCATCAGTGTGTACCTTGCTGACTTCCCTCAACTGATTGTTCTTATTGCAATTCATACTGGACACACACTGCTGCCAGGCAAAGCATTCATAGTAATTTTTCTATTTACTCAATAAATATAAATCCGTAACACTGAGGATCCAGGGATGAGCGAATTAGGCATGATTCTTGCCTTTAGGAATTTTACAGCCTTCATGTTTCCAATATGTATAATTATAAGAGCTTTGAGGGAAACACTTTTGCAGAATGCATAATGGGGAAGCCTGCCCTAGTTGAGGCTAGGTAGAAGTTTCCTGTTCCTTACATTAGGATGGTGTTTTTTTTTTTCCCCATTACCATAACAAAGTACCAGAGGTAAATTAACTTTATAGTTAAAAAAAAAAGGTTCACTCTGCTCACAGTTCAAAGCCTAAGATTGGGTGGCAAGGAGCCACTGGTGGGGCCTCTGGTGAATGCCTAACAGTGATGGCTGGAGCATGTGTGACAGGGAGTAACCCCATCATAAGGCAGGAGCCCCACAGAGAGACTGGGGTGCTATTCTGAGAGCACACGCCCAGTGACCTAGGGACCTTTCATTAGGCCCTACCTCATAACGGTCACACTATTCCCATGCCAAGGACCAAGCCTTCAACATATGAGGCTTTGGGTAGCATGCTCAAGCCATATCCCAAACACAAAACATGGGGGCCTGGCGATGACTTCAGGCTCAAAATAACTTGCCAAAGTTTATTGGAACCAAACTAGCTCCGGGCACCATGCTGGTCTCTACAGCTTAGTTACAGATCCAGAAGAAAGGGTGAGGAAGTCAGAATTAGTACCAACACCCGAGCAGAACTGAGGCGGGCAAAAGCCCTGTTCCTCACAGTGTTTGGTGGGGGGGTCCTCATTCTCCCTGTGGGCAGGCAGCCGTGGGATCCCCACTGGACCAGCAGGAAGTGAGCTCAGAGACTCTGCCCGAGTCGCCTGATCTTGAGTTCTGTTCCCACAATCTGCACAGCAGAGACAAGAAGGTCTCGCTCCCCAAAGAGCTCGTTGTGAGAATTCACCGAGGTAACACGCAGAAGGGCCGAGCCGTGTGTGTTCTTATCGTGTCTGAGGAACATGCCCTCGTTTCTTCCAGGAAATTGGCTTTCTACAACTTAGATGCCGGGCAGCATGGGCAGACCTGAGCCAGGTGTGGGACTCCCTGTCGGGAGCCCCAGCTCCCACTGTACCATGAGCTCTTCTCAGGATGTTCTGTGGAAAATTCTAGAAGACCTTAACTTTGTGCTTTGAATTTGACCTTTCTTTGGGGGATAGGGGGCATCCATGGTGCTCTTTGGGAAGGGAGTCATGGGACACAGGATCTCTTAGGTGATAAATGACCAGGGAAAACATGAGGACCGAGGAAGGGATGAGAATTCGAGGCTGAGAGTCCATTTGGGTTATTCTCTTAGAGGAATCCTCAACCCCTGGACCAGGGCAGGCAGGGAGTGTCTGGGAAGGACAGAAGCGGGAGTGCTCATTTCTCCCCCGAAGCACTGGAGGGCAGCCTGTGGAATCAGAGGCTGATTCTGACTTAGTGCGCGTGGCTCACCAGCTGAGCCCACAGTGCCACCTCCTTGGCGGGCCACTACCCTCTTCTGCCCTTCGAGGAGGATGACGGCCTCAGACACCAAGTTGAAGTTGCTGCCACTCAAAGTCAAGGTGGCCCTGCCTCTGCCCTCAGAAATCCTCCTAGTTGCTTCTCAGGCTAGGTGCTCTCCAGATATCATCTCTAGTTCCCTCTCGCAGCCTGGAGAATGGATAATATTATTTGTATCTTACAGGTAAGGAACCTGAAGCTCTGAGCCGTTGAACTGTTGGACCACATACCAAGGGAGCTCTGTGGACCACATGAAAGAAGCAGAAAGTGACCCAGCAGGTGTGCTTCCGTCCCACCCACCCACCTTTTTTTTTTTTTTTTATATACACACTCCCCTTTTCCAGAGGAGGACACGAAGGCTCCGAAAACGGAAGTGAATTTGCCCTCGATCACACAGCGAGTGTGACAGAATTTAAGAGAGTGTTCGCTGTGCCTTGGGCGTGGGCCAGGGGCTAACGTACACTAGGCCTCATGGCCCATGGCAGATCCCAGGGTGGGTTTACCTGGATTTGGAACTTTCAGCATCCCAGTTCTGCTTTTAGGAGACCAGATCCAAAATTATCAGTGGAGGGAAGGTAACACTGGCTGAGAAGATCCCTAATCAGGATTTATGAGGTGATGCTGCGACGAGCCTCCCCTCCCCATGAATTCCATCTGTGTCCATTTTTAGTGATCAATGGAAGTCTGCTCAGTGAGGAGCAGGCCTCGTTGGCCTTGCGTAATTGGCATTTAAGTGAAGGGCTTCTGTCAGTAGCTGCAACTGATGTAGAGATAAAACCCCCAAGACAACAGGATGATGGAGGTCAGATGGATAAGTGCAGTCTGCCGCTCTGGAATTTTTCTTTCCCAAGGAAATTGATAGAAGACGTGTCAGGCTGAGCTTACCACATTCCAGCCCAGAGGGTCAGCATCCAAAACCAGTGAATGTCCCATACCTAGAGGGGAGGGGGTTGGGGAAGGGTCTCCTGACATCCTGGGTCCTGGAGATGAGGCCCTATTGGCCCTGTAAATACCTCAGACATTCCTGGGAGATGAAAGATACTTCCACAGGCAGCTCCCTAAGTCCCTCCAAATGGCCGGCGTGCACTGGCCATCCCGGCTGGTGCCCACCTAAACACCATAAAATGTAGTGACGGCTCTGGAGGGCAGTGGAGGCTGGATAGCAGCCCTTTTATCAGAAATTCAGTGTATTTTCTACATGTTGCCCCAGGAGAGTCATCTCATCATCGAGTTGGAACAACAGCCGTAAAATGAATGGACATGGGTGGAGAGTTTTGCAGTTATGTGCAGGCGTATCTATAATCTTTCATCTCCCTTCCAACGGCCCAGTGAAGGGTGCACTGTTATAATTCCTATTTTACAGAGTAGGCCACTGAGGCCCAGAAAGGTAAATCACTTGTCCTTGTACCTCGGCTGCTAAGCAATGGAGCAAGGTGTTTTGTCCAGGACTTCTAACTGTGTCTTGCCTTTACATATAATGGAACTTAGACATCAACTGTCCCCCCTCTGTCTGCCTCCATCACACATTGGACAGGTTGAATATGGCACCTCTGTTTGAACATCCAACGCAGCCAGGGTCAGACAGCTATAATCTAGTGTGAAAAATAATGGTGACCGTTTCTGGAGTCCATCCTATATACCAACCCATATGCCAAAAGCACATTGCTTCTGATCCTTAGGTCAACCTTACGTGGGTTGAATTGATAGGAAATGAATTTTAAAGAGCATAAGCGACCGGCCCAAAGTCACACAACCGGTGTGACTGGAGCAGGGAATGGAACTCAAATCGGCCTCAGTCAGACCCTCTGTGCCTATCCACGGCCTCACACTTTCTCTTCTTATTGAATGGAAACCTCTACTTTTTGTACAGATGCCATAATTCTGCCCTCTGTGCCGCTTGTGTTCACAAGTTTGCTGGCTGGCAGATGCTGGGAGGCCTCTTTGCCTTCTCTCCTAAAGGGGCAGAATTTCTGGTCCCTCCACATCTTCATGGCAGGACATGCTCCCATTATCTCCCTGCTCACATGAGGCTTGGGTTGTAGGAGCTGGAGGCCTGAACGTGGGCTCTGCTTCAGTGCTGGGTCTACAGCTGTATTTCATCTCCTGGCTTCTGAGGGTCTCATGTGATGACTCCTTAATCCTCAGGGTTTATTGTAAGAATATAGCATATGAACAATGAAACTCACCATTCTGTATACACGATATGCATCAATAAAAAACAGGGGTATCTCAATTTAATGAAATATTATTCAGGTCTCTAAGATTTTCTTCAAAAAAATTCCTACGATATAATGACAATTAAAAAACACAGATAAAGCCAGCCTCAGCATCTTAGCAAGGCCCTAAGCAAGACCCTGTCTTTAAATAAAATATAAAAAAGGGCTGGGGATGTGGCTCAGTGGTTAAGTGCCCCTGTGTCCAATCCCTAGTACAAAACAAACAACAAAGATAGAAAACTTTATGTCTAGCATGATTTTCGACTTTATAATATGACTGGAGTAAAACATGCTGACACTAATAACAATTATCTTAAATGATAGGTTTATGTATTGTGTTTGTGGGTGTGCACACACTTCTTTGCATTTTAAACTTCTTTGCATTTTTCTATTTTCTGAAATTTCTTCAATGAGCATGAATCATTTTGAAATCAATGCAAAATATGGGGCTCAAAAATGGGCACAAAGAGCTCCATTTTTTTTCCCCCAGTGCCAAAGTGCCATTTCAGCGTCTCTCCTCTGCTCACTCATCTCTTTTGGCGTCACTATCTTGATTTGACTGGATTCAAAGAGGAAGCAAATACAATAGACGAAAGCCAGTCTTTAGGAACTGCCTGGGCCCACGCTGCAAATAGGATATGCTGATATCATCTTTAAAAAATACAAGAACCTAATAACCTCTTTAACATCTCACTGAGCAAGCAGCCCCAGTAAGAAAGTCACCTCAAAGGGAATATTCCGGATTTGTCACCTGCTCCAGGAGGGTTCACTGTCTGGCCCTTCCAGGAAAGGGCGGGTGGTCAGAGGAATGAATCTGGGTGATCTGGGGACAGATGGGCTGACCCAGCACCTTTCTTTAAGTGACGCCTTCTGTGCCTGATAATTTCATAACCGACTGCCTCTAGGAACAAGACTGGTTCCCACTTTCTGGGGAGGGCAGCAGGGGAAAGGTGAGCTAAGAGTGTTTTCTGGAATTGCTTCCACTCACATGCTTCGAAGCAGCAGACGGAAGCTGAGTTTCTGTGAAGCAAAAGGTTCTGAAAATGGCAGGCCCTTGGCCTCCTTCCTGTCCTGTTCCTGGCAAGGCAAATGCTGGGGACTTGCTTTAGAACTCTGTGAGAAGGGAAGGAACACAGATCATCGGAGGCGCACACCCTTTGATCTTACTAAGGAGAAGGCACCAACATCTTATCAGTGTCTTCAGGCAGCATTAAAAAGCCAGTGCACCTCATGGATGGCCCAGCTGTTGGCTGCCCATTATAACCTACAGGAAAGAGCCAGCTGTCACCCATTTCTAAGCGTCTCTCTGCAGTCTCCATGCCAGTGATACTTACCTACTCTCCAGGATCTGTGGTATTCCAGGCACTGCAGAAATTTGGAAATGACTCCCTCTGTTACAGGCTAAATCATGTCCTCCAAATACATAGGTTGAAGTTCTTGCTCCAGTCTTACCTGATATGATTGTGGTTGAAAGAAGGATCTTTAAAGAGGTAATTAGGTTGCAATGAGGATCCAAGGGTGAATTCTAATCCAAAATGACCAGTGTCCTTGGAAGAAGAGGAGACGGGACACAGGGAAGAGTGTATGAAGACAAAGGGAGAGGACAGCCATCTGCAAGCCCAGGAGAGAAGCCTCAGAAGAAGCCCACCCTGCTGACACCTGGCTCTCCATCTTGCAGCCTCCAGTGTTTTGAGAAAATACACGTCTGCTGTTTAAGCCAGCCAGGGAGTGGCACTTTGCCAGGGTAGTCCTAGAAAACTCATATGTGGTTCTAACCTTACTCCTGCCTGTAGGGAGCACTGCCCCAAGTCTCAAATGAGGAAGTTCTCATTGACTCCAAAATCTGGGCTTGAACTTTGCTCTTAGAAGAAATGGGACCATTTGCGGGAAAGCGCCTTGCAAACTATGAATCCTTGCTGAATGTACCTAACACCTCAAGGCGTTGTTTACTTTGTTTGCTGGGGAAAACAGCAGTTCTTTAACAGGAGATTCTAGCTTCTCAATTCTAGCTGGTCCTCCAGAGGGACATTTCCTGAGGGTTGCTTTGTTCTTTGATCCTAGGGGCCTGTCTTAAGGGTGGAAAAGGGTCTTTCCAATCCACTGAACAGTGGCTGACCAGACATTGAGAGGCAGCAATATGGAACCAGGGCTGTGTATCTCCACTTGCCAGGGGCAACGGGGTGACCCTGGGCAGAGCACAAAGTCTCTCTGGACTTTGAGTTTGAACTTCCCACCTTCTGGATTGCTTTGTTAACTTTTTTTCCTACCCCCAGCATTGGGGATTGAACCCCAGGGCACTCTAACAGTGAGCTATATCCCCAGTCCCATTTTATTATTTATTTATTTATATTATTTACTTATTCTTTAGTATCAGGATTGAACCCAGAGGTGCTTTATCACTGAGCTACATCCCCAGTGGGGCCTGCTACCTTTTTATTTCAAGACAAGGCCTCACTAAATTGCTGAGGCTGGTCTGGAACTTGTGATCCTCTTCCTCCCGTGTAGCTGGGATAGCAGGTGTGCACCATCTAGCCTGGCTGCAGCCCATTCCAATCAATGTTACCAATTGTAACATTTTAGTTTTCCTATCCTTTGTTTTTTGCCTATGCAGTGGTGACTCATTCCTTAGATTTGGCTCAGCTGTCACTTCCTCTGGGCCGCCTTCTTAGCCTGGACCAGTTTCACCTGTTGTTGGCTGGGTTACTCCATAAGGATACATTCCTTCCAGAGCCTCAAACATTGCCTGGTACATGGTGGGCTCTCAACAATTATTGCTGCATAAGTTAGCATGCCCCTTTCTTGTGCTGCCCTATGATTTCCTCTGATAGCATTCATCATCATTTTTAATTATGGCATTAAAATTAAGTTGGTTAACGTCTATATCCCTGTCCTTGGCCCCAAGTCTGTAACTCCACAAAGATAAGAACTTTGCTTTGCTCATCATTCCATTCTCAGCACTTAGTAGTGCCTGCAAATAGCAGGTGCTTTAAAAATATTAGTTGAGTAAAATTAAATGAAGAATGCAGAGAAACCAGAGAAGTTTTGATTCATCCCAAAGTCATGGTACCCAAGCAAATGTCCACGCCTTAGGAGAGCTCACCGTTCATTACTTCATTCATTCAGCAAATGTTCACCTGTCAGACTTCTCTTGAGTGAGGCAATGCATTTATAAAATTGTGAAGAAATGTTCTTGGCCTTCACGTGATCACAGTCTGGTGGGGATGGTGGTAGCGATAACTCAGTGTGCTCAGTGCTGTAATTAGGGGCAGGAGCCTGACTCTTTGTGGTGCACAGTAGGGTGCAATCAATCCAGGCCTCAAGGGACCAGGGAGGACAGGGAGGGAACTGGGGAGTAACACTGCTGAAATCTGGGTAGGTGTACTTGAGGGAAAAGGAGGGAAAAGGTAGGTGAGTGAAGACTGGAGAGTGGATGGACGTGCTCCCTGGGGGAAGGGCTCTGGAGCTCTGTTGTGGGGGAAGGGCAGAGGAGCAGGGAGGTGAGGCTGGGACAGAGGCAGGGTGGGCCTCAGAGCGCCTGCGGGCTCTCTCCAGACCTTTGTGACAGGAGGGGGAGAGCAGATTGTCATTCTTATCAAGATGGGGCTCAGCTTTTGTCCCCAGCCTGGGGCCCAGCTTCTTTGATCCCCAGCAAGGCCATTGTTTCCCCAGCACTGGCCTCTTTGCTCCATGGGGGAAAATGTGGTCTTTGTTCTCCTGAGACTTTTTATCCAAGTCTTTCCCTGGTGGGGACAAGCTGGGAGGGGCTCCATGGAGGATGCAGGCCCTGGCAGCTGAGGGACAAGGGCAGCCCCTGTCTCCTCTCCTCTGCCTTGTGTGGGTTGCACAAAGCTCAGAATGCTCTTGCACTGAGCAAACCAGACTGTGTTGGGGGGTGGAGAGGGAACTATGGGAAAACCGTTTCAGCTTATTTATTTTGGAAAAATTGCCTTTGTTAATATTTCCAGCCTGCTCATAATATAAATCAAATGCAGCAGGACCCAGTGAAAACCTGATTTCAAACTTAGCTCAGTCACTTACCCTCTGTGTCACCTTGGGGAAGACATTCACCTCTCAGAGTCTTGCTCCAGGTGACACAGCCCACAAAAGATGTTTTCTATGAAAAATACAGAAAGTGATATTTACTTTACACTATTGCCTGGAGGTTCATTCATTCATTATTCATCATTCAATAATTACCCGTTAAGCACCTAATCTGTGTCAGGCACTGTGATATGGGCTAAAGTAATGCTGGAGAATGAGGCAGACTTCATTGTACTCTCCCATGAAGTTTACCAGGAACAAAGGACTTTAAATGCATACTTGGGGCTGGGGATGTAGCTCAGTGGCAGAGCCCTTTCCTAGCATGCACAAGGTCCTGAGTTTAATCCCCAGAAACAAAAGCAAAGCAAAACAACAACAGCAACAAACTTGTTTACATAAGTAGCAAAACACTTACCTAGCACGTGCAAGGCCCTGGGTACATTCCCCAGTACTGGGAAACAAACAAACTTGCATACATAAGAATTGCAAGAAATGCAGATTGCATACAGGAGAACTTCATGGAGTCTAAGGCAAAGGTGGAAGGGGTCCCCAGAAAGGCAGTACTCACACCGAGTTTTAACAGACAAGACTAATAGGAACTAATCAGTGGGAGATGGTCTGCAAATATTAGTTCCTGCCCCTCTGCTTTGGACCGCATCTCTCATTGTACCTGCTGGGTTTGAGCAGGATTAAGAAGTTCCCCTCCTTTCTCCAGGGAATTTAGCTGAAAAGCTGTGGATGCTGGGAACCACTTTCAGGGGCCTGGAAATTGATGAAGACACATATAAGGGATGGAACATGGGGCCAGAATATGTGCCATTTTTTTTTGTGTGTGCGTGCATTTTAATGAGAAGTGCTGGGGTATGCTATCTGGAGCTGAACTCTTGGCCCAGCTCACCAGGCTGGAGAAGGGGGCTTACCCTCACAGACTTCAGGGCTTTGTAAGGGGGAAAACAAATGGGCTTGTAACCTGATCAAGGCAACAAGGAGAGGGGGTGGGCTGCCAGAATTGTGAGGATGAAGAATAGCTTCTCAGTGTCCTGTGGAGGAGGAGGCCTCTTCCCTCCAGTGAGGGATGTGCAGAGCAGAGCTGGCTCTCAGAATATCTGCAAACCCAGACAGGTGGGCAGTGCTCTGGGCATCCTTGAGCTACTTTGCACACCCATATCTAGCACCTTCTATGGACCAGGGACATTTGCAGAAATATTAGAGTTAGTCCTTGCAGCATCCTTCTGGTGTGTGTGTGTGTGTGTGTGTGTGTGTCTCACCTGCAAAATCCTTCAGCCTCATTTTGCAGGTGAGAAAGCTAAGGCTCAGAGAAGTGAAATAACTTGCCTGAGGCCACACAGCTTGTAAATGGTGAAAGTCTGATTCCTATCCATACTCTCCCCGCTGTATCATGCTGGCCGATCATTTTTGGATAATATTTCCCTCTGGATTTTCTATACATAATACAAGAAGAATCCCTTTTATGTATTATGTTTTACAAAGCACTCTTGCAAATGCCATTTCATGGGGCCTTCGAAGTGCCTGCCAAGTGAGGTGAGGAGTTATTATCCTTGGGCTAGAAATGAGGAAATGGAAGCTCCGCAAGGCAGTGTGTCTCTTAACTCCACACAGAAGCAAACCAGAGAGCCAGGGACTTGGTGCACTTTTCACCATTGTCCTGAGACCCAGATGGGTTCCTCAGGTATCTGCTGATCTCTGGATCATCTCCTGATCCTTAAAAGTAAAAACCCAAGCAGGAAGAGTTTGTTTTTCTAACAAGCACAGAAACTCTGTTCCTAACTGTTCTTAAAGCCCGCAGCCAACATCTCCTTTCCTGAGGCCCTTCCTTTGGAGAAGGGATGGTTGGCCATGTGTATTTTTCACTGGGGCTCC
This sequence comes from Urocitellus parryii, assembly GCF_045843805.1. Taxonomy (NCBI): domain Eukaryota; kingdom Metazoa; phylum Chordata; class Mammalia; order Rodentia; family Sciuridae; genus Urocitellus; species Urocitellus parryii. The sequence goes on along the minus strand of NC_135541.1, from coordinate 39,166,627 downwards.
CACAAAGAATGTTGTGTATAATATGAAACACATGTGTTTATTTGCTGGGGTATCCCCACTGGGTGCCCTTCCCTGCACAGCTGGGATGCCCTTTGTAGGAGCCCTCTCAGGGGCTGGAGCTGTGCACATCCAGAGAGGTACCTGCCCAACCCATCACCTCCTGCAGGCAGAGCTGGTACTGAATTCCCTCTGCTTAGTCTTGCATCTCATTGGAGGCCTGGTCCTACCATGTTTCCATTCTTGGCCTCCATGAGGTATCCCATCTTCACACTCAGGTGTGCCTGAGGTCAAGCCTGAAACATACACAGCATGTGCTCCTGGTGCATCCCTGCCGTCCGTCAAAGGAGGAGCAATGGGAGAACCACCCTGCATACTGCCTCTGCACAGTAGGGGCACCATAATGTTTCATGGAGGAAAGAATAAGTTCTCTGTAATGGAGGACCTGCTCGTTAGATGTGCTTCAGGAGGATTCTGCAGCTAAAGGAAACATATTTTTAATTGTCCTTTCTGTTCTTAGGAGATAGTCTGGTGGGGTGGTCCTTGAACTTGAATGTGTCAGTGTCACCTGAAGGGCTTGTCCAAATAGAGATTGCTGACCTCAACCCCAGAATTTCTGTTCCTGTGGGCCAGGAGTGGGGCTGGAGAATTTGCATTGTTACCACATTCTTGGTGGATGTGATGGTTGGTACTGGTTCAGGGCCATGCTGTGGGACTACTGGTCCCCAAAGAGGAAGGATCAAGTGAGGGTGAGAGCTTCTGAGAAGGGAGGATGGGAAATGAGACTCTGAGACTGCTCTTAGGAGTGACGGACATGCTCACACTCACCGCAGGGGCAGGTTCAATCGCCTCACCTGGCAGGCAGGGTGCTTCCGGGCCGGATGGACTGTTGGGCTTGCTTTGTAAGCCTCATGGCCATACTCCCCAACACTGAGCCTCTCCCCCTTCCTCTAGTCCTTCTCCTTCCTTGTCTTTGTATATGCTGCATCTTCCCATTGGGCCACCCATCCCTGTCTTTTTCCTAAACTGGAAAAACTCATTAGGATAAAGACCCAGCAATGGTCACCTCCTCTGAGAAGCCCTACTTGATACCTCCAGATGAAGGGTTGGCTTCCTTCCTGTACTTCTACAGCAATGGGGCTGTATCTCTACTCATCCGTTATCCGCCTACAGTGTAGATGGTCTCTTCCTCCTCTAGTCTAACATCTTCAGAGTAGGAATTTCAGTCTCCCCTATCAGTCTATGCCAGGACATGGGGAGGTGCCTAATCCTTAGCAATGCTGTAGACGGAATGTATCTGTAATGACATCTGCACATCTGTTGAGCCCAGGTGTGGTGAAGTGGTAAAGGATAGGATCCTCTGTGGTGGGTCATTTAAACACCTGCTTTGGGTAGACACCATGTTGGCCTTGGGCAGATAACTGAGGAATGGGAATGAGAGGTTCTGGCTCTCACACAGTGTATGGTCAGAGGGAGAGAAAGGCATAAGGTAGTTGATTTCAGCAATGATGAGAGCCCTCGTGGGGAAGCACAGGATGCAGAAGGACTCCTAGCAGCAGTGCCTGATCTGAGTGGGGCTGGAGGCCAGGGTCAAGGAGGTGATATCTACACTGAGACCTGATGGGTAAACATAGGGAAGATGAGCCAGAACATGGCACATTTGGGGAACTGAAATCATCATGGCAGAGTACACAGTCCAGGTGGCCTTGGCTGGGGCGTCCAAGTGAGTCTCGATTTAGAACAGCTGGGGGGTGGGGAAGAGGGAAGGCCCTCTGAGAGTGGTGAGACCAGGAAGTGGGAGACCAGATGTCCCTTGCTGAGTGATGTGAGAAAGTGACAGGACAGAAACAGTGGAAAGGAGAGAGCGACTCTCATGGAGCAATCCAATCTGAAGACATTCGAGGGCATAAGATCAGTGTCCACTCGTGTGCTGGGGAGGGCTTCTTGGCACCGTGGTTGTCAAGGATGGGCCGGACTTGGGAGGTGAAAGGAAGCAGGGAGAGCTGTGGGTGGAGGGGAATCTGGTGTGGGGGCACACAGCACCACTGAGCAAGTAGCATCCTGGGGGCCAGGGGCCATCTGTCCTCACCGGGCAGCCAGGATCACCCTCCCCAGACCCCTCTTCCAGGCCCTGCAAGCCCACACACCCAGCCCTGACCCCACAGCCCTGGCAGGCCAGGGACCACATTCCCATTTTCCATGGGAGGAAACCAGTCCAAGCAGTCAGGGGAACTACAAGAGGGAGGTCACAGGGCCAGGAGGCACGATGGTTTGTTCTTTCGGGAGGGTGAACTTTCCCCTGCTTTAAAAGCTTTCTGCCAGCTACTTTTGCAGGGGCCAACAATGCAGTCTACTCCTTGGCAGGCACTGTGGCTTCTCTCTCACCTGATTTTTTTTCCAGTTAGCACTTGAAAACACCATCAACACAGGAACCCACTCCTGCCCTCCTTAAGCCATTTGCCCAAGCCATCTCCTGGAAGCCAAGGGTTGTGGGGGGGAGCGGAAGCTCCTGGGGGGATCGCACCACCTTAGCATGTTTATGCATGATATCTCGCTTGGTTGGCCCTTGCCACCAGGAAGGCATTGTTAAATAAGGACACTGAAGCTCAGGGAGATGAAGCTTGAGTTCACATCTCTATGTTAGGTGGAGGAGCTGAAATCTGATTCCAAATCTGTTTGCAAATGAGCAGAATAAACAATCCCAGTTGGCAGAAAAAGGCTTAGAAACCAGAACTTCTACCTGAGGGCCCGGTATTCTCTGGGAAAATATTTCCGGAACCCAATATTCTCTTTTGTGGGTTTGTACCTATTCATGTGGTGAATCCCTTCCTGCGGCTTCCCAACCTTTTCTACCCATTAACTCCTGCTCATCTTTTTGACATCCTGATGATGTCACTGAGGATCTTGCTGGGGACAGACCCTTCCTATCTCAACCTCCCATTTAGTTATAATTAAAAGAGATTTGGGCACAATTTCTCATAACCTATGTTTTCCCGGGCATTTTGCAAGCTTCCAGAAGTAGGGTTCTTATGCATCTCTGAGTTCTCAGTGCCTAGCGCAGCTTGGCCAACAGAGGTGCCTTGGTAGGGTCTCGTTGAATAAATGAACAAAGGAGAGAATGATCTTGTCTTCCTATTTATTCCACCACAGTGGGCCTGGCTGTCCCAATCCTCCACCTCAGCTCAGAGTCTCAAGATTGAGAGAGGGACGTGCCTTGGCCAAAGTCACAGGGGTGCCAAGTGAAAGCCAGCCAAAACAACAGAACAAGCAACAACCCACCAGCGTCCTCTGTCCCCCACTGCGGTTGTCAGCTGCGAACATCTCTTGTCCAGTGTGCGTCAGTCTCTAAGGATCAACCCTGGAGCAGTAGTAGAGTTCCAGCTGCCTGCCAGACCCATTCCCTTCTTACTTACTAATTTAATTAAATCGGGGGTTGCAGTGTGCTGCTTCCTTAGCAGCAAGGTGTGGCATGGTAATGAAGCTCTGACCAAGGACATAGAAAAATTGGTGGTGGGGGGGAGCTCCTTTAGGGGAGGGGCCAGGAAGAAGATGGCACTACAAGTTTTGCTTTGTTCTTTTGTTCTGTTTTCTTTCTTCTATACATAATGTGGAATATGACACAATGATAGAGTTGCAAAAGTGAACTTGGGTCATGAGGTAACCTTGAGGATGGATGTCTAGTGAGGATAGAGAATCAGAAAGATAAAAAGAGCTTGGATACCTAAGGACCCTGGAGACTTCTGGACTTACATGAGGGGAAAAAAGGAGAGAGAGAGAGAGAGAGAGAGAGAGAGAGAGAGAGAGAGAGAGAGAGAGAGAGAAATGAAAAAATGAAAAGAGATGTCTCTGTGTGTGTGTGTGTGTGTGTGTGTGTGTAGTGCTGGGATCGAACCCAGGGTCTCATGCATCCTAGGCAAGTGCTTCACCCCTGAGCTACATCCTCAGCCTAAGACATCTATCTTGTTTAAATCACCCTTATTGTTTGCATTTTATTTATCAGAAATACGGAAAAGTAAAGTAAGGGGTCATGAGCTCTGGACCTGGTGGGCTGGGCTATTTTTATAAATAGGATTCAAAAAGCAGCCCGAGAGGCTAGCTGAGCAGTATCCTGCAGCTCAGAACTCCCAGTGATGGGGTTCCTGATTCATTCATCAGTCTACCTACTGCCCAATTCATCCACAGGAACAGGGCAGCCAGGGAAACAGAGACAGGAATGGATGGGGTGGAGCAGTTGGTGTCTTGGTTGCTCACATGAAGGTCTAGAACCTTGGGCTCACCTCAGCTTGTTGCATTTTGAGGCTTGAAAGGACCTTTGAGAACCCAAAGTCTGAGTTAACACACTGGGCTTGTCCACCTGAAAGCCGTTTCTATGTTCTTTCTTATCAGAATGCTGTTTTTGTTGCTCATGGCGGAAATCCCCTCTCTCTTTCCCTGACTTGTTTGGGGACAAGGTGTGTTGCTGGTCTCCTGTCTCTGTGCCCTCATCATGACAAGAGGGGCACATCTGGACAAGCTTTCCTTATTGTTTTCTTGAGAGAGGCCCAACACAAACACTTGCCTCCTCTTGCCCTCGGACATAACTGAGCCACAGTGTGAAGTCCAGAGCTGTGGGAGTCATCTTCTCACCATCAAAATCACAGAGAATCTGGCCTGTAGCCATGACATCTTTGGGATGCTGTAATACCCGACCTGGGCCCCCTATATCAGAACTATTTGCCATGTGACATAATAGATATTGTTATAGGTTGCCTTTTACTTTTCTTGCAGCCATAATCATCCTAACTTAAATAGAATCTAACTTCCTACTAGGTTGGGAAAGCACCTTGCTCCAGGTAAACACTGGCAACCCAAGCTCCTTTTCTTCTATCTCATTCTCTGATAATGAAAATAAATCTTTTTTTCCTGAATAATACATGGTGTCACCTCAAGCATAAAATGAGGTTGCACATGTATTTGGGATAACTGGAGATCATCTGAATTGTTCTTTCCATTGTCTCGGTCTGTTTGGGCTACCGTTACAAAATACCCAAGACTGCCTACTTTATAAGCAACAGAAATATACGGCTCACAGTTCTGAGCCCAGGACGTCTAAGACAAAGGTGCTGGAAGATTTGGTGTCAGATGAAAGCCTGATCCTCATAAATGGTGTCCTCTTGCTGAGAACTCATTTGACAGAAGGAACAAACAAGCTCTCTTTGGCCTCTTTTATCAGGGCTCTCGTCCATTCATGAGATTGTGCTCTTAAGATCTAAGCAGCTCCCAGATGCCTCACCTGACAACACCAGAAGTAAGCTTCAAAGTATGATTTTTTTGGGAAACAGATGATTCAGACCATAGCACCAGTCTTTCTTGGGTTCAAGTCCAATTCTATTCTTATGAGCACGATCTCCCAGAATGCCAAAAATAATCATTCCTTACATTTACAGCATATTTTACAGTTTGCAATTTTTTTTTTTTAACCCAAAGGTGTTTCCATCATTTCATCTGATCCTCACAGCAATGTGGGGCAGACTAGGTGGGGATTATTATCTCCATTTTCAGATGCGTACACTGGGGGATCAGAGGGGTCTAGTGAACCATCTGAGGAAGAGCTAGACCTTGAAACTGAAGGGTGAGTAGATTAACTATAGACCTACAGCAGAGAGGGACAATGTCAGTGCTCTTTACTGTTTACAAAACCCTTCCTTCCTTCCTTCCCTGGTCTAGGTTAAGCCCCCAATGCCTCCGAGAGGTATGCCAGATGAGTATTTTTGTCCCCATTTTACAGATGAAGAAATAGAGGTGTGGAGAGGTGGCTGATGTGCTTAAGTTTGCAAAGCCAATGAGTCGTCTTCCCACAGTTCTGTGTCATTTTCTATAATTATTTTCAATATGAATTAACTGACCACACTCTGGCTAGGGCAGTTAGGGCCATCCCTGCAAAAGCAATGTGTTCCATGGGCAAAGAGAAGCTGAGTGACCTTTGAGAAGACTGTGCTGGCTCCAAAATAAGGCCCCGGGCTCCCCAATTCCACGTCCCCTGCTCTTCCTCTTTCCCATTCCCATTTCCACAGCCGTAGGAAACACTGGCTTACTCCACCTCTCATCACAGGACCCAACAAGGAATCAGATTTCTTTCTGTTTCTCTTGGAAATAGATGGGTCTTCTTGCTGTATCCCATTGCCTGGAATGGTGGTGTCTGGTTCAAGAAATATTTGTTGGATAGATGAATGAATCTATGAATTTCAGCCAAATACTGACTGGTTTGGGTAGTGGGTGAGAGAGGCAAGCTCAGCAGTAATAAAAATCCACTTTTTAGTTTCACTGTCCCCACTGCTCTACGTCGTCATGAGCCTAGGGTGACATCCTAGGCGTGGTTCAGACCTGAGCTATGCTGGGAAGTCCCATCTCCAGCCCTACAGAGTGAAGCTTAGACTAAGCAGCGCTGTCAAAGTAGCCTAATCATAGCCGATTCAGTCACTGTCTCTGTGCATTCCCTTGTTTCACTAATGCATCCGCTCACGCAACAAACAGGCCCAGCAACTGGTCATGGGGATGCCGAGAGAGTGCCGGCCATCAAGTTGCCCACGGTCTAGTCAGGCCACAAGTGATGGGCAGATAGTAAACCAGTGAGATAAGTGGCAGCTATAGGAGTAAGGATAAGGTGCCAGAGGCATAGAGAAGAGGGACGTCTGATCCATCTGGAGGCCCAGTAATAGTGAGTGAACAAGGACAACTGTCATTCATTTGCAGCTTCCCATATGTCAAGTGCTATGCCAAAGCTACTCACATCTGTTCACCAATTGGTTAATTGATTCTCCTACAACCCCATGAGAAAGGTGTTTTCATTCCTATTTTACAGATGAGCAAACTGAAGTGAAAAGACAGGGGTGTGAGTTTCCCAAGGGCACGGAGCTTATGTGATGCTGGAGTTAGGATCAAAGTTCCATCTTAACGCCTATTGCTTTTCCTGCTTCCACGGCTATTGGGTTCACACTTGAGTTGCACTTGGAAAAATGAGGCAACCAGACAAAATGCTGCCAGCCTGATGGTGGTGGAGTCTCAGAGTGTGAGGGTGTGGTGTGGAGATGGCTGAAGCCATTCCAGACAGAAAGGGACAGTATGGGCAAAGACACAGTGGCTGAAAACAGCAGGTAGTGTCTAGGGACAAAGGAGTGGAAAGTGGGTCTTGTTTAGCCACCTCAGTGGAGAGATCATGGGCTCTTCCTCTTGTAACCCAGCTTTGACAACTCTGAGTGAAATAAACTTCTCTTACTTATAAATTACCCAGCCTGTGGTGTTCTGTTACAGCAGCAGAAAACAGGCTGAGACACTACTCTCAGAGAGACAGGGGTGGGATTTGAGTGGGGTCCACCCAGTGGCTGAGCAGGTAGAACTGGCTATGGGAGCTGCTGCTGCTGGGAGCAGGTTCCTACTTTGGTTTCTCCCCTTCCCATCTTTCTTGTTGCTTTCCACATGCATTCGCTGCTGAGCACCCATATGTGTCTAGCTGGTGCCATGGTGCTGCATGCATGAAGACCCTGGTCCCCGCCTTCAAATTATCTGCAGTCCTGGAGTTGGGACGTATTGATAGAGACCCTAGTTGATGACCACAGAAGGTGGGTCAGTTACAGAGTGCTTTCAGTTTGATATTCATTTCGATGAACCCATGGATGCCCCACTGTGGAAAGCAAAGATAAATCCTGTAGAACACCTGTTTCTGAGGTGCCACAGTTGAGTTAGAGAAGAAATCACACGAGACGGTGTGTGGGGCACCATGAAGGGGAAGGAGATTTGGGGGTGCCCAGACTTGATATTTGAGCCCAGCCTTTATTCCAGCCAGGGACAGTCACATGCATGTTTTGTGCACAAGCTTCTTGTGAAAACACATTTTTGATGTATTATCTCAGAATCCTCCATCAGGACCTCTGTATAACTTATACAATAAGCTCCATTTTTTTCTATTGACGGAACTAGAGGCCCAGAAAAGAGAAGTGACTTACCCAAGGTCACCCAGCTGGCAGAGCTTGGGACACACTCAAAAATTTTTGAACTGTGTTCTTTTCAAAAGAGCCTGCTGCCTCTACAAATAGTAGGATGGAAAGAGTGACAAGTGCCATGTGCTTGTGCGTCTACTTTTAGCTCCTTCATTGGACCAAGGCCCGGAAAGTGTCCCATCGTGTCACATCTGTTCAAGGCTGCGGGCGATCTGTGGGCTAGGGCTTAATCCAGTAGGAGGATTTGGTGACAGGGGATGCCTGGCCTCTCAGTGGGAGAGCTGGTTAATCCCCCTACTCCTGTTGTCCCAGCTCGGTCCCTTTGTCACACTGATCAGAGTGGGGCTTTGAGCCCCGTTTGGGGCCTTCGAAACATGAATGGCTGCATTACTCTGGAGCTTCCCCTGTACACGCATTGGGTTCAGGGTTTCAGTGGAGACTGGGCAAGGCTGCCCTGTCCTAGGCAGCGAGGCATGCAAAAGCAGGTGGGGACTCTTTGAAACAGATGCAAAAAAAGGGAAGGAAAGGATGTGGGCATTGACTGAGACAGTGCATGTGCTAAATGTTTTACATACACGTACCACCCAGAGGGCCTAATGGCCTTGCAGCAAGCTGTGAAGGTCGGTCTTGACAACCTAGTCACCGCCTTTTCGTTTTTTCCTGCTAGAATAATTATCTCTTTCAAAGGACACAGGTGACAGCAACCTGCCCAACCCCCTAGAATCTTATGACTCCTATTTTACACATGGAAAGAAAGTGGCCCAGAGAGGTCAAGCAAGGTCACAGAGTTGTCACTGGTGCACCATAGACTTAAAGTTAGCTCTTGGACTCAGGATGGTTCATGGGGAGACAGGGACACTTCTCAGGCCACTGAACACTGAGGAGGAGGTTGGAGCTGGGGGGACCCAGACTAATGTTTGCTGAACACAGAGTCCAGGAGGGATGGGTGGGTAGGGACCCGAAGTAGCTCCTTCACCCAGCACTGGGCTCTGATAGTGGCTCACAGATATGCCTGTGGCTCCCACTTTCTCCAGACGGGTCAGTCAGCTCCTAGCTCTGGAGAGCCAAGGCCACTCTTCTGGGAATGACTTCTTTCTCTCATGAAGCTGCTGCTTTCCGAACTGTGGCTCTCATGGATCAGGACTGCACCAAGAAATAAGTATTTCTCACAGCCAGGGAGACGCTTCTACACTGTTTAATTTGGTCTAATTACAAGCTCCATTGATATATTTTACCGTGTACATTGTTGCTTCAGCAAAAATTATTTGGATATAGAAAGTTTTCTATCATTTAAAAGATGGTAATTTTTTTCCCCCAGATTCTTTGTCCTCTCCCTAGGGCTGGTTCCTGCCCACATTCACACGCTTCAGTGAGGAGGCACATCCCAGACTTGCTTCCTCTTTTCCTAGATTATGCTCTGCTGGGAGAGGGAAGCCTAAATTATATGGTAGGACTCTGAAGGCTGTGAAGCCAGCGGCAGGCCAGGTCAGCAGGGGAGGAGGACGAGCCTCCCTGGAGGGGATGACCTCAGCCTTCCTGGCCAGGCTGTGTCTCTGGCTGAGGGTCCTGGCATGACCGATGCCTCCAGGGCTCTCTGTGAGCACTGGCTTGGGAGTCTTCCACTCAGGACTCAAGCCCTGGGTCTACCATTTACCCACTGTGGGACATGGAAGGATATACCCTTGCCCTTCCCTCAAGTCCAGTTTGCTCCTCAAAGGGAGCTAGGAAAATGCCTGGGAGAAGCAGGTCACTGTGCTGGGGGACATAACTCACCCAGTCCATACACATGGTGATTGCTATTGAAGTATCAAATCTATCAAGAGTGTTGGTTTTGTGTGTGTATGTGTGTGTGTGTGTGTGTGTGTGTGTGTGTGTGTGTGTGTTTGTGTGTGTGGTGGGGTGGGGAGAGGCCCTCCAGCAGCAATAACAATATTCATGGTAAAACAATATGGTGGCATAGTGAGATGGTCAATGTTCATGAACATTAAGGCTGAACAGGGAAACACCAGCACACTTAATGTTTGTCTTAGCTGCTTTTTCTTTTTTTTTCTTCTTTTTTTAATATTTATTTTTTTGGTTGTAGTTGGACACAATACCTTTATTTTATTTATTTTTACATGGTTCTAAGGATTGAACCCAGGGCCTTGCATATGCTAGGTAAGCACTCTACCACTGAGCCATACATAACCCCAGCCCTCTTCTTCTTCTTCTTCTTCTTCTTCTTCTTCTTCTTCTTCTTCTTCTTCTTCTTCTTCTTCTTCTTCTTCTTCTTCTTTTTAAATACACTTTCTTTTTGATGCTTTTTGTCTGTTTAAATGTACTGCAGGGGAAAAATGTGACCAATAACTGTTACTCCTATAAAATGTAGATAATATTCCTGCCTGATCTGCAGTGCAATAATTACATAAGAGAACGTATTTAAAATCTCCTGAGATTTGGTGGTATGTTAGTAGGTGCAATGCCAAAGGCATAAGCCATGAAAGAAAAAGCTGGCAATTTGGACTTCATTAAGATGAAAAACTTCTGCTCTGTGGAAACTACTATCAAGATGGATAAGCTAAGCTCGGAGATGCATGCCAGAATTCCACATGCCTGTATCCCAGCAGCTCAGGAGGCTGAGGCAGGAAGATTGCGAGTTCAAAGCTAGCCTCAGTAACTTAGCAAGGCCCTGAGCAACTCAGCGAGACCTGTCTCCAAATAAAATATAAAAGGGGGTTGGGAATGTGGCTCAATGATTAAGCACCCCTGGGTTCAATCCCCAATTTAAAAAAAGATAAAAGACAAACCATGAAGTTGGAAAAGATGTTTGCAGAACCAATATCTGATAAAGAATGTATATCTAAAATATACAAATAATATATAAAAGCAACAATAAGAGAAATAATCTAATTTAAAAGGGAGCAAAAAGTTCTAAACGGACACCTCCCCAAATCAATTTTATAAAAAGGAAATAATCATATTAAAAATGGTCAGCATAATTTGTTATTAGGAAATTGCAAATTAAAATAACAATTAAATATCATTACACACCTATTAGAATGGCCCAAATCTAAAAAACCTGACCATGTCAAATGATGACAAGAACGTGGAGCAGCAGGGACTTTCATTCCAAGCTTGTGGGATGCAGAAGAGTAGAGCCATGTTAGGAGACAGTGTGGCAGCTTTTTACAGAACTAAATATATGCTTACCGTAAGACCTAGCAGTCGTGGTCCTAGGTATTACAACAATGGAACTGAACACCAATGTCCAAACAGAAACCTGCACATCAGCATCTACAGCAGCATTATTTTTATCATGGCCATAAACAGAGGGAAAAAAAAATCCCACAAGGTGTCTTTCAACAAGTGAATGGATAGACAGATTGTCATATGTAAGCTCAGGGGAATACAGTTTCATGGTTTTATAATAAAAAGGAGCTTTCAAGTCATGAAGAGGTGTGGATGAATCTGCAATGCATATTGTGAAGTACCAGCAGGTAGCGTGAATGCACCATGTGGTAGTATTCCATTCTAGAAAAAGGAGAAACTACAGAGATAGCCAACAGATTAGTAATTACTGGGGATCTGGGTGGAATTGAATAGGTGAAACACAGGGGATTTTTAGAATACTGAATCTATGTTGTATTAAACTGTCACCACAGATACTTGATAGATATATGTGGAACTTGGAGGCACAAAATAAACTTAAGGGTATTCAAACTTAAAACAATTCATTCAGAAGGTCAAGGGATTCCAGGATGGGATGCATAATGTGACAAGACAACCTAGAGATATTAGAAAGGAAGTGTGCAGAGGACTGACTAAGTAACTTTGGAAACGAATGGAGTCTATAAAATTAAGGGCCAAACACACTATGTATAAGTACTATACTGTCAGGGAAACTGCTTCATGTGGGAATATGGGTTAATAATTCTGATAATATTGTTCTAAAATTGAACAATTAAATAAATGTCTGGCAAGAAGTAGGTTTCTTACTATTAGAAGAAGACTGAAAGCTGGGTGCAGCGGTACACGCCTGTAATCCCAGCAGCTCAGGAGGCTGAGATTTCAAGTTCAAATCAGGATTTCAAGTTCAAAGCCAGCCTCACCAGCAGCGAGGTGCTAAGCAACTCAGTGAGACTCTGTCTCTAAATAAAGTACAAAATAGGGCTGGGGATGTGGCTTAGTGGTCTAGTGCCCCTGAGTTCAATCCCCAGTACCTTAGGAAAAAAGAAAAAAAGAATAGGACTGAATAGGTAAGCAAGAAGGGGGAGTTAGAATGAGCCACGTGATAAAATATTAGCATTGTATATATGGTATGAACTATATTTTAGCCTAATGTAGATGCAGGTGAGATTTGGTGATATGTTAGTATTATAGATACATGGGTATACACAGGTTAGTGCACACACCTGTATTTTCTTTCTCTGTCAGCTGAGAATGACATGCCTATCAGCAGCAAGCATACCCGATGATCAGAACTTGGTTTCTAATACCATTCCACAAGAAAGGAACCAATAATCATTGGAGAAATGGCTGAACCTATGACAGGATTAGGAAATTTAAAGATTCAGCTTAGAGCATCTCATTGTTCCAGAACGTAAGGAACTGCTCAAAAAGAGAACAAAAGAAAAACCATGATGGAATGATGTCAGAAGGATGCAGAAAGAGTCCCCAGTGGCCAAAGCTGGGACAATCTGAACAACAAAACAACTAAGGTCGTATTAGATCATAACACAACACAGAAAACACATAGCTGTGAGTTCAAACTGATACAAGTAAATAATTGGAGAAATAAACCCACTGGGAAGAATAGACAAATTTCCATACTACAGGATTCCAAATAACTTCTTCAGCCCTTCTGCCCTCCAGGGCATGGAGCCAATCTCCCTGCTCCTGAAGTGTGGGCTGTGCTTGGTAACCTCCTTCCAAAGGATACAGTGTGAAGACAGAGAAAGAGAGTAACCTTACAGTGGGGAAATTGGACACACACTTCCTCAGCCAGACGACCAAGGTCAACGTGAACGCTAGAAAGTCACACCGATGGAATGACTCTTGATAAAATGTGACCCGGTGGTACTTCTCTGGTGTTCGTCCCCCACTCCCTAAGCCCTAAACCCCATCCACCTAATTAAGTGACAAACATCTGGCCATGCCTGATTTAGACACATCCTTCAAAATACCCAACCAGTACTCTGTAAGACTGCCAAGGTCGTCAAAAAACAAGGACAGTCTGAGAAACAGTCACAGGCTAGAAGGAACCTGAATGTGGTATGCTGGATGGGATCATGGAACAGAAGGAGAACATGAAGAGAGAATTAAGGACGTCTGGAGAAAGCATGGAACTTCCGCTCTTAACAGCAGATCAGTATTGGTCCTTAATGGTCACACATGCGCAGTGTTCTTACATGCTGTTGGCACTGGGGAACACTGGTGTGCAGTGTCGGGGAATTGTACTACCTGCTGGGAGTCTACAAATATTTTAAAATGTAAAGTTCATTTTATTTAAAAAATGAGATATCCTAAAAATCATTAAGGCAAGTAGTTGGTATTAGATGTTAATAAGTGAAAACAAGATTGAGAGGCTTTTATTCAAGCCAATACCAGGAGAGCACTGGACAAAGGCCCTCAGAAACTGAAGGCAGGGCGGGGATGCCCACTGGTGCAGCCTCAGGTGCCATTATTTGTTAAGAGACAGGGAAAGGTTATGTTTTTTTTTGTTTCCCTTTCTCTCCCCTGTTAAAAGGGAAGAGAAAACAGCACAAGAACAATGAGTGTTTATGGAGTCCTGAACAGATAAAGAGAACTTGATCTGTTCTAAGTGCTTCATCTCATTAAATCTATCAGTGTGCTGAAGGGGTAGTCAGCACTCTTCCTACAGAGAGAAATCTGCATCCCAGAGAACTTACAGGACCCACCCAGTGAGCTCCACCTAACAGGGAGAGAGAGGTAGGGAGCAAGATTTGAACTCAGGATGCCTGGTTCCAGAGCTTTCTCTGGGAGGTTACTTGCCAGGCCACATGATGACACCCTGGAACCACTCAATGCCCAGAAAGTTTTCTAACTTCTGGAATGTGTGTGTGAACATTTAAAATATTTAATAAATACTTTTGTAGAAACAAAGGAACAGAGTTTTTTTTTTTTTTTTTTAAATTCTGGAATGATGTGGTACAAAAGAAAGATAGTGGATGGAGGAGACAGAGTAAGCTTCAGAGACTCAGAAGCCATCACGGGGCACCCAAACACAGTTAGAGCAGAGGAATAAGCCCTGGCATTCTGCAGTACGGTGCCACGACCTAATTCGTTCATTACACATTGTATACAGCTATCAAAATATCCCACTGTTCCCCATAAATATGTATAATGAGTATGTGTCAATTAAGAAAAAAAGGGAGAGATCTTGGGAGGACTCTGAACAGCAAAGTTGGGTGGGCGTGGGTCAAGTTCACTTGGGTGGCTGAGGGTCAGGACAGGGTGGAGGGTGGGGTGCAGTCCTGGTGGATGTTGGACATCTATCTATGAGTGTGAGTCCTCGGCTGCCCCTTCCTGCTCCTCTGATCACTCACACCCCAACTCATACCCGGGAGGCTCTCCAATCTGGCCCATTTCCTCAGGGGAAACAGGATGTCTTCTACACACTGGAGCCCGTCTCTGGGGCTTTGGGGTGGGGAGAGGCTGTCTAATGGTTGAACACGGATCTAGGCACCAGAGAGGAAGCCGTGTTTCCGGGAGTGGAGGAAGCTGCCATTTCCTCCTCCAACAGGAAGTGGCCTTGGCTATTCTCAGCACCTCTGGCTGAGGCCTGTGTGAGCAATGGAAATCACAGCCTGGCTGTGTCTCTGGCTTGCCTCCTGCAGTTTAACAATCTCCCAGTCAAAATAAACTGGCTCCTTAGGTCTCCGGGGCATGGTTAAGGTGATAATTGAGAGAAAGAGAAGCCAGAGGCCTTCCTGTAGCACAAAGGCTCCATGAAACTTTAAAAATGTCAGCCTGGCATTGGCCGCTGTGGCCTCGTAGAAGCAGTATGGATGGGTCACAGTGGAGACCAGAGAAATTGGAGACACAGTGACAGTTTCTCAAGTAGCCAGTCGTTACCCTGCAGGAATTTGGATGGTTTGGATATGGTGGACGGTCAATACTTGGAGAAAATGTAGATGAGTATTCAGCAGGATCAATAGAAAAGGAACTGGAAAGGAATCAGAGAGATCCGGTGTCCAGCTTGGACTTCAGCAGGGAGCTCATTTGGGAGAGGTTACAACATTGTCAACTTTGCTTTCCCGGTCTCTCAGCGGCCCTGTTTACCTCGCAGAGATACTCTAAGTCGACTTTGGTCCACTTTTCCCTTTTATCTTCTCACACCCACTGGTTGCGGCGCCTCAGAGCCTCTGTCCTACCCTCCATGTTCCTTTATTCCATCCACAAAAGTTTATTGAGCATCTACTTGAAGTCAGGAAGCCATCTCCCTGGGGATTCAGCAAAGAATGGCACAGTTTACATTCAGATATCAAACAGGTAAACACAAATCCACCAGGTCGTTTTGTATTAGGGTGAGGAGAGTGAAGGAAATAACCATATGCTGAGCAGAACCTGGTTGTCAGGGGAGGATTACTCTAGATGGGAGTGGGAGCCCTTCCCAGGAGGTCACAGGCAGGGGTCTCTACCTGAGGACGCTGCCTCAGCTGCTTATGGGGGCGTGGAGGGGAACTGTTCACTTGTTTAAGGCTTTTCAGGGGATTCTTGGTATGATAAAGGAGACAGCCATGTCCCTACTGACATGGAGTTTATGTTTTAAGGGGGGGACAGAGAAAAGCAAACGAAATCCTTAATAAGCACCTCAGAGAATTAAGGCAAAGTTTGGACACAGGGTAGAGTCACTGGGTGAGCAGTCAAGGAAAGGGCAGCGCCAAGGGCCTAAGGCAGGAAGGGGAATATGGGTTAATGAGCAAGGAATGGAATGTCCTGACCTGGAGCTGGATCTTCCTCCTGCACAGAGAGAGCACCCACGGTCACATGCATCTTGGCCCAAACCATGATGGCTCGGAGGCCCTGCTGATCCACTTGTGAGACTTCCAGCCCATTCCAGCTCCACTTCCTGGGCATGTTTGCACAGTCCTGCACCTCGGTCCTCACTGACCCCTGCTGCCTGTTGGAAAACTGGAGTCAGACACACTGCTGGGCATGGTCGGGTGACCTGCTCAGGATGTACAGGAAGAGCTGCACAAGAAAACTGATAGTTTGAAAAACACAACCCATGTGCAGAGGTGGATCCAGCAGAAGATGCAGCAGGACTGGGGGGTTGGGGGAGGCTTCTGACTTTTGGGAAGCAGATAATGTACTGGAGAGAGACCTGGGTCCACTCATTCAAAAAAAAAAAAAAAAAAATGAAAAATTAACAGAGTGCCTGCTTCATGCTAGCAAGGGCTGGTAATAATACCGGGGCCAATGAAAATCTAGCTCTTGGCCCACCACTCACCGATCTTAGAATTTAGTGGGCCTTTAATGCCAAGGTAGAGCGTTTGGATGCAATTCCAAGTGTACCAGGAGGCATTTGAATCACCCTGGAGACCTTCTGTAGCAAGTTATAGCAAACCTAACCCACGCTGGCTTCAGCAGTAAAGAGGGTTTATTGGTTGCTTAAAACTGAGAGCTTGAAAGGTGGGGAGGCTTCAGATGTGGTGCAGTCAGGGTTCCCGCCCGAGCCGGTGATACCCTGGGCATCATCTTCCTTGCAGTGGTTCGCCTCAAGGTCAAGAATGGCTGTAGGCAGAACTGAGGCTGTGCTCCCTCATTCGCGCTCTGGGGATGAGACAGAACCACAACATTACCCCCACAACCTCAAAATTCAAGCCTGAGCATCCAGTAGATGGTCTCCCCTCATGCCTACCCAACCTCTATGACCAAGGGTATGCAAAACCCTGTACTGAGTTCTGCAGTAGGGCCACTGCATTATGGGATTGGCCACTGACATGGGAGTGGCCACTGCATTATGGGATTGGCTGATTTGGCTCATCTCAGGGTTCCTACCCAAACCATCCGATCCTGGGTGGGAGGACTGGTGTGGACAAGTAGCAATAATGCCCACTACACATGAAAGATTTCTTCACCATATTTCAAGAACACTTTGCTGGAAAATAGATTGGAGGAGGGTGCAATAGGAAGAAAGGAGAATGTTTAGGAGCCACCCCAGGGAAGGACATGAGTACCCAGCCAAAGGGGAGGTAGATGCAAGAGAACGTTATGACGTTAAAGCTTCTTCATGTTCTGGATCCACATGGCTCTAGGGTGGCAGACCTGTGACCAGCTGATGGAGTGTACTTCCCACCACAAGCAGAAGCTTCCAAAATGGAAAACAAACACTGCTTAGGCAGTCATGCCAGTTCTTTTTTTTTTTTTGTTCCCAGGGAATTTTGTTTTTAGTCCCATCAATCAATGTTCACATGTAGAGCAGCACAGGGGACAGTTTGTCATGTTTTCAGTCCACAAATATTGACGAAAGCACAAAGGTTGGCTCAACGCAGTTTAATGAGTAAGAAACTAACTCACTTGCTCAAATTTCCAAGAATTTTCTCCTAAACTGAGTTGCAATATGATTTTTGCCCCTCCTCCCTGTCAGAGGCCTGAGCCCAGGGAAGTCCCCTGCTTATTACCCACTCCAAAATGATTTCACCCAAATCAGTGACTTCAGTGTTTTCGGGAAGAATAATACTTGTGTACATTCCAAAGAGTACCTTCAAGCCTGCAAGGGAGCAATGAGTTTCTGACAGAAAATGAGTCCATGTAAATAGAGGGGCATGGAACACCTGTGTGTGAGGTGCTGGGGGAGGAGATTGACCTGGGGAGTGGGGTTATGTTAGATTTCAATAGGGATTATAGGAATCCATGAGTTGGGGGGCAAGACTGACCTGAGTTTTAAGCTTATCTCTATCTACCATTCGTTAGCTAGACCTGGGATAAAAAATACAAAATCTAAAAAGTTTTTCTATATACTGATGGATATCAAGAAGGAGATTGCAAAAGAATGTGATATACTGAGGAGAGATGGAAGTAGGAGTTACTAAGAGCACAGAGATAGGAACTGTGAACGCAGTTCTTCACAGGGGGAGGAAGAAAAGAAACCATGGCCTGCTTCCTGGAGAAAGCATAGAAATATAGAGCTTATTCCATGAAACACAGGGAGGAAGAGGCATCCATTTATGGAGAAGGACAGGATGACAGGTATCAGGTACTGCACACGGAAGGAAGTACATGCAAGATCCTGCAGGCCAATCTGAAGTGGAGAGTGACAGGTGTTGAAGGGATGAGGCTGAGAGGTGAGCAGGAGCTGGAAAGTGAAGACCCTAAAGGCCACTTCAAAATCTCCACTTTTCTAGAACCACAGGGAGCCATGGAAGGGTTGGGGTTGGGGAAAGTCATGGGAGTGCCTGTATTCCAAAGCACTTTTGGTTGTTGTTTGAGAACTGGACTGAATGGGGACAAGTCAGAGAATGGGGACAGAAGCCCCAAGGCTCTTCTGTGCTGTAGAGGAGAGAAGACAGCACCCTGGGTGGAGGCTGTAGGGTCACTGAGGAATGCTCATATATGGGAATGAAGGATTCTCAGGATATACTACTTGATCTCAGAGAAAGAAGGCAATGTTAAGTACCCGGTGCTCCGATTGCCTCATTTTCTCTATAGTAACATCCCTGTAGCAGAAGCAGGGTTCAAACCAGGCCCGTCTCCCTGAAAACTCCAAACTAGTGAGGTGCTCTTTTTCTCCATTAGATCATGCTGTTTTCCCGAGTCAAATACACCAAGTTATTGCTCATCCAATTTGAATTAAGGATCATAAAGCGTTTACCATTGCTGAAGAATTTAAGTGGGGGTGATAAATGCAGAAAGTTGATTGGTATCTTTGGGATTACCATTAGCATCCACCTCCACCTGTCAAAATGCTGGCCATCATCCTTTCTGGGATTTTTAACAGGCTCAATTGTCATCATCACTAGGTACTACCTTCCCCGTCAGGATGTATGTGGCTCATTACCTTCTTTTCATTACCTCTACAAGAGTTCATTTCCCCCGCTGACCTGGACGCTCCTTGAGGGCACCATCTATGTCTCATCCTTGTGGTATTCCTGGTGCTTAGCTGGGGATGACATGCTCATCAAGTACTGGGTAAATAGTGAATGAGCGCAAGATCACGGTAGTCACAATGATAGAATCTGTGCCATTTGGTAGAATATACAAGTGGGGGCTAAGGCTTAGCCAGAGTCTATTATCCCACTCTGTCCTTCTTATTCATGTATTTGCTTGTTTATTTGTTTATTGATTTGTTTATGGTACCAGGGATTGAACTCAGGGTCCTGGCACAAGCTGACCACAGGCTCTACCACTGAACCTCACACCCAGCCCCTACTTTGCCCTTCTTTATACCAAATCTTGTTCCTTCTCTTGTCCTTTGAAGGCTTTCAGTGTGTGACCCTTCTCCATATGGACCCAAGGCTGCAAGGCAATGACCCTGTGTGTGTATTCAATGGAGTTCTCGCTTAGCCATTGTTCTCTGGGCTCTTTGGCACAAATTACATGTTCTTTCTAGCCTGGCTTTAATCATCACAACCGCGGGTCCTCATCAGGCTCTCTGCCCTATCTCAAACCAGTGCTTACAGGACACTCTTACCCTCCGAAGAAATGGTATAATTTTGGTAAACATGGGTCATTCCCCTTGCATAAATATCAGATACCAAACCACCACTTAACAAGATGGGCCCGAAACACAGAATATCTGAACAAAGGCTGTTGACAGCAGTATCTTTTTTTCCTCTCTTGTAGTTCTGTGAAATTGCTCTCCCAAAAATAATCCTAATGCTTTATTTACTTCAGCTTCGGGTTTATTTTGGGTTGAACTTTCCTGAAACTGAGTCTTAGGATGTGATTCTTATCCTGGTCACATCCTGGGGAGTTGTTTTGTGACTTGTTTGAATGGGCTCTGGCTTTTCCAGGGAAGAGGCAGGGGCCGGAGGATGTCGACTCCCATGTGTGGGACACACAGAGAGGAGAGACCTGCAGTTTGGGTGGAAGTACTCCCAGAGGGAAAGTTGGGTGTCCTGGGTTCCAACAGCACAGACGATGGCACAAGCGAACCCGATTCAGACTTTATCAGTTATCTATCCCGGGGACTGATGTGTCTCATAGTTTCCAACATCTGAGTGATGTGTGATTATTAGGAATTCAGACACTGGATGATTAAAACCGCCAGTGCTGGGAATTTTCGCATTTCAGGAAATTTTGATTGTGAGGCATTCTGGAAGCTCACCAGCCGGCGGACACGAAGGGGAGGAAGTCCAGACAGAGGGCAGGAATGGGACTGTGGGAATGGACCTGAAGGAGCTAACAGGGAATTTACCTTCATGGTAGATGGCTCTGTGCTGGAATCCTCCTTCCTCCATCCCCAGGTTCGTGATTGGCAAAATGGAGATGATGAGGGCTGAATTAGACAGTGCCATGCCTGCCACACAGCCCCAGCTCCAGATGTGAATTCCACTCCCTTTTCCCTCTTTTGAGGGTCTGGAAGTCCAATCAGTGTTGATGGGGCTGAGGTAAACTGAGGTTTGTCTAGTCTAGGCTGGGTCTGATTTGGGGGGTAGGTGATTATAAGTGTTCCATGTAAGCAAAATCTGGAATTCTAGGGAATCTTGGAGATGGGCCAGGACTGTTCAGATGGGGGCCAGGCAGCGCATACAGGTGCCAAGTGTTCTAGATTCAGGGTTGTAGTCTTCCTCACATGTGTGCAGTTAAAATGTTTTCACTAAAGAATGTCTTAATGGCCAGGTGAGGTGGTGCATGCCTGTAATCCCAGTGTCTCAGGAGGCTGAGACAGGAGGATCACGAGTTCAAAGCCAGCCTCTGCAACGGTAAGGTGCTAAGCAACTCATGAGACCCTCTCTCTAAATAATATACAAAATAGGGCTGGGGATATAGCTCAGCGGTAGAATGCCCCTGAGCTCAATCCCTGATGCCCCACCTCCCCCCCAAAAAAGAAAGTCCTTAATGAAGCGGTAAAAATAATCAAAATTATTACATATCAACCCTATATGCCTGTCTTTTTAATGGTTTGTGTGTCAAAATAAATAAAGCATTTTGGTTATCTACCAAAATACAGTGGAAGTCTTAAAGAAAAGTGTTGGAGCAATTGTTTGAGTTAGAAGATGAACTAGACATTTTTTTTTTCTTATAAAACTCCATTTTCCCTTGAAAGAATGACTTACGGCCATACTGTGGTTATTCAGCCTTGGGTTGGCAGATTCCCCAAGAGAGAGGCACTGAGAATATGAAATTGGGCTAATTGGGGCTGCTACTTCAAGGAAAACAAGTGACAATATTAGCTGCCAATGAGAAAATATGAGTTCAATGGATACTCTAGAAAACATATCCTCCATGTGAGCCTGCATCTCCATTCATGCCTGCGACTATAATAAAATATCACAGATTGGGTGAGGTCTGAATAGTAGAGATAATCTGGCATAGTTCTAAGACTGGAAAGTCCAAGATCAAGTCCCTAGCAGATTCAGTGTCCAGCTAGGGCTGCTATCTGCTGCCTTGGCGGCACCTTCAGTGCTGTGTGAAAGGCAGAAGGGCACTGGGGTTTGGATCTGAAATGTCTCCCAAAGGCCATGAGTTTTAAGTTTGGTCCCTGTGTGTGATTTTGCCTGTGTGGGTGCTCTTGGGAGGCGGTGGGACTTTCAGGAGGTGGGGCCCAGTGGAAAGTCTTTAGGTCACTGGGGGCATCCCCTCCTTGAATGGGACCAGCCCCTTCGACTCTCTTTCTTTCACTTCCTGACCATGAGATAATGCTTTTGCTCTGCCATATGCTCACAGCCCCTATGTGCTGCCTCATCACAGGCCCCAAAGCCATGATGACAATTATCCACAGACTAAAATCTCCAAAACTCTGAGTCTCAACAAATCTTGTCTCTACATATTGTTTATGTCAGAATGACGGAAAGATGACTACTGCTGAGAGCAAGAGAGGGCCCACGTAGTTTCCCTAGTTTCCTCCAGCCCCTTTCATGTGGTCACTGATCCTTTCTAAAGGTGGCATATCTTGATACTATATTATTGACGATTAAATTCCAACATGAATTGTGGAAAGCATTCAGACAATAGCACCCAGCTTTAGATTCCACTTTGCAGTGTGCCTTTAAAAACCATCACTTGTCGAGTTTTAGTGCATTATCCAAGAAGACTCCAACTCCATGTCTGTTGAGGCCAGATTTCTTCATGTATTTCAATCAAATAAAAAAATCACAGTAGATTGAGAGCAAAAGATGTGAGATACTTGCTAATGAGACATTGAAGAGATTTGTAAACATGAAATAATACCATTCTTTTCACAAACTTTTATATAGGTTAGCATGTAATTGACTTATAATTTTATTTGAAAATAAATAAATGTATGCAACATTTCTATATTTTAATTTCTAGTATGATAAATATCACTACATATGATCCACATAAACAAAAGCTCTTTGGAGTCCTCATTGTTTTTTTTTTTTTTTTGGGGGGGGGACCAGGGATTGAACCCAGGGGCGCTAAACCACTGAGCCAAATCCCCAGCCTTTTAAAATATTTTATTTAGAGACAGGGCCTCACTAAGTTGAACTCATGATCCTCCTACCTCAAACTCCCAAGGTGCTGGGATTACAGGCATGTGCCATTGTGCCCAGATTGGAGTCCTCATTTTTAAGAGTATGAAGAAATATCTCATTTTGAATCTTGCTTCTGCCATTTACCAACTGTGCTGTTTTGGACAAATTCCATCTCTATGCCTCACTTTCTTCCCTTATAAAATAGTTAATTTTAACCTATCTCATAAAGGTAGGTTGTGAGGATTAAATACACATTCACATATACAAAGTGGTTATAAGGGGCCCTGGCATCTAGCAAGCGCTGTATCCATATATGACAATAATACTTATTATAACACAGTAGTATAGTATGACAGTCTGTCCCTGTTTTTCCCAACAATTTGTAAGGCTTCCCAGGTCAGAGTCTGTCTGCAATTTACCTCTGAATCCTAACCCAATGCTCAGCACCTACTAGGCAGTCATAGTGGGTGGTAAGTGATGAATAAGAAACTGGGAGAAGTCAGGGAAAATCCCAGTTGCTACCTGATAGATAACGAAATTTATGAATGAGGACATTCAACCCCAATGCAGCGGGGGTTGCATCCCTCAAGTAAGGGTTGAGGGAGCTGCTAACAGGAACTGGATTGAGGTTGGAGGAGATAGACTTGAGAGAGGAGGGTCCCAGATGTTTTTAGTGAGTTCTGATGGGATGACCTTCCATGAGGTGCTGTCTGGTGCCTGGTAAATAGGTGTGCAGGCTGGGTGGACACAGGGTGGAGACCGGCCCCACCTACTGGTGGGGTTGGGTAACACAGTCCGTCTGAGGGGTATCTCTATGGGTCACCTGGGGTTAAGGAGATTAGAGCTGAAAAAAAATTAAAAAAATAAATAATAAATAAATAAAGGCTAGAGCATTAAGTATGAATCCCTACTGATTTTTCAAACCTACATTTCATATGATTGTATTTCCCCACCTTGTCCTTGAGGTATTTTTGAACATCCTGGAAGAAAAGGAAAGAGTATTCTTCAATGTCTGCTTGGGTCAGGCACTTTACTGATGCTTTCCCATTTAAACCTCACAACCACTTTGTGAGAAAAGTGTGATTTGGCACACAAGGAAACTGAGGCTTAGGGCATAAATTACTTCTCAATGGCTTCTTTGTTAATCAGTGGGATTTGAACCAAAATCTTTATAAATACCAAATCTAAATCTTTTAAAAAGGCAAATTTTATATTTTTTATTATATAAGCAATAAATAATTTTGCCAAAAATGGAAAAATACTGATAAACAAGTGAAAAATAAATTCACATATCAGAACAATAATCACATTGGTATATCATTTCAGACTTATTTCCATGTATGTATTTGCAACTGACTTTTCTTCTTAACAGTACAATAAATGTTCTTTTGTGTCTATAAATGTGTTTCTATATCATTTTAAAAGACTGCATAGGATTTCATTGTATGAATATACTGTTTATTTAACTAATTCTCTGTTGTTAAATATTTATCTTATATCTAACTTTTCATTAATACAAACAATGTTACAACAAACAACCTTATAGCTTAATCTCTGTATACATCTTTACTTCCTTAGAGTAAATTCCTAGAAGTGGCATTGATGATTTAAAATGCATTTTTATTTTAAAGACATTTAATATACAACATTGCCAAATTGTTCCCCAGGAAATGTAAAAATCTTAATTCCAGCAGTCTGTGGATGTTCTTGTTTCCCCATTCCTTCAACAAGTAAGTATAAAAAGATTTTTGCTATTTGGATAGTGAAACAAAAGATATTTGTTTTTGTAAGTTCATATACTTTCAATTCCACCTTCTTGCCTTTTGAACCAATTTGAGTAATTCTCTGTACTAAGATATGGAAAGTTTTAATATGTTAGTCATCCACAGTGACAGTCTCTGTTTCCTGTCTGAGCTGGCTGGGTTGGAAGTAGCCAGGGAGCCAAGTGGGAGGAAAGATATGGAACTCAGTTTGGTTAGAAAGTAGGACAAATGGATTGAGGGAGGGCTTGGGTGCTGGTGACGACCCTCACCACAGGGTGCTGGTTAGAGAAGCTCAACTGCACAGGACTCACCTGGCAACATGTGCTTGATTCCCAGAGACTGCAGTGGCCAGTATATAGAGAGTCCACTGTCCAGTGAAGTCTGTGGCAGAAAGGAGGTGAACAGGGATCCCAAGAAGGGGAAGATAATAGGTGAGCAAATACCCATTCCCATGGGTGGCCACTTAGAAGCCATCTGGGAGAAATGGAATTTAAAATGTCAGAAAAAGTGCTCTTTTGGGAGCTGTGTGTCCTTTTCAAGGATCCCCAATAGTTTGTCTGCTAAAGGCTCTCACAGTTTGAGAGATATTTTCTACCTTGGCGGAATTCTCCACAATCCTGCATACTTTTAGGCTTAGACATTTACTTTGAGTAGATGAATTTGGCAGTGTACCTGAGTAGCCTCAGGGTAGACTACAGTCACCAGATTGAAGGTAGGTCTCAGTAGCCAAATTGTCCACTTGCTAAATGAAACTCACAAAAATAGAATTCTCCCTTTACCATAAACTCATACTTTCCCTGAAAGCCGACTGACCTACTGGGAAAAGTAAATCCTATATGCAACGTGTGTGTGTGTGTGTGTGTGTGTGTGTGTTGTAAGCATGAAATAGAAACAAGGAGAAATGGACACACGGAATATAGTTCATGACATCTACATAAGACATCTCAATTACAGCACAGTAGGGACAGTCCTACCAATTTGACTGCAAATAATAATTTGTTGGCTCAATCTTCTCCATAGGTAGTGCTCCTTGGTTTGACTTTGTGACCTTCTCTTTTTAAATTAAAATGATTGATCAATTCCACCATAGGATGACTCATCTTTCTTTAGAAATCCTAACATAATCATGCAGGTCAATTTTGATTTTTCTGCTTGGGAGCTCTTCTCTGTCCTCCTGTTGACTTTGCATATCTCTGTTCTGATGCACTGATTTTTAAAGCTCAGGTGACTGCAGTCTTAGTTACTTTACTTCCAAGTCTGTGCCTAAATTCTCCTAGTGAGGTAAGAGTTTAGGAACATCAAGATAGGGTAGGCAGGGTACAAGAAAAGTGCTGGTTGGGGGTACAAGGCTGGAAGATGAGTCATCATGTCCCTGTTTAAGGTAAGTCCTATTACCATGACAACTCTTGCCACTTCACCTGTGGCAATTCTACTACATGGTCTGCATTCTAATTAGGTGAAAATAAAGTAACCAAAGGGAACAAATAGGGCAAGATCTTCAATCAGGTCTGTGCAGACAGAGTAATGAAGCACAGCTCAGCATATAAGACAAGACTCACCCAGACACAGGGGTCTTGAGCCACTCCTCGCTCAGCTCACTCCATTCTATATTACCAAGCGTTACCTTCACTTTCACTTTTAATAAATCTATGCTCTGCTTCTTACTTCTGCATGTCTTGCTCAATTCTTTGTTCAGGATGCCAAGAACCTAGATTCCAACTTGCCCCCACCTGTTATTATTTGGTGAGCCAGCCAGGAGGCAAGTCCTGCTATGGGAATGGGGGATTCTCTGTTGCAAATGGTCAGAAATCTAATACACCCAAGCCTTTATGACCTTATATAAAAATCTTATATCATGAAAAGACAAAAATCCATCAGTCCCAGAGAAGTCTCTGCTCCCACCTCAGATCCAGACATCAGATGACTCTTTACTGAGTAGCTCCCATGTCTTTCAGGGGAGCACCCACAGCACCCACCATATGACCCACCAGAGGAAGTAGCTCAGTAGTTCCCTTCTTCTCCAAACAACCCGAGCTCACAACACACTTGCAGTGGGGCCTTTGAAACGCCCTGGCTGTGGGCCTCTGTCTTGTAATGTTTGTTGTTCACTACCTGGTTATCATTGTACCTCAATGTTTTTCTGGTTACTTTCTCTGTTCAGTGGTTTATAGACTTTAATTTTCCACCTCAGATTCTTGGTGTCTAGAGGAAAAATCTTAAAATAATTGACAGGTTTTTGGCTAGAGCATGCTTCTGGTAAAACTTAAAGATCTCTCGATTGGAACTTAGATGCTACAGCCCTTAGAGTAAGAATTGAGGCTTCGCCCTTAGTCTTTTGGGGGAACAAACTTTATCCACTGGTAATTAAAATATTCTTGGTAAGGGTAATACTCTTGTAAAAACTGAAGGCCAGTGATTATGAGATTTTGGACCCAGTTCCCATTAGGGTAGAGACCTCTTTCTCTTCCTCTTACCTTCTCATCTTAATGTCCAGACAAACAGAATACCATGGAATCCCACCCAAGACTCCAATTGGTGGAAACACTTATTCACATCTAAGATAAAGGGGTACTATCCATCTCTGGGTCAAGAGGTACTTAATGCCCTTCATCTCTCATGCTCAAAAGCCCAGCTGCCCTTACCCCTTAGCTGCCTGTCTGTGAACTATCTCTCTGAGGCTTGCATTGGAATGTAAGCTGCATAAAAACCTGCCCCAAACCAATTTGAGACAAGAGGAAAAAAAAGTGTCACTCTTAAATCCAAGCTGCTATGGGACATAGATGGCTGTTTTCTTTTTCTTGAATCTTTTCCTGAGGTCCACCCTCTCCCTGGAATCATGGGCTCCTACATTCTTTAAATATCAAGGCTGCCTCTAATCTGGTCTGATATAGATGTTCCATGTAATCCTTTACTAGAAAAATTCGACTCTGTCATTTTTATTTTTATTTTTTTGGTACCAGGGATTGAACTCAGAGGCACTCACTTGACCACCGAGCCACATCCCCAACCCTGAGGTGCTTAGCACCTTGCCTGATGCTGAGGCTGGCTTTGAACTCATGATTCTCCTGTCTCGGCCTCCTGAGCTGTTGGGATTATAGGCATGAGCCTATAATCCACGCCCGGCCTGACTGTGTCATTTTTTTAAACCTCTGCCTTTTGGAGCTCATGGTTTTTCTGGTAAATTCACCTTTGATCCAATTAGTCTGGCTTTACCTAACTGGAGCTTTTAAGCTTTCTATCTTTTCCTACTGTTTTATTTTTCAGAGGCCAATTATTCAAGGGTTAACTCTCAAATACACTGGAAAAGGAAAAAGATTATCCACTTCAGAATTTCCTAAAAGGAGAATGTACAGTGGTCATGGCCGACATGTATTGTCCTCATGGATGGACCAGTGGCAACCTGAACCATTGATTTAGTATCCAGACATGATTGGTAGATCCCATCCGCAGTAATTCTCAACTGTACAAGCCTCCCCCAGGTCTATGTCCTCTACTCTATAATTTATTGTTCACTTTCACACAAAGGACATCTGTGACAGACTCCATTTAATTTCTTGAGGGTCAAGTCCAATAGATACTGTATAGTAAACACCTTTAGTTCTTTTTGCTTCTACCTGGGGGAATCTAATAACTGGTAAAAAGCTATGAGTGTTGTTTCCTGCCTGATTTTGTGTCTATTTGTGCACACCTGTGTATTGTATGTTACGTTGACATACGTGCTTGTGTCTATATGTCATTTGTATGGTACAGATGGGCAGAGAAGAAAAGATTCACTCAGACCTGGGGGCCTTGAGCCACTCCCTTGCTCAGCCCACTTTACTCCACATTACCAAGTGTTATCTTCACTTTCACTTTCAGTAAACCTATGCTCTAGATCTAATTGAGATCTAGTCCTGTTTCTTCTGCATGTTTGCTCACTTCTTTGTTCGGGATTCCAAGAACCTGAATTCCAATGGGACACCCCACCAGTATCATTGATGTCCACTTTGCACTCACATTCTGCCCCAGCTGAAGGCCTTTGTTTTGGAGCTAAGGCCTTAGAGCCTAAGACCAGGGTTGACAAGTACAAAAGCCTCACCCAGGAAGGACCTGGGGATTGGGCAGGAAATCTCAGCAGAGACTGAGATAGGAATTTGGGTATACAGAGGAAAAAAAAAATGACTGAATCAAAAGGGAAATACCCATGAATTGGTGAAACACAAAATAAGCAACTTATAAGCAACCCGCCCTGTCCCAGCACCTGTGTCTTTGTCACAAAATGGGCACAGTGCAAGGATAATGTGCAAGCACAAAGAAAACTGGTGTGAGGTGGTGTAACTGTCCTGATCCCGCCTCTAGATTGGTCCCTAACTACTATCCCTCTATAAAAAGAACCTCAGACCAACTGCCTCTTACTTTTGAGGTAGCCTGCCTTCTTTTTCCCTTTGGGTGTGAAATCCTTGCTTTCCTACATAAATCTCTGCTTGTGCATCAACGTCCAATGAATGCTGAAATTGTTTTCCACCATGTGAGTCAAGAACTCTGCCATTCTGAGTTGAGGTCCCTCTCTCTGGGATCTCCTTGGACCTTTCTCTAAGTGACAGAGCTAGGCACAGGGACAAACAGGGACCTAGCACCTTTGGCAGGTCTGAGCACCTTCACTGCAATTGAAATTACCCTTGGAGTGGGCCCAGCAGCCTGACTTACTTGCTCCCTGCAGCTCCAGCAGTTTATATATGAGCTCCTCAAAGAACCAGTGGAGAGGATAATCAATCGCACCTGTAGAAACGAAAGCAGAGGTAAGCAGTAAAACCAATCATTGGCCAAGCAGTGTCTACACTTGCCTCTCTACATCTGGTATAGATGTAGTAGGAATCCACTCTTATCCCACAAACTATTTATTTTGCTTTACTTATCTTCTACATAGTTTAAAAATATTTGAAGGCAGTTTACTTTCAAAGAAGCACTCAAAATAACAAGACAAAGGACATCTTATGGAAAAACCATTTAGCAAAGAGAAGATAAAGGTAGGAAAGAAAGAAAATGCTATGTATATGTGAGGCAGGCACATGCCAAAGATATTAACAAGTCCTTTCTACTTGCCCCTGGGGACCTACAAATTTGGATCCAGTTTTTCCAGTAGTCAAGAAAAAAAAATGTATGAAATTCATTTTTCAAAGCACAGTGCCTATTGTCTCCTACCCCAGAAAGCCCCTCCTCCCTATGGGGCATAAAACATATCCTTTAGATCTAAGTATAACTTCTCTACTTCAAAATTTGAGCTCACTGAGGACAGAGACTGTGATATGTCTTATTTACTTTGGAAGCAGGAGTGATTTGGGAATCAAATAGAACTGTGTTCCATCCATGTTCTAGATAGTGGCTGTAGGAATTTGGAAACTTTTAAAAAGGTATCTAAACCTCAGAATGTTGCTGAGATTCAGGGGAGAATTGCTCCAACATTTATGGATGAAGAACCTGGAGGTTGGGGATATATAACTTACCTGGTCCTCTGCTTGCTAACATGTGGCAGATTCTTTCTACCTTCTGTGCAAAGGAGACTCAGGCTTAATGAAGATCCCTTAGCTAGTCCTGGGCTTTCTGGTATCACAGTCTGGCTCTTTTTACTGTGCATACTGATGTACCTCACTCTCCCATTTCAGCTGCTTGCCAGAGAAATTTCCTTTTATAAAGAGTCACAAGTTAGCAGAAATGTCATCTGAATCTAAGACAAGTGCCTGCTTGTCCTTGGAGTGGGTCTGGCCTTTGCTTTGCATGCTCTTTTCTGATTTATCTGAGCCTTGGAGAAGCCAGGAGGCTCTATGGTGAGGAGTAACCATTGCTGCCACACCTAGATGTGACCACTGAGAGGCCTCTCAGACTATAGCCTGCCAAATGCTGTCAAGGCTTTGTTGGGCAGCAGAGGAGTCCCTCATTTTTAGGTACAAACTTAGAAGTAAAAACTTTCCATGAGGCATTCTGGGATGAAGGCAAGTGGAAACAGAAGCTAGACCAGATTCCTGGAGATCATGTAGTTGTGGAATGTGGAGAAGGAAGTGGGTGTCAGTTCACCTGGTGCTGGGTATTAGGGTGGGCTGAGTTTGGTCCTGGGGTGACCTCCTTGGGGGGTCAAGTTCCTCTGTGAGCAGATGTTGACTTTGTTTCAGGATCTCTTGGACTGTCTGGGTGTATGAGTTCAAACTAGAAAAACGTCTCCTTGGCTGCAGGCTCTTGGTGGCTACTAAGCCATTTTCTACTTTTTGAGCCACTGCAGGCTGAGCTTTCAAGGATGTCAGCTGTGCAGACTTAGTGGCAGAACCCGCAGGACTGTGGACTGCTTTGGCAAAGTCCAGAGCCACTGAGGGGCTTGAAAAGTGCCAAGTATCTTGTCTTTCCTTACAGAAAGATTAGAAATAAACAGGACTGATCTCAAGTAGGAGCACTTTGTCTATGGTTTCAATTTTCAGTCAATGTGGTCCACCCACTGGAGTGCCTACCATGTGTGGAGTGTGGTGTCTAGTGATGTCTATATCACTGTTTCAGGGAGCTGGCAGTAGAGACGGCTATCTAATAAGATAAGAAGGGGAGGCCTGGGTCCTACTGAGCCTGTGTCCAGACGGAGGAGTTGACTTCACCACATGGGTAACAGGACATCACTGATGGATTCTCAGCGGACAAATGGCAAGGCCTCTGGCCACTTTACAAGGTTCATTTGGGTAGACTAAGTCTGGAAAGAGAGAGAAACCAATATCAGAAACATTTAGGAACTAACCAAGACAGGCAGAAGTTAAACTGAGAGTAGCCACACAACCCAGGAAACATAAATCAAAGTCCACTTTAATGAGAGCTTAGATTGAATTTTTCCCAGTTTCTGTATGGAACATATTTTCTTCTTTCTTGAGCCTTCCAAGACTCTTTTTTTCTTTTTTCTTTTTTTTAAATCACTGAGCTTCCCTCACATTGTCTACTCCTCCTGTGGAGTTAGGTGTCCAGGAGGTTCATTGTGTCTTTCTCACAATGGTTTCTACCCTCTTGAAGGAGGGACACCTTCCTGCTGGATTCTCCAGATTTCAGGTCCTCCACCCCCTCTAGCTCTTCTCTCTCTGTGTTCACGACCTGGGGTGACTTCATGGGTGCACCACTCATGCGGGGTGGGGCTGGTGGATGTATAAGGCCACCAGGACACACCCAAAAGGTTCAGGCTGGGAGGAGATAACCAGAGCTGAGCTGAAGATGATCTCAGTATCTCTAGCTGAGGAGAAGGTGTGGAAAGTCAAATTCTTCAGGCAAGGTGAAGATGTGAATGAAAAATGGTAAAGTCGGAATGTAGGTGCATCAAGAGCGAGGTCGCCAGGTTGGAGGAAGAGATAAGAATAGATGGTTCAGGAGTGAATGCACACAGAACAAGATGCTGGGCACCCCTCCATGTGGCTCCACACACTAGCTTTAGGAATCATGGCTTCTGGAACCATAAAGGGCACTGGAGTAAAATATAAATTTGAATAGAAATATAAGTCCAGTAGTACTTTAGACAAAGAAGCAAAAGAAAGTAATGAAAGAAAAATGGATGTCTAGCAATAAGAATAAAAAGGAAAGACAAGGATAAATCTCTTTTAGCCACTGGTGTTAGTGGATGCTAGTGGCTGGGAATGTATAGCTCTTACACACTTTTACACATGGAACCTCTATCCAAAGGATGTAGACACAGTGTTGGAAGGAAATGAAAGAATAGTCCTAATATAGTAAGACCCAGGAAGGAAGTGCTGGAAGGGTTCTTGTGAAGTTGTGTAAATACAAATAACCTCCTTGCAACTTCTAAAGACTGTTTCTTCTTGATGGTACAGAAGTTTCTAGCCAAATATGTCAGGGGTAAGTACATTTATGACTTTCTCTGCTCCCTCCTTGGAGGCAAGTGATTCTAGATGGGGAGAGCTGATGTGGTCCAACTGTCTGTCACCTGAATTGGGATGGTAGGGTTTTTCTGCTTTGGCTCTTCTCTTTGCCTCTTTCTATCTATGGGGCTGACTGGGTCTACCCTAAACTCTATTTGGGCAGAGTCATCAAATTTTTTAAAGAAGGGACCATAACCCAGGGGCCACCTTGGAGATTGTGGAGATGTTCCCCTGTAGTTCATATATTTAAATGGATGGCCATTATACTTTGGTGCTCTGATCTTTGTGTCCTAAATAAGCAAAGTGAGATGTGACTCAGAAATTAAAAGAAGATGATATTTAAGGTCAGCCAATCACAGGTGGCTGGCTGGGTATTAGTTATATTGTTTTGAACTTCCAATGGAGGTATTAAGGCAGTTGATCAAACTGAACAAATCAAAAACTTTCTGCATTTTTTTTTCCAACAAAATTCTTCCCTCCCTGCTCCGTTGGTGGTGCTTGTGATCCAGTGCTGCCTGATTCAAGAATTGCTGTTTGCTCAAATATTTTGGGATGCTTCAGTTCATCTTTTAACACTATGCAAGGGTGCCTAGCTGAGGGGGGCGGTACAATGAGGCTTGTCTTCCTAACCCAAGTGCCCAGACATGTAGAAAGGGACACTTTTTACTAAATCAAATACGAATACCATACATGACAGTGGCAGTCTTATCCTGCCCAGAAGCTAAACCTCATGAAAGTTATTCTCTGCCAATCATATTTACTGTTCATAGCAACCTAAAGGATCAGAGGGGCATTGATTAATATGCTCCCCAAATTTAGTGTGGGAGGTGGAAGGGGTAGAATTTAACTGACTGACTGGTGGTGGCCTCTTGGTTTTCTAGGTCAGGAATTGAATCCACTGAGGCCTGGTCACAGTACAGTATTCTTTCCACCATACCTCCCAGTGGTAATTTTTCCTCTCCAGACTCCCCATTACAGGAATTCCCAGCAAGTAGTCATGTGACTCAGAGGGGCTGCCCAGCTATTATTCTGGGCAGCCTGAGGAAAGGATCCTAGCTCAGCAGCACATAGTAGCATCTTGTGGAAATGCCTCCTTCTTGGATATGCAGTACTGAGCCTTTGCTGGTGTCCATATGGGGACCCCTCACTGAACATATGACCTGATCTGCCTCAAGTTCAATGTGAATCCTTCTTTAGCAACTCTAGGTTTTTTTCCTTGCTTGGTGCAGATTGGCAAGGGATGGGTGAGGATGGGGTGGGCTTGCAAAACATTAATGAATGGAATCTGTGGCTTTTCCCTGACCCAGCTTGGCCAGCTGCACTGGGCTGAAATTCCACATTCCATTGTTCTCCTTAGAAGAAAACAGAACTGGCTCTATTTAGCCCTAGGAATTGTCTGTGTAGGCTTGTTGAAGAGAATTTGCAAACCAGATGGAATTACTGTTTACTGTGTCTCTTCTTGTCCAAGGAAAAAATATTATTTCTGAAGGCCATCATCACTATGATCAGAATAGTTTCCTAGCCATTGTTTATCAGCATTCTGGTCAGCATGCGGGCTCATCAGAGCCTTTCCACTTCTTATCTTTATGCACATTTTATGCACACCAGTCATAGTGGTCAGCACTACCCACAATCTTTTTCAACCAACTACCCTTCTTTGTTAACCCACATGGTTACATGGTTGCCAACTTGTATGGCATCTTTCATCTACTCCACTGTCCTGATTACAGATAACAAGACCAGGAATGTGCACCCAACTCAAGTCAGTCTCTGGGAATTTGGAACTGAGATCATAAGACCGACTTTGTCTTCCTTTGGGATATTGTCTTTGAACAGTATAAACTTAGAAGATGCTGCTAGTCCTGTTGTCTATCACTGGATAGAAAGGGAAATTCAGAAGCAAATTTAAATAGATGGAGAAGAACGAAACAAATTTCAGAGAGAAACAGAGATGAAATCGGAGACCTGTCTCTGGTCCCAGAACCCATATGAGACCCAATTATATTCCTTCTTTTGAGCTTTAGGACATGCATTTATGTTATTATGATAAAATGCTCCTCTTTGCTAAAATTATTACTTAAAATTAGTTGGCTTCTACTAACTGTAATTAATAGTTCTTTCTCATGCTATTGCCTTGAAGGTTTTTGAAGAGTGACCCCAGGACTGGCATAATCATCTCCGCTGGGGAGCTTGTTAGAAATACAAATTCCCATCCCCTGGGACCTACTGAATCAGAAAGTCTGGGATGAAGTCTAGAAATACATGTTTAAGTAATCCCTCCTGGTATCTCAAGCATGAGAATCATATACCTGGCCATTCTGGTGGTGGGTGGGAAGAGCAAGATCTGGGATTTGACTCTGGAGGCATGAAACAGTGATGTGGTTCTGGGAAGGCTGCATTGCCTGTTGGACACTCAGATTTCTCAGTGGCAAAATGGAGGGCACTGATGTTTACATTATATAGCAGCTGTAAGAAAAGCACACACTTCTGGGTACTTGAAAAACATCAGTCTTATTTTTGTCTCTGTGGACCATAAGAAGAGGTATTGACCCAGGTCATTCATCTTGGAGACACAACCTGAGATTTTAAAAAACTGCCCATCACTTTAAGAGCATGAATTACTTCTCATTCCTTGTGTCTAATTGGTGCATCTAGACCTTAGCTTGAGGGGAGGTTCCCCTTTTGCTATCACTAGATTGCTGAGAGTTAAACTCAATAAATCTGAAATTAATTTTGATCTCTTGGATTTTCTGACCCATTTTCCTGCCGTGTGGGGGAAAAACATTGTAATTTAGACTATCCTAGAATAAAAGGAGATCAACTAGAAAACAACAAAGAAATCAGCTAGTTTTTGAAGAAAGAAAGCAAAGGCTTCATTTACTAATTTATTCATCCACTGACTCATTGATTCATTCATCTACCCAATGCTCATTGATATATTTCTTGGTCTGCATACCATGCTAAGTACTATGAATTTATAGAAAAGAGCCTTGTGTTCTATTACTGATAGAACAGTATGAATAAACAGGAAGACATTGAAAATGTGCAATCCTCACATAAAGGGATTATGGTCAGGAGATGTCTCTTGGTGAAATTAGGAAGTAGGGGCATGGGTGTCAAGACTAGCAATAGAAGGCAAAAGCTGAAGGACAACATCTGCTTTGGTTTCAACAGCATACCATTCTGTAATTAACAGCAGCAGATGTTTTGCAAGGACCTCCTAATTCCTTGGGCCATATTTGAGCCGACCCTGGATGGATGACCTTCCAGCAGGTAGATCCATTTGCCAAATACTGCTCATGCTCTTCATATTCTACATGGGGTGGGCTGCTTAGCTCTCATTAAAAAAGAATCCTGTGTCTGCCACAGCTTGACAGTGGAATCCATCCAACCTCAAGTGAACTCCTTCTGGAATCCAGAGAGCCTGGCTATCTTCTCCATGAATCTCCACCCAGTTCTTAGTTTCCAGATCACCAAAACTTTAAGTTATATGCAAGATGGGACGAAAACATTGAACTTGTCCCCAGACAGCTCTTCAGGGCTGTGTCAGACCAGTATTTCAGATGCAAACGAGATGAGACTGGGATGGGTGTGAAGACAGCTCCTCAGTGATTGTGTTAAATTCTCCCTCACATTTGAAGGGTGGTTTTTCTGCTTGCGTCAATTACAAACTGCCTTAATGAAAGTCAAGTTCTGTTTTTCTTATTCCCAGACCTTATATAAGAAGAACAAAAATAATGACTAACATGTTGTATGGAATAGATAACATCCTTGACCTCATTTGACCCTTGCCACTATCTGGAGTAGTTACTAGAATTTCATTCCCTTTTAACAGATGAGGAAGGATTTGATGAGGAATGAGACATTTTTTCATCAAATATATGAGCTTGTTCTTCACTCTAGTTTTCAGACTATGGATTTTATGCTCATTCTATTGTGCCGGGGCTGTTTTAAAAGAAAACTGTTCTTACCAGTACTCAGGATTTCAAGGAACTTCCTGGGAAAACTTGGAAATATGGGGTAAAGATGATCCTTTGCCTGTTGGAGTTTAAGATGGATGTAAGAGGATTAGTGAGGAGACAGGGTGGCTCCCAGGACTGTGAGACTCAGCTGATCATAATACAGCCATAGATCTTAAATATATTTGAAAGGGGAAGGAAAGCAGGGTCAGGGAGGGACATTTTGGCACCCTGTCCATGCTGTGTGCTAGGGATCACACGAGGCTATCTTAATTGAGTGCTATTAGATGGTTTATTCACCTAACTCCTCTTGTGGGGATACCTAGCTCACCCAGCAGCCTTTTGAGTGTGATGTGATATCCCAAGCAGGGAGAACCCTGGGGAGAAAATGTACTGGCTGAGCCAAGGTGAAGATTTCACTTCCACATGAGTTTATTAACCTTAGAACACAGATGTTGGGAGATTGACTCCTGGTGCATAGGAGGGGAAGATCAGCTCCTGGGCTAACACAGACAGGTTTCTGAGCCTATGGAGCTGCAGGATAAATCCAAGTCACTAAAGGAGTGAGAGGGATGTTCCTCTTGGTCTCCTGGATGGTCTCTTGGAAGGTGAAATTGTCCACTTTTTTCGCCTGGCAGTGTGTTTTCTTTCTTCAAAGACACCAGCTTGAGTCAGTGTCTGTTGCCATCCTAACAGTCTTGGCCTTGTTCTTGCTAGAGGCCAGTGGTGCCCATGTGTTCTTAGGTTGATTCTTGTCCCAAATCATTTGCTGACCACCCATCCAATCAAGACCATCACGTAGGAGGGCAATGAAGAGGCAGGGTGAGTGAGACACCAACCCTCCAATTCTAATGTCTAGGCTTGCAGGACAGACTGACTTGTGCCCAAGTCACTTTAATAATTTTCATGGCTTTCTGTGCACCTCAAATGGATGTGGAACAGTTCATACATATCATCTCATTTCTTTTTCATAACTAACCCAGGAGCAGATGTTAAGTAATCTGCTACGTGTCATAGAGCTTGAAGATGGTAGAATAGAGCATTGACTCCCTGAGACATAAGCTGCTGGAAAGACTGTCAATGAAGTTCCAAATAAATGGGAATATAGAGCATGGAGCTGAACCAGCTCTGGTTATTTTCATTCATTACCTAGTTCTTCACTGGAGCTCATCAAAATGAGGGCCCCTGGGAAATTTGGAGAGCACTAACGTCTTCATGGATAGAAGAACAAATTGGACAAACCAGTGTATCCTAAGCTGGAGTCCTAGTCTAATATTATACTGGAAATTGTGCTTTTGTCTCAGATAGTGCTGCAGACACTGGCTAATCTGTTTTGACTGGAACTTTATCATCCCAGTCTAGTAACCCTGGCTGTCTCATTACTCTCTGTGAGCTCTAATTAACTAGTAAGTATCAGTTCATTGAACCCTTTTTTGTTTGTTTGATGTTGGAGATGAAACCCAGGGCTTCTCACATGCTAGGTGAATGCTCTATCTCCAAGCTACAGTCAAACCCAGTTCACTCAACTTCAACAAACTTGTCTTGTGCACTTGTCTTCTCTGTGTGAGACACTGAACTGTGTTCTAGAGATATAGGACCCCCCCCCACCAAAAAACAAACAAACAAACAAACAAAACCCCAAATCCTGCTTCCTACTTCAAGAAACTTGCCATCTGGGGAGGAAGGCATATCTGAAGGTGTCTTTTAAGACATTTCCTTTCAAATTATGACAATAGTACTTTTCCAGTACAACCATTTAAACAGTAAAGAAGTATTCCATTTTTAAGGTGCTGGAGAGCCACTGGAGAATTTTATACTGGGGCCTTCTATAGTAGGATTGGCTTTTGGTAAGGTTTTGACATTTGGGATGCCCCTGTGGTAGGATAGGCATTTGGTTGCATTGTGGGGGCTGGCCTAGAGTTTGCCCCTGTGGGAGGCAGAAAGCCCAGGTGACAGCAAAGAGGCCAGGGTGTGATTTCAGCCAGAGTTGAAGAGGCCTGAACCAGGACAGAGGCTGTGAAGATGGATTGGAGAGATCCTGAGGAGGAAAAATATATGTTCAGTTACTGAAGAACAGGAAAAGTAAGGCAACTTTGATTCAAGAACTGGGCCTTGCTAGACAGACCTTTTCATAAGCTGGTCTCCTGGAAAGGACACTGGAGGCACAGCTAACCAAACAACCATCCCTCCTGGGCAAGGGCTTCCCACCAGGTGAATGCTTTGCCATATTTCCGATTCCAGGAACTGACTGGAATAACACTTATGCAATGGGAATGCATGAGGCCCACCTCCAGGAGCCTGGTTGTGAAGAACTTGGCAAGACTGGAGTCCTTTGCTGAGTGGAAAGTCCTGCTGTTCTGCTTCAAGTGAACTTCCCTGGGATGCTCACTTCAGGGGAAGTTGAGAGCGGGCTGCCTGGAAGGCTGTGTGGGCTGGCCTGGAGCTGCTGGCAGGGAGGAGCTGGGAGATGTGCAGGTGTACCCTCACTCTCTATGGCTCTTTCAACCATAGAACAAATGGGAGACAGTGTATTGGTAAGATACTCTGCTATCTTTCCAAGGATAGAGCGGGTGCATAGGAACTTAAGTAGCCTGCTCTGTCACTCCATATGACCTCTTTGAAAGTCAGTGTCCT
Organism: Urocitellus parryii; assembly: GCF_045843805.1. Taxonomy (NCBI): domain Eukaryota; kingdom Metazoa; phylum Chordata; class Mammalia; order Rodentia; family Sciuridae; genus Urocitellus; species Urocitellus parryii. The sequence goes on along the minus strand of NC_135541.1, from coordinate 39,127,824 downwards.
CATACATCAAATGAGAGATGCATAGTACTCACCTGCTAGGCATGTTGCAAGAACACACGATGAATCAAAGTGCTAGTGCTTTGCCCAGCATGCTGTAGAAAGTTAATGAGCAGTGATACTGGATGCAGAAGGGTTATGGCTGTCTAGTAGATTCAAACTCCTGGAAATTTAGGGAGGCAGAAGGCCATTTATCAAATCAAAGGACAAGTAAAGAATAATAATAAATGCATACTCACTTCAGGCATCCAGGGATCTAGGACTATCTGTAAACAAATTATTATTCTCCAAATGTCATAGAGGTTTCTTACTTGAAGTTCTCCCAGTGGGAATCTTTTTGTAAAACTGATGGTGTTACTGATATAGTGCTACTGATATAGATGCTACTACAAATATAGTGCTGCGGCCTCATCAGGAGCTCTTAGGCAAAAGGGGCAATTGATCTGTGTATTTTCAGGACACGTTGGGCACTCTTCCTTTATTAAACCAAATTGCTTGTTGAATCCCAGATTTGTGGGATGTTTTATAGATTACCCTGGGGTTTTAAGTTCATTGTCTCATTTGTTGAAACCCAGAATTGTAGATTAAAATTGGGGTGACACGTCTGTTTCACAGTGGGGAGGGAGACTGAGTCTTAGAGGAATAACGGGGTTTTCAGAAGTCACTTAGCTAGGAAGGAAAGGATTTAGGATCCAAACCCGTCTTCTGACTTTCAGATCAGTGTTTCTTCTTCTCTTTAGTTTGTTGATTATTGCCAGGAACTTGATGAGCTCCCTCTCCTGTGTGCCCCTATTAAATCCACAAGGCAAGGCCCCTGGGGATTGGGCAGGAGTGCAGTTTCACCATCACTGAGCGTGGTTGTTTTGTGATCTGGTGTGGAAGCTCTGTGATTGAGTGTGGATATTCGCCTGAGTGCAAGTATGTGGGATAAATACTCAGACGAGGACACTCCCTTCCCTCATTCTCTACCCTGGCTGTGTGGGAGGGAATTCTAGGTCACAACCACCACCATTAGAATATTAATAACATGTTCTTCAGAGAACAGCCTGAATGCCCTCCCACCCAACTCATCACCAAGCTCTTGGTGTTTGACAAAGGCATCTAGGAAAGTCCGGCCAGCATTCCTCACCAGCCCCCTTCCATCCAGCTCTCCCAGAGGGCCAGCCTCCTCACCAGCCCCTTGCACTCTTGGATGGGAGCATCCAGGGAACCCAGGCAATTTGCCCTGCTCCATTCAGAAGCAGGACTGGCTTTTCCCATCCAAATAGCACCCAAAGTTAATTTAGGTCATCATGGATTATCAGTTTTCAAATTTTTATGATAGAGTGACTGGGAAATTAACTCATCTCTTATTTCATAAAGCCAGAAAGTTCTAAAAAGCAGTTTTCCCATTGATCCTTACAAGGAGGATGGTCTAGTTTTGAATTCTGGCGCTTTTGTCTCGGGTAGGTGGGGCTATTTGACAGAAGGCTCTCTGAGAAGATGACGTTTAGACTGAGTGAGAAGGGGCTAGCAGGAAAACAGCTGAGGAAGCACGTACCAGGGCTCTGAGATGGAAAGGCATTTGGAGTGTTCAAGGAGTGGGGCATATCTGTGTAGCTGGGTTCAGTGAGTGGGGGGTGGATGGTGGCCAATAAGGCTGGAGAGGCAGCATGCTCAAATGTCAGAGGGCTTTGGTTTGTTCCATTGCTGAATGTGGATAACTTCCTTCCCACAAAGACAGGTGAAAGAACTTTGCAAAAAAAAAAAAAAAAAGAGAGAGAGAGAGAACCATTATTCCAAGTCTAGGTCAAAGTCCCATAGTACCATCGCCTAGTGGAATACCCAAAGAATGACTGTGGGACTGTATTATTTTCTTGATTCCCCTACAGCCAATCATGCAAGTGAGCAAAGAATAAGACCAAAAGCTTATAGTTTGGCCAGAACAGCCATTCTATGGCTCAGCTGATCAGGATGCAGAGAGGAGGGAGGAGTACAGACCAGGAAACAGCAGGGCCCCTCGGCAACATCCATCTCAGCATCGCCGCCTTGGAAGTGACAGGAAGTGGAAAGAGTGAGAGGTCAGCTGAGGCCAGACCCTCTGCAATGGCCCTTCCTCCCCATGCCGCAGATAGCCTCACCTTCCCAGCAGATCAAGGTGCAGTGTGTCCCCTGACTAGTGCACACCACACTTCTGTCATTTTTCAAAAACACCTTGGACGCCTTTTCCAATAGACAGACTTCAGGAAAGGTAGAGGGGAAGGTAGAAGCCTCATATCCCTTGCCATCAAGGCTGACTAGGAACTGAATTATCTAAGATGAAAAATACCACCAGCCTGCTTTGTCCTCATCCCAGAACATATAATTAGGCCATCGTTTTCCAGTCCTGGCTCATAGGTGACTGCACGTCCCTCACTTGATAATTAAAGGTGTGTTCTAGAAACATCCCACATGTCTCTCCTACAGCCTCTAGGCCCAGTCATGTCCCAAGCACTGGCTTAAAGGGGAGATTTGCTGTTTGCCTCTTTTTCATGGACTGGTTGTGTGCCACTTGGTGCGGCCCGTTCTGTACGGTTTTTGGTTCTTGCTGCTTTCAAATCCATTACTTCTGCTTCAGCTTCTGGACTTGCTTTGCCTTGTGACTCTGATAATCAACTTAATTTTGTCCACTGTCTCTCAACCCTGAATTCTAGTCTCTTTTGATTTGACCTGTGCCTGGGACCCCATTAACATTTGCACTTTCCCCCAGTGGTCAACCTCACTGGGTCCCTGGGGGTCCCCCAAATTGGAACTAATATGAAAATAATGCATTCAGCTCAGTGTCCTCTAGATTCATCCATGTTGTTGCAAATGACATAATTTTATTCTTCTTTAAGGCATTTTGTATATGAGCCCCATTTCTTAATTCATTTACCAACTGATGAGCACTTAAGCTGTTTCCACATCTCGCCTATTGTGCATAATGCTGCATGTTAAAGAATAGATTTTACATGTTCTTACAATCTAGAAAGGATAAGTATGTGGGGTGAGGAATATCTTAGTCTAATTTAATTCTACAATATATGCATGTATCATAGCATCACATATGCCCTGTAAATGTACACAATTATTATTTTCCAATTAAAAAATAAAAAATAAAAGATGAAAAAAAATACAGCAATACAATTGGCCACTCAGTCCACCCTATTCAAGTGGTGTTGCAGGGTGTGGTGTCTTCCTGTAGCTCTAAGGAAATGTGCTCACCCAACATCCGCACATAACTTTCCAGCCCTTACAGGGCACCCGGCACTGTGCAGGCTACTATTATAAGGAAAGGTGGGGTTGGGGGTTGTCATAGCAGAGTGGAAATGGAAGTGGTCTTTGGAGTTAGAGAAATTTGAGTTCAAGGGAAATCTTCATCACTTAGTTGTATGACCTTGAGCAGATGACTTGACCTCAGTGAGCCGAAGTTGTCTCATCTGTGTAATGGAGATAGTAATTCTTTACTAGGTGATGGCTGATTTGGAATACTCAGAGGGATAAAGTATTTTAAATTCCCAGAATTGGAGAAGATGTTGAATGTATGGCAGCTATGTACAAATCTAACTATGTCCCTTTCCTCCATTTCTCCCTTCCACCTTTCTTTCTTTTTTATCTTTTCTTCCAATTGCACAACTCTTCCCATCTCAAAAGGCTTGTGTCCATGGAGAAATTCACTAAGAAATGAAATTCCACTTTCAGGCTGCCTGCAGAACTCCTGCTGCTGTCAGGGAGATTTCTGGGCCTTTAATGAGGGGAGAATTTGATCCTAAGACTCCTTGTTAAGATAAAGACCTGGCTGGTTTATTAACTCTATCCAGCTGGGTACAGACTTGCAGAGAAATAATTAAACACTCCCTGCTCAAGAATGGTCAGGGTCTCAGAGAAAACCTGGCCTGGATCTTTGGAAAAGGAGAAAGGTACTCTTCCAGCTCTTTACAAGAATCATTTCCTGAGAGCCTGGAGCTGATGGGTCTTCCTTTCTGGAAGAACCCACTTCCCTTCACCATATTTGGACCTGGTCTTAAATTGCATATGAGAACATCAGAGTTTGTTCATTCACTCAGCAAATATTTACTGAACAAATACTGGACGGCAGACACTTTGCTAGGTTTAGAGTTGGGGCAAGGGTGCAGAGAGAATGTCCAGCTCATTAAAACCACTTTATATAGAAAGAGACCAAGGCCCAGAGAGAAGCCACAAGTCTAGGATAACAGGTTCCGTCAGGATGTGGGCTTGCTCTGACTCCCATAAAATGCTTCCTCAGGCCAAACAGGGAAGACCCCTGCCTGCCTCTGCTGCTTCCTCTCCCCTCTCCCAGGAGCCTCCTTGTGTTTGGCTCCTCAGAGCATTAGCTGCTAGACTGCAAGCACCTGGGTGGTGGGCTCATGCCCATCACTTCTTGGCTGGCCCTTGGGCCACCAGGAATTGCAGCACATCGCATTAATTCATCAAAAATATAAGGATATGTATACTCACACACATTTACATTTAAATACATATTTCAATTCAAATGCTCAATACTTTGCAATTACTAGTAATTTAGTGTTTGAGTAGTTCATAATAATAGTAATAGTAATAATAATAGTTATTATTTTTATTGCTTTTTGGTAATGGGGATTAAACCTAGGGTCTCTTTAATGTTAGGTAACTATTCCCCCACTGGATTAGACCCCCAGCCCTTTTATATTTTTATTTTTTAGTTTGAGATCAGGCCTCACTAATTCAACCAGGCTGAATTGTGATCCTTGTGCCTCAGCCTCCCAAGTAGCTCAGATTACAGGTATATCCTATCTCTCCCTATTCTATAAAGTGATATTAATAACAATAACCTTTACTCAGACTTCCAATTTGAGAAATATTTTCACACTCGTCTGCGTGGTCATTTGCTCTTATGCTCGTCCTGACATTAACTATTATTTTTTCTTTATTTTTTATGGTGAGGAATGCAGAGGTCAGAAGAGATTTCCTTCAATTTCAGCGCACAGTATAATGAAAACTTGAATACTGGTTGTCAACGTTGTGACATCCTAATCTATTGCACTAAGTTCCACAAATAAAAACCAGAGTGTGATACAAACTACAGGGAAACCATCTTTTAAAATAAACTTTGATGAATGGGGCAGAGCAAGGGAAGGCTCTGTGTAAGAAGTAGGAAACATTTAAATTGTCTTAGATGGAAGAATATTACTCAGAGAGAGGCTACGCATTAGATAAGAGAGAGAGGGTGTGTGTGTGTGTGTGTGTGTGTGTGTGTGTGTGTACATGCATGTAGAGGGGAGGGGTGTATGTGTATAGGCCATTCTGTAAGGAGATAGTAGCCCAAGTAGGTCTTGAAAGAAGCGTGGCTTGCTATGGAACAGTGACTTTGAAGGCCTGAACCAGAGCGTGTATTCATGGGAAAGGCAAATGGGGAGGAAGGTGGGAGGAGACAGGCCTTGGGATTGGTGTGGGGAAGAGGGAATTTAAATCTCCATCCATAACATTTACTAGTCAAGTGACTTGGGCGAGTTTCTTGTCTCAGTGCGTTTCTCTTCTGCAATGTGGCCATAAACCTAACTACCGCAATAGTTACAAGGATTAGGTGTAGCTGTGCATGTCATGGCCCATCCCCAGATTATTTTAAGCCATCCAGATAAATGACTACTCCCTCTTCAACCATGGAGAGAACTGCCTTGTGGGTTTGCGATGCAAGGTCTGTAAGAAATCTTAGCCCCAGTTATGAAGCACAGAATGAGGCTGATAGTGTGAGGACATTCTCCGAGCAAGGAGAGGCTGGCCATTTGTGAGTTGTGAACAAATATTATTATTATTATTATTATTATTATTGGTTAGCTTTTGTTCATTCCTGGTTTTAAGAGAATTGTGATGAGGATGGGTTACAAATTGGAGTTTAGAGGTAGACCAGGCAGGGGGTTACTTAAAAGACCTAAGCCAGAAGAAAAGTACCCTAGCATAGCATAGTAGAAGAATGGAGGGGAAAGGCAGAGACAGAGCGTGAGACAGCAAAAGCAACCAACATTTATTGAGAACTTTCTGTATACCAGGTGAGCACTCCAAAGCCTTGGATCAGATATATTATACCTGATATAATGTATATAATATTATATATGAAGGTATCAGATATATTGAGCAGCAGGACTTGCAATACACTAGAAATGAAATTGTTTCTATCTAGGTTTGAAGGTAAGGAAATGGAGGCACAGACAGGTGAAGGCACAAAAAATACTTCAAAAATTCAACATTCAAAATTCAACAAAGACATTTATCTCTACCACTCTGTCATATCCAATGTGAGTATAATAGAATGTTTCCTATTAGAATGGTTTAGACCCTTTTATTTATTCACTACTAATATGTAATTATAATCTTGGTGTGCATTTATATATATTGATACGTAATATAGAAATAGAACCTTTTATTTGTATATATTTAATATATATTTGTGTGTGTGTATCTTAAGTGTACTGTGTTCATGACAATAAGCTTTGTTTGTTTGTTTTTTTTGGTTCCAGGGATCGAACCTAGGGGTACTTAATCCCTTTTTATATTTTATTTTGAGTTACTTAGGGCCTTGCTGTGTCGCTTAGGCTGCCTTTGAACTTGCTATCCTCCTGCCTCAGCCTCCTGAGCTGCTGGAATTCCAGGCATGAGCCACTGTGCCTGGCTCTCATGACTATAGTTTTAAATGGTGGTTTAATATTTTATTGAGTGGACATACCAGAACTGTTATAGCTTTTCTGTTAATATGAAAATCTTGGAGCATAAATTTTTGACAGCAACTCTTATGTCTTAAAGATACATTTCCAGAAGTTAAATGCTTGAATGAAAAAGTGGCTAATTTCATGGCTCTTTGTTTATATTGCCAATTTGCTTTTCTCACAGGCTTGAATATATATTTACAATGTCTTGAGAAATATATGAGGCAACCAGTTTAACTGCATCTTTGTTGGTATTGTATATCATTATTATTGATTTTGGTAACTTAATTATAAAAATATAATTAAGTTATATTTAATTTTAATTTTTATCTCTTTAATTATTGGAGGAATGAATCATTTTCTCTGACACATGACTGGTATTTGCGATTCCTCTGTAGTGTTTTTTTTTTTTTTAAAGATAAGCCTTTCAAAGCAAAAAAATTCACTTGTTGGAATAAGTGAAGTATTTGATGTAATGGGGAGATGGGTAAGGTTGAGAAATCAGGAGTTTTGAATCTGGGAAAGACGTCATCCCTTAGCATCTACAAACATGGGAGTCTGTACTTGAATCCCATTTTACTTTGGAGAGAGGTCTGAGCTAAACAAATATTTGGCAGTATGGCAAATTCTATGGTTTGGATGTTGAGTGTCCCCAAAAGGGCCACCTGTGAAGGCTTAGTCCCCAGGGTGGGTATATTGGAAGGTGCCATGGATCTTTCAGAGGTGGGGCCTGGTGGAAGGTTCTTAGGTCATTGAAGACAGGCCCTTGAAGGGATTGTGGAACCTCTGCTCCTGATGTGAGATCTCACTTACTTGTTCCCACTCCTTCTCCTGCCACTGCCATGTACACTATGAAGTACAGCAGCCAAGGGGCATCTGCTGTGCTTGCACTATGCTGTTTTGGCTTTTAGCCTCTAACACTGGAACTTAAATAAATCTTTTCCTTCTTTAAATCACCTGCCTCAGGTATTTTGTTATAGTAACACAAAGCTCACTAATACAACATATAAACAATATTTAAAGTCATGGGTATGCTCCACCAAGAAAGGAATATAGACAAAAAATAAAAATGATCTGAGGGTTAAACCTGCCAGTATTTCAAAGTGACACAGGTGAGAAGAACCTATCCCAGATGAGGAGGTAAAATAAATCATAGAGAGTCAAGTGATTTGTTTCAACCTCAGTGGCCAAGATGGAAATCCAAGCTCTGTGTGCTTGACTCTGAAATTTGTATATTAACCCTTAGCAACACTCTAAATGCTGGAGTAAAGAGCTCTTTTCCTGGAGACATAGAATCTGGGTGGCTTGCCAGAATCTTAAATGTGCTGGGATAGCCAGCGAGGTCCTCAGGCTTGAGCACATTAGATGCTTCAGTTGCTGGTAGGACCAGGCTGCACATCCATCACTCCACCTGGTGCAGTACTCAGGGATCTCGGGGGAGCAAGAAAGGTCTGGTAATTAAGAAAGATTCCTTTCCTGAGCCGCAGTGGGTCACAGTGACTGTCAGGGTTAAAAGATGGATGGCTTAATAAAGACCACCTGAAAAGGCAATTGACCAGCCAGGGAAAAACAATCATTGCCACCCACCTACTACTGGCCGAGTCACCAATCAGAGATCCGATAAGAAAGCTGAGCTGCTTGGAATTATCTGCACTGGATATCAGTTGGCCTCATTTTATAGTTACAAACAATCCTCAAGCAGCCACAGGATGCATCGCTGCTTCTTTCATATCTATTCTCTGCCCGGTTCCTTCCCTGGATATACAGAGATGAATTGAGCTGGTTCCCATTTTTAGGAATTTAGAATATTGTAATGCTCATGACCGTATTCAAGGTTCTGAAGAAACAAGGCTTCCATTATATAATAGTGCATCTGTGTGTGTTTTAATCTTCTAAAACTTCATTTCAATAATGATGTGTTGAATTTGAGTCGAGTGTATAGTAAATGCTCAATAAGTTATTGACTGATGGGCTGGGGATGTGGCTCAAGCGGTAGCGTGCTCGCCTGGTATGCGTGCGACCCGGGTTCGATCCTCAGCACCACATACCAACAAAGATGTTGTGTCCGCCGAGAACTAAAAAATAAATATTAAAAAAAAAATTCTTTCTCTCTCTCTCTCTCCTCTCTCACTCTCTCTTTAAAAAAAAAAAAAAAAGTTATTGACTGATGTGAAGCGTATGTAGGGTCATATAGAAGGAGCCCAGAATCAAGAGCTAAAAGGATAGCAATGATATGACATCTTTGCCAAAAATAGCTTTGTAACTTCAGGCAGGTCATTCTTTCTTCTCTAGATCTTAGTTTGCCCACTTGTTAAGAAGGGAGTTGGAGTCAATTATTTTGAATAATTGATTTAAGATTAAGATTTGCCGAAAGGTCTAAAAGGCCATAGTTTTTTTTAAAAAATTCTTCTTCCTAAAATGCTACTAAATATCACAACATGCTTCTCGTGGACGGGTATGCTAGAGGGTTTAAGAAAGGGAAGCAGATGCAGACCTGATGTGCACCATCTGCCCCCCTTGGGGAATGCCTCTTCCCTAACATGGCACACAGCCCAATTTCTCAGGAGTTCAGCTTGAGGGGATACTGGACTGGGCAGTTTTCTGGAAACTGGGTCCAGGTCATTTCCCTGGCAGCGTAACCCTGGAAAGGTGACGGACTGTGTCAGCACAGGTATCAGTGCAGACGATGGCTGGAAATATGGCCACCATAGAGCTCCCTCATGCTTTCAGCCAAGTTGGTGATGGATCTGGGAGGCCCCAACTCAGCATTCAGGGAGATGGTGAGCCCACTGCAGAGAGGACAGTGTTTTTTCATTGGCTGCCTCCTCAGAGAGAACTTGCTGTGGGTTTTCTTTACAGGGAGGAGGTTCCTGCTTGGGAGCATCTAGCAGAATTTTCCTAAGGGAGTGAGGCTGGTGGGCTGCACCCTCCATCCTTCTGCCACCACCTGGGTTCTGGCCCTGGCTTTCTTAACAGAATGACAGTCTCCTTCTTAAGTGACGGTCTGCCTTCAATCTCCTTCTAACCCATTTTTCCACAAAAGAACTAGAGTCACCCTTCTGGAGAAAAATAAAGTGAATAGAGAACACCCCAAACAAATTAGGTCATGTGGTCCCCACCATGCTGAGTCTCCAGAGGCACCCACAGGGCGTGGAGCATCAATACAGACACCCAAGTGGCCTGCCAGTCCTGCTGGCTTGGCACTCTACCTTGCCCATCTCTTCCTGTCCCTTGTATCCCTGTCCTTTCACTCCTGAGTTCTGTCCCCTTTGGGTTTCCCCAGGTTGTCACCTTCCTGTCCACCTTGGGAGTTTTGCCTGATCCTTTCTCTCTGTTCAGGAAACTCTTCTCTCTCTCCTTCCTTTATTCTTCCTTTGATTGAACTCACCTCTGAGAGCCTTTCCCTGGCCATTTAAAAGTTAAAACTCTTAACTTTTTTGGGGGGAGGGGGAGCTCAGTTTGCTTTCCATTATAATGTGCGAATATTTTCTTTACATGTTTTTCTTTGTTTGTGTTGTCCCCACTAACCCTAGTGAACTATGAACCCCAGAGCAGCAGAGTTGTTTCTGTTATTTACTATCATCTGTATCTCTGGTGCCTTCTTCAGTGCCACACACACAGCAGGTGCTCAAGGAGCACTTGCTAAATGCCTGCCCTGGTTCTGTTCTACTTCCTGACTTCAGTTCCTACCCAGCCCACATAAGACCAACGTGAAGACAAAAGGGAAATCACAATGGAAGAGACATTGGAAGAGCCTCCAAATGGAATGAGGAGGCCACACAGGGAGCAGGACCTATGCCTGTTGCAAGCCGCTGACCTCAGATGACTTGGGCCATTGCCACCCTTTGTCTATAGACACTAGAATGTCCAGAGACTCAAGAGATGAGTATCAAGAGGCTTCAGACTCTTGTTTTATGGACGTCGCTATTTGGTTAATCCAACCTTTTCTTTACCTTCCATCAATCTCATAGCTCCTGTCAAGTAGTTCCTTATGTTCTTTTTCAACATCAATAGGCGTTTCTCTTTGAATAATTTTAATGACTATGTAATGATTTAAGAGCATTCTGCCTACATAAGCTCCCACTTCCCCTACCTCTTTTGTACTACTCATTCAGAGCTCTCTGAACCTGTTTCCCAATTACAATTCCTAAGACCCCAGTGAAGTTCTTGTGCAGTTTCTGAGTTGGAATTGATCAACCCCAACTACCTCAGTTTTCTAGTTCCCCCAGTGTGCAGCATTTTTCTAACCCCTGTTCCTCTGCCTGTATTATCCCTTTACCTAAAATATCCTACCCTGCTGGAAGATTAACTTACCCTTCAAGACTCAGTTCCAGTATCATCTTCTTGTCGATGTTTGTCCCCATCCTCCCTGGCAAAATTAAAAGCATCTGCTCGGTGGCCTGTATACATCGCATCACTCTGCATGTCCTTATCTGTTTGCATATCTACCTTCTCCATGAGACACACATCCCAGGATTAGGGAGAGAGCTGGTTCTTATATCCAGTGTTGGCCACACTGTCAGCATATGTTAAATGTTTGTGGAAAGAACACATACATTAATACACAAAGGAACCTCCTTTAGTAATTTCTGTGTATGGCGTCTTCTATCTGAGAAACCCATATGTGCATAATTTGTCTGGATATTCCCCACTGGAAATTTTCTCTGTGGTCCCTGGTTCAGGGACATCATCTTTCTTTTTATGTCTTCCAGGATTAGACAGTTGGTTTGGCCTAGAAAACAGTTTGCTGTTGCCTGATTGAAAAGCAAGTTAATGAAGGTCCCATGGGAGAAATTGGGGTGCTGGTGAGGGCCCTAAATACTCTGGTACTCTATCCACCTGTAGAACTGGTTTTCAAAGATCTATTTCTTCATTCATTCACTCCGGATTCATTCATTCACTCAGCAGAACACTATCCATTGCTTTCTTGCCATGTGGCAGACACTATATTGGTACTGTGGATAGGGAGATGCAAGAGGTAGACTCATGGTTTTATTCGTTGTCAGGGAGGAGGCACAGACAGGCAGTGTGGTGATCCATGCTCAGATGGGGATGCATGTGCAGAGTTATGTGGAAGTCAAGAAAAGGAAGGCTTTCATCCACCTAGGCAGGTTACGAAAGTCTTGAGTGGAGGGGCTGCTTATGTTGACATTTGATAGATGAGCGAATTGCTCTGGGGATAAAGGAGTTGAGAAAAGGAGGAAAAGAGAACGAGGGAAGGTGGAGGGAACAGCATTCATAAGGACATGAAGCAAGGAGTCACAGGTGTGCTTGGGGGAATTGAAAGGAAGGTGTAATTCACAGTGATCCAGATTTTGCTACTCAACAGGTCAACATTACCTGGGAACTGGTTGAACTTTCTGGAACAGCAGAATCTTGAGCTCCTCCTAGGACCAAGAAAATCAGAATCAATATTTTAACATGATCCCCCTCCACTCCCAGGTGATTCCTACACATGTTAAAGTTCTAAAAAAGTGGGCAAAGACATGTTTTCAAAACTGAAGCCTGCATCAAATCACCTGGAGGCTTCATTAAAAAACATGTCTCTGGGCTGGGGATGTGGCTCAAGCGGTAGTGCACTCGCCTGGCATGCATGTGGCCCTGGTTCGATCCTCAGCACCACATACAAACAAAGATGTTGTGTCTGCCGAAAACTAAAAAATAAATATTTAAAATTCTCTCTCTCTCTCTCTCTCTCTCTCTCTCTCTCTCTCTCTCTTTAAAAACAACAACAACAACAAAAACAAAAAAAAAAACTAAAAAAAAAAAACATGTCTCTGGGCTCCACCTCATAGTTTCTGAATCAGTAGCTGAGAATTCTCATTTTTCAAAAGTTCCTAGGTGATGCTGCTACTGCTGTCCAGGCACCATTTGGAGTACCACTGGGCAGTGAGCTGGGTAGGTAGCAGGAAAACCTGAAGGGCCTTGATTGCAGTAGTCTGGACCTCATCCTGGAGCACCAGGGACCACTGCACAGCCTTTACACAGGACAGGCCACATCTTTGTGTTGGGTAGATCTCTCTAGCAGCCTGTGCAAGACTTAGGATATTGACAAGAAGACAGACATCTCATATTCTTGGTGAAGCTGATGAATTCTGCACCAAATCAGTGGGGGTGAGGTGGCTTTTATATAAATTCAGAGTTCAGAATCTGCAGGAATCGGTGACTGGCTGAAAGTGAGGATGGGAATCACCAGCCTCTGCCCACAGCTGGGGACCTGCATGCTGCAGGACAGGCTGCCGGTCCCTCACTTCCTGTGGCTGTTGCCCTTTCATGCCCTGAAAACCGCCCCACTTTATTTGCCTTCTCTTCACAAGACTGCCTCTGGCCCCCTCTGACAGGTTTCAGCCTGCAGTGTTTGAAGAAAGGGGTGCAGTAAACCATTCAGAAATAGGATTTATTAATGGGAGGCATGTAATTACTGCCAGACACAGCAATTTGAAGAGTTTATAGCCAAAGTGTTTGGTGTCATTCATTAAAACAAAGTAGGCTCTTGGCATGGACGCCGTCACCCTGTGACCAGACCCGTCTGTTTCTGGGAAGGCCCCTCCCCCAGGCCGGCAAGTGGAGCCTGGCTGAAAGGGCAGAGGCAGAAAAACCACCAGGACAGTGTGTCTGGCTCCGGAGTGACCTTGCTGGGACGTGTTGGAGGAGCAGGTCCCTGCTCTACAGCAGGGCACCTGGGGGGATCATGGCCTGTTTTTATCTCCTGTACCTCTGATTCCGCAGTGAGCTGCTGGCTGACCCTTTCCTAATGGCCACCTCCAGCCCATGTGGATTCTCCAAGGCCTCCCTCCCTCCTGTTCTGCAGCTCACTGACTCCTTGCAGAATTTGTGATGCAGACTGCAGAGGTTAGCATGGCCTCTTGACAAATGGGAAACTGAGGCCCAGAGGGACTTGAGGAGCCTCCCAAGGTCATAAGGACAAAGGGACAAGTGTGTACTGAGCTCCCACTAGCTGCTCTCTCCTCTCCCTAAGACAGAATGAGCTCCCCCACGAGGGTCCCCATGTGTTCTGAGAGCAGTCCTGGCAGCCAGAGGCGCCGGCGGCCACAGCGCTGGAGTTTAAACCCAGGGTTTATCTTGAGTAATTCTCTGAATTTGAGGGAGTTGGGCCTCCGAGTCTTCAAACATGAAGTGGGAGAGGGAAACATGTGACCTCCTTCACAGGGGGCTGTCACGTTAAGTAGGTTTGGCATGGGTCTCCTTTGCCCCGTGACTTGGGACCCTCTCTGGGCCTCTCAGAAAGCCCTGCGTGACCAGAACAGGGATGCTGATGCTCCGATGAGATAATGGAGAGAATATGCTTTGGAAAATCCTTGCACTCTATTCAAATGTGAGGTAATAATAGGAAAATGGATCTGCCACCACCCTGCCAAGAAACCAGCAACTTTGGAGACAAAAAGCAGACCTGAAATCTAGAATCTTCATTATTGTGATTGGTTTTGAACAGAGAAATTTTTCTGCCCTTTCAAATATCTATCTCAAAAGGTTATTTTGAAGACTGGATCGAATGTCCATAATGCACAATATGGAACTCATTGTAGGATATCTGGTGGGTACTGTGTGCCAGGATACTGCTCCATTCAACTGTCTCTCCCAGGGGGACTGACATCATATTTGTCTTGTCCTCTCTAATGCCCAGCACATAGCCTGACATATGGGAAGTGCTTAGCAATTCGCTGGATTGATTTGTATTTCACAGGTTCTTTGAATGGCACAAGCCTATGTTTTACTCATTTCTCTCTTTCAGAGCCAAGCCTCCTGTCTGGCACAGAGTAGGTGCTTAGTAAATTCAGGTTGGATTGAGATTAAACTCTGTGAGAAATAAGGTGGACTCACCGAAAGTCAGCATCAAACTACAGGGGGAGTCCGGGGCTCCAGGTGGGACTGGAGCCTGGGACTAGCCTGAATAGGCCCTGATCAAATGACAGGCTCACTTCAAAGGCACTGGGGGGTGGAGAGGGGAGGGGATGTGGTTTCTCAAATGCCTTTTTGACTGGGTGGGAGTCTCAGTTGGCGGCAAGGGTGGGTGGGGAAGTTGGCAGCAGAGTAGAGACCTCTGCCAGGGCTACAGAGACAGGAACCAATGAGCCAGAGAGGAAGCAACTCAGATGGAGACAGAATGCATTTAGAATCTCCTTCCCCTCTCAGAATCCGCGGGAACGGACGTGGCCATGGTGTGTGTGTGTGTGTGTGTGTGTGTGTGTGTGTGTGTGTGTGTGTGTGTTGGAAAGAAAACAGGCTTTGCTGTCAAATAAATCTGTATGCTGATTCTCTCAGTGCAAGCTGCAAGCCAGGGCTGTGGGGGTTTTGAATGTGATGCTTTATTTTTCTGAATCTCCATTTCCTCATCTTAAAAAAATAAAAAGGATCAGTGATTCTTGCCTTACATGGTTGTTGTGGGTATCAAAAGAGTGTTTTGTAAGCAATAAAACCGGCATTTATTAAGCACCTGCTCTCTCCTAGGCACCGAGCCTAGTAGCTGTGTGGATTTAATCTGTTATTCCCTAATCATCCTGCAAGGGAGTTATTACCATCTCCAGTCTCCACTTTCCAGGGGAGGAAATTGAAGTTCAGAGAGGTTGAGGCAATTTGCTCAGTGATAGGGCCAGAATTCCAATGGGGTTCTTCGTGTGCAGACAGCATCATGGTGTGTACGTGATGGTTAGATTTTCACGAATCTTAGTCAAGCCCAAAACTCTCCCATCGCTGCAGTTTTCCTTCAGTGTCAGCACTTCCCCCCCCACCTCTCCCCCCTTTCTTCCTTCTTCTTCTTCTTTTTAAGCTAAACCTTTGGCTAACCTGGCTGTCTGTGGAAGATCATGAGTGCCACTAAGTGATTCAGACATGATGCATCCTTTCTGTCTAGGTGCTCTTTGGCTTCAATGGGTTGTGAGGCAGGAAATCATTTCTAGGTGTTTGTATGAGGGAGGAGGAGAAACTGCTGAGCCTTTGGATCCAACAACATCTGAGATATCAAAAAGTATCTTTCTAAAGGAAGCTATCCACTCCTTTGACATTTGTTGTTGTTGATTTTTTTTTTTCCTTTGGGTTCCAAGGATTGAACTCAGGAGCATTCGACCACTGAGCCCTATCCTCAGCCCTATTTCGTATTTTATTTAGAGAAAGGGTCTCATTGAGTTGCTTAGTGCCTCGCTTTTGCTGAGGTTGGCTTTGAACTCATGATCCTCCTGCCTCAGCCTCCCAAGCAGCTGGGACTACAGGTGTGTGCCACTGTGCTTAGCTCATTTGACATTTTAAAAGATCTTTCTTTGAAACTTTAGCCAGCCATGAGACAAATATGAAAGGTAAGGAAAGCACAGGAACTTCTGTCGACATCCACATGGCCTGTGTCTTGATGTGTCCTTGCCTCAGTTTCTCACAGTGATGCCATAAGGTCATATAAAATCCATTTTCCACATAAGAATGTCCAGAAAGCTAACTATTTGTTTGAGATCACACAGTGATTAGGCAACCAAAGCCAAGATTCCAAGCTTAGCCTGTTTGGTCCTAAAGTTTTTCTCTTACACTCTTTTCTTTGCTCTCTGCTTCTGGATCTGTGTGTTTCCTGATGGTAGCCATTTCTTCCTCTAAACCCCTCTCCCTAGGGAGCCCATTCTTTTGTCTTTAATGATGCTGGAGAGATCCTGTAGGTTCAAAAGAAAAAAAAAAAACATTTTGCTTTAAGATTCCATGGGACTGACTGCCAAGATCCACAGCAGAAAAAGGAGGTGAGCATGATTTTGGAAGGAGCCTTTGGTGAAAATGGACACTGGCTGGACAGTTCTATTTTTGGATATGGGCTCAGCATTATGAACAGCTGTAATTTTTTTTTTTTTCCGGTCAGGGTGGTTTGGGCTTAGAAGAGGAGGATATAAGAATCCAACAGGGAAGAGAACCTCTTTTCAGTTCATCCAACTCAAAGCAAGTATTATGGACCCGTGTGCCGTCTCATGGTTAAATGGTCTTACTTAGATGGCTGGATGCTAAAGGTGGAAGGTAGCCCACGGGTCCTGTCTTGCTTAATGTTTAATGTATCCGTGAATTGTAGGTGATGAAAAATCAAAGCAAACTACCAACACCTGCTTGGCAAGCCCTTCTAAGAGTTCTCCTTCTGGAGCAGCCGGAAGCTTACCAGCTCTGTGGTTCATAAGACACAGTTTTGACTTTCAGCCATGTCACTTATCTTGGTGGCTTTGGAGAAGTCATCCGGCATCTCTGAGCACAGCTTCCTCATCTGTAAAGCAAGTACAATCATGCCTGCCTTTTTAAGGTCATCATGGTCATCGAGACACTCATTGAGTGTTATTTATTTTTTTCTCCCTGTATCTCAAAGTGCACATTCTGTGTGTCTATAATTTCTTAGGTAGAGAGGTGGTGTGATGACCTATATTTTTTCAAGACAATTTAGATCCACCCAGATTGTTGGCAGGGACTGTCAGCCACAGTTTAAGACTTAAGCCAATGCCCCATTATGTCATTATGGAGCCTGCAAAAGTGATTACTAATGTTACTTTTCCAGTTCACTGCAGAGCAGAGGGGAGAGTTTTTCACACTGCTGGCGTTTTGTTGGAGCAGGAACGATACGAATCACAGATGGCTTCCTCAGCAGATGTGGCCCCGCAGAACTGCAGTGCTGGTTTACAGGGATTTAATGAAAACCTGGCACCCTTCCAGGCTTGAATCAGTCCTCTGGGGTTCTCAGCTAATGCACGTACAGACCAATCTCCAAATGTCCAGCCTCTAGATGGTGTGGGGCATGCTGGGGTGAATGGCTTTTACCTGGGAACCGAAGCCCAACCCATGTGGCTGAGTTCACAGGCTCGGGCCCTGGGAGCTGGAACCGGGACATGGAAGGGAAGTTGGTAGAAGAGTGGCTCTGCCTGGAGGATGTCCAGATGGCTGTGGCCCAGCTGGGGTGATCTGGGCTCAGGGTAGAAGGATGGCTTTCTCAGCTGCTTGGCACTCAGGACGTTTTCTTCCTTGCCATAGATTAGGCAAAAAAGGAGTGAGCAGGAGTCTTAAGTGGGGGATATAGAATAACAGTAGTTTCCACTTAGTTCATGGTATAGACTGGAACTGGATTTGCCCCTTATTGCTTTTGCTTGAAATGCTCTTACTCCTCAGATGGTCAGCTTGCTATCTCTTATCTATTTTGTCTTCAGAGTCATCTCTTGGAGAGGGTTTCCTGATCGTGCCCTGAAAGACCATCTCTAAGCTCTTTGCCTTATTATGAGCTGTACATATTTATGCAACATATAACAATTTGTTTGTCTGTTGGCTTTTTGTTTTGGATCTCTAGTAGAATGTAGCTCCTTGAGGGAAGGAACTCTGTTCATCTTGTGGTCCAATGTAACCCAGTGTCTGGTGCAATACCTGGCACAGAGTAAGCATCCGGCGAGTACTGATGATGACTGAATAAATTTCAGGACAAGAATAAGAGAGATGGGTGTTTGCACCTTAATGCCACCATTTACAAGCTGTATGCCTAGCAAAATGACTTAGCCTCAGAGTTTTACTTTCAAATTCTTCATCTGTAAAAAAGGGATAAAAATATAGAGAGTAGCTGTTTATGAAACATAGTATTGAGCAATAAGAAAAGTTCAGTAAGTTGACGCAATTACTATGCAGTCATCGAAGACTTAAGTTAACCACCAACCAATATTTATCAATATTTATGTTCAGCTAGCATCTATTGAATATCTAGCATATTCCATACCCCATTACCAAGCCCTTTTACCTGCTGTATTTTATACGTTTCTCCGCACAATCATGTGAGATGTTCTTCTCATTTTAGAACAAAGGAAACAGAGACTTAGGGAGATTAAGTGGCTTGAACAAGCTTATATAGCTGCACAGTGACAGAGCCAGTATTAAATCCATTTCTATTTTTAAAGCCTTAATTTCCCCCTCATAATTCTAGGCTGCTTCCTATTAACACTTACTCTGGATAAATAAACATAAGGAAGCCACATTCTCTGTCCTCTGGGGGCTCTGGTTTAGGTGATAAGACATATGTAAGAGTAAAATGAACACTAATAAAACCCAAGTTTTTTATTTTAAATGCTGCTTTGAAGTTTACAAAGCCTGTCCCAGTATTTACAACACATTCATGTTTGAGAATATTATTATCTGGGATGTATAAATAATTCACACAAGTCAATAGAAAAAGACAAATAAATCTATGGAAAGCTCAGTAGATTATAAGCAGGCAATTCAAATAGCCAATACTCACATGAAAAAAATGTTGATATTACTAGATGTTGGGGATAGTCCAATGAGAACAATAAGATACCATTTCCCATCCATCAAATTGGCAAAAATATCAGAGAAACCCAAGTGTTGATGAGGATAAGGTGAAACAAGAACTAGAATATCAGGCTGATGAGATTATAAATTGGCAAAATCGGTCTGCAGAACAACTGGAAATACCTACTAAGGGCAGATACCAAGTAGCCAGTGGAACCAGTATTTCCTCTATAAGGTTAAAAACTTGAAGAAGAAACTCTTGAATATGGGCAAAAAGAGATGTGAAAAATGTTAAGTTTCAGTGTTTTATATAATAGTAAAATATGAGAAATAATCGAAGAGTACCTTAATAGGGGTATGGATAAAGTAGTGGGTTATTTGTAGATGAAATACAAAACAGCATTTGATCAAATAAATTAGAACTAAGCAATGTGGATACGTCACAGAAACATAATGTTGAATAAATAAAACCAAGTTGCAGAAATACACAGCCATGATATCATTTGTGTACATTTAAAAAAATGCACAAAAACAAGGCTTAACATTTAAAATTAACTCTGTGTACGTTAAGACCTGGTCAGGAAGCATCCATGCTGCTAGAGGGTAAGTAATGCCTACTTCTGTCTGGATAGGAGGACAGACCACACTAAGGAAACTTGCAAGGAGCCTTCTACTGAATCTTCAACCAAATGATTTTACTTTCAGATTCTTCATCTGTTAAAAAAAGGGAGAAAAATATAGAGAATAGCTGTTTATGAAGCATAGCAGTGTGTGTGTGTGTGTGTGTGTGTGTGTGTGTTGTAGTCTGGGGATTGAAACGTTTGTGCATATTATGTAAGTGCTAAACTCTCAACCCCAAATGAATATTTTAATTAAAAAACAAACAGCAAATGCTGCAAAATATTAACGTAGTTAAATCCAAGTGGTGGGTCTTTGAACTTTTCTGTGTTTTGGATTTCTTATACAACAAACTAACTCCTAAGTAGCCCAGAGCTTCTTCCCCAAATCTCTTCTGATTGCATCTTTATTAGGGCCCTGGAGGCAGGAGGGCTAAGAGGAGGTTCAGCACAACCTTGAGTTTCAGACCTCTCTCCTGGCACTTGCCCTTTGCTGTGCTGATTGGGGCTGGGGCACAGGTGCAGAAGAGACCCAGATTTTCATTAGAAAAAAGCCTGCAGCTATGGAGGTGGGGAGGGATGCATTCAGGGAAAAGGCAGAGAGAAACTGGAGTGCCAGGGTGCTGAGGTTTTGAGAAAAGGTGTAAGAAACAGGTTGAGAGGAAAGAAACTCATTCAAGGTCCTATCAAGGTAGAGCTGGAATCTATCTCTGCTCACCTAACCCATGTTCAGATTAGAAGCCAGAGTAGGTGAAAGGCCGCATGGACATTGACAGACTTAGTGAGAACCCAGCACTGCTGTTGAGTGCTTGTGTGGCCTTTGGCAGCCCACCTGACTCCCTGAGTTTGGGTCACTTTTGCCTCCCTTAGAGTGTCATTGAGAAGAACGAAAACCTCACATCATGTTCTCTCGAGGGACTTAGTGGAACTGGCATTGTGTCACATTCTTTGTGTTTATTCCACAGCCATTCCAATTGGTTTCAGCCATTCTTGGGTCACTTGTTTTATTATGCTCTCCTCACTCCTGCCCTTTCTCCCAACCCACATCAGGACAGATTCCTATGGACAAGTGTTCCGTTCATCTGGGTCCAAGAATTGAGCTTCTCTTTCCAGTGAAGTCAGCTATAACCGAGAGGAGCAGAAACAGCAGCTCCTTTGCTCTGGAGTTCTTACTCCTGTGAGTTCAGCCCATCGATTTTGTTGGCAGGCCAATCACACAGCCCTAGAGCCGTTGCCTAAAGAATCCTTTCATCTTTTAATATAACTCACAACTAAAGAGTGCCTTTGGCCCCTTCTATACATTGGACTTTCCAACTCAAGTGAAGGATTGTGAATAGGAAAAGAAGGAAAGACCAAGATAAATGATTTCCCAGTGATATGGAAGAAGTGGAACTGCTCTTATTTGTATTAGAGACTGGCCTATTTCTGTCCTTTCCATCAGTGTAGGACATGAAAACTTGAAGATCAGAGTTGAACCCAGTATTTCTCCTTCTCCTTTTCCTAGTAGCAAATATCCCAATGAGTAGCTCCTGACTCCCTCACTGTGCAACTTTCTATTTTATTTTATTTATTTATTTTTAAAATTATTGCTAAGTGTGCTATAGATCATTACCATCATTGTTCTTTTTGATTCCCCAGTTGATTTGACTAATGGGAATTCTTCCAAACCAGTCTTGATGTCCTTTTGATATGTTTCCATCAGTCTGTTGGTAACTCCTTGTTCATCAGCAGAAGATATTCCACATTTACTTTGTTCTCTGTCCAAGAACTAAATTAGTAATTTCTCCATGGAACACTGGTTCTTTGGGGTGGATAATGTTATTTAGATATCAAGATTTGGGTACCATGTGTGCTTGCTGCTGGGTCCTTTTAGTGCAGAATAAAATAAATGAACTCACTTCTCCTCTCTCTCTCCCTTTCTACACACACACACACACACACACTCTCTCTCTCTCTCTCTCTCTCTCTCTATTGTTTTTTTTTTAAAGAGAGAGTGAGAGAGGGGAGAGAGAGAGAGAGAGAGAGAGAGAGAGAGAGAGAGAGAATTTTTAATATTTATTTTTTAGTTCTCGGCGGACACAACATCTTTGTTGGTATGTGGTGCTGAGGATCGAACCCGGGCCGCACACACGCCGGGCGAGCGCGCTACCGCTGAGCCACATCTCCAGCCCTCTCTCTCTCTATTGGTTATATATTTCTGGAGAACCTTAATCTGGCTCTCATGGCATTAAAATCATAGAGTTCATGCTTACCTTATTCATATTTGTGCTTCTCACATTTTACAGTGGGAATTACAGTTTGCATAAAAAAGTATACTTACTATTTGTTCTATCCCAAATATATCAAGACAATCGCATTGGACTCTTCATAAATAACAATGTTCTGAAAGAAATTAAAGGTGGAAGAGATATTCTGTATCAGATGAAACCCAAAAGCACTGCCCATCAAATGTGGTGCATGACACTTATTTGGATTCTGTGCTTTTTTGGGGTAATTTGAACATGAACAACATTAGATAACCTTCTATAAATCTAAATTTCCTGGGTCTAAAAAATGATATCCTGTGGAAAGAACATTTTTTTTTTGAAAGAAATAAGACATACATGTTGAATTGTTTAGGAATGAAGTGTTTTGATGTTGGCAAAAATACTCTTAAATGGCTCACAAAACATGTCTGTGTATCCATATGCAGACATATACATATAAAGAAAAGAAAATGTGTACAAATAGGGCAAAATACTAACCGTTGGAAAATTGAAGTTTAGGAAAAATGATTGGATTATTCTTTCAGCTTTTCTGTTGAAATTTCTCCATTTGAAACTTTTCAAAAGATTAAGGTAGGGGAAATAGTGGCAAACATTGCACATTAAATATCATAAATCTACTGGGAAGGTTTATATCCCAAGTGCTGTTTTGTGCTGGGCCCATGTTAAATGCTTTAGTGCACTAGTGTTCTAGCTTTTATGCTGCTGTGACCAAAAGATCTCACAAGAACAATTTTAGAAGAGAAAAAGTTTGTTTGAGGCTCATGGTTTCAGAGGTCTCAGTCCATAGACAGCTGATTCCACAGCTCTGGGCCCAAAGGGAGGCAGAACATCATGGCGAAAGGGCATGGAGGAGGAAAGCAGCCTAGAACCTGGCCAGCAGGAAGCAGAGAAAGAGCTCTGCTCCCTGGGGACAACATATATACTCCAAGGCACACCCCCAGTGACCTCCTCCTGCCATACCCTACCTGCAGGTAAGCCCTTTCTGTAGACTAAGCTGCTAACTGGATTCCAGCTCTTGTCGGATCATTTCACCCCTGAACCTTCATGTATTGTCTCACGAGTGAACTTTTGGGGGCACCTGATATCCAAATCATAATAATTGTCCTTTTCCTCACCAACACAATTCTTTGAGGGAGGTAACCTCACCTATTTAATGTTTAAGGCATCAGAGGCTCAAGAGGAGCAGAAACTTGTAGGTGAGGAAGCCTGGGCCCAGCAAGGAGCCCTCTATGAGGCCATCAGTTAGAGTGGCCCTAGCAGGACTATGACAGGCATTTGATTCTTCCAACAGCGGGCAATCCATTGCCTCAGAAAATTTCTTCCTTGTTGTTGTCTTGCCCACTGGAGCGCCATTAAAAAAAAAAAAAATTGCTTCCAGTTCTGCTAGGCTCATTTTAAAGAGAAAAGATTCTGTTTGCCCCGTTCCCTTTGAAAAAGATAAGCATCCAGCTTCCTGTCCTCTGCCCTTTACCCAGACCTTTTATACCCATTACTTTCAGCAATGCATGTTCTTGTGGTTATTGGGTCACAACTTTATCAGATTCCAAAAATGTGAAAACCCAAGCAGGCAGCAGGGCCTTTAGACTAAGGGCAAGCATTTCTATTCATTAGCAGAGGGACAGTGATTCTTTGTCTGCTTCTAGCTACTTGCACGCTATTCACTTTATGTATAAGCAGAGAGTTAGCCTACCAGTGTTCTATGTACCAGGGGTTATGACCTATTAGTGAGTCTTGAAATCAATTTAGATGGTGGCTGTCAGCATTTTAAAAAAGTGATTTAGAATCAAATTGGAAGAATAGAAGCTATTGGAGTATATGTTCATTAGAAAGGTAGGTATTGTTTTGTGAATGCACATACATAGACGGATATAGGCACAGAGGTGCACACATATGTTTATTCTGGGTCACAGTTGAAGCAATTCAGAAACTACTAGTCTAAGTCTGGGTTTGGCAAGTGCCTGTTTTTGTGACACAGTTTATTGGAGCAAGCCACACCTACTGTATGTACTGTTCTTAGTTTCGTGGAAGCATGCAGTGGCAGAGTTGAGTAGTTATGACTTACTGAACGTATGGCAAAGCCTAAAATAATTACTGTTTGACTCTTTATAGAAAAATTTGTTGTCCCTTCTGCTTTAGGATATTGAAACAAAATTTTCAATTTCAAAGTCTAATAAAGCCTCCATTGTAAATGATCTCTAGAATTTCTATTTCTGTTATTTCTCCTCCAATCGTCATGTCAGCTGCAGTACCTCCCCAAACAGGTTCATGAAAATGCAGGTTTAACTACAGAAATGTAGGCATAACAAAAGCACTGATGGCTCAGGAAACTAGAAGTATTCAGATGAAAGGTCCTTCCAGCACATAGCTAACAGGATGACCTTTCTGTCCTAGGAAAATATTTTGATGTTTAACCTCATTGCACTCAACCAGACGTTTCCTTGCACAAATTTTCAAGTGAAATATTTCAATCCTGCATTCATCTTGGGGGCCACGTGTCTTATCCAAGTTAAATATTTCCAGAAAATAAATGTCTAGACACCGTCTCATATAAATTAAGCACCCGGGTTTTAAAAGATTCCTAGCAGACCTCCTTTTGGGTGTGGGGGTGAGTATAATTTTACTTCTGTGAAAAATGCTAGGTAAAGCCTCATGTGCCTAAGTCGGTGCACCTGCAGGTGGCTGATGAGTGCTGCTCAGTCCTTAGCGGACAGTGGTGTGCATGTGTGTGTGTGTGTGTGTGTGTGTGTGTGTGCACCAGGGAGGGAAAAGTATGGGGATTACAGGCCTCAAGGTGAGTATTCAGAGGACAGCTCCTTTTTCTTTCCTATGATCAACTATAAGACTTGCAGGTGACACGGCACAAGTACACGTCCACCTACCTCAGAGAGGCCGCCGTGCCTTGCTGAATCTTCTCTTCAGAGAACAAGAACAGGTGAGTGAAGTTCATGAGGATAGAATTATGCTCTGTCTCTTGGACTTTGGATTTCATTCATGTTTGAGGTTTTCAGTTGGATAGGCTTTATCCAATTCTACTCAGCTATTTTTAGTGCCTTTGGTATTTACATTTTTCTTGATATACACTTTTGTATCACTGAGATATACATTTGGTTTTCTTTCTACCAAAGTGTGAAACTTTTAGGAAAACTCAAATACTTCAAAGATGAAACATTTTAAAGGCACTCTTGTATTTTTAAAATGTCTTTATGTTTTATATAAATGTTTTATATATATATATAACATTTTTATTCATGAAAATATAACTTCAAATGTTATAAATCATTTACAGTTAATATAAATATATTATAAATAGTCATCCTTTATATAAATATTATAAAATAAGCTTGTATTTTGCATAAGTATTACAGTATATATGTTTATATATACCAATAACTGCATATACATAATAAAACATGTTATTAATAAAATAACAATGTTATAATTTTTTATATATATTCTCATTATGTTTTTGTAACTGCATTTTTGACAAAAAAAATCTCATGAGGGAATTTACAGTGAAATATATTAATTGATTTGAAATTCAGTGGAAGGTAATTAAAGAAGTACTTATTATATTTTTCTTCCTTTTTTCTTTCTTTTGTGGTGCTAGGGGTGGAACAGGGGCACAGTATCCCTAAACTTCACTTCAACCCCTTTTTATTTTTTTATTTTGAGAAAGAGTTTTGCTAAATTACCCAGGCTGGTGTCAAACTTGTCATCTTCTTGCCTCAGCCTCCCATGTCACTGGGATTACATGTGTGTACCACCCTGCTGGTACTATATACTTTCTAGATTTTTGTACAATCATGTAAAGTACTCTTCTGTGTTATAAATAAATAATAAATAAATAAATAAATCTTATATGTTATATATACATATACAATGTATATCTTATATAACATAAACAATATAATATTAGGAGAAAATTTATATATATATATATATATATATATATATATATATATATATTTAGGAGAAAATTTGGGAGAGAAAGGAGTTCAGGCATCCAAGAGAAGAAAGAAGGGAATTGGACATTTCATTGAGATAGATGTAAAATTCTTTTTTTTCTCCCTACTTAGAATCCTGCAAGAAACAGATAAATTTCTAGAGATGCCATCATTTTCCTCTTATTCATTCAAGGACTGTTCAGTGGATGCCTTTCTGGATACCTGCTGTGTGCCAGACATCAGAAACAACGTCTATATTTTAAAGATTCTTGTGATGCAGAGAAAGTGAGGTGGGGAGAAGACACAGGAAATAAACACATATGCAAGATAATTTCAGATAGTGGGAATGTTTGGGATGGACGATAGCAGAAAGCGTGCTGCAAGCAGAATCTGGGAAGGCCTCTGCAAAAGGGTGATGTCTGAATGGAGCCCTTAGTGGAGAGAAACCCAGCCTTGCAAAGATGGAGGGAAGAGTGTTCAAAGCACAAGGAGGAACTGGTGCGGGGTCCTGAGGAGGGACTTGGAAAGAACTCATTTTGAGGTCACATCTTGTACAAATAACTTTGAATCTCTGCATTTTAAAATAGGCTTGAGGGATCCTTGTCCCTTAAAACTCACAGCAGAAAAGGATTCTGTGTTGAAATGACTTTTAGTAATTAAAAGTGGGGTTAAGATGAGTGCATTGGCTGAGCAGACATTTACTGCAAGCTCTACAGCGAGCCGGCTGGACTCAGCTGTTCCAAATTCTGAATATGAGGCTCTATGAAAGATTATATTTTCCAAAGATGGCCACAATAATTCTCCTAACCCACATGCCCATCCTTCAATATGACTTTGATATATACAAATTTCAATAGAGGAGTCCAGCTTCCCTCCCTGGAATCTGAAGGGGCTTTTGATTATAGTACAAGTCATTCTATTTGACATTAGAGGCCAAAGGCAATACTGTAGTCTGTCATGTTCTATTGGGTCGATACTCTAGGAAGCTACAGTGAGGAAGCCCAGGCTGCTAGGTGGGATGGCTTCATGTAGGTAACCCCAGCTGACCTCTCATCAACAGATGGCAAATCCTGGTTATGTGAATAAAGGAGACTCATATGACTCCTGCTCCCATGGCTCAAATCACCCTAGTTTTAGTGTCTTCCAGTTAAGGACCCAAATATTGTAGAGCAGGAAAAAGCATTCCCTTTAGGTTCTTTCCAATTCCTGACCCACAAGAAAGTGGTTGCTGTTTGACACCACCAATGTTCGATGGTTTATCTCACAGCAGTCGACGACTGGAACAGGTGCTCAGTGTCTTCATTGTCAGCTGTGGGTGCCGATGGTCTTTTTTAGTTGGGAGAGTCTGCCACTTGAGTTCTAGCATTGTTAGGTGAAAGAAGTCATCCAAGTGGGATTCCAGAGGCAGGATCTTTACCATCAGGTTGAGCAGCCAGGCTGGGGCATTCAAACCAACCACACCTGGTGAAAAACAGGCAGATGACTCCACTCCCATGCAGTCCTTGAGGTAGACAGCCAGGCAGCATCTGTGTGCCTGTAAGCTCCCCCCACTGGCCTTCATGCTTTCTTCCAGCAGTGTCCCCTCCTCTATATGACCCCTTCTCATGTTCCATTGTGTTCCAACCAAACTATGTTATTTGCCATTCTTTGAGAGTAGTCTGCAAAGCTCTAACTCCAAGTGCTTGTTCAAGTGTTTCCGTCCATGCAACGGGACCATGCAAATGCAACCTCCCCAGCCGGGAAGGATCCCACTATTAATACCCATGCAGTTTATAGCATAGAGATCAATAACACAGGCATGGGAAATATTCTGCATGACACAGCCCTCACACAATGACTTACTAGATGGTGAGTACATTACTTAACATGTCTAAGCTTCAGATTCCCCATCTGTAAAATGGGGATGATAATAGCAGCGATATTTCATAGAAATATTCTGAGAATTAAATGAGTCAATTTGTGAAAATGTCTATGACAACACATGGCTCATAGTAAGCACTGTAGTAAATACATATTCATATATATATATATATATATACACACACACACATAGGATATACAAAGAATAGGTACACATAGCTATATATATTTATATGCATAGTGTGTATATATATACATATATATTTTTTCCTTAAAGTTCTCACTACCCTCAGTGTTGTTCTGATTGTATTGTTGTCAGGTGGTTGTATATATTCTGCACCTACCTCCCCTGCATACTCTTTTTTTCTGGAGGGAGTTACAGGAGATTGAACTAAGGGGAAATCAACCACTGAGCCACATCCCCAGCCCTATTTTTTTTTTTTGTATTTTATTTAGAAACAGGCTCGCTGAGTTGCTTAATGCCTTGTTATTGCTGAGGTTGGCTTTGAACTTGTGATCCTCCTGCCTCAGCCCCCCGAGCCGCTGGGCATTATAGGTGTGTGCCACTGTACCTGGCCCCTGTACACTCTTTAAGATGAGTGAAGCAGATCTTTGTCATGGTTGTTTTATCTTGGAAACAGTGTACTGCTGTCTCCTCCAGAGCAGGGCATCTCTGTGCCCTCAGAATCCAGCACAGGCTTGTCCACTGTAAGAGCTCTATAAATGTGCTTAGATTAATGAGTGGCTAAGCGGCCCATCTGGGACGTGTCAGTAGGACATACAGTCTAATGCTCCAATGTTGGAAAATCCATTTCTTCTTCTGTGAGCTCTCTGACCATCCCTGGTCTCAAGAGGCAGAGGTCTGAGACAAACCCTGGTGATCTGACATGTCAGCTTCCAAGAGGGAGCCAAGGTCAGAGAAATTGGAGTCGGTCATTAAACGCGAAGGGAGGGTTAAGGCAACAAGAGCATTTACTATGTTGTGACATCATCTCCTATCCATTTATATGGGTGAACATGGTTTACCAGTGGTCCAGGAAATTTGAAAAAAATACTCCAATCCCTCCATACTTTAAGAATGTAAACGGCCCCAGGAAATGACTTGGGTGCTGAGGTAATTTCCTAGATGGGCTTGCAAATTTCATTTGTCGCCAATTTCAAGGCAAGGGCAGAGAAACTGGAAACTGGGATATAGATGGTTCTGGGAAGTGAGGGGGCACATGGATAGCATATGTACCACCCATGGTCTCTGTAGGAACTCTGGGACCATGACATCATAAGCCTGGGACCAGATCAGGCGGCAATGATGGGACACTTGAATGTGGAATCTGGAAAGAGGAAATCTCTCCCAAGTGGAGTGGAGATCAGCTACAGTGGCATGCAGCACTATAGACTCACATTCACGTGAATGTTCTTTTAAAACTGTCTGCCAAGCACTGCTGAGGACACAGAAATCAATACAACTTCTGGACTCAAGATGCTCATCATCTAACGCGAGAGACAAGCACATGAGCAGAAAATCCCCAGAAGGATAAGAGAGGGAGAGGATGATGGATACTGGGGAAGCACAGGGCACAGAGTGGTACCCGAGATCTAACCTGCCAACACGAATGGTTACCGCCAGTGGGAGGGGGTGCTTCCATGTACCTGCTGGGGGATCTTTATCCATTGCAGAAGAGACCATAGTATTTTCTTTATAAAAAGCCTTTTTATAAAGAGAAATCCTATGAGTTGAATCTTTCCCCAAAATTCATGTTGAACCTTTAGTCTCCAGTGTGATGGTATTTGGAGGTAGGGCCTTCAGGAGGTGATGACGGTCGAGAAGGTGAAGGCCTGTGATGGAATTCACATCCTTGTAAGAGGAGCCGCTCACCCTCTCTCTGTCTGGACATTGTGTGAGGATGCAAAGAAGGTGGCCTCATCAGAGAGCCCTCATCAGAACCTGAGTATGCCGGAGCCTTGATCTCAAATGTGCTTGCTCCAGAACTGGCAGAAAATTAATTTCTGTGGTTTATAAGCCACCCAGCCTATGGTATTTATTATAGCGGCCCAAGCTGACCGAGATGATAACTTCATAAAATAATAGTTAACATTGACCCAGCACTTAACCACTGAGCCACATTCCCAGTCCTTTTTATTTTTTATTTAGAGACAGAGTCTCACTAGGATGCTGACGGCCTCACTAAATTGCTAAGCCTGGCTTAGAATCTGCCATCCTCCTGCCTCAGCCTCCTGAGCCACTGGGATTACAGGCATGTGCCACTGTGCTTGGCCCAACCTCTGTTTTAAGCATTGCTATTTTGATTACTTTATATGTTTATAAACATGTTAACATTACATCACATCTGCCTATTGCTTTTAAGAGGTTGTCTCAGTTTTCTTTGCCAACCATTCAAGGCCCTACAGGATGCGCCTCTGACCTTTGTTCTCCAATTTCAAAGGTTTTCAACTACTCCCTTCTGTATGTGCAATTGCTTCAGCTTCCGGAAGAAGCCTCTGTGCCTTGGCATCTTCTCTTCTGCCTGTTCTGGTGATGCCTTTCTGCACCTGGTCAGCTGGGATGTTGCTAGTCATCCTCTAAGACCCAGGAACTGGTCTGTTCCTCTGGGAAGCTCTTCCTGGTTTTCAGGGCAAAATTCACAGCCCTTCCCTTTGGGGATCCTATGAGTTTATATCTGCAGCTCTGGTGGCCTGAAATGCTCTTCCTCTGGTTGTCATCCACCTATCTTTCAAAACCCATCTTCATAATCACCCTAGGTATGAAGTGTTTGTGACTCACTGAGAAGAATTGACCATATCCTCCTCAATGCCCCAGAATGAGGGACTTCTCTTATTCCCCTGGGACACTGAACTGTGAACTCCTTTAAAGCAATAGCTGTTACTGTCTCTCCAAATCCTCAGCCCTTAGTGAATGTTTGGAAAATAGACGGATGCATTTATCACATCGTATTGTAAGTAAGCTGCTTGTGTATAATTGAATGCCACTATAATCATGAACCCTTTGAGGGCAGAGATTCATTAGTTTTTATCTATTCTATGTTGCCTTTTTCCACATTTTCCCTCTCTACCAGTGCTTTTTACACTAAGTAGAAGACAATGTTTACTAGAAGGGTGAGTCAAGCCTGCATTTAGCTTATTTTTAAAAATTTAAGTGAAATGATACACAATTAAGAGCCTCTAGTGGAGTCAAAAGAAGACCTCAGAAGAGTCCTAACCCTGGGCTTTAGACCCAGAATCTTTACTGTGACCTTGGTTAGCCACTTACTCAATTTGGATCTATTTTCTTGGAATGACTTGTCAGCTAGACTAATAATATCAAACACACAGGGTGGTTTTGAAGATTAAACAAGACAGTATACATAAAATGCTTGGCACTTGAAGGTGCTCAACCAATGTTAATTTCCTTTCACTCAGTGTCATAACATGGCTTCAATTTGATTAGTTCCTTAAAAACAAAATTCTGTAGGTCTTTGAGCATTACAGACACAGTCTAGGTTACGTCCTTCAGTCAGCTGGATGTTAAATGGTGCCCTTGAAATCTGATGCTGGACTTTGCCAGGAAGATATTAGCCTACTCCCAACTTAGGTTATTTTGGGATTTGATGGCTTTGGAAAGAAGATAACAGCTGACTTTTATGAAGATAAAGAATAGCTGTGCTCTGGCAGAAGGTGCCAAAACCTCAACTAATGCCACTTGGAAAGAACACAGCACGCTCTGAACTTGGGCACTCAAAGGCTATTATTTTCGTGCCAACATAAGAGCTTGTTCAGGAAGTTACAAAAAGAAAAAAAATAAAATCTCATTGCATTGAACTTCAAGGTAACTGGAAAATTCTCTAGTTCTGTGGCTTGATTGTGTTCAAGAGTCTTGAAGATGGAAAAAAAAGTATATTTGTCAGAATAATCTAGGTAATACCATATTCATGGACGTAGGATCAAAGGGAAGATAAGAATTCTAGGGTAATGCTTTGCTTTTTGGTTTCTCATTTCATGAGGTGGGAAAGATGGAGCAACTCACTGAATAAGACACTGTTGGTTTGCCACATTACATTTGCTTTGCATGAAGACAATCAGGAGAAGAAATTAAATAGGCCAGTAATTGTATGGGTCTGGAACTCAGGAGAAAGATGCAAACTAGATTAGTCATCAGATCAGAACTGGTCATTGGTGCTAAGGTGGTTGGTGCTTCACTTCACAAAGTCAAGTGAAGATGTTAAACAACTGGAATATTTCTGCATGACAATGAAGTGCAAGTCGATACAACTATTTTGAAAAACCATTTTTAGTTACCTAGTAAGATGTGCAAACCCTCTCATATAGAAACACCAGTCCTGCATACATATTCTGAAAAATTTGGAGAAGATATTTAAAAGAAAGTTTATAATAGCATTATTTTACTAACAAAAGTTGGAAATAACCCAAATATCCATCAACAATAAGAAGACTAAATCCATTGTGGAGTTGTCATGCAATGGAATGATGCAGTCATAAAGAAATAATGAAAGCTTCAGAAACAACATGGATGAACCCCAAGAACATCAAGTTAAGTGGAAAAAGAAAGTTGCAGACATATAAAGTTCAAATGCATGCAACACTAAACACATGTGGTAAAACTTAAAAAATAAATGAGGAAATGATAAATACGAAAATCAGAATAGTGGTTGTCTCTGTAGGGAAACAGAAGGAGGTAGGAGATTAAGAGTGCATACAGGGGGGTTTCAAAGATGATTTTGATAGTGTATTTCTTCAAAAGAGTGGAAGGAGGAGAAATATTTTCAGCCTCCAGAATTGTGAGAAATAAATTTCTGCTGTTTATAAGCCACCCAATCTATGAGACTGTGTTATAGTGGCTAAAAATGATTGATAGGCATATATAAAAAATTTCAGGTAATAGTATGTGTAAAAGCGAAAGACTGAATGCTTTCCTACTAATATTGAGAACAAATAGTAAATTACAACTCTTTTCACTTCTACTCAGCTTTATATTAGAGTTTCTAACCAGACTCATAAGGTAAGGAAATGAAATAAAAGGCATACCAATACACAGTAAAATGCAGAAGTGTCTTTATTTATATAGTACATGATGACCATGAAAACCCTAAGGAATCTATGGAAGAACTAGAAAGTAAATTTATCAAAGTCACAGAATAAAAGATCAGTTACAAAGAGTATATTTTCAAATGTTAGCAATGAATTATTAGAAATTGAAATTATTAAAAGGCAAATTCATTTATAATTGCCCTAAGAAAATGTGAAATACTTACGAATGAATTAAGCCAAATATGAGTGAGGATAAGACAATAAAACTATAAAACATTATTAAGAGAAATTTAAAAAGATGTAAATAAATGGAGAATTATTCCAGATTCATGGTATGGAAGAGACGATGTTATTAGACATTGATTTTCCCCAATTGATCTGTAGGCTTAGTTTAATTCCAGTCAATAGCCTAGCAGAATTTTTGTAAAGATTGACCAGCTGACTTTAAATTACATATGAAAATGCAGAGGACTTAAACAGCCAAAAACAAAGTTTTAAATGTGAGCAAAATTGGACAACTTTACCTAACTTTATGGTTTAATGAGCTGTGTGGTTTTGGGGTAAGGAAAGACATATATCATGGGAACAGAGTAGAGAGTACTGAAATTGATACGGTCAATTAACTTTTTATAAAGATGCAAGGTAATTCGAGGGAGAAAAGAGTCTTTGCAACAAATGTTGCTGAAATAATTGGATACTCAAATTACTCAAATTAACCTTGACCTTCTAATGACACCATATACAATGACCAATTTAAATGGATCAAAATTCTAAATGTAAAACCTAAAACTATAAAACTTCTAGAAGAAATTAAGAAAATATTTATAACAATGGGGTAGACAATGGTTTTTTAGGACAAAGCAAAGGCAAACACCCATGAGACTTTAAAGGAAAATTAATAAATTTCACCAAAATTAAAATTTCTGTTCTTCTATAAACTGTCAAATAGAAAGGCAAGCCTTAGGCTGAGAGAAAATTTCTGCAGAACATATAGTTGACAAAGGTCTTGCATCTAGAATAAAGAACTTGTACAATTTAATAAGGTTATTACCAATTCAATTAAAAAAATGAGTGAAAGGTTAGAACTGTCTTTTCATAGAACATGATGTACAATTGAGTAAGAGGTAGTCAGCCTGCAAATGACTTTGCATGTTGACCTTCGTGTGGTCAACATATCTTTGTATTCCAAGATATCTTTACAAATAGTCCCAAGATTTCTAGTTTATACCACACTGCCTTGCAAATGCACCACACAAATAAAAGAATACAATTTGATTTTTGTGCAACAGTAACAGATTACTTATTCAGGCATAAAGGAGAAGTTTTTAGTCCCATGTGGTTGTTAAAACAGTCAAAAGATTGATATCAGGGAAACATACAATAAAAACCAATTAGATGTCATTGCACTCTGATTAGAATGATTGAAAAAAAATTTGATAAGACTAAGTAAGGATGTGGAACCCTGAAACTGTTGCATATTGCTGGTGGGAATGTAAAATGTGACACAAACTTTACAAAACAGGTTGACAGCTTCTTATAAAGTTCAACATACACTTAGCATACAACTGGGCAATCCCGCTCTTGCATGCTTACTAAAAAGAGATCATATATCCACACAAAGACAGATATACGAATGTTCATAACATCTCTATTGATCATAATTTCCCAAACCAAAAAGCCATTTAAGTATCTACCTACAGGTGAATAAACAAACAAATAGTGGAATTAGTAATAAAAAGTGATTAACTATTGAAGTATTCAACTGCAAGGATGAATCTATAAACAGGCTGAGCAAAAGAATACAGAACACCAGTGATAGGGTGGCATGTTCTCACAGGATTCTGGTTAGTTCCTGATAGAATGAAACATCAGAAAAAAAGCAAGCTTCAATAGGTGTGGTGGTACACACCTGTAAATCTCAGCAGCTTAGGAGGCTGAGGCAGGAGGATCACAGGTTCAATGCCAGCCTCAGCAACTTAGAGAGACTGTAAGCAACCTAGTGAGACCATTTCTCAAAATAAAAAATAAAAGTGGCTGGGAATGTGGCTCAGTGGTTAACCCAGGTGCTCCTGGGTTCAATCTGTGGTACAAAAAAAAAAAAAAAAAAAAAAAAAAGAAAAAGAGAAAAAGCAAGCTTCAGTCCTGAATCTCCGTGGCTTCCTGTCTGACCACTTGATATTGTTCATAAATAAACTCTTACCATTGTTATGCCTTTGTCATGAGGCCCTCATGAATAGCCAAATGAAAAAGGCCACTTAATCTTGAATTTTCAGCCTTCCATACTGTGGTATTGGCATCTTTGTTGAAATGGGTGTTGAACAGAGGCTGCTTTTGCTACTTCTTCATATTTTTAAGTCAAAAGACTTTGGTTCTCACTTTGTAGCTTTACAAACTACCCATCTCAGGTATTTTGTTATAGCAACAGAAAATTGACTAAGACAACATACAATCTTTTTCTCTGTGAAAGTAATTATTCATTATCTCATTTAATCCTTAGAGCAAGTTCATGGAGTAGATAGGGCAGGTATCATTACCCTATTATATAGTTGAGGAAATAAATATTCAAGCCTGAAACATTTAAATAAACCTGTCTAAGGTTACCAGCTAGGCCATAGAGAGCAGTTACTTGAAACCTCACCTCCTAATTCTGCATCTTTATGTAAAAACCAAGGCTGTTTGAATCTTCTATGGCTTTGCTCACATTTTCCCCTGTCCTAAAACAGCTTAAAAGACAGGAAGAATTTTCTAAACAGCCATATCATCCAAGGAAGGCAGGACATAATGAGTTCCTCCTTGCTAGGGGAGGGTAAACAAGGGTTAACTGTTTGGCAGGGATAATGTAGAGGAGATCCAACTATTGAATAGTAGACTGAACTTTACAGCCCTATATTCTCTTTCAAATCTGTTTCAGTATCATTAACCTGAAATTATTAAAGCTGGCATATAATCTTTGGACATGAAAGCCAGGTGGGTACAGCAGAACAGGGAGGTAAAGACTGAACCAGAAGAGATGGCTTATAATCCCCAGGATCCCAAAGCATCATGGTGAGAGCAGGGCCTTGGCCCAGCTCCCTGCATCAACTGTCAAATTCTCTTCCTCAGGCCTCCTTGCCAATCAGGACAGCCTGGCGATTTGGAAAAGAACAACCTCAAGGTCTGTTCTGACTCTGAGAATCTAGAAAAAAGGTGCAACTCCAGACCAGGCCTGGAGTAGGTTCTAGGAAGGACTTTTCCAGAGAACAGCTGGACTGGAGCTCCTTCTGACACACACTGAGGTCCCATCATGATTAACATGAAGATTTAGCTGAGTAACTTAACAGAACTCTGGCTAAAACACAATTGAGAGAAATTATTCATTTCAAAACATAACCAGTAGCTGGGTGCAGTGGTGCATGTCTATAATCCCAGCAGCTTGGGAGGCTGACGTAGGAGGATCATGAGTTCAAAGCCAGCCTCAGCAACTTAGCAAGGTCTTAAGCAACTTAGCAAGACCTTGTCTCAAAATAAAATTAAAAGGCTGGGATATGGGTCAGGGGTTAAATGCCCTTGGGTTCAATCTTCTGGTATCTCCCCTCTCCTTAATAAAAACATAACCAGTGAAAAATATTATAGACAGATGGGTGATGGGCAAAACCAACTCTTGTTACTGCTTTTTGGAGCAGAGTTATAATGTAAAGAGGATGGACTAACCCACTTCAGAGATGCGTAGCTTTTGAGTTGAAATTTTGATTCTGTCCTGCCGCAGTCTGGCTGGGCACAAATCAAGAGCCACTCAAGCAGGAACAAACTTTATTTCTGAACTCCACCAGCACACTCCACACACGGTCCCCGGTAACTCTCCCGAAAACGCCACCCAGGCGGCTCCTTCAGGAACCACCAAGCGGAAATCCCTCCTCCGGCACTTCCCCAACCAATGCGAACTCTTCAGGAATACCCGAGAGAGCTCAACCGGAACTCAACGGGGAACTCCACGAGAACTCAAAAGTCATCATCTTAATGGTTCGCTGGCATCACCTCTCAACCACTACTTCTGGCAAAAATGCCATGCATCATCCCGACTCGGCTGCGGCCCTCAACACTGTCCCTGCTTTATGATGAGACTTGGCAAGTTAGTCACCTTGTTTCCTGTTTCTTTGTCTATAATTGGAATGAGCCATGCCCACTTTTCAGAGAAGTGAACAACAACAAAAAATTACATGTAGACATGACCATGTCACAAAGCCAGTGTTCAATAAATTCTGCTTTTTTCCTTCCCTCTCAGAGAGTAATAGAATATCCAGTTACTGAAAAACAAAGTCTGATGCAACATGAAGATCCAAAAAACACTGAGAGAGAAA
The DNA here is from genome assembly GCF_045843805.1 of Urocitellus parryii. Lineage (NCBI taxonomy): Eukaryota > Metazoa > Chordata > Mammalia > Rodentia > Sciuridae > Urocitellus > Urocitellus parryii. Next base: position 39,090,812 of record NC_135541.1, on the reverse strand, counting down.
TTTAGAAAATTGTGTACAGCTTTTCTCAGACTGAATTTCGGAGTGAGGACCAAAGGCTAATATTTATCATTTATCATTGAGTGCAATTTGAAACAAAACATAGAAATCTGTGGGTCATTCATCTGGCTCCAGAATCACCCTGCCCAATGTCGAACCTATTGTTCATCACAGCTCTGCCCCACACAGGGGTTTTCTCCTGCACTCGGGGAGCTCCTTCCCCACCCCATGCTCCCTGTCAATATGACTGATGAGCTCAATATCCCCCTCTCTCTAACTGACAGCTCAGCAAGCTGACTCCAATCAGCAGGACCCCCTGGTCGCCTGACTCGGGCCTCCCCAATCAGAGGCAGAGGCTGCTGCGCACAGATGGACCTGTCTGCAGAGGCTGGTAAATGAGAACTCCCCCAGCGCCTCTGCACAGAGCTGAAGTGTCGAGTCTGCCCTTCACCTGTCAGGCCCCGTGAGGGGTCAGCAGGCGAAGTCCGTCTCCCTTTCACCCGCGTCCGTGCAGTAGAAAGGGTTTGTCCTTTCTTTCTTTTTCCTGAGGTGCTGGGGATCCAACCAGGGCCTCGTGCGTGCTAGGCAAGCACTAGAAAGGATTTTGCTTTAAACCTGACAGCTTTGAAAGCACTCAAAGTCCACAGGTTTGTGGGTTGTCAATCCACGACAGAAGCAGCAAGCTGTTATTCAAAAAGCATTTAGGCCCCGAACCAGGAGAGTGAGAAATGTTCCTTGGTGCCATAATGGAACAGAGGCTCACTGGTTTATATTGATTTATCCCACAAATATTTCCTCAGCCTGCGGCTCAATTATGGAGATGAACTGAGGGGAGTGTGCATGCTGGTGGGCCTCACCATAACATCATCCACGTGACAAAACGAAATCCAGAAATTCTGACTTAAGGGCCATTCACATTGAATTACTATTGAACAGACGAATCAGGCGTTTTACGTACCTCGTCTGGTGGACTTCTGTGTGCAATCCCCTGTCATTTTATAGATGAGAAAACTGAGGCTCAGAGGCCCTCAGTGATTTTTTTTTTTTAAATATTTATTTATTTATTTTTAGTTCTCGGCGGACACAACATCTTTGTTGGTATGTGGTGCTGAGGATCGAACCCGGGCCGCACGCATGCCAGGCGAGCGCGCTACGGCTTGAGCCACATCCCCAGCCCCCCTCAGTGATTTTTTTATTTGGAAAGTAGTAGAAATAGGATTCAAACCTATCTGGCACCAAGTTTCATGATCTTAACCATTTTTTTTTGTTGTTGTGTTTCCTGTTTCCAGTCCTTTTTAAAGAGTTATTGGTAGGATAAAAAGAAGACGAAGCTGTTTATGGAAGCACTTTGGAAAATATAAAGTTCTCTGCCGTAGGAGAATAGCATCCTCTTTGAGGAATCTGAGCTTGCACTGGGTTAATTTTCAGTGGACAATGGAGCATTTGGTTGACTGACCTCTCCTCCAAGTTCACAAGGCCTCTCAAGTTTCAGTCACCACCGCTGCCTGGGAGCACCAGGATTCTGACTATTTCCTTATGGGCTTCTCCTGGGCTGAGGTTCCTGAGTGTGGCCTGAACCTGGTGGTATTGTTCTGTGGCATGGTGAGATGAGGTCAGCTGGACACTGCTCTGGGGTCTTAATCTAAATAACCACTGGAATGGTCTGTCTTCGACATGGTGAAAATGTTTATTTCTTATTTCTGTTTGAAGCAAACTTCCTTATCAAAGGTTGTCCCTTTAAAGACAAGGGAAGGAAGACTTTTCTTTGTTCAGAAAAATTTCTCTCACATTTCTTAGCTATTAGCTGTACAAATTGATATTTTTCAGACGTACAGGACATGGGGATGGGGATTTAAGAGACCTTATGGAGTAGCAGAAAACATACGGACCTGGGAGTCATATTCTGGGCCAGAGTTCCTTGTACACAGTGATTTGCTCACTGTGGAACTTTTTGAGCATGTTTATAATGTCTCCATTTCTATTTCTCCATCTGTGAAATAGAGGCGATGATTCTTGTTTTGTCTTGCAGAGTTATGATGCAGATGTATGATGATAGGACTCTTATCTAGCTAGCCATTCTTTCATTTATTCAGTAACTTCTAGAAACCTGAGACATGGCGAGGAGCCAGACAGCCATGGCCTGTGCTCATGAAGCGTACAGTTCAGTGGCAGAGATGGACATCCGTCAATTGTAACAGGGGTACTTGCTTAAAGAAATGTTATGAGAAGAAGTATAAGACAGGAGAATAGGGAGCTACTAGGGCCTGTAACTGCCAGTGTCCTGGAAGGTGAGATTGAGGGATAGGGAAAGGAAGAAGGGAAGAAAGCAACACCTGTGAAGTTCCAAGATGTTTCACACAAACAGATGGAGAGAAGGTCAACGTGTAGCAGCCACATGCCCAGGTTTGCCAGCTACTCCTAATTTATGCCCAGAATATTCCCTAAACTATCTCTATGGGTAAGAAGTTTCACTGATGCCTCACTAACATGGCTGGTGTGAAATAGGAGGGTAAAAATTATATTAATATTAATTAACATTGATTCAGGACTTCTGTGTGTCGACTTTATGCTGTAAACTTTAGGAGAGGTGGGTACTACTGTTACTCACATTTTATATAGGAAGAAACTAAATCTTGTAGAAACTAAGGAAATTGCCCAGGACCATGTAGATGGTCAGGGGAAAAGTGCACACTTGAAGTTGGGCCTTATTCCAAAGACTGATTACTTAACCAAGCTGAGACTGCCTCCCAGGTGAAAGCATTTTGCGATAAATGCATTCTGCTTGAAAGCTGCAACTTTTTCCTGAATGAGTAGTTGACTTTGGCACATGCTTGCTGAATGAATGGAGGTGAACGGTGGCTTCAGGGACAGAATCTTCTTACTCTGTGTTACAGTAGAACTGAGTGGTAGGAGGAGCATTGACACCATAGCAGTGATACCCACTAGGGCACTGGAATTCATGATTCGGGCTCTGGATCTGTAGGCTGTGGCCTGAGTTAAGCCATGTCCCTTCCCAGAGCCCAGTCCTCCCCTCTCGAATGAGAATAAACCTGTCCTCCACCAGGCTGTGTCCAAGAACATGCCACATGTGAAAGAGTTCAAATGCGTAAACTGGAAAATGCCATGGTGATAACAGCAACCAAGCTCTTGGCCAATTTTTGTTAAGAACATCTTTGTTACTAAAGGATAAATGGTTTATAAGATTTGGTCATTTGCCCTACAAAATGACCCCATGAGGTGAATACCATTATTCCCCTTTAATATATGCATAAATTGAAGCCCAGAGAATTAAGTAAATTGTTCCAGTCTCAGAGCTGGTATTTGGAGCTGGGCTAGTGGACTCCAAGCCAAGATTCTTAGACATTTTAGTAGTTACTAAACAATCTCATCCACTTCAAAAAGGTCAAGGTACCATAAATGGCTCTAAGCCATCTCTCCTAAGAGCTTAAGAACCCAAGTTAGTTCAAGGATGTTTAGGAGGAGAGGTGGAAGGTGGAGAGGCCTGTGGGGGGTCTCTGTGGGAGAAGAAAGTCAAGTTCATCAAGACTCATGCACAGAGCTTCTAGAGGGTTCTGAGATGCCAGGCAGGTCTAGAGAGGAATCAGTGATGAGATCCGAATGTGTTAGGACTCAAAGGATGGATGCATCTTGCTCTTATAGCATAGTAAATGAGAACATGACTACCACTCTGATGCATTCTCATGAGAATTCTATGAGTGTTGATAGCCATAGGCTTCCCTTATCAACCAGTAACAAAGCTTAGGAATCCTAACCTCCTTTACATATTCTTTATGCATGTTCCTCAATAAACCTTCAATTCAGATGTTAATATTTCTGCTTTGCAAATGAGAAAACTGACCACCAAGAGATGAAAATCCCAGGCCCAAGGCCCCACGGCTGGCAATTGGGTTTGAATCCAGATTATCTTGACTGAAGGGTCTGTGCTGTCAATCATCAGGCAAGGTCACTTCCCCTGACAGAACATCATATAGTATTCCGACCCTCCTTTTTAGTTGAAATATATTTACCTCTAGAAGAGTTGATAGAGGAGTTGAACTGTAGACCATTTTTAATCCTACCTGTGTGAACATGAACAAATATCAGTTTATCATTTTTGGGCTTCAGTTTCTACATCTATGCAGTGAGAATCCTAGCACAAACATCTAAACCCATTGATGGTAGTGAGGATTAGAAGACAGAATGTGTTTTAAGTGCCTAGTATTCTGTTGGATGTACAGTAAGCACTCAATAAAAATGAGAGACTTATTAAATGAGAAAACTTAGGCTGAGCAGGTCTGTTTTGATTATGGTAAAAGCACAAATAAAGGGTTGCTCAGAGCCTCCAGCTCGGCTGTCTGATAGCTTTCTAGATCCCTGATCCTTGAAAGCAGGATGCCATCCACAGTAGATAATAATGGTTAACGGAAACCAATGGCCACAGGGCCATGAAGATGTACACAGTGGCAGTAGAGGAGCTTCTCCTGCCATGCCCTCCAGCACTCTCTAACCAGCTAGAGCCCCATATGACACAATTTTCTGAACAATGACTGTTGGATGCTGTTGGCTTTCAGCCACAGAAAGTTATATTTAACCAGATTTCTGCATAATAATGACTAAGACTGTGGTATACAATGGTTTGTGGTCAATTTTTTAAATATAATGTTTTGGGAAAATTAAATGGCAAGAGACTCTGACACAAAAGGAAAGCTTTAATTTGTTTATATTCTCCCATGTTGCCAAGCCTTTATACGGGCTGTTCTCATAGCCCAAGATGCAGTATCCCTTACATGGATATTCCCGACACATCTGGTTGGGGAACAGGTATCTTACCTTCAGTTCTCAGCTCAGATACTATTAAACCTCCCCTGAGTTATATATTCTTTCTGTTTGGATTCATATGCATTTCACAATTGTTTTGTTTTATTCCATCTGTCTGTCTGTCTGTCTTGGCTGCTAGGCCTTCTTTGCTCACTGTAGTATCCCTGGCACCTGTGGCAATTCTGGGAACTGTTAGTGCTCAATAAATACTTCTGGATAAGTGAGTGAATGCGTAGACTCTGGGAGGATATGGTAAAGTGAGGTACATAAACAGCCTTGCACATAGTAGGGGTTCTCTTTGTCTCATTTTCCTCCCCTGTGCAGGCCCAGCTTTCAGAGGCATGCAGAACGTCTTGCCCCTCTATATGTTTACCTAGATTGGTGGCCCCAGGGCATTGTAGAGGCTTAGTACATGCTGTTTGAATAAACAAATAATCCCTGAACCTTAGTTGCTTTATCTGTAACATGAAATAGTTGGGTTAGATTCATAGTCACACAACCCATGTTCCTTGGACCCCTACCACATGTGACAGGCACTGGGCCTGTACCAGTCATGGACAAGGTCCCCGAGAAGCCTGTTGAATAGGAACTATGATGAAAAGTATAAAGAAAGGCATCCCATCTTGGGGTGCATTGAGACTGACAGGGAATGAATGAGATTTTTACCCAGACTCATCCTGCAGCATGGGGCAGATTCCAGAGATGGTGCAGATGCTGTTATGAAAAGTCTCAATATCATCTTCTCCATGCCTGGCAGCCAGAAGCAACTTCTCTTTCAAAACTCTAGCCTTCTGTAATGAGCCCCTTTTAGAACATCACTTCTTTTCTATCCCCAGTGTGATATTGACTGGTCCATGGGGTACCCAGATAGTTGGCCCAACATTATTCTGCGTGTGCCTGCATGGTTGTTTCTGGATGAGATCAGCTCTTGTCATTTTGACTTCATAGACTGAGTCAAGCAGATTGGCCTTTTTAACATGGGTGGGCCTCAGCCAATTAGCTGAGGGAACTCCCGCCTGACTGCCAGAGCTAGGATGTGAATACTTTCCCGTCTTCAGACTCACACTGAAACATGGTCTTGAGCTGCCTTTTAGACTAGAACATACACCTTTGGCTCTCTAACCTGGATGAGGACCATTGGCTTTCTTGGGTCTCCAGCTTGCTGACTTCAGATCTTGGAATTTCTCAGCTTCCCTAATCACAGGAGCCAATTGCTCATAATAAGTATCTCTCTTTCTCTCTTTCTGTTCATGCAAACCCCCCCCACACAAACATATATATGTATTTAGTATCTACTTTCCATTGGTTATGTTTCTCTGGAGAATCCTAACTATATACAGAGGGTAAGAAGGCATCTACCTTTTCCTGAGTCTATATATAACAGGAACCAGGCGAGGTGATTTATATCCCTCTTTCATTCCCCTGAACAATCCTCTGAGGGTGGGCATAATTTCTTGCTTACATGTGGACAACACTGAAGCACAGAGAGGCGAAGCAACATTCCCAAGGTCAGATAACCCGTGAGTGACAAACTCAGGTAAAACCCTCACTTCCTCTACCTCCATAATGGCCCAAACCATTTCTCTTCCATTCATCCACATTCTTCTCGGCAGGTTTCCTTTCTCTTTGAGACAGTATGTTCTTTGTGGGCAGAAACCAAGTCTAATTGTTTTTGTTCTATTTGCCCATTTTAAATTCGTGTGTTTAACCTGGTATCTGTGTTTTAGTCAGCTTTTTCACTGCTGCGACTAAAAGACCTGACCAGAACAACGGTGGAGCAGGAAAGGTTTATGTAGAGGCTCATGGTTTCAGAGGTCTCAGTCCATAAGTGGCTGGCTCCATTCCTTGGGGCTCAAGGTGAGACAGGACATCATGGTGGAAGAGTGTGGCAGGGGGAAACAGCTCACTAGATGATCAGGAAGCAGAGAGAGACTCCACTCATCAGATGCGCTACACACACACACACACACACACACACACACACACACACCCTATAGCCCCACCCCCATGAACCACTTCCTCCAGCCACACTCCACCTGCCTCCAATTACCACTCAGTTAATCCCAGCAGGGATTAATTCACTGACTAGGTTAAGGCTGTAACTCAATCATTTCTCCTCCAAACCTTCTTGCATTGTCTTACATGTGAACTTTTGGGGGACACCACCTCTAAACCATAACAATCTGGCACATGTAAGTGAATAAGGGCAGGTAGATGGTGTCTAAAAATTATTGCATGATCCACCTGGGTCATGGACTTTGATGAAGGAAAGGCCTTCAGAGAGCACCTGCCTCTATGTCCTCTCCCTCTCCCTTTGTTTCTAATTCTCTTCCCTTGAGTCTACGTGTTGTTGTTCATTATTATATGGTTGTGCATCTCCCAGGAAAAGCATCCGGAAGCTTGAGCTGATGGCTGGGGACCCCACCTCCTCAGGAAACACGTCCACAAGCCCCTTCTGGCACCTTGGCTTCCCTGCACCTCCTGGGCCTGGAGCCAGATCTGTAGTTGGGCGGGAGCAGGGAGGAGAGAGTGTGAGCTGAAGAAGACAGGGAGACCCTGACAGGCTCCTGGGGCCCCTGGTGGTTGAACTGTGGCTATAAATAGAAGGAATATGAAGCTGAATGTCTTTTTAATATGCACATGGAATTCATTTATTTAATGAAGAATTTTCCTGGAACAGAGAGCTTGCCGTCAGAGCTGAGCTATTTTTGAGTAGGATGTGAGGGGGAAAAACTCAAGAGAATTATTTGCTGTTTGGATTTATACTTTTAAAATAGGTTGCAATAAAAAAATAAAACTATAGGGGCAGAAATAAAAATCAGTGTTTGCCAAGGGCTGGAGGTAGGGGCAGGGGATTGGCTGGAAAGGGGCATGAAGGAAATTTCTGGAATGATGGCTGTGTTTTATATGGATGATGGCAGTATTTACACCGCTGCGTGTGCTTGCCAAAACTTGTAGAACTGTTCACTCCAAACGAATGAATCTTGCCATATGTAAACTACACCTCAATGACCCTGACTTACAAACAGCCCACAATGCTCCTTTTCAGGGAGACAGGAAGGCGTGGGGAATGAACGCCTCGGTCTCCTGCTTCAGGTGGGGTTCTCTGTGGCTGTTGGTACAGAGTTCTTCTCACTTAATACTTGCAAAGCCACAATGAGTTGGAGGTTCTTTATCTCCATTTAATAGATGATACACTGGAGGTTTGGATTGGCTCCTGCCAGGCTGCATGCAGAGGTCTCAGGATTCTATCATGACCTCCTCCGCCTCCCTGGACATTCAGGGAAATGGAGCCTCGAAGGGAAGTTTTGGGAATAGACATAGCTGAATTTTTGCTCCATCAATAAAATGCTGTCTGACAGTCCTGTGCCTCTTCTCCAAATGTTCCTCCATTCTGTATACTTTGGCTGTGTCAGGCCACATCTGGGAAAAGTCCTCAACAAGGTGCTAATGGTCTTTAAAAGCTTTATTTAGTGCCTTTGGATCTCCCTTTTTATCAAGTGTATTTGGCTTTGGGAAGACTCAGACCTGTTACAGAAGGTGGGTTTTGCTCCCTAGGACTTGCCATTGTTCCTGGATCCCTTTTCCATGGTGGATGCCATTAGCCCATCATGATCCCCTGCGAACCCTGACTTGCCCTTGAACTCCTGCATAACACAGTCCTCTGGCAGGAAATGCTAACAGATCTGAGTTGGCACTCAGATCAGAGACTATTTGTCCTTCTAACTGGGTTGCTAGGCCCAACCTAGGTGCACTTATAAATTGAGGGTTTCATCTTATCCTTTCTCCCCATTGAACCTGGAACCCCAAGGAGGATAAATGACTGGCTCTGGAGGCCATAGAGAAAGAACATGGATTAGATTATTTCAATTAGGTTTGGACATTGGCTTTGTGCCACTTCCTCCATTGGACCCTGAATGCTCATTTTCTTTCACTGTGAAATGGAATAATAGAAACAATTATCCAAAAGAGATGATGTATAGCTTAAATCAAATGATATAACACACAGGAAACAGAAGCTCAATATATCCTCAACCCTGTGCTGAGAACTCTTATTGCATAATCTTGTTCAACCCTATAAAAAGTTATGCATAATAAACTTCAACATCTTTTTACATAGATAATAATTAATTTGTTCAGATCACACAATAAAAGGCAAAGTCGAGGCCTGAACTCAGGTCTGTCTCCAAGCTCCTGTTGTTGATCACAAGCTGCAATGCCCTTTTTTTCAGGCCCAAGACTAAACAGTGCTTGGGATGGTGTGTCCTTTATTGCAGGAATGAGAGGACTGGCAAGTCTCAGGTCAGTGTCTTGCTCACCTATGAGCCTGGGGCAGGCACTGAAGATGCAAGAATTGAGGTGAGGCAGAGTGACCTGTGTGTGGCTGGCAGGTACCAGCACCATCAGGCATCTGAGGGGTCTTATATTCAGAAATGGCTTTGGGGGGGCTTTGCTAGGTCCCCTTGGGCTGATGAATTACAAAATGTTCCCTCTAGGAGGATGCAACTCAGAAGAACCAAGGATGAAATTGTCTGGATCAAAAAAAAAAAAAATGGAAAAAATAGGGCCCTTTCCTCTGGGGAAGAAACAACACACTGTGGGCTGGATCTCTGCAAGCACTCTAGTTCCTTGGCCCATGCATTTGTGCAGTGTACTATCTGTACAGCTGGATAGAGTGACCTTGGATCTTGACAGGAGAGAACGTTATAATCTTAAGGAATCTGGGAACAGGTAAATGGCAAATGTCCAGATAAGTAATTTTTGAATTTTTGTCAGGTTGTTAACACCACTGGCCTGAGCCAGAATTTGAATCCAGCTCTGAATGATTCCAAAATTAGTGTGACTGATCATAATCATTTGATAAAAATGTTTATTACCAGGACTTTCCCCCAGAATAAACAAACTCAGCAAGTCTAGGGTGGGTATTCTAATGATCAGAAAGATTTAGGACATTTACTCTATCCTGTGCTATCATACTGTATTGTAAGTGTCTCCATTAGCAGCCAGGGTTACCATCTGGTCTCCTCGGGACCACATCCGATTCTATTCCACATCCATGGCACGTGAAGCCACATCTGGCACAAGACATGAAAACAGAATCTATCAACAAAGAGCTGATGCATCCACTGAGTGACTTCATAGTCAATCTAAGAATTCCGACTTAATTGCTTAGAATGCCGTTATCCCGGCTGCCAAGGAAACTGGAACTACAAGTGTTCTTCCCCGAAGCCCCACTTCTTCCCATTCCCCTAACCACCCTCTTTCCTCCATCCACCCCCAACAGGATGGGGCCTGTGTTCCAGAAGATGCCTCCAGACTTTAATCTAGAGCTTGGTGTGTTTCCTGGTGGTCACGCCTATATCCGTCCCTAACTCCCGGTCTGTGATTGCCCATCACTGGACCTCATTTCCCCAAAGATAAAATGGAACAGTTTTGCAGCACGATTTCTGAGGTCTCTTCCAGCTCTGACGTCTGGATCCTCTGGCTGCCATGTAGGATTTCTGGCGAGTTTGTGAGATGTGGAGGCCCGTCGAAGGCCTCCTCACCAGCCTCCCGTGGACTGTTGGTGGCTGCTCGGGTGAGGAGCAGTGCCAGTCTGGTATCTTCCTGAGGTCTGCCTCGCTGGTGGGTCTGCTTCAGCTAATGGTCACCTTCCAGCAGGCTCTGGGCGCCGCCTGGGCAAGTCAGTAAATCCTGGATGGGAAGCCAGCTGGATGAGGATGCGGGGGAGCCCTGGAACACAGAGCAGTTCAAAGGCAGAGGGCCCGGCCAGGAGGGTTCCAAAAGCACTCACCTCCCAGGCTTTGAATTCAAGCTCCATCGGAAAAACACAAGTGTCTGATTCCAAGGGAAAGGCTTCTAGTAATAATAATGAAAAGGGGCTTTGAAGCCTTCTTGGAAATTACTTTCTATAAAATAGTGTTTTGAGAATTCGAGTGCAGTGAAGCAGAAACGTGGACTGAAATTCTCCCTTTTCATACTCATTCTTTCAAGTATTTTATTTTTAAATATGAAAATAATGCACACACATGGTTAAAGAATGCAAACAGTACAGAAAAGTCGAAAATAAAGAGTAGGTCTCCCTCTCTTTCCTCTCATCCCCAGTCCCTTACAGGAATAATTCATTTTGCGGTATGTGTGTGTGTGTGTGTGTGTGTGTGTGTGTATGTGTTTGTGCGACTACTAGGTGAATTTTAAACATTTTAAAATCTTTTTCTTAGGGTAACATGTAAATAACATAAAATTTACCATTTTAACCATTTTTAACCAGGGGCATCCTGTCTATTGACATACTGTGCAGCCATTACTATCATCCCTTCTAGAACATTCTCTGTCTTCTCACACTGAAAATCTGCACCCATTCAACAGTAACTCCATTCCCTCGCCATGGCACCAGCCCCGGGAACCACCCTTCTTTTCTAATTTGTTTCTCTATGAGTTTGACTCTTCTCAGTACCACATGCAAATGGAATCATAGGAATATTTGTACTTTTGGTGGCAGGCTCCTTTCCCTTGGGATAAACAATTGCTTTTTGAGTTTAGGTAGCTTAGTACCATAACTCTAATTTATACACTTATGTGGTATGACCTCATCTCTCAAACTGAAGCAGTATTTATTGGGTCCTTGCAATGAAACATTTTGCACAACTGCTCCAACTCCCACAGTTCCTTTCCATCTCCACCTCTCATGCTATTTACTATTTGTAGATTTTTCGAGGAGGTGATCTTCTCTCCTGAACCCGAGATTCACTTGCCCAGCTTCCTGCTTGGAATCTCTCATCTCAAACCTCAGGGTTCCACACTAAGATCACGACCTTTGTTCCACTGGCCTGTGTCTTCTCTGATCTGGTCCTCCACAGTCTTTCCACTCAGTAAAAGCCCCCTTCGTCTTTGCTCAAGTCCCAAACCTTATAATCACCCTCTGTACCCCTTCTGTACCCCGCATACCTCCCATCTGGACTGATGAGAACTCCTATTGGCTTTACTTAAGAATATATCTAGACTCACACCATGTCCTGGTAATTTTCCCAGGTCCAGATCATCCCCACCTCTCACTGGGGTTATCGAAGCATTCCAACTTGTCTCCCTCCGTCTTCCCTTGCCTGTTGGTAGTAGAGTTAAAATAGTTACCCAAGGTATCCGTTTAAAATAAAAGGCCTCTGTCAGAATCAGCCAATGGTTTTCCACCCCCTTCAGAATAAAAATCCAGGAGGCTCCACACCAGTGCTTTTCCAATGTTAATATACATAGGATCCACTTGGGGGGCAGATTCTGATCCCAGAGAATCTGATGCTGCTGGCTAGAGGACCACACTTTGATTGCAAGAGCACCCGACCTCCCCTCCAACCCACCTTCCCACCTTGCCACGGGGCCTGTCTTCTATTACTTTGCTCCCCTCTGTCCTTGCTCCAGCCTCACTGTTTCTCACTGTGGAGTCTGGAGTTCAGGAGTGTTCTCACCGTAAGGTTTGCACTTCTGCCCTTTCTACTCTCTCTGCCCAGAACACTCTTTCCCCTGAGGTCAGATACAAAGCTTCCCCTCCTCACCTTCTTCACTGCCTTGGATCAGCTTTCTCTGCGGCCTTCTCTCATCTCCCAATTTTGAAGTGGTGACCCTTCTCTCTATGGTTCTCCCTAGTTTTTGCCCTTGTTTTATAGGAAGGATTTCCAAACTAAGACCTGCAGGCCACATTCAAGTTGGGCCCACTTCCTGTTTTCGTAAATAAAGTTTTATTGGAACAAAGCCATATGAATTTATTTGTGTCCTTTTTATGGCTGCCGTGGAGGCCTAGTGAAATGTTAAGACTGAGGTCTCTGGTCTACAAAACCTGAAGTATTGACTTTTTATAGGAAAGAGTTTGCTGTTGTCTGTTTCCTAGCTTTGACACTGTCTGACTTGCTAGATAGGCACTCATTCTTTTATAGTCTGCTTTTCTGCACTGGACTACAGACTCTGTGATAGGAAGAGAAATGATCTGTTTTGTTCATGGTTCGATTCCTAATACCAAGAAGATGCGCAGCATAGAGTCACTTCATGAATATCTGCTAAGTGAATGGTTAGAATAAGTTAAAACTCCATATATTTAAATTATTTATTTTGTCAGCTGTTTAGATAGCATATACTGCCATGGAAGAGGACACTACTGGTCTATGCTTTCTCCCTTATTCTCGATGGCCAACATCATTGTCATTTTGCCAGCCTTGACACCAATTACATTCTGTACTATAATTATTACTAAATATTAGTAGTTTTGTCTGTAAACAGATTCTCAAAGTGCTCACCTAGTCCCCCAAAATCTATTTATAAATTAATTGGTAAATATTTCCTATAGAATCTAGGAAATTGATTGATAGGGGAAAGAAAATGCCAATTTTAAATCATGGGGCATGAAGGGAAAATCTTCCTAGATTCTCTTTTCTCTCTATCAAATGCTTAAAATAATATATATTTGGGTTATGAATTGTATACTATTTCTATTTTTTTCCCAAAGTTCCTAATTCATCTTTATTTTTAATTTTACAGAAATTATCAATGTCTTCTTTACATATTTAAGATCACTGGGCTTCTCAATCCTCTAATTTTTGCTGTGGGCAACCCACTTTCACATCTTGCTTTTGGAGACTGCCCTTGTCCCTTGCATTGTAGAGGGTTTCCTTAGCTTCCATTTTCATTTTTCTAGATCATATCCTCAGGTAACATGTTTTCAGAAGAGGAATGGGGAAGGTTACTATAGTTTCCTATTGTTGCCATAACCCATTACCACAAATTTAGTGGCTAAACACAACATAAATATATGACCTTACAGTTCTGTAGGCTAGGTGGTCTCACGGGTTTTCCTGAACTAACATCAAGGTATCAGCAGCCCTGGGTTCCTCCTGAAGGCCCTTGGGTAACTGTGTTTCCTTGTCTTTTCCAGCTTCTGGTAGTTGCTCATATCCCTTGACTCCTGGATTCTTTCCTCTACCTTCAAATCCTGTATAATTATAACTCTCTGGCCATTTTCCTGAAGGAACATTTCCCTCTAATCACAGTGTGAAAGTGCTCAGCTTAAAAAAAAAGTATTAATTTTTTAACATTGACAAATAAAAATTGTGTATATTTGTGGTTTACAACATGATGTTTTGAAATATGTATACACTGTGGAGTGGCTAACGTAAACAACCTAATTAATATGTGCATTAACATTTCCCATTCTTAATGATCTGTGTCAAGATCCTTAATCTGATCACATCTGTGGAGCCTCCTTATGTGGAAGATACCATATTTACAGATTTCTGGAATTAAGATGGGGGACTAAAGAGGGGAAATCATTCTTTTGCCTATCAGATATTATTTTGGAGTCATAGAATTTTCCTTTTTAAAGTATCATGATACTTTATTATAGAAAAATAGTCTTTGCTGGAAGTTAATATTTAGCCATTTGTTTACTCATAAACACTGATGGAGCAAATAAGTGTTACAAACTTGAAAAAAAGACAGAATTTCTTCAATTAGCTTCACACTGCTTATAGAATATTAGGTTCAAAACCACATTCCCTCATAACTTTGAGGACACCTCCGTGTCATCTGACTTCAGCTGTTGCTGACATGAGATCTGAGTGCCGTCTGATTTTCTCCTGCGTAGGTATGCTTGCTGCCATACCCTTGGCAGCTTTTAGGAATGTCTCTTTGAAATGCCACCAGATGATGACTGGGGCTCAGCTTTTGTGTCATTTTACTTGTTTACATTTCATCTTGTGTCTCACTAAAACAGCTCTTCAAACCTGTAGAAGTGTATCCTTATGGTAGGACAAGAATTATTTTTTTTCCTGCTTTTTTCTTCAATAATATCTGTACTATTTTGACTTTCTCTAACTTTTCACCTATTTTTCCATGTCAGAAAATCCCATTAGAGGGATTCTGACCTTTCTAAATCTATTCTCCATTTATTTTAACTTTTAATTTTCTCATATTTCCCTCCTCTTCACCTTTTGCTCCACGTGCCATGAGATTTTTCTTGACTTCATCTTCAAGGTCACCAGTTTGGTCCTAAACCATGACCAATCTAATATTTAGCCTTTACTGACTTTTTTAAAAAAGTTGACAAACATAGTTTACATTTCCAAGAACCCTTGATAGTCTGTTTCTCATGGCAAAAATAACTTCTCAAATTTCCCAGAGGTTACCAATTAAATTTAATTTGAAAATTCTCTTCCATTTCTTGCTTATTTCGGATTCTTTGATATCTTTGTTATTAATCTTAATTGTTTTTCCTATTTTTCTCTTCTTTCTCCTCCATTTCCCTCAAATGCTGAAGAAATGAGAAAACTTTCATTTGTGACTCTCTTGTCTGATAGCATAGGCAGCCGGCAAGCTTCCCCTGGTAATCCAGCAGGGTTCCCAACAGGGCTTTTCTCCATAAGGAAGAGGTGATGGAGAGCTCTGTGTGGAGAAGCAGGTCTTATTGAGTGACAGGCCTGTCTTCACTGTGCATGGTGAGGGCAGACCAGTTTTGGGGGGATATTGAGCCCCCACAATATCCACAGTGATTGGAGCCTGAGGTTGAAGAACCGTAGTGCATTTCCATTATGAATGAAAGTATCTTTCTTTTTTTTTCTGCAGGTCATGATTGGTTCATGGATTTACCTGCCTCTGTCACAAGCCCCTACCTATGAACAATTAGCTGAAGTTTCTTTTGCTCCATTTAGACAGAAATCATGAAAAGACCAAGAGCAGCTTCTCTAGTGTTAACAGCTCTAAATCTTTGCGTGCTAGCACCTCTGAGCTCTGAGTGCCAGCAGCTTTCAGTGGCTACTATTAGCAGCTCTCTTGGTAGCTCTCAGTACCTCTCAGAAGCTATCTGAAGAGATCCTAGCAGCTCTCCTAGCAGCTGGGACCAGCAGCTCCCAGCAGCTCTTACTGCTGTTTTAGCAGCTCTCAGTTTTATCAGCTCTGACTGCTAGTGCTAGTATCTCTTACTATTAACAGCTTTTTTTCTTTTGACTGTGGATTAAATTCAGTGGCACTTAACCACTTAGCCACATCCCAAATCCCCAGTCCATTTTGTATTTTATTTTGAGAGAGGGTCTTACTTAGTTCCCTACTACCTTGCTAAGTTGCTGAGACTGCTTTGAATTCACAATCCTCTTGCCTCAGCCTACTGAGCTATTGGGATTACAGGCATGCACCACCATCCCTGGCTTGTTAACAACTTTTAATTCAATGAACTCAGCCTTCTAAATCCAAGGTAGAAATCACCAATAGACAAGATACAACCATTGTAATGAGGCCTTATTGGGGTTTAGGCTGCAGCACAAGGGAAGCAGTACAAGGAATGGAATTTTCCTGGATTGGCTCCCCAAGGGTAGGAAGAGTGCTGCTTATATAGACAAAAAGAGGAAACCTGTATGGGTGCAGTCACCTATCTGCTAATTGCAGACTTTCTGCACTGTCATGACAGTCTGCTTGTTTGCTGGGTGTGCCTGCCCTTGGATGTCATAGGTGGGAAAGGTGCACATCATAGACCAAAACAGAGACTTCTATAGAGTTATGGGGACAACTGGAGTTTTGTGTGTGTGTGTGTGTGTGTGTGTGTGTGTGTGTGTGTATGTGGTGGGGGTAGAAGGAATTGTTGTATTTGGGGTAACCATGACAGTGCAGTTGCCACAGTAGCTGCAGAAGAGGTAGTGGCTGAATCAGAAGAGGGACTAGTCATGCAGCCACACTCTCATGGTGACAGGCCTGCCAATCCTCCAAATTAGTGGCAATGAAATCAGCTGCTAAATGGCAGTCACAGAAGCAGCAGCAGGCTGGCAGTTGCCTTGGCAACCACAGAAGCAGTGGGGAGATGTGGGGCGTGGCCTCTACTCTTCCAAGTGGCCACCTTCCCCAGAACCTTGGGCCTTGGGCTGGCCTCTGGCATTGCAGGTGAAATGGCCACAACTCTGATCTCTGCCCCTATTGGAAAGCTGGGTGCATCTTCGTTGTTGTAGCCCATGGCAATGGCTGGAGCCAAGTGGCCAGGCAAGGAATAGGGTTGGTTTCATTTTGCTGTGCAGCCCAGTGTAATAATGATGCCTGTTAATGTTGTCTTCAGGTAGCTGCAGCTAAAGGAGAAGAAAAACCACTTATGTACAAAAAGGGAAAAGAAGCAGAAACACAGAAAATAGAAAACCAACCCTATTAGGGAGGGTTGGGTCCTCCCATTTCGTCTCACATTAGAGTATTACCCCTCACTAGGCTAGTCTTGACTCCCTCGTGGTGGCCATCCATAGTCTTCCCTGACTCCCGTCCACAGGTCCTTCCAGGGCTGCATTAAGCTCACATGCTCACTGCCGTCTTCTGTCTGTGCCTCACACTTAGTTTTTATGCCCTGACTTAAACCTCAGTGATCCTATTTGCTTTCTACTCTTTAGAAATGTGTATAAGTCTCTGATGTGTGAGAACCATCCCCTTTTTAAAAAATCAGACTGACAAGGGTTTATTATCCTATTTTGTAAAGCTTTCTTGTCCATTCAGTGGGATCTTGTCTAGATTTTAGGCCCAATCTGCCATCTTGAAATATAAATCTGAAATTCTAAATGTCTAAACAAAATTCAAATTTAGAAGAAGCACTTTGTATCTCTTTCGTTCAGAATTTGTATCTTGTGCCTCCTTTTTCCGTGCTACATCACATTGTTATTTGCCTCCCTGTGTATAAGGTGCTCGCCATCAGATCTCCAGTGCTCCACACAAGTAAATGGTCAGTCGTCCGACTGTGACTACATGCCCTCCTACTGTATGAACATGAGGATCCAAGGGAATAGGATGTAGCTTCACACACCAGGAATTTAAAGTATAGTGGTAGAAACAGACACACAAATAGATATTTCTAAGAGATTGTTAATACAGTGGGTACAAAGTGTGTGGAACCCTATCCAGGGAGCAGATAATTATTCCAGTGGTGGGAAGAGAGGTCAGGAATGAGGTAGAGATTATATGGGTCTTGAAGGTACACAGGGGTTTCCAGGGAGTGGTAGGTGTATTTGAACCTTTCAGAAACAAAACAGAAATTCAAAGTTAATTATATTTAGGGCATAAAATATAATGGGGGGCATGGCAGAGAAGTCCCTAGAGATAGGCAGGGGCCGGAACACACTTGAGGGCCTGTAGCCTTGGAAGTATTTTGTATTTCATCTTGAGAGGAGCTGCTGGAAGGATTCTATTGACATGGTATAAAGATTTTCACTGTGCTGTAGAGGGTGGACTGGTCAAGTCCTGAAGATTTGGGACATGAATGCAAGTTCTAGGGTGAGAAGTGAGGAAGGATCAACTAGTGGATTAAACCTGGGATGAAGAGAAAGAGACAGATTGGGAAATGTCAAGAGGATACACTAGCTGAGATTCGGTGGCTGCTCAGTGGGAAGGCACTTTCTGAGGGCCCTTCTAGTGCTGGAGCTCAAGGACCTGATGAATGCAGGAAAGGAGGGACAGACACCGTGTGTTTTTCATCTTTTTTCCTCAGTAAATCTGAAATGAAAGGCCGAAGAAAGGCTGAGGCAGGAGTAATTTCCGAAAGTCAACGAGGCTGCGTCAGAAATGAAAAAGAGGCATGTCTTCAGTTCTGTTTCTGAGAGCCACGCTACCCACTTCCTTCCCAGGAAACCGACTGGGAGTAGGATGTTAGGATGTTCTGGAAAGATACATGAGATCAGCTTCTCATCAAGTTTGGATTAATTCTTAAAAATTGGATTAGCATCCAACTGAAGTGGATGTCAACTGCTTGGAATGCATCTTTGGATCTGAGTGATTTTGATATGAACCAAATGTGATCATCTTGTGAAGTTTTTATTTATGCAGAACCATCTTAATATTTCAAACAAGTCCCAAGTTTAACTCTTAGGAACCCTCCCAGGAAGGGAGTGCATTCCACCTGCTTTGTCTCTGTGAATTTCTACTTTATCATCCTATGACAACATCCATGACAACACAACACAGAAATGTTCAGGAAAGGGGAGGGGATGGGTCTTACCATGCACTGAGCACCTTCTGCAAGTTGGGTGCATCCACTCATGCTGTTGTGTAGACCTCACAGTCATATTAGAGATGACACTTGTCTCCATTGGACATATGTGGAAATCAGGCTTGAAAGGGATCTCTAAGTTATAAGTGGAAGCAGGGGAACTCAAATCCAGATCCATGTGGTGTATTGGGCACCTACTGTGGTCAGACATTGTACCTGTATTATTTCATTTAATCCTTAAAATGCAAAGGCTTAGAGGCTAAATAAAATGAGGCTTAGTAAGATTAAATAACTCCCCCAAGGTCATTCCCCAGACAGACCCTGGATTTCTTTTTCCCCTCTTTATTTGCAGACTAAAGACAAACATTCTATGCCTAAGGGTGTGGGCAATATTATGCACTGCTACAAAAAACTCCCCATAAAGTTATTACAAAAAAGAGAGAGAAGCATTTTAGGTTCAGAACCAAGAACTTCCGTTTGCCTCAGATCCTTGAGGGATGGGAACTAGGAAAGGGAGTAAATGGCTCCAGGCCCTTTATTACGATGCTCCATGGGACACATGTAATTCTTACATATATATCAGGGGTTGAACTCAGGGACACTCAACCTCAGAGCCACATCCCAGCCCTATTGAGATAGGGTCTGAGTTGCCCAGTGCCTCCCCATTGCTGAAGCTGACTTTGAACTAGTGATCTCCTGTCTCAACCTCCCAAGCTGCTGGGATTACAGGCGAGCACTACTGGTAATTCTAATACTCCAAACAATGCTTTTAGAGATGACTATTCCTGTTTCCCAGATGAAGAAACTGACATTCAGAAAGGCTATGTAAAGGTTAAATAATTTGTTCAAGGTTCCTATCTCTTTCTGGCAACCCCAGAGTTAGGGTTTTTCAGGATGGTGCCAACTCTTGGAGAGCTGTTATGTGGAGAAACATATGAAAGCTCTGTCATTGGTGTTTCACTTGGCCTGTGAGGTCTCCTTGGGTAGTTGGTGAATAGCCGCCCTCTGATGAAATTTGCAGATGATTCTAAATCAGGCCTTTGGTAAACACGAGCAACACAAAAAGCCATACAGCTGAATCCCCGATGAGGGAGGTTAGAAGTGCAGACAGGAAATAGCAGGATGAGACTGATTGCCACACAGGAAACTGAATTGAAACATCTGGGCAGGCCAGTGCAAATCAGGCACTGATACAAGTGCCTTCCATGGTTCAGAGCTCTGCAGTTGGAAAGGCACGGGTGGTCACTGCACCCAAGTCCTTCACTCAGAGATGCAGAAATGTGGATGGGGGAAAGGAAATTATCCAAGGTCACAGTCAAATTAATGGCAGAGCTGGGTAAACCCCACATCTCCTGTCTCCCAGGTGACTTTTCCTTTCATGACACCCTGCTGGTTTTGGAGTCAAAGGAACTAAAGCCCAGCTTCACCCTTGACAAGCTGGGTGTCATCAGGTGTTATGTATTCTGCTTGAAACCTGATTTCCTTATCTGGAAAAGTGGTGAAATAATACTTATTCCTCAGGATCCATTTGGAAAAGAAATGAAACAAGGATTGGCGCTTGGCATATAGGAGTTCAGGAAAGATGAATTCCTTCATTTGTTAACAATGGAGAAATACCTCAAAGCAACAGCTGGGCCCAGGGTGTGTTGTGTTCCACACGTGCATGAGCAGGTGCCGAAGGCTCTGGGAGGAAGATGGGCAGCGGATGCCGTGGGAATAGGTAATGCAAAGCAGCAGTCAGTGACATCTCTTCAAATAAGTGTATCCAAAATCCAATCACAGAGGGCCTACTGCATGCAAGGTAGACTTCAGGCCACCTATGTGGTTCAGACCACAAGGGATGCAGGAAGGTGGGGCAGAGTGATGCCACCAACTACTGAGGCCATCTGGGATGGCAGTGTGAAGGAGCTGGGACTAGGCATGAGAAGAATCATTTTCAAAGAAGTGATTCTACATAAGAGCCAGTTTGGGAAACAATTTGCAGATCATAGGCTAGCTGATGTGAAAAGCGTGGGTACGCTTATCTCCATGATAGAATGTTCAAATGAAAGCTTTGGCCAAGGCTCCAAGATTCCATAATTTATACAAAAGATGGCTCGAAATAGATACTGTGGCTCTTGGATCTTACATTCATACCAAAGACATAAAAGATGGGAGATCGATGAAGAGATGCGAGGCTAACAGGGGATCTGTGACAGAGTGTCTCTGGCATGAAGTAACTTTGAACTCTCCTTCCTTAGGGAAGGACTCAGGGTCAGAACGTCTCCTCCATTTTTTTTCCAAAACAAGAGCAAGGGCTTCCATGGGGCCTCTGGCAGAGGTTGGTAAGAGTTCTTGTAGCCAGGGTGACAAGGGAGCCATCTGATCCTGCTCCAGGAACCAGCTGGCAGAAGTAGCCTGGCTGGCTGCTGACGGTAAAGGTGAAGGAGCAGGAATGCCTGGATTTGCCTGCCTCCTGGAATTTGGGGGGCCTGGAGTGTGTGTGCATTTCCTGAAGGAGAGTAGGAGCCATGCAGAGAGAGCATCTGGAACCACATCATGCTCCACCCAAGGGAACTAATGGGAAGGGATGTGTGACCCTAACTAGGTGGAGAGCTGATGTGGGCTGGGCTATTGGAAGAATGGGACTCCATCAGGCAAATGGAGTGAAGACTACAATGAGTTTCCCTCTCACCCCAGTTAGACTGGTTAATTATAAAAATAAACAGCAAGACTAGTGCTGCTGAGGATGTGGAAAAAAAGGAACACACTGTTAGTGGGAATGTAAATTAGTATAACTATCAGTACAAAGGTTCCTCACAAAGACTAAAAACAGAGACTCAGAGAAAACATGGCATTGGGAAGGGACTGAGCCACCTGTGCCGCTGCACCTGCAGATCTCACCTAGTTGGAACACTCCATCTCTGAGAGTGTTAGAGGACCCCTCTCCAGCTGCTCTCTGCAGAATTCACCAGCGCTGTGACCCTGCACGGGGCTCGGGGCCTCAGCATTAGAGTAGGATGCTGGGTGTTGGAGCAGGAACCAAAGCCCGAAGTTCCAGTCCACGCAAGACTCCTGGAGCGCCTTAGCAGAATCACCTATCAACACATCTGCAGATCGTCAAGACGTCACTCCACTCCCACACAGGTCACTCAGCTGCTACCTACCCATAGCACAACACCATCGCCTGGCTCCCCCCACCTCCCCAGGCTCCCCCCACCTCACCAGACACCCTGGCGCTGAAAGCAGGCCGCCGCCATCTTGACTCAACATTCTCGCCATATTAGCTCAGGGCAGTTCCCAGATCGGGTCTCCAGTGGCCAGGTACCAGGTTTTCAACCTTCTCCCTTCCCCAGCTGCAGTAACCCAACACAGTAGCTGACCAGGGAGCCGCCTAGAGCCTCAGGGTGAGAGTTTCCTCAATTGGGAACTGCTAGGGGAAAGGGAGAGACCAGGAACGGAAATCTCCAGGCAAGAGAGGGAGATGGTACCAGGCTCTCAAATCATACGAGCGGTCCCAAAAGGAGACCCGTGAGGTGCAGTCTTTCACAGGAACTGGTGGGTGCCACTCCCCGAATCCAGGTGCCCTGCGCCAGGACCAGTCTTCCCACCCTGGTTACCTCCACCATCCCGAGGGCAGAGACATCAGCTTACAACAGATGACCCCACCTATTGGATGAGAAGAGAAGCAGGAAAGATACGGATCTCTAAAGCAAGCTATAACCCTGGCTTCTTTCGAATTTTTGGTTTGTTTGTTTTTTCTCTTCTACCCCTCCATCCTCCAGCCTTCACATCCCCAACAGATATGAAATCAAGAACATTGCATGAAATAGGACGTTGAGGACTGAGTCATCTGAATAATATAATATAGAGGTGTTGTATATGCCTTTTTTTCTTTTCCTTTTTATTCTTTTCATTTTTCTTTTCCCCTCCAAATTTTACTGTTTTAACATCTGTATTTTTCTAAATACAGATGTTTGTTTCATGTACTCTACTGTCAACCCACGTACTTGCCTACCCTAAATTACTTCCTGTCTATACTCTTGCTACTAACCCTCCTCATTAGTTTTCTCCTTCACACTTCCTAAAATATATTAACTTTATATCCTCACATCCTACCTCCTCAGAATATTGTCCTATGCCCCACCCCAGTTTGTTGTCCACCGTAAGAAACTGTAAACGTTTTTACAAAACTACTGATTATATTTTAGATAATAATTGAATCAATCATTTCTGTACATTGAGACTAAACTGTAAATGTCTTAATAACAACAAATTGTTCATAGGTGGTATATTGTTGATATTGGGACCTGTTAACATTGTCCTTCCCCACAAAGGAGAGGTCTTGGAACTCTGCAAGAGCGCTACAAACCTATAGGGTAAAACAACAACAACAACAACAAAAAACCCCAACAACAACAAAAAACAATCTAGACCCACAGAGCTGGGAAGAAAGACACACAAGAAACATGAAAAGACAAGAGAAGAAAGTGCCCAAAACCAATGAAGACACCACATCATTAGAATCATTGGCAGACACAGCAGAAGAAATGATAGAGGAGTTTAGGATGTACATGCTTAAAATGTTCTTTGAACTCAAGGAAGATATAAGAGAGCAAATACAGGCAGTGAAAGATCACTTTGACAAGGAGCTACATAAACAATACAGGAAGCAAAAGATCACCTCAACAGAGAGATAGAGGTTCTAAAATAAAACCAAACAAAATCCTTGAAATGAAAGAAACAATAAACCAAATTAAAAGCTCAAAGGAAAGCATCACCAACAGAGTAGACTATTTGGAAGACAGGACATCAGACAACAAAGACAAAATATATAATCTTGAAAAGAACATAGACCACACAGTGATAATGGTAAGAAATCACAAGCAGAACATTCAAGAAATATGGGATAGCATAAAAAGACCAAATTTAAGAGTTATTGGGTTAGAGGAAGGCATAGAGGTCCAAACCAAAGGAATGAACACTCTATTCAATGAAATAATATCATAAAATTTCCAAACATGAAGAATGAATTGGAAATCCAAATTCTAAAAGCCTACAGGATGCCAAATGCTCAAAATCACAACAGATCCACACCAAGGCACATTATAATGAAAATGCCAAACATACAGAATAAGGAGAGAATTTTAAAAGCCAAAAGAAAGGAATCAGATTACATATAAGGGAAAACCAATTAGGATAACGGCAGATTTTTTTTTTTTTTTAACACAGACCCTGAAAGCTAGAAGATCCTGGAACAACATATATCAAGCTCTGAAAGAAAATGGGTTTCAACCAAGAATCTTGTATCCAGCAAAATTAAGCTTTAACTTTGAAGATGAAATAAAAACCTTTCATGATAAACAAAGTTAAAAGAATTTATAGCTAGAAAACCAACACTACAAAACGTCCTTGGAAAAATATTCCACGAAGAGGAAATAAAAACAACAATAAAAATCAGCAGAGGGAGGTAGGACCCAAAAGGGAAAAACTAATCAAGTAAAATAACAAAAATAAACAAATATGCTGGGAATACAAACCATGTCCCAATAGTAACCCTGAATGTTAATGGCTTAAACTCACCAATCAAAAGACATAGGCTAGTAGATTGGATTAAAAAAAAAAAAAAGACCCAGCAATATGCTGCCTCCAGGAGACTCATCTGATAGGAAAAGACATAAACAGACTGAAGGTGAAAGGTTGGGACAAATCATACGACTCACTGCAGAAGCAAGCAGGGGTTTCCGTCCTCGTATCAAGTACAGTAGATACATTCCACTGTCATTTGAAAAATAAAAGCAATTAAAAAAAGAGACTAAAAACAGATCTACTATGGGGTCCAGATATCCTACTTTTGGGTATATACCCAAAGGAAATGAAATCAGATTACCAAAAGATACCTGCATGCCCATGTTAACCGAGGCACTATTCATAATGGGTAACTATGGAATCATCCTAGGTGTCCATCAACAGATGTGGGATAAATAAAAATGTGGTATAGACGCACACTGGACTATTATTCAGTCATAAAGAATAAAATCCTGTCATTTGTAGCAAAATGGATGGAACTGGAGGACATTATGTTAAGTGAAATAAACCAGATGCAGAAAAATAAGTACTGTATGTTCTGTCTCATATGTGAAAGAAAAAAAAAGTACAATAAGCAAATTTCTTAATCTCTCAGTCTCTGGTAACCACCATTTGAGTTTGACTTTTTAAAAATTACACATCTGTTCTGGCTTATTTCACTTAACTTAGAGTCCATAGGTTTGTCCATACCATTTCAAATAAAAAGCTTTTCTTTCTTTTAGAGGTTAGATAGTATTCCATTGTGTGCATTTACCAGTTTCTTTATTCATCCATTGAATGGAAACAGAAATAAAGCCAGATTCAAGGCTGCCATAAACATGGGAGTACAAGAAATCTCTTCAGCATGCTAATTCAGTATCCTCTGGGTGCATATTCAGAAACAGAATTGCTACATCATATGGCAGTTACATTTTAAATTTTGAACAATTTTTACACTGTTATCCATAATGGCTGCATTAACTTGAAGCTGCTTCCTCATTGTAGCCCATCAGTTCCTGTTCATGGCTTGGATATGGTTAAAGTGGTTTACCAAAGTTTCCTGTGTTGGAACCTTGGGCCCCAGGGTGGTGATGTGGGAGTCGATAGACCCTTTAAGAGGTGGGGCTTAGAGGGAGGCCGTTAGGACACACACCCTTGGGAGATGGTTCTTGTGGGAACATGAGATAATTGTCATGAGAGCAAGTTGTTCCCAAAACAGCAAGGCTGGCCTTTCCCTTTGCTCTATCTTCTTGTCTCACTGTGTGATCTCTCCCTGTCTCTTGTATGCCTGCCAGGATGCCATTTGCCATGAGGAGACACAGCTGTGGGGCCTTTGACAAAGCCAATGCAATGTTGTTGTGCACTTTCCACCTCCAAAAATGTAAGTTAAACAAGCTTCTTTTCTTTATCAATTATCCAGCCTTGGGAATTCCATTATAGCAATGAAAAACAGACTAAAATGGAAAATTGATAACATAAAGTGGGGCTGTTGTTCATAATGAATACCTGCAAATGTGGAAGTGGCTTTGGAATTGGATAACGGGCAGAGGTTGGACGGACTTGAAGGAGCAGGTTGAAAAATGCCTAGAATGCTTTAAACAGGGTTCTATGGGCAATTCTGGTGAGGGCTCAGAAGAAAAGAAGACTAGGGAAGAACTAGAACATCTTTTTGTTGTTGTTCTTTTCAGTTATCCATAACAGTAGAGTATATTGACATATTATACATATGTGGAGTACAACTTTAGTGATCAGATTATCTGTGGGGCCAAGATACTGGTGAAAATGAAGAATATTCTATTGGAAATTGGAGTAAAGGCCATTATTTCCAAACCATTGTAGGGAACTTGGCTGAACTGCATCCGTTCCCTCAGCTTTATGGAGACCAAACTAAAAAGTGATGAGACGAAATATCTGGCAGAGGGAACATGTAAAGAAAAATGCATTCAGGATGCTGCTTGGTTCCTTTTAAGTGCATATAGTAGGATTTGGGAGCAGTGGCCTGACCAAAAGGTAGAATGTATGATTAGAATGGAAGCAGACTGGAAGACTGTAATCCCAGCAGCTCAGGAGGCTGAGGCAGGAGGATCTTGAGTTCAAAGACAGCCTCAGCAACTTAGCAAGACTCTAAGCAGCTCAGTGAGACCCTGTTTTAAAATAAAATATAAATGTGCTGGAGATATGGCTCAGTGGTTAAGCGTCCCTGGGTTCAATCCCTGATGCCAAAAAAAAAAAAAAAAAAAAAAAGGAAGCCAAGTGATGAATTTGAAAAATTTGCAGCCTGGACAGGGAAGGAGGGAAGAAACACACATAAGGGTGTGGCCCAGCAACTACTCACTAAAGAGACTAGCCTGAATATGAAGAAGCCATATTAAGGAAGGGTTAAGATTAGGAATTATGACTAAGAGTGAGGGGCCTGAATCTTAGCTCCTCTTGCTGCTTAGAAAGTATAATTTCTTTTTTTTTTTCCTAAAACTTAGTTTTCTTGAGGGTGATAATGAGGTTCACAATACTTATCAGAAAAGTTACAAGTGATAGAACTTTAGTTTAGTACCTGGAAGACTACTGTCTTTTTTTTCTCTCTCTGTACATATATATATATATATGTATAATTATTCATATGCATTTATTCATGTATATTTTTAAACTTTTTAAACCTTTTTCCTCTTTTTATTCCATACTTGAAGTCTATGTGGTTGGGAACCTTGGAAAAAAGGTTTAGTGACAAAGATCAAGGTCAAGGATATATAATCATGCAAGAGGAGAGTTGAAATAAAACATTCTCTGAGATCATGGTACAAAGAACATGGGATTGGAGTGAAAAGTTGGGGTGTGAGCCCCGTGTCTCTTGCACACCAGCTGGTGATCCTGGCAAGTCAATGAGTTTTCAGAACTTTTCTTGTTTGCCTTTCAATGAAGTTAATAGATAGGATGCTCATACCCACCTTGGGTACAGAATATGTACCTTACTCATCTTTATGTGCTTAGTATCTACCAGAGCTTTTGGAATGTAATAATGTTAGCAATATAAATTGTAACGAATGATTTTCTTATAAACATTTGAATGTACTAATTTAATTAATCCTTGTAGCAACACTATGAGGTACTCTTTAAGTCTTAATAAGTACTTAGGGAATGGAATGTCACTAACATATCAGTAAATAAAATCAAAAGGGATAATATCAAGCAAAAATAATTTGTAAACTTCAAGTGCCAATAAAAGATAAGGTACATTTTCATTCTCCGTGTCTCTACTTTGATCAGATACACAGAGCTTGGGCTTATCATAAAACAGAAAGGAGGATCATTTGTAGACTACACAGTCTTGCCTCTTGCTTATGCCATTTCATTTCATTTTCACTGAGATCTTTGAGGGAGATAAAAATGATCCTATTTTATAGATTCTGAAACTGAAGCTCAGATAAGTAATTTAATGATTTGCTCAATGGCCACTCAACTACTAAGGGGAAAAGTTACAATCCTAACCTTGTTTGCCTCCAGAGCACTGATGGCCCCAGAGATGGCCAGGGAAGGGAAAGGGGTGATGGAGAGGGGTAAGGAGGCTTCCAACGAGTTCCAGGGCTCCAGGAACAGGATTGGGTCAGAATGGGGTTAAAACCATCAGAAGGGAGGCTGGAGACTCCCACAACTCGGTTTCCAGCACTATTTCCAATGCTTCTCTTATTCTGAGAGTCGGAAGCAGATATCCCTGAAGTACCTCTGTTCCCAGGAAAAGGCCAATAGTTACTCTGTAGGGAACTTTAGGGGACAAGGAGACTGCTATTTGCAGAGAAATCTAAGAGGGCAAGAAGAAGGCAAAGGGTTGAATCATATGCTTATGTGCTCTTTAGCTGTGAACATGATGGCTGCCATGGTTGGCTTAGACTTTGAACTCTTCTCCTGAGTGCTGGGGTGGCAGCAGCATGCAAGGGGGCAGAAAGTGGGTCTAGAACTTAGTGACAGCACCTGGAACCAGCCTGTGCTCTAACTTGCTTTCTGACCTGGGCCTTCCCAAGTCCTTGCCTAGAAGGCCTCATTTTCCTGGACTGAGAGAGTGGGCTTGGCCAGAAGACGCAGAGAGGCCCTTCCTACTCTATGTTCTATGGGCTTAACTTATTTTTTGCTCTAACTTCCCATACTTTAGGCGGGGTGATGCAAGAGGAGAAGGCATTCTGTTCTGAAGCATACATATATTCCTGAGGCATGGACACCTAGTCCTCTAGCAGCGCACTTTGGCAGGCTTCTGACACCCTTTGGGTCAGGCCCTGTCCCAAGAGCTTAAGGTGCTTATGTTAATTGGTTAGGTGGTATGGAGTGGTGGTTGGAGTGGGGGAGGGAGATCCAAAAGGCAGATGCCCTGATTGCAATCCCAGGCCCACCCAGTACTGACTGTGAAACCTTGACCATTATAAGGCATCCGATTCACTCTCTGTAAATGAGAATAATAATAGCACCTACATGATTGGATTATTCCCAGAAGTAAATGCAAGGATTCCTTTAAGCACTTGGAATGCCTGGGCCATAGTAAACACGAAAGAGAATTAAGTTATTATTTTCTTTTTCTTTTTTTTTTTTTAAAGAAAGAGAGAGGGAGAGAGAGAGAGAGAGAGAGAGAGAGAGAGAGAGAGAGAGAGAGAGAGAGAATTTTAATATTTATTTTTTAGTTATCGATGGGCACAACATCTTTGTTTGTATGTGGTGCTGAGGATCGAACCTGGGCCGCACGCATGCCAGGCGAGCGTGCTACCGCTTGAGCTACATCCCCATCCCTAAGTTATTATTTTAATAAATTCTTACCAATGCTCTCATTTTACATGTGGGAAAATGGACCCTCTGAAAGTCTAAGCCACTGGTTCAAGGCCCTAGTATAACTATGGTGGGGGAAGGGTGGTGAGTTTTAAGACATTTTGATTGTATCTTATCCTGGAGCTAGAAATGCCTGGGTCTTGCCCAGCTGCTTACAGTGTCTTCCCACTCTTGTTCAGTTTCTGCCCCAAATCTGAAGCAGTTCTGCAAGAAAGGAAAGAGAATATTTGTGCTGACTTCAGGCACAGTCCCCCAATCAAGTTCAGCAAACCCCCTGAAAAAATAGGTACCTGCCCATCAGACTAACAGTTCTTTCTTAGGAGCCAAGAAACTGATGGGCAGCAGGTAGAAGCATGGTAAGAGGGGTCCCCTCCTACTGAGGGAACCCTCCCTCCCCTCCCCACCACCGTGATCATTTTAACTGCATCTGGGTCGTGTTCAAGGCTGGTTACAAATTGGCTGCATCCTAGCTTTTCGACTTCATCTCCATAGGGTTTGTGACTCCACCTCATCTGGTTCCAGGGCTCTCTCTATCCCACAGTCTCAGCAGAAAGCAGGGTTTTTATTTTTTGCTAATATCACCGAAAGAGCCATCATAATCTAAGAAGCTACTGCCCTACGTGTCCCATTAAGAAGTCCCATCCTGTTATTCATTTGGATGTAAGCCCGATTATCACAGTGTGTTGGTATTGTTAGAAGTGGCAAAATCTTTCCCAGAGTACATGGAATGCAGTTGGAGAAAATAAAAATGACTGCATTTTATGATTTAAACTGCATATTCTTATCTTTGGTATTGACCACTCTTCTGCCAAAAATGTGAAATAAAGTTTCTGTCAAAATTAGATCTGCATTATTTGATATGACAAATTAAAAGCCACAAAATAAAATTCTCGTTGAAGCTATAAGGAATAAAAGAGGATGGGGCAATGAGCTGATTTGGCAAACTGAATTTGTGTATGATTGAAATGAAGGTGATTTCATCTTGAAGAACACAAAGTGGGTGAAAGAAAAGTGAAAATGGGTAATATAAGCAATATTACCTATAGTATAATGACAAGTGTGTCTATATCCACAAGTAAACAAAACCTCCTTGCATTAGTGGGGACTTAACTTCTGATAAGTCAAAGGTGCAGGGTTGAATTCTCAAGGTTCATAGTGTTTCCCTACACAGTGGTTGATGGAAGATGTTTGGTGGCACTCTTCTTTAGCCAATCCTGCTGGATGCCATATATGATGTCTAATAACACTTTCATACACCTCTTAATTAACTCTTCTTTGACTAGGTGGGATTACCTGCATTTTCTAAAATTATGGTGGCTCTTTTGGTGATATTAGCAACAAATAAATGTAGTGTAAACACAAAATGAACCCAGGCTTTTCTATGTGCCCCAACCTCCTATAAATTACTCTTCCAGAATGGCTGGTCAAGCCATCTTCATGGGCATTTAAGTCAAAGAAGGTGGCTCAACTGCTAGTGCTAAATTCCATACACATAAAATTGGCCCATAAAACTTTCTTTCAGAAAACACTTTCTTTGGATGTCTTTTGTGACTTCCATCATTTGCCAGCCATGGACCAAGTAGGACACCAGTTGCATTAGATACGATTCATGACTTGCAAGAAGGTAGAGCAGAGCATAATCATTCACGAGAGTACACTAAGTGTTAAGTGTGATGATTGACTGACTTTACCAAATATGCAGAGCATACGGCAGTTTTTCTAGGTAAGTCTTCAGAAGCAATTGATGCTATAGCAAAATTGTTAAAGTCAAAGGGACAAAGACACCCAGTCCAATAGCATGGGTAGTACCATGAGGACAGAAAGTTCTCCAGGTAGCTGAGGGCTGTGAGAACAGGGCCTGTAATAACTTTTCTCTGCTGCAATGTTGACAGAAGAGGCCATCATAGAGTGAATGTTGATCAGGAGCTGTGTTCAGTGCTAATTTTGTCTGGATGAATATGAAATTGGGAGAAATTATTTTGTTGAGTCATTGACTAACACGTTTTGTTGACTAATTCATTTGACAAACATTTTATTAGACTCTTTTTCGTAACAGACACTGTTCAGGGACTTAGATGTACAAAAGTACAAAACATTATGTGTCTTCAAAAGGCTTCTAAACTTGAAGAGACACCAATGCCCCTGATCTCTGGACTGACTCTTATTGACTCTGCCTTGCTAGAGATTTCTAAACCACATGGCAGACAGGCAAACCCTGTTTCCTCCTTGAGAAGAGGAAATAAATCTCAGCTCCTTAGCAGACACACAGACCACTCCAGCCTCACTGTGCATTCCCTGATCTTCCCAGCTAGAGTCTCCTGTCTCCAGGCCTTTGCCTAGGACTTTCCTGGGCCCACCCTGGTGTTTCTCCTTTGGTACTGGTCAACTCTCTCTTGGACTTCAGTTCTTCATTAAGGTGTTAGTGCCTCTATGAAGCTATTGCCCTTTCAATGTCCACTTTGAACTTCCTTCTCATCATTTCCCCATGGTTTCTGCTTTACTTGTGCTCAGAGCATCTTTGTTGAACCCCATTAGAATTGATGTCCACATGTCATCATGGACAATGCATGTCCTGATTTGGCGCTCTTAAGAGGTGCCTTCTCTTCTCCCTAGTTTATTTCTGCTTGTGCCAGGAAGATGACCCATCAGCACACCCCAGTTTATAATACTCACAGGATGAGCTCATAAAACTCCAGCCTAACATGACAGCAAGAAACATTTCTTTTTCAGTTTGCTTGGCCTGGTGGTCCTACGGTGGGTACAGTATGGTTTCCTTGAAGTTTTGTGAAATTGTGAGAGTTAGAATCCCTTGAGCTATTCAACTTTGGGAAAAATACTCTCTGGGACTTTCTTCAGAAATCTGAATCTCAAGGCTGGTAATTAATTATACCCAAGGACAGTGGGGAAGCGGTTGAGGAGGTGAAATCAATGAAAAGAATTCTTATCATAAGCTCCCTCTCTAATTTTGGGAAACAGAAATCTCTGCATGTTTTCTCAATAAGCACTTCATCAGAATCCTTCTTATCCTGACAGGCTTTGCTCTTTCAGGAACGCAGCAAGAATAACCTCTGGACATTGGCCTGCCATAGTCTAGTATGAAAATGTGAATTCCACGGGTCACTGTTTTTGCAGCCGCCAGATGTGGATGAAAGGAGAAGGGTGTTTTATTGTGTTTTCTCAAGAAACAGAGAAAGGTCTGTCCTGAAACGGGCCTGCTTTCCTCCCACACAAGTGGCTACCATGTGGCCAGAGGACAGCTAGCTAATTTGCAAGATTAAGCTTTTCCAAATATTTGGAATTGGTCTATTCTGTCTTCAGCTAATAAAATAGATTTTTGCTCCAAAATGGATTTAGGAAGCAGACGAAAGAGCTTCTAAGGGCTTGTTGGCAAGTTACCTGTTAACAGGGTCCATCTGTCAAATGGATGTACGATGGGTAAGCTCTGCATGGATCAGTTCCTCCTTGACCTCCTGCCTGCCTTCATGCAGAGGTTCTACCAATGCCAACTGCTGCTGAGATGCTCAGAATGTGAGCTTCTGCTCTCTCTTGCACAATGGTGGCCTAGAAGTGCATAGAGAACAAGGTGCTTTGGTTTAGATATGAGATGTCTCCCAAAACTTATGTGTAAGACAATGCAAGAAAGTTCAGAGTGGAAATGATGGAGTTATAAGAGCTTTCACCTAATCAGCACATTGATTCACTTGAAAGCATTAACTGGTTGCAACTGTAGGCAAGGAGGAGGTGAGCTATTCAGAGTGTGTCTTTGGGGTTTTTGTTTTGTCCCAGGTTAGTGGAGTTCTCTCTCTGCTTTCTTATTGCCATGTCCTGAGCTGCTTTCCTTCTCCATGTCCTTCTTCTATGAGGTTCTGCTTTACCTAATGCTCAGAGCAACGGAGTCAGCCGTCTGTGGACTGAAACCTCTGAAACCAGGGTTGTCAAATGAGCTTTCCCTCCTCTATTTTGTTCTTGTCAAGGCTTTCGGTCACAGCAATAAAAACAGGGACTAAAACACAAGCCTACACTAAGAAACAAACCTAGGCACAAACCAAGAAATCCATACTAACGGCAAATATCTTGATTCCACCCAATGATTCATTCATTGATTGGAGTGTCTACTAGGTGCCAGAAGCTCTGCTAGATACTAGGGAAATGGATGAAGTAAAACATGGTCCTTGCTATAAAAGAGGTTATAGTTTATTTGGGGAGACAGAGTTATAAACATCTATAGTATAAAGTGTCATAAAACACAAGCTGCAAAGGGAAATTTGAAGAAAGAGGCCGGAATGTGTCTGGGGGAAGCAGGGAAAGTTTCATAGTGGAAGCAGCCCTTGATTTGAGTCTTAAAATGAATGAGCAGGAAATGTCCACTGGGGACATGTGTTCCGTGTAGATCCTTTAGAGGGAATGCTGTGTTTTGGGAATGGCTAATTGTTCATGTGATTGGGAAGTAGGGGGAAGAGAGAGGTGGCACCCAGGAAGCCAAGGGCCAAGACGAGACCTCAGTTGTCATGTTTCATTTATATTTGTCTTTGTAGGTAACAGACAGGGGCAGGGTGGGACACATGTTGAGTCGCGAGCACATGGTCATGCCACAGTGTCGAAGGTGCTTTGGAGGTGTGACAGTACATATTCAGTCCAGAGAGTGAAGCCCTCTAGCCAACCACTCCAGGGCAATGGGCTTTAATATCTGAGCCGGGGCTCTTGTCTCTGCCCCTTAGGTCTACCTCCTGCCCTTCTCTACCATTCTCTAAGCCTCCGGAGGTTGACCTCTATGGGGGGCATCAGGGGCTTCCTAGCCCTCTGGGTCTAGTTGGGTTCTGACAGAAGAAGCCCAAGCAGGAGATGGAAAGAAGAGCGTGGCCTAAAGTCCAAGTATTGATTCTCCCAGATCCTTCCCTGTGGATGAATTTGCCCCTGGATGAGAGTCACGGCTTCTTTCAAGGTGGGTGTCTCCACCAGACTCTTTCCTTTAGAGCTCTCTAAGCTCTGCTGACCTCACTCACCAGGCAGAGGGAGGGTGAAGCCTTGCTGGTCCTTTAGTACTGGGTCATTCCTTGGAGCTTCATATGCTGCCCACACCTTCCTAAGTCATCCTTTATTACTCATCCTTGAACTACCCAAGTGAGAGTGAACCCCCTTCTGTGGTGGCCGATGGCTCCTATACTAGGAGGCCCATGTGTTAAAGGTTGGGCCCACGTCTGTGGCACTATATGGAGGTGGAGGAACCTATAAGAGGTGGCACATGGTGGAAGGAGGTTAGATCACTGGGCACATGTTCTTGAAGGAATATTTGGATTTCAGCCCTTCCTCTTTCTTTTCAGCTTTCTGGTTGCCAATACAGAGCCATCGTGACATACAGTCTTGCCTTAGAAACTGCCCCAATTGAAAACTAAACAAACAAACAAACCATAACCCCCCCCCATTTCTCTTTTTAAGTGGATTTATCTCAGTTATTTTGTCATAGTGGTGAAGAGCTGACTAACAGAGACATTCTGTACAAAAGGAAAAGAATAAGCAAATGAATGGCCAAATGAAGGAACAGGTGTATATAGGGAGCAGTGACTGAATAGAAGAGAGGGTGACTGGAAAGTGAGGTGAGATACAGCAAGAGATAAGGAGCAAAGAGAAGTATGGGCAGGATTTGAGGAGTTTTGGATGTCAACTTAGGACTTTATGTTTGAATTTTAGAGGAAAGAGGCAAGAACAGTGGCAACACTGGGGATACAGTCATGCAAAGGGTTGCTGGAGGATCTGAGGGTGTTCATCCTGGAAAAAAGATCTGGGCTGGGATCATCACCTTCAAATATGTAAAGGATTTAGAAAGCAATATGCCAATATGTATCATGAGTTCATAATTATGTCTAGGAATTTAGTTGAAAGAAACAATCCAAACTGAAGACAAAACTTTCTGGACAAAAACATTCATCGCTGTATTATTTATAACAATCAAGAACCAGAAACAACTTGCATGCACAGTACTAGGAGAGTGGTTAAATCAATTACAGCAGATCTTTACAATACTGTATTATGTGATTGTTAAAACAAAGTATAAATATTTAAAGGCCTGACAACATGCTTTTAATATGCTAAGTGGAAAGGTAGGATATGAAATGTCTATAGAAAATTATCTTAAAGACATAAAAATAATATGAACTAAATAAAAATGTCAGAATCTTATACATGGTTTTTGCTATTGATGAGCTCTTGGATGACTGATGTTCTCAGATTGTTCCAAAATTATTGATAAATAGGAGTTGGGAGTTGGCAGCATCAACAGGATAAGTACTCAGCCTCCCAAGTAAAAAATATTGAAAGGAATCCCTACCATTTGTGCATACATTCTATGCCATTTGTTTATTGCCGCCGCCACTACTGAATTTACTGAACATGTACCATATATTGGGCATGTACTTTTTTTTCCTCATAGGTCTATTAATCTTCTCAACTCTTCATGGTTGGTTTAATTTTTACTCTATTCATCAGATAAGGAAGCTAAAGCTCAGAGAGATCAAGCAAATTGGCCAAGATTACACTGCTAGTGAGTTTCAGAATTAGGGTTTGAACCAGGATATGACATTCTGAACTGTCATACTATACTGCTAATCCATTGCTTTTGCATGGTCATATTGTGGTCTCCAGTCATATATCATCAGCTAAAAGTTTTTCCATCATAATGAGCTCCACTGGTCAAAATGGCACACCTTATTGGTAATGCCTTATAAATAAATGTTGACTGCATTTTAAGTAAATGACTCAAGTGAGACAAAGTCCTATGATCAGGCAAAGTAGTCATAGTAACTATGGTAAAACGTGTGTTTAATAAAAGTGAATAACATTAATTGAGACTTATGTGTGACACAATGTTCTCAGTTTCTTACATATATTAACTAATTCTTATAATACTCTATAAGTTTAGTATTATTATAATCTTCACTTTACATAGGAAGACAATGCATTTAAATAATTCCACCAAGGTCGAATACCTAAATAGGATCATAGCCCACTTGACTCCATACAACTACACAGTATGGCCTCTGGATTTGTGTACTGAAAAAAACAAGATTTAAAAGCATAAAAATAACAATCTTAATGGCTAGCATTGGGAATCCTTTCAGGGAAATAATTATTTTTCCTTATGAAAATACCCTGATAAAATATTTGGGAATAAAGGTGTTAGTGAGAATTTCATGAACAAAAGAAGAGTCAAGCTTCTTTGCTGGAGAAAGTGAGAGGATTTTCCCCCGCTTTCTCTCTTTAGAAAAAGAAAAGGGAGGGAGGGTGCATAATGCAGAACAGGAGGAGGCACTTGCAAGGTAGAGCTTGGCTCCTGGGGACGGTACATAGGGATGCAAAGGCACTGAAGAGCAGCTCACACCTTAATTTTAATTTGGAGTGAAATTCTCTTCCCTCAAAATGTCCGTAAGGATGACAGTGCTCACAATCCATGTGTGACCAATGATATTGTTGTTAGAATTTGAAAAAGGCCTGATATTCATGTCGGGCTCAGTACCTTGCAAAACAGAATCAGCAATTTAAAATAAGACCCTAGAATCATACACTGGAGTCACAGAAAAAGGGTTTGTGAAGGGCCTCCTAGTCCGGAACTGTGGGCTCCAGGAAATTCCTTCTAGATCTCTCCAGGAACAGAGGCCCTAGTCCTACTTCAGCTGTTTTAAATCTCCCGACTATCCTGTCATCTCTCGCTCAGGTCAATAGAGACCATGTTCAGAGAAGGTAAGGAACTTTCTCAGGACCACAGCAGTAAGAGAGAGAGCCAGGAGTCCAAGCTAGGCTGGTCTGATTACAAGGCCCTGGATTTTTCAGGTACCTGCACTCCCTTCCTCCTCCACCTCCTCTGTCTTGGTTTTGCTTCACCATTGGACCTCTCTGTGGAGACACCCTACAGCTTCAGGGATAGAGACTTGATCTCTGGGAATGGGAAGCACCCAGGTCTTAGTTCATGGGCCAGGCCTTGACAATGAGTCTGGAACTGGGTTGGACTTACCATTTGGTGATACAGAAGAACAAGTGACTCTAGGCCCCTATGGAGTGAACCAGCAGGCTCATTTAAGGGAGCCATGGTTACTACCTGTTGAAGACTTTAAGAGGAACAGTTTTCCAGTCTTAAAAAAGTAAAGATCAGGGTCTGGTGCTATAGTTCAGTGGTAGAGCATGTGAGGCACAGGGTTCAATCCTCAGCACCACATAAAAATAAATAAATAAAAATATTGTGTCCATCTATAATTAAAAAAAAAAGAGTTATGAGGAGCTGGGCACCTCGCCTGTAATCCCAGCTACTCAGGAGGCTGAGGCAGGAGGATTACAAGTTCAAAGCCAGCCTCAGCAACTTAGCAAGGCCCTAAGCAACTCAGTGAGACCCTGTCTGTAATAAAATATTAAAAAAAAAGGGGACTGGAGTTGTAGCTCAGTGGTAGAGTGCTTGCCTAGCACATGTGAGGCATTGGGTTCAATTCTTAGCACCTCATATAAATAAAATAAAGGTTCACCGACAATTTAAAAAAATGTAAAGATCCTATTTCCCCAGTTTTCCACATGTAAACATTTAGTAAAATTTGTTCAGTATTGTAGCAGAATTCTCCTAAATTTCAAGCAATTGTAAATTAAAAAAAATACATGTAAATTGGAGAAATACACACACACACACACACACAAAACCAAATAAAGACAAAATCTTGGGGAATTTTAATTCAGTTTTACTGTGCATTGCTTTGAATACTTAGTGAGACCACCACACCTTTTCATATATTAACTGGAAATTTGTTTCCTTTTTTCATAAATTGCCTTTCCATAGCTTTGGCTCCTTTTTTTTTTTTTTTTTTTTTGGATAGAATTCTTGTTTAAATTGAAAATAGAGCTCTCTCTTCTATTACAAGCTATGAATAGAGGTGATTATTCAAACGTCTTAGCATTTCACCTATATAGTAACTGTCTTTCTTTGCTCTGCCATGTAAAACAAATATGGTAGGAAAGAGCAGTGTGAGTAGCCCTGATAGAGAACACTGTTCCCCTGATTGTGTTTTTTGTCACAACTATTCCAGGAGATGTCATGGGGCAAAGGCTCAAATATTCCGAAAACAAGTCATTAAGTAAAAATATAGTTTTAAAAAATTATAGCTAAAGCACCGGATTTTCTGCAACCTTTTGGTGTTAATAACGATTACAAGCAGAAGAGGAGGATAGATAACATTTTCCAGACACTCAGGATCCCATGCACTTTGGACAATCCTAGTGAGGAGGAAGGTTTAAGAGAGGTGGCTAAGCTCCTGTTCTTTGAAGTCTTGGTTTTCCAGTGATGTGTTTTATAATCTTAGGTAAGTTCCAATTGTCTAATCATTGGTAAAATAGACAGGATATGTTTGATGTAGGGTTTGAAGGACACACACCGTTTTGATAGGCACAAAGATATTCCAGATGGAGGCCACTGAATTGGCAAAGTCCAAGCACTTTCCTATCTGGAATGATACTAAACCAAGTAATTATGGCCCCCGTTTTGTAACAGTTCTACTTTGTGAATAGAAAAGGCAACAAATATGTTTGCTTTTTTTTTTCAGAGTAGAAATTAGAAGTTTATTAAAGGACAGCAGAAAAGACTTCTCCCGGAGGAAGAAGGGGACCCAAGAGGTGGAATCCCATATGTTTGCTTTTGAGAGAGAGAGTTTCATCAATTTCTTTTTATTTCTGTCTCAGTACTCAGAAACTCACCTGCCTTCTCCTAAGTGTTCTGCCCACATAGGTAGACCACATCATAAAAATGCATATTTGAAATAAGAAACCACACTGCTTCAGTCACTTTGACAGCCAGACGTTAAGCATACGGAGAAATTACAGATGACCGTCTTTAAAATCCAGTGAAGGACTTTTATGATCCGTTACTTGAAGGGCAGGACTAGAATTTTCATACATGGTTTATTTTGTCTAATTGTATAATATATCCATGCAAACTCATTAGAAAAGTATTTGTTTTATTAAGGAAAAAAAAAGAAAAAGAAAAAGCATGAGCCTGAACATTATTTGGATTGCTAATTATGTAATAAGTTACTCACTTTTAAAAACACCTTGAACTTGTAGGAGATTTGTATTTCTCTTCTCTCAAGTTTCCTGAACATCTCCTGTACCTGGCATGGCAGTGGAGCTGAAGAAGTGAGTAGTGTAGACCTTCATGGAAGACCAGTGAGAACCCAGCTAAAGATAACAGTTTTCCCTCAAACCTCTTTAGTGTCCCTAGCAAGACACCT
This sequence comes from Urocitellus parryii, assembly GCF_045843805.1. Classification (NCBI taxonomy): domain Eukaryota; kingdom Metazoa; phylum Chordata; class Mammalia; order Rodentia; family Sciuridae; genus Urocitellus; species Urocitellus parryii. Next base: position 39,051,410 of record NC_135541.1, on the reverse strand, counting down.
ACAGATCCCAGAGGAAGAAGGGACGGTTGGCTATCTTGCTTGGGGAGCAGCAGACAACTTCGCAGAGGCATTATTTGAGCTGCTTCATAAAGCTCAATAGGTTTTTCTTTTTCCTTTTAAAGAAAGGACAGACAGACAGACATTAGTTACCCTAAGAAGGCTTCCCTTTCCATAACCTCCACAACTCAATTGATTTCTCCTACCATTACTCTCATAAACAATGCTCCTCACCTGTGGAACATGTACAAACCCCAGGTTTTCATTTAATGTCTATTAAGTTAATCTAGTTGATGTTAGACTATGTGTCTAATGAGAGCAGGGGTCATGTCTCCTCCTTCTCCTCCTTCTTCTTCTTTTTTCTTACTAAGTAGGACCCAGGTCAGATAAGGAGCTCAGTAAATGTTTGCAGAATGGATGAACAGCATCAACAAGGAGCGATTTAGGGAATGCATAGTAGTTCATACAGTGTGGCTGGAGTACAATGCAGAGCAGGACATGAAACTGGAAAAACTTGAGCAAGAGTGTGTTAGCTCTTAGCTATCAATTTTGAACTACAGGAACTCAGATGGAAGTGAAAGTTAGCCATCCAGTATTTCTAAGCAGCCTATCTGACTATCCCACCATGTCCCCCACCAACCTATCATTTTGTGTGTCCTGTGGTTAAAGTCGCCTCTAAAGGTAGGTGGCACTAACCTCTGAGCTTTTCTCTTTTTCTCTTAGCTCCTTTTTGTTCAAATTCATTTTATTTTGTTACTCATTTTGGTACTCAAAAGAGGAGTTTTGAGTAATGAAATCCATCTTAACCTTCAAAGTGGGGCTCATGTAAAGCCTGGGAACCCTTGAACTTCAGACTGGGAGGGACATGAGGAAGCTAAAGAAATTGAGGCTCAGGCCTGGGAGGTGATTTGTTGAGGACCATGCAGGTGTGCCTGAGTCCACCCCACCTTATCCTCCACCCCTTCCCTGAAGCCATTGTCTTTCATTGAGCAAACCTGCATTTCCAGGCATCTGCCCCCAAAGAGTTTCCTGTTTCACCTCCTCAATCATTGGCAGTCCTTAGGCCTCTGCCAAACATCTGGCACTTGACAGTGATGCTCCCTGCTTCCCCATCTCTGCGGGGTGTTGAAGGGGGCAGGTTATGAATTAGGCCTTAATTCCATACAGCCAGGCAGAGTGCAAATAAACAGGAACAGGGCAAGCACTCGTGGGGCTACGGGGTGCACCTGTGTCCTGCTTTCTGTGTGGCTGTCTGCTAGAGACTTGGAGGCTCCTCTCTACAGGCACCTCCATCTTTGCCTTTCTCCTTCCCTGGGTTTCTTGTGACTCTGCCCACCTTGATTTCCACCTTCTCTTTCCTCTCCTACAATACAGAACTGCTGTGCTTCCCATAGTATACCATACCCCAGGTTTTTGTCCTTGCAATATCCCTTGTTGGAAATGCTCTCTTTTAACTTACAGGCCACCAAGAAAGCTTGACTGAAGAGTTGCTTCCTTTCTGAAGCATCTTGAAGCATCTTAAGGGCTCCTTCACCTATTTCCATTCTTCACTTTCAAACCCTTCTGCTTCATTTATACCATTTATCTTTTGGGGTTATACTTGTCAGTGGTTTCCACTAAGAATATAAAAGCCATCATTAATAACTACAATTTATTAAGCACTGACAGTGTAATGGCAAATGTGTTGAGAATTTTGTTCATGTGGCTCAAGTTAGTCTTTACAGTAACCTTGTGAATTTGGTACCCTAATTTGGGTCCCTCTCAAATCAAAGCTTCAAATAAGGATTTGGGAAACAGGAATGAGGAAAGGCAAAATAAGTTTGTGCTTTTGAAGGCACTGCTGTAGGCAATGGCCATTGAATTCTGTCTCCTACAAGAGTGGGAGGCTGAGTACTTATCCATCAGCGGTCATGCCCTGTGGATTAGGAGCCATCATGAGGGCTAGGGCCTGTCAATGTCCCTGTACTTCTGTGCTGAGCTTACCTACATGTTAAGCATATTTGGCAATATGGGAGAAAGTCCTGGGGCAGAATGTTGAAAGACGAGAGCTATATGATCAAAGTGGGAAACAGTACCACTTGATTCTAAGAGTGTACAGAAGTATCCATCACAGTTGCCCCTAAAGTTAGGGGTGGGTCAACAAGGTCAACAAGGATGCAACAAGGTCCCAGGGACAACTGTCATAGCAGATAGCCCCATTGTACAAGTGAGGGAACCGGTGTCTCTAATTGAAGCTTGGGTTCTTAGCTGCTATACTAGATTCTGGGTGCCCTGAGGTTAGGGATCATGCCTTCTCAGTCTCTACAGCTTCAAAGTCTAGCAAAGTTCTGGCACATTCTGAATGCTTACTAGATGAAAGCTGAACAAATGAATGAGTGGTCAGAGTGGTAATTTGGGGATCTGTAGGATTGATTCATGCCCCCAACATTCATCCAATTTATAAGTAACTCAAGGAGCTTTTAGCCAATCAGGGGAGGCAGACAGTAAACGAGTACTTTTTAACAACGTGCTGAGTGTTTTAAAAGTAGCATTCTATACCTTGGGAACATGGGCAGCTGGGATCACCTAGTCTATGAATCAGGAAGAACTTGTGGAGGAAATGAAGTGTAAGCTGATACCTGAAGAATAAATACATCCTGCGCACGGATGAATAGGAGAAGGAAACGCACATCCAGGGGGCATGGGATTGTGGAGTCGCTAAGAGCAGGTGAGTATAGTTGTGGTGAGGTGGGGAGGGTGTGGTTGCAATAACCAAGTTACAGAGTAGATGGGTCTGATGATGGAGGCTTGTGTTTTAGTTCAAGTTAGGAAATATCATTCTGGCTATGTTAAGGAAAAGACATTGGGGGAAGCAAAATTGGATTTGGGAAGCCCCTTAGGAGGCTGCTACTGATATCTAAGCTCCTCGAGTTGCTTATCAATAGTTGAATGAATGTTTGGGGCATGAGAGATGATTATGGATTGGTTTAATGTCTGGGTGGTGGGGATTGGACAAGTGGAGGATTTTGGAGGATGAAGCTGAATGGTATTCATGTGAGAATTGTATTCATGTGACATGTGACATGGTTTGGATATGCGATGTTCCCAAAAGTCTCATGTTGAAATGTGGTCTCACAAAGCAAGGTTCAGAGGTGGAGCTTTTTGGCAATGATTGGACCTTGAGGGTGCTGATCTCCCACTGTACTTTCAGACTGGGGAGATGAGCATTCTTTCTTTGATATACTCTTCTGCCATAATGTTTCTGCCTTGGAGCCAGCTGACCACTGAATCCTCTAAAACCATGAGTGAAAATAAATCTTTCCTACTCTAAGCTGTTCTGGTCAGGTATTTTGGTCACAGGGACAAAAGGTTGACTGACACACAGGGATCATATCAAGGATGATTCTCAGGATTCTAGCCTGAGCAGCAGCAGGTGGTGGGTGCTGGTGCCATTTCCTGTGACAGACAGTATAAGAGGACAGGTTAGGGGAGTGGAAAGCTGATACACAGGCTTCGGGGTCAAGGTCATGGCTAGATAAGGCGAACAAGCACGGAAGGAGAAACACTGAAGGACTTATTCACTCTCAGGATCCCATAAGTACAGGGCCAACACATGAAAGTGAGTGGCTCCTAAAATTGTTCACCCTAGGCACGGTACTTACCTCACTCTAGTCTTGGTTCTGTCTGGGGCAAAGGGCAGATCGCATAGGGGATGGAGTGGACATTTGTCATTGTTTGGTTTCCCAGTATTGATTTCTACTTCCTAATGAACTCAACTTCATTTTGGGAAATTAGCTTACTCCATTGTATGTTGGGGTGGGACACTGTGTGGGAAATAGGTGCCTGCCTCTCACAATGGAAACCTGGAAGATCCCTGGAAGAACACACTCTGGACATTACAGCTTGAGCCTAGAGTCCATTGTTATACTTAGTGTAAATCCTTATCGAGTGGCTCTTGCTGAACAATTCAGCAAGACATTCAAAGAAAATGATTAGCTGTAGGCTGTTCAAGTTTACTGGCCTTCCTACTGTCTCTGGTTTCCTAGTTGGCTAAAATGTTAATTGAAAAAAATATCACTCCTTGCTAAGAAGGTTTGTGGGAGGATTTGAGATCTGTACTGGCTGCAGCAAATGTTGTTACCACCTTAAATCCATTTTCAGGCTGGAGTTAGGTAGGTGGGTTAAGGGAGTGAAGGCCAAATAGATAAGGGGTGCATGTAGAGGTTTAGGGTAAGATAGACACCACTGGAGGCAGACCAGAGACAGTGAAAGCAATCTGACTCTTGGTGACAGTGTCAGAAACTAAACTGAAGTCTAAACTGAAACTGATTGTATTAGTAAGTGAGAGGTCAGGCTGCTATAACAAAGACTCTTTAATAAACGGACTTAAGTAAAATAGATGCTCATATCTTTTTCACATATTATTCCAGAAGTCTGCCATCTGCAACATGTGGCTTCCATTTCTAGGTTCAAAGTGATCATTCCAGTAAATCCATTTCTCAGCCAAAGAGAATGTTTAAAGTCAGCTTTTTCATCACTGTGACCCAAAGATCTGAGAGGGACAATGCAGAGAAAGAAAAGTTTATTTTGGCTCAAAGTTTGGCTCAGTCCATGGTCAGCCGAATCCATAGCTCTGGGCCTGAGGTGACATAGAACATCATGGAGGAAGGGCTGGGTAGACGGAAGTAGCAGCAGCTCAGGACATGATGTCCAGGAAAGGGAGAGAGAAAGAGAGAGAGAGAGAGAGAGAGAGAGAGAGAGAGAGAGAGAGAGAGAGAGAGAGAGCGCTCTGCTCACAAGGGACAAAATGAAAATCACAATGACCCATTTTCTCCAACCACACCCTATCTGCCTACAGTTACCACCCAGTTAATCCATATAAATGGATTAATCCACTGATTAGGTTAAGACTTTTATAATCTACCATTTCACCTCTAAACTTTCTTTCATTGTCTCATGCATGAGCTTTTAGGGGACACCTCATATCTAAACCATAAAAGGGAAGAACAGAAAAAGATAGGAGCCAGTCATGGTGGCACATGCCTGTAATCCCAGAAGCTTGGGAGGCTGAGGCAGGAGGATACATGGGTTCAAAGCCAGCCCTGGCAACTTAGCAAGGCCCTAAGTAACTCAGTGAGACCCTGTCTCTAAATAAAATACAAAAAAGGGAAAAACGGGGAGGGATGTGGCTTACTGGTTGAGTGCTCCTTGTTTAATCTCTTGACCAAAAAAAAAAAAAAAAAAAAGAGAGAGAGAGAAAGAAAAGAAAGAAAGATAGGGAGGACAATCAGCTTATTGTTCCTCCTCCTCCTCCTCCTACAACTACTAGAATAAATGACCTGAGAATTGTATTCATCTTCATCATTTACATTTCGCTGCATGCCACACCAGATGTAAGGGATACTGGGAAATGTAGTCTCTGGAGTGTGCATGGAGAAGATGAGCACCAGCTTAGAGTCACTTGGAGATAAATGTATTTCTAAAGACCAGAAATGGAAAATAGATTTTAAGGGTATTGATAAGTTTTTACTAAACCAATATACTCCCCTCAAGCCAAGTTGAGTCGGAATGTCTGTTCTTTGCACAACAAAGTCACCTACTATTAGACAGGATTTGTATCCAAGCCTTTGCTCTTCCCATGTTTCTTTTCTATGATCTTTATGAGACAGTCCAATGCTGCACTTGTTTGAATGCAATTGAATTTGATTAGTTAAGGAAGGAAATACCCTGGTAGTGACATTATGTGCCAGTCACATGTATCTTATATCTTTTAATCTACAAAATAAATTTCACAGTTGTTAATGTTTTTAAATTCTTTCCCTTTTAGGTGAGGACAATGAGTTTGAAGAGTTTTACACGAGGGGGTGTAACAACTGATAGAGCTGTGATTCAAACCTTGTCTGATTTTAAGGTCTCTGTTCTTGTTCTTCTGTCATCATTGGGTCACTGTGATATGGAGGTGCATGATGGTGTAAGAATTAAAGGTGCCATGGGAGATCACTAAGGATGGGCAGTGGAGGGATGATGGAGAAAGCACAGGTAATAATGAGATTATGTGTGTGTGTGTGTGTGTGTGTGTGTGTGTGTGTGAGTCTGTGTGTGTTTGTGTACGCCTGCTTATCTAAAGACAGCAGGCTGGTAGGGAAATGGGTGCTGAAGAGACTGGCAAGAGATGAGCCAAACAATCCCACTATCCCCCACCCACTCTGCTGACTGCTCTTTGGCAGGTGCCTACTTGTTGACTGGGTGTTTATTTGCACGCGGAGGCCTGCAGAGGCCCGCAGACCCGCAGCCTTCCTTGATCTGACAAGCTTTGGGAGGCTGGTTGAAACACAGCTTAGGCTTTAGTGTGAAAAGTCACCTAGTCCAAGTGACTGGGAGGGCCTCAGGGAGGCTACTGGGGAAGCAGAGGCGGGGCAGGGGCGGGAGGGGCGGGCAGGCGCTTGGCCAGCAAGTTGGATTTCCAGGAAGGAAGGGCTGCAGTAAAGCTGCCTTAATATCTCCTTCCAGAGAAGGTCCTCTCACAAGAATTCTATTGTCTGACCCTCAGGAACGAGAGGAAACTTGTTCCTTAAGGGGCACAATGAGGACACCCTAGCCAAGGACGCAGGGTGGAAGTGGGAGTCCTTGAGTTCTCTAAGAACCTGTGCAGAGGCCTTTGGCAAGTGTTAGGGGAGCAGCCGTGCAGGAAGGGCTCCTTCAGGAGCTGCCAGGCTGGGAACAGGGGGAAGAGAGGGACAGGGGAGCAGCTTTCCAGGAAGGGCTCTTGCAGGCGCAGCCAGGCTGGAACAGGGAAAGAGAGGAACTCGGTCATCTTTCTGACTCTGCCCAGTCTGGTCTCTCTGGGGCCACGGGCACCCAGCCTTGCTTCTGTGCATCAGAGGGTGCATTCTTCTAAGCCAGGCAGAGCTACTCACCCTTCCCAGAGCAATCCCCACTGTCACTGTTCCAGGTCCCCCTGGTGCCTTTCCTTCACCCCATCTGTGCTTATATTTCAGAGGCCTGATCCAATGTCACTTCTTCTATGGAATCAACCTAAGTCTACTTTCTATTAATTTTTTTACCCACATATCAAGTTTGTAGTTCACCAGTAAAATACATTCTGGCAAATAAAGAGCCCTGATGTGCTTGAATAGCTGTTATTTGTGATCAAGAGTATACATTAAATAATTAAATAAGCATCACATGACGTATGTTTTGGGTTAGAATTCACAAGATACTCAGTTGAAACTTGTATTTTAGTTCATTACTTTATTGACCTTGTTTTAGGGAGTGTGGTTCCTGTACCTGCACCTGCATCTGTGTCCTGTGGCAGAGGAGGGGCTTGTCACTCCTTTCTGACTGCACCCTCCAGGTGAATCCCCATCTCTCAGACATGGATTGGCGAGCAGGGCCTGCTCAGGCTTCTTCTCGCTGAAAAACACTATGGCCCAGACCTGAAATATTTAAACGCTGACCTCTCAGGAACCTTTGTCTTTTGAAGGTTTCACTTAAGTAAAGGTGAGAAGTCTTAGGGGTGGACTTCCCTAGAAAATGAAATAGAGGAGTTCTAAAGACTTACAGAACTTTCTCCCGAGTGACAAGGGCAAAGGGCCCAGCTTCCGTTGCTGCCGCCGTCCACTTGGTCTGGGTGTGCCCACCCCTCATTTCACCAAGGAAAAAGAGACGGAGGACACTGAAACACATATTGCTAAGTGTAGGAAGCCGGTCTGAAAGGCCACACGCTGCCTGAGTTCAACTGCTTGACATCCTGGCAGAGGTGAACCGACCCAACAGCAGCAAGACCAGCGGTGGCCTGGGGTCAAGGGCAGGAGGGCAGACAGCAGAGCACAGAGAATCTCTAGAGTAGTAAAACTAGTCTATGTGATACTGTACTGGCTCACAGAGGACACACTTTTGCTAAAACCATAGAATGGACAGTAAGAGGGAACCCTCACGAAAATATACTTTAGTTCGCACGTCAATATTGGTTCATGATTATAACAAATGTACCACATTAATGCAACATGCTAATTATACGGGAAGTTATATATGGAGGGAAGGAGGTCTGTGGAAACTCCTTGTAGTTTTTACTAATTTCTTCAGTAGAACTTTAAACTCCTCAAATAATAAAATCTATTTATAGAAAATTAGCCACACATTTCCTTAATTATAGCTAACATTTATATAGCACTTACCACATTCCAGATATGGTTCTAAAGCACTTTGTACCTATTAACTCATTTTTAAAATTTTCACATTGGGGCTTGTGAGCTAAGTACTACTGACATTCCATATTATGGATGAAGAAATGAAGCACAGTAAGATTGTTTGTCCAGGGTCACACAGTGAGTGACAGGCAGGGCCTGATTTGATCCTAGACTGTTTGGACCATGCTATACAGCATTCATCTGTTCTGTCCTATATCGTACGCTGTGGTAGTCAGCTCTCTGTCACTACAGCAAAGACCTGAGACAAGTTAGAAGGGGAAAAGGTTTACCTTGGCACATATTTTTGGAGATTTCTCATCCATGATCATGTTGGTTCAGTTTCTTTGGGCTTGTGGCAAGGCAGCAGCCATGGCAGGAGAACATGGCAGAGCCAAACCACTCATTGCACAGCCAGAAAAGTCTTTCCCTTACTGACCTAAGACCTCCCATAATACCCCATCTCTCAGAGTTTTCCCTGACGGCCAGTAGCACGCCTGGGGAACCAAGCCTTTAGTGCACAGGCCTTTAAGGGACATTCAGGATGTGAGCCATAGTATGTAACAATGTGTGCTATCCATGCTGGGGCTTCTCTTCCTGGAAACCTTTCAGACCTGTTATCAGCTGGGAAAGGTGACCTTCCTCTGTGCTGTCACAATACCAGGCCTTCCCTTCTACTGATGCACAACATATAACAGGTTTGTTGAATGTGTATTAACAGATTGTCAAAGAAGTATTCTGTACATGTTTTATTGAATCCCAGAGGAGCTGGGAATGTCACTGACCTGCCAAATCACAGCTGTCCACAAAAGGCTGCAGGTGAGTGAAGGTGCTGTGACGTGCTCTGGGTGCGCTTGTGCCAGCTCTGGGTCCCTGCCGCTTCCTCTTCTAACGTCTGCAGACCTCCTCTCTGACCACCTCATCTACATCATTGCTTGGTCTCAATGCCAAGACTTCTGCTGGTATCTCATTCTTAGGAATAAAGAGAATGTTGGCCAAACTCCTACCCCTCAATGCTGCTTTTGCCCTTCATATTTTCTCAAGGCTTCATCTGAAGAAATGCTCATTTGGAGATGGAGTTTAATCCAAACCAGAGATAAGAACTCATTTAGAAAAACAGAGGGTCACTTACGGTATCCCAACCTCTGGAAGGTGACTTCCCCAGCTGGAGAGGACAAAGAAATCAGGTGGGGGTAGTTCAGCCTCTCTTCGCCCCTTCCCAGGGCTTTATGCTGTGGTTCCAATTAAAGGCCACCTGCAGTGCTTCTTTCATTCACTATAGTCAGATGCTGGTGGTACGGTTGAGTTTGGCCTGAATTTCCCGCTATGATAAGGGGGCCTCCTGGGAAACTATGCCTCACCTGGGACTCTGAGAGCTGGGTTGGGGTTAGGAATATCATAGGAAAACAGGTAGCAAAGTTTGAAGTTGAAGGAAGTCTGCAAATGGCCCAGTGTGGAAGGTAGTCAGGGATGTCATGGGTGGCCTCCCCAATGTCCTGGCTCAGCCCAGCACATCTCTCCTTTCTCACTTCCTATTCTCTGTGGCACAGTTACAGTGAGCTCCCTTTCTTTCCCTTATGCTTTTCTTACCCTCTGTCTTTGTCTAACTCTTCATCTTCTCTCCAGTCTCAGGTGTAGTGCCAGTGACTCCACAGACCTGCTCCAAGTTCCTCTGCAGGTTAGAACACTGGCTCTGAGTCCTCACGGGGACCCGGCCTTCCCCCAGCAAAGCCCTCCTTCCTCGTAGCAGTGATGAATGAAGTCCCAGTTTGACACGCTCGTTGGCCTCTGTGCGGTGTAAGGGGTGCGAAGGGCTCTACCTTCTTTGCTTTTTCGTCCCTCACTGGGGTGCTGGGAACAGGAAAAGCTCTTATTTAATATCGGTTGAGTAAATGAATGAACTCTACAGCTCCACTATAAAGGGAGTGGGAGAAGAGATGGGTGCTCACGCAAGTCCTGGGCCAGGAACCAACACCAACAGGGCAGCCGCAATAGCCTGTGCGTTGGTCACATTCTGTGTGTGCAATAAAGAAAAGAAAAAGGATTTCCCTGTGCTTGGAACTGAACCCCTCAAAAAATTAAGTAAGCCTTCAGAGGAGCAAAGCACCTTCCCCCCCCAAGAATAATAATGGCCCCGGGCTAATATATTTTGAGTGAGCTTTGGGTCATAGATAAAAAATGAAAGTTTTGCCCCCTCCAAAGCACTTCCTTGAGGATGTACTGAATCACAGTGAATGGCCAATTGAGCTGCCAGCGGGCCCATTAGAAAGCGGGTTGTCAGAGACTCGTATTACGTAGGATTAATATTAGGCATCTCTGTCTCAGCCCAGTGAAAGGCCTCAAGTGTCCTTGGAATTTCAGCGACCTTTCCCCATCAATGACGACATTGTTCTCCCGCCCGATGGCTTAATTCGAAGGAAATGCCCCACACTTCTCATCATCACTGCCCACCACATCTGGGATGGGGTCCGAGGGCCTGGAACACTGAGCTTCAGGCCCCACACTGTTACCTTTCCCTTGAACACACCTCCCAGGCTGCAGGAGCTCCGGATTGTTGTTTCCTGAATCTTTCTACAATCTTTTCAATGGTCTTAGCTGAGAATTAGGAGGCAATTGCACAGGTTCTAGGAGCCTAGCAGGTCTTAAACCTGTCATCAGTTGAGCTCCTCTGATCCAATAGGGAGGGTGAAGCTGCTGATCTCAAACCACCTAGAACTCAGGCTATGAGAGACCTGACGCCCAGACACGCCATTTTTATTTAGGGAAAGCACCATGGCTCTAATGGGCTGTTGACATGTCTGTTTCTAAATCTTCTCCGTGACCTTAAGAGCTGGCTATTTTTCTGCCTCCGTTTCTCAGATGAGGGGCTGTGGCTCAGGGCACACGGCAATTAAATGGATTGCTAGGATTCAAATGTAGGCCTGCCTGACTTCAAACACAGGGTTGGGTGGTGATGGTGTCTGCTGGAGACCGAGGTGAGTTACACAGTGCTCTGGGGGGTTTATTCCATTTTCAGGTCTTTCTCATGATAACCTTGTGGTGTAGAAACTGAAGCCCTGGGCAGACTGAATGTTTTTCTGGTGCAGTGCAGTAACATGAGGCCTGTTTCTCTGGCAGTTGGTTGTCCAGGTAGAGAAGATGAGGGATGGGGTGGTGCAGAAGAAGGAAGGGTCTGAAGGTTGGGGAAGGACGTTCTACATTGGGAGGAGAAGGAGGTAAAGCCAGTCTGTGAGAGCAGGGTGAGTCTCATTCAAGGTAAGCGGCATCCAGAAAATGTCCTCTGAACAGAGGTGTGAATGTCAGCAGGCAGCTGGGGACAGGAAGGTGACACTCCTGGAGGCTCCAACGAGGCCTAACAAAGTTTCTTTACCTGACAAGCTCCTGAACCTTTGTCTTATAACCCAGTTTCATCAAGAATCCTGTTAAGTCAGTCGAACGAGGATTCCCCCATCCTCAATACCTGATCACCTTTAATACCTGCTCCCCTTTAATACCTGCTTGGGTTTCTCCTTCCCCATCCTCCAGATGGTGCAAATCAGCCTGGCCTGTCTGCATCAAGGTCAGTTCAGCTAGACTCCCCTTTAATGCTGTCATTTTTTTCTTAGGAATATTTCCTCCACCGACTCTCACTCTGCTCCTTGGCTAGCAACACCTCCTGCCCTTGCTGTTTTTTTAGTTGAGTCCAATCCTCCTCCACTGCCATCTCCCGTTGTAGTAGCCCCTGTGCCCTGGGCAATGAAGTATCATTGTACATACTTCCTTTCACAGGCCCTAGAGCAGAGTTGTGAGGGTGGGTTGCTGGTAGCTGGGGTCTTAGGGTCGGCTAGTGGACATCAAGACTCTCGGAGGAGGAGCCATTGGGAATGGTGACAAAGGCCCCTGTGGGTTTATGAACTGGGCAGCTGCAGAAATGTCAGCAGTGGCTCTGTCATTGAGGAAAAAGCCCAATCAGGACAGAGCCAGGGACTCCTGGGTCTTCCCCTGTGTTCTGGGAGTTGTGGGGCCTAGGACTTGGGTGGATGTAAATGTCCATGGATTACCAAATGTCAGCTTTCTCCAGAGATCTATTTCCAAGGGGGAGAAAATGTTAACATCTTGACATCAAGGCTGAATTTGCTCGTGTGACATCAACCTGGCCTGCACGTGTAGCCAGGAAGCTCAGAAGCGGTCCATGGCGCCTGCCACTGTGGTTTTCTGTGGATTGGGTGGAAGGTAATGGCAGAGCTGGTCTACGAGTGCGTCTTCATTTTCATCCAGGCACTGACTTTGCCCAGTCAGCCCCGGCTTCCTGCTGCACAGATCTGGGCTGTAATAGAGCCGGTCTTATTTTATTTTTTATTAAGTTCATGAACTTTAGAGGAAGGAACCTGGAAAAAATGGTCTCATTACCTCAGGAATGAAGGCTCATGCTTCTTTTAATGCCAGACGTTGGCGTGGCCTTGCTTGTTATAGCCACAAATAATCTGGGGTGGAAAATTGCAGCACGGTGGCAAGGCACAAACAGGATGACTGCTTGGGGTGAAGCAGGTTGGGAGGAGGAATGGAGGTCAATGAGGGGTCAACCCCAAATGAAGGCTCCTGAGTCCAGGCTTGCAGACCTCAACCATGGCTAGCCATGTATATAGATTGATTCTGGGAGGACAGAGTCTACCCAAGACCTTCCCAGAAGCCAGAAAGATGGCAGGAGTTTGGATTCCAAAGGATTTGGTTCAAATTCCAACTTGGCTACTTATTATAAACTGCATAATTGTCTACACGTTTTCCAAACCTCTTGCATCTCAGTTTCCATATCTGTACTAGGTAGAAAATCTTTGCTTTTCAGATTGTTGAGGGGATCAGATGAGAATGTAGGAAAGGTGTCTGGGGGCAGGGTCTATAAAGGAAAATGTGCTACCAGACACATTCTCTAATGAACTATTCCCCATGCATAATCCAGGGTGGCCATTCACACAGTTTAATTGTTAGTGGACCAAGAGGCAGGACACAGCACTGGAATTCACCTCCCTGCAGAGGCTTGTGGATGGAGGGCAGGTTTATGGGACCCAAGCTAGCCCAACAATTGCCAAACTTTTAGAAGATGAGAAAAATCCCAGGGGCCCTTGTTAAATAATATGAATTTCAGGATTTGTCTCAGACCCACTGAGTTGAAATTCCCAGGGGCCCAGAAACTTGTGTATTTCAACAGAGGACCCAGGCAATCCTTACTATCAAGTAATTTGGAGTAATATTGATGAATCATTGCTGTACTACTGGGTTATTTGAGATAACAAGCTGGCTTATCACTCTATATAAGTAAAGTAAAAAGGTGATTTCTAAGACCCAGATTTAATTGAATGATACTTGGGGAAAGGTGCAGCATGGTTTCAGGAGAAAAGTACTTTTCCATTCTGTCTGCCTTTGCCCCTCCTGCCCCTCTGCTTGAAGTTCTCTCCCTATCTGTCTCTCTGGCTAACCTTGCTCCTTCAAGAGTCAGTTCAGGTCAGGATTCAACTTGCTCAGCAAATCTTTCATGACTGCCTCAGATCAGGTGCCTCTTCCTGCCTGTTTCCTTTGTGACACATCCATTATAAGGTGGATTGTACCATGTTTTGTTTTTGTTTATGTGTTTCTTTCCATCCTGGTTTATGTGCATGGGGTTCCAAAAGAGTTGCTGTGGCCAGATTGGAGTCGGCTTCTGGAGGACACGAGTAGACAAAACACATCGAATAAGAAGATAAGAAGTCGGAGGATGAATGTGAGTTGTCTAGCAGGAGATTTGCAGGGAATGGCAGGTGTAAAGTGGAGAAGTCATACAAAGACACGTTTTCTTCTTTCTTGAACCATTTTTAGTGAGAAAATCATTTTGCAATGTCTTCTGGGGTCTTCAGTTTTTTTCAGCAAGCACTAATTGGTGTTTTCTCGTTAGACTTCACGAAGAAAAGGAACTATTCTAACTCTGAACATAACATATACCATTCCATTGAATGGAGCCTGGATTAGTTCTCACTAATTTATATATCACACACACCCCACGTGCTTTTGCAGAGTGTCCTACGATCATGTATGAAGGGCTCTGGCTTCAAATATACCTAAAATCATGTCTCTTTCACAGACTGGTGGGTGGCCTTGAGCAAGTTACTTAATATTTTGGTTTTCCACATGCAAAGTAGAAAATTAACTGACTTTTTCTTTGTTTCTTCTCTTTCAAAGCTGAACAGAGAAAATTTAAAATAAACACAATAAAGATTTAAAAATAATCTCGATTGAATGGAACTTTGGGCTATCTACTATTTAGGTGAACTTAAAAGGATAAATGTCAAGTCTAGAATTCACATATATAATGCAAATACTGTCTCGAGAATTATTTTGGCAGCAGATCATATCAGAAGCCCAGGGGAAAATGTTTGAAATCAAGTTCAGTCAGTTCCACTGGGGTACTGGGAGACTGAAAATGTGCTTTTTACTTTGATATCATAACTAAGTAAGCAATAATTAGAGGGCTCTGTAATACCATGTTATATTAGTCAGCTTTTCATCACTATAATAAAACACTTGAGGTTTTAACTTATACAGAGAGAACATTTCTTTTATTTTTCTTTGTTTGGCTAATAGTTTTGGAAGTACCAGTTCATGGTTGAATGGCCCCATTATTTTGGGCCTGTAGTAAGGCAGCATACTGTGGTGGGGGCACATGGTATAAGTAAATCTGGTCACCTCAGCAGCTGGAAGCAAAAGGGAATGAGGATGAGGCTAGGATTCTCTAACTCCTTTTGAGGATGAACCCCAATGATCTAAATAAGGGAGTCCCACTAAGCTCCATCTCTCAAAGGTTTCATCACTTCCCAATAACACTATGCTTGGGACCAATTCTTTAATACATAGACCTTTGGGGGTCATTTATCCCAATCATTGCATACATGTTATCAGAGAAAATGGAACCAAGAACCCTCATGCACTGCTTGTGAGAACACAGGTTTGTATGGTCATTCAGAGGAACAATGTGGTAATTACTTAGGGAAATTAAGTTTTTGTACCTGGTTTGTGAGAAATTTTAAAAACTGGTCCCTCATTCCTACACACTATTTTCCAAATGCCCTTATTGTTGAGGTTCCATCTGTGACTTAGCTTCCTCTAAGCACATATAAGCATGTGCTATTTGGAAGGTAGAGGCAACTATCATGAGGCAGAGATTTTGCTTCTGCTGTTTTTGCTGGTGGGCATAATCACAAAGACTTAAAATGCTATGTTTTATTTTTCAAACCATATAGCAGATATCCTAATATCTGGCTCTAACATGGTGAGGATCAACAAACTGGACCCTGAGCATCTCTTTTGCTAGCTGTGGTTGCAGGAGAGGTGGTATTGATTTCCAGGTCCCCTTGCCCCCTGATGGTGACAGAGACCATTTACTCTTCGGGGATGTGCGATTTTAGGAGTTGTTCTTGGAAGTTCAGACTATATCCTATTTTCTTCCAACCATTTAAAAATAACAAATTCCCTTCATTAGGCACATTTTTTGGCTAAATGAGCTAAAGGAAATTTTGACAACTTCAAGTGATCCAAGAGAATTTTCATAAAAGGGAAATGAATGAGGACCTTCATAACAACATTATATGGAGTAGTTGGAGGTTAGAAATCACCTTTTGCCTTCATTGAGAGGCTGGATTTATAAAATGAAGATGATGTAAGTTCAGGAATACTGAACAGTGTTTAAAAGTAAGGAACAAGAATGTTTACATGGTGACATAGATCTTTCTAATAGCATTTAGTTGAAAAAGAGGGTTAGGTAAAGTTTAAAACATAATTTCATTTACAAAAATATATGCATAAAAGGCAACTACTGATAAACAATGACATAAATCCCCATTTAATATTTTCCACATTAGAATGTGTGCTTAGTTAGGGGAGTGAAATAAAAGTAGAGAATGAAAAAGCAAGGAACTAGTAAACAAGAGGGTCTTGCACATAGTGACCCAGGAATAAAGAAGAATAATTTACAAAAATCTTTGCACTTGAGTGGGTATAGCCAGGAAAACCAATGTCATGTATCACAAGAGAAAACACTTCTAAATGCTTCTTCTACCACATCCGTAACATAGCATGTATTTTTCTATGCCAGACACTGAAGGTTATTGGGAAAAGAAAACCTGTCTATGAGGAGAGAGAATAGTATGAAAAGAGAGTCATGCAATGAGTAACAGAAGCAACGTTTGAAGACCTTGGGGATATTCAGACCAGAGAAAGACAGAATGGGGGATAGGGTTACCGGCCATCTTGATTTGCCTGGAATTCTGCAGTTTTCTTTCTTTTTTATTTTATTTTATTTTTTGGTACTAGGGATTGAACCCAGGGACACTTAACCACTGAAATACATCCCCAGCCCTTTTTATTTTTCATTTTGAGACAGGGTCTTGCTAAGTTGCTTAGGCTCTCACTAAGTTGCGGAGGTTGGCTTTGAACTCAAAATCCTCCTGCCTCAGCCTCTTGAGCTGTTGGGATTACAGGCATGTGACACCGCACCTAGTGGAAGTTCCCCAGTTTTAGCACTCTATCCCAGGAAACCCCAGAGTCCTGGGCAGCTGGTATGGTTGGTTAACAGGGAGACATAATT
This sequence comes from Urocitellus parryii, assembly GCF_045843805.1. Classification (NCBI taxonomy): domain Eukaryota; kingdom Metazoa; phylum Chordata; class Mammalia; order Rodentia; family Sciuridae; genus Urocitellus; species Urocitellus parryii. The sequence continues at coordinate 39,034,658 of NC_135541.1, read as the reverse complement.
ACCAGCTTCAAATAGTTGAAGACATTTCATAGAGAAAGAAAGACAGACAACAGACTCTATGCATTTCCGAAGATGGATTTTAGACCATGGGAAGAACCAAGTTAGAGGGAGGCACATTTAGTTTTAACACATGGAGAACTTTCTAACAACCAGATGGGAACCAATGAGGATACTGCTGATCACTGCCATTTATTGAGCTCCTTCTGGGTACACAATTTCACTGAACTTTCACCATACTGCATTTAGTTTATGAGGAAACAAAATAACTTTCCTAAGGTCAGCAATTGGGGGTTGAAACATAGGGATGTTTGAATCTTAAAAACCCAAACTCTTAACCATGTTTTGAGAAAATCTTAAGGATTCTTTCAACAACAAAATGGTTACATTAAGAACCACCTTGTATGTTACAGACTAGCAGCACTTAAACATTTAGAGGTGAGAAATTTCCATGGAAACTGGACTTGTCAGGGACTAATTGTAACTTGATGTCAAAAAGTCTTGATTCTCATAAAAGTTTGGCAGCCAACACATTCCTGAGAGTCAGTCTCTGGTTGGAGCCCTCAATGACACTCAATTAGCAAAGAGTTCTGAAGAGCTTTACCATGTGCCAACTACAGTAGCCCATGTAGACTCTCCTATTGCTGAGCCTTAAGAAGAAGGCGAGGTTTTTGTCTCTGAAGACAGGGTGGATAACCAGGATAACTAGTAATAGTGGCTTAAATAATAATCATGATGAAGGATGCCAGTTTTTGTTTACACCATATGTGCTAAGAATCATGCAGAGTGCTTTACATACATTCTGAGTCTATCAGAGGAATATGGCAGTTACTCAATAAATACTCGATGAACAAATAATTTCATGAAATTATTGTGTGACCATACCTGGAGACTACACAGCTCTATGTGGCAGGTCATATTATGCATATTGAATAGATGAGGACACTGAAGCTCAATAAGGAATCCTATTGCTACTGTCATATTCTATTTTTATCTACCACTATTGTAAAAATGGTAAAAGGGAGGATATGTGGCTATACCTTCCTTTTAACAGACCTATTAAACCAGGTTATATACATTATTTTGCTGTATAATTGGTAAAATACATATTTCAAGTCTTTTGGGATTAACCACAGGGCCTTGTGCATGCTAGGCAAGCACTCTACCACTGAGCTACACCTACAGTTCATTTTGCAATATTTTAACATTATTAATGATTATAGTTCTTTGGGGGTATATTTCATTTGCCAGTGGAAGTGTTTTCAAATTTTTGTTCTTAATTTTCCCCTTTCATGTTATTTATTTATTTATTGGGTAAAGAGAGTTCAAACTTGATTCCATCATCTACCATGGTTTCAAAAATCTTTTCCAATGACTAGGGTTACCTGGATTTCTTACTAACAACAAAGACTTCCAGGTCTAACCTCTGGAGATTCTGCTTTAGAATCTATTTATAAATCCATTTCCTTGTATTGTAATTACTTATTTACTATGCAGTGACCTTCCCAAGGACAAGTACAGAGCAAATATTCATTAGCTGTTTGTTGAATGAGTAAATGTATCGGATAAGCTCACCTTGTAAGTCTTTACCAAGCAATTTGTACAGTTGCTAGAGGAAAGGCCACAAAGTGATGGTAGTACTCTCCTTCCAGAATGATCTTGATCCATTCATTAGAACTGTTTATTAGGGCTGGGGATATAGCTCAGTTGGTAGCAAGGCCCTGGGTTTGATCCCCAGCACCACAAAACAAACAAACAATTTATTATACAGAAATGTCACCAACTATGAATCCATTAAATGGAATTATCTTCCTGCTAATGATTTTCTGTCTTTCCCACATGGGCATTATGCAAGATTCATCAAATGCTTGAATGGGATAAAGAGTTTGGAAGTGTCTGTGATTTGAAAAACTACATATATCTCAAATCCTTCCAACTTGTGCCAGTAATCAGATATAAGTTAATCTGTTCAGAGTTGTTTTTTGAAAAACCAACATGTTTATCTATCTCCTGTCTTGTGGCATTTTTCTACTCCCCCAAATTTTAGAGATTCCTAAAGCTATTTCTAGTATATTTACTGAGGAACTGAGGTTAACTCTGGTACTGCATTATTGAGTGACTTAGATCGACTAGTTAAGCAGTCATTCACTGGTTCAGTTTCCTGCCTTGGCTGAGTAATTATAACATGGCAGGTTTTGTGCAAGACACTTGTGTTATGGCAATGAGTGAGATGTGGTTCTCACAGCTGAGGCAGAGATGACAAAATCACAGTTGTGTTATGAGGAAGGTAAGCTCAGGCAACTTATAGGGGAATAGAGAGGGGCCTTCTTCATTAGTGGAGTCAGAGAAACCCTCCTGGAGGTGCTGGCCCTTGAGCTGTGGCTTTATGGATAGGTGGAACTTGGTCAGCATAGACACGGGAGAAGGGCGTTTTTAACAGGCACACAGCATTTGCTTTACACATTCCCGTGGAGGTAGTCAAGGATCAAATGCACGGCTGGGGACCAGAATTGGTGGGATTCTTGACCTTTTCTTCCAAGGCACAATGCAGGATTTCTTAGGCAGCATATCGCTAAATGATCCTCTCCTGTCCCCCACTTGAACTCCTCTGATGGTGGGCAATTCTAGGCTCACGGGGGCAACTCTTCATCACCAACAATATATTGGTGTGGAATGAGAAATTGTGTGGAGACAACATTGCCCCAACCTGTGATCTGGCTGATTCAAACACAGTCCTACAGGGCTGATAAGAAAGAATGAGAGATTTTATAAAGTGGACTCTGAGGAAGCCCATATTCATTTCAATCTTATTATAAGCACATGGTCTTGTAGAATCATACCAGTTAGCGCTGTGTGCTCTGTATCCACTCACAAAGCTGCCTGGAAAGCCAGGATTTATATTTATCCATGGTTGCACTGTCTGTAATCAAGAAGCTTTACTTTTGCCTCCCACAGCAGTTTTCATTTAAATAAAAATAAAATTGAAATCAAATGCTACGTTTTGAGCTGCTGTATTTCTTAGCCATTTGCTAATCAGCCCTTCTCATTATTTAACCTCAGAAATCAGAGCCTCTCAAATTGATGGAGATAGCCACATACATGCCATCCATTTGTCTATTGACTTTCCTTATTCCCTGGCTCCCCTGGGAAACTACCTCACATGATGGTTTAATATAGTCCATCTACATAAGTGTTTCTCAAGGTGTGGATTCCAAACCATCCACAATCAGAACCACTTGAAACTTGAAAACTGAAGATTTCCCAGACCACACACAGACTTTCTCCATCAGAATTTCTGGAACAAATGCCTAGATATCAGCATTTTAAACCATCTCTGGTTGATTCCAATGAATATTCACCTGTTAGGTGCATTAATTCTGAGTACAATGTATCAGTGCAGAGTAGGAGGTTCAAAGCTGAATAAGACACAGTCTGCTCCCCCCTGGTGAGTGGCAGATTAATATACTCATCCAAATGGATCATTGCAGGGATGGAGCATTAGGTTAATAGTCATGATGTCATGACATGGTAGTGGGTGGTAGAACATTGTTCCTATTAGTAAAAAATTAAAGTTTGTAAATGATTTTTAGTAAAAATGTATTTTAGGTCTGTCTCAAGTTTTTCCTACACTGCTTAAAGAATTTTTATTATAAAACATTTCAAAAATATATAATATGGTGCAATTATACTATAACAATAATACTATAACAAATATACTATAACAATAATAGTGATAGTTTAATATCAGCATATAATAGTCCAACATTATAATAAACTCCATATATCCAGACCTGTATTTGTTCTCCTCGCATCGCATCATCAACCCCTCCTCCTCCAAGTTATGCCCAAATGTTTGTTTTTCAAATCCCAGGTCTTATGTCATTTCATTAATTCATATTTTAGGATACATCTTTTAGGAATATGGACCTTGTTTTAGCTAACCCTATAGGATTATCATCACACCTACTGTGGTAAATACTATAGCATTCATTAAAATGACTTAGTGTCAAATTCAGATTCCTCCAATCATTTCAATGATGTGCTGTTACTGTTGATTTGTTCAAATGAGAATCTGGATAAGATCCACATAGATTGCATTTGGTTATGATGTTTCTTAAGTATTTTGTAATCCAGAACAGCTTTACCTCTCTGCTCCTTTTCCCTGATCCCTCTATTTTAAATTCCATTTTCTAATCGAAATAAACCAGGTTGTATAAAAATGATTACATTCTGGATTTGTCTGTTTTGCTTTTTTTGTAGAGTCATTTAATGGACTTCTTTATTCCTTCTATTAATACACCCCCTTTCTAGTTATTCAAATTAGAATTTAGTTCTAATATTTTGATTAAAGTCCAAAGTTTCATTCATATCATCAATGTTGTATGTTTCTTTCTTTCTTTTTTCTTTCTTCTATTGGTACTGGGGATTGAATCCAGGGACGCTTAACCACCGAGTCACATCCCCAGCCCATTTTATATATATATATATATTTTTTGAGACGGGTCTCACCAAACTGCTGAGGCTGGCTTTGAACTTGTGATTTTTCCTTCCTCAGCCTCTTGAGCTGCTGGGATAAAAGGCATGTACTAGTGTTGTATATTTCATCTTTGCACAATAGTAGAGGGCACATAAAATCTGTTCACTCTATTTGTAATGAAGTTAATTTGATCAGTGGTTTAAATGGTGACTGATATCTGCATTCTAAAATTTCTCCTTAACATTTTTACGTAGTGGTTTCATCTATGGATAATCTTTTCTTGAGTCAAATATTTTACTAGGAGTTGAAAATTGGCACTTTTTCTAATTCTGTCGTCTTTTACATTTATTGGCTAGAATTCTTCTGTAAGGAGCCATTATGCTCACAAGCTATGGATATCTGATTACCTTGAAACATATTTAATTCAGGAAAAACAGAATAAATGCTTCTTTCCCTCTAATTGCCAATTTTCGCAGAGTTGGTGCCTAGTTACAGTTAATGGGAACACTGAAAACATCGAGGCTATTTATTTCTTTTCCTATTGAGTATCATTATGAGTGCCTGGGTTTTATATGCAGTATATTGCAGCCATCATTATTTTGGCCCTAAGTCTTTTTATCACACCCTTAGTAGACTCTGATAGCTTCCCCACTTCTGGTACTAGAAGTCCCTGGAGCTTTCTGGCTTCAGAACTTAATCACCATCCATTTCCAGGAGGAGACCCTGCTTCTTTTGTGGAATCTATTAGCCACATCTTGGGTGCTTAGCAGCTCACTGCCATGGAGTTGTGATTGAATTTAGGCCATTCTAGAAGGCAGAGATTAAAAGTACCTTTTAAAAAAAATTGTGTATTCAACGAGTCATTTCAAATCCAAATATAACTATATAGGGTTTAATTTAACTTTATTGAATTTACACTTGTGTCCTTTATTCCTGAAGTGAAAATCTTGGTTCCTGAAAAAATTAGCACAAGTTCTCATTTGCCATGCCCATAAGGTATTCCTATTCTCTTTTAACTCTCAAGTGAGTGCATTCCAACATAAAATTTCTTAAAGATGTGAATTGTCAGCTGGTATAAAGCTTGCTAATTTTGTTAGGTGTTTATTTAAATGGTGGGAATAATTCAAATGACTTAGGTTTAAGTGTTTAACTCATCTAAGTGTCACTGTGATGCTGTCGGATGGGTACTAATATTCCCATGACATAATTGTGGACACTGATCCACCTAAAGCAAAATGACTTGCTTGAGATCACACATGTAGCAAATGGTAGAAAGAACTTTTAACAGGTTTGTGGGTTGTGGAACCCTGGATCCTAGATATGAAGAAATAACTGCCTGCCTGAGCCATCTGTTCAGTTACAGTAGAAAAAGTAGTTGGGAATATCCAAGGTTGTTCAGTCCACACTGGTCTCTTTCTCTTACAGTACTAACTCTAGCCCTTTTTTGTTCTCTATGCTTATGATTGAAGGTATAAAAATCAAACAATACTTTTAGATCTGCTTGCCATTATTCATTCACTAAGCCAATAACTCTGAAGTGTAATCTGATTCACATGTGGGCTTCACAGGAAGGAAGGTCTATTTTTGTTATGATTTTTAGGAAACTGGAGTATTCCTGTTTGAATATAAGCTTTGTTTTTTTGAGAATGAGCATGCATTCCAACACAAAACTCTTCTGGTACCCTACCAATTCCCTTCAACCTCGTTAAATCTTAGAATTGAGGTTGGTGGTTTAGTTGAAAGTGCATAGAAGACTTAGGCTCTCGCTTTTTCCGTTTTCACACAGGAAAAGCTGCTGGGGAGAGTCCACTGGAGACACTTACCAAGGGGTGTATTGGGCTGGAGGATTCTGGCCAAGTTGTAGAGGGAGGGTGTGTATTCAAAACAACTCCAGGCAGCATAGGTTAAGCAATGACAGGACTGTTCAGGGTAGCCAAAATGTTAGCCAATAAAGGAGATGAAGCATTAAACTATCATTTAAATGTTGACAGCAAGGAGAAAACAACAGGCAAAGCCAGTAGAAGCTTAGTTGTAAGATAGAATCAGGTCCAAGTATTGGACAAAAAGAGCGTAATTCTGAACTAAGGTGGTGGATGGCAGAAAAGCATGTGTCTGATAAGACACATAGTTGGATTTCCAAGGTGACTGTGCCATTGTAAGACTTGATACATCAAGTTTGTCCACAGACCCAATTTCTGTCTCATCTCAGACCACAAGGATCAGAATCTCCATTTTAGGAAGATAATTTTGAGGAAAACATTAGACTTTGAGGAGCAAGGATCCAAGGGACTTTGCCAAGGTCAGTCATGTGACTGAGGGAAGTCCATTTCCCTCTCAATTCCTATCCTTAAGGTCATCATTTATAAGATGGACAGATCATTTAAGATTTTAAAGCATCTCTTAAAAATTGGGAATTTTAGTCAGCTGTGGTGATGCATACCTGTAATTCCAGTGGTTCAGGAGGCTCAGGCAGGAGGATTGCAAGTTCAAAGCCAGCTTCAGCAACTTAGTGAGGCCCTAAGCAACTTAGCAAGACCTTGTCTCTAAATAAAAAAATGAAAAATGGCTGGGGATGTGGCTTGGTGGTTAAGTGACCCCGGGTTTAATCCCTGGTACCAAAAGAAAAAAAAATTGGGATTGGGATCTTTTTTTTTCTAGTAGATTTTTTTAAAAAATTCTAATTTGTTATATAAAAAATATGGATCTTAATCTCAGACTGTGCTATTGATGTCTCCTTTTCTTGGGCATAGGGGTTGAGCACAGCATAATGGGACTGGAGCATTGTGGGTGGCTGTTTTGGAGAGGTTGTCTAGTGAGCTATCTGGGATCAGGAAACCCAGGCCTGCGTGACCCAGATGATTGACAATCCACACAGATGGCATCTTGCTGCTGAGAGAGACAAAATGCTTTCTGATCAGCTAGCAAGGGCTCAAGTGATACACACAGAAGTGAAAGGCATTAGCTTTGCAGGAGGTGAACATTGACTGATGGGAAAAGGAGACCAGGATGAGCACAGCAGATCCATTTCTCTCTTTTCTCCCTTTGGTGAAGTGTTCAGATGCTGCATCTTCATGCAAACCTTCTGGAAAGTCACATCTGCTACAGGAATGAACACACTTTCGTGGAATGGACATATCTTTGTGGGTCATCACGAATAGTGACAACTTAACCATGCACACGTCACATTAGGGCATAAATTTCTTTTTTATACCTAATTCCTCTTCTTCCCACTGGCTCATTTGGCTTCATCTCCAAAAAGAATTATCAGGATTTTTATCCTCAACCCAAACTACTTTCCAAAGAATGAAGTCCGAAATAAGTGTCAAATACGTTGCTTAGTTTAATTTGGGAAAGTATTATTATCCTATTTTATAGACTATAGATGAATGATATGTATAGTGAGTTGTCTAAGGCCATGCAATTAGGAAGTGCCAGAGCTAGATCTTTATCCTAAGAATATGGGCTCCAAATCCATGTACTTCATTACTCAGATATGGAACCAAAGTTTATGGAACATCAGTTAACATGCCAGTTTTCCCACTCAATCCTTTCAGCTACCCTGGGGCATAGGGATTACTGCCCTCGATTTATAGATGAGGAAAACAAGGCTCAGAAAATTATTGGATTTGCCCAAGATCACCCAGCAAATTAAATGGTAGAACACGGACCTGACCCAAGGTCTGTATCATTACACAGCAGTTAACAAATCATTCCTGATGCTCTCATGCGTGTGTAGAGGTTCTGCCTCCACATTACTGGCCAACACTGATTACATCATCTGAAAATCATTGCAACAGAAATTACTCTAGACAATAACAACAACAGCAAAAAAAAAAAAAAAAAGAAAGGAAGGAAGGAAGAAATAAAGAAAGAAAGAAAGAGAAAAAAAATCTCAGAGAAAAGGCCCAGAGTAGTTTTTGAACGAGCTTCTTTGTGGCTATCACTCTTATTTCACCAGAATGCCTCCTGTAGTTCTTCATGCTAATAGTGTAACAGGCTCAAGTTGTCTGTACTTCCATACACAGCCCATTTGAAAAGATAAAGAGCTGGAATTCTCAAAACATAATAGATCAGTTTCATAGAACAGATCTGGATATGGTAACATCATATCAATTCTTACATATTTGTGTGGACTTTCCTTCTCAGCCCAGTTCCTGATCTCGTCTCTGTGGATGACATGGAATCATGCCAACAAACATTGGCTGTTCCTCTTCATTTGTAGGGGAAAATGCAGGAAGGAAGAATCTCCACCCCTGCTGGAATGCTTTGAAAAGCTATAGGTTTTGAAGTCTGACCTGGGGCTAGAGGAAAATGACCTTGAAATGTGAAAATGACCCTGAAATGGACCCCCAAATATTTTACATGGGGAAAGCTTTCTACTATGAGGGATCTGTGTAATAACTCCTTGCAGCCAATAGCTACAAATGAAGTTGATGCCACTGAAGATGGCAGGAGGCCATGCCAATGTTCTGCTTATTGGACGAACCACTAAACTACCCTCTTATAGGGATCGAACTGCTTCTTACCAGGTTGATGAGAAACCTCATGTCTCTTTTCCCATTTGAGCTCTTCTCTGTTCCTTCACTTGTACCGGCTGCCTACTTATTTTTCTTGCCTCCAGTATGGCCCCTCAAATCTACCATGCCATAAGACCCACTGCATTTCTTCAGGATGAAATCCCTGCATAAAGGCCTGTCATTGACTGACTCCTGCCTTGCTTTCCAATCTCCCTGGATTTTCTTTTGTATGTCATGAGGTGTGGACAGATTAGGAGAAGTTACGCTGTGATAACAAACAAAAGCTTAGCAACTCCTGAAAACAATGATTTATGTCCTGCTAATGCTCTGTGTTTGCTGTGTTGGCTGGGGCACCTGCTTTTTGTCTCTCACAGTCAAAGGCCAAGGGATCTCTACTAGCTCTATCTGTAGCTAAATGTGGCTACTGGGCACTTGAAATTGGATTATCCAAACTGATGTATTCATTGAATGTAAGATACACTATCACAGCTTATCTCAAAGTCTTACTACAAAAATAAATATAAACTATCTCATTAATAATTTTTGTATTGATAACATATTGAAATGATCTTTTGAATATATTGGGCTAACATTTGTATATGTTATTAAAATGTATTTCGTCTAGTCCATTTACCTTTTATTTTAATATGGCTATGAGAAAAATTAAAATGTGTGGTTTGCATTATATTTCTATTGGATAGTGTTAGTCTATACAATTTCCTGTCACTTGGAGGGTGGACACTGACTCTGAAAGACTCTCTTGCATAAATGATAGCAGTCACTTCTATTCACTCACATTCTGTCAGCCAGTGTCAGTCACAGGCCACACCCAACTTCAAGGAGGCAAGGCAGTGCTGTCCCAACATGTGCTAGAAAGGAGAGGAGGGGAATACGTGTGATAAGCTCTAATGACCACTCCCTGAGCTCTTAGTGGTTCTCTGAATGGGATATGGGGACTTTGAAAGGATGCTCCATTTGGCTTAAAGTTTCTTCCTTCTCACGTCCATTTGGCCAACTCTGTTCCTTCTTTGAAAGTTGGCTCAAATGGAACCTTTAATGAAAATTTGTCCTGGATTCCCACCCATCCACCACCCAAGACACATACCTCGTGCTGGGTTGATAACAGTGTTTTCTTGGCCTGAGTTGACCTTGACTACTTCATCCAGGTGCTCATCTCTTGGCCTAAGTTGACCTTGAATACCTTATCCAGGTGCTCATCTCTTGGCCTAAGTTGACCTTGAATACCTCATCCAGGTGCTCAATGATGTGTTTGCACATATGTTGTCATGACGCTCCTCCACCTCACTGACCGCTGTATTGCTGTATCCTCAGCACATCTCAAGCTGCCTAGCACAGGGTAGCACTCAGGAAACGTTCCTTGACTACATGCAGCAGTGGAATGTAAGCAGTTTACTCCTTTGATATCTTGTCCCATGGAAGTCTCATGGCACTCATGAAAGGGATGCTGTACTGGGTTTATTATTAATAAATTGATATTATTAATAATTATTAATAAATTATTAATAAAACAGGTTCACAGTAGAGCAGTGGTTGGTCTAAGTCATATAGAAAATAAATTGCAAAAGAAGGAAAAGAACACAGGCCACCTGATTCCTGGTACAGTGCTCTTGGCTCAAATTTTATCTTATTTATCAGAATATTCTTAAAGTGGCAGACTTGATCTGTTTAATGTAACACAAGTAACAATTCTTTCGGTGTACTTCATATTTTTACACCCAATATGCACCCATCCATCCACTTATTTATTGAGGACCTACTGTGAGTCAGGGACTCTTTTTAAGAACAAAGCCTCTTGAGTCAAAATTCATCAAGTAATTCTGTTACTCACTCATTGTACAGTATCACGTGGGCTTAACCATTTCTTGTCATTTTCCCATCAACAACCCAGGAATTATGATTCTTTCTTCCCAGTGCTATATTGAGGATTTTCTTTTTCCTACTGCTGCTATAACAAATAACACAGACACACCAACCTTAAAAATAACACCCATTTATTTCTCAGAGTTCTGTAAGTCAGAGGTCCAGGCAGAGTATGGCTCAGTGGTGTCTCCACTCCAGCTTCATGTAGTTGAAATGCAGGTGTTGGCAGCACTGTGTTCCATTTTTGAGATTCTGGGGTGACTACTTCCAGGCTCCTTCAAGTTGCTGACGGAATTCAGTTCCTTATGGTTATAGGACTGAGGTTTCTGCTTCCTTTTTGACAGTTGGACAGAGTTTTTCTCAGCTTCTAGTAGCTACTGTTTTTTCTTTGATTGTGGCTCTCTTCCTCTGTCTTCAAAGTCAGGAGCACGTGAAGTTCTTCCCACACTTCACATCTCTCTGACTTTGCATTCTGACTCATCTCTCCTACCCCACATTTAAGGTCTTCTGTGATCAGATGGAGCCTACTCAGATACCCAGAGTACTTTCCCCATCTCACAATCCTTACCATAATCACATTTGTAAAGTCTCTTTTTCCATAGAAGGTAATATTTACAAGTTCCAGGGATCAAGGTATGGACATCATGGGGGCTGTTATTCTACCAACCATAAAGAATAAATGAAATAATGCACGTAACATACTGTGTTTGGTTATACTGTATTCACTCAGTAAGTGTTATATGTTGTCTTACTATTAGTTTTGTCATTAGCCCTATGAATGAGGCAGGGAGAGAGCATCCCCACACCTTATAGATAAGGAAAGGGACATACAGAGAAAGGAAACATGTAGTTAGCTCTCACGGGCACGTCAAGTTTTCATCCACTCATCCCAGAGCCTAGAGTGGCATTTGGTAAACATTCGCAATCACTACCTTTCGAGCACCTGCTCTGTTTCTGATGCTCTGCAAAAGTGTTTCTCACTCCCAAGCAAGGCAGGGATTATTAAACCATTTTATAGTGGGCAAATGGAGGGTCCGAATGATTAAGTAAAATCTCAAGGTCTCAGAGTGTGTGAGCAGTGAAGTTGAGACCTTGATTCAAATCAGTTTAATTGCAAACCCTGCCTTTGCTTATCCCTGCATGCTGGCCCTCCTCTGACATTTCCAGGCTGGTTGCATATCACCTGCCTGGTTATTTTCAGTTTTTGATGTGGATCTGGGGTTCAGAGAAGGTAAATAACCACTCGAAGTCACAGAGGTACTAAATAGCAGAGATGGAATTTGAGCCCAGGTCTGTTCTAATTCTGATGTCCTTCATCCGGACCCCTATGCCTCCTCAGGATAGTTACTAAGCAGCTCAGTGGGTAGGTGCTGAGTTAGTGGAAGTGCCTCCTTTATCCCCACCCCATTATCTTATCTCACATGAAAGCCAGCCATGGTCGTTATTTCTCCAGTGGACCTCATCAATTGAGACAGCAGATTTTTTTTTTTTTTAAACTGAAGGAGATGGGCGTTTTCCTCTGAAAGTGAGAATTCTGGGGAGAGACCAGGCTGACAGGGTGCTGAGTCTGTTTTTCCTTAGGATTAAACTCTGGGTCCTTGTGGAGTTGCCCATCATGGGTGCTGGCAGGATGCTTTCTAGATGGTTCTTCCCCATTTGAGTTTCTTGTTAAGAGGCCAATTACAGCCTCAAGGACAGGGTAACACAGGGAGGCTGTGAAGCCCTGGTGTTACTCACAGCTGTCTCACCTTTCCTGCCTTATTTCTGATAATGGAAATTCAGTTAGGCTAAGGACTCTGTGCTTCCATTCAGGGCAATGGTTTCTGGGGAGTTTAGTCTTTGGAATTTTAGTGGGTCCCAAGTGCCCCCCAATAAAATGAGTGGGATACCAACTGCGTATTACTTAAGATCACCAGCGTTGACATCCTCAGCCCTGGGTTGAATTCTGGCTCTCTCACTCACCATGGGAAATTAGGTAGCTTAGGTCACCCCTTGTCCTCATCCCTAAGTATGGCTAATAACACCAACCACTGGGGCTATTTGGGAATAACATGATAAAATGCAAAGATGGAATGACTCTGGCTGGTGTGGAGCACATGCTCAACAAGGAGCACTCTCCTCCTATGTGTGGAACAATTGTCCTGGGAGGTACCATGATGTGGGCAGCCTCATACAGTGAAGTATCAGCAGGACACACATTGGTTCTTCTTCTGAAGCCTTTCATCCAGACTCTTGGTGACTGGTAACTTGAATCCCCTTCTCCAAGCCTGTCTATTCTCTGTCTTCGCCTGCTCTTTCCAAGTGTGAGTGCAATCATGAAGCAGGTTGCCTGAGGCAGGCCCTTCTGTGGGCATCTGTCTGCCCAACACTAGCTGGTTCACATCTACATATTACTTAGGTCATTACAATGCTTTTCAAACCACTTTTCCTGTTTTTCTTTGGTCATACTGAAGCTAGAAAACCTTCCAACAAATAATATTTATTTAAAAACCCTTACGAGCATCTGAGACTGCACCCACTCTAGGCCCGGTCCAGGAAGTGAGTAGGTTTCCACCTCTCCCACCCACACTTACCTCCCAGTATTAGCTGAGGGCTAGGCTCTTGCCAAGGGATCTTTGGAAGGTAAACATCCATTCACATCTTGGGATGCTCTTGTTCTCTTTAGAATCAGGCTAAGCCATCAGGAGGTCAGTGGACAGTATGGTCAATGAACCCTGCAGAACAGAGCTGTGTATGTCCTCATTTTCTTGCTGTAGAGACATGGTTGTGAATATTGTTTACTATATCATGTGGTGCCTCCTGTGAGAAGTCTATGGAATAAATCCATTTAGAATCAGCCTGTGAAAATAATTATGGATTGGCACTCTTTTGTGTTTTGGCTGCCAGGAAACTAAAAGTTAAACTCAAAACTGCACCATAGCAGCCATGTGAGACTTTCTACTCTGTGTTTTAGTGTTCTGAGTTCTTTCCTCCGATTAATCACAGATCCTTATTTATATTTTCCCTCATTCTCATTTTTTTACGCAAAATTTTCCAAACATCAGAAGTCATTAAAATGAAAAACAAGGTGTCTGAAATTATAGAAATTGCTGTGTCAGAGAATTATCATAAGAAATAGCACTCCTTGAATAATTACTAGCGTCAGGCAGAGTTCTAAGTCCTTGGTATGTATTGTCTCATGTAACCTCACACAAACCTTTATATGATAGGTGCTGTTATTGTTTCCTTTTTACCGGTGAGGAAACGGGGGAACAAGAACATAAACCATTTGCCCAAAGTTACACAGCTAGTGAATGGGACAGTGTGACTTCAGAACCCAAGACCTGACCCATGAGGCATTTAGCTTCCCAGGAAATAAGAGAAACAGACACGACATCTTCCAGCTTTGGGCAGCTTGTAGGTAACAGGTTGGAGGAGTTGGTTTCCTCACAGAAGCAACTAGAGAAGCCGAGGTGCTGAGGGAGGTAGATGGCTCTTGAAGGCTCTGGAAGACCCCAGTGTTTCAGTGTGTTCTGGAATGGGGATATGGTGAGCAGAGCCAGGGAGGTGGTGGAGCTCTGGTAATTTCATCATGCATGTGCTACTCTCTTCTACAACTTTAAACTTTAGCCAGACCAATTATTTACAGTTCCACAACCTGGCCAATGCACACACCCTCTCTCTGTGAGTATGAATAACCTACTTTTCTTTTGCCCTCAGGCTTTGCCTTGTAAACACGTCTGTTTCTCAGGAAAAGTTCAAAAATTCCAGGAGTGCTTCCTTGGGTCAGGTGTCCTTCTGTCACAGTCTCCCCATCCCCACCCCACCCCCAACAGGCAACCTACTGCGGTTTTATTGGCTATGTGCTAAGCATACTATTAACATGGGCTGTTCATTTCTCTATTTTCTCTTGTAGATTCTGTTATCCTTGAGGTCACACACATCTTACTCCTCATTTATATACTGCACTCAGGTCTGGCCCATTGCAGGGGCTTAACATGGATTTATTGAATAAATGAATTTATGCACATGAGGCTGGAGTTATCAGGGTTTGCTTGTGCATGTGGAGTCTTTGGATACAGATTTGTCAAGCAGAGAATTCAATCTGCTCTGTATTTCTACTTGTACCAATGTTCACATCACTGTGCGGTGTTATTTTACTACGTGTGGTCTCATGTATACCTCATTGTGGAATTAAATAGGGTATGAACAAGTGTGCAAGTAAAGGAACACATTCAAATCAAATTTGCATGGTACTTAACAGTCAATGAAGCCATCTCATTGGTTGTATCATTTGATAAATGAGGAAAGAGAAAGTGCTCGGCATTGCTCAGTCTGTAGGGTAGTTGGGGGAGGGCTCATATCCAGAGCAGAGACTTCAGATAAGACAGGCCTTAGGTAGAAAGCCTGCCCTGGTCACTTGTGGGCCTCTTTGAAATTCAATTTCCTAATTTCTAAAATGGGAATAATAACAGAAACTAGGGTAGTTGTGCAGATCAAGATTTAGGTTAACCAGGAAAACTGCATGAAAGCCTGGTGAATAAATCAGAGCGCAATTTGGCTCTGCAGAGAACTGCAACAAATGTACAAAAGCCCTGGACTTCCTTGCGTGCTTCTGACCACACTCATTCTTTGCCCTAACTTTCTGTTCACTTACTTCGCTCCCAATCCTGCAGTCACTGAGATCCTTGGTTCTTGCCACGTGTACTTTATTGCGTGATTCTTGGCCTTGCTCTGGACTCCCACTCTCCCTGAGCTCATTCTCCAAAACTTGTCCTTCTGCTGAGTTGGAAAACCTTGTTGTCCTCTTGCACAACTTCTCTGATTCCACAGCCGTGACATTGCACCTGGCAGGGAGCACTGCTGTGGAGACAGAACTCAGCCAGGAACACAGAGGCCTCCCTGCCCTGGCCCAGCTGAGAACACCTTCCTCTGATTATAGGCAATGCACAAGAGAGGACCTGTGTTATTTCAAAGCCAACATTTTTCAGGCATTGGACAATTTGATGGTGGAGTTCATTCCCCCCTCCCATCTGGCCTGGTTCGATGGGATCTGTCAAGTAGCCTTGGGGCCGGAAGGACTGCCAGATTGGGTAATTTTCTCAGAAAGGAGCTATAAAAATGAGGGATTCAGATGTGCTTTCAGCATGAATCACAAGTTGCAGGCACGGGAGCCAATACAAAGTACATGTCCACTCAAGGGAGAGGGGCACAGCCCGGCAGGAGTTATGAGTAACATCTTCAGGGCTGTCAAATCTCAAAAGAGAATTCTGCACCTGAGATTTTTTTTTTAAAGGTATTTCACCAATCCTTCAAACTGAATTCACATTATTGTTCATTCAACAAAGAATTACCGAAACAGCCTTGAAACAGGGTCCTGGTAGGCTAGTTGGGATCACAGACATGTGAAGTGACAATCACAGTAGAGGGAGTTGAGGGCCGTGGCAAGGGTGTGCAGAGAGCTCTGAGATACCACATCAAGGCTCTGGGCCAGGCTTGGAGAGGTTGCAGACATCAATGCACACTGGGGAATTCATCACATAACTGAGACCAGAGGAATAGCAAAATCAGCTTATTGGCGAAGGGAGAGGAAAAGTTGTCCAGGGAAGGAAATACTACCTGAGCAAGAGAGTGTGGCCTGAGGAACAAATGCAGTTTCTGAGTGGCACTGGGGTGCAGGGAATGAGGGGGTGAAGACAGGTAAGAGAGGAGGGATCCCACTCTCTACATTGCCCTTAACTCCACTCCAGGTACAGGCAAGTTTTACATGAGCAAAATGTGCTCGAGAATATAGGTGTCCGGGGGAAGATTCCTTACCCTCCAAGGTTTGAAAATTCTTAAAGTTCCCATGGGACTTTAAAAGCCACCCACTGGAACTCATGCTGCTTTGTTCCTTCTCTCTCTCTCTCTCTCTCTCTCTCTCTCTCTCTCTCTCTCCCTCTCTATGTTCTCCCCAATGGTCTGAGCTATGTCATTCGTTCATTCACAAAACAACTCTTGGATCTCAATGTGACTTTGCAAGATATTTACAGAAATTTAAACTTAAACCTGAAGTCAATAAGACTACATCAGAAGTTTCTAGAGGGAAGGATAGAGTGAGTTGAGAAGAAGAAATTGGTAACATGCAAGGAAATGAACTGGGGGAGGTGAGCCTAGAGGCAGAAAAAATACTTGGAGAGCAATTTCAATAGTCCAAGGTAGAGAAAATGGTCACATGAAATAGAGCATTGACAACAGGAGTAGACAGGGTGGAAAATTCTAGTGAGATTGCTGAAGTGGGTACATAATCACCTCCAACAGATTGACCTCTGTGGACAGTGGTCTCAATCCCTGGTTATATGTTAAAATATCCTGGAGGGCAAACTAACTGAATTAAAAATTTTGGGGCCCAGGTCTACGTTTCCAGATGATTCTTTTGTGCAGCCCTGACTGAGAACAACCATCCTCTGGGCAGTTCTCCAGAACTTTGCTCTCTGGACAATATCAATAAATGTAGAGAAGAAGAAATGCACTGTTCTGTGGATGGATGGATGCAGTATGTTAACAGATACCTATAGAGAACTGTCTGTATTTAGAATTACTGTATAATTTATCATCCAGACTGGGGCATTGTAACTGCAGATGATGGGTACACACTAGGGTTGCCCCAGGTGAACCAAAAGAAATGACAGCTCTATCTGTACTTTGCCATTAATTCTACTCCTCTCAGTCTTACTAGAGCTTCCCGTGGTGGTAGGGCTTTCATTCCATTATTTGCAAAATATTTCTCATCTAGATCACCAATTTGTGCATTAGTAAATCTGATGGTCCACATGTCACTTGGTCCAACAGTTGACATAACTGATCCTTTCTTTACTTGAGCATACACAGCACTGCCCGGGTTTTCCTCCTAGCTTGCTGGCTGCTTTTGCTTTGTGCTGGTTCCTTGTAAACTCTCTGATTTCTTCATAGTGAAGTACATCTGGGTTCAAACCCAGACCCCATCTTCTCTGTCTCCATTCCCTTGATGATGTCATCCAGTCTCATGGGTAGAAATGCTATCATTATGTTGACAAGTTTCAAATTTGTGTTTCTGGCCCTGGATCTCTTCTGTGAACTCCAGACTGTTCTTTCTAATTGCCAATTTGACCTCTCTTGGATGATAACAGAGTCTCAGACTTTAGCTTTCTACCACTAAACTCCTGAATTCTCCTGGTCCTACATAAGACCTGTTTCTCTCACAGTCTTCCCCATTTTAATAAATAATAACCCCTTTCATGTAGTGTTCATCCCCCAAACCTATGTCTTTTCAATGTCCTCTCTTTTTCTGACACTCAACTACTCTCAAAATAGAACCAGAATTTGCCCAACTCTTAACCTATCATAAGCCCTGCTCCATCCTGAGCCATCGCTGTTTTCTGCCTGGATCATGCCACCAACATTTCTCTCTGCTTTAGTTCTTGATTTTCTACTGTCTCTTCTCAACACTACATCCAAATATGATTTAAAGTACATGTCAACTAATTTCACTTTGTGGCTCCAAACTTTCCAAAGGCTTTCCATCTCACACAGAGGTCAGTCTTCACAATTACCTTCAAGCTCCTATCTCCTCACACTCCGTCTCCTACTGTGTCTGCAAACACCACACCTTTACTTACACTATTCTACCCACAGTGGCCTTGGACTTGATCCTGAGATGCACCATTGAGAGAGGGATGTTTCCTAAGTCAAAATAATAATTTTTCAATTCTCAAAAGGCCAAGCGAGAGCCCTAGTGGGGCTTAGGGAGTGTTGGTGGTAAATATTTAAATAAAAACAAGTTCTGGTTTTGGGCCTAAAAGAAAAGTCCCTTAAAGGAACTGTTTTTTTCAGATATGGCCTTTCCGGCTCTGTGCAATCCCTGGAAACCCACATGAATCCAGTTTACTTCAGAAAGCGGTAAAGATTTTACATAGGAATTTTCATTAGTCTTTGCTTTTTCTTCAAGACCCTGGTGACTTCCTGGTTATTCTTTGCCAGAAGAGCGACTCCTACAATCAACAGTTCACTTGTTCCACAGTCAGTGCTTGATAATGTCATGTTTGAACAAAGTCAATTTAATATTTTCCTTCCTGTTTTTTATTTATTTTATTTTTTTGTCTAGAAACTCTCTTAAGGCAAATACATTGAGCCATCTTTGGAATTAGCTTGTTTTTCTCCCACATCTCAGAGACCACTACCCTTTTTTGCCTGATGTTCAAGGCCTTTAAAATCATTGTTTCATATCTGTAGTCTGTTTTTTTGTTTTGTTTTGTTTTGTTGTTGTTGTACACAGCCAGGGGACAAATTCAAACTCCTGGTATTCCATCTTGATCAAAAGAAGAATTCCCCGCAAGGCAAAAAACATCATATTTAAAAAATAATTTTCTGACCCTTTGCCAATCTTATAACCATTGCCGAAAGAATTTTTTTTAATGCATTGTGCAGAATTTCTCATGGAAGCCGACCAAGTGTGAAGAGATGTTGTTACTAAGGGAACAGCAAGAACCAAAGGACCCAAAGGATCTAAAGGACCCAAATTATTTTCAAGGCCAATAGTGTTAGCAACAAAATAGCTCCTTACATATGTCCAGGCATCATTGTTTACAGAATGCTTTCAAACTCATGAGCTCAGTTGAGTCTCACAGCATCATTAGAAAATAATGTGCATGTGTAGGGGGCTGTCGGTAAGGAAATGGAATCTCAGATGAGTGAAGCAAGTTTACCAAGAACATACAGCAAAGGAGAGGAGACATGGGAGTTGCTTCTCAAACCCAGTACTGTCCAAATTTTTGTATTACTCTTTTTTATTTTGTCAAGTTTTAGTAGTCTTAGGTGCAAAGAAAAATTGAAAGAAAGGTACAGAAATTTCCTATATACTCCCTGCCCCCACACATGCATAACTTCCCTCATTATCAATATCCCCCACCACATTGGTACATTGGTTATAATAGATAAACCTACATACCCTACTCACCATAATTCCATGGTTTGCTTTAGGGTTCACCCTTAACGTCACATTCTATGAGTTTGGACAAATGTGCAATGACTTGTAACCATCATTATGGTATTAATTAGAGTATTTTCACTGCCTTAAAAATCTTCTGTGCATTATCTGCTCATCTCTCAACACCCTCTCCACAGCCCGTGTCAACTACTGATCTTTTAACTGTTTTGCCAGTACCATCTTTCTTGAATATTGTAACTTTACAGCAGGTCTTGATATTAAGTAGTGTCAGTCTTTTAACTTTCTTCTCCTTCAACATTGTGTTGGCATTTCTGGTCTTGTCCTTCTTGATAAAAACTTTAGAATAAGTTTGTTGATAGCCAGAAGACATCTTGCTGGGATTTTGATTGTAATAACATTGAATCTGTAGACCAATTTGATAATTGACATGTTGACAAGATTGAGTCTTCCTGTTAAAAAATGTGAAATACTTCTCCACTTATTTAGTTCTTCTTTGACTTTTTTTGGTCAGAATTTTGTAGTTTCCCCCATGTAGAACTTGTACATACTCTATTAGATTTATACCTAACTATTTAAATTTGGGGGATACTAATATAAATGGTATATATTTCTAACTTCAAATTCTACTCATTCACTGACAATATATAGAAAAGTGATTTATATTTGTTTATTAACCACGTATCCTGCAATGTTGTGATAATTCATTAGTTCCAGGGTTTTTGTTGTTGTTGAGTGTTTCAGATTTTCTATGTAAGTGATTATGTTGTCTGAGAGTAAAAAAATTAATTTCTTCCTTCTAATATATCTCTTATTTCCTTTTCTTGTCTTATTGAATTAGTCAGTAGAATGAGTATTACGTTGAAAAGGAGTGGTCTGAAGGGACATCTTGTCTTGTGTCTGGTTTTATTAGAATAGCTTCTTCCTTCTTATCATTAAGTATAATATTAGGGTAGTTTTTCTTTTATGCTTTCTAATGTAGTTTTCATCAAATTGAGTTGTTTTATCCTCTATTCTTAGATTCCTGAGAATTTTTGTCATGGATGGGTGTAAAGTTTTGTCAAAATCTTCCATGCATCTATTGATTTGATTATGTAATTCTTCTTTTTTAGCTTGTTGATGCAGTGTATTACGTTAATTGAATTTTGGCTGTTAAAATATCCTGACATTCCTGGAATAAATCCAACTTGGTCAGGGTGTATAATTCTTTTTATACATTGCTTGATTCCATTTGTGAATATTTTGAAGAGTTTTCATCTATTTAAATTAAAGATATTTTTCAGTAGTTTCATTTTTTTGATATCTTTGGTTTGGCATTTCATTCTTTTTTTTAAAAAAAAAAAAACACCTTGTTATGGAAAATTTAGAATACACGATAAACTAGCCATAACTGTGTAACCAATTCCCCACATCCTCATTACCCAGCTTCAATAGTTATCAAGTCATGGATATTCTTGCTTCATCTCTATCCCCTTCTACTTATTACCGCTCTATATTAATAAATCTCAGATATAATATAATTCTGGAGGTAAACAGTTAATAAATATTTAAAAAGCTAAACAGTATTTTAAAAATATATAATCATAGTGCCAACTGATACCTAAAATAACAACAATCCCTTAATATCATCAAATTTATAAATTTCCAGTAGTCTTATAATGTCATAATTTTCTTTTTTTTTTTTTTTTTTTTTTTTTTTTTGAGGTCTGAATTTTTTTTTATTGGTTCTTTTTAGTTATACATGATAGTATGTTCCATTTTGAAAAAAAAAATCATACAAGCATGGAATATATCCTATTCCAATTAGGACCCCATTCTGTGGGTGGGCATGATGGTGAGATTCACTTAGGTATTTTATTTTATTTTTTTTTATTGGTCGTTCATAACATTACATAGTTCTTAATACATCATATTACACGGTTTGATTCAAGTGGATTATGAACTCCCGCTTTTACCCCGTATACAAATTGCTGTATCACATCAGTTACCCTTCCATTGATTGACATATTGCCTTTCTAGTGTCTGATGTATTCTGCTGTCTGTCCTATTGTCTACTATCCCCCCTCCCCTCCCCTCCCCTCCCCTCCCCTTTTCTCTCTCTACCCCTTCTACTGTAAATCATGTCTTCCATTTGTATTCTCTTGGCTTACCCCTCCTTACCTCTTATATGACATTTTGTATAACCCTGAGGATCGCCTTCCATTTCCATGCAATTTCCCTTCTCACTCCCTTTCCCTCCCATCTCTCATCCCTGTTTACTGTACATATTCTTCTCAAGCTCTTCGTCCCTACCCTGTCCTTGTTTACACCCCTTATATCAAAGGAGTCATTTGGTATTTGTTTTTTAAAGATTGACTAGCTTCACTTAGCATAATCTGCTCTAATGCCATCCATTTCCCTCCAAATTCTATAATTTTGTCATTTTTTAATGCAGAGTAATACTCCATAGTGTATAAATGCCACATTTTTTTTATCCATTCATCTATTGAAGGGCATCTAGGCTGGTTCCACAGTCTTGCTATCGTGAATTGAGCTGCTATGAACATCGATGTAGCAGTGTCCCTGTAGCATGCTCTTGTTAGGGCTTTAGGGAATAGACCCAGAAGGGGAATAGCTGGGTCAAATGGTGGTTCCATTCCCAGCTTTCCGAGAAATCTCCATACTGCTTTCCAAATTGGCTGCACCAATTTGCAGTCCCACCAGCAATGAACAAGAGTGCCCTTTTCCCCGCATCCTCTCCAGCACTTATTGTTGTTTGACTTCCGAATGGCTGCCAGTCTTACTGGAGTGAGATGGTATCTTAGGGTAGTTTTGATTTGCATTTCTCTGACTGCTAGCGATGGTGAGCATTTTTTCATGTACTTGTTGATTGATTGTATGTCCTCCTCTGAGAAGTGTCTGTTCAGGTCCTTGGCCCATTTATTGATTGGGTTATTTGTTATCTTATTGTCTAATTTTTTGAGTTCTTTGTATATTCTGGTTATTAGGGCTCTATCTGAAGTGTGTGGAGTAAAGATTTGTTCCCAGGATGTAGGCTCCATATTTATCTCTCTTATTGTTTCTTTTGCTGAGAAAAAACTTTTTAGTTTGAGTAAGTCCCATTTGTTGATTCTATTTGTTAACTCTAGCGCTATGGGTGTCCTATTGAGGAATTTGGAGCCCGATCCCACAGCGTGTAGATCATAACCAACTTTTTCTTCTATCAGATGCCGTGTCTCTGATTTAATATCAAGCTCCTTGATCCATTTTGAGTTAACTTTTGTGCACGGCGAGAGATAGGGATTCAGATTCATTTTGGTGCAAATGGATTTCCAGTTTTCCCAGCACCATTTGTTGAAGATGCTATCCTTCCTCCATTGCATGCTTTTAGCCCCTTTATCAAAAATAAGATAGTTGTAGTTTTGTGGATTAGTTACTGTGTCCTCTATTCTGTACCATTGGTCCACCCGCCTGTTTTGGTACCAGTACCATGCTGTTTTTGTTACTATTGCTCTGTAGTATAGCTTGAAGTCTGGTATCGCTATACCGCCTGATTCACACTTCCTGCTTAGTATTGTTTTTGCTATTCTGGGTCTTTTATTATTCCATATGAATTTCATGATTCTTTTATCTATTTCTACAAGATATGCTGTTGGGATTTTGATTGGCATTGCATTGAACTTATAGAGAACTTTTGGTAATATCGCCATTTTGATGATGTTAGTTCTGCCTATCCATGAGCAGGGTATGTTTTTCCATCTTCTAAGGTCTTCTTCTATGTCTTTCTTTAGGGTTCTGTAATTTTCATTGTATAAATCTTTCACCTCTTTTGTTAGGTTGATTCCCAAGTATTTTATTTTTTGGGGGGATATTGTGAATGGAGTAGTTGTCCTCATTTCCGTTTCAGAGGATTTGTCGCTCATATACAGGAACGCCTTTGATTTATGCGTGTTGATCTTATATCCTGCCACTTTGCTGAATTCATTTATTAGCTCTAATAGCTTCTTTGTAGACTCTTTTGGGTCTGCTAGGTATAGAATCATATCATCTGCAAATAGTGATAATTTAAGTTCTTCTTTTCCTATTTTTATGCCTTTAATTTCTTTTGACTGTCTAATTGCTCTGGCCAGTGTTTCGAGGACTATGTTGAACAGAAGTGGTGAGAGAGGGCATCCCTGTCTTGTACCAGATCTTAGAGGGAATGCCTTCAATTTTTCTCCATTCAGAATGATGCTGGCCTGTGGCTTATCATAGATTGCTTTTACAATGTTGAGGTATGATCCTGTTATCCCTAATTTTTCTAGCGTTTTGAACATAAAGGGATGCTGTACTTTGTCGAATGCTTTTTCTGCATCTATTGAGATGATCATATGGTTCTTATTTTTAAGTCTATTGATGTGGTGAATAACATTTATTGATTTCCGTATATTAAACCAGCCTTGCATCCCAGGGATGAATCCTACTTGATCATGATGTATAATTTTTTTGATATGTATTTGAATCCGATTCGCCAGAATTTTATTGAGGATTTTTGCGTCAAGGTTCATTAGAGATATTGGTCTGTAGTTTTCCTTCTTTGATGTGTCTTTGTCTGGTTTCGGAATCAGGGTGATGAATGAATTTGGAAGTTCTCCCTCTTTTTCTATTTCCTGAAATAGCTTGAAAAGTATTGGTGTTAGTTCCTCTTTAAAGGTTTTGTAAAACTCTGCTGTATACCCATCCGGTCCTGGGCTTTTCTTAGTTGGTAGTCTTTTGATGGTTTCTTCTATTTCCTCTATTGTTATTGGTCTGTTTAGGTTGTCTATATCCTCCTGGCTCAATCTGGGCAGATCATAGGACTCAAGAAATTTATCTATGCCTTCACTATCTTCTATTTTATTGGAGTATAAGGATTCAAAGTAATTTCTGATTATCTTCTGTATTTCTGAAGTGTCTGTTGTGATATTGCCTTTTTCATCCCGTATGCTAGTAATTTGGGTTCTCTCTCTTCTTCTCTTCGTTAGCATGGCTAAGGGTCTGTCAATTTTATTTATTTTTTCAAAGAACCAGCTTTTAGTTTTGTCAATTTTTTCAATTGTTTCTTTTGTTTCAATTTCATTAATTTCAGCTCTGATTTTAATTATTTCTTGCCTTCTACTTCTTTTGCTGTTGTTTTGCTCTTCTTTTTCTAGGATTTTGAGATGAAGTATGAGATCATTTATTTGTTGGTTTTTTCTTTTTTTGAGGAATGAACTCCAAGCAATGAATTTTCCTCTTAGAACTGCTTTCAATGTGTCCCATAGATTCCGATATGTTGTGTCTGTGTTTTCATTTAACTCTAGGAATTTTTTAATTTCCTCCTTGATGTCTTCTAAAACCCATTGATCACTCAGCAACCTATTGTTCATTCTCCAGGTGATGCTTGCTTTTTCCTTTCTTCTTTTATCATTGATTTTCAGTTTCATTCCATTATGATCAGATAAGATGCATGGTATTATCTCTACCCCTTTGTATTGTCTAAGAGTTGCCCTGTGACATAGTATATGGTCTATTTTTGAGAAGGTTCCATGTGCTGCTGAGAAAAAAGTGTAGCTACTTGATGTTGGGTGGTATAGTCTATATATGTCAATTAAGTCTAGGTTGTTAATTGTGTTATTGAGTTCTATAGTTTCCTTATTTAACTTTTGTTTGGAAGATCTGTCCAGTGGTGAGAGAGGTGTGTTGAAGTCTCCCATGATTATTGTATGTTGGTCTATTAGACTCTTGAACTTGAGAAGAGTTTGCTTGATGAATACAGCTGCACCATTATTTGGGGCATATATATTTATGATTGTTATGTCTTGTTGGTGTATGGTTCCCTTGAGCAGTATGAAGTGTCCTTCTATATCCCTTTTGATTAGCTTTGGCTTGAAATCTATTTTATTAGATATGAGTATGGACACTCCTGCTTGTTTCCGCGGTCCATATGAGTGATATGATTTTTCCCAACCTTTCACCTTCAGTCTATGTATATCTTTTCCTATCAAATGCGTCTCCTGTAGACAGCATATTGTTGGGTCTTGTTTTTTGATCCATTCTACTAGCCTGTGTCTCTTAATTGGTGAGTTTAAGCCATTAACATTTAGGGTTATTATTGAGATATGGTTTGTTCTTCTATCCATATTTGTTTATTGATGTTACTAAACCTGATTTGTTATCCTCTATGACTACTTTCCCCCCTTTACTGTCCTACCTCCCATTGTTGGTTTTCAATGTTGTTTTCCATTTCCTCTTCCTGTAATGTTTTGCCAAGGATTTTTTGAAGAGATGGTTTTCTAGCTGCGAATTCTTTTAACTTTTGTTTATTGTGGAAGGTTTTAATTTCATCTTCTAACCTGAAGCTTAATTTCGCCGGATACACGATTCTTGGTTGGAGCCCATTGTCTTTCAGTGTTTGAAATATGTTATTCCAGGATCTTCTAGCTTTCAGAGTCTGTGTTGAGAGATCAGCTGTTATCCTGATTGGTTTACCCCTAAATGTAATCTGCTTTCTTTCTCTTGCAGCTTTTAAAATTCTCTCCTTATTCTGTATGTTGGACATCTTCATTATAATGTGTCTAGGTGTGGATCTCTTATGATTTTGCACATTCGGCGTCCTGTAGGCTTCTAGGATTTGGGATTCTGTCTCAATCTTCAATTCTGGGAAGTTTTCTCGTATTATTTCACTGAATAGACTGTTTATTCCTTTGGAATGGAGCTCTGTGCCTTCCTGTATCCCAATGACTCTTAAATTTGGTCTTTTGATATTGTCCCATAATTCTTGGATGTTCTGCTCATGGTTTCTTAGCAGACTTGCTGAGCTGTCTATGTTCTTTTCCAGTTGAAATACTTTGTCTTCATTGTCTGATGTTCTCTCTTCTAAGTGATCTACTCTGCTGGTAGTATTCTCAATTGAGTTTTTAAGTTGGTTTATTGTTTCCTGCATTTCTAGAATTTCAATTTGTTTGTTTTTTATTACCTCTATCTCCCTGTGAAATTGATCTTTGACTTCCTGGATTTGTTTGTCAATGTGATCTTTCATTGTCTGATTTTGCTGTCTCATGTCTTCCTTGAGACTCCAGATCATCTGAAGCATATATATCCTGAACTCTTTATCTGATATTCCATCTGTTGCAGCTATTACCTCTTCTAAAGTTGAGTTGACCTGCATTGCTTGTGGTCCTTTCTTTCCTTGTCTTTTCATACTGCCCGCGTTTCTTTCTGCTTGGTGCAACTGTTGTGTTTTGAAATTTACCCCCTATTTATTTATGTTGCTCTTGTATACTTGAAAAGTCTCCCTTGCAGGTGCGGGCGGCGGCTGTGCCCCTACTCCAATTGGGGTGACGTGTCTATCACGCTGGCGGCTCTCTGGGCCTGTTCCGGGAGTGGAAGGCGGCTCTGCTCTGTCCGTATTCCAATTGGGGTGACGACTACAATGCTGGCAGATCACTGGGCCTCTTCCGGGCGTGGGCGGTGGGCTTGGCTGGTGGGATTCCACCTAATGGCAGTCCCTAACCTCCCTGCTTGCTAATTAATGGCTTCTCTGAGGCGCCACGCCTTCTGTAGCTGCGGGGCAGGCCGCGCGAATCAGTTGGCCTGGATCTCCGGGGTCCTGCTGCTGGCTGTTTTGATGCTACAAGCTGTTGGAGAGTGGTGGTGTATTCTTCAGCTTTCCCGGATGGTGGCCACTGACTGCCTGGATGGAGTGTCCGCTGTTTTGATGTTGCACTCTGAAGGAGAGTGGCGGTGTATCCTTCAGCTTTCCCGGATGGTGGCCGCTGACTGCCTCGGTGGAGTGTCCGCTGTGGGGGATGGGACTGTGCCGCTTTCTTCCCCTTCTGAGAACCCGAGCTCGGCCCAAGGGTCCGTGTGGGCTTGGCTGGTGGGATTCCACCTAATGGCCTTCCCTAACCTCCCTGCTTGCCAATTAATGGCTTCACTGAGGCGCCACGCCTTCTGTAGCCGCAGGGCAGGCCACGCGAATCAGTTGGCCTGGCTCTCCGGGCCCTGCTGCAGGCTGCTGGGATCCCTGGCACTCTATCACTTTGATTTTTTCTGCTTGCCCCTCCCCCAGCGCTGGCTAGCCAGGTTTCCTTTTGGCTGCTACTGGGAGGAGGGGTTGGAGGTCAGGTGTCTCTGGTTTCCCCCTAGCCTGTATGGAGGCTCAGCTTGATACTCCCTCTCCTGGCAAGCCTAGGAGAGATTTTATGCGAATTCCCGCTGTCTGGGGGGTGAGCTGAATGACACCAACCTGTTTTGATGTCGCACTCTGAAGGAGAGTGGCGGTGTATCCTTCAGCTTTCCCGGATGGTGGCCGCTGACTGGCTCGGCGGAGTGTCCGCTGTGGGGGATGGGACTGTACCGCTTCCTTCCCCTTCTGAGAACCCGTGCTCGGCCCAAGGGTCCGTGTGGGCTTGGCTGGTGGGATTCCACCTAATGGCCTTCCCTAACCTCCCTGCTTGCCAATTAATGGCTTCACTGAGGCGCCACGCCTTCTGTAGCCGCAGGGCAGGCCACGCGAATCAGTTGGCCTGGCTCTCCGGGCCCTGCTGCAGGCTGCTGGGATCCCTGGCACTCTATCACTTTGATTTTTTCTGCTTGCCCCTCCCCCAGCGCTGGCTAGCCAGGTTTCCTTTTGGCTGCTACTGGGAGGAGGGGTTGGAGGTCAGGTGTCTCTGGTTTCCCCCTAGCCTGTATGGAGGCTCAGCTTGATACTCCCTCTCCCGGCAAGCCTAGGAGAGATTTTATGCGAATTCCCGCTGTCTGGGGGGTGAGCTGAATGACACCGACCTGTTTTGATGTCGCACTCTGAAGGAGAGTGGCGGTGTATCCTTCAGCTTTCCCGGATGGTGGCCGCTGACTGGCTCGGCGGAGTGTCCGCTGTGGGGGATGGGACTGTACCGCTTCCTTCCCCTTCTGAGAACCCGTGCTCGGCCCAAGGGTCCGTGTGGGCTTGGCTGGTGGGATTCCACCTAATGGCCTTCCCTAACCTCCCTGCTTGCCAATTAATGGCTTCACTGAGGCGCCACGCCTTCTGTAGCCGCAGGGCAGGCCACGCGAATCAGTTGGCCTGGCTCTCCGGGCCCTGCTGCAGGCTGCTGGGATCCCTGGCACTCTATCACTTTGATTTTTTCTGCTTGCCCCTCCCCCAGCGCTGGCTAGCCAGGTTTCCTTTTGGCTGCTACTGGGAGGAGGGGTTGGAGGTCAGGTGTCTCTGGTTTCCCCCTAGCCTGTATGGAGGCTCAGCTTGATACTCCCTCTCCTGGCAAGCCTAGGAGAGATTTTATGCGAATTCCCGCTGTCTGGGGGGTGAGCTGAATGACACCGACCTGTTTTGATGTCGCACTCTGAAGGAGAGTGGCGGTGTATCCTTCAGCTTTCCCGGATGGTGGCCGCTGACTCCATAATTTTCAAAATAGTTTATTTGAATCAGAATCTAAATAAGTTCCACACATTTTAATTGGTGTTTCTTAATGTTCACGTTTCTTCTTCATCTCTTCTTTCCCCTTGTAATTTATTTATTAAAAACCTATGTTGTTTTCCTATAGTGTTTCCCAGTCTGGATTGTACAGTATAACATGATTCTCTGTATTCTATAGCTACTGAAAATTGGGAGTTGTTACTACAGACTTGATCAGATTTAGGCTTAAATTTTTTTTTTTTTTTATCTTGCTAAGGAAATTTCATAGGTGGCATTGAGTTCTTCCTTAGTAAACATGTCATCTCTGTCATCTTGGTTTTTGTGATTTAGCAATCATAGTTGCTTATAGCCTGGATCCATTAATTTTTTATGACTTGGAAAATGAGGATTTCAAATTCTCTCAGCTTTCTGGGATGCTTTCCTTTATATTCTCTTATCTTTTCCTTAATTCAAAGAGAGTCAAAATCTGAAAGTCTACCTCGAATTATCTTGAAATGAGTTAAATAATGAAAACACAAATATCAGAACAAAAATCAAGCCCTTGTCCCACCTGTATGACATAAAACAGCACTATTTACAAAACGTCTTTAATTATATTGACTTATCTGCTTGTACATAACCCTGAAGGCAGGACAGATGTGTTGGATTGCTACAAAAACAGCCAAAGGTGCATGAACATGTCCCTTTTTGAAGTTTGACATTGCCTTCCTTGAGGAGTGGAGTCTTTCCCCTCACCCTTGATTCTGAGCTGGCCATGCCACTTGTTTCAACCTACAGAATACAGAGAAAGTTGTTTTCTGTGCTGTGACATCTGATGCACTTGCAGCTTTTGCTGTCTTGGAGCAGCACTGCTCCGTGGAAAGGCCCCCATCTGACTCCTTGGGTGTGAAAGCTCCTCCACACACCAGGCTCAGAGTTAAGCTGTGTCACTTGGAGCCTAGGTCTCTGCTGACCGGCCAAACACTGCTCCACAGGTGTGCCATGCGGGATCACCAGAACTGCCCAACCCGTTCACAGAACTGTGAGAATAAACTCCATGGTTAAGTTACCAAAATTTGGGGTGCAGTAAAGGCCAATGAAATTGGGGGAGGTCATACACATTTTGCACACGAGAAAACCATGGCTCAGACAGGGGAGACCTCCAAGTTATAAGGCTGTAGAATTTAGGACTTCTAACTCCTAGTCCAGTGTTCTTTTCATCTATTGAATTCTTCCTCTTTCTCAAATTTGCTAGCCATCTTATACTGCCTTATCCCCAAGTAACCCCCGAGGCTTCCTGAAACCTCAAAACACCCTATGAGCTGAGCTGCTTTTAATAACTCAGCTATTAGCTGGGCCTCTAGAAACTCCCTTAAGGAAAACAGAAACTGAAAATCTTGAGTAAAGTTTCAATTTGGGCTATATTTTTAATCCCTATTATTACTCAGTTTTGGGGAAAAGAAACTTAAAAATTCTCAAACTGGGGAGAAGGTGAAAAAAAGACTTGCCACATGCATAGGGTTTAGGGCTTAAAAAAAAAAAAAAACAACCAAGAACCCAAGCATAACAACCGCTTTCTGTGTAAGTCAAGTAAGTGTTGACTGATTCTATCAATTTGTAAGTCCAAACAACTTCCAGATGGTTCTAATAATAGTAAAAGTATCTTATATTTGATTAGCGACTTTCGGTTTACAAAGCACTTTCACATCTGTGTCCTCATTCCCAGCCTCACCATGGAGTCTTTCAGGAGGGCAGACTAGGGGTCACCAGTTCCATTTTCTAGATGGGGAAACCGAGTCCTAGGAAGAGGAAGGAATTCACACAAAGACAATGATAAGCACTTAGGAAAGCCAAGTTTAAACCCACTCTTCTGATTTTTGTGGCCCATCATTTTTTTCTACCCCATTTCCTTTATTGTTGTCCGTAGAATTTGAATATCTATCCAATTCCATTTCAACAACAATCATGAGAGGAGGAATGACTGTGTGGCCAGCCTAGATGAAGGGGACACAGAAAGCAGGAGCTCTGGGGCTGGCAGAGTGACTGATGTGGCGACATCCTCACGGCGATGGTAACGAGGAACATGAGCTGAGTGCTGTGTGCCTAATCTGGTTTTGAAAGTCTTATGTCTCTCTTGACCCTCAAAACTATCCCATAAGGTCTGTGTTGCTAGAATCCTCATTTTACAGATGTGGGATTGAAGCATTCAAGTAAGTTAGCAGACTCAGCCTGCGAGTGGTGGAGCTGGGATGGGGAATGCTCTAGCAGAACTCTGGAGAAGGTGAAGGGGATGCAAAGGAAAGAGATCCCTAGTGTCTCTGAAAAAACACCCAGGAAAGCTACACTGGAGATCGCCTGTATGGACCAGGACTTGAGGGATCTTCGTTGGTTAGGAGACAGGCAATGGGATGGGCAGGTTACATATTAGAGAAGGGCATAGTCCTGGAACCAATGGTCCAATATAAAAGTGTCCCTACACAGAGATACAGGAACACACAGCTACAGGGCAGCTGCCACTCAGATGCTGGTGTAACCATGGGTGGTTTGGGTGTTTATCAATCCCTTTTACCTCAGTGCAGCAGAACTCTCCTCAGACAGAACAAGGCTGATCTGTTTGTTTTGTCCCAGTTTGCCTGGCTCTGTAGCCTTTGGCCAACTCTCATTTGGGATGTTTACACTACAGTTTCATGCTAGTCCACACCCACTGGGCCACTTCTCAGTATCAGTGCTAATTATCATTATTACCCAGAATCTTAATTAGCATAATTACCAACAATATACATTTTGATTATTAGTCATTAACAGTAATTTCTAAGTTTCATTATTATGGCTGAGATTTAATTATTTAATGGATATAGCAATTAATAATAACTTAGATTTATATGGGACTTGATAGTTTGCAAAGTGGTTTCAATTATAAAATTCCATTTGATCCACCCCGAAACTCTAGGTCATAGGCAAGTTGTGGGTTATTACCCCTTTTTATAGGCAAAGAGGCTTCAGTGAGAAAGGTGCTGGGATTCACCCAGTTTCCTACCTCCCAGCTTGGTTCTCTGTCCATCTCTCCACCTGCATGCTCAGAGTTTCACCCTAAGGTGCAGACTTCCTGCCTCTATGGCACATCCCATTTATCATTCTAGCTATAAGGGGGTAGCATAGCATCGAAAATAGAACATAGGCTAAGATCCAACTTAGGTCTCATTTCTTCTCTGCGGTGAGCGAGCTGTGTGATTTTAAACAAATCATTTAACTCCTCTGACCTGCAGTCTTCCCTTCTGTAAAAAAGAAGATGCCATCTACTTAGCACAGTTCAAGGAAATGTAGTGAGAATATATTTAAGACAGTACTCAATAAATACTGCCATCCTTATTACTTTTCTTTTATATCCTAACTACAAATGCCCAACAGGAGTATCTCTCCTGTAACTCACTGCCCTCAATTTAATGCTCACAAACAAATGGAGAGCCTTGGTGATACTAAGCAAAATAATAGACATCTTCAGACCACCTTCAGGGCTAAGAGTGACCTAGGAGATTGGCCCCGATATCTACTTCCTTTAGGTGTTTTATATTTGCAATTGCTCTCCAGAATTTCTGGCCTGGGAAGAAGAGCTAAGACCATGGGGATCCTATGACAGAATGGACTTTGGTATGTAATTTGGTCTTGTGTGAGGGAGCAAAACTACCATTTTTGATTCCTATGTCATATGTATGCATGATTCAGTCATTTTACATATAACACACACACATGTGAGAAAAAGTTGCCGTTCTTCCCATTTTATGAATGGAAAAACAGGCTAAGAGTAAATTATTTTCTTGATGCTACAGAAAAGCTAGTAAGTAGCACTGTTAGAATTGGAACCAGGTTTCCTGATGCACTTGCTGTGCTCTTCTTAACACACTGCCCTGTGGTGCTTTCTGCTCATGCATCATGGTTCAAACTTCTTCCCCTAGAAGAGGCTGAATCCCTACAGGACCTAGGGTAGAGCTCTGGCAAATGACCTCTTATCTCCCTGCTCGAGCCTGCCCAGTGTAACTTTGTCCCAGACACCTCTCCTGTGCACTTTTCCCTGTTCTGAGATTTTCCAGATGTCTGTGAAGTGGGCTGAGTGTGAATACTGGCTTGATGGCATCTGGTCTGAAGGAAAACAGCTCCGGCTTGTCCAGCACCTGATAGAATATTCTGCTCTTTTGAACTAATGTTGAAGACACTGGTGGCAGCAGATGGTGGCATTCCCAGCAGATGTCACGGGACTGTTCACTTCAGCCTCTTTCACTGCCAAACATATCACTATTAACCATTAGAGGGACTATTTACTGAGTGCCTGGTGTATGCTAAGCAAAGTGCTGATTGTTTCTCATGACTCAACTCTAATCCTCTCATCATTCTGAAAGGGAGATATTTGTATTATAATTTAACATTTGAAATATGAGGGGTCCAGCTGGGCACATGACACCTGCCTGTAATTCCAGAGGCTGGGGAGGCTGAGATGGGAGGATTGCAAGGCCAGCCTCAATAACTTAACGAGGCTCTAGGCAACTTGGCAAGACCCTGTCCCAAAATTAAAAAAAAAAAATTAAAAAAGAACTGGAGATGTGACTCAGTGGTTAAGCAATCCTGGGTTCAGTTCCTGGCACACACAAAAAATGGGGATCCAGAGAAGTTAAGTAACTTCTCAATATCACATAGCACTAGCCATCATTAGTCCTGTAAAAACCACTCACTTTCTTTTTGCACCCTTTATTATTTTTTTTTTTTTTAGTTGTAGTTGGATACAATACCTTTATTTTATTTATTTATTTTTATGTGGTGCTGAGGATCGAACACAGTGCCTCACACATGCTAGGTGAGCGCTCTGCCGCTGAGCCCCTACCCCAGCCTCTTTTTGGACCCTTTCTTTTCTGTCTCTTCTTGGTTCTCATCCCTAAATAATCCGCTATTGGCCTTGTCCTCCTTTCTCCTGACAATTGCACCCATCTGATACTTTGTTCTGGCTTCTGTTCTCACTCCTATGTGGATGACTTCTAAAAGGGCAGTTCCAATGTTGGCCCTTTTTCCTTGTCCAGGAAAGGCTGTTTAGAATTCCCACTAACATCTCAGCGTATCCTCACTAACCCCGTCATTTGTGTTCACCCTTAAACCTGCTCATTCTCCCATCCATAGGTCTGCCCTTCTCAAAATATCCAATTTGAGAATCTTGGTATTCTCTTTTCTCCTTTTCACTCATCTACCCTAATTCTGCCACCAAATCCCCTATCCTCTAGATGGGGAGTCCTGTTCAGCCCTCCTTTATCTTGCATCTGGCCAATTGTGACAGCTTTCTTCAGATCTTTCCTACTTCTTCCCCTTCTTAGAACCTGTGCCTCTAAGGCAGGTACCTCTGTGATCAGGGCCCACCATCTGGCCCAAGTGACCCTTCTGGCCTATTTCTCCATGCTTTCCCTACATGCGCCACTTGGGCCAACAAACTGACCACCTCACTTTCCTGAGGTCTGTACTCAATTCTGCCATGAGCACACACAGACGAGAGGGGCCTGGTTTTCCTTATGATGCCATGGCTACTTCCTAAGGGAGGTGATATTGGAGTCAACCTTTGGGGATGGGCAGCAGTTATCCAGTTGTCAAAGAAAGGGCAAGTGGTGGGCTGGGGATGTGGCTCAAGCGGTAGCATGATCGCCTGGCATGAGCGGGGTGCTGGGTTCGATCCTCAGCACCACATAAAAATAAAGATATTATGTCCACTGAAAACTAATCTCTCTCTCTCTCTCAAAAAAAAGGGGGGGGGAGTGGTCTTTTAAAGTAGAAAGAAGAGCCACTGCAAAGATGATGTGTAAAAAGATCATGCCTGTCTGGGGGACTGACAGGATATTGGAATATCCATGTGGCAGAGGGCGGAGAATGGTCAGGGGTCAAGTAGATTTGAGTTTGGGTCTTCACTCTGTCATCTGTGTGATCAGCTTGTATGATTCTGGGCAGTGTCCTTAACTTTCTGGAATCTCAGAATAAAAAAAGATGTAAAATACCTCCTAGGATTTTCCTGAGAGTTTGTGGAGACATGTCACCATGTTCGGTACGTGGTAATCTCCCCATAAAAGGTGGCTGCACTCCTAAGTGTCATTGTTGATGACAGGAGAGGAGGAATGCTGATGACATGGCGGTGATGCTGGAGGGATCCACAGAAGCCGTATGATGGAGAGCACCAGTAGGTGGTTTCGACGTTACTGTCTAGGGAAGAAGGAGCCAGAGGGAGTTACTGAGCCTGGCTGACATGATCAGGTGTTTTAAAATCATCTTGACACCAGTGTGGAGGGGAGACCTGGTTAGCAGCCAGTTTAAATGGTCCGGGGGCAGAGGAGTGAAGGACTGGGCTAAGGGTGTGACACACTATTGGAGAAGAAGACACAGACAGGGGACCTTCCTGGGCAATCCATCACCCAGTCTACTGCATGGGTGCATGCGACTTGGAGGGGTGGTGCCACAGCTCTTAGCCTGGGCAAATTTGTAGCTGATGGACCATAAACAGACTGTTGGATGACAGAGGGTTCTCATGAGACTCTTGCAGTTATTTCCTCAGAATGGAGATTATTTCCTCGGAGCCTTAATTTCTTTAAGGAGTGCCATCTGAGGCCCTGCACACGGCAGAACTCGGTTCCCAAATGAAAGAAAGATCTCTCTTTTTGTTAATCAGAGCTTCACAGCATGAGCACATCCAGCAGAAACCAATTATAATTCAATACCAATGAACCCGGTGAAATGAAAAAATAAGCAGAAAGCAGGTGGTGTCGGCAGAGAATGAGCCCCGAGGAACAATGTTTCTGTCTGTTTTAAGAAGCCAAGAAGAGCCCGGCTTTTGGATTTGGGATAAATTAACTCTGTCTCCGTTTCCTCAGTTAAATTCTGTCAATCTGGAGTTCTAAAAAGTATATATATTTGGCCTAAATTTGGGTCTGTCTGCCGTTTTGGCTCTTTGCAAACATACTCTTATTTCAAAGGACAAGTGTGTCTTTAAAGGTAGAAAGCCACAAAGTCAAGGCAACTAGGATTATGAGAAATAAAATGACAATAGGTCACCTTTGCTTTGCATGGGATTTTTTTTTTTTTTTGTCCTAAGCACTTTTCCTTGTGGTTTTGATCTCGTTATCATTGAAGTAGATAAATAGGAATTACTATTTCCATTTTTCACCATAGTACAACCGAGGTCCAGAGAGATGAGGGGCCCTGTCCAAGTCCACACAGCTGGATGATGGCAGTGTTAGATCCCAGAACTTCTGGGTTACATCCGCCGAGGTGGTTTTGGTGCCCATAGAAGCCAATGAATGGGGTATGGGTCCCAGGTGCTGAGGAGTGAACATAGGAACTAAGTACACAGCGTTGGAATGAGAAAGGATTTGAACCTGTCTCTACTTGTAACTTGAGAGCTTGGACAAGCTTAGAGGTCATTCTGACTCTCAGTTCCCTTGTCTCTAACCTGGAGATAATCACTATCTCTGGTGCCTGTTGTGACAGTCACAGGAGGTCATCATAGAATCCGCATGCTCCCTCAGTTCAGACTCTGGGGCATTTCCAATCTCCAGTAATGACAACTGTCATTAATTTAGTAGATGCCCTTTGGAGTGGCTGTTGAACTCACAAAGAGTTTTGGACACTGACCCTCAATACATAGGAGTTAAGCACTTGACTTACATGGGGCAAAACTGGAGATATTTCCTTGGGTTTAAAACTCAAAACAGAGAGTGGGTCCTTCTGTGGTGGCAGAGGCCGTAAGATGTGAGGCTTTAGAACCGTAGATATCCATGCTTTTGCCACGTGGAGGAAGGAAGCACAAAGCACACAGGCTGAGAGGCATACAGGGAGGACAGAGGGTCTTAGTGGGTCCTGATGCTCCCGAGGGCCAGGTGGATGGATTCCTGCTCCTCGTATGCCTGGATGCTATTCATTTCCTTAACTGGCCAATTCTGACTAACCAAACTGAAGTTAGACCCATGTCATTTACACATGAAAATCCTGGCTAATTCATTATTGTTTGTCAATCTTGATTATGCACTTGGGTAATACTCTGGTGGGCCTAGAAAGTCCTTGGAAATAAAGGTATAACGTGGTTCCAGAAGATAAGAAGGATAGTTTGAATACTGGCTCACGGCTTCTAGATGTGAATGTGCCAGGTCCCTTTATCTTTTGCTATCTGAAGTCTGTGGCATGCAGTAGGCGCTCAATAAATATTAGCTCATTTTCCCTTTCCTATGTCTCTCCCCTCTCATGATGCAACATCTGCCTTGTTACTATCCACACCAGAACATATCTCCTATCACCTCGTACCTGTCCTGTAGGTCCTGTATGGGTCTGTCACCAGAATGATGTCCCTCTGTAGGAGACTTATTTGCCACCCACTCCACTCCCTTTGACATTCTCACTTCATCTGGGTCTTTTTTTTCCCTCTTGGTTTCCAGAACACACACACAAGTGCTTCCACTTCCCCGGATGTTTACATTCTCTCTCACCTGTGAGTCTTTGCCTGTTCGGCTTCTTCTGTGTGCACTACTCAATCTTTCATCTGTCAATTTCTCGAGCATCCTGCAATGGCCAGCTTACACATCACTGCTTCTAGAACGTGTTCTCTGGTCCCCTGCCCCCAGGTTAGGTAGACTGCCTTACCTCTCAGATTCCATAGCATAGGGTCAATGCACTCCTGCTTTACATCTTGCCTTCCCTGTTGTCTCCCGTGTCCCCCAGTGTATCTCCCACTGCCCCATCTGTGACACCAGTCTTGCTTAACTTGACTATTTACACTTTTGGGACACTTTCTCTGCCTTCAATTACATCACCAGCTCCTCTCTCCTCTACCCATCCCACCCACCATTGCTGCACACACTGCTCCTTCATAGCATTCCTCAGTGTGAGAATGTTTCTGAAGGTTGGTTTCCACCTTTTACTTACCCCTTTAGCATCAGCACCTTGCTGTGTACCTAAACACATCTGTTGGTTGACTGACAGACCTATAGAATGAAGGAATCTCAATTCTCTGGAACTAGCACAGAACCTAGGACAAAGAAGTTACTTGCCACTGTGCCATTCTGTCTGCCAAAGCATGGGCTTCTCTTTTCTTCTAACCTAACAGGCTTCTGAGGAACCTAGGATGAAATAGTGGCAAAAAATTATAATTCCATCTGACTATTGTATTGGAAATTTTGAAGCAATGTGGAAAGAGTGGAGGTTTGGGGATCAGAGTGTTCTGGGTAGAAATCCTGGCTTGGCCACCCACTCTATATGATCTCAGGTGAGCAACATAACCTAAAACTTCATTTCTTCTCCATACAGTGGCAAGAAGGAATTATAGTGAGGGTGTGACATGCTGTATAAAGTGTTCTACTCACAAGTGAATTTTCCTACTCCTTTTTTCTTTCCCCACTTCTTTCACCTTTCATAAGCAAGCGTTCAATTATGGCTGGTATATTCTGGAGAATCCCTACCTGTATGTGGCCAGTTTGGCCTTGACCTCTGGATGACCTTCCTCATTTTTCACTGTTTGGATTGGACCATTGTCGGCAGGCAATTTTTCCATTCACTTCAACCATGGATTTTCCATGAAAGTCCGTTTATGGAACTAGAACCACTTTGGCTCTAGGCATGGAGGGTCAAAGTGTCCCCATGGAAAGAAGTTGAGATGGAAATTCTTCAGACCCTGTGTGTCCCAAACAGGGAGGGATCCAAATGATTAGAGCCTCCATGGCTGTAAAACGAGTCGTAAAACAGAGAATGGTTCATTACGGATTTTACTACCCCAGGTTCCAGGATGATATAGGGGATGCACTCAGGCCACCAACTGTGTGTGGGATTTTATTATTGGGTAAGTTTCATGTTGTCCCGCTCTGGCCAGAGTCAGGTACTTAGGATTTGGAAGCAATGCCAAGGCTTCCTTTTCCCCAGACAAGGCTGCAGGAGATTGGTGGTTTCGCTGCGAGTTGACAGGTACCAGATGGAGACAGCATACACTGTACCTCTGTGCCTTTGTCTGGACTGTTTCTTCAGCCCAGAGCACTGTTTCCAACCTTCCCACATGCCAGACTCTTGCACTTAGTTATAGAAGTAAACAAGTAGTCAATAAAGAACCTTGGCTTTGGAATCATACTGACCTGGGTTTGAATCCTGACCATGCCATCTATTACCTAAGTGGGAAGGACTGTTTCTCCCTCTAAAAACCAACCACACAAAAAAGTGGCCAAATCTGGCACTCACTGAATAGGTGGTTGTGAAGATTTAATGAGACAATGCTTATAACGAATTGAGCACATTGTACTGCCAAGTAAATGGTAGCAACCGTTTTCATTCTTACTTCTCAGCTGAGCTCCACGTCCTCTTTCTAGCTGGTGGCCTTAGGTATTTTTCTTTAATATTAGACTGTCTCTTGTCCAGGTCCCTGGGAGAGCACTCACCACCTCTGTTACAACAGTCACAATCATGCAATTCAAGCCTTTTTAAGCAAGAGCCTCGGATCTGTTTTGAAGCCAACCAACTCACCTTATGACTCTGACGGGTCTTCTCCTCCCCCACAAACCCTCCTCATGACCTATTTCTCAATTTTAAAAGTGAAGCCATTGGGCTATTTTCTGCCCTCTCTTGCAAGGCTTCTAAAAACTGGAACCAAATTAACACAGGATACCAACAACCCCCACCCCATCACAAAAATATCTTTCCTTCTGAAACATTTATTATGTACACACCACGGAGCCTAGATCAGCCATTTTTCAAGAGTGGCACAAAGTGAATTCTCCATCAAGGGGAACAAACGACCGATTGAAAGGGATTTCACGCCTGAATGCGCTCATTCTGCTCATGCCTGGACATCATGGCTGCTACCTTTCTGCATGTTATCAAGGGAACTGGGGTTTGTCACTTGCACCAGATCCTGGCCTCTCCCAGGGAGCCTCCAGAGGAGGCCTCCTCGGTTACCGTAGAAACGTCTTCCTTCCTGGATGCAGACCCACGAAGGCTCAGGCCGCTGCAGCCCAAGAGGGGCCTTGTTTAAACAGGAAAGAGCAGACAGTTTAATGGGTGGCTTTGCAGCTCAGATTCCAACACAGTTTACTGTAGTTGGAGTAATAAAATTCATAATGAATGTTTCTTTATGTTACAGCTAACTTTTTATGTTTGTTTTCTCCAGTTTATTTCCCCCCCCCCTTTTGTTTTGTTTTTCCTGAATACTGTCCAACTGATGGTAAGGATGGTTTTTATTTTCTGTTATTTTTAATTACTAGGGAAACAGCATTGAGAAAAAATTATACCTTAGGTGCATTTATCTTACGTATTTCAATGGAATACAGAACTTTTATATTAGGAAAACTGAGAGTCAAAGAGTTTAAGTTACCAGCCAAGGGACACATACATGACTATTTGTAAGAAGTGGAAATTTCAATTGGATAATTACCAAAAAAAAATTCCCATTCTGACTCCATTGATAAATTAGGAATTAAATGTGGAATTTTTCATAAATAAACACCATTTATAATTTGATCCATAAGAAGTATCATATCTAGCTTGTAGGTTTATTAATGCATTACCTACAAGGAGGTAATCAAAGAAACCCATGATTAACCTTTCGTCCAAAAAGAATTACGTCCTTGGTCACCTTTGGACACTGAGCTATCACAATTTGTCAAGAAGCACACACTGAGGTTTGAAGGCCAAGGTGAGAGCTAGATGGGTCACCAGTCACCTGTTACTATCAGGTACTTTACCCACACTATCTTATGCAACTAGTAATAACCCTATGAGGTGGATGCTCCAATGTCCATTTTGTGTATACAGCAAGTAGAGTCTTAACAAAGGTAAAATAACTTACTAGCATCAAAGTCACGTTTCTCTGATTTCTAAGCTCAAGTGCTTTGCTGACACTTTGTATTTTTCTCTCCCCAAAGCAAATTCTTGTGAGAAAAATGAAGATTGTCATCTCAAGGTAGATGGCATTTAAAAAAAAAAATCTCAGAGGCAAGCCTTCTAGGAAGGAGTTGGGCCTGAGCTCGGGGAGCATTCCATTCCAGCAGCTCTGAAGAGGAGCTGGATCACTGCAGCCTGCAGGGGGGGGGGCACTCTGAATGGAGCCCCAATTCACATTCATAGAGCAGGAAAAGAGCAGCACCTGAAAGGCAGTTAATTACCCTAGAAAGGTCTCAGGAAAGAGCAGGCAGCTGTGGGGGGTTATGAACTGTGGGAACAGCCTGGAGCCAGGAGGGCAGGTAATTTTAAAAGCCAATGGAGAATTTCCAACCAGGCCAAGGAAAGTTTTAACTGGTAGAGACTTGAGACTTTCTTGTACTTGGGACAGTTACTATCCTTTACTGTGCTCATTAAGCCAAGAGCAGGAAAGCGCTCTCTTTCTCTCTCTCTCTCTCTCTCTCTCTCTCTCTCTCTTTTCTCTCTCTCTCTGTGTGTGTGTGTGTGTGTGTGTGTGTGTGTGTGTGTGTGTGTGAAGGGATGAGTAGAGATTTGGTCTGGGGGCTGTTTTTTTTTTTTTGATAGAACTTGTTGCTATATTTCACATGTCCTTAATCCATAATAAATACTAATCAATATTTGTGAAATGAATGAATGAGTGAAAAAATCAATGAATAAACAAGTGTAGGAACAGAAATGACAGATCACCAGCTTCAGAGCATCAGAAATGTCCTTCTCTATGCCCGGTTGCCACCAAGGAGGCATATCTTCCCCAGCCTCTGTGCCTGTGTACAGCCTTATCCACTGGAGGCCAACCCTTCCTGACCTTTATCACATGGTAGGTGCTTCTTTTTCTTTCAGAATCTCCTTCTTCTGGGAGTCTCCTTTTATCTTCCCATTTTCTTACTCTTTTGAACGCACCTCCCTGGGAGCAGAATCAGACTGTGTTCTCTGTTTGATATTTATATGTCTTAATTTACATTAGAATGTAAACTCTGTAAGGATGGCATCAGAGCTTTTAGGTCTTTGGCACTTAGTATCTATTTTCTTGCACAAAGAAGATATTCAATGAATATTTGTAAATGAACAAATGAATCGGTAGGTATCAGATTCTCTTACAACCTATGACTTCGGCTGAAAACAGAAAGTTCCTGTGATTGTGCAGACAGTAGTGGTGTGGGCTCAGGGAAATGGGTTCAGCTCTCCATTGTCCACTAACTTTCTTTTTAGGAGAGTCACTTACCATCTCTGAATCTTGTCCTTCCTGTGGGTAATACAAAAGTGTTGAAGTAGATGATGATCAATGCCCAGGACCTCCAGATTTCTAGAACTTGAAGTTTTAGCAAAATTCTAGGTGGACTAAAAGTCTTTTTTCTGCACATCCAAAATGATTTCTATAGAGGTCATGTCTCTGAAATTGTGCTCTGTAGAGCACTGATCCCACAATATATGGTCAGGTCCTCCACAAAATGAGAATGGTGGTGAAAATGAGGCTGAGGATGTGACTCCACTTCAGATCCTCTTGGTTCACTCCATCAGTAGATGGACATCAGGACACTGCAGAACCACAGACTATAACAGTGGTCCTGTAGCAGATACCCTCTTGGAACAAATGATGTATAGAATGGGCTTGGGGAAGTTCTGTGCTGATGTGCAAGAAAGCCTCTAAACTGCCTAGATTCTAGAAACTCTAGGTTTTGACACAGACTAAGTTGGAACCTTGCTAAAGGAGTTAGTAATGAATCCATTAACTCATGGATTCTGAGTAACAGAGGGAGCTGGAGTGTGGGGGCAGGGGCAGAGCTATATCGCTCTAGGTTTGTTGGGCAGGGTATCTGACCCTGAGCCATTCTCCCCTCTGTGATCCAACCAACAGGGCAGGGATGGGATTTGACAGTATGATCCTAGAAACCCTATACATGTTCAGAGAGTGGGAGGACCATGGAACTTGGTAAGGAAAAGGAAACAGAGACCTAATTGTTGTTGGATATTCACTGAACCTTGTTTAGTTCTCACAATGAATTGAAAGACAGGAGTTACTTTACCTACCATTCTACAGCTGCGTGACTGAGGTACAGAGAAATTAAAAAACATGCCCAAGTTCCCACAAATGAATGGCTGACCTGCAATATGAACGTGGGTCTTTGGGATTTAATGTTCAAACTCTTTATATTCACTGTTGTCGTCTTAGGAAGGCCTTTTTGTTCTGGCCATGACTTTGTTGAACATTGCTTATCTCTGCTGTCTATGTGTAAAATGGGAATGATTTTTCTATTTCATGGATGTTACCATGAGGATAAAATTAACACATTTTCTTCCTCCCTCATACTTTCCTTACCCATTCAATTTGTTTCACACACACACACACACACACACACACACACACACGTTTAATATGTCATTTATTTTTATATAACAGTGTCAGGTATGTTAAAAGCAAGTTACTGTTTAACCTAATTTACAGTTCCCATGATATCTGTGAATTTTGGGAGAATATGCATACATTGCCTGTTTTATTAAAATACATAAGTCAAGTAGCTGGTAATTAAGTATAACAATCACTCTGCTCTTTGGGTTATAAGCATAAGTAAAAAACCTTGTCTTTTTATTTGTATTATAAATAAAATTTATGAGAAAAATTAGCTCTGAGGGAGTAATACTGCATACTTTCATTTTTTTTTTTTTTAGCTGTCCCTCTTGGAAAAGCTTGTGAATGGGAG
The DNA here is from genome assembly GCF_045843805.1 of Urocitellus parryii. NCBI lineage: Eukaryota > Metazoa > Chordata > Mammalia > Rodentia > Sciuridae > Urocitellus > Urocitellus parryii. The sequence goes on along the minus strand of NC_135541.1, from coordinate 38,990,821 downwards.
AAAATCTTCTAGTCTTCAGGATGCATAGAGGCCTTGTGACTCACTCAGGTGAAATGACCTTTGTATATCCTGAGTGAAACTTAGAAATCCAATTGACTTAATAATGCCTTCTTGTTTGGCCTGTTGTGAGGAAAACTTGGTAGTAGAGCTTCATCTGATCTTGGGGTTCAGGTGATTGCTGAGGTTTTAGGGCATTGCCTTAAGAAGATGGTGGACTGAAAGAAGATGGAAGTGGACATCCTTATGTACTGCGAGTGCAGCCACAGGGATTATTACTAGGTTATTACTAGATCGTGTGGGGTAGAAGATGAGGCGGGTTGGATATCATGGCCTGACCTGAATTCATGTCAAACTTCTGCCCCATCTTTGCATAGCCATGTTTCCTTTATGAAACAGTTCCTGACTACCTTTCTCCAAGTCCATCCCAGCATCAGTAGTATATTGTATTCTAATCATGGATTCTTAAATAACATTTTATTTCCACAAATACAGTGTCTCTTTGTCATTGACACATGCATCTGTCATACTGCTTTGTAGAACTCTTCCATGAGCAAGGGCCACAACAGGTTGATGTGTTCCTAGGTGTGGTGCAGGGCCTGGCCTATGGTCATGTTGGAAACAGCAACTAATACTTCCTGAATCTTTGAAGCTCTGAATGTGAATTAACTTGTTTGATCTTCACATTACCTCTGTGAGGTAGAGACTAATAACTGTTTCATTTTATAGGTGAAGAACCATGCTCAAGCTCCTGAGTTTAATCCACAGTACTGCATATATATATATATATATATATATATATATATATATATATATATAAAATCATCCATGGATGAAGAAATCAAGGAAACACACCTTGAGAGGACTCTCCCCAAGACAGCCCAGAAAATGGACGTCAGAATTCAGACTTAGGCAATGTAATACCAAAGCTGTCACAGGTTGGGTTCCCTGGAGGCAGAGATAGACATGGAATTTACTAGAGATCAATATCTGTGGGGAAGCAGGATCAGGCAGAGGGAGAGCTGGAGTGGATTTTGCACTTTAGAGTTGATTTAATCTGGGCTCCATGTCTCCACCTTGCCTCGTCTCCAGATCCCAGCTGCCTTAAGAAAGGGCACAACATGAGCAACAAGCTCCTCCCAGCTAGTGCAGACCCTGGTGTTGCTGGCATCTGGAGACTGCGTTCATTCCACTTTTCACAGCTGGTCAGCAAGATCTTCCTTACAGGGAATCTGGATGGCTTATATCTGTGTCAACCACAAATAACAGGTTGCTTCTCAGGGAACATAGACTAATCATTTGCTAAATTAATAGGAGATTTATTAATTATAATGATTGTAATAATGGCTATAATTTACAATGCTCATTAGGATACACTGAGACTAATGCCATATCATATAACCTCATTTTACCAATAATGACATAGAGATTTACTGAAATAAAGCAATTTGTCCAGGATTGTGTAACTAATAAATTGGGAGAGGTGTGATTCTCTCCCAGGCCCATTGGACACTGAGTTCATACCCCTAACCTCTAGGTTAGCATGATCTCCCTAAGTGGATTGCTGCAAGTTTATCTAGGGCAGATACCATGCCTTTGTCAATTTTGTGACTTCCCTAGCACATTGTAATGCCTGACCTGTAGTATGAGTTGCATATGTATTTGTTCAATGATCAGTTCAAGTTCCATTTAAAAGGCATGTTTTTGATAGAAACTAGTAAAATGATTTAGTAATTTGATTGGAAGCAACTGAGTTTGTAACAAGGCAGACTCAAGCCCTAAATCTTTGTTTATCTAATGTCTTGTGAAAGCTAAAAGAAGTTAGTGAAAATAATAGGAAATACTGGAGCACACACAGGGAGTATGCAAGGCTGGTTTGTTGATTAACTCAATCAGGATAAATTAAGAAGACACAGGTTCTTATGGAGTAGCTGGCCTGAGACTGGGGAGGTTTTCATCACAGGTATTTCATTGATGTGAGTTTGTCATTAGCAAGTCCCTTTATATTTCTGAAATGAAGAAGTTGTAGAAGATGACCCTGGAGTTTTGATCATTACAGACATATGATGATTCTATAAAGATTTTATGGAACTGACTTCTGTGAAGGAACAGAGTGGAACCAGACTGATGGGTAGTGGTAGATACAGGAGGTAGAATTCTGCTCAATATGATAAAGTCCATTCTAAAGGACATCCTTTTGGGAAGCAAGTCTTCCTTCACTGAAAGTGCTCAAGTGAAGGCTGAACTTGGTGGGCATGTTGGAGCAAAGGCTGGAGAAGATGACCACAAAGGTCAATAAAATATGAGCACCTGTGAAGATGAAAGGAAAGGGTTAATTAAATCCAAAAGCTTACAAGAGAGTGGAGTGAAGGGTTGTCGTCTGGGCCATAGTTTCTGCTCTCACTAAATCTGCTGAATGGATTAATATTAAAATATTAAATATTTAATAATGAATTACTATGTAAGAGTGAGATTGACTGTAACTGACATGTACAACCTCAAGTCATTAGAAGTTAAAATTAGAGTACCCCATATGAAGATATGTTGCAAATTGTAAATGCCATTAGGATTCCTCAGAAAACAGAGTGTGGGACAAAAATTTAGGTCCATAAAATGATTGCATTCTTACTAATCAGAAAAGGGTGAATAAAAATTGCTAAATATGCATGCGTAATAGGTCCTAAATAGATGATAGCCACTGCAACTCTTCCTACCAAGGAGGGAGGATTTTTCTGAGGCTCTGGGTAGAGGAAAGAGTATTTCCAGAGGACTCAGTGCCAGATCCTGGGTATTCTCAAGAGAGGGAAACTATTTCTATTTGCAGACTGGGAATGAACTTTGAGTAAGCCTAGGAAATCAGGCGGGGGCGGAGCACGGAGCCTTGTGGGCCACACCGGAGGAGCCTGGACACGCATCAATACATGGAGTGACTGTTCACAGCTCCAAACTGTGTAGAAAATAACAAAACAGAGGTCAATGAAAGACCAAGAGAGTAAAAAGAGATAAACCCAAATAATATAAGTGCCCAAGAATAGCAGAAACTCAAGTGTGAAGAGTATTTATGCTTGACAGCCTTGCTTTCCATACAAGATACAGGGAAAGCTAGACTGAAAATCATTATGTAATTTTTTTCTCTTTTCTCCTGTTCTTTCCTCCTCCTCTTTCTCTTTCTCCTCCTCCTCCTCCTCCTCCATCTCCTCCTTCTCTCTCTCTCCCATTTTCTCTCTCTCTCTCTGTGTCTCTCAAACACCAAACACATTTGAAAAGGGATACAAATTACATATTTCAATCTCACCTCCTTACTGTTGAAAATTCCCTGCCAGTAATTTCATTTGCAGTTTATGTGACAGAAGCAGTTAGAGTTAAAGCTAAAACTCAGATGCAGGCTGACATCAATGTAGTGCACACTAAAATGACCAGCATGGGATCTTAGGTGTTGTTGAGGAGCTATATTTGAAGAATAAGGACAACTAACTCTACAGCATTTATTTTTGTTCTAATTAGTTATATATGACAGCAGAATGCATTTCGATTGCACACAAATGATGCACAACTTTTCATTTCTCTGGTTGTACATGATGTAGAGTCGTACCATATGTACCTAGGGTAGTGATGTTCATCTGTTTCCACCAACTTTCCTGCCCCCAATCTCCCCTCCCCTTCCCTCTTTCCCCTTGCCCCAATCAGAGTTCCTCCATTCTCCCCACCCCACCCTCCATTATGGATCAGTATCCACTTATCAGCCTGTTTTTTTGGGGGGACTGGTTGATTAGCACGATATTCTCCAACTTCATTTATCTGCAAATGCCATAATTTTATTCTCTTTTAATTCTGAGTAATATTTATATTGCATTTATTGATTTAAAAAGAAAATTTTCATCACAATACCGAAATATCGGAGTTCTTCAGATTTCTGGATGGTATCATGCTGGTTTTTGCATATGTTCCTCCCACTACAATGAATGCCTAACAGTCTACACCAGCTCCCCTTAGCAGCCACCAGCCACCAGCCACACCTATCTAGAAAATGTCTGCATTATAACTTGTTTATTCCTACAAGCACACTGTATGTTTCTTAGATTGCCCCAAGCCCAGAGCATTTCAATATTTCATGTGCATAGGAATACCCCAGGAGCCGTAAAAAAATGCAGATTTGGATTTAGTAGGTCTGGGGTTGAGATTCTGTGTTTTTAGCATGCTCCTGGATGCTATTGCTGTTGCTGCTGATCTGTGGACCACACTTGGAGTGTTAAGGTCTTAGCTCACCCTAGAGCAATCATCAGTTCACTATTCTGTTTTGACAATTAAGACCAGGAATTTTTGCTTTTATTCCTATTGCATAATATAAATTTGTTTTGGCATAAGTTATTCCGTAAATTCCAGTGAATGAACGCATAGGCATTATCTCATGGGCTCATTACAGCAATCTAAATTACTAGAATTACCATTTACCTTTTTCTTTTTCGAGGGAGAAGGAGAGTGTAATAATCAGTTGGAAAGTGATAGAATCAGGACTCCAACACAGCTCTGTTAACTCCAAGTCTCTGGGCTGCTCACCCAGCCATTTGCAAGAGAGGTCGCCATGCAGGTTAGGTCTAAGAATGGCAAGGCTAAAAAACAATTAATAAAATACAGCTATTCCAAATGCTATGTTTTGGAGATTGGATTATGGCCTTCACCTTAGAGAACACAGATGATCTAGAGTTGCAGGAAATCCTTGGTCTTGAGAGACTTGGACCACACTCCACACGTTGACATTCTGTACCCTTCTCACAGCTGAACAAATACGACATATATAATTGTCAAGTCCACCACTGATTTTATGAATTAATTTTCAGGATTTATGGCGTTTTGTGCTCTCTTTTCAAAGCACCTTACAATAGTTAATTATTTAAGCTACCTTACATCCCTCAGAGGAAGGACGTGGATATTATTCTATCCCGAGACATGGGAAGATTGCGGTGGAGACAGGTCTAATACCAGTGGCTAGCAGAGGAAAGGGGAGGAGCGATCAGATTGCGCCCCAGGGAATCCTAGGGCCTTATGATGGAGGAAATGCTGCCTTCTAGGTAGGATGGGGGCTTCCCCTCACCATTGTTGGAGAGGGAAGATGAGAGCAGGAGAGGATGAGAGCACAAAGGCCATTTCTGATACTTAACACTAATAGCTATAGTTTTTGGATACTTACTATGCAGAAGGCAGTGTGTGGTGACCCTAAACATTTTTTTTCATTTAATTTCATAAAATAAATGTGAATTAGGTAAGGATAAAAATGGCAAGTACCTTTTTTTTTTCCTTTTGAGAAAAAGAAAACCAGTTTTATTGCTTTGCTAGCAAAGGAGAGGCTGTGATTCTGCCCATCAGCAGGAACAGGAGGCTTTTAAAGAGGTAACTCAAAGGCTGTATTACACGTGTTCTCTGTTGAAGTTGTAATTCACTTGTTAATTTGGGAGACAGTCATTTCTGAGATTCTTCTAGTGCCATCCCCAAAGTCTGGATTACTTCATTCCTATGGTGGGTGTGTACTCAAGGACAGATAAATCTGTATAAAATGGGGATGAAAGGTAATCCTGTTTCCCCCAAGATTAGGGATGGGGAGAGATTAGGGAGGAACAGAGAGAGAGGAAGGGAAAGAAACATATTCATTTAAAAAGTAAGTCCCAGTGGCAGAGCAGCAAGGACCACTGTTACATTTCCCCACTATCAATTTCTACATTCCATTTCTATGGAGAAATGGGCAATGACATCTCTACGCTGCTTCCTGCTGAAAGATGGCAAAATTGGAGGAAGAGACCCAAAGTCTGTGTTCTCTATTGGGTGGGGCATGGACAGTTAAGCGTATTCAGCATCAGGACAGTCCAGAGGTCCACAAAGGCATATGGCAGGTGACCACACAGGCATACATAGGGCAGGGATCATGCTAAGACAACACCAAACAAACAGGTTGGTTTGCATTTTTATAAACAATTAGCACAAAGGCAATTAATTAATCTCAGCTCTGAAAACCATAAAGACAGTAACTCATAATCATATCAATAAAAATCAGATCAAGTTTATCAATGTAGGAGGTTAGGAAGATTTGTAGGCCTATGAGATCAGACTCAAATTAACTCAGGACAAACTTGTGACTCTACAGTCCTTTGTGACCATTTTTATTGGGCCCTCCCCACAAGAACCTCTCCTTTATAACCTCCAGCTTTCCTTACTTTTGGTAGGTCTGACACAAGTGTACATCTTAAATGACATTAAAAAAATCACAAGGGCTGGGGATGTGGCTCAAGCGGTAGCGCGCTTGCCTGGCATGCGTGCGGCCCGGGTTCGATCCTCAGCACCACATACAAACAAAGATGTTGTGTCTGCCGAGAACTAAAAAATAAATATTAAAAAAAAAAAAGACTCTGGGTTCAATCCCCAGTGCCAAATGAACAAAAATATTATCTTTAAAAAAAAAAATCACAAAACATTGTTTTTATTTTTAAATGCCCATGTAGGACTGTGCTTGGGCTATATATGCTCTGGCCAGGTGTTTAAGACCAAGTGGTCAAAACTGACCCTGCTCCTATCTACTGTTAAGAGTCAGCTGAGATTCCTCAGATATCACTCCTGGGGATGTGTGTGTGAAGCCTTTTGGCTCCTTTAGCTTTACAGCTACCGTTTATTGAGAAGCCACACTGCACCAGGCACTGTACACATCTTTGTCTCCCTGGATCCTCATAAAGCACATATTGTTCTCCCATCATTTATTTGATACAGAGTAAAACTGGGGTGTGGATCTAGGATTTGTCTGCCTCCTGAGCTGAGATCTCTCCATGAAATCCTACCAGCAAATCCTTGACTCTCTCTGAATCTCAGTTTCCTTGTTTGGGAAATGGGGGTGATATTAATCTTCCTTGTGGTGCTTTATGAGGATTCTCTGTGATCATATCCCTGAGGCTCCGTATGGATGTAGCCAAGGGACCGGGAGCTTTAAGGCAAGAAAGACCTGAGTTTGAATTTCATCCTAATACTTAATGACTGCCATATCTTACACTGGTTATATGCTTTTCTGAAACCTCAAGTTTTGTTATTTATAAAATGAGAATAATCGCCACTGTCTGACCGACTTCAGTGAAGCTTAAATGAAAGGATCCATTTAACACGTCCACTCGTTAGGTCTGAACACACAGAAGTGCTCAATAGAAGCTGCTTTCTCTCCCTTCTCCCCTTTCTTTCTGGCTTGCCTCTTCCCCACTTTCTTCTTTCTGGGCTGTCTCAACAATCATCATCTTAAATGCCAAGGAAAATCTTGGAGTTTTCACAGTTCCTTGCCCTTGTTCTCCTCATCTGCCCCACCACCCGTCACAGTTAGTGGATTGTATCGGGGGAGGAGATTTCCATCTGTCTTGGACCCATCCTCACTTTAAGTCCCTCCCACCTGCGAGGCTGATGCTCAGTGACTTACTATCCTAAGAACTCCCATTACATATTCCCCTGACTTTCCTGGAGCAGGGGTTGCTGGCAAGTTCTTATGCCAGTTCTCAGTGTTGCACCATAGCTATTCAAAGAAAGAAAGCAAGAAATTGCTCTTGAAATGTGTTATTCCAAGTGTGTGAGGGTTCTAAAATTTGGGGCCCTTGACTTTTCAGAAACTGGAGTCAGCATCTGTGGAAACTATTCTCTACCATCGAATACATGTTTGATAATAAATTCAATCAGCTTCCTCTGTCTCCATACTCCCACCTCTTGCCCCAGTGAAGTCTGAGAAGCTCTCTGAAGTCCAAGTGTAGTCCATCTTTTAAGGACAACGAACATAATAAACACCACTAAAGTGAAGGATGGATTCTAATTCTCATTCTTTTACTTACTATTAACAAAGTGGCTTTGGACCTTCTAGAAGACCACAGAGGGGAAAATTTTGTTCAAATAGTTACTGTTGCAGATGATTGGAAATTTCTAAAACATGTCTTCTACCTGCTCAGTGGGCATTGACCTAGTGGTCAGCCTTCACTTTCTATCCTCTGGGCTGTGAGAACCTAGGTCTCAACTGTAAGTCCTCCAACTGAAGGGGTGAACTACACCAGGTACCTCATGGAGTCATATATCTGGTGGCTGCATATGAAATCCTGGGCTGAGTGGAGACTGATCAGAGCTTTGTCTCCAAAATGCTGACGTGTTCCAGACAGACTGTCTTCTCTGAGTTCCGAATGAATGATAGGAAAAAAAAAATAATGAAGAACACGTTTGCTTACTGTTACTGTTTGAATATGTGGTACCCCTTAAAAATTCTTTTGTGAGAAAATGTAAGAATGTTTAGAGGTGAAATAATTAGATTATGAGTGATGTAACCTAATTAGTGGATTAATCCACTGATATAGAGTAACTGGACTGCAACTGTAGGTAGGTAGCGGATGACAGGAGGAGGTAGGTCACTGGAGGTGTATCTTTGGAGTTTGTATTTTGTCCTTGGTGACTGGAGGAGATCTCTCTGCTTCCTAATTGCCATGCCCTGAGCTCTTTTCCTCCTCTGTGTTTTCCACCATGATGTTCTGTCTCACCTCAAGCACAGAGATCCGGAGTTGGCCAACTGTGGACTGAATCTCTAAAACTTGAGCCAAAATAAAATTACCTTCCTCTACATTGCTCTTGACTAAAATACTTTGATTTAGAAAAAAGTAGGAAATTAGCCTCTTTACTGCTAGTCAGAATATTTTCCAGTTCTAAGATGTTTCCATTCCTGCTCCTTCAACATGAAATAGTAATAGTAATAATAGTGATATTAGTGGCTAATACTGACATGAAGTTAAAGATGGGCAGAAACCCTTCTTAGCACTTTAAATATAGTAATTTATATAATCTCCAAAATAATCCCATGCAGCATTCATACTATTATTATTCTACCATTATTGTTTTGATTTTGAGGTTTGGCATGGAGAGATTAAGTAATTTACCTGCGTTCTAACTCAGGCACTCCAGAGGAGAGTGCTAAATAGTGAGAAGCACAAAATAGCAATGGTTACTTTGCAGGGTATTCATAGATTTTACAGTGAGTGTTCACATATATTAACTCATTTTGTTACCACCAAAACTTGCTGGAGTAGATAGGAAGTAAATATCATCTCTTCAACAACAGGAGGTTGCAGTGTTAATTGACAGCATGAACTTTGAATTCAGACATGGGCTTGAATTTTGACTCTGAATTTCTGAGTCTTTATTTCTTCACTAGTAAAATGGGGATAAATGCAGTTTTATAGCATTTTTATGAGTATTAAATTAAGTAATACAAATATAGTGCTTCACATTACATCAAATAAATGTTAAGAACTAATCTTCTTCCTTCCCCCTCTTCTCTCTTCCCTTCCTCTCTTCCTCCCTCCATCCTTTCTTCCTTCCATAAATATTGAGCCTTGCATCTATACTAAATCTTTCCATAGTGTGTGTGTGGGTATTATAGACAAATATAGTCAATCTTATTATTCTCTTCATTCTTTGTTCAGGTCATGGTGGGTGCTGTAGATTGAATATGTCCCATCCCAGGGTCCACATGTTGGAATTAGGTACCCAGGACAGTAGTATTGGTAGGTGGCAGAACCTTCGAGGTAGGTCCCCAGTGAGAAGCTCTTAGGTCAGTTACAGAAGTGCCCTAGGAAAAGATCATGGGACCCCATTCTCCCTCTGTCTTCCTGTTTGGTGATAGGATCTTTTCCTGACATATAGGCTTCTGTCATGATGAAAGGCAATCAAGAGGGTCCTTACCAGAACTGGCACCATGCTCTTAAATCTGCAGAACTGTGTTAATGTACTTCTTTTAAAAATCCTGCCTCAGGTATTTCATTGTGGTAATGAAAAACAAATGAGTACACTGGGAAAACAGGTGAAAGCTTAATTTGAAAAAATAAGGAGAATAAGCATTATATAGTTCAACATATATTTACTGAGCACCCCCTGTGAGTCTGAAATTGAACTAGGAAGGCACTGGGCATACAAAAATAATTAATTGCAGTTTCTGACCTCAAGTGGCACATACCCCTTGAGAAATAAAGTGAAAACATATTAAGGATACACCCTATGCCAAGCACTGTGCTTTAAATATTTGTGAGAAAAAGGCTGAGATTATTTCCAAGATCATTTCTGTTCAATAGAATTTTCTTGATAATGAGAACATTCTATCTATGCCGTGTAATGTGATAGCTACTACATTTTGATCACTCAAAATATGGCTGATATACTTAGAAACTGAATATTAATTGATTTAATTTCAACTAATTTTAATCTAAAGAGCATCCTTAATTGATTGCTACCCTATTGGAGGTGGAGCTCTAGGGGATGTTATGGGTAGCAAACAGCAGACTCCAAATTTGAGCCCTGTTCTGTTTGGTTGAAGAGCTAGGACTTCTGTTATGTGAGTAGGCATGGCTCAAGCTCTCTGCTTCTCTCATAGTGTCTTCTCCCACTTGGGGTAGGTAGATAGATGGGCAGTCCTGGTGGTAGGGGAAAAGCAAAAGGAATAACCCAGAAGTTGAGAGAAAAAACAGAGCCATCTGTTATCTTGGAAGCCATAAAGGAAAAGATGTTTTAAGGAAAATATCAGATAGGCCGAATCCTGCTAAGAAAAAAATATAGCGCAGCACTCTGTTCCCTCTGGTTTTGACAAAAGGGGAACGAACCATTGGCAAATGTGTTAGGGAAAGTTCTCCTGAGGTAGTGGGGACAGAGGGCTGATTAGGGTTCACTGAAGAGTGAAAGGGAAAGAGAAAAGATAGCAGTGTGTGTGTGTCTATATGTGTACTCATATGACACATATATATATTTCTTGCGAACTTTTGCCATTAAGAAAAATAAAATATGACAGTAGGTAGAGGGTGTGTGGAATTAAACATTTTTAAGATGAACACCACTTTGGAGTATGTTCATGGGAATAATTCAACAGAGGAAGAGACTGATGGTGCAGAAGAGAAGGAAGATAATAGAAGGTTATGAGGAATGAGACCTTGGAGAGGGCTGAGCCCCTGGTCCTTGAAAGGAGGCAGGACCATGACAGCAGAAAGGGAGGAGGAGAAGCAAGAAAGGTGTATAGATTTAATGATGAGGAAATAGAAAGCATCCTGATGTGTCTTCATTTTAGCACTTTGTCAAGTGACTGTGAGGATGGTAGGAGGAGGTATTGAGTTTAAAAATAAAAATATGGAAAGGCATCTTGAAGAAAAAGAAGTGTCTTGAAGTGAGCTACCCCAGTACTGAGTTCCATTGTTGATCAGTGTTGCCCAGTTGGGATTCGAGGTTTGTGATTATAATATTAAAGTGAAAACAGAATTTCAACTGTATAATTTTCCATAAGTGTTGAGAGCCACAGCTGAAGGGGCCCCAGCAAACTTCCAGCTCCCAGCTGATGATTGGCTCACAGCAACGCAGCAAGCTTTCAGCTGCCAGCTGATTGGCTCCTCTGCGGTGATGCTCATTGGGCTGTTTCCCCGCCCTTTCAGACCACGGAGCTGCCCATTGGGGGACTCTTTTGGCTCCGCCCACATGACCCAGCCAATCGGCCTCAAGAGCAGGAGGAGGGGGGGCGGGGGTTGAGAGGCTTGTGGGAAGCTGGTGGTGGCAGTTGGGCTTTGAGAGAATTCCTGAAGAGCTTGTGTGGTCTAATGTGTGTTCTAAAAATAAAGTTGTTTCTGCTTGAAAAGTGGCTCGTGTATTATGCCCAGCCAGACTGCGGCACATAAGAATAGGCACGGAGAAAGAAGGTAAGTAGTTGGATTCAGTCAGAATTTGGGTTTTTGTCAGGTGAAAAAGTGACAAAAAAATTGAAGTATCTTTAAGGGATTATTAAAATGTTACACAAAGAAAGCTTGATATGCTGAGATCATCATAGGTAAAGAACAGATGCATGGATCTGTAGGAGAAGTTGGGGTTGACGGTTAGAAAGTGGGGTGCTTGAGCATGATATTTAGGAGGTGGTACATTTGCTGGTGATGCCAAGGCTCACACTATGACTTACGAATAGAGAGGAACGTCACTAGAAGAGAAGTGGTCCAGAATGGGCAAACTAGGGTGTTGAGTGGGTCATCAAGATGTTTTATGCAAGAATGATTACAGTGGCAAGTTTAGGGATAGAAAGTTCAGATTATTTAGAGTGTGGAGGAGGTGCATGCTTTCTCCCTGCTCCGTGAGATACAACATTTTGGTAGAACCAGTGGTCTAGACCTTGAATCCTGTTTCTCATCTCAACTGTGAGGACCCTGGGCAGTCTCTCCCTTTCTTCCATCTTTTCTTCCTTCCTCCTTGCTTCCTCCCCTCTTCCTTTGTTATGCTTTGGAATTCTCCTACAGGCTAAGACACCATGCAAGGCAATGGGGATGTAGGACAGAGGAAAGAGACAGTATCTGCCTCATAAAACAAATATTGGAGACAGAGGCAATCCAACCACTGGACAAATATAAAATTATAAAATGTGAAAATGCTGCAAATTTAAGTATTAGTGGATTTTAGTCCCTACAGCAAGGGGATCTTTCTTCATAAAAGGGATGGAAAAGAGAGTGAGGGAAACTTTCCCTGAGGGAGGGATATTGGACATAAACTCCTGAAAGATGAATAGGAATCATGAATAGGGTTAGGAGGTGAGAGCAGGAGAGGTGAGGACTATGTTCCAGACCTTGGACCAGTACCTGCAAAGTCCCTGGGGTTAGAGGGAACTTGCTCTTTGGAAAAACTGACCTGTTTGTGTGTGGCTGGGAGCTTACAGAGCAAGGGCTTGCAAAGGGAATGGAAAGTGGGGGTAGAGGCCAGACTTTGCAAAGTTAATTAGGTTATATTAAAGACTTTGGTCTTTAACTCAGAGCAATAGAGAAAATTTGAAGGGGTTTGAATAAATAAGTAACACAATGATATCTTTGCTAAAAAAAAAGAAAGAAAGAAAAAGAAAAAGATCATTGAGACTGCATGAAAAATTGGAGACCAACACTGTTGAAAACAGAAAATTATTTGTAGCCAAAGGTAATAATAGTAGAGGAGAGAGATGAACTAGACTTGGAAGTAAAGATGTAAATAATAATTGTGGGGTGTAAATAAGTGAATGATTTGAGCAATAGAAAAATAGATAGGACTCCATGATGGTATAAACAAAAGGGTTTGATGGAAAGGGAAGGACCCAGGGTCATGGCAACTTCAAGTCCATGGCATCTCTTCAAGGTTTAATTCCTCAGTCAAAAAAAAAAGTGTGAAAATGTTTTGTAAATATGCTATTTTTATTATCTGTTGAAATATTCAAGAGTGAGCTAATTGTTACATGGCCCGTTTCACGCAATAGATGATAAGATCCTTGAGGACAGAGACGAAATATAAATTGCCACCTGTGTGTAATTTATTTGTTGCTGTACCCATCCTACAGTAAGTAGTTTTGCTGTCTGTGTTGGACCTTGGCCTCTCCCTGCTGGGCCTCATGCTGCAGGAGGCTGGTCCCTGAAGTCTGTCTCCTAGGCTCCTGCACCAACCAGCTACCTTCAGGATGGGCTTCCCCAGTGAGAAGAACTGGGGGTGAGATTGGAAGGTGGGAAGAAGGAAGGTGCTGCAGTGTTTCTTCTCTTTGTGTGTTGGGTAGAGTCTCCGGCCAGGCTTTATCTCCCCCACAGCCTTTGACTGATGATGCTTCCTGTTTCAGCCAGGTGACCTGGGTTCTTGGGCAACCCTCTGATTCCTGACCCTCTAAGGTTCCTTGGGGTGTCCTGTGTGGCTTCTTATTCTTTTATCACCTTTGTAAGAAAATCCTTATATTAACTTTTTTTCCTGTTTTAGATACTTAGAGCAGTTTTGTTCAACAGGTTAGATCTGAGCTGGGAGTGGTGGCACATATCTGTGATTCCAGCCTCCAGCTCCTGGGAAGGCTGAGGAAGGAGGGTTGCCAAGTTGGAAGCCAACTTGGGCAACTTAGTGAGACCCAGTCTGAAAACAAAACAAAACAAAGCAAAACAACAACAACAACAACAACAAATTTTAAAAAGTGAGATTCTGGCTGATATACATACAAATAAGCCGAATTTTATTAATTATCAAATAGCATTTTTTCAACAATGTAGTTTTTACATAAACTTAAAAACATAATAAAAATGACACAAATTCAGAGTTGCAAACAAACTTAGAGTGGTATCTATTGTGTTTTAGCAAGAGCAAAGTTAATTATATTTTTGACTTTATTTTTTCAGCTGACAGAGCTTTAGAGTTGAAACAAATGTTGTCACTTAGTGTTCTTTAAATAGTATTTAGCTAGTTTTAATTTGAAGAGAAAACATTCTTCAGTAGAGACAGGGACACAACTCATCAAATAATAAAATAAACAAGTAACATACTTTGGAAAAACTTGCTATTATGTCATAGTATTACATGCCATTTTGGCAATCTTATGGATCGTTTTAATTTTTTTTTGTTTCACTTGGTAATGGTTTTATATAAAACAATGATATCATTGGCAATGATTCTGCTATGTTGTTTAAAAATTTTGGAGTCCTGTTGCTTATAATTGTCTATTTTTTCCAAAATAATATTATTAGTTGATTTCTTATGCAATCCTTGGTTTGTTGAAAATGTATAAGATTGCTACTATATTTTCTTTAAAAACAAAATATTTAGATGTAGAACAATTCTTTGATGGTTCTCCTGTGAGCATTATTGACATTCTCAATCTACTTAAGAATAATTTATTCAGATGAAATTTGCACAACAAAATTAATCAGTGTAAAGTGAAAGAGTTTAGTGGTATTTAACGCATTCACAATGTCGTATGACCCTCACCTCTATTTAGTTCCAAAATCATTCCTGTCACTCATTAAGCTCTTTCTCCCAGTCCCTTCTGTCCTGGCCCTCGGCAACCTCTGATCTTCGAACTTTCTCTGTGAAGTTAATCATTCCAGATATTTCATGTTGTTGGAATTATGTAACATGTAACATCTCTGTCTGACTTCTTTCACATAACATTAAGTTTTCAAGGTTCCTTTATTTTGTAGCATGTATGAGTACTTCATTCCTTTTTGGGGGCTGATTAATAACCTGATTGTGTGTACAATTTGTTCTTTTATCCATTGATGGATATTTTGGAATGTTTCTACCTTTTGATTATTACAGAGAGTGCTGCTAATTATTTTTATGTGTGCATGCACTTGTCTGTGTACCTGTTTTCATTTTATTTGAGTATAGACATAAGAGTAGATTTGTGGGGTCATATGAAAAATTTATGTTTAATTTTTTGAAGATCTGCTAAACTATTTTCTATAGCAGTGAATCATTTGACATTCCTAAAAGCAATGTAAGAGAATTCCAATTTCTCCACATCCTGGTCAATACTTGTTCTTTGCTTCTTTTTAAAAATAAAATTATCATAGTCTTACTAGTGGGTGTGGAGTAGTAGCTCATTGTGGTTTTGATTTGCATTTCCCTGATGACTAATGGTGTTGGTCATTATCTCATGTGCATGATGGCCAGTTTTTTCACCTCTTTGGTGAAAGTGTTATTCTACTCATTTTTCTCTTTTAAATAGGGCTTTTTGTCTTTTTGCTGTTGAGTTGTGGGAATTCTTTAGATATTCTGAATATAAGACCTCTATCAGATATATTATTTGCAAATATTTTCTCCTACTCTATAGATTGTCTTTGCATTTTCTTTTTGCTGTTTTTTGATAAGAGGAGAGGTTTTTAATTTTGAAGAAGCCCAATCAATTTTTTTCTTCTGTTATACACTTTTTTGGTGACCCATTGCCAGATTCAAGGTCATGAAGATCAACTGATTTTCAGTGCTTGTAAATTTTTAAGTGCTTGTAAATTTATATATATATATATATATATATATATATATATGCATATGAAACTTTTTTCATATATATGTACATATATGTGTAACTATATGCTTACACATGTGTATTGTGTGTCAGTACACATCCATGTACATGTGTGTATATATTTACAAAGCATTTTTTTAACTTATTGAGTCATTTGATCTTTTTAACAATGTGTTCAAGGGGCCTAGGTTGTAGTCATTATGTTACTTTTTGTTGTGGTTGTTGTAGATGGACAAGTTATATTTTTTAACATGGTGATGAGAATAGAACCCAGTGCCTAATGTGTGCTAGGCTGTCTATTTTAACTCTAACAAACTCTGAACTTTAGGGCTGGGGTGTAGCTCATCAGTAAAGCACTTGCCTGGCATATGCAAAGCCCTGGATTCTATCCTTTACAACACACACACACACACACACCAAAAAAAGAAAAATCTGAACTTTAAGGAAGCAAACTTCTGTCAAGTTCTTAGGAATGGTAAATGGCTAGATGTAAGATACAAATTCCAGCTGGTCTGACTCTGGTCATGTGTTTGTCCTATCAACTTGGCCCATGAGAGAGGCTCAATATATTTGTTGAATGATACAAAACAGAGAAGAGAGAGAAGAAAACCAGACTTTTGTTGTGTCTCTACTCTGTCCATAGCTTTGTTTGTTGAGGTGCTTTTGCTGCATTAGCATAGGGCCCTCACAGCATCCTAGAGTACGAAGTTGACATTCTGACTTCATGTTGAGCAAAGTGAGTCTCAGAGAGTTCATCATTTACTGGGTATCAAATATGGATAGCCAGTGTCAGAGTCCTTGGTTAATCCCAAATTGGTGTGAATCCTTGTGCTAATCCAGCCCTGAGGAGAGAATCTAGTGGTGGTACAGTCTTGTTTCAGATGGATAATCATAAAATAAAGCCCCCAAATGGGATGTGGGATCAATTTTTCTCTTCTACATTCTCCATCTCTTATGTTTAATGAACTCTGACTCTCTGTTCTCACTCTCACCCTTTGTTCCCTTAAATAATAAGCCCTGCTTCAAAAAAAGATCAACCCCTTAACCAATGTCCTTTTCCTGACACCGCCCCCCGCCCCACAGCAATGTGGAACTGCTTCTCCCAGCTTTTAAGCCTCCAGATTCCGCTGGCCTGGTGCAGTCTGCAATTCTCCCGGCGTCCATGGATCCTCATCTGGTATTTAACAAGCCCCTCCCACCCCTGCACTTGGCACACAGACAGGAAATTAAGGACTAAGAGAAATCCACTTCTGACCTTTAATTCACTTTTTAATAAATGCATTCAGAGGAACTTGAATGCTCTATGCTGGGCCCAAGGAAAGACAGGGCAATGATCCTTTGAAGGAAAATCCTTCTTTCCTCATGCACTAGGTTGTCAACCCTCAAAGTAAATCACTAGTCCAGGGCACATCTGTATTAGAACTTACCCAGTGCCCAACGAATCGTAGGTGCTCAGAGGATTGACTCTGCCCAGTTAATTGTCAAAAGTGAATGGTAGTGCTCTTATCCCACACAGTAGTAAAAAATTAATGATAGATTATTTTTTTCTTCTATCAGCTTTTCTTCAATTTTTGGTGTATGTGATATTTTTATTAGATTCTTGGTAGTTTGAGGAAGTAGTCTCAAACTTTAAAACAAATTCTTAAAACTTCCTTTGTTTTCTAAAAAATAAAAAGGGTGGGGGATATTTATGAACTCATTTCATTGCCATGGATATTAAGATGTGTTTAGGGACCTGCCTTGGCTACTTTTCTCTGACCGGCTTCATTCTCAAGCAAGTTCTTACAGCATTAAGATGGCCACCAGATTCTTCAGCTTGTATCTTACCAGTATGGCCATCTCTGCTGAAAGGCAATTCTGCTCCTACAATAGTCCAGCCCAAATCCTGGAAATAACTATCATGTGCTCATCTCTGGACCTATCATGGTAGCCAAGATGCTTTTGAACTTTCATTGGTTGAGTTTGAGTCACATGTTTTGCCCTAGAACCCAGAGAGATCAGCTCCCTTAAGTGATATAGACCTAAAGTGAAGGAGGCTGCCCACAGAAAATTTGGCTGATAAGGGAGAAGAGAGTGAACAGGCAAAAATCAATTGCTCATCCTATATCTGCAATAGTATGTGATAACTTAGGAATTGTAAATTTGATACACAGAATTTTCAGTTTGATTTTATGATGTGAGATAAAAGCACATCATTTTTAAGTGTCTCACAATTGGAGCAGATGATGGAGTTTGAATTAGAAGATACACTTGAAAAGGTTCTTTTGAGGCCTCCTTTACATACTTATGAGTAAAAGTTGAAATTGATTAGATTCACATTTTGACTCAACCCAAAGCATTATCTGCTCTCAGCAGACTCTGCAATCCATACACTGTTTACCCCATACTGGATATTGTATTTAACATTGGGAGTAAAATGTCAAGTAAGAAAAATATGCATGTCCCACAGAGTTTATAGAATAGAGGAGCTTGCAAGACACATCTAATTAGCTTATAACTGGTGACTTACTGGAGATGTTGAACTGAAGTAACAGAGTTGCTACATTTCAAAGAATGAATATGCCCACATATCCATTTTATATATGAATCTGGTTAATTGCATAAGTCAATTAATGTTATTTGCTTGTATCTATGTTAGACAATTTTTTCATGACCACCTTCATCCTTAAAACCATCCTGTGGTTCCCCTTTCCATGGGAAGTGGGGTAATTGTCCCATGGTCCTATGGCAAGACCATGAGGGGGCCAGAAGTTTACACACATCTAATGTGTGAGATTTCTTAAGATAAATTCCTGTATTGAATGAGCTACGATTTCACTTATGTTATGGGAAATATATATGCATGTTCCGTTTATTTATAGAAGTCATTGGAAAAAATTCTTGGAGATCTGGGAAAAATATGATGACAATGTCACTTATTCTGATTCTATGCCCTTTATAGGTTCCGTAACCATTCCTGGGTCCCCTACCTTGTTTCTTCGTCCCGAGGAGAAATATAACAAAGGGAAATTTTATTATATTGTAAATATAACAAAGGGAAGTTTGCATGTGTATATGCACGTGTGCTTGTGGTGACTGGTCTAGAGCTGGCGGAAAATGCTAGACTCAGAGCTTTTAAGCTGCTAGTAGGCAAGAAATTTGCAGCCTATCAGGAAAGTTCATGTGCAGAGGAGGGCAGTGTTGCATGATTGGAAAGGGACTGGACAAAAGTCTTCTGATTTGGATTTGAATCCTGTCCCTGTGTTAAATGAATTGTAGTCATTTAACATCATAAATTATATTTGCATTACTAAAGCTGAGAATCCTCTTCCTTGTACAACTTCATGCCTCCCAGCTGTTTTGGGAGCATCAAATGCAACCATGCCTATGACATTGCCGTGGACATGGTAGGCTCCTTTTGCCCTTCACGGCTCTCCCAGTCTGCCTCTGCTTGCTCTCTCTCACACACTGACCTCACCATTTCTAGCAATCCAGAGGTGGTGTGGCTAGCACTTCATGTAAACAAGCATTTTTTAAAGTTTTCTATTCTTCTAGCCTTTTCTCATCCGTTGACTATGTCTCCAGAGTCTCTCACATTCTGGACTCTATACTAAGTGCTAGAGATTTTTAAAAGGCCGTGTGATTTGGGGACAGAGTATGAATTCTGTCTGTACAGCTCTGCGCATTCAGTTTCTTCTCTGTAAAGCCAGAATCACTTCCATGATTTATAGGGACTGGGCTGAGTGCTGGAGGGAACACGTGGCTCAATAAATCAGCCATTATGTTCTTCAAGACATTTTCCCTGCCATCTAAGAGCTCACTGTTTAGCAGCAGAGATAAGACATTTTTTTCAAGATTATTCTAAATCAGAGGAGAGATGAAGTGGCTAGACGAGGCTGACCTCTCTCAGTGCCTGAGCGACGCAGGACAACCAAAGGCACATGGCAGAATGCGGTCAGGAGTTCAAGTTCCCGAGATGCTTCCAAGGGGTTGGGGATCTTCTGGTTTAATATTGTTTGGGCCTTGACTTTTTTTTTTAAATATGTTTTATTTTATCTATTTATTTATATGTGGTGCTAAAGATAGAACCCAGTGCCTCACATATGCTAGGCAAGTACTCTGCCACTGAGCCACAACCCCAGCTCTTGGGCCTTGACTTTTAAGAATATTTTTTTTATATTAGTGAATTTCCAAAGCAAGACATAAGGTAGGAAATCTCTTGTGAGTCTGAAGAACATGTACTGATGGGAATGAAAGTGTGCTTTATTTTTTCCTCAAAGAAAATAATTATAAATGTACGTCTGGGAATTGGATGGGTTAAGGAAGAGTTCTGGTGTTGATTTTACAGCAAATGGTTAGTGTCAGAAAATTACTCATTGGCCAACCTGTGGTTCTTTGGTGGTCTTGTTCCAGTTCGCAGAGCTGCAGGCTCTAGCCCATCAGTATAATTCAATTGTTTTGTTTCAGGTAGAACACATTCTTGTCATTATGTAGCAAGCGCACTATAATCAGCTGACTTTAATGTTCTCCAATTCCCTTCCTCACCCCTACCAAATACCCACAGCATAATTGTTTGGTTTCTTTTGTGCATGATAATGTCCTTCCAAAAACAACTGGATAGATTTTAAAAAAATGTGGCATATATACACACTGGAATATTACTCAGCAATAAAAGAGAATAAAATCATGGCATTTTCAGGTAAATGGATGGACTTAGAGAAGATAATGCTAAGTGAAGCTAACCAATCCCAAGAAACCAAATGCCAAATGTTTTCTTTGATATAAGGAGGATGATTCATAGTGGGGTAGGGAGAGGGAGCATGGGAGGAATAGGGGAACTCTAGATAGGGCAGAGGGGTGGGAGGGAAAGAGAGGGGGCATGGGGTTATTAATGATGGTGGAATGTGATGATCATTATTATCCAAAGTACAGGTAGGAAGACACGAATTGATGTGAAGATACTTTGTATATAACCAGCGATATGAAAAATTGTGCTCTATATGCTTAATAAGAATTGTAATGCATTCCACTATCATATATAAATAATAATAATAAAATAAAACAACTGGAGCATCATCATGAAATGGAGTTTTCGGTGGTCACTCTTAATATGCTGAGTAACAGCCCTCGAAGATAGCAGATCTTAATCCTTGGAACCTGTATATCCTACCTCAATTGGAAAAGGGTTGTTGCCAGCATGATCAAATAGGTTTCTGGAGATGGGGACATCATGGATTATCTGGATGGACCCTAAATACAATCACAATGTCACTACAAAAATGCAGCAGAGGGATTTTTAATACAGAACAGGAGGAGAAAGCAATGTGACCACAGAGACCAGAAACAGATTGGAGCTATGCAAAGGCAGGCCAAGAATGCCAGCAGCCACCAGGAGCTGGAAGAGGGAAGGACAATTCTCCTCAGGAGCATCTGGAGGGCACAGAGCTCTGCCAACACCTTGATTTCAAACTTCTGGCCTCCAGAAAAGAGAGGACAAATTTCTGCTTTAAACCACCAAGGTTTGTGATAATTTGTTACAGTAGCCATAGAAAACTAAAACCCTCTATCTCCTCTCCCCTAGTAAGCCCACGACTTGACTTTGAATATTCCTATGAATACTTAAGCTTTATTTTTAACAAATAGTCTTGCAAAATAAGCCCATTCTCATTCCAGAATGTCATGAGAGAAACCATGTAGGTCAGATCCGGAAGGGCCCTCAGAGACCGTCCAAACCTCAGATGGTGAAGATGAGGAAACTAAGATGCAGAGAGGGAGGATGCTGCCCAAGACCGCTCAGTAAGTTCACAGTGCAGCCAAAAAGAAAGGCTGATACAAGGTTCAAGTTCCCTGCCTTGGTCAAGTGGCTCAGCAAGTAGGTAGGAAAGAATCTGTTTAAACTTGTTCAATGAACTTGACTGTTTTTTGTTTTTTTTTAAATGAATTTTGGATTGGATTTTTCACTCTCATTAATAAAACCCAAGAAACGTTTTGGAGAACAGAAAGAGACAACAACGTTTTCTTCCAGAAATAATGATTAAATACGTCTGTCTTGAAGAGAGATCTTTTCTGTACGGCTGTGGTGCAGTGAGTGGGCCCTGGATCACAGGGCGTGGCTTCTATTCTGCCTCTGCCATTTCCTAGTGCTGTGAACTTGGGTAAGTTACTTTTTGGAGACTCAGTTTCCTTCGATGTAGGATAGAGGTAGTAACAGTACTTTCCTGGGACTCTTGTGAAGGTCAAATGCTCTATATCAAGGTGTCTTGCCTAAGTGCCCAGCAGTTAACAGGGGTTCCATGTTTATTTATTTATTAATTATTATTATTGTAGAAAAAAATGAGTAGTACCCAACTATGTTTTATTTTTATCTTTTTAATATTTCTTATTCAGATATTTTACAATGACCTTGGAATTTCTTCAGTAATCAGGAAAAGCAGTAAACATGACAAAGGAGCCTGCCTCACAGCCAGTGGAGCCTGTGTGGTGCTGGGCAGCCCTGCATCCCGCAGCAGCTGCTAATGCTGTTATCAGTCTCTCAGAGCTGAAAGGAATCCCTGGATCTCTCTTCTGGGAAATGCACTGCTATAAAGTTTGTCGAATGAATAAATAAACAAGATCAAAGACTGCTTGTTCCTAGGGAAAGTGAGGTGGATTCATTCCTGTAACCTGACCCCCAGGCTACACAATAGCCTGATGCTTTTTGCAGAGCCCGGAGCTGGTGACCAAGAGGCATGCAACGGCAATCTCAGCAATCTCAGCCAAGCCACTGGAAGCTGTGGGATGCAGGCAGATGACCTCTGGACCTTGTTTATTAGCTCATTTAATAAGCAGCTCTCTTATGACTCCAATAGAGTAAAGGATATAAAAGTACTCAGGAGACAGAAAGTGAGTCAAAGGGGGATACTATCATATATGCCTCATCAATGATCAAGTTGAACAAAATGTGCCTTCAGAGTCCATTTCAATTTTGTTCATTCTATTCTAATTTTTTCCATTTTAATTCATATTCTCATTAGTTCCCACCTGTATGTTAGCATTTTAGCTAGTGTTCCTGATTCTAGTTTGGCTTTCCTATATGTTTGTGTTCTAGCAGAATGCTTTCTTTAAACACACCTCCTGCCTTGATACTCCATCACTAAATTTATCTCTAGCTCCCAATCCCTACTACTTTGAAACTTACATTTTTTTTCTTTTTCCCAGTCTTCTCCTCCCTGATCTTCTTTTCCCTAAACGTCTTCTTCCTAGTCTCCTGGTCTTCTTGTCCCTGATCTTCTCTGATATTCTTTTCCTAAACTTCTCCTCCCTGATCTCTCTCTAACCTCGTTTTCTCTGAATCACCTCTATAAAAGCCCCCTGTTCCTGCAGATGGGCAGAATCCCCTGTGTTTCTCTTTGGCTACCAAAGCCATAAACCTTCTTTTTCCTTTTTCTCAAAAAACGTGTCCTTGTTATTGGATTGGCATCAGGGACAAGGACTGAGATTTCAGCAACAGTTGGACATGCCACAAGAAGGAAACCAATTTGTCAAGGTACAGAGCCATCTGTTGTGACTAAAACAGCAAGAGGACTGCGAACTTTGTCCCCAAACCTGTTGCTGAGATGGCACTGCTCTGGCCCCTAGAGGGAGCTTTGAGTGACTAAACCTGATGTAAACAGAAGCTCCAGGTCCTCTCTCCTGGCCTCTGTTCCTTTATCTGGCTCCTAACCTGGATATAGACCTGACAAACAGCTAACATAACTTGACCAGCTGTTGATCTCCTTCTTGAATGTATTTGTGTACTTCATTATGGGTACTTTGGGCAAGTTTTCTTCTCTGATTGATGTTCTGGCAGTCTCTGGACCTGTCCAAACTTTCTTAGGAGAGGGAAAGGTGAGTTCTTTTATTTTGAGTGCTGGGAACTATTATAGCTGAATACGGTCCCTGCCTTCATGGAGCTTTATAGCTCAGCAAAGTATTAAGAAGGTTATTATAGGTATGATATGACTACATAGGAAGCACAGATGCTACGGGAATATAAGAGAGAGGGAGGAAGTTGGTGTCCCATACCAGCACCACAGACGTTAGCCCCTAACTTAGATGGAATATCAAGGGAGGCCACTTGGAAAAAATGGCATTTATGTGAGACTTAAAGATGCATTGGAGTCAAATAGAAATAGGAGTCTGCCTATGGGCAGTTTTGGAGTCAAGACTATGCCCAGAAGTTACACCCTTTCTTCTTCCAGTCACTCAGAGCATAATACCAGGCCATCCCCAGAAGGTTATTGGTATTAAGTTGCAGACAAATTTGGGCTGGCTGGAGGCAGCACAATGCAGTGGCACAAACACCAAGCAATCCCACTGCTCTGCCTCTGCTGGTATAGATGGTGGGATACTTGATAAGCTACTTATCCTATGTGACCCATAATTTCCATATCAGGGAAACAAAGATGATAACCCTTCAAGGTCATTGTGAATGACTAATACAATGATGAACACAGAAGCACTTTGGAAACTACCAACCATGTGAATTAAAGGGAGGAAGTTGGTCATAGGGTATATAATCTAGTTTAGACGGAAACGCTGATTCTGTCCAGAGCCAGTTTTTTCAAAGTATTATACTGTTTTGGAACTGCAGGAGTTCCATACATGTTACAAATACATATACTTGATTTATCATACTTAAAGTGCTCTTAAGCTAGTTTTAATTATTATCTACATGGCTAAGTCACCCCAAAGCAGACAGACTTCTTTCTAAGTGATATCACTAGAATTTTACTTGCATAGTTTCATGGAGCCCAGTACCTTCATAAATCTCAGGGACTCATCCTGCCCCAGTGGTGTAATGACATCATGAATGAATTGTTAGATTGGATTTTGTAGGTCAAATGGCCAACCACAGGCTGGCAGAGAATAGCTGATTTGGTCTCTACAGAAAATGTTGTGTGTTTTGAGTAAAAAACTATGTTACTGACACTAGGCTAGAACTGAGATCACCCAGCATCACATGCTCTGGAATGATAATAGACTTCTGGGAGGGGTCCCCTACCAGCACTATAGATGTTAGCCATGTTTACTGTTGCATGAAATGTTAGAGAGATCCATGGCCCTAACCCCTGATTACCCACCAGTTTATTTTTTATTTTTTTGGAACATTCATGAATGAAGCACAGAAAGACTGATATAGTGTTCCTTTATCAGTTAATCCTAGGGCACCCCAGATTTAAGTGAACTTGTTCTTCTAGTTGCTAGTGAGCAAAGCTGGAGGCGGAGCCCAGCCTTTGCATGGACCTCAGGCAGCAGAGAATGTCTGAGGATGACTGCTGCCCTGCAACCTGATTGCTTATGAGCCACACACAGGGAGGTACATTGCAAGGTTTGAATTCATCCTATGAGTAATGCCCTAACATGGTGCCTGAATTAGGGTGCATGTGACTTATTATGATGATCATCAGTGGTCATGGAAAATAGGGTCTCAGCACATCAAAGATCCAAAGACTTTACAAGAACAGCATATCCCTTTTCTTTATATTTATTTCCCAGAATATTTACTCAGAACTCTTGTTCTGGCACCAGAGCTGCTTTCCTAGTTACAAAGACCAGCTCATAAGAAAAGGGCAAAGGGGACATGCCATCCTTGAAATTTGAAATGACAAATGCCCAAGTGTCCAACTGTGTATGTGTATGCATTTGTGTGTGCATGTGTGTGTGTGTATGTGTGTGTGTACTATAAAGTTTGTGTGTGGTGTGTGGGTATGTGGGGTAGTATACATGTAGCATGTTGTATGTGTGTGTGTATGTTAGGACTATGGTGTATAAGAAGTATGTTTTCTGAGTGGCAAGTGTGTGATGTGTATGTGTGGTGGGTGTGTGTGTAGTGTGGTATGTGGGTATAATATGGTATGTGAGTGTTCTGTGTTGGGAGGGATGTTGGGGTGTGTGTGTGTGCAAGTACTAAGCACTTGAAATGAGACTTTTCACTTGATGATCTCTAAAGGCCATTCTGTCTGTGGATTCTGTTAGCATGGTAATAGTGGTATAAGAGCTCAGAGAAGGCAGAGACTGACAAGGATTCAAAACAATGTCCCTCCAACCAGCTTAAGACCAGTTCCCCTTTTTAGTCTCTAGACTAGAGACTCAGGTTAGTACTCTAGTTTTATAAATGGAACTGAGTGTCCAAGGTCAAGGAACTAGTAAGTGTTAGGACCAGGTATTGACCTGGTGATGCCAAGACAACCAGTCTGAGAGAATGAAGAGTTCAGGTGACAATGCTGTCAGAGCTTAGGGGATATAGCCAGGGGATGCAGTAAAAGAAAATGACCGTGAGATCTAAAGCCCATGCTAGACCCCAGAGATACCACTGGAGGTCTTCAGGGAGCAGTGTTCTTCAAAGATCTCTTATTTTGGCTTTCTGGGAAGACTAAGCAGGAAGAATAGGAAAATCAGCTCCCAGAAACAGATCATTCCAAACACCCTGTATTCAACAGCGACAGACTGGGCCAACTCAAGAGTGTTTATGATTAATTCCCTTGAGTGTCGCTTTCCAAGGACAAGTTTTAGATTCTATACCAGTCAAGAGTTTGGACTTTCTTTTTTATTGTTGCGCCCGGACTTTGATTGCTATCTGCAGGGGAAACAGACAGTGGAAACTATTTCATTGGGACTGATGGGAAAAACACATTTTTACAGTGCCCTGCATATCAAATCTTGGTGTTTGAAGTCATAATTGAAAAAAATGGGTAAGGAGAGAGGAGGAAAAAACATGGAAAATGACTGGAGAGAGAGAGAGAAAGAGAGAGAGAGAGAGAGAGAGAGAGAGAGAGAATGAATTATAAATGTCAGACTGGTTGTTGATTGTTGGTGAGAAATTTCCACTGACCCCTAAGCTCTTCCTGGATTACTCTTCCTGAGCTGCCTCCACCCTCCCTGGGCTGGGCTGGGCAAGGAGGGCAGGGTGTGTCATTAGATTGCTGCTGGGGCCAGTGTGTTCAGTTTGCCAGGGCTGCCTGCTGGAGTGGTGCCTCCTTGGACACTTTGTTTCTTTATTCTTTATTCATTAGTTCATTGTGCCATGTCTTCATTCATTCACACATTCTCTGAATACTTCCCATGTGCCAGGCTGTGAACTGGCTGCAAAGAGAGTGAAAATGATTCTAGAGCTTTTTCCTCTAGTGAAGAAAGAACAGATGCAGAGAATGACAGCCTGTTTGGTACTGCTAGGTTGAAGGTAGAGAGAAATCCCAGGAGGCAGAACAAGGTCTTTGACTTTCACTGTGTCCTGCCTATTTTGTGCTACAAAAAAAAAAAAAAAAGAGAATGTCTTCTGCAGGCCTCACGATCTAGGGCAAAATGACTCTTCTAGAAAGTTCTTGAGTGAACAACTTCATGTCCATGGGTGGGCCCTATGGGTGAGAGTGCTCTAAGTGTTCTAAGACTTCAAGGTTCACAAGGAGAGTTCAACAAAAAGCCGAGGGACTGAAGTTGGTGTCTCCTGAACCACCGTCTCCTGACCATCTGGGTAGATGGCATTGCTCTTGACTGAGGAAGAGAATATCAGTGGTGAACAGTTTGTGAGAAGGTTAATCTTCACTTTGAATACATTTAGCATGAGACACTTATAAGACTTCCAAGTGAGGCCAGTAAGGGGGAAGCACGAATAGGAGGCAGGAAGTCAGAGTAAAATGCTGTATGAAGATAAAAATTTGAGAATTGTTATCCTGGAGGAGGTCGTTAAACCAAAAACTCTGATGGAAACATCTCAATAACTGTCATATTAGTCAAAGAATTTTCTAAATAACCCTTTAGGATTTGAGAAGAATGGAATCACAAAAATTCTAGAAGAGAGGGCTATATAGAGAATACTACAATTTATTTGATTCAACTAGAGGCAGCTGCTCTTGGACCCCTAAGAGACCATTTGGCAACTGAACTCAAGTCATACTCCATTCCATAATCTACCCAAAGTGCCTCGACCTCAGATTAAATACCAGTCATAGCTCATCTTGTGATCATTGCTGGACAACATAGTTCTGTGCCAGAGGAAGGAGTTTCTGGTTCTAGACCATCCTAAATTTAAGCACTGGACTTGCCATGTAAGGCATACGCCTATCCAGTCCTCACCGCTGTCTTTTATCCATCAGACCATCCCAGAAGACTTTGATCAATATACAGCTACTCAGAACACAGGTCTGATTTAGTAACCCAGTGATTTTGTCAACTCAGGAGCAAGGTTGATCTGGGATTATTTGATTTTCCTGATTTCCTGTGAAGTTCTGAAAAACCACATTTCCTTTTCTCTTTTGATCACTATAAAACATCTAGACTTCTTTCACCAAACTGTCCAATTTTGCGTGAGTTCCTAGTGATAACAATACTCTGGAAAACTGCTAGGCTTCTGCACATTGCAGAACTATATATAGTTTGGAAATGAGTTGCCACTCAATCAAAACCCTCATTTCCCAGGGTGGAGGCCCATACCCCAGAGAATAGGACATACTTGGGGTTTATAAAGAGTTTGTAGGAGAGCTAGAGCTGCCATCTTGTAACCTTTCTCTGATCTTAAGGGGGATTTGTCCATCTGCTGTCCAAAAGGCTGAGAGATATGTAAATACAAACTTTTTTTTTGCAATTCAATCTGGTATTACAACATCAACATTGCCCTCTGATGAATTAAGTGCAAATGAATCAGAACCAGATGGGTGGATTTTCCTGAAAACAACATGTTTAAAAAACAGAGGAGGAGAGAAGTTTTTGTCAAAGCTCTCAAAGATCTGTGGCTACATTCAACGCCAAGCACTTTGCCTTGCTTTCAACTGCTCCCAGCCTTAAGGGGAAATGACGTGGAAAGCAGGTCTGTGAGGGATAAGGGGATGGTACCCACAGTCCTGCAACTAGCGTGACATTCTCCAGCCCCTGTCCTCTTTCAGGTCATGGCAGGAAAAGGATGTTTGGATGAACAAAGTAACCATAAGAAATCAATTGTGGAGAAAGATCCAGGCATCAAATTTTAACATATATTTCTTTTAGACTTTTATAAAAGTCACATTTTATATTCAGCTAAGGTTTCTTGAATCCTGATTAAGTGCCAAGTTTTGAGTTAGATACTTTGTCAACTCAGGAAAGTAGAAAGTGTCAGGATCGTGAGCGTGTTATAGGCGAGTGATATGATGGTCAGAGAGATGACGTGACTGGTTCAAGGTCACACAGCTAGGTAGCCTTCAGAGCTATGCTATTCAACACAGTAACTCCTAGTCACACGTGACCATTTAAATTTAAATTCGTTAAAACTAAATAAAATTTAATACTCAGTCACTCAGTTTCACAAGTCGAATTTTAAATGCTGTATTGCCACTCATGGCCACTGTATGGATAACATAGATGGAGGACATTTTCATATGTGTATTAGTGTCTTTGTACTCTGGAGAGCCAGGGTTTCAGCTAATGTCTTTAAGACAAAATCCTCTGCTCCTTCTATTTTATAGTCCGAGCTAATAATCTAACCCTCTAAGAAGGAAAACAGTTCTTCCGAAGCACAACTAAATTGAATAAGTGTTCTTTTAACAGAATGGGGACGCATGGACAAGGAAAAAGGAGGGCACAGCTGAGTGCAGTCAGAAACTTCTTCCTCCCCATTCTAGGGTAGAGAATAGCCAGAATCTTTATTGAGTCTGCTTTGTCCTTTATGGGGCCCTGTGGAATAACTGTGGACCAGGAGTCACCTGGAAAGGGAGCAGAAGGATGACGGGGCTGGCTCTTCTGCTCCCCACTGCACTCACCTACCTTTTTGGTGGTATCCTGGGACAGCACCAGAAGCATTATTAACATTCAGTAAAGTTAGGAAGGGGAATACAAAGGAAATCTGCAGGGTAGAATGGAAAGGGGGTGGAAATTGAGTCCGAATGATTTGGGATGAATTCCTTAGCCATGTGGCTGGGGCAGGTTGTGCAGAGGGGATGATGCCATCTCCCTTATGGGCCTGGGAGGACCTAAATGGTGCAGCAGCTACAGGACACTTGTACCCTGTCTGGTGTGTGTGTGGGGGAGTCCACAAAACTGAGTCTCCTGACTGCAGTCAGTGGTGCCCTTCTTTGTCCTGGTCACTGTATCCCCATATTGTTACAAAGAAAACTTTTTGATTTCAATTGTTCCTACAATTTTAAAACCATTTTTCAGGAAAACTGCTGTTATCATTCTTTATAAAATCCATGAAGTAAAGAAACCTTGTTCCTTTTTTACAAAAAGAACATGATTTAATAATGTAGAAACAAGTATCCCTATTTTAATCCTATGTCAAGGTAGGTTGGGTAAGGACAGGTTGCCAATATGATTTATTTAGACACAAATCAGGAAATTTGACTCCTGGAAAAAAAATCTCCCATGCTCCTGCTTGTTCATTTGTTATGACATTCTATCCTCCTAGAAGTGTCAAAACGTGCCTTAGTACAGCTCTATAAAATAGTAAAATAGAAAAAGTAATATTCGGAATCTAGGAAAACAAAAAGTAGAATACAAGGTTAAGATCTCAGAGAAGAATATAACCTAAAAATGAACATTATAAGGGAAGATACCATAATAAAATAATGGAATCAAATAATTCATACAATTAGCTGGGGGTCAGTGTAATAGAATAGCAATCTCTGGTATTTGACTAACCCTTTACAGAATGACGGGGAGTACCTGCCACATGGTAGAGGGCTTGGGAACGATTCTTGGACCATGTGAGGAAAATGAGCCTGCAAGAGGTGGAGCTGCTTGCGAAGGCCACTCAGCAATCAGAGGCAGAACCAGGATTCAGGTCAGCGTCTCCTAATTCATTGACCAGCACAGTGGTAACTTCTCACGCCTGTTCCACAGTGGAAACACAGAGGAAGAGGCCCTCGGCTTCTGGAGCGCTTCTTCTGAGCCTCCCATCACTCCTGGGAGGTGGGCATTATGTGGCATGCGAGGGGTGATACGCACAAGGTGGCATGGCTTAGGGAATGACGACATCTATCTGAACTCGGGTGGCTTTGGTTCATGTCCAGTGTTCTTCCTACAACTCAGATCTTTCTCTTTCATACTGTTCCCAAAGGAGCAGAAGTAAAAATAAAAACTGAAATAGTTATTTCCAAATCGGGGCATTAAGTGTTCACGGGTGATCTGTGGGGTGATATTTTCCAACTCCCTATGACAGGAAAAGAAACCCAGGGGAAGTTCCCTGGTCAGGAACTCTTGCTGTCCCTAGGAACAAGTGCTCTGGTATTTGCTTTAATAGGCTCTGAATGTCCATTCTGGGCTGATTCTTGGCTAAGCCTATTTGTGTGCAAAGCATATGAAAGGGAAGTGGGGAATGCTTGGGCAATGTCACAGGGTTGTTCAGTGATTCCATCCATGCCACTGTCTCCAAGTGGTTATTTCTTTAAGACACTTTTGGGGGAGGAGGGGTGTGCTGGTGTGACATGCAAGTATGTATATGTGTGTATGTGGTGGTGGCGGGGTGCTAGAGTGGTTTTTTCCAACGTCTATTGTCTTATGACTTTCACAAATGGAAGACTACTTTATGAAGAAAGGGAAGGGGGGAGGCTATCACTTAGGAAAGAAGGTAAAAGGGGTGAAATTGATGGGAGGCAGGAAGCAGAATCGAGGGGATTTAATTGGCCTTGTTTTATAGCATTTAGCTCTGTTTTCACAGGGTAGCAATGAATAGGCCCATAAAGGTAAACCATTTTTCACTGTTATTGGACCAGGAGATGAAAGTTTCATTGTTATTTTTCCTTGGAGCTCACGTGGCCACTCCACATATTAACTCCTTTTAGCCTCAGGGACTAAGACAGGCAGTGGAACCATTGGAACTTGGCTGGGCCTTTAATAAAAATCTCGTATATTTGTAAAGTGAATCAGTTTACACAGAATTAGTCGAGGTTATCCCAACAGCTTTGTAAGCTTCAGAATAATCTCATAAAGAATCCAATGGAGAGGGCTGGGGATGCGGCTCAAGCTCATGCTTACCTGGCATGCACGGGTTGCTAGGTTCGATCCTCAGCACCACATAAAATAAAAATGTTTTCTCACCGAAAACTGAGAAATAAATATTAAAAAAGTTTTTTTCTCTCTCTCTCTTTAAAAAAAAAGAATCCAATGAAGATTGTTATTCCCATTTTTCTAATGAGAAAACTGAGATTCAGAGACATCAAATGAGATTCTAGAAACAGGACTCCAGACCTGAGAAGGAAGAGAAAGGCACAAATTATTTGCTAATTATCCACTCTGCCACCCGCTGTGTGGAGAGACCCTAAATCTCAGAGAGGGGTCAAATTTGACCTGAAGTCATCCAGAGTAGGTTCTGCCAACAACTGGGGAGTCAGGATCAGAAACCAAGCCCGCCTGTCACTGAAACTAGTGTTCCTTTCCACTGTACCACCAAATCTCTGTGTATCGTAGCCATGGGGCAAGCTTTGAAGGAGGAAAGACCTTGGCATTGATTACCCCAAACCACTGACAAACCAAACATTATGTAAATTAGGACCCACCACGTGAATAATAGCTCACATGTGTAAGGCACTTTCAAAGGCACTCTGCGGTACATTCTTCTTTAACCCTTACAACTGTCTTGCAAACCAGATGATCATTATTATGCCCATTTACAAACGAGGAAGCTGAGACTCAGAGAGGTGAGTACTTACCTAAGGTCATTCAGCTAGTGGGTGGCACAGCCAGACTTCCGGCACAGGTCTGACTCTTCAAGACTGTGCACTTTTAACCCACGTTCCCCACTGGCTAATTTCTTTTTCATTTGGAACGTTTCTGTGGTCCTGGGTTTGAAATCTAACCTACCCCACTCTAGCCTCACAACCTAGAACATAAAGTTCAAACTGCTCAGCCCAAAGTTAAGGTACTAGAGACACACCACGTACCCCTGCCACATTTCAGTGGATGCTTTTCCCTCAATGTCCCTTATTGCTCACCACTCCTTCAGGTCTTTGTGTCCAGAATAGCACTTTCTTCTTTCTTGCCCTTTGAGAACAATGTTCCTATTTCAAGGACTACCTCAACTGTCATCAGTTCCACATACCCTTCCAGAACCCCCTCACTAGGTGTAATTACAGGCCCTACATCCACCCTATGGCTCAGATCATAATACTTATCTTTCTCACCTGTCTCTGATACCACCTTAGGTATCCAAGCAGGGTCTTCTTCATTCACCCTCAGCAATGGCCTCAACAAAGACAGATACATCCTGGGCATACAGTAGGCATGGAATGAACATTTTCTTTAGAAAAACTAAAAACGTCTAATATGCTTTAATACTTGAGTCTTCCCATCATGTTGGTCCATC
Source organism: Urocitellus parryii (assembly GCF_045843805.1). NCBI lineage: Eukaryota > Metazoa > Chordata > Mammalia > Rodentia > Sciuridae > Urocitellus > Urocitellus parryii. The sequence goes on along the minus strand of NC_135541.1, from coordinate 38,957,759 downwards.
CGTATAGTGAATGGGGCTTGGGAGTCAGAGAGATTTGGGTTCCAATCCCAACATGTCCACTTCTGAGTGGCATGACCTTAAGCAATTACTTATTTCTGCTTCCCGATCCTCTATTCTCTCTGCTAGAATCATGGTAGAATGATAGACTCATCATGTTAGAATCTTCCTGCAGTAAGAGTGACTGTGAGGTTGAAGAGTATGGGAGATAGGAGGCATTCAGGACAGTGCTTGGTGCCACGCGGTCATTATCACTGTGGTTTATGGTGTCTCCCACCAATGTGCTCTGAATCTCTGGAGCTGGGTGTGTATGTGATTTGGTTGGAGTTTAACCCCTTTCCTTGAACAACACTCAGCGGTTCTCTCTGACTTCTGCCATTCATGCTTGTGTCACCATTGCTGAAATTTGCTAAGTAGCCTTGTAACTCCACAAACCTTTTCTTAAAATGCTTTTATCCTTTAAGAGGCAGTATCTTGGGGAAAGAACTCAAGCAAGAAAGAAGTAGGGGAGATGGGGAACAGGGGCAAAATCTATTCCTTCAGAACTCCACTCAGCTTTGGGATGTATTTCTATCATCTGCTGATGGAGAAATGTTTGGCAAGATAGGGTGTAAAGTCTCTTAGTGCCTAAATGAACTGCATGTATAAATCTTTTACTTTCCTCTCTGGAGGTATCAAATACTCTAAGACATAAAAATGAAAATGAATATGGATGCAAGTTCATCTCTCCCTGACCCCCTTCCAACACACACACACACACACACACACACACACACACACACGCACACGCACACGCACATGCACACATGAATGCTCCAGGAAACCCACAGTTCTGTTGTTTGAACATGTTGTTTTCTTTAACCAAGTGGTTGTTTGCAAATGTTTTCTGATTGTAACAGCATTGAGGCTGCCTCTCCTGGTGGAGACTAAGTTCTTTCTCTTTGAAAGATGCTGTTTACTGAAATAAATTCCACCTCCTTCTTTGTTTGGCTTTTCTTTTGTAAACAATCAAAACCAACTGGCAGAGTCTGGGAGCGTGTTCCAGTCCCATGTGGTATCTGGCTTTATTTCTCTTTTTTTCCTCCTCAGCTGAAGTACAGACTGTATTATGAGTCTCACATTCCAAGAGGCAAGAGGCCATGGACCCTGTTAATCACTTACCAAGGGTCCACAATGCACCAGGCACTATAGGGAAGAGGAGGGAAAGATGGTTTTGATGCTCAGCTCCGGTGTGATGAAAGTCAGGGATAGAAGGAGTGTCAGAAATCATTGAGTTTACAGTCCTTTAACTAAAAAGCAACTCCTCAGGAAATGGCCTGGTGGCAGATGAAATTGGGAGTGGGACATAGCATGGCTCTTAATCTGGATTCACAATGTATCTGAGCATGTACTTGCTATTTAAAAATTATGTTTACTTTTATTTTGGAATTTCACAAATTTCTGTGACAAGGAGATATGTGTGTGTGTGTGTGTGTGTGTGTGTGTGCGCGCACACATGTGCCAAAATGAGTGCAGCTAAGGTTAATGAATGACAGAGAGAATTTACACCAAGGTGTTTTGACCCCAAAGCCCCATTCACTTGTCATTCTACTAGTTGTACCTGCTAAGAAGGTGGCAATTCAAGGTGGAGGCCATTATTAGCATCTAGCTCACTCACATGTCAGGGTTTGGCTTTGGTAGTTTGGGTCCCAGAGCTTTTGAATTTTTTAAAAAATAATTTTCCGCATTTAAAATAGCAGTTTCCTTGGAAAATTGGAGGATCTGGCAATACTGGGCCAGTTAGTCATGATGACAGTAGGAGCACAGCTGCCCCCTGGGATGGGGCACTGAATCTGCAGCTCACCATAATCCCATCCAGACTGACTCTACTCCTGGGGTCACAGGCTTGGGCCTTGTAAGATATTTGAGCTGGTGATCCCCCAGTTCAGAGAACACCCAGTGAGGTGATGCTTTTGCCCCTGTAACCTCTTATTTTCATTCATGACAGGTGACTGATGCCTCTAATTTGACTTTTTTTTTTTTTTGATACTGGGGTAGTTGATCACTGAGCCACATCCCCAGCATTGTTTTGTATTTTGTTTAGAGATAGAGTCTCAATGAGTTGCTTACTGCCTCACTTTTGCTGAGGCTGGCTTTGAACTTGTGATCCTCCTGGCTTAAGCTCAGGAGCCACTAGTATTACAGGTATGTGCCATCATGCCCTGCTGGGCTGTTTTTTAACAGGTGAAATGAAGGTCTTCCTGGCTTAGATGAACCACTACATATAAGCTATAAAAGACGTAATTTACTGAGTGTTTACTCTGTGTCAACATCTGTTCTTGCATTTCTCAATGATTTCCCTATTTAATCTTCAAAACAACTCAATAAAGTAGAAATTATTATGACACTCCTTCTGAAGATGAGGAAATCGGGACACAACATGATTAGTATAACTTGCTCCAAATCATATAGTTAAAAAGTAACAGAGCTGAGGTTTAAATATAGAGAATATGCTCTTAATCAATATACTACATTTCATAAGACACTATTTTATCTAAGTAATATGATGATTTAAGTTTTTAAATATTTTATTTTGAATTCATTTTAAACTTGTAGAGAAATTGAAAAAAAATAATACAAAGAATTCCCTTATATCCCTTACCCTGTTTCCACTGTTAGTGTATTAAATAAACATAGTGTAATGACCAAGCACAGGAAATTAACATGGGTACAGTATTATTAACTCAACTACAGTCCTTTTTCAAACTTCACGCATTTGAACATACACATTTTTCCCTGTTTGTTCCAGGATCCTGTCCAAGACCTCCCCTTGCATCTAGCTGGTGTTTCTCCTTTGTCTCCTCTACCTTGTAAAAGTTTTACAGTCTTTCTTTGGTTTTCATGACCCCAATACTTTTGATGAATACTGATGAATTACTTTGTAGAATGTCTCTCAATGTGGGTATGTCTGATATAATCCCATGATTAGAATGAAGTTATATATTATTTTTGCAAGAATTAAAGCAATGATGTACATTATTTTTGCAAGAATTAAAGCAATGATGTTGTGTCCTTCATACACATCATATCAAGATAATGCTGGTGATTTGTCTTATTGCTGCTAACATACTTTGATCACTGGGTTACTGGGTTGGGATTAGGTTACCCTGCTAGCTTTTTCATCTTTAAACTTACTATTTATTTATTTTGGGTATTGAGCAATTTTTTTTTTCCAGACAGGTTCTTGCCTCAGCCTCCCTGTCTGGATTACAGGCAAATACCACCACATCCAGCTGAACTTAACTATTTTTTTTTCTTGCTAATTTTATTAAATTTCTTGAGGTAAGACAATTTGGAATTATGCAAATCTTTTTCTCCTCAAACTTCTTTTCTACTAATTTTAACACTTTTTGGTTGGTCTTGTGTGCAACAATGTGCTTCTTTTACTTTCAGTAAATGAATTACAAAATAAATAGAAAATACTGAAAAATTATAGCAAGAATCAAGATTTTGATGCAAAACATCTGAAAGTTACTACTACGAGCACTGTTACTTCTTCTTTTTTCTTTGGGCAGTGTTGGGGATCAAATCTGGGTCTTCAGGAGTGCTAGGAAAGTACTCTAACACTGAACTCTATATAGCTATAAAGATATAGCTCCTGAAAAGCTATATCTTTATTTAATAATCAATATATACTTTTAATTTCCCAATTGGAATTGATATCCTAACTTCACATAAATGAATTTTGTGACTTTGAGCAAACTTCATTTGAAATCTCAGTTCCTAGTTTTTAATGGTGATAACAATAGCAATTTGAAAGTTTTCTATAGGAATAAAAGGTCATTAAAAATAGATTCTCTAGTTAGATTTCCTGGGCTGGAATCCCAGAGATGTTACTCATGAACTATGGAACTTTTGGTAGTTTGGACAACCCAGCTATGCCTAAGTATCTTGAAAAGCCACCATCAGGACTAAACAAGATAAGAGCTATTAAATTCTTACTTAGCACAGTACCTAGCAAATAGTAAGTTATCAATACCTATTTGTTGAATCTGAACTTGATATTTTCAATCATTCACCAAACAGCACTCAATACAAACTGTGAAGGGACTAAGATTTTATCCTACTTGCATGCTAATACAGGCTGCTCTGCCATAGCATCATGATGCCAACAGAAGTTACAAGTCTCTGCTCTTCTGGATCAGAGACTTTATTACTTCATTTATAAGAATTCATTACTCACCATACAGCAAACAGCTTGAGCTTTGTGTTCTGATTATTCTTCTGGCCTTTGGCATTCAGTGGGTAATGTAGCATGTCCCAGGTAGATGCTACACAAAGACTGGGTTTGCTTCACAGCTGAGAAGCCCTGAGCTTAGGAAACCTTCATCTTTTATTCTAGACAGCAAAAATCCTGCTCTCTGCTCTGACACTCCTTTATAAAGTTGTTTATGATATAAATATCCTTGCAAAGATATCCTTCAACAAACCAAGTTGTGCCTTTACCCAGAGATATGTATGAACATGGGGTTGGTGATCCAACTGAATCACAAAGAAAGATGGTTAAGGCAACAAAATGTCCTTCTAAAAGAAGATATTTATTTTTTAATTATGAAAAATTTTGCATATAGAAAGTACATGGGAAATAATCTTGAAGACACCTATAAACATGAAAAAAATTAAAAAGATATTAGCATTTTACTGCATTTGTTTGAGTTGTGTTTAAAAAAAAAAGGAGAAAAACACAGCTAAAAGCCAACTCTATCCTCCTCTCTTTCAAAGGGATAACTTCTACTTTGTGTGTTTTATAATTTATCACAAATTATTTCATACTAGAAGTTTCTTTCCATTCATGTTTTTGGCATTTTATATTACATTTTGGGTATTTACCTCTGTTGATATGTTTTTGATTTAACTTATGAATTTTAAGTGACTTAATATCACGTTAGGATGTGAAGTTTATTGTCAGATTTGTTTTGGTGACATTGAGCAATTTACATATTCTCTTTGAATCTAAATTTCCTCATACATTAAATGGCAATAATAATACCAACATCAAGTTGTGAAGATTAAAGGAGGTAATATATGTAGATTGTATAAAATAGATTGTATTTGTTTGCTAGGGCAGATGTAATAAAAAGACCACCAACTGAGTGGCTTAAATGACAGACAATTTCTCACTGTTATGTAGGCTGGAAGCCCAAGATCAGAATAGCAGGGCTGGTTTTTTGAAGCCTTTCTCATTGGCTTGAAGATGACCATATTCTTGCCCTGTTCTTAGGTGTGTGCCTATTGTTGGTGTCCCTTTGTGTGTCCAAATGTCTTCTTCATAGAAACAGTCATAGTGGATTAAGGCCTGTTCTAATGGCCTCATTTTATCTTCATTGCCCCTTCACTGCCTGGCCTGGGGATGTGGCTTCATGATGGAGTGCTGGCCCCACATGCATGCATAAGGTCCCAGGTTCTCCCAGCATGGGGAAGCAGGGAAAAAACTATCTCCAGGTAGAGTCACATTCTGAGGCACTGGGGGATAGGGCTTTTGGGGAGATGCGATGCAGCCCAAACGTAAGTGTTATTTTAATTATGGTTTGATGTATATGAATGTTCCTTAGAGTCTCTATTCCTGCGCCATCACCACTGGGAAAGAATTGGGTTTCCTTCTTTGGCAATGCCCAAAAGTTCTGCAATAAACATCTTTTTATAAGTCTCTTTTGGACATATGTAACACAGTTTTTTATTGTTTTCATTTTCGATTTAGGATAGAAATCTTGAAGTGAAAGTGTTATATTGAGTATTCAAATCTTTGACTTGAACCAAGTATTGTCAAATTATTTTCCAAAGTGATGGGATCAATTAATGATCCAAGATATGGTACTTCTTTTCCCCTCATCCTTCCCAACATTAGATGTTACTAGATTTATTAATGTTGGCTAAATTTAATATCATAAATTAGTATCTCTTTTTAAAAAATTTTTAATGATTTTTAATTAATTTATTTTTACCAATCTGAATTCTGGTAAATAATAGTGTCTTCTTATAAATTTTTTTATTCAGCTTCCCCATCCCCCCCAAAACCAAAAATTCATATCTTTTGCCAACTTTAATGGAATAGTCTTGCTTTTATAATTTTATTTTTATTCTTAAATTGTTTATTTATTCTCTGTCTTTTAAAATAAAACTTGGCAGAAGTTTGTATGTTTTGTAAGTCCTTTAAAAAGAAGCTTTCGGTTGTGCTTTTAAAATACTTATTACATGGGATACAGAGTCACATTTTGATTTCATGATTTAGGGAGAGTGCACGTCAACAAATTTTTGACAAATAGTTAATCATTCAAGAGACTTATCATCTCAAGCCTTGCTCAATGAATTTTAACAACTCTTTACCATATATTAAAAATAGGGAATTTGATGGATGATTGTCTGATGGTGTGATATTCCATGTATTCGCAATGGTAAAATAAAAAGAAAAACGCTGAAACTGAACTCCAGATGCTCTTTCCCTAAGTCTGTGCAGCTCAGTACATGGCGTTGCCAATTGCTTCATCACTCAGCCAAAGCACTTGATGCTCTCTGCCTTTCATACTTTGCATCCATCCATCCACAGATCCTGTGATGTTGAGCCTTAAAAATACATTCTGAATCTGACACTTCCCCCCATGCCAGAGCCCTCACTCCCTCCTCACCATCCTCTCTCATGAGCTATTGGAACCATTTTTAACTGCTCTTCCTGTTTTCACAATTGCCACTTGAAATTCTCAGTTGACTAGCAGAGAGGTGCCATTAAGAGAAGTCAAATGATTAATTTCCTGCTCAAACTCCTCCAGTGGCTTCCCTAAATATGAAGAATAAGTTCAAAGTCCTGACTGTGCTTCCCAGGGCCCATTTCAGTCTGTCTCTTGGACTCCTGCCTTCTACTCCTTCATCCCAGACACACTCCTTTGCTTGTGGCTCCTTGAATGCATCAGACATGTTCCCATGCACACGTGGCACTTAGGATTCTCTTTGCTTGGAATACACAAGCTCTACATTCCTACTTTTATAGCTTATTCAGATATTATCTAAGTGTCATCTAATCCTGGGGTCTTCCTTGACCACCTCATAGAGAATATTCTGCTCTTATTATGCCCTTCTCTTGTGTTTATTTTCTTCATGCCATTTACCTGGCATGAGGCTGGTTATTTATTTGTTGGTTTTCTTTGTCCTTGGAATCTGAATGTCATAAGGGCAGATCTTTGTCTTGTTAGTGTACTATTTTCATGACCTATAGTTTTCTCCTTCATCACTATGCTACTTTCCTATGAACAATTTCATATGTTCTCTTCTCTTCTCAAATTCTTCCCCATTGTCTTCTTCATGAACTTGCTTCTCATTGTTACTAAAAGTAGAAGTTCTACACATTCTTACCCAGCATCTGCAACTAACGATGCTCTGCCTCTCTTCCTTCAACACAATGTGGACATACACCATTTTAACAATGGACATCTCCTCTGCTGTGCCCTGGATCCATCCCCTTTCACCCACTCAAGGACTCACCCCTACTAATTTATCCCATTGCCTCCTGTATCATTAATCTCTTTCTCCATTTTTCTGATCTAGACCTTTCCCATCAATATAGAAGCATGGTGATAGATATATCATCTTAAAAAAATAACCTTTTTTTCCCCCTCTTCTTCCTCCAGTGAAAATCCCCTCCTCCACTTCTTTATTCCCTTTACAGCCAAACTATATGCATGCTCCTAACTTTTTCTTCTTGGAAAAGCAATTTGAAAACGAAACCAAGATATTCAGTTTTAGTGGATCTTGAATGAAGTCAGGAAATTGCATTATATGTTTTTAAGACTCCCTCGGTGAGTGTGTTCAGTATTGAGAACTATTAATTTAAGATTTTGGGTTAGAGCTATTACCAACTAAAGATGAGAATGGAATTCTCCAATTTTACTGGAAGTCGGTGTCATAAAGGGCTTGCTTTATATGACATGCTGAGTTTACCAGGAACATGGTCATGATGGAAAAGCTGGTGCACCTTTGTATTATTTCCCTGTTTATCTGAGTGTCATGGAAATCTGGGATGAGTAACAGGAAACCTTAGCCTTGTCTCCATAGGCTAATGCCTGCATTTCCCAGCCTTATTGATGTGGGAAGCAGGCAGTAGATGAGGTGGAGGAAGAAGCAGGAAGAGTGAAGGGAAATGCTAATTTTTCTACTCAGACTAGGTTTTCCAGACATAGATGGATAAGCTCTGCATTTATCTCTGTAAACCCTCCCTTGTATTAAACACCTGACCTTTTAGGTGCTGGTGGTTCAGTGAATGTGTGTTGGATTAATAAAAATAGGAAGTTGATCATGTCCCTTGATGTCTCTGGGATTGTTTGCAAGAAGGTCTCAAAAGAGTTCATGATGGCCAGTCATAGATGTTTCAAAAGAAGCATAAATTTGACATTAGGTTTCTTTAGTTTATTTATTCTTCCATTTATTCACTCCCATAAATATTTGTTGAGTACCTGTCTTATGCTGAGCCTTGAAATGATGCTATAGATGCTATGAAGACTTCGATTTAGTACAATGGTAACCTAGGTAGACAATCCAAAGTCACAAGTCCCGAGCTGTGTGGGTTTGTGCCGATTATTTCTCTGACCCACACCTCAGTGTCTCCACATAAGGGATGGGAAGACTGTACATATTTTAATGGAGTGCTATGAAAACTAAATGAGAATATCATATGAACACCTTGTTTATACACCATGATGCACAGAGTAAGTCTTACTAGTGCAGATGGTCCACATCCTATACTTTAAAATAGTAGGTTAGAAAAAGAACAAACGAGAAGGATGAAATTGAATTGTTCTGCTGGCAAATGGGGTTTGAAAACTGCTAGTTGTCACTTTTTCACTTTTAGTGAGGCCTTTTCAGGCTTTGGCTCATTAAAGCTGACCGTGGTGAAGGCAAGGCCTGCTTCCTCCTTTATCCATCAAGTGCAAGGGCAGTTACCCACCCTAGATCGGGGTGGCCTTGCTGGGTTTGCCAGGCTGTGGGGTAGCATGTTGTTTGTGAGGCTCTTAAAACCTTGTTGTCTCTCAAACAAAATAAACTTGCAATCAAAAATTGTTTTTAATCTGCAGCTCTCCATGGGTCAGGTCTGTCTTTGCAGTCCAGCTCCTGGTGGCAAACCACTTCATGAAACTGCCCGAGAAAATAAAAAACATAAACTGCTACCACCAAGGGAGCATTCTTGTTACAAACACTCTCGTGTTGCCTTCAAAGAGGCTCAGAACTTCAAAATTTAGAAACCTTAGGGGTCACCTGGACCATGGTTCCCAAAAGCCAGTCCTCCGCTCAGGTTTGGTCCTGATGGAATTTCATTGATTTCATTAGCTGAACACATTTATTTTAAAGGATTTTTTTCTGTTTTTTTTTTTTTTTTTTAAATGAAACGACAGATTGACAGTAAAAAATAGCATAGCCACTCCCCACCCACACACACACACTGTGAAACAACAAATTCTGGAAACCAGTTTTGCAGATGGGAAAATGAAACTTAAGAGAAGTAATATGATTTCTCTAAATAGCTTAGCCTATTATTTAAAGCACAGAAGTCAACCTTAGATCTACTGGTTAATAGTTCAGTGCTGACTCAGGAAACAGAATCACTTATAATGAGAGAAGTAATTTTCATGTGTTAGAGAATTCCCAGCTTCCATAGATATTTTGCTAATGCATAGCCAGTATGCTCCATCATTGGCTTGTGTTTTGGCAGAAGGGAAATTTATACCATCATGGCCCGTGCATTTTCCATTCTCTCTTTTTTTCTTTTTTTAATTATTGGTTGTTCAAAACATTACAAAGCTCTTTACATATCATATTTCATACATTTGATTCAAGTGGGTTATGAACTCCCATTTTTACCCCGTATACAGATTGCAGAATCACATCGGTTTCACATCCACGTTTTTCCATTCTCTCACCTTAAAAAAAAAAAAAACCCACAAAACCATATTGTTAGAAAGTACCTTGTACAGTACTGGGAGGGCAGCTATGGCTAAGGGTGGTACTTGTGGTATGTTAGGACTTAGACTTAAGTTCTATGTTATTGACAATGTCACTTAATGTCTTGAACCAATCTGATTATCTGTAAAGTCTCTTTTAACTTGCCAAGCTTCATAAAAAGATAAAAAGGAATATACAGATGAAATTGCTTTGTAAATCACATAATGGTCTACAGATTGAAAAAGTTATTATTGATGACAAAAACTAAAAGTTGCAGCCTTTCATCTGATAATAATAGATCCATTTCTCAAGGATGGTAGAGAAGAGAGATTCTAAAATTTTGTGTGAATATATATTGGAAACAGACAAGAGAGAATGTATTTGCTCAAACTTCAGAGCAAGTGTCTCCTTAAATTTTGTATCTAAGAGGCCTCACTAGCCCACCCCTTTGGTCTGTTCCTGAGTGTTACCTAGGATGCTGTGGCTCTCCTCTCCTGAGGGCAAGTCCCACAGAGGGATTAGGCTGAGAGTTTTTGATTGTCACAATTTTAATAGTCACAAGAGCCCTGAAAGGAGGGCTCTAAGTGGTACATGAGGGTATCCTCTAAACCATTATGGAAAAGTTTAGCAATCTCTTACAAAGTTCAATTGCTTACTGTTTGACCTTCAAACTTTTATATATTCCCAAGAGAAGTGAAAGTAATTGTTCATAAAAATTCTTGTACAAAAACATCCACAGAAGTCCCAAATGGTAAACAACACTTTATTCCAGCAACAAGAGAATGGAGAAAGAAATCGTAGCATACATTTTAAGATTCAACAATGAATGAATTTCACAAATGAGACTTTCAAAACTATGTTAAATCAAAAACAAACAAACGAACAAAAAACACCTGGGCAAAAAAAAATGGTACATTCTAGGTGATTTCATTTATATAGAACCTAAAATAGGCAAGATAAAGTTATAATTGAAAATAAATTTTAGGTGCTAGGGTTGTAGATCAGTGGTGAAATGCTTGCCTACCATGTATAAGGCCCTGGGCTCAATCCTCAGCACAAAAAAAAAAAAAAAAAAAAAAAAAAAAAAAAAAAAAAGAAAGAAAAGAAATTTTAGAGAGGTTATCCCTGCGATGGAGGATTGCCTAACAAAGGAAATGAGAAAAGTTCCTGAGCAATGAGGATGCTCTGTATTTTGACAGAAGTGTCAATGATACAGATTCATATTTATCAATACTCATCCCATCTTACACTAAATATTGTACATTTAATGGAATATAAATTAAATCTTCTAAAAAAGCTCATTTATGGTTGTCTAATTTGGAAAATACAAAATTCTGAAGTTCGGATTCGAGCCAAGAGGTAAATATGCACATGAAAAGAATTTTAAAACTTTTCTCACGCCATGAGGACAAGGCATCAGAGAGAGGACAGTGACACCAGATAAAAATAATACTGATTCCCGAGAGGAGAAGGTACAAGAAGTAGAGAGCAGAGGATGAATCTGCAGGGTACCTAATCTCCTAAGATAAAATTGATACAAATTTAGAATTTAAGCCTTGAGCACTTACAGAGTGCATGGAAATTAGAAGTCTGCTCAAAGAGTAATAAAACCCTGCATATCAAAAGGGAAATCTTGGTGTGATGAAATGCTAAAGAACATGCACAGTACATATAAGTCCAGAAAAGGCTGCATGAGAGATTCCTTTTGGCTCTAAGTCCTGTACTTTTTAAAACCAAGTCAATTATCAGTACCAGTTGTCATAGGTCATACATAATTGTTCTTAAATTAGCCACATAGAGAACAATATATAATTCTATTCCATAGTGTGATTTGGTCACTCTGAAAGAATCCATTTTAAGAAATATTAAGGAATGACATTAAGTAAACTCTGTTTGGTTTTCAACAAAACATGGAAGGAAAAAAAATACACACATAGTTTCCCTTAGAGAATGTTATTTAACAAGACCTTTTTCTGCCTGAATTTATTTGTTTGCACTGTCTTTTGTTTTAAAGAATTGTAATGTAATAAAGTGGAAACTGACCAAAATGAGAATATTATATAAAATTTCCCAAATTTCATTAAGTTCTCATCCCACAGATTGCGCTGGTTTGTTTCCTGCAGTTAGTGCCTCTGAGAATTCTTCTCAAAGTAACCATGACTGTTTGTATTTTGTGGCTCGACTGGGCTGGGGAGGGAAAGGAGGATGGTTGGTTTAAAAGCCTTATACAAATCCATGACTTGGCTTCAATTAGCATTGCGGTTCTGATTGGTCAGTGATCAGCTTCATATGAAAATGTCACCTTGTCATAATGTTTTTTCTTGTTCATTGTGTAAGAAAGATTGCCTTGCTGAATTGCAGAAGCTGGCTTTGAACTTTCGATCCTCTTGCCTCACCCTCCTGAGCTGTTTGAATTACAGGCATGGGCCATCGTGCCTGGCAAATATTGCTACTAAGTTTAATTGACTTGAAATACTTTTATTTTCATGTATGGCTAATAGCATCGGCGAACTCTTCTTTCTGCCTGTCTTGGAGTCTCGTATGTAGCCTAGTTCTCCACCTGATTCATGGAGACCAGCACAGACATTCTTGTCATGTCTCTGTTTATGCTACAGTGATCCCCTCACACAGAGATCCATGGCCTCTGTCTTCAAGGTATCCAACAGCTGGAGCAGTAGCTGCTGTTCTGCCTTTCAGAGCCTGAGTGTGCCTATATTACTTACTCTGAAATTCTCATATTGCATATTGTGAGATTCCCTTACTTAACCAGGAGAGAAAGTTTATTTCTTTAAGCTCTCAGTTTTCATTGTTCTCTTTCTCTTGGATGTATCCCAGTTATCCCTTTACTGCCAGCCATAGGGTTATTACTAGCCTCCAACAGAGGCATTTTTCACCCCGGGTTGCTGATTTATTGCCCCTTCAATTCTTTCCAGAGACACATTTGATAAAAATAATAATTGTAATCAATCAGAGCTAGGCTATGTGCCAGGAATTGGCTAGTTATTTTACAGACAATATATTTAATCCTAACAATAATCATGTAAGGGAGGTATATTATTATCCTGGTCTAAAAGTAAGGAAAATGAAACTCAGAGAGGTTAAGTAACTTGTCACAATGAGTAAATGGAGAAGCAAGACTGAAGTCCAGATCTCCGGACTCTGAAGTTTAAACTTTTCCCAGTCTACCATTTTGCTTTTTTTTTTTTTGAGGCATAGTGCCAGGAACTTTTTGGATATTTAATAGCTGTTTGTCAAATTAATGTATAAATGAATATGTAGAATATTCTATATATATTTTTTTTCAATAATGAAGCAAAATAAGTGCCTATAATTGGCTGCTAATGGAGTTGTTCACTAGCCATAAGAAATAAGAAAATTGAATGACATATATGATACAGCTGTTTTTGTTCCTTAGACAACACAAGACCATATTCCATGAGAGAAGGTTAGCAACTGAGGTCAGCCCTAGAGTAAACTCAACTTTTAGTCTGGAGGTACTTTCTGGAATGTGGGAATTCAAGCAAAGTTTGTCAGTTTCACAAGTTGAAGAAATCGAGATAGGAGTTTCTAAATGGCACAAACTCCAGCGTAGAGTATTAGTGAGGAGGAAATAAGGCCAGAAAGAGATCCAGAAACATGCATACAGGACCCTACTGTCTTCAGCTGAACACCATCCTCAGCATGTGTAGAATGGGGCTATGAGTGCAAGCAAAGAGCAAATGCCTGCTAAGAATACCCCCCAAGGAGGGCAGGCCAAACAATCCCTAGGGCCAACAAAGGGCTAGGCGTTCTGACCAAAGTGTCTCAACAAAGTGGCTGAGCTGATTCCTGACCAAACACATTTCCATGCTCTGAAGAATGACAGAGAAGAACGAAATTATGGCATTTGCTGATAAATGATGGAACTGGAGGCTATTTTGCTAAGTGAAGTAAGTCAATCCTCAAAAACCAAAGGTTGAATATTCTCTCTGATAGGCGGATGCTAACACATAATAGGTGGGTGGGGGAGAAGAGAAGAGGTTCACTGGATTGGTTCACTGGGGTAAGGGAGGGGTAATGGGAATGGGAAAGATAGTAGAATAAATCAGATATAATATGTTCATATATGATCATATATGTTCATATATGAATATATGACTAGTGTAACTCCACATCATGTACAACCACAAGAATGGGAAGTTATACTCCATATTTGTATATGTCAACATATATTCTACTATCATGCACAACTAAAAAGAACAAATGAAAAAAATACTATTAAAAATGTAGAAATGAGTTTTATACCTAAGCTGAATATCTTGAGCTTTAACAAAATGGCTAGTAGGAAAATTCTCTTTGGATTTCTTTTACTATTTGTTGTGGGGCATTGTGGGGGAAAGTGGAGGTGTCGGCCTGGGGGAAGTAAAGGATTATAGTGTAGCATTATCTTACCCCTTAACCAACATATATATCATGATGGTGGTACAAATCTGCCTTGATTGCAAAATAAATTTCAGTGAGCAAAGTGTGAGTAATAATTTTAAGTTTGCTAACAAGAAGAATAAAACAGAAAGAATGACAGCAAAATCCAGATATTCAATAATGTAAAATTTACAACGTCTAGTATCCAATAAAAATTACTAGACATGCACAGAAACAAAATATCACCTATAGATGAAATAAACATTGGTCAGTGGAAATACACCCAGAAGTTGAAGAGATGATGGACTTAGCAGACAAGGAAAGACTCTGAACTGCTATTACAAATATTTGCAAGGATTTAAAGAATAATTGAAACATAATGAGCCAAGAAACGAAGGGTACAAAGATAATCAAATGGAATTCTAGAGATGAAAAATGTAATATGTAAAGTGAAATATTCGCTGAACACACTTACAAAAGATTAGCAAGCTAAGAACGATACAAGTGAAAATACCTACATGGAAAAGCACTAAAACACAACAGAGTCTCAGTGATCTTGAAAAAATATAGTCTAATATTTATATAATTAAATACTCAGAAAAAGGGGGTGGTAGAAAAGTTATTTAAGAAATAATTGTCAAATTAGTTCTCAACAAATAAACACAAAGAAAACAACACTAAGGCCCACGGCAGCCAAATTGTTTAAAATCAACAAGAGAAAATCTTAAAAGTAATTAGAAAAAATGTTACATTACATATAAAAATAAGAATGATATGAATTTTCATCAGAAAATTCAAAAACAGAAAACAATGGAACAAAACAGAAGACAATGGAACATTGTCAAAAGAGTCAAACTAAATTTCAATATTCAGAAAATATATACTTCAGAGATGGAGAACAATGAGACTTCTGATTTCTGGTCCAATAAGTAAAGACCTTGGAGGGCATCTCTCTTATTCTCAATCCTGTGACAAGAAAAAGCTGGACAAATCAGAATTCTTCAACTTTTTTTAGAATTAAGGTCACAGGGAACATCGTCACCTTGAGAGGTGGGAGGATACAAACAAAACAAAAACAACAACAACAACAACAAACCTTTCCCAAGAGAAGAAGCCCAGGAACAGAAATTATTGATAGCTGGTTGTGGTAATATACTTCTGTAATCCCAGTGGCTTGTGAGGCTGAGGCAGGAGGATCAAGTTTCAAAGCCAGCCTAAACAACATAGTGAGAACCTAAGAAACTTAGCAAAATCCTGTCTCAAAATAAAATATAAAAAGGGCTGAGGATGCAGCTCTGTGAGTTCAATCCCCACTAACATACATACACACCCACACCAAAACAAAAAAGAAAAAAAAAAGAGAGAGAGAAAAGAAAAGAAAGAAATTGTTGCTGAAACCTCTACCAGTTATCCAAAGCATCCACTGGGCTACTATTGCAACTGAGAAAACTACAAGCTTCTGACTGTATTTAAGAATCTCTAGAGAAATCCAGAAACAACAGGGGAGAGAAAAACAAGCACTTTCTAGAAGAACTGTTAGTTTCTGATACCCACATCTCAGCAAAAGCAAACACTGCCTATCTCCTAGCCAGGTAAACACTCACACTCACACTAAAGGCCTATGTACCCTGTTTCCTTCTACTTGATACATCCTGCCAGATGATCAACAAAAAATTGGAGGACATGTGAAAGACAACACCTGAGAGGAACCAAACATCAGAACCACAATCAGAGATTTTGGAATTATCAGAGATTTTGAAATGATTAGATCAGAAATGTCAAATAACTGTGATTAAAATGATGAACAGCTTCCTTGGAAAAAGTAGGCAACATACCCAAAGGAAATGCAAAATAAGCAAATAGTGATAGAAAATATCACCCACAGACCTGTACTCCAAGGAATGTCAGAGAAAGTTCTTCAGTATAGAAGACAAAGGATACCAGATGGGAACTGGGGTCAATAAAAGGAAAGAACATTGTTGGAAAATTCATGAGTAAGTACAATTTTTTTTTTCTCATTTAATAAAAGGATCATTAAGAGAAAATTCCTTTAATAAAAAATGACAGTGAATTGTGGAGTTAATCAGTATGGATGAAATGTCTGATAAATATCCCAAAGGAAGAGAGAAGAAGAAATGAATATGTACTGGTTTAAGTTTACATTATGCGTGAAGTAATAAACATACAAACGTGAAACATACAAACTGTAAATCCTGAAGCAGCAATTAAAACTTTTATTGTTAGATCAATAGAAAAGGTAAAATGTAATACTAGAAATTATGGGATCAATGTTAAAATTTAGGAAATATAGATAAGAGAGACCAACAATAAACAAATAAACAACAACAACAACAACAAAAAACACCCAAACTCCCAAACATACAATAGTAACAAATGGGACACAAAAAACTAACAAGATGGTAGACAGAAACATAACTGTAGTGAGAAGTATGTTGATAAAATTGATATATTTGATATCAGTGGTAAAAATATATCTATACTCAAAAAGAAAATAACTAAAATCACTAACAGTGTCATAAAACCATATATTCCCTAAATATCAAAGACAGAGGGTTCTTGGCTGAGTCTTAATTGATCTAAATCAAGGATGGTCTCCACCAAATTCTTTTCATTTTCCAGGTCTAGTTCTCTGCGATGCTGCTTGGTAGATGCAGGAGGGTTGACAGGGAGGGGAAAGGGCAGTAGGTGAGTTTTGAGTCTCTCCACCAGAGCCCCAGTGCAGGGGAAGGGAGGGTAGATGCATATTACCTACAGAATAAATGACTCAGGACAGAAACAGAGTAAAGTGACTATTTCCATGTCCTTCCTTGTATTGTATGTCTATGTGTGTTTATATACATTGACACATTCTTTCCTTTTCATCTTTTCTTTACTCCTAATATTTTACATGCACGCTAGTGTTAGGGGTACTAGCCTTTTAATTTAGTTTTTTAAATTTCAAAAAAATAAATTGAGGTCGAACTGTGACTCCTAAATATGGGGCTGATGGGGTTTTATGCCTCCCAGTTTTTGAAAAGAGGAGCTCTGTACTGGGAAGAGGCATAGCAGGTTATGAAGGGTTATGATTCTGTTACTGATGGAAGTTAAATATGGCTCAAGGGGTGAGAAGGAACCTGTGTGACCAAAGAGTCAGACCAAGCTGCCCATCTGCCTTAGGCTTTTAGCTCCTTTCCAAGTTCTGCATGATCTGGTGGGTATCACAGGGGGGCTAGACTTCAGCAAATCGCAATTTAACCTCCCTTCACGGCTGGATTCTCTTTTCACTTAACCAGTGGGAACTAACAGCTTACAAAGCAGAATTAGAACTGGGGAAGCCAGACGGCTAGAAGAAAAAGTCTTGCTTCTTTCTGCTTTTGCTCTTCACTTTAGCAGAAACAGGTGGCTATCCACTCCAGCGACCTCCAGTAGATCCAGCAGCAGTAGACCTGGTGGGTGATTGGTGATGACGGCCAGCTCTACTAGGCTTCAGTACTGTTGATGCGGGGTGAAGTTGTGGCCATAGCCCCAGAAACAGTGGCTGCTGCACTCCACTGAGCAGCTGCTGGTTGAAGGCTCCCAGGCGCCACTAACATCACTTTGTGTCCTTTGTGTCTCCAGGCCAGTGAGCAGTAGTAGCAGCTTCCTGAAGTTGCTCATCTCTGGCATTATTTACCACCCCCTTTGACTTCCTTTACCTTCCAATGCTTTGGGACTGGGTACCTTATTAAATCCTCTCCCACCCTTATTTGAGATAACTAGCACAGTTCAGGTTTTCCTGATAAGACCCTGACTGATCCAGAGGACAAGAGAGATCTAAGCAGATTTAAGCTCCTTGTGAAAGGTTTCTAGTTTCTCCACTGTATGATACTCAGCATTCCCCGTCTCTTGGGCCCCACTAGTCCAGCTCCTCCCACTCCAGGCCTTTGAGTGTGTTCAAAGATGTATTGCAGGCCTAGCCTTCAGAATGTTAAAGTGGACATGGTCGTTAGGTACTGAGGTGTTTTATTTGACTTTAAATGTCCCGTCTAGTTCTAATATTTTAAAACATCACTTTCCGCCCAGTGATGCTATTGATTTTTTTGAAGGAATTCATATACCCATAGAGAAACAAGAATTTATATACTGAAAAAAAAATCTAGTGTCTCAAAGTATTATTTTTTTTACAAGTATATGTAGATACTCTTCGGACTACCAAAATACAAATGTATACATTAATAAAGAAATACACAGCTAAATGTTTAAAATCAGCATAAACTCGGAACATCCTTTCCCCTCAGTATCAGAGGAACAGCTTTGTAAATTCATGTTTAAAAAGGAGCATTTTTACCCCCAAAGGGCTAGAGATCACTATTCTAGAGCTCTGTCTTTCAAATATGGCAGAATTTCAAATTGAAGTGACTCAATTTCAAAGTTCTCAAAGTCTGGAGTGTTTGGAGGGTAATTTTCTGGGACTGGTTTTTTATTAACAAGATTTTACTTATTTAAACTATAGTTTTACTAAGTAACTCAAATTTAATATGCTTAGGTCATTTGGGAATTCCATAACAAATTGGCTTTTGTTGGCATGATAATTAATTTTAAGAACATGTGTAGTTTTTGTTTCTTCCTCAAAAGGAAATTTTAACTCTATCCTATGAACCTGTGGAGAAAGCTTTGAGAAAAGCAGTGAAATGTGGCTCTGAGATGAGCTTCAGGTATAGTTCCTTATTTTTTTCAACTGTCAATAAAAGTACTATTATTTTATGGTGTTAGATTAAGTATATGGCTATTTCCATCATAAAAATTGCTAGTGATAGTTTTTGCTGTTGAGAGGAAAACTAATGTTCATTTATGGTCCAATAAGCTAGATTCTGAGGGCGCGCGCACGCGCACACACACACACACATATATATATACTTCAAATATGCAATAACTTGACCCGAGTTAATAACTAGCTGGAGAAAGATTTAAATAGTTTTTTTTAATGATCTAGATTTAATACCAAATGTGTGGTTTGCATCCCAGCTCCACCAACAATGACCTTGCAGTAATCACCATCTCTATCCTCAGCTTCCTCAGCTGCAAAATGGGAAGTGATACTGCCGTTATCATAGGGTGGTTTCTCAATTCAATGTGATCATGCACCTAATACACACAGCATAGTGTCTGACACACAGAGATACTCGGAGTGTTAGCTCTTACTATTTTTATAATACTCTGATTTTCCTTGAAAAGAAAATTAGTGGAATTGACATATGCATCTAATTCTGTCTCCAATAGCTACATTTGTATGACTCTTCAAAAATCACTTTAACTTCTGAGTTTTTGTTCCTTCATCTGTTAAATGGATATAATTCTTTCCTATCCTCTTTTGTGAGTTATTGTATAAGAATTAAATGAGACAGAGAAAGTGAAAAAAATAATTTGTGCTCAAATGCACCAACCCAATTTTTTTTTTGAGAGCTTCACCTTCCTTAGGGTTTATCTATTTTAAGATGTCTCACTTAAAGTTTTGATTTATTTACATGTCTTCTTATATAATTTTAACTGTCTCCAGGAAAGGGTGTGCAGACTCTGTTTGAAATCATTTCCGGTTTTCATATTTCCTCCTTTTCCCAGAGAAATGCTCTATTTAGCAGTTGAGCAAACTGGACACTTTCTCACCATTTGTTTCTCCAGAGAAAGGAAGGGACAGCAACTTGGAGCCTGGAGTTGACGCAGAGGATGTTTCTTGATATCTTCAACTTGAACTTGTCTCATTTGACAGGAACCGCTGATTTATGCTTCCAGAGTCCTTTTAGTAAACCCCTTGTCATTGATGCCTTTCATTTAGTGATTTTCCAGACACCTCGAATCCTTCATGGAATGAGGTAGATCATGTATATAAACATGAAAAGATAAAAATAGCAACTTTCCTTCCATTGAGTGCAGCCATTTATTCAGTAGAGCCCCAAAGAATTGGATTGGTGGAGGTTATTATCCCACTATATTATCCTTCGAATGATTAATGTAGAGCTAGACCTTATGAATCTTAGAATTTTGAAATTTCCCTTTAATCTGTCCTTTCCCCTCCAACTTCTGGGTCGGGTTCTCATCCTGGCTCACCTGGGAAATTGCCACAGTTTCCAGAGCACACCTTCTCAAGCTGTCTAGTCCTTTAGACTCCAACATCCGCCTTGTTGCTAGAGGGACATTATACAGATACAGATCTGAGCACAGGACTCTCTTTCAATTTCTCCCCATTGCTTACAGGCCCCAAATGCACACCTTTTGCATGGCAGTGCTTGCAAGAAATATTAACTTTCTATATCCATTCATTGAGTAGCCTGGCTCGACCTTTGCAGTTCAGCTCACCTGCTCCTACATCTTCTGCTTCCTCTACTCTTCCCTCTTCCAGATTCCCAGCCAGGTAGGATCACTTGATATTCCTCAAGAAAGCCTTAAATTCTATTTTCTACATCTTCCCCCTGCCACCCTTGCCTACCTGGAACATTTGTTTTCATCTTTCCCGAATGAGCTATGTTGGGCTGTATTCCTTCTGAGGATTTAGTGGCCTGACTGCTCTCCTGCCTATGTGTTTCCATCGCCCCTGTTCTCACACATTTCTGAGATGATGGTTGAGTACTAGCCTGTAGTATCTGTGCACATCTTTATCCCAATGGACTGTGAGATTACCTATTTTATTTTTGGAATCATTTAATGCCAAATGTAATGCTGGTCAAAGAGTGTGGATAGATTGTAATTGCTCAGAATTTAACCTACAGATTCAGAAAGTGGAAAATCCAATGTCATTACTTATTTACGTAATCTAGGGAAATCCCTGATTCTTTTTGATTTTAGCTTTCTTTATCTGTAAAAGACAGACAATAGCAAAATACCTAGTTCATAAGGATGTTTATAAAAATAGGCCAATTAATATATGTGTTTTGTTGTTGTTGTTGTTTTGGTGGTATGGGGGATTAAACCTAGTGGTGCTTTACTCCTAAGCCATATCACTAGCTTTTTTTTTTTTTTTTTTAATTTTTGAGACAGGGTCTGCCTAATTTGGTAAGGATCTCACTACGTTGCTGAGACTGATCTTGAACTTGT
Source organism: Urocitellus parryii (assembly GCF_045843805.1). Classification (NCBI taxonomy): domain Eukaryota; kingdom Metazoa; phylum Chordata; class Mammalia; order Rodentia; family Sciuridae; genus Urocitellus; species Urocitellus parryii. The sequence goes on along the minus strand of NC_135541.1, from coordinate 38,936,330 downwards.
GATCTTCCTGCCTCAGCCTCCTGAATCACTGGGATTATAGGTCTGCACCATGGCACCCGGCAGTATATGTAAAACTTTTACAACAGTATCTGGCACAGTGACTCTATACTCTAGATTGCTACTATTTCTTGTTATTATCATTTCTATCTCTTAAAATAGTTGGGAAGATTTCGTCAGATTGTTTATGAGTGGGAAATGTTTACCATAGAAGCAGACATGAAGTATATGTTCAACATGCGTTAGATGTTTTCATCATTTGTACTTTTATTATTAAAGATTGTTAAGAAATAAAACTCCTGTTTCCTTATCTGCTCCCCATTAGTCACCATCCCTGGAAGTTCCACTAGCTCTAAAACTCAGTAGGTCCAAGAATGTATCTCATGATACCCTCTACAGACAGCTGGGGTAGAAATACTTGGCAGAGCAGACACTTAACATGTTCTTCCCTCCCTCCCTTTTTCCCCTCTGTCTTTTCTTTTTCCCTCTCTCCTTCCCTTCCTGTCTTTCTCTGTAATTACCTGGTCTCAGCCACCATTGTCTTGGTGACCTGAGCTGTAATCCCTGCATTACTTTACACCCTGCCTCTCCTTCCCCTTGACATGGCATTTGCCTGAGTCTCAAGAACTTGGTCATTGAAAGTTAACTGGGCTGCCTAACTCTCTACTGTCTCCCACTGCAGCCTCTTTGTTGAGGTCCACCTGCCACCTCCATCATTTCCTGTTATTGGGCAGCTCCTCAGGGCAGGGATCCAGATCAAAAGAGAGCAAGGCTCACAGTGAATGGAGGGCCAACATCTTGACTGCCTTCAGGGGCACACAGAAGCCTAAGTGAGTGAGCACCCCCCACTCCACAGGTCCCCCAGGATCCTTGCTGGGAGACCAGTAATATAAACAACCATCAGTAATTATGTACAAGTCATTTACTTCTGGAACTTGGCTCATGAGTAAATTTAGTGAAATGGGAATCATATCAATGCCAAATTGATGGAGCAATATTTCAGTATAGGGCTAAGGCCTGTTCCGAAGATCCCTGATTGGAGTGTCCAGTTGATTTTTCTCTCTCTCTCTTTTAAACTTTTCCCTCTTTTATTGTTCACTTTATAGTAAGAACACCTCACACAAGATCTATTACATCTTAACACAGTTTTAAAATGTCTTGTACACGACTGTTAATTATAGGGACTACATTGGACAGCAGATCTTGAGAACTTTCTCATCTTGCACAATTGATTACCAACTCACCATTTCCCCTTCCCCCAACCCCTGGCAATCATGATTCCACTCTCTGATGTTTTTAGTCTGAAGATTTCAGATGTTTTATGTGAGTGGAAACATGCAGTATTTGTCCTTCTGTATCTGGCTCCTATCACTGAGCTTAATGTCCTCAAGTTTTATCCCTGTTGTATTTCACAGGGTTTTTTCCTTCTTTTTTTTTTAAGGCTGAATGCCAGTTGATTCTTTTGAATGGTTGTCCTCATAAGCTCTACAATTTTTAATTTATTTAAAGTAATAGAAAAGACAACCAGAAAAAAGTTTGAAGGTGTAAGTCTCCTAGATATTTTTAAGATTTTCCTCCAATCTTTTACAAAGTTTGCTTGTACTTATTTGATAAAAAACTGTCTTTTACCAAGTTGACTGTAAATGGCTATGTGGATACAATTGTATCAATTGCATTTTCATTTAAATAACTAGTATCTTTATAAAAACATTTTGTTAGCTTATATGATATTCAATTAAAATGTGTAATTATTTTCAAGATGCCACCTCGAGTAAAGAGTATGGGAACAAATATAATGGACTGTGGATCAGTACTGAAGTAGTGGGAGGCAAATCTTGGAATACTAGAGATGTGGCCACAGGAGGGAATTCTCTGTTTCAGAGGCACAACTCTCTCTGTGTCTTCTACAAAATAACTGGAAGCTATTGGTGCATCCATCTAGAGTTAGCAAGGGTTCCGTTAAGACAGCGCCCACTCTATTATTAATTGGATTCAGGAGCACTGATTGGGTTCTTTACAATAATACTGATTTCTCACCCATGCATATATTCAGAGGAGTTCCCGAGGTGAATTTATTTATGGAATCCCAATAAATAGACATTTTTCCTTTGGCAGATGAGAAATATCACTGTCAGGTGGGTTGAAGTGACCTCCTTAAGATCACACAACTTGGAAATAACAATGGAGACTAGAAACATGTTCCAGTCTGACCTCAAGTCCAGGGCGGCTTCGTCAGTGCTACCTGTCTAAAACCAGGCAGTTCACTAGAGGAACTCCAAAGACCCTGTCTGCTCTAACATGCTCTGAGTCTGTGATATATTATCAATATCCTGTCTGCATCATCCATTCTACTGCTCAAGCTGCCTTGGCCTTTTTAGCTCTGTGGCCACTGGCAAGACATGGAGGGGAGAAGGAGATTAAGTAGAAGGGCCAATTAATTTCAGATTGGTTGGGTAAATGCTTCACAACATCGTTGGGTTTGTCCCCCTCTCCTTTGATGAATGGCTCTTGCCTCTTTTTGACAGATTGATCTTGAGTACTGGGCATTTTTCTCTCACCACATTAGCTGCCAGTTTTCCAGGCCATTCCTCTGGGGCTGAGATGAGGTGAGAGGCAAGTTGTTGGTAAGTCTGACTTGACTGAGCAAAGCAACCAGGCTGAACGTTCAGAAAGCCCTTCTGTGCTCAGAGCCCGCTTTCATGTCTTGGAAATCCTGATTTATTTCAGGACAGGGAAAATCCGAGCCAGCTTGCAGAGTGGAAATTAAAATCTTAAAACTATGTATGAAAATTGAATATTCCAAATGGCCTGGTTTAAACATCACCCTGCATCGTTGATCAAATGTAAAAGTTCTTGAAAAGAAACGGGGATTTATGACTAGGTATATGACTGGGGAAATCTTGGTGAATATTTATGGGTAACTTCAAGGAATTCCACTGACTGTACTCGAGTCTGCTTTTGTACCTTCAAGTTTCTGCTTTGGAGAGTCCAAGCCTGGCAAATGCTTATAGATTGAAAAATATTTTGGTTTGGCTCTAGTCTGTTAACTTCTGAATGTGGGGAGAGACCATATATATTTATTCGGACACATTTATCACACTGTATGTAAGTGTGTATACATATATTTTTATGCTTTCAGATTTATGTCTGTGACTTTCTTGAGGACAGAAACTTTACTGTAATTGTCTCTGTGACCCCAAATTTAATATAGTCTCTGAGAAACAGAAGCCCACAAAAGATGCTTTACTGATTCCTATATGCGTAGTGACCTTTTGTGGAATACCTCCTGGTGCTGAGTCCTGTGTGAACTGTTGAGGGAGGTACAGAGGAATGGGGAGAGAGTAGGGATTTTCCAAATGCTCTTTACTTTAAAACTTAAAGGAATACAATGTATAATGAACAGTGTAAAACAGATAGCCTTAAAAGTCAATTCCCTTTTTTAAGCTTTAGTCACTAGCTCTGCAGGTGAACAAGTATTGATCATTCAGATGCATGTCTCAGTTGTATGAGGAAGAATCAGGGAAGCTGATTAACATTTTGTTCTCCTTTGGCTGGTAAGGAAGGAGGCATACTCCAAGTCCTGGTGTAGGACAGGCTGGTGGCAAGGGTGCAGGCATCATCAGTGAATCCTGGGTCATAGTTTCAGGTACATTCACAAAAACAATCCCATCTCATCCTCTCAAAAATTTCAGTTGGATGAACATCATTTTTTATATATTTATTTTTTAATGTTGTTCTGCTTCCTAGAAGAACTTCCATTTTTCTAAACTGTTTTTTTTTTAAGAGAGAGTGAGAGAGGAGAGAGAGAGAGAGAGAGAGAGAGAGAGAGAGAGAGAGAGAGAATTTTTTTAATATTTATTTTTTAGTTCTCGGCGGACACAACATCTTTGTTGGTATGTGGTGCTGAGGATCGAACCCGGGCCGCACGCATGCCAGGCGAGCGCGCTACCCCTTGAGCCACATCCCCAGCCCTATTTTTCTAAACTGTTAACTGCACTTTGTCTTTCAGGTACCACCAGCTCCAATGATGCCCTTTCTGTGACACTTCTTTTTCCACCCCAATGCGGAAAAAGGTTCTAGGAGCCTTTCTTTCTGCTTCTGTAATACATTGTGTATTCCTTAGGCATGGAACTTAAGCACTTGATTTGCACATAAAGTCCTTTCTGTGTGTTGGATTCTGAGCTTCTCAAAGCAGCTTCCTGGTCAAAATAGATAGCCATTTCACCCATCCAATAGATAGCTCTTGTGCCACCCACTTGCTCAAACTGGACTCTAGGAGCTCATCTTACTACCTTCTCTTGCCTTCCCACTGCATAGCCAGTGAGTCACCAAGTTCTTGGCATTATCCCTAACTATAACTTTGATCCTCCAATTTTTCTCATCTCCACTGTGGTCACTGCATTCAATATGTAGTTCATGACCTATCGTGGGAAGAAATATGTCAGTTTGGTATTTTCCACTATTTCACATACAGTGCTGAGTTGGTGCCAAGGAGCACAGAAAACATTCACTAAATATTTATACAAATTTATTTATTTTTTTTTAAGAGAGAGTGAGAGAGAGAGAGAGAGAGAGAGAGAATTTTAATATTTATTTTTTTTAGTTATTGGCGGACACAACATCTTTGTTGGTATGTGGTGCCGAGGATCGAACCCGGGCCGCACGCATGCTAGGCGAGCGCGCTACTGCTTGAGCCACATCCCCAGCCCTATTTATACAAATTTAAATGAATCGATACTGATAGAAACTGAGTTGTTCAAATGTGAATTTATCATATCAGTACTTATTTTTCTTTTGAGTATTTTCCATAGGAGAGGGAAACCAAAGTATGCATGTGTGTGTTTGTTCTTTCCTTTGACTGAATCATTTGTATTTCCATTGGTTGTAAATTTCTTTTGATTCCTATCTTTCTCTGACCCAGCAGAATCTGGAAGGTGCTAATTGCCCAATTTGTGAGAACTTTAAGTGGCCACCTCTTGTCATGTACCTGTCAAAGTTCCATCCTACATTCTCTGATCTCCCACCCCATGTGAGGACTAGCCCTTTCACTTTGATGGGGGCTGTCCCAAAAAACACTTTAGCCTCATTTGCTATAGGAGGAAACTGAGACAAGCATGAAGTGAAGTGACCTGGCTGTGCTAGAACAGGTTCTGCAGGCTGCCTGTCAAAACAGAAGGATGAGCCAGGTGCAGTGGCGCACACATGTAATCCCAATGGCTCTGGAGGCTGAGGCAGGAGGATCATGAATTCAAAGTCAGTCTCAGCAAACTGAGGCACTAAGCAACTCAGTGAGACCCTGTCTCTAAATAAAATGCAAAATAGGTCTGGGGATGTGGCTTTGTGGTTGAGTGCCCCCGAGTTCAATCCCGGGTACCTGTGCCTGCTGCCCCCCTCTCCCCGCAAAAAGATGGATAAGGTGGCCAAGGAAAATGAGGAGGAATTCAAACTACATGCCCATTGCAGACCTGCAACAAGGCAGATGGCAGGGAACCACACTTAACATCCTGGACTTGGTTTGAAGTGCCCTGGTGTTCTGAGAAAGGGAGCTTGAACACAGCCTGACTCAGTGCCAAAACAAGAAATTCTCACTCAGAATATTTCCCAAGCAACATTTTTATTTGAAAGAAACCAAGCCAAATGAAAACACACATAATGTGTCCCTCTCATGCATTTCCCTGCTTGGGATTTTTGTTTCCTTTCATGTTTCTGACCACTCAAACATAGTTTTATTTTGAGGAGATTTTGAAATAATTTCCCTGTACTCATTCATCTTCCCGTCCTGAGGTAGAGGGGACTTTTACATTCCCCTGCCAGTTTTAATCTAACAGAGACACTCAGAGGTGCTGCTGTGACTGTAGGTGCTGGGGACAGGGCAGAGTTAGGGCAGGTGGGCTCTGCCGATAAAATGGAGCTGAGAAAAAAGAACAGGGAGAGAAGTTACCCAGAGATGCCCTTCCTGGAGCCCTACTATGCTCTCCCTTGAAACCTCATCAGCCTCTGGGCTGAAATCCTTCCTGGCCTTGTGATGGTGCTCCACCTGATCTTTGTGCTTCTGTTGTCCACTCCCACCCTGCCTCCCATGCATAGGACAGAACCTTTCCCATGTCTCGTTCTTGCTCCTTGTGCAGGGTGTGCCATCATGCTATTTCTACTGAGACCCCTGTTCATGCTTGTGGCAAAAACAGTATCAAATTAGAAGAGATGTGGCCTTGTACCCCACCATCATTTGTCCACTTTTTTTTCAGGCCATCCAGACCTGAAAGAAGAAAGTGGTCCCTCTTTAATCAAACAAAACACCATCAAAGGTCCTACCGAATGTGAAATAATATTCCAAGTTGTTCTCTGTTTCTTGCATCGTTCCAGGCCTAATTCCATCCAACCCACCTGTGACTTGAGATTCAGAACACCTTCCTGAAGGTCCTTCAAACCATCTCTGTGGTTTCCCTCACGTCCTTTGCTTTATACTTTTTCCTAGGCCTTGGACAGACTTCCCCAAGTCTTTTGATGTCACTGCCTATTTCTCTAGGCTCAATTCTAATTTCATCTGCTCCACCTTGACATCTTTCCTGAGGACAAAATGGGTATTCTGTCCTCTAGGTTCTGGAACTGCTATTATCTGGGTTTGAATTCCAAATTATTCACTTGATAGTTCAGCAGATGAGATCTAATTGCTTAATCTTTGTCTCAGTTGGCATATCTATAATGTAGGAATAATGTTAACACTATTTTATTACATAATCATCACAGATTTTATGCCTTTTTTTTGCAAAAAGGTAGAATGTGATCATTATGTGAAGCATTTATTTAAAAAATTTGTGTCTATATTACCCCAAAACCATTTATTATTAAACTGACTTTGGTGCAAGTTTAGGATTAGGATGTACAGAATACTCAAGAATATATGTTGAAATGGAATAGTCCAAATGGACACACACATCATTTATTCCTTACAGTTTTTTTCAGGTATGAAAAAGAATAACCATGGTGGTTTTGTAGTTGAAATATCACACTTGAGATAAGTTACTGCAGCTGCAAAGTATGAACTTACAAAATTTAATCTTCTATCTGAAGACTCTGTCCTGCTATCATTTGTTTTGTTATCTGACTTATCTAGAATACCACTCATATAAGAGATGCTCTACCTGTGCCCACCGCCCCTGAGCATGGTGGCACACCTTTGTAATCCCAGCAACACTAGAGGCTCAGGCAGCAGGATTGGAAAGTTCAAGGCCAGCTTCAGTAACTTAGTGTGATCTTGTCTCAAAATAAAAACTAGAAGACTGGGGATTTAGCTCAGTAGTAAAGCACCCCTGCATTCATTCCCCAGAAAAAAAGAAAAAACAATGTGGTTACCACTAGTATTGTAGTTACAGAGTGTTCTAAACAAACAGTACATGCAGTTGGCTTGAGGAAATAAACCATCATTGCACACGTACAGAGAATTCCGGACTTGCTATTCACAGTGTGCAAGAAGAAAAAATGTGCATCCATGAGCCTCTGGTGAATGCATTGTTTCTCTTTCTACCCTTTAAGTGGTGTGATGAACAGAATTATACCATGAGACAATTGTGCAATGAAAAGTTATAAGCCAGTTTTTGGATTGAAAAAAAAAAAAACAGGGTTCGATGATTATGGGATGGCAATGTTATTCAGCAAAACGTGGCACTTCATAGAACAGTTGAGATACTGAGTCAACTCATGTGAAGTTAGTTAGAATAGCTGAATTTCAAATGTTGTCCTCTCTGTACAATCAAGCTGATTTAGATTTCCCTAATCATCCTTGGAGCCTTAAATGAGTATTCTTCAAGGCTCCTCTACTGGGCACTGTGCTTGGCATGGGGAAGAAGATGATCACAGTAGAGTATGGTGAGTTCACATTCCAGTATATCTGAACCCTATCCCTGCTCTCAGGCTATGTGATATCTATAAAGGCAGAAACTTTATTAATTTCCAAAGACACAGTGTTTCTCAGGGAACGTACTTTGGGTTGTGATAAATTTCTCTTTGGATTCAAAAACTACCATAAAGGTGGCCCTGGAAGATCTGATAATCCATAATTCCATAGGATTTATATTTTTAATGGCAATACTTACTAGCGGAATAAAGTTATATATTCTTTAAAGAAAGCTCTTGCACAGTGGTGCATGCCTGTAATCCCACCACTTGGGAGGATAAGGCAGGAAGATTGCAAGTTCAAGACCAGTCTCAGCAAGGCCCTAAAGACTTACTGAGACCCTGTCTCCAAATAAAACATAAAAACAGGGCTGGGGATATGGCTCAGTGACTAAGAAACCCTGGGTTCAATCCCTGGTACAAAACAAATGAACAACAATAACAACAACAACAAAAAAAACCCCACTACTTTTCATCAGATGAAATTCCCAGTTTGTGGCAGAAAACCACCACCACCACCACCACCACTGCCATTGCTATCATTGTCACAACTACCATGACCATCACCTTTAAAACCCTAGACAGATCTTCCACATTTTGGCTGTGCTTATGATGTGTTACCACTATGCTCACAAACATCAATGTGAATATTGGCTTTGTATAAACCATTGCTACCACCATCATTATAGCATCACCACAATTACCAACATTTTATTTATTTTTTTAAAGAGAGAGAGAGAGAGAGAGAGAGAGAGAGAGAGAGAGAGAGAATTTTTTAATATTTATTTTTTAGTTCTCGGCGGACACAACATCTTTGTTTGTATGTGGCGCCGAGGACCGAACCCAGGCTGCACACATGCCAGGCAAGCGTGCTACTGCTTGAGCCACATCCCCAGCCCTACCAACATTTTATAAACCATTATGATTATCATCACCAAACGTGTCTCCACCATATATACCACCATCACCATCATCGTTACCATCAATACCGCCACCACTGCCAGCGCCACCACCTTCACCACCATTGTCCTTAACATGCATATAATTACAATCATAAGGACATAAAGCATCAATAGATACTGCTGATTTTCAAGGTTACCAATAATTTTATGAGGCATAAATTATTTTTTATCTACATTTGAGTGATAAGGAAATGAATTATAATTGCAGTATATTTTTTAATTTATGTTTTTTCCATTTGAGGAATAAAATAATATTGATAATTTTTCAGAACATATTCTGCTTGCCCCTCCAGATCCATTTTTCACTCTTCTCCTTACCTGCTTTGTTCCCTGGGAGACCAACTTCAATGGACTACACCATCTACATCCCTTTATCCTGCAGTGTCAGTCAATGGAAAGAATTAACAGGAGACAAGAAGGATGGGGTAGAGAAGGGTTGGAGTATTTATTCCCATCCCATTCTACAGTTTTGTGTACTTATTATTCCTGTCAAACAACTTTTATCTAGAGGAAGGAAGTAGGAACGAGTCAGATTTCTTCTAACAAATTAAAACATAATTTTAGTGTATTTACTTTTTTTAAATCTAAAATTTGTTTGTAGTTGTACTGTGGAATAGATGTATCTATGCATCTCATTTTTTTTCAATTTAAATAGTCTAATTATTGTTTTAACTGATTGGGCTCCATAGTCATTATCTTTTTTTTTAAAGAGAGAGAGAGAGAGAGAGAGAGAGAGAGAGAGAGAGAGAATTTTTTAATATTTATTTTTCAGTTTTCGTGGACACAACATCTTTATTTTATTTGTATGTGGTGTTGAGGATCGAACCCAGCGCCCCATGCATGCCAGGCTGAGCGCGTTACCGCTTGAGCCACATCCCCAGCCCCATAGTCATTATCTTTAATAACTGGATAATATTCTATTGAGACTTCTTTAATTTTTTAAAATTACAAATGATACATTTTTCATATTTCAGCTGTACTTGTGACAAATTACCTAAAATATTATTTGGGGGTTAAAGGAAATAAATATTTGTTCACTCTCAATTATATTCCCAAAGTTCAAATCAAGAGATTTTATCTTAGAAAGTAATAACAGTCTCATTATTTAAAGAAGAGTTTTAAACCATTTACCGTTATGCTCATAATTGTTTTGTTCCATGTGAGGTTTTCTATTTTTTTTTCCATTTTTTGTTTTCCAAATCCAGTGCTAAACTTGCTTTTCTGATTAAGATAAACATTATTTTTTTTACTGATGGTGGCTTTCTGAAAAATTTTCAGAATCTAAATGCATATTAAGCTAATAAAAATAAAAACAAATTAAAGTCTTTCATCTAGCTTGGGGCTTTTGCATTAATTTAAAAAAAATTATTCTAATTTGTTATATATGAGAGTAGAATGCATTACAATTCTTATTACACATGTAGACCACAATTTTTCATATCTCTGGTTGTATATAAAGTATATTCACACCAATTTGTGTCTTCATGCATGTACTTTGGATAATGACGTCCATCACATTCCACCATCATTTCTAACCCCATGCCTCCTCCCTTCCCCTCCCACCCCTCTGCTCTATCTAGAGTTTGTCTATTCCTCCCATGTTCCCCCTCCCTACCCCACTATGAGTCAGCCTCTTAATGTCAGAGAAAACATTTGACATTTGTTTTTTGGGGATTGGCTAATTTTTATATTTTAAAGTGTCACTTTATTATCGTATTTATCTTGTTTACCTGGGGGTTTTAATATCTCATTAAATTTTGCTTGAGAGATAATTCCTACCTCATCCTGCCCTCCTCTTGGCCATCAGACAGGTGTCTTTTTCATCTGGGCACCTCTAGTCTTCAGTGTGGTCCAGCACCTGTAAAGTGCACAGCACACTGTGATGCTTGTTGGAATGATTTATTTTTCTGCATCTTACATATAGAGCATTTTGGAAGAGACACTCTAGCTCACTTTGCTCTCCACAGAAACAGACTTTCCCATGCCCTGTGCTATCTGCTCTCTGGGTAAACGAAGCACTTCTGAAGCGAAGGTTTTTGTAAATGTGACTTAAAGCCGTCTGTTTGATTACCCATTTCATTACACTGTCTTCCCCTACACATAGCCTATCTAAACATTATGAGGAAAAATAAAAAGAAACCAAAAACATTAAAAGATGAAAAAGGAAAAGTAACCATCCACTTTCCCCAGGATTAAGCATTGAACAAAAGTATAAAACTATTATAATTTCACCTAATTGACTGCAGCTGTGCAAACAGACCAGCACACTAAAGACTGGGGTCCCCACCCCCAACCTCCCAACATGGACATCTTAATATCTGGGTTTGTTTCACTTTGGCCCAAGGCAAGGTGTATATAAGAAGAGTGAAACCAGGCTCACCAGTTGAAAGGGGAAGGGATCTAGCTTTTTACAATATTCCAAAGGAGCTTGAACCCATGGAATGTGATTCTTTTGTTCTTCCAGTCTCCAGAACTCCCCCATCAAGGGAAAAAAAGGTCATCTGGTGTCAACGTAGACTAGCCAACCTCAAACAGACCTCATGCCTCTGCTGCCTTCATCTCATGTGCACAGGAAGGGAATTTCTCTGTTGGTCATGTGTGTTAGGCCCTTTAAATTTATTGTGCTCTCATTTTACTTTTGGAAGATGATGCATTTACCATTGTTTCATCGATGAAGAGATGGGGCTGTGAATGGTTGACAAAGTTAAACAACTTGTCTAAGTCGTGGTGGGAAACTTGGGTTTTGGACTTCTGCTTGACTCAGAAGTCAGTGGTCTTTGGTGGCAGCCACGGTGCCCCATGGCCTGGATAACCTGCAGGGCCTTTTGGATTCTGGCTTTGGCTCCTACCTGTTTTCTCACTTCCATCTTCTCTCTACTTCCGACACTTCCAGCTTCACCTCCCACTAGCCTGCTCTTAATTTTCCTGTTCTAACATCCTCTTTTGGCAGTAGGCTTCCTTGAGTCTTCCTTAACATCATAGAGGCCTAGGGCTGAAAGGGACCCCTGGAGAAGACCTTCACAAAGGCAGCAGTTAACAAACATTGCTGGGTTTTGTGAAATCCTTAGCACTTCAAAAGAACCCTCCGTGTATAGAAAGACACCAAATACATGTTAAATGAATAAACTTTCAAAATACACACAAGAACCTTGCTTTTTTTTAAAAAAAAGTTGTATTTAATGAATTATTAGATTGATATTGTAAATTAAATTTTTGTCTTAATTCTTGCAAGTGACTTCTCAGATCTCCCAGTAGGATAGCATACTTGAGGTTTCCCAGTTATATTTCAGTAATGGAATCTGGGGGTCTTCAACTGCCACACTGTTTTAAAAACACAAGAAAAGTAGATAATAGGAATAAAAAAAAAACTATAAATACATTCTCCCTTGAGAATATGTTCTTTGCTTTACCGCCTCCTTTCTTCCTTGAATGGGCATCTATTTTCCTGCATAAACCTCTGCCTTCTTTTGACACATACTAAAATTCCTTTCTGTTATCTAGACCCAAAACTCTGCTGGTCCTGAGTCAAGCTCCCCCTTCTCTATGGGAATTCCTTGAACCCATTTTTTATTATTATTTTTATTTATATATGACAGCAGAATGCATTACATTTCATATTACACATACAGAGCACAAATTTTTCCTATCTCTGATTGTACACAAAGTATCTTCATACCAATTCGTGTCTTCATTCCTGTACTTTGGATAAAGATGTCCATCACATTCCACCATCATTTCTTACCCCATTTTCCTCCCAAATCCTCCCATGCTCCCCCTCCCTACCCCACTATGAATCAACCTCCTTATATTAGAGAAAATATTTGGCATTTGGTTTTTTGGGATTGGCTAACTTCACCTAGCATTATCTTCTCTAACACCATCCATTTACCTACAAATGCCTTGATTTTATTCTCTTTTATTGCTGAGTAATATTCCATTGCATATATATGCCACATTTTTTCCCATTCATGTACTGAAAGGCATCTAGGTTGGTTCCATAATTTAGCTATTGTGAATTGTGCTGCTATAAATGTTGATGTGACTATGTCCCTGTAGTATGCAGTTTTTAAGTCCTTTGGGTATAGATTGAGGACAGGGATAGCTGGGTCAAATGGGGGTTCCATTCCCAATTTCCCAAGGAATCTCCATACTGCACCAATTTGCAGTCCCACCAGCAGTGTATGAGTGTACCTTTTTCCCCACATTCTCATCAACATTTATTATTGTTTGTATTCACAATAGCTGCCATTTGACTGGAGTTAGATTAAATCTTAGAGTAGTTTTGATTTGCATTTCTCTAATTGCTAGAGATGATGAACATTTTTTCGCATATTTGTTGATTGGTTGTATAGCCTCTTCTGAGAAATGTCTGTTCATGTCTTTGTCCCATTTATTGATTGGGTTATTTTTTTTGATGTTTGACTTTTTGAGTTCTTTATATGACCTAGAGGTTAGTGCTCTATCTGATGTGTGAGGGGTAAAGATTTTCTCCCAAGATGTAGGCTCTCTATTCACCTCACAGATTGTTTCTTTTGCTGAAAAGAAACTTTTTAGTTTGAATCCATCCCGATTATTAATTTTAATTTTAATTCCTATGCCACAGAAGTCTTATTAAGGAAGTTGGGGCCTAATCCCATGTGATGGAGATTAGGGCCTACTTTTTCTTCTATTAGATGCAGGGTCTTTGGTTTTATTCTTAGGTTCTTGATCCATTTTGAGTTGAGTTTTGTGCATGGTGAGAGATAGGGGTTTAATTTCATTTTGTTGCATATGGATTTCCAGTTTTCCCAGCACCTTTTGTTGAAGAGGCTATCTTTTCTCCAATGAATGTTTTTGGCACCTTGTCTAATATAAGGTAATTGTGTTTTGTGGGTTAGTCTCTGTGTCCTCTATTCTGTACCATTGGTCTACCAGTCTGTTTTGGTGCCAATACCATGCTGTTTTTGTTACTATTGCACTGTTGTATAGTTTAAGGTCTGGTATAGTGATGCCACCTGCTCCACTCTTCCTGTTAAGAATTGCTTTAGCTATTCTGGGTCTCTTATTTTTCCAGATGAATTTCATGATTGCCTTTTCTATTTCTATGAGGAATGTCACTGGGATTTTGATTGGAATTGCACTAAATCTGTATAATGATTTTGATAATATGGTCATTTTTATAACATTAATTCTGCGTATCCAAGAGCAAGGTAGATCTTTCCATCTTCTTATGTCTTCTTTGATTTCTTTCTTTAGAGTTCTGTCATTTTCATTATATAGATCTTTCACCTCTTTCATTGATTCCCAAGTTTTTTTTTTTTTTGAGGTTATTGTAAATGGGTAGTTTTTCTTGTTTCCCTTTCTGAGGATTTGTCAATGATGTACAGAAATGCATTTTATTTATGGGTGTTGATTTTATATCCTCCTTTACTAATTCTAGAAGTTTTCTGGTGGAACTTTTAGGGTTTTCTAGGAATAGAATCCTATTATCAGCAAATAGTGCCAATTTGAGTTCTTCTTTTCCTATGTGTATCCCTTTAATTTCTTTTGTCTTTCTAATTGCTCTGGCCAGTGTTTCAAGAAGTATGTTAAATGGAAGTGGTGAAAGAGGGCATTCCTGTCTTGTTCCAGTTTTTAAAGGGAATGCCTTCAATTTTTCTTTATTTAGAATGATGTTGGCCTGGGGCTTAGCATAGATAGCCTTTATGATGTTAAGATATGTTCCTGTTATCCCTAATTTTTTCTAGTGTTTTGAACATGAAGAGGTGCTGTATTTTGTCAAATGCTTTTTCTGTGTCTATTAAGATAATAATATGATTTTTATCTTTAAGTCTATTGATGTGATGAATTACATTTATTGATTTTCATATGTTGAACAACCTTTCATCCATGGGATGAATCCTACTTGATCATGGTGTACTATGTTTTTGTATTTGATTTGCCAGAATTTTATTGAGAACTTTTGCATCTATCTCTATTAGAAATATTAGTCTGAAGTCTTCTTTTTTTGAGCGTCTTTGCCTGGTTTTGGAATCAGATTGAGATTGGCCTCATAGAATGAGTTTGGAGTGCTGCCTCTTTTGCAATTTCCTGAAATAAATTGAAGAATATTGGTATTAGTTCTTCTTTATAGTTCTTGTAGAACTTGGCTGTTTTTGGTCCAAAAAAAGTCCTGGGCTTTTTTTGGTTGGTAGACTTCTGATGCCATCTTCTATTTCATTGCTGTTTAAATTGTGTATATCCTCCTGATTCAATTTGGGCAAATCATGACTCTAGAAATTTGTTGATGCCTTCGATATTTTCTATTTTATTGCAGTACAAGTTTTCAAAATAATTTCTAATTATCTTCTGTATTTCTGCAGTGTCTGTTGTGATATTCCCTTTTTTTATCCTGCATATTAGTAATTTGAGTTTTCTCCCTCCTTCTCTTTATAAGCATGGCTAAGGGTTTGTCAATTTTATTTATTTTTTCAAAGAACCAACATTTTATTCTGTAAATTTTTTCAATTGTTTCTTTTGTTTCTATTTCATTGATTTCAGCTCTGATTTTAATTCTTTCCTATCTTCTACTGCTTTTGGTGTAAATTTTTCTAGGGCTTTGAGATGTAACATTAAGTCATTTTTTGTTGACTTTTTCTTCTTTTAAGGAATGAACTTTTAAGCACTGAACTTTCCTTTTAGAACTGCCTTCATAGTATCCCAGAGATTTTGATAAATTGTATCTGTGTTCTCATTGTCTACTTCTTGATGTCTTCTGTAATTCCTTGTTCATTCAGTAGCATATAATTAAGATTTCCAGGTGTTGGAGTAGCTTTTATTTCTTGTTTTATCATTGATTTCTAATTTCATTCTATTATGATCTATGCAGAGTAATATCTCTATTTTTTTATATTTGCTAAGAGTTGCTTTGTGGCATAGTATATGGTCTATTTTAGAGAAGGATCCATGTGCTGCTGAGAAGAAAGTGTATATGCTTGTTGAAGGATAAAATAGTCTACATATGTCAGCTAAGTCTAAGTTATTGATTGTATTATTGAGCTCTTTAGTTTCTTTGTTCAACTTTTGCTTGGAAGATCTATCCAGTGATGAAAGAGGTGTGCTCAAGCCACCCCAAATTATTGTGTTGTGGTCTATTTGACTCTTGAACTTGAGAAGGGTTTGTTTGATGAATGTAGATATGCCACTGTTTGGGGCATATATATTTTAAATCGTTAAGTCTTGTTGTTGTATGTTTCCCTTGAGCAGTATGTATTGTCCTTCTTTATCCCTTTTGATTAACTTTAGCTTGAAGTTTACTTTATTTGATATGAGGATGAAAACCCCTGCTTGCTTCTACAGTCCATGTGAGTGGTATGATTTTTCCCAATCCTTCACCTTCAGTCTATGAATGTCTTTTCCTATGAAATTAGTTTCTTGGAGGCAGCATACTGTTGGGTCTTTTTTTTTTTTAATCCAGTTTGCTAGTCTATGTCTTTTGATTGGTGAGGTTGGGCCATTAACATTCATTGAGACATGATTTGTATTTCCAGCCATTTTTGTTTATTTTTGGTATTTAACATGACTTTGTTTCTCCTCTGATTAGATTTTCCTTTAATGTATGCCTCCCTATGCTGATTTTTATCATTGTTTTTCATTTCCTCTTCTTGGAATATTTTGCTGAGGATGTTCTATAGAAGTGCAGAGTTTCTAGTTGTAAGTTCTTTTAACTTTTGTTTATCATGGAAGGTTTTTATTTCATCATAATATCTAAAGCTTAATTTTGCTGGATGTAAGAATCTTGGTTGGCATCCATTTTTTTTTTCAGAGATTGGTACATGTTTTTCTACAATCTCCTGGCTTTGAGGGTCTAGGTTGAAAAATCTGCTGAGATACAAATTGGTCTCCCCCTATATGTGATCTGATTCTTCCCTCTTGTGGCTTTTAAGATTCTATTATTATTCTGTATGCTAGACATTTTCATTATAATGTGCCTCCGTGTAGATCTGTTGTAATTTTGTACATTTGGTGTCCTGAAAGCCTCTTCTATTTGATTTTCCAATTCATTCTTCATGCTTGGGAAGTTTTCTGCTATTATCTCATTGAGGAAATTGTGTATTTCTTTGGTTTAAATTCTGTGCCTTCCTCTATCCCAATAACTCTTAGATTTGGTCTTTTGATTCTGTCCCATAATTCTTGGATGTTCTGTTCATGTTTTCTTACTATTTTCACTATGTGACCATTTTGTTTTCCAGATTGTATACTTTGTCTTCATTATCTGATGTTTTTACTTCCAAGTGATCTAGTCTGCTGTTTATGCTTTGTATTGAGTTTTTTATTTGGTTTATTGTATACTTCATTTCAATTATTTCTGTGTTTTTTTTTCCAGAGTCTCTCTTTCTTGAAGAAGTCTTTTTCTACCTGTATTTGCTCTTTTATCTCTTTGTTGGAGTAATAAATTTTTCCCTGTATTTGCTCATTTAGATCATTCTTTAATTCACAGATCATTTTAATTATGAACCTTCTCTACTTCTTCTCTGACATTTCATCAACTTTGCTGTCCATGGGTTCTGTTATTGTAATATCCTGGTTTGTTTGGGTTACTTTCCTCCCTTATTTTTTCATGACGTCTATATGTCTTCCTTTCTTGCAATGTGGATCTGTGGTAACTTTTCTACCCTATATTCTTGTAGTACCTGTGTAGGTTGTCTGTACGTCACCTTGATGTTGGGCTTTCAGACATTGCTGGTGTCCCTCAGTGTATGCTACTGCAACTAAAAGTGGTGGTGGCGATAGCCAAGAAAACCCGAGTTAATAGTGGAGGTGCCCCAAGATGGATGCAATGTCTTACAGAGATGGCGCTGAAAGGTGGGCCTCACACTCCCTTTGGGATGCCTGCTCTGAGATGCAGCTGCTTCTAGGCCCTGTCTGTTGTCAAAAAGGTAAGGGCTACTGCATGGGGAAAGCTATGACAATCACTGTAATGTTCCAAGATGGAAGTGGGTTAGGCTTGGGCTCCCGGGTGGGGGGGACGAACTCAGACCTATGAACTCAGACTTACTGGACCTGGGCCCCACGCAAGTCGCAAGTTGATGAAGGCAGATCTGGTCTGGGCCTGACCTCCCATCTTAGTCTGCTGTTCGGAAAGTGTGGTCCTATGCTGGAGGCTGGGCTCCAGTGGGTGTCTGCTGGTAGAGGTATGGACCTGGGCCCACTGTGAGCCTAGGTCCTGCACAGGCAAGTAGAGGCAGATCTGGTCTGGGCCTGACCTCCTGTGGTAGTCTAATTGGCACTCATTTTTGAAGACCTGTCTTCTCCCATGACAAGATAAGGGTTCAAGACACAGATATCAAAGCTGTGAACTTGGAATCAGAAATCCTTGTTTCCACAAGAAATGCTGGTCATCTCTTTGCTCTTGGACAAGTCCCTTGCCCTCTCTGAGTCTAAGTTTTCTCTTACTTTAAAATGCAAAAATTGAGACACCTCTCAAGTCCTATTGAACTGTAAAACGTAGTCAATGCTCTGCCAGTGAATGCTTATATTTAGGGACAGTTTATCCTCCCAAGGAGGGGATATGTAGCTTTGGAAGGTAATAATGTAAAACAATCTCCCATAAACAGATTCCCCTAACACATCACAGAGCTGGGTCAGTGGTAGTAGTAAATTTTACCATCTCTTTATCCAAGAGACTCCTTGCATCTCCAGTCCTGAGGACATGTTTGTGTGGACCTGTGATTTGCAGGCATTGAACTGAACCTAGAGGAATGTTTCAGGTTTGCTCTTGGCAAAGTCTCCTTTCCCTGCTCTTTAATGAAGGACTAGAAGGCCAAGAGAGGCCTCACATGGCTCTTCTTGGCCGTTGCCTCCCTCTTTAAACAATGGCTGGATGAGTTCTGTAGAAAGAAAAGGAAACATATGGACTGAATTTCCCCCAAGTGCACCGTGGCCTAGGAGAGGACTGGGGCTGGATGTGTGGGGGGTAGAAAGGAAGGCTCTGGCACAGCAGGCCAGGGAGCTTAGGGAAACTCGGTTTTCATTAGGAGTATGGGGTGGGTCAATAACTGACTGTGGCCAGGTGTGCTCTAAACCAGCACATTGGGACAGGCACGGAGGACCCTTGGAACTGGAGGGAGTGATGTTGTAATGGGAAATGGGGAAAATGTGATCAATGAGTCAGGCAGAGGCATCCAGAACTTCTGGAGAGTCTTCAAGGATCTGACTATCGAGGGATTCTTCCTGGGGAAGGAAAGCCTGACTTTATCCTGTACTTTGTTCAGTGGGATTGAAAATTTGGAATTTAATTAAGTTTAATCAGAATAGCACTAAACAACGGGTATGAATCTTATTTCTCTTGCCAAATTACTTAGGACACATTAAAAGTAGAGTCATAAAGGACCCTCTCATTAGCGTGCCAGACACATGTGCAGGTGGCAACTCAGAGGACAAGAAAGAGGAGGTTGGTATTGCTTGGGAGGACATGTGCATTTTTGTGCTTTTATGCATCTTGTGCTTCTACTGACAAGTCCTCCCCTTCTTTTCTATTTTGGAAACTGACTCTCCCTCATTACTGCTTGAGCATCCTGCCATGATGCCCCAGCTTGTAAGCATATGATGCCCCCCAAGACTGACAAGGCACACAGAGGAATATTCTATGGCTTTACAGGTGCATCCCTTTTCTAGGCATCTGTGAGGGTGGTGGTGTTCTCTCTCGATTCCTGTCCTGGTTGTATATTTCTGTCCTACTCATTGAGATTAAAATCTTAAAAAAAAAATTTGGCTGTTGGCCTGACTCTATCCTGGTACTCATCAGCCCTTTCCTCTGGGAAACCTGGTGCCTGGTTCCCATCATCTCTTTTAGACTAAATCTTTTTAATTTAATTGTGGCATCAAGAACTCTAAATGCCTGGAAACCTGAATGACAGGCCTTAGCTCATTTCTTTGGGACAAATTTTCTGGTCTTAGACTAGATTAGACTAAGTCTTGTCCATTTACCTTGGGTTTAGTTTTGAATTGTCAGTTCCACTGGGGAACAGTGGAATTGACAGATTCTTATTAGCCAGATCCATGATTCTATTGGCCAGAATCATCTTCCCCAGCTCCTTAATTTGTTTTAGATCGGATTTATCCTTGCCCGGTGATGGGAGTTCCCCACATGCCACGTCACCAGATGTTATGGTTTAGATAGGAGGTGTCCCCCAAAGCTCCTGTGTGAGACAATGCAAGAGAGATAAGAGGAAATGATTGAGTTATGAGAACTTTAACTAATCAATACATTAATCTCTAATAGGGTTCACTGGTTGGTGATTGTAGGCAGATAGGGTGTGGCTGAGGGAGTGGATCCTTGGGGACATAGTTACTTATTTTGTCCTGGTTGAGCAGAGCACTCTGTCTCTGCTTCCTGGTGCCATGTCCCCAGCAGCATTCCCCTGCCCCACCCTTCAGCCATGATGTTCTGCCTCATCTCAGGCCCTGAGGAAAGGAATAGGCCATCTACAAACTGAGACCTCTGAAACTGTGAGCCCCCAAATAAACTTTTCCTCCTGTAAAATTGTTTTTGTCAAGTCTTTGGTCATAACAGCGAAAAAGCTGACTACAACACTAGAGAACTCATCATTTAAAATTTACCCGACTCTTACTTCTCTCATGGAGAATCCACTCATTCAGGTAAAAATAGGGGATTCCTTTCATTTGCTTTGTGTAAATATTTTGCATTTATTATATTGTATTATAATCACCTGAGAACTGTTCACAGGGCAGAGAGTAGGGATACTTTATAACTTAATGATACACTTCACAATTGAAGGATACTAGACTTATTACATTTTTTTATTATCTGCAAGACAAAGGGGCTCAACAAAAGTTTCTTGCATGGATGGAATATTTATTTCAAAGCTCTATTCTTGAAGATGAGAAGATGACTTTCATAGAAGTTCAGTTACTTAACCAGGTCTGCAGTGAAATCTTCTAGGAAAAAGTCCGTGTTTAATTTACCTTTGTACTTCTGAAGCCCAGTAGGGCACCTAGTTCAGACAATCAATGTATGTCTTGTAATGAGTTGTAAAGAAATCTGGGGGACCATAAATCTAGTTGGTGGCAAGGTTAAGGCTGTAAACAGGTATCACAACATTTAAGCTCTTGGCCCATAGTAAAATTAAATCATAACTAAGATGCTCAGGGTTTTAAAGTAAAAAGGTAACATTGACAACATCCATTAAATTTTAGTCTTGGCAGATATTATCTATATTTCCTTTTTCCCGGATATCCCTCTTTATTGTCCTGTCCAAATCATGCTAGAGTTAAAATATGTGGTTGGCTTAACACTGAGCAAACCGTTTCCTTTCTTTTTGATAAATATTCCAGATTCTCAAAGAACTTCTCTAAGTACTAATTCTACAGTGAGATTTATTTAAGAGAGGACATCTATAAAAAGTTTTTCATGTCCCCCAGATGACCTGGAGACTTGTGTTTTCTGGAAATACAAAAATGCTGAGAAATGTCCTGAACACAATGGTTTTAGTGATAGAACTGCAAGAGGCATTAAAAAGGAATAAAGAATCATTTTGCTATGTTACCTCCTGTACACCAGAGGGCTCTGTGCAAATTATGGTTGTCTAGTTTAGGGATTAGCAATAATTTTTTTTTGTGGAAACAGATGGTACATATTCTTGTCTTTGCCTACCCTACCATCTGATCTCCTGTATATAGCACCAAAGTAGCCACAGAAAATATGTGAATACGTGTGGCTGTGTTCCAATAAAGCTTTATTTATGGACATGACCTTTGAATTTTACATCACTTTCATGTATCAAAAAGCAGCATTGTTCTTTTGATTTTCTTTAACCATTTAAAAATGTAAAAACTATTATTGGCTCACAAGCTAAGAACACAACAGGCCAGATTTTGTTTGTGAGCCACAGTTTGCTACCCCAAGGTCCAGTTAGTAATAATAGTCATGGTAATAACAATAATAAAACAACTTCCATTTACTACTATGTGGCAAGGACTATATACATTTTATATAGTCCTTTTTCTTTTTCCTCCATATTCTTCATTGGCACATTATAGTTGTGCACAATGATGTGATACAAATTCATACATGCCCAGCAACATTGATTAGCCAATACCACTCCCCAGCATTTCCCCCACCTCCTCATCTCCCACCCACTCCTCCCTTTCCTCTACTGATCTCCCTTTGATTTCCCCAACCTTTCTTTTCCCTTTTCCTCTCTAGCTTCCACAAATGAGAGAAAACGTACATCTCTTGACCTTCTGAGTTTGACTTAATCCACTTAACATAATGGTCTCTAGTTCCATCCATTTTCCTGAAAAATGATATAATTTCATTTTTTTCTTTATGGCTGAATAAAATTCCATTGTGTATATATATCACGTTTTTTAATCAATTCATTGATTTATAGGCACCTGGGTGGTTCCCTGATTTGGCTATTGTGTATCATGCTGTTATAAACATGGGTATGCATGTATCGCTATAGTATGATGACTTTAATTCTTTAGGATAAATTCCCCAAAATGGTACAGCTGGGTTATATGGTGCTTTCATGCTATTTCCCATGGAAAGACCTGACAAAAACAACACAGAGAAGGAAAAGTTGATTGGGAGACTCAGGATTTCAGAGTTCTCAGTCCATAGACAGCCAACTCTATTCCTCTGGGCTGGAGGGGCGGCAGAACATCATGACAGGAGAGAGTAATGGAAGAAAGCAGCTCAGGACATGGCACCAGGAAGGAGAGAGAGAGAGAGAGAGAGAGAGAGAGAGAGAGAGAGAGAGAGAGAGTTATACTCAACCAGGACAAAATATACACCCTAAAGGCATGCCCCCAATGTCCCACCTCCTCCAGCCAAATCCTACTTGCCTAGAGTTACTATCCAGTTAATACCCAATATTAGGTTAATATTCTCATTACCCAATCATTTAATTTCTAAGTTTTCTTGCATTGTTTTAAACATGAGCTTTTGGGTGATACCTAATATTTAAACTATAACACAAGCCTAGTCTTTTGAGGAACTTCCATACTGATTTTCATTGTTTTTGTACTTATTTATAATGCCACCAACAAATACTCAAAGAGGTTAGTTTGATCAATGTTACAAAGCTAGTAAGTAGAAGAGCTGAGAATCAATTCCATATCTGTCAGCATTAGCAGCTTTCTTCTCATAATTGTACCTTGCTTCCTTTTTATATAAAACATGTAACTTTAGACACTCTTTTACTTATATAATTGTGGCTATACTTTGCAGGCATGGTAAAGAGAATGTTGTGGTAGGAATTAAGAGACTTGAGTCTTGGCCAATAATTCCCTCCCCATATGACCTTGGGAAAAACTCTTAATTTTTCTGAGTCTTAGTTTTCTCATCTGTAAGATAAAGTGATTGGAGGACAGTGGTGTTCAAAGGTGATTTTTGAGGATATTTGGTAATATCTGGAGACATTTACCCCTCCATTTGCTGCTTATGACTCGGAGTGTGCTACAGGCATGCTGTTAAACATCCCACAGTGCATCAGACATCCACCCACCCCCCCACCCCCAGCAAAGAATCATCCCCTCCAAAATGTCAGTAGTGCTTAGATTGAGAAACCCTAGACTAGCAAACCAATATGACTCCTTCCACTTCCAAGAATCTGAATTCCTAAATTCATTTCACAAGAATATATTTAATTAAAATCCAAGTCACTTCTCCTCTCTGAATCATACATTCCTCCTTTGTAAAACAAAAGGATTAAACAGTCTAATCCCAGAGATTCTTTCCAGCTTTTAAATACTGAAGCCTATGATTAACAGGGGAGTATTAAAAATAAATGTTACGGTACTGAATCCAAGATAACACAAATCATTTTACATTTTTTTGTCCTAATAATAATCAGCACTGCCCAACTCCCTTATCCCCACAGGGCAAAATTTGCACATATGAAGTCAACGGGTTGAATCCAGCCTGCAGATGTCTGGTTTAGCCTGTAGAGTATACTAGAACTTTGTGAACTAGGGGCCAACATTTTAAAAACTGGATATTTCCAGTAAACACACACATTTCCAGCTTTTCTTGAAAAATCAAAAGACTTAGTAGTTCTGGGCTTAATTCTCGCATGGCAATGTAAAGCAAAGAGAAACTGTCCCCTGAGTTCTCTAATTCACCAGAGCTCTTACCACGCAGGTTTGAATTATGTCTGACCACTTCCATTCATTTACATTACCTATCTCCCTACCTGGTTGGTGCCTTTAGGTAGCTGAGTTTACCATCTTTCTTCTAAGTGCATTCATGAACACCCAGAAATGTTCAAGGTAGGCATTCAGAATTATGGAATATGTAAAATCAATGTTAACTCTTGCCAATGGGTCCAAGCAATCAAGAGAATGAGAACAGGTTGGGAAGAAAAGTTTTTATAGCAGCTTGTAGGAAAAAAAAAGTCTGAATAGATTTAATGGATAGTATGAGGCAATGGTGTCTTGTTCCTGCCAACTAGTGAATGTGGTCCCAGCTCCATTATTAGGAGAACAATGTTCTGATGGCGAATGGGCTAGTTCTGTTCTCTGTGCTGCTCACGTGCATCTGAGTCATTATATTCATTTCTTGGCACTGTATGTGAAGTGTGACTTTAACAAAGAGTTGAGCAATGGATGGGTGAGATGACTTGGAATCTCCTTACATGAGTGATATTTGAAGAAGCTGGGGCCATTGATTCTGGAGAATAGAGGACTCAGGAGGCATAGGAGGGATCTTTCCAATATTGGCAACATGTGTCCTGAGGAGGAGGAGGAGATCAACACTGTGCTTTTTGACACATGCCTTAGTCCTCTCTGAACTTCAGTTTTCTTGTTTTTGATTTTGTTTTTTTCCTGTTCATATGGGGTTTGGTTTCTATTGTTTCCCACTTCCCCAAGAAATCCTTTCTATAAAGGAAGATTCATCTTGAAGCAAACTATGTAACTATGTAAAATAAATGAATTCAGAGCTCCTTAGGTGGGGTGGGTGGATATGGGGGTGTTTAGAGGCTCACTGTTTAACTCTTCAGCCTTCTAAGGCCATATCTGAGAGTGTTCGACAGAGCCTCTAGGACCCCATGTCATGCATTTTGATAAAACCTTGATCTGTATTTCCACTCATTCCCACTATTTCTAAATCTTCCATTTCCTGTAGCATGGGTTTTCTGGCTTTGAATGATGAATGAGGGTTTTTTAAACAAGCTTGAAGGCAAGATAGGCTTGCAAAGGCAGGGATGCGGGATGGAAGGAACAGATGGTCATGAAGATCCATGCAGTTTTGCTGGGACACACTTTGCCTGAAGTGAGTCAGGGGTTCCCTCATGATAACTGTCTACTAAGAAATGCAGGTGGCAGCTTGGGTATTGTTTCTTCAGGGATGTTAAGACTGGATTTTGCTGACATTGAGGTTTTCTCTTTAACATCAAGTTCACCTTTCCTACCTGCATTTTGGGGTTGTCATGCATTTTGAGGATTATCCCAGTGCCGAGGTTGGGCCCTGGTTGGTTTAAGTAGTCATGGTGATCCCTTCTTCTTCAGGATCCCAGGCTTCAGCTAATCAATGTATTTAAAGACCCTGTAATGGGGATGGCCAAGGAGTAAACAGGCTGCCCAACGGACAATAGAAATTGCAAAGGAATGCTAACTGAGCTAAAAGTCCCTTTAGGAACAGTTTCTTCCTTTAGAGGGAAAAACCAAATGGAGAGACAGTTTGTTTCTCTGGATATTTGGGTACAGGCACATATAGATAAGGAGCCTAAAAATCCTGTAGCCATGTCAGTGAGAGCCCGAACACAGAGTTGGCACATTAAAGATGGGTGTGTCAAGAGGAGCAGTGGAGATGGAACCATAGAACCCAGTCAAGTCCAATATTTGATGACCTGGACTTCTAGGTATGTAAGCCAATAACTTTCCTTTTTTTTTTTTTTTGATTTGGGTTTTCTGCTTCATGGAGCTTAATGAGTCCCACTGATAATACTAGCTCATCTACATTAGAAAGGTTTCCAGGTGGTGTTGGAGAGAGTGGTGGAAGCACATGTCCAGAACATCTTCCATCCCACCTCAGAATTTCTTGGCTTCACCTGTCTCCTGAATCGCATTGCCTGCTTCACTGTAGCTGCTTGCAGCTGTCTGACTCTCTGCTAACCCACAGTTAAACTGAGGCCAGGTCACAACACGCCTGGAACCATTAGCATTTCTGGACTCAGCTGAAGAGCAGGCTGCAGGTGTGAGATCTGGTTTCCTAGGCAACTGCTCCAGGGGCAGGGGCATGCAACCTAGGAGTATGGTGGACTTGAATCTCTGGAGGGTAGATGCTGAACAATGGGATTCAGAAGATGTAAGGGATCCAACAAATGAAGTTTTTCTCCCTTCCTCCTTCCAATAGCCTATATCAGGGAGCCCCCCCCCCCACACACCCACATTTCAAAAGCTCACAGAGCTTCACAGATGCCCCTGTTGAAATGTGTCCCCTTGCATCACTTTCCTCCTTCCTGGCCCCATCTCTCTTCCTGCTCAGTTCTGCAGCCATATGATTATACCTCCTAAATAAAGCATTAGTATTTAATCCTTGCTTTGGCTCCATTTCTAGGAAAGGGAGTTAAGCTAAAAAAGAAAAGAGCCAAAGAAGAAATAAATGGTGGAAAGTTTAGATTGCTGCCTGGGTGTGGTTTTAATATTTAGAAAATGTAATCTCCTATGAAGATTAACAATCCAAGTGGAATGTACACTTTCAGTATCATAATTAAGAGCTCAGACATGTATATTTGGAGGCCCCAACTCTGCCCTTTACCACGGAGTGTTCTTAAATTACTTGACTTGTCTTAGCTTTGCCCTTCTCATTTGCAAATAGTGATGGACTCACTCATCTAATAGGGCTATTGTGAAGATTAAAGGAGATAATTCATGTTGAACAAGGTAGTTTGTTGTGGGAGGCTGATTCTGTATTTTATGGCATGTTTACTAGTACCTCTGGCCTCTACTTATTAGATGCAAAAACTCCCTCCAGTTGTGACAATCAAGTGCGTCTCTACATTGCCAAATGTCCCATGAGGTAATAATTTCACCAATTGAGAAAAAAATGACTTATTCTTAGCTAACAGCCAGCACCAAATGCCAGGCATGCCATTTTACACCTACCAGTCCAGCCAGATCACCAGCAGAATGTACTTGTGTAAATGAGTCCACCCAAAACCATCAAGAGAACTTTGTGCCCAAAGCATACAATTTTGAGAAATCATAAGATGCTCTAAATAATTTGAGTGACCATTTTAAGCCACTAACTCAAGATGATTTATCATATAGCAATCAAAAACTGAAATAAATTGATAACTGGAAGTATGATACTAACATGACAAATACCTCAACAATGTGGCCTTGACTTTGGAACTTGGTGGTAGGGAGAGGCTGGAAGAGAACAAAGAAGAAACTAGAGGAGAAGAAAGAAAATTTCTGTTGGGGCATAGAAAGAAAAGGGCAACCTTGGCATACAGGGAGAGAAACATAGTGATTTGGATGATACAAAATGAACATGGCTTAATTTAGACAAAGAGATAATGACACATAAGAATAAAAACACCAAATGGCATCTTGTGTATGATAAAGTATGGAAGAGCCATGAGCTAGTTAGAAAACTGCAACTTTTGCAAGCAGAATTTGGAGAAAATATAATAGAACAAGGACTTGCTGGATTAGAAAGTAAAACTGCTTCATATTTTGTCTCTCCATCTGGCAAAAGATGATCAAAATAAAAGAGGTCATATCAAATCAGGAATGTGTCTGTAAGGCTTTTTGTTAAGGTCTCATAAGATTTACATTGCCTACTCCTCTTGGCTAGACAAAGAGGGTTCTAATGATCTGAGTGGGATATTCTTAAAGTCTGAATTTTCTAAAAAAAAAAAAAAAAAGTGTTGGATTTAGTTTTTGGGAACAGGGAATGAATGCTGATAAAATGAATGAAACACCCATTAATCTCATAAATGGATTCTATATGCTGAATTATATCACCAATAGCATTGATGATCTAGAATTTTGGAAACTGGACTAGAGGAGATGGAGATGGTACAAATAAAGAAGGGGTTGTGGGGAGTAGGGAGCACAGGATTTTGGAGAAACCTGAGCTACAAGCTTGAGTCATTTCCTTTGGGAAAAGAAGAAGCCTTTAGAAAGTCCCAGACAAAGAGCTCAGGTGGTGGAGTGAAGAGCTGAGAAGGAGTCCCTTCTCCTGGAGAGGAACCTGTCCTTAGACAAGGTTTATGTTCTTCCCTGGGGGAAGAGAGTCCAACAAGTGTGCATCTGGACTTCAGCATTGTTATTAACTAGTGTCTTCTTTTATCCTTGTGTGAATGGTATTGTTTGATAGATAGTTTTCCCTATTTGATGAATCCAACTACTCCAGGTGACATTTTGACCGATCTAACTAACTTCCTGAATTTCCCCCCAGAACTATGTAAGAAAATAAATATTTTCTGTTATCTTAGGTGTCTAAATTTTAGAATAATTTGCTATGCAGCAATGGATAACTAAAACAATTGGGATGAGATTTTTACAGGTCTTAGTTTAGAGGTGAGCACATCTTACCTGTGGGAGGAATATGAATAATCTGTGGTAAGAGGATAGACTCTAATAGAATACTTAACGACCACAAATTCCTTCCATCACCATGTGCATGTCTATTTTTCAATGTGGCTTTGTTGCTTCTCCCATCCAGAAATGGAACATTTTTTTTTTTTTGTACGCATCTGGGCATCTTAGTTGCTTTTACTGATAGAATTGGCAGAAGTGAGGTTTTGTGACTCCTAAAGCTGTGTCTGACAAGACTTTCTGCTTCTGCCTTTGCCCACTTGGAATGCTTCTCTGAGACACCATCTAAGGAATGTCTAGTTGCCTAGAAAATGAGAGGTCACGTGGGGAACTGAGACATCCCAACTGATAGCCAACTTGAGCTACTGGATTTGTGAATGTGGCCATGATGGACCTCTCCCCCCGCCAGCTGGGTCCCTCACTGAATGTTGGAGATCCAACTGGGCTGGAAGCCAACCTGAGAAATCAGTTGCTATTGTTTTCAGATTGTAAATTGAGCAACAAAAAGTAACTGAAACAAATTTCATTACAAGAATTTATCAGAGTATAACATTGAGCCCATTTTTTTTTTATCAACACTATTTAAAACTTACAAGAAAGAATTGTTGGTGGCTTCTTGGAGCTCTGTGTTGAGAAAGCTTTTCATACCTTGTAGATTTTCCTTTAGGAAGAAAGTTATTATTGATTAAGAGTGTTTTCCATAGGCATGGATAGGCAGAATAATGGCATTTAGTTTTGGTGTAGACACAACTTAAAATGAGAGTTACTTTTGTGTGTATGTATGGCTGCTTGCCTTGTGTACTTGCCTAATAATGTCTATTTGGCACAAAGAAAAAACATCCAAATCACTAATATTTAGTTATGTATTATTCATTTTAAAGCAAAGATTTACTTAAAATTGAATATTTTAGACTCTTGGCCTACCCAAGAAATATTTGTGCTTTGTACTTGGTTTTCTTCTTTTACATATGCAAACCTAGTACTTAAATTAAAGCAGACCCTCACGGAAGTGTGTATATTATTTAATTGATCACAAAATACCTTGATGCAGGAAGGGTAGGTATTGTGTTTTAATCTTCATTTTATACATGAGGGAAGCCCAGTCATATAATGTCTAAAGTAAAGGGATTTGCTCCCACGTATTCAGTCTCTGAATTTTGCTCTCCTCTCTCCATAAAGTGGGAAGTGTCTAGATGATTGCTAAGGCCTCTCCAGATCCAACATTCAGCGATTTCAATGAGCTCAGTGTATACTATGCTATAATTCATTCAGTGGGAAACTGAATGCCAAAAAAGTGTTAGCTTTAGCAAGTGGTTACTGAGTAGCTTGGTTGTCTGGGCTGTTTGACTGGCGGTGGGAGAGCCCATGTCTGCCTCTGTCTGAGGAGGCATACAAACAGAGCTTTAAACCCTGATGACATGTGTGTCCTGAGTAACTCAAGGTTCTGACAAGAAGATAATCACTGGGGTCCAGTTATATATGGCTGCAGAACCATTCCACTTGATGTAGAACTCAATAGAGAGGAGCAATGTGGTTGGTTAAATTCTGGGGATCTTCTTTAGAATGCAAATCAGAAGAACTGTTGGCTCAAGGCCATCACTCAGGGGAGTGGGGTTTAAGAGATTCTGAGTCTAGTTTGGGGGAATGGAGGATGCAGACCAGAGCAAGTTATATCATGAGTTCTGCAAAGTAAAAAGCAATAAGTTCTGTAGCTCACCTTTACCTTCCTTTTGCTACATCTTCAAACATACACGCTTTTAGATATAATTTATTTTCCAGTACCATAAGACTTGTGCCATTCTTTGAACATAGATTATCCCATAAAATATTTCATAGAGAGCTAGATACAATGGCTGTGCCATTTAGTGGCCATATGACCTAAGGTGAATCACTTATTCTTTCGGAGCTTCAAATACTTCATAAGTACAATGCTAAATATTGTTTGCCTTACAGGGTTTTTGTGAACAATAGAACATTTAGCAAAATGCCCAGCTTATAACTAACACAAAATGAATGTAAAATTAAGTTACTAGCAAAAATCTCGAAGCCTTGAGAGCAGAACTAGAACCATATACCAATGGATGAACCAATGTGCATAGAGTCCCAATTACATGGAAAGGGCTTTGCTGGATGTTTTTACATACATTCACCACTCAGTCCCTCATAAAGCCCCATGACACAAATATGTCCCAAACCACACTTCAGAGAAGTTAAATGAGTAAGGCCATGATGACATACTATTTTTTAACTTTGATCTTATATAGAAAAACACCTTAAACATCAGAAGAAAACTTTAAGCAAGATACAGTTCTCACTTCTATCTCATTATAATTCTGTTTAATGAATATAGCACAATAGGAGCTGAAATGAAAGCCCCAAATTGGAAGAAGACATTTGGAATAGATAATACATGATAAAAGCTGGTGGCCAGAAAAGACCACATATGTATATCTCCTATAAAAGAGAATTTAAAAGACAAATGGACATTTTTACATAGGAGAAAACATGAATGTCTTATAAAATTGTGATAAAGTTATGAAAAGATGCTAAAGCTCATTGGCAATTAAAACTCCAGTGAATATTTTCTCATGGCAACAGAGGGACAGCAATAAAAAGTTTGATAGCATCAGCATTGTCAGGGGTATGGAGTAGGAAATTATCATGGGCTGTGGGAGAGAGTGGGAGTGAGTATACTAACCTTGGAAAGCAGTTTGACATTTCTCAGATCAGAAATGTGTTGTGACCCAGCAATTGTGATTCTAAATTGTTCCATAGATGTGTAACCGGCCAGTTACACGTAGAAGCAGGGTCAAAGTCCTGAACAGCATCGTCCATCATAGACTAGTCATATTGTAAGGCATTCTGAAACAAAGAGAATGAATAAACCACAGTTAAGACACCAACATGGACAAATCTCAAAACATAATAATGTAGAGCTAAAAGAGCCAGCCACAGAGGAAAACATTCTGTATGATTCATTTATATAAAGGCCCAAACCAGAGAAAACAAATGTGTGGAGACAAAGCAACAAAAAGCAAAGTCATTTACATGGAATTTAATTTAGAGGATTTCTCTAGTGAGGAGAAAGAGATGGCATCAGAAAGGGCCAAATATGGCATTTGTATGTGTCAAAAGAGAGATTAACGAACAAATACCATGCTCTCCTACTCCTCCCAAATCCCAGTGTTAATTAGCAAAAGCAAGGCTCAGAATGAAATTTATAGTTCCATGTGATTTATATAAATTAAAATCATGTGAACCCCCAAACCATCACTGCATATTTTACAAGTATTTATGAATATTTAAGGACATTGTTCAAACTTATTAGCATAAGGGCCTGTGGCAAGAGGAGAAATTGGAATTAGATTGGTGGAAAAGACAGAGCAGGGCAGGAAAAATACCTTGCATGAATTAATTACTTTAAAATAACATAGGGTTATTCATTAATTTCCTGCTTTGTTCCCAAAAGGATTTGAAGTGGCAGAAAATGTGGCAGAAAGACCATCACACTTGTCAAATCCATATTCCACATCTTCGGGGCATTTAGTTTGCTGAGTCCATGGAGTTACCAGGCATGTTCTATAATTGTAAAGGAATCCAGATGATTTTGACAAGGAGCAATTCATTTTCTGAACTCTTAGCTGGGTCTTAGGAAATGGCAGGCCTTGGAATTAAGAGGGAGAAGCTAAAGGTGGAACATGTGTTGGGCATGACTAGGGCATTTCCACGCCTCATTCCAGTCCCACAACCCCCTCCTGTTTGTCCTCACCCTGTCAGGACCCAAAGCCAGGAGCAAGCAGGTGCTCCATGTCCCAGGCTACCTTTACACACTTGATCATGCAGCATGGGGTCCTTGCCAACTAGATGGGAGGCAGGACTTTGGGCTGATCTGCTTAAGTCAGAACCCATAGCTGACCCCAGATCCCACGCTGTCCCACAGTCTCCTTAGATCTACTCTGAGGTTTCTAGCAGGGCAGGAGTAAAGAAGGATGCTCCAGATTCAGGATGTTCACCTTGCTGTACAGATAAGTTGGGAGAAAGATGATGGAAAGAGTGAAAATTCCTGGAAAAGAAGTGATCAACAACCGCGAAAGCTGGTAAGCGGAGATTAGCTTAATCAGGAAAAGGAGAAATATCATTCTTCTTATTTCTAATGTGTAAATAACAGATATAAGACTTGGTACAGCTGGCTAGAAGAGAGAAGGAGAGGGAGAGAAAGAGGGAGGGAGGGAGGGGGAGAGAGAGAGAGGGAGAGAGGGAGGGAGAGAGAGAGAGAAATTTTGTAAATAGGAAAAGGAAGAAGATCCCCCATGTATCCTTCAGTTTTCTTGCAAAAATACACAAAGACATAATTAGGTCCAAAGTTTTGTGTTAAATGCGAAAACTAAATTGCAAACACTGACCGCCCCCTAAAAGTTTATAATCTACTTTTAAGGACTCAACTTACACACATATTGGACAACCTAATATATATCTAAAGATTACTAAGAAAATAAGTGTTCAGAAGATGGAAGGGAAAAGTCAGCAAGGTTTGGTGTAATGAGTGCAGATGTCAGGCACACCCTTGATCCTCTGTCTCTGACCCACTTCTAACTTCAGCCACAGTTGTCAGGGACAGTTCGGACTCCCCTAGTCCTTGCCACAGGACCTTCTAAGCCCTGGGAGTTTCTTCAGCCTTCTGTCAAACACAGCTTGGGGTGTTGCCACACCCATGTCCTTTAGCCTGTGTGGACCTGATTTCCAAAAGCCAGTAGCTGTAATTCTTTGCTTACTGGGTTTCTCGGACAGCTAGACCCTGCTCTCTTTGTATGTTGGAAATTCTGGAAGTGTCAGGGCAAAGTTTAAACTCCAACCCAAAGGCAAGCTTCAAACCTCAAGTGACAACTGAGGGAAGCAGGGGGTGCCAGCTCTGCCCCCACCCCCGCCCTTGCTGTGTGTTTCTGCCACAGCTGACTCAGCTCCCCAGAAGGCGTAAGTGCCAGTTCCTCCAGTGGTGACTTCCTGACCAACACACCCTTGATGGCTTCCTCCCCTCCCAGGGTCAAGTCCCTGATCTCCTTGGGGTACTTCCTTCTGTCACCTTTTAAAGACTTTCATTTGAACCCCTGCTTTTAGACTATCTTAAATAAACGTAAGACCGTCCTCTGGGGGCCTCTGTCATCCAGGGACCAGGGAGTGAGGGGAAGGGACATGGGGAGAGAGAAGCCTATGGACAAATGTCCCCGTCTTCATCCAGCTGATGGGTAGTTCTGGAAGGCATGCCAGACCCTTCTCAGAGATTTCCACATTGGGATCCTTGACAGTGGACCAGATACTGATTTTCCTTTCCCCATCTCTCTCCCCACATTCCCTCACTTCTACTTCTGAAATAAACCACCAGCATCCAGGTCTGTGACTCAGGCTTTTATTTACTGGGTAACCCAAGCTAAGGCACAAAGCTTATGGGAAAGGGGGCGTGAGATGAGCTGGAACTTTAACTATGGGTAAGAGTTAAGGAAAAGGACAGAGAAGATGCCAGGCAGGAAAAAGAAATGACTAAAGGCAGGGAGGTGGAACTGACTATGACATTTTCAAGGGCGCTGCAATGATAGGCTGGCTTTCACGGAAGGTTTTTGGTTTTTTTTTAATGTTTGCCACTCACTGGCCACCTAGTGTAGACTGTCTCCTTCCCAAGGGAGGACAAGGCCACTGGGATACTGGCAGTTGGCCTATCCACACAAGTTACGGGATGGGTTGTGGCATTGCTTCAGACTGTGCCTGTGGGCAGGCTGAGGGAGCCCCCCAGACACAAGGCTCTGGCTAGCTGGGAAGGGCACCCCAACCTTGGCCTGTTGGGCTGGCTTCCCCCTTTGAGGAGAGTACTAGACAGGAGCTAAGGATGAGATCTGTCCTCTGTCTGCTGGGGATCAGAGAGTCAATGGGCTGGCTAGGAGGAAATGCAAGCCAGCTGACACGGCTTCCTGGGAGGCTGGACGGGGGCTAAAGGAGGTCAGTGTGAACCCCGGCAGGACAGTGGTCACTGTTAACACACAGGGAGATCTTTACCAAGCCCCAGGTCTCCAGTTAGAGGGCACTTTGGCACAGTGTCCCCTCTTTCCCCTCACCTGCTGTTGGCACCCAGTGGAAGGCAAGGCATGTTACTGATAATGACTGTGCTTGGGCTTCTGCTTCAAAGCTGGTCCCGTCAATTGCAGGCAGCACCATCCTGCTCTTCCTCGTTACCTGGTCCCGCTCAGACAATCTCTCTGCTCAGTGAAGCATGAACCCTAGGAAGGTTCGCTTTGCCTGAGCTGCTCTGGGGAATCACTGGGGGCTTTCCCTGAACATTTGCTCATTGTCAGGGGATTCTTCCCAGCAGCCTTCCTAGAGGGCTGGATCTTGTCCATGCACTGGGAGATAGTCCAGAATGACTTGCTGGGAGGGAGAAACGGATGCAACCCACCGCGGGGAAGGTGCAGGGGTGCAGTGGAGAGGGCCTGTGTTTACAGCACGTGACAGGTTGTCAGGACCAGAGGAGAGGGCTTTGAACTCTCTCTGGGTCAGGAGGTGGATACACGCTCCAGAGCTCACACCCTCTGAGCCTTTCCTCATCTCCTCTCTGGACCTCACCATCCCATCTGCAAAATGCAGATAATCTCAATGGACTTTCCTATGACAGCACAGGATTTATTAGGGGACCTACCCCAGATGGTTGCTCCAGGTCACTTTGATTTTGCAGTCTTTATCTTCATTAAATATAGTCTTCATTCAGGTCTCAAAATGTTTTTTGCCTGGATGAAGGCAACAGCCATTTGATTAGCTTCTTGTCTTCCTCCTCACTTCTGCCTGAATGACATGTTGGAATTAGAAATCTGATCATGGCTTCCCTGTGATTTTAAGGGGAAAAAAAAATCTAAGCGGGTGATGCAGGCAAAGTCATTTGCTGTGTGGGCTCACTGTCACGGTCCTGACTCTCCACCATGCCCTTTTCATGGCCAGACACTTCTGCTGTTTCAAGGACCTTGCCTTCCTTGATGTATCTTCTGCCTCTCTGGCCACTCCCTCCTTCTGTGGACTTGAACATGCTGTGCTGCTTCTCTGAGCTCTGGATCTGTGAAGTGTGGGAGTCAAGTACTGGCTAGTGATGAAGGCTTTGAAATCCTTAGGTTAACTTTTGTTTCATGAAAGATGAATAATACATCAGTGGAATTACTATTATAATTATTATCCTCTTTTAGCAGCTCCTTTTGCAGCTTATTATCCTTCTTATTGTAGCTCCCAGCTCCAGTGTGGGCTCTTCTGCGAGGCTGTTTGTGTCCCACACAGAAAGCGGGCGCTTTCTTAGAGCTTTGTTCAAAGTTGACGTAGGACCCTGTCCATTACCCCTATGTTTTTCGTGCCTATTTATGTGTTAGTCTTGCCTGCTAGACTCCAACTCCTTGAGGGCGAGAACCGAGCTTTACCTTTTGATCTCTCTACCACTCGTGCCAGCAAAAGGCCTGTCGGGGCAGGTGCTCAGTGACTGTGAACTGAATGAACTGTTTTCACTTTCAGGTAGAGAGAACATTCATTAAAAAGTCAAAGGAAGGAAACGGTCAGAGTGTGTGGGCTTGTTTAGTCTGCTCTGCCAGATGGACTGGGCACACCCACATGCTCGCCATTCCCCTGTGAGGTCGTGCTTTGGCAAATGTCAGAAGGTTATGTGGCATCCTGCCTCCCTTATCTCTGCTGGTGGGTGTGATGCAGCTAGGGAAGCCTTCACGCCCCTTATCCAAATAGACTGGCCAGCACTAGCTGTAGGGAGTGCTTACAAAACAAATTCAGCACTTGTCCCGGAGAAGTCTTGGAGGTAAATAAAATAATTCAAGCTCGTCAAAAGGGCCTGGTCATACTTGGCCTGCATAGCCTGGCGCTGCCAGGATAGCAAGAGGAAAGAGAGGTATGGAAAGTCCTAAAACCCTGGGAATAAGGGCCACCTTTGAGTTACAGCCAACACATTCACATATACAGAGAGGTGGCCTGAAGAAGGAAGGATTTCAGAACTGGGGAGATCAGCTGGTAAAACTTAACCTTTCTGAGCTTCACTGTGTATCTTGACACAGGCAAAACAGGGAATGAGAATTTCTATCTCACATGCTGAGGCAATGGTAAAATGAACCAGAGAAGAGACGTCTTTTGTCACCTCTGGAGGACTCTTGATGCTTTATATGTGCTTTATAAATGGTGATGCCCCTTCACATCAACTCTGGGGGGGAGGGAGTTATCTTTCATGTTGGATGTTTTCCTTTGCCCCCCTAGATCTAGTCCCACCAGTCCTGATCTTGACCATGGGAGACTGATCTCCAAGCACACAATGGCTCCCACTTGTTTGGCTAATGTTACTGCACAACACCAGCAGAAAGCCAGATGGCAAAAGGAGAATGAGTTGTAGGCATTTATTTCTTTGGTCCAGTCCATATTGCTGGAGTATGGGCTGGCTGAAACTTCTTCACAAGTCATAGCTCTCTCCCCAAGGCCCTAATCTTGAGGTTCCTGGTACAGTTCCCCGGGGAAGGTAATGGCTCCTTGTTATTGCTGGTTGTTCTCTGCCACAGATGCTTCACTGTGTCATCTTGGTTTTCCTTGATGGTGTCCATACAGATATCAGTCAACTCATTAACTTGTGTTCGCCCATTTTATCTGTGTGCATCATCAGTTTTCTGGTAGGACTTTGCCTATCATAACCCCCAATTGGTGGGTAGGTTAGATATCTAGGTCAAAAATCAAATGATCACAACTGGCACAATTTAATTTTGAATCCAGGTCTTCTGATACCTATTTCCATGTTTTTTAGATGGTTTTAAGACTTAGTGATGATGATACAGTTGAGGCCTCAGATGGTCTAAGATTTAAATGACAGGGTTCAAATCCCGTTTCTGGAATGAGCTAGTCAGTTGACTGTAGTCAAATGGCTTTACATTCATTATCCTCTACTTTATTTTTCTTTTTTCCTAAAAGAAAGTGTGAATAAGGATATCATCTGTTCTGTTCATCTACAAGATCATATTTGTCTTAAATATGCAGGTTCCTGTCTGAAACTTGGAGAATGTTTATTGGTTTTAGCAGTCCAGATAATGTTTAATAACCAATTCTAATAATGACAGATTAAAGCTACTGAATATCTAATATGTCAGGGACTGAACTCTTCTAATAATAAATAATGATAACCATGATGATGATGATGATAGCATATAACATTTGTTGAATATTTTATTAGTCAATTTGTGCTCTCATAACAAACTACCATAGACTGGATGGCTTAAATAATAGAAACTTATTTCTCCAAAATTATGGAGATTGAAAGTCTAAGATCAAAGTGCCTGCAGGGTTAGGTTCTGATAAGCACTCTTTCTTTAGGTTGAAGGTGACCTCCTTCATGTGACTCTTTACATACACTGTCCTTAGTGTGCACTCTCAGAGTGGAAAAAGGGAGTAAACTATGACATCTCATCTTCTAGGGACCCTAATCCTCTTACTTTAAGTTCCCATCCTTATGACCTCATTTAGCTTTAGTTTCTTCCTTAGAGGTCCTACCTCCAAGTACAGCTACTCTGAAATTAAGGCTTCAAAACATGAGCTTGGAGGGGGCACAAATATTCAGTTGATAACAAGTATTACCTATATCAGGGTTTGAGTTAAGCACTTTATATGCATTATTTCATTTAGTTCTTAGTATACCAAGTCTATAAGTTTGGGATTATCCAAATTCAGAAATGAAGAAGCATATTAAAGATAATAATTTGCTTAAGATCACATAGCTAGTAAGTTTTAGAGCTAGGATTTCAAAACACATGACCTAATTCCCAAAATATCCCCTCTAATCACTGCAACAACTTTTATGACAAGTATATCATGAGTAATGTACAGAGCTAAAGTGTCAAGAGGTTAAGTGTTTTACACAATGTTATTTAGTTAACAGATGGAAAATGGAGTTTTTGAACTTAGGTTGCTGATTTCAAAGTCCATTCTTTTTTTAATATAGCTTTATTGAGGCAAAATTGAAGTACAATAAAATTCACATATTTGAGGTATGCAATTTCATCAGTTTTGATAGGCATGTAACCAATACAATCAATATAAAAAGCATTTCCACTGCTTTTTATTCATATAGACTGTGTGTTTCCTACATGATTTGTTACATTAGAAATCAACCACCTTAAGATATAAAGAACCTTATTCCCACATGTCAACTACTTCAGAATGAAATGGCATACTTATAAATATCTCAAAGGTCAAGAAAGAAAGTATAAGAAAAGCAAATATAAAGTGCTTTGAACTAAGTGATAATATAAGCTTAAAATATCAGAATCTCTGAGATGAAACTGTACTCAGATGAACATTTATAACTCAAAATACTTCTATCAGAAAGAAGTTAGATTAACAATCAAATTATTTTCAAACTAGGTAGTAGGAAGGAAAAATAAGAGTAGGAGCAGAAATATATGAAACAGAGAAGAAATGATACAGCTAAAAGTTGATAAAATGAAACAATTCTAATCAAGAAAAAGCAAGAACACAAATAATTAATATCAATGGAAAGGGAGCTATCAAAATAACCCTACAGGTGTTAAAAATATATTAAGGTAATATTACAATTGTATGCCAATGTATGTGATAGCTTACATAACATGGTCTATATTAGAGAAGGATCCATGTGCTGCTGAGAAGAAAGTGTATTCAGTCATTGACAGATGAAATATTCTATATGTGTCCGACAAGTCTAAATTGTCAATTGTGTTTTTTTTTAGTTATGTAGCTTTTTTATTTAGTTTTTGTTTGGAGGCTATATCCAGTGGTGACAGAGGCATGTTAAAGTTGAGCGGTATCATTATGTTGTGGTCTATTTGATTCTTGAAAATAAGAAGGGTTTGTTTGATGTACATATATGCTCCATGGTTTGGGGCATAAATATTTATGATTGTTATGTTTTGTTGATGCATCGTTCCCTTAAGCAGTTTGAAATGTCCTTCTTTGTCCCTTCTGATTAACTTTGACTTGAAGTCCACTTTATCTGATATGAGGATAGAAACCCCTGCTTGTTTATGCAATCCATGTGAGTGATATTTTTTTCTCATCCTTTTACTTTCAGTCTGTGGATATCTTGGAGACAGCATATTGTGGGGTCTTGTTTTTCAATACAATCTGCCAGTTTATGTCTTTTGATCGATGAGTTCACGTCATTGATGTTCAAAGTTGTTATTATTATTTTGGTACCAGGGAATTGAACTCAGGGGCATTCAACTACTGAGCCACATTCACAGCCCTACTTTATATTGTATTTAGAGACAGGGTCTCATTGAGTTGCTTAGCACCTCACTTTTGCTGAGGCTGGCTTTGTTCTGGATTCTCCTGCCTCAGCATCCCAAGCTGCAGGGATTATAGGTGTGTGCCACTGTGCCTGGATGATTTCACTTCTTATACCATCCTTTAATTTGCAAATCAATTTAACTATGTACATTCTAAACTCCTTCTCTGACATTTCTTCCACAGCAGTGTCAATGGATTCTGTGGTTGGAATACCTTGGTTTGTTTGTGGTGATTTGTTCCCTTGCTTTTTCATGTTGTTTTGTGTGTCTACCCATCTAACAGTGTGGATCTGAGGCAATAGACTATCTACCTTGTGGACTTATAGTGTCCCTCAAGGTTTCCTGTACCTTACTTGCTGAGAAGCTGCCTGTCTGCTTTCTTGGTTTCACTCCACAGAGAAGCCAGGGAATTGACCTCCTCTATTCTTCCATCTTGGGAG
This sequence comes from Urocitellus parryii, assembly GCF_045843805.1. Classification (NCBI taxonomy): domain Eukaryota; kingdom Metazoa; phylum Chordata; class Mammalia; order Rodentia; family Sciuridae; genus Urocitellus; species Urocitellus parryii. The sequence continues at coordinate 38,896,178 of NC_135541.1, read as the reverse complement.
AGAGCTGCAATGTTCCTGATCTTTAAACTCTCCATACTCAGACACTCCTCAGGTCTCCTAAAAATGTGGGTTCCTTTAATTCCCTATCCCTCCACTTCATCTCAAAGCCCTAGAAAAAGAAGAGCAAACCAACAGCAAATGCAGTAGAAGGCAAGAAATAATTAAAACCAGAGCTGAAATCAATGAAATTGAAATAAAAGAAATAATTGAAAAAATTGACAAAACCAAAAGTTGGTTCTTTGAAAAAATAAATCAGATCGACAGACCTTTAGTCATGCTAATGAGAGAAGAAGAGAGAGAACTCAAATTACTAGCATATGGGATGAAAAAGGCAATATCACAACAAACAATACAGAAATACAGAAGATAATTAGAAATTATTTTGAAACCTTATACTCCAATAAAATAGAAGATAGTGAAGGCATCGAGAAATTTCTTAAGTCATATGATCTGCCCAGATTGAGTCAGGAGGATATACACAACTTAAACAGACCAATATCAAGAGAGCAAATAGAAGAAGCCATCAAAAGACATCCAATCAAAGTCCATTCTTATAAATAGTTTTTCATACTCATTTGTTGGTTCTAAAAGGGGACTCTCAGTTTCATTTTCCCATTTGCACTGTACAAGAATCCTTTCTTGGACTATTGTGCAGTTATGCCCATTTTACAGGTGAAAAACTTAGTTTCAGAAACCAGGTACCTTGTTATTTGTTATACTTGCTTATATCCATTTTTTAATTCTTACACCCCATTGTGAAAGGCATTGATTCAATCATCCATATTTGCATTCAGACAACCTTGCATGCAATTTCTCATTTTCATTTCAGTATTAATTAAGCATTTACTTGTAGGGGCCAACAAACATATTCTGTAGGGCCAGATAATAAATATCTTAGGCCTTCAGGCCATATAGTTTGGGTTGCATCTACTCAACGCTGTCATTGTAGTACAAAAGCAGCCCCAAATAACATGTAAAGACCAGGAGTGGCATTTTTTTTTTCAATAAAACTTTGTTTACAAGAGTGTTATTTCATGGACTGTGGCTCATGGACTCATGTACTGTATGCCAAAAATAATGTCAGGTCCCTGAGACAAGATGATCTCACGATGCTCTCAAACAGCCCTGTGGGAAAGAAATGAACAAATGAGATGAAATTGTTCTGGTACTCTGATACAAGTCTCTGCAGAGTTCAGTTGGGATACAGAAGAAATAATAGGAAATTCCTGAGGTATGACAAGGAAGAGAGGTAATAGTTTCCTGAAGAGGCAGTGAGAAATTAAGCATGAGGCAGATTTCTGGGGAATTGGAAAGCCAAGAAATTTGGACCTATCCTTTAAGCTATAGAGAACCATGTTAGTGGATGGACATAAAACACGTAGGCTTTGGTTTAATTGCTGATTTGCCCATTTAGTAGTTGTGTGACAAGTAACATGAATCTTCCAAAATCTTTTTCTCCCAAATTATCAAGATTTTCTATTGTGAAGCACAGATCATGCAATAAATATAAAGATTTTAGCATGATACCTAATGGACAACGAATACTTAACAAATGGCAGAAATCCTGGCTGGGTTTTAGAAAGATGACTCTGACATGATGAATGTATGAGAAGCATCTAATCCTAAAGGCAGGGAAACCAATTAGAAAATGCTGGCAGACATCCATGAGAAGAACAGGGGAAACCTGGACTTAGGCAGAGGCAGGAAAGTTGGAGAAAAGTGATTTAGACAGGACTCAACAGCTAGTTCAACGTCAGAGTGAGGGATGGAAAGAGGTGAAAATTACCACAAGTGCGTTAGGTATCTGGTGCAGCCACTCATCAGGTTAAGGAGCTCAGGAGAAAAGCCATATTTGAGGTGAAGGTACTGAATCCCATTTGGACACATTGGTTAGGTGGAAATGTCCAGTACCTGGGTGATTGAACAGTTTAGGTCAGAATTGGATTTTTTTTTTTGAGTTATAAATTCTTCCTTGGTGATTTTATGTGCCCTAGAATTTTCCTGTTGCTGATTCTTTCACTGATGGTGATTCCCAATTCCTCTTCAGAGAAAGGCTGAGATGAAGAGGCTGATGATTAATATATATTTAACATACATTCAGAGGACCCAAAGTATGTCAGAGGACCCAGCAAAAACTTAGGTCTCAGAAGCCAAGAAAGGAGAGAATTACAAGAAGAGGAAGTCAGACCATTAGTGAAATACAGCAAAGTGGCCGGTCAAGTTAGTAATTGGTAACTTTAACCAGTTAGATTCAGTAGAGCGGTGGAGGGCACTAGAGTTCATGGGTGAGAGAGTGGGGATGGGGAAGTGAAGGTGGTGATTATAGGGTACTCTTTCAATGAACCTGATTGAAGGAAAAAGGAAAATGAGCCCAGATGCTAGAAAAAGACACGGGCGTGGCATTCCCTTCACCTGCAAAGAGATTAACTCTCCAGGGAAGACGGATTCTCCAGAGGTGAGGCCTGGCTGGGAGAAGAAGGGTTTAACTTATATAGAAGGGTGTCCACTTGTCTGGTACAGGACCCCAGGGAAGGAAGACAGGATTCAGATGTAGATGTTAAAGTTTGTGGTTTAGTGAGGATAGTTTTTGAGGGCCTACCTAATGGTCTCACTTTTTTTTCTTTCCTAAAGAGTTAATTTATGTGCCAAGGAAGAAGGAGCAGTAATTAGGCAAGTGTCTTGAACACGGATTTGGAATATTTGCTCTGGCAAAAGGCCCAACTGAATTTGGAAATCATCAATTCATAGTGGAACCTATCCATTTCATTGTATCACTTCTTTCAACACTGCTTAGCAAAGGAGAAGAGGAGGGGACAGAGAGTTCCTCTACAAGGCTGAGGAGTTGAGAATACTAGGAAGGACAAGGGATTGGGAGGAGGAGACACTGGAAGTAAAGTTAAGTAATGTGATGGATGTTGAAATGCTAGAGGAAAGAGAAGAAAGTAACGGCAGGAGCAACTGATAATGGAAATAATAAATAAAGGATCAAAGATTAGAGGGTCCTGATAAGATAAAAATTTATGTGTGATAGACAAAAGAAAGGAAAACTAGGTTGACAGGAAGCTCCAGTCAGAGATTTGTACATTAGAATTTAAGATGTCTGAGATAGAACATTTCCCTTTAATGATAAACTCCAAGGTGTAGCTATAAAACGTACTATTACATTGGGGCTGTAGGAGACAGTCAAGGAAATTTGAAGTGATAATAATAATAATATTTAGTTGTATCTGTGTGATAGTTTGTAGATTGCAAAGCATTTTCACAATAATTATCTCACTTGACCTCATCCTATGATGTGAATAGGGCAGAAATGATTTCAATTACTATCTTAGTTTACACATGGAACCAACAGAGTCTTGAAGAGGTTCAGCATCTTAACAGGCTGATGTAGTGATGGAAATTCTACCTGAGATGAACTCACTAGTTTCTGGACCAAAAATGAAACAAATCCATTTTTTCCCTCCCACTGGTTCAGACACTTCAGTGCTATGATCTAGATGAGATTGGGTTGGCAAAAAACGACATGCCAACCACTGCTCCCTAGAAAAAATCGTAGACTCAGGGTCAGGATCCCAAGAAAAACATTCTTTGCCTGCTCAGTCACACCTGGTAATTTCACAGTGATAAGGTGATCATATTCCCTGACTCTCTCATTGGCAGCAAGCTCCTGGAAGTCCTGCTTTTCATTATGACTGTGGGCTGGAGCCTCCACAGAACTCCCTGGGGCTCGTGGCCTGGGTGAAGATGGATGGGGATCAGATCCAGCAGCTGTGGGTAGAGGAGGGTCCAGGAAGCAGGCGTGGAGCGAGGTAATTCATCCAAATGGCATAAAGGAGGTGGGATCTGGGGAGATGGAGGCCTCCCAAACAGGGTAAGGGGGAGCTGCCTTTCCAATCTCAGCTCAGATTTCTTCTTTGCCTCTTTTGCTTCACTCTGGCCTATTCTAGTCCCAACCTGGGTGTCGGATTCCATCTCAACCCCTGGTTGTGGGATGGTGCCTAAACCAGATCCTACAACTTGGCCTTATAAAAGTTGTTAACTCCTTCCCTTCTTCCCCTTTTCTAGTTCTGTTCATCAGGAAATGACACTTGAGTTAAATCACTGTGGTGTTTAGAAGTACTGAACTGGATTCTACTTTATTTTTGATGCTATTTTGTGCACTTGTCTATGCCACTTTCTTTTTCTTGTCTCATTTTTTTCTCATCTGTGGAATTAGATGGTTTAACTAACCATAACTGGAAAATAGCTTTCTTTATAAGCACTAGTTCAAGACCATGAGTAGTGTCTTCTTGGGTCTCTGTATTGAGAGAATTTGGAGGAAGGTTGAGGCTCAGGAGATCTAGTTCTTCCCCTTGAGTGTAGAACCATGTTTCTTGACCTGTACTGTGCACCTTAGTTACCTAGAGAGCTTGTTGAAACCCAGAGTTTCTGATGAGGTACTCTGGTGCATGGGGCTTGAGAATGTGCATTACCAAGTCCCCCAGTGAGGCTGATGCCATTGGTTCAGAACCACTGCTGTAGTATTAAATTCACCGTGTTTATCACCTTGTGGAAGCACCTGACTGGCAAACTGATCATGAAAAAGAAGCACATGGGCCTGTGAGATGTTGGGCTCAGACTAGACAGCCTGTGTGCCCTCGGTCCAGTCTGTGGCTTCATAGGTAATGGAAATAATACCAGCATCTTGACACAGTGTGTGTGTGTGTGTGTGTGTGTGTGTGTGTGTGTGTGTGTGTATGAAAAGCAAATGAAGAGTGGGTCAAGGGATTTCATCACCAATAATGGGGAACCATGCAAAAGTTATAGTTAGAGAATTATAATAAATACGTCTAGCCTTCCTTTCATGGAAGTCCAGTCATCTTAGAATTAGAAGAAAGGAAACAATACTCTTTAATCAAAACTCAAAAAAAGTAAGGGGAACTCCAGACAGTTTTTCACAGATGAATAGTAAAAATTTTTTTTTTGTTCTAATTTTGAAAGACAAAGCTCTTTAAGTTGAAGGACTCATATGGGCCATCTGGAGTTTTGTGGAGGTGTCTGGAGGCTCTTAAAATAGGGAACCTAATACAAAGAGTAGGGAATATAGTATGATCAACTTGGCAATATAACAGATGCCTCATTTCACAGAGCCTAAAAATAAAATTCTTCCTCGTATTCTGAAAATGCCATATTTTTAATTATCAAGAAACTCTATCCTGCTTTATGTGAGCCACATAATTAATATGTAATGGCTGCATATTTGGTTGAGCAGATATGTTATTGAAACTTTTAATACACATTGGCACTGTGGAACCAGGAGAAAAATGAAGGAACTGCCAAGCTACATCTAAACCTTCAGGACTGTGGGGTTTTCCAAGGTGGAGGAGGTGGGTACTTAAGAATGAGACCCATCATTGGGTGTTGTGTATCATGGCCACAGGACCATAGACATTCCCAGCTGGGAAGGACCTACAGATCAGCTTGTCCAGTCCCTTCTTACACATTCATTGCTGGATCAACCCAATGTCTTTGACACCTGAAATGTATCACATAACAGTCCCCTAAAATAGAAAAAAATATTTTCACTAATAGATATAAAACACATAATAATGATGACAAAAACAGAAGGCAGATAATGAAAAAAGATTAATTAAACTTGCCAAATATTACATTGCTAGTAAAAAGTGAAAATGAATATTATACTGTAAATAAAAATATTAGACCTGAATTTGCACCCTTTGCCACTACTTTAAAATTGAAATGCAAATAAATGCTCCAAGTGGTCACATAGAATTATGGAATGGAATTAATTCACATTTTATGTTTTTATCTTTATAATCACCGTATTATTATTGCTAATCATTGATCCACAGTTCAATGCAGAGGTTGGAGTCATGAATGTCACCCCAGGAGAGATTCAATGATCCCATTAGGAAACTACATTGGAAATGAACTACATTGGAAATGAACATAGCTAAGTTTGCATGAGCTGGGACCAGCAGCATGATTGGAAGTTCTCTGAATTTACCTCCTTCTAGAACACAATTTTTATTAAAGGACAACTAAGAAAAACTGCTAATTTCAATATCATTTACAATAATGGCAATAATTACTATTTTATAATTTATTTTTTACAGTAATTTTAAAATTTGTTCTAATGAGTTATACATGACAGTAGAATGTACTTTGACACACCATGCATAAATGGAGTATAACTTCTCATTCTTCTCATTGTACATGATGTAGGGTCACATTGGTTGTGCATTCATTCATAGAGTAATAATGTATGATTCATTCTACTATCCTTCCTGCCCCCATACTCCCTCTGCTCCCTTCATTCCCCTCTGCCCAAACCAAAGTAACTTTATTCTTCCCTAGTCACCCCCTTATTGTGAATTAGCATTTGCATATCAGAGAAAACATTCAGCCTTTGGTTTTTTGGGGATTGGCTTAGTTCACTTAGCATGATTATTTAGAGTAAGAAAAGTTTGGGGTTTTTTAGAGGACCTTTTTTTTCTATCATTGACATTGATTAGAGTTGTTGGCACATGTGGGTAACAAAAAACAGACTTTGGTTTGGTGGTTTTTATTTTTGTCTTTCAGCTGTCTACATTCAAGGGTCCCCCTTAATCCATATACCCAGGGGCAGACCACTCCTTCGCCCCAACCTTTGTCTCCACAGTTTAAAAGTGCTTCATTTCCACTCTTATGCTGATTTCTCCATACATCCTCTTGGTAAGTGTATTGTTACTACTCACAGGTGAGTAACCCAGGGTGAGGGAAGTTGAAGTCACTTGTCTAATCTCATAAAAAATTACTATAAGTGATAAATAAGAATTATAGCATAATATTAATTATGAAATAGATTCATGCTGAGGGCTTACAGTATGCTAACACCCCATGCTAACAATGGCTTTCTGTATACAAGCTCAATTTAACTCTATAAGGATAAGATGGGAAATAACATATTGTTGATGAGAAAGCCAAGACTGATGGAACTGAACTATTGGATGGGCTCCAGGGTCAGCCCTCAATCACTTGGCCTTGTTCCTACCATTTCAACTCATATCTGTCAACAAACCCTGGGCTTCTTTCATGACCCCATTCCCCTGCCATGATTGGACACATAGTTGTGACAACAGAAGTTGGTTAGGTAAACTTTCTGATTTGTTGTTGGTACTCTGTTTTGTTTTACTTTCACCTAGCACCTGTGAATGGTGAGGTTCAGAATTGCAAGCAGGGACTAGGGGAGGTAAAAACTTTCTCAGAAATTTGTAACTCCTTAATTAGTTAAATATCGATCAACTAGCATCAATTTAAGACAGGCTATCCCAGGCACAGTGCTTAGACTTTTGGGAGAAGGAGGATATCCAAAAACATAGGAGAAGATTATTGTTTTAAAACACCATCTGGTTAGCCACTGGCATGGCTTTCCTTGATATCTCACCATAAAGGACAAAGGTGAAATCTGACAGTATTGAAATGTCAGAATGCCACCCAACTTTTAGCCTGAAATTTAGAAACAAATCAATGTACAACCTTAGAAATATGTCTCTTCTATTTGCTTTTGAAACCACAGGTCTTAGAACTGTGGCTGGGGAGGGAGACAAAGGCTGAGTTTATACTCTAGGATGTTGAAGGACCCCTAGTAGCAATGCTTTCTGGGAGCCAAAATTCCCCTGTTCTCTCTGTGGTTTCTGCACCAGAATGAGAGCATGGGAGTAGGGAGAAGTCCCATTTCCACTTTGTTTGCACTACACCTGGCCTGGAGCCAGAATTGATCAATTTTTCTGTTTAGATAACAATAGTAACAAGGTAATCCCACCAGCACCAGAGAAGACAGAGAAAGTCACAGGGCCAACAGACTTCGCCACTGACCAATGCCAATAGGAATTCTGTTTAGGATTTGAAAGCCCACCAACATGGGTTCATATTCTGATTCTGCTACTTACCTTTCTAAATCTTAGTTTTTATGAGCAGGATAACATTTGTAATAATCCCTATTGTTAATAATGGGAAGAATAATAATAGTACTGGCTTCATTGGGGTTAGGAATATTAAATGTGAAGCTTAAAATTACAAGATATATCTATAGTTTTCTACCTAAAACCCCGAGGGCCAAACATGCCTCAGAATTCAGATATTTTTTAGAACTTGCAATGCAATATTAACAAGTACCCCAAGAGGCTCTAGGGAACACTCCATAATGAAATAAGTTCTTTTATTTTTCTTCAGAGTAAAATGTTTGAGTTGTCACTCTCAGTGGGATACATAAAGACAACAGCATGGGTTTTGGTGCCAAATGAACTTGCCACAGACTTGCAAGCAAAACAACAAAATTAAACAAAACAACCCATTCCAAAGTTTTTCAAAGCTGTCTGAGTTTCACAATCGCAGACAGGGATTGTGGATCAAAGATTACAAAATCAACAACAGAAACAGCAGCGACAGCAGAATAGCTGCCATTTCCTGAGCCCTCTTTAAGTACCAGGAATCCTAGCACTTAGCCAGGATCACAACAGCTCCCACTGTGCACGTGGCCTTGGCCTCCCTTCTCCCCAGCCTCAGGGACTGTGTCCACTTATGGCAATGAAGCAGGCCAAGGACTTCAGTCACTGAAACTTCTTGCTTCAAGTGAATTGTGCCCTCTTGCAAGAATCCCACTGCCCAGTCTGTCCAATATTTTCTTCCACTAGATCTTTTATCTGTTAACTGTCTTAACTGTGAACAATCATAGTTTAAGCTCCACCCGACCCCAGACCCATGACTTTAATTATATCTAAGTCATCATAAGGCTGGGTAAAGCTCTCATCCCCAGCCTAGTTCTCTACTTCTCTGAACCCTTCTGAATCTTTCCCTTTTGTCCTGGGGAATTGTCACTCCAGATTCAGCAGTCCCCTTGGCCCCTCCCTTCACAGAGAGCTGCCTTCCCCAGCTAGGTTTCACTTCCCAGTCAGCCTCTGCAGCAGAGATTCTGTATTCTGTCCCCTGAATGCAGGCTGGGGTGGGTTTGCTGTGTTCACTGCTACTTCCCGATCGATTCCTGTCTCTCCCGCTCTGTCTTGTAAAACTTCTGTTTCCACTGAGCCGGGGCCTGCTTGCGGTACCATCCTCCCCTTGCCACTAGTAAGACTCTGCTGCTCTCAGGCCCTCCCATGGCCTCTCTGAACATCTCCACTGAACCAGAGACCTCCTCTCCATCCCTCACCCATTGCCTGTCTCCATGTGTGGCAGTGCCAGTACCTCCCCTTCCCTTGCTCCACCCCTTTCTCCTTCACTCCATTTCAGCCTACCCCCTTCTTTGTCCTGTTATGTATATTGTCACCACTGAATGCATCCTGAACTCCAAAATATGACTTCAAGCATCTTATTCCTATTTCTCTCCATCACCTTCTACCCATTTGGACCTTTTGTTGTTGTTAATTTACTTATAGTACAGACATTCCTTAACTTCTCTGGGGCATCCAGTGAATTGATATTTCTTTTTTTCTTATTGATTTTTAAAAAAATAAATGACAGCAGATGCATTACAATTCTTATTGCACATATACAGCACAATCTTTCATATCTCTGGTTATATATAAAGTATGTTGACACCAATTCATGTCTTCATACATGTACTTTGGATAATGATGTCTATCACATTTCACCATCTTTGCTAATCCCCTGCCTCCTCCCTTTCCCTGATACCCCTCTGCCCTATCTAGAGTTCATCTATTCCTCCCATGCTTCCCTTCTCTACCCAACTATGAGCCAGCCTCCTTATATCAGAGAAAACATTCGGCATGGCATTTGCTTTTTGGGGGTTGGCTAACTTTACTTAGCATTATCTTCTCCAACACCATCCATTTACCTGCAAATACCATGATTTAATTCTCTTTTATTGCTGAGTAATATTCCATTGTGTGTGTATGTGTGTGTGTGTGTGTGTGTGTGTGTGTGTCTGTGTGTGTATATATATATATATATATATATATATATATATATATATATCACATTTTTTTATCCATTTACTCACTGAAGGGCATCTAGGTTGGCTCCACAATCTAGCTATTGTGAATTGTGCTGCTATAAACATTGATGTGGCTGTGTCCTTGTATTATTCTGTTTTTAAGTCCTTTGGGTATAGACAGAGGACAGGGATAGCTGGATCAAATGGTGGTTCCATTCCCAGTTTTCCAGGAATATCTATACTGCTTTCCATATTGGCTGCACCAATTTGCAGTCCCACCAGCAGTGTATGGGTGTACCTTTTTCCCCACATCCTCGCCAACACTTATTGTTGTTTGTATTCTTAATAGCTGCCATTCTGACTGGAGTGAGATGAAAATCTTAGAATATTTTGATTTGCTTTTCTCTAATTGCTAGTGATAATGAACACTTTTTCATAAGTTTGTTGATTGGTTGTATATCCTCTTCTGAGAAGTGTCTGTTCAGGTCCTTGGCCCATTTATTGATTGGGTTATTTGTTTTTTGGTACTTACCTTTTTGAGGTCTTTATATAACCTAGAGATCAGGGCTCTATCTGATGTGTGAGGGGTAAAGATTTGCTCCCAGGATGTAGGCTCTCTGTTCACCTCACAGATTGTTTATTTTGCTGAGAAAAAAACTTTTTAGTTTGATTGCATACCATTTATTGATTCTTGGTTTTAATTCTTGCGCTTTTGGAATCTTATTAAGGAAGTTGGGGCCTAATCCCACATGATGGAGATTAGGGCCTACATTTCCTTCTATTAGATGGAGAGTCTCTGGTTTAATTCCTAGGTCCTTGATCCACTTTGAGTTGAGTTTTGTGTTTTCCCCTTCACTTTACTCCTTATCTAGTTTAGCTTGGATGCTCCCTCATCTCTATGACTGTCCTGCCAATACCCCACATGACCTCTCCTTTGCTTTTGGATCACAGCCATTTGGCCAATATTGAACCCTGAATTAACTTGTATTGTCTGCGTTTTCTTCCTTCACATCAGAGCAGCTGAATGATGCTGAGATAAGTGAATTGATGGGAAAGCCTGGCATCTCTATCAGGCCTTTGTAGATGCTAATAGGAAACCCATCCCAAAGGAACTTTTGTTTTTGGTTCAACAAAAAAGGAACAATTGACAATTCTTACTGAAAAGCCCAGAAGTAGGATGTTTTTGGGAAATCTGATATGGCCAAGGTCCTATTTTGCTTTTTTCAGTTTTCTTTCACTCCCTTGTCTCTGATTTTCTGGGTGACTCCATTCTTCAGCTTCACACAGTGACTCTGACATCTCTACTTGCTCCCCACTAAGATGGCTGCTGACCACCTGGACATTTCCAGTCTCCTACTGCCCCACCACATCATGCAGGGCATAGGAGAGTGTCCTGGGGAGATTCATTTTCTCCAGGACACCTGTGAATGTCTCTTTGCATCTCATGACTCTGATGGCTTATACCTTCATTCCTGACCAATCTTTGCAGTCTGGAAATGGACTATGCAGGTTGACTTTAACTGGAGCTCAAACCAGGAGATGATTATGTTAACAGGAAGCATTCCTCAAAAGGAAATTGGAGGGTGTGACTATCTCCTATCAAAGGCCTAGCCCTCCACTTCTATTCTGGATGGTATGCTCATCCTACTTCTTCTTCACCCATCTGACACACTCTCAGGGTCCAATTCATAACAGAAACAAACAGTTGTCAAATTTACTGCCTGAATTCCCCTGATCCCTGCAATGCTCTTCAGCTCTGCTGCTGTTGCCTTAGTTCAACCCCCACTCCGTCCTCTTCCAGTCTCATCACCACACTGCACCAGGGTTATCCCTGCAGGTGTAGATCTGCATGTACCACTTCCCTGTTTGCAATCTCCTGGTTGAATTTACATTGCTTCTGTGATGAAGGCAAAAATCCATACCAAACTTCTGAGACCATAATAGGTCTAGAATCTCCTGTGTACAGCCTGATTTCAAACATTAGTTGTGTCTTCCAATCACACTCTGTCTTCCTCCTTTGTTGCATTAACTGCCTCTCAACGTGTAGACCCTAGTCAAGGTCTGTTCCTCAGGGAACCTTCCATGTTTCTCTTGTCTTGGGAAGATTCATCTGTTAGAGACATCCAGAACAGTGGGACTGTAATTTTTCAGCTGTTAGCAAGCTCATTTGATCAAGTCTGTCTTCCCCCTCATCTCTAAACTCCAGGAGACCAAAACAGCATTCTTTTCAGACTGGTTTCTTCTCTCATTATTGCGTTTCTAGCACTTAGCAGGCAAGCCCCACAATTGCTCAATGTATAAATGAATACAAGTGATAAATGCATATGAAGTGGTTAATATAGTCCCTGGTAAACAGTGAGTACTGCAAAGTGATAGGTATTATGACAACAGTGCAACTATTTGTTTTTGTGATAATTTCCTAGTATTAGAAACATTTTTAAAAAATATTGCATCCTTCCCCACACTCTACAATTCAGTGAAATTTCTTGGGACCATTGAGCACAAAAGCAACTGGTGATCCACAGTTCTGCATTTGCTAATCACAGACCAATGATTATATTCTATGTACCATCAGATAAGCAAATTACTGGAGAAGAAAATTGTTTCCCTCCTGCATATAGACAAAGACAATAACAACTGAATGGCTTAACACTATTTCATATAAGCATACGGGTCTTAATCCATTGTTAAGAACATTTTATAACTTTTTCTATAATTAAAAAAGAACACAGGGCTGGGGTTATGGCTCAGTGGTAGAGCGCTTGCCTAGCATGTGTAAAGCCCTGGGTTCGATCCTCAGTACCACATAAAAATAAATAAAGGTACTGTGTCTATCTACAACTAAAAAAAATATTTAAAAAAGAACATATTAGCCAGGTGCAGTGACATATGCCTATAACCCTAGCAATTTAGGAGGCTGAGGCAGAAGGATTGTAATTTGAAAGCTACCCTCAACAACTTAGCAAGACCCTAAGCAACTTCGCGAGAACTTATCTCAAAAGAAGAATTGAGGATGTAGCTCAGTGGTAGAGCACCACTGGGTTCCATCTCCAGTACCAAAACAAAACAAAAATAGGAACAAAAAAGTAACACATTAAATAACTTGTCCTTTTTTCATTGAAAAATTTTGAGAAACAAAAGTGTTAAGGAAATAATTAGTTTTCCATCCCCTTCTAAATAATCACACATAAAAGTTCTCTCTATGAAATATCTGTGTTAATCATGCTTAAAAATCTTCACAACATAGAATCAATTTGATCAGGTTAACAGAAAGGAAACAAGATTCTAAAGAAATATACCAGAATAATTTCTTTATCTTTGGGTGGATGGATTTCACATCATTTGTGTTTTATTTTTATGCCCTTCTAAAATTCTAAATTCCAGCAGAATACATCAGACACTAGAAAGGCAATATGTCAATCAATGGAAGGGTAACTGATGTGATACAGCAATCTGTATATGGGGTAAAATTGGGAGTTCATAACCCACTTGAATCAAACTGTGAAATATGATGTATTAAGAACTATGTAATGTTTTGAACGACCAACAATAAAAAATTAATAAAAAAAAATAAAATAAAATAAAATAAAATTCTAAATTCCTTAAAATTATCCTATTATAGTATTATAATCAGAAAATGTCAACATAATATTTTTAAACTCTGCATATTATAATTTTATATAATAAATCATCATATTAAATTTATACAAAGCAAAATCAAACTACAAAAAGAAATAGACGATCTCAGCAGAAGTTATCCCTGGATATTAGGACTATGTGACATTTTCTCTAGTTTTTTTTTTTTTGTGTATGTGTGTGTATGTTTTAGTTTAATCACTTTTGTAATGAAAAATGATCTTATTTTGAAGGCAAGTTTATACATTCCCAAGGAACCTGCAAAGATTCTTAGTACAGAGTTGATGATTGAAAGTCGATCATGGTTTTAGAGGTCCAGGCTGGGAAGCATTTCACTAGAAGTCGTAGTTCTTTGGAAAAAATCAAGTTTCCACTTAAAAAAAATTACAGTGAAATAAATTGCCACTTATCTTGCATGGATAATTTTAGAGTGGAAAGTGACTCTGAGGCCAAGAAGTGGCACACTGGTTTATAACAGGTACCTGATTTATTTCCATAACACAAAAACTTTAACACAAACACACAAACACACATATATGCATATACATGTATATAGATACACATGCATGCATACAACATACATATACATGTATATACACATACATATATACATATACATGAATATGTACATATGTGAATATATATACATATATACATGTGAATGTATATGTGTGTGTGTGTGTGTGTGTGTGTGTGTGTATGGGTATTAGGACTATGTGACATTTTCTTTAGTTTTTGTGTGTGTGTTTATGTTTGTTAAGGAACTTAACATATGTATATGTATGTATATATGTTAAGGAACTTAACAATGAAATGTTTGCTAAAATGACCTGAATTAGGAAAGTGATTTCTCTCCTTGGACATGTGAATCCTGAAATCAAGCATTTACTGAATGAGCTTCTCTTCAAGAAAGTGGCCAACTGCTCTCATCTGTAGCTTTTATACCTCCTTTGACATCTGTTTGCACTTTCTCCTTAGAACTCATTTGACAATTCATTATCTTTTATTAACCTACATATTTCCTTAAACAATCTTTTAAAGTAGTTATACCTATTATTATAGAAACTACTAATCCCATGGCAAAAAGACCTTAGTTTTGGCTTACTGTTCCTCTCATATCCTTCTTAGGTCTAACTTATTCCTGGTTTCTTCAAGTATTTATATTTTTACTAAATTTACCTCTTTATTTTCTCAACTCTTTTATTTCTATAGCTTGGAACAAATTTCCTGGCAGCTACTGAGGCTATTCTCCAAAACAGTACTGGTTGCTGTCTCTGGCTACTATCCTGAGAATTCTTGTACTTTCAACCCATATTTAGCTACATTTCCTCTGAGCCCACTTTGATACCTGGGTAGGACTAGAGCAATGAACTTTGACTCAAACTCTTTGGAGTATGATACTGTGTTTTAGAGGTTTTTGTTTTTTAAAATACTGTCTTGCATCTCAATTTCTTAACTGTATGTGAAAATAAAATCTTCCAAAATTGGTTATTGCAAGAATTAAATAAAATATTGTGGGCAGGCATCCAATACAGTCCCTACCATTGAGCAGGTACCTATTAGGTGCTAGTTACTCTTCTTTGTTTTGGGATTATCAATTCTCTGTTCTCCAAAATTAGGAATACTTAGTATACAAACTGATAATGAGTATGTTTTTATGAAATAAGAATTATATACCAATAATCTTGGTAATCACTGGGGTTAAATTAGATTGGTTTCTAAGATTTCTTCTTAGAATCTTGAATATGTTGTGATTTTCTAGTGGAATATACCAGGGAGACTCTCTATAATATGTTTAACAACAGATGTCTGCTTTCTGTGGAATGCTTATATAAAAACATGGATAAGAAGATCAAGTTGCCAATTTGACTCTGCCTTATGCAAACCTCAAAGTAAAGCTTCTATTTTATTGACTGATATCCTAAGATAAAAATGTTTTTTAAGCCACCTTTTGCAACTATATACCCATATAAATCAAGATTTTTCAACACTGTACAACCAAGGAAAATAGGAAATTAAATCCAATGTTGAGGTTAAAATAAGATGGCAACTTGGAAGTCATAACCTTTAATTTCAGACCCCATGCATTTATCAAAACATCTTTATCCATCTCAATTAATGACTTTATAAAACTTTAAAGTTATAAATTTGAACATACAATATATGAAAAATGTTAAATTTAGAAAATGAAATTGATATTTCATCTCTAGTATCAGGAACCAACTACTCATGCAAGTAACAAAACTCTGAAAAAAGTATAATATGAAGGCTTATATACATATACTAAAAGAATTATATGAAGGCTCTGGAGATAGAAAATAAAAAGCAGTAGATTTTGGAGGAGAGATAATATTTGAGATGAGGGAATCAGATGAAATTCTCTAGTTTGGGGGACTTTACTTTGAAGGTGCCCCCAAACATCAGGTGGCATCAGGTGACTAAAATTCTAATAGAAAACCATGCCATAGTTTTTGGCAAAATGAACTAAGTAAAAGAGCCCCAGGAAAAGCAAACTCATTGAAGTTATTAGAATAAAACCCTGAAAATGAGAGAGTTAAAAATTGGGAACCCCCTAATTCAGTATTAACAGCTCACATTTCTGGATGACTCCCGAAGGATGCATTTGGGAGGCAGTTGAAAGTGCTTGCAACAAAGGCTTATATCTCTGACGGGAGAGAGAAGTTTTCATCATTACAGGTACAATGGCCTGTAATTTCAGTCTAACCAAGTTAAAATCCTGCTAAAAGAAAATAAAAAATAAATAATTACAAATACTCTTTGGAGTAATATAACAAATTAAAAATCCCTATAGCAGAACATTTATAATATCCAAAATATAACCTAGAATCACCTAACATAGTAAGAATCAGAAAAATGTGGACCTATTTTCAACAAACAGACTGAGGACAATCAACAGATGCCAAATCTTAATCCAGATGCTCAAATTATAAGTACTTTCAAAAAGTACTTATAGCTAAGTAAGATAAAAATTAAATATGCATATAATAAATATAAGAATTCTAAGCAGAGAAATAAAATTTGTAAAATATAACCAAATAAAAATTTTAGAAGTGAAAACCACAATATCTAAAATTAAAAACCATTGGGTAAGTTAATCAGAAAAAAAGGAAAAGACATATCATTAGATATCATCCAATCTGAAGAAGAGAAGGATTCTAAAAATTAATAAAACCTCTAAATTGTGTGCAAAGTTTCAAAGGATTGGAATGTCAAAAGAAAGGAGAGAGAGTGAGACAGAAGTACTTAAAGAAATAATTACTGAAAATTTCTCATAGAGTTGAAGGAAACCGATTCAAGAAATTCAGTGATTCTCTAAGAGTCGGAATTTGATAATAACTGTACTTAGCCCATTATAGTCCAACTGCTGGAAACCACAGATAAGAAAAATAGCCAGAGGAAAAAAATAACACATAAAGAGGAACAACAATGAGAAAGATTATGAACTTTTCTTAATAACCCAAAGACCTGAAAACAATGAAAAAATATCTTTAAAGTGATGAAAAGAAAATGTCAAATCAGAATTATATAGCTAGTGAAAACACTTTTCATGACTGAAGGTGAAATAAACACATTTTTTTTTCAGATAAAGAAAAAAATAAGAGAATGGGTTGCCACCAGAACGGCACTATCAAAAATAGTAAAGGAAGAAATTCCTTTAATTCTTTCCTTAGGAAGGAATAGCATTGGTAAATACAGGTTGATAGGAAAGTTGACTCTTTCTGTTAATATCTTTAAAATGCACATGTCTATATAAAGCAAAAGGATAGCATTGTCTTGAGAGCTTCATAATGTCTGTAGATATCTTGAATATTGCAACTAAAACATAAAGCATGACAGAGCAGCAAGGAAATTAAATGGCTGCAAGCTTTCTATATTAGGCACGAAATACTACAAAATTAACTGTTGGAGTGAAAAGTGAATGATGGAATCCATTGAAAACTCACTTTTAAAAACAAAGCAAAAAAACTATGGCTAAAACCCCAATAAATAAATTAAAATGGAATTCTAATGAGTTATAAATAATTTGAAGGGAGGGAAGAAAGAGGATATGGAAGAAAAACAGAGAAAGAAAGCAGAAAAGTAACAAATCCATATAGAATAAAAGTTAAACTAAATGTTCATAAGCTAAAACACTCTAATTAAAAGGTAGATTTTTTTTTCAGAATAAGAAAGAAAAGCAAGGCGACCAGTATATGTTATCTACAAATACTTACAAAAAAAACACATATGCAGTTTGGTTGAAAGTAAACATCCAATAGCAACAATATAATAAAACAGTTGGAAGTAAATTTTATAAAAATTGTGTAAAACTTCTTTGCCAAAAGTTGCAGTCTATCGCTGAGACCTAAATAAATAGAAAGAAATATAATGTTCATACAATGGAAAACTTATTAAGATATAAATTCTCCCTCAAATTTATCCGTAGATTCAATGCAGCCTCAAAAAGTTTTAAAAGGAATCTTAATATACGAGTAAACTGAATCCAGTTAAATATTAAAAAAAAAAAACATTAAATGCCATGATCAGTTGGGAAATATCCCAGGAATGCAGTTTGGCTTAACATTGCGAAATTAATTAATGTAATACATCATATCAATAGAATAAATGACAGAGAGCATGTAATCATCTCAATAGATCAATAAAGGGCATTTGTGAATAACCCACAACTAACATCATTATAAGTGGTGGAAAGATGGAATGTTTTGCCCTTAAGATAAATAATAAGGCAAGAATATTAACTCTTCTTACTTCTATTCAAGATTGTATTGGAGGTTCTGGCCAGAACAATTTTGCAAGAAAATAAAGAGTATGATGGACATAGGGATAAATAGCACAGAACTGAGGGTCCATAAATAAATTCTAGTGTTTATGCTCAACTGATTTTTAGTGAGTGTGTCAAGACCATTCAAAGGAAAAGAGGAGTCTCTTCAACAAATGGATAACCCCATGCAAAAGAATGAAGACCCTTGTAGAGCATTCTATACAATCTTTAACATACTTCATATTATATATAACGAGAAGATGCTCAATCTTCTCAGCCTTCACAGAAAGGTAAATCAAGCCCTAATGAGTCACCACTGCATATACCACTCTAGGGTGCCTATAACTAGGGTTGCAAGGAGATGGAGAAATTGAACCCTTGTACAACCCTGATAGGAAAACAAAATCATGCAGCCATTTGGCAATCAGTCTGGTAGTTTCTCAAAATGTTAAACATAGAGTTGCCTGTGACCTACCAATTCTACTCCTAATCTATACTTAGAAAATGAAACATTTCCATACAAACACTTTAGGCAAATATCCACAGCAACAATAGTCCCAATAATCAAAAGCATAAACAAACTAAATGTCCATGGATTGATGGGGGGATACGTAAAATGTGCTGTATCCATGCAACAGAATATTATTCAACAAGAGAAGAGAATGAGGTACTGACAGGTACCAAAGCAAGGATCGGCCTAAAACTACATTTGTGTGACTCTATTTATATTAGGTGTCTAGAAAATGCACAGCTATGCAAAGTAGATTGGTGGTGGTTTGAGTTAGGGGAAATGAGAAGTAGTGATAAGAGTTTCTTTCGGGGGAGGTGATAATATCCTAGAATGGTTGTAAAGATGGTTGCAGAAAGGTGAGTACAATATCCTAAAAGTTGTTGAATTTTCTATTTTAAGTGGCTGAACTCTATGGTACGCAAATTAAATCTCGATAAAACGATTAAAAATTTCTATCATATTTTTGGTAGAAAGTAACAAACTGATTCTCAAACGCATAGTAAGGGTAAATGACCTAGAATAGCCAAAACAATGTTTTGAATACAAAAACAAATTTAGAGGCACTATACTACCTGCTTTCCTGAAATGCTGTGAATCTACATGTGTGTGATGTTTGAGAGTCAACTTGACAGGATGACTGGAAGGGCGATGGCATAAAGAATAGCAGAATAATTCTGTGTCATTTTGTATGTTTGTGAGGAAGCAGGAGAGCAAGTTAGAGTCCACGCAAGGGTTTTGAAATTTAGGCCAAAAAAAAAAAAAAATGGATAAGGAAGTAGCAATTGGGATGAATAGAGAGGTGGGACTCATGTAAGTGACTCAAATGTGGCCTTTCAGCAGTCACTCACCTGCAGATGACAGACTCCAGGTTTTGGGGAACAGATTGTTTGGTTACAAGAAACCATCAATAACTATTTCCGTGATCATCTCTTCTTGGCCCAGACCCCATTCCAACCAAGTTATTAATACACACATTATTCTTCTTAAAGAAATAGAGAAATGCATTCCAGATTGCCAAAGAAAGGAATTCCCCATGATTTATGCCGAAATGTTCCTAGAACTTTTTTTTTTTTTCATCATCCATCTTCGAGAAATACTAAAGACAAATATTTCATGAATCCAGAGGTACCTCTGGTCAGCCAGCATCTGGAGATGATCTGGAGAATACAAATCTGTTATCATTTTTCACCACAGGACTCAACTGTCAGAACATGTAATAAACATAACCAGCCAGAGGGCTGGAGAGAGCACAGTTAACCGCTGTAGCAGGACGCAGTAGAAAAGAGGGTGTGTCTGCCCATACTTCCCCCATGCCTGCGTTTCATAAACCCGCCGCTCTCCTTTTCCTTACAAATGTTTGAATGCTCGTCAAAGATCTCTCCAAAGGTGCAGTTTTACCAGCTCTCAGGGGAGAGAGGCAACTTGGTACAGTAGACGGGGTATCTAGAGGCCATGAAGCCTGTCAGAGCTGAGGCTGGTTCTTCTTTCTGCCACATTATGGCTGTGTGATCTAAATAGTTCTTGACCTTGATGAACACTCTTTCTACATCTGTAAACTGGACTTCTTTATAATTGGAAATGCACACGAAACTATGAGCATAGCCTGAAAACACAGAGGTTTCTGAAATTATTGTAACAAAACCATTTTCACATTACCAATCAGATTCACCAGATGTTTTCAAGAAAATACCTATGATTGGTAAGATTGTGAGGCAACTGGAGTTCTTACACACTGCTGGTTTGAGTGTAAAGCTGGTACAGCCATCTTTGGCACTACCTACTAAGCTGAACACATCCTTGGATGTAGCAATTCCACTTCTAGGTAAGCACCCCCAAAACCAGCTTACCTAGGAGTGTAAGCACCCCAAAAAACAGCTTACGTGTGTTCACCAAAAACATCAACTAGAATTTTCAGAGCAGCATTTTTATAATAGCATGCAACTGGAAACGACCCAAATGTGCATGGATGGTATAGTGAAGGTGTCAGAAAACATTTTCTTTTAAAAGCCAGATAGTAAATATTTTAGACTTTGCAGGCCAAGAGGCAAAAATCAAATCATAATTGCATCAGTGCTATTTCTGGTTCCCCGAGCAGACTGCAACGGAAAGAAGTGCTACATATGGTCTCTGTTGGAACTACTTCACTCTGCCATTGTAATGTGAATCAACCATAGATAATATGAAAATGAATGTGTGGTATGTCCCAATAAAATGTTATTTATGGACACTGAAATTTAAATTTCATATAATTTTCATATGCCATGAAATATTATTCTTTTGATTTTTTTAATGGCATTTAAAAATGTGCAAAACTTTTTTAACTTGTAGGCTTCACAGGCATAGGAAACAGAACTTGGTACTTTCAGGGATGATTTCTATAGTGTGTGACTAGAGAAACAGGAAATGGGCTAGATTTGGACCACAGATCGTATCTGCCAAGCCCTGGTGTAGTAGATCTATGAATTGTACATCTACACATTGGAGTGCTATACAAGAATGAAAATGAAAAACAAGTGTACAATGAAATTAAAATGAAAAATCTTGTGAACATAATATCAGTACAAAAGAAGCCCAGGACAAAAAGTGTGAGATTCCATGTGTGCAATTTACAAAACAGGTCAAATTCATATGTTTTTTGAACTCAGAGTGGTTACCTGTGTGTGTGTGGCGGGGAGAGGAGTCCACAACAAGAAGAACAAGAGGAAATCTGGGATGATGTCTTTTTCTTCATTTGTTCAGTTTATGAAGATTCAACCAGAATTTTGAAGTGCCCTTTCCTGGGTGCATGTTATCCTCCAAGAAACACTGGCAGCCCCCAACTCATCCTCCTCCTGTAGGGCAGGCCTTCTCCACCTCTCCTGACTAGTGGATGTCCAGGTGCTCTTCCCCACTTTTACTTAGGATTTCCAGAGTCTGTCAAGCACCAGTCTGTCCCTGGTGCTTCAGTGGCAAGAACCCCTGAGGTGTTGACGGTAGTGCTGGACTTACAAATGAGGGCCTGACGTTGACTTCACCATGGGCTAATTGTGTGGCTGTGGGGAAGTACTTCGTCTTTCTGAATTTTCTTGTGTCACCTGCAAAATGGGGAAATAATTTCTTCTTTAGAGGTTTGGTATAAATATTACCCTTGAGAATGAGGAATTGCTCTGGTAGGCCCCATTCTTCCAGAAAAATAATCATCATCTGTGCATTCTTTGCTTATCTACCCACAGTGATCATATTTAAACCTACCCGTCTTCCTTCCTCGATACTGTTCCTGTTTGGGGAGACGGTGTGGCATGGTGGTAGGGAATATAGCCTCTCAGTGACAATCTTGCTTGTTCCCCTTGCACTGGAGCGTCTGTGCCTCAGTTTCCTACTTAGTGAAATATTTACCTCACACTGTGCTTCTAGAGCTGGTGGTAGCCACCTCCCAGATGACCCTGATGGTCGCCGCCTGATAGTCCCCTCGTTCACATGATTCTCCTGCACTATACCTGGGTTTGTGTGTGTGTGACTATAACATATGGTGTCCTATATGGATTTTAGCGGTTATCTTGGCGGCGTGAAGGCAGTCCACTTTGGAGATTAGGCTATGAAGGTGATGTCTTGGAACTTTTGCTTTGGTGGAAGCCAGTGAGTCAAGAAGTCCTACAAAGATAGGTACATTGGGAGAAACTGCGGCCTGTAGGTCACCACATGAGTGATCTTGGATGTAGAATCTCAGCACCAGGTAAATTTTAAAATTATTGCAACCCTAGCTGTCAGCTTGTCTATGAGCTTGTGGAATCATGGATCCAGCAAGGATTCCCAGATTCCTGACCCTCGGGGACTGTTCAATGATAAATGACCTTAAAACAGTAAACAATGTCTGATGCATGCGAGGCATGCAGTAAAAGATGAGCTGTGATTACTACTTGTCCCCCCAAAGCTGGCACTTCCACATCTGTAAATCTCCCTGGTGATGTTGCTCTATTGTGCTATGGATCGGTGTCAGCGGATGGAACACAGGCAGTTTCTCTCCCCTTTCCTGGTCTTCATGAAGACAGAGCATTAGCTGGCTTCTTTCTGGGGGACACTGACCTCAGATTGTGGCTGGGAGCAGAATAGAAATAGTCCCCTCTCCCTACAACATTTTTTCCCAAGGGCTCTCTCCAGGGTCTGTCTCCGAGCCCATTATTCTGACCTTATCTTAAGTATACCCTATCCTTCAGGTGTCTTTCTTGTTTTCTGAATATCTTCAAACATGTATATGATTCAAGTTCTCCTCCTTTTGGGACATAGACTTGCTTCCTTAGCTGCAAGTTAGCTGCTGAGAAAATTGGTCCTTGTGGCAGCAGAGGCTGAGATGGACTATAAAGAATTTATGGAGGGTGGGGTCTGTGAAGGTAACAGGAAAAGACATGGGAATGGACAAAGAAGCCTCTAGAGTTTTGATGTAGGTCCAATGCCTATAAAAGAAAAAGAGGGAAGAAGCAAAATTGGGTTGGATCAGCATCCGATCATGATGCAGGTCTACCCAGGAGCTGCAGAGCAAAGCAGCTGAAAAGAGGAGTCCCAAATGAAATGGAAATGGCCAGTTCTGTGCTTCTGCCATGGTCAGTCATCAGCCAGCGGCTCCCTGGGAATAGTGGGGGCTCAGCCAAAAAGCTGGGTTGGATCCTAAAGATGCCGACAGCTGGAGGCTGAAGACTCACTCCACTCCTTGCAGCTGGACAAGGTGCTCTTTTTGAAAGGAAGGCCGAGCATGATACTGCCATTGCTGCTGTAGCCATCTTCATCCCCTGCCTGCCTGGCCTCCTGGAAACCCCACCTGGTGTCAAATAGCCAGGCTTCCACATTTACTTACCTACTGAGATCTGGCAGGTCCTGGATTATCTCAGGTAACAATAAAGAAGTGGATTAGAGTGTCAATTTGAAGAAAGAAGGGACTCAGAAGTGAGATGAGAATTAATGATCTCAATGACAACCTTAGGGGACCAGAGGAGGGGTTGGTAGTAATTAATCATGGTATTTGCACTGAGCATGTATTATATTCTGGGAACTTTGCTGCAGGAATCCTAGAACTACAGAATCATAAAACTGGAAGGAATTTGCGTGTCCAGCAGGAATCCCTTCTAGAACACTGTCACAAGTTCATCACCCTCTTATATACATCCAGGATGGCGAACGGACCATGTTAGATATTTCCCTGGTGGTTGGGCAATTCTAGTTAATAGAGTCTTTCCCCTTTACTTGAAATGCCCCCACCTGTTTTCATTTCTTAAGTTGCTTTAATAAAATGCCTTGTTCTCTTGTTTGTGAATCTTTTGAATGGTTGATGATAGTTGTCTTTGTTCCTGAATATAATTGGGGAGGGGAGGGTATGGGAGCCTCTGATTCCCCAACTTAAAAACAGCAGGGTCTGATTACCACTGATCACTAGGGTTCCCTTCTGATCTAAAAGCTGATGAAGCCATGAAAACTTCATGGAACAATTCTCAAGTAAAAAGAGAACTCCGTGTAAATTAAAAGACAATGCCCTCGCTCTGAAGTGTTTGTTGTACATTTCCTCTGGACCACGTTGGGACTCGGGAATCGTGGGACCATCTGCTGAGCCATTGCCTATTTATGGTGAAATAAAACAGGCTTTTACTAATTAGAAGCATGCTCAGGATGAAACAATACAATCTCTCCAGTGTTTCACCACCATTAACAATTCCTGAGGTTGACTGGACATGTTAATAAAACCCGAGTTTCCATCAGGAAAAAATAAAATAAAACAGGCCTTGTGGTCCACAGCACAACACTGAATGCTTCCCTGAAAGACTCAGGCACTGGGTACTACTCCCTGGGTGCAGGCCTCCATCTTGGGTATTTTCACATATATTACTTAACTGTATATGATCTAGGAAGTGGATTTCTTTATATCTCCACTTTCCAAATGAGGAAATCTGAGCCTTGACTAAATCAAGTGGCTTATTCACACCATATGTAGATAAACTAGAACCTCCTGATGTGAAGTCCAGTACTCTGTCCATTGGACTAGGTACAAGGAAGGCTCTTAATCCAACCAAGTCCCTTTCTTGTGTATGTAGAGTGTACATCTATCTCAATTTGGGTCACCTTTGAAGTAGACCCTGAAATAAGTATTTAGGTGAATGGAGCTTATTTAAGAGGATAAGGAAACTCCAAAAGACAAATGCCCAAGTGAGCCAGAGAAGGGAAGGTAGCCAATAAATTGTGCATCATTAAATCCACTGGAGGCAACTGCAGCTAACATCTACTGGGGAGACAACCTGGCAGAGAAGGGGCTGGAGGATTTGCAAGCTGTCATTCTTTTGTGGCTGAAGTCTTCTTCCTGGTACTAACAACCTCCCACCCAGGTAGACAGAAAATGCTTCAACTGCCTGAGGCAGAGATTCAGAAGTTTGCAATTGAAGTTGGGATGGCTTTGTGATGAAGTAAAGAGCAGGGGGCTTTGGATAGATCCCTGATAGTGTCAATGTGGTAACTAAGAGTCCAATACTAGGTAATCTGTCAACAAACATGTTGACCTACTGTGTGGGTTGACATGACATAGACTTGGACCTGCTTTCACATGGCTTATCACCCAGAGAGTAGGGCACAATTAAGTTTTTTTTTTAAAAAAAATAAATACAAAATAATTAGAATGTGCTAAGTGTTGGCTAGGAGAAGCCATGAATCCAACTCAACTAACCTTCATTAGCAAAAAACAAACAGCTCTTATTCGGTCTTACTCTTTGTTCCTCTTTACTTTCTCTTTGTCAAATTCCTGAAAGAATATTTAGTCTGTCTCCCCTATTATATGAGGATCAGACTTCTTTTGTCTACCTTTAATTGTATTATATAATATTTGACATATAACAAAGACTATGTAGACTCTGTATTAGCAAGGATGGAGTAGGCTCACTCTTCCACAGATTGCAATTAAAAACTTGGGGAAAAAATACAAATAAATAAATAAGTAACTACATAAGGACTCTGAAAAGTGAGTGAACAGCAGGCCCACTGAGGAGGGAAGTCCACTCCTGAATGAGGCTCCACAACAGGAGAGTTTTAGTCTTTTCCCATCTTTTCCCTTCTAGCTTTGACTGAGGGATAGATCGCATCCCAAAACTGAAAGCAGGGGTGTAAATAACAAAAACTCTGTAAGAAATCTCCCACTTTCTAGCTCTGGAATTAGAGGCCCTGATAACTGGCAGGTATGATAGGCACAGAGGGAAATCATTGTGGGTTTTTGTTTGTGTTTCTTTGCCTTTCATTCTTTCTTTCTCCTTGTAATGGTTAATTTGAATTATCAACTTGATTGGATTAAGAGATGCAAATGATTAAGAGGCTCCTGGGTGTGTCAATGAGGGTGTATCTAGGAATTATTGGCATGTGGGATAGCGCATTGAAGTGGAGAACCTCCTTAAGCATGGACAGCACTGTCCAATAGGATGGTGGCTTGGATGGATACAAGTTGGAAGAACAAGGAATCAGCAGCAGCAGATGCAGGCTCAATTCTTGAACAGGTTTTTTGATTGCTGCTGCCATCACCTGAGCACCTCAGACTCTCACTCCTTCACTCCTCCAAAGAGAACTCTGCCAGTGTTTCTCAAGGGAGCCTCCAGAAGGCTTTAGTATCAGACTAGGGTAGCACTGTTGATCCCACTTGTCCTGAGATTCCAGACTCTTGGACTGCACAGCTGCTGGTTTCTACAGCTCTCCAGCCTGCAGACAGCCTTTGTGGTCTATCCAGCTTCTAGTTATGTAAGCCAATCTAATAGTTTCCTTTATATAATCATATTTCCTGTTGATTCTATTCCTTTAGAGAACCCTGATTAATACACTGCCCCCCCACACCATCACAGCCTTTCTCTGGGATCAACTCCATTTGGGAAACTGTGTGGTGGTGGTGGTGCTGTGATGTAGGCACTCCCAGGAGACACCATGTTTTTCTGGCCAAATGAATTGGGAAAGGATCCTATTGGACTGAAGAATGTAGGGATATTCTTGTTTCATCCTGTTTTTCTTTTTCTTCCCCATTTCTTTTCTCAAAGTACTTTGCTGGATGGTAGGCTTATTTCTATGGAATTTTTCATCAGTACAGGGAGGGAGGATAAAATTATAAGATGAGCCCCAACTTTTTAGCCAGAGGAATTAGAAAAGGAGTTCTCCAGTTTTCATGGGAACCCAAGAGTAAAATGCTTGTGTATCGAGCAGGCCTCAACAAACAACACAACACAGGCTACAATCACTGAACTGACATTAGAACCACCACCCACAGACAGGGAGGCACTTCTGGAGTGAGCTTGAGTCAATTGCCTGCTGAATCAGCAATGACCAGAATGACAACAGCTAGTCAACCTGAGTAGATAACACTGTAGAATAGATAACAAGATTGAGAGCCTCACAACAAACTATACAAAATTTCCAGGCTGGGATCCAAAAGTACTTCACATACAAAGGATCAGGAAAATCTTCCCTGTTCTTAAGGAAGAAATCGTAAATAGACAGCTCTGAGGTGACCCAGAAAGTGGAATTATCAGACCTAGACTTTAGAGCAGCTGGTTAGATCTGCTCTCCAAGTGGTAAAAGTGAACATCCTTGAAATCAACAGATGGGTGCTCCCAGAGAGAAATAAAAATGATTTTTAGAAAGTCAAATTGAGATGTTAGAACTGGAATATTCAATCACTGAAAGAAAAAAAAAATCACTGGTGTGGAATAGACTGATTAGAGGAAAGTCAGTGAATTTGCAGATGAGTTAATATAAATTATCCAATTAGAGCTACAGAAAGAAGGAAAGGATTTTTTCCCCTTAAATGAAAAGATCCTCAGGAACCTGTGGGACACAAAGAATATGAATACCACAGCTATGATGTGAAATAGCAAGATGAACATCTTAAAGCCCATCACCAACTGAAGAGGCAGATGGCGGCCTGGACTCCAGCTGCCTCTGCACTCCTCCCCTCTCCCAGAGTCACCTGCTTCTCAGAGGAACTTCTCCCTGAGTTTTGCACTTAGAAGTCTCTTTTTCCATTCTTTCCCCCTGATTATTTATTCTCCAAACAATATATTTCAAAACATGGGATATAATATTTTGAAAGTTCTTTTACAACATAATGTCTAAGATTCATCTATGGAATAGATATAGCTAGAGTAGATTACTTTTCATTATTCAAAAATATCTGTGTAACAAGGCCAAAATTTAAATGTCATTTTCCTGTAGATTAATATTATGTTTTTTCTAGTTTCATTTGTTTACTTATTGTTTAAAATTTATTTATTTAAATTTGTTATACATGCTAGCAGAATGCATTTCAATTCATAGTACACATATAGAGCACAATTTTTCATGTCTCTGGTTGTACACAAAGTAGAATCACACCATTTGTGCCTTCATACATGTACTTAGTTACCCCCCCTCCATTCCTCTCCCTCCCCTTTGCCCTATCGAAAGTTCTTCCATTCCTTCCATGCTCCCTCCCACCCCAATATGGATCAGAGAAAACCTTTGGCCTTTGCCATTGGCTTACTTCATTTAGCATGGTATTTGCCAACTTCATCCATTTACCTGCAAATGCCATGATTTTATTTTCTTTTAATGCTGAGTAATAGTCCATTGTGTATAAATACCACAGTTTCTTTATTCATTCATCTACTGGAGGGCATCTAGGTTGGTTCCACAATTTTGTTATTGTGAATTGTGCACATTGATGTGGCTGTGTCACTGTAGTATGCTGATTTTAAGTCCTTTGGGTATAGACTGAGGAGTGGGATAGTTAGATCAAATGGTGGTTCCATTCCCAGTTTTCCAAAGAATTTCCATATTGCTTTCCAGAGTGGTTGCACCAATTTGCAGTCCCACCAGCAATGTATGAGTGTGCCTTTTCCCCCACATCCTCGCCAACACTTATTGTTGTTTGTATTCTTAATAACTGCCATTCTGACTAGAGTGAGAAGATATCATAGAATGGTTTTGATTTGCATTTCTCTAATTGTTAGAAATGTTGAACATTTTTTCATATATTTGTTGACTGATGATATATCATCTCCTGAAAAGTGTCTGTTTATTGATTAGGTTATTTGCTTTTTAGTGTTAAGTTTTTTGAGTTCTTTATATATCCTGGAGATTAGTGCTCTATCTGATGTGTGTGTGGTAAAAATTTGATACCATTTTGTAGGCTCTCTCTTCACCTCACTGATTCACTGATTTTTTTTTTTCTGAGAATAAGCTTTCCAGTTTGAAACCATTCCGTTTATTAATTCTTGGTTTTATTTCTTGCCCTATAAGAGTCTTGTTAAGGAAGGTAGGGCCTAATCTGACATGATGAAGATTTGGGCCTACTTTTTCTTCTATTAGACTCAGGGTCTGTGGTTTTATTCCTAGGTTCTTGATCCACTTTGAGTAGAGTTTTGTGCATGGTGAGAGACAGAGATTTAATTTCATTTTGCTGCATATGGATTTCCAGTTTTCCCAGCACCATTTGTTGAAGAGGCTATCTTTTCTCCATTTTGGCAAGTGTGTCTGGCATGAGGTAACTATATTTATATGGGTTTGTCTCTGTATCCTCTATTCTGTACCATACTTATTTTGCTATAAATACCGATGTTATTATGACACATTTTAAAAACATATTTCTCAATATCCATTGGTATTATATTTCTAGGGAGAAATTTTTAGGAATGGAGCTTCTAATTCAGAGGGTATGTGAATCTTTAATTTTATAAAATAATGACAATTAAGCATTATACTTATTTACATTCAATTTCCCTCTCATCTTCACCAACAAATATCAGATAATAATTTTTTCTTGTGTGTTATGTAAAAAAATCATATTATGATTTTCATTTGTGACTAAGTTGAACATAATTTTAAATGTTTATCCACCATATGTGTTAGGATTTTTGGAAAATGCCAATTGATATTTTTCCTCCATTTTCTTTTGAGTTATTTGACTTTTATCATTAATTTGTAGCAGTTCTTCTTATGTTCTGTACATGAATCTTTCATCACTTAAAGTGCTAAAAGTATTCTCCCCTAGTATGTGACTTATTTTTTCATTTTTCTTTATTGTTTCTTTATGAATAGAAATCTTCAATTTCTATGTAGTTGGATGTATCACTTTTCTGGGGGGTTAGGAGTTGAATTTTTTGGTAATCATTTTATTTCATTTTTAATTAATATGCATTAATTGAACACATGTATATGGTTTTGTGTGATGTTTCCACATATGCATACAGAATGCATTGATCAAATCCAACATCCCTCTATCCTAACCTTCACTTCCCCCTAAACCCCCTCTCCAGCCTCTGGTAATCACTCTTCTACAAACAGATCAATTATTTTTTAGTTTCAATATATGAAAGAGTATATATAGTACTTGTGTTTCTGTGCTTGGCTTATTTTACTTACAAAATGTCCTCTGGTTTCATTCATTTTGTGGTGAATGATATGATTTCATTTTTTATGGATGAGTAATATTTCACTATGCACACCACATTTTCTTTATCCATTTATCTGTTGGTGGACACCTAGGCTGATTCCATATCTCAGCTATTGTGAATATTGTTAAAATAAACCTGTGCAGGTCTATTTTTCATATGCTGATTTCATTTCCTTTGGATATACACCCAGAAGTGAGATAGCTGGGTCTTATATCTATATTTTAATAGTTTTAGTATTTAGTATATTGTTCTTCACAATGGTTGTACCATGTTCTGGATTTTAGAAAGCTGTTTAACTCTCTATGACCTAAGAATAAAAGAAAGAATAAGAAAAATTGTGGGACTGCACATGTTTTCTTTCATCCAGGAGAATGAGAAGATCCCTTTCACTTAAAATGTTTGAATGTTAAAAAACAAAGTGGTGCTTTGATTAGTCTACAAATCATGCTTGAGCTACATATTAATTGATTTCTAATTAATGTAATTAGTCTCTAATCATATTGTCTCTAATAATTGGGTGTCATCATTCCCACTTTATAGGTGAAGAAATTGAGACTAAGCTATAGATCTTATGTGGCCCAAGGTCACAGCTCTCTACAGTATTGGAGCTGCAATTTAGATACGGTTTTGTCTGGATTATTCCAATGCAGAACTTGAGATGAACGGAAGAAGAGGCAAAGAATGTGCCTGGATTTCTATCTGAAACAGTGGAGTGCCCTGGGACACTATGAATAGAATGGATAAGTCTCTAGGTTTATGGAGGGGCTGGAGCTAATGGTTCTGATTTTGACATGTTTTCCTTTCAAGTTAATACCCATTCCTCTCTCTTGGTCTAGTTTACAGATGAGTAAATTCTCCTTATTAATATATGGAGAAAAACCACTATCTTGGAAATGCCTTAGCAGCTTGAGGGAAGAGCACAGTCTCCTCCTTTCACTCTATGGTAGCTTGATCTGTGGACAGCTGTTCATCTGTGTTCTTTTGAGCCAGCCAAGAACAGCCACTAGCTGTCAGTCATCAGGGGTATGACAGCAATCTTAGTCCAAAGCCCACAGCTATGGAATTCACTGTCATAGCAAATTTAAATAAATTCACATCTCCATTTATTATAACCACATATTTTTTTGCTTTGGGGCAGGGGTGGTAGGAAACTCTGTTAACAGTTCCATCAAAACAAAACAAAATAACACCAAAAAGGAAAAAAAAATAAAAAGAAAAGATTGTTTCTTAAGTCTCCCTAGAAACTGTTTCATAAATCTGGCTCCTACAGGAGTATAAATTTATAACAGAAGTCATTTTAAGATACTCAGGCAATCAAAACACTTTGCCAGTGTGCTGTGGACATCAGCTGCATCAATCAACATCCCAGCTATAAATAGATGACATTCTTAAACTCGACTACTAGAAGATAGTTTTGTAAGAGATCTATTCACCATAATGTAGTAATGGAGTAGGGGAACAGGAATAATGAAGTTTTCTGTGGCTACTAACAATAGGGAGTGATTATAGCTTTAGGTTAGAAAGCTTAAAGAGAAGAGATGGTTACCAGACTTGGAGGATAGTCTTAGGAGAAGGCACCTGATAGGACATGTGGTCTTCAAATTAAGGACACAGTGAACCTGAGGTGATCTGCCATGGAGAGAGCCAAGAGAAGAAATGCCCAACCTCACATTTTTTCCACCCTCCAATCTCCTACCATGTTTGGCTGAACCTAAGGAAACCACTAAATAGGGAGCCCATTGATGTGGTTGCAAAAGTCAGTGTCCAGAGGCATGGAGCAAGATGGATGGTGGGGAGTGGATATAATGGTCCAATAGGAAGAAATTTGACACTGTCCACCACTCTTGCCCTTCAGCATTCTCTCTTTTCTATGCCAAGTAAAAGATGGATGTCCTCAACATAGAGCACACAAAAATCTTTTCGGATACTGTTTAATTTATTTTTATCTATTTATTTATTTATATGTGGTGCTGGGATTGAACCGAGGGCCTTGTTCATGTGAGGCAAGCTCTCTACCAACTGAGCTATATCCCCTGCCTAGATACTGTTTTAATCAGATTTTTCACTGCTGTGACTTAAAGACCTAACCAGCACCATTGTAGAGGAGAAAAAGTTTATTTATGGGCTCAAGGTTTCGGAGGCTCCATTCCTCAGGACTCAAGGTGAAGCAGGACATCATAGTGGAAGAGTGTAGTGGACGGAAACAGCTCACACGATCATTAGGAAGCAGAGAGAGGTCTCCACTTGCCAGATACAAATACATACCCCAAAGCCATCCCCAATTGTCACCTCCTCCAGCTACACCCTACCACTTCAGTTACCACTCAATCCCTATCAGGGATTAATTCACTGATTGGGTTAAGACTCTCACAACACAATTGTTTCTCCTCTGAACCTTCTTTCATTGTCTCACATGTGAGCTCTTTGGGGGACATCTCACATCGAAATCATAACAGATATCATAATGTCACATGAGGGGTCTCAAATTGGTTGTATCTCACCCAAAACCTAGAATGCTACCTATTACTTAATACAAAGTGGTAGGTGGAAATGAGGGGTGGATAAGAAATAAAACATTCCAAGTAACTTCATTTTCCTCCTAACTAATCATGAGGTAAGTTATTATACCTACCTTCTTCCTCTATACATTCGTATTTCCCTTATCCCTGTCAACTCTATGTCATCCTTTACCTATTGAAGTAACTGAATTCTGATTCCTGTGATATCTGAGTCCTTGAATACCCTATTTTAGGTTGCCCTAGTTTTTCGTTGGGCAGGACTACTGTAGAGAGAACAAGTGATACCCCCAGTGAATCCCCTGAGCTCCAGAGAATCCTATCCACCACCATAATGTAGCATCATGCCGATTTCTATCTGGTAATTAGAGTCAAACACTCTTTCTGGAACAGCAAGACCTTTCTTTGCCTGTGTGCAGACAAAGAAGGAAAGTCTTTGCATACAATAAACATTAGTCTGTGATAGATTAAAAAATGCCCATGCTGCCATGAGACGAGTTCAAAATAATCAATCTGCTACTGAATGATTAGGAGATCTACCAGAAATAATGCTATATGAGAAGCTCAGCAATGACTGTTAGCTGTCGTATTAGAAGTGTCATATTAGGAGGTCAGCCATTATCAGGCTGGGGACTCAGCAGTGACTGATTTTAGTGAAATAACTTAACCATAAATGATATACATTCCAGGAGGCAAAATAAAGCGACCTGTGGCATTAAAATGACACCAAATTAAAATGAAGTTAAGTGAGAGTCAACTTGTTTTCCAAAACTTATATATACACATTTTCTTAGTATCAACTATATGGTATTTCATACTGTGTATAAGGTAGAAATAGTACATGAAAACTCTACAATTTCTAACTTTTAGGAATAAAAAAGCAAACAGTGTCTAATAAAATGTGATAGCTTCACTCCTTCATATATGTGCTGACAATACCTTCCTTAACAAGATCCCCAAAGCACAAGAAATAAAACCAAGAATTAATAAGTGGAATGCCATTAAACTAAAAAGCTTTTGCACAGGTAAGCAAATGATTAAGAGCATGAACATAGAGGCTACAGAATGGGAGAAATTCTTGGCCAGCTACCTGTCTATAGTTAATTCTTTAGTTAGTTCTTTGTATATTCTGAATATTAAATATTTGTGTATTCTGAATATTAAATATTAAATATTTAATATTCAGAATATACAAAGAACTCCAAAATTTAACACCAAAATAAATAATAAATAAATAAGTAACTCAATCAATAAGTTGGCAGAAGAGCTAAACAGAAACTTTTCAAAAGAAGAAACACAAAACCAATAACTATATAAAAAATATGTTCAGCATCTCTAGCAATCAAGGAAACGCAAATCAAAACAACACCAAGATTTCATCTCTCTTCAGTCAGAATGGTGATTATCAAGAATATGAGCAACGGGGGCTGGGGATGTGGCTCAAGTGGTAGCGCACTCTCCTGGCATGCGTGCGGCCCAGGTTTGATCCCCAGCACCACATACAAACAAAGATGTTATGTCCGCCAAAAACTAAAAAAAATAAATAAATATTAAAATTCTCTCTCTCACTCTCTCTTAAAAAAAAAAAGAATATGAGCAACAATAAATGCTGGCGAGGTTGCAGGGAGAAGGGAACATTTGTACAATTGTTGGTGAGACTTCAGACTGTACAAGCACTCTGGAAAGCACTATGGAGACTCCTCAAAAAACTAGAGATGGAACCACCATATGACCCCATTATCCCACTTCTGCATATTTCCTCAAAAGAGATAAAATCAGCATACTACAGCAACATAGCCACATCAATGTTTATAGGAGCACAATTCACTATAGCTAAATTATGGAATCAACCCAGGTGCCTGTCAATAGATGAATGCATTAAAATTGTAATACACCCACACACACTGGAATTCTACTCAGCCATAAAAAAGAATGAAATTGTGTCATTTGCTGGTAAATGGATGGAAATGGAGACTATCATGATGCTAAGTGAAATTAGCCAAACTCATAAACTCAAGGGTCGAATGTCTTCTTTCATATGTGGATGATAGAGTAAAATAATGAAAAGGGGGAGGGAAGGATAAGATTACATAAAGAAGCAATCAAATTCAAATTAATAAACAAGCAAAAAGAAGTCTAGTAGAGTAGAGAAGGAGAAGGGGAAGTGGGAGGGAGGATGGGAGAGAAAAGAAGGAGGGAAGAAAGGGGGATCATGAACCAAAATCAATTTCCACGAATGAATGAGTTTGTTGAAATGAACCCAAATACCATGTATTAGCCACAAAGCTCTAACAAAACTGTGATCATTGCTACATATTAGATATGTACAAATTGTTAAAAGAAAGAAATTAGTTTTCTTGGTGAACTAAGGGAAGTCTTAAGCCAAGGAACAAATAACAATAATTGACAAGGCAGCATAAAAGAAGACAAAGAAAAGTATAGCATTTTAGTAAGAGATAAGAGTTCGTATATCCGTGATGCATAACTGGGATAATCATTGTGAGGCTTCTTCCATTCTGATAACTCTAAAAATATTCTATGGGAAAAAAGGGAAAGTAAAGGTGAAATATTAGGAAGACCTCGATCATGGAGGTGTAGGCTATGAAAGATCTTTCTAGCTGCCAATAGTTTTGTCTTTACCTAACAGTGGGAAACCAGTGCAGAGTCTTGAGAAAGGCAAGAACTTTCTCAATGTAGTGTGTTAGAAATTTCATCCAGTACGGGGATAAATGTATAGGATTCATTATGCCCATAGGAACTTAATGCAGAGGGAAGGGAACAATGCCAGTGACCTGATTCAGATCTTCACAAGGGTGCTGAAAAGGAGCGGTACAGAAGGAAGACAAATGCAAGAGGAGATATCCTTGTCACCCGGAAAATGATTAGAGGAAGGATGAAGGAGAAAAAGGCAGACTCTTGAATGTCTGTTAGTGCTTAATTAGTTAATTGGGTAATGACACTATTGATGGAGACAGGGAATAAAAGAGAAGACTAGGCTTTGGAGAAACAGTTGATTCAAATAAAATTTGTTCAATTCCTGTATGTGATGGAAATAATGTCTTGCAGAGTTTTGGTTGGTGTTTTTTAGGTAGTGGTTTGGGTCTGGAACACAGTATGAAGTTCAGAATTGAAGCCATAGATGATAAAGATAGACACATTCTAGTAGCAGGGGAAATGGTGGAAGAGGATGAATCCTCTGGTAACAGTGGGCAGAGCAAGATGTCCTTGTCCCTATGTCCTGAACTTTCACCACCATAGGTCAATGCATTCGTCTGCTAGTCCCTGGCTATATAGAACAAAGCTTGGTATATTGAATGTACTAAACAAAGTTTATTAAATAAAGCGTAAGAAAAAAAATAAACTAGACTAAGAATGTAGTAAATGAAATACAGGATGCACCAGCATCAAGGAGGAGAGGGAGAGAAGTAGGGAGAAGTTCCGAGATAATGGTCAGAGAAAAATAAAAAAAACAATCCACAAAGAATAGTGCTGTAAAAGTCAAAGTAGGAGAATGGGAAGGAGGTAGTGGCCAAGAGGGTCAAATGTTCCATGATGTCAAATATGATAAAGACAGACACATGCACAACGGAATTAGCACTTAGGAGAGAGGAAGAAGAGAAGCCAGCCGGCCATGGATTTAAAAGTAAATGGGAAACCAGAGAGGTTAGATTACAATGAAAACTGGATGAGAAATAAAGAGTTAGATCAAAGATAAAGGAAGAATAAGGGACAGGTTTTAATTTTTCCTTGTGTTTTTGTTGGTCTTATTATTTTAAAATAATTATTCCTTTTGGATGAAAGAGATCTGAGGCTTACAGGCTGCTCAAGAAAGGGAAACATTATCTCTGAGAGAGGAGATGATCAATGGGGCAAGGTTCAGAGAAGGTTTAACCAGACACTGGAGGAAATGGCTGTAACTTTATCATTTGAAAAGCAGCTGGGAGTCCCCTTACAGTCACCTTCATTTTGGATTTTGGAAAGTCTGGCTCCAGACTCATCCTGTCTCTGCAGACTTTTCCATGGGTTTTGGTGCCCAGTTTCTATCAGCTGCCACAGCTCAGGATGCATCTTGGCTGGAGTGGGGAAGAAAGGAAATCAAGGAAGATTTGGGTGGGAAGGGTCCAACATCTGCTTGCATCTGGGAGCTGACTCACACCCTGCATCTTCCCCACACCCAGCCTTCATGGGCTGGGTTTTGCACTTTCCTAGGGAGCCTTCTTGATTTTTTCCTCTGATTCAGAGTGGGTTGGAAAATATAAACACAAGAATCATGACAAACTTGTCCATGTGGGAAAGAAAAGTTGCCACTGTAGTTTTGGTGGAGCATCTGGGTAGCAGTTAGATCAGAGAAAAAGTGAGAGGGCTTCTTTATATGTAAAGGCTTAACTTCTTTCCCTTCGTTTCTTCTTTCCTCGTTAAATAAACTATTTCTTTAGTTTAAGGTGAAATAACAAAGTCGTGTCCCTTGTCCTCAAGGAATTGTTGGTATAGTTTGGGAGACATGTAAAAAAAAATGGAGGTACTAAGGACCAAGACCCCTCCGTAGTAGAAGCAGATTTTCAAGCGGCTACATGTGCCCCACACCTCAAAAACAGACACTCTCAAAACAAAGTGAGAGAGAAATAGATTTTGATGAGGAGATTTGAGCATGCACAAGTTGAGGTGGCTGATACTTCTATAAAAGGAAGAATAGAAAAAGAAAGTAGGGAGGAAGTAGAAGAAAAATATACTTAACTCCATTAAAGACTTAAGGTGGGCCAAGCATTGGCTAAGACCTGCAAGGATGTGAAGGGTGAGAAACTCAGAAAAATCATAGTGTCTAGCTCCCTAACCCCACACCTGGACTCTCGGGGTCTACCAATAAGGTAGTTAAACAGATCTGTGGATTGTCTGAAATATGTAAAATCTGAAATGAATGTATTTTGGTAAATCCTGGAGTCTGAAGGTGGGAAGGGATGTTCCCAAACTCTCAAGGGACCATTCCTTTTCTGATCATACAATCTGATTTTTGTTCTCCAAGAAGTGACACTCCTAGTGGATGGCACTCGCCTTTCCTTCTGCCTTGTTACCCCCTCTAGTTAAGTCTAATGAGCTCTTTCAAACCTGGCTCAAGTTCCATGCTGCTGGGGTCAGGCTGTATTAATTTTCTAGATTCCAACCCCACCTGTGCTTTGCCTGTCTAAGCTCTGATCACTCACACTGTGTGGGGAGAATGATGAAGGCTGGCTCTTTGTTCACACCATTTTGAGGATCAAGAGGCAGGTACGAAGTACCTGTCAAATTGTGGTAGTTGAAAAAATTATATTCTTCCTTTTTCCTCAGGGGACCTACTAGTTCATATATTTCCATGTTCTAGAATCAATGTCTTAACGATCTTAGTTAAGACTCTCTTTGTTTCTCTCCACATCCTTTTTCAAATAGTTCATCACTTTTTCCTTTTCTTCATTTCTTTATTTAAAATAATTTTATTCTATTATACTTTCAGCATTTTAAACTAAATAATTCATTCAGAAAAATCTTATGTCTGCTTTCTCAGTTTTGACTAAGTGATCCCAGACTAGTGGTGCTCAAAATTTTCTGTTCTCAAAAATCCATTAAATTCTTGAATGTTATTGAGGAACCCAAAGTATGTTTGTTTGTTTATATCAATTAATACTAAAAATTGAAACTGAGAAATTATATGTTTATTATTTAAAAAAACTAACAATAAATTCATTGAATGTTTACAGAAATAACATTTTCAATGAGAAATAAGTATATCTTCTAAAATTAAAACACTTAATGAGAAATGTGTCATTTTACATTTTTCAAATTCCTGATATCTGATTGAATAGAAGACATCTAGATTCAATCTAGAAATACCTGGTTTTGCAGTTAAAATTTGTACAATATGTTATTTGAAATTTATGAAGAAGTATAGCCTCATATAGTATATAGTTATGTAATCAATTAATATTTTTCTCACTTTTTCAGACACTTATGGATATTCTTTGATACTACACCAAAACTCAACAAGTGGCAATTTTTAAAAATTGCACTGTGAAATCTGAAACCACATCAGTAAGCTTTTGAGTCTTGCTACATTGAAATTGTTAGTATCTTCTTTCCCCTTTAAATAGTTTTTTTTTCTCTCTCTCTCTCTCATGTGTAATTTTGTAACATCATGCTCTGGCCATATGGAAAATATCAGTTCACTGAGCTATGCACATTTTCAAAATGTTGACTCATTTCATTATCCAGTATCAAGAAATTACATTCCTTGCTATCACCATACCTACCTACACCCCCAACCTTTGGTATTGGGGGCTGAACCCAGGCTCTCACATATGCTAAGTAAATCCTTTACCTCTGAGCCATACTACAGCCCCCTCACACCAATCTCATCAGTAAAGTCTGTAAGTATTTGTATGATGTCAAGCTTTTGAAGGCAGATGCAAATTTTCCAAAATTTTAGTTTTTGCTTGAAAGCTTGAGTTTAATCATTGGCAAAAATGCCATGAGCTGTTTTCCTTGAAGTGACAGACTCTTTTCATTAATTTTGGAGAAAATATATGACACATGCCCAAGTCTGAAAAACCATAGTCTGTCAGTTGTTCTTTCGAGTAATAAAAATTAATGTTTACTGCTCCATCAGGGGCCTCTTTGAGTGAAATTGGCTTTTAATTTTGCTTTTAAGCAGTGAGTGCATGGTATTGAAGAATACAATTACTATGTATGCAGTTTGGTGCCATTGCTGTGACTCCTGCTAAGGCACCAACATTTTTATCTGCTATGGATTTACTGTTAGTCAAACTGTCTGCACTATGTTGATACAGTGACAAAAGCAAATAACTTCTTTAAATTATAATGCAAATGTTGTTTGCCTTATAGACCTCTGATAGTCTCTTGGGTATCCCCAAGAGTCAATGGGAAAACACTGTCAATATATTTTGTTTTAAAAGGTGAAATAGCCTCAACAGTTGGTTACATGTCAAACCCAATCTGAGAGCAGCACTTGCTTTCCTTTGACAATGATCATGGCATCTTTTCCAGATGACATCTTCCCAGTATGTAATTGGTGACTACGTCCAAGTAAACATGTGGAAAATGAGAGTGAGTGGGTGTGAGGGCTCAGAGGGAGTACTTGTTTAGGGGATGATGAGAGTTCAATTCTGGAAAAAGTTCAGTTCTGTGAGTGTGTATTTCTGGTCTTCAAAATATGACCACATACATGCTGTCATGCAATTTATAATGTGCCTGAGGGAGGCCACTTAATATAGTGAAGAGGCATGGGCTTTGCAGTCAGCCAGGCTTGGGTTCCAATACCCACTCAGTGGCTGCTGTCTACATGATCTCTGTCATATTCCTTTACCTTGCTAAGTCTTATTATCCTTTCTGGAAAATGAAATTACAGTGCTGAGGATATTACCATGTTGGGTATTGAAAGGCTGGGACATTGAATGGATGTTATGATGAGCTACATCACCTGCCCCTTCCCCCCTTTCAGGAATAAAGAACTTATTTTGCTAACTGCCATGGTGATGCTGAAGATGGCTCTGAGTGCCAGTCCTCTTTGCCCAAGTTCATACCTCTTCTCAAGGGGCATCCTGCTTCCATTGACTGGTCAATGGCTCGTCTACCTCATTTCAACTCTCTAGCTTCACATAGGGTCAGCTGAGATCTTTCAGGGATTCTAAGAGCTCAGCTTCTCACTGTGCTCAACACTACCTCTTTCTTCTTTTCTACAAGTTCCATTCCAGTGAAGTACTCTAATACTCTTAAATTAGAGTCTTATATGTATGCTGATCTTCAATTCAGAGTCTTGTTCTGGTGAGCTCAACCTGAATCAGACCTTATCTTAATATTATAATTATTATTTATAATCCTCTACTGCCTCCTATGATATGTTGCCCCTAGTATCTGGAAAGCCCTTTTATGCTGAGTAGTCTGAAGATTGTGAGAGTAAAGTTTGGAGCTTAAAGGCAGGATAGAATTCCAGCTAACACCATACTGAGCTCCATGGTCATAGGACAGTCATATAGTTTATAGGAGGAAGAAGTTGAGTTGTGAAAAGACAAGAGATAGGGAGACTGGGAAAGGACAAGAGAAATCTTCTGGAGAGAAAGAAGAATAAAAGGAGGCTTGGGGTGCAGGCAGTGCTGCTGAGGACATTCTTATAGCAAGGTTTCTGGAACCAGCCTTCTTGGGTATGAGTCCCAGTTCTTATACTCAGCAAATTACTTTATACCTTTGTGCCTCATATCCTTCATCCACAAAATAAGAATAGTAAAGACATCTACTTCTAATGTTGCTCTGAATAGTAAATAAATTGATTAGAAATTAGAAAATGAAAAAAAAATAGTTCTCATTGCTCATTATCCACTGGGAAGTTGAAGCATACACCAAAGTATGAAGGTTTATGGTGACTGTACCTAGCTTTGGTACTTGCAGAGAAGACAGAGCTCATTAACACATGTGGGAGACAGTGTAAAATATCTGTAGAAATGACATTTAAGAAGGTGTAGGATTAGTAGGAGATTTCTGGGAAAGAAAATTAGGGAAAGACAGAGAGAATGGCCCTTGAGAAGGCTTGGAGATGTGTGATTTACTAGATACCATGAGGATTCCTAATGCTATTGATTGGTTTAGGAATGACTACTAATAATTACTCTCCTCCTCACCATCTATCTTTCTCCTTTAATTTAGAATCACTTGGATCTTGGGTACATGCTTTCTGAGATGAGAGGAGGACATTTTTATGATGATGCCTTGTGCAATAACAACAGGTATTCCTTTTCACAACAACTGGAAGGAGTGTATAGCTCATTCTCTTCTCTGTCTCATAGGCAGACAGTTTAATGAGAAGAACAGTGGGTTTGGGATGAAATATACATGGTATTGTTCCTACTGGTTGGGTGAACTGGGCAAGTTACTCCGTTTTGATTTTGTTATCTGTTCAATGGAGGTCATTATTATCTCATAGAACACTTGAGAGAATTTAATATATTCTTAAATGTCAACTTATTGATATAATGCCAAACGTGTGTTAGGGAACTAGTAAGTATCAGGTCTCCTTTGATCTCCTTGCAAACATAAAAACTGGTGGTTTTCAGATATGTGGTAGTCCACTTGAAGTTGATATGGGGTCTGGATTGGCCTCTTCTGCCTCCAAGTTAAAATTAAACCACACAGATTTTTAGACGCACCCAATTCAGACTATCTACAAGTAGGGAACTACAGCACACTAAATGGTAAACAGCAAGATTTTGAGTCAGTTATATAAATCTGTTTCAGCAATTTTAGAAGGATATTTGTCATGAAATGTTCAGCAATAAGCTTATTCATACTTTCAATATCATCCATTCACCCAGCTTCTTCCAATGATATAAGGATATTGTAGTTTTTATTGACACATTTTTGTAAGCCATTCCAAATTCTTTGCAGAAGAACAAAGGTAGAGAACACATAAGCAAAGCAATGAAATGAAATACCATAAATAGCCAAAGAAAGGATTCATCCAGGGCAACTTTCTGCCTCGTGGTGTGCTTCGCATCTTAATAGTCCAAAAGCCTGGAGAGAAACATACCATTTTAATGACCAAACACAACTTGACCTTCCTTGTATTTTTCTACCCACAAGGAAAATATCCAAAGAACCAAATGGAACAAATTTGTATTCTTATCTGGCACATCATTCTTGTGGGCTTATCAAAGACAAAGGAAGAGAGGCTTGCTGAGGGCCGTGGGAGCACGTGGCACATACAGCACACCTGGCATTTCTGGCTCTGCCTCCTACTGGGGCACACAGTTGTGAGGAAGGCTGGACATTTTCAATTGCACACTCTTGCTTGGTCTGTAGCATTAACCCTACGAGCCTTTTCCATTCTTCCATGACACTTGGCAGGTATCTCCTTCCCCAACCCTGGGATGTGACAGAACAAACTGGTAGAATCAGTTGACACAATCTCTATCAGAAGCCACTGGGCTCCTCTGATCCAGAGCCAATAACGCACAGCACACAGGATGGCTGAAGTCCAAGGTTGCTGTGCATTAACAGATGGGAGGGAAATTATCAGTGGAGAAATACCACCGAGCACCATGTGGACGGGTGACAAGATGTCCTCTGGCCAGAGGAATAGATTACATACCAGCACTGCCTTGGCTCACTGCCCCCAAGAAATACATAGCAATCTACACTCAGGGAAAATTCCATGAAATAGCAGAGCAGGAACACCCTGAAGCCAGTGGCAACATATTCCAAGAAAAACATCCAATGAACCAAACCCCAAACAACACAGACCTCAGAAACGTAAATAAAAATTAACTGAAAAAGGAAACCTTCAGAGTCTTGGGAAGGAACACAACAGATTAAGTGACCACAAAACACTAAAACACCAACTAGTTATTTACCCACTGCTTTGCGGTAAACACGAGGCCTGTCGTCTCCAAGAGGTTATTTCTGGGCGCCAATGACTTAGCACATAGGCCAGCAAAGAGGATGGACTTTATTTTCCTCCAGGGTGAGTGACATTTACAATGGGCCTGAGAACCCAAAGGAAGTTCCTTTGAACCTCTTAGTCTTACAGCTATTTATAAGGATGAGAGGAGCCGAGGGTGGGAAAAAACATGGGGCTTGAAGTCAAATGACTTGGGTTTGTATTGTCACTCCGTCACTCACCAACTCTGCTGTCTGGGATAAGCTTCTTATCCAAGCTGAACTTCAGTTTCCTCACTGGGAGAAATGAAGGGATTATAACCATTATCATCTCTTCCTCACAGGGTGGATCTGGAGTATTAGGTGAGAAAATGGATGTAAAGAGCAGTCAAGTAACAACACTGTGGCCATTTATTATCTTGGTGGTTGTTTCTATTGTGGTTATGATTTCATTCATCTAGGATTGTATGAGAATTAGAATCTACCTAATTCTGGTAGTGAATTTAGTGGTAGCTGAGGTTTGCTCTCTGAGCATCTATTTCAACCAATTTGGACATA
Organism: Urocitellus parryii; assembly: GCF_045843805.1. Lineage (NCBI taxonomy): Eukaryota > Metazoa > Chordata > Mammalia > Rodentia > Sciuridae > Urocitellus > Urocitellus parryii. Next base: position 38,852,416 of record NC_135541.1, on the reverse strand, counting down.
ATCTGTAGCCATTCGCATTCTTGGCAGTTTTTTTCCGATATACTTTAAATTTTCTTTAATGACTTGCAATCAAAGTTATGGGCACCTTCCATTGTTCTAAATAGCTTAGAGTCAGTCCTATTGCTTTTTATTCTCTCCTTCTGTGACTTGAAGCATAGCCTCAAGCACTGACCTGTCTTAATAGCTCCTTCTCCCTCTATTCTGCTTGTCTAGTCTATTTTTAATTTGGTCAACATCATTAGAAAATGGCTGAAAACTTATCAGATAGTCTCAATCTAGAATCTTGGTAATGAAATACAAGGCCTTCACATGGAAACTTTGTGAGTTCTTTGTGAGTACTGTGGTAGAGGCAGACACTTTTTTGACTTGAGATCAGAGAGTGAAAGGTGTTAGAAAACTGACCTCAGGGTGAGCAGGTGGTGCCTGAGTGAGGAACATTTGGGATATATTTAGTCCCCTCACATCTCTCTCACATTTTGATGTAGGAAGTGTGATCATCATAACTAAGAGTCGGCAGAGAACAAAGCCAGAGTCATAAGGATCAATATTAGAAGCAAGGAAGTATCTTGAGAATATGTGTGTCAATCCACATGTATTACCTTACCACTAAACCATATTCACTGTTTAGACCAAGAGTTTTTCAGTGTAATGATATTAGCTATCAGATAGAGTTCTTCTCTGAATTAGCTCATGGTGCTTGTGCTAATTTTTCCTAAACAAACTATTGTTCAAGTATTACAACTTCCAAGACAGAATCATGATAGAGTCGTAAGAAATTAGTGCCAGGGGCAACCTTAAAATTCATGCAACCCAGTGAATCCCAAATGCTACTCTGAAGATGCATGTTGGCCAATTTTTCACAAATCTGTGGGAAAACAAGAAAAAAGAAATGAAGATCATAGGATATGTGAGCAATTTTCCATCAAGTTAATTTATTCAACTTAACGAATGTCTTGTGTTATGAAATATTGCCTTTCCTTCTTTTCTGATGCGCTTTTCCTTTTATTTGGAATGATTGTAATGGTGAATGGCAGTCATTTTTTAAAAATCTATTTATTAAATATAACAGTTGACCATGTTTCACTAAATTCCTGTTTTATGGCTGTTTTGTTGGTTGATTGGTTGGTTTGATTTATTAAATTAAAAAAATAATTTAAGAACATAAGATTTGTACCAACTCTTTCATTTTCAGATGGAGAAATAGACACGTCAAGAAAATTGTCGAAGTTCATACTACTAGGAATTTATAAAGCTAGGACCCAAACCTGGGCACATTGTTCTCTGCTCTCCAGCTATCTCCTTTGGCAGGTAGAATGTTGAGTTTTATTACTAATTCTATGGGAGGAGAAAAAGAAAGCTTTGAAAGAGGCAGTGATTGGAAAAAGTGGACTTCTATTTTTCGCATGCAATGATGTGCCAGACGCTAATGCTTCACTTATGTTATTTGGCTTCTTCTTTACAACAACCCTAAAAGGAAAATAATGCACTTTATGATTGAGAAAACTAGATTCAGCAGTGTGAGATGATTTAATGATTCAGAATCTATCAAATTGTAATACCACCTATTTACATGCCAATCAACCAGAATCTACTGTGTAAAATTTTTCCTGGAGAAAATAAATCTTATCTTAATGTGATTGAGAGATTTTATCAAATTATAAGGTGATAAGCAAATATTCCATGACTTTTTTTTAAAAAAAAGTATTCAGCTTAAACAATCCTATGAGGCTGGTTATCATCATCACTATTTCACAGATGAGAAATTAAAGCTAAAAGAGTTTAAATGTCTTATCCAGAGTCATGTATTTGGCAGACTGCTAAGCGGTAACTGGATTTCTGACTCCTAGTCCTGTTCCCCTTTCTCTATACTCTGGGAGGGATGGCTTTTTCTGAAAAAAAAAAAAAAGAGAGAAATGGTGCACCAGAGAAACTTTAGTCTGCAAAGGATCATGGCCAATAGGCCACAGTTGTGGCTTTGAAAAGGCAGGAGCAAAAGAAGAGTTGATGGAGACACCAGACGTGAAAGGGTCATAAGTTCTGGGCTTTCCAATAATAAGCCATTCTCCTCCAGATGATTTTAATAATCTCCAGCACATGTGTTCTAACCCCTTGATGCTGTACAATATGTGTAACCAAATAAAAGATCTCTCCAGATTTGGAGATTTACTGTTTGTGATGGGAAAAGGCCAACCAGATGACATCATTTATATTCCAAATATGAGCTGCTGCCAAGCCTGGTGATGTTAAGCTGGAGAAATTGATCCTCGACATTATTCTATGAAGGAAAAGAGGGGAAAAAGGTCTTGGCCTAGATGGTGTCCTTTTAAAAAAATTTATGTGAATATGAAGTCTGGTTTAATAAACTTCTATTTTATCCAGGAATGCTTATGTCCAATGTGTGGGTTGTTTAGGCACATGATTACTTCCATGTAACTGAATTTACCAGGCTTGGGGCATGAGAGTTACTGTTCCTTGTTGATGTTGAGAGAGTAATTGGTGGGGTTTGGTCTGAAGTGCATCTGCTCTTTAATAGTAAGTTCACAAGGTATCAGGGATGTACCCTCTTATTCAAAAACAAAGGTGCCCAGTTGGTAATCATGGAGTTCAGAAGACTCTGCATCCATCCTTCAATCCATCCCCTCAACTTCTTCTTTCCTAACACAGCCATGATTTCCTTTAGGTATCCATATCCTGCAAAATCACAAGACACAGGGAAATTTGATACCATTTCTGTTCCAAAGGCAGATCTTGATCAATCTAAGCCAATAGATGCATGACACACCCCACCATGACCAGCAAGCCAGAGTGACTTGTGAGGATCATGAGACAAAAAAGATAGGTCTTACGTTCCATGCTGGAGGAAAAGGTTTTCTTCTTTTTCCAGTGGATAATGAAGAAGTAGATAGCCCCAGCTGTGATTGACATCCATTTTACAGTGTCAAGGGAGCCTGGACTTAGGGTGAGGCTGATGCTGAGGATGGCTGAATAGAAAGATGGGAAGAGGTGAGGAGGTGCTTGCTCCCATCACTAGGACTCTGTGCCATGTTCCCCTGTCCCCCGTTGTGTAGATAACACATTTCCTGAATATCAAGGCACTTTAAAAAGTTTCTATTGCTTACAGCTGAAAGCATTCTATCTGTTGGAAGTGGTAACAAAATGTACTTCCTGAGGGTTCCATCAGTTACTTGAACCACACCCTACAGGACAAGGGTTTTAAATTTGTGTTGAGTAGCTGAATATGTGCAACTGCCACCATACTAGGAGGGATTTTCTAAAACAAAAGCGACTCACAACACTCCCTGCTTCTTGATCTGGCCCCTACCAGCCTTCCAGCCTCATCTGCAGCCATACTCGCCAGCTTTTCTTCCATCTTCCTGTCTTTGGGATGTGCCATGCTTCCTCTCACTTTGGACCTGGTCTGTGCTTTTGCACTGCTGGTGACAATCCCTGCTTTACCACCACCTCCTTCCCCCACTCACTCTCCATCGAGTCTTGCTTTCGGCATCTCTTTGCCCTGGAAGATTTGCCATCTTTGGCCCTCCCCATCTTTCGTAGCACTCTGTTCATCTACCAGAGCCCTTTTCACACTCTATGGAAACGCCTGGTCATCTCATGTTGGACTGTTGGTCCAATAAGAGCAGGAAACTTCTATTCTGTTTACAGTTTTGTCCCCAGGGCTTAACACATAGTTGGTTTTACATAAAATGTTTGTTGAAAGACCCCTGAATGAATCACCTAAAGCTATTGAAATATTCCCCATTGCCTAGTGCCTGGACACTTTAGAATAGCTGTCAACGATCTGGCCCTGACTTGCCGTCCAGACTCCTCTCTCGTTACTTACCCCAAATTTCTTACTTGAAGTTCACTGAATGTCCTTCTGCTGTTTCAGGTTTCAATACCCATGATGAGCATCTTGCTACTTCCTCATCTAGCCACTGTTGTGTAGTTCTACTTCATAATGTTGGGAGGTGGCTGTGAATCATGAAATGAATATAAATGGGTTTGAATTCCTTTCAGCATCTTCTCGTCTTGGGCAGCACACTTAAACTCATGTCTAAAAGGTGGAGGAAAAAAAAAAACTATATCCCCCAGGGCTGTTGTGGGTATATGTGAAGAAATTAATAAGAAACTACCTGGCTCAAAGTTCCCAGCATAAGTTGTTGGAATCAACCCCTTTGATGAGTCATTGTTGAACTCTGCCTTCTGTTCTCAGAATGAGCCACCAACTTAATTGTAAATTATTGCTTTGAAAAAGTAACATCGAAGAATAAGAATTGAGTATCAATCTTGACTTCAGACAAAAAAAAAATGTCTCTCAGAAAGAATACAGTGGCTTTGCTGAGTCTCTGCTCTTTTAAGTTCAGAGAGTTTTGGGTTAGCAAAAGTGCTGTTTGGGGTTAGTGGGAGTACTTTTGGGGAAGTTATTTGGTTTGGCTAAAATGGTTACTTAGTTATGGCTGAACCTGCAATTTCCAGGAAGTAACTGAGTTCCCACAGCTTCAATAACAATTGCAGAGCCCATAGGGCAATCCTTCAAGTCCTGATGAGAGCACTGTGGCAGGTGTTTAGTGGTGCTTTTAAAATGCTGCTGGGCAAGAGCTGAAGTGCTGGGTGGAAGCCCATGGAAAGCTTTCCTGACTCTGGGGGAGAGATATTCTCTAAGTTTGCAGAAGGAGCTGGGCTGACTGTGCTTGCAACTGCTTCCCATATTCCTGCGTTCCATTCCTGGACCAAGCTCCTGCTTTCTATGCTTGACTTCTGCTCTGTGTTTTGTGGCAACCAGCTTTTTCTAGAGATATCTTCGAAGGTAAAGGAGGAGAGGGAGAAACCTTCCAGAAAATGGTGCAGAAATGGACGCTGTCACTGAAAGGACTTTTCCTTTCAATTAAATGTCATCCTTGTTGAAAAGCATGCTCTTTGGAACCAGAGGGCTGGATTTGAATGTTGGCTCATTCAATAATTATTTTTATGATTTGGGGAATGCAAACCTTTTTGAAGCTCAGCTTTCTCATCTATAAAATGGGGATTATATCTGTCTTGCAGAGTTTTTTATGGTAATGGAATGAGAGATCCTTGATGCAAAAATCTAACAAAATGCAGATAGCTTAGCAGGTGTTCAACAAAGGTGACTCGATTGCTAATCTTTCATCATTGTTAGAAAGTATATATTTGTTAGAAATTGGCTTTGACCATTGTGGCATGAGGTGGGAGGGGCAGCTCCATTTAGATCAGATTTAGAAGGCACAACAGAGAACAAATATAATATATATAATATAATATATAATACAAACAAATATATATAATACAAACATTTTCAGAAACTCGTATTTTGGCCTGCTGAAAGCTTTTTCAATGAGAATGTGCTCCTACATAATGTTTTAATGTCAAGATCTAGAGCACATCCCTCACTGTGGATGAGGAAAAGCAGAGGGAGGATGAGAGGACGGATGCATTCTCCATGGATTGAGGAATGAGAGTGGGTTTTCATAGAAACAAGGATTAGGTGGTAGAGAGAATGGAGGTCAAATTGGACATGGGAGCAGTAATGATGCCCTGAGTTTCAACTTCCCATCCGTAAAATGAAAAGGTGAGATGAGATATTTCCAAACTGTGGACTGCCAAGTTGTTTATGTTCTCTTCATAAGATCAAAGGTTAAAGGAGATAAGAGAAAAAAATACAGCAGGGAGAAGATGAAATACCATCACTGCTAGGAGCAGGAAGGAGCAGAGCAAACAGCAATATTTTGTGTCTTGGGTCCATAGAGTTGCATTCATAGTTAAGTTTCCTTCTGACACTTTTCTTTCCTTTCTCCTCCATCTCCTGTTCCTTCTTCTTTCCGCTTTTTTTTTCCCTTTTTAAATTAAGAGTCAACAAATAAGGAAGCTTTTGAAAAGAATGAACCCAACACAGCAAACATTGCTGGAACAGCTTCTAGCAGTTATACCTAATGCTAGGGACGTGGGGATGACTAGAACCTGGTCAGTGGTAACCTACTGTCTAGTGGGAGAGACAGAGACTATGCAATGCAGTGAGTCTGTGACGCAGGAAGCCCAGGGACCTCTGAGGGAGCCACCCTGGTGGCAGATGTCAGGCAAGCCCTCCCTAAGATGGCACATATTCTGAGGCTCGAAGGTCTAAGAGTCAGCCCTTCAAGGAGAGGTGAAGGGCAGTGTACCTGTTCCGAGCACAGGCCCTAGAAACCCTGCCGTATTCCGTTGAAATGCTCTTGGGACAGAAACATGGAAATCATTCCAAACCGTTGACTTGGGTGGGTTTATTTTGGATGTGCTCATCGCTAAGTACATATTTTTCTAGGATTTGTGAGGAGATGAATTTCCATGTGTGTTGTGCTTCGGCATGTCTCCTCGGGGTGTTTATTTACTGTGCTTTATTCCCTAACCTAGCAGGACGTCACAGCTGGAGGCAGCTGGTGGTAAATAAATAGCTTCCATTACCCAATCCCATCACCATCCTCTGTTCTGTTTTGGAAACAGTCGCAGCCCATAGGTCCTCTGCCCTCAAACCCATGGCAGGGTCTAAACCCTGGGGGTCGGCAGGAGTGTTTCCTCTTCAAGATGAAATGGAGATAGATGTAAAGGGCAAGTTAAATAAAAGGGCACCACGGCATTCAGAGAGTCCTTCCTAGGAAAATCTCATCAATCATATGACCCCGATACCAAAAAAATAAAAAATAAAAAAGACACAAACAAACATAAACAAATCAAACTTTTCATAAGTCTATCCTGAAGGGGATTTGGGAGTAATCTGATTAAATTACAGTTAGGATGAGACTTTCTTAGGTGTCCTTTGCCTTCACATATTTTATGTCATTTGATGATTTTCTGTTCAGTTTGTCAAACCGATAATGAATGCATGCAGAGTATGCACCCAGCTTCTATTTATCTGAATGCTAGTATAGGAGAAATTCTATTATAGACTCACAATTTAACACAACTTCATCATTCCCAAAACATCAACACAGTAAGGGAGGTGGAGGCTCACCCACGTTCCTTAATGCAGTAGAATTACCTGTTGGGTTATATACAAATACAACCCGAGACCTGCTCCTCCCCCTTCATCTGAGAGGAGGGGTCTCTGGCATGCAGGATGGGGACAGACTCACTCAGATGGTTCTTTGAGGAGAGTGAGAAAAGCCTTATATTCCTGATTTAGCAAACTCCAAGGGAGCTCTAAAAAGGGGGGCTGAAAATATACATTTGAAGGTGGACACCATATTTATTCAATGAAATATTGAGTATTTGTAAAGGGTCAAAGTTATTTGTCCAAAAAAGTAAATCTTTGAGTAATTGTAGTTTTCCTCTAACTATACCTTTCTTCCTAAGTTACTTGGCCTGTAGTAGAGTTGTTACAGAAGTGCTTATACGCCCTATCACTAGGCACTTTCTTATTTAAGTATTTACCGACTTATACACAGGCGGCACAAAATAGAACTTATTAAATGTTAGCTTCCTCCCCTGCCCCAGCTTTCTTCCTTTTCTGGCTGTGGAGCTAGAATGGATGAAGAGTCCATAAAAATGGATAGAGGGTGATTAATGTGTAATGTTTGGTATTTTCTCTTCATTCAGGCCAAAGGGATTAGAAGATCAGCTTTGCAATTCTAAAGGCTTTGAGGTCATAGAACACCACACGACAGAGTCATAAAAGCTCATCTCAGATTTTTCTTTCCTTCCAAGCGCTAAGAGCATGACAAGAATCCTTATAAATATATCTGGCAGGAGTCATGTGTGGCAACCTGCTGACCCTGTTGCCACCCTGTTCCTCTTCTTGCTACCTCTATGTGGTTTCTCCCCTGCCTTATGTGTTCAGTCCTGCCTTCTACATGGGAGAAAAATCACGGCCACTCCATTTCTTTTTCTTTGTCCATAAATTGGAAATAGCAATTCCTACTTTTGGGGAGAAGAGACTGTGAGGATTAAATCAGATAATGGTGCATGTACTTCTTGATACTGAACAGATTTTCAACAGGGTCATTCTTGGTCTGTCTCCTTTACCCTAAAGTTCAATACTCAAAACTGTTGACTTTGGGGGTAATATAAAGTGCTCTAGTTAAGTGTACATATTGACTAAATTTCTTCAAATCAGCTTACTTGATAATTCTGCAGTGAGAGTATGCTTCATTTTTAGATTTGGTCTTAAAAAAATCTTATTCTTAAGAAGAAAACTTCACTTTGTTCTCAAATAAGAACCTGTGGGTCCCCCTCAATTTACTGACTTGATCTGGTTGATGTCTTGCTCTCTGCTGTTTGGGAATGGGCTCCACGTTGCCTGTAGCCTAACCACCCTGCCAGACAATGGTATGGTATAGTCTGACTGCCTCCTCAGTGGCCATTACTAATGGTCCTGACTAGCACAGTTGATAGTTGTGCTCTCCTTGAGCTCAAATGAGACTGGATCAAATCCTGGCTTCCTGCATCTCCCAGTATACCTGTAGCTCAGATATTCCTTGACATGTCCAGCTCTCTTCTCTCATGCATTACCTAAGTACTTCTTGCTTTTGTGTCTGTTCTGCATCATGTTGACCCTTTGCTTTGATTTCTATACCAAAGCAGTTGAGAAAACTCATATTTGTGGCACATTAACTGAAGATTGAGAGAGGATTCAGAAAAAGGAATTCACATTGCAGCAGTACAAACCCCCTCAAATTTATCATGAGGTTTTGGTTGGTCAAGTCATTGCTTAGCAAATATCCACTTCCTATCACTCTCCATCAGAGGAGTTTCCCTTACCATTCCATTGATAAAGGACTCCATCATGTGAATTGCTTGGCCCGATGAATGTTATCAGAGAGAACACAGCAGAGGTAGGAAAAGTGGGTTGAGATAGGCTCCAGCTCTCACAATTCTGCTATTGCAAAGAGAAAAATGATATTTTGCAACAAATATCCCATTTGTTACAAAAGGATGAGAGCCTTGTGTCATAATCCAGGAACAAGCACATGGCCTAGAACCATTCCCAGCTTAAATTAGCCAGCTTTATTAGACTGGCCCACAAATGTGCGACAAGGAATAATAGCTTATTATCATTTTGAGTTTGGGGGTTGTTTTGCAGCAATATCTGACTGATACAAGGACTCATTGTTCTTAAAAATCTCTTGACAACCTTGGCACTGGGGAGCATCCACTTTAATCTTCCTCACCTACAGTGGCTTAGTCTCACATCTTCGCTATCTGCTCCCATTTCCCCTCTTTCTCACCAACCTTCTCTTTCAGGCACCTCCAAACACCTATTAATTTTGGACGCAGCACACGTTATTTCTCTTTTCATGCCTTGGCTTCTGCCTCTGCATACCACAGAGTGGTACTTTCATTTCAAACAGCTTTAAACAATTTTAATAAACAAAAAAAAATTCTCCCTAAGAGGAATGCTTGTGAGACCTGTTAGAACAATAACATTTTCCTCTTATCTGTCATCTGCTTTCACTTCTGCCCCTCATCTCAAATCCAAGCTGTGGCTGCTTCTGAGAGTATTTGAACATTTTTTTTTTCCAGTGGCAGCCAAGTCTGGCTGGTCTGTTCTTGCTTAGGCCATATTTTTAGTAAGTATTCCTATCGACCTAGATGTTTAAACTAGTTGGATAGCACATAGCATTAAAAAGTATTATAAAGCCTCTTAGCTTGCCCCTTTGTCCCTACATTTGGTCTTTATTTTATTATTTTTTTTTCCTTTCTGTCCAAGTGTCTGTGTAGCTCAGATCCTTTGGCTTTTTTCTTGTACTTCCATTCTATCACTGATTTGGGCCCTGATATGTACTCATCTTCTGACCCTTCCTGCTACACATCTTTTCTGTATAACTACTGCTCTCTCTTCCCCTTATATTTAGTGACAAAAAAAAAAATACCCTCATACTCCAGAACAGTGGCCCAGTTTCCCTGCTTAGAGGGCTTTTGGATATGGATACCCAGGTTTCTCCACCACTTCAGGGACTCATGCATAGGGTTGCTGTCCCCTCCAGCACCAGCTGAGCTGGACACTGCTGTTTCTGTCTCCCAACATTACTATGTCTAGAATATTTTCTCTTCCATTTTTTTTTCTGGCTGATTATGTAATTTCTGGAGCTTCTACCTTCTCAGACCTCCACTCCTGAGATGGACCTCTGTCCTGTTCCTCTTGATTCTTGGTGCTTCTCAGAAGCACTGGCAGTGTCTGCCAGCCCAGCCTGGTTTTGTGACTTGAACATCTAATTCCTGTACAAAAGCGGCCCCTCCACTCTTATCTGTCCCGGGTTCCCGCTGGGGCCCACCATGTCCTATACTCAGTGCCTCCCTGCTGCTGGCACATCAGTTATCTAGGTGACAGGGGTATGGTCTTACTTTCTCTCAGGGCCTCTTGCTTATATTCAGTACCTGAGGGTCTCCAAGATATGAAATGGAATCTTTAAACATCCACAGCACTTAAAGGAAATGGTATCTCTCTCACATGTGTAGTTCAAAATAAAATCAAATTAAGCCACAAAACATAGAACTGATAGGCAAGCTAGAAATAAAATTAGTCTCTCCATTTACTGATTAGAACATTCAGATTACATTTACTAGCCCTAAACTTTTCTCACATACTTCTGTTTAAAGCTATTCAATCATTTGTTCATATATTTAATTATCTATAGATAATTCCTCTTTTGCCAACATCCTAAGCACGGATTTGGTGGGTGGCTATTGGAGTCCAGCTCTGATTAAACCTGTGGGGCTACACCACTCCTCTTTGTTTTGATTAAACCACTCCCCCTTGTTTTCCAAGCCACCTCTTCTGTACCTGCCTACTGCAGACTTCCTCTTACCATGTTCTTCCAGAAAGATAAATGTTCTGCTCTGCTACTCAGAAAGGACTTCCTCTCCTGAAGGTAGTATTAACCATGTTGGTACAGTGAGTGCCTATTTAACTTGGACTTTCTTGAATCAGGCTACCTCAGTTCTTTTCTCCCCTATCCATAACCCATGTATCTGACATGTAATTTCTGCAAAGCCCTGGGCCTTGTAGAGGAAGAGGACTACCCATGGTGAGGTCTCACTGAAGTCCATGAGCAGTGAAAGAGCAGCATGAGTCCAGTGAGGTGGTGAGCTGTGGAGCAGAATGGGTCACAATGGGACCTGAGTCTGCCACAGAAGATATCAATAAACCTACATAGAGGACTCCACATTTTAAAAGGCTTTTATGTCATTTTCCAAATCCACCCTCACCACATTCAATTTTACATTATCCTAATATAATCTCTGTTTCACAAATGAGACATCAGAGACCGAGGAGCTTAACTGACACCCAAAGTTACCTAGTGGTATGAAAAACAATGATTTTTGTCAATTTGGTTCAGGTTTGACATCAGTGTGGCCCATTTCATTTCATAAATCCGAACAAATGAAAAATCTTCCTCAAATTTGTTATTTTAAATTAGTTGCACACATTTAGATTTATTTCCTATCTTATTTCAGACAAAATTTAAGCAAGCTCGCATGTGTGGGCATACACACACAAATACACACACACACACACACACACACACACACTCTAACTGAATGTGTGGGAACTGTATTTTTGAAAGAATTTTGAACCCCAAACCTCAAATGATTTGTTTAGTTTTTGGTCGATAAACAAGAGTCCTTGTGTTTCCATCGCTACATTTTGGGGCTGGTTTGCTTTTGCAGGGGGTGAGTAATGTCTAGTGAGGCCTCCTCTGTTGAAATCCAAATATACTCACGTTGTGCACTTAGATCCAGCCAGAGGAAGCCTAGACCCAGGAAGCCCGCCAGATGTTTCCACTGCCTTTTCATGGAAAGCTTAGCCTTTTATTTGTGTTTGCTTATTTGTTGAGTTGTGGAAGGGAAGTTTGAACAAGATCCATTCCAGGACAATAAAGGGCAGAAGGTGGAGAGATACTGAGAAAATACATGACAGATCTCTACGGGGTGATGGTCTTGCTTTCTGTTAGCCAGGGACATCTGAGGTCCTTGAAGGGCCGAGGGCACATGATCCTAGTTCTGGCTCTGCCACTTGGGTAGATAGCTGTAGGGTTTGGGGGCAAGTCACAATCTGTGACTTTGAACCTGAGAACATGAGTGCTGAAATAGACAGCTTGTGGCCTGAATCACAGCTCCTCCTCAGGATGGTCCCATCCCCATCTCTGAAGCCTACGTTTTCTCATTTATAAGTGGGGGGTCATTTCTTATTGGGCTGTTGTTAGAAATGAATGATATAACCTCACTGACACATTTTGCACATTGCCTTCTTTTTCTAAATGCTCAGTTCTTTCATCTCCAAGTGGGTTGTGGGACCTCTTCTGGCTTTGGAAGTCCTTGAAATCCACAATGGTACCAAGAGTTCTCTGGAACCCCAGCTTTCACAGTAAGCTACCCTTTTATGGGCCTCTGGCTGCTTCTCCATGCTTTCCTTGCCTTTTCTTGTGACTGTAAGAACTCAGGCGCCCACTGGAGGAAAGCCTCTCTCCATGTGAATAAACATGTTGATGGTATGTATATATCTTAAGACCAGGAACTGTGGCCTGTGTAACCAAGGGAGAATTTCCACTGAGTTTTGAAATTAGCCACTAGCATTTGGACACTGGAGGTAGGATAATGTAAGAGTGCACAGATGTATGTTTTGGAAGTTTTTTTTTTTTTTCTTTGTCTTCTTTTGGTGTTTGCTCAGGCTGAACTCCTTACCTAAGATGTTCTCTCCCTCTTTACTCTCCCCTCTGTCCTCCTGGGAGACAGCATGGAGCAGGAGAGAAGCAGTCACTTCATATTCAGAAACATCTGAATCCCATCTTGTTTTTGCTGCTCCTTGCAGTGTGACCTTGAGTGTGAATTTAAATAATCTGAACCTCCATACTGCGGGTACTATGTTAGTTAAGAGCATGGGTGCTGGCTTCAAGTTCCAATGCACTGCTTACTAACTCTGTTGTGATCTTTAACAGGTTACTGACCTTGTTTTGCCTCAGTTTTTATTCTCATTGATTATTATAAGGATTACATAAGGATTGATTGATAGATGATAGATGATGAATAAATCACCTAAAACAACGCTCCATTTACTAAATAAGAATTTACCATTAACATAACTATCATCATGAAATTCTTTACATGTCAAATGGATTATGAAAATTCTACTTCACAGAGTCATTTTGAGGTTAAGTAGTTCCTTTTCTTTATTCATGCTCTTAGTTAAGCTCAGCTTATACCTTCTTTTCTTTTTATCTTTTAACTATAGGGTTTCTTTCCAAAAGGTTATTCTCAAAGTGTAATAAATGAAAATCAGAAAACAGTGCAATTAGCACCACAAAATGTGGCAAAGCCATTTTTAGTTAGCTGAAAATAAGGTCGTAAGACTTGCATTCACTAAGAGGTACTCCTTTCAAGAGTAATAAATAAATAAATAAACTAAGATTTCAACTCATATTTCCAGTCCCCTCAGCCATTCCAGTAAGCAGAGAGGTGTGAAAAACAACAGAGGCAAGACTATTGTATGTGACAATATGTGTTGATGAAAAATTTGTTACACACTGGTTTCATCCATTGTTTACCATGATTTAATAAAATAATGATATATCATCATGACCTCTTAACTAACTTCTGGTTGTTTTCTGGTTCTTCTATTCACATCACTTGTCTCTTTCCATCTTTGAATCCCTGCCATGTGATACATAATAAAAGTCTAATCAATGTTGGCTACAAGATAATTTGAATTGCAGTTTAGTACTTTAAAATTCAAGGCCCAGGCCAAATCTACCTTTGTCTTACCAGTGGGTTTCCTGGATTTTCCCAGCCAACTCTCTCTCATCTTATTCTATGTGCTTATTTTGTTTTTGTTGTTATTTATGGTTTTTGGATGGCTATAAAAGTTAAAGGGATGCACAGTTTACTCTTAATTAGTAATCAAGACTACTGCCTATAAAAACCCATTCTTCCTTGATTATTTATTTACCCTCCCTATTTGTGGAAAGCGAAGTGGTTTATTTTCATTTGCAACATACAGCTCCATGAGATTTCCCAGTCTCCTTTCCATTAGGTGTGACCATGAAACTCGGTTTTCTCCAAGTGAATGAGCCAGAAGTGTTGGCTCCAATTTCAGGCCTGTCCCTGGCACTCTCCTGCATATGCTCTTTCGTCCTCACATTCTCTTCTAGTCACTAAGATGTCCACACCCAGGGAACAACAGAGTAAATGTATCAAACCACCATCAATATGGAGGGGAGTGAATTTGCCAACTCCCACTCAGAACTGTTACATGGGCAAGAAATGCTTTTTAGTTATGTTAAGCCTTTAAAATTTTGTTTGTTCTCACAACCTACTTACAACAATATAGTCCACAGAAACAGAATGTTTTGTTCAGAAAAAAATAGGAACACTAATTCAGCTAAGCCACTGAAGTGGAGGAAGTTCAGCTGAGCCACTGAAGTGTAAGGGAAACTAAAACCGCTTTGGGTCACTAAGTATCAGAACAATATTTGGCAAATGGAAGGTGTATTGCAGAATTCCTCCCATATAATTAATCTTAGAAGCCCACAATGCTCAGTATTATAATCCCTGCTTAATGGATGAAGGATCTGAAAGAGAAAAAGGTGATGTAACTTGCAGAGCAGTGAGAGAACCGAGATTCAAAGACAACATAAATGAAATCCAAAACTCTTTTGACTACCCTTGCTGCTCATAGGAAGACATCTAGTCAATTGCTCTTTTCCACAGATGGTCAATGTGGGTTAAGGAAGCATCCTATAAGTTGATATGTCAGTTTGCTTGAGTGAGCAGTTTTCATTTCTGTTTTTAACCACATACACTTGAACTGATTTTTGAGGAGTCTCCACTCTTCCAAACTGTTAAGAGCTTCATGTGTAGCTTGTTGCCAGGTCAGAGCAGCTGGCTTTGGCTTTCCTGGCCCTTTATAGGGTTCATGGCCTTCCTGGCCTCTGTCATACCCTTCACAGTGACTGCCTTGTCTACATTCTTGGTCTTTTTGTGTAAACAGGACACCCTATGCCATTTATGCAACTTTCAAGAAAGCTTTATAAATGCAGAAATGCCTTTCAAACCCCCCTTTCCCCCTTGCTTTAGTGGAGTGCTGGGGTAGAAAAGACGGTCTTATTTCATCTGGGTCATCTCTGGCACATCTCTGGGCTTCATTTTCACCTTCTACAAAAGATCAAGCTGATCTAAAGCTGTGTCTTTAAAATTTTCTACCATCAAGGACCCACTCTGTACACCTTTGATCTCAAGGGTGTCTGAATTTTGTAAAACTAGAGGACCACATCTTAGAATCAGTACCTAGTACCATATCTGGGACAAAGCTGAGTATTGCTAAGTATTTGCTGAAGATACTGGAGTCCACAAAACTGAAGTCTTAGGTTTGTGGGTGTTTGCCAAATATTTCAAATGCTCTCCCCATCCAAGCACATGGTGGGATTGCATTGCCAAGCTCCCTTATGTCCATGCTGGGCCTCTGGACTTGTCCTGGTCAATGAGGAACGAGAGGAATATTTAATCCCAAGTGCAAGGTCCTCAAGAGTTCTCTTTTCCCTCCACAGGAGGTGGCATTCTAGACAGGGCTGCTCTGACAGCCTGTGTCCTGGAGTGGGAACACTACAGAGTGAATCCCCAGCTGACCCAGTGCACATGCAGTAGAAACCAAAGCAACTCTTTCCTGGCTTAAGGCACTGAGATTTTTGTTTGTTGGCATAGTGTAATCTATCCTGTTCTGATTAAATCACTAAATTAAATCATAATTAATGGGTTTTCTCATTTTTAATAACCACAGAAATATATAACTGTCATTCAAAGCCTCTACCAAGAGTGAACAGAGTAGAATGACTCATTAAACTGATAGATCTCTGCCAAAACCAAAGCAAAGAGATCATTTCAGTAGCACTCATCTCATCAGGACACTTTTAATCCACTTAAGATAAACATAATTTATATTAGGCTTTTTAAAATTAATTTTTTCCATATTCTTATTGGTGCATTATGATTGTGCATAATAGTGGGATTCGTTGTTACATATTTGTACAAGCACACAATAAGACAATAGCGTCTGGCTAATATCATCCCCCAGTCATTACTCTTTCCCTCGCCTCCTCTCTCCTCTACTCTTCTGGTCTCCCTGCTATTTTCATGACACTCCCACTTTTCTTTCCCTGTTTCCTCTTTAACTTCCACATAGGAGAGAAACCTATGACCCTGAACTTTTTGAGTTTAGCTTATTTCACTTAAAATAATATTCTCAAGTTCCACCCATTTTTCTGCAAATTATATAATTTCATGCTTTTTATGGCTGAATAAAACTCCATCATATGTATGTACCACATTTTCTTTACCCATTGACAGATACCTAGGCTGGTTCCACCATTTGTCTCTTGTGGATTGTGCTGGTGTAGACATGGTATACATGTATTGCTATAGTCGGCTAATTTTAATTCTTCAAGATAAATCCTGAGGAGTAGTGGAGCCGGGTCATATAGTGGTTCCATTCTTAGTCTCTTAAAAAACCTTCATACTTCTTTCCATAGTGCTATGCTAATTTACAGTGCCACCAACAGTGTAAAGGTGTTCTTTATCCATAACATCTTTTCCAGTATTTATTATTTTTTACATTCTTGATGGTTACCATTTAAACTGAAGTCAGATAAAATCTCAGTATAGTTTTGATATGCATTTTCCTAATTGCTAAAGATGTTTAACCTTTTTTCATATATTTGTTGACCATTTGTATTTCTTCTTTTGAGAAATATCTATGTAATCCACTTCCCCCTTTACTAATTGGTATATGGGGAGGTTTGGTGTATTTTGAGTTCTTTATATATCAACATTAATAATATTAATAATCTGTCAAAAATAAGCTAGCAAAGATTTTCCCCATTCTGTAGGTTTTCTCTTCATGTTCTTAATTGTGTCCTTTGATGTATAGAAACTTTTAATTTGATGCCATCCTATTTATTAATTTTTGATATTATTTCTGAGCTTCAGTCCACTATGTCCTACCTGTCTGCTTGACCAATCTCACTAGGGTCTGATACATAGTTGAGGTTCTTAAATATTATATATATTATACTATATCTACTGGACTTCAAGCAGCACATGGCATATACAATTGGCTTTCTAATGGTGTTGGGTACCTGTCAGTTTTAAATAAGGTGAACCCCTACTTCGTGGGTACTGAATGGTCCCTGTTATGCTACTTCTTATTATATTATTTTCTAAAACATGATGAGCTGATTTTAATTTTTCTAATTTATATTTTTAACTGACATATTAGTATGAATTTATGGGATATAATGTGATGTTTTGGCATATATGCAATGCATTTAAAATAGACTCTTCTAGCAATTTTGAAATAGGCAATATGTTATTACCAACTATAGTCACGCTGTTATGCAATAGATTTCTAAAACTTATTCTTCCTGTATAACTAAAGTTTGTACCTTTGAACATCTCCCCATTTCCCAAATCTACCCAAACTTAGTATCTGGTAATCACCCTTGCACTCTCTACTTTTTCTTTGAATTCACATCTTTAGATTCCATGTATAGATGAGATCATGAAGTATTTATATTTATGAGCCTGGCTTTTTTCACTTAACATGGTATACTCCAGATTCATCTGTATTGTGGCAAATGACTGAATTTCCCTCTTTTTAAAGGCTCAATAGTATTTCATTATAAATATGTATAAATACATATATACATACATATATATATATATCACATACATTTTTATCCATACATTTGCAGATGGGCATTTGCCTAGTTTTTGCATAATTAATAATAGTATTCCCTTGTACCTTCAGATATTCCTATTTGTAGATAAACTATGGGATTGCAGTCGCTCTGCATGTCTGCGTTGCTATGTTTTGGCTATGCCACAGGATATAGCTGCTGTCCTCGTGGAGTTCCTCTTGATCAGTCAGGAACTGGTTTTACTTGCAAAGTGTTCAAGATAGGACCTGCTTTATACTGTAGTAAAAACTTGGGTGTGAGCCTGAGGCCTCCACCTCTGTCAGACACCTAGAGCTCAGGGTTGGAGAGGACCCAGAAAGCCTATAATCCAGTGCTTTAGTTTTCCACAGGAAACAGGCCAGAGAGGAAATGTAGTTTGTCACAGGCTGTACCACAATTAGCAGCTCTCCTGTTTCCTGTTGCTTTTCTATACTCTAGTTGGTACTCAAGTGTCTCAGCCCTGGGGCCAGGTTAGAGGGTTCAAGTCTCCGCTGGGCTATAGTACGTACCTTCTGGAGTAGTTGAGAGAATAAATTCTCAAAGCACCTGGGGAACACAGTGAGCACTCAGATAATGTTGCCTCCCTTTTGTCTTGACCCACTCACTGCATGGTTCCCACCATGGGCATTGTTATTTTGTTAGATACTGAGATACTCAAGTGCTTGAATAATCTTTGGCCTCAAGGAGTATCTTTTCTTGTCCTCTGCATCCTTATGAATTCTTATACCTGGTTCATTTATTTCAAATGGGAGGAGAAAATGTCTAAGGAGAATCTGGCCATTCCCTCTCATAATGCAATCTCCAAATCTGAAAGTTAATTACAATGTATTGATCGTGGGCATGGACATCCATACTCAGACTGCCCAGGTTCAAATCCTACTTCTGCCATTTATTAGCTATGTGGCTTGAATAAGTCCCTTCACTGTTTTTGTGCTCTCATTTCTCATCTACAAAATGGGAGTGGTTACATGAATATTAACTCATGGAACTGTTGTTAGTCAATGAACTAATATAAATAAAGGACCTAGAACAGTGTGTAGTGTGCAGTAAATGCTGTGAATTTAAGATTAGTTTTACATGTGCTGATTACTTTGTCTTTGGTATCTTTATACCTTCTCTATTCAGTGAAACCCTGGTCATTGTTTCATTACCATGGTCTATTTTTATTTATTATACAATTATTATTATATAGCCATACAAATAATAGGGAGTCAACTCCAGTACCGGTATCCCCCTTAAGCTGTCTGTTCGTTAATTCCCAAGTTTTCTGGTAATTTCTGACAATTCACATTCACAAACTAATCACACTGCATTAGCTTATTTTTTTTTCTTTTTAGCTATTTTAACATAATTTCAAGACTTACAGAAAAGTTTTAAGAATAGTACAAAGACTTCCTGTGTAACCTTTTCTCAGATTTCCCATATGTTATCACCTTACTATATTTTCTGTATTTTTTCCTCTTTCCCTGATGTATTCTGAAATGGTTGAGAGTAAGTTTCCAACATGGTAGTCCTTTTCCCTAAAGAATTTCAGTGTGTGTTTTCTAAAAATAAGGATATTCTCTTACATAACCACAGTACAAATATGAAAAGTAGGAAATTATCATTGATATAATACTACTATCTAATCTGTACAACTTATTCAAAATTTTCCATCTTTCCCCAATAATGCCTTTTTTACTCTGTGGTTTAATTTTTTAAATTTTTATTGTATAAATTTATCATGTACAGCATGGTGTTTTAATATACATATTCACAGTGAAATAATTACTACAGGCAAACAATGTGACATACCCTTTCCACAGTTACCTTTACAAAACAGTGTGTACTAAGAGCACCTAAAATTGACTCTTAGCAAATTTTTGATATACAACATAATATTCTTGACCATCGTCCTCCTACTCTGTATTAGATCTGTAGACTTATTTATCTTATGCAACTTCAATTTTGTACTCATTATTGTGCCACTAATGTCCAAAGAAGAATATCATAATTTATATAATATATTTAGTTTAATTTGGCACCGTTTTGCTCAGTCTTTCTGTGTCTTTTATGGCACTGACATTTTTCAAGAGTATGGTCAGTTATTTTTGCCGAATGTCCCTTAATTTGGTTTTATCTGTTCCCCGTGATTAGGTTTAGATTATGCATTCTTTTGGCAAAAATATCACAGAACGATGTTGTGTCCTCTTCAGTGCCTCACATGAGGACATGCATGGTGTCTAGTTGTCCCATTACTGGTGATTTTGACTTTTATCTCTCAGGTGGAATCTGCCAACTTACCATAAAGTCCTTATTTCTTCATTGTGATTGGTAAGTGACTTTGGTAGAGATAACTTAAAACTAGACAGATGCTTTTTTAGTCCTCAAAAATTCTTACACACCGGTTTTCTAATTTATTTTTTATGGGTGCATTCTAATTACATATAATAGTGGAATTCACTGTACCACATTTGTACATGTACCTAATGTAACTGGATCAATCTCCTTCCCCAGTAGCCTCCCTTTCCTTTTCCACCTTGCTCCCCTGATCTACCTGCTCTACTCCACTGATCTCCCTTCTTTGCCCACTTGTTTTAATACACAATAATGCTTTCCTGAACCAATTAGTTTTGTTATGGCTGTTGAGTCTGTTTGTGCTTCTATAACAAAGTACCACAGACTGAACCATTTATTCCTCATTCACATTTACTCTGCATTCCTGGCTGGAAGGCCAGGATCATGGTGCCAGCACGTTCTGGCAGGGCTGCCTTCTGCTTCCAAGATGGCATCTTGCTACTGTGTCCTCCATAGAGCATGAGCTCTGTGTCCTCACATGGCAGAAAGCAGAAGGGCAAGTGAGCCTTGTTAATCTCCTCTAGTTTTTTATAAGTCCCTAATCCCACTCATGAAGCGTGAGGGGTGGCCTTATAGCCCAAGCATCTCCTAAAGAAGCCACTGCTTAACTCTATAGCTTTGGCAGGAGGTTTCAACATATGGATTTCAACATATTCAGATCATAGCAGTTGCCATATGGCAATTTTCTAAATCCAAAGTTTTCCCTATCTTCATTAGTTGTTTTTATATATAAGGAAGATCCCTTTGCTTACTTGGATCCATATGGACTCATGTATGTATTCTATTTTTCTTCAATGGACTTTCATCTTTATGTATATATTTTGATTCTCAAATTGTACTTCTAGCCACCACTAGACATTTTACAAGTCTGTTTCAAAAACTCTGCCTTTCAGAAGCTTGGCTCACTCAGGCTGACAGTAGCTCCCTCCTTCAAACATCCCAGTTCAGCTCTATACCTTCAATGCTTAGCACTGTGGTTGATGCACAAGGACCCTCAGTTCATTCTTGGTAAAACTATGAATGAATGAAAGAAAGAAAACCCAAAAACCATGCTTAAATTTCTGCCAGTCTGCCCTCAATTCCTTTTTGGGGCACCAGCTTCAACTAGCAGAAGGAAATTATCTATTAACATTCTTAGCAGACCACTGTGAGTCTTGCAATAGCAAGGCACAGTCCACGTGGATTAAATCGTTGACGTGTTTGAACTTAACATAAATGTTTCTCCCATTTCAGAGGCTGCCTGCCAACTCTGATCTCATATCCTTATGGTTTCTTTACCATTTGCTCAATGTGGTGTTTCCTCTATCAGTTTTTCATTCATTAAGGACCTCTCTGCCCAAAGATGAAATAAAGGGGTATATAATCAACCTTTCCATCAGAGGCAGCAAATCTTGTGGAAAAGTTCTGGGGCCTTCATCAGGGGACCTAGGTTTTGTTTCCCATCTGTATGGTGAGAAGTGTGACTTCGGGTGAGTCATTCAACCTTACTGGAGCTTTGTTTTATTCATTTAGAAATAGGCCCTTAGCATCTTTGATACAAAGAAATTAAGTGACCTATGTAAAATCACTTTGAAGTTGGACAGTCTGCTCTCCAGAGCTTCCGCACCTTCACGTGTGATATGGCATTTATCTTTATTGACAACTCCCTCCTGATCTCTCAGAACTCTGCTATGTACCACCTCCTATGTGTGGCCTTCTTGTGTGACCCAGTGTACCACCTCCCAATCTCTGTTCTGTGTGGGCACAACAGAAAAGGTGCATCGGGATATACACCTCCTGTTCACAAGCTAAGGGTACAAGGCCACCACAAGCTATATCTGGTGTCTTCCTCACACCCCAGTAGCATTGAGCATTTATTCTATTGTATAATAATGACTCTACAATTTAACTTGCACCTTTCTGACTGTGAAAGCATCCTTTAGTTCCATTGACTCCCTCCTCTCAGGTCAAGCTATCCCCCAAATACGTGGGCATAGCCTCCCTATGGGACCCATCCTAACCCAAGAGATTTCTCCTAGATTTGGGGAGAAAAAAAACTTCTGTAGATGGAAAAATGGACTGTAAAAAAAGTGTGTTAAAATAAAAGACTAACACTATTTTAACCAAGATTGAAAAAACAAAAAAATATATGAGTCACATTCAAACTTTTCTTTGGTTAATCATTTCTGTCCAAGAAATGTTCACTCTTTCACGTGATTCGTAAGCATTTACAACCAACTCTATTTTTGTGGTCTCATCTCTTGTCCTTTTTCCAAATGCAAACTCCCTGATCCAAACTGGGGATCAGGGAGTGAACAACTGGTCTGTGATCACACCTGGCTTATAGCTAATGTTAAGGTTCTGAAACACCTCCTTCCTCACTTCTATGCTTGGCCTTAAGATGCCCCTTTTGCCAGGAGTCCTGTCCTAAGAACCTCAACTCTACCTGGAAAATTCTTGCCTTGATAAAAAGTTGTATTTCCTGTAAAGGCATCCCCAGTTCACCCTCAGGGCAAGAGGATGCTCATTTCTTTGAATATTCCTCAGCAATAGCACAGGTCAAGGGCCTGTGCCGCTTTCTGATGGAGCCTGGAATATTGCCTGGTGCAGAGTGGGCATGCTGTAATATTTCTGAAAGATTGAAAGCGGAGTTATAGTTATCAAGTACTTACATATTCTAGCTTTGACCATGCTCTCTCTTTTTATTTTCACACCAACTATTTTTGCAATAAATCTTATCCTTAATTCCAAACTAAAGACACTGGGGATTAGGGAGTGAACAGCTGGTCTGTGATCACACATCTATCAAGCAGAGAAAATTAGATCCATTTCCTCCTCTCCAACATGGATATTATCACAGTTACATCTAGAAAGTATTTAATAAATACGATGTAAATACTAAAATTTTTGTTTAATTTTCTTTCTCACTGGGATAGTTATGAGCACAAAGGTGACCATCTTGGTTTTGCTGCTTATTATCTGTATGCCTTGATTAGGTTTTAAAGGAATCAAATAGGGTATTGTCCCCTTTAAAAGGTGTTTCCCGAACCCCAAGCCTATATTAAATATCTTTCTTCTGTCTTCTTGCCATGACCTATGAAAATTGCTGGTACTAATTCAGTAATCACTTCCTTTTTGTCAACCCACTCTACTATTTTTTTCCTTAAGAGCTGGACTGTGTCTTATCTTGTCTTCTTTGGGTCTCACTCAAGGACTGTCATGCAGCGAATTCCAATTAAGTATTAATAAATTCATGAAATAATAAAATTCCTTATCCCATCTAGGTCTTAATTCTCCAATCTGAAAAAAAAAAAGAAAGGAAAGTTAGGACTAGATCATGAATGGCACAAGTGTGCAACATGTGCTACCACTTTTTTTTCTGTCCTTGACAGACATTGCCAGTCAATTACCTATTCTATTCTGGGCCCAATTGCAATACCCTTTTCATAGGATGCCCCTACGACCAAGGAACTTTATTGCTACCTGTAGTCTTGATATTTTTTTCCTATGACATTCTCAGAGCCTGGTTCCTCCCATTCAGAAAGAAGTGTGAGTTAGATGCTCTCTAAAAGGTGAGGTATGGGAAGGATGATAGATCACAGTCTTACCACTATGTCACTCCTAAATTTTCATCCTGGCATTCCTGATTTGACAAGTGATTTAGCATCCCAGGCTGGGGAAGGACGGATGGATGAATTGGGCCTCTGTGCCTGGCTGTTGGGCAGGAAATTAATAAGAAAGCTGGCTGACATGATCTATGGCACTGTAAGCTCATTATGCCTGATTAGCTTCCAGCCTTTCACTCCCTCTGACAGCTACAGGGCCTCAGGGTTTCCAATGGCAACTGTTTCCCTTTCCCTAATTGATTGCTAGGTCTCCAACCGTGAAACCAGACCCTCCCATAGACTCCTCCGAGTGGGGGCCTTTCTGCGTCATGTTACCTTCTCCTTTTTGGCAGTGGGTAGGTGAGCTCCTGGGTTGTCTAAGTGGTGTTGACAGTGAAGCACTTTGAACTCAGGAAACAAAATTTGAAGGGATCGATTCAGTTCAGTTGATTGAGGTTCTTATAGAACTACTATGTGTGGACATCTGTGTTTCAGTATAGAGTTGGCAATAGAGTGGATTATATGATGCTGAAAATAAGGGAGAGGATTTTAAATTCATTTTAACAAACATTTATGATGTACAATGCACCAAGCACTGTGGTATATATGCAAATGAATCCAAAGTGAATATTCCATCACCTTGAATTCATATTTATAAAGTAACTACTATACCCACTATGCCCTCAAAATCAGGCTAGATTCCCTCTGGAGTGTTCTCTCTTCATCCTGAATACCTAATCTTGCTTTTGCAAGACACACAATTTTTTTTTTATTTATTTCAGTCATATTTTTGCTTTCTCTGTCTTGGTTTTTTTTTTTTTTTTTTTTTTGCTATTTATAAGTTAGCCCACACTTGTCTTTGCGAGGAAGACCTATAGGCTATGATTTCAATTTCAATAGAGATGGGTGAGCAAATAAGGAGTGAAGATATATAATAGAACAACTGCTACTGGAAGCTTGATGGTTATTCTTATGAATATGGGTTCTAAACACATAGCACTTTGAGTGCTATTGATTCTTCTCCCATTAGCAGCCCAGCAGAGATGTTTGGTAGTATCTTGGTGTAATCAGAAAGGGGGTGACCAAGCCCCAAACTTACTGCTTCATAGAATCTTCCTTGACCCCACCACACAAGGTCAGGTTCTCTATTGTATTGATTGAAACTGGACTCTAAAAGAACCGCCAATTTGTAGACTACTATACAAATTCTAATGATTATAGCTATTCCAGAACATGATCAGAAGAAGGTAAAATGGTAAGATAAGTTTTAACTTTTTGTGTTAGTTCTACTCTCATGTAACCTTACAGAAAAGGCATTTTTGTTCTTCCCACCCTTGACGTCTACCCCCACTAATGACACTGTCAGTACTGGCCAACATCCCCAGCTTGGCCCAAGAAGTGACGGGGCTTGAAAATACTCATTGACTTAGGACAACTTAGATGTGAATTTGATGGCATTTAAAGAATACCCACCAGACAGACAAACTCAGCCTTCTCCTAACTGTCTCTCAATGATCCCACAAGAAAACAAAATCTGAAATAGCGGTAAATTCATTGTTCTTGGACAAACTTTGTGGATTTTAGTCCTTTGATTAAAAGGAAAGCAGAGACCCATGCTTACTCACAATAATCCCGGGTCTCTTATCATGAATAAGACATTCGGGCTCAAGTTTTATTCCATTTTCAAGAAAGTTTTCTAAATACTTTAAGATAACTTTTTTCTTCTTCTTCTTATTCCTTCTTTTCCAGGGCTCATGGAGGGTGGGATGGTTTGCTTGTCATGTGAATTCGAATGAGTCACTTTGTGTCTTTAAAGCTGTTTCCTCATGTACAAAATGAGAACCAAACTCTACACTGCCTGCCTCCTACAGCTGTTTGTGGTGCTGAAGAAGTAAAACAAAGGAGATCCCATAACACTCTGTAAACATACAAGGAGTCATTATTGTCAGGGGTCTTGGAAGGAAGAGGAGGGTCCAGGCTGTCTTGGCACATCAGCACCAAAGTTTACAAAATCAAATTGACATGTACAAATTAATAGGTCTATCTTAACACGCTCACTGGACAAGAACAAGCACAGACACAGAAGCCCGGGCTGACCCACTTGCCCCGTCCCTGCCCGCTTTCTCAAAATGCATCTTTGTGCCTTTGGACAGCTTGCACGGAGAAGTGATCCATGTGAAAAAGCAATCCCTTCTTCTTCTTCTCCTTCTCCTTCTCCTTCTCCTTCTCCTTCTTCATTCAATCATAGGTTAGCCTAAGTTATGAAGACTGGAATTTTAGTTTCAACAGCAATAATGAGAACAAATTAATGTTGAATAAATCTGATTTAGCAAAATATTACTGGAAGTTATGAATATGGATGCTAATTGAATTTGCCTAATAGGTTCATTGATGGTTTTCTTTCCAATAAATACCCAAGCAAAGAGTTTTTCTCAGATCTATGTATACTTTCAGGCAGTCCTGGTTTCCAATCCTGGCAACGCACTTAAGTTCTACGTGTGTAGTGTAGGCAGGATATTTTCTTTCCAACATTTTCAGGTGTAAGTTTCATGTCATGTAAATCATGTGGCTTGTGAGTTTTCTCACTCTCACTCTTGGAAGCAGTAAACTTTAGAGCTTTGGGAAGAAGCACAGCACCTTCCCTAAACTGCAGTCATTGCTCAGTTTTGACTTTAAAATTAGATATTTGCTTGAATCCTTAATAAGTCAAAAGGCTTAATTAAAGCTGACATAGGCTGTGGAAGAATTTATCAATGATGATGTATATTTGACTGCTACAGACATTTGGCTACTAAGAGAAACAGTAGGGTTTGTTTTTCTCACACAACCAGTTCAGAGACAGGTGGTCCAGAGCTTCTGTGGTGGCAATACCACACTGTGTGGACTCTTTGATAGAGAAGGTTATGTGTCTACTTGGCTAGGCTATACCCCACAGTTATTCAACCCAATGCTGATCTAGGCTGCAGTGAAGGTATCTTATAGATTAATTAAACTCGGTAATAAGTTTAAGCAAGGAAGCTTATTCTAGTTTATCTGAGTGGGCCTAATTCAGCCTATCAAAGGACTGTAAGAGCAGAGCTGAGGTTTCCCTGAAGAAACCTCTCTCCACCTGTGGACTACAGCTTCACCTGTACCCCCAGAGCTCCAGCTTGCCTCTCCTGATGCCTGCTGTATGGGTTTCAAATGTACCTAGCCAGATCCCATAATCAGATGGGCCACTGTCTTGCAGTAAATCCCTATCTATCTATCTATCTATCTATCTATCTATCTATCTATCATCCATCCATCCATTATCCATCTCCCACTTGCTCTGCTTTCTTGATGGGACCACAGCTGATACAGTCTAGACTCCTGCTTACTTTCTCCATCATCATCCTTAGTGCCTGTGATGAAATGCTAGGGATGTGTCTATATACCTGGCAGGAACAAGAAGAAATCAAAGGGTATAAACCAAAAAACTGACACCCCCCCCCCCAACTTTGTTTCTTTTCCAAAAGAAAAACCCTACCCAACAACTTGCACTCATATTTCACTGGCCAGGACTTGGTCACAAGACCACCTCTAGCAATCTTTGAGCCAGGGAAGGATAATGCTTGTAGTTGGGCACATTGCTATCACAAGTAAAATAGGGGGAGGTATAATAAGGAAGAATAGAGAAATGGATATTGTTTTATAACAGAAAAGATTTTTTAAAGTCCTTTATGGTATGAAAAATCAAACCTGAATGTCGTAGATTTTAGAGTTTCTTTTATAATTCTAGAAACTTTTCTCCTTCTAAATGGGATAATAGTCCCTGTGTTTTGCCACTTTAAGATACAAGAGTTTTATGAGTTGAAAATGTTAATCCAAAAGTCTATAACATGCAATAGAGATAGGAGAGGCAGGCAGAGTGCACCCCAACCTCTCACTGTTTCTCAGCAAAGCATGGGGAGAGACAGTGGTGTTAGGTGAGTGATGTCGGGGGAGGAGACACTCCTCTTGGCTTTATACTTAGTATTCTAAAAGGCAACGTGAAGCAAACTATTCAGTTCACAACAGGGAGGCCAAGGGAAGATCAGAATTTGGCTTTTCCAGGCCACTCAGATTTTCCGTGGTATGATCAGTTACTGTAGATTTTCCACACGACCCTGGAAGGCCTGGAAAATCATTGAAATGGGGAATAATAGGCTTTCCATAGTACCTTCTGTAACAAGGGTGAGAGCCAAGGACAGGATGAACCAAGGCAGCACTGGAGGTGAGGCATCCGCAGCCTCTGAGATGTCAGAGAGAAGACTGAGTTCATTAGGAAGCAGGAGGCTCAGTCAAGTTGAGAGGGTGGGGGTAGAAGAACGATGGAGAAAGAAAGGAAGGAAGGAAGGAAGGAAGGAAGGAAGGAAGGAAGGAAGGAAGGAAGGAAGGAAGGAAGGAAGGAGAGAATGGATTGCCAGTTGAAGCCTTCAGTAGCAAGGGATCAGGGCAACACTCAGGAGCAGTTGCCAATATCCCACGGAATAACTCCAATGGCCCCATCACAGAAAAGGACACCAGTGCTCCAGGCCAAACACCCAATCACACACCTAGGGAAGAGCAAGAGAAGATGGCCAAAATATGTGAAATTGAGCAAAACAAAACCCCAAGAAATTGTTAAATTATTTTGCATTGGCTAGAAGTATAGCCAACTAGATGGCAATCGTCTCCCTCCACCCCCAGCTACCTACTGGGCACAGACTCCTTAATAACTAAACTCATAAGAGTTGAAGAGAGAATGAACTGTATTTCACATCAATCAAAGTGTTATTTTGCAACCTCTCTACATGCCAAATGAAAACAATGATACTTATCCTGCACAATGGTTGGGAGAATAAAAATGAAATCTTGTCCGCTTTATAAAGAGCAGCTGAGAAGGGTGAATTTATATTAACTTAATTTCAATCACCTGTGTACACTAGTGAGCAGTATCTATATAAAGCAAGGCCCCCTGCTGCCCTGGAAGATGGCAAGTAGAAAAAGCGTACAGAGCACACCCCAGTACAACCAGACTGTCCACATTTTCTGCCCCAAATCTTCCCCGCTCCCTTTATTCATACGTGCAACCACATCACCTCATTTCTTCCCCTTACATTACAGTGTTGTTTATGAAATTTTATGTCACTATTGTACATCTCAAGAAGGATAAGAGCCATGTTTGATTTCTTTCAAATACAGGTATGTGTCAGGCATTAGTACTTAGAAAATTAATGATATCACTACTTCTCTGGGTCCCTAGAAATTCAGCTTTTATATACTCAACATATCTAATCCATATATGGAAGATCAAAAGGAAAATAACATAAAATATATTTCTTTCTACAATCATTATCCATTAAAGAAATTTGTTAATTATTAGCATTTTCATAAATATCAACTTTAAAATATGTATATATCAGATTTCAAGCATATGGCCTGCTTAATCTTCTAGTATAACACCTATACTCTTAAGGAACAAAATTTTAAAGATTCCCCTATGAGAACTGTGTATCTCAACCTTCCTTTCACTGAAATCTGTTATTCAAGTTCTGTCTTTATTCCTAGTATTGTGAGGTTACAGGGAAAGGAGATTTCCTCTACTCAAGAACCACTGTGACTTACAGGAGAGAAGTTCTAGAATGGCTTTCCAGAGTGTTTTCTGCAAAAGACTTGTGTGCTATGAGCTGAATGTTGGCATCCTGGCAGATTCATATGTTGGGACCTGAAACCCAGGGTGACAATATTAAGAAGTGGGTTCCTTGAGTAGTCATGAGAACTCCAGGGATGGTACTAAAGTGCCTTTATATATCCCTCTTGCTCCCTTCTTCCATAAAAAGATGCCTCAAGAAGGTGGTACTTGAAGCAGAGAGCAAGCCCTGCCCAGATACTGAATGTGCTGGCATCCTGATCTAGGATTCCCTGCCCTCCATAACTGTGATCAATAAATTTATATTGTTTATAAACTACACAGTCTAAGGTGTTTTGTTATAGAAGCCTGAATGGATTAAGATAACATTTATGTGTGCATGTGTGTTTTATATACAGACACACTCACATATATTTGCAGGTGTGTTTTATATACATATAAATCGACATCTGTATTTACCACACCCACATATATATGTGTGTATTTGAAGTACAGTACTATACGAAGGAAAACTGCAGTGAAAAAGTCAAAGACAGAAGGTTCCTAATGACTAACAGTCCAACTGCTCTGTTTTAGAGTTGAAGAAACCAAAGCCCAGAGAGCTCATGTGACATTTTGGAAATCAGATAGTCTGTGAGTGCTTCTCATGCAAAGCTCTAGACTTCTAGTTGAAAGCCTTTTGCAGGACCCATAGTGTCTTCCATGAGTGCATCTCCTCACCTGGCTGGGGATTGGGTCCACATGACCAGCCGAGATACACACCACTCTTGAAGGATAATGACGAGGAGACCCATTTCTTGAAACTGATCCTTAAGCACTCTTTTTGCACCTCCTCCATTCCCAGAAGAATTTTCACCGTTCTCTTCTCTAAGCCTCATTGTTATTATAGCAGGAAATTGGAAAAATTCTCTTGCCAAAATTGTTGTGCTGAAATTATAAAGCCACACAGAGCTGCTGATGGAAGGTGTCTGTTGGGGGAGAAGACAAGAAAGAGGAAGAAGGGGGGGACAGGGAGGGGCGACCGATAATGATGGAAAAATGGGAAAGGAAATGAAGAAACAGCCAGTGCAAAATTAGACACAGGAAGGCAGAGAGAGAGAGAGAGAGAGAGAGAGAGAGAGAGAGAGAGAGAGAGAGAGGAGAGGAGAGGAGAGGAGAGGAGAGGAGAGGAGAGGAGAGAGGGGAGAGGGGAGAGGGGAGAGGGGAGAGGGGAGAGGGGAGAGGGGAGAGGGGAGAGGGGAGAGGGGAGAGGGGAGAGGGGAGAGGGGAGAGGGGAGGAGAGGAGAGGAGAAGGAAGAAAGCAAGGAAAAGCATAGTAAAGCTGAGGCAGAGATACCAGAGGACTGAGAACAAGCTTAATTTTAAACAGTGTATTAGTTACTTTTTTAAATAATATGCTCAATATACATTTCTTCATCGCTCAGGTGAACTTTCAGATGACTCGCCTCCATATTTAAAAGATGAGGTCCAATGGTTTATATAAAAATGCCAAATAAACACACTGTTTACTTCTATTTTTGAGATTTTTTTTTGTAGTACATTTGCACTTTGGAAGGAGAGGCAGAGAGAAGAAAGGAGAGAAGAAGGGAGGTGAGAGAAGAGGACAGGAAAATCCAGTCCTAGCAACAAGATCTAGAGAGGCAGATTCAGAAACCACAGAAGAAAGAACTACAGAGAGAGCCTGCTTTTGTGCCTGGAATGAGGCTTAGAGAGTGGAGTTTTGCAACTCTTCCTCAGAAGTGTAGGAGGCTGGGCTGGGGTTGTAGCTCAGTGGTAGAGCGCTTGCCTGGAACGTGTGAGGCACTGGGTTTGATCCACAGCACCACATACAAATAAATAAATAAAGATATTGTGTCCATCTACAACTAAATATAAAAAAAAAATGTGAATGAGGCCAAAGGCCTGGGAAGGCACATCCTAGGAAATCAAAGGCTTCCCTCAAGCCCTTGGGTGAGGGGTTTTGAGGGAAGGTGGAGTTAGAACTGGCAAAGGGCGTCCTCTTTTAAAGAACGGATTGGAGAGGTTATTTCCAAGGGATGGTTCTGGAAAAAATGACTGATCTCTTCTTTCTAAGTTGATTATTGGTAATATAATCTCAACAGGTATTATGAACTAACTTGCATTCCCTCAAAAGACATATGTGGAAGACCTAATCTCAAATATAACCATGTGCCTTAAGGAGGCAATTAAGGTCCATGAAGTCATAATGGTGGGGCCCTTAATCTGACTGTACTTGTTTGCTGGTAAAAACAGACAACAGATTTCTCTTTCTTTCCCTCTCTGAGTTAAAATACCATGTGACTTTCATACCCATTTTATAAACGAACAAGTAAATGATGGTACCTCTTTAGAGATTTGGGTTCCTGAGGGCTGCGCATAAGGATGTGGCAAGGTCGAACCTGGTCTCCTGACTCCGTCCAGTACTGTCTTCAGCCAGAAATGCTCCTTCTCTGGTTAAGAAGTTAGAACTCACTTAGAGTTACCATTTGCTTAAATTTATCTGAAAAATAAAATGTGTTTCTTCAGTGCTCAATGTGATCATAGCCAGGAATTTTTGGCAACAATTTCTATCATCACAATACATTCTGGTGTACTAATTGGTTGAAGGGGATGGTGGAGCTCAATACCCATCCATAATGCATGGGGGTGGGTAGGGGAGAGAGGACAGAGTTAGAGAAGCCCTTTGGAAATAGAGATACCACGTGAACCATTGGAAGTTACATTAAACAGAGAAGAGGACTGTCAAAGTCCTGGAACTGAAAAGAAATCCAATACTGTAGCTTCAAGGCAGAATGACTTAGAAGTCAGGGCAAGAAAAATAGAAAATGACATCTGATACAGGAAAATGTCTTTGACCTGGACAATAAAATAAAATTAGCCTGAACTGCATGTTGAGAATGCAGGGTTTTAAAAGAAGAGAATTTTGGCAATGGTACTGACTTAGCTTTATGCACTGGAAAAACTTAACCATATATTGGTACAAATACTTTTTGCTTTGACCGTGGCAGGTGACAGTTTCAAAATGCATTTTGCACCATCCTCCCAGATGTGGAAGACCTGTGATAACTTAAATTGAGCAACAAATATGACATTTGTGGTAACTGAAACAATTTCAGGTGATTAGAGATACATTCTTTTGAGAAAAGAAATAGTAATGGAGCAGAACTCTATTGTCCATGCTTGAAAGTGAGAGGAATTAAAGTCTTTGAAAATATACATATTTCCATATGTAGAATATGGAAAAAATAAAGGATATGATTTCCAACCTCTTTTAATGCCCTTTTGTCAATTTTGTTGACATGTTCACAAAACTGAAAAGTTGGTGGGTTAAGTATCCAATGATCACAGCAGAGGCCAAATCGCCATGCATCCTCATGTTGGCTTTTTCAACCTTCTTCATTTCCCAACTGTCCCTCATCCCTCCTTCCTAGAATTGCTTCCCAAATAAACTACCTGCTCACAAGACTATGCCTCAGGTCCTGATTTAGGGAAACTCGGTTAAGACAGTAAATTATAGGAAAGATCTTAGAATATAGACAGACCTTCAAGATGAAAGTTTGGGGTCTTGATATGTAGATTCTATTGCTTAAAGGCCCTAGCTCCCAACCTGGGGCACACTTCTACCAGAACATGAGGTAATTTGTTTCCACTAACTTCACACTGTATTTCCACCTGGTCATTTGAGGCTTCTCTTATTGAACCAACAGTCAAAGAACAATTCCCTAGGAGTTGCTGTACTGGTGGAGATAACGGACCCCGGCTAGGAGGAGGCACCAACATAGTTGACGTAGAATAGAGAAAGGAATTTAGCAGATTAACTAAAGTGACTCTTTCTGCTTCCATGCATCGTCATAACAACAAACAGGCAATTGAAGCAACCAAGCACAACAAGAGCCACCAAAACCTCTGATCCCAAAGGGATGAAGTTCTGGAAAGTCACCAGGAAGCAACCTGGACCAGCTGTTAGTATTTGGCTAGGAGTGGGAGAAATCCATAGAAGGTTCTGGAGGAGAGAGGTGATGAATACTAACTAAGGCTTGGGACAGTCGTGGCCATGAGAATCCAGCTTGTTTCACTTATGAGTAGTGGCTAGCCACTTCCTTGAAGGTCATGAACTTAGTGGAAGTCATAAGAAAATCTGAGTGGCACTAAGGGTGGACTATATTAGTGACCTCTTGTGAGCTGTCAGACCATCTTAGCATTCTTCTTACTTCAGCTGCTTTTATTACCAACCATTCAATCTATAGGGTGCAGTGTTATTTTAACCAAAATAGCAAAGAAAGGTCAATGTTTGAATGTGGTGTTTCCCATGGGTTTATGCTTGAGAGTAGGATTGAGAACCAAGGAAAGATTTCTTCCTCCATTCAACCCATGGGAGAGTAGTTCTTAAATACATTCTAGAAGGATCTCCATCCAAAGCAGCTCTTAAATACATTCTAGAAGGACCTCCATTGTGTTTCCTCACTGTTGGTTATGAAAGGAAAGCGAGGAACCAGGAGATGGGTGAGTGAGAAATGAAAGACAAAGACCAGGCAGAGATACATTCAAGAGTTTATTTGTCTGAGCTGACAAATAAAGGCACATCTCTCTATAGATGAAGAGAGGCAAAACAGGGTTGGAGTTTGGGACTTTTATCGGACAGGCTCAGGGGCTAGAGCCTGGCAGGTCCTAATGGGGGTGTTAAGAGTAGGGGAGTAGTGAGCCTTTCTCAGAAACACCCTTGGGTGGAAAGTGAAATTTTTCTTAAAATGGCGGCTGTCACTTAAAATGGCCGTCCAGATGCTAAGCAAGGACTTACAGGTTGGTTTTTCTCTTGGTGTATTTTATTTTTCTTGCTCCTCACTCTTGCTTCCATGAACCACTTCCCAAATGAACTCTCTACGTATTGTCTTAGTGTCTGCTTTTGGAGGAATCCAGACTAAGAGAATGTGATTTGGCTTTGTCCTCTCAATGCACTGGGTAATATTTAGTAAATGCTATATTATTAGATTTTTATTTATTTGTTTGAGACTGTTTGCCTTTAAATTATGAAACTTTGAATTATTCACATTATTATATTTGTAGTTTACAAACAATATTTTCTTTTTTCTATTCTTTCCTGCTGTCTACTATCATCAGTCTTTTTTCTTTTTCCTTCCTATATCCAATTATCAGAATAATGATATTTGGGGGGGTCTCATAAGGGCTTACAATGCTGAGCAGATGACTAACGCCAATGTGGGTGAGTAATCCTTCATGTTTGTTGTGAACTTTTTCCTTACTCTGTTGCTTACTTTCTAATCAGTGGGTTTTTTAGGAAAAATTATTTTTCTCATACTTGAAAGTTTAACAATAGGGAACAGCTAAGGATATAGGACTATATGTATTAAACTAAGTGATACTAGCTTTTAAAACAACAATCAGCAAAATTTATTTATAGTATAACATTGAATTAAAAAAAGGATACAAACTGTAGTATATTGAATGTAACAACTATAAAAATATACTTATAATTATTAATTCAAGATGGCAACAGCTTTAATATCTTAGTATTGGGCCCAAGGACAACAATATATTTAAAATCTTATCTAATACTGCGAGAGTCCTCAAAAGCAATTTTAAACATAAATAAGTGAAACATGATTTTTGTCTCTGAATAACCTGGAGTAATTCAAATTTTGTGGTGCCTGTCTTTTCCATGAAGTTGGTAACATGCAGGGCTTTGTTCTTTCATTTGGAAAAAGTCACACTTTATTAATAATAACAACCCAATCTCAAGAGAAATCTCTGAGCAAAGGCATGGGGCTTAGGAATGCTAGGCCCTGCCCTTGCCTTCAGGATATTCAAAGAATATTTCCCTGGAAGCTAAAGGAACAGTGAGCTTGCCTTCTTTCGTGGCCTCCTCAAACACATGTAACTTGCTGGAGCTTAAAGACTTACATTTGTAAAAGCCATTAGTGTCTATTAATGCAGACAAATGATTGAGATTGGGACATTGGGAGGTGCAACTCCACACCTTGTACCATTTATGGGCAGGAAATGAGGAACAATTAGTTTGGTGACGCTGGAAAACATGCCCCCCCACACACACACACCCCAGCCCTGCCTGCAAGGGGTCAGCTTCAGGGAGAGCTCCATGGGAGTGTAATGGGAGAAGGGGGCTGGGCCCGGACTGCCATAGATGGGAGCAAGGGGCAGCAGTGATGGCCAAAGCAGACTTCTTAGCCTAGCCACCCCACATTCAAAGTTGTTGCTAATAATGATGCCAGCTTAAATTGTGTGACACTTTACATATAATTTTGGCATCTTGTAAACATTTTGGAAATATACTCACTCAGTCATGGATTTGTTCATCCTTTTGTTTCCCCCAATAAATCGTCTGTTTGAGGGATCCTGTGGTGAATGGGGCATAAACTTTGCCTTCATGGAAGCTATAGCCTGGGCAATTTCAAGGTAGTGTATCAGTGAAAATGTGGCCTATAGGAACCCATCAGAGGGCACTTAAATCCAGTTTCTGGTGTTCTGGAGGGCTTCTCCAATAGGGTGAGGTCCAGGACAAGCCATGATGGATACATACAAATATGTCCATTAAAAAAAAAAAGAAAAAATTAATTTGGAGTTTAGCAGCTTCCCAAGCCACCCAGAAACGAAGTGGGAGCCAACCTCTGTGGCTCGTAGGGCAAACAATTATACCTGAATTTTCCTAAAGGGAACTGACCTACATGTGTACCCAATACTTTTCTTAAAGTTTTTGTAAAATATTTGTTAAAAACAAACTATATACCATGTCTTTTGCTTAAGTAGGCTATGAAATAGGTGGGTTTCAATTCTCTTTAAAAACTCACTCTAGAATTTCCCAGATTCTGCCTTCTTCTGCCTTCTGAGATAAAGGAATGAGAAATTTCTTCTGTCAAGCACAGTGGCGCACGCTTGTAATCCCAGCAACTCGTGAAGCTTGGACAGGAGGATAGTAAGTCTGAGACCTGCCTCAGCAACATAGCCAGAATTTAGGCAACTCAGTGAGACCCTGTCTCAAAGTAAAAAATAAAAAAGGAGGCTGAGGATGTTGGTGTAACGCCTTCTCTGGGTTCTATCTAGAATATAAAAATGAAAGAAATTTCTTCCGATGTAGTATAGAGTATGACCAAGGTATTTGAATAGACCTAATAAGGAAGTATAATATTTGAGTAAAGCCTTGACATAGGAGGCAGGGGACAGGGTCAAGCTTCCATGTAACATGGTGTTACATGGCCATGCTACATTTTGAATTTGTTTTTGAATGTGATGCTTTGTTGTGACAGAGAGCTATGCCCTGTCTACTGCTGGTTAGTTTTTCCTCCAGCTCACCAGCCATATCTATCCCAACACCCATTTTCCACCAGCCAGATAATGTGAATGCTCCCTAATTTGCTACTTAAAATTGTATTTGAACTGGAAATTTTGACAACTCACTGAAGCATGTGGTAGATAAGATAACAGTTCAAAACATCTTTAGCAAGGGTGTAACAGAGATCATTAGCTCAAGAGCATGAAACACAGATGAGAAAAGTGGGTAAGCATAAGGCAGCAGGGTATCTGTGCCCCTTTCAAGTGGGCTGCTACTCAGCACCAGTGAACTGTGGCCAGGTAGGAGTAGGTATGGGATGCTTTGATTTTCCCCGGGAAGCTGGGAAACTGGATTTTTTTGTGCATAATCTATAAAACATTAGATGTTGGCAATAAGTCACTGCTTTAAAATATACTATGTGAAATAATTATAGTTAATCTTCCTTATAAGCCAACAGTTTGTAACTGCAGGTCCAATAACAACTAAACTAAACTTCTTGAGTGTATGGCTGTTGATGGAGCTCATTTGATTCTAACAACAAACCTTTGGAAACAGGGATGGCAATAATGCCCATTTCACAAACGAAGAAGTGACATCCAGAGAAGTCAAGTCATTGTGAAAGAACACCCAGGTAGCAAGTACCAGATCCAGCCTTCAATTCAAGGCAGACTGGCTTCAGAATTTGAATTCATAAATGTTTTACTACACATGCTCCTCATCCAATAAACTCATGTAAGAAGAAAATATAAGGAAAAATGGATTTAATATAACTAACTTACCAAAAAATCTAGGATTAGAAACATAGTACACTAGAGAATATTGGTCGTTTATCCACAAGATCCTGTGTCCTACTGGAACCTGGGGCACAAGAGGGTATCAGACTAGGTATCATTAACCTGGGAAAAAGTCAAAATTCCAGACTCAAAGTGTATTAGTTTTTTGTTATTGTGACCAAAATACCCAACCAGAACAACTTACAGGAGGAAATTTATTTTGACTCACAGTTACAGAGGTTCAGACCATGCTTGGCAGGCTCCATTGCTCTGGGTCTGAGGTGAGGCACAACATCATGGTGGAAGGTAGTAGTGGAGGAAACCTGCTTCACTCATGGCAGCCAGGAAGCAGAAAGAGACAGGGAGGAGCCAAGGGAACAAAACATAATACCCAAGGACTCATCCCCAGAGACCTACTTCTTCCAGTCATGCTCCACCTGCCTATAGTTACCAGGTGGGGCATGAAATTATTAATCCATCTAGTGGATTAATCCATTGATTAGATTACAGTCTTTGTGATCTAATCATTTACTTCTGAACATTGTTATATTTTCTCGTGAGCTTTTGGGAGATACCTCATATTCAAAGCATAACACAAAGTATAGTTTATACAGAGTGCATGTCACTTTTATACTTTTATAAAATGAAAAAAAATTAGGTTGAATCACTGTCAGGGACCATCTGTATAAGGCATCAACAAGAGGTTCAACTGAAAATCATATACAAGGGAATGATTCATATGTACTGGAGGAGATCCGTGAAGACTGCTTGGAGGAGTTGGCATCTGCCTTGGGTTTTAAGTGAGAAGATTTTGAGCAAGAGAATTTGAAATTAGGGAGTCAGAGATGAATGGGGTAACATGAACAAAGGCACCAAGATAAGAGATAATGGGGTGCTGAATGCAGAAATGCTTCTTCGTTTACTGGGATCAGAGAGCAGAATGAGTGGAAGAGAATTCTTTAGGACTGGTATTCAGGTTCAGTCAACAAGTAGGGATTGTTTATCATCAACTGGGCCAGAGAAAGTCTGCGTTTGCATGTTCTCTGGGCTGTAAGGAGAAATATAGGGGACAGCTGGCAAACATGCAAACGAAAGGGAAAGAACTTAATTTCCTGTCCCATCGAGGTTCACTGACTTGTAGAAAAAGAATTCCAGTTGGAAAGCCAGATGTCCTCATATAAAAGCAGGGGAGAGATGTGTGGAATCAGAAGATGTCTATAAAACAAGTTGAAAATTGGGAATGTGGAGGTATCTACTCAAAGGAACCATTTGAAATCAATTGGCTCAACCTAAGCCTGCAAGACTTTCCTCTGAGTGGAATGGAGTGCTCATCGGGAAGGTTCTCTTCTTAGAGCAAACTCTTCAGATCAGAAAGGCATTGTGACATGGCGGGGGGAGTGGATTTTTGTGGTGTCATTCACTCTGGAGCTCAATGTCTGTGTCTTTTCCTGACTCATTGTTATAACTCAAGTCACCCCTCACCCCCAGTCTCCACATCTATACCATAAAGATGATAATATTTACCACTTTAATGATATCATAATTAACATATAGTTTGATGGTGAGCTCTTTACCTGAGATTGGATGTACTATGTGAGTGCTATACTACATGCAGAAACATGACCTCCCCCCCAATTCGTGCTCATTGGTGAATATCTTAACTTGTTGTCTCTGATATTCGTCCATCACTTTATTTCACTATTCCTCAGGCTACATCTTTATCTCAGCATCCTCCCAATATGAACTTTCAAATCCCACCCAATGATGACCAGGATAGACAAGCACAGACAAACAGAGGTCAGAGAAAATCTCTTTGGAGAATAGCAAGCAATTCCTGACTACCAGGGGGCCTAACACAGACTGTCTTGGGGTAACAGAAGGTGATGGGGTGGGGGCAAAGAGAGGTTCACCAAAGCTTAAAGAGCAGATGAGGCCCATCCTTGTGTTACCTCACTGACAAAATGGAGGACTCCCCCCCACCCCACCTACCTGCCTGTACATCTGAGCCAACCAAGGGCTCCATGATAGAGAACAGAACTCTTAATCCTTCTCTAACCACCTCTTGCATTTTTCATACCTGTACCTTTGTCTATCTGAAATTATTTTCTTCTATATTTGATGGTCCTCCTGGACCATTGGGGCTAAAAGGCAAGCCTTACTTTTTATGGTGTCTCCTGTTTTCTTCCATATCAGCTGACCCAATGCCATGGATGTGCTAGGTTCTCAGGAGATTCTTCTTCCATTAACAAATGAATAAGAATGTGGCTATTAAGAGTTAAAAGAGAACCAAAGTCCTCTTCCTAATCCAAGGCTATCATTTCTAAAAATGAGGTTCCATACTATTGGTGGGGTTCTACGAATCTCTTGAAAATAGAGGTAAAATGTTGTGCATAAAATTGAATTACTTCTTAGTAAAGATTTTTCTCTTATTTTCAAAGTAGAACATGATCCACAAAATGATAAGAACCCATCCTTTTATTTTATGAATGAAACACAAAGAAAAACACATATTTTGGCTAAAGTACAGTAGTCACCAAGATACTTGTTTTCGCCAAGAGGAGAAAACAAACTTACTCCTTCTCTTCCGGGAAGCCTTGTTGGTTGTATTTACTTTCTCAATCATTCATCCATTCACTCATTCATGTATCTTTCTTTCTTCATGTGCCTACTTTGTACCCTTCACTATTGTAGCTGCTGAGCTTAGAGTATCAAGCCCCCATGAATTTATATTCTAGAGGAGAGAGGCAGACAGTAAACCAACCAACAAACAATACTAAGGAAGAAGGTGAATTGAATTGAAAACCAACAAAAAGGATGGTGGTACCTTTGGAAAAGGGTTATACTACTTTAAAAACAGAAGTCATAGAAAATCTCTTTGGGATGGAGACTTTTGAGGTGGCAACGCCTTACAATCAGTTCTTGTTATTTGCGGTGCTAAGTTCTATAAAGCTCTTATGAACACCAAATTAGCAAATACTCAAAATTATTCCCAGGGGAAATATAGGGTTAGATTCCCATGAGCCTCTGGTCACAACACCTTCATCAACCAATCAATTCATGGCCTTGCTCTCTACCTAAAGACACCTTTTATGTACAGTATTGATTTGTTAATAATTGAACTCAGGACCTATGGTACTCTGACCAAATTTTCTCCATGGGGCACATTGACAGGTTTCTTTCATGTAGAAACACTAGGAAAATATTATTTGGGGACAATTGAAAAAGCAAAATCACCAAAGGAAAGCACAAACATGTGAAAAACATGGCACTAATATGCCATGAAAAGGACACCGTCCACAGTATGGAGGTAAAACAAGAAGTCAGAGCTTCTCCTCATTCTACTTCAACTGGGTTTTGGACATGTTGAACCTCTCCAATTTTTTGCTGCCCTGCACATGTCTTTTGAGTTTTTACGAACACACCACATGTATTCACTTGGGGGTTACAAACACATTTAAGTGAATAGGCAAATATGCAAATATAGAATCCTTGAATAATGAGCCCAGATGATAGCTGGCTTGCTGGGTAAAGGAGGATTTCCTAGAAGATAGATTGACGCTCACAGCTTTCCTGACAGTGCTCAGTGCTCTTTAGTAGTTTAAGTTCTGTGCTTATTCTACACATTTGTCCCTGATACATTTTGGTGTAACAATTTCCTCTAAATTCACTCAAATGCTACTCAGTGGGAAAAAAAAAAGAAAGAAAGAAGTGAGAAAAACCAGACACAGAAGGAAAGAAACTTTTCCATCCAGGAGTTTTGTTCCGGCAGACAGCCTGCTTATGTTTCCTGCAGACCTCTAAATTTTGGAACCCAATCCTAGCCACTGTGCAGGGATAATTTGTGACTCATTTCCAGTATAATTAATCTCTCCTCTCCATCTCACCTCTAACTCTCTAACTTCTCCACCCCTGAACATAGTCCAAAATAATTAACAGAGTTTCTTTTTCTGATTGGTTACTTGTCCCAAAGAGCTCCGTGCTCTTAACTGGGTGATTTCAATCAGAATGTTAAAAGAAATTGTGTGTTGTCTTAAAACTAAAATATTTCCCCTTGGGCACTGCAGTTCTATATATATAATGAAAATCACTGGAAACAGGAATTTTGTGAAAGGCAGTTGCAAAAAGCAGGGATCAACAATGTCGCATGGCCAGCTAAAGGAGGTCTTCCAGTGGAGTAATGGACTGTGCCAGCAAGGGGTGAGTAAGCATGCTCCACATCGTTCACACAATGACAAATTCACCCAACAATGTATTCCTTAAGAATAAGTCTCCATTGTTGCATGACACCTAGGACCCTAGAAAGACAAAATATAATTTTCTTCTTTATATACATCCATGAACTTATCAAAAAATGTTTTGAAATACATTTCAATGACTAGTTCATACCAAAGAAAATATTCTTAAGGTTAAAATGTTTTAGAGGTTTTAGAATTTTTAGGGTTTTGGAGTTACCATTAATAGGCACTGAAAGTCTATACCTGGTATTCTTTGGAAGAAAGTACATATTCCTTATAATGACATCTGATATCTTTAATGACCTAACCCTTCCCTGCCAATTTGGTCTCACTTCTCCTTGTTTCCCTGCATCCATCATTATTTGCCTTTTGTCAACCCATGCAGAATTTTACCAGTTCCCTCTGCATTAAAGGCCTATTCACCATGGCTCTTTGAAAAACCCATTCACCTATTTATTTTTTTTCAGGAGAAGCATTGGAATTCAATTTTTACAAATCTGCTTATACCTCCCCATCTTTGGGAAGCTTTCCAAGGACTTTGCCAGGCTCATCTGACTTCTCCTACCTTATCAGTGGAGAGCTCTGGCAAAGCTCCGGTGAACTCATGTATTTATGGGCTCACCTTCTTCATGATGCAGGGGACCCTTGACACATCTATGCATCTGTGTCCTCAACGCCCAGGAAAGTGTTTGACACAAGGTAGACACACAGGAATGTCTGCTGCATGAGGAATGAAGAAAAGAATGAAGGAATCTGAAATAAAGACCGTGTGTAGGGAACAAATATGCTTACCCCACTCGAGGGGTCAACATCTCCTTAGCCCTAACCATGGAGGCTGTGAGGAATATGGGTGCAGTATTGCCAGATTTCTTCTAATTTTTCAAGATATGCCAAAAAATTCAGAATTCAAGTGTAAAATATCACAATTTAAAATTTTTGCAAGTCATTTTAAATTATTTGAAACCTGGCCTGGCAAAGGTAATATAGGAGTCCTAATATGTAGCCTTTGGTCTAGAATGCAATTTGCATCCCTTTGCATATAATCTATACCTTTCTAAACAGGTACCCACCTGCCTATATTCTTGACTTTATTTTTACCCACTCTTGGCTACCACCTTTAGTTCCTATTATCTTTTGATGACAACTCATGCTTATATTCTGCAAGAACATTGTAGCTGCTTTTCCATTTATGGGCTTCTCTTTCCCTATTCTTCAAAGGAAAAATTCTCTCCCATTTCCACACTGGATTCACCTGCCTTACCTATTCGTATGAGCACCTCTTCTCCTTAGACAGACTCTCTCCTCTAGGAAATAACAGAACTCTAGGTGAATTTCTTGCCACCATTTATTTCAGTCAGTTGTCTGTGAGCTATTCTAAAGCATTATTTTACTTATCTATTTTTTCAGAATTTTATTGAATTTCTCCACTGTGCTAGATACTGTGTTATTACAAGGGATTCAGATGTGAAGTCTACATTGTCTCTGTTTCCAAGGAGCCCTCTATTTTAAGAGGACAATATTTTTTATTTATCTCATAACCTTTAGCAATTTGCACCTAATAAGGGCTCAAATTTTCATTAAGTGAGTTGAGTGTGCAATGCTAATTTTCTGATCATTTATGATGAACTTTGTGGGAATAAAAAATGCACTATGATGCCTTTGCACATAGCAAGCATTAAGTAGATATTTGGAAACGTGTTGTAAGGCATGAAGATCCCTTGGATTTTAACAGTCTGGTTGGAAATACTACATCTTTTTTATCTCTCTACATCTGTATATATTAATGGAAAATAATTACACTGTATCCTTGCACTGAATGCTTGCTTATACATGCACATAGGAGACATTCGCAAGTATTTGCTAATGGTGAGTGACTCTACAAACTAGACATTATTGTTCTGATTTTACAAGTAAGGAAATCAAAGCTCAGAAGTGGACAGTGACTTGTCCAACATCCAAGTCACCAGTTCTCTCAAATTGTGGTTCTTTGGCACCTTTAGTATTG
This sequence comes from Urocitellus parryii, assembly GCF_045843805.1. Classification (NCBI taxonomy): domain Eukaryota; kingdom Metazoa; phylum Chordata; class Mammalia; order Rodentia; family Sciuridae; genus Urocitellus; species Urocitellus parryii. Next base: position 38,808,830 of record NC_135541.1, on the reverse strand, counting down.
TTTGGGAACTTGGAAGGAAGGAAAATTCTGCAGGCCTATTGAATCAGAAATCCAGGGGTTCTGACTCACACCAAAATTCAAGACCTTCCTACCCAGGGTATCAGGTGACAGCAAAAGGTCCATCTGGCTTAAAATCCTAAACCAAGCTCTGTCTACAACCAAGAGAATATTTAAGACTACATTTTCCAAAGTTTGTTTTGTGGAACATTTTCTGCTCAATGCTAATAAGTATTACTTGACAAAAAAAAAATTTTTCATGTCTAATACATTTGGGAAATATGATGTGAGGCAAAGTCAAACAAGGTTCTCTATAGTAGGGCTTTTCTGAGATTATGAAGTACTCTGAATTGTCCACCTCTAAGTCTCATTTGAGGCAGTACTAAGTGTGGGCTTGGTGTTGGTTCTCCATATTCCAATTCTGTCTTTATCATTTACCATCTGTGTGCCCCTAAGCAAATTGGCTAATTGTCCTGTCTCTTCTAATCTGTAAAATGGCTAATAATAATAATGCCTACTTCCTAGGTTTTGTGTGTATATTGATAGATCATGGAAGCAAACATGTTGATCTCCTAGAAGTTGAGAGCAGAGTGGTGGGTACCAGAGAATGGGGTGAAAGGAAAGGATGATAGATACTGACAGTTTAAAGTAGGATGTTCTGGTGTGCTGTTGGCACAGGAGGGTAATATAGGTAACTGCTATATACAGGATATCTCAATAAGCCAAAAAGATGGATCTTGAATGTTTTCATCATAAAGAAATGATAAATGTTTGAGATAGATATGTTCAAACAAATTTAAACCTTATATAATATATAAACTTATTGTAAGATCACATAATACCCCATTAATTGATATAATTTTATGTTTAAGTATTATTTAAAATAAATTTAATTAATAAAAACAGTAACATCATAAAGAATGGTATATAGTCAACTTTCAATGGATGTTAGCCATTATACATTTTTCTTGATGTTGTCAGTATTGTTACAAAGTTCTGTAGATTAGATCATTCAATAGCCACATCATCCCCTTTGTAGGGTGCCTTCCTACACTTACTAGAAATCTAAGACCAGTGTTTCTTAAACATTCTTGGACCAAGAAGCAGTGTTTGACTAAGGTGTGTCAAGCCAACACACTTAAACAGGTTTTTAGAAGGAAAAAAAAAAAAAGACAATGGGAGAAGGAAGCCCAATAGGGTGATTGAATCTTTTGGACAGGAAAAATGGAGAGTTGTTTGGTTCCTCAGGGGAAGTTGAAGCAGAAGTTCTGGACTCCAGTCTTAGTATCTTGGATGCTCTTTGGCAGGTGGCAGCAGTGGCAATGAGAATTCTGCATTTGTGGTTCAAGGAGCAGCAGTACCGGCATCAGCCTAGGGCTTATTAGAAATGAAGATGTTCAGACATACCCTAGACCAATAGAATCAGAATCAGTATTATCCAGATCCCGGATCTGGGTGCATATTAAACTTTGGGACTCAGTGCACTAGAAGTCCTATGGGTAATACTTATGGTATGGCAGGAAATCTTCATTGACTGCACTTGAGCATTGAACTTTCAGATGTATAATATGATTTCCATAAAAGTCTTTAGCTGAAATTAGCTAGTGTGGAATCTATTATTTGCAACTAAAAGTTCTGACCACAGAGTCTTTTGAGGGGAGGAAGGAGGGAATTTAGTGTGTGATACTTAGCAACGCACTTTTGGTAAAACAACAGGGAATAAAAGCCCACATATATAATAGGAGACCGGATTTTGGAGGGAAGTCCACTTTTATTCCCTTGAATCTGTTACTCATAAAGGCAATAGGAGTTCTGCATTAACAAGTGTAAAAATCCTCAGCAGACAGAGCTGGATTGTGTTTAAAACAATCTGGCAATTTTTCAGTGGGAAGGGCACTAATTTGCTCCCATGCACTTTGGATAAACATTTATTTCTCCTTACAGAAACCTTACTTCATATGTGTAAATTGTCTTGGTTACTAACCTCAGCAAGATGCTGAGGTCATGTGTTAGAAACTGACTTAATCCAATTGGGTCAGACACAGATTTTGTAATGTCTTTGGTAAAAACAAACAACAACAACAACAACAACAACAAAACCACCTAGAGTCAAAGTGTTTGGGTTGGGAAATCACTGGCTGCTCCCTTATAACCTTGCCAAAAGGTTGTTCTGAAAGCTGATCTCAGCCAAACTCTTTCATACATATAAACATTTCTTAAAAGACAAATCCAGTGTATCTTTAGCAAGCTGACAGTGAAGAGTTTACACATGTTTTCTAACTTTGATAAAATTGCAGCTGTTTATCTTATCATGTGCTATAAATACCATTTTTAATAAAAAGATGACCCCAAGGTAGTCATAGAAACTTCACAGAGACAGGGTTTAGGGACCCTTACAGTCACCATAGTCATCCAGAATTCCTTTTAACCAATGATTAGAAACATTTAAGAGTAAAGTCTATGGCACCATTCTTAATAGGCGGTAGACCTCACTAAAATCTTACATCATGTTATGCCAGAGTAGAGAAAGTGAAAATTAAGAATGTGGGAAAATCTGCAAAATATTTCAGCCAATTCTTAGGCAATTCATCATGAAGATACTCTAACATTAATCACGATAATAAACCTACCATCAATTTCACCAATTAAAAACACTTAAGGAATTTGCTTTACTAAAAATAACACAGCCTTGGAACTAATTCAATCCTTGGTTCTAGCAGCTGGCTCTGGGATAGTCTTCGGGATGTAATGCTAACTGATCACCTTTCTGGTACATAATCTTGATTAACAGGGAAATGAAGCTTGGTTCCTAATAAAGAATACTAGTTCACCCCTTCCCCCATTGTCGATGAGCCACTGCTGGGAACTGAGAGGTGAAAAAGAGAAGGCAGTCCCTGCCTTGAGGAACCAGTGTCGACAGAACATGGTGAATCGTATGGTAGGTGAGTCCCAGGTGTGGCCGTGGCCACACTGATAGTGCGTGAAAGGGGCACAGTGAAATGGGTGGTTTGTTCTGAACAGGTGACTTCTCTGAGAAAATGACTTCTAAGTTGTATTTTAAGGATGAGCAAAAGTTGGCCAGTCCTTGTATGAAGACAAGCTAGACATCAGGTTCGAACAACAGCCTGAGCTTTAAACTTCATTTGAGTGATGGTGGGATCTCACATGCTCTGCTCCATTTATTGGTATATATAATGGAATGAGAGGAATTTGGATTGTTAGACAGCATGAAGTGGAGCTAATTGTTTTAGATTCAGAAAATCAAGAATCTTAGAGTTATTACTTATCTGCAGAGGACTCTGAATTAGGTAAAAGCCCTTACTGTGTATCATCACTGAATGGACTTTTCTCTTTCAGGGAGGAAGTAAAGCAAAACTTTTCACAGCTTGTTGTTATTGTTGTTGTTTGTTTTCAGTTATTCAAGCTGCTCTGTTTTCATATTCACACCTTCATAATGTGCTTCTCAGAACTCTCCAAACAAATCCTCCTGCTATTACCAACTAACTAGACCAAGTGCTCTAATTTTCTACAACCTCTTAAGGGACAGAGATGTTGATTTTATTTATCATGAGAGTTAAGTAGTTTCATACAAAGTGCTTACTCTAGGGCCTGTCGTGTAGTAGGAGCCAATCCATGATATTCACAATAATATTCTATTTATTCTATTATTAATGATGTTAATAATGACAGTTTAAAAATTGGATTTTTTGTTGTTATTTGTCATACTGCTCAGGTGAGCAGAGATTTATTTAGGATGGTAGGATGGTCCTAGGCCAGAAGTCATTGAGCCATTGATTCATCCTGGTAATTGAGCTCAGTTTTGGAACTGAGCTCACAGTCTTTCCCTGTGATTGGTGTCCTCACTTGGCAGTCTTAGACAAGGATGCTGCTTGGCATAACTCCTGGAGTGCCCTCTATATGAACATGCCCATCAGTCTCTGTTGAGAGCCACAGGGAATCGGAATGGCCCCTGGCATTTTGCCAGAAGTAATGGTTGAGAGGCGAGCCATTAAGATGATGATAATTAAGTTAAGCTGTATCAGTAGGGCGGCCCCTGCTGCCTCTGGCGCCCAGCTACTTTGTAGTTCTCCTGAGATTTCCTGGGGAGTTCCCGTTGGTTGGTGAAGTTCCAGTGAGAGGGAGTTCCAGTTGGTGTGTGGTGTGTTCCTGGAGGAGCCAAGTGGGTGGTGTTCGGGAGAGTTCCCGGGGAGTGTGCGTGGAGTGCTGTGGGAGTTCGGAAATAAAGTTTGTTCCTGCTTGAGTGCCCAGCCAGACAGCGGCAAGTCTCCCCATTGCTGACCCTGAGCTTCCGCCCTGCTTCCTGTGCTCAGACTCTTGACTTCCACTTCCTGCCTTCCTCACTGGCTTTCTAATCTGCTGCCCACCCATAGGTAGCTAATCAGTGTCCCACCTTCCTCCCTCAGTGGGAAGAGCACATGCTTTAAAGCCTGAGAAACCTGGTGTGCAGTCCTGACTTTGAATGAACAGTGTGACCTGGGACAATTTACTTCATCCCTCTGTGTTTCTACTTCCTCAAGTGTACTATAGAGATAAAATATATAGCTTAAGAACTGTTGAGATGATTGTGGAAGCTGTTTGATTGGCAAAGCGTTTGATACTGTGGGTGGTACATAGTAGAGACTCATGAAATGAGTAGGTGATTGCTATGGCTTGATTGCTATGGTTTAGGTCCCCCAAACCTCATGCCTGGGAAATTTAATATCCAGATTCATGCTGATGACATTTGGCATTAGGTCAGTTGGGAGGTAATTCTCCTTTGATCCTTTGCACCCCTAGAAAAGTCAGAAAGTTGGGGTTTTACATCCACCATCCTAAGGCAGGGTTTCAGATGTGTAGGGCCTAGCACTTAGATGAGCGTGGCTTATAACACATTTTAAAGAAAGAGACAACAAGCCGCAGATTACATACATATGCATGTGACCTAGAACTTGAGAAAGAGTGGTCCTTGAAAGGCAATTTGGTCGACAGTTTGCAATGTTTTAAAAAGTGAGCTTTAATCTGCAGCTCACTTAACCTCTCAGGACCAAAAGCAGCAGCAGCAGTAGCATCTGAGGGCAAGGGGGAGAGTGGGTAGGATTAACTATTACATAAAAAAGGACAGATTCACATTCCACCATCTTTGCTAACCCCCAGCCCCCTCCCTTCTTGTGATAGACATCATTATCCAAGTACATGTATGAAGACACAAATTGATGTCAACATACTTTATATACAACCAGAGATATGAAAAATTGTGCTGCATATATGTGATAAGTATTGTAATGCATTCTGCTGTCATTTATTTTTTTAAAAAAAAATCAATTAAAAAAGTCTATACAACCTAAAAAAGAAAAGGACAAATCCAGGGTCAGGCCTTGGAGTAGATGGGGAGGAGTCTTGACCTTAACTAATTCTTTCTTTCCAGTAGACCCAAATGCCTTGAGAGAAACAGGAACAGAAGGTAACCCTGGACACCACTGGAAAGATACCGGGCCCTGAGAAACCACTGGAGACCTGGGGCAGGACTAAGGGTGAGTGGCCAAGAGCAGTTTAGAAAGGACCCTGCGAGGAACTTTCCCTGACCATAAACCAAAGAGAAAATGGAGATTTCCTTCTCTCCTTATTTTTCCCTAACACCAGATGTAACCTATTTGTGTCCATATTGTGTTCAGGCATATAGTAATTATAAAGCTCACATTACAATTATTTTTTTTTCAGGTTGATGACTTTTCACAGAACTTAGAACTGAAGGATGGGAAGAAGATGGAACTGATGAAGGACATTCACAGATGCCTAACGTGAGACAGCTCACCAGAAACCCGTTCTCTGATGGCAATGAAATTAGGCATCTAATGCTGCAGAAATGAGACTAGAAGACTAGGCACCACTTTGTTCTAGGTATGCTGTTAGGAATTTTATGCTTTATAACAAAACGCAGAATAATGGCATGCTAGAGGTATTGTCATTCCCATCTGCAAAATGCAGCTCCAGAGGTAACTGATGCACACAAGTAGCACAAGCAGCCTAAGTTCTAGACTGGTCTGCTTCCAGAACCTCTGTTCTTTTCCCTTCATCATGCTGTATTCAACAGTCTAACCTCTGGGGACGTGAGTCCTTGAGCTATCAGAGGGACTGCAAATTAAATACACCCCTCGGTGGCAGTTGTTTCAGAAAATGATGCCTAGTTTTTTCAGTTCGATGGATTTCGCTCTTCCCCATTCTCTTCTCTCTTCCCACTTTAGCCCATGTGACTTTCAATGAAAATGAAATCCGTATGTTTTTTTTTTATTCATTTGTACTTAACTCATCAAAATATGATTTTGAGAGAGAAAGAGTAGATTTGCAGAGAAGTGAATTTTTAAAAAGCCCTTTCTCTTTAGAAAACAGGATGTCGACGCTTGCCAAAATCATAAAAACTTCAAACTTTAAGTGTTAGGGTTCAGTCTAATACATAGAAGTAATGTGATTTGAGGGAGCTGTAAGTTTAGACTAACACTTTGCTGCAAGCCAAGTACCAGAGTATATGAGCCCACATTAGTGCTATCAAATGAAGGCTTTTAAGTGCCCGGTTAAGTGAATTTCTTCTATTAACATCATCATCATAAAAGATACTGACATTGTGGGCAAAATAGTTCACGTGTTTTTAGGATTGAAATGGATGTCAGGAGTCCCGTCACTCAGTGTTCTCAGCTAATGGAGAAACTGAGGCCTGGCAATGGTCTGGGTGTGCACAAGGTCGCAGCACTGAACCTAAACTCTCAGTTCCTGCACTCCTGATTCATTGCTCCCTCTAAACCCTGGTGTACCATAAAAAAAGCACACATGATATAAAATTACTTCTACTAAAATCTCTCCAAAATATACACCATCTTTGCATCAGATGCTGCATTAAAAATTAAAAAAATAAAATGCATTCTCAGTCTTTAGGGTAAAAATAAAATCCCACTTTGTATATTACCATGAAAAATAACACTAATTCACTTGAAAAATGGCTCTTGAACCTCACCTAAAGCAGAGTACATCAGAGATGGTAGTATGTTTCTTTACACATAAAAAACAGAAAACTAACATATAAAAATAATTAAGGTTTCAGGCACCTTAAATGTTTCAAGAGTACCAGCAGACCTTTGAATGACATGTAATACAGAGGTAATAAGTGTATTTTTTTGGAGGGGGTATCAGGGATTGAACTCAGGGGCACACAACCACTGAGCCAATTCCCCAGCCCTATTTATATTTTATTTAGAGACAAGGTCTCACTGAGTTGCTTAGCACCTCTCTTTTGCTGAGGCTGGATTTGAACTTGTGATCCTTCTGTCTCAGCCTCCCAAGTTGCTGGGATCACAGGTATGTGCCAACGTGCCCAATGTAAGTGTATTATTTTTTATTAAGGCCTTTATAGTCAATTAGACTTGACTAGTATTATCCTAGGCAAGTTATGCCTCAGTATAAATATCTTTAATGGGGTTAATAGCAATGTTCACCCTGAGGATTAAAGAAGGCACATGAAGTTACTTCTCAGATGTGCAAACAGGGAATACTGATTTGATGGTGTTGAATGCTAACAAAGTAGCAGGTGTCTTGCTGAGCAATTTGCAACAATTATTTATTTTAGTCTTAAAAACAACACTAATTGAGTAGGTATTATTATCTTCAATTAGTCTTTAAAACAACACTATTGGGTTGATATTATTATCCTTGATATTTTCCTCAATTATAGTAAAGAAACTATAGTTTAGATAATAAGGGCCAGAACAGAGGCTCCATCTGGAAACGGACTTTGTAGTATTCCCCTTTAACCACAATACATTATTTTTTCATTGATAGATTAGATAATTGTATTTTGACATCATAATTCCATTCCAATATAGATAATATTATTTTTATCTTATTGGTTAAAAAACCCAACAGCCTAAAGAGTTTAATTATTTTTTGTAGCACTGGGAATTCGTTAAGTGCTCTACTAGTGAGTCACAGCCCCAATCCAGAGTTTAATATCTTCACCAAGCTCACAGATCATCAAGCAGCAAGGTGAAGACCAACATACTGTTTTCCTATTCTAAGTTTTGTATTTATTCCAGTGCGTCCCATTACTTCTTAGGGAGAGTTGGATCAAAACTTAAGAGTCCTGGAAATGGTGATTGGAAGGAAGGAAGGAAGGAAGGAGGGAGGGAGGGAGGGAGGGAGAAAGGAAATAGCAGAAATCAGTTGAGGCTGAGGAAATGGAGACCACCTTGGAAAGCACAAACCATTGCCATCTTGTGTCGGCCTGACCTCCTGCTGAGCCTCATGCAGCCATTTACTGCTGTCCATTCCTTGATACCAACCACAAGGCTTTTAGAGTGCCAGTACTTTATCTGAACTTGATCTTCCCCAGAACCCTGGAGTGGCTTCAATGCTATAGGGTATTCCAGCCTCCTTGTCTGGACAAAGTCTTATGGGAAGGTCGTTTCCCTCAGACCCAGCGTGTGTGGCAGCCCTGACACCTGAGCCTGTCTCACTGTGATTCTTTCACTTTTAGGAATTTTCAAAACATTGCCTTATATTTGCTATTGCTTTCATCCTTGGTACATGGGTTTGTTATTACTAGGGAGCTGAAAAAGTAAAGGAAAGCATGTTTGTTTTGTTCCATAGCTTAATTAAATGAGCAGAGGTTGGTGTTTGCTGTGCCAGGCCAATGGTAAGTTGCAGGGATGATGAGATAAATGAATACAAGGAGTAGAGCATACAGGGTCCACTTTCTGCACTACAATATCTAGCAAGTCGGGGAATGGATGACATGATCCTCGGATTTCTCTTTGGTTTCTCCATCCATGACACCTTTTATCTCTCTACCTTCAAAGCATCGTACATTGAAATAGCATACAGAAAGTGTGTCCCAGTTGTGATCCTCAATCTTTCAGTATCCTTCAAGTTCAAATCTGAATGTCTTACCATATGCACATGGTGATGCACAATGTGGATCCTTCCCACTGATACTATCTCACCTTTTGTCAATTTTCTACTACGAACTGGCTCCTGTGAAACCAGCTTACCAGATATTGTCCTCCTTCCTGCCTCCTTGTCTTTGTTCGGTATGTTCTCTATAAATGCTAAGATTTTCCTCTCTTCATACAATGTTCATTTAAAATTTTTTCTCAAATTTCTAAAATGTTGGCAGGAACTATGGAAAGAGGTGGTGGGGAGACATGATCCTTGCTCTGAAAAGGGTTCTGTTCTCTTCTCTTGTGGAGCACTAGATCTGGTGATACAGGGCATTTACACAAAGCAGCCAGGACAAAAAGATAGCGGGGAAAACAATGAGTCTTAGGATGACCTGAAGACTAAACCATGGAGTCAGGCTCAACTCTCAGTTTCGAACGGTAAGCCCACATCAGAAATTAGGGACAGGTATGGTTTAGATATAGGGTATCCTCGAAAAGCTCATGTGTGAGACAATACAAGGATGGTCAGAAGTGAAATGATCAGATTATTCTGACCTTTAGAATGATGTAAGTGGAATTTATGGGTGGTTCTGGTGGGAACTCAGAGACCAGAATTCCCATATAACTGTGAAAAATAAAGACTGGACTCATGGAGTTTCAAAGGAGTAGTACTCTACTAGAAATTTGACTAGAGGCAATTTGTGTTACATTGTGGCCAAGAAAATTTTTGAAATTTTGCCCATGTCCTGAGAGTTTCTGTGAAGCTGAGTTTGAAGACGATTGAATAATTAATCTGGCAGAGGAAATTTCAAGGCAGCACAATATTCCTTTTAGCCAAGTTTACTACGATAATCAGAGAAGAAAGCAAAGCAGAAAGATTTGAAAAACTTGCAGTTTGATCAGAAAAGTGCAAGTAAAACTGGAGCTAAGTTGTTGTTGTAAAAGACATTACAACCATTAAAGAGATGCTAAGTATTTTTCACAGAGACAATAGGAAAGATGATTGAAGGCTATCTAAAAATTTGGCAAGACCATACATATCTCAGGCTGAAGAGTGTAAAAGTAAAAAAAAATCCCTTTGAGACGAGACCATGGTGTGAGAACTCTGCTTGCACAGGGTGACCTAAAAAGGTATTTGTTTCACTGGGCTGAGCCACAAAGGCACTTGGAAGCTGTTGCAACTGTGGTCCCAGGAAGTTTGGCTACTACTTGAGATGGTAGCAGACTTTGTCATAAAACACATTGTGTTGCTTCTGCAGGAACACAGGACCTGGAGTTAGGGGGGTCATAGAGGCTCCTACCAAGATTTCAAAGGAAGAATTGAGAGACCAGGCAAAGTTTAGCAGGGTTGAAATCCCTTCAGGCAGGCTCTGTAGGGCAATGCATAAAGATGTGAGAAGGAGGCTGAAGCTGCAGTGGAGACTCCCAAGATTAATGAATGCAGGAACTGAGCAGGGACAAGCCAAGAGAGAGGCCGTGTTGGCTGCAACCGGTAAGACATAGGAGTGGAGCCAATCAAGCCCCTTGGAGAGAGCATCTTGATGCCATATGCCCCAGAAGCTGGCCATGGAACTATAGGACTTCTTCGACTAACTAGATTTTGGTCTTGCATTGACCTTATCCCTTCTTTCTATGCCCCTTTTTATTCCTGGTAGAATGGAAATGCTTGCTCTGTATCATTATGTATTAGATATGAATAACTTACTTTTGATCTTACTCTCACAACTTAAAGTTTGTCCTGAGTCTCGTGAGATGTTGGACCTATACTGCTGGGCAGTACTGGGATGGTAAAGACTACAGGGGCTCTTAGAAGTGACTCAGTGTATTTTGTATTATGAGATGGTCATGAGCCTTTAGAGAGCAGCAGTGGAATATTATGGTTTAGATATGAAGTGTTCCCCAAGATCTCATGTGTGAGACAATGCAAGAATGTTCGGAGGTGAAATTATTAAATTATGAGAGCTTTAACTAAATTAGTGTATTAATTCACTGGTATGGATTAACTGGGTGGTAACTGTAAACAGGTAGGATGTGACTGGAAGAAGTAGGTCCCTGGGACATGACTTTGGAGTTTATATCTTGTCCCTGGTGAGTGGAGCACTCTCTGTTTTCTGATTGCCATGTTCAGAGCTGCTATTTTTCTGCCATGCCTTTTCACCATGACATTCTGCCTCATGGAGGGCCCAGAGCTATGGAGACAGCCGACTATGGACCAAATCTCTGAAAATATGAGCCCAAATAAACTTTTTCTCCTTTAAGGAGGAAAAAGTTCATAACTAAAACATCTGAAGCTGGAGGAAAGAAGATAGGCCATCAATAGATGGAACCAAACAAGGGAGTTGAAGGCACTGTAATGAGTAGGCTGGCAGAGATCAGGGCTCATTTGATTGATCCCATTACCTGATGGGTTGCTCTGGCTAAAAAGCATAAGTTGACCTTATTATTTAAAGAAAGATAGAGATCATCTGAGTATGCATATTCCTTTAAGCCAGGGATTCGTCAACTTTTTCTAAAAAAGCTAGATAGTGAATGTTTTAGGCTTTGCTGGAAACTTGATCTATGATGCAACTACTTAACTCTGCTATTGCGGTGCCAAAGTAGTAACAGATGATATGCAAGCAAATAGGTGTGGCTGGGTTACATTAAAATCATTTACCAAAACAGGCATTGGCTTGTGGGCCAACTTCTGTGAAGACATCAGACCCATTTCCATGTCTCTAGAGTGAGCCCCTCAAGCATCTTTAGACTTAAATTCTGAGGTCTTCTTAACTCATTTTGTGCTATGCTACTCAACTTTCTCCTGGTCTTCACTTCTCACTTTATCATCAACTTTTATAATTATGATTAGTTTGGTTAAAGGTTTTGCTACATTCCTTGGAGATGAAGTTCAATGATACCTTTCCAGCAATGACATCCTTCTTCCTATTTTTGGAAATTCCTCTTCCATTTATTCCAGCTGCATTCACTGAACATGTTCTAAGCATCATGAATTAAACCATATTGTTTATTTGTGTTTAACCTACATTGAATAATTGGATGTTTACATTAACTCTGTGAAATTGCTATTATAATTTTAATTCAACCAATGATGTACTTGAAATAGAGAAGCGAAATATCTTATCCAGTGACTCAGTTAGTGGTGATATAGCTGGAATTTTAAACCATGTATATTCAAATACAAGGTACTTTTTAAAAATTACTATGCCATCAAATTGCATCATATTTTTTTAAGGGAAGACAAAAATTTGGCAGTGGGATTGACATGGCTCCTTGACAAGAATCAACAGTAGTGTATGGAGAGAGACAATTTAGTGTAAATAACAGCAATGAGTTGGGAGTCATATCTTCTGGATTTTGGTCCTGACCAGTCCTGAACAAGCTGTATGATATCGGCTTTACCTTTTTGGCCTCTTGAGTCTTATGATATTTCTATTTTGTTGCCTTCTATTGGAATGATGTTAGACTTCATATTCATGCTATCCAATAATGTACTTAGAAACTTTATAAAACTGTTGTTTTAATAATTATCCTTAAATTTTTAGCACATCTAAATTTCAAATTTCCAATATTCACTAAAGTTAATCAATCTCTATATCCTACCTTCAAAAGAGATGTGTACCATGGCTCATTCTAATATCATTCTGCTGATAACCTACACCATGATATTTCTGTCTAATTTCATAATTCTAGCTTAGGTAAAACAATCATAAGAATATTGTTATTCTTATTGTCCTTATAATATATTAATACTTATTTATATTTATCAAATTTGTCATTTTTTATTTTTCTCACATTTACTTCTTAAAAATACTCCTATCTAATATAGATTCATTTTCTTTTGTTCTCTTTTAGTGAAGCTACATAGATGATAAAGTGAGTGTGATGTGGTATTTTAGTGGTTTCCTCATGTTTAAAATATCTACTTAAAAAAATCTCCTTTTCCCATTATTTCTTTCTTTCCTTTAATTCTTTGAATATTTTAAGTAGTTCATATTAAATTTCTTTTTGGATCACAGTATTAGCTCTAAATCGTTACACATTTGGGGAGATTTATGATGCTTTTTACAGGCATTGACATGTTTTGGAATTTTCCTTTATAGGCTCATCTTCTGTGTAAATTTCTTCATGTAGGTTTTTCTCCCAAGTTCACATCAGGTGTGGTCTTTCACACCTTATTGTTACCTCTGTATAGTACCTGCCCTTTCTGAATTCTACTCCTCTGAGAGTGATGTATGAGAATTCACTTCGCAGATTCCTTGGGTAGATTTTGACATTGAGACTCACTTCCATAAGATTTGGAAAGTAGAAAAGAAAAAGAAGCTTTCAGTATCCAACCACAGCTGCTGCAGGAAGATGCAAGAGCATCAACAGACAGCAGAGGTGGGATTTTCCTTGTGCCTCCCAACTATCCTTCCGAGCAGGGATTAAACATTGTCAGAAAAGGACCACTTAAGAAACACTTTAACCTTTGCCAGCTGTATAATGTCTCTGTTACATAGTTCTCTTTTCTTTACTTTCCTTTATAAATATAAGAAACTTGGTATTTACTGCTTTCAGTAGCCTATGGGCCATGGGTTGCTGGTTCCTGCTCCACAGAACTACCCACCCTAGCACTTCAGGCAGCGTAACTCCCTGGTGGCAATCTGCATGATATTCCTACACTTCCAGCTAAACCAAGAGCCTGTAGGGGGTCTCCTTGACCCTCTTCTCCAAGTCTTTACAAAGGCTGTTCAGGATTCAAAATTCCCTAGTGGAGCATCTGAGTCCTGTTTGAAGTCTACAATGTACTTTAGCAGATACTACAGAGTCCATTCCCTCTAAATTGGTCTCCATGTTTCTAAACTTTTGGTTTTCCAACATTGATAAGCAACGGCTTTTAGATCTGGTAAGACTCAGTTTTAGAATTCCCATTTCATGCTGTGTTTCCATCCTCACCCATGGTGCCTAGGCTTTCTCTGAATGTGGCCTAGTTGGAGTTTTCCAGCTTCTTTGTTGAGAATGGAAAACCCATTCAAACTGGTAAATCCATGCAGGGGTCCTCACTCCAGCTTCCTATACTGATCTGAGTCTTGGAATCCGATCTTCTCCTATCCAAAGTGAGCACTGAAACTTCAGTCTCGGTAAATTAAGTTGGGTTTAATCCCCTCAGGAGAAATTCAGCTTCAGCTTCCACTGGGTTTTCTCTAAATTTTTGGCACAGGAGATATCTTGTCCCTGCTTTGTGGTTGGGTGATATATTTTTTAAAAGATTTTATTTAGAATTTCTATGAGTTTGAACTGTGGAAGCAGTAATGTTAACATGTTCTTAATCTACCCTCTTGACCTCAAAGACTGGTGTTCACATCTGTGAAGTAGGAGGGATGTGTTTAATGATTCCCAGAGTCCCTTCAAGAACTCTGCTTGCTCTAAGTCGCTACATCTAGGCACATTGTGTTTATATATAAATATTGCTGCCAACACTCAGACACATGTGCTGGCCTGTTGGTTATTTATCATTGAAGGAGGACCATTAGTAGGAAGTTAAGCCAACTCACATTTAATATTTGGCAATGGAAAGGAATAAATGTGGGCAATATGTTGCGTGCAATGATTAGATTCATCATGTTAACTAGTGCTAATGAATCCTCAAACCCACTCCCCATCATCTATTGTTTACAGTGATCCTATTCATTTGGGGAAGGCAGAAAAGTATTAAATAACGTAAAACAAATGACACTTCATACCTGGATTCTCTGTTTCCCAAGTGTAGTGACCTGAAAGGATATGGATGAGAGGCTGTCTGTAGCAGAAGTGTGAGCTTCCACGCATTGCTCATATTCTCAGTTGAGAGTTAACCCTTTATTGATTGATTCATTGACTGATTGATTTTTTTTTTTTATGTGGTGCTGGGGATTGGACCCAGAGCCTTGTGCATATGAGGCAAGCACTCTACCAACTGAGCTATATCCCCACCCCCAAGAATTAACCCTTTAATTCATTCATTGATTCACTATTTCTTAACTCTGTGCCCACCATGTGCCAGGCATTAAACTTTGGTCTAGGAAGATCAGAGTTCTTGAGTTACATCCTGCTCCTCACAGAGCATATGTTTCACAAGGACATGAAAAATAAGCTGAGACAAAAGGTTAAATAAAGGGTCCCAGGGAACTGTATTAAAGGGAGGGTGCAACAGATTTAGAAGGTTCCAGAAGAAGGTGAACCTGTCCAGGTAAAATTCAGACTTAAATCTGAAGTCTGATTGTGGGCCAGGCGAAATATCTCTAAGCATGTAGGAAGACTGGTAGGCGGCCTAGAGAACACAGGGAAAAGGGTGGCCTATCAGGGTCTCAGGAACACCAGCTCTCAGGGGGTTTCATGAATACTTATTTGGGGTTTTATCTCAAAGGTGATGGGGAAGACATTGGTGAGTCTAGGTCAAGGTGTGATATTAGATCAAAAGGTCACTCAAGCTCTATTGTAGGGAGTGGAAATAGGAAGTTCAATTCCAAGGCCTCTATGGTGGTTCGGGGGTAAAGGGTTACATTCTGACTGAGGGTAGTGACAGTAGGAGGAAAAGAAGTGGATAGATTTTTAGGTGGTAGAATGTACACGACTTGGAGCTTGCTTCAATGTGAGATTTGAAAGAGAAGGGAGGACTTGAGTCAATGTTTTGAGTCACTGTGTAAATGATGGTTCCATTTACTAGGAAAGAGCTGCTGCAGACACAGAGAAAAAACAGGGGAAGAAATGGAGAGAAAGGGAAAGGAAGGGAGAGGAGAGGAGGAAAGGAGTTGGAGATGTCTGGTTTTAAATGCTACATTCCTGCTATGTGCACAAATGATTTAAAATTTCTGAGCCTTAATTTTCTCATGTACGAAATGAAGATATCTTCCTTTAATGTAGTGTTAATGCTCAAAGAGTTTTAAATGCATGATCATTTCGTGAAGTAGGTGCTCAGTAAATGAGGTTCCTTACTCTGCCTCATGGGTCTAAACTGTCAAATTGTTGATACTTGAAGTGTTATTGAGTGATAGGAATTCAAGCCTGCAGATCAGAGAGCTGTAGCTATGTTTATCAATAAGTTGCTGCATGACGCTGGGTGAGTGACAGCTTTTTTGAGTGCCTTAAAGTCTATGTGGTGAAGAATCAGTTTAGATGAATTCTCTAAAGTCCCTCCCGGTTCAATAAGCAAATGATATTACAGCCAGAAAGTCTACGGGTCCCAGAATGTGTCCTGACGTTGTAGCAGCCCTCTGGAGAAATATCTTGTGGGTACAGGATCACCAGGAGTGGTAAAGGCACAGAGACATCTCCTGTTTCAGCTTTACTCAGGACAACATGAGTTCCCATCTCAGAAGCAGCCTTCCTTTATGACAGAAGCCACAGCCAATTACTTTGCTGTACTCACATTTCATTCCCCTTGTTAGATCTCAATGGTGAGAGATATGTGTACTGGTTTCTTAAAACCAGCATCTTCATGGAACAGGAGTGTCTGCGAGAGAACCACACATGAAAACGGAGAATGCCACAAAGCTATATTTTCGGGACAGTACGGAGAAGAAAGAATCTGTTTTTCATTACAGACAAGAATGTTTTCCTAGATGGTAGGCAGACCCAAGTGTAGTATTCTAGAATGAGGGGGTTCATGTCTCCAGTGTCTGCTGTCCTGGTCAGACCACAAACAAGGGATCATGTTTGAGAGCTGTCATGTGTAAAACCTCAGGCTCTGGAATCAGACAGTCATGAGTTCAAAATATGATGCTATTTTTTTTTCACTATGTAACTCTGGAAAAGTAATTTAACTAGTAAGCCTCTTTGAAATAGAGGTAATAATCGCAATGCCTTCATCACAGGTTTCTTGTAAGAATCAAAGAAGAGCATGAGGGCAAGAGAATTAATGCCGAATTTGGCAAATAATTCTGCTGCTGTTAATAACTGAAATTTGAGCCATTTGATTCAAGAATATGTCCTGTGTGGAACCATTGTATTAACAGAAATTATTTAACTGACAGAAGAGAATGTGTAGGGCTTGATCATAGGTTTTAAAGGACTAAAGAGCTCCATTATAGAGAAAAGTGGTCTTGGAGATGAGATTCAACTACCAGATGGAGAATGGGATTAGTTAGCTTTTAATGTCCCTTTTGAGTGTGATATTGAATGTAAGAGTCCAGAAATAAGTTGCTTTCTTTGTCTTTCATGTGGTTAGTAATTTCAGAATGCAAGCTATTTTTGTCAACATAGAAAGATAGGTAGGTAGATAGGTAGGTAGGTAGGTAGATATATATGGTCTTTGCTTTGAAAGTGCTCATAGGTGAACCTGACATCACACAATAGCACTAAAAGGAGAGTCAAGAGACCTGGTTTCTGTCTTCAAATCCACATTTAGTATTCATGTTTTGTGCAAGTTACATATCTTCCTTAAGTCTGTTTCCCCCTCTATAGACTGGGGCTCATGATGGCCTTAAAACTTACTTATTTTAAGAATCAGGTGAAATGGTAAATGTGGGAAACACATCAAAGTTTGATTTCATGATCAAGTGTTAGGTACTAAGTGAGACTTTTCTTGGTTTTCAGAGTTATTGCTAAGACATGAAGATGAGAACAAAATGCTTGTATCTTGCACCCACTGTGGGTAAAAAAAAAAAAAAGTGCCAAATTTGGGAGCTAGAAGCTTTCCAAGAGGACATCATTAGTGTCCTTCCCAATTCCAAAGTAGAGGAGGACTAAGGGAAAGAATTGGCATCACACTTCAGGGAAATGCTAACCTCTCCCTTTGCCTCAATGAGGTGCTTTCCCCTTCCTGAGCTACAGGGGCAAGGACCCAATAAAAGTGCTCCTAAAGGTTGAATATGCTCAACTAGTGCCCCTTCCACTAAGCTGGGAGCTGCTCCTCTGGAAGTTGCTTACACAATGAGTCAGCAGAATGCCCCCTGCTGCCAGGGTGTGGAGAAGGGGGAGAATGGTGGTGGAGCAGGAGGCCAGAGAGCCATCAGCAAGGACAGGTGAATTCCCCTTCCTCAGGGAGGGGCGGGGCTTGAGCTGTCTTGATGGCATCACTGTGGCAGGATACTTAGTAAGTAGGGGTACCCTAGAAGCAACAGACCATGACCAGGATACCCTCAGTGAAGCTTTGATGGGAAAAGAAGTGGTCAAATGTGAGCCAGTAATTTCTAGTTGGGATGCTTCTTGGAGAAGGCCCCATAAGAATCCTTTGGAGAACCAAGAAAAGCACCCCACGTAAAACCACAACTTGGAAATGATTTTTGCCTACTAAAAGGGAACCAGTGGCCAGACAGTGTTAGAGAAACACCATAATCCAGCCAAAAGAAGCCGCAACCTCACATAGAACAGGCACCTAAGAGCAAGAGCACATTTTTTTTCTTCTACCTTCATGCCCCTGCTAATCTCAGAGGGGAAGCCATTACCATATTCCAAAAAGGGACAGCCCTTGCATTTTCTCTATTTTCCTTCTCCAAAGCCTTGCCTATAAAGAATTCCTGGATTTTCCCAAGGTCATGAAGCATTAATATAATGGTTTGGATGAAATAGGTACTAGATAATTATTTGTTGAATAGCAGAATGGGAAGTAGCAAAGCCAGATGTGTCTGGATCCAAAGCTGCTCCCCTATTTTCCCTACAGGATGTTGCATCTGAACCAATTTCCTATAGGATCTGCCACATTCTACCAGAGATGGTCCCAGCATAAGAGCAAAGAGTAGCCTGCACCCTAGGTCAGATCTGCCTGAGCTGGTGGGACTTGCACATGGTGGTTTGTATAAACAAAGTTTATCTAAGGCGATACAAGCAGGGTAGAGCTCAGCACCTGGGAGAGTTCCAAGGCGATGCTTCTGCTTCAAAAGTCCTTGTGGTCCTTGATTTATGTTGATGGCATTCCTACAAGCTGCAATGGGCATGTTACAGTTGCAGAGTTTCCAAATTCTGCCAAGAAGCCTGCAATTTAAATAACCAGACTGATTCTTACTGGACAGCTAAGAAAACTGAGGCTCAGAAAGCCAGAATAACTTGTGTTAATTAGTGCAAGAGCTGGAATTCCAATGTTTTTCTACTATGAAAGCCCAGTCACTTTACACTAGGCTTCACTAAGTTGTGACTTACCCAATCAGCCACACTCTGGGGTTGAATTTCCTGTCTTCATAAGAATCCTTGACATTCCTACTATATGTGTTTCCTTAGGACATATATATGACTATTGTTGTTGCTGCTGCTGCTGCTACTACTGTCTGAAAGAAAGCATTTTCATCCATGTAAGGACCTGAATCTCTCTCAGAACGGAATCAGCCTCTTCTGGATGCTAGGGGTCTCGCCAATGGACATGATGATTTTGAAGTAAGACTCTCCATTTTACTGCAAGATTTCAACTGCAGTTCTCTAGATATTTGGGCTGGAAATATAAAGGTGCCCTTTCCATATACTTTGTACCTCCTGGCTGCCAGTTTTGCATCTTTTTTTCTTACTGGAAACACAACCACACTATCCAGTATGTCCAGCTCTAAATAACAGGACATTAAGCTATCCTATCAGGGATAGCTAACTTATTAACCACCCTCCTTCCTTTTCTCTTACATTTACTTACAT
The DNA here is from genome assembly GCF_045843805.1 of Urocitellus parryii. Classification (NCBI taxonomy): domain Eukaryota; kingdom Metazoa; phylum Chordata; class Mammalia; order Rodentia; family Sciuridae; genus Urocitellus; species Urocitellus parryii. The sequence continues at coordinate 38,789,334 of NC_135541.1, read as the reverse complement.
TATTGTCTGCACGACGCAAATCATCCATTTGTATTCAAATGTTTTCCTCAGGGTCTGCTTCTGGGAGAACAGACTAGGAAAGAATCATAGATTTGTATTCAGCACATGTTCAATGGGGGACATGTCTAAATTTCACTCAAGGTACAACAGTTGGTTCACATAGCATGAAAAATAACAATATAAATGTCTTATAGTGGGGCTGGGGATGTGGCTCAAGCGGTAGCGCGCTCGCCTGGCATGCGTGTGGCCCAGGTTCGATCCTCAGCACCACATACAAACAAAGATGTTGTGTCCGCCGAAAACTAAAAAAATAAATATTAAAAAATTCTCTCTCTCAAAAAAAATGTCTTATATTATTTCTGCCTAGAGAATATACAAAAGAAAATATGGGCTAGGTTTTTTTGACCCCCACTTGGCTTTGAAAAATCCAGTCTCCTAAGTCTTAAAGCCATCTCGCCATTGATGACCCCAGTCTATTGCTCAGACTCTAATACCTCACTTTCTTTCTTTATGTAGGGAGTTTTCTGATGATGAGGGGAAAGTCCTGGGAGATAAAAACCTCAAAAGTATCTGGTTTCTATTAAAAGCAAGTCCATAGGATTAGAAGTTTCTTAATGCAGAATTATGAAATGCACAACACCAGATGTAGCTGTTCATATCTTCTTTCATATTCCTCCTTTCCTATTACTGCTCAGCTTAAAGATTTTATAGGGAAGAAATACCTCTGTCAGTTGATGTTCCTGAAGTTTAGTTGTGATAACCGTCCACATCTCTTTGGAGACTACATTGTATCTTTAAATCCAGTTCTACTTAACCTCATTAACTGCAAAGAGCCTGAGAAAAGTTGAAATCCCACACATGGCAGGGAGAACATGGTATCCATAAGATATGGAGAGAGCTAACAGGTTCCTTCAAGCTGGTGGGGTGTTCCAGAGGTTACTAACTTGGGTAAACCAGCCATCTAGGAACTGGGAGTCTTCCCAGGAGTTCTTAACATCACAGAACAGCTGGTACTCAGAGGGATACAGAGCTAGATGTTAGACTTGAGTCCTAGCAGCAGTTTGATAAAAGCTGTGGTTCCTCACCTGCTTCTATGAAGGAGAGGTGAAGTCCATGATGGCTCTATAATATTAAAGTAATTACAAAAAGAGAATTAGCCCCAAACTATCCCCTTTAACAGGATAACTTCCTCATCTTTACTTTGAAAATGTGACAGCTCTCCAAGCTCAGCAGAAACATTGAGTAGCATGTATATAATTTTTACTAGGGTAAAATATGGTAACAAATGATGAACATAAATGTGATTTAAATATTATTTGTTCATCCTTGTATGTCTCACTAGACACATGTTTCTAAAGATCATGTTTCTATCCTTAACTTTGTATTCTCAGCACCCAATGATGGGATTGTAATGTAGTAGACACGGCAGTATTTGTTGATGAATGTTGAATAAGAAACCATTTGTGACCTCAGTATTTAACACAGTGTTCTGGCATGCAAACATTTGTTGAACAGATGAATTAAGTATACAAAACATCTCACAATGCAGGAACCTTGTTAGGCAATATACTAAAATGGGCTCATATGTATATTCTTCTATTGTATAAGCAGGAGCGGAACTAACTGCAGAGATGGAAGGAAAAGTGGAGTTTTAACACAGGGAAGAATCTGCTAGAATCTAACTATGAAATAGAAGAACAGGACATGGAAATTTTTCTTTTTCCCCTTGCCCCCAAATACCACTCACCCCTGTCATTGATTTCAAATATTTCATAGAAACCAGTAAATGGAAACAGATAATGACAAATACTCCTTATTTTGTAACAATGGAAATAGAGAAGCTAAGCTAACTGGCCCCATTGGTCTGTGAGGCTGGGAATTTGGATTAAGTCCCATCATTTAAAATTCTTCTTCAGAGCACCTAGTTTCTTGTTCATGTATTATATTTCCCAAAAGGGTACACACTTGAGAACACTTTCCTAAGAGTTAGCTTCTAGAAGATTCCCAATATTAATGCAGGCCTTATCATGTGGGCTAAGAATAATATGGGCAATGACAAGTAATTAATTTCTGAAAGAGTTGATACGAGGTTGTTGGAAGAGACAGGAGACAGCATTTTATTCCCACTTCTGTCACCAACCAGCAGTGTGGCCTTGGAGATACTTCTAAAACCACTCCAGTCCTCAATTTCCTTATCGAAAAAAATCAGAAGGTCGTGGAAGTTAACCTCTGAGGTGTGATACTTTGTGTCTCTTTAAGATTCTCCAAGTAAATTGGGGTATATGAAGTCTTGGGAATGCTATCCAAGAACCATCCAGAGGAAAGGTAAGCCAAGTTCATAAGGCATTTAATCCTTAGAAGCAAGACTCAGCCAATAGCCAGACAGGCTGCGATTCCCTGTGCTATGTTTTTCTACATTTGTGCCAAGCCGAAAATGCTAAGTCATTGCTTTTGCTAGAAGGATATTTTCTTATTACATTCTGAGGATTTGAACAAATATTTTCATTTTGAGGAACGCTTTGAGAACATTTTCAAATTGAAGGTTAGGCTTTCAGGACAAGAGGAGCCTCCAGTCTGCAACATGAAGCTCCCAGGTTTGGACAGAACCTGAGCTTGGAGAAGGGAAGTTGAGCGTCTGCTGTGCTGGACTTGGTTCGATGCAGTTTTTGCTGAAACTGACATGGATCTCGGCTAAGCCCATGGGCACTGTGGTTTCCATGGCAGTTCTCTCAGGAAGATACTGCCAAAGCATTTAGCTTCAGCTCATGGCTGGTGACACCCTGATGCCTATGAGTTGGCCACCAACGTGGAAAACTAGGAGACCTGCTTCCTCCCTCAGCTGCCTTTTGCACAGACGCCTGCCTGCAATTCCATTTCTGAGTCCATATCCCTTTCCTACAACTATACAGTTTTTGTTTTTTTCTTTTTAATTGCAGAGAAAAGACAACAGACAAAAACTTCAGATCCCTACTTTAGAACATCTCTTACTGACCACCTGGGAAGCCAACAAACATGAACGAGGCTCCTGTTATTTTTCTATTTATTCCATGTTTAAGCACTTGCAAATTCTTTCTTTTTCTCATTTCCAGTTAACAGATGAGAAAGATTGAAACTCTAGTTGGAAAATGCCTAGATTTTTTTTTTCACAATACTGAGCAAAAGCATCATGTTTAAAGCAGCTCCATGTTATAACCATGATTCAAAAGCTGTAATTCATCTGCTTGTCACTTCATCACTTAGGCAGCATTTTATTTGGAATGGAAAAAAATAAGCTTCATATATTAATGTATAATCACCACTCATATCAGAAATAATAGGTTCTTTAGAGTCTTCCCTGGATGCCCAGGTTGGAGTTTGCTTCTGACCTATGTTCCTCCTCTGTGCAATGGTTCTCCCAAACGTCCATGTGTTTAAGGCTTGGTCCTCCAAGATAATGGGAGGGGATGGTACCTGTGGGAAGTGAGAGATCTTAGGTCTTTGGAGGTGTGCTCTTGAATGGGATTGTGGGACCCTCGTCTCTTCCTTTTCCTCTCTGGCTTTCCGTCTTAACTTGTGGGGCAAGAACTTCACTCTATCAGACACAACTGCCTTCATATACCACCCTTGCCAGAGGCCCAAAGCAATGGGGTCACTCAGTCACGGACTGGAACCTCCAGAACCATGAGCCAAAATAACCCTTTTCTTTTCATAAGTTACTTCCCTCAGGGAACATAACACACCATGGCAGACTCAACTTTTGTCACTGACCATGACAGATGAAATTGAATTTCTGTCTCTGGTAGAGAATGTGCATCTGTGTCTCATTCGGGTTTGTGCCCCTCAATTCATTAGAGAGTTTGCTCAGATGCCACTTTCCCAATGAAACTGTGCTATTTAAAGTTTCTGCCTCCTTTCACCCCTCACTTTCTTTTCTGTATCCATAACACATATCCCTTCTGACACATTTAATTATTTATTTACTTGTTGACTTGGTTTATTTTTATAATCTGCCTGCCTCCTCCAACCAGAGTGTAGACCCTACAAAGGCAGTCTTACTGGTTCATCAACGTATCTCAAAAATCTGAACTAACTGTCTGGCACACAGTGGGCTCTCAATAAACACTTGCTGAATAAATGAATAGGGAACAACAAAAACCATCTTTAGGGTCTTTCAGGCAAAACTCTAGAAATTCATTTTCCTGTTGTGGTTAAGGCCAGAAGACTAGATAAAGAGAATGTTAGGAAGCACCACGTTTATGAAGTAGAGCAATAATGGCTACCGTGTTGTTTTTAATAATATTATTTGTTCTCATTCATTAGACCTGGAATCTGGTACAGAGATTTGACCTAGATAATGTGTAGGAAAAACTATGAGATCAGTGTCTTTGGTTAAGGTATAAGGAGTACAATGATCACTGGCTAAATTCAGAGAACAAACGGTCAAAGGGGGGATATTGCATGATTTCTTCCAGGAGGAATTAATTGATCTTTTCAAGACTTCCCCAAAAGATACCGAGGGGCCATCATGAGAAGCATGAAAACACAGAGCAGAATTTTCCATTAATCCCTTTAGATTCTTCAAGGGAAAATAAAAAAGAGTTTTACAGCCAAATCGTGTTAGGAAACCTTGTATATTTCACAATCCATAGTACCATGATAAAGGATTTGAGATGTCCTGAAATAATTTATTTAAGTTTGTTTAAACTCAGTGTTTTATTTGACCCCAGAAGCTTGTTTTCTTTTCTTTCTTTCTTCTTCTTTTTAACATCTTGTACAAATATGCTTCTTTGGCTTGTGAGATTTTTCTTAAAATCCTCCTTCCTTCCCATCCACTCACATATGGCCTAAATCCCCCTAAATCAGTCCTAACTTCAGACCTGAGCTATCAATGAATTCTAGGGAAATAATATCTCTGGGAAGACCCCAAATCAGAGACATCAAAATCCAGTAATTATTTATTGAAACACTGCTTTATAACTGGCCTCATTAGTTCAAAAGCCAGTCAAAACAAAGAACTTCCTAGTGAATACTGGGAGGCAATTCATACAGAAGCACCACCATTGTTCATTAAAGGGTGGTGAAGTGCAGTGCGCAAGAGAGATGCAGTTAAAATAAACCCAGCTTAAAGATATTTTAGAATCTTAGCACCATGTGATCAGTAAAAAGAGGAGAGAAGGTACTACTGACAAGGAAAGGGACTGGTGAATTTTGGAAAACTGATCTGGCTCTAAAGCTAGAGAAGGAGGTCAGTAAATCAATGTTCAGGAGAACAGGTGGCTTGCTTAGTTCCAACAGGAATGGAATTTCTAACAATAAATAAGGTGAAAGCAGCATTTTGTTATTCAATTAATATTTACTAATGTTTAATAAACATTTTCTAAGGACACAGAAAAGAATAATTATGGCCTTTATTCTGGAAATCACATTTTAGTTTAGAGGGACAAAATGGATCCATGGTAACTGATAGTTCTTCCTTTCAGCAAATTTTCATGGCTCCCTGTGGGATTTTAGTAAAAAGGTGGTACTGAAAATCAGAAGGAATTTCACCTTATCAGGTACCCCATTCCTTCATATGAGAACCCTAATTTCAGGGATTCAAAGAAGCAGTCATTTTTAGGGAGGGAGTTAACAAGTGGTTATCAGCAATCAGCAAGGCAGTGTGATATGCTTCACAATTATAAGAGCATAAGAGCTTATTTAATCCTTGCAATAATCCTTTGAATATATATATAAATAATATAATATATATACTACATATATGTAATATATATATATATTTGTATGTATATTCATACAAAGATAAGGAAAGGCATAGTAGAGATGAAATATGCTATTTGGCTATTTGTTATCCCATTTAAACATTGACCTAAAGATGAAATAATAATGTTGTTTAACCAGTGATTCAAAAAAATGGACTTCTATACATGAATCAAAACATCACATTGTACCTTATAAATATGTGCAAATATTATGTGCCAGGCAGGAAATAAATGCTGTCCTTTCAGTTTTGCAAAATATTAGCAAGATGAACATGGGGGAAAGAATCAGGTTCCAATTGAATTTCTCTTTCAATTAAACTTTAGAGCATTGCTGCCCAAATTGTTTTCTATTTTCAAATTTATTCTCAGACAGTAGTGGTTATCATGGGATAGGAGGGGATCCTTGCCAATCCTTGAGGGTGTGAATTCTGGTTGAAATCTCCTACTTAAGTTGCAACATAAATAGTCATGAGTTGGGATAAGAGGGTAACTTGAGCCAAGATCTATTTCTTCTTACCAACAAGCATTAAAATTGTCAAAGGAATTTAAAAATGAGTATCTAAGCCAAAATAAAGAAGAATGCCATTCATAGTCTAGATACCTCAAAAAGTTTCTGAGTTGGACTGAAAGAAGCTATGGCTCAAATCTATCTTTTCTGATAAAGATGCCCAGCATTATAGCAATGAGTGAAAGAGACTCTGACAAAATTCCACTAATAATCTTAACAGAGGTGAGAGCTGAAGGTGATAGGGATAGAGTGTGTCATTTGTTATCCCTTTTGAAACTTCAAATCTACAGCAGACATCAGAAAATATTTTCTATAAAGGGTCAGATAGTAAATATTTTTGGCTCTACTGACCATGTGGTCTCTGTTGCAACTACTTACCCCTGACATTCTAGCATTAAAGTGTCTTTAGATAATAAGTACATGAAGGAGCGTGACTGTGTTCTCATAAAACTTTATTTATGAATACTGAGATTTGAATTTTATTAAATTTTAAATATACATTGACACATTCTTTTTAATTTTTCTTCAACTAGTTTAAACATGTTCTTAGCTTACAGGTCATACAATAGTAAGTTGGAAGGCAAGATTGGCCCATCTGCAGTAATTCACCAATCTCTAACTTAGAGCATTAGAAAAGAGTCTCTGCTTAGTATCTCCAGAGCATATGAAGAAGCTGAGGAGACAAGGTAAGAAGACCAGTGATGGCTACATGTTTTGCCTGGCATGAAAACCTAGCCAAATGCAATGCTGGAGAAAGTTAGTTGCACAATTCCTTCAGTAGATACACACACACACACACACACACACACACACACACACACACAGATTTACAATTTGTTTTTGAAAGCAATCTAACCAGGAGAAAAACATACAAGTTAACTGTACAAGCTATGTATAAAAATAAATAGAAATACCCATTCATATATGAAAGTTTCATTACAAATAAAAGGAGATCACTTTAAATCAGCCTGATGTCATGTTTGTCTATCAAAATGATAAAAATGAAGTAGAACATTAGTGTTCTAGAAAGGTAGGTGGGGACATGGTTATTCTCATACTGCTGGTAGCAGTGTATAGTATAGTATAACAACCCTACGACAAGCCATTCTACAGAGAGAAACTTATCCTATTGGAACAAACATTGATGTAAATCAAAGATTTAGGTGTAAGGAGATGCAGTTTTGCAATACTGTTTATTATGGAAAAACACTTGAATCAATTATATGTTCAAAATTATAGATGATTGGTTAAGTATGGAATAACCACATGACAGAACTTTATGTGGCCAATAAAATTATTATATATTTTATTTTGGTATGAAAAACTATAATTGATTCTAAATGAAACATTCAGTTTGACATTATGTAGTATGACATTAAGCTTTATAAATTTTTGCAGTGTGTGGGCATGGAGTGAGTGTGTGTATCTGTTTATGGAACTATAAAACAAAGATGGAGTGGATAGCACTAATAACTTAGTGGTGGTATTCTCTGTGTGCGGAATCACCAAATATGTAGACACCATAAATATTATTGTTTTGCATTCTATAACATGGAACCACTTGGCAGGTATTCTTTGGACTTGTGTTTTAAAATGTTTTCAAGGTTAATCGATGTTGATGCACTGATTTTTATTACTGTGTGTTATTCCATTTTATGAATATTCCACAAAACCATACACACACTACCAAAAACAGCACTCCTATGAAAACCACTGTACACATCTCCTAATGTATATGTGCAGGGATTTGTCTAAGGTATATTCCCTTGAAATGGAATAGATAAATTGTGAAAAATAAGCACATTTAACTTTATTAGGTAATGCCAAAGTATATGCCAAACTCCATGCTCCTACCAGCAGCACCAAGTTTGCTTTTTCTATAGTTCTGAAAAATGCTCAGCCATTATATAATTGGAAACTGCTTCTTTTCTTTCTGTTGCTGCTCAACTTTTCTTTATTGTGCTGCTGTAGAACTGTGATTATTTATATGATGGACCTTTACTTTATATCCTCTTTCATAGTTTCCTCCTCCGCCTTTGGGTGTCTGGGTCTCATTTTGTCCCTCTAATACTCCCCTAATTATCTCCTCAGTTGCATGTAATCTAGCTTTTAGCTATGTGTTGAAGTTTTAATTTTAATAATTACATTTTCCATTTATATAATTTGTTTTTGTGTGCTTTTCTGAGCATGCTTGCATATGTCCCAAGTTTCCGATCACTTGCACAGATTTAGGCCTCTTTTAATATTTTTTGAATAATATTAAAACATTATTATAGTATACAATACTGGATATTTCTAATAGATGTAGTCTGCATAGCTCTTATTCTTCTATCTACATTTTGTGCTGTTTATTTTTTTTGTGTGTGTGTGGGGGGGACGGGTTACTGGAGATTGAACTTGGGGACATTTGACCACTGAGCCACATCCCCAGCCCTATTTTGCATTTTATTTACAGACAGGGTCTCACTGAGTTGCTTAGCACCATGCTTTTTACTAAGGCTGGCTTTCAACTTGCAATCCTCCTGCTTCAGCCTTCAGAGCCACTGGGATTACAGGTGTGTGCCAGTGCTCCCGACTACTGGCTTTTATTCTTAGTATTTTGTTTCCTTTTTGCTTTTGTCATCTCTTGGTTTGAGCACATTTTCCTTGGAACTCTTCCTGTGGGCTTATGTAGTGGAATGTACTGAGTTTTCTGAGAAGGTTTGCAAACAGTTCTCCTAATTATTTTATCTCACTATAATTCAGGACCACTTTGAATTAAACTATCTTTGTGAGGTGTTTTATATGACAAATTAGCAAAACGTTGGACTGAAAAAAATCCATGTGATAGACTTATGTTAACATTCTCTGGAAGGAGTCTCCCCCCAACTCCACCTTTGGTTTTTAGATCAAATCAACACAGACAGGTTTTCTTCCTCTTCTAGGAATTTTATTCACCCTTCATTTGCCTTTCCACTGAAAGTATAATTCTTTGAGGATAAAGCTGTAGGGTTGGACTTCCTACTACATTTATAAATTTGCCTTTATTAGACTGCTTGAGCCATCATAACAAAATACCATAGTCTGGGTGCCTTAAAAATCACATTTATTTTCCCACAATTTTGGAGGCTGAAGTCTGAGACCAGGATGGGTTCTGTTGAGAATTCTCTTCCAGCTTGCAGATGAATGCCACCTTATTGTATCCTCACATGGTAGAATAAAGGAGAGAGAGACAATGAGAGGGAACAGTGAGGGAGATGGAGAGAGGGAGAGGGATCTTTCCCTTTTCATAGCCACCCAATCTATTGGGTTAGGGATCCACCATTACGGCCTCATTTAACCTGAATTACCACCCAAAAGGCCTACTTCTGTGTACAGTCATATTAGGGATTAGGACTTAAACATGAATTTTATGAGGATACAATTTACTTGACATCCCATATTAACTTTAATCTCCTGTTTCCTCTTTATTACATAGCTATCAAAATGGAAACTTGAAGTCATCAAAATGTTACAGACATCTTTTTTTTTCCATCATGAAAGCTGTGTTCTGTGCAAACTAAGCCCCAGTTTCTGCTTTTCATTCATGTTCAGCCACTTCAAAATTCTTACTTTGATAGCTCATATATGCATTTATATATATGCCTGATTATTGAAGAAATATTCTGTCATATCTTCCATTTCATCTTTTTTGTCTTTTTCTTTTTATTTTATTTTATTATTAGTTGTTCAAAACATTACAAAGCTCTTGACATATCATATTTCATACATTTGATTCAAGTGGGTTATGAGCTCCCAATTTTCCCCCGTATATAGACTGCAGAATCACATCAGTTACACATCCACGTTTTTACATACTGCCATACTGTTGTATTTGGAATTATGGGTTGCACTTAATGTCCTTGCCTGATTAACTTCAATAACTAAATCACCTATGCATCTGTTTTTGTTGCTTTTTTCCTCTTTATGACCTGATTTTCAAGTATCCAGTCCTATATGTCAGCATACCTATTAAGCTCTAATGGAATGCTGGCCAATAAATTGTAAGTATAGAAACTATCCATAATTTTGTTCTTACAAGTCTTTATTTATTCAGTGGTTTTTTTCTGATACATTTTCAAGAGGTAAGTTTTACATTTGTTTCGCATTTATTTTTTTTTAAAGAGGCTGAGGATGTTGTTCAGTGGTAAAGCACCCTTTAATTCCTGGTACCAAATATATAAATAAATAAATATATATAACAATAAAAATTTAATATTTTCATTATAAAATAATTTTTTATATTCTTCTGTTAACCACTATAGTATTTTTTTAGTTTTTTCTTTTTATTCTAATTTGTTATATATGACAGCAGAATGCATTACAATTCATATTACACATATAAAGCACAATTTTTCATATTTCTGGTTGTAAACAAAGTATATTCACACCATTCGTGTCTTCATACATTTACTTAGGATAATGATGTCCATCTCATTCCACCATCTTTTCTACCCCATCCCCCCTCCCTTCACCTCCCTCTTCTTTACCCTATCTAGAGTTCATCTAATCCTCCCATGACTCCCCTCCCAACCCCACTATGAATCAGCCTTTTTATATCAGAGAAAACATTTGGCATTTGATTTTCTGGGATTGGCTAACTTCATTTAGCATTATATTCTCCAACTCCATGCATTTACCTGCAAATGCCATGATTTTATTCTCTTTTATTGCTGAGTAAAATTCCATTGTGTATATATGCTACATTTTTTTATCCATTCATCTACTTAAGGACATCTAGATTGGTTCCACAGTTTAGCTATTATAAATTGTGCTATTATAAACATTGATGTGAATGTGTCCCTGTAGTATGCTGTTTTTAAATCCTTTGGATATAGACTGAGGAGTGGGATAGCTGGGTCAAATGGTGCTTCCATTCCCAGTTTTCCAAGGAATCTCCATACTGCTTTCCATATTGGTTGCACCAATTTGCAGTCCCACCAGCAATGTATGAGTGTGCCTTTTCCCCACATCCTTGCCAACATTTATTGTTGTTTGTGTTCTTAATAGTGGTCATTCTGACTGGAGTGAGATGATATCTTAGAGTAGTTTTGATTTGCATTTCTGTAATTACTAGAGATGTTGAACATTTCTTCATATATCTATTGATTGATTGCATATCATCTTCTGAGAAGTGTTTGTTCAGTTCCTTGGCCCATTTATTGATTAGATTATTTGTTTTTTTTTTTGTATTTAGCTTTTTTAATTCTTTATACACCCTAGAGATTAGTGCTCTATCTGATGTGCAAGTGTTAAAAATTTGCTCCCAACATGTAGGCTCTCTTTTCACCTCACTGATTGTTTCTTTTGCTTGGAAGAAGCTTTTTAGTTTGAATCATCCCACTTATTGATTCTTGATTTTATTTCTTTTTTTTATTATAAAATAATCCCATATATTCTCTTGTTAACAATTATAGTTTTTTTTTTAAAAAAGATGTTTAATGTGTATAAGTTAAAGTTTTAAGTATATGAGGTCTTTATTTTTTCCAAATTAACTTCTAATATGTTGTAGTCTGAAAATGTTGTAGATGATATAAATATTTGTTATTTGTAGACAATTACTGTGCATGGTTTATGACCTTTTCATGGCTGTATTTCCTAGGTACTTCCCTGGTCAGAATGTGAATTTTTTTAATTGTTGGATCTACTACATATGAAATCAACTTTTTAATTTTGTTCATATCTTCTCTATTCTTATTCATTTCTGTTAGCTTCATTTATCTTACTAAGTTAGCCAGATTGTGACTTTCATCAATAGTCATCAACTGTATCACCAAGGATACAAATTACACTTGCAACTAGGTTGTGTTTGTGTTTCGTGTGACCTTTGTGTGAACACAGCATATAGACTGAAAGGAGCCAGGGGAGAGTGGGCAAGTCCTGGTTCTGCTGCTGGGTACTTTGGGGAGGCAGGACCTTGGCCTCCTCAGAGAGGTTGCCTGAACAGAGGGAACACCATGGATGGAAGCTTCGGGGCGGGAGATCTTAGTGTATTATAAAACAGCAAACAAAGCTGGAAAAATCACTTTTCCAATAGGTGCCCGATTCTAAAATGAAAATGGTGGGATTCCTAGAAATTTTCCAGAGCACTACTGGGAAACTGTTAATCATGAATGAAAAATAAGTTGGATTTATAACTGTACCCTGATGTGGAGCCCTCAAGGATGGCAACTTGACAACTCCCTGGTATTCCCTTCACCTTTAGTGTGAACGGCACTTCCTGAACCAACCACACGGCAGTGCCCTGCCAGCCCTGCCGTCCACTCCTAACTCCTATGCACTGCCCCCGGGTGCAGTTCTAGTTGTGTATGACCAGCTCCCTTCTTCTCTTCTGCCTCAGCACAAGGAGCTGAAAGAGACAAGTCCAAGGTCAGCCCTGGACCAGAAGCCAGGGGGCCAGATGACATACCCAATACGTAGGATTCTGCCTGTGGGCAATAGGACTTTGAAGGCAAATTCCAGGCAGAGACTACAGCAATGAATGTTGCAATGAATTAATTACTTATTCTTTTAACAAATATTTCTTGAATTCTTTCCTTTGGCCAGACACCAGGGGAGGATGTGATGCCCCAAGATAATTTAAACAATCCCCTGAGTGCTGAATTCCAAGCTTCAATAAAATTTTCATACAGAACTAATAACAGCAGGGCTTTCTCCAATGAATAAAAACAGAGTATTGTCTTTGTTGTCTTAAAAGTGAATTAAAAAAAAACACACCTGAGTAATTTCTGGCCTGTCAAATATAGCCTCAAGGTTATATAGCAAACAGTGCATGGAATGAGAAAAATTCAATAGTCTCATCCAATCTAAGCTGTTGTTCTCAAAAGAGGACAATAAACAATGATAATTGTGAAACTTGATGGAACAAAATGAATGAAACCCTAAGAAAGCTTCTCAATCTTCATTTATTGCTCTTGCAACAGCCATTAGTAAGAGCCAGCTGATTTGTACCAGATCTAATGCCTGTTGACAAAATTAGACAGTTGTTTCTTATTTCTGCTTAAGTGGTTTGTCTGCATCTCATCTTCCTACTTCTGGTCTCACTCCATCCTCTGATTCTTTTCAAACCATGCCTCTGAGCCATGCCACCTATGTCCCACCCATCAATAGATTATTGCCTTGGAATATTATTGTCTACCCACCTTTATGGCACAGCCCGCCCTGGAACATGTCCTGTAACCTGACCACACACCCCTGGACATCACCTTCCTGCCCTCCTCCTTCCACACATCCCCTCCCACTCCTTTTCCAGACCTTTATCTATTGCCATAACCTGGGTGGAATGTTCCATCACCCATCTCTTCATTTCATATCCCTACATTATCAGTAGGCTCCTGATGATGTTTGATCTGAGTTCAGGCCAACAGATATTTAAGGACAATGTGGTTTGTACCATACAGTAGAATGGGTCCTGGGGATATAGAGATGAAGGAATATGATCAGGTCCTCCTTGAGAGGAGCTCATAGTCTGCATGGAGAGGCATGGGCAGAGCATGCCCATGTGACGGAGAAGTGCCATCCTGACCCATCCCCACAGGGGGATATGATGGCAGGGCTCTGGGTGGCTCAGCAGAGGTGTGCCTTGCTCATCCTGGGTGGATGTGTTGCTGGAAGGATGAATCCGGTTTTGATGTAAGATTTAAAGTTATTCATAGTACAGAAAATGGGAAAGAATGTTCGTGTAGGCTAGAGGAACATGAATAAAGACTGGAACCTTCTGTGACACTTCTCCAACCTCCTCTCATTTTACAGCTCATTTTTTCCTCCTCGTTTCTATAATTACATTTTCTGTTGTTCCTGCTACACTTTCACAATGCTAACCATAGTCAACCTTGCGTTCTAGTTACTTGATACTTGCTATAGTTATTTTTTGCCAAAGAGCCAATAAGTTCCAGGCATTGTGTTAAGTCTCATAAAAAGTTATCTCATGTACCCTTCTCCTCAGCCTCACAGGACACATACTAGTGTTGTATACTTTATGTAGATGAGGAAACTGGGGCTCAGAGAAGTAGACTGTCTAGGCTGTTGTGCTGTTACTTTAACTATGTATGGTTCTGCGGGCAGAAATTTCAATTTAGTAGGTTTTAACTGGACTTGCATGTGCATTTTGTCAAATCTCCAACATGACTGGGAGCCATACCTGGAGGAGCACTGTACCCAGGAAGAGAGATTTGAGACGTAGGCCCAGAGTTATCAGTTTCTAGAACCTTTTTCTAGATTTGTCCTTAGAGGAGAGGAACACATTAATCAATGTTGTATCTAGCAGAGTCACTAACCAAAGGGACTTGTATTTATAAATGTAAAGAGTTTCTTATTGCGCTGATTTCTGTGATTAGAGTGGGGATTCCCTACTTTTTTGAAATAAGGGAGCTTTATCTCTTCAAATTTTGCTTTTGTTTATTGATTCTTACCTTAATGGCGACATTTAAAGGCTTTATAATCCCATATTTCCTCCAAATAGTTCCATAAAATTATGATTCTCATTTATGCTGTCAATAATGTTTTATAAACATTTCCAGTGCATTTGTCCTACTAGTGATTTTCCTAAAAGTCAGTCTGGCCATGGCACTCCACCTCTTGAGCCCTCTACTGTGGTATGAATCCTCCTCGCTAATAGGAATATGGTCCCCATGCCTCACCCAAGGTCCACAGTCTTTTGATTATGCCACATGTCTCCCCATCCCCTTGGCCCACTATTTTCCCTTATGCATCCTCTGTATCAGACATTCTGGACCACTTTTGTTTCTCAAGTTCATGAGAGTGGATTTGGCCTCTTTCTCTGCCTTTCCCTCATCCTGAGATGCTTTCCTCAGCTCATTCCTCCTTTAAGACCTAACTCAAATGCCTCTTCCTCTGTGCTCGAATCCCTCATTCTCTTAGACGGAAACAACCATTCTCTCTTTAGTTCCTGTTTATTACAAAATTTTTTATTTCAAACAACATATTTTCCATTACTGTAAATTCTGTAAGAGCTGAGATGGAGTCTGTATCACCCCTGCACGCTCATTGTCTAACACAATGCTTGGTCCTAAATGCTTTTTTTGAACAGATTAATAGGTGAGTGAAGGAACAGGTCAAGAAATAAGGAACAGTTGAATTAATGAAGGTGTCTTTATTCCCATCTCACATCTAATCCATCAAAATATGTTGTCTCAGTCTTCAAAATATTTCCAGAACGTGAGTATTTCTCACCATCTTCACTAATATATCCTAGTACAAGTCACCCTAACTCTTAGCCAAGATTTCTCCAAAGATGTCCTAAAAGTTCTCTATGCTTTGTTGATAGTTCCTAGTCTGTCTATGTCCAATGTTAGACACTAGATTTAGCTTTTAAAAATAAAAACAATCCAGATGCAGTGGTACATGCATGTAATCCCTGAGGCTGAGGCTGGGGGTGTGGTTGAGGGGGATGAGGCAGGAGGATCACAAGTTCCAAGCTAGCCTCAGGCCCTGAACAACTTAGCAAGACTCTGTCTTAAAATTTAAAAAAATAAAATAAAAAGGACTGGGGATGTGGCTCAGTGGTTAAGTGCCCCTGATTTCAACCCCTGGAATCAAAAAGTTAAAAAGATAAATATATAAAATAAAAAAATAAAAATCAGATCAAAGCCCTCCTCTGTTTCCATTTCGTGAGGAATAAAATCCTCAATCCCTTCACTGATTTACAAGACTTTATATGAACTGCCACCTCCCCTTTTGATATCTGACTTTGCCCCCTTTACTTCCTAAACTCATCTCCCACCCCAACCCTCCACTCCAACCACACTGGCCTCCTTGCTCTTCCTCAGATGCATCCAATAGCCTGTCCTCAGGAGGCCTCTGTCCTGGCTGGAATGCTCCCCATGATTGTCTGCAATTCCAGCTACTCCACCTCCTTCCATTCTTTGTCCCAAGGGCATCTTCTCAGTGAACTAGATCTTGATTACCTTGACACCATTCTCCTCACTGCCTGTTTCCTTGATTGCTGCTGTCTTCTAACATCTTACATAGTTTAGTCATTAATTACAATTATTGTTTATTGTCAGAGTCTCCCTGTTAGAATGCAAACTTTACAAAAAGTTGATCTACTTAGTTCATTGACATTTTCTTTTTGGCTGGAAAGTGCCTGGAACACAGAGAAGACTCAGTAAATATGCTTCAAATAAACGGTGAGCCCGTGACTACTTTACCATGTAACATTAAGTGCCCTGAAATCATCAGAGTTCATCATTGACTCCCAAATATAGTACCTGCTACTTAGTAGGTGATCACTAAATGCCTTTTGAGTAAGTCCATTGATGTGAATTGAATTCTAATGTTTCATACTTAAGGAGAAAAAAATATTTCAACTAATAATAAGTGGAATTTATTTAAAACCCTTTGGTGTTTGTTTTAACAAAAGCCTTCTTGGAATTATAACACTAAAATTGGGTGTCATTGAAGCCTCTGTGGTTTTAGTGGCTGTGACCTTTACCATCTTTCTCAGAACAGGAAGGGGAGTATGCAAGGATGCCTTAATTAATCCAGTCCTGAGGTTGGAATGCTGTGCTGACAAATAAAAAAAAACTTTTTTCAGGAAAACTTACAGACCAGTTTCCTCAAAAATAACCTTGCAATTGTTCCTAAGTATACCAGAAACTCTAATTTGGGCAGAGCTTGGGCTCATTTCAATTGACTCAGCATGCTTTTAGCTAACATCAAATGCTTAACAAATCTGAAAGTTCCCACGAGAACCTTCCACTAAGTTTGCATGCTGCCAAGCTAGAGAGGCAGGCAGGACTATATTTTTCATACAGAAGATAGTTTTAACTGTATTCCATTTTTGCAGACTCATGGGTAAATTTTCCAATCAAGAACAGTCTATGTGATCTGATGTTTTGATCAGAATATAATGTCTAGCAGGTGGGCTATTTTGGACTCAATCTTTGCCAGGTGGTGTGAAATAATGACAAATGATCATAGTACCTACATATAAATGATCATAGGTCACCTTGCTTGACCTGTGATTCAGTCTTGCCTTCATAGAAACCCATTTTCAAACTACACCCACTGCTATGATTGAAGGTGGGTATTTTCCAAATTGCTTGGCTCAACAAACCTGCTCCTCTGGAATTACTTTGGATTGTAGCTTGACTGACAAGCTTCTTAGATATTGTTGATATCTGACTAAATAGCTGCAGCAGGATCATGCATAGATTCTTACACTTGGCAATTTTTTTAAGTACAAGTAGTATGTAATGAGCATACTGACACAAGATGTGATAGATTTATCCTCTGAAATGTAAGGTTAAAAACTACCTTAAGTCCATATTGCAAAGTAGTTTTTAGCACAGGCCCTTCGTTTATAAATATTTAATAATAAATACATGAATTACAAATTTCTTTTAGCATCATGGAAGAAAAATAAACACTTTAAAAAATAGATATTATTATTTACAAGATAATTTAATAATAATGATGATGATGATACTTTTCCCATTTCTTCCTTTGCAGGAAACTCAGTGATGTCCTTAATTGTGGTAATTATCCATTAGACTAAGAAGTTAGTATAATTGTTCACCCTTTTCCTTTATGGTTTTTAGAATTCTACTTACATTTTAATATTTTCTTGTCTTTCCCAAAACCAAAGCCTTTCAGTTTCAAAACTATTTTGGGATATATGTTGGGTATACAGTACAATAATAAAAATTAATAGGTCAGGTATACTAACATTTCTTCAGTTTAATTTCCTACTAGGAAAAATACGGCAAAACACAGCTTTCAGAACTAAAAATATATTTGTGCATGCATTCAACATGACAAGTTAAAAAGAAAAAGTACTTCCATTTTGAAAATCATTTTTCCATGCATTCAGTATGTGAAGATTATGCTTAGTGATGTGTTAAAAATGATAAAGGCAAGTCTCTCGATTGGGAGAGAGACACTCCCATCTGGAGCTGCAAGATGATGTGGTCATGATTCCATTTGTAAGAAACATCCAGTCAGCAAATCCATAGAGAAATAAAAGTAGATTTATGTTTGCCAGGGGGTAGTGGGGATTAGGGAGTGACGGATTAGTGGGTATGGAGTTTCCTATTGGGGTGATGAAAATCTTCTGGAACTAGAGTCATGATGGTTACACAACATTGAGAATATACTAATGTCACTAATGGTGATTTTATGTTATGTGCATTTTCTATATTATTTTTTAAAAATTAAGACAGCAAACAAAAAACCCCAAGTGGGTGAGGACAGATGATTCTTTCTTTCATTCATTCAATTAGTGTTTACTGAAGGTTCACTCTGTTGGGTTAGGTACAGGCACACAATGTCACAGATATGATCATTGTCTCATGAACCATTGTCTAGTAAAATTTTACCACAGATAAATGCTATGAAGGAAAATAAATACATAATTAAGCAACTTGGCCTAATGGAAGGTTTTGGACAAGGGTTAGAGAGGATTATCCAGAGGATTAAACTGTTGATTTTTTTGTTGTTGTTCCTTTTAGAAACACATGAAGTAGAGTGTATTTTGACATATTATATGAACATGGAGTATAATTTATTCTAATTAGGATCCTGTTCTTGTGGGTTGTACATGATGTGAAGTTGCACTGGTCGTGTATTCATATATGAACGTAGGAAAGTTATATCTGATTCATTCTACTGTCTTTCCTATGTCATCTCCCTCCTTTCTCTTCATTCCTCTTTATCTGATTCAATGAACTCTATTCTCCCTGCCCCTTATTGTTTTGTCAGCATCCACATATCAGAGAAAAGACTCAGCCTTTGGTTCTTTGGGATTGGCTTATTTCACTTAGTATAATTTCACTGCCCAGTTCCATCCATTCACTGGCAAATGTCATAATTTCATTCTTCTTTATGACTGAGTAATATTACATTGTGTACATATGCCACATTTTCTTAATCCACTTATCTGTTGAAGGGCACCTAGGTTGGTTTCATACCTTAGCTATTGTGAATGGAGTTACTATAAACACTGATATGGCCACATCACTATCATTGCTGATTTTAAGTCCTTTGGGTATATACCAAGGAATGGGATAACTGGGTCAAATGGTGGTTTCATTCCAAGTTTTCTGAGGAGTCTCCATACTGCTTTCCAGAGTAGTGGTACCAATTTGCCATCCCACCAGCAATATATGAGTGTACCTATTCCTACACATCCTTGCCAACATTTATTGTTACTTATATTCTTGATAATTGCCATTCTGACTGGAATGAGATGGATTCTCAGTGTAGTTTTGATTTGCATTTCTCAAATTGCTAGAGATTTTGAACATTTTTTCATATATTTGTTGACCATTCATATTTCTTCTTTTGTAAAGTGTCTGTTTAGTCCTTTAACCCATTTATTGATTGGGTTATTTATTTATTTATTTATTTATTTATTTACTTGGGTGTTGAGTGTTTTTGCATTCTTTATATATCCTGAAGATTAATGCTCTGAGGTGCAGGTGGCAAAGATTCTCTCCCATTCTGAAGGCTCTCTCTTCGTGTTCTTGATGGTTTCCTTTGTTGTGAAGAAGCTGGTTAGTTTGATATCATCCCATTTACTTGTTTTTACTTGTGCTTTAGAAATGTTGTTGAGGAAGTCGTTTTGATAGATGTCGAGAAACTGGAAAGGGGAATGAGGGCAGAGGGAGAGGACAGACAGACTGATAGTGGAGGAGAAACTGTGTGTGCAAGAATGAACAGTAAAGAAATAAGTGACAGTAATTTGTCATAGGCTTGAGAGACAAACCATAGGGTCATTTGAAGGGTTAAAGGCCCTGAAGCAGTGGAGCAGTGAAGTGGACAGACCACAGGGCATACTGGAGAACCTCTAGGAGATCAGGGTCATGGGCATCACAGACAAGGGAGAATACAGTGAACATGAGGACAATGTGGAGGACACAAGGAGGTTAATGACATAGAGTTTGATGACGGACATCAGCCAGGATTGCTGAGGAGGTAGTGGGGGAGCACTTTTGTGGATATTGAGGGGTTTGCTGAAGAAGTACTTAAGAGTAGAGAGAGTCACACTGACTCAGTCAGGAAACCTTTCTTAACACAGTCTTCCTCAGTGACTCTCATGAAAAAGATTTCCCTTTGCTCTTTGGAGTTGTAATTGGTAGTCAAAAATAGGTCTACATTGCAATGACAGTAACATCTTTTTGTAACTCATTAAAACATATTTTAACTCTCTAGAAAAGGGCACATAGACCTCTTATCCTTAGCAAATTATTTGTGGGGTTTTTTTGTCTTAATTATGGGAGTGAAATGATAATTCAAAGGCTAAGAAAGCTATTAGTTACTAAGTATGTACTCTGCACCATGTTCTATGCCAAGCACTTATTATATATATACTACATTGTTTTATAATCCTATGGAGTAGGTCTTGCTTCTATTTTAAAGAGGAAATTAAGACTCAGGGCAAAATAATTAAGTTACTTGCAAATATTCAAGTAATAAGTAGGAGAAGTAGGATGTAAAAATCAAGCCCCTTGTTACCTACCAAGAATCATACTCTTTCAATCAGTATGAAATTTCCTGGCTGCAATCCTGTGTAACAATTTCATGATATTTACTACATAACTATATACTAGTTATATCAGTATTTTCTTAATGTATTTCTTTGTATTGACTCAGTTTTTAATTCTCATAAATATATTTTATAAGGACTCTTTATATCATCACCATGAACACAAAATCATCACAACCATCAAGACAATTACAGATGGCAAAGGACAAACACACAAAAAGAAAACCGTTTTTTCACTGTGCATTTCCATGTTATTTTCCTGCTGTGAAGAACCTTGCACAGTTTTGTATGTTCCTGGTATCAAATGCCCCATGGTCCAAAATACATTGTATACATTTTACTGTCATGAATACCTAAAAAGAACAACCATGACAAAAATGTCCCATGGTTGGGAAGCCAAGGAATAATGTATTATGCTGCTTCTGTTAACTGATATACCTATGCCTTGCAATTTCTCTACAGATTGATATGATAACCTTTGTACTCAAGACATGATACCCAGAGAGAGTGTAACAATTAAAGCTGCTTCTTTTGAAGGAATCCTCAGGATAAGATCTAACATTGGCCTCTCACGCTTTCAGCAGATTGCTGTGTAAGAGAAAAAGGACAAGACAACTAAAATCTGAATTCTCACAGTGTTTTAGTCAGCTTTTTTGCTGCTGTGACTAAAAGGATCTGACCAGAACAACTGTAAAGAGGAAAAGTTTATTTGAGAGCTCACAGTTTCAGAGGTCCTAGTCCATAGAAGGCCAGCTCCATTCCTAAGAGCTCAAGGTGTGACTGAACATCATGGTGCAAGAGGGTGGTGGAGGAAAGTAGCTCACATCATGGTGACCAGAAAGCAGAGAGAGAGACTCCACTTGCCAGATACAAGTATATACCCCAATTCCCATCTCCCCCATGACTATACCCTAGTACTTCAGTTACCAGTCCATTAATCCCTCTCAGGGGCTTAAATCACTGATTGGGTTAAGACTCTTACAATCCAGTCATTTCCTCTGAACTTCTGACATCATCTCACATGTGAACTTTTGAGGGACACCTCACATCCAAACTATAATTCACAACATTTTGTGAAGTTGCCTGAAGAAGTCATACTTTCAAGATTGATTATATTTTGTTTTATTTATTTATTTATTTATTTATTTTTTATTTTTTCAAATCTGTTATACATTACAGTAGAAAGCTCTTTGAGTCACTGTACACAAATGGAGCAGAATTTTTCACTTCTCTGGTTGTGCATGAAGTAGAGTCACACCGTTTATGCAATCATAAATATATGATGTATGTCTCATTCCACCATCTTTCTTACCCCTTTGCCCCATCCAAAGTTTTTCATCTCATGCTCCCTACTCCCCACATTATAGATTAGCTTCCACTTATCAGAGAAACATTCAGCATCTGGTTTTCTTGGATTGGCTTATTTTTCTTAGCATGATATTCTCCAACTCCATCCATTAATCTGCAAATCCATAATTTTATTCTCTCTTAATGCTGAGTTATATCCAATGTGATTTTGTACCACGGTTTCTTTATCCACTCATCTATTGAAGGGCATCTAGGATGATTTTAAAAAGTCAGTTTTGATCATTTGAGAGGCCACCACATAACCATAATTGAAATTATAAAAGCTCAGAGATCTGGAGCGAATCATGAGGCCACTAAGAGGAGTTCACAGAGACAGGTCAAAGCCACAGGCAGAGGAGGCCATCGGCCCTGCTGAAAGGGGGAAGAAACAAATCTACTGAACTTGGCTTTCCATGAAAAGAGGAGAAGCGACAAGTGCATTTTTGAGGAAAGAGCAGCTGGAAGGAGAGTTTAGCACAGTTAAAAAACACTGTGGCGGACTGTTCCACAAGAACCAGCAGGGCTGTGGTTTCTCTGGAGCCAGAGATCTGAAAGGTAAGACAACAGAGCTCGTATTGCACAGTCCCCAAAGGTTTAATGTGCAGGGCAATGATTCTAATGATGGCCTGGCTAATTCCCTCTGTCTCAGTGATGAGCAGAAGGAGACTGAGAAGTATCTAAACCTACAAATGCACGTATTAACCCAGTCGGAATGATTTACTGTGACCACAGTTGGGCTGGGTGAGTGCGGGGGGCGGGAGGGGGGGTGTGGGGGAGAAAAGAAGAAAAACAAGCTCACCTATAAAAAGAAATCATAGAACTTCATGTCCCAACAAGTAGGTAAAAATGTTAACGTTTTTTTTTTTATGGCCTAATAAATGTCTTTCATGAGAATTGCTGAAAACACACTCTCTAGGTCTCTTTATTAGATTGAGAGATTATTGATCAGAAGGAGAAGTTGATCAAGAATGAGGGTTCAAAGGAAACAAAATCCTAAGTTAAATAAAAATGTTTTTTTAAACTTTACAATCCAGCAAAATAAATATTTTTATATATGTGATATAAATAAGTCTATAAGATGTTAGGTTACC
Source organism: Urocitellus parryii (assembly GCF_045843805.1). Classification (NCBI taxonomy): domain Eukaryota; kingdom Metazoa; phylum Chordata; class Mammalia; order Rodentia; family Sciuridae; genus Urocitellus; species Urocitellus parryii. Next base: position 38,766,126 of record NC_135541.1, on the reverse strand, counting down.
CACCTGAATTCAAAACCTTAACTCTTTCAACCAAATCCCTAAGCTCTTTCTAACTGCCTACACATGACTGTTTATCAGGTCAATGGAAATGGCCCACATGCTTTGTATGCTACTAATATTGCATTTAAGATTTTAGGAATTAACTATACAACTGGGTTAAGATGTGATGATGATTTTAACTCTCATTTTTAAAACATTGCAAAACTTTATGGGCAGCAACATAATGGTCCTACCACCTCCCCTGAAGATGATGATACTAAGGCTCCGGTGACAATGTGCTTACTTCAAATGACATCACTAGAAGGTCTGGGCATCCACTACCAATCTCACATGATATTCTTCAAATGCAACCATTTTTCACAATGTATGGTCAAAAACTAGCTTAAATGACCATTTTCGAGTGTCTTCTTTGTGCTGATCTGCAAAGCAGGAATAATCACTTTTAAATAGTATATTACTATTTGGGGTATTAAACGTTTCTTCAAAGTAGGAAATTTTCAGTTGATTTGCTATCTTGGACTCCAGTGGATTTCTAACAAGTGGGTAAAAATGTTAACTCTTTTTTATGGCCTAATAAATGTCTTTTATAAGAATTGCTGAAAACACACTCTCTAGATCTCTTTATTAGATTGGTGTCCACCGAGCATCTCTTAATTCAGTAACACTTGCATCCAACAAGCAAAAAGACAAGAAGAGAATACATGGTGTGGGTCCTCAATGTGGTCACAGTGTCACAGATACCTCAGATGGGCAAGCTGTTTCTATAATTGAGATTCCTTTTAGATGGCTGCAGACCTTGTATACCCACGTGAAGGAAGACCAGCCAGCGTCCATCACCCTATAAATGGCATGTACCCTTTTCATTGTACTTCGAATGTTTATATCAGTGATTTTTTTAAAATAACTTTATTTTATTTATTCATTTATCTTTTTATGTGGTGCTCCCCAGTGCCTCACACATTAGGCAAGTGCTCTACCACTGAGCCACACCCCAACCCCAATATATCTTAGTGATTAACAAATGTTCCAGGATTGAAACATATCTTGATTAAATTCTCTCTCCTTCCTTTCCACTGCCATTGTTTCCTGATTCATTTATTTCATTATTTTCTCCTCTGGGCTTTGCCACAACCTCCAATGTCCACTTGTACTTACCCATCTTCCATAAATATACACTGAGATCTTTAATTTTTTTTAAAAAAAGCCGATGTTGTAGCTTCTTCACTAACACACTTCCATGGCTCCCCATTGTTTAGAGGTAAATTTCAGACTTCCTAATATGCCGTAAAAAGCCCCAATTGATGGGTCCCCTTCTACCTCTTTCTTCTTCCACTTTGCATCAAAGCCTCATGCTAGCGTACTGAAATAGCCATAGTTCTTCCACAAGCCCTTTGATACTTCTTGCATGTGTGTTTGTCTGGAATCCCCCTACACCCTTTGACTTTTTGGAAAGGTCCTATTTGTGCGTCAAGGTCCCTCCTCAGAAGTCGTTCATGATCACCTCAAATTGAGTTGCCATAATGTTAAGAAATATGTATTTCCGTGTTTGCAAGAGTTACCTATTTTCTCATTCATAACCTCTTCTATTTATCTTTATCATAATACTTAACGCATTATGCTCATTAGAGTACATTAAATCAACGTAAGTATTGATGGCATTCTAAGTGGTGAGCTTCTTACATACAGATATCATGCCTTAAATCCTTTGTGTTTCCACTGGCTGCCTGTCTCATCTAGAGCCCAGCTGTGCCAAGGCAGTAGGGTAGAATACAGAGAGGCCAAAAAAAGTGCCTGCAACAGCCTGGGAGACATATGATTTATTAGGGAAAGCACACAAGAGATCAGTGACTGCTCCAAGAATCCAGTGGCGACAGGCTGGCAGACAGCAGCTCCGTCGCTCACAGCGCTGTGACAAGCCATGCCTCCTCTTGCTCATGGTAAATTTTGTCTGATAGCTGGATGAGTGTCATGCCCTCAGTTCCACACCCATCCACATTCAGAGAGGGGCTTTATGTGTTAGGCTGAGACACAGTGACATTATCAGCATCAGCTTGCATATATGACCTGCATCCCAAGGAGCAGCTGTCTCAGTGTATACCCAAGAAAGTAGCTTTCTACAGATATCACTAACTTTCTCTAGGGTCCAGTGTGCATAAGAGAGAACCAGTGTCCTTTAAGATAATATATAGCTGGACTTTCTGACCCAGGCTTCCCCTCATTTCCCCCTTATTGGCTTGGCTTTGGGAATAGAAAGGAGCTATTCAGGGACAAAGTATCTTAGAGTCCCCCTTTGCTTTAGTTTCATGAAAGCAGGAAACCATATTTATTCCACATATTACTCTATACTTTCATAGAATCTTAGTATTAAATGCATGAATGGAATTTGTGAACATTTATGAATTTACTCGTATGTAAGATGCAAACAGTCAAATGTATCTTGTAAATCTTTGTGATTAGTTGATTAAAGGCACTTGATGGCTTTATACATCTTGAGTTGCTCTCATGTGTAAGTTATTCTAATGAGACAAATAAAATTAGTCTGTTGCACCTTTGGAAATAAACTAAGGTTCAATTAAGTAGCTCTCTATGCTGTTACTTCAAGGTCAGAAATAGAATCGAGGGATGGAAGTTCTTGGAAAATAGTCTTTTTATTACTATAAACGAAGAACTATTAAAGTCTTAAATTTGCTCCAACAACAGAATATACTGTTGACAAAGTTTCAGTACTCCAACACTAAAGGATGTTGCTATTAGATTAAGCCTGGACTAAACAATTCTGATGCTTCTGGCAAACTCAGAAATTCTCTAATCATGGAGAGTGAGGACAGGATAAAAGCATCCACAGGTTTGACACACAGTGCAGAAGGAGTAGCTCCCCAAGGTTTGCTATGCAGGACAGCATTGAAAGGAATATTTTGTGTTAAAAATTTTCAAGCTACATCTAAGTGAACATTGTTTTTAGTTAGCAGGTTATCAAAGTATTGGCTCTAAGGAAACAAACATTCTGAGTATTACTATGCCTCTTTCTTGGATAAATGTGTGAAAGGCCTCTAAATCTCATAGTAGGGAGCCTATGACCAAGGAAACTTGTTCAGATAAAATTCCCTACCACCCTTACGATTGTTCCTATGGAGCACACAAAAAAGTATGAGAAAAGCAGTTTTTCAAAAGTGCTCTAAGAAACTTGATGAGAAAACATTTTTAACTTTTCAGAAGGCCATGCAAACTTAGAAAAAATGACAACTGCTACAGATAGATCCTACCTAATGTTTGGGAAATCAAACCATGTCACAGCACCGTGGTACAATTCAGTCAATGCAAAAACAAACCACATTTTTTTCCTGATCCTCATGTACATAAGATTGAGCATAATTTATTTTTTTAAAGTAACATTATTAGAAGAGCAACCTCTAATCTCCCACCCTAGTTGAGTACTAAGATTTTAGATCTCCCTCCACCTACTGTGCAGTCCTGTCTGAGACTTGAACTCATCCCAGAAGTATGAAGACTTTCACCTGGAAAGCAGGGCTCATTACAGGAGAGACAACTGTGCAATTGCTGGATTTCTTCGGGACTTACTAAGCATCTTCTGAGGGCAGTGTAGGGACACTGTGGGGTTTGTTGTTATTGGTGCCCAGGGTCCTTCTTCCCCTGCTTTGTGACAGCAGGACTATGAACTCCCTTTTGAGGACTGCCCTGTCACATTCTTACCTGTGGAAGTTAAGCACACCTTCAGCCTCAGCTCTCAGCTTACAGAGGTCTGCAAAGTCCAACCCTGAGCTCATTATGATGGGTTCAGAAAAGGATGTGAGACTAAACACATGCCAGGAAAGAGAAGAAAAGTCTTCCTGGAAGCTGCTGGGTGAGAAGCATCTTCAGAGTCCTCTAGAATCTCTAGGAGTCTCCATTCCTGCTGAAGGGATTAAGAAACATATAGCCACCAGAACTGCTGACAGTCCTTTTGTCAACACAAGAAATACTGTTTTCAGATGCCATTGACACAATGGAAAGCAGATGCTGAAGAATCATTCCTCCCATACCACACACAGAGATGTCCATCTTCTAATAACCAGAACCTCGAGTGCTCCCTTGCATGACAAAAGGAACTTTGAAGATGTGATTAAGGTAAGGTTTTGAGATGGGCATATTATCTTGGATTATTGGGGTGGGCTCAGTGTCACCTCAGGTCCTTATAAAGAAAGGAGGGTATCCAAGAGAGAAAAAGCGAGTTGGAAGGAAGGAAGCAGAAAGAGGGAGAATGGAAGAGACCATGCATTTTACTTTAAGGATGACAAGGTTTAGAAGCTAGGAAAAGCCAAGGAGCAGATTCCTTGCTAGAGTCTCCAGAACTTACCCTGGTCCAGGCCCTGATTTTAGGACTTCAGATCTCCAAAACTCTAAGGAAATACATTGCTGTGGTTCTAAGCCACTGAACGTGTAGTAGTTTCTTTTAAAGTAACCATAGGAAACACAGCAGAGAATAAAAATGGATAGAAACGGGTTCCTTGTTCTTTGTATTATTGATGCACTCAGTGAGACTCCAATGCTGTCATTCATACCTTTTGAGCTTGGGTTGTAGAAACTTCCTGGATTGTTTATGATTATTGGATGTGTGTCTCCTCTTACTTGAACCAAATCACCCTGATGGTAGCACTGACCTAGAATAATGGATGTGGTTCTGCTTTGTGGCAGATTTTGTTGCTGTTGGGAAAGTGTTTCCCTTTGATATGGTTGTTGACTGTTGTATTTCTGAGCATGACCTTGTCTTTGGGAGGTCTGAGTGTGTGTTCCTGAGCATCCTCACCTGTACTGGGGAGTGGTGGGTGGGTGTATGTGGACACTGGCCTGGACATCAATACTGGTCCTACAGGAGGACAAATCCCTCCCTGTGCTCTCTTGCTGAGGCCATGCATGGTGAATAACTTGGTAATTATTGGCTGAAGAAGCACTGCATCCAGAGATAACTTATAGGCCTAGATGAAAATGCATCCTAAACCATCGACTGATGATTAAGATTTCAATGTTTCCCTAAAGAATGAGGACCCCCCCCACCCTGGAGATCTGTAAATGGAAGTTCTCATGGAGAGGAGCAGAGACTTACAGACGGGGACACAAAACTAGGAATAGAGACCCTCCTATGAAGGGTTTTCCTTTTCTTCTCATTTTTGTCTTTGATTATAACAATTATACAAATCCATTTTCCCTTCAGTGTTATAATTAAATTTGGTTGTTCTTAACCTTCACTGAGGCCTTTGGGGATGGTATGGTGGAACAGAGGAAAGGGGCCACAGAAAAAGTGACTTGCCCCCTTCTGCTGCTGCCCGGAATGGGGTCAGCACCACCTCCCAGGGCAGTGTGGTCTGGGAGTTAAGGGGACCTCAGTTCTACAGCAGCTGGGGCTGGAGGGGCAAGGAGAAGCAAGTGTCAGGGAGAGTGGCAATCCGAGTCATGCACATGGGACAAATCACTCCTTTCCAAGGTATTCTGAAGAAAGGGACCTTCCATGGGGAGGCAGTGCAGGTTGGGGGAGGGCTATGGTTACATTACGGTGTATCAAAATGGAGTCAAGGTTGTCCCTATAAAAATAACACTTTCCCTTACTTCACAGAATTCATTCGTTCACTTTTTTATTTTATTTAATTTTTTTTTTGTTCCAATCAGTTATACATGACAGTAGAATGCAATTTGGCAACCCAATCAATAAAGGGGCTAAGGAACTGAACAGACACTTCACAGAAGAAGAAATAAAATTAATAAACAAACATATGAAAAAATGTTCAACATTTCTAGCAATTAGAGAAATGCAAATCAAAACTGCACTAAGATTTCATCTCACTCCAGTCAGAATGGCAACTATCAAGATTATAAGGAACAATAAATGTTGGCGAGGATGTGAGGAAAAAAGTACATTCATAGACTGTGGATGGGACTGCAAATTGGGATGCAACCATTACAGAAAGCAGCATTATCACACTCGTTGGTTAATACCCAAAGGACTTAAAATCAGCATACTACAGTGACACAGCCACATCATTGTTTATAGCAGCTCAATTCACAGTAGATAAACTATGGAACCAACCTAGGTGTCTTTCAACAGATGAACGAACCAAAAAAATCTGTGGTATATCTACACAAGGGAATATTACTCAACCTTAAAGAATGATATTATGGCATTTGTGGGTAAATGGATGGAGCTGGAGAATATCATGCTAAGCAGAATTTATTCTTTTTTTGCCTTGATTTTTTAATTTTTTTTTATTATTAGTTGTTCAAAACATTACAAAGCTCTTGACATATCATATTTCATACATTTGATTCAAGTGGATTATGAACTCCCATTTTTACCCGTATACATATTGCAGAATCACATCGGTTACACATCCACTTTTTTACATACTGCCATACTAGTGTATGTTGTATTCTGCTGCCTTTCCTATCCTCTACTATCCCCCCTCCCCTCCCCTCCCATCTTCTCTCTCTACCCCATCTACTGTAATTCATTTCTCTCTCTTGTTTTTTTCCCCTTTCCCCTCACATCCTCTTATATGTAATTTTGTATAACAATGAGGGTCTCCTTCCATTTCCATGCAATTTCCCTTCTCTCTTCCTTTCCGTCCCACCTCTCATCCCTGTTTAATGGTGATCTTCTTCTCATGCTCTTCCTCCCTGCTCTGTTCTTAGTTGCTCTCCTTATATCAAAGATGACATTTGGCATTTGTTTTTTAGGGATTGGCTAGCTTCACTTAGCATAATCTTCTCAAGTGCAGAATTTATTCTTGAGCTGGAGAAAAGGAGACATCATTACAGCTTTGGTAAGTGAGAGAGGTCAGGAAGGAGAATCAGGAATAGCCTACAGAACTTCCTCTCTGTGTGCAGGGAAGAAGGTCAGATTATGAGCCTGGTCCTCTATGCATGTCTCAGAAGGGAAAAAAATCAACTTGTAAACATTGGGCAGACAGCAATTATTGTATGGTAAGTATAATAAAAACAATATGATTATTTGGATTCAGAGTGATCTGAGTCCCAGTCTTAAACTCAAAAATAAACTAGCTATCATACTTGAGTGAGGTAGCACTCAGTGTTATCATCTGTAAAAAGACATATTGCTTTTAGAAATTGAGAATCATCATATAAAGAATGAAAGCAACTAACCAGTGGTCAATAATTAGTATCTATCATTTTTATTTTCATTATTATTTAATACTTATAGCAAAATTCTTAAAATGAAATAAATTCTTAATATGAAACGATAGCATACATGTCTATAACAATTATATTCTGTGCACTATTTTAAGCATTTTCCTTGCATTAATTAATATAATTTTCATAGGAACCTATGAAGCATCTGACACTTTTTTCATTACATGGATAAGGAAACTGAGGCCAGAGATATGAAGTAACTTGTCCAAGGTCTCCCAGCTCGTAAATGTCAGGACCAAGAATGGAACTGAACACAAGTTATAAAGCCACAGAGTCAATTCTCTGAACTGAGAGGTTATAAATGTAACTTCCCATCTGTCTCCCCTCACCTCTGAGACAGACACTGTGAGTGATTAGGCAAACAACACAGGGCACGTCACTGGGCTTGAAACCTATGGGATGCACAGCTCAGTGGCAAGAGGCCACTGGGACAAATGTAAAACCATATGGATCCAATAGTGTATCACACCTTTTTAAACTAAGTGCAGCCAGAGCCAGAGACTTCAGAGTGAGCAGTAAGGATCTGAGAAGTCTTAGAAAAGGAACCGTGCCAGGGCTGGCTACAGTAGTTAGCAGGGAAATATCTGACTCACTTTCTCCCCTCTCATCTCTGGAGCACGCAGAACCCTAGAAAAGAAGGAGAAATCCCTTTCAACAATTTTAAACCCACTGCACTTAACCAACACTGGACGTTCACTGAATCTCCTCGTCTCACCATGGAGGAATTCGAATCCCAGGTGGGACAGTGATCTCTGGGGCTTACCGAGGTGGACCGTGTGAGGCGTCCAGAAGGACTGAAAGCAGTTTGTGGCAGCTGTGGTTAGGGCACGGACGGACGTGGGCACAGAGGGGCCTGGAATGCTCACACACAGCACATGGACAACAGTCCTTCAACAACGACAGCTGCTATCTACATAGGTATTCTTTTATTAATTATTATTGTGAGAATGTGGAAGATTGTCTTTGAGGTGGAAAGGCCAGCTAGGAGACAATTTCATGAGCTAGGTGGTAATAAGGAGAGCTTAGATGAGGTCAGGACCCATGGGTGATATCGAACAGAGAGCATATCAATCAGTCAAAGATAAAACACATGGGTCTTGGGAGCCACTAAGACCTGGAGATTTGGCAAAAATGCGGTCCACTTTCTAGGTAGACGGCTGTGCTCAGTGTGGGAACAGTCAGGGGGCAGAGGCCAGAGAGGGGGCAGATAAGGGCAGCTCTGGGTCGGCTTGTCAGTTTGGTCCTCTGCCCTGTGGAGAGCTTGGATTCCATTGAGCACAGAGGAGGCCTTTCCTCTCTCCAGCTGGGCACATCTGGTTTTTGCGACGAAAGGAGCTGAGGTGTCAGGTTTAAATGCTTTGACTGACCAGCTAGAGTGGAGAAAGAATAGGAAGCATGTCAGGTCAATACTGTGGCCTCCCTGGGGGCTGAAAGTGATCTTCCCAAATAAACATGGAGCCATGGTCCGCAGAGGCCATGGTGGCCCTTGGTTCTTTGTCTAGAATTCTATATGCACACAAGCTGGAAAAGTTGGTCCGAAATTTTAACCATGTGTTTCATAAGGTCCTCCAAGTCTTTAGGCTCTTTTCTAATATTATCCCACTGAGAAATGTATTAGAAAATATATGAGCCAGACAACTGTTCTGATCTTTTGGGGAGAGTTCCATGAATATTCGTGCAAGTATAGTGAAGAAAACACCACCCAGGTGTGTAGGAACAGAGTTGGCAATTATCAAAAAGGGAACAAAAGAGTCCGCTTCATTGCCTCCACACTGCCTTTGTAGTAATGTTCATGCTATGATGACCTCCTGGATCTTAAAATGCTCTCCATTATTCCAAGTTGATCTCAGGAAAATATTAAAAATTAATTCCCAGAAAGGTGTGAAGTGTTGATGATAGAAGCTTAAAGACTTGTTCCTCCAGATGTTACTTCCCATCTGTCTCCCCTCACCTCTGAGATAGACACTGTGAGTGGTTAGGCAAACAGCATAGGGCACGTCACTGGCCTTGAAACCTATGGGGATGCACAGCTCCGTGGCAAGACCCATGTGTTTTATCTTTGACTATTTGCAGGAAATCGATGAGTCAGAGAGGAAGCCGTAGGCTATGCAGTGCTGGGTTGCAGAAACTGGCCTAGTGGTATGGAAGTCCCTCCAGTGGCTCCCTCTGAATGCACCTGAACACCCTTCCAGGCACTAACGGATTCTTTAAAGCCCAAATCAGCCACACATGCTTTGCAAACTCTTTACTGTCAACCCCAACCCACAACAATCTTCCTGACATTGAACTTCTCTTAGATTAACTGAATGTTCCAAACTGCACACACTGGTATAGAATTGAAAGATGGGACCAATTAACTGTCTTCCCTTGGAAGCCATGGTTGAAAAGAGAGTCCTTGGTTACCCAGGGCCTTGAGTTCAAATCTCAAGTTCATCACATATTAGCTGGGTGCTATCAGGCTACATCATCATGCAATACCTCAGTTTCCAAATTTGTAAACTGCATGGACTAATTCTCCCAGAACAACTGTGAGAATTAGGTGGAATCACAGAGGGGGAGTGTCAAGGCAAAATGGGGGCTTAACAAACGTTAACTGCATACTTTTGTAACTACTATCACAAACTCCTAAGGCTCTAGGCATTTGCATTCAACTCATGGAAGTTTTTGTAATATCTATGTGCTACTCGTACCATTAATGCTTGAGTATTTTGTTTAAGCTGACGTGCTTATGAAAAAATTAAATTTATTTTAAAATGAAACATTTTTACAACTGTAAATGACTATCTCTTGCTATAAATAGAAGTAAAACTAGATGTAATAAGACAAAACAATATTATTAAAATTTAAGTAGTCTCTAAGCATTAAATTTGCTTACAAAAAAAAGGAAGATCACCAAGTTTTAAACATGTTTTATACCTAGTTATTGAAGCTGATATTTTTTCCTTGATTGAACCAGGTTTGAAACCATTGAAAAACAGACAACCACTCCATGATCACTTTTCCTGTGATTTAATGGATGTCTACCTACCATTTCAATCATCTCTTATCCTTCTCACTCTTTAGAAGAAAAAGTTATAGAGGAAAGGGCAGAATTTTGGAGCTAGAGAAATCAAAATGTAAAATTTAGCTCTGGTTCTTACTTTCCAGTTGCTGTGGGTAGTAACTCAGAGATCTTTTGCTTTGTTTTGCTCATATGTAAAATGAAATGTTATTGCTCAATTGGAGGAAATTTGCATGGATGCAATAAAGTATGTAAAGTACTTAGGAAAGTGACTTGAATTCATAACAGAAAAGCAAAGGGATGATGACAGGGAAAACTGTCTTGTCAAAGTGCAGATAAATACAACAAGGGTAGGTTGTTTGTGTGCCAGCCACCTAATTGGCTGGGACAGAGATGTTCTGTGATTCTCATCCCAGACATCTGGACAACCTGTCAGCACATAACTGGGTGGTTTTGAAACACCCCAGGATTATATAATGTTGGATGGTGACCAGTACTGTTGAACTTTCTTCCTTATTATATTGATTTCAGTTTTTAACTATTCAAAGTTATTTAAAAAAAACTTTTTTTTCTTTTTGTAAAAGATTGAGGAAAAAAAAAAACAATTAAGCAGGGAAAGTAATACCATAAGTCATCCCGTTGCTCAAACAAAACAGTAGTAGATCATTTCAAATATATTCTTTCAGACTTTTCTGGATATGATATTGTATGATATTTTTCAAGTGGAAAGCTATTCCAGCCCGTGTTTTGTTATCAACTTTGTTAATTCAACAAACACAGCATGTACTCCAACAAATGTTTTTATCAGTAAATGTAGTTCTACAATCTGATCTCCATACCTATGATTGTTTATCTATGAAGGTAGCAAAATTTACTTAGTCAGTTCTTCAATAATAGTTAAGTTCCACCTCCTTGTATTGATACCTACTATTTTAAAGTATTGCAATTCACTTTCTTTTAAATTAACTGTCTTCCTAAACATTTTTTTTCTTCCAGTTAACTTATAAGAGGTAGAATTCCTAGTCAAAGAATATGGGCATTTTAAGACTCTGTTAGACTTTGCCACTTTAGTTTTGGGAAATTTAGTATCAACTTATAATAAAAGTATAAATAACACACATTTTTAGTAACCTTGTCAAACTGGACAGCATTGCATAAAGATAATTTTGACAATTTGGTGAAAATGTTATTTTTTATTTGGTATATTCCTACATTCTTATTGATGGTTTCTGTCTTTCTAATATGACTTTTGTGTTCAGATTTGTGCTTATGTTATTTCCTCTTTGAATATTGATCTTATTGATTTATGAGAAACCTTCACATGTTAGGGTTAGTAATTTTAAGTGATTTATATTAGCACTATTTTTTTTTCAGTAATGTATTGACTTCTTATTTTCATATATACCATATATGATATGCAGAATGTTAAAAAGTATTATGTAGCCGGGTACTGTGTCACACACCTGTAATCCCAGCGGCTTAGGAGGCTGAGGCGGGAGGATCATGAGTTCAAAACCATCCTGAGCAAAAGTGAGGAGCTAAGCAATTCAGTGAGACCCTATCTCTAAATAAAAGGGCTGGAGATGTGGCTCAGGGGTCAAGTGCCCCTGAATTTAATCCCCAGTACCAAAAAAAAAAAATTATTATGGAGTCATTTATAATAGGGATTTGCTTTATGGCTGTATTTTTGGTATCAAGGCTGAACATTTTACTTTACAGATGATTATATTAATTTTTGCTTATATTTTTTCAGTGCTTCGCGAGTTTTTGAAATTGTACAAATAATACACAAATTTAATTTTATTGTAAAAAAGTGTATATTTTTGATAAGAATCACTGAAACAAACCTTAGTTTCCCTGATTATCTCACTCAGTCTCATGACTTAAAATGAGATCGGCTGACACCCAAATTTATGTGTCAATTCTTGATCTATCCCATGAATTCCAGAATCACCAGACTATTTGACATCTCCACCTAGATACATTATAAGTATTTCAATTAAAAAATTTAAAACTAAGCCCTGGTGTTTCTTTCAAAACCTCTCCATCTGCTGTGGTTTGAGTGTATTCCCCAGAAGTCCATTTAATTCCCCAAAGCATATGTTAATGGTATTTAGGAAGTGGGACCTGTGGGGGGTAATTAGGTGATTAGATGAGATCACAAGGGTGGGGCCTCCTGGGTGGAGTTGGTGGCTTTATAAGAGGAAGAGAGACTTGAGCTAGCTTGCTTGTTCTGTCTTGCTTTGAAATACCCTCCCACCAAGGAAGACTAAATATAAGGTGCTCACCAGATGCTGGCATTATGTCCTTGATTCCCCAGCCTCCAGAAATGTGAGTTAAATAAACCTTTATTCTTTATAAATTACTTTGTCTCTGGAATTCAGTTATAGCAGCAGAAAAGAGACTAAGACACTCTCCCACATCCTCTCCATCTCACTTAATGGCAATCCACCTATTTGGCTATTCATAACTACATTCTCAGAGTCTTTCTGCCTCATTTTCACCTGCATTTTTCAAGGAGATTTCAGCAAGTCCCACTAGCAATGCCTCCTAAATACAGCTTGAAACCAACCACCATACACCACGTGCTCTGCCATTATCTTGGTCTCTGTCACTGCTACCTCTGTTTTCTAATATTAAAGCACTCTCCTGTTGACTTCCTTGTGTGCAGTTATCTACAAAGTAATCATAGTGATTCTTCTTTTTAAAATTAGATATTCTTTATCTTTGACTCAAAACTTTCCAACAGCAAATTTTCTCACTAAGAAGAAATACCACTATCCTCAAATGCCCTGTAAGATACACCTATCTTCTTCTTCATCATCTCCTCTTCTTTCTCCTCCTCCTCTTCTTCTTCCTCTTTCTCCTTTTCCTCTTTCCCTACTCTTCCTTCTCCTTCACTCTTAAGTACCTCCAAAGAACATCACCAAAGCCAGAAAACTGGAGTTTGGAATATTCCAGGCTCACTGGCTCCTGAGACCTTAGACTCTCCTGTTTCCTCTGTCTAGGAATATACCCCCACATCCCCATGATTCTCCTCTTTGCCTATTTCATGTCCTTACTCAGATATCACCTTCTGTATCAGTCCCTTTTCCATTGCTATAACAAAAGACCTGAGGCAAGGCTTTGTGTAAAGAAAAGAGATTTATTTAGCTCACAGTTTTGAATGTTGTGAACCTAAGATTGAGCAGTTTAAATTTGTTCATCTTCTGGTGAGGGCTCATGGTGGATGGCATCCCATGGTGGCAGCATGTGTGAGAGGGATCACATGATAAGACAGAAAGCCAGAGAGGGATTCAGGGATTAGGTCTCTATAACTCTCACAGGAACTAACCAGGGCCCCAGGAGAACTACCTTAATCCCTTCTGAGGCAGTGCTCCAAGGACCTAACCCCCTTCCTCTGGGTTCCTCCACTTCCAGGTCCCAATACCTTAGCTCTGCCCGCTAAGAAGCAAGCTTCCAACACAAGAACTTTAGGGGAAAATCATAACCCGTATTGTCCTCTGAAGCATTTGTCACCATTTCACATGTGACATGTTTTACTTTTAAATATTGTTTATTGTCTGTCTCTTCTCCACTAGAATATGTGATCCAAGAAGACAGAACCATGTTTTTTTTAATTGGTGTTCATGGCTCAATCTGCAACACCAAGAGTAGTGCCTAGTTACTTGACACTCACTCACTCATTGTTTATTGAAAGAACTAAATAATTTATGGAGACTCTCTCCTTTTTTTCTTTTTAACTGTGTTGGGGAATGAACCCAATCTACCACTGAGCTCCATCCCCAGCCTGATAAACTCTGCTTTTATTATCACTTTCAAACTCAATCCATTCCGCACTCCCCTGGAGGAAACTAGCAGTAAATAAAGAAAGTGCAAGAACATTATATACAAGAAATACTTAAAGTAAAAATAAAATATAAAATAAGTATGTGTGCCAAAACAAAGTTATGGAAGAACACACACCAAACCAAGATGCTGTTGTTATTCCATCTGGAACTTATTATTCTGTGAAGTGTGAGGGGAAAATATATTTTTTCCCAAGTGACTAGTCAGTTGTGCTATTATTATAAAAAACTATCCACTAATTCCCCACTGATCTGTTATGCCACTTTTAACATATATTACATCTGTCTCTACTCAGGCAAGGCTCTTGGGCTGTCCGTATCTGTAATACACAATTTTAAAATTATAGCTCTATTGCAAGCTTGCCTGTGTCTTAAGGTTGGTCATCCCTTATTATTCTTTCAAAACATCCCTGGTTATTTTCATGAGTTTTTCCTCTCCCAGATAGCTCTTGGAATTAAATTGTTAGGCTAAACAAGTAGAATTCTAATTGAGATTTCACTGTGTTTACAGATTAATTGATGGAGAATTGGCATATCTACATACATACCCACTCTGTCCATATTGGAACACAGTATTTCTTTCCAGTAATTCAAAATTTTTAATGTCCCATAGTGTATGCATTTTGTTCTCCTTAGGTTTAGGACATTTCCTATTAGTTTCAATTATGTTACTGCTGGCCTACAGAACAGCTCTTCATCTTTGTGTATTTATTTTTATCATGAATATATTCACTAAGACCTAATCATAGTGCTTTATTACTGCCTTTGTTGCTATTATTCCTGTTGTTGTTGTATCTATTTAGCTTTCCAGATAGATTCTCTTCATCGTGAAATGATAATTTTGTAATCCTTCTGATGATCCTGGATTCCCCAGAACTCAGAAATTGAGACAGTGGTATTTAATTTTTCTCCACGATTGGCTCAGTAACTTTCTCTTTGATTTGCATTTTGTAATGGTTGCTGTTGGATTTACAGTTTACTTTTAAACTTACAATAGTTTGCTTTTATTTAATCCCCCTTATACATTATACTAATATTATCATACATTTTCCTTCTACCCATGTTCTGGATTCCACAATTCAATGTTATTGTTTTTTCTTTATAAATTTGTTTTAAAGAGATTAACAATGAGAAAAATTTTTATTATAGTTACAATTTCTGGGGTCATTCTTTTGTGTGGATCTGAGTAACCATATGGTAACATTTTGCTCTGCCTAAAAAAAATATATATCTTATAATGTAGACATGCTAGAAATAAATTTCATACTGCTTTAGTGGCCTAAAGTTCTTGATAATATCCTTTCCTTTTGAAAGATATTTTCTTTATTCAGTCCTAATATTTTACCTCCCTATATTTCATTTGGGGTCATTTCAATCTTTGATTTTTTTTCTTCACCCTCTAATCTGTATATTTTTTATTTTACAGATTTTTATTTCTAAAAATATTTCATTTTGGTCTTATTTCTACATCTTACATTTTATTCTTACCCTGTTTAGGTTTCACTGCCCTCTTGAATGTACGAAACATATGTTTTAACATTTCATCTGCTATTTTCATCATCTCTGTCATTTAAGGGTCTGTTTCTATTGATTAATTTTTCTTCTGTTTATGATCTACATTATCCTGCTGCTCTGAAAGCCTGTTAATTTTATATGGGGCGCCAGACCTTGTGATTCTACATTGTTAGGTGCTGAGTTTTGTCATTGTTCTTTATGGAATGTTGGATTTTGTTCTGCTATGTGGTTACTTAGAATCAGCTGAAACCTTTCAGTGTTTACCTTCAAGCTTTGTTGAGACAGGTCCAGAGAAGCTCCAAGTCTAGAGGTAGTTTAACCTAACTACTATGGCGAGAGTCCCCTGAGAACATGACGTGAGGCTCTCTCTATTACAACGTCTTTCCACTCTGGATGGTTCTCACACCAACTGCATCAGCTACCTGCATTTTTTTTTTTTTTACTTTGCTACTTTCTAGTGGCTCTCCTCTGGATTCAGGCCATTTCCTCTCAAGTGTGCATAGATTTTTTACTCATCCAAATATTTGGAAGACCCCATTGCTGATTTCTGAAGCATTTTCTTTCATGCTCTTTTTTTCTTCCCTCCTTCCCTGACTCTGGAACTGTGTCCCTCAAATTCCAGCCACCTTTACTTCTCAAGCTCCCATCTATTGAGTCTTGCTTACCTGCTCTGTAACTATAGACAACAAGCAATCTGGACAATCATTTCATTCATCTGATCTGTCCCCTTTTTTCATTCCCATATTCCTTGTCATTCAATGTCTAGACTCCATTCTGGTTTCACTTTTTTTTTTTATAGATTTCAAGTGATTTAAGAAAGGAGAGTAAACATGTTTCTTGTTATTCCCTTACATCTTAGTAAAGAAAGCCCTTTGCACATGATTTTACTTGAGAAAAATTTATTTTAAAAAGGAAGAAAATAATGTTCATTGTACATGAGGCAGATTCTGGGTATTTGTAAGAGGCAGATACTTTTGGAGAATTCTTACTTTCTTTAATTATGAGTCATATTTCCACTTGGACTATAAGAGTTATGTATGCTAAATATTGCATTACATTTCTGGTTTATATTTTTATTTCAATAATTGTCAAGAAGAATACAAAGCAAAGTCATTTCCTGACATATATTGTCTGGGAAAGTAGAGCGAAGATCCAAAATAAAGTGTATAAAATAAAATAAAGAGCTAAGATCTAAAATAAAATTGAACACATTGGCCAAGGTGTTGTCTTAGAATGGCAGACTTCTCTATGTCTATCACTGATGGCCAGCAAGATATTTCCTTTTTTCCCCTAAATTAAATCTGCTTTCATGGCTTATCAAAGCAGATGACTTGTTATTTTTTTAATATTTCTTTTTTATGCATTTCATATGTTTATCTCTGTGTATAATTTGAGCTTTTAATTACTTCATTGAATTATCTATTGGAGTACTTACATTATTAAGAAGATTAAAAATTCAGTTCATTAGTTCCATCTACTTTAAGGAAAATGCATACTCATTTGTAGAAATAACTTAAAATTCTACAAATATGTTTTAATGAAATGAAACTAATTCTGACATGAGTTTCCTAAAAATTATCTGACATTATTAAATATTTAAAACACACACAAAAAAATTGTCAAGAAGAGAAAAAGAATTGTGTAAATGTTGTGAGTTGAGTTTGGGACTTGGCCCTATTTAATACCAGGTGAGGTTGTTCTGAAATTAGTTGGATCTATGGTTTCGGGCACCTAAGAGAGATCTGAACTGCAGATAGAAGTTTAAGAGTCACCAATGGAGAATTGGTACTGAAGCCCATCAGGATGCAGGAAATATGCATAACTTGTTAGAAAAAAGTATCAGAGGAAAAGAGTACAGGGTGGAATCCTAGCAGGAAAATGGAGAAAAAGAACTTGCAAAGAAGTATAACCTGCAAAAGCAATGGTAGTTAGAAGTAAATTTAATGTTTGTTTTCTCAAAGAAGCTAACATAAAGATGAAGGAAAAGAACTCTAAACTCACTATTAGTAACTCACCCTTAGTAGGATATTTTCTGAGCACTTATCACCATTCTTTCCTCTTTTCCCTTGAGCAGGGAATAGATGTTCGGCCCTTGGAGACTGAGGATGAACTGCCTGCCTGTGGGATATTGCTGAGATCATGTCCAAGGGCCCTTCTGAATCTAATTGACTATGAAAATTTGATAAAATACAGATTTTATAATAAAATAACAGTAAAAACCAATCAGAAAACTTTGTGAGATACTCTGCCACACACACTGTTAAGGTCAAAATAGCAGCTCAATATTTTTTCCATGACAGTATAAAGACATTCCTGGAAAAGGCTGTAAACTGAGTTGGAGAGCCTCACTGGTGTAACTCATATTTCTATTTTGATTCTCCCCATGTGAGGTTGAATAGCACTGAGGTTAGAATTGTGTTGCTCTTTATGTGGCAAGACGGTTTAGTTGCTGAAATTGTGCTTCTACTCGGGGTTTTGGCAGCCAGTGGGCTCTGGCCTTCCCTGCATAATGAATCCATGAAGAGGAATTAGATTGGTCTCTGATTTGATCATGACTTTTCCCCCAGTGGATGGCATCTTGTATGAAGTTTGCAATCCCTAAACACAGCTGAATTCAGTTTTCTATGCAAAATTGCAATTCAAAGGTTTAGAATTTTGTAGGCAGAGTAAGTACTGTCTTTTAGAAATAGTCTTTATTGGCAGCAGAAAGATATAGTCATTTGGAAGATGGAAAAGATGTGAATTAGCCATGTTCATTAATCTAGGTGTTTTGAATACACTTTCCATTCCCTACCCCCTAGTGAAGGAAGACATACTACTCTCATATTCTACAGGAGAAAAAGCCTCCAGGAAGTTAACATCTTGCTCAAGGTCATCAAGTTAGTATACCATGACTTGCCTGGTCTGGTCCCCTAAACCTTTCTCTTTCTACAGATCCTATTGCCTTCACAGTGTGGGATGACACTTTCTGCTGTGGTCTCAGAAGCCAAGATGTTCACAGCATTCTGGAAAGTTTAGAAATAGAGAGAACAGTAAAGAAGACAATTTTCACCAGTAAATTTTTTTTACCATTATTTATATTTAATTTTATTTTCTTTTTTTAAAAACTTTTATTGTTGGTTGTTCAAAACATTGCATTGTTCTTGACATATCATATTTCACACTTTGATTCAAGTGGGTTATGAACTCCCATTTTTACCCCGTATACAGATTGCAGAATCACATCAGTTACACATCCATTGATTTACATATTGCCATACTAGTGTCTGTTGTATTCTGCTGCCTTTCCTATCCTCTACTATCCACCCTCCCCTCCCCTCCCCTCTTCTCTCTCTACCCCATCTACTGTAATTCATTTCTCCCCCTTTTTTCCTCCTTTCCCCTCACTTCCTCTTGTATGTAATTTTGTATAACCATGAGGGTCTCCTTCCATTTCCATGCAATTTCCCTTCTCTCTCCCTTTCCCTCCCACCTCTCGTCCCTGTTTAATGTTAATCTTCTTCTCATGCTCTTCCTCCCTACTCTGTTCTTAGTTGCTCTCCTTATATCAAAGAGGACATTTGGCATTTGTTTTTTAGGTATTGGCTAGCTTCACTTAGCATAATCTGCTCTAATTCCTTCCATTTCCCTGCAAATCCCATGATTTTGTCATTTTTTAATGCAGAGTAATACTCCATTGTGTATAAATCCCACATTTTTTAAACCATTCATCTATTGAAGGGCATCTAGGTTGGTTCCACAGTCTTGGTATTGTGAATTGGGTTGCTATGAACATCGATGTAGCAGCGTCCCTGTAGTATGCTCTTTTTAGGTCTTTAGGGAATAGACCGAGAAGGGGAATAGCTGGGTCAAATGGTGGTTCCATTCCCAGTTTTCCAAGAAATCTCCCTACTGCTTTCCAAGTTAGCCGCACCAATTTGCAGTCCCACCAGCAATGTGCAAGTGTACCCTTTTCCCCACATCCTCGCCAGCACTTGTTGTTGTTTGACTTTCTAATGGCTGCCAATCTTACTGGGGTGAGATGGTATCTTAGGGTGGTTTTTGATTTGCATTTCTCTGACTGCTAGAGATGGTGAGCATTTTTTCATATACTTGTTGATTGATTGTATGTCCTCCTCTGAGAAGTGTCTGTTCAGGTCCTTGGCCCATTTGTTGATTGGGTTATTTGTTTTCTTATTGTTTTATTTTTTGATTTCTTTGTATACTCTGGATATTAGGGCTCTATCTGAAGTGTGAGGAGTAAAGATTTGTTCCCAGGATGTAGGCTCCCTGTTTACCTCTCTTATTGCTGAGAAAAAAACTTTTTAGTTTGAGTAAGTCCCATTTGTTGATTCTAGTTATTAACTCTTGTCACCAGTAAATTTAATGAACTACTTTTTTTTTTTTTTTTTAAGTATCGAAGGTGCAAGGAACATAGTACCCTAGCCCAGATCATAAGCAAGACATGTGTACCTGGGGTGGGGGGTGGGACAAACAAACAGGATTTGATCTGAAAGTACTTGGGTTCCACCTCTGAATCTGTGCCCTTCTACAAAATATTTTTCTGTCCCAAGCCTCGGTTTCCTCATTGAAAGAAATAGGGTAAGAATGTCACCTCATAGCACTTGTTTAGAAATCTGATTGTGCATCTGGCTTCAACCATGTCCCAGAAGCTTTGAAGAGGTACCACTTGCCAGTGCAGATCAGTTTTTTGAAGGAGTATCTCAAGGGATTCCAGCTCATAAACCCTTTTGTGTAGTCCAAAATTGGGTCACAGCAAGGAAATGGAGGCTGGGTCTGAAGGCAGATATGACCATCGGGGCCAGAGGAGATCTACAAATGCATTGACAGGTGAAGTCTGGTGTCATTTCTGTGCTGAAAGGAAAGTGACCTAAGCAGTTCCCACATTTGCAGGAAGCAATGTGTTCTGCAAACACAGGAATCAGTGTGGAGCAGACAGGGTTACATGGTGTTTTAAATGTCAAAGTGTTTAGCATCATCTCTAGTTTAGACAGGCTCTAGAACAATTATGAATGTTTTTCCTTCTATCTTTTATTGGAAGCTAAACTCTAGAGGGATAAAAAGAGACAAACGTAGGGAATTATGGATGTCAAGTTGGAGAGTTTCACCTCAACAGTGCAGCATTCTGGAGCCCCAGCAAATGATATTGAGGAAATAGGATTTGAGCAGTGCTTTGGGAAGACACGGCTGGCTGCAGTGGAAAGCGTAAAATGGAGGGATTGCAAGCTAAAATACCAGTCAGAAAGGTGATGCAAAGCCCAGAAGAAATGTGACATCAGTCTGAACTGGTCCACCAATAGCATGGATTAAAGCAGAAGGGTCAAAATTGGAGAATACTGTGGAAAAAGACTGAGCTTCTAAGATAAAGACTGGTCAAGGAGAATGAGAAGAGAAGATGATTTTGAAATATTTAGTTGGTGATTGGGAAGGTTGAGGAGATATTAACTGAAATAAACCTCACCTTGGAGGGGTTAGGTTTCAGGGCTTGTTGCAGCTAGGATGTGGAATATCCCCCCAAAGGCCTATGTGTTAAAGGCTTGGTCCCCAGCTCAGTGTTAATGGATAGGTTTAAGAGATGGCTTATATGAGAGGCCTGGATCACTGGGAGCATTCCCTTGAAAGGAATTGTGGGACCCTGGTCCCTTCTTCTCACTCTCCTCTTGCTTTGCAGCCATGAGGTTAGTGGTTTAGCTCCACCACATCCTCCTTCTGTGATGTGCCACCACAGCCCAAAGCAAAGAGGGATCAACTGATGATGGTCTGAAATCAAGAGCCGACATAAACCTTTTGTCTTCCTAAGTTATTATCTCAGGAGTTTGTTATAGTGACAGAAAGCTAACTGACACAAGGCTATCATTGAGACTGAGCGATTATGAAAAGTACTATAGCACTAGAGGAACTGGAAATTAAACCATGCAGCTCGGCAAAATAATAACGATGAGATGGGCCAATACCTTATAAATGAGAAAATGTACTTTGACCAGAATAAAATATTTCTGGTTTGATTGGCTACACATTCTCCTAGATAATATATAAAATCTTTCATGTGTGAGATAAAGAAAGGGAGTGCTGCAGAAATAATAATGGTTACATTTTCTGTACACCCCTGTGCCAGATATCATTCTGTGATCTCACATGCAACACACAACTTGACTCCCACCACAGTCAGAGAAGTAGCACTATTGTTCAGAAGAGGAACTTGGGGCACAGAGGTGGTGAATAAGCTTCCCAAGGTCACATTTCTAATATATTTGAACCTGGATTTCAAACAAAGAAACCTGACTCCAAAGCCTTTGTTTTTAATCATTTTATGACTCGTCTGGAATACATCTGTGTATAACCAGGAAGATGAACACTAAACCTAATTAATGCAAGTATGAAACTACTTTACAAATGATAAATGGCACATATTTAAATGGATATTTTTATTATTTTCCAAGTTAAGATATTGAGGCTCATATATAAATGTCTTTCTGTAGATTATGTGTTTAATAAACGGTTGACTTAAGCCACTTTTGGCTGGCTCCAGCCACTCTGCAGACCATTGTTCTTACTAAACAGTGCTGTATTTCAGTAAAGCTTGTGTTTTAGTCAGCTTTTTCTCTGCTGTGACTAAAGGATTCAACTGAACAATTGTGAAGGAGGAAAAGTTTATTTAGGGGCACATGGTTTCAGAAGTCTTAGTCCATAGAAGGCTGGCTCCATTCCTTGGGGCTTAAGGTAGGGCAGAACATCATGGCAGAATGTGGCAGAGGGAAGCTGCTCATCTCATGGTGATCAGTAAACAGAGAGAGGGATTTCTACCTGTCAGATACAAATATATACCCCAAAGTCATACCCCCAATTCCCACCAACTCCAGCCACACCCTACCACTTCAGTTACCACTCAGTTAATCCCTATCAGGGATTAATTCACTGATTGGGTTAAGACTCTCACAACCCTATCATTTCTCCTCTGAACCTTCTTGCATTGTCTCACACATGAGCTATTGGCGGACACCTCACATCCAAACCATGATAGCTTGTTTGAGGGCATGAATGTGATTTTGCTTAGGAAATCACTTGTTTAGCAAATATTCACTAGACACTGAATTTCATACTGGGCATCAGTGACATAAAATTTCGACCCCTGAGGCCACAGGCTAGCGTGGGAGACAGACACATACATACGAATACAATAATGATCAGGGCAATGTCACCTGATGAACTCTGAGAAAGGAGATCTTAGTATTTTATTGAATTCCCTATACACATGTTGATCACTATTATGTTTCAGGGATTGTGCTGAGAGTTGAAGAAACAGATGAATAAGCCAGAATCAATGTCAAGCTTCTCAAAAAAAAAAAGTGGTAGCATAGCAAATATTTGTGTGCTTAGATTTAAATAAATATTTAGTCATTCCATCCCATTTTGCTGCTAGATCATCTTATTACAGAAATTGAGAAATCTAACCTTTTGTTCTCTAGTGGATATTACACTATGTCCTCTTCCCCTGTACATGAACCTAGAGATTCAAATATCAGGTAAAGTCTTTAATTTAAATAAGTAGTGAAGGATAAAGGTGATATACTGAAGAAATGGCTAAGTCAAATGTGGATAAGAAAGTGATACTTCAAAAGTGGTTTCATCTAATATGAGAACTGAGCTTTGGCCAGTTTTCACACCTCAGCACCTTGACTGTATTGTATTTCTAGAAGGTAGAGCATATTAAACATTGTTAATGATTGATTGCATCTCAACTTTCAAGTGTTACATCAAACAAATCTTTAAAAGGGGGAATTTTATTCCTTTAAAATGCACCAACAGAACTTTTTTATTATTAAAAAAAACTAATGCCCTGGATTTACTACATTTAATCCAAACTTGATCCAAGAGTAAAATTCTTTTTTGGCAGAATCATCAATAATTTACTGCATCATGAGCTTTCCTTTCTAGGGAAAAATATTGGCTGGGGGAGTTCTGTCTGACACATTGTAAAATAAAACTGGCAAATGGATTATATGGGACTTTGCCAATTCTATACCCATCTGAAGATCCCCAAGTGAATCAACGTGGCTTTCTTCACAGCTGAGAATTAGAATGTACCAGTGAATATCCAGAAAGACCTAGAACTATGGAAATATACACCTGGGATGGATATTAGTAGCTATTAGTAGTTATCAAATGTACCCACTTTACCTCAATCAGGGATTATTTTATTTGAAGATACCCCTGACCCAGTTTCAGTTGAACTTGGTATTTGGGAAGATTATACTTTCATTATTTGTTAGCCCTGACCACCAAACAGCTGATAAATGCCTCTGAGACACTTCTCATTGGCTCTGGTTCTCTCCTCTGAGGTCATAATGAACTTAGCTGCCCCCTCTTTAGCACACAGCTTTGCAAATGTTCAGAAAGTTTATTTTTAACGTTTGCTAAAGTCCTGTCATATTCTAGGAAAACATAGCCAGTTCCTTCAGCTAAGCCAAATGCTCTTCTGTGAACTTTATCTAATTTGTTGGAATTGTTTAAAAATTGTGAGGACCGAACTCATACCCAGGCATTCAACCAATATTAACCCACTGCCTATTAGTTGGATGTCCAGTGATTGAACATGACTAATCTCATGTGCCACTTCCAATGAGTTATTAGTGGCTGCCTGGAATTTTGTATTAAGGAATATTCTGTTATCTGTAGACTTTGATATCATTTGTCGTCTCTGAAAGATTGGCCTTGGGTGCCCAAGATGGGGATGGCAGTAGGTTAACCATATTGATGCCTTGGATTTAATGACCATGGGACCAACCATCTTTCCCAGACATTGTAAGGAGTGACTGAAAGCAAAATCAAGCAGTCTTCTCATTTGTGTTCCCTGAAGTTCCTTTAAGGCTGGAGTATTTTATGTCCTCTCTGAAACTTCTTCACTGAACTGACATGTATTCCTGTTGTTTGAATGTTGATAGTCAGCAGTGTCTGAGCTATGAAATATTCTAGCATGTAGAAAAATCATATCATGGTCGTAAGGTGGTTTCTCCCAATGTTTTTGCTAACTAATTATTGTTAAAGGTAATGATAACAACAATGATGATAAAATAATATGTCATTAAAATTGTGGCATTTTATTGGGCTTTTTATTTTGGTAGTAGCTCTTAGAAGTCCCATTTCTTTGATTTCTATGGCTTCCTGGGTAGTATTATTCTTATTTTAAAACGAGAAGAAAATCTTAGAGCATTTAAATCACATGTGCTCAAGGACACATGGACAGTATGTCACATGGAATCCAGGATTTTTTGCTACAAAGTCTAAGCGCTTTCCTATGCAGGGTGAGCATCATAGGCATTTGTTTTTGCTTCTTTTTGTTAACTAGGCTGTCATGCTGGTTTATCAGTACCAACCTTCTATGCCTTTGGCAACAGATCCTGCTAGAGATGCCCTCTTCCATGACTACAACTCTCAGCACATTCCAGTTACAACTCTCTTCTCTGCCCAATCTAAACCACAGTCTGTAATGGCTTCTCAAATTGCAGGTCCCTAAGTCTTTCCCCATTGCATGTCGGTTTTCTTAACTCTGACCTTAATTAAACCTTTAATTAAACTCTCTTCAATCATCCCTTTGAGAGCCATCCATTTTCCTGACTTCCTTTCTCTGGTTTCCAAAGAGAGCTTGGGACTAAACAACATTCAGACTGGAGAGTAAACAAGCTGTCCTATGCTTTGATGAGAGCGATAACCAAGCACCTCTGTTGAGACTTTTAGAAAAGATGATTTTACAAATTCAGAACCAAATAGAAGCTTGGAGAATTTCTCCAAGTTGAAAATTAATAGAAATGATTTTCTGTTCTGATACTCAGTCAAGTTTGATCACCTATTTATATTTGTGTTTAAACAAAGCTGCTTTCTTTCCTTGTTTTCTGGATAAAATAATTTAAAAGTTTAAATAATATAATTCACCATCTAGATTGTGTGTGTGTGTGTCTGTGTGTGTGTGTGTGTGTGTGTGTAGGAATTTATGCCAAGAAATACAGCTAAGGGAGAGAAGATAGAAAAGTTAGTTTTTAAAATCATCCATCTATTTAATGAATCCTAAAAAAAAAAGAAATGTGTAATAGCTCATTAGTTTATGAACATTGTCAAAACAGGTAAAGATGGTTAGAATGATCTCTTAAGGTTTTTTATTTCTCCAGTACAAATGTAATAGCTTTCCTCTACATGTGTGCAAGATAATTTCATCACTCAGACTCAGGTGTAGGAGACATGTATCATTCATTGTATGTTAAGGAGCTTTTATCAGGGACTCCAGGGCTTTCTAAAGTGTCAAAAGAGCTTGCAGTGTTCTGTGTCTCTAAGAGTGACACTCGCACACACACAAGAACTTCCACTTATGCCAGAGTCACCAAGGGACACACAGGAATGGCTAATAGAACTCTTGAGTTCAAGAACCTACTTCAGTGGCTACAATCCATGGATCAATATGCCAGATGAATAAACTTCCACCAAAGTCATCACAACTGCTTGTAAGCTTCAAAAATTTGGTGAGTGAGCAAAGAACACTAAATCTGCTCAAGCACTGTGACCACCATGATACTCAAGCCCAAAGAGAAGTTAAAAGGATGCACTACAAAAAAAAAAAAGCCCAGGGTTTTTTTCAAGATGGTGGACTAGAGAAGGTTGCTTTCCTGGCCACTCTATAATGTGAAACCAAGAAAGCAGACAGGCAGATTCTCAGAAAAGTGGGTGAACCAAAGGGGGGAAGACAACTTTACTGGAATTGAATACTGGACATTTAAAGCAGATTGGGGAAAATAAGGAAGAAATTCCTGGTGCTACAGCTGGAGGCACTAGCCAGAGTGATCCTTCCGGGAGCAAAATGGAGGGATAAGGAAATTAAAAGAACCCACATTTTTAGGAGGCCTGAGGCTTATCTGGGTATGGACAAATCAGAGATCAAAGACACTGCCCAACCAAACTGAAAGGCATATCCTTGTGCAGGAAAGAAGCCCCATCTCTCCCTGATGTGCATGGAGGACAGAGAAAGGAAACATTTTACAGCTGTGGCATTGGGGTTGGCAGCTGGGGGGGGCAATTTATGGAAAACCCAAGTTTGGCCCTCAAATAAGGCCTGGCAAACCCACACTGCACAACATAGAGTGTGACCGAGTGACCAGAAGAAACTCAAACGTGGAGAGAAATTTACACGTGGGACAATTGGTTGTGGAAACCTACATGGTTCTACCTTTCCCCCTCCAATTCAGCAGCTTGCAGGACTGGCTAGGAGGGTGCACCTGGCTAGGAATTGGAAAGAGTGAGGGAAGGAGAGATTGACTTTGGAGACTAAATCTTAGGCCAGAAAACATGGGGTCCACAGGTGACGTGATCTACTAAGAACTGACTCCTCCACCACCCAAGTGAAATCCAGGGAAGACCGCTGGAACATAGTCTTCCAGTGTGGACCAGCAATTGCTGGGCCCTGGAGATCTGGGCACTGATTGAAAATTTACAGACCAATTGGCATTCAGTGAAGAGCCTGGAGCCTACCTAAGCCTAAATCCTACTTCCAAGAGTTTTGCCTACAGGAATACGTTTCTCATTCTAGCAACCACAACCTGAAGGCAGAGCAAGCATCCTACTCCAGCCAACCCCACATAATACTGCTGAGAAGGGAAGCTGAGAATCTTTTGTACTCAAACAGAAAACACTTCTTTAAATTTTTCATTGACTTCTTTTTTTTTCTTTTCTCTATTTAATTGTGAGCTTAATAGTTCATAGTCATTAATATAAATTCATATTTGATTTTTTCTCATTTATAGAAATTTTGAAGCCAGTTGTTTTTCATGGATCAACTTTTGAGGACTAAGATGTTTGATTAGTATATTTTAGTTTTGTTTTGTATTTATTTATTTTTATCTTTTTATTTTCAATTTTTAAAATTTTTACTTTGTATATACTTTTCACTCACTTATTTCTCTTGACACTCTTTGTATCATTTCTTCCCCTAAAAGCCAATCCCTAATTGATCTCCCTCATAATCATCACATCCTACATCACTTCTATTCTCTCCATGTCCACCATTCAAAATTGTGAACTATTTTGCAAACTTACTATTTTTATTATAAACAATAATAGATCATATCATTTTTGTTTATTGTAGATGCATAGCAGGAGCTATTTGGTTTGATTCTGTATATTGTTTGCATTTGGTTGTTATTATTTGTCTGCTACTAAGCAGATATTGGAAACTTCAGGGACATATAAGTCCACAAGGTAGAAAATTCATAGCTTCAGATCCATAGTATTAGATGGGTAGATACACAAACAATAGGAAAAGCAAGGGGGAAAGAGTCACCCCAAGCAAACCAAGATACATTAATAACAGAATCTATCATCACCACAGTGGAAGAAATGTCAAAGTAGGAGTATAGAGTGTACATAGTTAGACTCATCTTCAAGGTGAAGGACAATGTAAGAAGTGAAATTGGAGAGAAGTGAAAGATAACTTTAAAAAAGAGGTAGAGATTCTGGAAAAAATTCTTTTTTTTTTTTTTAAAGAGAGAGTGAGAGAGGAGAGAGAGAATTTTTAATATTTATTTTCTAGTTCTCGGCAGACACAACATCTTTGTTGGTATGTGGTGCTGAGGATCGAACCCGGGCCGCACGCATGCCAGGCAAGCGCGCTACCGCTTGAGCCACATCCCCAGCCCCTGGAAAAAAATTCTTGAATTGAAGGAATCAGTAAACAATATTAAAAATTCAATGGAGTAAAATTGTGCATTCTTTTGACAAATGATAACCAAAAGTATGAAAGTTAATGTGTGTATAGACTTCTGTTACTTTCTGGCAAATTATTTCAGAGTAAATCATCCTATCCCCACTCATATCTGGAAATAAAGATTTACTTAATTATGAAATAAAATTTAATGGCAAGCATCACCAACAAACTAGACCAGTTGAAAGACAGAGTTTCAAACAATGAAGATAAAATATATGATATTGAAAATAAAGTTGACACAGAGAAAAAATGTTAGGAGACTAAGAACAAAACTTCCAAAAAATATGGGATACCATGAAAAGACCAAATGTGAGATTTATTGGGATAAATGAAGGCTTAGAGATGCAAACCAAAGGAATGCACAATCTTTTCAATGAAATATATCACAAAATTTCCCAAGCCTCAAGAATGAAATAGAAAATCAAATACAGGAGGTTTATAGGACCCCATATATACAAAATTACAGCAGACCCACACAAAGTTACATTATTATGAAAATGCCTAACTTTAGAATAAAGGGAGAATTTTAAAGACTGCTAGAAAAAATGACAGGTTACATTTAGAGGAAAACCAATTTGAATTTTAGCTTATTTCTCAAACCAGACTCTCAGAGCTAGGAGGTCTTGAAATAACATATACCAAGCTCTGAAAGAATATGGATGCTGGCCAAGAACAATACACCCAGAAAAATTAAGATTCAGAATTAATGATGATATAAAAACCTTCCATAATAAACAATAGGGAAAAATGCATAATTAGAAAGTTTGTTCTAGAAAATATACTCAATAAAATATTTAATGAAGATGAAATAAAAGATAAAAGGGAAAATCAACAAAGGGAGGAACTATATTAGAAGAATAGTCAATCAAAGGAAAAACTAATTTAAATTAAAAACCAGAAATAAATGAAAATGACAAGGAATAAAAAACATTTTTAATAATAACATTGAATGTAAATAGCCTAATCTCATCAATCAAAAGACATAGACTGTCATATTGTATTAAAAAACAAGACCCAAAAATGTGATGTGTCCAAGAGACCTACCTCATAGTCAAAGATATCCACAGACTGAAGGTAAAGGATGAAAACAAACAAACCAACCAACCAAAAGAAAAAAAAAACATGGATCTCATAAACAAGCAGATAAAGTGGACTTCAAACAAAAGCTAATCAAAAGGGGAAAAGACGGACATTTCATACTGCTTAAGGGAATTATACATCAACAAGACATAATAATTGTAAATATCTCTGCCCCAAACAATGGAGCATCTACATACATCAAAGAGACCCTTCTCAATTTCAAGACACAAATAGCCCATAACACAGTAATACTTGTGACTTTAATGCACCTCTCTCACCACTGGATAGATCCAACAACTGCACATGCATGGAGGAGAGTAGCCATCATGCAACAGCACCTCAACTACCAAAACATGACTCTCCCATCCCGCTTTCACCTAAAGACAACAGTCAGGACCTGGAAGACCATCACTAAGGTCCCTGCAGGTCTATTTACACCAGAGGTATCCCTGCTAGCCTACTTATTTTGATTCTTCTTTCACTCTTCCTATAATCTAATACCTCTATATTCTCACCTCCTACCTCATAAACCCCATATCCTACACCCTCCTCGATCTCTCATTTTTCACCATTAGAAACTGTAGTCCTTTATACAAACCTACTATTTATTTATTTTTTTTAAGAGAGAGAGAAGTAGAGAGAGGTAGAGAGAGGTAGAGAGAGAGAGAATTTTAATATTTATTTTTTTTAGTTATCAGAGGGCACAACATCTTTGTTTGTATGTGGTGCTGAGGATCGAACCCGGGCCGCATGCATTCCAGGCTAGCACGCTACCACTTGAGTCACATCCCCAGCCCCAAACCTGCTATTTATATTGTACCAATTAATCAAACAAATCATTTATGTTTATTATGACAAAACTGTAATTGTCTAAGTAGGAGCTATTTGGTTTAAGGCTGCATATTGTTTGCATTGGATGCTGTAAATATTGATCTCCCCCTTAAAGGCAAGGTATTGGTAACCCACAGGGACACTACAAGATTATAGAGTAGAAATTGTAATACCTCAGATCCACACTGCTAGAGAGGAATACACATGAATAACATGGAAAAAAAAAGGGAAGAAAGTGGCCCAGAGAAACCAAGATGCTACAATAATAGAATCTATTGGCAGCACAGTATATGAAATGTCAGAGAAGGAGTTCAGAATGTACACAATTAAAATGATCTATGAAGCGAAGAATGATACAAAAGAGCAAATACAGGGGACAATCAATCAATCCAACAAACAGACAAGAGAACAAATACAGGTAGCAAAAGATTACTTCAAGAAAGAGATAGGTTCTGAAGAAGGAAAAAAAGAGAAATCCTTGAAATGAAGGAAACAATGAACAAAATAAAAAATTCAATAGAAAGCATCACCAACAGACTAGATCACTTGGGAAACAGAACCTCAGGCAATGAAGACAATGTATATAATCTTGAAAATAAAGTTGACCATACGGTGAAGATGGTAAGAAACCATGAACAGATACTCCAAGAATTATAGAATAATATAAAAAGACCAAATCTAAGACTTATCGGGATGAAAGAAGGCATAGAGATAAAAAATAAAAGGAATGTACAATCTCTTCAATGAATTAATATCAGAAAATCCCCAAACACGAAGAATGAATAGAAAAATCAAATACAAGAGGCTTTATAGGACTCCAAATTACAACACATCCACACAGAGTCATATTATAATGAAAATGCATAGCATACAGAATAAGGATAGAATTTTTAAAGCCACAAGAGAGAAGTTTCAGATTACATATGCGGGAAACCAATATGTATCTCAGCAGATTATTCAACCCAGACCCTCAGAGCTGGGCGATCCCAGAACAACATATAAACACTCTGAAAGAAAATGGATACCAACCAAGAATCTTATATCCAGCAAAATTAAGCTTTAGATTTGATTATAAAATAAAAACCTTTCATGATAAACAAAAGTTAAAAGGATTTATGGCAAGAAAGCCTGCACTACAGAACATCCTTGGCAAAATATTCCATGAGGAGGAAATAAAAAAAAACAAAACAATGAAAACAGCAACAGAAGGTATTACACTAAAGGAAATACCAATCAAAGGAGAAACCAAGTCAAGTTAAAAACCAAAAATTAACCCAAACGACCATGAATACAAACCTTGTTTCAATAATAACCCTGAATGTGAACGGCCTAACCTCATCAATCAAAAGACATGTTCTGGCAGATTGGATTAAAAAAAAAAAAAGACCCAACAATATGCTGTCTTCAAGAGACTCATTTCATAGGAAAAGACATCCACAGACTGAAGGTGAAAGGATGGGAAAAAAAAAATATCACTCACATGGACCATGTAAACTAGCAGGGTTTCCATCCTCAGATATGATAAAATAGACTTCAAACCAAAGTTAATCAGAAGGAATAAAGAAGGTAATTTCATACTGCTAGGGGAATCATACACCAAGAAGACAGAACAATCATAAATATCTATGCCCCAAACAGCGAAGCATCCACAAAATATCAAACAAACCCTTCTCAATTTCATGAATCAAATAGACAACAACACAATAATATTGGGTGACTTTAACATACCTCTCTCATCACTGGATAAACTAAAGAAATAAACTATAGAACTTAATAATATAATCAGTAATTTAGACTTAACTAACATATATGGAATATTTCATCCATCAGTAAGTGAATACATGTTTTTCTCAGCAGCACGTGGATTCTTCTCTAAAGTAGACCATATGTTATGCCACAAAGCAACTCTTAGCAAATACAAAAAAGTAGAGATACTACCCTCCATTCTATCAGATCATAATGGAATAAAATTAGAAATCAATGACAAAATAAAAAGTGGAAGCTACTCCAACTCCTGGAAACTAAATAATACACTATTAAATGACACATAGATAACAAAAGACATCAGGGAGAAGATAAAAATATTCTTCGAGGTAAATGTGAACTTGAATACAACATGTCCCAAAATCTCTGGACATTATGAAGGCAGTGATAAGAGGACAGTTCATTGCATTGAGCTCATTTATTAAAAGAATAAAAAGTCAATAAGTAAATGATGACCTGATATTACATCTCAATTCGCCAGGAAAAAGAAGAACAAATCAACCCAAAAGTAGTAGAAGATAAGAAATAATTAAAATCAGGGCTGAAATCAATGAGATTGAAACAAAAGACACAATTGAATAAAATTGACAAAACAAAAGCTGATTCTTTGAAAAAAATAAATTAAATTGATAAACTCTTAGCCACCCTAATGAAAAGGAGATAAAAGGTGCAAATTTCTAAAATTCATAATGAAAAAGGAATTATCACAATAGACACTATTGAAATACCGAAGAATATTAAAAACTATTTTCAAAAATTTATACTTTAATAAAATAGAGATCTTAAAGACATTGACAAGTTTCTAGATACATATGACCTACCCATATTAAATAAATAAGACTTAGATATTTAAACAGATTAATTTCAAGCAATGAAATTGAAGACACCATCAAAACCTACCAACAAAGAAAATCTCAGGACCAGAGGACTCTCATCCAAGATCTAGCTGATCTTTAAAGAAGAACTAACACTTATCCTCCTCAATTATTCCATGAAATATTGAAAATGAGGGAACCCTTCCAAACTCATTCTTTAAAGCTAGTATCACCCTGATATCAAAACCAAACAATGACAGACATATCGAGGAAAAAAAAACTTCATAACAATATCCCTGACAAACATAGATGCAAATTTTCTTAATAAAATACTGGTAAATCGTATATAAAATCATATTAAAAAGATAATGCATTATGATCAAACGGGGTTCATCTCAGAGATGCAAGTTTGTTTCTACATACAGAAGTCAATAAACGTAATTCATCACTTCAATAGACTTAAAGAGAAGAATCCCATGTTTATCTCAATAGATGCAGAAATAAAATAATTTGACAAAATGCAGCATACTTTCATTTTCAAAACACGAGAAAAACTATGGATAGTAGGAACAAATCTCAACAATGTAAAAGCTATATATGTTAAAGCCATGGCTAACATCATTCAAAATGGAGAAAAGTTGAAAGCCTTTTCTCTAAAAACTGGAACAAGACAGGGATGCCTTCTTTTACCACATCTATTCAAAATAGTACTGGAAACTGCGGCCAGACCAATTACACAGAAGAAAGAAATTAAAAGGATAAGAGTAGGAAAGGAAAAGAAGAACTCAAATCATCTCTATTTGTTAATGACATGATCATATATTTAGAAGACCAAAAAAACTCCACCAGAACATGTCTAGAACTCATAAACAAATTCAACATCCTTGCAGGATATAAAATTAACACCCATGAATCAACTGCATTTTTTACACCAGTGATGAATCAACTGATAAATTAGGAACTATTCCATTCACAATAGCCTTGAGAAAAATGAAATATTTAGAATCAATTGAACAAAAAAGGTGAAATACCCCTGCAATGAAAACTATGGGTCACTAAAAAATTAAATTAAAGAAGACTTGAGAAGATGGAAAGATCTCCCATGTTCTTGGAGAGGTAGAATTAATATTGTCAAAATGACCATACCACAAAAAGCACTATACAGATTTAATGCAATTTCTATTAAAACCCTAATAAAATTCTTCATGGAAATAGAAAACCCAATCATGAAAGGCATTTGGAAAAATAAGAGATCCAGAAGAGCTAAAACAATCCTTAGCAAGGAAACTGAAGCAGGAGGCATCAGTTAAATGGGCAAAGCAACTGGACAGGCACTTCACAGAAGAAAAAATATGAATGACAAACAAATATGTGGAAACATATTTAACACCTCTAGCAAGTAAAAAAGGGAAATTAAAACTACACAGAGATTTCATCTCACTGCAGCCTGAATGGCAATTATCAAGAATACATGTAACCATAAAAGTGGGTGAGGATGTGGGGGAAAAGGTACCCTCATACATTGCTGGTGGGACTGTAAACTAGTGAAAGCACTCTGGAAAGCAGTATGGAGATTCCTCAGAAAATTTAGAATGGAATCACCACTTAACCAAGTTATCTCACTCCTCAGCATATACCCCAAATTCTTTACATCAACATACTATGATGATGGAGCCACATCAATTGTTATAGCAGATCCATTCACAATAGCTAAATTATGGAACCAACCGAGGTGACCTTCAATAGACGAATGGATAATGAAAACTTGGCATACACACACACACATGCACACACACACACACACACACACACATGAGCACACACACACAGAGAACATACAGTGAAATATTACTCAGCTTTAAAGAAGGAAGTTCTGGCATTTGCCAGTAAATGGACGGAAATGGAGAATACCATTCTAAGTGAAATAAGCCCATCCCCCAATACCATTCTAAGTGAAATAAGCCTATCTCTTTGATATGTGGATGCTAACA
The DNA here is from genome assembly GCF_045843805.1 of Urocitellus parryii. Classification (NCBI taxonomy): domain Eukaryota; kingdom Metazoa; phylum Chordata; class Mammalia; order Rodentia; family Sciuridae; genus Urocitellus; species Urocitellus parryii. The sequence continues at coordinate 38,731,336 of NC_135541.1, read as the reverse complement.
CATGATAAGAGGGAAGAATAGAAATTCATTTGAAGTGTGAAGGGATGGGAATGAGACAGTAGAATGAATTGAACATAACTTTCCTATGTTTGTATGTGAATAAACAACCAGTGTAATTCCACATCAAGTTCAACCACAACAATGGGAAGTTATATCCACATGTATATATAATATGTCAAAATACATTCCACTATCCTGTATAACTAAAAAGAACAAATAAAATTTTTTCATAAACACCCAGGTGTTAATCATGACATTGACTTTCACCTTACTTCCATCTTAATATCTCTTGTGAGCACTTCCAATTCTCAAATCACTATTAGCCTCCTGAGTCCTAGCTGCAAAAGCCTCTGTAAACAGTGTTTTTTATTTTATTTTTACTTTATAGCTTTCAGCAATATAGGAAGGTGGATTAATGAAAGGAACTGGATGTAGAATACTAATTATCTGACTCTACCCACCCCAGGAACAGAGTGGAAAAGCTGTGCATTAGAGGCAGGTAGGACTAATTTTACTATTTCTTTACTGTGCTATCTTAATGCAATTCCATAGGTACATACATAACCTTTATTTTCTCCTGTGATAAATAATAGAATGGATGACACCTAGCTGGAAGTTACTGGGAACACCAAACATCATAAATACATACATAAGTCACTTCTGATTCTGGCCCTCAGGTTGTGTTGTAAAGTGCCCTAGAGCCCTACAGCAAAGTCACAGGACACCTCAAGGTCTCTACATTTTCAGTGAAACATTATGACATTTGATTAGTTTAGATCATTTGCAAAGTATTACCTTGACGTAATTCACATGAGGTTATGCTCAACGTTAGTTTGTGCTACATTTCTTTGGTTGATGGCACATCTTATTGATGGTGAGACTTTAGCAGTTAATGTGATATCAAGCTTGTATTGCACAAAATTCAGTGTGAGGGTGACAGTGATGAAAAAGATACCAAGGTTTGTCCAAGAGGCCACAAACCCCATGAATAGGTGTTCTGGGTTGGTTTATATGCTCCCATCCCAAATTCAGATGTTAAAATTCTAATGTCCAGTACCTCAGATTGTGATTGTATTTGGAAATAAGGCCTTGAAAGTACAATCAGATTAAAGTGAGGCCATTTTATAAGGTAGAGTTGGGCACTAATACAGTAGAACCATTGTCCTTATAAGAAGTGAAAACTGGGACACACACACCAAGGATGTGTATTCCCAGAGAGATCATGTGAGCCAGGTCAGCAGGTGACCATCTGCAGGCCAAGGAGAGGGGTCTCAGGAGAAACTAATGCCAGGGACATCTTGATCCTGGACTGCCACCCTCCAGAACTGAGAGAAATTTGTTAGTTGTTTGAGCCACCTGTGGTGTTTGTTATGGCACTCTGTGATGGTTAATCTTGCGGGTCCATTTCACTGGACCATGAGGTTCCCAGATATTTGGTTAAATATTATTCTGGGTGTGTCTGTGAGGGTATTTCTGGGTGAGATGGATAACTCCATTGGTAGACTGATTAAAGAAGACTGGCCTCCAATTTAGTCAACTTTTGATTTTCTGTGACCAAAATACCTGACGAGAACAACTTGGAAGAGGAAAAGTTTATTTGGAGCTCACAGCTCCAGAAGCTCAGTCCATAGACTACTGCCTCCATTACTCTAGGCAGCACATCATGGGGGAAGGTCCAAGCAGCGAAAAGCTGTCCTCATTTACGCACACACACATCCTATTGGTTCTGTTTCTCTGCAGAATGCAAGTACGTACACACACACACACACACACACACACACACACACATACACACACATTTAGTCAGATTTTTTGCTGCAGAGACTATAAAAGATGCGACCAGAACAATGGTAAAGGAGGAAAAGTTTATTTGGGGGCTCACGGTTTCAAGGGTCTTAGTCCATAGAAGGCTGGCTCCATTTCTCGGGGCTCAAGGTGAGGCTGAACATCATGGCAGAGGAGTGTGGCGAAGGAAAGCTGCTCACATGGTGATCAGAAATGAGAGAGAGCGATAGATCTCCACTTGCCAGTCACAGATACATAACCCAAAGCCATACCCCAATTCCCACCTCTTTTAGCTACACCCTACCACTTCAGTTACCACTCAGTTAATCGGGATTAAATCACTGATCGGGTTAAGACTCTTATAACCCAATCATTCCTCCTCTGAACTTTTTTGCATTGTCTCACATGTAAGCTTTTGGAGGACACCTCACATCCAAACCATAACACACACACACACACACACACACACACACACACACACACACACATATATATATATATATATATATATATATATGTAATATTTATGTGCATTATTTTTTTCAGATGTCTACAACATTGTTAAGACATAAATACTATTTTGACATAACTGCTTAACAAACAAAATCATTGGATATTTCTTTAAGCCTGGACATGACATGAAAAAAAGACTGAGAAACTCTCATGAACTTTAAGAATATCAGATCTATGATAAAACATAACAAGGCATGGATAATGGCTATCATTTAATGGATGTGGAAATCTGTTTCCCTCTTCTAAAGTCGGGATGCTTTTAATAGAAGGAAGTCATTGAGAAGGATGAGATATAATTGGGGTAAACTGCCTTAGAAGAATAAAATGACTCTTTCAAATAAGATACCCATGGCAGCATTATATAAAATATTATCAGTTAGCAGAAACCTTTATAAGGAAGGTAGAGCGATTAATAGCACAGAGAAGTGTTAAGAGAGGAATTACTTCACCAAAGCATCAGTCCCTTTTCTAAGGGAATAATCAGTGGGATCTCAGATGCTTCACCTGTAACTTGTAGTAACTTTAGAGCTAACATTTATTCCTTAAAACAATGAAACTTAAAAAGGAGGAAGAAATGATAAATGTAAAAAACAAAATATGAGGTGAAATGATTGCCACCAGGTGGAGAAGCTGCAGCATCTGTGGCAGGGGTTGGGTATCCTGGGGAGGCCAGCACCCCACCAGCGTAGTTTCCTGCTCAGAAGGTGATGAGCCACCCGAGAAAATGAAAGCCTGAAATAATCAATAAAGAAATAAGAGACAGAGCCAGAAATTAGGTTCAGAAAGGGGAGCTCCTGATGGGTGCTGCAGTCCACATAGGAGTTGGAACCGAACCACTAAAAATGGCTGTAGTCCTTTATTTGAGACCGTACATCAAAGGCAGGGATCTAGTTTCAGTGGGAGGCATCTTGCTTCTTGGTGTGGCAGGGGATTTGCAGCCAACAGGCTGATTGGCATCTTGGCAAGCCACACTCATCTCTAAGAGGCTGTGTGGCTATGTAGCTCCAAGGGGTCACTCCTTCACTGGCGCTGTTCTGAACCTGACAGAGCTGAGTAGGAAGTCACATGTAATGGATGGTCTCAAACAAGCAGGAGTGCTGCTGGGAGTTCCCAGATACCAGACTTTTCTACTCAATGGCTTCCCTATCTGGTTCACGTACATTCCATGGGTGGTTACTGGCAGTTGGAGGGGTGCCACTCCAAGGTCTGGATGAACTCAGCACTGTAGCAGGTGCTTGCAGGGCTTCCTGCTCTACCACATCCCCCATGTGAGTCAGCAGTGCCCATCTCATGCCTCTTCTATCCATGACATCCTGTGGCACGGAAAGTCTTGCAGATTTGCCCTACGGCTGGGAGTGCACATCTACCACCTCCCCAGTAGTGCTGCCATCCTGCACTCTCCAGCATGGCATGACAGCTGGGCCAGCACATGTCCCTCACTGTAGCCAGGCTTCTGAGTATGAGTGGGTTCTGCTCTTTACCTTCCCTGACTCCAGTCTCTAGGAACCTGAAACCCCAAATACCACATCTTCTCCTTTTCCAGGTTCTGAGTTTGCAGGGAGCAAGAACAGGAGGCACAGGCTGCTTGTGAGGTCAGCAGACCTGCCTTCAGTCACAAGCCCTGCATACACCTCAGGAGCTGCCACCGGTGATCACCATATGGTTAATGTGATGCCCCCTGCCCTCTACTGGCCTGCTCAGGAATCCTGCCCTGCTTTTTCTGTGAGATTCTAGGAGGGGTATGCAGAGCTGCGGTCTGCCCAGCATGCCTGTTCCCAAAGAGGTGTGCCGACAGTTCTCCCTGAAACCTCAACCTGTCAGATTGGGGTAGAAGGACCTGTTCCAGAACGCACAGGTCTTACTCCTTGAGACTCAGATCCCCGAGTATCTCTGTTAGCTTTTTTCCTGAAGATGCAGGGTCTCTGACACCTTCCAAGGTGTCTCAGCAGAGTGATGGTCATTCTTTCCTGGGGAAAAGACTCAGCCACTGATTTCCAGCTCAACCCAAACCAGCAGCCCCAGTAAGCAGGGCCCTCCAGGAGGCCCAGCACTGAAGACCCTGGATTGCACTGGATTTGCTTGTTGATGGTCCCTGGAGAGATCACTCTGCAGAAGGAGTCGCTGAAGTCAGTTCATGTAAGGTGACATGGGAGGCCTTGTTAGGAGTCACTACCCACCTCCCTGGCAGGAACAGGCCCCTTGGCCACACTTTCCATCTTCTCTCACTGGCTTCTCAGGCAAGTAGGTAGCTCCCCAGATGGCAAGAGACCTACCTCTTAAACAGAGGTCTCTGTGGGTGGAGCTTGACTGGCTTCTGGGGAGGTGACCCTGTCACTCAGGATCTGCTGCCAGTTAGTAGAATCTGGGCATGAGTGTGAATGGAGGTAAGTTGGGGGGGGGGGAGTGTCTGTGACCCACAACCCCCAGGGACAGGGAAGCCTGACAGTGCTGCTGGTGTTCTCCAGGGTTTTCCATCCACTTGGAAACTGTGCTGTAGGCCAGAGGCAGTGCTCCCTGTCTGCCCCTTAAGGGCACTCGGGACAGTTCCATTCTGCTTGTTCTGCTCCTTTGCTACGGGCCATGGTTAGTCTTAGTACCCAGACGAGGGACTGAGTGCTGCCAGATGGCTGGGAGAAGCCCACCAACCCAGTCTTGTGGAAAGTGGTCCTAACCCTGTCGTTTCCTGCTGTGGCAATAAAGCCTCCACTGGGTAAGATAAATTGTAAAAAAAAAAAAAAAACAAAACTAAAGCCTCCATATCATTTCCTATGTTGTAAAATTAACAATTCTCAAGGATATGAAGCAGCACTTTCCAGTACCCAAATGTAGCCTTTGCCAGTGAGTCAGATCTTGCTGGGTGAGCCTCATGGCCTTCAAGGAGGGAAACTGTGGAAGCTGCATGAAGAAGATGGATGCTCCTTGCCTCCAACCACAGGTAATTGAGAGAAAGGAGGAAGGAGAAGACCTTGGCAGTTCTGTAGTTTTGAAGTTGGACACCGATGGTAGGCGTGAGCCATCATGGCATTGCTAGCCTCTACTAATTGCTCCCACATACTGAGAGCTTATTATGCACCAGGTACTAGTCTAGACACTAGGAACAAATTCACTCGTTCAAGTCATAATGCATTGAAGAGGTTGGCGCTACTAGTATCATCGTTTTCAGATGGGAAAACTGTTAACGCAGAACGTTCAGTAACTTCTTCAGAGTCACACAGTTAGTGAGAGGTGGAGTAGCCAGAATACAAACACAAGCGTTCTGATTGCAGAACCCTGTGCTCCTCTACTATGCTTTCTTGAACAGGGCAGCTTAGGTTACCTTCAAGCTCTTCTGCTTTCACAAGATATGGTGAAAAAGGCCCCCAAATGACGATTCTCCATTGCTATGATCTGAATGCTATATCTCTCAGAATTCATAGGTTGAAACCTGATCCTCAGGTGACAGTAGTTTGAGACTTGAGCTTTAGGGGGATATTAGTGAATGGGATTAGTGTCCTTAGAAAAGAGTCTCTGGAGAGTTGTCTTGTCCCTTCCATTATGTAAAGGCACAGTGAGAAGGGACCATCTTTAAACCAGAGAGAAAGCCCTTGCCAGAAACTGAATCTTCCAGAGCCTTGGACTTCCCAGTGTTCTCAAAGTGAACAACAAGTTTCTGTTGTTTTTAAGTCAAAGTCTCTAGGATTTTGTTACAGCAGCCTGAGCAGACTAAGATACCCACCTTCCTCCTAAAGCCACTTCTCCTTTCAGCCATTCCTGGTCCCTTGATCCTGGTTTCCCTGAACTCACCAGGTTCTTCCTCTATTATTATTATTATTATTATTATTATTATTATTATTATTATTCTCAGGTTTATAGCCTAACTCGTTAAGCCTTATATGTGGTCTATTCTTCTTGATTTTGACCTTGGCTCTTTTTGTAAGGATTCCTTCTTGGCTACCTTGGAATACCCTGGGTGATGCACACATTCAAGCCAGACTCAGCCCCCAGCCTTGTTCTTCCTGGGCCCTTCTTCTTTCATTCATTTATTTGTTCCATGAATACTAACTAATACTAATATTATGGGCCATCCATTGTGCTAGCATTAGAATTAGAAGAGTGAATAAGACTTAATACCAACTTGTAGAGTTCACAGTCCAGTGGGGAACTCAGGCAAATAAATAATGTACATAGAGAAATGTGCTCAGGCAAGGAGAGCAGTACCTAGTGGAGGCACTTAGTCCAATGTTAGAAATCAGGGGAAATTTTCTCCAACAGGTGAAACCTAATTTAATATGAAGAGGGTGGATAGGAATAGAGTTGGGGTGGAGATAGTGTGTATTAGGACAGAGGTGGAGAAGGTAAGAGAGGTAAGCTTTGTTAAGGAATTTGCATTTTATCCAGAGAGAAATGGGAAGCATTGAAGAGTTTAAAGCAGATGGATACATTTGTACTTTGGGGATATGATCTTGCCTACGGTGTAGAGAGTCATATTGGGCAAACCAAAGACAGGAAGATAAACAAGGAGATCATTACAGAAATCCAGGGAAGAGACAAACTTAGAAACTGGCCAAAAGGAATGGATTTTGTACATCTAAATCGTTTATGTCCTTGGAGATGATGAAATGTTTCTCTTCCTTGGAATCTTCCTCTCTTAATCTTAATATCCTGCTGGTGGCACTAATAATTCCAGGAACCTTTTTTTTTTTACAATTGGCTGAAGATATTCTCCTGGGGCCCTTCACAGCTACTTAGCCTTCCATGGTAACTCCTCGTTTTTCAATAGATTTTCATTTTCCTCTCTTGCAGTTCCTCTCACCTCACCAGTTATTACTTGACCTTTCATCTTCTCGAGCTTGACTAGCATGCACACAGCTTCCTTGGATTTTTTAGCTGACAGATGTGATCTAACATACCCTGCCATTGCTTTAGAATAAAGGGATCAGAACACCACATCTTCCCTTCCCTTTAAGGGAAGGATGATAAAATAAGTGTTGGGGGAGGTGGTAATGAGAAGACCATACCTACTCCTGGTTTCCATCTGTACACACTCAAACCACCTCTCAATGAGAAATCCTAGAGGCTTTGGAATTCTGTATCTAAGAATATGTTTTAACTTGAGATTCCATGCAGTCCAAGTTGCACGTAGCCAAAATTTCTGCAAGAACGGATGGGAATCTTTTATTTATCAATGTTATTGCTTATAAAGGAAGGAGACTGATCACTTTATTAGTTTTTGAGATAGTAAAAAGAGAACTGGACTTGATGAAAATCTGAGTTTGGACTTTTATTCCACCACTCAGTAGATGGGCATGGGCATTATCTATGTAACACAGAGGTTTGCATAAAGTAGATCAGAAAACACAGAACTGTTTGACTCTCGTGAACTCCCCTCATCAAGTTACCATCAATGGCCATGATGTGAAATCCAAGGACATCTTTATGTTTTCATCTTCAGCCTTGCAGCAGCTTTGACGCAGTTGATCATTCACTCTTTCCAGAAACTTTCTCCCTTCTCAGCTTCTATAGTCGGCTGCTTTTCCTCTTTGACTTCTCTGGCTCCCTTGCAATATTTCTTCTTCCCTCTGATACAAATGTTGGCAATCTTAGTTCTTTGTCTTTGTTGTTCAGCTCTTCCTTCTTCCCACCTGATTCAACGTGATCTCACTTGACATTGGCATTAGTATGTTTTGCAGATATCTAAAACTTAACACATGTGAGCCATTTATTGACTGATTACCAATCCTACATTGGCTTTTTTTTTATGTTATCCTATACTGCTAGGACTGAAGTCCTACAAATAGCCCCATACTTCAAGCCTGCTGGCTTCCCATCAGGTTCTGTCAATAAAAGGTATTACAAGGCAGTGAGAACAGGGAAGGAATTCTAATTCTTTCAGTAGCAATGGCAACTTTGATGCTTTCTGATTGATGACAGCTGACATGCCTCCAGCAAGTTCTATGATGGCACTGTAAGCAGCAACAGTAATAAAGTCTGAGACATCATTGGAGGGAACCATGGTACTTAGCAGCAGCAGTGGGGGCACCAGTACCTTCAGTCACTCAGCAGCTCACGGGCTCCAGCTCATCGTGCCAGCAGCTTCTGGATCTCAATACACGACTCCATTCCTTTTCACTCTCCAATTTTTAAAATACTTTTCAAGAGCCAACCAATCCACTAAGCACAGCAGGCATAGTTCCTAGGGCCCACAATAATTTTAGAGGCCCTACAAATGTTTTATTTTTCTTTAGTTAGAAGAAAAAAATGAACATGTAACAATGAATATATCTTTGATCATATTTGTCTTCATAACAGTACAGTCATATAATATTTGTAATTTAATTGAAGAAATGACCTATGATGGTCTGGATCTAGAATGTTCCCCAGAGGATCATGTGTTGAAGGCTTGGTCCCCAGGACAGCAATGTTCAAAAGCGGGGTTCTTGGGAAGTGATTGGATCATAAGAGCTCTGAACTTATCAATGATTACCCCATTGAAGAATTCATAGTTTGATGGCATGATTGGCAGGTGATGGAAACTATAGGCAGTTAGGCCAAGTAGAGGGCGTAGGTCACCGGTGTGCTCTAGAAGGGTTTATCTTTTTTTCTGGTCCCTTCTTCCCCTGGACTGCCTCTCTCTTTCTTGGATGCCACAACTAAGCAGCTTTCCCTTGCCACAGCCCTCTGCTATGATCTTCTACCTCACCTTGGGCTCAAAGCTGTAGAATCAGGCAACCATGCACAGAGACCTCTGAAAACATTAGTCTTAATGAATCCTTCTCTAAGTTGATTTCCTCAGGGCTTTTTGTCCCAGCAACAAAAGACTGATTACTACAGGGTCCAAGAAAACAAAAGTACGTATGGTATAGTGCCATTGAAAAATTAAAATACTTGGGCTGGGGATGTGGCTCAAGCGGTGGAGCGCTCACCTGGCATGGCATGCGGCCCGGGTTGGATCCTCAGCACCACATACCAACAAAGATGTTGTGTCCGCCGAAAACTAAAAAATAAATACTAAAAATTCTCTCTCTCTCTCTCTCTCTCTTTAAAAAATTAAAATACAGCTGTTATACTGGAATTTTGTGATCTTTTGACTACAACAAATTGCTCTTGGGGAAAAGTTTCTAATAGTTTCTGTTTTTCTTTTTTCTTTTTTTTAAAAAACTGTACACTGGTTAATTCAATGCCTCAAACAGAACTCTTGATTCCTTCTCCTAAACCCCCTGCTCCTCCCCATCACCTAAGGATTGATATCATCATCAGAGACAGACCCTTATTCTTGAATAAGGCCTCCCTGTCAGCTCCCACATTTACAAATTCTACCCGTTAGATAGAAACAATATATCACAAATCTGCCCACTGGTACCACTTACTCCAACTTACCATTCTTTTCTTGGCCTTTAAATAAAAGCAGACCCCATCAGCATGCCCTTGAGGACCTCTGTTGACTGACATTACCTCTTCCTCCATTTCTTGCTGTGCCATTCCAACCCTTAGTTAATATTCTCTGGTGTGATAGACAGATTGCATTCATGACTGCATTAAAAGGTCACATTAACAGGTCTGGGTGTAACTGCATCCATGCTCCTCCCTACTCTGATGTCCTTTGGTAATGTCTTTCCATGCTGGCTCTAGGTTCATGTCCTCCCAATATTTATGTAGATGCTTTCTCACAGGTAACTTGACCTGAACTTACCTCACCCCTCTAATATCCCTGTCACATCCTTGGAGATGTTGCACACACTGATTTCAAAGGTTGGCTCTACCATTTCAGAGTTCTGTGAGCTCTTAGCCTCTGACTTTTATATTCTTCTATGTGAAACAGGAATTAAAATTGCCTGATAGTATATTATAAGAATTTCTTAAAATAAATGCATAATGCTGATCCAAGTAGGTCTTCAGTCATGGTATTTTTTTTCCTATCAAATTGTTACCACCAATATTTTTAAGTTAACTTTGGTTTTTGATTTAGGAATCTACACAAAGCATATAAATAAAATGAAAAAAAACCCCCAGGCTTTGAGGAATAAAAATGTCTTTGTCACTTTGCTTCACCAAGAGTTTTATAGTTACTCTAAGTACTGAAAAGATTGGAGTGCACTACTTTCAAATGCCTTGGTAGTCAATATAGGTTTGTGCCTGTATGTGTAGTGTACCAGGACTCAGGAGACAAATAACATTGAATTCCTGACTTGAGTGTGTTTTACGAGTATTTTCCTGAGGATCATAGTAGAACCATTTATAGCTGTAGAAAAAGAGACTTTTCAAGAGTCATTTCATGGAGCAAGAGATACCAAGGTGGTTATAAAAAGAAAAACTCCCTGCATAATGCAATTTCTGGATAGCAGTTCTGCTAACAACTTGGCCTCACTCCTCCTCTTCTTCCCCAGATCATCTTCATTTGCCTTGTTCCCTGAGGAACTGTGAGATATAAAAAACAGGTGGGCTTTGATGGCAATTGCTCCTGCTACTGAAAGATTCCACTCTTTAAAACCAAGAATTAAAAGTGGATAAAACTGCCTACCAAGGACTTTTCCCTTGGACAGCCCTACTGCTCATGACATACAGGGCTCAACCCGTTTACCATTAGTGTGGAGAAAACTGTTGATGAAGTCTTTCCCTGCACTTTGTATTTCTAAATATCATAGCTGTCATTTAGATTTATGAGCTTCAGTGGGAGCAGTGGACAAAGAATTCCACGTATTTGAAAGAACAGAATGAACGTTCTAATGGGGAACTCAAAGTGAAGAATGCATTTGGATTCAGGATTCCTGCACCCCTCAACCATCCCCCACACACCTATAGAACAAGGGTGATTTGGTTACCTCAAAGATACCAACGTCCACTGCATTTTATGATCAAGAAAGCAGTTTTCTTTAACACTTTTGTTTGTTCCTTTCTATATACCATGGTTTCTTTTAAAGATTGATATGAGGAAAACTTTTTTTTAAAACTAGTGTACCCCACTATTCACCTATTACTCTGATAGTAAGGAAAAAGAACATTCCAGAAAGTCATAGACAAAGCCTATTTTCTAAGGTTTGTTTTCTGGGACATTAATTGTATAAGATATCAATAAATGTTCTCTGGAAGAGGGTTCTGTGATCATATAAGATGAGAAAATGCTACTTTAGCTACAGCTAAACAAATCTTCTTCCTGAAGGACTTCTTAGGATCTTTATCTACTAGTTTGCCTATGACTCTCCAAAACTAGCATATGAAACACAGAATGAAATTTAAAAAAAAAAACAGAATAAAACAATTCATAAAGTCTCTTGGGGCAAGAGACACTAAGATGGTTATAAAAAGAACCTCAATTCTGTTATTGTCTAGTGGAGAGACAATCCCACACACAGACTATTAAATCCAGGGATTAAAATGCAACAATTGCAGTCAATACATAGAGGACTGTGGAAGTCAACCAGGAAAAAACTAACCAGGCAGGAGAAGACAGTGCCTAGTTCACCATTCCTGATGATCCACGTGGAATAAACAATACCTTCTCTTCACTAAAGCATACTACTTTTCTACATTGGCATGTATGTATGTTTGCCACTTTTCTTCCTTCTAAAACCAGAGAGATTGATATCTGAATTTCAGCTCTGCCTCTTCCTACTTCTGTGATCTTGAGCAACTACCTTAACCTTGTCTATTTTTCTGAATTGTCATGAGAACCAGAGATCATTTAAGTAAAGCACCCAATAAAGTTCCTGAAACATAGTAAGTTAAATCATTTAGATTATTATTATTTTATTAGGTCTTAAAATTGGAATAGATTTACAGACCTCTAATGTAAGTTTTCGCTGGTTATACCAATCCCATGCATAGTATGTTTATATTACAGCTTCTGTTTGAAACTCTGCTTAAATCCAATTTCATTTCAAAAACTCTCAGACTCTGAAAGACATAGCATTCACTGTACCTAGGATAGATTCAAAGTGAATGGATCACAGATCTTGTCCTGGATCACAAGTTCCTTGTCTAATGTATGTAAAAGCATAGCACTTCTCATTATCAGATGAAAAAAGGTTTCATGAAAGGAGTATCATTAATCAGGATCTTAATTAATATAGATTTAAGAGATTAGCAAGAAAAAAAATCCAGGAAAAAAAAAAGCAGCATGTTAGGGTTTGGACCTGGATTGTTCTCCAAGGATTAATGAATTGAAGGCTTAGTCCCAAAGTAGCAATATTCAGAAATAAGGTTTTTTAGGAAATGATTGGATCATGAGGAATCTGGTCTCTTGGTGGATTTTCCAGTTGATGGATTAATAATTTCAACTATTGTGAAGTGGTGGAAACTGTAGGAGGTGAGACCTGGTTGGAGGAAGCAGGCAACTGGGGGCATGCCCTTGGGGACTACATCTTGTCCCTAGCCTCTTCCCCCACCCCATGCCTCTGCTTCCCAGACACCATGAGCTGAGATTTCCTCCACCAGTCTCTTCTCCCATGACATTATACCTCACCTCAGGCCCAAAGCAGTGTGGAAGTTGAACATGGACTGAAACCGTGAGCAAAAATAGGTCTTTCCTCCTCTAAGTGTTTTTCTTAGGTATTGGTGACAATGACAAGAGCTGTTTAAGAAACAGCAGAAGCAGAGTATTAATTCGTCTATTTGGCCAAGTCACAGAGTTAGTATGGATAATAAGTGGAATATAAAACAAAGAAAAGAGTGGTAACCAACTGTGAAAGTCCAGGGAGTTCACTGTCCATTTCTGTCAGCAGGTTACATCATACAGCTCCAGAAAACATGACCAACCTCCTTTAAGTGTATAGCTGAGCCAAAAAGAAAGGTGAATCTACAAACAAACAAACACAAAGTCCCTGAAAACCTCACCAGTAAGCTCATGAGATGGCTCTAGACTAACAAAGTTTTTGAGTTTTATGTACATATGTGGACAATGAGCAACATTAGGCTAAAAGTGTTGGGAACAGATGGATGCATGATGGATACCTACCCAAAAAGAAAGAGCCTTCCAAGGACTATGAAAATAGCAAGCTTGAATAATCTATTGACTCTTATAGGAAGTCACAAATAACATTTGTCAGCTTGGCCACAAAAACAAAATGATCATCTCTGGTTATTTGTTACCAAAGACCTGTTGCACTTGATTTAAAATTTGAGTCAAGGATACCTGAGTAATCTGGAAAACTTCTAGCTGAGAAAGTGATATAAAAGTGGCCACAGAGAGCTATTATTTTGGGAGGTCCAAGAAAAAGCAAACACTAATCCGTTCTGGCAAGACATACCCTCAAAGAAGGTTATAAAATGTTCCTAAAGTAAAAGCCCCACTGAAGATTAGCTCACAGACACACACACACACACACACACACACACACACACACACTGCACACTGCATTGTTTATGAAGGAACAATCACTGGGCAGTCATAGCTGACCAGCTACCCAAAGAAGTAGACCTTCAAGAATTCCGGATAACATACAGAAATAACCATGAACTGATGCCGATGTATTCTGTATACAGTAGAGGCAGGACTACACATGTAGGAACGATGCACACCAAAATCAGGACACTTGTGACTGCTTAAAAGAAGGGTAATAGATGAAGGATGTCACAGGAGCCTGCAACTCTGGCTCCAATTTTCAGTGTCACTTTGGAAAAGATCTGATGCAATCACAGCAAAATGTGAGGATCTAGTGAGGCAGGGTTGTGGCTCATGGGTGTTCACTGTATTATTATATTTTTTGTAATTTTTAGTATCTGTAATACATAACTATTTAGAAAAGAAGCATAAGCCAAGTGATCTGGCTTTTTTCCGTGAGCAGTGAAGAACTTTTGAAGTTCTTTAAGCAAAAATGTCTGACCACATAGAGCTTAAACAGGCCATCTCAGAAACCTGGGTGTTCTCTCTTCCATCTCACAGAATGGAATGCAGCACGACTCAATTCAAATAAATATTCCAAATGAACAGGTAAAGGCAAGATCAGCCTGGCTGAGCCAGCCATGGAACAAAGATGCTTTGTGGACAAACTTTCTGAAGAGGATATTAAATTTTTTATTTTGTTTATATGTTAAGCTACCCAAAGACAACTGTGCAACATTATGCCATGCTTAGAAAATAACCAATTTGGGCTGATGGTGTTTGAAGCTGGGGCAAGGAGAGCTTCTCCATGAAAGTGTGCTGAAGCTGTTGGATGCCTTGTGGTATGTTATAATCAAGGCAGAAGCAAAAGCAGTGACTTTCCCCTAAATGCAATTTTTTTTATGACAACGTACATAGAATCACTTAAAAAAAACTCTATGGATTTGCATATCTGCTTACTGTAGCTTATGAAAAAGGTCTTTTGTAGAACTTTATTCCCTTTATTTATGTTTTAAGCTTTTTAGTTTTTCTGTGCAATGTGTTAATTATTTGGATCTTTGTCCCTTTATGTTCTCTATTGTGAACTGGAATTCAGAAGGGTTTCTTTCTAAGAAGGTTTCTTTCTAAGGCTCAAGGCAGCAATCTGCCCCACTCAGCTCATCTTCTCTGTTCTAAATACTTCTTGAACATGCCTTTGACTAAGACAAAGCATCCAAGACACAGTGTTCTCATAAAAGTATTTAATCACAAAGAGAGGCAAGCTTTATTTCCTCTAGGGGAAAAAATATCTAATGCCAAATATGAATTGGTTTTTATTTTTCTGTTCTTTTATCCTTTCCAAGGCTGTCTATGTAGATAAAGGAACAAGAGATCCAGAGCCATTATCTGGATTATTCAACTCCAGTACATTTTGCCCCAGATCGGATGACTGAGACAAAATGAGGATTTTTCCATGTTGAGCTGTTAGCTGGAAACTCGACACTACAAATATTTGGGAAAGATTGGGAGTCTGTCTTTAAGGATAGGAAGTTAAAGTGGATGATAAAATTTAAAAAAAAAAACCCTATTATGCTAAAAGGAAAGGAATAGCATCCTCTGAACCATGACTTTGCCCCCAGGTACTTTAGATGAATTATTTAGGTGAAATCTTATATGAATCCCATGGAATATTTATTGTGCTCCTTGCATCACAGATGACAAACAGAGCTGCATTGCTCAGATTGCTAGAACTTGCCATAGGTAGCCTAGATGACAGTGCTGAGGCATCTTCATATCCGCCTTGGCATCCACTCCAAGCCACACTTCACTGCACTGTCCCTGTCATAAGGCCTAAGCACAACAATGGTCATGAGTCACTCTGCTCCTTCCCAGGGCAGGATTACTCTGAATCTGAGGTTCCCAGTTGGCCCTATCCATACTTTTTCAGAACTAACTCAGAACTACAGCTCCTACCCCAGTGTCCTTCCTTCCCAATCTTCCCTTGCTGGTGCCAGAGCAGTGTCCCCTGCCCTCTCCCAGTCCTTCCATCTTCATCCTTCTTAATAATTTCACCCAACAAGTGTCTTGCACATCTATCCTGTCTTGGTCTCTGCTTCACCTTCCCTGACACACTCCACCTAATAGCTTTCAGCTTCTAGGATGCATAAGCTCAGCAGTTAATAATTAATATGATAAATAATTTTTAAAATATTACTATGAACTGCCGCAGTCTGGCTGGGCACAAAATCACGAGCCACTCAAGCAGGAACAAACTTTGTTTCCAAAACTCCCGAGAACGCCACACACACTGCCTTCTCCCAGGACACATCACACCAACCGGAAATCCCTCCTACTGCACTTCCCCAACCAATGGGAACTCTCCGGGAATCCCTACAAGAGCTCCAAAGTAGCAGGGAGGTGGACAGCAGGGGTCTAATATCCAACTGAATACACATCTTAACATAACCATTATCATCTCAATGGCTTGCTGGTGTCACCTTTTCAGCCAAAAATGCCATGCGTCATTCCTACTTGGCTATGGCTCTCAGCAATGAACCAAATATTGTGCTTAGACTTACTCACATTGTTTCATTCAGTGTTGATCAGAAGTCTACAAATTAGATTAGACATCAGTACATGTATTTTACAGATGAGAAGGCAAATCGTTAGAGGTAACCTTTAACTTACTCACCCAGGTCATTAATCATCCAGTAGCATAACAATTTAGACAGGCACATGTCTGACTCTGAACTCCATATTCTTAATTACTCTGTACACGTTTTTAGGCTTTCATCACTTTTTGTGTTTTTGGACTGATTTGATGTGTGTTCTTTTCCACCACAAGAGAGTAGGAGCAACAAATACTTACAAAACACCATCTCTGTGCCAGGGTTGTGACTATATCCTGAGGATCCAACAGAAGCAAGCCCAGTTTCTGCCATCAAGGGAATCATTATTAATCTGTGAGGTTGCTAATAATTTAAACAACAACAACAACAAAAAAAAAAACTATTGACATCCCAGAAGCAAAAATAACACCCAAGAAACCAGAAAATTTTATGGTTGCTAAGTGGTGTCAGCTACTCTTCTGAACAAAATAGTATAAAAATAAACAAACTCCCAACTGTGACGGCTCAGAATAGCAAGGAGTCCCTATTACCCGGAAGAAGGAATTAGATTTAAAAGTTCTGTAAAATTTGAAAAGGTAAAAAATGTAAGTTATCACAGTGAAAGTGGATAATTAATGACAATCTGCTGGCTGCAGGGAAAAATACACCTAACAATGGCAGATTGAGGGAGAAATGTAATTAGTAATTTCCCCACTTGTTGTCTCTTTCCTCCACACACTCAAATACTGTGGTCCTCCAGAACATAATGGAATGTGACAGAATGGAAACAGAAGTCACTCAACAGTCAGACAGAACAATAGCCCACAAGTCTGTCAATGTGACCTGATTAAACAATAAAATTGTGGTCTAGGACAACAAAGAGACTGTTTAATGATCTGCCTGGGAAATACCATGTTGTTCAGTATCTCCCCAATGAAAGAGTTTTATTCTAATCTTGAACCCTATCCAGGAATTTACCCTTCCTAACTCAAGAAGTCTTAAAATGTTTCCTCTTGCCATTCAATAAAAGATATAACATTTAAAAAAAAGGCAAAGAGACAGAAACCACATAATAACAAAGCCTAATAATTAATAATAGTAATAATAATAGCAGCTGGCCTGAGTATACATACTACATAAGACTATTGAATTTCATAAACAGAAAATCAAGACTTATTAATTAGTAACTTTCTACCTGTCCCCTTAGTATCTTGGAAGAAAAGCAAAGCAAAGCTTTTGTACTAATTTAAAACCTCAATGTTTGAAGTAAACACCTGAAAAAAAAAAGCAGGAGGTGAGTCTAAGAATTTTCTACAAAACGGTATGGAGAGTCCAATTCCAAATATGAATACTGCAGAATTCTGCTGTCTTTGAGTCCATATTGGGAGAAAGACACAGAAAGAGATCAGAAGGATTGGACCATACTGTAAGGGCACCCACACCATATCCAAGCTGTTCCCTTGGCTTACCTGGCCCAGGGCATCCTCCTTAGTAAGGATCCAAATGTTATTATCACAAACCTGCTGCACTGCACTGGTTCCTCTGTTTAATTATTCTTTGGCCAACTGTTGCAGCAAACTGAAAGATGAACAGGGTGACTAAAAGATACAATAAGTGCAGGAAGGGCATGGTTAGAGTTTGGAAGGAGCCAGTTCACACAGGGCCTCGTGAGCTGTAAAAGGATGCTACAGATATGTTTGTGAGAGGAAAGTTTTGTACAGATGCAGTGACACCTGGAAGAGCATTTCCAGAAGAGAATTCAGCCTGCAGAGTATAGAATGGATCAGGGTATGGCATTGGATACCAGTGTATCAGAAAGTTAGAACCCTAGTACAGACAAGAACTAATGGTGACTTGGACTATGCTGATAGTGGTTTAACTGCAAAGAGAAGTGAGTTGATTCAAGAGAAAATGAGAGGCAAAATTGACAGAACACGGAGCTGGGCAGAGCATGAGGGTGAGGGACAGGGAAGTGTGGTGGAGGACACCCAGCTTTCTGATTCACTTACCTGGATAGAAGGTAGTCGGTTCCTGACAGGTATAACCAGAAAAGAAGAAGGTTAGCTGAGGAAGTCACGGATTTGTTTTCAAGCGTGCTAAGTTTAAAGTATTTTGAGATATAAGGGATTTGGAAGGTGTATGTATGGACCTGAAAGTCAGAAGAGTTGAGTGGGAATGTTGTGTGTAGCTTAAATGGGCATAAATGTCTTCACTGAGATTGAATGATAAAATGGAGTTTATCAGAAAGCCAGGAAGGAATGGGAATTCCAGGCAGAGAGAATAGAATTTGTAATTGATGTGAACGTGGGGACATACTAAGAGCTTATTTATTTTTAAATGCTAATCATTTTCCATTCTTAAGTGTCTACTTAACACTGTTGGAGATAAAAGATAAACAAGGAATTGTTAATAACAATTTCCACTGGGGAGTAGCCTAGAAAAGGAGAGGGTAAGAGAGAGAGACTCCTTTATATTGCACAAATGTGTTTCTTACAGTGTGCATGTTCAAATTTCAAAGCTAATAGTATTTAAAATTATTTATTTTAAGAATCTTTTAAAATTGAAGGCGCATTTTTGGAAGGAAGAATTTCTCTACTTGATTGAAATCAGGCTCCTCCTATAACCCTGTAGTCTGCACATTTTGCGACATTAGGGGTACCAGTCATATAGATTAGAAAGTGCAGTGTAAAACCTGAACAACTGCACATCTGGTAGCTTTGACTACAATTATTTCAGGTGGGAAATTCCTCTGAAGGTAGCCAAATAAATAACTAAAAGTCTGCAAAACTTTCCTAGAAGAAATAACACCTCAGTTTAGAAATTAAGATTGAAGCTGGTCACTGTGGCACATGTCTGTAATCCCAGCAGCTTGGGAGGCTGAGACAGGAGGATGCCAAGTTCAAAGCCAGCCTCAGCAATGGCGAAGTGCTAAGCAACTCCGTGAGAAAGACCCTGTCTCTAAATAAAATACAAAATAGGGCTGGGGATGTGGTTCAGTGGTCAAATGCTCCTGAGTTAAAAGAAAAAAAGAAAAGAAATCAAGAATGAGTAGGCAAAGTCAGTTAAAAGAAGGATGGAGTTGGGGAAGGTCAACGAGAGAAAGCAATTAAAGCAGAAGGGACAAAGTGTTTATTGATTTGTCATGATAATAATCTTTCTCTTACCAAAGACTTCAGTTAACAGGAAATATTGAATTTTCACTGTTCTATCTCCTTGAAGAGCTTGATGGCTTAAACTTCCCACTATGGATTTAATATATAAAGCTTTCTTGCCGAAACTTGCCAATTCATTTAGAAAAGTGTTCCATCTAGTAAGGCCCAAGTCTCAACAGACCTTGGTGTTCATGAGGAGCTCCCAGAAAGAACTGTGAGGAAAGTCATTATCCTCCAAATCACTTTTGATCTTTTCTCCTGATCTCTCACCAAATTCTTTGTTTTATTAAAAAGTTTTATTAAAAGGTCATAAAATTGATTTTCTTTCTTTATTACCCTCTAGACTCTAAGCTTAATGAGGGTTTCTCTTACCTACTTAAATGTATGGTGTCTAAGACAGCGTTTAATTAACATAAAGGGGGCAAATGATTAGTGGATGGATGGACGGATGAGTGAGTGAATGAATGCAGATACACAGTAGAGTAAATGAAGGGCTGAGAGCCAGGAGATGCATCTTCTGGTCCTGAATTTTCCCCCGAGTGAGCACTGAAATCATACTTGTAGTTCTGTGCTTCATATTTTTTTATTTTTATTTTTTTATATTACTCTGATTGACATATCACAGGTTCTTAGTGAGTGTTTAGTTAATGAATGAGGCACAGTCCTACTGATTTCATGTGGGAAAAGGCTTTAACTTCTGTTAGCACCTAATGCATGCTACCCCTCGGATCTTGACACACACACACACACACACACACACTCAGCGTTAATCCTCATCACCAGGCTTCAAGATAGATGCCATTGTCATCACTTACAAATGAAGAAATCAGGACTTAAATATCTGAACTAATGCTCTGGTTTCACACAGAGTAAGTAACTAGGATGCCATCAGAGGCCGTCCCACACCCAGACCTCTCAGCCTCACCATGTTTCCACTTGTTTGAAAAAGTTGAAAACAGTACATACAGACAAGACATCACCATTGTTTCAGATTTTAGCCCAAAGGCACACGTCTAAGTGTTTGTTTCTGTATGAAATAGCCAAACTGGTTCTCATACCAACTCTGGGCAGAATGTGAGGCAACAGATAGACTTAAATATTTATTAAGTGGGAGGGTAAATCTTCCATATTTTGCCAAAGACTGTTTTGCTCTGCTCTTTCCTTGAGACCAAGCAAGTAACAACAAAGGAAAAAAGTGAAATGTTGGCAGACAACTTGGCTTAAGTACCAGACTTCTTTGTCATCCAGTCAGACACAAGCAGTGGAAAAAAAAAAAATCTGCCTGGTTATCTTTGTCTGGTCTCTCTTGGCTGAGAATCCGGGTATTCTTCAGAGGTAAAGAGGTTGGTCTGTTCCTCATGGTTAAAAGACCAGAAGCAACAAATATTTCTTTTGAGTGGCAGGGAAAACATTCTCAGACTTCACTTTTTATTTTTTAAGTAAAAATGGTATTAGCAAGAGAGAAAGAATAAGGATGGACATGTACAAGATTATTTAGGCTAAGAATTTTGTTAAACATGAACAACTTGTTTCCTTTTCACATGGGACATATGTGAATGTATGCATCTCAAATAAGTACATTAGCAAGTTATATGTATATGTGTATATTTATGTATACATACATATATAGTATGCATATACATATATGCATGTGTTATGGTTTAGATATGAGGTGTCTCTTGAAAGCTCATATGAAATAACACAGAAATGTTCACAGGTGAAATGGTTGGATTGTGAGAGTCGTAATATACTGGGTGGATTAATCCACTGATATGGATTAATGGGTGGTAATTGGGTGTAGCTGGAGGAGGTGGGTCACTGGAAGCATGATATTGGGGTTTCTATTTTGTCCCTGTTGAGCAGAGCTTTCTCTTTCTCTGTTTCCTGGTTGCCATGCCTGAGCCACGTCCCTCCACCATGCCTTTCTGCCATGATTGTTCTGCCTCACCTCAGGTCTAGAGCTATGGAGTCCACTGACCATGACCATGAGCCAAAGTAAAATTGTCCTCCTCTACATTCTTGTCAGATCTTTTAGTCATAGAGACAGAAAGAAACAAAAAGAAGGAAAGAAAACTGAATACAACATGTAATCATTTAGTTTTTATTACAAATCAGCGTTGTTTCTTTTCTCAGACATCTTATTTTCTTTCCCTTTTTGCCTTGACTATAAGGTTTCTCAAAATTCATGCCCATTGCCAATGGCAAGAATGTCCTGTGGCCTGGCTTTTCTATTGAAAAGGTGTCTATTATAGATTAGCCCCATAGGAACAGACCTCTTCTATACCTTTTGCTGTAAGCTACTGGAAACACTTGCTGAAGGTAGGAAGGAGAGTCTGTCCATAGCCTTGTTTTTCAGCCACGTTAACAGGCACATACTTACATAGCTTCATCACAGATGGGTATGTGTCCCTGTCCCCTGACTTGAAGCCTGACTGTGTAGCTTGCTTTGGACACTGAAGGTGTATGCACACGGAACTAGGTTGAAGAAGCCGTCCAGGTGCCCTCTTACTCTCTTACACATCTGCCATCACCATGAGAAGAACATGCTCAGACAGTCCATGGGTCACATGGAGCAGAGCTGCCCTAGGAAAGCCCAATGTAGATCCATTGTCAACAGATCTCCAGGGATTTGCAGAAAGATGAGCAATAACAAATCACTGTTGTTTTAAGCCACTGAGTTTGAGGGTAAATTTTTTTATGCAGCAAGTTAATCAATACACGATAAATGGAAAATATTTATATTTAAAATATATATATATATATATATATATGTATGTATTTAGGGTGAGTAAGAAAGTTTTAAAAAATGTGTGAAAAGCTTTTTTTAATTTTCAAAAATAGTACTTTATTTCCTAAGTCAATGCTTTTGAATATGTTGTGCTTTTTGACCATGTCTATTGGATGAATTCCATCCCTGGTTATGTGTCAGAATTGTCTGTGAAGTTTTACCTGATGTCTCCTGAACTAATTATGACTCTTGAACATATTTCTGGGTTTTTTTCTTTCTCATTAGAGTTTTGTGACACTCAAGTTCAGGGTCTGTGCTTCATGTATCTCTGTTACATATTATATATATATATATATATATATATATTAAGTGTCATCCCAGACACTTTATATATAAAACTGGGAATACTCCATGATAGGTTTCCAGTCCATTTACTTGTTGAGAACATTCTATCCAAGAAGATGATCCTCTAAGGAATACTGGGTATGTTCCCTTTGAAAAATACACAGCACTGTTGTTGCTAAGGAAACAAAGCATGGTGGGGTACACAAATTCTAGTGCCCTGGCATAGGAGTCACTGCCAACAAGTTCTCAAGCCCACACTTGCACTCAGGCACCAAGATGACAGCTGACAGACACATCATAACCATCTTGGCATTGAGCTAATAGTTAAAAGATCCATCCACAACAATTCTGGGAGAAAGCCTGTGTCAATGTATTCCCTTTGATTCTTGGAAGGCCTCAGTTACTTTTTATTCTTAATGACTCAGAAAGAAATAATGTGAGAAATGGAATAATGCACCTTATATCCACACACACACCCCACCACAGGGTACTAAGGATTGAACCCAGGACCTCATGCATGCTAGGCAAACCCCCTACCAATGAGCTACATCCCAGCCCTTTTTAAATTTTATTTTGAGATAAGCTTTCATTAAGTTGCCCAGGTTGGCGTAGAATTTTTGATCCTCCTGCCTCCATCTTCCAAGTGGCTGAGATTACAGGAACATGCAACCTTATCCAGCTCCAAATTACTTTCAACAGCATCAAACAAAATCAAGTTGGAAAAACATATGTAGCTGAGCGAAGTAATGAATGTGGGAAGAAACTTTTATTTGATGATGTAAACACCATAAATGGATGAAAAAAATAATTATTTATAGATTAATGTGAATATGTAACTCCAAGCTTAGAACTAGGAAAGAAATTTGTTGACTTTAATGAACATTAGTGCCCAAGTCTGGAAATGTGTTACATCATCTAGATACATTATAGTACAGCAGTCTCAGCTCCCAGTATTCAAAACTGATGATAGGGAAGGATTTGGATTCATTTACATCCTATTCTAAATTATTTGTGAGTGGCACAATGACTGAGGTCTGTAAGTTCTGACCAGGACTCTACCTGCAACACAACAGCTCAACAAGGAAGAAGCGTGGTGCAGTAATAATCCTGATAGCTGACCTCTGTGAAGACCAAGCCGCTTTTAGAATTTCACATGCATGACTTGTTTAAACACCACAGCAATACCATGCAGTGGTACGACTCTTACTCCCATTTCACAGATAAGATTTTAGCTATTACTTAATTACAGTTTCCTCCCCACCAGCTCTTTCTGAGTTCCCAATTAAGGAATAAGACCAAGGATTTTACAAATATTCACATTGTTAAAATGTTTTTCCATGAATACAAAACACCCTTTGTATTACACATGTCATATCTATGAATTATTCTATCTCCTTCCAAGATTTCTAATTGGTCCTGTTGCTATTCTTCTCTATTCCTGGTCCTATTCCATACTGTTTCAATGGCTATATGACTGGTAGCCAGAAGTGCAATCACATTCTTCTTCTTCAAATTATTTTGTTTAGCCTCTGTTCTTAACTTCCAAATGAATTTTATAATCATCTTAAGTTTTCATTTTGAAAAAAAATCCTTTAAAATTTTTAATCAGGATCATAGGTTTACAGAAACGTTTGGAGACTAAGGCCAGCTTTATGACATTTCTCCAATAATTCAGGACTTTTTGTGTGCTAACTTTTTTTCCCAGAAAAGATCTTGCCAAACTTTTGTTGCACTATTATCTCATTCCTAGGATAAATCCTTCCTTCTTGCTGACATATATATTTTACCACTTCTTTTAGTAAGATCTTACTCTTTGCATGCCTGAACTTGTGTTTTCCCCTTTCCTTTTTGAATAATGGTTTATCATAATAGCTTGCTTTTAAAAGACTGTTTCCCTCAATATGTTGATTTAAGTCTGCTATCCCTGCTGTTGATATAAGTCTGCTATCAGAATCATTGCCAAATTTTGTAGGTAATCTTTCTTCTTTATTCAGTTGAATTTAAAATGTTTTCTTTGTCTTTGATATATTTATTGACATTTATTTTATTAGCATTAGAGATCACTTTAATTAAAAGACATATCTGGGTAGAAATTTCTTGTCCAGCCTATCTTCAATTTTTTTTTCTTACAACAATGTTTTATGGAACTTCTTTGGACTTATTAGATGTATATACTCCTATAGGACACATGTAAAACATGTTAACACCTTCCAAATTTATTTAAGCTATTTGGGGACTATATCTTTATCCTTAAAACCTTATTGCTATAGTCAGTATTGTTCAAAGAAGAATTTTAACCATCTAGTGAGAATTTAAAGCAATTTTAATAGCTATATTTTTTCATGTGAAGATTTTAAAATTAGTTGGTTTTTCCTTTTTCATATCTTCATATGCCCAATATACATATATTCTTAATTTTCTTTCCATGTTCTTGATATGGATCATTTCCTGCTATATCTTTTCAAAAATTTTATTAGCCTCTTTGGAGTTATATATATATATTTTTACTTAAGCCAAAGTGAATTACCTTGCAACCCCTGACTTATTGGTTATCTTAGTGTCATTTTCCTCAAAGATTCTTGACATAAAGGTTCATCTTGTTTAGTAGTTACAGAAGTCACAAAGTTAACTCTGTCTCTCTCAGGAACCCCTCTGGTCCTGTTTCCTCCAGCTCTAGGTGCCTTGCTATGGTCTGAATGTCTCCAACAAAGTTAATGAGTCATAAACTTAGTTCCAAATGCAACAATGTTGAGAGGTAGGACTTTTTTTTTTTTTTTTTTTTTTGGTACTGGGGATTAAACTCAGGAGCATTCAACCAATGAGGCACCTCTCCAGTCCTATTTTGTATTTTATTTAGGGATAGTGTCTCACTGAGTTACTTACTGCCTTGCTTTTGCTGAGGTTGGCTTTGAACTCAAGATCCTCCAAGACAGGCAGGACTTTTCAAAGGTGATTAGGTCGTTAGGGTTCTGCCTTTACAAATGAATTGATGCCATTATCCCAAGAATGGATTAACTTTCCCTGGGAGCTAGTCCTGGTTAAAAAAGAAAAAAGAAAAAAAAAGGATTAGTTCAGCTTCCTTTACGCTTGGCCCTCCACGTTTCTGCTTTGGGATGATGCAGCAGAAGGTTCTCCTCAGATCACCAAATGCCAGACATTGACTTCCAGAATAGACTTCTTGGCCTCCAAAACCCTGAGAAATAAATCTGCTCTATACTGAGCCTCAGGTATTAAGTTATAGCAGCAGAAAACAGACTAAGAGAGACAGTCATAAATTCCCATCTGTAGGATTATAAACTAAATTTTCCCCCAAGTTTTCTACATTCATTATGTTTTTATATGTCTTTCTTACATGAATTCTTTGCAAATCATCTAATTATGTGTCACATGTTTCTTGCTGGAATACTAACTGATACAGATGATGTTCACTAAAAAGTTATAGACAAAAAAGTTCACAAATAACAGGTGAGTTAATGGATCTGGACTCGAGAAAATGACTGCTGCTCAGCTCTCTCAGTAACAATAAATGCCATAAGATACTCGAGGAGGTGGTGCAGAATCCAGGGAGAGAAAGCCATCATCTGGCTGGGAGTGGGAAAGAACTTGGAGAGGAGCACATTGAGCAGAAGGGAAAGCCAAGGACTGTGGATAATCCTGGCCAGGTATGTTATTAAGTCATTTAGGAATTTTTCCTCCCCCAGTCAATTCAGAGATGGGGTGGGGATAAGATAGGAGGAGAATCAAAGGTAAAATTAAGGAAGTTAAAAATAACCCACCCACATTTCTTAATTAGTTTCAAGGGGGACATTATTGCCAAACATAATAAAGTAGAAGTTGGAATGTCTTTATTCCTCAGGGGGGGGGGGGAATTTCCTTCTTCTGCCACATTTTTTTTTTTTCATCCAATTTAATTGGCTTAGATTTGTCTGTTAGAAACTTGAGCAATTCCAAATCAAACAGTTTGCTTTCCCAGTAACAGGACTAAAATAGCTACAAGAGACTGAATGTATATCCAGCAAACAATCTTGGCAAAAAATATTTGCCACATAAAATATGGGTTGCCTCCCTTTCTGCTCAGAACAGTAGGCCACACCTTTTCAAAACGCTGCAAGGGAATTTTTGGAATAGTTGAAATTGGCCCTATAAATACCCTTCTAGGTATTCCTAAAGTGAGCAAAAAGAGGAAGGAAATCCAGCCTAACAGTATGTGGAATGACAACCGAGTCCCTGCCAGGAATGAGAACAATGGCCACTGCCTGTATTCCACACACCACCCACTCTGCCTCATCCTTAAAACAGCAACTGGGAGATGCTATTATTAATAAAATGAAAACCACACTCTATGAACAAGACTTGGGAATAATAGAGATTTCTCTATCTCATCTATGGTGACCGTGTCATGGGTACATACACTTGTCAATATTAATGATTTTATATGTTTTAAATACATGCAACTTATTTTATATCAATTGTATCTCAATAAGCTTGTTTTTTTTTAAAAAAATGAAACAAAACAAAAACTCCATAGAAAGTGGAAAGATGATCCTGGGCGGGAACTAGGGGATGAGAACTTATGCAACTGCTTGAATAGATCTAGAATACGTGCAGCTTCCAGCTCTATTCTGCACATTATTGCCAGATTGGGTTTTTAAAATATGAGTCAGGCCCCATCCTCCTCTGCACAAGAGCCTCCAATGGCTCCCACCTCTTCTTGAGTCAAAGTCAAGCCCTAATAAGCCTCCTATAATACCTTAAGGCTGAGACTCTCAGCCCCTGTGACCCCTCCGGCTTTGGTGACGATTGCTTTCCCTTCTTCAGCCACGTTGGACTCTTGGTTATTTTTATCAAGCATAGCCAGCTTACCTCGATGCCTCTGTGCTTGCTAGTTTTTCTGCCTGGAATATTTTTTTCTTTTAGCAAATACATGCCTGGCTTGCTGTGGTTGCTAGACTGCTTTTAATTTTGACTTCATTTTCCCTCCTTCCTGAGGCCTTTCCAGACCTCCCTATTGAAAATGGCCTTCTCCCACCTTTACCCCAAAGGTCCCTGTTTCCTTTCCTGCTTTATTTACCACTCCACCATCATCTGATATTCTCTACAACTTTCTTTAGTTATTGCTTAACATCTGTCTCCCTCCTCTCCCACTTCACTATAAGCTCCCCAAAGACAGAGATTGTTGTCGGTTTATTTATAATAGCATCAACAGATAGGTAGGCAACTCACAAAAGTTAGAAAATAATTCATTCCAAAGGAAAAAATTTCAAACTATTATGGACTTGTGTGAATGATACATCTATTCTTATTTATTTACAGGGGATTACCTTGACTTTTATTGGAATCACTGTGAAATTATGCTCATCTTTTTTAAAACTTTTCTAGGTGGTATATTCTCTACCTAGACTCATAAAGTACAAAAGATGGAGAAACCTAAAATTCTTCTCATATAGTCAGATACGTAAATGTGTTTTAACTATCTCAGACCATCTTAACATGAATACCTCTAGTATTGAGTAACACACTGTTTCAGTCAGCTCTTCATGCTCAAAACACTAGAAAAACTATGGATAATAGGAACACATCTCAACATTGTAAAAGCTATCTATGCTAAGCCCCAGGCCAACATCATTCTAAATGGAGAAAAATTGAAAACATTCCCTCTAACAACTGGAACAAGACAGAAATGCCCTCCTTTACCAATTCTATTTAACATAGTTCTTGAAACTGTAGTCAGTGCAATCAGACAGATGAAGGAAAGTAAAGGGATACAGATAGGAAAAGAATAATTCAAAATATCACTATTTGCCCACTACATGATTCTACACTTAGAGGATTCAAAAAATTCCAACAGAAAACTTCTAGAACT
This sequence comes from Urocitellus parryii, assembly GCF_045843805.1. NCBI lineage: Eukaryota > Metazoa > Chordata > Mammalia > Rodentia > Sciuridae > Urocitellus > Urocitellus parryii. The sequence goes on along the minus strand of NC_135541.1, from coordinate 38,703,066 downwards.
AATAAATAAATTCAGCAAAGTAGCAGGTTATAAAATGAACTCCCATAAATCAAATGCATTTGTATATCAGTGACAAATCATCTGAAAGAGCAACTAGGAAAACCACCCCATTTATAATAGCCTCAAAAGAATTAAATTACTTGGGAATCAAATTAACAAAAGAGGTGAAAGCCTTCTACAATGAAAACTATAAAACACTAAAGAAATAAATTAAAGAAGACCTGAGAAAATGGAAAGATCTCCCTTGTTCTTGGATATGCAGAATTAATATTGTCAGAATGACCATACTACCAAAAGCACTATATATATTTAACGCAGTTTCAATCAAATCCCAATGACATTCCACATAGAAATAGGAAAAGCAATCATGAAATTCATCTGGAAAAATAAGAGACCCAGAATAGCCAAAGCAATCCTTAGCAAGAAGAGTGAAGCAGGTGGCATCACTATACTAGACCTTAAACTACTAAAGAGCAATAATAACAAAAATGGCATGATGTTGGCACCAAAATAGACTTGGAGCCAATGGTACAGAATGGAGGACATAGAGACAAACGCACATAAATATAATTATCTCATACTAGACAAAGGTGCCAAAAACATATTGGAGATAAAATTGTCTCTGCAACAAATGGTGCTGGAAAAACTGGAAATCCATATGCAGCAAAATAAAATTAAGCTCCTGTGTCTCACCATGCACAAAACTCAGAGTGGATCAAGGACCTAGGAATTAGTTCAGAGATCCTGTGCCTAGTAGAAGAACCAGGCCCAAATCATCATCATGTCAGATAAGGCCCCGACTTCCCTAACAAGACTCCTATAGCACAAGAAATAAAACCCAGAATCAATAAATGGGATGGATTCAAACTTAAAAGCTTCTTCTTAGTAGAAGAAGCAAACAGTGAGGTCTAGAGAGAGGCTATAGAATAGGAGCAAATTTTTACCACATATACATAACATAGAGCACTAATCATCAGGATGTATAAAGAACTCAAAAAACTTGACACCAGAAAAACGAACAACCCATTCAGTAAATGGGCTAAGGAGTGAACATACACTTCTCAGGAGATGATATATAATCAATCAACAAATATATGAAGAAATGTTCAACATCTCTAGCAATTGGAGAAATGCAAATCAAAACTACTCTAATATTTCATCTCACTCCAGTCAGAATGGCAGTTATTAAGAATTCAAGCAACAATAAGTGTTGGTGAGAATGTAGAGGAAAAGGCACACTCATACACTGCTGGTGGGACTGCAAATTGGTGCAACCAATCTGGAAAGCAGTATGGAGATTCCTTAGAAAACTTGGAATGGAACCACTATTTGACCCAGCTATCCCACTCCTCAGTCTATACACAAAGGACTTAAAAATCAGCATACTACAGTGATGCATTCACATCAATGTTTATAGCAGCACAATTCACAGTAACTAAACTGTGGAAGCAACCTAGAGGCCCTTCAATAGATGAATGGATAAAGAAAAAAATATATATATATATACACACACAATGGAATATTACTCAACAATAAAAAATAACAGAATCATGGCATTTGCAGGTAAACGGATGGAGTTAGAGAAGATAGTGGTAAGTGAAGTCAGTCAATCCCAAAAAACCAAAAGCTGAATGTTTTCTTTGATAAGTGGATGCTGATCCATAATAGGGGGCGGGGGACAGACATGAGAAGAATGGAGAAACTTTGGATAGGGCAAAGGAGAGGGAGGAAATGGAGGGGGCATGGTGGTAGTAAAGATGATCCAATGAGATGGACATCACTACTCTAGGTACATGTCTGAAGACGTGAATGGTGTGAGTCTACTTTGTGTACAACCAGAGAAATGAAAAATTGTGCTCCATTTGTATACTATGAATTGAAATGCATTCCACTGCCATGTATAACAAATAAAAATAAATAAATTTTTTAAAATGCAATTGTTTTATTCTAGAATCCCTCCTCAGAATCTCATAAAATAACCAGGATATACCTTCTAAGGAGAACATAGTAGACTGAAAGCCATTACCACAACTTACCAGATTCTTCATCATTCTGAGGGAAGCTGGGGTTCACTTGGGAGACTTTCAATGAATACCTGGACATCTTTTTCCCCTCACCTTCCCGTAGCTTTTTACTACCCTCCCCATTTCCCTGTCTCCTACCAAGAAAGTCTTTACCCTTCAATTCATACATACATAAAAGCAAGTGTATGTCTTACAACTCCCAACCCCCAAGTTGTTGTAAGACATACAGTTTCTCCAATTGCTAGAGATGTTGAACATTTCTTCATAAAATGACACAATTTATGGTCATTATTTCTAATAAAATTATTCTTTCCAATGATTTCCTCCTGTAACAGATCAAGGCACAAAGGGATGCAGAGTGTACAACTAGAAGGCAACAGAGACAAGATTCTCACCCAGGCAGCCTGGTGCTCCCAACAACTCACCCTCTAGTCCTCTCCTGTTCTTAAAAAAAAAGTCCCTAATTCTCTCAGCAAGAAAGTCACCTTTTTTTTTTTTTCCTTTACAGTTTCGACTTTTGATTGTAGTTCCTTATATTTCCCCCCAGTAAACTTCAAGGGATGACCAGCATCACCCAGCACAGTGTCTGAAGCCCAGGGTCCACTTGCTAAATCAACATATGAATGAGATATCATATCAATGCCTGAACAGAGGGAAGAGAGGATGTCTCTTGTGATTAACGGTAAAGAATAAAGAAGAGATAGTGTTCTTCTTTAATCCCTTTCCAGCAAAATCAGCATACAGGAACTTCTGATTATCTAGAAAGAAATCTAGGAAATGCAAAAGAGAGGAAAACCAAAGCACAGATTAAAGAGAAAAAAAAATAGACTTTTAGCTGATAAGAATTTATTATAAAAAAAAGGTTTCTTTATTGAAAATTTGGTATACTATTTCTTATTATAATATGGAACTTTGCAGCTGTCCATTCTTACATCCGTTTTCTTACTGCATTTCCTTTGCTAATATTTCCATGACCCCAAGTCTGTACAGCTCCTGGTACCATGTGTGCAGTTGGGGCTAACAGCCAGTTGCAGCATGTCCTGTTTTGAATATTTTCCACTGTATAACACTGAAGCCACTGGAGTCAGTAATGTACTTTTTAAAAAAAAAAAATCATTTCAATGGGATAAATGCATGATAACTTGGTTTATAATTTTCTGAGCCAGGAAAGCTAGCCATCAGGTATGAAAATTCAGGACCAGATGACTTATTAAATATTCTTCTTCATCAAATAACTTAAAAATAAAAACACTCTAACAGGTACAAAGGTTCTCAAACTTCAGTGATAAATAGCACCTGTGGAATTTGTTTACAGAGCAGATTTCTAGGTCCCAATCCCTCCTCCAGAAATTCTGATTCAGGATATCTGGAGTGGGACTTACAAATGAGAATATTTTTTAATCAAATATTTTAGGTGATTGTGCTGTAGGTGGTGGTCACACACTGGAAAAGAACACCATTATGGAAAGAGCCCCGAGTTTGGGTTTTAAAAACTTGTCCCATACTAAACAGGTTTTCAGGTGGGAAGCTTTGTTCAGCTCCCTGAGCCCACAATTTTTGACCATTTGAAGGAGACAGTAATACCTCCCTCCACCGTAGAGCACCAGGTCATGTTTCCAAGGAACAGGAGTTGTGGTGAACAACTTCATGAAAGCAGTCCTGAATTGGGCAGCTGTGTTGTAGGGGGAATCTGGTACTGAATTCCATCTAATATCACTTTCATGAGAAAAACATATAAATACTCCAACCACCACAAAAATACACAAATATTTCTTACAAAGATAATTTAGCATAAAGAATTGAATGATTACGAAGAAATAACTTCATGTGAGCACATTTGCAAACTTAGTTGAAATGGACACGTTTCAAGAAAAATATAAGTTACCAAAGTTGACTGAAGAAAAAATAGAAATCTAAAATAAGCCAGAAGCCATTAAATTGGAGTGAAACCAAAATGGTCCCTATGTAAAGTTAAAACAGATCCAGATGCAAAAATACTAAATAAAATATTCACATGTGGATTTCAAGTGAATTAAAAAAAAATCAGGAAGAAGGATGGTTCACTATCAGAAAATCTACTCTATTCTAAACTATATTCACATCCTCCAAAAGAAAAAGAAAGGCAACTATTTCAATCAATGTAAAATAAGCATTTAAAATGTTCAGCACTCATTGAGGATTTAAAAAAAAATCTCCTAAGCAACACTAATTCAAAAGGAAGTTCATGAAAGTATTTACTAAAACCTACTAGACATCCTACTTGATGGTGAGACAACAGAATTATATCTGGTTATAATCAGAATTATAGTAAGAGAGTAAGAGTTCTAACCAAGGTAACTAGAAGAGAAAAAGATAAAAATTTTTAAAAAGGAATAGAGCCAGGTACAGTAGCATATATATGCTTGTAGTTCCTGGGAGACTGATATGGGAGAATTCCTTGAACCCGGGAGTTCAAGGCCAGCCTGTGCAACATAGAAAGACCTTATATCAAAGAGAGAGGGGGAGAGAGGGAGAGGGGTAGGGGGAGAGGGGGAGGGGGAAGGGGGAGGGGAAGGGGGAGAGGAAAAAATAAAAATTCTGAAGACAACTATAATTGTCTTGTAAAAAATTCCAAGAGATCCATAGACACTACATCAGATAAATTAAATAATTTGACAAAGTTGACACATAGAAGATAAACATACAAAAAATCAGATACATTTCTAGATAAGTGCTACAATAAGAAATGTAATAAAAATACAGATCCCATTCACATAGTGGTTAAGGACTTTAACTTACATAGGAATCAGGGTGATGAAAAGATGCCTATGTCCTCTCTTAGGAAAATGTAAAAACATTATTGAAGAACATAAAAAAAAATCCAAGTAATGGAGATACTTATCAAGTTAATGATTGGATCGGCTCAGTATGGTAAAGATGTCAGATCTCCATAATTAATTTATGAATCCAAGTCACTCAAAACCAAATCTTACTGGTTTGTTTTATTGAATTCAAAGGACCAAGACTTAATCTACCAGATGTCAAGATTTATTATGAAGCTCTAGTAATTAAAACCATATGGCATTATCGCTACCACCTATAGACATATAGATCAATGTTAAAAATATACAGTTCAGGAAAAGAATCATGTGTGTATGAAAATTTAATATATGACAAGCATAGCATTGTAGATCAGTAGGGTAAATATGCATTAGCCAAATAGATACTATAAGCATAATTATATATACTTTAAGAAAAAAATCAAGTTACTTTCCTACCACACACTATACATAAAATTCAATTATAAGTAGATTACAGCCCTAAATGTCAGGAATACAGCTCTACACCTTTTTAAAGAAACTATAGCAAAGAATTATTAAATAAGACAAAAGAATTCACAAAGAACTCACCATAAAATTAATATACTTATCCAAATTTTTAAAGATCTATTAAACAAAATGCATAGTAAAATGAGAAGAGTAACAAGATATTTGAAGAAGAAATATGCAATAATAAAATTTGCAAAGAATTAGCACCAGAATATTCTGAGTATTCATATAAATAGATAAGAAAAATATAACCCAATTTTGAATGTACGCCAAAGATATGAAGTACAAATGACTAATAAACTTAGGAAAAGATGTTAAGTTCAGTAATAGTCATGTATATGTAATAAAATATCTTGAGACCGTATGCCAGCACTGTGTCTTTGAACTTCCAAGACTGGAGCTAAATAAACCTCTTCTTCATAAGAGGTATTTTGCTATAGTGATGAAAAGCTGACTAATACACCCCACTATGCATCTAATAATTTAGCCAGCTTTGGTTTCACAGAAGACTGGAGATTCCCAGCAATGGGATGAAGACATAAATAAGTTTTAGTTTTAGTTTTAGTGACACATTTTCACACAGTGAAAATGAAAATGAAAGAAACCCTACGCTTAGGGAATATAAATTTCTTATAATAGGCCGAAAACACATCTGTCTTCTGTTCTAGAAATACCTATTATCTCTCTTTCATGCTGTTAACAAATCTTCCATTTGCTCTGCAGGAAGACACCCTATCTTCCAATTTTACTAGGAATTTTATTAGAAAGATAGGTTCAGAAAAATCAGTGGAATTGAGAATAAAGAACAGAAAAAAAATCAACAAAATCTAAAGCTGCTTTTTTGGGGGAAATGGTCAATAAAATTTATAAACATCTAGCTCTATTGATCAAAACTTTAATAAAGACACAAATTAACAATATAAGATCTTCAACAAAGGGATACAACTACAGATCCTACAGACATTGAAAGAACAGTAAGAGAATATTACAAACAAAAATCTATGCTTAAATATCTTAGGGAAAATAGACAAATTTCTTAGAGAATGCAATTTACCTAAACATTCAAAAAAGAAGATCTGAATAGTCCTAAATCTGTGAAGTAATTTAAATTTGTAATTAATAAACAGTCTATAAAGATCTTTTTTGTGCCCAGATGACATACCAGTCCTTTTTAAGGTTTATCAGAAAATAAAGGCAGTCAAACACTTTTCAGTCCATATTACCCTAAGACAAAAATGGGTCAGGAAAAAAAGAAGCTATGTTATACTAAGTGAAAAGCCAGACAACATACACTCATGTATGATGGAGATAAAATGTTAGACTAATTTCTATGTCCTTGATCCACTTTGAGTTGAGTTTTGTGCATGGTGAGAGATAAGGGTTTTCATTTTGCTGCATATGAAATGGGATGGACTTAAATTAAAAAATTTCTTCTCAGCAAAAGAAAAAATCAATGAGGTGAACAGAAAGCCTACATTTTTGGAGCAAATTTTTGCCATACATACATCAGATAGAGCACTATTCTCCAGGATATATCAAGAATCCAAAAATCTTAACACCAAAAAAACAAATAACCCAATCAATAAATGGGCTAAGGAGCCCAGCAGACACTTCTCAGAAGAAGAAGATATATATTCAATCAACAAATTTATAAAAAAAATTCAACATCTCCAGTAATTAGAGAAATGCAAATCAAAACTACTCTAATATTTCATCTCACACCAATGAGAATGGCAACTATCAAGAATACAGACAACAATAAATGTTGGTGAGAATGTGGGAGCAAAGGCACACTCATACATTGCTGGTGGGACTGCAAATTGGTGCAACCAATCTGGAAAGCAGTATGGAGATTCCTTAGAAAACTTAGAATGGAACCACTATTTGACCCAGCTGTCCCACTCCTCGGTCTATACACAAAGGACTTAAAAATCAGCATACTACAGTGATGCAGTCACATCAATGTTTATAGCAGCACAATTCACAGTAACTAACTGTGGAAGCAACCTACAGGCCCTTCAATAGATGAATTGATAAAGAAACTTTGGTATATATACACAATGGAATATTACTGATCAATAAAAAATAATGAAATCATAGTATTTGCAGGTAAATGGATGGAGTTGGAGAATATCATACTAAACAAAGTAAGCCAATCCCCAAAAAACCAAAGGCCAAATGTTCTTCTGGTAAGTGGAGGGAGAGGGGAGGCATGGGAAAAATGGAGAAACTTTGGGCAAAGGGGAGGAAGAGTAAGGAGGGTGCATAGGGGCAGGAAAGATGGTGGAATGAGATAGACATCATTACCCTAATTACATGTCTGACTGCACATTTAAAAACAATGTCATATGGTGTGACGCTACACTGTGTACAACCCTAGAAATATAAAGTTGTACTGCAATTGTGTACAATGAATCAAAATACATTCTGGTGTCATATATACCTAATTAAAAGAAATAAATAAATTTTAAAAAATTTAGAAAAGTCAAAACTAATCTATAATGACAGAAATTTAATTAGGTCTTTTATTTAATTAATTAATTAGCGGTTTCCTGGACCCAGAACAGGGAGACAGTACTGATATTAAAAGTTCACAGGAAATTTTAAGGAATGATACAATGAGTCTATATTTAAATTATAATTCTTTTAATAGAGGTGTTTACATTTGCCAAAATTCACCCAACTGTATCTTTGAAATAAGTAAATTCTTTTGTAAAGTAAATTTTACTGCAATATAGCATTTATAAATTTGACAGTATTGTTAATGTACATGTAAGTAATCCAATGCTCACACTGTAGGATTTATTGGTAGATCTATTTAAGTGAGTTTTTTTGGTAACAGCTTATAAAATTGAGGATGCACATATCCCTTGACTCAGCAATTTGTACAATAAACAAGGAGACATGTACAGCATTGTCCATCATTTTTATAATATTAAATATGAAGCAATCTAGATGTTCATTGACAGGAAAATAGGAAATGAATTATGACAAATTCTTAAAATTAATTAGCATCCAATAGTCAAAAATCATGGTCTAGAGTTGCATATTTCAAAGGATAAATTTTAAAAACAATGTCAAATAACAACACAATAAAAGCATTTGGCTAAATAATATGTGTAAAACAATACCATTAGAAGTTGTAATCATGAAAAACAATGTACACTTATACAACATTTTATGAAAATACAGGAAATACCACATTTAAGAATAAGGAAATAAAAATGTAATAGCACTGCAACTGTATTCTTTTTTTTACTGAATAAGTCAAGGCTAATGCAATAACAAAATATTAGAATATAATAGAATAAGATAATAGATATGCATTGTTTATGTAACTTTTTGGGATTGACTGTTTTTGAAATATAAAAAAATCACAATGTTTAGAAAGATAATTAATTTATCTTTGAATTAATGAAGAAAACCTGGACAAGTTTTGACAGTTCCTTTAATTTCACTCATTTTATTTTTTTCCATGCCATTGGTCCACAAAAAAATTGCAAACATTTACTAAGAGTCAATTGCTAAGATGAGCATTAGGAGTGCAAAAAGAAATACAATGCGTTTTCTACCCTTAAGTCTCACATTCTAGTTGGGCAAACAAATGATTCTATGAAATAATATGGAAACTACTATAACAGAACAAGCGTCATGCTGCTGATGATCAAAGAACAACACACTTTCCACAGTAAATGTCATTTGGGAGAGTAATCCCAAGATGACCAGAGTTTGCCAGTGAAGAGAATAGTATGTTTAAAGACAGTGACACAAAATTCATGACATTTGGGTTCCTGAGGTTAAAAGGAGAATGTGAGGAAAAAGTGGTAATAAGTGAAATAGATTGAATGATGGGTTAGAGAGCTTGGACTTCATCCCTTTGACTTCTGGTAACCACAGGAGGTGTTTGAAGCAAAAGGGGGACCATGAATAGACTTGGGCATTAGGAACATAACTCTGGTCATCTTCCATATGCTCTATGAAATAGGGTTGGACCGGAGAGTGAGAGAAATGGGGCACGAATGTTGAGTGACCAGTTGGGAATCTATTGAAATAACTCAGGGGCAGAATCATGAGGGCCTGAGCTAAGTATCTAGGATGTAAGTGGTGCAGAACATTCTCTTTTAAAAGCCAGAGGTTAAATATTTACTCTTCTAAGAACACAAAATTTACCCTTGAGCTAGTTACTTCGCATCCTAGGCTTTAGAAACTTCCTCTGTAAAATGGGATTTGCTGATGACAAGAACTGTTAGGAACAGTGAAGGTAATATACCTTTATAGAACTTCGTAACCACCTCTAAATATCTATTTCCTCGGTCTAGAAGGTGGATTTGACCTGCTCCAAATGGTTGACTCCTTGTCTTTCAGATACAGAAAAATTTCACCTCTTCATGAGGGATCTTTTTCTGACTTCCCAATCAAAACATCTTCCCAGCTGGGCATAGTGGCACAACCTGTAATCCTAGTGGCACAGGAGGCTGAGGTAGAAGGATCACAAGTTCAAAGCCAGCCTCAACAACTTAGCAAGCCTCTGTTTCAAAATAAAAAAAAAAAAAATGGGCTTGGGATTTGGCTCAGTGGTTGAACTACTGTAGGTCCAATTCCTGTTACAAAAACAGAACAAAACAAAACAAACAAAATCTTCCCTTGATGATTGCTTTTAAAAAAATTTTTTTTAGTTGTAAATGGGTCTTTTATTTAATTAATTTATTTATATGTGGTGCTGAGGACAGAACCCAGGGCCTCACACAGGCCAGGCAAGTGCTCTACCACTGAGTCCCTGATGAGTGTTTTTAAAACATCCTTTAATTTTTTTCTAGAGCATTTACTAATACCCCAAATTCACTAATATTCACTAAGATCCCAAATTTGTCTGCTTTTTCATTTTTTGTGTCCTACGACAATGAAAATCCTGTGAGAAAACAGCTTCAACCTGTCTGATGTCCCATTGTGCCTCCAGCATTTAAACCCTTGCACCTCAAGGCACTCATTAAAATATTTGTTGAGTGCTGAATCTAAGAAAGCCACTTTCCATGACACAACTAATAAATGGCAGAGAAGAATCCTTGTCTTCCAATCTCATTGAGCTTTTCATGCATATCTTATCTGATACCTTAAAGGGGAGGATCAAATGAGATAAGAGGAAGAACTGTAGGTTCTCTGAAAATACCAGGTTTGTGATTGAAAAGTTGCCCCAAGAGGAAACCCAGGGCCTCTGAAGGCTGAGACCAATGAACAAAAGCCGGTGTGGGCTACGTCCAAAGTGAGCAGCTTGGAAAATGCCACCCTTCGCCTCTGCTATGTTAAGCCTAGGACCAGGTGCTCTTGAGAAGGAGAGATTACAAGGTACATGTGACCCAGGAAGGATGAAGATGGGGCAATGGGAGAAGATGTGAGTCTGTCTCACTGAAGGTGAGCAGAATCCCTCTGAGGCAGGCAGAATTCCTGATTGTTCCCATCTAATGTGCTCCTCTAGCTCAGCATGTTCTCCTGGGTTCTTCCATTAGAAGGACTGAAGAGAAAACACATGTTTAGGATAGATGAAGAGGAAAAACACCTAGTAGGTAATGGATAAGAAAGGATATAAATTGTTTTGACAGAGTACATTCATCTATACATTCATCACTCATCCAATATTTATTGAATAATCAATCAATTAATAAATGGATATTGCCAGGCTCTGTGCTAAGTCAGGTGGCTGGGTACTGTGTTAAACATAGTAATAAAGAAGTGAACAGATAGATGGAAACTTTATCTTGGGGAACTTGAATGTAAGTGAGAAGACAGATGTTCAATGCAAATGTGATATGTTCCCATTTTTTTTTTTTTTTTGATCCTGGGGAAATTCTCCCTCCTCAATGAAACTCAGAGCTACCCAACAGAAGATAATTATGAGGGAGAGATATTTTCCCCTTGTCATCTTTCTATTAAAGTAGAAATACAATATAAAACAATTTGATTTTAATGCAAGAGTTTAATTTTTGGAGCCAATCCTGAATTTAAAATGTACTTAGCTCTTACAAATATGCTTTTTCACTTTTATGGTACTGGGGATTGAATCCAGAGTTGCTCTACCCCAGAGATACTTCCTCAGCCCTATTTTATTTTTTATTTTGAGACAAGGTCTCCCTAAGTTACTCAGGCTGGCCTCTACCTTGCAATGCTCCTGCTTCAGCCTTTGGAGAAACTAGGATTACAGGCATGTGCCACTGCACCCAGCCATACGTGCTTAAAAAAAAAAAAAAAAAAAAAAAAAAAAGACTTGTGCATTATTTTGGCTGAAAAACTCCAGCTGTTGAATACCAGTCACCTCTAGTGTGCTTAGGTATTTGCTGTGGTTTGGATAAGTGCTTTCCAAAGACCCATGTGTTAAGGGCTCGGTCCTCAGCCCATGCTGCTATTGTGGAGTGGTGGAGCCTTTAAGAGCTGGGACCTAGCGTGAGGTCTTCTGGTCACTGAGGAAGTGCCTTTGAAGGGAATATCAGAATCCTAGTCTGTTCTCCTTCCTCTTTTTTGTGTCCTTGCCACGAGGCAAAGAGTTTTGCCATAGGCTGCCATTCTTCTTCCTTGCATTAGGTCCAGAACCACTAGGATCAATCAACCTTGGATTGAAACCTCCAAAACTATGAGCCACAATACACATTTTCTCTCTCCAAGTTGATTGTTTCAGGTATTTGTTACAGTACCACGATGCTAAGCAGGAAAATCTCATCTCTTATTTCTTAGTCATCAAATAAAATAAGTGATTCCCAGCCAGCCCCATTTGAAGGCAGACCTAATACTCATCTAACAGACAGTTGAAAAATAAATAAAAGGAAACTCGTCCAGTCTGTGTTGATGCTTTTCTGCTTGGGAATCTAGAGAACAAAGCACTCCCTCTTCTATGGCCAGATAGGAAAGCCTCTACTCTGTCAAATAGCTGTAGAGTTGTCACAGTGGTGGGAGAGTTGTCATTGTGCTTAATTTGTTGATGGTAATATGGACGATTTTAACCTCCCTTCTCTAATGGAGGAACAGAAGCAGGTGGCCGTACTTAACTGCCAGAAGTTATGGTTACAGTTATCATAATGACTAATACAGTGGAGTGACAGGCAAGGGGACTGGAGCCACAGGGGGCTATGGAATCCTAGTAGCAAAGTGGATGGACAGTCAGTAAACGCACTGCTAAATATATACAATCCAAAGATCACAAAGGAGCAAAAGACTAGAAGAGTTTACTTCAATCTTTTGCCTATTTCCAATACCTGGTTCAATCCCCAAGAAGAAGGGCCCTGTGATACCCCAAGAATATCCTGTGTTAATTCCCACAGTCTCTCCCCAAGAGGAACTTTAGTTATATACTCAAATAGCTAGGAAAAGTGGGAACTCCAAGATATGTGAAGAGTTGTCACAGATCCCTATGCAAGTGGGAATATATAAAATCCCCGCAAAGAGAATCCTGGCCAATAGTTGTCTTTTAAGTTCTACCTGGTTGTTATTTTCTCAGACCCTAAATTTATAAATGGAATTTACACATTTGGCAGTTGCAGTAAGCTCCACGTTGGGTCTGTAAAAGCTATTATAATGGAGAAATCAAAGAGAAGCATCTGACAATGTCCCCTTTGCCTTGGCTAAGATAGTAAGTCAAAAACAATATTGCATTACCAGAGAGACAAACAGGATTACTCTTAAGGATCTCAAGGATGTAGGAGTAATGGACCATATCATATTGAATTCATCAATCTAGCCTCCACTGAAACCAATGGATGCTGAAGAATGATTATAGACTTCCACAAGCTCAATCAAGAAGTAGCTGTGTTAGATGTGGTATCTGGTAGAGAAGATTAATAGGACCTCAGGAACCTTGATTTGGCAAATATGTTTTTTTTTCTATTTCAATAAGAAAATATGACTTTGAAAAGTTATCCAAATGCAATAGACAAGATATTCATGGATAGTGTTGCTCCAAATCCATGTTAATTTGTACCTTGTTTATTAAAGCATAGTCCAAGGAGTACAAATCTCCTAGACATTCCACGGGACATCATATTGATGTATTATATCAATTACTCATGTTGATGGAACAGAATAAGCAAGAAATATCTAGCACACTAAAGATTGTGGGACAACAAAGTTGCACAAGAGACTGGTAAAAAAAATCTCCAAAAATACAGAGATCTACCACTTAAGTTCTTAGGGAGTCAGTCATCAAGGGAATGCTAGGACATACTTTCCAAAGCAAAAGACAAATTGCTGGATTTTGCGTCTGCTATGAAGAGTTGTGCAGAATTCTTTGATCTCCACAGACAAGGCTAGAAGCAATACTCTGTGCATATAGCAGGGCATTAAAAGCTGCCAACTTGACCATAGACTCCAAGTGACCAACACTTGTGGACTTTATCTTTGAGCTTCGAAGGTAAATGAAGACAGATATTAAGTAAAGGAGAGGGTAATGAGTTCTGATCTTGTAAGGGTGAGCCTGGGGAAATACCTTCTCCTCAAGGAAATCTAGAGCTACTCAATAAAAGACAACTATGAAAGAGGGTCTGTATCCATGACTGCCCATTAGTCATGGGATGTGACTTGGGATGTGACTGCCCCACGGATGGTTTGACTTGGGAAATGTTTGACCTTGTGGAAGGCAGGTCTCTACTACTGAGATGACAGCTGAAGGGTATCTGCTGACAGCACCCCAGCAGCTGGGACAACACATTCTTTCTTAGTGGGGAATCTGGGCAGCACCTCTCCACATTCATCTTATACAGTGTAACACAAAGGTTTAGGGCTAGGGCATCACATCTGGATAGACTTAACAATGACATTGGGTCCTGTACCTGTTAAATGTTTGAGTTCAAGCAAGTTACTTAACCTCTTGTTTTTATCGCCTGTAAGGTAAAGATAATAAAGGTGCTTAGATTGTGGGGTTACTGTTATCTATAAATGAGGTGATAGCACGCTAAAAACTCAGCACCATGTTCAAAAGTACACGCTATCTTTATTATCATTAATTATTTGTAAACCAAGATGGAGCAGTTAAAATAATGCATGTGTTCAGTATAATCATGATTAATTATGTCCAGATTGTTTCTCCTTATGTTTTTCCTCCTAATTTCTTCCTGAATAATGTTCCAGATTTCCCATGTGGCTTTCTTTTGCTGAATATTGGGCACTGAGAAGAAAGGTAAGATTGGTGGAGGATTAAAAAGAGGGGAAAATTCTTCCTTGTGTTTGCTTACTGCACCAGTAGCCCTAGCAACTAAGTTACAGGTTGGCTCTGCAGACATCCTAGTTCCACTCAGATTTATGCAGCACTGGTTGCAGACAGGCATTAGGATGAATTCCCCGTGTTTCTTCCTATCTTAACACTCTTCTGAGACACCTTAATCTTCTGATCAAAGGCTTCTACTTGCCGGAGAAGTGGAGCATAATTTGACCAAATCTAATTTTTCCATGAATATGGGTGTGTTTTTATTTCCCCCTCCATAAAGGAAAGAAAGAAAGGGAAAATGGGAGGAAAGCAGCATATGTTCTTTCTTTGCTGCCATCTGAAGCAGCCAAGCTGAGAGCCAATTTATTCAGCTTAATTCATTCCAGATTTCCCAAGGAATAAACAGTATTCTTGAGAGTTCTCAGATGTTTGGCCAATGGAGATCCAGTTGCCCAAGAGAGCTAATGTCAGACATGCAGGTAGCCCTCAGTTAGGACACGAGGCTCTAGAGATGGGGGTGGACCTGAGATACTTTCTAGAAGGCCTTTGAGGCTCCAGGACTGTATGTTGTGACCACTGCTTTGCATACACCATGCCTCCCCTAAATAGCACATTAGGGTCCCTAGAAGCAATATTATGTTTCATTGCTTAAAACTCAAATCTGCAGAGAGAGAGAGAAAGGTTTTTTTTTTTTCTCAGAGAAAGAAAAAGAAGGAACTTTATTCATACTCTTTCTCTATGAGTCCTACATATCCTCCAAGAGCTCCTCAGGCCCCAACATTTCCATAAAGCCATCCAGAAGGATTCAGCCTAAGTTAATAAAAGATTCCTATGAGAGTTGCCCAATTCCCATTTCTTAGGTGAGGAAATAGAAAATAAGATGAAGTCTCCAAGATAACATCAACGGGAAAATACTCAGCAGGCATGATCACATGGAGGCAGTCGTAACAAAGCTACAATGAAAGTAGTGTACGTTGTATGTTATTTGAAGACAGAAATTCCTCGTACCTATTGATAGCTCCTAACATACCTCATGAGATATTTTTTTAATCAGCTAATACATACATTATCTATTATGAGGTGATGGCACGCTAAGAACTCAGCACCATACTCAAAAGTGCACGCTATCTTTATTATCATTAATTATTTGTAAACCAAGATGGAGCAGTTAAAATAATGCATGTGTTCAGTATAATCATGATTAATTATGTCCAGATTGTTTCTCCTTATGTTTCTCCTCCTAATTTCTTCCTGAATAATGTTCCAAAGTTCCCATGTGGCTTTCTTTTGCTGAATATTGGGCACTGAGAAGAAAGGTAAGATTGGTGGAGGATTAAAAAGAGGCAGGAGGTTGTGAGTTCCAATTTTGCCTCATTTTGACTTGCTATGTGAATGTAGGCAAGCTAGGTTTTTGAACTTGTTTCTTCATGTGAAACCTAAAGATGATAGTTTCTAAGTCACAGATAATATATATGAATGTAACATTTCCACTGTTGTTATTTTTATTTTTATTGTTATGTCCATGTGAGTTGTTCTTCTCTAATACATCAGAAGCTAGTGAAGGAGCATGGAGCACCATGGTGAGGGGACCAGTCTGTGTGCTGTTTGAACTCAGATCCCTTCCTCACACACCCTTCCTTTGCTCTGTATCACTGGAGATGACCCTGGAAGGCTGCATTTCCGTGTGCTCTTGGTGAGACAGTTCCAACTGGATTGAAGTTGCAGATGAGGCAGAGGAGAGCAAAATTCAGGAGATGCCTCCCTCTTCTAAGACTCAGACAGTGCTTTGCTCTGGCTATGCCTTCTCTCTGGTTAGCTGGCAAGTCCATCTCATTCTATCTCCCTTCAGATGACCCTGACCTCAGGCTCTGGCAACATGAGCTTCTTCATCCCTGCAGCCTAGGGGATGAGCGGTTCCCACTGTGGCTCCTCTCTGGGGTCTCACTGTCCCCTCTGTGGGTTCTCAGCTCTTCTTTTACCACTGTAACCAGTTTCCTCTGCTCAATGTTGAGTGCTTCCTGGATGAACCCCGACTCTTGTATTGAGCACGGAGATGATACTCCATAAATAATTTCTGCTATTCTTTTAAAAGGTATTAAGGGTCCTGGTGGATACAGAATATTGGGAAGCAATGAATCTAAAGCATATGTAAAGTCTTAATGTCTCCTGTTATAAAGAAACTAAAGCCAGAAAAGGGAGATGAAGTCTCCAAGATAACATCAACGGGAAAATACGCAGCAGGCATGATCACATGGAGGCAGTCCTAACAAAGCTACAATGCAAGTCGTGTACGTTGTATGTTATTTGAAGACAGAAATTACCTATTGATAGCTCCTAACATATACAGCTTGATGCTTGGTAAGTGTTTGATGCTCACTAGCTGATCACTGCAAACTTCATAGAGAAAGAAACAGATAAACAAGAAAGACGTTGATTTGTATTATAGTACTCAACTTATGTGTAAAATGTTGAAATTAAAATTGGACATACTAATTCCTTGCCAATACTATGGAAGACAAGTGTTAGATTCACAAAATAATTTCTTACATAAGCCATAGAACAGTATTTGGTAAAATCAGTATTTAGGCTCATTTTGTAGTTGAGGGGTCTAAAGACAGGAGAGCTTCAAGTGACTTGTTCAAAGTAAGATCCCAGTCTGAACTTAAACAGATCTACTGATTGCAAAATGAGCATTGTTTCAATTACACTGTCCTATGATCCCTATCTGACGTCTGCAATAGATACAACATCTGGAAGCCATAACATATTTAGCCATAATGGCAGCATTAACAAGTTAGAAATATCCTTCTCAAACTGGATACTCACAGCCCCCAGGGAGTTCACAAGAGTGTCCTGGGGCTACTTGAAGCCAAAGAATAAACCTGCTGGATCTATCTGAGCATGCAATTTACTTGAACGTTTGAGTGAATATTTGAGTACTTTAATAAAGGATCATTTCCCATTAAAGCCAACATCAATATATTATGAAGAATATAAAATTCTGGTGATTTTTAGTATAAAATACATAAAAGAACTAAAAACCATACTTTCATTTATTGTCAAAACTTCTGTAAGTGCTTACATTTCTAGGAATGTGTCCTTAGCCTCCGCTACAGAGGTATTTCTTAGAAGACACCTTTTAATAAAGAAATCAAAGTAAAATATGCACATAATTAACAAATCAAATAGTATTCATGAATTATAGAGAAACCCAACAATTCTCTCTTTTCCTTTCTCACCAATCCTTGCCTCTAATGCTATTTTCTGAAACAGGGGTTTACTATCTGTTTCTGTGTTTTCCATGTGGTTTTAGATGAATAATGTCTCAATACTCCTGTGATAAACATTGTCAGGATATTTTTTGTATGTGTGTCTTATTTAAGCAGGCTCTCCCTACTCTTGGGCCAAGAAGATATTCTTCTGTGTTATCTTTTAAGAGTTCCATTGTTTTGTCCTTTTTTGTTTAGACTCATACCTGGAATTGATTTTTGAATATGTTGTAAGACAGGAAATACATTTACATTTTCATAATGTGGAAGACTATACTTACAAATGCATTCATAACCAATAACAGGCTCTTTTTCATAATATGTGAAAAATATCTTCAAACTGATAAGAAAAAAAATTGAGAATCAAGTGGAAACGTGCATTTGTGTCTTAGAAGAGGATTTCTCATTCATATATCAACATATAAAAAGGTACTTAACCTCATTTGTAATCTCAGAAATACAAAGTAAAACCATAATGAGGAATTATTTTTTTATTCTTCAATGACAAATTTAAGAAGTCTAACAATAACAAATGCTGGGAAGGAGATAGCCATGGAGACTGAACTACTAGTGAGAATATAAATTGCTAAACCATTTGGAAGACCTGTTTGACAAATCTACTAAAGTTGAACATAGACACACCCTATAATCCAGCTGCTGCTCCTTGGTCCATACCCACAGAAATGTGTACACAGAAGCATCCAAAGATGTATACAGAATTTTACGGCAGTATTATTCACAATACTCTCAGAATGGAAACAACCCAAAGTCCACAAACAGAAAAAGGGGTTAACATGTTGCAGTGAATGATTAAATTTCTATGAAGATCAAAACAAACAAGCAATATACGCTGGAGTGTTGGAAGAAGGCACTGGGTTTTCATTAGTGGGTAGAGTAGATGAGTTTGCTAGGGCTGCCATCAAAAAGTACAACAGGCCAGGTGGCTTAACCACAGAAATTTTGTTGGAGACCAGAAATTTTCAAAGGAGACTCAAGAATTTGAGAGAGTTGATGGAGCTGGTCTCTCTTTAGAGCTCTCACCTTGCTGGATAGTTTGCCCGTCTCCTTCCTGTGTCTTCACATGCTCTTCCTTCCTGTGTCTTGTGTCCTCATTTCACCTTTTTATAAGACCATCAACCCTACTGGATAAAGGCCCACCCTGACGGGCTTATTTTGACTTAATACCCTGTTTAAAGATCCCATCTCCAAATACAATCGTGTCCTGGGTTACTCAGTGTGAAGATTTTGACATGCGACTTCAGCAGGGACTCAGCTGAACCCATAATGATGGGGAGGAGTCCCATCTTGTTTCAGAGGACAGGAAAGATTTGACTTCTTGATCACTGAGTGGTAGTGATCATGGGATTTAACTTAGTGATGACTTCTGGCAAGGAATATTTGTTTCCTTTTTTGGACAGATGTCATACTTCATGATGCAAGGGGTAAACACAGATAGAACTAGTTAGCTTTGAAGTAACAAACGACCCTAAAGTCTGAGCCATTTACAACAGTAAACATTTATTTCTCCTCTCCATGACTTCTTGGTGGCTGCGCATCTATTGAACTTCAAGTGCAGGAAAAGCCTTTATTGGGGACATGCCATTCTCACAGATGAGGGAAAAGAACAAGAGAGTTATAGAAAGTTGTGATGTCCAATAAAGCAAAAGTTAAACATATAATATGACATCATTAAAAAAAAAACAACACTGGTAACCATTTGCCAAGCACACATCAGTGAAGAGGGTATGGACTCTTCCCTAGAGGAGACTCACCACGTATCACATCCCCACAGGAAAAGGTATGAAATCCTCTTATAGACATGGAGGGGGATAACTTGGAACAACAAAATAATCTATCACAAAAGTCAATAGAAAATAATAGTCCTGGAGAAACATACTTGAGATTCAGAGAAGAAATATATGAATTTCAGGCAGGTCCATATTTAAATACTTTATGTGTATATGTATCTATGTTCTTTTTAGTTGTAGATGGACAGTACCTTTATTTTGTTTATTTATTTTTATGTGGTGCTGAGGATTGAACCCAGGGCCTTCACACGGGCAAGGCAAGTGCTCTACCACTGAGCCACAACCCCAGACCCAATATTTAAATACTTTCAAAATATAAAAGTATTACGATAGGCCAGAACTTATCAGAGAATTATTCTTAGAAACTTGAAGTAGAAAAATTCTGTTAGACATAAGATTTTGAAGCTATAAATTTGACTAGAAAATGGAAACATTCCCAACTGGAAAAATCACAATGCACAAAGTTTAAAAAAAAAATGTACAGATAGATGGAACTCAAATCAGAGGCAAGAATAAATTTTTTTTTCCAAAAATATCAAATGCTTCTACAAATTAATAAGAAATTAATAAGTGACATGAAAATTTACCCTCTGTCATATTTATTCACGGAGCTTTAGATCGCCTAGATGGGCAATACTGAAAGCAAATAAAAAAAAAGTTCAAACATATGAAAAGACCCCAGTTGCAATTATAATAAGTTAAATGCAAATTAAAACAATAATGAGACATATTTTTTAACATATCATATAGGGAAAGATCATGAAAGGGGTAATGAACTCTGTGGCCAACAGGTAATCTTACATATCACTGAGGAAGTGTACATTATTGCTTCAACCCAAGGGAGGACTATTGGCATTCTCTGGAAGTTTATTAATATATAATCCACTGAATAAGTATGAATCCCACATAGCACATACTTAAATAAAAGCACAAAGATATTTATATATAGCCTTATTTATATATAGCCTTATTTGTGAAAATGACAAAAGATGAGAAAGAAAACTGCACATCACTTGTAAAATGAACTATATAGTGTGTGTACAAAAAATGGAATAATATGCACCTGTTAAAATAAAAATAAACCTCTCTACTCACTGAAATGGAGTGATTTCAGCATTGATTACAATAAAACACAGGAAGTACTTTTTTTTTTGTCTAGAAGGCCACCATATGTGAAAAAGAAAAATATCTGAAGGCTGTTAACTGGCTGCTTATTTCCAGAAAGGAGAATGGAGTGTGGATGGGAGACAGGAAAACAAGTCTTACAAACAAGTTTCTCCTTTGTACCTTTTTATTTTTCTGTCATGTGCCTGGATTACCTAATTATGAATGACCAATTAACCAACCAGCACTCTAACAAACATAAATCACCAACCTGAGAAAACTTACAATGATATAGTGAACCCCAAATCCCCAGGGTTAATAATCATATGGGTCAGCTGGTCATATGACCAGCGGGAAGTGTGTTTCCCTGAGCGCTATAGAATGTAAGTCTGTAAAGATCATCAGGTCTCCCCAGTGGGGATGGTTGAAAGAATGAGAAAGGAGCATGAAGTGAATAGCAGCCATCGCCACCAAATTCTTTGAGTCATTTCACAGTTGGGGAAAGTGGCACCCATAGGAAGATAATCTATTTTCTGAGTCGCATAGGAAATTTAACAAGAGTATTTTCTCAAGAGGCAGCTTCAGGATTTAGTCTAGACTCTGCTGAAAATGAGAACAACTCTCTCCAGGGCAGGACAGAGCTCTATCTACTGGGTGGGTCAAAGTCTGGGGGCTATATATAGAGACCTAGGACAATAGCTCTTCTCACCTTGTGGTCTTCATAATCATCCAAGAAACTCAACTACCATTTGACTAGCACTGGGGGAGTTTTCAGGACAGCCTGGAGCCCCAGAATGAGGGCTGCCAGATAAAGTGTAGGATACCTGTTTAAATTTGAATTTCATATGAACAACAAGGAATTTTTCACTCAAGTATTTCCCTAAGGAGACAGTAAAGAATTATTTGTTGATTATCTAGACTTCAAATGTCATCAAGCATCCTGTATTGGATTTGCCTAAATCTGACAATCCTATCCATGAGTGGAGATGCCTATAGATTTCTTGTATTCATTTAATTAGAGTTCTTCACAATTACCCTTCGGGAGATTACCCAGTTCTTGGCAGCACAAAACTTTGGAGGCAGGACATTGGGTAAAGGTAAAATAAAAAAATAAAAATCAGAATGGGAAGGCACAGTGGTACATGATTGACCACCACCTAAAACTGCTATCACAGGTGCTCTCAGCTGTCCCTTTTCCTCCTTGATGAGGTAAGCACTTTTGAAGAACAGAGCAAAGAGAATTGAAAACATATTCTCCACTTCTTGCCATTGCTTCATTTCCAGGACAACATGTGACAGCATCGCTGGCCTTTAAAAGTGAAGACAGCAGTGTGGAGGGCCTCTGCAGAAGGTGTCTTTTGGAGGAGGTCTTCTCCTCTTGGGTCCCTCTTTGTAGGCTAGCTCATTTATAATCAGATAGTGTTCGGGACCAGGGAGAACCTTTCTTTCTGCAAGAACTGTTCCTCTCAGTCTTTCAGGATGTGGACAGCTGCTGTGTTATCTTTTCTTTTCACCTTGACTTCTTCTACAATGGATCGTGTATCCACTTCTTTAGGGGAATTGATCCTTCACTGTATGTATCTCCTATAATTCCAAAGAGGCCAGTCTCCTGCAGGAGACTGCACAAGCCTGAAGCCCTTCTTTCCTCCTTTGCCTGGGACTGACTTCCTTGCCACTG
Organism: Urocitellus parryii; assembly: GCF_045843805.1. Classification (NCBI taxonomy): domain Eukaryota; kingdom Metazoa; phylum Chordata; class Mammalia; order Rodentia; family Sciuridae; genus Urocitellus; species Urocitellus parryii. The sequence goes on along the minus strand of NC_135541.1, from coordinate 38,680,691 downwards.
CAGGATTTCCTTCCCCAATTCTGGAAGGACCCACATCTGGGGAGCGCTCACTGGTCCTTTACCAGGACAGCCTACACTCCCTGAATGCACTACTGTAGCAGTACCCACTGCAATAGCATTGAACGTCAGGCTGCCTCTTTTATAAAAGATTTGAGCACAGAAACTTTGTGTCTGCTCCCAGCTTAAAAGAGGCTTGAGGCCTATAGGGCTGGGCTGCTCCTTTACATAGGACAGCTGTTTCTAACTGCATGCATCTGCATATTATATCTCTGCTCTCCCTACATCAGGGTTTCTTATAGCAAACTCAAGGTCGGGGCTTGGGCATGGAGCCAAGCACTTTTCTTTGGAGCATTCTGTTCCCCTGGGTTAAGAATTTCCATATATGGGGCAAGCAAAGCTGAAGTTGGACTGTGATAAACCATACTGCTTTGTGGGCTCAACTGTTTGTCCTGAAATCTTAGCCAGATAAAAAGCCAGGCTGATGCTCATAGTCACTAGAATCCATTTGTAGTCAACAATGGTTCACTGCCAAGTGCCAGCTGAGCAGAGAAATGCAGGATAAGGTACACTTGAGGACTGTCTCAGGGAGAAAGGAAAAGGATTTGAGCCCCTCTGTGGCAAGCAGTCTGTTTCTCACATAATTTCACTGGATTTTGCAAATGAAGATACTAAAAATCAAATACAAAAAAATTTCATCCACATATCATGCAGCGGTAAAGCGACCAACTACATACAGGGTTAACCTGAGTTTTCTGAGTGCAGCAAGAGCCTTGATGTCACAGTGCAACCCCTAAACAGCAAGTCATTTGACAAACACCGAAGAAGTACTTGGCGTTAGGCATGCTTGTCCATGATGACCACACCTCCAGACTGCTTAGGATGGAATAGATGTTGAAAGCAAATGTTTTTCAGTTGGTCCATTCCTGACCACTCAGTTACCCTAACACTCTCAGACAAAGAAAGCTCAGGAGCCTCAGGTCTGTTCATTTTGTAAGTTTCCAAAAATGCATAGCCTCTGAAGCTGGGCTCTTCCAGTCACCAGCTCATTGGAAGGACTAACGGGTTTCCCTTAGGAACTTCCAGTGCTGCCACTCGCTGGTCCCCTCTTTGGTGAGAGGGCTATTCATCGAGTCTGCCTTGAGCTGTATTTCTATCCAGTCTATCCAGGCTGGTTTTCCAGGGTAATTGAAATATTTTGAGGCCAGCAGACCCTGGTCTGCAATCTTAGGAACATTGCTCTAATCTGCTTGAGGAATGGTAGTTTATGAATGGCAACTCTTAAGACAAATGAACATAATTTAAGGGGCTATAGAGCCTTCCAAGAGGCTTGATAGCTGGTGTCAGAAAGCTCTTAGGAAGATGCTGACTTTCCCTTTTGGACTCTGCCTCTCCACTTTGCACAGACTCAAGTTTCCATAGCCTGTGGCCATGAGCTCTTCCAGGCCAGTGATTTATTTCTGCCACGTAGAGTTAGCGCAACCAGCTGGTAAAACCATTTGAGAAAGGCTGAATTGAGTCTCATGACATGAGGTGTCGTAAGACTTATAACAAGTTTATGGACCTCCGTGGAAATCTGAGTCATTTTTCTTATCACCCATATAAAGGTTTTAAGGCAAGCAGATGAATTGCATAGAGGTGGTTATTTGGCAAGTAAGGAACATCTGGGCTATAGTCATAGCAAGTAAACCTTAGCCGGTAAGGGTGGGGGAGGGGAGACATGGACTTATCCACACAAATTTTGGAAAACCAACATTTGGGTTAACATATCTTTTATAGTAGAGTCACAATAGGTAAATAGGCAAAGCTCTCCAATATTGCTATTTGATTATGCCTCTGGAGAGTTGCCTGGAGTTTGTAATCATCTAGAATGCTAGTGTGTGTGTGTGTGTGTGTGTGTGTGTGTGTGTGTGTGTGTGTGCTTTGAGTGGGGACCACTTGGGATTGAATCCAAGGACTTGCACATGCTAGGTAAGAGTTCTATCACTGAGCTACAACCCAACCCATCCACATATTTTTAAATACCCAGATATGAGTATTTCTCAGAGTGCTTCCTACAGGCATGTCAAAGTCTTATTCACAAGAAAAGGGTATATGAATTTTGTTTTGGTGCATTCGTTTTTGACTGTGTGAAAGAATTTGAGGGAAAAGAAAGTTCCAGTTGAAACACATTTAGAGAAGAAGTGAGCTTCCAGTTGGGTCATAGAGCTAGGGTGGAAATTACCTGGGTGCAGGTCAGAGGGGAAGCAAGAGTCAATGTAGCATGTAGGAACAGGCTGGAGTGTGGGGAGAAATTTGGCGTCCGTTTTAAAAACTCAGTGCTAAAAGCTGCCTTCACCTTCTGGTAGTAAAACTCTTTCATCTCTGTTTTTAAAGCCTTGGGTCTCCGTTATTTTCATTGTAGTTGGCTCCAGCCTCAAAGTAAGGCGCATTGCCCCGAATATGCCATAAACTCTAAATCCTGTGCCTCGGGTCAAGCCATTAGCTCTGCTGGTAGAGCTTTTTGTCCCTTCTCCCTGGCATTCTGCTCAAAATGTGGCAGAAAAAGTTCCAATGGGACCCTCCCTCAGCCTTCCTTCTGTGGTCACTGAGGTATAGGGGTGTGGTAGGCATGGGCTCAGGAGTGGCTCCCAGTGAAAATCTAAGTGTGACATGGCCATTCATCTCAAGTTCAGTTTCTTCTGTAAAATAAGGAAATGACTTTGGGGCATTGTACTAGTGATGATTCTCCAGAAAAACAGAACCATCAGGAGATAGATAAATGATAGATAGATAGATAGATAGATAGATAGATAGATAGATAGATAGATAAACAGACACATACATACATACATACATACATACAAAGATAAGGAATTGATTCACACAACTGTGTAGACTGAGAAGACCCAAGGAATGCATTGGCAAACTGGAGTCCCAGGAAAGTTGGGACCTACAAAGCCCTGAAAACTAATAGTTGATGGTATAAGTTTTAGTCCAAAATCAACAGGCTACAGACCAAAGAGGAACCAGCTTTTCAGGTGAGTCTGAAGGAAGGAGAAAAGCAGACAGGCATCTCCTCTAACTCATAGAAGGGTCAACCTTTTTGTTCTATTCATACCTTCCACTGATGAGATGAGGCCCTGCTCTTTACAGAGCGTGATCCATGTAAATGTTGATCTCATCTAAATAATGTTTGGGCAACCCCACGGCACAGTCAAGTTAACTATCACCTGGGTTGAATGCCTGTAAAACAGATGTCTGTATCTAGCATATCTATTACATCTGACAGTGTCTATTATTAACCAGGGTGAGAGCTGGAATGAACAGGAACCCCTTTGCCTTTTGGCTGTTGCTGCTTTGCATCAAAGAATACTCAAAGTTGTTACTTATTCATTTAAGTGTCTTTGAATTTATAACATCAAAAATGAATTGGTTTGGGTGTAGCAGAGCAAGGAAAACAAAATACTGAAGGGTGGAGCCTAGAGCTCATAAAGGCATGAAGACAACGTGATAACCATTTGCGTGGCACCCGTGTGAGGATAAGGAATCTAATAACTATCTCAAACTGCAAAATGAATGAAATGCTTTCATAATCCAGAACCCACACGCAACTAGTGCCTCTGTTTTTGCACACCTGGGAGGCTTCTCTAGTGAATTCATTTGGGAAAGCAACTCAAGAACACCTCCCTATTGTTCAGCTATACTAGTCAAGGGACAAGTCTATTGAGACTTCAAAGATCTGTCCTAGCCCTTCAGTTTCCCTGGCCCTAACAAAGACAAAATTATAATCTGAAGACATATCCATAACATCCTCACATAGTTTGGGGATTCTTCTAATCAAAATAAATCTTCCAAAACATTCTTTCCTTATCCATTGCCTCAGCTGACGCCAACTATGGTGAGACAATTCAAATGATAGGAAGCTACTAAATGTTCCCACTTGAGATCCAAGTCACATGAATGCTGACTCCCCCACTTTCCTCCTTTGTCCCTCTGGCCTAGTACCTCTCTGCTCCTGCTGTTGTGTCTCAGAGAATCTCAGGAGAACTGTTTCTCTAGGTGATTAAACAAAATTTACTTGTGCTGAATCAAGAAGACATTGACAGTAGCCATGCAGTGAAAGCATTTGGCAACTTCTTACTTTCAAATGCCATGTAATCGTCCTATTCCCCCTGAGAAGCCTTAATTATGGCCAGTGCTACTGGACTGTGACTTTTCTCACTGTCAGAATTTATAGTCTCTTTGGATATGGAGGAAAACATGTTTTTTTTTTCCCAACCAAGAAGGATATTTTATCCTGAGAAGGAAGGTGCTGCTGCTAAAGCAGAAGTTCAAGGTGAGCAGAACTGTTCTTGTCGAACTCAAACTCCATCTGGTTCCAAGAACAGAAATAAATATTCTTATACTGGAAGCTTTGTAACATAACCCATCTCCATGAAAGACAAGTGTTTTTTTTAAATTTTTATTTTGTATGTGTGTGTTTAAAACGAGCTACCTATGCCAAATCCTGGCTCTTGTGGATAAGTTGCATTTTCTCCAAGATGGAAAGAGTTTTGGGTGGTGAGGGACACTTGATTTGGGTCCAACATGTTAGGAGCTCAGAAGTTCTCACTCTGATCCTTAAATCTAGGGGAAAAAAAAGATGAACAAACTAAAAATCAACAACTCTTCTTAGATCCATCAGGGAATGGAGATCCCATGGCAAACCATTTCTTCCCAAACTGGAGAACCAGATCTGCAGGGACACAGAATGACTTTCAAGACTAGAAGCCCATGAGCACCAACCATTGCAGGTCCCAGGGCTGGGGTAGAAAATCTTCCTATAACTGATGAATTGTTCAAGGATCACTGTGCTCAAGTTGGAGAGGCAGAAACTCTACAGGCCTAGATTTCTGGGAGAAGGAGGAACCACACTTTTGTGGGTTTACCTCTAGGAGCCCTGACAGGTTCTTACAGAGAAGAGAGGAGAAAACACCCCTGCTGTACCTGGCAGTCACAGGAGAAGAGCAACCATGGGGCTCCAGCAGTCTAGCCTTCTCAACCAGGCTGCACACCAAAGACATTGTACCAAAGCCCAAGATACTGGGGTTTATCAGAACCTAACCACTGCAGCCTTCTCTGACCTTCCTATCTCACCTAAGTGGGAAGGGAAAAGCCAACACTGAGCAGGACCACGAAGACCACCTCACAGGCACAGGTTCACCTACCCACTGAGACTAAAAAAGACTAAGAACTCAGGAACTCCAGAACGTGTCCTGTTGCCTCTTAACTCACTACCAGGTCACCAGCCGCCCTGGCTGGAGGCTACAACTGGGAGAAATGCACACCCCAGACTTTATTTCAGGAGCCTCTAGGGAACCCAAAGATAACAGAGGACACACAAGGGAGGACACCAAAGAAAAGGTTAGCCTCTGCCACATGCAGCCACAGCAACTTTTAGGTACTGTTTGACCCCTAGCCAGATAGACACAAAATCCCATGTTAAAGTCCCTTTACCTTTTATCCTTTTCCTTTTATCCAATTCATAACGTCCAACCTACAACAAAAATAAATAAGTAAATAAGTAAATAAAAATAAACTTTTCTTAAAAAGGCATATTAAAAGATAAAGTTTGAAGAGACAGAGGAAATATCAGAATTAGGTTCAGATATGACAAATATTGGAATTAATAGAAAGGGAATTTAATAAGAATTAATTGGGCTTTTCTTCAGAAACCACGTAAGCAAGAAGAGAATAGAGTGAAATATTTAAAATCTTGAAAAGCAAAAAAACCAAACAAACCCACCAACCTAGATTTTGTAGCTCAGATCTTCATAGAGTATTAGGGTAGAAATAAATTAACATAAAATCTTTTGTTGACAGATTAAATGTATTCTGCATAGTAGCAGCAATATGCCTGATTCTGTATTCTGGATAAATGAAGTGAATGACAGAAATACCATAAGGTATGGGAGGGAGGGAGCAAGAAGAAATCGCACTACTCAGGAGGGGGAAGGTGGTCTTCGAAAGAGGACGAGGAATTGTTGTAAATGCTCACTGCAATTCAAAGAATAACCACTAATAAAAAATGAATGCAATTAATGTCTTATGAGGAGAGAAAATACAATTAACAGAATGTTCAATTAGAACCAGAGAAGGCAGAAAGTGGAAGAAAGATGAAGCTGAAAACACGGGCCACTGAAAGAAAACAGCAGCAAGTGTGGTAGATACTAACCCAACTCTGTCAATCATTTTAAACACTAAGGTTCTAAAATACAATAATCAAAAGGCAGACTGTCAAAGTGCATCACAAAACAAGATCCAACCCTAGGCTGTCTGTAAGAAATCCACTTTCAATATGAACTTACTAATAAACTAAAAATAAAGAAATGAAGAAAGAGATGCCATACCCACACGAATCCATTCTGCTTAGGATTGTTCCTGGCTCTTTCATTTCTGTGTTAAAGGGACTCTTGTCAGGCCTGTATCTGTTTATTAATCAACTTAGCAAGTCTGGCAGGACCAAGCTTGCAGAGGGCAGTTCTAGACTCGTGGTCATTTGGATCCCCTGGTCAAGGTATTCGGCAACAGGACAACAACTGTTTCGGAAGGCATAGAACTCCCCTGCCATGGAGCAAGAACACCCATGTGCTTGTTTCAACAAACAGAAGGCAAACCCTGTGGTTAACCTCCTAATGTATGTTTCCTATACTCAGCTGATCACATCTGGCTACTACTTGCTCAGATCCAGGTCTTCTGTGGAATGCTAGGTAGAAATTTCTGGAGTATTTGCTCAAGGGCAGAAGGCTCCATGGAAGAGATAAAGGAAGTAGTCAGGTAAAAGCCAAGCCTGCTGGTTTATCCCCGTGGTAGAATGACTTGAGGATTACATAGGAGAAAGCACCGCACAGTGGTGAAGTCTAGGTCTAACTGCAAGATTTAAAAAAAAAAAAAAAACTTTTAAAAATTGGCATAGAGTCCTCTTAGAACTGCGAAAGCCTAAGACACTAGGGTTTATCAGAACCTAGTCTTGGACAAATACCTCTAACAAGCCAGAATTAGAGAGAGAGAGACTATGAAGATGATAAATGATACTGGAAATAGTAAATAGCCCATTAAGCCTGAAAAGCTGGAGAGACTTGAGTGCTGCAAGAGCAGTCTCCTTTTGTTATGGTTCAAATGCTTTCTCCGCTTGGGGCTAGGAGAGGGACTATCTGCATGCAGTATGATGGAATGACTCTTAAAGGACTAATCCCATTTGCACCTTGCGTTTTTGGCTCATCTAAGAAAAGGATGGAAAATATTACCCACTGTTTTCATGCTTAGAAGGCAGATTATTGCAGGACACCAAATTCTTGAAACTCCCCAAATGGAAATGGAAGGCCCCTAATAGGATATAAGACATCCTCAGACACACAGTTCATGTAAAAATGAACAAAGCAGCTGACTAATCAGTTGCTCACATGCAAATTGTCCCCCCAGGACTAAGAGCAATTGCAGTTGGTGTTCTTATAGTTCTGGGAAGCAGAAGACCATGGACGTTTCTCCTCAGACACTTATACCACAATAGAAATACCAGTCAAATATTGCAAGTTATAAAAGATAATGTAAAACAGATGCCTTCACCTTCAAAAGTTTAAGTTGTTTTTGATCAATGATGGGCTTATCTTAAACCTAGTGGAAAAGACATGAAAATGTTTAGCTTTTCTTCATGACTACTAAGACTTCTAAAAAGGAAGAAAAAGCTAAAGTATTGTCTAGTCATAACAAATAATTGTTGTTTTTTTTTAGAAATATGGAGCCTTAGGAATACAAAACAAGGGAACTGAGAAAGAACCTTGAAAATATGCCCAAAGCAATGAGCATATACCTATGATTTTCCAGGACTCTGGAAAGGGATCTCCAAGTATATTCTTTGAGAAATGCATCCTCTTGTCAGAACTTCTCGAGTTCCCTGTGGTATGAGTTGTTGGAGAATATTTGTATATTCCTAATATACAAGTTCCCTAACTTAGTAGCAACAGCCTAGGGAGAAGCAAATAATTTAATAGCAGTGACATTCATGTTCTTTATGCCAAGCACTGTTAGGTCCTTTACATGGTGTCCCCACAAGCCCAAACAGCACATAACCACTTGACAAATGAGAAAATGGCATCTGAATAAGCACATGGGCGATTCTCACATTGCTGAGAATTAAACCCACATAATCTGACTCTGAGGCCCTTTCTCTTGACTAACCTGTTTTCACAAGCCAGAGTTACCCAGCCTCTGGAAACACATGAGTTATGTAAATAAGTCATGAACAATGTTGTTATTCCTGATGTATTTTGACCACAGAATGCTGGGGAGGAACCTCATTGGGCTCTCTGTCAGCGTCAACTCTTGTGTCTCAGTCCTTTCTCCAGTGATGAACTATGGAATCATGATCTCAGTAGTGATGAACTCCCAAGAGGAACAGTATCACCCCATCCCAAGTATTTTGAAAACTCATTTTTATTTGTCGCAATTTTATTTGTCACAACCATAGGAGGCTGTAACTGCTACAATTAGTGGACAAGCCTCCAGAAGCTCCAGAACACTCAATCTCAGTATTGCCAACAACCTAACACACAGTGTAATTTACATGCAGTTGAAAAAACTGTTTAAAATCTGAACTTGAAGGTTAACTAACTATTGTATAATAGTTACTGAGTTTCCCAAGAATGTCAGAGCAAGGCTAGAGAGAATGTCAGAGCAAAGCTGACTTTAGCAAAGTTTTAAAACAAACAAAGTATATCCTTTCTCCAAAACTATCCTATTGGAGACAATGACACTTGAGGTAGTTGAGGTCACATCAGCTCAACTTGTATCCATCTGCATTTACAGTCTTACTTTGTAGCATTTCTATGCACAGGTGCAGGTGTCTTTCTACCTCATCTTGTTCTCTCCTGTGGCTGTAAGATAAATAATAAAAGGCATGTTTAATTTAATTTACTTTCATCAAATGTTAATCTTCTCAAAACACGCTGGGAGAACAAACACTTGGATAGCAGGAATCTAAACATCATTTTAAATAAGAAAAACAATGGAGCATTCCCAGCCCATTCAAAACCCCAATCGTTTCTTCAAATGTCACACAAAATACCTATTGACATCTATATAACAACTCACCAAGGGTTTTCAGTGACAATGTTGTTAAAACCCCTATAAACTAGCTTACCCACTAGTGATTTCATTAAGTGTGTGCTTGTGTAGTATCAGCAATACTGAACAGTTTGGATACAAAAATAAGATTCTTTAAACATTGTCAGAGTAGAACTTTGACACTCATGAAGGGTGCAACTCTCAGGAAAAGTGGAGAAGATGAGGGCCATATAGTACAAGGCATTTAAGTGGGAGCAGGAGGCCTGAGTTTACTAGAAGAATAACAAGATGACCGGACTCATGCTTCTTTAATAAAAGCATTTGTAGCAAAACAATTTTTTTTAGTTATATTTGAATATTGATGAATGTCTGTGCACACAGTAAAGGCAATCTTTTTTCTTTTTAAGATGGGTAAAAATCTGTTTTCTTTCAGATGAACACAATAAACAAACTGTTTAAAACACAAGAATTAAGCTTTCTGCTGATCCATCGTGGGGACCGGGTAAGGGAGAATGAAGGAACTTTGGATTGTGCAGAGGGGAGTGAGGGGAGGAGTGGGCTGTGAGGATGGGAAGGACAGTAGAATGGGGCAGACACAATTCCCTAAGTACATGTATGATTACACTACTGGTGTGACTCTGCACCATGTACAGCCAGAGGAATGAGAAGTTGTGCTCCATTTGTGTGCAATGTGTCAAAATGCAATCTACTGTCATGTGTAACTTAATTAGAACAAACTAAAGAATAAAAACTTAAAAAAAATAAAAAGAAAGAAAAAATTAAGCTTCCCCCTGTTAGACAAAGGATGTTCAGGTGAATGATTCTTAACTTGCAGAACTTGAAACCCAACACTTGCTGATTGTGTGGCTTTGGCAATGCCACTGGCCTCTGGGGTTCCCTGTCAATAAAATGGATCCCTCTTCCCCTCTGAGGGAGTCTGGCCAAAAGAGAATGTATAAAATACTTAATGTAGAACCTGGCACATAGTGACTGTTTGTAGACCTGAGTAACCTTACAAAGTGGACCCAGCTTCATCCCTTAGTGACTTTGCCTCACATCCTGGAGGAAGGGTTTTTACATTTGAAGACTTATGTCATGATAAGAAAAAGCTGAATGCATTTACTACATAAGCAGCCAATTTTTAGAGTTGCATATTGTCTAGGACTATCTAAAGCTATTTTTCTCTGTGACCCTAAACTAGACAAACCCTTCTCTAGTTGACATGCATCTCTGAAGGGTCTCCTTGGTTGATCTTTTCTTCGTGTCATAAAAGTACTCGGACAGCTCTTCCTCTTAATATCATGACTTTACTTCAGAGGTCAGCAAGATTTTTCTTTTTTCTGTAAAAAGGTCAGATAGGATATATTTTATGTTACACAGTCACAGAAAGTTTTATCACTTCTCCTCCTGACCTTCCTCTTGCACTAACCTTACAACTCTTTAAACCACTTAAAGACAGTTTGAAAACCATTCTTAGTTTAATAGGTTGAACTAAACGGACTTCAGGATAGTTCTGGCCCAAGAGTTTTAGTTTTCTGATCCCTCATCTAATCCAATAAAGTTCGAACATGAGAAGCTCATAGAGTTTCTCTGGAAAGTTCCCCAAGACTATGGCAGTAGATTCCACCTAATCAAAACATGTAGATTAAACCTCCCCACAGATGAGTGTTTGGCCAATAGTATCGTCTTATGGTAACTTTTAAAAACCTTTTCACTTTAAACAGCATAATAACATAACATTTTAACTTTATGGACATATAAAAATTCATCTGTGATAGAATCCATTTTCCTCTTGAATGTGGCTACTCTTACCACTCTTTAAGGATTGATTCCTCCTGCCCTAGTCAGACTGGCAGCTGGCAGGGAAGAATGGAAGACTTCCCCAATAAGTACGTGAGTGGAATAGCTGTAGTGAAAAAAATTAAGGCAATACATGGGTCCTGAACAATTTGCTGCCATTTACCAAAGCTGGACTAGCCACTGTTGTATTTAAATTGAAAACAAAACAAACAAAATAAATCCAGAGCTTCTGAATATGGCACCATCTCTGGAGACCTGCAATCATTTGGCAATTCATTCTGATAGGAACCAGCACATGTTCCAGGTATGGGATTGCATTTCCTGCTATCAGGACCTTGACCAGTACTACTATCCTAAGGCCTCCAGGATGTTAATCTAGTGGCAGAGAATCTTGCATATTACATGGAACAAGGGACCCACTTTACAGCAAAGTCATATAGCAGTGAGTATATGACCATGAGACGTACTGATCTTATTCTGTACTGCAATAGATGGAGCTCTAGAATTGATGAAATAATAAAACAATTTGCTAAAAGTATAGCCAAGTTCACAGCTGAAAAAAAATGATCGTTATGGGAAGATAATGCCCATCATCTTAGACTGGGGGTACAATCTAAATCAACAACCTTTATATGGTGCTGTGTCATCAAAAATACAGGGGCCCAAGAACTAAGAGGTAAAGCAAGAATGGTCTCACTTTCATTATTTTCAATGATTGACTTTGATGACTTATGTTTCCAGTCCCTGAAATCCTGGGCTATTGGTTTCAGAAGGTCTAGTTTACCAAATGGTAATGCTTCAATCAGTTGACATAGAAAGAGTTCCCATATGTCTCAATCTATGGCTGTCATCTAGCCATTTCCGCACTGTTTGTGCTTAAAGACCAACGTCAAGGAGCAAGGCAAGGAACTACCACTCCAAACAGGAAACTTGACCTGAACATTAAGGAATAGAGGCAGAAAAACTTGGATGGAACTCAGCTGACCGCTTGGACCCCTCTTGTTATTTCCTTGCCAAATTGAAATCAAAGGGCAGGTTCAATAACTCTAGTCTGAGAAGGGCATCATGACCGGAGGTGCAGGGCCTCGGCCAACTTTGCTTCCCTATTGTTAGGAAAGTCTCCAAGGCCAGCAGAAGAACTTGTTAAGACCAAGGGAAACCTACCGTGGGAGAGGGATGATAGATAGTGACCTTGAGACCAGATGCAGGAGCTACTAACTATCCCAGACCCCCATCAGAACAGGAAACCCAACCAAAACCTAGAGAAGCTTCTTCCAGAACGTATCACATGAGGCACAGTCATCCAAATGGTACATGAACTGGACTGCCAGACTTCAGTCAAGAACTGTTTGGCATGGACACAAAAATACCAGGACTTCAATTTAGGACCACTGAAAGGCCACCCCAAATCCAGAGTTTTCTATAGGGTAGGCTGAGGCCTCTGTGTTACTGCATCATCACCTGCTTTGACTTATCCTTCTGCCTATCACTGCTTCCTTCTACTTCCCCAGGGGCATTGCTCCTGAGGACTCCCCAACAATCTTTCTGCCTAAAACTCTCCATCTCCACCTGTTTTCTTGGGAAACTGACCTGAAACAACTAGATGTGTTATGCTGTTTCTGTGCACCTATCGTGGTCCACAATAAAGATATTTATAAAAGAAGACCTTTAAAATCATAAGAATTGTTTGTATTTGAAAGTCATCTATTATATATTCATAATAAAATATTGGCAACTGAAGAGCAATGACTACTGACATGCAAAACACCTAAGAAAGAATGGCCGTTTACATTAAAAGGCAATTATAGTATGCAATTGTTATAGTTTGGATGTAAGGTATCCCCCAAAACCTCACGTGTAAGACAATTCAAGAAGGTTCAGAGGAGAAATGATTGGGCTGTGAGAGTCTTAATCCAATCTGTGAATTAATCCCCCAATAAGGATTAACTGAGTGGTAACTGAAGTGGTAGGATGTGGCTGGAGGAGCTGGGAATCGGGAGTGTGGCTTTGAGGTATATACTTGTATCTGCAAGTGGAGACTTCTCTCTCTACTTTCTGATCACCATGTGAGCTGCTTCCCTCTGCCACACTCTTCCGCCATGATGTTCTGCCTCAACTCAAGCCCCAAAGAATGGAGCCAGCCTTCTGTGGATTGAGACCTCTGAAACTGTGAGCCCTTAAATAAACTTTTCCTCCTTTACAGTTGTTCTGGTTGGAACTTTTAGTCATAGCAGCAAGAAAGTTAACTAAAACAGCAACTCTCAACTATTTTAGAAATTAGATTGTCATGAATGATATGCTTTAATAGCAAGCCAGCAATGGACCATGCAGAGGATCTCAATGCTGAAATCTAAGGCCCACATAGGCACTTAATTTTTCCTAAGGTACTTTCTCAGGGGAGCCCTTAATAGCCTTTAAGGAGCAAAAGCATAAAGTGGTTCATCCCAGGAAACTATTCATTACCCTTTGGTAATTTCTAACACTATTACAAACATTACTTCCTTCAAGATTGCTGTGTGTCTGGGGCTTAAAACATAACTTTATTCTCAACCTGTCTGCAAAAACTGTATGACCATCTCAAACAATACATTTAGAGGCTAAATCAGCTTGTCTCATCAGCTCCCTCTTATAAATCAGCTCTTTTGCCCATGTTCCCTAGATTAGCGAACTCATAATGAAGATTTGTGGACCCATTTAAAACTATATATTCTATGAGCCATCTGCATCACCAGTTTGCAGTTTGTCCTGTTGAAGAGGTAGTTAAACTTCTTCAGTCCATATGACACAGATTCCTAGAATCTATGCCAGATGTACTTATTGAGAATCTCTGGAGGTTAGGTCCATGATTCTATAGTATAAAACATCTTTCAGATCTTTGTTATGCATGTTAAAGAAAGAACAATCCCTTTAAATGTTTAATCATTGAAAATTCTGCTTAGTTGTTAGTAGTCAGCTAATGATTAACCATAGATTTTCTTAGAATGTAATATAGCATCTTTACATTTCCCAGCTCCTGCTGAGGAGCGTCACGTATGCTTTGGAATGTGCTTTTAATGCTCTGGAAGGTATTGTTCAACTTTACCTTGGCCATAGCTCTTACTTATGCAAAGCTCAAGGCTAGCCAGAGGTAAGAAACGTAGATCTTCTCAGGTCTTCCGAGCATCTACACAACTCTGGGCACGTGCACAGCTCTGCGTATGTTCTCAGAATATGTTGGGGCTTTTCCAAACCATTTGTGCCATGTCATTTCCCAATCTTGCCTTTGAAGTTGCTGGTAAGCTTCTTGTTTAGCCTAGCTGTCAGCATCACCTCAGGCACTCTGATGTTATATTTTTGCTGGTGATTGTTTTTGATAAATGCCCTAGAGAAAATGCTGTTTTCAAATAGTAAGTTCTGAGTCAGGACCAAAAGAGAAGCCCTGTATTTGAAGATTTCCAAGAAACTGCCAGAAAGGTCAAATAATGACAATTGGATGGAAATTTGGCATTTTGGGGAAAAGCACCAATCCCAGTCTTCTCTCTACAGTGCTAAGCTGCTACATCTCCTGGCTACCATGATTATGTAGCTGTTACTTTTCAGGACCATCATGGATCTGAGGGGAAAAAAAAAATGGGAAAAGGCAGGTTAAAGCACCATTGTTCTTACCAAGATTCACCTGGTTTTCTTAAAATAAATACTCCTTAAATTGTTGTGAGCTTTGGGTAAATTAAGGGATTCTCAAAAAAATTGATGTGATGATTGCTCAGTGCTATTGTGAAGGAGGAGATTTTCAGAGATCTTTACTCTGCCATTCTGGTAGAGTTCTCCCAATGAAATAAATTTGTATAGACTTAAACAAATGGAGATATGTACTATTTTCATTAATTGAATGATTCCATATTATTAAACTCTCAGTTCCTCTCAAATTAATCTATAAATTTCATGGAAGTTCAATCATATTCTTATCATATTTTAAAAATAGAAACTAGTAACAGTATTCTAAAATTTAGATGGAACTACAAAGGACTTAAAATACCCAAAACAATCTTGAGAAAGAAATTGGAGAACACAGGTAAATGGATTTAAGGTTATTGATCTGCTACAATTAAAATAGTGCGGAACTAGCATAAGAAGTAAGAAATGGATAAAAAAGAAAGGACAAGATATTAAAAAACTAGAACCATGCTTAATGGTAATTTGATTGTAACCACAGAAAATATGGTCTTTTCAATAAATGTGGACTGGAACCATTAGACAATCATTCAGAATAAAATTAATTGAACCCCTGTCTCACACCATACAGAAAAAATAATTTCAAATGGATTACACAACTAAATTTAAAGCTATAATTTATCTAGAAGGAAACAAAGTGATGTCTCTACTCTAGGAAGCAGAAAGGAATGCTTTTTAGGCAGACTTCAACAATCATAAAAAAATAAGCAAATTAGACTATATCAAAATAAAAAAGAATCCTCATTAAAATATGCCATTAAGCAAGTGAATAGGCATGACAAACTGGGAGAAAATATTTACAAAACACATAACCGATGAAGAATTCATATACAGAACACATAAGGAATTCTTGAATTCAAAAAGTTTTTTAAAAGCCCAATACAAATTTGAAAAATATTTGAATAGTATTTTTTAAAGGTAGCTATAAATACAGCAAGATCAAGAGTGACATTAACAGCACGGAGGAAGAGGAGACACCATCATGTCCCTCCAGCTACAGATGTGCCAAATAAACATCTATTCACAGATCAAATCTCCATGAGAGAACATCAGGAATGACTCAAGAGACTCCTACATACCAGGCAACTGAGAAAGTATTCATATCAAAAAGCTGAAGTACACTCAGGCATGGGCCTGCTCTGGGTATTATATCATACAGCTGGGAAGGAATTCCCAGCACCCAGCTCCTCCCTGAGGACAGGAGGCTTTGGGTCATACATATAATGCCCAACCTCCAAGGTTCCCCATTGTTTGGCTCTTCATGCTTCAACTCTTTAGTATATGTGCTGCCGAAGCGAGCACATTCATGCTTCAACTCTGGGAACAAAGGAGATGAGGCATACATGAGTCTCTAGACCACAGAGAAAGTGGCAGTTTTGCACTGGCATGCAAGTACTTCCAGGAACTTTATCTCTTAGGATTTAAATTCGAAGGTGCCTACTTCTCTCTGGCAGAGGTTACCAGCACACTTTGCCAATTGCTGCTGCTGACAGTGGAGTTTGTAATTAGTCTGCATCAGAGTTAATGAGTCCAACAAACAGCAGGCCTCCTTCAGTGAAGCAGAAGTCGACTCACTCCAGCAGTAATCCTAGATCCACCAATTCCTCCTGGAAGGAGTTTGTCCACACATTGAGCACCCCAACTTTTATAGCTCCTACCCAAAGAAACTATATCTAAACCTATGAATTCTCAGAGTGGGAGAGATTTAGCTTATGTGGGTCTCCCTAGATCACAGAACAAAGGAATGGTTTTAAAGGGGCCACAGCACTTCCAAGGGCTATACCTCTGGGCACAGTGCAGAGAAGTGACTAAAGAGCATAGCTCCCTGCTTTTTCCTGGAAGGGATTTATAGCTCACTCTTCCAGTGGTGACTTGACAGCCTGGCTTCTAACTTGCATTAGGGAGTTAAAGGGTCAGATAAACAATAAGCCTCTTGCAGCCTGAATGAGAACTTGGTATTTCCCAAGCCTACTCCTCCCCCAGCTTAACCTCCTGGTAAATCCTAGTTTACCTACTCTTCCAGGAAGGTGTCTGTTCATGCAATGAAGGCCATGACTGCTCTAGCTCTCCCCACAGAATCTCTCCCTTTAGACACATAGCTCAGGGAGTTGAAAGGACTCTGCATTCTTGAGTCTCCCTAGCTTGAAGAAAATAGAAGGGGACAAGCAGCAGGTCTACTTCCAACACTATTTCCCAAAGATCAGAGGGAAATCTGAAAGACAGTGCAGGCATTGCCACAGATTCTCCCCACAGCATAGTACAGAGACAGTAGGAGACAAATATCTGCCCTTAGTTTCTTCATGAGGACAGGAAAAAAAATCTGTAACATGTATCTAACACTGAAAGCTTTGCACTTACATCTAGAGGCCTGCATTAGAACTTACCTATCTCCTGATGATGACAGGAAACGGCACCTCCTAACCCGAGAGACCCCAAATAGCAATAGGGACAAACACAAAGATTTGAAAGTCATCTTTGTTTGAATCTCTGGCCAGAAGAATTGGTGAGATCTTTCTCCTATACAAGTCTAGTATGACATGATGGAGAGAAGCAGTTTTCTTGTCTAATGTACAGAAACCATCATACAGAGTCAAAGAAAATGAAGATCAGGAAATGTGTTCCAAATAAAAGTACAAGATAAATCTCCAGAAACCAATCTTAGTGAAACAGAGATATATAATTTACCTGACAGAGAATTCAAAATAATGGTCATTGTGATGCTCACTGAGGTCATGAGAGCAATTCAAAAACAAACTAAAAATTTTAGCAAAGAAATAGAAAGTATAAAAGGCACCAAACATAAATTTTAGAGCTGAAGAGTATAGAACTGAACTGAGAAACTCAATAGAAAGTCTCAATAACAGAATAGGTCTGGAAGAAAGAAAGAAAGAAAGAAAGAAAGAAAGAAAGAAAGAAAGAAAGAAAGAAAGAAAGGAAGGAAGGAAATCAGTGAACTCTAAGACAGGTCACCAGATATTATTCAATTTCAAGAGCAAAAAGAAACAAAAATGGAGATAAATTAAGGGATTTATGCGATACCATCAGGCTGAAAAATATACATATAATTAACATGCCAGAAGGAGAAGAGAGAAAATATATTTAAAAAAAAACTTTCTAAGCCTGGTGAAGGAGATAGAAATCCAGATTCAGGAAGCTCAAAAGACACCACATAAGATAAATCCAGAGACTTAAAGTGAGACACATCATAATCGAATTGTCAAAAGTTAGAGAATTTTGATAGCAACAAGAAAAAGCAACTCACTTCATATAAAGGAACTCCTATAAGATTGCTAATGGATTCTCCAACAGAAATATTGCAGCCAGAAGGAAGTAGGATGATCAATTCAAAGTCTTGAAAGAAAAAGGCATAAAAACTTCCAACCAGGACTACTGTCCCCAGAAACCCTGTCTTTCAGAAATAAAGGGGAGATACAGACTTTTTAGACAACCAAAAACTGAAGAAGTTTATCATCACTAGACCTGCCTTCCCCGCTACACCCCTCCTAAAAAAAGCTAAAGGGAGTTCTTGAAGCTGAAGGATCAGGATGCTGATTAATAACGTGAAACATGTGATAGTATAAAATTTGCTGGTAAAAGAAAGTACCTTGTCAAATTCAGAACGCTAATATTGTAATGATGGGGGTAATAAATCATATCCCAAGTATAAAGTTTAAAAGATGAAACTATTAAATAATAATAGCTCCAACTATGAGCTACATGTTACATATTATAAAAAAGATGTAATCTTTGATATTAAAAACATCAAACACAGGAGAGTGGGAGTAAAATCATAGTTTGTGTATACAATCAAAATTAAGCTATCAACAACTTAACATAGTCTCTTATGTTTTATGTAGATCTCAGGACAAACACAAAGCAAAAGCTTATGATAGACACACAAAAAGATACAAATAAAAGATTCAAAGACTACCACTATAGAAAATCATGAAACCACAAAAGCAGAAAGAAGAAAGGAACAAGAACCTACAAGATCCAGAAGAGAATTAACAAATTGGCACTAATAAATTCTTATCTGTCAGTAATTATTTTGAATGTGAGTTCAATTCTCCAATTAAAAGGCACAGAGTGACCTAGTGGATAAAAAACAATATCCAGCTATGTGTCACGCTGGACACTTACTTCACCTTAAAGGATACTCATAGAAGGACAGAGATGGGAAAAGACATTTTACACCAAAGGAAACCAAAGGAGAGCAAGGGTAACCACATTTTTATCAGACAAAATACACGGTAGGTCAAAAATCAGCACCACATTAAAAAAATAAATGAATGAATAAAATAAAGTTAAAAATATTTTCATATTCAAAACATAAGAAGACAAAATAATGGGGTCAATTCAGTAAGGGGATATAACAATTATAAATACCTGTGCATCCAACAACTATGTGAAAAAGAAACTAAGAAAACAATATTAATTATCATAGCACAAAAATACTTAAGAGTAAGTTTAACCAAGGAGGTAAAATTCTATAAAATTATAGAATTTTATACAGAAAATTATCAACATTGGTTATGTTAATTAAAAATGACACAAATGATTGGAATAGTATCCCCTGTTTACGTAGTAGCAGAATTAATATTGTTAAAATGACCATTCTACTCCACGTGATCTACCACTTAACTGTAATCTCTATAAAAATTCCATTATGGGGCTGGGGTTGTGGCTCAGTGATAGATCGCTTTTCTAGCACATGTGAGGCACTGCGCTCGAGCCCCGGCACCACATTAAAAAAAAAATAAATAAATAAAATAAAGTTAAATTTTTTAAATCCCATTATTATTTCACAAATATAGAAAAGAGTAACCCTAAATTTCATATGAAACCACAAAAAGACCCTAGAAAGAGAAAAGAAATTGAGCATAAAGAGCAAATCTGGAAGCATGACAATAACTGATTTAAAATATATCATGAAGCTTTAGTCATCAAAATGTCCTGGCACTGGCATGAAAACAGACATGTGTCCAATGGAATAGCATGAGCAGACCAGAAATAAATTTGCTTTTATTGTCAGTTGATTTTCAACACAAGTTTCAAGAACACACCGTGGAGAAAAGACAGGGTCTTTCATAAAAGATGTTGGAAAAACTAGCTATTCACATGAAGAATGAAATTGGACCCCTACCTCTTATGCAAGAATTAATTTGAAATAGATCAAAAGTCTTGATCATAAGACCTGGAACTGAGAAACTATAGGAAGAAAGCATAAAGGGAAACTCCATGGCATTGGTTGGGGCAACATTTTTTTTTTCTAAATATGATCCCAAAGTACAGTCAACAAAAGCAAAAACATACAAACGAGATTGCATCAAAAAGCTCCTAGTAGCATAGGAAACAATCAATTGAGTATAGGGCCAACCACAGTGTGGGAGAATTAATTTGCAAATCATACATCCTATGAGGGGCTAGTGTTCAAAATGTGTAAGATAATCCAAATACTCAGCAAAAAAACAAATAGCCTTATTTTGAAACATGGGCAAAGGACCTGAATAGATATTTCTCAGAAGACATACAAGTGCCCAACATGATACATTTCAAAATCATCAAAGAAATGCCATTTAAAACCAAAATGTGATCTCACTTTGCACCAGGTAGGATGGCTATTGCAAAAAAAATATAAGTTTAGTTGGTTGTTTCCTCTTCCTCTCAGGCAAGAGCTGACATTCAGCAAGACCTCAGTCTCCCTTCCTGTGGGAGGTACAGAGCAGGTGCACTGCCCAGATCTAGTTCTATGTTGAGAGCACTGAAGATCTGGTCACCCCAGTGTCTTAAAAGCAGAACTGAATTATCTAAACCTGGAAATGTGGGAGACTTCACCCCTCACAGGACTTGGGAGAGCTGTGGGAGAGTGACAGGAGCTCTTCTTCCTTCATCAGACTCGGTGGGTTCACCTGCCTGTCTTGGTGCCTACTGTAAAGTTTTCTAGAAGCTGTGCCCAGCTAGGTAATATCCCTCCTTTTATTGGCTTTCTTACTTTTTTCCCCTTCTCTTATCTTACATGCTTGCTTTCTTGAGGTTTTACCTCCAGTAAGGTGTTGAGTTAATGTTCCCAAGAAAATAAAGCCCGAGGCCAATCAAATGCTCTTATTTTGTCCATTCTGCAACCACTTTGTTTATGTTTACTTCTCTAGCTTTCTTTAAATTTTATGGAGTAGGTCTCTACAGCCATGAATTGGAGTATCTAAATAATCAGCCAAAGGGAAATTGTTGCCTATGGAAAAATTAGGATATATTACCCAATAATATTCAGAACATGCAAAAATTTTGATACTATCATTTGACAGCATTTTAGTTAAAAACACTCACATACTGAAAAGGGAGAACTAATTTGCTTTAAAATATCAATAGTGAAAGACATATATAAGAATGCTCCTAGTAGTATATACGCAAGAGCCAAAAGCCCGGAAACAATCCACAACCCCCAAAATAGAGTTTTAAATGCATTTTGTATATCATAAAATTTTATTTGCCAGATAAAATACTAGATGTCTACTTAAATATCAGATAAACATTTTTTTCTTTTAGTATAAACATGTCACAAATGCTGTATGGGACATAACGACCCTAATTATTGTTTATCTAAAAATCCAAACTTAACCTGGTAATCTCGATCTTTATTTGCTAAATCTGTTAACCCACCATTCAAAATGAAATACTTTACAACC
Organism: Urocitellus parryii; assembly: GCF_045843805.1. Classification (NCBI taxonomy): domain Eukaryota; kingdom Metazoa; phylum Chordata; class Mammalia; order Rodentia; family Sciuridae; genus Urocitellus; species Urocitellus parryii. Next base: position 38,659,416 of record NC_135541.1, on the reverse strand, counting down.
CTGAACATGAACTATAACTACATGGAACATGAATCTATTAAGCAATGTTGAGCATAGGTATGATTCTTTTTATACAGAACTATCTTGGGCAAAACTCAACAACAGTTTAGAAATCAAGATAATGGTTACAAGACGGGAGAGGAGGTTACAAGAGAGTATGAGGGGAATTTCTGGGTCTTGATAATCTCTCTCGAACTCTGAGGGAATATAATTATGCAAAATTTGCATTTTGCTTTAATTCACCGAGCTGTAACTAAGGATCTTTGTTCCTTCCTAAGTATGTTATAATTCAGTAAAATGTCTTAAGGTTGCTAGACGTCACTTTGAATCGAACTTTTTATACTTTTCTAACTTCTTTATTTTTTTCACTTTGAATTCCAGAATCAGACCACTTTTGTAATCAGAAAACATTAGAACAATATTGTGTGGAGTGATACAACTTAGGTATCTTTGGATGAACAAAAAACATATTCTGCCACAAAGTTTGGTTGTGAACTCTTTCAGAATTGAGAACTTTGTTATATAAATATTTTAAGACGGCTTTGCTTTTCAATCAACATTTCCCTTTGCTTCCCTCTTGCCTCTTTCCCTGACCTCCATTTTGAATATTCAGGGGAGAGAAAACTCATAGTTTCCTCCTAGTTTCCTTGCTACCTATATTTTTAGAAGCATCAGGGTTCCCTTTGAATATTGGTCAGAAGCCACCTGTCTCCGCATAGATTTAATGCCTGAAACCTTGGCAAAACCAAGTTTGAAACCAGGTCTGACTACAGTCACCTTGAACAAGTTGTGAAAGGCCCCTGAGCTTTAATTCTCACTTTAAAATCATCTAAGCTTCAGCCTAAGAAGCAGCACGCTCAGCCAGGAGCCTGGCAGAGGGAGCCTTCAATGATTAACATTTCCCAAACTGCTCCCAGGTTTCCAGCGCAGCACTTTTCCCGCAGCCTTGAACTTTCCGTGGACCGAGGTTTGCCTTTCTTCCTCCTCCTGGCAGCTGGTCTGAGATTGATTTACTCCCAGTTTCTCCTCTCCTTGATTTTAGCAATAAAATACTCTATGAAAATGGGAGACTGATGAAATTATGAAAGTTAAGACGTTCTCTTCCCAAGCCCCCTGATTCATTCCCAGAACAAGCGGAGCCCAGCGCCTTCAGCTAGACCAGCATCTTGGTAAATTTCCTTGGGCAAGGACTGTGAAACCACCCAAACTACAGGATGCTTATCTGTCGGGGAAGTAAAATATCTGCTCTGCCCACACCTAATTAGAAGGGCTGATTTCATTATAACACTGTGTCACTTGGCTGCCCTCCAGGGTCTTTCTTCTTTGTGAATGTACTGGGAATCAAAGGACAAGGGATGTGCTTTATTTCATTTCTCAAGCTCCCATGAAACTGCAAAATGGCAGAGACGGCAGTTGGAGATGCTGGAGATATTTGTTGAATTCTGGATTGAATAAGTTAGAGAACATTGTACAGAAGGCCTGTGACAGGGCCTCCCTTACAGCATAAAAGGTGTCGCTGTGTGTATCTGGAGATATGTGTCGTCTCTGTGAATCCTTCAAATTGCATTTTTTCAGTGTAAGCAGTAATCCTGCCAAACAATTACAGTGTTTACAGAATCTGACGCAATCCATCTGTTGAAAAGGCTTTTCTGTTTAGGCTGATACAATGTAAAACAGTTGGCGAAGACTTAACAGAATCTCTGGATCTCTATTTTGGAAGACCATCTGCCATGTCCTTTGTCGACTGGGCAATGGCAATTCGTGTTGAAAGCCTCCAGAATCCTGCTGAGCTCAATGAGTCTGAGCAACAAAGAACCAGCCACTGTGTCAAGTTCAAGCACCTTTCCTCATCTACCATCTTCTCACCAGAGACTGAATACCAAGATGAGGGCAGGTGCCCTGGAAAGACAAAGCACTCAAAGCACATCTTCTCTTCTGTCTGCTGGCATTCTTTCCTTACAACTGAACTTGTTATAGCAGTAATAGAATGTAATTCAAACCATCGTAGTGGAATAGCCTTTCTCCCGTTGGAGGTTGATTTTGACTTCTGGAGTGAGCTGTGAGGCCACGATGCTTTACAAATGTTAAGTTTCAAGACTCAGGGGCTTATTTTAGGTCCTCCCAGATGCAGTTCCTGAGTCAAATATTCAATTTTGACTCAAGTGGCTTATTTAGGAAGTGCAAGGAATACTTGCAGGGGAATTTAAAAAAAATGAGAATATAGTCAATGAGTATATTAATAAGCAGCTGTTTGCATGGGTGACTGGAGCTGAATCTTAGAAAAAATGGTCTAGTGCACACAGCTCAGAGTGATCCCAGCTGAGAAGCAAATGAGTGGGACAGTCTATATGGTCGGCTAAGGACTGCTTCTCAGTTCCATCATTCCTCAGCCCTTCCAGCCTGACATGCGCGTGGCAGCAGAACAGGCTTCTGGGACTAGCAGAGATGCGAACACTGAAAGGTGATGTAACACAATAAAACAGTAAATTCTGAGGGGGAACAGTGGGTGCCAACTGTTTCCATTTTAGTTTTCAGGAGATAGGAATTCTACTCCTCTTGACTCAATAGTTCTATTTGTGAGGGTCCTAAGTGCAATAAAATATAGTTTAAAGGGGACTGAGATGGGAAAACTAATCTTGAAGCAGTCTTTGCAGAGTGAGAAACTTTTTTTTTTCTTAAGTGATATACTTATTAGCTGTGACCTGCAAATAAGGAGAAGGAACCTGATGAAGATTGGGTGGGAGGCACAACTTACCCCTTAAAGCTATGCCTTTGTCCTCCTTAACCATTTCATGTGGTCATTACAAAGACCTTTTTTAAAAATTAAGTTGCTTCCTTAAGATCATACAACCAATAAGTGCTAAAGCTAGTCTTCAAGCGCAAGTCCATCTGACGTGAAACCCATGTATAATTACTGCTTATGGAATACCATACCCCAGTGCAAGGTATGCATGGTGATTTTGCTCCTCAAGGGAACTTTGACAATACTAGAGTTCTCTTTGGGTGTCACAAATTGCAGAAAAATTACTGACTCTAGTGAGTAGAGGCCAGGGATGCTGCTAAACAGTCAACGCACAGGACAACCTGCTGTGACAAAAAAATTCACTGACCCAAAATGTCAAAGGTGTCAGGGCACAAGTTCTGATCTGCCTATTAACAGTGTGATTTAAGGATCCCAAAATCCATTCCTCATTCATCATAAACAGGAGTTGTAAATCGTTTACTTTCCAGACATTGATTCTCACACTATACTGTACATGATTTCCAAGAATACATAAAAATATAGATTCCTGAGCTGTACAAATTCCAATGAATTTGGAGAAGAGCCTCCAAATAGCAAGATCCCCAGGTATTTGAAGGGCATCATACTTTAAGAAACTTCCAGGTTAGTTCCGATGTTGAAAATCGGGGCTGTAATTTTAAATGCTTATCATGTTTAAAGTGTCCCCAAATGGAAGCTGTTATCATGACCACTTTAGCTGACTTCATCAATGGAAAAAACCCAGCAAGGAAGTCATAGCATCCAGAATAGCCAGCTATCCAAAGGCGGATAGAGGCAGGCATCATCTGCAGGAATATGGAAATGTCTGGTGGCTATAAGAGATTGAATGCCCTACCCTGATGAATGGTTTTGTTACCCGGTGGGCTGTGAGACTTCAGTCGCTATGTAAAATCTTAGTTAATGCTGTCTATAAAATACGGGGAATTCAGTGCATATAAGATCATTTATTTCCATATCCCCAAAGCATATTATAAACATCTGTCACAGTCCAGGATTTAACAAATATGCTGATGAGATGGAGTGACAGTGTGGTGAAAGAGCAGTGGTAGCCCAGTCTGACAGCTGCTGAGATTTGCTAGATTTGGAAGTTGGGATAGGGAAACTTCAAGCTTAGTGACTCACAGTCCTCTTCAGGTCATCTCAAACCCTTCATGTGACAAGATATGGTGGAGTCAAATGCTAGGCTCACCCAAATCTTCTTTCTTGGGCCAGCACATCCATTATCCAGCTGATTTTCAAGTATGAACTGCTAATGGCTCAGATGCACACTTCTCCAGAAATTAGCCCTCAGCTTTTTAGAAGCCACCTCATCTTTCAATGCTGCCCACAGTAGTGGCCCAAGACCAAGGGCTGTTTGATATCAGAATACAAAAGCGTGGATCCCTTGCCTCAGGGTAGACAATTCTGTGGTGCCATTCACAGGGTCATGATGAAACAGGGTGAAATAGACTTCAGTGAAAATATGTCTTTTCTTTTCCTGCCCTAACCAATTCCCTCACCTCCTTACAGATTCCTCCTGAAAATACAACCTCAATAAATCACTGGTATAAGACTGATGCACTTAGGAAACCTGAACTGGTGCCAGAAGTAAAAGCTAAATTCACTTGTGCATTGAACTCACTGAATACACAATATAATATACAACCCAGAAGCTGTTAGCCTAGGATCTACTCTTTGATCTTAAAGATGCAGTTAAAATGCCAGCTCAAGATGATACCTGTAAGCAGGAGGTACTGTCCTTCTCAATGAAGCCTTCACTTTGAACCAATAGCCACAATATGATAGTGGGTTCTTATTAGTAAATGCAGAGGTCTAGGAACATGAAGAGAGAAGTAGAGCTCTTCATCTCTCCACCATGTTTAAGGACCTACTCAGGAATTTGTGACTTTCTGCAGCTTCAGGCTTTGTAAATCCAGAAGAAATTTCCCATACCGAATGTTTCTACCAGGAAACACAGTGAGACTCTTACTTATTTAAGCACTATGGCTGCTGCAGGTCACTTTGGGTTCCTTGGGTCCGGAGAGCAACAGGAAAAGAAATGAGTTAACATACTAGAAGATACTACTGTTGGTCCTGCTCAACATGAAGATATAGAACTATTGCTTCATGATAAAGGCAGAGAAGGATAGCTATGAAGGATAATACACTGTAGCATCTTTTGGTACTGCTATTATCACTGTCACTGTACTTGGCCACATATAGCAACCATTGCCTGATAAGGGTATAGTAATCAGGATCCAGAGCTCTTCATAGAGGCAGATCACTCATCAGTCAACCCTATGTAGACTAGCACAAGCACTTAGCCAAGGAGAAGGAGAATCTAAAATGGGTGGAAGAGGAGAGAGATAATTAATATTTATTGTGGCTTTTGTTTCAGCCATAGCAATGGGGCTCTTGTTCTCGAATATTCTTCTTATAATTTTCTCTAGAACTTACCATCAGCTAGAGTCCTAGAGTCATTGTACTTGTATTGAATGAACTTGGTATGAGAAGCAAGTAGAGCTGAATGGTTGACTGCAGTGAGTGACAATGGTGCCTTACTCAGATCTCCTTACTGGTACAAACACCTTTTAACTGTGGTGAGTGTTTGCTGCTGAAGGTCTATAACAGCCCCCTTCTCCAGAGAATTGTCATCTCTTCCAGAAATGTCTGGGGGGTTATACTCACCTTCCTTATGGCAACAGCTACTATGAAGACTTGGCTTGAATGTGGTCCCTTGAGTGTTCATGTGCTGTGCCCAGTCTAGTGATGTGAGAAATAGTGGAAACTTTAAAAGGTGGAATTTAGTGGGAGGTGATTAGGTCATCAGGGGCATCATCTTCAGAAGCAATGAATGCTGGTGTCTCAGAGTAAGTTGCTCTAAAAAAGAGCAAGACTAGTCATTCCCTGCTCTTTGATTTCCTGTCTTATCATGTGATACATTCTGCATGTGGCCAGTTACCCTTCCATATTTTTTAACATGTTCTGCCCCAGCCAATGGGGCTCTCATTATAGGCTCAACAATGAAGTTGACCTTGCACTGTCATTCTGCTAAACTATGAACTAAATAAAGAAATACTCAGCCTCAGGTATTTTGTTATAGCCACAGAAAACACTAAGACAGCAGCCTGTCACCAATAAGGGATACAATAAGATAAAAACACAATTGCCTTGCTCCGAGGTGGGCCAAATCTGTTATGCCATTCATATCCCAGTGTTCTTCCTAGAATGAGTCTGAGATTTAACTTCAATAGACATCACGTCTCTGCTGGACTTCTGCCCTAACCTGCTTCCCACACTCCCTTACAGTTTTCTCCTTTGGGCAGTTCCTCACGAAGTTCTTTTCACAAGAATTCTCTCTCTGGCTCTGCTTCTAAGGAACCCAGACTGAGACAAGTCCCCTCAGTCCAAACAATATTGAAGTCATCTATTCCTCTGTCCCCCTTTTTACAGATGTAAAACAAGAATTTGACTTTTCATTGGCCAAATCATGAAACTGAGATCTCAGGAGTTTTAAGGAAATTACCCAAGAACATTTAGTGAGAAGAAAGCTGATCTTGAGCCTGGAACAAATTCTAAAGGCCTCTTTACTTTCACGGTAGAATTCCTGATAGTTGCTCAGGCAAGCTATTAAAAGCCTAGGAATTTGTACTTTCCTACGTGGTCTCACCACCCCATTATGTGGCCTCGCTGGAGAAGTGTAGGTCTGGTGAAGAAGACAGCCTTAGACAATCACCAGTGGTGCCTTGTGCAGTCACAGAAAACTAGAAGCACCACTCTGGTGGTATCCATTCAACCCAGGCTATCTGCCACTTTGACCTGGCATTTTCTCTTACAGCGAGGCACATGAAGCTGGTGCTTAGATATTTTTAGTTGAGTTTCATTTTCAAAGATGGTATAAAGCCTGTTTCTTCATATGTGTTGCCCATTTCCTTAAGAAGCTGATTTGGATCTGTTTTGCCAAAGCCATGGTTTGTTTTATTCCTCTGACTCTGGACATGTCGCAAAGTACCAAGTTCATTCAGATTTACTGTTCTCTTATCCTCTTAAATGACTGAGAGGTGGGAAGTATTCAATATATGAAGACAGGGGAGATGGAGCCCAGTACTAATGGGACTGAGCAATCCTGCGGTAAGGACCCATGTTGTTACCCACTTCATTCTGTCACAAATCCAATTGCCAAGTAGGAGTCAGGCGCTATATGCTAGGTTTCAGAGACAAAAGGACTCTATCTCATGTGTATAGGACAGCTCTAGATCTAAGAGATCCTTTAGTAGTTTGAGACAGAGGAGGTATTTAAAAAAATATTTTCGCAACCAAAGCAAATACATAACTCAAAGAATTTATGAATGTTCTTTGCTGTCCAGCCAGAGCAGATTTGTTGTATTGGATATAAATTGTATGAACCTTGGTCTTGGATTCTTTGACACCATCCTGGACTTATAGCATCTTGATCTCCTCAGCTTGACCAACAGCCCTGGGACCCACCTGAGGCCAAGCAGTCACACACTAGTAGTGCCAGGATTCCTCCCCACCACCTGGCTGACCAGCTAGGTGCCTAGAGTATTTTTTACTCTATCTGGCACTTCTAGTCAGAGATGAAACATCACTTCTCAGGGGATGGCATCTGGAAGCCCAAGATTATTAAAAAAAAAAAAAAGAGCCAGATGTTAAAACTCCTTATAAGGCAAATACCAGAAGGAAATAGGAAATGGAGGTAGCAGAAAAGAAAAAAAAAATCTTCTTTCCCACACACTATTCTCAAGTACAATTTTTCCTTATAAAACTTCACTGCAGAAGACCCGCATGCCATGTAAACATCTTCTGAACCGTGTGCTATGTCTCTTCATAGTTTACTATAAACCAGTTGCCAGTACAACCCATTCACAATGGCAAAATCACCTGAAGCATTCCCATGGAACTACTGGGTTCCTGCCACTCAAAGACTCCATTAGACTCATTCTCTGATCGAATTATTAGAAGATAGTCAACACTGGGTGAACAACACTAATCCTCTTCCTGAAACACTCTGTAACACTAGGGAGCTTCCCTTCATATTAAGGATCGGCTGAAAGACAAAAATTCAGATCATTACAATTATGTCCTGATAGAAGACTAAAAAAATAATTTGGAATCACATGTTGTCAGTGTTCTTCAGAGAAACAGAACCAATAGGAGTCAGATGGAAGGATGGGTAGATGAGAGAACACATATTAGGAGATTCAGCTCCCATGATTATGGAGGCTGCTGAAATCCCAAGAACCAGAGAAGCCTGGTTCAATCCACATAGAAGGCCTGAGAACCAGAGAAGCCAAGGGTGGAACTCTCAGTCCAAGACTGAAGATCTGAGATCCCCAGGAGCCACAGGTACAAGTCCCAGAATCTAAAGGTTGAGGAACCTAGAGTTCTAATGTCCAAGGGTAGGAGGAAAGCTTCCCATTCTGTCAGAGACTTCACCCTTTCCTGCCCCTTCATAAATCTTGGTCTCCAATTGTTGGACGATACCCACCCACACAGAAAATGGGTCTTCCCCATTTAGTCACTCAGGAAGATGCCAATCCTCTCCCGAAACACAGAGACTACAATCCTCCCCCACCCCCCGTCATCTTAGCACCTATACATGTCTCCTTAAATCATACTTAATCTACACAGATAATATCAAGATGATAATTTCCTCTATCAAGATACAAAGGCAGCAGTATGCAGAGGCCTGACTCCTACCCTACTCTTGCACTGGGTCTCTGGGTACCAGATCTAAGACTCAGGCAGGAGCCACAGCTACAAGGAGCTGGTGTGTGGCTGTTTGTGGAGGACAGAAAATGAGGTGGACCCAATTGTGTCCTGTGATGTGTGACTTGGTCCTTCCTCAGCCACGTGTGTTAGAGTGTAACTCCTCTAGTAGAGTAGTGGCAGCAGGTGTGATGGGCCACCAGCTCCATGCCCACAGCCAAGTCAGGCTCTAGCTCCACTGGCTTTAGTCCCCAATGCAGAGGGTGTTCCCTCATCTCCAAAATGGGACATGTTACTCACTCAGTCTAGACCTTTGTGCTCAGCCTTCATTCTGAGCACAGAGGTCTAGGCTGAGTGGTCCCTCTGGAAGCCACCTGGACCCCACCACACCTACCTCTCCCCATGTCATCTGCATCTTCCTTACTGCCACACCACCCACTTTTCCCTAAAGCAATATAAATTTGACTAGAGCTAATTTAGCCGAAACATTTGCTTAATCCTGTTAGCATTCTCACCAATGCATGGTCCAATGATATACAATGGGGCCAAGATTTCCAGATGCTTCTGATCATAGGTTGTTGATATTTCCAGTGGCTTTCAGCCCATGTAGCAACATGAGCAGGAAGAGCTGAGTGAGAGCATTCTGTATACCATTTCAATGGTCACTAAAATCTCTGACAATTTAAAGGGGAAAAAATTGATTTAAAGTCCAATTAGTCAGGGAATTCTTCCTTTCCTTCTTCGATATGGATTTGGAAAATTTGCAAAACCTTTTGTAAGATTTTCTGTTAATGAACATTTATGCCAGAAAAGAAGCAAATAAGAGTAATAAAGCAGAAATTTTTGCAATTATACTGTGACAGTGATTGCACTTTAGAATAAAATTGATTAAGCATTTGCAATGCCTAGGATGGCACACTGCACAGAAATGTTTAAAGATAATTTCAAGAAGGACCATCAATATTCTAAACTAGTTTGAAGGGATATTAAGTGAGAGGAAGAAAATACAGAGCACCAATCAGAGCATTTCTTCTACCAATGCCCATCATCCAGATGTCTTAACTCTTCATTCTGAGTGGGTCATTCACCCAATTCTAACCTGACTTGCTCTGCCTACTTAGTGCCTATTCATTCTTATGAGCTCTGCTTCATTGCCACTTCTTGGTGGACTTTGCACCAGTCCAGATTAAATGCATCTATGATGTAGTTCTATATAGCACAGCCAGCTTTCTGTATTCATGGGTTTTGCATCCTTGAATTCAGCCACCTGATGGTTAAAATTTATGAGTGTGTGTATGTGTGTATATGAGTATTGTAAAAAATTCCAAAGATTAAACTTGAATTTGCCAATTGCCAAGTACTGTGCTGCATCCACTCAAGTGAAATGATGGATAGGCATTTTCTTAAATATATATAAATAATCTAGAGATGATTTAAAGTGTAACAGCAGAGATGATTTTAAGTATTCTGATATCCAGGAGGTATTTGTTCCAGGACCTCCATGGATACCAAAATCTGGAGATGCTCAAGTCCCTTGCATAAAATGGTATAGTTTTGCATATAACCTATACCCATCATTTTGTGTATTTTAAATAATCTCTAGATTACTTATAATACTTAATGCTATGTAAGCATTGTCCTCCTATATTGTTCTACTATATTGTTAGGGAATATAACAAGAAAAAAAGTCCTTGATTAAACATATCCCTCTGTACCTGCTGGTTCTGCATCCTCAAATTCAACTAAATGCAGTTTTTCAATCCAAAGGTGATTGAATCCATGGATGTAGAACACCTAGATACAGAAAACCCACTGTATACAGGAGACTGTGTGTAGGTTACATGCAAATACTGTCTTGGCATCTTTGGACTTTGGTATCCACGGGGGCCTGGGAACCAATCTCACCTGGACATGGAGGGTTGTCTGTACTGATCCTAGTCCTTGTCTTACAATGATTAGTTACATATAAGACATTCAAATTTTGTAAAATTGTCTTATATTTATTTGTTATGAATCTGTCTCCTAGGCCAGTCTTTAAGCTCTATGGGGGCAAGGTATCCTTTTCTACCATGTCAAGAGTCACAATAAATAAGAACTCAGTGTCTTGCTGAATGAAGGAGTATCTGCTCTGGACTTATACTTTTCCCTCTTTGTAAAAAGGACTAGATATATTTAAGAAGCTACCCATTGCAAATGTGATGGCTATTCAGACTACAGGAAGGCCATCCATCTGCCCTAGGGCAAACCAACTTTGTACTGCCAAAAGATGTTTTGGAAAATCTGAAGTTTACAGAGTAAAACTAATACACAGCCAGCACTTGAATTTCTCACAAGAGCATTTTTCAAACCCCAGATTCCCAAAGATTGGGGGTTTGCTAATTGAACCCATTCTGGGATTGTGTTAGTGATGTGGGCTCATCTACACCATATCAGCTTTAAAATATCACTCTGTGCAAGATGTTTCACGGACAGTTAGAAATGGCTTTGCTATTCTTATATTTTAAAATCTCAAGCACATTCAAATGAATCTCGGATTAGAATCTTGAATGGCTGTTTTCTTAGTTTCTTTAATTTTTTTTCCTTCTGGCATGTCACTGACTAATAAATTTCAGCAAATCTTGAGTTTATACTAGCTCATAGGTGATTACACTGGACAAGTAGTTTTCCCAAACCCTAGGGCCCTTTGGAAAATGAAATAACCCACATATGGAAGGAATCAGCCAGCAGAGGGGCCCCTACCTACCTGCATTCTCTAGCTGCTGAAATCCTGTTTTGATAAGATAAGAGGAAACAGGGCAAGAAGGAACACAGAGACTCCTAGCAACTGGAAACTGGAGCCCTTGCTGCTGTTAAACCTGCACTGAATAGGTCAGCCAGGTCTGAGAGGGTCTCCTGCAGGAATGCTGGGTTTCACCCTGACCTAAATTTTTAGTCCCCCTCCCAACCCTACTCTTGATCACCCTTTACCTCCTACCTTCATATTATTCCAGAAACCATGCACTTCACAAGTTCCAGGAGAATACCAGAATTCGTGGTTTGCACCTGATCTTGTCATGACTGCCTGCATTCTCATTAAACAAAGTGTTTTGATTTTTACCTTCTGCAGCAAGGTCCCTGGAATCACCCAGGGTAGGAACTGAAACTTTAAAAGTTGTTGGAGACCAGCAGTTAGCAGAAATGTGTAAAGCCAATGCAGTTCAATAGGTGGGTCATTATTAGAGCCTCAGTCAATCATTGCTGGGAGGAAAGCAGGAGTAATGTTTCAGATCTTGCTGTGACTTGAATATGGGTTGTCCCCACCAAAGCATATACTAAAGTTTAATTCCTTAATGCAGCGGTGTCAGGAAGTAGAATCTTCAAGAGATTATTAGGTCATGGGGACTCCTGCAAGAGTTAGTGTTGTTCTGCAAGAGTTCTGGTTCTCTTGGGACTGGATTAATACTAAAAAAAAAAAAAAAGTTTGCTATAAATGAGCCTGGTATGCCCCTGAACATCTCTTCCACACATTCTCTGCTGTGTGCACTCCCTGTCTCTTGCCATATGTTGCCTTTGGACTCTGACAGCAAGAAGCTCATCTCACAGGCTGGGGTTATAGCTCAGTGGTAGAATGCATGCCTAGCATGTGTGAGGCCCTGGGTTTGATCCTCAGCACCACATAAAGATAAATAAATAAAATAAACGTATTTTATCTCTCTAAACTACAAAAAAAAAATATTAAAGAAAAAGAAGAAGAAAAAGCTCATCTCTGTCCCTTCTACCTTGACCAGAACTGTGAGCTAAGATAAACCTTTTTTTTTTTTTAATGTAACTTACCCAGTCTGTGGTATTGTGTTATTAGCAACAGAAAGTTTACTAAGACAGTTGACCTTTTATGCCACACAACTAGATTTTCATGAGAAGTATTCTAACTTTTAAATATATTTACAACTAACTTGATTTTAAAAAGCATGAGCCTGTCAAGAAACAACAAAACAAAACAAAAATCCTATTTGTCTATAGGTCTCGTTAGACCTTGCATAAAATGGTGTAATGTTTGCATATAACCTATACACATCATTTTGTGTATTTTAAATCATCTCTAGATTATTTATAATACTTAATGCTATGTAAGCATTGTTCTCCTATATTGTTCAGGTTGTTTCAACCTTTTCTAAACTCTCCTTCTTTTATCCTTGCCTATGGATGTCCCCCAAATACCATTTAATCAAATCCTCTAGCAGTTTTGTGAAACAGTTGGTCCTGTCTCCATTTTCAATTTGAAGATACAGAGGCTCAGATATTACTTACTACTTTGTCAACAGTCATACAACTCAGATGGAATAGGTCTAGGGTTTGAAACAGTTTTTTTTTTTTTCTGATTCACATATACCTGTTCTTTGTCCTATTATCTGAAGCAAGTGACAACCCCTTCTCCTTCTCCTTCTCCTTCTCCTCCTCCTCCTCCTCCTCCTCCTCCTCCTCCTCCTCCTCCTCCTCCTCCTCCTCCTCCTTCTTCTTTTTATTGTTGTTACCAGAGACTGAACCCAGGAATATTTAACCACTAAGCCATATCCCTAGCGCTTTTCAAAATTTGTATTTATTTTTATTTATTTATTTACTTATTTTAGTTTTGAGACATGGCATCACTAAGTTGCTGAGGCTGCAGTCCTCTTGTCTCAGCCTCCCAAGAAACTGGGATTACCAGTGTGCACCACCAAGCCTGGTCCCTTCTCCATTTTTTAAAAGAAACTGGAATGATGAGTGAAAAATAATCTAGAATAGGGGACAAAAATAAAAATTCTATTCCAGAGAAATTTACCTATAAGAATTGGGAATTTGCGGCGAGACAGTGAAAAATCAATTCACAGGAAGAAGCAGGTAAAAAATAAATTATTCATAAATCCTCAGTGGCAAGTTGGGTAAAAGAGTTAAGAAGAATCCTTAAGTATGGCAATGTGCTGCGTAGTGACTATTTGGTCAATAAACACATATATGATGGTGGTCCTGTAAGATTCCAACAGAGCTGAAAATTATCTATTGCCCAGTCATGGTGCAGCTGTCTTTGTGTTATAACATGAGGCATGACTCACATGTTCGTAGTGGTGCCGGTGTAGGCAAGTCTACTGCAGTGCCAGTCATAAAACTATAGCACATTCAATTATAGATAATACATGATGATTGATAAGGGTAATTAACAGTATGCTACTGGTTTATGTATTTACTATGCTATATTTTTATTATTATTTTACAGTGTACTGGTACTTACCAAAAAAAAGTGTACCATAAAACAGAGTGCCACATTACGCCTACGGAAGCCCCACGCATCTCATGCTCACTCCACATTTTGATTGCAACATTTTCTCTTGTGCTTGGTTTAATCTCATTTTTTTTGTTCTTCATGGCCCTAGGAACAATGGGCTATGCCGTATACCTTACACCACTGAGCCCAGGTGTGTGATAGACTGTGCCCTCTAGGCTGTGTTAATACACAGGTATATTTATCCAAACATATCCCCATCATTAAGTGACACTTGACTGTACTCAGATTGATGTTGTGCTTAGTAATACAGTAGGACAGTAGGAGAGCCCTCCATCCTCCAATCATTTAGGAAAAAACTCGTGCTACACAGCTAGTGTCAGTGGCATTTGGGGGAGTGAAATATGGGTGGTTTCCAGTGTGAGGATGATGCAATATGGGTAAAGGTCAACCTGTGTGACAGCCAGGTGATGATGAAATGGTCTCATTCATGAGAATCAGGAACCGTAGCCTCTGGAACCAGGAAGAATATAAACCTCCCCAGAACCCTGCTACTCAGGACATCCAAGGAGCTTGGAAGGACAGTGAGCTTCTCATTTTGTGAGATAGGAGTTTGGACTAAATATATTTATATCTCAAAGAGCAGGGAGACTCATTTTGTGTCCACATTGTATCTGGAAACATACACACACATACAATAAACAAACAAAATAAAAGGCTGCACTTCTCTTGAATAAGCAAAACAATTGCTCCAGCATGTGTGTTCCCATTGTACTTGGTTAGAGCGTGCATTATATTGGAAGTAAACATCCTGGTTGAAAAGAGGGTATCCCCACCCCCATGTCTTTAACACACACCCCAACAACATGTACACAGATGCTTGTTGAAGATATTGCAGAATCCCACTACTTCCAAATTAATAGCTGTTTATATTGTGTCTGTTTCCATCCGTTCTGTTTACACTTTGCATCCTTTTGTAATTCTGAGTTTAATTTCCCAGAAGGTACTAATTTTATTGCTTCCAAAGTGGTCAATTATTTTTCTGCTCATGACATTTAATGTTTCGATTTTCCTTCAAACTCCTTTGCAAACAACTGTTTGGAATAGGCACTCAGTAACATAAATCCAAATTAATTTGCACAGTTTTGCTTGACTGGTTTTTTTTTTTCCCCAAAGTTATGGTCCATGAAAAATCCTAACCAGGTGAGCCCTGGCAAAGCAGCAGTTTCTCCCACAGCTTGTAGGGCAGGATCGTCAAGCCATGAGCTAAGAGGAGGCAGGTGATCCTTTTGCCTTTTGGGGGTCTTTGTCTAATATTGACTTTAATTATGAAGGCCAAATGTTTGTTTTCTTATGAGCTCCATTTCTGCCCCTTGGTTATTGACACAGTTGGAATATGAAACATGTTTCCTTTTTTCATGGGGGTGGATGGGTAAGTTTATATTATAGTAATACATTCTGAGTGTCAGCACTTGTGAACTCGGATCCTATGTCTGTCTTGTGCAAGCTTCTAACTGAATTTCCTCCATGTCCTGATTAATTTATTTGGGTTTTTATTATACTACATAAGCTCTCTAAAAATATATCAAGGATATGTCACCTGTTCTGGTAAACATTTTAGAAATATATATTAATACCTTAGTTTAGTCATTTGACTTTGGGACCAGCACATGGAAGACGCTGACTTCATCTGTGAAGTGCTATGAAGACAATGAAAACCAAAAGTCCTGGCTCCCACCCCAATCCACTCCTACTCACTGGTCCAATGAGTTATGCAAGAAAGAAACACTTTATTTCAAGGTGACCCAGTGTACAG
This sequence comes from Urocitellus parryii, assembly GCF_045843805.1. Lineage (NCBI taxonomy): Eukaryota > Metazoa > Chordata > Mammalia > Rodentia > Sciuridae > Urocitellus > Urocitellus parryii. Next base: position 38,643,873 of record NC_135541.1, on the reverse strand, counting down.
GGGAGAGAAAAGTTTCAAATTCACCTACCTAAAGATATGGATTGGAATATTAAGGGGTAGAGAAGCAGAGTGACTTAGGGAAGGTGATTGGAGGTGGAGTAATCAGTGGTCTACATATGCATCATCAATCTTTAGGATGCATGTACAGAAAATGGCAACATTAGCATGATCTGAAGGTATAGGTGTTGGTCCTCTGATGTCATCAAGCCACCCATTGGACACCTGCCTGGACTCAAGTGAAGAGTCAGTGGTTTCAACTAAAAGGGCTTTCAGGTTCCTGAAAAGTAACATAGGTAACTATAATCATCATAATCCATGAATCATAGGTGTTATTCACAGGATAGATAGTAGGAGTCTAAAAATACATAATTCATCTGTGAAATCTTCAGAATCAATGATTTTTAAAATCCAAGGACTTTCATTTGGGGAGGGGACAATGATCACAGGCAACGTCAGGCTATTACAATGATTAGGCCGTTGCAATGGAGCTGGCTAAGTGCTGGTGTGGGCGAAAGTAGGTGATATTAGGACCCAGAAATTCCACAGCTAGGAATCTCTCCGGAGAACATCTGAAATGCAGGCATGATTTACAGTGAGATCACTTGTTCCCACCGTGAACATGACTATCAGCAGACCTGGTATGGTTCATGCCATGCATTTTTCAACAGTAGAAAAATGGTGGAAATGGTGGGAAAGTTATAATTAGCCAATTCATTATTATTATTATATAGAGAACACAATGTAAGTGTTAGCAATTCTGTGCCAGGCAGAGTTCAAAGCACTTAATCTGAGCGAACATAATAATCCTCTCAATAACACTATGAGGCTTATTACTATTATCACTATTTTATAGATAAGAACACTGACATCAAAAAGCTGAATGGCTTGTTCAACATTACTTAACTGGCCATAGTTTGACAGGCAGTGTGGCTCCAGTGCCTGCCTTATGTTACAACCGTTAAAAAATGTTTATATACTTTATAACGATAGGGAGAAAGGCTTATGATAATTATGTAGAGTTGGATACATGCTGCTTATCTTAGCCTGTCCTCCTAGAAAGCATAGCCTAAGATAAGGGCTGGCTAGCATGCAGTTTATTGGGTGAAGTTATTCTGGGAAAGAGAAGAGGTGGATGGAAAGTAAGACAGGACAGGCAGGGAATTGCAAGGATGCATTATCCTGTTTTCCATCACTGAGTGACAGGGACTCAATCCCACTGGCACCTCTGAGGAGATGTGTAGAATGTGCCTCAGATTTATCCACTCAAAAGATGGAAGAGGAGAGCGAATATATGCACAGTCTCTATTCCCCATGGGTAAAAAGGTTTCCCATGGTGGTACCTCCCTCTGTACCCAGGTCAGCACGAGCTTGAGTATTCAGTGAATACCCATAGACCTCCCACTTGGAGGTGTCTGAGAAGATCTGGGGAAGGAATTAAGAAGCCTATGTTGAGAGCTTCTACCCATATGAAGTTAATGCCTTGTGATGGTTGAAGAGAATGGTATAACCCATTTTGGCCACTACAAAGCATGGCAATCACTGAACCGATGAGTTTTGCAAGACAGAAAGAGTTTATTTACATGGTGGCCCAGTGTGGAGGGGGGACAAAAGTTTCGAATTGACCTACCTAAAGTTATGGTTTGGAATATTATGGGGTAGAGAGCAGAGTGACTTAAGAAAGGTGATTGGAGATGGAGTAATGAGTGGTCTACAAATGCATAATCAATTTTTAGGATGCAAGTACAGAAAACAGCAACATTAGCATGCCTGAGGGTATAGGTATTGGTCCTCTGATGTCAGCAAGTCACCCATTGGACACCTGCATGAGCCCAAGTGAAGAGTCAGTGACTTCAATTAAAAGGGCTTTCAGTTCCTGAAAAGTAATGTAGGCAACCATAATTACTGTAACCCATAAATCATGGGTATTATCCACAGGATAACTAATAGGAGACTAAAAATTCAGCTGTGTGATCTTCAGAATCACTGATTTTTAAAACCTACTAAAAGAAAGTAACTAAGGGGATTTTTACTTTCAGAGAAGTAAATATTGCAAACTATTGGCTAGTATAAATGAGACATGGCCAGCTGTGTTTGTTGGTTGGTAATTATCAAAGTTAGGATCCTGTCCTGTAATGGAGTCTTGGAGACTGAGGTCTTATTCCTTTGATGGTAACATTCTTGAGAATGGCTCCCAGATCCTTGAGAGATGCTTATGAGCTGCAAAAGATACATGTTTACAATTGTAAGTCCTTCTTTCCATAAATGGCCAGGAGATGATGGTGACCCATCCATCAGAGGCTCATTTTTAAAGGAAGTTCAAGAGGACAGGAGGCAGTGGACAAGAGAAGTCTGATGTAGTTCATCTCTTCCATCAGTAATCACTATTTCTGCTCCATCTCAGCAATCCTCACAAGACTTAGTGCAGGTGGGTAGTGGGGTTGGTGGATGGGACTCCAGCCCCACCACTGCAAGCAGTCCCTGGGTCTAAAAGACAGTTGACATCTCCATTGCCCATCCTGGATTTCCCTCCCATTCAGCTTGTGTTTGACAGACTCGGGGTGCTTGCATATGGGAAGGAGCCTGACCCTAATTACCTAAAGACCTGGACCCATCTCAGAGGTAAAGCAGTGTCTCCTGGGGATGCTGTGGGATTTACCACTTGGGAAGATAAGCTGATATAGGGATGACCTTCCCTACCATGGTGGGCACTCAGCTAGAGACTTCTAGACCTCTGGGCTGTGGATTATGCAAGAGAGATCCTTTGCTTATTCTTTGGGGACCACACAGAAGCACAGCAGATGCTCCATGATCTTCCCACATTTTTTAATGTTACTGTGCATCTCAGCAAGATGCTGGTTCTGCCTCCCTGAGCCCTCATGATTTTACCTTTATCATTTTACAGTTATAATGGGCATAGAATCTCCAAGAGAGGTGCCTGTGGATTTCTGCTTGTGTCAATGAGGACCAATAAGAGTAAAATGTCACTCAAGGGTACTCTTAAAAACAATTAAATCGGCACATTTTATGTTATGTACATTTTTACCACAACAAAAATATTTAAAAGAATATTAAGGGTAGCCAACATATTGTTTTTGTTTTTATGCAATTTAATTCCTTTTTTTGCTTAACATTTACATTCTGTCTTCTTTTATTTCTTAGATATATACACATACACACAAATAAATACTACTATTATGTTTATTTCTAAGTATTGTTAATATGAAAAGGTTTTACTTTCTCCCTTACATTTTATATAAAATTCCAAACTCTCCCTTAGTGGCCTTTCCAAACGCTCCCTAGTGTTTCTGCCATGCGAGAACAATAATCACCTTTTATAATTTTGAAATCATTCAAATGAAAACATTATTAGGCCTTTCAAAGTGCCTTTTTACCTTTATAACCTAAAACACATTACAGTCTTATAGGTTATAAAGGTAAACTAACTCTTCCTTACAAAGAAGATTTCAGGTGAAACATTCTAGGAATGGGTCAAAGGTAAGGAGGGAAAACAGATTTGTGTGCCCTAATTATAGGGGTTCAGATTGCACCCTAGCCGGGATCGGCCCTCTCTTGCTTTCTAACCCATGCAGCCCTGGAGAGGGTTCATCTCGTGGCCCTGATAGTGAACGCTGGTCCGCAAACAGAGGGGCTTGCAGAGAAGAGGATCAGAGGCCATTGAAGCCTTGCCCTGCCTGTGTCTCTCTTCAGCCTGTATCACCAGCTTCTAGCTTCTGCACTGAGGCTTTTGTTTCACAGCTGAGGAGCGAAACTCCCATCAGAACAACTTCCTCAGTTGAACAACCTAGAAGCACTGGGGAATTACCGCTGCAGGGGGCCATCTGTGACCTGTAAGAAATTGTCAACAAAGACTTCCCTTCAGACAGACAGCCTGGAAGCACAGCAGTTTCACCCAGCCTCTCTAAAGATGCCCAGCCAGACCAGCTATCAGCTCATTACCAAGTTATGGCAGCTCAGAATCCAGGGTTTCATTGACTTTCCTTCTCCCCTTCCTTACTCATCTCCCCCTGCTCATGTTTCTCTGGAGTTTTATTTTCCAGCAAAGTGGTCTGAACTTTCTAGGCAAACTTGGTTAAAACTCGACCCAGACATCCTTTAGCCCTGTGTGTTACTCTAAGCCAATCACTTAAACCTCTGAGTTACATTTTATGTAAAATGAAGCTAACAGAGCTTAAAGCTTGAACGCAATGGTTGTACCAAGTAATGGCTGAGTGTTTGTTTAGTATAAAAAGGGCCCAGCATATTTCCTGACATAAATAATACTCAACAAAAATTAACCTTTTCATTTTGCCCTTGGCTATCCCACTGCGTTGACTCTGCTTGTGTGGCTGGTAACCTGTCACAGAAGAGGAAATTTAGTGAAGTGAATGAAAGTGAAAATTGTCAGTAGAGAAGAGAGTAGGGTGTTGGTGAGTTCATGTGGCTCAGTTTCCTATGACCTAGGGAAGCAAGCACCTGACCACAAGAATCCAGGCACTATTAGGCAGAAGTCAGGCTGTTTGGATTTTCTGGGAAGGGAGCTGTGCTTTTCTTTATAGAGCCAAGACAAGAGCAGAATTTCTTTTCCCATTGACATTGTTTCCCACATATATTTAAGCCATCTCTCCGGCCTTCCCAATTTCACATACCCTTAAACAACCTAAGAAGGGAAGCCACCCAATGTTCCATGTGATCTTTCTAGAGCCAGATTTGTTTGTATTACATTTTTGTGAGGTTTTGTGTTATAGAGGGGAGACTATGGGTTTTGTAGACAGACAGGCCCTGAAGAAGCCCCTTAGTCTATCAATGAGAAGGAGAAATTTCTGTAGCTAGAATAAAAAAGCTGTTGAAAGAATCGTGACCTAGTGGAAGTTTCTATTTAACATGATGCCAATTCTTAGAATATACTGAACAAATCATCAGAGATGTCTTACATTCCTCTTTTCATCTATTAAACAGTCAGCATTACTATTAGCAACCAGATTTTCACTTATGTTAATTCTAATGGTCACCATTTTCTCCTGTGCAAGTTGCAAGTGTATAGATGGCTTTTGTTGGTCCTTTCAGATCTGCTCTTAAGCCTTCCCACTGTGCTTTCTGTCAAAGAGGCTACATTTATGAACCACATCAATGGGCTCTCCTGCCCCTTGACATCTGGTGGAGTCTGGATGCTGAGGGGCCAGTCAGGAGAAAAAGAAGGAAGGAGAGTGATGTTCTGGATACTCACTCCCCTAATTTCTTCCTTGTGAAAGGGCCTCAGGCTGGTTGTGTCCCTCTTTTCCACACAGTCTTTCCTTCAAGCTTCCAGGAACCACTCCCTCCTTCTCATTATGTAACCTAGAAGGATCCAACTAAAGATCCAACTAAGGATCCAACTAAGCCAAGCCCCAACATGCACTATATAAACTTGTGGTTCCTAAAATGGTCATTTGTAAATCTGTCTGCATAAAGGCATGCTAATCCGTGTGTTATGACTGACACATAGATTCTATATGTCATAGAATGTTATTTTACTTGTTCTAAAGTTGCTTACACCAAGTGTGTGAGGATTCTATTGTTTCTATTCAACTGACGAGGCAACTACTAGGATAATAGGTTAGGTAATTTCCATGAGAACACCTAGTAAGCCAGAAGTGGTGATGGGACCAGATCTGCCACTTCAGGTGTGAGAACTCTTCTGCATTCACTCTTTACCAGCAGTAGTGACAACAGCATAGGTTTATCTGTACATTTGTCACACTAATATGAAAACCTCTAGACAGGATTACCCAATAGGTATCAGAACTGCAGCAATCTTGCAATTAACCTAAGAGTCAGTACCCTGAAATGTTGCTAAGTAAAGCAGGAATAAGTAGGCTATGGACAATAGGCAGAACCCAGTGCCAAGAAGTTCAAGGAAGGGTGGCCCTGGGAGCAAGGAGAATGTTTTGATTCCAGACCAGAGTCTTATTTGCTATTAGCCTGATCTATTTTCTTGCTTCTTTGACCAACATCTCCCTTTTAGTCAATCTTTTAAATCCACATATCCACAATATATAAAGAAAACTGCAGAGACATTGATATCATTGTTGTAATTGTCCCAGACACCCCTTGTTTTTTCCTACAGTATTTATGATTCCATGTGATAATTATAATCTTGAAAACAAGCAGAAGAGCATTTTGTGTGATTACTCTGAGAATTTTGGTCTCCCAAACCCTATGAACCTTATGAGTTTATAGATGTACCCCTCTCTCAGTTATCAAAAATTAGCACCCTTATTTCTGACAAAGAAAACATGCTGTAAGACAATGCAGATGTTTTGTAAACCAGCAATTCCTCTCCTTTCCTCCTCATAACTAAACCTATGGCTAGATTTAGTTCTAGTGCACTCCATCTGAAAACATGGGAAAAAAATATACCCCTCATCAGTAGTTACTGGCCAGGGCACATGAAGAACCTGGTTTCTGACACAATCAGAAGGTTGAATAAGAAATTGTTCACTGATTTGGGAATAATCTCAAAAGATGAAGGATTTACACCTTACCAAGAATCTCAAGAAGTAGTATGAACCTGCTACTATAATAGCTTATAGAAGCATAAAGGAAGTTTGAACTCATGCTCGGCAAAGATGAAACACAGAGATTACTGCCTATAGACTAATATATTAAAAATCTTAGGGAAATGAAATCTCTGAATGACATGAAATGTATATGACTGAGAAACCTTAGAGAAAATTATGTTCCACAGGAAGACACTGAGGGCACATCACTTACCAAGGTGGTAGAAAATGTGCTGGTGAGACCAGCAGTGCCTCTCCTTTGTCAGCCACATGAAAAGGAAAACAGCATACATTCATATTCCTGGGACTCTCCTAACTTTTCTGCCTTGTCTATAGTGTAGTTTGAAGCAATCTGGCCTAACTGGACATTCTGCAGACCATCAGGATAACCTACTGCATCAGTGAACTTCTGTTGATTGAGTCAGATGAGCAAGTTTGCCAGCACCTTGCACTGGTGGCCTTGATAAGATATATAGTCTTTAGAACATTCAGAGGCTTTCAAAGCAAAAAATTAAAAAATAAAGAACTAATGATCAAAGGTGTTCAAGAATTTCCCCTTGAACATAAAAAAGATGTTGTTGCACTCACATCTCCTACTACAAAGGAGTGAAGCAAGATAGGTGATGGTTTTCTTTGGGTTCTAGATGAAGAGTCTCCCACATATTGAGGAATTATTCTGGCTTACATACAAGGTGATGTGAAATTATGACAGTTTTGATCAGGCCCAGAGCAGAAAAGGGAACTGATGCTTGCCTAGGCCCCCGTGCATCATCCCTATTACTTGGTTCATGTGACTGGCAGGCCCTATGATACGACTACTAGTAAAAGCTGCATGTGGGATTTGTGGCAATTACACACAGGTCAATTACAGCACAGGCCCTGGGATTTTTAAGTAGTGCCACTTCATCTTCAGTGGACAATTGTATACCTTTTTATTTACTTTACTAATTTAGAAACTTTTATCTTTAAAAGAGTTCATAGAATAAAGTATTAAATATAATAGTCTCTTCTAGAATTTATTGGGAGTAGATATTATACTCCTTGGTCTATAGTTTACAAAACTCAGTTTTTCTTTTTCAAAAGCTGAGGTATATTCTCAACTTATACTCCTATTATTATCCATTTCTATGATTAGTAAAAGTATTTCTATATCAAGCTTAATTTTAATTACCTTAAGATGTGCCCTTCTGAGCTGATAAAACAGAAATGAATTAGTTTTAGTTTATACTTTAGTTCATCTTATTGCTTTTCCACCTGATTTTATATTTAACACTTTTAAATATTTTGAAAATTGTTTTCTTTGCTAGAAAAGGTAGAAACAGTAGAGATACAGGATATTTCTTCTTTTTTTTTTTTTGCCCTATCATCATTTAAAGTCATTCAAACCTCCTACCACCAAATTGCAAATTTGGTATGATATTCCTTATTCATCATCTTTGGCTGATCAGAGTCACTTTTAATTAGCAATTTCTAGACAATTTTATTCAGAGATTTTTCTTCTTTGACATTGGTTTGAAAAAATAATACTTCTTGTGTTCCTGGGCCCTGCTAAAGTTGAAACGTTAATACCAAGTGACTCTGTGCCTACAGCTGCCTATTATGAATTAAGTCCCATCAGGCCCACCAAGTCACAAGCTTAGGTAGGCTGATAACACTCCATCAAAAAATTGAAAAGTTACTATAAAAATCAAACATTGGCAGAACCAGAAGCTCCAAGCAAGTTAATAAGAAGAGAGCTCAGACCCACTACTAATACGCCAGTGTCTCCCTCAGCTCATGCTTGTGACCTTGGCTATGGCCATGTCAGGTTGGAGACCTCCCAGGAGAGAGGCTGAGTCAGTGGTTATATGTGCAATTCAAGAGCTCGGGCAGGGAGAGTGTGTCAGATACTCAGGTCTGGTTTTTTGAGTAAAGTGCCTCACAATTAACATTCCTCAGTTGACTCCTGTCTGTTATAACTCTTAGGGTCACTGAATGCCAAGATGGAAAATCGACTTCCCTAAGTGCCCTGAGCTTCGTCCTTCAACTGTGATGCAATGGCTCTTGACGACAAGGTGACCTGCAACCACTGACCCTTGGCAATTGGCCTTGATTTCACCTCCTTGGTTACCCACATGGTATTTGCAATTCATCCAACTCTTTCCTGGCTCTGACCTCAGCTTGTCCTCTGTACCCTGAAGTTGATACACTACTTGGTTTTCATCATGCAGTGACTGGGTCACAGACCCTTTCAAAGACTGAAAAAAAAAAAACTGAGCATGTCAACAGCTCCAACAAGTGAACAGTAACCAAATAATATATCTTGAAACTTTGTTTAAAGAGTCATATACAGACATTTATCTTATCCTCATGTTTGTGTACATAAAAATAAGTCGAAACAGAATATCTTAAGTACTGTGCTGTATGTAAGTGGTAAAAATTGATAAACATCAACTTTTCACCAACATTGAAACAAAACAGTCTTCAGAGCTATCTGTAGGGCGAAGGGCTAACTCCAGAGGTGGGGGTCCCTGCAACTGGTCTTAGTGATACAGAGAGGACAGACAACTGACAGGAGTATGCAGGGATGATGTGCATTAGATTTCAGCAGGGAGTAGATGTGGTAGAAAGGAAACAAATGAAAGTCTAGTAAATGAAGACCATGATTAGAAAAGACTCATCAGGCACAAGAACCATAGTGACTGGCCTGGGAGGATCCTCATGCTGGCACGTGATCCCATCCTGAACATCATGAGCCCTAATAAGGAGAGGAGGTGGTAGTCTCCTTCACCTGGTTTATCATCTCATTCTAGGACCACTTACCTGATCCCACCTTGCATTCCACTTCATTCACCCCAAGTACCAGTGACAACTCCATTCCAGACCCTGTTGTGGAAAACCAGGGATAAAGGAGTAGAAATGATAAAAAGTGGCTTCCTTCAAATTTTGAGAAGTCACAAGTAAACATGTATAAGCAAAAAGCTTAATAAGTGACACTGAAGAAATAAACAAGGACTGAGACTAGATTGGTAAGGCGGAACCGAGACCTGCCTTAGGAGGAAAGAAGGTGCTTCATTTCTGCTCACCTCTTAACGCCTTGATTTAATTCCTGCTGCAGCAGCCAGTGCAGGCTCTGAGATTCCCTGTGATGGGCGTCTCAGCTGTGGTCCCCTCACCCTGTGAATCTGATCCAGGTCTGATCATTCAGCCCAATGCTCTGTTGACTAATAAGTCGAGCTGCCTGATCCAACCCAGGATTGAATACAGGCATTTCCAACCTCCACTCGGCAACAGCTCGAACCCACCATCAGAAAGAACTGGCCTTGGAATCAACTTTCAAATTGGTTGTGAATTTCAGTCCCCCACCCTCTGAGAATGAAGGGGAAATGGAGGAATAGTGTCTTTTATTCCTCTGAAGCTACAGATGTCTAACTCTTGCTTTAAAAATGTATCTCTACTATGCCAGCCTCTGTGATCCTGAACACCGCAGAACAGAGAGCTGAAGGCCGGCAGTGACTGGAGCCTTGTAAATCCACTCATCCTCTCTCTAGCCACAGGTGCTGGTGCTCTGGATGTGACCACCTCAAATTCAATACGCCCCCAACTGAATCCGTCTTTTCCCCAACTGTTTACCTTTTCTTCCTTAATTGGCTCCTTCTCCTATATTTTTGCTTTCTCTATGGAAATAGCTACTCTTTTCCCTAAGCCAAACATCTTAGTCATGCTAGATCTTTCTTCTCCCTTATCCCCAGCTACACTCAAGTTTTACCATCTCCACGTTTCCCTTATTGTTCCTGCCAGGACCTTCATCAAGCTGTCCTACTCTAATGCCTAAAGTACTCAAGAAGCTCCAAAACAGTCTCCTGTCTACACCACTGGTCGGGGTTCAACCCTAACAAGCAGTATGGACAATTTTGAAGAAGGTCAAAGAAACTCCTGAGCAAGGCAATGGAGTCTCCACCCTCCTGCCTAACCTCTCTAGCCTCATCTTTCATCAGGAGCCTCCACTCACCCTGCTTTTTACATGTGGCCATTATCATACCCTCTGCCCGTGTATGTTCTTGCTGCCTGGGATGACCTAGGCCACCTCCACCCGGACTTTGCCTGCCTCAGGTCTCTTTCAAGGGTTATATCTTCTGAGACCTCTCCTAAGTCCCCTTAATGAAAACAGATGTTCCCCCATACCTCCCTGATCTATTTTATCACTTAGCACTCTAATAAATGGTTTACATATTTTAAAAGGAGTTACAATATTCATCTCTGTATTTCTGTTGGCATTATTTGATATCCAACTGACATAGGATATAGTAATGTAACAGGAACTTGAAAAACACAATCCATGAATCTAACACAAGCACTCTTGCCTTGGCTTATATTCATTTAGTTAAACCCCTGAAGTTGTGTGTAAAAAAAAAAAAAGGTTTGTAGGTATTATTTGGGATGTTGAGACTCTTCTTACTTCCATATTTATTGAAATGCCAATATGATATCTATCTCTCATGCACTTTGTAATCTCCTACTTTCAGATAAAAGATATCAAAAGAAATTCAGAGAACAGATTCCAGAACTCTTAAATACTACAGCAGATTAAAGGCATAAGAAGATATAGGGATGAAGAGAAAATAAAGGATTTGTGAAGAGAGAATCACCGTCTGAGATATTCTACCTGCACCCATGAGGGAAGTCAGGATGGGCAGGGGAATGCTAATTTCTTTGCATTTAAGATCCAGGAGGCTCCCATGGGACCATTGGAAAGAGTTTAAGAATCCTTTAAGTTTGAGAGGAAAATCTAGTGTACTTGAGAAAAGCTCCAGCGATCTGTGGCAGCAGGAAAGAAGGACTTCTCCAAGATCAGCCTGTACCCCATACTTTGGAGGAACGGAGATATCGGAGTGTTCCCTGGGGCTAGAATTGGGAGGGATTTGCTGCTTGGAGTTGTTCTGAAATATGCTGAAGAGGTTTTTTTTTTTTTTTTTTTTTTTTTTTTTTTTGCCAGAGATCTAGAAGACTTAAGAGCCAGAATTTGAAACCCAGAACTGAGGAAGAAGTTCAGCAGCAGCCAGTCAAAGAAAATATGTCTGGTGCCCATCACTGGAATTATACTCTCTGCTGGTGCCCAGTAAGAGGCTCCCAAGCCCTGTGGAGAGACCCATGAGAAAAATGCCACTGAAGAAACAAACAAGGTCTGAGACTGGGGTCTGGCTTTCTCTTAGGCAAAGCACACAAGGATCACGGCACACACCTGACCCAATCAGAGCATGTGCATGGGGTCAGCTCCAGCAAGAATTCTTCTAGCACCTCACTGCCTTCCCTCCCATTATGAACCTTCTGCACAAGCAGCCCAAAACTGAGGAAGAGGGAAAACTCACTCAAAATAAAATTGGATTTTCTGAGTTCTGAATTAAACCTGTGTTTTAACCTAATGTGGCCCTCAGTATAATGGTATGAAAAGGCCAAGAAGCTGTTGGAGTTTGTATCTAGGAGGAAAATGCTCCCACCGACTGTGTCATAGATAGTGAAAAATAAAAACAAAGTTTGAATGTGGCTGAGATATGAATTATAGGTATTTGCTGAGGATCTGTCGCTTTTATTAGATTTCCATAGAGATCTTTGACAAGAAAGAAAGGTGAAGAAACAAACTTTTTTTTTTTTTCACTTTATAGAGCAGGGAAATGAGCTAAAACATGCTTATGTGCACAGAGGGCCTGAATAATGTCTCCTGATCCCAGCCCAGGGCTCTGAGACCAAAACCTTAGGGTTTTAAACATCAAGTGTAAATACACAATTCTGCATCTAAGATCAGATTTTATGTACTTTCACATTTCTCTCCTAATGAGCAATCCCAGGGCTGCAGACCAATTTGAAGCATAAGGGAAAAGAAAAAAAAAAAAAAAACCATGGGGAGGGTCTGGCTTTCTCTTAGGCAAAGCACACAAGGATCATGTGTCTCTATAATGAGACTCCAGTAGTTTCTAAGCCATGGCCCCACTTGCTGCCAACCACATCTGTCTGCACATTTGATGGACTGCAGACTTCATTTGTCCAGGAGGCCCTGATTACCCTTGACAGGGCCAGAAACCCAGAGGCCCTCAGGCTCAGGGAGGCAGGGGTGTCCTGAAGGGTTGGCCTTCCTAGGGGAACTGTGTCCTGTGCTTCAGTGGCCTTGTTCATGGCTGGGGGAGAAGCAGTTTGTGGAGGCACTTCCCTTTGTAAGGAGACAGAGGGAAGTTTGAAGTCTCTGGTAACATCCTGCTCTTAGTGGTAGAAGGAGGGGAGAATTATGTTGAAGCAGGCTAGGGTAGAAACCTGGCTTCTACTCATTAGTTGGAAGAGAAGAGGTAATCGATGCCAGAAGGTATCATGACCATTTATTTTAAATAGGAGAAAATTTGGCAGGATAGTTGCTCTTATCTTCTCCTCTTGCTCATTTGGATCACATCCTCTAATCACCACACAAACTTCTCGCTTTCCTCTTTGTTTGGTTTGGAGTTACTTGTTTGTATCCCCTCACGTCCCATAAACTTCTTAAGACTAGAGACAGTCGACTTGTATACAAATACAAACACAATCATCATGGCATTCGGTTTATGCTAAGGGCCTGGTAAATATTTGCCGAATATATCTTGATCTTTTCTGTGCAAGACTGGAGCAATGTATAACAAATACATTATATATCAGGCCTGTTAGATTCCAGGCCTGATATATAATCCCTAACTTCTGGATGCTGTAACCTGCGGAGAGTTCAGACAAAGAGGTGAGTGTAGGATGCCATGAGTCTCTGGAAGCAAGAGCAAGATGCAGACACGGTGGTCAGGGTGCATTCACAAGAAGAGAGTGTATGTAAACTCATGCCTAAATGAATAGTTAAAGGAAACCGGGACAATTGCAGGGAAAACAAAAAAGGTTTTCTAGAAGAGAAGAATACGGTGATCTTCCATCCCAGGAGAGAGCCAGATACTCAGCCAGACCAAGCACAGAGTGTGCCAGGGAGGAAAGGCTCTGGATGTTCAGAGGGTGTGCTGGAGGAAGTGGGGCTTTGATTCACTTTATCTTATTTTTTGGTACCGGGGATTGAACTCAGGGACACTGACCACTGAGCCACATCCCCAGCCCTATTTTGTATTTTATTTAGAGACAGGGTCTCACTGAGTTGCTTAGTGCCTTGTGGTTGCTGAGACTGGCTTTGAACTCCTGATCCTCCTGTCTCAGCCTCCCAAAGTTTATTCTTAACATGTGCTTTTCTGCCTTCCCCTTGGTCATGGGTATTGAAATCCTGGGAACCACATTTCCCAAATTCCTTTGTTACCAGAGTTCTGCATCAATAAGATGCATTCATGTGAGAGTCGGAACGTAGAAATAAGGCAAAGGTCATATTTTCAACCAGTCATAATGGGTGTGAGGAGTTCAGCAAATGTGAATTTAGCAGGAAACTTTGAGTATCCAGGCCATGAGGTAACAATTCCTCCCGGAAGCTCTGGAGATATTTTGAAGCCAGTCAAACTGAACTTAGAAGGAAGACAGAGTGAGAAGGCAACCACTTCCACAGAAATGAGGAAGAAAAGGCTTTGAATTAATATAGTGGCTAGAGAAATAAACTAGAGGGCAGATTCAAAGTTCAAATAAGATACTGGACATGGAAATGCTTAGAGAAATCAAGAAGTACTATGCATAGAATAATAAAATTAATATTGCATTAATGAGAGCAGTATTTGATAAGATTATGTCTGCCCAACTGGGGAGATAGCTTAGAACTGATTATTCCCTTTGAATCCTAGCCAGGGACATTTGGGGAACTCCTTCAGGGTACCATCCACTGTACCCTGTTAGTGTATCAAACACAGTTGAATGCCCTTACAAAAGCCTCACCCTAACCTGCACAACAGGCACTGGAAGCTGCCTTATAAGAGAAGTATAATAACTTGCGCTGGGTAACCCATTAGAAGATCAAACCAGGGTCTCCTGACTCCAAAACCAAGTAAGTCTTGATATTCTTCTATGTTTCCTCCAAGTGTCACTGGAATGTCCTAGGTGAGATCAATGCAGATATTCCAGGTAGACCAGCTGGGTGGGTTGGAAGGTGTAAAAATTGGAGAGGCATATTGAGGGTGTCTCGGTGTACCTATCCAATAACCATACTGTCCTTATAGCAAAAATATCTACCTCTGTCCCACAGCAACTTTGCCATATTTCTTACTGTGGACTATTTATGTATATAAATAGCTCTTATAGCTCAATAATATCAAAGTCATTAGTAAAATAGAAAAATATACAAGGATTATGTACAATAGTTCCCATTGGCCAAGCTTGACCAAAGCCAGAGGACAAAGGAGACCGTGGATGTGGTCAATATCAATCAATTTCTTGGGACATAAAGCAGGGAAGAGCTAGATGAAGAGTAGATTGGAGGAGTAAGTGGATGATACACAGCACAGCTCCTTAATCCTGCAGATTACTCTGAAAAGAGTCCCTTCATCAAACTTGCTTCAATTACCACTTTTCATACTGGGACAGGGAAAATACACACACGTATAAACATTTATCAAAAAATGAGAATGTCCTGAACCTACTGCCATGTAGCTTTTCAATTTTAAAAATTAAATTTTATGTGAAATATGCATAAAATTTGCTTAACCACTTTAACTGCATGTTTAATGACATTAAGTACATGCACATCATTGTATACCCATCTCTCATTTTGCCCATTTACATTCCCACCAACATGCAGAGGTATAACTTTTTTACATCTTCACCAAAATTTGTCTTCTGTATTGTGTTTCATAGTAGTCATTTTAATGGGTATGGAATGCAATCTAGTTGTGATTTTGATTTGTATTTCCCTAATGATTAGTGACATGACCATCTTCTTGATTGCTTTTTTTGCCATTTCTATAGCTTCTTTGAAGAAATAATTTGCAAATACATTCTCCCATGAATTGCCTTTTATTCCTATTGACTCAGTTCTTGGATGCTCAGAAGTTTTAAATTTTGATGTAGTCCAATTTAACTATTTTCTGACTTGCTGGTGGTTTTAGTGTCATATCCCAGAAATCCAACAGCATAAAGTTTCTCTTCTCTTTTCTTTTAAGTGTTTTATGATTGTAGGTCTTTGGCTTATTTGATGTTGATTTTTGTATATGGCATAAGCTAAGTGTTCAAATCCACCTTTTTTGCATGTGCATATGCAGTCTTTCTAACATCATTTTTTTAAAAAGATTGCTTCTTCTCAGCTGAATAGGCATGGCACCCTTGTCAAATCATTCAACCTTATGTGAGGGTTTTCTACTCTATTCCATTTGTTTATATGTCTGTTTTTTATACCAGAACCACATTGTCTTGATTAAAGTAGCTTTGTTTGAAATCAGAACCTTGCTCCTCTTTTTTTGTCATTTCTCATTGATGTTTTTATCTATTGTTTTTCTATTCTTATGTCATTTATTTCTGTTCTGATCTTTATTTTTTTCCTTCAACCAATGTCAGCCTTAGTTTATTGGGATTTTTGTTGTTGTTGTTGTTTCTAGTTCCTTGAGGCATAAAGTTAAGTCATTGTCACAGTTTGTCCACTGTTGCTAAATCAGAATGCCTAAACCAGGTAATTTACAAAAGAAAGAAGTTTATTTTGGTTTATGATTCTGGAATCTGGAAGGTTCAAGAGCATGGTGCTGGCATCTTCTCGTTTTTGATAAGGTCCTCAATGTACTTCAAGTAATTGTGGAAAATTGGGGGCAAGTGGGCACATGAAGAAAAGATGAAACCTAAGAGGTGGACTTGTTTTACAAAGACGAACTCTTGTGAGAGTGAGCCCACCTCTCTGAGAAAGTCATTAATCTCTCTTATCAACCTAATCCCCTCTTGAAGACCCTCCTCCCAATGCTGTCACACTAGCAATCAAATTTCAAAATGAGATTTGGAGATGACAAACCACAGTCAAGCAATAACTGTTGGGTTTTTGTTGTTGATGGGGGAGTGTTTTTTGTTTTATTTTTTAAGACATATTTGTTCTTTATGCACAGATTTACTGCTATCATTTCTCTTAGTATGATTTTTTACCACATCGCATAAAATGATTTTTGTCATTTTGCTATTATTCTGTACATCTTGATATGCAATGTTTCATATCTGTGGAAATTTACATTTGTCCAATTAATTTGTCCAATTAATTATATTTTCCTCAGAAGTCTCCCATTATTTCCAACTCTTCCTTCTGCTATTGATTTCTAGTTCTTTCCTCCTCCGTGGTTATTAGAAAAGATACTCTGTATTATTTCAACCTTTTAAATGTATTGAAGACTTGTTTGGTGGCCTAACTTGTAGTCTAACTATATGCTCTTGAGAAAGGTTGTACTTTGCTGCTGTTGGGTGGTATGTTCTGCGTATTGGTTACGCCCAGTTGGTCTATAATATTGCTGAAGTCCTCTGTTTCTTTGCTGATCCTCTGTTTGGTTATTCTCTTCATTTTTAAAAGTAGACTGTTGAAGTCTCCTACTGTAATTGTAGAGCTATCTATTTCTCCCATCACTTTTGTCAATGTTTACATTACATATTTAGGAACTCTGATGTTTGCTGCATATATGTTTATAATTGTTGTATCTTCTGTGCAAATAGACTTTTAAAAAAAGTTTTAGTTGTAGTTGGATACAATAGTTTTATTTTATTTATTTATCTTTACGTGGTGCGGTGGATCGAACCCAGCGGCTCACACATGCTAGACGAGAGCACTCTACCGCCGAAGCACAACCCCAGTCCCGCAAATAGATTTTTATACTATTATATAAATGTCCTTTGTCTAAACTGTTTTTGACGAAAAATTCTATTTTGCCCGATATTAGTATAGTCAATTCTGCTTTCTTTTGATTACTATTTACCTTGAGTATCTTTTCCCACCTTTTCACTTTCAGCCTAGGTTTATATATTCTAAAATGAGTTTCTTTTAGACAGCATATACTTGGATCCTATTTGTCTTTTTTAAGAAAAATCAAGTCTGCTAATGTATACCTTTCTATTGGAAATTTTCATCCATTTACAAATAAAGTAGGCTCTAATAAGGAAAGATTTACTATTGTCATTTTTTGCTGTCATTGCCCCAATTTCTTCCCTTATTGCCTTCCCCTGTGTATAGTTATGTTGTTGTAGTGCCGTATGTTTTCATGCCCTTCCTATTTCTTTATATACTGTAGATATTTTAAGTGTGGTTACATAAGAATTATATATAACTGCCACAACCCGGCTGGGCACAGAAGCAAGAACCATTCAAGCGGGGAACAAAGCTTTATTTAAAAAAGCCGCCAGCGACCCGTGTGTGTCCTGCTAGCAAGCCGGTCGACCCACGTGTGTCACCGGAACCAGGCGCCCGGACCTCCCCCGGAAGTTTCCTCCTACTATCCTTCCCCAACCAATGGGAACTCTCCCATTACATGAGTGACGTGAGTAACCTGAGTCCCGTAAAAGGCCGAGGTGAACAGCAGGAGTCCAATTTCCATATGAATGTAAAGCTTAACATAATCATATCATCTCAATGGCTAGCTGGCAGTCACCTAAACCAAAGGTACCATGTATCAATACTTTTGCTGTGGCTCCTAGCATATAACATCTTAAAATTATACCAATATATTTTCAGCTGAACCCAGCTTAACTTCAAGCACATAGAAAACCTCTACTTCTTTACTGTTCTACTCACCCCACCTCAATTTATGTTATCAATGTCAGTAGTTATACAGCATTTCCATTAATGTAAGATAAAGGATCATATTTTTTCTCTTAAATTCTGTGGAAAGAAAGTAAAAAGTTATGAACAAAAATTCCAGTAGTGCAGACTTTTCTATTTGTCCATATATTTGCCATTAGGAAGAACTTAGTTTTTTCACATGATTTCAAAATACCGTCTGGTGTCTTTCCAACAGAAAGGATTCCTTTTAGGCTTTCTGGTAGGGAAGATTCGTAGTAATGAACTCCTTCAGATGCTTGATGATGTCCCATGAGGACTTTAAGCTTTCTTTATTTTTCTTCAATCATTTTTCTTTTTGCTCTTTAGACATCAGAATCTCAAATGACATGTCATCAAGTTTGCTAATTCTTTCTTCAGCCTGTCTGCTATTGTATGTCTTAGTAGAATTTTCAATTTAGATACTATTATTTTACAGCTTCAGAATTTTTTTCTTTTTATCATTTCTACTTCTTTGTAAATTTTCTCATTTTGTTTGCATATGGTTTTCCTGTTTCCTTTAGTTGTCTGAGTTTTCCTTTAGCTCTTTGAACATATTTAAGACAGTTATTCTAAAGTCTTTGTCAAGGAAGTCTAAACCCTGTATTTCTTAAGTGTCTATTTCTGAAGATTTTATTTTTCCTTTGAAAGTTCCATCTTTTCCTGTTTCACTGTATTTGTTGTGAGCTTTTGTTGCAAATTCACCATTTGGAGGAAAAAAGATCACAAAAAACACAACTTTTACTTTCTTTGCAGCCTGGCTCTGTGTTAAAGAAGACCTTTGCTAGTAAGCCTAGAGTAAGGAATTAGGTCTTTTCAGGCCTTTTCTGAGCATGCATCTTCCTTGGACCTGTGCATGGGTTTCCCCTTAACTTCCACATAATCAGCTACATATAAAGTACCTTAATATTCTTGTCTGTGCTTCCTCTTAGGGGTCAGGGGATATAGTTGTAAGCCAAAAACCTCAACAACACATATATAAATGTATTTAAAATAAATGTCTATTGCCTTCTTCTGTCATAGTCTTTGCCCCAGACATCTGCAGGTTGCAGTCTCCCTCAGGTGCCTGGAACCCACCACTGCTGTCACTCACATCCACACTGATATTCAAGCCATGCCACAGTTCTCAATGCAGCTCCAAGTCAGGTGAGGCTAAAACAAAATAGTTCCTTGGGTAGAACCCCAGATAAGCCAAAATGTTTTAAATAATGTCCACTCTTTTCCTTCTGCCTCAGGGGAGGAAATTCAAGTTTGATACCTTTCTTCTGACTGTGCTACCAAACTTCAAAGGGGCTGGAGCAAGGGTGAGCAAAATGTCACATAAGACCCCATTGTGTTAGTGTGGCTTCTCTTGGTTGGTCATGCACTTGGTGGCTGCAGCTCCTTAACTGGTTTCTAGAGCTCCCACAAAGCTCTTTTGGTCAATCTCTTGTGTATTTGGTGTTTCCAGGGGCCTCCTGGTCCATCATCTCACTGCTCTAAGTAACTCCCATGTAGGTGACATAACTGAAATTGCCCATAATAGTAACTTTCTGTCATAAACTTCTTTCTGGCTTTATATATATATATATATATTCATATCACATTTTAGGGTATATGCTTTCTAATATATGTTATTGTACTTGTATAACCCTGATTGCAAGTTGATCTGCCCTTATAATTCACTGTGGAATAGAGAGAGCATTTTCTTCAAAGATGAATACATCTGGACCATATTCTGTTCAAGGTAAATTAATAATAACAAGCAAAGCTAATTCTCTGAGTCACCCAAGGAGACATGCCCATTTTAAACATGCAAACACTTATTTTTAATAGAAAAGGAGGTTACCATTTAATAAAAATTATCATATAATAAGATTTTGCTTATATTTATTATTATTTATTTTTACTATAACTTCTATTCAGTATCCACAAATGACTATGATTTTATTTACATCATTACATGTTCCACTTAGCATAGAAAGTTGATATTCTGCTTGGATTTAAAAGATTATTAGTTCTTAGAATATTATGCCTAGAAGACACCTGGGGTCTTTTGCTGTGGAGAAACCCACTAGTGTGTGTAGCTATTAGTTTTTTATGTGTCTTAAGTAGTGTTTTGTTTGTATAAAGTGGAGATACTCTACTATCCCCTTTGGTATAGTGTCATTAACAAAGGAAATCAAATTACCATCTGAAAACAATTTAAAAGGTAATTTAAACCTTCACTGCCGTCTCTTAATGCCAAGCATGAATCCTATTCACAGCACACAACAAATCACCATAAATTAAATCTGTTCTCCAGTTAGCTCATGTACACACTCTTTCCCATGATCTAACACACACACACACAACACACACACAACACACACACACACACACACACACACACACACACACACACACACCACATCCCACTGTGCCCGATCTCTCCTCTCTCCCTCCTTCCCTCCCTAACTTTTTAAAAACAGTCTTCTAAAACAAGCTTGTGACATCTTTCCTCTCTTGTTCACCACTCCCTGCCACCACTTCACCTACCTCTGACTAACCTCCCTATTCACCCTTCTCTGGCCCAGGACCATCTGCAAGATGGAGCCAACCGTGTTCTTCCTGTTTCCCAAGTATTTCTGGATGAAACAAGAGAACATATGTGAAAGATCTTTGTAAATTGGAAAATGCTACAAAAGTAATTCAACGTATATTAGATTTCATAATATTAGAATGTAGTATTAGCATGTGCAAAGATGTCTATTCCAAGTTCTTAAAAATACTTCACAAAGAAAAACAGGATAACATTCAAAACTTGAATCCGGTACATTATGAAAGCGTGCTCCAGAAACAGGTGAAGACCCTTTGATATTGCCAGGCTCCTGACCATGTGTTCACATCTCCAAACTTGATGGGTGTGTATAATGTCCCTGCGGTATACTGTAGAGAAGTGAACCTCTCTAAAACCCCCTCAGGGATTTCAATGAGAGCTTTGATACGAATTGCAATTCATTCTAATAAAATCTACAGTTCCTCAGCAAATGAGTAAGTACAATTTATATCTCAGATCATGAGAAAATCTATCTTCCTGTGCCATTTAATGTTTGAAACAGCAGATAAATGTACATCTGCTCCAAAGAAGAACTTAATGTTTGGGTTGGGGGAGCCTTGGAAAAAAACCAGGAAACCTGAGTTAATTCTTACAGTAGAAATGATATCTAGGTTTCTTCTTCTAAACATATAATTAATCTAAGCATCACACAGGTAGAGGTAATTATAATTATCTCTATTTTACTAAAGAGGTAACAGAGGCTCCAAAAGCTGAAATATTTTGCACAAGGGTATATGCCTGGTAGAGCAGGAAATGAGCTCAGGTCTGTCCCATTCTACAGAACCTGATCTTAACTTCTTGCCCACATGTGATGAAGGATGGACAGGCTCCTCATCTCACTCCTGCCCCTTGTCCCTTGGACCTAGGAAGGCTTGTGATTCTTAGCTTCTTCGTCTGTCAAATGGATACAGTGGTATCTACTTATAATTCTGTGGCATTAAATTATTAAATAAAGCTAGAGAAAATGCTTTTAACATGTGAAAATAATCATACTAGTTTATTTTGAAAAGTATCCTCTTTTTTTCTTAAGTAAACTTAAAAAGCTCGTATCTTCAAAATGATATGAGACATTTAATTATTTGAAAAAATATGTAAACATCATGAACTTTCCAGTCATAAATCCAGGGTCCAGGTCCTCACACACACCAGCTGTTCTGATTTTAGGCAAATTATATAACTACTGAACCATCTGCAGAATGGGAAGTTCAGAGGAGATCTAAGGTAATACAGCTCCCAATCCAGAACTCAGAACACAGTAGGTGCTTAGTCCAGATGAACTGAACTCATTATTCAAAGTAGCCAGTGATCAATTATTTCAACACCTGGACCTAAGAATAAAAAAGGATAGATATACATTGTTTGGCATATAAAAGACCCTGCTAATTACACATACATTTTTTTTTTTTACTTTTCTCCATCACTTGTGCCTCTTAATCCAAACCACTACTCCTTCTCAACCACTCCATTTTAAGACTCTCCTACAATTCTTTTGTTCTATTGTTGCCCTCCTGCAGACAAGAAGTAGAAATCTGACTCCACTGACTGAATGATCCCTGTGTCCTGATACTGATGCTCGCATATGGACTTCATTTACATTAAATCAGGGCTGGTTCGTGTCACCAATAGGCTATGGTAGAGCTGGCAATGTGTGACTTCCCTGCCAGGCCAAGAGAGCATTGTAGCTTCTAGCTTGGTCTCTTAAATTGCTTATACTCTAAACAAGTCATTTCCCATGATGTGAGGTCACTCAAGAAGAATGGAAGATGCTTCCTCGTGTAAAGGCAAGGCCACTCATCAACAGCCAGCACCAACTTGCCATCCCTGTGACTGAGTAAGGTAGCCTGTCATCCACAGTTGCCTGGAACTCTCCCAGATTTAACAGTGGACGTCCCATATACTAGGAAACCCCTCCAACCTGTACAATGCAGAATCTTGACTACTCTATAAGTGAGTGACCTTGTATGTGAATCCTCTAGTCCCAGTCAAACCCTCAGATGCTGCAGTCCTACCTTCTATGGAATAAATTGTCTCTTCAGCATACAGATGTTAAGCCTAATCCTCAAGGTGATGATGGTATTTGAAGATGGAGCCATTAGGAGGTAATTAGGTTTAGATAGGGTCAGAAAGGTGGAGTTCCCATGATGATGAGATCAACAATCTTATAAAAAAAACACCAGAGTGTTCTCTGTTTACACACACACACACACACACACACACACACACACACACACACACCTTCCCTCTACATGAACATGTGAGCAAGGAGAAGGCCATTAAAAAGCCAAGGAAAAGGGTTCTCATCAGGACCGGAATTGGCCAGTACCTTGATCTTGGACTTTCCAGTTTCTAGAATTATCAAGAAATGCACATCTATTGTTTAAACCACCTAACTTACTGCATTTTTATAGCAGCCCAAGCACACCGATAAACCAGCCAACATCTAACTGAACCTCCTGAGAAAACCTGAGCCAGAAATGCTTAGCCATTAGTCACTTCTGAATTTCTGACCTTGAAAATTGTAAGAGATGGCAAATAGTTTAAATTACTAAGTATTGGCTTAATTACAAGGCCACAGCAAACTAATAAATAGGTTTCTTTGTATTTTTGAAACAAATAATGTCACTTAAGTTCACCACCTATCATGGTACCATCTGTGCATTGTGTGAAGGCTAAGGGAGTACTAGATAAAATTTGCCCATGCTTTCTTTACCACGTCCTGTGGGTGGGGTTTCAGCTTCCCAGAGAAGAGAGCCTTTTCTACTTTGCGAGGAGGCTGCATTTAGCCCCGATGGGCAGCCAATGCCATCTGTCATCTCATGCCCTAGGATTGGAACTTACAACACCAGTCCACTTACAACAGCTCCCCTGGGACTCCAGCTCACCAGCTGCAGATCATGAGACATCTTAGCCTCCATAGTCACAGGAGCCATTTCTGCTTAATAATATAATGAATTTAAGGTAGGTAGATTGCCCTCCTCCCCTGCCTTCTCTTATCTCTCCTATTGGTTCCGTTCTCTGGAGAACCTTGACTAATATGTCAGTTGTGATTCTTACACTAGGTGTAAGTGGTATACAAAGGTGACAGAAATGAAATTTTAAAATTGAGAACTTGTCTGAACATATTTTTTCAAATATTGAAACATATTTGCCAGA
Source organism: Urocitellus parryii (assembly GCF_045843805.1). Taxonomy (NCBI): domain Eukaryota; kingdom Metazoa; phylum Chordata; class Mammalia; order Rodentia; family Sciuridae; genus Urocitellus; species Urocitellus parryii. The sequence continues at coordinate 38,619,929 of NC_135541.1, read as the reverse complement.
GAAAACTTCCTTCCCTGAATATTTTTTAGTTATCAAATAGCTCCTTTGCCTTCAAGTCATCCAGCCCTTTGCTTTGATAAGGATTTCTCTGCATCAGAATGGCAAGAACCAATAAAACCAAGGATGATCACCTCATCAAATACTGCCTGTCTCATCAGTATGAAATTAGTGCTAGTTTTAATATTGGTACTTTTTCCAGTATAGATTTCATTTTCAAATAAATATAAAAAAATTTGATTATATATTTTATTTAGCTTGTTTTTAATCCAATTTATTGGAATGGTATATATTCAACATATTTATATAATTTAACTTGATTTTTACCATGCTTATAAAATGTTTATTGTGAAGGTATTAAATATTGCATTTCACTTTGTTTTTAAATTTTATATTTGGAACATTCTTATGAAATATCGTTATTAATGTCAGCATTTCATTATACTAAAATAAAATTCTTGAATGTACATACTATGGTTGTTTTTTTTTTTTTTGGCTTTAGTTTGTGGGAATTGCAACCACTAACACATATAATCCCTTCTCTCCAGGAGTCTAATTTATCAGCAATAGGAGATGCCTGCTAGAGGCCCATCTAGATTTAGTCAAGTGTTTCCAGGTGGAGAAGTTAGGTGGATGACAACCCAGAAGCAGGGGACAGCAGGAATAAGATAAGAAAATCAGCAAAGGACCAACATGAGGACTGTAGTGAAATGAGGAGACAAATGTCAAGATCTACCCATGTGGACATACACAGAAGTGTGGTCAGCTAGGGCCTGCCTCCAGAAGCTGCCAACTGACTTGTTCTCACAACACTGACCCCTGATTTCTTCAGCTACTAGTTGTTTTTCCTTAACTGCAATTGAGAATGATTTTTATATTGCATCTGTGTGTGCATAGACGGGAACCATACACATATGTAGCTTGTTTGTATCTTGCCCAAGCAGCAGACCCTCGGCCCTGTTTCATCATGATTTTTACATTGTACAGCAGCCTAGCTATCCAGGAGGTATGCTATAGAAACTGCAAAGACAAATTAAAAAAAAAAAAAAAGGCAAGATGTTTGGCTTATGTGCCAAATTGGATTTCATAATGAGTATTGAAACCAGGTCCCAATCAAGGGTCCACTCTCCAGGCCAGGTGATGAGATGCTAGCACATGCTCTGCTGCAGTCCAAATAAACAGCAGGACCTGCACTGCATCCTCTTGATGCCTACGCGGCATTCTCTAAACCACTGCTTCCCCTCACCCATGCATGTGTAAGTAAGCACTACCCGCCACCCGTACACGTTCTACAAAGAACTCCAGCTGATTGGCAACAAGTTTGTTTTCCTCTTCCTGGCGTCCAGGATACCAGACACTAAAAAAGGGAAGGTTGAAGGAAACTCATAATAGATTTAGCACCAACTCTGTTCAAAGGCCAATGCTGTGCGCATTGCGTACACCGTCCTGAGCTCCACTGTTCCACGCTTGCCAGTCCCAATTTGCAGTGGAATGAACTAAAGTTTGAATCCTAGTCCTGTCACTAATGAACTGTGTGGCCTTGGGGGAGGGAATGGTGGAAACAGGAAGCAGTTTGCTTTGAGGTGAGAAAATGCAACACATGTAAAGAGTTGACACACACACACTTATGACAGACCCAGGCGCACAGCAGAATCATGTGATATTTATTTAGGTCTATATCCAATGTCAAATAGTTATAACCTTATGGCTCCCTTGCTACACAAATCCAGAAAACCCTGTTGTTTTTTAACCCAACTGTCTTCCCCAGCCAAAGGGGGGCCGAGAAATGCAGTGTTTTCGCCAGAATTCAATCAGTGTTCTGCTCAGAAGGCAGAGAGGAAAGTGAGTTGGGAGATGCAAAGAGCAGTTTCTACCACGGTGGCTGAAAGGAACTTCAACATCAATGACACTGGTAAGTCTTTGGTTGTTGTCATTTTCCAGGAGTAGAATGTGCAGCGTTAAAAATTGCCATTTCTGAGCCAGGCGTGGTGGTGCATGCCTGTAACTACAGCCACTCAGGAGGCTGGGGTAGGAGGACCGCGATTTCAAAGCTAGCCTCAGCCACGTAGGGAGGCACTTGCAACTCAGTGAGACCTTGTCTCTGAATAAAATATAAAAAGGGGCTGGGGATGTGGCTCAGTGGTTAAGCACCCCTGAGTTCAATCCCAGTACCAAAAAAAAAAAAAAAAAAAAAAGCCATTTCTGGTAGTAAGCACATGAATGGTATAGAAAAGTAAAGAGAGTAATATATCTGTTTTTGAGAACTTTAGACATAGCAACATATTTTTGAGAATTTTAGGAATAATAATATAGCATTTGGGAAACATTAAAAATAGGTCAGTATATCCAGCTGATTTCTTCTCCTGCAGTGACCAAAGCATAAACTTCCTCTTGCCCAGGACCTAACTTCCAACTCCTCCCCAGAACCAGACCTACTTTTATTTTGGAGGCCTAGGGAACTAGTTAAGCAAGTCAACTATACCCAATCATATTCCATGACACCAGAACCTAGTTGCAGCTATAATCATACTATAGAATAAGTAATTTCATACCAACTAACCAGCATGAGTACAAACACTGTGTTTTACATTATCTTCTGCCCATTGCCCAGCACAGCAACTGGCCTGTAATAGGTCTTCAATGTTGGTTGAATCAAGTTTAATGTCTCGTTCGTCTACTTTACTGGGTTTCCTGTACCATCCATCCTGGTGCCTGACCAGGAGCGAGCACTCAAGGAATGAACAAATAAATGAGTAAAATGCACAAATTCATGAGGGTTAAAAAGATACACAAGCAAGAAAGTGAACTAAACCAATGGATAACTTTTTTTTTTTTTGGTGGACACAACATCTTTTATTTGTATGTGGTGCTGAGGATCGAACCCAGCGCCCCACGCTTGCCAGGCAAGCGTGTTACCACTTGAGCCACATCCCCAGCCCAATGGACAACTTTTATGTTGTGATTATCCCAATTTCACAGATAATGGCTGTCAAAAAAATGAAGTTTTCCCCCCAAATTTTCAAGAATACAAATGATGGTTCCGATTTAAACCAAGGTTGATTGGCTTTATACATCATGTTCTTGGCTCTTCAGAATGTTTTGCCTGAGCTTTAAAGAGTCCCAAACATGGTTAATCCAAGTATGGTTCACTTTTATTTATTTATTTGAAGCATATCATAAATTTAAAATTCCCCTAATAGCCTGATATTTGCTAAACTTTTAGTATCTGCCTTGGGAAGCTTTCCAGTTAAAAAGGGAAGTTAAAAAGTCTTTTGTAGAATAAAGAATTTCTTTTGTCATATGAAGATGCAATTAACAAAATGTTATATTCTTCCTGTAGTGAAGAGTATATGGCTGGAAATGGGTTTAAAAAAACCATGAGGGTCATGCAGTGTCCCTCCACCATTGCCCCAGCATGCAGCCCTCCTAAGGAATCACTGGTGCAGTAATTACCAGGATTCAAGGACATATCCTTACTCTCTCCGAGCTCCGGGGCAATAGAGTTATTTTCTATAAGAGCACAGATGATCCACTTATACCTGCTATGTGACACAAGCAGACAGACCACTCACAATGTCAAATTCATGGGCCTTTCACAGTGAACTTTGAGAGCCAGGTCAGGATGTGCTTGCTCCCCATGACTGCATATATTATGGCAGTGCTCCAATGCACACGGTCTTTCAAAGGTCCTGATTTCAGGATATGTCTCTGCCATCCTCAGGAATCATGGCCCTTCAGTACCATTAATGATCCCAGGATAGCCAAAATAGAACTGGTTGCTGGAAAGCTGAGACTGAGGCCATCTGGAACGAGTTTGGAGCCAGGACCCACCTGTGATGCATTAGGCCACAACCCCAGACTGGCTCAGTGGAGAGAAGCTGTTGGGGCCTACTAATCGAAGAACCTGGGGGAGTGTAATTGGAGAAGGGTGATTTTGGAGCACAGAGCTTGCCAGGATCTTTGTGCCTCCTGAGAGTGTGCAGGCAGGCTGTCTGCAGAAAGGGTTTAAATTTTCCACATCATGGAAGAAGAAAATGGCTACACATAGAGATGGTTTGTCTTTTCTCAGACACTTCCAGTGATAGGGCAGACTTGCCCCTCACACGCACCACTGGGTGAAGGATAGTGGAGCCTGGCGTGTTGAACCTGAGATGTGAGGTCAAGCAGGCTACGTGCTAGTGTTAGCTCTGACTCTGAGACCTCTCTCTCTCCTCTCTTCCATTCTCTTCTTCTTTTCTTCCCTCACTTCCATCTCTGTCTTTCATCTGGTCTACAATAGCCACTGTCTTAGTCTACTCAGGCTGCTACAATAAATTCCACCATAGACTGGGTGGATTAAACAACAGACATGGGTTTCTCAGAGTTCTGGTGGCTCTCTAAGATGAAGGTGCTGGCACTTTCCTTTCCTAGTGAAAGCTCTCTTCCTGGCTTGCAGATGATACCCTTCTCATTGTATCCTCACATGATGGAGAACCAGGGAGCTCGGGACACTAATCTCATCATGGGCATCCATGGTAATCTCCAGTGCCATCCATTTAGCAACAAATGCCATAATGTCATTCTTCTTTATGGATGAATAATATTCCATTGTGTATATATATCACCTTTTCTTTATCTACTCATCTGTGGAAGGGCACCTAAATTGATTTCATATCTTAGCTATTGCTATAAACATTGATGTGGCTGCATCACTATATTAATGCTAATTTTAAGTCCTCTGGATATATACCAAGGAGTAGGATAAATGGGTCAAATGGTGGTTCCATTTTGAGATTACTGATAAATCACCATACTGCTTTCCAGAGTGGCTGCACCAATTTGCAGTCCTACCAACAATGTATGAGTACATCTTTTGCCCCACATCCTCACCAACATTAATTGTTATTTGTATTCTTGATAATTGCCATTCTGACTGCAGAGAGATATAATCTCAGTGTAGTTTTAATTTGCATTTCTATAATTGCTAGAAATGTTGAACATTTTATCATATATTTGTTGGCCATTCATATTTCATTTTCTGTAAAGTGTCTGTTCAGTTATTTGCCCATTTATTGATTGATTGGGTTATTTGTGTTTCTGGTGTTAAGTTTTTTGAGTTCTTTATATATGCTCTTCAATTTCTTTGGTATTCTATAAAGTTCTATAGAACTTTAGTTTAGTGTTCTATAAAATTTTCATTGTAGAGGTCTTTCACCTCTTTTGTTAGATTCTCAAATATTTCATCTTTTTCAAAGCTATTGTGAATGGAATAGTTTCTCTTTCAATTGATCCATTACTGATGTATGGGAATGCAATATATTTATGGGTGTTAATTTTATATTCTGCTACTTTACTGACTTAATTTATGAGTTCTAGAAGTTTTCTGGTGGAGGTTTTGGGTCTTCTAATTATGGAATCATATCATCAGCAAATAGGAGTAGTTTGAGTTCTATTTTCCTATTCTTTTTAAAATATATTTCTTTTAGTTGGTGATAGAACTTTATTTTTATTTATATGTATTGCTGAGAATTGAAACCAGTGCCTCACACATGCCAGGAAGACTCTCCACCACTGAGCCATGACCCCAGCCCTTTCCTATTCTTATCCATTTAATTTCTTTCTTCTGCCTAGTTGCTCTGGCCTGAGTTTTCAGGGCTATGATGAATAAAAGTGGTGACAGAGAGAATACTTGTCTTATTCCAGTTTTCAGAAGGTATGCTTTCAATTTTTCTCCATTTTGAATGATGTTGGCCTTTGGCTTAAAACATATAGATTTTATAATGTTGAGGTACTATGACCAGCTTTTCTAGTGTTTTGAACATGAATGGATACTATATTTCCTCAAGTGCCTTTTCTGCATCTATTGAAATAATCATGTGATTCTTGTCTTTAAATCTGCTAATGTGATGAATTATGTTTATTGATTTTCATGTGTGGAACCAACCTTGCATCCCTGGGATAAACCCCACTTGATCATGGTGCACTATCTTTTTAATATGTTTACATATGTGATTTGTAGTTTTTTGTTAAAAATTTTTGCTACTACCTTCATTAGTGATATTGGTCTGAAGTTTTCCTTCCTTAATGTGTCTTTGCCTAGTTTTGGAATCAGAGTGATACTAGCTTCACAGAATGAGTTTGGAAGGGTATTTTCTAATTCATGGAATAATTTGAGGAGGATGGGTGTATTTCTCTGAAGATGGTAGAACTCAGCTGAGAATCCATCCAGTCCTGGACTTTTCTTTATCAGTAGGCTTTAGATGGTGTCTTCAATTTCATTACTTGAAATTGATCTGTTTAATATTTCTGTGTCCTTCTGATTCAATTTGGGTAGGTCATATGTCTTAGAAATTTGTCAGTGTCTTCAAGATTTTTTATTTGGTTAGAGAATAAATTTTCAAAATAGTTTCTAATTATAATACATATTTCAGTAGTGTCCATAGTGTTATATCCTTTTTCATCATAAATTTTAGTAATTTGAGCTTTATCTCTCTTTCTCTGCATTAGCTTGTTTAGGGTTTGTCAATTATATTTTTTTCAAAGAAAAAACTTTTTGTTTTATCAATTTTTTGAATTTTTCTGCTTTGATTTTATTGATTTCAGCCCGGATTTTAATTATTTCCTGTCTTCTACTGCTTTTGTTGTTGATTTTTTTCTTCTTTTTCTAGAGCTTTAGGATGTGATGTTAAGTTATTTATTTGGTGACTTTCTATCTTTTTAATGAATGATCTCAATGCAATAAACTGTCCTTTTAGAACTGCATTCATAAAATGCTAGATATTTGACATGTTGTATTACTATTTTCATTTACCTCTAAGTAGGTATTTTAATTTCATCTCTGATTTCTTTTACTATCCATTGGCCATTCGGGAGTGTATTATTTAGTCTCCAGGTGTTAGAATGGCTTCTGTTTTTTACTTTATTGTTGATTTCTAATTTTATTCTATTATGATCTGATAAAATGCAAGGTATCATCTCTATTTTTTATATTGCTAAGAAAGTTGTTCAGTCATTGATGGATGAAATATGATGAATATGTCTGTTAAGTCTAAATATTCATTATATTTTTAGTTCTAAAGCTTCTTTATTTAGTTTTCATTTGGAAAATCTATCCAATAATGAGAGATGTGTGTTGAAGTCACCAATATTAGTGTGTTATGGCCTATTTGATTCTTGAAATTGAGAAGAGTTTTATGTTGTTGTTTTGATTTTTGATGTATATAGATGCTCCATTGTTTGGGGCATAAATATTCACAATTATTATGACTTGTTGATGTATAATTCTTTTAAGCAGTATGAAATGTCCTTCTTTGTCATTTCTGACCAACTTTGGATAAAAGTCCACTTTATCAGATATAAGGACAGACAACCCTGCTTGTTTATGAGATCCATATGATATTTTCCCAAACTTTACCTTCAGTCTGTGGATATCTTTGCCTATGAGGTGAGTCTCTTGGGAATAGCACATTTTTGGGTCTTGTTTTTAAATACAATCTTCCAGTCTATGTCTTTGGTTGATGATTTTAGTCCATTTACATTCCATGTTATTATTGAGAAATGATTTTTGACTCATTTCTTGTTTCTATTTTGAATTGATTTCTTCTTTGTTTTATAATCCTGCTAGTGTAGTTCTTCCCTTTTCTGATTTTCACTTTTAGTTTTCATTTCTTCTTCTTGGAATAATTTATTTTGTAGTGCAGCCTTTCTAGTTGTGAATTCTTCAACTTTTGTTTATCATGGAAAGTTTTTATTTCATGGTCAATTCTAAAGCTTAATTATTCTGGGGATATTATTCTTAGCTGGCATCTTTTCTTTCAGAGCATGGTACATAATGTTCCAAGCCCTTCTAGCTTTGAGGGTCTGAGTTATAAATCAGCTAAGATCCATATTTGTTTCCCTCTAAAAGTGACCTGTCATTTTTCTCTGGCAGCCTTTAAAATTCTATCTTTATTCTATATGTTAGGCATTTTCACAATACTGTGCCTCAGTGTTGGTCTGTTGTAATTTTGTATATATTGGGTCCTGTAAGCCTATTGAGATGAAGATTATATTTTTAATATAGTAAGAAATCTATAGAAATGTGCAAATGTTCTTGAAATTGGTTGTGCTACAAACAGAATTTACACTTGTATCCTAACTCATTGTCATATTCTACAATTGAAATAAAATACATAGTTATTAAAATATATTAAAATTTTAATAGAGAATGTTTAATATATAGAGAGAAATGAGGATAATTTAAATACACACACACACACACACACACACAAACATATATACATACATACATGGCTGTGGGCATTTTCTCATTTTGCTGCCCATCACCAATATCAATTGGATTTAGAAACACTTCAGCCTGGGAAGAGCTACTGCATAAATCAGCCTGTATCATTTGTAAATTAGTACTCCAAATTTTATTACATTTTTCTTATAATAATCTAATATAATCAATCTAAGAAAATAACATTAAAAGTCAACTTGCAAAATTTCCTGAAATGCAGTAGTAGAAAAAAAAAAGCATAAGTACTGGAGAAACCAAAAAAAAAAAAATTAGACAATGAAAGTTCAAAGACTGCCAAAATTACCTTTGAAATTCTATAATTGTACTTTGGATTATGTTGATTTGGGAAAGTATCATTGATAAAACTGTAATTTCTAATTGAAATAGTGAGTGTTCTGTACTGGCAAGAAATCACATTTACAACAGTTTTTTGTTTGTATGTTTATTTGTTTTGAGACAGGATCTCACTATATTTCTTGCCCAAGGTTGGCCTTGAACTCATAATCCTCCAGCCTTAGCCTCTCAAGAAGCTGATTATGACATGTGCCACTGTGCCTGGATCCACTTTTGAGACATCAAAAATATGGTGAAAAATTTAGTGAAAATAGTTATAAAAGGAGATAAACTATTTGAATGAATTTTGTGATATAGATTATCCATTTTCTGATTATAAAGCCAAAAGAAATGTCAGTGACATATCAGAGAGATTTCTGCATACCCCTGCTTATTGCTGCATTATCACAATAGCCTGGATAAGGAAACAACCTAGATTCCCATCAATGATGAATGGATAAAGGAAATCTGGAATATATGCATAATGGAATATTATTCAGAAAAAGAATGATATCATGTCATTTGCAGCAAAAATAAATAGAACTGGGAGGCATTAAGTAAATGAATAAGTCAAACATAGAGAAGCAAATACTGAATGTTCTCTCTCAGATGTAGATTCTAAAACAAATTGATCAGTATATAGAATATGGTTTATTAAAATATGAGAAAGGTAAGGGAAAAGAAAAATAGGTGAATGTTGCATAATAGTTTCCAAAACACAGTTAGATATGAGGAGTAATTTCTAATGTCCTATGGCACAATGGCATGACTATAGTTCACAATAATTTATTGTGCATTTTAACAATAACTCAGAGAGAGGAAATAAAGTTAAATGCCGTTCAAATGCATGGAGGCAGCCATTGATTCTGATTGGGGGATCCGAGTCTGCTGTGGTGACAGTAAGCTGAACCTGGGAGGATTCCCACAGAGGAGACAGGATGTTGAGTACTGAGGGAAACAAGAGCAACCAGACCAAAAGAGTGAAATGTTTACAGAGCTGACGCCCAGAAAAGTAAATGTGGGAAAAGAAAATTTTCTTTTGTAAGAACAGGTCTGAACAACACCCCTTAGCACCAGCAATAGTTGGCAAGGAGGGTGTTGTGTGAGAAGTCACTCCCAGGGATTTAAAAGGATGATCCAGAGCACAGATGTGCACTTCTGATCCCCACTTTGCACAGCTGGAAGGTCCACAGAAAGGTCTGGATGAGAACTGATATGACTCAACTAAAACATACCTGCAGAGATCCCACAGGCTGGCACAAAGACTGGTGTTTGGCGGTAAAGAAATTTTATATCCATTGGGATAAATACTTCTGTACCCTGTCTCCCTCACCACCCATTTATAAAAATAGTGACTGTGAACCTGTCTGAGCACTTATTAATACCCAATGGCCAAACATGCCCAGTGAGTGGTTCCACCTGGGATAGAACATGACGACAGGTAAAACTCAAGCTCAAAGGAAGGACATAACTTCATCCTTATCCTCTTTACTCTTTGAACATGAGATAAATAAAACTGTGACATGAAAAGAGCATAGTTCTCAGAACTGTTGCCTTTTCATTGCTTTAACAATGTTTTATTTTATTTGAAAATCCAGTTAGACTCATAATTGAGAGTTCTTAACTGCCTTTCACAAGAGTTTGGAGTTTCCACTCTACCCATCACACCTATAGCATTTTGTTGGTCCATTTGGGCTGCTATAATAAAATATCATGGACTAGGTGGTTTTGAACAACATATTTGTTTTGAAACATATTTGCAGTTAGGCAGGTTGGGAAGTCCAAGACCAAGAGACCGATAGATTGATGATTGATGAGAGCTTTCCTCTAGATACATGGGTGGCTATCTTCTTGATGTGTCTTCACACGATGGAAAAGGCAAGGTTCTCTCTGGAGTCAATTTATAAGAGCACTTATTCCACTTGTGAGGGCTCCATCCTCTTCAACCAAGTACCTACCAAATGCCCCACCCACCTCCTAATATTATCTCATCAAGGGGTAGGATTTCAACATATGATTTTAGAGGGACACAAACATTTGGTCTACAGAAAGCCTCAAATTCAAAGATTTATAATGAGTAGCATTATCCAATTTGTAATTTAAGAGGATTACTTTGGTAGCAACATGAATAACCCAGAGGAGGCATGATAATGTGTTAGATCATAAGACCAATTAAAAAGCTACTTTAGTGATTCAGCATTTCTCCTCTATCAAGCAATGAAACAATAGACTCAATAACTATTTAGAAAGATAAATCAACAGAAGACAGATACTGATTAGAGGTGGAATATCATGGAAATGATGGCATCATGGAAGATGAGGAGTCTTCCAATTGGTTTGTATGGGGGCTTAGTGGTAACAACATAACTTCAGTTTATAGAAGGAAAAGAAATTGTAATCTGGAGAGTGAACGATCAGATTAATTTTGTTTATATCAAACTGAATTTAGGCCTGGTGGATAGACTTCCAGATTAGAAATATCCAGCAGATATTTAGAAGCAATCAGTGTAAAACTCAAAGTAATAATCAGGATAGCTAGAGACACATGGGAAGGAGAAACATACCCTCCAATTGTTCTATTGATGGCTAAAAATTTAAAGCTTTTTGTCCAGGAATCTGGCAGATACCCCAAAGAAAATTTGGTAGGTGGATGGGGTTTTTTTTTTTCTTTTTTCAGATGCTCAGAAAAAAAGAAATTGTGAAAATGCCAATAAAATCAGTTCCATGCCTTGTTCATACAAACTTTTATTTTATTAGTTAGCTGTCCTTAACTTTGCAAAATCCTGTGTTCATGCATGTCTGTTCTTTCTCTTAATAAACGCAATTATTTTTTAATGCATTAGTTTGGAATACTGCCAAGAAGTTGCAGGCAACAATATGCAACTGTAACTGAAAACACCCAGCACCCACTTGGCCAAAATCAACTCTGCAAGGGACCACCCATTCACACAGCAGGACGGCTGTGCATCATCCATGTTCTTCCCCACTCATTATCCTGATGATCTAGGGAGAGGACCCACCAGGCTCGCTGGAAACCTCGACCCTATTTGGGAAGATAAGAAAAAGCAAATACACCATGTGGAGACTGAAATGCAGATATGGGTTTTGGAAACTCCAGGCTCTGCTTTGTTCTTATCCAACCTCATGAGTCTTAAGTCTCTTGAGAAGGCAACTCCCTTAGCCTAGAGCTTCTACTACATCCCTTGCCACTATAGGAATAGTCCCTGGCAGGGCCTAGCCTTTGCTAAGCCAGCATTTAAAAAGAGAATTTGAGTAATAAAGGGTAGTTTTAGATGTTAGATGTATTAGTTAAGGTACTTTTGGTTGCAAATAAACAGAAACCAACTAGCACTGGTTTAACTTTAAAAGCAGCTTTTTTTGGAAACATATTGGGATATCATATGGAATCCAAGAAAAATTAATAAAGCAAAAGAATGAAATAAGAATACAGACTTCTCTAGGGGCTAGAAGGAGTTTATAGATTTATCCTTGAAGTTTTTCACTGGATGTGAGTAGACTTCCAATTTCTAGGCTCCAGGCCTGAAGTAAATTCTCAAAGGTGAGAATTTGGACCATTTTGACCAGCTCTGGACAGAGGGTTCTACAGAGCTATAATATCAAGATGGTTGCAATGGCCCCAACCCATAGGCTAAAGAATAACATCAATGTGGCTGCCATGGCCCTAACTCTCCTCTGCAGCTAAGTCTCCAATGAATGTCTACCATACTGGGATAGTGGCATCAGTTGGGGTGTTCAGTGGCAAGGTATGTGAGCCACTTTTCACTAGGTTATGCTCTGACAATATCTCAGTGGTAACAACTTATTCTTGACTCACATAACATGCTGGCTTCAATAGGATGCGGCTCCATTCCAACTTATGAGTCAGTTGCATCTTTGTTTCACATGTCTTCTATTCTAGAATCCAGGTTGAAAAATCCAGGCTGACATGTCTATTTAGGATGTGTCATTCTTGTAGCAGAGAGAAATGAACAAAGGTTGAATCCCAGAATGACTCTTACAGTTTCTGCATGGGCATGACTTCCACTTTCCCTCACATTCCATTGGCTAGATCAAATTGCATGGCTAATCATGATGTCTTTGTTGATAGGAGTCTTCCTCCTGTAGGGAAGCACTGCAAGTCCATGGTGGGCATGTATACTTACAAGGAAGATGATATGCATCCTCCTTGGTAACAAGAAGACTAAGTAATAGGTAACCTTGATAATACAGATGCAGTGATTGAGGTCTACAAGTCAGCCTAGCTTCTGATGCTGTTCAGACTGATCCACGAGATGTGGCTTCATCAGTAAAATGAGTACAAGCCACATTAGCTGGCCTTGTGCCTGGTTCTCATTCCTAGCAGTCCTATCACTGTGTCTGATGCTCTCTGGGTGGCTAACTGGCCCTGTAATCTCCACCAGGAGTACTGAGGCTACGCTGACTCATGTGGAACATTTTTGGCAGCTAATACAAGGAAATGTCAGTTTGGTCAAGGTGATAGTATTGTTCAAGTCTTCTCCGTCTGTAGTGATTTTCTGTCTAGCCATTACATCAGTTATTGAGAGAGAATTATTGAAGTTTCTATAATGGCTAAGTTTATGTGTTAACTTGACCAAGCCATGGGGTGCCCAGGCATTTGCTCAAACACTGCTCTGAGTATCATTATGGGTGTTTCTGGATAAGGTTAACATTTGAATTGGTAGACTGGGTAGAAAGCTGCTTCCCCTCCTTAACGAGGGAGGGAAGATCTGAAAGGAACTCCAAGGCTAAAGAAGAGGAAGCTTTGCCTGACCGTTGTGCTGAAACGCTGTTCCTGACCTTGGACTAGAAATTATATAGGTCTTCAGATACCAACTACAGATCTTGGAGCTTCTAGGCCTCAATAATCACATGAGCAAATTTCATAAAGTAAATAAATGAATTAATGAGTATATAAACAAATGTATGTATACATATATGTGTATGAAGGTATACACACATATGTATGCATATATGCACATATACATACATATAAAGCTACTCCTAAACTTGATGATTGGGTTACCTCCTGATATTCCCAGCATAAATTGGAAATATCACAAGTTGGAAATGTATTTAACACATCTAACCTATCAAACATCATGGCCTAGTAAGACAGTACACTGTAGAGTACCATTGTTTACCCTTGTAATCTTTTTGAACCATCTTTCAAAGATATCTGAATATTTTCTATCCCTTCACCCATATATTTGTGGATGGAGGAATGTGGCACATTATGGCCAACAGTCTGGTTTGAGAAGCAATATGTCACTTTTGGTCCAAAGTAATTGAAAGCACATTTCCACACTGTATTAGTCTGCTTGGGCTGCTGTAACAAAATAACAGAGTCTCAGAGACTTAAACAACAGAAATTTATTTTCTCAGGGTTTTGGAGATGGGAATCCAACATCAAGGCAGATTCTCTTTCTGGCGGGGACTCCTTTTCTGGTACATAGACAGTTACCTTTCACGGTGTCCTTCACATGTGGAAGGTAAGCAGCAAGATTTTGGGTATCTCTTTTCATGAGGTCACTAATCTCATCACAAGACCCCCACTGTTGTGGCCTCATCTCACTCTAATCACCCTCCAGCCCCAACCTGAAATATCATTGAACTGTTTAGGGCTTCAAACATATAAACAGGGAGCAGGACACAAATATTGAGTCCATGACACATGATTTCTTACTTTGCATGATGACTGAGAAATCACATATTTCATACTATGTAGAAACCAAGTGTTGGTGCTTGAATCCACTGAGATTTCTGAGTAGCTGTATACAGTGGAGAATCCCACCAATTCTGTCAGGGCATATAGCATAAACAGAATTCTGCTGCTTTAAGCCATTAAGAGTCTGGAATGGATTGTTATTGCTACATAATCTAACTTAATATAATCTAAGATGCTGGAAGGAAAGACCAATGTAAAAAAGAATCAAAAAAATGAAATATGAGGTTCTAAAAATAGAAAAAGATAAGATGCAAATGAAGAATTAGTCAACTAAAAATCAGTTTGATATTGCTGAGAATATACCAGAAAAATTACATTAGAGGTCCTAGGCATTGCAATACTTCAATAAAAAATAAAAATTATCAAGATAGAAAAAAATAAGAAAGAAAATTGCATCATATGTAGAGATAAAAACATCTTCTTGAAAAATCCAGGAGAAGCTGGAAACAAACCAAAAGAACTCACCATGGTTTCAGGTTACTATGTAGACAAACAAAATTCAATTGTTACTGTAAACCTGCAGCTGTTTAGAAGCTGAGTGTACCATGTTCAACACAATGAAAGAACAAGACACTTAGGCATGAATCCTTCAAAACGTGTAAGCATCTGTTGACATATTTATAAAAGGAAATTATAAACTTTGTTGAAGGACATGAGGACCTAAATAGAGAGATAAATCATATTCCTATCCTGGAAGATAATCACATTGATGACATTTTCCCTAAATTAATATGAAAATAATTTCATTCCAATGTTGAATACCCAAATGGGTTTTTATAGAAATCAGAATGTTGATCACAAAATTTTATGAGACAAAGACCAGTTAAAAATAACCAATCCAATGCAGGGGGAGGATGGGTTACCTTACTAAATAGAAATATTTGTGAAAAGCTGTAATAACTAAGAAATATGATATTGACCTGATAGACAAACCATGAACTTAAAAAATTGATATACACAAATATGGGAATTGAAATGTTATCAGGGCTTTAGAAGTTGCTGAGAAAAGGTAGAACTAATTATTAAAAGATGTGAGATAATTGGGTGAAAAAAGGATAAAATTAGATCTTTTCTTCAAAAATTTATGAAAAAAAAATTCTGGAAAATTTTAATCCATAAAGGTAACAGCAAAACTCTAAAACTATTAGGAGACAACAGAGAAAATTCTCATGACTTCAGAAGAGAGAAAGAATTTTACATAACATGAAAAGTACATCTAAAATAAAAGATAAGTGAAATTAAATAAATTAGATACACATGTTTGGTAAAATTCAACATACTTGAATTGGAAAGGCAAGACCCAGATAGAGAGGACATTTGCCACGCAGATGTAGTAACAGTTTTAAACCTATGTGGGAAGCATATACTTCAGGAGTGCTCTGAGCTAACTTAGGGGTACCAGGTGGGCTGGAGCAGCAAGACTTAAGTTATAAACAGAATCATCAACTCCTTGGAGAGAAGAGAGAGGACTTGATAAATTTTGCTACATGATGACTATTAAATCTTAACAATGGTTATACCTAAATATCTATCTAGTGTTTTCTGATTTTTGTATAAATGAAATATTTCATAATTGGAAATAAAAGCCTTCCAAGTCTATAATGACTACTACTACCTCTGTGTCACTCATACCTGGGATTCATTCTCTTGTTACACTGTTTTTGTAGAGCTAGAGATGAAGAAATTGTAACCAAGTCTTTAATTGGTTACAGAAGTACAAGATTCGTACCTTTGTAGCACCTAGTATACAGTAGATGATCAATCCATGCTTACTGAATTGGTATGATTGATTTATCTGCTTCCCAAGATTCCCTCTGCTTTTTTCAGATCCCAGATTCTCAACCAGCCTCTGTACTTTCCTACTCCATCCAACATTCATCCAACTTGATTAGTTAATATCTACTCAGCATTGAAAGGGCAAGAGGAATATCTATGGGCTGTGGTATCCCAAGTGACAGCACAGTGCTTGACACTGATTAACTAAAGGAACTTAGTCCATTGATTATCCCACAGTAGAAAGTTCCTAGTGTCCATTCTTCAACATTGGTGACCATTCCCACATGTCAAGTCTGGTCTGTCCCTCCTCTGGCTCCATCCCTTGAACTCCCCCTGTCTGAAGGCCACCAGGTGCCCTCTGACTTTGGTGACCCAGCACTATACCTAAGTCCTCAGCCCTCCTCCTCTCAAGATTCCAGCAGAATCTTTTTCATCATCCTCTTAATTTTGGCTGCCCAGGCAGAATAACTGACTTGATAGGTTTGTGTGGATTAATTTTAGCACTGGGCCATCTAGATTGGGCAACCTGCCTACAGGGAGACTATCATTCAGAGTGACTCAACTGGGCACTGAGAAAGCACTTGGAATCATCTCCACAAACATTTTCTCATCCACAGGGAAACGGCTTGGTGGCCAGAAACAGCTCTGGGGCTGTTTAGAAGCTGAGTGTACCAGGTTCGATACAATGAAATACAATGCATTTAACACATCTAACCTATCAAACATCACGGCCTAGTTAGACAGTACACTGTAGAGTACCATTGTTTACCTTGGGCAGGGATAACCTTGAGGTAATCACAAAATCAGGACTGAAGGATCATTCGTGTTGAAAACCCCTTATCTGGACTAGCAATGCTGGGCTTGGTGAAAGGTGACCGATGGCTGTCTTTTTAGAAATGGACACTGCTGGGTTCTAGTTCTGTTTTCTTTTCAGTAGCTGAGGATCACACACTCCCATCTCCTAGCACTTAACATTCCTACCCTGGGCAGCACTACTGCAATATATCACTTACACTCCCTGCTGACATTTTATGGGGATTTTAAAGCAGCAGGTGTGTGAGATAGAAGCCATTGTCAATCATTTCATGAAAAATGCTCCACCCTTTCAAATGCCTAATCAGGGGTTTGATGGGTTGCAGCTGGCTGCTAAGCAGGCCAGATTGGAAGTTTCCAAGGCGAATAGCATGGCCCCACTTTGAGAGGGGATAGGGTGGAAGGTTAAGGAGAGGGGCTGCTGAGATGCTGGGTCAAGGCCAAGGCTCTATAGTCTCATGGCTGAAAGTGATGGAGTACTCATTAATTAAGAGGAAGTTAGCGTAAAACGTATGGTCTCACCTCCATACTGCTGCTGGTTGCAGGGTGCTAAACACTTGGAAGGCTGCAGTCAGAGGGAAGTAGCGTGTGCAGTGCACGCTTCCCTATTTAGATAACCTGAGGGAGTCCCCTCTGGGTCTCGCTGAGGTTCTGGTCTCTTTCCTGAGGTGTATTAAGTGAAAGAAGAGAAACTGAGCCATTTCATATCAGGGTCCAGACAGGCTGTAGAATCTCTTTTAATTGAATTCATTCAGCTTATATAGAGCTCCTCCTCTCCTTCCTCCTCCTCCTTTTCTTCTCCTTCTCCTTCTTTTTTCTCCACTCACCTCTCTCTCCTTACACATTTTACTGCCATAAGTTATAACAATGGCGGTATGGCAGTAGGATTTTGGCTTATCAACTCCAAGAGCTCATCAACACTCACTTTTAATTTCAACAGATATATAATATTAATGTTTTATAAAAAGACCTCCAAGAGGACTTTACATGTCCTTTTTTTGTTCCAAAATACAGCCAGAAACTATTTATAAATGCCACCTTTATACAAAATCAGGATATCATGCTTTGAAGTCAGGCTAAAGGGCTTAGGAGTATGTGGCTTTGACCTTCATAATAAACACAGGATGTTTGCAGACTACTTCATGTAGACCCACTGAACAAACACGTGTCCTGATCAATCCTGGTTGACTCTTCAACACTGGCTCCTAATTTCCATCCCTTTGTGGACTTTCTTTCTCTTTTTCTTGGGGTGTGGAGAGTACCAGGGATTGAACTCAGGGCCACTCAATCTCTGAGCCACATCCTCAGCCCTATTTTGTATTTTATTTAGAGACAAGGTCTCACTGAGTTGCTTGGTGCCTTGCCTTTTGCTGAAGCTGGCTTTGAACTCACGATCCTCCTGCCTCAGCCTCCTGAGCCTCTGGGATTATAAGCATGTGCCACTGTGCCTGGCTCTCTTTGTATTTGGCTCCTGACCTCAGTTTGTTCCCTAAGCATGTCCTATGCATTCTAGCTGGTGACTTGCCTGTGACCCTGTGTTAGTCAGCATTCTATCATGTCACATTCTGTGACAAAAAGACCTGACAGGAACAACTTGGAAAAGGAAGTTTATTTTGGATTTACAGTGTCATGATCTCCAGTCCATGGTTGGCCCACTCTACCATTCTGGGGCTGAGGTGAGGCAGAACATCATGGCAGAAGGGTATGGCGGAGGAAAGCCCCTCACCTCATCGCAGCTGGGAAGCAAAGAGAGAAAGTGAGTTGGGGACAAAATAGAAACCCCAAAGGTTCACTACCAGTGACCTACTTCCTCCAGCTATACCCTACCTTCTCCAGCTACCACCCAGTGTGGTAGCCTTTCAAATTATTAATCCATCAAATGGATCAATCCACTGATGAGGCTAAAGTTCTCACAATCTGAACATGTTTCCTCTGATCATTCCTGCCTTGTCTAATACATGGGCTTTCAGGAAACACCTCAGATCCAAGCCTTAACAGACCCCTGTGTCTGACTTCAAGTGCATATCCCGCTTTCATCTATGAACAGGCCCTGGAAGCTCATGGGAATTTTGTTTGTGCATCTTTTATCCCTACTCAGTACTTTCTGGAAGATATAGACTCTCTTAGCCATACTTTATCTGCAATAACTCAAATACAAAGTGGATTGTCTTGCTATTGTTTGCATTCTAACTCGACACACCTCTGTTGTAGCATTTATTCATAAAAGATTCAACTTCAAGGAGCACACAATTTGGTATGAGAATAAGATAAGGCAATTTATCTTAAGAAACTGCAATTTTAAAAAAATGCCTGAAAGATGCATGTGGAAAGAACCTCATGGAAGTCAGAGCCAAGACACAAAGAGCCAGAACATCATGGAGAGAAAGATGTCAGTCCTCACATGCAGCCCCAGGAGGCCTTGCTTAAAACAGGTGATATCTGTGAAATAATAAGACGAGTAGATCTTCCACCAGAAGGAGGGTTGATGCTGAAAAGACAAGGAAAAGCTGAACTGCAGAGGACTATACCTGCTAATGTAGAGACAAGGTAGAGAGAAGACAATTTCACTGGACACAAAACTTCATTCTTCTCCCCCATATCTGGTCAAGCCCACTCTGTTTGGCTACTGCTTCCCTACCCATGGTGTGAAAATCTAAGGTAATTCTCTTTATCCTTCTGAAAGTTCTTTTCATCTTACTAATTAAAAAACCCAATCACATGTAAGAATCGAAGTTGTCAAATTTTGTTAAAAGTTAAAATTTTTCCTTTTGCATATTTCAGAAGTTAGCATCTTTTCCTTATATGGAATTCTACTTCCTTTTCTTTTCTATCTTGCTAGCCCAGAGTGTGGACATGATCACAAGAGAAGGGAACAAGGGGAAAGGTCATCCTAGGTTTGCATTAAGTGTCCCTTAAGAGCTCATGTGTTAAACAATGGAAGGATTTTCAGAGGTGAAATGATTGGTTTATGAGAACCTTAACCTAATCAGTGGATTAATCCACTGATATGGATTAGCTGGGCAGTAACTGTAGGCAGGTAGGGTGGGGCTGAATGAGGTAGGTCACTGGGGGTGTGACTTTGTGGTTTATATTTTGTCCCTGGTGAGCAGAGTGCTTCCTGTGGTCATGTCCTGGGCTGCCTTCCTCCACAGTGCCCTACCACTATAAAGATATAATGATCTGCCTCACCTTGGGCTCAGAGCTATGGAGTCAGTCACCTGTGATCTGAGAGATCTAAAATTGTAAGCCCCAAAACACATTTTTGTTTTTGTTTTCTTTCCCTTTAAAATTGTTATTTAGGTCACAGCAAAGAAAAAGTTGACGGAAACAATTGGTACTGCTCTGATTTGCCATTGGTGTTCTCTGCGGTTGATAAAATTAAAAACTGATCTTTTTCTTTAGTGGGCTATTTTGTGGACCTTCATTCATTACTTTTTGGAAACATGGGACTACAACTTTCTTCAAAGGAAGTATGAGTTATCTATTACCATGAAAGTATATGAAACATACCACTAGAGCTTAGTAGTTTAGAACAATAAACCTTATTTCTTCACAAGGTTTCTGTGTTCAGGAATTCAGGAGCAGCTTAGCTGGGTGGTTCTGGCTTGGGCTCCCCCATGACGCTCTGTAAAGGTATTGGCTGGGGATTCAGTCATCTGAAGACTTCATTAGGGCTGAAAGATGTTTCCAAAATGGTGTCATTCAAATGGCTGTTGGTTTGAGGCTTCAGTTCCTGTTTACGTGAATCTCCTGTTGGAGCTACTCCAAGGTTCTCATGATGCTACACTTGGCTTCATACAAAACCTTTGTCCAATCTCAGGAGGTGAGCTGAGGTCTCTTTTAAAATTATCTTTAATCTAGTCACTCCAGAAGAACATCTAGCTGTTTTATGAAAAATACACCAGGGAACTGTAACTTGCTCCTAAAGTAGCCCTTCTCTTTGTTTTTCCACTAGAGAAACAGAAACCTCTTGTCCTTAAGACTTCTCAGATGTGGGTCAGAGACATGGTTCAGGGAACATATCCATGTCTTTTGAATGAATTTTTTGTAACCCACTTTTAATAGTGGCTGTGGTTTGAATGTATACCCTCCAAAATTTGGGTATTAACTATGGGAGGCCATCCTCACACGTGATTTGAGTTACCTCCCAGGCTGGGTGAGAGGTGCTTAAGCACAGCTGTGTCAGAGCTTTCCCCACCCTTCTCCAGGTCCCAGGGCTTGTCCCTGCAGAGGCGAGTCTGAATACTACCCCAAAGACCCAATAGTCGCCCCTGACCTTGGGATGCTGCCTCCCTTAATCTTCATTGGATGAGATTTTCCCCAGAATTTTTGTTCCCCAATAAAAGTCCACTCCCTGGCATGTTCTCTCCCTCCCCCTCCCCCTCCCCCTCCCCCTCTCCCTCTCCATCACCTCTTCAGTAATCCCGGAACCCCATTAGGTGGCTGGAGGTTGGAGCTAGGAGGAGCCATCCTGGACCTGGTTTTAAAGGTAATTAGAGTCTCTCGTCTCCTTAATTTAAGACTCCCTAGCGATTTCTCACAATTCGAAACTTCTTTCATGAAGCCAGCGCAGGTCGCAGGTAGTGGGCTAAATTAGACCTAATGACCAATGTGATAGGATTAAGAGGTAGAACTGTAAAAGGTGATTAGGCCAAGAGAGATTCCCCCACCTCACGAATGGGATTAAATCCTTTATAAAAAGAGACCTCACACAACATGTGGCTCTTGCCCTCCTGCCTAATGCCATGTAAGGACACAGTGTTCTCCCAAGATGCAGCAGCAGGGCACAATCTAAGAACAGAGAACAGCCCCAACCAAACGACCCAACTTACCAACACTTTTATTGTGAGCTTCCCAGCCTCCCAAAATTCTTTTTGTTTGATTTTAAGAATCACATATTTATCCTAGTTTTTTTTTTCCTAATTTTCAGTACTAGAGATTAAACCCAGGACCTTATGTATGTTAGGCAAGCATGCACGCTCTTGCACTGAGCTGTATCCCCAATCCCCAACCCTTTTTTTTTTTTTTTTTTGAGACAGGATCTTACTAAGTTGCCCTGGCTGGCCTTGAACTTGCAGTCCTCCTACCTCAGCCTACTGAATAGTAGGATTCCAAATGTACCACTGTGGTTGAAATTCTTATTCTTTATGAAATAATCTGTGTCAAGTATTTTGTTAAAACTAAGACACTAGTCTTGGGTTAGGAGATATCTGTGAAGGAAGTAGAGAAGGCAAAATACCGCAGCATTATAAGAATTTTCGTCTCAGCCCAACACATACTTCAAGAGCACAGAAACAATTGATATCAAAGATACCAAGAGTCAAAAAGCCCTCTTTGATCTCCCCCTTTGCAAAGGCCTACCAGGAGTTTCTGCCACCTGTTTTGTACCTACCTGTTGAAAGCTTTGTGCAAAACTGAGAGAGGATCCGTCCCCGCAAACATGTTGTTGTGGATGAGGTTCTGATCTATGTGTAGCCTGGCTCTGCATTTTGCAAGTTATTTGTCTTCAGCTTCCCCTAGAAGAGAACCCAAAGAGAAGGATTAGAGGCAAGTGGGTTATTTGGAAACAAAACCAGGGAATATCCATAGGAAAGTGGGGAGAGGGGTGTAAAAGAAAGAAGCTAATAAATGTATTATCATCAAAACTGTTACTGATGTGGAAAACTAGCCTTAAATCCTGTTGAAGAACTCAAAAAAAGAAAAAAAATTACAGAAAACAAACATCAACAACAATAACAAAAAACAAACAAAACACACACACACACACACACACACACACACACACACATACACACACATCTATAGCCCTATGAAAAGAAAAAACCTCAGGTTTTATCCACCAACTCCCTGTTCATCTTTAACTGAGGAACATGATTTATTTAACTTTCTGAAACTGTGGGCTTGCCTTGCTCAGAGACAAAACTCTGTGCTACCTCAGGGGGAAGGTAAACTAGCTCAGTTTGCTTAGGACAGAAGGTTAGTCCCAGGTACAGCACAATGGTTGGTCACTCTATCCCTGGGTGGAAGTTTGCTTCTTAATAGAAGCAAACTTCCTCAGGTAGAGGTTAGTGCCCAGGGTCCTGGGCACCAGCTGGATCTGTAGCATCAAGGGACCTTGAAAATTGTATAGCAAGTGTTATACTCTGTTATGGTTTGGATCTAGATTGTCCCCCAAAAGTTCATGCATTAGGCAATAGAGCAATGTTCAAAGTTGAAACGAGTGGATTGCAAAGACTGTAAATTCATCAGTGGATTAATCCATCAAATGATAGCTGAATGGACTACTGGAAGTAGCACCCAGTTGGACGCAGTAGGCACTGGGGCATGCAGTAAAGGGCTTATCTTCTTCCTAGTTCCTCCCCGCTTTTCCCATTCCCTCCCTCTGTCTCTATCTCTCTCGCTGTCCTTCCCAACTGAGCAGCCTTCCTCCACCATGCCCTTGCATCATGATGTTTCTGCAATGGAATTGGCTGAAAATAAACTGAGACCTCCAAAGCCATGAGCCAAAATATATCTTTCTTCCTCTAAGTTGTTCTTGTCAGATATTTTGGTGCCAGAAATGAAAAGCTAACTAAGTCGGTCTCCCTGTGTTTTCCTTCTTGAACCAATCTTCTCCTCCTCCAAATTACAGAGGCCAAGTAAATAATCCCCTGCTTCAGGTACTTTGGCAGGAGCTTCTAGGAAGCAGCTGGAAGTCAATGTCTCCTTCTTTCGTTTTTAAAGACCTGAGTGTGTTGAAGAGAACATACAGGGATCTGTAGGGAAGAAGAGAGAGGGTAGGAACAAAGGAAGGAGAGATTTTGAAGACAAAGGCTTCGGTTCCTTTTATTAGTAGGCTTTATTGCTGCCCAAGAGCATGAACATGAATTCACAAAAGCATATTGTGTTCTCAGCACAGAAAACACTGCTTTCATGATGCTTACATTGAGGGAGGCATGCAGAAATAGCAAACATTAAGATATAAGCCATTATGAGTGTTTATGAAGAAAAAGTGTGTGTGTGTGTGTGTGTGTGTGTGTGTGTGTGTGTTAGGTAGTCTTGAAACCATTTTTGAGAATATACCTGAGCTGAGTTTAGAGCTTTCATGGAAAAAGCAAAAGAGCCAATCATGGTAAGATCAGGTGAGGTACCCATGGACCCAGTAGATACCCTTCAACCTTGACTTGCTCAAGACCTTGGAACCATTCTACAAGAAGACCAAGTAATAATGAAAAATATGTTTTTAATAGCTCAGCTGGTTAGGAGCTCAACTAGAATAAAGTTGTTTGAAGAAAAAAAAAGACATGACAGTGATATATATTATTTTGTACACCTAAATATATGCACTTCCTACTCAATAAGAAAAGAACAGTGCATATGAGAAATGTGAAAACATTAGTAATGGATACATTTACACATCTATTTATTGATCTCACTAGATTGTGTGCAGTCCTCACTAGGACACTGTAAAGTTAGCGTTGATATCACTTAAAGAAAATGAGGATCTCAGCAGTGATGGAAGTTATTCAAGTAACAGCTACTGAGTACCCCATTTGTGACTAAATGTAACATATTTCTGTATGAAACACATGATATTTTTCCCATTTGCCTCTCTATTTGACTCTGTAATCACTGAACCTCTCTAGACCCCAGGTTTTTGCCATGTATGTTGATTCATCTTACATTTATTAAGCACCTATTGTGTACAAAGCTTTATGTTAGGCACTGGTAAGGGCATGTAATTACACATGAACATGATATAGTTCCTACCAACAAAGTAGCTCAATGTGCAGTGGAATAGACACTCCCCAACACACACAGAAAAAAAAAAAACTTTCTAAAACAATGAACGAAAGGTAAAGTTGGGGTCCAGGAAGATGGTAAGAAGTTGATGTGTTGGGTGTGAGCACAGACTACTTTGGTAAATGATCCAGTACTCACAATGATATGAGCCACTTTGAAAATTTCCCCCAGCTTATAGGGTCCATAGGAGAGTCCTCGTGTGGGCAGGAGTCAATGTAGGCTGCATTAGAAAGTTGCTTTTAAATATGTGTCCAGCGGCAGGTGGAGAATTGAAGCAATCATAGTGTGCCACTCTCAGGTGCAGGAAAAAGCTGTTAAATTGCATAGCCTAACTATCATCTGAAGTCTTCTTTTCTGACTTTGGCCCCCTTTCCTAGTCTTATCTCTTGCCATTCTCCTCTGAACCCAAACTTTCAGGCCAACTTAACTTTATGCTTCCCCATGATGGTATCCTAAGTTTTCTTTCTTCCATGTTCTTTCTTTTCGCTAAAACCAATCTGTTCTATTCCATGGAAAAGACAATACAGGGTACTCACTGGAATCCCTATAGTCAAAGGCAGAGCTGGGGCAGGAGAGGTGACAATCCTGGACTCAAAATATAGATTTGACTCCAATCTCCTGCAATGAGGCATAAACTATAAGACTTTATCAACTTAAAGAGCTTGCCTCTTTCTGGACCTCAGTCTCCTCATCTGCAACATATAAAGTACGCCCTGCCTATTTGGCAAGGCAGCTGCACAACTCAAGATAATGATTGTAAAATGCTTTGCAAATTGTGAAGCAATTCCTTATGCATGTTTTCGCTTATGCAAACGTAAGGGATTGTCATTAGTATTCAGGATCTTCCTAACTGATGTGTTTTTTCAAGAGTTTGGCTAGAAACATGATTAAGATATGTCCCAGCTGAGTAGCTTCTTCCAATGCAACTTCATCCAATAGCCACAAAGGGGATAGAATAGGCCTTTTGTGATTGTTTTTTACATAGTTGGAAACATTTCAAAGCATCAGATCTGTTTTTTTTTAAAGTGAATTTCTCTATTTGCATTTAGTCTATTTTCATCATTGCCTAAGAAGCATTGTTAATGTATGTTTCAAAGTTAATAGTTTAAAATAAAAAGTTACATGTTCTATTCGTTTTTAAAAGATTTAGGATTTCCATAGAATTCATATATCACTGACAATGCTGATTAATCACATTTGAAAGGAGAATTGAGGAAGCAATTTTGGTTAAACAGGAAGTTTTTTCTAGGCTGATAATGAAGTGCAAAGCTTTATCCTTGACTGTTGCAAACATATAACTTAGATCCAGTCAATTAATCAATCATTAAATCCTTGAGCAAACAAACATAAACTAGAAAGAAAAAACAAAACCACCCAAAATATTTAAGAAAATATTCCTAAGTGACAGATGCTGGAGAAGGAGCAGTTTGGAGAGAGGATGAGGAATTTACTTTACTGCAAATTGATTTCAAAGTTCTTTTAGGAGATGCCACAGTGGGGTTTGGCTATGCAAACCTGAAACTCAAAAATGATGAGAAGAGCTGAGACATAGGATGGCAGATACTATCATAAGGAAGGGTGAAGCCCTGGGAGTAGAGATGATGAGGAAAGGAAAGGAGAGTCAACATTTAGGGATCAGAAGAAAGATGAGTACCCAGCAAAGAGGCCAGAGGAGCAGCTAGGAAGGTGATAAGAAAATCAAGTGAATGTGGTGTCACAAAGTCAAGGCAAAAGTAGGCCAAGACAGGGAGTGATAAGTTCTGCTGCTAAGACCAGTACAATGAGAACTCAGAGTCTAGCAGGTCACGCAGGCACATGCCTGTAATCCCTGCTTCTCGGGAGTTGAAATAGGAAGATCACAAGTTCAAGGCCATCCTGAGAAACTTGGCAAGTCCCTGTCTCAAAATAAAATTTAAAAGTCTGGGGATGTGGCTCAGTAGCAGTACACTTGCCTAGCATTTATGAGGCTGTTGGTTCAATCCCTTCCACCAGGGGAAAAAATAAAAGACAAAATCAGATTGCAATGAGTGAGTTGAAGCATGGTTAAAAACTGAACTGAAGACAGAGCATGCACCATTTTTTTTTCAAGAAATTCAGCAGTGAAGGGAGAGAAAGAGTGACAGATAGCAGTAGTGTCTGGAAGAGAATGTGGACCCCAGAATGCAACTGTGTAAGTTGGAAGAGACTGAGGCTTGATTATTGAGAAAATAGATCCAACAGAGTGGGAAAAGTTGAAGGCACAGGGAAAAGAAGCATAAGATTACCAAGAAGGGTGAAAACAAAGCATAGTTCAGGGTCACCTAGCCCACGTGATAGTCCAAGGAGATGTCTGGGTGCAGATTACACCTGGCCAAACTATTGAAAGGACGAGAATAATTTATCCAGGCAAGAGGAGAGGAGAGGATACAGAAAAAAGGCATTCCTCATCCAGTTTCACCACAGGGGCCTCTTGAACTTGCCTGAATTGAGGGGAAGAAAGGGCTCTTGAGCAACATTCTGTGGGACTATGATTTTTCTAAACTCATTTTTATAAATAAAAAGTGGATTTGCTTACACAAGGCTTATATTGTGTTTCTACCCAAGGTATATTTTTCATCTGGGTTATTTTCCTTTAGAAAATGTGCAGCCAGTGGTGGTGCCTGAAACTATTTATGTAATGCAACGGGTTGGCTTACTCTCTGTCACATTTCCTCTGTATTTCAAAAGTGAATAATTTCCTTATAATCATGGTGCTGCCGAGTCTGTCCATCTCGGCCGAAAAAGAGAACTTGGCCTTTTAGGTGGTCAGGTAGGAACTCACTTGATGAAAGACTTATTTTCCAGGGGTGGGTAGTTGGGAGTTAGGTCTATATCCGTTAGGGATATAAATGGAAGTTCCTGATGCAGAATGTCCTGTGAGATGCACTGTTGGCGAGGAAAAGTAAGTAATGAAAGATTAAAAAATGATTTGTGTTTTCAAAGATAATCGTTGCACACTAAGTAAAACTTTTTTTTTTTTTTTAAAGAGAGAGTGAGAGAGGGGAGAGAGAGAGAGAGAGAATTTTTAATATTTATTTTTCAGTTCTCGGCGGACACAACATCTTTGTTGGTATGTGGTGCTGAGGATCGAACCCGGGCCGCACGCACGCCGGGCGAGCGCGCTACCGCTGAGCCACATCTCCAGCCCAAAACTTAACATCCATTAGAAAAAATTCAATTCACATATAAATACATGGCATAAGATTCATGCTCTTTAGCAATTTAAAAAAAAGTTATTGGTTGAATTGAAATTATATTTCCCAGTACTCAATTAGCCATATTTTTCTGAAAATACTAGTAATGACAACTAGTGACTATATGATTAAATCAGTACCTTTGATCATTCTTGGAATCGAGGTAAATTAAAGTAATTTTGGGGAAAATCATTTGAAATTATGGAACAAAAGATCTAAAATTATTTATATATCTTGACCCAGTAATCCTTCATACGGGAATTTAGTTAAAAAAAATCTCAAAATAGAAAATATATAAACACATACACACATATATACCTTATATTCAATCAAGTAATTAATCAATAAATAATTGAACAAATATAAACTAGAAAGAAAAATTTTTTAAAACATACAAATATATGTGTATAGCAGTTGTGAAATTAAACTCACACACTCAGAGTCAAAAGAAATGTCCTGTTTCTTCAACTCAACTCAATTTCTGATTTTGAACCCTATATCTTCCATGGTCCTGAAAATTTAATGTCAACTATGGAAGTTTTTCTGAATACAGGGTTATACCAAGGCTCCAGGATTGTACATGGTGCTGAAGCTTCATGGAGTTGGAAAAAGTTGATACTCAGTTATCTCTTACCCCACCCTCACAGTACCTTGTTTCTGTGTCATCCATAAGGCAAAGTGGCTGCTGATAAAGCTAAGAACACTTTCCTGGGGTCTCCATCATGCACAATTCTTCTCAGTAGGGTGCCTCCAGCTTCTCAGTTGTCCTGCCAGGAAGAAGAACTTGGATTCCTATTTTTTTGGTATTTTGGGGAACACAGTTTTCGCTCTTCCCCTCTCCCATAGGCCAGGAGTTTGGGGGAGATGGAGTCAAATAAAGAGAGGAAAAGTCATGTGCTCACTCCCAGTTTTCCAAGACACTTTGCCTCTCTGCAGAACCCCTTATTGCTCTCTCTTTTCATCCCAGCTCCATTCACACTCCCACCCCAAACTTTGGAAAACTAAAGCCAAGAAGGGAAGACTTCTATAAATACCTTTGATTTTAGCTAAGTCCCAAGCTACCTCTAGGCTGGAGCAAGAGCAGCCTTTCTATGTTCAAAAAAATAATAATAACTCAAAATATTATCCAAGCAAACATGCATGGATATTGTCATAACAGATAAAAGTGTTAAAGAGATTGGAAACACCAAAAATATCCAATTGTGAAACATGATCATGTACCAATTACCAGGCAGACATCTTTAAACATTACCATGACTTAATCCTCATAATAATCTTTGATTTAATATCATATAATCATAAATGATTTTGTATACAAGGCATCAACCTAGATTTATTGTAAAGGCCAAAAGTTATCAGCCAAAAAATGAAAATGTCTGATATGTTTAGGTGGTGGGATTTTGCATGAGTTTTTTTTAATTATAAAGATTATGTAACAATAGTAAAATGAAATAGAAATTAGAGCAGAAAATAGTTCTTCCCAGATTTGGAATGAGAAATGAAGAAATCCTTGTGGATTTTGCCTCAAAGGGTAGTGTCAAGATTCCGTTCCAAGAATGCAAAGCTATTCCAGCTGCTGCCATTGTGGATGAGGTGAGATTGCAAAGATGGTTCATTTCCCTCTTGAGTTAATCTTCTCTAATACACTAAAGCTTATTGTCTGTGTCTCCAGATCCTGCTTATTCTTTAGATGCTGGAGAAGAATTTGGAAAAAAAAATAGTCAAGAAGTCTTTAGATAAGAGGTGAGTAAGCAATGTCTGGCCCGTGGGATAGATTTACTCAAGGAAAGGGAAGTCTCACTTGTTGAACACCCTTTATATTCTAGACACTGGAGCAGATATTTTACCTTCAAATTCAATTCCAGCTGAAGCCCAAAGCCCCAGTTATTTTCCATGGAACTATGTTGCCTCTGCTTGAAATGACTTCTCATAGGCCTGGTGTAAAAATTTAAGAACATAAGGAGTTTTATTATCATTACAAATCCGTGTAAATACTAAGTAATATATGATTCTTACTAAAAACTAGTAACACCATTATCAGCATTTCCCAATGCTCACTGACAGAAGTGTACTGTGTCAAATAACAAGGAAAGATGCTGTATCCACTAAGTCCCCTCTTCGAAATTTGCAGTCCACTCAAAGGCTCTGAGTAGTTAAGAAAAAACAAAAATTTTAAAAAAAAACAAAACACTTCTTTTCGATCTTTTTGAATTCAGTGTTTCCTAGACTCACTTGGTCATGAATCTTTCCCTCCTTCTACTGTCAGAGCTCTTAGATTGCACAAACTTGTGTCTGGGGCCTAGCAGATGGCACCAAGGGAGGGCTAAAGGGAGCCATTTTCATGGGTAGGAAGAGTGCATTTGCAAGATACCAGGGACAGCTCTGCTCAGTGAGACCATCACAGGAGGAGAGAAGGATGAAACAGAATGGCGTCAGCACAGCAAAGACCCCAGGACACATGACTGCCCTTTGGTGCTTCAGGCACCTGCAGCCCTGAGACTAGCAGAAATGCGACACAGCATGAGAATGTCAACTAGAACCCAGCAGGGATGGAAGGTACCCCGGTGATTTTTAACCAAAACTTCTGTGAGGGCAACCAGACCCAGAGAAGAAGATGCATACCCAGTGCACAGCACTCAGTCAACATGTCCACATTCAACATTCATGGTGGCAGAATACAAAATTTGCTTGGATTCATTCAATGCTCCTGAGATTCCAAAAAGGACCTGGGTTCTGTCATCTTGGTCTGAGCAGGAATGGCAAAATCAACAGAGTTCCGCTGAGAGAGATTATAATGAGGGGACTTTTTGAACAGAGACACAGGGAGGAGTGTGCCAATCAACAGGGAGGGGTGAGCAAGGATCCCAGGGACTAGAGACTGTAAGAAGCACTTTGTGGCTCTTAAGTGTGAAAGTAGAAGGGATTAGGGGAGGTAATCAGTTAGATGGGAGCCAGCACTATAGAAGAGGTGCTTCAGACAGTGGAGTGTGGACCCAGAAGGGCCAGCACAGTGGGTAGAGAATTGGGGGTGGGCTAGAAAGCTTGTAGAAGCAGATGGGATGAGCAGCCAGCAAATGTGAGTTATTATTATTATGGAGATACAAGTTATGTCCACAGACTGGGGAGACCTAGAAACACAAGAATTATACCAACAAGATCAAAATCTAAGAAGCTCAGAATCTTAGAATTTTGAAATATCAGAACCCATGGTTGATCGAGGAAAAAAAATTATAATTTGATGAAATTGAAACTCCTCTTCCCATTTCTGTCACCCCTTGAATTTGCCTCTCACTTATTTATATAAAGAATGTTGGGTTAATTCATGTGAGTTGGCTTCTCTTCAGCTTTCCTCAGATGGGACACTTAGGAACCAGTGGCACGTTTATTTGTGTAAAGCTTTCCCATGGACAAAACCGCCCACCACATCTGTGCCTTGGGAGGCGTGTCTCCGCCCTGGCTAAATAGAAAGGCAATCAGCCACCCCGTGGACCATTCCCTGAAACACCCAAGGAATTGTTGTTCTTGGGGCTTGGGTCCCCATGTCCTTCTCAGAAATGCGCTTAGAAACCACAGGGATGCCTGGATAATAGCCCAGAATGTGTGGAACGCAGGGCTCAGGATTCTGATAACCAAAAATAGATGAATACAGTAAGATTGTCTCAGGGAATAGACTCTGATAGGAAAGAGACAGAAGAGTGACCAGGAAAAGGTGAGGCTCTTCTAGTATTAACTGCAACAGAAAGCCAACCACAGGACTAGAGAGAAAGGAAGGAACCCTTGTTTCCAGAGTAGAACAGTGAGAAGAGGATGTGATGGACATAAGATCAAACAGGCAAATGACGACACACCATTCCATGCAAATGCTTCCCACCCAACCTCTGAGCTGCCCCCATTAATTTTACCTTTATATTGCCAAATACCATGGTAAAGTCTCGTTTCTTATGTAACTCTCAACTGCACTTGAATTAATTGATCACTTTTTTCTTATCATATTTTCTTCATTTGTTTTCCAGGATACTTCCTTTGCCTTCTGGTTTTCTGTCTACGTCATTGGCTATAGTTTTGGAGTCCCCTTTGTTGGTTCCTCCATACCTCCTCACCTTCTAGGTTGGCGAGGCTCAGAATTCATTCCTGTTTTCTCTCACTCTTAGCTCCTGGGCGATCTCATCCGGTCCTGCCCATTTAAATTCCCCCAGCAGAGGCACCATCACTCCAGCCCCAGCCCTTCCTGATACACTGCCACTGGTGTGCCCAGTTACCTGTCGGAGAGTTACCAGTTGGGTGCTAGTGATCATTTCAAATAGAAAACACTTTAATTAAAAAATAATAATAATCCCACAGATCTACCCTTTTCCCATTTTCTATGCTCATATAGATGTGAAATGTACATATATTCTAACAAATATTAAGAATACAAGTTCCATAATCATTATGAAGCATTTCATTCAACAAATATTGGAGGAGTATCTGAGATGGGCCAGCCCTGGTAGTCACTAAACTAAAAAAAGTCAATTAGGCATGAAACCTGACCTCAAGGGAAGACAAGTGAGAAGATGATCACTTGTGCTTTTCTGTATATGAACTCATATCCTCCACATGGTTTTAAGTTCCTTGAGAAATATTATGTTGCATTGGTTCTTCAAGCTGCAATCCTGGCTAGCTTGAGTAAAAAGCAGGATCCAAGACTTAGCTAAGACTCTCATTGGCATTAGAACATAGAATCCCAAAGTGTAAGAATGATGAAGCAATCTCTGTGAACTCCAGGTCCCTGGTCTGTAGAATGGGCAATTGGTAATACAGTGCAACTGTGAGGTTTGAGAACATAATACACAGGAAACACAGGACATGATGCTTGACCACAATAAAACCAGCCACTATTTATTGGGTTCTTACTATTTTCTATTATCACAGTATTTACTCCAACTCCTTTTTTTGTGGTGATGGCATGTACAGTGTGGGGTGGGGGGAAGCAACTTGCTGAGTGTTAGTTATCCTATAAGTTGGGCAGGTACATAGCTGAGTCCAGAACATGGCCTCCAAGTTGCCAGTCCAAGATCTGATGGCATCCTTGTACCTCTTCATCAGGTTAGCTCTCTGAGTCTCAGAGCATCCTAAAGTCACTATAATTCAAATAATCTTTATGTTCAGAAACATTTCACCTTACAGTTTATAACCTGAGGTTGGACTTAATGAACCCCCACAGGAGCCCATTTGGGGCAGCTCTGTGTAGAAAACTTTCAGAGGCAGCTCTACTTAGATCAAATTCAAACTTACCTCTCCCAACCTCAGCCTTCTTTGTTTTGCTGCAGAAAATATTTGGAATTTGAATTAATCAATGTATGGTTTCATCTGATGGCTCTTGAGGTGATCTCATTGAGTTTTCCTTTGTCCAAGGTAAGTGTTTCCATCATTTCAAGACAGAAACGTTGTCATTATTTCAGATTCTAGTTTTATATGTCCTTTAGATCGTATGAAACACCAGTCCTTTAAGTTCTGCCACAATTATTTCTCAAACTATCCCATTTGCTCCATTACCACTACCACACCCTACTGAGATTTCTGATCATCTTTTAATGAAAGATAACCCAATTATCTCTTTAGCTTATTCTTTCTTTTCTACTCATATCCTTCAACTCACCATCTACACTTTGAGAAAGTGATTTTTTTTTAAGTGCAGATCTGGCCTCATTACTGGGCTCCTTATTACTTACCAAATAAATCCATAACCCCTTAGCATAGCATATGAAGGCTTTCATGATAAGACCTCGGGGGCGGGGTGGGGAGAGAGAGAGAGAGACAAAACTATCCAGTGATATTGAGATTTTGGAGGCACACTTAGAAAGCTTACTTGAACTACAGAAATGGGAAGTGAGGGTAGTCATAACCAAGGTAGTGGGACTGGGATTAAAAAGCAAGGGCTAGATTTGGAAGGTATTTCAATAAACTCCTGAGGAAGTGGTCATCTATGATCTCCACCATTGAAAGTTGCCTGCTAGGTTTTGTTTTGACCCCCAAAGAGATGCTGGTGTCATTCGGTGAGACTAAGACACTCCACAAGGAGCAGACTGTGGGGCTGGGGTGCTAGATGGTGAGTGCAGTTTTCAGTGAGATGTAAGGAGCATGGAACACAGACAGAGGGAGGGGCTATGGGGAATAGACTGCTACAGCTTACACATCAGTCAGCAGCCTGGTATAGAATCAGCCTGTTTTTAACTACAAGGTATGGATGGTTCTTACTAAGCTGCAAATGAAGTAAATCCTGAAGTCCTGGCCCCATCTGAGCTCAGAGTGGGAAAAGAGCTTTAAAGCAGCCATTTTCAGTGATTGCTGAGGATTGTGGTAAAGGAACACTCTACTTTGCTCAAAAGATTTATTTATTTGTTTATTCTCTGATTGTGAAGGATGCCTCTGGCTCAGCAACTCAGCTCAGTACATGCTATACTTTTCCTTGCCCATGAGTAGGAGGTCACTCATCAATAAGGGAAATACTTATTTGGCAAAAGAATAAAAGGTCATCCAGAATCATAACTCATGTCTCCAAGAGCAGCAGACAACCACATAGTGGCCTCAATGAAGGTCAGTTGAAGTGAAAACCAACAAACAAACAAAAGGTCAAAGTAATCCATCTCAATGGCAATAACTACATTTTATTATGATAGGTACATAATCAATAATTGCACAGAAGTATGTTTTTCAGATGGAGACATTAATTTCAACAGTCTTTCCAGAATCCCACTCCTAGGAGATATAGAAACAGACTCTGAACCCATATATATTTGACTCATTGAACTTGGCCTCATTATTCACTTCAAAGCAATAAACAAAGCAAGGAGATTAGCCTGGCTCAGTAAGTACCCATGGTAGCCATGTGCAGAGGCCTATAGTATAAAACATGCACAGTAATTTTCCATCAGACTTGGGTGTAAGTATAGGAACTGGGATTACTTTCTCTTCTCTTAGCTGTGTAATTTTGATCAACTCCATTCATTCAGTCTACTTCTTAACTGAAACATGGAAATATTCTCTATCCTGCTTACCTAACAATGTTGCTATGATGTTCAAGGAAAAGCAGTTAAATAAAAATGGTTAGTGACTGTTAAGGCTTTATACACAAAGGTAGACATATTAGTCGTGATCATAATTCTTGCCTATTATGACTATTATTATCATAATAGCAAAGTCATTTCCTTTTCCTCTGAGCCCCAATTACCACTTCCATAAAATGTTTGGATTTCACCAAATAGTGTCTAGGGCTGTCTGCAATTCTTAGCGAAGAATCACAAGAATTTTAAGTACAGAAGGAAAGAGCCTGGGGTATAAGAAGCACTGGGGAGAACTCCTTTGGCTGAACAATTGCAATGTAAACTGAAAACTGAGAGAGGGTTGTCAAATCAAATGTTGATTGTCAATTTAAAAACATGGATTAAAACTCAAAGAATAAGACAGTCAAACCCCTGCATTCTAGAAAGCCAATCAGCAAGTGCATTTGGTCAGCTTAAATAGGACCACAACTATGCATGGTCAGCCAAGAGCATGAAGCCATAGAAGGTGACCCTCATGGGGCTGGAGTGTGGTGGCATTGTGCCTAAAGATGCTGTCCTACTTTGTTTACCCATAAGCACTGCACATCAGGGGCATTCTGGAGATGCATACATTTTAAAAACTTTGAAACATTCTCCTTCTATAAAAAGGCTTCATTAGAGAATTAGCCCCCATGTTCCTCTTTCTCAACACTTTCACATTAATTTTCACATATGAACATAACATGACCCTGGTGGAGGGTGCTGGCTGAAGAGTACTAAGGGTGGGGCCCAGAGCCTGCCATCTACTTACAAGGTGGGACCTTGGGAATAGGCAACTCTTTGTTGTGGGGACTGTCCTGTTTATTGTAAGATGTTCAGCAGCATTCCTGGCCCTGACCCACTAGATGTTTTAACAACCTAAAAATATGTCCAGATATTACAGAACATTCCCTGGGGGATGGAGGAAACTCCTCTCCACCAAGCAGCCCTGCTTACAAACGCCTAGAAAGGGCAAACTAAATGTCAATCATGACTTCAGTGTGTACTATTGTGTTTTGATAATCAGACGTCTTCCTATGAAGATGAAGTATAGATCTTCCTGGGGTATCTTAGAGAAGAAATAATTCTGGTTTTCAAGCTCAAAGAAACTGAAGAACTCTAGTTATCAATGACTTGCTGGCTCCTTCCTCACATGTTGAATAAGGACCGGGTGGTTACTGAGGCTGGTTAAGATCAACGTGCAAACACAGCTCACAGAGCCTGGTGTTGAGTAGGAGTTCAGCAGCTGTCACATTCTATGGTCCCTCTGGGAAGAGCATCTGCCAGCATCAGGAGGAGGGGACACTGCTGAATGGCAGGTCACAAGCAGTATATCTCCAAACACAGCAAAGTCACGTTTGGAAAACATATCTGGGGCAGGAGCTGCTCCTGTGGCTCCTGGGAGCAAAGTCCTTCTCTGAGGATGCATTTGTGTGGCACCATGATGGACACAGCTAAACCCAGCTGGGCGTCTGCCAGCACAGAGCAGGCCTGGTCTTGCTCACCCATCTGTGATTCTCTTCTGCTATCCTCTGATGAGTAAGTACATTCACCTGTGAGTCCACTCCCCACTGACTTTCAAATAACTTGCAGGGAAGCCCAATTGTGCACTGGTGTCAGAGCAACAAATAGTAGGCATTCAACATACTTCCTAAAACTTTTGACTGGTTTTATATATACTGCTTCACGGAATCCTCACGATAACCCTCTGGAGTCAGCATCTTCTTGAAGATGAAGAAATGACAGCTCAGAGAGGTCAAGTGCATCTTCTATGAAAACCTAACAAGCCAAGTGATGGCCTTTCAATTTGAACCTAAATCTGTGGAACTCTGTGCCCTGCCTTCTTTCTAATGTTGTATCTTCAATGAAAAGAACTGAGAAAGAAACATTAATTGAGAGGTTGTTTTCTAAGACATCCAGGAGTTTGAGTCTCATGATAAACATTTGTTGAGTAACTCTCCAGCCGGGGAAGAGGTTGCCCACTCACACAGACTCAAGTTAACAGATTGGTCTCTCCAACTGTATTGGGAGCAATTTCACAGTCAGTGCCTCATGAATTCACCTTTTGCCATGCAGGCCCAGGGTTAGAGGCTGAGAATTCTGATCTGAGAATCCCAATTTGAAGACTTTGTTGCCATTGAAAAGTCCATGGGTAAAGTGATAAAGATAACCCTGTTGACATTTCTTTGCCAGGTCCCAACCATGACAATTATGTACTCCCAGGTGCTATGGGAAGTAAGGTCACAGTGACCAGATGTCTGTGGGGGTCAGAGCCTCCCAGTAGGTTTGCCACCCAACCGCGTCTTAAAGGGAGGCATGAATCTGTGCAAAATGACTTGTCCCTGAGTCTGTACCTAGCAAAGGGAGCTTCATGTTCAGAGATGGTGATGTATGAAGTGGGCTGTTTGGGGGAAGAGCAAGTAGGATTATATAGCTAGGTTTTAGGATCTGCCATTAGCATATAGCCCTGGATAAACACATGCCAGGCATTTCATAGCCCTCTAGTATGACAGATCAAGATATTAGTAAGGAAACTGGCCCTGAAGTGCTCAGCGCCACTGCGGTGAGCCCCCCCCATCCCCCGCCACATCGTATAATAATTCTCAGAAAGACGTTCTCACCCCACTGGGCTGCCTCTTGTGTAATCAGCCTCACTTGGAGTCACTGACTGTTTGTCTCCTGCCTGGCCTAGATTCCTGGGACTCAAATCACATGAGACCTAGGAGGGTGCATTAGTCATTTGTATTACTATCCGACCAGCATAGTTTCCTGGCCATGAAGGCTCCTCGCTTTGGAGATGCTTAACATGTGCTCATTTCCCTGAAGAATTCAGCTTCATTTAAGCTCAAAAAAATGAGAAATGCTATGAAAAAATGTGCAGCCCTTGACCTTTGAGCTCTTCCAGTTGGCTGATAGCCTTGGGTGAATTCCTACCCCCCCCACACCCCACGTGAATCAAAATCAGGAGCAGAGCTGCGTTACTTTAAGGGCTTCAGGCTCAACGTCTTGTCCCTGACTGCAACACTTTCCCATTCCCCCAAGCCCTGTCCTATCTTTGAGGCTCAGGCCAAGTGCCATCTCTTCTCAACACTTCTTTGATCTCTAGCTCCCCACCACACTCAGTCTACAACTATTGCTCTCTTTTCTAAACTCCTAAAATATTCCTGCCATATGCCAGCAAGTTCAAAATTAAGTATGAATTAAGAAAACACAAATTATGTCTTGTGGCCTCCCCAAGATCACACATCCTGAAAGTCTCCCCATTTCTTTGGGCATCATCCATCTCAGGCCTGTGCATGGTGGCTTACTTCTCCCCTGGGACGTCATTCCTACCTCTTTTCATAGTGTTCTCCTTCTCTTTGCTTATAGCCACTTCTCCAGCTTGTTCCTCATCCTACCAAACACTTAATGATGGTCCACGTTACCATGGGACATGAGTGGCTCATCATAAACTGGGCGTTGTCGACCCCACCAAGCCATAAATTTGGTTATGACTAGAGCTCTCCATCGTCAAATGGAAGGAGTATCTAGGAGAAGGGTCCCAATCAGGCCCAGGAGACACAGTGAATTACTTGAAGAAGTGGCCAAATGACCATGGTCTCCACTCCTCCTACATCATTTTATGTCTCCGGACTACACCTGTGGGCTCATGAAGAGACTCCCAGGATGATCTGACAACTTCACCACCCTCCTTATCACTTGAGAAATCTCTTTCACTTTTTGCCTCCACTACTACCACCATGATCTTCAGAAAGGTGCCACTCTAATCAGATTGTTCTCCTCAGGATACTGAGACCAGCCCTTGTTGCCTGCAGCACCCTGCTCATTCTCCAAGGCTTTGCCCAAACCCTGCCATTTTCTCTAATCACTTTCCAGAGTGGGAAGCTGGATGGCACTTCTTAACATTTCTCCCCAAAGACCTTTAAGAACAGTGTAAAATTATCAGGTGCCCCTGAACTTCCTAGAAATATACCCCCAAAGGAGACCTCTGTGAAAGTCCTCTAAGGACAAATGGCTTATCTAGGAATAATGTCAACTTTGGCTTCTGTTTTATAATATTTCTGGATGCTTTGATATTACTTCAAAGTTATTTACATTTCCCCAGTAAACTTGATATTTCATGCAAATGTGCTATCTAGATCATCTAGGTCTTCATCTACAGCCCTGACATGCCACTATCCCTCCCCAATATAAATAGAAACATGAATCCTTTTTTAGACTTCCACTTTGGCATGATCCTGAGCCTGAGAAGTTCAAGATCTAGTAAAGGAAACATCAAATCACACTCTGATGACTGCACAGGACAGTGCAGGGCATTTGGAAGGTTAGTGGAATCTCAGTATCCATTAAAGACACTGAAATTGAATTTAAGTCATGACTCCCCCACAATAACAATACTAATGATAACAATAATAAATATTAAATACCTTATCAGTAGCTATAACTTATATATAGTACTTATCTGACCAAACACTTCTCTAAGCTCTTCACATACATTAACACATTTAGTTATGAGAACCACACCATGAAATAGGCCCTGCAGATAGCCTCATTGTAGTTATCTCACAAGAAAACTGAACATGTCATGAAATGACAGACTGTCTTCCAGGGCCAAGCCTTAAGCTCCCTGTTATGACACTTCTGTATGACCTTTGGTATTAAATGTAGTAATATGGCAGCAACCGTGATAACAGTAGTACTAGTAACAATAGCAGCTGCGGTTGCAATAGCTCTATGCCCACATCCTTTAGAATTTAAATAAAATAAACCATATAAGATCACCTTGAAATCCTCGCAGTGCAGATTAGACTCTTGGAGACCTTCCTGAACTACCTCTTGAGCTCCACCCCACCCCTTCCCACATGCAAAAGTTCAGGCAGAGGTTTCCCAAGTTCCCTGTGGCCAAGTTTTTAGGGAGAACATATTGAAATTGGATGGCTACACGTGCAAATTGGGAGGGATCCATGACTACAAGAGCCATAGGCAATGAGAAAGCAGAAGTTCCAAGATCTGAACTCTGATTGACATTCAAGGGCCTGCTTTCTTCTGGTTCCTGCTCACCAATAGGCAGTCCTCAAACTTGAGAAGTCTCTTTGCCAAGAAAAGAATTTGAATTTTAGTTCCAAGAAAATACTGTTGTTCAAAGAATGCAAAGGAGACAATGTGGCGGGAGTGAGGATGTGGAGGGGGTAACTGGTGGTAGGCAGCCCCTGTGTTAGACCACCAAATACAACAGGCCTCGGTGACTTCTCATCATGTCCAGAGACAAAGATAACATCATTGCCATTTTACAGGTAAGGATCCTATTGCTCAGAAACACTAAGTAACTGAGGTAATAGAGAAATAAATGTGCAGTACCAG
Source organism: Urocitellus parryii (assembly GCF_045843805.1). Lineage (NCBI taxonomy): Eukaryota > Metazoa > Chordata > Mammalia > Rodentia > Sciuridae > Urocitellus > Urocitellus parryii. The sequence continues at coordinate 38,579,588 of NC_135541.1, read as the reverse complement.
TATTTGGGGTCATACCTATGTGATCATAAACCTTATTTTTTAAATATACATTCTATAAAAGAGAATGTATGCTTCTGACCAAGCATGTACTGTTTTCTAAAAAGCACTACAAAGGGTGTGGCTCAGGAAACACTAGAAATATTAAATGTGGAGTCTCTAGACTTTTGTGTTAGACTACTCTTAAAAGATGTGGCCTCTAAAATCTGAAGAACTCATAATTCCCTTCACTGCTCCATAGGAGTAGGAGAGGTGGTCCCTGGTCTCACCTGGGTGTGGATGACAGTGGGTGGATCAGATTGTGCCTTCTGGGATCCAGTCATCACAGAGCTGAAAGGAAAGAACAGGCAACTGAGGATATATCTAGTAAGTGACAATAGGAAAAAGGCCAAGCAGGAGGAAGCATCTCTGAAGGCCCAGCAGTAGAACAAGGTGGCCCAGGGACAGACCAGTAGCTGGTGTTAGCTACATCTCTCAGTGAGCCAGAAGGAGGTCAGTTATATGAATGGGAGAGGCATGGTGCAGGTTGGTCTTCTACACTTAGGGCAAAGAGCAGGCCAGGACTCCCAGACCTGGATTAATTAGTTTCCAAAATATGTTACCAAAACAAGATCTAATGCTAATTATAGGAACATGAGCAGAGTCCAAATATCAAAACCATGGATCAAGGCAGGAGAGAATAAACAGAACAGGTGTTCTGGTTTGAATGTGAAGTATCCCCCAAAAGCTCATGTGTGAGACAATGCAAAAGGTTTAGAGGAGAAATAATTGGGTTATTAGAGTCTTAACCCAGTCAGTAAATTGATCTCCTGATGGGATTAACTGAGTGGTGACTGAAGGCAGGTAGGATATGGCTGGAGGAGATAGACATTGGAGTGGGGCTTTGGGGTATATATTTATATCTGGAGAGTGGAGTCTCTCTGCTTTCTGATCATCATGTGAGCTGCTTCCTTCCACCACATTCTTCCACCATGATGTTTTGCCTCCCCTAGACCCCCAAGGAATGCAGCTGGCTGTTTATGGATTGAGACATCTGAAACCGTGAGCCCCATAATAAACCCTTCCAAACCATTGTTCTGGTCAGGTCTTTCAGTCATAACAGTGAAAAAAGCTGATTTAAACAAAAAGCGACTTATAGCAGAATCTATGAAATACCAAGCAAGGATTCCTTATTACCCCATGTCTAGAGATGGCATGTATGACTTTTGCCAAATGCTGACCTTGGAAAGGACATCAGAGGCAGTGAGAACAGCATGTGCCAAAATTTAAATACCATAAACATATATGGAATTCTGAAGAAAAGAAAATAATCAGCTTAGCCTTGGATTGAGAGAAGTAGTACGTCATGGGTGAACTGGGAAGTCCTCTTACAGGCTCGTGTGTGGGAGGCTTGGTCCTCAGAGTAACAATACCTACAGGTGCCCTGGGTGTTTTAGAGGTGAGTCCTAGTGGGAGGTTCTTGGTCATTGGGAGTGATGATCTTGGAAGGGAATACTGGTCTTCAGGAGTGAATTCTCACAAAAGCAAGTTGCTATAAAAGCCAAGCCTGACTCTGTGCCTCTCTCTCTGCTTCCTGTATCAAGATGTGACCCCTTTCTCCCATTGGCCTCTGCCGTCAGATGACTCAGCCAAGAACCCCAGAACTGAGCCAGTGCCAGCTCTATGCCCTTGAACCTCCCAAACTGTGAGCTACACAGGCCTCTTTGCTTCATAAGTAGCCTGCCTCAGAAGGTATTCATTGTACGACAAAAAGGTGACTAACACACAGTACTTATAAAAAGTCCTTTGGGAAGAAGCTACCGAGGACCTCTAATGTCAATTTAAACTGCTGAAGTTCATTGTAGGAAGTCAACCACTCTGGGTGATACTGGGATGATAGGATAGGAGAACCCAACTCCACATTTGGTGCTAATGGTGACATGCTGAATTGTGCTGGAGCACAAATGTGAATCAAAATATTTAAGCTAGAAGAGATACTGGAGGCTCTGTGTATGATTTCCTCATTTTGCAGTCAAGAAGACAAGTCTAGAGAAGAGGAACTCATGTGATCTGGGATAACTAGGACCTAGAGTTCTTTGTAGCCTGTTGTATTTTGAGATTGCAAGGTTAGTAGAAAATAATAAATGGAGTTTTCCAGAATTTGGACCTTGCCGGTTGTAAAAATAAGTGGAAAAATAAAGAAAGTCAGAAAGTTGTTTGTGTCCTGGGAGTGGGGCTGAATAATAAAACTCAAAGCCAATATTCTGACCTAAATTCCAAGTCCAAGGACTTGATCATGGGCCACCTTGGCTCTTCTCCCCCACTTCTGCAGGTTGGCCTCATGTGTATTTGATTCCTTGGTCTGCAAGCGTTTTAGCTCATAAATGGCATAAAACATTGCAAAGTCAGGCAAATAATTGCAGAAGATTTTGTTCTACTGACTTAGCCTGCAAACGAAATCTGATTCCAGGAAAGAACTAGACAACAAATCCAGGGAAAGGCAAGATCAATATGAAGATAAATCCATTCTAGTTTACCAGCCACTGGCTGACATGTTCCCTTTCCTTTAAGAGAGGCTGAGACAGAGGAATAAAAATCAATTTGTAGAACCTAGGCTTCCCAAGGAAGCAAAGACTCACTGCTTATTTCTGTCTGTCTTGCCACTAGTGCTGACTTGAGGTAGAGACACTCAAAAGTGCTAATAGACCCCAGAGGAGGAAGCCACTGTGGTGAGGGTGGAGGGTACGAGAGAGAAAGCTCCTCACAGAGGAGACAACATTTGAATTTGTTTTTGAAGGATTGGAGGGTACCTCAGCAGACAATCCAAAGACAGGAGGAAGATTATTCCCAGTAGAAGAAGTAATTTGAAATAATTTATACACAGACATTAAAAGGACTATTGGGTGGACAGAAAAGAGTTTCGTGTGGCAAGAAAAGGAGGGGATGGAGGGTGTGGAGAAAGAAAAGCGCTGCAGGCTCATTCAAGGCAGACAGGGGTGAAGGAACACCCCGGGTCAGGATAATGTCAAATGGTTCCATGTGGGCTGAGCTGAAGCACAAGAGGAACGGAGAGGGAAATGAGGCTGGAAAGGAGGTGGCTTGAGCCAAGGGGATAGGAACACCTGACCAGGTAATCTGGCTTTCACTCTCAGGTGGTGTTGGTGGGGACAGGAAGAGTGTTTGGCCAGGGCAGTCACACTACTAGGACTGGATTTTTGGGAAAATAGACTGGAAAATGGAGAATGGAAATAGAGTGGCTAAGACGTGTGTCCAGGTAAGAAACTAAAAGGACACAGATTAGAGTCTGGACACAATTCTACCAAGAACCTTTCCCCACATTTTCCTAGCTGCACCAACATCACCCTTTTCTGAACAACTTAATCCCTAATACATGCACTGCTCATGGACCCTGAATGTTCTTCTAACTGTGGATTTGCTTCCCTTGTGCTGTGAATGGTTTGAAGGGAAGGTGAGGTCTAAGCTCTGGGTCTCTGGGACAAGCAGAGTCAGCTCCGCGGGAGAACTTGTCCACCCGGTGCAGGCAGGCAAAGCTAAACAAATCATTGCAAGAACGGAAATGGAATGTAGCTGGCCACCCCGGCTACCTACTTCAATCCCTGTCCACACCTCCCAATGGTGGCTGGCCAAATGGAATGAAGTTATTTCTTCATTCTGTCATTAATAATGCAATATTAGTTACTCCTGAGTGTCATTTGGTTACCACTCGCACGCACAGAGGATGTGGAAGCAAATGTAATCAGCTTTCTGGGTGACTGATGGGATGTTTTCCTGAATTCAGGACACCATAAATGCACCCCACTCCATTTTTCATGTCTTCCTACCTAGGCCCATCCATCATTCGAGTCAAGACAGATTCCTGAGAGTGAAGATGACTTATGAAAAGTGGACTCAAGGGGGTCCTTGAGACCTATGTGTACTCATTTTAAGGCATAAGATCCTTTCAGTCAAAGTGGCAATTGTTGCCCTTTCATGTCTACCATCTCTCTATCTTTATTGGTTCTCATAGCCACACTAAAAAGTAGATCTTATCCTCAGCCCTGGCTGAGGTGGAGAATCACCTGGGGAGCTGGCAACGGATCCTAACAGCCAGGTTCTTGGATAGACGGCTTCAATCAGTTTCTCGGGTGGGGCCCAGGCATCTGTGTCCAGGCTCAGGTGGCTGGTGAGCAGAGAGCCCAGGACTGGAACTCAGCTTTTCCAGTGTCCGCATCTGTCTCAAAGCCCCCGTTGTGGTAAGTAAAGTACTCGAGAACTGTCCCTAGGAGTTTTCAGACTGGATGTTTCAGAGCTGGGTGGAATGCAGGGGAGGGGACAAGAAAAAAGGCATCTCATCAATTTTTCAGTTTTCTCTACTGCTTGCTTTTGATCTCAAACCAAAGGATTTATTTGTGACTTCAATGGTGTGTGTTAACTATTTAGGTTCCTGCTCAGAACACAGCACATTCTCTTTCCTGCCAAGCAGGGTGTCCTGGCACAGGGGCCTCACTTTTGCCTCCTCTTTGATGGGGGCAGAGCAAAGGGCAGTTTTGGCAGCTTTATGGACTGCTTCTCAGGCTGCTGACACAGCCGCCTGACAAATGGCCTGCCATGCTGAGCTTCTGGGGCCATGTCCCCGACTTCACCAGAGGGGCTCACTCAGGCCATGTGTTTCGGCTCCTTTTTTATGAGAAGAGTTGTGTTAGCCCATGAATCATAGAGTAGCCATGCTGGAAAGAACCTTAAAGATCATCTGGTGCACCACCTCCACTCTCACCACTCCCTAGACACGTCTCTAATGGGTAAATGGACACTTATTTGATAATTAAGTATTGATAATCATCAAATTCAGTGGAGTAAAATATTTCCATACCAAGAAGTTATTATAAAAGTGAACATTTATTTTGTATCTATTTTGTGCCTGAGACTTTACATACTTTAGCTTGCTTAATCCCTAAGGACCACCTGCCATGCATGAATCCAGCAGTGCCATTAACCTTAGAGAGAACAAATTACATTGGCCAGGATGGGCCTCCCAGAATAGTTGCTACTCATAATTTAGGTGGCCGTTTCTGGTAGCCTTCTCTAGACAAATAGCAACCTTATAAGGAAGCTGTCACTCCTGTAGCGGCTTAGAATACTGGATACCTGCTTTCTTCTGTTGGGAGTAGGCATAACTTTTTTTAAAATTTGTGCCCTCCCCATGGGTATCAGGTAGCTTTTATTACTTAATAATCACCCCAAAACTTAGGGACTTAAAACAATAGCCATCCACTATCACTCAAAAATCCATAAGTGAGATGGGCATTCTGAAGATCTGGGCAGGGCTCAGCTGATGTTGGTTGAGTATCAACTCATGGGTTAACTTGGGCCTAGGTAGTCTGTAATGGTCTTGTCTAAGCTCTCTCCATGTAAACCCCCTTAATTCAGAAGGTTAGCTCATGCTATTCACAGAGGTCACAAGGTTTCAAGAAACAATGAGGAAGAGATAAAAATCTCTTGAGGTCCAAGCTCAGGACTCATTCATTCACTTCTGCTTCTCTTCTTTGGTCAATACAAATCACAAGACCTCTCCAGATTACAGGGGTAGAAAAGTCAATTCCACCTCTCAATGGGAAAAGATATACAAATTTGTGGCTGATTTGGTAACCTATTGTACCCTATAACTCCAAATTATAGACTGTAGGTTAACTTTTTTGGAGAACATGGCTTTGGTTTCCATCTGAAAGTGGTAAGGCCTATACTCTCCCCCAGGATATATCAGTCTGACTCAGAGCTACTCAGTTGAATACGCTGGAATACGGAACAGAAGATAGGAACTTGGACAGCGACCCCACTCACAAGTAAGGGGTTAGAGCTGGACTTTCAACTGGAACGCATCCCATTAAATGCCCCATTTCTCTTACAAGGAAGACTACAAGGGATTGGAAAGAGAGTCTGTAGGTGTTCCTTTCAGAACAGAGAGGGGTAGAATACAAATTCTTTCCTTTATGCATCAAGGTGAAAATAGGGAAGAATAGAGGAGAAAATTTGTCCTTGATCAACAATCCTCAAATCTATACAAGGAAATGTTAAATTCAAAGAGATGAATATACACTCCTAAGAATGTATAGTTGAAAACATTGGGCATGCTGCCCAGCGGCGATACCCAGGCCAGCTAAGATCAGTCCCATTTGGGTTTCCATCTTTAACAGCCTCCAGCACTTTGCTGAAAGAGTCAAACAAGGCTTTCAAGTGTCCAAGCTATTTTGAGCTAAGCACACTTCCAAGCACCCTATACGAATTAGTGCATAAAATCATTACTCTGAATGACAAGCATTGTTATCATCATAGTTAATGAGGAACACTAAACTCAGAGATGTTAAAAGAAATGTTCAAGATTCCACACTAAATGTGCTGACCTGGGCCTAATTTTGAATTCAAGCTCTCCCCAACTCCAACTGCTCTCTCCCTTAGTGATGATTACTTGTTTTCCTTGTCAACCATTGTATGTGCCAGGCATCTGGGTTATTTTTATCCTCCAAAGATTCTTCTTTATTCTTTGGTTCTTGCCTTCCCACCAAGAATGTACTATGTCCCACTTTTTGGATGATGTTAATGTTCCCCTTCCCAGATGCATCTATTACCCTAGCTCTACCTGGGTAGAGGTACTTACCATCCTTAAAGGACCACCTCAAATGCCACCTCCTTCAAGATCAAAAATTAAGAGATCTTCCTTTATCCCTCCAGTGGGAAGTTCTCTTGCCATACTTCTTCTCTGAGAAGGCTTCTACACTTTCATTTCACATCACTTTTATCCATACCGTGCTCTGTTTTAGTCAGCTTTTTTGCTGCCATGATCAAAAGACCTGACGAGAGCAATTAGACGATGAAATGTTAATTTGGCACCTCATAATCTCAGAGGGCTCAGTCCATAGACAGCTGGCTCCATTCTTTGGAATTTGAGGTACATTCTGGTGGAGTGTGGCAGGGGGGACCAGCTCAGGATATCATACCAGGAAGCAGATAGAGACTAAGCTCACCTCAAAAAATGTAGACCACGAAGGCAGGCCCCCCCAATTCCCACCTCCTCCAACCACACCTTGCCCAGTTAATCCTTATCAGGGGATTAGTGGACTGCTTAAGTTAAGTTCTCTCAACTCTATCATTTCACCTCTAAGCCTTCTTGCATTATCTTATGCAGGAGCTTTTGGGAAACACCTAAAATCTAAACCATAACCCACTCCTCTTTGTTTAATCGTTCATGTCTACAGTGCCTTTAAAGTTGTTTGGGTCATAGGACTCATCATTATAATTCCAATGTCCAGAGCAGAGCCTGGTCATCAATGGAGGGGACGAAAGCCACAAAAATCAAACAGAGCCCCACACTTCCTCTGTTCAGATGGCGATTAGTGAGTAACCTCATCTGCTGCTCACCAACCTGGGAAGGCTGCCTGGAGGAGGGGAGCTATGGTATGAAATGGCAAGAGACATCGTTATCTACAGGAGCCTCCTCCATGTTCTTAGCTCTTCTCATCTGTTGGCTCTGATGTCTGGAAGGCATCGAAGTTGCTTTGGTAGAAATCAGTAGTTTGTCAAGCTTGGTTACGACTGTTCCTGGAAAAAAAGAAGGGGAAAAAAGTGTGCGCAGAGTGGTGTGGTAATAATTTAAGTTTTATCCAAATAAGATGTTCCATGAAATGTGGAGGATTGCTGGAAGTGACACATTTCTGGCAGCTGATGGTCCCTGGAAAAGATAAAAGGAAGATGAGAAGGGAGTGTTTGTGGGAGCTCTCGTCACTTCGGAACCAAGCCACTTTTGTTTCTAATTCTCAGAGGATAGGGATGGGATCAGTGATCTTCTAAAGGTAAGGAGGGGAGATCTTCACGTGTATGTGTGTGTGTGTGTGTGTGTGTGTGTGTGTGTGTGTATGAGAGAGAGAGAGAGAGAGAGAGAGAGGTATCTGATCATTTCTCACATGTGTACATTACAGTCTAGAAAGTGATTTCCATCTGTTCCCTGTCTTATGAGTCTATGGAGGGTATAAACCCACTGATGAGCGAGAAGTGCTTGAAGCTTAAACTCAAGTATAATCTAATTTTTCATTGTCTTTTCAAAAGAGACTTTTAGCGTGACACATGTTTTCTTTTCGATGACCTTTGATTCTTCTTCCAAGACATAAAGACTAACTCTTTGAAGACAACTCACCCCCACCAGGCGATCTAATCCAAAGGAAGTGATCCAAGACACACGAATAAAAGGAGCCAGATAAAGGCATTAAGCAAAAGAAACATTTCTGGCCCCAGATTCTAGTCTAGGTTTGGGTTTGCCTGTGACCCACTTCATGGCTTTGAGCAAAATCACTTCAACTGTCATAAGTTTCCCAGCCAAAGAAGTCATCATTTCCTCCCTTCTACACCCAGAATATTTTAAACATCATACTGCAATTTAAATTTTGTAATATGGATATTATTTGTTTCCATGTCACCCCTTGGAGAGACTTTCCTCAACCATCATACACGGAGTGGTTTTCGTCATCTTTATTTTTCTCTTCCCCTTGCTTGCTACCTTCAGAACACTTACAACAATTCCTCATGATTTTACTTATTTTTCTACTTACTGACTAGAGTTTCTGTGGATCCCCAAATAAAATACCAGCATTCTGAAAACAGGGGCCAAGTTAGCTTTATTCACCACCCTGGTGCCTTGGTGAAGTAGGCTTTCAATTTTCTTTTGGTCAAATCTGGCCTCAAAATTGCTATCTTCTTGCCTTAGTTTCTGAGTAGCTGGGACTACAGTCATATGACACTGCACCCAGCTAAGGTTCTCAAATATTGATGGAGTGGATGATGCTCCTCAGGAGACTGGGAACTCTTCTTTTTGTCCTCTGCTAACCCAAGAACTGACACAGAGTTGGTGCTCAATAAAAAATGATGTTGAGAAGAAACATCTCTGTCATCCTTCACCTCACACTTCAGGCTTGGTCCATGATGGAGGGAATGTCTACAATTATCTTTGTACTCAGTGTCTCTGCCTTTACTGATTTCTCCAGGAAGAAAAAGAATTATCCGTTTGGTTGGATAGACCAGGACAGTCCTGAACCCTAGATTATTAGTAGGCAATGATACTAAATGGAAATGTGACCTGTCACTGTGAATATATCCTATTCTGCTTCCTGAAGCATGAGGAAGAGCACTACTCACCATCCCCCCTCCCCACAGACACACACACAGTCTCTCCCTTTCTCTCTGGACTCAAACATGGTGGACTGTTACCTACTTCCTGTGTGCCTGCCCATCACTTCCTGTTGCCTACTTCCTGTCTGTCTGCAGTAAGCATCTGCTGAGGAAACACCCACCAACTATTTTTCCATATCACTTGTGTGGCATAAAAGGATCAGGCAAACCACCCTCATTCATGTGGTTGAGTAAATAAACTTGGGGACTGCTTCACCAACCCAAATATCTCACTTTGCAAACCTGAGGTTGTAGAATCAAATCTAAATCCAAGAGGTGAGATGAAACATGCTTCAATCTAGGCTACTTTCCCCAATGCAATCTTTACCATTGCTTTGCAGAGAGGTTTTCTGTGTTTATTCAGCCATTAAAACAATCGATATTTCATTGTCTGTTCTGTTATGGATTTGCATGTGGGGTATCCTAGGAGATGGGAGGGATAACTCTGAGGATTCAAGCACCAAACTCTACTCCCACCCCCTAAGAGTGTTTTTGCTTCTCAGTATATGGTGGTTCTAGACAACCTACTTCCTAAAAATGCAAAATTACTCAATGTCAGATAAGAGAAACTAAATGCAAGGATCAGCCCCAAATTTGAAAACCATATCCTAGAAATTTGCTGAAGAAATCTGCTGTGAACTTGACAGATGAATCTTATAGATTGATTGAGCCTGCTCTGAGATCATAAGTTTATTACCTCACTCTCAGGAGTCCAATTTGCATGAGGAGGTTGCTAACTGAAGGTGTATGGACCTTGACATTAGACCTATCTGAGTTAGAGTTAACCCTCAGTCATTTCCTAGCTGTGCAACTTTAAGAGTACTGATCTTCTCTGATCATTAGTTTTTCAATCTGTAAGACTGGAAGAGTGCCACCCAATTTTTCAAGATATGTGTGAAGGTTCATAATAACTTATGCAATTTTTGATGCACATACATAGTTAGTGAACATATTAAGAAAGAAAATAAGCAAAACATAAAGAAAATATCCAACCCTGAGTCTATGGAAGACTGTAATCTTGCATGCAGATTCTGGAGTAAACATGTGCACACACAGGTACACAGGGACATGATTGCCCATTAGTCCTGTTGCTGCCAAATAGAACACAGCCTGCTCTGACCTCTGGACACAACTGAACCAATCCTGCTCTGTCTAGCTGACCTTCACCAAATTCTTATGGCAGCAAGTGTATGTGCCCACAGCCTTGAGGACACCAAGTACACCAACTGCTCTGCAGGGAGATAAAATATGCAAGGCCATAATATTTTGTCTCAGAGCCTTCAGTTCATAGTGATCACGTAAAATTAATTGGAGCTCATTAGCTGGGGAGGCAAAGCATTCTCATAGAAGATTTATCCACAAGCCAAAATCAGAGAATGTCAATGCTAGAAGATACGGAAATGGAGATTTTCTAGTCCAACTCCCTCTTGGTACAGATGGGAAACAGACACAGTTCTAGCCAAGAGTCTGAAACTAGGTAAGACCCAGAGCTCCATCCCAGCTGACCTCAGTCAACCATGATACAGGGCCTGGGCAAAGCCCTAGGAACCCATGCAGAGAGTTTCAAAGGTAAGTGGTGTCCCTCAGAGAAGAGATGGGAGCTTCATAAGCTCTTTCCCCCAGGGACCAGGTCCTAGGAAGCCATAAACCAGGCCCTTGACTTGACGTGGTCCTCACAGCCATTGTCCCTCCTGGCAGAGGGGGAACAAAGATGCAAGTGGCTCTAGGGCCACATCTCCAGCTTAAGGCAGCCGCTAGCTGGAGGCAGAGCTGGCTGGTTTCTGAGGACCTCTTGTCATTGCACCACCCTCCCTGTTATTCATTCATTCAACAATAAAGCCATGTTTATGTGTTTGCTTTGGTTTTTCAACAGAACATATGTTTCCTGGGGGCAGGAAGATCTTTTCTGTCTCATTCCTTGGTATTTCTCTAGGGCTTGGGCAGTGTCCAATATTTATGTAGATACTCAGGTTGGAAGAGAGAGAGAGGAAGCAGAAGGAGGAAGAGTTTTTGCTTTGGCTCCCTGCACCTTTATTTTCTGCTTTACAATTAGCTCACCTTGTGACAATCCTTCTAATGTTCATAGACTAGGCCTTTTATTAGGTGCCTTTGCACTCTTTGAACATGCTCAGTAGCCCTGTAAAGTAGAAAGAGATGGGATCTTTAAAGATGCATTCACAAGCAGATCATCTCCCGGGAAGCACCAAGTTCTAATAACTGGGATAGTTACAGGGTGTCATGGCCACAACCTGCTCTTCAGAGGTCTGTATTCACCTGTCTCCCCAGGTAGCGCATTGCAGGCAGTGGGAGGACTGCAGGGGGCTATGTGCAAAAGGAAAGGATCTGCTCTGAGAGACTTCTGGAGCTCTTCCCTCCAAGCAGGGTCAAGCCTTGACAGGAGCTTTCAAAGAGCATATGCAGTAGACACAGCATGCACAGTTGTGCATGTTGGGGAAGGCAGGCAGGCTCCGCGTGGTAATGTGTCTGGAAACTCAGCTGCCTGCAGAAGAGCAGAGGTGCCCACACTGGCCCTCTGAACAGAGAGACTTTGGATCTCCATCTATCTAGGCTCTTGGTAGCCATGTGGCACCTCCCAAGCCACAGGAAGCAAGTGGACAGGTTAAGTCCTGGGCTGACTCCCTTCCCCAGGGAATTTCCACAACCTTCCAGTGGCCTAGGCAATGAGCACTTCCACTAAGTCCCATTGAACCAAAATGTTCAAGGACCAGGAGGAGGTCAACCCACTGAGGATCTAACGGTTGAGTGGCCATCCTCTGTCCCAGGAGAGGCCAGCACAGCTCTGGGTGCCCAAGCCCTTGCACACCAGCAGCGCTCTGACACAGATGGTGTTTATCCTATCCTCATTCTTCAGTGATGTGCTCCTTGATGAGCTGTGGAGCATATCCAGAGTGTTTTTGGAGCTGTTAGCTATTATGTCCCCCAAAATAATAAATTGCACACTGTGGCTCTGCTTCTTTCTTTCAAAGCAACTAGAGAGCTAAAAATACCACACTTCTTCTAGGACCCACATCGTGTTAGAGTCACCAGCAACAGGAGGGTCCCTCTGGCCCCGGAGACCTTGTTTTCTTTGAACAGCTCACTGAGCACCAGCTGAGGTTCTCCTGGCCTTGATGCTTCCCTGACACCCTCCCAGGCTCCTTGGTGCTGACACCAACAGCAGGCTGCCCGCTGTTGGCATGTCATGGAGCCCGTGGCCAGTCCACTCCTCCTCCGGCCACCGGGTCTGCATTTATTATTCCAGATGATAAAGTGTACTGTCCCGAGGAGTTCAAAGCCACAGAGAACCAGCTGCCTCATGGACGGAAAAGTTGCTCTTGTTTATTTCCTAGAGCAGTAGAATAGCCTCGTCCCCTCCCTTCCCCTCCCCCTCTCCTCTATTCCCTCTTCTTATCCTCTCCTCTCTCTTTTCCTCCCTGGCCTCCTTTGCCTGTTCCTCCTCTTCTCCCTCCTCCTCCTCCTCCTCCTCCTCCTCCTCCTCCTCCTTCTTCTTCTTCTTTCTCTCTCTCTCTCTCTCCCTCCCTCCCTCCCTCCCTCCCTCCCTCCTCTCCTCTCCTCTCCTCTCCTCTCCTCTCCTCTCCTCTCTTCTCCTCGGTCTCTTCTTTTCTTCTCAAGTCCTATTCCCTATCTTCTTTCCTCCCCAGAGTCCTCTTGGGCACTAGTGCTATATAAGAGTCAGTCTTGTCTTTTCCATTTCATCTTATGGCATGTGTTTTGAGTGAGGTTTTAAAATTCAATAACTGGTAAGTACCCAGATTTTGGACCGGGATACAGAAATCGTGGCCCCGGGTTGCCTGGGATATGAGTGTATTAAGTAGCATGAGAAGAGATGAGAATTCTCTAGATAGTGGAATTGGCCAGAAAGTTAGACAATTCTGCAACATTACAGGATTTATGGTCTTGGGGAAATATTTCTTTGTGAGCCTCAGTTTCTGATATGTGTAAAGGAGTTAAGACCCCTGCCCTGCACTTCCAGGAAAAATTTAAGGTCACCTAAAATAGTAGGCAAGAAGATTCTGCAATGCTCATGCAACAGGATGGTGACACTATTACAGGTTACTTGGCTATAGTACTGGGTCATGTGAGCGGGGGAATGAGACCACATGTGCACACCCCCTCACAGGCTGCCAGGCATGAATGTTATCTGCAACCATCATTTTCAGTAGATAGGTCCCTTAGAAACAAGCTGAGCTAGAGATGAGCACGAAGTACTTAGTGAGTACTCTCAGGACCCCACAAGGGAAAGGGAAGGATGGGAAGCAGAGTCAGGCAGACAAAGGAGCAGTTTGCCTTGCAGCCGTACCAGAGGTCTCATTCAATAACAAAGGAGCCTAGAAGCAGAAGGACATTTAACACTTGTCCCAAATTGGAACAAGGGAGCCAGGCATTTATAACTCCATGAATTTCTATTACTGAATTGGGTTGCCTTAGAAAGGAATTTTGGTCTTGGGAAATGCCGCTCTCTTCAAATGATATTATCCTAAAAGGGGGGACTAGGAGTTGAGGGCTATCTGCTGGCAGCCCTCCCAGCAATTGGAAGAATAATTCGTCTAGTACAGAAGTGAAGTCTTGACTATGAATCCAGTGAACCCTACAGCATCATCATTATTATAATATAAATATATTGATTTGTTATATTTCCTCATACATCAGGAGGAAAAAATAAATCTGATGTTGCCCTAAGAGATTGTAATTATAAGACAAACACAAGAAAACAAATTTTTACCTAGAAACTTTTAAGTAACTCTTGATCTGCTGCTTCCCAGTGGAAACATGTCAGAGTCACTGATACAATGTGTCCACAACACAGAATTCTAATTTGCAAAACCAATAACAATGGTGTCCTAATGATCTCCTAGCTTTTCACTCTCTGTTGTCCCCTACTGGTCAATCCTCCGTACTGCGTCTGGGATTGGTTTTTAACTCTGGTTATACTGACATATTGCTTAAACATAACTAATGGTTTCTATTTCCGAAGAAATAGCACAGACTCCTCTCTACAATGTGTTTCCTGGCCATCCCACATCTCCCTCCACCTCCTGACCCCAGCGCTCTAACATTCCAGCACAGCACTATGCGCATGTCTGGAATACCCTCCCCAATCTTCCACTGGTCAATTCCTTTGTATTCTATGAAGCCCAGCCCAATGTCCCCCTCCTCTGTGTCTTATATGCACTGCGGATATAACCCTTAGATAAATGAAAAGGCAATCAGACTCATCATGAAGCTGCTGATCCTAGAGAGAAGCTGGGTAGAACAATGAGGAATTGGTTTAGAGCCAGTTGGCTTTGGTTTAAATCTATTCTGTGTCCTTGATTTTAAGCTGTAAAGCAAAGCTCATTAAGAATTTGGAGGTTATGTCCTTACCCATATAGTCATAATAATACCTACTTCTAGAAGATTGTTGTGAAGATGAAGTAAGGTGGTAAATATGAACGACCTGATCTCACACCAGGCACGTGCCTGGCACTCTGTGCTTAGTAAGCACTGATGGGGTGGGGGCGGGGTGCCTTCAATTTCTATGTTCTCTTCTCTGAGCATCTCCCCGACTAGACTGTAAGTTCCTTGAAGGCGGGGCTATAGCTCCCTGCTCATGGTTGCATTCCTGATGCAGAAAGTTCAGTGCCTTGATCCATATTTTTAAATAACTAAAAATACTCCGGAAATGTTGAAATAAATAGACTTGTTTATAGAGAAGAGCAAAATAGAAATCTCATCACAGGACAACCAGAGCTGCCGCCCTGTCTGAGGAAGGAAGAGCTGGCCTGCCACATGCTGTGTGCCCCCATCTTTCTTCTCTTTTCGAGGTGGCTGCACTCCACAGTGACGCAGCCCTGCTAGACCTGCTCAGACTAAACACATATACATCAATGTCTCCGTGCTCACGGCTAATGTGTCCGCGTCAACTCCAGGGCAGGCTCCTGGGGATAGTAAATGGGACTGAGACCACCTTGAAGTAATTTTGAAGGTATGTACCTGTCATCTTCATGTCGCTCTTCCTGGGGCAGCCTGAGGGCCAGTCCATGGGGCAATGATTCCACATGAAACTCATCCTTCATGACCTGGGCCCAGGCCAGCTCACTACATCCTGCTCCTAAGGAGAGAACACATTGTGTGCTTGACATGAATTCCACTGAGAAGAGAGTCGCCTCTTGACTCTTTTAATTGTTCCTCAGAAAGAACATTTATGATGTAATGACGGGTGTTTGGAGGAACTCATGTTCAAATAGTAATTTACTTGGAAGGGGGAAAAAAACCCTCATATGCGCTAGAAAGATGACAAAGACATCCAAGGTTGCATTCTCATCTGCACTGGATATTGAACAAGTATTTATTCAATGTTCACCACGTACCATCTATTGCCCTGGGTACTGGAGGCCTAAGGAAATGAGACATCAGCTCTGCCCACTTGAAACTCACGGGTGAAGAGGCAAGCAGTGCTGTGGGCCCTGTGGTCAACACAGGCACATCAGACTTGGGAAGGTTCCAGAGAAAATGGATACAGAGCTGAGACCTAAGGAATCATCTCAAATTTTCTCACATGAGAACAGTAGTAGAAGAGGAGGGAAGAGAGTATTCCCATCAAAAGAAACAAAGAATGAGAGGCACCAAACAGCATCAGCCATTGAACCTGGCACTGAGTGTGCAGAGAAGGGGTCCCTGGCAGGCTGCAGAAGTCAGTAGAGACCCTACACATTGGGATGCTCAGACCTTCTCCTAAGAGCATTAGGGATTCAATAAAGTCATTTAGGAAAGATGCTAAACACAAATCCTAACCAAACATCCTCTGAGGAAGGATGGTATCGGCCATATGGGATCTCCCAAGTCCCAGAAACTATGCCAGCTTTCATGTGAATTCCAAATCAACTCATTCTAAGAAAACTTAAGAAAGTCATCTTTTAGAGCTTGACGAAGTCCAGGGAACTACAAGAAATAGAAAATAAAGGGTTTTATGATGGTTAATTTTATATGCCAATGTGGTGAGATTGTGGTGCCCAGTTGTTTGGTCAAACACTAGTCTGGATGTTACTGTAAAGTATTTTTGTAATGCAATTAGCAATTTTAAAATGTTTTATGAGTTGACTTTAAGTAAAACAGATTACCTTCCAGAATGTGAATGGACCTTGTCTACTTGATTAAAGACCTAAAGTGCAAAACTTGATGTTTTCCAGAAAAGTATCTGTCTTGACACTTTGACATGGAAAGTCTGCCTGAGTTTCTACCTGGTTGACTTGCCCTACAAATTTGAACCTGCATTGAACATATAATTCTTACCTGAATTTCCAGCCTTCCAGCCTGTCTATAGATTTGGACTTGCCAGCCCCCATGATATCAAGAGCCAATTCCTTTAAATAAGCCTCTCAATAGATAGACAGATAGATTTTATATAATATATATATATATATATATATATATATATATATATATATATGATAGATAAGAAAATTTATGTGCACGCACAGATACACACATATGTACTATTGGTTCAGTGTCTCTGCAGAGCCGTGATTGAAACAACCAGGACCCAGAAAACCCATTCCAACCTTTCGTCTCCTATCATTTAATCATTTTCCCATCAGCACAATGGGGACTAATTAGCCTCCCTCCCAGGACTGCTTTGAAGGCAGTGTGTGCAAAAACACTAGCGTCATGGCTGGCACACAGTAGGTTCTTTGCTGTTGTTTCTTTTTCTTCTTCCTTGATTGACTGATAGGATAGACACATTCCCAATGAAGGGGTATGGTTTTCTGCTGACACAGGCTGCCCTGGATGAAATCTGATCTAGAATGGGAAGTGCTAAACAAATAAAAAGGAATTCAGTCTTGGAGTATTATTGCCACTGTGATGGAGAGTGGCTCCAAAGGCAATTCCTCAAGAGTTCACAGGAGAGAAAAACGTCCAGTCTTGATTTTATGTGTGTGTAGAAAATAAATTGAATGCCAAGGGTGGCGACATGTGGACGGGGAGAGGGCTTAGCCGAGGAATTAAACATGTTGGGAGTCTCAAAAGGAAAATAGCAGTGACATGGAAGGTGAAAGGGGCATATTTGGAAAGCTTGGCGAGTGGCACGAGGGGAGGAAAAGGGGGCTTTCTGGAATGGGACGTCAGCCATCCCTGCCACTGAAGCCAGGATCTACTCTCAATAACTCAGCAAGGTGGAAAGGAAAAAATATGAGCCCAGGTTCAAACTCTATTATCACAACTGGCTTAAATTATTATTCCTTGCTTAATTGACCACATAGAAAACACAAGGAGGGTAAAACCAGGCGAGCCATTAATGGATCTTTACCTAGGTAATCTTTCACGTCTCTGACAGCAAAATTCCCACATTAGAGCTATCTGAAACACAGAGAAAGTGCCGAGATAATGCCACCCAGTGCGCAAGTGGGAGACGAAATTCTAAAACCCAGGTCTTAGATTCCCAGTTATGGCTTTTGTAAGAAACTAAGAGCGTGATCTAGGCAGGGATGGCAAAGAGGTTGCTTCCGCATACCAACTCTGATTCATGGATGGATTGGTTGATTGTCCTAGGTTGAGGTGTAGGGGATTAAATGCTGCTCAGCATGTAAGGGACTATGACTGATGGGTGACATCTTTCATGAAAGCCAGAGAGTCTTCAGGCAGGCCAAAAGGATTGTCATTTCTAATCTTGTCCAATCTCTTTTTCCCTCTTATGCCAAACATCAGCAAAATATAGGCCAGAGGCCAAACCAGGCCCACTGCTTATTTTTGTAAATAAAGTTTTATTAGAACACAACCCTTGTGATTCATTTGCCCATTCTCTGTGGCTACTTTTGTTCTACAATCACAGAGCTGAGTAGTTGCATCAACCCTAAACAAAGCCTAAAATATATACAAATGGTTCCCTTGCAGGAAAAGCTGGCCAACCCCTGTTCTAGAGTACACTGAGAGCCAGATTGATTTGATACCAATGGTATCCCTTCCTTCCTCTCATCACACTCTGCATGCCTAATGTGTGCCAGACTCTATACTAGGTGCAGTTGACCTCAGCCCATATCATCCTAAGGCCATTTCTCTTCAGAGTCTCACAAGGGCCAACAGAGTCACTCAGGGCTGTGTCCTTCTTGCTTACCTCCAGCAGGAAAGAAAGAGACTATTCCTCCCTTCAATCTCATTAAGCCATTTAGGCCACAGGCCTAATCCCAGGGGTATACCAGGCCAGACTTCCTCTATTAGGCCACCCCTACACCAGAGGTGATGGTAGCTTCCTCTTGAGTCGTGAAGGACAGAGTTGAATGCTTTCAAAGTCAATTTCGAGTTAAGAACAAGGAGCAGGACATGATAGTCAAGGGGCCACCTCCAATGCCCACCACAGTGGTTACTGCAGTTCTGCAGGAGAAGGATGGTGGTCTTGGGCTGGAGAGAACAGGAGAGAGAGAAAGAACAAGGCAGAATGCAGCAAATATTGGAGTTGGAAATACTTGTTAGGTAGATAGGACAGTGGTAATGTGAAGAGAACAAAGCTGACCTTAAATTTCTGGCTGATGCAAAACATCAATAATTTTACCAACAAAGTACATGAACAGAGGCTGGGAAACTCTAAACCAGTGCTCCTCAGTCTGCCCATTACACACATTGCTAAGCTTTTTAAGGCATTGTGTCTGGGCCCCTCTGCAGACCAGATAGACCAACATTGGAAAGATGCCTGGGCATCAGCATTTTTGAAAATCTCCCTCAGGGGATTTGAATATGTAGCCTGGACTGGGAACCATTGCTGTGATGCATTCAAGTCTGAATCAGAGCATGAGACTATCTGACCAACCTCCTCATTTTATGAATGAACAGCCTGACTCCTTCCCAGGGTCACATCCAGCACCACACTTTCATTTCAAAGTTTTGTGTGGGCTGTGTTACTGGAATTCAAGGTTAGTGGAGAGCCTGTCCACATCTGGCACTTAGGAGTACAGCAAGCATGCAGAGAAAGGACTGGGACTCGTCCCCTGTGGTGTAGTGAAAAGAGCGGAGGCTCTAGAATCAGACCAAGCTGGTTCAGTTCCTGGCTCTGCCACTATGAGATCTTGAGAGCATTTTTTTTTTTTTTTTTAACTCACTGAGACATGGGATCAAGAATGTCTCCTTCGCTAAGGTGTGGATGTGGTTTAGCTGAGAGAATAAAGGGAAAGACTGTGGAGGACACATGAAGTACTAGGAAATGATCAGCACCTTTTCAGTCACTGGGGCAGAGTGGGATTGAGCCCTCAGAGCCTCAGTTGAGAAATGGCTGCAACAGAATCTGAGGCCTTTGGTTCTCCGGGTACCAGAGGCCTGTGAATTCACAGCGTAATGATCTATTCACTTCAATTCAGATTTTTATAATGAAATAACATCTCTCCAAGATGACTGATCCCAGAAGAAAGTGAAATCTGAATTTAGAGTGTTTCCTAGTCCTTTTCAAAGCTCAGAAGTGTGACTTGTCTTCAGGCTCTGTAATTTCCAAGGCCAAACTGACCGTGGGCTTCTCTCTCCCTGTTTGGAGCAGTGAGTCACCACATCCTGACAGTCAGTGTGGGAACAGAGATTTGCACTCAACTGGAGTCCCCCTCTTCCTGAAGCCCTCCAGGTTTCCAGGGTAAGAGAGGATGTGTGTCATGAGGACTTTTCACGTGTGTGTGTGTGTGAGCACAAGGGACTCACTCATTCCCTTCAACACAAATCACCGAAAGCAACCACAAAGCCACAAATGGTCTGGTGTGATGACACCAAGTGGACCCGTGGGGTCCCCAGACCTGACTCAAGATCCTCCAGACACAAGCTCACATCTCACTTACTGGACCATTTTGCCTGGTGGACATCCGGCCTGAAGTTTCCCAATTGGGAAAAAAAAAAAAATTCACCCCCAGGGAGAGGATTCAAGCTCCCTGAGAAAAGAAAAAAAAAGTCAGAATAAAACTGTGAGAAAATAAATTGTCCTTCAATCATGTTATATGGGCTATAAGTCCCATTTGTTGGGATCCAGGTAGGACAAACACAAGCCCCAGGTCCTTATGTGTCAGGCACTGAGATCACATACATAAAGCCTCACAATAAACTGCTTAACTCTCTGAGCCCTAATTTCTTCACTTGATAGCTCTATTTTTATTAGGTACCTCATACATTTATTTTGAATTATAAATTATTCACTAATAATGAGGACTATCTATCCATTATTCACTAACTCTGCGCCGTGCACTGTGTTAAATACTTTATAAACACTATCTCACCGAATGCCATAGTGCTCCTGCGAAGGAAGGAGAGTAGCCAGGACCACTGCCCAAATAAGGACACCGAGGCCTCAAAGTGAGGCTCATCCATCAGATTTCACATAGTAGAAGAGCCAGGACTATAAACTACTCAGATCCAAATCTCCTTCCTTGTCCCCACAGTGAATAAATCAGGAAACTAAAGTTGCCTGGCACTTTAATTTCTCTGAGCCTCAAAGCAGGAAACCAAGGCCTTGAACCTGAGGTTTCCTCGTTTCCAACCCACCATAATTTCATCCTTCTGCATTAACGTGTCCCACAAAGTAAGAAAGAAGCACCGTCAAATGGCCAAGGGAGTAGGGCAAAGTTCCCTGAGGTTTCAGGGTGTCGTGGAGTCCCCTCTGCTGAGCAGACCATGGAAACTGCTGGCAAATGCAGAACATCTGCCCTCGTGGGACAGTGAGAGATGCTCAGTGAGCCGCAGCCAGGCATCTGGTCACATGTCGTCCATTTAGTCACCACCGCAACACTAGGAGAGAGGTATATGATGCTTGGGCAAGGAATGGCTTGCCAAAGTCACTGAGGTGTGACAGAGTTTGAATTACAGCAATAATTTGTCTTCCCTATTATACTGAAATTCCTTGAGGTTAAAGATATTTTGGTATTTGTTTCCCTAGCCCTTGTCACATGCTTGAAAAGGGGCAGGGCCTTAATCATTGGAAGGTTACATTCCTCTTTGACTCTAAATTACACTTGTTTGAGAATGTGGTTGGCGCTCTGCTAGATGACATCTAATGCATTACTTTTTGACTGTTCAAAATAGACCTGAGGTAAGTTTGAGATGCACTTTGAACATGGGGAAGCATACTAGAGAGACTGGGGTTAGATCATTACCATACAACCTGGGCAAATCGATTTGTGCAGCCCTGATACTGGGTGATGCCCAGGAGTCTGCTTACTGGAATTGCCTCATCCCCACATCCTAGGTCTCTGCAGCAATCTGCT
This sequence comes from Urocitellus parryii, assembly GCF_045843805.1. Classification (NCBI taxonomy): domain Eukaryota; kingdom Metazoa; phylum Chordata; class Mammalia; order Rodentia; family Sciuridae; genus Urocitellus; species Urocitellus parryii. Next base: position 38,558,175 of record NC_135541.1, on the reverse strand, counting down.
TCCTTTAGCACTGCTCTGCCTTGCAAAGAAGTGAGAAATGGGAAGCGCTGAGGGAGGAACTGCATTTCCCAACAGTTTTCAGGCAGTCTTGGGGTTCCTAGAGTCTGCAGTAAGAATTATTGGAGCTCAGTGCTCCTTGTAAACTATTTTTGTACCTGGAATGTGTTTGGAGGCAGCTGGCTGCTGCCACAGCTCAGATATCACCTGGCACTTTCTTCTGGACAGGGTGAATAATCATCACGTGAGCAGTCAGGCCAGACGGTGTCTGTCTGGGTCTGTATCTGATAAGAAGCTCGCAGCAACAAGTGAGCCATGTTCCGCTTTCCGCAGAGTGGGCTCTGTAAAAGGCGATAAGAATCGCCAGATTTCAAAGCAGGAGAGCACATCCAACCCCCTTGCTTTACAGGTAGAGAAACAGAGATCCAGAGCCCTGGGCTGGCATATTGGGTTACTAGACATGGAAATCCATTCAACTTAATGGAGGGTGGCGCATGTCACCACGGAAGGGCATTTCATGGAACTCCCTTGCAGGACCCATAGCAACAGGAAAGTCTTCCCCCTCGTGGTGGACACAGAGATGCACCACACAGAGCCCCATTCCAAAAAAAAAAAAAAAAATGTGCTTTCCCAGCTGAGAGGACTAACATCCAGCTGTCAGCTACTTCTGAGCCCCAGCTCACTGACGGTGGTGCCCTGCTGGGTAGCTCACAGTCTGTGATTCAGCAAGGTAGGGTATAAAGGCCCAGTCATTTCAACCTGACAAAGAACAACTCTGATGGGCAAAAATTCACTCCAGATCACCCACTGGGTTGGCGGAGGCTCTGTCAGATCTCTCCCCCTGTTCAGCTCCTCCGGCTGCCCAGGATTGGTTTCACTCACTTCCTTTCCCAAGTGTTGATCCCTAATAAACATCTTATGCCCCAAACTCTGAAGTATCTTCTTTGGAAAACCCAACTGTAAAATTCCCACTCTCTGACAAATGGCGTTTTCTTTCACATTTCTTACTTAGTCCGTCTGCTCCATTCAACAGTCCTTTTCCCTGTAAATCATCTTTGGATTTTCTTCTTGTATATATACTCCACTGTAGAAGCCCCCACATGTCAGCCCGTGGTACCTGTGGCACTGTACTTTCCAAATTGGCTACATTTTAAATTCTTCAACTTCTTCCAAACACTGGCCATTCTTTCTCAAGAGATAGAACGTGTGTCTCCTCCTAGTGAAGCTGATATTGTGACTTCCTTGAGGAACAGAACAGGGTGGAAGTGACATCAGAGGTCAAAGTGATAAAAGACTATACATCTTTCACCTGATTTCTTTCTGGGACATTCATTTTGGGAATCCAACCATCGTCCCATGTGGGAGCCCTAAATAGCCTGTGGTGAGACAACGTGGGAAAGAACTGAGTCCTCCAGTAGACAGCCAGAGTCCACTGCCAGGCCTGTGAGTGAATGAGGCTTCAGATGATTCCCACGTTGGAATCTTTAAACTAGGACCCCACTAGAGTGGAACAGAAACAAGTTATCCCTACTATGCCCTTTCTGAATTCTAGATTCTCACAATTCATGAGTATAATAAATGGTTGACTTATACTACTAAGGTCACTTTTTCTTAGCTGTCATTAACTGGAACAGCCCTGAAGTTCATAGGATCCTTTGACTTGTCTCCCACCACCAGCTGATTCCATCTGCAAGTCCCAATTCCAAATTCGTTAGAGAGAGAAACTGATAGGCCCCAGGGATGGATACCTGGTTCCGATTGAACCAATCATCTTTGGCCTTGTGGCCAGAAAGGCAGAGGCTCAAGTGTACAGGGCTTTTTCATTTAAAATCAGCTCAGTCATTAAGTAATTATCACACGCATTGTGTGAGTTATATGCAAGGCTGCTACTGTGCTTACAGAAGCAAATGAAACACGGCCCAGTCAACGTGAAGCTTATATGTAGAGGAATCAGATGACGATCAAGAGAGAGACACAGTATTTTGCTAAGGCAGCACGTTGCAACAGAGCCTAACTGGAAAGTCACAATGTGGCCAGGGAGGGAAGGACCAACATATTTAATTATTTGCTCCACCCAGATTCAGATCAGCAAACACTGACTGTATATCTACTATGAATTTCGGGGACTGTGCCCGAGGGTGCTTCTAGAACAGATGATTCTATAGGATGAATATTTGAACCTGCAAAATGTTAAGCTTGTAAATCGAGAGAGATGACATGATTGCCCGCACTTGAGCTTGGTCTGGGCCTGCTCTCCAACACTTTTGTGATCTCTCCTCTTATAACACTGCTTCAGATAGCATGGTTCACCATGACGGGAGGTGGAAAGAGTTCTGTCTGGACTGCGGGTAGAGTAAAACTTAAGCACATGCTTTCTGGAGACAGCTTGCCCATACTCTACCACTTATTAGACACAGCAGATGAAGTGACAATAAAGGACAAGTTTGGCCTCTCTGAGCCTCGGCCTCTTTATCTATAAAGTTGACAGTATTGACCCCAGTGGGCTCTTGTGAGGACAAGAAGAGATCAGGCGTGTAGCCAGCCTAGAACACCAACGTACAATAAATGCTCAATGTGAGTTTGTTCTCAGGCTCTCGTTGGAGGAGCCAGAGGACCCTTCCTGGTGGAAATAGACCCTAAGAATGTGCGAACCAAAGGTTGACTTCCTGATGGGGGGAAGAAAGGACAGCAAAACTAGGAAGATTGTGGGATGTTTTCAGGAAAAATAACAATCCCATTTGGCTGGAGGTCTAAGGAAATTTTTCTATTTGTTGTCTTCTGTGTCTCCCACCAGAACAAAAATCCTGTGAGATAAAGGACTTTACTCCACCTAGAGTACTGCCTCATACAGAGCAGGTGTGCCATAAAGTTTTACTGACTAAATTAATAAGACAGCTGTGTGGTCCAGAGCAAGCTACCGCTCCTCTCTGAGACTTAGCACCCTGCCTTCCAAAAAAGGGATAATGACATCCTCTTCCTGGGTTGCTGAGAAGCTTAATGAGATAATCATGCAAATCCTGGCCCAGAGCAGATGTTAAATACCTGCTAATTCCCTTTCCTTGGAGTTGTGTATCCACTAGAAGGTCAAAGTGTGTGGAAGAGATAATAAAAATGTTAAGAGGGGGATGGATAATAAAAATGTAAAGGGGGATGAATAGAGGGATTGGTGTGTGCTAGAAAAATTAAGGCATCTTTCTGGAGGAAGCAGAACTGAAAACTGTTCTTGAAGGGTGATGCAGCCACTTTTCTATGTGACCTGAGCAAATCGTTCAACCAGTTGTGCTTTAGTCTCCACGTCTATAAGGTAGAGGGCTTGATGGATGAGCCCCAAGGTTCCTCCTGGCTCTGATGCACCTGTGTCCATGGACAAACATCAACCAACCATCTCCTGAAGACATGAACGAGAGCAGTTACACAATCACTTGTATGTGTTGTTCTGTATCCAATTTTCAAAGCAAACCCTGAAAGAAAGTCCTAAATTGGTTTAGCTAGAGATGTGGTTCGGGATGAGAATCGAGGAACATAGATTTAATAGAACAGAAGCAAGAGTTGGCTAGCTCTTGATTTTTCTGCGTCATGATCTTATCTACATTAAGAGGGATCTGGATGGAAGAACGGAAGGCACTCGTGAACCTTTCAGACCACCAGCTTTTAATCATTCTCCTGGGCTGAGAACCTTCAGTAGTGAATGCCAGGAGAGTTAAACCCCTTGGGAACCTGCCTATTTGGACAACCTGCAAAACTATGGAATCTGGGTCCACCTCTGGCCACACCAGAATGGCCTCACCATTGACCTCATCCTCTGGCACATCCCCTGTTATGACAAAGGCCTGGATGTGCCCAAAAGACCTGCCCTGGGTCAGGGGCGTGGCTGTAGCACAGCCCAGCTAGCTTCAGAATTGCCTAAACCTTAGGTTATTTCCCTCTGAGCCCCACCAATGCCAGTAATAAAGGCGGATGGATAATAATGACTCACAAAACCTGCTGAGGGCAGGGAGGGCCGTGCAAAGATTCCCCGATCCTGGAGTCTGGAGACCAGGCTCTGTCCCAACCGGCTGTGTGTCCTTAGACAGGTGCCTGCCCTTTCTGCCCTGTCTGCCTCTCTGCAAGCAAAGCACATGGGCTCCTGCACCCCTCAGTGTGGACTTGTGAATATTGAATGAGACCAGAGATGCCAGCCCTTGCAATACTGCTAGGTCACATGGTTAAGACCGTGTTGTCTCGGATGGCTGGTGTCTGCCAAGTGCCTGACGATTTACAAAGCACGCCACTGTTAAGGACACATTCTCATCGGTTATCTCAGGCTCCCCCAGCAGCCCTATAAGGACACAGGGCGAGCCCTCTTATCCACTGGCCCCTTATCTGCTCCTCTCTCAGGGCACTTAGAACATTAAACCTTCAACTTTGTATCTTAGTTATTTACGCACATGTCTGATCTCCCTACCTTGAACAGAAGCCAGAGCAGACACTGGGTCTGATCATCCGGGCCCAGCCCACCCCTCACCCATTCACTGCCTCGGACATGGTTGGATCTCAGTAAGTAGTGACAGTAAGAAAAAGCTGAGGGCTGGGAGGAGAGGAGAGATGGGGGAGCATATAACGGAGCTTGGTCCTAGTTCATTTCCATGATGTAAGTTAAGCAACCACTCTTGTAGCCACTGGCTACCAAGGATTGTTTGAGTTTCAATTAATTAAAAATTTAAAAAAATTAAAAATTCAATTTGTCCATTACCTTTCAGGTGCTCAATAGCCACGGATGGCTGGTGCCCACTGCATCGTGGGGAGTAGATAACAGCACGTTTCTGTCATGGCAGAACCCTCTATTGAATGTGCTCGTGTGTGGGGCGGGGATTGGAGGAGTGTGAGACTCTGGAGTCAGACAGAAATGACTTTCAACCTCTAGAACCCACCCAAGGCATTTCTCCACCTTAAGCAGCTCAGAGATAACTATCTCCACATCTCTCTTGCAGGATTGTTGAAAGGATTAAAAAATAAATTATTTTTTACATGGCTGTTGGCAGGTCCCCTGCACTGATGCCCCCATGTAATGCCATAGGTATCGGTGAACCAGGGGCTGGTTTACTCCATGGCAAGTAGTGGGCAGAGTGGAAAAAAAACCCAGGCTGAAGGGGCAGACAGGCTGAAACCTGCCAGCTATGTTATAAGAAGGTCATTGAATCTTTTCAGGTCTCATTGAATCTTTTCTTATCTCCCTTTCCCAGATGGGGGGAAAAATCATTATACTATTTAATTCTCATCAAATCTTTATAAGTTAAATATATGAAGAACCTTTCTCAATACCTGACATACAGAGCATATTTTGATAACTGGAAAATTTCTACATCATGTTAATATAAAAAGACACATAGATGCAATTATCATCTAATGTTTCTAATCATTATTTTCACTACTCTTAGCTAGTTAAGGGTACTGACCTTACACATATTGGAGAGTCAAGAGATAATGAGAATAGGAAAAAAAAATGTGCTCACTACAGAAAGACATCTTCTATTATGAAAATCAGATGCTATCTGTGTCCTGGTGAAAAGCATCAATGTCTTTGCCTCACAGTTGGATTCGGTGTGAACCTCCTGTCCACCTCCCGAGGCCCTCCAGCCCCTGACCCTCAGATCCATTCCTCCCTCACTCTGGCCACGCAGCAGGTCCCTCCCTCCTTCAAACATACCAAGCTCTGTCCTGCCCAAGACCTGACTCCTGCTACTTCTTCTGCCTCAACTCACCTCCCCAGGTCCTCAGATCCTCACAGAACCCCCTGCCTCGCCTCTTCTAAGCCTGCCTTCACACATCACCTCTACACTAGCTGACACTGTCGTTTTCTGTCAATCATGCTACTTTTTTGTTCTTTGTAGCACCTCAGAATATCACTTCTGCTCCTCCTCTTCTTTTCTTCATATAGGATTCCATGTTGGCCAGGGTATCGATCAGTAACTCAAATGTCAGTTCTGACAGGGCAGGGCTGTCTTCTTGTTCACTGCTCTTTCTCTGTGCCCGAAACAATGCCCAGTGCATGACGGGCTTAATTAAATTTCAACATTTGAATAAAATATCTAGGAAGGATTAACTGGCCTTCCCTTTTCTAACACACACACACACACACACACACACACACACACACACACATACACCTGATCCAAATGAGCACTTTTAAATGCACTCCTTCACCCATTCATTCCCCAGTGATGGAGCACATGGTGTGCCCAGCACCTCACATAGTGCCTGCTGATGGAAGCAGATGGGTGGCTTTGCCTTAGCAGCCTTCTCACAGTCCTTGAGCACATCATATGGGCATGGACACAGACCCTGTCTCTATTTGGGGAACAAAATAGTCAAGGAACAAACTGTAGAAACCCAGAGGAGGGTATTATGCCTTCAGCTGAAGGAAGCCAAAAAAACTTCCCAGTGGAGACAACATGGTTGTTGGGATCTCTAAGAAGAGTTGGCCACCTCTCAGGCTCTCTGGAGCCCAGTTGGCTGGATTCAAAACTTGTCTCTACCACTTCCTGGCTGAGTGACCATGGAAAGTTCTATCACTGATTTGTTCTTTAAGCTTTCCACTTTCAAACTGGCAACTATAGTATTATATTCCTAATGGGGTTGGGGTAAGGATGAAACTGAATTATCCTTTAAGAAAAACACTCAGCTTGTTGCTCAATATTATATATGTAGACTCCTTCGTGGGGGAAGAGAAGCATGTTAGATGGACATAGAATTCTTGAGCCAATGCTTCCTCATAGCTGGAACACAGGTCCTGGGAAAGGAGAGGCAGAGGTGGAGAAAAAGGCTAAGGCCACAACATGAGGGCTTTGTCAGCAAGCCATCTGACCTTGATCGGAAGAGAAATAAAATGCCATCAGAGGATTAAAAGTAGCATGCTCACATGTGCAATCTGGTAGTCTCTGGCTGCACCATGAGGAAGGAGGGGAGCAGGCTGGATTGGAGGCAGGAGAGTTGGCTGTCACACAGATGCACACATCCAGAAATGCAAAGAGTAGTTAGTGGGAAATGAAGGAAAAGATCCCCGAGGAATAATACTAATAGATTGAAATTAGACCTGCTAGGACATGGGAGGTACACTCAGAGGAGGCTAACTTAGTCAAAGACCTTCCTGAGAGAGGAGGCCAAGGCTAAGGGAACCAGAAAGGAATGAAGAGGCTTCTAGGCATAACCAAGAGGAGAGAGCCACTGCCAACCCCAGATCTGAGGGCCCAGGGAAGGTATGGTTATTACTAGAGCTTGGGGAAATCAGCAGCTACTGTTAACAGTAGGCATAGCCATAGACAGACCCAGACCCTGCAGAGCACAGCCACACAGGGGCAAGGAGAGAGGGAGCAACAGACCCAGCTCTCTTCTCTCCTCTCTCTAATCTCCTGCCAGAGCCTTTATTGGCCAAACCCAGATGGAGGTTGGAGGTCCAGAGAGCCTGGGTCATGTGGCCTGCAGATGTCAGTCTTCCTGGGTCAAGAGCAGGTCAGAGAAGGGTAAAAATGGATCAAGGCAGCATGGGGGGGGGCAGATAAATACATAAAGAATAAATATCATATTCACTGATTAGATGGGAGTAGAGCATTTGTTCAGAGGGTGTAGAGGAGCAATTATTCCTAACTACTAAGGTTGCTTGCTAAGAAGTAACCCAATTAAATGTGAACTGGAAGACGGAAATGCCTCTCCAAATAAATTACTTCCAAGTTCCTGTTGCCCCTCCATGTTTGCTCCAAATGTCTGAATCTACCTCCTTTTCCTTCTCACTGTTAATGTGGCTTATTTCTGAATGCTTGGAAAAGATAGCCAGAAGCACAATGAACCAGATTTGTACAATCTAATCAGTAATTTCAACTAAAAAAAAAAAAAACTAGTCTATAACATACTTTCAAAGTCCTAAACAGATATAAATAGAAGAACGGCCTCTGCAAAAAACATAAAATAAAATAAAAATGAGGGAGGGGGAGCTCTTCACTTCTCGGTAAAAATCCTTCTTTTTCTACAAACACCACTAGGAGCCAAAATGCTACGTGTACATTGCCTTAGTCCTCTGGGCCCTGCCCCTTTCTCCCTGACACATGCAGTTCCCTGTGTCTCTGACAGGCTCCAGAGCCTGATGGATCACATGCTGGAACACAAGGCCACAGTGATGTGATGTTGTGAGTGACGCTGGGGCAGGCACACCCCAGAGATGGGGAAACCGCTTTGGGACCAAGGATCTTGTTACTGCAGGAGTCACAGGAACTGTTGACAGCAACAGGCTGGACTTATTTCTGCAAAGCACTCCCAGGAAACCTGAACAGGCCCAGAGAGCAGAAGGGTTTTCATCATTAATTAACATATTTTTCCACACTGGGGCCAGAGGCAGGACTGGCTAAGAGACATGGGGAGTCAGGAAGGAGAGGGACTGGCAGCTCTGGGCAAGCCTTGGCACAGGGCTTCACTCCATGGACCTCAAGCAGAAGCCTGAGCTTTGAAGTTTCTCAAGGCCCTTCACAATTTTTATGGTCTGCCCTGGTTCACTTTTCTAGGTCACTGCCCAGCACTTCACTCTCACCTTAGCCCAACCAAGCCACTATGATCTGACCACAAACCCTGCAAGGTTTTTAGGTATCTGGGCTTTCTCTTGCTACATCCAGATTACTCTAGAAAGACTGCAGAGAAGCTGTCACTTGTATGCCTCTGTAGTACCTTGTGCCCTCCCAAGCACAAACAAAAAGAATAAAACGCCTAGTTAGGAAGTAATGTGTGTGCGTAGCTATGTCTACCACAAGGCTACGAACTTCTAAAAAGCAAGGTTGTGATCAAAGCAAACACATGTCATTATCTGTTTAGTGACACCCAGGGAGCAATTAGAACAGTACTCATCTATGAACTCAGAGGTCACTCTGCTGAGCTCCTCTAAGCAGGTCAAGAAAGATTCTGTTTGAAGAGGTTCTGCCTTAGAGAACAGGGTATTCAGGTAAACATTTATACAGTAATTCTTTATTTCTCATCCTACCTATTGGTGTTGTTCTTTTAAGAAATTTTGGAGAAAACAGAGTAAGTAGGCAAGAATGTTGAATAGCAAATATAATATTATCAAAATTAAAGCACAAAAAGCCCCATTTCCAATCTCTGAAAGTTGTACTGGTTGATAAGTATCATGGCAAATATATTCATTTGTAAATATACCAAACCAAAAGTTCACAAATGACAATAAATATATTGCAAATCTTTCACTGTTAATACAAATTTTATCACTGTATAAAATTTATGTTTGGTATAACTGATATTAAGTGTTATCCTGCAATATTTCTCAGCTGAAAGGTTGAACTGTGGAAATCATGGTCCTGGCGTCTAGTTGAGTGAAAATTGCTGTTTGCTATATTGCTTCCTCTATTTAGGATTCTATTAAAATGTTCTAGTACATGCAATAAGTCAGGAGGAAAAAAAACACATAAGAATGGCAAAAGAAAAAACAGATTATTATTACACATAAACAGCATAATATGCTCATAGAAAAATCTAAAAGGGTCTGTGGATAAATTATTAGGATTAACAGGAAGACCACAAGATCAATATATAATTTAAGAAAAACTTCTTACAATAGCTTCAAGAAATGTCAAGTACATATGAATTAATATAACAAAATATTTATGTAAAAAAATAATAAATAAACTAATTAAATAAGACCTGAGTACATTGAGGTTCTACCATGTTTAATATCACAATTTGTCAGTTCTCTCCAATCTGATCTCTAAATTCAATGCAACAGCAAACAAAATCCCAGAACTTTTTTTCTGAGAAATCGTAGTGTGGAACACACATGAGTAAACTCTGAAACTAATATTTGTAGGCAGGTGCTTTATTGAGGAGATGTTCTCACAAGAAACTGATCCAGAAGTGGTAAGGAGAACACAGAAGGGAGGCAAACAAGCAAAAGCCTGATTTCAGCCTGATCCTCCAGGACCTCAGAGGGTGACTTACACTTCAGAGCTTTCCTCCTTTAAAGCAAACAAGTTAGGATTTTATAATCCTGTACCGGTGACTCATTCCTAAGACCTGCCCCAGGAGGACATAAACTCGGAGACATTTCTAGTTCCTGTGCATTTGGGCAAAATAACTAAGTAGCTTTGGGGGAGTCCTTCAAAGATAATCACAAGCATGGTCTGTGGAAGTAAACAGAGACAGACGCTGGCAAGGGAGAGCAGACGTCAAGAGGAAGGTGGATCTGAAGGGTTTGTTGTACAGCATCAACACTGTATGGAAGTCAATGAGCTGATTCTAAAATTTGTTTGAAAATGCAAGAGTCAAGCCAAGACAATATAACCTCAAAAAGAATGAAGGTTGAGTACTTATCCTCCTTATTATAATCTACATTAATTGAAGCAAGCATGTAGGCATAGATAAACACCAAAAACATCTGCATGCATACATGGTCATATAATAATATCTAAGATGTCTGCCACGAAGTGGATAAAGGATAACAATGACAATAGTCAGTACTAAATTAGTAGAATATTAATACAGAGAAAAATGAACCTTGAATTTTAAAATACATAAAGTTCAATTCCAGACAAATCATACACCTGAATATACTCGATTAAAAAAAAAAAGTCTCTAGAAGAAAATATAAAATTACATTTTCATGACCCTGGAGCAGGCAAATATCTCTTTCAAAGAACACAAAATATACCAGCAATAAAGGATTTTTATATTGTTTAATACATTAAAAATTTCTGTTCAACAAAAGACACCATTAAGATACTGACAAAGCAACAGAGTAGGGAAGATATTCAAACTACATGCATCCCCCAAAAAAGAAATCAAATAAAAAAATTAACTACCATAAATCAGCATAAGTATACTGATTTATTAATAGCCATACCAATTTTTAATAGGCAGTCAAAAGGCCTGAAGAAGCATTTCACAAAAGAGGATGTCCAAATGGCTGATAAATACATGTTCAACATTGGTGGTCATCAGAAAATGCAAATTAAAACCAAAACAAGATGTTACTCATACCTACAAGAACTGCTAAAATGAAAAACAAAAATACAAAACCCAAGAAACAAAATACCTGACAATACCAAGAATTTCCAAGAGTGTGGAGCAGTGGGGAATTTTATTCACTGCTGGCAGTTAGCAAAAACTGGCCCAATGACTTTGGAAAACTGGAGAGTTCTATTAAGGCTAAAAACTGCACACTCCAGGAGCAAGTAACTCAACATCTAAATATATACCTAATAAAGGTTTGTAAATTGGTGCAACAAAAGGCGTATCCAAGGATGTTCATAACAACTTCATTCATAATTTTTCCAAAATCTGGAAATGACCCATGTGCCCTATATATACTGAATAAAATATGGAAAAATATGTCTTGAATGGAACAATCTCACCAATATAACAACAAGCCAAAGAGCCTCGATGCCAGTGAATAAAACCTGTGTTATTCCATTTTTATGAATTTTAAAAACAGACAAGATGAGTCAGTGGTTATAGAAGCCAACATCATTGGGAGGGGACAAGAGGGCAGGCACCTCCTAGATGCTGGGTGAGACTTACATCTTTATCTAGGTGGTGGTTGTACGGGTGGCTGCATTTGTAAAATTTCATCAAATTGTACGCTGAAGACTTGTGCCATTTATTGTATGTAAGTTATACTTTGTGAACAAAAAGAAGAAGCTTTTAAGACCCCAAAGCCCTACAAGTTTATTTTTGACATTCTATAAAGTATAAAAATGTACCAATGGGATATCTCAGTTATCATTTTTTTAATTGCAAGAACAACAGCCTATTGTAAATGCTGTTTTGTGGTCTATAAACAATGTCCCTATAAACAAAAATGTCATGATCATTTTCCCATTCAATAAATTTTCCACTATTACATGAAAAACTATTTGCTTTGTGTAAAAGGTAAGCATACCTCATGACTCCAAGCCAACTGAAGAGAACTTTGCCTCCCAGCCACGCACATAGGAATGAATAACACAACAGAGGAGAGAATGTTTCTTCTGGAAGAGTGAACAGCCCAAAGGTTAACCACAGAACCAGGCAATAACAATTCATCAGGGCTTCTCATAAATGATGCTCGTTCTTGCAGCCCATGAGGGCTTTTTGCTTATACACTCAGATGCTAACTTGTGTGGGAACAAAAAGAAGGGCGTTTCATGATGTTTACAGGAAGTCTAACACAGTTCTGAATGTGCTCATGGGTATGCACATTAGCACTATCTGTCACATATATCTTATTTCAAAGCTGTTTTTTTTTCTTTTTTTACATCTTTTTTCTGTGAATCTTCTTGAGCTTCATTTTCATTACCCATAAAAACGGTGTAATCATCCTCACCTACCTAGTAAGTTGATATATTGCATACTAAATGTTCAACGTGAAAGATGTGCCAGATACCATACCAGACATTTTCCATGCATCATGGAATAGACATAATGTCTGTTTTTGGATCTGACACTCTTAGTATAAAATGTGAGTCAGTCTCTAAAGGTGAGCAAAAGCCCATGTCAAATTCAGTCTACGATTTCGTGGAAACTTGATTGTGCTCATGAAAAGAACCTTGTACCATTAGGCTTCGACCTGGATTAAATTTGTTAAGATCAGATTTGGCAATCAAAGATGAAGTCCAACACACTGTGCTGTAACAAGGAAGAGAACCACAAGTCCTTACTCTTTGTAGAGTTATGATCAAATGACTCAAATACTGACAAGAACTTTTTTGTTTGGGGGGTGGTGCTAATATTTTAAGCAAATAAAAGTTTATACAAAATATAAACTCTCTTCTACTTCACAGCTTATATCTCTACCTGAGATAAAAAACAAATGAAAAAAAAAATAACTGCCTTCTCTCACTAGAGTGTAAAACTCCATTCAAACAGCATTTTGTCAGTTTTTTTAATGATCTAACTTCAGTTTGGAAGAAGGCCTGACACGGTGACCACTCCAAAAGTTTTTACTGACAAAGTAAAAAAACAGGAATTAATGAATGAACAAATGGACAAAGGGGTGAACAATAGGGTGAGGACTTTAGAGCTGTAATGCCAGAGCATGAGCCTCTACTCATATTCTTCCCAACACTTACGTGGATATGCGCCTGGCTCCAGGAGAGAGCTCTGATGACCAGCCCCTGTTCACACATAATCTGCAGTTACATCGTCCAACATTCCCTCAATCAGTCAGATTCTTGGGAGAAACAATACTCATTGTATCTGACTGAATAAAATTTAATGAAGAGATTGTTTACAGACGTATAGACATTGCCTGTAATCCCAGCAACTCAAGAGGCTGAGGCAGGAGGATCACGAGTTCAAAGCCAGCCTCAGCAATGGCAAGGCACTAAGGAACTCAGTGAGACCCTGTCTCTAAATAAAATACAAAAGAGAGCTGGGGATGTGGCTCAGTGGCCAAGTGCTCCTGAGTAGGTCAATCCCTGTACCCCCATAAAAAAAAAGGAAAGAAACTTATAAGGGATAGTAACAGGCCCAGAGACTAACAATAACAAAAACTACTATCACACCAGTGTCTAAAAGCACAAGGAGAGGACCAGCAGTGCCCAGTGAATCTGCCCAATAAAAGCTGTTGTTATAGAGGAATGGTGGATTCAGTCACCTCCCAAGGCACAGGAAAGCAGGAGAGGTGGAGCACCCACATCTCTCTTTTCTACCCTCCAGTACCCTGCCAGAATTTTATGGCCAAACTCGACTGAAAGAGAGAGAATAAAAACCAGGGTGACAGAATCCATGGAAGTCAGACTCTGGGGACACCTCATTAATCAGAAAAGGGTAGAGAGAACTAGAGGACAAACAGGAAATATCAGCACAACCTTTCATGCACTCTCCACCACAATCAGGAAGAACCCGAGGCCATATGAGATGTGCTCAAACCCCCTGGTCTCTCCGCTCACACTGTCTTACCTCTTTAAAGGTTTACTACCAGTTTTAATCTTCTCTCCATTGATATTCAGTGGCCTCAGATCTTATTGATCTTGGATGATAATTCATGGGAAGCCTGAGTTAACAACCATTAAGAATAATTGTGGGGCTGGGGATGTGGCTCAAGCGGTAGCATGCTCGCCTGGCATGCGTGCGGCCCGGGTTCGATCCTCAGCACCACGTACAAACAAAGATGTTGTGTCCGCCGAGAACTAAGGAAAAAATAAATAAATGTTAAAATTCTCTCTCTCTCTCTCTGTCCCCCTCTCTCTCTCACTCTCTCTTTAAAAAAAAAAAAAAAAGAATAATTGTGGAGGAGGAGGACTCAATGTGAGCACCTACCAGGTGTTGGACATTGGGCTCAGCACTGGACAGAAAACAGTAAAGAAAGTTCCTCTTCTCTTGAGGAGCTTACAGTGACAGTGTGGGAGATTCAATAAGAAGGGGGAAGAAAACAACCTATAGTTATAATTATGCAACAATGCAGATGACAATTTACTAGGAATAAAGGAATAAAGGAGTAAAACCATGAAATCCTTTCTCAATGGAAAAAACCTTCATCCCCTTTAAACTTTTGTATTTCACCAGAAAATAAAGACAACTTCAAATAACCCAAGTAATATTGAAAAGGAAGAATTTCTGGGTTCCGAAGTTAAAAGAGAAGTTTCAGAATCAGAGACCAGGAATCAAATCTCTCGCTTTACCAATTTGAAGTCTCAAATGACTGCAGTCTCCTTTTGGAAAGGAGATAGTGGTACCCTTGCTACAGGGTGGCTGAGAACAGGACATCATCTGTCTTTTTGAGTGAAAAGCCTTTCCTGGGCACTGTGCTAAAAATCAGAGTGTTATGTTATGTTACTCAAAACATTCAACCCATATGCAATAAGGAGAAGGGAAGAAAGTCAAACTGATACAGGTGAAATCTCCATATGTCCCTATAATTGTGCCCCAGCAGTTGTAATTAAGGCCACTTTGGGAATAAAGTGCTCTGATAACACTCTCCATATGATTTCAAATCATGCCCTTAATTTTCTACTCCAAGAAAAAAAAAGCACATGATTGCACTTCAAAAAGTGACTGCTCAGTGGCTGAAGTTTCAGATTGGAGTTAATTTCAAGGTTGATTGGTATGTCAGAGTTAATGATTTTGTCCCAGAGAACTTAAAATTTATAATTATCCTAAAGACTATAAATAGTGTTGGAAAAAGTCTATAGTTGTCCTCAACCTGATTTTTTTCCCCAAAAAAAATTTTCCCCAAATTGCTTCTTGCGATAAACTCTCTCTACAATAACTGCAACAGAAAGTGATAGTAGTTAAAATTACAGCACCCAACCCTCTCTTGAATTTATAAACCAGTCTGTTATCAGTGTCATTATTAGGTCACAAAGATCATTTTAAAAAAAGAGACACAGTTCTCTCCTCCCCAGTATGAGCTTCGGTTAAATAAAAAATGGAAAAACATATACATAAATTGAATAATTTGTTTTTTTAATTAGCTAATAAAGTGCATACATCAAAAAAGTGAAAGAAGCAAAATTCTTGGAAAAGGGGAAAGTAGTTGTCAGTAGCAAATCAGCATGGAGGAAGAGAAGGTAATGGAAAAGAGAAAGAGGAGGAGAAGACAAGAAAAGGAAAGAAAGCAAGTGTGAATCCAATCCTGCAAAAGTTCACACATTCGAGTTTCTGAGAGGAATTGGCTTCTCAGATTATAAATCTTTTCTGTGTGATCTTGGAGCATGGCTTGTATTCTTTTTAGCACATTATGTGATGCAGCTCAGCCTCCATTCTAGCCTGTTCTGTATCCTTGAAGCCTCTCTCTATACACTCTTCCAGCCTTTTCACATGAACTTGGAATTCTGCACTGGCAGAGCCAGGGGCTACTGGGGGTCATCTGGGGGAAGAAGACAGATATGTTTTTCATGTGTTTGCTTTTTTCATAGTTTACTGGGTTGTACTTACAATTGTGTTAGTCAGGGCAAGTCAATATCTGCATCTATAACAAATAGAGCTGTAGTGTTAAGCCATGAGATTTGAGAGTTACTTCCTGGCCACTCCATCATCTGATCAGGTGTTCAGCATTCAGCCCTCTTCCAGCTGATTCATGGCCTAGATTCCTTTCATTTTTTGGCACTAACATCTCCAACACGAGAACTCCAAGGCTGCCACAGGGAGAAAGAGAGGGTGGGTATTGGGTAAAAGAGAATATGTCACTTCTATTCACCTTCCAATGGCTATACCATAAGTGTGAGAGGCCTGGGATAAGGTTTAGCTATTTTCCCAGGAAGAAGAAAAGAAAGGAGCTCTGTGGTAAGCACCAAAGTTTCCTGCTATGGTGTCTTTGTTGCCTGAAAAAAAGCAAAGGACTTTTCCGATAATGTTTGAGGTACATTTCCCAATAACCTCTTGAGCTCAGTACTCTCAGCGAGGCCCTGAAAGGAGAACTGCATTTGATCAAGCTCACAGACTTAAAACTGTGGAGGCAGAAAGCTCAGGTCAGGTTACAGTTGTAGATGCAGAATTCTTCTCTGCAAGGTCCCCGGAGATCCTTCCACTGACAAAGGAGACCCAGGTAACAACATCTGGCCTCTTGTCCACTAGCAGAGTATCTGCAAGGACAGATCGAGACCCTCATCCTCTTATGTCCCTCAGAACCCCAGATAAGTAAATGCAAAGAAGGAAGGACTCAGGCTTTTCTAAGTTCTTAGAATCCCTGAATCAAACTGTCTGGCCTGGGGCATCTCAGGAAACCACGCTGGCTGTCAGAGGAGGGAATCAGGAAAGCTGGCTGCTCACTTAGAACTCTCCCCAGCTCCCAATAGCACTGAAGCCCCTGGGTTTCTGCTATGAGATAATTAGGGAAACCACCCCCCCCCACCTCCCCATACGAGATAATGGCTTACAGATTGGAAATCAAAGCATAATCTCCAAATGCAGAGGGTGAGTTTGCTTCAGTGTATGGCTGATATAATAAAATCAACAACATATTTAAAATAAACAAAAACCACTGAAAAATGGAGCATTAACAGAAATCAAACCAGAATCAAGAAATCTGGATTCAGGCCCGGCTCTGACACTACTGATGCATGTGATGCTGCACAGCCAGGTACTCTGGACTTTGGGTGTCCTCTTGTGTGGAAACCAAAGGGCTTAGATTCAGTGGTTCTCAATGGGGGGACAGCACCGCCCCCTAGGGGCCACTTATAGAATGGAGGCATTTTTATGGCCACAATGCCTGGAAAACACAAATGACATTTAACAGGGGAAGGCCAGGGAAGGTCCATGTCCCGCACCATGTGGAATAGTGTCCCCCAATAAAGAGTAGCCCCTCCCACAATGCCAGCCCAATAGCACTCCTGGGGCAAGAACACTCTAGATAACGTCTTACTTCTAGGATCAAAGAGTTTTTATATAAAATTATACTTTCTGCTTTGGTTCCTAGGAAACTCAGAGCAGATTGAATTCACAGCTTCTTGTAGCCTAAGTCCTTGGGAATATTCTATCTTTCTTGCCTTTGTTTCCACTCACACTCTTACATGTGTGCACACACACACACACACACCAACACCAACACCACCAACACCAACAACAACAACAATAGCAACAAGAATTTCTCCTTACTTTAATGAGCTGGTTTTAAGTGAATCATTATTTTCTATTGTTATGATTCTTTTTTAAAGAGGGATCTCTACTTTAATATCGTATCTTTTCATTGAAGCTGTTGTTACTATTCCAAGCTCCTTAATAGTAGGGGACATTTTTTATTCCTACATGTATTCATTCATTCAATCATTTAAAGTAGCCTTTTTTTGAGAGCTAATATATACCAGGAAAAGTACTAAGAGCTTTACATGGTTTTTAGTCAATTAACCTCTAGGACACTCTTAGATATTGCAATTATTCTCATATTCCAGATGAGGAAATTGAGGCTACAAGAGGTTCAGTAACATTTCCAGAGTTACACAACTTGAAATCCTCTTAGGAACTGGGCATCCAGAGTTGAAAGTCAAGTTCTGAACAGACAGAGTTTGCACAGGCAAATACCCTGATAGATATAGAAGGACACAACAAGGTCTCCAGAATGATGGTAGAGTTTGCCAGATGAGCACCCACACCAGGCACAAAGTCCAGTGTAAGGAGAAGAGACTCAAGAAGATGCTGTTTACACTGAAGCTAGAGGCCCAGCCAGGGCAGGTCAGAGAGACAAACACAGCAAGGACACCCCAATGGGAACCCCCAAATGAGTACAGGTTATGGGAACTGCAGATGTTCAGCACTGCCTTTCATTGCTCTGAAGTCCAGGAATAAAATTTCCTCTCTCAAGTCCCAGTTTGTGTCCTGTTGGGAACTAGAATGCATCAGCAGTTGGGACACAGCCTGCAACCACAGTGTCAGTCCTCTTAGGTAACCTGAATGTGTCTGAGCTGCTTTCCCAGATGTGGTTTCACAAATAAGGAAGAAGGACTTCCCCAAAGTCTCATCTAACATTAAGCATCTTCCCTTCTATTTTACTCAGTCCTATAAGGTAAACATCATTATTCCATGTTACAAGTGGGAAGACAGAGGTTCAGAGAAAATAAAAATGTACGTAACAAGCCAGGGTTTAAATTCAGATCTGACTGCAAACTCAAAATGCTTACAAAGTCACCTCGCTGCTCCTGGGGTCTCACCTACCTTTGCTCAGCACCAGCCAACATTTATCAATTCTGCCATCCCTGGGACTCCAGGAGGCCCTTGAGGTCTCCCTGTCAAGTCGGCTACCATACCTTAACATCAGTGTTTACTTTAAAAAAGTTTTCTTCCCTCTTCGGTGTGGTCTGAAGCAGCAAATCCAATGTCAATTTTGTTCATGCTCAATCTCAGCTCAGATAAACCAGTTAGCAGAGTATATACAATAAAGCTCCCTGCCAAGTTATAAACTAAGTAGTCAAACAAACAAACACAAAATGAAGTGAAGATCTAATTAGCTTGGTCCTATTCCTCTATTCCCTTCCAGCTAGTCTGGGATCACCTATAACAAACACCAGGGAAGCAAAATAAACTACCTGGTTTCCAGTCTGGGGTGTTTTTCCCTCTTTGACTTTTCTCATCTTTTTTCTTTCTTTCTCTGTCTCCCTCTCCCCACCTCTTTCACTCTTCTCGTTTCTCCTTTGTCTTCAATTCTCTCTTTGTTTTCTCCTCCTTCTCCTTTAACATTATGTTCTTTCTCCTTTTCCTCCTTCCTTTCTTGCTTTGCTTTTTTTTTCCATTTTTCTCCTTGCCTGCAAGGCTGAAAGAGGGAGCTTTAGCCTGCAAGAAACTCAGGGCCTCTCATAAAAGCTGAATTCTGAAACTGATCTGTCAGTTTTTCCCTTCTAACACAAGCAGGCTTGAGTTTATTAAAAAAAAAAAAAAAAGAAAAAAAGCATCTCTAACACCTTTTAGCAATGAAACGGGATATGGGACACTCCTGGGACACTGGAACCATAGTGGGTCGCCTGCCCTCTCAAGCTGTCTCCGTACCCCTGGCGAGGTATTGGACGGCTCCTTCTTGACTTGCCAACAGGAAGGAGACCTGGGGCATGGAATCGCCCCGTGAGCACAGTGGGCAGCAGGCCTAAATCCTTCTTTTCACTTCTTAGTCCCAGCACCCCCGTTAAAAACATCCATTCAAAGCAGGAGCAGAAAACGACAAGTGAGCCCAGCTTTAGCTTTTTAATAATGTGAAAACTGAAGCAATTGAGGAATAGTTATTCATAAACATACAGTTCACGCTATGAAAGCATGGAAATTTCTCCCCTATAACATAGCATGACCACAAGGGCGGAAATGTTGATTCACTTGAAATGCACGTCTGGCTCTAACTTCCAGCAATCCCACAGGAAATGTGTGCAGCGGGAGGAACCCTAAGCTTGGAGTCAAACCCCAAACACCACCCGTGAGTTGTGAGACCTTGGGAAGGTCCCTTCCCTTCTTAAGCTCATTTGCCTCCTGTCTCTTCAACCTACTGAGTCGGGGCAAGCAAACAAGCAGACCTCACCTCAAAGAGTTTCCTTGAAGATTAGAGGAGATGAACACCCTCAAAGCTGTCTAGTAGAAATGATGCAGGTCCAAGAGTCGACTACACTCTGGGACTCTGTCCCACATTTCCTCATTTGCTCCTTGATCAGAAGGAAGTCACTTCACTTCTCTGGGTCTCACATTCCTTCATTTCAAAATTCAGTTGAACTGCTGGGAATGCAAAATGGTAGAGCCACTCTGAAAAACAGTTTGATAGTTTTTGTTTTTTTTTTATAAAGTTAACCAAACATCTAACATGTGATATACCAATCCCACTTCTGGGTATCAACTCCAAAATAATGCAAACTTACACCTGTGCAAAAACCTGTACATGAATGTTTATAGTAGCTTTCTCTGTATGAAATCACTAAATAATGGAAATAACTCATATTCCCTTCAATGAATGAATGGACAAACATTGTGGCATATCCATACAGTGGAATAGTACTTAGCAATAAAAAGAATGAACCGTTGACACATGTAACAACTTGAATGAATGTCACAGGCATTATATGAGGTGAAAGAAGCCAGCCAGAAAAGGCTGCATACTGTTTCCATTTATCTGTCATTCTCTCTTCACAAAAGGACTATATTACAGTGATACAGGACAAATCAGTCAGAAATGAGGGGCATGGGGAAGGAGCAAGTAAAGACAGGTAGCAAAAGGGAATTTGGGTAATGATGAAACTCTTCTGTATCCTGAGTGAGGTATACATATGCTAAAACTCGTAGGAATAAATATTCAAAAAGAGATAATTTTGCATGAAGCAAACAAATGAAAATAATAAAGCAAGTAGAAATAATCACAATAAATTACTTTCATTTTCCCATCACTTTTTGGTTCATAAAGCACTTTTACTTGGTTCTCACAGCTAGAAGTTATAACTGAGAGGCATGAAATGGCTTGCCTGGTGAACACTGTGATATTTGAATCCTATCCTTTCCATTTCACGTTCTGTGTGTTTCCCATCACCCCTCACAAGCGGATCCTGGAAGCCCTCTTCTTTTCTTAACAGCCATGTGAGTATTTACTGGAGGAAGCAATTCCATATTGACTATTTTTTTGCCTTGTTTTGTTTTGCTTTGTTTTTCCCCAGGTTCCTATGTCAACCTGGTCTTCTTCCTGGGAATGTTTACATTTTCTCAGAGAAAAACAAAACAGGCCAGTTCACAATTCAGTAAAATGACACCTTCATGGGAAGGCACTTTTTACACTAGATTTTTAAATGAATGATTAGAAAACAAACTATTGCAAATTGTGTTTGTTCCTTCAACACATCTTTACTCTGCCGCATCCTGGGCTGTGCTATGACTTGGCATGAGCCGTGTCTTCCACTGTGAAAACTCTCCCTACATCCTTTTCTGGCTAACTCCTGCCCATTCTTCAGATCTCAACAGCCACATGACTTTCTCCAGAGTGTGTGTCCTTGTCCTTCTCCAAAGCTTGCTTAGATGCCTTCTGGGTACCCAGAGCTCTGCAGGGATCATAAACATTTTAGTGCCTCGTGGGTCTGTCTCCCCCACTAGACTATGAGCACTAGAAGGGAGGACCAGGTTTGTATCACCTAGCCCAGGTCTTGGCATGGTTAAGGAGCCTTCATTCATTCATTCATTCATTCATTCATTCAACAGTTGTTTGCAGGCCCCTTCTCTGTGTCAGGCAATGTCCTACTGCAAAGAAATACGCACAACATCTGTCCACATGGAGCTTATCCCCTCAAAGTGAAAGCGATCATCAAGAAACAAACAGCAGGCGGCCCTTTTGATATTGTATATGTCATGTCGGCGAAGACACATCGAAGAGGCAAGAGACAGGTGTGGAATGGCTTGCCCTGAGGAGGAAGCCCTCAAGCAGAGATCTGAAGGAGGCAAAACCCTCCATTCCACAGGTGTTCACCCAGCAGGCACGGACTGGACTGTGACTCGAGTCCTTCCATTTCTTTCCTCTTACTCTTACAGGCCGGAGGTCCTTCCCTGGCCCTCACAGCTCCGGTGACTGGAGCCATTGGGACTCCATGTGTCTGGCCCTGGGGCAGACCTCCCCACTCTGACAACCTGAGCAAACCTTTCCTGGACCAGGGGCACAGGGAGCAATTTTGTTTTGGAATCCGAGTTGGTGTTTAGATTTCAAACTAGTAACCTGCCAGTCTCCGGCCATTTGAGAAGTTGGCTTCCTCTGACTCATAAAGTGCCCTTTATGCCTCGGAGGTGACATAAAATATCATTCCATCTTTGCCCTGAAATACTCCCGACTGGTGCATGAAATGGGCCTTTATGGTACATCAAAGGCCCAGAACTGTATCCTTTCCTGGACCTTTGATATTTTCATATTTGGCCCGTGGAATTATTATCTCTTCAATCCACAGAGTCCTTGTTTATTTGGTTGGTAATATCTTTGTTATTGCTTCAATGGTGAGAAGGCTGAGCAAAAAGAAAGCGTCCAGCCTCCGAGCGCTCTGGATCTGAACACCCTTTAACTTTTATCTCCAAGAACTAAGGAACTCAGTGTTTTCACTCCTTCAGCCCAGGTTTCCTGAGGAAAATACTAGTCGGCATCCCTCTCAGCAAGCTCCTCTAATTTATGCTTCTCGGGAGCTAGCCACGTTGCCAAGTTCCTTCAGTGGGCTTCCATGGACTCTCTGGATCATGAGGAATTGGTTTGGAGTTTGAATCAGGAGCCACACTTCAATCTTATGAAAGATGTGCCGCTCACATTCAGACTAGGAACAATGGAACACCCACTGTGTGTCTCCTTTTAAGTGAGAAAAGTGGGAACCATCTGAAATCCATTTTTTCATTTATTTGTTTATTTTATAACTATTTATTCAGTTATTTTATATGTATTCTGTGTTGTATCGGACACTGGGAAAACTCTTGGGACGCGAGTCATGGGACAGTCTGCCTTAGCCAACTCTTTAGTCGGATATCCCTTCTCTCTCATCCTCCTTTCCCTAATTCTCCCCAGAATTACTGGCTCCCCAGTAATTCTCAGATTTATCCCCTCTCTCCATACCCTCTATCTCTGTCTTAGACCAGGATCTCATCATCTCCCAACTGGATTGCTGAAGCTGTCTCTTCATGGGATTCTTGGCTGCCAGTGTTCAGATGGTAATGCATGTGAAATAAAGCAACGTCCATCCACCTAGAACTCCAGTCCAACCTCGCCAGTGCTCTGCTTCCCACTTCCCAACCTCAAATGCCTTCTTGGTTCAGGCAGAGAATAAAGATAAGTGGAGTAGCAGGGCAGGGGCAGTGCTGGGAAGACAATGAAACGCACATGCCTCACCTAAATTAAGGCCCCATGTCAATCAAGCAAAGACACTTTGGGGATAAGTCCACACTACCAACCTGCAAGCTCTGGCTGAGGATGAATTCTTACCGCTTTGTCCGCTAACTCAGCAGCCTTATGACTTGGCCTGGACCAAGCTCTCTATTCTCATTGCTTACCCCAACCATTCCCTACCCTTGCTCCGATTTTATGCTCTAGATGTATTAAATTACTTGCTTTAGTTTTTCCCAAGCCACACGTGTTCAGACCTTCATGCATTTGCTCTCAGTATTCTATTTCCCTAAAATTACCCCCATTTCTCACCTAGAGAGTTCTTTTTCATCTTTCATAACTGTTTTTTTCCAGTATTATCTCCTCTGGAGGATGTTCCATGATTACCTAGAAAGAATGGATTACTCCCCCACCTGTCTTACATCTTTGTCTGGTACAGATTTCCAAAGCTGTCTTTCTGTCTGTCTCCTTGCATGTATTGCTCAGTAGGTAGAGAAGACTGGTGTGTGAGCCTTGAGTTTCCTGTGGCTGGTGCTTGCTGGGTGACATTGGCAATTTTTGCTACTCCAGTATCTTGCACTGATCAGGCACTTCAGCAAAAGTGAAAAATGGAAATATCAAATTCAGTGCTAGGCAATTTCACATACTTCTTACGAAGTATTACAAGCAGCAGCATGAAAGGTATGTATTATTACCACACCCACTTTCTAAGTGAGGAAACTCAGAGAGAAGAAGCAGAAAGCAAAAGCCACACAGTATATGAGTCATAGAATCAGAGTTTAGCTCCAGGTCTTCCAAAACAGAGGCCAGCCCACTCCCAACAATGTTGCCCATCTGGTTCTCAAGTGCAAATATACCAGTGGAAATGTCTAGATGTACCTATAATGTTTTACAAATAGACCAAATGGTGGTGAAGCCAATGATGGTAGATTTTTAAAAGATAAAAAAGAAATTTCACAGGAAAAGTCAAGCACAAAGGCTTTTGGATCTTCTTAGGCGTTCTCTAGCACTATTTTCACAGACTGTGGTTGTCTGTGGAGCACTGAAGAATTATGAAGATGTCCTGGCTCTGGCCCCAGTCTTGCCTGAAACTAGGTAGGTGACACTACACAAGCTACTGCTCCACTTGGAACCTTCAATTCTTCACCTTTACAGGTAGGGGTTAGATTCCTTCATCACCGAGATCCTTCCCTGCAGGATATCTCTCTAATTTCACATTGCCAACATCTAGAGAGATGGTAGGAATTACATTACATTGCTCCTAAGCCCACCATTCCTAGCTGAGGCCCTACCCGTCACCCGTCTTTCCTGCTCTACCTTTCCTTTAGAGATCTTAGAACCTGAGGGTTCCATGAACAGAGACTGAGAAAAGCAGCAGTAAACAAGGCTGACCCAAATTCCTCATTTCAAGTGGGCAAGTTTCCAGGGTGAACAAACTGATTCAATGTGTGGCTTCACACAATCAGAGGTTCTATTTTTTAAATATTTAAAATGCAGTACTGAAGAATTCACTGATATCAGATGGGAGAAGATGTCTACTCTGTGTGGTGGGTGTGTGTCTATGTGTGTGAGGGATACAAGGGACTGAACCCACATATGCAAAATAAGTATTCTACCAATGAGCTACATTCTCAGTCCCTTTTATGTTTAATTTTGAGACACAGTCTCAGTTAGTTGCCCAGGCTGCCCTTGAACTCATGATCCTTCTGCCTCAATATCCCAAGTAGCTGGATCATCACGTTTGTTTAAATGTATTTGAATTTATTCATTACTTTTTACACAAAAGCAAAAAAGAGAGATGGAGATCTACAATGGATGAAAAGTTTCCTGACTCTTTATTCAGGAATTATTTACTGGTCTTCTAACAAGTTCTGGGTTCTACAACATCTTTCTGGCCCTAGAGTCCATCCCCCACACGGATCGTGGTAAAGAGTCACAAGGAATCTGTTGTAGTAGATCAGGCCTTCATCACCGCTGGTCTGGATTCCGACCGTGGCAAAGAAAACAGAAAGAAGGGGTGAATACAAGAGGTAATTCAGAAGTTGAACCCACAGAACTTAGTTAATAACTGGATGCAGGAGGTGAGACCTAAGAGAAATCATCTGGGATAACTCTTCAGTTCTGTTGGATACTGGGAAAGTTAGACAGTGGTGGATTTCCATGAGAAAAGATGTAGAAAGACGGGTGCATTTAAGGAACAAAGTTCCATTTTGGACATTTTCTTAGTTCATCTTGTATTGTTAAAACAGAATATCATAGACTGGGTAGTTTATAACTGGTAAAAGTTATAAATTGGCTCACTGGTCTGGGCAAGTAAGTCCAACATGTAGGCTCCAGTATCTGGTGAGGGCTTTCATGCTATATCATTCCACTAAAGAAGACAGAAGAGCAAGAGAGCAAGTGAGCAAGAGTGGGCCAAACTCACCTTTATAAGCCCCCTTCCAAGATAACTAGCTCACTCCTGCAATAACATAACTCCTACAATCCATCCACATAACTCATCACTTCCTGTTAGGCCTTTCCTTCCAAAATGATTGCTTTGGGGACTAACTTTCCAGTGCATGAACTTGGGGACACATTCAGACCACAGCAGACATGTTGAATTTGAGGTAAGACATCCAAATGTAGCTATTTGGGAAAGAGTTGGATCTCACTGTGGTAGATGGAATTATTTCCATGATATGTATTGTTCTTTCCTAAAGAGACCCTTCCCTATTGAGCTTCAGCATTAGGAAGATCATAATGCCTGTACAAATTGACACTGATCTTGTTCACACCATTTAATTTGTCCAAAAAAATATGAAAGAAAAATGGTATGTATCATTTGCTTACAAAATCTTTAATAATGTTTCTTCCATGATTTTATCTCTCTGCCATGAGATCAACATGTCCCAGAGTGGGGCTGCTCTTTCTTATCTTATCCAGGAAAAAGAAAGACTTAGAGGAGAGACAGCTGACCCAAGAGAGTAAGAAATAAATATTTGTTGTTGCAAGTCATTAGCATTTAAGAATTAGTTGTTACTGAAGCCAAACTTAGCCTAACAAAATGATACATCCATCTTCTCACTTTTGAAAGGAAAACCAAGACCCTGAATAGGAGAAGAAATGCTCTCACGTCCTTAAAATCTCAATAACATGTATTATTTCTCATATCCGTGTAGAAGTTCTCATGTCAACAGTCTTTGTGTTCCTTGAAATTAATATACTGGGATTGAATACCTTGGTAGCATGGCCCAGTTTCCACCCCCCCCCTTCTCTTTTTAAATAAGGAAAATATTAGTTTCTTTTCCTCTGCAGAGATTTCATCTGTAGAATTCTTTTTTTTTTTTTCTTGGTTCAAAGATTCCTGTCTAGCATCCAGGCCCCTTAGCATGAGATTTCTTCCCCACCAATTTCCCTCCATAGCTCCACAATACTGACTTTATACATGAACATTTTTACTTGGAGTTAAGGCCAGGTGTGGGAACTTTTAAGACAAAAATCCATTTAAAAATATTTGTATAGTAGAGGAAAGAGCCCAGGAACAGGAGTTAAAAGATAAGTGTCTGACACCCACCTGAGGCACAATACTGCTCTGAGACCTTGAACAGCTCACTTCACCTCTCTGGGCCTCAGTTCCCTTATCTGTCCCAGAGGAATAAAATATACCATGTCTATTTCCAAGGAATACCTGAAGACAAAACAAGAGTCCACTTGTAAGTGTTCTTTGAAAGACTGAAAGTTGAAAGAGTAGATGTGTGGGAGGTAGTTACTCAGAGGATTAAGTATTGCCAAGCAACCTTGGGCAAACAGCCTCCTGGCACGAATGAAAATCTCAGCTGCCTGCTGAAAGCATTCGCATCATGCCAGGCCACTAGGCAGAAGTTTGGAT
Source organism: Urocitellus parryii (assembly GCF_045843805.1). Classification (NCBI taxonomy): domain Eukaryota; kingdom Metazoa; phylum Chordata; class Mammalia; order Rodentia; family Sciuridae; genus Urocitellus; species Urocitellus parryii. The sequence continues at coordinate 38,531,065 of NC_135541.1, read as the reverse complement.
GAAGGGGGGAAAAATTTTTTTTAAAGTGTTTCCAGCTTTTGAGTTTCCAAAAGAGTGAGATTTTTGGCCCAGGTTTTAAGAGGGCAGGGTTCTTGGGGCATATTCTGCTAAGGTGGTGGTATTGGCAATTCTTTGCACTTAGAGCAATCTATTGCAGATCTCACCCACCTTTACAATAATCCAGTTGTGGCTTGTTATTCTCAACCCTCTTCCTATGAAAAACTGGATATCAGAGAGGTTAAAACCTGTCCCCAGGGTAATTTTGGAGGAAGGGAGAGACAGCATTCAATGTCCCTTTAAAAGTTGGAGAGGGCTTGGTGAAAGCAGAGACATTTCCAAACCTCCAGAGGAAAATGGTTAGAGCCTCGGCCCCTGGTAACCTGGGGATGAACTGGAAATCTTATAAAGATAGACCATTTGCCCAAGGTCATGTGGCAAATTAGAAAAACAGGCCTAGAACCCAGGTCTTGGGCCCTCAGCCCAGTCTTCTTTCTCTTATTTATATTGCTGCATTAGTACAAAATGTTCTTTGGAAGATAAATGGAAATTCACATTTAACAAAGCCTGAATCTTGAAAAAATTTTAAAAGAATGATCACATAGCTAAATGGACCAGAAAACAAACCATCTAAAGTGACTTTAATCCACCTAACGAATCTCCCAGGGCCAGATTACGCCGGCCATCTCCCTTTGCCTTCTCCCTCACTGTCTTCAAAAGAAACATTGAGTGTGTATTAAAAGCACTTAAGAATACAGCAGAGTCTTCAAAATAAAGGTTATGGAGTCTGCAGAGGTGCTTATAGGCGTATTCCATGAAATGACTCGTGTAATCCTGCCAACTGCACCTACGAGACGGGTACTGTTGTTCCACATTTCTCCAGAAAGATATATCTTTATGAAAATAAGCAACCTTTGTAAACATTTAAGATCATTCATTTAGAATGGGGATCAGCACATATATTTTGAAAAAGGCCTAAATACTAGACTCTGTTGGAACTATTCAACTCTACCACTGTGGAGCAAAACCTACTATAGAAAATGCTTAAACAAATAGGGTATCTGTGTTTCAATGAAGTTTTATTTGAAAAAAAGTGGGAGATTGGCTACATTTGAGTCACATACTATAGTTTATAAACCTCTGCTTTAAGATAGAGTTGTTCATCAATGCCTTATAGAAGACGGTGAAACATCCAGACCAATGCTAGGGCCATAGTATTCAATCATCATGTCCACACAAACATTTTAACAGCTATAACACAATAACCTTAAAGGACACTGCAGAGCCTTTACCTCAAGGTTGTGGAGTCTGCAGAGTTGCAATGAGCTGAGCATTCGCTACCTACAATGCACCACTCTAAGTCCATCACATCAAATAACTCATTTTATCCTCCTAACTACACCCATAGGTAGGTGCTGCTATTTATCCTCATTTTTCAAAATGTTTTCATTGTGTTCACAAAGCTCCTCCAGTGCATGCATAGTCAAACAGAAAGGAAAAGAAGCTTGCAGTTCTCAGGATGCTCGTGGATAGGGTGCCCAGCTAACTCCAGACCTCCGCCTCTTGGTTGGTTCACTCTTAGGATAGCCTCCTTGGTAAAAATGCTGCCATCAAATTCTAATAATGCACAAAAGCTGAAGGATTCACGTTTTGCCAAAGCTGAGTTGCCATTTTTACTGGGATTCTATTTTATTATATATATAAAAAAAAGTCTGAACTGCTTTCTGATAGGGTAGATGTCTCAGAGAAAGACTGGATGTGGCACAGTGTTCATCATAAATAGCTTCTCTGAATGGCCCAGAGGAAAGTGGAATCAGGAAGACCACGTTCTATTCTGGCCTTAGCACCCCCTGGCTGGGTCACTTAGAGCTTCCCACTCAACCTCTCTGGGTACCCATATCCCTACACAGTAGCCCCACCCCTTATCCACGGCTTTACTTTCTGTAGTTTCAGTTACTCAATGCCAATTGCAGATGAAAAATATGAAGTGGAAAATTCCAGAAATAAATAATTCATAAATTTTAAATAACTTTATTATAGTATATGGTTGTAGTTACTTTATTTTATTATTAGAGTTGTTAACCTTTTACTATGCCTCATTTATAAATTAAACTTTAACATAGGTATGAATGTATAAGAAAAAACATGGTCTAGGTAGAGTTTGGTACCATCTGCAGTTTCAGACATCCACTGGGGGGGTCTTGGAATATATCCTCTGTGGGTAAGGATACTACTGGATATTAAATAGGAACATGAAAATAGATGCTATCCAAGCTATTTTCAGCCCTAAAATTTTATGTCTATGTTCAAAGGGGAGGAAGGACAGAATTGAAATGTGATAAAAAATGGGATTCTGGCCTAGACTCTGTCACTTCTTCATGCTACATATTGAAGCAAGTCCTGGGCTTTAGTTTTCCAAAAAGATAATTGTTAATTCTTAAATAAACTCATTATATACCCAATACAAAATCTTCTCCCCTTAAATGTATTTGCACATTTAGTCCTTACAGCCCTACAAAGTAGATGTGCTAGCATTATGCCTATTTAAGGTGGGTAAACTGAGGCACAGAGTTAAGAAACATGCCCAAAGTCACACAGTGAGGAAAGTCTAGAGCCAGATCTGAAGCCAGGTCATCTGTCCCCAATTCCATACCCCCGAGCATGACATTAGAACACCTCTGGAAGCTTCCATCTCTAGAACCCTATTAGCTTAAGCATTCTATGAGTCTGGGATTCCAGATCATCTTGCACCATCTTACCATTTTTCCATCCTCTATAACCGCTGACCCTATACACTTCTCTCTTCCCATGCACCTCCACTCCATCCAGAATTCTGTACATAATTGTAAGGACTTTCTCTGTGGCAAGAGAAGAACAAACAGCTAATCCTGTCCCTCTCAGCTTCACAGATGTCCAAGGCTTTGGTGACAATCAGGCACATCCCAATTGAACAGACAGGAAACCCAGGCCTTCCCATTGCCAACTGGGTCTTGGTAATAGAAGATAATCTTTATGACTTTCCTTGACCTGCACCTGGTCAGCCCTAGCATAGAGGCTGCTTCCTCACTTCCATGATAAGCTCAAATTTTTGACAAGGACATTATATTTTTATGAACCAAATAATCACTGGCTCCTGCTCTGTGCCAGGCACCTTGTTAACAAATAACAAATAGCAGTGAAGGAACAGACCTGCTTCCTGCCTTCAGGAAGCTTAGAGTAGAGGTGGAGAGGAGGGGCAGGGGACAAGCATGACATCAGGACAGGCTGCTAGAGCAGGCAGTGATGATGGACTACGGCCAAGAGGGTAGGGGACAAAAAAGAAAAATTAGACTGAGGGCGATGGGGTAAAAATGGGAATTCATAACCCACTTGAATCAAAGTATGAAATATGATATATCAAGAACTATGTAATGTTTTGAACAACCAACAATAAAAAAATAAAAAAATAAAAATAAAAATAAATTTTTAAAAATTAAAAAAAAAAAAAAAGGAACTGCAGAGCAGAACAAGGAGTACTTCTGGAGTGACACGTTCCCACATGTACTCCTCAAAGCAATCCTAAAAGGTCAGTGCCATTTTCCCCACGTCAGAATTGGTGAACCTGAGACTCAAAGACCCAGGCCACCAGGCACCTGATTCAGGCTCCCACAAGCAGCCTAGATGCAGCGGGCGTTTGATCTCAGGCCCGTGTGACAGCAAAGCCTGTGATCTCTGCTCCAGGCCAGTCCTTGAAATGAGAACAAGCATTTAGAAACCTTTTAACAGAACAGACAGAGCCATTTTATGGCTATTGAATTGAATGATTAAAAACTGGCCTTTGTAGTTTATATGTCTTTGTTTTCCACTTTAATCGGGAATCTATTGAATTTTGTAAGTGTGTTGGTCCAGAACAGCTTGGATATTTTGAATCACAGTTTGCAGGTCATCTGAGAAGGGCTGTTGTCAAGGAAAGGCCCTGGATTCGAAATCCAGAAAGCTCCACCCTGATTTCTGCTGAGTTGGTGACCCTCTGTGGCATGTTAGCAGGACTGTGAAACTCCCTGGATGAGTTAGGACTGGCTTAAACTATTAGACCTTTATCATAACAAAGGCCTCAGATGAAAAAGTCAAGTCATCATTTTTCAGGGTACAAAGGAGGGGTAGTGTTGGAGGGAAGGGAAGGGAGAAGAAGAGAAATGAAAATCAAGATTACACTCTGACTCCCTTCTCCTCCTCCTCCTCCTTTTCTCCTTCTCCTTCTTTGATGTAAAGGAAATTGGAAAAGGTAGATCAAAGCAGTTATGTTTTCTAACTTTAAAAGAAAGTCAAACACTAAAAATAAAGAAGATGAAGACTCAGCTGCCCTTTTGGAGAGGACTAATAATCAAGGGCAGGACCCAACTGCTGCTGTGCCCAGGAGCATCCACACCTGCCTCTGACATCATGTCCTTAGCTCTGTGGCCCCACCCAGCCCTGCCCTCCACCCAGGCTAAAACAAATAGGTGCCCCATCTGTTTCTCTGCCAAGCACTGTCCCTCAGCTCATGTTTCTTCCACCAAAAAACCCTTCTGAGCTCTGCCAGGGTTTGTAATCATCCATTTTCCCACTAAAAAGTGCCAAATCCCTTCATTCCTGATTTCTCCTACCCTTGTTTTGAATCTGGAGGAATTGCATCCTCCAAACTGGGAGCAACCTACTCAAAACTGGTACCCAGTTTTCTTGACTCTCAAATATAGGTTTCCTTCTACCTCTTCTATTATAGCTCACTTCCCCGGAGTCAACCTCTCTTTCCCCCATTAAACATTTATGTCAAAACCAATTTTGGCAACCAGGGTGTGAGTTCATTTTTCACTCTGAAATTCCTCAGGCAGGTAATTTTATTTCCATTGCCCTGAGGGGAGGAATTCGTGAAGCCTGTGGCATGCAGTTCAAAGAGAGTGGCAGAATGAAAATATGCCCACCCACCTCCCTGCCTCCCTCCCCCAGCCACCCCAACCATTTTTCATCTTGTCTTACAGCTCAAACCAAATATGAGTCTACATGAAAGAAGAAACCTACGTTGGTGTTTTTTAAGTGCAGCCAAGAGCAAAGGCTGCCCCAGACTCCAAGACCATCAGGAATCCTTAGAGAACCTCTCAGTGGAGTTTGCTTGGAGGTCTGTTTTGAAAAACCAGGCGAGTGGGCTATTTTTGAGGGTTTTTATTTTTTTTTTGTCCAGCTACTTTTAAGAACATTTTTCTTCTTCTTCTTCTTCTTCTTCTTCTTCTTCTTCTTCTTCTTCTTCTTCTTCTTCTTCTTCTTCTTCTTCTTCTTCTTCTTCTTCTTCTTCTTCTTCTTCTTCTCTCTCCTCCTCCTCCTCCTCCTCCTCCTCCTCCTCCTCCTCCTCCTCCTCCTCCTCCTCCTCCTCCTCCTCCTCCTCCTCCTCCTCCTCCTCCTCCTCCTCCTCCTCCTCCTCCTCTTCTTCTTCTTCTTCTTCTTCTTCTTCTTCTTCTTCTCTCTCTCTCTCTCTCTCTCTCTCTCTCTCTCTCTCTCTCTCTCTCTCTCTCTCTCTCTCTCTCTCCTTTAAGGCAGAAGGCAAAAGTCTTAGTCCAACTCCAGACAAGGTTTTTTTTTTCCTCCCTTCAGACAAATATTCCAGGAGCTCCTCTGTCCGAACCTGGATATCCCAAGTTCCTCTTTTATCACATCGGTCAACTATTTGGTACCTGAAAAATTTCTGCTGCTTACTCCTTGGATGGTTCCCTGCGCTGTCTCCAGGATAACCTTGCATTAGGATGGAAGCTTTAATATCTTACCAACAGAGTATGCCAGAAGCACACAGGTTTCCCAACCGGCTGGCCAAATTCAGCAATCATTATTTTATTTGCTAATTTAAACATTGATTTTACATATACAGAGAACAAGAGAGAGAGAGAGAGAGAGAGAGAGAGAGAGAGACTCTAAGCACCCAAAAGCATCAAAGCCCCAACTCTGTTTTTGATACAGGTTCTTATGGGTTACCCAGGTTGGTCTCAACTCCTGGACTCAAGTGATCCTCCTGCCTCAGCCTCCCAAGCAGCTGGCAATACAGCTGTGTATTACCACAAATTTAAAGTCCATCTTTTTAAAGGGGAAAACAGAAGCAGAAGTAGAAATAGGAGCAGAAGTGGAAAATCTGGTCTTGGAAGAAATAAGGATTAAAAACATGGGTCAGCCAGATCCCGTTTCTACTGCTGCTGAGCTATGAGACTTTGGTCAGCTAATGGCACCCCTCTGGGTCTTAGATTTGGTTAATAACAGTACCAATCTCATGAGGTGTTCTGAATAAGTAAAATTCCCATGTAAAACATTTTGTGCTGCCCCAGTGTATCTAAATTTTACTGCAGGCTTAGTATAATTATTAGCAATATGATCACCATTATTTGGAGCCACAAGACACGTGCTCCACAAGAGTGAGAACTTCAAGTGTGTTTTTTCTTCCCCATCTCCACAGCCTGGAAGAATGTCTGTCTAGGAGGAAGTATTTTTTAAGTATTTGATAAATAAGCAGATAAATAGTAAATGTTAGCAAGGATATTAAAATGGTCTGATCTTAATCAGGTCTTTTTTGAACTCTATCAAGATAGTCACTGTTTTAACATTTTAATGCATTTATTTTTGCATTATTTATATTATTTTTCTAATTTCCAAGTTTTTCAAATGGGCATGCATTCAATCATTTCTAGCTTTATAAACATATTTTTATCTGTTTTCCAACTGCTCTTAATCCCAAATACTGAGATTTATTATTACTATTAAAATATATTAATTACACAAATTAATGGGTTTCACTGTGGCATTCCCATATATGCATATATCTAGCTTTGATCATGTTCCCTTCCTTCTCTTCCCCTCCCTTGCTCCCTACTTCTCCCTGCTCCCCTAAGCAACTAACTTCCCAGACCCTAAGAGAGTCTCAGTCTCTCTCTCTCTCTCTCTGAAAGATTTAACTCAGGAATACTTTACAACTAAGCCACATCCCCAGCTCTTTTTTATTTTTTAAGACAGGATTTCACTAAGAGGTTGAGGCTGACCTATAACTGGCAATCCTCCTGTTTCAGCTTCCAAAATCTCTGGGATTACAGGCAGGCACCCTCTTTACTGTCAGATAATCTTTGGCTTTGTTTGTTTGTTTGTTTGTTTTTATAGCTAAATAATACTACATTGTGTATACATAGCATCCTTTTTTATCTATTCTCTGTTGACAGGCACCTAAGCTGATTCAGTGTCTTGACTGTAGGGAATAGCACTACAAGGAACTTGGATATATAGCTATCTCTTTTCTGAGTGAACTTCATTTCCTTAGGATATAAAACCAGGAGTGGTACAGCTGAATCATATGGTGGTTCTGTTTTTAGTTTTCTAAACTGACATACTGTTTTCCATAGTAGCTATACTAATTCAGGTTTCTACTCACAGTGTTTAAGTATTCTTGTTTCTCCACAACCTGAACAGCATTTTAAAAAAATAGTCATTCTAATTGAGGTAAGAAGAAATCTCAATATTAGTTCTTATTTGCTTTTCCCTGATGGCTAAAGATATTGTACACTTTTTCATATATTTATTGGCTATTTATACTTCCTTTTTTGTGAAGTGTCTCTTCAGATCATTTGCCTTTTGATTGAATTATTTGTTTTTTGTTAAGTTTTTTGAGTTCTTTATTTATACTGGATATTAATCCTCTGTCAGATAGGTAGTTGGCAAGGTTTTTTTGGTTTTTTTTTTTTTTTGCATTCTATAGACTGACACTTCACTCTGTTAATTGTTTCTTTTGCTGTGCAGAAGCTTTTTAATTTGATATTATACCATCTGCACATCTGTACTCTTGCTTCTATTTCTGGAGCTATTGAAGTCCTACCCAGAAAATCATTGCCTACGCCAATATCTTGAAGTGTTCCCCTATATTCTCCTCTACAATTTAAAAATTCCAGATGTGATATTAAGGTTGCTGGTCCATTTTGAGTTGATTTTTTTTTGTTGTTGTTGTTGTTTACAGATGTAGAGATAGGAGTGTAGTTTCAGTTTTCTATGTGTGAATATCTAGTTCCCTAGCACTATTTATTGAAGAGGTATTCTTTCTGCAATGTATGTTTTTGGCACTTTTTTAGATAATCAGTTGTTGAAGATGTGTGAACTTATTTCTATTTTATTCCATTGGTCTACAGGTCTACTTTAATGCCAATATCATGCTGTTTTTGATACTATGGCTCTGCAGTATGTTTCCTAATTGGATATCATGATGCCTCACGCATAGCACTTTTTGCTCAGGATTGCTATGTCTTTTGGAGATCATCTGTGTTTTCACATGAATTTCAGAATTTTTTCCCCTAACTTTGTAAAGAATGTCATTGGCATTTTAATCAGGGCTATAGCAATCTCTGGATCACTTTGGATAGCATAGCCATTAACATCGTTAATTCCCCCCAGTCCATGAATATGAGCAGTCTGTCCACATTCGAGTGCCTTCCTCAATTTCTTCCTTTAATGTTTTATAATTTTCATTGCAGAAACATCCCTTGTTAGTGTTATTCCTACGTATCTTAATTTTTCTGTGACTATTCTAAATGGAATTGCATTCCTGATTTCTTTCTCAGCAATTCACAGAAAAGCTGCTTATTTTTGTTTATTGATTTTATATCCTGCTACTGTACCAAATTTTTATCAGTTCTAAAAGTCTTTTGGTGGGATCTTTAGGATTTTCTATGTATAGAATTATATTATCTGCAAACAATGGTATTCTGATTTTCTCCTTTCCTATTTATATGCCTTTTATTTCTTTCTCTTGCCTAATTCCTCTAACTAGAATTTCTAGCACAATACTGAATAAGAATGGTGAGGGTGGACACATTTGTCTTGTTCCCTTGTTCCTGATTTTAGAAGAAATGTTTTCAGGTTTTCCCCATTCAGTATAATGTTGGTTATGGGTTTGTCAGATATATTTTTATTACATTAAGGTCTGATCTCTCTGCACTTAATTTATTCAGGGCTTTTATCATGGAGTAATATTGAATTTTAGCAAAGATTTTTCTGCATCTATTGAGATATCATGTGGTTTTATCATTGATTCTTTGTATATGCTGTATTATATTTATTGCTTTGCATATGTTGAAACAAACTTGCATTCCTGGAATGAAACCCACTTGATCATGGTATATGATCTTTTTAGTTCACTATTGAATTCAATTTGGAAGTATTTTGTTAACCATTTTTGTATCTGTGTTTTGCAGGGATGTTGCTCTATAGTTTTTTTTTTTTTCATTGTGTTCTTATTACGTTTTGATAGCTCTGTAATACTGGCTTTATAGAATGAGTTTGGCAGGGTTCCTTGCCTTTCCAACTTATGAAATAGTTTGAGGAGCATTGTGTTAGTTATTTAAAAGTCTGCTAAAATTAAACAGTGAATCCATCTGGTCCTGGATTTTCTTTGTTAAGAGACTTTTCATTACTAAGTGAATTTTATTCCTTGTTATTGATTTATTATTGTTTTTAAAATACTTTTGCTTCAGTTATGATAGATCACATGTGTTTTTAAGTTTATCCATTTCTTCTAGATTTTCCAATTTATTGGTAGTAGTTTTTCAAAATATTCCCTAATGATCCCTCAAACTTCAGTAGTATCTGTTGTAATGTCTCTTTTTTCACCACTAATTTTATTAATTTGGTTCTCCTGTCCTGCCTCTCTCTCCCTCTCTCTCTCTCTCTCTCTCTCTCTCTCTCTCTCTCTCTCTCTCTCTCTCTCTCATTAGTTAAGCAAAAGTTTTGTTAATTTTTTTCATCTTTTCAAAGAACCAACTCTTAGTTTCTTTGTTTCTTCATATTATTCTTTTAGTCTCTACTTCATATATTTATGCTCTGATTTTTTTCCTTATACCAAATCTTGGTTTTTGTTTGTTCTTGTTTTTCTAAGACCTTTAAATGCATCATTTGATTATTTATTTGAATCTATTTTTTGCTATAAGTACCTATTGCTATAAATTTCAGCCTTAGTAACACTTTTGCTATATCCCACAAGTTTCAGTATGTTGCATTTCCAATTTTGTTTTATTCAAAGAATTTTTTAATATTCCCTTTTTTTATTTTCAATACCCCATTGTTGTCCAATAATCTATTCTTCAGTCTCCATCTGTTTGTAGAATTTCTGCAGTTTGTCTTGCTGTTGATTTCTGATGAATGATTTCTAGTGAATGATTACATTGTGATGTTACAAGGAATTATTTCATCTTTTAAAATTTGTTCAGACTTCCTTTGTGGCCTAATACATGGTCTGTTTTTGAAAAGGTTCCATGTATAGATGAAAAAATATGTATTCTACAACTGTCTGTAGATATCTGTTAAGTCCTTTTGATCTTTACCTCTGATGTTTCTTGGTGGATTTCTTGTCTGGATAATCTATGTATTGGTGAAAATAGGGTGTTGAAGTTGCCCACTATTATTGTGTTAAAGCCTCTCAGCCATTATGTCTAGGAGTGTTTGTTTTACGAAATTGGGTGCTCTGATGTTTGGTGCATATCTATTTATAATTATTATATCTTTTGGACATACCATCCCCTTGATTAATGTGTAGGGGACTTTTTTGTCTTTTATAACTTATTGATCTTATAGTTTATCATATTTGTCACATATAAATATAGCTACTCCTGCTTGTTTTCAGATTCCATTTGCTTGAAACCTTTCATTTTCAATCTGTGTATGTCTTTGAAAGTCAGGTGGGTTTCTTGTATGCAGCATACTATTGGGTCTTGTTTTCCAATCTATTGATCCAGGCTGTCTTTGTTTGTTTGTCTGTTTGTTTGTTTGTTTGGGGTACCAGGGATTGAACTCAGGGGCACTTGGCCACCGAGCTATATCCCCAGCCCTATTTGTTTTTATTTAGAGACAGGGTCTCACTGAGTTGCTTAGCGCCTCACTGTTGCTGAGGCTAGCTTTGAACCTGCAATTCATGTCTCAGCCTCCAGAGCTGCTGGGATTACAGGTGTGCATCACTGGGCATGGCTGATCCAGTCTGTCTTTTAATTGGAGAACTAACACCATTTACATTTACACTTATTACAGTTATTTTTAAAGGTATGTGCTTATTACTGTAATTTTGTTGATTTTCTTTTCCTTTCTTTTTTTTGGTAATAATCATTGTTCTTTTCTTCCTCTCTTATTCATCTTAGAAGTTTAATTGCTTACCATATTGTTGATGCTTGATTCTTTCCTGTTTCTCATATTCATGCCTACTCTTCTAATGAGACTCATTCTTCCACATGCTCTCATGATTGCATTTCTCTATCTTTCTTTTGTGAGTGTAGGATTTCCTTAATCATCTTCTGGAATACTGGCCTAGTGATCATGAATTCTTTAAGCTTATGCTTATGTTGGAACATCTTTTCTTTTGTTCTGAAGGATAACCTTGCTGCACACAGTGATCTTGATTTAAAGCTATTTTCTATCAGGACTTAAAATAGCCTCTTGGCCTTTTGAGTTTCTGCTGAAAAATCTGTTATTAGTCTAATGGTTTTACCTTTAAATGTGACTCGAAGTTTTTAATATTCTTTCTTTATTCTGTATTTTTGGCAATTTAACTATAATATGTTAGGAAGAGAGTCTTTTCTGGTCATATCTACTTGAGGTTCTAAATGCTTTCCATTCCTGGTTGTCCATGATTTGGAATTTTTATACTACTTTTGCACTGAAAATTTTCTCTATTCTCCAGCAAGTACTTATTCTCCCTCTAGTGTGCCAATTACATGAACATTTGATCTTTTCATGGTATCCCTGAGATCTTGTATGCTCCCTTCATTCTTTCTTTTTCTTTTTTTCTTTATTGCTGTCTGAATGTAATATTTTGGCAGAATAATCTTAAAGCTCCAATATTCTTTTTTTCTGTTCTATCTAGGTTGTTACTGATCTTTTCAACTGAGTGTTATCTGGTTTATTGAACTTTTCATTTCCCATATTTCTGTTTGGTTCTTTTGCAAAATCTTTCTTTATTGAATTACTCATTTTTATCCTGCATCACCTTCCTGAATTCATCCAACTGTTTGTGTTCTCTTGGATTTCACTAAACTTTAAATAAATAAATATATATATATATATATATATATATATATATATATATATATATATATTCATTTGAATTCTGTCAGTATTTGGAATCTGCTACTATGGAATTATGAATGTTAGAAGGTCACATATTACCTTCCCTTTTGTGTGTGTGTGTATGTGTGTGTGTGTATGTGTGTGCTGGGGATTAGAACCTAGGGCCTTATGTATGCAAGGCAACCACTCTACCAGTTGAACTGTATCTTCAATCATTACCTTGCCTTTTAATGTTTTTGTATTTCTATGTTGAGATCTGTACATCTGTTGGGACACATATATCTCATCTTCTTCAGATATTTTAATGTTAATATAGTCATGTACCTTTGTTCTGCCCTGAACAATTTCTGATGCATAACACAAAGAGATAGACACACAGAAACCTTTTCTTCAATTTTAGTTGAAAGATTATCAATTTACTTGAAATTCTATCAATCTAGGAGAATCATATTGTTAGACATGAGATGATCTTTCCTGTGTGCCTTTATATTTATTAACCTATAATATATGTTTATTCCATTTTTAATTTGATGAAAAGCTAAATCCTTCAAAACATTAAGACTGTAATAAATGTGGTCTTTATTGATGAAAATTTATTCCTTGAACAGGTCTTATGTCTAAATATATATATATATTCTGCCTCTTTCCCTGTAACAAATCTTTAAAACTCTTGAAATTTTCTGAGTGTCTTTTACTATTCCTACTAAACTCCTTTCTATAATACCTGAGCTTGTGCTAATAAGTTGACTCAAAAAGGGTAGTAAACTGATTTGAAGGGAGGGGCTGGCAGCACATATAATTACAGGGTTGGAACTTTCATCCCAGTCCCAAACTTTAGGGAGGGGAGTAGGGCTGTAGATGAATTTCAATCACCAATGTCCATTGATTTAATCAATTATGCCTATATAAGTTAGACTCAATCAACACTCTAGAACAGTAAGGTTTGGGGAGTTTTGGGGCTAGTGAACACATATGTCTGGGAGGGTGATGTGCCTTGAGAGAGCATAGAAATTCTATGCCACCCCTACCATATGCCTTGCCTGATGCCTCTCTTCCAATTGACTGTTCTCAAGCTGTATACTTTAAATTAAATGGCAATTGTTAAGAATAGCAATTTCTTACATTCCGTGAGTTGTTCTAGTAAATTATCAAGCCCTGAGAGCAGAAGCACGAGATCTCTTGAATTTGTAGTCAAGTTGGTCAGAAATGCAGATAGCCCAGGACTCTGGACTTGTAAGTAGGTTCTATAATGAGGACGGTCTTTTGGAACTAATCCCTTAAACATGTGGAGTTTCATGCTAACTTTGGGTAGTTAATGTCAGAATATAATTGAATTGTTGACATCGGAAAATTAGTATTGGGAAATATCTCGCCTATAAAAAGGGAGAGAGAAGGCTCAAAGGGAAAAATGTACTTGTCTTAGTCTGTTTTTATGCTGCTCCTACTGAATAACAGAGATCGGGTAAACTATAGAGAACATAGGTTTATTTCATTCATGGTATGGGATCTTGAAAGTCCAATAGTGTGGTGCTAGCATCTGCTTAGCATCTGGTGAGGGCATTCTTGTTACATTATTACATGGCAGAGGGTGTCACATGGTAGGTCAAGGTAAGTGTTACAGGGAGGGCTTGCTTTTATAACAAAGTCACTCTCTCAATAACCCATTCACTCATTAATCCATTAATCATCCACTCATGAATTAATCCATTCATGAAGGAAAGTCCTCATGACCCAATCACCTCCCCAAACTCACCTCCATATACCACTAACATAACAAAACACCATATATATATATATATATATATATATATATATACGTATATATATATATATATATATACATATATATATATATATATATATATATATATATATATATATATATATAGAGAGAGAGAGAGAGAGAGAGAGAGAGAGAGACTGTTGAGGTCAGAATTTCAGAGGCTGAAAGTCCAACTGAGGTGACTGTATTTGCTGAGGTTCTGGTGAGGTCCTCATTGGCTGCATCACAGCATTATGGAGGCAGCATGTTGAAGAGGGAGATCACATTATAAGACAAGAAGCCAGAGAGATTCAGGGTCCAGACCCACTCTTTTTCCACAACCCACTCTCTTGAGAAATAAGTGGGTCCCAAGTTAAATCCACTAAGCCTTTCTAAAGAATTCAGTGACCTGATTACTTCCCACTAGGCTCCACCTCTTAAGATTCCACCACTTCTTACTACTACATTGGGGACCAACTTCCAGCCTGTGAACCATCATGGTGCAGACTCAGACTTTATCCAAACCATAGGAGGGATTAAGTTTCCAACATGGGAAATTTGAAAGGCACTAGATGGCCGAGGAAAGAGTTTTTCTACAGTAGTCTAGGTGAGCTTTTGTCTCGCTTCAACATCTCTTCCACAGTCCTGAACTTGGGAAAGCTAATAGAAAGTCTATTTTGCCATCAGCCCAAGCCCTATCACCCAACAAAATGCTACCAGCTATGCATAGAGGATGTCTCTTCTCATCCATGTGTTTCTTGTGTCTATTTCTCAATTGGTTCAGAGTCTGTAGGAAGGGTAGGAATAACTAATTGTCATTCTTAAACCCTTATCTATGGACTCTATTCAGCTATGATTCCAATGCTTCTTTTCCTTCTATTATTCCATATAGTCTCACAAATATGAGGCAAAAAATCTTAAGGAGAAAAGTATGGATATACAGGCAAGTTGTTTGTTTCTATTTGTGGAACAGAACATTAGCAATATTTGTGAGAAAAAAATGCCGTCCTGGTCCTACTCAAGCTATCTCACATGACTTAGAAATGTTGTAATATTTCCTGGAAACACTTTTGGTTGCAAAATAACTCAACAAGAGTAGCCAGCATATGTTTCCATTTGTTGTTTTATATATCTTATATCTGCTCGGACTGTGGAAGCAGCTCTTTTTTAAGCCAGGAAGTGTGTATAAAAATGTGTGTTGAACAATAATTTTTCTTAAGGTTTATTTCATTTAAAAATAAAATAAAATAAAACCCACCATGGATCAAATGAAATGACCCGATTAAAGACAACCTCTCTCTTCTTGCAGGTCTTTTCATAGCTGTGGTACTAAAATTTCCAAGGTATTATTTTTGACTGTTTTCGTAAGTCATCAACATATTGAAAACAGCTGTCAGCTAGGTACAAGGAAGTAGAGGGAAAATGCTGAGGGTCTCCTTTTTTTCTCCTACATTAGTCTACCTATTGACCCGAGGGGTCATCTCTAAGTCTTAGTGATTTGGGAAAGACGCATCTTGGTGGAAATACATTGTTTATACATGGTCATTATCCCTGCCCGATTGGATCTCTGAAATTTGAATTTTCAACCCAAGTGTATTGAATGAGAGCTTTAAGATGCTCCCACCAAGACCACCAGTGAAATAAAGACCAGAAACAGCCAATCACTACCTTCATGCCCCATGTGCCTTGTCTAGTATTCAGGTTAACCATGCCAGTTTACAAATAAGGCTAAAACTCAGAGATACAAAGATACAGGATCTTCCTTTGGGAAGCCCAGTAGGTAACTGGAAAGGGGCTGAAGCCTAGGTTTGGCTGGCTCTACAGTGAGCACTATTAGCCCCAACATGCTTTGAGAGAATACCCCTGGCCAGGAGCCATATGGAGACGTACAGGTGCGGAACAGAAAGCCTGCGGTGCAGACTTAGTGTGTGTTCAGCAAATGTATAGGGCATAGAATGTTGTGTTTTGTTTTAAAGTGAAACCATCTGAAGCAGCCTCATTTCCTCCTGTAAAGCAAGTTTTAGGGGAACAAAGAGATCTGAGAGGCTGTTGAAGCATTAACATGGTTACTAGTTTTCCATACTATCAACTGCCAATTGAAAAGAGAGAAAAAGAAACCTCCTCCCTTAGAATTGTGGCCCTTCTTCTAGAAAGCTCTCACTGGGGTCTATAAGAGTAAAGGAGGTGAAAGATCAGAAATCTTAACCCTATCTACCTCTCTCCTTGTGGCACAGTGGAGTTGCCATTGAAAAACATCAGAAAGTTCTGGGTTCTAAGACTGTGTTCTCAGACACTCCCCCGCAGTGGAGTAATTAGACCAAAGCAAATATGTTTCAGGAAGCTCTTGATCCCAGAGCCCTGTCCAGGCTTGTTTAAAGTCAGCTGCTCTGATGTTAAAAATAAAATAAGTCATGTAACCAGATTATGAGGAAATTATTCTATTAACAGCAATAATTACCCTCTCTTCTAGTAGCTTCCTGAAATTAAAAAAAAAAAAACATCAAAGCAGAAGCTTTCAACTACTTAGCCCTCTGCATGAACCCTTTGGGGACTGTGTGTTTTTAAGGCATCAGAGAGAGAGAATTCGGATAGGAGAAGGAGAAAGGAGGAGGGTACAGGAGTATTTTGAACTTCACTGAAAATACACTGAGAATTACATCAATACCTATTTTCATTAAAACAAAAAATTTCAGAGGGTATCTGTAATATGCTGAGCTCTCACCAGGGCCACAGTGAGTACAGACCAGGATAAGATGGGTCCCCACCCTCCAGAAGCTCCAGTCTGGAGCAGGAAGCGGAAGTTCAAGGAGGAAACTCTACTATGACGTGGTAAGTGCTATGACAAAAGGAAGTATGAGCACTTCAGTAGCAAAGAGGCCAAGGCTTGCTCCATCTGGCAGGGTTCGAGGGCCAGAGACTTCCTGGAGGAAGAGATGCCTAAGCCACATGTTGAAGGTTGTGTAGGAGAAAGATGCAAAAGAGTGACTGAGCAGGCTTCTGAGCATTGAGGGCCCAGTGCTTTGTCACATCTCAGTTACTAGGAATGAAGCTGAAGGTGCAGGCAGAAAATAGGCAATCAAAGTACAGAAATCCAGGGAGAATTTTAAGCAAGGAAAGGATTGTTTTAGAAAGGAGGACAACTGCAGGAAACCAAGCCAGAAAGGAGCAGCTCTGAATCTCTAGACAGGATGGCATCAGCTTTAGAAGTCTTCAAGATTTCAAAGCTAGACGAGCATGGTGGCACATGCCTGTAATTCCAGGGGCTCGGGAGGCTGAGATATGAGGATGGAGAGTTCAAAGCCAGCCTCAGCAACGGCAAGGCACTAAGCAACTCAGGGAGACCCTGTCTCTAAATAAAATACAAAATAGGGCTGGGAATGTGGCTCAGTGGCTGAGTGTCCCTGGGTTCAATCGCTTGTACCAAAAATTAAAAAAAAAAAAAACACAAAGAAAGAAAGAAAAGAATTAACAGCTTATAAGATTTAGTAAGTGGAATGAATATGGGCAGTGATGATATTCAAAAGGTCTAACAACCAGAACATCACAGGCACTGACA
Organism: Urocitellus parryii; assembly: GCF_045843805.1. Lineage (NCBI taxonomy): Eukaryota > Metazoa > Chordata > Mammalia > Rodentia > Sciuridae > Urocitellus > Urocitellus parryii. The sequence continues at coordinate 38,513,669 of NC_135541.1, read as the reverse complement.
AAGCAAACTAGCTGATAGACATGGTGGGCACAGGTTTGTGAATTCCCTTCCATCCTGATTGGCCAGCTGAGGAGTTTTCTGCTAGTCTGAATAAATAAAGGTAAAGTGTACCCCCCACTCCATGTGAATCGCATTAGTCAATAAGGTAGAAGTTATGATCAGCCACTTCTGAGCCTGGTATCTTCCCTCTGGCTCACCTACACCTCTGTCATTGTCATAAGACTGTGCTCAGGATAGTTTGCTAAAGAATGAGCCCCACAGAGAAAGGCAAAGTCACCCAAGTGATCCCAGCTGAGGCCATGCTAGACCAGCTGATAGCCATCCAACCACATGCAAGTGAGCCAGACAAGAGCCACACAGCTGCTCAGCTGATCCCCCCTAACTCCTGACAGTAACAAATGTCACTGTGTGCATTCAAGCTGTGTGGTGGTTTGTTGCACATCATTGTTAAGGTGACAGAATGGGTATACCCCAGTACTTATACATACCTGGTTAACAAAATAGTCCGCATTCTTGATAAAAAGGAATAAAAAAATCAAAATAAATCTGCAGGTGTCTTACAGGTTGAAATCTAAATATCCCCACTGTTATTGGGTGAAGACAAAAACTTCTGGAAAATGCACGTGTGTCTGCACAAGTAGGAAAGTGTACAAATAGGAGAATTAACTAGAACATCTCTGCCTTCCATTGCCTGAGCACCCAGATCCCACATTAGCTATTGCTTGATGATTAATTCAGTGCATTGAGGTCAGAAAATAATGTGCTTTCCTTCTTGTTATACATTTGGAGCCAACTAACATAGACAGAGGAGCCAGACAGATACCTGTTAAAAACTATCAGTTTTTATGCTGATAAAAGGTAGATTGGGAGCATGAGTTTTAATAACGCCCAAATGAGTAGTCAACAACATTTAAGTGGCAGAGCTACCTGCCTGGCAGCATGAGGCTTCAATTCCCACCACCTGGAAATAAATTCACCCACCCGGCTGCTAAGCATGACTGAAAGAGACCAGGACACCCTTCCTGGAGGCAGGAAGCCTACCTCCCACAACCGCCATCTGGAGTAGAGTGACTTTTCCCAGGAAAGAGAGTGAGGAGCTGACATAGGAGCCAAGACAGGTAGTCTTGCTGGAGATCCTCCGTGGAAAGTTGAGGAGCAAGGACAATGTTCTGGCTGATGGTAGTCTCTTGCCTCAGACTGTCATGGACATTCCAGTCTTGTTGCTGGGTTTTCCCAGCCATGGCATTTCCCCTCTTCCCAGCAACCATGGCATCCCAGCGTAAAAACAGTCACTCCCAATCCTGCTGTCCACACTCTTCTTTGATGACCCAGCTATAGCTGCACATGTATGCACACACACATACACATTCGCACACACATTTACTTGCTCACACATATACAAACATTCACATGTATAACACACAGACACACAAAGACATCCCATGCAACAAGTAGAATGCCTTCATTCTTGACAACTCCCTAGCCCAAGTTCTGGAAAGAGAGGTGCTCTGGGGGGGGGGCATATGGTAACTATGCTGAGAGAGCTATACTTTAGAGTTTTCACCCTTACCTAAGTGGGTGAGTCAATCCTGCTTTTCCTCCTGGCCATTTGTCTTCAGAAAAATTACTCCATCTGAGTCTCTGTTGCCTCGTATATGACAGGGGTAATAATGGGACCCATAGGTATGCATAGGGAAGCTTGAATGAAATTATTCCTGTGACAGCCCAAGGCAGTTAGGATCAGAGTCTTATTGAACCCAGTTGTGTGATGCATCACAATATATGCATGTTAAGTAACTGCACCTTATTTGGGGGTCAGTGGGGCCTCTGGAAGCTTCCGTCTATTCCTTTGCCAACTTAGGTGACTCAGCTTGACCTGTTCCCTGACTTGCCCTTCCACCTCCATCTCTGGCCACCCACCATCTTTTCGATGCTACAGTTGTGCTAAACACATTCAGATCTCACAAGTCTCTGTCCTTCCAGCTGGTGTTCCCTTAGCTTGGAACACTCTCCTTGCCCACTCCCCTTGAACACACCTTAGCCTGGTTAACTGCTGTCATGGACCAGCTCTGAGCTGAGAAGAATCATTTCATTCAATCATTTGTTCAAAGAAATATTTGTTCAGTGTCCACTTGATATCTGCACTGGTTTACTTGGACTGACATAACAAGGTACCAAAGCTTGGGTAGCTCACATAACATGTGTTGTCTCACAGTCTGGAGCCAGAAACCCAAGGTCAAGGTGTCACCATGACAGTGGCTTCTGAGTCAATCCCTTGGACTTGCAGGTGGCTGTTTTCTCCCCCTGACTTCACCTGCTCTTCCTTCTGTGTATTTCTGTCTCCTCATCTCCTTAAAAGGGCACTGAACATATTGGATAAGGATTGACTCTCGTGACTTAACTTTAATTGCTCTTTAATTAAATAAAGTCATGTGTTGTTATGGTTTACATATGATGTCCCCCCCAAAATCACATGTGAGACAATGCAAGAAAGTTTGGAGGAGGAATGATTGGGTTGTGGGAGTCTTAATCCAATCAGTGAATTAATCCCCTGATAGGGATTAACTGAGTGGTAACTGAAGTAGTAGGGTGTAGTTGGAGGACGTGGGATTGGGATCATGGCTTTGGGGTATATATTTGTATCTGGCAAGTGGAGACCTCTCTCTGCTTCCTGATCACCATGTGAGCTGGTTCCCTCTGCCATACTCTTCTGCCATGATGTCCTGCCTCACCATGACCCCAAGGGATGGAGCCAGCCACTTATGGACTGAGACCTGTGAAACTTTAAGCCCCTAAATGAAACTTTCCTCTTCTACAGTTGTTATGGTCAGGTCTGTCAGTCACAGCAGATTAAAAAAAAAAAAAAACATGCTGACTAAAACATGTATCAAGTTATTCAGGTTAGGACTTCAACATGTGAACTTTGCAATCTAGCAACAGTGCCAAAATAAAGAATATTTCCTCCTTCCCAAGTCTGGATGAGGAGATACTTCCAAGTACAGTATGATTAGATATTTCCTACCATATCAGGATATTTCACTCTGATTTTCTCCCACAGCTCAGTGAATGGTACCTCCAGTCAGATTCCAGCCCAGGAAAGAAAGGCATTGCCCTGGTCTTGGTTACCTACCTTATGCTCTTCAGAAATAATGGCACATGATCTATAGTAGGTGACAGTGGGCATGTCTTGAATGAATTCATGTCTTTGCTAACTCTCTGCATGTCAAACCATATCCTTGATAGAAAACATGGCCCTAGAAGAATGTGTGTAATAATAGTCCCCTGCATTTAAAGAGACATTTACAATTTAAAGGCCTTTATATCTTTTATTTCCCCTCCTAAGCAGGCTTGTGGCACAGTAACCATTGTCTTCATTGGTAGAAGAAACTTTTGAAGCCCAGAGAAATTAAGAATCTTGGCCAAATTCCCTCAGAAAGCAAGTAACCCTGATGGACTCAGCCACCTAAGTGAATAATGACAGTTTTTGAAATTATAGTAAACTGAAATTAAGTTTGTAGGAAAATGTCTTGTTTCCCTTGAGAAACTTGAAGCTAGTGACTGGAGAAATTAAAGTGTCACTAGAACCAAGAAAACACATCTTGACTGTCCTTCCATTGTGGCTTCTATCACTCAACCTTCCCAGGGTGATAAGGACTGTGTGCAACGTCATATTTGCATGCTGGTCTCATCTTTTAAAGTTTGAAGTTCTAAAAAATAATCTAATCTTAAAATAAGCAACTTAAGAGCATTGCCCTTTCAAGTTTTACATCTATTGAAGAAGAAGAAGAAGAAGAAAAAATAGCCCAATGCTTGTTGCTCTTGGAATCCAGTCCTTATTACTCATGATTTTTTCTTCCAAAAGAAAATCATTGCACATTTTGGTAATGCCTCTTGGCAGCACTTGTTGAGAGCAGTCAACAAGCACCTCCAGGATTCAGCATGACCTGGCTCTAGAAGGAGGAGCAGGGCATGGGAAACTATGTGAGGTTTTCAAACATGAGTTACCGGACAGGCTCAAAGCAAAGTATACCGCAATCCCTGCGTGAAGGAGGCAGAAAGTCACATAAAAAGCTTTGGCCCATTTAGACCTGTCTTCAGATCTGGCTCCACCACATTGGCTGTGTGTTTTGAAGCAGGTAGCTGATCCTCCCTGAATTTCAGTCTCATTATCTGTAAAATGGAAATTGTGTTAAGACATACTTTGAAAGATGGTGAGCAATTAAATGAATAAATGCATTTAAAAACTCTTATCCCAGTGCCTGGTACATTAAACACTAATTTTTATTGACAGCTTACCCAGGCCATACCAGCCTGGGGGATAGTCAAGAAAAGGGACCCCAGAAATGACTCAAGCCCCAGAGTAGATGTCCCACCTCAGCCCTGCCTTACTGATCAGAGTCCTTCTGTTGGTGCTCTCCTGGTCCAAAAGAATCCAGCTGCCCTCCTCTTCACCTGGTCTTGCCACCTGCTCTCAAACCCTCTGCTTTTCCTAAAACAGTGCATCTAAAATTTTCATCAGATTTCATTTCTAATACCCCAGACTTCCCCCACCTGCACAACCCTCAGCCCATAGCCTTCTACCCCATTCCATGTTCTCATTCTTGGTCAGGTTCTTTGGTTGCAAGGTCATATTTGAGCTACTAAAGCAAAAGCAAAACAAACAAACAAAAACCAGAGTGGTAGAGAGGGGCTATGCATGCCTTACACAGAAAGAAAACAAAGTTGGACCTTCAAGAGCACCAACAGGGACCAGTGCAGGTATGGTGCCTCCACTTCCTCTCCACCCTCCAGTATCTTCTGCTTAGCTATCACACGTAACTATCCTAAAATTCAACCACTCATCACTGTTGGACTGTACCTTTTGAGTGTCCATCAAGGACAATCTTGCTTCCTGACTCACCTATTCACAAACTGTTCTTAAGTCAGGCACTACTGTGGTTTGACCTTGTCCCCCCAGTTCATGTGTAGAAACATAATCCCCAGGGCAGTGATGTCGAAAGTTGGGCCCTTTAAGAGATGACGAGGTCATGAGGGCTCTGCCCTTGTGAATGGATTGTCACTACCTGCAGAGTGGGTTTCTTACAAAGCTGAGTTTGGCCCTCTTTTACATCCTCTTGCCCTCTCTCACCCTCTTGCCCTCTGCCAGGAGATGACACCATATTAAGGCCTTTACCAGATACTGACACCTAATATTGCACTTTCTAGTCTCCAGAACAGTGAGAGTCAAGGTGTTTTTGTTTTTTTCTTATAAATTACCTAGTCTGTGATGTTTTGTTACAGCAACACAAAGCACACTAAGACAGATGCCCACCCAAAATGGTTTGGCCCATGCCGTAGCATGGCCGGTCATGGCTCCTCCTTCAGCACAAGCTTCAGAAAGTTTAATACTCAGAGGACAGGTTATAGGCTGCCATGACATTATCTTCATCTACATGAAGCCATTCATCTCTCTCTGGTTTTTATTCACAGGACTGGGGAAGTCTATTGGGAAGAGGGGAAATAGAAAGCCCAGGGAAATGGAGGGCTAAGATTGGGCAGGACTGGTGGGGGTGTTGGTTAGGGACATCAAGAGGCCTGGGAGTTAGTGGAGAACTAAAAGTCTGGGTTCAGAGCCAAGTGAGGCAGCCTTGGCCAACAAAAGAACTGTAGCAAGCTCTGAAACCAGGAGGGTGAAGCAGTACTAGCTATGAATTCAGGTCAAGCAGCGGGTTCAGAATTCAGGTAGGATTGTGTATATGTGCAATGAATCGTAGGAGAAATTCAGGTAGTTAAGATGGCTATATCATTTTAAGAGGCTATCAGGGGCCAGTGTCCTTACCAGCCTCTCTCTAGCCCTGTTCCTATATCTTACACAACATCTAAGCTCCCTTCAATAGATTCCTTTTGGACTGATTTATTTAATTAGTATTTACCTACATAGCTAGGACCAACTCTGTGTCAGGCACTTAGTAGGCCCTTTGACAGCATTTTTTACTTTAGTTTCTTAGAGTTTGAAGTCTGGTAGGAAAATAAGACCTTCAAATCAACGGTAACAATTAAATGGGATACTTGTGTTTAGATAAAGGATGCGGGGAGAGGGAAGCATGGAACTTATCCTAGGCTGGGTGCATCATGGAAGGTGTCCATGAGGAGGAAACATAAACAGAATTTTGAAGAGTAGTACTGAGCTGACTACCAGAAGGAGGAGGAGGAAGAGGAGGAAGAGGAGGAAGAGGAGCCAGGAGATGCAGGGAAGGAACTTTCTGGACAGAAGAATGCTATGCTCAAGGTAGAGGACTTGAAATACAGTTTTCCAGTTACACGGCTTTCATTCCCAAGAGTTCATAGTTTGAGAGGTGACGTTAGAGAAAAAGGCAGGAGCAGGATCTTAAGGGGTGATCACTCAAGCTAAAAGTCCATGTGGAGCTCTCTGTTGAAGTGGGACAGAAAAGCATGTGAACCATAATGAGGGATCTCTACAGAAGACAAAGGTATAGTCCTCTACCTTTCAGAGTCCTATACCCTCTGAATGTCACACTGAAGACCACCCTTCTACTCACCCAGATCTGCTATGAAGCCTCCAGGGAGAAGTTTCTATCCTCCGGCCCCAGGAGGCAGGAGGGTAGGGGGACTAACTGGGGATGGGGGAAGGAGCAGCTTGACCTTTGAAATGACTTTGCAGTCTCTACTTTCCTGAGCACAGCAAAGAAAAATAAATCATCCTTCAAACTGCAGGGCCAGGGCTTGCTGCATGATTGTCTAATTAGGTGTAAGATTACACCACAGGTCTGGTTACAGGAGGCCCACAGGAATCAAATCCAACAGCATCAGACCAGACAAGAATAAGCAAGACCTTGCTTGAATGAAAACAGGAGGGATGTGAAAGCCTGCCACCCCTCCTTCCTCACCCCTCAGCTGCCCTTTTGAATAGTCAGATAATGAGGGATTTAGAAAAGGGGAGATAAATGATCTGCTAAGATTTTACACTCAGTTTCATTTCTGATATGGATCTCTGATTGACCACAGATAAGTTATGAAAGAATCAAGAAAGTGGGAGATGACCATAAGAGGCTGGCTTTTCAAAATCAAACGTTCCTGAAAAACAGTTTCTTGCTATGTGTAAAACATTGTGCTATCTACAGGTACACAGAAGGGACTAGGACATGACCTTTCTGAAGGAGTCCATAGCCTAGTGGACAAGGATGACTCAAAAGTTCAGAACAGATATTTCTATGTTAAGGAGCATCATTCTTGTTGATAGGGTAGACACACAGGGCATTCAGAGAGTTGTCACAAAAATGTTGGTTTGCTGGGTCTTAAAAGTAAGTCAGACTCTCCCCTCACCCCTCCATCCTATCCTTTAAATAAAACTTTTTGTGCTTGCAAAAAAAAAAAAGTAAGTTAGAATTCATCAGATACTGAAAAAAGAACTGCTTACTCAGAAGTAGACATGAGAGAAGGAATATCAATGAACAAGAAGGAACACATTACCTTTTTTTCTAAGAGTTGTCATGCATTTCTCTAATCACACTTTCTCAAAGAGGAATAAGAAGACAAACTACATTGAACAATCACACTTAAAAATTATCTACCCAGAATGACATATATTTGTCCCCACCACTTTCTTCTTTCTTTTTGGTTTTATAATCAAGTTGTCCTCTATATATTCAAAGTACAAAGATTCCTCTTAATCATTTTTAGATGTTAAAAATTACACAGGATGTAAGAGTGACTCAACTCTTTGAAACCCATGCTCAACATCCTGACCTCAGAATACAGGGTTTTATTTGCATTTCCAATTTGATAATGCTCATAGATTTCCTACCTTTAATTGAATTATGCAATTCTGGATATTAACCTTCCCTTAGTTTTATTATATTTCTTAAGTATTCACCCATTTTGTTTGAATCAGAAAGTAATATAAACCTAAATATAACCATAACCATTAAAGAAATCAAATCATTAGATGTAAAGTCTTCCACAAAGAAAACTCCAAGCGCAGATGGATGATCTTACAAGTGATTTCTACCAAATTCTCAAGGAATAAATAGTGCCAATCTTATAAAAACTCTTCAAGAGAACAGAAAAAGGATACTCTTCAGTTGGTTTTATGAAGTTAGTACACTCTCAATTTCAAATCCAGATCTGGCTGATATGGAAAACAAAAACATTGGGCCATTGTCATTGAACATAGATTCAAATATTCTGAACTCAGTATTTTCAAATTTATTTCAGAATTTGTAAAATCTAGTATGAATTGATGAAATTTCATTTATCCCAGGAATGCAAGTTTGGATTAGTATTTTAAAACCCATTGGCATAATCTCACCTTAATTATAAAGAAAATTTATTATTCTCAATAGATTTTTGAATGTTCAAAAAATGTTTTAATTATAATTTGAAATTTTGATAAAACTAGGAATAGAGAGAAACTGATAAAAGGCATCTATCAAACATCTCTAGTAAAGCATACTTAAAGATTAAATGTTGGAAACATTTAATAGAAAGATAGAACAAGACAATGATTCCCTACTCAATACTGACCCTTTCCCATGTAAGAGAAAAAAATAAAAAGAATGAGATTAGGAGATACTCATTGAAATTGTAAATGTCTTTTTACTGAAAACTGAAGAAAAACACAAGCTATTATTAATGAAATCATAAGGTGACTGAATACACTTCAATATTGAGTAACATCAATACACAGAAGCCAACTGTTCATTAGGATTAAAGAAATACTTAAGACTGAGTGAGTAACTGTGCTCCTGAGTTCAAAACCCTATTTGTCAAAAAAAACTCATACAAATTGAAAAACCAGTAGAAAATATTTGTCAGACTCTTGTCACTGGGACAAAATAGCTTACAAGAACAACTTACAGGAAGAAAAGTTTATTTTGGCCTCACAGTTAAAAATTATCTACCCAGAATGACATATATTTGTCCCCACCACTTTCTTCTTACAGGGGTCTTCTTACAGGGGTCTCAGTCTATGCTCGGTTGACGCCATTGCTCTGGACCAAAGAAAAGCTACAACATCATGGTGGAAAGGTGTGATGGAGGAAAGCTGCTCAGCTTGTGGCTGCTGGAAGAGATCGAGAGAAAGAGAGAGAGAGGAGCCAGGGACAAAATCTAATTTTCAATGGCATGCCTCCAGTGACCTGCTTCCTCCAGCCACACCTCACTTGTCTCTAGTTTGAATTATTAACCATCAAATGGATTGATCCACTGATTAGGTTATGAGTCTTATAATCTGATCATTTCACCTCTGAACATTTCCTGCATTATCACATGAGCTTTTCAGGAGATATCTCATATCCAAACCATAACAACAACCTTTTAAAAGACAGCATTTATCTAATTTTAAAAATGCATACAATATATACTCATGTGTTATGTGTGTGTTCACATACACAGAAGACCTCCAGGGAGAATATTCTAAAACCACTCAGGAAGAAACCAATAAAATATGGGCAAATATAAATTTTTACTATGTTCATAGATGGGAAGACTCAATATTATGAAGATGCCATTTTCCCCATTAAAATCTATAATGTCAGATGATTCCGAACAAAATTCTAACAACAGCTTTTTGGTAAAACTTGAAAAGATTTGTATCTATCTTTTATGAATTCTTGCCATACCAGATGACTTATAATGCTATAGTAATAAGACCTGAAGTAGTAGAACAAAGATAGACAAACGCAGTATGACAGAACAGAGAGCCCAGGTACCATCCTAAATATATGAAAGTATTGGTTCTGACAGAAGCTGGATTACAGGCTTGTGGGGAAATAGCCTATTAATAAGTGGTACTAGGAATATTGAGTATGAGCTATGGAAAAAGATGAAATCTGTACCACCACTCTCCATGCACAACAACTCCAGGTGGACTAAGCATTTATCTGTTAAAAAAAATAAAATTGTAAGTATAAAAGAGAAAAAAGAAAAAAGCCTTTATAATTGTGTATAAGGAGGGTTTCATAGCAAGCTGGAAAGCACCAACCCAAACTAGAAAACATGATAAAATGTAACATTAAAATTAAAAGCTTCTGCCAGGCATGGAAGCACATGCCTGTAATCAATCCCAGCAGTTCAGGAGGCTGAGGCAGGAGGATAGTGAATTCAAAGCCAGCCTCAGCAATGGCAAGAAACTAGGCAAATCAGTGAGACCCTATACAAAGTAGAGCTGGGGATGTGGCTCAGTGGCCCAGTGTCCCTGAGTTCAAAACCCTGTTTGTCCAAAGAACTCATACAAATTGAAAAACCAGTAGAAAATATTTGTCACATAAATAACTCAGAAAACACTAGTGTCCAAATGTATTAAAGAATGGCCTCTTAAAGACCTCTGATGACCTAATAAAGAAGCGAGGAACCTAATTTTTAAAATGATCAGGAAATGTAAATAAATGCTTCATACAGAAATGAGAGAGTTCCAAGTGATCTATAAACATAAAAATGTCCAACTGCATTAGGGAATGAAAAGGTGCTAACTAAAACTACAATGAGTTAGTATTTTCTACTCAAAGGTTGGTGAAAAATAAACTTAAGACAACATCAAATGTTGGCTATATATGGCACAGTGTGATCTTTCTCATACGAGGTGTTAATGTGCTCAGATTCGATGTCTGCTGGGTACATTGAGAGGAAGAATGGGTTACTTCCTCAACAACACATGGACAGTCAAAGAGTAAACAGAAGCCAAAGGCATGTGGGACAGAAAAAGGCAAAAGGGGTTGTAGGTGCCTCATTGCCCAGAATGATGGGTGTGGATTCAACAGCATCCTTCCCTCCAACAACAGGGAGGGAGGGATAGAGTGGAAGAAGTAGTTTTGAGATTTATTTCATACGTAATTCATTAGAACTGAAAGGCAGCTTAGATGCAATGGGTTAGAAAGAGGTTGTTGTTGAGGATGGTCATAATGAGAGGGACCTTGGCACCCTTCCCTGGGACACAGAACACAGAAACAGGAGCACGGCTGCAAAGGCATGGGGGAGATCAGCCTGATCTATGAACCAGAGGAGGCTGCAGAATATCTAGTGTCTGAACCAGAGCACAAGACAGAGAAGGGGGTTTGAGGACTCTTGACCACAAGCTATGATAAAATACATCCCCCCAAGGCCAGCCAGGTCACACTCTCTTAGGCACAATGCAACACATGGTTAAATATGGAACTGAAACCAAACTTCCACACATCAACACTTGTCCTTTCTCTATGGAGTGAACTTTGATATTTTTTTCTCTATTATTTTTACACCAATTGCAATTCATAAAATAGATTTTATTGACCACAGAATTCAAAAGACACATGGAAATTGGTTTAAAGAGAACAATTCACTTCAATCATTCAAGCTTCATGTCATTGAAAGGCATCGGACTGTGGAATCTGACCAGCTTCAGTTTAAATTCCAGAATTACCTACCGACTGGGCAACCTCAGCACGTCTGAGTCTCAGGTTTCTCATTTGTAAAAATTGAAATAATAGTGTTTGTCTCATAGGCTAGTAGAGGTGATTAAATACGGGCATAAGCATGTTATCTAACACGGCACTGACTCTCCATTTGTGTTAGCCTTTCCTTATTGCTGCTTCTCTGGCACTGATAAATCACACAAATTATTATTTCCCCCACTAAGGAACCCACCAATTTCCTGACAATGAAATATCAAAGTTTAACTACTCAGCCCAGAAACTAGGAAAAAGAATTAAGACTGAGCTGACACGGCTCTACTCAGAGTAGAGATTTAAGGGTGATTTATGCTGATATATATGGATGCCTTGAAATCTTGCATACTCTAAATGTCCTGTGACCCCATAAGGAAATTGCACTGTACGTTGAAACACTGGAGACACTCTGCTATACTCTAGTCATGGCTCACTGCAAAGCCAGCGTGCCCCAAAGGGCAGCACTGAAAAAGGATTCTGGCTGTTGATGGATATTTTTTAAAACATGAAGATTAAATACATAATCTGAAAAAAAAATAAGAATCTCACATCTCCAAAACCCACACAAGGTTTCAAAATACATACACTGGAAATAAAAACTATGTGTTCAAGAGAAGCAAAGAAGGAATGTCATTGTTTTAAAAAGTGAGCTTTGGAGAGTCAAACAGACCTCAAACTCCCACTATGGAACTCAGTCTTCATCTGCACTTGAACAAGAACTTAACCTCTGTGTCTCAGTCTTCTTATCTATAAAACAGGGATACACAGTATCTGGGCACCAGTAGGTGAAACTCCTGCAGTACTGGACACATAGTGACAACTTCAACACAGAAATGGCAGGAGAAACCAAACATGTCAGAACTCTAATATATACTAGCAAAATTTATACTGTCTGATAATTAGAGGGAGGTTATATTTGTTTGCATCTGTGCTGAAAAATGTAATCCTTTTAATTGTGATAATTGGATTTTTGTAATTGCAGGCATTATTATTATTATTATTATTTATTTTTATTATTTTAATTTTTTTAGAATTCATCTCAACTATGATTGAATTGCAGATATACAGGTTAAGCTCCTACGAAAGCCCCTATAACTAAAAGCTCTCAGATGTCTATTTTGAACAGAATAAAATGTTTTCCATCACCTTGTACCTGTCATCTTTGTAATCTTTGAAAACAATAACAGCTATGGTTACCTTTCAGATACCTTACCTTTTAAAGCACACCATATTTCCCATATTCGATAATATGAAATCAAATAACTAGATACAGTAATTTTGGACAATGACATTTTCTTTCATTTCTTTCCAATTCCAGGCACATGTAACATACAAGATCCACTTTCATGCCTCCCTGACTTCATTTACTCTGTGGCATCCACGGGGAGTTGCCCTTTTCTTGTTTCTTCCCCAAGGTAAATTTTCATTCATTCCTCAAGGCTTCACTCAAAATCATCTTCTTTGTCCTACTTTTTAAAAAAATTATTGGTGCATTATAATTTTACATGATAATGCGATTCATTATGCCATATTCATACTCTTTGTCCTACTTTCCCAAACTTGATGCTAACCTACCTACTGCTGACAGAATTAAACATTCCTGTTCACTGCTATTATACTTTTTTCCCCCACTATAGCTAAAATATAGCAATCAGCCATGTAAATAAATGGAGGGCTTTTAGTTTTACAGATAAATTACAGAGTGGTCTATAAATTAGTTAGGTCTACACTGTTATGGCAACTAGAACCCTGAAATTAAATGAATCTAACAAAATCAAAACATATTTCTTGGTCATTTAAGGGTCTAGAGTGAGTTTCCTGGTCAGGAGGTTACTCTCCTCCATGTGGCCACTCGAGGACTCTGGCACAAGAGCTGCTCAATAGATTATTGTCAAATGTAAGGCTTAATATAGCAAACTTTCTCTTCCAAAGATTGTCACATCTAGTGTCTTGAACACTCATTTTTCTTGTTCTGACTCTCTAGTGACCTTTAAGAACTGAAAAGTAAATGCCTAAAGTGCTATCACTGCTCCAAATGATTCCAATTTAGATTTAGACTGAGGAGTTAATTAGCAAGATTTTCTTTCTTTCTTTCTTTCTTTCTTTCTTTCTTTCTTTCTTTCTTTCTTTCTTTCTTTCTTTTTTTGAGAATGCAGTTATCTTAACACAAAACCATGTATTCAAATACCAGGTATGAATTTAACAATCTTAGATAATAGATCTGTCTAACAAGATGATAGATGATAGAGAGGAGCCTTTAAAATTATAAAAGTTACATAAAAGTGAAAAGAAGTGCTTAAAACTGACCCTTCCTTTTGTATAGAAAATGTACTTTATCCTTAAAGCCTGTGACAGACTGAGCTGTGAGCAGCTGTTTCACAGTTTTGGCAAAGAATCTGCCACAGAGTCAGTCTGACTGTCTTAACAGTCCTGAGATGGCCAGGGGAATGGTCGGGGTGACGTGTCCAGCTGAGATCACACAGGGCCTGAGTCCATGAGAAACTGCAGCTGCTAATGTGTAAGTCACTGAAGGCTAAAAGTGCCGCTGGCAAACTGTGGGGAGCTCAGAGCTGAACAGCTTCAGGGAAAGTCCTTGGTATGGACTGAACATTTGTGTCTCCCCAAATCAGAACATTGAAATCTATTCCCAGTGTGATTTGGAGATGGGGCTTGGGGCGTTCATGAGGGTGGAGCCCCCAGGAATGGTATTAGTGCCCTTATAAGAAGAGACATGAGAGGTAGCTCACCCCTTTTCTACCACATGAAGACCCATTAGAAGCTGACCACCTGCCATCAGGAAGTGGGTCCTCACCAGACACCAGATCAACCACTTGATCTTGGACTTCTCACACTCCAGAAATGAGAGAAATGAACATTTGTTGGTTAAACCACCCACGCTTTGGTAAATTGTTAGAGCAGCCAGAACTAACTAAGATAGTCATTCTGGGAAATGGGGATCTGAGGCGGTAAGAAAATAAAATTACACTCTTGTTGCATTGTGCACTAGAGATGTGGAAAAACCCGTCTCTCACTGGCAGCAGTACAGACCCCAGGGAAGAGATAAGCAACCCAATAATAAGGAAGTTGTAAACTAATACTTACTAGCACCTGCTGCATTCAAAATATGTGCTAGTGATCTACACACCTCATCTCTTCTACTCCTTACATCCCCGTATAATAATAGTAACACATACTACTATCCAGTTCAAAATTCTCTCTTTATTGAAGGTCTGAGAGTGCTACACTGCACCAGAGTCAAAAGAACAGAATTTCTTTCATTAGTTCTCAAAAAAAAAAAAAGTACTATTGGGAAGACAAATTCTCCCTATATTATAGATAGTTTCCCACTTCAATGTCAGGGTGAAGAGCCAGGAGACAAATGTGAATTTGAAAATCTAAACCTATGTTCTTTCAGTCTCTCCAGGTCACTAAGTAGTGTAAATAGCAAGCTTCCTTCTGTTTCTCAGTACCTAAAGTATCCAGTCATGGCTGTGTGATATCAACATTCTTGAGAACTGAGGGCTAGAAGTCAATGCCAAGAACTTCTTTCATCTGTCTGTTAATCCTTGGGAGAACTTGATCATTACTTGGCTATTCCTGTGACAGAGGGATTCATTAGATCGTTCACCTCCAGGGTCCACTAAAGCCTCCTGCTTCCAGTTCTCTGGCTTCTGAGTACATTCAAAACAAGCTGGAGGGCTTATCCTAAAACCACGATGCTTCTGTCACTCAGGAAGATGACCATGTCACTCCAGGGCACAACCCGTGAGAGGGCTCCCCACTGCTTCCATCATGAAGTTCAGTCCCAACCTGAAACATTAAGAAGCTGCATTGTCTGACCCAAGCACTAAGTGTTTCTGTGGTTCCAGCCATTATTTATTGAAGCCCAGGAAAACGAGGATATGGTGACTGTTATTCTCACGCCATTTTCCACGTGGAGAAATGGAGACACGGAGTAATTATATTATTTTCCAAAGGTCACACAGGTTGCAGTGCAAGTACTCTGGCTCCAGAATTAGTCCTCGGCCACATTTCTCACTTCACATCCCAGGAGTTTCTCTGCTGCCTTGTCTTGGGAAGCCCGTGGAAAGCCCCAACACTCTCACCTGTGCAGGGTCAGGGAGCCCAAGCCTACAGGGCCACCTTTTATATTCCAATGCCTCCTTTTTATGCCCTGGGAAGTTCTGAGATGTAATTCATAAGTCACCTCAGAAGGTCTCATCCAGACAAGAACTAGTTGTTCTCCAGAGAAGCAGCCAAGTGTACGATCAAATGAAGGCCTGGCTTCTCTCCTTCCCCATAGACTCCCCGGTTTCCCATTCCAGGTTCCTAAGATCACTTCAAATGGCCTGAAAGACTTTGTTTTGGGTTCTATTTTTCAGCAAACCCTCATAGAGATCATGAAGGATCTCACAACCCAGGAACTGAACAAAGAAATCAGAAAGTAGTATCCGAAATCTGGCTCTGGTACTTTTAACTCACTTCAAGTCTCTCAATCTATGTCTCCACATTCCTGAAATGGGATTAATGAAAACCTGTTGGTCTACACTCTCCCCAAAAGGGGTTGAGGAGTTTATGGATAGTGTAACTCCCAAGGACTAAGAACATGGAGGCTACTGGGGAAAGTCTCAAAGGCAGGAGAAGAAAGTAAATTCACCCTTCTTCTACCTTTTTTATTCTTCTCAGAGCCTCAGTAGACTGGATGACACCCACCCAGATTGGTGGGGCTGGGCCCTCTTTATTACTCTCCTAATTCAAATCTCTTCTGCAAGCGTTCACTGACATGCCCCAGACTAACATTTTACCAGCTATCTGGGCATTACTTAGTTCTATCAAGTTGGCACATAGAATTAATCACCAGGTAGTAAAGAAGATAGAGGAGTTTTAGAACCGTTCCAGTGACACCTAGAGGAAGAGGAAATTCATTGTAGATGATCAGAATCACTGGTTCTCTAGGAGATAGCAAAGTCTTCTCCCTGTGAGACATGGTCAATCCATGATTTCCCACCTTCACTCTCTCTATGGGGAAAATCAAGACAGGGAGGAAAATGACCCATGGAGGCTCATGTAGGCATTAAGAAGCAGAATCAAGTCTAAACTATCCTCCCTGCAGTGAATGCAACTAACATACACTAAGTTCATGCTGATTGTATAAACTTTGAACCATGATTAGAAGATGTTTTGTTTCCTGGGAAAGGCAAGAGAAAGACCAAAAAAAAAAAAAAAAAGGATCACAAATTGACTGCATTGACTGCTGGCCCTTGGTGATGCTCAGGATGCAGTTTCATCCCAAATGTGACATCATTTGGGAGCTCATTTTCAGCTCATGCTGTGTTTAGAGTCAGTGGGAACTAGTACCCAGGGAACACATTCCACAGATCCCTTTTCCTCTTTAGTTTCCCAGAAAGCAGGTGGCTGTAGTCAATTCCCCAGGTGCTAAATTCTCTGGGTTTGGGAACAGCCCTAGTCTCACAGGCTTATCATCTGGATAGGGAGATGATTCCGTGACACTGGCCAAGACCGTTTAAGTCTTTTAGGATGCAGTTCAATTGTACATCAGGGATTTGGCCAAAATGTAAAGGGTCTATATTTTTTTAGAACTAGCCACACACCCGCCCGCCCCCCCCCCCTTGATTCCAAATTAGTACAACATTTGAAATACTCTCTAAACCACCTGGGCCCAGGGATTGAATTTTATGATGCATTTTATAAAGCACAAGTCTTAGAAATAACATACCATATTAGCAACTAAGGATGTGTTTAGAGCCTGTGAAAAATGTACTCCAAAGGTAGAAAAGATGGTTAAAGAGAAGCGTTTTGGGGGCTCTCTGAGATTATGCCAATTGGATCAAGAATCTTATGCCCATTTGATAGAGAATCAGAGCTTCTGTGAAGCTTTGACAAGATTGAAAAGAGTGAAGGAGCATGTTCTAGAGCCAATAGGCTCTGGCTGTTTCCTGCTTATGGCTTGTGAGGCCAGAGAGAGGGAAACCAATATTATCAAAAGTCACAACTACTCTGGAGAGATGATTGATTACTCTGCAGTACCTTGCCTCTTCTTTACTAATATGGTATGTTATTTCTAAGACTTGTGCTTTTAAAAACGCATCATAAAATTCAATCCCAGGGCCCAGGTGGTTTAGAAAGTATTTCAAATGTTATACTAATTTGCATTAGGCTGTTGGGAATCCTGGGGGAACAAAGAGCAGCTTCCAGCTAGAATGGGCTTCCTCTGGTCTGGCTTCAACCCTTCTCTTTTCTGCAGCATATCTCCTGCCCGGCTCACATCCAACATTCTATTACAAATATTTGTATCCAAGTGCAACTTACATAATAAAGCCAGAGTGCCTCATGACCTCAGTCTATAAGATGTCACATCAAAGCAATATTGGTCTCACTCTGAAAGATTGGGAGAATTTCACTGCTGATTTTGTCAAAAGTACACCATCAGATGATTTCTACAGTTACAGGTCCAGAAATCATTCTGGAAAAAATAAATCACTTTTAGACATTTTTCCCATTCTCAAAGTTTCTCCCCAGTGGAAAATTATGAAAGTTCATATCCTTCTTCCTTCCCCTCTCTCTCAGCACCCAAGGCCTCCTTCAGTTTGTTGAGGGCTCAGGCCTATGCTACTCTTGCCTCCCCATTTGCCATTTGGCCACTACAGCAAGCCCTGAAGCAAAGGTAGATTTGATCCCTATTCATGCTTTTTCGCCCTTGGGTACAGTCATTTTTTACCCATGCCTGTCTCTGCCTGCTTGTAAGCTCCATGAAGTCAGGATTGTGTCTAATTGCTCTCGCGCTCTCTCTCTCTCTCTCTCTCTCTCTCTCTCTCTCTCTCTCTCTCTCTCCCCTCTCTCCCCATCATAGCCTGCACAGCAATTTGTACATAATAAAAAAAAAAGCACCATGAATCCTTATTTTGCACCAAACTCAGAGAGGGACTTGGGAACATGGATTTTCCTGATTACCCGGGGTGCAATTCTGACCATTAGCAACTTTAACCAAGGTGCACCAGTTACCAGGTATGATAGTTTTCTGGGTCTGCTGTGACATATACCACACACTTGGTGGCTCTTAAACAATGCAGATATATTCAATCACATTTCTAGAGGTTAGAAGTGGGAAATTAGTGTGTTGGCAGGGCCTTACTCCTAGGACTCAAGGAGAAAATTCCTTCTTGCCTCTTAGAGCTCCTGAGGGCCCTAGGCATTCCTTGGCTCATGAAAGCTTACACCAAAAGAAGCACATTCTGAAGTTTCAGGTAACAAGAATTTTGGAAGAACAACACAGTACTCCAGGATGCAAAAATAATATGCTTTGAGGTTGATAGATAAAATGGCCTTTTTTTTTTTTTTCCTGAGCTAGGTAGCTCAGATCATATATTGGGTTTCTGGTCTTGTTAGTCAAATTAACTAATACTTAAAAAAAATGTGAATTTTATATAGTACAGTACATAAGAATTTCCTATCCCCTTTTCTTATTAGAAGAGGTCTATGTGCCTTGTTTCTCCTCTCAAAGGCCACAGAAGCCACAGTTACAACTTCCGGTCTGCTGGAGATAGCTTGAGGCTCCCAGGATTTGTTCCCGCAGGAGTCCACTTAAAGAAAGAGAATACAAACTTATGCATATGAAAATCAGTTCAAGAGTGAATTTGTAGAATGAGAAAAATACATCAACATAGACTATAAATTTTAAAAAGCTGACAAACATCGCAAAATCCGATTTTCTATTTTTATTAACATTTTTTCCTGCATTTTTGCCTGCCTGCTTTTTTTATCATCTTATCATCTTCTTCACACAACAATTTTACCATGCTTTTTACAGAAAGGAACAGAAAGATAAGCAAGTCCCTCTTCCCCCGTTGGAGTTACCAATGTCAATCTTGGTCAGAAAACATGAAGTGGAAAATTCTAGAAACAAACAATTCAAAAGTTTTAAATTATGCACCATTCTAAGCAGTGTGATGAAATCTTTCTTCATCTCACTATGTCCCACCTGGCACAAGAGTGATCCCTTTGCCCCACATATCCACACTGTATATGCTACCTTCCCTTTAGTTACTTAGTATCCATTTGGGTTATCAGATGGACTATGGAGGTATTACAGTACTTGTATTCAAATCATACATAGCAACCTAACATTACAATACAATACCTTCATTATTTACCTTATTTTATCTTATCAGGTAGTCATCATGTTATCTCTCATTAGGCCAGGAAGAGAGTACAGTACAATAAGATAGTTTGATAGAGAATGATGAGAGAGAGAGAGAGAGAGAGAGAGAGAGAGAGAGAGAGAAACAATATTCACATACATTCGTACAGAATATTGTGATAATTGTTCTATTTTATTACTAGTTATTGTTGTCAATTTTTTACTGTGCCTAATTTAAAAATTAAACTTAATCATGGGTAAATATATGTAGGAAAATATTTAGTATATATAAAAACTTAGTATTATTCAAGGTTCTAGGCATATACAGAGGGTCTTGGAATGTATCCACCTCAGATAACTGAGGGACGACTATAACAATGAATTCGGGGAAATCCCTATAAAATTGTTTCCTTCCTGTATGATCTGTAAGATTTTCAAAGCATTTCAAGTTTTATCATGAATGATAAATCCTAAGTACTTTTTGAGTGGATGACATTCATTAATCAGTTTGACACTGACGTCCTTGTATTTAAAGAGTTTCATGTAATTTTTTTTAATCTGTCTTTCGCCAAATCAAGTTGAATAAATTACTACTTATTTTAACAGGACACAATGAAAGGGCACAGGAATTCATCAGAACAAAGCCACTATTAACCTCCGTGTGAGCTCTGCTGAGAGTACAAATTATCTTACTCTTTATCATGATCTGCATCTCCTTTTTGCTCTTGTGTGTTCTGTTTAGGAGTGTCCTGATTCTTGTCATCATCTTCTTATTTCTGTTGAAGAAAAGCTTCCAACTAGAATAGGCTTTATCTCATCTGGCTACAACTCTTCTCTTCAGTGTATCTTCTGCCCAGCTCACATCCACATTCTATTACAAATATTTGTATCCAAGTGCAAGTTACATAAAGCCAGAGTGCCTCATGACCTCAATTTATAAGATATCACATACTTAATAAGACATATATAATAAAGACTGCTGGCATAATTCTTTAGATCTGCTTCTCCATCAGAGAGCAGTGGTCCTCCTAATCCCCACTATATCTTCAACAATCTGCATATGTGAGTCTTTATTTTTCTAATCTCCCATTGGCTCTCACCAGAACCTGCTAGTTTGGCTGCACTGGTTGCAGCAATCATATAAACAGGAACAATGTTAAAAAAAAATCATTTTACCTAAATCAGTTCAAGTCACTAGCTCATTGCTCCAACCTCCAGAATGAACGCTGGCCCTTGTATTGGTGGCTGTGGGAGGGCCAGCCATGGGCATCACTGTGGTTCACAGGGGAAGCTGGGTTGGGATAAATTGGGGTTGAGTTTAGTGAGATGCACTGATACGAGTTACTGTACTCTCCACATATCAGTAAGACCTTTCAGGACCATTTCTATCACCCCATTCCCCTGGGAAGGACCAGAGTTGGGATCCCCATGGGAACATGTCTGCTATCCCACAGCAGTGGGAAGTCATGGAGAGGGTGGAGAAACAGAAAGGGGCCAGAAGCTAGACTATAAAACATGTTTACAATGATCAGGTGTTGAAAACTGTCTCCTGCATCCCCGAGGATCAGACCCCATCTTAGTGTACCTCAGGTGGCTTGATGATATATTGACACCTCTAGTGCTCACAAAATGTATGCTGGTTCTAGGAGAAATGGAACCCAACATGACCTCTAACACAGCAGTGTAACCTGGAGAGAGAATTGCTTCTAGTGACATTTCCGTACATACGTATCAACAAGTCTGGGTATGTAGCATAGTTCTGGCCCACTTCTTTCCTGGCCTAAGGTATATCTACAAAGTTCCCTTGAATGATAAATCATTGGACTTCTCAGGATGTGGGAAAAACCCTCATCCAGCACTGGTAAATAAATGTGGAGGTCTTGTGAATGTCTGGACCCTGTGGTTACACCAAATCCAGTCATCGATCCTACTCACTTACTCACACCTCTCCTCCAAGAAGATGTGGTAATAAGATTTCTCTGGAATACCCCAAGGTATGAAGAAAGAAAATTTTTTAAAAGCTAATTTAAAGTATGTCTTCATTCCCTACTGTGTGCCAGGCGTTATTTCACATGCTGAAAACAGAATGGACAAGAGCGAGTTCCTGCTCTCACACAGCTTTCGTTAGAGGTGAAGGCAGTGGGCTACCATGAACTAGGAAGCAAACATCAAATAAAGATAAAACAAAAATAATATAGATGACAGTGACTATGAAAACAATAGCACATGTAAACCAGCATGTTTGAGGGGTAATATAGCACAGAGCGTAATCAGAGAAGGTACTCTAAGGGACTGACATTGGAATTGAGACCTGAGTTTAAAAGAATAAATTATCCATAAATAATTGATAAAATAGTGCTTATTATAGAGAAAAAGAGCACCTGCCAAGGCCCCAAGGTGTGAATAAGCTTGGTATAGTTCCATAACAAAAGGGAGCTCCTGGGACTGGAACCAAGTGAAGAAGAGTGATAACATATGACCTCAGAGAGGCTGGCAGGGGACAGATCTCAGAGATCCATGTACAATTTAGTCTGAATGTGACAGGGAGCCCTTGGGAAGGTTTTGAACAGAAGAGGGACATGGTCTACTTTATGGTTCCAAAGGTCTTGTTGACCACTATATGGAGACTTGATCTTAGAGGAGCTGGAAGGAAGCAGGATAATCAGGTAATTATTTTAGTTTTCCAATAAAAGACAGTGATGACGTAACTTAGGAAGGAAGAAGGAGCGATGGAGGGAGGTGGGTTGGCAGTGTAGCTGGAGGTGGGGAATAGCAGTGGAGAGAAGTCAAGGTGACCCTTGGGTTGTCGAGCTGACACCCAAGTGGATGATGATGGTGCCATTTCCTGGAATGGGCAGGACGGAGGCAGAAATAGAGGAAGGGTGGACACGTTGTACATGGAAAGTCCTGTTTGGGCCATGATGAACTTGAGGTTTATTAGACAGCGAAGAGGAGATATTGAGTAGACAGATATTGTAATAAAGACTCTGTCTCCTTTTTATGTTTCACTGCCGGCAGTGTCCCAGTCCCTCCCCTCCAGATTGCCCTTCTGGGGCCCCGTATCTGAGCAAGCCCATGGGAAAGCCTGGGAACCTGGGCTGGAAGACCCAGAGGCCAGTCTGCTGCCCTGTCCCTCCGTTCTCATCTAAGTCAGGCTGCTCCAGAGCTAAAAGGACCCTTGCTTCCTGTCACTGTTTAAGCCCGGCCACCTGGTGAGCTGAGTTGAGATTTTACTATCCTGCATCTGGAGTCCTGCGGAGGTCAACCTTCCTGGGTCAATATCTGTGGTCCTGCCCAGCACCCCAGTCCTCACAGAGTCCATCCTAATTTTGTCCCTGTATCCCCAGCCTGTGGTTCAGGTACTTATAAACCCCAACTTCTTGTCTGATTCTCATGTTCTAATTCCCCGCCCTCCACTCCACTTCTTGAAACCAAAGTCGCAAGAAGTCAAACTTCAATTCTGCTGTAGCATTTAGCACTTGATCTCAGCTTCAGATGTGTCAGTCACCCAAATATGGGTGCTCTTTTAGCCATCCTAGTGTGCCCAGGGGGAGCATGCCCAACAGGCCCAGAGCAGGCCATCAGGAGCTATTCCTTGAAAAGGAACAGAAAGCCCTGGGAATTGGCACTTAGAATACTGGAAAGGTTGAGTGGAATAGACATAGGTGTCATTTAATCTCAAAGGAAGGGGTGCTTTAGGAGTCTTGTTAAGGAAGTCAGATCCTAGGTTGACATGGTGAAGATTTGGGCTTATTTTTTTCTTCTATTAGGCTCAGGGTCTCTGTTATAGTGAGTGCTCTGAGTTGATTTTTGTGCAGGTCTGCTGTAATTTTGTACATTTGGGGTCCTGTAAGCTTCTTGTAAGTAAAGTCAAGAATCAATAAATGGGATGGATCCAAATTAAAAAGTTGCTTCTCAGCAAAAGAAACAATCAATAATGTGAGAAAGAGAGTCCACAGATTGGAAGAAAATCTTTACCACATATAAAGCATTAATCTCTAGGATATATAAAGAACTCAAAATTAACTTAGCACCAAAAAGCCAAATAACCCAATCGATAAGTGGGCTAAGGAACTGAACAGACACTTCACACAAGAAGAATACAATCGATCAACAAATATATGAAAAAGTGTTTAACATCTCTAGCAATTAGAGAATATGAAAATCAGAACAACACTAAGATTTCATCTCACTCCCATCAGAATGGCAATCATCAAGAATACAGGCAACAATAAATATTGGTGAGAATGTGGGGAAAAAGGTAGACTCATACATTGCTGGTGTATGGTGTATGGAAAATTTGTGCAACAACTATAGAAAGAAGTATGGAGATTCTTCAGAAAACTTGGAATGAAATCACCATTTGACCCAACTCTCCCACTCCTCAGTTTATACCCAAAAGACTTAAAATCAGCATACTACAGTAATGCAGGCACATCAATTGTTTATAGCAGCTCAATTCACAAGGTAAACTATGAAAGCAACCTAGGTGTCCTTCAATAGATGAATGGATAAAGAAAATGTGGTATACTCAATGGAATATTACTCAGCTTTAAATAAGAGTAAAAGTATGGCATTTGCCAGTAAATGCACAGAGTTAGAGAATATCATGCTAAGTGAAATAAGTCAATCCCCCCCCAAAACCAAGGGCCAATTGTTTTCTCTAATATACAGGTGCTAATTCACAATAAAGGGGAGGTGGATAGAGAAGAATATCGTTTCCTTAGATTAGGTAAAGGGAAGTGAAGGGAGGGGAGTGGAGGGGATGTGAGGATAGGAAAGATAGTAGAATGAAAAGACATTATTTCTACATGTATATATGTCACTGCATGACTCAGAAAAATGAGAAATTATATACTATCTATGTATAATATATCAAAGTGTATAAATGCATTCAACTGTCATGTATAACTAATTAAAACAAATTTAAAAATTTTTAAAAAGATAATCCTGGTGCAATTGAGAAAATTTGAAGGTATAATTATTACTAGTGTTATAAATAGAGTATAGGAGTATTTTCTTATTTTTAGGAGATGAATACCAAAATTTCAAATGATTCAAGGAAAAAAAAAGTATGTGTTGTGTGTATATATGTATGTAAACGTGTGTGCAAAATAGAGAGGGACACAAATATGTAGATAGAGCTAATGTGCTAAAAAATATAAACTGGTAAATCCAAATTGAGTTTGTAGGTGTTCACTGCACTAGTGTTTCAACTCTTCTGTAAGTCTAAATATTTTTTAAAATAAAAAGTTGTGGGGAGAAGGTGGAAAAATGTATTGCTTTCTTTTCCCAGTAATATGTCTGGATTTTTGCTATAGCACTGATTATTGTAAGCAATACTTCATAAACAAAGCAAATCCCTGAGTTTGATTCCCAGCACAATAAAATGAAAAAATAAATGTTCAAAACCAGAAAAAAAAAGAGGAGGTGCAAATGTTGAAGGGCAGACATGGTTATTTTTTTCCTTCAAAAATGATGCATTTTGAAAAGTTTTGGGAATGATACAAATTCCTCAGTGGAATCAAATTTCCCCTTTGAAATAAGTTTGTTTTCCTCCCTTTTTAAAGCAAAAAAAAAAATAAAGATAAAAGATTTCAATATGACAGAGAAAATTTGAATGCAAACCTTTTATTTTGGATCTGGATGATGGGACAAAAAGACTTTACAAACAATGCTCAAACTGTGAAATGTTTAGAATTAAAGAAACTTTTAAGTTCCTTCTCTCACTTGTAAAATGGAAGGGGACAATTAAAAGGTCTCAAGACAGTGACATGGGCTACCCAGATTCCACTGACTGGGACCCTGATATCACCCAACTCTGATGTGGTCTCAGAAAACCAGAGACTGTAGTGTTAAGCATTGAGCACAGTTGGGAATAAAGGCCTGGTTTCGAATTCCCACTGTTATTTGCTAACTGTGTGACCTTGAGCACCTCTCTGAGCCTCTATTTCCTCTTCCATAAAATAGTTATTACAATGACATAGAAGAATATATGATAGTGCCTAGTGACCAGGGCTTTCTTTCCTGGCCCCTGAACCATTAATCTTTTACCTTCAGGGGTGCAGACCCAACCCTGAGCATCTTTGGTCCAGATGTTTCGTACTCCTGTAGAAATTCTCAGTATGATCAAGCACAAAACAATGAAAAAGTTTTTTTAATTATTCTTGGTCTTTGGGAAAATTGCTGTCCAGATGGGAAGAGTATGGAATGACAACATCTCAGGTCAAAGTTGAAATGACCACAAACAGAATCTGATCAAGCTTTGATAAGTGGGGAAAATGCATGAGGAAGTTGAGCCGGGCACCCTGCCCCATTGAGACTGGGCAGCTCCAGCAGTCCAGTGGACCCCAAGCACAGACAGCAGTGGGGAACAGATCTGGGACTTGCTGGGCCACTTGAAGGTACCTCTGTTCCTCTGATTAATCTTCCTAAGGATCCTCCACCAACATGGATGCCTAGAAACCTTGAACAATAGATGAAGACAGATTGTGGTTCAAAGCTCCCAGATCAGCAAATCCATTAGAACTGCAGGACCTCAGGCCACAGGCAGGTGATAGCCAGCAGGCCATCCTACCAAGGGAACAGCTCTGGGGTGGCTCCCAGAACCCACGCTAGGTGATGGTGACATTTTTTTTTCCTTTTAAGCTATTTTTAGTATTTTTCTATTTTTACTATTAATATTCAGCTTCTCCTATTCTATCTCCTTCTCTTGAAGAAGGAAAAGAAAGAAGCTTTCAATGGTGTCTAGACAGAGAGGCAATCTGGTTCCCTGGAAAGAACAGATTTTATGGCCTGACAGATTCAGGTTGAAGGGCTTTCTACACCATAGCAAGGTGATTTTAGACACATTGTTTATCTTTTCTAACCTTTGTCTTTGCATCTGAAAAAAAATAGAAAAGCTAATTCTAACCACATGGAGTGATGGTAAGATTTGAAATTAATGATACATGAAAAGCACTTAGAATTCTTCTGATACATAATATGTAATAATTATGTGAAGGAGAAAGGCTTCTCCCCTCTTACTTTCCATTAAGTAATAGTAACAGTAATATTTAGTCCAAGTCCAAGTCATTGCTAAACTACTCAGCCCTAAATCCTTATTCCTCCAGAAATGAAACTGTGCCTGCGGGGAGGATGGGCTTTGGAGTTGTCTCTGAAATTGATTATCTGGGTAGCCTCAAGATATAGATATAGATATAGATATAGATATAGATATAGATATAGACCTTTCAGAGACTTAGTTTTCTAAATCTGTAAAATGACAGTCATGGGATTTTGATGAGCATTTGATGAAGTAACCTACATTTAACTTTGTCTTGCTCATGAAAATGCAAGCTCCCTAGAGGTAAAGCCACATCTATATGGTTTTCCTTTGTGTCTCCAGAACCTGCCACCAGAGACCCATCCCAGAAGCTGGAGTTCTGATACCTGTTTTCCAATCACTTGCCTGCATGTTCATGCAAACCTACCATCGGGTTCCAGTCTGTCCCTAAACCTAACATTCCACTGAATACCCTACACTGGGCTGCTATTTGCCTGCACAATCCACTGGGTAGAGAAGTCTTGGTAACAAATAGGTAGGTTCCTATCCCCTCCTCCTAGAGTTGGGTTTTGTTGTTGTTGTTGTTGTTGTTTGGTTTTTGTTTTATTCTGGTTTTGTTTTTTATTAATCTGATAAAACAACCTCATACTTACATGGTAACTTAGAACTTGGTAATTTATTTAACCTTGGTAGTTTTGCTACCATAGGCAAAGAGGTTATTTTCAGGATTGTTTCTATTATTTAAAAAATAATGCAATATGCTTATTTAAGCACATGTTTTATCTAACAAATAAAATTTCTAAAATTGCAAACAAACAAATGCAACATTGAAGAAGTATGTTGTACGTTTCTGAAGATGGAACAACATGAGCAAAGTTCAAGGCTTGCAAGAGGAATGGCAGGCAGCTCAGGCTAAGTGAGGATGCTAAGGAAGTGCTGAGAAGTAAGCTGGAGGGGAGTTGGCAGCCAGGTCACCTGCAGCTTCAGTGCCAAAGAGTGTGGGTTTTACTCTTTGGGAACCACGGAGAGTTCTGAACAGAGACGGCAACTAGAAACTCAAGCAAGAAGATGCATCTTGCAACATGTACATGTTCCTTGATTGAGGAGGGGTCTGGTGACCAGGACTTAGCAGAAAGCTAATTCACATTGCGGATGAGTACCCTGCTCACAAGAGAGTCACACCAAGCATTAGTGCACATTCTCTATAACTCTTTTCAAGCAAAGTCCTTGATGACATTGAATTGGCCTGGATTGGAGTTGTGGCCATCATCTCCAGTGTGACTGCAGCAATCCACTTCCTTCTCTGGGCCTCCCTTTCCTTATCTGTATAATGAAGGGCTTGAATCAAAGGATCCCTTTCAGCTCTGCACATCCATTTGCTCTTTGAAAGCTCACCTCCCCATTTCCAAGCCACCTGTGAGAGAATGATAAGATACTTTGATGGAAACCAGAAAGCCAGGGAGACCCATCAGGTTCCTCCAGATGTGGACCATTACCATTCAGCCCTGACTGCCAGGATATTCAGGGAAATTGCTCCACAATTGGGTCGTTCTCCTTGTAAGCTCAGATCAGAGAACTCCAGGAATAAACTGTTCCCATCAGGAGATAACATTATTGTCTGGCCTGGCACTGGATGGGAACTTCTGCAGGTACTTCTCCAGTCATCAATCGCAGATGCCATAAGACATCTCCAAAGGTAGCCAGCCAGCTGTCGGGTAACTGAGAGGAGTGGAAGAAAAAAATAATATGGGAGCCTGATACTTCCCTCCTGTCTGTGTCTCCTGATCTGTTTAGTAAAACCAACATCTGGTAAGACAAAAACAAACTTTAATAACTAAAATAACAAAAAGAGCATAAAACATTCAAAACACCAAGGTGTGTCAAAAATAGGGAAACAGGCAGAAATAGTTTTCCTTGCCAAGCTAACAATGCAAAACGAAAATAAGATCTTGAGACAGAGGCAGAGTGGGCAGTGATCAGGAGGTGCTTAGAGCCTGAGCAAGGTTACAGGTCACCTTTGTCCTGTGCATCTCCAGGGAGCTCGTCAGCTCCCGAGTCTGGAGCATCAACCTCCCCAGTGCAGGTCAGCACTTGGGTTTCCAGGGCAAACAGAATATATGTGGAGTCTGTGTCCCACCAGTCTCACATGGACTCTAGGAGGCTGTGCTCTTTTACCTGGGAAGCATGAGGGTCGTATCTACTACCATGCACCAAATCTCACACACCACAATATAAGATCCACCATGGTTTTATGTGGGATGAGGTACAAATACCAAGCATTAAACCCCATAGATCCTAAGATGCAGGTGACCTTAGAGATGTGAACAGGAGGAATGGAGAGTCTCAGAATCTATGAAACACAGCACTTCCAAGGTTGTTCAGGGGTCTAAAACTGAGGCCAGCTGTGAGAAAACACCTCGGGTAGTGCTAGACACAAGATGAATATGTATTTCCATCATCAACACCATCATAAAACTTGCCTGCAGTTTCCTGGGAGGTGGGGATTGTCATGGACACTGGCTGTGTCTCTTTTCACCACTCTTGATGGTTTATAATACTTAGCACATATCTATGTGCCACTGAGATCCTGAGTATGAGAAGCCACATCTAGAAAAAGCGTTTGATAAAGAACATCATCCATTCCTGATTAAAACACTAGAAAAAGTAGGAATAAAAGAATCATACCTCAACATTGTAAAAGCTGTATACCAAAAACCCAAGGCTGACATCATTCTTAATGGAGTAAAACTGAAAGCATTCCCTCTAAAAATAGGAACACAAAAGGGAAGCCCACTTCCACCACTTCTATTCAATGTAGTCCTCGAATTTCTAGCCAGAGCAATTAGGCAAAATAATGAAATAAAAGGGATATGAATAGGAAAAAAAAAAAAGCTCACACTAGCTCTGCTTTCCAATGAGATGATCCTATATTTAGAAAATCCAAAAAACTCCACCAGAAAACTTACAGAACTCATAAATGAATTCAGCAAATTAGCAGGATACAAAATTAATATCATAAATCAGTTGTGTTCCTATACTACCATAATGAATCAACTGAAAGAGAAATAAGAAATCCCATTCACAATAGCCTCAAAAAATATTTAAGAATCAATCTAACAAAAGAGGAAAAAGACCTCTACAATGAAAATTCCAGAACACTAAAGAAAGAAATTGAGGAAAACCTTAGAAGATGAAAAGACCTCCCGTGTTCTTAGATAGGCAGAATTAATATTCCCACAATGACTATACCAAAAGTATTATACAGTTTTAATGCAATTATCATCAAGATTTGAACGATGTTCTTCATGGAAATGGAAAAAGGACTCTTGAAATTCATTTGGAAAAACAAGAGGCCCAGAATAGCTAAAGAAATCCTCAATGAAAAAAGCAAAACAGGATACATAACAATACTAGACCTCAAATTATACAACAGAGCTATAGTAACAAAAACACCATGGTTTTGGCTCCAAAACTGGCAAAAAAAAAAAAAAACAGTAGAACTGAATAGAAGACATAGAGACAACCCCATGAAAAATTACCAATAACATACATTGGAGAAAAGATAGCCTCTTCAACAAATGGTTCTGGGCAAACTGGAAATCCATATGTAGTATAATGAAATTTAACCCATATCTCCCAGCCTGCACAAAACTCAACTCAAAGTGCATCAAAGACCTAGAAACTACACCAAAAACTTGCATGTGCTACAAGAAAAGGTAGACCCAAGACTCCAACATACCAGCTCAGGAGCTGACTTCCTCAGTAAGACCCCTAAAGTACAAGAAGTAAGATCAATAATCAATAAATGATATGGCATCAAAGTAAAAAGTGTCTTCATTGCAAAGGAAACAGTCAAGAGCATGAAGAGAGAGTCTACAGAATAGGAGAAAATCTTGGCCACCTGCATCCCAGATAGAGCATTAATTTCCAGGATGTATAAAGAACTCAAAAAACTTAACACCAAATAAATAACTCAATCAATAATTGGTCAAAGGAACTGAATTGAACAGACACTTCATGGAAGAAAAAATACAGATGTTCAACAAATATAAAACATGTTCAATATCTCTGGCAGTTAGAAAAATGCAAATTAAAACTACACTGAGGTTCCATCTCACTCCAGTCAGAATGGCAATTATCAAGAACACACATAACAATAAGTGTGGGTGAGGATGTGGAGGAAAAGGTACACTTACATATTGTTGGTAGGACTGCAAATTGGTGCAACCATTCTGGAAAGCAGTATGGAGATTCCTCAGGAAATTTGGAATGGAAGCACTATTTGACCCAGTTATCCCACTCCTCAGTATATATCCGAAGAACTTAAAATCAGCATACTACAGTGACACAGTCAGTCACATCAATGTTTATAGTAGCTCAATTCACAATAGCTAAGCTATGGAAGCATCCTAGGTGCTCTCCAATACATGAATGGATAAAGAAAATATGATATATATATAAACAATGGAATGTTACCCAGCCATAAAGAAGAATGACTTTATGACATTTGTCAGTATATTAATGGATCTGGAGACTATCATGCTAAGTGAAGTAAGCCAGTTCCAAAAAACCAAAGGCTAAATGTTCTCTCTGGTAAGTGGAAGCTAACTCACAATGGGATGGGGAAGTAGAATAGAAAATTAGACAATGGAGAATGGAGGGAAGAGAATGGGTAAGCAAAGGAAAGACAGTGGAATGAATTTGACATAATTTTCTCATGTACATATATGAAAACAACACTCTGAATCCCACCACCATGTACATCCCTAAGAATGGGACTCTAACTAGAATAAGATATATGCCATGCTTATATATTTATATCAAAATGGATTCTGCTGTCATATATAACTAAAAAGAACCAGTAAAAAAATAAAAGAAGCTACAACTGTGTTAATAATCCCACAGACTGCTTGACCCTGGCTGATAGGAGTACAGGAACTATGGAAAGATGGTCTGTAGTAGGTCTAGAGCCAAGATTATCTCGGACTATCTTATCTTTTGTATCTGGTCTGATATTCATGTGACTGTTGGGTAAGCCTCTTGGAATGTCTCACTAAGCTTAGCAGACCTGTAGCCTCCACTAACACGAAAGCTAAGAAGAGGTTTCTGACGCCATACAAAGGATTCCCCTGCTTTGCTGTGGCTCGCCCGCCTGACGTCCCATCAACACTTGTGATAAGCAAATCGATTTATGGCTTTGTTTTGTCCTATGACTATAAAACTCACATAACCTCTTCTATGGTGGAACGTGTCATTCAAAGTAACGTGCATGCATGTTCCCAGGCCATGGTCACTCCTGTTTGGCTCAGAACCAACCATTTTCCTATTCCCTTTGAAGCAGAGTTGATATTTCACATCAACATAAGGGTTTTAAAGCACTGGCTGATCAGCTGGCTCATCCTGGGTCCCTGGGGGAAATGCTAAGACCAGGAAGGCCACAACCCACAATGTCATTGGCTGTGTGACGTGGAGTAAATAAGAAGAGGTAAATAAGATGTCCCACTGTTGTAACAATCCCTCTCTTCTCCCGTCCCCTCCCTAGACTATAAGCTGGATAAGGAGAGGGGTGCTATCTGAGCTGGAGTGGGAGTGGGACAGAAGCACCAGGGAGGCCAACTTCAAGGGCGGGGAGTGTGGGGAGTCCCCTCTGGAGGAAGTTCCACCTGAGGTTGAGACCGAGACCTTGGGATTTAAGCAGATGGAATGGGGGACAACAGAAGGTGTTCCAAGATGAAAGGACCAAGGCCGACAGGTGGCAAGTGTGGAGATCCTGAAGAAATGAAAGGAAACCATCTGGAAGGCTCTCAATAGTCATATCACAAAAGCACTTTTAAATCTTGGGAATTTTGTGCAGCTGGGCCCAAACCTGCCACATGCCAGTATGGTTGGGTGAGAAGACAGGGGATCTCACCTGAGAAGAAGTCTTCTTTTGAGCGCTGAAGCTGCTCTGGATTCCACACTGGGGAGGAACAGGTCGGAATCCTTTTCCTGGTACCTTTGTCTGCAGTTAGCTGAGTGTTTCCAGGTTGCTTCATCAACTCTCCTGGTAGATTTCCAGAAGGTACCTCTTGGTACATGGCTTCTCTCACACCCTCTTCTTGCATCATGCCCAAAGAGAAAACTAACTAGAGTTTCAAATACAGTCTCAAAACTGCACTGAGTCTATACCCCACCCCGTGAAACATTGGAACCCAGCCCCCCTGGGTTTTGAGCCCACTAGACAAGCTTGTGGATCCAGGGGACACAGGGAGGGACTCCTGAATGTCCTAAAGCAACCACTAAACTAATGGAATAAAGAGATGTAGCTAAAAAGCCCAAAATGAGATACATTGGAATCATAAGAAATATTCAACCAAAAGGCAGAAAATAGGGGTAAAGGGAATTAAAAGCAGATAGGATAAATAGAAAACCAATTGCAAAAGACAGGCTTAAACCTAAGCCTATTAATAATCCCATTAAATGTAAATGGTGTCATAAGCATAGTTGCAAAATCATAATCAAAATTTTAGCCAGTTGAATTAAACTATATTTTAAAAGTCAATGCCTTCTGACCCAGTGGAGTCTCAGGAATGCAAAGATGTTTTAGCATCTGAAAAATGTCCATCAGTATAATCCACCAATTGAACAAACTAAAATACATATACTAATTCAACAGACGTGAAATTTTTGAAAAAAAAAATCCACATTCATTTCTGATAAAGCTCTTAGCAAACTAAGAACGGAACTTACTCAATCTGAAAAAGGATATCCATAAAACATCCACACATCAGAGCATACCTAGTCATAAAAGACTGAATACTTTTCCTTCTAAGATAAGGAACGAGACAAAGATGCCCACTCTTGCCGCATCTGCTCAACATTGTGCTGGAGGATCTAGTAAGCAAAACCAAGCAGAAGAGTGAAGCAGACACCATCCAACTGGAAAGGATGAGACAAAGCCGTCTTTATTCATAAATAGCATTGCTGTCTATGTAGAAAATCCAGGGTGTGCTACAAAAAAATGCTGCTAGAAAACAGAGTGAGTTTAGTTTGCCAGAAGGATATATAACCAATATCCAAAAATCAATTATGTGTCTATATATTGATGATGAACCATCAGAAGCAGAAAGATATTTTAAATGCAATTTACAATAACATCAAAAATATGGCCTACTTAGTCAGACAGAAGATGTGAAGAATGAACACACCAAGAAATACTGCAGTGGGAGATTAAAGAAGACCTAAATAAACAGAGCTGAATATATGCTGTGCAGCATTTGGAGGATTCCATATTCTTAGGATATAAGTACCCCCACTTAACTTATGGATTCAACATAATCCCAACCAAAATTTCCACTTAGCTTTTTACAGAAATTGACAGGCTGTGTCTAAAATCCTCATGAAAATGGAAGGGATCTAAAATAGTCAAAACAATTTCATTATCCCACTTCTCGATGTATACCCGGAGGATTTTAAATCAGATACTAGAGTGGTGCAGCCACATCAATGTTTACAGCAGCCCAATTCACAATAGCTACACTATGGAACCAATCTAGGTTCCCTTCAATCGATGAATGGATAAAGAAAATGTGATATACATATATATATATATATATATATATATATATATATATATATATACACACACACACACACACACACACACACACACACACACAATAGAATATTACTCAGCCATAAAAGAGAATGTAATTATGGTATTTGCCAGTAAATGGATGGAACTGGAGACTATCATGCTAAGTGAAATAATACCATCCCCCCAAAAAAAACACACACACAGAACGTTCTGATATGTGGATGCCAACACAAAATTAAGTGGCTGGGGAATGGTGGGGGTGGTAGGGAAAAATAGAAGTACTTTGGATTAGACAAAGAGGAATGAAGTAAATGGAGTGGGGGCTGGGAATAGGAAAGACAGTAGAATGAATCAGACATAACTTTCCTGTATTCATATATGAATACACCACCAGTGAAACTCCACCTCAAGCACAATTACAAGAATGAGGTCTTAATTAGAGTAAGTTATACTCCATTTATGTGCAATATGTCAAAATACACTCTACTGTCATATATAGCTGAAAAGAACAAATTTTAAAAAATAAAATCAGAAAAAAACAATTTCATTATAAACTTTCAGTCATTGAGACATTGTGATTTTATTGATTAGCCGAATAGATCAATGGAACAAAACAGAATCCAGAAATAGACTCACACAGATCTGAATGACTGATTTTTGACAAAGAAGCAATGACAATTCAGTGGAGGAAGAAATTTTTTTCTTAAAAATATCGGTCCTGAAATGATTTGATATTTATATGTAAAACAATGAGCTTTCATTCCATATAAGAAAGTGAACTCAAATAGAGAAGATAAAAAACCAAATGTAAAACCTAAACTGTCAATCTTTCATTCAACATGAGGGAAAAACCTATGTATCCTTGAGTCAGGCAAAGATTTCTCAGACATAATGCCACAACCATAATCCATGAAAGATTGAACAAATTGATAATGACACTGTTGAGAGACTAGAAAGATAAGCCAGAAAGAAAACATTCACAAAGCACAAAACTGATAAATGACTTATATCTTTAATATACAAAGAACTCTTAAAATTCAATAATAAGAAAATGAAAAGTCCTTTTTTTGTTTTCCTAATTGTTTATTTGGGTATAAAAAAAATACCATTTTCAAGAAATGATATTTCTCGACTTAGAATGATGTTGGCCCTGAGTCTGGCATGATAGCTTTCACAATGTTGAGGTATGTTCCTCCCCCCAGTTTTTCTAGTGTTTTGAACATGAATGGATACTGAATTATTTTTACAAATTCTTTTTCTGTACCTATTCAGATGTTCTTGTCTTTAAGTCTATGGATGTGATAAATTACGTTTATTGATTTCCATATGTTGAACCACCTTGCGTCCCTGGAATGAATCCCACGTTATCATGGTGCACTATCTTTTTAATGTATTTTGTATGCAATTTGTCAGTATTTTTAAAATTTCATCTATATTTGTGAGGGATACTGGTCTGAAGTTTTCTTTTCTTAAAACTACACTGAGATTCTACCTCATTCCTATCAGAAGGGCAATAATCAAGAACACAAGTAACAATAAATGTTGGCAAAGTTGTGGAGGAAAAAGGTACACTCATACATTGCTGGTGGGACTGCAAATTGGTGCAACCTCTCTGGAAAGCAGTATGGAAAGTCCTCAGAAAACTTGGAAAGGAACCACCATTTGACCTAGTTATCCCACTCCTTGGCTTATACCCAAAGGACTTAAAATCAGCATACTACAGTGATGCAGCCACATCAATGTTTATAGCAGCTCAATTCACAATAGCCAAGCTATGGAACCAAACTAGGTGCCTTTTTTTTAATAATTTGATAAGAAAGTTTATTTACATCTAGGTGCCTTTTAGCAGATAAATGGGTAAAGAAAATGTGGTATACATGGAATTATACACATGGAATAATACTCAGCCACAAAGAAAAATGAAATTTGGTGTTCGCTGGTAAATGGATGGAACTGGAGAATATCATGCTAAGTGAAATAAGCCAGTCCCCAAAAAACAAAGTCTGAATGTTCTCTCTGATATGTGGATGCTAACCCATATCAAGGGAGGCAGGGAAGAGACGTATACTAGTTCAATGGATTAGACAAAGAGGTATGAAGGAATGGGAGGGAGGATGCGAAAGACAGTACAATGAAGCACACTTAACTTTCCTATGCTCACATATGAATACACAATCACATCACGTTCAACCACAAGACTGGAATCAAATAGTAATGGGTTGCACCTCATGTATGTATAACATGTCCAAATACAACCTACTGTCATATATATCTAAAAAATAATTAAATAAATAAATAAATAATACATTTTTTATGAAAAATGATAGCCAATAAAGTGGAGTTATTTTGTTTCTCTGAATCAGAGGTTCTACTATGCAATATACTCTACTGTCAGATATATCTAAAAAGAACAAATAAAATTTTAAGAAAAGAAATGTACAGTTTTTTAAAAGGGCAAAATATTTTAACATACTGTGCACAAAAGACAATATATGTATGGCAAATAAACACATAAAAATAGTGAACCTTATAGTCATTTAGAAATACAAATAAAGCCCCAATGTGAAATGGCTAAACATTGATTAGTAGAGCCAAAATTTAAAAGCCTGATAATGTAAGTATTACCTGGGGTATGGAAAACTAGAACTCTTATGCACTAATGGTGGAAATGTAAAATGCTACAATCATTTGGAAAATGGTTCAGTGATTTCTTAAGATGTTAAATATTGAGCTACCACAAGACCCAACCATTTCACTCTATAGGTATTCACCAAGGAGCACAGTAAAACAGTTCATGTGAAGACTGATATGTGTTTCTAGAAGTTTTATTTGTAATAAAAGCCCCAAAGAGAAAAACCTCAATGTCCACCCAAGGATCAAAGGATAAACAAATTGCAGTACATTCATAGAATGAACCAGAACTTGGTGATAAAATGGAACAAGGATGAACCTCAGAATGTTGGTGCTAAGTAACATGAGTCAGATTTTTAAATGCAGCTGGGCCTCAATATCTGTGGGTTCCACATTTGTGGATTCTACTAATCCCAGATCCAAAATATTCATGGGGGAAGAAATGTCTCTGATTGAACAACTAAAGACTTTTTTCTTTGCCATTATTCCCTAGAACAACAATTGGCATATTGTTTACATTGCTTTGAGTATTATGAATAATCTAGAGTTGACTTCAAGTATACAGAATATGTGCAAATACTGTGCCATTTTTTATAAAGGACTTGAGTACCTGTGAATTTTGATATCTGCAGAGATCCTGGAACCAATCCCCCGTGGATACCAAGGGGTGACTGTACTCACTTTAAGGTTGCCTTGATGTAAAGCTCTTTAAAAGCTTTACAGTGACAGAAGGCAGATTAGCATTAGCCCAGGATGCGAGAGTCAAGGCAAGGGGGCCAGGAGGCAGGGCTGATAGAGCAGCATGAGGGAACTCTGGGCTGATGAATATGTTCACTATCAGGACTGTGGGAATGGTGTTATGTGTTTGCACATAGGAAAAAAAACTTATGAAATTGTGCTCTTCAAATATGTGCAGTTTACTGTATGTCAGTGATACCTCATTTTTGTGAAAAGGAAAGAAAAAGGCTCAAGTGGTTTCACATCATCCATTTGATATGCACTGTATTCTATCCCTTCACTGTGTGCATTCTGCCCAGTCCCTCCTCTTCTGTCTTATTCATGCATCTCTTTTTCCCTGCTTCCCTACTGTCCCACCCACAATGCCCCCCCCTTGTATCTCTCCAAGCCCTTTCCCAAAGAAAACCCTTTCACTTGCCCCAGATATTACCTATGTTGGTCCTTAGCCAACCCATCACCCGGGAGAGAGGTCTTCTTGATGATACACCCAATAGGGACCACGGCACTCTTCACTGCACAGGGCCTGCTTCCTTCATATCAGTTTCCACCATCTGAAAGCAGATTGCTTACGTGTTACCTGCTTATTTTCTGCCCCCTTCCCCCCCCTCTCCTAAAATGCAGATACTTTACAAGGTAGGAATCTTCCCTATCTCATTTATTGCTTTATTCCTCCCATACCCTCCAGCACATGGTAGAAACTATACACGTTTTTGAATGAATGACTATAGGAAGAACTCTTTAGAAATAAAAACCACTGAAGTGTTCACTTTCCATTAAATACGAATATCCTATATATGTTAAAGAGCTTGGTTTTAGAGCATTTATCTTCCTATCTTCATACCCCTAATCCATTCATCTTCCTGACTCTCAGGAATGCTTGCATTTCTCAGTTTACAAGCCAAAGTCAGCTTCTCTGACAGATATAAACTCCAGGTTGCTTTCTGACGGGGTCCTAATAATGCCACCTCTGATGTTGTAATTTATCAAAAACTTGAGTTTAAAATAAAGAATTCAAGAGGTGTTTCTTGTTCAAAAAATGCAGGGCATTTGGAGGTAAAAGCAAATATTCTGATGTGGTCAAAGTGTCAGGGTGGAGTGAAAAATGAATGAAATCATCTTTTAAGGTGACCTACTGTGAGCCTCACTGTGTATGACAAATATTATTCTGTTTCCTTTCTCTAAAGGTGAAAATCGAGTAAGTTAATGGCCTCTCTAAAACTTAAAATCACATGGTTAATGAGCAGCAAACCAAGACTTCAACTTAAAATCTCTGAACGTTAAGAAGAACCTTGGAGAAAGACTCTTTATTTCTTAAACATTTACACCCAGAAAGAACCGAGGACACTTCTACTGAGATCATCCTGTCTAAATAAAATCACATGGCCTTGCCTGAACCAGGCTGTCAGGGAGCAGGTGAAATACCTTCAATCATGGAAGACCTTCAGCACCTACTGAGGAGACCAGCACCCGCCAGGGAACAGCACAGAAGACCTGAAGCAACTGAATGGCATTACCAAGAATTGAGGCTCTATCAAGGCCTTACATAGAGGGCTGTTCATGGTGTCCATGCCTGTGAGCACACAGGTCCTGACATTGCATTGAAGGTAAAGGCTCTTGAGACTCATCTCATCTTGATGTAAATAAAGATCAGCATGTATCTATTTGCTCAGCTCTGCAGGTGGGAACTTTCTAATCACATCCCCACCTCTAGTCAGTTATGACTGCTCCACACTCCAAGCCCTGCCAAAACATCTTCCCAACAGCTGGAAGGTCTATTTGCTGACTTTGCAAAAGTCCCTCTTAAATTCCTCCTTTCTTAGAAAGTGACTCTGGCAAATGCTAAGCAGTTCACACCAGATGGGATGCATTTACACAGAACCAGAACCAAGGAATGTCCCCTCTCTCTGTGCATGGCCACAGGCTGGACAGAAAACATCATCTGAAGCTCTGCTTCTCACACCCATCAGTAACAACTCCGTATGGGCATGCTTTTAGTGAAAGAGATTTCTCTGATTAAGAAAATATTTTCTAAACAAATATACAGTAACATTGCTTTTCACTGTGCATGTCATTTACTTCACATACTCATGATCCTGAATCAAAGCCAAAAAAAGATGTTCTCTAGTCATGTGTATCTTTGAAAGTTGGAGCTTGGATCTGTCCATTCCCCATTTAATTTATGAAAGAAACATGTTCTGACTACAACCATATGCCAGTGATAGTCATTTCTTTTTTCAGAGCTTTTCTCTGTGGAGTTGGGATATTCATCTTCTAGTTCAGGAAGGTATCATGTAGTGAAAAACCAGCCTCTATCTCAGAGCAAAGCCTGTCCAAGGAAGAGACATGGCCTTTGTCCTTGGAAAAACCCACAGAGCACTCCTAAGCACATTCCCACCCTGCTAAGTTATTTATCTACAAATAACAGGAGAGATCTGCTGCGCCAGGTGTCCCTGACTCAGTCAGGCTAGGTGGGGATCCATAGCAGCCCCCTAGCAGCCACCAATAAGCATGAGACAGGGAAATACCTGGGATGCCAGATGACCCTCCCAGTAGTTTATGGTAGTTGATAACCTGTTGGGAAACCACGTAGTTCAGCAGGTACACCCCTCTTGGCTCAAACCAATCAGTTCAAACGAATACCCCTTTTGTACTGACCAATCACCCCTACCCAACTTGTTCCCGCCAGTGAATGTGCTAATCATGTTTTAGAGTTGTTATTTGATTTTCTCCCGCAGTGTGTGATGATTTGCTATGATGTATGTGAAGTCCCTGCCCTCTCCAAAGAATGTATAAAACTGCTGCAAACCCTGGGCTCAGGGCCTCTCAGCGTCACCAGTTGCTGTGTGTGTGCGCAGAGGACCGAGCTAGCTCGCAATAAACACCGCTTTGCTGCTTACATCGATCTTGGGTCTCTGGTGGTCTTTGGGGGTCCCGAATTCGAGCATAACAGTAGCAGCTTGAGCTCCCTGGGAAGTGGGCTCCAAGATGGAAATTAGCTCAGGCTACTCCATAAGGCATCCTCTTTGGTTATGGATTTGTGAAGGGAAGGGAAAGAAAGAGGATGGGGCAGATAGAAAAACCAGGAGGCAGCGAAGACTTCAGCAAAGATTTGAGCTGACCCACAAGGATTTCAGAATTTAGAAAGGCCCATCAGAATTACACACTTGCAACAAAGATCATGTGCATTCTGCATTGAGCAGTCA
The DNA here is from genome assembly GCF_045843805.1 of Urocitellus parryii. Taxonomy (NCBI): domain Eukaryota; kingdom Metazoa; phylum Chordata; class Mammalia; order Rodentia; family Sciuridae; genus Urocitellus; species Urocitellus parryii. The sequence goes on along the minus strand of NC_135541.1, from coordinate 38,472,898 downwards.
GATCAGCTTTCAAACATTGGGTGAGCAACCAGAACTCAGAAACTCAAGCAAATCACAGGAGCTCTGTACCTAAAAAAGATCAGGCCTCCAGACAGATTCTGGGCATTTCTAGTCCCACCCAAATCTCCACAACACATTCTTCACGCCCAATGTGCAAGATGTTCTGGCTGATAAATGAAAGATGGAAATAGACTTGTCTAACCCTGACACTGGATTCCATTCCTGAGAGGCTTATATCAACTAATAAAGAGCCCACAATGGTAGGCATCCCAGCTCACCCCCAGTCACCAGACTGGAGATAATCCCTTCTCCAGCCCTTTTGTTTTATTTTCCTCAGGACCTGCCTTAGTTGGAGATTTTCTTTTATCCCACTGGTTTCAGGAAAGAAACATGAATCCCTGGATGGGGTTCCTCTCCTCTGTGCTTCCTGATCACTATCACCCTGGAACGCTTCAGATCCCAGAAGTTCCAGGTAACCTCTGGATGCAAGCCAGGAGATGGTTGGTGCTATGTGTTGAATTGTGTTCCACAAAAGCAACATGTTGAATTACATCCCCCCAAAGTGACATGTTGAAGTTCTAACGTCCAATTTTTCAGCATATGACTATTTTGGAGATAAGGTCTTTCCAGAGATAGTCAAGAGAATATGTTATCATTACAGTGAGCCTCATCCAATATGATGGATGTCCTTATGAAGAAGAGAAATTTGGAGACTTAGAGACACAGAGAGAGAACACCATGTGACTATCAAGACAGATATTGGGGTGATCTATCCAGAAACTAAGGAACAATGAAGACTGACTGAAAACCACTAGAAGCTAAGGGAGAACCACAGAACAGATTCTCTTTCACAGCCAACAACCTGATCTTGGACTTCTGTTGTTTTAATCCACCCAATTTGTACCATCTGGTTACAGCAGCCCTAGGGAGCTAGTACCTGGGAACCTCCTCTGTTGGTGGCCTGTCATGCTCTACACAGGGCTACCACTGGCGTCCTGGAAACAATGGGACTAGGACATGTAAAGTCACCAAGTGAAAGAGATGACAACAGCATTAGAAGCTAGGTAATCTGCAAATCAAAACTGCAATGAGATAACTCCTCATTTGGACAATACCTCATTCACATACCTATTAGGATGACTACTATTAAAAAAGAAGAAAAAGTAAGAAAAGTTGGTAAGGATCTCTAGACATTGAAATCCTTGTCCATTTATTGTGGTAGGAATAATCCATACAGCCACTTTGGAAAAGAGTATGGAGATTCTTCAAAAAAAATTAAAAATCATATTACCATGTAATCTAGGGATTCCATTTCTGGTATATAACCCAAAAAATTGGAAGCAGGAACTCCAAGAAATATTTTCACACCTATGGTTTTATTCAAAAAAGCCAAGAGGTATACACAGTCCAAATGCAGATGAATGGATAAAGAAAATGTGCAATATGCAGACAATGGAATACTATTTAGTCTTGAAAATGATGTAAATCCTGTCACATGCTACAACATAGATAAGTCTTAAGGATGTCACACTAAATAAAATAAGGTGGTCATAAGAGGTCACATACTGCCTGATTCTACTCACATGAGACTCCTGAAATGGTCAAAGTCACAGAAACAAAGTAGAATGGAGGTTGTCAGCGGGTGGGGAAGGGGAACTGGGGGCTGTGGTTCCTCAGGTACAGAGTTTTTCAAAACTGAAGAAGTTCTAGAGATCAGTTGTACAACAATAGGAATGCAGTTACGTGGTTAAGAGGGGGAACTTCACTAAGTGGTTTTAAAACCATAATTAAAGACAAGGAAGAGGAGGAGAAAAAAAAAGGAGAAGGAAAAAGGGAAACGGAAGGGGAAGGGGAAGGGGAAGCAGCCAGGTCATCCAGCTCCTGCCCAGCACCCTGATTCCGCAGCACGCCACCTCTCCATGCCTAGAGCTCCATAGCAGCCCTTTGAAGAAAGTCGGAAGCACACTGAAATCGGCAGATCAGGAGAGACGGGCATTCACCAAGCACACAGTGGTGTGTTTTACGCTGTCTGCAACCCTGGGAACGGTCCTCAATCCTTGGTCTTGTGGATGAGGAGCTGGAACTCAGACAGGTGGAGGGACCTGCTCCGGGCCATGCAGCTGCTGAGAGGCAGAGCTGGGACCTCTTTCCACCGCACAGTTGCCTTTTTGATGACTTGGTCAAATCACTTGGCTTCACAGAACACTGAGGAATTTTTCAAAGTGGGACCTGGAACTCTCTCTCTCGGCCACATGGACTCATTTGTGTGTTCGTCTGTTTTCTCTATTCTTACCCTTTTTCTTCTGGAAGGGAAAATGATCATCCAGTGAAAAATATTTTCCTTAGAGATCACTTGAGGTATTTGGCAACTCAAATTGCCAAATATCACAAAAGGGGAAAAAAAAGGACGATGTGGGACTGGGGGTGAAGAGCGAAGATTCAGCAAGTTCTAAAATGGGTAGGGAGATGCTCCTGACCAGCCCTTGTCACCGCCCGCATGTCCGCAGTGACTTAGGCAAACCCTTGGGAGTCTCAGCCAGGGTGGCCTAGGCCACCCCTTTCCAAGCCTGGGACCCTCTAGAAGCCTGCCAACTGAAAACAAACCAACTACCGTCCCCCAAGTCTTGATGTGTTCAAGTTTCTTTCTTTCTTGCCAAAACCTGATTTCCTGTTTCTAAGAAAAAAAAAAAAGTTTTAAAATGCCCTTTAAAAAAAAAAAAAAAGACTCCTGAAGGCTTAAACATCAAAGAGCTCTTGGAAAGTAGGGTTTTGTTTGGTTAAGTGCACATGGGTCCGAAAAATTCCCATTAAATTTCCCTTTTTAAGTACGAAGGATTTTTACTGGACTTGAGCAAAAAGATTTGTGGATAGACCATACAGAATCTTGGAGGCAGTTAGGGGCATTCAGCAGGTCCAGTCTGCTCATTGCAGAGATGAGGGAACGGAGGCCCAGAGAAAAAGGGTCTTGCCGAGGTGTCACGGCCAGCAGGTATCAGAAACACCCTCTGTGCAGGCTCTTGATTCAACATGGTACTCCCGTGCATCTGCCAATTTCTCCCATGACTGAAAGTTTTAAGATTCTTTTCAAAGTCAAAGGTAAATTAAAGTTTGAATGTTTGTCAAGAAGCTAGGAAGCATTCCTATTTTTTTTAATAAAGTTTTCAAAGGTTGAAGAGAATAACCATAATTAATCTTTACTCAACACTCATTCTATACATGCATTGTTCACTTCATTGCTCCAATTCTAGGTGGTATTTACTATGTTCTCTCCGTTGTGGGGAAGAAAAGGGAGAGAGACGAAAGAGGATTCAAATTCTGGTTTTAAGCTTCTGCTTTCTGTTTGTGACTAGCCAAAATGTTCCAGTCTCTTTCTGATACCTGCTCTCAACTAACCCTGAGAAGGTAATATTATTGTTTCCATTGCACAAATGAGAAAACTGGATCTTCAGTTTGCCCAAATGCCCTGCACCACAATAAATGGTAGAGCTAGGATTAGAACCCAAATTAGGATGAGAACCCAAATCTGCCCTTTGGAAGACCTTTCTCTTTCTGTTACCCAATTTGCTGAGCTATTGTAGGGGTCAAATCAAATCGTGGATGTAAAAGCCTTCTATAAAAACTGTAAAGAATTTAACAGATTTGAGGGATTATCATGCTGAAATACAAGTTGTTCTATTTTCCTAAATTTCCACTCTGGCTTTTAACAACAGGATCCGAGAGCCAGGCAGTGACAAGGGGCCCAGGTCTCCCCGCTGAAAAACACTTTCCAAATAAAAGATTTGATTGAGCACACACTTGTTTTCCTTGGGTGGGTCCCAACCACCCAAATGTTTCATGGGGTGGGAAAGTTTTGATCCTGACGGCCATTGTTGGAGGCAAATTAGAAAACGTGGAGCCTTGCTCTCTGACCCAACAGGGGAGAGAGAAGCCTGAAGAAACACAAAAAGCTGCTACCCTGCCAGCAATCACACTCTCCAGACAGCAGCAGCCTGAACCGAGGTGACTCAGACACTGGCTCCTTGGTTTGCCTGCTCAAGGCTGTCTTAGGAGCACCATCTGAAAACTGTATCCTGCTTTCGCCTTGAGGAACTCAGAGGGGAAGGAGCCCGAGCCTCTTCCTGGAGAGAAGAGCTCAGAGTCCTGAGGATTTCCACAGATATTGCTCACATCTCTGCCCTTGCAGGCCAGAATTCATCTTTCCCTCTTCTCTTGCCCACAGCAATTGATGCCAATATTATCACTATCGTGTTCCCTCCCTAATTCATACGTTAGGTCCTCTATCTAACCAGACCCCCAGGACCTCAGAATGTGAATGCATTTAGAAACAGAGGTTTCAAAGAGGTAATTAAGGTAAAGTGAGATCCTTAGGGTGGCCTTTAAGTCAATATTCCCAGTGTCTTTATAAGAAAAGAAAATTGACAATAGACACTGATAGAAGACTATGGAAAGATGCAGAAAGAAAATGGCTATCTACAAGGATGATGGCCAAGGAGAAAAGAAACAATTGGCCAACACTTTGATCTGGCACTTCTAAGCCACCCTCTCTGGTACTTTTGTTGCAGCAGCAGTAGCAAACTAATACAACCAGCAAAAACACTGATTCTGATCTCCCTATATGAAAGCTATTTTTGTGTTAATTGAATGAAAAGAATAATGAATAAAATGATCACAGGTGAGCCCTCAAGGAGTTTGCAGTCTTAAGGGGAGACAACTAGTTTTTCTCCCTTGTTTTGGGCTAGGTTTGAGAAGGACTGATGGGAATGCTGTGGACCTTCTCTGTGCAGTGTATGTCCCAGAAGGGGGGGGGGGGCAGGCACACAAATATCTTATGAGTCACAATATTCCAAATCCAGTGATAGAGAGTGAAATGTCCAAAGGACTCTGGATCCACCTAGGGGCAGAGAGGAGTTGGGGGAGACCCCTGCTGAAGAGCCTCCCAAACTTTCAGAAACTACAAGCAGCTATTTCCCAGAAGGTGATGAGGACTGACCATTCCAGGTTTGTTCACATGCCTGGAGTGACCCTAGCCAGCCATGACAAGTCCATGGCAAGATCCAGGGGAGGGTAGGTGGCTGCAGATGTGAGGGCTAAGTCAAGGAGGATCCATGGCTGAGCAAAGATACTGGGCCCAGAGAGGTCTCAGTCAGGGTTTCTGCTCATATTCTACCACCGTCTCCTCTCTCAAACTCAACCCATCACAGAAGGAGCACTCAAGCAGGGTCTGTTGATTTGAATTGCAGTGACTCTGCCTAAAAGTGGTTAACAGACCTGCAGACTAGGGAAAAATAATCATTTCCTTTTCTCTTCTTCTCTATCTAACCAGACCCCATGCTTTCCTTCCCCCCCCCCCCCGGGCCCTTCTTTTGTGAAATCTACCTGGACAGTTCACTCACAGTGATCTTTCTCTTAGTTCTGAGATCACTTATACTGGTCACACCTGTGCTATTTATTGAGCAACCCCATAGAAAACCTTCAGTCAGGCCTACCTGGGAGCCCCTTCTCACAAAGCCCTGGACCTGGGGCCAAGTCACTTCATTTCCCAATCCTCAGTCTCTTCCTCTTTAAAATGAAGGTAGCATTACCCACTAGTCTTCATTCTCCCTGTCTTCCTTTTATGATTGATGCCCATCACTGCTTAGCACACATGACCACCATGACCAACAGCTAGAGGTCACAGTTCCCAGCTTCCTCCAGAGCTAAACATGGTCGTGTGACTAAGTTCAGACTAGTGCGACGGGAGCAGAGGAGATGCATGCAATATTCAGGTCACTCCTGAAACACAGGCTCAGCTACTTGCCCTGAGTCCTTCTCTATTTCTTTCTGCAGGTGAGAGAATGGAAACAACTGAAACGATCATACATGTGGATGACAGACTGACCTACCAACCTGTAATCCTGGATGTTCTAACACAAGATGAAGTCCTGCCTGCCCTGGGCCTCCAGACTATGACATAAGAGAGAATGAGCATCTGCTTTTTTTTCAGAACAAAGAACATAGAACACCTGGATTCTTTGTTGCACCAGCTCTGTGTGCACCCTAAGTAACACGCCTTATTACCCCAAGTAGCGTGCCTTCCCATCCTAAGGAACAGCCCAGTTTTAGAGATGGTAGATAAATAAACAATGCCACCTGGCACACAGTGGCTCTGGGATGAGTCAATAGAAGTAGCTGTCATTAGGCTGAAGTGATGGAATGTGGTGTCTCGGTAGCTGTGCAGGTGAGAGAAAAGGAAAAGTCAATCGGACTCAGTCAATAGGATTGAGAATTGGAGAATCTAGGAGAATGGGGGACCCCCCAACAGGAATGAGGGTCGGGTAAGAAGGCAATGTGGGGAGAGCAAGCGAAGGCAGGCTCTTGCCACATTGAATTTAGTGTCTGGCATGGTTCACAGAGGAAGGTGGCAGCGGGCCCTGTGAAGTGCCAGCTGAGCCTGAGGCTGGGAACAAAGAATCTCTGGGCCAGTTTGGGGAGAGGAAGCTGTGGGAGAGATGAGGATCTAAGGGCTGGAGCTTCGGGCACAGATATGGAAAGGAGGAGGAGGAGGCAGTTCCAGCTGGAGCAAAATGTCCTTGTGGTGGGAGAGAAAGACCTGGAAAGGCAGGCGGGGCCCCATGTGCAGACGTGAAGATGCCCCACTGGGGAGTTCAGGTCTTGCTCTGCAGGCAGTGGGAGCTGTGGGTGGTTTCTAAACAAGAAGAGGATATCCAAGACTCCACCCAGTGAGCCAGAGTGTCCCCGAGTGTGGAGACAGAGGGATGTGCTTCCTCTAGAAGACAGGAGGCCCCCCATTTGCCCCCATTTCACTGATATTTTAACAGACACACGAAACATGGGAAGGAACGTCCATAAACAGTCTGCTTCTAGGCAGTGTGGAACAGGACTACAGAACTTTTTTATTAAAAAGTTTGGATGAAATTAAATGCTGTCCTTTTGTGTTACGCACTTGATCAGTTGACATGCTAATGCTGATAATTGGGGGAGACCTTTATGGAGACATCAGTGAAATCAAAGATTTGACTAGAGTGACCCCCTGAGATAGAAAGGAACATCTTGAAAGAGGAGCAGAGAAAGGTGTCTCCCCTTCGTCTTTGAATCTCTCCGTCCACAAATGCAGCCAGAGAGTCTACTCTGTGTCCCCACGTGCTGGGTACTGTCTTTCACACTGAATGGAGGACGGAGACAAAGAAAGCTGGAGGAGGGGATAGAAATGGAGCTGGCCTACCTCAGGGAGGAAAAATGGCAAGGGAAGAAACCATGCAGAATGTTCCAGGCAAAAGCATCAGCAAAGACGAAGCCCTGAGGTGGGAGAGCGTGTGGCAGGCCTGAGGACCAACCAGGAGCTCAAGGATGGAGTCAGGGGCGAGGGAAGCAAAGGGCCTAGGTGTGAAAGGAGGCGCTCCCTCTCAGGGCCCTCATATTGTCAACCTGTCACTTTTTTCCCTTTCTGGCCTCATCTTAGTCCACGCCTTGGTGGCAGGAGCCAAATAGGAGAGGGGAGAGTGGCAGCGAAGCCCAGAAGGTTTGCCAAACTCAGAAGACTTGAGTACCAGGAAGCCCAGTGACACAGATGTCTCACTTTCCTCTCTCCCTCAGCACATGGCGTAAAGGTCCCAAGAGACTCTGTGTATCTGGAGATGGTTTCTACCACTGTCCAGTCACTGATGGAGTGTGTGAGACCTACTTCCCAATATGCTGAGGGATTTCAGTCGAAGCAAGACCATGACCCAGCTCTGTAGCCTCAGGGAAGCACCTTCCCCATCTGGACCCAGATCCCCTTGACTACATCACGGGAGGATTGGATCCAATGCACTCAAAGATCTCCCACTACCACCCGGGTCCATAATTCTATGATTCTGTGAACCCAACACAAACCCCTGGTTTCAAAAGGAGCGTGAGGGCTGCGTGGGGGAAGGCTACCAAATGCTCAAAGACAAGCCTTCTCCTCTCCCTCCCCATGGATTTCCAAGTCACTTGGGGCTACTTTCAGAGCTCCAGGTGGTTCAAACTTGGCCAAATTCTGGGATCAGTCTCCCTTCATTGGGAGGAGGAGCCTCTCTTGGTACGTGATGGTCTGTGGCCATGGTGACAAGGGCTCATGTGGTAAAGCCTCCAGTGGACACCTATGGGAGAGATCACTTCAAGAACCAGCTCATAAATAGGAGTATTCTGTTCTGAATGAAGCCAAATTTTCCATCCATGGTCTTCAACCAACTCAGGAATAACTAACTGCCCCTCTGGCCTCTGTTCTCTTAGGCTTCTCCTAAGTTAGTTTTGTGCCTTTTGGATTTCCAAAAATTGCCCAGGGCTTTAGAATTTTTTTAATTTATATTTTAACATCCAATTTGACTTCTGCACCCAAGGCAAGCAAGAATCATCATCATCTCTGTTTAGTAAGTGAGAAGACTGAAGCTCTCAGAGACAGGGACTCAGAATAATTCCCCAAGTAGGCATCGGACCAGAAAAGTTGGCCATTCAGGCCTGGAAAAATCAGGATAACTCAAGATTAAAGATAAGAGATGCTCCGGCCTATGGCATCAGGACTCAAATCTCACTTTCACATTTTACAAATATCTGCCGTCTACCTATCAAGTCCCAGCTTTCTAGACGGCAAGGACACGGGCACTGCATGATTCCCTTCTCCCTCTCCCAAATTTTTGGTCTTGGTTAGTCCTTTAGCCATGCATTGGCTGCTTCCTCCTTCCAGCGTCCTTCCAAAAAGATCTATGCATATCCATTTTAGCCAACAGAGCTCTGGAAGGACCACCACACCATGCCTCTGCCAGCAGCCAGACCCCAGGGCAGGTTTGCGCTCCCTGGAACACGCTGATGTCTTCTGCCCTGTGGAAAAATCTTCGCAGAGGGCCCACCCTCTCTAAGGGTGGAGGGATGAGGACACTTAGATCCAGGACATCAGCGACTCTAACTTTCCACTCCTGACTCACGGTGCCCTGCCCAGAGAGGCCACTGGGCCCCAGACTACCCAGAGTTCAGAATGCCAGGATTCCACCGATGTGTTTGCAAGTGTGGATGAGCCGAAGATCGGAAACTCCGGCCCCATCTGCAGGGAATGCTCCGTGCTTTCCCTGAAATAACCCGATAGCAAGAGTCGGGAGAGGAGAGGCAAGGCGCCCTTTAAGTTCTACAAAGCTGACGTATGCAGAACCAAGCCAGCAAGGGGCCATCTCCAAGAGGAGAGTGGATCCATGACAAGAGCATGCAGGCTGCAGAAATTAAGAAATTACCTTAATAAGTCATTTGTTTTCACTTTGGGTCTTAGCAGCCAAGGATCTGTTGAACAGAGTAATGGAAAGAATAAGTGCAGACCCAGCCCTCCTGCAGTCCACTTCAGCAGGTCTAACCGAGAAGCAAGTGAAAGAATTAGCCTCAAGAAGGGCTGGGAAGTTCAGAATAGATTCTGATTTGGTCTGGGAAAAAAAATCTTCCTTCCTTCAAGTTTATAAAGTGCATTCTTTTGCTACCCTTAGCTCTGAACCTTCTCAGTGGTTTTTCGGGGGAAGCTTTATTATTTCCATTTTATGGATGGGAGAACTGAGGCTCAAAGAAGTACAGTGACTTACCAAGGCCACATGATACTAAGTGCTTAGATGAGATTCCATCCCAGTCTTTCTGAACCTAGGACCTCTAACCAGCATGCCATATGCTTTGAAGCAATCCTGTGAAAAAGGAATTTAGAACACTCCAGATTCAAAGAGGTTTCATAGAAATTAAGTTCAAAGGCGGGGAGTGAAGTAAGAATTCTCAGCACCAGAACTCGGACACCTCCCACCATGCCACAATGTTCTCGTCTCCTCTCTAATGTTTTGATCTATCTCTCCAAACTGCCAAAACAGCAGCTGGCATGTACTAGGTGATAAATAAACTCTTCGTGGATAAATGAGTCCTTCTATGAAGTGAAGTTTTACTAGGAAAGTGGATGAAGATCCTAACTGTACATGACTGTCTCTGATTCATTTTGTTCAAGGCTTAAATCTAAATTTGAATGAAAGCAGTTGACATAGCTGTGAAATATGTCCCTGGGATCCTCCCCCGTAAAGACATGACAACTAGAAAAAGAACCCACTGTAACCCTGTGTTCCAGTGAGGAATGAGAGTTAAAATGAAGAATAAGGCTTTACGCTTCTCATTTCCAGAGAATCAGAGAAAAAAAATATAGCTCTTGACAGTGCAGCATCCAGACTCTGTTTTTCCTTCCACTCTCTGTCATTTTGGTAAGGCAGGGCCAGTCACTAACTGAAAATCGTATAACAAAAAACTGCCATGCTTGCATCTAGGGAAAATGAGCTAAATGAATGAGTTTTCCCTAGATGCAAGCATGGAAGTTTTTTGTTATCAGATACCAGGCAAAGGCCTCACAGTAAGAGGGGTGAGTGGTGAATGAAAGTTGCTGCCCTAGCCAGTCCTCTTCCGCACAGAGTCCCACTCAATCCTCTCAGAGACCCTGCAAAGGAGCTTCCCTATTTTACAGAAGAGAAAACCAAGGATCCAAGAAGTTCTGGAATTAGCTAATTTTCCCCATGAACAGTAAGTGTCAGAAGGAGGATTTGGTCCCAGGACTTGGGGCACTTGAAGTCTGTGTTCTTCCCCATATGCTGTTTTTAGAGATGGGTGCTGTCACAGAAGAAAACGCTCTACAAAGAGGCTTTGCCGACTCCATACTGCAGAATTATGAGGATCAAATGAGATGGACAGAGCAGACAGGTAATCTCTGCTTGGCAGAGGAGCAAACCGAGATTTAGTATCTAAAATGATACCTGCATGTAATATGGGCTCTATATAATCCCTAATTTGTCAAAGAGGAAACTGAAGCCCACAGGCAATCAAGGGATAGACATGCATTTACATACATTAAGACTGAGTTCCTACTGAATGCAGTTTCTGTGATGACTATTTTTCTCTTCAAACTTCAGTTTGTCTTGGATAAAATAATGAGATGTGTTTTGATCAGAAATGATCAGATAGAAAGTGTTGCATTTGGAATCTGGTTCTAGGACTGATTCTAAAACTTTTCAAACTTTGCTATTAAAAGAAGTCTACCTTGGTATCATAGGACACATGCCTCCTCAAAACCTCTAAATGTAGACTATTTTATCAGTTGCTAGTTGGGTGAGATAGTTAGATGAATGCTTCACTGGGTCTACATAGAAAGTCTTCAACTCTGAGGTTGATAATCCATTTAGGGGATCAAAAATATTCATTGTAGCAATATAGGAAGACTGCATCTGGATAAATCCAACCTGGTATGTCACCCACAAAATAATGAGAGGGAAATAATTTGATTAATCTCATCCAAGAGAATGGATGGACATTGCTCCGTGTCACGTGCTTTTTGAGGGTGTTTAAAATTCAAACACCCTTTGTTGGCTCAAGGTATGAGATAAACTATATTGGACAAAGGCTCATAAGGCAGTCAGCAGCACATTCCAATCCCTGAAGAGAAATTCTTCTCTGTCCAAGTTGTGGAGCAACAACTATGTGCTCCATAAAGCATAAAAATGCACAGAGTTATACCACCATCAGAGGCCAGGGAAGCTGCTACTGAGGGCAGGAGATGTGGCACAAAAGAAGGCCATGCACCCTGGCTGGCCTTGAATAGAAGCTGCATTTCACAACCATAAGGCCAGCCCAGGCAGAAATTCTGACTTGAGCAAAGGTTTGGAGTCCAGTGTTTGAAGGCTAGGACCACACTGAGAAAGATCACAAATGTCTAGGTGAGAAATTTGTATTTAGTCCATGGACACTGCCAAAGGTTTAGTAGCAAAGAACATAGTCAGAACTATTTGGGGAAAACTTATCTTGTATTCATTCAGCAAATATCTACTGAGCACATGCCAGTCACCATGCCTTTTCATTTCTTCATGCCAATTATTGGCATGCTTATAGTCCATTGCCAACAGATAGTCTGCCATGAGCTCTCTGGATTACTGGTAACCAGTCTTCAAGATGGCCACAAAGATCCTCACCTCCTGCTTTCACACCTTTGCATAATTCCCTGCCATATAGTAACAAGGTTGGTCTTGCAACCAATAAAATACAACAGAAGAAGTAATGGTAACTCCCTTCCAAGATTAGGTTATAAAAAGGAAAAGAAAATACTGTGGCTTCCTTCTTTTTGTTCTCTCTCTCTCTCTCTCTCTCTCTCTCTCTCTCTCTCTCATAACTTACTCTTGGGAATCCATCAACTATTCCATGGGCAGCCCTATGATGAGTCCCACATGAAAGGAGCCAAACCCTCCTGCCAATACCCCTATAACACAGCTCCATGAGGGAGTTTGGGTTTAGACAACCCAACACCAGAAGACTACAGCCCCAACCAACAGCTTGACTGCAACCTCAAGAGAGACCCTGAACCAGAACTACCCAGCTAAGCCCCCCTAGCTTCCCCACCCTCAGAACTTAATGAACCTGGTTTGACACATCAGAATCATCCAAAGTCCAGAGTTTATAGGACAGTGTATGCTTATTTTTTTAAACTCCTACATCTTGGAGTCATTAATTTGTTATGTAGCGATATGTAAGTACTACAATGATCTTCCCAGCAGGAGGACAAAATGAAATAGAGAATGCCCTAGGAACTTGTGAAATTAGGAGGAGAAGAGGCAGACTCTTCATCCCAGTCAGACGGGATGAAGGATTAAGAGTGGGTGATTAGGAGTAAGGGTGGGTGCCAAGCCTTACTGAGCACTCCCCAGGTGGACCCTGACCAATACCTTAAAAGAGTATCTCATGTGCTCTCAGCATCTCCCTTGCAGAATTTCTGAATTGCAATGTCTTTTTATTTTCCCCCAAAAGAAGCCAAGGTGCACAGAGGTTTATTTAGTAATCAGGGCTGAGAGATTGAAGAGGCAACCTGGGCCTTGTTCGGGGCAGGGAATGGAGCAGGGTCTTAGGGGAACCATGGAGGGGCTGGAGAAAGGGGGGATGAGGAGGATGAGAGCAGAGCTCCTGGATAGACCAAACAGCCCCAGAAGGAGGCCACTCTTCTCTCCGAGGGCAGCCAAGTTCTTGAGACCAGGAAACTTCCCATGTGTCTTTAATTGAAGTTCTGGCTCACTTTTTATCCTTTTAAAGTAAAAGAGGTGTACCCAGGCCATCTGTGCTTACTAGAAGGGGCCATTTTTCTCCCCTTCTGACATTCAGGAAAGGTGCCCTTAGAAGGAACAGAGTGTGCCTCCTGCTACCCCTCCTCCTGGACACAGGCCAAGTCTGGCTCCCTGCTCCTCCACTCCGGAGGGATGAATGCGTGTTGCAAAATTCTCTGAAGAAAGGAGACACAGGTCTCCTTGGGTTTCATGTGGTCCTGGAAACTCCTGGGTGTGGCAGGTGCAGCATGAGCCATTTTCCTGAGTGAAAAGGAAAGAGGTCCCCAGGACCAATGGAACAAGTCAGGGCTTGTTTATACGAGAAACCAACCCACCACAGGAAAAATCTGATATCAACAAATGTATTAATAAAAGTCCTTGTTTAATCAACTGCTAAGTTATCACTTCATTTCCAAATTGCTTTGTCTTTTTAATATCATAAAGAAATTTCTGGCTTATGCACTTAGTAAATGAAACAAATAACCCCAAGACATATTTGTTATTACAAATAAAGCTGGATTAATTTAGTAATACTGTTTTTCTATCTGAAATCATAATTTTTACTGATGACAATCACACTTGACAGGTATATTTTTTGTATGTATTTTGCAATCTATAAATTAAGACTTTATTGAACCTGCACAGCCCCTATTTACACAAGCACAATAAAGGCCACCATGCCCTCTACAAAGAAGGAAATTAATATGTTGGGAGGCAGGACAGTAGTGGGGACAGCCTGGGTTTGCAGATAAGCAGCTCTTCACAATTTAGTCTGGGTAAGCATCTTAGGCCATCCACCTCAGTCTCTTTGTCTGTATGATGGGGATGATTAAGGTACCTGCTTCAACAAGCCTGCTGTATTTCAGATTCTTCTCATACTGCTTTGAACATAACAGTTACTCAGTGCTGCAGTTTGGATCTGGAGTGTTCTCCTAAGGCCCATGAGATAAAGGCTGGGTCCTCAGTCAGTGGTGTTACTGGTAGGTGGAGGAACCTGTGGTAGGTGGGGCCTCATGAGAGGAGGTTAGGTCTTTGGGGGTGTGTCCTTGAAGGGGATATGAGGACCCAATTCCCCTTCCTGCCTCTCTACTTTTGCTTTCTGGCCAGCAAGAGGCTAGTGGCTGCCTCTGACACACTCTCCCACCATGATCTTCTGCCTTGCCACAGGCCTAAAAGCAATGAGCCACCTCACCACAGACTGAAACCTCCAAAACTGTAAGCCAAATTAAACCTTTCCTCTTTTTGAGTTGAGTGTCTCAGATAATTTGTTATAGTATTGAAAAGCTGACTCAATCTATCAATAAACAAGTGGCTTTATGTGCTGTGGTTTCCACTGTTGCTGTTGTCATTTCATTCTACTCTTTAAGGCTGTGAGGATTAGAGGCAATGCTGGTAAAAATGCTCAATACATGGTACCCAGAACATAGAAGATGCTCCTCCTGAGGCAGCAAAGCTAGGCTTATACTTTATGGATATCTAATCCCTTAATAATTACCCTTCTTACTGCTTTCTAGCTACCCAGGCGCAAGATTAGTAGAGACACATCTCTTAGCTTTCACAATTAATAGACTAAACTACATTGCCAAAAAAAAAGAAGAAGAAGGAAGAGGAGGAGGAAGAGGAGGGAGAGGAAAGGAAGGATGGAAGGAAAGAAAGAAGGAAGGGAGTGAGGCAAAGAGAAAAGGAGAAATAAAAAAGAGGTAAAAGAAAAAGCATCTTACTGTCTTCCCTAAATGCCTGGCTATAGCCATGTATTTGAAGATTCCAGTTTCCCCACATGAGTCTTGGGTGAAGCAGGAGTGGCGAGTATAATATCTCAGTGTCTCCCCCTATTGTGAAGGGTAAGCCAAATCCTGCCCACATTCAAGCCCTCTCTAAAAGACTCCAGCTACCTCTCAAGCCACAGTTCCTCTGAGCAAAGATCCCCTCCACCAGCACCTCACTCCCTTTCCCTGAACTCAGCTGCTCTTCGAAACCCCCATACCTTGGAAGGAAGGCCTTCTCTTTCTTCTCCTGGTGCAACTCTACCCACTCCTCAAGCCCCCCACTAAGGACATCCTTGAATACAGGAGCAGGGTGGCTTTGTCTCTGTGTCTCTGTTAGCACGCAGGACTGTTCTGGCAATGGGAAGCTAGGGTGGGGGCTGTTAAGCTTATCAGTGTAGGAATGGAGCAATTTAAAAAAAAATTTATTGTTTTTAAATATACATGACAGTAGGGTGTGTTTTGACATATTATAAATATGTGGGGTGCAACTCGTTACAATTTTGATCCCATTCTTGTGCTTGAACATGATGTGGAGTTGCACCAGTCACGTATTCATATGTGAGCATAGGAAAGTTATATCCGACTCATTCTACTGTCCTTCCTATTCTAATCCCCCCTCCCAGGAATGGAACAATTGACCCAAGATCTTTCGTGGCAGAGCAGAGGCCAGAAGGGCAGCCTCCCAGTCCCCCGGCCTGCCACGCTGGAGGGGACATCTGCCCGGGAGAAGGTGTTTGGAGACAGCACGTAACACTCTGTTCCTCTGCTCTGCTCATCTCCCATCCAGGAGATGATGCCAGGATAATGGAAAAAGTGGCTGCCACTCTGGTGATCACAAATCATGTGGGTGTTACTGTGTTTTTCCTTTAAAAAGATTTTTTTTTTAAGGGAGGGACTCTCTAATTACAGCCACGGGGAGAGAGCGTCACACATTTTATTTCAAGATAGGTCATTCTAGAGATGAGAAAAGGCACTCTTGTAACTGGCCTGGCTTTGGTCCATCACTACCTCTCTCCAGGCCCAAAAAAATCTGCCACTGTGGGGAGGAAGAGGGTAGCTGCCATCATAGTGATTGGCAGGTTGCAAGTTTGGGCTCTAATAGCAACACAGCTGAGAGTCCAGATAGAGAGCCCTCCCAGGGACAGGACACTTGCCTGCCACTCCTCATAAACCTGGGCTCAAGTTCTGGTGTCCTCACTTGCCTCAGCTTCCAGTTTGGAAAAGTCTGGAATAATAAAAATATACCATATAGCGCATAATGAGGATTCCACAAGACTACAAGCTCCGTGAGGACAGGTGAACTTCCTAGCCCTCAGTGAATAATTGTTGGAAGCATGAAGGAACAAATCATTTCAGCCCAAGACCTGCAGCAAGTGACATTGATGTTAACCTTCCCCTTCCGCTGTCAGGAAAAGTCTAATCCAATACGTTTAGTAAGCACGTATTTTGGATGTACTTGATGCTGTGGAGAATACAAAAGTAAAAACAATGGATACATGGGTGGAAACATCACCCAGCAACACATAAATACATATAAAACTTTACATCGATTAAAATAAATAAATTGAAAATGACTTGAGTGTTTTTCTAGGCCTTAGGATGATCTGAATACCAGTAAGACATAAAATAGAATAAAGTACATGGACTAAGAAGAGAAGGCTACAGGAGTTTGGCTTGTGGGAGGAGCTGAATTGGTAGATTCAGGTGGGAAAGAGGGAAGTGAGGAAAGAAGAATTTCTGGAAGAGAATGAAGGCCCGGGCATCGGGAGAGATGGTGTTAAAAATGATTGTGGGATATGCTTGGATTTTATTAAACCAGGATTACCGAGGTGCCCTGACACATGAAAAACAAAGATTTTATTAACAACTGGACTTGTACCAAAAATCGTCTAAGCTAAGTTTTTTGGAGCTATTCCTTGAACTCCAGTCCCAAATTCTTGGGACCATACCACCAGCCAGGCGGTTACATGGGACTGGAGACCCGGGACTCCTCACTGGCTCTAGCTTTCCTCTCTCTCCTGCTACAAGTAAGACAAAGCAGAATGCCACACTCCAATGAGTGACCTTT
Organism: Urocitellus parryii; assembly: GCF_045843805.1. Classification (NCBI taxonomy): domain Eukaryota; kingdom Metazoa; phylum Chordata; class Mammalia; order Rodentia; family Sciuridae; genus Urocitellus; species Urocitellus parryii. Next base: position 38,455,964 of record NC_135541.1, on the reverse strand, counting down.
CAATACACAGTGATTCTCCCCAACAGTAGGCATGCATTTGTCTCCATCTTAAAATCTGAGCAGGTGTCGGACGGCTCATCCACAATGCTGGGAGAGGCGGAGATGAAGAGGAGGGAGACGTTCCCACTGAGCCCCCGCTACAGGTGAAGGGGACATGTCTGTCTTCTGGCTCCATGCCTTTCATCCACTGTGTCCTCTGCCTGGAGTTTCCTTCCCCTCTGTTTGGCCAACACCTAGGTGTCCTTCAAGACTCAGCCCGGGACCTCCTCCTCGGGGATGGCCTGCCTGAGCACTCTGAGCTGGCTGCAGCCTCACAGATGAGCACGCAGCATTCTGATAAGCATGGCATCCATTCACTTGCCTGAGCTCCTCAAGTGTGAGCGTGTTCCTTAAGGATGGAACCTGCCTTCTTGTGCTCTTTCAGTTCTGCACAGGGCTGTTACTCAGAAGCTGAATGTGGAAAGAGGAGAAGAGGGAGGAGTATTTCTCAGCAATGGAAAAAGCTGTTCTAAATCATAGCAAGATCCCTGTTTCTTGTTGTGGGCAAACATTTTATGCATCTTGTGGGAAAGTACCAGTGGAGAAGCATTGGCTTAGTGTTAGACCCAACCAAGACCCAAACCTAAAAACGTTTGGGAAAGGCAAGGTCGCAGTTAGTGTCCCACATGCCATTCAGCTGTTCTGCTCTTCTCTCTATGTGTGTCATCGAGTCATATGCATCTACACGTACCCATGTGCCCCTCAAGATGACATCTCCCCTTGCTGGTGCTTTAATGCCTAGCATGCACCTTCCAGATGTGACTTCCCTGGAGTCTAAACAGTCCTGTTCTGCCACCTACATGGGCCAGTCTGACAAGGTAGAAAGACATTGATTGAAAAGCAGGAGACTGAGTTTTTATCTGAAACCTAATGATATTCAAAGTTGAGAACCTTTGAAAAATTGCCTTTCAAGATCAAACCAGGAGTCCCTGAGAACATCAGAACTTGCCTCCAGTCAAGGTCTACTGTGCACTGTAAGCCCTCGGGCCAGGGCCTGCTCTGCCCACCACATCTTCAGAACCTAGCCCAGGACCTGCCACGTGATGATGCTCAAGTTGGTAAATAAGTGAGTGAAAGTTGAATATCCTCCAAATTTCAAGTTGCTCTGCTTAGCAGCATCAAGGGCCTAACAGGAACTGTGGCATTGTCACCAAGACTTCCAGGCCTAAGCCCCATGAGTCATCTTTGCTGCTAACACATGCACTGCATGTCATGGATCACAAAGACCACATGAGTGACTGATCTGTCCCCACTAAGGCAGAGCTTTCAGTATTCCTCTATCTGAGGCCTCAGCCTGCTCTGGCACATGGCAAATGCTACATACATGTCTCATCCATCCATACAGCGCTCAACAGAGTTTGTTCAGGTCCCACAACATGGTAGTGACAGAGGCAGTGCCCTGCTCAGGCCTCGGTACTTCTGCTACATTACCTCAAGTATGGTGTAATTTAGAGTGTGAGGCTGTGAGGGAGATTCAGAGGCAGGCACCTGAGCACCCTGCCCTATTGGCCACTAAGCCCGTAAAAGAATACGGGGACAGGATTCTTCCCTGTTCTGGCAGAGTTCTAGCTGATCTTTAGGGATATCTGAGCTTGGACTGCATTTGCCTCCAGGTGCAAAGTATTTAAGCTATGGTAACAGCTGAAGGTTGAATCATTCCCCCAAAGTTATGTGATAGTCCTAATTTCTAGGGCCTATGAGTGTGACCTCATCTGGAATGGGATCTTTGTGTTGTAATGAAGATTAAGTTATTAAGATGAGCCCTCACGTCAGAGACAGGTATTGTTATAAGAAGCCATGAGACAGGAGATGTAGACATGATGGGGACCTGTGCAGTGAGAATGCCTTGTGACAACGGGGGTAGGGATTGGAGTGATGTGTCTGAAGCCAAGGCACAGAACACTGCTGGGAGCACCCGGAGCTAGCAAGGGCAGGGGATGATCCTTCCAGAGCTATCTGAAGGAGCACAACCCTGCTGACACTTTAATTATGGACATGTGGCTTCTAGACATACGAGATAATAAATGAATATTGTGTTAAGCCCCAGTGTGGGGCACTCTGTTACACTGGAAACTACGATAGCAGCAAAAGGCTAAAGGAAGGTGTTTCTCTGCAATCTAAGCAAGAGAAGGACCAGGAAAGAATGTCGGTGAAGACACCAACTGAGTTGAGCACAACTAAGTAATCATTAACACTTGAAGCCCCAAAGATCCCTGCTCCATTCAGTTTCAGAAGGCTCATGTTTTTTTATTGGCATGATTAAGCATTATAATCAGAGAATTCTGTGTGTATAATTTGTCTTTACACAATTGGGGAGCAGTGTTCCCTTCAGAATAGGACCATCATCTGATTATTTCATAACTTGGAGAAGAATCAATCCAGTCCAGAACCAGGTCCATGGAGGGAACAATCACATTTTTTAATTTGGAGGACCTATGCCTTGTAGACCTAGCACAAGAAAGAAGCAAATAACATTTCTTGAGTACCTATTTAGCACAGGAGAATTCCTCACAATACCTATTCAAGGATATAAGAAATGTAACATGTGTTTCTACCCAGCACTTTGTTTTCTATTCTAAACATGTTCTACCCAAGAGCAGAAATCCTAATGTGATTAATTTGAAAATTTTCCCCTACCAATTCAGGATTTTCTCCCTCCCAAGACTGCTTTTCAGTTCCCAAGATTTCCCCTTATTTCTAGTGGAGAATAATTGCACTAGAAGGACTGTTATAGTCAGATATATTGTTGCATAGTTGCCAAGTGGCAGGGCACTGGGGAGAGAGTCAGTGAGGCACATCTGGGTCTCACATGTCATCCTCGGCTGCAGCATCCATTGCAATTTTACTCAAGTAGTCCATGCAGAACTTGCTCTTGTTCCTTTGCCAGCTCACAGTCCCCCATCTGCCCAACTTCAATGTCCACCACTCTCAGCAACACAGATGTGTAGTTTGTAACTGTGTCTGCTTGACTAAGCTGGAACTATATTTCCCAGAATTAAACATCTGGTACAATTTCAGGTTAGAGTTGGCCAAAAGATTTTATGCAAGGTTTAGAAGTTAGAGCTTGCTCCGTCGAGGCTGTCCTGTTTAGATGAGGTGAAGCACAGTTGCAAACATGCTGCAGATTCTAACTTGTTCTTTTCTCCCTCACTTGTCCACCTGCAGGAGTCTCAGAAGGGTCCATTCAAGGCTTTCTTTCTTTTTTTTTTTTTTTCTGATTCTTCAACTACCCTATACAGAATTATTTCCCCAGCTTCTCACACAATTATTTAAATTCTTCTTTTTAAAGTAAAACTTTAGACAAAGTACATTTAGCAGAGTTTATTTGAGCAAAGAAGTGATTCATGAACCAGGCAGCAGTCTAGACTGAAATGGTTCAGAATGTTCCACCTCTCCACATGTGCAGGCTTATTTAGAACCAGAGAGAAAGAAGTAACCTACGAAACAACCTGATTGGTTACAGTGTGAGTTTGCTGGCAGCTTATGGCCACTGAATGGCTAGAGGTCCAGCTGCTATGATTGGTTGAAACTTAGCTACTTGTTGCAGGAGTGTATATACTCCAGGATATAGTCTGTTTATACACCAAGTTAGGTTAAGGCTCACTAATACAGAGACTTTTAATCCAAACTTAAACTATGTATGGAGACATCTTTAAGCAAAACATAATCCAATTTAACATTTCAAAAAGAAATCCCCTATACCATAAAAGTCAATGGTTCTATCTCCTTGATTGAGCCCTAACTGCTATAGCAGTAAAATATGTGTTCTTCCAAGTAAAAAAAGCTGACCAAATATCCTGTTATTTGTTCTATACTGCCATCTTTAATCCTGTCTGTAGCATGGTTACTAACTGTCCCCAGTGTCCATTGGATCCCAATTTCTGTTCATGACGGTCCCATGCATTATAGCAATTCTCATGACTGTGTGATTAGAGATTAAACTTTTTGCTTGCAGAAAGGAATAACAATTCTACAATATTCTGGCCAATAGGCTATGAGAAAAAGTCGTGTGGGAAATATCTGGACATGCCCTGAAATGGAAGCAGGTGGTCTCCTTTGGCCTCTTTCCCTTCAGGCTCCCCAAAGTGCCGAGGAGGCAGATGAGGGCTCACTGAAGCTGGGCAGACCAAACCAACACCCTAAGGAACAGGGGAATAACAAGAAGAAAAGAAGAACCCGGTCCCCAGATGACTTAGGGAACGGAGCTGTCCTTCCTCTTGGACCACCTACCAACCGAAACTTTCATGTGAGAGAAACAAACCTTTGATTTCATTTGAACCCACTGTTATTTTGGGCTCAGTTAAAAAAGCTGACCAAATATCCTCTTATTTGTTCTATACTGCCATCTTTCATCCAGTGGGGTAAGAACGCGAGCCAGATGTTGGGCAGAGGCCCCCAGGCCTGTTTCCTGGGAAGTCAGAATCAAATCCATCCGGGGATTCTTCTGCCCACTGCTGGAAGCCTCCAAGGGGGAACGGAGTGATTCTCAAACCAGAGACTCGGTTCTCCCCAACTTTTCCATCTTTCTAACAGGGCAGAAAGATTTGAGTTCTTCTCATACAAGAACAGGCTTCATTCCTGGGTACTCAGTTGTTGAAGGCAGAAACTTTGTGGCCTGAGTTTGCCCAGGCTTTGTCTCTACAGACCACTAGCTGTAAGGAGCATTGAATACCTACTCAGAAATCTGAAAACTAACTTTTTAAAATCTTAACAATGTGACAGTGAGTCGTGAAAGGAAGAGGAGACAGCAGTTCACCCTGGATAACATCATCTTCAACACCTGCAATGTGTAGAGAGCATCTTGCCTGCCAGGGTTCATTTCCTCCGTGACCCAGCCTTGAGGACTGATTTCCTCAATTGTGAAATGGGCATAATAGGACCGAGACAAATTAAGTGACTTGCCCAACCTTACACAGGCAGGAAATGTTGGAATAGAATTTGATCTGCAATTCATGCTTTCTCAGTTGCACGCCTTTGCACAGAGGGCTGGGCCACTGGCAGAGGTTGGAGGAACACCATCAGGCAAAGGCTAGGTGACAAGGAGTAACTTTGAGAGTCACACAAGGAAAGAAGACTGTGATGTCTCTTTTGATTTTTATCATAGTTGTCTTTGTTTGGTGTTATAAAATCTTGATGATTGCTATTCTCTTGGGTTTTTTTTTTCCTAAAAAAAAAAAAAAGATGTTGATTAAATTCATGTTTAAAATAATCTTTTAATGTTTAAGTTTTAATGTATTAAGCAGAAATCTAACCACTGAATGACACAAATGTCAAAATAATGTTTCCTTTCAGACTAATGAACACTAATGAACAATTAAAACAGAAGTATTGAGAGTTTTTTTTTTAAGAGACCTCACTTTTAAAATACTCTTTGCATTTATTTCTACACTAGTAATTATTGCATCCTTTAAATTATTTTGGTAATTTAACTGTACACACTGGAATCTTTGCCACTGCATAATACATGAGCATTGGGAAAAGGAGGGGGTCTTGCTTTTGTGACCTCAAGAACCTGTGATTTCTAAAATCAGGTAATATTATGTAAAAGTTTTGAATGTTTTTCTGCTGAACCTGAGCTCTATTGATCTTCTCCAGTACCACCTGAATGATTTATTTTTCTTTAGCAGATTTAAAGGTGAATGTAAGAGACAGTCCTGGAGGCAAAAGCACCTTAGTTTCCGTTCCCTGTGGCTGCTATAACCAATTACCACAAAGTTAGTAGCTTAAAACACAGATTTATTCTTTTATATTCTGAAGGTCAGAACTTGAAACTCAGTTGCACTGGGCGGGCTAACGTTGAACCGTCAGCTGAGCCAGATCTTTCTAGATCTTTTCCAGATCTTTTCTTGCCATCGTCCACTTCCAGTGGACTCATGTATTTCTTGGTCAGCAGCCTCTCTCTCCTTCTGAAAAGCATACCATTCCCATCTCCGGTTCTGTCATCCTGTGACCTTCTCCTTTGATTCTGACTCCAGTGTCCTTTTACAAGAAGCATGTGAATACACCTGCTCGCCCCCCAAAAAAAAGCACCCAGCATGATCTCCCTACCTCGGGATCCTCATTCCCATCTGCCCCTCATTCCCATCTGCCAAGTCCCCCTTACCATATCAGGTGACCCACAGGCTCTGGGGATTAGATGTGATCATCTATTGGGGATCATTATTCAGCCTACCACAAGAGGAATCTGATTGGGAGGTTGTGGATGGGGGGACGCAGGGGTGGAGGGAGACTGAGGATGTGTGTGAGCTGTGGTGCTGTCTATGTAGGGAAAAGCTGAAGTCTGAAACCAGAGGCCAGCTACATGGTTTTTAGGCCTCAATGCACAATGAAAATGCAGGGCCACTTCTTCAAAAACTATTGAGAATTCCAATGAGACAAAAGCAGGACATTAAACTAAGCAAAAGCTCTCCTGAGGTCAAGGCCATGGACAGCCACACAGGTTGCTTCTCTAGGAAGCCAAGCCTGGAGCTGGTGACAAACCAAACTGCAGCAGTTGCAAATTCTCTAAATTTGGACAAAGTCATAAATTTCTTCTCAGCCTGTTCTCTGATCTGGAGGATAAAAAAATAAAACAAAAATCTTTATTATAGATGTGTTTGTTTCTTGGAAAACAAATTCTTCTGTAACAAATTACCAAAATTTACTCTCTCATAGTTCTGAGAGCCAAAAGTTTGAAATCAAGGTGTTGGCACCATGGGTTCTTTTATTCAGAGGCTCCATCCCAAGCCTCTCTGGGATTTTGGTGACTGCTAGCAAGCTGTGGTATTCCCGGACTTGTAGATCCAGCACCCCAGTCTCTCCTTCCATCTTCACATTGTCAAATCTCCCTCTTTCCTACCTTATTAGAACACTAGGCAGATGGAGAAAGGATGGTTAATGGGTACAGGGTTGCAGCTGCTTAGTTAGAAGACTCACTTCTGACACCCTATAGCACAGCAGGACAATGAAAGATAGCTGTAATTGATTGAGTATTTTGAAGTAGCTGGTAGGGAGGATGTCCCGACACAAAGAAAAGAGATATGTCTCAGGCAATAGATACGCCAATTGCTCTGATCTGATCATTACACACTATATACACATGTTGAAATGTTGCACCATTCCTCGTCAATATGTACAACTACTCTATATCCACTAAAAATAAAAATATATTTTTAAAAAGAAAACCAGTAGAGGTGGGTTTATCTATCCGTGTCTCCATCAACAGTCATTCCCTGCATTATATACAATTGATGGTGTCAAGCCCTAGGAACCCAGAGCCTAGTGAGAATGTCATATTTTAGAAAGATGTCTTTCTTGAGGATGATCTTTGAAATGTTGTTTGCTTTTATCATGGAATTAATTTAAGGTTATTGGGAAATAGTGGAGACAGACAGTGATGATATGGAGAAGGCCATGCAGTTTGAAGCCAGATCAACTGGTATAACCCCAGCTCACTGGCTGCAGGCCTTGGACATGTCATATCCACTCTCTGAACCTCAGTTTCCTCATCTGTAAAAGAGCAACCATATCTCCCCTCCAATCCCCATGAGAGACAAGCAACATGGGATAACATATGCGAAGCACTTGATGCAGGATCTGGAACAAGAAAGGTTTACAATAAATATTCCCTTTGCCTTTCAGATGAGTGTTTCAGAAAGAGGGATCCAAAGTCCTTGCACTCTGCAATATAACATAACACTCGTATTTCCTAAGTTGACATTCACCAGAGGATAATGGGCTGTTTTATTTTTTTTTCCCCTCTCAGTTCAAGCAAGATATTTTCCTGGCTATGTGGTAGCTGGAAAGAAAAGCAAGAAATATAGAATACAGTGAGCTTGGGAAGTCTTTCCTGTAAAAACCCAGCAGATTTATCACAGATGTCTGGCCCACTTGTGGCCTTCTCCTGAATTCTATTAAGAATAATAACAAACAATCAGGAAACTGAACCCCAAAGCCCAGAAAACAGTGTTCTGGGTCTTTGGCAAAGTGGGGTCATGTACACACACAAGAGACCCAAAGCCCTCCCGGCGCTCCTTGGTTGCTGGGACAAGGAAGTCAGCAATTACTGAGCACCCCTGCACGCAGCACGGCGCAGGGGGCCCTTTCCAGGCATAAGCTCTTTTGGATCTTTGCAAAAAGCCCTGGGTCCCAGTGGCCCCCATTTTACAAATAAGAAAACCTGGAGCTCAGAGAGGGTGTATGGTCAATGCCGAGGTTCTCGAGCAGGGAGGTGCATCAATCCCTCAGGGATCTTCTTTAGAATACAGAGGTTCAAACTGGGCATCTCAAGGGTGGGGCTCTGGAGGAGATTTTTTTTCTTTTTAACAGCAACAGAGGCAATCCTGATGTACGTGTTCTGCTGGCTGAGGAGTATGGCACAAGGCTCCGGCTCTGCCCATATCTTATGAGGCAGCCCGGGGCAAGTTACCTCAGTTTCTCCTCTGTCAAATGGGAATAATAAAACCAAAACCTGTAAATATGTTTTAGCCAGGATTCAATATAATACTGGATGTAAGGCACTTATATAGGTGTCTAGCACTCAGTAAGTGCTCAATAAATTGTAGCTAAAAGCACAATAGCTCATTAGTCACATGACTTTGGGCAATTTACTGAATTCTGACACTTTGTGTCCTCTTCCTTAAATGAGGAAAGCTTTAGGAAACATTTTGCTCCACTTAACCTTGAATGGGCCCCTGCTAATGTTCCTCCTCCAATGATGAGGGATCTTATTGGCTGCTTAAGAGACAATTTTACTGTGGGCAAACAGAGTGTAAGTTGAGCAAGAAAAAAAAATGACTCTTCCAGACCAATATGTTTTTGTTCTGTCTTGTGAGGAGTTTGCTGCCAGCTGTATCTGCAGCCGAGGCTGCTGACAGGTCTGCAAATGACTCCCAACACGCTCTTCCCAGAATGCTCTTTTCATACAGCCTGGAGTTGCAAAACCGACCATGTGCAGCAGGGAGAGCGTGACCGAGCTCACCAGGGTGAGCTCCACCCCATGGCTTTGCTCCTCTTGTTTGCAGTCTTAAGGGAATAAAAGGTAGTACCCAGTTGTTCATCCATCCCTTCATTATTTATTGAGCACCTATTATTTGCTAGTACTGAAGACCCTGAAACTAGACACAAGCTAACCTCTATGCTCACCATCAAAGGAGGGGAGATCAGACATGAAGTGAGAACAGAAGGAGTGAGGGAAGAATGGATGCCTGTGGGTATACTCAGGGAAACCTGAAAGCCCAGGCCTAGCTCCGTTTTACTCTCTAATTCTTTCATCATACGCACCTGTTGCACACCAGGCTCTGAACTCAGCACTGGGTTATTTGGGTCATCATCAGATCAGAGGAGTCTGAGCTGCTTGCAGCTCAGGTCACTGGGCTCTCATGCCTTTCGTGGTCAGGACACACCATTCACCCTGGGTACAACTCTAACTCTGTAGCCCTATGTTTCTATTCCCCTGGGCCTCTGTGGCTCTAGGATCAGTGGGTCTAGGCCTGTATACATCAAAGAATAAGAGTTCACAGAGGAGGGACTGATGCTGCCCAGACACTCTTGAGCCTGAAGGATGCATTGAGCAAATGCGGAGACCTGTGGCCAAGTGGGGGGCAGAAGGGGGTGGTCCTGCCAGTCAATGGATAGGAAAAGTCATGGATGGAGATAGGAGACTCTGAGCATCTTGGAGAAGGAAAGGAAGGTGCATCTGTTTCAGACAGACTCTTGAGCACGCAGTGTCAGGCACTCCAAGGTTGAGTTTCAGCTCTGCCCAAGAATCTCAGATGACACTTGGCCAAAGGGTGGTGACAGAGCTGAAACCTATGACCTTTGCCCAGCCCACATCCCCCAGAGTGGGCCTCATTAGAAGTTCCATGCAGGCTCCAAATGAGGTGATAGTGTGTAGCCCTAGACAAGCACCATCAAGATTGAAAGAAGGAGATGACGGTCACTCAACTTTAAAGCATATTCTACTTTATAATATTGCTTGAGGGTTTCCCCCCATTTTTTAAATGGAGCACCATTCTCAGGAATGGCCATGCAATGACCAAGGCCTCCGGACTCCACAAACTCCATCTGTGGCAGCTCTCCATGTTACCAAAACCCCCCTGGTGATCTGCCCGCTCAGCCAAAACACAGTGAAGACAGATCGAGAGGAGGGGGAGGGGGGCTCCCGGAGGTGGCGTGGCCCACCGATGGCTGTACAGCTGCCAAGAAGGAGACAAGAAGTCAACCGCAAGTTCTGACCCAGGGGGTCGTGTGCACGTGGCCACTCCATATGGCAAAGAATGTAGGAGATGACTTTGGGCTCTGTTTGGACGCCCAGAAAATAATCTCATTAATCTCTTCGTGCTGTCATCCAATGGGAGGAGGGGAAAACATTCAAGGAAGAGAGAGATTTCCGATGGGACTGAAGGAATTTGGAGACAGCCTGATGCAGATAGATGGAAGTATAGACTCTGGGGCTAAAAAATCAGGGCTCACCCAGCTGCAAATCACTCAGCCTGTGGAGAAAGTCATTTGTGACAATCCAATACATGGAGGCCTGCAAAGCATCTGACACACAGTTGGTATCGAGAATAGCAAGATACGGCAACATGTGCATAGGTCTGACACCAGACACTGTAATGAGCACTTTATGTGTATTAAATCTTAATTTTCACACCAACTGTACGAGGCAGGTGGAAGCAACACTCTGTTCTTCTCCCCTGTGCAGATGAGGAAGATAACGGTCTCACAGTGGAAAAAGTGGGGGCTGGATTTGAACCCTGGCTCTAGCCGAGACAGAGCCCTTAACCAGGATGCTATTTATGCCCTTTTGTGAGATGCCCAGTTCCTGATAAAATAAAACTGCCTTTTACTTCCCCTAAAATTGACACATCTCAGACAAGATCTTGGACCTAGCATCACATCACAAGCCCTGGTGGCTGTTTCCTGAGCCACTGGGTTCTTGGTTCTCATACCCCGGCCTCACTTCCCTGGTCGGCCCCTGTCCGTGACCCACCTTTCCCAGACTGGGACAGAAGCCCCCAGCCGGCCTGGCCTGCCTGGATGCTGTTTAGACATTCTTCTCAGGAGCAGATAGTGCAGGCGTCTCACAAAACCACGACCAGGTACAAGTTTACCCCAACTGTCCAAGGACAAGACAAATGGGTGACCCCCAAGGCACGCTCGTGCCACCCAGCAGCTGGCTGCCCTCTGGTCCTAATCCCCATAAGGCCCCACCCAGCGGGTGTTTCTCTCACCTTCTGGCCATCATTCCTCATTTCTCCCTCAGATGAGACAAAGGCCAGCGTTGGGAGAGAGACCGATTTTAGCGCAACGCCTCCACGAACCAGACACACGTGCCCACCCAGAGGGCCCCAGCCGTTTAAACTTATTGAGCATTTTCTAAAACCAGGTCTCTAGGCATGGGATGTACACACTCATTTTCTCCTCTAGAAAATGGAGATACCTATGCTAAGATGTTTTGGTGGGGTGGGGGGAGATGAGATCAAATAAAGTCACTTTTTATGGAAAAACAAAACAGCTTTTGTCACTTGTCTCCTCAGATAGAAAGATTCCTGTTGTACTCTTTCTTAGAATTGACCCGAGATCCAGGCTCATGTCAGTTGTGGGAGTGAAGCAAGCCCAGAGTGCATTCCCCAGGGCAGTTGGATGTCTTGGAAAGAGTCCCGGGCTGGACCCCTCCCGGATCAGCCTGTCACTAGACATGTAACTGGGCAAGGGCCCCATCCTCCCTGGGCCTCCACTTCTCCACCTACAACCGTGACAGCATTGATAACGATAGTAGCCAGCTCTTGCATGGCCCTTGCTATGGGCCAGGCACTCTTCCAAAGGCTGTCATGAACTAGTGCATTTGAAGAAAATAAGGAAAACAGGACAAGGCCTGGGTCTCCGTGTCTCTCCCGGCCCTGCAGGTCTATCCCCGGTGCTCTGCTTTGGGGTTCTGTAATTAAGAAAGGCGTTAATGGCCCCACATCATCAGTTCAGACAGGGCCCAGCTCTCTGATGTTAGCACCAGGCCCAGGAACTCCATGAAAGTGCAGTTGGCCTTTCTCCGAGAACCCTGGGTGATTGATGAGGTGTGGGGACAGCAACTGGACACAAAGCAAATGATAAGGCAAGTGGGGCGGGGTACCAGGCGGAGGTGAGGAGCAGCGCGGGTCATGCCTCAGCCGCCTCCTGGGAAGACCCCTCCTTGGACACCTTCCAGACCTGACACAGGATCCTCCCTGAGCCACCAGCCATCTGGAGCCTTTCAGTGCAAACCTGGTTAAAATGGGAAAGCACTCTGCGGTGGCTTCTCTCTCCAAGTGGTTAGGTTAGAGACAGAAGGACTGGCTACAGGAAAAGATAACATTTGTGCATGTTTTAAGTCAAGTCCAATTGCTAACTGCCTGTCTTCCTCTTACTCTCTCCTGTCTGTCCAGAACATTTACTTTCTCTTTTTAAAAATTTTTATTTGTTCTTTTTAGTTATACATGACAGTAAAATGTATTTTGACGTATCCTATACATGCATGGAATATAACTTCCCATTTTTGTGGTTGTACACAATGTGGAGTTACACTGGTCATGTATTCCTATATGAACATAGGAAAATGATCTCCAGTTCATTCTACCGTCTTTCCTATTCCCATTCCCTCTCCCTTCCCTTCATTCCCCTTTGTCTAATCCAATGAACTTCTTATCATCTGCATATCAGAGAGAACATTCCACATTTGGTTTTTTGGGGACTGACTTATTTCACTTAGCATGATAGTCTCCAGTTCCATCCATTTACCAGCAAATGCCATAATTTCATTCTTCTTTAAGGCTGAGTAATATTCCATTGTGCATATGTGCCGAATTTTCTTTATCCATTTGTTTGTTGAAAGGCAACTAGGTTGTTTCCATAGCTTAGATATTGTGAATTGAGCTGTTATAAACATTGATGTGGCCATATCACTATAGTATGCTGATGTTAACCTCTTTGGGTATATGCCAAGGAGTGGGATACCTTGGTGAAATGGTCAGACCATTTACTTTCTAAATGTACCCTAGACCCTGTTCCCTCCAAAGTTTGCCAATGCTGTTCCTTCTTCCTGAAACACCCTTCTACCTCTTTCCACTCTTCCACCTCTTTCCACCTGGAGCCAACAGCTACATGTGTTTCAGGACTCAAATCAAGGGTTACCTTGTTGTCCCTCTAGAACATTATGAGCCCCATCTCTGTGTGCTCACCAAGCCAGGAATTGAGGCTACATCACTCTCTTCATTCTGTGGCCTAATCATCTGGGTCTATGTTAGCATGCAAAAACTCTGTCATCCCTCAGAAATCAGACTTCAAGTCCTGGCTCAGAGTTTACTGCCTCTGTGACCTTCACAAACCAATTAACCTCCTTTAGCTTCAATTTCCATGTCTGTAAAATGGGGATATAGATATGTCTACTTCAGCCAGCTGAGATGATAAGTAGCTGAGACCACATAGGAGACAACCCCCTGCAGAAGGGTCAGCAGGGAACTGGCCACCAACTGCAAACTGCTCAGCTTCACTTCATTAAATGGACTTCCCTGGGCCTCAGAAGAAGGAGGGTTTAGAAATCTTATATTTAGAAGGCTTGGTTTTATTGAAATCTCCCCCTCCTTTCTTCAGAATAGCTTTGTGATTCTTAATGAGGAAGGTTGGAGGTGGGGTACGCTGTTCTGAGAACCAGCCCTCTCCAGCACACTGCAGAATGGTCCAAGTGACCTCCCTGGACTGGGGAGCCTTCAGTTAGCCGTCCACGGGATCTGTCATTTCTCTATAATGTGCCAGCCACAGAATAAGTGCTTCCTGTACCCATCACCTGTTAGGGATGACCTCCCATTAGAAATGACAGACAGAGGAGCACACGGCCTAGACAGCCATCTGCCACTCACTGACCACATGACCAGGAAAGCCACTTTAACCATCTGAGCTTCTGTCTCCGTCTGGAAAGTGAGTGTGGTCAGTGCTCAGCTCAGATGAAGATGGATAAGAAGGTGTGTGGCAGGGTCAGCGAGGTGCCCAGTGCATGGGAAACCCAGGGCACCTGCAGGGTCAGCTCTCAACAGCAGTCAGTCCCTTCCCCCATGCTATAGCCCCAGACCTTACAGTCTCCACCCAATGAGCTTCTTTAGGGTCCATAAACCTCCCCACCTTAAGGTTTTCAGTGACTTTCAGGGATGCTCAACCTGCCTGGAGAAGCAGTCCCCAGCTGCCCACTGCTGTCCCTCCATCTCCTCTTGGGCCTCGGGTTACATGGCCCCTCCTCCCGGAGCCTCCCCTGATACCTTCAGACTGGGTTCTGGGTTCTCCTACAGGCAGTCCATTTCCCTATGCCGTCACTTCAAAGGTAATCGAGTCATCTTTCTACATGTTTCAAAAGTTGATGGGGCTGGGGATATGGCTCAGTTGGTAGAGTGCTTGCCTCGCATGTACAAGCCCCTGGGTTCAATTCCCAGCACCACCAAAAAAAAAAAAAAAAATGTGGAAACAACACAAAATGGTAAACTGTGAAAATCTGATTTCTAATCCCTCCCCATCTAATCCACCTCCACGCACCCAGCAGTTAACAGCTCATATTAGTTCTGTGCGGATCCCGAGGCTTCCTCCCTCTGTCCATGACGCCTCGCCTTCTCCAATCCCCACTGATGAAAATGCGGATTGTATAGCTGTTCAGTTGTAGGTGTGCAGGTGTATTTATAGAATAAATTGATAAACTCCTAGAATTGACTTTTAAAAAGGCAAGTATAAAATCTTCCTCATTCAAATGGAAGCCTCATGAAGGCTAGGACATGTTTCTCCCTCTGCACCCCCACCATGAAGCCCAGATCAGCACACACAAGGGCCCTGCCTGTTCAACCATGCTGCCCCTTGGAAAGGGACAACCCTTTTCCCATAAGCTGTACTCAGCCACCTCCTTACCAAGACCCAGGGGCACCTCACGTCTCCAGGAAATGATTTATTAGAATGCTCAGGTCAGGCACCAGGGACTAACATATCAAGATATAAGAGATGGAATTTCCAACAAGCTGGTGCCTGGGGGCGGGTGGGCAGAGAAGAGGGAAAGGAGAGGGAGATGATCCAGAGTCAGGAACGGAGCTCACAGCTTCTCTGTGGAGCCCAGGGCAGCTCTGTCAATATTTTCAGAGTCAATCCAAGGAACATGTGATGAGCACCCAATCTCTGCCAGACCCTGAGACACTGGGGAAACTGGGTTGCCCTAAACAAGCCCCTTAGGCACAGCTGTTCTAATGCAGCATGACCAGGAGATTCAGAACATATACACACAGGGTGTAGAAGCCGCACAGGCGAGGGAGCCAGTAATCCTGCCTCAGGCCAGAGGCAGGGAGTGACACAAAGCCTATGACCACTCATTCATTTATTTATCCATTCAACAAGTAGTTAGCAAGAGCCAGGTGTGGACAAGGCCAGCGCTAGGAGGTATGGACATAGCCCATCCTCAGTGAGTTAACAGTCTAGAAAACAGTACAAAAGCACTCTGGGACACCCAACCCTGAATTGGCCTCTGGAAAAGGTCATCAGTTACCCTTTGACCTTCCAGCATCCTAGACATAGATGTTATGTATCTTACAGCCCTACAAACTTGCCATCCTGTGGTCTGGTGAGAATATAGAGATTGGCTCAGGAGGAGAGGCTTAGGGCTCCATTGGACTCTAAAATGGTCAGGTAATAATGGGCCTTAGAGGTTGGATGGGTTCTTTGTCACTGGCCAGTCCCCTTCCAGATCGATTCTCAATGCTACTCTTCCCTGCTTGGTGCTGCTGAGGTGGACCCTGGCCCTGTACCACTCCAAGGTGCCTGCAGGAGACGGCAGTGTACCAGGATCCTCTTCTTCTCCGTCCCTGCCTGGCACATGTTTCCAGCAGAGGCTACACCCTTCCCTGACCACAGCACTTAGAGGAAGACCCTTCCCCAGCTCTTAGTGGATTTCCAGAGTTCTGTCCTCCTCCCTCACTGTCCAGGCTGGGCCAGTGTCAGCCTCTCACTCTCTGTCCATGACGCCTCTCCAGGGCACCTCAGCATCCATGCTGGTTCCTCAGCCTGCCCGCCTCCATCAGCAGTTCCTCCTTTAATCTCTCAAACCACCGAACCAGAACCTCTCTTCCCCCCAGGACCCTGACTGAGGGTGAGGGTTTCCTGTATTCTACAGAAATGCCTTGTATTCCACAGAGAGGACGTGGAGGTTCCGAGAGGCAAAGAGTCGTGACCATGGTCACAGGGGTAATACGTAATTGACTTGAGATTAAAAAAAAAAAAATGGGGGCGGGGAGGAGAGAAGAAAGAAAGAATAAAAAGGAAACCATGAAGGAAGGAAGGAGGAAAGAAATTACAGAATAGAGTCTCTGCCAGGATGCTGCCAATTCCATCATATATCTGCAGACCTCATGGTCATGGCCAGACAGGCTCCACCAAGGGCAGTTCTCAGCGACACCTATTTACCTGACACACCTCTCCAGCTCCCATCAGGGGCTGTTGGAAATGCCAGGAGCTGCTGTGACAGCAATCAGTGTTACCTCCAAACCTAGAGCCCCTACCAGGTCTAGGAATAATCATGATCTATTTTAGGACAAAGGGGAGACCCCTGTTCTTTGGTCTAAGAGACTCGATAAACTTTGGCACCAGAAGTGATAATTTAATCTCAGACAAGGAAGCATCTCATCTCAAAAATATGCCCTCTACCTCTCACTCAGAACTCCACAGCAAGATCATTTTCTCCAAAATCCACTTGGCCTGGTGAGTATTGCCCTCTTGTCCTAATTCTAGCTATCTGGACCGAGAAGACCTCCAATGCTGCCTGCTCCAGCTCACCTCATCTTGTAGAGCATGAAAAGGGTCGTGAAAAAGGAAAGGATTTTTGAGTCACTCGTTGCAGACCTTGATCTCCTGGCTTTTGAAATAATATTTTTTTTTCATAACTGAGTTTGTTCATTCATTTATTTAACAAATATTTGGTGAGCATCTACCAAGTGCCAGAGGCATAATGGTGACCCAGATCAGGCTTGATCTCCCACCTCCAGGAGTTCCTAGTCTAGTAAGTGGACCCTGAGGTTATTTACAGATGTACATCAAAACATCACTAGACCAGGACTCAAGTGGTCCAGGTTCTAGGATCTGTTCTTCTATGTGATGTAATCTTAGCCAAGTCATCAAACTTCCTTATCAAAACAGAGTTAATAAAGAAATTCAGATAATATCCCCAGAGGAAGTGACGATAAAACAAGAAAAAGTTTGTTTTTTGGTTTTTGTGGGGTTTTTTTTTTTTTTTTTGGCACTGTTAAATAAAGCGATTTGCCAGTGTGGTCAGATAAGAGGATATCTTACATGGGCTGCCTGAGAACGTTCACCTGTGGGAGAATTTTAATTGAATCATGGATTACTGGAGGTGCTATGAAAGGTAGAGACTATTCTGTGACTATTCTGTGACAGTATCTGTGGCTCTGTGACAGTGATGTCATTTGCTGGGTGCCTTAGCAAGCTGGACTTGGGAACCATTCATTCTCTACCTTTTTCTATGCTCCTCAGTGTCCTCACTCATCAGCTAGCTCCTCCCCTCGGTATCTCTCCTAGACTCCTCCTCCAGCCTTGCCTTGAGTCTCTCCTCTGTTAAAGCATAGTATAATTTTCAGATGGTTAAAATAAAAATGACTGTCATACAGATATAAAGGGAACATGTGTTAAAGATTTATTTAACTCATTAATGAAGGAACCAGCCAGATGGTAAAGATGGCTTAGAGAGTATTGGAAGTGCTGAGTATTTATGTTACATAAGCACTGCAGAAAAAATGTTGGAATAAGATTTCTTGTTAGATATAAAACTGGTTAATGGCCTGGAGGCTATAAAACCATACCCTTTGGAGTTTGGGGTGTTTTCCTACCAGATAGAAATTATTCGCATCACCATCCGACAAAAATACACAAATCAACACGTAATTTCAGAGAGACTGGATTCTAACCGATAGTAAAATATGTCAACCTAAAGCACGTTCCCATAGAGTAGGGGCTGGCCACCACCTCTTGTTTTTGTACATAAAGTTTTATTTATTCCACTCATGCTCATTAATCTACATATTGTCTCTGACGCTACCCTGGCATCGTTAGCAAAGTGTGACAGAGATCACATGGGTCCCAGGACTAAAATATTTACTATCTGGTTCTCAGAAGAAAACGCTTGTCCAGCCCTGCCATAGAGAATCAGATAACCCTTGAGTGGACCCGTCGCTGACACTGCCAAGTAACAGTGAGAGGCACACAGACCTCCTCACCTTGCTTCTGTGTTCCGAACAGCTTTTCTTAACATCTCTTCTACTCTTGCTTCCTTTCTACCCATTCTCCAGTCTTCTACCAGACGGCGTCTCCCAAACCACCCATCTTATGTTGTTCACTCTCTGCTTGAAGCCTTTCCAAGTCCCCGCCACCTGCCAGTTCAACAGACTCCTCACAAGTCCCTGAGCCCTGCTGGCCCCCAGCTGCCTGGTGGTGAGCATGATGAAGACCACACGTATGAGAGCTCCGGGGACCCTCCAGGAGGAGCACAGAGGTCCGCAGCTGCATCTGTCATGAGCTGGCTTCATTCCTACCACTTCCTGGGCAACGGCAGGACTTGGGCATTCTTGATTTGAGGGAAACAGAGACTGAGAAAGGATTCATAAGTCAAAGGGCACAGAGTCGCAGTAAATGCAGGATGTGTAGGTCCAGAGTTTGAAGGTCCAGCTCGAGGAGGCAGCTACGAATGCTAGATTGCAGACTGCGCTGAGAATTTGCTTGGAGAGCAGAGTTCAGGTGCTCTTAACACACACCAAAGAAGGTGACTATGTGAGGCCATGGCCAAGTTAATTTACTTGACGATAGAAATCATATGTGTATATGTATGTAGGTATATATGCACACACATATATCAAAACATTATGTTGTATACCTTAGATATATACAATAAAAAGGGATTAATGCCAACTACCCCTGCGGCTTCTGGGGAGAATTAAAGGGGGAACTTGTTTATAGGACTTGGCACCTGGTAAAGAGCTCAATAACTTAGGCTTCTTCTCCTCTAGCCTGCTTACTCTGTGTTGATATGAAATGAGGATGAAGCCTCTGAGATGAAGAGACAGAGAGGAGGAGACCAGGAGCAGCACTGGAAGAGAAAATAGAGTGAGGACAACATCTGCTTTCTATTCCCCAAGGCTCAGGGGCCCGGGCGCCCTCCTGGTGTAACGTTTCTTCATTCTGTATAAACAGAAAGGATGATTCTCGTAATCTCAGCAACAAAATACGCAGGCATAAAAATGGGTCATATTTTACTTTAATGAGAGAAATGAGGGACGATTTCCTTCACACAGAGAAGCCTGGGTTGCCGTAATTAACACCAAATGGTCCCCAGGCTGATGGCTGGAAATGATGAAGAGGTTGTTGGAATTGAAAGAAACCTGGGGCTTCAGGAGCTGCTAAAACATTGCCAGCCCTCCATGACAGCCACAGAGCTCTCCCCCAGCCCGACAGCCAGCTGCTAGCTCCTGAGACCGGGAGGACACTCACTAAGCACTTGCTACGTGCTTTATACACAAACACACTTCTTTGAACATAAGAACACACACACGCACACACACACACACACACAACAATAAAGGACATTCCATCTCCACTTCCCACAAGAGAAGACTAAGGTTCAAATAGGTTAAGCCTAAGATCTCACAGCTTGGAAGTTACGGGACCCTTCACCATCTGGCATTACCCTGACTTTTAAATCTCATCTCTTCCCTATAACAAACCCCTTGCATAATTTATAAGCCAGCCACAGGGGACCACTTCCTCTTCCCATTTAGTCCCTGCCTGTTCATGTGTTGGCATCTCAAATTGGACAGCCCTCCACATCTTTGCTAGTGAAATTTTGCTTCCCTTTCAAAAACCAACTCAAAATTAAATAGCATGGTCCGGGTAGGAGCATAGATCAGTGGTCTACAGCAAGCACAGGGACCCTGGAATCGCCCAGGTCACCTTCAAGCCAGTTCTGCCATCTAAGCCACCTCTTCTCTTGGAGCCATAGTCACCCCTTTATAACAGGAGGGGAGCGACTGGGATGTCATGAGGAGAGAGTGAGAAATACATGTAACGCGCCTTGTACAGGGCTTGACCACACTGCTCTCCCTGACACCTCTTGGTTGCCAGACACCAAGACAGAAACTTAAACACCACTATCATATCAGCTGTTCTCTGTGCAAACCTAACCTCTGCCCACAGAAGAGCAAACTCCCCACTGGGCCCAAGCCTACCAGCCCATTTTTCCTTTAGGGGCTACTCCAGTAATGATGGACTAGGTGCCAACTCCCAAGGCTCACCCTAGCTGCTGACCCCAGACTTAGGACAGAAAAGTACCAACCCAGAGAAGGTATCTGACTTGCAGGAAAGGAAAGCATGGTGATGATGACAGTAATAAAACCAAATTCCATTCTGCCAAGACATCACTGGTTAGCAAAGGTAGAGGGCGGTGCTAGGGAGGCTCATAAATAATTCCAGTTCTCTGCCTTCTGGACACTCAGGGGGATTGGCATTATTCTGTCGCTATGCAGTTTAGCATCTTCATGTGACATTCTTTGGCCAATGACATGTGAGGGAAAACAAGAGTGTCACTTCAGGGAAGAAGCACTCAATGGTGGTCTAAGTCTTTCCAGCACTTTCTCTCCTTGCTGTTGTCATATGGAAAGTTTATGTTGACAGAGTGCCATGCAGAGCTGTCACGTGGAGGACAGCTTTCCTATTTTCCTGGTGGGTCTCCTGGGACCAGCAGCAAACTGCATGCAAAAAAAAAAAAAAATGGTACTTACTCTTTTTTAGAAGCTTTTGAAATTTGACAGGATATTGATCCTTGAAGCAAAACCTGGAGGAAAACTGTTAGCAATAGAAGAGTAAGGGTCTTGACTATTGTCTGCCACACCCTGGGCCCAGGAGTAACATGAAATAATGTCATATTATATAAATATGTATATTTGTGTGTATACATACATACACATAAATATACATATATAAGTATATGTCATTGCCTTTGTTGTTACCATTGAAAGGCATCTTCAAACATTAAAGAATTTAAAGAATATGTGTCCATGCCTCTAGCTGAGGAAATTACTTGAGGAAGGATGCTAATCAAACGAAAATTAAATTAAAGCCAAAGTCTCAAGGTATAGAAGATGACAAATACAAGAAAGAATGGTGAACAACACTTTTGGTAACATTTTATAGTTGAATCTGAAAGAGCGATGACCATCTGACTGGGAATGTAATGTGATTTAAGATTTATTGAAACAGAAGAGGGATTTGGTAAGAGAATATGGGATACGGGATGAACATTCTGAATTTACTCAGAAAACCCAGGAGGTATGTGTACGAGGAGGGGGGTACAGGGGGGAGATCCCACAAGGGAGCAGAAAAATGAAGAAATTAAAGCATTTAAAGATCTCATCAGTGTAAAGAGCACAAAGCCAAGCCAAACACTGAACGGGGAAGAATTAAGAAGAGTTATTGAATTTTTATGGAGCAACAGAGAAATGTTTGACCGTAAAGATGGTTCACAACTGTGAGGATTAAGATGCCTGTTATTTGATCATTTATTCAACAAAAAGTTATTGGGCTTCCAGTCTCTGCCAGGTGTGTTTCTTGGGAACTGGGAATATATTAGTAAACAGGTCAGTAAATAAAACAGAGGAGGTTCCTATTCTCATTGTTCAGAGAAACAACAGGCAAAGTACAGGTCATTAAGCAAAATCCTTTCAGAGGGAGAGAACTACCACTTTTGTTCCTTAGGAGAAAATAGAAATCATCCACCTTAAGATGAGAGGTTTATTCTAGGCAAGAAAAAAACTTGCCATAATTCTAAGGGAGGGAAAAGTGTGCTGTGTTCAAGCAAAGAAAAGGTCAGAGAGACAGGAGTTTGCATGCCAGGTGGAGGAGAGGAGGTCACAATACCAGTTCACAGGGGCGCCAGCTCTCCCAGAACTTCACCAGGCTCAGTCAGAATGTGGAATTATCATACATGTATGAGAAGCTGCTGGGGAGTTTAAAGAAGGGAAGTGTCATGACCTGATTTGTCCTAAGATCACTGGCTGAAGTGTGTCTGTAAACTGCAGAGCAAGAATGAAATTAGGCCACCAAGTGGGAGACAATGGTGACCAGGACCAGGGTGGTAGCAATAGGCATGGAAAGCAAATGCCAGAATAAGATTCTCTCAAAGACAGTTAGTGGAGCTTGTCGATGGGTCAGAGGTCACAGGTAAGGGGAAAGGAATTATCAGAGATGATTTGAAGTTTTTGACGTGAGCAGATGGTGAATGAAAAGACTGGGAAAGAACGGATTGGAGCTGGGGGAGAAGGTTGTGAACAAAGTTATGGATCAAGTGAGTTCAGTTGAAGATGTTTAAACGTCCAAGGGGAGGTGTCAAGAACACACTGGGATATGAGAGCTCAGGAAGGAGTTGCACTTGGACATTCTCTAGAGAGCAGGCCCCTAAAGCCAAAGTGAGGACCAATCCTGCTGTAAGCTACAGAGATGGCATCTGGGCGGGAGTGTAACACATGGCAGGTGCTCAACAAATGGTTCTCTCCTCCCATCTGAATCAAGGTGGCCTCTCTGAGTGCACAATGGACTGACTGCTGTGGCCCTGATAAGGGCAGGGCGTGTCACCTGACGTCTTTCAGAACCTCAGTTTTCCCAGCTATTACAAAAACAGAAACAGATCAGTAGTGGTCACTGGGAACTGGGCGGGGTGCAGAATGGGAATGAATTATGATGAAGCATAAAGGGCAATTGGTATGTTTTTTTGTATTGATTGTATGGATGACTCAAAGGGTATGTGCATATCTCAAAATTCTTCAAATTGTTCATTTCAAATAAGTAGAATATTGTATGCCAATCATACCTCAGTAATGCTTCTTATTAAAAGGGGGGGCTGCTAGGCATGGTGTACACACCCATAACCCCAGGGGTTCAGAAGGCTGAGGTAGGAGGATGGTGAGTTCAAAACCAGGTTCAACAACTTAGTGAGACCCTAAGCAACTCAGCAAGACTCTGATTCTAAAGAAAATATTTTTAAAAGAGCTGGGGATGTGGTTTACTAGTTGAGCACCCCTGGGTTCAATCCCTGGTTCTTAAAAAAAAAAAAAAAAGAAAAGGAATGATTTCTGCTTTATTTATTTCCCTGGATAGTCACATCCTTATGATTTAAAATAATAGTTGTTAAAATTCTTGAAATAACAAAAATTAGACGACAAATGAAATATATTTTATTGCTAGTGACTTTTGCTCTTTGTGAATGGCCTTTGCCTTATTTAAGAGTAAAGAGTAAAAGCTGAAAGATGTATGAGAGGAAAATATGAAGATTTTCCTTAAAAAGTGTCAAAGGCAGATGGGAAGAGTACTATATAAGTCAGAGCTCTCCAGAGAAACAGAACCAATAGCATGCAGGATGTGTGTGTGTGTGTGTGTGTGTGTGTGTGTGTGTATGTGTGTGTATGTGTGTGTATGTGTATGTGTGTATGCATATATGTGTGTACATGTATATGAGTATATAAATGTGTGTGTGTGTGTGTGCATGCGTGTAGAATTGGCTGACATGATAATGGAGGCTGACAAATCCCAAGCTCTGCAGTCAGCATTCTGGAGACCAAGGGGAGCCAAGGTGTAGTTCCAAATCAAAGGTCAGCAGGCTTAAGACCTAGGAAGAACCCATGTTTCAGTTGATATACCAAAGCAGGAAATAATGAAGGTCCCAGCTCAAAGGCAGGAGCTCCCTCTTCCACAGGAAGGTCAGCCTTCCTGTTCTACTCAGGCTTCCACCGGATTGAATGAGACCCACCTTGATGAGAGGGCCATCTGCTCTGCTCCGTCTACAGACTCAAACGTTAACCTCACCCACCCAGGACCATCCTTACCTAAGTGTCTGAGCACCCGGGACCCAGCCACATTGACATATAAAATTAACCACCACAGGACTATTTTTGAGTGAGTTTCTAATTTACAGCAAACCTCTGTTGCCAATAGTCTGTTCCTTTTATCAGCTAAAACTCAAAGGTCAAAGAGGTGATGTCACTTGCCCAAGAATGCCAAAAGGGAAGAGATGGATGTAAGTTTCGTTTCACCTGAGTTTACTGTACCAAGCTCCACTTTTTAGAATCCCCAAATTTAGAGCCGAATGAGACCTTATAGAGCATCTGGTCCCCATCCCTGGGTTTACTGAAACCCAGAGAGAGGCAGTCACTCCGCCAGTCCTGGGAGAGCTCACTCCACTTCTGTCTGGGGCTGGGGTGCCTTTTAGTTGATGCTGACTCTACGCTGGCCAAGTCTAGTCTTGGAGGGAGGAGAAGTCTACTCTGGGATCCTGTTCTGCCCTCAAGGTCTCAGCAGCTCTAGTTCTAGAATGTTTCCACAGAGGACCTCCATTCTGAGTTCTCACCAGGTGCAGCCCCTCCTTCCCAGGCTGTCTTGGTAGGAGAAGCCGGACATTTCACAAGCTGCCAAATAGCATCTCTTTTCCTCCTCTGGTTGGAAAAAAAAAAGATGCTCAGATATCCTGAATTCCAGGGTGGGGAGGGCTGCCTGGTGGGGTCATCTCCTTTGTAAGAGACCATTTACAATTTGAGGAAACCCATTTTTTTAAGGCTGTAAATGACAGGATCCCAGAATGCTAGTGAGTGCCAGAGACCCGAAGAAAAAGGAACAGGTCAGGAGGAGAAAAGCAAAGACGCCAGTCCGGAGAACATTCTTTTCCTGATATTGACACAGAAAAGCAGGGCCCTGCCCTCCCCAGAAAGGTGTGTTTCTGCCTTTCTTTTCCTCCTGCCTTTTTATACACAGGTTGTTGTTTTCCGAAGGCCACCAAAGCCACCTGGGGCTGGTGGGAGAGGGTGTCATCTCTCCCAGCTGTTAACTGACAATTGCTCTGCCCCTCCCCCATGCCCCACAGCTGAGATGCCGCCAGAAGGCCATGGGGGGGGGCCTTCACTGGATGGAGGTGGCAGGGGTGGGAGGGGAGTTGGGACCACATACCTACCGCCTGCAGTGCTGGACACCAGCCCCAGTTCCCAGGATGCTCAGGGAAGGCATGATGATGATGATGGGCCCTGACATCTTCCCACTTCTGTGGCTGCCTACACAGAGACTCCATTCAACTGCCACTGCTCCAGCTTCCTCTCAGGTTGTCATCATGACAGCAGCCGCTGCTCCAATGACCAGTGCCACCACTTTGGAGGTCACTGCAGCTATCATTGTCGCACCTCTAGTTGTTCCACAGCAACTACCACTTCAGCTGTGGGTCAGGATGCCCTTGCAGCTACTGTGCCAATTTGGGGACTTGTGGGGTGCTGGGGGAAGTTCCTACAGTATCTAGTTCTAAGCACCTCCCCCTCCCCCAAGACAACCAAGAGCGGCTGGACCCAGCAGGCATGCACAGACCAGTATGAGTGTGCAAAAATCCTACAGCTAACAGATGACGATGCACCTACACTTCCCACTCCTTTTGTATATAGAAGCAGCCACTCCTGTTCTCCTTGAGGAGCCGGTGTGGGAATTCTTTCCCTGGACTGCCTCCCTTGTGCTGCAGCATAAGCCCCAATCAGGCCTCATTTGGAGGGTTTTATCTCACTTTCTCTCTCCAGTTGAGAAAGTTGCACTGAGAGCTATTAACACCGACTGAGCTGCTAACTCTATCTGCTGAGAGCTGTCATAGAATCTGTGACACTAAGGGACCTGCAACTTGCCTTTTCATGATTTCGATTTGAATTGAGCAAAAGAAAACAAACAATTGCCAAACAATAATATTACCTGGCATGTATGGAGCACTTGGATGATCAACCAGTATCTTAGATTATCTGTCATTATATTCACTCCAAAACGGAGTGGGTTTTTTTTTTTGTAGTTTTTATTTTACTAATAAAGAAACTGAGGCACAAAGGTATTGAATAAGCATCCAAGGTCACACAAGCAATACCTGGTGGACTTGTTTTTTGTCTCTGTCAGCCCAACTTCAGAACCTGTGCATGCATTTATACAGCGGTTTACAGTTTTCAACACACATTCCCACAACACGCCTGTGAATTAAGGTGTGCTACGTTGCTTGGTTTTCTTCTCTGTAAAATGAAGTTTTCAGAGTGAAGAGATTGAACCGTGTCCACCTGACAGATCAATAGTGGACCAGAGAGGTAAGCATCTATTCATTTGAGTAATATTTATTGACTACAATGAGGCAGGCATAGTAACAGCAGTTAAACCTCAGAAAAGAAATAAAATAATTAAGATTTTCAGATTTGCCATAATTGCCTAGGTCCCCTACAAGTTCTTTATTGATTTTATTCAGTTCTTCAACTGATCCATGAGGCCATTCACATAGGGAGGGCCATCTACTCTGTATAGGTGAGAAAACTGAGGAGTGAATTTCAAGTCCTAAGCACTGAAACATTCAAATGTCTCTTCCATGCAGTGATCTCAATTGTCAGACACCTAGGCCAAGATCCCAAAACGGAGGCATTCTGCCTGTGGTCACCCACCAACAAGCAGAACGGCTGAAATCTGATGGGCTCTGAAGTTCATACTCTCTTCTTTAGAACTCTAGCTTGGGCAAAATCATTCTCTACTCAAAAATTAGCCCATGAGCATTTACATTAGACCCTTTGAAAAGTCAAAGTCCACAGTTACTCCAGATTTTAACTGCTCTTTAAAAAGTTTGGCTGTTTCAGAAGATGCATACCTGAGTGTCCCCTGGTTATCTTACAGAGGACATATATTCTGACACCCAACAGAAGTGAAAGCAACTCCTTGTCCAAGACTCATAAAGTTAGCACCTTTATGTGCTAACGTTGCCTAGATGGAGTTTTCCCTGGAAACTGAAAACCAGACCTGCCTTGCAGAGGAAAGGAGAGCTGAGCTGAGCTCAGTTTCCCTCTCTCCTGTCTCTGGGCCCAGTCGGATGAGACCAGTTTCTTTGATGCAGCAGACTTCAACCTGCAACTCAAAGGTCACCTGAGAGAACAGCAGGGCCTTTCCATTCTCCAGGGCTTTTATTCTCCTGAGGTTCCCTGTTCTTTCTTGCAGAGATCCTAGGGATCAACCTACTTTTTCTCTTCTGTGGAACTGCCAGCATCCTCCCCCGCACCTCTGTCCAGCTCTAACCACCTCATCCCTGATGCTGAACACCGAGGAAGAAGGCGAGCATTTTACCTTCACAAACACACTCACACTTGCTGCCCTGAAGTTAAGACCTTGACCCTTTTGAGTCTTACCAGGGGTTTTAATGCAAAAGAGATCAGAGGTTTGAACCTGAAATGTCCCTCAGAGGCCTGGGTATAGAAGGCTTAATCCCAAACTTGGCGCTATTGAAAGATGATGAAATCTTTACAAGTGGAGCCTGGTTGGAAGTCTTCCAGTTATTGGGGGTGTGGCTCTGAAGGGAATAGTAGGACTCTGCCCCTTCCTCTCTGTCTTTCATTTCTTCAGCAAGAAGTGAGCAGTTTTTGCTCTGCCGTGATGTGCTGCCTCACCACCAGTCCAAAAGCAATAGGGCCAACTAACCAGGGACTGGAATCTCCACAAATGAGACACATAATAAACCTTTCTTCTCTTTAAATTGCCTATCTCAGGTATTTTGTTACACTAATGGAAATCTGACTAGTACAAGGTAATTGAAGTAGCTTGTGCAAATGGGAGGTCCACTGTAGCTGGAGGCCAGCAAAGACAGCAGGGACAACCACGTGAAGAACATGCAGGGTTCATTAAAGAGTTTGGATTTGTTATGGAGGCAAAGAGAAGTTACTGAGTAATTTTTAGGCCAAAGCAAAACAATGTCAGATCTAAATTTTTTAAAAAATCACTCTTGTAGCCAAGGAAAAAGTAAGGGAAGAGAAGAGAAGGATAAGACAAGAGAGAATGGGAATCATCCTGGCTGCCTTGCCAGGTAAGGAGCTCCTTGTCACTGGAGTATGCAAAGAGATAGAGGAAGAGAAAATTCCCATATTGACACAAAGTCAAAATACCTTATATCCTGAGGTCCCTTCTAGTTCTGAGACACCAAGATCGCCTGGCAGAAAACTTAACCTGTCCTGGTGCAACTCCATGCCCCATCAAGACCCCAAGTTCCCAGGCTGTGGACTGAGAGGCACTGGGGACCAGAGGTAGGTCTGGAACTGCAGATCCTCTATCTGGACCTGAGTATGTTTCTGTCTCCATGGTATATTTGAGGTCCCCTTGCCAGTGCCCCCCATGGGGACAAGGGGCAGTTCCATTTTGTTGTGCAACAGCTCATAAATCCAGGAATTACAAACAAAGGAGATTCTGTTACAGGTAAATACCATTTGAAATACAATCTCTGTAAGGACTTTATGTTTGTCGTGAATTTTATAAATTGTTGCAGTAATTAACAGGGCATAAAACAGGTTTCTTACCCCATCTAGGAAGGCTCTCCTGAATGCTCCATTGTGAGATGTGCCCTCAGGATCTCAGGGCGGAGGTGCCCTGGGTGCTGCTGGGGGTGGGAGGGGGGTTCCAGCATAACACCGAGGAAAAACACCTCTATTCATGGGCGGTAGTTTAATGGGCTTATTTTAGGTGGCTTAGAAAATGACATAGAGATTTACCTCCTGGCCCTTCTCTCCATAAATTAGAATGGGGCCTCTAGCCTGGGAGACAATTAGTACCTTCCCGTGCATTTAAATCCAGAAACTAAGCACGGAGACCAGTTTTCTCGCTTGCTATAACTGAATAGGAATTGGGGAATTTCCCACTTTTTCCTACTGGTTTTCTTTCTCTTTGGGAAAACTGTCTAACGCTGCATGGGAAATAAAGACCCCGATTCATGGGCACAAGTTTTGATTTCTTTCTGGACCATGTTGCCTTCGTGAAGTCTGGGATGACCCTGAGAATAGATTCCAAGTCCTCCTGTAGCTGCCACCTGGGAGGATGCTGTCTCCCTCCACACAGTTTGCAGGCCATCAGGATCATCAATAAACAGCGATGTCCTTGGTCCCTCCTCAGGTGCTTTTTAGGTGAGAAACACACAACTAGTATTAACAATACTTCTGAAGCCACTGCCTAGCAAGAACATCAAACGCTGCAGAGTAAACAGAAGCTCTCTGGCCCCTCTCCCATTTTCCAATTTTATGTGTCCTGTGGGGTTTTAAGAGGAAAGTGACAGACTGAAGCCACAATGTCAAGAAGCTCATTCTAGCTACTGCATGAGTTGGAGGAATCAATGTTAGACACACAGCTCAGATTAGGAGGGTGATCAATGATCCAGACCAAAGATAATAGCATGATGGATCTAACCTGCACCTTTTATCTGGTTTGGATGTAGGCTAAGTTCATTCCCCCAGAGTTTCATGCTCTGAACCCTCGGTCTCCAGTGTGGCAGTGTTGAGAGGTGTTGGGTTCTTTAAGAGGTGGGGTTTTTTAGAAGGTAATTAAGTCACAAGGTATCACCCTTGGGAGAAACTGATACTGGTATCACAGAATAAATTAGTTCTTTGAAGAATTGGGTTGTTATAAAGTTAAGTTTGACTGCTCCAGTGCTATCTAGCTTCCTATCTCACCAGGTAACCTCACCAGCACACATTCTTACCATTGTGTGACCATCCACCAGGAGGCCCTCACCAGAACCAAACAAATGCCAGCACCATGCCCTGACTTCCAAAACTGTGAGCCAAATAAATTTTTGCTCACAATTAAGTCTCCACTTCAGGTATTTTGTTATAGCAACACAAAATGGATCAATGCAATTAATGTTTAATTGTTGAAGACAAAGCAAAAAATTAATGCTAAGCATGGAAAATCAATGAGCCAACAAAAGTTATGAGTAATAATGGCAACTAATACTTTTCTCACTTTCAATTTTCCCCATGGTTTCATGAACTCACTAAATCACTATATCCTCTCCCTAGCACTTTAATCCCCATTTTACGTAAATGGAAAGTACAACTTGAGAGGTTATGTTCTTGTGGCTCTTTCCTCTGGCCCATTTCAACTGAAGAACTAAACATGGCTCTTAGACAGTCTGTACTCCATAAATGCTCAGTGGATAAATCCCTCTGCCATATATCCTCGCTGTTCCTCCAGGATTGAATCCTACCTACTCAGTATCACTTTTTGGCATTTGTGTACATAAAGTAGTAGACAATAATAAATTCCCCAGGTTGGTCGTAAACTCCTTAAAGAAGGTATCATGTTTCTTACGTCCTGGCAAAAAAGAGGCACTCATAACTTAATTATGTAATAGACATGTAGACTTCTACAACTAGAGGAGATATTTGAAAGTCTCTGGTTAAATTCCTTCATTTTATAAATGAGGGAACTGAGACTTGGAGGGAAAGAGTAGGTGGTGAAGGTCCGTAGAAGGAGTTAAGTCAAGTGTGCCCCGCTGCTTTCCCTGGGACTCTTCTGTCAGCCATGTTTAGAGCTGCTCCAGGCTCCAGGATGGACATCAGAATAACACGCATTGAGACCCAGCCTTTGCCCATGTGCTGGACAAGAGAGGTCTTGGGGCTCAGCGAATACTCCACTGCCTGAAGCCATGTCATAGACAAAAATATGGGAGAGAAAGAGGTTGCAGAGGACAGTCTGTGCTCAACTCAAAGACATTCAGATTCAATTGCTCACTCTGTCTCAAAAAATAAAAAAAAAAATCACAGCATATTTAGAACAGTATTTAACTGTGTGGTCTCTGAGATATCAGATGTGAGCCCCTGTTTGCCTAAGGGACACATAAGCCTAAGAGTTCATGCCCATTCTTCTGCGATGCTCAGGGTATTTCAGTCAAGGATTGTGGTCACTACTCAAGCTTTAGGTGCATCTGGGAGACGTGAGGCCTTATACAGCACTGAAATGACAGAATTGTTTTGCCTCCCTGCTAGCCATAGAGATCACCCTCTGCCTGGGACCAGTGACTGAATGATCACCTCCTAAACACAAATCTGGAGTCACCGATGTCATAAATGTCCCTGCTTCTAACACCGTCGTTGCTCTTCTGGGAATGTGTCTGTTCCAAAGAAATAATTGTCTGTCTTAGAAAAGCATATCTGATGTTCACTGAACC
Organism: Urocitellus parryii; assembly: GCF_045843805.1. Lineage (NCBI taxonomy): Eukaryota > Metazoa > Chordata > Mammalia > Rodentia > Sciuridae > Urocitellus > Urocitellus parryii. Next base: position 38,424,874 of record NC_135541.1, on the reverse strand, counting down.
CCTGTTGTTAATAGTGAATTGCATGCAGTAAAAATACAGAAAACTAACACTTAAACATTCATTAGCTCTGTCACATGTCAGGCACCATGTTAAGTACTTTAAATGTCATCTTAATTTCATTAGTTTCCACTATCAACTCTATAAAAAGGCCACTCTCCCACTTTACATTTGAGGAAACTGAGGCTCAGAAAGGCGATTAACTAGTTCACAGTCACAGAGCTCATCAGTGATGGAGACAGAATTCCCACTCCAGGGCCAGTGATCTTACACCTGAGGCTCAAGATCTAATAGGAAATTAGATCTTCCTATAAATAAATTCTGGTATTCAATACCTGCCTGACTTTTGGAAATGATGTTTATAAAAACTTTCTATGGACATCAGAGCTTGAAAAACAAGAAGAGGTTTGAATGTTCACAATGACAACTGTGGCTATATATATGAACACACACACAACACAACACACAGTTCCCTAAAATAATTTAAAGTGAAATGTTACCAGTGGTTATAATAGAGTAGTAAGATTAGAGGGATTATTTTATTTTGTGTCTCTATTTTTCAAACATTTTAGAATTCTCAGGGTAAATTCTTTTGATAGTAGAAAAAGTATACTGATCATCTTTATTAATAGTAACTCTAATAAGTCTGTGTCCTTCTCCTAGTAATCATCTGACCAATCTTCTGATGGAAAACAATCACCATGAGCAACTTGGGTATTCATTTTCCAACCTCTGCTAACAAAAGCTCAGTATTAATGAGAAAAGAATCGAATGGTAAAAGGATGATGGTGGACTTGTGATTCACTCAGTCTCATCTTTTTCCCTCTCTGAACATCAGCTTCTTCCAAAAACAAGAGGAAGAGAACCAGAACCTCACTGGAGCTCAACTTGACAGGCGCTGTGGATGTTGTCTAGTTTGTCCTCCATTTAACACAGAAATCCCAGCAAAACTCTTCCTGACGGCTTCTGATGTTGAGGCTCTTCCTGGTGTGGGAGACAGTCCTTCTTGGGTCTCTCATGGCTCAGCATGTTTTAAAAACACAGACTGTTTTAGTCAGCTTTATCATCACTATGACCGAAAGGGTTGACAAGAACAATCTTACAGATTGTTCTTTAGGGCTCACAGTTTCAAAGCCACACTCCACAGATGGCCAGATCCACTGCTCTGGGCCTGAGTTTGAAAGGTGTGGAGCAGTGCAGGACATGGCTCCAGGGAGCTGAGAGAGAGCCCCCCTCAGCAGGGACAAAATGTAAACCCCAAAGTCATGACCCAGTGACCCACCGCCCCCGGCCGTGCCCTACCTGCCTACAGTTACCACCCAGTTAATCCATATCGGTGGGCCAATCCACTGATTAGGCTCTCATAATCCAATTATTTCAGCTCTGAACACTCTTGCAAGGTCTTACACATGAGCTTTTGGGTGATACCTCATATCTAAACCATAACACAGGCACTGGCTAACTTTTTAAAGATGTTTGTAGAACAAACATCCTTGAAAGACAGAGATAAGGCCTTCATAGGAGCCAGAGGCTGGTTCATTTGCTGCCCATATAAAAAAGATAATGTCTCCCTCTAGAGCGAAAGTCCACATGGTTTGCTTGCCACCTATCATAAAAGGTTTGGGTTCCTAAGCTCTTGTGTTCCTCAATCAGCTGTAAAGCAAACCCCCACTCTGTGCAGCATCTGACTGGGCCATCTTGCATCCCCCCCCCCCCCGTGGGACTGGGAGAACAGGAGAAAATCAACACACATTGAGGCTTCTGCGGCTTGCCTTTCTATAAGTAGTGAAGTCCTGTCTCTAACCCAGGACCACCTCCAGAATCCACGAAGTCATGGAAGGCTAACTCGTTAGTTGGGAAGCCAGATAAAATCTTAGAATCTTCACAGTTTTCCCCAACTCTTTTTCAGACAACCCATTCTATGGTTGCACAGTGTTTATGTGCTATTTCTGGATAACATCAAAATGCCTTCTTTTAATGCTGTTGTTGTTGCTGTTGTTAGAGTAGATTTAAACTAGAGTGTAGCTCAGATTCTTAAGGACTTGATTTGAGCTGTATGGTAACCCGCATGAACTGGTTTGTACCACATCCTCATTTCATTTATGCCGATCGTCCCAATGCAACTATTAATAACACCCCTTTTCATTCTCAAAACTGTCCCCATTTGGATAATAAATTCTATAAGCATTCTAATTAAAAGGCACTTTGGTGGTCGTTTTAGTAAGGAGAAAGAAAGTCAAAGCTGGAGACCCATATACCTGTAGTCTTTTTCCTGCCCAAACCATAGGATACAAGGTAAGGCTTTATGCTCTCATATAATAATTCTATGCCTTGGGCAAGTTATGTAACTTCTTTGTGTCTGTTTTTCTTTATCTAAAATAATGATAGTACTTACCTCTTAAAGTTGCTATAAGATTAAAGCAGTATATTAATATAAAATATGTATAATAATGCCTAACACAGAGTACATATCAGGTGTTAGCTCTTATTATACGTATGATTGCTCTCTTAATCGTCATCATCTTGATTTAACCATAAAAGCTATGATATATTTCACCATATGTCACCTTCCATTAATCTATTTCAAACATTCATAAGATTGAAGGGAGCCCTCAGTAGTTACTTGTGCCATCTCCTTGACTCCAAGCAAGCCCATGCTGCACCACAATAGCAGCTTACTTGGATTTTCATGAGGGTCACTGGAGAGCTCTCTACCACAATGTCAAAGTAAAAAAAAATCATGAATGAATTAAATCCACCTCATTTCTCTAAATTGTAAATTTGTACATGGCTCATGATTCCAAACCTTCACGTGTGTGTGTGTGTGTGTGTGTGTGTGTGTGTGTGTGTGTACTAATATCTACACTCAGGCAATAGGCATAAACTATGACATATGAGGCAAATTAGATCACATGGTCATCTTACCTTTAGTTCCTGTTCAGATAAGGTAAAGTTCTGAAAAAACAGAACTCAATTTGTCTAGTATAATTAAAAAAGAAAGAAAGAAAGAAAAATTTTGAAAACAAATTTTGACTCTATAAGTCAAATAGAAAAAAAAAACATATACCCAAGACACAGAATGGGTTGCTTTCGGAGCTGGGGAGCTTGCCAGTGTTAGTGTCTCAGTAAACGTCATCAGTATTGCTGACAGGAAGGAGGGCCTCTTATTGTAACTCACCAGTGCCCTTACCAGATGACTTAACAGCACAGCCAAACTCCAGTTACACATCAAGAACTCAAACTTCACTAAGGTCCCTTCAAACTTTGGCTGGCTGGTGGGAGAGCTCTGAATCTGTGCACTCTATAAAAGGCAAGACGTTTTTATGGCCCTGGGGGACAATAAATGTTAAAACACCAAAGGTGGCAATATAACAAATATGCAAAATATCCTGAAGGGTCTTAAATCTTGAAGCAGCAGAGCTCGTATTGAGACTGTCCTTGAGTCTTGACAAGTGTAATGAATTGTCCCCTACTCTCTCCATACAGGCATCTGGGAGGAAGTGTTGAGCATGTCGAATATGAAATGTTTCTCCTTATGATTCATTTGTTTCCTTGTGGAACCTGAGCTGCCTCATACACTCCACAGGAGTGCCCTGTGCCCTTTGTGAGAAGAACTAGGAGAGCGTCAGCAGCAAGCCCGAGGGTCATGAGCTGCAGGACACACCAGCCTTGAGGAATACATGTTCCTTCTGTCAATTTCTGTCGAGACCGAGAATTGACATCTCGTTCCCCTTGACCAGAAGGACTGGGAAAAATAATAGTGTTGATAGTAGTACGACAGTTGTTACTATCATGTCTACCATCCACTGTGCCCTTGCTCTGTTCCACACTTGACAGCTGATGGAGATATTTACGTAGGCCAGATCCTCCAGGAAGCAGACACTGTTAGAAATAAAACTGGGATGCTGGGGACAATGTTCAAAAGTGTTGAAACGTGGGAGAAGGCTGAAGTCTTCTGACAGGTGTACCAATCTGACATCTGGGAGAGGAAGTGGGCAGGAAGCGGGACTGCACACTGTAAGGCAGAGTAAGTCACCTCCTCTATTGCTTACTGCTTACTCAGATTTTTTTTTACAACTTACAGTTTTTCTACAACTTACTCAGAAACCAATGAAAAGAGCACACCCCTCACAATATATGCAGAGCCTGGGACCCTGATGATTCTCAGATTCTAAGGATTCTGGGACTTTGCAGGTATTCAGGTGAGTATTCAGGTCCCTCACTGGATGCTTTCTTGGTACCAGTTCAGGGGTCAACAGCCTGCCCTACATTCCCAGCCAGCTCAGGGAAGAGGCTGAGCACAGTTAATATTTGTTATTTGAAGGTGAACCTGGAAATGGAGTCCAGGCCAGAGTGGGTGGGGTGGGGCAGGAGACCACCATATGGGCAAGAGTAGCACCTGGACACCAAAGAACTAGGGTTCTTGCATGTGAACAGGCTCAGATCCTGTGGGACCCATGGGCTCCCTTGTGTTGCTGATGGAAACAAACTGACATGCCGTTGTGGGGTGGGTAACCCCATTCATCAGAGCCTGGCTCTGAACACCCTTCATCCTGATGCTCCATCCCCACCTGTGAGCCACCTGCATGTGCCACAGTGGACAGGGGCAGCTTGCTGCAAGATCTTGCCAAGCAATCAGTGTTGGTTTGGATTCCTCCCCTAATGATGCTCTGAAGGTCTTCACACTTGGTAAACACAAATATAAATCAAAATTTCACCATAATTTACCAGCCACCCAGAGTGAGCCCAAGGGCTGGTCCCCACAAGCTGCCAAGAGACTTGAACAATTTAGAAAGCTCTGGCTATTAATATTTTTGTTTACAAAAGAGTAAACTGAGGCTTTATGGCTTCCATGCTTCTACTCATTACACTATATTTCTATCTGTATCAGAGTCCAGTAGAGACAGAGACTTGATTTAAATAGGAATATTAAATATTCAGGGTGAGGCAGGCTGCACTACGGGCTGCATTTTAGTGCTGGCGTGTGCTTTGCTGTCATGTTCCTCCTTGTGCGTGCCTTAGCAAGATCAAGGATTCTTTCCTTCAGGTGGAACTGGGAGTGGTAAGTGAACCTCCTAGAGAACACAAGGCTCAATCAGAATGTCCCCTCGTGGTCTCTATGTTCACCCTCCAAAGCCCCAGCCTCCCTAGCTTTCTGCTTGCCTTCTTCTGACTTTTAATGTTTCTTTCTGACAGAATCTATGAAGAATGGCAGGGAACACACAAGGAAAGAGCTCTTTGAAGGGGGTTGCATTAGACAGCTTTCCATTACTATGACAAAACACCTGAGATAATCCACTTAAACAGAGGAAAGGTTTATTTAACACATGATTTCAGATATTTCAGTCCATGATTGCTTGACCCTGTGGCTCTGGGCCTGTGGTGACACACTTGGTGAACATGTGGCTGAGGAGGTCTGTTTACCTCATGGCAACTGGGAAGCAAAAAAGGACTAGGAGGAGACAGGGTTCCAATATTTCCTTCAAGGGCATAACCCCTCAGTGACCTAATAGGAGCCTTTGAGAAGTGGGGCCTATTGGAGTTTCTTAGGTCACTGTAGGCATGCCCCGAATGAGGATTGTGGGACTCCTGATGCTTCCTCTTTCTCCTTGCTCCCTGGCTTGTGATGTAAGCAGCTTTTTTTTCTGATACACACTCCCCACCATTGTTTGGCACCACCACCAGAAGTTCAGAGCAGTGGGACAATTCAATCGTGGGCTGGAATCTCCAAAACTGTGAGCTAAATAAGCATTTTCTCTTTATAAATTAATTACCTAAGGCATTTTGTTATAGTAATGAGAACCTAGCATTATATAATAGAACTAAAAACATGAAATAGACCCAGTTTTCCTGATATCACTGTTAATGGTTAATAATTATGAACAAAAAGAGAAACTATACTGGTGGTTTTCAAAGGATGGTCCAGACCAGCATCAGTTTCACCTTGGAGTGTGTTAAAAAGCAGCCAGAGCTCACACACACACACACCCACTGAATAAAAAAATACCAGGCATGGGCCAACAATCTGTTTTAACAAGCACTGCAGTGATTTTAGTGTCTCCTAAGGTTGGGGACCCACTGGACTTGAGGACATATGGCCAGCCAGAATTTTACTGAAATTCTTGGGAGACAAGATGGAAGCATAAACCAGAGTCATGCTAACATTAAATAACTAGCTTTTGTGTCTTATTGAACCACAGTTATTTAAATCAGGTATAATAATCAACAATTCTGCAGTATAGAAACAATGATTCCCATCGTTCAGATGTAGAAACTGAGGTTCAAGGAGGTTAGAGCAAAGGTCACACATCACAGGATGACCTGGTAACTCCTTATTTAAACAAGAACACTTTCGAACAGGAAAGATGCTAACAATAATTACACAAGGTCAGTGGGTCTGAGCCGGGACATCTGATCAGCCTTCCTGTCTAAAAAGGGAGGGAACTGAAATTCAAATGCTGTCTGAGCCATGTGCTGCCTGAGCTCTTCTAGAGGGCAGCCTGCCTCCTAGGGGAACACAAAACTGGGCATAAGGGAGAAGAGAGAAGCACCTAGCTAAAGGTGACCTCTGTGTCCTCTGATGTCTGGTTTCCTCCACAATCTGCCCCTGAGACTCTGCTTCCTTTTGTCAGCTTGGGGAAAGCAGGGGACCCGTGATTCTGAATGCTGCCTGCCAGAGTGTCTCCTTCAGGATTAGGAGAGATGAGAGGGAGCATGTAACTCTAGTTTATCTGCTCCTTGCTAAGGTCTGGGCAACCTGACCTGTTCCTACTTTATCTCTAGTCCAGAGCATGAGCAACATGTCCAGGGTTCATTGGGAAATACTGCAAAAGTCACAACCAAAGGGAGCGTGCGAGGCTGCCCTGGGCCTTCTAGAACACTTCTTGGGCAGCAGCTGTGGGCTCCAACTTGCTGTAGCCTCCCTTGAAGGTCTTGAATGGCTCTGCTGGGCAGGAACCCCAGCTCTCATGGAGGCAGAGGCGTGCACCACCACCCCCACTGCTTGCAAGCACTCCACAAGTTACAAAATATTTTCACATTTGCTGCTCAGTCACTATTTCCTTCCAGTCCCCACCTGCAAGGAAGGTCTGGCAGCTTCCCATGGGGCAAAGGATCCAGGGCCCAGAGGAGCAGAGGAGCTTAAACAAAGTTACCAGCCAGTGCCTAGCTGGCCCAGCTTGTCTTTCTTTTGTGATTTTTCCACTCTGCCATTTATTGATTTGGAAACAGAGAAAAGGGTCAATTTGCTTAGAAGATAGTAAATCTGAACTCAGAATCTTTCCTTCCATTTTTAAGCGACAGAAAATTTACAAGCTTGTCTTTAATGGTTAGTTTAAGTCTATTTTATTATCTCCAGTTTATTGAAGTATAGAAATGGAAAAATTGTCCAGTCCAAATTCCTTAGGGTCCAAGGTCATTAAGATGAGACGACGACAATGCTGGGGAAACCAGCACCTACTTTAGCATCTACTATCTGTTAGGCACTAGCTAGGCACATAACCTGTGTGACCTCATTCGATCCCCTGAAGCAAAGAGAGCACAGTGACTTTTTGGAGACCACACATCCAGTAAGGGATATAGCTGAGATTCAGACCATGTCAGATTCCAAAGCCAGTGCCCCGGGGCAGGGTGCATCAAAGAAATCTTGTTTAAAGTTTGTTCAGATTTCTCCTGTGCCAAGTCCTATGCAAAGAACCAGAAGAAAAAATGAGTTCCTGCACACCACTTTCTCCAACTTCCAACATTTCCTCTCTCTCTCTCTCTCTCTCTCTCTCTCTCTCTCTCAACTGATAGCCTTGTTCTCTTGTCTTGAGAAAACAGATGCATTCCAAAGATAACTGACTGCACATGCATCCCTGCCATTTGTATCTTGCACCAGGCCACCATGCCCCGCTCCCACCCCACATTCCAGGGAAACTGCTTTTGTTCAGGTTGCAGATGATGCTGTTGTTGGTAAACCTGATAGTCAAGTGCTTCAAGCAAACAGCAGCTTTTGATGCAGTTAACTACACCCTCCTCCTTGATGCTCTTTCTTAATTCAGCTTCTAATCTCCTCTTCATTCTCCTCATCTCTTACCGATGGCTCATTCCACTCTTTTCTGCCAGCTTCTTCTCTTCTCCCTTCCTCCTAATGTTAGAAGGCTACGGGGCTTTGTCTTTGGGTCCTCTTCAAATTTCTTCTCTTACTTTCTTTCTGCATGTATGAGATTCGTAGAGAGAGAGAAGTGAGAGAGAATGAGAGAAAGAGAAACAGAGAGGCAGAGGGAGAGATTGGTGGATACTTTACTCATCTGATTTTACAGCTTTATGTGCCATGTATTGATGATTCCTAAATAAGCATTTGTAGCCCAGACCTTTCACTTAAATCCCTGACCCACACACCTGGTCTGACTCCTCAGCATCTCCACTTAGGTATCTAATAGATATTTCAAACTCAGCACCTCCAAACTTGCACTCCTCGTCTTCCCAAATCCTGCTTCTTTCCCAAGTAGCTTCATCTCAGTTGAGGGAAACTCTGCCCTTCCAAGCAGACAAGTGGTTATTCAGAGTCCTTGACTTCTCTCTTTCTCTACACCCCTCATCCAATCTGTCCAGAAACCATGCTGGGCTTACCCTCAAAGCAGATCCAGGATCTAACCACTTCTTCCCCCTTCGTTACCATCTTTGTCTGAAGCATCATCCTCTCCAGCCTAGATTCATGCAAAGCCTCCTACCTGCTGCCATCCCTGCCCCGGCAGTCCACTTTCAACAGGGCTACTAGGATGATCCATTCAATGAATAAAACGGAGAACTTATTTCTCTATTTGAAATCCTGTATTGGTTCTTCATTTGGCTCAGAGTAAAAGTCAGAGTTTTAACAGTGGTCCCTATGCATCCAGGAGTCCTGTCACCACTCTGGCTTGCCATCTGTTGCTGAAGGGTAATAATGATGACACCCAGGTAGAAGGCAGAGAGCTCCCATGCATACCCACCTGCAGGTCTTGCACATTTGCCCTCTTCCTCCCATCTTGGATTGGCAAAGTGTTCTGGACTCCTTATAAATGTGCACGGCCACCTCCAGCACTGTGGTGGTAATGGGGAAGTTTTTAGGTTTGAGCTGGATTCAAACCCTTGAAATGTTCTCCATGTCTGAATATCTATAGAATAATATTGAAGACAGACCTCCAGTCATTAAACAGAGGACAGAATTAGCCCTTGCAGTGTGTGCCTTTTATAAGCTTCAGTTTTCCTTCCTATGCAATAAGGAGCCAATAATATCCTCTGCCCCAGATCACTCCACAGTCACTAAGACAGTGAGATTCTGGAAATTAGAAATTATAACAACTGCAAATACCACTAATTATTTTTAATTATTCATTAACATGTAACCAATAATAATGGAAACTATGCCCTTTACATCACACCATGGAGACCTAAAGGTAGTTGGCTCAGGGGAAGGATTAAGAGATAAATACAGGGTTTCATGTTAAAAACACGGGATTCCTGGTATATGTGCTGTTTCTCTCTCTCTCTCTCTCTCTCTCTCTCTCTCTCTCTCTCTCTCTCTCTCTCATGGCAGACACACCTAATTCATCACAGAGCTCTCTTGAGGTCATAAGAATCCATGTGGTTATAATGGTAGAGAAACAGAGGTGGGAGAAGCCATCACTAGAACAGGGAATAAGTTCAGAGAAGGGACTGTGATCAAGATTCCTATGATGACTGGGCTGGGGATGTGGCTCAAGCGGTAGCGCGCTCGCCTGGCATGCATGCAGCCCGGGTTCGATCCTCAGCACCACATACCAACAAAGATGTTGTGTCCGCCAAGAACTAAAAAATAAATATTAAAAAATTCTCTCTCTCTCTCTCTCTCTCTCTCTCTCTCTCTCTCTCTCTCTCCCCTCTCTCACTCTCTCTTTAAAAAAAAAAAAAAAAAGATTCCTATGATGCTAAGTTATCAGTCTGCTGACGCAGGCAGAGCCACTTCTATTCCCTTGGTTCTGGTTCAGGGACAGAATTTTTCTCTAAATTGGAATCTCTCCTAAGCCTGGAAGTAGAAGTTAAGAAGCCCCCAGACTATGCCTCTTGAAATCTTTTCTGGACCAAGAATATACATCAGTCATCCCATCAATCCCCAGACATGAAATTTACAGTGAGGCAAGGTCAAGTTCTAGGTAATGACTATTCCCCCACTGTCATTCCTACCAATAGTAACCCCCACTGATGTATTAGTTAATTATCACTATGTAAAAAATTACCCTAGTATTTAACATCATACAAAATAAATACTTATCATCTCACACAGTTTCTAAAAGTCAGGTATGCAGGAGAAGCTTGTCCTGGTCCAGGGTCTCTCCTTAGGATGCAATCAAGAAGTTCATTTGAAGGTTTAATCGGGGCTGGGAATATGCTTCCAAGGTAGCTCACTCACATTCCCTTCATAAGGCTGCTTGAGCATCCACTCAACATGGCAGCTGGCTTCCCAAGAGCAAGTAACACAAGAGCCAAGAGAAGGCAGAGGTGCCTTCTACAATGACCTCGCCTTGGAAGTTACGAAAGGGTAGGGAATTAAGCTCCACCTATCTGTGGGACACCTGTCGAGGAATTCGTGGATCGATTTTAAAACCACCACCCAAACTACCATCAGAAATGTCTATGAAGCATAGTATGAAGATGAGTAGGGGACTTATATAAGGTAAAATATTCCACCCCAATTTAAGCTTCTATGTTCTAGATTTGTTTGACATTGCACAGTGTACTGCCAATAGATGCATGCTCCACTGTGTGTGTGAATTGCTGTATATCTATCTTTTACAGAAGGGAAAACTGGGGATCATTGAAAAGCAATGGCTCTCTAACAACTGAGTCACCCAACTCTGCCAGGATGCTGCTTTCCTGACTCTGGAGCCACAACATCTCCCAGTATTCCATGTGGGGCTGCTTGTAATGGGGCTATTATAGTTTGGATATGGCATGTCCTCCAAAGACTCAGGTGCTAAGGGCTTGGTCCTCAGCCTGTGATTCTGTTGGGAGATGGCGGAACCCTTAGAGGGGAGGCCTGGTGGAAGGTCTTAGGGAGCACACCCTCAAAGGAGATATTGAAACCCCAACCCCTTCCACTCTTTCTTTGCTTCCCAGCCACTGTGAGGTGAGCAGTTTTCATTTGCCACACGTTTGCACTCTGATGCATGGCCTCACCACCAGCCCAAAACAACACAGTCAATCAACCGTAGACTAAAACCTCTGAAATGATGAGCCAAAATAAGTCTTTCCTCTTTTTAAGTTGTTTATCTCAAGCATTTTGTCACATCGACAGAAAGCTGAATAACACAAGGGCTTTCCCAAGACCAGGTTGGAGTTTCTATGAAGAAAAGAGCTCCATAGGAAGTGATTTGGGGGATAATAGGGACAAAATGAATGGGAGTAGAGATTCTTAGGAACTGCTATGACCAGTTGTGGGCCCAGAGCCAGCTGCTTCCCTCTAGTGAAGGGCTGAGAGCACAGAGGCCTGGAGGAGCAGAAAAGACAGCAAGTTTGCAGTCACCTATGAACCACCACTGTAGCCAGGGGAGTGACTGTGTTGATGTTGGAAAATGTTGACCACGAAATCCTGCTGGGTCCTTCTCTGCAACTCGGGACACAGAATCGACTCAATCCAAGGACATAAAATGATTTAGAAAAAAAAAAAAAGGAGCTATCTAAGATGATATTTCCCAGGCTGTTTATTGTGTATTTTATACATTTTCACACGCCAGCAGCACTTTGTGGATTTTAACTGCATATATTATGTAGGAGAGGTTTAGATCCAAGGTCATACCTAACCTCCCTAAGACAGAATGGTAACATAGTGGTAGATATTCTTTCAATTGCTCAATTGCTCTATGGGGTCCCAACAGCCTAGAGAAGCCCACAGCTCAGGTGTGATCCTGCATGGATCCAATCCTCCTTCCACCATGCATCAATGGGTGCCTTTGGGGAAAAGCATTCAGCTCCTCGATGCCTCAGTTTCTTAATGGGTAAATTGGAAATGATGATAGCATCTACCTCATGAGATTGTTGGGAGAGATGAACAAGTTACTAGTTTTAAAACTCAGGGGACCTGGCCCATTGTAAGCAGTCATGTGGCCATCAATCACAACTGATACAGGGTACCTTATACCACATGTCTCCTGGGTATCACAGGGCAGGGAGTGCAATGAGGTGACTTTACCAAGGTCACACAGTCATCTGACCAACTTTCCAAACTCAGGAAGAAAGGCTTAGAAGGCCTCTGAGTTTTCACTCAAATAATGATTCCACGTGACTCAGGAGGTTGGTCATCAGCTATAAATGAATATAAAAAGTCAGCCATGCTTTTATGACATAAAATTCAAGAAGACCTGGATAGGAAGATGACATTGCCTGATACAAAATTCAAGTTTATATCTTTACAACCATTCTAGATCGGTACTATTGTCGTCCCCAATTTACAAACGAAGAAAGTGAGGCACAGAGAGTTTCAGTGACAAAACTAGTAAGTGACAAAGCCAGGTTCAGACCTCGGGGCTCCAGAGCCTGCTTCACCTCACCACCTTGCTGCATCCCAATTGGTGGCTTTCCTTGCAATGACACTGACTAAAATATGGAATAAGGAATGTTGGATGGATCTCTACCAGCAGCAAAGTGCTTGATTCTCCACTCGACATCTGGCCATCCAGATTCAATTACTAGTCTCTGTTGACAGTCTGTGCTGTGTTTCCAGCAGAGGGGAGGGGACACAGGCATTAGTCAGAATAGCCATATGACATGTTGTTTCTCACCTGGCTACTCCTGTCACCTGAACCCGCTATGCACATTCCTGCCTGTCCCCTGCCCGGCTCAGATCTCTATTTCGAGGCCCCCTTCCTCATGTCACCCACTTTGTGAAGCTTCTCTGATTTCTCCAGAGTTTCCCCCACACCTCTGTGATCTTCCTGATGTTTCACTTCCCCCATCAACATCTACACTGTGCTCCATGGTGACACCTATTCCTCTCCCTGCAGACTTTCAACCACCTGTGAGCACAAGGTAGAAACTGGATTGGTTCAACTTTGAACATGCAGTGCCCAGGATAGAACTGACTCCTAACAGAAACTCAATAATCATGAACTGACTGATTAAATGAATGAAAGACCTTGTTTTGTTTTCTCCCCACCAAGAGTTTCTGTGATTCGATACGATATTTTTCTCCAGAACATGTGGTTCTCGGTCCAGAGGGTGGCTTTTCCCACCACTTCCGTTGTAAACAGCTCTATAAGCGTTTGGCTTCCTGGAATGTTGCCTATACATCCCTCATAATTGCCTCCCAATTGTTTCCTATTTGTTTGACACCTCATAATCCCCTTCCTTCTTCCTTGTCTAATCGTTACAGGCTGTTACCACTTCACCCGTGTTGTTGGACTCTTCTGGCTGAGATAGACTCCTTCGCATCAGACAAGGCCCCGGGCAGGTTTCTGAAATGGCAGCAAAGGCCAGATGGTGCCCTTGGGATACCGGAGGAATCTATTACTTCACTGGAGCCTCAGTCTCTTCATCTGTAGAATGGGATACCCAGAGCTTCCTCTGTAGGATGTGTGGATGGAGTAAGTTGTAACCATGTGACAAACTAGAACACAGGAGGATGCAGTTAATGCTCTAATACCTTTTCCTGTGCACAGAAGATCTGCTTTTTCCTGGGATGTGATTCCTTAGCCATAAAACAGGGAAAAGAATACCTCCCGCACACCAATGTCACAAGTAAAGTATCTAGAAACTGCCCGAGTACTGCTCTGTGCATCTCCATCCAGGCCTCTCCCTCGGCACACCACGTGGCTCAGCAGAAACCCACAAAGCAGATGTGTTTCCCTGTGGCTCAGACCACACTGCGCTGCACCTACTCGTTACACAGGAGCACAAGTGCTGTGGGAACCCCTGTGGGGAAGGGTGAGGAGCTTCCTGGGGAAGCAGCCAGGCAAGCCTCAGAGCTGACCCTTACAGGGACAGAAAACTTTCAGACTGAGAGAAAAGGGAAGGATAAGATGAGGGATTAAGACCCAGCCAGCCCTGCCTACAGAAGTCAATGCAAAACAATTTAAAAAAAAAAAAAAAAGAACTTTGTGTAGAAAAACCAAGTCTAAATCCTGGCAGTGCCATTAACGAGCTGATCAACCTTGGACAAATTACTGAACCCATTTTCTCATCTGTAAAACTGTTTGGCTAATCCCCCTCATACAGTGTCAGAGTTTTGAAGAAAGATCACACGAGGTAACATATGTAGACACAGTTCATACCACAACATGGCATGCTGTGAAGAGGGGTTCTTTTAGTAAGAAACTTGTAGCTTGAGTTCATTCTCTAAGCCTCCGGGTTCTCTGCCAATCCTCTTTGCCAACAATCCCTTAAGATTTCCTCTCAAACGCTTTGCCCAAATCTAAAATTCTAGAAGCTGCAGTAAGAAGACTGGCAGCCAGGGAATTCTCTAGTGCTCATCCAGGAGAGTTTAATCCTTAGCCACTCTATGGTTCCCTACAAAAAGTTGAATGTGTAAGGACGGAAAGATAGACACATAGAATAATTAGTAAGTTACACATTCTTTTTATCATGAATTATTATTTCAAATTATATTTTTTATTGAATTATTATTATTCCATTTTCTATAAAGCTTCATAATTTGTAATTATTTTTTACTTGGATGTGGCTCTTGACAGGTGGTGTCACGAGCAAATGAAATTGTATTTGAATATCCACACATGTTTTATACAGACCTTTGGACTAGTGCCCAGGATATTCTTTCATGTGCTGCCATCCAAGAGGAGGTCTCATTTGAAAGCTAACAACTGATATTCCTTCACCATCCAAGTGTAAACAGAACTCTGATCCAAGAATCTGCTATTGTGCATCTCTGGTGGGCATTAGCTGGTGTTGAATAATTCATCATGACTGATGATCAGTGTTATAGGATGCTTTTTCTTCTGTCCCCAAACGCTCACAAAAGGAGTAGATGTTCATTCATTGAAATCAATAGTTATAGGATACACACTTTGCAGACTTCTCTCCAATTCTTATACCAACATTACAGAGCAGTGTGGTTTTTGCAGATGCAAATGATGGTAGAGTTACCTTGAAGTGAACTTGGACATCAATGGTGTAGAACCAAGACTGAGATAGGTATCTGTCATAACTACTCATCAAGTCTTTTTTTTTTTTATTTCAACTGCCTACCATGTAAAGACACTTTATGGAGATCAGACATGTAAGGATGAACAAAAAAGTTTTAGTCATTGCGTTTGTGGAGCTTACAGCCTGGAGGTGAAAGAAATTCATCATATTTACAGTCATTTCTTTCCAGTGTAAAGAAACAGATGTGTGTAAGGTAACCCAGAGCTAGAGGATTTGACCTGGTTTGGGGTGCATAGGGTAAGGTAAGGTGATCACAGTACATGTTCCCAGGAGAAGTTGTACATAACCAGAGTCTTATGAGATAAATGGGAGTAAACAAAGAGTCAGAGAAGTTTAAAAGGGAGAAAGAGTCTTCCAAGCAAAGAAAGCAGAAAAGGGCCATATTCACAGCAAAGGACAGGAACAAGAGAAGCTGTAGGGGTGGGTCTTGATGGTGTAAAGCCAAGAAGAACTGTTCAGGGGCTCAGACTTCACCCTGCGAGCTCCATAGGGTCTTCTTAAACTCCTGCGTGGTAAAAGATAGAATAGATTTGTGTGCACCAGCAAGCGTCCCACCCAACCAGCCTCCTCACTACAACCTCATCTGCTGGGGTGATCCATGGTAAGGTGGTCCATGATCCAGGGCAGGGATGCTGGAGACTGGGATGCAGGCTGTGACCATGGAGATGAGGAAGGATGGATGAACCAACAGATCCTGAGCAGGCATCAGGACTCTGAATCCAGCAAAAACCCAGTTCATTGTAATAAGGACACCAGGGTGGAAATCGTGAAGATGAAGAATGAAGAGCAAGAGAAGAGTCTGTAGGCGTCCATGGCAAGGGTGTGGGTTGAATTCCAGTGTTGGGCCAATCTGGACTTTTTTCTTTTCTTGTTCTTTCCTTTTCTTTTTCCAATCCTATGCATGAAGATATAAACTAAAGTATTCTCTTTTAAAAGTTTATATGAGATTGTAACCCCGTTTTATACATGGGAAAAGGCTGACTCCCTGTGGGTTTTCTGTATTTTCATATTGCCATAATTCAAACAACGTGATGAATCAACTCGCTGTAAATTCTAAAGCTGGGCTCAGGGAAGCTGAATTTTATGGGGACTTTATTGAGCTGTGCCCCCAGGCTGGGTGGTGTTCCTTGGGGGAAAAGGGTATTTTGAAGGTGGGAGAGGGAGGAGGGAACTAACATTTATGGGGTGTTCATTGTGTGCCAGGTCATTTGCCCCTCAAGAAATTAACATGAATGGTGTTTGGTACTTGAGGAAAGCTTAGGGCTTAAGAGACTTGACCACAGATGGACACACTAACTGTCAAGTGGCCAACCAGGCACACTTAGCCAGGTGACACCCCAACAGGCAGAAGACTGAACCAGCAGCCTACCTATAAGGAAGGAGGAGTCTCTTGGAGTGCCCTCCCTGTCTCTTCAGCTTTTCCCAACTTCATTGTTGAGCAAGTTTCTTCATGAAGCCTAACCACACCCTCCCCCAGGTACATAGGGGAGTAAGCAGGGATTTCCCCCTTGAAGTCAATTCAAAACCTCCCAAGTTCAAAGCCAATAAAGCTCTGGCTTCTAGCTCTAACTCCACGTCCAGAGCTTATCCCCCACCCTCCACTGCTTTAGTTATAATTCAACGAAGGAATTCTGTATTCTATCCAGAAGGCTCTTCCAAATCTGAGCAGGTGAGGAGATATTCACGTCTTAGGCTCTCCAAGGCAGCCAGAGCTCTACTTCTTCAAAGTAAGTCACCATTACCATTCCATCCCACACCGTGAGAAACCGAGACTTGGAACCATGAAGTTGCCCAGAATATTTAGCAACACAGTCATATATGAACGCAGGTTTCAAATGTACAAGTCCCCAGCACAGTCTTCAGTAGTAGATGTTCAAAATACACCTGTGTCCTTGTTTGCTTCCAGGGTTTCTGCAATTGGCCCTGGTCTCTATTCCTGAGAAGGGGATATCGATTGGCTTTTTTGGCAGAGTGAAGGCAGCTGCTCCCCAGGAATCGGTGCCCATGTCTCCAAGGTGTGGACCTCTAAAGGAATTAACAAGCCCACGTGTGGTGCAGGGTAGACTGGGAGCCTGCACTGAGGAGCCATAAAGACTTTAAAGAGAACTTTACAGGAGTGAGCCCTCCGGCAGGGTGGAAGGGAGTGGGGTGGGGCAGGGTGGAGAGCTGAGCAGATCTGAGAGGTGAGAGGCAGCCCTGATGCCTCCCAAGGACAGCACTGAGCTTGGAGTTTAGCTGTGCACTCGAGAATCTGAGCATCACCAATGCCCAGAAAGCAAAAATGAGAAAGGGAACAGAGAGGACAAGAGAAGAAAGGATTGTTCCATCAGCCCAACCCCACCACAGCCCTTCCACTACCCTGCACCCTGTGACCAGTTCTCCTGCCCTCTAAATGTCCATGCACTTTTGGTAGCTGAGCCGTTCTTACAACAGGGTGTATTTCCCTCTCTTCTCTGCCTGGGAAATTCATCCTCCATTTTTCAGGCCTCCGGTCGGTCCTGTCATCTCCTCTAGGAAGACTTCCCTCCCACTCTTCCCACCTCCATCACCCTTAGACATTCACTCCTCTTAGCTTTTACAGAAGTCTACATGCCCCAAGGAAGCCTTTTATGACATTGTTACGATTATGGTAGCAAAAGCAGCATAAGTTGTTATCTAAGGAATGGCTTCTTTTTCTCTCTCGTTCTGTTTTTCTGGGTTTTGAGAGGTTGAGGGTGGTGGTGTTTGTTGCCAGACACAGTATGATGGTGATTTTATAAATTATGTCACTTATATTTCATTGCTATGATATAAATGGAGTATTATTTTCACAACTTTAAAAATGAGGAAATTAAGAAGGGTGGGATCTCATTGCTATGTGTAAGGCACAGTGACTGAATGGAGAGCAGGGTCTGGTTCTGACTGCTCAACCTGTACAAGGCAGTAATAACAGACAATTGAACTCAATAGAGAGTGAATGTCACCACTGAGTGAAAGGCCCAAGTGTGAGGGACATGTGACTTGAAGCAACTGTTTGGTTTTACTGCAGTCACCTCGGAACATCACTACCCGGGTACCAAAGTGGACCCTCAGGATGATGTGAGATACACATAGGGACACAAAGGCCTGGAGGGACATGAGCTGCCTTGACACTTACCCTCAGTAACCCCACTCCTGGAGGGACACCCCTTTCAGGACCCTGCTTTCCAGAGCTGGGTGTGGGTGCTTGGATCACAGTTTACCCCTGCAACAGAAGCTTTTCTGTGCCTGTCCTTGGAAACAGAGGGGCACCCAACCTCTGTATTTCTTGGTCCTACTCTTGCAATTAAGCGAAGAAGCCAACCGGAGCCTCCTTGAGCCAAACTAATTACATCCTAGCAGGCTCTGTGCCTGCCAGCCTTAGCCTGGAGTCGGGTTTTATAGGCCACTTAGTCCCACACCCAGGGTTTATGATGGAAACACTGACAAAGCTTCACTGATAAGACTGTAGAGGACCCAGGAGACCAGAAAGTCTAGTAACTTTCAAGAGTCTAAACCTGGCCTCCACTCCAGCCGCCCCTCAGCAGCCCAGATTCTGAAGCAGCTGCCAACAGGACCCTGGCACGGGGCTGTTTGTTTCCACTTCAACGCGCTCCGGAAATTTGGTATGATCCCTTGCTGGGATTGTTAACGATGAGTTTCTCCTTCAGCCTCACCTGGTATCCAATTAGTTTTCCCATTCTTTGGATTACCCAACCATGCATTCATTTGTTCAATCATTCACCAAATTCTGAGCACAGGCTCGTGATGAACACTAAGAAGAAGGACTTGGCTGATTATTTTTTCAACTCTACTGTTCAACTCAACCTTAAAGGGTTCATGGAGTGACTTCATTCCCCTAAAGCCTGCTGCATAGAGTAGGCGTAACTCTAGGGGACACCCCTCACATGGATCGTGATCACTTCCAGGGTCTCTGCTAGGTAATCATGGAATAGGGAAGAGAAAGAAAAACTAAACAGAAAATGAAAATGCCATATGTTGGGGTTACAATTCAAGTCAAGATGGTGCTTGGCAGTTTGCCAGGAGGAGTGGTTTGTGAAGCAACGCCAGCCAGCCATTAAGATGGTGAGGATTCCTTATGGGCTGACTGCTGTATCTAGATGATGTTAATTGAGTCAAGCTGTGTGTAATCAGTTGGGTATATATACCTCTGCTGTCCCGCAATAAAGCGGCTCCTGCTACCTCGGTGCCCGCTACTTTGAGTTCTCGCTCAGTTCCCACTGAGTTCACTCGCAATAAAGTAGTTCCCACTTGAACCTTCAAGTTGCTTGTCACCTCCCGGTTATTTGCCCAGCTAGACTGTGGCAGCCATATATTCAATCTAGTACAGAGGAAGAAGAGCCAGACTCAATAAGGCAGCTGGGTCATTTAGCAATTCCCCATCCCTTAGAGCCACTTTTAATTTGTCTTTCTGTAACCAAACACCATGTATTTGTCTCTTGGAGAGCACAAAGCACAAACAGGAGACAGAAGAGTGAAGAAAAGGCTATTTCTTGCAAAGAGCAAGGAGGGCACTGGGGATAACCCCAAAGCAGTGTCTCCCGGAACTTAGGAAGCAAGGGGACTTTATTGGGGAAACTTAGGATGTTCATACTGGGAAAGCTTGTCATCACATACAGAGATGACACAGAACATGCTCAGTTTGAGATCATGCTTCTTCATACAGCACATGTTCAAAAATGGTGGATGGGGAAGGCCTAGGAGCAGAGAATTTGGAGAGATCACGAGATTATAATGAGCAAAATTTACTCTAGGTCACCCAGAGGAATGATTCAGCTATTTTGGCTGATTTGGGCTGGTTCAAACCAGTTCCTTGTGGTTTTCTCAGAAAAGCCTTATCTGAAACAAGCAAACAAACAATTTAAAAAAAAAAAAAAAAACAACTTGAAGGAATGTTAGCAGTCACTTAAGGGAGAAGCAGCTTGTTTTCCCTGCAAACCCAGGTGCTTGCCCCTAAAATTTCCTACCTAGCAGCTAACATTTCCAAAACAGGAAAATAAGTCAATAAATATATCATTCCCTTGCTTAAAAGGGGGTTTCTCAAACTTGGCCAGTTGACTTTTTTTTTTTTTTTTTTAGTATTTATTTTTTGGTTAGACACAATACCTTTATTTTGTTTATTTATTTATTTTTATGTGGTGTTGAGGATCGAACCCAGGCCTCGAGCATGCTAAGTGAGCGCTCTACTGCTGAGCCACAACCCCAGGCCTGGCCCAATGACATTTTAGCCAGATAATTCTTTGTTATAGGAAGCTGCCCTGGGCACCGTAGAAGGCTCAGCAGTGTTCTTGGCCTCTACACACAGGATGCCAGGAGCAACTCTTTCCTCACCATTGTAAGACCCCAGGACCTGGTCAGATGTTGCCAGATGTCCCAGGGGAGGGAGGAGAGAAAAGGACAAATCATCTCCAGTTGAGAACCCCTGGTTTAAAACCATCTCCTCTCTCCCTTTTCCTCTCTAAGACTTCCCCCCAAATGAAGCCCCAGACACAGCTTTTTAGTGAAGATTCTCATAAGCTGACCGCTGCTTACCCATCTGGCCCCACCGATGCCCACTCCTCCCTACCCTTGCCAGGCACTTTCCCCTGCATGCAAACACCTTCCCTCCCCAACCTCGAATCTTGCCTGGCTTATTCTCTTTGTCCTTCGAGAGTCAGCAGGGATCCCCTCACTTCTGCAGGCTGTACTGACCCCTCGGGCTCCCCTAGTCCCCTGTGGGAGCCTTGGCATCCAAGCCTCTCTCCATCCCCACCCTTAGACTCGTGGGAGTTCAATTCTGATGAAATCATTGGTTCACGTGGGGGCAGTAACCAAGGATCCAGGCACTGAGCAAAGTCCTGACTCAAAGCAATTTCTTTAGCAATGGCTCTGTCTTATTTAAGTTAAAAGAAAAAAAAAATTTAAACTAAAATAAGGGAAGGCCCACCCCCTCCACCATGTGCCCTACAGAAGTAGTTATGATTTTGCCCAGACCACCAATGTTCTCCACTCCCTGGCTAACCAGTCATCTGATCTTGGACAAGTCAACTCATCTCTCTCCTCCTGAGTATTCCAACATGTAAAGCGGGAGCCTCTTTCGTCTTCCTCTCTCACTGTTATGTTAAGGCACAAATGAGTTATTACATGATGGCACTGAGTAAACGGCTAGTAATTGTGTGAATTTGAAGGACTTTTCCTCTACTAAATAACAAGATCCTTGAAGATACAAAAATTAAACTGAAACAAATACATTAGAAGAATCCTTATATGGAAACGTGGCCATACACCTGGATGTGAATGGCATTTTATTTCTTTGGTTCTTTTTTTTTTTTTTCCTAAAAGTATGATTTTCCATTTGTTAATTCCTACCCTCCCTACCTGGACTCTTTGTATTTCAATTCAGGAATTTTGTATTTCTGCCTAGGCTAGAATTCAAAGAGTTTCTTTGATTTTTTTTTTTTTTAAGCAGACCACACCTATGACTGAAGGACATTTTTCTAATAGCATAGCCTGTAGAATCTTGAATTTTAAAAATTGTGCTATGTGGTAAGAATTGGGATAGAAAACTTTAGAAGAGGAGCTGCTTCTAAAATGTACTCTCCATTTTTAGAGATGAGATAAGTTGCATTAGGTTTAAGGAAATGACGTTGGAAGAAATCACTTAATAATTTAGCACTGCTACGGGGTGACCTGTGTCTCACAAAAACAAAAAATAACATATGAAAAGATATGAGAGGTTCTAAACCCCACCCCCGCGCCTCTGAATGTGCCCTTCTTTAGAATTAACATCTCTGCACACATCATCAAGTAGAGGTGAGGTCACACTGGATTATAGTGCAAGCTAACATAGCTGCATCCTTGTAAGAGAAGAGAAGACACAGACACAAAGAGATATCTCTGAGAAGATTGAAGCGGGATCTGGAGTATACAGCTGTAAGCCAGAAAACATCAAGGATTCCTGCAGCCACTAAAAGCTGGGAGAGAGACACGGTGGGGGCAGATAGATCCTCAGCATTTCCAAGGGGAACCAATTCTACCACAAAGCTGGATTTTCAACTTCCAGCCTCCAGAACTAGGAAAGAATAAAATCCTGTTGTCTTAAAGCCACCTATTTGTGGCACTGTGTTAGGACAGCCCTAAGAAATTAACCCAGGCACTCTGATAGAAATCATGACTGTTTCCTTGCACAAATCCTCCCCTACCCATCTGATACTCCTCCTTTGTAACATCTAGATGCACAGAGAATAACAATGGTGGGTGAAACCAGACCCCATCTGGAAAGCAGTTAGAGAACTCCATCCACTGTTATCCTCGGCCCTATGATCAGTAGAACACAACTCAAATGCTGGGAAAATACTGATTCCCTGAGTGTGAGCTCTGATGAGATCCATGGAGCCCTGGGTGGAGGCTGGGCAGGGGAGTCATGGTTTTTCTGCAATACCAGAAAATCAAAGTCAAAATCTATGTTCTAAAGGAGAATTCTGGAAACTCATCTTGAGCATGAGCTGGATGATGGGGGTGCTGATCCGTGGGCCAAGTGCTAAAGAAAGAGGACCAAGGAGGAACCGATATCTAACCTATTACAGATGAGGTGCCCCATCCGGAGTGTATGGACATGCACACCTTGGGGAGGACAGTTGCAATTATAATCTCTTGGGTCAGTGGTGGATCACCTATATGACAGTGGTCCCATAAAATCTATAACAGAGCTGAACATTTTCTGTCACCTCATATCCTAGTCAGCATTGTGGCAAAAAATGCAGGAAAAAAATCAATTTGAAAGAGGAAAGATTTCTGTTGGCTCACAGGTTCAGAAGTTACAGTCTGTGGTCCCACGGCCCCGTTGCTTTGGACCTTGATGAGGCAGAACATCATGGTGGGGAGCACAGAGTGGAACCCAGCTGCTCATTTCATGGTGATTGGGAAGCAGAGAGAGAGAGAGAGAAAAGGGCCATGGACAAGATACACCCTTCAAGGACACACCTCCAGTGACCAACTTCTTTCAATAGTGACAACCCCACCACCACTTCCTAAAATTTCCACACTTCCAACAGTGCCACCAGCTGACCTTTTTTTTTTTTTTTTAACCAGGAATTGAACCCATGGGACACTCAACCACTGAACTACATCCCAAGCACTTTTTAATTCTTCGTTTTGAGACAGGGGCCTTGCTAAGTTGCTTAGAGCCTTGCTAAAATGCTGAGGCTGGTTTTGAACTTGCAATTCTCCTGTCTCAGCCTCCAGAGCCACTGAGATTACAGGTATGTACCACAGTGCCTGGCTAGTGCCAGCTGCTGGGACCCAAGCCTTTAACACATGAGCTTTGGGGGACATCCCAGATCCAAACTCTGACACTAGTGACCTATGCCATCTTAACATCATAGCACAGGCGTTACCACGTTGGTGGTGCTGGTATAAAGCCTACTGCACTGCCCATCATCGGAAAATACAGCACAGAAAATTATGTACAGGACTTAATAACAGTTGATCATGATAATAAACAATGGTGTCATTGGTTTATGTATTTACCTTACAATACTTTATTCATTATTTTAAAGTGTACTCCTATTAAAAAAAAAAAAGTTTACTGAAAAACACTCTGTAGTGTTACCGTGTCAGCAGTGGCCTCAAACATTTTGCGGTTTACTGCATCTCAATTGCATCAAGAGGCCACATCAGGTGATGCACTCTAAGCCACCTAGGCTTGTGTAAGTACCCTCTACAATGTTCACACAACAGCAAAGCCACCCAATGATGCACTTCTCAAAATGCACCCCCAGTGTTAAGCAACTTGACCACACTTTGCCTTTTGGCTATTAACTAACTAATTCTCATTCCTAGCTCCCTCTGTATTTTCTAGCAGTGGGCACAGAACTCTTATTTTTGCTACCACAACTGAGATGAGAGATGCTCCATCAGGACATGCCTTGGAAGCCGAAGTTCAGGCATGAAACCCAGGATGCCTCTGCATCAGGAGAGCAAGCAGTACGAAGCTGAAGAGTCAGATTCATTCCATCTGATCTAGCAAGGGGGTGTCACAGTGAGAGAAGAGGGAGGGTAGGACCACTTGGTCCCCCCGCCCATGTCTCCATGGGGAGCCATTGCAATTAGAGCAACACTGCTGGCCTCTTCCTCTTTTGCCCACTAATTTTTCCCCATGGGAACAAGTATAACATACGTCATTATCAAGTTTAAGAGAAGGAATTAAACATGCTCCATTAAACAAGCCCTTCCTTTTTTTTTCAAACCAGTTCTGTCTAAAGGAGCACACAGTGTTTTTTTTTTTCTCTGTGCCATAAATTTTCTGTGGCTGGTTCTGGTTCAGGGTAAGACCTGTGGCGTTCCTGCTATACTGATGGCAACGATAGAGCCAGAATTCAGGAACGAAATTAAGCAAACCCATTTGGCCTCAGATCAAAAGCCACATTCTCCAATCAGCTTTATTAATAAGGAATACAGTGTTGTAATAATATGTGACGGCTATCTATCTGTTAACAAACTTGAACTAAAAGAGGAAAAAGAATGTCAATTTATTGGGCCCTAGAGAACTCAGTGGGGGAATTCTGAGCATTAATGTCATCATCATTGTTGGGCAGTTGACGACGATGTTGATTTTGGAGAAAAAGAATTAAATGGTATCATTCATAGAATCCACTGTCCTAGAGTTTCTGCTTACTGGAGTTAATTATTAACATCTGACTGAGTGTATAGTGACTAATTTTTCTATACTGACAAGTAGCAGAAGATGTTTGCTTTCACCTGGTAAACACAGCAACATACTTGTTTTTCCTAAGGAAATATCAAAACCCCTGATCTGGTCTGTGGTCACAATTTAAGCCACAAAGGCCTTGAACATACAGCCACCCCCAGTAGCAGAATTTTAACCCAGTACATTAATTGCATCATGAGTTTAAGACCAAACAGAAATAGCAAGTATCATGATGCTTTTGGCATGATACAATACCTGTAAGCCAGGGTGTGGGAGATACATCCTACAGAAATGCAGACTTGACTTCTGCGAATTCCATGAGCACCAACATTTTCTCAAAAATAAATGTTAAGTTGCTGTGCCTTCTACTCCATACCATGTAAAAAGGAGCACAATAATTGGTAGGCCTCAAAATTTTGGAGGCAACATTATTTGGACATGCTACCTTAGCCCATTTTGATTGTAATCAACCAACTTTGAGTGGAGGACGTTGCTAGAGTTTAGATCTGAAATAACCCCCAAAGACCCATGTGCTAAAAGGCTTGGTCCCCAGCAGGTGGCACTTCTGAAAATGGTGGAGCCTTTAGGAGGTGGGAAGGTCACTGGGGGTGTGCCCTTGAACAGAATATTGGGGCCTCTCTCTCTATCTCCCTGCACCCATCCAGCTGCCATGAGGGGAGCATCATGGTCCCCAACACACTCCCCACCATAATGTTCTGCCTGACCACAGAATTGAAGACAACAGACCCAAGCAACCGTGAACAGAAACCTCTAAAACCAGGAGCCAAAATAAACCTTTCCTCTGTAAAAGCTGTATTCTCTCAGGTATTTGTTATAATAAACAGAACAATGCAATCAGGTCCGTGATTTCTCCACAATGACTTAGTGGACCCAACAGTACTCACCATGTTTATGCCAGATTCCAATGCTGTGTGACCCTGTGGCAAGCCTCCCAGTGGAAGTTAGTCAAAAGTCCTTGGAATCTGAGGGCAGATCCAAGCCCTATGTACCAAATGATTATGCTCTTTTTAAAAAGTGTCATTTGGATTGATATTGAGTCCTGTTGGGGACTGAATGGCCAAATATGGGACACAAGATGAGCACTTCCCGAAGCTCAGCACCATGGACGAGGAGTTATCCAACCCACCCAGCCACCCAGTTGGCCATGCCCAGCAGCATTCCGTCATCCAAGGACCAAGCCATGGGTTCTTAAGGAACAAGCTGAGTGGCCACACTCCCCAAATGCCAGCCCTGTGCTAATCTATCTCCTCCAACAACCCACACTTTCAGTTTCATAGGGAAACACCTCCAACTAGTAGACCCAGATGGAAGCACTGAGCTTATTTATAGTTCATCCAGGAACCATCAGGAAAGGATACCTTTGCAGGAAGGGAAAACATGGAGCTCTACCTTTCTTTGTCCCTTTTGGGAAGAAAAGAAGAAAGCCAGGGGGGAGAGGATTTATGTGCATGGGATTCATTTGTTTTAGAATGCACCCATGGCCAGAGCTATTGTGCTCCAAGTGATGAGGGAGTCCATTGAAGAATCGGTCCCCACACCCGTTGACTAGCACCTTACCAGGTGGGGCACCATCCTGCAAAGTGATGAATACTCTGAACAGGGGAATAATTTATGGTTCTCTGGTCATCAGAGTAAGAAGAAAGTGTTCAGAACGAAGAGGTAGAATAAAGGTTTGCAGTTCCCGTGCCCCACTATAGCTCTTGTTCCCATTCCTACTGCTCTGGGCTCTGCTAGTTCAGTGATTTGGAAGAAGCTATTCTTTGAGGACAATTGCTTCCCCATGAGGGGAACAAAACTGGGGTTTAACCCAGCCATCTGCTTATTTCAGATGCCACTGGAAAGACAGGCCAGGAAGAAGGGTAGTCCCCCAACTAGCCAGCATGTTTGATCCTGGTTGTGGAAAAAAAAATAAGATTGCTGACTATGGGAACATGGGAGAAGTAACAGAGAATTTAGGGATCCCCTGGGCGACTCCAACTTCTGCCATATCTAGTAGAAGACGTCAGTGGAAAAATTCTGCAGCCTCATATCAAGAGCTCCTATCCCTCAAAATTAAACACTTGGGCCACCCACCAGGCAGAGCAGCAAAGGACTGGCTGAAGACAAAAAGCAGAAAATCATTGGAATGAAATAGTGAAAAGAAGCCACAAACAATAGTTATGCAGAAATGAGGAACACATCTTCTTTCAGTGTTTTCTTCCTTGCCGTATCAAGGACCTGTATACTTTGCTGAAGTTTCCTCTTCTTTCCTCTCCATTCTTCCTGTTATCAAACATGTGGGTAATAGAAACAGTGAGGTCTATATGTTAATCCATAGATTTCAGAACAAACTGGAGGCATAGGCTAGATGCAGTAACTGGCTAAGTTTGATTTTCTGTTCCTTTGAGAGGGGCCATATCCAGAGGCTCTGGGTGTGTGTGTGTGTGTGTGTGTGTGTGCGCGCGCGTGTGTGCGTGTGTGTATGTATGTATGTGTGTTGGAAGAACAGTACAGAAAGGAGGGTTTGAGTGGAGGTGGGCAGTCAGAGAGGTAGGCACAGGGGACCTTAATTCTCAACAGCTACCTAGAAAGGGCTCTATTTAACTGGAGGGAAGCCCACAGTGAGGAGCCCACCCTCTCTGGAAGCTAACTGGGCAGAGGGAACCCCACCACCACCTTCCCACCTAGCAGAATGAGGAGGAGGGTCATGTGCAGTCTCTGTGTGGTCCAGCATCTGTGGCCAGGGCGCTGGTGATGGTGTAAACCTGTCATCTTCCAAAAGTTAAGATTTGTTTCTTGCCATTTTTCTCCCTGACAGTCCAAGCTCCCCTGACTCCTCTCTGGTTTTGAAGTCAGTCCTCCAGCATCTGCTGAATCTGGAGCTTTTGATGCCCTTCCAGTGGGTCTGTAGGAAGGGGGTTCCAGAGTCGAGCTTCTTTGCCTGCAACTGAGAGCCCTTAATCTTGGGCCACCCACCAGAGAGTCTCTGGCTAGAAAAAAGGTCAAGAGGAACATTTAAACAGACAATAGCCTATGTTCTAACCACTGTGTGAAGTGGCTTATCCCTCTGATGCATGTAAAATCTCATTTTGTCTTCACAACCCTAGGAAACAACATTCTTCCTATACCCATTTTAAAGGTAAGAAAACCTGACTGGGTTGTAGTTCAGTGGCAAAGTCCTTGCCTAGCATGGGCAAGTCCCTGGATTGGATCCCCAGCTCTGCCCAGTAATAATAATAATAATAATAATAAGAAGAAGAAGAAGAAGAAGAAGAAGAAGAAGAAGAAGAAAAAGAAGAAGAAGACTGTAGCACAGAGGTTAAGTAACTTTTGCAAGTCACACAGCTAAAACATAAAGGATTGGAAACCTCAACGTGAGAGTGTAGGCAAGAACACAGACTTTAAGAAAACGTGATCTACATTCCCCAGAATCTCATCTGACTCACAGCTCCTTCCCTTCCTCTTGGGAGGATGCTTTCTCCAAGCAGCAGTCCTTGTGGGAACTAGAGGATGCTGATCGGCAGCAAGGTTCACCAGGTTGTCCTGGCCTGTGGAGAAGAATAGTCCTTTCATCCACACAGGTCTTGGAAGCTCATGGTACTCAGGACAGCTGGCTTGCCAGCATTTGCCCCCAAACATATGACCTGCCATCTCGTCCTAGATTCTCCAATCCCAAAGCCATGGCATCACCACCACCTTCTTCCCCAGCATATAAATAGGGTGCCCTGCTTGCTGCATCCCTGGGATCTTCAGGGGCAGGAGGATCTGCAGGAGATGATAAGTCAGGCCATGTACCCAGATCCACTGAGGGCCACAGCTGGGACATGTGCAACCCATTAGGCCTGGCCAGGGAGGGGCAGTTGCCCGATCCCTATTTGTAAGGAATCCTGCCCAGTGTTTTATAGCCCAGAGCTCTCTGTGATCCTCAAGGCTCCTTTGACTCCTGGCCCTGAAAAATCTCCAAGAACTTCAAAGCTGCTTTCTTATTATAAATCTTGCAGCCTGGGGAAGTTCTGCCCACCCATGCCAAACCACCAGATCCGTGACTCATCCGGAGGTTTCCAAAGCTTCCCAGCTATAATGGATATTTCCTCTCCCTTGGTACCCCTTGGAGTCCTTGCTAAGTGAGCTGACTTAGCCAGGTAGCAAGTTCTAGCCAAATATGACTATCCTCTGGCACTTGCCCTGAGCTATCCCATTTCCAGGAAGGCTCCTTGCTATGGTTTGGATTAGTGTCCCCCAAAAGCCTGTGTGTTGAAGGCTTGGTCACCAACCTGTGGCACTAATGAGAGGAGGCACCTACTAGAAAGAATTTAGGTCACAGAGGCATGACTGTGAAGGGCATGATGGGACCTTGGCCCTTCCTGGCCCTCTGCTTCCCAGCCATCATGAAGTCAGATGCTTTGCTCTACCACATGTTCCTGCCACATGCCCCTAAACAGTGGGCACCCCATCATGGGCTGAAACCTTTGAAACTGAGCCAAAGTAAACTTTTCCTCCTATAAGTTGATTGTCTCAAATATTTTGTTACAGTCACGGAAAGCTGACTTACACACTCCCTCAGGCTGGCTGGGTTCCCCATGGACCACTGCCCTCACCTTTAGCAAAGCACAGGAAACTTAAGAGCCTCTCTGAGTTCCTGCAGTCTTCCAGACCGGTGGTTCTCAACAGGGGAGATTATGTCTCCCTCACTCTCCCAAGATTATTTATGTCTGGAGACATTTTTGGTTGTCACCATTACAGATGTTACTAGAATCTAGTGAATAGAGGCCAGAAATGTGCTAAATATCCTACCACATACAAGACAGTCCGTAAAACAAATAATAGTCCTGCCCAAAATGGTCAGTAGCAGAGCTTGTCTTGTGGACACATAACCTGCACATGATCCAGCTCTCCAAAGGACTCTGCACTTTGTTTAATGCTCCATTGTTAGGATGTAGGAGTTCTTAGTGACTTTTGAACAAAGGACTCCGTATTTTTCATCTTTCCCTGAACCCCACACATTATGCAGCCAATCCTGGCCAAGAGTATCAAGATTAAGAAACCCTAGGTAGGTGCTGCAAAAGGGATGTAGAAGTGAAAGTGTCATTCCTGCACTCAGTAAGCCATGACCAGTGATGGAGGGAAATCATGCACTTTTGGAGCATCAGCTTGGGCAAAGGGTCAGTTCAAGAGTTACCCACAAGGTGTGTAAAGGAGAGAAAATGGTTCCAATGGTATATTCAAAGACACCAGACTCTGAGAAGTTGGGAACTTTTTCAGGGACTCTGGGCAGTTCTGTGGCCAGAGGACAGAGTGTGATGAAGCAAGAGGTGAGAGATGAGTCTGGTAGGTTAGCAGTACCCAGGTCAGCGAAGAGCTCGTGAAGGCCATCAAATAGAGACAGGATCCGATTTCATTTCAGAAAGGTGATCTGACAGTATGACAAACAAATTGGAAAGACGAGACATTGAACAAGGATACTAGATGGGGCTGGAACAGAAAGAAAAGAGCTCAGGATGGTAGGATAGATGAAGTCAGGTAGTATCAGTGCAGGGAGGAGGAAGAAACGGACTCAAAAGATGATGAGGTGAAACAGGATTTGATCATTGCTGAATGCATCTCATCTATAAGAAGCTTTTGTTTATTATCTCTTTGCTAATAATGAACTTACATAGGACATGGCACTTGCTCATTGTACAGTTGAGGCAATTGATACTGAAGAGATTAAGTAACTTGACAAGGTCCTACAACTGGTAAGGAGTGGAATCCACCTTGAAAGTTGGCCTGTCTTGTGCCAAAGTCATTGTCTCTCCAAAAGGCCACGTAGCACTCTCGAAAGTGTATTGAAGATCTACCAGGCAGCCAGGGATGCATCCAAGCTAGCCTAGGCCAGGTGCCCTTCTTATCTCATAGTGCCTACTCTGTTTCTCAAGCCACGTGGTCCACTGTCAAAGCTCATAGGGATTATACACCAAAATTCCTCCCTTTCTCGTGTCAAGTTCATTTCTTGGTACACAGTAGAAAATGATAATCATAATAACATAATAATAAAATAATTAGTAATGGGAAAATTACAGCAGAAATGTGAAAGACTAAAAAAAACTATTTTTAATCAACATCACTGAGAGAGAAATGCAAATTAGAATCAAAATGAGACTACCTTCTCTACTTATCAAACTAACTGGTGGTGAATAGCTTGGTTCACTCTTTCTGAAAAATGATGTGACATTATACATCAAGTGACTTTTTAAAAATTATACCCTTTGCTGAATACTTGATTATTTCCATAAGAATCTGGGTCAAGATTTATGGGCAAAAATATTCAACTCAACATTTTTTTTACAATTTGAAGAAAACAGAGAGAGAATGGGGCAAGTTTCCAGAAACTGGCAAATGAATAATGATATAAATTCAAATGGTGGAATATTAATTCTGCAGGACTTTAAATGACATGAAAAATTTATCACAATATGACACTTAGTGAAAAAAGAATTTAATAAATACATACCATTGTATATACAGCAAAATCCTTTTTTTTTTTTTTTTGTACACAGAGTTCCTAGTTGGGGCTTAAGCCATGTTTACCCTTGGGATTGGAATATGTCTAGAAATGGCAGGTGGAATGATGGGATGGATCCGGAGGAATTATCCTGGGAAGGAAGACATCATCTGGAAGGAAGAGGCCAGGCTGACAAGCTTACTCCAGGCACAGAGCCTCTTAAGTAAGAGGGTGGGGTTGTTCTGAGGAAGGCAGGGTACCTGTCACTCACTTTTCTGAGCCTGGAGAAAGGAGGATTTTCTGTTATATGTAACAAATAACCTCAACATTTAGTGGCTTAAAACACCAGTTTGTCATTGTCACTCATGTTTCTGAGAGCTGACTTTGCTTAGCAGGCTCTCTTAAATGGTTGCCATCTAGAGACATTTGGGCT
The DNA here is from genome assembly GCF_045843805.1 of Urocitellus parryii. Classification (NCBI taxonomy): domain Eukaryota; kingdom Metazoa; phylum Chordata; class Mammalia; order Rodentia; family Sciuridae; genus Urocitellus; species Urocitellus parryii. Next base: position 38,393,101 of record NC_135541.1, on the reverse strand, counting down.
GGAATCATCTAAAGGCTCAACTGTCTGCTGATCTAAGATGGTGCAGGGGGTTCCAACTGTCTCCTCAGACAGGACTGTCAACCAGGGCACTGAGGCATGGACTCTCTGTGAGTCTTCTCATACTGTGGTGGCTGGGTTCTGACATGAAGTAGCCAAAGACTGAGCAATACAAGGGACCAGGTAGAAGTGACAAAGCTTCTCATAATCAATCCTTGGAAGTCTCAGAACATCCTTTTGGATGCATCCTGGGTAGGTCACTAAAACCATCCCAGATTCAAAGGGCAGGGGCACCTCTCAATGGGACAAGTAGCAGGCACTTGCTGGAAGGGAGACAGGAGGAAGACATGGATGGTGGCCATCATTCGAGATTCTCTATCGTAATTTTTTTCAATAAAGAGCTCTGCAAGGCACTGCTACATAAGACCAAAAGCAGGCACTCATACTTCAAAGCATAAGCAAAAGGGAATGAGACTCCCCTGCATGGCTTTGATGCACTACAGGCTCCAGAGGGCATGGCTGGGATTCTGTACCCGGAGAAAAGCTGCAGTGCAACAGATGGGCAGGAGTTGCTGGAAGACTCAGGGCTCTGGCCAGGAGATAAGGGTTCAGTGGTGAGCCCTTGCAGAAAGGAGCTACATTTCTGGAGGCCTCCGGAGTTCATGTCACCATAAGGGCCACAGATCTGAAAGTGCAAAAAATAAAGAAGTAGTTCTTGGGTCCTTTGATAAACCTCTTGGTGCATCCTAGAAAAAATTTAGGTGGCTATTGCATGGGGGATAGGGATGCGATCCTGTAATTCCAAGTAGAGGTAAAAATCCAATAAAATACGAGTTATGACTATTAATATCAAACCCATTTTTTTCATCCCAGCATATGTGCCTCAAATATATGAATATCAATGTTGTAGGAACACACGTGTTAACATACATATGAACATAAACAAATACACTTAGAGTAGAAAACTGAAAGATGTATTTAAAAAAATGCTCACAGTATTTTCTCTGACATTAGGTATCTTTGAAATCAGGTTGGTGTTTTTAATTCTTTTCCTTAGATACTTTTTGCTATGTCCCCAATTTTCTATGATAAATATATTGCTTGTGTAACTAGAAAGAAGTAAAGTTTTTAAGGAAAAGCATTTATCTTATCTTTGGTGATGATACTTGCTCAAATGAGGTTATGAGAGAAAGAGGGGTACCCCTGGCCAGGCCCTGGTCTGGACACACCAAGCTTGAAAGCCCAAGGCATCTTCCAGAGATTTAACCTTCAGTGAGACCCGGAGAGCCACAGGCATAGTAGGTCAGGAGCTACTGGGAAAGGATGGCCAGGGAGATCCCAGGAGAATTTCCACCAAGCCAGTCATCCTGGGGCATCCTCTCCAGATCCTTGGAAGCTGTGTTTTATTGGCATGCACTTCCATAGGCATCTCACTTCCATATGTTTCTTCCATTCACCTTCCATCAGCATATATCCCAGGAATCCTCTTAGTTCAGCCCTAATCCTCCAGAAGTCAGAGGGCATCACTTCTGTCCCTCACTGTCCCATGGTTCTCTCTGCTGGAGTACCCTACCCCCAACTCATTCAGGTAAACTCCCCACACCTATGAGGGGTGTGAGCACCTGCATCCACATCAGCTTCTCTAGGAAGCCCCTTCAAGCCTCTGCCCTCAATGGCCTGGAACCACTCCAAGCCCGAGCTGGCTTCCTAGTCACACTCCCCTTTCTCAAGCATTTTATGTGATGAATCCTCAGGGTCTCAGCTATTTTCCAGCCCTACACCAAGCATCCATGAAGGCAAAGCCAATGCCTGACTTATCCCTAGGCCCCAGCACCAGGTCTACATGCAGGCCTGCTTCCACATCCCCAGGAACCCTGCCCCTCGAGGAGCTGCCCTGTCTAGGTTCAGACTTATAGATAGAAGTTGTGGTTTTTTTGTTTTTGTTGTTTTGGTTTTTGTTTGTTTGTTTGTTATTTTGGTGGAGAAGAAGCTGGGGGTTGTCAGACAAAGAGCAAATTATTAAGACAGTTGCAATGATTTATGAACTAGACAGAAATGGAAGTTGGAAGACATTCTCCTGATGGTTTCTTCCAAAATTGTCTCTAGAGAAACAGAAGTTTGCTCAGGGCATTCTTACAGCTTATCGCATTGACTCACCCAACAACCCAGTCAAGGGAGGGAATGAGGGCTCAGGGAAGTAAAGCAGTTGTCCTGAAATGCACAGCATGTAAGTGCAGGCTAAGATTTTCTGGCTTTGAAGCCTTTCCCTTTAGCCCACAGAAAGGTGGACAGTTAGTCTGGGACAAATCTGTGGACATCAATAAGACTAAAGTTATCTGTCTATACAGAAAGTGCCAGAAGGAAGGCATTGGTCTTCCTAAAATGTCTGATCTGCTTCTTCTTGCTTTTCATCACTGCCTACTATAGACTGACTTACATTCCTCCAAAATTCACATATGGAAGCCCTAACCCCCAACATGAGGATGATCGGAGATGGGGCCTTTAAGATAATTAAGGTTAAATAAGGTCATAAGTGTTGGCCCTAATCCAATAGGTCTGTTGTCCTTATAAGAACAGGAAGAGACACCAAAGTTCAGTTTCCCTCCTCTCTCTCCCCCACTTCTCCCCTCCCCTGTATGTGCACACAGAGAAGCTATGTGAGAACACAGTGAGAAGGAGGCCATCTGCAGGCCAAAGGGGAAACCAAACCTGCCAGCACCTTGATCTTGGAATTCCAGCCCCCAGAATTGTGAGAAATAAAGTGCTGTTGGTCAAACCACCTAATCTGCTGTATTTTGTTACATCAGTCCTAGTAAACCAAGTCTTTACCCAAACAGGAAGAAGGATATATTTTCCAATCTGTCTCTAGCTTTTATTACCCCTAAGGAGCCAGGTAATGGGAGATCCAAAATTGGAGTTGGGCAATAAATCTCAGGATAAGACCCCATTGCTCTTCCTGCCGGAGTAGATGCACAGACATTCCTCCAACACAGAGCTAAGGCAGCCAGGACTGTGGGCAGGTAACAGGCTTGGCACTGACCACCAATCAGGCCTGAAGAAACTATTCTCAGTGCCGCAAGTTCCTTCTCAGACTGACCACAGGGTCTCAGTTGATCCCACTGCAGTAGGAAGAGACAAACAAAATTGAGGCGCCTGCACAACAGCCCTGTTAGAGAACTGCATCCATCAGGAAAGTCAAGTTCACCACAGATCATTAAAGGAAGTATAACTAAAACTTGAGCAAAAAAAGTGACTTAGGTATGAACTAAGGTCTACAGGAAACAAATAAGGAACCATGAGGCACCCAGATACCAGCAATAACAGGGGATGTTACCACCACTATATTGAAGGGACAGGGGCAAGGAAGAAGGCAGCATCAGTGAAGCTGAGAAAACCAGTGCACCCAAAGGAAGGGCCACCCATGGACATGAATGGACAAAATGCTGCCAGAAATGTGATGCTGGGGACGGACAGAAAAAACCCAGACCTCTCTCTTTCCACAGCCCAACCTCCTGCCAGTACCTCCCATGGACCAAACTCAACCAGAAAATAGTCAACAAGGGAGCCCTGGAAATGCAGTTCATGGGGTTGATCTTCCAGAACAAAGAGCTAGGCAAAGAGAATTGAAAATGGATCTGGGAGCAAATGGAAAATTACCATTATTATCATAATTTTCAGGTAAGAAAAGTGAAGCAAAGAAGATAGGTATTTGGTTAACATCATCCAAATAGCAAATTATACTTTCTAGAAGTCTCCTAGACAGAAAAAGTCTGTTTACTGCGATAGGCAAGTCAACAGAATGGTGAACACCAGGAGGCAAGTGTATGTACCTTAAGAGCACGTGACTGGGGATACAGCAATGGCGCTGGGGAGGAGTGGTCAGCCCAGGGGCTTCCCAGAAAAGGTGACTCTTGAGCAAAGACTTCATTATCACTCAGATCCCCCAAAAGCTCATGTGTGAGACAATGCAAGAAAGTTTAGAGATGAAATGATTGGGTTATGAGAGCTTCAACCTAATGAGTGAATGAATTCCTTAATGGGATTAACTGGGTGGTCACTGAAGGCAGGTAGGGTGTGACTGGAGGAGATGGGTCATTACTAGGGACTTGCCTTTGGGGTATATAGTTTGTGAGCTCAAAGACTAAGTTTGTCAGCTTAGTCTCTCTGCTTCCTGGTGGCAATGTCTTGCATCCTCTCACTTCTGAATCTTAATAATCCTCTGATTCTGAACTGTACAACTCAGTATCTAGTTGTTTTTGATTCTTTATTTATTGATTTATGTTTTAACTTACACATACACACAAAATTGTTCTCTTTAGTTTTTTAATCACTCTATCATTCCTAACAAACAGCACCCAGTAAATAATTAGTAGACCTTTGCCAATTGGTTGATTAACTCTGTATTGCTTAGAGTGTTTTTTCTGTGTTAACTAAAAATAATTCCCTTTTGCAGCACATGGACAGTGATAGAGTCTTAGCAGAACATTTCAAAGTGACCCCTATAGCTCCAGGGTCCTGGTGGCCATGTTAAGACATGAGTATGCCTGTTCCATCTCTAGCCCATGCATATGGCCCAGTTTTAACTTCTTTGGACAAGGACCCAATGACCTGTCTATCCACCAGGAAAGCACACAGTAAACACCATAAACAGTTGCCAACATTATTTTTATTTTTATTAGCAACCGCTTCACTGTCAGTTCCTCAAGACATCAATCAGTCTGTGACAGCATTGCCTAACCTTTATCATTTTAAAAAAACATAATGAAGGAGTATTCAAGATGTGGTGAAGGCGTTCCTGCACGCACTGTCTGACAGAGTCACAGCATGGGGGATGCTGTGGCAGGGGCGCACCATCTGGAAACCGGAACCATTAGGAATGTTAAGTGTTTTGTTTATGATACTCATGATATGGATAACAGGGCATACGTCAATCAATAATAAAAAGTATGTATTGCCTGAGATTGCAGGAAAGTTCCCAGAATGAATCTAAGGATACAATTGAGACATTCCAATGAGGTGCGTTTCAATATCTCTCAGGATACAAACAATGGTGTTATTCCTCAAGCCTAAGCAATGAGAAATATTTATCCCATGGTTAACAATTTACACTAGCCCCCCCCCCATCCTAAAGCCAAAACCTGTACAACAGCCTAGCTACAGAAAAACAATTGCTATACCAACAGTACAAGGACCACCATGTGTAGCTTATGGTATCCCCTAGAGGACAAGAGGCTAATAAAAATACATTCCCCAACCAATAGACCCTCCTCCTTTGCCTTACACAGAAACTTATGATGAAAATGGAAAACACATAGTTAATATAAATGACAAATGGGTTGAGGTGTAAAGCCTGCCCTTTAGTTAAAGTTTACAAAGATGTAAGAATTGGTGTGCTTTGACCAAGGATTAAGGAAGTTCTTTAAGAAAGTAGTTGAATAGGTCATATGAAAAAAGGGAAATTACCTTGGAAATTAAAAATAGAATAATGTAAAATTAACATAGATATATTTTAGAGGCACTTCAGAGTAGTAGGCTTTTAAATAATAAACTTTCACTACTTGAAGTGTGTTTTACTGGGATTTTAATTTAGAAGTAAGAAAGATTACCAATAATCATAAGTATGCTTTAAAGTTAAAGGTTAATGAAATAATTAGAGGTAGGCTTTAAAGTTAGAAGTGAATAATAGGTCAGGAGTCATGTAGTCTAGTTATGTCACCTAGTACCTAGTGATTGAGGTAAAAACCTAAAAGCTTAATCATGATTGTCTAAGCTTACAGAAAAATATTTTTGAACAATGTACTCAATATCTTAGGTAATCACTGTGTGTCAGAAAAGATTTTAACTGTTGAAAATTTTGTAAATCAAAAAAGTTTCAGGCTTTGAAGCTATCCATTAACTACCTGAAAAAACACCTGTAAAAAAAAAAGGTATAAAAATAAAGGTTCCTCCAGGGCCAGCTGAGATTTCTTCTAAAGGCTGCTCGAAACTTGCAACCTGTTGTCCCGACTCCTCTTCTTTAGCTGATGCCACTTCTCCTTCAGGACCCCTTGGACCCTCACTCCGCCCGCCAGGGCTGGACCTTGGCAAAGATGTAGATTCTTTTTCCTCTGGAGATATACAAAAGAAGAAGAGTGCTCTTTGCTGGGAATTTGTTCCTGAGTGGCCCAGCCAAAAAACAGGGGAGTGGAGAGCTACAACTGTTGATCTGTCCCAGTCAGCTCCAGGATTCCGAGCAAAGCCATCCTCCACTGACAGTCATTTCAATAGTGCCCTCCCAAGCCTTTAGGTCAATTGAATGGCCACGAGGATGAAGGAGAACCTAGCTTCCTCAGCTGAAAATAGGTCCCCCCAACTGAAGGTCAAGTGCTTTGCCTTAGGAACTTACTATAGTCAGAGGAGAAGCCACACAGTTTTCTTTTTCCCAAGAACGTTCGGGTATTGGAAAGAAACAAGCTGGGATTAGGACATTTACAGCAAAATGTCACTATTTACAAATCCCATGACACTGAGCAGCTGTTTATTAAGGGTCCACACTTTCTGGGAAACAAGGGTTCAAAGACAGATGACTTTGAATAGTCTTAAGAGAATGAAAGAAATTACCCATTAGTATATGGATTGATTCTTTCATTCATGGATTCATAAGAGTAGCAGATTCTGATGGAAATATTCTTATTTTTTACTTATTAAACATCAGTTCAGACTATAAAAGTCAACTCTAATCAAGCTGGAGAGCTCAGGATTCTGGCTAGATGTCCATTTTGAGATGCCATTTCCAGGCACCTTCTCTCCAGGATCCAGGCACCGAGTGCTATTATTCCATGGAGTTCAGCCTCATGGCCCTGATACCTGAATGGTACTTTACACATAGTATTTGCACAGTAAATATTTATCAAATGATTGAATGAACGATATCTAGAGTGAGAAGTCATCCGTGCATGCATGCATTCATCCATTTATTCAATTTCTAACAATATCTGGAAAGGCCCTTTAGGTGGGGCTTTATGCGGAGAACAAAATAATAAACTGAACACGACTGATCTTGCACATGGGAATGGGAACTGGCTCTGCCAAGGAGGATGGGTCACAAACACCAGTGAGTATATCACAGTGTGTAGGTGATTGGAAACTGGATGAAATGTCAGATGAGCAGACAAAACAAACCATAAAGACTTGCAACAGAAACCCAAGACAAATTCCCAGCCTCAGACAAGTATGGCTGAGGGAATTATCTCTTTGTTTTATAGTTTACATCCTCTTCTAGTTGATCTTCCTCCTCCTCCTCCTCCTCCTCCTCCTTCTTCTTCCCTCTCTCCCTGCCCCCATTTCCCCCACTCGCCTCTTTTTAGTTTCATTGTCTTGGGATAAAAGTGCCTTCCAGGTGAACATCACCTCCATTCCCTGAAATCCACCCACCACCCATGGGCCTGGCTATGTCTGCTCCCCATCCTGGATCTTCAGCTGCTTCCTCTTTATTCATTCTTCTTTCATAAAGGTGGCCCAGATTCTTTTCTTTAATTTAGACTGCCTCATTCAATTCCATACTCCTAGAGTTATTTCCTAATGTCTACTTGCCTTCACACTCAAGATGCCTACAATAGTATCTTCACTTGCTGCCTTTACTTCTCTGTCTCTTAATCATTCCTCAAACCACTAAAATGGGGTCTCTACACCAGTAACTCAGGGACTCCTATTTTACCAATGTTATTCACTAATATCAACAAGCTTGTTTTTCACTGTTTCTGTTTTGCCTCACTCTCCAAATAATTAACCAATAAAGTCAGCCTTGCCTGAAATGAAGAATAAAGAAAACATCAAAGAACAATGTCAGTTGTAATACCTTCTAATCAGTGATCTTGATTGGGGGTTATAGGAACCAGGAACACCTGGGACACATGTTGACTTGTGGACAAACTAACATCAAGAGAACTGATTCCTACAAAAATTAATGAACACTCTGTTGCCCACCGGGCTATGGCTAAAGTCAGACTCACCAGAAATCCCACATAAGTTCTGCACCTGCGACTCATGGCAAGATGAATTTTAGTGGAAGACTTCCACCTTCTGCCCACCAGCTTGTTGCCAATAAAGCTGTTTCTTCCCCCCCATCACCCTGTCTCTCATTACTGGCTTCATCAGGTGGCACTGGAACCTGACCTTTCACATTACAACCTCTGAAGTTTTTGCCACTGTTGACCAAACCTTCTTAAAGCTCTTCTCCCCTGGGATTAGGTTTTTCTCCCACACTTTTAGACTCAACTTTTCAGGTCTTGATTATTAACGGTTGAGATTCTCAAAGTTCTCCCTCCAGCTCTTCTTTCTTCAAACACTAGGTTTGGAGGTTTCCTAGGGGGATTCATTCAAATCCATAACTTTGAACACCATCTGTAAACTGGTGCCTTGGAAACACTGTCTCTCTAGCCCAGAGATTTTTTCCTAAACACCAAACCATGTACAGAGCTGGCTGGTGAATATTTTTACCTGGATGCAGTTTAAATTTCTATGTTCAAAACCAAACTTGTCATCTTCTCCTAACTCTGCCTCTGCACCCTAGCAAACGTCACCTCCATCTACTCAGGCACTTGAACCTGGCCATCATTAATGGTTCATTCATCTCCACTTGGCACCAAGATCCATTTATTCTATTTCCTTAAAGATTTTCAGTTCTCCCAATCCCAATATCTGCTGCTTTGTCTCCAGTTTTTTACTTCTTCCCTTGAAACTGTAGGGGAAGAGAAAATAATTTTCTCCCCAGTCTTCATACTTCTTAGTTACCAGGGGCCCTTTAAAAAAAAAAGACAGATTAAACAAACAGAAGTTTACCATGCGATTTCCCTTCTCACTTCCTTTCCCTCCCACCTCTCAACCCTGTTAATGTAAATCTTCGTCTCAAGCTCTTCGTCCCTACCCTGTCCTTGTTTCCTCCTCTTATATCAAAGGAGTCATTTGGTATTTGTTTTTTAAAGATTGGCTAGCTTCACTTAGCATAATCTGCTCTAATGCCATCCATTTCCCTCCAAATTCTATGATTTTGTCATTTTTTAATGCAGAGTAATACTCCATTGTGTATAAATGCCACATTTTTTTATCCATTCATCTATTGAAGGGCATCTAGGCTGATTCCACAATCTTGCTATCGTGAATTGTGCTGCTATGAACATCGATGTAGCAGTGTCCCTGTCGATCCTCAGGGTTATACAAAATGACATATAAGAGGAAAGGAGGCGTAAGACAAGATAATACAAATGGAAGAAATGATTTACAGTAGAAGGGGTAGAGAGAGAAAAGGGGAGGGGAGGGGAGGGGGGATAGTAGAGAATAGGACAGACAGCAGAATACATCAGACACTAGAAAGGCAATATGTCAATCAATGGAAGGGTAACTGATGTGATTCAGCAATCTGTATACAGGGTAAAATTTGGAGTTCATAACCCACTTGAATCAAACTGTGAAATATGATGAATTAAGAAATATGTAATGTTTTGAATGACCAACAATAAAAAAAGCATAAAAAATAAATAAAAAATAAATTAAAAAAACAAACAGAAGTTTATTAACATATGTAACTCATGTATACATGGGCGAGACCCAGAGAAATGGATCCATCTCAAAGAGACAACTTTGAATTGGCATTTAAATACCATTATCTCCTAAAACAAAGAAGGGTGTAGGGAAGGCTGGTTATGGGGGTTTCCCAGGAAAATGGGCAAACAAGAATAAGATGTCATAAGGTTGGCTATTGTTTTAGATAGCTTTTGTGCTGCTGTAACAGAAATTTTTGGACTCCCAGTTTAGGAAGTTTCAATGCATAGACAGCATGTTCTATTCCTCAGGGCTCCTGGAGAGGCAGAATATCATGACTAAAGAGCGTAGCAGAGGTAAGCAGTTCACATGATGACCAGGAAGCAGAGAGAGAGAGACTCCACTCATCAGATACAAAATATATATCCCAAAGGCAGGCCCATGACCCACCCCCTCCAGCCACACCCTGCCTGCCTTCAGTTACTGCTCAACTAATCCTATCAAGGAATTAATTCATTGATTGAGTTAAGACTCTCATAACCTGATGGTCTCACCTCTGGATGTTCTTGCATTGTCTCACACATGAGTTTATGGGGAACACATCACATCTAAACCATAACAGCTAGGCAGATTTAAGTCAAAGCCTTCTCCACAGATGAGTCTCTAATGATTTGGAATCATCTTTCTCTTCTTGATACAGAGAGGGAGACACCCTTCCAAGTGGGGATTTCTTTTATAACTATAAATTTCCCTTGCAAAGAAGTGACTTCTACTCTGTTGATATAGCTTTTCCTGTATCTGCAGTTTCTCAAAAACAATCAGTTCAAAATCTCAAAAATAATCCCCTGGTACTCAAAAGAAAAAAAGTATATATCAGTTCAAAATAATCTTTATGCCAAAGAGGCATATTTGAGAGTGAAAGATTCTGTCTCCTACAGTTAATATTTTGGGGCACCATATTCTAATCTCCTGTACAACCAAAATGATCTTTCTAAGAGGCAAAACAGACAGTAAAAGGAATTTCTTCTCTCTCCCATCTTCAACTTGCTTAAATCCTTCCACAGACTTTTCTGAAGCCTGGGGAAGTTCAAAGTCCTCAACCTGCATTTCAACACCTGCCAGCCCCACCTCCTGCCCTTCACCCATCTGCTTGCAGTCCCCAGACCTTACAGGTCTTTTCTGGGCTTTGATTCAGCTAGCCTTTCTGCCTAGAGTGCCCACCTCTCTCCCCTTCTACACTCAGCAATCTTTAACTCACTTTCTTAACCTAGCTCAGTTGTTTCCCCTTCAGAGAAGGCTCTCCTGAATCCTGACTCCTAGGTGGAATAAAGATCATCCATGTATCCTTAGGGTCTAACCCCTTGAGGTGTTTCCCCCATAGAGGGCCAAAAAACAGTGAGCAGCTAGAAGGGTTTTAACCTCAGTATCTCCAGCCTGGAGCCTAGTACTTGTGAAGTGTTAATGATTTTTATATGTGAATGATAGACGGCAGGGAGAGAAGGAAGAAAGGAAGGGAGGTAGGAAGGAAAGACAAGCTGGGTAGATGAAATCATCTGTAACTCTTCATATGCTCATAATATATATCCATAATGCCCTCTAGTGCCTGCTGGTAGGTTTTAGAGGATGCTAGGCAGTTAACAAACATATTGAGAGCTACACACAGATTGCCAGTGTTGGGTGCTAACCAAGCTCACATCTAGCTCACAGTCTAGAAGAGCAATAGCACATACTCCAAAGAGTCACTGTACTCCAACTATACTCCATGTGCTAAAGAAAGCTAACAACCAGTTAAAATAGCAAAGGCAAGCGTATGGGAGGAGTACAGAGATCAAAGTTCCCCGGCCACTAGCTGCCACATTTTCCTTGCCTTTCTAGGCCTCAGTCCTCATCTATGAATGGGGGTGGTGATGCCTACTTCTTAGGGTTGTCAAGAGTTAAAAGAGAAAATGTTTGCCCCAGGCATATGTAAGTTTTCTTACAAAGTAGGAACTCAACAAAAGCTACTTTCTTTCCTCTCCACCCTCCCTTGTGCTCTCATGACTCTGGAACACCCCAAAACCCACTAAAACAGAGTGGAGAAGCCAGGTCCATCCACACCTAGAGAGCTGGTGGTGCTCTCAGTGGGATGGTAAATGCATGCCCTTGGTTTTAAAAGGCTGGTGAATCCCAGGGAGTTCACATGCCCCCAGGTAAGAAGCTCCTGGGAACAATGTATCCCCACATAGTAGTAAATAAATATACACTGTGGAAAGTGCTAGAAAGGAAAAGTCTTTCATGCCATGAATCTAAAAAGAAAAGGTTATCCAATGAGCATCAAGGGTCAGGAAGTGCCAATCAGAAAGTGCTGGGACAAGACGCTTGAGTTACCCAGACAAAAGATGGAGGGGAGAGGGGCCAGACAGAGGGAGCAGCTTGCACACCATCCTCAGGTGGAATGGGCCAGGAGCTGGAAGAGGGCAGGCATGACAGAGGGACACAAAATAAGGCTGGGGAGGTAGGCATGAGCCAAACTTTTGGAGGACTTTAGGGCAAAGCAGGTGGAAAGGAAAAACAATGAGAGCTAGAAAGAGAAGTCAGAGGCAGATCCTGAATGGCACATTTCAAAGTTTGAAAATTGTCTTTGAGGTACAATGAAGCCAAGGGAGGGCCTGGGGCACATCACTATAGAGATTAAAAATAAAAGCAACCAAAGGGCACTTGTTTGGTGGTGGGAGTTTGGGGGGCAGGGTGGGGGTGTGTGAAATGATCAGAAAGAAAGAGAAACCAACCAGCCAAATGGTCCCAGCCTGGAAAGAGTTAACCCCTTCCTGCCCTTGATATCTTCATCAGCCCCAAATAATAAGCTATCATTTATCAGCGTTCTGCAAGGTAGCACTTAAAACTGAAGCAGGGCAATAAATCAGGCACATATAATTTGAGCCCTGAAGTATAGTAATTCTTCTTTTAATGCAACATCTGGTATAGATAATGCAACGTGCAGGGGGAGGGAAATGAATGCTGCAGGCCATTGTCGCTTTGCAATCAGTGCTCAGAGCCTGGTTTCCCTGCCATCTTCCCAGCACCACTGTGGAACTTGAAAAGGACTGTTATTATTATTCCCTTGGCTGGCCGAAAGGGGAGTCAAGTTAATTATAGACTTGTTTGTCGGTTATTAATTAAACCCCAGCTAAACATAAAAACACAAGGGAAGTGCCATTTCCCGCTCTGAACTTCCAGCTCTGGGAGCTAATGCCTCTGCCTCTGCAGTCCACTCCGTGTCCTGTTTCCTCTGCGGATTTTCTCAGGAGGGTCCCAGGGCCTTTGCCCTGTGTGCAAACAAAATCTTATTTTTAGACAGGGAGGGAGGCAAGATTGAAAGCTCTGAAATTGCAGGGGACAATAGGAGGAAGCTAGAAGACACGGACTGGTCAGAGACACGCAGGGCTTGTGGGGGGGGAGGGGTACCACACCCTCCTGCAACTGCAGCTTCCAGGTCTGCCTGGAGGCTCAGTGGGACATCCCCAGCTTCTCCAGCACATGTCCTGTGAGGCAGCACTACAGACAGGGTAATTAGATGGACAGGCTTTGTGGAATATGGACCAGAGCTCCCAACCTGCCCCCCGCTTACCAGATCCATGACATTGGACAAGTTACTTTGCCTCTCTGTTATCTTCTCTCTAAAGTGGAGATGCTAACAGCAGCCACCCCAGGTGTGCAATAGGCATGAAATGAGACAAGATTTGTCCAGGACTATTTGCCAATAGATACTAGTTTCCTTTTCCTTATTCCTCTACTCCTCCAAGGAAACAGGCTTTGTGTCTGTATTTACCACAAAAATATCCACTTCTAGACAGTGTACATGGGACCCCTCATCTCTAAAACAGGGTACCAATGAATTAAATTGCATAACAGGAGCATCCCAGTGCCCAGCTCTAACATATGGTAGTTACCTAATTACTATGAGTTACTGCCCATTAGAGCAGGCGTGGATGGCATGACGGCACCTGCACTGGCATCAGCTTTGAAAACTATCCTCAGTATAATTAAAAAAGAGACTATCAAACTGGTGTCTGTGGCATAGGAAAAAAGAGAGAAGTTAATCAAAGCACATCACACCAAACCAGCTTCACTTCCTCCTGGAGTTGAGACTAAATTATCAAATCAAGAGCATTTCACAGATGTGGTGCAAAGACAGAGAATTTTGCCAGTTTCCTTGACAAGATCTAGCAAGACCATTAACTTAGCCTCCACAAAATCCTCCAGTGGACATGTTCTCTCCTTGTCCAGAGAGAGAGCAATGGGCATCACTGTCTGATTAACCTCACCCATGCTGTTTCTTGGATAAGAAGAACCAAGGACAGAACTCTGACGACCAACAATTTCCAAAATGGACACCTTCCAGGGAAATATGCAGCTTAAAACAAAACTCAAGGGGATTATGCGTGTGACTCATAAACTCCACACGTGGTGCCCTTTGCACCTCCCAGTATTGCAAACTAAAAACTGTTCATTCAGCACCAAGGCTTCCCAATCTACCCATTAGAGCAGGTGTGGACCGCATGGTAGAGCCTGCACCGGTATCAGCTTGGCAATTTGGGTTCACAGATCTTTGTAGCATTATTCTGTTCCATCCAGTTTTTCTTTTTCATTTTTTATTGCTTTAGAGACATTGATTTCACTTTCCACTCATCTTCTAGTAGCAGTCAGGAGACTTGGATTCAAGTCCTAGTTCTTCTTTAAGATTCCTATGATGAAGATACTGGTGATAATCCGTGAACAAGACCTATGAGCTCTCCACAGGAAAGACTTTAAAATATATATATATATATATATATATATATATATATATATATATAATTACTTAATTGCAATTTTACCAAACATTGAGTGTTAAAAGAACATATAACAGAGGGACTCACTCTGGTGGCTTAGTTGATCTCCCAAAAACCTTCGCACGAGTAATGCACAAATTATTAGGCCCACTTGAGAGGTAAAAGCAAAGCCTGAGAGATCATTTAATAGACACAGCAACAACAGCGTTGTAGAAGGAAGGAAAGAGGAAACAGGGGAGAGAGGGAGGGCAAAACATTTGTAAATTTCCCCATTTTATATATATATAGGTTATGACAACTGAAAACTGTCATTTCTGTGCTCTGATATACCCAGCTTAAGTTTTTATCAAAACTCCAAGGCATGGCTTACTTAGAGTTTCCATATTGCTTTCCCTTTTTTAGCTTTCTGTAGGATGAGAAGGGAGAAAGACATGGAACTGCATGTCTCACGGTAGATATCTACCCTACATGCTATTGCCTGCCAAATAAAATTCTTCATGTATGAGCTACCAACTTGAACAAATTATTCAACCTCTCCAACTGCACTCCAAGTTTGCAAGAAGTGAACAATAGGTGGGAATATTGTTGGCATTAAGTGAAACTATATATATATATATATATATATATATATATATATATATATATATATACATCTCCTGACACAAACCAGGGGCTTAAAATATAGCAGTTTCCCTCCCCTCCCCTTCTCTTCCCTTCCCTTTAGAGAGGTCTTCATTTCACAAGAAGGATAGGCATCCTAGGATCCTTGACAGGAAGTTGCTATTAGAGGTGTACCCTGCCCTATCAGTATGTGCCTTTGGTCTTGGCTCCAGAGACTTAAAATTTTAAAAAAAGAAATGTAAATAGTACGCCATCACTCCTAAAGTCCCACTTATTGTTCATGCCTTACCAATTGTATGAACTTACTAGTTGTTTGCTTCTGAGAAAAGGAAGGGGGTGGGTGGGTGGGTGGGAACAGTTTTGTGGTTTTTATTTGCAGCTCTGAAAGCTTATGACTAGACTAATAAGAAAATACCTTCCCTGTTCTCCAAGAGCTGAGGCGCAATGCATGTGCAGTTCCCCTTAAACACAGAAAAGCTTGAGGCAGGCATCCCATAGGGAGTTGACAGTTGCGTACCAACATTTTAAAGATCCAACGTCTAGAGAATTGTTGCATCTCCTAGGACCTCCACAGGAAAAACTGATTCAACACTTACTCTAGGAGAAGCTCCACTTCTCCTGAAATGCTGGCGCGTGTCTTCCAGATAATGAGAAAAACATGTCCCAGTCCCTAGCCTCTTCCCAATTTGTGCTAGGTGCCATTTGGCTGAGATTAGGCAAATAAGATAGCGACAACCTTGCCTTGCAATGAACAGATGAGTCCTGACAAACTAGATGTAGTAATTTGGGATGGTTCAGGAGTTAACCCACTCAGTGGGAAGCAATGTGCTAGGGCCTTCACAATGCTGGAGCTTCCCTTTCCTTGTGTATTTGGCCCTTCCAAAGTGAGGAAGGGTATCAATTTCCAGACACCTGGTCAGAGATAGACTATTCATACTGTATTGTATATAAGGACACTGGAGTCCAGAACGTGTGTGGCAGAGCTAGAATTCAAACTCAGCTCTGATTCCAGAACCCGTTCCTATCTGTCATAGAGTCACCAAAGAGCATGAAAAACAAAATTATTACAGAAGGAAGAAGAACTCAAATTCACAGCATGGCTGGTAAAATTCATTATTGGGGCGAACCGCACTTTATTTTTCTTAAATTACAACCTGGTGAATTAATGGTCCCCATGTCCTCAAGAAAAGGTTAGAATATGGGCAGGATCCTCCACTGAAACAGGCAGGGAAGCATGTAATTAGTTTTAGAAAGACTTCCATCCAAGATGATTAAGTCAAGTTTTGGCACATGAAAGGGTAAGCTTCAGTTATTGGAAAATTTACTTAGGTGACACAGCTCATTTCCTGATGAAGCCAGATTAATGGGACATTACCGAACCTAATTCCTCTAGAAGTAAATGACTCACCTCTCCTCCTGCTGGGCCGCCTGGAGCTTTCCCTGGGCTTGGCCTCCTTCCCTTTCTCAAAACTCCAGTGCTAGGATGGGAAATTCAGCTGGTAGAGAGAAGTAAACAAATCAATCCTCTTGGCTTCCTGGTTCTCCATTAATTAGGTCTTAAATTACAGAGTATATGAATAGCCAAAATAGATCCCCTTCCCACTGAGTTGTAGAGAGAGATTTGGAGCTTATTGAGAAGGCCATCCAGATGGCCAGATGGGCAGGGAGTTGGAAAGAACAAGACTAAAATGTGGTGTCAGGGAGGTCTAAGGTGAATCTCTCAGAATGGTTAGAAAGCATGAGGATATTTGTGTCTGTGTAGATGTTCACCAATAAGCAATTCAGTACAAAGGAACACTCAAGAGTTGGGGGATCAAGAGTTCTGGCTTCTTTCCCAGACCCCCTTCACACTTACTCAATAGGTTCATGAACAAAATGATCACAGTCACAGAGAAGCTTGGCAGTGTTATAGCCAGATCCACTTTGGTGAGAAGTCTGTGTTACTGAACCTACAGGAGCAAGCATCTAACCCATCACCAGCAGACCTCAAAGCTGAGCCTAGAGTGTGGCATCATTGCTAGTGATCACTCAGACACTAGTCGGATCAGACCCTCAGATCCTGTAGAGAGCAATGATTCATCCTCACTGGAACAGATTCCTACATGTCTGTTGACATCCCTGCCCACAGTGTTTCTAGAAACAACACCATCTATAGGTGGTAGCATAAGTATACCTTATTCTCCATCATGGAACCTCACATATATTGCTTCAGACCAAGGACTAATTTTACAAGGAATAAATGAGACAGTGGGCTTATGACCATGAGTCTTACTATGAACTTCAGACACAGATAGTCTACGAGAATAGTGGAATGATCTATTAAACTTAGTGATATGGTGCTTTCTAGATGGCAATACTTTCAAGGTTGAAGTACTGTGCTGCATGATGCCATGTTTGTTTGAACTACCAGTTCATATTCAATGACATTTTCCAATAGCCAGAATTCTTGGGTGTAAGAGACAAACAGTGAAAGGAGCTTCTTTCACCATTATCTCCGATGACACATTTGCAAAAATTGTACAAGATTTGGCTCTAATGGTTTACTGGTCTTAGTTTGCAAAGAAAGAATATTTCTGCTAGGGGACACAACAATGGCTCCATGAACTGAAGTCAAGACTGCCACATGGCTAGCTGGCCGGTACTCCTCACGCCACTGAACCAACTTGACTAGTGGTAAGAGTTATTGGAAGATCATAGGAATCCAGTACCTTCGTATCTACTATGGGTTTAGATCCTCTACAACTGAAGTTGGGGTCACACAATTAGCTAAAGAACCTTAACCAACTGAGGTATCTGAATGAGAGCAAAAAAAAAAAAAGCTCATAAATCTAGCAGGAAATACAGTTTTAATATAATATGTCCTTACAGTCACTGGCAGAAATGAAGAAAGTTGCAACTGTGCAAATGATCATCTTCAGTAGTCCCAATTTCTTTCTAGCTTCTGAATAAAATCTCTTCTGGCTAGCAAAACCTCGGTGAAAGAGATACCAGGAAAGAGATTGTCTTATCGGTCCACCTTTCCTAGTGGGAGACAAGTCAGCCTTCTATTGGGATTCCTAAAATAGACATATTAAATCTGAGGAGGCTCTGAGCAGCCCACAAAAATGACAAACGTCTCCTACAAAGAAATATATGTACATGTTAGACAGCTTCCATGAATCAGGCAACATTTGAAATGAGATTTGAAGACTAGGTGAGGCACGTGGCTAGGAGGAAATGGCATTCTGTATATCACAGCATGCGCTATGGTTCAGCACAATCTTGAGAGTGCCAATCATTCCATGAAACTGGGATGTTGAAAGGTGTTGTCTACGGTAAAGAAGTTAAATAATGTTGCCAACATACGTGTGGTAGGACTGTAACTCAGATAAGGGTCCCTCTGGGGCCACTCCCAGTTCCACTAACACGGGTCTCCACCTGCCAACTCCCCATCCTTCTTGCTGGTAAAGAATTAGATGTTCAACCAGAGAACAAGAGACTGAACTTCTGAGCCTGAGTCATCATACAACTGAATAAGTAGTGTGATCAATCCAGGGTTCAATGCCATGGGTTTTCTCTGAGATGCCAGTGTGGAGCCGCCCAAGGAGATCCCAGATTATTCACCCAAAGGAAACCCTTAGTTAGCAATAGGTCTTGCGAAACATTCAGTCCCAATTTTTAGATACAAGCAAACCCTGGCTACAGCTCTATTTTAAACCCCAAACCAAAACTTTAATTTCCTTTATGGGAATAAGGAATGGTCCATGAAAGAATAAAAATGCTACTGACCACAGGGAAGGGGAAGAAATGAAATCTGGGGAGCAAAGTCCACAGCTGCTTCCCCAGGAAGTCCCATTAATGAGGGCAATGGCCAAATTGTTCTCCCTGCAGAAAGAAACCTTGCAGTCCCCAACCTGGAAGCCACTCACTGTCTTTTTCTATTTCTTTCCTTGAAATGCAATTTATTGGGAATTCTGCCAGATCTCCAGGGGGGAAACAAAGGGCTGGCAGTAAAATGAAACACCTAATTAATGAAGAGGACTGTTCCAGCAGTTGCCAGAGAGCTTTTTGCAAGACTCTTGGCTCCTTGAAGAAAGGAGTTAGGGGAGGGAGGCCCTAGGAACACTGAGCACCTGTAGCTATTGTACTTCTTAAGGCTATTGTGAGGGCTCAATGGGTTCATTAATCTAAGTGCTTGGGAAAGTACACAGTGTGTCACAGAAGTCTCAGCTGTCATCGGTGTGTGCCAGACAGTCCACTTTCTCGCATCATCTCACATAGTCAGTGCCACAACTATGGCCAAGGATCATTACACCCAACTCACAGGCAGTAACATCGAGGAGCAGGAGCGCTATTTGGTCACCAGTCTAATTTACAAAACTATTGTATCAAAAGTATGGATAGGGGCTGGGATTATGGCTCAGCGGTAGTGCACTTGCCTGGCACATGTGAAGCAGTAGGCTCGATTCTCAGCACCACATATAAATAAATAAAAACAAAGATCTACCAGCAACTAAATAAATAAATAAATATAAACAAAATATTGATAGCCCTGCAGCTTTAAGCCTGAGATATTTCCAGAATACCATTCCTTGGGTTGAAAGGGTTTCTCATCATTTTGTCTATTGGTAGCCTCGGGTGTCTCACCTGTGTCTACATAGGGTTCCACAATCCCCTGCCTCTGTGCTGGTCAACACCTATAGGTCAGGTAGGGCAAGGGCGCAGGATGGTGGAGAGGGCCCTGGAACAAGTAAGCCTTTGCAGACTGTGTCTGGATAGTAACAAGCAGGAGAGGGAAGATCAAAAGAGGGATGGACATGAGGGAAAGGAGGCTAAGAAAAGAGTGAGAGGGGCCAGAACCAGCTCTATTTGCATTTATCGATCTGTTTACACATTAGTATCCAGCCTTGATTTTAAAGGATAATGCCACAAGAATACCGAGAGTCTGGTTCTGAGAAGCAAAATTTCCAAAGAGTCCCCTTAAATCTCACTCCAGTGACTTTTTCAACTTTGATTTATCATTTTTCTTGGAACAATAGAAGGGCTTGGCAACCCGCCTGCTTCTTCCTCCACCACCTGCCTCCTAGGACGCCATGCAGCAAGCACATTCCGAAATGCTTCCCACAGAGTGGGTGTTCAAAATACCCGGAGGGCCACAGGACGTGCAGGTCGCCCTATGGCTCCCAGTCGTCTGATTAAACTTCCAAAAGTAGCTGCCGCCCTGGGGATTGGGAACAGCTAGGGGCCCTTCCTTCCCCTAGGAAGTCCCCTCCGCAGCCCCGCAGCCGGGAAGGCGAGGCTCGTGGGCTCCTTGCAGTTGCATCGCGTGCGTGGTGCGTGGTGTGTCCCGGGTGTCTTCCCGCGGGACGCCGGCGGCGTACGAAGTCTGTCCCCTCACCCCAAATTGAAACAAGCTGGCTGCAATTGTGAGTGCGCCCAGCTCACACCAGCTGGGCCCTGCTTGCAGCTTAGGAAAACGCTGTTTCATGTTCAGATGCAAATGACTGTTTCCTCTGGAGCATGCCTCCACTGTGTTCCAATCTGCACGGGCAGGGGAGGGGAGCAGGGGCTCTGGAGAAATATTTGGTCCTGGCTGTCAGGATGAATTATGCTGCCCTGAAGTTTTCCCCGAATTCAGAAACTGACCGGTGAGGGGGTGTTCCCCAGGTTTCTAGGCAGCTGTTCCTCTACCCCATCCCCTCTGCCAACCCCCAGGACCCCATTCACAGCCTGATCCCCCAGGATTGTCCAGCCTCTGAACCCACCCTCTTGTCGCTAGGTGTACCCTCTCCAATCCATCCCAAATGCCTGCTGTCAGGAGATTTCAATCATCACTTTGAATATCAGTTATTGGATACCTGCTCTATTCCAGAGTGTTTAGGCAGAGGGTACAGCAGGACAAAGGTGGGAAAATACCTGCCCCCAGGGGGCTTATATCCTACTGATACCATGTCACTCCCCTGCCCTCACTCAGAAGACCTCAATAGCTCCCCAAGGCCAACTGAATACAAGCTAGATTTCTTAGCACATACTAGGCCCTCCAGACTTAGACTCGATTCAATCCATCCAGCCTAGGTTCCTTCCTTCACTGTGATCAGTCATAAGCCTGTTGAAACTCCCCCACTCTGCAAGGTCCAACTTCAGTACCTTCTCCTTGGAACCACCCAGGACTCCCCCTTCTTTTATGTTCTCACAGCACTACTTATGGTGAGGACAAATAGCAAAGGTCACCCAAAAATCCAAATTTACCCTTTAACAGTTTCATTCTTCCTTGAAGCAGGTTGTGATAAACATGAATCGGCTAGTATGTAGCAATTCCTGTGCCACACGATTTCATGTATCTTATCTCTACCCATTCTCTTATCTTCTCCTGTTTACAGATAGAGAAACCAAATGCAGAGAAGTACATTAGTTTCTCCAAGATCACACAGCTAGAAGGTAAAGGATTCCTTTTGAAACCAGACCCAACAGCTTCTGTGGTGCATTCCCCACAGTCATTTCTGCCCACCTGCAGCACGAATTCTCATGTACAGAGTTGTAAGAAAAACAAGGGCATCTACCTGGAGCATCCTTTTCACTTACTGGTAAGAAACGTAAATGCTGTTTGATGTCAAGAACATCTACATTAAAACAAGCCCCAGATGTTGCACATAATGGATGGAATTTGAAGATTGCATAAATTTTAAAGATGAATGCAGGTCTTGCAACCCATTTGCACCAGAGGAGGGCTGCTCTGGGCCACGCTCCAGGGCCCCCAGCTGGTATCCATTCAGTCTCCTATGCCATGAGGCAAACTTGGATAGAAAAGCATTTTTAATATTGTCATTCCTTACTGAACTGTGCATGCTCTTCCCTCCTGAGAGCCAAGCCCTGCATGTGGCAGGTGACTATGGATGTTGTTGGCCGAATGATGAGTTGATTCCTCTTCTCTTGTAGCATCTTCAGTCCTCTGGGGACCTCAGCTTTCCCACCCCAAAGACAATCCTAAGGGTAGAATGTTGGCCAGGGGAAGGTTGCATTGGAGGGGACCTGAAGAAGAGACTCCATGCCCCTCAAATGACTCTAGGCCACATAATTTGGAATAGATTCTAGCTGGTAGAGACTAGGATTGAATAGGCTCTGGAGAACATGTGTTTTTGTTTTTGTTTGTGTTTGTGCTTTTTGTTTTGGTTTTATCTGGCAGAAGTAACTCAAATATGTAGCCCATGAGCCACCAGGCCTCTGCCCCCGCCTCCCTTGCCTAAAGCAGAATGCTTCACAACACTGCATTCAGGCAGCTGCCACCAATGCAGAGGAGGCACAAAGGCAAGTGTGTTTGCCCTGCCTTGTCTCACGCCCAGTCCTCCGATCAGGGGACATTGCAGATCTTTGCAGATCAGTTCAACACGTTGATGAGGGCCGGCTTTGCATATGCCCCCTAGGACCTGGCACCAAGTGACCTCTAATGAGAAATCAGGGCTTGTCATCTCCTCTGTAATATCCTTCGAGGCTCCACATTCTTTAGAGGATAGAGTCCACATTCCTCTCTTGATGTTTAGGGTTCCTCATGTTCTGTCCCTGCTGGACCCCAGGCTCTTCCTGTAGCACATCTACACCATGAGCCTGCATAATGCTCCCAGCTGGCCATCTGTCCTTCTGGGCCTTTACATTCCTGCCTGTGGTCTGAAGCAAGTGCCACCCTCCCTTGTCTGGATCAGTGGTTCTCAAACTCAAGCATGCAATATAGATAGGACTTGTTTCAAACAGATCACTGGCTCCCCAGGCCAGAGTTTTCTGATTTAGTAGGTCTTGGTTGGACCCCAAGAATTTACACTTCTCACAATTTTCCAATTGATTCTTGTGCTACTGGTCTGGGTCCACACTTTTAGCTCTGGATAGTTCTGGTCCCCTTTCATGCTCAAGTCTGACTTCACTTCCTCCAGGAAGCCCACCCATGGGACCAGCTCTCTCCCCATGGCATTAGGTACCCTTGTGGACCCCCTCCTCACCCAATGCCATCATTTCCTCTATCCTAGCACAGAACGCAGGAATTACCTGTTAAGGTGTCAAGGTGTCTGTACCCTCTCTGGGTTTTAAGCTCCTTTAGAACTCCAACTCAACCTTGTTTTTAATTGTATTTTTTTTAATATTTATTTTTTAGTTGTAGTTGGAAACAATACCTTTATTTTCTTAATTTATTTTTACGTGGTGCTGAGGATCGAACCCAGGGCCTCGCACACACTAGGCGAGCGCTCTACTGCTGAGCCACAACCCCAGCCCTTTTTGTTGTTCTTTTGTTTTTCCTTTGTGATCCCAAGTATATTTTATTTATTTATTGAAAATTGTTTTTCTTATCTTTCAGTTGGTTTACTATAATTATACATAATAGGGAGATTCTTTGTTACATAATCACACATGCACACAATATGACCATATAATTTGGCCAATATCATTCCCCAGTATTTCAGCTTTCCATCCCCTTCTCTCTCTCCTGGTCCCTTTCCTCTGCTCTACTGGCCTCCCTTTTATTTTCATGAGATTTCCACCTAACTTTCTTTTCCTTTTTCCTTTCTGGCTTCCACATATGAGAGAAAACATACGAACTTTGACTTTCTGATTTTGACTTATTTTGCTTAATATAATGCTCTCTCAAATTCCATCCACTTTCCTGCAATTGATACAATTTCATTTGTATTTATGGCTGAATAAAACTCCATTGCACATAGGTGCCACATTTTCTTCACTCATCCATTGACAGATACCTAGTCTGGTTCCATAATTTGGTTATTGTGAATTGTACTGCTATAGACATGGGCATGCATGTATTGTTATAATACAAGGACTTTAATTCTTTAGGATAATTACTGAGGACTGGGATAACTGGGTTATGCGGTGGTTCCATTCCTAGTCTTTTGAGGAAACTCCATACTGATTTGCATAACGGTTGTACTAATTTACAGTCCTACCAACATTGTAAAAGTATTCCTTTTTCCCTGCATCCTCTCCAGCATTTATTATTGTTGTTAGTATTTTTTGATGACTGTCAATCTAATTGGAGTGAGAGGAAATCTCAGTGCAATTCTGATTTGCATTTTCCTAATCTCTAAAGATGCTGAACATTTTTCATGTTATTTGGCCACTTGTATTTCTTCTTTTGAGCAGTATATGTTTGGTTCATTTACCCATTTATTAAGTGGGTTCCTTTTTGAGTGACAATTTTTCTTTGAGTTCTTTATATATTCTGGATATGAATTCTCTGTCAGAAAAGTAGCTAGTGAAAATTTTCTCTCATTTGGTAGGTTCTCATTTCCCATTTTTAATTGTTTCTTTTGCTATGCAGAAGTTTTTTGATTTGATCAATTTTTGGTATTATTTTCTGAGCTTTAGTCAATAATATCTTACTTGTCTCCCTGCCCCAAATCTCACAAGGGCCTGATAGGAGATAGGATTCATTAAATCCTGCTATGTGAGTACAAAAACTCTTGTGCACAGGGTAGTTGCAACCAAATCTAAGGGAAGGCAGTGATTGACAAGAGGAGGCTTTCACCACACACTAGCCTCCCCTACTTGAGCGCTGCTGCCTCTCCTCCCAAGCCTCCAGTCTGCAAACTGCCTTACATTGCCCTACCCACTGCCACACTCTTGCTTAAAACTCTTCTATGACCTCCTGTGGCCACCAGAGAAAGAAGCCACATTCCTCATGCAAGTGCTGAAAGCCCCAGCATAACTTTCCAGCCTCATCTTCTTATCTCAAATTGCTTTATGCTCCTGCACCACTTCCTCCCAAAAAATGTCCTTCACCCTTTTCTCTCTGGAAAACTATGTTCATGCTTTAAGGTTCAGGTCTGGTAGTCCCATCTCTTTGAAGCCTTTCCTGGTCACTCTAGGCTTAATGACTTAGTCTTATGACATGTTGCGCTTCCCTTCATTTCAACACTTTGCCAAGTATAGGACCCTCTCTGTGACCCATGAAACTCTCTACAGGACCGTGTTCCTATAAAACTGTGGTTTTTGTCTGTGTCTCTGGTCCCTACCAGACAGCCGGTTACACAGGAGGTACTCAGTGACTGTTTTGTCAATCTGGCTTTCATTCTGAGGGATATAAAAGCAAACTGGGGTTTGATATGCCCCAGTCTCCTTCAAGACTCCTCTAGAATCCCCACCTGAAAGAGACCATTTCACTTGCATTAAAAGTAGGGCAAGTCTCATTGCAACCTGAAAGAAAATTCTTCTCCCTGCTCACCCGCTCCACAAGTCAGTGAGTTCCCCAACTCCTGTTCAGGGGGACCAAACTGTGTTTGCATAAGCCAGCCATCAGAAGATGGCGGCGGGGAGTGAGTGACCCAACAATATGCTGCCTACAGGAGACGCATCTGATAGGAAAAGATATTCATAGACTGAAGGTGAAAGGTTGGGAAAAATCATACCACTCATATGGACTGAGGAAACAAGCAGGAGTGTCCATACTCATATCTAATAAAATAGATTTCAAGCCAAAGTTAATCAAAAGGGATAAAGAAGGTCACTTCATACTGCTCAAGGGAACCATACACCAACAAGACATAACAATCATAAATATATATGCCCCAAATAGTGGTGCAGCTGTGTTCATCAAGCAAACTCTTCTCAAGTTCAAGAGTCTAATAGACCACCATACAATAATCATGGGAGACTTCAACTCACCTCTCTCACCACTCGACAGATCTACCAAACAAAAGTTAAATAAGGAAACTATAGAACTCAACAACACAATTAACAACCTAGACTTAATTGACATATATAGAGTATACCACCCAACATCAAGTAGTTACACTTTTTTCTCAGCAGCACATGGAACCTTCTCAAAAATAGACCATATATTATGTCACAGGGCAACTCTTAGACAATATAAAGGGGTAGAGATAATACCATGCATCTTATCTGATCATAATGGAATGAAACTGAAAATCAACGATAAAAGAAGGAAGGAAAAATCATGCATCACTTGGAGAATGAACAATAGGTTACTGAATGATCAATGGGTTATAGAAGACATCAAGGAGGAAATTAAAAAATTCTTAGAGATAAATGAAAACACAGACACAACATATCGGAATCTATGGGACACACTGAAAGCAGTTCTAAGAGGAAAAATTCATTGCTTGGAGTGCATTCCTTAAAAAAAGAAAAAACCAACAAATAAATGATCTCATACTTCATCTCAAAATCCTAGAAAAAGAAGAGCAAAACAACAGCAAAAGAAGAAGGCAAGAAATAATTAAAATCAGAGCTGAAATTAATGAAATCGAAACAAAAGAAACAATTGAAAAAATTGACAAAACTAAAAGTTGGTTCTTTGAAAAAATAAATAAAATCGACAGACCCTTAGCCATGCTAACGAAGAGAAGAAGAAAGAGAACTCAAATTACTAGCATACGGGATGAAAAAGGCAACATCACAACAGACACTTCAGAAATACAGAAGAGAATCAGGAATTATTTTGAATCCTTATACTCCAATAAAATAGAAGATAGTGAAGGCATCAACAAATTTCTTAAGTCATATGATCTGCCCAGATTGAGTCAGGAGGATATAGACAACCTAAACAGATCAATATCAATTGAGGAAATAGAAGAAACCATCAAAAGACTACCAACTAAGAAAAGCCCAGGTCCGGATGGGTATACAGTAGAGTTTTACAAAACCTTTAAAGAGGAACTAATACCAATACTTTTCAAGCTATTTCAGGAAATAGAAAAAGAGGGAGAACTTCCAAATTCATTCTACGAGGCCAACATCACCCTGATGCCTAAACCAGACAAAGACACTTCAAAGAAAGAAAACTACAGACCAATATCTCTAATGAACCTAGATGCAAAAATCCTCAATAAAATTCTGGCAAATCGGATTCAAAAACATATCAAAAAAATTGTGCACCATGATCAAGTGGGATTCATCCCTGGGATGCAAGGCTGGTTCAATATACGGAAATCAATAAATGTTATTCACCACATCAATAGACTTAAAAATAAGAACCATATGATCATCTCGATAGATGCAGAAAAAGCATTTGACAAAGTACAGCATCCCTTTATGTTCAAAACTCTAGAAAAATTAGGGATAACAGGAATACACCTCAACATTGTAAAAGCAATCTATGCTAAGCCTCAGGCTAGCATCTTTCTGAATGGAGAAAAATTGAAGGCATTCCCTCTAAAATCTGGAACAAGACAGGGATGCCCTCTCTCACCACTTCTGTTCAACATAGTTCTCGAAACACTGGCCAGAGCAATTAGACAGACGAAAGAAATTAAAGGCATAAAAATGGGAAAAGAAGAACTTAAATTATCACTATTTGCAGATGACATGATTCTATACCTAGCAGACCCAAAAGGGTCTACAAGAAACTACTAGAGCTAATAAATGAATTCAGCAAAGTGGCAGGATATAAAATCAACACCCATAAATCAAAGGCATTCCTGTATATCAGCGACAAATCCTCTGAAATGGAAATGAGGACAACTACTCCATTCACAATATCCTCCAAAAAAATAAAATACTTGGGAATCAACCTAACAAAAGAGGTGAAAGACTTATACAATGAAAACTACAGAACCTAAAGAGAGATAGAGAAGAAGATCTTAGAAGATGGAATAATATACCCTGTTCATGGATAGGCAGAACTAACATCATCAAAATGGCGATATTACCAAAAGTTCTCTATAGGTTCAATGCAATGCCAATCAAAATCCCAACAGCATTTCTTGTAGAAATAGAGAAAGCAATCATGAAATTCATATGGAAAAATAAAAGACCCAGAATAGCAAAAACAATGCTAAGCAGGAAGTGTGAATCAGGCGGTATAGCGATACCAGACTTCAAACTATACTACAGAGCAATAGTAACAAAAACAGCATGGTACTGGTACCAAAACAGGCGGGTGGACCAATGGTACAGAATAGAGGACACAGAAACCAATCCACAAAACTACAACTATCTTATATTTGATAAAAGGGCTAAAAGCATGCAATGGAGGAAGGATAGCATCTTCAACAAATGGTGCTGGGAAAACTGGAAATCCATTTGCATCAAAATGAAACTGAATCCCTTTCTCTTGCCATGCACAAAGTTAACTCAAAATGGATCAAGGAGCTTGATATCAAATCAGAGACACAGCGTCTGATAGAAGAAAAAGTTGGCTATGATCTACATACTGTGGGGTCGGGCTCCAAATTCCTCAATAGGACACCCATAGCACAAGAGTTAATAACTAGAATCAACAAATGGGACTTACTCAAACTAAAAAGTTTTTTCTCAGCAAAAGAAACAATAAGAGAGGTAAATAGGGAGCCTACATCCTGGGAACAAATCTTTACTCCTCACACTTCAGATAGAGCCCTAATATCCAGAGTATACAAAGAACTCAAAAAATTAGACAATAAGATAACAAATAACCCAATCAACAAATGGGCCAAAGGACCTGAACAGACACTTCTCAGAGGAGGACATACAATTAATCAACAAGTACATGAAAAAATGCTCACCATCATTAGCAGTCAGAGAAATGCAAATCAAAACCACCCTAAGATACCATATCACTCCAGTAAGATTGGCAGCCATTATGAAGTCAAACAACAACAAGTGCTGGCGAGGATGTGGGGAAAAGGGTACACTTGTACATTGCTGGTGGGACTGCAAATTGGTGCAGCCAATTTGGAAAGCAGTATGGAGATTTCTTGGAAAGCTGGGAATGGAACCACCATTTGACCCAGCTATTCCCCTTCTCAGTCTATTCCCCAAAGACCTAAAAAGAGCATGCTACAGGGACACTGCTACATCGATGTTCATAGCAGCACAATTCACAATAACAAGACTGTGGAACCAACCTAGATGCCCTTCAATAGACGAATGGATAAAAAAAAAATGTGGCATTTATACACAATGGAGTATTACTCTTCATTAAAAAATGACAAAATCATAGAATTTGGAGGGAAATGGATGGCATTAGAGCAGATTATGCTAAGTGAAGCTAGCCAATCCCTAAAAAACAAATGCCAAATGTCTTCTTTGATATAAGGGGAGTAACTAAGAACAGAGTAGGGACGAAGAGCATGAGAAAAAGATTAACATTAAACAGGGATGAGAGGTGGGAGGGAAAGGGAGAGAGAAGGGAAATTGCATGGAAATGGAAGGAGACCCTCAGGGTTATACAAAATTACATACAAGAGGAAGTGAGGGGAAAGGGAAAAATAATACAAGGGGGAGAAATGAATTACAGTAGAGGGGGTAGAGAGAGAAGAGGGGAGGGGAAGGGAGGGGAGGGGGGATAGTAGAGGATAGGAAAGGCAGCAGAATACAACAGACACTAGAATGGCAATATGTAAATCAATGGAAGTGTAACTGATGTGATACAGCAATCTGTATACGGGGTAAAAATGGGAGTTCATAACCCACTTGAATCAAACTGTGAAATATGATATATCAAGAACTATGTAATGTTTTGAACAACCAACAATAAAACAAAACAAAACAAATACATATATATATATATATATATATATATATATATATATGTAGATGAGAGACACAATTAGAAATGGGGAGGCAAAAACAGTGAAACAGACTAAAGACAAAGGTAGACCTTGTCTCTGAGCAATTGCCCTTTTCTAACTGGTTCACAGTAGGAGCTAATGAAGGTTTCTGAGTGAATGTGAAATGAAGACAAAGAGGGAAAGTTACACAGATGGACAGAGGGAAGGAGGCTCAAATTTGATGTGTGCCATTTTCTTACCAGATAACCTATAAGCAATGAAAACTACAAGAGCACGCAGGGCGTGAGATCTCCAATGTTGGCAATGGCCTCCAAACCCTTAATGGCTCCTCAGGAACACAATGTCTCTGAAACCACCAAAGGTCAGGCCAACTCTGGCAAGAGGCTGAAGAGATCATAAAAATCTTTTCTAGGACCAACACAGTAATAAACAGTTTATCCCATCGTTGTTTAGCACTTGGCTTCTGCTCCAGGCCTGTAGCTCACTGGCTTACACAATAGCTTGGATGGGTCCCTGTCCTTCCTGAGACCCTACTGTTCTCAATTACCAAGGGGACCTGAGGTGGTAGGGAGGTAATTGCACCTGATCTCTTTTTATGCTCTTATTCTAGTAAAATAATTTTTTAAAAACATTTTTCCTTGGCAAAATAACAGTCTGAAGTCCAATATACAAAAAGAATTAAAATTTTTAAATGGGATTTCACTGGTTCAAGTTAATTGAGAGTTAGGGGCTATTCCACACTCCACTTTCCCTGCCTGTGAAGGTCATTCACCTAAGCTCCAGATGCCAAGGAACAGTTAGGAATCATCTAGTTCAGGGGCTTTGAAAGAAGCCTTAACCTCACTGTGTTTCTACCTGATTGTTCTCTGCAGAGACCAGACAGCTACTGCTCAGGAGGCCTCCACTGCTCACTTTGCCCCTTAGTCCTGGGGGAGAGGGGAGCCTGCCAGAGAGAACACTGTGCAGTTTCCACCTGGAAAGACATAGCCATTTCATTACTTTGTTCCTCATCAAGCATAACAATCCGGGATACAGGGCCTATGGACTATAGAGTCCTACATATCCCAAACACACACACAAAATATGGTGCCTCCATAATTCCATAATTCCAAAGGTGTTTGCAAGTGAGCACAATGTGCATAGCATCAAAAAACACTTTGTGATCTAAAATAATTCAGTTGCTTAGAAGCATGTACATAGGCAGATCTAGATGAGGTCTGAGGGAAGTGTGAAAAGTGTCCATGGGCAACCAGATGCCTGCTGACTGTTAGAATTTTTAATAATTTTATTTTCATGAAAAAAATCTTTAAATATCCTTAATTAAAATTTCAGAAGAATTAAAATGTCAGCCTTAAGTATTTTTTAAGGCTTCATATGTATTTAGTATAATTTGTAGTTAGCCTTTTGACTTGAGTATCTTTTTGAAAAACATAGGAACAGCATTCATTTTTATTTTTATATTTATTGGCAAAATATCCAAACTCTATATACTTTGAATACCATTGCATTTTATTTTTAATCCTGTAGAATAAATCATTGACAATGATGATAGATTGAGATCACGATAGAAATAGAAAACAAAGTAAAGGAGCTTTTTGTCTCCTTGAGATTTTCTACACGTATCATCATGTCATCAACGAATAACACAGTTTTACTTCTTCCTTTTCAATCTTAGTGCCTTTTCTTCTCTTGTTTTATTGACTGTCCAGGACAGCATGTTATTAAACAGAACTGGTGAAAATGGATATCTTGAACATAGGGAAAAAAAGATCATTCTCAACACTAAGTTGAGGTCAATTATAGGTTTTACTGTAAATAATCTTCACCAAATTAAGAAGTTCCTTTTCATTCCTAGTTTTTGAGAAATCATATTATAAATGAATGTTTCATATTTTCAAATGCTTTCTGTCTATTGGGATAACATTGTTTTCTCCTTTATTAATATCATTTTATTACATAACTGAATTTCAGATGTTAAACCAAACTTACATTCCTGGGAAAAACACAGGATATTACTGGATATTATTTGATAATGTTTTGCCAGTATTTTGAATCTATATTCATGAGGGATATTAATCTTGGATTTTCTTTTAATATTTAGGATGTAGAGTAATGTTGGGCTCATAAAAGGAATTGGAAAGTATCCTCTCTTCCTCTAAGAAGATTTTTGTACAAGATTAGTATTATTTCTTTCTTAAAATTTTTTTGTAGAAATCACCAGTAAAGCCATCTGCATATTAAAACATTTTGTTTCATGAAGAAATTATTTTTAACTTTTTTTTAGCTTATTTTAGACTTCCAGAATGCTAGCAAATAATAACACAAAGATTTCCCGCTTATCCTTCACCCACATCTCCTAAGGTTAACATTTCACATAACCTTAGTACAAGTGTCAAAATCTTTTTAAAAATAATATTGTTGTGATACTATTAACTAAACTACAGGCTTTATTAGGACTCTGTACTTTTCACTAATGCCCTATTTATGTTCTAGAAACTAATCTGGGCTGCTTAGTTGTTGTATTTTCTTGATCTCAACCAATCTGTGCCAGTTCCTCAGCCTTGGCTTGTCATTCATTAATCTTGACCTTGAGACTTTGTAAGCACTGGTCAATGACTTTGTTGAATGGCCTTCATTTGGGGCTTCTGGAATGTCTCACAACTGGATTGAAGTTTTGCATTACTAGGAAGAAAGCCCTTCTCAGCACATCCTCTCAGGGGTTCACAATGTTGAGGTGTCTCATTGCTTATGTTAACCTTGGTTACTTTGTTAAAGAGGATTGTCCCTGCATCTCTGCCAGAAAGTTACTTTTAACAATGATGGTAATAAATCAATAACTATTTATTTTGAGGAAAGTACATTGAGATGGTACTAATATCCTGTACCTTTTCAGCTTTAAACTTTTATCATTTCTTTTAGACAGCTTTTTCACTGCTGTGACCAAAAGATCTGATGAGAACAATTTTAGAGGATGAAAAATTTATCTGGTGCTCACGGTTTCAGAAGTCTCAGTCCATAGGTGCCCAACTCTATTACTCTGGGCCCAAGGTGAAACAGAACATCTGGCAGAAGAGTGTGGCAGAGGAAAGCAGTTCAGGACATGACTCCAGGAAGCAGAGAGAGAGAGAGAGAGAAACCTCTGCTCAAGGACCAGTTATGTACCCCACATGCATGCCCTAGGCACCCACCTCCTCCCGCCACAACCTACCTACCTACAGTTACCTACCACCCAGTTAATTCCTATCAAGGATTAATTCACTGATTAGGCTAAAATTCTCATAGCTCAATCATTTCACCTATATACTTTCTTGCATTGTCTCACACATGAGCTTTTGGGGGACACCTAATATCTAAACTATAACACTATTTATCAACTAATCTTGCAGGCAGAAATTATTACTGTCTTTATATAACATGTTTTTTTCCCCTTTTGCTGCCTTTAGGATTTTCTCTTTATCATTGGATCACTGGTTTTTAATAATTTGATTATAATATGTCTTAGAAGGGTTGTGTATGTTTCCTGCTAGGACTTCATTGACTTTCCTGAATTTGTGAGTTTGTAGTTTTTATCCCATTTAGAAAATGTTTCAGATATTATTTATTCAAATATTCTTTCTTTTCTCTCCCCATACTTTTCTGAGACTTTAACTGCACTGATATTAGGCTGCCTGTGTAATACCATGGGCCACTGAAGCTCTATGTTTTTTCTTTTAAGTTTTTTTTTTCCTCATCATACTTGGATTTTGATAGTGTTATGGACTGAATTGTGTCCTCCCCAAATTTATACGTTGAAGCCTTAACCCTGATGTGACTGTATTTGGAAATATGACATTAGAGAGGAAGTTAAGGTTAAGTGAGATCATTAAGAGTTTAATCAGTCTAATCTAGTAAGACTGATGTCCTTATGATGTGAAGAAGAGACACCATAGACATGTCTGTATGTGTGCACAGAGAAGAGGGCACATGACAACCCAGTGAGAAGGTGGCCATGCATAAACCAGGAAAGTCAACACTGATCAACTCGATCTTGGACTTCTAGCCTCCAGTTAGTGAGGAAGTAAATTTCTGTTGTTTAAGCCACCAGTCTGTGATACTTTATCATGGCAGCCTGAGCCGACTAACACATAGAGCTTACTGCTTCACTAGTGTTATCTTCTGTAATGTCTAATCTGTTTTAATCCCATTAAATGTGAATATTTTATTTAAAACTGTATTTTCATGCATGAAAGTTACATTTCACTTTTTCCCATATCTTGGATTTTAATCTTTATTATGCCCATATTCTCTTTAAATACTTGAATGTATTTGCAAATATTTTAAAGTTCTTGTCTTTTCTGTCATTTCTGGATCATTTTAACTGGCTGATTTTTCTCTTTTTAAATTCCATTTTTCTATTTCTTAATGTGTCTAATAATTTCTAGCTGGATCCTGGACATTGTGGTGTACTTGATTTTACTTTCTTCCTTTAGTGAGTATTATATTTGTTCTCAGAGCACTTAAACCACTTGTGGACTAATCTTTTCAAGAATGGTTTTAAGCTTCATAGAGTAGCCCTTAATTTAGGACTAGTTTAGTACTTCTAATATGCCTTACCCTTCTTGTATTTACTGAATGCCCTTGGTGCTCCATGAAGTCTCTCCACTCTGGCTGATCAAAATGCAAACATCTCCCAGTACTAGTGAGCTTTGGAGATTGTTCTTTTTACACTATTCACTTGCATCTTAATATTCAATACTGGAATCAAGCAGATATGTTACATTTTTTTCTCTGTGTAGTTCTTTTCTCTCTGGTTCTCTGATCTGACAATCTCAGCAAAGTTTGCCTCCCTGAATTCTGATGTCAAACTCCTCAACTCAGCAAGACTTCTGTGGTATGACTGGCATCTCCCTCCGTACACCACAGCACCAAAACTGTCTCTAGGCAGAAAGCAAATTGATCACTGGGTTCATTTCATTTGTTTTCCTTTTATAACACTTGTTTGCATGTATTTTGCCCATTTTTTTCTAATTATTTAAGAGAGAGAATGAGTTTGGACCAAGTTAGTCTACAAGATTAAAAGTAAAAGTCAGTTTTTTTCCTAACTAAATTTAATATAGGCAAGATATGAAATCCAAAAGAAACAATATAAAATGTATTTAAGTTAGTAAAAATCAACATATATATTGCAGTGATTTATATATGATCAAATATTTCATAATACCTTTGTGATAAAGACAATTAATCATATAAAACCCTATTAAAATATCTGAGTATGATATTTAAACTTGAATTTCACATTCATTTTTATTTAAAATTCTAAAATTTGACTTAAAATTTGTATTAATAATTACAAGTCTTGCTACAGGAAAGCAAAGATTCTCTAACTTGAAATTAGTAAAAACAATAAATCTACTAAATACAAAGACTAATCAGGTTTATAGAGTTTGGTATTACTGTCAATAGACTATGAACTATGCAAAAATATTGATAATAACAACATATTTACTCATTTTTCAGAAATAAAAGAAAAAATTAATCTTATAATTACATAAAAATTAATGAATTATGCACATTTTAGTTTTATCTCTCCTCCAAACATTATGGACTCATCAGTGGAATACTCAGATATATTCAGTAATCATTAAATTCAGTCATCTTTAGACTTTGCCAACTTTCACTCAACTGAAAACTGCAATTTAACAATTTTTAAAAATTTTTATCAAAATATATTACGTAATAGTTGTATGTAATGAGTTGATTTATAACTTCTAAAATATGTAGGCATGTGGTGTAAAGGCTCTGTCGGAGTGGCTTGCTCTAAGCCCTGCCAGTATTAGAGATGGTCCTGCAACTGCCGTTAGACACGTGCTCACTCCCCATGATCATATTGAATGATCATAAAAATTACCCTCAAGAGCAGAGTAGGTTTCAGGAAGGGGAACTGGTTCTCACCCCAGTTCTGCCACTAGCTAGTGGTGCAACCCGAGAGGTTCACTCCACCTCTGAGGTCTGCCATTCCTCACTGGTCACATGTGGATACCAACTGCTCAGGATTCATAGGGGAATCAAAGCAACCAGGCACATAAAGGAGCTGTGTGGAATACAGAGTTGTGCAAACCCTGGCTATTTTCAGTCTCAATGACACTATGAGAGAGATATTATTGTCAACAACTTTGAAAAGGGAGAAAGTGACACACTGTCCTGGATCACTCTGCTAGTAAGTGGCAGAGCCAATTTCCAAACTCACAATCTAGCATTGATTCTACCCTCAGCAGCAAAAGATCCCTGCAAACCTTTCAGGATCTGGGGGGCTAGAAACAGGCACATTTTCTCCTTTTATTAAATCTATTTCTGCTCTGCTGAGCATGCCCTGAATGCTGAGAATATTAGAACTCTGTGCAACCTAAGGGAAAAAAAAAAGTTATAAACAAGAGCCTAAAAGGACTTAAAGGTTTTTTGTTTTTGTTTTTGTATTTTTAATTTGCTTTCCATTAACAGATCTTTTTTGGCTTATGTCCCAATTTTCACATATTCATTTCAAAATATTTATGGGACAATAAAATAATAGTAATCATAACAACAATAATTATTATTTTAGCCATACCACTCTGATACTATTTAGGATAATTCCCAGCTAATCACTGGGAGGCTGGGCAAATTTTTGTTTTGTTTGTTCTCATAATCTCCAGCATTTGGAGAGCTTTTTCATGTTTAGGGAGCATTTTCCTGCCCCTCCTCTCAGTTGAGCCTCATATCAACAGCCTGCTACAGAAATGGAAAACAAACCCTAGGGGTCCTGGGACTTGCCCAAGTTCATGCCTTTTGTAAGAAGTGGGACCCAACTTCCAACTTTTAACCCTCTGAAAGCTCCCAGGATTAAAAAGAATCAAATAGGCTTATTTCAGACCTACTGAACTGGACAGACATATTCCAGTGACAATATTCTTTAAAAGCACCAGAAAAAAAATGAGTATTATAAACCAGGGGCATTAACAAAGGAAAGAAGAGACACAGGAGGATTCTACACTTTGAAGTCTTCCATATCTGGGTTCAAATCCCAGCTCTTCCATGAGTTTTGCAAAGTCACACTGCTTAGACATGTGGGACTTTCATCTGATTCTTTTATGTCTTACTAGGATGAGGCAGGAGCCTTGTCATTCTTGTTCACCACTAAATTCTCAGCACTCAGCCTCATAATTGTTGAACACATACCTCAGTCAAAGCAAACCTCTTCTCTGAGCCACAGCTTAAGCATTTGCAAAATGGTCATAGTGAGAACTAGTTTGAAGCCTAGTAAGACCTTAAGTAAAACACAGATATTAACTTCTCTATAAATGGTGGCACCCTGTTGGTCTCTAGGGGCTTTGCAGGAATGCTGGTTCTCTGGAAGGCAGCCTATGATACAGAGAGGAGTGGTGTTTGGATGGTGCTATCATTTCTGAGCTGCATAGACACTATCTGATACAGGGATAAAAAATGGCATTGCTATGCAGACTTTAAACCAGCTTCCCTTGTTTTCAAATTTCTGCCAGTTGAAATCTCAGCCTCTTTGAAGCGTCCCATCCTTATTACCCCACTTAGCAAATGTGTGCTTTGAAGGAACAAACATTTCTGCCTGCTGAGCAAAAGCAAAAAGAAATTTTGCAAATACCTAATCATTTGATCAGAATCCATGTTGACTGCTTAAAACAGATTTATTGTGCACAAAACACAGCATTTAGTCCCTCTCTGACCTGGCCACTGTTTATCTGTCCAATGTAAAGAAGCTGCAGATTGGAATGAATGGAAGTGCCTGAATAGTAAAAGACTGTCCTCATTCCAATTCTAGTTCCATCCCTATAGATACATAACTTATCCTACATGGACTTTAATGTCTTCATCCACAGATGAAATTCACATGAAATGCCAAGAAAAGTGCCTGGCATAAAGCTGGTACCAGGAAAATTCTGTGCTGAGGATGTAATATGATGTATTAAGAACTATGTAATGTTATGAACGACCAATAAAAAAAAATAAATAAATAAACATTGGCTGGGCATCTACCATGTGCCAGGCACTCTTGTAGATCCAGTAGAAGCAGAGATGAACATGACCTTGCCCTTGAGGAGGTGGTAATTG
This sequence comes from Urocitellus parryii, assembly GCF_045843805.1. Classification (NCBI taxonomy): domain Eukaryota; kingdom Metazoa; phylum Chordata; class Mammalia; order Rodentia; family Sciuridae; genus Urocitellus; species Urocitellus parryii. The sequence goes on along the minus strand of NC_135541.1, from coordinate 38,355,567 downwards.
ATTGAGGAAGACAAATGCTTATCAGCTATCAAAGAATCCAAAAGTCGTGGATCCAATGCAGCTGGGAGAGACAGGGAAGGGCTCTTGGAGAAAGCGGCACCTGGACTGGATCTAGGAGGATGGGAAAGACTTAGCCACGTCCTGGAAAGTAAAAGAAACATTCCAGGCAGCAATCAGAACACAGCCACAGACTTGGAAATATGGAATAACCCAATGTACCTAAGAACCAGGAGAATATGGGTCAACTAGGGAGGGGTGGGAGACGGAGCCAGAAAGGTAGCCGCAGCCAGATTGTGAGGGACCTTGGTGCCATGTCAAGGTGTACTCATTCCCTAGGGCTGCTGCAACAAATTACCACAGTGGGGTGGCTTAGAACAACAGCAATTTATTCTGCCATAGTTCTAGAGATTATAGAGTCCAAAATCAACTTCCTTCTGGAGTTTCGGGGGGTTCTGGTCCAGGCCTCTGTCTAAACTTCTGGTTGTGCATCACTCCAGTCCCCTCCTGCATCTTCATCTACCTGAGTGTGTCCCTATGTCAAAGTTTTTGCCTTCTATAAGGACAACCACCTGTCCTAATCCAGTATGACTTCATTTTAACATGGCAGCTTCCGCAAAAAAAACCCTATTTCCAAACAAGATCACAGTCACAAGCACTAGGGGTTAAGATTTGAACTGATCATTGGGGGCGGGGGGCACCTTTTGGTCCAAAAGACAAGGCAATGGGGAGTGACTGTAAGAGTTTGCTCTGGGAAGGTCCCTCAGGCTCTGGTTGGAAAAGAGATGATGACAGCTCTCTTCCTCCTGTGGCTCTGCAGCTTGGTCACTTAGGAAGCTTACAGTCAAACATGCACCCACTGGCACATTTATTTATTTATTTATTTACAGGGCACTCCCATTTGTATCTCACCAATAAGCTTTATTTCTGACTATCTCTCATTTTTCCCAGCCTTATGTGTCAGCCAGAATCCCAACAGGACACAGATGTTGCACTCAAACTAGGCTACTTCAAGGAAGGTCATTTACAATGGGGTCATTTACAGAGATGCATGATGGGAGAAGTATGACAGACTGCAGTGACCAGGAACCAGTCACTGTGGAGTTTCATTAGTCCCAGGGGATGGAACAATTACCTAACAAGAAAGAGTCCTGTTCAGAAGGTCACCTCAAGAGGAGCAGTGTCCCCTATGGAAGGATACACCTGCCCAAAGTGACTTCACAACCTCACCCCCTCTCCTCATGATCCCCCGCTGGTGCCCTGGGGCCTAACACATCAGGAATCAGAAATGGGCTGCACAGGCAGTGCCATGGGGCGGACAGCAGGACAGGAGGCAGAGTGTGGGTCTGGAAGGAAAAAAGAGAAAGCCCAGCAAGTCTTACTTTCCCTTCTTGAGGCCCGGAATTTGATACCCAAATCATGGCACATTGACCTACTGAGTGTTTAAAGCAAAAGGAAATTGAGAAAACTGCAGAAGCAGGAACATCCCCCTCTGGCCTTTTCTGGCCTTGCTCCCCTAAAGTAGGCCATAAAAGAATTCTCTGACCTACCTTCCCTGAAATTAGGTCATAAGACTCTCATCTCAGAGGGGTCCTGCCCATCCCTGAAGGACAAGAGGAACCTGGACAAACAAGACCAAGTCCCGCCTGGTTTCTCACTATTCCATCAGACCCTCGTGTCCTCCAGTCGTCCACCTGCATGACTGTGCACAAAAATATACTTTTCCTTGGGTCTCTGGGTCTTCATTTCTGTGGTCTCCCGTCTCATGTAAAACTTACATCAAATAAACTGGGTTATGGTTTTCTCTTGTTCATCTGACTTTGCGATGGGGTGTCAGCAGGAAGCCTGCAGTGGGTGGGAAAGAAATCATTTCTCCCTTACCCTTCATCCTGGTTTCCTTGCTTTTTTTTCATGCTTTCATTTTTCCTACTCTCTGCATTCGGGGCAGCCCTCTTAGATCTTTCTTTTTTAGAATAAAAAGGGGAAATGAATAAGCACCAAAAAAAAAATAAAGGAGGAATTTTCCATCCCTTTCACCACGGTGCTCTATGTCCTCTGGAGTCTGTAAACTGCATGTGACAATCAGTTGAGTCACCCTGAGCCCCTGAGCTGTCACAGCAGGCTGATCCACCGTGGAATCAGAGCCCTGGCACACGGTCCTCTGGCCACTCATGAACCCCCGCAGGCTCCATCTCCAGGGCTTTGGGAGGACATGCTTGAAGCAAGAGTCATCCTGGCACCTCGTGCTTCTGACAGATGTTGCAGACTGCCATGGGAGGGAGAGCCCAGAAGGAGTACTGGAGTGGGCAGAGCGCAGCCTAGTAAGGACACAGCCTCTTCGTCTGAAACATATCAAGTTGTTCTGCACACAGGATGAGAAGATCATCTTTCCTCCCTGAGCCCCAGCTCACTGCAGAAGTATATAGGCACAAGCACAGAATATCAGAGCTAGAGGGACCCTGGATTCCAACAGGTCCAAGCCTTTGGTAACCCAGATGAACAAAGGACCAGGTAGCAGCAGGATCCTGGTGCATGATGGCTGGGGTGTCATGAGTGCCTGCTCCCCTCCTGGCACTGTGCTGCCTGCTGTGTCCATCCACTCATAGCCATCACCAAAGACCTGCTGAGTCCCCAAAGGGATCGGTGCCAAGGAACAGAGATGGGGCCAAGGCTGGCATTACCCTGTCTTCGTGGAGTCTTCAGAACAGCACTCTTTCTGCACTCTGTGACTAATCCTTACCACAGCCCTGCAAGGTGCCATCATGTCTTCAAGACAAAGTGACCCAGAGCACACAGCTCTCTCCTTTAAGAACTAGAAAATAAGATTGTCCTCTGTGAGATAGTACTTTATAGAGCATCACAGTCCTCTCCAAACATGGAGGCTTTGGCTGTGACCTGCATGAAGACACTAATGTTTCTACAGAAGAAAGATGCACCCGTCTGCAGGGATTGGGGTCAGGCAGATGAGTAAGAAAGGCTTTGTTTAGGAAAAGCTCAGCAGAGGGCATCTGAACACTCCTGTGGGTTTTTTCCTGTCACCATTGAAAGAAATAAGGAAATCCAGTTTTGCTCAACTTCAGAGAAAGTTCCATTTTCTTTTTCACATTGGTCCTCTGCAGCTAGTTGACTCTCTAACTACTAGCAGGGTGGACTCAGCTTCTGGCAGGCCCTAGGCTGGGCCCACATTATCTTCTGAGGCAGACTCATTCTGGAGGGCTGTCCTAGGAAGTGTCTCCTGCCATCCATGAGCGATATACATTCACCAGTGAACATCAAGTGGAAGAAGAGGGGCCTTGGTGGAAAACTATCCTAGATCAAGTCCTAGCTCCAATAGTTAAAGTTCTGTGACTATGAGCAAGCCACTTATCCATTAACAGTTCCTATTTTCTCATCTATGCAGTGTGAATAATTATAACCCTTGTTATAATCCTATTGAGGCAGGCAGCAGTTGATAATAAAAATGTTTAATTGCAAATGTTTAATAAAAATGTTTATAAGCAGTTGCCTTGCTTATAATAAGTACTCAGTAATTGCTATTATAAGCATTATTACACATGCCAAATACTAACTTATTTATTAATAATAAACAGTTACACTGCTCATTTGATCCACAACAATGAAGTTCAGAAATTTTTTTGCTTTTTATTTTGTTTTATATTATTATTATTATTATTTGAATATCATTATTTTAAATCAGCTTTTGAAATTTATTTTTTAATCTAAGGGTAAATATATATTCCTCAGGAATAAATTAAAAAATACAGAAAAGACTAAAGAGAAAAATTTAAAACACCTATAATAACACAATCTAAAGATTATTCCTCTCTCTCCCTCTCTCCCCCCACCATATGTATATAAAGAAGCAAACTTTACCTAAATGAGGTCATACTTTACATATATGACCATTTTTCAAAGAAAATAATCCTGTATTCTCCTGTCTATGCATCATCATTTACATAAGCATTCTCATATTGCCAGACTTTGAGGGTTTCCCCCAATATTCTTGCCCTTACAAATCATGCTATTGTGGGAGTCTTGTATAGAAATTTTTTCCATGCCTCTCACAATTTCCTTAAGGAGAAAATTTTCTTGGTATATTTTTGGATCAAAGGATATAAGCTTCTTTAAGTCCATAGTACATTTGGTCAAACTAATTTCCAAAAAGGTATTCTAAATTACCCTGCCTTCAGCAGAATGTGAGTGCTCACTTTAAAAATCTTTCATTTCAAAGGTGAAAGTAACTATTATGGATTTTCATTGTCTTGATTACTAGTAAGTTGGACAGCCATTGTTGTTTCTTTTTCTAGGAATTATATGTTCATACCTTTGATTCTTCGTAATTTGATGATTTTTTTATCACTGTGTTTGAGCTCTTTATAATAAAAAGAATATTTTTAAATGCCCCACCTGTGACAAATAAATACCATGGTTTATTGTTTGCCTTTTAATTTTCAATGATATTTTGAACATGCAGGTTTTAAATTTTATATAGTTTGAGAAACAATATAAATTATGAATAATACTGCTTTCATGCACACTGCTAACTCAACCTCCAAAGACTTGAACCTCACAATATTCAAGGAAACTTAGTTGAGCTAACTGTCTCCTATATGTTGAAACAAGTAGAATTGTTTCAGGTAAAATGGCAGAGTCTTAAGGCATAAACTGTTGTGGATATGAATGATTTGCAGAGCTACAATTTGAACAATTCATACATTCTACAAGAACTTCAAGACTGTCTTAGAAATGATGCCCAAAAGCTGCTCTGTGATGGCTTCAGCACCAGAGAGCACAGGTGGACCTGGCCCTTACCACTATCACCCTGACAGTACTGATTCCGTACCAGAGCTGGATGCTATCTAACACATCATCAAACCAAAGTTAGAAATAGTGGTGTACAAAGAATAACTAAAGTATCATGTTTATTCTACTCTTAGCCATATCAGCTTGTCAAAAACCTTAACTTCATGGGGTGACCCAAATAGGTCTTCATTCCTGAGAAATCAAAGCTATCAATGATGTATTAATCAGTTGTTCACCATGGAGTCTAAAATGCCTGACAGAAACAACTTAGAAGAGGAAAAGTTAATTTGGGACTATGGTTTCTAATGTTTAGTCCATGGTCAGCAGACTCCATTGCTCCCAGCCTGAGATGAGGTGGAGCGTCATGGTAGAAGGGCGTGCTGGTGGAGGAAAGCTACTCACTCATGGCAGTTGGGAAGCAGAGAGGAGAGGAGAGAGAGAGAGAGAGAGAGAGAGAGAGAGAGAGAGAGAGAGAGAGAGAGAGAGAAGCATAGAGAAAAATATGGCCCCCGACCCAGCAAAGCCTCACCACCAAGAATGCATTCCAATTATTAATCCACCAACTGGATTAATCTACTAATGAGATGATAGCTCTCATAATCTAATTATTTCACTTCTAAACATTACTACATTATTTAACATGAGCTTTTCAGGAAACACCTCATATCCAACCACAATAGATGGTCTTACTAATATGGATAACCCCACAGAGGAACTTCTGAAATTCATTTATACTCCCTTGTCCAATTTTGTTAGCAATCATTTTAGCCTTTGATGATAAGGATTAATCAACTAAGAATCATAATCAACTCCTTTATGGCCTATTTGCCACCACCATGAAGGGGCCTGAAATAGCCATGGTGGCAGATCAGTTTCCTACTGGAGAGGACGGTGACTGAAGGATCAATAAACCATTTTACTATTCTCAAAGACCCCAGGCTAGGTGCTTTTACCAAACTATTCATTTTGGCACTTAGATTTCTCAGAATCATCTCATAAGTGAGTGATTTGTTGGTCATGAATTTATTTATAATACAAATAAAGTACCTTATCAATTCGATTGACAGACTTGATCATTTCAAGGCAAATTATAAATTCAGAAATCCCTCCTCACACTGAATGGAGAAGAAATCCCTTATTCTTGAGAGGGCTTGAGAAGAAGCCCTGGTGTCCCCAAATCCGTGTGTGAGTTCTCAGTGTCCTCAACCCTGAAGGCTCCATACAAGCAAGGAAACAGTGAGAGGAAACACAGCCTTCCAGCTAACCAGTTTTACTCCTGACTGTGGGATAAATGAAGCAGATAAACTGATGTCTAATAAAAGGACAAGAATCCCTAAAGTCCCATCCCTAACCACAGGTAATAAACAGTAAATAAGTAACGATAAGAATCCATAGCCTCCGTAGTGCCAATCATGGCACTGCGGAACTCAGGGAGCAAAGATAGTGTCACTTTCGTCTTTCATGTTTCCATGTGCTTCCACTCGACAGCTGGCACTGCCTGAGGGTGTCCTGTCTGAAAAGATGGCGTCCTTCTGACAGCTGGATCACTGGGGAGGCCATCTCCAGGCTGCTGAGCATATAATGGAGAACTCTGGAATGGCTAGGGCCCTTCCTCAAAATCTTAATGAATTTATACTGTCAGATCCAAAGGAGGCATATTACCATAGTGAAAGCTCTGCTAGTCCTGCTCAATGAAGGGGTGGTGGGAACCCTCACCCACTAACCTGGGGCAGAGAGCACCAACACGGATTAGAGAAATGCTGGTACATCCCAACACAGAGTCAAGGCAGAATCTCATCTCATCTTACAAGTGCACAGGGCTGGCCCAAGGACTCAATTAAATAACAGACGTACAGGGCCCGTCACAGGTGGGTATTCATTGAAAATGGGTTCCACCTACACTTCTAAATCTTGCTGTGGGTGAGTCATCCGAGTTAAGGTAGACATTTTACAGATAAAGAAGGTGGGGCTCGGAGAGGTTAAACTGAGCATTCATAGGAGCACAGCTAGGAAGAGTCAAGGCAGGAAAGGACCTCGACCTTTGGGCTCCAGTTGGAATAAATTCTACTCACCACTTCCCAAGACACTCAGCCTCAATCTGGTTTTACTCACCCCACAAGCTAACATTTCATAAATACTGAGTCACAGCTTCCCTTGACCTTAAGCTGCGTCAGCTCCACTGCACGCTCCGTCACGGGCTTGGCAGATCCCACCCTCTTCTGGGGCCTCTCATGGGAAGGCAGAAGGCCAAAGCCTGCCAGGAACAGGGAAAGTGGGCAGGGTGTCTGTGCTGACCTAGCCTGCTCCCGTCAAGTGTCAAGTGACCCAATCGGAATGAGCTGGAGGGATCAAGGACACTGCCGAGGACCACATCACAAAGATAATATTTGAAGAGTGAATGTTTCTCCAGAGAATGTCAAATGTTTGGAATGGGCAAGTGCCTGGCATTCTTGAGGTAGGACTCACGGCCTGGGTGGGCCAGGACATGAGCTGTAGATAACCGGGAAATAGGTAGCAGGATGTCAGAGCTAGAAGGGATCTGGGAGAAGATCACTTCAATGAGGAAATCAGGGCTTGAAGCTGCAGACTGACTTTTTTGAAGTCACAGAACCTTGGGACCAAAAGCCCAGACATTCTCTTTCGTTCAATAATTTATTGTGCATTTACTGTGGGTCTGGAGGGAGATTGAGTACTGAGAATAGAGCAGTCAACAGAGAGTCTTCCCAGGGGCTGGAGTTGTAGGTCAGTGGTAGAGTACTTGCCTGGCATGTGTGAAGTCCTGGGTTCCATCCACAGTACTGCGTATAAATACAAAAATAAAATAAAATATCCATTTACAACTAAAAAATTAAAATTAAAAAAAAGATTCTTCCCAGAGCTGACTTTGGAGAGGAGAAGTGATTGAAGGAACAATTCTGGAAAATGATAATGTGGGTATGAAAGAGTCAGACTCATTTGGGCAGGGGATCAGGAAAGGATTCCTGGATTAAGCCATCATTCAACAAAGAGCTGCAAATTAAGAGGCACTGAAAGGAGATTGTGTGGAAGAACATTCCAGACAAAGGGAGCCTCTACGTACCAGGCAGGGTCCTAGACCCTCATTTTGAAAAGCTGCATAAACTATGGATGCTACCACCCACGAGGAGGATGCTAAGGAAGCACAGAAGGGACCATCCATCTGCCAAGAGGAGGTGACATCATCTGACTTGGATCTTAAAGGACAGGTAGTAGGGCCTCAACAGGTTCAGAAAAAAAGAGACCACTATTCCAAGGCCAAGGAGTCAGTGTGGGAAAGGCGTAGAAGAAGAGTCCACAACAGTTGATTCCTGACTCAGGAACTGACCTTCTAGAATGAGGTCAATAAATATTTGTCAAATACTAAATCTGAAGATCAACAGTAATTGGTGGGGTTCAGAGAGGCACATTGGGGAGGAGGACGGTTTCCGGGTTTCCAGCAACTACCCGGGAAATCCTTCCAGCTGAAGATTTTTAGCAGCCACTTATTCGGCACAATACAAAGGGGCAAATCCAGGGTCATGGTCCACACTCAGTACTCCGAGCCATTGCATGGCTAGCACAACCCTGGTGGCCCAGCGTCCATAGACTCTCTGCATCCACAACCTCAAGAAGTCCAGGCAGGCCAGGAAACAGTGAGAAAGAACACATCGTCCAGCTTATCAGTTTTACTCTTGACTATGGAAGAAACGAAGCAGACAAATTAAAGTCTAACAGAAGGATAAGAATCCCTAAAGTCCTATCCATATCCACAGGTAATAGAGATTCAATAAGCAACGGTATGAATCAATACCCTCTGCAGTGTAAATCATGGTGCTGCAGTACCCAGGGAGAAAAGATGGTCTTGCTTTGGTCTGTCGTGTCTCCACTTGCTTCCACAAGACAGACGGGAGAGGTGGACCAACCATATGTCATTGTCCAGAGCTTGAGACTGAGTCTCAGGTGTCCCTGAATCTCTACTCAACAGTCAAGGCCTCTGAAAAAGATTCCTGGAGGAAGAACAAGCATACCGTTTGCCTCTCGTGGTGCACTCCTGGATGTCACCCTTAGTAACAGCGCCTTTATGGGCTGTGCCCAACACTGTAGGGGTGGGGTGCTGAATTTCAGACTCTCAGGAGATCTTTTCTAGATGTGTTCGCATGTTCATGTTGTAGTATTATTTTTTGTAGTCGAAGGTTGTACTTATGATATCGAAGAATTTGGTTTTTAAATAAAAATTTGTATTTTGCTTAATAATAATTGATAAGGTTTCCTGAAAGCAAGGTTTGGCTGATTCAAATGAAGCACTGAAAGTTTACAACACCCCAGCAAGATAGCCTCCCAGTGTTACAAGTAAGATCTAGCCAGACTTAGCACTAGATCTCTCTGGCTTCAAAATCCATGCTCCATCAAACAGCATAGGACGAGGTAACACGTGGATAAACTTCTGCCCGTGTACAGGGAGACATTGGGTTAACTGCATGAGGCACCAAATGGGGAACAGAGGCAGGAACCTAGAAGTTAAGTTGAAGGCCTATCCAGGGCCTGTGCCATTCTGTAGAAGATGTTGCAGGGACCACAAAGAGAGAATGCAAGCCCTCTCCCCAAGAAGCCAACAGACTCAAAGAAGAGCAAAAGGCATTAAATAACAGACCTTCACAAACTCAGGGGCAAGAGCCGCCTAAAGGGAGTGACAAGGAGACTCTTCTTTCTCAGCCCTGCAGAGAGCCCGTGCTGATGACTGGCAGGATTCTCCAGCCCCACTCTGTGCTCCCACGTCTTCTCCAGCCCAAGTGGACCCCACTCCTTTGTCCTCTCACCCTGCTGCTCTCCTAGTCATAGACAGCTGCACACCAGAGAAGCTGTGCAGCCTGGACCTCCACCTGCGCATCAGGACGTCAGCCAAGGACTTGTGTAGGCCCTGGGACCAGTACTCACCTCTTTGGGCCAGCTAAGCCTTAGCGCACATTTCTGAATCTGTGGCTGAGTGGACAGAACCACCTTGTCTAGGAAGTAGGGAAAGGGGCAGAGAAGCTGGCCCTGGAGCTAATTAGTACTCACCGACTGCTAGATAATGATTACTAATTTTATAAGCCAACATCTACCTAGAAGCTAAGAGGTCAGGAGCCCTATGTGAGAATTACAGTAGAATCTTCCAGCATAGAATCACTCACTTATTTCTGCATTCATTCATTCACACATAGTGCTTTAAGTCCAGCATTGGACACTGGGTACAAGGTGGATATTGATCATAGTCAAGGTTTTCCTGACCCTATCTCCCCTTCAAGCAGAGCCCTACAGCTTCCCACCCAGTGTCCACAGCCCCGATGCTTCCCCGCCCATCCCTGGCAGCATCCGCTCCACCTTTGCTGATTTTTGCTGAGTTCTCACCATGAATGTAAGCACATGTACCATGCATATAAGCACAGGTAAGTAAGTGCATGTGGACATGCAGGTCAGCACTATGAGCGCATGTAATATGCATAAGCATGTGTGAGCATACACAACACACATGGAAATATAAGCATCCTGCTATTTATTTGAGTTGATCTTTACCATAACCCTAAGCAAGATATAAAGGTGAGCCCATTTTACAGATAAGGAAACCAAGGCACACCTATTTGTTTATTAGGTAAATATCTAATAGAAAACCTGTTCAAGACACAGATCCGTCCTCTGAGAAAAAGACAAAGGGGAGTGAATTAACGTTTGAGTACTACACATCAAGAGCCATGTGTTTTCTAAATCACACCTCATTGAATCCTCCCAGCAATGCTGAGAAGTAGATTTTGATTTCCTAGATTTTATAAATGTGCCAAGGATTCCACAACCAACTAAACAGTAACCCCCTTCCCCTCAGAATTAAACTGCTTCCCCCCTCTCCACTCTAGCCATGGAAGAAAACAATACATGAATTAGGGTAAATACTGGGAAGGAGAAGTGTGCAAGAGATGGGGACAAGAAGAGCAAGGAAGCTTCTCTGAGGTGGAAATGCTCCAGGGAGCGAGTCACTGGAGTCTGGAGGGACACAGCAGCTCCGCCTCCATCATTTGCTCTTCCTGCTCCTTCTCGCCACCATCCAGTGCCTTCAGTCTTGAGGACTGATTCTGGAGCAAGGACAAGCTGATTGGTCTTCCCTGCCTTCAAATCACACTCTTGGAGAGGCCTCTGAGGCCCACCCAGGCACAGCAGAAAGCACGCCATGATTAATCAATCCAGTGACATCTGCCATGGTATGTAGGCTGTGGTACCTGGGGACAGAAGCTCCAAGAGTTTGCAGTTGCTGCCTATGAGAGTCCCCACAGAGGACTGGCCATCCGGCCATGGCATAGCCACCTCCAGGATAAAGGAAACTCTCCTCCAGTCACCTATGCCACCGTGGCCTCTAACAGAATGGGAAATGTTCCACAAGGCTCATGGAGGCCCTTGGCATCTCGCCTGCTGGCCCTGTAGTTTGCCAGTGCCCTAAAGACAGGAACCATATCTCTGACTTCTGCATCCCCAGTTTCCAATTCCCCACCTGACATTAAGTAGATGTCTAATAAATCGATATTTGTTGCATGGAATGGAATATGCACACTGATAATGAATCAAACTTTGCTACTCAGACGGCTCTACTCTTTTCGACCACATTTTAAAACTCCTCCACATGTCAACCCTTATAGGAAAAAAAGAGAAGGGAGGGCAGGGGCGGGGGGGGGGGAATTAAATATATATTGAGCACTTACTAAGTGTCAGGCCTATATGGTTTCCAAATGTTACTTTATTTAATCCTCCTAACAACTCTGTGAAGTAGTTATTGTTTTCCCTTTTATGGATGCAGAAATAAATCTCAAACAGCCCCTGGTTACAACTCTGGCTCTGCCATTCATTAGCTATGTGCCTTTGGGGTGGCTCTCAGTATTTCTGCCCCCCCCCATCTCTTCTTTCTTTTTCTGCTCTGCCTCCCAGGGATTTGAAGACCACAATTACATTCCCTCTGAGTCTTCTCTTCCTCCTCTCCAAGCTAAAACATCTCCAGTTATTTTTAATGCCCATCATGGTGCAGTGATCAAGAGCAAAGCTCTGGCATGACAACCACCAGGATTTATCCCCACCTCTGTTATCACCTCGGGTACAAATGGCTTGGCCTCTCTGAATGTTGGCCTACTACCTATGTGACAAGGGTAGTCATGACACCGTCTCATAGTGTGGTTGTAAATATAAAATGATCTAACAAGTGTAAACACCTGGAACACAGTAGGTCCTCAAAAGACACTGCTGCTGAAGATTTTGAATATTTTTGCCATGATTTCGACTGAATTCATGCCAGATTGTTAATGTCCCTATTCACATTACATGACATTCACAACTGAACATTATCTGGACCCCCTTAGTTTTTAGGAAACATACTAATCGGCCCTGCCAACCCCCATCCTGCCTCTTGAGAAGAAGCAAGCAGCCAGAGTGTGTGAATAGGACCATATGTCATATGAGTCCAGGAACCCACGTGAACTGTGCTAGTCAATCCCAACTCAAGAACTGGTAATAACTAAACTGGTGTTTACTCGAAGAACATTTTCATTACATAAATATTTCAGAGCAATCATTGGAAAGATCTCTTTCTCTGGAGGAGTAGTATTCACAAAACCCAGGAGCTGATCAGCATCCTGAGGTACTTTCTTAAATCTCAGGGGCAAATTGCTTTTACACTTAAATGTTTCTAAAATTAGAATATATCTGGTAATCAATGTACAATATCAATATAATTAATAATAATAATAATAATAATAATAAATTAAAATAGTGCCAGAAGTTCCTTCTTCCAAAAGGCTATCAGCCATTTAATGGTGAATCTTAACATAGAAGAAGCTACCATTGATTGAGCACCTACTATCTGCTAGACCCAATGCTATTGGCTTTATTTCTTTGATTTTTATCTCTTTCTTTTCCATTTTAATAAATTTTTTCCTTGAACTAAAAATAATCATCGGTAAGGAAAACTTAAAAGACACAACCAGCTCAAGTGAATCCCCAAGTTCCCCAATGTAAAAGGAGAGTCTAAAGGGCTCCTTCAGAGTCTAAGGAACTGAAACTTCAATTTGCATAATTGCAGTAGCAAATCAAACTTCACCCACATCACTACCAGTTGCTTCTGGGGTCCCAGAAGACTATACATCTTCCCTGAGACCTCTGCTCTAATCTTCTCTGCCATTCATTTCTACCCATTCACGCTTCCAGTACCCACCAGAGCATCATTCCTGGTCTTCCCACATGTGGACACAGGCCTTCCCTTAATTCCCAAAAGCACAGGTGACATGAGAGCAGTGTTTTACCAACTCTATTCAAATTTTGAGAGTACCACAAGGGCACCACAACACAGAAAACTAACCCAAAAAAATGGGTCCCAGATGGTTCTAATCCCAAAGACCAACAGCTTTTGCACAAGGGATCTTCAACTTTGGCCATGGCAGAACCTCCTTTTTCTCAGTCCATACTTACCTCATGTCAGAAACTTCTTCTCACCTCCTTTCTCTTCTAGGCCTCAGAACCCTGAGCCTCCCCCTTCGAGCCCTGCTAAGGAAGTTCAAACATTGGTATTATATTAATTAAGATAACACCCCCTGTTATAAGAGCCAAACTGTGAAATCTCAAAACTTTAAAATAGTCCTACTCGTAAATTCCAATCAGTGGAAGGGCTGGGGCCCATGGAGCTGGGTTCTACATAGGAACCCAGGCTCACAGAGGATCTGCCCACTTCTTCATGGCTGCCCATCATGTCCTGAGCATCAACATTTAGCAGACAAAGAAACAGAGGGAGTCGTATGTAGAACATTTTGTGTGGGCCATGCCTGCTACTGGGCAAATGGCACATGAAATTCCACCTAGATTTGATTGGCTGGAACACATGGCCATGCCTTATTGCATAAACACTGGGAAATGTTGGATAACTTGTGCCTTAGAGCAAAAGAAGAGGATTCAGTGAACAACCAGTCACTCTACCACAGGTAGCCTCATGAATTGTTTGCTCAGCGAAACGGCACCTTCAAGCTAATTATGCTCACCAGCTTAGCATCCCAGCCCTTTGCCTCTGCCTCTCTTTCTGGACTAGTTTCTGGCCATTACTTCCAGGAAAAAAAAAAATCCTATTTAAATATTTTTCCTAAACAATAAGGAATTATCTCCCCCCCCCAAAAAAAAAATCAATTCTGTTGCATAAAATCCATAAATGTTTGCTCTTCTTGTATGGATTTTTGCCCCATACATAGGAAAAAAATGTTTAAAGAAATCACTTATAATCCTATAAATCCATTAATTTTAATGTGCCTCTTTTCTGTATATTTTTTACATGCCCAATCTCACACCCCTGCATGGTCCTGGGCAAGCGATATATCTTCTGTGAAGCTGGGGTTTAGAGAGGTTAAATAACTTGCCCAAGGTCACATGGCTAGGTAATAGTAGAGCCAGATTTTAACAACAGCATAACCCCAGGGCCAGGTCTCTTGCCAGTACACCATCCCACCTCTCTATATTGCTCATAATTTTCCTGAACTCTTGCTCACCCCCGTCTGCTATGCAATTATCTGTGTCCAAAATATAAAGTGACCATCCATGGTGTGCCTTCTCATTTTCATTCAGTGTCAGTTCCCGGGAGGCAGGTGCCATATTGGATTCCTCTTTGCTATGTAAGTCCTGGTCCATAACAGCTGTTAACTCTCTACCATCCAAAGCAGTACATATTTGTTGAACAGTGAAATGAGAAGTGACCTAAAAGGCTTCTGGTCCAGATCCCTGCCCAAGTCATGGTCCCCTTCCTTTGTCATATATCAACCAAAGCATAGACTTGGGGGCCCCCAGCCTCAGGTTCCCATTTCCTCTTCATAGCTATGTAACTTGGAACAAGCTACCAAACTTCCCTGTTGTGAAACGCAGATGAGCCCATGCACTACACCATCAATAAGCAGTATTGATTATATGGTTATTAATAATAGTACCATTAGTAGTGCTGACTTCTCCAAATTATTTATCAGAGAAGTGAACAAAACCTCTAAGGCCTGGAAACAACACATAGGTGGAATTTCGAGTGGCTCCTTATGACCTTCAGAGAGCAAAGTGGAATAAGTACTCTTTAGGGGAATTCTTGACCCTTCTAAAAATCCCATTAAACCTAAACACACATCTGTTAGCACACACCAAGCATGCAGTCTCTGCTTTCACCCAGAATTGAGTAGTACAAGGAAGAATATTATATCCAGTAACTCATATGGAACTATTTATCCCCAATCACTTTGTGCTTTTCCTTAAACTTTTCCACAGTCTTTGGTTTCAAAGGCCATTTTAGAATGACTGAATTTCCTTGCAAAGTAACCCCCCACCACCACCATTTTAAAAAAAAAAAAAAAAAGATTGTTTTAGGAAAATCTCCTTGGGGCATAGAGACTGTGAGTTTCCAAACTTGCTTTCCACTGTCCTCCCCTTTTCTTTTAAATAAAAATTGCCCAGGAAACCAAGATTCATTAAGAGTGATGGGGTGGGGGGTGGTATGAGTGAGTTGAAAGGAGTCTGTGGCTTACTGCTTACCAGGGAACTTATAGGGGAATCTTATAGGATCAGAGAATATGAGGACTGAAAGGGTACAAAGAGATCACATAGTTCCAACTCCTCATTTGGAGGTGGGGAAACTGAGGCCCTGATGGAAGAAATTCATTATCCAAAGTGACACAGCAAGTCAACCAAAGAGCTGAGACTTGAACTTGGATCCGTTAAATCCCAGCTGAAGAAGGCCAGGTCTTCAGAAAGAAGGGCAGAGGCAAGGATTACAATGTTGATGCTTCGCTTGGAAGGTGCAGGCCAGGCTGTGAGGGTGAAGATAACAGAAAGCGAGGACGGAAAGGTGGGAAGAAATGAGATTAGTAGGCACTTAGCAACTTAGCAAGACCCTGTCTCAAAATAAAAGAAGGTCTGGGGAGGCAGTGGTCAAATGCCACTGTGTTCAATTCCCAGTACCACATTTGGTGGGGGGAGGTGGAGCTTAGTGCAAATGACAGGGTCATCAGGGATGCTGCCCTTGGAAGAGATTAAGGTAGTTTTTGTGGGACCCTGATTAGTTTCCCTGAGAAGGCTAAAAGGAAAGCAAGACAGACCCTCTCTCCACTTTCTAGCTTCCTCTCTTGCTGTGTGATTTCAATAACACACACTCCTGTCATGATGCCATCTGCCACGATGCCTCCCAATCTTGGACTTTCAACCTCCAAAATCATGAGCCAAATAAATCTCTTTATATATCACCCAACCTCAGGTATTTTGTTACATAAATGGAAAACATGGTGGAACAAATGGTGACTGAACTACTTAGGCAGGTCTGCCTGGCCCAGGTAAATGTGTATAACAGCATTTTTATAGCGGTTTTAATTAGGGAGTTTTGTCACCCAAAAGAATTATTTGAGAATGACTAAACTACTCACAGACTAGAAAACTATATATATGTATAATAGTTTACTTAAATTCTATTTGTATTTAATAATGCAGAAGCAGAATTCCTGTGTACATTCCTACCATGCATTCAATATATGTTGGGGAAAGAGGAGGTGGTTTGTTCAAAATGCTGGTTCCAGGGTTCCATCACAGACACCCCCTCCTGAATGCTACAAGAATGAGGCCTGGAAATCTTCATGCTTAACAGGCTCTCCAAATGATTCTTGGACACATTAAACTAAATGCCCTAAACCATCGACAAAGCAACTGTACAGTATTCTCCAAGCTTCTCCCCACTGATTGTTCTTCCCCAATCTTGGTTTGACCCAGGTAGATTTCTCCCCTTGCTTTACCTGGTTTCTGCAGTTTCCCTTCCAAAAGCCCCTCTCTGGGCTTTTTCTACCCTGGTCTGAGCTTACAGTCACTTTCTAGGAGGGGGCTGTATTTCCAGACTCTGTTTCACAACTTATTCAAGGTTCACTTAAGTCCAAGCCTTCATCCACCATGTGACCCACAGTAAATACCTACTGCTAACAATGAATTACACCAGCTGGCACTCTGCCAGGCTCCTCTGGTCTGGCCCTCTGTGCCCACCTGGCCTTGGGTGCACAGAAAGGCCAAGACATGGAGCATTGTGTCTGGGCTGCCATGATGGAAAAATGTTTTGTTCCAGTCCTTTTGGTGGTGAAAGAGGTTTGTTTTTAGCACCCAAAATAGATATTGATTTTTTTTTCTATTGGGCTGGCTCTGATCACTGCTGCATGATGTCAGAGGATATCCACCTCTGCCACCTCCCCTCACTCAGCTGAAACACCTCCAGCTTTCCTTTGAATTGCTGCTGTGGGTGTCCTGGTATATTTCTTATGTGCACTTGGCTTTCCGCTGTCACCCTGTGCACTCACTTTCTAGGGCTAGAGTCATATCTGATGGGCATTTTGATCCTAGCAACAAACCCAAATCCTGACTTATAATAAAGGTTCCAACAATATTTGATGAATAAATAAATGGTCAGTTTCTACACTCTTGTCTTTGTTTTATTTTCATCACAGCACTTACCACTATATAAAATTATCAATTTTGTTTTTGGTATGCTCATTTATTGTGCACACACACACACACATATGCACACACACACACACACACACACACACACTCACACACACGAATGTAAACCCTTTCCTAGTGTTATGGGTTGCATTGTGTTCCCTGAAATTCTTATGTTGAGGCCCTAGCCCTCAATACCTCTGAAGGTGACTACATTTGGAGAGAAGATTTTAAAAGTGGTAGTTAAGTGTTCAAAACCAGCCTCAGCAAAAAGTGAGGTTCTATTAGAGACCCTGTCTCTAAATAAAATACAAAATAGGGCTGAGGATGTGGCTGAGTGGTCAAGTTCCCCTAAGTTTAATCCTTGGTACAAAAAAAAGTGGGGGGGGATAATTAAGTTAAAGTGAGAACATTAGGGTGGCCCTAATCCAATGTGGCTTGTATCCTTATAAGAAGGGAAAAGACTATTTGAAGATACAGGAAAATATGGCCACCCATAAGCCAAAGAAACCAACCCTGCCAGCATCTGATTTCAGATTTCTAGCCTCCAGAATGTGAGATAATAGATTTCTCTCCTCCAAGCCACCAGTCTGTGGTATTTTGTTCTGGCAGCCTCAGCAAACTAATACAACAGAAAAAAAAAAAATCATCTGTCTTGGCCATTCTTCTATCCCCAGCACCTGGGATAGTTTCTACTACACAGTAGGTGCTTAATAAATAATTGTCAAGTGAACACCTAAAACCCTAACAGCTTAGTTTTCCTCAAATGCACATGCAGTTTCAAACACCTGAGTCTTCACATATACTCTTCCTCACCTTAACAACCTTTCCTATTTCTTCTATTCTGGCCCATCCAGCCAAAGAAATCCTACTTTTCCTTCAAAACTCAATCCAGACTTTTATTTTCTGGGGTATGTCCTTGACCTCCCTGAAGATAATTGACCACTCTCTTCTCTGTCCTGAGATTTGCACAGTCTCTTCTACATCATTGCTATTGTTAGACTCTGAACTTGACTTCATGCATATCCGATCCCTGCCACCCAGCACGCAGCCTGGCATGGAGAAGGTGCTAAATCATTAAACCACCAAGCCTTTTCACTCTTTTGCACAGAGTTCCCATCTGTAAGTGACTTACTTTCTGATGGTAGACAGATCCATAATCACATGAATCTAGTACATATTAGTTTCAATCCAACAAATATTTATGGATCAATATTAGTCTCCCAAATTGTATCATTGTATTCTGTCCTTTCCTTCCTAGCAAATGAGCCCCATTTTCAAAGCAAAACTAAAGTCTAACTCCTCTAGAACGCCTTTACTGACTATTCCCAAACTCACTGAGCTCATAACATGACAGCATTTCTGAACAGGACCCACCATCAGGGTCATTAACCCAGCACAGATATATGACCTGGTACAACTCTTCTAGACCCTAGAGAGTATCCCAACTCTGACACTAGCAAGGGTGGGGCCCCATGCTCCCTGCTCTGACCCAGCCTGGGAGGGCCAGTCCATCTGCAGGGGTTTACCTTGGGCCAGCCTGCTATAACACAGCCTGCATTTTGCCTTAAGGAGTAAAATCTGCAAGTAAAGAAAACACTGACTGGAACCATCTGCCCTCCCCCAAAGCTTGAAAGAAGCTGCATGTGGACTCCCTAATCCTCTTCTCTCCCCTCTGCCAGGAATGAATTTCATTTGGAGGCAAAATGAGGGGGGCTGGGAGGGGAGATGGAGCAGAGAGAGAGAGGTAGGCCAAACACATCTGGACAGCTTTTCTTTGTAAATTCAGAAGACTGCAGGGAATCACTTTCTCCCCCTGACAAAGGAAATGGCCCGTGGTCGGGAATTGAAGACTTGCAAATCTCATACAGGCGAAGAGGTTATTGTGCCTGGAGGTCTTTGGGGCTTAGAAAAAAAAAAGAAAAAGAAAAAGAAAATAATTTAAATGGGGCAGCTGTTTATGGAACGAGAATCCCCATTGCCAGCCAGCACCAGCCAACAGAGAGGGCACTTTTGAAGCATCAATATAGTCCAGGACCCAATGGTCCATAACCTTTTTGTGGATTCAGTTACTCAGAACAAGTATCTTAAAATATACTTAGAATTCCTTGCTAGGCACATGCTTGATGCTGGGGAAAGAGCTGGGAGCCTGGGTTCACCTTCATCTCTAAGAGCCCCGGTGGGGCGTGTGGTGGGGAAAGAGACACATAAGCAATAACCTACAGAACATCTCTTTATAAAGCAAATCAGCTGGAAACAAGGATCCCGTGGTGAGTGCTACAAATGAGATATTTGAAAACACTATTAACTTGACTGTTAACTTGACCTTTGTAGAAGGGGATGGTGAAAAACATGTTCCTTGATCAAAGTTCGGTCAGGCTCCTCTAAGTCTCTTCTCAATTAGGTCTTGATCCTGAGCTTCAGGGTCTGTCCTTGTAGATCCTGATTGCAGGAAGAATCCTGATAACTCAGTTTAGAGAGTCTCTACCACCCTTGATATTGGGTCAAGTTCCTCTTCCTCCATCATCCCCCACTGTTGGTCCCTGATCACCCTGGCCTGCCTTCAGCAAGAGTCCTGTCAAGTTCACCAGAATTCCCCTGACCCCAGATGTTTCCCCTTGCTGGCTGCCCACTACCCTGCTCCTTGGCTCTAAGTCCCCACTTTCCCTTGTTGTATTCGGAATGGAGCCCACTTGTGTGCTGACATCTCTCTTCTCCCACCACCATACACAGTTCCGGAATATAATCTGTTTTTACTGTTTCGGCTACTCTCCCACTTTTAGCAGTGGTGTTAAAAGATGAACTTAGGCACAATTAAAACTTTAAAAGAGTTATTGGACATTCAATGACTCATGAATCGGGCAGCACAAGACCACAAGTGGATTCAGCACCCTGCCAAAGAGGCTCCAGAGGAAAACTTTCACAAGGTGTTTTTTAACAGGAGCAAGACAAAAAAAAAAAAAAATTTAATTGCTTGAAGTAGAAAATCCCTAGTTAGGGGTTAGCTTGACAGTTTCTGATTGGCTAAGCTTAAGTTTCTTATTTCTGTTTACATGGAGTTGACTTGGGCTTGCTGCCATAGAAACCCCAGGAGCGGGAAGCATCTCAGCCTAATGGCTTCCCACTAATTATTTTAACAGTGGTACGTGCAAAGCCTGGAGAAGAGGGCACGATGTTAGATCCTGAAGAGCAGCCATTTTGCCTAAAAGAAGAACTTTCTGGAAGGGTGTGAAGGTACAACATTGTGAAAGTTAGTGGCACGTTTGGGGAAAGGGGGTGGTTAGGTTTTTGGCTATTTTCCTAAGCTTAGGAAGAATAATAGAAAGCAATGGGGGAAGTCAGGAGAGAAGGCACCGGACATCTCTTGGGCTTCGTGGCCTGCAGAAGTACCATGTGGCCACACTCTGCAGACTTCTCCATGAAGGTGTCCCAAATGATAGACAAACACAAAGACAGGCTGAGAAAACCCAGGGAAGATCTAAAGTCCAAAGTTGCCTCTTATACAGTGGATTTGAAAGTTCATGTTTTCTCCTTTAAAAAAAAAATCATCCACATGTTGTAATCCACATAAAGTAATTTTGGCTTCAATATGAAAAATAATGTTATTTTTCCCAACTCTTCAAGTACAATGAATGCCCAGCAGATGGCCATATGCCCTCCAACATATGTCTGTGTATCCATGGGAGTATGTGAACCCTAGCCTGAAGAGCAGAGCTTTCTAGAAATGGAGACCCAATGGAATTTTAGTCAGAAGAAGATATGAAAGCTATGAAGCCTTACCCAGATCTACTCTACTCTATCCCAGACCCTTTCCTCCAACAAGTGAAAAAATGCATGAAGAGAATTCAGTCCTCTACCAAAGGACACAAATCCAGAGTTATATATATGAGGTCACCCAGCCACATGGCAACACGTAGTTCCTCTGTCTTTCACCAGTATAGAACCAACCCATCAAAGTTGTTCTCTAATGCAGTGACCAAATACTTAATCTCCAAAGGACCTCACTCACTCCTTTGTGGCCCTGTTCCTATAAAGGTATAAAAGTCTTTTATAAGCATGTATAGCAGAACATGGTGTACAGTAAAACCAAGGGAATAATCAGAATTCCAAATATATTCTTCCCTGCCCCCACTGTGTAGCCCAAACTGTTTACGCACAGTGGTCAACCACACCAGCCAAATTTTTTTCCTTGGTTTATTTATCTCTTATCTCCAGGAGGAGCTCAAAATGGCCAGGGGAGTCACCATGACTTCCAGTTCAATAGAAATACTGTTTGACCAGTGGAATCATTTCTTGGATACTTCCTAGGTTCATCAGACACACAGAACCACACACCAAGAGCAAATTGTGAACATAGATCAATAGGTTTAGTCCCAAGAGGTAGCAACCAACATTCACCTATTGGTTCCCATGTTATGGTCACCAACTCAGAATACATACTTTATACTGAAAAACAACACCCCAAACCAGCAACTGGTCACCTCCCACCTATGGCCATATCTGAACTTTCATTATGACATCCCATTGTTCTTCAAGCTCAGCTAGAGAATGGAGCTTATAATAAAGCCAGTAATTGTCATAGTCCGCTGCCTTGCATGCTCCACTGTGCATGCCAGGGATTTAATGCTGGCCAGTGAAGATAGATGATTACGCATTAGCAATAAATTTGTCCTTACAAGGGAGACATCCATGAAATGCAGTATAATGTGTCCATCACCTCTTGTGTTTACCTCTCATCCTCTCAGTTCATCTTCAATTCCACTTATTAGTAGGACAATGATCAAGGACCTCAAGGACCTAACTACCTCTCATTAGAGTTTTTGACTGACAGCTCTTTGTCACCTCAACTGTGCCATCTCTCTTTGACCATCTGACCTGGATTTCTCAGATACTATAGTATGAGGTACCTCCTAGAGCCCATAGTGCAGTGAAGCACAGGTAAACAAAGAAATAAAAGGGAAAGAGTATTCCATGTAGCAACCTATGGAGGCAATAGACAAATGCTTGCCTTTTCTATCACTTGAGTGAGTAATTCTGAAGTTCTCAGAGAGTTCCTGAATTAGTCTGTTTACTGAAGCTATCACAGAATACTTGACCCTTTTATTTACTTTATAAAATGAAGAAGAGGTTTCTTTAGTTCACAATTCTAGTAGTTGGAGAGTCCAGATAGCATGGCACCAGCTTCCTTGCTCTATCACAACATGGCAGAGAAATGGAAAGAGGCGAAGTATGTGGAGTAGCCTCCCTTTATTCCATCCTGCTCTCTTGAGACCCAATGTGTTCTGTGAGACCAACATTAATCCCTTCCAAAGAAACCCTCAAGGACCTAACTACTTCTCATTAGACGCCCCCACCTTCAAGGTTCAACCCCTTCTCACTATGGCCACACTGGGAACCAAGATTCCCTTGGGAGAAAATTATAGCAGTCCCAGTGGAATAGAGCACTAATTGCCCACAGCAGTGACCCACTCAATACTGCAAACTTATGTTGGTTTCCTCTCTTCCCTGTGTCTCTCTTCCCAGACCTATTTTCCCTAGTCTCACATCCCAAAATCAACAGCCTGTCTACAAGCTCTTATCTCTGGATCTACTTTTTGGGAAAACCCAATCTAAGAGTTATTGAAAGAAGAGGCCTTGGAAAAACAGGCCTCCAGATGGAATTCTAGAACTGTTACAGCCACCAGCCAGATGACAGTCAGGAACAATTGTTGGTGAGTGGGGTGATAATTGTCCCAGTCAGTCACCAGCATTACTTGTCCTGAGACTGAAGTGGATTGGAAGGATCGCAGAAAGATGGGGACAGTGAATGCTAAAAGTTTGGAGGTACTCACAAGGATTGTACATTTGGCTAGCTGTAGTTAATGGTTTTTAAAGCCCTAACAAAAAGAAAATGACACCTTCATTAGCCATCCAATAACTCAAAATATCTTACAAATCTTGTGAGGCAGCTGGGATGGTTCTTTGAAGTTCAGACACAAAGTTGACCTAAAGTAAATGAAGAAGGGGTACAAAAACCACATGAACAGAGTACTGAGGAAAGAATTGGAAGGTTCAGGAAGGCAGGAATATTAGGACAGTGTTCTCATGAGAGAACTTATAGTATCTTGGTTCCCTATAGACACACTCGAAACCCTGTCATATCTGCAGATGAAATGAGGTAAGTGAGGAGCCATGGTCTTTCAGAACTAGCATCCTTTATCCAGGCCTTTCATAAAGCTGCCAGTTAAGTTAACCTGGTACAGTGGATGCAATACGCCTAAATAGAGCATCTACTGATTCTGAATTTCTCAGGGACCTACTGTCATAGACTGAAAATGTCTTCACCAAATTCACACATTGAAATCCAAACCCTCAAGAGGATGGTATTAGGAGATGGGGCATTGGGAAGCAATTAAGGCCTGAAGGTAGAGCTCCCACAATTGGGATTAGTGCCCTTATAAAAGAGACTCAAGAACTCTCTTCCTGCCATGGGAGGATACAATGAAAACTCAGCAGTCTTCAGCCCAGAAAGGGGGCCCTCACCAGGATCCAACCATATTACCACCTTGAACTCAGACTCACAGTTTCTAGAATTATGAGAAATAAATGTTTGCTGTTTAAGGCATCCTATTCATAGTAGTTTATTATAGCAGCCCTAAGATAGCCACTCAACACCATGCCTCTTTCTTAGTGGGGGGAAAGCATAGGAAACATCACTTTGTCAACTTTGGAGGAGATATTTGACATGCTATAGATCAGGGGTCTAAAACTACGACTCTCAGGACAAATCAAGCCCACAGCCTGTTTTTATAAATAAAATTCTGTTGGAACACAGCCATGCTCATCAGTTTGTATATTTTCTGCTTTTGCACTATCACAATAGAGTCCACGAGTAGCAAGAGAGAGCACATGCTCAAAGCGAAAATTGTTACCTCTCTGATTCTTTACAGAAAAATTTGCCAACCCTTCCCTAGAGCACTGGTACCACATAGAACAGCAGTTTCCACAGTATGTAAAGCTCACCCTATACACACTTTTATTTTGCCCACCTTTAATGGAATCTGCTATTTCCAGTTCTTATCTACGCCATTTTCTCAATCTAGTGGACAAACATGCTGACCTGTACAATGGTGACCCCACCAACAGCTATAGAATAGATTATAACATAGATATGGAGAACTTAAAAATCCCTGAATCAAGACAGTAAACATATTTCTGCTCTCCCCCCAATGAAAGCAAATCACCTCTGAATTATGTGTATTTGCCTGCTGGGTAACTGCACATCCAAAGTCAGGGGCTATGTTGCTTAGCTTCAGAAGAAGAGTGAAGGTGAAGCTGTTGTTGGAGTCTCCTCCTAATTAAATTTATCATAAGCCATTATCATCTCAAGAATCTTCTCTCCTGGCAAATGAAAAAAAATTAAGTGGAGATGAGCTAGGAAGCCCTACCCATATCTTTCAAATCTTGGATAGTAGCAATTGTGTTCAGGTCTCCTTGGAATGTAGTAATGGAGCATGTTAATAGCTTCTGTGTGATCCTTTCTCCACGGTAGACCTTACCAAGGGTCAGAATTCCACCAACTGCCAATGATATCCATTCCAATTATACATCCAGGCTAGGATACTGACAAGGAGATTTATACCCTTATCTTTCTATGAAAGGCCTGTGGAAGTCTCCCCGATGCCCTATGTTTTTTGGAGGGTGGGGTGTATACCAAAGATTGAATTCAGGAGCATTTGACCACTGAGCCATCTTCCCCAGCCCTATTTTATATTTTATTTAGAGTTACGGTCTCACTGAGTTGCTTAGTGCCTCACTTTTGCTGAGGCTGGCTTTGAACTCACCATCCTCCTGCCTCAGCCTCCCCAGCCACTGGGAATATAGGCGTGCACCACACAGGCACTATCTTAAATGATAAACTACAGTGCAATTCTGAATCCCATGCATTAGCCTAGAACCAGTATCACATAGAATTCCTAAAGATTGGCCCTTTCTCTTTCCTTGGGTTTTACATGGTAGCAGGTTCCTTTGGAGAATACTGAGAGGGTGCTCATGGGGATATAAGTGTATGCACAGCCGGAACCATTGTCATGGTTCCAGGTCTTCGCTCCACTCCAGGGGCTCAGGGACTATGGGCTGAGTCAGATGGAGGATTGCAGGGAAGTGATGGCAGTGCAGTGATTCATCAGTCACTGTCCCCACCCTTGCCCAAGTCACAGTCTAATAGGAAAGTCAAGAATTATACATGGAAATGTTATAATGTCCAAGAGCATTGTGCTGCATCCTGATGTGAATTCAGGACATTATGAGAGCATGCACCAGGGGAGGATTCTGCCCTGGCCAAGTCAAGAAATCTCCCATAAAATATAAAGAATAAATATTCAAAGCCTCAGAGTACTTAAGACATGACATTATACTGCCAATTTTAGTTTAAAAAGTAGATGTTTACATGTGTAATTGGTATCTCCCTCTACTCAATTTGGGACACATTGTTTATGTTCTGGAACTACCAGAGTACAGTATGATTATTTATCTGCAGTATACACATACATACATGGGGAAATGTTAGGAGGGACATACAGTAAAGCTATGCAAGGTAAGTTGTAAGTGATTTTTTTACCCTTACTACTTACTTACCATTTGACCTCTTGACTCTCATTTCCTCTGGGATCTAGTTGTAGAACAGTCTTTGATTCACATCTGCACTGAACAATAATCTAAAGCATCTAAAGCCTCAGGAGCACTAAGCTGTCTCAGACTCACCCAGGGCATCCTAAGCCAAGCAAACAGCTCTGGCACTATGTAGACCTTCTGTGCTCCATCTCTCTGACCTATCTGGCATGGGCTGCTGCCTGGACAACATGAGTCCTAGGACCAAGTGTCCCTGAGAGGGACAGGCTGTCAGAGTCCCTGTGCATCTCCCATCTTTACCCAGAAGGCTGATGCACACTGCATTTCTCAAAGCCTTCACTAACTTCAGATAGAACAAATGGTTAGGCCAGGAGCTTAACTACCTTTGAACCGCTAAGGATCATCAAAACATCTTGAACGCCTTCCCCCATATTTTGGGTTTGTCAAAACTCTCAGTCATGCTTGGCTGATTAATTCTAAATGCATATGGCTTACAAAGAAGAAGAGGGAGAGCAAATGGGATCCTTATGTTTTTTGATTCATTCACACCTAATTCACCATATGGGGGTAAGGGATGGAGAGGGGTACCAGATGCCCTGCACTCAACCATGATAATGGAGGAAGCCAAGAAAGCAGGAGGTTGGCAGGGGGTTGATGCCAACAGGGAGCCAGAAAATCTAGATGTCACTCAATCTTTCATAAGTGGCTTCTCTGTGCCTTTCCCTATGCTAGGCACTGCAGACACAGATAGGCCAGATAGATTCTTTGCCCTCAGAGCATTCAGAGTAAAATGCCATTTAAAGAAATGACTCCCCCCAAGAGAGTCAGGGTTGGAATAGAAATGGTAAAGGACATAGTGGGACATCAAAGAGGATGGAATCAGTTCTGCCTACAATGTAAAGAGGGGCTTTGTAGATAACAATAATGTCAACTCTTACCATTTATTATTTGACCTGTGTATGAGTTTCCAGGGCTGCCTTAGCAAACTACCACAAGCTGGTTGGCTTAAATAATGCATTCTCTTAAATACTCTCCCAGTTCTGAAAGCCAGAAACCGAGGTAGGTACCATCAAGCGTGTTTCCTTTAGGAAGCTCTAAGGGAGAATCTGATCCATTCTTCTCTCCAAACTTTTGGTGGCACTTGGCAATATTTCACATGCCTTGGCTTGTAACCACAGCACCCTGACCTGCCTCTTTCACTGCATGGCCATCTTCTGGTCTCTGTGTGTCTCCTCTTTGGGGGACACAAGTCTATGATTTAGGGCACACCCTAAATCCAGTATGATTTCACCCCGAGATCTTATTCCCAAGTACATTTACCATCGGAGGTACAGGGATTGACATTTGCACATATCTTTTTAAGGGACACAGGTCAAAATGGTGCACCATGTTTCAACCTCTTACATACACAATAGGATTTAATTCTCACAACAACCCTATGAGGACAGTACTATTACCAGTTCTATTTTATAGATGAGGAAGCATGTTAAAAAGCAAATGGCTTAGCAAACGTCATGAAACTCACAAAGGAAAGCAGGATTGGAATACAGGGCAGACAGCTGCACAGCCCTGTGTTTAGCACAACTTACAAAGCTAAATGCAGTCTCACATATGGCCCAGCAATCATGCTCCTAAGTGGTTAGCAAAAGAGTTTATGATCATACAAAAACCTGCACCTAAATATCTATAACAGCTTTGTTCATCATTTTGCTAAAACTTAATGCAACCAAGATATTCTACTGGAGGTGAATTTAGGTGTGAACTAAACAAACTGTGGTACATCAATGTAATGGAATATCATTCAGGGTTGAAAAAAAAATGAACTCTCAAGCCATGAAAAGACATGAAAGACAGTTAAATGTATACTGCTATGTGAAAAAAAAAAACAGTCTGAAAAGGCTCCTCTTAATGGCATACTGGGAAAGACAAAAGTATGGAAACGGTAAAAAGATGAGTGGTTTCCAGGGCTTTCTGAAGAGGAAGGGACAAATGAATAGTGGAAAATATAAGATTTTTAGGTCAGTGAAACTATTCTACATACTGTAATAATGGATTCATGCCATTGTGCATTTATAAAAAATCCTAAAACTGTACAACACAAAGAGTGAGCCCTAATGCAAATTATGGACTTGGGTTAATACTAATGAATGAATACTGATTTATCCATTGCAACACTTGCATCACACCAATGTAAGCTGTTAATACGGAATATGGTGTGTGCTTGTGTGTGTGCACATCCATGCTCCTGGGAGCATGTATGGGAACTCTCTGTACTTTCAGCTCAGGTTTTCCATACACTTAAAACTGTTTAAACAATGTCTAATACAAATAAATAAATAAGTAACTCACCAGGAGCCAGCCCAGGGAAGTACTGAGAAAGCTGAAGGGGAAAGTGCCTGCTAAGAAATAAAGGGACTGAAAGAAACCTCAGGGAAAGAGAGAAGGTCACGGTTCCCCTGACTTCTCCCCAGTGGATCACCAGTTTTGTCAAGTTTACAGAAATTATTAGATGCATGTCATTTTTTCTGCTTCTTAGCTCCAGGTCCAGTCCCAGGCTGGAGGCCAGGTACACAGATGTAGTTAAGACCCAGTTTGGCCCTTGAGGATCTCACCCCATTGAGGATACATCAGATACAAGCAGAATATGGGAGGAAATAAAATGGACCTTGGGAGGCTGTGAGGGCTCAGCTTCCAAACAGGGTCAGACACAGGCACACAACAAGGTAAGGGGGTCCAGGTCTGCCACAGTCGGTGATGCATTGCCTGCAGGGCTGTCTCAGAATCAGAGCTGCTGCAGGCTCTGCTCACCATGGCCTCCGTGTGTCCTCAGAGCTTGGACAATAGACAAGACACTGTAGCTGGCCAAGCCCACCTTCCCTGTCGGGGTCCTTCTCCCTGCCCTCTCCTTTCTTCTCCCTCTTCCCCTGTTCTGCTCCACTTAGAGAAGATTTTATCACTTCTCCCTTGGCAGAAACAGGAGCAGCAAGTGCCAAGGGAAGAAACTGCTGCCGTGGCTCTTGGCTCTCTCACTGGAGCGTGCACTCCCTCCTCCCTTGGTCATCGGCCTCGCTCGCCATCTGGCAGCCCAGAGGGCTCCTGACTGACCTCAGTTCTGGGGCAGCACACCAGCCATATCTCCCATACTTACATCTACCCAGTTTCTCCACTGGCCCCTGCATCCCTCATGCTTGGTTAACAAAACTGACCCACCTCTTGGCAGTCAGTCTCTCCTGTCTGCTACACTTCCAACTAACCGTGTCTGGCACTCAGTAGACACTGCACTGGAGACTCTATACAGGGCAACTCCAGGTACTGGGACATCTGTTTCTCCCAAGAGTGCCTGATGTCCTCGCCCCAGTGGACTAGCTTGACCTGGTTCCATAGACAGGCCACGCCCTTGCATGCCTCCAGGTCTCTGCTCTTGCTCTCTTCTCTGCCAGGAATGACTGCTTCACCTTCAAACTCCTGTTTAATCTTTCAGACCCTGATTAATCATTACCCTTCTACAAGTCTTCCCTATTCTTCCCAGTGACTTCTCCCAGACTGTGCATTCCCAAAGCTCTTCCTTCTTGTGCAGATAAAGCACCTTGCACAGCCTCTGTTCTCATCCCTATCCCTCTCTGCCCCTACCAAACAGATTTATTGCATTCTTTCCATTTCCCCAGAATATTCCAGAGTAACCAGCACATTCTCTGGTGCTCAGCAAATGCTTATGGAGTGGATGAATGGGCAGGAGGCAGTTAAATGTTATTTCATTCTCAGAGTGTGGACACCCTCAGAGCAGGTAGAAACCATTCAGGAAGCCTGGCTCTTCTTCTACAGCCCCAACTTCCGCCTGCCTGGGCTCCACCTCTGTGTGTCTGGCCTGAAATTGAAACAGCCTCCACAGGAAATAATGCCCACTTTCAAACAGGTGTATCAGACTCTCTCCTAGAAGCTGAGAGATAGTCTCTGAACTCTTCTGCGTGTTTTCCACTGTTGATCCAATTTTCACCACTGACCTCCCTTGGGCTAATCACAGTCATGCAGTCCAGGAATTTACCTTCCTCTGAGACAGAAAGCAGATCATGGTGCATCCTTCATTGGCCAATACCAGACAGCACTGGACTAGACTGGGACACCAAGATGAGTCAGATCCAAGCTCTGTCCTCGAGAAGCTCATATTCAAGGGGGATGGTGGACCAATGAATGAATTCTCAAAATACATGTGATGCAGGGTAAAAAGGTTAAAAACTCCCATGGCAGGTGGCAAGGAAGAGAGTGGTACATGTGGGAGTAGCCAAGAAAGGACGCAGAGGCAGGCTTGGAGTGTTGAAGGAAGGCTTTCTGGCAGAGGCAATAGCAAAACTGCTGTTTTAAGTATGTGCAAATACAGAGCTTTAGACCACGTCAGATACAGACCCTCGGGGTCATCTGTGGAGTCCCAAGGGCAAGGTCAGGATCAAAAATAAGCTGCTTTCCTACATAGCCCTTCTCTTACCTTGCAGCTTCCATAGGTAGGAGAAACCCACAGCAGATTTGTTCACAGTTGCTTAGGTGTCTGGCCTAAGAGGCTAGTGTGACTTAGGGGCCATGACCCAGAGTCTCTGGACTCTAGTTTCTGGTTCCCAGTCACTTCAAAAGGCCAGTCCCCAGAATCCTATCGGATACAGCACCGTGTTTTAGAATGAGCACAGGAAGTGGAGTCAGTTCACTAGGGTGGAATTCATTTCTAGGTGTGCAACCTCAGGCAAGCCACTTAGCCTTGCTCCGTTTCCTGATCTCTAAAAAGAGAACAATACTAAGTCTTCCTTATGCATTATCACAAGGATAAAAATAACACATGGAAAGCTTGTCTTTCAGGACTCTTTTGCTAACCTTGAACACACCATGTTTTTCTCTCCCCTCTCATATGTCCTCCTTTGGCTACAAAGTTCCATCCCACTTTGTCTAGATAGCTCCTACTAGTCTTCCAGATCTCCCCCTACCACCCATCCAAATTACTCCTTAAGAAAGTGTCCCCAGACACCTCAGGCCCAAGTCCCTTGACCACAGGGGCTCAGGGGACCTGGAATTCATTTTGTGTTATAGTCAATGGACTTGAACTTGAGCAGGTCATTACATTTTTGCCAGCCCACTACACAGGCAGAGACTTTATTTTGTTCAATCCTGTTTCTCCAACTCACTCCTGTGGCCAGCACACAGCGGTGCTCAATAAACATCTGTTGAATTCCTACCTAAAGCAAATAAATGGAAACTCAATGTTGAATAGGTATTAGGAAGGTTGTATCCCGAGTCTACCACTTACAAGGTGACTTTGTTGCTTCAACCACAAAATGAGGAGAATAAATATTCAAAATGACCTGCAAAATTAAGTGTTGACCTAACATAGATAATATGCCTGTCTCCTAGGAAAGACGAGGCATGAGATAGTGAGTTTTCTAATCCTAAGGGCAAAGGAGAACTGGGGCCTCTTTTTCTGACTCTAAAGAGATGTTTCCAAAGGTAAGGAACAACATTGTGTGATCCTGACCCTCGTATCACCTGCCGCCATAAAGAGATACTCACAGGGGAGTTGCCATTCTATGCCAGGTCTGCTGCCTGCAGCTGCCCCAGCTTGGGGACTGTGGCCAACCTGCACACTCCTGCCTCTGACTGAAGAAGAAAAGAGAGAGGGGAACATTGCCAATGGCCTTGTGCAGATTCATCATTTTGAATCCTCATTCTTAACATATGTTTTCGATCTCATGCAAAACATGGATTTCTGGTTTCCATTACCTTTGTTTCATTTTAGAATATAATGTTTTTTATAGCCTGGGGAAGGGAGAGAAAGCAAGCCAGTGAGCAAGCATGTGAGCTTGTATGCTTTTTGTTTTTCCATCAGAAGAAAGAGGGATGGGAAGGCCAAGAGACCAGGGATGGCAAACTTGCTGGATTCCTCAAGTCAATCATTGATTCTTCGAGCATTTACTGAGCACCTACTCTATGCATGTGGATAAATAAGATAAAGCAATGATCAATCTATGGTCCTCTGTCAGCTAAGTAATTTGCAATTGAATGAGGCAGATAAACTGGTTTACGGCACATAATACAAGACAGATTTTTCTTCTGGAAAGAAGCAGAGAAGGAATAAAGAAAGGAAAAAAGAGAGAGAATAAAAAAGAATAAAGGCATAGGAAAAATAAGGGAAGGAAAGAAGGAAGGAAACATGTATTTCCCATGTGACAAGGATTGTGCTAAGGGCCTTACCTATTGTGTTTTATTTATTCCTCATAGAAAACTTGTCAAGAACACCATCATGTTACAGATGAGAAAGCCGAGACTTAGGAGATACCCACAGTCTCACAGCTGGTAGAGCGCCGGCCTCCTACCTGCCTGCCTGGCCTCACACAGAGGTGATGCCAACTTGGCTCTGCTCTGAAGGCAGGACCAGCTTCTTGCATGCACAAGAGTGGATCCCAGAGCCCAGTTATTCCACCTAGTCTCCCAAGGCCTTCCAGAACCATAGCTGATTAAAACCAGTGGACCTTAGAAATCATCTGATCCAATCCACTCGAGGAGAAACAGATTCAGAAACAGGTGGGCGCTGGCCTGAGGTCTTGTGAAGGGTTCATAGGAGACCTAGGGCCCAGGTCTCCCCTCTAGAGTCCTCAGGGAAGTCAGCAATGCCACAAGCGGTGGCATTTAATTGCTTCCAGACTATGGAAGACTGCAACCCACCCTCATCCCTCCATTCCATCCTAGCTGAAACATTCCCAGGTCGGCTGAGCAGAAAGGTTTGTTTTGGCAGAAATCTGGGTGCTGTCCAGCTCGATAATCACCCGTGTTAACACACCATTATGTGTGTCATTAACAGACTTGGCAACTGGGACTTGGGTTTTTTTTTTTCTCTTTACATTTTTTTTAAATTTTCTAAAAATAGAACAAATAAAATACTACTCCCTTGTGTGAATCACAAAGATCAGCATTCCCAGTCACGCAGGTGCTCCCGGATGTAGATTGGGAGAAACTGCCAGAAACACATCATTGCTGCCCAGGAAGCATCTCACGGCTTTGCTCTTGAAGGAGGCCCTGCCTGACAGCATGGGCAAGGTTGGCTGCCCAGGGCCCACAAAGCCACGGTTCTCACCCATGGCCCCCTAGCCCCTCTGCTATACCAGACTAGCTGATGGAAGGGAAAAGGTCAGGGCTGGGGAGTCGAACAGGCGCCAGATTAAAGACCAGCTGTACCATTTGTGGGTTTTGAGAACTTGATCAGAAGTTCAACCCCTCTGAACCTCAGTTCAATGAGAGTAACAATGAAATATTGTATATAACCCTCCCCTCCACTTATTCCTTGGTGATTCATCTGTTAGAAAACAGGCAGGAAGGAAGGGCAAAGAAACAATATCATACTCCTGCTATTTAGCAGAACTTGAACACAATGTACTCAAAATGTAATGATGAATCAGACACATGCCTGTCTTTCTAAAGCCTACAGTCTCCTAAGGGAGTTAGGTAGAAAGAAACATAATTTCGTTATTACTCCACACCTGCACTTTAAGCAGTTCCCCCCTAACTCCAGCATTAACGCCATGATCCAAGCCACCGTGCACTCTCACCGTGACTCTGCCTTTGCCTTCTAATTGATCTCCCAGTTCCTTCCTTTGCTCCTCAACAGCCTGTTTCCGCCAAGCAGCCAGCAGGATCGCTTTCAAACACCGGTGTATCCCATCATTCTTCTGTTCGAGCCTCCCAATGGCTTTCCAAGAAACTTAGGGGGGAAATCTCATATTCTTACATTGGCCTAGAAGGTTCTGGAACCTGGGCCCCCAGCTGTCTCACGCCCCTCCTCACTTCCTCTGCTGCAGCCATCCTGGTCTGCTCACAGCTCCTGGAGCACACCTAGAAAGCCCCCATTTCAGATTTCTTGTTCTCTATCCCAGAATGGTGATCCCCCAGATATCTGTGCATCTCCCTCCCTCCCATCATTTAAGTCTGTGCTCAAATGTCACCTCATCAGAGAGGCACTCTATCCACTGCTTGCTTATATCCTTACTTATTTTATTTCTCTCCATAGATTTGTCACTTTCTAAATCCTATTATATATCTATTTGTTCATTTTCAACCTCTCTCACCAGAATACTAACTCCCAAAGAGCAGAGAGTTTGGAACAGTGCCTTGCTTGTACTATGTGCTCAATAAATATTTATTGGGTGGGTGAGTGAATGCAGAAATTTACACATGCTATATGCCAGGCCCTAAGTGTAGCCCTGAGACTAACCGGACAGAAACCTTCCCTTCCCAACTACCTTGGGAATTACACACACACAAAAAAAAATAGCTCAGCAGAACCCTGAGCTTTCCAGCCATGGAAAATCAGAGCCAGGGAATCCTTTTCAAATGAAAAGATTTGTAAACTGAGTCTTGAAGAATGAATGGGAGTAGTCAGGTAAAAATGGGCAAGTTGGAGGGTGAGGGAGAACATTCCAAAGGGAAAACTTTTAGAAAAGGCTTTAAGGAAAGAAAATATTTGCTGTGTTTTAAAAACCACAAATACTCCAGTTTTGATGGAACTCTGGAGGCTAGAAACAGAATAATAAGAAATGAACCTGGAAATATAGAAAGAAAGAGACAATGGAAGGCCTTCTATTCCATATGAAAATATTGGATCTTCCCATGTATGCTCTGCAGAGCCATGAAAGCAGAGGGACATGGTGGGTTTCACAAATTTCTTCTGGTCATTGAGTAGAGGATAAATTTGAGGGAGTCAAGCATGAGTTAGCTAATAACACAATAGTGACAATAAAAAATAGAACAGAAAAAAATGTTTTTCTCTCTGTATCTATGACCATCTTACAAAGGGACAGATCCTGTAGAATGGAAGAAGGACTTTTTTGTTTCACTAAGAATTTCTATGACTTTAGTTGTACATATTTGAAGGCAGAGCTATGGAGAGCTTAGAGCCTCCATATGATAAAAGTAAAGAATCTGGGAGTTCCCAAGGATTCTCAGTGGGAAAAAATAAGAATAGAAGAAAGAGGAGAAGGAAAAAGGAAGCAGAAAAAGAATGTGAGGCAAGTCATCAATCAGGGTGAATTTCCAGTGAGAAACTCAGTAGCAAAGGAGTTTGCTTTGGTTTGTTTGGTTGATTTTTTTTTTTTTTTTTTTTTTTTGGTGCTGGATTGAACCCAGGCTAAGCAAGCTCTCTCCACTGAGCTTCTCCCCAACCCTGCAAAGGAACTTCAAAAAACAGAAGTACATGATTTATTATTTTATGCTGTTTGCTAATTGATGGGGCTCTACTTCAGGATGTGATAGAATCATTGATATGAACCAACCCTGCCACCATTAAAACAAAAAACAAATGTAAAACTGGACAAAATATAGAGGGCAATGGTACTCTGGCATTGGACAACAGGCAGCATAACATTATGATCCTTGAGAGGAGGTAAGCTCACAAATTGAGCCCACAATTTTCCTGTTCTCTAACTGGGAATAATTTCCTCCATTGTAGAGCAAAGAGCTAAAGTCTGGGCAGAGCAGAGCTCTGATTTGCTAAAGAGACAAAAAATGACTGGAATCTGTGGAACAGGACACCAGAGAGAAATGACTTGCTCGTAGAGGTCCCCAGAATCCTGTGCCCTGTGGTGTCTTTGGCAGAGAGCTAGATTTTAATTGCTCAATGTGAGCACACAGGCTTACCACCGATCACGTACAACAGGTAGACAACAGAAATACTAGAAATCACCCAGTGTTAGAGGACAGAGGAGATACAGGCCAGCCATGGTGGAGAAATCTTGTTCACATATTTCCAGTCCTCCTGAGACACCAAAATTGTGACAACTGAGAAGTATAGACCCCCACCCTAGTACAAGACATTCTTTTCTTTCTTTCTTTTTTTTTTTTTTTTGAGGATTTTTTTATTTTTTAAAGTCTTGCTAAGTTGCTTAGGGTCTTGCTAAGTTGGCTGAGCCTGGCTTTGAACTTGCAATCTTCCTGCCTCATCCTCCTGAACTGCTGGGGTTATAGGCATGTACCCCCATTCCTGGCCAAGACATACTCTTGATAAGTACCATCCAATATAACTTTCTATAATGACATTAATGTTATTTGTACCATTCAAAATGATAATCACTAGCCACATGTGGCTATGGGGCATTTGAAAGATGGCTAGTGCAACTAATAAAATTTTTTTAATTTATTTCATTTTTATACCATAAATTTAAATGTAAGTACTCTATTGTATAACACAGCTTTAGACCCACCCTAACAAAGACCTCACAAAATTCACAAAATTCACAAGGGAAACAGTTTGTGATTGATCCCATTAAGTTAGAGGGGAAAGGAAAAGGCACTAGTATTTCCACAGATCCTGCCTATCAAAGCATAAAAACAAACCAAAAAATCTTCAAGGTGATAAGCCAATAATCGTATCCCTCACTGCCTCTAGAATAAAAACTAACTTTTTTAGAGGAAGATAACAGAACACAAGTTCTCTATAATATATTAACATTATCTAGTACAGAATCAAAAATCACTAGGTATATAACGAATAGAAAAATGTGACCCATAATGAAGAGACCAATCCCCAAATATCCCAGACGTTGAATTTAGCAGACAATTCCTTTAAAGTAAAGGTTATATATTTTTTCAAAGAATTAAAGGAAGTCACTCTTAAGTATTAAATAAGTAGATCTCAGCTGAGACATTGAAACTATTAATAAGAGAACTAGAACTAAAAATATAACAACTAAAGTTTTTAAATGGAATGGATTGATATGGATTTAACAACAAATTGGGGAAGAAGCAGTATAATGAACTTGAGAATAAACCAATAGAAATCAGTCAATCTGAAGAAAGGAAAAAAAAAAGTTGAAGTAAAATGAATAAAACCTCAGGGATCTTCAGAACAATATCAAATGGTGAGTCTACATGGAACAGGAATTTCCAAAAGAGAAGAGAATAAAAATGGGGAATAAAAATATTCAAAAGAAAAAGTGGTTGAAATATTTTCATAATTTATAAGTTAAAAGTACTCAGTGAGTACCACATAGAATAAACCCAGAAAAAGCCATATCTAGACATGTCAAGGTCAAACTACAAATATATGAGAAAATCTTGAAAGCAAAATGCATAATATGCAGATGTTCCTTGACTCACTATAGGGTTTCATCCCAATAAACCCATCATAAATTAAAAATATTAAAAGTCAAAAATGCATCTAATACACCAAACCTATCAAAAATCATAGCTTATATTTCCACTGAATGTGTATCCATTTTGCACCATTATGAAGTTGAAAAACTTCAAACCACCATAAATTGAGGACCATCTGTATAGAGAAATAATAATAACAATATTGCTGACTTCTCATCCAAAACAATGAGACAAGAAGACAATGGAATATTTTAAAGTGCTGAGAGGAAGAAAATCAGAATTCTAAATTAATCAATAATAGTCATCAAAACTAGTATGCAATAAAGACATTTTGATAAGTTCAAGCTAAGAGAATTTAATGTTAATGACATAAGAAATGCTATAGAATGTTCTTTAAGTTGAATGTATTGATGACTGAATACTCAAGTCTATCAACAGGGGAGGAATAAACAGCACCAAAAAAGTTTTTTTTTAAAGAGTTAAACATAATTTTCTTAAAAGAAAATTGACCAACCACTTTAGGCAAAAATGAGAATATTGCAAAGTAGGATCTGCAATTTCTGTAGAAATGTAAAGTATAACAATGAAAGCATGAAGCAGGAGACATGGGTAAAGATAAATCATATGGTTATGCCTTTGTAAAGTAGAAAATACAAAGCTTAAAGTGTGATGTTTACACACAGAGGGTCAGGTGTGGAATGAGTAGCATAAGATGAAATCTAACTGGATTTGTATTGATAAATAAAAGATGCGACCAACAAAACTTGAACAAAAGAATAAATGAAAAGTCAATGGAGGAAGTAAAATGGAACTCTAGAAATACAGATAATTGGAAAGAGTCATCAGAGTAACAAAGGACAAAAGTCAATGAAAACAAACATCGAGATGGTGGACTAAGTTCAACCATATTCATAATCGTGTTAAATGTAAAGAGACTGAAACACTCCAACTAAAAAACAAGAGAAAGAAATGAGACCGACAAATTGGATTAAAAAAAACAACAACAACAAATTCGAGGCCTGGGAATGTGGCTCAGTAGTGAAGCATTTGCTTAATGTGTATAAGGCCCTGGGTTCAATCCTCTGCACCAGGAAAATAAAAGAGCAAAATTCAAGAACATTCTTATTAAAAGGGATGCACTTTAGAATTTAAACCATAATACGTTGAAAGTAAAAGGATGGGAAAAGATATAATATGTATTGTGGAACTGAATCGTGTTCTTCCAAAATTCATATTTGAAGTCCTAATCAATGAACTGTATTTGGAAACAGCCTTCAGGAGATGACACAGGTTATACAAAGTCATAAGAGTGCGGCCCTATAACCAGAGGATTAATGTCCTTATAAGAAGTGAAAGAGATATTGGAGGTCTCCCTCAGAGTACAGGCTATGTGAGGACCCAGCAAGAAGGCAAGGAAGAGATTTCACCAGAAACCAATTATAATGGCCCTTTCATCTTACACTTTCAGCCTCCAAGATATATGGAAATCCAATGTTTGTTGCTTTAAGCCACCCAATCTGCCACAGTCTGGCTGGGCAAAATAACCGGGGGGTGACAAGCAACTTGTGAAGATTGAAATAGCGGGAGCCGCTTTATTACAGGACAGCAGAGGTATATATACCTAACTAATTACACACAGCTTAATTTAATTAACATCATTTAGATACAGCAGTCAGTCATTAAGGAATCCTCACCATCTTAATGGCTCGCTGGCGTTGCTTCACAAACCACTCCTCCTGGCAAAGTGCCAGGTGCCATCTTGACTTGGTTGTGGCCCTCAACACCAATCTGTGTTTTATTGCCATGGCAGC
The DNA here is from genome assembly GCF_045843805.1 of Urocitellus parryii. Taxonomy (NCBI): domain Eukaryota; kingdom Metazoa; phylum Chordata; class Mammalia; order Rodentia; family Sciuridae; genus Urocitellus; species Urocitellus parryii. Next base: position 38,316,736 of record NC_135541.1, on the reverse strand, counting down.
CCTAGCTGACTAAGACACTATACACAGAATAAACACAACAAAAGGGAAGTTATAAACTGACATCCAGATGTCTGCCATTTGTGTGGTATGATTCCACCGAGTGACAATCAAGTCTAGCAAAGTCTACTGCTTTCATGAAACCTCTGTGCCAGCAGGTTTTTTTTCATGGACATCGAGTAAGAGCTTCATGGACACTGAGTTTCGTCTCTGCTTCTAGACATGGCAGAAGAGAAAGAGCACATGTTCACACAGAACCCTAAAGCAGACATGACCATAAAACCTCAGCCCCATCCCTGGAGAAATCTGCAGAAACTTAAGGAGGAGATTAGACATCCACAGACCATGAAATAGTGGTTTAATCTTATATCTTAGGAGGTTGGAACTCCAGATGATATCTGGGTTTGATAATTTTTAAAAGCATCATAATTTTTGATGATGACAATGATGACTGTGATGATGACGGTGACAATAAGCATGATGATAGAAATTAAAAAACTTTGGTCTCTTATTTCCAAGTCCAAGCCACTTTTCACTAAAACACAGTGCTTTCTGCTTCCTAGAAACAAATTTCATAATGGAAGTTCAGATTAAATAAGGTTCAAGTTCAGGCTACTGAGAGGATTAGCAAAGTCTTCTCAGAGGAGGGAACTTTAAGACTGGGCCTTAAAAGAAGAGTACGACTAGAAATTTTGGAGCTAGGCTGGGCCAGGAATCTCTGAGAGGTTGTCACACACTGTCATGAACACTGTTTCCCGTGTGTCCTGAAGGAGGGACCTGATCTAACAAATGAGAACCACTGTGAGGGTTTGGAGCCTCTGGCCTGGGGGGGAATTGCCAGCTTCAAACTGTCATTTTTTTAAAAATGCTTTTCTATGTAGAAAGAAAAAAAATTTACTTACTCAGGGATAATAAAACCCAATTCCTAGCGGGTTGGGAGGGTTGAATGACATGGAGGAGTGAGTGACCCTTTTAAAATGTGAGAAGCAATCTCTTCACTTCCCTGCTCAAATTGCTCCAAGGCAAAACTGCACTGAGAGAGGAAAGGAGGGAGGGGCCCAGCGGAAGGCAGGGTTCACAGCCAGAGCTTCCTGGCAGAGAGACAAAAGTGCTTCCTAAGAAAGGTAAAGAGAGGAAGATCTTTCTGAAATAAAAACTTGGTTAACTTAGAAATTTTAAAAAAGCCTCCACCAGCTTCTCCTCTGGGAACCAAAGCCCCATGAACCATGGCCAACCAGGCGCCCCCTGGTGCCCAGCCTCCCTTGCATTCCAGCCCTCCTCCCCCTGCTCACCTGCTCTAGCCACACAGCTCATCACAAATCCTCCAGCACCTCAGATGGCTCCCACAAGGGGCCTTTGCCCTTGCTGTCCCCCCACGGCAAAGCCTTCCCTCGATGAGGATGCTTGCTGCCTCACCCCTTCTCAGCTTGGCTGCACTACACCCTGCAGCTGAAGCCCCAGCTGCCTACTGTAAGATCATACCCCCCAGGACAGGCCCTGATCCCTGCATGGGGTTTGACCTTTCTCTATGGCACCCACCACTGCCTAACACACCATACCAGGCACTCACTGATTTTATCTCCTGCATCCCTCACTATAAGTCTTTGCGACTTCCCAAGGTCACATGGCTGCTCAACGGTGGCAGCGGACTCACCCCACACCAGTGCTTTTGTCGGTTGCCTGCTTTTCAGACTCATAAATTGCCTGTCAGAAGTGTTTCCTTCTTCTATCCAGGTGACATCAAATATCTGGGCCATATTTCAGGCACAGGCCACAGACCAGGTAGCATTCCTGTTTCCAGGAAGCCTCTGAAACTCCCCTTTTGGAACACTCCACTAGAGACAAATTAGAAGTGAAGGCGCACACGGTCAGGTGAGTGTGGGTGGGCAGGCACCCACAGATTCCCAACCCTTCTGTCACAGGGGAGTTGAGAAAAGTAAGCGAACGCAGCACCTTCCCCAGGCACCAGTCATGGAGGCCCCACGTGGGAGCCCAGGAGGTGTGGGTCCCAAGGTGAGTTGATGCTTATTGCCCTGCAGAGATCAGAATGCCAGGAGGCCTCCCTGGGCCATCTCCTGCTAGGTCTTTAACAGGTCACTACCCACTCTGTACAACAGGGTAACCAGGTGATCTAGAATCCCAACTAGATCTACCCTTCTGTGGTTTTTGTACTGATCAATACAGTACTCCAACAGAAACCCATCTGCTTTGTAAATAAAACATGGATACAGCAACAGTTGCTAAGCAGGATGAGCCAAGCCTATCAAATCTAGGGTTGATTTTTTATAACGTTCCTTCTTGACCCCGGGTCCGTGTCAAGCACACAGCCAGGGGCTTATGTGTCCCATTCCCTTCCCTAAGGAAGTCCTGAACACAGTCAGGCACTACAAGGGAAGACTCTGGACACTGCCCTCCCAGAGATGGAAGGGGACAGAGGGAGGGAAGCTGGCCCTGAGAAAGACTTCTCTCCCTGCAGGTGCCCCTGTGCTAGGTCATCAGCTGCTCAGGACCACCCTGACGGGGTTATTGAAAGTAAGGAAATGAGGCTCAGAGCAGGGAAGCAAGCTGCCCAAGGTCACACAGCTCGAAAAGAGGATGCTGAGATTAACTCAGTTTTCTCCAGTCTGTGCTTTTCTCATCCTTGGCCAGGCTTCTGGCCATACTGGGTAGAAAGCCATAAGCACCCAAAGAGCACTTTCCCTCCAGCTGACAGTTCCTGGAGAGCTTCCTGGGGGAGAAGCAGCATGTTTTGAATTAGGCCTGAGGCCAGTCAGGGTTTGATGGGTACATCCTGTAACACACACGAACACACACACACAAACACACACACACAAGCACACTTCTGCACGGACCCGAAGTGGCTACAGCGGCTGATCAGGCTGGGAGACTGTGTGTTACACACTCAAAGAGAGCTGTTAATGTAGTGCTGGCCACCCTCCAGCTATGGAAGCAGGGGATCCCAGCCCACTTATTGTTTCTTTTTCCACCAGCAGAAAGCATCTGTCCCGTGAAAGTTATATTTGCTGAGAGATCAGCAGCAGAGCTGTGGCCCAAGCCTCCCCTCCCAACCATGCTGTCAGCAGGGCCACAGCTAGTGTCAGTGGGTCAGACCAGGGATCCCAAGGCCTTGTGGCACTCTGAGCTGACCACAAAGAGGGTGTCCTTGCCACTGAAATGCAACTAGGACTCTCATAAACAGAACTTGGAGGTAGAAGCAGCCTGTGGATCACACTTAACTGGCACTACTTGCAAAACCCCTGAACAGGATGGCACCTTAATTCACTGAAGAGAATTCAGAATGAGATAGGAGCAAAGAAGGCTGAAGAGGAGTAAATTGTCAAAGATGCTTATATGTTCCAGCAATGCAGGTTTCCCCTGTCTCTGTTCCCCCAACAGATGGCCCTGGCCTGAGGCCCTCTGTACACCCTTCCACCGTGCAAGGATCAGGGAGGCTGCGTGTCCTCCTGGGAGCAGCTCCAGTTTTGAAGCAATGAATCCAAGACCAGGCAGGTCAGCAGGCCAGGCTGGGACATGATGCAGAGTGCGAGGCTGCGAGGTCTCAGTCCCTCACAACCTACCCTATCACTTCCCCACAGTGAGTAATCAAGGATATATATGGATGCCGAAGAAAGATAAGCAGCATTCGGAGCAGGAAAGATTCATAAGAGGCACAGTAAGGTTTGCACTTTGGAAAGTCAATCATGATTCATTACAAAGGATACGCACTTGGAGTCTATAGCACATAAAATCATTTTTCAGTCTGGAAGCCGGGTGGGTGCCAGCTTACAGAGAGGTCCCCAGAGGCTAAGCTGATCTACAAACACTGAATCACCCTTGTGAGGACTGTGACTGGTATGTTACAAGTGTGACTCATGAAGAATGAAAGGATGGAGCACACAGAACTCTGGGGAACCACCCGTGTGTTACCCCTCTGCTGGACATGGGCTAACCCAGCCCACATGTGGCCCCAGAACAGATTTCTCTCAGACAAGGGAAAAAGACACCTGAACCTTAGAATGAGCATGCCACATGACCTGGAGCTGCTTATGCCCCCTCTAGGACCTGTGTCACGGCTGTGGGGATGGCAGCCTGGGCAGAAGTTGCATTTGTTCCTGTGTTCATTGTATGAATGTGCAGATGCCAAGCCCAGGCCCTGTGTTAGCTCCAAGGCTGGGCCGCCTCTTGCCACTGGCTTGCACAGCCTGGAATTTCTTCTATTCAGGAGCCCTGAGATCATTTTCATGACCTTAGTGCATGTTAGACTCAGGCTCTGGAGTTAGACCCCTAGTTCACTCACGTCCAAGTCCAAACTCCAACATTCCTTTGCTGTGAGATTTGGGGGAAGTGACTACCATCACAGTCTCTTACTTCCTTTACCTGTAATGTAACTGAACACCTCGTAGGGTGGTTGCAAGCAAATCAGCTAATCCTGAGAACATGTAGCGTAGCTCCAGGCCTGGCTAGTGTCAGCTATCAGTGACATAAGTTAGAGCCGTGAGACAGGTGAGTTGCTCTAGAGCCCAGTGAGAGTTCCTCCAGGTGATGAGAGGGGAAGGAGGGATGGCAGAAAGCCTCCTGCAGGACAGGTTGCATGGGATCCAGAGGCCTGAAGGCCAGAGTGTGTAGAGCCCAAGGGAAGGGAAAGGGACAGGGACTGGCTGTGAGTACAGAAGGTGGCTGGGCCCCAGGCTGTGGACAGCATCACAGAACACCTAAGCATCTGGACTGCATCTGAGGCAGGGGATCCATAAAAGGGCCCATCCAGGGCCTTCAGAGGGGCTGAGCTGATCAGATGTAGAGGGGTGATGCTGCAGTGGGAAGGGAACACAATAAAGGAACATCATGGCCACAAAGAGGCCGGACCCCAAGACAGCACTTGAGGCTGAGTGGGGCCAGGTGGGCAGGAAGGAGAGGAGGGCCAAGAGACCAACTCCCAGGCCCTGGGGAGGAGGGAGCACCATTTGCAAGGGTCCCCCAGCTCCCTTCAGCTCCAACATTCCAGGATTACAGGATCCTCCAAGACCTCATGTGGCCGCAGCTGGACAGTCTGCACACTTTGGGGATTTCATCCTTTTCCTTGGAGTTCATGAGACAAAAAGCTTTAGGAAGGGGATGATGTTTCAACCAGAACCAGAGCCAGATCTGGCCAGGGACAAGGTGGGGTGGAGACCACACTCCAATCCCCAGAGGATCTGCACACCCACCGGGACAGCTCTGTCCTCTCTGCTTCCATCAATCACACACATGGCCTTCGTCCCAGCTTCGGGCTGCAGTCTCTGCTGTAAACAGTCTGTTGGCTGCACGGGGAGGTTCGTCATACTTGGAGAAGCTCTGCCACAGCGCAGTCTAAGGCCTCCGAGAGGGTGGGCTCAGGGAGGGAAGGATGATGGAGCAGGGCTAACTGATTGGGGCAAGGTGACAGGGTGAGTGGGAGGTGCTGTCCCTGCTGGAGAATTTGCCCAGGGAGTTCCACAGAAGGGAGTCGGGTTAGTGAGGGCCTTCTCCTGGGGATATCACCCCACAGTCCTCAAAGAAGCTTTTGCTATCCATTTACAATGACAACACTGAGAGTCAGAACCAGAGAGGACTGACCACTGACCTACATGTACACAGCTATTAAATCACGTGCATGGATTCAGACCCAAACTCACCGGCCTCCAAAACCTACCCATTTGCTTACTCATTCCTTCAGCTATTCATCCAAAAACAGTCACTGAGAGCCTGCTAAGTGCTAGGTGGTGCGCCAGATACAGAGTCGCAGGGCTGCCATGTCTCCCACCATCACAGGAGACACCCACCCCTGTATCAAGTTAATCAATGGTAGTTCCAGATAGTAAAACAGGGTGAGCCAATCAGAGCCAGGGGGTTAAACTGCAGCTTAAGTCCAAATCCTGCCCACAGGATTGGAACTGCATTCTAAGAATGATTTTCCTATGTTTAAAGAGTTACAAAGACAACAAAAAATATGCCACAGAGACCAATACATGTCCCACAAGATCTAAAATATTTACTGTCATTGCTGCTGATGATTGAGGACCCCTCGTCCAGAGCCTGGTGGCTCCTTGCAGATGGTCAGGGAAGGCCTCTATGTGGATGTGACTTTGAACTAGGGCCTGATAAAGGAAAGGAACCACTAGGAGAAGAGACCCAGAGAATGAGAATTCCAGCCCAGAGAACAACAAATGGATGCAAAGGACTGGAGTAGAAAGAAGCTTAGCAAGAACAAGAGCCAGAAAAAAAATAAAATAAGAAGGCCAACACTGCTTGAGTACAGGAAACAAGAGGGAAAGTGGAACCAGAGGAGCACTGGGGCACAGCAGGCAGCAGATCATACAAGGCCTTCTGGGGCAAGGTGAGGGCCGTCCTTTCCCCTAGATGGTGCCTGGCAGGGCCAAGTGAGACTTCCACAGATGTCCATACAGAAGGGTCCATTCCAGTGGTTCCAGGATCGCATAAAGAATCCAGAGACAAGAGACACTTGAGCCAGACACCCGGCAGCACCAACTCCCAGATGATGTGGTCATTTCCCTTAGAAGAGTCCCAAGTGGTCAGAGGGTGCCAAGAAGGCACTCCAGGAGGGACAGGGCTGCCGAGTTTGGCAGGCTGTCACAACCCTGGTCAGACCAACTGGAGTTCCAAGTAGGGCTTGAGTCTCCAACAGGAAATAGAGGAAGAAATATGAAGAACCAAGGATGTCTGAGGACATACTGAGGTTGATGGTCACCACCGTGACTTCTTGAGCTTTAGGCTACCCAGGCCTCACCAATACACAACAAAAATTGGGACCATGGTCACATTAAGTCCCCCTCTCGCCCTGTGCGCTCTATCCTGATTAGGCAAGGTTCAGGAAAGGAGAGGGGTCACCCCAGGATGAAGGGAGCAGCAGAGGCCCTGCCGAGGAGCTAGTGGGGGACGTGAAGGGGCTGGGTACCAAGTGAGTCTCTCCTGGCAGCCACTGATATGCAGTGGGCGCTGGGGGCGGGGGACATCTGGACAGCACATGGAGACCTCAGCCACAGGCACAAGTAGACTCCCCAACAGTCGGAACCCAACTTCTGGCCTTGAGGAGGGAGAGGCAGGAGTCATCTGTGACTAGCTGTAACATTTTGTACTTTGGCGACCACTTCGTTTAAAATGGCTGTTCTCCTGAGCATGTCCCCAGGCAACATGTGTGCTGTAATTTGATTTTTTAAAAACAACTTTTATTGGGTTTTTTTTTCTTATTTATAAGAGTAGCGCTTTTTTTTTTTCCCAGGGAAATCAGAAAATTCAGAGGAACCAAAAAGAAGAAAATACAAACCACTCATCCTCTCACCCCAACAGTCATTATTAACACCTTGATGTCTGTTTGTCCAGCCTGTGCCTCTGTCACTGCTGAGCTATGGCCTGTCCTCATCTCTGTCCTGGTTTTCCTCCCAGCCACTGCCCCCATCTTTATCCCACCCAGCTGGCCTCCCAGCTCAGGAGATCACCTACCACCTCCATGCCTTGGACTCCCACACCTGCCTTTGTCCTCCTGTCAACCACTGCCACCTCCCTGGCCTACGTGGACATCCTCGTGGATTAGAAGAAATGCAGGCCCCTCTCTCTACTCTTTTAAGAGATGTCCCAGGGTTTAACTGCATAGTCCTCTCATCCCTATGCTGATGGGATCCTCCAGGGGCTGCATCTAACGTAAGAGACCCATTCTGTATCTGGAAACATTACTCTGAGAATGACCCTAAGTGTCCTTCCCCTTGGTGGGCATAGTGCAGGGAGTTAATAACCTCCCATGTAACCTCCCACTCCTTGCCCTGTCCCCTGCTGATTTCTCGAGACACACCATGGTGCCCCACGTTACCTGAAGGAAAAAAGAGAAGTCACCTGCCTTCACCTACCACCAGATTCCCTTGATACTATGTTGCCTCTTAAAAGGGATATACAGGACACAGACTCTGGTAGCCTTCTTTTTCACCTGTCAATATATTTTGAGCGTGCTTGACCAGTTTGTTTTTGCTTCAAGTTGAACGCTTGCACAAAATTCCACTCTATGTTTAGCTTAATTGATGTAAACAACCCCCTATTCAAGACGTCTGAGTTGTGGCAAACATTTTCAATCACAAATAAAATCAAACAATTTCACTTTTAAGTGAGAAGACAACCCTCTGCAGAAATTCCTTTATCAATCATAGAACTTCAGAGGAAATGTTCCACATCAACTATTGTTATGGTTTGGATGTGAGGTGTCCCCCAAAAGCTCACTAGTGAGGCTGTGCAAAAAGGTTCAGAGGAGAAATGATTAGGTTATAAGAGTCTTAACCCAATTAGTGAATTAATCCCCTGCTAGGGTAACTGAGTGGTAACTGAAGTGGTACCGTGTGGCTGGAGGAGGTGGGAATTGTGATATATATTTGTAACTGATGAGTGGAGTCTCTCTGCTTCCTGGTCACTATGATGTGAGCTGCTTCCCTCTACCACCTTCTTCCGCCATGATGTTCAGCCTCACCTCGAGCCCTGAGGAACGGAGCCCTCAAATAAACTCTTCCTCCTCTATAATTATGCTGGTTAATTATGCTGCTTTAGTCAGAGCAGCAAAAAAGCTGACTAAAACACCTATTGAATTCAGTTGGGATTAAACACCTATTAAATGTGACACGTGTCACTGTGTGATTCACACTGTACAGAGTCTTGAAGGTGGATGCAAAGATTCAGATAAACGCCCGTTCATGTCCTGAAAGAACTCAGTCAAGTGAGAGGCAGGCAGGACAGGAATGACCCCGACGTGAGGCAGAGCACACGCTGGTTCTGAGGTGGTGAGGGAGAACGTGCCAGGAGGGTTACAGGCCCAGGATCGGCCACAGAGCTGAGGCAGCCCCAGATCCTCTCCCACTGACTATTGCGATCACCACACAACACGTCAGACGTGTCACTCAGAATAGCAGGCATGAATTGGGGCTGTGGCTGTAGCTCAGAGGCAGAGCGCTCTCCTGGCATGCGTGGGGCACTGGGTTCAATCCTCAGCACCACATAAAATAAAATAAAGTTATTGTGACCACCTATAATTAAAAAAATAAATATAAAAAAGGAATACCAAGCATGAATTTATTGAAGGAATGGAAAAGGGGATCCTTTAGGGAAGAGATGGATCCACCCAAAGGCAAAAGAACAGTGTGTCCTTCCTTACCCTCCAGTTTTCTTGGGGTCCCAGGGAAGTTTCCAGAGAGTCCTGCCCTGGTCCATCACTTTTTTTGTTTTTGTAACTTTTTATTGGTAGGTCCATCTCTTGACTTTTTTTTTTGGGGGGGGGGTCTGATCTTACTTATTTGTTACTCTTAAAAATTCTTATTTTGTGGAGCTGGGGCTGTGGCTAAGTGGTAACGTGCCTTCCTCAAAGGTGTGAGGCACTGGGTTCGATCCTCAGCACCAAATAAATAAATAAATAAATATTGTGTCCATCTACAACTAAAAAAAATTCTTATTTTTGACTGGACTCAGAATTAGAAGTTCTCAGAGAAGACAATGTGTGTCTCTTGGCAATCTGTTCCTGGTATTTTTCTTTGGCTTTTTTCATTCTCTTAGCCAAAAGTTTGGCATATTCTGCAGCCTCTTCCTTATTTTTCTTAGTACTGCTTCTTCTGAGCAATATGCTGGCACTTGTCTTGCAGGACACATGAAATAATGAGACACTGAATCTCCAGTGCTTTGGTCCTGGGTTTTTAAATCTTCCTTGTTTAGGGATTTTCTGACCACATATTGATGGACATCATCTTCCTTACAGAGATTGAAAAGTTTGTGGATTTACTAGCTCTTTGGGATCCCAGTCTATGAGGTACAGTAGTATGTGTGAGTCCAGGACTATCCCTCTCTCCTTTTTTTACAATTACCAAGCTGAGAATGCTTAGATGGACATCCACAATGCAACCTCCATCAGAATGGCACTTTCTCTCTCCAGTTCGCCTTGGTCTATCACAGAAATTCCCCTTACTCAGTAGCAGGCAAACACAGCCATGGGTCAAGACACCCTGCTTCATGGGGAAACCTTGTCTGTCATTTCCACCACTGACTCAAACCACAGAACCCAACCTCTGTGGCCGTACGCTTTTCATAAAAAGTGTGAAGTTTGCATTCACTGTCCACTTAAATGAGTTTCTGGCAGCCAGTAACTGGGAAGGAGATATTCAGCTTCAAGAGGCTTTCTTGACTGGCAGAAGATGACATCCAACTTTCAAGTCTCCACCATGCATGGTAAAGGTCTAGGGCAACTCTAGGTCACCCTACTGCCTGGTTCTAATTGGAACCTGTTCTTAACAGATTTTGTGGTTGGGGGAATTTTCCTTATCTTCTTGCCTTCTTGAACCCGGTCTGTGTAAGGGTCACAAAAGCACTACTCCCTCCCCACCCCCCAGGGTAACTTGTGTTCTTCTTATCAGCATTTCAGGCCTGCATTTCTCCTGCAGATAAAAGGTTATTTGCTGAGGAATGTAAAATATTCTACTGACTTAAGCCAGGCAGGGCTGCAGGTGAATTGCTTTATAAAAGATAACATGTGGAGGTCAGCACGGTAGGCCCAGTTTATAGGATTATTCTCTTACTCTCATGGCCCCACTGGCTCACCTCTGTCTGTTACCTATCGGGAGCACCATGCTGGGTTTCTGGGCTGGGGCAGGGGCAGCGTGTCTTATGGACTGGGATTGTACTGAGAGGTAGGAAGAAGACCAACAAGTGAGCTCCAAGAATGAAGTCCTAGGAGCTGGAGGTACAGGACCCAGGAGGAGCAGGCAGGAGCGTTAACAGTGCAGGGCAAAGGGCAAATGAGAGAAAACAGTCAACACAAGTCCCAAAAAGCACACGAGGATCAGGTCAAGAAGCAATTCTGGGCCACTGATGACATCATGGTCAGCAGGGACGGAATAAAGAATTCAAGAAGAAAATTCAGCTTTGAGGACACAGTCCTTATCGATTTGTTCTTGAAAATGTTTGTTTCTATATTTATTAACTTATGCTAAATATGATCAACATATGAATGTGCAAAATTTTGCTAAATACACTTTTATGATCCTAACTCTGAAGATGTCATGGTTGACCTGCAATAGTTCTAAAAAATTTATATTTTTAGTATTTTAGTATTAAAGTTTATTTCCTATTCTGTCAGTCTACCCAATATTTTGGTGATTATTTTTCCACACATAGTAGGAAATTCATGATTATTCAGTGTTATGGGCTGTTCAGGCATGTTTCTGGCACTCCAGGCACACTGACCTTCCTTTTGAGCCTCCTACCTCAGGGCCTTTGCGTCTTCTATTCTCAATGCCTGGAATAGTTTCTCCTCTTCCACTACATCTAAATAACCACAGCCTCATCTTTCAGATTTCAGCTCACTTTCTCTGACCCTCCAAATTCTTTTTACATTCTCAGTGTAGTCAGTCCTTCTTATTAGCACTTACCATAATTAATAAACAATGTACCGATATACTCATGCACGTGTGTTTGAACTCAAGCAGTCAAAGCTTATATTCCTGACTCAGTGGAAACTCCATGAGGACAGGAAATATTTTTGCTCCAAAGTGTCTTTGCACATAGATAAAATCAACAGATAAAGTGAATGGATGCCACCATCTTCAATTATGGCTCCAGACAGGTCTTACTAATTCCAAGGCCAAAAAAAAGTATTTTCCCAGAACAATTGTCAAGTAAGATTTTATAATAGTCATCCCTTTTATTTATATTTGATGTTTCATAGCCCGCTGACTTCTACAAAGGATTTAAAGTGAATTTTCATGAAAGAGACAGATTTGGGGAGACTTTACAACTTAAGCGGGCCCATATTTGATGTACAAATTGACTTAAATCCACAATCTCATAGTTATCTCAAAACACTTGTGAGGGATTTTTGTGGGGTGGGATTATTATCCCCAATTGGATAAGGAAACTAGGGCCCTGAGAAGTGAATGAACTTGCCCAAACCACAAAACAAAGATGTGGAACAAAAATGGGCTTCTGGGGAATCAAAGTCCTGGCTGACTGCTCTCTGTTGCCCCCTGTTGGTGTGGGGAGGAAAGAGCAAGCCTCTGGGGATTTGCTAAGACGCCAGCCCAATGTGCCCACAGGGGGCTGCGGGGCCAGTCACCCTGCAGGAAGCCCCTGGCCAGCCTCCCTTGCCTTGCATCTCCTCATCCTTCCACCCACCGGAATCTCAGGATGCCCACTGGCTCTGGGGTACAGCTTAATATTCAGAATCCAACAACTGGAGCAGTGGGCTTTCATCAGCAGCCACAGCAATGGCCTTACAGGACCTGCTGCGTGGCCTCTTCAGCCTGGTGCCCTGTCACCAGCCCTCTGGTTCTAGGTGATGACCAGAGACAGGCAGAGCCCACCCACGCCTTGGCATCTGCCTGCTGTGTGTCTGCACAAAGGGCTTCACTCCTCAGGCCTGTTTCCTTTTCTTCATCAGAATCGGGACATTTGTGTCTTCACCAGGACATTGTGAAATTCCAATGAGACTCCGAAAGTGTCCACGTCCCTCACTTCCCTTTCTGTTTTTGCTGGCAGTTTTAGCAATGACTAAAGTCTTGACTGCTCTCCTGCCCTGTTCCTTGGCAAGGGCCTCAGGGTGATTTTCTAGCAGTGAAGTCACTGGGTGCGGAGCCAGCGGGAGGTGGAACTGCCTCTCTCTCCGGCTGAACTCTGCCCTACACAGGTGTCCGGGCAGAGGCTGCTCAGGCCCCTCTGCCCAGTCCCAAGTCAGGCCATAACACCCGGCACGTGCTACGAGAGAACCAAACAGTCATAACCTATCATGGCTCTGAATCCAGGGCATTTATCCAGCCTTTGGGGAACTCCAAACTCCAGTAACCCCACGGCCTGTGGACAGGAGAAAACACACTGCAAGGGTTTACTCATCAAAACTGCATCCTACAGGGGAAAGGGGAGGCCAGACCCAGATGTCACTCAGTAAATCACCCTGCGGGAAACAGTTGCAAAGGGTGAAAAACTCATCAAATAACGCTTTCGCATGGATAAAGGGGAGGACAAGGCCTAAAACAGAGAACTGTCTGCCTGGACAGGGCTACAGCACAGCGCTCCTCCCTGTGCTGTTTGCAAATGTGCTTCATTTGGAGGCGGACATTCAGAGTGGCTCACCTTGAAGGCGGCCAGGCCTTCATTAGCACCAGACCCAGTAAGTGATAAAAGCACACCATGACATTAGCTCAGGCCTTTGGGAAGACTTGTTCTTTGGTTGAAGCAGAAAAACAAAGTCATTGTCCAACTAAAAGATAGGGCCGATGTGGCAAGGATGAGAGCAGCCTGGGGTTCTGAGAGCTCAGCCTGGCACCCTATTTACCAGTCACAGGCAGCAAGCCGGCTCAGTGACCGCCTCCAAGCAAGCAGAGGCCACAGAGTCCTGCTTGCCCTGCTCGGCACAGCACCTGGGAACAAGAAATTCCAGGGAACTCTTGTTGGAAGGTTGGGGATGTCAGAGAGGAAGTGCACTTTGAGAGGACATCTGGTGACAAAAGCAACTGCTTCACTTTTAAAGAGTAAACTGAGGCCAAGATCAGAGAAGAGCAGTGGCCAGTTCTGCCATTGATTCGTTGGTATTATTCATACTGAACATACCCTGTGGGCCTCCTGTGCCTCCCCCTATAAGACCAGTTCTGTGGAAGATCCTTCTCTAATACACACTGTTCATCTGGTTCTTCCTTTTACTTCAAACACTACACTTTTTCAAATTCAATCTATGACCACATTAGTTTGGGAATAACCACATGATTGACTGCAAAGAATCAAAAAGCCAAGAGAGAAGGGTACCTGAAAAAAAAAAAAAAAAAAATTTTTTTGTTAACCTGCAAATGAGAAGATTCAGGAAAAGTACACTATTTTCATGTTTTTGAAGGATTGCTGAGGGTCTGGAAAATTATATTTCTGTTAAGAATCCAAAAGGAAGAATGGAGGCGAATGGGTACAATTTATAAGGAGACAGATTTATAGATGCAGAAATGAAGGCTCGGAGAGAATAAGTGGCTTGCTTGAATCTTAACAGCATGTTCTTTCACAAACAAGAACATCAACTAAGGAGCTGGGTTGTGGCTCAGCGGTGGAGTGCTCGCCTAGCACGGGCGGGACCCGGGTTCAATCTCAGCACCACATAAAAATAAAGACATTGTGTTGTGTCCATCTACACCTAAAAAATATATATATATATTTTTTAAAAGAACATCAACTAAGATCTCCTGAAGAGTCAAACTACCTGATACAACTTGGAAGAACAAATCTTGGTTCAGATCCAGTAGCCACCACTTTCTCCCTTGGGTGGAAAGCCTCCAAACTTCTCCCAAGGGCCCCCTCCAAGCATTGTCACCCTGGGGATCAAGGCTTTATGCTCTCTGCCAAGAAGTGGTTGGCTTTTATCTCCTGTACAGATCACCTGAGGAGGATGTGGGTGGCCGTGACCATCCAGCAGTGCACACAGCCTGGGACTGATTCAGGTCCCCGCACTTGTGGGCCTGGAGCAGCTGCATGCCTTTTATGATCCCTCGGTTCAGTTCTTTATCTATGAAATGATGACAGCGGTGATATCAGCCTCCCGAGACTGTCTGGGATATTAAGTGCACCATGGTGCAAAAGGCACTTCACCGTTCCTGGCAAGGAATCAAGGCTCAGCAGGCAGGAGCTGTTCTCCCCAGGGGTGGCAGCCCCCTGGCATTTGGGGTTTATAGATCCTGGATCCCTCTACACTCACTTGAGTGAGTCCTACCTCAGTGACACATTTTCATTTCTGTCCTTTTACTTTCTAATATTTTTCCAACTGGTCCATCCTCCCTTAGATATGTTGATGGCCTTCTGGTCTTAGAGTTGGTGCAGATTTCCAAGGTGACATTTGCCTATTTGAATCCACAATGTTTTGGTTTTACAGCCAAACCCTCAGAAGTCAACCTTCCTCCTCGTAGTTTCAAAGCCTTTGCAGGCACCTCTTTAGCAAATCCACTGAGGCTACCCCATGATTCTCAAGAGAGGAAATTCCACAATCTCTCCAGTGCCCGAGAAATTATTTCCCAGTGGTTTCAAGGAAGCTGGGCATGAGGTTATGCACTGGGTTTGGAGTGGTGAGAGTAACCCCAAGAGCACTCCCAATCACTAGGTCTGCTTCCCTCCTAGAGGCTAGACTGTCCTCGGAGCTGAGCTGAACACATGCTCTCACATGGGTCTGCAGCCATGCAGTGGTGTCACAGAGCAGTGGCAGCCACAGCAGCAGCATGAAACCAGCATATTTCAATTCAATTACATATTTTCTATAAAGTGAGCCCTCAGGCCCTTTGAAGTGGTAGAACACCACAGATGACCCATGCAATCCATCACATTTGCAGATGAAGATGTAATGAGTCGCTAGCCCAGCCAGCCAAATTAGGCAAATAACCCCTGGAGATCAATGAGAGGGTGCATGTGGTTGTTGGACACTCAGCCTTGCATTTCCTGATGAAAAACACAGGGCCAGAGAGGTGAATACGCAGTCAGAAAGCCACCAAGCCAGCTAGTGCCAGTCTGGAGAGCTTTTTGCTCTGTGTCTGACACAGTCACACCGATACATTGGCAGGGATGCAGAAATTGTTTATTATTTTCCTTAAATTTGTTATCAGCCCCTATCAGCAATAACTACATCAAAAAATAATATTTCTATAAACCTACTAGTTATCATTAAACAGCATTTGGGGTTTAGTAAGACAATTATACCTTAGTAAGACAATGACTATGCATCACTCATTCTGTTTTTTAATTTTAATTGATATGATATTGTTTGATTCCAACTTTTAAATCACACCATTTTGTAAACATATACACACAAAAATCTAAGACTTCACATTAGTCAAAATATTCCAATTATTATAATTTTTGTATGCTGAGAAACAAACTAATGAAATGTGGTTTGGGTATTAAAAGTGCTAATTTATTACTTGGAACAATTTAAAACAGATGATATTTTTGTCACCCTGTTTTGGCGACAGTTCTTCAGTTTTTAATATACCACAAATCTCAAAACATGAAAGGGATTCACATCTCACCTTTTTCTTTTTGTTTGTTTTTAACACATTTATTGAGATAAAATTGACAATAAATAAACTGCACATTTTGGGGTGGATATTTTGCTCCATTCTGATGTATGTATATATCCACGAAGTCAGGAGTGTGATCAAATTAATGAACATAGCTATCACCTTCAGAAGTTTCCTTGTGTCCTTTTTTGTTGTTGTTGTTAATTTCTCTTTTTTTTTTTTTTGTTTGTTTGTTTTGTTTTGTTCCTGAGGCTACTTGGGGAAACGTGCTGAATAAGTGTGGGTTTGTTGAGGGATTTAAATAGTCTTTTAGTCTGTTGAATTATCTTTTCTTTCTTTTTTTTTCTTTTCTTTTCTTTTTTTTTTTTTTTTTTTTTTTTTTGGTACCAGGGATTGAACCCAGGGGCATTTAACTGCAGCCACATCCCCAGCCCTTTTTATATTTTATTTCGAGACAGGGTCTCAGTGAGTTGCTTAGGGCCTCATTAAATTGCTGAGGCTAGCTTTGAACTAAGGATCCTTCTGCCTCAGCCTCCCAAAACACGGGGATTAAAAGCATTCACCACTGCCCCCAGCTATCTTTTTTAATTCTAGAGTGCTATAAAGACTTGAGCTATCAGTATTATACACAGATACCTAGCACTCCCTCTTCTCTGAAGTTAGGTAGAACATTAATATCAGCATTTGCAATAACACGTTGAAAACAATACAAATGAAGAGGAAAAGTCATACAATTTTAAATGTTGAAACATTTTCCCCAAGAATGCTGCTCTTAAATCCTTTCCTCCTGTGCCTTTTGGAACTGAATAAATAGAGAAACGCTAGTTTGAAGTGAGCCCACCTAGCATTCTGATACCCAAGCAGATGCTCCAGTCTAATGCTATGGCCTGGCTCTATTTTTTTTTTTTCCTTCAGTGCTGAGAATCAAACCCAGGGCCTTACACATGCTAGGTAAATGCTCTACCACTGAGCTACACCCCTGCCCCTGTGGCTCTGTTTTTGAGGGCAGTGACACTTATTTCTCAATCTATCCCCTTAATGCTGTGGTAGAAGAAATCCCTCCCAGAGACCTTTGATTGTTCATGAGAAGTGACTCCTTGGAGACTGTTGCAACCTCTAGTTGTGTGCCTGGAGTATTTCCATGGAAAGGAGAAGGTCAGATCAGGCACTGCTGGAGAGCCCACATCCCAACCTGAAAAACCCTCCTTCCTAACCAATCAAAACCCCCTGGGCCTTTCCTTGGTTGGAGTACAGCTGGTGACCTGGATCCAGCATGATTCTGGTCAGCCTGATGTCAAAAGCTCTCGCTAGAGTCTTGTTTTATATTTCACCACCAACTCCCTTCCAAACCAGATACATGAGAGGCGACTGGTGAGCCCTTTTCCAGTCATGTGATTTCACCAGAGCCCATCCATTCAGTCAGCAAACCTCAGTGAAAAATCTCCAAGTTCCAGACCCTGGCTTGGCCCTGACAGCCAAACAGAATTAAGCACAACCATCCACATTTCTCCTTCTGCTCTGGAAGCCTTGCCTTGTTTATGGCCTGTGTCTCATTCTGTCTTCTAATGATGAACACCTGGTCAGCATCATCTATGTGATAATTCATCACTCAGCTCTCTTTTCGTGTGTACAAAAGTATGTCCCCAGATGATCCTCAAGGACAAATTTCTATTGGGATTCAATCCAATCTCCAGATGTGTGAGTATCTTTAGAAGGGTCACCAGCCCCTTGGAACCAAACTTGCTTTAACTTGATTCAACCACGAAGACCTTTCTCAGACCCTGCCTCGAGTTTAATGTTGCATCCCTGAGGCCTGTCATTCTCCAGTGCCTCTTATCATTGGGGCTTCCAAGCCACCTGCTACAGCTGACCAGCCCCACTACCTCCAACTAGAGAGTCATTTCCTGTTTCAAGCTTTGGAAGAGACCTTAATAAGATGATACAGAGCAGCTGTTTGCTCAAGCCACGGAAGATGGAACAAAAGAATGAACACTGGCCAAAAGTGAAGAGTCCCGGGATCTTGTCCACCTCCATTCCACCTCGAAGAGTGGTTGTGGGGTTTTAACACTGTGATTCTTCAGAGCCCCGTGCCCACTCCCTCTATCCTATTATACCCTTTATTTTAAGTTCTTTTCCCCAAGATCCTACCCAAGTCTTATAAAGAATACTAGGAGCTTGTTCACATTGAGATGTTACTTTATGACCATGTGAACTATTATTAGACACCATTAGTGCTGGTGTCTTCAGCAAGCACCATTGACATTTTCTTGCTCTAAGAGCACTTCCATTTCCTGAGCTCTTATGCTAACTCTGTCACTTGCTGGTGACTAGAAAGACAAAGATGAAGTAGGGCTCAGGGGCACACACCAGTAATCCCGGTGGATCAGGAGGCTGAGGCAGGAGGATCGCAAGTTCAAAACCAGCCTCAGCAAAAGCAAGGTGCTAAGCAAGTCAGTGAGACCCTGACTCTAAATAAAATACAAAATAGGGCTGGGGTATGGCTCATTGGTTGAGTGCCCCTGAGTTCAACCCCTGGTACGTAAGCCTCCCCACCAAAAAAGACAGACAAAGATGAAATAAAGTGGGACATCGATATCCAAACTTAGAGGAACAAGGAAACTTCCTAAGGGACCACAAACTTCCTAGTAGGCTCTGGAGAGAAAGAGTATGGTGTCAGCCATCATGAGAGGGAAAATGTCCTGAGCAGAGGAGACCAACGGCAATTGCACACCAAAGTGTGACAGCATGGTAACTGGGCACTTTCAAAAGTTTGAAGTTACTTAAGAAAAATCCTGAGGCTAGACAGACAAATGAGGATAGGGAAGGGAAGAGAAATCAAGTCCCAAAGGTCCTTGTAAGCCAAGAATGAGATCACTTTTCAGTTATAACCTTTAGACGGCTTCCTCTGCACCCAAATTAAGATCCAAATTCCAACTTACTGTATACACTGAACTGATTCTCAGAAAGGATCAAATACTTGCATTTATTTCTTCGATCAAGTTTCTCAAAGGTTCTTTAGAGAAATACAACCTTTTCTAACTGGGAAAGGAAGATCTTTTTTTCCTGTTTGTAAATTATAGAAGCAGGGTGGAGCTCAGCGGTAGCATGCTTGACTAGCAATGCATGAAACTCTGGGTTTGATACCCAGCATGGCAAAATTTTTTAAAACCCCATGGATTGTATATTAGATGTAACAGCAAAAATATTTCAGGCTAAGTGAAATAAGCTGATCCCAAAAAGCCAAATGTTGAATGTTTTCTTAGATATGCGAAAACTAATCCAAATAAGGTTGGGGATTAAAAAAAAATAAAGATCAGTGTAGACTAAGAGGTATGAAGAGAAGGGAGGAGGGATGGAACGGGGGCAGTGGAATGAATCTGACATAACATTCCTATATGCGTATATGAATATATCACAGTGAATCTCACCATCATGTACATCCACAAGACACTAATTTTTTAAAATAACTACAAGTAAATAGCAGAAATATCAGTTGAGTAGAGGGAAGGAAACAGGGAGAGGGAGCAGAGAAGGGGAAGGGAAATACTGGGGACTGGATTAGAACAAATTATATTCCATGCTTTTATAATTATGTCAAAATAATTTATATTGTCATATATAACTAAAAAGAAGCAATAAAAAGTATAACAGTATAGCAAACACTTACATATCCCTCACTTGTGTTGAAAATTAAGATATTACACAAAGGGCTGTATCCTCCCTAATCTCATTATTTTACCTGTCTTCCAGAAGAAACTACTCTCCTAAAGTTTGTATATCATTCTTTTTTCTATTTTCACACTTCCATCACATGCTTATGAAAGAGTCATATTACCCATGTATGTTTTAAAACTTTAAAAAGTTGTTCTTATTATTCTACAAATTGCTTCTTTCACTCAACCTTATTTTTGAGATTTATCCATATTGATACATACAATTGAACTTCATGCATTTTAATGCTATATAATATTCATTGTTTTAATACTGTGTGGTATTGTATGGATACAGAAATATACCATAATTTATTTTGGCCATTCTCCTGGGAAAAAACATTTAGGTTATTTTCAATGTTTGCTGCTATGAACAAGGCTGTCTTGTACGTTTTTGTACATGTGTTTCTATGCATATGCATGAGGTTGGCTGGGAAATGTATTTATTTAAGAGTAGAGTTTCTGGTCATAGGATATATACACATCTTCAACTTTTAAAAGTTGTTTTTGTTTGGACTGCTATAACAAAGTCCCATAGACTGAATGGCTTAAACAACAAGCACTTACTTATCACAGAGAAATAAAATCCAAGATGAGAGTGCAAACATATTTTGATTCTGGTGAGGGCCCTCTTCTAGGTTGCAGTCAACCAACTTCTGATTTCCAAACATAGTAGAACAAGAGTGAAATAGCTTTCTTGTCTCTTCTCATAAGTGCACTAATTTCCATTTATGAGGGCTCCATCCTCATGACTTAATTACCTCTCAAAGGCCCTACCTCCAAATGACATCACCTAGGAAATTAGATTACAACAAAACAACCACACAGGCTGCACGACTGGTTTGTGGGCCAATTTCACTGTTATTAGTCTTTGCACGATTTGGACAATATAGTAAACCTCCATGCGCTTCAGTTTCCATTTGGAAAACTAGATTAATAACATTTATCTCAAGGACTACCATGAGTATTTGATGAAATGATACATGTAAACTATTTAATGTATAAAAATACAATAACATAGTAATAACAATAATAGTGACCCTTACTGAAGGCCTCTGTATTGGACTAGACTAGACGAAAAAGCTTGGAAACTTACTCTACTTCACCTAGTGAAATGACTGAATTCTGGAGGAATTCTCTGTAAGTAATCAGGAAGGCAAAAGGGAGTATTCTACTTATCCATATCTTTCTTTTTTATGTCTATTATTTTTGTTGCTTATTTGCTTGTTGGAGAGCAAGCAAAAGTAAAAGGAATCTTAATCCAAGTCTGAATCTTCAATTTGAAAATTAGTGAATTCAGACCAACTTTGTGATTTGGTCCAGTTCAATCCCTAATCCACTCTACACTCAAAACACTAAATCTTGGAGTCTTCAAAGCCTAGACTCTTTAATAATCAGGAAGATAGATGGTCACTATTACTGTCCTTGTGGACTAGCAGCTGGCTAGGCATCCACAGTCTATGAAGCAAATTATTCTGTCTCCAGTTCATTACATGACCTTCTACAATCAGTGCCGCAATTATTGACTCATTTATTTGATCAACTTTCCTACACTTAACTGTTGATGTAATAGAAATGAGGATGTTTGGGGACCTGTTTCTTTACTCCTAAGACGGAGATCCAATACCACAGATTTCTGGGGCTACTGCAACAAAATTCCATAAGCCAGGTGTCGTAACATCAGAACTGTATTGCCCCATAGTTCTAGAGGCTGGAAGTTTGGAATCAAGTGTCTACAGCACCACAATCCCTCTGAAATCTATGGGAGAGAATGCTTCCTTACCTCTTCCAAGCTACTGGTGGAGGCCATCAATCCTGGGCAGTCCTTGGCTTGCAGCTGCAACCCCCCCAGTATATGTGTGTCACATGGTCCTTCTCTCTGTGTGGCTGTGACTTTATATCATCTTTTTATAGAGGACACCAGTCATATTGCACTAAAGACCCTCCATACTCCAGTATGACCTCATCTTAACTAATCACATCTGCAATGACACAACTTCCAAATAAGATCACATTCTGTGTGAGAGAGAGAGAGTGGGAGAGAGACAAAGACAAAAGAGAGAGAGAGACTGCCATCGGTTAAAATCACACTGTTGCCGTGAACTAATTGTATGACCTTGGACAATATTTTTGCCAGTGTTCTCCAGAGAAACAATACCAACAGAATGTGTATACATGTAGAAAACAGATGTATTTTAAGGACTTATTTAGCTCATATAATTATGGAGTCTGTAAAGTCCAAAATTCACAGGGTGGACTGACAGGCTGGAGACCAAGGGAAGAGCCAATGGTACAGTTCAAGTCCAACGGCTCCATATTGGCAGAATTCCCTTCTCCCAGAGAGGTTAGTCATTTTTCTAATCAGGCCTTCAACTGATTGGATGAGGGCCACTCATATTATGAATGGCATCTACTTTATTCAAAGTCCACCAATTTAAACGTTAACTTCATCTAAGAACACCCTCAGAAAAACGTCCAGAATGATACTCAGCCCAAACTGTGTATCATGGCCCAGCCAAGCTGACACTAAAATTAACCATCATAGATAAACCTCCTAAAACCCTGAATATCTCCCTTCTCTCACTTATAAATGATGATTGTAATGTTACCAACTTCAAACAGTAGTTGAAGTTGTTAAATACTGGGCATTCAAAACTATTCATGGAACTAGCTCCATAAATGTTTGGTTTTCCATTAACTATTGTTATTCTGTAACAAAGACATGAGAAGAAGATAAAGATCACATTCTGAATTACACGGGATTGGAACTTTACATGTTTTATGGGGGGTGGTTATTAGAGCTTTATAGTTATACATAGTCATTGGATTCACCTCCACAAACTCGTACATTCATAGAATTTGATTTCAGTTCACAATCCACCCTTTTGCCCTACCCCTTTTCCCTCCCATCATTCCTTCCCACCCCTGTTGTTCTTCCTCTACTCGGCTAGACTTTCTTTCACTCATCTATTTATCTATATTTGATTGATTTTTTTTTACTTATACATAAAGGTGAAATTCCCTGTGGCCTATTTTTTATATATAGTGTGATTAAACTTTTTTTAATATTTTATTTTTTTAGTTTTTTCTGCGGACACAACATCTTTGTATGTGGTGCTGAGGATCCAACCCCAGCCGCATGCATGCCAGGTGAGCGCGCTACCCGCTGGAGCCACATCCCCAGCCCTGTGGCCTATTTATATACGCACATGAGGTGATTTTTTAAAGAATTCATTCCTCATTGCTTCCCTTTTCCCATCCCTCCACCCTGCCTCTCAGTTTTCTTCTACACTACTGATTCTCCCTTTATCTTCATGATATCCTATCCTTCTCTCCCCCTTTCCTTTATTTTGCTCTAGCTTCCACATGTGAGAGAAAACATTTGAATTTTGATTTTTCTGAGTTTGGCTTATTTCACTCAGCATGATGGCCACCGTTCCCATCCATTTACCAGTAAATGCCATAATTTCATTTTCTTTAATGTTGAGTAGAACTCCACTGCGTATATACTCCACTTTTTTCTTAAGCCATTCATCTATTGGTGGGCAACTGGGTTGATTTCATCATTTGGCTATTGTGAATTGTGCTGCTTTAAACCTTGTGGTGGCTGTATCACTATAGCATGCTGATTTTATGTGAAAAATACAAAGGAATTTGGATAGCTGCGTCATATGGTGTTTCCATCCCTTGTTTTTTGAGATTTCTCCATATTGCTTTCCAAAGTAGTTGTACTAGTCTGCAATTCCCCCAACAATGCACAAATGTTCTTTCCTCCCCAGACTGATTATTTTTTGTATTCTTGATTGTTGCCATTCTGACTAGAGTAAAATAAAGTGTAATTTTGATTTGCATTTCCCTGATTGCTAGGGAGATTAAATATTTTTTTCATGTATTTGTTGGCAATTTGTATTTCTTCCTTTGAGAGATTTTCAGTGTTTTTTTTTTTCTCACTTATTGATTGGGTTACTTTTTTTGGTGTTAGTTTTTGAGTTCTATTTATATATTTTGAATTTTAATCACCTAACAGAGAAGTAGCTGGCCAAAATGTTCTTCTATATGCTCTCTCTTCGTGCTCTTAATCATTTTCTTTGCTGTACAGAAACATTTTAGTTTGATGATAACCCACTTATCAATTTTTGGTTTTATTTCTTGCACTTTGGGGGTCTTGTTAAAAAGTCAATGCCACCACCAATTTGATAGAGTGTTAGCCATATGTTTTCTTATAGCAGTTGCAAGTTTTCTGGTCTAATTTCTAAGTCTTTGATACATTTCAATTTGACTTTTGTGCAGGGTGAAAGAGGGCCCTAGAGTCTTTTTTCTACATAGAGTTAGCCAATTTTCCCATCATCATTTGTTAAAAAGGCTGTCTTTTCTCCCAAACATATTTTTGGCACCTTTGTCAGCTATCAGATGGCTATAAGCCTGTGAGTGTGTATCTGTGTCTTCTATTCTATTACACTACAGTTCTGAAGTATAATTTCAGATCAGATATTGTGATGCATCCCACTTTACTTTTCTTTCTTAGTATTGCTTTGGCTATTCTGGGTCTTTTATTCTTCCAAATGAATTTATGAATTGTTTTTCCTAATTCTGTGAAGAATATCACTGGTATTTTGATGGGGATTGCATTGAATCTGTATATTGCTTTTTGGTAGCATAAACATTTTAACAACATCAATTCTGCTTATCCAAGAACATGGGATTTTAAAAAATTATTTTCTAAGGTCTTCATCAATTTCTTTCCTCAGTGTTCTATAATTTTCATTGTAAAACTCCTTTATATCCATTGATTAATTCCCAAATTGTTGTGTTGGTTTGTTTGTATAGGTTATTATGAAGCTTGGTTTTCCTGATTTCTTCCTTGTTTATCTTTGAGTTTTTTTGTTTGTTTGTTTGTTTTTTGTAGTGCTGGAATGGTGGTCCTGAATTACTTGATTTCTACTCTCATTTCTTTTTTGATCCATTTTTCCTTTAAGAGAATATTGTTCCTATGTTTATATGGTTTCTGATATTTTTGTTGCTCTTAATTTATAGTTTCATTTCATTAGGACCTGATAGGCCTCATGAGATTATATCAATTTTTGTATTTGCTAAAATTTGCTTTGTGACCTAGAATATGGTCTCTTTTGGAAAAAGTTCAATGAGCCGCTGAGAAGAAAGTAAATTCAGCTGTGTGAGGGTAAAATAGCTTAAACATGTCTATTAGATACACTTGATTTATAGTTTTATTTTGATTGAAGATATCTTTATTGAGTTTATGATGACCTGTCTATTGGTTATAATCTAACCCAGTATTATTATGTTGGGTCTATCTGGGATTTAATTTCATAAAGTATTTTTTTATGTACTTGGGTGTACTGACACTTGGATCAAAAATATTTACTATCATTATATGTTCTTGTTGGAATGGTTCCCTTTGCCAGAATGAGGAGCCTTGTCTCTTCTGACTAATTTTTGCTTGAAATCTGCTTTGTCAGATATGAGAGTAGCTACTCCTGCTTATTTTCAGGGTCCATATGCATGGAATTTTTTTTTTATCCTTAAGTCTTGGGTGTCTATTAGATGAGTCTCTTATAAAAAGCATGTAACTGGATCTTATTTTTTTATTCATTCTGCTAATCTATGTTTTGTTTTTAATTGTACAGTTGAGACCATTAACATTCAGCATTAATATGATACGTGTTTGTGGTTTCCTGCCATTTTGATATTCTCTATTTAATTGTGTCTTGATTCTCATTCAGTGGATTTTTCTCCTATTGGTCCTCCTCTATTTGGGAGCTTTGAGATTTGCTCTTTAGTTCCTCTGTGTGCAATTTGAGTATTTTTTTTTTTTTGTAGTGCTGGCATGGTGGTCCTGAATTCTTTTAGTTTAATCTTATCATGGGAAGTTTTTATTTCCCCCTTGAATTTGAAACTGAGTTTTGCTGGGTATAGTAACCTTGGCTGACAAGCTGATTTCTTTTATAGCTTGAAATATCTCATTCTAGGTCCTTCTTGATTTTAAGGTCTGAATTGACAAATCAGAAGTGACTGTTATAAATATGACCTGATGTTTCGCTCTTGCAGTTTTTAATATTATTTTATTAATTTGTTTTGTAATATGTCTTATGACATTTCATTTCTAGAAGTTCTGATTCTTCACTTCTCTGTTTCTATTTCTTTATTGAAGTGGTCATTCATCCCCTGCATTTGCTCTCTTAATTCATTCCTTAAGTATTCTTTTAGTTCATTGAGCATTTCATTAATCAGCCTTTTCTAATCTTTCTCTGTGATTTTATCCACACCAATATCAGTGGGATCTTTTATTGGGGGATTGTGAGTTTTGGAGGGAGATTTATTTGCCTGTTTCCTCATATTTTCAAATGCCTCAACTTGTGCATCCATTGAAATGGATTCCCCCTTCTTCTTGTTTATGTGTGTCCATTTTGTATAGTTAACTTGTATGTTTTGGGACTTCTCTCTGTTTTTTTAGTGGATGTCAATAGGTGAGATCTGAGGTCCCTCT
Source organism: Urocitellus parryii (assembly GCF_045843805.1). NCBI lineage: Eukaryota > Metazoa > Chordata > Mammalia > Rodentia > Sciuridae > Urocitellus > Urocitellus parryii. The sequence continues at coordinate 38,290,496 of NC_135541.1, read as the reverse complement.
CTGAATATTTCTTCTTGGGTCCCCATTGTTGGTTTGAGGTTTTTGTCTCCTCAATTCTTTGAGTTGGAGCAATGTCAGGGCTCAGGTGTGATTAGATTGGGATGGAGGGTGAGACTCACTGCTCCTTTATTGAGATGTGAGTATTTCTGAGCTGTTGGATCTCTACTCTGTGATCTTAAAGGATCCCAATTTCTTTCCATCCCCTCTTAGAGGGAGGGCAAGCTTGGAGTGGCACTAATGTCAACAACAGATGTACAGACTTAAATATCCAGTGTCTATTTTGACAGCTATAAAACTAATTGCCACCTATGTGGGAATTATGGGATCAGCATTTCACAACAGTACCAAAAATTTTAAAAATGTGAATTAGATCAGGCCTTCAAGAACAGGTGGACATTTTATTAGCCACTATATTAATAATCACAACAACTTGAATGGGTAAGAAATACATAGTCTATGTAATTTCTATTATTTGGTGAGAATACAGTTTCTCAAGTAAGAGAAAATAAGGTAGTAAAGCATGAGAAAGTTTGAAGTTTGAAAAGGTGATCAGAGGAGAGGAAGGAGATAGGGAGCTATACAGAAGATGGAATAATAATAATATATAGATGTCAGCTATATAGAAGAAGGAATAATAAGTTAAAAGTAATGAAAAAAAAGAAAGGAGGTGGAAGTAGGGAATTTAGGCTGTTACTGGGGAAGAAAGTGAAGAAGGAGAGAGAGGAGGGCCCAGATCATGGGTATAAAAGAATCAACTAATGTAGGATAGAAACTACTCAAACCTTGATTTTAGGCCTAAGTCTAATCTAGGCTAAATAATGAGCACATGCAGGAGTGAACTATTAATGTGTAAATAAAGTTATATGGATAAATTCAGACCTATCTAGGCAGTGAGAGCATACACGACCTCACATACACGCTCACATACATACAAAATCATGCATGTTTAAAAAAGTGAAGAAAAATACAATATGATAAAAAAATATTAAAATTTTTAAATATTTGAAAAATATTTAAATTTTTAAAAAGTAAAAACAAAAATGGGAATATGGAGAAAAAGAGAAATAGCTTAATGAGAAATAAAGGACTTGATTCCACTGTGGTAAAATATGCTGGCAGGAATGGATTTTGAGTCTTTATATTTATTTTGTCTCTGTATTTTTGGCCACTGTCTGTCCTCGTGTTCTTGCCTAGCTGACAATCCATTGTCATGGCTCTCAGTTTCCAATCTCCCAGGATTGGGCAGGAAAGCCTGGGGAGTGCTAATGAATTGTGTAATCTGGAGCGCAGGCCTGGCCTTAGCAAGTGTCTTCACAGTAGATCCTCATAGGTGCCAGCCCTTGTGGGACCTGCATCTCCTGGGATCCAGAAGCTCAGTGGTCCAGGCAAAATGTTCCTTGTTCCCACCTCAGTTTCTCCAGTTCAGGCACCCTCTGGGAATATTTTCATGGGCTGTTGGTAACTTTCTCCATGAGTTCCCAACCCCCTGACTCTATTCACAGCTGCAGGAGCTACAAGTTGAAAACTTTCAGCTCCTAAGAATGTTTTCCTCACTTGCCAGAGGGTTTTGCGCCATGCTCGCTGTGGGCTGGCGTCCCCATGGAAAGCTTTCGCCCCAGTGGACCCACTTTGGATTTGTTTTCACTGAGACACTTGCCCTGTCAACTCTACCTCATGAAAATCAGCCTTCCTCTGCAAACCACAGCTTTCCCTAAGTCGGTTTTTCTTTTTTTAGTTTCTTTGTCCACAGGCTACATGTTTCGTTGTCTGTACTCCCCACTCCCCACTCTGCCCTGATGGCAGTGGGAGCTGGCCTAGGGTGCTGTTTCTTATGCTCAAGTTACCTCCTTTCCGTAGCTCCGTTTTGTTTTTAATTACAGTTCTGTATTGTGTTTCAGTGAGGTTCCTTTGCTCCTCACCTGGCTGAAAAGTTTTCCAGTTTTTAAATCTGGTGCTGGGGGACTTCTGGGCCATGCTTTCTCTCTCTACTCCTCCATCCTCCCTCTCCTCAGTGTTTTTTGTTGTTGTTGTTGTTGTTGTTTTTGTTTTTGTTTTTTTTTTTTTTGAAGGTCACAATTCAGCCCCATAGTTCCCTAAATGGGAATCCTAGGTAGGACAGACCTTTCCGCCCAAGGCCAACCTGGCAAGACCTCCTGTGGTTTCACTCAAGCCTTCATCTCCCAGCTCCATAGAAAATGAAAGCACAGATCCCAAGAGATAGGTCATCACACCTTCCAGGACAGAGAATTATTGGATGCAGCCAATGAGTTAAGTCCAGCTAGGGACAGGAGAGAAAGAGTATGTGGACCCTTTGGTCCTGAGAGATTCAGTAAGCAAACGTTCAAGAGTGTCTACTAAATTAGTTCTCCCTTTTTCAGAAAATTCAGTCCAACTCTAGAGGCTATTATAGGGAATAATTTGTCTCTTTAAAAAATGTTCTCAATAAAATAAATAAATAAAATCAACAACAACAAAAAATCCTCTAGGATACAGAAAGGGAAGGGAGCCAGCATTTTTATTTAGAGCCTCCTCAATTCCAATCCATATGTGGAATGATTTTAGAAACTTCATCTCTTAATTCTCATGACAAGCCTTCTATTATTATCCCCATTTGGCAGATAAGGCTCAGAGAAGTTAATTTTGGATTTGTCCCAGAGTTAAAAAGATAGTGGCACTATGATTTAAACCCAAATTTGTCTGAAAATTAAGTTTATAATCATTCTATTACCTTGTCTCTTTATTATCTTACATCAGACAATGTATGCAAAAACTTAAAACATTTTACCCGGCAAACAGAGTGGTCAATATAGGCTTCCTTCTCCCAGAGAATGTTTCTAGGATGAATGAATGAATGGCAATGCATGACCATACAGCACCGTCTGGTTCTCCTGTCCTCCTGTGAATTCTTCCTCCTATGAACTCCAATACCTTCTTTTTTTATATCAGGTGAGGATTATTCCCTCCCTATCTGCTTCCTCACCCCATAGCTTGTGCTTCAAAGAAGGGATAAGATCTAGTTCATCTCTGTATCCCCCTCACCCAGCCTCCTACATCAGTCTGACGATGATGATGCACAGCAGATGCTCAATATCTGTCTGCAGAGTGAACGAACAAGACTCCAATAAAGCAGTATTGATTGAGGAGATAGGTCTAATCTGACAGCCTCCCTAGAGAATGTAGGAAAAAACCTTGAGTTAGGACTTAGATATAGGGCCCAAACCTGGCACTGTTACTAACTTATTATGCAAGCTTGGCCTCTTCTTGGACCTCCCTAGCATGTTCATCCAAAGAGGGGCTTGTACTATATGATCTTGAGAGCTCTTCTGATCCAATGGTCTGGGTCCTGGTACCTCTGAAGGTCAGGAGGAGTCACAGGCTACAAGGCAACCAGGAGTCACTGGGCCTGTGCTGTCAGTGCTTCCCCAGCTTACAGTTTTTAGCATTTGGACACTTTGCAGATGTCTTCTTGCTAGGTCCAGGCAAAAAAAAAAAAAAAATAGCTGGAAAAAAGAACTAAGCACTTTCAGCCAGAGTTTCCTCATCCATCTAGGGCCAAAGAGAATGCCAGAACCTTGATCAAGGCCTGTTCTTTGAGACAAATAGAACATGTACTCCCTGTCCCTTCCAGGAGTGAGCTCCAATTGTGATAATTAATGCTTACTATGCACAAATGATTTGTCCTGCAGTGTGTAAGACCTCTGTGCCTTGCACTTGAGCTCATGTAAGGCACATCTGCATTATAATTTATATATAATAACAATACAAACTTTTAAACTAACAAATGCCTGATGTGACTTTTGGACAAATCACTTGACATCCCTAAGCCTCAGTTTCTACATCTCTAAATTCTCTATGAAAATTTAAAGTAAAGCAAACAGAACACCTAACACAGTATTTGACACATGGTTAAAATTCAATAAATGACTCTGTGACTTATTTTCCCCATCTTTAAAATGGGTATATTAGTAATTCCTTTGTGAAACCCAAATGAAGCAGAGGAGCATACAAGTTGCACAGTCAGTACCTAAATGCCAGCAATCTAAGGGATAGTGTACTTTGCACAGAGAGTAGGGATTTATTACCTTCCTCTGTCCAAGTGAGTTTAGACAAGTCCACTGGTTTGGATTTGATATGGGAGTTCATCTGGATTGGAGCAAAGCAGGTCTCTGCAGGGACACAAAAGCCAAGGCCACAGAGGAGGGACCCTATTGAAGGCCCCTCACCACACAAAGCCTACTGGCTTAGGAGTGAATCAGTCAGAGGCACGTGGGCCCATCACCTTTATTTGCCCACATGAATTTTAAAAATAAATGTGTATTGGAGAGAAAGGTAGAAGGCAACAAAAGAGAAGCAAGTTCTCACAATCGTCCTCCATTCAGTCCACCCAAATGAAAGGCTTTAATAGCCAGTTTTTAGAGCTCTCACGAGCTGAAGTATATTAGGTGTGGCAGGTGGAATAGTCAATGCTTTATGTGTGACCCTCCACTGATGCTCACAGCAGCCCCAGGCAGAAAACGCACCCCCAGCCCTTGACAAATGAGAAATCAGAAAAGCTGAAGTACCTTGCTCAGCTCCACACAGCCAGTCTGTGGCTGCACAGGATTTGAATACATGTCTGTCTTAATCCAAAACCCACACTCTTTGATTCCGTGATTCTAGCATCTATTAAAAACCTACTAAGTCCCAAGCTAGGGTTAAGTTCTCTGGAGAATATCAAGATAAATCAGATATGGGCCTTTTATTTTCTAAATATTATCAAGGAAGGGGCAAGAGTCAGACCCAGAGTCAGAAAGCATGGGCTGATGTACCCCTGTCTTCTTGTGTCTTTCTGCACATTTCTCTAGGCTTCATTTTCCTCACCTGTAAATCAGGAATGATGCCCAATCCCAGACTCCTAAAGAAGATTAAATGAGTGAGATAATATGTATAAGGATGACATGCAAACTACAAAGCTCTGGACAAACATTAATATTGCTCTAAAGTGTTCTAGAAGCCTCCTTGTGTTGTTGTAAATGCTTCAGTAAAACCCATGTACATTTGCTTCCTTGGGGACAAAGAGAAGCAACTGATGGCTCTTGATAGTGTTCCCAGCATATAAAATCCTAGGAGTTCATGTGCATGAGCACTGGGCCATCTGACCCTCCTCCAAGCCAGTGCCAATGGCAGATGCCAAAAGCTTCATGACCCCTTGCAAACGCACTGTTGGCAACAATAATCCTTTACACGTAGGTGGCATTTTAGACCTGACCAAGCAGTCTCACAGCTGCAAAGTCTATGGGCTTCCTGGGAACCCAGCAAGGCAGCAGGACAATTTGCATGTGAAGAAACGTTGGTGCTGAAAGTTCAAGATGTACCACAACTTTCCCAGAGCCTTATAGTTACAATGAACACTATACAACTCATCTCAGGCCTGCATCTTAGTCTAAAATTCTGTTCATTTCCCCATTAAACACCATCTGCAATAGAGGGAAATAATACTGTCCCCTTTAAGGACCAGGTTACGAAGTATAGTAACAAAAATACTCATTTGTTCATTCATTCAGTAGACACTGAAATTCTGTTCCCTGCCTGGTCCTGTACGAAGCCTTACAGAGACCAAAGAAACAGATGCAGAACCTGCCATCAAGGGACAGTCTGCCAGATCACAGACCATGTAATAGTGAGGAATGACTATCAGGCATTCACCGAAACAGTCTCTAATTTCTTTTACTTTTTTAAGAGAAAAGGTTCAATATGTCACCTATGATGGCCCTAAACTCCTGGGCTTAGTGATTGATCCTCCTGCCTCAGCCTCCCAGGTCATTGGGACCGTAGGTGTGTACCACTGCACCTGGCTGCAATCTCTAATGCTATTAACACTGCAAAGTATGTTTTTCTCCAAATTTTATCATGGGCAATGGTAACTCAAGAGATACAGATGACTGCCTCAGAGATACTCAGCCAGTTAAGTGGCAGCACTAGAATTGGATTCCAAGTCTATAGATATAAAACTCAGGCTTTTCCCCAGGAGTACCAGGACCCTTCAAAATGTCTTTGATACAAAGTATCCAGGATAGAATCCTAAGTGCCTCTGGGTACCCATTTGGTTTAATTATATGGCACTAATTACCAAAGCCACTAACTTATTTTTTTAATTTCTAAATTGATAAGTTTACACAATAATAAAATGCCAACAATAAAAAAAAATCATCTAGTTAAAGTCTGTTGTATAGATGAAGGAGCTGATGACCGGAACGTATGAGAACCTGCCCAGAACCTTCAATTCCAGGGCTGGGATTCAACAGTATCTCTGAACTTAAAAGTCCTTTATTTCCACTATATTCTGGGTGCTTAATCTTTGGCTTGGTGATTTCACATTGTTTTTTTATCTAAAAAAAATATTACCTACTTGATGTGGGGATGAGTTATAGTTCCTCTCTGTGTCTTTAGTGCTTGGCATGTAGAATAATGCCCTCAATGAATGTGTGAAGGTTGAATAACAAATGAAACAATTGAAATAATTCTGTATATCCCCAATATACAGAAGAAGAAATTGAGATGCAAATATTAGAGTATCTGTCCAAGGTTCCATGGCTCCCACGTGGCCAAGCCAAGATTAAAACCTGATCTTCCTGGCTCTGGAATCCATCACTCAGCCTGCTGGAAAGAGGACATATAAGAGGCACGAGGCACACAACAATGTGGAAAACAGTCACAGTATCCAGCCCCAAATAAGGACACTGCCGCTCCCTCTCAGTGCTGGAAAGAGTCCTGGAGGTGGGGGTCTTGCAGGAGAATCAGGTAAATGGACTCAGCTGGAGGCGATGAAAATGTACAGGGTAAAGGAAGACCCATTCTTAGCAAAGCCCACCTCACGGGGGGCCTCAGCCCAGATGGCCAAACCAGCTGCACATGTTTGGAAGTCCGTGAACAGCCTTGCTGGGGGCCAGGAGAAAGATCTGTTCTGGGGGTTCTGCCAGACCTGGAGGCGAGGCTGCCAGAGGGAGGTCAGAGCAGGGGGAGGACAGATGTGGCCGAGGCTCTGCCAGAGGCCACGCTGGCCCCGGTGAATCAATCCTCTAACCAGAGCCATAACTCCACTCCGTGCTCACAGCATTCCGGTTCCCAGATTAGACCATGGAAAAGTGGTTCCACGTGGACTTTTCAGCTTGGTCGCTTACTCGCCAAACCCCACCCAGACCCCCTCTCCGCACCCCCAGCTCTAGCCCAGAATCATGGGGCATCCATTTTGTGTCAACATGAGGATGTTACTTTTTATTTTCTTCTTCCTTTAACACATAAAAGTAATTCTTCCAGGCTCAGATATCCATGTGAGCTCTCAAAACGCTGGGCTTCAAAGTATTCTCACATCCAGACCAAAAGCCATCCCCACAGGGCTGCTGAGAGTCAGTGTCCTCCACGTGGTACGTGGCTGCCTCCTTCAATCTCAGGGATGCTAACAGAAGAAAGGGGTAGTGCCTAGTAGCCCCTTCCTGAGATCTTTTAAGTATGTCTTCTCATTTAATTAGTCATCTTAATCTTGCAGATAAAAAAACTCAAGAAACATGACTAATTCAAAGTCATTCGTTCACTCAACAAATGTTGATCATGTTCACCAATGTCCCCAGTATGCACTTTTGCAGAAAGAACACTCTTTCTTCCTGCTGTATAGAAAGTACTTACAAATGGATTTCCTTGTGGTTCCATGTAAAGTTTCCCAAAGTGCCTAAGGTAGAAGATTCTATGAGAGTTAGAGGGGCATTTGGGGAAAACAATTTCTATGCACAAATTAGCCTGGAAATCACAGATTAAATGATGATTGCTTAGGAAATCACTGATTAAAGAAACTAAACAACACAGGATTTTCTTGAATAAAGAATTTCTCAGAGCTTGAAATTGGCTAAAATGTATTTGAATCTTCCCCAAGAGTAGAGTTATGCAGTATTCTCCCAAAGTTATGAACTAAACTTCTAAGAAAGCTATTTGGAAGCACTTCCCAAATGTATTATTAGGTTGAATCACATGAAACCACCAAAATTTGGCTGCTTTTGATCTACAAAACAGTAATTCCATATGGTTCAACCTAACATGCACCACTGTGTCCCTCGTTTATCCTATTTCATAGTGATTGGTATGGCTAATAGCCTATGAGCTCTTTAAAAAGTACTTATTAGGCCAGGGTGTGCTGGCACATGTCTGTAATCCCAGCCTCTAGGGAGGCTGAGGCAGGAGGATTACAAGTTCAAGGCCAGCCTGGGCAACTTTACAAGACTCTACCTCAAAATCTAATGAAAAGGGTTAGGGTGGGATTCAGTGGTTGTGCTTAACCTAGCTTGTGTAAGGCCCTGAGTTTGATCCCCAGCACCCCACAACAACGAAAAGGTATTTGTTGTGGAATCTTTACAAGTTCATTATTAAGACTGGAAATAGTCCTAGGACATGGATGGCTGTACCAAAATCAGTGCTTGTCCTTCTATGGTATGGAGACGTCATAGGAAGCAGCTGCCTAACTAGACTATGACTCCCAGTCCCCTTAAGTCCAGGTGGGTCTGGGGAGCTAGGATCTACAATAGAACAGTGTCATTATCAGGTCCTGGCTAACTACAGAGGACTCCAAGGCCCTGGAAGTTGGCCACTTGTTGGAGCTTTAGCTTTTTCATCTGCAAAATGAAGATGACAAACTAAATGAGAAGACCCATTGAAGAGAGGTCTGTAGATCCACAAGCAGAAGAGGACCCAGTCCCTGACTCCCCATCTGGTGGAAAGCGACCCACCCACCAGGAACACCCACATTGGATTATTAGGTAAGGGGAAAAGAAACTGGAGGAGGGGCTTTGTTGTTGATATTATTGTTGTCATTGTCATCATAGGAGAAAGCATTATTCTAAGTACTATAAGTAAGGGTGGGGCAGGTCAAGAATGGCCGTCCTAAGCCCCGAAGGTAGTGATAATATGCAGAAAAGGAAAAAGACCAACCTCAACAAGATCCACACAACCTGGGGATCCCGTGTTTGGAAGCCAGTATAATCTACAGGAAGTGTAATGTGAGTGAAGAGTTATGCTAGATAAGGGATATTAATCAAAGCACTAATCACTTAATTGAGGCATCTTTGGTGTGTCCTTTGTCCTCAACTCCCTATCCAACCAGTTCTTACCAAGTGCTCTTGATTCTGAATTCTAGGTCTTGTGCTTCTGTCTCCTCCTAACCCCTCTGCCTAATGTCAGGCTCATACAAACCCTTCCAAAGCCCCATTAATGAGGATTTCAAAAGGATTTTTTAAACACTGAAACTTGAATCATCTCCCCCCACCGCCCCCTGTTTAAAACCCTCCTTGCCTCCTGGGATACTCAGAATAAGGCCCAGTTTCCTCCATAAGCATTCCAGGTCCTGTGGGAGCCTCCCCTTGACTCCCCAGCCTTCTGCCTCATGACCTGGCCACAGCAAGCCCACCACACACTGCCTTGTCTCCCGAGGCCCTACACACTTTTGTCTTTGTGGGCCCCTCTCACCATAATAGTATCAATATTAAAAGTTATTATTGGTATAACCTTAAATTCCTCTTAAGATTTTCTTTTCTATTTTAGTCAAAATTTAATAGATTTCCATAGCCTCTGAAAATTTTAAATTTTTCTGCTGATATCAGAAAAAAATTAATATATTTTCTCTAACCCTAAACATTTTCTTGGTCTCCTGAAAGGGCATGGATAGTAGGCACTATGCCAGTGTGCTAATAGTGAAGTCCCCAAACTTCCTTCTCCAAGCCTGTCCTTTGTGATATCTTCCTGCTCTGGCCTGGAGGAGGAATAACAGCAGTGGAGCATTTTCTCTCTCCACAGTGTCCAAAAACAGGAAGATCCTCAACTCCAGTAAACATTAGACTCACCAGAGGGGCTGATTAAATGCAGATTCTTAGCCCTATCCCTGCCCCCAGAGACTTGTTAAGTCTGGGCTGGAGCCCTGGAAGACCTGGACTCTTACAGACTCCCCCAGAGGATTTTGAGGCACACACAATGAACCTTGAAAAACCCTCTCAGGGAAGTGCCAGATTCAATGACAGAATGTTACTGTGTCCTCCGCATGATCAAAGTCCAGGCAGTGTGCATCTCTACCAGTGACTGCTCAGAAAACGTTGAACTGAACCAAAAGGATACAAGGAGTTTCTCTTCTCTGGGCCCCTTTCACATCAGGATTGTGGTGGTGGGAAGAGCCACAATCATTTGATCTCCACTTACCTCAGTTTCTGCAAAAAAACTAAAACATGACAGGTTCTCACCCAGAGTACAGGGAAAGCGAGCCCTGTCTTCTGAGCTGAGTTTATTGAGCAAGGAGAAGAGACTTCAGAGAGATCCAGATCTGGAAGTTGAGAGTTGGCTTCACCACCTCCAAATTCTGTGGTCATGGACATGCACATTATACTTTTGATCTTCATTTGTGTCTACAAATAAAAATGACACAAATAAAAACAGTATCTTGCATAAGGAAGAAGCTCAGTGGTAATCTTTTCTTCTCTTCACATGAGATGAGCCAAGGCACTGGACTTGGAGGTGTGTGCCTGACTCTTCTACCAGGCTGTTCCAGGAGTGCCAGCTCCTCCTGGTCAAGTGCTCCTGCTCCCCTTGCCACACCTGGGTTTAACTCCAGGAGCCAGAAGGTGGTAACTCTGCAGTGCATACTGCATTTTGCTGTCTCTACCTCATACAGTGAGAACTGAGCCCTGGAGGGGACTCCATCTTCCACCCCACCAGATTCCCCTTCCCCAAAAAGAAACATTGTGCCCATCAGAGAAGCAGACAGGAGTATCAATGGGTATGCTAGTCCTGGAGCCTGATGGTGAAGTGGCCTCCAAATCAGACAAGCAAGAGAGTTGACCTTGCAGTCCTTGCTACCTGCTGTTCTTTGAAAATAAATAGAAGGGAAAACATTTACCTCCACAAGCAAACATCTGTTTTAAAGTTTCTGAGGATGAGTCCGCTGAGAGTTCTCACTCCGTGAAGGCTCCCAGGAGAAGCTAACAATACTTGGAGCATTTTCCCAGGAAGGAAGGGCCAGGTTCCAGAGGTGTCCTCAGATACCCCTCCCTCAATGGTAATATTAAAACCCTCTTTAATACCTGCTGTTGCTTCTTTGGTCCTGGGAAGAACCCAGTCTCAGAGGTAGCTTGTCTCATCACTGATCTCACTCTAGGAAATGAATATCATTTTGTTCTGAGAGCAACTTAAAGTGACTTTATCCTATCTTCACCTAAAACACACTTTGGGATAAGGGAAAAGCAAGATGCAGTGCTCATGCATTCATCCAAAAGCCTCATAGGAAGGATGGTCATTATACATGGTGGAAGAATCCCAATGCACTATGCATGGGCAGATCATAGCACTATCACATCTCCATGTTCAAAGTAACTAGGTAGAGCTCTTTACTTCTACCACTTAACTCAACAACCTTCCAAGGTTTTTATGAGAATTAAACAAATGGGACTTCTCAGATTACCCACAGGAGACCACATTTAGAGATAATTATCCACTAACAATTTACTATGTATGATAGAAACTGTTGGTCGTCTGCCCAAGAGCCATTTCCTTTCCATTTGTTCATGGAGATGGCTACATAGACACACACACACACACACACACACACACACACACACGGAGAGAGGGAGGGGGAGCTAAAAATACAAGGTTCCTTTTTTCCAGGCTTCCTTGCAACTAGATGTGGTCATGTGAACTAGTTTGACTCAGTGACATAGAAGGAAAAATGTACTAGATGACTTCTGAGAAAAGTGTCCTTCTCTGATAGAAAGAAATAGAGTAAGAAGATGTTGTGGCATTTCTAATCCTTTCTTGTCTTCTTGCCTTTGAAAATAGCCATCTGAGGCCTCAAGTTGAGACTGTACTACCTAAATCATGAGACAACAAGCCTGATAACAAGAGCCAGTATGCCGAAGAAGAGGAGGAGGGTGGAGAGAGGTTGGGTGTCGGTTGTTTGTTTATTGAACTATTGAACCAGGCTGGAACTGCCTACCTCCTAAGTCACAGTCATGGTGGCATAATAATGTCTTGGCATTCGAAGGGCTGTATAGGGAGTAGATGATTCAAGGGTTAAAAGTAGAAATAAACCTTTATAAAAAAAACTGGAAAACATGAATATTTAACATTATCAATCTATTCCCTGGTGAATGCATCTGTTTGTAAAATAAGAATGATACAATACCTACCTCACAGGACTATTGTAAGGACTAGACGTGTTAGTGCATGCAAAGGGACATAGCAAGTACCACCTCTTTATAGCTATCATGTTAATAAGCAGAATATATAACTTTCTTTAATGAAGAATGTAAGTTTGGACAGAGCACTTCTTGGAAGCAGAAAACTTGGCTTCTACACAGACATGTCTCCTTGTTGATCACATGTCAATTTTGTGGCTGTTTTAAGACAATGAAATCTCAATCTAATGTATTCCCTGTGTCAAAGAGTGTCGAAATTTTGATGAATCAGATGAATTTTGAGTTACTGAATGCTGCCAATTCAGTAATTAAATAAATGTATCACAGGACATCTAAAAGACTAAAAGAAAAATACACTTGTAAATCAAATGGCAGATTAGGGTTATGCAACTCAGTCAGAATCTGGATGCTTTTAAATAATTTCATATGAAATTAATTTTTCTTTTTCTAAAGCAATAGCTGTAGGATACCAAGTATGAGCAAAAAAATGTGGAATAGAGGGTAAACAGGGAATTGGGGTGCCTAAAGACTAGATGTGCCTCTGAGCAAGAGCTTTCCTCTCTCTGAGCTTCATTTTCCTCATTTCTAAATTGAGGGAAAGAACCTGGAGCTAAAGGAAGAAAACAATCTTTACTCCAGCTCTGCTCCTCAACTGTGTAGTCTGAAAAAAAGTCATTTTTTTCTCCTTCTGGCCAAATGGACCACTTCTGATAATATAGGGACATGTAATGAAAATGGCCTACAAAATAATGCTGCAATTTGCAAAAAATACTGAATGTCATAAAGTCAATGAAAGTGATGTAAAAGAACTGTGTATATCATAAACAAAATCATCAATAAATAATCATTTGGAAATATTAGACTCATTAGCATATGAAAAAATGGCCAAGTTAGATATGTGCTATGGGTTTAGATATGAGATGGCCTCCAAAAGCTCACCTGAGAGGCAATACAAGAGTGTTCAGGGGTGAATTGATGAGATTTTTATGAGGTCTAACCTACTCAGTGGCTTAATTCACTAATATGGATTAACTGGGTGGCAACTATATAGGCAGGTATAGTGTGGCACAGGACGTAGGTCATCAGGGTATGCATTTGAGGTTTATATTTTGTCTTTGGTGAGTGGATATCTCTCTCTCTCTCTCTCTCTCTCTCTCTCTCTCTCTCTCTCTTTTCCTGGTTGCCATGACCTAAGCAGCTTTCCTCCACCACACCCTTCAGCCCTGATATTCTGCTTCACCTTGGGCCCAGAGCTATAGAGTCAGCCATCTTTCTATGCACTGAGACCTCTGAAATCCTGAGTCAAAATTAACTTTTTCCCTTTAAGTTGTTTTCATCAGGTCTTTTGGTCACAGAGACAATGAAAAAACTAACTAACACAAGAAATGTTAGATTAGTAGAGTTAGACACTTCAGTCATTGAAGACAAGAAAATCAAAAAGGTTAATGCCATAAGAGCTTCAGAGGAGAACACTTCTAATATAAACAAAGCTCAAGAAAATTTAATAAGGGATTCCACCTTCTGGGTCCCCTTCTTCCTCCGGGAGAAGTCTTTTCTTCTGTCCTTTAATAAATTTCTAATCTCTACTCTGAAAAAAAAAGAAAATTTAATAAGGCTTCTATTATATTTGCACCAATTACCCTGGTTTTGACCATGCTGCAAAGGTCAAAGGTCAAGAATGCATTTTGTGCTAAGATATGATGTTATCAGGAAAACTATACCAAAGAAACCAACATTCAATTCATTCCTGATTCATTCTAAACATTTACATGTAATTGTAATTCAATCTCAACTTACTGTCATATAAGACAAAATAAACATGATAATCATTTTTTTCATTTTTTTCAAAATAATTTCCCACCAAATCTTTGCACTTTTTATAATTTACTATGATGTCATCATCTTTAAGTTTATTCATTGAAGGATGTTTTATATAAAAAACAGCCCTATATGTCACTGAAGGATGAATAGGAGCTAGCCTATCTTTGGGAGGGAAGGCTCTATCTCAAAGGAAACATCATATACAAGGACAGAAAAAATTCAAAAATATATTTATTTTTAAAAGTGATTTTCCACCCTTGGGGTCAAGGTAAGCCTCTTCAAGAATCTTGTGAAAAATATAGACACAATCTTTCAGAAAAACACATCTACGTGCAATCACACAAAATATTACCAATAACTTCAGGTTATCTGTGGACACCCAAGGTCTGTTTATGACCTACAGATTGAGTACCATAAATTAAGGGTTGGCCTGTATTCTGGTATGACTAAGGAAAAGACTGCCTATTCAGGATGTTCCAAAAGTATCACATTCATTCAAAAAGTATTTCTTTCACACCTACTGTGTGTTGGGAACTGATTTAGGTTGTGGTTGATTGACTGTGTTAGTTGTCCCAAATAATGGATTTTCTATCTCCAGCCCTTGCTTGGCAACTTTAGTCTTCTCCATTCAGGCCCTAGACTTAGCCACGTCACTTCCTCTGGCCAATGGGACTGTAGCAAACTTGACATAAGCAGAGGTTTGAGAAAACACTTGCCTATTCCCACTCCCTTTCCTGGATACCTCACTGTGTCCCTATCACACACATACCATCCAGGGAGTCTGGGCTAACTGGGAAGATAAGAAGCCACAGGCAGCAAGTTGAGTCTTCCCAGCCAATGTCACCCTAACCAGCTAGTACCTGGTCAGCCTGCCAGCTGACATGGTCCACAGTAGATACGGGAGCCAGCCCTGTCCAAATGAGCCAAGTCAGGCTCAGTCTGGCAGACTCATCCAGGTGAATGGAGATCTCACCAGTAGAAATGGTTGTTATTCTAGGCCCTTTAGTATTTGGGGACAGTTGGTGGTACAGTCATGAGTAAGCAACATATCTACAATGTAGATACAGCAGTGAACAAAACACTGTCCTTGTTCTTACAGAGCTTAGATCGAAGAAAGAGATATGTGCAAAGAGTAAAGGAAAATGAAGTTGGAGAAAGATAAGACTAACTTTGAAAGACCAGAAAGGCCTTAGGGATGATACTGGCTATATTTCATGAAGCTATGGGAAGAAACTGAGAGTTTGGGGGCAACATACTGATACTTATGGATTTTTATTCTTACAGATCTTCTAACAGCTGCATAGAAAGTAAGAATTGTGCTGTGGTGACCAAGTGGAAATGTGCTTTCATAACACCAGTGAGAAATCAGGGAGGCCCACACTGTGGAAACAGAAGTAAAGATGTCAAGAAAGGAAGCAACCTGAGAGAGACACAGGGGGTAATGTTACAGGAAGTTGAGAGTCATCTTTACTTGAAAAGTGAAAAGAAAGGTAGAGTTACATATGACCATAAATCACTTCCCATTGTCTTCTATTTACTGAACACCACTGTAGGGCAGGCCCACTGTGCAGGTATTAGGGACTTGATGGGGAGCAAAACTGGCCAGGAGCCCTGTGTTCTGAAGAGAAGCAGTGAAGGTAATTAATCACGCAGGCACCTTGATAAATATACAATTACGAATCGGGACAAGTGGCCTGGGAGGGAATAACAGGAAAGTCCTAATTACAACAGGGCAAGTGTCATTGCGAGGGATCCCTGAAGACTTGAAATCTGAGCTGAGACCTGATGGATGAAAAGGGATTAACCAGACAGAAGGAGTCAGGGGATGAATACATCAGACAAAGAAAACAGTTGGTATGAACACCTTGGGGCAAAAAAAAAAAAAAAAACTTTTGAAAATGTAAATGAAGATGTAAGGAAATGAATAAAAGGAAAAGTGGGACCATATGAATGGGAGAGGTCAGTGGGTACTGGCTCAGACAGGGCCTGTAGGCCCTGTCAGGCAGTGGGAATAAAAATTCAATGTGCATTAGGAAGTAGCAAGAGTCTCAAGCAGATTTTCTGCCTGACCAATTTGGTGAACAGAGGTGCCACCACAGGTGACCAGTAGCAGGAGCAGCTGGTGGAAGGAGATGGTGAGCTCATTGTGGGAAGGACTGCCAGGTTTGAGGTGCCCAGAGACATGCATGTAGACATGCCCCATAGAGCAGAAGGAGGTCTGAAGGTGGTCAAAGAGGCCTGACCCAGAGATGGCAACGTGGCAACTACCAGTTGGGAGGATACCACTGAAACCATGCTGATGGATGCAATCCCCTAAGATGACATGAAGATGAGAAGAGAAACCCACAAGTGGAAAGTCCTAGAAGAGCTGAGAAAGAGACTACTACAGCCTTCCCAGGTGACTCAGACTGGAATATTACCACCAGATCCACAACCAGTAACAGGAGGAAACTGTGAATAGAAATGAGGAGTCCGAGAAGGTATTTTTTTATTTATGGCAACGGAATATTGATTTCTATACCCTCTCCATGTCAGAAGGTTAGGATTATTAACCAACGTGGTGTCTCACATATTGCAAATTCATTAATAAAATAAAAACACAAACTTGATCTTTAAGGGAAAACTTTAGCTGGTCAAAATGACCTTTTCTCCTGATAAATAAAACAAAGTCTTGGGATTGTGCGACCGAGTGCCAGGGCAGCCAGTGTTAAATAATTTCATGTGGAACTACTCTGCCCCCACTTTAGCCCTTATTAACCTGTCAAATTTGATGTGGTAAAGTTTGAAATGAAATAGGATTCGGGGTGAGGGGGGGATCCGGGATCAATCAATTCCCTCAACATCCCTGGCTGGTGTTGAGATCTGAACTAAATCATTTCTCTCTGAAACTCAGCTTTGTCATCTAGGAAATTAGAAAAGTGGCTTGATTGTGCCTCAAATTTCTTATGATGTTCTGTTTGAAAAAAGCAGGCTAGTACTGAACTTCCAATGATGTCCCATAGACCATCTTAGTTACTATAGCCAGTATCCCTATGTGGTAGGCATTGTAGCCACTTTAGTGTTCCAGTAGAACTGATTTGGGTTTTAATGTCAAACAATCCTAAATTATAGTAGGTTCTAAGACCTGATGTGCCAATTTTAATTGAAAGCCTCTCAGCACTGTCACCCTTCATGGCCCTGTCTGTGATGCTTGAGCTGCAACCTGTGAAGAGCTCTCGTTGGCCAGCAGGCATGAAGTTCAGCTCTGTCAATAGAGAGCATCAGCTGGACTCTACAGAAGGGAGGACCTTCCCTTCCTGGTTCTACCTGCTTGCTTTCTGCTCTCCTAGTGAAGAGTGACCAGCATGTTAAGGACACAGAATGGTGTGTAGGCCTCAGCCAGTGTCACTGGCCTTCCAGAGAGCAGATGTTCCCCAGGAGTCATAATCCAGCCTCCAGAGGACAAATCCCCAGAGTTTCATCAGCATCCAGGGGCCAGTTTCCCACTTATGGCATCTCAGAAAACCTCTCCATCATCCAGTGGGCTACACCTGGGCCCCTTCCTAAGAGGTCCATTGAGATCTGAATCCGGGCCAGGGGCAGGGTTATCTTGCCCCAATCCTATAGACAATGTCTCCCTAAATCCTCTATTCCTGCATTCTTTTTTGGGAGCAGTAATTTGGGATTCAACCCAGGAGCACTTAACTACTGAGCTACATCTCCATCCCTATTTTGTATTTTATTTAGAAACAAGGTCTCACCGAGTTGCTTGGCACCTTGTTTTTGCTAAGGCTGGCTTTGAACTTGCCATCCTCCTGCCTCAGCCTCCAGGGCCACTGAGATTACAGGGATGCGCCACTGTGCCTGGCTTATTCCTGCATTTTTTGCAGCTAACACAACCCTTTGGTAGTTAATCTTCCCTATTACTAGTTAACAATTCTTTATATTAAAATTTCCCTACTTTAATTATTATGCACTTTCTATCTTCTGACTGGACCCTCACTGAAATTCTGAGAGAGTACTTAGAGTCATTCACTCTCTCTGAGGTTCAACTCCTTCTGCAAAATGGAAATAATAATAATAAAAATACCTCTGTTGCCAAATTATCATAAGGAAAATAAGAATAGCTATGATATACAACTCTTTAGAAAGGTGTTAGTGGCAAGTGCTTAATAATTAAAGCTGTATTATTTTTATTAATTTATCCAAGGGAAATCATTGAGCTGGAATTGAAGGTGGATTTAAATGCCTCTAGAGATTACTTTTTTCAAGCTAAATGTCAAAACATCCTCAGAAGCATAGGTACACAGAGCAAAAGTTCCAAACCTAGGTTTGGGGGGGTGGGGAATCTGAATCGTGGTGAATTCAGACCAGGATCTGTTACCTGTGTAACCTTGGGCAAGTTACTTAACCTCTCTATGGCTCAGGGTCCTTGTCTGTAAGAAGAGAATAATAACAGTCCCTACCTCAAGGGGCTGCTTAAGGCTGGAAAGGGTATTTCACCAGATCAGCCCAGTGCCATCCACCTGGCAGATCTCACTGGTAATTAGCTTGTTTCCCTGGTGCTCAGCACAATTCCTGGAACATAAAATGTTCCATCAGTGCCATAGATGACAGTATTGCTGGCATTTTAGTATTTGTGTCCAACAAATTTGTTGAATAAATGAATGAACGAGTACAGGAAGTACCAAATGGTAGAGAAATTTGCTTTAAAAATGTTGGGAGTCAGAAAACATGCCAAATAATTATTTAAATGCCCTTCCCTTGCAGACAGCCCATGGGCTAATGGACAGCAGCCCAAGAACCAGGAACTTCTCTCCCAGAAGGCAGGCGGCCACAAAGGCACATGTTGCCAGGCAACCCAAGCAAGGAACACAAACAGAGCAACTTGACCTTCTGAGGGCAAGATCAGATTCTGCTTGAGGATGTGGGATGTGGCACCTTCGGTGGGGACGGAGCAGTGAAAGAGGGCACATGATCGGGAATCTCCTGAGGGGCAGCTCCCCACTCCTAGATCTGAACGGGATAGGTTACAATAGTCACGACTGTTGGCCGGGCCCCTGCCATGCCCCACTGTGCTAGGCCCTCGCCACACTCATCTTCACACGGCTGACAGTGGTATTAAATCTGGCGGCTTGCACTCAGAATTGCTCTGGGTTGTGACTAACGCCAGCTCTTCGGACAAGGCACTGCACCTGGAATAGATGTTTTATAAAACAGACATTAACAGTGCCTACCTCACAGAAGTGGAGGTAGTAGACAGAATTCTCAAAGAAAAAAATTTAGATTAAAAATGGGATGGAGAAGATGGCGGCGAAGGGAGTGCATCACCCCAGGGCGCCGCGTCGCTAAGTGGGAGAAAGACGATGCAAAACGGCTGAAGGCTATCTTTGGGAAGTTCCAGTGAAATTGAGGTGCTCCAGAATCTAGTGGACAGATTTCCATCGTGCGAAGTTCGGCTCTGAGAGCTCCATTTCTCCGCACGGCGATCGCCTGGAGGCTGGAGTCTGTGGCGCGCGCCGGGGAGCGGCAGGGTGCCGGAGCGGGGGAACAGCGATACAGATCCGGGGGGGCTCCCGCCAGTGGTACATCGGAGCCCTTAGTGCTGAGTTCCGGCTTTGAAACAGAGGAGAGAAGCGGCCCAGTTTGGTTCCAGACACCAGTAGGACCACAGTGGAGGACAGCAGCCGCCATTTCGGAGAGATGATGTAATCATCCCCGTGTTCTACTGATCTCAGCCCATTCAACTACGGAACAGGTGATTTCAGGCTGGTATTTGCCTGCGTCTAGCAGACAGATTTCTTGCTCAGGCTCGGGACTGGGGTTCTTGTGGAGAATACTCCTAGAGGCGCGTGCCGGGCAAGGCGTGCGCTGGGCACTGAGCTGCTGGATTCTGGTTCCCGGGGCTAACCTGGCCCAGGTCTGAGGAAACTTCGGAGACTGCCGGTGGAGGCCAGCTCCAAGTGGAGCGTGCGCTGAGTTTGGGGCGACTGGGTTCTGACTCCCGGAACAGTTTTGGCCTGGGGCTGGGGATCCCGTGGGGGTCGCTCGCTGGAGCCAGCTCCCAGCGGAGAGTGTATCGGGATCGGAGAGGCAGGGTTCCGGCTACCTAAGCTGCTTTGGCCCAAGGCTAGGGAACCGGCGGTGACTGCTTCTCAATCAGGGTCTGGCGGGGGGCTGTAGGGGCAGAGTGGAGCTTTCACCTGCGCCCAGAGCAGGCCAAGTGACCCGCCGGCGTGGTACCATGACACCCCAAATGCAGCTAGGGCTGAAGAGAGTAGCGGCCCACGCCTAGAATAGGACCAGCGATTCCGCGGCGCGGTAGCCAAGTAACCTCATTTGGAGTAGGGGCTGTGCAGAACTGCCATCTGAGCAAGTAGGGCAGGCAGACCTGCCGCCAACTGGCAAGACAGGCCAGGTAGCTTGCCAGCGTGGTGGACACGTAACACCGAGGCAGTTGCGTCACACTGGTTGGAGTGGGGGTGGAGCAGGGTCGCCGCCCGGGTCCAGAGGGGGCTCAGCGACCCTTTGGAGAGGTAGTCAGGTACCCCCATTGGGAGTGGGGGCTGTGCAGAACTGCGACCCACCGGACTAGAGGTCTGCCAGCGCGGTAGACTCGTCACACCAATTGAAGTGGGGGCCCAGCAGAGCCGCCACCCACATCCAGATCAGGACCAACGACCCCAGGGCGTGGTAGTTACGTTACCACAATTGGAGTGGGGGCAAAGTAAAGCTGCCACCCGGGCCCGCAGTGGGGGCAGACCTGCGACCGATCAGCGGGGTAGACAGACCACCATAATTAGAGGAGGAGCACAGCCAATACCCGTCCTGCAAGGGAGACTTCCCAACTATACAAGAGCAACATAAATAAATAGGGGGTAAATTTCAAAAATACAACAGTTGCACCAAGCAGAAAGTAATGCGAGCAGTATGAAAAGACAAGGAAAGAAAGGACCACAAGCAATGCAGGTCAACTCAACTTTAGAAGAGGTAATAGCTGCAACAGATGGAATGTCAGATAAAGAGTTCAGGATTTATATGCTTCAGATGATCTGGAGTCTCAAGGAAGACATGAGACAGCAAAATCAGACAATGAAAGATCACATTGACAAACAAATCCAGGAAGTAAAAGATCAATTTCACAGGGAGATAGAGGTAATAAAAAACAAACAAATAGAAATTCTAGAAATGCAGGAAACAATAAACCAACTTAAAAACTCAATTGAGAATACTACCAGCAGAGTAGATCACTTAGAAGAGAGAACATCAGACAATGAAGACCAAGTATTTCAACTGGAAAAGAACATAGACAGCTCAGCAAGCCTGCTAAGAAACCATGAGCAGAACATCCAAAAATTATGGGACAATATCAAAAGACCAAATTTAAGAGTCATTGGGATACAGGAAGGCACAGAGCTCCAAACCAAAGGAATAAAAAGTCTATTCAGTGAAATAATACGAGAAAACTTCCCAGACTTGAAGAATGAGACAGAATCCCAAATCCTAGAAGCCTACAGGACGCCGAATGTGCAAAATCATAAGAGATCCACACCTAGACACATTATAATGAAAATGTCCAACATACAGAATAAGGAGAGAATTTTAAAAGCTGCAAGAGAAAGAAAGCAGATTACATTTAGGGGTAAACCAATCAGGATAACAGCTTATCTCTCAACACAGACTCTGAAAGCTAGAAGATCCTGGAATAACATATTTCAAACACTGAAAGAAAATGGGTTCCAACCAAGAATCGTGTATCCAGCGAAATTAAGCTTCAGGTTAGAAGATGAAATTAAAACCTTCCACGATAAACAAAAGTTAAAAGAATTCACAGCTAGAAAACCATCTCTTCAAAAAATCCTTGGCAAAACATTACAGGAAGAGGAAATGGAAAATAACATTGAAAACCAACAATGGGAGCTAGGACAGTAAAGGGGGGAAAGTAGTCAAAGAGGATAACAAATCAGGTTTAGTAACATCAATAAACAAATATGGATAGAAGAACAAACCATATCTCAATAATAACCCTAAATGTTAATTGCTTAAACTCACCAATTAAGAGACACAGGCTAGTAGAATGGATCACAAAACAAGACCCAACAATATGCTGCCTACAGGAGACGCATCTGATAGGAAAAGATATTCATAGACTGAAGGTGAAAGGCTGGGAAAAATCATACCACTCATATGGACTGCAGAAACAAGCAGGAGTGTCCATACTCATATCTAATAAAATAGATTTCAAGCCAAAGTTAATCAAAAGGGACAAAGAAGGACACTTCATACTGCTCAAGGGAACCATACACCAACAAGACATAACAATCATAAATATATATGCCCCAAATAATGGTGCAGCTGT
Organism: Urocitellus parryii; assembly: GCF_045843805.1. Taxonomy (NCBI): domain Eukaryota; kingdom Metazoa; phylum Chordata; class Mammalia; order Rodentia; family Sciuridae; genus Urocitellus; species Urocitellus parryii. The sequence goes on along the minus strand of NC_135541.1, from coordinate 38,268,137 downwards.
GTTCATCAAGCAAACTCTTCTCAAGTTCAAGAGTCTAATAGACCACCATACAATAATCATGGGAGACTTCAACACACCTCTCTCACCACTGGACAGATCTTCCAAACAAAAGTTAAATAAGGAAACTATAGAACTCAATAACACAATTAACAACCTAGACTTAATTGACATATATAGACTATACCACCCAACATCAAGTAGTTACACTTTTTTTCTCAGCAGCACATGGAACCTTCTCAAAAATAGACCATATATTATGTCACAGGGCAACTCTTAGACAATATAAAGGGGTAGAGATAATACCATGCATCTTATCTGATCATAATGGAATGAAACTGAAAATCAATGATAAAAGAAGGAAGGAAAAATCAAGCATCACTTGGAGAATGAACAATAGGTTGCTGAGTGATCAATGGGTTTTAGAAGACATTAAGGAGGAAATTAAAAACTTCCTAGAGTTAAATGAAAACACAGACACAACATATCGGAATCTATGGGACACATTGAAAGCAGTTCTAAGAGGAAAATTCATTGCTTGGAGTTCATTCCTCAAAAAAAGAAAAAACCAACAAATAAATGATCTCATACTTCATCTCAAAATCCTAGAAAAAGAAGAGCAAAACAACAGCAAAAGAAGTAGAAGGCAAGAAATAATTAAAATCAGAGCTGAAATTAATGAAATTGAAACAAAAGAAACAATTGAAAAAATTGACAAAACTAAAAGCTGGTTCTTTGAAAAAATAAATAAAATTGACAGACCCTTAGCCATGCTAACGAAGAGAAGAAGACAGAGAACCCAAATTACTAGCATACGGGATGAAAAAGGCAATATCAAAACAGACACTTCAGAAATACAGAAGATAATCAGAAATTATTTTGAATCCTTATACTCCAATAAAATAGAAGATAGTGAAGGCATAGATAAATTCCTTAAGTCTTATGATCTGCCCAGATTGAGTCAGGAGGATATTGACAACCTAAACAGACCAATAACAATAGAGGAAATAGAAGAAACCATCAAAAGACTACCAACTAAGAAAAGCCCAGGACCGGATGGGTATACAGCAGAGTTTTACAAAACCTTTAAAGAGGAACTAACACCAATACTTTTCAAGCTATTTCAGGAAATAGAAAAAGAGGGAGAACTTCCAAATTCATTCTACGAGGCCAACATCACCCTGATGCCTAAACCAGACAAAGACACTTCAAAGAAAGAAAACTACAGACCAATATCTCTAATGAACCTTGACGCAAAAATCCTCAATAAAATTCTGGTGAATCGGATTCAAATACATATCAAAAAAATTATACACCATGATCAAGTAGGATTCATCCCTGGGATGCAAGGCTGGTTCAATATACAATAAATCAATAAATGTTATTCACCACATCAATAGACTTAAAAATAAAAACCATATGATCATCTCGATAGATGCAGAAAAAGCATTTGACAAAGTACAGCATCCCTTTATGTTCAAAACTCTAGAAAAATTAGGGATAACAGGATCATACCTCAACATTGTAAAAGCAATCTATGATAAGCCACAGGCCAGCATCATTCTGAATGGAGAAAAATTGAAGGCATTCCCTCTAAGATCTGGTACAAGACAGGGATGCCCTCTCTCACCACTTCTGTTCAACATAGTCCTCGAAACACTGGCCAGAGCAATTAGACAGACAAAAGAAATTAAAGGCATAAAAATAGGAAAAGAAGAACTTAAATTATCACTATTTGCAGATGATATGATTCTATACCTAGCAGACCCAAAAGGGTCTACAAAGAAGCTATTAGAGCTAATAAATGAATTCAGCAAAGTGGCCGGATATAAGATCAACACGCATAAATCAAAGGCATTCCTGTATATCAGCGACAAATCCTCTGAAACGGAAATGAGGAAAACTACACCGTTCACAATATCCCCCCAAAAAATAAAATACTTGGGAATCAACCTAACAAAAGAGGTGAAAGATTTATACAATGAAAATTACAGAACACTAAAGAAAGAGATAGAAGAAGACCTTAGAAGATGGAAAAATATACCCTGCTCATGGATAGGCAGAACCAACATCATCAAAATGGCGATATTACCAAAAGTTCTCTATAAGTTCAATGCAATGCCAATCAAAATCCCAACAGCATTTCTTGTAGAAATAGATAAAAGAATCATGAAATTCATATGGAATAATAAAAGACCCAGAATAGCAAAAACAATGCTAAGCAGGAAGTGTGAATCAGGAGGTATAGGGATACCAGACTTCAAACTATACTACAGAGCAATAGTTACAAAAACAGCATGGTACTGGTACCAAAACAGGCGGGTGGACCAATGGTACAGAATAGAGGACACAGTAACCAATCCACAAAATTACAACTATCTTATATTTGATAAAGGGGCTAAAAGCATGCAATGGAGGAAGGATAGCATCTTCAACAAATGGTGCTGGGAAAACTGGAAATCCATTTGCATCAAAAAGAAGCTGAATCCCTATCTCTCGCCATGCACAAAAGTTAACTCAAAATGGATCAAGGAGCTTGATATTAAATCAGAGACACGGCATCTGATAGAAAAAAAGTTGGTTATGATCTACATACTGTGGGATCGGGCTCCAAATTCCTCAATAGAACACCCATAGCACAAGAGTTAACAACTAGAATCAACAAATGGGACTTACTCAAACTAAAAAGTTTTTTCTCAGCAAAAGAAACAATAAGAGAGATAAACAGGGAGCCTACATCCTGGGAACAAATCTTTACTCCACACACTTCAGATAGAGCCCTAATAACCAGAATATACAAAGAACTCAAAAAATTAGACAATAAGATTACAAATAACCCAATCAATAAATGGGCCAAGGACCTGAACAGACACTTCTCAGAGGAGGACATGCAATCAATCAATAAGTACATGAAAAAATGCTCACCATCGCTAGCAGTCAGAGAAATGCAAATCAAAACTACCCTAAGATACCATCTCACTCCAGTAAGATTGGCAGCCATTAGGAAGTCAAACAACAATAAGTGCTGGAGAGAATGCGGGGAAAAGGGCACTCTTGTTCATTGCTGGTGGGACTGCAAATTGGTGCAGCCAATTTGGAAAGCAGTATGGAGATTTCTTGGAAAGCTGGGAATGGAACCACCATTTGACCCAGCTATTCCCCTTCTCGGTCTATTCCCTAAAGACCTAATAAGAGCATGCTACAGGGACACTGCTACATCGATGTTCATAGCAGCACAATTCACGATAGCAAGATTGTGGAATCAGCCTAGATGCCCTTCAATAGATGAATGGATAAAAAAAATGTGGCATTTATACACAATGGAGTATTACTCTGCATTAAAAAATGACAAAATCATAGAATTTGGAGGGAAATGGATGGCATTAGAGCAGATTATGCTAAGTGAAGCTAGTCAATCTTTAAAAAACAAATACCAAATGACCCCTTTGATATAAGGGGAGTAAACAAGGACAGGGTAGGGACGAAGAGCTTGAGAAGAAGATTTACATTAAACAGGGATGAGAGGTGGGAGGGTAAGGGAGTGAGAAGGGAAATCGCATGGAAATGGAAGGCGATCCTCAGGGTTATACAAAATGACATATAAGAGGAAAGGAGGGGTAAGACAAGATAATACAAATCGAAGAAATGATTTACAGTAGAAGGGGTAGAGAGAGAAAAAGGGAGGGGAGGGGAGGGGAGGGGGGATAGTAGAGAATAGGACAGACAGCAGAATACATCAGACACTAGAAAGGCAATTTGTCAATCAATGGAAGGGTAACTGATGTGATACAGCAATCTGTATACGGGGTAAAATTGGGAGTTCATAACCCACTTGAATCAAATTGTGAAATATGATGTATTAAGAACTATGTAATGTTTTGAATGACCAACAATAAAAAAAATAATAAAAAAATGGATAAAATTTGTCAAATTAAGAAAAAAGTAGTAACTAATTTATTGAACAGTTTGTACCTGGCTAAGCATGTCACCTGGAGTCTTTTATTTACTTATCATAATAGGCCTCCTCCTCCAGGGTCAAATTCTCTTCCCTTCTCTTCCTTCCACTGTCCACTTCCAACCCACCCATAAGGACCCACACGTGTACACCATTTTTCCAAACACTCTTTCCATCGGCATCCCTACCTGGACATTTCTCTTCCTCCTCTGAACCCTTGGAGTCAAATGAACTCAGACCTGGTCACATTAGCATATGTGATCACCTCTTCTAGTAGATAAAACCCTTAAGGGCAGGGGCCGGCTTGTCTTGAGTTTGTACAGAAAATATACCCTAAAGATACTTCCATAAACACCCATGAGCTTTTGGAAGAGGCAATATGAAGAAGAGTCATACATCCTAGAAGTAGTTTGGAGTCACCCTCCTAGCTTCTTCAGGCCACTTAGAGGTGATGGGCTGCCCAGATCTTCAGGCGACCCAGCCAGAGCAGCATAGGTGACCACTGCCATGTCTCTGGATCCACCATGCCTAGGCCAGGCATGGCTGGAGAGTTCCCAGTCAGCAGTGGGCACTAGTGTCCTCCTACTCCCACCAGATGCAGGGCTTCTCCACTGAGGACCACAACACCAGCCTAGCCAAAGCTTTCTTAGAGGGAGGCTGCAGTCTGAGGCCTTCCTGGCCTGTCCTTCCTTCCCCTTCTGCTTTCCCAGGTGGTAGACTGCATCAGGACTGCAGGCTCGCCTTGCCAGCTCCTGCCCTCTCCCCTGCATTCTTCACAAGCATTTCCCCAGTAAATCTCTTGAACTTGCAGCCTGGTCTTGGCATGTCACATTTCCTCTTTGCTGCAGATGAGTTCACAGATGGTCAGTTCATAAGACTGGTGCTCTTCAGTTGCCCCTGCTCAGGAGCAGCATGGTCGAATACACATCCTCAGCTCCTCCTCCACTCTCTCAGCCTCCTTCCTGCTGCCCTCGGCCTGCTTGCCACCTCCAGACCACCCAGCCCTCCCACCCTCCCCATCCTAGTCACCAACCCAACTCTGCTTCCTGCCATGGAACCTGTCATCTCCCTCTGCTCCATCCACAGGCTGGACCACTGCCCCTCAGACCCAGCCCAGGGCCTCTCCCACAAAATGAACTGCCTAAGGAGCAGCCCTGAGGAGGTGGTGGGGTCCCCTGTGGGCAGAACCAGTTAGTCTATAACACAGCCTCCATCAGCTTCCTCTCCTGGAGTCAGGGCCAGTGGGGACAAATCCACAGGGATAACAAACACCACATCCGGGAGGGGCAGAGCTGTGTTCCAACTACCTCAGGAATCAAGGAGCAAACTGGGGTCCAGTGGGAGAAAACGGGGTCCCAAAAGATTGCTTCAGGCATGGCCAAGACCACGGGGGGGGGGGGGGCGGTGACTATTTCAGGGGTGAGGCCAGCCTGACTCAGAGGCAGATGGAGAAGATGAGTGGTCACTGTGACCACCTGAGCACAGTGATCCTCTGATCCACCATCCTCTAGGAGCTCTGGAAGGCATCTTGCTGCCCAGAGTCCCTCCAGGGAAGTTCAAGATGGACCTTCCTCTGCTACATTCCCCTCATACTCTACTAGACTGCAACTGCAATTTCCTCCTTGTCCTCTCTTCCTTACCACAAGTTTCCCCCTCACTCTTCCCAGCCATTGCAGAGAGCTAGACACTGACCCCACAACTCCAGCCCCCAGCCACATAAGTGCTGCTCTGCTCCTTCTGATTGATTCAACACCACTAGCCCCATGCCACCAGATGGTGATGGTGGACAGACCATTTCTGTGCCTTGAACCATTGCCTCCCAAGCCCCTCAATTCCTACTCACACCACCATCCTTCCCAGACATGGCTTTCTCTAGTCCAAGCCCCTGATACCTCTGTAAAGCTGAAGATCAAGTCTATGTGACCAGAGGGAAGTGGCTTTCCCTTTTGGAGCTCAAGACCCCATCTTACATTGAGAAAGTAAGTCCTCTCTAGATCACACCCCAGGGCTTTCCCACGGAGACCTCTGTAAGCACTTGATCCCACAACCACTTGGTCCCCAGTATCTCTCCAGCAAACAACTCCTTGTTCTCACACTTGGAAAGGACCACAAGGCCAGGCCACATCAGCCATGGCCCCCTTCAGTTTCTGTCTGTAAAGGAGTTCTTTCCCTTCCCCCACCCTGCTCTGGTCCACATCTCTGCCACTGGGAGAGTGACTTCCCTGCACAGATCCAGCAATGTAACAAAAGAAATCTTAGTCACCTCTCTTCATTCACAGACCCCCATGCACTCTGATAGTCACAACATCTACTGCACACTTGCTCCTCCTACACACTCACAGAGGACACTCACCGACTCCTCCACCTGACACATCCAGTCTGCATTTGAACACATACGAACTGTCACACAAGCTCCCACACACACACACACACACACACACATACACACATATCAGGGACCACTCCCTCTCCCCAGCACAGGGAAGAAGCTCTGAACCCTGTCCCTGTCCCTGACACCTCCTCTTTGCACTGCTCAGGAAGCAGGCACTCCACTCAGGCTGCCCCAAGCCCCTTTTTGTGCTTCCCACTCACCCAACCAGCCCCAAAGGCCTCTCCCTATCCTGCCAAGGTATAAAGTGTGCTGTGGCCAAAATCACAAAGGCAACAGATGCTATTTGCTGAGCACCCAATCCTGCCCTCAGGTGGCAGAGGAAATGCAGTCTACCAGGCCTGGGGCTTGAGCAGAAAGACTCAGAAGGAAGGGGATGTGGGGAGCGGGGAGCTGGCCATAGCAGGCCCTTTCTCAGGCACAGGGGAGTGGGAGGCTGGGAGCACTGGTAAGTGAACCATTTCTGCTCCCCACCATGCAAGGTAGTTACCCCCATGCCTAGGCTGCTTGCCTTTAGCTGCTTCCCTTATCCTCAAATAATAACTAATATTGATGAGGACTCACTCTGAGCCCTGACTGTGAAAAGTCTAGATAGACATTAATTCATTTGTATCTTACAACAACTCACCAGGTAAATGTTTTTATAATAACTATTCTTGTAGGTGAAAAAAACTGAGGAGTTAAAGAATTTAAAGTAATGTGTTCAAGGTCAGCCAGCAGGTTAAAAAATAGAGGTGGTACCCAAACAACTGTGTGACTCCCAAGGCCAAGTGGTGGAACCACTCACTTCTGCCACCTCCCCTGACCCTCACTTTTGGACTCAAGTCCTGGCCCATGACCGACTATCTATAACTCCAGGCAAATTACTGAATCTCTCTGGCCTCCATTTCCACATTGTGAAATGAGGATAACACATCTGTTTGGCAGAGTTGATATAAGATGACAAACGGCTTACCTGAAGCACTTACCACGTTACCTAGCCTATGAGATAATAGATAAAATAAATAATTTTCCTATAAGATTGTGCTAGTACCTTCAAAAGTGAAAATGATCCCACAGGTAAATTCCCAAGCCTGGGATATCAGATTTTTAAATGTACTTTTTGGAGAAATACAAATAATGTTCTCCTTCCTCTCCATGAGGTCAGCCATATGGAACTCATTTCCCTGAGAGGTGATGCAGACTAAAGCCGTTGGCAGGTTCAGATCGAGTTGAGAGACTTGATGGGTGACAAAGCCAGAAAGGGGCATTGCAAATGAGTAATCACACCTCCTGTTTTTCCTGTACTTTACAGTTTACACAAGCTTGTCCTCCAGTTATCCCATGTGATCCTCATGCCACCCTCACGGGTAGGTGCCTAGTCAAGGATGCTAGGGATGATGGCATTTCCCCTCAAAAGATGCAAGCACAGAAGCCCAGAGAGGGCACATATATGCCCTGCCCAGAGGGATGGCCAAGACTCAGGTTGCTGACAGTGAACTCAGAATCTGTCCAGAGGGATAGAAGAGAGGACTTCCCATTAACAATAGCAGAACTAATATTCATTTGCCAGCAGGGCTGAAACAGGGTGAAATAAGACACCTAGGACACAGAAAGCAAGCAAGCACAGCACAAGTGTCCCCCAGACTGGGCCCTGTTTACCAGGCTCTTTTCTAAGTACTTAGGACACATTAACTTACCTAATCCTCACCACAAACCCTAAATAAGGAGTCATATCATCACCTGTTCCACACCTGGACAGCAGAGGCACTCCTTTATAGATGTGGAAAAGACAGGGGTGGGTGCCTGGTCAAGGATGCTCAAGGCTTCATAGGAAGAATCCGCACTCGCACACTAGCCCACGTGGTCTTCCCCACTGCCTCTGATCCTGGCCATGGTCCCTAGGGCTCACAATCAAAGCCCACTCAAGAAAGATTAACGAATAGACTTACAGGAGAAAGAAACTGACAGTCTATGTGCCCCTGAAAGATAGGCACTTGGCTCTTGTCATTTACAGAAGTTGTGTTCTATTAAGCCACCATGAACACTAAATCTGTGACTACCAAGCCATTGCACCCACAGAAAAAACAGGTTAGATTCCACTGAGCTTCTAGTCACGGCATGTCCATCAGCTGATGAGTGTCTAACCTTGATTTCTGTGCTTCTGTTGAAAGATCCTTATTTAATAGATATCATTGATTCGTTAACACTGAACTCAAATCCGACAGCCGTGCAACACACACCTGAACAAAGCTAGCTCACGGGGGTGGGGGGTTGATGTTTGTTTGTTTTTTCCCCAGAAAGCACATCACAGTCTTCTTATATTCTTCTGGCATTGTTCCTGGGAGCCATTTTAAGCCACAAGATCACCAACAAAAAGCACCAAAGTGTGAACCATGTGGCACTAAACAGATCATGAGAACACGTCTCCAGTAAGAGCTGTAACAAAAAGGCAGAGCATCACTGCTACCAGAGGAAGGTCCGGGCTGCTTGCCACTCAAAGGCCAATATTCAGGGGGCAAAAGTTGATGGAAGGAATCAGGTTTATTGAAGAGTCAGCCCTGAAGAAGATGGAGAGGCTGTCAGCTGCAAAGCTCCATCCTGGGGGCTCAGGAAAGCAAACGGCTTTTATAAGGAAGGGAAAGGAGGAGCAGCGCTGGAGCTCCACATGCTGAGAGCAGTGTCCGTCATCCCCCTCTGGCTAAACATCACAAGGGACCTCCTATGGCTACTTCCTGCATTTTCTTAAAACAGACATATTATTTTTCCGGCAAGTTAAACCTCACAGCAATTTAGATACTTTGTGTGAGTTGATGCACAGAAGTAGACTAAAGAGGGGCATTACAAAGGTTCACCAGATGTTCTAGGTTCTATAAATCTGAAAAAAAGATTATTTAGCAGTTAACATCTTAATCGTCTAGGTGTGGCTTCTCTCTAGAATTGAGAATGCTGGGCAAGAGGGCATAATCCTTACCAAAGGACCAGGGAGGAGAAGTACAAGTAACTCTGCCAAGGAGGATCCCCTAAGGAGCAGCCACTGTTACTGCATCTTGTTCAACCTCAGCAAGGAAAGCATGTATCAGGTGACATGTCCACAAGTGATTGAAAAACATCTTGGGGGCTGGGGTACAGCTCAGTGGTAAAGTATGTACCTAGCATGCAAAAGGCCCTAGGTTTGATCTCCAGCACCACATGCCCACGCAAGCACATTCCATCACACATACACATTAATGTACCATGAATACTGATTTGGAGGTCACAAATAAATGAATAATTATGCTCCATTCTATATAAATACATGTATACTCACAATTATTATACACACTTTATAATACTTTAAAGAGTCCAGTGATCTCTCGCAACCATTAGCTCATGCGTGGCTACATTAACCCAGAGAAATTGCTTCCGGATTTCCCTCCATCCAAGAGCAATAAGTTTGGATCTTCCCCAAACTCTCCTTTCATGAACCCCAAAGAACTCAGTGTGGTGTCACACAGGATTTGGAAGAATCAGAAGACCAGGTTTGGGAGCCAGCCTGACCCTCGGTTCTCAAGTCTGTTTGCAGGAAAGTTGTCAAGATGAGCTAATAAGATGGGTGGAATAGTGCACACCTGCAAATCCAGCAGCTCAGGAGGCTGAGGCAGGAGGATTGCGAGTTCAAAACCAGCCTCAGTAACTTAGCAAGGCCTTGAGCAACTTACAAGACCCTGTCTCAAAATACAATATAAAAACGGGCTGGGGATGTGGTTCAGTGATTAAGAATCTCTGGGTTCAATCTCTGGAACTAAAAGAAAAAAAAAAAAAAGATGAGCTACCAAATCTGTGAGTGCTTGAAATGTGAGTTATTGTCTTTGCTTCCCCCTGAAAACAGGTCTTTCCCATTAAGGCTAAAGCTTCCATTCCGGTGCTGTCCCACTGAGCAGTGTGGGATTGGCCAGGCCCTCCCCCAGCTGGATCTGAGAGCCCCTCACTCACAGGCCTGGGCCACAAGAGGAGCAAGCCAGCATGCTCCGGAAAAGGATGTGTTCTCAAGTGGACGGTAATCCCTCCCAGACCCTGCCTTCCTCCAGAGCCAAAACACAGCCCAGGCTTATTTTTAGAAACACAAATAATTTTCTCTCCCCTTCCAGAGTCCATCAGTGAAAAGATAGTTCCTAAAAGAAACCTCTGAACAAAGTGTGGCCCTTCAGAAAGTTCTCCCACTTTGAAGTTAGGCAGCACGGGGTCCAAATGTCAATGCCACTCATAAGTGGGTGACCTTCACTCACCTGCTGTGACCCTCAGTTTTCTTACTGCAAACTGCAAAGAGTGACAGACTTGCCTCCCTGGATTGGTTAAAGAATTAAATGAGTTAAAGCCCTTTGCATTTGCTGTTCTGAGTGTGTCCTGGGACCAGCAGCATAGGCATCACCTTTTAGAAATGCAACAACTAAGGTCCACTCAGACCTACTATTTCAGTCAGCTTTCTCGCTGCTGTGAATTAAAAGAAAAGGAAAAGAAAAGAAAAAACTAACAATAACAATTTTAAAGGAAGAAAAGTTTGAGAGCTCATGGTTTCATAGGTCTCAGTCCATGGACAGCAGGCTCCATTCCTCCAGGGTCCAGGTAAGGCAGAACATCATGGTGGAAGAGTGTGGCAGAGGCAAGCAGCTCACATGATGATCAGGCAGCAGAGAGAGAAACTTCACTCACCAGATACAAAATATATACCCCAAAGCCACGTCCCCAAGGACCCACCTCCTCCAGCCACACCCCACCTGCCTTCAGTTACCACTCAGTCAATCCCATCACATCAGGATTAACTCACAGATTGGGTTAAGGCTCTCATAAACCAATCATTTCCTGCTAAACCTTCTTGCATTTTCTCACACGTGAGTTTTTGGGGGACACCTCACATCCAAACCACAACACCTGCTGAATCAGAATCTGCCTTGTAACAAGACCCAGCTGTACTTTAGAGAGTGTGCAGGCCTGCCCAGGCCCCTGCCCAACAAACAGTAGGTGCCCAATAAATAATAGCTGATATTATTATCATTCTATAGGTCTTATCCTCACATCATTTATAAATAACTAAGATGAGCACAACAGGAAGTAATGCAGGGCTAGAGGCAATTTGGAAAATTGAGCAGACTCTCTTTGAGAGGGACTCAGATTAAGCACTTGACCTCAACTTCTTTCATTCGCTTTTTGTTTCAATAACGTCTCTTTTCTTTCACGAATGTTTAACGTTATTCTATACTGACTGTGTTCTAGGCCCTATTCTGGGCCCTGGGGGGAGAAAATTAAATAAAGACATGGTTCTCTTACCACGTCTGACTATCAGAGATACGGGAAACCAATATCCCCCCAAACTGGTATGGTTCTGAGATGGAGACCACCAGACCCCAGAATGGGTATGAACGAAGGACAGTGGGGAGGTCAGAGGACAAGATTGTCCTTAGGCCTTCCTTCCCAGGGCAAAGCAATAAGAACCTTTTACTATTTCTGCCATCCCCTCCTCCATTCTCTCTTAATGTTTTCATATAGTTGGGTCTTATTTCATAAATCTATGTATTGCCTTTTCAGTTCCATAGGAATTGCCCTGTGTGTACCAGTGTGGTGAACAAATCACACTCACGAGTTGCGTTCTTTTATTTGTATCTCCTGTCAGCCTTTGAAATATTTTTCAATAGGGAAAATTCCTCCAATGTCTGTAGATGAAAACTAGGACAGTGCTCATGAGCTCATATTTATATAATTTTAGGGAAAATATTCCATATACTATTTTCTAAATGTCTTGATTCAATCAATATAAATTCCATGGAATAATTAGAGTCTCGACCTCCACTGCCCACAGCTCAGGCCTGCAAACAGCAAGGTGCCTTCTTAGCAGATTGAAGGGAGGGGAAAGAATGGTCCTCCTCCCTCCTCCACCTGATACTTGCATATTCTTCAACCTTCTTGTTAATTGTGCTTCCTGAACCTGATTTGCCCATAACTTTTTTCCTACTAACCAGTAAATTTCTATATTTTTCCAATGTTTACAAATTCCAAAGACAATAGTATTGGATAGTGTTTTCATTTACATTTGGGTGGATACATTTGGATGGGTGTCATATATTAGCATATTTTTTGAAGTCTTTCAAAACTGGCTAATCTTTGTCCTCTGCGAGTGGATTTGATTTTTGAAAATATTCACAAATGCAATCTGATTCCCTCAATGGCTAATCAGGTTTGAACCTCAGTATAACACCATAATTTAAATGGTCCCTTCAAAGAATGTTTACTCTCAAAGGGGAAATAAAGGTTTAGTCTCTCAGACACATCAGTCTTCTGTTCCCTTCCTGGCTCCTCTCCAAGATGACATCTGGTTCTAAGAGGAGAGGTGGAGCTTATGTGACTTCATGGCAGGTGAAGAATAATATTCCTCTGGCTGTTACAGCAAGGTTGAGTGGGAATCCCTGAGCCATCCAGCTGCTGCTGCCCTAACGGGATTCACAGCCAATGTGTGTATCTGTATGAGAGTCAGATAGTCCAGGCTTTCTCCCACTGGTTGCCTGGCTGGGCCCCCTCACACCAGCTCTCTCTGGTCCTTTGGACTCCTCTGTTGGGTCTACACTCCATTCTCCTTGCTATGTCTCCTGCTTAGCCTGCCCCAGGTGGTCTACCATGCAGCCCTCGCTACAAGCTACCTTGACCCTGCCCAACCATGACTACTCCCACTGGTAATGCTTTCCAGATAAACTCCTGCTCTTTTCGGGGTTCCTTGCACCTCACTGGAAATAAGGTGGGCTCGAGAAAGCTAAATCTTGAGTTATTTCTCTGCCGGGCCACACCATGTGAATGTGGCCATACTCCAGAAGGGCAATCAATTCAGTAGAGTCTCAAATGAGATGAAGGACAAGAGTCCCTTCTACTCTGGTGATACCTCCACTATCCATGATGCTCCCTATTTGGGCCAAAGCTGGAAGAACACATCATCTAAATTGATTTTCTCATCTCTTTTTCCTTCTCTCTCTCTCCCCCCGCCCCCCCGCCCCCCCCTCGCCCTCTCTATCCTAGCTACCATATTTCCCCTATCACATGGGGCCCCAGAAGGTCAGGCCCCTGCATGATGCCCTCCCTCTTTTACTCTACTTATTAGAGATGCCTTAATGTAAAACAAGGGCATTTTACCTAGGGAGACTGTAATGCATTGATTCAATCAGGCCGCACTGTTGAAATTCTAAAGGAGAAAATTAAGAAAATTTCGAAATCTTTGAAGACAACATCTGGTTCACAAAATTTTTTCTTCTGAATAATTCTGTTGTATTCCAATAGAAGATTTTTGTTTGTTTTTGTCTTTTGCATTCCTTCTGTTACAAATCTTGGTCTTCCTCCAGAATGATGGATGTCTCAAGTCACCTAGAGCAGAGGTCAAGAAAGAAAGGAAGCAAAATAGAAAAACACATTAATTGTGTCAAAACATTCCCTCCATTAAGCCATTATGATTGACTATTAATAACACTTGTCCTTGCCTTTCTTCCTCTAATTTGGTTTAGAGCATCTCAACTCTATGTTCAACATAAGAATTAGTGTGAATGATGTGGGCCTTTGGGAATCCTAATTTCAATCAATCGACTATTAAAAGATACTGTTTAGCAGATAAAGGAAACTTGGTATTAGATGACATCAATAAATTTTGTTACATGCAATGATGGCATTATGCCATTCCCTTTCACTTTTTAATGTGCATTTAAGTAATTATGGCATAATGGCACAATGTCTATAATTTGCTTTAAAATATTTGAAGAAAATAAAGGCAGGAGCCTGGTTGATAGATGAGCCAGATCTGGCAAATGCAGATCGTGACCAAGTCCAAATGAAGACTCCAGAGAGATTTTTTTTTCCACACCCAATTTATTTCCCTGTGTAATGGAAATTTTCAAAATAAAAAGGTCTTAAAACAAAGTAATATGGGTAAATATAAAACACAAAACACATGTGCTGCACTTATGGTCCATTCAAGGATGATATTGATTATATGCCATTTTCACTTTAGGAGATGATAACAGTGGCCACTCCTTTGGGGTTGTCCTTTGCAGAATTATTTCTCCTCCCTCTGCCCAGCATTCTAAATTCTAAATTATTATTTTGTTGACTGCTAAATAATCTCTCTTTAGATTTACAGAACTCAGAACATCTGGTGACCTTCAGATAACATCAGAATATGTAACACCCTTCATTCTATAGTTCTGTGCATCAACACAAAGCATGTAAATTTCCCTGAGGTTTCACTTTCAGAAAAGCCATATGTTTATCTGAAGAATTACAGAAACCAACTCTGCAAGGCCAAGGTCAACTGAGATGCTTCAGTCAGAAAGGGAAAAGTGGGGGAATCACAAACCCTGGATGAGGAGGACCTCACTCAGCATGTAGGCTTCCTGCCCATTGTCTGCCACACCTCTTTTATCTCCCTGAGTTCCCCAGGATGGAGCTTTGAGGATGCTGGCCCCTCCCTCTTCTCAGGACTGACCCTTGAGTAAACCTCTTTTCCTTCCTACTGGCTCTTCTCTCCCAAGTATTGGCTTTGGAGCAGTGAGCAGCCAGATCTGGATCTGTTAACAAGATTGGGTGCAACCCAACCCTCTGCCAGTGCCCAGCTCACCATCCCCTTGTCAGCAACAAGTATTATCAGTTTCTCCATGTTGACTGATTTAAAAGCAGGAAATATGATCTATTTGTTTTAATTTACATTTGGGAGGTTTTCATGAGATTAAATTATTTTCATGTATTTATTGCCCAACTAATTTTTGGAAACTCTTTCTTAGTCATTAATCTTTCCCCTCCAAGAGTGGATATGACTTCAGAAATCACCAAAAGCCATTCATAGCTACTTGATGAATAAGTATGCACTCAACAAGGAGAATAGTCAGTCCTCATTTGTTAACTCCCAAATCTTAAAAAAAAAAAGTCTAATTCAAATATCCTCCTAAGCCTTACAAACAATCTCAAAAGGCTCTTCTGAACAAGAAGATGCAAGTTTCTCCTACTAACAATGTCAGATCATTAAAATAAGTGAGCAACCTCTCAGAGGAACCTACATTCCTTAGAATAATAGCTATGATGACAATGACCGATATAATGTATTTTGCGCAAACTGTGTGTGCCAAATTTTCCAGAAAAGTGCTTTTTGCTATAAAGAATGAACATGTAAACTCAGCTGGTTGTAAAAACATCAGCTCCCTCTTAAACTCTAAGGCTAACTTCAGCAAGAACAAAAATTCATTGAAGTATGCTGTTTTATCTTTTTAAATGAATGTGATTTTTCTATTCTGTTCCACATAAGAGTACCAGATAACATTTATGAAGTATTTAAAACAGATGCTATTTTAAGCCTTTTATATGTTGTTTTAGTCCTTTTATTTTTTTTTCTTTTTCCATTCTGCTGGACAAAAAGACCTGACATGAATAATTAGAAGAGGAAAAGTTTATTTTGGGGTCCACAGTTTCAGAGGTCTTAATCTATAGACAGCATGCTCTACTCCTTCGAGCCCAAGGTGAGGCAGAACATAGAGGTGAAAGGATATGATGGAGGACATGATTTCAAGAAGTAGAGAGAGACTTAGTTCAGGTCACAAAATATCTACCCCAAAGATATGCCCCAATGATCCAACTCCTCCAGCCATATACTACCTGCCTACAGTTACCATCCAGTAAATCCTTATCATGGATTAATGCACTGATTGAGTAAAGGCTCTCATAACCCAATCATTTCACCTGTAAACGTTATCGCATTCTCTCACACATGAGCTTTTGGAAGACACCTAATATCAAAACTATAACACGTGTATTATTTCCTCAGTCCTTAGAGCATTTCTTTGAGGCTGGTACTACTTTTACCTCCATTCTGCAGGTAAGAAAACTGAGGTTCATTAACTTACCTAAAGTTGCACAGCCAGCAAGTATCAGAGCCAGAACTTGGACAAAGACCATCTGCTTCCAGAGACGGTGCCCTTAATCACTACAATATATATTTCTCCGATAACATGTTCATGCTCTCTTTAAATTTCAAAAGCAATTGCATGTTCTAATTTTACTGTGCGTCCATAATTTAGGACACCATAGCCATCTCCTGTGCCTTCTTGAGGCCCTGACAGGGGTGACTCTGTAGTCAGTGTTATGACTACCCTCAGGCTGGAGAAACATAAATATGTACTATCCATTCCTGTCCTCACAACCATGGAGCAAAGCAATCAAAGGTTCATTCCCCTGACTCCACTGCCCCCATGGCCTTTCCCAAGAGCAAACCTACAACACGGCTGCTTCTTAGGCCTTTCCAAATCAAGTATCCAACACACACCCTACACACACACACACACACACAACACACACACACACACACAACACACCAACATAAATACACATCCAGCACACACATTGGCACACCCAATATACACTCTTAAAATATATAAAATCAGCTTACATCAGTTGGACCTAGGAGCGAGTCCAGTCATGTTTGATGGAAACCAGTACAACTTCTGTAGGAGCTGATTAGTAAGTGGACATTGGAGATGTGAATGAGCCATGAGATCTAATAAATAAAACTGTCCTGGATCTTCTTTTGAATCTCTAATTGTACCTTTCAGCATTGAAAGATGATAGGGTTTTGATGAGCATCCCTCGAAGTCCCATGCATTAAAAATTTGACTCCCAGCCCATGACAGTATGAGGAGGTGGCAGAACCTTTAAGAGGTAGGGCCTAGGAGAAGTTCTTCAGGTCACCGGGAGTGTGCTGTTAAAGGGGATTTCAAGACCCCAGCTCCTTCTTCTTCCTCTCTTGAGCTCCCAGCCATGTGGTAAAGGCTTCTTGTACCACGTGCTCTCCATCATAATGTGCTGCCTCACTACAGGCCCCAACTCAACAGACCAACTGACCAAGGACTGAAATCCCCAAAACTGTGAGCCAAAATAAATCTTTCCTCTTTTTAAACTGATTATCTCAGGTATTTTATTATAGTAATGGAAATCTGACTGACCAAAAGCCTACAATAGACCTTCTGAAATTGAATTAGAAAATTCACAGAAAGGGGCTGGGGTTGTGGCTCAGCAGTAGAGCACTCATCTAGCACGTGCGAGGCCCTGGGTTCAATCCTCAGCACCGCATAAAAATAAATAAATAAAATAAAGATATTGTGCCCAACTACAAACAAACAAACAAATAAATAAATAAAAATTATTTTTTAGAAAAAGAAAATTCACAGAAAGCATTTTCCAAAGGGAATTTAGGAGGCAGCATGAAGTAATGGGGAGTGTATCCACTTAGAAATCAGGCAGACTTCATTTGATTCCTGACTCCTTCCATCTTCAGATCTGTGGCCTTGGACAGATTGTATAGCTTCCTCCTAAGCCTCCCTTTCCTTTGACCTCTAGAACAATCCAAGTAACAGATACCACACAGGTTGTTACAGGATATGTAACAGAATATGTTATAAGATAGCACATGCTGTGCTCGGTAAATCATAAATAATAAATAAATTAAATAGAATTAATTTGAGGTACATAACAGTATGAAAACATCACACACACACACACACACACACACACACACATTCACAAACACACACTTGTGTAATAGTCCCCCCATCTCCACAGTTACATTTTCTGCAGTCAATGAAGTTCTGAAAATATTAAAGAAGAAGCAAGAGTATAGTACATGAAGATATTTTAATAGACAGAGACCACATTCACATAACTTTTATTATGGATATGGTTGTAATCTATTTCATTATTAGTTATTGCTATTAATCTCATACTTGCCTAATTTATTAATTAACCTTTATCAATCTATGTAAATGAAAAACACAGTCTATATCAGGTTTGATAGTATCCATGGTTTCAGGCACCCACTGGGGTTCTTGGAACATATCCCCAAAGATCAGGGGACACTGCTATACATGCCTGAAAGATTTCAGGAAACTATTCTGAAAAGAACTAGAGAAAGTTCAGATGGAAATGGGGGATTTCACTTTATACCTTTTCATCCTGCTTGGATACATACAGTGTGCATATATTCCTTCCTCAATTAAGAATATTGGTAATATCTGTTATTCATTGTTTATTAGGAGGCTCTTAAGAGACCAGACTTTGTTATCCATAGTCTGATTTCCCAGCACTCTTCTACCTCAGTCCACTCACAGACAGTGAAGGTCCAACTGTAGAATCAGACTCTACCCACTCAGATGCCACCACTTGCAGAAGAGAATAGGTACATGATAAAAACTGAATCTCCACTTATGCCTAGTGAGCATGGCTCTGAGTGCCCAGGCAGGCTCTGAAATTTGCTTGGGAGGGTGGTAGTCAGGCTCCAGTCCATGCCCTTAACCACTAGGCCACAGAGATCCCACCCATGCTGTCCTGCTTCTCATCAAACTTTGGTCACTATTCCACAACCTGACATGGCCCCAAGATTCTGCCTCATCTTTGCTTGAAGACCAATGCCTTCCCTGAATGCAAGCCTATCAGCAGGAGCCCCAGGCTCTCTTGCCCGCCTCTAGGGGTCCTTGAGGTACTCTTCATGCTCCCTGCTCCCTGCTCCCTCTACCCAGCCTGGCCAGATGGCAAAGCCTCGCTGGGTGTCCTCCCAGCAGCACAAACACCCCATGCCTGATACTGGTTGCCCCACACCCACCTCTGGTGATTTGCATGTCACCTGCCATCCCAATAATTTCTGGAATCAAGACTAATACTATCATGTCCCCTGGGTCCCTCAGCTAAAATACCCATAGGCTCCAGCAGGCTGTGAGTACAAATGAGGTCCCATTAATAAGTTAGATGTTCCTGACTCAGAGCCCTCTCCTGTTGTCAAAAGGATTCAGTCTTCCTCAGATTCTCTCCTGGGTTTCTCTGATGTCTCACAAACACTGGGTTCTGTATTATCCTCAATGTCGCCACCTCTTGAAAGCTTCTAGAGGAGGCTCCTCCCCACTGCTTTCCCCACCAGTAAGAACGGCACTTCCTTCTCAGGCTCCCAGAGCTGCATGCACCAGAACCCCAGACACTCCCCTGTATATGCACATATTCCACACAGGATTTGGGAAGGGGACTTCTGAGCCAAACCTCTATCTCAGTTTGCCTGCTGGGCCCCAAAGCAGTCATGCTCAGAACCCAGATCTCACAAAGGACTTTGTGATAAGCTTATCTTCACCTGCTGCATTGGACCAGGACCTCACCTTGGATTTAGATAGGGAAAGAAACAGCAGTGTGGTTTTCATCAACTTCTCCCTTCCACACTGTTTCACCCTCCTCTCATCCCCAATTCCTGTGAACAAAATTTCCTCCTCAACAACTGCCTTTCCCCACTAGCACCTCCTGAGTGTCGATGGCCAGAAGCTCAGCTGGCCTGGCCACACTCCTCTGATCAGCTAGACCTACCCATGATAGGTATCTGACAAACAGCAATGAGTAAATATCGATACTGAGCCAGATAATTTAAAGAAAACATGCCATTAATAACCTAATCTGCAAATTAGGAAGCACTATCCCCAAACAAAGAAACCTGGGTGCACGGGGATATACCTAAGGTCAATAGGTCAGAAAGTGAAGGATTGAGATTCAAAGTCAGTTTCCCTCAACCCCAGTCCAAAGCCCATGCTCTTCCAAGATGGCCTCCCCTGTCCATCCAGAGGGCACCTGGCCCCTGGCCTCTGTCCTGGAGTCAGGATGGCAATGAGGGGTGGATGAACAGAGAGCAAGAAATCTCAGGATGGATTTTTAGAGATCCAATGTTTCCATCCTTATTGTCACATTGGAATTGTCCCTTTATTTGTGGGAACTATGTCCAGCGGGGCGGGATTAGGAGACACACTTCTTAAATTGGTATCTTGAGACATTCAAACTAGTCTCTCCCTAGGGACTCGGTGAGATTTTTCTTAAGAATTTCAAGACAGCAAGGGGTTTCAGAGAAACACTCGTCCCTTTATAGAATGCTGAATGACATTTTGATGTGCACAGTTTATTTTATTCAAAGAGAAGAAAGGGAAGGAGAAAGTATGAAAGTGTCAAATGAAACATAATGGGGCTGGGTTTTTGTGGGAGGAGAATAGTTGGGCCTCTTGCCACCTGCCCCAGTACCAGGCAGGTATCACCTTACAGTGGCATCAGCATCCTTAGAATGGGAAAGCCAAATAGCGGCTCTCCAACCGAAGCAGATTCAAGGGAGTCACCAAGATATCACAGTCACACTCGCAGGCAGTCTCAGCTTGATTTCATCCGTCCATCAAACATTGATCATAATCACATTACCATAATTACCATGTTACATTACCATAATCATATCATTGCACAAGGCCTGATCACACTCACTTTAAAAATGAGACAACTGAGCCTTTGAAAAATGAAGTATCAAAGTCATGGTGCTGGAAATGTCGAAACCAGGGTTCAAATCAGTTCTCTCTGACTCTAAATGCAGTGTCCCTTCACTACTTCAAGCCTGGCCCTCAAGGAGATCTCTACTGACCCATAAATGGACAATTATGTATCTTAGTGTAATAGTGGAACAATAAAGCAGTGTCTCATAGTGGGAAAGGACATTACTCAAATTATATTGTTATGTCATGTGCATACAGAAATTATTAACAACAAATCCCACCATCATGTATAATTAAAATGCACAGATTTAAAAATGTGGAAAAAATAAAATAAATAAGTAAACACTAGAGTTAAACTTGATAAAATAAATAAAACTATATCTCAGAACTTGGACTTTGAACTTGGACAGACATAGAGGCAATGGCCAGTTTGTACCCTCCTAGCTATGTGGTTTGTTTTTCAAACTCTCTAAGGCTGTTTACTTATTCATTACGTGAATATCTACCCTATCTGAGAGTTAGGAGAGGATCAAACAAGATGTAAAAATCACTTAACCCAGTGCCTAGCATACAGTAGCAGCTCAATAAATGGGAGCTTCTGTATCCTGGAAATGAGGGATATGCAGAGGAAGCGTATGAGAGAGGCCACTGAACCCAAAGCCAGATGTGGCAGTAATGGCTTCCTCCAAGCAGGAGCCCCAATGAGAAGAGCATCCTCTACCTGAGGGTCAGTGAAGGGATATATTCACATAAAACAAAAGACAACTGTTGCTCTTTCATCTTCACCCCTGGCTAGGAAGAAGGAACTCCTGGAGCCTGAGCCTCACTAGCAGCTCCAAGGTAAGCATCAGGAAGGATGGAGTGAGCTTTCTCATCTAGAAGGCACAACCAATGCACTGTTCCACTCTGGTGCACTGGGCTTACGTCCTCCTCCATCACCCTCCCAGTCATGTGGCCTGGAAAAGCAGCTCACCCTCTCTGAGATTTTGTTTCCCCATCTTTAAATTGTGAAGGGTAATGCCTATCTCGTTATTGAAACAAATCACATATTCAATCCGCCCAGCAGGGCATACAGGGGGTACTAGAGAGATGGAGTGTTAGCTGTTCCACTTATGTCCTCCTCTTCCCGGTCTCCAGAGTCCTCCCAGCTCAGTCCTTCAGTGGCACCACACCTAGGTGTGTTGTGTGCACATATATACACTCACAGAAAAGGAAGAATCAGGTTTTAAATCATCATAGCAGATTTTTAAGTTCTGCAAAGCACTTGAAAAATGATGGCAATATAAAGGAAGTCTGAGCCGGGCACAGTGGTGCACAGCAACAGTGCAGGCTATTTGGGAAACTGAGGCAGGAGAATCACTTGAGCCAGGGAGTTCATGGCTACCATGGGCAACATAGGTACACAGGTACCCCGTAAAAAAAAAATGTTATAATGTCTAAAAAGGATGTCTGCTTAACACTAGCTCTACCCTCTCTGAGCCAGTGCTGTGAGCACAGTTGCTACACAGAATCTTTGCATTGTCCCTTTTCCCCTATCCAAGCACCAAACCAGTCTCCCCAAAAGAAAATCTTGCTCACAGCCTGGACATTATTCCACTGACAGAAACCAAGAAGGGTCTCTGCTGGGCCTGTGGAAGCACTTTCTAGGTGAGCTTCCTCTCCAGTTCCTGGAAGAGTCCAGTCTGGATTCTGTCATGGGTTGGAGAGCCTGGGGACGGGGCCAGGAAGAAGGCTCAGGGTGTCAGGTAAAGGGAACAGCAGCGGGGAGCCAGCTGGGGGCCTGGAAAGCCTTTCACTGCTCACCTCACATGGACAACAGGGTGACTTCTCTTCCCTTCCTTGTAGGATTCAGGGGCTCAGGAATCCAGGTCTTGTATCTGCCCAGTGTCTCTCCACATGTTTTCCTGCCATGGGACCCATCGTTTTGTTCCCTGTCTTACAGATGAAGCACTAAATTTGGAAGGGAAATAAATCACTCGCCCCTGGCCACATAGACAGTGACAAACACACCTCCCTAGACTCAAATCTCCTGATTCCTAATCCAGGACTCTTGGACCAGGATGATTCCCTTATCACACTATAACAAAATAACAATGGTGCTTTAGTCAGCTTTTTCGCTGCTAAAAAAGATCTGATCAGAACAATCATGGAGAAGAAAAGGTTGGTTCAGAGCTCACAGTTTCAGAGGTCTTAGTCCATAGAAGGCCGCCTCCATTCCTCAGGAGGTGAGGCAGAACATCATGGTGGAAGAGTGCCGCAGAGGGAAGCAGGTCACATCATCAGGAGGCAGAGAGATATATATTTATATCACCAGATACAAATATATACCCCAAATCCATGCCCCTAATTCCCTCCAGCCACATCCTACCACTTCAGTTACCACCCAGTTAATCCCTATCAGAGGATTAATTCACTGATTGGATTGACTCACACCCCCATCATGTCTCCTCTGAACCTTCTTGGACTGTCTCACACGTGAGCTTTGGGGGAACACCACCTTTAAACTATAACAAATGGTGACAGTAATAATAGCACTAGGCCTGATACAAAGGAAGAGGAAAGCACAATGTAGCTGAGGCTTGTTATCCATTGTATTTATTCCTGGCAAAAACCCAGGAAAGAAAGGATTATCATCTACATTTATGGATGAGGAAACTGGGGCTCGGAGACTTGGGAGTCAGCAAACCAGCCATGGCCTGTTTGTGGAAATGGTCTCACTGGAACCCAGCCATGCTCTTCATTTGCACCCCGTCAGTGGCTGCTTTTCTACCACAGCAAGGTGAGCAGTTGCAACAGAGATGGTAGGACCCCAAGAGCCCCCAGATATTTACTATCTGGCTCTTTGAAGAAAAAAAAATGTGTTGATCCAGCTCAAATGATTTGGAAAAGTTCCCACAGTTGTTAAGAGGTGGAACCAGGACTCCAGCCCAGCCTGACTCCAGAGCCTGCACTTTGAATCACCACGTCTTCCCACACCCTATTCGATTACTCAATAATTCTCTGTTCATCACGATGAGGGGCTGAATCCTACCTCTCACAATGTGTATGTTGAAGTCCTAACCCACAATGCCTCAGAAAGTGACTGTATTTGGAGGAGGTGTCTTTACAGAGGTAATTACAACGAGATCATTAGGGTGGACCAATATGATTGGCATCCTTATGAAAGGGGGAAATTTTATTGTTTACTTTTTTTATTGGTGCATTGTAGTTGTACATAATGGTGAGATTTGTTGTTACATATTCATGCATGCACATTATATAATAATATAATTTAGCCAATATCATTCTCTAGTATTTCTTCTTCCCCTCCCAGCTTCCCTCTGAAAAGGCGAATTTGGACACAGACACGTGAAGATCCAGAGAGACCAGCCATCTATGATCAGAGGAGAGTGGCCTCCAGGAACCAGTCCTGACTACATCTTGATCTTGGACTTCCAGCCTCCAGAACTGTGAGAAATAGGTTTTCTTTGCTGAAGCCTCCCAGTCTGTGATCTTGGACACAGCAGTTCTAGCAAACTGATACCATTACTTACTCAATGCCAGGTACCTTTCTAGGCGGTAGGAAAGAGAAGAGGCCTGGAACATTGGTACTCAGTAAATGTTAGTTACGGAGCAGCTACTATGCTGGATAGAGCAAGACAGATGTAGCTCCTACCCTCCTGGGTTACACAAACTAATGGGGGAGATGAGGAGATTAAATAAGTCATTGCAGGCATGATGCATGTTACCAAACAGGAAGTTAAAGTGCAAGTGAGTTTAAAACGGAGGCCTTGCCCTACTGTTGGGGGAGGAGAGAAATGAGGGAAAATTTCTCTAAAGAACTGTCATATAAATGAGAAAAGAGACTAAGATTAGCCAGAAAAAGAGAGGGGAGTCTGCAAGGTGCGCAGTGTTCCTGTCCTTACCAACAAACAACAGCGAGACTGTGGGCATCTTCTTTCCCCTCTCTAGGTTTCTACTTTCCACTCACACAATATGGGGGTGCTCTGGGTTCCCTTAAGCTTCCTTCAAGTTCTAAAAGCCCACGGCATCTTTTTTTTCTTTTAAAGAGAGAGAGAGAGAGAGAATTTTTATTTATTTTTTTGTTTTCGGCGGACACAACATCTTTGTTTGTATGTGGTGCTGAGGATCGAACCCGGGGCCGCACACATGCCAGGCGAGCGCGCTTCCGCTTGAGCCACATCCCCAGCCCTCCATGGCATCTTTAACACAAGAGAAAAATTGCTCCCACTTCTCTTTCACAGCCTAGAAAAGCACACATTACACTATTCAAAAACTAAATTGGGAGCATCTCTGTCCTTGGTGGCATTTGAGCTCCCTGAGGTCAGGGATAGACTCCTAACATGTGCACCTCTGTTGCCTGGTACAGAGCCCAGCACACAGTAGGGACTCAGGGAGAGGGTGTTAAGTGGAACGCGATTGAAAGGAAATTAGAGAAGAGGTGAGGCAGCCACCACCACCACCCCACACCACAAACACATGCATGTTCACAAACATGCACAAACACACATGCATGCTCAGGCGCACGCGCACGCACACACACACACACACACACACACACACCTTTCTGCCTCCCCCAGAAGCACTTTCCCCACCTTCTGCCAGTCTCCTTGCAGTTTAACCGTCATTACCTGCCCCAGCCAACTCCTACCACTCATGACCTAACACCCTGAAATGACCCATTTCCCCAAAACAGTCCTTGTTCCCAGCCCAAATCTGTAGACACGCTCCCCAAATGAGGCACTTTAAAAGGCCACTTGGACATCAGACAAACACTTTGAAAGGGGTAGACTCTGTCTTATTGGAGACAGCTTGCTCCACAAGTCCATGTTCATAGGGATTGGAATAAATCCCTCCTCACACAGGCTAGCTGTGTGGCCTGCAGAGGAGGAGCTGGGCTCTCTCCACCTTAGTTTTTTGGTCTATATCTTTGAGACTTTGATTTACACAATGTCAAGTCAGAGGCATCAAAAAGGCTCCATTGTGGGAATCATAAGGCAATGAAATGGCTAATATTAATCTCACTCCCAATTCCATGCATAATTGTGAACATAGCTCTACAGGTCACAGAGTACCATCTCCATAGTCACGTGAGCAAGAGGACTTGACACTCAGGATTATGCACTCACTGCTATGCCGAGGAGTTTATAGTTGTCCTCTTATTTTAAATTTACTCTTCACCCCAAAGTACTTAGTAAAGATTATGAACCCCACATTAGAGAAACTAAGGCTTAGAGAAAAAATATGAATTGCCCAAGGTCCGGAGAAGTGACTCATCTGCATTCCAAAGCTAGGAATTATTCCAAAACTCATGTCTGTCACTCATTCCTCCATTCATTCATTTAAAATACAGTGCCTGGCACATAATTGGTGCTCCTGCCCCTCCAACCCCAGGGTTTCCATAACCCTGAAAGACCAGGTGCAGGATATTGTAGAGTGGAGGAGAGAGAATAGAGCGGACACCTCCCCTCTCCAGCCCACAGCCCTCAGGCCAAAGCCCAGCCTAGACAGGGAGAAAAATGAACTCCAAATTGAAAATAAGACTCAAGTTTTAAAGGACCAGAAAATGTTCAGATCTACCATAAAAGCATCTTCCATCAAGCCATAGGAAGGTAATGATTAAAGGAAAAAGAAAACTATTTCATGCTTGTATCTCATCAAGTCCAACCTCGTCAATGTACCAATAAGAAAAGCCTGGGGCCCATTACGACAGGAGAGGCAGGGGGGCTGGGGAGGGGCTGGAGCAGAGGAAGAACGCCCAGCTTTCTTCACAGAAGACCACCCAGAGGGGACGTGCAGGAAGGTCTGCCTTCCAGGAAGAGTTCTGGGGTGAAATACAGAGACCCCCAATGTGGCTACAGTGACAAGAGAAGTAGAAAAGGCTGGAGGTGGGGACAGGGGACAGTAGCCATCCTAAAGGTCCTCGAGGTCAGGGGCCCATCTCAGGACTTTATTCCAAAGATAAAAGAAAGCCTCTGTGGGGTTTAATGCAGGGGAGTAACAATTTGATGTACATGTGTAAAACACTGGAGATGTAAAAATGCCAATTCAAGAAGCTCATGAAGAAATCCAAAGGTGACAGTGGCTTGGACCAGTGACAATGAGACAAGGGAGGAGAGGGGGTAAGAGGAGTTTAAGGAGCTCAGCAGCAGCCATCTAGTGAAAAGTTCATCATCTGTAACTTCTCCAGAGGAAATTCAGGACTTCAGCAAGAATCTGAGTCACTTTTGATCCAAAGATGTGCTTGTCTCAGGGGAACCCGGGCAACCAGCCAGTCCTTGCCCTTCCCCGCAACTAATGACGCCAGAGGCTCTGGAATATGGGACCAGAGGAAAGGGAAATGGTTCAATGACTGGGCAAAGGGCAGCATCTGGCATCAGCCAGACCAAATGAAAAATATATAAAAATGGAAAGCAAAATGCACTGTGGAGACAGCTTAGTCAGAGCCCTCGTTTTACAGCTGGACCTGTGTGTCCAGTAGGATGGAGAAAGCCCCGTCTCCGTTATCCACAGTCCTGAGTCTCATCCTGAATGTGCGACTGACCACTTATGATACTCCATGTTTCCATCTGCAAAGTGGGTAGAACAAGGCCTCTTCCTCCCAGATCTATCAGGGTCCTGGGAAAGTTTAATAAAATACTGGTAAATCGCCAGGCATGGTCTTTTTGCATAGACAGTAGTGATGAATAAATACTCAGAAAATACCAGAAGACACTTGGAAGATACCCAGAAGGTACAAAGAAAGGGAATTGGTGATTGTTGGATATGGGGGTGAGGGAAAGCACAGAGGCGTGGGTAATGCTCAGATTTCAGCTGAGCGCTCCAGCAGAGGTTAGGAGGTAGGAACCCCCCACCATAAGCCCAGCTCCTGCCTTCCAGCCCCAAGGGTAGGAAGCTACCCTCTACTCCTCCTGCATTACAGCAATGCCCCAGAGACCCAGCTCCCATAACAAAACACTCATCAAGCATTTATTAAGTGCCAGTTGAGGGCTTTCCATGCCACTGAAGTCTATAACAACCTACGAGCAGACAAGTACTGTCATCCCATTTTGCAGCTGAGGAAATTGAGGCTCAGAGAAATGAAGTAGCTAGCTCATGACAGTCCTCTCAGTGAATAAGTAGCAGATCCTGGTCTCAAACCAGGGCTTGAGTCTGGCTCAGTAGAGCAGAGTCATGACCAGCCTGGGCAGCAGATGTTGTAAGAGCCCCTGGTGGGAGCCACTGGCCCAGCTGCTGCAGGTTCCCTACACAGGGCGGTCTGAGCCAGTTCGCCAGATGATTGATTTAGTGGAAGGGTTGGTTGGCCTGGGAACAACCAGGCACCAGCTGCCTCTTGGCAGCACCTGGATTACGTGAGGCAGGAAGAGGAACAGGCCCCAGCCATTCAACACCAAATCATGGCACCAACCTGTTTTGGCTTTCAGGGATCTTCTGCTCTCAAAACCTTGATCCCCAATGCCCTGGCTCCTCAGAGGTGGTCCGTGAACCAACACCATTGCATCAGCACCACCTGGAGCTCATTAGAAATGCAGAGCCTTGGGCCCCACGGGGACCTTCTGCGTCAGCACCTGCATTTGAACAAGACCTCCATGCAACTGGCAGACACATCGATGTAAAATGAACACTGGTCTATGAGTCCAGAGACGTAATGGGAGCCCTGCAGCCAGAGAGGTTCCGGGACCCTTGGCAAGTCCTTGCGGAACCTCAGTTTTTATGCTTGAAAAAGAAAAATGCTTAGACTAGATACTCTCTAATATAGGCCAAAACACAGATTGGCCAGTTGAAGGAAGGAAGGAACCAGATTCAAAGCTCCATAAATGTTTTAGGGAAGAAAATAATTAACTTCTCTTACTGAGCACCTACAATGTTCCAGGCTTTGTAGGCCCTGTGAAGAATGAAGTTTCTTCTCTGATGAAACTGATAGTAATTAATTCTGTGATGAAATTGGGTTAAAATCTCATCTCTACTCCCTTTGGGGATGCAATCTAATTCACCAATATCTAGTTTTCAAATCTGTAAAATAATCAGAGAAGCTAACATTTATTGAGCACCTATTATTGTCAGGCATCATTCTAGAATAAACACATACAAAGGGGCTGGAGGTGCGGCTCAGTTTTAGAACACTTCCTTAGTATAAATGAGGCCCAGGGTTTGATCGCTGGCATCACAAAAGTAAAAAATAAACAAATAAATCAGGAAATAATGATAAACACATGCAAGGATTGCCTAGGAGACTGTAAAACGTGAGTTCTAAACCTGGTACCTACCCCACAACCACCAACACACATACTTAAAGCTGTGTGACTTTGGGGCAGTTACTTGACCTCTCCATGCCTAGGTTCCTGGTAGATGCTGGCGTGCCCCCAAGTATGCCTTCAGGGTTGAAAAACTAATTGCCTGTGGTAGGTAGAAGTGTTGGTACCAGACAGACCACACTGTCAGCTCTCTGGTGTGTGCCCTTTGATCAAAATAATGGCCTCACTCAAGTTGATACTCACAGATCCCCTGGCCCCAGCCTGGATCAACTGAAAGACCATCTGAGCTCCCAGGCACCCCCTGGGGTCAGCTAAGGTCTTGGCTGAGGCCACATCACTGCCCAACATCTCCTGGGCCCCTCTTGCCTCTCCCCTCCATTCCCAGGTGCCAGTCCCAAGAACACTCCCCACCAAGCTGCAGCCCACCTCCAGATTAGAGCTGGCTTCCTGGGCCAGCATGTGTCTCCTCCAGAAAGTGGGGCTAAGAGCATCAGCCACCTCCACACCCCCTAGAGCCTTTGTGCATATCAGAGTCAACACACAAAACGCTTAACATACCCAGAATGGGAGAGGGGAGCTCAATGTATTTGTTATGATCATCTTTGGTGTTAATCCCACTGAGGAAGGAATCCCATTGGTCTTGTTCTACAGGTAGCAGCATGTGCAAGAGCCTTGAATACAGAGAGTGGAATCCATGGAGAGGAAGGCCCAGTAGCCAGGGCAAGGGTAGATCAAGAAGAGGTAAAGAAGCTAACCAGGTAAGATGAGGCAGAGCCACCAGCCCATGCAAGCACTCTGGAGAGGGCGAATGGCAGGCTCTCTGTAGGAACTCCAGGGGCAGTGAAGGAAGTAAAGACAAACCATCCCAAACATGACAAACTGGATACTGCCCATTTCAACCTGAAACTGTGATTGCACAAAGAGCTCACTGACCTGTCTTTGCCTAAGCACAACAAGCCTTCAGTACCGGGAACAGAAATAACCTGTAAGCACTAAAGATGGGGAATTATTGATTAAATGAACCTGTACCAATAAGCTACTGAAGCAGCCCTCTCTTCCCCCAAATTGATATTCTCCTTCCTAAGGTCTCTAAGGAGGGCCTAGACTGTCCTGCCCCATCCCATATCTCTTTGTCCTATCATTTCTACACAAATTTATCATTCTTTGTTTAAAAGGCATAAAAGAGAGGCTCAGCCCAGGACCACCTCCACCCACCACAGACACCTGCTGGAGTCAAGTTCATCCCAGATCCACTTGCTGACCTGCGCAGGAGCTCAGGCCCAAGGTAGGCCCAAGTCCATCCTGTCACTGGTAGAAACCCACCAGAGCTCAGGCTGGGCCCAGGACCACCTCCGCCCACCAGCAGAGAGCCCTGCCAGAGCTCAGGCCTGGCCCAGGCCCGCCTTGCTGACCTGCTGAGTCCTTCCCACCACCACCTGAGAGCCCAGGTCTAACCCATTTCCGTCTTGAGACACTGTGGCCATCTACCTTTCCCCATGCAGTAGCCTCTACCTTGGAACAGGGCTTAGAAGCAGCTGCATCTTGGACCAGGCATCCAAAAGCCAGTGTAAGGTCCACCCATTCAGAGCCATCTCTGAAAGATGTTGCATCCGTGTTGGGGCACCTCCAAGGCTATCTCAAGTTATCTCTTGCAATTGCTGCCACCTCCTATAGTTGCAGTAGCATCTATCCTGGAACATCAGCAGAGTCTAGAAGCCCAACACCATGGTGAGGTACAGATAATCTGCACAGTTACTATAAGATTATAGGGTAGAAACGATAATACCTCAGATCCACACTTCAAGAAAGGAAATCACATAGACAACATGAAAAACAAGGGAGTAAAGTACCCCAAACAAACCAGGTAACTACAATAACAGAACCCATGGACAGCACAGTTGATGAAATATCAGAGAGGGAGTTAAGAACATTCATAATCAAAATGATCTATGAATG
Organism: Urocitellus parryii; assembly: GCF_045843805.1. Lineage (NCBI taxonomy): Eukaryota > Metazoa > Chordata > Mammalia > Rodentia > Sciuridae > Urocitellus > Urocitellus parryii. The sequence goes on along the minus strand of NC_135541.1, from coordinate 38,237,279 downwards.
AAAGAATGACCTAAATGAGCAAATACAGGCAAAAATTGATTACTCCAACAAAGAGATAAGAGAGCAATTAGAGGCAACCATTGATGACATCAATAAACAGATAAGGGAGAAAATACAGTTAGCAAAAGATTACTTCAAGAAAGAGATAGAGATTGTGGGGGGGTCAGAAATCCTTAAAATGAAGGAAATAATAAACCAAATTTAAAAAAAAAAACTCAATAGAAAGCCTCACTAACAGAATAGATCACATGGAAGACAGAATGTCCAGATAATGAAGACAAAGTATACAACTTGGAAAATAAAGTTAACCACACAGTGAAGATGGAAAGAAACCATGAACAGAACATCCAAGAATTATGGATAGCCTCAAAAGACCAAATCTAAGGATTATTGGGGTACAGGAAGACATAGAGTTTCAAATCAAAGGAATGCACAATCTCTTCAATGAGATACTATCAGAAAATTTCCCAAACATGAAGAATGAATTAGAGAATCAAATATAAGAGGCTAACAGGACACCAAATGTACAAAATTACAACAGATCTACACCAAGGCACATTATAATGAAAATGACTAGCATACAGAATAAGAATAGAATCTTAAAAGCCCCAAGAGAGAGGAAATTAGAAATCAATGATAAAATAAAAGCATTCCAACACCTGGAGACTAAATAATTTGAATGAACAACTGGGGAGACCAATTCATATCTCAGCAGAGTTTTCAACCAAGACCCTCAAAGCCAGGAGATCCTGGAATAGTATATAGCAAGCTCTGAAAGAAAATGGATGCCAACCAAGAATCTTATATCCAGCAAAATTAAGCTCTAGTTTTGATAATGAAAATAAAAACCTTCCATGATAAACGAAAATTAAAAGTATTTGCAACTAGAGAGCCTGCACTACCGAACATCCTCAGCAAAATATTCCATGAAGAGGAATTGAAAAACAACAATGAAAATAAGCAAAGGAAGGTATTACACTAAAGAAAAAACTAATCAAAGGAGAAACCAAGTCAAGTTTAATACCAAAAATAAGCAAAAATGTCTGGGAATACAAATCATGTCTCAATAATAACCCTGAATGTTAATGGCCTAAATTCACCAATCAAAAGACATAGACTGGCAGATTGGATTTTTTTAAAAAAGACTCAACAATATTCTGCCTCCAAGAGACTCATCTCATAGGAAAAGACATGCACAGACTGAAGGTGAAATGTTAGGAAAAATCATACCACTCACATGGACTGTGGAAACAAGCAGGAGTTTCCATCCTCATATCAAATAAAGTAGACTTCAAGCCAAAGTCAATTAAAAGGGATGAAGAAGGATATTTCATATTGCTTAGGGGAACCATACACTAACAAGACAACATAATAATGAAGCATCTATGTTCATCAAACAAACGCTTCCCAAGTTCAAGAATCAAATTGAGCACAAAACAATAATTCTGGGTGACTTTAACACACCTCTTTGACCACTGCATAGCTCTTCCAAACAAAAGCTGAACAAAGAAACTATGGAACTCAATAATATAATCAATAACTTGGACTTAACTGAAATATACAGAATATTTCATACTTCAAAGAGAATACACTTTCTTCTCAGCAGCACATGGATCTTTCTCTAAAACAGACCATATATGTGCCACAAAGCAACTCTTAGCAAATATAAAAAGTAGAGATACTATCCTGCATTCTATCAGATCATAATGGAATGAAATTAGAAATCAATGATAAAATAAAAAATAAAAGCTACTCTAACACCTGGAGACTAAATAATTTGAATGAACAATGGGTTGCAAAAGACATCAAGGTGGAGATTAAAAAATTCTTAGAGGTGAATGAGAACACTGATACAACATATTGAAATCTCTGGGACATTACGAAGGGAGAACTAAGAGGAAAGTTCACTGCATGGAGTTCATTTCTTAAAAGAAGAAAAAGTCAACAAATAAATGACTTAACATTACATCTCAAAGCCCTAGAAAAAGAAGAACAAATCAACACCAAAAACAGTAGAAGACAGGAAATAATTAAAATTAGAACTGAAATCAATGAAATTGAAATAATTGAAAAAACTGACAAAACAAAAAGTTGGTTCTTTGAAAATAAATAAATAAAATTGACAGACCCATATTCATGTTAATGAAGAGAAGGAGTGAGAAAACTCAAATTACTAACATACATGATGAAAAAGAAAATATCACAACAGACACTACAAAAATAGAGAAGAAATTATTTTGAAATTTGTACTTCAAGAAATAAATAATAAAATAGAAAATATCTGTCGGACCGCCCTCCGACAGAGGTTGAGGAGAATCACTAGACCAGCTAGTGAGTGTCTCCGGGCTGAGCGAGAGGGTGAGTGTCCCGACCCAGCCTGCCACCCTGCCTGGCAAAAATCACACCGAGTCGGGAGTTGAGTCAGCCAAGATGGCGCAGCAACTCAGTTTATTGTGGAGGGAGAGGACTTATATAGAGAGAGGAGAAGGAGGTGGGGGCAAAAGCAGGGGCCAATCAGAGATCGGAGAGTCCCCCAGATTGGGGTAGCCTAGGCACCCCAGTTACAGAAACAGAGCCCCGTTATCCTAGTTACAGAAACAATACCCCATTAGATATGTGTGCCCCATTTCTGGGGAGTTATTCTTTGTGTTTGCGGAAGCCATATCTTGGGGCTCTTCAGGCACATATATGGAAGCCATTTCTCAAGCTCTAACTATCATGTACATGGAGAATCACAAGACTGGGGATTTCTTTTTCCCCAGCAATTGCACTTCCGTGGTCAGCAGAGGTCCCAAAAAATATCTAAGACATCATCAAATTTCTAGAGTCATATTATTCACCCAAATTGAATGAGGATGATATACAGAATTTAAACAGATCAGTTTCAAGCAAGGAAATCGAAGACACCATCAGAAGACTACCAACCAAGAAAAGCCTGGGACTGGATGCACACACAGCCAAGTTCTACAAGAAGAAGAACTAGCTTTAAAGAAAAAAGTTCTACCTTTAAAGAAGAGCTAATACCAATACTCTTCAATTTATTTCAGGAAATAGAAAAAGAGGCAGCACTTCCAAACTCTTTCGATGAGGCCAATATCACCCTAATTCCAAAATCAGGCAAAGACACATCAAAGACAGAAAACTTCAGACCAACATCTCTAATGAACGTAGATGCAAAAATTCTCAATAAAATTCTGGGAAATTGAATGCAAAAACATATTAAAAAGATATACACCACAATCAAGTGGGGTTTATCCCAGGAATGCAAGGTTGGCTCAACATATGGAAATCAATAAATGTAATTCATTACATAAATAGACTTAAAGATAAGAATCATATGATCATCTCAATAGATGCAGAAAAAGCATTCAACAAAATACAGCACCACTTTATGTTCAAAACACTAGAAAAAATAAGGATAACAGGAACATATCTCAACATCATAAAAGCTATCTAAACTAAGCCCCAGGCCAACATCATTCTAAATGGAGAAAAATGAAAGCATTTCCTCTAAAAACTGGAACAATCAGGGATAATCTCTTTCGACACTTCTATTTAACATGGTTCTTGAAACACTGGCCAGAGCAATTCGACAAAAGAAATTAAAGGGGTACAGATAGGCAAATAACTCAAATTAGCCCTATTTGCTGACAATATGATTCTATACCTAGAAGACCCAAAAAAAATTCCACCAGAAAACTTCTAGAACTAGTAGATGAATTCAGCAAAGTAGCAGGATACAAAATCAACACCCATCTCCCCTGTTTCTGGATAAGCAGAATTAAATATTGTCAAAGTGACCACACTACCAAAAGCATTATACAGATTTAATGCAATTCCAATCATAATCCCAATGACATTCCTCATAGAAATAGAAAAAACAGTCATGAAATTTATCTGAAAAAAATAGGAGACCCAGAATAGCTAAAGCAATCCTTAGCAAGAAGAGTAAAGCAGGTGGCATCATTATAACAGACCTTAAACAAAACTACAAAATAACAGTAACAAAAACAGCATGGTATTGGCACCAAAATAATGGTACAGAATAGAGGACACAAAGACTAACCCACATAATTACAGTTATCTATATTAGACAAAGGCTGCAAAAACGTACAAATGGTGCTGAGAAAACTGGAATTCCATATGCAACAAAATGAAATTAAACCCCTATCTCTCACCATGCACAAAACTCAACTCAAAGTGGATCAAGGACCTAGGAATTAAACCGGAGACCTTGCATCTATTAGAAGAAAAAGTAGGCCTAAATCTCCATCATGTCAGATTAGGCCTCAACTTCTTTAATAAGACTCCTATAGTGCAAGAATTAATGTCAAGAATCAATAAATGGGATGGATTCAATCTAAAAAGCTTCTTCTCAGCAAAAGAAACAATCAGTGAGGTGAATAGAGAGTCTACAATTTGGGGAAAAAAATTTTACCACATGCACGTCAGATAGAGCACTAATCTCTAGGATATATAAAGAATTCAAAAATCTTAACACCAAAAAAACAAATAGCCCAATCAATAAATGGGCCAAGGAACTGAATAGACACTTCTTAGAAGAAGATATACAATCAATCAATCAACAAATATATGAAAAAAATGCTCAATGTCTCTAGCAATTAGAGAAATGTGAATCAAAACTACTCCAAGATTTCATTTCACTTCAGTCAGAATGTCAGTTATTAAGAATACAAACAGGGCTAGGGATATGGCTCAAGTGGTAGCATGCTTGCCTAGCATTCGTGAGGCCCTGGGTTCAATTCTCAGCACCACATAAAAATAAAATAAAAAAGAAAAATATTGTGTCCACCTAAAAAACTAAAAAATAAAGAAAGGAAGAATACAAACAATAATAACTGTTGGCGAGGATGTGGAGAAAAGGCACACTCAAACATTGCTGGTGGGACTGCAAATTGGTGCAGCCAATCAGGAAAGCAGTATGGAGATTCCTTGGAAAACTGGGAATGGAACCATCATTTGACCCAACTATCCCACTCCTCAGTCTATATCCAAAGAACTTAAAAATAGCATACCACAAGGACACAGCCACATCAATGTTTATAGCAGCACAATTCACAATAGCTAAACTGTGGAACCAACCTAGATGCCCTTCAGTAGATGAGTGGGTAAAGAAAATGTGGTATATATACACAATGAAATATTACTCAGCTATAAAAGTGAATAAAATCACAGCATTTGCAGGTAAATGGAGTTGGAGAATACAATGCTAAGTGAAGTTAGCCAATGCCAAAAAACCAAATGCCGTATATTTTCTCTGATTTAAGGAGGCTGATTCATAATGTGGTGGGGGGTGGGGAGTGGTTAGGAGGATTAGGTGAACTCTAGATAGGGGAAAGGGGAAAAGGGAGGGAGGGGGCATGAGGGTAGGAAAGACGATGGAATGAGATGGACATTATTACCCTAAGTACATTATGAAGACACGAATGGTGTGACTACAAAAAATTGTGCTCTCTATGTGTAATATGAATTATAATGTGTTCTGCTGTCATATATAACAAGTTAAAATAAAAAAATGGAAAAAAAATTAAAAGCCTAAAAGATTTCTTCTTTGGCTTCTGATCTTCACTCTCTTGGGAAGATCCTCTTGTACATGTAAAATTAATGAAACTTGTATGCTTTTCTCCTGTTGTCTTGTGTAAGTTTAGTTCCTAGATGCAACCAAAGATCCCTAAGAATTAAGCTTGTGTTCATAAAAATTATGGGAGGTCAGTGCTCTAGGCTAAGGTCCTGACAGATCAAGCTAAAAATCAAAATGGAGTCTCTCATGCTCAAGTTCCACATCATCAAGTGAAACTGTGCTATTTGTCTGAACTTCTGAGAAGCCAGGATTAAAAATAGAACCTCCAGATTTCCCCAACAAGCCAGTTTCGATTGCCACGATAATGAAGTTCACTCTGCTTTAATTCTCACACAAAAGAAGGAACCTGAAATAACTTGATGTTAAAATGATAGTTATTTTCATATTTGTCCTGTCTCCCTGTCACTGTCTTATAAGGAAAGTGATTTTGAAACAATCAGTCTTTCTCTGTTAATGAAACCAACCTCTTCCACTCCGTGAGGGAACACTTACTCTATAATATGGAATGAAGTGTTGCCCAATTCCAGAATTGAAAATAAGGCCAAGATCCTCAAACTAAATTTCTGTCATCCTGCCTTTTGATAATGGTAGGGGGGATCGTTCGCCTCCTCTGCAGAGGGCACGGGAGGAGCACAAAGTGCTTATGGTGTAGGGTTGGAAAGGAGGCAAGAAGCAGGCCCCATGAGCCTTGCAAGTCAAACCATTACTCAAGAAGCTGGAAAAGTCAGAGGATCTTCAGCTGGTGACTGGCATCATCACATTAACATTTTAAGAAAGGTAAAATGAGAAAGAGTGAGAGAGAGAAGTACTTAATAGAGAAGTTTCCATTAATTCCAAATACTGGGACTGAGCACCAGACTCTGTCTCCAGACACAGGGAATCCAGTGCGATTGGACAGCAATAGTCCCTGGCCTCAGGGTCTGGGGGAGGCGATAGCCACAGTCTGCATATTATCACCTGCAAACTCTGGTGTCAGGAAGACTCCGGAAGGAAACAGCCCCTGCTCTGGGGTCAGAAGGGTGAGTGGCAATTAGCTGAGGGGAAAGGATGGGGAGTGTTCCAGGCATGTGAACAGCATGTGCCTAGTCCCCAAAGCACAAAGCACTTGGCATAACTGAGGAGCTGAGACCCCAGAGAAGCTGGGGCTTAGAAAGCAAAGACCTCAGTGGCAGCACAAGAGCCTGAAGGCAGCTGGGAGTCAAAACCCATTGGTCATGAGAATGGAAGGGAAGAAATACAATGAGGAAGGAAGGAAGGAAAGGGAGAGTGGGAAGTCAGATTTCCTAGTTCAGCCATTTGAGATCCCATTGGCAGTAGGAAACCCCAGGATAAGATTCCAGAGCCAGACTCCTGGCCTTCCTGCACCTCCCCAAGCCAGCTCAGGGCCCCCCACCATCACCACTGTCAGGCTTCAGGCCCCAAGGGAGAGACTTCCAGAGATGGATGAGTGGTTTGCCCTAAGGACCAGCAGCAAAGGGCTTCCCCCTCTCCCTGGCAGTGAGTGCTTCCTGGGGATCCATGGCAGATGGAGGCCATCAAAAGGAGATTGAACAGGGCTGGTGACACCTGCAGGGATGAGCCTTATAGGTCTCCTTGTGGGGACTCCTCCAGCTGGTGCTAGGGGAAGAAAGCTGAGCTCTCTTTGAGAGGGCGGGGGGGGGGGGAAGAGGCCCTGGAAACACACTTTCCCCCGGGGAGCTTGTGCAAAATCTGGGATGGACCTGGGCCTTGCAGAATTTAGAATTTTCTAGCCAAAATGTGTCTCCAGAAACATGGGAGTTCTATTCCTTAACTCTAGAGAAGAGAAAAACTGAGTCAAAGAGGAAAAGAGATTTGCCCAAGGTCATGAAACAAGTCACTACAGAGCAAGTACTGGCACATAAGCTTAAAGACTCTACATTCAGTGCTCTTTCCAAAAATAAAAATAGGAGCCAATGTTCATCAAGCACTTGCCAGATACGAGGTGCTAAGTGCTTTGAATATTTCTACTCACTTAATCTGCACCACTACCCTATCAGGCTGGCAATAGTATTATTCCCACTTTACAGGTGAGAAAGTGAGGCAGAGAGTACTGAAGCAATTCTCCCAAGGTTGCACAGCTGGCAGAGTTAGAATTCAACTCAGCAGTTTGCACTTCTTTTTATTATTATTTTTATTATTATTATTATTAGTTGTTCTTTTTAGTTACACATAAAAGTATTATACAAACATGGAGTATAACTTCCCATTCTTGTGGTTGTATATGATACGGAGTTACATTGGTTGTGTATTTATATGAGTGTAGGAAAATTATTTCCAGTTCATTCTGTGTCTTTCCTATTCCCATCCCCCCCTTCCCTTCTTTCCCCTTTGTCTAATCCAATGAACTTCTATTGTCTCCCCCGGCCGTTATTGTGTGTTAGCACCCGAATATCAGAGAGAACATTGGCCTTCGGTTTTGGAGGATTGGCTTATGTCGTTTAGCATGATAGTCTCCAGTTCCATCCATTTACAGGCAAAGACCATAATTTCATTCTTCTTTATGGCTCAGCACTATTCCATGGTGTTTATATACCATATTTTCTTTATCCATTCATCTGTTGAAGGGTACCTAGGCTGGTTCCACAGCTTGGCTATTGGCTGTGTCACTGTAGCATGCTGATTTTTAGTCCTTTGAGTATAGATTGAGGAATGGGATAGCTGGGTTAGATGATGGTTCCATTCCAAGTTTTCTGAGGAATCTCCATACTGCTTTCCAGAGAATTTGCACCAATTTGCAGTCCCACCAACAGAGTACGAGTGAGCTTTTTCCCCACATCCTCGCCAACATTGATTGTTATCTGTATTATAAGCAGCCTGCATTTCTAAAGACCACTCAGAAGGGTACAGAGACCATCCAGCTGCTCAGCTCCAACTGAGGCAGAATCCACCAAAAGCAGAATCTATCCATTAACACGGGCTTCACTTGTTAAAATCTGGTTGGTTTTGGACTTGAGAGGGATCCTCGGTCTTCCCCGACTCACAGCCCTTCCTCACTCTGGAAAAGTCAGGGGTCCACACTGATGAAATGCCAGGACAACATATTAGCATTTCTTTCTCCATGCTAACTGCAAGTTCCCAACTCCAATAACTTAAAAGCAGACACAACAAGGTCACATGGCAGTATGCCCGCTGACCCCCACTCTCGAGCTACTCACCACCCTTCTACAGCTTGCTCTCCATCCCTAGTGACTACCTTGAATGGATCACATCAGTGGGCTCCCTTGCCCTCTAGACAGTGGGAAATATGATCAGGATATTAGAGGAAAAGAAAAAAGAGAAGGTAGGTGGTTGCTCCCACATCCTTCTCCCCACCACTCACGCAGGCTGGCTGAAACCTTCACGTGCAGGTGTCTACACAGCCCTCTCTTGTCTGGTTCCAGTTACCATGCCCCGCCCTCCACCTCTCAGGGATAAGGATGGGAAAGGAGCCTCTCTGGTATTGGCTCCAGGGTTCTGCTGCATCCCATAAACACTTCCTCCAATTTATTCTAAATGGAGTGTGCTGTTTTCTGGCTGATCCCTGGGTTGTTTCTGACAATCCAGGTGCGCCAGGACTGACACAGAGAGGCCAGTGGCTCACTAAAGTGCCCATTTTAAGAAGCCAACCAGGATCCTCATGCTAAGTAGCTCATGTTAGCATCACCATGGGGGAAGGTTTTGAGGTCTAAAACCCAGTCTCCAGAGCCCTCAGCCTTAGACACTGGGAGTTTCCACAAATAGAGCCAGAGTGTCTTCTCAGGAGCCAGAGTCACACGTTGCAACCCTGTTCTCTAATCCTGACAGCAGTGCTTCAAGATTTAGGTCATTGTCCCATTTTACAGGTGAAGAATGAAGCCTAAAGAGATGGAGACCAGAACTGGTGACATGCCTTTCCCCTCTGCCCTGTTCCTCTCTAGAACATCTGGGCTAGATGACTGGGCCACTGGGAAAGAAAGGGGTTAGCTAAAAGTGGTCCTGCCCTGACATTCTGGGGCAATAGGACATGTAACTCAGATAAAAGGCTGGCAAGTGTTAAAAGGGTTTCAGGGCTTGGGCATCAGAGCAGCACACAGAGTCACCCAGAGCAAGTCTCAGGAAATCTGAAGGTGTCACTATCTGGCATCTAGTTTTCTTCCTCATCCTTACACCATCCTCATTCCTCTTTGAGGAGCCTCAACTTCCAACCACTCTGCCTCCATGTGGTTCAAATAGGGCCGTCCCTGGCTCCACCCTAACTCGGGGACTCTGCCCATAGACTATTTAAGAGGAATAGTCCTTTCCTGGTGATTGGTTCCAGATGGACATACGACCTGAGTTAGTACAAAGTGAGAGTCAGCATTAGGGCTTTTCCTAAAACCAGAGCAGGAAGCTTCTAGAAACAAGATGAGAAGGACCACATAATAAAGCATCACCAGCAGTGCCAGTGGCCACCTTTCCTTCACTCGGGAAGCACCTATCTGAGATTGCAAAGAACATGAAGCAGCAGAAGTGAAAGACAGAGAGAGAAGGGAAACCCTGGGCTGGGGATACAGCTCAGTGGTAGAGTGCTTCCTTAGCAGGCACCAGCCCCTGAAAATATCCTGACTCTATCACCTAGTTTCAGTCATGTTTAAATTCACTACAATCTCTAGGCTCTTCAGGGAAGGCAGCCAACCCAGTCCCTTTTTTGATTAAACTAATTGGGGTTTCTGACATATTGGGAACCTAGAGTCCTAACCGATGTAGAAGGTCTTACGCTCCGTCAAAGAATTTGGGTGTAGATCAGAGAAACTGAGGCAGAGGCCTAAGTGTATGGAACCCTATTGGGAGAGGGCTGCAATCCCCAGCATACCTAATTTTTAAGTACACCGGGCCTCTGAAATCATGCTGCCTGAGTTTGAATCCTGACTGGCCTCCTCCTGACAGTAGGAGGTGCCTTCTGAGCGTCGGTTTCCTCAACTATATGATACAGATATTCAAAACCATGCCTTCCTACTAGGACGATTAGGAGGATTCCATAGCATGCCAGACATGCAGCAATTGGCAGACTGTGAACCCTTAGTAAACATTGGATCTTCACATCCTCTAAGGCCCACAGACCACCTGAGGCTCATTCCAAGCAGCAAGACTCACTTCAGACTGAGACAGTCGAGGCCAGACATCTGGACCTACACCCAGGCCAGGCTGCCTCAGGGGCTCTGGGGCAGAGTCTGCAGGAGAAGCCTCAGACTGACCAGCTCCCCTGGGACTAAGACAATGGGGCCTCCAGGGGTTCCGAGACCAGCCAGCACATACTTCTGCTCTGTCCTCCTGGGAGCCCCTTCCCTTCTTCCCATGACCACCACTTAGTGTTGACCATCAGAAACCCATATTCCTGCCTGAGAGAACACAGGGCCAGGCCCTCCTACGCTAAACAATTTGTATTTTATGCTGCTGTATCTAAAGATAGAACAGGATATCTTTTGTTAGAAAGCAAATTGTGTATTTCATTTATTAAATTAAGAATAAGAAAAAAAATGCATAGTAAGAAAGGCCCTGAAACAGAAGTTGGGAAGCTGGAGTCCTAGTCTAGGTCTGTCCCGGCTCCCCATGAGACCTTGCTTAATCCCTTCCCCTCTCTGCACAGCAATTCCCTCAACTGTGGAATCCTGGGTGTGAAGCAGCCAGAGAGGCAGAAAGATGGTAGTTGGAATCAGTGGTCCTGGTGGCCTCCTGCGTGTCTCATGGTCCGGAAATTCCCTTCACCACAGAGACCAGCGGCTTCGCAGAGTCATCACTCCTGATTCTGGTTCTCTGCTCCATTCTTTCTCACCGTTTGCTTTTCAGCTTTTCTCCTGTGGGTCTCATTAACCCAGGACTTTAGGCCATGTCTCCTTGTCCTCTCATGCCTTTTTAGAGAAGGTTCTAAGAATTGGTTGATACTATTAATAAGTGTCCAGTATTTGCATTCACACTTTGCAATTTTAAAACTAACTTCCTGTTTATTGCTTCCTTTAGCCCGAGATTCCTGGAATCCTATAAGGAGGATAATTGTATCTTACCTTTTCCATTGTAATTGTTTGTTTCATTATTTTCCTTGTGAAGTAGGATCGCCATGGGGACTGCTTCTGCTTCCTGTGGATTCTTTGCCACTGTACCCCCAAAGCTAAAATGTACTGTCCCCATAAGGTAGACTCTTAACAAATATGTGTTGAATAGATCAACCAGGCCTGTAGCTGACTGAACGTGGATCTTGATAAAGGGGGAGGAATGAATCCCTACCCTAGTGAATGGTACCAGTGCTCACCTGGCCACTGCAGGTAAAGCAGACTTAAAGAAAAGAAGGAAATCAGGAAGGTTCAAGGGCTCATCAGGAAAAATTGGAGCTTCCCCAAATGAACACATGAAGAGCAATGCCCAAGTAATGCTTTCAGAAGAGCTGGGAGAAGTTGTTTGGGTGGTTTTTATGGACTCTGGTCATTCTGCAACCTGTAACACCGGATCAGGTGGGTCTCTAGTGTCTCTGTTCTCAGCAAATCAACTGTGACAATTTAGGAAAGATAGGGGGGAAAAAAAACTATAGAAGTTTCATGAAGAAGAAAAAATGAGTCCTGTATAAGCCTATTTTGGACCCAGGTTGGACTCTGTAAACAAAACCACATGAATGTTGGGGCATGCTGGTCCATTAGCTTCAGGGGGCATTCACCACACCTTCCAAATGCCTTCTTTTAGTGGGACTTTAATTAAAGGGCCAGAGAAAGTCTGGCACAAAGAATGACAAATGGGATGCGGATCACCTTTGAAAGCCATTGGCACAGAAACAGAGAAATCTGGGCTGGCAGGGATGCTCAGCATTTATTAAAATTCCCAAAGTGTGAACTCATGCATGAGTTGGGCTGTCAGTGGGCTGCTGGGAGGACAGTGAAGTCCATGATGAATTCTGCACCACAGGCCTTGCACCATCTCCAGTTCCAAGACTGGGGCTGAGACAGGAGAGCTAGAAAACAAAAATTTGGATATGGAGCATCAGGAGAGCAGGGCCTTGATGCAGAGCAGGACTTGTGGTCTGGGCTGTCCTAGCTTAGGTGTGCTTAGACAGGAGGCACGCGTGGGCCTTGGCCGTTGACTAGTCTAAGGGGATGAAGCTGGAGGCTGAGGGAACCATCCAGGTTATACCCCAAGCAGAAAGGAAGGGTTGTCCTTTGGGGGTCCAGGGGACCTGAAGGACCTTCACAGGCTGTTCTTTGTCATTCCCGTGAACGTCAGTGCCCCCAGGGTTCAGTTGTTGCCTGCTCCTCCTCTCAGTCACTGGGCTCCAGCTCCCACCTCACTCTTGACAGCCATTCTTATTTTGCCATCCGCCTACTGGAGCTCTCCTACTGCCTGTCTTAGACACCCTTCAAACTCAAGATCCCCAAACCAGACTCACTGTCCCACCTCCTGCCCAACACTGCTCCAGCCTGAGTCCCTTCTGTGAGTGAATGGCAGAACTGTACACACAGACCTGTGTCCAAAACCTGGGTGTCAGCCTCATCTCCTCTCTTACCCTTGAGCTCCTCACACAGATAGTCACTCAAGCCAGCTGTCTCTAAGTGGATCTCAAACCTAGCCTTGAACCTGGGCCACCTCATTTGCATTGTAGGTACTTTCCTACCTCGCTGGGGTAGTCGCAGTCAAGCTAAGTGATTCAGAGACCTTGGATGGCTCTGCTTTCCTTCCTGTAGGCCACAAGGACACTTACCCAGCCCTGATCCAAGCCATCCAAGCCAGCTCCAAGAGGACTCCAGGGTCTTAACATTTTACTCTTGGGCTCCTCATTTCCTCTGGGCTATCCTCCCAATGTGGCCTTGCCAGGCAGCCTCACCCCTCCTGGCTACTCTGCCCCAGATTCCCCCACCTCATACTCTGAGTTACACTGCAGCACCTCTCCAGAATGAGTTTTCCCTGCATCCCTATAGTTTCTGTGTTCCTTATCATCAGGCAAAATTTTTGTCTGTGTGATTAGTTAGCAAGATTAACCTTGGAAGGAGATCATCCACCCTTGAAGAAACCTGGTCGGGTGCAGCAACAAAAATAGAGGCAAAGACGCCTTCAGGTTCCAGTTCCCCTCTCCAAGCACTCTGGCAGCCACCAGCCCATCCCAGGGTAAGTCTCCCATAGTAGAAGGTAGGATATGACTTCTGCTTTCTTGTGTTGGTCCAGGAGACAAAAGGACTTGGCTTCACCATATACACATGTGCATGAGCGCATACACACACACACACACACACACACACACACACACACACACTTCCCAGTAGTCATAATGGGTTACTGGAGGAAAAGGAATGGGTTCCTTGTTATAAGAGAAGGAGGGAAGAGAGACTGGGGAGGAACAAATCTGTGGCTCACACTGTCAAGTCAGACTCTTTAGTTCTGAGTTGGTCCTAGAGGCAGAAACTGTCTCATTTATCTCTCTAGCACAGGGTCTGGGCAGATCTTAGCATGGAGCCGTCACAAGTCCCGGTGCCCCCTGGACCACAACACCCCTAGAATCATCCTGGAAAACTGGTTAGCTAAGTTACCATGCATCAAAGAAGGCCAAAAAGAACACTTCACCCAATAGCACGCTCCATCTTGGAGATACATCATCCGAGGACACAAACTCCAGAGGTATCTCTAAATTCAGTCCATTTGGTTATTGCCTGCTAAGGGTACATAGAAATCAGAGTTATCGGGCAGAGTACAAATGGGAACATGATGAGGGTTACATATTCCTGGATGAAGGGGAAAGATACTTATTAAGCCCGAGGTTGGGTGGTTTTCATTCATTTAAGCCATTTAAGGATATAGCAAGCAGATACTGTACCTGGGTTGCTATTCTGCAAGTAAGAATATAGAGGCTCAGAAAGTCTAAGTAACGTTCCTGAGGTCTCCCAGCAAGTGAATGGCTGCATCCGGACTTGAACTCAGGTTCTTCTTCTTCAAAGCCTGCCATCCTTCACATCCTATGAGCCTGCCCTCCTCCCTTCAACAGAGTCATCCCGGAGGTCCACAATAGAGAAATCAGAACTACTGAGAAAAGCAAGGGGGCAGGGGTGTGGCTTAAAGCAAAGCCATCCACAATGGCAGGAGGGGAAGGGGGAGCTTTAGCTCAGGGCTGGTAACATGCCAGACCCAGAATTTGACACTCCACAAGGTATTTCATCACGTTCTCATGGAAGCCTATAAAAGAGGTATAATTATCTCCATTTTCCAGAGGAGAAAACAGAGCATAGAAAAGTGAAGAAACTGAACCAAAGTCACCAACCATAATGAGCTGAGTATCTACCTAACCAGCCAAGGGCTGATCATCCATGGCCAAGGCCCAAGTCCACTGCCACCACTGACTAAATTGTCTATAATCTAAGACACAGCGACCAACGATTGAGAAAAGCCTAGTGCTGAGCATATTTGGCCAGAGACCAGCCTTCTCAGCAGCTTTGGAATCCAAGATAGTGTGTCCCTGTTAACACTCAGAGCAAGGGTATTTGGGAGCTGGGGACTTTGGAGGAAATGCAGGACACTTCCTGACCCCCTTTCCTCGCCCCAGGCCCAGCCTCTGGGGAGGCCATATGGAAGCACTTTGCCTTCCACTTGTGGCCTCCCAATTTACTGCCCTGGCTCTGATCTGCATGTGTATTGTTCTTTAAGAGGAAAACCCTGCAAATACAAACAAAGAATAAAACTCAGCAATACATGAAGGCTCAAGTGACAAGCATTGCTGTCATTAAGAGACTCCCTGTCATCTAGATTGCTGGCTGGCTAAAATCTTTCTTCTTTTTCTGCTCCTAGTTCAAGTGGCACCTCCCTTAGGAAGCCACTCCCGGGAAGGAGTTCTCTCTCCCTCTCCTGTACTCTGTTGTGTGGTTAATTTAGAATTTATCATTTTCACACCAATAACTACTTCTACTCCCTCACTAAATTGTGAGCATATCACAAGCACAAACCCTGCTTTCTTTGCAATAACAAAAATATAAATGAAGAGCCCCCATTCATCAGGTGCCTACCACAATCTACATGGTTGACATTCATTATCTCCTTTAATATTTATGATAGTCTAAGTTTGTTTCAACAACTTGGGAACTGACGTCCAAAAAGATCACCCACAGGAGGCAAACCTAGATCCAAGTCTGGTCTTTTCCCAGTGTGCAACAATGCACAAATATTTATTGAAAAAATATATATTTGTGAACTCCTGGGTTCCAACTCTGTCCCCCTGAGTGTCAACTAAAATTGAATATGATACCATTTCATTTTTCTATTATTGCATAACAAATCAGCTCAGATTTTAGTGCTTTAAAACAACCACCGTTTTCTTTGTTCCCAATTCTGAGGGTCAGGGATTCTAGGCTATGATGTCCAGTTGCTCAGGCAAACATGAGGTGACATGTGGCTGCGAAGGTATTTGTGTATATGATTGACACTGTCAATAAAGAGGTTTTAATTCAAGCAAATGGCTCTCTACAACATGGGTAGAACTCGTGCAATCAGTGGAAGGTCTCAAGAGCAAAGACATGGGCTCCTAAAGAAGAAGCGATGCTGTCTTTAGACAACATAGAACCTATTCTGAGAATCCAGTTTGCTGGGTTAACATATAGGCTTTGGACTCAAGGCTATAACAGGAACTCTTGCTGAATTTCCAGTGTATCAGTTAGTTCTTCAGATTTCAGAGTTGCCAAACCTATAATCATGTGAATCAATTCCTTAACATAAATCTCTTTTCCATTGTTTTAGTCAGTTTTTTTTTTTTTTCTGCAGTGGCTAAAAAAAACCTACCAGAACAATGTTAAAGAACTAAAAGTCTATTTGAGAGCTCACAGTTTCAGAGGTCTTAGTCCATAGAAGGCCGGCTCCATTCCTCAGGGCTCAAGGTGAGGAAGAACATCATGGCGGAAGGGTGTGGCAGAGGGAAGCAGCTCACAACATCAGGAAGCAGAGAGAGAGAGAGAGGTCTCCACTTGCCAGATACAAATATATACTCAAAGATGCGACCTAATTCCCACCTCCTTCAGCCACACTCTACAACTTCAGTTACCACTCAGTTAATCCCTATCAGGGGATTAATTCACTGACTGGGTTAAGACTCTTATAACCCAATCATTTCTCCTCTGAACCTTCTTGCATTGTCTCACAGGTGAGCTTTTTGGGGACACTTAACATCCAAACCATAACACTCATCCTAGTTTATTGTGTATTTCCAAACCAGAAAATCTGATAAGGGGTAGTTTGCAAAGGACAGAGATTTGTTTCTTACAAAACTTACAAAAAACTTGTTTCTTACAAAACTTACAAAAAACTTGTTTCTTACAAAAACTTACAAAAGTTCTGGAGACTAGCAAGTCCAAGGTCAAGAAACCCGAATCTGGCCAAGGACTACTTGCTGCATCATCCCATCATGGAAGGCAGAAGGGGCAAGAGAGTGCTCACAAGTAAAACACTTTCATAATCAACACTAAGCCACTCACGTGGGCTTTGCCTAATCACCTCTCAAAGCCTCCCCCCCCCTCAACACTGTTGCTTTGGGGGTTAAGTTTCCAACCTATGAATTGGGGGGACACATCCAGACCATAGCATACATGTGAGCTGCATATTGTTGGTCATATATATACATATGAGCTGTATTATCTGTTGGTTCAATTCAATTCTGATGTGGAAATCAGAGCAAAGCTGCCTCAGACGTGGGACTTTTCATGAGTTTCCTTATTTTCCTGTTTGGACAGTTTGCTATGATAATCATCACACACACATTACAAAAGCATTCACAATCATCATCTCTTTTACAGAATGGCACAGGTTCTAAATTAAACCTTTGCAGATCAGACACAATCTGATGAGGCCCAGCTGCTGCCACTACTAGGCTCTGGGAAGAACCACTGACACTTCCTTCCACTGCCCATTCTGGACACCAGGCACAAAGCAGGCAGCCCTGGCCCCAGAGTAGATGCCAACTTGCTCCTGAGCCACTGGCTCCAGATGCAGAGCATTGAAAATGGACACTTCATCCACTTTCTGGAAATTTTTGCTATGTGGAAAATTCCTGACCTAGAAAGAACTGGATGAAACTGGCTAATGGGAGAAGATTCAAATCTGTCTAGCAGTGCCAGGAGAGACCTGGTCTCATATATGCCCAGCCCATCCTTATTCAACCCACAGATCAATACCAGACATTCACATTCAATACCCCTATTAATGCATGTGACAAACGACCTTTTCAAGTCCGTTCACTACCTGTATGGGGAACTGTGAGAGTTCCCAGCAGGAAGCTGGGAGTACACTCCAATCTGTAATAAAGGGGCTATTCTTAAAGATGGGAGCAGAGTTTCAGGAAACCAACAAGGGCTAGTACAGCGCCCTGGGGTTAGCAGCAGCTAAGCTGCCTAGCAGGAGGCCAACTCTGTTCTCCTGGCTGGGAGAATACCCTCCATTCAATGTCTCTCCCCTCCCACTTCACCCTCCTGCCAGTGCCTGGACCAGAAACCAGAGGGCAGTGAAACCCACAGAACCGGTCCACGGGAAGGAAGGTGGAAGACGGTGGAGAAGAGAAAGGATTAGAAGGACAAAAGGCATCCAGTAGACAACCCTGCCACCAAGCAACACACCATCAGATGTTTCCAGAGGGCATTTTCTGATTCTTAATTTATTTTGTGGTTCTGGAGACTGAATCCAGGGTCTCCCATATACTAGACTAGCACTCTACCACTGAGCTACACCCTCCAGTTCACCATCAGATGGTTCTAAAGATTGCCCCCCTCTGGTGCCTGACTTGACCGTCCTTAAAATCCAATTTTACTTGATTAGACATTTTTAGGGGGAATATTCCAACCCACTAAGAAACATCCTCGGAGGCTCAGTGTTCTGACCTGTTAATTTCAGATAATAACCCTTATTTCCCAGGACTGCTATGTGAGGATTCAAAGCACACATGTAGGCCAAAGATCATTATGAGGTATAAAGCAACATACAGATATGCTATACTATACCTAAGGGAGGTGTTACCTTCTGACCCCAAATTGGGATCTTTCTCCCTCCCAGAATTGTAGAACCAGTAACAAAACTGAGAGTTGATTGAGTGGTGCAGGAAGGTTTATTCTTGGCCAGAAACTAAAGAAAAGATGAGAAGAAGAAAAAAAAAAACTCATAAATGAGCCTCCCACCTAAACAAAGGGTGATTCTTTTGAGGAGAGAAATGGCAGGAGTTTAGCTAACGAATAATGACTTTTTCTGGGGAGGGGCTAGGTCCATCCCAGACATGGGGGACCACCCTTCTTTAATTCTTATGTGGGCCTTTCCAGCCTGGGTGGGAAGCTGCCAGGCCAAGACGGTGCTAGCAAGTGGGAATTGTACTGGGTTCATGCCTCACACTAGGATGGGTAATAGTCTGGAGATGAATGGCAGTCCAACATGAAGTCCTTTAGGGCTGAAACTGGTTTTGCCTGGCTCCATTCTGCATCCTATTTTCATAGAAGCAGCCAAGGTCAGGTATCTTGTCTGAAATTCAACATTGATTAGCAAAAAGTTTTGTTTCTTGGGGTTTGTTTGCCTGGTGACAGGATTAGAAGGCCCTCAGATATGAAGCCACCTCTACACGGAAGAGCAATCTGTCCACTCCAGTTGCTTCACAACACATCCTATTATGTCACTCCTTAGCTAAAGGCCCAGGCCAGCTCCCAGATCCCACAGAGCAACCTTCTCTGACATGTGAAACCAGCAAAGAGTCCCAGCAAGCCCTGCAGCACCCACGATGCTCACCTGTATAGGCAGCTGGGTCTCAAATCAGTTTCACCAAGGAGCCTGGGATCCAGGAGCCTGGGATTGTGAGCATCAGACCAACTACTATTTCAGGAATGTGCTTCCCTCCAGAGAGGCCCAGGGGAGCATTTACAGCCATGGGGTTTCTTCAGGGGCTGATGCAGTCAATCAGGAATCCAAAGAGTGCATTCCCCAGGGAACAACCTGGTAGAGGCTGCTGGCCAGTCAGCCAAACCAAAGGCCATCCCAGGTATCTTTGCAGGACCCTGCCAAGCTCTCAGCAATATTAGCTCCAGAACTGATGAGGCCAAAAGAGGCTCTAAATGACTCATTTTACATTTAAAAGAAATTGAGAGGGTGTGGCAGGGAAAGGTGACATTTCCCCCTTTCCTAAGGGGTGCAGCAGCAGGACTGTCCAAGCACATGGGAGTACAGCACTTACACATGGGTCCCCTCGACTTCAGACTATCTCCATTTCAAGAACACCTGTGCTCTTCTTCCCCACCCCCCCGGGGAAACATGTCCAAATCTCCTCAGTCTGGCAATGCCCAAAGCTCCCAACTGGCCCCAACCAACTTTTATAAGTTTATTTCTCAGTGTCACACTGGTGGACTTACAATCCTGGTGTCACATGGTAGTCAGATGTACAGACTTCTGTCACACAGGATTTCTAATCTGCGTGACTCTGGGCAGGCTGTTTAACCTCCCTGACCTGATTTAGGTTCCACATCCTGACAATAATAGCATTTGCCACAAATTAAATGAGATTATGCATATAAAGCCTCAATACCTTGCCTGACCCAGAGGAAGACGGGGTACTTTTGACAGTGTCTACCAAACCAGCCTCGGAATCCTGCCTGCCCAGTCTTCCACAAGTGCAAGCCCAACCTAGGTCCACCTCTCGAGCTCTAGCCACACTCATCTGTTCCCCCACTTCCCTGCCCTAACCTACCTTTCACTGCTCCCTCAGGACTCCAGGTAACCACACTCACTCTGTGAAGGCCACCACTGTGGGGTACAAATACTATCAGATTCAGTATCCAAAGACTATGGTTCAAATCCCAGCCTCTCCAGTGACTACCACCAAACCACCCACCAGTCCCTCAGCCTCTCTGGACTTCTATTTCCTCTTCTCTAAAAGAGGAAGAAATACCCCCCCCCTTCCACTTGTGGAATGTCAACAGGATGATATATCGGAAAGGCCTTTGTGAACTCTGAAATGCCATGAAGTGTTAGGGGGAAAATGCAAACGATTAAGTTTTAGGGCAATGGTAATGCTAAGCCATAAAACCGTTTCTTTTCTTTTCTTTTTTTTTTTTTTTTTAATGGTCTGGTTCAGCTTTTGTGGCCTATACTTTTTCCTCTAGAAAATCTAGTATACTGATCCAATGATCCAGGAGAGGTTCACATCACTGATAAGCAGAATTTCTATGAGCTCCCTATTCCCCCACCCCTACCAGATCCTGTTCTGAAAAATGCAAAAATAATTCATGCTGTTGCTAAGACAAAAGGAGTTCTACTTCTTCTCGTTTGCTAGGTGCTTTACAATTTACAAACTGTTCATACATCTCGGGCCTCAGGAGGCTGCAGTTGGCCTGAAGTGCCAAACATAGTTCTCTGTAATCTCTGAGATAGCCTGGTCACTGCTCCCTCACTGAATCCAAAGGGAACAAAGCTTGGGATTTCTTGAGAACTTGGGAGCAGCCCAGCCTCGTCCACAAAAGGCCAAATGCCCATGAGAAATAGGATTCTTTGGAAAACCCCATCACATGTGCAAAGCAAGCCGGGGTTCTCTAACCAGACAGGTGAAAGGATTGCTTCTTTTGTTTCCTCTCTTGCAAAGTCAAATCCAACCATGCTGCTCCACTTTCAGGTTCACAGCCTAGAAACACTGAGACCTCACCTATCAACCCATGCAGCCTGTCAAGGTCTCTGTACTTTCTATGTCAAAGTGTTTCTGTCCTCTTAACCTTTCTGGCTGACTTTTGTTTTGCAACATGTAGTTACAGAGCTTCCCAATGCTCAAACTGTCCAGTATCTTTGAGTCAGGGAAAGATTCTAAGGGATGCAGATTAATATGTAAGCATAAAAAGACTAACCAGCCTGTTTAATACTAAACAGCATCATAGTTGGCATTAGAAGCTATAGTCTAATGTTTCGGGCTGCCTCAGTGATTTCTATTTAAGTGATGGAAATCCTGCCAAGGTAAGAAAAAGAAAAATTAAAATATTTGTCTGATTTTATATCCTGGGATACATAAGAAAAACCATTATCCTACTTATGCCTCTAGCCAATTGTATAACACCAAATGAATCAATTCCACTCTCTGAGTTTCAGTCTCCTAATTGGTTAAATTAGAGACTTGGACTATTGAGATAGAGCAGGCACACGCTAGACAGGCTGCCATGAAAGATGCATCCATCCAGACATTGCCCATGCAGACATTGCTAATCAATTGCAGCACTCATTCCCAGCCCTGGAACACAATACATTGCTTCAGGTGCTTGCAGCCAGGTCAGACCCAGCGCAAGGAGTAAACCCAACCTATGTGCCATCTCTGAGCTAGATGCTTTCTGAGGATTTTTACCTGTCTTAACATTCTTTGATCTATGCCCTAGAGAATAGGGGGAAAGGCACTAGAGCAGAAATCAGGGAACCTGGGGCCTAGTTTCTGCCCCACTGTGGGTTTTCAGTGCCACCAAAAAAGTAACTCAAAATCTGGGTCTCTTCTTCCTCATTTGTAAACTGAGGGTGACAGTTTTATTCTTGTTACTTTTCAGAATGTTTGTGAAGATGAAAATGAAAATGAAAACCATGTGGAAGAGCTTTATGCACTGAAAGTCCTCTGGAAACTGTAGTAGAATGACATTTATTAAGTACCATGCTCAGTACCTTAAATTTATCTTTTGTCCCATTTCTCCCAGCACCACTGCAAAGTTGGGGACAGGTATAGGGTCTGCATTCCTCCAGAGCAGGCAGGCTTAATCCTTATCTGCATCTCAATCCTCAGCCTGGAGCCTGGGGCATTTGATAAAGATTGGTTGATTTAATACAATTGTGTGAAGGAAATTGCATCATCAGGGACATATTTTAGAGGGTGAATTATGGCTGTTAGGATGCATTGGGCTGACTTAACATTCAAATCCTAAGGAGGTTTGAGAGTGTGATGCATAGACTTTTACCTCATGGTCCCAAGATAGCTGCTCCAGCTCTAAACATCACATTTTTCAAGTGTTTGTCCAAAGTAAGTTAGTAGTTGGGATAAAGGGACTGTTCAAATCAGGGAGAGAGCTCCCATTGAATATTTCTCTCCTTTTTCCAATAGGGAGAATCTTTTCCCTGGTGACTTTTCTTTATGACTCTTTGGGCCCCATGGTCTTCCCTGTGTGCAGGGGAGGCTGAGAATGTGAGTCCTGAGAGGAAGACAAGGGAGGAAGGGTCAGGAATAGCTACCCCTGGCTGACATTGTTTGAGACACCCCTCATGTGTCGGTTGCCCAACAAATTAACAAATTACAAAATTACCACAAACTTAGTGGTAAAACAACAAAGATAATAAATGTATTATCTTACTGTTCTGGAGGTCAGAAATCCAAAATGGATTTCACGGGACAGGCTATGCTCGCTTTGGGAGCGCTAGGGAGAACCTACTTCCAGCCTCCACAGACTGCCCTCACTCTGGGATCGGGACAGGTGGCCTCCACCTTCAGCCAGCAGCGTGGCACCTTCAGCTCTCTCTGACTCTGGCTTCTGTTTCCATTCACACCTCTTCTCTCCCCTAACCTCTGCCTCCTTGTAATTACATGGGCTTCCATCTAATCACACCTGCCCAATCCCTGCTGCAGCATAAGGGGGCACATTCGCAGGTCAGGGATCAGGATGTGGCCACCTTCGGGGACCCATTATTTGACCCGTCACACCTCATGTGATTCCTTGTCAACATCTTCCCCCAGAATAAAGACAAACTGCTCCTGGAGGAAGACGGAAAAAGAAAAAAGAAAAGAAAGAAACTGCAGACTCACAGGAAACTGTGTCTATGCCTGCTTAAATGCCTGTGATGAACATTCAAAAGACAGCCGCAGAAAGCCTGGCTCAGGCCGATGTCCTTCTTTGCAGCTCTCCACCAAGTTTTTGGGAAGGAATACCCAAGACAAATTGGAAAACAAAACCCCTGAACCTGGGTGGGAGAGATACTACTTCTTAGACTAGCCAACAGCACCACCCAGAGCCCAGAAGCAGGAAGGGGGACGAAGGGCTGTGGTTTGGTACAGAATCTGAATGTTCAGCCCAGCGGTTCTGAACCTTGTGCCCCAGAACACAATATGTGTGCCCGTGATATGAGGCTGGCCCAGGCCTGAGCAGTGCTTTTTACCTTCCCAGGTGAATTTGGTGCTTAACTAGAAATACTGAGTACAGTGAAGCCATAAAAAATAGCCTGAAAGCCTTTGGGCCCAGGGATTCAAAAATAAATTTGACAAGGTTCCTCCTCTCGAAGAGCTTCCAGTCTAGACAGACTATGAGAGCTGGAAGGGATATTGGCCATAACTAATGACTCTAGGCCGTATTCTTCATCTGTGCCGTAAGGTAATAATAACAGCCCCTGCCTTATAGGGTTAAGACAGTTCCTGTAATTCACGTAAAGCACTTAATATGATGTGTGGTACAGGATACTCATGCAGCAAGAGTTGGGGTCTATCTAGAGATACAGGGATGGGATACAGGATGACCCACACACACTGAGTCATCCGGACATAGCGTCTGAATTCTTCTCACTCAAGTCCTTCACTGGTGGGGAGGGGATCCAATCTGCCACACAAACTACCACTGTGGTTTTCATTTAGGGGAAACTGAAATCTAGGAAGGCCAAGTTCATTGGATGAACTTATGCCAAGTTGGAAGAGGGTCCCTATCTTCTGGGACAGGTGCTCTGCATATGCAGCTTTTGGGCCATTGCCAGCTTACTGAACTGTGCCTCAGCACAGGATGCTGTGCTCAGGATCTCTTCTGATAAGCAATGCTGGATGTCCTCGTCCTCTTTCCTCTCCACCAGCTGCCTCAAGACAGTTCTGCAGCAGTAGCATGACCTCAGTCACTTATGTGAGCCAGAGGACCCCTGCATCATTTGAAGAACCCACACTCAGAGATAGAACTATATCCACTAATAGAGCCCTGACACTTGCCTTTTGATAATTGTGTGAATGCATTGTCTCAGATAACCCCCTATTTATTGTACTAGGCCAAGATTTTAACCCCACTGCACAGATGAGGAAACTGTGACTTAGGGAAGTTTAGTAGGTAGTCCAAAGTAAAACTATTATTAAGAGGCCAAAAAAGGATTCTAACCCATGAATGATACAAATGGCTTAACCATTGAGGCATACCATTCAACTTCACACATCCATAGCTTCAGGGGGCAGATCCATTAAGCGTTTCTGTGCTCCCGAAATTCCCAAGCTTCCATCCACCATAGCATGTCCTAAATTACACTGAACCTGTCCTGTCCACTCACAGGCCTTCCCCATAATGTGGAGGGCCTCTGGCCACGACACTTTTGAAAACACATGCACACTTACCACCTTCTCTACCAGCTGTGTCCTACCCGCCCTTCAGAATCATGCTTACAAGCCATTCTTCCAGGTAGCTTGCCTAACCCTTCAGGGGCTCCTGCTGTGTGCACCACTATCAGCCTGTACTTCCCTTGTCTCAGCACATGTCAAATGATGCACTATTGATATGTTCTCTGATGACATTGCAATTAATATAGAGGTCCACATAACATGAAAATCAAGAGATACTAGATTATGTTTAGTAAGAACAGCTACTATTTATTGAGCTTTGTGCCAGGCATTCAGCAAGGCACTCTGCATGGTGTGTGCACATACACCCCAACACACACACACACACACACACACACACATGTACTGATCTCATTTAAAGATTTCTCCAAGCCTCTTGGGGGATTATTATCACATTCCTCAGTCTATAGGAGGTAGGAGTTGGAGCAGGCTGAGAACAAGCCTTGGAGAGGTTAAGTGATTTGCTCCAACCCATGTAGATATGTAAGTGGCAAAACCAGAATTTGAACCCAGACTATGAGTCTCCAGAGCCCCACACTGTGGCCCAACATGCTCTACTGTCTCAGTGCAGCATGAGTTACACTCATACCTTTGTACGAGAGCCAGAGGCCCATGGACACTACCCCAACCCTGGAAAGTGGCATCCCTTTGTCCTCTTCTTACTGTGACTCCAACTACTAGAAAAGCTACCATATCCTGAATGGTTGAATGAATTCAGCAATTGCCAAAAAAAAAAAAGCAAAATAGTCTCAGATATTGATCAGAAAGGAGTCAATGTTAGAGATAGTGAAGGAAACGGGACTCGTGGCTTGTTCCCACTTCCAAAGCTAGAGAACAAATGGTTAAAGCAGAATACGATCCACCCTTCAGACTCTATATTCATTCACCTCCCATCAGAACCTGAGTTTCACAAAGGGGATAATCCCATCCCCTGATGTCACCACAGAATCTGGAACAGTGCCTGGCATAGAGTAAGTGCTCAAGGAAAAAAAAACAAACTACTGAGAGAAAGAACTATTATAAACCCACACCTTGGGAGCACAGGGATGATAAAAATTACTGGTAACTATTTTGTCCAAACATGGGACAAAAATTTGTTTCATGGGCTGGGGATGTGGCTCAAGCGGTAGCGCGCTCGCGTGGCATGCGTGCTGCCCCGGTTCGATCCTCAGCACCACATACCAACAAAGATGTTGTGTCCGCCGAGAACTAAAAAATAAATATTAAAAATTCTCTCTCTCTCTCTCTCTCCCCTCTCTCACTCTCTCTTTAAAAAAAAATTTGTTTCATGTAAATTTAAATAATCAAAATCACAGCCAATTTTTAGATACCAACAAAAAGAATACAAATTGTATCATGCAAAATGTACTGATAACTAATACACAATGCCCTTCCCCTAACATCATCACTAACGATGGTGATGATATGTAGAAAGTGTACTAATCATTAAGGCTCACTCCTCCATATAAACTGATGGAAACAGCTAGCAGGTGTCCGCCATCTTTGCTGTAAAGGGACCAATGAAAGTCTGCTGAAAGGAGGAGAGGAGCAGGTGCATGGTGGAAAACAGAGCCAGCAGGGTGCTGCGAGGGGGAAACAGAGAAGAGAAGCTCAGAAGATGGGACAAGAGGAAGCTGAAGCCAGCAAAGGAAATTCCAAGGAGGTGGCAGGTCAGAAGCCACACAGGCGCAAGCGGGGGAGCAGCTCAGCTGGACACACAGCTTTGCTCCCTCATGCCCCAGACACTCAGCGGCTTTGCTCTGCAGCTCTGTCTCCCAGGGCTCATTTTTTATCTTTTTTACTTTTTCCTAAATGCTCCTTCTTATTGTTAATCATCATTGTTCTGCAAAGCAATTAACCCACCCCAACCTCTCCTCATGGAGAGCTAATTCTAAACAAATTAACCAACTCTAAAGAATGCACGGGGAAATACAGGAAAGAATTCATTGCAGGCCCTTAGGGGAAAAGAGATTCTCCCTTCTGGGAGTGGTTAAGCACAGACTTTCCTACATTTGGCTAAATTGCCCCTGGGAGACCCATTCAGGCCTGATGTTAAGTGACAATTCCTGAAGACCATATGGGCCACCAGGACAGCTGGGCCCATGTCCACAAGAGGGCAGTGGTGTATGCAGCCAGAACCCATGTTCTCTCCTGTCCTCAGCTCCAAAGTGAAGCGCCTGCACTCTCTCTCTCTCTCTCTCTCTCTCTCTCTCTCTCAGGGGCAGGGGGTGGGGCACAGAACGGGCACCAATGCCCAGATAGAAAAATTCCTCCACAGTCTCACAAACAACAGAGCCACATCTCCTTCCCCACATCAGTGGTTCCTGTGGGGAGTCCCTGGTGATGGACAATCTGGGGCCCACCAGGCCCAGTGAGTGAGAATTTTCAGGTGGGGCTCAGGCCTCAGTAGTTTTTAAAGCACTCAAGGGCTAAGAAGTCCTGTCACATTCTTTGCTGCCTCTCAACACACAGCATGCAAAAGAGATAAATATGAGTCTTCTGTATTTTTAACAGGCCTCGTGAGACCAAATGGAAGAAAGTGGTAATAAAATATCCAATATTGTAACAAAATGTCTATGAAATAGTATGTTAGTTAAGGCCCCAGCAAACAGATGTCTTACTCAAATTGTCCAGCTTGGAGAAAGTTACTACAAGAATTGCAAAAGTGGGCTGGAGATGTGGCTCAGCGGTAGCGCGCTCGCCTGGCATGCGTGCGGCCCGGGTTCGATCCTCAGCACCACATACCAACGAAGATGTTGTGTCCGCCGAGAACTAAAAAATAAATATTAAAAATTCTCTCTCTCTCTCTCCTCTCTCACTCTCTCTTTAAAAAAAAAAAAAGAATTGCAAAAGTATGGTCAGGATGTGGAAAGATCACAAGGATCAGCACCTGCAGGGATCCCCCCCACCCAGGCCAAACCCAGAGAAGGAAGTGGTCATGGGAACCCAGAAACAAGGCAGGCTGGGTAAGAAGAGCCACCTGGCAGGAGCTGGGACCTCAGCAGAGGGAGGCAGACAGGAACTAAACACGCCAAGCCCACTCTCCCCAGCCTTCTGAGCTCCAGAGGCCAAAAGGCAAGAGAGAGTCCCTGGAGGGCAGCTTCCTGGGGCACAGATCAGGATGGCAAAGAACAGAGGGTGGATCGTGAAGTACAAGCCATCACCAGGGAACATTTGTCCACCCAACAAGAGCTGAGTGAACCGTGCCATATGCAGACACCATCGCATGGAAAACAACTTCACTTTAAACCTCTATGAAGGCGAAAGAGACAATTTTTTTTCCTGGTTTGAACACAATCTAAGAAAAGCACTGCTAGGAAAACAACCATAGGCTTTTAGAGTATTTCCAAACATTCTAACTTCTTGGTATTTTTTTTTTAAACATAATAATGAGCACCTTTCCTTGGAATTGGACAGTGGGAAAAAGTTTCCATTAAGTTACAATACAATAAGTTGTAACTGCCTGGTTAGAACTCTAGAATTCCTTTAAGAGACTTATAAAAGTTATCTTCCTTATATTTACTACATAATGTCTTCCAATTCAAAGAAATTTTATGTGTATTTCCTATCTATTTCCTGACCCGCAGCTCCCTGCACCGGGGTGTTTGGCTGACCCTGAAGGCAGAATTAGGGGTTACATAAAGAACCCAGTGAAACTGGGTCCCAGTTTTATATTTCCTCAGTGGGAAACCTTGGCCCAGACACTTACCTTTCTTGGGCCTCAGCATCCTCAGTCATAACATGAGAGAGCTGAGTTGTAAATTTCAAACATTTTGTTAATATTTGTTTAGTTTTAGCTGGACATAATATCTTCATTTCATATTTATGTGGTGCTGAGGATCAATCCCAGTGCCTCATGCATGCTAGGCGAGCACTCTACCACTGAGCCACAACCCCAGCCCTCAAACATTTTTTAGCAGAATTTTTTTTAAAAAAATCTCTCTCTCTCTCTCTCTCTCTCTCTCTCTCTCTCTCTCTCTCTCTCTCTCTCGTACTGGGGATTAAACCCAGGAGACCCTCAACCACTGAGCCACATCCCAGCTCTTTTTCATATTTTATTTAGAGACAGCATTTGCTGAGTTGCTTAGGGCCTCACTAAGCTGCTAAGGCTGGCTGTGAACTCACAATCCTTCTACTCCAGCCTCCCAAAACGCTGGGATTACAGGTATGCACCACCTCGCCCAGCTCAAAGAAAATCTTTATGACAACCAACTACCTAACAGATTTAGTAGCTCTAAACTTGTTGAAAAAGGTCCATGTAACCTGTGGCTAAAACCTTGAGTAAATTCTAGAAGGATTTCACATTCCTTACAGACCATCTTCTATAAAATACTTGTTCCATGAGACAGTGGTACCAGCATTTGAAGAAAAGAGAGGGGGCAAGAGAAGCAAGACCATACACTTGTGATCAGCAACGTTCAACAGACTTCTTTACTGCAAGAATCATCAGGGCCTTTAACATGCAAATGTGTCCCCCCTAATCTCCAAACTGACAATTCATACAGAGTTGTAGAAATGAAAGAGTGACCTAGTCAAGTGTCTCTCAATGCCACAACTCCCAATCAGAAATAAAATTTATATCATACATGTCCCAACACACACACACACACACACACACACACAAAAGAAACAAAATTTCACAAAACAATTACATATCTTAACTGCACTCTGATACTGTCTAGTTGCTATCATTTCATTTTAAAAGTGTTCAGGTTAGGTCTGAGACAACCAATGTGTGCTGTGCCTGCGCCCTCTTGCAGGCCTCACTGGGTCATGATGCATAATTCCTCACAGTCGCTAACTTGGCAACTAGGAGCTCTAAGACTCCACGTGCAGCCTGCAGACTGCTGTGGGTCTCAGAGACACAGATGAACTGATTCCTTCTAGGGTTTCATCCCGGGAGCTTCGGCACCTCTCTTCGCAGCTGAGTTGGGCCAGAGAACTGGGCCAGAGAACGTGGGCAGGATGGAGTGAAGAGAGCTGGCGCTGCCCTCCTCTGGGAGGTGCCAAAGGAACAAAGAGCAAGTTTGTGTCCAGGGCTGCCAATCCGACCCCATTCACAGGCACTAAATTCATTCCGCCACCGCGCCCTGCAGGCAGCCCCCCGCACCCCGGGGCCTGCCAGCCGCTTCCACAAGAGCTTAGTGTCAGATCTGGGCAGCTCTCCCTGCCTGATGTGATGGGCATTCAGGTCGCCTGTGAGAATCGGAAACGGAGGCCCTCTTGTCAGTTGAAAAACAACATCCTCCCCCATACTCCCACGTGTGCCTGCTCCCGCCCCATCCCCAGGAGGAGCCAGGAAGCCGGGAACAGTTCTTGGGATGTATGTCTCTCGTGGGAAGGGCGCCGGAGAGCCTGCCCAGCCCGCACAGGCCATTGACCCTCCTGCTCCTCTGCCTTCCCTTCACCCACTTTCCTTCCTTCTATGGAGAACTTGAAAGGAATAATCTTCCCAGAGACCACCTCCCTGCTAGCGGCCTCCAGTGAGGATGAAGGGAAGAGAAAACAGCCCCACCTGGGGCACCATCTTGGGTACCTTATACAGTAGTCTTGTCACACTCCCCTTTCCTACATACGAGGGAAATGGGTTTAGGGAGGTTGTCACTCAAGTCATCTCTTCCAAGTTCAAGACCCACAAAGCCTTGGGGAAGAGGGAGGGAGCAGGGACAGCAGATCAAACTTGGCAGCTCTAGGCTTGGGCAAGAGGCCAGCGCCTCACAGAAAGAAGAACCAGGGGTGGATATGGGCAGGGTGAGTGTGGCCCTGGTAAAAAAGCATCCATTACCATCACACAAACTCAGTTGCCACGGTTGTTCAAATAGACTACTTTCTAGAACTGGCTTAGGTTCCTAGTGAAAATCAAAGTACAGAGTTTCCAGCCACAACGGCTCAACACTCACACACACACACACACACACACACACACACACACACAGCCTATCCTCACCCCAAACTCAAGGTATTCCACCAGAGTGCTACCTTTGCTGCAGTGATGAAACCCCATAGACACACTAGTACCACCAAAGCCCACGGTACACATCAGGATTCAATCTGACTATTACCAACCACACTTTGGATACAGACAAATGTATAATGAAGAAGGCAGACCAGATAGGGACCACAGAACCCAAAGAACAACACAGTGATGAATTCCCTGGGGTTTCTTTTTTGTCTCCTATATCGCAGACTTGGAGCCAAAGAAGTCTTTGACCTGGAAATTTCAGAAAAGCCCCAGCAAAAGCCACTCTACTCCAGCCAAAGGCCACAGAAATTAAAAAAAAAAAATGGTCTACCCCACAAGTAGTAGGAGCCTAGATTTCCACCTTCACCAGGCTGTAATGAGACATCCCAAAACCTTACCAGGATAGAACCAAGAAAGCCAAGTCAGGAGCTGAGACTTTCGTCCCTGTCGGGTGGTAGCAAGCACCCCAACATCACATTACCTACCAGTAGACACCAGGAGGAGCTTGGACTTCCAACTCCACCCAGCAGTACCTCTGTTTCCCTTCCCTAACACCATTTCCCTTCCTCTCCCCACTGGAATGGTGTCAGTGAAGGCCCAGTAGACTATTACCTCCTCCCAGCTGTAGCAAGCTCTCCTCCCTTTGAAGTATCAGTCACCCACATGGGGAGCACTAAGCAGGCCCTCCTGGCCTTCCCAGCCAGAGAGGTAGCAAAGGAGGCCCTGCCTAGCAAGAGCCAGAATCCCACCTCTACCCAGCAGTAAAGGAGCCCTGCCCAAGTGACAACAGAGGCTGGCTGGGGAACCTCCACTTCTGCCACCCTTCTGACAGTAACAAGGCAGCCAAAGCAGTATCAGAAGAATCCAGCTAATACAACAGGTTTATATATAAGATCCAGAATCTCATAATACCCCAAACGTCCAGGTTTCAATGGAAAATCATTCACTTTACCAAGAACCTGAAAGATCTCAAAGAGACAATCAATAGATACCAACACCAAGATGGTAGAGATGTGAGAATTATTTGCTAAAGACTTTAAAACAGCCATGATGAAAATGCTTCAACAATTAATAAAGGTCACACTTGAAACAAATGAAAAATGTTCTCAGCAAATAGAGAGGCTTACCAAGGAAAGACAAGATATGCAGAAGAACTGTGGAGATGTGATCTGAAAAATGCAGCACCCTCACCAAATTGAACCCTAAAATAAATTATGGACTTTGGCTGGTGATAATGAGTCAAGGTAGGTCCATTGGTTGTTACAGATGTACTTACAACTCTGAAACAGGATCCCAACGGTGGGGGAGGATGAGGGTATGTGGGAAATATATAGTAACTCTACGTTTCTTACTTAGTCTTGCTGTGAACCTAAAACTGCTCTAAAAAATAAAGTCTACTTTTAAAAATGTGTACTGACCAAAACTTTATTTAGAAATCAATCAATGGACTGACAACAGTACAAGAAAGGGCACAGAAGGAATCGTCAAATATAAGCTGAGAGAGGACAATAGAAATCACACAACTGAACGGAAAAGAATGCACACAAAAGAAAGGAAGAAAGAATAGGGCCTCGGGACTGTCTTACTCTTTTTAGGTTCTGGAGGCTGGAATTTAAGATCAAGATGCCAGCAGATTTGAGAGTCCACTTCTTAGTTCATAGAACAACCCCTTCTCACTGTGTCTTCACATAGAAGAAGGGACAAGGCAGTTCTCCTGGGTCCCTTTTACAGGGGCAAAGCTCTCCTGATCCAATTACCTCCCAAATAGCATAACCTTGGAGGTAATTGGATCACCTTGGAGGTTAGTATGAAATATGAATTGGGGGAAACACAAACATTCTGTTCATGGCAGGGGTATTTGGGACTATAATAAACAATCTAATAATCATGTCACCAGAGTTCTAGAGGGAAAAGAGGAATGGGTCAAGACTAAAAAGAAATAATAGCTGAAAATCCCTCAGATTTGGTAAAAAGCCTAAGGATTCAGAAAAGTGAACAAACACTAATCAGGATGAACCCAAATAAATCAAGACAAGACACATCATAACCAAATTTCTGAATGCTAAAGACAAAATCTTGAAAGCAGCAGAAAGTAGTTAGGACACCTTCCCAAAGAGGAAAAGCAACTCTAATGACAGCAGATTTCTCATCAGATACCATGAAGGCCAGGAGAAAGTGGCGTAACGCTTTTCAAGTGCTGAAAGAAAAGAACTGTCAACTCCCATAGTATATCCAGGAAAGAAAAATATCCTTTAGAGATGAATGGAAATCCACATATTCTCAGATAAAAGAAAACTAAGAGAAATTTTCTCTAGCATACCTCCTAAAAGAATAGCTAATGAAGTTCTCTAAGCAGATTCTAGAAGAAGAAGAAGAAGAAGAAGAAGAAGAAGAAGAAGAAGAAGAAGAAGAAGAAGAAGAAGAAGAAAAGGAAAAGGTAAGTAAGAAATCTTAGAGTAGGAAGGATAAAAGAACACAATAAACAAAAATATGGGTAAATGCAGTATACTTTCCTTCACCTTTTGCATTTCCTTAAATTGTTTGAGGAATGAGGCAAACATTTTAACACTGTCTGATGTAGTTTGAAGTATAGGTAGAGGAAATATTTAAGACAATTCTATTACAAATGAGGAAGGTAAAGGGACATAAAGACAGATAATTGATAGAATGAGGACACCAGTAAACTATAACAAGTTAGGTACGTATAACACAATACCTACAACAACCATAAAAAGCTATAAAAGGTGATACACGTTGAGTATCCCTTACCTCATAATCATCACATCCTACATCACTTCTGTTCTCTCTTTATCCAGCATTCAAAGTGCTTGGGACCAGAAAGTGTTTCATATTTTGGACTTTACACAAGGAGATATCTTGGGGGTGGGACACAAGTCTAAGTATAAAATTTGCTTATGTTTTATTTCCCATCTTATGCACATAGCTTGAGGTAATTTTGTATAGTACTTTTAGAGCACCTGGGACTGTGACTCATAACATGAGGTGAGGTATAGAGGAATTCTCTACTTTTAGTGTCAACTCAGTACTCAGAAAGTTTTTAATTTTGGAGCACTTCAGATTTTGAATGTTGTGTTGAAGACACTCAAGTTGTAAAATTTAAAACACTACTAAAAAATCAAGGAAGTAGTCTAAAACTAAGTTTAAGTAAGCCATATCACAGAAGAAAAAAGAAACAAACAAACAAAGTACATTCAGAAAATTTAAAATGAAATGGCAAATTTACCATATGAGTAATTATATTAAATGTAAATTGTTGGGGCTGGGGTTGTGGCTCAGTGGTAGAGTGCTTGCTTTCACATGTATGAGGCACTGGGTTCAATTCTCAGCAACACATAAATAAATGAATAAAATAAAGGTCCATCAACACTAAAAAAATATTTTTAAAAAAATGTAAATTGTCTATGACATAAATTGACAATGAATTTTAAAGGATGAGTCATGGATGATGGTATAGCTTATTGGCAGAATGTTTGGCTTGCAGAAGTGAGGCAACTCGATGAACCAACCCTATGTTGTCTGTAAGAAATGTGCTTCAAGTTTAATGATGTCGACAGATTGGAAGTAAAAAGATGAAGAAAGTTGCATCATGTAAACATTAATCAAAATAAAGTAGATGTGGCAATATTCATATCAGATAACATGTACTTTTCTTCAGGGCAGAGAAAACTGACAGAGAGGGGGCATTGTATAATAATTCAAAGAGTCAACTCAACAAATAGCACAACAATCCTAAATCTGTATATAACAAACAATAGAGTTGTACAACATACTGGGTGGAAAACGATAGAAACAAAAACAGAAATCTTCTTTAACTTTTTTTTTTTTAAACAGTGTTGGGGAGGGAACGTTAGGCCTCCCACATGCTAGGCAAGCACTCTACCACTGAGCTCTACTCCCAGCCCCTAGCCACAATTTTAGTTGGAGATTTAAACCATTTCTCTCGACACTTGTCAGAACAACTAGTCAGAAAATCAGCAAGAATATAGAACTCAACCGTGGTTACCAAGATGGCAGAATAGAAAATGGTTGCTTTCCTGGCTACTACAAGGTAAGAGACAAAAAATAAAGCAGACAAGTAAGTAGCTTCTCAGCAAGGCAGATGAATGAGGAAAAAAAAAAAGTTGGTGTAGGGGGCACTTACTGGAATTTAATTCTAGGCACTAAAAGCAGATCAAGAACTCAGGAGGTTGATATAATAAAAGAAGAAATTCCAGGCTCCACAGCCACTCCCTTGGCCAGAGGCACCAGCCAGAGCAATCCCTTTGTGAGCACAGAGGACAGATAATGAACTTAAAGAAACCCACATGTTAGGAGGCTGAGGTGTGTCTCCATACAAAGAGTTTAGAGATCAAAGACGCTGCCCAACTAAACTAAAAGACATGCTGCACAACATCCTGTACAAGAAAGAAACAACAGCTTTCCCGGTGGTGTGTAGAGGACAGAGGAAGAAAAAATTTTGCACCCACAGCTCAGGAACTGGCAGTTAAGGGAACCGATTTCCAGCAAAACCGAGTCTGGCACAAAATAAAGGCTTGGCAAACCCCCGCTGAACAACATAGAGTGTGCCTAAGTGACCAGGAGAAAATCAAACATGGAGAGAGGTTGACCCAGGACAGCTGGTCGTGGAAACCCACCCAGCTCTCCCTTTCCCCTCCAACAGCCTGCTTACAGGACTGGAGTGGGAATTCAAAAAGGCAGGAGTGGGAGAGATTGAGTTTGGAGACTGAACCTGAGACCAGGAAACATGCAGTCCACAGGTGACATAGTGAACTAAGAACTGGCTCTTCTACCACATGATTGGAATCCAAGGGAGATCCCTGGGGTACAGTCTTCCAGAATGGGCCAGCAATTTCTGGGCCCTGGAGGTGCATTGATTTAAAATCTCCAGACCAACTGGCATTCAGCAAAGAGCCTGGAGGCTACGTAAGCCTAAATTTGACCTCCAGGAGTTGCACCTACAGAATTAACTCTCTTACTCTAGCAAACCCACTCTTGGGGTAAAGCAAACATTATACTCCAAATGACCCCACCTAACACTGCTGAAAAGGGAAGCTGAGAATCGTTTGAACTCCAGTGGAAAAAAATTCTTCAACTTTTGATTAAGATATTTTTCCCCCTTTTTTCTTTTTTTTTTTTTTTTTTTTATTGGTCGTTCATAACATTACATAGTTCTTAATACATCATATTACACGGTTTGATTCAAGTGGATTATGAACTCCCGCTTTTACCCCGTATACAAATTGCTGTATCACATCAGTTACCCTTCCATTGATTGACATATTGCCTTTCTAGTGTCTGATGTATTCTGCTGTCTGTCCTATTGTCTACTATCCCCCCTCCCCTCCCCTCCCCTCCCCTCCCCTCCCCTTTTCTCTCTCTACCCCTTCTACTGTAAATCATGTCTTCCATTTGTATTCTCTTGACTTACCCCTCCTTACCTCTTATATGACATTTTGTATAACCCTGAGGATCGCCTTCCATTTCCATGCAATTTCCCTTCTCACTCCCTTTCCCTCCCACCTCTCATCCCTGTTTACTGTAAATATTCTTCTCAAGCTCTTCATCCCTACCCTGTCCTTGTTTACACCCCTTATATCAAAGGAGTCATTTGGTATTTGTTTTTTAAAGATTGACTAGCTTCGCTTAGCATAATCTGCTCTAATGCCATCCATTTCCCTCCAAATTCTATAATTTTGTCATTTTTTAATGCAGAGTAATACTCCATAGTGTATAAATGCCACATTTTTTTTATCCATTCATCTATTGAAGGGCATCTAGGCTAGTTCCACAGTCTTGCTATCGTGAATTGAGCTGCTATGAACATCGATGTAGCAGTGTCCCTGTAGCATGCTCTTGTTAGGGCTTTAGGGAATAGACCGAGAAGGGGAATAGCTGGGTCAAATGGTGGTTCCATTCCCAGCTTTCCGAGAAATCTCCATACTGCTTTCCAAATTGGCTGCACCAATTTGCAGTCCCACCAGCAATGAACAAGAGTGCCCTTTTCCCCGCATCCTCTCCAGCACTTATTGTTGTTTGACTTCCTAATGGCTGCCAGTCTTACTGGAGTGAGATGGTATCTTAGGGTAGTTTTGATTTGCATTTCTCTGACTGCTAGCGATGGTGAGCATTTTTTCATGTACTTGTTGATTGATTGTATGTCCTCCTCTGAGAAGTGTCTGTTCAGGTCCTTGGCCCATTTATTGATTGGGTTATTTGTTATCTTATTGTCTAATTTTTTGAGTTCTTTGTATATTCTGGTTATTAGGGCTCTATCTGAAGTGTGTGGAGTAAAGATTTGTTCCCAGGATGTAGGCTCCCTATTTATCTCTCTTATTGTTTCTTTTGCTGAGAAAAAACTTTTTAGTTTGAGTAAGTCCCATTTGTTGATTCTATTTGTTAACTCTAGCGCTATGGGTGTCCTATTGAGGAATTTGGAGCCCGATCCCACAGCGTGTAGATCATAACCAACTTTTTCTTCTATCAGATGCCGTGTCTCTGATTTAATATCAAGCTCCTTGATCCATTTTGAGTTAACTTTTGTGCACGGCGAGAGATAGGGATTCAGATTCATTTTGGTGCAAATGGATTTCCAGTTTTCCCAGCACCATTTGTTGAAGATGCTATCCTTCCTCCATTGCATGCTTTTAGCCCCTTTATCAAAAATAAGATAGTTGTAGTTTTGTGGATTGGTTACTGTGTCCTCTATTCTGTACCATTGGTCCACCCGCCTGTTTTGGTACCAGTACCATGCTGTTTTTGTTACTATTGCTCTGTAGTATAGTTTGAAGTCTGGTATCGCTATACCGCCTGATTCACACTTCCTGCTTAGTATTGTTTTTGCTATTCTGGGTCTTTTATTATTCCATATGAATTTCATGATTCTTTTATCTATTTCTACAAGATATGCTGTTGGGATTTTGATTGGCATTGCATTGAACTTATAGAGAACTTTTGGTAATATCGCCATTTTGATGATGTTAGTTCTGCCTATCCATGAGCAGGGTATGTTTTTCCATCTTCTAAGGTCTTCTTCTATGTCTTTCTTTAGGGTTCTGTAATTTTCATTGTATAAATCTTTCACCTCTTTTGTTAGGTTGATTCCCAAGTATTTTATTTTTTGGGGGGATATTGTGAATGGAGTAGTTGTCCTCATTTCCATTTCAGAGGATTTGTCGCTGATATACAGGAATGCCTTTGATTTATGCGTGTTGATCTTATATCCTGCCACTTTGCTGAATTCATTTATTAGCTCTAATAGCTTCTTTGTAGACCCTTTTGGGTCTGCTAGGTATAGAATCATATCATCTGCAAATAGTGATAATTTAAGTTCTTCTTTTCCTATTTTTATGCCTTTAATTTCTTTTGACTGTCTAATTGCTCTGGCCAGTGTTTCGAGGACTATGTTGAACAGAAGTGGTGAGAGAGGGCATCCCTGTCTTGTACCAGATCTTAGAGGGAATGCCTTCAATTTTTCTCCATTCAGAATGATGCTGGCCTGTGGCTTATCATAGATTGCTTTTACAATGTTGAGGTATGATCCTGTTATCCCTAATTTTTCTAGCGTTTTGAACATAAAGGGATGCTGTACTTTGTCGAATGCTTTTTCTGCATCTATTGAGATGATCATATGGTTCTTATTTTTAAGTCTATTGATGTGGTGAATAACATTTATTGATTTCCGTATATTAAACCAGCCTTGCATCCCAGGGATGAATCCTACTTGATCATGATGTATAATTTTTTTGATATGTATTTGAATCCGATTCGCCAGAATTTTATTGAGGATTTTTGCGTCAAGGTTCATTAGAGATATTGGTCTGTAGTTTTCCTTCTTTGATGTGTCTTTGTCTGGTTTCGGAATCAGGGTGATGTTGGCCTCGTAGAATGAATTTGGAAGTTCTCCCTCTTTTTCTATTTCCTGAAATAGCTTGAAAAGTATTGGTGTTAGTTCCTCTTTAAAGGTTTTGTAAAACTCTGCTGTATACCCATCCGGTCCTGGGCTTTTCTTAGTTGGTAGTCTTTTGATGGTTTCTTCTATTTCCTCTATTGTTATTGGTCTGTTTAGGTTGTCTATATCCTCCTGGCTCAATCTGGGCAGATCATAGGACTCAAGGAATTTATCTATGCCTTCACTATCTTCTATTTTATTGGAGTATAAGGATTCAAAGTAATTTCTGATTATCTTCTGTATTTCTGAAGTGTCTGTTGTGATATTGCCTTTTTCATCCCGTATGCTAGTAATTTGGGTTCTCTCTCTTCTTCTCTTCGTTAGCATGGCTAAGGGTCTGTCAATTTTATTTATTTTTTCAAAGAACCAGCTTTTAGTTTTGTCAATTTTTTCAATTGTTTCTTTTGTTTCAATTTCATTAATTTCAGCTCTGATTTTAATTATTTCTTGCCTTCTACTTCTTTTGCTGTTGTTTTGCTCTTCTTTTTCTAGGATTTTGAGATGAAGTATGAGATCATTTATTTGTTGGTTTTTTCTTTTTTTGAGGAATGAACTCCAAGCAATGAATTTTCCTCTTAGAACTGCTTTCAATGTGTCCCATAGATTCCGATATGTTGTGTCTGTGTTTTCATTTAACTCTAGGAATTTTTTAATTTCCTCCTTGATGTCTTCTAAAACCCATTGATCACTCAGCAACCTATTGTTCATTCTCCAAGTGATGCTTGATTTTTCCTTCCTTCTTTTATCATTGATTTTCAGTTTCATTCCATTATGATCAGATAAGATGCATGGTATTATCTCTACCCCTTTGTATTGTCTAAGAGTTGCCCTGTGACATAGTATATGGTCTATTTTTGAGAAGGTTCCATGTGCTGCTGAGAAAAAAGTGTAGCTACTTGATGTTGGGTGGTATAGTCTATATATGTCAATTAAGTCTAGGTTGTTAATTGTGTTATTGAGTTCTATAGTTTCCTTATTTAACTTTTGTTTGGAAGATCTGTCCAGTGGTGAGAGAGGTGTGCTGAAGTCTCCCATGATTATTGTATGTTGGTCTATTAGACTCTTGAACTTGAGAAGAGTTTGCTTGATGAATACAGCTGCACCATTATTTGGGGCATATATATTTATGATTGTTATGTCTTGTTGGTGTATGGTTCCCTTGAGCAGTATGAAGTGTCCTTCTATATCCCTTTTGATTAGCTTTGGCTTGAAATCTATTTTATTAGATATGAGTATGGACACTCCTGCTTGTTTCCGCGGTCCATATGAGTGATATGATTTTTCCCAACCTTTCACCTTCAGTCTATGTATATCTTTTCCTATCAAATGCGTCTCCTGTAGACAGCATATTGTTGGGTCTTGTTTTTTGATCCATTCTACTAGCCTGTGTCTCTTAATTGGTGAGTTTAAGCCATTAACATTTAGGGTTATTATTGAGATATGGTTTGTTCTTCTATCCATATTTGTTTATTGATGTTACTAAACCTGATTTGTTATCCTCTTTGACTACTTTCCCCCCTTTACTGTCCTACCTCCCATTGTTGGTTTTCAATGTTATTTTCCATTTCCTCTTCCTGTAATGTTTTGCCAAGGATTTTTTGAAGAGATGGTTTTCTATCTGCGAATTCTTTTAACTTTTGTTTATTGTGGAAGGTTTTAATTTCATCTTCTAACCTGAAGCTTAATTTCGCCGGATACACGATTCTTGGTTGGAGCCCATTGTCTTTCAGTGTTTGAAATATGTTATTCCAGGATCTTCTAGCTTTCAGAGTCTGTGTTGAGAGATCAGCTGTTATCCTGATTGGTTTACCCCTAAATGTAATCTGCTTTCTTTCTCTTGCAGCTTTTAAAATTCTCTCCTTATTCTGTATGTTGGACATCTTCATTATAATGTGTCTAGGTGTGGATCTCTTATGATTTTGCACATTCGGCGTCCTGTAGGCTTCTAGGATTTGGGATTCTGTCTCAATCTTCAATTCTGGGAAGTTTTCTCGTATTATTTCACTGAATAGACTGTTTATTCCTTTGGAATGGAGCTCTGTGCCTTCCTGTATCCCAATGACTCTTAAATTTGGTCTTTTGATATTGTCCCATAATTCTTGGATGTTCTGCTCATGGTTTCTTAGCAGACTTGCTGAGCTGTCTATGTTCTTTTCCAGTTGAAATACTTTGTCTTCATTGTCTGATGTTCTCTCTTCTAAGTGATCTACTCTGCTGGTAGTATTCTCAATTGAGTTTTTAAGTTGGTTTATTGTTTCCTGCATTTCTAGAATTTCAATTTGTTTGTTTTTTATTACCTCTATCTCCCTGTGAAATTGATCTTTTACTTCCTGGATTTGTTTGTCAATGTGATCTTTCATTGTCTGATTTTGCTGTCTCATGTCTTCCTTGAGACTCCAGATCATCTGAAGCATATATATCCTGAACTCTTTATCTGATATTCCATCTGTTGCAGCTATTACCTCTTCTAAAGTTGAGTTGACCTGCATTGCTTGTGGTCCTTTCTTTCCTTGTCTTTTCATACTGCTCGCGTTTCTTTCTGCTTGGTGCAACTGTTGTGTTTTGAAATTTACCCCCTATTTATTTATGTTGCTCTTGTATACTTGAAAAGTCTCCCTTGCAGGTGCGGGCGGCGGCTGTGCCCCTACTCCAATTGGGGTGACGTGTCTACCACGCTGGCGGCTCTCTGGGCCTGTTCCGGGAGTGGAAGGCGGCTCTGCTCTGTCCCTATTCCAATTGGGGTGTCGTGACTACAATGCTGGCAGGTCGCTGGGCCTGTTCCGGGCGTGGGCGGTGGGCTTGGCTGGCGGGATTCCACCTAATGGCATTCCCTAACCTCCCTGCTTGCTAATTAATGGCTTCTCTGAGGCGCCACGCCTTCTGTAGCTGCGGGGCAGGCCGCGCGAATCAGTTGGCCTGGATCTCCGGGGTCCTGCTGCTGGCTGTTTTGATGTTGCAAGCTGTTGGAGAGTGGTGGTGTATTCTTCAGCTTTCCCGGATGGTGGCCGCTGACTGCCTGGATGGAGTGTCCGCTGTTTTGATGTTGCACTCTGAAGGAGAGTGGCGGTGTATCCTTCAGCTTTCCCGGATGGTGGCCGCTGACTGCCTCGGTGGAGTGTCCGCTGTGGGGGATGGGACTGTACCACTTCCTTCCCCTTCTGAGAACCTGTGCTCGGCCCAAGGGTCCGTGTGGG
This sequence comes from Urocitellus parryii, assembly GCF_045843805.1. Classification (NCBI taxonomy): domain Eukaryota; kingdom Metazoa; phylum Chordata; class Mammalia; order Rodentia; family Sciuridae; genus Urocitellus; species Urocitellus parryii. The sequence continues at coordinate 38,195,249 of NC_135541.1, read as the reverse complement.
CTTGGCTGGTGGGATTCCACCTAATGGCCTTCCCTAACCTCCCTGCTTGCCAATTAATGGCTTCACTGAGGCGCCACGCCTTCTGTAGCCACAGGGCAGGCCACACGAATCAGTTGGCCTGGATCTCCGGGGCCCTGCTGCAGGCTTCTGGGATCCCTGGCACTCTATCACTTTGATTTTTTCTGCTTGCCCCTCCCCCAGCGCTGGCTAGCCAGGTTTCCTTTTGGCTGCTACTGGGAGGAGGGGTTGGAGGTCAGGTGTCTCTGGTTTCCCCCTAGTCTGTATGGAGGCTCAGCTTGATACTCCCTCTCCCGGCAAGCCTAGGAGAGATTTTATGCGAATTCCCGCTGTCTGGGGGGTGAGCTGAATGACACCGACCTTTTTTGATGTTGCACTCTGAAGGAGAGTGGCGGTGTATCCTTCAGCTTTCCCGGATGGTGGCCGCTGACTGCCTCGGCGGAGTGTCCGCTGTGGGGGATGGGACTGTACCGCTTCCTTCCCCTTCTGAGAACCCGTGCTCGGCCCAAGGGTCCGTGTGGGCTTGGCTGGTGGGATTCCACCTAATGGCCTTCCCTAACCTCCCTGCTTGCCAATTAATGGCTTCACTGAGGTGCCACGCCTTCTGTAGCTGCAGGGCAGGCCACGCGAATCAGTTGGCCTGGATCTCCGGGGCCCTGCCGCAGGCTGCTGGGATCCCTGGCACTCTATCACTTTTCCCCCCTTTTTTCTTTACTCTGTTTAATTGTGACCTTAATGGGTCATGGACATTTATACATATTCATATTTGCGTTTTTTTCTCCTTGCTAGCATTTTTAAACAAGTTATTTTTCATGGATCAGTTTTTTGAGGACTAGAATGTTTGATTACTATATTTCAGTTTTGTTTTGTATTTTTTTATTTTTAATTTTTAAAACTTTTCTATCATCTGCTTCCCTTGATTCTCTTTCTCTCTCTTCTTCCATGAACAGCCAATCTCATTGTTCCCTCTTTGACCCTTTCTTTATTTTTTTTACTTCTATCTTCTCTGCTCCTCCCTCATAATCATCACATCCTACATCACTTCTGTTCTCTTTTTATCCAGCATTCAAAATTGTAACCCCTTTTGCAAGCATATTGTTCTCACTGTAGGTAATAACTGATCATATCATTTCTGTTTATTTTGACAATATTGTAGACATCATAGCAGGAACTATTTGGTTTAATGCTGTATTTTGTTTATTACTTTCATTGGTTGTTATTATTTGTCCATCCCTAAACAGTGAGGTACTGGAAACCTTCAGGGACACTACAAGTCCACAGGGTAGAAATGCTACTACCTCAGATCCATATTGTTAGATGGGTAGACAAAAACAATATGAAAATTCAATGAAAAAAATTGTCCTCCCAAAACCAAGATATTTCAATAGCAGAATTCATCAACACCGCAGTGGAAGAAATGTCAGAGAAGGAGTTTAGAATGTACATAGTTAGCCTAATCCGTGAGGTAAAGGATAATGTAAAGAGTGACATCAGAGAGAAAATATAGGAAGTGAAATATCACTTCCAGTAAAGAGGTAGAGATTCTGAAAAAAAAAATCAAGCAGAAATCCTAGAAATGAAAAAACTCAATAAACCAAATTAAAAATTCAATGAAAAGCGTCACCAACAACCTAGACCACTTGGAAACAGAGTTTCAGACAACAAAGGCAAAATACATAATCTTGAAAATAAAATTGACCTTGAAGAAAAGATGTTAAGAGATCATGAACAGAAATTATAAGAAATATAGGATAACCTGAAAAGACCAAATTTAAGATTTATTGAAATAGATGAAGTCTTGGGAAACAAACCAAAGGAGTGCACAATCTTTTCAATGAAATAATAATCAGAAAATTTCCCAAATGTAAAGAATGAAATGAAAAGTCAGATACAGGAGGCTTACAGGACCCCAAATATACAAAACAACAACAGACCCACACCAAGGCACACTATTATTAAAACACCTAATATACAGAAACAGAAAGCTTTAAAAAAATACTTTAAATCAATTGGACTTATATAATCAATGATATGAATAGCAAAGGGAATATTATACTGAATAGACCAATTTGTAGAGAATGAAAACAAGGTTAATAGATACGAAATATAGGATAGGTCAGGATAGAATTTTAAAGCCTGTAAGAGATAAAGAACAGATTTCATTTAGAGGGAAACCAATCCAGATCTCAATTGATTTTTCAATCCAGATACTCAAAGCTGGAAGTCTTAGAAATCATATATATCAAGCTCTGAAGGAAAGTGGATGCCAGCCAAGAATACTATATTCAGCAAAATTAAGCTTAAAAATTGATGATGAAATAAAAACCTACCATAATAAATGAAAATTAAAAGAATTCACAACTAGAAAGCCTGCACTACAATACACACTCCATAAAATATTTCATGAAGAGGAAATAAAAAATAAAACTGAAAAACAGCAAAGGGGAAACTACACTAGAAAAATAGTCAATCAAAGAAAAAACTCATTCAAATTAAAAATAAGAAATGAATCAAAATGACAGGGAATAAAAATCATTTCTCAATAATAACATTGAATGTAAATGACATAAACTCATCAATCAAAAGACATAGACTAAAAAGGTCAGATTAAAAAACAATACCAAACAATAGGTTATCTCCAGGAGACTCACCTCATAGGCAAAGACATCTGCAGGCTGAAGGTAAAAGGGTGGGAAAAAAAAAACATATCATTCACATGGATCTCGTAAACAAATGGGTTTCTATCCTCATATCAGATAAAGTGGACTTCAAGCCAAAGTTAATAACAAAGGACAAAGAAGGACATTTCATACTGCTTCAGGGAATTATATATCCATCAACAAGACATAACAATTGTAAATATTTATGCCCCAAACAATGGAGCATCCAAGTACATTAAACAAACCCTTCTCAATTACAAGAAGCAAATAGACCACAACACAATAACACTGGTTGACTAACACACCTCTCTCACCACTGGATATATCCTCCAAACAAAAACTAAATAGAAAGTCATAGAACTAAAAAATATAATTAATAATTTAGACTTAATATACATATCTTATTCACTAATGACTGAATACACTTCCTTCTCAGCAGCACATAGCTCCTTCTCTAAAATAAACCATATCTTCAGCCACAAAGCAACTCTTAGAAAATACAGAAAAAATAGAAATAATATCTTGCATTCTATCAGATTATAAAGGAATAAAATTAGAGAACAGCTGGCCTGGAACTTGCACTTCTCCTGCTGCAGGCTCCCCAGTTACTGGGATTAAAGGCAAGCACCATTGTGCCCAGCAATACTTATTCTGAAGGTACTATAATCAAGACTATATAGTATTGGTGGAGGGGTAGATACACAGATCAATGAAACAGAATAAAAGAACTTGGGAATGGACTCATCCAACTATACCAAAATGCAAAATCCATCCAATGGAGGAAGAAGAGCGCTAGAATAATTGAATATCTAGAGGGATAAAAATGAACTTCAACCTAAGATTCACGTTTTAAACATAAATTAACTCAAAATGGATTGTGGACTTTAGTGTAAAACCATAACACTTTTGGTGGGGGCAGGGATAGGAGAAAACCTGCAGCATCCATTAAAGAAAATAATACAGGTAAGAGAAACTTGTCAATATTTTTAAAGACTTCTCTGTGAAAAACCTTATTAAGAGAATGAAGATTAAAACTACAGACTAGAAGAGAAATTTACAAACCACATATCAGACAGAGAGGTAGACTAATAACCATCATTCAAAATCCAAAAGTTTTTGTTAAAAAAAAATCCAATTAGAAAATGGGAAAATGGCATTCAGATTCACTTCACCAATACAGATGGTAAATGAGCTCATGAAAAGATGTTTAACATTGTTAGCTATTAGGGAGATGTGAATTCAAATCACAATAGAATATTGCTACACATCTTATCAGAATGACTAAAATAAAAAGAATCGTGACAACACCAAGTGCTATTGAGGATCACTTACACATTGCTGATGAGAATGTAAAATAGCACATCCACTCTGGAAAACAGTTTGACATTTTCTTTTAAAAAAAAAATATGCAACTACTATCCAAACCAGCAATATCATTTCTGGGCATTTATTCCAAGCAAATGAAAATTTATGTTCATGTAAAAACCTATACACAAAATTTTTAGTAATAGAAATAATCCAGATGTCCTTCCAAATATTTTATAAATACCAATGATGCCACTCCGGTACCATTCTTGTGGCGTGTCTTCTTGTCCACATGTGAGAGTTTGGCAGACAGGACCTAGTACACACCCATGATCCATCCTCACCTTGTAAGGTTATTTTAATATATGAGACAGGCAGAATCCGTGCTGCTGTTGAGCTCACAGTTTTGGAGAAGAGATAGATAATCAAACAAGTATATGCAACTGATTATGTTGGCAATAGATTATTGTTATAAATCCCTGTTATTTCATTTCTATCCCCAACCCCAAAATTCAGTAGCACCTCACACCAGTTTACACAGACGTGCATGGACTGTTTTATATTTGTACGTGAAACTTAATGCAAAATGTTCCAAAGGACTAGATGAAAGTCCTAGGACTCCTAATTAAATCTGTCTGACTTAATTAGAAATCCGAACACTGCTGAGGTTCTCTGATCAAAGGAGCAAAGAATAGTTAGCTTGGTTTAATTATTTTTTAAAAAAAAAGGAAAAAGAAAAAGCTAGGTTTCCCCTCTTCTTAGACCCCTTTATTAATGAACCCATAGAGTAAGTAAAAATACTTAGGGTCCACAAAGTCAGATAATCCAAACTTCCCCACTTATTCACAATATTTATAACTTTTACAACTTCCTTAAGCCTCAATTTCTTCTCCTAAAAAAAAAAAGACTTCCTGAAAGTACCCGGCTCATAAACAGTTTGTGGGCTAAATGAAGTACAGCAATGCCTGTTAATGCACTGAGCATGATGCCTACCACATGGCAACCTCTCAGTTCCATTATATAATGATAATGTCACGTTCACACGATTTTCTTAGGACATATTCTTGAGAGTAAAAGTAAAAAATCAGAGAGTTTCAACATTTTTAAATTCCATGAACATACTAAAAAATTATTTTTTGAGATTATTTAGACCAATCTATATTGCCACTGGCTATGTAGAGAGCACCTATCTCTCCTGATACTTTCTAGCTTTGTGTGCTCTAATGTTAAAGTATTTATAATTTCATAGGTGAACTGTGTATATTCCTTCTTTTGTTTCTTTGTCACTAAAACTCAATGGTTTGTTTTTTTCAAATTCCTGATAGATATTTGTATTTCCTTTTTAGTAGACAGTTGATTAATATCATTTATCTATGTAACTATAAGGAACTTGGTTTTTATTGATTTATGGAAACTCTTTATATACTAAGGATATTCATTCTTGGTTGATGTGTGAAATTTAATAACTGTGTGTGGAAAGGGGTGAAAGCAGTTTTACTCTTCATCACTGAGATGGTGAATAACGTTTATGAATTGATTAATGACTTTCAGAGCGTTGGGGATGTAGTTCAGTGGTACAGAGCCTGCCTAGCATGTGAGAAGCCCTGGGTTCAATCTCCAGTACTGACAGGAAGGAGGAGGAGGAGGAGGAGGAGGAGGAGGAGGAGGAGGAAGGAAGACAGACAGACATGCCTGGACTCCTGACCCAAAGGAACTGTCATGTAATAAATGTGCATTAAAGTATGACTTTCAAACTGCTTTTTAATCTGTATGGGTGGTAGGATGAAAATTACCTTTTGTTTTGTTTTATTTCTATCTACGTGTCATTTCCTTTCGTCTACAAATGCAGAGATACAACTTCCGCTTACTATTTGTGAAGTACCTACAGCGCGTCCTGCAGGTGCCTTCTTTCCACCCACCACAACTGAGTATTGCTGGTAAATCCTGCTGCCCTCTTCTGCACAAAGTTTCCCTGGGTCACACAAGTCCACTCTCACCGCTTTGACCCCTATTTCACTCGTCCACAGACCTTGGCCAAGGACTGATTGAAATCTGGGTATGAACTGCCTTAGTCCCAGTGAGACTCACTCTACACAAGCCATGCTCCAGATCTTCTCCAGGATTCCAGAGGGACCCACACTCTTGCTCAGCTCTTCTCCCCTGCCTTATTCTGCTTCCTCCCTCCCTTCTCCTGGGAGCATTCTTCCAATAAACCCCAATGAACAGGACTCCTCGTCTTAGGTTCTGTTTCTGGGAAATCCAGCCTGGGGCGATGGCCTTTCCAGGAATAATCATTTCTGTTCGTACCTTTATTCCCATGTCCAGTCTGGTTCCACTTCACCACCATGCTGTGCACATCACCATCTGGCAGTTGAGTACATCAAGGGGTAGATTGTTTCCATAGCTCGTCCGGGGTCATCTGAGGTGTTGGTTAATGTTTACTGAGACCCCAGAGGCAAAGTAATCTGAAGGTGAACTTTTGGCCAGGTCAGTTGAAACACGGCTTGGCACCCAGCCTCTGTGAACTGAAATCTTACATCTTGTTCCCCATGGTTGATTCCTTCAGAACAGAAAATGATTCACACTGGCTCAGCAGCTCCAGCAGAGAAGGTACAGAAAGTGCTTCACCCGGGGGTTGGAGAGGCTGGGATATGCTGGTTTGCAGCCATACATGGGTAGAGCTGGAGAGTACCACAGTGGTTAGATAATCTTATAGGGGTGGGGTGGGGGACCAAGGCCCAGAAAGGTGAAATTACTTATTCGAGATCAAGTGGCACAGCAGTACTGCCCCTACAGGCCATTTTGATTGCCTTTGATTCTCTTTGCCTTTGATTTCCCCCTATTACTCCAAATCTCACAGGCCTCTTTCTGTTCCCTCCTTGCAGCCCAAGCTCAGCCCAATGTTGGTTTGCCCTTTAAGGGAACACTATCCTCCACCTTCTTACCAACCCTGCATTCGTGCCTCACCTGCCTCTGTTGGTCCTCACCCCTGTGTCCAGCTCATTAAAGGCTACTGAGAAAATGTCAGCACAGGCCACACCCTCCGCTGACCCAGGCCTTGACAGTCATTGCTGATGTTTGGTGGTCCACCCCACCCGACACCTGTACGGCATTCCCATAATTCCTCACCCCCTAATACACACTCCCTGAATGACTTCTTTAAGGAAATAGAAGCAACAAAGCACGTGTCCCCTATGCCTTCTCTCCTGCTGCAAGAGCTTACAGCTGCACCCAAATGTGTCATCTGTCCTCAGCCCACCTAGTGGCTGTCCCTTTAACCCCTGCTCCCTGGAGGCCCGGTTCCTTAGCATGAACATTCTCTTCTCTCCAGCAACCAACCCTGCTGTCTTCCTCTACTTTCAATATGCTTATAAACTTGCTCAAGTTCCTCCCATCCTATAACCAGGCAAATGACTAAGTACCCTCCTTGGATCCTGTATGAGCCAACAGCCCAGCTTCTAAGTGCCTCCCTCCCTTCCCAGGGAATGCCCTGGACAGAGCCATCAGGACTCTCCATGGCTTCCTCCTTGGCCCTTCATTCTTGAACTCTCACAGCCTCTGATTTTCTTTTGCTAATAACCAAAGATGTTAATAACCAAAAATAGTAATCCATCCTGAGGAAGCGTCTCCCTGCCTCCTCGACCCAGCCAGACAGCTCCGGCCACAGCCAGCACTCTTCCATCCCTGCCAATGCCCACAGCTGGTTTTCGGGGCTCACAGCACACCCCCTATTGCACTTGACTCTCACACCACAGACTGCACCCCCAACCATTCTAGTTGGTCAGGATGGACAATGTTGGTAGGACAGGGAACTTTCAGGACTAAAAATTGAGAGAGTCCCCTCAAAATTATAATGGCTGCTCACCCCAATTGACGTCCTTGAAATTCTACTTCCACCGTCTCCTGGGTCCCCTCCTATCTTCCAAACCATTATTTCTCAGTTTCTAAAAAATACTTTCTCTTTGGCTCAGCATTTATTTCTCCAGGGGCCTCTCCTTTGGTGCTGTACCCGGGCCATCTCAACTCCCCTCTCCCCTGGTCAGCTCACAACTTCCACTTCTCTCCCTCCCTCCCAGGGCTCTTGTGACTCTCCCGCGGCCTGTGTAACATGTCATACAGAAAACCAAACTCAGAGAGTTCGCCACAGAATCCACCCTCCATCTCCCCTTCTTGGTCAACAGAGAACAGGATGCAAGGCAGTGCCAACTGCTGAAATGGTGAGGAAGGACGAGGAGGACTCTCAGGAGATCAGTTCCTTCTGTCCTTCCATTGCCCTCTTCTCCTAATAACAGCGGCTGAAGTCCTTTGGGAGACCCATCTCTCTCGAAACGTAGTTCATTGTGTTTTACATGGTCAAATCCAGTCAAGGCCAATCAGCTCTCGGGTGAAGGGAGATGAGGACAGAACACAGATGACACAGGTTCGTTCCAACCTGTGTCACTTCCTACAGCCCAGACCCTGGAGCCGCCCCTTTCCTGGTTTTTTGTTGTTGTTGATGTTTGTTTGTTTGTTTGTTTTAAGGCCTGGCTAATGAACTTTTCACTTGATTCTGAGCTGGGCCATTTTCTTCGACTAACTTTTCTTTTTTGCTGAAATCAGTCAGAACTGATTTTCTTTTGTTAATAACTAAAGATGCAAATAACCAAAGAATAGTAATGGATCCTGATGAGGTGTCTCTCTGTCCCTTAACCCTGATGTGCCACCTCCACTGGTAAAACCGTAGAATTTCTTCCATTTCTCTCGGATCGGATCCCTCTTCTGCAGCTCTGTTCTACCTCTTTCTTATTTCTGATGCTGTGCTCTCTTGCCACAGCTAAGCAATATTTCCCATTTTCAAGTTACGTATGTCAAGCATTTAACAATCATTCTTTCAAAAATCCTTCAAGGTAGGTTTTGTTATCTCCTTTTTAAAGCAAGAAATTAAAACTCAGAGAGGTGACATTCACTGTACAGGGAAACAGGCAAGCCACACCGTGAGCCTGTGCTCTGTGCCACTTCAAGCAGCCTCCCCAGCTGCTATATCCCAGGAGAGCCTTTCTCCCCACAATGGCCTCCTGGAAGTTCCCCTTAAAAGTCAGATCTGGCTAGGTACACCCTTGCTTCAAAGTCCTTCTGAGGCTCTGCTGGCTAGAGGATGCCCCAGGCCCTCCATGTGGCCTTCCTGCTCTTGTCCTTGCTTCCTTCTCACCCCTCATCAGCTCCCACCCCCGTCTCAGATTTGTGCCCTCAGCCACATCGACTTTCTCCTAATTCCCTTGGAGTATTATTCCAGTTCTCACCATATTGCTCTTGAGCATCTTCTCCCTCCTGCCTTCTCTCTCCCCTCAAGACGTAGTTCAGCTGCTGTTTCCTTCAGGGAGCCTTGTTTGACAGTATAACCTCATCTGCCACCAAGCTATGTGGAATTCCTTCTGGCCTGTACATGCTGCTGCACAGACCATGACCTTACTACATGATGGGGAAACTGTCTGTCTCCTCTGCTAAGCTAGATGCTCCCGGCAGGCCAGGGCTGTACTTTATCCCTGTTTGAGTTGCGTCCCAGAACCTGGCACATGGGACGTTCTTGCACTCGTGATTCTCTTGCTCTACCTGCGCACGGTTCCTAGGGCCCTGTCTGCCTTATGGCTGGTCACACTCTGACGATGTGATTGCTGCTGCAGCAACACCAGGAAAGCCATTCCCCCAGCCCCACCTCAAAACCTGCCACTGTCTCAAAAACCCAGCCCAGCAACCAAAAGTTGATTTCTGCAGAACCCACACCCTTTGATGATACTTTCTTAAACCATCAAGGGGATTCACACAATAAGAAAATGTCTTTTAAAATTTCCCTTTTTCTCTCTTCCACTTCCCCAAGGTACCACAGCTGCTCGGTACCATTGTCCCCAACACCCAGCTTCTCCTCCACCCCCATCTTTGCTCTCACTTTCTGAAGTGAGATAAGAGAAATAAAAGAGAGGCCTGAACAGAGCCTCCGCAGTCAGAGAAACAGAGCAGCATGGCATCCTTTCCCTCCAGAGCAGACAGGGACAATGGAGTGCCCACTCATTTTTAGAGGTGTCTTCAGATTGGCGTAGTTGTTCTCCTCCTACTTAGGAGTTTCTGATAACTTCAGTACTGTAGATGTGTCTCAGTGAACATCTTCGGCCAGAGATGTTCTCAGTTGGTACCTCCACTTTTGATTCTTAAAGAAAATATGTTCCTTATCATCTCTTTGCCTCAGGTTTCTCATCTGTAAAATGGAAGTAATAATTCCCCTCTCATAAGGTTGCTCTGGGGATCAAATGAGATAGAAAATGCAACGAAAGCTCTAACAAAGTTAGAACTGGGCCAGATGCACAGAAAGTGCTCGGTAAGCTTAGCTACTTTTAGCTATCATAACTTTTTAGTTATGATTGTAGGTTTATTATTGTTGAGCCTTTGTTGCTGACTACCAGCACCAGGCTGTTATCATGACTTGAATATCACAACCTGCCCTATCATTCCACTAACAATCTATGTCCTTTTTGGAGAGGGAGAGGACAATGGATGAATAGATAGATAGATGATAGATAGATAGATAGATAGATAGATAGATAGATAGATAGATAGATAGATAGATGCATGCTAGAGATTGAACCTAGGACCTCGCACATGCTAGAGAAGCACTGTACCACTGAGCAACATCCCCAGCCCTTTTTATTTTGTTTTGAGACAGAGTCTCACTAAGTTGTCCAGGCTGGCCTTGAATTTGCTATCTGCCCACCTCAATCACCCAAGTTGCTGGGGTTATAGGTATACACCACCACACCTGGCTTTAAATTTTTAATTGACATGTACAGCTGTACATATTCATGGGTCTCAGTGTGATACATGTTTACAATGTGGCATCAACTCAAGATAATTAGCATTCCTACTTCCTCTACATGATTATCTTTTTTTTAAATAGACCTTTATTTTTATTTATATGTGGTGCTGAGAATCAAACCCAGTGCCTCACACATGCCAGGCAAGTTCGCTACCACTGAGCCCCAGCCCCAGCCCCTGATTATCATTTCTTTACATTGAGAAATGAAATTGGGTACCTTAAAATTTCAAACTCTTCCCTTCTAGTTCTTTATCAAATATATAATAAGTTGTGGTAAACTATGGTCACCCTGCTGTGCTGTAGAACACTAGAACTTATTCCACCTATCTAAATGCATTTTGCTACACATTATCCAAACCCCCTCAATCCCTTAAAGTCTTCACTTTAGTGACTAGCATTGCTAAACCCCTACTCTTCAAGTCACAAGCCTAAAAGACCAATCATCTTGATTTGATTAGAACTGAGGGGTTTCACAGGACATAGGAAAATAGGTAAAATCAGGCAAACTGGAGACTGGTTGGTTCCTCTCATTCTTGATTGTCTCCCTGCCCTCCCCCATCCATTGGTCATTAACTTCTGTAAGCTCAACCTCCTGAATCCATCCTCTATGCCACTTTCTCCTATAAGCTGTCTCCTGTTGGATGCAGTGGAACACGCCTGTAATCCCAGTGGCTGGGGAGACTGAGGCAGGAGAATTCCAAGGTCAAAGCCAGCCTCAGCAACTCAGCAAGGCCCTAAGCAACTTAGCAAGACCCTGTCTCTAAATTAAAAAGACAAGCTGTCTCCTTCTTGTGGCTATCTTGCTTCTGCTTTCCCACCCCTCTGGTTTCCCTTAGAACTACTAGAATGACCCTCCCAAAAGATGCCTTCCATGGAGCAGATCTCCCACTCAGATTCTTCAGAGGTCCATCCTGCTTTCCTTTTGGTCCCAGTTCCTTGCCACTGCTGAGGTCTAATTTATCAAAACTCTACTGATAGACCAGTACTTATTTATAAGCATTTTTATATTTTTTTAATGACATATTATTTATAAGCAGTCTTTTTGTTGTTTTGGCCTAAGACTCATAACTGTAATACAAATGTAAAAACATTTTGATCAGACTTCCTCTTAGGATGGGTAAACTGTCTTTGTTGACAAAATATGTGGATAAGTGCTTGGGTCGGGCTGTCTCCTCCATGTGAGACGGGGTGTGGGGTGAGGATTTGTATATGAGTCAGAGGGAGGAGAAGATACGAAGCCAGAAAAATGAAGGTCATGAATTTGGGAGCAGGCAGAAGGCTCTATGGATGTGATGTGACCCTGAACCACAAAAATCTACCTCCGTTCACCTTCAGCAGCATAATAGAACTTGTGAAAGAATTGGTGCTTGTGGGTTGTTAGTGGAACTTAGTGGGAAGGGCTAAACTTTGCCTCTAAATGGACTCAGTGCTGGCAGCACATAGCAGAGAGATGGAGAAAGAAACCAGAGCCAGAGACTGCTGATGTCACACAGACTGTGGGTACAGGTCAAGTTCACCAGACTTCCCAGGGATGGGGAGCCCCAACTAACTTGTACCTTGCACAACCGCCTTCCAAAACACATCTTCACCCCTGCAGTCCTGGTTTGGGCTCAGGTTTCGAAACCCCACAGCACAGAGCTGGAGGAGGAGAAAGATCTGTTTTCTAGAAGGGTCAGGCCTCAGCAAAACTTGACCTTCTCTCTCTCTGATTCTGCAAAACTTGGAGTTCTTCTTGTAATTTTTTTTTTTTTTTTTGTACCAGGGATTGAACCCAGAGGCACTCAACCACTGAGCCACGTCCCCAGCTCTTCTTATTTGTTGTTTTGAGACAAGGTGTCCATAAGTTGCTTAGGACCTTGCTAAGTTGCTGAGGCTGGCTTTAAACTTGCAATCCTCCTACAAGTTACTGGGATTACAGGCATGCCCTATCATGCAGGGCCTCTTCTTGACCTTAATAAAACTTATCGTGTCTTGTATATTCACCCTTAAATTTTGTCAGAAAGGATTTTTGTTATTTTTCCTTCCCACTTCTCCTTCTCACCCATATTTTTGAAAAGTTTTATTGATGAAAATGCATTTTACTCACAGTTTATCCATTTGCTCATATTTTGGCAATTAGAACCTTCTACAATATAATTTTGTCAAAAGCAACCCAAATACTAAGTATAACTATAATGCTTTAATTTTAAAAAATGAAATTAAAAAAAAATCTTGTACAAGTGTGGGTCAACACTTCTGATTTCCTTGAGATAACGAAATTAGTGCTGAACTGATATAATTCTACATCAAAGCCAAGCAGTTTTATGGTTTAATAATAGCAAATGTTTGTGGAAACTTTACCCTGTGCCAGGCAGCATCCCATTGAGGTGGGATTATTATTAACCTGTGTCACAGTCAAGGAAACATAAGAGTCTGACTTTCCCAGCATCAAGAGCATGTGGGCAACAATGCCAGGTGATCCCGTGACAGAGCCCACAATATCCTATTACCAAGGGGATAAAATAATGCAGTTAAAATGTACAATTTCTATCTTGTTTTGTAAAATATTGCAAAAATGTAGAGTTCCTCTGTCACCCTTTTAATCCCCCTAAAAGTTCTAAACTTCCATGGAATAAAGGAATCCCTCTTTAAGAGAGTAATTATTTTTGGTTTCAGTGTTTAGAAGAAGCTGGTTTTACTATGTAAATCTAGACAGTTTTCAACTTGGTTCAATATATTTTCTTTTCTTTTCTTTTCTTTTTTTCACTGCATGCAATATTTACACTGCTCTGCCCAAAAAGCCAAGAAGCATAACTTTATAAATATTTCTCATCCTCATTAATATACAGACGTCAATTCTGTCTAACTTTGAGCAGTGTTTACATGCTCTGTGGTCCTATTTTGAATGCTATTCCTTTTACCAAACATGGTATCAGATGTCCTGTTGACATAATCCATGCATTTGTCTTCTGACACCCTGTACGTGATGTCGATGTGGAGGCCCGCCTCTCACCTCCCAATCCGGGGTCATAGAGCTAGGTGGTGAAGAGAGTGTATCTATACCAAGGTTTGGCTTTTTGTTTTGTTTTAATGAATGACTTCATTTTAAGTCATTTACTTGGGATATTTTGCCAAAAATGAGGTGGCCAGGCCGGAGAGAGACTGGAAAGGCTTCCTAGGAAGGCTGGGCTTTGCCCTGAGGCTTGGATCAAGATCCTTTATCCTCCACTTACTCTCAGGTGTCTTTAGTCTGTTGTTTATTCTCTTCCTGCCTCATAAATCAAGTGACAATAATGTCATTCACCACAAAGCCGTTAAAAGGATTAACAGTAAAATAAAAGACAAGGAGACATAATAGAACCCAACTAAATGGAAGCAGCTGTTGTTACTATTACTAATTTAAGATATTTTAAAAATATATTTATTTTTTAGTTTTAGGTAAACACGATATCTTTATTTTATCTTTATGTGATGTTGAGGATCGAACCCAGTGCCTCAAGCATGCCAGGCGAGGGTGCTACCACTTGAGCCGCATCCCCAGCCCTAATTTAAGACATTTTTACAAGTTACCATCTTCCTTCCCAGGGAGTTTGTGTAATATAGAGCTTAATTACAAATTAAGACCATAATTTAGAATGATCCTAGCTTGATTTTTTTCTTCAAAGATATTTTATTTTTAATAGGCCTCCCAGAGACAGCAATCTTAATGCAAATATTAATTGTGGACTTGTTGGCTAATAATAAAATATAGCAGAGGGGCTAATCATAGTACTTGAGGACATCCCTTCATATCAGCACCTTACTAATAGCTACCATTTATTGGTTCTATCTGTCCACCAGGCACAGTAAGGTAACATAATGAGTCTCCTTGACTCATTATGTTACCTTACTCAGTCTTCACTGCCCTGAGTTATGAATCACAACACCATTTTAAGAATGAGAAAACAGAGTCAGTTCCATAAATTGAACTGGGCTTGTGTGGATAGAAAGAGCTGAATTCAGCTCCAAACAGAAGCGTCTGTGACTCCAAAGCTCATATTCTCCCCTTTGTACCAGGCAGATTTCCCAGCAAATGAGAATAAGCATCTAAAACATAACTACTCAAACCCATACATATACAGTCAGCTGGGTTTTGACAAAGGATCCAAAAACATACACTGGAGAAAAGACAGCCTTTTAAAACACATGGTGCTAGGAAAACTGGTTATCCGTATGTAGAAGAAGGAAATTAGGCCCTTCTCTCTCACCTTGCACAAAAATCAACTCAAAATGGATCAAAGACCTATGAATTAGGTCTTTGCAACTTCTAGACAAAACTGGTGGGTCAACAGTCCATAATATAGGCATAAGCATTAACTTCCTCAATAGGACTCTTAAAGCTCAAGAATTAATATGCCAAGAATTAGTAAATGTGATGACATCAGGTTAAAAATCTTCCTCACAGCAAAGAAAACAATTAGGAACATGAAGAAAGAACCTACAGAATGGGAGAAAATCTTTGCTCTCTACTCTTTGGACAGAGAATTCATATCTAGAATATACAATGAACTCAGAAAACACCAAAAAATAATAATAATAACCCAATCAACAAAAGGGCAAAGAAACTGAACAGGCACTTCACAGAAGAAATACAAATGGCCAACAAATATATGAAAAACTGTTCAACATCATTAGCAATTAGAGGGAAATGAGATCAAAACCGCACTGAGATTTCATGTCACAACAGTCAGAATGACAGTCATCAAGAATACAAACAATGATAAATGCTGGAGAGGATGTGGAGAAAAAGGAACAATTTTACACCTTTGGTGACATTATAAATTCATGTAAGCACTATGGAAATCAGTATGGAGGTTCCTCAAAAGACTACGCATGCAACCACCATATGATCCAGCTATGCCTCTCCTTGGTATTTATTCTGAAGAATTGAAGTCATCGTATGATAGTGATACACGCATACCATGTTCATAGCAGCACAATTCACAATAGCCAAACTATGGAATCAGCCTAGGTGTCCATCAATGGATGATTGGATAAACAAAATATGGGGTGTGTGTGTGTGTGTGTCTGTGTGTGTGTATGAATAATCCATATGAGTTTTATTCATCCATAAAAAAAAATGAAGATCAAGGGTTCTATGTTTTCTTTTATATGCAGAAGCTAGAGAGGAAAAAGGAAAAGATCTGTTGAGAAAGGGACCAGGGTTGTGGAAGGTAAAGAGAGAGAGAAGACGAGCTAGAGTGTGATATTGGCCAAATTCTAGTGTTATATTCTGTACATGCATGAATATATAACAACAAATCCCAATGCACCGATAAAAAATGTGGAAAGAGAAAAATAATAAAAATAAAATATAATTACTGACATGTGAACACTTGGGGAATATTGGGAAGCGTGCTTAGATCTCTCTAGAGTCCGTGGTTTGAATGATTATTCTTTGCCGGCCTCTTACACTGCAAACCATCATGTAATTGGATATTCTTATCCCAGAGGCAAAATAATCAGCATGTGTTCCCCTGCCCTCTGCTACTGCCTAGCCTTAGGCAAGTTTCTTAACCTCCAGCCTCAACTTTCTAATCTACAAAGTGGGGGAAATACTGGGACCTAACTCAAAAGGCTATAATTAAGAAAAGTAAATGAGTTGTTATTTGTACAAATTCCTAGTACAATACTTGGGACCTAGCAATATTTAATAAATGTCACCTATTATTGTCAAACTTAAGAACTGATTCATTTCCAACTGAAGTGTCCATGTCTGGATCTCTTTCCTGCCCTGCACAGTTCCCCCATGTTTTCTCCCCAAGTTACAAAAGCTGTTTGAGAAATATTTCTGCCTGGAATTGGGAATTTGGGTGAAAATAAAATTAAACTAACCAGACTATAAAAATTCTTCTCTGCCAAGGTGGCTCAGAGCCAGGCCTGCTGGCAGTCAGAATGTATGAGCCAAGGAGGAATGAAGGGTATAAGTCCCTTCAGAAAATGCTCCTGCCGGGATGAATCTTCGGCATGGAGTCAGAGCTGGCCTCCTCTGTGACAGGGTGCACTCCACTGAACAAGCGGCCTCTGTTGCCCCAGAGCCCCTGCAAAGTTCAGGCCAGACCCCCCTGTGTCAGCCAGTCTGACCTTCCCACCAGGAGAGGGAGGGCACAGACAGGGCCACAGGGTTAGTCTGTCTCACAGGGCTGGAAAGGACTGGCCAGGACTGGCCAGAATCTCACGCAAGGCAGGGGTGTCTCCCCAGGTGGCTGAAGGTAATGGAATAAGAATTTGTCAACAGAACAGCAGGACAGGAGTCAAGGCCAAGATGGGGAAAGACCCCCCAACTTCCCAGGAAAGGTCCCGAGGGGTGAGGTGACTAAAAGAGGGCATAGAAGCCACACTGCTGGCTGCACATCAGAGAGCCAGGGGATGCGGTACCTAGTGAAGCAGGGGACTTGGGGGACTCATCACCTAGGATCTTCTGGCCATGTCAAGGATTTTAGTTTTTACCCTAAAGGAAAGAGAACATTTTAAGCAGAGGAAATATGATCAGATTTGTGTTTTTAAATCACTTACTTGGTCTGAGGATGGAGCTCCGTGATAGAGTGCGTCCCTAGCATGCATGAGGTTCAATCCCCAACACCTCAAAAAAAAAAAGTCTAAAATTGTTTACTCAACAAATATGATTGAACATCTACAACAGATTATGCAAGAAGAGTACTATAAAAACAAACAAAAAAATCCTCTAACTGGACACATTCTCTTTAGCATGAAGATGAGACCAGTAACTAGAAGCAGGTTTATCATGTGGAAAGAAATGTTTCATTAGGAAAGCTTTGTAAATGGCATATATGAAATTCAAATGCTGGAAGACAGTGTTTCTAAATGAGGAATCTGGAAAGCTTCCTAAAGAAGGTAGAATTTGAAGGTAGAGATGTTAGCTGAAAGAGACGGGGCTGGACGCAAACTGTACCAATCAGCCAAAAACCTCTATTCAGGAATGGAGTCATGGTTCTGATGGGGACCCACTCTCCTGGTGAAAAATGAGCCACTGAACAAAGGAGGGGACTGGGCTTATATAGGTTGTGGGTGATTTAGTGAGCATGTTAGTTTGGGTGCTCAGGAATTTAGGTTTGGGGGTTGGGGGTTGGTGGCCAGCACCTGGAGAGGATTTATATGGGAAAAATCAGTGTTTCCTAGAGACTATCCTTCTATACTTGATGAAACACGTTCTCCCTACCTGTGGCCAGCATCTGAAAATGATTTACCTTGGGAGAGATGAAAGCTATCCATGTATGGCTTTCTTTTTCATTCCTTTTCCTCAGGCCTCATTATTTGGGGCTTTTCTCATATCCCATATCCAATAAGAGACATTGACACTCATGAGTAACTTAGCCTCATGTAGTGTAGACACTGTAGAGTATAGACACTGGCCTCTGACATCCTGGGCCCAAAGACTGGCTCTACTGTGCTTGAGAGTTGTGAGATCTTAAGCAAATTGCCCAACCATTCTGTTTATTAGTATCATTTTTATTTGAGCCAGACCTTGAAATAGGATTTGGACATACAGAGCCAGGAGAAGCTGCATTAAACAGGAAGGGAAGGATGTGGAGAGCATCAAGAAAGACAAGGAGACCTGAAAGTGGAAAAGCAAATCAGTTCCCATTGACCGGAGACCAAGCGTCTTAAGAAGAATTGTGCAGTAAAGGAGAGTATTAACACTGTCTGAATTTTTCCAAGGTGCTAAAACTCTGCACACATTAATTCATTTAATATTCACAACAACCCTGAAAAGAAAGTGTAACTTCCTTCATTTCACACATGAAGAATCTGATGCACTGAGCCTTGAGCAGCATGGCCAAGCTTGTAAGTGGGAGAGAGGATGCTAACTCAGTCATCTGATTCTGAAGCTCACGCCCTCAGAATCATACCCGTGCCTCCCCAACAGCCACTGCTCAGGTTGGACAGCACCTCTCCTGAGCTCTCCCGGGCTCCCACAAGCACCTAGTTTTGCTGTTTCTAAGGACATTCAAGAGCCTGATCTGCAGCTAGGAAAGCAACACCCAAAATGCTCTGTGCTGAAATACATATTGCCAGATGCCTTCCAAAGGTGACTCCCCTTGCAGTTCAACATTCATTTAAAAGTGTAAGATCTCTGGATGGTCTTGAAGCATCAGTCACATTTCTTGTATTCACACCTCTGTGCTACCTTGGAGTAGTAGCAAATTAAGCCGGAATCAGCTTTTCACGCTGAATGATTTTATAAAGTTTGCTTCAAACTCCTGCAGCTTGACTACTTTAAGTGCCAAAAAAAAAAAAAAAAAAGCAGCAGCCGATATGGTGGAAACAGCATTTAAAGCAGGTACATAAATTACTCCAAGATCCTGGACTGTGTGCTTCCACAATTCCTTTTTTTAAAATCGCTTCTTCTAGCTCTCAATCAAATAAAAAGAAGACAGTTGGAACAAGAATTTTAAAAAATGTTACTTCTGTCCAAAAAGAACCATTAGTGACAAATGTGTCTTTTATATCAAGGAGTAAATTCAGCCAGGGAAACAAACAAACAAACCAGCATGTCTTTGAGAATGGGAATTGACATTTGAGAGAGAATTGACATTTGGTAAGTTTAAAAATAGTTACTCCAGTAGATAGAGCATCTGCCCACTAAAAATATGAACCAACACACAGGCTCGCTGCAGTGTGGAGCTCGGACCAGGTTATTGGGCTATTCAATAATGCCCTATTTTTAGGGCAGTGGAGCCAGGAAAAAAAAAACAAAAAACACCCTCGCTTCAGTGGCTCAATTAAACATGTAATTCAAGGGCATACAGAGCACATCTCTGAAATACCTAGAAATAAGGACTTGGAATACAGAACACACTTTTCTGCTGTGGTTACAGGAAGGGAGATGGAGGTGATCACTGAGTCTATTCTTGTGATGGTGGAGATATTGATTGTCAGGACTGGGAGAACCTTAGAGATGACCTTGTACTGGACATTTGATGTTTACGGGCTGCCCAAAATCTGAACCTGCCTTTGGAGTATAGCTGGGAGGCAGAGCCTACTTCCTTCTCTGGAAAGCTGTTTTCCCAGTTCTCCTGGCGGTGAGGGCTCTAATAAATGACCCAGCTCAGAATGTCAGCTGCACCTGCTCAGGTTTTTGAGTCAGGAGTTAATGACGCAAAGAAGGAGGGAGAGTGGAGAATTCTTTCCGAAGATAGAGGCAAAGGCAGTAACATCCGGCTCCCCAGGGCAATGTGGCTGATGGTGCCAACAGGAGTGTCTGGTGCCCATTCCCAGCACAGGTGCAAGCTGTGACACTCAGTGTGCAATGGCATAGTGGCCAGGGTGGCCCTGCTGGAATCTGGCTCCTTGTGGGGACTCTGGTCCTAGTTTACCTGTGCAGGTTTCCTTGTTCCTGCTTGATCTCTCTGGTCCTTCAGGTTTCTTGGAAACCCAGTGAGCTGGCCAATCCCCTTTCAATCCATTCATTTTCTGCTTCAGTTACCCAGAGGCAATATTTATGCTTTGCAACAAAGAACCCTGGCTGCTATAATAATCCAACCCTGTTATTTTACAGATTGAATTAATAATAGTAGGTAAAGAACACACAGCTCATTAGCATCAAACCTCGACCTAGAAAGCAAGTCTTCTGAGTCTCAATTTAGTGTGTACATCTTCATGTGGTTCAGGCTGACAGGATGGATGCTTCCTGTGGACATGCCCTCCTTGTTCTGTCCTGCCCAGAGGTCACCACTGTCATTATCTACCAGCCAAATTGTCTATATCCTTATGGTCATATATATCTAAAAAAAACAAATTTTAAAAATTGTCTCTATTTTTCTGAGTCATTTCAAAAGCCATTCCACTGGGCCCTATCTGATAGGCCCTGTCATTGTAACCTATCAGGCTGCAAAGTATCTTTAGGCTTCCCTCTTAAAAAAAAAAAATGTTATCAAGTGCCTACTATGTGTCTAGCACTACTTAGGGATTCTATAGCAAGGAAAACAGCAATGGATTCAGGCATCATGAATATTACCATAAAGAAGAAAAGACAGATATTAATCCAATAATCAAATAAACATAAAATTATAAACTGAAAACAACTAAGAAAGGAGAATATAGACAGTTATGACAGCATCCTGTGGGGCCTTTTCTAAGTTAAGAAAGAATCTCTCAAAGTTTCTCAAAAGGCTAGGCATGGAATCACCAAATGATCCTTCTATACTCCCCCTTGGTGTTTATCATAAAGAATTAAAGTCATCATACTATGGTGATACACGCATACCCACGTTTATGGCAGCACCAATTCACAATAACCAAACCATGGGTACAGCCTCTGGGTTCATCAATGAATGAATGGATAAAGAAAATGTGACATATATACACAATGGAGTTTATTTAGCCAAAAAGAAAGATGAAATCATGTCATTTGCAGGAAAATGAATGGAACTAGAGACCACGTAAGTGAAATAAGTCAAACTTACAAGGTTAAGGGTCACATGTTTTCTCTCTTATGCAGAAGCTAGACAAGAAAAAGGAAAAGAAAGATACAGGGAGACCTCAAGAAAATCAAAGGGAGATCAATAGAGGAAAGAGACCAATCACTGAGAGGTGAGGAAGGAAAGGGGAAGTGCTGAGGAGTGATATTAGCCAAATCATATTGTTGTGTTGTATGCATGTATGAATATGTAACAACAAATCCCATCATTATACACTATAATGTACCAATAAAAAATGTGAAAATAAGACTCCCTGAGGATATAGTATTTGAACTGAGATCCAAAAGTTAGTTAATTTGGTGAACAGCAAGCGGGGAGTTTCTAGGTAAAGGAACTAGCAGTCCAAGGTCCTCAAACAGGAGATGCACAAAAGTAGGAACAACTAAAAGAAAATCCGCTGAGCAGGGAGTGATGAAAGGGGCTGGGACTGGCATGTCGGAGCAGAGACAGAGATCATTTAGGACTGGTGGGCCTTGGAAAAGATATTGCTGTTAACATTGGGGCAGCAGGGAGTTTCGGAATGAGTTTAAGCAGGGGAGTGTCATGGTTATACTGTATTTTGAAATCATCACTGTGGTGGTTCCATGGATAATTAATTGGAGAGGAAGCAAGTGTGGACATATGTAAATCAATCATCAAGGGAGAGGTGAGGGTAGCTTAGGATAGTAGTGGGTTAGGAGGGATACTGTCAGACTGGATGATAGTAGGATGAAATAAACAAGACTTGGGGAGACTGGAGAGTTGTAATTAATATTGGTAAAGCTACACTTCTGGATAGATGGTGGAATTATTCACTGTAGAAAGGCTAGTTTGGGGATGTCATGGGCTGGGCTTTAAATAAATTGAGTTTGGGATGTCTTTTAGACATTCCAATGGGATTATTAATATGTATGAATCTGAGACTCAAAAGACAGGATTGGGGGCTGGGGGTCTAGCTCAGGGGTGGAGTGCTAGTCCAGTGTGTATAAGGTCCTAGGTTCATCTCCAGCATGAGTAGGTGGGGAGATTGGACTAAAGATGTGAATTCGATTGGGCTAAAGATGTGAATTATTTGTATAGATGATCATTGAAGCCATGATTGGGAATGAGTTCATCTGAAGATAGAGTATAGAGGGACTATAGGAAGAAACACAGGAAACGCCTTTAGGAATTACATTTAGAGATCACATAGAGGAGGGTAACCCAGTAAACAATACTCAGAAGGCACAGACAAAGAGAGAGAAGGAAAAACCAGGAGAGTGTGCTTCACTGATGCCACAGACAGCCAGTGTTTTGAGAAGCAGCTGAGGTCCACAGTCTCAAGAGAGCTGCGCAAGCTGAGGATGGAAAAGTCTCCAAAGGTTCCGGCAACACTGAGGCCATCGTTGAACTTGGTGAGAATCATTTTCATTGCTCAGTAGGAGGGGGTGGGGGTGAGGTTGCTGTGAGAGGAGGAGCAACTGGGAAGTAAGAAATGACATCCCAAGGAGAAGCATATATGGGATGAAAGAAGCTGACTGCCTTTAATAAAATTTGTCTGAAAATTGTTGAAGGAATTAACACCACCCATCTCTCAAGAAATTACCATGTTTTATATAGGCATTTGATGACTTAATCCAAGTAACAGTTGATGTAGGTAGGACTTTCTAGCCTTGTTATGTTACCAAGAAAAACCTAAATACACCCTGTAGCTTCACTTGCTCTTAACTGACTTTAAAAAATCACTGAGTTTGGAGGTAACATGGCTAGGCAATGCACTATTAGTTCCCCACTGGCTTGCTGGATATCACACCACCCTGACGTGCGGATTATAATAATAACGGTGGCCTAGATTACTCTCAGAGGACCTAAGAGCCACTTCTGCCAAAACACTGACTCTTCACTTGGGCCTGCAGATGTTCAGGGGTCTGGAACAGAATGGAAAGGCTTGGTATCTCTGCATATTGCATCTGTCTCCTTTGCTGCCTTAACCTTTGGGTCAGATTTTACTCAGCGCTGCATGTAGACATGATGATCCTTTGAGAGGTTTTGTCCAAAACTATATAATACAGGGTTAATTTGACCTAGACTTATCAAGTCTACTGCCCCACCCTTCCCCTTTAAGGCCAAAGACACCTATCAGTCTCCATGACTAAAAACATGATACCACGAAAGTAATGACAACAGGTGGCACCTGAGTTCCCAGAAGATCTCATCCATTCTGAAAATGGGTGAAAGGACATGTATATTCCTCCCCTTTATTAACCTATCCTTCTCCCCATATTCCTATCCCACAACCCCCCAATACCTTGGTGTTGATAAGCTGATTTGAGCTCCCTCTTCTCCATTCTTTGACCACTGAATAAAGCCTTCCTTTCTTCCCAACCCATGCCTCTTCTTTGATATTGGTTTTCTGTGTGATGAGCCTCTGAACTTGGGTTCAGTATCAACTACTGTTTTAGTCAGCTTTTTCACTGCTGGGACTAAAGGATCTGATCAGAACAACTGTAAGGAGGAAAAGTTCATTTGAGGGCTCACAGATTCAGAGGTCTCAGTCCATAGAAGCCCGTTCCATTCCTCAGGGCCTGAGATGAGACTAAACATCATGGTGGGAGAGGGTGGCAGAAGGAAGTAGCTCATGTCCTTGGGAAACAGAGAGGGAACTCCACTTGCCAGATCCAAATGTATACACCAAAGCCATGCCCTAATTCCCACCTCCTCCAGCCACATCCTACCACTTCAGTTAACACTCAGTTAATCCATCAGGGGATTAAATCACTGATTGGGTTAAGACTCTTACAACCCAATCATTTCTCCTCTGAACCTTCTTGCATTGTCTTACATGTGAGTAAGATTACATGTGAACTTTCTTGCATTGTATTACATGTGAGTAAACTTTTGGGGAAAACCTCACATCCAAACCCTAACAGAGAGCGAAGCAGCTCACATGATGATTAGGAAGGAGAGGGAGAGAGAGAGCGCGCGCAGGAGCACATCCCACCTGCCTCTGGTTACCACTCAGTTGATTTACTGACTAGGTTAAGACTATAACCCTTAACTGACTAGGTTAAGGCTATAACCCTCCAAACCTTGCATTGTCTCACACATGAGCTTTTGGGGGACACCACATCTAAACCATAACAACTATGGCTGCAAGGGACAGGTTGAAGCTCCAACCTCTATGCACCTGTGTCTGGATAGTGTCTGTTGCAGTATTTTCAATGATGAATTGGGTGTATCATCCATCTTCCCTATTCTTCATGTATTTAAGGGTTAAAGAGCATATTTTACTCATCTTTGTGTCCCCTGGGCCAAATATAGAGCCTAACTATTTGCATTGCATAAGTCAGAGTCTGCTAGAATTGAGCCAATGCCTTCAATAAATAGTTATTGAATGACAAATGAGTAAACAGTAACAAAAACAAGTGAGAAATGGGAACTCTGAAAGAGAACACCAGAGTTTAAAAAGTGCTTTCCATCTTCTGCCAAAGCTCACCCATCTGCGCATTCATCCATAAAGCCAGCCCTGGGGGCAAGATAAGCCCTGTATCTGGAGCAGCACGACTTCCCATCAACACAGAGGTAAATAAGAGGAGATCAGGCTCTGGCTGGAACAAACAGGTTGAGGATACAGCAACTTGTCCTTGGGGATTAAAGACCTGGTGAGCTAAGTCAGACTCAGCTGTGGCTCTTCTTTGGCCAAAATAATCTCTAAAAATACCCAGGCCCCTTACTTAAATCAAACTTTGCCTAAATTCCTTGAAAAATGGGGCAATAATATGGCAGGATCAGAGCCAGAAATTATCCCAGACTTAGGGCAGTTGCTTCAGAACAGGGCTGCCTGCAGCCTTCGGAGACCAGTCTAAGAATGCAAGTGATCTCTTCCTCTTTCATTCCACACCATCCTGGTCTGGATGATTTCATTGCTCATTATGAAAAATCTCATTCACTTTTATCTCCTTTCCTGAGTGGTCCTATCAGAGGGAATTTGCCAAGTCAACATTTTCTTTTACCTGGAATATCAAGTGCATTAATATTAACTGGCAAAGTTCACTCTTTTTGCCACCGTCCTTCCCCCACGGCCGCCCGGCCTCAGATATGCTGTCCTCCCTTCTCTTCCCTTCTTTGTGTCTCAAGGAGCTAATGGCTGTGGGCCATGTCCCTTGAGCTCCCTTGCCCTGTGACCAACTGGGACTGTAAATGAGAGGCACTGGCAGGAGGCTGAGAACAAGGAAGTGTGAGGTTAGTATACCTCCCCACCCCTTCCTGCACAGGGGCTCTGGCAACAGCAGTCCCTCTGGGATCCCACAGGGACCCCAAGTCCCTGCTGGTTGCCCCTCCTTCATGATTCGAGTTCCCATGGCCCCTCTGGCCATCAAATGCTGAAGACTTTTCACTGTGGCTCATCCTAGGTGCCTCAGTAGTTTGGGATGTTTCCTTGACTGGCCTTTACCTCTGAAAAAATTCTTTGCTCAATTATCTTCCCAAATTCCATCTGAATAACAGGACTCTGCCTGGCACACCCACCTGCTCCCTTTTTTACGTAGGGGAACAGGGGAATTAAATGGCCATGTGAATCAAACAACAGTAAATTCACGAAAACAAATTTAAGCAACAGTCAATTGAGAGTCTAACATTTTAACTTATGGAAGTAGATTTCCAAAGTCTGTCTGCAAAACATTTCCTTGTGGCCTATGAGTAGTACCAATCATGTTTTTCCACCAATGTGGATGAATTTCTGATTAAAAGACATTTTCAAACTTCAGTGGATTGAAACTTGTTCTTGCAACACTGAGCAGCACAGATTAACATGGAGAGGTGTGTTCATTCCAATGAATTGGCTTCTACAAACAGGCATCTTGAAGTAAGGAAAAATCTGTCTTTACTTTCCTTTTCTCTACCTTTCATGCTCCTCTAGTGCTCAGGGTCTCTTCTTTCACAGCACGGCAAGGAGAAAACCTAACACACCAAGCTGTTAGTGAGCTGCTACAGTTCTTCACATCCTAAAGTGACTCCGAAACAGTATATCTGGCCTTTACGGACAGCAACCTCTCACACCTCTCCCCACACCCAGAGTCACACATGTGTGCGTGCGCGCACACACACATACACATACACAAAATCACACACAAGCACCCAATGAACACTGTACAAATAGGCTTAAACCTGCCCTCTGGATGCAGCCTAACTAGAGATAAAGAACGGAAAAGAAAATATCTATATGCAGATATGTCTTTTATATAGATAGAGATAAATATCTCTGGGAAGATGTAATGGAGAAATAACAGGAAACCACCATGAGAAAGCTGGTCTATGTGCCTCACAGTGCTGGGTTCGTGTGATCCTTGTGGTAGTGGCTCAGGGTGTTTGCTTAAAGTCTTCTTTCTCGGGGTTGCCAAGTCAGTAGTGCTTATTGCTCTTGCTTTGGTATGACCCATATTCTTGTACTTTCCTCCATTCTGCTGACAGTTACCTTTTTGTGTGTCTTATTCATAGCTATGGCCAGACTGTTCCAGACAATCTATATGGCTCCCCAAACTTTCATTTTCCATTAAAGGAAATGCTACTTCTGGTGGTTTCTAACTCATTGGTTCTCTCTCTCTCTCTCTCCCCTCCCCCCCGCCTTAGATTCCACTTATGATTAATATGGCACCTTGTGGTAGCTGACAAGTGGCATGTGATTTTATTATTTTTGAGACAAGAGAGTTGTAGTAAAGACATAAACCCAATTAAGGCTGAGCGATTGCTTCTGCGTCTGTGCTGAGTACTGAAGTAAGCTTAGCCACAGAAAATCACTCCCTCACACCTCCCCTCGATAATAAAAATAGCACCTGGGTAAACGAACAGATGGAAGTGGATAAAAGATGCACCACCATTTCCAACTCCACCTTGAACAGCTTCTCGCTGTCTTGGTCTGGTATGCGGGATTCTCCACAGGCCACCTCCTCCCTGTATCTCTAACCTTCCTCTCCCGATTCTCCACTGAGTCCTGTATCTTTAAATCAGCAGGCCTATTTCCATGGCTTTTTCTGGATCCCTATACAATTGAGGTCTCAGGAATTCATCACAGCATTTTTTTTCTGCTCTTTCATTTGCAGAATATTTAGCATGCATTCCAGGCATTGGAGAAGGGGAGGCTAATTCAGCCAAAATGCTTGGGACCCAATGGGTAAGGTTTTCTAGTTCACCAATGAGCATCATCTAAGATACACTTCCAAACCAGCCACTATCTACAATAAAGGTGATGTTTTCTATCTTAACACTTTGCTTGTATGCATTGAAATTGGCCAGAACCCAGGAAGGAAGAATAGGACTATTTATTATGGAGTAGGGAACAGGTACCTTGGAATCCAGCTCCGGGCATGTCTAACCCACTGGAGATAATGCTGTCAACAAGACAACATGGTCTCTGTTCTAATACAGCATAGATTCTGATGGAGAAATGCATCCAATAAACTAAAATAAAAGATAAATTCAGAGAATGGCAGGGACTAGAAAGAAAATGAACTGTGGAACAACCTAGAAGGAGAAGGGGGAGGGGAAAGCCTTGGGTAGCAGGTAAGAGGAAGCTTCTCTGAGTTGACATTGAGGTGAGCTTGAATGATGAGAAGACAGGTGGACGGGATGGGCCCAGAGCCCTTCAGGAAGGAACCTGCAAGTGGAGCATCTCTGAGGCCAGAGATGCGGTGCATGTGTCACAAGATTTGTGCAGCCTCAGTTTGATTAATAAGATGAAGCCGGAGATGAGGTCAGAGAGACACTAGCAGGGAACAGAGGACATCCGCTGAGGAACTTGAATTGTCTTCTAATTGTAAGGGGAAGCCTTGAAATCGTTCTCAGTGACATCAGTTGCCATCTCATTTATGTGTTTTAAAACTTTAAGATTCACAGGAGGTTATAAAAGGTGTACAGACTGTAAACCCTTCACCTTCCTCCCAGTGTTGGCAGCTTACGTAACTATAGTATGATATTAGGAGCATGAAATTGACATTGCTGTGATCAGTGGAGCTTGCTCAGATTTCTGCAGTCACACATGTACTTGAGAGTGCATGTGTATGCATGTGTGTGCATAAATGTGTGTGTGTGTGTGCGCGCACACACACATGACTAGTTCTTGACAATTTAAAAGCATGTGTAGCTTCTCATAACCACAACCACAACCAAGATGCTCACTACCCTGTCACCACAAGGCTCCAATGTTCTCCCCCTCATAGTCCTTTCTACTCCCTCCCCACTACATACCAACCTCCCAAAAACCACCCATCTGTTTCCCATCTCTGTAATAATAACATTCTAAGAACGTTGAATAAATGGAACTCTAAGTATGTAATCTTTTGAAATTGGCCTTTTTCACTCAGCGGAATTCCCCTGAGGTGCACCCAACTTGTTTATATCAGGAGTTTGTACCTTTTAACTACTGAGTAGTAGTCCATGGTACAGATGTACCACTGATTGTTTCACTATTCTATCATGGGAAATATCTGGGTGGTTCTCGTCTGGGGCTATGATGAATAAGATGAACATTTGTGTGCAGGGTTTGACATGACCATACATTTTCATTTCTCTGGGATAAACATCCAGGGGTGTAATTGCTGCATTGTATGATGAATGCATTTTTAATTTTAAAAGAAATGGCTAAACTATCTTCCAGAGTGTCTGTACCATTGTACACCCCACCAGCAATGCATTAATAGAGATCTAGTTTTTCTACATCCTCACCAGCATTTGGGGTTAGCACTGTTTTTTGTTACAGCCCTTCTGATAGGTAGATAGTGATATCAGATTTGTGGTTTTAATTTACATTGCCCTAATTGCTAATGATGCTGAACATCTTTTCATGTTTCTTAGTTATCGCCTGCATATTTATTTTTGGTGAACTATCTCTACATATCTTTTGCCCATTTTGTAATTAGATTGTTTGTTTTTTTTAACCATTGAATGTTGAGGGAATCTTCCTATATTCTAGATTCAAGCCCTTTGTCAGGTATGTGGTTTGCAAATACTATTTCTCAGTCTATAGGGTATCTTTTCATCTTCTTTACAAGGTCTCTCATAAAGCAAAAATCTCTAATTTTGATAAGATCAAATGTGTCATAATTTTCCCCTCTGTGTGTGTATGTCCATCTGTGTGTGTGTGTGTGTGTGTGTGTGTGTGTGTGTGTGTGTGTGTGTGTGGTACAAGGGATGCTCTAACACAGAGATACATCCCTTGCCCCAGTCCTGTTTATTTTATTTTGAAACAGGGTCTCTCTGAGTCACTTAGGACATCACTCAATTGCTGAGGTGGTCTCAAACTTTCAATCCTCCTGCCCCAGCCTCCTGAGTCCCTGGGATCACAGGTGTGTACTACCATGCCTGGCTCCTTTTTTGTGAAGCACTTTTGGGGTCAAATCCAAGAAATTTTCATTTTGTCAAAGTTCCCTAAAATTTTCTGTGTTGATGTTTTACGTTTACATTTTGAATCTTAGGTCTGTCTTGAGCTAAGTCTGTGAGCATCAGGTCAGGGCCCTTCTCAGGTAGATGTCCAAATGCACTAGCACCATTCGTGAAGCAGACGAGCTTTCCTCACCAAATTGCTTTTGAATCCTTGTCAAGAACCATCTAGGCATATTTTCTTGAGTCTATTTCTGCACTATCTATTCCACTGCATTCATACATGAGTCTGTCTGCTCATACCACATTGGGGATTGAACCCAGGGGCCCTTTACCACTGAGCTACATTCCCAGGGTTTTTTGTTTGTTTGTTTGTTTGTTTTGGTTTTTTGTTTTCTTTTTTCTTTTGAGACAGAGTCTCACTAGTTTACCAAGGCTGGCCTCAAACTTGTGATCCTCCTGTCTCAGCCTCCTGAGTCACTGGGATTGTAGGTGTGCACCATTGTACCTGGCCACACTGTCTTGATTACTATAGTTATAAAGTAAATTTGCCATCCAGTGGGATGATTCCTCCCACATTATTCTTCCTTTTCAAACTTGTTTTCACTATGTTGGGTCCTTTGCCTTGCCAAATATATTTAGAATAAACTTTTCTAATCTAAAAATCTTGCTAGCATTTTAACAGAAATTGCATTAAAACTATACATCAATTTGGAGAGAACTACTTTCACTACTATGTTCTTTCAACACATGAACATGGCGTATCTCTCACTATTTAGAAGTTGATTCTTTTCACAATTTTAGCATACAGATCTTGTACATGTTTTGATAAACTTAGGTTTAAGCCTTTCATTTTCTTTGGAGCTACTGTCAATGGTATTGTGGGGGATTTTTGAAATATTTTTTAGTTGTCAATGGATCTTTTATTTTATTTACTTATTTATATGTGGTGCTAGGATGGAACCCAGGGCCTCACATGCCAGGCAAGCACTCTGACACTGAGCCACAACTCCAGTCCCTGGTATTGTGCTTTGTAATTTCAATTTCCACACATTCCTTGTTAGTATGTAGACTTTTGTGTGTGTGAAGCTGGTACCCTGCTTCAACCTTTGAAGTTCAACCTTTTTGAACTTAGTAGTTGTAGGAGTTTTGGTTTTTGTCTTATATGATATTGAATCTGGAATTAGATCCAGATATTTTATTTGGCACTGATACAACAGATTTCCCAGAATTCCAATTTGACTTTTAGTTTTCTCAATATTGCCACATCTGCAGGAATGCAACATCCAGGTTAGGTGTTTTTGCTTTGTTTATTTTGGGATTTTGGTAGATGCCTCAGGATTGTCTGCAGAGTCAATTATGTTGTTTGTAAACCTGTAGAACAGGGTAAATTAATTCTGCCTTTCATATATATATATATATATATATATATATATATATATATATATATATATTTTATCTCATCGTCTTGTGCTGGCTGGAATCTTCTGTCCTGGGTTGGATAAGAGAGGTGAGAGTGGGCATCCTTGCTTTCTATCCTACTCTTACAGGAAAAGCATTTCACTTTTCACCATTTAGTATACCGTAACCTATAGATTTTTTTGTAAGTTCTCTTTATCATGTTAATT
This sequence comes from Urocitellus parryii, assembly GCF_045843805.1. Taxonomy (NCBI): domain Eukaryota; kingdom Metazoa; phylum Chordata; class Mammalia; order Rodentia; family Sciuridae; genus Urocitellus; species Urocitellus parryii. The sequence goes on along the minus strand of NC_135541.1, from coordinate 38,164,003 downwards.
AGTTTCTGTCTATTTCTATTTTTCTGAGAGTTTTCATGAATGGATATTGAATTTTGCCAAGTTTTTTTTTCTTGATATGACCGAGTGAGTTTTCTTGTCATGATAGATGACGTTCTATGATTTTCATTAATATTGAGCCAGCTTTTTATCCCTGAAATAAACCCCACATGGTCACAGCATATAACTTTTTTTTATGCATTACTAGATTCAGCTTGCTAAGATTTTGTTGAACATCTTTGCCTCCAAGTTCATGAGAGATAATGACTGAATCACATTTTTGAAAGACTAGCGAGCGTGGTTTCTCTGTGGAGAATGAACAGAAGAACAGAGTGCCCTGGGGACACTAGTTAGCAAGCTAGTAGAAGTTGTCCCCGCATCACCTTGCATTACATATGCATCAGTAGAGAAGTGAGGCATCATTGGATGCAGGATATTGCTGCTGGATTAGATATGGTTTGGGGAAAGGAATGCTGGCGAAGGAGAGGGAAATACCAAGGAAGAGGAGCCAGGAAGAACAGAGATTCTTTCCCTGCAAGAGCAAAGGCCAGAGGGAGAGAAAGCCAGGCAGGAGAAGGGATGCCAAAATCAGGAGTTTTGTTTTAGACAAATTAAGTTTGAGGTGCCTTTTGGAACCCATATGGCAACGTTCAGTGAGCAACTGGATATCGAGCCTAGGCCCAAGGGAAAAGATATTTAAAACCGGGGAATTAGGTGATGTCATCTAGGGAAAGAGAGCAGATGAAAAAGAGAGGAAAGAAAAGGAATTGGGGCTCGGACTCTGCCTTGCCCACACTTGCAGGTCAGCCTGCATTTTCTTCTTTCATCCTTAGTATCTTGACTATGACTTCAAAATTGTCCCTTAGATGGCAGAATGGCTCTCGTGCTCTTCATTCAACCTTGGGTTTATTTCTCAGCCTTGATCTGCATCGGCCTCTTTTTTGTTAACCACTGTCAGGCCTTTATTGGGGGATTGTGCTGTGGATGAGAGTCTGGATTAGATGAGCATCAGGGTTCCAAGATCAATCATTCATTAGAGCGTGGGGGCTTCTTTGTCCTGCAACTAAAACACGACCCACATATATAGCTAGGAGGTGGCTCAGCAGGGTCTCGCTATGATAAAGATGAGGAAAAACATACATCCTAAAGAGAGGTGGAAAGGCCAGCAGCTGGACCTCCCATGTTGCTCATCAGTTGCTGAACACGACTGAATGCCGTAAGCACTGCTCACGCCATGGCTGTCCTGCTTCATGGGCTGAGGGAAAGCCGTGGACCATCTGTGCCCAGTTTGGGAACTGACATAGGTATAGATTGAGTAAGGACTAATGCAGAACCCACAGCAATAATGACCACAGGGAAGGTTCATTCATGGCTACCAGAACTCAGCTGCTGTTCCCTGCATCTGCCTCTTTTGGGTCTAGGTGACATCACACTTCAAGTGACCCTAACTCAGAGACTCTACTGGGTCTGCTCTGACTCCAGCAAGAGAGGGTAAACTTTCCACTCTAGCTATACAAGTCTTAGGTTGAATGTGCTCTGTACCAAATTTATACCTTACTCTTCTTTCAAGATCCTATTCAAGTCCTAGTGTCTCCTGGAAGCTTTTCCAATCTGTCTGGTCATTGGAAGTGTTTCTGCTACTCACCTCCTACAGCTCTCATCGCCCACACCACTCATTCCATCTATGCATTCAACCTACATTAATTGAGTACCTACTATCTGCAAGATGCTGCAGATACAAGGACACAGCTGGGAACAAAAGAGATGCAATTGCCACCCCTCATGGAATTCACAGTCTAGTGGGTGACACAGCATTAAATGAAAGTTCTCAAGTGTGTATTGTGTGTGTGTGTGTGTGTGTGTGTGTTTAAATATAAATCAAGGTAAGTGCTGTGAAGAGAAAATATGCAGCATCTAGCATAGAATGTTCTAGTCATTTTTTCCTTGAATATTCCAATTTAATCACAAGTCCCTTGAGCATAGAAACCATATTTTATGTCACATGAACCTAACTCATAGAATATATGCAGTGGATGTTTATTAAAGATGATAGTGGTGATACAAGAGAACAGGATTGTTTGAGGATGACTCTTAAGTACCAAGAACTGAAGAAATTGTACTATTTATTGCATCCTGAAAAAAAGAAAGAAAGAAAGAAAGAAAGAAAGAAAGAAAGAAAGAAAGAAAGAAAGAAAGAAAGAAAGAAAGAAAGAAATCTATGCCTGGTGCCGCAGTGGTGCATACCTGTAATCCCAACAACTCAGTAGGGTGAGACAGGAGGATCACAAGTTTAAGGCCAGCCTCAGCAACTTGGCAAGACTTTATCTCAAAGTAAAAAGTAGAAAGGACTGAAATGTAGCTCAGAGGTAAAGTACCCTTGGGTTCAATCCTCAGTACAGGAAGAAAGGAAGAAAGAGAAAGAAAAAAAGCTATAGAATGCACACCTATTGTGTTGGCATAAAACACATGAGGCCACTTTTGGTGTTCTTTATCTCTGGCAGGGATCAGAAGGTGGTTTTGAAATATCTACCTTCTCTTCCTGTATGTCCACGCATTTTCTTCCTCTTTCCACATTATCATTTTCTAGGACTATGCAGAGTAGTGTTCAATTTGTTTATTTACCAACTGACTCTCTAGAATAAGCAAAAAAGATTCCTAGCACTTACCAATTTCTGTGGTGTAAACACTTTCATGGCCAATTCAAAAGTATCAACATGCTGTGACTAAGCAGAGATGGGAAGAAATGCACAGTGGTGCATTTTTAAAAAATATTATACAGATGCAATAGAGATAAATAACTTTGGAGCATGATTAGTAGTGGACTATTAGTAGTAGACTATTAAGTGTTTATTCTTTTGGATATGTATACTTTACTTAATTATAAGTTCATCTAATTCAACTTTTAATAGTGGTTGTGTTTAAAACTGACTTAAGAAATTCTTAAAAGTTTAACACTTGGCCCGCAAGAGAGAATGTGAGCCACCTCTAGCACTGACATAAGCTTACCATACCCACAGATGTCCCAAATGGGAACAAACTGTGCTAAACTGAGTCTTTAGATAGACAACGGTGGGGAAAAGCAAAGTCAGGTCTTGCTAACTGACCCCCAACTCCCTTCCTTAGCTCTGCAGAACAACTGAGAGCCACACTGAAAGCTTCAGTGTAGTCATATTACAAGTTAGCTGACCCAAGATCCATTCCTGAACTCCTTCTCCCTTGTCTGCCTCTGTTATAAAGGCTCAAAAAGCTAAAATACTCATTTTCTGAACTTCCCATGAGGCAGAGTTGCTAATTAGACCCAAGAAGTACCAGGACATAGTTAGTGGTCTGGAAAAGCTTTTTACTTTTCTGATAAAAAGAACAGGTGGGTCTCTCGCCCTTCCTCCCTGTCTCAGATATGAATGTGATATGTGGAGCTGCAGCAACTATTTTGAAAACATGAAGCAATAAACATGAGGAGAAAGCCAAGAGAACTGAAGAGCTCCTAGCCAGGAGTTTAGTGAACTCCTAAACTAAAACAAAACCATTGGATTCCAACAGCAGATTTACTGTTATGTAGGGGGAAAGCTCTTGTTTTTTTTTTCTAGGTTCTTATGTTGAGTTTTCTGTTATTTACAGCCAAAATCATTCCTACCCTTATACACACAGAAGTTTCATCTGTTCTGGCTCTCGCTCCCCTAAAAGCTGGAAAAAGAATAAAAGGAAAGGCAACTGAGGTGCCGAGCATCATGCTGAAGTTTTCACACTTCATTCTCTTTAAGTTGCAAAACAACACAGGGAGAGATGACATTTATGAAAATTTATAATTTATCAATGGCGAGTCATACTTTGTGTTTTTTAAGGGAGGTGTGACAGCACGGCAGTCGTGTGGACCTTGGAAGATTAATTTCAGAGTAAATTTGCAGAGGTTGAATACCCACCCTTCTGCAGAAAGTTAAAGCAGACCATGCAGACGAGTCTCTGGATCAACTGTGCAGGAGCTGCAGGCTGACAGGTGTGGCCTCCCCCCACCTCCTGCCAGGCAAATACCCAGGAAGGCCTTTCCTTTCATCAAAGTGGGTTTGGGTTTCAAGGAGATTAAGAAACAATCTACCCCTGGGTCCACTGAGGGCGAAGCTGCTCAGACATCTGCATCCTCTGGGGTCTAGAACTCTCCCAGTGAGAGCCAGGAGGGAGGAGAAACTGCACGTCTACCCAGGCAGTGAGCCAACCAGAAGTTAGAACTCCCTGAGCCTTCCTTAGGCATGGAAGATGGAGGCTTCCCTGGCATGAGATAGAGGACCAGGAAAGGACAGAAGGTGACAAGAGAGAGATGGAGGGGGCAAGGGACAGGCTACACATCACAGATTATATAAACAGCAAAGAATGCACTGTCTGCAGTAGTAGATCCCCGTCATTCAGACATTATTTAGCTGGGGGTGGGGAGGGGGGTGTTTATTGAGAGACTACCTGGGCCCTAGAGGTGTAGCAGCGAGATATGAAGCAGATATGGTTTTTGCCCTCATGAAGTTTATAGGCTGGTAGGGAAAATCCACAGTTACAACAAATTATCATAAAGTCGGATGGGAATTAGAATCAGTGACTAATAGTATTTATGTTCAATCTCCTCCCTGTTATGGTGTTACTATGTGATGTACAGCTGGTGACCCCTAATTTAGTTCAGCTACAAATATTTTTAAGTTATGTGCTCTTGGGTAAATCCCTCTAAAACAAATTTTTTCCTTTAAAATGAGGTCAGACTAGATCGCTATGATTCTATTATTTATAGTCAAGAAAGTAGACATAACTCTTCTAAGCTCTTACCCTTCTGTAATTTAAACAAGTGCCATTTATTTGTTTATTGGTTGGGGCTGAGGATGTAGCTCAGTGGGAGAGCACTCGCCTAACAAGTGTGAGGCCTTGGGTTTAATTCCTAGCACCACTAAATAAATAAATAAATAAATAAATAAAAATGAAGAAGAAGAAGAAAAAGAAGAAGAATTTTAAAAAGTTTTCATTGGTGTGTCCTCAATGTGTTTCAAGAAGCACACTATTTCCTGAGCCTTTCATTGCTCTACACAATGTAGCTTCTCAGGTCCTCCTGAGGCCCATATCTAAGGCTGGACCATTTGCTGTTGGTAATACCAACATTCCACAGCAAGCCTAGGTCTTTGGAATATAATACCTAGATTATTTTAGGAAAGGAGATTTTCAGTAATTATTTTTTTCCTCCCAATTTGGGAATCAAACCCAGGACCTCATACATAGTCAGCCTGTGTTCTACCACTAAGCTATATTGCTAGTCCTTTTAAAATTTTTGTTTTGAAACAGGGTTTCACTGAGTTGCCAAGGCTGGCCTTGCACTTGCCATCATCCTCCTGCCTCAGCCTCCCAAGCAGCTGAGATTATAAGTGAGATTATAAGTGTGTCCCAAGCCCATCAAAACAGTAATTCCTAACCCAAAGTCTTAAATACCTTGGAGGACCAAGAACAAGTTTACAGAATTCCATGACCACCTATAAATGCATGCCAAAAATATTTGCAAAAATCCCAGTGTGTGTGTTTATGTGTATATGTGTATGCATGTGCACACATGTGTTTTCAGGGAAATAAAAAGTCTGCAGAGCTCATAAGCTCGAAAAAAAATTGATATGATCTGTATACAATATCTCCATTCTCTTTACACTCATGATGTTTGTATCATTTCCCTCTCCTCCAGCAGCGGTTCCCATCTCTCCTACCAGATTATTACTTCCTTAGGGATAGCAACTAGCTTATTGAAACAATAAACTACAGAAAAAATAAAATGGACTTTGGAGTCAGACTCAGTTCTGCCACTTAGTGTGTAATATGAGACAAGTTACTTAACTTTCAGGCTACTATTTTCTCTGAGCTCCTTTTTGTTTTTCTGTAAACACATCTCCCTTGTTCACAAAAGAGGAGAGGGCATGAGAGTTGGTCTAAATAAATCATAGTGCTCAGTTCCCAGTCATAGACAGGGACAGCACCTGGGCTAGCTTTGATGGGCAATCAGAGTCCCTCTCCAGAATTTTGCAAGGGGGCCTGGTTAGAGTAATCCTTTCCTTTAAAGGTTGCAGAGTAGTGGTGGTTTGCAGTTAGGATGGGAGACAGGAGGGGGTAAGCTGTGCATGTTTGTCTAAAAAGGAATAAAGTGAATAAATGTGGAAGCAGAGATAAGAAAAAGAACTGTGTTGATTTCTTTGTTGCAGTATCTCAGTTATATGAACCAATGAACACTCTGTCCTGTAAGCAAGTTTGAGTTCGATCTCTGTCACATGCAACCAGAGTCCTGAGCCCCTCTGTAGAGTAGGGAGAGTCATACTTCCCCCATAGATGCTGTGTAAATAAAATGACATGTAGCAAAGAACCTAACCTGTGACCTCTGTCTGAACAGGCCCTATGTCACTATCACCATGGAATGCCAAGGACATAGGCTGTTGCTAGGTTTTCTTTGAGGATGCAAAAAAAAAGTGATGAACTGCTGTGAGAAATGCTTGATTAAACAAATTCTTTCCCAAGGGACTTTTCAGTCTCTAATTTTCTAATTTGCATCATGAATTCTCAGCTAGGCAAAGTAAATATGACCACACAACCTTATGTCAAGGAGGACTTGCCGTGCTGGGGCACACAGTGCTCCAGTGTGAGGAACTGTCATCCAGTTCCTTTTCTATTTGAGCAAAAGTCTGAGTGATTCTCATCCCAGCTCTAACTACCACTAGCTGGGAGATTGGAAGCTAACTCCTTGAACTTCACTTCTTCTTCATTTGTCAGGAGCAATGTTGGCTCTTGTGACCTTTTTGAATTCATCCAACTAGGCAAATTTTTTTTTTTTTTTTTGAGACAAGGTCTAGCTAGTTTGCTGAGGTCTTTACTAATTTGCTGAGGTTTTGGCCTCAAACTCACCATCCTCCTGTGTCAGCCTATCAAGTCACTGGGATTACAAGTGTGTGCCACTGTACCCAAGCAATGGTGCAATTCTTTGCAGGATTATAGAAGGTCTAGCATACAAAAGTAGTATAGGGACACTCTCCACCTGTGTGGGTCAAGAAAGGCCAACTATTTACTGAGTGATTAAAAAGTGAGCAGAAATGGTACACTGCACTGAAAGTCCATGGTAGTCAATCACTTTTGAGAGATTTTATTCCAACATTCCTACCATGAGCAATGTTTGGATTAATTAAACTTTCTTTTTCTGGGGGAGGGTTACCAGGGATAGATTTCAAGGGCATTCAACCACTGAGCCACATCCCCAGCTCTTTTTTGTATTTTATTTATATTTTTTGGATCCACCCAGTTTGCAGGGTTGTTACAGTATCCCTAGGAAAATGATACACCCACTTACTGCCTATCTTTTCAGAGATATGTTATAATTGTTAAAATATTTGTAAATGACCTTTAAATGCTTATTTTATTATTTTGGGGGGAGTACCAGGGATTGAACTCCAGGAGCACTTAACCACTGAGTCACATCCCCAGTCCTTTTTTTTATATTTTATTTAGAGACAGGGTCTCACTGAGTTTCTTAGAGCCTTGATAAATTGCTGAGGCTGGCTTTGACCTCTTGATCCTCCTTCCACAGCCTCCCAAGCCCCTTGGATTACAGGCATGCACCACTATACCCAGCTTGAACTTTCTTAAACTGAGGTTTCTAATGACAAAGAATCCTGTGGGTTTGTACATTTAAGGTCTGATTGGAACAAAATAAAAGCTTATAAAACACAAGGCTGAATGTTTGCTCTGTAGATCTTCCAAGGCTCAAAAGCCCTGACAAAAAGCAGCAGTGAGGGAAGATCCTATAGCTCAGACCCCTAGACACCTAAACCCTAAACAACAATGGCGTGCTCCTTGCCTTCTTCCTGAGTTCCAACTTCACCAACAGAGCTGGGGGAAGTGAACCCTCTTCTCTTCTGCTGTCTTCAGCTAACCAACAGGAAACCATCCCAGGATGCTGAGTAAGTGTAAATGAAATAACAAAGGAGGAAACCCTCTGAAAACTGTGAAGCACCTCATGAATATTTTATTTTGCTTATTACTCATAGCATTTAAAGTGTAATTTTGGCTGTGCCACAGATGTGACTTCAGGCAAGTAATTCATAAGCTCCGCCCTTCATATAAAATGAATGCAGGGAGGGATGGGAAAGATTAACTAGAAAATGATGGTGGCCGCCTTTGAAAATTGAGGGTCACTGCAATGCTTACTAATTAATAGTAACCATACAATTGTGAGGTTATAAATAGATTTGCATTAGAGCAGAACCCAGAGAGCCCTGCTACTTTTTTACTTGTTGCCATTTTGATTTAGTCTATTAGCTCCACCAACCTATAATTAGCACAACACCCTGGAAAATTAATCCAGTCTGGTGACTCAACAGCAGGGAAATCAAACAGACTTCTAAATCATGTTAGAATTAAGTTGAAGCCTGAGGGCTAAGTCCTCTTGGTTTTGGAGGGAACTAAAAGCCTCAGACCCTGATTTTACAGCTAAATATAGGGGAGTCCATCTTTCTTTCTTTCTTTTTTTTTTTTTGGTACCGGGGATTGAACTCAGGGGCACTTAACCACTGAGCCAAATTTCCAGCCCTTTTTTGTTTTTTATTTAGAGACAGGGTCTCGATGAGTTGCTTAGGGTCTCACTAAGTTGCCAAGGCTGGCTTTGAACTCACAATCTTCCTCCCACAGCCTGTGTAGCTACTGGGATTACAGGCATGCACCACCATGCCCATCCCCATCTTTCTATTCTCAAGAATCGAATTTCAACCTTGCTTTCAAGGTAAATGTATCTCTTATAAGATTTTTCAACATGTTATAGACTAAGGAAGCCAATGAATTGTGGCTAAATATTTCTTCTAAGAATGTGGTTTCAGAGAAGCTAAGCCTACTAATCTAATTAAGACAAAATGCTCAAATCTCTATCTCCTGGCAAAGATTCTGGGGTCAACCTGAGCAGGAAGTTTTGAGAAGCATAATTGGAAGAGAAAATCTTTTGCTGGAAATCATGAGATTGTGGAATGTCATGGTTTGGATCTTAAATGCACCCCCCCCAACCACTGCAAAGACCACATGTTGAAGGCTTCGGTTCCAGTCTGTGATGCTATTGGAGGGTGGTGGGACCTTAAGGAGGTGGGGCCCGTGGGAAGGACGATAGGACACTAGGGGCATGGCCTTGAAAAGGATGTTGAGACCCTAGCCTCTTCTTCTCTCCATCTTTGCTTTCTGGTCGCCATGAATGAGCAACTTTGCATGTTCTCCCTCCTCACTATGATGTGCTGCCTTGCCAGAGGCCCCAAAGCAACAGAGCCAGCTGGCCATGGACCAAAACCTCTGAAACCCATGAGACCTTCCTCATAAGTTGATTTTCTCAGGTATTTTGTTCCAGCGATGCTCAAATACACTAAATCTGAGCATCCTCAGAGCCTCAGACCATCCCTCTGGTCCAACCCTGACTTTGAAAATACCATCACTATTCTCTCAATCATGCTGAAGAGTCTAATAAGGGATACATTTACCTTGAAAGCAAGGTTGAAATTCAATTCTTGAGAATAGAAAGATGGACTCCCCTATATATAGCTGAAAATTTGGAATCTGGGGCTTTTAGTTCCCTCTGAAACCAAAAGGACTTAGCCCTCAGGCTTTCTCTTATAGGCAGAAAGAGGAGTGGAAGTTACTAAAGTCAAGAGACCACATGCATATCAAAAGCTATGTGGAAAACTGGAAAATGGAGCCAGCTATCCAGGGAAATGAAGATGAGGTATAGTAAGGTACAAATGGGCAGTGGGTTCTTGGGGAACCTCTCTCAGAACAAACTGTGCTTTCTCCAGTTGGCTTTGGTGTCACGTGCAGGTGAGTATGCTGAGTTAAAGGCCAGGGACTAGGTAATCAGAGAAATGAATGGGTCCTTTTATCTCTCTTTTTTTGTAAAATCTTTTCATTTTTTCCAAATTAAATAGCCTCAGAATCCTCTCCTTATAAATGCTTATCTACTTCAGCTATTTTTGTTTCTAACTGTATGCATGTGATATGACTGTGGAAGTCTGCAGACATACTTTCCTTGTTAAATCTCAAGGCTAAAGTTAAATCTTAAGGCTAAAGTCATCATCTTCCCTCCAGTCCAACTCTGACTCTGGACATACCACCACTAGTGTCTCCATCAACCAGCCTTAAAATCTAGCAATCTTTCCTTTGCCTTAATTATTAAATTCAACTGCCAAATCCTGAAAAATCCACCTTGCCTCTGGAAGCTTCTGGAAGCATCCACAACTACAGCTGCTTAATTGATCTTTTGTGTTCAATGCACTAGGGCCAGTGTAATCTTAAAGTGCAGCTCCAACCACAGCATTCCCCGACTCTAAACATTTCATGGCTTCCTCCTGTCTAATGAATCAAGGAAAAGTCCTAGGTTTTACCTCCCATAGTCTTGCCTCCTCTCTACTTGACAATCCAATATCATGCATTTCTTTATATGGTAGATTTCTGGATTTCACTTACAACAAGTGAAAGGTCTCCCAAAGTGGAGATAGTGAAACCTATTTGTAGTGCCCAGGGAATAGGTTTGCCCATTAGTCATGGGAGTTCTGGACAACCCATTGTTGCTGCTGGAAAAATACCTCAAAGCTAATGTAAGATTGCCATCAGGTCAGTCACATCATCTTCTTAAGTACATTTGGCAATATGCTGTCTTTATCCAGGGATAGACAGACTTAATAATTATCTTTACCTTTTTATTATTCCATTGTCCATTATGATTTTTTATTTTAATTTTTTTGATAGTACATACTAGATTCCTTTAAAAGTAATTGTTCTCTTTATGGTATCTATATGAGGTATCCCAAAAGCTCAGGTATTAGACAATGCAGGAATATTAAGAGGTGAAATGATTAGATTACAAGAGCCTGGACCTAATCAGTGGATTAATCTGTTTGATGAGTTAATGATTTGAATGGATTCCAAGTGGTAACTATAGACAGATGGGGTGTGGCTGGAGAAAGTAGATCACTGCAGGTGTGTCTTTGGGGTTTATATTTTGTCCCTGGGTCCTCATGGGTTCCCCTCATGGGTTCCCCTTCCGCCTTGATGTTCTGACTCACCTCTGGCCCAGAGGAATAGAGTTAGCTGACCAAAAGCTTCAACCTCTGAAACTGGATGAGCTCCCAATAAACTATTTCTCCTCTAAATTGTTCTTGTCAGGCATTTTGGTCACAGCTACGAAAAGCTGGCTAACACTTCCTTTCACCATTATTATCACTACACTTTAAAATAAAGTATTATCAAACAATCCAGTTCACATATCTGTTTAACACTGTACTGGAGGTTCTAGCCAGGGTAATTAGGCAAAACATAAAAAATAAGAGGCATCCAGATTGGAAAGAAACAAATAAAACTACCTATTCACAGATAACATGATCTTGCATATGCAAAACCCCAGTGAATCTGCTGAAAGCCATTAGAAGTAATAAATAAGTTCAACGATTTGCAGGTTATAAAATCAATATATAAAGTTCAATTGTATTTGGTATACTCTCAATAAACAAATCAAAAGTAAAATTAAGAAAACAATTCCATTTTTGAAAGCATCCAAAAGAGTAAAATGACTAGGCATAGTGGCATATGCCTGTAATATAGTGACTCAGGAGGCTGAGGCAGGAGAATTGCAAGTTCAAGGATAGTCTTAGCAACTTAGCAAGGCCCTACGCAACTTAGTGAAATCCTGTCTCATAATAAAACAATATAAACAACTGGGGATATAGCTCAGTGGTAAAATGGATTCAACCCCCAGTATAAAAAAAAAAGTGAAATATTTAGAAACAAATTTAACAAAAGAAATATAGGACTTGTACTCTAAAAACTACAAAACACTAATGAAAGAAATTAAAGATCTAAATAAACAGAAATATATCTGGTGTTCATTGATGAAAAGAATTAATACTGTTAAGATAGAAAACTCCACCAAATTTATCTACAGATTCAATGCAATCCCTATTAGAACCACAGGTAACTTCCTTATGGCAAGCTAATTCTATAATTCATGTGTAACTCTAAGGGAACCAGAATGGCCAAAACAATATGAAAATGAGTAAAGTTGGAGGACTCATGCTGCATTTTAAAACTTACATACAAAGGAACAATAACCAATAGTGTGATACACTTGATCGATCAATCAATTGATTGATCAATAGGTAGATGGAAGGAGGAAATAGCATCAAATTCCAGAAATAAACCCATAGTGTCTCTGATTAATTGAGGTTTGATAGGGTGCAAAAACCATTTAATTGGGAAATATGTCTTTTCAACAAATGATGCTAGGACGACTAGATAACCACATGCACAAAATTAAATTAAGAGCTTATCTCACACCATACACAAAAATTAACTCAAAGTGGATCAAACACCTAAAACTATAAAACTTAAAAGAAAACATAAGCAAAAGTCTTTTAACTTTGGATTTGGCAATGACATCTTGGATATAACACTGAAATCACAGCAATAAAAGAAAAAACAATTGGACTTCATCAAAATGAAAACATTTGCAGCTTGGTGTGGTGGCCCACAACTGTAATCCCAGCAACTTGGGAGGCTGAGACAGGAGGATCACAAGTTCCAGGCCAGCAATTTAGCAAGACACTGTCTCAAAACAAAATAAAAAGGGCCAGGGGTATGGCTCAGTGGTAAAAGGTCTCTGAGTTCAATTCCCAGTACCACAAGTTAATTAATTTTAATTAATTAGTTAATTAAAAACATTTGTGCTTCAAAGAACACTATTAAAAAGTGAAAATGACAGCCCACAGAACAGGAGAGATTATTCATAAATTATCTATCTGATAAAGGATTTTGAGCTAGAATATAAAGATAAATAACCCAATTAAAAATGGGTAGAGGATTTGATTAAATATTTCTCCAAAGGAGATGTACAATGGACAATAAGAACAAGAATAGATGGTTCACATCATTAGTCATTGGAGAAATGAAAATCAAACCACAATGAGATACCACTTCATGCTCACCAGAGATGACTATAATTTTTAAAAACCAGATAATTATAATTAGAGAAGAAGTGGAGAAGTCAGAACTCTCATAAGCTGTTGGCAGGAGTATAAAATGGTTTGTTCACTGTGGAAAACAATTGGACAGTTCCTCAAAAATTTAAACCAAGTTAATATCTGAACCATAAATTCAACTCCCAGGAACAAACCCCAAGCAAGTGTCCACACAACAACTTGCATGTTTATAGGGGCATACTACCCAGAGGTTGGAAATAACCAATGTCCAGCATGGATTGATAAACAAAAAGCAGGGACTAGGACACGCCTATAATCCTAGCAACTCAGGAGGCTGAAGCAGGAGGATCACAAGTTCCAGGCCAGCCTGGACAACTTAGCAAGAATCTGTCACAAAAAATAAAAAGGGCTGAGGATGTAGGTCAGTAGTACAACACTCCTGGGTTTGATCCCCAGAGCCACCAAACAACAACAACAACAACAACAAAACCAAGTAGTATAGTCATATAATGCAATATTATAGAGCCATAAATGGAATGAAGTACTGACACATGCTACACAACTAAAATTTAAAAAGCACTGTTGTCATATATTTTTAAAAAATAATAAAATCAATAATAAAATAAAATAAAATTTGAAAAGGCATGCTAAGTGCTAAAAGGCCATACAAGATTCCATTCATATGAAGTCTCTAAAATAGGTGAATCTATAGAGATCAAAAGTAGGTTCATGTTTGCTTAGCCCTGGGGAGAATGGGGAGATAGAAGAGTGAATGGGGAGATAGAAGCTAAAGTCTATGGGGGTTTCTTTTCAGGTGATATAAATGGAATAAAATTGACTGTGGTAATAGTTGCACATGTCTGTAAATACTCTAAAAAACACAGAATTGTACACTTTAAATGAGTGACTTGTGAATCACATCTCAATATAGCTGTTAACACACACACACACACACAAATCAATGTCCCGCTCTTTGAGGGATCCAAGATGGCGGGCCAGAGGGAGGCAGCATTCTGTGTCACTCCCTGACCCAGGTCTCAACTAGTGGGAATACTGCATTGCTGAGAGTGATAGAGGACCCCTCCACAGCTGATCCCGCACAGGAATCACAGCCACTGTGCCGTGTGGAGCCCGGGCCTTAGCATTAGAAAAGGACTCTTGACTCCCAACTACTGGCCCGTGCAGGTCTCACAGGAGCCTTAGCAGGACCACTGGCATCAGCACCGGCGCAGAATTCCCAGATGCTGCTCCCATGAAGGACACTCAGCCGCTACTCACACACAGGTACCTATAGTTTTCCAGTTCCCCCCAACTTCCAGCAGCCACTAACTGGCAGAGTGACTGCCCAATAAAAAACAGAATTGTACACTTTAAATGAGTGACTTGTGAATCACATCTCAATATAGCACCGTGATAAGTGCGCAGCCACCAGAGTGCAACACACAAGACCCCTGGAGAGAAAGGTTCCCGATTAGGAAGTAGAAAGAGACAGAGTGAGGGAGATACACTTTAGAGACTAATCTAGAGGGCAGGACCTGTGAGGTCTACAGGTGAGATGAGGAGATAAGACCCAGCACCCATGTCACAGGAAGAGATCCCAAAGGAGATCCTTGAGGTGCAGTCTCCCAACGGGACTGGCAGGTGCCATACCCCACTTCCAGGTGCCCTGTACCCAAGACCAACCCTCACCCCCTGGTAACCCCTACCATCCTGAGGGCAGAGATACCAACTAAGAACAGACAACCCCACCTATTGGATGAGAAGGGAAGCAGGAAAGATACTGATTTCCAACCAGAACAATCCTTGTTTCTTCCTTCAAGATATTTTTTTCTTTCTTCAAGTACTTTGCATGAATTAGGATATTGAGGACTGAGACCACTGAACAGCATATTACAATTGTGTTGTATATTCTTCTTTTTTCTTTTTTTCTCTCTCCAATTTTTACTATTTTAACATTTTTAAATTTTTCTTAATATATGTGTGTTTGTCTTATGTACTCTATTGTCTTCCCTCTTCCTTGTCAACCCCAAATTACTACCTCTCTAATTCTCCTAATACTAACCTTCTTCTTTAGAGTTCTCTTTCACACTTCCTAAGATATAATAACTCATAACTCCTCAGCATATCTTTCTACATCTCACCCCGGTTCTTTGACCACGATCAGAAAATGTCAACCCTTTTACAAACCTACTGATTGTAATATAGAAATAATTATATTATAGATATTATAGATTATAATATATTATATTGTAGATAATAATTGAATTTGCCATTTCTGTACATTGTAACCAAACTGTAATTGCCTTAATAACAATAATTTGTTTTTAGGTGTCTATTTTTTATATATATTGGGATCTGTTAACATTGTCCTTCCCCTCAAAGGTGAGATATTGGAACCCTACAGGGGCACTATAAACCTATGGGATAAAAACAGTAATGTCTCAGATCCACAAAGCTAGAAAGAAGACACACAAACAACATGGAAATACAGGGAAGAAAATGCCCCAAACAAATCAAGATGCCACATTATTAGAATCCATGGTCAGCACAGCAGATGAAATTACAGAGAAGGAGTTAAGGATGTACATAAGTAAAATGTTCTGTGAATTAAAGGATGATATAAGAGAGCAAATACAGGCAGCAAAAGAGCATATCAACAAAGAGCTACATAAGCAAATATAGAAAGCAAAAGATAACTTCAATAGAGACATAGAGGTTTTAAAGAAAAACCAAACAAAAATCCTTGAAATGAAATAAACAATAAACCAAATTAAAAGCATCACCAACAGATTAGACCTCTTGGAAGACAGGACCTCAGACAATGAAGACAAAATATATAATCTTGAAAAAAAAAAAGTAGACCACACAGTGAAAATGGTAAGAAACCATGAGCAGAACATTCAAGAAATATGTGATAGCATAAAAAGGCCAAATTTGAGAGTTATTGAGATAGAGAAAGGCATAGAGTTCCAAACCAAAGGAATGAGCAATCTATTCAATGAAATAATATCAGAAAACTTTCCAAACATAAAGAACAAATTGGAAAACCAAATTCAAGAGGCTTACAGGACACCAAATGTACAAAAGCACAACAGATCCACACCAAGGCACATTAAAATGAAAATGCCTAACATACAGAATAAAGAGAGAATATTGAAAGCCACAAGAGGAAAGAAATCAGATAACATAAAGGGTAAAACCAATTAGGTTATGTGCAGATTTTCAAACCAGACAATAAAAGCTAGAAGATCCTGGAACAACATATATTAGCCTATGAAAGAGAATGGATACCAACCAATAATTTTGTATCCAGCAAAATTAGGCTTTAGATTTGATGATAAAATAAAAAACCTTCCATGATAAACAAAAGTTAAAAGCATTTACAGCTTGAAAACCTGTACTACAGAACATCCTTGGCAAAATATTCTATGAAAAGGAAATTAAAAACAACAATGAAAATCAGCAGAGGGAGGTATTACTCTAAAGGAAAAGCTAATCAAATAAAAAAAAAAACAAGTCAAGTTAAATAACAAAAATGACTAGGAATACAAATTATGTCTCTATAATAACCCTGAAGGTAAGTTTAATGCCCTAAACTTACCAATCAGAAGACATAGGCTAGCTGATTGGATCAAAAAACAAAGACCCAACAATTTGTTGCCATCAAAAGACTCATCTCACAGGAAAAGACATACACAGACTAAAGGTTAAAGATTGGGAAAAATCATACCACTCACGTGGACTGCAGAGAAAGCAGGGGTTTCCATCCTTGTATCAAATAACGTAGACTTTAAGCTAAAGTTAATCAAAAGGGCAAAGAAGGACATTTCATACTGCTCAAGGGAAACATATACCAATAAGACATATTTCAATTTTAATTTCTAATTATCTTGAATTATCCTTGAATTCAGCAAAGTAGCAGGATACAAAATCAACACCCATAAATCACAGGTATTTCTGTATATCAGTGACAAATCCTCTGAAAGGGAAACGAGGAAAACTACCCCATTTACAATAGCCTCAAAAACAATAAAATACTTGGGAATCAACCTAACGAAAGAGATGAAAGACCTCTACATTGAAAACTTCATAACAGGGCTGGGGATGTGGCTCAAGCAGTAGTGCACTCACCTGGCATGCGTGCGGCCCAGGTTCGATCCTCAGCACCGCATACAAACAAAGATATTGTGTCCACCGAAAACTAAAAAATAAATATTAAAATTCTCTCTCTCTCTTAAAAAAACAAAACAACCTGCATAACACTAAAGAAAGAAATTAAAGAAGACCTTAGAAGATGGAAAGATTTCCCTTGTGCTTGGATAGGCAGAATTAATGCTGTCAAAATCACCATACTACCAAAAGTATTATACAGATATAATGCAATTCCAATCAAAATCCCAATGGCATTTGTCATAGAAATAGAATAAGCAGTCATGAAATTCATCTGGGAAAAATAAGAGACCCATAATAGCTAAAGCAATCCTTAGCAGGAAGAGTGAAGCAGGTGGCATCACTATACCAGACTTTAGACAATACTACAGAGCAATAGTAACAAAAACAACATGGTATTGTCACCAAAACAGACTGGTAGACCAATGGTACAGAATAAAGGACACAGAGACTAACCCCCATAATTACAGTTGTATTAGACAAAAGCATCAAAAACATACATTGGATAAAGGACAGCCTCTTCAACAAATGGTGCTGGGAAAACTGGAAATCCATATCAAAATTAAATTAAACTTCTATCTCTTTCCATGAACAAAACTCAACTCAAAGTGGATCTAAGACCTAAGAATTAAACCTGAGACACTGCATCTATTAAAAGAAAAAGAAGGCCCAAATCTTCATCATGTCAGAATAGGCCTCAACTTCCTTAAAAAGACCCCTATAGCACAAGAATTAAAATCAAGCATCAATAAATGGGATGAATTCAAAGTGAAAAGCTTCTTTTCAGTAAAAGAAATAATTAGTGAAGTGAATACACAGTCTATAATTTGGGAGCAAATTTTTACCACTTGCACATCAGATAGAGCATGAATCTCTAGGGTATATAAAGAACCCAAAAAGCTAAACACCAAAAAACCCCAAATAGCCCAATCAATAAGTGGGCCAAGGAACTGAATGGACACCTCTCAGAAGATGATATATAATCAACCAATAAATATATAAAAAATGTTCAACATCTCTAGAAATTAGAGAAATACAAATGAAAACTACTCTAAGATTTCATCTCACTCCAGTCAGAATGGCAGCTATTAAAAACACAAACAACAATAAGTGTTGGCGAGGATGTGGGGGGAAAGGCACATTCATACATTGCTGGTGGGACTACAAATTGGTGCAGCCAATCTGGAAAACAGTATGGAGATTCCTTGGAAAGCTTGGAATGGAACCACCATTTGACCCAGCTATCCCACTCCTCAGTCTATACCCAAAGGACTTAAAAACAGCATAGTATAGGGACACAACCATATCAATGTGTTTATAGCAGCACAATTCACAAAAGCTAAACTGTGGAACCAACTTAAGATGCCCTTCAGTAGATTAATGAATAAAGAAAATGTGATATATATACATAATGGAATATTACTCAGTAATAAAAGAGAATAAAATTATGGCATTTGCAGGTAAATGGGTGGAGTTGGAAAATATGATGCTAAGTGAAGTTAGCCAATCCCAAACAACCCAATGCCAAATGATTTCCTCTGATATAATGATGCTGATTCATAGTGGGGTTAAGAGGGAAAACATGGGAAGATTAGACCAACTCTAATAAGGGAAAAGGGGTGAGAGGGGAAAGGAGGGGGGAATGGGGTTAAAAAATGGTGGAATGAGATGGACATCATTACATGTATGAAGACACAAATGGTATGAATATGCTTTATGTACAACCAGAGATATGAAAAAATGTGTTCTCTATGTATAATATGAATTATAATGCACTAATGCATTCTGCTTTCATATATACCAAACTAGAATAAAGAATTTTAAAAAACCAATGTCCTATTAGAGCATTCCAAGTATGAACACTGATGTCAAATTTCTGGTTGCTGTTTAAATGGGCATGCAGTTGAATGCATCAGTAATATCATTCCATTTTGTTTTTTCTAAAACAAATGAAACTCACCTGAAACCCCACTGGCCCAAGTATTGAGACCTTGAATTACAGTCATAATTAGGGTTCCCTTCCTGCCTCCAGGGTGGACTCATTCTGGCGCAGTGTACATTTGTTGTCTCAAGGATTAGGAAAGGTCCAGGCAGTCATTTCTCTTTGAACGCTATCTACTTCTGGGCACTGTGAGGCAGCACAGAAAGGCTCTTCCTTCTCCCTGGACCCCCCAAACACTAAAGTCTTTCTACTCTTGGAAATTCTCCTGTCAGGGTCTGCTCCTTTCACCTCCTACCTTGAGGTACTTTCCTCCCCTCTGCAGGATTTCTGTTTCCAGCAATGATAGATCTGCTTGCTTCAGACTATCACTGTTTCTGAGACAACTCGAAAAGCTGAGCACAATACAAAAAATGTCTGATAAAAAGACATTAGATGGGCTGGGATTGTAGCTCAAGGGGTAGAGTGCTCACCTAGTGTGTGTGAAGCACTGGGTTCGATTCTCAACACCACATAAAAATAAAATAAAGGTATTATGTCCACCTACAACTAAAAAATATTTAAAAAAAGATATTAGAAAGTTTCCAAGACAGTGAGAACTTGAAGGGCCAAATCCCAACAAGAAAGAATGTATACAGGAGGTGAGTCTATGTGTTGATGCTACTTTTCTCTTTGATGTATTTGCTGATTCTAATCAGCAGCCCAGAGTCCAAGAAGCTGACAAGAGCTTTGGGCAGTCTTGAAAGGGTGAGATGACAAACATTGGAGCTCAATGGCACTAACGAGGAGATTTCCTGATAAACACTCTTATATTTCATTGGCTATAATAATACGTTCCATTGGTTGTCCCCAAGGAACCATGTCTTCCAATATTTATGCTTTTGGATAGTCCCGTTCATACTGACTCTGGACTTGGCCATGGGTTTTGGTTTTATTATCTCACTAATAAGGGTGACAAAACAAACAGATTTGATATGCACTTGTTAACTGGGACTTGTAATTTGGGATCCTCTCTTTTGAGATCCAGCCTCCATGCTTAAGTCAAATTTATCCCAGGGGAGAGATAGGACACATGGAGAAGCTCTGGAGGATGTAACATTATATTGGAGGGAGCAGTCATGTGGAAGAGGACTGAAATATCCCAGCCAAGCTCCCAGCTGAATGCAGCTCTAAGAGTAGTCCCAGCCCATGCAAAATGGAGTAGAACTCTCCAGCCAACACAGAGAATGACAAGAAATCATTCAAATCACTGTTGCTTTAAGCCACAGATTTCAGGTGGTTTGAGATACAGCAATAAAAAACTAAAATAGTCAGTAACCCTAAAGAACCCTTAATGAACAAAAAAATAGACCTGCCTGCCTATAAACTATTAAAAACAAAACCAAACCCTAATCCCTGATTGGATTAAACTCCTACTTTCAGTTGCCTGCTAGAGCCAAAGTAAATGTTCTCTTAAGGAAGGTAACATCACGTAGAACATCAGGTGATCCCTATAGGTTTTAACATGCAATGCCCAGTTAAGAAGACAAACAGTGTGCTTACAGAAATATAAGAACTGACAAGAGAAAAATCAGACAATAAAAATAGACCCATGAGAGATCCAGATATGGAAGTTATCAGATAGACTACAAAAGAGCTGTGACTAAGGTTAAAGAAATTAAGTAACATAGAATGTTTCTGCATAGATGTGGAAGCCATAAAAAAGAATTAAAGTGAAATTGTAGAATTTAAATACATAAAAACTGGAATTGAGAACTCAATAAATAGATTTAACAGCAGATAAGATATAGCTGAAGAGAGAATTTGTGAACTAGAAGAGAGGACAGAAAAAATACCTAGACTAAAACACAGAGTTATAAGGAAAACAAGACCCAACTCTGTTTGAATGTGATTACCCAGAAAGAGTAACTGGTTTTGTCTTTTAACTGGGTTCTTCACCTTCACTCTTCCTCCCTTCTAAAACATTATCCACATTGCAGTTTGGTTGATCTTTCTAAAATTTAAGTTAACATCATCTCTCTTTCAGTTGCCTGCTTCTCATTCCCTCAGAATAAAATTCAAACTCCTTATCACAGTTTTATGTGGTCCTCTTGGATCTGCTGTTCTACCTTTCTAGTTTTGTCTTGTGCTTTTCTTCACAACTCTACACTCCAGTCCTACTCCACCTGCCTTTAATCCCTCTAAGTTGTTCTACTCTCACACAGGGCCTTTGTACATGTTATTCCTATCCTTTGGAGTTTTCTCCCTTCATCTCATATTCCTTTTCCTGACTTTCTTACTTTCTGTCACATTACAGTTTAAATGTCATTTCATCTGGGAAATCTGGACTTGTTAATTTACCCCCACACAGAATAAGAAATTTAGCCCTTTACATTCTGAAATTACCCTATCAAAGAATCTATATCAATTTATTATTATTGCTTATCTGTCCATCTTCTATAGACAGTAAGTTCCAAAAGGAGAAAAACTGTATGTCTGGCTCTCCCAAGTCCTCAGCCTGGATCAAAATTGATACTCAATAAATAATTTAAAAATTATTAATTAATATTAGAAATCTTCATGTCTTTCATCAAGATAGTCCACCATGCCTCACTTCTAGACCTGGCTATTTCTTTTTCTTTCGAAGTTTTCTAGAGAAGGATATATGTGAGCTAAATGTAATTTTAAATTCCTGTTTAAAGTCCTTTTAACATTTTCTGGATTTTATTGCAATAAAAATAAAAATGTAAATGAAAAGTATGAATATTCATATCGCAGAACCCACCCATGCCATCCCAAACCAATAGGACTTAAAGTGCTCACTTGCTTTCTTACATGTAAAGAAGTGTGATTTTACTATTTGCATCCTCAAATGACACTCTGGCTTTTCAGTCACTCCAGGAGCTGGTTTAAAAATGGCCTTCCTTGTTTTTCTGTAGCCTTTTGTGGCTCCTTTCCAGTTTTTATCACAGACTGTTTTTCTCTGCTTCCTTCTCTGTCTCCTCTTCTCAGCTGAGCACAGCTTCCTGTGTCATGTTCTATAAACCTGCCACTGTTGATGAGTCTTTTTATGTGCCATCTGAATTGGCCGGCTCTGTCTCATTACCTCCTAGGTTCTATCTCAAGTTTTAGTGGCAAACAATTTCTTCTTTCTCCCTGTTACTTTCTCTTCCCTTATAATTCATTCCATATTTTAGTCACTGAATTAACACTTCAAAAACGGGCAAAACTGAATATCCTCACTTTGCCATCATCACATTTTGTCTTTTTTGTTCACTCCTGTATCAGGTGTGTCAAGAACAGTACCTGGCACCTGGTAAATGGAACATACTTGTTGAGTAAATTAAATACATTGACATGCACTCTGTGACAGGCTGCTTAGGTAGCATTAGATGCTTTTCTTCTTTGCCGTCATATATATTTAAAACTTTATTGGTAACTACAAGATAACACTTAATAAAATTTTATTTCAGTATCTACTGTTACCCAATCCAATCATAGGTGTTCTTTGTTAGCGGGTAGTTTTCTGTACATTTGTTCAGAAATGGAAAAAGGTGGTTTTATTTTGTAATTTTCATTCATAAATTAAGAGACTTTATTTGCTCGGGTATAAGCCTAGTCTGTAGTCTATAATCTAGTTAATAAGAACAACGAATACAGTACAGTTACCCCATTAAATGCAAAGTATTGTGATAAATGTACCTAGTAAGTCCAATTGCTGGTTCTTATAAATGTAGGTGGCAAGTGTCTAGGCCGAAAGGGTTCCTAGTCTAGGGGGAAAGGTGCTAGCGCAAATACAATGAAATTCTCTGGGTGTGCTGCCACTAACTTAAGGTTTCGGGTAAGTGGAGATCCTAGTAAGTGCTGGGTTGGAAACAGAAGTGGTTTGATGGGATGAGAAGGATTAGCTGGTCAACTTCTGGTTGAGGAATACACCAGGATGGCAGCATTAGCAGCTGCAACTAAATTACCAAGAATGCAGTGAGAACGAAATGGCATCAAGGCCTTGGGAGAGGGTGGGGAAAGCACCATAGGAGTAACCTGAATTGGAACAAATTGAAGGGGGAAACCCCGCCAGAGTCAGGGCTTAGATGGGGAAGCGAAGGGGGTCAACAAAATGGCCCCAGAACGTCAATGGGCAAGGTGGAAAGAGAAAGCAAAGGAAGCAAACCTTTACAGGGGGAGGGGACGCTGAAAAACAGAAACCGGGTTGGGGTGCTCCCCAAAGAGGTAATCGTGACCCCAAGACTGTGGTAGAAACTTGGGTAGGTGGTCAGCACCAGGATGGGAACACACGTTCAGGGTTCCAGTGCGTCTGCGGCTGGAGGGTAACGCAGTCTGCGCCTTGAAGTTTTTCATACATTGCACTGGGGTGTTGATTTCGGGCCGAATCGAATCGTCTCCGGGGGATTTCAGCATAAGAGTTTGGTAACCAAAGTCGTCAAAACTGGGGGTTCATTTCAACCGGTGTTTGGGGTCTTCGGGGAGGGCCGGGGAAGCCGGGGTGGAGGGCACGTGGGGGCGGCGTGCGCGGTCTGGGCAGGCAGGTCTGTGGGCGGCGGCGAACCGGATTCCGGCAGCGCCGCGGGTGAATTTCCTTCAGGACTGCGGCGCGCTCCGGGAAGGGGTGGAGGTGGATCAGCGCGGCGGCGGCCGGGCCTCCGGGATGGGGGCGTCTCGGGCAGCGCCGCTCCGGGAGGGGCCCGGTGGCGGCTCCGAGTGCCAGGGCGGAGGTTCGGTCGGCTCGGGGGACCGTGGCGACGCTCCGCGCGGTAAGCCGCGCTCCGCTTCGGCCCCTCCCGTCCCGGGGGAACCTGTTGCCGGAGAAAGGGGAGGGCGGAGGCGAAGACTGCGGACCCTCCCTCTCCTCTGGTCCGACCGCCCGGCAGCCCTTTCACCCTTCACACGCTCCGCGCCGCGACTCCTCCCTCCGCTCCTTTATTAAAAACAACAACAACATCACACGGCCTCCGCCACCCAGCGCCTGGGAAGAGCCCCGCGGCCGCGGCTCGTGCCGCTTCCGGGAGCGGAGGCGCGGCCGCGCGCGGGGAGGAGGAGCAGGCCAACATGGCGGCGCGCAGGGCTGGGCCGGGTCGCCGCCGCGCCTGAGCGCCCTACCGCCCCGACTCGGCTCGCGGCGCCCACGCCCGCACCCAACCTGGCCCGGCGGCTGCGGAGCACGCGGTGCAGGAGCGCAGGGGCCCACTTGGGCGCGGGGGCGGCGCGGAGGGAGCGCCGCGCGGCCGCCAGGCCCGGGACCCGCAGCTTAGCGGCTCGCCGGCCGGCGCAGCCCGGAGGCCCGAGCCATGGAATCAGAGGAGGAGCAGCACATGACCACGCTGCTGTGCATGGGCTTCTCGGACCCCGCCACCATCCGCAAGGCCCTCCGCCTGGCCAAGAACGACATCAACGAGGCTGTGGCGCTGCTCACCAACGAGCGGCCGGGCCTTGACTACGGCGGCTATGAGCCCATGGACAGCGGCGGCGGCCCCAGCCCCGGGCCCGGCGGGGTCCCGCGGGGCGACGGCGGCGGGGACAGCGGTGGCGGCCCCTCCCGCGGCGGGAGCACCGGAGGTGGGGGCGGCTTCGACCCCCCGCCCGCCTACCACGAGGTCGTGGACGCGGAGGTGAGGTGGGCGTCCCCTGATCCTCGCGGGAGAGGCCGCCGGGCTGGAGTCCCGTGGGCAGGGGACACACCCCGTCGGCCTTGTATGGGGAGGGAGTATTCGACGGGGACTGTAATGGGAGTGTGTGTGGCGGGGGTGGGGGGCACACTTAGAATAGAGCCCCGGCTTCAGTCGGGGACCGAGGTAAATTGGGGTCAGGTGGGAGAGGGACTTTTGGGGGAGGAGTCCGAAGGGGAGTTCTGGATGTGGAGCCGGACAGCCTGTCGCGGTGAGGAGGGGTCTCCTGGGCTTCTGGTTCCGCACGCCCACGCTGTGGGCAGGGGTCGGGCTGGGAACTAGGGTGCAGACCTAGCCATCGGTACGGGAGCCTGACATTCTCCTGGAGCCGTAGATCGGAAGGACTTGCGTGTGGGGTCAGAAATGGATACTGGAAGACCAGGTTGGGTCCCAGATTCTGTGGCACCAGGTTGGAGTGAAGGATTGCGAGAAACTCCAGGTTCGGACTCAGAAAAGGTGGGATGGTCCAGCCAGAGTAGTGGCCTGCCTTTGCTAGGGTCAGAGGAAGGCTGTTGGGATTAGGAATGGTTTTGGGGTTTTTAGTCAAGGGTTTGGAGAAGAGGACGTTGACCAGGGTCTAAAATGAACAGGGACTGGGCAGAGGCCAGGAACGACAGGAATTCATAAAAGGTCGGAAGGAGGCTCAACTGTAATAAGGTGTGAGGGAATAGGGTTTTACTAAGGTCCGGTAGGTATCAAGGCGTGTAGTGGGGATTGGTAAGAGGCTTGGCCAGGAACGGGAGCTGGGGAGGGACCAGGCAGTAATGAGGGCTGAAATTGGAGAATGAAGCTGGGACCCAGCCTGGAGGGGAAGTGCTGGCCATAGGAAACGTCAGAAAAGAGGGGAAACTAGACTGGGTAAGGAGAGAGTGATATGGAGAGATACTGGAGTGAGAAGGAGTCTGTTAAGAAGGGGCTGGCAGTGGCCTTGCTCAGAAATCTAGAGTGGAGAAAAGTAGGCCTTTTAAATTTCGGATGTGACTAAAGAACATGGGAGATGACAGACTTGTACTAAAATGAGGGAAAACAACCAGAACCAACAGTACTTACGATTAATTACTTTGCAGAAAAATGACAGCTCACGCCAGGAAATTTGGTTAGATTCATTGGATAGTGCATTTCAGGGTCCAGGAGCTCTCTTTGGCCTGACCACATAAGAACACAGATCTTAAGTTAGAGGGCTTGTGTTTTTAGACAGAAAAATGAATTTGGATAATTCTTAATGAAGCTAAGTCTTCTAAGAGAATTTTTCCTGAGCAATGTTATGTCCTTTTGCAGCAGTTGTTCAGGCTGAAGGTGGCACCTGGGAAAAGATGTCAGTTAAAAAAAGACCCTGTTTCTGCACAAGGTTTTTTTTTTTTTTTTTTTTTTTTTTTGTTTTCAGACATTGACATATTTGCTCCATGGCCCTCTGTTACCCAGTAACTCAGCTGTGTCATTGACTAGTATATGGAAATAAAGACTTATTCCTAGTTTGGGAATTTTTAAAAATTTCTGTTAAGTAACTACTTACGTCACGTTAAGAAATCTTGAGTTTCTCATTGCCAGTCCCCATCACTCTTTCCCTTGTTTCTTACAGTTTTGACCCAGCTTTGAAATCAAGAAGAAAGGCAATGCTTTTTTCTAAAGGTGTTTGTATAATTCTACAAACTCAGTGCTTCCTCATTATGGGAGAATTTTTGTTTTAGTTGTTGGTCACAATTTCCTGTGATTTAAAATCAAATTATAATGCTTGTGGTACGTTAACATTAGTTTACTGTCTGCATTTAAGACTTACACAGAATCAGGGATGGCTCTTGTCATTTTGTCAGGTGAATAACTGAGGAGTTTACAATCAGGTAAAATCCAGAGACACTCTTTCTGAAGCAGTATCAGTTCTTAGTTTCCCCTTGACCTGTAGATTTGGTCTAGGGAAGGCTGCACCATTACTTTTGAGAGTGGAAGAGAGCTGCTGATAGGGGCTGTCCTACCCCTAAGTATACTGGCAGACCTGCAGGGTGATACTTACCTAACACATCGGATCCTGGTGAGAATGTTTAATCCAGAGTTTGCTTCTGTGGTTTAAAAAATCTTCATGCCTGCCACCTTGCTGCTTGTGTATTCTTGCTGTAGAGAGTAGGAAATTGAGGCTTTTGATTCTTGGAAATGGAATAGGATTGTTTATGGATGTCTATAGCATGTCAGCTCTGTATTAGGTGCTTTATATATTTTATTAATCCTCAGTGGAATATTACTATTTTGGTTGGTAGTAGAACTTGAATTTGAACCCAGGTCTGTCATATCAAAAGCCAGTGTGCTTTCCACTGTTATCAACTCATGGTTTAGGACTAAATTCATTTGGTAGCAGTAAAGATAACAAGGAAAAATACAGGGAAAAGAGGCAAGTTTTGCTGTTACTTTGCAAGTCTAGAAATGATGTGGTGAGCATCTAATCAAGGTATCAGGACTAGAATGAATGAAAGGAGAATCATAGGGTTTTTGTTTTTTTTTAGAGCAGAAAATAAGAAATTAATAATTAGTTCATCTCCTTTGTTTTACTGATACAGCCTTTCAGGCCCCAAAGGGGAAGTGGCATATCTCTAGAGTCAGCTAATAGAAGAGGTGGAGTTAGAACTCAGGCCTCTCTCTCAAGCCAGTGCTTTTCCTACCAGCAAGCTAGAACAATATGCATGAGTTAAAGGGAAAGAAGAAAAGAGAGGGCTAAAAAACTAGTTAAAGATTGTCTGCTTAACTTTATTTCTAAAAAATGAGTATTTTATTTAAAATTATATATATATTTCTCTTTTGTATGTATGACATTTTAGTTTCAGAGTGTTCTTAAAAATGTTTGAAAATACATAGAATGACATCTAATTGGTTAAATAGAAAAAAATACAGCTCAGTGGTATAGTGTGTGCTTAGCATGTGCAAGGCCCTCAATTTGATCCCCGGCACCACACACAGACACACATACAGAAAAAAGATTTGGTTTATTTTATGTTTGTAGTGTGGGGACAGCAGTGATTTTCACATTCAGTAAACATTTAATACCTACCATGGCCCAGGGGCAGGGAATAGAGTGTCCAACAGAACATAGAGTTTACATTCTAGTGGATATTAGTCCACAGCTCTCATTTTACAAGAGGTGACCTCCCAAGGTCATGTGATGAGTTAGGGAAATCAGTTTAGTAATTCAGGGCCGCGCTATAATTAGGATTTGGCTTAAAAATCATAATTTGGAAAAGTAAAAGCAGTTAATTTCTGTTTCAGCAGAAGCAAGGAGATTGCATTTAGAGAGACCTAGATATCTAGCAAAACACATGGAACTGCATAAAAAACCACCTTTTTAATAACTTCCAATTAAGTAAAGCTTCACAGAAAAGCTGTTTGGTTCTTACTAGAATTGTTGAATATTGAGATAGATATAGTTTTTAGTTTCTCTGGGTCTCAACTGGACTTTGAGAAGCTCTCTGATTTTGATTTTGAATAGTATTACTTTAGAACCATTCTATGGCAGATAGGAATCTGTTCTATTATTACCAAGAATGAGACCTCACAGCTGCTCTAAATAACTTCTCCTGATCTTTAACAGCCCTACTGTCAGAACTCACCACTGATACTTGTGGCTAATAGGAACCCCTCTGACCATACTAAGTGCTATCCCCCAATTCTGCTCTCCAGAGCCCTGATGTTGGTCCCTGTGATCCTGCCCAGGGGATTAATGGAAATCTGAAGCAGGTATCCTGAAACTCTTATAAAACTTTAACAATGATGGAATGTATTATACACACACACACACACACATTTATATATATATATATATATATATATATCTCCCAAAAATTTAAATCACATTTATTTATAGGTCTTTAACTTACCTCATTTCTACCCTCCACCCCTTTGGTAGTAAGTGTAAGTTATAAGTGAGGCTTATATTAAAATTCATCTAATAAAGTTAATAACAATCCTAATATAATTGTGGAGAAAATATCAAATGAGCACATTTTAGTTAACCATTAGTGATTTGAAGTTTAAATATATAACTTGTCGTTTGTAATTTAAAAAACAGTTAAAGAGTTTTTTGTTTGTTTTGGTACTGGAGATTTAATCCAGGAACAATTTACCACTGAGCTATATCCCCAGCCCTTTTTATTTTGAGACAGAATCCCACTGAGTTGTTAAAATGGCCTTGAACTTGCAATCCTCCTTTCTCAGCCTCCCAAATTGCTGGGATTACAAGCATGTGCCTGGCTCCATTTAAAGGTTTTGAGTAAAAAATAAAATAATTCCTCAACTTAATTGAAAGTAGATGAAATAAAAATAGGAAATCTGAAGGGTGAATCAACAGCTAGGTACAGTGACTCAACACCTGAAATCCTAGCTGCTTGGGAGGCTGAGGCAGTAGGATAGCACGTTCAAAGCCATCCTCAACAACTTAGCACAACCCTAAGCAATTTAGTAAGACCCTGTCTTAAAATAAAAAGGGCTGGGGATGTGGCTCCATGATTAAGTGCCTCTGGGTTCAATCCTTGGTACCCCCCCCCCCCAAAAAAAAGCCTAATTTAAAAAATATTTCTTTTAGTTGTCAATGGATCTTTTATTTATTTCTATGTGGTGCTGAGGATTGACCAGGGCCTCACACATGCCAGGCAAGCGCTCTACCACTGAGCCACAACTCTAGCCCCATAACCTAGTTTTTGAAATAAGAATTTCTCTATGATCATTGTATGTATCTACTTTGGGAATTAGGACTATGAGTTCATCTAAGGGTTGAATTCTCACCTTGTAATTACCTGGTTATTTGCTTTTAGAATGAAAGTAATTTGGCATAAAGGAAGTACCTTTTGTATGTTGTAAGTGCTTAATTCTAGTGAAATCATTGTAGATCATGACAGCTTTATATAGCATAATATTAGTAGCCTAAATTTTGAAACCTTTTTCTGTACTGGAAAAGTAGATACAATGGTTTAATAATTTGAGAAAAAGGTTTCTAGTAGGAAAATATGTGCATGTACTTACATATGTATATGACTACTACTGCCTAGGATGTTCATTTGAATCTGAGTGTGAAAATAATTTTTTTTTCATTTTCAATAAGAAAGTATTAAAAAGATCTAGTAGATTCCTTCAAATCTAAAGTTCAGTTTTCCAGGAAACTTTTCATATTTGGAATACCAGAGAGAAATAAGAATATATAAATAAATAACCACTTTTCAGATAAATTCATAAATGTAATGCATTTCACTCATTTTTGCTTAAACTTCATTTATATATGTATGTATTTTGTGGTAATGGGGATTGAATCTAGGGTGCTCTGCCACTTAGCTACATTTCCAGCCCTTTTTATTTTTTTGTTTTGACATATGGTCTTTCCTAAATTGGGGCAGCCTTGAACTTGAGATCCTCCAGCCTCAGCCTCTGGAGTTGCTGGGATTACAGTCTTCTCTACTGAGCCCTGCTAAATTTTATTTTAATTTTTTAAACACTTTTAAATAAGACAGTTTGAATAATTTTTAATATTAGGTTTCCTATCAAATTAGAAGGGTTTTGTAGTAGTCCAAACATGAGGTGATAAGCTCTTAGAGGCAGGCACATTTGGCAGTAATAGGAAGTGACTGTAGTAGCTCAGTGATAAAATAGAGTCTGGAAAACTTTAAAAGCAGTCTAGCTGGTTTATGTAGATTTGAAACAGCTTTTTGTGCATCATACCCCTTAGAGGATAACTGTATTTTTAATGATGCCACAGCCAAGAAAACATTCCAATGTGCTCTGTTTAAGAAGGGTCAGGAATGTGTAATATAGCTTAGTAAGGTTCGTGTTTTAAAAAGTGGAGAACTTTGGATGCATAAAGAAACAAGCTTCAGATACTTAGAGAATTCAAATATGGGGATATTTCAGTCTGAGTATATTAGCTAGATTTGCAGAGGTTCTAAGAAAGTTGAGCTTCATTTTCAGAAGAGTAAATGTGTTCTTTCTTTTTTGTCCTCTCTTCCTATAGGGAGTTTTAGTTTCTCTTTTAATCTTGTATTTCTCATTCTCATGATTATCAAAGGAATTTTTACTGTTTAATATTGTCACAATTTAATATAATATGATAAACTTTTTGTTAAGCTCATATTGATAGTAGGTGACAGTGTTCATTTCCATGGTGAGTTCTTGGCAAAGTATTTTTATAACCATTTTGGTTTTGTGTTGCTTTCAGGTTTACTTCTTTGTCCAACAATGAGAAATCTGGCTTCCACCATTGATGGCTTACATTTTTTATTTTTCCTTGTATGTGTATTGGGTGTGAAGGAAGTAGAATCTACTTGTAGAGATGCTTACCTTAAGCCAGTCAGTGGAATATATAGCTATGGACTTGAATTGTTTTTATTTGTTCTGAAGGAAAGAGCTAACATAATTAAGGCAAAATTTTATTGTAATATTTTTTCCAGAAATGAGACTGTGTCAGCCATGATGTAGAGGTCTTTGGAACCTTTTCCTAGGGCTGAGTTGAAGACTTGATTGTCCTCTTAGAGATAAGTAGTTCTTTAGGTACTCAATAATCTGAAGTAAGCGTCATTGTTCCAACTCAGTGGCCTTTCCTGTAGTATCTATCCAGTTATTTGAATTGTGAAATTTGATTGACGTAAAAGTATCTTATAAAAGAATAATTTAATAAACAACATGATACTTGGCATTTTTTATGAGCAGGTTTCCAAAATGGTTTCTGATATTAGTCTAACTCGTTGGTTAGACATTCTATTATCAAGAGTGGTTTCTGCTTAGTGTGCTTTTTGATCCCAGCTTTTCATGAATAGGTCAACATTTCTTTTGCTTTCCTTCTTTTCCATTTCTCACTCAATTATATTGTCAATTTGGGTTGAAAATTTTGAAATCTGTGCTTGGAAATCTATAGTGAAGCATTTTGGTAGCGATTTAAAATGTATTTCAACTCCTAGAAAATATGAAGATATTTTGTAATATCTGCTGTAAATGGCAGCACCATCATTTGTCTTAATTATTCTAGACTTCCTTTACTTTCTGAAACACCTTCCATTTCTAACCCTAAGTAGTTTTCCTTCCCCTACCCTTACTCCTCTGGTTTTGTTCATGTCCATTTTTTTTAGTCTTTCTCTGTGCAACAGTGACCCCAGAATGATCTCCTTAAAACACAAGCTTTAACAAAGGATGACTTTGATCACAAATATTTGGTTCTTTATCTCCTATAGATAAAATCTGACCTCTCTTTTAGGTCTCCATACTGGCCTTATCTGCCACCTTCCTGTTCTGTGCTCTCCCTTTTAGGTTAGATGCAGTCACTTCCCCAGTCTTCGCCTCTGTCCTCAGCTTCTTATCCACCTGGCTAACTCTAATTCATTCTTCAGGGTTAGCGCAAGTGCCACTTCTCATTAAGGAATACTAGTCTTATACCACTTACATTTCCCCACTGCATTTTGCATACACACCAAATAAAACAATGATGCCATTTAGGTTTAACAAAAGATATTTATATGTACGTATCTTCCCAGTAAGCTTGAGACACAGAACTATTTCTTTTTCTCTCTTTTTCTGTAGTACTCATGGCTTTTGATTGGGAAGAGAGATTGACTGGGTGGATGGATGGCAAGAGAATTTTAAATGGAATGAAACAAAAAGCCAAATGGTATTTCAAAGAGTATAGTATACCAGCGATTTGGGAGACTGTTTCTCTTCAGGGTTCAGTTGATTCTCAGTTTTCTCCTCTATAAAGTGGGCATTTTAGATTATATCTGTAATTTTTTTCATTAACCCTTTTGAGAAATTAAAAACTATGAGACCAATCATTTATATGAGATTTAAAATAAGCTGATGCTAAAATATTAATACTGTTATTTTGGGGTGATGGGACTACATTCTTCTGAATTTAAAAAGCTTTCTTTAATGTGCTTTTAAAAATTATTATAGACCTTATTAAATACATATTAAAGTAAATAACAGACCACAAACTGGAGTGGTTGCCTATTAAAATGACGTAGTTAAAAAGATAATATTGTATGATTCTTAGAAAGATTTACATAGATTTCAAAATTACTTGAAGTTTGCAACTGAAGAAAATTAAATATTAAAGATATTTATTAATCTATTTATTTATTTTTAGTCTAACTGAAGCATAGGAAGGAGTGTTGCTTCCCAGTATATTTAGGAGTTTTATTTCAAAAGATGTAGAATTCATATTTGATTTTATATAGTTATTTTATAGTTTGTTGTTTTGGTGCTGGGGATTGAAGCCAGAGGTACTTTACCATTGAACTACATCTGTAGTCCTTTTTGTTTTTTATTTTGAGACATGGCCTTGCTAAGTTGCCTGGTTTGGCCTTAAACTTGCAATACTGCTTCAGCCTCCTGAGTCACTGGAATTACAGGTGTGCACTACCATATCCAGCATTATTTTATAGTGTCTGGGTATTTCTGACTAAGAAAACTGAGAAGTTGTGAATTAGCAGGAGTTGGCAAATTTGAGTCCAGTGTAAGTTTAAGAGCACTTTTAGTTAGTTTTTCTTCATGCTCCGCCCCACCCCCAATATCTCACAGCATTTTGCCTTTTTATATATGACTCTAGGGTGTTTTGATTGACCTTTGGTTTATCTTCCAGCCTTTGAAGACTCCCAAAGGTCTGTGACTATTTTGAAAACATCTCTCTTTACAGGCTTTGTTCTTTTTTGATCCAATACAGATGTATGCTAGACTGACACAGTCTTCCCTTGTACTTGTGTTCCTGTGACCTGTAATGGTTTTACAGTTGTTGGGCTATTGGTAGCCCCCAGGCACAATCACTCTGTTGTTTTCAAGAATTGTACTCATTTGACTCTTCCTTTCTAGTCTGTTTGAACATTTTTAGGAGAGTGGGACAACTATTTCTGTTATCTCTATTAAAGGGAAAATAAAGAGTTCCCAAATAAAAACACTAGATTTATATCAAGTAATGATTTAGGTCAAACTCCAATGGTAATAACAGAGTATAGGAAAACTTCAGAGCATTAGAATAGTTAATAGCCCATTTAACAAATATCCATTCATTCAGGTTTTTTGTTGTTGTTGAGATCTCACTGTGTCCTGGGCACTGAGGTAGGTGTACAGAGTAAATGCAATGGTGGATGAACCCAGTCTGTCCTTTTTCTGTTGTAGCCTTGAGGCTGATAGCTTTCTTTTGCCTTAAGTCTAATTAATTATAGTATTTGATTTCAGTAACTAGAACCCTTCAAAAGTTATGGGTTAAACGTGAGAGAGTTTAGATCTATCAAAAGCTTACATGGGGCTAAGATTATAACTCAGTGGTAGAGCACTTACCTAGCATGTGAAGTATGTAGGTAGTGCCTCAAGAATTTTTTGTGATGTAATTTGATCTAAAGTGTTGTCCACTGCCAAGAAACCAAGTGATGATTTTTTTCAAGTGTTATTTTTTTAGTGATGTGGAATGTCTAGAATTTGTAGTTATTTGATTGTTAATTGTTAATGTTGAATATTTATAGGTTGATATTCTCTCAACCTATCTGTTTTAATACTGGTACTAGCTATTTTAATGAAGTTGGGGATATTTGTTGTTGTTGTGAAAGCATAACTATATAAGCTTTTACTAGAATAAAAGAAAGTAGGAACTAGTCTTATTTTAGGCTAGAAATCTCTTAATGACTTTTTTTGGTTTTGATACTGGGGATTGAACTCAGGGCATTCAACCACTGAGCCACATCCTCAGCACAATTTTGTATTTTAGAGACAAGTTCTCACTGAGTTACTTAGGACCTCGCCATTGCTGAGACTGCCTTTGAACTCATGATCCTCCTGACTCAGCCTCCCAAGCCATTGGGATTACAGGTATAGGCCATCATGCCGGGCCTCTTAATGACTTTTGATAATTAAAAAATAATTAAATAACTAAATATTCCTCATTTAAAGCAAGAGGAATATTGGAAATTTTTGAAAGACTTCAGATGATGAAAATGGCAGCAATTTTGTAAATGAAAACCTGTCTGGGATTAGTAACATTAGGAATCCTTATTTATTAGTAGTATTTTGCTTTTTGTGGTCAGCTCTATATTGGCCTGTGCTAAAGTAATATTTTGAAATGTTAGCAATTTTCATTTTGTGAAATTAACTTCTCATGATGTAGTCCTCATTTTGGAATGTTCTGATGCATTATAGTAGCAGCAGATTCTCCTGTATTTCACTAAAGGGGTGACCAAGTATATTAAGAAAATATCAGATCTCTGTTGATCAACCAGTGTTGTTGAATCTCAGTGTTTAAATTATCCCAGCCAAATATATATATAAATATAATATATAATACATAATATTTATATATATATAATATATATATATTTGGCTGGGATAATTTAAATATATATATATATCACACTAAAAACAATTGGTTCATAATATGTATACAGATATACTGACATCTTTAGCTGATAACAAGCAAGTTCTATTTATTTTTTATTACTGAGTTTTATGTGTTTGAAGTGTGTCTGTGGAAAAGGAATTCTAAGCATTTGTTAAGAAGAATCAAAGAACAGAAGTGATGCAAAATGACCTGGGATTCACCCAGTTTTAGTGATTATATATGGGAGAGATATTAATTAAGACTATTTAGCAAGATATACTCTATAGAAAAAAAATTATTTGTAAACTGGATGTGTTTCCAGCTATTCCCACTCCTTGTTCCAGTAAATAAAAAGTTCTGACTTAATTTAAGAATTAAAATTGAAGATTTGTTTCAGAGTTGGAAGAGAACATGGATTCTTGGGGTGTTAAGTCTTTATCATTTGGGGATGAGAATCTTGACTCTTGGCTCATTAGCAGAGTCAGGATGGGAATTCAGCCTTCTGTGTTTTGTTTACTTTTCCACCCATTCTTTTTGACCTGAGGAAGTATTTGACAATAGGTCATCTTTAATATATCCTTCCTCAGAAACTTTGTGTATTTTAATCATAATCACTTCTTTGTTAGCTGTAGTTTGAGTTGGGGGGCATAGTTGCCATTGAATGCTGCTTTCTCATTCATCGTTTTTTTACCTTTGCAATTATTCATAAGCTCACAAGGGTGATGAGAGCTGAGGAGGCTGAGCAGCCGCCATCACCTGTGAAGTGCTGGGTCAGGCTGTCCTCTTAACCCTGGACAACTGCCCCACTCACTGCCTAAGTCTATCCACACACAGTTGGACATGGGTAGTTGATAGTTAGTGGTCAAATCTCTTGAAACAAATAGCCTAATTTAATAGTTGTTTCGGACATGACACATGCTTTGGTTCCTTAAAATTGCCTTTTTGTTCTCTATGTATTAAACACACTGATTATCACAAATACCATCTGGGATGTATAATACACTTGCAGGTTTGAATTAAACGTTTTTAAAGTTATTGTATTAAAACCAACACTTGGCCTAGATTGCATATTTTAATGAGCCCAGAAATAATACAGTATGTATCGATGAACCTTTGGAGAACACTTCTAAAAACTAGGTGTAAAATATGTCAGATCCTTTTATGATCCCATGCATGTGCCCTTTTTCCTACTTGACATGCCCTCCTCTCTCCCCAACTCTTGCCATATTGGACCCTAGGAGTTAATCCGTAACTCTGTCTGTGTGGCATCAACTTGATCCTGCCTTTTATCCTTTCTCTACAAAAGTAGATTTAACATAGGCTTGCAGATGGCAGAGGTAGGTTAGGAACATCTCCTTATTTCCCTTAGACTCTAAAGGCTGACATGCCCAGTCTTCTTAATCACTTTGCTCCTAGTTTTCTCTTGGGGCTTGGTGAAGCATAACCTTCCCATTATTCTACCTCCCATTTGTTCTCCCCTCCTCCCTAGTTAGAAGTCCCTTCTTGAATTTGAATGGAAGCCCTTATATGACATAGCATTTTTTCCATTGTATTGATTCTGTTCTGCTATTTATCGCCCATAAAGAGTTATGATTCCTTTGAGGAATGGGTCTGGTTACCTGTGTTTTCCATAAAGTCCAAGGTAACACTTGACATAGGAGGTGCTAAGTTAAATGAAAGAGCCAGTTCTGGTAAATATTTAGTTTGTATCATCATTAAGAAGTAACATTTCCCTCTACCTAGATTAGATTATGCAGAGGGAAGGGGTGGGAGGGAAGGGGAGGGAATGTGGGGATAGGAAAGATAATAGAATGAAACAGACATTATTACTGTATGTATATATGTTACTGCATGACCTATATGATTCTGTGACATGTACACTCAGAAAAATGAGAAATTATACCCTATCTGTGTATCAAAGTACATAAATGCATTCTAGTGTCATGTATAACTAATTAAAACAAATTAAAAAATTTAAAAAAGTAACATTTCTTCCACTTGTATATCAAATAGCCTCTTAAAACTAATCTTGCCTAAAAGTTTACACCACAGCTTGAATGTAACATAAGTTTTTTTAGTAGTCTATTAGCATATTTCTGTTGCAGTGTTTAATCTAATATTATTATTTGTGGGAAGGGACTTTAAAAAAATTATTGCTCTTGTCTTTCTAATTGACTCAATTCTGATATAACACATTAATTAAATTTGAGCTTAGGTATTCTGTACCCTTCCCTTTGCTTTATGTGTTTTCTTGAGCTTACAGAAAATATACACAAGAAAGAACATAATAGACACTTAAAAGTCAAATGAAGAACACTTTTTAGTTTTTAGTAGGACTATTTGCTAGTCTGTTTCTATACAGCTTTGTTGTGTGACTTATTTGAGCTCTGGTTCAGTAAGTAGAAGACAATTTGCCGAGATTGTCATTTAAAACAGGAAGCGGATTTTTAGTGTTGTTTTTATTTTAGATTGCCATATTTGTTTCCTTTAAAATAATGATTATTGTTGTTACTATTAATCCAGTGAGTTTATTTTGAAGTAAAGCTGTTGAGACACTTGATTCTCCCCTTATCTTTCCTCACCCCAGTATAAAAAAAGGGTGTGGGGGGTTTGGGGGGAGTAGGAGGAGGAAAATTATAGCAGTATAGTAACCATTTGTTCAACACTAACAAATACTCAAATGTCTTTGTCTCTTGTCTGACCTGGGAAAGCTAAGATACAGCCCCAACTTTCAAGGAGTTCTTAGCCTTGCAGTGCCCTGAAGAGTGGGAAGAGGGCCAACTCTAGATCAGATCACTTGGGTTGCTTTTTTAGAATTGCTGGTCCCTATAAGATCTCTAGCTGTCACAGGAGATTCTGACAGAGTGAAGAGAAATGGATAAAATACTAAAATGTTTAGAAACAGTCAGCTACAAATCCAAAGTGGATATAATCTGATTTATATAATAGATGTATTTTCCCCAAGACTTTATCTTTAATAATTTCCATCCTACATAAAAGTTTTTAAAAAAATACATTGAATACTTGCATACCCTTCTCCTTGATTCAACACTAGAGACATTCTGTCACATTTCTTTCTTTCCTGTCTCAAAAGGCACACCTGAAACTTCTGAAAATAAAAATAAGTTGTAAACATTATGACATTTGATTCCTGAATATTTCAGGATGTATCCTCTAAGGACAAAGATGCTTTTCTGCAAAACTGCAGTCCTATTTTCTTGCCAAGGGAATTTAACATTAATACAATAAGCATTTATTAATTAGTTCATATTTAGATTTCCCTAGTTGTATTAAAAATATTCTATTGCCTTTTTAAAAAATAAAAAGGATTGAATCAGAGATTGTGTATTTGATTTGAATATCATGTTTTTTAATCTAGATTCTACAGTGATATATCTTTTTAATCTATACTTTGACATTGTTGAAAAGTTTAGCCCAATTTTCTTATTGTATTTTTAAAAATTCACAATTGAATAATTTTAAATACAAAGGGCAATTTTATTATCTGTTAGGGTAATAAGGAAAACTGAACAAAAATAACTTCTTTCATTTTATGATTTGTTTTGCCTTAATAAGATTTTGTGGGGGTGGAGGGGTACTGGAGTTGAACTCAGGGGCACTCTGCCGCTGAGCCACATCCCCAGCTCTCTTTTGAATGAACTTGTGATCCTGTGTCAACCTACCAAGCTTCTGGGATTACAGGCACATGCGCCACGGTGCCCAGCCCTTAGTAAGATTTAAAAAATTTTTTTGCAGTACTAGGAATGGAACCTGGGGCGCTGTACCACTGAGCTGTGTTTCCCACCCTTTTTAAAATTTTATGTTGAGACAGGATCTTGCTAAGTTGCCCAGGCTGGCTCTGATCTCGGCTTCCCAAGTTGCTGCCTAGCATGGTGGCACATGCCTGTGATCTCAGTGGCTTCAGAGGCTGAGACAGGAGAATCAAGAGTTCAAAGCCAGCCTCAGCAATGGGAAGGTGCTAAGCAACTCAATGAGACCTTACCCCTAAGTAAAATACAAAAAAGGGCTGGGAATGTGTCTCAGTGCTTGAGTGCTCCTGAGTTCAATCCCCAATTCCCCACCCCCCAATTAGAGGTGAGCCACCGTACCTGGCTTAAGATTGCATTTTAAATAATCTTTATTTTTTATTGGATTTTAGCATTTTTAGAGCCAGACTGGGTCTTTGGTATATAGGTAAACATTTTCGTTTTAGAGAGAAAACTGAGGGATGAAGATACCAAGTCTTGCATCTGACAATGTCTGGAGATCTTTTTGATTGTCAGACTAAAGGGATACTACTGGCATCTAGTAGGTGGAAGCTAGGGGTATTGCTAAACGTCCTGCAGTACACAGAATAGTCCCCTCATTATCCAGCCTAAAATGTCAATATTCATGGTTAAGAAACCTTGGCCTGAACTGCCCAGCTAATGGTGGGACTTAAATCCACATTTCTTGACTTTCAGTTCTGTGTTCTTTCCACACACAAAAACGGCTGTGCCTTGCTTTCTTTCCCTTTCATTTCCCCACCTTCGTCCTCCATGTCTTTACTCTGGATCTTTTTGTTAAGCCTGATGAATTATTCTTGGCTATAAGGTTAAGGCAAATTAGAACATATTGCTTGATGGAAGCTAAAGAGGAAAAAGAAAAAGAAAGGTGTGTATTGATTGGGGGGATGTCTCCTAAAAATCAAAGGGGGATCAGTAGAGGAAAGAGACCAATGGGTGGGAGGGGGGGGAGGGAAGTGGGGAGAGCTGGGAAGTGATAGTGGCCCCATTATGTTGTTATATTGTATGCATGTATGAGTATGTAACAACTCCCATCAGTACGTACAACTAGAATGCATCAATTAAAAAATGGGGAAAAACATTGCTTGAGAGAACATGAAGTATCTTTCTAAAAAGATGTTTCAGAAATGCTTCCGTTGAAATTCTACTCCTTTAAGTAGAATATTTTTGCAGAATAACCTTTTAAGAGCAATTTAGATAATCATAATAGCACTTTACTTTGTTTATTTGACGTTTGAGTTTACAGAGCGTTTTCACATACATTATCTTATCCAGTGCTCACAAAACTCTGTGGTTAACACACAGCAGTTAACACAGCAAATGGTATTTTTTTTTTCACTAGTTAGGAAATGAAGGTTCACAGAATAACATCTCATCTAACTGTGGTTAGGTACATATTAGCCAGAATGACTTGGAGGCAGATTTCATTTGAACTTTGATCTGCAAAAAAAGGGAACAAACAATCTCATAGTGACCTAAATGCTTGGTCACTAGACCTTTTCAAGCAGAGATTCTGGGATATTGCTGGAGATGTTGTACAGGCCTTTATGTATCAAATAAGAGTGTAGACACTGGAACAGAATAGATGATTGTATTCAGCTCTTCTTTGAGTGAGATAATGTAATTGGGAAACTAAACTTATAAATAAATAAAGTTTAATAAATTCAGTATTTAATGCTATGGGGATAGTTCTTTAAATCTGCCACATTCTGTGGAGGAACAGAGCACACACATAGTTCCCCATGCTGAGATCCCTTCCCCTTCTCTTTCATTCTATGCTTAACATTCACTCATTGATTCACTAGATGTTTATTGAGCACCTGCTCTGTGCCAGGGGCTGGTACAGATTACACAGCAAGCAAAACAAAAAGTCTTGACACCATGGAGCTTATATCCTAGAGAGGAAGAGACAGACAAGAAACAATATAAGTAAAATGTAGGCTGTCATATGTTAATAAGTAATGTGGAAAGAATCAAGCAGAAGAGAATAGAGAGCATGCTATCCTGAGTGGGTGATATGACCAGAGCTGGTTTTTTTTTTTTTGGATAGATTATTCAGGAAAGGCTCCACTGAGAAGATCATATCTGAACAAAGTCCTGAAGAAGATGCAGTATAGGAGGGAAATGTGCTCTTAGTTAGGTGTTGGCAGACCTGTCTGTAAAGGCTTTGTGGGCCTTATAGTCTTATAGCAATTCAACCCTGCTGTTGTCATATTAAAGCAGCCATAGATGATCTGCATAAAAAAAAAAAATGAGTAGGTCTGTGTTCCAGTAAGGAAGGGAGGGAGGGAGGGAGGGAGGGAGGACCATACAGTAGACAGTACTTTGTCAGTTTCAGCTTTAAGTGGAAGGAACACCTCATGTGAAGACCTGAATAGGAGCAGGGCTGGCATGCTTCAAGAGCAGCAGGGAGGCCAAGAGAGTTGGAACTCACTGATGAGAGGGGAGGGGGTCAGCTCCTTAACTGCTAATAACTTTTGGTTAGAATGAGGGAGGCATTGAAGGTTTTAAACAGGGAGATAACATGGTCTGATAAGAAAGATTAGGAGTTTGTTTTGGGGCATGTTAATTTAAGAGGACTGTTAGATATCCTAATGCAGCTGTCAAAAAGGGAGTTGGATATATGCTTGAAGTCCAAAGAAGAGGTCTACATTAGAACTAAAATGTGAATCTTCAGGTTAGAGATAGTTTTTAAAGCCAGTTGACCATGCATTTTTAGCATGGGTAATATCACTACAAAGGGGGCAAAATTGGTTCTTGAGGGGGAGTGAAAATCTTAGATATTGCAATGAGTTACATCAAAGTTTAACCCTATCCAACTCTGTCTTGTTCCTTACTATTTAATATTGTGGAGAATGGAGCAATCAAGGAAAAAAAAATGTCTGAAAGTGTTCTTTGGAGAGGTGATAATGAAAACACAGCATTAGATTGGACTCTGTGAGCTCATCAGCAGTGAGTATATGTGAAATAGAGGAGAGGTCTGGCCTGGAAGGTACTCCAGTGTCTAGACACTAGTGTGGAAGGGGCCTGCAAGGGAGCCTGTGGAGTGGATAGAGTGGAGAGGACAGGTAAGGGTGCTGTCTACCTTCACCAAGTGAAGGTGGGTTTTCAAGGAAGATTATTGGATAGATCATTCACTGAGAAGGTCATATCTGAACTGTTTAGTTGTGTTCAATGATTCTGGTGGGTTAGATGAGATGAGGACTGAGAATCAACACACACACACACACACACACACACACACACACACACACACACACACACACCCCATATGCCCTATATGTGTTGTGATGAAGAAGTTACATACTTCCTTGGGATTTGGTTTAATCATTTTGTGTTCTAGGCTTCTTTGACCATGTTTAGGGTGAGTCCCCCTTTTTTTCTAAAATTCTGAAATTTAAATTTTAAATCTAAATTCTAAAATTCACCTTCTTAACCTTTTTTAAAGTAGCATTCAGTAGCATTAAGATTATTCACCTTGTTGTGAAACAGATTTCTAGGAGTTTTTTCTCTTACAAAAATCTGAAACTCTGTATCAAACAACTTCTTTACCCCCTACCTCTAGCCCCTGGCAACTACCTTCCTATTTCATTGAGTTTGACTACTTTAAATACCTCATATAAGTGAAATCATACAGTATTTTGTGCTTTTGTGACTGGCTAATTTCATTTAGCATGACATTGTCAAACTGTGTTCATGTTGCAGTATGTGACAGGATTTTCTTAAAAAAACTTAATGGGTACCCTTATTATATTCTTTCATAGCACTCTTAGAATTGCATCTTCCCTATAAGAAGTTGTAATTTCTTATTTGTTTTCTCCCCCTCTGGGGTATTTCCAAGCTCCAAAGGCAGAATGTGTTTGTCTTATTCATCAGTATGTTCACAGCCTCTGGAAAATAACAGAATTTTGTCTAAAAACAGAAGACAGAGTATCTTACTTTGCGTGAAGGAATCTTGAAAATTTTGCTGAAGAGATGGTACTCAAACTGGTTTTGAAGAAGTAGGAATTTATTAGGCTGAGAAAAGGGCCTTGTAAGCATTCAGCACATTCTAGGTGGAGGAAACAGCATATAGCTGTTCATGGTTTCATGACAGGATCTTGTGTATGCATGGAACTCAGAGGTCCTCTAGCTGGAGCAGAAGGTGGCAGATGAGAATCTGTGGAGGTGTCATATCTGAACTGACTGTGTTTAGCTATGTTTAATATTTCTGGTGGGTTAGGTGAGACTTGCTTCACCTGAAGCTTGAAGCGAGTCTGGCTGCTGTTTACTATCATCCTCAGGTTCTCTTTGATCTGGGTATTATTCCTTCAAACCAGGCACTCACTGCTCTCTATTTTCATTGAGGAAAACTAGGGCCCATAGAAAGATTCAAAAGTTTATTTCAAATCACACAGCTAGCTAGTGGTGGCAACTGAATCAGCATTTAGATCTCTTGTGCAAGAACACAGAGTAAAAGAATTAAAGAGTACAACAAAATTAAG
Source organism: Urocitellus parryii (assembly GCF_045843805.1). Taxonomy (NCBI): domain Eukaryota; kingdom Metazoa; phylum Chordata; class Mammalia; order Rodentia; family Sciuridae; genus Urocitellus; species Urocitellus parryii. The sequence continues at coordinate 38,120,655 of NC_135541.1, read as the reverse complement.
GATGAACACTAATTGCCTGTGCTAGATAACCCCTTATCTAGAATGTTATCTTAAGTTTTAATGATTCAAAATAGGGCTTTGGAAGAAATTTTAATTGATAGTTTTTTTACCTTCCTAAATCTTGGTTATGGGTATATTACATAAATTTTGTTTGTTTGTTGTAAAATATTTTGCCTCCATCCTGGAGTGATGCTTTTTGAGGTCATGTCATTCTGCCTATTTTGGGATGAACTGTATAATTAATATAGAATCTCAGATTTGAGGAAACCTTAATTTAAATTTTTATTCCAGTCTAAACAAAAGTGACCATTGTTATTAGGTAAGGAACCATAAAAGATATGACTTTGGGTTAGTAAATTTACTTAAGCCTCAGTCTATTTGCTTATTGAAAAAATGAGGATGATAGTTCTTACTTGATGAAATTTTGGGAAAAGTAAATTGTAATACATACACACTCACACTCCACAGTGATTGTCCAGTGCCTGAAACAATAACAAGGTATTCAGTAGATGTGATAGTCTTCCTTTGCCATTCACTCATTTTATTCTCATCTTAATTGTTCTAAGTCTCCTTTACCATCTCTCTCTTCCTTCCTGCCATCTATTAACATAACTCCAGTCACTGGGGATGCCCTGAGGAAATTGGGACTATAGTTAACATTTTTTGTTCCTGAGATCAATGATCTGTTAATACCCAAATCTTAAGTCCAAGTGAGAATAAATTCTTTAAGATACCACCTTTGAATTACAAGATAATATCTCATGAAAACTTTGTATTTAATATCCTGAATGCATGAATAATCAGCAAGGGTTAATGTAAAGGACCACAAGAAATGTCAACTTTCTAGAATAGTTAGGAAATTATTTACTGTTTATAACATGGAATGAAAAGGCATTCCAGGAAAACAGTTTGCAAGCTTGAGAGACAATGTGTTAATAGCTTGGGGATTGTACACTAGCACGTTCATTTTCTCTTCTTTTTCCAGGAAGTAGTATTTTAGGAATTATTTTTGCTAGTCTGAAATAACGAAAGGAATATCAGATCTGCACGTAACTGTTTCTGAATTGGTTTGAAAATATTTCATAAATAAGGGTAACAATTTCAAGATTTAATGAAAATTATTGTAAATTTGTGACTGAGAATGAAATGTTCATGTTTTTCTTAAGCACTTGACATAGAACTTTTTTTTAAATTAATAGACAAATCCTTTTAAAATCATCATGGGAAATCAGTTTGCCATCTTTCTATACATTGATCAGAAATTTACAAATTCTTTTTTTTTAAAGAGAGAGAGAGAATTTTAATATTTATTTTTTAGTTTTTCGGCGGACACAACATTTGTTTGTATGTGGTGCTGAGGATCCAACCCGGGCCGCATGCATGCCAGGCGAGCATGCTACCGCTTGAGCCACATCCCCAGCCCAACAAATTCTTTTGAGTACATTGTTGGCTAGTAGGATAGTTCAGTAATTGAGTTTAATATTAAAATAAACTTTAAGCAACGTTGGCAGTTTCTTATCCATTAATTCATATTCTTTATCTGTATTTGTGGAGTCAGTGAGCAGACAGGAGCTTATCGCTTTACTAACAAATAACAAGCATGGGTACCTCCCCAAGTCAGTTTTGCTTCTTTTGACAAATAAATTTAATAATTCATTCTTGTCAAGATCAAGAGCAGTTTGTTGTCCTTTTAAAAACTCAATGAAGATCGTTTTCTAAATAAATATTTAATTATTTTATTAACTGAAAATTTACATGAAGATTTTTAAAGCTTGTTTGCAGTTAATACTTTTTATTAAACCCAGTTAAGACATTGGCTATGTTTAGCTTGTTTCGTTTGAATTTTTCAGATGAGCAAGTTTTTGTATAATGGGTAGTAACTATATATGAACATTTTTTATTATAATTTATAATGTAAAAATACAGAAAATATTTTGTCAAAATAACCTGTGTTAAATATGAACATCTTTGCTAAGCTTTGGGAGGAGGGGATGATAATCACTATACAGCGATACTATACAATGCCAGCATTTATCAATTCCCTTGAAAACTTCAGTTCCAATAACAGTGCTGTCTTGTTCTTACAAGCAAATAAATTTAAGTAAGCCTTAGTCCGAACAGTTTTTAAACTGATGAAGTTATAGCTATTTGAATTCCTTAAATGTTCAAAATGCTGTCAATATTATGGGAATTACAGAGACCTTGTTTATATTTTCTTTTGTATTTATGGTCATTAAAAAGATTACATGTTTAGACAACAGCCTAAAATACTGAAGATGTATAAGTATGTATTCAACAATGTTAATTGATTTTAATCCTAAATTGGCCAATTCAGAAATCATAATTTAACACATTAATTCATCTGTATGACTTTTCCTGGATGATAGAATATATAAAATTTAGTGTTATTAGAAAGTTTTTTAGTAAAAAGGGACATTCAAGAGTTGTTAACAAGCTCATTTCTCTTCTGCCTTAGTGTCAGAATTGTGCATTTCTAATAAGGTGCTGGATTTATATAAATATTCTAAAGTTGTTTTCTTTTTTAAGCAACTTTTTAAATTTTAAATGAAATTGACAGAATAGCATAATGAGAAGCAGTGAAGATTTTGTCAAAAAGGCTAAAAATGTTAAGGTTTTATTATTTCAAAACCAGTACTACTTGAAAAGTAGTACTGGATTTGAAATATGACCTATACTTTCTGCCTCAAGTACCATTTACCTTGAACTACATCACATAACAAACTTATGTACATATATTTGTTCACACTGCTTGTGAAGAAGGACACTTGAGTACTGGTGTGCCCTTCACCCTTTCCATTTCTATACTTCTTCATTATCTCCTATTAAAACAAGAATTGCATCTTTATCTCCCCCACCCCCTGCACTAAGCCCGTTGTTTAGAATGTAGCAGACCTTTAATAAATATATTTCTAATCAATTTAGAATCAGTGATCATTAGTAGTTACTTTGGTATCATTTGGATTTAGCATCTAATAAGAAAATAATATATTACATTCCAGAGTTTTTATTAAAAGCCCAATACCTTGTATGTCTGTTGGGAGTTATTTTGCAATAGGACAATTCTAAGCTGTTTTATGAGTGTTCACTTGCTCAATATGTAATTTTTGCCAAGAACAGGCTCTACTCAAAATGATGACTCAAAGTATTAAACCAACCTAAACATGGATTCATATCACTATTTCCCTTTCTCTGTAATTCTCTGTGTTAGCAGCAACCTCCTCAAAATGTAATGCTGCTCTGTTCTGTATCATTTGTTGACTCTCATGTATTCCATGTCTTTCCTGCCCTCTTTTTTTTTTTTTTTTGGCATAGTTGGATGTTTCTTTCCTTTTGCGGTGGGGGGGTGGGGGGCAGGGATGGAACACAGGGGCATTCAACCACTGAACCATATCCCCAGCCCTATTTTGTATTTTATTTAGAGACAAAGTTTCACTGAGTTGCTTAGTGCCTCACATTTGCAGAGGCTGACTTTGAACTCTTGATTCTCCTACCTCAGCCTCCCAAGTCACTAGGATTACAGGTGTGCACCACTATACCCGGACTTGTTTCCTCCCTTTTTAAGACCAAGGATATTAACTGCTGAGCAGACAGCATGTTGTTTTTCACTTGTCAGGGCTTAAGTATATTATTTTTTAAATTGCTATTTAAGACTGTCTTAATGGCAATAGGTATTATATTTGTATTAAAGGCTATTAAGTACAACTCTTGTGTTTTGAAATTCTTCTTTTCATATATTCACATAACTGTAATTATTGTACTCATTTTTATTATTAACAGCTTTATTAAGATATAATTCACATACCATAAAATTCACTCTCTAAAGTGTTCATTTAGTGTACAACCATCATGACCTTTCTAATTTTAGAATGTTTTCATCACTACTTCCACTTTTCACCTCTCAGTTTACATTGTCTTCCACACCTCATTGCCTTCCTGTTTTTTTATCTTTATTTTCATCCCGGTTTAAACATAAAAAAATATAATGTGTTAGATTTCTTTAGATATCATTGGTATGGAATTGAAATTTCTTTTTTTGTCATTTGTGCTTTTTTTTTTTTTTTCAGGGAGGGGGTACTGAGTATTGAACTCAGGGACACTTGCCCACTGTGCCACATCCTGAGCATTTTATTTAGAGACAGGGTCTCACTGAATTGATCAGCACCTTGCTTTTGCTGAGGCTGAACCCTGGATTTATCTGTCTCAGCCTCCTAAACTGCTGGGATTACAAGCATACGCCACCATGCCTGGCTTAGACTTTATATTTATGTCATTGTCTTCATTGAAGTTAAAGGAATTTTAATGGAATTATTTATTTTCTAATGATTAAACTGTGGATTGAATTGCGAAAATATTTAGATTAAAAAAAAACTAGAGTAGGTTTTAGGCAGTTTGGGGTTTAGTTTGCCTTGTTATAAATTAGCATGGTGTGAACAGATCTAAAGGAAAGTCTGACACTTGATTCATTAAAAGTTGTATCTTTGCATGGATTATTTTTCTATTTAACAATATTTAGGCACTAGGTTCTTGAGATTTAGAGGTTGTCAAAAACAGAGAAGGTTCATGGAGCTTGATCCTTTGGCACAAGGGGTGAGGGCAAACAAAATGAATCACAAATAAATGTCAAGTTGTATTTGTGAGTAGTGCTGTGAAAGAGAGGTTCAGGATGGTAAGAGTAAGTAATGATTAGAGGAGTCTGACCAAGACTAGACGTTCTGGAAAGACTTTACTGAAAGAGTTAAAGATACACACAATATACTTACTCTTTAACCAATTTAAGCAGGTTAAAGAGGGCAAAGGGTGAGTTAGAAATGGTGGCATAAAACAACCATTTGTTATGCCTTTTCTTCTGCCCCATGATGTTTAGGGCCTTATCTGGAAGGATAATACTGAAGATGATGGCTAGAGGCTGAACTCACCTGAAGGCTCCTTTCCTGGTCATTAGGGACTGGTGGGATCTTAGGTTGTAGGATAGGACAACCACATGTCACCTTTCAATTGAACCTAGCTTCTTTCATGACATGGTATCCTTGGTTTAGGGGTGTGTGCACTAAGACAGTGCCAGAGCCAGTAGGAGGCTGTATTGCCTTTTATGACCTTGGCATAGACATCATGTCATTTCTGCATTCAAGGCGAGGACATACAGTTCCACTCTAGTTCAGGGACAGGAGAAGTTGGGAGAATGACAAGGTTCTAGAAGAAATAGGAACCAGAAGTATTGCTTTGGCTTTTGGAAAAGTAGTTTGGTGTAGGGAACATTGTGCCTGTCAGGAAGCCAAGTCCCAGAGAAACTGGAGAGAGAAGTATGGGATGGGCTGTTTAATCTCTGATAGAATATTTTAAAATTTAAATAATTTAAATTATTTATGTTAAGAATAAAGAGAAATCATTCAGGTGTTGTAGAGTTAACATCAGATTTGTGCTGTATAAATATTGATTTGGAGAGCAAATATGTGTGTGAGAGAGAGCAGGTAGGAAGCTGGTGAAATAAGTCAGGCAAAAACTGTAGTAGTGTCGGCTAGATTGTGGGGGTGACTAGAAGGAGATGAATTTGAGAGAAACTTGGGTTTCATCACCAGGTCTTGGGCATGGGGATGGGAATAGAGCAGAGTGTTAAGATTGACCCCGTGGTTTCTGGCCATATGCCAGATGAATGTGATCTGTTCACTAGGGTAGAGAATGGGAGAAGTGTACCAGGATTGAGTGGAAGCACATGAATCTGGTTTGGGACACATATTTAATTACAAACGATGCCAAATAGGGCTTGCATCTATGGTCTGAAGCCCAGAAGAAAGGTCTGAGCTGGAGCTAGAAATTTATCAGTCATCTGCTGGTGGAAGTAATTGAGATTTAGAGAACAGATGAGATCACCCAGGGATAGATAGAAGAAAAGGCATAGTGCTAAGATTTGAGGACTGAGATATCTGATGTCTAGGAAGGAGAAAGTAGGGTGTACCAGAAGAGGAGACCACTAGAAACAGTCATACTCAAGAGTGGAGGAAAATAGGAATGTAGAAGATAATTCTAGCATTTCAAGAGGAAGGAGTGAGGGTGGGTAGAAGATCAAATTGAGAAGTAAGGAAAGCACTGGAACATGATTATTGGAATTAATGGTGCCAAGTTCAGAAGTGAAGGTAATAGTAGACACAATAGGGCAGTAGGGACTATGGAATCCAGATTGGAGTGGTGTCAGAAATAAATCATTGGGAGAGGAACATAGCAGGTTAGATGCCTCTGGAGAAATTTATCCCCTCAGTGGAAAAAAAGAGGTGAGATTAGGATGGTTGGAGATGAAGGCAGGTTTTGTGTCTTGTGAGTAATTGAATGTTTGTGGAAGAAAGAGATCATCTGAGAAAGAGTAGGGAATGCAGAATGGTGAAAATTAAGAATATTTGAGGTATTATTTATTGGTTAAGAGATAAAATTTTGAGAAAGAGGGATGAAATTCACACTATTGGTATTAATAGCTACCATACAGTAATCATCTACTCTGTGTTAAATCTAGATTTTTAGAGGAGTTGCTAACTGGTTGGTGTATTTGCTTTTTATCTCAATCCCTTTTTGTCAGAAGAATGATGAAAATGGAAACTGCTCAGGGGAAGGAATTGAATTCCCTACAACAAATTTATATGAACTGGAAAGCCGTGTTCTGACTGATCATTGGTCCATCCCGTACAAGCGAGAAGAATCACTAGGCAAATGCCTGTTGGCTTCTACCTACCTAGCAAGACTTGGTAAGCTTTCAAATACCTCAGAAAGGAAATATTTTTCATAGGCAACTGAGTATAATCTTGGCTTTCGTCATGTGTGGTCATGGACAGATTATTTATTCTCTTAGTCTTTGTTTATCCCCTGTGGAGTAAAAAGCTTTAATCAGTTTTCTTCTAGCTCTAGTAGAGTGTAAGATTATTTAAAATATAATTGAAAAGCTTTTTATAGAAATTGAAATTTTTCCACAGAAGCTTGGAGCACTTTGAATTTGTGTTCAATTCAGGTGGTGCTTGTTGTTGTTGTTGTTGTTTTGTTTTGTTTTTTTAAAGAATAGAAAGGGTTTGGGGTTTTAACTTAGCAGTAGGGTATTTGCCTAGCCAGCTCAAGATCCTGAGTTCAGTCTCTAGCACTACTAAAGAAGGAGAGAAAGAAAGAAGAAAGTAATGTTTATTTAACAAACATTTTGTGCTTACTAAGTGCTTGATACTGTCTTAAGTGTTTTACAAAATGAAGCTAATAGAGTGATAAAATATCACTAGATTAGAAGAAAAGTCTGTAATTTTTTAAAATTCATATTAATTGTTACAAAATAAAAGGAAAAAGGCCACTATCTTAGGATATGTTTTCTTATTAAGAGTGCATAGTAGGGTGTGGTGGCACATGCCTATAATCCCAGCTCCTTAGGAGATGGAGGCAGAGAGGATTGCAAGTTAGAGGCCAGCATAGGCAACTCACCAAGACCCTGTATCAAAATAAAATTTTTAAAAAGGATTGGGATGTGGCTCAGTGATAAAACACTTGCCCAGCATATATGAGGCCCTGGGTTCAATATCCAGTAGCACAAAAAAAAAAAGAAAAAGAAAGAAAGAAAAGGATGTATAGTTTACTACCAGAATTGAATGAGACACATCAAAATGAACTTTTCTGAGTAGATTTAGATTTATTGGGAACAGGCTTTTATGATACACTTAAAATTAGCTTCCCAATAGCAGTATTTATTGGGCACCTTCAGGATCTAGGAAATGTGCTAGGCAGTGGGTCTGAAGAAAAAGAAAAAAGAAAAATTTTTAGCAGTATTCCAGTAATTAATTTAAAAAAAAAAAACTTCTGAAGTATGCTTTTACAGTGGATTCATTCATTCACTTAGCGTTGATCACTTAAACTGAGAATTCTGCTAGACACAGTTCTGTGTATTTTACTATGCAGAGTCATTGATTTGTTCTAGGGAAGAAGAGTGATTTTGGCATTTGAAAAATGTTTGTGTTTTTATAAAGCTGTCTAGGGAAGCAATAATGGATAGTAAGTAGCTGCTGTTATTTTACTAGCTGTTTAATCAGATTATTAAAGTTATTCTGACATGGAAACATAAGATCAACCTTTTGGGTTTTAATTAATATTAAGTCTGTTGCTATGATTATATCCAAGCCCTTTACTCCAAGAGAATGTGTATATTCTACTTTTAATAATTGTTTAAAAACTAAGGTTTCTATGATTAAACAGCTCCATGTGTGTGAATTTGAGATTTCTATAGACTACATAAAAATCTAAATAAGGGATATTCTTTTATTTATTTTCCCAAGGTCTTTCCGAGTCTGACGAGAATTGTAAAAGATTTATGGATAGGTGTATGCCTGAAGCATTTAAAAAGGTAAGAAAAATTTGGTGATTTTTTTTCTTTTGGGGGGGGGGGTAGAGGTTGGTGGGGGAGTAAAGGTGGAAAGACCTTTCTTTAGTTTTAGTTATTTATGTGTAAGACCAGTTTATAAATCTTGTTCAACTGAGGAATTCTCCAATAGGAAAAAATTAGCCCTGTATTTGAGGCTTATTGATGATTTAATTTTTTTATATCTAATTGTTTATACTTGTCTTTGATTGAATATGACTTTTACCTCCTACAGTTAAATTGCTAAAGAATAGATTAAAACTTTACTAGGAAAGTGGTATATCTTGGTACACTAAGGATTATGGCACTTAGATATTATTCATTTAACAAAATATGAGTCACTTTATGCTGCTTATTTTATGAGACATTTGGTGGAGATGTTTTTAAACTACTGAAAGTTTGACTAGGTTAGGTATCTTTCCTGACAAAATGGCATGCATATGGCAGCATCTCTGTCAGAACCAGAGTGATATGCTCCCTTTCTGATCATATCTCTTAGCAGTCCCTTTTAAAATGGGAATAGATCACAGGAATGCATTTCTAAAAGCAGTCTGACTCAGCCTGATTCCCATTTCAGAACATGAGTCTTGAATCCTCACAAGAGTAGAGACTATGTCTGTCATAGACCCTGCTATTTTCCCTAGTAGAGGATAACCAAGGGCCTAGCTTATAGATAGAGCTCAGTAGTCATGGTTGAATGAATGAATGAATGAGTCTCTTGATGTTTTGTACTGCTGAATTTTGACATCTGTTTTTGTCCCATATGCAAGTAAGTCAGTAGAACTACAGATGGGTAAAGTTTGTGTTTATCTTAAAACTGAGTGAAACAAATTATCATTTGCAAATGATTATTCCCATCTCAGTTTTGGTAGACAGATCTCCCTTGATTCAGGTTTAAAAACTAACAAAATTAATTTCAGGAACAAAAGTATCTTCATCTTTGAAAAATAAGAGAAAATTTTAAATTGTCATTTTGGCTGAGATTCTATAAGATCAAGATTTATTTTCATTTTAGGTGGATTTATATATACCTATATGTAGTTTAAAATAATTTAAAAATTGAAGCAATTCTCTTAATAGTAGCTTTAAAAAGTAGCAGACTATAATGTAATACTGTGACACATATCATATGCATGAATTTATGGACAAAGAAAATACAAGTTTATTTGCAGTTATGAAAAAAGAAATTATTTTAGTGCAAGAAAAGGACCTTTGGGTTGAGGATCTCCAGAAAACTCTGTATTAGGTCAGTTCACCAGCACATTGCTTATTTGGAGTATTTCTCTTTACCCCTGTACAGAGATACTCTGCAGAGTCCTCAGCTACTTTAGTAGTATGATGACCCAGTCAAATGGTTGATTAGTTGTTTTCTGTAAAACTAAATCTCAAAGCAATGCTGCATTATGCAATTCAGTTTTGTTAATGTAAGAATGTTAAATTATCTTACAGCTTAGAGCTCCTAAGGTTCTCTCCTCCCCATCAATTAGGCACACTTTGTTTCATTAAGTCAGAAGAGCTACAGAATTTTGTGTGCCTTTAGGCTTGGCTGCTGGAAAAACTCAGTAGGATTTAATATAATTGGAACGATTTCCTTTAGCTGTATTTTCTGGTATGTTAACTGTCTCTCTCCCCTCATCACCAGGCTTTTCTTACAAGATTTCTCATATTTTTTTTAGAAGTAAGGATATGAATAATAAGTGAGTGCATGGATGAGGGGCACAAAAGGAGCTTGTTATTTCTACATTCTTCACTTTTTCACCTTCAGGCCAACCTGGATTCTTGCTAGTATATTCAGGCAGAGACAATCATCTAAATTTGGCTGTAGAGCATCATCATGTTTAAAACTTGTCTGCCTCAACACACAGTGGTGCTGCCTGCCTTTCCCCACCTCTCCCAGAAGGTAGTCAGAACTGCATTTTCAAAGTGAAAAACAAACAAATGAGATGATAGCAGAGGAAGGGTGCATAATTCACAGACATTTTTATTTGGTAACCTCATGAGCTTTTTCATTGTTAATCTCTATTTCATTTGGTTTTGTTATTTAATTTTTAAATATAGGAGGAATATGTAGTCAAAATTTTTTTGTAAAAAGTAAGAACTCACTGTTTTATATAAAATTAATCTTAGTATTTTTACTCATTTGAGCATATAGTGCAGTGAGTGGTTTTTAGAAAATCTTGAACTAAGATTTCTCTCTGTGTCTACTGAAGTTTGTTCTCTGTCAGACTATTCTTTTTAAGAAGTTCTCAATGTGATCAAGAAGAGATTTTTATTGCACAGTATTTTTCCTCTCAAGGGAAATCTTAACAAAAAACATGAAACCACCATATCAGATCAAGTGAAATTCTGTGATTTCTCGTTTCCTGTTCCAGCAGTTTTTCCTGAGTTAGACTGCCACAGGACTAGAAGACTGAAGATTGGAGAAATCCAGTTTCTCTCCTTTTTAAGAAATTTAAGAAGCTGTTTTATTTTAAGATGTACCACTATTTTATATTTGATGTTTATATTTAAGAAAAATAGTTACATAGTAAATAGTGCTCAAGTATCTTGTCACTTATAGCTATTTTAGATTTGCTTGAACATTTAAAAAGTTAAATACCACTTATACAAAATAGAAAAAAAAAAGGGGTGGGGCGTGGTGTTGCATGCCTATAATTCCAGCTGCTCAGGAGGCTAAGGCAGGAGGACCTCAAGTTCAAAGCTAGCCTTAGCAAAAGTGAGGCACTATGCAACTCATTGGGAACCTGTCTCTAAATAAAATTAGGACTGGGATGTAGCTCAGTGGTCGAGTACTTTGTTCACATTTAGAGTCCTATTGTCAATAGGTGGTAAGATAGAGGCCTACTTCTGAGATATTGGAAAATATGAAAACATTATGCACATTAGAATCCATGAAATATATAGTTTGGATTGGATTCTAAAATATTAATATTAACATCCAACTATCAAGATACAGTAACAGTGGTTTAATATTTATAAAATGCCTTCATGTTTGTTATATCTCAGTCCTGGTTATATCTGTTTGAAGAGTGCAGGAATTCTCCCTCATTAAATATGAAAACTGAGACCCTGAGAGCCCAGGCAAATTTGTTCATGGCCATACAACTAGAAAACAGTAATATCTGACTTAATGTCAGGTTTTTATTTGGTCTGTACCACTGGACATCCCATAGTAATAATGAAAAATATAGGAGCAAATAAAAATTATCTTTTGAACAAACTGCTTTCATGTAAGGGCAATAAAATTAAAAAACAAACCTGTGTTGACTTTGAAATAAAGGAACAAGTAGATGGCCTACAGCTGTGGATCCTATTAAATTGAGTCATGTGCATAAAAGAAAGTATTGTGGTCATAATCTTTTGATTATTTGAAATTGACCTGATAAACTGTAAATTTATTTTCTTTTTTCAAGTTAGACTCTAGACTACTCTTTATGTTTTTGTAGCTCCTGACATCAAGTGCTGTTCACAAGTGGGGTACTGAAATTCACGAAGGAATCTACAACATGTTGATGCTATTAATAGAACTGGTTGCAGAGAGAATAAAACAAGATCCAATTCCCATTGGTCTCCTGGGTGTGCTTACAATGGTATAGTATCTCTAGAATGAAGTACTTTATGTTTTGATTTTGTTTAAGATACTTGATGTTCTTTGGCTTGTAATTATCTAATAATGAATAAAAATGATTTTATCGTTAAAGATATTAACTTAGCTCTGAGAGTCCTTGTTTTTTATTTTAAAAAAAGTAGAGCAACAATCCTGTGTTTAATTTGAAAGAAATGCTTTTCTGTTTTTAATGGAGTTTTTAAAAATTATTTTTTAATGGAGTTTTAGCTCATAGAATGATTAAATAATTTCCCCATCCTTTCCCTGACTATGCACATCTTAAATGCATGTGTTTCTGTCTTTTGCTTTCTGGCTTTTCCCCCAGCTCATGCGTTCCCCTCCTAACTTCCTCTGTGGCCCAGCTCTGCCTGTGGCAGCCCGAGTGCTTCTGGGACATTGGCACTGCCTTGTCTGGAGTCAGACTTCTCCTCTGTTGTGCACTCCTCCTCCAGTGAACAGGAGCAGGGCAAGGGAGTTACCAACCCAGTGCTCTGCTCCCCTGCACCAGCCATGGTGTGTGCTTTGTTAGTGTTCTTGAAAGTTTCCATTAATGAAGGAATCCAAGACTTACTTCTTTCTAATGCTAATGTGTTGCTATTGAAATAAATAATAACATTTCTCCATTCTCTTTGAATCTAGGCTTTCAATCCCGATAATGAATACCACTTTAAAAACAGAATGAAAGTGTCACAAAGGAATTGGGCAGAAGTGTTTGGAGAGGGAAATATGTTTGCTATTTCACCTGTGTCTGCTTTCCAAAAGGTAAATATAATTGTGTTTCATAGTTCTTTTTATAGAGAAATACTTGAAAAGTATTTTCTGTGCTGTAAAAATGATAATTTACATGGAAGAATAAAAATAATTATGAAAAATTATAAATATTTCATATAGTTCATAAAATTAAAATTTATGCAGATATTACATGGTTGTTTACTATATCATGAATAATTTTATACATTTAAACTTATATTTGGTAAAGTAGTACTCTATTAGATTATCAGAACTTTTTTTTTTTAATATTTATTTTTTAGTTGTAGTTGGACACAATACCTTTAGTTTATTGATTTGTATGTGGTGCTGAGGATCAAATCCAGGGCCTCGAACATGTTAGGCAAGCATTCTACTGCTGAGCCATAACCCCAGCCCCCAGAACTTTTTTTTAATTGGTATCCCAGCAGAGATATTTGAGAGACTAAAGCATTTGATGGCTTGAAATAACTAATTATACCTAAAACAATAATGTAGTAGTTAGTCTCATATAAGGCTCTCAAATTCCATAAGCATTAAAATTTGCTTTTTTAGACCCAGAAGCAGCATCTTTTTTATACTGAAAGGTCTGTAGTGTGCCTATAATTTTATACTCACAACAAGTATGTAATCTAAATAGTCCTTTAATTCAAACACTGTTTGATTTTTGAGAAACAGTTTAAAGAAGTTTGTATGTTGATAAGAAACTTGCCCACTGCTTTATTAGAAGCAGGGTTTAGTTCAGTGCCCATTTATTGAACATTTACTGTGTGTCTGGCATTATTCTAGGTTTGGGAGATATAAATATAAACCAGTATATAATATAAAGACAAGATCCTTAGCTGTAATATAGCAGAGAGAATACGAGAACAAAAAAATATAGTATAATAAAGAGTAGTTGCAATTAGAATAAAATATACTGTGTATAGAGTTCAGAGGAGGGAGTGGTTATTGCCACATTGGTGGGTCAGACAATACTCTAGAGAAGAGTTAACAGCTGAGTCTGAGGGCAGTGAATATGGACTTGGGATTTAATCTCCATAATAACTCTTTAGGAGTTAGATGCTATTTTTACCCTCTTTCCATATATGTGAAACTAAGATAAAGTTTATATATTTGCTCAAGCCCAATTGCCTGGTCATAAGAAGAACTCATGCAACCCAGCTCCAGAGTTGGCTTTCTTTAACTGTACTGACTCCCCAAAATATTGTAGTCTCTTCTCTTCAAGTTTGATGTAAGGATTAAATGACAAATGGATATAGAAAAACTGAAGCTAATGGTTCCTCATAGTAAGTACTCAGCAGAAATTCCTTCTTCCCTTTAGCTCCCATGTGCCACAACCTGAGAACAGAAAAATTCAATCTTATATTCCTCTTATTACCACAGAAAAATTCTCTCTCCTACCAAGGTCCTAGATCCCCTGTCCTCTTGCCTTCTAAACTATTTTGCTCCTCAGCTTTTCTGTTCCTTGTTATCCTCAATCTTTTCCTCACTATTGGATCATTCCCATGTATGCAACATGCTCTGATCTTTAAATATTCTGCCCTTAATAGCATAGCCTCAGCATGATTCTCTGCTCCCCTTTACATCCATAACTCAAAAAGAATCTAGGGTGTCCCCCCCCCAGTCATTCTTTCATTGGTTACCCTAAATTTTTAATTTATTCACTAAATAAAACTTAAAACTCAGTATATGTATATGTGCATAAAGACCCTAGCATGTTTCCCAAGATAACTTCCCGTCATCTGTTGTTCTTCCCTAGGTGTATTTTGAAATATTTTCTTTCTCTTTGATGTTTGTCAATTTGATTTTTATGCAATTGACTGACATATTGTTTTTGTTTTACTTTGCATTCATTGGGCTTCTGAATTTAAGGATTAGTATCTTGCATCAATTCTATTAATTTCTCAACCATCTTCTGTTAAAATATTGCTTCTTTCCCATTAGTCTCTATTTCTCTGGAGCTTTAATTTGACTGTATCATTTTGTGCTATATTTGTGATCAGTTTTTTTCCTAGATCCATAGCCCAGGTTACTGCTTTTTTAAAAAAATTGTTTTTAATCTATTTAACTTATTCATTTATTTATTTAACTTCAGTTCCTATATTTTTATTTATATAAATTCTATTGGTTCTTTTTGACTGTTCAGTCACTTTTCATTTTACCATGTTCTTGACTCATTTTCAACCTGCAGTTTGTTTAATGCTTAGTATATTTTGTGTCTAATATCTAAAGATCTCATTCTGACTTTTACGCACTTGTTCTGTGTGTGTAAATATACTTATTTGTTTTTCTGTAAACTTGTGTTTCTTAGAATTTAATCTGGGGGGGGGGGGGTTGAGGCTTGAGTTAAAAGCTCTTTTCCTCCAAAAAGGATTTACATGTACTTCTTCCAGCTGCCTGGAAGCACTACAGTCTGAGACTACTTTAGAAAACATTTTGGTTTTCATCAAAACACAGACTTATAGACTTCTCAAATTGTATATAGTTAGGTTTTTCAGATGACAGATTCAGTGGGAATTTGAGCAGCAAAGCCTTATGAGGGCACTTCTGTGGTTACAGATTCTTGAATTTTGTTCTCTTCTCCAATCAGTCCCAAAGTCAAGAGTAGGCAGGCTTCCTTGCTTTTTTTTCTGCAGTCTTTCTTTTCATCTTATATTGTGGATATGGCCCTCTAGGTTCTAGCTTTAGATGACAATCCTGAGTCTCCTTGCCGCCACCTTGGCCGTCCTATTTCTCATGAAGTTGGAAGTTCAGATCACCAGATTTCCCCAGATACCTGTGGAATAAAAGCTGGTTCCAATAAGAGTCTGACCTCACAGGATTCCTGCTTTCTCCTTGTTTTAACTTCCCAGCTATCTGTTGTCAAACTAGCAAGTGTTTTCAAAGATTATTTCTTTAAGCCAGGCATAGTGGCGCACACCTGCAATTCCAGCTACTCAGGAAGTAAAGGCAGGAGGCTCACAATTTCAAGGTCAATCTGGGCAACTTAATAAAATCCTGTCTCAAAATAAAATTTATATTTAAAGAAGAAAAGAATTGGGAATGTAGTTCAGTGGTAGAATAATTGCCTAGCACGCACAAAGTCCTAGGTTTAATCCCCAATATTGAAGGGAAGAAAATTTTAATGTTTTTATCTAGTGCTGTTATTTTCAGTTGGAGAGCTTGTTAGAGTAACCAGATTTAAGTCCCCATTAATTCTTCAGAGCTTTCCATCTTCTTTTCCCACATCCACTGAAGTCATTCCTCCAGGTTTTGAGATTGGGAGGAATCTTCTCAACCCCACACACAACGTTGGTCACAGTTCTTCCTTCTTGACTGTTTTTCTTCGGTGACTTTCAGGACATTCCAGTCTCTTGCTTTTCTGCCTGCCCATAAGCCACATTGCCTTTGTTTGTTCCTTTCCCACTATCTGGCTTTGACCCAGACCTTCCTGTCTTCCTTCACTACACTTCCTCTAAGAAATGTCCTTCATTTTCATGGATTTTAATGTCGTCTCTGTGTTGGTGGTTCTCCAACTTATATCTGTCAGGGCCAAACCTCCTCTCTGAGTACACCAGACTTGAGTCAACCATCTCCTCTTCTTGGTTGCCACACACAGAGATCTCAAATTTAGTGTGCCTAAGTGGAACTTCATTTTGTCTCCCCAACTTCTCTCAGTAAATAACATTGTCATCTACATCCATGTCCAAGTCCAAAACACAGGAGGTGACCATGATTCATCCCTTTTTTCTTACTCCCCATGTCTAAACCATAAACAAGTTCTTTATCTCTATTATAATTCCAGTGATTTCTCCCCCAGCTTCTGCCAGGGTCCTGTTCCACACACCACCATATAATGTCTAGTCGCAGCACTGTTCTTCCACCTGGTTTTGTCTGCTTCTTGTTCTTCCATTATGTTCTGAACAGACCTGTAAGAGTAATCTTCTTAAAATAAAACATTCTCTTCAGTCCCTCTCCTTATGATCACAGCTTGCAAGTTTCTGCATGATCTGGCCTTTGCTTTTGTCTACAGCTTTATCTTTGCTGCTTTCCCTGGCTCATTGTGTCCCAGGTGGGAGAGTTGTCTCTTGGTTTTTCAAACACAGTAGTCTTTTCTTCCTTTCCACACCAAAATCTTTGCCATTTCAGACTCTCTGTCTGGACTGTTCTTTAAATGGCCACATCTATGTCATTCCTGAGGTTCCAACCTCGTAGAGGTCTTTTATAATCACTACCCTGAATAGAGTAGGCTAGTTTGGTTTTTTCAGTGGAGGACCTTTTGTTTTCCCTTTTATAGGACTTAACACAATCCCAATTATCTTCTATAAGTAGATTTTCTTATTTTATTGACCCTACTAGAATATGCACTCAATGCAAGCAGGTATCGCATCTCTGCTTAGTTACTTGGTTCTGTATCTAGCACCTAGAAATGTAAACAGGGAAGGAAAAGAAAAGGAGAAGAAAGCTTGCTTAAGGGTATTAATGATTCAGTTGGGACTAAAATTTTAATCTCTTGATTCCTGATTATTTATTCTTTGGGTAAATAATTCTTAATTTCTAAATTATAACTTTCTTATTAGAGAATTTAATTCATCATATTCTTTGGAGAGCTTAACCAGCTGATCTTGGGCATTCTGCTGTCATGTATAATGAATTAGAATAAATAAATAAATTTTAAAAAATCTGACCTTGGCTTCCCAAAACACATGAATGTATTTATGGATAAATGCTCCACATTGTGGCAATTCTATCAAATTCAGACTTAGACACTTTAAAAATTTTATATAGTAATTTCAAAAGAAACCAATGGACAAACTTTCAAAGTATTTTTCAGATTTTAATGATTTTTCCTCTGACTTCATTTAGAAAAGAAATACAAGGGTTAATGTGGAAGCTTTTATGTTAGCATTTCAATTTTTCTTTTCTTATAGGAACCTCATGGATGGGTTGTGGATTTGGTAAATAAGGTATACAACTTTTATTAATATGATTGTGTTAGCTTTTGTTGCAGTACCCATGAAAAACAACAGAGAGAAATAGAGAAAAAGGAAGGGAAGGGTTGCAGATATGATATAGTTCATGCTCCCCTCCCAGGACCCTATTCCCTCTATAGGTTATTCAGTCATGAATTCATCAGTGGATTAGTCCATTGATGCGGTCAGAGCCCTCACAATCCAATAATTTCCCCAAAGCCCCACCCCTGAACATTGCTTCATTGGGGACCAGTGAAGAGATTTTGGACATTTCAGATCCAAACAAGAGCAGTGGTCATATATTTTATTTCCCATTTTCTAATGAAATTTTCTAATTGCAATATTTTAAGCAAATGACAGCTACAAAGAATAATGTTTTCCCAAAGGGATATGTTTTGTAGTTTCTTCTTTTTGTATGTACAGTGTATACAAGGAACCTCAGCTTTTGGACTTAGCATGTCTTTGGCAGTATCTATAGGAGAATTTGAGTTACTTTTGTCATAACTCTTAAGACCAGTAGTATAGAGCACAGCAAAAGTAAAATATTAGCCTTAGTTCCTACCTTAAATTATTAACATGTAATGTTTCAAAGTTAATTTGTGCCTGTTTTCTTGTCAGTTTGGAGAATTAGGTGGCTTTGCAGCAATCCAAGCCAAACTCCATTCAGAAGACATAGAACTTGGGGTGAGTTAAACTATGTGTGCGCTCAGTGTGCACCTTTACTTTATTTGGGTTGGTATACAACCAGGGGCACCGTCTGTTAAAAGTTAATCCTGAGAGGAGCAAATTCCATGGTTCTGATAACCAAAGAAATATCGTCATAACCAAATTTACATGTAGGCTGATTGTGTTTTTTACCTCACTATTTCCCCTTTACCTATGGCATTTTTCTCTCAATTTGTGATTGCTACATGAAATTATCTTGCTGTTTAATAGGTGCTATATGTGGCAATATATATGTGCATAACAATTTTGTGACTGCTAAATGATCATATGAATCAGAATTTATTTCATAGGATTAAGTACAAATAAAAATATTTTAGCAAGGTTGTTCAGGCTTTTTGGTGTTACAGAAAGTTAACAGATAACAGTATACCATAACATAGGAACTTCACATGATCCCTCATGTGCAATACCATTAGTTTTTCATGTCAACTTTATTTTCTTAAAGAATTTCACTTTATAGTAAGGAGAATAATTTTTCACAGACTGCTGACCTCAATGCAGCTAAGAACCCTTTATTCTAGTTAATCATTCAGTTATTTGTCATGGATAAAACCGCGTGCTAGCTACCATAATTTGATCAATGTAGAAAATGATGTAGTAAAGTAATATACCTGAATGTTACATATTGTGCTTAGAGTAGCCTTTATTTCTGTGGAATCATGACTCATTGAGTTCTCTGATCCTTCTTTGCATGAGGGTGTAACATTGGTCAGGAAAGAGACTTGACAGTGTGATAGTAGACTGACCCTTTCATGCCACCCATGTTTATCTTTAAAAATGAGGTATCTGACAGATCATTAACTGTCCAGGGAGCCTCTTCTGCCTGTCCTAGGAGTTACTTAAGCTGTTGGACACTCATTTTGATCCCCATTGAATATATCAAGTATATTGGAAAGATGTTTATTGACATGGAAAATAATAGATAGTGATTTTAAAAACAAAGCAGAAAAATCTCTTTAGGGAACAGGCTTTTTATTTAGTTTCGTTCTCAAGAACTGGTCTTTTGGGACATTGGGAAATATAACAAATTAAGTTTATTTCTGAAAAATGTTTAAACAATTAGTAATTTTCTGTAGATTCAATTTATTTAAAAACACATCAAAACCAGAGCAGGTCCAAATTTCTACTGTACCTGAATGAAAATTGTTTAAGGATGGATACTTAGGATTATGGCTTTATCCTTCATTGTTGTTGAGTGTTGTGATAATTCCAAAAATTTCCCTTTAGGTCAGATGTTTTTCAGAACAGTTGTATTGTTGACTACAGTTGATGTAGAATTTTATTGTCTAGCTGGTATGGAAAAGATGGTAAAACTCAGGCACCAGACAAAGAGATCCAAAGGTTGAAATTCTCATTTTAATAAACAAGTATAATTAAAATTCATGGTAAATATCAGATTTCTGACCAATTAAGAAGGTGGCTGTGTCCCAGAATAAATCTAGGCCATATTATAACAGTGAGTGCAAATCACATTTTTTTAATTTGGCAAATATTGGGGGGAAAATTATCACTGAGAATCCCACCAGTTTAAAATGGGTGTACAAAGCAAGAAATTAAAGTTGCCTGTCCTTCCACACCATTGCCCCCCCACACACACACACCTATCCATCTTCTGGGTAATGATTACCCATTTAATATATAATCTTTCTGACCTTTTCTTAAATTATATAAATCTACATGTTTTTTTTTTAAGAGAGAGTGAGAGAGGAGAGAGAGAGAGAGAGAGAGAGAATTTTTAATATTTATTTATTTTTTTAGTTCTCGGCGGACACAACATCTTTGTTGGTATGTGGTGCCGAGGATCGAACCCAGGCCGCACGCATGCCAGGCGAGCGCGCTACTGCTTAAGCCACATCCCTAGCCCTACATGTGTTGTTTCTTTCTCATTAAAATTAAATTGGGCCAGCTTGGTGCCACATGCATGTAATCCCAGTGATTCAGGAAGCTGAGGCAGAAGGATCAAAAGTTCGAGGCCAGCCTCAGCAATTTAGCAAAGTCCTCCAAAACTTAGCAAGACTCTGTCTCAAAATTCGAAAAATAAAAAGGACTAGGGATGGCTCAGTGATAAAGTTCCCATGGTTTCAATCCCCCCAAACAAAACAACAACAAAAAGTAAAATAATAAAAAACTAAATTGAAATCATATTATACCTACTTGTATATTTTATTTCTCATTTAGCATTATATCATGGAGGTCATTCTAGGTTAGTAACATCAGTGTAATGACTGTAGCATACTTCTGCAAAGGTGCTATTACAAGTACACAAAATATTTCTTAAAAGTCGGTCTTCATGTACTTCTATTCATGTGCTACTATTTCTAAAGGATTTCCTAGTAACTGGGAAAGTTTCTTTCCATAAAAGCTTATACCAATGAGTCTGTACTCCAACAAATCCATTTCATGATATTCTTTTTTTTTTTAAATATTTTTTTAAACGTTGATGGACTTTTATTTTGTTCATTTATTTATATGCAGTGCTGAGAATCTAACCCAGTGCTTCACACATGCTAGGCAAGTGCTCTACCACTGAGCCACAACCCCAGTTCCCTGTTTCATGAAATTCTTAATAGTGCTAAATATTTTCAATCTTTTAATTTTCTAATATAGTGGACAAAAAATAGTGTATTTTGTTTGCAGTACTCGATTTCCCATGAAATTGCTCATTTCATTATGTGATTACTGGCTGTTTGTATTTCTTCTGTAAATTGACCTTGTTATTTAGGTCTTTTTGAGGTGGTGTATATTATTATTTTTTAGGAATTCTTTTTTATATTAGGCCTATCAATGCTGTGTCCATTTGTGTGTTTATAAAATATTTCTTACAAGTACTTTGCATCTCTTCATTTTTATTGATGATGTCTTTTGCTATACAGAAGTTATATATTTTGTATAATCTGATTTTCCCTTATGACTTAATTAAAAGTTTTACTTAAACTTTTCCTGTACCTCAGGGCTTTTTTGTGGTACTGGTATTGAACCTAGTGGCTGTGGTATACCACCACTGAACTACATCTGCAACCCTTTCCAAATTTTAAAGTTGAGGCAGAGTCTCACTAGGTTGCCCAGGCTGGCCTCAGACTTGCAGTCCTTCTGTGGATTATAGGAATGTGCCACCATGCCTGGCAGAAGTATTTTTTTTTTCTTTTTATACACTTGTAGCTTTATTTTTTTAAAAAAACTTTTTAACATTTAGAATTTATTTTTATATATTGTGTAAGGTAGAAAATTTATTCTTTCAAATAGGTAACAAATTGTTTGAAGATTCTATACTGACTAATTGATTTCTCCTTAGCATTTTATTTGCCAGCATTATCATATATCAGAATCCCACACATATATGGATTTGTTCCTGGACATCTATCTGTTCTGGTCACTCATTCCTACTTTGAACATTTTCTTGCTATTGCTCCACTGTTCTAATTTTTGGTAGGGCCGCTTCTGCCTGATATAATTTTCTAAAATTTTGGTTGTTTTAATATTTTTACTCTTCTGCATAAGGTCAACATGTCTGGTTCTACAGAAAATTCCACTGATGCCATGTTTGGAATTGCATTAAATATTTGGATCAGTTTGTCTCTATATTTATTTTTACAATAAACTTGACATTTTGATAGTACTGGTACTTCCCATTCAGAAACATGGCATCTCCTCATTTATTTGGGTCTTCTTTTATTATGTATTTTATAGTAAAGTTTATCATTTCCTTCAAAGAAGCCTTAAATGGTTTATGTTAAAGCCATATTTCACTTCTTCCCCCAACTATTGTCTCCACCTTCCAAAAAAATCTTTTTAGTGTTCTACTATATGAACTTTAGAATGATTTCATCCAGTCCTCCATGGAAGTTTTATGGACATATTCGGATTTAAATTACATTGAATTTCTCTAATAATTTAAATAGACATCTTCATTTTGCTGCTATTCATTTCGTTGTTTAGTTTATCCAATCATTTGTTCATAACTTGCTCAAATCACTGCTTACATTTTTCTTAGATATATGAAAAGGGATTTGCTTAATTTTGAAAGGAAAAAACCCTCTCATATTTCTTTCTAATCTTCACTGTTTTTTCTAGGCCGTCTCAGCACTGGTGCAACCCTTAGGAGTGTGTGCAGAGTACCTGAATCCCTCAGTGGTGCAGGTAGGATTAAGGCATTTTATATCACTACACAAGGTGATCCAAGACATGCAAACAGTCTTCACTTTCTTTTTATTAGGTTTTCAGAATTGGGCTTAATACAGAGTAACAACTTTTTGCGGGGGGGGGGGGGACTGGGATTGAACTCGGGGACACTCAACCTCCGAGCTACATTCCCAGCCCTGTTTTGTATTTTTTTTTTTTAGAGACAGGGTTTTGCTGTGTTACTTAGCAGCTCATTGTTGCTGAAGCTGGCTTTGAACTCTGGATCCTCCTGTGTCAGCCTCCCAAGCCGCTGGGATTACAGACATGCACCACCATGTGCTGCCAACTTTTTTTTTTTTTTTTAATAGCTGTGGTTCTAGTAAAAATTATGTCAGAAGATAATAAAAAATGTTCAATAATTCAAAGTATAGAAGACCTCTAACATTTGAGAATGTTATTTATTCATTAAAAGAATCATTTTATCGAATGATTTTTTTCCCATTTTTTAATCTGTTCTCTTCACAGGAATGTTTTGGGGTTCAGTGCCATTACATTAGGTCAGTTTTGAACAGTCAGCAAGGCTTGCTTACTAGCTCAGTCACTCATTTATGAATAACAGCTTTATAGCACATCTCGTTTGACTTCCTACCTCTGCAGAATTGTAATGAATAGGTCATAGAATAGTCAAAACTGTGGGTGTTTAGTTTCCTAATGCCTAAAGGCATATTATACTTTCTTGTTACTTTCCATTTCAATTAATTAGTTTTATTATACAAAATGTCTCACTGATATACCTCTGCTTGTTGTTTTCTTTGTAAGTAAGTCTGTAAAATCTACAACTTGTATTTAGATTTTTTTAAAAAATCACTGTAAATAGTTTTGAAAACATCATGTCCTTTGGGAGTAATATTTTTATATGTGCTGTTTCTTTCTGATGTCAGATTTACTTAGGGCCATTTTAATCAGGGATATGTGATATTTTTGATGGATGCTAGAAATTTCTACCATTTCTAAATGTTAGATGCTTTTACATATCAAGATAATACTGTTAATTTTTTTTTTCTTGGTGTTGGGGCAGGGCTTCACACATGAATACTGTAAGATTTTAAGTGAAATAGGTTGGCTGTCTATGTATTTTCCTTATTTTTTATACTATTTAGAAACATTTAGTGTTCTTTCAGTTGAGGCACATGTATATGCCATTAGCTGGGTAGCTAAAACACTAAGACATAAGCAGGCAAAATTATTTGACTTCTTAGTAATAAGTGTTAATAATTTAATGATTGACATTTTAAAAAATATTTTTTAGTTGTAGTTGACACAATACCTTTAAAGAATTGACTTTTTAATAATCAGGCTCAGGATTGGATTTGAAATGCATTTGACCATACATTGCTTCATGCAACTGAATTGAGTACTAATATTCTAGCTAAATAAATAAGCACTTTAGAAACTATAATACACATATTGAGTGTGTGTGAATGTGTGTGTAGATATATATGTTTATATTATAAAAGCATAATATACTTTTTAAAAAGTAAGAAATATATGAATTTGCAACTTAATTTTTATTTTCATCTTTATTTTAATTATACCTAATTATATAGAGCTAAATTCATTAAACCATAAATTCATATCAGGATGCAAATTAATAGTTGTCTCTATTACATGATAGTTATATAACTTTAAAAGACTTATTTAACATATGTCTCTTGTTCCCTCATCTGCAGAATGGTGATAATAGTAATACCTATCTCACAGAGTTGCAGTGAGGAATACACAGGGTCTGGCATGACAAGACACTGATAAGACACTGACTCAGCTCTTAACCATAATAGCCCTCAGCCCACTATTGTACATAAGTGTAAATGAAGAAATTCTATCTGGATAATGGATGTCATTATAATCCAGTTCTAATATATTCTTGTCCCTAACAGCCAGATAATGACTTTGTTTTCCTCGTTAGTTGTGTTTTAAAAATTATCTTGGAAGTGGTCATTTAGCTCTAGATAATATTATACCACTTCTCAAGTACTATTTAGTTATCTGATCATGTTACCATTCTGGAACAGTGTGTCATTGGAGTCTCATCTATAGGTCTCATTCATATCAATAAGCAACAGTAGTTTTTATGACAACATTTTATGTGAACTGTATATTTATTTTTAAAAGTATGAAATGTAAAATATTTACTTTATTACAAAAATAACACATACTTATGATTAACGTTCTTAAAGTTAGTTTATGCATCTTGAGTTCTTCAAATCACCCTTGTAAAATAGAATAACAGGAACTCTACCTAGAGTGTTAAGAAAGCCGGCTGGGATTGTGGCTCAGTGGTGGAGCACTTGCCTCACACATATGAGGCACTGGGTTCAATCCTCAGCACCACATGCAAATAAATAAACAAAATCAAGATATGGTGTCCATTTATAACTAAAAGAAAATTAAAAAAAAAAAAAGAAAGCTGAGGCACAAAGTCAGCTATGTGTTTCCTTGGGGCAGTATTAGTGGTGGCTAGAATTCACATTCTCCATTGTACCCTTTCTTTTGTGAATGGTGAATGAAAAATACCTTCTCTCCACTTTTGGACAGATTCAGGAGTTCTTATTAACTGTAGCATTTTATTTCTGCAGCCCATGCTAGATCCAGTCATCCTTACCACAATACAGGATGTACGGAGTGTTGAGGAGAAGGATCTCAAAGACAAGGTAAATCTCTCTTCAGCCAGGTAGGCCATAGTGCTGGTTAGTTCACAGAAACAGAGGTAGGATTTGGCAAGGTTCCTGTGCCATTTCTCTTTGGATTCTGGTCAGATACAGTTCACATCAAATTAATTTGTTTTCCGATTCAAAAATTTCTAATTTTGAAACACCAGAGGTTGGTGTTATCTCGGTCAATAGAATGAATATAGTATTCTCAGTAAGTGATGTCATTCCAAATTTTACTAACATGATTTTGATGGCATTATTATTGGTGTAAAGTAAAAGGAGTTTTGGAACATTAAAAGCTTCTCTGGAGTTGTTCAAAGCAAATCTAGCATTTAACATGATTTGTCTGCTTTGAATTTCGCCTAAGAATATCCCCTTTCCTTTACTATTCACCAGTTGCTTAACTTTTGTTTAGAAGCAAAATCCAGTTAATTGGCTTTGTAGAATATCAGATATCTCCAAATCATTGTTACCCTGTACTCATGAGAAAGAGAGAGAGAGAGAAAGTGTGTGTGTGTGTGTGTGTGTGTGTGTGTGTGTGTTGTGAGAATTGGGATCAAACTGTTTTTACAATTCCTTTTTTATTTTTATTTTGTTGTTTCTATTCAATAAAAGAGATTGGTTAGCATCCCTGAGCTCCTATCTGCCATTAAACTACTTTGCATGCGCTTCCAACCGGATCTTGTGACAATTGTGGATGACCTTCGGCTTGACATCCTGCTTCGCATGCTGAAATCACCACATTTTAGTGCTAAAATGAATTCCCTCAAAGAAGTAAGTTTTGCTTTTATTCTTAAAAGTTTAAAACACAGACCCCTTAAGTTCTGCCGAATTTGTTATTATTAATATAAAAATGTTGGGCAAAGAGAGTAATTTCTCATATAAAGAAACCATGATTATGGTGTGTATTTATAATTGTTAATACAAATGAGAAGATGGCTTTTTTATTTTCAAAATTTGTTCTGTGAACTACTTAATGTTTTTACACTTCCTACGATGTAATGTCATAGATTATGTGGTTTGAGATTTACTTTTTACCCTAACAGACAGTTCCTTTTATTTTATTTCACTTATGGGTTTACTTAAACCAGATCTTCTAACTGATGTTAGAACAAAAGCAAAGTGACTACAACTGTGTTGGTGGAAATAATTTTCTGTAACTTCCTATGCAAACAGCATATTAGATCCATGCAAACAGCATATTAAATCCATTCAAACAGTACAATTGGTTTTAGTAGAGTTGATACAGTTCAGTCATAATCCAGTCTTTTGTTCACTTTTGGGTTTATTAGGATTCTTGGCTGCAAGTGGAAGAAACTCTAGTTGAACTATCTCAGGCCAAAAGTAGAATTTATTGGAAGGAAACTAGCTATTGCACTTGAATAAAGGATTGAATTTCCAAAACATGTGAATAACTAGAATTTGTGGCCTGGCACTGTCCAAGTCTTGTCTCTGCTTTTCTGAGCAATTGGTCTCATTGCCTTTGTATCTGCAGTGTGATATCTTTGAGAACATGGCCATGGGAAGGAAGTTTGTGAGCTTCATAGCCTGCACTTCCCATCACCAGGGGGCTGACATATTCTTTCTGGTCCCATATGTGAAATTTAGAGGACATGCCCTGGTCAAAGTTTGGATTAGATTCTTATCTCTAATCCAGTAAGCAGTGGTCCAAGGGAGGGGTGCTGTAAGAATAACTTCCATGTTTTTTTTGTGTGTGTTTTAGTTGTTGAGAGACCTTTATTTTATTTATTTATACATGGTGCTGATAATTGAACCTAGTGCATCACACATGCCAGGCAAGTGTGCTACGATGAGCCATAGCCCCAGCCCCTCTATGTTCTTTTTAAAGAAACATCACAAATAGTGATCTGTAAACTTCCAGTAAATGGCTTTTGGTACTTTTTGGCTAATTACTGTAAGAATTCCAGAGGACTTTGATGATGTGTTGAGTCACAAAAACCCTGTCTTTTTTAGGTAACCAAACTGATAGAAGATAGCACTTTATCTAAGTCTGTGAAGAATGCTATAGATACAGACAGATTACTAGACTGGCTGGTAGAAAACTCAGTACTATCAATTGCACTGGAAGGTAAGTTGCTTTCAAAAGATAAAATTACTTAACATAATTTAACATTATTTAAAAAGATACAAATTTTTGTTTACAATCTAGCAGTTTACTATTAAATTAATTAATTTAACTGCTTTGAATTAATTAATTGCTTTGAATTAATAGAATCATATTTAGAGAGTCACTGCATCTCTCTTCCTCTCGTATTTTTTATTAGGCAACATAGACCAAGCACAATACTGTGATCGTATAAAGGGAATTATTGAACTCTTGGGCAGTAAATTATCTTTAGATGAGCTGACTAAAATTTGGAAGATACAGGTAGGTTGATCAGAATTATTTTTGCCTTTTCCTGACATATTTAATCTAAGGAGAGGGAAGAGGGTGGTAAATGTGCAGGGAAATGGGAGCTCTGTCTTATTTTAACCAGAGCAGCTATACCTAATCTGTTTTATATTTAGGTTTTTAATAAGATTGTGTATGTAAAAGAATTCCACTTGTGACAAGAATATCAAACTACTGATCTAATCTTCGTATTTTTTAAATTAAAAAAGTAAAAACCTTCATGGAGATCTAGGAATGGGTGTAAGTCTTGTTTATCAGTTCCGTTTTCTTTTTATTACATTGTTTATTAGTGTTAATTAATAATCTTCCCAATTATCCTAATAAATGAAGATAAGTATTACTGAGCTTTCAGATCTCACCTTATCTGGACTCTGAGCAGCTGTGACCAAGTCTAACATGCCCTTCATTTTTTTTTTTTTCTTCACTTTGGTCATGGTCTATACTATTAGTTTTCCTTTCTGTTTTTCTGGTGTTCCTTCTTAAATCTCCTTTATTCTCTTCTACTTTTCCTTTAAATGGTTTGGTTTATTTTCCCAAGCCTTAGTTCTTAGCCTTTTTTCAGTGTACAAGCTTTTATTAGTCAGTTTCATCAACTCCTATGGCTTTGACTTCAGTTGTATGCTGCTGACACTGTGAATCATATCACTAGTTCATCTTTCTTCTTGGAGTTCCACTATACATATCTAAATGTATAACAATTTCACCTTCAAGTTTGTATCTCATTGACATCTCAAATTCATCACGTCCAAACCTAGTTATTCTCCGGTCTCTTTCAGTAATAGTGTTATCCTCATCTAGTTGCTAAGCCAGAAAGAAATCTGGAGTTCAGCTTGATTGTGTCCACTTAGTCACTGTATCATCACAATCTAGGAAACAAAAACTATGCCAGGAAATTGAACTACAAGACTGTTTACAAAGGTGTTATTAAGGTGAAAAAGGTTTTAAGAAAAAAAGGAAGACGACGTATTAAACTCAGAGAGAGGAAACTACTTGGAAGGTGTTTTCACTGCAAGTGCAAGAACTGTCGAAGGTGCTTCTTCCACTAGCACTTTTGGAATCTCACCCTGCTTTCACTTTCATCCTAAACCAGTGTTTCTAGTCTAGGAAGGAGAAACACTCCTTCCTCCTCCTGCCTCTCACCTCTCAGCACTGCCCCTCACTGGCAGAATATAATAGGAATATACTGGGAGAGGACTTTACAGAGTGTGATCTGCAGGCTCCCAGCCCAGGATTAGGAAGCAAACTGTAGAAAGTTAGGCGTAGAAATAAAACACAGTCCTAGATCCCTTAGATTTTATTTCCCATGTCTTGTACTTGTTTGAATACCCTCATATGATTTTTGTGAATTTGAAGATAGAAGACCGTGATGTCTATGTTGTTTTTCCCTGCTACATTCAGTGAACAGCTATAGGTGTAGATATTAAGGAAATTAAAGAATTAAATCTACAAATATCCCCTGCCTTTCAAGTTCCTCACCTGGTGAACACTGAGGCACAACAGGCTGTGATTCAGATTATAAAGTGAGTGTCAACCATAGGTCAACGGTATGCTCCTGCAGCTCTGATGCAGACTACTGCCCACGGGATAAATATTAAGTGAAGTCAGAAAATTGTTATGAGCACAGTGAAAAACAAAGCAGTTTATACTTTCAATTGAGGCCCTTGAGATCATTTATAAAATGCTAAGAGTGAGGACATTTATCTTGTAATTTTCATCAGTTTCAGTTTCTTACCTAGTAGAAAATATTTAATTTCCTCTTAAAAATGAGTATCAGACGGAGAACTTCTCATTTTTTTTTCACATTGTCTTTTTAAAGACTTAATGCTGCTGAGCATTTAAATAAGGTCAGATGATAACCATTAATAATAGTTTTTTATGGCTGGGGATGTGGCTCAAGCGGTAGCGCACTCGCCTGGCATGCGCAGGACGCTGGGTTCAATCCTCAACACTACATAAAAAAAATAAAATAAAGATATATAAAATTTAAATTTTTTTTTTTTTTTTTTTTTTTTTTAGAGAGAGAGTGAGAGGAGAGAGAGAGAGAGAATTTTTTAATATTTATTTTTTAGTTCTCGGCGGACACAACATCTTTGTTGGTATGTGGTGCTGAGGATCGAACCCAGGCCGCACACATGCCAGGCGAGCACGCTACCACTTGAGCCACATCCCCAGCCCTAAAAAAATTCTTTAAAAAAATAGTTTTGCCAATATTACTGTGAAAGTGAATGCTGATTAGACTAGAGTCCATTGATCTTTGTTATATTTTTGCTTTAGCTTGTGTCAATTGCCAGGAAAAAGACAGATGTTTCTAAGTTCTAGGTCTTAAGTATTTCTGATATGTCTGTCTCCTGTGTTTTCTAGTCCGGACAATCATCTACCGTGATCGAGAACATTCACACTATTATTGCTGCTGCAGCTGTGAAATTTAATTCAGATCAGCTTAATCATTTGTTTGTTCTCATTCAGAAGGTATGTGTTCAGTTGAATTTCCTTACTGTTAAGTTTTCCTAAAGTTTTTAAGCTCTTTTGAGGTTCCCACCAAAATAGCAGTGTTTAAATATCCTTTTGTTTATAAATTTTTTTGCTTAAAAAGTTTAAAGTTTTTTCTAATTTCTCCAATATGATTGTGAAATAATTCCTATGTCTTGTCTTTTCTGTTGCACAGAGCTGGGAGACTGAGAGTGATAGAGTAAGACAGAAGCTGTTGAGCCTGATTGGACGAATAGGTCGGGAAGCTCGCTTTGAGACCACTTCTGGAAAGGCAGGAGAATCAAATGGATTTTTCTAGCTACAAATGCTTAAAGCGGTTTTACTTGCATATCCTCGGGCTCATCATAGTGGTATTATCACAGGTGTTAGACGTCCTCTGGGAACTGGCTCATCTTCCAACCCTGCCCAGTAGCCTCATTCAGCAAGCCTTGGAGGAGCACCTGACAATCCTTAGTGATGCATATGCTGTGAAGGAAGCAGTCAAGAGGAGCTACATCATTAAGTGCATAGAAGATATTAAAAGGGTTGGTTTTTATCTTTGGTCAAATTTTTGTTGTAAGAACAACAGTGTTAGACCAGGCGTGGTGGTACACACTTGTAATCCCAGCGGCTCGGGAGGCTGAGGCAGAAGGATCTCGAATTCAAAGCTAGCCTCAGCAACAGCAAGGTTCTAAGCAACTCAGTGAGATCCTATCTCTAAATAAAATACAAAATAGGGCTGGGGATATGGCTCGGTGCTTGAGTGTCCTTGAGTTCAATCAAGAAGTAAACCTCTCCTCAACCCCACCCCCTCAAAAAAAAGAGCAACAGTATTGTCTGAGTAATAAGAGCCAAGCAGTCCTATTAAGTTAAGTAAATGAAATGTCCTATCTGGAAGCTCTTACCTTAGAATCCAAGATTGAGAAATTATAGGTGTTACTTTTACCACATCACTTATATTTCTCTTAAAATGAATTTTCAGCCTGGAGAATGGTCAGGTTTGGAAAAAAACAAGAAGGATGGATTCAAGGTAAGAATTTGCAGATGGAACCAATTGAAAGGTATACTAATCCAATAATCATTTAATAAATTGCATCACAATTTTTATAATGTGTTTTAGTCTTTCTCAGTAATGTTTACATACTTTATTTATGACCTCTATTATTTTAAAGCATTATTATTATTTAAAGCTCAGTAGTTATTGAATCTTAAAGGGAAAACCATTAAAGATTATATTGAAATTACATAGTTTTATATAGTGTTTTTAAAAATCATGACTTTCAACTTAGTTTTTTCCTCTTAAATTAGACTTAAACATGCACAATTTTAATATGTACAGTTGATTCTAAGTAAGTATCATGCCCATTTTTCTTCCATAAGGGAAAAATGGAGAAACATTCATAGATAAGAGAAAAAGAAGGGAAGACGGAGGTTCATTCAGTGCTGGCACATGGTAGTTTTCAGGTGTTTGGTTCAGATGTGTCCCTAAAATAATTTCTTACACAGATAGTCATTGAATGAGTGCCTGGTACTGTTGTTTGATTTTTAGAAGGTAGAATTAGATGGTGACTACAAGAGGGACTGGGGCCAGAGAAGCCTTACCCTTCCGGACTCTGGCCTTCTGGCCTCTAGATTGCTGTGAATGTATGGAAAGTGGTTGGAAATGATGGTTAGTGGATAGAATAGTGATGATCGTAGCTCTCTTCCAGCTCTAGTCCTTAACTCCAGTCTCTCCTGTAAGAGGAGTAATCACAGTAGCCAGCTCGGTACAACGTGCTTTCTTGGTTGTCGAAGCCCTGATCAGAGCAGTATTGTCTTCCTTCTTAGATCCTCAGATTGCCCAGACCACACTGTGTATGGGTTGGCAGGAAGGGGGAGATTTCATTTTCTTGGTTTCATTTTATTAAAATTTTTTTGTAAAATACCTAGTGGCTCAGTATTTCAAACATATTCTTGATTTTCAAAGATATTTCTTTTAAAAATCTGGAATTTTGCTACCTAATTTTCATTGGTATAGTCAGAGATTCTTAGTTCTTGCTAACAAGCTTTGGTGACTTAATGGGGTTTTTTTCACATAAGTACTTGGCCATAAATTTTCGTCTTGAGCATATTGTCAACTCATGTTTTGTGTTTTGACAATGAAATTTGATCATGTGAATTTTCTGCATATAATCTAGTTTTAGAGCTTTTTAAAAACATTCACAAACTGGAGCTAGTAATGCTGGGGCCATAAGGAATTATTCCTTGAACTCAACAACATTGCTGTCTTTCTACTCAGATACAATTTAAATGTTTCTGATTTTCTAAGCTCAGTAATGCGAATGATTTAGTAACCTCTCTCCTTAAGGTTGAAGAGTTTTCATCTAGTCATTTAAGAAGTTTCTATCCTTCAGTAGTTTTAGTAAAGAGAAAAAGGGTCTCTGTAGAAAGATTATCTTTTCCTCTCAGCAGTAGACTCATTTCTTTATAGCTGTGAAGGTCAAAGCTGAAGGAACTTTCCCCTCCTTCCAGGGAAATGACTTGAAACCAGAAAAACCTTCCAGATAGCATTCCTCCCTTGCCATGGCTAAGCATTGCCAGCTCTTCCAGTCATTGCATCGTTGCATCTTTATTGCTTCTCTTTGCAGTCACTTCATTCATATCTGTGGTTTATAACAAAACTCAGAAAAAAACAAATTTTTTTTGGATTTATTTTGAGAGATTGGAAAGGAATATTCTTCCTTTTTTATTTCCCCGCTGGTCCCAGCAAATAAATTATTCCCTTCCAGATAATAGCTTGCATTTTTATATAGCACTTGTCAGTTTAGTAAGTGCTTTCACAGATACTTTCTGAAAGTACACATTGCTGAAGGGGGACAGTGGGAAGATCAAAGCCCCCTGGATATGGCTCCAGGCAGGGGGATGAATTATTTACTGCCACTAAAGGTGTTTTTCTATGCTATGCCCTTTCCTGCCAGGCAGCAAGGTGGGCTGACTGGGGATTATGTCTCCCTGCCAGGCTACACAGAAACTAAGCAAAGGGTAAGACAAGATCACCCACTTCTTACTCCCCTCCCACCCTCAGCTACCTCTGTTCCCCCAACTGATTCCCCTTCCCTCTGCTTTTGACACTCTTAAAATTCCCAAGTTCCACTGTTGTGTTCAGAAATTCTGACCTTTATTTCTTAACTTTGTTTCTATAGATTCTGCCAGGGTACCCTTGGCTCCCTTGGTCCTCTTTTCTTTCCTTTGCTTCTTTTATACCTTCCACTGTTCATCCCAACCCTTTCCCGCTTATTTCACTTCTTTTTTCCTTCAATTAAATTTTTTTAAATGTACTCATAAAAAAAATACTAAACAAAAAATTATTTTTACTCAATTAGTTGTGTTGGATAGTCTTTAAGATATTATCTTTAGCTATGCTTTTTATACTATGCCCTTTCTTGCCAGGCAGACTTTCAGTAAATATCAGTTCCCTTCCTCCTACTACTTCCCCTTCACGCTATCAGGAGACTCAAAGCCTCACTTATACAGGTTGAATATCCCTTATCTGAAATCCTGGGACCAGAGTATTTCAGATTTCAGAGGTTTTGGATGTTAGAATGTTTGAATAGACTTTACTGGTTGAGCATCCCTAATCCAAAATTCTGAAATCTGAAATGTTCTATAATAAGAAACTTTTGAGAACAATGTTGTTACTCAAAAATTTTTAACTTTGGTGGCCAGATTTTTAAATTAGGGTTGCTCAACCTGTACATAATTGAGTTCCCTCTGCTTGCCAAAGCACACAACAGAAAATAAAAGTAGTAAGGTGTCCTCAGTATAAAGAATCTCACAGTGATATGGTTAGTAGAGGAGGAAGTACGTTTAAAAAGTTTTCTACCATGCAAAATTTTTTGCTTTGGTTCTAGATAAAAGGTTTTCTGGAAAAACAAGATGGGCAAGGAAGTGGGGGATGTTTAGTTTAGAAGAGAGAACTCAAAAAATATGAAAACTTTCATAAGAGTATCATTACAGAGAAGCTTGAATTGTTTTACTTTTTATGGCTCCTAAGGAGTTATATGGAGACACGTGTTAGTGTGGTAGATCAGAGAACTTTCTTGTGAGAAGAGTCTGAAAACAGAATGCACTGCCCTCTGAGGTAGTGATTCTTATCACTGGAAATACCGAGACTAGTAATTCATTTAATAAATGAATAAAGAAAATTTAGATATAGATTTGCAGGCCATGCCTGTTGACCTCTAAGGCTTCATGTGACATTAAGAATTTAATCAGGACATCCCATTAACTTTTCCTTATGAAGCCTCAACTCCAGAACATTATCAGCTATATTCATTTTATTTGTTTATCAGTCTTAGCAACTAGAGAAGGGTAATTTAAATTTTTCCTACAACTTGGCAATATAACGTTATAATGGAATGGAATCAATATCATATTTCCTGATTGCTAAACTTTAGAAACTATAACAAATAATTCTTAAATTCCAATTTAATATGATTTATTTTAATTTTATTGTATGATGAGTTACCTTCAACAGGTAATTGTCCATGTCAAATATAAGTATTCTGACCACCCTTGACTTAACTGGTCATGATAATTTTTAATACATCTGCTTATTGCGAAAGGGCTCGTATTTATATCCTAATTTTCATAATTCTTTTGGAAGGTACCAGTTGGGACATAAGCCTTAAAGTTTTGATTATTTTATTGTTCTGCAACTTTTTTTAAAAAACAGAAATATTCTAGCTAGTCTTGCAAATAGTCAGCCTTTAATATCTACCATCTCTGTGATTCTAAGATGCCAGTGATTGTACCCTGCATCACAGAAATAAGTTGTTTTTATAGAGAAGAGAAAAAGAAATTGTACATTTACCAGTCATTGTTTAGATTCACCATCGCAGGTTGAGTCTAAGTCTGCTTTTGAGCAGTTAGATAGAGCTTCACCAAGGCCCACTGCTTGTCATTATCTATAGTAATGCTCTGAACTACTCTGAAATTTTTTAGATTGACTTATAATTTTTGAGGCATGTTGAAGAATATGGTGTTTTGTGTGCTTGTTCTCATTCATAAAACTCAAGCGGCTTTTTTCTGTTACCAAGTGATGAATACTACAAGTTACACGGCTTCTTTTGAATTAAGATGCAACTTAAGACAGAGACATTTAGTGATGAGCCCTTCACAGTGTTTGAGCCTATCAAATCAACTTCTGCTTTGAAAAATACTTTAGTCTAAGACCACTGAAAGTTTTCTTTGCTTTTAATTGCATTTATGACCACAAGAAGCTAGTCAGTGCTCTATCATAGTGTTATCTTTTTAATAACATTTAAGTAATCAATTAGTGATCCAGATTTAAGTTAGAACCATCCTTGTTCAGTAGTACCTATACCAAGGAACAACTGAACTCAAATGATAGGTAGATGAACAGATACCTTATGTATACTCAGGGAAGGACAGTTGTAGGAAAATCTGCACCCATGTTTATTGATTAGTAAGATTTCTTTTCATAGAATTATGAGAAATATCAGTTACAGAAATGTTTAAATTTATGAAACCTGTGTCTTAGAATCCAGAAAATATGGTATTTGCTGATTGTTTAGCTAATCTCTATGAAGCAAGGAAAATAGTATTGTTTTGGCAATAGCTTGCCCACATTTACATGTTCAGTAGTAAGCTGCTTTTCTGCCAGACGAAACAAGTATTTCTCCTCCCCAAATGGGGTCTTCATTTTGCAGAAAGACTTGATAAAACAAGAGTGATTTAAAATAAAAATATCAGCCTTTTAAATAAATGTTGAAGACTTAAGCTTTAATCAGTTTTTTGGTTAGTAGTCAGTTGATTAAAAGTGTTTAATCTGATATTTTCCATATTTTATAATGAAATTTCAGTTCAAAGATGTTGTTTATTAAAAACCAATTATCTTCTTAAAGAGTGCATAGTGAACATCAAACTTTTCAGATCTATACTCTGAAGATCTGGATTGTCATGTGCTAGTTTCAGAATTAATAAATTTGAAAATATTTTGAAAAATATAAATTACAGTCTGAGTAAAGTATCTGTAATAATTAATAAAAACAGTAATTGGGAGAGAGAAGGGGGAGTGTGGGGGATTGAGCCTAGGGCTTCACATATAACAAACACAGGCTCTACCTCTGGGCTATGCCCCCAGCCCCTTATTAATAAAATTAGAATGACCTCACAAAGTGGTTTTAACTAGGAGATATAAACAGATCATATTTTCTTTAATATTTGGACGATTGTCAGTATGTTGAACAGATCATTGGTATCTTAATCATATAACTAAAGAAAGCCACTTTTTTATTCCATCTTACTTGCCAGCCAGTTCAATATTAAGCTGTTGCCATCAATTTATTTTATTATGTCAACATGTCTTAGCAGCCCTGTGCTACTTAATCTATCCTCTGAAGTTGCTAATTCCTTGTTGTCTGTTTTTTGCTGATGTACCCCTATACATTCACTGTCACTTCACATCCACTCCTGTTTGCAGTTCTTGGCTTTAGGAAATTGCATGCAGAATAAGAAGTTGAAGATTGAATTATGAGTGCATGGAGATAAGCTATAAATGAACAACATGAAGATGAAATTATAGAATGTGTGACAATAAAATCTAATTGACTTGCAG
Organism: Urocitellus parryii; assembly: GCF_045843805.1. Lineage (NCBI taxonomy): Eukaryota > Metazoa > Chordata > Mammalia > Rodentia > Sciuridae > Urocitellus > Urocitellus parryii. The sequence continues at coordinate 38,083,897 of NC_135541.1, read as the reverse complement.
ATTTTTTATAGCTAATAAATTAATCTGCCATTAATTTCTAAATTTAATTAATACAACTTCTTTTTAACTCTAGTCATCTCAGCTTAATAATCCCCAGTTTGTTTGGGTGGTACCAGCTTTGCGTCAGCTCCATGAAATCACCCGCTCATTCATAAAACAAACCTACCAAAAGCAAGACAAGGTAAGAATGTAGCTGTTTTTATTATTGCACAGTTACTCGCTTAACCATTTATAATAACAAAACAGGGCCAAAACTATTGAATTTATAGTTATAGTGTATTTGATTTATAATCCTGAGTTTAAACATCATCTACCTTTTTTTTTTGATGTAATAACTGCTTTCTTTTTTATTTGCTTAATTTATTGAAATAAACCTTTTTTAAAGTCATGGAAATTTGAAAAAATTTGCAGATTTGTTTTATCATGCAAAAAGATTAGTTTGCCTAAGGAGCTAGTTTCCTTAATATAACAGTATGGAAGAAAGCTCTGGAAAAGTGTACAGAAAGTAAATAGCTCTTTTTAAAAATTTTTCCTTTATCTTTTAAAATAAATAAATCTTTGGGTGCAAAAAATTAGTAGGTTAGTTTATTAGCGCCTTAGTAAATATACATAACTAGATTGGTTTTATTTACTGTTAAATAGGAAATTTAAGTGAAGAAATCCTTGTGTTTGCTTTCACCTAGGACTGCATCCTAAAATAGAAGTTGTGCTTAAAACCAACAAAATAACCACAGATTCTCAAACCACTTTTCTTTTTGTTGTTTTTTGCCAAGAGTATTATTCAAGACTTGAAGAAAAATTTTGAAATTGTAAAATTGGTCACGGGAAGTTTGATAGCGTGCCATCGACTTGCGGCAGCTGTGGCTGGGCCTGGAGGCCTCACTGGTTTGACCCTAGTGGATGGTCGATACACTTACCGGGAGGTATCAGGCACTCTGTTTTTGTTTCATGATTTACCACACTCATTTGGCCTTTTTCTACTTTTTATAAAAGTAATGTTGGATGTAACTTTAAAGAGGTAGCATGAGCTATATTGATTATGATTCAGCAATTTTCTGTCCTGAATACAGTAATTTCAAAATTAAGTTTAGAAGGATGATATTTGTAAGTTAATTTTTCAGTAAATTGCCCAAGATTTACGCAATGTTTTTGCTTAAAAAATTAGACAAAAATCTTAATTTGACAGTTGTGAGGTTGTGGTGCTTTACTTTGATATTATTGAAATGATATTTTATTGACATCCAAAGTCAACTAAAATTGTAACAGACTTGAGGTAGCTTCCATTATGTTGAGCTGTCAGTTGGTAAACAGATTTCTCACATTCACTTTGCCCTAAAATTACATTAAGAAAAAGTTAAGTAAACCTGATTTATAAAGTTTAACAATTTTGTTTTAATGTTTCTTTTAGGTATAGATGCCTGGAATTAACTGGTTAACATTATTTCTTTTTGCAGTATTTGGAGGCACATCTGAAATTTCTGGCATTTTTCTTGCAAGAAGCTACCCTGTATTTGGGTTGGAATCGTGCCAAGGAAATCTGGGAGTGTCTTGTGACTGGCCAAGATGTTTGTGAATTAGATAGAGAGGTAAGAAGATGCTGTATGGACAACACATGGCGGAAATATTTAAATGTTGCACTTTTTTGTGTCTGACATTTTTTTGTGTCTCATGTCTTTAATTTCGAAACACTTTAAACTTACATAGGCATTAACTACATAGGCTAGGAATTTAGTACTGAAAAAAATAAGTGCATGAATTTTTTGATGATTTTGATACCATTTTGATTAAAATACCAAATTCAACCAAGTCAATACAGATAAAGAATTCCAGGTATATTTTAGCTTGTTATGCTTTCCCATGAAATTAATTTTAAGTTACTACTAGAAAACTTTGAGTTCTTTAAAATGATATTATACTCTCAGAAATACTTAAGAAAGAATCAGTGCCTGGGCGGATGTTTGAAGCTATAATTAAACAGCCATAGAAGGTTAAATCTGAAACAGAACACTTTGACATTTGCTAACAATGAATCTCAGTTTCTTCATCTCATTTTATAGAACAATATTAGCTACTACTTAGGATTGCTGAAAGGACTAAGTGAGCCAGGGCCTGGCACACAGCAAGCTTAATACATGTTGATGGGAAAACCTAGATGTAAAATTCAGTGAAAAGTATGAGTGTGTGTATTTTGCTCATATGTTAGTTTGCTTCATTTAGTTTCAGAGTTCTAAACATTTCAGTTTTGAGTGGCATTTTGGCATGAATTTTGAATCATTAAGAATAATGTCTGTTTGCCTTTCTCATTGCACAGCATGTATCGTTAGTTATAGGGCATTATCTATCTTAATCCACAGATGTGCTTTGAGTGGTTTACAAAAGGGCAGCATGATCTCGAGAGTGATGTTCAGCAGCAGCTCTTCAAGGAGAAAATTCTGAAACTGGAGTCATATGAAATCACTATGAATGGTAGATAATTACTTCACATTATTTGTTTTACTTCTTTAGAGGAAGAAATTTTATCCTTCCCTTTCCCATAAGCCTGTTAATCAGAAGCAACTAGCCAGTCTGGTATATCCTTTTAGAATTTCCCTTGTGCATATTTAGATAGATGCAGATAAACTCCTTTTTACATATATAGTATCTTATGATTAATTTTTATATTATATGGCCTGATAGACCATATTGCCAGATTGTTTTTTGAAATTTCTTATTGCAAAAAGATTCATTAAGGTAAAAACTTTTCAAAGTATAGAGCTCCTTTCTTTTGTTTCTTTATATATTTTTAAAAGGATGTGACCTTTACTACTTTATAATTCCTGATTGTTTTCATATCCTCAAAAAGAAACTCAGCACCTTTTCATTTCCTACCTTGCATTATTCTCTAATCTCTTTACTTTCTTTATGGATTAGCCTAATCTGTTGGTTTAAAATGGAATCATACTACATGTGACCATCTGGCTTCTTTCATTATGTGAAAGTCTATGTTTTCAAGGCTTACCTACCTTGTAGCATGTATATCAGTATAATATTTCACTGAAGACATGCCATATTTTGTTTATCCATTTACCAGTTGGTGGACCTTTTTGTTACTTCTTTGGGCTATTATTAGAAATACTGCTATAAACATTCAAATTGCTTTGATATCTCATTAGCCTTTGAGGAACAGCCGGATTGTTTTACAGAGTAGTTGTTCCATTTCATAATCCCACCAGCTACAAGTTCCAGTTTGTCCACATCTCACCAATAATGATTAATATCTGCATTTTATTTTCTTTTTTAAGCCATCCTGGTATATGTAAAGTAGTATCTTTTAAAGTTTTGAATTGATTTTCCTTGAAGACTCATGATATCAAGCATCTATTCATGTGTTTATTGGCAATTTCTGAATATTCTCTGAAGAATTATCTATTCTAATGTGTTTTATTCCTTTTTTCTTTTTTTCCTCCCCTTTTATGGTGTCGGGGATAGAACACAGAACTTCATGTATGCTGCCTCCCCAGTCCTTTTTATTTTATTTTGAGACAGGGTCTTGCTAAGTTTCTAAGGCTGTCCTTGAACTTGCAACTCTACTGCCTAAGTCTCCTGAATAGGTGGTCTTAAAGGCATGTGCCACCCTGCCCAGCCTTGCCCATTTTTAAGTTGGGTTATATGTCTTTTTATTGTTAGTTGTAAAAGTTCTTTATATAGTATGGATACTAGCTCCTTATAAGATAAATAATTTGCAAATATTTCCTCTTATTCTGATTTTTTTTTTTCATTTTCTTGATAGGATCATTTGAAGCACTAAAGATTTTTATTTTGATTGAAGTCCAACTTACCTGAATAATATTTTAGAGCTTGTGCTTTTTGTTTTTTTAAGTATTATTTATTTATTTACTTACTTTTTTATTTGTTTTTGAGATGGGATCTTGCTGTGTTCCCAGGCTGGTCTCAAAACTGAACTAAAGCTCTCCTCTGGCCACTGTACTACCACTGCTTGTGCTTTTGATGCCGTATCTAAGAAACCATTGTCAAGAGTTTTGTGGTTTTAGCTCTTAATGTACTTTCAATGTTTTACTTAATAGTGTATGACTTTATCTGACATTCTATTATTTCAGGTTTTAATTTATTTAAGACTTTTTTTGAAAATGTGAATCTCTGTGATCATCGATTAAAAAGACAAGGAGCTCAGTTGGTAAGTAAATTATTCTCAGATCAAATATAGATCATTTGAATTATCTAGTATAATAAGTTGTTGAGGCTGGCTTCAAACTTGTGATCCTCCTACCTCAGTCTCCCAGGTACCTAGAATTACAGGCATGTGCCACTACACCCAGCAAATTATGTGTTCTAATTAAAAGAACACATGGATTTAAAAAAAAAAAATCTTGATTGCTGACTTGGGCATTAATGGCAGAGCCTCTCTGCAAGAGTGCTGGAGGTCACTGCTCAACTTCTCACATCACTGTCTTGGCTTCTTGCTGACTGGGGGGCTGTTGTGGCTAGAAGAATGTGGAGGAGGGAATAGCTCCATCTGGGCTTCCAGCTCTTCAGATTCAGTAATTACATGTCCCTTAAAAAAAGTAATGAAATCATCAGTCTTGGAATCTCAATGGCAGAGACTGGGTAAAAAATTTAGTAATATACAACAAAGCAGGAAAATGGGGTTGTATGCAATGTATACAGCTTATGTTTATGTTTACAAATGCCGCTTTACAAAGAAAGGTAAGAACTAGCTCTTTTTCTAAGTCTCTCTCATTCAGGTCCTGACTTCCTGGGGTGGTAGGAATATTGGTAAGATCTTGTAAGTCTTCACTCTGCTATTTGTAACTGAGCTTTGGGAAGACCGTATCTAACCCCAAGATTAAATAGCTGCTTCTAGCTTGACTCCATTTTCTTTTGAAGAAAAGCTCATGATAATGGTACCTCATCTCACTCCTGTGCTGTGAATGTGGGAAGAAAAATCTCCATGCCTATCCTAGTTCCCATGGAGGTTTCCTAGTGCTTCTGTGGTTGATTGCTTTTTTTTATTTTAAAGTTCCATATCAGGGGGCTGGGGTTGTGGCTCAGTGATAGAGTGCTCACCTAGACATGGGTTCAATCCTCAGCACCACATAAAAATAAATAAATAAAATAAAGGTATTGACAACTACAACTAAAAAATAAATATTAAAAAAAAGTTCCATATCAGTACAATAGTGGTTTCCTATATAGCTGGCTTTTTGTATCCTTATTTCATATTGAACTAAAGAGGTGAAGACTCATTAAGTAATGTAATTTTGTGATTCTGGTGTGCTGTGTAATTCAATTTATATATAATTTTAATTTTCTTTTGAACAGTATGTAGAAAAGCTGGAATTGATAGGAATGGATTTCATTTGGAAAATAGCCATGGAATCACCTGATGAAGAAATTGCTAATGAAGCGATTCAGTTAATCATAAACTATAGTTATATTAATCTAAATCCTAGGTTAAAGAAGGTAAGTATCTAAGGAAAGAAACTACTTATACACAAAAAAGCAGAAAATTATATATATATTTTACTGATAACTTGTTATATTTGGCATATCCTCAGATTGGCTTATTTGTTTTGATATTATATCCTGAATAGTTACTAAAACTCAGTTTCAAAGCCTGACCTTAATTTCCATTTACCTTTTACTTTCAGGATTCAGTGTCTTTACATAAGAAATTTATTGCTGACTGCTACACTAGATTAGAGGTGAGTAACAACTTTCACTTAACCTGTCTTTGAAGGGAATACTTTTTTCCCATTTTTTAATTTTATATTTTAAGATAACGCATAATACTGATGTTTGTGGCTAGATCCTATTGGTGAATTTATGAAGAGTACTAGATTGTGGCATAGGGAACAGACATTTGCCATGATGCCCCCAGTATAGAAATAAACTTCAAAGGAAATCTTTCTTTCTCCCTCCACCACCTGTCTTCCCCACTCTACCCACCCTCCTCCTGGGTATAGGAACTATGTTCAGAAAACAGGTCTATACATTCCACATTTCTAGCAGTATTTTTCTCTTTTTTCTCTCCAGGAATTTTACGTAAGCATTTGTTTCCTTTCCCGTACTTTTCCATGTTTCATGTAATTTATACAACAAATGCTATTAAGGACCACAGCAGGATACTCAGTAGTAGGTGGAAGTGGTTGTCTTTGTTCATCAGAAACCTGCTGTTTAATATTATCTCCTGTGTATTTCCAATGCCCTTTTTCTAGCATGATGGTTAAAGCATTGAACTGAACATTCATTTTTAGTTGAAATTTGTGCTACAGTTTTTTCTCATAAAGAGTATCCCAAAAGCATAAAATGCTTCTGTCTAAATATCAGTAAGTTCATCTCATTGACATATATGTGCTAGAATCTCTGTAATATTTCCTAAATTATGGCTTCATTCAAATATGTCATCATAATAAAACTTCAAGTTTTGTAAGGTGCCAGGTAAGTGTTAACATATATAGAGCAGTAGTTCTCAGCTGGGTCTTACTTTCTCTCTCAGGGGTCATTTGGTGATGACTATAAGACTTTTTTTTTTTTTTTTTTTAGTTGTAGATGGACACAATATCTTTATTTATTTATTTTTATGTGGTGCTGAAAATCGAACCCAGGGCCTCATACATGCGAAGCAGGTGCTCTACCACTGAGCTATGGCCCCAGTCCCAACTATAAGACATTTTGATTGTCACAACTAGAAGGGGACCTGCTAGTACTTAGTGGGTGAAGGCCAGCGATCCTGCTAAACATCATGCAGTACCAAGGACAGCCTTTTGCAACAACAAAAAAGTTGTCCAGCCCAATGTGTCAGTTGAATCCAGGTTGAAAAATACAGAATGATTGTTTCATATTTTATAGGCAGCCAGTTCAGCACTAGGTGGCCCCACTCTAACACATGCTGTGACCAGAGCAACAAAAATGCTTACAGCAACTGCTATGCCAACTGTAGCCACATCAGTTCAGTCTCCATATAGGTAAGTGATTAGAGTGTGTATTAGTTTTTTTAAAAGTTGATCTTTTTTTTTTTTTTGTCCCTCCTGTGAACATCTCTTAATTACTGATTCCTTATTTTTTCTTAAATTTGGTAATCAATCATATCCTGAGGAATTGTATGTTCCCTGTCACATCTCTCAAATCTGGTTTCACAGATCTATAGGTCATCACCGGAACCACCCAAACATTGCTCTGCCCCTCTTTTTACCTTATGGACAAGTTCTCTTGTTACTGGTTTTGATTTATTTTATGACACTTTAATTCTGTGTAATGTGAATATAACCAACTCTTTCGGATGGAAAAAAGGTATATTCATTATACAAAGAGTACTCTTTTTTGAGTTTGAAATATCCCCTTCTTATGTAGCTTTTCTCCTTGGATAGTCATATCCATGGTGTTAATAAGTTAAGCAAAATGAAGTGGAAGATGGTGATTAATTAAAACCATGTATTATGATGTAATCACAGTAAAATATGTTTACCCAATATTGTTTTTTGAAATGATTTTTAGTGAGAACTTTATCCCCAAATGTTTGTTTAAACTGATCCAACATTGTCTCTTATTCACATTGATGTTTTCAGATAATTATCAGTGAAATCTGAATTTAGCGTTTGCTGAAGTTCTCCAGAATAGTAAGGAGAGACAACACATGTTTAAGAACATTAGAATGAAGTAACTAAGATAACTTTTGTGGAATTTTATGAGCCTTTTATTACTGATAAGCAGCTCCAAATCATTGATTCCAGGAAGGCTTGGCGGCCACTCACTCTGCTGCCCTCTGGTGATGGGTACTCAGATAACTCCTCTCTACTCCCAGAACAAAAGCAGCTTTTATTACTTTTTTGTAATAAACAAATTGACATTTGTTTTTATTCACTATTGAGGATGTTGCTTTACTTTTCAGAGCCTTACTTTAAAGGGGGAATCAATGCAAGGTCCTTGTCCATATTCTTTGCAAAAATGAAGTCTGTGCTGTGTAGCTGTACTTTATTAATATGAAGGAAGCAGATTAAGACTCTGTCCCCTCAGACTTGATTTTTAAGTGACTGATGTGACTACACATTCAGTTCATGATAGGAACACTGATGTTTTTCTCATCTCAGAAGTATATCTCAAATAGGCTTATTAAGAATTTCTTATTACATATTTGTTACATGTAGTCTATCTCTGTTATTCAGTTCTGTACCAGTTCATCCCTCAGGTAAATCATTTATGAGCTGTTGAATTGGGATTTCCAAACTATCACTTCTTTAAATGAATGTACTTTTTTGTTTTTTTTTCTTTTTATTAAAAGTGCTTTTTATTCTAAATTACTTTATATTTGACTGACTACAGAGAAAAACCACGATTATTTTAAAATTTTTATTGTAAATTTTGAGTAAGTAAGAATATATAATTTCACAGTTGTAATTGAACCATAACATTGTAGTTTATCTCATTTTACTAGTTTTGAGAAAAATTTTATATCTGTAATTATTCCGTATTGGTAATCAGTATGTCAGTACAATTGCTGGAAAATGGAAATACCTCTTTTCTGTTTTCAGAAAATGAACCTATTTGAAATGCCTAGAATTTCATCTAAGAGCTCTTGAATTTTTATTTCTTTCTCTCTCTCTCTTTTTTTTTTTTTTTTTTTTTTTTTTTTTGGTACCAGGGAGTGAACTCATGGGCACTTGACCACTGAGCCACATTCCCAGCCCTATTTTGTATTTTATTTAGAGACAGGGTCCAGCCGAGGTGCTATGCACTTTTGCTGAGGCTGGCTTTGAGCTTGCAATCCCCCTGCCTCGGCCTCCTGAATCTCTGGGATTACAGGCATGCACCACCATGCCCAGTGAATTATTTTTTAATATGTGTAGTGTTCTCTAAGTATGACACTGTGACTATATAAGCTGTTGATTATTGTGAGCCTGTTATTTCAAATGATGAGTAAAATTGTGTAAGTCTTCATCCAGAGGGTACCTCAGATTTCACTTTTTTTTTTTCATTTTGCTCTTTGTTACCTCTGGATTTTATTCTTTGGCTTTTATTAATGCACTATAATTATACAAAAATTTGAAATTCATTGTTGTATATTTGCACATGCAGACAATATACTGGTAATTTGGTCAGTTTCATTCTCCAGTACTTCTCTTTTCCTCTGTTGCTCCCTTTCCCTGGTTTCCTTCTCTACTCTACTGGTCTCCCTTCTATTTTCCTAAGCTCCCCCCACTCTTTTTTCCTCATTAGCTTTCACATATGAGAGAATACATGACCCTTAACTTTTTGAGTTTGGCTCATTTTGCTTAACGTAATGCTCTCAAGTTCCATCCATTTTTCCACAAATGACAGGATTTTATTCTTGCTGATGGTTGAATAAAACTCTACTGTGTTTTCTTTATCCATTTATATTTTCTTTATTCATTCATCCATGATGGACATCTAGACTGGTTTCATGATTTGACTATTATGAATTGTGCTATTATAAACACAGATATGCACGTATCAGATTTTATTTTCAAATAGCTTTTATTTATGATCTACTTATTTGCATTTGTTTTGTAATTTTCAGGCAGTTTATATCAGATTCCATATGTTTACAGAATTTTGTGCCATATTTTAGTTGTAAGATTATGAAAGTCAAACTCTCTGAATATTCATTCTTGGTGGGTTGATGGACAAATAGACCTGGGGACCCAGATCCTCTATTTTTGAAACAACTGTTTTAAAAGAGAAAAAGAAATGTGGGGAGGGGCATACTTCTCCTCCCTTATTCCATCTTGGCACTTCAGCTGTGAGCCGGTTTGAACCATTGGGTAAAAAGGTTTTATCTTGGCAGATTTCAGTCTTTATCCAGTAAGTGAGACTCTGATTGTGGTTTTTTTGAAACAGATTAGAACTGAGCTCATATCAGTAATTCATTTCAAATATGTGTAATTTTTTTTTTTTTTAACCATAGATCCACTAAACTTGTAATAATTGAGAGATTGCTGCTTCTGGCAGAACGCTATGTGATCACTATTGAGGTATGCCTTTCTTTTTTTAAAGCAACTTTATTTTATTATCATGCTAATTGTGTAGGTATATATTTTTGACATGTTTAATAGTGGCACAGTGCATCTGACTTGTTTGACTTATGTCTTATTCAAGGATTTTTACTCTGTTCCACGAACTATTCTACCTCATGGTGCCTCATTTCATGGACATCTTTTAACTCTTAATGTTACCTGTGAGTCTACCAAAGATACCTTCACTATAGAGGTGGGTTTATATTAAGCTCTGTAGCCAGTTTTATATCTTGTTACTTTCATAAGATTACTGTTAATGGAGATAGCTGCATGAATAATGATTCTCAAAGCTGTTTGATAAACAAATTTAGAATAAAGACCTGAAAGGAAAGGAAACCATGGGGTACAAGCAGATATATAAATAAATATATAATATAATGGCAGGTGGTGGTGGGTATTATAAAGAGTAAATAAAAATAAAGCAGGATAGGGTTGGTGGAACTCTGGTGGTAATGTGCATAAGCCATTTTAGATAAAGATGGGCGAGGAAGGTCTTTCTGAGGTAGTGTTATTTAAAGACTTGAACAGATCCATAAAGTGAATGATATTTGCTTGAAAAAATATTCCAGGCAAAGGGAGCAGAAGGTACCAAGTTGGGTATGGTGACTGGCATGAGTAGAGCACAGTGAGAAAAAGTGAGTGGAAGGCCCTACTATCGAGAAAGGGTTTGAGATTTTATTCCACATGTAATAGGGAGTGGTGGGAGTGTGCAGTAGAACATTTAATGACAGCAGAAGGGAAGCCTTATAAGGTTTCTGCTATGATCGCAGCTTCTAGAAAAGGGCCCAGTCATAGCAGATGCTCACTAACAATTGTTTAAGGAATAAATAAGCCCTCTCACAACAGTTTTGGATTTTATTTTACAGGCCCACAGTAACGAAACCATAGGGAGTGTGCGGTGGAAGATAGCCAAGCAGTTGTGCTCTCCTGTGGATAATATACAGATATTTACAAATGATAGTCTGGTGGGTTTAAATAATAGCTTCTGACACTTTAGCCTGATGTGAATACTTTCCTCTTCCTTTGCTTCTCAATAATTAAGAAACTACTTTTTACAGCTGACAGTGAATAAAGATCAAAAGCTTCTTCACCAGCTGGGCTTTTCTGATGAACAAATCCTTACAGTAAAGACCTCTGGCAGTGGGACCCCCTCTGGGAGCTCAGCAGATTCCTCAACCAGCTCCAGCAGCAGCAGCAGTGGGGTTTTTAGTTCATCATATGCCATGGAGCAGGTATTGAGTGATTGATAAATTCCTGTTTCTAAATTGAAATCAATCAATATCTTTAGCCCATATAAATATGGATCATTATATCCTTTTTTGTCAGACAAGTTCTGACTCTTCACAGCTATGCACTGAGAACTTCTAGGATACAGCTGGGGGATGACATATAACTTACCAGTTTTCTGAGTCACAGAACCTTCTGAAGCACCAAGTCATTCTGCCTGTCCACACTGTCCTCTAGCACAACCTTCTTCATAGAGCATTGATTTTTCCCTCTCAGCTGGGTCATTCCATTAACATCCAAACAGGTTGTGTTATTTCTGCCATTGTTTAAAAAAAAAAACCACAAGCTCTTCATTCAAATTTCATCTTCAGCAGTCATTGGCCTATTCCTTGAAAGAGTTGTCCAAACTTGTTTTCAATTTCCTTTTTGCCATCCTCTCTTGGAGACAGTCAGGCTCATTTCTAGTTGCCTCCTCTACCTCTGAATCCTTATCTTAATGTTTCTGTGGAATTGATGCATACAGCTGCTTCCTCTTGAAATTTACTTTCTAGACTCTCCTGACTACCCCATCTCTATGATGTTCTTTTGTCTCCTTTGCTGATTCTGCTTCATCTTCCTGATATAAAGGTCTTTCCCAGGCCAGTACTTGGAGCTCTCTTCTTTCTGTTTATTCCCTTAGTAATCTCATCTAGTCCCAAAGTTTTACATATTGCATGTTCATTGACGACTCCCCAGTTTTTAATCTTTAGCTTAAAGTCAATACATGGTTCCTTTTATTTACTATCTCCTCTTAAATGTCTACTAGGCACCCCAAGTTAAAATCCAAAAAAATTGAACTTAATGATTTTCCCCTTTCTTACCACCTTACTCTAATGCCATTCTCTTTGTTCTGTAATCTTGCTCTGTCTCAGATAATGCCATCTTCATTTTTTTTCTAGTTCCTCGTGCCAACATTCTTAAATTTCTTAAATTTCTCCTCATACTTGCGCCCGTCAGCAAATTCTTGAGTCTACCTTTAAACTACTTCCAAAATTTAGCTACTCTTCTGTGCTTACACAGCTTTATACTAGTCTAGGCGTCCCTTGCCTGAGTGTTTCAGCAATTCCCTCAGTGGCTTAGCTCTTGCCCTTAATCCAATTGTCTCTTTCCTGAAGGGCACCCAGCAGACTCATGGTCTTACCAAACTTAAGTCAGATCATGCCACTCCTCAGCTCACAGAGTCTTTGCTGCAATCTCTGGGGCCTTGCCTGATGTCCGCTCTGGATGGTCTCTGAGGCCCTTATCCACAGCTCTCCAGCTGTACTGCCTCCCTCTTTGTGCCCACACAGTAGGCCCTGTGTACTCGCTCAGGGCGTTGTTTCCAGTGCCCTCAGGCCATTCTCTCTCACTTCAGGTTTTACAGATATACTGCCTTCTCAAGGAGCCTTCTCTCATAGTCCTACCTAAATTTTCAACCCCATTTCTGTTCCTACACTCTTCTCATTTCCCTTCCTCACTTATTTTTTCCATTACTTACTATACATTTTTTTTCTTCTTTATTTCTCTCCTTAGTAAAATGTAAGCCCCATAAGAGCAGATTTTCCAGGGGTACAAAGCTGAATAGCACTGTTCCACTGAGAGCAAGCTTCGTGTGACACAAAGATATTTAAAAGACATATGGGGATTTAATTTTCATGTTTACTGTATGTATATTTCTTTAATTCCACATGGAAGGTCTTTGTATCTTTCTGACTTATAGCATCACCTTGCCATAGATATCAAAGAACTCTTCAGGTTTAATATTATAGGGGTTTTAAAGTAATTATACTTGATATTATCAAGAATCTCGGAGTTCTATTATTATGGTTAATCAGCAATAAAATAATATACATAGCATGTTCAAGTTTGATAATTTTAAACTTATATTTGTCTTGGATATTAAAAAATCTTTCCACATACGAATAACACATTCTGTGCTGATATCTGGTTTCTTATTTCTTATAACCAGAAAATAGTGCATTAATCATGTATCTTCTTTGCATTTATATCCACTTTGTGTTTTCTGATCTTTAGAAAAAATGGGGTAATTCTTCTTCTTGACTTAAATTACATGTACATATGTGTGGGTATGAATGGATGTCCATATATATAATACTTAAATTCTGTGTTCAATTTACTTATGATCTCATTGGCTGCAAATGAGCTGTGATTAGCTCTCTGATGCTTTCCATTGCATTACTTACACACAACCCTTGTTTTGCCTCTCTTCAAAGCTGCCTGCCTTTTGGTGCCTTAGCCCTTTGCCAGCAGGTGGCTGGGGGAAGATACCAGGTAGTGCACACTACAGGTGATGATCACTCATTGTGATCTTCAGAGCACGTAAGCATTAAGCACTGTGCTCCCCTCAAGCTTTGTAATGGCCAGCCTTTCAGAAAAGTAGTGGGGGCCGTGTTTTGTGTTTTTGGTTTTTTTGGTTTTAAGTTTGATGAATGAAGGAGAAAATTGTTTGATAGATAGGTGTATATTTACATTTTGCTTTTTTTTTTTTCCTCAGGAGAAATCCCTCCCTGGTGTGGTAATGGCTCTTGTATGTAATGTGTTTGACATGCTTTACCAGCTTGCCAATCTAGAGGAGCCAAGGTAAATACAAATATTCATGAGACTTGAAAGAGAGAAAATTACGAATATTAGTTACTTTTCACTTAAAATGAATTTTACTTTATATTCCCTATTAACTTAAATAACTTTTTTATCGAAACTGACTTATGTGAAAGAAATTTGTATTTGAAAATTTTCAGGATAACTCTACGAGTTCGAAAGCTTCTGCTCCTGATACCCACTGATCCTGCCATTCAGGAAGCTCTTGATCAACTTGATTCTTTAGGCAGAAAGGTATGTGTGTCTTCGACAGTTATTTAACTAGCATATGAATCATAATTCAGTAAAACCACAACTTAAAAATCACAGTAAGGCCATATGATGCCATCTTTCCCTAGTATTTTGTCTTCTTTTGAAAAATACTTTTGCCATAAATAGAAATAGAAACTTAATGTTGGTGTTTAAAGTATCCAGATGGAGTCAATAATGAGATAACATTTTAGATCCAGAAGAGGCTTTAATGTCATCCAGTTTTCCTCCCTCGTATTATGTAATAGGAAACTGAAGCTCAGAAAGGTGGAAGTTGCTTGTTCATGATCAGACTCTGGTTTTAACTCAGTTGAAATGTTTTTCTTCTGTCACGATGCCTCTCTGGATCTGATTGTTGCATATCTGAGTGGTTTGCATAAATGGATTTTCATTTTCTTCACAAGTGATATTTAAAATTCACTTTGTTTAACTTTTAGAAAGTTGTGTCTTAGAAGATTTATATGAAGGAAGGAAAACTTTTTATTCATCATATTGTTCAATTATGTTTTCAAAAAATTACTACTTAAGCAGTCTTATCATTTCATTGTTAATATGTAAACATTCACTTTTTAAACATGGAAATAAATTTAAATGACCTTGTTAGTATTGCTTAGAATACATTTTAAAAAGTATTCATGTAGTATTTGAGTATCATTGTACATTTAGAATTTGTATGGGGAACTTTGAGGTTTTGTTGATAATTACAGAGTAGTGTGGTTTTATGAAGCTAATTGTTTAGAAAAGTTTTACTAATTTGCCTTTTATTAAGAGAAAAAATATTAGAATATGCACTGAGATGTTTAATTTGTGCTTTACAACATGTATTTTTTCCCCAAATTCTTTAAAACTAGAAGACATTGTTGTCTGAATCAAGTTCTCAGTCTTCAAAATCTCCATCCCTCTCTTCAAAACAACAACATCAGCCAAGTGCCAGTTCAATCTTAGAAAGTCTGTTTCGATCTTTTGCTCCAGGAATGTCCACATTCAGAGTGCTTTACAACTTGGAAGTAAGAAACCTCATTTGTTTTCATTTCATTTTGACAGATCCATTTTGGTTTATAGATTCATGCTTTCAGATGCAAGAAATGTTTGAAGATTAGTTTGTGGAGGCAAAAAATTTTCACTGTTTTGATTTATACCTATCTTCATTTTACCCTTGTAAAACACCATCTAAATAAATAATAAGAAATATTTTTGTTAAATAGGTCATTACCTTCCTCTGGAAGCTTTGCAAACCTATATATTAATTATCTTCAGCCTTCTTGACTAAGTACATCCTAATATTTTTAAGTCTATTGTAATTTGTTGACATCAATCAAGATTAATGAGGAATTGATCAGGAAGCACATTAACATTATTATTTCAAGACTTAAAAACCTTAGAAGAATTAGAAAAGGCAATTACTTTTAATCCTATATTTATTAATTTATATTCCTCGTCTAAATGAGAGCACCTAGAAAAACAGAATGATCCAGCAGTGAACTCTAGCTTATCATCAGCCACCTAGATTACATCATCTCAGAACCAAAACACTGTAATAATGAAATATCTCCAGTGTAATTTCAAAACTTCACAGTTAAGTATGAAGTACTCTGATAGGTGTGTTTTGCTTTTAGATACATCAAATATTTGGAAAGCCTAACCCTTCAGAAAGCACTTTTGCTGTTACCCAAAAGGTTGATTTCCTGTAATTTGCTTGTGAACTTATTTTTGCCCACCAGGAAACTTCAAAGTGGATATTCCAAACACACCTTCCTTTGAAGAAACCTGTCATCTTCAGTAAATGTTTGCCCACTAAGCCTGGGGAGTGTGTGTGTGTGTAGATAAAGAACTGTAATTTCAGGAAGAGCAGAGGGCTCCCTTCTACGCAGTACATCATCTGAGACTGAGGAGCCCATTTCCCAAAATCTTTAAAAAAAACATCCCACATTAGAAATCTAAGTTCATAAAGTCCATAGGTTCATAGAAGCAAATTTTTTAAGACTAGAGAAATATCTTTAATTGTATCTAGTTTAAAACTGAGGCAATAAGAGATTTAAATTTTAAGATTTAAATGCTTAAATCATAAGAGTTGAATTGGCTATTGATTACTGAGCACTTGTGCTGGTACTTGCACTAAACTTAAACTTGCAACTTAATTCAGACAATTCTCTGGTGATCATAATTATCATCCTCCTTTAGATGATGAGAAAACTGAGGTAGCTCTTTGGGAAATGGGCTCCTCAGAATGTCTGCTGTCTTTTCAGTTTGTAGCTAGGGAAACTATAATGTGAACTGAGTTTGTTGTCTTGTATTGTAGTATGATTATTTGTATAAAATTCTTCTCTGCCCTACCACAACATTCATTTAAGCTTTCTGGGGGTGCGTATTGCAGAATTGGAGTGGGGACCTGTGTATTAGAGTGCCACACATCTGGATTTGAATTCTAATCATGTGACTTTGGGTAAGAGGTCACTTAACTTCTCTAGTCTTAGTCCTCTTACCTTTAAAATAAAATACACATCTTAGGCATTAGAGACTTTCAGTGAACAGGAACTAGAGTCATTAGAGAGCTCATCTTGCATCTTTAACATCGGGGCTGTTTCATAAAACTTTGGCTTATGTGCTTTTTAAAGTACCTATCCAGCACATGACACAGGGTTATCTATTCTTACTTAAGCATGAAGGCCTAAGATTGTCACATTTACCTATTTCATGTAAAGAAGAGCGTGTTAGCTTTCTTCACAACAGAAAGATTTTTATTCCAAATTAAATAGAATATGGAAAATGTGGTTTTGTGAAATATGAGCCCCCATGTACTTCTGAAGGGATAACTAGTATATGACATTTAAAGAGATTTTGCCTGAATTTTTTTTCTTTTTTTTTAATATTTTTTTTAGTTGTAGACAGACACAATACCTTTACTTTATTTGTTTTTGTGTGGTGCTGAGGATTGAACGCGGTACCTCACACATGCAAGGCAAACACTCTACCATCTGAGCTACAACCTCAGTCCCGAGCTGAAACCCCAGTCCCCTGAATGTTTTGCTTAGTAATTTCTGCATACATATTGGATGGTTAATTGTGTTTGTCTGTTTCTAGGTTCTGAGCTCCAAACTCATGCCAACAGCTGATGATGACATGGCAAGAAGTTGTGCTAAATCCTTCTGTGAGAATTTCCTCAAAGCAGGAGGTTTGAGGTACGTGAGTTGTAGAAGATGAGTACAGTTGTAATAGCTAATTTTCCCTGCAAAGCCTTGCTTATTCCTACAAGGTATTGTGTGAAGCATTATGAGAGTCATCAGAAGAAATGATGTTTAATTCTCTTAGAATATTTTGATACATTTTAAAACTTTCATTTATTTGAAAAATGTACAGAAGCACATCTCTTTCCCCACTGGTAGTGGGGAAAATTCTTAAGAAGAATAGAAATGCAGAGGCTCTGGTTCTTTTGAGTCTTTTTATCTGTTTGAAGTAAGGTGAATTTCATTCTCAGTAAATCTATACTGTGCAAAGCATTAGTACTGAGGATGCAATGATAAATTAAACATTAACCCTGCCCTTGAGCGGCTCATGGTTTAAGAGTGACAGCTATCTAGCCATCTTATAAGTATTAAAATAAAGGCATATAAAAAGTTATGGGGGATGTAGGACAAGAAAGTAGTGGTTAAATTTTCTAGGTTAATAAGGTTAGGAAGTGCTTTGCACAAAGTGACCTTTGAGCTGGGAATTGAGAAATGAGTAGAAATTTCCTTGATAGAAGAGGAGGGAAAGGGTACTAGAAGACAGGGTGGAGGGCAGTGTGAGTGAAAGCATGACGATGTGTCATCTGAGCAAAAGATAAGAGATAAAGGTCCTCTGGACGAGGAATGAAGACCAACTTGAAGCTTGAGCAAAGAGTGTTTGCATGAATTCCTATGTAGTGGTCTGGTGAGGAAGGGAAGCTGAGCAAGAACCTTGTGGAAATAAAAGAGCATGAGAAACAGGGAAATGTGGGCTAACCAGGCATTGCAGAAGGACTGGCACACAAGGGATTATTCAACACAATAATGTGTTCTTAGTAAAAATTCATTTCAAATTACCCAGCCCTCTGTAGGTCTGTGATAATAAAGGTATTGTATTTTGGCTAATCTGTATCTGTTTGTTAATTCACATTGCAGGCATTGTTTTATGGCCAGGAAATAGAGCAGTGAGTAAATTAGACAAAATCCATGCCTCCATGAAGCTTGCACTCTAGAGAGGGAGATAAACAAATAAGTAAAAGTATACATCGGGGGTAATAAGATTTGTAGAAAGAAATAAAAGAAGGAAGCTGGGATGTAGAGGGTGGTAATTTTTAGCAGTGGGGGTTAGGAAAAGCTTCATAAAGACCTGAAGGAGATGAAGGGATAGGCCTCCTTAGGGGAGGGGTCTCCAGAGGAGCAGCCAGGGCACACCCCTTGCATGAGAACCTTACCTACCTGATGGCAGTGTAAGCCAGAGCAGTTGGGGCCGAGTGAGAGAGGCAGACAACATTAAGTTACATAGATGCCAGAGATCAGGGTATATAGAACCTTACAGGCTACTCTGCAGACTCTGCTTTCTTTTCCTGTAGGAAGCCATTGCTGGATTTTGTGTAGTAGAGGAGCATGGTCTATTTTAAAGGGACCACTCTGGTTGATCATTTGAGGATACATTAGAGGGTAGAGGGGAAGGAGTGGGCAGGGAGAATTTTGAAGCTTTACCAATAGTATTGGGTGTAGTGAATATTGGAAAACATGTTGACCAAATACACCAATTCTAGATATGTTTTTAAATTGATAGTTCCACTAGTACCAAAATAACAATTGTTCAGGAACTCAGACCATTCATGAGAATGAGAACTATTTGAACACTGCGTCTTGGATATCTGGCTAAATCAAGAGTCTAATTTTGATGGATTCAAGAGAGTTTTATTTATCATAGGAAACTATTGGGTAGAAATATGCATTGTTCATTTATATGTCAGAATTTTTGTAGAAACTTAGTAACTAAGAATTTTTATAAGCCTTTACATTCATTATTTTAAAAATTGCTTATGAAAAAAAATAGAAATCTTTTAATATACTACCTTTTTTCTTTTCTTTGAAGTTTGGTTGTAAATGTCATGCAGAGGGATTCCATTCCATCAGAAGTGGACTATGAGACAAGGCAAGGTGTTTATTCCATCTGTCTACAACTTGCAAGGTATGTAAATGTATTGTATTAGTTTCACAAGACAATACTTGACTTTATTTTTCTTCCCAAATCATATCATTTTTAATATTAAATGACCTTGAATAAGTCCAGCTTTTTCCTTTTAAGATTTTTACTTGTTGGACAAACCATGCCCACGTTATTAGATGAAGACCTCACCAAAGATGGCATAGAAGCACTTTCTTCTCGCCCATTCCGAAATGTCAGCCGGCAGACAAGCAGACAGATGTCCTTATGTGGTACCCCAGAAAAGTCATCCTACCGACAGTTGTCAGTATCGGATCGGTCATCTATTAGAGTTGAGGAAATCATTCCTGCTGCTCGAGTTGCAATACAAGTGAGTGGTATATTCAAGAAGTATTAAACACCTAATCCTTAAAGGCCCTGCCTAGGAGTTGGACTGTGTAGATATGGAAGTGTTTAAAATGTGAATATTGCTTTCAAGGAATTTATGTCAAGAAAGAGACCAGTAGTGCAAAAATAACTTGGAAGGTAGAATGTAGTAAAAGCAAGTGTAGTAAAAGTAGAGTGTTCTGTGGGCCTTCATAGTGGAATCATTTCCTTCATCTGTGCCATCATGAGTAATTTTTTTTCTAGATTTAGCATCTGTGCTAAATCTTGCAGGCTAGATGGGGATTTTATATATTTATATTTATATTTATATTTATATATATATATATATATATATAGAGAGAGAGAGAGAGAGAGGGGTATTTAAAGAGGTGGAGAGAGGAGATTTGTTTAAGTAAAAGGGAGAGTGTGAGCAAAGTTAAAGACAAAAGCAGGTCATGTGATAGTTTACAGAGGCCAAAGCATAGTGTGTGGGAAAGGAAAATAGTAAAAACCAGATTGGGCTAGGCATAGCAGTATTCCTATAATCCCAGCTGCTTAGGAGACTGAGGCAGGAGGACTGCAAATTTGAGGCCAGCCCAGAAACTTAGACCCTATCTCAAAGTAAAATTTGAAAAAAGAAGGGGTGGGGGGAAATTGGTGAAGACCATTTGAAGCTAGGGCCTGAAGAGCAGGCTCTGTTTTACAATAACAGAGATACTAAAAGTCTGAACAGAAGGATAGCATGAAGAAGGCTGTCTTCTTGTATGCTGTTAGAGGGAAAAGAGTCTCACAAAGTCGAGGCCAGTAAGAAGGTATAGAAGTCAAAGAATGTGCTCGTACTGCATTACCTTTCCTAATAACACTCTTTCCACATTTCTTTAGACTATGGAAGTAAGTGATTTCACTTCTACCGTGGCTTGTTTTATGAGATTGTCATGGGCTGCTGCTGCAGGACGACTCGACCTGGTTGGGAGTAGCCAGCCAATTAAAGAAAGTAATTCTCTGTTTCCTGCTGGAATTCGAAACAGACTCAGCAGTTCAGGTACTGATTTTTACAAGGAATAGTAATTAGAACACTGAGTAAGAAATAGCTATTAGAATCATCTATGTGTAGAGGTGTCAAGAGTCACAAAGAGAGCCTTTTGCTGTTGAGCATGAGTAAAAATTGAGCAGGCTTAATATTTGTGCACTATATGTGCCATGCTTTCTTCAAAAGAAAAGACATTTGCAAGAACATAGAGTATAAAAATGCAAGAGGGCCAGAAATTATGATAGTAACACAAATTCATCTAGAATTTTCTGACCTGGAAAACAGTTCTTTCCTTGGTTTGTTTGGGGATTTTGGGGGGGGAGGGTGCGGGGGGCTTCCCCCCATATTTTTTAATTGGTACATTACATTTCACAGAGTTCATTGTTATATATTCATATATGCACACAATATAACAATGTAGTTTGGTCAATATCATTGACCTCCCCTTTCCCTTCCCTCCTTCCTTCTCTGATTTCCTTCTCTGCTCTGCTGGTCTCCGTTCTATTTTCATGAGGTTACTCCCTACCTTTCCCTACCTATCTCTCCTAGTTTCCACATGTGAAAGAAAACATAACCACCTTTGACCACCATTTTAACTGGAGTAAGATAAAATCTCAGTAGTTTTGATATGCATTTTTATACTTGCAAAAGATGTTGAATATTTTCCATGTATTTGTTGGCCATCTGTATTTTGTGTTTTGAAAAGTGTGTATTTAGTTCATTTGCCTGTTTATTTAGGTTGCTTTTTTGGTGGGGATTTTGTTTTGTTTTATTTTGTTTTTGAATTATTTATATAATCTGGATGTTAATCCTCTGTTGGACGAATAGGTAGCAAAGATTTTTCTCTAATTCTGTAGATTCTCTCTTCATGCTCTCTCTTCATGCTCCTTTGCTGTGCAGAAGCTTTTTAATATGATGCCATCTGTTGGGTTTTTTTTTTTTTAATACAATTTTATTTCCTAGCGTTATTTGCTTTTTCTGCTTTATGTGTTTATAAATACTTAATAATAGAAATAAATTTATGACATACAAATAAAATACAAAATGTAAAATACAAAAATGTTAAGTTTACAATATTTTTAGGATTTTCATGTATGAGTAATCCTTCAAAATCAAGTTACAAGATATGGAACATTTTTAATATCAGAGGAAGGTATCCCTCATGCTCCAAAATTGCACTGTTCTTCTATCACCTGAAATTAGTTTTGCCTTGTGAACTATTGCAAATGAGTTTTAAGACAAAATAGGGTGTTTCAAATATGGTGATTGAATCTGTTTAGATATAAGTGCTCTCTTGATATATTTAATGTCACATGAGAATTCTGGATCATGTATTAAAAGAATATTAAAACTGCACAGTTCCTATCGAATCCATAGTAAACTCGAGCTTGACTACTTTTAGGAAGCAATTGCAGCTCTGGAAGTGAAGGAGAACCTGTAGCCCTGCATGCAGGAATCTGTGTCCGACAGCAGTCTGTGTCCACCAAAGACTCACTGATTGCTGGAGAGGCTTTGTCTCTTCTTGTTACATGCCTGCAGCTTCGGAGCCAGCAGCTGGGTAGGAGGCTTCTTTGTGATTGATTTCTTTCAGGGAAAGGCCGGGATTCTAGTAGAAATTGTTTACATTGCTGTAGACAAGGTGCTACTAATAGAAATGAAAGGAGGGGGAAAGTTGGCATGTGGAGTAGTTAAGGATGGTACTAGAATAGTTCATTCTGAAGAAGTGTTTATTGAGCAAGATTTTATAAGAGCAGTATGTCTGCCCTTCGGGAGCTTACTGTCCAGCTGAGGAATTAAGAAAACCCAAATTACTAGTTCATATACTATGTAATTAGGATTATGTATGAATCCCTGATAATGACTTATTACAAATTACAAAACTTTTAATATATTTTCCCTTTCATCTTTATTCTTGGCTTTGGAGGACTGAGCTAACACTAACCATTCTTTAACATTTTCGCACTTAGGGCTGAGCCCTTCATTGTTTATGCTTTGTCAGCATTCGTTTCTTTGGAGATCTCATCCAGTTTCATAGCCATAAATTCCATCTAGATGCTGACAACCATCAGCACCTCAATTTGGATCTGTGACCTGAACCACTCCCCTGCCATCTCCACTGGGATAGCAGATAGACATCCTAAGCATTCTGTCTAGAACAGAACTGATCATACCCATATCACTGAAGAATTTTCCCAACATAAAGGTAGTTTTACCCTGCTAGTTCCTCTGACCACAAACCTTGGAATCACCCTTGATTGCCTTTTTTCACACCCTACTTTCAGTTGATTGGCTTATCATCCTTCCAGCTGTACCTGGATTGTACCCCTTCACCACCTTCACTGAAGCTCTTCTGATCTGCCATCACTTCTTACTTGCCTTGTAATAGTGCCTAACCAATCTCCTTGCTTCTGTCCTTGTAATAACCAGGGTAGACCTCCTAATACTATGTCACTCCTCTCTCAAAGCCTCCAAGTGGCTTCCCAGTTCACCCAGAGTAAAAGCCAGATCTTTACTTCAAGGTCCATGGCAGTCTACCCATTGATACTCTGTTCTTTCACCTTCTCCTGCTCTCCCCCTCAGTCCTTGGGTACCTTACTTTTCCCCAACACCTTCCTGCCTGCTTCAGGGTTCTTACACTGGCTGTTCCCTCTTTCTGGTATGTTCTTTCTCATCTCTGCACATGGTTCTCTTTTCCCCATCTCCTGTAAATCCTTGCTTTAATTTCATCTTGGTGAGACATTCCCTGACAACCTTTTTAAAAAAAAAAAAAAAAATTATACCCTTCCCCTTTCCCTAGTACTGCCTTGACCCCTAACCTTTTTTTTCTATACCGTTTATCTCTTTATAACATGTAATTATCATGTTTATTGCCATCATCCTCCAACTAGATTGTAAGCTCCATGAAGACCCTTTGTGCGTTTTGTTTCCTGCTGAATCTTCAGTACCCAAACACTGCCTGATGTGCAATAGACTCTCAATACGTAAACATTCTGGCATGAAATCTTAACTGTACTTTTAAAAATGGTACCAACACAAAGAAGCCCTAGTCTTGATTATTCTTACCAGTTTCACACTTCTGTTCTGTAGAGTTGGGGATCAGTATGTATTTTGTATAAAACTTACTTAGGTATGCCAGGGATAAAGGTAATTGAGATAAATACACAGAAAATGATAGAAATTTATGAAACATTAAAGTAGTGTCTAAAATGGTTTTCTCTGAGCAAGAATGCTTTTGAATGTTTATATGTGAGAAATATAAGTCATTAAAATATATGCCATATGCTTAATTTGATTTTCTTAGAATTCTTTAGAAATATCATCAAGATTTTTAAAAATTGAAAATATAACTTCCCTCTAAACTTTTGTCTTTTATCATATGTGATTTTATTTTTGGCACATTTTATAATTACCAGTATTGATAGTTTATCAAGAGGAGACATTTATTCTTAAACTGGTATGTGCACACACTGTGAGATACAAAGATTACTAAAATATGGCTCTTTCCCATGAGTACCTTAAAAATTTATACGGTAAATGGACAGACATGGAAGCAGTTGAAGAAGTTCTTGAATTTTGATTACATGTAGAAAGAAGAGATGAATTTCTGCTTAAGTTGCATATAAGAAATTACTCAAAAATTTTAAAAATTTTTGAAAATGCATTAACTAATTTAGTTCCTTTTCCCCCTTAATTTTCCTTATTCTTATCATTAGCATCTTTCTATAACTTGCCCTGTGTTGCTGATTTTATCATCGATATTCTGCTTGGATCACCAAGTGCTGAAGTAAGGATTTTTTGCATTCCTTATTTAAAAAAAGAAAGAAAGAAAGAACTTTGTTCTTTTGGGGGTGGGGGCTGTCATGGATACCTTGACACTGGGGAATACAAAGGGAATGGCACTTAGTCCTCACAGGGAATGTGGTGGACCACTCTGAAGGAAATGTGACTATTAGAACTATACCACCCTCCTCTCTGCTACCCCTTCCATGTCCCAGTAGAAATTGAGACTTGCATTATAATTAATGTTTTTTAATGACAACCAAAATGCTACAGCCAGTGTGCAGTACCTGTAACTTACAAGGGAAGCTGACAATAAGTATCAACATGTGGTTTAAAATCAGGAAGACCACCTTCAAGCCATGAACTTTCATTGGATATTAAAATTCTGACTTTCTTACATGACTTCAAAAATTAAACACTTAAAGAAGAGTAGTTGTGCTTTTGTTTTTGTGTTTTTCTTTTTTGTATTTTTGTTTACATTAAATTAAACCTATTGTTTCTAGGAAGATAGTAGGATAATTTAGGGAATCAGTTCCCAAAGCACATTTATAATTAGCCTGTTTACTCAGTGGATTCTTTACTATTAAAAATTGAAACATGGAGGGGCTGGGGTTGTGGCTCAGCAATAGAGCACTTGCCTCGCATATACGAGACCCTGGGTTCAATCCTCAGCACCACATAAAAAAATAAATTAGTGAAATAAAGGTGTTGAGTCTAACCACAACTAAAAAATAAATACTTAAAAAAAATTGAAACATGCATATCTTACTCTAGTGTTTTCAATAACATGAATGAATAAATAGTGTGGACTTAGGAGGAATCACTTTTTAAGCAGTCTTTAAATGTTGTCTGACATGTCCTTTGCCACTGATCACATGATTTCAGATCCGCCGGGTTGCCTGTGATCAACTGTACACTCTTAGTCAGACAGACACTTCAGCTCATCCAGATGTGCAGAAGCCAAATCAATTTCTTCTAGGTGTCATTCTCACAGCTCAGCTGCCTCTTTGGTCCCCAACTAGCATTATGAGAGGAGTCAATCAGAGGTATGTAATAAAGATGAAAAATCTCATATTAACCAAAAACAGTGGATGAATTTTATATATATTTATATATATCTCCCCTAAAATTTATAGTGCATAATGAGATAACAAAAGAACTTCTCCTTTCTTCTTCAGACATTACGTTCCTAAAAGGGGGCATTTGTATTTTTCCTCCCATGCAGGACAGGAGAATTAAATACCATATGGCTTTCTCCTTCATCACCCCCAACTCCCAGCCCATCCTATTTTGTTTACTCATCTCAGAGAAAAAGAGGTGTCACCTGGTTTGTGTGACTAAAGTTATTTGAACCAGGTCACTGTGTGAAGGTCACACTGGTCGTCCTATACCCTGCACCTCACTTTCTTGGCTCAGATCCTTTATGGCCCCATGACTAAAGGTATCTGGGGTATCCTGCTAGCTTTCTATCTTGGCTTTATATGTGCCTAAGCATGTAAGAAAGTTTGTGTTCGATGCTCATAGGGTGACTTAGGTAGGTCTGTTCTGCCTGTCCCATCTTCCCTCTGCAGGCTAGCCTCCAATGATTGAGGCTATTTCCTTCATCTGGTCCCAGGAAAGGAAGTAGGAGGTCCACGTTGACTTCAAGCTTATGCCACTTTATTCCCCTCAGCTTTATCAGTGAACCCCTGCCATTGGGCTTGTAAAATATGGAGATTTGTGAAATCAGTATCTACTTTCATTGTACATATATTTTATAATTAGAGCCTGAAAGAAAAGAGGCATTAGGCCAATGTAAACCCTTTTCCCCCACATCCTCGCCAACACTTCTTGTTGTTTGTGTACTTAATAGCTGCCATTCTGACTGGAGTGAGATGAAATCTTAGAGCAGTTTTGATTTGTATTTCTCTAGAGATGTTGAACATTTTTTCATATGTTTGTTGATTGATGGTACATCATCTTCTGAGAAGTGTCTGTTCAGTTCCTTGGCCCATTTATTGATTGGGTTGTTTTTTTGGTGTTAAGATTTTTGAGTTCTTTGTTTACCCTAGAGATTAGTGTTCTATATGATGTGCATAAAATTTGCTCCCATGCAAATTTCTCTTCACCTCACTGAGTGTTTTCTTTGCTGAGAAGAGTCTCTTAAGTTTGCATACTTCCCACTTATTGATTCTTGACTTATAGGAGTCTTGTTACAGAAGTTGGGACCTAATGAAGATTTGGTCTACTTTTTTTTCTGTTAGGCACAGGATCTCTGGTCTAATTCCTAGGTCCTTGATCCACTTTGAGTTGAGTTTTGTGCAAGGTGACAGATAGGGGCTTAATTTCATTTTGTTGCATATGGATTTCCAGTTTTCCCAGCACCATCTGTTGAAGAGGCTATCTTTTCTCCAATATATGTTTTTGGCACCTTTGTCTAGTATGAGATAACTGTATTTATGTGGGTTTGTCTCTATGTCCTCTGTTCCGTACCATTGGTCTACAAGTCTATTTTGGCGCTAATACCATGCCATTTTTGTTACTATTGTAGTATAGTTTAAGGTCTTGTATAGTGATGCCACCTGCTTCACTCTTCTTGCTAAGGATTGCTTTGGCTATTCTGAGTCTCTTATTTTTCCAGATGAATTTCATGATTGCTTTTTTTATTTCTATGAGGAATGTCATTGGGATTGCATTGAATCTGTATAATGCTTTTGGTAGTATAGTCATTTTGACAGTATTAATTCTGCCTATCCAAGAACAAGGGAGATCTTTCCATCTTCTAAGGTCTTTTAAATTTCTTTGGCATTATGTAGTTTTTATTGTAGAGATCTTTGACCTCTTTTATTGATTCCCAAGTCTTTTTTTTTTTTTTTTTTTTTTTAAGGCTATGGTACATGGGGTAATTTTTCTAGTTTCTCTTTCAGAGGATTTGTCACTGATGTACAGAAAAGCCTTTGATTTATGGGTGTTGATTTTTATGTCTTGCTCCTTTGCTGAATTCATTTATTAGTTTTAGAAGTTTTCTGGTGGAATTTTTTTGATCCTTTAGGTATAGAATCATGTTGTCAGCAAATAGTAATAGTTTTGAGTTCTTCTTTTCCTGTCAGCATTTCATTAATTTCTTTCATCCGTCTAATTGCTCTGGCTAGATTTTTTCAAAAACTATGTCAGATAGAAGTAGTAAAAGAGGACATCCCTGTCTTGTTCCAGTTTTTAGAGGGAATGCTTTCAGTTTTTTTCCACTTAGAATGATGTTGGCCTTGGGCCTAGCATAGATAGCTTTTACAATGCTGAGATTTGTTTCCATTATCCCTAGTTTTTCTAGTGTTTTGAACATGAAGGGGTGCTGTATTTTTTCAAATGCTTTTTCTGCATCTATTGAGATGATCAAATGATTCTTTATCTGTTTAGCTTGTGTATATCATCCTGATTCAGTTTGGGCAAATCATGACTCTAGAAATTTGTCAATGCCTTTGATACTTTCTATTTTATTGGAGTACAAATTTTCAAAATAAGTTCTGATTATCTTCTGTAATTCTGTAGTGTCCGTCATGATATTTCCTTTTTCATCATGGATGTTAGTAATTTGAGTTTGAGTTTTCTCTCTCCTCTTAATTAGCATGCCTAAGGGTTTATCAATTTTATTTACTTTTTCAAAGCACCATCTTTTTGTTTTGTCATTTTTTTCAATTCTTTGTTTTGTTTCAATTTTGTTGATTTCAGTTCTGATTTTAATTATTTCCTGTCTTCTACAGCTTTGGTGTTGATTTGTTCTTTTTCTGGGGTTTTGAGATGAAGTGTTAGGCCATTTATTTGTTGACTTTTTCTTCTTTTAAAGAATGAACTCCATTTAATGAACTTTCCTCTTAGTACTACCTTCGTAGTGTCTCCGAGATTTTGATATGTCGTATCTATGTTCTCATTTAACTCAAAGAATTTTTTAATCTCCTTCTTGATGTCTTCTGTAATCCATTGTTCATCAGTAGCATATTATTTAGTCTCCAGGTGTAGGAATAACTTCTGTTTTTTTAATCATTGATTTCTAATTTCTTTCCATTATGAAAGAAGAATGGAAAGATACAATGCAGGGTAGTATCTCTATTTTTGGTATTTGCTAATAGTTGATTTGTGGCAAAATATATGGTCTGTTTTAGAGAAAGATCCATATGCTGCTGAGAAGAAAGTGTATTCACTACTTGAAGGATGAAATATTCTATATATGTCAGTTAAGTGTAAGATATTGATTGTATTATTGAGTTCTGTAGTTTCTTTGTTCAGCTTTTGTTTGGAAGATCTATGCAGTGGTGAAAGAGGTGTGTTAGTCACCCAGAATTATTGTGCTGTGCTCTATTTGACACTTGAACTTGAGAAGAGTTTGTTTGATGAACATAGATGCTCCATTGTTTGAGCATGTATATTTATAATCATTATGTCTTGTTGATGTATGGTTCCTTTAAGCAGTATGAAATGTCCTTCTTTATCCCTTTTGATTAACTTTGGCTTGAAGTCTACTTTATTTGATATGAGGATGGAAACCCCTGCTTGTTTTCACAGTCTATGTAAGTGGTATGTTTTTTTCTAGGAGTCTCTTGAAGGCAGCATATTGTTGGGTCTTTTTTTTTTTTTTAATCTATTCTGCCAGTCTATGTCTTTTGATTGGTGAGTTTAAGCCATTAATATTCAGAGTTATTATAGACATGATTTGTATTTCTGGCCATTTTTGTTTATTTTTGGTATTTAACTTGACTTGATTTCTCCTTTAATTCGTTTTTCCTTTAGTGTAATACCCCCCACCCCTTTGCTGATTTTCATTGTTTTTTTCAATTTCCTCCTTATGGAATATTTTGCCAAGGATGTTCAGTAGTGCAGGCTTTCTAGTTGTAAGTTCCTTTAATTTTTGTTTATCATGAAAGGTTTTTATTTCATCATCAAATCTAAAGCTTAATTTTTTGGATATAAGATTTTTGGTTGGCATCCATTTTCTTTCAGAGCTTAGTATATGTTGTTCCAGGATCTTTTACTTTTCAGGGTCTGGGTTGAAAAAATCTACAGAGATCTTAATTGGTTTCCCCCTATATGTAATCTGATTCCTTTCTTTTATGGCTTTTAAAATTCTTTATTTATTCTTTATGTTAGGCATTTTCATTATAATGTGCCTTGGTGTAGATCTGTTGTGATTTTGTACATTTGGTGTCCTGTAAGCCTCTTGTATTTGATTTCCCATTCATTCTTCATGTTTGGAAAATTTTCTGATATTATTTCATTGAATAGATTGTCCATTCCTTTGGTTTGTACCTCTATGCCTTCCTCTGTCCCAATAATTCTTAAATTTGGTCTTTTTATGTTATCCCATAATTCTTCAATTTTTTTTCATGGTTTCTTACCATCTTCACTGTGTGGTCAACTTTATTTTCAACATTATATATTTTGTCTTCATTGTCTAAGGTTCTGTCTTCCAAGTGATCTAATCTGTTGGTGATGCTTTCTATTGCGTTTTCAATTTAGTTTATTATTTCCTTCATTTTAAGGATTTCTGTTCTGTTTTGTTTGTTTGGGATTTTTTTGTTTGTTTTGTTTTGTTTTTTTCAGAACCTCTATCTCTTTATTGAAGTAATCTTTTGCTTCCTGTATTTCTTTATGTAGCTCTTCATCGAAATGATCTTTTGCTGCCTGTATTTGCACTCTCATCATCCTTTAATTCACAGAACATTTTAATTATATACAGCCTGAACTCCTTCTCTGTCATTTCTTCTGCTGTGCTGGCCATGGATTCTAATAATGTAGTATCTTGGTTTGTTTGGGGCACTTTCTTTCCTTGTTTTTTTATGTTGTTCATGTGTCTTCCCTTCTACCACTACAGATCCAAGGTGTTACAGTTTTTACCCTATAGGCTTATAGTGTCCCTGCAGGGTTCCAATACCTCTGCTTTAAAGGGGAGAACAATATTAATGATCTCAATGCAAACAATATACAGCCTTGAATCAAATAGCTGCTATTATGACATTTACGGTTTTGTCACAGTATTCAGAAATGGTGAGTTCAGTTATTATCTACAATAATAGTAGGTCTGCAAAAAGGTCTACAGTTTCTAATGGTGGACAAAGAGAGAACTGGGGGTGGGTTGTAGGATGAGATGTTAAGGAGGTAGGAGGTAAGGATATAGAGTTATTAGATCTTAGGAACTGTGAAAGAGGAATCAAAAGAAGTTGGCTAGTAGCAGGAGAAAAGAGAGAAAGTGATTTTGGGGAGACAAGTAAGTGGGAAGATGAAAGAGTACAAAAAATAAACAAACATAAAAATTAAGAAAATTTAAAAATTTAAAAGAAATATGCAACACAACTATAATATACTATTCAGACAGCCCAGTCCTCAGTAGCTAATTTATGAAAAGTACATGGTTTCACAAATGTTGGGGATGTGAGGGTGGGAGAAGAGAGAGAGAAGAAAAAGAAAAAAAAATTCTCAAAAATACAAAGATTGTTTTCATTGGAGATCAGTATCTTTTCTGCTTCCCTTCTCATCCAATAGGTGTGGTTGTCTGTTGTTTGCTAGTATCTTTACCCTCAGGATGGTGAAGGTTATTAGTGTGGAAGGGTTGGTCTTGGGGGCAGAGCTTCTGGAGGAAGGGTAAGGCACTTGTTGGTGCCTGATGGGAGACTGCACCCCAAGGATCTCCTTTGGGGCCTGATCATGTGATGTGGGTGCCTGATCTTATCTCCTTATATCGACTGTAGACCTCACAATTCCTGATCTCTAATTTAGTCTCTAAACTGTATCTCACTCACCTCCTCCCTTTCTACATCCCAATCAGGAACCTATCTCTCCGGAGGTCTTGTGGGCTGTGTTCTGGGGGCTGCGCACCTGTCATGGAGAGCTGTTTGGTATTGGGCAGTTCAAGACCAAGTTTTGCGAGCTATAGACCGGCCGCATAGCTGCAAGCACTGTGCCGGGTTAGTAGGTGCAGGGGAGAGGGAGGAGTTTGGGACTATAGGTACCTTGATATTGCTTCTAGGCCCCAGTTGGTGTCCCAAACTGGTAGGTACCCCAACTAAAGATGGCATCAGCGGTGTCCCAAGATGGAGGCAGATATCTTAAGAGATGGGGTGTTGGGCCAGGTGGTATGTTGAGCAGTGTGTTCAGAGATGCAGCTCTGTGGCATCCTGTGTTGTGACTAGTAGCTGTCTCCAGACCCTGTCCAGTGTCCCCAGGTGCAGGCTACCGTGTGTAAGAGACTATGTCAATGGTTGCAGTGTCCCAAGATAGAGGCAACCAGGAGCTCCATATTGGTAGATGGGGTTCCACTCGGAAGTGGCAGCCTTAGGTCTTGCATGGGCAAGCAGCTGGGAGTCCTGTGCTGAAGCTAAGACCTAGGGACCTGTGCAGGCATGGCAGCTGGGATTCACAGGAGCATCTCTTGGAGGAATCCTCTAATAACTC
Source organism: Urocitellus parryii (assembly GCF_045843805.1). Taxonomy (NCBI): domain Eukaryota; kingdom Metazoa; phylum Chordata; class Mammalia; order Rodentia; family Sciuridae; genus Urocitellus; species Urocitellus parryii. The sequence goes on along the minus strand of NC_135541.1, from coordinate 38,051,998 downwards.
TCGAGAAACAGTGTTCCCACTACTTGAATCCTGGGTCTTGGAGTGACACAGAATGTAGCCTCCCTTAACACGCCATCTTGGATTTGTTTTTTTTTATTTCAGCAAATATTGTTGAGATTTTGATAGGGATATCATTGAATCTGTAGATGACTTTATATAGACATCTTAACACAATTTAGTCTTTAATTCATGAACAAGGACATCATTCTAATATGTCATCTTTAATTTCTTTCCAGCAGTTTTTTTTTTTTTTTGTAGTTTTTGCTTTATAAGTGTTTAATTTCCTTGGTTAAAATGATGACTATTTTTGTTCTTGATATTATTGTAAATGTAATTGTTTTCTTTTTTAGTGTGTTCATTGATAGTGCAAGAAATGCAACTGATTTTTGTATACTATAACTTTGCTGAATATATTTATTAGTTTTAACAGGTTTTTTGTGGAATCTTTAGGTTTTCATCTTATACAAGATTGTATCATCAGCAAATAGATTATTCTAGTTCCTCCTTTCCAAATTGTATTCCTTTTATTTCCTGCCTGATTTCTCTAGCTAGACCTTTTATACGAACAGAAATGGTCAAAGTAAGTAATCATCCTTGTTCTCTTAAGGAGGAAATAAAACCTTTCTTTCACCATTGAGTACGATGTTAGCTGTGAATTTTTCATATATGGCCTTTATTATGGTGAGATAGTTTTTATAGCAAAAAAGCATTAAATTTTGTCAGATGCTTTTTTTGCATCAATTTGAGATGATCATATGGGCTTGTTTCTCCCATTTCTTTCTGTTAATGTGGTATTAAAATCATTTTTCATATGTTCAGTCATCCTAGCATTCCAAGTATCAGTCCTACCTGTTCCTGATAATTAATGCTTTAAATGTACTGCTAAATTTGGGTCACTAGTATGTTTATGTTCTTGAAGATTTTTGCGTAAGCATTTATAAGGGACATAACTCTGTAATTTTCTGGAAGATCCTTTGGTTTTGATATCAGGGTAATGCTTACCTCATAGGAGGTAGTGTTTTAGAAGAGTGTGAGAAGGACTCATATTCTTTAGTGTTTGGTAGAATCATCAACAAAACCATCTTGTCCTGTACTTTTCTTTTTTGGGTAGGTTTTTGATTACCAGTTATCACCTTGCTAATTACAGGGCTACTCGGATTTCCTATTTCATTCTGATTCAGTTTTGATAAGTTTCTAAGAATTTGTTCATTTCATCTTTCTAGTTCCAAGTTGTTGATGTGGCATCTTTCTGGTTTCTTAATGTAAGCATTTATAGATGTAAATTTTCCTTTTATTCCACTGCTTTTGATGTATCCCCTAACTTTTGGTATGTTGTATTTTTCATTTGTTCCAAGATACTTCTAATTCCTTGGTGATTATTTGATTCATTCTTAGCTTTTCTTACTGCCTGTATATTCTAGATAAAAGATGTGTAATCTGCAGATATTCCTTGAATTGAATTATAATTTTGTCTATTTGCAAGTCTTCATTACATGATTAAGTGAGTGTGTCAACATTTGTTATGTTTTCATATACTTTTTAATATATGAGAATTCCTGGTCAGAGCTTCAACATAATATTTTGAAGCATTTGACCTTTGGTGTTTATATTCCAGATGTATAAATAGGAAGAAGTCAGGATTTTGGTTTGTTAGGTAAAGTCATTATGGTTAATGCTAAAATTTTAGCCAAAACTTAAAATTACTTTATAGTTGACATCAACATTTAACCTGAATTAGACATAAATTGTATGATTCTAGTATTGAAAAATAAATCTTTAATAGTGTTTTTTCCCAATAGATATCTGAATTAAAAGATATAAAAATGCTTTTATTTTAAAAACTGGGTGTTTTTTTTAATTGAAAAACTGTGCCTTGCATCTTTTTAAATGTATTTAATTAGCAGTTACCATGGGCTAACAACATGCCACACAGCTTACTAAGTTCTTTACTTTTCAGTTCTCAGAATGGCCAAATGAATTTGTCTGTTTTTATTATCTCTATTTTTTTAAACATAATTTTTGGTTCATTATATAGTTTAATCATTAATACAAGCTTGAGCCTAATTTTAGTCAGTTTTTTTTTTCTACTATGAACAAAAGAGCTGACAAGAACAATTTTAGAGGAGAAAAAGTTTATTTGGTTTTCATGGCTTCAGAAGTTCATAGATGGGTGACTCCATTGCTCTGGGCCCAAGGTGAGGCAGAACAGTGTGGTAGAAGAAGAAAGCATCTCAGGACATCACACCAGAAAGCAGAGAAAGAGAGACATTCCTCATGGACAAAAAATAAAACCCAAGGGCATGCCTCCCTACGTCCTCTAGCTACACCCTACCTACCTACAGTTACCACTTAGTTAATCCATATTAGGGGGATTAACACACTGATTAGGTTAAGGCTCAGAACCCAATCATTTTGTCTCTAAATTTATTTATTTATTTTTTTGCATTGTTTTTTGCACAGGAGCTTTTGGGGGATACCTAATAGCTAAACTATAATAAATCTTTTTATACACACACACACACATACACACACACACACACAAATATGTATGTCTATACATAAACATACATGTGAGTGTGTGTATATATATATCAGTGAATATAAACATGTTATATTAGAATTAATATTATATTAGTTAGAATTTAAATCAGTTGTCTTTGGACACCTGAGGTGTAAGTAGTATAAGCAGGATTAAAACCAGCATCTAATTCTAAAACCTGAGCTTTTAACCACTATAACTACAGAAAAAGCACTTCCACATTAAAGAAATGCCCTCTTTATTTTACTGTCCTTTATTTTTCTTCTTAGTGCTTGTCACCACTTGACATGTATATATTTTTTATTTGCTATCTGTCCCCCTTGTTCTTTTGTTCAGTGTCCCCTTTAAAAAGGTATAAGCATTTGATAAGTGCTTAACAGATATTAGTTGATAATTGAATGAACAAATGCAGTCAGTGCTTAAATCATTTAAAACCATGTTTGTTAAAAATTCCCTCTCTACACTATTATTCCTTTACTGTGTCATTATTAGCAAAATCATTAATATGCTCCATGTTAAAATGCACTAATGTAAAAGCAGTTACTTTATGCTTAGGAAAATTATCTTAATTGTTTTATGAACTTGTTTTTACAAGGAAAATGCTTTTTATTTTGTAAACACCCTATTTTTAGTAACTGAAACCTATCTATTTTTTAGACTGTTATCTCAGTGTATGGAGTATTTTGATTTGAGGTGCCAATTATTAGATGATCTAACAAGTAAGTAAACGTCTAACTTTGATTTGGGGTGGGGAAGTAGAAGAGAAAGCCAGAGTAGACATTTTTAATCTGCTTTAGCAATGTCAGGTGCAAATGTGATTATAATCTTTGTTTGAAATGAAATGATTTCCTGAAAATAGCATGTAAGCCAATGAGCTCTCTGTCAGTACAGTCCCAACTATTAATGTGTTGAGAAGATTTGTTAATTTAAAAATTGTTTAAGACTTATATTTTAATTGTACCAACATGGAACTATGATGAAGAGCCTTTCTCTCTAGTATAATCTATTCTGACAGTTTTGAAGGTTGATCATTGAAGGAAAGAGGAAATCTATTGAAGCATGTTGATAGTGATAGAAGTTAATTAAATGATTAAAGTGTCATTGTTAAGAATTCTCTTGTTAGAGTGTTAAGATTTTAATTATCTGTATTTACCTTTTAATAATGTAAGAGTATGTTGGAGTACTTTATGTAAAATTTAGTTGCTCAAATCAAGAAGTTATTAGTTTATTCCCCATCCTTTATGCAAATAAATTGCTTCAGTGTACAGGAAATAAGTAAAAATTAGGATGACTGGGCACAATGGTGAATGCTTGTATAATCCCAGCTACTGGAAAGTCCTAGGCAGAAGGCTCACAAGTTCAAGGCTGCCTCAAAATAAAATGTTAAAAGTCCTGGGGGTATAGCTGAATGGTAGAGCACTTGCCTAGCATGTATGGAGTCCCTGGGTTTAAAAAAAAAAAAAATCCTGGTGATCAAAAAATATTAATTTCAAAAGAAAGTTAAGGCCTGGATGAAAAAACATATTTTATGTGTATATAGACTGTAAATCCCCACACAGTCAATTTGATTGTGAGATTCCTGTGGGCCAAAGGTAAAAAGGAAACAGTATACAGTTAGTTATTCTTGATACCCAAGAAGAAAGAGAATGAGTCCTCAAAAGAAGCAAATTTTTTCCATCACTTTATTCTAAAAGAAGTTTCATACAAAGATCTTTATGTAATAAGTACATGAAGATCCAGTGACTAATAATCCTCAGTGACATCTCCTAAGGCAGATTTCTTCCTGGATCCTGAGTCTGTCTCAGAAACTTTGAGCAATACAGAGAGGTTGATTTTATGGAAACTAAGGTAGTGGAGTTTGGCTGTGTTTTGATTCAGGGTGAGATTGGTCATGTCTGAAAAGTGGATGGACTATGTATTCATCTAACCACCTAGCTCAGTGTGTTTTTCCACCAAGCTTCCAGTTAAATTTGGGCAGGAGCCATCAACAAGGTTTTGCTCTCTGCTTTTTGAAAACTGAATTCATGAGTTGGCTATACACACGCAACTTTCAAATGAAATGAATAAATTATTAAGGTAGACCTTCCCTGCATTGTTGAATAGTAAATGAAAGATCCACGATCTCTTATAAGGTCTTAAGGCACAGACAGAATTAATTCTCATGCAGTATGTCTTGAAACAAAGAATATTATCTGATTTGGGGGTACTTTTTTCTAAGTCAGGGCCTACACTAATACCCTTTACACCTAGCACCCTGTGGTGGAGGTGTTGGCCTCATTGCCTAACTAGGGAAGCAGGGTGGTAGAGATTAGGTTCGCATCTGGGGCCAGACCAGGTCTGACTAACCCTAAAGTATCCCTCTTCACAAACCTACAGGTACCCTGCTTGCTTGTCACTGTAGTAGAAGATAATCACTCTTCTTCTCCTCCTCATCCCAACTGTCTGTATGTAATTTTGCTATAAGTCCTTGTTTGGCCCAGAAAGTGAGGTGCTGAATATGAAAGACTGTTCTGAGAGTTGGGCTTATTGTTTAGAAACCTCTGCTCATGCTAATCTGATCTTGACCTCCTCCTCCTCCTTTGAAGAACTCCTCCCTCCTTTGTTTTGGAAAACACCACAGGAGCCTTGGTTCCCCTGTATCCTTCCATCCCTGCCTTCTCCAGAAGGCTTTTGTTCCCTAAACCAGGAGCTTCAGAGCAAGGATGGTCTCCCCCGTCTCAGCCTCAGCGTGTAGTGCAGTGGCCTATGCAGAGGAGGCATTTCACAAGAGTTTTATTTATGAAGGTGGAATTTTCAGGCTCCTTGTGGGAAGCAACTATTATCCTGCCCTTTATTAGTGACATGCTTTTTGAGATCTGTGAAGTGAAAGATTGGGACTTGACTGCTTACTTTAATTCAGGATTTTGACTCCACAAAGGGAAATTCTTCCTCTTAGTAAATTTTTTTTTTCCTTCTTAGCTTCAGAAATGGAGCAGTTACGAATAAGCCCAGCTACCATGCTTGAAGATGAGATTACATGGCTGGATAACTTTGAACCTAATCGCACAGCTGAATGTGAGACCAGTGAAGCAGACAACATCTTATTGGCAGGACACTTGCGGCTCATTAAGACCCTTCTTTCACTCTGTGGGGCAGAAAAGGAAATGCTTGGTAATTATTGCTTCATCTTATCATGTGGCAGAATACCTTAGTTCTCCATTATTGTCATAGTATAGTCTATAATTATAACAATGAGATAGTTGCTAAATGTTCCATGGAAAATTGACCCTTCACAAGTAAGAAATTGTCTAATTTTAGTGGCTAATAATCTTAAGGTGTATTTTACTGGTTTTATTATGCCATGTAAAAATTTTAACATGTTCAAATGGTGGGATCACATAACTTCTTAATACCAAGTAAAAATTACTGTTCAAAGAGAAAGTTTGTCTCTTTTTGCTGTTTTGTACTTCATAATGTATAATCTATTATACATTACTACCTGTGAGTTTGATTCTTCTCTGGAGAGGTGACCCCCCAACCACTGCCTCCCCATTGATGGGGTATATATGAAATTCTCCTGGGGTATATATGTAATCTTAAAAGCATATCCTGTGTTGTAAAATTATATTTAAAAAAATTAATGACCACTTCATAATGCAAACTAAACTCTGCATAATCTTCTTGGCTACCAGGGATACATAGAAAAGAGTGATTCTTAAATAGGAAAAGCAGTAAGTTACTGTTCTGGTAACTTACTCTTTAGAGTAAGATTTTAAAAGTTTGATAAACCCTGTGCAAATTCCCCTATTCCCAGAATAAGAATTGTTCACTCACAACTTTTCTGCTCTTGGAATCTTGGCACATGTGTTTCTAAGGGGTAAACATGACTCCTTTCACTGTATTGTAGACTCATAAGGGAGGGCACCCTCTCTGGTCTACCGTGGTATCCCCTTCCCTAACCTTTCCTTCCCACAGGGCTTTGTTGCATAGTAAGCACTCAAAAAATAAGTGTTCGATTAAACTGGGTGCACTGCTGTTGGGGGGCCTTGAGTGTTTTGCTGCTCTAATCAGAAAGTGCACAACAGGATCTTTGAATTAAAATTTGTGTTCATCCTCAACATGAATATTATGCTCTATTCCAGGTTCATCACTCATTAAACCATTGTTAGATGACTTCCTTTTCCGAGCTTCTAGAATTATTTTAAATAGTCATTCTCCAGCTGGCAGTGCCGCCATCAGTCAACAGGACTTTCATCCAAAGTATGGAAAATGCACATTGTGTTCAGTTTTGGTAAAAATTCTAATTTGAAACTTTAGTCCAAAAATATTTCCTTAAGTTGGACTTTGTCTTCCATATTGTGAGTTTGTGTGTCATGTATTATTCACTCTGTAAAGAAATGCATGTAAAGGAGTTTAGTGTAAAGCCTATTTGTAACATAGAAGGCACAGAGCAAGTGCCGGTATCATTACCATCATCAGAGTGGAAGAGTAAATAATAATAATGTGGCTAACTAAGTCCAGAACAAATTCCAAGAGAAATGAAGCTTATTAAGAATTATGTCCAGGTCTGGAGTGTGGCTAACTGGTAGAGCTCAAGCTTAATGTACATGAGACTCTGGGTTAAATCCCAGAACCAAAAGAAAAAAAGAGAAAGAAATATATCTAAAGTAAATAGACTCCAAATAAAGTGTCCACAAGTTTTTAGGAGCAAAGGATAAGTGCTGTGGTGCATGAACCTGTTGTTTGCTGAGGATTGACTATTCTGGTAACTGCAATGGCTAGTGATTTATTACAATTGTAACTTTGGAATCAAATTTTGTATTTGAGTAGAAAATTGGAAAATCCCTTTGTACTGTTGACCCTACTTGAGTGATACTTATACTCTTGGAGATAGGAAGAAGAGGCAGCTACAAGCTGCCATCTCATTTGCTCTGAATCAAACTTACTTATTATTTCAAGAATATGAAAACCAGAGTTAATTTAGGAATCTTGAAGAAACTGAGGATTTGGTATTTACAGTGAAAAAGAAAATTTGTGTACAGCTTTGGTGGTTATTGATATGGAAAAGACATAATAAGCAATATTTTATGGAATCTTACGAGATAATTTATCATGTATAAACATTTTTTGTAGCTAGAGAATCATTAGCAAAGTCTGGTTTTGGTTGGGGGTGTCTTCATTAGAACTCTTGGCTTGTCCTTCATGGTGTGACTCACATTCTTGTTCTTGCTTCAGTCTTGTTTTGGAAGATTTAGTGCCAGGTTTATGGAATTTTTTAAACATCAGAAATACATGAGTATTTTGATTTTCAGTAAACACAAAAAAAGTAAATCTTCAGCAGTTTTAGTGAATTTTTTATTGATAAATCTTCCCCTCTATCAACATTAAGTATTTTTTAATACTTTCTTTTTATTAAAAGTGATACCTCTATCAACAAGGAGTATTTTTTTCATCATACACAGTACCTTGACTGGAAAAGGAACATTTTGTTTCATCCCTCCCAGTGTACTAAATGGTATTTATCACAAACACTCCCAGACTTTTCCCACTAAAAGCTTAAAGGAAAAGAAAGAGAGATTTAAAATACATAAGATCTTTTCAGAAGCCATGCTATTCTTGTATCACATGCTATTCTTATATATAACAACAGCAGCTTCTTGGTATGTAGCTCATGTGTAACGTACCTCCCTGTTCATTTCTTACTTGTTCTTTTCAACCCATTAGTCTAGATAAGAAACAAAGCACAGTGCTGATCTAAGAGCCTCACAACCCTGCCTTGACTCCCTCTTACACTTCACAAGTGGTTTCACTCAGAGGTCACATGTCCTCTTTTCTGTGTATCCTTCATAATCTGTGACCTCCTCAGTAATGCAAGTTTGGCATAGATCACAATGAGAAATTACTATCCATGCCCAAAGGCAGGCAATCTGGAAATCTGGATGCTTTACAGTTATCTTTTCTGTCACTTTAAATACAACAGACTTGGCAATTTATATATTTCTGTATACCTTTTTTTTTTCCCCCAGCAAAATGGAAAGTTGATTAGTGTCCTTGGAAGAATTTTTGATCCTCAGGCACACAAAATGTTAGTGGGTCTCTATTCTGATTTTCATAGCTTTCTTATTCTGCTACTTGCTCAGAAAGATAGCTACAAAAAAAAATATTTCTTTCTCCCTACTTTTATTGAAAGATGGCAACTCTGTTGTGTTTATTACACAGTTCTCCAACTCCATTCTTGCTGGTCCGTTCCTTATAGTAGAAGACTCTCAAGTCATAAGTGACAGAGTTTGCTATTTTATCATCAGGCCAGGAAAATATTCAGCTCTAAGCCATATTAATTCTTCCCGTTTTCATGGCTTCTGGATTACTAGATTTCTGACTTAACTATTATATGAGGAATTGCACTCTTATACTTTCGTTTCAGATGTTGTTTTAGTTTAATTAGGAGTGTGAGTAAAGTATTCATTGTTGAAAATGATTTGTGTCTTTTGTTTTTAGGTGTAGTACGGTGAATAGCCGATTGGCAGCCTATGAAGTCCTTGTAATGTTGGCTGATAGTTCACCTTCAAACCTTCAAATTATTACAAAAGAACTACTTTCTATGCATCATCAACCTGACCCTGCTCTTACCAAGGAGTTTGATGTAAGTTTTCTAGACTGTCAGACACTTTATTTTTTTTTATAATGATCTCTTAAACATAGAATTTTAAAACCACATTTGTATTCTTCTAAGCCCAAAGAAAGTCAGTATTATTCTTTTGCTGTGTTCACATATTTAAATCAACTACAAACTGTGTTATCACACTGATACACTACAGTATATTATGAAGTGGAGTCCTTTTAAAAAGGAGAGGCATTTCCAAGTTGGCTAATAATTATTCTCAGCCTATTATGTTCCAGCCTATTTTTTGAGTAACTTTATGCCAGGCACTAGAGATACAAAGTCAGACGAACATTGACTCCATCTTAGCACAGTATGTGTTCAGTTAAATTCAGAAAGATTTTTGGACTTTAGCGTACACTAAGAGGTATATTAAATTTTTGGAGCTCAAAAACAAAAATGTTCCAGACCTCAAGAAGGTTAGTTTATATAGTGGAAGAAAACACCCATAAGCAAACCATTTCAAGGTTTGTGATACAGTGTAAGAGATGTTTGTCCTATATGCTCTAACATTGAAAGACACTTACCCACTAGTGATGGTGTCTTAGAAAGCTTCTTGGAGATGGTGACACTGTAAGTAGAGCCTCAAAGATGAGCAAGCCAATTGAAGCAAGGTGGGATGGTCATTCATTTCAGCAGTGAGAACAGGAGAAAAGCTGTGGAGCCACAAAACAGCTTAGCATATGTTGGGATCTACAAGAGGGAAATAAGTTGTAGGTGCACTGGAATACTAGACCAGGAGTGAGAAGACACTTTTAAAGCAGCCTTTGCTTTCTCTTTGAACATATGCTTATTAGAAGTTGTTTAATAGAAGACTGTGACTTTCTGTAAAAGGAAAGGAATGAATATGAGCCTTCCTTGACCATCGACACTGCAGAATTCCTTATGGTAAACATGTCATAAAATCCTGTTCCTTTTTTTCAGAGTACCACCTCAGTTGCTAATATAGTATATTTGCTTGACTAATACCATATAATCTGTAAACTCTTTGCCATTAGGGACCACATACATTTCTGTTCTCTGTTTCATCCCTGACACGTACATAGTACATGTTAGGCCCCTAATTAATATTTGTTGAATAGTAATCAAGTGAATAAATATATGACTACATAAATGAATAAACAAATACATACTTACTTATATGCCAGATAATTTATGAACAACAAAAAAGAAACACAGAATCATATTTGATCATTGTGATGGTATTTTGATCATTGTGTTAGCATCTGCAGACAAAGATACTTCATGAACATAAGTTTTGCTAGCCTGAATTTCATAACGCACTGGATATACCTCTCTTTCCTCTTAGACATCCCTTATAGCTAAAGGAAATGTGCCTGTGGCAGAGGTACTAATTCTCTTCCTTGCTGTTTCTGTTCCTCTGTTTCCCAGTACCTTCCCCCAGTGGATAGCAGATCCAGTTCAGGGTTTGTGGGCCTGAGGAATGGTGGCGCTACCTGTTACATGAATGCAGTCTTCCAGCAGCTGTACATGCAGCCGGGGCTCCCTGAGGTGATTTGCTTTCTCTGTCCTGTTTGGCATGAGACAAAATGTGTTCATTGCCTGAAAGTTGTTCCATACTTATTTATTGCTTTTGGGGTTTGCAGAACCCACATATTAGTAAGTAGGGATTAGTAAGTAGCTTCTGAAATCTGTATAGACATGTTATTCATAGTCACATTTTTATAAATCTGCTTGTGTAAGATCTGCCTATATGACAGACTTGACCTAATGATTTTGAACTCCAAAATAATTTTTACGTTGTTCTGTAAACTTAGTAACATTTTTAATGCTTTAGAAATGCACAGGCTCTGTCTTCAGCGCTTTGTAATAATATAGTAGTAGCATGTGGTGTGGCGGGCAGAATTTTGAGAGTGCTCCATGTGCATTGTTTGGCATTATGTCTTATAGAGATTCTAGTATACTGGTTCCAGTTTTTCCTAATCAAATGGAAGCTAAATAACAAAGCTAAATATGTGCAGAATTGGGGCTGGAGATGTGGCTCAAGCGGTAGCGCGCTTGCCTGGCATGCATGTGGCCCAGGTTCGATCCTCAGCACCACATACAAACAAAGATGTTGTGTCCGCCAAAAACTAAAAAATAAATATTTAAAAAAAATTCTCTCTCTCTCTCTCCCTCTCTCTCTCACTCTATCTTAAAATAAATAAATATATATATATATATATATATATATATATATATATATATATATATAACATTCTAAAAAAACAATGTGGGTACATATGTCAGGATTTTCTGAAAAGTGGTTAAATATTTCTAATTTAATACTTTTCTTCTTTTTAGTCACTACTTTCAGTGGATGATGACACAGACAATCCAGATGACAGTGTATTTTACCAGGTGCAGTCTCTCTTTGGGCATTTGATGGAAAGCAAGCTGCAGTATTATGTCCCTGAGAACTTCTGGAAGGTATTTCTCCCTGTAACCTATGTTTGGAGTTTGGTTACAATTTTTCCTTAGTGAAGAAACCATTGTTTCTTATCTTTACTAACTCAGGCAAATTCAGACTGTTAGTGTATAAAAGAATTGGGTATATAGTTGTTGAAATTGATGCTTGGTTTTAGAGTATTAGAATGTCAAAATTAATTATTCACAATTCCTGAAGATTTGCAAATTTAATTATTTTGAATATTTCTAATTCTTCATTTTAGCTCTTTGAAATATTGATTCAAATCATTTCTTTGAACCGATAACAATTTAATTAATGCCTTTAAGTAAAGAACATTGTTTTGAACATTGCTTCACTTTGTTTCACATGCTGGAGGATTACTCATGTTTTTCACAGAGATTGGTTAGTTTCTCAGAAACAAACTCTGTTTCACAGCCTTATATGTCACCCTGTACCCACCTCTGGTTTCACAGACTTGCTGTGATTATGAGGTACCAAGGAAGAGCACAGATGGCTGAATACAAGCTTGTCTCACTTCAGTAAAAATCTCCATGTTTCTATCATGAACTTGGTTTTTAGAAGTATTAAAATGTTTTCATATGCCTTTTCTACTCTATTCAGCAATTGCTGCTTTCCTTTTAAAATTTTTGAATTCTTGCTACATAGATTTTCAAGATGTGGAATAAAGAACTCTATGTGAGAGAACAGCAGGATGCATATGAATTTTTTACTAGTCTCATTGATCAGATGGATGAATATCTCAAGGTAATAAAAGTCTCCCTTTAACTCCCTCAGACTCTAATTACAGTATAAAAACAATGCTTCAGGGTTTGTGATTACTGTGAAACTAAGATATCAGAAATTAGTAATCTAACATCATAGCTGTAATTTATTTCTTTTGGGTTTATACATTAAAATTTATACACATCACTGGAATTACATATTCCTTCTTGATTCGTCTAACACTCAATTAAATCTTAACCCAGACTACAGAGTAATAACCACTTGCACCTGCATATCTTACTGAGTATCCCTTGAAGCTTTAGAGGATGCTATAACCCTAGTGAGTTGATGCCCCAGCTTCAGGCAGTCTTGGAATTTGTCAAGTTCTCTGGACAAAGGGACTGGGTCAAAAAGTTATTTATGATGTTTAAACCCAAAGCTTTCTGCTTTTTCCCAGTAAAACATGTGACAGATTTCCCAAATTGTATTTTCTTCTAAGACTGCCTGCTACCACTGCCAGCATTGGCCTCTCATCAGTAGGCACAATTTATCCATAAAATAACTTATGATCACAAGAAGATTGTAGAGTTGCTCTAACTGTGTCCTTTTGGCTTAGGAAGGATTCAGACTCTTCATGGAAAATGCCCTCCCTGTCATCAACTCTGACTGAACTGTCTTTCCTCCTCCTCTGCTGATTATATTACTCTGACATTAGTCTGATACAAAATGACTCCTTTATTTGGGTGGTTAAATTGAAATCTGTATTTCAGCTTGGGTTTAAATAAAATTCTTTATGAACCAACTTATCAGTACCAGGGAAATAATTAAAATTTTAACTTTATATCCCAACAGAAAATGGGAAGAGACCAAATTTTTAAGAATACATTTCAGGGCATCTATTCTGATCAGAAGATCTGTAAAGACTGTCCTCACAGGTTAGTGAAGATGGATGGCACTGACACAAAACATGATCATCAGGATTAGGGGTGTAGCTCAAAGACAGAGTACTTATCCAGCATGTGCAAGGGCCTAGGTTCCCTCCTAGCATCACCTAAAAAATAAAATCATTTTTAAATGCTTTTCCTAGTATTTTTGAATTTGGCATTTGTTGACTTATATATCTTTCAGTGGATCTATAAACGTTTAATGAATTACATTTCTTTGGTTTCCATTTCCAAAATGCCCTTAAGAAAATATTTGTTAAAATTCGTAATTTGAAGCAACTCTATATTGTCAAAATTTGATGTTTTTATTTGGTAATGTACTTTTAAAATGGTAAATTGTGTTATGAATGTAGCTCTGTGTTCAAGCTCAAGTGTCGTGGTAATATGAGTTTTAAATTCATGGGTTTTTTGTCATTTCCTAATCAGATATGAACGGGAGGAAGCTTTCATGGCTCTCAATCTGGGAGTTACTTCTTGTCAGAGTTTGGAAATTTCTTTGGACCAGTTCGTTAGAGGAGAAGTTCTAGAAGGAAGTAATGCATACTACTGTGAAAAGTGTAAAGAAAAGGTATACTACATTTGTCCTAAGATTAATTTGTTATGCATGTGCTGTGTCTTTATAAAATCAGTATTAAACTTCTGCTCTGCTTCCATTAGATTGTGTCATTACTTGTGTAACATGGGTGGAAAGGCTTTTACATTAATTAATCTGCTGTTTTATTTTCTCCATGCAGATAATTTCTTTTCTTTTCTTTAGAGAATAACAGTGAAAAGGACCTGTATTAAGTCTCTACCTAGTGTTTTGGTCATTCACCTGATGAGATTTGGATTTGACTGGGAGAGTGGACGCTCCATAAAATATGATGAACAAATAAGGGTAACTCTTTTACTTCCTGAAATTTCTCACAACCGTGACCTTGCTGCCTCCTTTACTTTTTTCTTTCTTAGTTCAAATTCTGTCTTCCCTTTGAAAGATTCTGGTCTCAGTATTATGAGAAGGCCACAGCCCTTGTGTGAGAACATGCTGTTAGTAGAACAGGCACGTGTACAAACAGTGACCCTCATTTCTGGAAGGCATTTTCAGAAGTTAAATGCTTTCTGTAATGCACAAACCAGAGGCTACTCATATTGCCCAGACTTAGGCTGAGATGTTGTACTTGAACTGAAGAGGTGGTTAGTCTTTACATAACTTGGGAAAATACAGGTTCTTACTTTATCTGACTTGGGAACTGCTGTATATGTTCCTGGCCAACACTAATGGTCTCTTTTCACTTTTATATAGTTTCCTTGGATGCTAAACATGGAGCCTTACACAGTTTCAGGAATGGCTCGTCAGGATTCATCTTCTGAAGTTGGTGAAAATGGGCGAAGTTTGGATCAGGGAGGTGGAGGATCCCCTCGGAAAAAAGTTGCTCTCACAGAGAACTATGAACTTGTTGGTGTCATTGTACACAGTGGGCAGGCACATGCAGGCCACTACTATTCCTTCATTAAGGATAGACGGTAAGGGCTTCTTGAGGTAGCCATTGCTCCCTCTGCCTCCATAGTGTTGCCTTCTGCTTTCTCTGCCCTAATTTGTCTTCCATACTTACCATTATAGTGCAAAGAACTTTGTGTTCTTTGGTCTTATTTCATTTTAAATATTTAAAGCTTAGAGGAAACTGTTTTTACCTCTTCATTTTGAAAAATTGTTTTAGAAACTAAAATTGCTATTGCTAACATTTTTAAAAAATATTTTCACTTTAATTATAGATAGGTAATACAATGTTATTAAATGTAGGGGTTAGAATGTTTGTTTTTTAACCTTATGTCTTTATCTGGACCTTAGGGGGTGTGGAAAAGGAAAGTGGTATAAATTTAATGACACAGTTATAGAAGAATTTGACCTAAATGATGAGACCCTGGAGTATGAATGCTTTGGAGGAGAATATAGGCCAAAAGTTTATGATCAAAGTAAGTATTTATAATGGATATTTTTCCATACTTTTTTTAAAAAATTTAGTTTTCTCTCTAATTGGAAACAGTATTCTTTATAAGGAAATACAGTCTTTTTTTTTTTTTTTTTCTTTTGGTAATTCTCTTCTAGCTATAGATAATCCAAGCTGTTTATAAAATTTTTTTTTAAATAACGAGAGAAAGTCAGGAGGATGAAATGATAACAAAGAAAAACTAATAAAGAAAGAATTTCAACCTTAAAATTTGTTTCAGAATTTTAGAAAGTAGTTGCCTTCTAAATTTTTCAGATTTCCTTTTCACTTATATAGAGGTACTATAATTATAATTAAAGAAGACATTTCTCATTCTTCTAAAACCATATACATCGTGTAGAATGTAAAGCAGTGTTTCCCTCCACAGTCCCCATCCCCAGAGGGGGAAAGTATGTCATAAAACACAATCAGATTTTATTTGTGAAAAATCTAGTTTTCAGAAATAGTTCCTGAAGCCTGATTTTTAAATCTTTCAGGGGCTTTTCTAAAACTCTATACATATTAGATCCACTTTGTTACGTTTCATTGCCACTCCATGGTAATCACACATCTAATGCTGGCAGCCTTCAAGGGCTGCATTTCATATCATTACCAAAATTGACCTAGATTGGCCATCTTTACTGAAATGAATAAGAGAAGGCAATTTGATCCCATCCTGTCACCAAAGGTGTTTCTAAATGTTGCTTGCCTTTTGCTTAAATTTAGTCTTCCCTGGAGTGTTAACCCTCTTCTCTTATTCCATTGCCATACATATCTCTTACTCCCTGCCCTGAGTTTCCCCTCCCAGTGAATGACTATTCTAATATAAGAACTGAAGTATCCTGACTTGCATTCTAAACAGTACTCTACCAAAGCCCATTTTACTTATCCTTTGCATTTGACAAATTTAATGAGTAGTTACTTGATGAATTATGAGTTCTTTGCTTTAGATTTTCAAGACAAGGAAGATTTTATTTACAAAAATTCTTTCTTATTGTCCTGTTATAAAATAGCAAATCCATATACTGATGTACGTCGAAGATACTGGAATGCCTATATGCTCTTCTACCAAAGAGTATCTGATCAAAACTCCCCAGTATTGCCAAAGAAAAGTCGAGTCAGTGTTGTAAGACAGGAAGCTGAGGATCTCTCTCTGTAAGTTTCTCTTTCATATGATTTACTGTGATTTCAGTAGGTAATACTGTGACCATTGATAATATTGTTTAAATTTTAAAGATAATTAGCTAAGCTAGAGAGAAATTTTTTTAAATCTTCTAAAAAATAATAAATTATCCTTTTTCTTTCTTATTGCTTCCTGGGCTCTCTTTTTTCCCTAGCAGGAAGTTATTTTGTATTTATATTTATAAACATGCATATAAGTTATTTCAGAATCAATACTTTTTTTTTTCTTTTTTTCTTTTTTATGGTGCTGGGAATGGAACCTGGGGACTCCTGCATGCTAGGCAAGCACTCTACCACTGAGTTACAGCTCCAGTCCAAGATTTTTTTTTCAATCAAGTCTAGTGCCCTGTTTATGAGTTTGGCAAGTTTTAATAACTACTAAAACTATAGCTATTCCATCTTTCAGGTCAGCTCCATCTTCACCAGAGATTTCACCTCAGTCATCTCCACGGCCCCATAGGCCTAACAATGACCGCCTCTCCATTCTAACCAAGCTGGTTAAGAAAGGTGAGAAGAAAGGACTATTTGTGGAGAAAATGCCTGCTCGAATATACCAGGTAAGAATCATGTAAACAGTCTAAGGAGAAAATCCAGGTACGTGTTGTATTTATCTTGTAGATCCAGAGAGCACTCCTGCTGGCTACCCTCGGGATTTGTTATTCCTTTCATTCCACCTCTTCTCCCTGCTTGCCTTCTGAGTCTTTTGTGCCAGGTGATAGAGGCTGTAGAGCTTGTAGCACAGTGGTAAGAACACAGTGTGAATACATCGTAAAGATTGTCCAGCATTATCCCTGAGTAGAGAAACACATTGATGAAATGAGCTTATTTTATCTGGAGAGAAAAACAAGTTGAGGCTTATAATGTTTGGGTGAGAATATTTTGGCAGTCATGACTGTTGTTGATTGAATACCTGTTCTAATTCTTAAAAGACTCTTGTAGTGTAGCAGGTTTTACTCCCATTTTTCCGATGGAAATACAGGCTCAGAAAAGGAGTCACAGAGCAAGGGTTTAAGTTCAGTATGTCCTCTTACCAAGTTGTGATTTCATATACTAAATATCGAAACACTTGCTGGGCACAGTGGGACTACACCTGTAAATCTCAGCTGCTCAGGAGGCTGAGGCAGATGGATGATGAGTTCAAAGCCAGCCTCGGCAAAATAGCGAGGCCCTAAGCAACTCAGTTAGACCCTGTCTCTGAATAAAGTACAAAAAAGGGGTAGAGATGTCGCTCAGTGTCCCTGAGTTTAATCCCCAGTACTAATCAATAGACAGACAGACAGACAGATAGATATAGATTAGACAGATCCCCAGGACCAATGAATGAATGAATTCCCACTACCAATGAACGTGAATGAATGAATGAATAACCAAAGGCTAAAGAGCCAGAACCAAAGAATTTCAAAACTATCAGTCTTTAATTAAGATAGAAGTGAGCCATCTGACAAGTAGGAATGGAGTTCCTTGGTCTCGGGAAAGCTTTGTTTGTAACTTCCTACCCAGAATTTCAGGGTAGAATTTATTTTGTCTTTCATATGTTGGTTTTCCTGAAATTTCCAAAAGGGTTTGGTAATGAATGATAGGAACACCCTTTACAGCATCTTATATTTGAAAGGAAGGTTTTTCTCTCTTGTTTTTTCAAAATGCAAAGCTTGAGAAAAGGGAATTGTAATTTATTTTGTACAAACCCTTTTTACCTAAACATTTTACTAGAAATATCTTCCACATATTGAATACTGTTTCTTAAAAGTTTTACTAATTTTTTTTTTTTTTGCAGATGGTGAGAGATGAAAACCTCAAGTTTATGAAGAATAGAGATGTATACAGCAGTGATTACTTCAGTTTTGTGTTGTCGTTAGCCTCACTGAATGCTGTAAGTAGGTGTTTATATCATTACTAAAGAAATAAGAAAGGATTGCACTCTGTTGTTAGCATTCAGGTTAGATGCACAAAGTTCTTCATGTAAATGTGTCACTTATTGGGTGATATTAAAATGAAGGTGGTATTAGGGGTGTATAATGAAGATTGTAAGTAGGTGTTCACATACGGGATTTTTTTTAATTATCCTTGTTTAGATTTTGTCAAGAATCTAAAAGTAGCTCTGAGGTTGTCATATCAGTGGCTACTAGACTTCGTAAAGATTGACTCTTCCTAATTTGTAATCATATATTGCCAGACTCAAAATTAACACAAGTACTTCTTTTTCTTGAGTTGCCATTATTAAAATTTGCCAAAAAGGAAAAATATTCCAAGTCATTTGATTACAGACCATCTTGTGGTCTGAAGTCTGTTTTGAGAGGACTTCATTAAAAAAATGAGGAGGATCTTAACCTTTTTTGAAATTTAAATGGAACATTTTCTACAATGAACTGGTTAGATTTTTCTTATTTAACTTTATCATGTATGTCATAGTTCAGTTCATAGTAATGTGTAATCATCTGTAAAATAGGCTTTCATTTTTCCCTTCTCTCTTAGACTAAATTAAAGCATCCATATTATCCTTGCATGGCAAAGGTGAGCTTGCAGCTTGCCATTCAATTCCTTTTTCAAACTTACCTACGGACAAAGAAAAAACTCAGGTAAGAATGAGATTTTGATACTTTGTTGTGATAGAAGGCACTGGTTAATTCAAGTTGAATTTACGTATTCAACTTTTCAAAATTTTGTGATGGCAGCTAACATACTCAGCTGACTAGGTAGGGTCTCTATAAGAAATTTTTAGTCTAATGGGAAAGGCAGATAAAAAATAGAAAAAGAAATAACTGATGCAAGGTATAAATTAAGTATACCTCTGGAAATTGGGCAAAATCGTATCCAGAGATTAGTCGTAAAGACATTGGTTGATGTTCTCAGAGAATTTTGAAAGGCAAAAATAGAAATCATTCTAGACAGACAAAAGAACCCATATAACAGACAAGACCTGGCTAAGGAACTGTGAATGTATAGTTCATTGTGTTTTACTAGTATTTGAAAAGGGGCTTATTGAGCTGAGACTGAACATTTGGTTTGGCACCCAATTGTGTGCCAGAGTAGGGAACTGGGCTCGTTCAGCTTGGGATGGAGGATGGTTTCTCAACTGGGCTGCATGTTCAGAGTAATGCCCGGGGAACTCTAAATGTCACTTGCATCTTACTCATCACTGGCTCTTTTCTCCAGCACCTGGAATGGTGTTCTAGGTAAGTAGTTCTTCTATGAATAAAGGAGTGAGGGATAAAGAGTTGAGCAGTGGTTTGCAGGATATACCTAGAATAAGGGGAGATTCCAAGTGAGGAGACCAGGTAAGAGTCAGAAGAACATTGAGTTCTCTGTCTTTCCCCTTTCGATAGCACGGTGAACTTACCCAAGGATAGGAAAGTATGGAGAAAGGTTTTTCAGTTCAACTTTTGAGAAGAAAACAAATATAATAGCAGCTTCATTTCTATTTGTAACAACAATCTGTATATTGATTGATCTCAGTCCTTATTTTTGACTGAAAAAGAAGAAAGAACATACTCCTTTCTTTTAATGCCTACATAGGATCACTTAGGGAAATTTACTTCATTACTTACATTTGTGAAATTTTTCATGGCATCTATATGTGGCACTGAATTTCTGATTTATTTATATTTACTGTTTGGGGATATTGGGGAACTCAGGAGAATTCTGAGGCCATGTGTAATATAGTCATGTCATCTTTTTAGTCTTTTGTTTTTTTGGTTTTGTTTTTGTTTTTTTTGGTACTGGAGATTGAACCCAGGTGCACTTAACCACTAAACCACATCCCCAGCCCTTTTTATTTTTTATTTTGAGACAGGGTCTTCCTAAGTTACTGAGGCTGGCTTTGAATTCATGATCTACCTGGCTTCTGCCCAAATATTTTTACTTTAAAAAGTAGGACATTGATGTCTGTAACAATAAAGTATAAAAACATCAATTTAAGCTATTCCAAAAGTGGGCATTTTTTTAATGAAAATTAGTTGTGCCAAGTAGTGCCATATGTCTGGTCTTTTTTGCAGTTGAACTTGTGTGATGAAGATACAGAAGAGAAAATTAAAGTCTGAGATTTAAGCATCTTCACTTGTTTCTGTCCATAGAGGAGAGGGGGTGTCAAACCACTGGCTCCTGGGATATATTGAGCTGTGTTAGTGGGTAGTCACTGAATATTTAACTTAGCCTTCCTTCCTTCCTACCCTTGGTAGGTAGGTAGGTGGGTTGGAGTAATATTCTTTGG
The DNA here is from genome assembly GCF_045843805.1 of Urocitellus parryii. Taxonomy (NCBI): domain Eukaryota; kingdom Metazoa; phylum Chordata; class Mammalia; order Rodentia; family Sciuridae; genus Urocitellus; species Urocitellus parryii. Next base: position 38,031,386 of record NC_135541.1, on the reverse strand, counting down.
AGTTATCTGCTGGGACCTAATATTGCTCCTTCCTTTTTTTAAAGGGTTGACACTGAAGAATGGATTGCTACTATTGAAGCATTACTTTCAAAAAGTTTTGATGCTTGTCAGTGGCTTGTTGAATATTTTATTAGTTCTGAAGGACGAGAATTGATAAAGTAAGTGTCAGGCTCTTTTAATTTAAAGAAATTCATGTCTCTGTGATTAAAAAGTGAAGTTTCCTGTAACCTTTTGTATTCCATCTCAAAATTATTTTGTTTGGAGCCCATTTTAAACTCTCTTTACTGAAGCAGTGAGGATATTATTCAGATTACTCCAAAATCATCTCCGTTGAGCTACACTCAGGCAAGTGTTCAGTGACTGCAAGGAGAGAGTGAGGTAGATGGCCCACCATATGCTCTCAGGGAAGCAGGTCCCAAACCCTGCTGTGGCAACAGGGGAAGAGTGCAAGGGTCCCCAGGGACTCACAGTCTGGTGGCAAGTAAATAGATATTCAGTCTGAGATTACTACATAGTCCAGTTATTGTCCAACAGGGTTTGAATTATGCCTAAAAAGTTATTTCTAAGAATTTTACCCATAGTATATTACCTATAATAGTACATTTGCCTTTTGCCAATGATTTTAAAAAGAAATCATTTGCCTTCTCTAGTAAAAATACAAGATGTTCCACCACTCAGGTCAGCTTCTCTATCTTTTCCATCAGCTATCTTAATTTTGGGTAATTCAGCATTCATATGGGAGCCAGATAGCACCTTCACTGTTGGTGGGATAATGTCCTGTCTTCTTTACCCCCAGTGGACTCTTCCCTCTGCATCAGATATCAGTTAGCTCATTCTACTTCTAGCTAGTGACCTAGTTTAAGAAGGAAGAGATTAACAAATGAGCACTAGTGTCAAGTTCCACACACCTGCTGGAGTCTATTCTTATCCTCTGTTTTCCTCCTGTTATAGAAGAAGCATCTCTTCTCTCAAAACAAATCTCTATATGGGCAGGTCTTTTCAAGGAAGTTGGCCATTTAATGATCAGCTTCCATTCTTACATCTTCTAACTTCTAGAATTTTCCACTAGGTCACTTTTTCATTATGTAGATATGCTCTGGTATGTCTTCATTTAACCAAACACACAATGAAGATTTTAGAAATGCATGTGCCTTCCCACTAGGCAATTGGTCTGATAAGTTAGAGACCTAATTAGAATGTTATGTTTTGTTTTGCAATATTAGGGATCAAACCCAGAATCTTTGTTGTGCATGGTAGGCACTTGCTATAATACTGAGCTGTATGCCCATCCCTAAATACACCTCTTAATCCCATATCCCCTTTATCTCCAAGTCTGAGCTCCAGACATTCATTTACCTACTGGGTATCTCTGTTTTTTGATGTCTCTACTTCTCTTCCCTCTGAATTATTTTCATTCAGCAACAAAAGTATATTTTTTGAAATAAATTAGATTGTATTATTTCTCTGCTTCAAAATTCTTCATTAGATTTCCATTGCACTATAAAAAAATCCAAAATCATTATGTATCCCACAAGGCCCTACTTGATCTAGTCTTTGACCCTCAAAGCTTGCCTTGTTCACCTCTTCCTCTTTGCTAATCAAGATCTAGCCATCATGGCTTATTGATTCATTGAATGTGCTGAGTCCATTCCTGTCTCCTCCCTCCCTCCCTCCCTCCCTCTCTCCCTCTCTCTCTTACACACACACACACACACACACACACACACACACACCCCTACCTACAGACCCTTGCACCTGTCTTTGTTCTTTCTGAAACATTGCTCCCTCTCTTCTTTGCCTTCTCCTTCAGAACAACTAAAATAACAGAGTGGCTATCCCTGATCACCCAGTCTAAAGTAGGCTTTTGCTGTTAGTCTGCTCTCTCTGGTTTTGCCTGTCTCTTCCCCAGTAACCTTGGGCTTCTTGAAGGGAGAAGCCAAGTCTTATTTGGTTCCATTACTGTATGCAAAGAGCCTGGCATATAACAAGCCCTCAGGTAATTCTTTATACATGCATGTATTCATGTAGCTCATAGTGACCTCAGAAATGCATCTTTGAAATGTTATATGCCTATCTCTTTAGAATTTGCAATACAAATAATCTTTGACACATTTTTCCAGTTCATTTCCAAAATAACTTCCTAATAGAACCCCTGAGCATTGTGTCAGGCATTAGAATGTCGTAGAATGATGATCCATTTGGAAAGAACAGCAAATATTTTATTCATTCCTTTATATCAAGGCACACTAGCTTTTGAATAACTCCTGAGATATTCCATCTTCCTTTGGTAGTATATGTTTTATTGTTTGTTTTTTGTTTTGTTTTTTGGTACTGGGAATTGAACTCAGGGACACTTAACCACTGAGTCATATTCCCAGCCCTGTTTTGTATTTTATTTAGAGACAGGGTCTCACTGAGTTGCTTAGGGCCCTGCTTTAGCTGAGGCTGGCTTTGAACTCGTGATCCTCCTGCCTCAGTCTCCCAAGCTATTGGGTTTACAGATGCGCACCACCAGGTCCAGCTATGTTAGTTCTTAATTTTCCTGATAGTCAGAAATCCAGTGAATTATCTAGTTTTTTATTGTAAGGACTAATTACTTATCGCTATCAATTGCTATGAGTTCATATGTCTAAAGAACTGAAATTTTTTTCCCTAAAGTTACTTGTTTTTTTTTTAGAACCTTTAAGATATCTTATGTTGTCATTATTACAATAAAAAAATAAATGCAAGGCTGGGATTGTGGCTCAAAGGTAGAGCGTGCACCTAGCATGCATGAGGCACTGGGTTCAGTCCTCAGCACCACATAAAGTAAAATAAAGACATCATGTCGACCTATAACTAAAAAATAAATATATATTTTAAAAATAGAAATTAAAAAAAATGCATACTATACAGGTTGAGTAGCCCTTATCCAGAACTGTTTTCAGAGTTTGTTATTATTGTTGTTAACATTTTCATAGACATAATAAAGTATCTTGAGGAGGGGACCTAATTCCAAACATGAGTTCATTTATGTTTTATATATACCTTATACACAGAGCCTGAAAATAATTTTGTGCATGAAGTAATTTCGTGATGTGGAATATTTGTGGTGTCATGCTAACCCTCAAAAGGTTTCAGATTCTGTAACAGTTCAGTGACTAAATATAAGGAAAGTTTTATCTTTTAGATCAGCACCTCTGATGTCCTTTTTTTAGGTAATTTGTAAATGTAGTCATAATTGAAAAAAATAATAATAAAAGTTGCTTACAAACTGATCTAAAGAAACTAAGACTACTAACATGAAGGATGGTTTATATCTTCTAAGCTTTTTATTTTAGAAATTTTTAAACATACACAGAAATTGACAAAATAATGAATTCTCTCATGTATTCTTTTTTTTTTTTTTTTAAGAGACAGAGAGAGGATTTTTTAATATTTATTTTTTAGTTTTCGGCGGACACAACATCTTTGTTTGTATGTGGTGCTGAGGATCGAACCCAGGCCGCACACATGCCAGGCGAGCGCGCTACCGCTTGAGCCACATCCCCAGCCCCAACTCATGTATTCTTGAGTTGTCAACATTTTGCCAGTATATGCTTCCCTACCCCACCCCCAAGTAAATTTCAGTCATACCATTCACTGAGTTTTCAACACACATTCTCTCTGGTAGAGTTTTTGAAAAAATACAAGCATTTTACCACACCAAACAGAATAAATAATTTCTTTGTATCATTTTACATTTTACCTTCTACATTCAGATATCTCCCACTTTCTCAAGAATATTATTTTACCATTAGGTTTTTGCAAGTCCAGATGCCCCATGTTGCCTTTGGTTTATATCTTTTAAGACTTAATCTTCAATACTTCCTTGTGCCCACCACCCCTTTCTTTGTCTTGCCATTTATTTTGGGGGGAGATTGACATTTCTCTACAGGGTGCCACATATTCTGGATCCGTTTGCATTCTCTTGGTGTCTCCATAGGAAGTATTCAGAGCTCCTTTTACCAGAGGAATTAGACCTGAATCTGCTCAAATTCCTAAAGCTAAATATTACCAGAGTATTTGTTATCTTTGAAGCATTTTTATAGTTGCCACTTAGAATCCTAGTGGATTTTGAATGTGCTTTGTTTCTCTGACACTATATAGCATTAGGAATTGAAGGAACGAGCAATAGTGGAGTGACCTCAGGAATTCCCACTTGCCTGTGAGTATGTGCTAAGGCTTTCCAGAGACCTGAACTAGCACTTCCAAGTAATTGTGCTTATTGGCTGTTAGGCAGGAGCCTTGTTGGACAGGTTGGGGTTGCAAAATTGTATTCTGTTTTTTACATCACATTTTTCTTTATTTGAGGATTTTCTTGTTGGAGTGCAGCGTGAGAGAAGTACGAGTTGCCGTGGCCACCATTCTGGAGAAAACCTTAGACAGTGCCTTGTTTTATCAGGATAAGGTCAGTCTCATCTCAGACATTTATTTATACATTCTGTTTTTACCAAATGTTATCAATTGCACATAATAAGAAAGCCTAGGATTGGAGTCTGGTCATTTTGTCATGTGAAGTGCACCTTCTGTGAACTGACTTCTGATATATGCCAGGGTAGAAGGCATTCTGTCCTTTTGTCATGTTCTAAAAACCAGGATAGGCTAGGGATTCAGGTCCACTTTGGTCTGCTTCAGGATTTTCTGTCTGGAACACCCCTCTTCAGAGACCCCTTAAGCATTTGTGTTAGACCTCTCTGAACCACTAAACTGAGTCTAGACGCTAGTCTAGGCATTTTGAGCCACCTGTGACCTTTTCTCTTTCTCATAAACTACTTTTCTAATTTAAACCTGCAGTTGGAAACCAAACCAAGTAATGCCATTTATCCAAGGGCACTGACCAAAATAGTTCCTTCATGGATCTCTATTATTACTTAAGCTTTGTTTGTGTCCCTCTGACTTTTTTCTTCTTCTTCCTAACCCTATTTTTTGAAGTATATTTTCTGATTCACAGTTCCACAAACACATGTGCTAAAACAAACCGTAGTGTTTATTCCTGTCTTCCGTCCCCAAAGATTTTTAAGTCTTGGGAAAATAATTGGTATACTTTATAAATCTGATTTTTCAATCTGTTATTAAGTCCTTTCAAATACAGCAGTTACTTCCCAAGTTTGCTGTTTCAAACAGCTGGCACTACATGGAAAACTTTGAAAAATGTTATTTTTAGAACAAATTGGCTCCTTAACAAACATTGTCTGTAGGCAGTGTTTCTCAATGAACTGAATAACAAATTCTAGGAATTGTTGCTTCAAATTCAGATGTAGGCTTTGCTTTGCAATCTTAAGTAAGTTCTTTAAGGAAGATGTTGATCCATATTCAGTGCCTAGCAACTCAGCACTTAGTTCCTTCAGCATTGCCTGACCCAGGGTATGCTGTTAGACCAGACAAGCCCAAGAGCCTTGCTCAGTCCAGATGAACAGGAAGTCAAATATGCCCTTCAGGAGGGTCCTGGAAGACTGTCCCTCAATTCCAGGAATCATTAGGAAGTTGAGGTTTACTCTAAGGCAGTGATTTACTTATCCACTTAAGTAACCAAACCATTATTCAAACAAACCATACCTGGATGTAGAATATCTAAAATAGGTTATTGATAGCTGCTTTGGGCCATTTGAATGCCATTGCTCTCAGATACCCCCATGGAAGTTTTCTAAGATGCATCAAGAATCCTTAACACAAGGACCATCTCACTCTCCTTCTCCTATGTACTAACCAACCCTAACGAAGGAAAAAGGTAGAATTAGTGCTGTCTCTGTGCACATGGGGTCAGGCTATGGCATCCCACCAGTCTCTAAGGGCAGACAGCATGTAGAAAGGAAAGGCAAGGGAGGACAAAAGCATGGAAGCCACTTGCCTAAGTAAATTCTGTTTGATGCCTAGCTGATGTATTTTAATGTCTGTTTTTCCCCATAATGGAAATGATGCCTCTTGCCACCCACTTTATATTGGAAAGTACTTTGAAAATGAAGTGCTGTTTAAATGCTAAATTTCACTGTATTTATAATGGGTGTGACAGGATGGATGGGAATATTTCAGAAGTTTATGGACACCACCTTCAAAGGATTAAACCAAAAAGAGTAGTTAGCCTGGTCTTAAAGTTCAAATCAGAGATAAATTTCTAGGAACTTGTCCAGAAACAGTTGGGGTGGGAGGGAAAGAAGAAGCAATGTCATAACCAAAATAGTTTCTAAACAAATAAAATGTTTTTCAAAGCTTTCCATGAGGCGTCAGCGGGCTTTCAAGTAAGTTCCCAGTTGAGTTGGTATTGCCGTTGTCATCCTGTCAGGCTGTTCTCTCCATTCGCTCCATCGGCTTGGTTTCTAGCCCCTCTGCCTGTGTCTGTGTTTTTATTCTTTGCATCTGTGACTATGTGAAGAAGCAGCATATGGAGGGAGGGAATTGGAAGCATCTCTCCCCTGAATACTCGACCAAACCTTTTTAAGGATGGAGGAATCGACTCTGGAGAAAATGTGACTGTTAGGTAGTAGAATCATGCCCTTCACTCTAAATCAAGGAAACAGAACTAGCTTTCCTTTAATTATTGCTAAATAGCATTCTTTCCCTGGAAGATAAAACTGATGATTCTGTTTTTGCTCTCCAAAGCATAAATCCATCTGAAACTGAGACTGGATTATATCGGTTTCCTTTTGTTCTTATGATGGTTTACTTCAAATTAATCCTGTTATACCTGTCTTACATTCTTTTTCTTTATGTAATTTTCTCTTTCCTCTAACCAGTTTAAAAGCCTTCATCAGTTACTGGAAGTACTGCTTGCTCTTTTGGATAAAGATGTCCCAGAAAATTGTAAAAACTGTGCTCAATACTTTTTCCTGTTCAACACTTTTGTACAAAAGGTAAGTGAATTTTTTTCTAATACAGCCAAGTTAAAATTGAAAGAAGTTTTAGACATGGAAAAATTTAGACCAGACATTATGTCTCCTATGTGATACAGTTTTATGAGTGTTTCCTCTTCAAATTTTTAAATTACTAGATTATTTTTTGCAAAATTGTGACTATCTAAGTAGTAGGTATAGTTAATCACTGATAGTGGTAGTCCTCATTGAAACTAGTAGTTATAAAAGCAGAGACTAGAATGATATTTACCCGGGCCTTGGGAGTGGGGTGGTTTTATGGTAGTGTTGCCACAAAATGATCGTAATGTGTAAGTTAGTCAACAATGTATATTTCAAAATAGAATATTTATATAAGTATGTGCAATTTGATTTGACAATTAAAATAAGTAAATAAAAATTTAAAGCTAATATTATTATTTTAAAAAAAAAAAACTAGTGGTTACGTGTATGTTCAATGGCCACTATGAAACAGTGTAAGGCTCAAGAGTTTTTTAAATTAGATTTTAACAAGTACTTGCTATATGTAAAATACATGGACCAGCCTGCATTGTGGCACATGTGTGTAATCCAGGCAGCTTTGGAGTCTGAGGCAAGAGGATTGCGAGTTTGAGGTCAGCCTGGGCAAGTTAGCAAAATCCTATCTCAAAATAAAGTTTGGAGCCAGGGATGTAGCTCTGTGGTAGAGCACCCCTAGTTTCCTATCCCTTATACCACACATACCAAAACAAAAAACAAAAACTGACTTCTTTAAACTTCTCAATAAACTATATTATTTTAAAACAAGTTTTTTGTCTGGGTAGGAGTATAATTTGTCATTCTCAATGTCTCAAACAGCAGGGTATCAGGGCGGGAGATCTTCTCCTAAGGCACTCAGCACTGCGGCACATGATCAGCTTCCTCCTTGGGGCCAATCGACAGAATAATCAGGTAATGTCTGCTTTCATGTTCCCAATGGAATGGCCAGGAGTTTCACTTTGTTTCTCTTTGGAGATGACCAGTATTTTTAATTTCATAAGAGTCTGGATACTAGTACTGTGTAAACATTAAAAATCTTTGGAGGTCAGTGACTTACTTCATCATAGAGTTCCAACTGAAAATAGCCCATGGAAGTGACTTACTAGAATATCAGTCACAGTGTGTCATAGGAGAGAAAGTTGGCTGCTGATAGAAAGAGGGCAGAGTTCAAGATACACCAAAGAATAGATGGTTTTAGGTGTCCTTTCCTCCTTCTCTGGAGCTGTGAATATTTTTGTGGTGGTTGGAATTCAAATGTGAAGTTGGGCTTGTAAACTGAAGAATGTTACAGATACAATACTCTTAGTCAAAAGAAAAGAAAGTTATTTTATAAAAGCTTTGGATGTATCCAAAAATGACTTGCCTGTTTGAAATTTCTATATTGGTATGTCTTCCTATCCATTATATTTCTTTTGTTTGATAGATTTAAAATATGTAAAATGTTAGCATACAGTGATGTAAGTACAGCTTATGGAGTGCTTATTATTTATCAGACACAGTAGGCCACTTTGTGGTGGACACTTTATCACTGTTCAGTGAAATGGGTGATTTCTTCCCCGTTCTCAGGCAAGAATTAAAGCACAGTGGTATTAAGTAGCTTGTTCAAGGTCACAAAGCTAATGTGTCAGCCAGGCAAGGATTGAGACCCAGCTCTGAGATTTCACACCAGAGCCTTTCCACTGGGTGTCCTAAATTGCCTGGGCAGTTTTCCTTTCTTTGTTGAGGGGAAAGACTTACCACCCGGATGACTCTCAGCTTTCTCTCAGGTCACACTGATATTCTTACTCTTTAGTAGTTACAAAAAAAAAAAGAAAGAAAGAAAAAGAAACATTGCTGGACATAATGGCACATGCCTGCAATCCCAGCAACTTGCAGGATCCTGAGTTTAAAGCCGGCCTCAGCAACTTAGCAAGGCCCTAAACAACTCTGCGAGACCCTGTCTATATTATGTAAAATATAAAAAAGGGGTGGGGATGTGGCTCAGTGGTTAAGAGACCCTGGGTTCAATCCCCACTATCAAAAAAATAAAATAAAACAAGTACTGACAAGGTAGTATGCTCTGGGCATTTAGATGTTGGACTTTTATAATGTGCTTTTTTCATTTCAGGCTTTTCACAGGGATTCAGGGATTCCATTGATAGTGGTGATTTATTCAATTCACTGTAATTTGATTGCACATATAATACGTACTATTTTACATTTATGGAACACACTAGTTCTGAAAATGCTTTCATTTTTAATATTTCATTTGGTTCTCACAGCCACAAAGTAGACAGAACAGATAACATTATTTCTGCCATTATATGAAGAGATCAGACACTGTTATGGGTAATCCATGCTCTCTTACAGTACAGTTGAGTAGCTGAGGCAGGGCCAGGCCTATCTCCATCCAGCCTTTAGGTTTTCCCAATATCCTGAGGCATAGGGAAATTACCTGCATGTCCTGAATACTTAGAACCCAAATTATACACATGAATGGATTGGTTTTAGAATCTGAGTTAATGTGTCTGGGGAAACACTTAAGATAGCTTAAAACTTGTGACTTCTTTGTGCATTGTCCTCTTCTACCCTAGCATTGAGATATAATTGTGGCTAACATGAACCAGCAAGTCTTTCTCTTAACTAACCTATGTTTTTTCTACTCTGTTGGCAGATACGCCGATGGAGTTCAGCACAAGCAAGAGAATTTGGAAATCTTCACAATACAATAGCATTGCTTGTCTTGCATTCAGATGTCTCTTCCCAGAGGAATGTTGGTGAGTTTTAATGTGTCTTTAATAAATCAGGAACATGAAGAGAAGCTGAATCTGTCTAACATGAAAAAACTGATGTTAGCAATTACATGAATATTACTTGTTTTTCAATGGGCTATTTAATATTTGAGGAAAACAGTCAGCTTTTCATAGCTATGACCAAAAAGCCTGAAAAGAACAACTTACAAAAGAAAAGGGTTATTTTTGACTAATGATTTCAGAGGTTCAGTGACTCTATGGTCAGTCAACTCCATCACTCTGGGTCCAAATGAGGCAGGGCATGGTGAAGGAATGCTATCAACTCGTGGCAGCCTGGAAGCAGAGAGCGAGCAAGGAGCCAGGGACAAAAGATAAAGTATAAACACCAAGTGCGTGCCCCAGTGACCTCCAGACACACCCCACCTGCCTATAGTTACCACCCAATGCAGTAGTTCTTTAAAATTATTAATTTATTAAATGGGTTAACCCACCAGTTGCATTATAGTTCTCATAATCCAATCATTTCACCACTGAACATTCCTGCGTTATCTATCACATAAGTTTACTGGGAATACTGTACATCCAAATCATAACAAACACTTTAAATTTTTGTTTAATTCATGATCAACCTCACCTTATTTTACTAGCTTGTCACAAAAGGAAGTCACAAAATGACTTAGTCATTCCTTTGAGGGATAGGAGGAATTTGTATGTTTGTTTTTTTAAAGCACTCTAGGATTACAAGGTAATTCAGAGTTCATTCCTCACTATAATTTGAGCAACTGATATTTTGAGAAGAATAACCAAGGTACGATTTGGAGTCTCCTAGCTATGTGAACTTAATCAAGCCACCAGACCTTTCTGATCCTCAGTACAAAATAAAAATATTAAAAGCATAAAAGGTTAATAAGGATTAATGAGATAAAATGTTCAAGTACATTGTAAAACAGAGTGAGGGGGCATCTCAGATATAAATTAGTAAAACATATTTGAATATAAGGTAGATGTGATAGCATTCCCTATTTTGTCACTCACCAGTAGCACAAACACAAAGACATAAGTTATGATTATCCCGTGTCCTAACCTTGATGTACCACAACTTTATACTTTCCTAGGCTGTGATGAAAGTAACTGTAATAAGGCAACAGAGCAGCTAACTGTATTCAATGGTTTCTGTTGCCATTCTTTTATGTGGTACTTTATATTTATTGTTTAATACCCACGGCAAATCTATGAGAGGGGTATTATACCTTTATGTAAATGAGGAAACTAAGATGCAAAGATGTTTAGTAACTTCAAGAAGGTCTCACAGCTAGTATCAGCACTCAGGGGTGATGTAAGCCTCTAACTCCAGGAGTAGAGTTGTAATATCCTCTGGCCAGTGAGATGTAAAGGCAGAAAATAAGATAAAAATCCCAGAGTGTCTTTCTGGCAGAAAGCTGCTAGCTTTCTCTAACAGGACATTGGCAGAACACTTATAAAGTTGTAAGGTAGAGTTTGCTTCTTAAACCCAGGCTTATTCCCATCAAAAGACAAAGTTGCCTCGTTTCATGAGTTCAGACAGTTTTCCTTGGTTTTCTGGAAAAGAGATAGGCACCTGCCATATGATTGGGTCTACTTCAACATAGATTGGTCATTATATGAGGAAAGTTGTTTGAAGAACAAAAATGTCCTATGCAGTGTCTCTTTGGGAGCAGTTGCCAAGATTTTTTTATATACTATTTATATTTTCACCTCTTGGAAAGTCTTTCTTGGGAATCACTAGGAATGTACAACTGCAGCTGTGGCATGCTGGGAGGAAGTAGGTGACCATCTCCTCTTGTCCCATCATCAGCTCTCCCCTCTAGGCTGTGAGGGGCCAGGCTGGAGGAAGCCAGCAGTCGAGCATGTGAATATTGGGAGTCACATCACCCTGTGGGTGTCTATTTCATGGAATAACACCAAAAGTGTGTTTTGTGTTTTATTTTTGGTCTCTGAAGCTCCTGGCATATTTAAACAGAGGCCACCTATTAGCATCGCTCCCTCAAGCCCCCTGCTGCCCCTCCATAAGGAAGTAGAGGCCTTGCTGTTCCTGTCTGAAGGGAAACCCTACCTGCTGGAGGTGCGTGCTTGACCTTCTTCTTTGTATGTTTATTATTTTCTCCTGTTTGAGAAAAAGTCCTTTTGTTGCTCAATTTTATGTTACTCTGATGAAGAGTAGGACTGTTGTGAGAAGAAGTGATGTTTTCCTATACATCTGACAGAAATAAAATCAGGGTTGGGTGTAGTTCAGTGGGAGAACACTCTTCCTAGCATGTGCAAGGCCCTGGGTTCCATCCCCAGCACCACAAGAATAAGTAAAAATTAATAAAAGAGACTATTATTGGCCCTCTCTTCAACCAGGAATCGGGCCCAGGAGGAGGTAAATGACACTTCACCTGTTTAAAAGTTTACTTCGTTATCAGAGTTTTGTTCCCACTCTTTTGTAGATCTGAGGTCCTAATATACTACAATTCAAAGCCATACTTGATTTGTTTGTTTTAGCATTGGGGGCTTTGCACACATCAGGCAAGCAGTCTACCACTGAACCACATCTCAGTTCCCATGTATTCTTGAACCTTGGAGTGTGGGAGTGGCTCCTCCCAGCCCTCTATTAGGCATACACTGTGGCCTATTCTCAGCCCAAGCCGCCTCTTACACCCAGAGCCACCCCTCCTGCAAACTTAGTCTTCCTTACATGATTTACATGTATATGAATCCATGAACAGCATACCATATTGTCTTTTAAAAATTACATCAACAGTGCATCAGTGATTGTTTTAATCATTCAGAGACATTCACCTTTGAAAATTAATGAAAAGTGACTCTCCTGGAGAAAAGCACACACTTGCACAGAATTCCATAAAATGCCAGATAGCCTCAGACACCCTGAAATCTGTCCATGGACCGCCAACAAGAAACCCTGATTTGAGGCAATGTTGATGTTCTTAAATCTGGGTAGATTTTAGTTAAAGACAGAATTGACAGCTCAACTGTTAATTGAAGCATGAGAAGCCTCACTCCTCTCATGTCCTCCCACCAGGTCATGTTTGCCCTGCGAGAGCTGACAGGCTCCCTCCTGGCCCTCATGGAGATGGTGGTGTACTGCTGCTTCTGTAATGAGCACTTTTCCTTCATGATGCTGCATTTCATTAAGGTACAACCTGAGTTAACTCTGTTGATAGCCAGATAGAAAAAGCTCCTCGGAAGTGTGGCATTAAAACAAAGTTGTTTCTTGCTTTTTGTATGTATAAATTTATTAAAATGCACAATGGAATCTGAGTTTTATTAACCTGCCTTCTTTACCCAGTTAGCAGATTTTTCTACTTCATAAGCTGACTTTTCAATATACTTTTTCAAAGCAGACTTAGCTCAAAGCATTCTCATGTAATGTATCAGCATTTTCTAGAAAGTAAAATAGGATATATACAATGAACTTTTCAGTCTATTTATTGACTTTAGATTCTCCCCTTTCCTTTTATTCTCTCCCCCTAATTTCACAGTAAATTATCATGGAGTGTTGAGTTGGAAAGAGGTCATTTATTTCAGTCCCCAGATTTAGCATTTGGGGAAACTGAGACCCAGAGAGGGAAGTTGACTTGCCCAAGATGAGTCAGTGGTATAACTAGGGGTAGGATCCAGCATGTTGATTGCCACTCCCATATGCTGTCCACCGAAAAGTTACTAGAATGTTTATGCTTTCAAAAAATACTCTTTCAGAACCAACTAGAAACTGCTCCACCCCATGAGTTAAAGAACACATTTCAACTGCTTCATGAGATATTGGTAAGTCAGATGTTCTGATTCACTTGTATTTAGGTATTTATAAGTCAGAACACTATAATTATAAAGTTATTATTTTATTATTTTTTCCTTATTTGGCCTGCATTATTTGAGTTCTTTTTATATCATAAAACTCTGCTTTCTGGGACCTCGCAATTAAGTGAGGGAACCAGGAAAATACACAAGAAACTATAGTGCAGAGGTAGGAAGAGTAAAGGATGATAATTAGCCCTGTTGAGGCCCTTACAGTGTGTAACCTACCAGTGCAAGTGTTACCATGTTTAAACCTCAGGATTACCTCAGGGTAAACTGCTAATCATCTAGTCTTAGACACCATTGAATAGATATGAACTGTTAAAAATATTTAGAGATCCAGGAAACCATGAGATATGCTCAATTATGAGTTACTTTCCAATTTGAGAAATGTGAAAAGCAGGAGGTGAAAATCATCTGCAGTTGGCAAAGTACTGTATCACTGGAAACTGAGATTTAAAGAAGTAGAGTGATTTGCCTGAGGCCACCTTTGGCAGATACAGGGTTTATGGCAGAGTCAGCATCTAAGTCAAGTGATTGGCCCGGAGCCCAGGCTCTCCACCACACACACTCTTGAGGAGCACTTTGATTTTAACAGTATGACTGGAGGAAGAGATGGGAACTGAACAGAACTTGAGAAAAGAAACTCAGACCAGGTTGTAAAAGGCTTCTGCTCCTAATCCTAAGGTGTATGCATTTTTTTCCAATAGGCCACTGGTTGTACACCTGGATATTTCTACCTGTACACTTGTTTTCTTCATATTTTTTTTTTAATTTCTGTCCTATCTTAAAAAGTCAAGTAATCTAGACTCATTAGTTCCATTTCCTGCATGTAAAGAAGCCCTGGGAGAGGCTCGTTGTCTCTAGTTTCCCACCATCCTCACCACTCCTTAGCCCTCCTTGCTTATTTCAGTTGCAATCCCGGCTGTCATTAATGGTGCACCAGAAACTCTTCTAAGCAGGAGAGTGACATGACCCAGTTTGTTTTGGAAAGATTCCCCTGGCTATCTTTTTAGGGATGGAGGAGAAAGCAGGATTAGGAATTAGAAGACCATAGAAGAGTTCATCAAGAATCTGAGTGTGACATAACAAGGCTTGCACCAAAGAAGAGGCAGAGGGAGGAAGGGTAGTGAGGGACAGATGAAGAGGTGCTTTGGAAAGAGAATCAATAGTGATTGGTGATTGGCGTAAGCTAATGAGAGAGATTAGCGTAGGGATTCCTTAAAGACAATCTGAATGTTTCCTTTAGATTCCCAGTGCTTACTAGGTCTTGACATAGAGAATGCATTGAAAGGGTTTAGAATAAGAAAATGCATCATGGATGCCATTTGTTACATCTTTCTGGTCCTTTATTTCCTGGTTCTGGTACCTTTACATCTGGAAGATTTTTGCTTTTCAAGGATAGGACGAACAACAAACCCCTACAGTTTATTATACTGCATAATTCAGTGCCAAGAACTAGAAATACACTGACAAGTGAAATAGATTCAGCCCTCTATAGCAAGGCCAAACCTTTCCCATCAATTTTTAGAGCCTAATAGCAAAACTTAAATGCATTTTTAATAAGTCAGTTAGAAAATAAACCTCTTTTCCTTAGGATCATGAAACATGTCCTTATAAACTAGAGAATTTTAGATTCAGCTGGTAGGAACATATAGTTAGAAATTAATGGATCTTTAAATATTACTTAATATTTTTATGTCTCAGTTTAAAGTGTGAAATATGTGGCAATGCACATTTGTTAGTATTGGGTTTTGTTATGTTAGAAACTGAATCTCTTTAGTAGAGCGGCGAAGAAGGCACTGTGGCTATTACACAGGTTTCTTCTTTCATTTGCCAACCTTTGTTTCCTCCCTTCATAGGTCATTGAAGATCCCATACAAGTAGAGCGAGTCAAATTTGTGTTTGAGACAGAAAATGGATTACTAGGCAAGTATACCAGTGAACAAGCGTCTGCAGCAAATATTCAGATAACAGTTGTTCTGGCAGTCCTGCCCCCACTGCTTCCTGGTGTGGATGAGTGACTGGTCCATTACAAGTCTGGTTCTACATCCTAGTTGGGAGAATTAAAACCCCAGGATCTTACCACTCTGGACTTTCTCCTGCTTTTAGTCATTAAGGTGCAGCTATTTTCCCAGGTTAGGTAAGGCTCAGGAGTGCTGTGGCTGGAGATCACTTTCTGAAGCAGAAAAATTTTTCCTCTACTAAACAGCAATTGAGGAGAGAAAAACTTAAAACCCCAGACTTGGCATGTTGTCAAAAACATGATGTATGTTTGAGGTTTGACTTGTGGTATGAATATACCCACGCTTCCATTTGTCTACTCATAGAAGTCCAGTGCTTTTTTCAGAAGGCTAATAGCTTAATAAGCAAATTATTAAAGAAAATTTAGTTAAAAAAATACCCCTCTCCCACTGTAGTTAATCAGAGTCACTTTGGATTTTGCTGTGAAATCATGTACCACTCACATTTCTGTTAGCAGTGGACTGTATGTACAACAGCGTCACATAAAATTACGTCACCTAGTGATGTGGCAGCCATCTTTGTTTGTGTCTACTCACTCTGATGTTCACACATAACTAAATTGCCTAGTGACTCATTACTCAATACACACCTGTGTGGTTAGGTGGCCATGACTATATTAAGAGGAGATGTAGGGTCTCATTTTATTGCAGAAAGGAGATACAGGCTAAAAAGTTTTATAGCAGTAGCTTTCCAGACCCACATTTGTAACAGTGTACTGTAGTCAGAGTAGCACCCAGGCTCTCTGAAACTTAGAAAACAATAAGCTCATCAAGAGCAAGGATACAGGTTATTTATTTTTAAATCCCTAAAATGCAAAACAAGAAATATTTTGTTGAACAGAACTAATGTCATAACTTTCAGTTTATCAAACTATAACTACTTTCAATAATGTGGTGTATGGGAAAATTTGAATAATTAGCCAGTTTAAATTATGGTTCCATTTCAGTCCTTCTGAAAGTCAAACTCATTACCATATACCTTTTTTTTTTTAATGTATGTTTTTTTAACCTTAGAACTTGGGGCATGCCGTTGAGATAGCCATCGCTTTGCTTTTACTTAAGTTATTCCCTTGCAGCTTGCCAGAATAGTTTATAAATTTTTAAAACAAGAGAACTTATTATCACTTGAATCCACTTTCAGTTCAGTGCTTTATTATTAAAATGTCCCTTCTCTTCCTTCAGCTTTGATGCACCACAGTAATCACGTGGACAGCAGTCGCTGCTACCAGTGTGTCAAATTTCTTGTAACTCTTGCTCAAAAGTAAGTATAAACTTAAAATTCAGGGATGAAATGACTGAAAACAGAAACATCTGCCTTGTCATTATATCTTAGAAAATCTGACTCAGGACATGCTTGCTAGGAAGGTTCAACAAGTGATCTTCAAAACAAATGTGGAGGAGTATTAAAAGAATAGTATATCTTACGGAATTTTGAAAAGAAAGAAAGCTAAACTAGAAGGAGGAATCTAGGCAATGCTTTCAAGTTAAGAGCCAGAGTTTATAAACCTCCCTGAGGTCTCCTTCATTAATACAATCCAGCTACCAACTCTTAGGCCCCAGGTTCCCAATTTCTAATAGCCTCTCCATCAACAAAATCATGATACCAGGCTGAGGTTGTGGCTCAGTGGTAGAGCCCTTGCGAGGCACTGGGTTCAATTCTCAGCACCACATATAAATTAAAAAATAAATAAATAAAGATACATCGACAACTAATAAAAATACTTTAAAAAAAACACAACTCCTATAGCACTGTGTGAAGTGCTTTGTTGGCTTTATCTTATTTAATCTTTGCAGCAACTTCATAAGGTTTGGAATCATTTATCATGGGATTTATCATGGGTAGTTTAAGGGTTGGAACTAAAGTCACAGAGCTAGGACTTAAACACAGGCTGATAGGCTTCAAAGTAAAGGTTTTGGGTTTTTGTTTTTTAATCTTAACCCTTTTTAGACCTACATTTCAGTGGTATTAAGTTCATTCACCTAGCTGTATAGCCATCATCACGAGCTATCTCCATAAGTCTTTTCATCTTCCAAAACTAAAATGACTCTCTCCTCTTTTCCCTCCTTCAGTACTGCCTTCAAATATGGACAGCTTTCTAGACAGGAAAGAAAAATGAAGAAGGTTGTGGGGTGGCAGGGGCTTACAAAGCAATGCTTTCAAGTTAACTTTTCCCATAATCTCATTCTTCATATTCAAAGCACAAAAATTAAGACCAATTTGATATGTCAAGAGGTCATTTATTAAATATACAATCTGTTGTGGTTTTTATTTTTGTTTTCCATCTTTGACTTTTAATAGATCTGAATGAGAGTGAGGTAGAAGGATGGACATTGACCACATGTGCACCTTGTGCTGCCTCTGAAGTGTAACCTGGGAATATGTTGCTTAACCAAACCAGAACAGAATAGAAGTTGAACACAGGTGTTAACTGAATTTTAATGAAAGTGGCAAGATACCTTTTCAAAGTAAAATTACTATGGATTAAACATGAATGTTTTCAAAGAAAACACTTGGTTAATAAAAATGTCCCTGATCACCAGGTGTCCTGCTGCTAAAGAATATTTTAAGGAAAATTCTCACCACTGGAGCTGGGCTGTGCAGTGGCTCCAGAAGAAGGTAATCAATTCTGAACTCTTCTAACTATAATATAAAGATTAATAACAGCACATCTTATCAGGGGAATCTCCAAAACCTTATTTGTAAACTGATCTCAAAGTATTTTCAGACTTAAAGTACTTCTTTAGTACAGTCAATATCTATTTGTATATATATTAAATGTGTCAATAAAATTGTCCCCCTTATCTACAGGGGGTATTCGTGGATACCTGAACACAGGTAGTACTTAACATTGTACATATTGTTTTTCCTCAGACCCATAAATGTATAATAAAGTTTAGTTTTATATTAAGCACAATAAGAAATTAATAATAACAACTAATAATAAAAAGGGGGAAAATAATAAAATAAAACAGCTGTGATAATGTACCCAAAAGTTATATGAATATGGTGTGTTTCTCTTAAAATACTTGTCATACTCAGTCTTCTTGTGATGGTGTAGATGGTGCAATGCCAGCGTGAGGAGATGAGGTGAATGATATAGATAGGTATCTTGACACAGCCAGGCTACTGTTGGCCATCTCATATATTGTCAGTGAAAAAGATCATTGCAAAATGACGATGTCAGGAAGGTAGCATGTAGCGTGGACTTATTACTAGACTAAGAAATGGTTTACATCTGGAGTGGGGCAGCACACGATTTTATCATGATACTCCGACTGTCGCACTATTTCAAATTTAGGATTTGGTAGGGTTGGGGTTGTGGCTCAGCGATAGAACACTCACCTGGCACTTGTGAGGCCCTGGGTTCAATCCTCACCACCACATAAAAATAATAAAGGTATTGTGTTCAACTACAACTAAAAAATAAGTATTTTTTTAAAAATTAGGATTTGTATATTTCTGGAATTTTCCACCTAATATATTTGGACTGTGTCTGATCATGGGCAACTAAAAACCAGAACTAACTACTAAACATGTCTTAACTTCATGGGTAAAGACAGGGGTGATGCTATATAAGAAGCAGTATTTCCTGAGGTTGTGGGAGAAGAGATAAATCCTCTGATCTCCTGAGGTGACTGGAGGTCCGGGTGGACTTCGAGCCTGTGCTGGTTAGACTCTACCATCTGATGGTGGAGACTGTGGATTCTGATGGCATGCTTGATCTTTCATTCAGATGTCAGAACATTATTGGACACCACAGAGTAATGTCTCTAATGAAACATCAACTGGAAAAACCTTCCAGCGAACCATCTCAGCTCAGGTAAGGGCCATCTTTGACCTTGTTTGCTTTGAAGTCCCCTTGTGCAGCATTCTCAGAATCCATAGCCCAGATAAGAGGTGTGGGGTTGAAAATGAGAACAGGCAGAAACAGTAATTGGATTTTCTGTGAAAAGGCAACAGATGGGTATACATTCATGCAGGTCTATGCAAATCATTTGCCTGGAAGAAGTGCTGTGGGTTGGTCATTCTGGTCCCAGTAGGGCATGAAAGTTGAGTGTAGTGGTGGCTGCTCGTGCTGCCGAAGATCAGTGAAGAGTTAGGATGGCCCTTAATTCTTTCTGCTTGTGTTTCAACCTCCTGCAGGACACATTAGCATATGCCACAGCTTTGTTGAATGAAAAAGAGCAATCAGGAAGCAGTAATGGGTCAGAGAGCAGTCCTGCCAATGAGAATGGAGAGAGGCACTTACAACAGGTATGACCGGGGACCTGTTCATGGATGAAAGGGCAGTCCCTGCTCTTAAGCTTTTGAGAAAGAATCTCCCTAGTCAAAGAAGGAAGGATGCTCTTCTAGAGTGTGTGTCTGAAGAACAGCCAGCTCAACCCTCTGGTGCTCTCAGCTCAGAGCTCACTGACAGCAGGCTTGCAAAGTTGAACTGTCCTGCAGTATAAAATAAGGGCCAGGCTTCAAGGTGCTGGCTCGCCACACCACTCAGTCCTGGTAAAGCCAGGGCACACACACACATTGTTCTGGCTTATTTGCTTCTTTCTGCCAAGTTGCTTAAAAATCTCTTCTGGGGCTGGGCTTGTGGCTCAGCAGTAGAGCGCTCACCTAGCTTGTGTAAGCCCTGGGTTTGATCCTCGGCACCACATAAAAATAAATAAATAAAATAAAGTTATTTTGTCCAACTACACTAAAAAATAACTATTTTTTAAAAAAGTCTCTTCTGCTATCACTGGCCTGTTCAGAAATATGGACCTTAAAAGGAAGGACCCCATGCTACTGCAGTACACCTGCCTGGCAGAGAACCCAGAGAATAACTGGAGCTCATGGCCTGCCCGGCATCCTCCCCTCCCCTCCCCCAATGCTGGGGATCAAACCCACATGTTATGCATGCTAGACAAGCACTCTGCAACTGAGCTACCTCCCCAACTCTCTATGTTTATTATTTTTTAAACAACATTTTCATTACTCATTAATAGAGAAAGTTTTTGTTTTGGAACCAGGGATTAAATCCAAGGGTACTTAACCAATGAGCCACATCCCCAGCCCTGGGAGGTTTTTTGTTTTGTTTTGGGGAGGACATGTTTGTTTTGTTTGTTTGTTTGTTTGTTTGACAAGATCTTGCTAAGTTGTTAACTGGCTTTGAACTTGTGATCCTCCTACCTCAGCCTCCTAAGAGGTTTTTATCCGGCACCTACTTCTTGGAAAATACTGAACTAAGTGAATATGACTGTTACGTTTTCCCAACTAGTCTGGCCCTCCTCACAGAATAAGTCCCATTAAGTGAAATTGTAGTTACCATATGTGTCATTTCTCTTAAATGGTCTCTTTCAGATCCTCAGTAACCTTGTGAGCAGCTATTGCCCTGATTTTACAGAAGGCTCACTAAGGCCCAGTGTAGTGGCATGGCTTATACAAGGGTCATTCTCAGCAGTTTACCCATCACCTGTTTTCTTTGCCGTAAAAATAAAAGCTATAGGACAAGAGCTCCAGCGGCTGCTGATCCCCAACTTCCAGCCCCAGTGTCCACACCATCTTTCCTGTTCTCCTGTGACAGTGGCCAGTCTCCCTCCCCCACCCACAAGGCCTTCTGCCCTCATCCACTCCCACCCTGACAGACTTATTCCCCACGCCCTTCCTCCCTGCTATCATTTCTAGTAGAGTTTCTGCAGTTCTCTCCCATGATCTTAAAAAGCCCCCTCTTTTCTCCTCAGCCCCACCTTTCCTCTTAATAACCATCCCTCTTTCCTTATCTCTCACTTATTCTTCAGCCTCAGGCCTGATTCCCTTTTCTCTCATTTCACAGTTGGAGGTGGCAAGTGGCCTTTATTTCCCAGTCCTCTTAGTTCTATGCTACTTGGGAACACTCTGCCCTTTTTGAAACACTCTTCAGGGACTTCCAGGACACATCTTACTCCTGGGTTTCCTCAGACCCTGTTCTTTCTGATCCTCCAGGTGCCCAGCAGGCATCCCTAGGTCTCTATCCCATATTCTGATGCCTTCCCCACAGCCGTCACTGTGGCGATTATCCTAAACTCCAGACATGAACTTCCAGCTCTCTGATTCCTGACATCACTTGCTTTGTCTCAAAAATGCCTTAAACTCAACATGCCCAACCCCACTCCCCCCCCCCCCCCCGCACCAAAGCCAACACCCCATGGCCGTTGAGAGCCATGAAACCTTTCATATAGTGGCCACCCATCTTTTTGTCTGTCCAAGCACTTTAGTCTCTGGATCTCTGGAAGAAGTGGAGGCAGAGGTGCCTCCACTCTTGGCGCTCTAGTTCACGTGCTGAGACCTTTCAGTGATTTAGCTTTGCTGCTAAGGCTTGTAACCCTCCACGTGGTCCTGATTGATGTGGCACACCTCTCCCTCCAGCGGTTTCTGAATTTTAGTTTTTCAAATATGCTTTGTTCCTTCCCCATCTGCCTCCATACACTGCCCTAACTCCCACTCAGCTAGCATATCACTTCCACAAAGAGATCATCCCTTCTCTTCCATCCACACCTCCAGTCATATCAGTCCCAAGGCACATGATAGACATGTCTTCAAAACTATTTGTTAACTGTGTAAACCAAAGATCACAAATTAGTGACCTGAAAAATACAGGCCCAGGAATGAACCAGAACCCACCTGTCAGGTGGAGTACCCAGCTCAAAGTGGTTGTCGGTGACAGCAAGTTCCTCTCTCTGCTTTGTCTCATTGCTCAGTCAGTTCTAATGAGAGCCTGCCTATGTGGTGGCGAAGGAGGATTGTGCCATTAGACAAGTCACTGGTTGCTTCAGTGACTAAATGAGATCCTAGAAAGTGTTCTGTGTTAATTATGAATTGTCAAATAGAAGACATAATAGTTACCATTGTGTTTTATTACCCTTTAACAAACAGAAATAAGTTGCTACATGATAACCTGGTTAAATTACAGAACACAGAGGGGAGTGAGTATAGAAGACTTTTTTTCCTAACTTAACTGTCTGAACTGTAACTGCCTGTTCTTTTTCACAGGGTTCAGAATCTCCCATGATGATTGGCGAGTTAAGAAGTGACCTTGACGATGTCGATCCTTAGAGGAGAATGCCCGGCACCTGAGAAGACTGGGTGCTCAGCGCCTTTTGGTAACCGGAATCTCATCCTTGAAACCCTTAGAAGAGCCTGGAGACTGTCCTGGGAGAGCTAGAGGACTGTGTTCTTAGAGGAAGCGCTCTTTGGGCATGAGAAGGCAGGAGGCTGCGGTGGTGACAGAGCTCCAGCTGTGGACCAGCTGCCCAGCAGCCACAGGACCACATGCAGATTGACTTTTTTTTTCCCTTGGAGATTTTAGGAATAAAGCTGGTGGCAGACTTTTGTTACATGAACGTACAAGAGTGAGGGTAAAATTGTTGCTTTCTCTATGATGCAACAAAAGAAATTCCTCTGGTTTTTATATTTTAAGAAAATAGCAAGCATTTGCAGGGGCAAATTTTTAATCCAGTAACATCGAGTAAGAAATCCAATTTAAAATGATGTAAAGTGATGTGGTAGAATTCCTTTTCATTGTAAAATAGTAGTTGAAGAATTCAGTTTACACAGACCTTTATATTTAATATGTCTCCTTCTTTGTATAGAATTTCCAGTGGGTCTGGTTGAGAACCCTGCTTGGACCTTGATGAAATGTTACCAGGATCAAAAATTGGGAAATTATTAAGCTCTTTAAGGTATTTTCTGATATGATTTAGATTAAAAAGAGCAATAAAAAAACTACATTCTCCATAAGTACAAGGTGCATTCTTTGACATCTGTCACTAAAGAAATTACACAAGTTGTCCCTAAAACAAATTTTAAAAACAGCAAAATAAAAAGCACTTTAAGATAAAATTTATTGAGTTTGACTCCATAAAATTCTTTTTATTGCTTGGAGACATATTGAATAAACTGTAGTCTTAAATTATGTGATCCCACAATCATTTGTTTTTTCTTAAAAACGTAATTACTGAAGCCTGTGGCAATGGTGTATGGGAAGTTAAGTACCCTAGTTGGGAAACACTGCTTTGTGAGCTTCATCATAATTTTAACACAGAAAAAGGAACTTGAGACTTTCTTTCTCCTCCAGATGACTAATGAATACTGAAAAGGCAAGGTTAAGGTTTCTTTCCCTGAAATAACCAGAAAGCAATTGAACACCCATCCAGTAGTTGTACTTCCCAGGCATAGCATCACTTACTCATTTCAGGTTAAATACTGGCTCCCTTTTCGGGTGGCAGATCGAAAGGGTTACACCAACCAACATTTCGTAAATTTGGTACATTTTGTGTTTTGAATTGCTCACACATTTCCAGCCCTGTTTTGCCTTTAGTTACATGTTCTGCCTTATTTTCAAGTCACCATGCACAGAACTAGGGGAACCTTAGGAAGTGCCAGGTTGCCACTGTCAGATTTGCCAAGTCAAAGAGGCGCCGTGAGCCCCAAAGTGCCTTTTTGGTTGCTTTTGCATTTGTGGGGACATGTGACAGGGCAGACAGCTTTCATTGCTGTGCAGTTTCAGTAACCCTTCGTTTCATTGTTCAACTGTAGAAGTTCCTGTAGGTCAGGCTTCAGTGTGTAATTCTATAACTACTGCGGTCTAGTGGTGGCTTTTGTCAAATACACAAAAAGATGAAAGGGCCAGCATTTAAGAGCAGAACCATGCCTCAGAGAAACAGGCACAAAATGGCAAATTTGGTATGGTTCTTGTGTTTTTACAATTTTGAATGTGATTTTCAAAAATTTATTTTGAACACCTGAATACCCCATGTCCTACTGTTTTCCTCTTCACCCCATCTCCAACAACCTCCTCTCCGTGCCCCTTGAAGAAAGATTGTGTAAGACATGCATTAAAATGCTGGTGATGATGCACGTTGGGATATCATCGCTGGCAGCTGCACTCTCAGGAGCCCAAATTCAGGAGTGAAGTTTCCACTTCTAGTCCCCTTATTTCCTATGGAAACGACGCCTTCTGCCCTCCCTCGCACCTCTGTCCTCATGAAACTGCATCAGGATCGTTGTCACTCTAGCTTTGGTTCATTTTGTTATGTTGCTGCTGCAATGAGCATCGATTCCACTTTGCCAGTAACCATTTGATTTCCAACGGCTGCAGTCAACGAACTTGCTGGGGACTTTTTTATTGTACCACAAAGTGACAATTGTGACAGGCTTGCCTTGGAAGAGTTGTCATTTTTACTGCCAATTTTTTGGATGAAGATGTTTTTATAATCTTTCACAATGGTCTGCAAATCAAGCAGGAATTGCACAATTGACTCAATGCTGTGTGTTCTCAAGAACTTCCTTTGGCCCAGGCTGACCTTGGGACAGCCCTTGAAGTCCTGCCCTTGGAGGCATCCTGGGACCAAGAGGTGAGCATCCCCGAGGGCAGCTCACCCGGGACTTTCCCGGCAGACTCACATGGTCACTGACCTCTAGAGCGCCATCAGTCTCCCCCAGCTTGCCCCACCCTCCCTGCTAACATCAAGGTGTGTGCAGTACCTTTTGAGCTTGGAACAAGCAGACTGGAATTTTCCGCTGCTACCTCTTGTGTATAAAATCTTGTTTATAAACTTTCAAAAGGAAGTAGATAAACTAGGGTTGAATCTTAATTCTAAATTTGGTTCATGCGTGGCAGAGTTCTTAGCTTCTAAGATTATAAAATAAAATTTTTCAAAAATGTGGAGTTGGAGTTTCACCAACATTTTTTCACCAAATATCAGACACAGCCAGTGGGGGCGCACGTGGGCCCATCCTGGTGCTGACTGGTGCTTTGGGTCTTCTGAGCCTTTCACCATCTTTCCTCATTTTTCGAATCCTGTGTTGCTCACCTGGGTCTCCTCCCATGCACTATTGTAGATCTTCCCTGTTCCTGGTGACCAACTGTCAACCATCTGCAAGATGGACTTGTTTCCCCCTCTCAAGCCACAAACTGTTAGGGTGTGGGTATCTAACCATCTAACTCACGATCCCATGCCATCCTAGGCAGGGAGTGGGTGTCTTCAGACCTCACAGCAGCATAGGTGCCTGTGAGCCCAGGTGCACAGTTCTGGCCTTCAAGCCATTAACATCTGTTTGTACATACAACACTGAATTGTCCGGAAACAACTGGGGAGATTTTTGCCTTTGTGGTAGATTCCTCATTTATGACATGGGCTTTGTAGAGCCATATCTTATCTAAGATGGTGACACATCAACCTCAGCAGGGGGCTGGGAGATCCTACACTGAATGGGATCATTACATTTTGCAAACTGGAAAGAGATCTGACAAGTCAGGAACAACCATCATGGACAAGCACTAGCTGCACACTTAAGACAAGAGCTTCCATAAACTGCTAGGCTGCTGCTAGGAGAAGATGGAAAAGTCAGTGGGAGTCCAGGGCTCAGTGGACATGGGCAGCAGGACATCTAGAATGTTGTAAGGGGCAGGGCATCCTGACTAGTTGGGTCCAGGGAAATTTCTGGAAGATATTCATGCATTCCTAGGAGAGGCACAAGGAATAAGTTCACTCTGCAGTACTCATCCAATACCATTCATCACTCCATTCAACATACTAACCAGTGCCCGGTATAAGCAAAACCGTCCTAGGCCAGAGTCCAGTCCAGAGTCCTGACAATGTTGCTTTTATTTTAAAAAGTCACCACATAGTAAAAATGCTACAAAACCCAGAATAAATATCAAATTACAAAAGCAAAACAGATATGGAAAAGTTCCTTGCTATATAAAGGCAACAGAGAAGAGCCCCCAAAGCTAGACAAGCTTATTTGTTTGGGTGGGTGGGGCGGGGCAGTGCTCAGGGAAGGACAGTCACTAGGCTACTTGACTGACCTCCACACCAGGCCACAGTGGAGGCCCTTATCCACAGCAAGCAGGGTGCAGACACCTTCACCTTTGTAGCCTCACTGTTATCTATAAAATTGAGGAGCCCAGCCTGGTACACCAAAAACAGGCTTGGCTTCTAGCCAGATGGCTCTGGGTTCATATCCTGGTACCACTTCACTTCCTGGCTGTGTAAGGCTGGCAGGTACTCCCACCTTCATTTCCAGTGTCTTCCTTCATAAAGTAGGAGTGCCAGTGCAGGGCAGTAGAGGGGGTCTGATGAGGGGGCATGTATCATGTGGCCCTCCACTGCAAATTGAAAAGCTGGTCCTGGGGTGGTGGCTCACTGCAGGTGATCCTGGGCAGTTACAAAGTCTAAGACGGAGCACAGTAAGGGCGGCTGGAAGAAGCTGAGGCATGGCCTGTGTTAACCAGGAGCCTCTGTCTCCACCCTCTGCCTGAACCTCACTCCACTCCCATCCCCAGAACATGTGGGATATGACCCTTATTCCTCAGGGACCCCAGGGGCTTCTCTAAAGAGAGCAGGCAGTAAAGGACCCCCAACATCCTCACCCTCGCTGCCCCAGGCTGATACTTGGCCCCATCCAGCCCCCAAGGGAGGACTGAGGGCCTGGCACCAGCAAGAGAGCTCTAGAAGGTAACTGCCATGAAGGGGGGGTGATACCTTGGGAGCAGCTGGCAGAGCCGAGCACAACTTAACCCGCTTTAATGATGTATTAAAGGCCATCTCTGCTCCCCCAGTGAAGGAGGGACTTCCCTGCACCTCCATGGGGAGGAAGGTCCAGGGAGAGATG
Source organism: Urocitellus parryii (assembly GCF_045843805.1). Lineage (NCBI taxonomy): Eukaryota > Metazoa > Chordata > Mammalia > Rodentia > Sciuridae > Urocitellus > Urocitellus parryii. The sequence continues at coordinate 38,004,280 of NC_135541.1, read as the reverse complement.
CTGAGTTCTCCCAAGCAAGGAGCACCCCACCCCTGGCCAGTGCCAGCAGGGCCAGGCTGGTAGAGCTGTTTCATCCACTTAGCACCCAGTCCCTGGCCCCCACCCGGGCATCCATGCTGGCCTGGGCTTTCACTGTAGCTCCTGGGAGGCCTGGCCTGGGGGCTGGCTCCGACAGCAGATGGCAGTGGCTATTGTGGCCTCCTCACTGGTCCTGCCTGCAGTGTCCATGTCGCAGCTCCTCACCACACACGTGTTGTCCACCGCATAGGCTCCCAGGATGGGGGAGGCCCCCGGGAGAGCATTGCAGCCAGTCAGGGTCCAGCCCTCTTCACAGGCCACAGTGACCTGACATAGCCCAGGGAGAAGAAAGCGCAAATTCAGCAACGCAGGCCACGCCCCCACTTCACTTCTCCTTCCCAACAGCCCCAGTGGGGGCCGAGACAGACACCTCTGGCTCTGGGCCAGCTGGAGCGCCATGCTACACCTCCTCATAGTGGGTCTGCATCCCAACACCCGCTTCTGCTCCACACCTGATCTTCAGGGCACAGGGGAACCTCCACAGTGTCCACTCTCCACCTGCCCCCTGAGTGCCTTTTCCACCCCATTTCACAGCAACTCCATCTGTCCAGTAGCCCAACAAAACCTCAACCATCCTCCACCCCTCCCCCTACACCATCCACCACACCCACGAGCGCCTCCTGCAGGCCCCATGTCCCTCCACATTTCCCACCAGCCTGAGCCCCACCTCCTAGGCCTGGACCATGGCAAGAGCCACCCTTTATTCTCCCTGCTTTTGCTAATGTCCCCTGAAGTTTCTTCTCAGCTTGGGGACCAGAGTGAACCTGTCCAAACCCAGGTCAGATTACCCCTGACCCTAGACACAGCACTGCATGGTTCTCAGGCTACTCAGCAAAAACTGAGGCCTGACTGTGGCCTTGAAGCCCGAAGTGACCTTGCTGTGTCATCTCTGAGCCTCTCCCCTCCATTGCTAACTCCGCTGCTGCCTCATGGGCCTTCAGATGTTCCTGGTGGCCCCTGGGCCTGCTCCCCCTTTACTCTGCTGCTCCTCTGCCTGGTGTCCTCGTGGCTTGTCCTCTCCACCAGCTCAGTGAGGGCTCTGATGCCCACCCATTCCCTGGCCTGCTTCACTTCTGTCCACCACGTGGACGATACCTTAGCTGACTAACCTACCTGGACTAGAACATACACTCCAGGTGGGGAAGCAAGAGTGTTTATCTGTCTGTCTGTCTGGCCGGCTGGCCGTCTGTTTGTCTGTCTCTCCAATGCCTGGAGTAGCACCTGGAGCTAGCACCTTACCTGTGCACGCCCAGAGGATGGATCTGACCCCGTCCCTGTCCTCAAGGATGCACCATCAGACTGCAGTCTCTTCACACTGCATCTTACAATGTGGCTAAGCTCCCCTAGGAGTAGGCTTGGGATGCCTGGCCCCTGGGGCCCTGCTGAAGGAGCTGCCCAGAGCCCTGGGGCTACCCTGCCTTGGCTCACCAAGCCCAGCTCTCAGCTCTGGCCTCATCCCACACCTCGACCTCTTGGCAGGGCTCTCCTCACTCCTCAACCTTCAGGTGTCCCCTCCTCTGAATCCTAGGCTGAGTCACCTCTGTGTCCTCAGAGTCCAGTGGGGCTCTTGTCCTACAGCAACCTCTCAGTTTGCTAAGTTGATCCATCCATCATGTGCACACACCACCTCTCTTCATATCATATTTATGCATATCCTCCTCAAAGGAGCAGGGGCCCAGGCAGCAAGCCTTACTAATCTGGACAAGAACAGAATCAGCCCCCCACAAAAACTTCACAGGACAGATACATCCACCCTGAGGGACCCCAAGCACCCACCCCACCCCCATATCTCCTCACCTGCTCTGCAGGGCCCAGGACCCCATGATCCTTGACTTTGCACTCCAGGCCTGGGGCATGGCAGCAAGAAGCATGGACGCTGGCCTCCTTGTGGCCCACACACTGGTCAGACTGCCCTCCAGGCCTCTGCCCAGGTCGTCTGTGGGTGCCAATATCTGATATCTCCCAGTGAGAGCTGCAGCCTGGGGCAGAAGAGAGAAAATTCAGATGCTGGAATTTTGGGGAACGCTCTTGCTGTCCCAGACTGGATCCCATCTCCTTGGAGTCTGAGGCTGGGAAAAAACCCAGAAGCAGCTCAGAGTACAAAAAGAACTGCTGGCCTGAGCAACAGGATTTCTAAGGTCGTAGCTCAACTCGGCTGCTGACCTGTTATGTGGCCCTGGGAGATCTGTCAACCTCTCTGAGCCTCAGTTGATCAAGAAAACAGTCTATTCTCCATCCAGAGACGGGAAGCTTTAAGTCAGAGCTCAAAGGGCTGAGATGCTCAAACCACCCCAGGGGCCCTTCCCCATCCAACCACCAGGGAGAAGTTCAGGGGTGAGCTTGGAGCTTCCTGGACCACCTAGGGGACCCCCTCCATGGACTGGGGAGACAGACACACCCACTGGCTACCCAGCCATGGATAGCGGTCACTCGGCTAACTGAGCCTCAGTTTTCCTATTTGTAAAATGGCCAGAGGAATAGCAACACCTCACTGGGAACCTGTGAAGATGTAGTGAGAATACACATGTGAAGTCCCCGCAGGATGTCTAGCATGTGACAATGTTCTGCACAAGTCAGGGTCATTGTGACTAGAGCTCTGTGTCTGAGATGCATGAGCTTAGGGAAGTCACTAAGTATGTCTACTCAGGCTCTTAGCTGCAAAATGGGACTCTATGGGATATGTCTCATAGACAGAGAGAGTCTATGGCTCTCATGACTGCAAATTGGCACATGCCCTTGGGCTTATCTGCTGGGCATCCCCAAAGGGGAGAGCAAGTGGCACATTCTGGGTGGTACAGTGGAGTCCCTGTGCTGGCCAAGGGCTCCAGCCACCTGACCGGGTTCCTTGTCTCACTGCAAAGCCACCCTGCATACAAGCGTGCTCTTCTGTGGGGAGCTGCCACATAGGAACCAAGCGCCCCTTAGCCTTGATGGATGAGAATGTGGAGATGTGGCGAGCTAGTCACGGGCTGTGTGTGTGTGAACTATGAGCACTGAGCACACAAAGTGGACTGAACCGACGATGCCCCTCTGTTTGAACGGGCCTTGCTCTGGTCTTTTTGCTTGCTCTGCCCTGATCCCCACACAGCTCATGACATGGGTGTGGCCTTCCTAAATGTCAGTCAATCTGCTGACAACAGACATCATGAAGCTATATAGACTCAACCCCCTGAAACCTGACCCCTTGCCTCATTTGAATGGTTTCTTCCCAATAAAAGGGTTCAACATGTCCTCCTTGCTCTCCTTCCATGGACCCCTAAGGTCAGAGGAGCCGTCACAAGACCCAAAGAAGAAGGTATTTCTCTGTCTTTGTATGTTATTTCATGCAGCCCAGTTCACCTGGAGTGACTTTGAGCGTTTAGCTGTGAGAGCCAGGTCCTAGCCCTATTCTCTCCTGTACCTAAACCTTTAGTGACTCCTTAGTATAAAATTGAGTATCAATTCTTGAGCTAGTTATTCCAGATGGCTCCCCTCTGTCCCAAAACCCTCCTTGGAACACTAATGCTCCATTAAAATAGAACACTTCAGCTATCTCCCAACTAGAGGGCCATCTTCCCTCACTCCCATACAAGCTCCCCATCTATAACTTCCTGCTACCCTCCTGGGCACGTTTGTGACCATGACCCATGAATAGGTACCTATACCAGAGACTGTATTTTAAATCAGTGAGTGATGACAATCATAACAACAGCTAGAGATTCAAGATGGCAGGCTAGAAGAAGGCTGCATTCCTAGTTGCTCTGTGGCTCAGGATTTAAGCAGCAGAAATACTGCTTCTCTGAGAGGTGGATGAAAGAGCATTTCACTAAACCTCAATATTGGATAGTCAAAGTGACTTACAGACTCAGAAATTTGGGTATTAAACAAAGAAGAAGAATACATTGAAGCCAAGTCAGTTGCAGCAGCAGTAGCAGCAGCACCAATAGAAAACCGGATCAGCGGAGAGGGAGGGAGAATTCTGAGAAACACAATGGACAAATGTAATATGGAAAAACCTGAGATCAGAAAAGAAGACTGCCCTTAGCTAATTAAGAGGCTGCACTGTGCACTGGTGCTTGAAAAGAGCTCTGTGTTTACCAACTGACCACAGAGAGCTAAGGTGGTGCCATCTCGAGGCGGCCGTGTTTGCAGAAACCTTGCAGGAGACAGGAGAGCAGAGCAAACACTGCCTCACTGCCCTGGCAAGCACTTACCATGTGGCCTAGGGGGTACCTAGCAGAATGGGAACAAAACAGGAACAGAAAATATTTTACCAGGGGTACTCAAGTCAGAAGAGTGAAGGCAGGAGCCCAACTCCCTTCCCCTTTGAGTCTGGTGGCTCACGGGACCAGCTGATGTGGGCTGGGAATCTGAACAGGCAGGTGTGAATGTACTCAGGGACTAGGCCTGGGAAGCCTGGGAAGGGTGTATTTGTGAGAAGCAGAGGGGGGAAGGATTGGCCGCCTTGCCCCATGAGTAGAATCCTTGGGAGGCTCCTGAGATCCAGATTCCCAGAAGAGACTGACAACTGCCAGGCCCTGGAATTGTGCTCCTCTAATCTCTCCTGCCAGAACTCCACTTCGAGCTCTTCAGTGGCCCTCCTGGGAACATACCCATCTGGTCTGTGCAGACAAGACTCCAACCGATAGTGCCATTCCACCCTGCCTCATACTGGAGAGAAGGGAAGCTGAGAATTATTTGAACCAGGTTTGGTCTTAAGCTACTCTAACAGGCAGCATGGTGAGCAACACAGAAAGAGGAGCCCTTTCTCCACTCTCAGTATGTAGCTCAAGAAGAAAGAGAAAGAAAAACAGTCAGGCATAGACAGGGCCATCTATTCTCCTTGACTATTTTGACCAGTGAGACAAGACCTTCATTACCTTCATTTTCCAATAAGAAACTTTTCTCTCTCTCTCTCTCTCTCTCTCTCTCTCTCTCTCTCTCTCTCTCTCTCTCTCTCTCTTTCTCTTTCTCTTTCTCTCTCTCTCTCTCTCTTTCTCTCTCTCTTTCTCTCTCTCTCTCATTTTGTTTTATTTTGTTTTGTGTTTGTGTGTTGTTTCTTCTGTGCTAATTGGTATACGGACATATATTCATATACATATACATATTTGGGTTTCTCATTTTTAGCATTTTTAATGTAGGTTTTTTTTTCTTTGCCTTGCACTTTGAGGGTTAGGGTTTTTGCTTAGCATGTTTTGGTTTGGTTTTGTATTGTTTTTGTTTGTTTTTTTTTTCTCATTTCTCTTTGTATCTTCTGCTAGAAGCCAAATTCTCTCTTTTCTCTCTCACTCTACTTGGTTACCTCTATTTTTTTCTTCTCCTTCCTTTCCTCCATCACCTGCTACATCTCTTCTGCATTCTCTTCGTTCACTTTTTTTGAATTGAAAAACCTTCTCTACCTTCTTATCACATTTTTTTTCTTAATTAACTGTATTCTTACCATCTTTTAGCACTAATTGGCTTACATACCCCTGCCCCCAACATTAATGCTGTTGCAATTATACTGCTATGGCTGACAGAGTTGACACCTATTGTTTGGTTTAAAGACAGATATAATTCGTGGTTACTTATTGTTTTTGCTGTTGGCAACTGTTGATGCCACCATTTCTGGTTTTTCGTAGCAATTAATAAAGTAGATGTCTTAGTAGGAACTGGGTATTTATTTTAATGCTGTATATTGTTGGCATTAATTGTTGCTATTGTTTGTACCCCACTAATCTGTGAGATGCTGGGAAACTATGGGGACACTACAAGTTCACAGGGTGAGGACTCTACTGATGAACTAAACTAAAAAAAAAGACAGCGTGCCTTGCTCTGCACATATATCGATGACACTCAATCTTCAGCTATACTTTAACACAAAGAACTGAAGAGACAAAAACCCAAACTAACAACCAGGTCCAAGTAGAAATGGCTAGGGGTCAAGCCCAGGGTCACAAATATAAACATCCACTGTTACAGAAAAAAAAAAAACAGAGAAAAATAACACAAAGGCTGTGGATACTGTACCTCCAACAGGGTCTCAATCTAGATCCCCTAGGGCACTGTGGAGGTGAAGACTGTACCCTAAAAATGCTCACACATAAGAGTGGAAGAGAAATAAGTCCAAACAGATACATAAACCCCTCACAGGAATATAACAATATGAAAATATAAGCTAACACCTCTTTATAATTCACCAGAAAATGACCCTTCAAATATTGAAGTAAATGAAATATCAGATAAGGATTTTTTTTTAAAAAATCATTATCAAAATTATCAATGAATTCCAAGAGAACACAGAAAAACAACTGAATGAATTAAGAAAACCAGTACAGAATATGAATGACAAATTCAATAAGGAGATAGAAATGTTTGAAAAAGAACCAAACAGAAGCCATGGAAATGAAAGACACAATAAATTAAAGAAAATATTCAGTGGAAAGTCTCTCTAACAGAGGAGCCCATGCTGAAGACAGAATCTCAGAGTTGGAAGACAAAGTGCCCAGCTTTGAACATTCAGACCATATAAATAATAAATAAATAAATAGCGCTTACCAGAACATACAAGAACTTTGGGACAACATGAAGAGACCAAATTTAAGAATTGAGAAGGTTTGTGAGATGTGGGTTGATAGAATGGATAAACTCTTCAGGGAAATGATTATAGAAAAATTTCAAAGCCTTCAGAATGAGATGGACATCTAGATACAGAAGGCATTCATATTTCCAAATACACAAAGCAAAGAAGAACCTCTCCATGACACATGGTAATTGAAATACCTACTAGAGTGAACAAGGATAGAATTTTAAAAGTCTCAAGAGAAAAACATCAGTTCTCAGTTAGAGGCAAGCCAATCAGAATCACTTCTGATTTCTCAGCACAAACTACAAGCCAGGAGGGCTTGGAACAATGTGTTCCAAGTCCTGAAAGAAAACAACTGTCAGCCAAGACTGCGACATGCAGCAAAGTTATCCTTCAGAATCAAAGATGAATTAAGAACCCTCCAAAATAACCAGAAAATAAAGGAATTCATGTACATCCATAAGAATGGGACTCTAACTAGAATAACATATATTCCATGCTTGTAAAATTATATTAAAATTGATTCTGCTGTTATATATAACTAAAAAGAACCAATAAAAAAATTCTTAGACTCAAGTGAGAATAGTGATACAACATATCAGAATCTGTGGGACACTATGAAGGCAGTTCTAAGAGGAAAGTTTATAGCTATGAGTGCCTACATAAGAAAATCAGAACGATCCCAAATAAACAACTTACTGATGCACCCAAGGTCCTTGAAAAAGAAGAACAAAGCAATTCCAAAATCAGTAGAAGGAAGGAAATAATTAAGGTGAGAGTTCAATCCAATGATATTGAGAATAAAAGGAAAAGCAATACAAAGGATCAAAGAATTGGTTCTTTGAAAAGATAAACAAGATTGATTTAAAACAACAACAACAACAAAAAAAAATGATGTTCCCTCAACCAAACTAACTAAAAGAAAAAGAAAGAAAATTCAAATTAATAAAATTATAGATGAAATGGAGAAGTCACCACAGACATCTAGGAGATCATTAGATCAATATTTTGAAAATTTATACTCCAATAAATTGGAAAACCTAGAAGAAGTGGATACATTTCTAGACAAATACAATCTCCCAAAACTGAATCAAGAGGACACAGAAAACCTAAAAAGATCAATAAATTATAATTAGATACAAGCAGTGATAAAAAGACAAAACAAAGAAAAGCCCAGGACCAGATGGATTCTCAGCTCAATTCCACCAAGACTTTAAAGAAGAACTAATGACAATACTCCTCATATTACTGCATGAAATAGAAAGCAATGGGATATATCCAGATTCTTTCTATGAAGCTAGTATCACATTCATACCCAAACCAAATAAATCTGAACACATCAAGGAAAGAAAACCACCAATATCCCTGATGGATCTTCAAGAAATACATTAGCAGAACATGTTCACTGACATATTAAAAAGATTGTACATCATGATCAAGCTGGTGTTATTCCAGAGATGCAAGGATTGTTTAATATAGGCAAATCAATAAATGTAATGTAATTCATCACATAAACAGAATTAAGGACCAAAAAACATCACTTGGACATCCCACAGATGCAGAGAAAGTCTTTGAAAAAATTAATCACTCACTCATGATGAAAAAGCTGAAGATATTAGGGATAGAAGGAACATAGCCCAACATCATTAAAGGCCATATATGAAAAACCCAAAGCAAACCTCCAATAAATGGGGGGAAAACTGAAAGCATTTCTGTTATGGTTTGGATGTGATGTGTCCCCCAAAGCTCATGTGGAAGACAATTCAAGAAGGTTTAGAGGAGAAATCACTGAGTTATGAGAGCTTTAACCCATTAGTTGAATCAATCCCCTTATGGGAATTAATCAAGCGGTAACTACAGGCAGGTAGGTTGTGGCTGGAGGAGCTGGGTCATTGGCAGGTGCCTTTGGAGCCAGTGGAGACTCTCTCTGCTTCCTGATAATCATGTGACTGCTTCCCTCCACTACACTCTTCTGCCATGATGTTCTGCCTCACCTTGGACCCGAAAGAATGGAGTCGGCTGTCTTTGGACTGAGACCTGTGAAAACATGGGCTCTTATATAAACTTTTCCTACTCTAAAGTTGTTCTGGTTTGGTCTTTTAGTTGCAGTATAAAAAAAAAAAAAAGATGACTAAAACAGAAATAAGTACCAAGAGTGGGGTCATTGCTTTAACTAAACTGACCGGATGGTTCAGAAGCTTTTTGGGAATTGGTTGGAGGAATGTTGAGATGTGTAACAGTGCAAGATGGAAATGCTTTAGATTGTTTTAAGCACAGCTTAATGGCTGATAGTGGTGGGAACTCAGAAGACCAGCATGCCAATAGGAAGACAGGGCTCATGAGGTTTTAAAGGAAAAGGAGGGCACTATCAGCAATTGGACTAAAGGCTTGTTATGTTCTGGCTGAGAAGTTATCTGCATCTTGCCCATGTTTTTAAACTTTGGGTGAGGCTGATTTTAAAAGTGATGGACTTCTTAATCTGGCAGAAGAAATATCTATGCAGCATAGCATTCAGGCAGTGGCATGGATATTGCTGGCAGCTTTAAATCAAGTTTTTTGACATATTCAGGAGCAGAAATATTTGAAAAACTTGTACTTGAAAGGAGGGAGCAAAACTGGTGCTTAGGAAGTTACAGTTATTAAAGACATTACTGCCATTAAAGAAACACTAAAGACTTTGCCCAGAGACGACAGGGAAGATGGCTTAAGGGCATTTCAGGAATTGGCAATATCATATCCATCTCAGACTCAAGGAAGTAAAAGTAAAATATCTCTTGGGAAGAGACCAGTGGTGTACCCTTCTTGCATAAGAAAGTTTTTTCAACATGCTCAGCTACCCGGACACTCAGAGGCTGCTACAGCCAGTGTCCTTGGAGGCTTGGTTCCTGCTCAAGATGGCAGCAGACCTTGGTGTCAACCAATAGTCTTGGTTCTGCAGGAATGCAAGATGCTGGAGTTAGGAGGTTATAGAGGTGTCCATCAAGATTTCAAAGGAAGGCCTGGGAGGCCAGACAGAGTACAGCAGTGTCAGAATTCCTTCAGATGGCCCCTGAGAGGGCAAAGCATGGAGATGTGGGGAGGAAGCCAAAGCTGCAGTAGAGATCTCCAAGATTAGGAAATGCCAGTAATATGGGATGTCATCCTAGGAAAGCTGCAGAAATTGACCAGAGACAAGCCAACAGAAAAGCCACTTGGGCTGCAACCAACATGGCTGCAGGGGAGGAGCAAGTCCTTTGAGCAGAACATCTCCATGCCATGTGCCCCAGATGCCGGACACGAAGCTACAGGACTTGTTTTCCCAGCTGGATTTCAGTCTTGCTTTGGTCCCATCCCTTCTTTCTATGCCCCTATTTTTCTGCATGGAAATGTTTATTCTGTACCTGTATCTATTGGACACTTGTAAGTAGCTTTTGATTTATACAGGAGTTCATGATGCAAGCTTGTCCTGAGTCTCAGAGGAGACTGTGGATTTGAACTTTTAGGCAATCTTGGAACTGTTCAGACTATGGGGAGTCTTGGAAATGGACAAAATGTATTTTGCATTGTGAGATGGTCATGGGCTTTTGGGGTCAGGGGTGGAATGTTATGGTTTGGATGTAAGATATCCCCCTAAAAGCACCTGTGTGAGAAAATGCAAGAAGGTGTAGAGGAGAAATGATTAGGTTATGAGAGCCTTAACCCAATCATTGAATTAATCCCTTGGTGCAGATTAACTGAGTGGTAACTGAAAGTGGGTAGGTTGTGCCTGGAGGAGGTGGGTCCCTGGGGGTGAGCCTTTGGGGTATATATTTTATACCTGTTGAGTGGAGCCTTTCTCTCTGCTTCCTGATCATCATGTGAGCTGCTTCCCTCCACCACTATCCTACCATGATTTTCTACCGCTCCTTGAGCTCTGAGGAATTGAGCAGGCCTTCTATAGATGGAGACCTCTGAAACTGTGAGTCTCCAAATAAACTTTTCCTACTCTGTAGATGTTCTTGTCAGGTCTTTTAGTCACAGCAGGGAAAAAGCTGACTAAAACATAATACATGGGGAAAAACTGAAAGTATTTCTTTTAAAATCTGGGATTAACAGGATGTCCACTCCTGTTTAATATAGTGCTAGAAATTCTAGCCAGAGCAATTAGGCAAGAGAAAAAAACAGAAAATGGATTTAAAAAAAAAAAAGGAAAGAAAGAAGTCAAATTATCACTTTTTGCAAATGATATGATCCTACACGTAGAAGATTCAAAGAACTCGACCAAAAGACTGCTGCAGCTAATTAACAAATTTGACAAAGGAGCCGCTTACAAAATCAACATACAAAAATCAATAGCTTTCCTATATATAAACAATGAATCTGCTGAGAAAGAAATGAAGAAAATAATTCTATTCCCAAACGCCTCAAAAAATCACACAAAAAAACTAGGAATAAATCCAAACAAGGAGACAAAACACCTCTGTAATGACGACTACAGAACATTGAAGGAAGAAATTAAAGAAGACCTTAGAAGATGGAAACATTCCATGTTCCTGGATAGGAAGAAATAATATTGTTAAAATGGCCACACAACCAAAAGCACGATACAGATTCAATGTAATCCCCAACGAAGTACCAATGACATTCTTCACAGAACTTGAAAAAACAGTCCTAAAATTCATTTGGCAGAATAAATGACCTAGAAGAGCCAAAGCAATTCTAAGCCACAAAAAGCAATGCTGGAGGCATCACAATACCTGACTTCAAATTATACCAAAGAGCTATAGTGACAAAAACTACATGGTACTGTCATAAAAACAGTCTCATAGACCAATGGTACAGAAGAGAAGACACAGAGACAAACCACACATCTACAGTCATCTTGATCCTTGACAAAATTGCCAAAAACATGCCTTGGAGAAAAGACAATTTAACAAATGGTGTTGGGAAACTGGTTGTCCATATGTAGAAAAATGATACTAAGCCCTTATACCCTACACAAAAATCAACTCATAATGGATCACAGACCTAGGAATTAGATCAGAAACTGCAACTCCTAGAAGAAATCTTAGGGTCAACATTTCAGCGTTTAGGCACAGGCAACAATCCTCTCCATAGGATCCCTACAGCTCAGGAGGTAATGCCAGGAGTTAGTAAATGAAGTGACATCAAGTTAAAAAGCTTCTGCACAGCAAAGGAAACAATTAGAAATGCAAAGAGAGAACCTACAGAGTGGGAGAAAATCTTCCTTGGCTACTCTTCTGACAGAGGATTAATTATCTAGAATATACCAAGAACTCAAAAAAACTTCACCAAAAGGTCATATAACCCAATTAATAAATGAACAAATGATCTAAACAGATACTTCTCAAAAGAAGAAATACAAATGGCCAACAAATACACAAAAAAAATGTTCTACATCATTAATAATTAGGGCAATGAAAATCAAAACTACCTTGAGATTTTATCTCACACCAGTCAGAATGGCAGTCATCAAGAATACAAATAATAATAAATGCTGGACAGGATGTGAAGAAAAGGTAACACTTTTACACTGTTGGTGGGACTGTAAATTAGTACAACCTCTATGGAAATCAGTATGGAGTTTCCTCAAAATTCTAGGCATGGAACCACCCTACGACCCAGCTGTCCCACTCCTTGGTATTTATCCTGAAGAATCAAAGCCATCATGTATAGTGACCCATGCCTAGTCATGTTTATAGCAGCACAATTCACAAGAGCCCAACTATGGAACTAGCCTAGGTGTCCATCATTGTCTGAATGGATAAAGAAAATGTGATGTATATGCACACAACGGAGTTTTATTCAGCCATAAATAAAAATGACACCGTGGCACTTGTAGGAAAAATGGAAGGGACTAGAGACCATCATCTTAAGTGAAATAAGTCAAACTCAGAAGGTTAAGGGTGGAATGTTTTCTCCCATTTGTGGAAGCTAGAGAGGAAGAAGGAAAAGAAAGTCAGGGGTGGATCTCCTAAAAATCAAAGAGAGGTCAATAAAGGGCCAAAGGATGAGAGTCGGGAGGCAGAGGAAACTGCTGGGGAGTGATATTGGCCAGATTACATTGTTATATTGTGTGCATGTGGGAATGTGTGGCAACAAATCCCATCATTATGTACAACTATAAGGCACCAATTAAAAATGTGAAAATAAACAATAATAACAGCAGCTAGAATGTATACAATCCCAGCATCAGGCTCAGTGCATAGCACCCATCCTCTCCAATTTACTAATGAGGAAAGTAAAGCACAGAGCTGTTGATTTACTTGCCCAACTATTGAGCAGGAGAGTGGAATTCTCAGGTTCATTCCAGGCCCCGGAGCCTGCTCTACCCTGCACCTGCTGCCCTGGGCTGCCTTGGTGAAGGGCACACAGAGCTGCAGGCCCCTGTTCCAAATGCCACCCTTCTCATCACATCCATGGAGGTAGGTGCTACCCTCTTATGCAGAGGAAAGCTGAAACAGAGAGAGTTGCCTGCCAGGGTCACACTGTGAAGGTGGCAGAAGGGGAGTTTGCAAGTAGCACTCAGGCTCCAGAGGTCTGACCAATCGTATTCCTGAGGACCATGCAGAGGTTGGCCATGTCAGGAGACAGGGACTCCTCCTCACCCCAAGGCAGGGCCCCGCCTCCTACCTGTGAGGACTTGGCCCTCTTGGTGGCAGTGGACACGGGTCTCCTTATCCGCCCTGGCTGGAGGAGCTGTGTGGACACTGCAGTTGGACTGGGGTAGCAGGCAGCACCTGGCAACGGCGTAGACACCCTCACCTCCAAAAGCATTAAGGGCCAGACAGACATGCCGGCTCCCTCGGGTCTGAGGACCAAAGACAGAAAGAGGAAACCACTTTAGAAATAGCCTGGGAAACACCAGATGCTGGGGCCAGAAGGCATCGACCAAGCCCTTGGAATCTTCAACACATTCTGGTTCCCACTCCTCTGGGGACAAGGAGCTCACTCCTGCCAGAGGCAGACTCTTCTGCCAATGGGCAGCTGTGTGTTTTATAAAGTTCTTCCAGAAACTGACCATGACCTCAAAATGAAGATACATGAAATCTAAGACACTGACACAAGAACCCACCCCACTCCCTTAACCCACCAGGCCCCTAAGCCAGCACTCACAGCCAACCAATCTCCTAGGCCAGAAGTGCCTAGTGGCCCCCACCCTCCCAGCCAGGCACAGCCCTGCCCTCCAAACACAGTGGTAAGAGTTCATGTGTCACCCCTGAAGCACCAGCACCGATCCGTTTGCAGGATGGAGATTCCTCAACTCCCAGAACCAGGGACCCTCTGAGTAAAAGGGCCCTGGGGATGCTAGGTCCAGGTAAGTCACTGTCCTCCCCTGCACCAGGCGGCCCCAGGATGTCCTGCACTCTTCCAGGAAGCCCTCTAGGTATGTGCACCAGCAGCCCCCCTGCACTGGTCAGCACTTTCAACTGGCAGGTGGAGACTGGGGTCCAGTCACTAGGGCTGGGGGTTGATCAGGTCCTAGAAGTGAGAACCTGCTTCCCACACACAGAGGGGTAAGGTCACCTCGATGTGCTCGCCTCGCCGCTTCCCGCTGCTGGAGAAACTGGAGCAGCCCAACAGCTCCTCGCCTGGGGCACAGTGGGCCATGGCTGTGGCTGTCCGTGTGGGCCCTGAGTGTGCTGACCACACCGTCCTGCAGTACAGCTGTCCTCCTGCAACAAGACCCAGGGTGAGGGAGTGGTTCAGAGGTGGAGGAGCATTCACCAGGGGGGTGCTAGAAAAAGCTTTAGTTCACGGGAGGTGGGTGGTGGGCTGAAAGAACACATTGAACTTCTCCCATAAAACCCCCTATAAAAATGTTGCAAAGGGCTGGGGATGTGGCTCAAGCGGTAGCGCGCTCGCCTGGCATGCGTGCGGCCCGGGTTCGATCCTCAGCACCACATACCAACAAAGATGTTGTGTCCGCCGAGAACTAAAAAATAAATATTAAAAATTCTCTCTCTCTCTCTCTCCCTCCTCTCTCACTCTCTCTTAAAAAAAAAAAAATGTTGCAAAGCCTTATCTAATTATCTAAGTCCAGTCCCCTCTTGAGGTGGCACAATCCTCCTTGCAGACACCAAGCAGAGGGGAGACTTGTCAAGGTCACACAGGCCTCTCAGTCCCAGGCCAGACTCTGCCCATCCTGCCATCTTGCTTACCTGCTGAATGGGTGCTGGGGGGCAGTGCAGCCACCAGGTTAGGAGTCAGTACCCGCTGGCCCTCAGGGAACCAGGCCTTGTTGATGACATCTTTAGCAGAGAAGTGGATCAGTCTCTGCCTCAGCTCGGCCAGGGTCAGCTCGGGCTCAGCTGTCAGCATCCTGGCCACAATGCCTGGTGGGGGGGGTGGGGGTGCAGAGGAGGAGATATCGTGGTCTGGCCTTCCTTCCCAGCCAGGCACTCCTGCTAGGGTGCACATGCACAGACAGACACAAAAACAATCAAGCTGTTCTTCCTGAAGTTAAGCCACCTGCAATCCCTGGCTTAGTGAAATCAGGCAGATGATCTGCTCGTCTGCCGCTGGGTCTTGGTGATTGATGTTCAGGAGAACTTCTGTGCAGCCACAAAACCATAAATCAAATGTCCCTTCTCCAAGAAGCCTTCCCTGACCCCTCAGGCTGTACAGGTGCCTCCTCTGGGCTCCCTCTGACAGAGCTCTGACTACTTTGTGTTCCTTTTGTTTGTCATCTGCCTATCCTATCAGACTGAGTGTTCTTGAGGGCACTGTTATGGTTTGTATCTTTCCCTCCCTCCCTCCCTCCCTCCCTCCCTCCCTTCCTTCCTTCCTTCTTTCTTCTTTTTTTTGGTTGGGGGGAGGAATAGAACTAGGGATCAAACCCAAGGCTTGGCACATACTAGCAAGCACTCTGCCATTAAGGTACATTCCTGGCCCTCTTTTAAATTTTTTATTTTGGAATAAGGTCTCACTAAGTTGCCCAGGCTGGCCTAGAACTTGAGATCCTCCAGCCTCAGTCTCCTGAGTAACTGGGATTTCAGACTGTGCACTACCATGTCTAGTCGTTATGGTTTGGATCTGGAATGTCCCCCAAAGGCTCATGTATTGAAGGCTTGGCTCCCAATGCAGCAGTGTTCAGAGGCGGGGGCTGTGGAGAGGGCTCTAATCTCATCAGTGGATTAATCCATTGGTAGCTGAAGGGACTCTTGGGAGGTGATAGAAATTGTAAGCAGTAGGGCATGGTTGGAGAAAAACAGTCACTGGGAGCATGCCCTGGAAGGGTGCATCTTGTCCCAAGCTCCTTCTAACTTTGCTTCCTGGCGGCCAGGAGTTGAGAAGCTTTGCTCCAGTACACCTTTCCGCCATGAAGTCATGCCCCACCTCAGGCCCAGGGCAGTGGAGCTGGCCAACCATGGATGGAAATCTCGGAAACCATGCACCAAAAACAAATCTTTCCTCCTCTAAGGTTTTTTTTTGTTTGTTTGTTTGTTTGTGTTTGTTTTTAAAGATGTTTGTCACAACAATGAAAAACTGACTAACATGCTGGACTAGGCTTGGAATGTTCCCCAAAAGTCCAAATGTTCAAGACTGGGTTCCCAACCTGTGGAAATATTGGAAGGTGGTGGAACCTTTAGGAGAGGGGACCTAGTGGAAATAAGTCACTGGGGGCATGACCTTGAAGGGGATATTGGGACCCTGGCCTCTTCTTGTCTCTTTCCAGTCACCCTGAGCAACTTGTTCCACCACACACTCTCCACCAGGATGTTCTGCCTCACCGAAGACCCAGAGAAAATGAGGCCAAGACTCTGGACTGAAACCATGAGTTGAAACAGAACTTTCCTCCTTTAAGTTGATCACCCAAGTGTTTTGTCACAGTCATCGGAAGCCAACTAACACAGGCCCCTCAGGTCTTCCTCATGTTGGGTCCTCCATCACAGAGCCTGGCACTCAGAGGTCCTAGGTCAGAGCCTGCCTGCCTGCCCAGGGGGCTGTTAGCATCATGATGGCCAGGATGACAGGGGGTGACTCACCAGCCACATGGGCAGCAGCCTGTGATGTCCCACTCTGTGACACGAAGCAAGTGCTACAGTCACTGGAGGCACCAATAATGTCCTCTCCTGGGGCAAAGAGGTCCACACAGCGGCCAAAGTTGGTCCCCAAGGTCCCCAGGGTCATTGGCTGGTCCTGGGCATTGGTGGCCCCAACTGTGATGACCTGGAAAGATGAGGAGGTGGGTAAAAGAGAAAAGAGTCAACCATGTGCCCAGCATCATTCCTGATGCCCCTGTGGAACTTTCATCCTGGTGGGGAGACCGACGGTAAACAGGAAACCACCCCATGCCCTTCGGCAGCTATAAACCTCGTGGGGAAATCCAGCGCAGTAAGGCGGAGACACTGTGCTGGGTTTTAGGCAATTTTGAATTCAGCACCTGGGGAAGGCTCTGCTGGGCTAGAGAAGGCCCGGGTCATACTACCAGGACTGTACCTGCACCACCCGCCAGGCCCCACGCCAGACCATGAAGCCCCCCAAGCGGAACAAGAGTCCTTCCCTTTGGTACCACCAGCACCCAGACAGCCTGACACATGGTGGGTGTCCTGCAAGTGCTACTCAGATGAAGGACAAGGTGCCCCCCAACACTGTCAGCTCCTCCACAGAAGAGGTGTTCCCATGCCCCCCTGCCTGGAACAGGCCTGCAATAGCAACAGACACATAGCAGGGCTCAGGAAGTTCCTCACATGAGTGCCTTTGGACCTTCCATGGCTCCCAATCTCATTAGCCTTGCAAAGGCGGTCAGTCATGAAGGCTAGGGGAAGGGGCTTTGGGGGGGCATGGCCAGTGGGTGCCAGGGTCCGGCTGCAGCAAAATAGCCGGGGGGTGACGAATAACTTGTGTACGTTGATACAGCAGGAATGGGAGCCATTTATTGTAGGGCAACAGAGCTATTTATACATTTTGCACAGCTTATCTTAATTAGCATAAACTAGATACATCAGCCAACCAATAAGGAATCTCCACACTTAATGGCTCACTTTTGTTACTTCTCAAACCACTCCCTCTGACATTTTGCCAGGCACCATCCAGACTTGTTTACGAACTCTAACATTTCTCTGGCAAAATACCAGGTGTTATTTTTGACTTATTTACAGACCTTAACAAGTGGGGGTGCTGGACAGGAGAAAGGGGAGGGCTGGCTTGTGCTTTAGGTGGAGCCCCAGGGCCCTCATAGGGTAGCCTGGGAGGGGAAGCTGGAGAAGGTGGGAGAAGGCTGAGGATACCATTCTCTCCACCCTAGGGAAGCAGGTCCTTGGGAGTAGGAAAGGGGCAGGGCATTCAGAAAACTTTCAGGAAGAAAATGGCCAGGACAGGCCATGGGGTGTGGCTACATGGGGAGGGAGAGTTGGGGTGCTGCTCCTTCCAGACTCTGGCAGAGCAGAGGCGCAGCCCCCTCCCTGGCTTCTGCACTCAGGGGCTGACAACTTCCTCCAAAGCTGCAGCAGCTCAGCCTCCAGCAACACCCCACATGAAACCCGGGGGCCTGCCTGCTCCCCCTCCTTTCTGGGGGGCAGCCGCATTGGCACCTACCTCTGGAGCTGAGGCTGGGGAGTAAAGGCAGGCATCGTCCCGGAAGTTGCCCGCAGCGGCCACCAGCACCGCTCCAGTCCTTGCCAGGTGCCGGCAGGCAGCATTGAGGACCCGGCTGTAGCCACCCACTAGGGGCAGCAGCACCACCAGCGGCCCCACGGGCTGGGCCAGCTGGCTTTTCCGAATAAACTCCAAGCCTGAGAGAACAAAGGCCAGTCACCTCCTGGGGAGATGTGCTTGCCCCCTGCACCCCCTTCCCACAGGGGCACAGGATGATGTTTCATTTTGTGTCACCTTTGTGCCCTGAGTTTGGTCACACTCCCAGTCTAAATGCTGCTGTGAAGGCAGTTTTTTTTTAATGTGACTGACATCTAAGCCATTCATTTGTTTACTTTGAGCAGATGACCGCCAGCCTATGGGAAGGCCCCCTCCAATTTGTTAGAAGACGGTCAGAAAAGACTGAATGAGGTCTCTGGAGGAAGGAGGGCAGAGCTCATGGGCACAGGCAGGCTCCTGAGCCATGCAGCCTCTGCCAGCTGAGAGCCAGTGGGGGTCAAGCCAATGCCCAGAGCCAGCCCTTTCTCCAGTGAGATCACAGACTCTAGCTGTCTCACCCGAGCAAGGCACCCATCTCTGGCGGGTTGGACAAAATGGTTTAACAGGTGTCACATGCCAGTCTCAAGGCCTGCTATATGAAGTCCTTTGCTCAGTATGTGGGCTTAACAGGATGATGGTGAGCCAGAGCCACCCAGGACCCCAGAAGGTTAGCTCTCGGCTGGATGTCCCAGATGCCACCAGGTGGACTGGATGAAGAAGCCGCCAGAGTCTGGAAAAGGCCCTGTCATTTCCTCCACCAAGTCTGCCTGGCCAGGGTGACCTGCTGGGCCGAGTCAGACATGGAAGCCAGTGAGGTAAGCAAGCGGAAGATGGAGAAAGCTTGTTTCGATGACCTCAGGGTTCATCTGAATCCGAGATAAAGTGACAACTCCATTTCACAGGAGTTGGAAAGGCGGACAGTGAGGAATCGTGGGAAGAGCACCCGCTTGGCAGAGCCTCCACCCACTTGACCTCAGTGTCTCCATTTGCACTTGTGGCCTCAGGGCCCTGCCCTCTCTAACACGCTGGACCTCCATGGCAGGGGTGGCCTCAGCCTTCACAGTCAGGGGAATTAGTGCTCTCTGGCTTAACCCACCCCCTCCCACACCAGGTCCAGATGGAGAGAGACCAGTGCTGTCAAGGGCTGCCACTCACCTATGAGGGTGCTGCTGACAGTGCCCCTCCCCTGGCAGTTGAGCACGCGCAGGCTGCGCAGGTTGGCGCCCTTGGCCACACCAGCATCCCGGCCGCTGACCACCCCTGCCAGGTGAG
The DNA here is from genome assembly GCF_045843805.1 of Urocitellus parryii. NCBI lineage: Eukaryota > Metazoa > Chordata > Mammalia > Rodentia > Sciuridae > Urocitellus > Urocitellus parryii. The sequence continues at coordinate 37,984,770 of NC_135541.1, read as the reverse complement.
TGCCGTGGCTGTCGCACTTGCTAGCCTGCTCAACCAACACAAGGACCACGTGAGAAAGCCCACCCAGCCCATGACACATCCGTGGTGGGTGGATAGACTGACACCCCCTCCCCACACCCAACAGTAAAGAAGGGACACGGCTGCTGGGTCATGCAGCCACAACGCTCCAGGGAGGGGGTGGTCCCCACCAGCTCCAGGAGGGGAGTGAGAGGTGGGGGCAGCCTTCCCACCTGAGGGTCATGCTCACCTGTCTGTGGAAGCGTGTCCCATCCTCCTCAGGTACATTCTCAAAGTCGGTGACAGTGACCCTGCCCTCGATTTCCCGGTGGCTGCTCTGGATGCTGGTGTCCAAGAGATAAACCTCCACTAGGCCACCTCCATCTTTCCAAGGCAGCGTTTGTGGGAGAGGATACCCATGAGGTCAGTGTTATAACTACTGCACACAAGCTGTCTACCACATCCCAGGCCCTTGCTGTAAGCACCGTGAATACATAAATTCGTTTAACCTTACAAAAATTCAGGCTATGTGCTGTTATGTCTTTATTTTATAAGACGAATGCAGTAAGGCACAGAAAGGCATAGCACTGTCCAAGGCCAAGTAGCTGGAAGACAGAGACAGGAAGTGAACCAAGGTCTCTGACTCCATAACACTAACAAAAGGGGCATTCAAAAAACAATAAATATGATAGTGTAAATACACCAAGCCCACACTTATAGCCTTTGAAAGCTCACTGATCCAGTTGAAGAGTTCAAGAAGAAAAACAGGTCCACCTGAGCCAGCCAGCTCATGTCACTGAGGAAACGGAGGTTGGGAGAGGCTGCATGAGTCTGGGCCTCTTGGCACCAGGTCTGTGCATTCTCTGTTACAACCTTCTTCTAAGGCTGCCATGGTGACCCACTGAAAATGCTTCATTTTCAATGTGACATAATGTCACATCTCATGACAGGACTAAAATGTGTATGAGTTACGTAGAGCTGCTGTAACAAATTACCACAAACCCAGTGGCTTACAATAGACATTCTGTCACAGATACAGAGGCCAGAAGTTCAAGACCAAGGGGTTGACCAGGCCATACTCTCTGCAAAGGCAATAGGGAGCCTCTTCCACTTCCTGGTGGCTACTAACATTCCCTGGCTTGTGGTCAAATCCCTCCAGTCTCTGCCATCACTCCATATGGCCTCCTCTTCTGTGTGTCTCAACTGTCCTTCTGCCTCTTTTACAAGGAAAGGCACTGGATTGAGAAATTGCTGGACAGTCCAGGATGATCTCATCTCAATATTCTTAATTACATCTACCTAGACCTTTATTCCAAATAAGGTCACATTCACAGGCTCTGAGTGTGTGTATCATTCAGTCTGCGACAGAGCATCTCAGTGGCTTCTCTGAAATCCCATGCTAATTTCAGTCAAGGTCAGCCCCCTGTCCTCTGTCTTCCCACCGTACAACATCATGCTGCCAGAGCTGGATTGCCCCAGCCTATCATCTCTCCATCCTCTATGCTACTGTCCACCGTACCCTATGGCAGAAGGAGACTGTACAGAAGAAGCCTCTCTCATCTATGCCTCTGGTTTATGGTACTTGGTGACAGCATGCTTAGAAACTTATTCAGGAGCACAGCCTTCCCTCACTCCTGCTTGGCTGGGGCCTCGCTGCCCTCTGGCCCTTGGGTGTGGACCTGGGATCCCCGGGGGCCTTAGGACTCACCTGGAGAGGTGCACCTCAGTAGCAGGCAGCTCCTCCTGCAAAACCAACCTGGAACTTTCTGCTACAGTCTGCCCAGACCAAGCCCCCACCTCTGCAGCGGCCACCTGTGTCAGGTGCTCCATCTCCTCACCCTCTACCTTGTGCACAACCCCTGACCTGTCACAAGGACAGCAACTCAGAAGCCACTGCACCTTTCAGTTCCCAAAGCATTGGTACATGCTTCACCTCACTGGAGCCTCACAACAACCCTGAGAGGAGGACAAGGACAGGTTACTCTGCTCATTTTACAGATGAGGAACAAAGAGGCTCAGAGAGGGAAGCAGCTCCCAAAGACCTGCAATTTTCAGGGAAGGGGTGGAGGCTGTGCTCACCCCGAGATCTGAGGCCTCACTCGGTGTTGCACCGACTCTCCATAGAGCTCAACCTCAGGCTGTGGGTATCTCAAACTCAACATGGTCCAACTAGAACTGATCTTCTCCCCTAAGCAGGTGTGTTTACAGCCTCCCCCAACTCAGTGTCCCCCATGGGGCCCTGCCACGACCCAGGCCATTCTTCTTGGCCTCTCCTCCTCGCCCTTCATAGACAGGCTGCACCAGGCAGAAGGAAGTATGGGCAGCAAGACCTGGAGGGGACATGGCACGGCCCACACAGGGAGACCCACACGGTCTAATGGAGCTGAAGGCAGGATGGGCAGGCAAGGAGACCGAGAGCTAGGTGGGGGCAGTCCAGACGGGGCCATGTCTGTCCCACTCAGAGGTCTGATCCTGTCTGCAGGGCTGGGCATTCAGACACCATGAGTCATGGTTAGATGCAGCCTTTCCCAAGACAAGTGTAGCCTTGGAGAGGAGATGAACAAGAGCTTCTAGAAGGCGAGATAGCATCACTTAAGGAAAAACACCTGCATTCTGGGTGGAGGAAGAGAGAGCAAGAGGGAGCTGTTGGAACCAGAGAAGAAGAGTCAGCAGAGTATGCTGAGTCCCAAGCCTCTGAGAAGAAGAGAGACCACAACAGAGCACGGGCATTCAGCCAGGGTGCGGAGGGCCAGGCACAACGGGGGTCTTACGGGGGGCTCTTTGTTCCGTGGCCTGGTAGTGTGCAGGGATGATCCGCTCCAGGTTCCATGGGATGCTCTGGGCAAACACAGAGGAGTCTTCCTCGATGTACTCAACATGGGGCAACCTCAGGGCCTGCAGAAGACACAGGTCAGGGGACTCTGCTTCAGAGCCATTTTGCCAGCACCACCTGATCAAACCTGTCCCCATGTCCTTTTATGATTTTTTTAAAAAATATTTCTTAGTTGCCAATGGAGTTTTTACTTTATTTATTTATCTGTGGTGCTGAGGATCGAACCCAGGGCCTCACACATGCCAGGAAAGAGCTCTGAGCCACAATCCCAGAACCCTTTTATATGCTTTTATGAAATGGCTGAGACTCCATCAAGTGTCCCAGGGCCTTGTCCCCATAGGGGACAAGTAGCAGATACTTTAGCACAAAAGGCAACCAGCCAGTAGATTGCCAGGTTAGACACCGGCTAACCCACATAGAAGCCAACTCCTAGCTGCCTGCATGGTCCTTTCTGAACCTTGGAATCCTCATTTCAAATTCAGATGGACTGGGGATGGCCAGGCTTCTAAGGCATCTACCCACTGAGCTAGCAATCATGGGGCTTGGTACCACTTGGTATATACTCAGTAATTACTTGTGTCTCCCCCTGATTTTTAGCAATGGGCACACTAATGTCGATGTTCTACATGTAAGTGGCATCCAGCCCCATCAGAAAATGCCATACCCAGAGAGGGTGACTCACCAGGTCCAGCAGGTCACTGCTCATCTTCACCAGGAAGCCGGGAAAGAGGTCGTGGAAGAGATGCAGGACCTTAGTGAGGTAACCCCGGCGGGCTGCCTGGGCCTGCAGACGTCGGGCCACACGTTCTGTCTGCCATCGGTGGCTTCTCTCCCCCAGCACCACCACATAGGTGCCCGGCAACCTCCAGGCATCCTGGCCCCAAGCAAGGAAGGGTAACATTAATAACATTAAAATCCCAACAATCTCCTTCTGCTCCACTGAGCTACCCTTTATCTTTATGCTATCAGAGCCCCACTCCCTTTCCCCCGCCTCATTTTGCTCTAGCCAAAAAGGTTTCATTCAACCCTTGATTTTCTGAGTCTGGCTTATTTCATTTAGCATGACGTTCTCCAGTTCCGTCCATTTACTAGCAAATGCCATAATTCCATTCATCAATAAAGCACCAGTTAAAAAAAAAATACCAACAAGCCCTGCCCTAACCTTATCCCCCTCTGTTTACAAATTAGGATTATGATAAAAGAATCACAATGGAGTGTAGTAAACTATAAACAGAATTTACCAAATTAGGACTGAAAAGCAAAACCCACATACAAGCCAACTCTTAGCATTATCATAGTTCATACACTTCAGAGTTTGTCAGGCACAAAGGGGAACTGTGGGGTACACTCAACAACAAAGTCTCTTCTGTAACCTCTCTAGGGACAACCCAGGCCTGGTCATTCCTGGTAGCCCTGCCCAAAGGCCAGCCATTCCCAGAAGCCTTTCCAGTCACACTCCCTCCCTAGTACTCCAGTCAGAAAAAAATCACTTCCTCCCCATCCTAGTACCTCCATGACTCCCCTTCAGAGGCAGTGCAAAAGAGAACATTCATGGGCTTTGGAGCCAGAAAATGTGGACCTGAATCCCATCTCTCCAAGGTTTACTGGCTGTGTGGCCATGAGCAAGTCACTCAACCTTTCTGAGCCTCTGATGTCTCCTCTGTATTAGAAGAACCACAATACCTATGGAACAGGCCTGCTGTCAAGGCCAAGAGAGAAGTTTGTATAATGCAGGCAGAAGGCTGCAGACTGTCAGAGATTTGTTTGGTCTTGCTCTTGCCAGCTACAACTGGTCTCAAACAGACACACCTGCTCAAGAAGCTTCCATGGTTCACCACAGACTGATGAATAAAGTTCAGTCTCCATGTCCTCCTTGGCCACTCTGCCTCAACATACCTCTGCAGCCCACATGCATCTCTGTCTATGCACTCCAGCAGAGGAGAGTCCACAGCCCTTCATTCAAAGTTTTAGGACCAGAAGGGTCTCAAGAATCAGAATTCATTTGGATTTAAAAGTCAGTAATAACCAGGGAGCCAGCTCCAAGGAGTTTGCACCTTCTTCTATACAGCCAAATGTATGCGTCTGTGCACAAGAGGAATCAACGAAGATCATGAACAATCTCGTGTCAGTTCAGGCGAGAATGTACCACTGAATAGATTACAAAATGCCTTTTGCTTTCAGAGATGAAAGGCAGAAAAGAACCCAGAAAGTCTGTCAAAGGAAAGATTTTTTAAAAGTGAGGTGGCAGGAGATGAATGACAATGTCACAGCTAAGATCAACCAGCTTTGGAAGTAAAACCTGGGGAGGAAGCAAAGAGCAGGACGGACAGGAGGAAAGACGGCTCAGGATGCTCCAGTCTCGAGACCCCGTGGGGAACACTTTTCTGAAAATAAAGCAGATGGGACATCCAAGGGGACTTTTAAAAAGTTTTGAAGCTGTGTGACTCTAGATAACAATAATACATGGCATATCTCAAAATAGCTAGAAGAGAGGATTTGGAATTTTTTCACCATAAATAAATGCTAAATGTTTGATCATTGCACGTTACCTACTAGTACCCACATATCACATTGTATCCCTATGAATATGTATAGTAACTATGCCAATTAAAAATTCTAAATATATAAAACTAAATCTAAAAAAAAATACCTATTGTTTTCAGAACTCTTTACACTTCGGGAGATGGAGATGTCACTGCTTCCTTAAGCTCCACCTCTGCTTTTCCCAGATCTGGACCTTGTTCATGCGGCTCCCTCCCTTAGAGTAAAATTCTCCTGCCACCTTCATTGTTGAGCTCCTGTTTATGGTCAGAGACCCATGTAAGGTGCTCGCCACTAAATGAAAATGTTGTGAATCAGGAGGACGCTCTGCACAGTTCAACAAGATTTCTCTGAAGCCTCATTCCAACGCACCAGGGAGTTGGTGCACCTCCATTCTGGGCCTCGGTTTCTCAGGGTGACAATAAAGGATAGGCCTAAAATCCTTTTGTTTGCCAAAAACATTTTCATTTTAAATTCCATTCCCATGAAATATTCATTGCATGGAAGAAAAAGTGAACTTCACAAAGTAGCTTTTCCAAACTTCCCCCAGGGAAGAAACAGCCTCAAGCATGTGGCCAGGTGGTTGTCCAGCCTCCTCTCACTGACCTCCCAGGATGGGGTACTCACTCCTGCTGGAACAGTTATTTGGGGGTAGGAGAGACCACAGCCACAGGATATTCTCTACAGGTGAAAGGATCAGGGGAAAAGAAGAGGGTGCTGGGAACTGAATGAAGGCCAGACACTATGCCAGCACACAGAAGAGCAGGCCAGGCAGCTTTGAGCACAGAATCCTTATTTGCCCACCACCCACCAACCCAGCTGTGCATGGAGGGTGTGGCCAGGTCACACTGCAACCAGGGACATAACTACCTGCAACAAGTAGCTGCTTCTGGTTCTTACATCCAGGAGTCATTCAGGGATCACCAGAATTCCTTTCCCTTCATCCCTTTCAGAAAGGATTGCCATTTCCCCTTTAATAGAGGCTCAAGTTTAAGCAGTTTGCCAAGCTCCATACAGCTAGAGAGAAGCAGCCAAGGATAACCCCATGTCTGATTCAAAGCTCAGGTAACATTATTTCAGCCGAACCCTTGAAAGGTTATAACTAAAGGGAATCAACAGCCCCACCCTAGGCAGCAGCTTCCTACAGAACAGGCCCAAGGGCAAAGCAAAGGTTCAGGAACCTGCCACGCCCACCCTAGGAGACCTGCATCTGCCTGCAGGACTCAGCTCCAGGGTCCCTGGCGCACCAGCCACCCGAGGTCCCCAGTACTGAAAGCCCTTCCTTTAACCAAAGATCCCATCAACCTCGAGAATAATTCAACACGTTCCCCTTCAGTTTATTCTTTTATTCAGCTGGAAAAAAAAATGCAGTGCCTGAGTTGGAGTTCTAAGGCACTAAGGATTTGCCTCCCGCCCCCATCCTCCACCCCTACATAAATGATGCCCTCTCCCCAATACCCTGTACACTCTCCTCCGGGGAGACTCCCAGAACCAAGTCAGAACGCACGGGAATAAGCCTGCTTCCTCTGCACCCTGGGCCATTCTAAGCGCACTGGGGTGTTGACTCCTTCACCCTTTGGAGCTGCATGGTCAGTGGAGCCTCTAGAATCCCAGCAGGCGATCTGGACAGTACTCTGCTCGCCGACCTCGTGGCTGACAGTCCCCCCCCCCATCCAAGCTACCCTTCCACCGCATCGTGCAGCCGCACGCTCCAGAGCACATTTCCAAGCGCTGCCAGTGCTCTTTGGCCAACTACCTAGCCTGTCCTCCCCAGACGGCGCCAAGCCATCACAGGACCAGCAGAAGACTCTCTGGACCTTCACTCCAGCTCCTCCCTTACACTGGGAAACTGGGCAGGAGAAGAAGCGGCATCCCTACAGGTCCCTGTGGCAAGTTCGCCACCGCCTCCTACCCCAGCGCCCGCACCTTGGCGCAGCGATGGAAGGTGGCAGTGGACATGTGCGGGGACGATTCGCCTGGGCCGTCCTCCTCGGAGGGAAAGGCGAGTACCAGCTCCTCATAGTCGCCGTCCTCGTCCTCCTGGGCATGGGCGTTCGCGGGGCTCAGGAACAGTAGCAGCAGCAGCAGCGATGGCAGTGGCCACCATGGCCGCGTAGAGCTGCCGGTGCCCATCAGGGCGATTTGCGTTCCAACTGCTGGGGATCCAAGAGACCGCATTCTCTTTTGGAAGGAGGAAGGACGTGGGTGAGCGGGAGCTCAGGACCTCGCTGGGCCAAGCGCGCCAAGAGTGCTGGGGCTCGCGGCTGTCACTTCCCGCCCGGGCAGTCGGAGTCTGGCTGCAGGGATCCCTCCCACAGGCTTGGACCCAGAGGGGAGTGGCGTTGAGACTGCCTGAAGCCACGGGTGCCTCGACGTCGGGGAGGAAACTTTCTGGGGTGTGGGTGCTCGACGCCCCGGTCCAGGAGATCACGCCACCGGAGCCCCATCGGACGATCCTATCTGATTAAACATTAACGGAGCCCGGAGACTGGAGGATCAGGTTTCGGCCTCGCCCTCCCCAAACAGCGTCACTTTACGCTCATAGGGAGTAAAAGACAATCCCAAATCCTAATTGGGCTGAAAGCTGGGAGAGTTGTCCCGTCTCCGCCTCTCACCCTGCGCCCTGCCAGAGATGTTGGCCCACCTCACTAGTGTTTCCGGGGTCTGCCTGGCCACCTGTCAACCATGCCTTCTCCGCTCCCTCGAACGATGTTGAACAACCTCCCTGGGCCCTCCTCCTTCCTGTGACCGGTGACCCTTCCTAATCAATCTGACTGCACACTCATCACTGCCCACTGAATTCTTTGCAAGGACTGTAACTTGACATCCTAAATTCTGCCTGGATCCCTTTCTGGCCTCTGTCCCTTATGCACCTTACACTTGTACTTCACCATAGCTGTACCTTGAAGAGACTGCTTCCTTTTGATTTCCAGCCTATTGCATTTCAAAGGAGTCTATTCGGTGTTTAAATCTTCCAAGATGGCATATAGATACATTGGAAATTCCATTGTAGGCACAAGCCCAGTATTTCAAACAATTCATTTTGCAATTCATTTTGCACAGATTCCTTTTATGCACCATGTCCAAGAACTCAACAGGACAAGGTCCAGTAGATGCCTACTATGTGCCAGGCAGGAGAATGCAAAGGGGAAAGGGAAGCTCAGGCCCTGGGTTGCTGTGTGACAAAACATAAGGTGCACTCTTCCCGGAAGCAAAAAACAAAGGTGGCTTTAGGATCCCACTCTGTAGATGTGCAGCAGATTCTCAGGATAGAATCTGGATCTTAGAGTCCAAATTGCTGCCCTTTCCATCTTGTTTGGAAAGACCTCACTTCAGAGGGCTCGCTGAACAAAAGCTATATAACCAGGGGGTTGACAGTGGCCTCTGGGAGGTGAGACCAAAGTTACCCACTTTAGTTCTTTTGCTTCATCCCCCAACCAAACACCCCACCATTCTGGCACAAAACAGGAGCTCATTGCAGTTTGCTAAAAGGGGAACTGGAGGCTCTCCTTCCTGTTGCCAGTAAACAGAATTGTATTTCAAACTTGCTGTTGGCAGCTTCCTCATCAAAGTCATCCTCCTGTAGCAAGAATTGCTAAGAATAGCTGGGAGCAAGCCTTCCCCCATGAAAGGCTTCTCACCTGTCAGGGGTTCCCAATGTGTACCCAGAGGATGATGACGCATATGCACAGAGGGACTGGGATGTCTTCAGGCAAGGAGGAGACCCCTGTCCAGTAGGCACCAGGGGTGTTTGTATGGAAGCGGGGGAGGAAGGAAGCCCCACAGGCACCCTGGGCTCCTCAACAGATGGAACCAGAGGGGCAATCACTTCTCATCCCACATCCTCCACTGCACTCTTTGGGGGACCGGCCTCAGCTGGGCCTTCTGCCACTTGGCAGGTTTTCATCCCTCATTAATTATCTTTCACTGTAAGTTGCCCAAAGCAGCTGTGTCACTTCTTCCTTCTTTTCAGATCTGGTCCCTCAATCCTGGCCACTGATCACCAGCCTGCTGCCCTGGGTACAGGCAGTCAAGTTCAAAGGAATCTACAGGGAGAAGTTTGTCTTCTTCCCATCCTGAACCCGATCTTCCTAGGAGAAAACACGGTTACTTACGGCAGTGCGTTGACTAGTGTCCCCCCAAAAAGATATGTTCACTCCTAACCCCTGGTACCTGTGAAGAGGGCCCTATTTGGAAAGAAGGTCTTTGCAGATGTAATTGAGCAAAGAACCCCATGATGAGATAATCCTGGGTTTAGGGTGGGCCCTAAATTCAGTGGTTGGTTTTGTAGAGAAAGGAGGAGATACATGTAAGACACAGAGAGGGACTAAGGGGAGAAGCCCACGTAAAGATGGAGGCTCAGGCCTGGGTGATGCTGACATAAGCAAGGAAAGTCAGGAGCCACTGGAAGCTGGAGAGCCACGGAAGATTCTCCATACAGCCTTCGGACAGTGTGGCCCTGCCAACCCTCCATGGCAGACTTCTGGCCTCTAAACCTTCAAGAGAACAAATTTATGTTCTTTGGAACCACCCAGTTTATAGGGTTTGATACAGTATCCCTAGGAAAATGATCCACCCACTTACTATCTTTTCGGAGTTATGCTATTTTTGTTAAAATATTTGTAAATGACCTTTTAAACACTTATTTTATTATTATTATTTTTTTTGTGTGTGTGTGTATGGGAGTACCAGGGATTGAACCCAGGGGCACTTAACCACTGAGCCACATCCCAGCTCTTTTTAAAATATTTTATTTAGAGACAGGGTCTCACTGAGTTGCTAAGTGCCTCCCTAAGTTGCTGAGGCTGGCTTTGAACTTGCAATCCTCCTGCCTCAGCCTCCCGAGCCACTGAGATTACTCGTGCGCGCCACTGCACCCATCTTGATTTATTGTTAACCTTTTAGTTATATTGGGAACACCTTAATCTCTTAGATCCTGGGGCTCTTATGTCGTTTTCTCCCCACGTCATTTTATTGGTGCATTATAGTTATACATACAGATAGGATTTGTTGTTACATAATCACACATGCACACAATTCAACAATATAATTAATTAGGCCAATATCACTCCCTAGCACTTTGCCCCTCCTTCTCTACCTCTGATCTATCCTTCGGTCCATTCCCTCTACTGATCTCCCTTTGATTTTTAGGAGATCCACCCCTGACTTTCTTTTCCTTCTTCCTCTCTAGCTTGTGCATATGAGAGAAAATATTCCACCCTTAACCTTCTGAGTTTGACTTATTTCACTTAAGATGATGGTCTCTAGTCCCTTCCATTTTCCTACAAGTGCCATGGTGTTATTTTTCTTTATGTCTGAATAAAACTCCATTGTGTGCATATACATCACATTTTCTTTATCCATTCAGACAATGATGGACACCTAGGTTGGTTCCATAGTTGGGCTCTTGTGAATTGTGCTGCTATAAACATGACTAGGCATGGGTCACTATACATGATGCTTTGATTCTTCAGGATAAATACCAAGGAGTGGGACAGCTGGGTCGTAGGGTGGATCCATGCCTAGAATTTTGAGGAAACTCCATACTGATTTCCATAGAGGTTGTACTAATTTACAGTCCCACCAACAGTGTAAAAGTGTTACCTTTTCTTCACATCCTGTCCAGCATTTATTATTATTTGTGTTCTTGATGACTGCCATTCTGACTGGTGTGAGATGAAATATCAGTGTAGTTTTGACTTGCATTGCCCTAATTATTAGGGCAATGTGTCCTCTTGACTTGGTTTTGGGATATTGTATTTATATAGAAATGTATCCACTTCTAGATTTTCTAGTTTATTGGAGTATGAATTTTCAAAATAGTCCCTACTGATCTGCTGGATTTCTGAGATGTCTGCAATGATTTCTCCCTGTTCATCTCTAATTTCATTAATTTGGGTTTTCTCTCCTTTTCTTTTAGTTAGTTTATCAATCTTGTTTTTCTTTTTTTTTTTTAGTTTTTTTTTTTAGTTTTTTTTTTAAAGAGAGAGTGAGAGAGGAGAGAGAGAGAGAGAGAGAGAGAGAGAGAGAGAGAGAGAGAGAGAGAGAGAATTTTTAATATTTATTTTTTAGTTCTCGGCAGACACAACATCTTTGTTGGTATGTGGTGCTGAGGATCGAACCTGGGTCGCACACATGCCAGGTGAGCGCGCTACCGCTTGAGCCACATCCCCAGCCCTTGTTTTTCTTTTCAAAGAACCAACCCTTTATTTCATGGATCCTTTGAATTTTTTTATTCTCAAGTTTATTGATTTCAGCTCTGACCTTAATTATTTCCTTCCTTCCGCTGGTTTAGGAATTTTTTTGGTTCTTCTTTTTCAAAGGCCTTGGGATACATCATTAGGTGGTTTATTTAGGATCTTTCCAATTTTCTTACGTAGGCACTCTAGCTATAAAACTTTCCCTTAGAACTGCCTTCATTGTGTCCTAGATGTTCTGGAATGTTGTATCATTGTTCTCATTTGAGTCTGAGAATATTTAAATTTCTCCCTTGATTTCTTCTATCGCCCATTCATCATTTAAAGAGTATTGTTCAATCTCCCTGTGTTTACATAGTTTTTGCAGGTTTGTCATGTCGATTTCTAATTTCATACCATTATGATCTATTAAGATACTAGGAATCAAATCAATTTTTTGTATTCACTCAGAGCTGCTTTGTAGCCTAAGATATGGTCTATTATGGAGAAAGTCCATGAGCCACAGAAAAGAAAGTGTATTTTAGCTGTTGTTGGGTGAAATATTCTATAGATGTATGTTAGGTCCATTTGATTTATAAAATTTTTCATATCCAAAGAGTCTTTACTGAGTTTATGAATTGGTGACCCAACTAATGGTGAGAGAAGTATGTTGAAATCACTCAATATTATTGTACTTGGGTCTTTCTGAGGATTCATTTTGAGTAGTATTTATTTTATGTAATTAGTTGCACATACATTTGGGACATAAATATTTTTGTTATATCTTCTTGTTGTATTGTTTTCTTTACCAGTATGTAGCGAGTTTCTTTGTTCTTCTGCTTAATTTTGGTGTGATAGTTGGATCTTGTTCTGCCAGATTTTATCCTTTAATTCAAAAGTTGAGACCATTTACACTGAATGTAATTACAGAGAGATGTTAATTAATTTCTGCCATTTGTATTTATTTATACTGCTTCGTTTGATCCTGTGTCTCTTTTGTTTAGCTAGTTCTCAGATGATATTTGTCAATGATGAACTCTGAGGTTTATTTTTTTTAATTTCTTCTGTGTGAAGTATTTCTTTAAGTAAGTTCTGTAGTGCTGGTTTGTGAATTCTTTTATTTTCTGGTTATCTTGGAAGGTACTTATTTCATCTTTGATTCTGAAGGATAACTTTTCTGGATGTCGCAGTCTTGGCTGACAGTTGTTTTCTTTTAGGACTTGGAACACCTTGTTCCAAGCCCTCCTGGCATGAAATTTGTGCTGAGAAATCAGAAGTGATTCTGATTGGCTTGCCTCTAACTGAGAACTGATGTTTTTCTCTTGAGGCTTTTAAAATTCTATCCTTGTTCACTCTACTAGGTATTTCAATTACCATTTGTCATGGAGAAGTTCTTTTTTGCCTTGTGTATTTGGAAATATGAATGCCTTCTGTATCTGGATGTTCGTCTCATTCTGAAGGCTTTGAAACTTTTCTGTAATCATTTCCCTGAAGAGTTTACCCATTCCATCAACCCACATCTCACAGCCCTCCTTAATTCTTAAATTTGGTCTCTTCATGTTGTCCCAAAGGTCTTGTACGTTCTGGTAAGGGGTATTTATTTATTTATTATTTATATGGTCTGAATGTTCAAAGCTGGGCACTTTGTCTTCCAGCTCTGAGATTCTGTCTTCAGCATGGGCTCCTCTGTTAGAGAGACTTTCTACTGAACATTTTCTTTAATTTATTGTGTCTTTCATTTCCATGGCTTCTGTTTGGTTCTTTTTCAACATTTCTATCTCTTTATTGAATTTGTCATTCATATTCTGTACTGGTTTTCTTAATTCATTCAGTTGTTTTTCATGTGTTTTCTTGGAATTCACTGATAATTTTGATAATGATTTTTTAAATTCCTTATCTGATATTTCATCCACTTCAATATTTGGAGGGTCATTTTCTGATGAATTATAAAATTTAGGAGGTGTTTACTTATATTTTCATATTTGTTATATTCCTGTGAGGGGTTTATGTATCTGTTTGGACTTATTTCTCTTCCACTCTTATGTGTGAGCATTTTTAGGGTACAGTCTTCACCTCCACAGTGCCCTAGGGGATCTAGATTGAGACCCTGTTGGAGGTACAGTATCCACAGCCTTTGTGTTATTTTTCTCTGTTTTTTTTTTCTGTAACAGTGGATGTTTATATTTGTGACCCTGGGCTTGACCCCTAGCCATTTCTCCTTGGACCTGGTTGTTGGTTGGGTTTTTGTCTCTTCAGTTCTTTGTGTTAAAGTATAGCTGAAGATTGAGTGTCATCGATATGTGTGTGGAGCAAGGTACACTGTCTTTTGTTTGAGTTTAGTTCATCAGTAGAGTCCTCACCTGTGAACTTGTAGTGTCCCCATAGTTTCCCAGCATCTCACAGATTAGTGGTATTATTGTACACAATAGCAATAACTAATGCCAACAATATACAGCATTAAAATAAGTACCCAGTTCCTACTATGACATCTACTGTATCAATTGCTACAAAAAAAAAATTAAATTAAAAAAAAAAACAGAAATTGTGGCATCAGCAATTGTCAACAGTAAAAACAATAACCATAAACTCCATCTGACTTTAAAGCAAACAGCAGGTATCAACACTGTCATCCACAGCAGTAATAATTTCATCAGCATTAATGTTAGGCATCATAGTTAGATAAACCAATTCTAAAAGATGGTAAAAATGCAGTTAATTAAGGGAAAAGAGAATGTGATAGGAAGGTGGAAAAGAATTTACCGTTTCAAAAAGTGAACAGAGGGAATGCAGAAGAGATGTAGCAGATGATGTTTATAAGGAAGAAAGAGAAAAAACAACAGAAGAAACAAAGTAAAGGGAGAGAAGAATAGAATTTGGCTGTTCACAGGAGTAGAAAAGTGACAAAGAGAAGAGAAAGAAACAAATGAAAATAAATGTAAAACAAAACCAAAATATACTAATCAAGAACCCTAAAAGACAAAATCTCAAAAGATACATCAATGAAAAAATTTAAAATGTTAAAAATTAGGAAAAAAAATGTGTATGTATACATGTTCCTGAAGCAAGTAGCATATCAAGAACATGAACACACAAACAAGAAGGAAAAGGATTCTTAATGAAAAATGACAGAGCCAATTCCACTAAGGTGGCCAAAACAGCTCATGAGAATGGGTGGTCCCTGTCTATGCCCGACTTTGTTTCCTCTTCTTCTTGAGCTGAGTACTGAGAGTGAGAGCAAGGGCTGGGGTTGTTAACCCTGTCTTCTCTTTGTGTTGCTTCTGAGCTTCCTGTTGGAGTGGCTTACGCCTGTAGCTGGTCAATATAATTCTTAGCTTCCCTTCTCTCCAGTAGGAGGTTTGAGGATGGAGTGGCACGTACTGTCAGTTGGAGTTTTGTCTGCACAGACCCGATGGATGCACTCCCAGGGTGGAGCTGCTGTAGTGTTCTATGGGAGGAGTTCCAGCAAGTTTAGACTTAGTTCTAATCAGGCCTCAGGGGCTTTGCTGGGTGGTATCTGCTCTGGACAGGTTAAGTCAACACATCCTTAGGGCCTGTCAGTTGCTGGTTTCTGCCCAGGGTCTGGATCTCAGGAGCCTCCCAGAAATTCTACTGCTGGGGCAGGGGAGCCAATCCTTCACACACTCTACTGCTCAGGAACCCAGCCTTCCCAGGCCTCGTCTCTGAGTGTATTCACTCCCACTTGTTCGGCTTCCCCACCCAACTTCAGCTGGTCACAAGAACTGCTAGGCTCAAAGGGAAAAGTGAATTGGGCTCCCTTTGCTTTTCTGAATGGATCCCCCTTGGGTACAATCTCCTCTGTGCCTGTTTCACTCTTGAGGTACTCTGCTAGGTCTACCATAGGTCACACAGCAAGGCACTTGCTGGGAGAGTGTGGCAGTGTTTTTGCTCTCATCTCCTGGCTTCCAGGACAGTCACTGCAGCAAGGCCACCTCAGCTCAGAGTGTCTGCACCTCAGCCCTCCGCGGTCAGCTGAGAAACACAGAGCACTCTTCAAGCTCCAGTGCACGGTGCAGCCTCTGGATCAGGCCTCTTTTCTGGTCTCAGGGTTTCTGTACCAAATCTGTTTTCCTGTGTGTTCTCCCTCCCTCTGTGCTGCGTAACTGGCGTGGCTCCAATGTAGTCCTTCTTCTTGGTTTCATATATCCAAATCTGAGTCTGTGAGACATTCCTGACTGTCCATTGTTGAGTTTTAGTGAAATCCCTCTGTCACCCAGCTCACTGAGGAACAGTGCTTGAATCCGGAGCCATGGAGCAACTAGGATAATGCAGGTTTCCTCTATCCCGTCATTTGTGATCACTTTCTTTAATTTATTTTTTTATTTATATTGGAGATCTCTTAGATCCTGGGGGCTCTGATGTCTTAATGCAGCCTGTAGGGTCCCACAGTTCCCCCTCTCCCCAACCTCAGTGCTTCTTTCTGTATTCTGACCTAAAATCATGGAGCACGCTCAGTGCTCTTCCCCCAGTTGCAAGATTTCCCAGCAAGCTTGACATTCCCAGGCACCCTTACATGGATCTAAGTTGTTGCCCCAAACACTAAAACTGTCCCCTGCCCTGTGCCAAACAGCTTAAACGCTCATTCGAACCTATACCCTATCCAGGCGCAGTAGGACACACTTTTCATTCTAGCAATTTGGAAGACTATAGTAGGAAGATTGTAAGTTCAAGGTCAGCCTCAACAATCTAGCAAGACCAGATTTCAAAATAATTCTCAAAATTAATTTTACACAGTCCAATTATCAGTCTTGTGTTTAATGACTTGTGAATTTTACACTGTGCTTAGAAAGTCTACGTTTTGTCAAGATCATATAAAAATTATTTTTAAAAACTTCTTTTAAGTATTTTGACTTCATTTGAATTTATTTTGTAAAAGAAATGGGGTTTGCCCGATGTGTAATCCCAACAACCTAGGGGGCTGAGGCAGGAAGATCACAAATTTGAGGCCACCCTGAGCAGCTCAACAAGAGCTTCAGCAAGTTTGCAAAATCCTGTTTCAAAATAAAAGATGAAAAGGACTGGGGATGTAGCTGAGTGGTAAAGTAGTGCTGGGTTCAATTGCAATCCTTCCCCACCAAAGGGGAAAAAAAATAAAAAGAAGAGGAAGTGGGGTTATTTCTTCCAGACAGCTAGCCCAAGTAACCCATCTTTTCTCCAATAATTATAAATGACAACTTAGTGACTCAATTCTCCTATGGCTTTGTATCTATTTATGGCTCTCCATTTTGCTTCTTTAATAGCTGTGAAAATGTGCATATGGTTCAACCTAGCAATTTTATTGCTTAGGAATTTATCCCAAGGAAATAATTAGGCAAGGGGACAAAAAGGTATTAATGTTATAAAAATTATCGTTGTAAAAATGTGAGGGCAACAGAAGTGTGCGGTGGCCTAACATAATCTAATAGTATCCACTACACCACAATCATCAGATGACAAGCCTGAGCTGGGCCAATGGCCCAGGCGGGGTGAGGGGTCAAGGACAGGAGTGCACTCATTCCTAAGAACTTCCAAGGACTGGGGGTGTGGCTCAGTGGTTATAGCATTTGTCTATCCTGTGTGAGGTTAATCCCAACACCAGGGAGGGAGGGAGAAAAGAAAGAAGCCAATTCTGAATAATAATGAGTGAGCTCAGTTCTTTTTTTAAAATATTTTTTTAGTTGTCACTGGACCTTTAATAATTAATTTATTTATTTCTATGCAGTGCTGAGAATCTAACCCAGTGCCTCACACATGCTAGGCAAGTGCTCTACCCCTGCTGCAACCCCAGGCTGAGCTCAGCTCCTAAACCATTGGTGACTCATTATGGATGGTGGAGGGCATAAGAAGCCCAGGCATTACGTAGGAGGAACTTTGCATCTAGTCCTGCTGCTGGGAGCTACAGGGCCTCTGGCCAATACTCCTTGGGGCTCAGTTTGCAACCTCTCTCTCTCTGGTGTCACCACCTTAGACTCTGGGCTCTGATTGCAGCACATGCATACACAGTGGCTCCCCTGTCCTCTCCTAGCATAACTGTCTACTGCGATAAAACTTTCACTTTGATCTGCCAGGGTGTCAAATACTTCCGTTTGCCTTCACTGAATTCTTCCGATGGTTCAGTAACTCACATATCCACCCAATAGAGAGGCAGATTTTAGTTTATTGGTGTGCAGAATATTTTGCATCTATTAAAAAGAATGAGCCAAAGCATGGTGGCACACACCTGTAATCCTAGCGGCTTGGGAGGCTGAGACAGGAGGATCACGAGTTCTAAGCCAGCCTCAGCAATGGCTAGGCGCTAAGTAACTCAGTGATACCTGTCTCTAAATAAAATACAAAATAGGTCTGGGGATGTTGCTCAGTTGCTGAGTTACCAAGAGTTCAATCCCTGGTACTCTCCCCCAAAAAAGAATGAAATAGATGTTTATATACCCATAGGGAAAGATATCCAACATCAATAACTTTTAAACAGTATGTTATGATCACATTTCAATAAAGTAGTTAATAATGTATCTGTCAGCTTCACCTGACAACAATGAGATTTCTGAGGCAACTAATTTATCAAGAGCAAAGGTTTATTTAGTTCACAGTTTTGTAGATTCAAAGCATGGCACTTGCTGATTAGATCAGTTCTGGCGAGAGTGGCAGATGGCAGAGAGCACGTATTGAAGCAAAATGTTTATGACTCCAACAAGAGCAGAGAGAGAGATAAGGGGTTTGGGTCCCACAATCCCTTTGAGGGACACGCCCCCAATTACCTAAAAGCCTCCCACGTCCCCCACCTCCACCATAGGTTCCATCACCTCCCAACAGTGTCACCCTGAGGACCAACCCTTCCATTACAGTGGACCCTCAGGGACATTCAAACAATGAAATGATACCTGAGGCATGGCACGTAAGCATGTATAATGTTTACTTCTACATTGAAAGAAAAAATTCTGGGTTTTTATGGGGGGGTTGTTGTTGTTTTTAGTTATACATGACAGTAGAATACATTTATACATGGAGTATAACTTCATGTGGAGTTACACTGGTTGTGTATTCATAAATGAACATAGGAAAGTTATGTCTGATTCATTCTACTGTCTTTTCCACTCCCTTCCCCCCTCCATTGACCCCATTCCCTGCTGTCCAATCTGGAAAACCTCTACTCTTCCCTGTCCCCCACCTATTGTGAGTTAGAATCTGATTTTCAGAGAAAACATTCAGCCTTTAGTTTGGGGGGGATTGACTTATTTAACTTAGCATGATAATCTCCAGTTCCATCCATTTACCAACAAATGCCATAATTTCATTCTTCTTTATGGCTGAATAATATACCATTGTGTACATGTACCATATTTTCTTTATCCATTCATCTTTTGAAGGGCATATATGTTGGTTCCATAGCTTAACTATTGTGAATTGAGCTGCTATAAACATTGATGTGGCTGCATCACTGTAGTATGCTGATTTTAAGTCCTTTGGATATATACTGAGGAGTGGGGGAAAAATGTGTCAAATGGTGGTTCCATCCAAGTTTTCTAAGGAATCTCCATACTGCTTTTCAGAGTGGTTGCACCAATTTGCAGTCCCACCAGCAATATAAGAGGGTGGCTTGTCCCTCACATCCTCACAAACATTTATTGTTACTTGTATTCTTGATAATTGCCATTCTGACTGGAGTGAGATGAAATCCCAGTGTAGTTTTAATTTGCATTTGTCTAATTGCTAGAGATGTTGAACTTTTTTTAATATATTTGTTGACAGTTCATATTTCTTCTGTGAAGTATATATTCAGTTCCTTTGCCCATTTATTGATTTTGTTATTTGGGGTTTTTTGGTGTTGAGTTTTTTGAGTTCTTTATATATCCTGGAGATTAAGGCTCTGAGGTGCAGGTGACAAAGACTTTCTCCCATTCTGTAGGCTCTCTCTTCACATTCTTGATTGTTTCCTTTGATGAGAAGAAGCTTTTCAGTTTGATACCATTCCATTTATGGATTCTTGATTTTACTTCTTGCGCTTTAAGAGTCTTGTTGAGAAATTCGTTTCCTAAGGCAACATGAAGGAGATTTAGGCCTGCTTTTACTTCTGGTAGGCACAAGTTCTCTAGTCTAATGCCTAGGTCCTCAATCTACTTTGAGTTGAGTTTTGTACAGAGTGAGAGATTGGGGTTTAATTTCATTTCATTACACATGGATTTCCAGTTTTCCCAGCACCATTTGTTGAAAAGGCTATCTTTTCTCCAATGTAAGTTTATGGCACCTTTGTCTAGTATGAGATAACTATGTTTATGTGGATTTGTCTCTGTGTCTTCTATTCTGTACCATTGGTCTTCATGTGTGTTTTGGTGCCAATACCATGCCATTTTTGTTACTATAGCTCTGTAGTATAATTTAAGGTCTGATAGTGTGATGCCTCCTGCTTCCCTTTTCTTGCTGAGGATTGCTTTGGTTATTCTGGGCTTTTTATTTTTCCAAATGAATTTCATGACCACTTTTTCTATTTCTATGAAGAATGTCATCAGAACTTAATAGGAATTTCATTACATCTGACAGAACAAATTCTAGGGTATATACCCCAACCAAATTACAGGGAGTCCTGACACATGGGTTCTGCAGCCCTGTCCTGCCTGGAGTTGTAAGGTAAGCACGATGCCTCTCCGTGTCTATTTATAACTCCTCTTTGTCCATAAAACCTCTTCACTCTCCCTGTGTCATTGGTCCCAGTCCATGGAGCACGGGTGCTGGGATTATCATCTCTGTTTAATAGATGAAAATATTGAAGGCTAGAAGGGGGAATCCCCTTGCTGCCATCACACAGTTATGAGTCAGAGTGGGCCCAGACCCTCTTTCCAAATGTTTCCTAAAGTCTCTGGAGCCCCAGGGCCCAGAGGGAAAGGGGAGGGCTGAGCCCACCATGGGCTGCCTCTGAAGAGCCCAGGGCTCTTCCTTGAGCTAATGGAGCTCTGGGGAGGTGGCTGGAGGGAAGGGAGGCGGGTGAGGAGGTGAAGCTGCAGCTCTCTGTAGGAACGCACTTCCTCCCAAGTTCAATAGAAGCTGCCCTGGAAAGTGACAAATATGGATGGCTGCCTGCAAATCGGTCCAATATGCGTCACAGAACTGTGGGCTTGGTGGTAGCAGAAACCCTGTCTAAATCACCCTGATGTCCCCAGCACCAAGCCAGAGATAGATGTGTTCACTTAATGATTGGTTTAATTAATTCCTGAGCACACACTATGTGCCGAGTGCTGTTCTAGGTGCTGGGTGACAGCAGTGAGCAAGATGCTCAGAATCCCTACCTGGGGGAGTGCAGCCCTCACTCCAGGAGAGCAAACCAGGTAATAAACAGACAACCGAACACACCATGTGAGATGGTACCACTGTGGAGAAGGGAAGGGGGACCATGTATCAGCAGGAGAGGGGAAGAGGAGCTGCACTTTGTAATCCCAGCAGCTCAGGAAAATAAGGCAGGAGGATCACAAGTTCAAAGCCAGCCTCAGCAACTTAGCAAGGCCCTAAGCAACTTGGAGAGATCCTGTCTCTAAATAAAATATTTTTAAAAGGGATGGGGATGTGGCTCAGTATTTAATTGCTGCTGGGTTCAATCCCCAGTACCAAATAAAATAGGGCAGTGTGAGAAGAGAATCTTAGAGGAAGGGAGCTTAGGGAGTGGGGCATGGACATGGTACAAGATTGAAATTATCACTTACTGAACTGGGAAGTTCAGGAGGAAAGAGCTCAGCGGGGAAACAGGTTCACCAGACATCACCAGACATCCCATCAGCAGTGGGAACGTGAATCGCAGCCCAGGGAACCTGTCAGGAGGAGAAGACCAGGTGGGATACATGCAACCTGTACGTTGAGCACCATGAAAACAGAAAAGTGATCAGATGAAAGCATCAGGCAACCAGATTTAGCAAAGTGGCAGTCACCAGAATGGCCCGATGGAGACAGAGTACATGGAGAGGAAATGAAGGAAGACAGCCAGTAGGTAGATGGCGTCCACCATGGATCTAACAGGAGCAGGAAATGGGTCGTGGGGGGAGGGGTGCAAATAGGAATAAGTTCTGGGGTTCTGTTGCAGCATGAGGTTACTATAGCTAATAATGTAGGTTTCAAAGTAGCCACAAGAGGGGTTTTTGGCCAGGCAGGTGACTGTAAGGATGGCCTTAGACCTTAGCCTAAGCAACTGCATTTTAAAACTCCACTTTGAGACTAGCATTCTCATCAGGCACACCCATGGAGCCCTTCAGTATGGCCCTCAGACACAAACAAGTCACTTCTCCCCATCCTGACAAACTCAGAGTGAAGTCTCTGGCTTGTTGCCCTCGCTCTGATGAGAGCAAAAAAGCAAGAAAATCAGGGTGAGGACTACCTGACAGATGCTTTAACCTCAGGATGAATGATATCACTGAGAAATCCCGTAGCAGCTGAGAGGGATTGAAAGGGTGGTCAGAAGCCCCCCAAATCTAGTCTAAATGATGGAGCAAATGAACAGACATTCAGCGCTGACACTGATGCACACAAGCCTGAGAGCCTGATGAGGACCTGGACTGACATCCCAACTCTTCTCATCTGCCTGATCCTCTGTGTTGTTCTCACCGCTCTCTAACTCTATAGCAGCCTCTTGAC
Source organism: Urocitellus parryii (assembly GCF_045843805.1). Classification (NCBI taxonomy): domain Eukaryota; kingdom Metazoa; phylum Chordata; class Mammalia; order Rodentia; family Sciuridae; genus Urocitellus; species Urocitellus parryii. The sequence continues at coordinate 37,962,615 of NC_135541.1, read as the reverse complement.
TCTGGTGAGAAAAGAACTTCTCCCTCTGCCACCCTCCTCAACTAGCCGTCAGCTCCACCCCAGGAGAAGCCTGCCTTGGTTCCTGATCTGATCACCACGGTCTGAGTGAGTGTGCATCTGCTGGACTTAGAGCCTAAGGCTTGAGACTTCTGATCTGATACTTGAGCTCAGCCTGCAGAGGGAATGTCTGTCATGAGCCAGTCATGATTAAGTGTTTGCAGTGCTTAGAATTAATCTAGAATTGTTTGCTGTGAATTGATTATGTCTATTGCGGTGCCTAGCATTCAGGATTGTCATTTTCTTGATTAAGAACCTAAAGAGAGAAATTGTATTAAGTGATTTGAGTGAATAAAGCATTGAAAAGGGCAGAATCACGTGGAAATTCTTTATTTCTCCCCCCCCCCCGACTGTATAAGTTGCACCTGTTGCCCATCGTGACAGTGGCACACACTGTAATGTCAGCTGCTCAGGAGACTGAAGCACGAGGATCCCAAGTTTGAAGCCAGCCCCAGCAACTTAGTGAGACCCTGTCTCAAAGTAAAAAATAAAAAGATCTGGGAATTAGCTCAGCGCTAGAGCACCCTGGGATCCATCCCCAGTACCTCAAAAAAGAAATAAACAAAATAGAGGTTTTTTGAATGCTCCTATAACACAGAAAAGATCACTATTTGAGGTGATGGGTATACTGATTACCCAAATTTGATCATTACACATTGTATACTTGCATCAAAACTTCACTGTACTCGAAAATTATGAACAACTATATATTGATTAAAATGTTTTAAAAATAATTTTAAAAATGTACCCCCAAAATAGGTGTGCCCAGAGTGCAAGGCCAAGAAAGGGTGTTTCTTTGCTCAGAAGTAGGAGATAGCATCTGTGGGTGTCCAAGGGAAAGGCTGGCACCAAAGGTGAGGGGAGGCTCCCTCAGGGAGCTCTCTAGGACAGGACACAGACACCTATCCACAAAACAGTGTCAGGGTAGGCACGGACTCAGCCTGGCAGGCGTGGAGGTGGGAGCTAGCGGAGGTTCTGTCTTCATTGCTTCTCTTTTCTCAATTAACAGGAAGTGAGGCTTCAGCCTTCAGGAAGTTGGGGAGGAGGTCCTGGAAGTTCCTGGAGATGCAGAAGGAACGATGTAGTATGGGCCATGGCAGCATGGCTTAGGGTTGGGGGCATGGGTTTTGGGGCAAATGGCTCAGGCTGTACCTGCTGCTATTTCCTCATCTGTAAAATGGTAAGAATGCTAGGATGTACCTCATAGAGTTGATGAAAATTAAATGAGCTGCTACTCATAACATGTTTAGAATATTGCCTGCAAAGGGTAACTATTATGTGAACTTTTATTAAAATAAAAAAATAAATTAGCTGGGCAGGGATGGACTCGGGGATTAGTGGGCCCGTGGGGCTGCCTCGGGGCCACTAAGGTCTGTGGTTGGTGGAACTAGAAGAGTACCTATTCCCTCATGTCGTGCTCAGCTGCGTGGGTGCAGGAGCAGACGGAGGGACCGCCGGGTTCCAGCAGAAGGGGGTTTTGCCCTGTGAGTATGAAACACGGGGGCAAAGGAGCTGGGGTGAGTGAGGTGGGACCCTGACACTAAGCTGAGTGGAGGTGAGACCTCTGAGGAGGTGAGCAAGAGGCCGAGGTGAGAAGTCAGTCTTGGAGGCAGCTGGAGAAGCAGTGGTCAGACGCAGGTGTTTGAAACTAAGATTCTGGAGGAGACACAGTTCTGTATGGACAAGGTCAGGAGCAGCCTGGAGGGAGTGGCTAGCTGGGGAGGGTGGAGAACTGAGTCCCAAACTCAGGAAGACACTTTCTATGCATGATGAATCCCCCCAGCAGGAGCAGGTGACTATAAGCATGGGCTAGTACTCCATCCAGAAGGGCGTGGCCCTGGTGTCATGAATGACAATGTCAGGGATTTATGGAGCACAAATGGCAATCATCTGGAAGAGGCAGGCACTGAGGAGCAGGAAGACCCTCACCTGACCTCAGGCAGGGGAAAGGCTGAAGGAGAGGACAACAGGGAACCAGGTCCTTAGGGACAGGCATTTTAAAGCCAGGAGGGAAGGACAAGGGTTGTGGCAGGGGTTGTCCTCAACAGAGGACAAGGGGATGTTGGTGAGGGACCAGGATATCCAAGACTCCGTGAAGGAGGCCAGGAAGGAGGAAGGAAGGAACCAAGGAGAAATGGCTAATAGTGGCGCAGGAGCGTTGTCTGTGCCCAGCGGGGCCAGCAGAGGGCGCCAAACACCCAGCATGGGAACTGGTAACGGGCGACCAAACCAGGCAGAGCCCAGCCATCCCTGCACCTGCTCTGGCCCTGATGTGTCAGACCTGGCTCTGTCCCGCAAGACCCACAGGGTAGCAGGCACAAGCACAGTGAGGAGGCAGGAGGAAGGAAGTCCTACCAGAAGTGACAGGCTGTGGGAGCCCAGACAGATGGGCACTGGATCTGGGAGCCAGCTCTATAGGGTGGTAGGGCCAGGGGCAGTGCATGTCCAGCTGCAGGTGTTGCAACTGGAGGCTGGCTTTTAATGTGTCTTGAGGCTAAGGCAAGACATGGCCCATTCCTGAGGGTAGGCAGATTCTGGAAGTTTGTGAGCAAAAGAGGGTCTTGACCTGAACCCCAGCCTCAGTAAAGCTTCCTCTCCCTCCCCCCCACTTCCCAGGAAGCCCCTTGCCTACTACTTTAAGGAAAAAACGGAACCCAGACTTGCTCTCCTGCTTTCTTGCCAGCCTCTGAGCGTGCTCAGGCCTCCTCCGCCTCAAATAAATAATTTAATTAATTAATTAAATTTTAAAATTAAAAAGCTCCCTGTATCGCCTCCATGTCATAGACGCCAGTTTCCAGCAGGGAACAAAACAGACATGAGACTTTCCTTGAGACCCTCACTCCCATCGAGTGACCAAATCAACCGAGTTCTCGGTGTGTGCCTCAGTGACAAAGAGCTCCTGAGAAAAATAAAAAGGGCAGGGGGACATGTCACAGGAACAGGGACAGGAGAGCCACACCCTTAAACAGGGCAGGCCCTGAGGCTCCAGCCCTGCTGCACCTCCTACAACCCCCAGCCCCTTCATGGTGCTCCGGCCAGGCCCACTCCTCCTGCTGGTGTTGCTCTGCCTGTCCAGGGACTGTCTGCTTCAGAGGTGGTCCCTGGACAGGGTGCCATGGTCCTACCCCACAGGAAGTGCAGATTCTTCTGACTGCCCTAGAACACCTGGGCACTGCCGCCCAGATTGCATTTCCTCAGCTCCCTGGGAAATTCCGAGGCAGCCCAGTGTGGGCAGCTCAGATCTGCTCCCAGAATGCAGCGCTGTCCAAGAGGTCCAGTCTGCCCCGTCCAGGCTTTGACTCACGTTGTTCCATCCTGCTGGAACACCCTTCCCAGCGTTCTTCCCTTCATTAATTGACCCATCACGAGGTCGCCTCCTCCGAGCAGCACGTAGGAGCTCTCTCCTGGGCTGCCTCACTCCTCTCTGCCAAGGGTGCTAACGTGACTGTGCCACCATCTCTCCACTGGACCAGGGGTACCTGCAGCCAAGTCCCCTCTGTGGGTCTGAGAGTGCTTTCAGAACCCACCACCACTCAGGAGGGCCCCTGGGGGGGCGCGACCCAGGGGAGGGGCTGGTGAGGGCCCTGGGATGGTAAGCCCCCCCCAGGGGGCGGTGACAGTGACAGTGGCCGGGAGGGAAGGAATGGGGAAGGGCCCTTCACAGCAGGTGGGACAGGACCCCAGTGGGGATCCAGAACACCAGTCCCAGTTCTACTAGTAAACCCAGCGTGACCCTGGGCAGCAACTAGCCCTCTCTGAGCCTCGGTTCATCCATCAGTAGAAAGGTGACAATAGCTCTAGCCTCACCAACGACAGGCAAAGCCAAATGAGATGACAGATCTGGAAATGCTCAGTACAGCAGGGACCTCGTGAGCCTGGACACCATGAAGGGGCACTCTGGACATGGTCAGATGGCCGCTCCTCCCCTGCACAAACCCCAACTGAGTCACGCAGGTGGCGATTTGGATCCAAAGGACCCCAAGGGCACACACCCGATTCGCATCAAGTGCTCTGAAGTGTGAAGTTCGTGCTCCAGGTCTGGGGTGAAAGGCAAGAACCCCAACAGCGCAGGGCCCTGGGCAAGTGGGGTGGGGACCAGGAGGAATGTGCCGCGAGAGCTTCAGGGGTCCCAGGCCTCACCCCCAGGCCAAAATGTCTCCACTGCTTCCCGGACAGGGCGTTAATGATGCAGGGAAGTCAGCCACCTGGGCCCGGGAGGGTCAGCGCCTCGAGGTCCAGCACAGAAGTGTCCTGAGGCATGGCCCTGTGAGGCAGGCAGGCAAGGCTGCTGTCCATTATAGGAGTGAGGGACCGCAGCCAGGGAGGTCCCACAGGAGGAAGGGGCCCCCACCCAGGCAGGAAAAGTCAGATCAAAATCGCCCCTGGAAAGGGGTAGGGAAGCGTCGGCAGGCACCCTGTGAGGCCGATGAGAAACCGGAGGCTCAGGCAGGTGACTAGAGCTTGGGGTTCAGAGGAGAATGGGGAGGGAAGGAATAGAGAGGAGACTGGGGTCACTGAGGGACACCAGACTACCCCACTTTAAAGAAAAAGCAGAAGTGGGAGGAGGGTGTCACTGCCATGTCCTCTCCCAAGGGGTGTTGGACCACGACTCAAAGAAAAGACCACTGACTCCACTGGAAACCACATTACAGCAAGCTTATATTGTCCACGAGAGAGAGCTGGCCAGCGGCTGTCTCACCCGGAAAAACAGGGCCAGAGGGAGGACACAGCTGATCTGATTACAGGGAAGTTTTTATAGCACAAAAAGTGACAAACAGGGGGGTGTCTTGGGGACTTACAGCTAACAGGGTTCTGGCGAGCGTAATACCAGGGCAGAGAGAGCAGGCTTAGGATCTACCTTGGTTACATCCCAAGGTAGGGAGGAAACTCGGATTCCAGCATCAACCTTAAGGAGGAGCAGCCGGGATTTCAGGGAGGGTTGGTATCTGGTCAAGGACAGCCAGGCACGGGCAAGGTCAAAGCACGGGCAGGAATCTCAAGCCAGTCTTTAAAACATCAGATTATGGTCAGGCCAAATAGAAATCATAGTATTTTACAGTAAAACAGAAATGAACTTCTCACGACTTTGTGACCAGATGGCTCCCAATCTTAAGGTGGAATTAGTCTGGGCTCATCAGGGGCCACCTGCAGCCAGTCTCCCCCATGCCCCATAGGGATGCCCCCCAGCGGGGCTCAGGACACACCACGGGCACCTGGAGCCACGGCTGTCACTGCAGCAGGCTGGCAGTAGTCACATCAGGCTGGTCCCACAGCACAGCCACGGCCCTGAGGGTGTTTGCTGAGAGAGAATCAATAGCGTCCTCCCTCCCAACGCACTGCCCTTCTGTCCTTGGCTGGCATCTCTCCTCCCTCTGCTTCTGCTCAGGGTCACTTTCACAGATGATCCAGGTTGGTGTGGGAAGAGTGGCCGCGCCCTTCCCGTCAGCCTGTTTACCGCCAATACAGGTGCTGCCTGTCCACCCTGCAGTCCCCCAGCTGCCCCCTTCCCGGGCTGGGACAGCTGGGGTCGGCTCCCCCTTCTACCCACACATCCACCTGGCACGAGAACCCGCCAGACAGGCTGGCTGTAGGGAAGGCAGGGCCTCCTAGCAGACCAGGACGGTCAGATGGACAAGTCCTTGCAAGAGCTGAAGGACACCAGCGCCCCTCCCTAGCCTCGGGCTCTCCCCTGTCTCCCTGGCCCCTCTGCCCTCCTAAGGTTACAATCACACTCTGCTCTGGAGGGAAGCTTGGAGGTCAAGTCCAGCCTCCTGCTTGGTGTCTGAATCCTCAGGAGACCAGCACTTTGCTTGTTCCAAAAATATCTATAATTAGTATTGGGTTATACATTAGTATAATGATATAATAATATAATTAGTGAAATTGTTTACTTTTGAAATGAAAAATCTTATTTTTCTGATCATTATTTATTTACCTGCTTAGTGAAAAAAATTCATAAGATAAAAAATACGAAGGAGAATCCCCTCTACCCAGACATAGTCACTTAAACTTTTTTCTCTTCATTATTGAACATATTGATGTGTGTAGAGAGAGAAAGGTCAGATTTCCATCATTATAATGAAATGCCTGAGACAATTCATTTATAAAGAAAAATGTTTCTTCGACTCATGGTTTTTGGAGTTCCCAGTCCAAGATCCAGCAGACCTATTGCTTTGGGCCCCTTGGGAGGGTCCTGGGTGGCAGAGGGCATGTAGTGAAGCAAACCGCTCACCTTATACCCGGGGAGAAAAAGAGAGAAAGAGGAGGGGGCTGGGTCCCCAACACCCTTCAAGGGCATGCCCCCATGACCCAAGAACCTTCCACAGGCCCTTCCTCCCTAGCAGTCCATCGCACTTTCTGACAGCACCACCCTGAGGACCAAGCCTTTAAACGTGTGGACCTTTGGGGACACTCAACATCCAAACTGAGCAATTCAGTATCAAATCTATTGGAAGTGCATTCAGCTGCTTTAACAAACAGAGGTTAATTTTTCCTCACATAAATAGAGCACCTAAGGTCACCGGCTGTGGTTCACTGGTGCAAAAATGTTAGCTTCAGCACCTCTGTTGAGTCTCTTGGAATTTTCCTATGGTTGCAGTATGGCTGCTGCAGCTCCAGCCTCTATATATGTATTCAAGGCCAGCAAAGGCAGTCATGGTTTTTTGTTTTGTTTTGTTTTGTTTTTTTGTTTTTTTAATGAGGAAAACAAAAACTTTTTCAGAAGTGACTCCCAACAAATTTCTCTGTAAATCTCATTGGCCAGAACTGAATCTCATGGCTGCTCTTAGCAGCAAAAAATAGGGTGGTAATGATTGACTTTGAATCAAACATAATTTGTCAAATGAGAGTAGGCATGTGGTCCCCCCAAAACAAAATCAATGAAAGAGGGAATTAACCGTGTGTTAGTCAGCTTTGTTTTTGTAACCAAAATGCCCGACAGGAACCACTTAGCAAAGGAATACGTTTATCTGGGGCTTAATTTCGGAGCTCTCAGTCCTTAGATGGATTGCTCCCTTATTATGGGCCAAAGGCACAGCGGCACATCATGGAGGAAGGGGAGAGAGAAGGGAAGCTGCTCCCCTCAAGGCAGCAAGGAAGGAGAGGGAGAGAGAGAAGAGGTCACAGGGAAGATGCACCCTGCCAGGGCATGCCCTCTATGGCCACCTGCTCCAGCCGTGCAGTCCATTCAAACTGGGAGGTTATAGCCCTCATAAGGCAATCATTTCACCTCTGAATATTCCTGCATTAATAGGAGCTTTGGGGAGACACCTGATATCCAAATCATGATCCTAACAATTTTTCACATCAAGAAATACAGACTCAGGGGCCAGGTGCGGTGGCACACTCCTGTAATCCCAGCTACTTGGTGAGACCCTGTCTCGTAATAAAGTAAAAAGTAAAAAAGTGTTGGGGATGTAGCTCAGTGATAAAGCTCCCCTGGGTCAATCCTCAGGACCCTGGGGTGGGGGTGGGGGGGGGAGAAATATAGACTCCGTGGTTCATTTAACAATTATTTATTGACAGCATCCTGCAATCCAGGCACTTAAGTAGACACTGAGGACGTAATGGTGAACATCGTAAGTCCTTGTCTTCAAGGAGCCTCGCATCTAATAAGGCATACAGAAATTCATCAAAGAAATGAGTAATTGCAATTCTCATATATGCTACAATGAGAGCTCAAGTGGATTTGGTTCTGAATGGCTGAAGGCACCCCCTTGCATAGCTGTAGTGTAGCTACTGAGCTAATCTATTTCTGGGTATTGGGATTCTTGCCACATCTGAACCATCCTTATCAATACCACAAGAAGCACATCTTGGCACACTTCTCCAGTTATTTGCATTGGCTACATGAGCAGTTCCTGGATGTGGAATGGCTGAATCTAGTGGGGCCAGGTTCGGGTATTGCCGCGTTGCCAAACCCAAAACTTCTATCATCTCGATTCGCACTGGCCACGTGAGAGAGGGCGCCGTTCCTCCTTGTTCTGCCCACACCACCTATCCTCATCCTTGTTCTTCTCCGCAGAATGCCACAGTGTGGGGGTGAAACAGAGTTGCCCGTTGTTTTAATTTGCATTCTTCCGACCATTCCTGAGGTTGATCGTGTTTCCATTTGTTTCTCTTGTGAGATCACTGATCTTTCCAACCAAGGCAACCTTCAGGCAGCTGGGCAGGTCTGAGAGTTGTAAGTCCTCTTCCTTCTGTAGAATCTAAACTTATGTCCTTGTCACTCCAGTCCCCCACCTCCGGGCCTTCCTGTGTACTCCAGGACAACGCCCACAGCCCATCCAGGTCTGGTCCCCGTGTCCTCTCCACCCCCTCCACACCTGTCCTGAGCTGCCCCCCGCACCCCCGCTCCCCGGCGTCTCTGTCTACCCTAGGCCAGTCCTTGAGTGTGGTGGGTGAGCCAGAGCTCCTGACCTTCCCACAAGTAGTTCCTCCTCCCCCATGGACCCTTCAGAGTGGCCAGGAATGAGTGGCCTCTTGGAGAAGCTGGGGCTCACTTCCTAGGAGAGGACAGATCCCTGCCTGTGTCCTTCCCCTCTGCGCTGACCACACCCACCTGTCGGTTCCTTTGGCACCCTCTCACTCCTCTGCTCAAGAACTGTTGGTGGATCCCCATTGCTCATCAGACTGAATCAAGGAGCCCCCCCTCTGACCTTGACCTCTATCACTCCAACTCTGACCTCTACCACTCCCGCCAGACCAGCCTCCTCCAGGTTTTGGGAGCCACCTCTTCCCCGTCCCTCCTTCAGGGCTTGCCCATGTCACACTCTCTGCCTGGGATGCCCTCGTCCCTTCCCTCTGCCTGTTTAAATCCTGGCTTGCAACCTCCTGGTTATTGGGATCCTTAATCATCCCGTTAGAAAAAAGCAAAAGCCGAAGCCCTTTTGTGCTTTAGAATCAACAGACTTTCTTATTCCAAATTCAGACCATCCAGACTTCTCTTAGGACGCTGGATTCTAGAGCTTCCTGGAAGAGTCCGATTCCCCTGGTGACACTGACCTGCACTGGGGAAGCTGATGACACAGTATTTGGATGCCAACCTCAAGCCTGTGCTGGCTCCCGATGTCCATGCTGTGTGCAGTCCCCTCAACTTGGCAAACGATGAGCACAGTGATAACCACCGTTCACCGAGGGTTCTGCAGGTGCCAGGCTGCATGCTCAATACGCAGGATCATATCCAGGCCTCACACGGGTCTCCTAAGTGGACATTATTATCTCCATTTTATGGGTAAGGAATTTGAGGGCAAGAGGCTAAAGTCTCTTGGTCAGAGTCACAGAACTTCCCAGTGGGGAAGCCTAGTCTCCAAACCGGGCTGGTTACTCCAAAGCCAGTACTCTCGCTCCCCACAGGCCAGGAGTCCGTGCACCTGGGCTGCAGCCTTCAGAGGGGATCGCGGGTCAGTCCAGCTCCCTTTGTTCCACCAGCACTACTGTTCTTGGCTTTGGCTAAGACCTGGGGATAGACACATGGGTAGAACAAGGCCCCTGTCCTAAACAGACTGCCCCGTCCAGGTGGGGAGGCTGGGTGCACTCACAGCCATCCTTGGAGGCTGGGAGGGGAGAGTGGGGCTGCCTCAGGCTCCAGGGAACAGGAGGAATTTGAGCCAGGCTTTGAGGGGTGAAAGGGAATGGGGTGAAGGGCATCCAGAGGGAACAGTCCCAGCAAAGGCCAGATGGAGTCAAGTTTGGGTCTATAGTGCTGCGGGGCTGGAAGGGGTGGACTCATGGGCGAAGGCCAGTTAACAAGGCCACAGGGCCTGGAAGTTCAGCCCGAAGAATCTGACCTTTGCGTGGGAGGAAATAGGGAGTCATAGAAGATGTGGGAGAAAGGGTGTGTCTCCCTCAGCACAAGCAGAGGGCAAGGGGCAGTAGGTGCGCAGAGGAACTGGCCACCTGATCGGTTGGTGTGGGTCTCTCTCCTGTTGGCACTAGAGTCAGAATAGCCTGGGGCTACTGGAAAATTCCTACTGGGAAGGGAACCCCTTGCAGCTAGATGTCCTCTCCTCCATTTAATCCTTCTCTGGAACGATGGGCAAATTATTTAGCCTGAGCCTCGGTTTCTTGCAAAGTGGGGGCCATACGCCGACCTTGCCTGTGGTGAGTGAGGTGAATAAAATCAGTGTGGAGCGGTGCACAGGGCGCCAGCCCAGGCTCAGGGGTCCTATGCTGGAGTCCCAGCCCGCCCGTCATGCCCTTCTCCCAGGGTCAAATTCAGTGAGCTGGTCCTGGAAGCCCCCAGCTCTCTGGAGGGTCGCCTGACCTGACCAGGGACCTGCACTCCTGCTGGCCCTCCCTCCCAGCTTCCTGCAGTTGGTATTTGACCTGTGTCTTAGCTCGCTGCCCACAGTCCTGGCACTTCTACACACGCCTTCTTCCTAGCGGGTCCATCGCCCGCTGTCTTGTTTATAAGCAGAACAGAAGTGATCCCCACTGTGCAGGTGGGAACCTGGGACCCAGGGAGGGAAGGAAGGACTCTGCCCCTGTTGGAGTACCTGGTGCTGTGCAGAGGAGTTGTACCCAGCAAGTTTTCATGGCAGCCCAAGGGGTAGGTATTATCCTTCCCACTGCATCTGAGTGGGCACTGAGAATCAGGGAGGGACAGTGACTTGTCCAAGTTCACACAGCAGGGAATGGGCACGGGCTGAACACAAACCCAGGCCTTTCATGCCCAAGTCTGAGATTTAGAAGAAACATGAGGGTCGGTAGATCTGTCACCCAGGGCTATTTTGAGGACCAGATGGAGAAATATGTGTGAGAATGTGCCCAGCTCACAGCACCCAAGGGCTGGGTGTGAAAGTGGAATCTTGACCCTTTTTCCTCATTACACAGAGAGAGGGAGGGGTGATGATGTGAAGCCCAAGGTCACAGCCAGCAGTGGGCAGAGCCCAAGCTCCTTGTGCCCAGAGAGTGGAGATGTCTGAGCTGACAGGAGGGTGAGCAGGAGCAGGCCCTGGCACACAGACCGCCTTTGCCATCCCGAGGTGGTTCCTCTGGTCATTTCTGGCACCCCTGCCCACCCCTGGGACCTCCAGGTCACTTGACCACCTCCAGGGACATCCAGGGGTGCTGGTATTCCTAGAGGGGATTGGACGTTGGCATGGCCATGGGGTGAAGCCTGTGGTGGGTTCAGACATGGTGGCAAGTGAGCAACTGCCCCTGCTCTCAAATGCCAAGCTCAGAACCCTCCCTGTCCCCAGCATGCCTTCCCCACCCCCACCAGGCCCCAGAGTGGGATTCCTGGAGCAGGAAGGCTGAGGAAGGCAGGAGCACATGGCGGTCACCATGGAGGGGACCACCAGAAACGGTGCCCAAGCCACAGGAAGGACAGTCGGCACTCTGGGCTCTAGGGTGACTGCAGCCTCCTCTTTGCCAGTGGCAGCTTTGGCTTCCGTCTGGGCTCTGCCTTCAGGGCAGGATGGATGAGGACGCCTGGCCAGGGACTCATCTGCTTCCCGAGGGCACCGGGTCTGGGAGCGCCCAGCGCAGCCCCGGAAGGGCAAGTCCCTGGGCCCCAGGGTGCCGGTCCCCACAATGACAGGAGAGAACCTGCCTTGTTAACCGAGGCTGCGCTCCTGGGGGTCTCTGACTGCAGGGCCCCGACAGATGGAGGCCCCCAAGTCCCCCACCACACGACCCTGCAAGACTCAGAGCTGCGGGTGCGTCATCTCCTGTTCATGCACAAGGGAGCTAAGTGAGGTCCCCTGACTGGCCCAAGGTCACAGGGCAGGGAGGGTGAATCTGTAAGTTGTCATCCAGAGCGGGCAGCTTTGAGGGCAGAGACAGTGCAAACACAGACCGTCCCAGGCAGATCAGGCTTGTGGTCTCCTCACTGGACGGTGGGACGGGAAACCTCTTTCCAGGCCCCCGGGGCAGTCTCTGCTGACAGGCCTGGCCACCAGGGGTTCTCTGGGGATTGGGTCCAGGGCCCTGCGGTTGTGCCTTAGGGCCCTGGAACCGCTTCCCCCAGCGGTAGGCACAGGGAGGTCACTCTCAGGCACCCACACAGCCCCGTGTTGGCTCATTCATCCTGCCCCAAGGGCAGCAGCTAGTTTTACAGAAAGGAATTTTCAGATGAATAAAGGTGTCCTTCACTGTTGACAGCTTTTTTATTTCAGCCTTGGCACTGGTGCTCTTTCTGATGTGGGTCACGGGAGTTCCTACCTTGACCACCAGAGTGCAGGGCACGCGGCACCTCACCTCAGCCGTGACTGGGGCATGAGCAGGGACATCTGTTCTTGTGTCCCATCAGCAGAGAGGATGAAGGTGGCACCCTTCACTGCAGAGGTAGAAATGGCCCAGAAAGGACCAGCAGAGGGGTTTCCCCTTCCCTCAGCCAAGACCCCCAACCTCCACCCAGAGGCCCAGCCTGGTGAGGCCTCCCACTCCCAGGTGGTCCAGGGAACAAGCCCTGGGTGAGGGACCTGGTCTGAGGTGGCACCACTGCCCTTTTCTCCACAGCTAGCTGCCACTGTCCCAGGCTGGGGCACAGAGGGACTTGGCAGAGATCCATAGGAGGCAGGCGTTGCCCTGTGACACCACAACACAGCCAGGCCTTCAGGGCTGCCGAGGCTCTTGGCTGCTGCCCTTGATGGACCCAGATGATTGTTCCGTTGTCACTGTGCTGCCTCTGGTGTCATCGTTGATGTCTCTGCTCTCACCTTAGCTCTGTGCTCTTGTCTCAAACTTATAAGAAAGTTGGCTCGCTGGATGGTGAGCCCTTTTGGGTCAAGAACCATATCAGTTATTCATGCTTCTTCCCTCCTGATGATCCCAGCTGAGCCTCAGGGACATAGTAGATGCTCAGGAGTCTAATGGACTTAATTCAGGATGCTTAATTCCACCCACTCTCAGCCAAAGCAACCATGCTCTGTGGGCCAATGGTGGGTACCATTCTGGGAGCTCTATGCCAGGCTTAGCCATCTGGAAGTTTTAATTCCAGGGAGTAAAGAGGCCATGTGTCTAAAAGTTGGGGAAGTGGAAGAGGGTGACATTATCTGCAACAGGTTCCTGGCCCTTCGTGAGTCCTGCACACCCTCAGTGACCCAGGCTCCAGGCCACCAAACCCACCAAGATGCCACCCTGGAGCAGGAGGCAGGTGTGATGTCACAGTGATACATGTATGAGCCCCAGAGGGAGCACCGAGGAGTGAGGACCACCCATTCCCAAAGCTGCAACGTCAGAGGAGGCCGTCTCCACAGGGGTTTGCAGACTGAGCTTGAGTTGGCGGGAACCAGGGCTTCCTGGTGGAGAGGAGCTTGGACAAGTCTGTGAGCTGGCGATGGGGACTGGAGAAGCAGAGAAGGAGGTGGTACTGCCCAGGGCTGCAGCTGGGTGGCCGGCAGGGGTCAGTCACTGAAGGTTTGGATCCTGGCGAAGCAACAGTGGGAGCCGTAGAAGGGACTGGGCCAGGGGGAGACCCAGTCAGTTTGAGTCGGACCACATCACCTTCCTGTGGACCAGAACTCAGTGGGCAAGGGGAGCTCGAGGGCCCTTGGGTAGCACCACACAGGCGCCCTGTCAGAGGCTGGCTTTGGGGAAGCAGAAAAAGCTGTTGAGAGCCCAGCTGCTGTGGATCTTCACAACAAATCCCATTTGACCTTCCAGAGCTTGCTAAAAGCTGGGCATGGTGGCGCACGCCTGTAATCCTAGCTCCTTGGGAGGCTGAGGCAGGAAGATTGCAAGTTCAAAGGCAGCCTCAGCAATGGCGAGGCGCTAAGCAACTCAGTGAGACCCTGTCTCTAAATAAAATACAAAATAGGGCTGGGGATGTGGCTCAGTGTTGAGTGCCCCTGAGTTCAATCCCCAGTACCCTCCCCTGCCTCAAAAAAAAGAGCTTTCCAGTGAGAGCTAACTACTGGAAGAGCCCCTCTCCTCCCTGGTGTTCCTCCAGAGTTCTCAGAATGCTCTTCGGTCCACTGTCTCCGTTGATCCTCCCTATGATCCCATTTCGCAGATAGGGAAACTGAAGCCCTGAGAGGTCAGTCTAGAAACTTGAGCGTAGTTCCACCTTAGCCCTGGGCATCTGGCTCAAAGCCCAGTTCTTTGTCCGGGAGGGGGTCCCCGGGGCTGTCTGGCAGTCCGTAGTACAAGTCTTCCTCTTCCTCCTCGGGCTCCTCCACACCTGCGTCTACAGCCTTCTCCTCCTCCACCTCCTTTGTCCTTGGGTACTGCTGCCAGCTGTTGCTGGGCAGAGCTGTCTCCCACGGCTGCCCCTCTGGGGGCCCATCCTCTGACACAGAAGCATCATCAATTAAGGCAAAGTCATAGAAGTGGTCCCGTGTGCCCCTGCAGGCCCGGTGCTTCTGTGCTAGGGGGTGAGGTTCCTTCCCAGCAGGTGGAGATGGGTTGGGGCTGCTACCTTCACTGGAGCCCAAGTCCAGGTCATCTTGGAAGGAGGCCAAGGGCGCAGGGCCCTGGGGACAGGCTGGGGAGCTGCAGAGGCAGAGAGTAGCTCTGAGTCAGATTGCCTGGGTCCAGAGCCAACCCCCAGCTGCAAGGCCTGGGGGAGGCCAGCTCACCTCTCTGGGGCTCAGCTTCCTCTCCTATAAAGCAGGGGAAATATGTGTTCCCTCCTGTGGTTGTTTCTGAGTTTATGGCAGAAAATACATACAAAGCACTTTGCATGATTTCTACCACATAATAAGTGCTCAAGAAACAGGGCTCTTATGGTATTATCCAAACCAGGCCATTCCTGCACTTCCCCAATCATCCGGGGTTCTCCCCTGGTCCCTCACAGCCCCTGACACACCAGGGGTCCCTTTGTTCCTTTGTCTGCCTCCCCAACTGGAGTGGGAGTTCTTGAAGGCTGCAGAGGAGGCCAGTTAAGGCCTGGCAGAGAGTTGGTGCCCAGAATTGATAATGCAATAAGCAAATCAATGGGTGAATCTAAGAGCCCAGTTGCTGCAGGTCACAGGGCAAGCCAGCAGCAGGGTCAGGATTTGATCCTGGGTCCTCTGGCTTCAGGATCGCTGCTACCCATGACAACATTCAGAGAAAGTAAGGGCTTACTGTGTCCCTATTCTACAACAGCCCTGTGTGGTAGGAGTGACTTCCCAGTGGGGAAATTGAGGCCCAGGAGAGCAGGAAACCTGCCAAGGAGACGCAGCAGGGAGCTGGGATTCCCACCCAGGCCTGACTCCTCGTCACCACTCTGCCTGCTGCTCTGAGTGTCCTGCACCCCCCACTGCCCTCCCCTCTGTCCCGAGTGTCCTGTTCCCCACTCTGGGGTCCCGCACCCCCGCCCTCCCCGGCCCTGGAGCTGGGCAGCCTCTGCTCCGAGCTCTGCGCTCACCCAGGCCTGTTCTGAGTTCGGTGTCTTTCCTCCTCATTCTCATCCAAGCCCCTGTGGACGACCACAGCGGCCTCCACCCAGGCCTGGGCATCCTGCGGGCCACCTGCTTCTCCATCGCTGGTTCTTGGCTGCGTCTCAGGGGCCAGCAGTGGGCGAGGATCCTCGCTATGGCCCAGGACCTTCATCTGGATATGGCTGAAGTCAGGCAGGCTCTGGTCGTAGGCTGCCTCCTCCCACAGCCTGACGTAGGGGGCCTGGGGGCTGCAGGGAGCAGACAGAGCAGGAGAGAGAAGAGGCGGGTGGGCAACGAGGCACGCAGCCGGCCTCAGCATCTGTCCTCCCCTGTCCTGCTTGCTCTGGTACGTGATCGCCCTGAACCTCACAAGAAGCTTCAGGGGGCATCCCTGGACCCACTTCATGGATGAGGAGGCAGAGGCCAGGAAGGTTAATAAATTAAGTGCAGGGTCCAGGCCTGACCCCACCTCTGACTTGCACTTGGTGTCTCCAAAGGGTGTGATGGCAAATAAGGCCAGTTACTTGGGGAGTTTGTGGGTGCCCAACCGCATCATCCTGTTATTTTGAACAACACCTGGAGGCAGAAATTACCATTCCATTTTAGAGATGGGAGTGTGTCGGCCATAAGAACCCGAGGCTCTGAGGGCTGCTAGAGGGCCAGCTGGGGCTCAGCTCTTCTAATTGCCCCATGACTCTGGAGGTGCCATGGGGAAACCCAGGCATGGGGACTGAAGCTGGCTTGCACCCGTGGAGATGCAGCACTAGTGCTCGAAGACAAGGTCCCCTGCCCAAGGTCCCATGACTGGTGGATGACAAGAAACAGGCCAGGACCAGGGTGGCCTGAGCCCCAGCTGTCACAGCAGCTCACTCCTATAACTAACCCTGTGACCCAAGAGAGTTTGAGATGTCCCCACACCCACCCAGGTCCACCACTGCACTCTCACTGGGACACGTGTTCACTCTGTTGCAGGAGCAGCAAATGCCATCGTCACCACAATCTCCAAGGCCTGACAACCCTGGGCCCAAGCCTGGCCTTCAGAGTTCCAGGTCACACCCTGGGTAGCTGAGGCCAGAGTGCTCTTGACTGTGCCCAGAGCAAGGGCCAGGGCTTGGCACCTCCAGGGGGAAGACAGGTTGGGGCCAGAGTAGCCAGAGTTCAGGCCCCACCTCCATCACCAACTCCCCATGAGATTTCTCTGAGCCTCCATTTCCACTTCTGTAAAATGGGGGTAATAATGCTTAACCTATAGAATTGAAGATCCAAACTGTCCATGATTTCTGACAGTGTGTTCTCAGGAAGGAGGAAGGCAAGGCTCAAGGAGAAGGGACAGCCCACCCCACTGGCCTCCCAGCGGGGGAGGTTGGTCTAGGTGGCTGACCACTGCTCCCATACCTACCTCTTCACCTCTGGGGCAAGCCCATTCTCCAACAGGCCCAGGGGCTTCGGGGACAGGATGCCTTGGAAGTCGGAGTCCGCGGGTACGAAGGCGATCTGCAGGCAAAGAGGAGATGGCCCTTCTGCAGGTGACTACAGTGAGGTGGGGGAGTCCGCTGTCTCCTCCTCCTCTCCCTGGAGTCGTGCAAACCTGTCCAGACACCCTGGGAGAGAAGCTGGACCAGGCAGGACTCCCCCGTTGGACAAGGGAGGAGGCTGTTCAGGGCACAGCAGCCTTGGGCAGATGGATATCCAGGCTCCTGTTCTCATCCTGACTCTTCTTCGTTTCCCCAACATTTACTGAGCACCTGCTGTGTGCAGCCACTCTCCCGGGCATCTTGGTTGCACATGAGTGAGTGATTACAACCTGCCCTGAGCTCACAGCTCAGCCCATCCCCAGGGCCTTCATCCAGTGCCCCCAGCACATGCCCAGCACACAGTAGGCACTGGTGAATGAGTGGAAAGCAGGTCATGTGTTTTGTGGCTCAGAGGTTGCAGTAGAGGGACAGAAAACGGGGTGGCTTCAGTCACACCCTCCGGTCTCTGTCCCTGAACTTCCAGAGGTCCAGTGGGTTCCATGAGTCCAGCTCCAGGTGGGGGCACTGGGTGGTGGAGGAGCCCTGCCTTTGGGGTCAGGAGGCTGAGTGAGGACCCTTCCCTGGGCAGGTCACACTCCGCCCAAAGCTCCTCTGTGCTGTCCTGGATTGTGGGGTAGCCTCCGTGCTCAGAGCAGCATGGTGCACAAAAATCAAAAGGTGGCGGCCACCAGGCGTCCCCTGACAGGTGAGCAGGTAAACCAACCTGGTAAATATGCACAGCAGAGCCCCGCTCAGCCTTGAAGACCCAGGGAGTTCTGCCATGCCACAACATGGGGGGAGCTCGAGGGCGGGCCGAGTGGAATAAACCAGACACGGGAAGACAACCCCAGGGAGATTCCACATGGCTGAGGCACTGGGACGAGTGACAGCACAGGGACACCCAGGGAGATGGGTGGCGGGAGGTGCTGTTTAGTGGGTGGAAAGTTTACTTTTGCAAAATGGAGAGTTCTGGAGGATTCCGTACCACCCTGAACAGACCGAACAACACAGAACTACGTTCTGATGGTGTTTGAGACAGTTCATTTTATGTTTGTGATTTTACCACAGTTGTTAAAGGTGGTGCTGGTTCTTCCTGTCTCCCACAGTCGCGGTGAAGGTTCCAGAAGGCCATTCTTGAGGAGCCTCTGGGCCTGGCGCCTGGCACACAGCCACCCCTCAGCAAACCTCAGACTGCGCTCCTCAAGACGAAGCCTCCTGGCTTCCCTCTCTTCAGAGGGAATATTTTTTGAAATTTTTTTAAACAACTATTTGTTGAGACCCTCCTGTATTATACCAGGCCCGTAAGTAGCAGCCCCCTCCTCCCTTCCCACCGAGTGCTGTGAGTAGAAGGCCCTCGTCTGCCAGAGAAGCTCAGTCCTGATGAGGAGAAGGGAATGATAGGTGGGGGGTTCCTAGGCTCCTGTGAGGGTGTTTAGAAATAAGGCAGGGTCTGGGCATCTCCCACCCCTACCAAGGATGCTGTGTAGCCAGCCAGCTTCACTGTCACCACCAACATCACTGTCAATCATCACCATCACCATCAACACCATCGTCACTGTCAATCATCACCATCACCATCTCAACCACCATCACTGTCAATCATCACCATCACCTTCAATCCCATAACCACCATCATCCCCACCCTTACCCGCACCCTCACCATCACTCTCCTTACCATCACCATCACCACCTTCACTATCATCCACCATCATCGTCACTGTCAATCATCACCATCACCATCAACACCACTGTCACTGTCAATCATTGCTGTCCCCTTCAACACCATCATCACTGTCAATCATCGCTATCACCATCACCAACACCATCACTGTCAATCATCACCATCACCATCAACACCATCATCACTGCCAATCATCACCATCACCTTCAATACCATAACCACCATCATCCCCACCCTTACCCGCACCCTCACCATCATTATCCTTACCATCACCATCACCACCTTCACTATCATCCACCATCATCGTCACTGTCAGTCATCGCCATCACCATCAACACCATTGTCACTGTCAATCACTGCCATCACCATCATCGCCATCACCATCATATCACCATCTTCACCTCATTATCCTCACCATCAGCATCATCACTATCCCTATCACACACACCATCATTGTCATTGTCATACCACCATCACTGCCACCATCACTGTCAATCAGCATCACCATCAGCAGCAGCAGGAGGAGCAGCATTAAAGAAAGCCTGGAGGGGGTGGGGAGGAGGCAGCATCTTAGAACACAAGTTCTTGTTCTGAGGGGAAGAACGGGGTCAGGCAGAGCTGGGGGGAGGTCAGACGGTGGAGACCAAACCCCGGAACATCAAGCTAAGGAGCTCAGCCTTCATCTAGACGCAGTGGGTGCTCTGGAGAGCTCCCGGGAGAGGACCCAGTCAGACATGCGTAGGAAGAACACAGAGGAGTCCCTGGAGGGAGGAGGGAGAGAGGGAAGCCCATGGACTGCTCAGGTGCCTCGACCACCAGGCCCCAGGCCATGTGAGGAAGGGGTCCTGGGGGCCAGGCTCTGCTCTCCCTGCCACTCCTCCCCTTCTCCAGCTCCTTGGAACCATCCGAGCTATTAGGTTGAGCATGTCCAAGGGCTCCCCAACTAGATTTGCCCCTCTCCCAGTTCTGAGGCCCAATTCATGCCCAGATCTGACCAGGAGGGCTTCAGAAATTCCATGAGATAACCCAGGTGAGGCGCTGGAGCTGGCCCGGCCACGGTAGGTACTCCACACCTGCGTGGGAGACTGGAAATGTCTTCTCCAATCCTACAGCCTTGGGTTCAAGTTCTGCCTCAGTCCAGACGACCGTCATCTCTCATGTAGATCAGAAACACTCCCCCACTATTTGGCGACCCCAGACTATCCTCCATATGGATGTCAGCCTGATAATCTTGTCACACTGCAAAGCTAACCGTGGCCTTTCCTTGCCCCATCAACCTAAAGCGTAAGGTCCAAAAGCCTCACATGGCATCCAGGCCCCAGGAGCTAAGCCCGCTCCTCCCCACCTTTACCCTCCTCCCCTCGCCCTTCGGCAGCCACGCTGGCTCATCTGCCTCGTTCTCCATGTGTGTTTGGCCCTGTGGCTCTCCTGTCTGGGGGGCCTTGCCTCGACTGCCTTCCCTGACCAACTCCTCTGTGACCGACAAAGCCTAGCTCAGCCTCTCCACGAAGCCTGCTTCTTCCCCCTCAGGCAGAAAGCTGTCTCTCCACTAGATCCCCAGCTCCTCAAAGACAGAGACAGCTTCATTCATGTGGGTAATGGCTCCTCCTCACCTTCATCTTTATTAGCTGATTCAATTTCCTTATATTTATATTTCATTCCATCCAGAAAATTCCTTCTCTGAAGCTTTCCATGGGCCCTGAGAGCCAGGGGAGGGGCTCCAGGGAGGACCAGCTACAGCGGTCCAGGCTCCAGTGGACCGTGTAGGACTCCCCAGCGTCCCCCTTTCTCCTTCCCCTTCTTGGAGCCCTCCTGTTCCAGGTCTAATACCTGAGTCCCTGAGACACACACATACACAGACCTGGACTGTCCCACACCCCTGGACTCACCCACAACCCACCCAGTACCACCAGCACGTGTGTCCAGAGCAACAGCTCTGCCAGGGTGGTGCCCCATCCCCCATGCATGCCCCCACCTGGCCACACAGGGCGCTGGCAGAGGTGACCCCTCTGCCAAGGCCACAGTGGTGGCAGAGGAAGCAGGAGTTTGCATCCGGGCCTGTGGGAGCTGGAAGGCATGGGTTTCCCCCCACCATGCTGCCCCCATGGCACATGAGCATGTGAGCCCATCAACAAGAGCTCATTAAAACCCAGAAGTGTCCCACCCACTGCCACCCTGGTCACCCGGGCCACCTCTGGGGAAGGCAGCAGCAAGAAGGATGCTACCCTGCATGTTCCATGGTCCCCTGCCCAGATCTAGTTCCTCCCTGGGGGAGGAGGATTTTGACGTAGAGGCTCTGGCCCCAAGGCCCTCTTCTCCCAGTGACCTCTACTCAGGGCATTGCAGGGACAGAGGCGAGTTGACTGTAAACTGCTTGGTAAATGACCACAAACCAGCTCAGACCGCCCCAGCTGCCAACACACTGACACCCCAGGGCTGGCCCACAAAGAGGGCAGGACTGGGAGAGATTGGGCCAGCCCAAGCCTCTTCCCTGCTCTAAACTCTTGTGGGAGGAGAGGAGGGGCTGGGAGGCTGAGTGCCTGGACCTGGAGCTCTCCATGTTAGGCTCAGCAGGGCCTCAGATATCCCCCCCAAACCCTGTCTTCTTTGCTCACAAATTGTACAATTGAGAAAACAGAGGATCCTTGTCTCTCCGAGTCTGTCTCCGACCTGCTATGTGACCTTGGAAGAGTTACCCAACCTCTCTGGGTATGGAAGTTTTACATCCTGACACGTCCATTCCACAGGGTTGTTGGGAGGATCAACAGGAACAACGCAGCAAACAGCAGTAACAACGCAGTGCTTTATCTAATTGTAACACTCTGTAACTCACAAGTATTCCCATACCCCAGCTCTGATCATAATAACCCACAAGGCTGCAGAAGAGACTTGGGGCCCCATTTTGCTGATGAAGATACTAAGGCTCAGAGAGACAAGGTCACACAGAGTTTGGAACAGAGCTGGAGTCAGAACACAGAACTCCAGAACCAGGGCTCTTGCCTAAACTAGAGGGCTCACCAGGATAGGAATATATAAAACACTGAAAGAGCACATGCACGGGGGTTAGGCCTGGCCCACCCCAGGACTCTCAGCGGCTCCGGGACCCAGGAGGGCCCGAGGTGGAGGACCGCCCTTTACAGTCTCCAGCCCAGACTCTGCTACTCAGCTCTGGGGCCTCGCCTTTCCAAGCCTTGGCTTCTCTGCTGTGCCGTGGAGCCACAGAGATGGGCACCACAGACCAGGAGAGCCTGGTGCGGCGAGCACTCGTCAGCCTCTGGGACCACGCACCAGGACAGGTCTGTGCTCCATTGTCTCCCCGGTGACTCTGGTTCTGGCCTCTGGGCCCAGTACCTTCTGATCAGCCCTCAGAGTGAGTATGGACGGGTGAGTGAATGGAGGCTACTGAGAGCAGAAGAAACCCAGGAGTCTAGTGGAAAGATGGAGAGGTCTAAGGATGGGGACAGGTGCATGGAATGAGGCACAGCCAGCACCCGTGGCCCCAGCCCATCCCACCCCCCGCCCAGCCCCTGCACTGCCTACCTTGGGGTAGCACTGGCACATGCTCCAGATAACGCCTCCCATCACCATGACACTGCCCATGGCGTAGAAGGTGCCGTAGACCTGGGGCCGGTCGTGGCTCATGAGGAAGGTGCCGAGGGACAGCAGGAACAGCCCCAACACAATGAAGCCAATGCGGAAGGTCTTCTCATCAGCCATGGCCAGCTGGCCAGGCCCCGGCCGGTGCACCCCCAGCAGAGGGAGTGCCGACAATCACATGCTAACCCCCACAGGCACGCCAGGGAGGGGGCGAAGCTCTGGGACTGCTGCAAATTGAGGCTTAAAGTTAAAGAGAGCAGGATCCCTTGGGGGCCAGTTCCTGATCCCAGGTCCAACAGCTCAGCCCGGCTGGAAGTGGCATGCACCAATGGACGGGCACGCCCAGCCATCCACCTTCACTCCTGGCCCTCTCACCTTCCCTCTGGGCCCAACCGCCCCGACTGTGTGTGTGGATCTGAGGGAGGGAGGAGCAGGGAGGGACAGGGAGGCTGCAGAGGCTGGGCCCCAGCCAAGGCTTTGACATCACTTCATTTGCCTAGTGTGGGGCTGAGTGTGTGACCAGGCGGCTCCACACCTGCCAGCCATGGGAAGCAGGGAACCGTCCTGCAGGTTGGAATGCTGCTGGAGGAGGCCAGCATCCTGCAACTTGACATTGTAGAGCCCTGTGCTCATCTGGGGTTCAGCAGGAACAGCCCATATCTACTGAATGGTGATTTCTAGAAACATTAGAGCTGCCACTGCACTGAAGTGGAGCCCCATGAAGCAAGGAGTCACCACTATTCCCACTTTATAGATGAGGACATTGAGGCCCAGATGAGTAACCTGACCAACGTGACAAAGTAGAAATAGCAGAGCAGCTGGAAGAGGAGCCCAGAGCCCATGCCCTGGCCATGGTACAAACCGCTGCACCACAGCATGGGATGAAAGGGGTCCAGGGTCTGGGTTTGGATTCTGGCTCCACCATTTTGGGTATATGGTCTTGGTCAAACTAGCTGCTTGTGCCCTCGTGTCCTCCTCTACAAGATAGGGATAATAAGAGTCCCTCCCAGGACTGGAGCTGTCTCCAGGCCTAGCCTCCTCCGTCCCCTTCATATACTATGCACCATCCAGACCTTCTTATAACGAGCTGCCCCAACCCCAAAAGGTTATTGTGAATTGATGTCCCTGCAGGGTGTGAATGACCCAGAACAACCTCCTAAGTTCCTCACAGCTCAGCCTGAGAAGGTGCCTCGATCCAGAGAATAACATTCTACTGGTGGATTGTCAGTTCCGGGACAGCGGATGGGAGAAGTCAGATTCTCTCCCAGGACTGCAGAATGAGGGCCAGGGGCATCTCTAGGAGAACATGCCTGGAGTTCTTGCAGGGTTGAACTGCTGATGTAGGGTGGAGGGGTGTCATTTGGATACTAGGCTTTCAAGGTTTGGAAATTGTGGTCAGCACCTTCCCCCTCCTCCTTGGCAGCCTGTGCTGTTCCCTCAGGCCACACCTGGGCTCACAACATGCACTCTGCCCCGCGTTCCTCCCACAGATGCTTTTTCCAGGAGGGGCTTCTCCATCACTGGTTCAATCTGCCTGTTACAGATAGTCGAGGGGGTCCCCTGGCACAGAGTGCAGAGGACCCTGCCCAAGAGATCACTGCAGGCTAAGATATTGGATCACCTCCAGATCTGGCTCCAGAGTAAATTTAGGCAGGTGGGCGTGACTTTTGTCACTTGTGAATTGGAAATGATATAAGAGAGGGGAAGTAATCTGTTTTACAGAGGCTCAGAGATAGGAAGCAATAAATCCAGGGTCACCTAGCTGATGTTGATCCCAGAAAAAGAGACCAAAACCCAGAGGAACGGCAGCCTACCCGGTCCTAGAATCTGGCAGAGGGACTGGCCACTGAATGGATTGCTGTGGTCCAGCAGGGCCTCGTGCGCCCCCTGATGGCCGCCACAACACGTGCTCACACCCTCCTGTCACATCCTGCGGGTCCGTGCCTCGGTCCTGCAGCCCCCTAGGAGGTGGCAACAGCCGGGAGTGGGGTGGGAGGCGCAGGGATGAGGAAAACGAGACCGAGGAGTGTAGGGGTTGCTCAATATCTTCCCAAACTGAGCAGGAGGCTGAGCGGGGACCGGAACCAACGCACCCCCAATCCCAGTGTAGAGGGACCTGACTTTTAGCCATTCCTGGGAGGCCTTCCTGGGTCACCTGTACACTTTCTCGCAACTCCGACCTTTCTTTATTCAGCCTTCTTTACCTTTTTTTTTTTTTTTTTAAATCTGAGTCGCTTCTCAAAAAAAAAAAAAAAAGAAAAGAAAAGAAAGAAAGAAAGAAAAGAAAGAAAAATGGGTCTAATCTAATCTTCTCCAAAGAGTCGTGATAAGAACTAAATGGAAGAATGTGTGCACCTGTTTTGGAAAATGTTCCGGGCGGTTCCTGCTCCCCGCAAGCCCTCCTCGCCTCTGACTTCCCCCTTCCCCCGTGAACCGAGGCGGAGGGGCGGCGGGCGGGGCGAGGGGAGTTGTTGAGCCGCCAGTCACCCTCCAGCAGGGGGCGCGCCAGCCACACCTGGGCTCACAACCTCTTCCTGTCTAAAGGGATTCAACTACTTACCTTCTTGGGGAAGAACCATCCCACAAGAGGCAGGTAGGGAAAGAGCATACCCAGTTGACAGTCGCAGAAATGAGGCCCATGCAGTCAAGGTAAGGGAGGCAAGGTGAGCCACCCACGGTGGCACAGCTAAATTCAAACCAGGTCCTCAGTCTCAGGTTGGGCTCCTACCACCTGCGGGACACTGAGGTGTAAGGCACTCTGATCAACACAGTATTGGGGGTGCTTAGTCCTGCCTTCTACTGCACAGTATGACAAAGACTGTAAAAAGCATGAGGTCAGCACATGCATAAAACAAAGAGCCAGATAAGACGAGAGTGGGGGCAGATACAGGGACAAATTCACAGAAGGGATCCCTGTGGCAGAGCAGGAGGAACATCCAGGAAAGGAGCCAATATGTGCATTGGCCCAGAGGCAGATGCCCATTGACCCATGGCTGGAGAGAAGGCCACATGCTATGCACAGTTGGTCCACCTTGCCGACTCCTCCCAGACCTGCCTTCCCACACCAACTCCATCCTTCCTGTGAGTTACCAGACCACCCACCTGGATATCCAGCCACCACCCTCACTTCTTCTCTCACCCCCATATCCTGCTGGCCCTACCTTCAAGATATGAGAAGCCAGCCACTTCTCACCCACTCACTGCTCATCATCCTGGGCTGGGCTTCTGTCATTTCTCTCCCCCTCACTGATCTCTGCTTCCATCCTCGACCCATGAAGTCTCTTTCTAACCCAAAGACTAGGTCACTCTTCTGATCAAAACCTTGGAATAGCTCTTTGGCTCTCAGAGTAAAAAAAAAAAAAATCCAGGATGACCCTGGATAATGTGCCCAGTACCCTGCTCATCACCCCTCTGAGCTCAACACTCACTCCTCTGACCTCCCCGGCTCCCTGCTGTTCCGGGATTGCACAGGTACCCCAGGACCTTTCCCTCTGCCCTTCCTTCTGCCTGGAAAGCTCTTCCTCCAGATAGCTACGTGGCTCCTTCCCTGACCCCCTCCAGGTATTCCACCAAATGTCTCCTTTACAGTGAGCTCTTCCTGGTCATACCCTAAAATCACAGAAGCCCCTCCCCAGTGTGTCCTGTCCTCCTTCTCCCGATCATTTTTCTCCATAGTATTCATACCATCTCTCACTCTACACCCATTATCAGTTTATCTGTCTCTTGTCTCTCTCAAGGGGAACCCAAGCTCCCGCAGGGTGGCAGCCTTGTTTTGTTCACTGCTGTGTCCATGGGGCTAGACCAGGGGACACTCTAGATGGCATTTGTGAGTAGAAGGATAGACTCTAAGGAGCAGGGCAGAGGGAGGCCAGAGGGAAGTAGAGGCAGGAAACTTCCCGGGTCATGCGAAGGTATATGACGTTCTTTAAAAGGTCAAAGGAACCGCTGCAGGGTTGTGCAGGGGAGAGACAGAATCGCTTGATTTTTCACTTAGGGAGAGAACCATCCAAATGAGCGTAGTTAGCAACAGAGGAGTAGCAGGTGAGGTTTCTGACTGTACTGGGCCGACTGCAGGTGGAACCTCCAAGGGAAGGCGTTACCTGGGTAACGGAAGCTGGGAGGAGGCCAGGGAGGGTGCAGGAGGGGGCTGAGCTCCAAGGGTCCCTGACATCTGGGTCTCCAGCAACCAGCACAAGATGGTGTCTGTGTGGGGTGAAGGTGCTGGACAGCCAGGCAGGAAGCCCACTGGTGCCACCAGGGGCTGCCAAGTAGCAGATCTGGCCCCCATGTGTCTCCTTGATGGGGCTTCCTGTAGTGGACACAGGATCTTGAGTTTTCAGTGAGGCCACTGCAGCTCAGAAGGGGACAGCAACAAGCCTCAGTCAGGAGACCTTGGACATGGCCTTGGCTGAGCCTCCACGCAGCTGGTGACCTTGAGCGTGTCCCTGTCCCTCCTGAGGGCTTTTGATTAAGGCACAGATGAGTGATGTGAGAGAAAGTGGAAATGTCCTTCTGGCTGCCCAGCGCTCCCACCCTGCCCCCTCTGCTCCTGCGGGAGAAGTGGGGCCTTCCGCTCGCACCTGCAACTCATTAACTCACCTGCCCCTGGGGAAATTCCACACTCTGGGGGCAGAAGCTCCCACCAGTTAGGAACTGCAGAGGGTCCCCAAATATGTGTGTCCAGCCAAGGTCACACAGAAAGGGAGGCCACTCCCACACTGCCCTGGGGGTACCTGGAAAGGGGAAGGGGTACCAGGGGAAAAGAAGGGAGGGAGGCACTGAGGGGGATCTGGGACTCCAGGGCTGGGGAGGGAGAGGGTTCCTTTCAAAAGCTCACAGGGGGGTGAGGAAGAACTTCTAGAAGGAGGGAGGGTGCAGAGCTTAGGAGCCTGGCTGTGCAGGGAGCAAGGATATGTGGGGAAAGGGAGGCAGGAGATGGGAGATTGGGATGGAGACCAGACCTGTTCCCACACCAGTGCAGGGGCTTTCGTTATTCAGAGTGAGGTGGGTACCAGTTCTGAGCCTGATCTGATCTGCATTTGATCAGCCTCACCTTGGCCCCTGGGCTGAGGAGACTGCAGCCAGGACAGGCAGAAGCAGGAGTCTGGGTGGCAGTGATGGCAATATCTAGGCACTGGTGGGAGATCCCAGGCCTCAAGAAAACACTGGCTGTAACTTAATTCTCTGAGATTTTTTTTTTTTTTTGGGTCTACCAGGGATTGAACCCAGGGGCACTCAACCACTGAGCCAAATCCCCAGCCCTTTTTAATATTATATTTAGAAACAGGATTGCTGAGTTGCTTAGTGCCTCCTTAAGTTGCTGAGGTTAGCTTTGAACTCACAATCCTCCTGCCTCAGCCTCCCCAACTTCTGGGATTACCAGGCGTGCACTACTGCACTTGGCTGAGATTTTGCCTTTCTGATGCAGTGTTCTCACCTGTTAAATGGGGACACACCACCTGTAAGGAGTGGTTTTGCAGGTGGGAAACAATGGCATACGGCATGCTCTTGGGGCTACTGCCCTTATCCTGCTGACTGAGCCCCAGGCCTTGTCTGCCACACCACCAGAGCTGGCTTCATGAAAGAAGGTTCGATTCATGAGTAAACGCTAGGGAATTCTAAATTAAAGAGACAAGACTCTAATTACCTTTAATACCAGCTCTGGGATGGCTTCTCCTAGCTTCCGCCTCCAGCCACCTAATGCGGGGGTGAGGTTTACAGAAGAGACTAGCGCGCGCGCGCACGAGAGAGAGAGAGAGAGAGAGAGAGAGAGAGAGAGAGAGAGAGAGAGAGAGAGAGAGAGAGAGGGAGGGAGAGAGAGAACACGCCAGGGAGTGGACTTTTATTGGGGAACAAAAAATTCCAGGGAAAATCCCATCCAATGAAGGTTAAGGGGGGCAGCATCCCAAGGTCAGGGGCGACGATTGGGTCTTTGGGGCAGTGGCCAGACATGCCTCTGCACTCTGCACGGATAAGCCCTCAGACCTGGAGAAGGGTGGGGAATAGCTATAACACAGCTGTGTCTAAGCGCCTCTCACCCAGCCAGGGAGGTAACTCAAATCATGTACAAGGATGGCCTCCCACAGCCTTGGAACCCCTGCTTGCTGAAAAGGTCAGGTAACCTCATCGAGTTGGATTTCTCATTGGAAGTGGGGTGGGGTGGAGCCTTCGAGTTGCAGAATGTAGCTGGACAGGAAGTAGATACCTCTGGCACATCTGGAAAGCAGGAGGTGTGCAGCAGGGGCATCTGCACTTGGTAAAGGGATATTACCTCTATTAATAAAGCTTGCATACCTAGAAAACCTGCATTTATTATGCACCACATTGGCGCTGAGCTTGAGGCTCCATGCAAGCTCTCTGTATCCACTGCTGCCATCCCCAACTCAGCAGTCTGAGGTGGGGCTTGTGCCACTGTGATTCTCAACTCTGCTTTACAGACAAGGAAACCAAGGCAGAGAAAGGGAAGGCTACTGTCCAACATCACCAAGGTTGGAATGTGCTGGGATCCCTACACAGGTGGTCTGGATTCAAAGTCCATGTTCTTTTGGTCATAAACTTGGTGTGTGATCCTGGGCCAGTTCCACCTCTGCCTCTGGGGCCCTGTTTTTCTTCTAGATGCCAGCCAGCACCAGGCACCAGCCCTGTGAATATGCCAACTTGGATATTCTGTCCCAGTTGGGCCCCTGATGACTGCACCCTCTAAGATACTACATGGAGCAGAAGAACCACGGAAACCAACCAGGCACAGAATTGTGAGACATAATAAAATAGAATTTATTTTAACTCACTGAATTTTAGGGTGGTTTGTTACACAGTAATAGACACTTAAAACAGCATATGGTTAGGTGCTTACTGCATACCAGGCACTGGAGGAGACCCTGGAAATGACACATCACTTTTGTCGCAAGTTTCAGGGCCTGCGAGGAGCCTGTAACTCGCCCCATCCCGCCCTGCAGTCTGAGCCAGGCCTGGGAAGGAGCATGCAGCACCTGGAGCAGGTGTTGTGTCTCCAGAACAGGCATCAATAGCAAGGAAAATGCTCTCATAGCTGGGCGGAGCCAAGGGGGGCGGAGTCCCCAGCAGGGCATCCCCTGCATCACCACACTTCCGGCCTTCTTCCTTGGGGCACACAGTTGGTGCTGGGGGCCCCTCAGCCAGTGGACAGTGTATGGCCTCCTCGTAGGTAGGGATGACAACCACCTTTGGGGTCCTACAGAAAGAAGAAAGGCTGTTAGCCCAGGCCAGGACAGACCCTGCAGCCTGCCGGGGGCGGGAGGTGGGGAAGGCTTCATGCCACAGTCCAGATCTTTTTTTTTAAACCATGGATTGAACCCCTGCCTGTTGTTTTGTTTTGGCGTTTTTCCCCCACTTTTATGTTTTGAGACATGGCCTCACTAAATTGCTGAGGCTGGCTTTGAACTTGCAGTCCTCCTGCCCCAGCCTCCCGAGCTGGTGGGATGACAAGCCTGCGCTACCGCACCAAGCTCACGGTCCAGATCCGTGCAGCCCCTGCGTGCCCCTGTACACAGCTGACACTGGGCATGCGCAGCCTGCCCTCCTGCCGCCTCAGGTCCTTCTGCCAGGAAAGGCTCTCCCCAGCACGCTCCTCTGCTGCGCTGTCCACGCTTGTCCTTTGAGGGTCCTCATGATGTTTTCTGATGTGTCCCTCCCCAGGTCAAGCTCCCACTCCTGGCTCTGTCCTTATGGTGCTCTTCCTTGTCACTGCACAGACACTGCCCAGTTGTCCCAGGGCAGAGGGGGACAGAGGGCATGAGTTCAGGGATGTCATTGGGCCACTGAGCCATGCTCCATGAACAGGAAGACGTGGACAGCTGACCGAAATATCCTTTGCAAGATCAGAGTTGCAAGGCTCAGGGCAGAGTGGGACTTCTGGGTGCTTGGGGCCTAGCTATGGCAGGCCTGCCCGGACATTACTTCTATGTGCCCACCTCCAGGAGTGGGAGTCTGCCACCTCCTGAGCCCACCATCTTTACCCTGGTAAGGCTTAGCTTTTGTGAGCCTGTTCCCCACCCCCACCCTGAGCCATTGAACCACCCTCAGGGACTTGAGACAAAGACTAGGTCCTCTGAAGCTCTGCAGGCCAGGTTCCAAGAACAAGCCACACCAACACTGGCAGGACTGAGACTGGCTCTTGCCTCTCAGGGCCCTGGTGGGTAGCTCATCTCCAAGGGTCAGGTGCCTCCCTGCCCAGGCCTGCGGGGTGGGAGGGTCACTGGTCTGTGGCCAGGCTGCTACAGCTTTGGGGGACACTGACAGATACGGGACTGACTAGGTGATCTTGAAAGTCACTCCTGACACCGAGTCCCTCAGCTGGTCCTGATTCTGAGCACCGGCTGGTTCATCCACAGTTCTGCCACGGTTTGGGTGGGAGATCCTGGCTCAGTAACTCCATTACTCAGGACCTCATTTTTCCCATCTGTCAAATGGGGACAATAATGGCATCTACCTCATCAGATAGTGTGAAAACGAAGTCAGATGATGCAAGAAGTCATGTAGCACATGCTGCACCAATAGGGGCCATTCATATGTCAAAGGGCTTCAAGGAGCGGTGGGGCCAGGACCTCTCATCAGAAAGGCTGAGGAGCTTGTCCTCGGTCAGCATGGATCTGGCTGGGGAATTAATTTCCCCCTCACCAGTGGTCTTGCTGTGGAGACCAGGGAGGGGCCAGTAGCAGGAGGCCAGCAAAGGGCACAGAAGAGGTGGGGGATGGGATTACACACCAGGGACCTGGGCTGGGAACTGGCTGCTGCCTCCTCCAGGAAGCACCCAGCACCTGCAGGGGACACAGCCTTCTCAGGTACTATGTCTTCTTGGTCCAAGCCACCAGGGAAGCAGGCTCACTGCTCCGCATCACAGACCAGGGTGACCGAGCAGGTTGATGGAAACCTGGATTTGAACCCAGCCGGGGTGGTAGTAGAACACAGGACATCAGCCAGGAGCCCTGCTGAGGAAGCCAGCAGGGCCCTCGCCCTCTCTGAGCACCCAGAGGCCTTTGCAGGAGAGGGCAAGACAGAGAATAGTGCTCCTGGTGTCAGGCAAGCTGAGTTCTCTTGCTATGTGACCTGCTCCCCGCACACACAGTCTCTGAACCCTTTTCTCCTCCATGTAAAATGGGATAATAATTCCCATTGCACAGATGCAGGGAAGGAAAAATGCGGAGAAGCTTTGTCAGCCCTCAGAAAAATGTAAGTAGTGGGGTTTCCAGAGCCCCCACATCTCCTGGCCTGTTCACCTTCTGGTCATTGCCTGCCCTCTCCAGGTTAGTTAAGCCCTGAGGGGGACAGCTGGCAGGGCAGGGCCCAGGGGCCCTGTGAGCTCAGCCTACAGCAGGAAGTTTGCTTACAGGGCAGATGTGGAGCGGCCCTAAACACCACCTCCTGTCACCTCGGTGGCCAGCTGGACCCACTAGCACTTAATCTCCAAGGTCATGGTCCATAATTGCCAGGAACTTGGGGAACACAGGCCCTGCACAGGGCAGCCAAGTCACACACCCTGGGGCAGGCTCCATTCATGGTGTGTGTATTCTGGATCCAGCGACCCAGCACTCGCTGGGGCAGCCCTGCCACAACAGTCCCCAGGCGCAGAAGGCTCCATGGAGGCCGGGACTTGCCTGAAGCCTGGTCAGGGCAGGAGACCTGGGGCTTAGCACTAAGTGGGATACCATTTGCCTAACACTTGAGCTCTGCAATCTCATTTCACATTCATGACCACTGGAGGGAGGGACAGCATCCACCCCTTCATAAGTGAGTCATGCTCACACATCAACTAGGTGGCAAAGTCCCCACCTTGCCTGACTGCAAAGCTGGAGCTAACCCCACAGTGTCACCCTTCTCTCCCAAGTCAACCCATCTCCCCACACCTCAGCCCTCTCTTCTGTAAAATGGGCCTAATCCCTGCACACACCTCAGAGGCAGCTGAGGCTCCAGTCAGTGAGTGGGCACGAGAGGACACTGCCAGCTGTAAGCACGGTCACAGCAGGGAAAGCCAGAGTGTACACGAGCCTTACAGCGTACACCTCCCCATCACTCAGCGCATCTGAGTCTCAGGGACCAGGTCTGTCACCCCTAGCTGACAGATGAGGAATCAGACGGAACCCAGAAAATCGGTTAATGTTCATAGACATGCAATTTACAAAAGAAGGAGCAGGGACTAAAACACTTGGCTTCCGAGTAGCCCTGGGCCTTTTGCTGTGCCCACTGCAGATGGGGCCCCTGGGAGGCCCCATGTACCACCTTGTGGAGGGGGCTCATATGTCCTCTGTGAGCTCCTAAAGACAGGGGTTTTGTCTCTCTTGTCCACTGCGACATCATCAGCCCTCAGAATAGGACCCAGCACACAGTAGGTGCTCCATACACATCAGTTAAATGCAGGAAAGAATAAGTGGGTGAGAAGTGGGGAAACTGAGGCATCACAGGGGAATAAACCTGCCCAGACCAAGGAGGCCTGTGTCTCTGACCCAAATGTACCCACAGCCGGGCACCGGCAGAGATTGAGGTCCCTGGAGACAGGCACAACCCGATAGCCAGCTGCAGGCTCCCCAGGCTGCAGAGCTGGGCTGGCCAGCCACAGGGACGGAAAGGAACACACTAGCAGGAGAGCCTCCTCGACATGCAGCCAGCCCAGCCTCAGGATCTGACACTCGGATGTCAGAGCCTGCTGGCCAGGAGCCTTCCGCAGCTTCCTGGTGGGTGTCCAGTCTGCTCAGAATGAAGGCTGAAAGGTGCAGCCGTGGCCTGGACCCTGTTGCCTCAACACAGCTGTGTGTACAGAAAACACCCCCTCCCTGCCTGTGCCTGTCCAGAATGCCAACGCCTGGCCTGGCTCCTCGTCCCATAGTCACTAGGTCCCTCTGAGTCTCATCTGAGAAGTACGGGGTTTGGCTGGGTGGTCCCCAAGGCCATAGCTCTCCCTCTAACAGTCAGCCCCACCCACGGGCTGACTCCTGGGCTCAGTGGCTGTGCTGAGTGCTGTCTGGCCAGAGCAGGAACAAGCACATTCATCTGCCCTCTAACAAAGGGAAGAGGGGCGGTTCACAGGAATCTGGGTGAGCCCCAGCTGTGCCCAAATCCAGCGCTGGGTGGCGTGGGAGGGGGGACACAGCTGTGCAGCCAGCAGGCTCCCACCACTTTCAAGTTGTGCCTTGCACATGGCAACAGTAATTCTTATCCTGGGCGCCCTAGATGGACAGAAGGACCAAAGGACAGATGATGCAGCCAGGCCCCTGAGGTGTGGCACACCAGGTCGTTTGTTGAATAAATAAGGACATTAAGAAGGGCATGTGTCCCTCAGGCAGGCTCACCAGGGCAAAACTGGTTCTGGGGCTGGGTGATGTTCCTTTTAGGAAGAGAGCACAGACGTAGACACAGAATACACACAGAGAGGCCTCTATGGGAGTCACATTTCATGGAGAAGTAAGGAAAAAATGTCCTAAAAGGCCAGAATGACAGCAATCATGGGCCAACAGGATGAGAAATTCATGCAGCATCTGTCTTCACCCTGCCCTGGGCCCTTGCACATACCTGTCCCCTTGAGGGAAAGTTGATATTTCCTGTGCACCTACTGTGTGCCGGGCACTGGGCTACACTCTACGTAGACATCACATCATTTCATTTCACAAGGAGTGTGGGGAGGCTGCCTGTGTTCAAGTCCCAGTTCTGAGACACACTAGCTGGATGTTCCCGAGCGAGTTACTTAATGACTTGGTGCCTGGGTTTCCTTCTTCTATGGAAAGCAGTTAAAAACAGTAGCTGGGGGCTGAGGCTGTGGCTCAGTGGTAGAGCGCTTGCCTAGCATGTGTGAGGCACTGGGTTCAATTCTCAGCACCACGTATAAGTAAATAATAAAATAAAGGTCTACACATCTAAAAAAATATATTTAAAAAAAAAACAGTAGCTGACTGGGTGCAGAAGTGCGCTCCTGTAATCCTAGCAGCTTGGGAGGCTGAGGCAGGAGGATCATAAGTTCAAGGCTGGTCTCAGCCACTTAGCAAGGCCCTAACCAAATTAGCAAGATCCTGTCTCAAAATAAAAAATAAATTAAAATGAGATGGGGATGTGGCTCAGTAGTTAAGTGCCCCTGGGTTCAATTTCCTGCTACCAAAAAATAAAAATAGCAGTAGCTGCTTCAGAGGGCCACCATGAGGACTGACGGTGTCACCATGAATAGCGGCATATGGCAGGTACCACACAGGCACGTGCTATTATTGTTGTTGCCGTTACTATAAATTCAGATGAAGAAGCTGAGGCTTATGGAGCAAGGGTGTGAGTGACTTGAAGTCCCTCAGCTAGATAGTGATAGAACTGGGACAGGATCCTGGTGGACCTGAATCCTTCCTGTGCCTGAGTTCTAAACTCCTCTGCTATGCCACTGAGCTCACCTCTTCCTGGAAGCCTGCCTGGATTTTTCCATGTCCCCAGGGGACGTGTCTGTCTCTCTCACACAGCTCTAACTACTCTGGCTTGTCATCTGCTGAAGGGGCTTTAAACTCCTTCAGGTCAGTACAGACCCACTGATCAACCTGGGACACAGGGAAGGGCCTGGTCCAGAGAAAGAGCCTCAGGAGAACTTACTGAGAAAATGCTGAATAGTGTGACTATGACCAGTCGCTTAAGGTCCCCACCCCGCCCCACTGACCTGCAGTTCTCCTCCTCCGAGGTCTCCACAGTGAGGTAATACAGGTCTCTGGAGAAGCGGTATGGGTCCCACCGGGGTGGCCCCGGCCTGCTGGCCTTGAGGAACCACAGCAGGCCGCAGAGCAGCAGCAGGCCACCTGCTCCACAGCAGAAGAAGCTGACAGACCTGAGCAGGGGTCTAGGGGCCTGGGACACGGCGTGCTCAGCAGGTGGGACCCGCTGGTCAGGCTGGGCACCTGCATCCCCTTCACTCCACCAAGCGAAGCAGAGCGTCCCGGCCACCAGAAACACCATGCCGCCGATCGTCATGCAATAGCGGAGGATGGAGGCCACTCGGCCCCTGTCACAGGTCTGGACAGAAAGACAGAAAAGGAAATGGGAGTGTGAGAGGTAACCAGGGACCTGGGTTTTAGTCCTCCTCTGCCTAAGGTCACTGTGCAGCCTTGGAGAGCTCATCAGGCTCCTCCGGGTCTCAGTGTCCTTGCCTGTGAAATGGGGATGCTGCCCTGACTTTGCAGGGCTACTTTGAGGGTCACAGATAATGTTTATCAGGTTTCTAGAGCTGTGCCTGGGACACAGTAGGAGCCCAGTAAGAGAGCCACACGCACTCTGTGCCTCTCAAGGGCTTCATGGCCTGGTGGGCATAAGGCTCCCCAACATGACGACCTTGTGGACAAATGGGAGGGTGGAGAGTGTGCACCTGTTGGGCCCCTGGCCTGCCAGGACCAGGACTTGCTGGTTAGGCTCTGCCTTATCTCATCTGGTTACAAGGCTGTGAGGTCCTGCTGTTATCTCCACTTGACAGGGGATGACACGAAGACCCAGGACAAGCATAAAAAGTTTGAAAATCACTATATGGAGCAAGATTTTGTACAAAAGGACACTCACCATGGCTTGTTTATGCTGCTCATAAAGAGCCTAAAATGTCCACTATAACAATATGGTCCGTGATCTATGGTATAATCTCTAGATGCAATAATTAATAATAACCTATTAAAAAGCCAAGCTTGGCCAAATGTGAGCAGAAGGGACCTACTCACAACACCTACTTCTCCGATGTCACTGAAAAACAAAGCATGGAGAACCCCACAAGCAAAGCAGAACTTCTTCCCTGCATGTCATGGTGATTGACAGTTCTCTTCTCCCCCAGCGCCTCATCTGCCTGAGGGAGACGGACTCAGGGAGACAGGGACAGAGACCCTGAGTAGACAGAGACCCGGGTCCATGGCCAGCCATGCTTGTCCCTCCCCTTAGATGGAAAACACCTCCAGTGTGTGCCTGTAATGGATCAACTAGAACAAAAACATAATTAAGTGTCACCAGATTCAAAGACTTATACAATGTGCCCACAAGTGATTTATGGTTAAACTGCTTGACCAAAGAGAAACACTCTGAACCCCAAATATAGAATGATTATCACGGGTCTTGCTTTTCAAAGAAGCTTGCCTGAGAACCTGCATATTTCTTCCCAGGAAAATCACATTCATAATCACAGAGCTCAGCCCAGGGCACATCGCCTGTCTCCTCTTCTCCGAGAGGTGAAGGTGCCCACATCGTCTTTGGGTATAGACACTTTGCTGTCTTTAAATAAATCTTTGCTTGTGCCTTGCTTTTGATGAGTCTGAATTCTCAGTGGTTAAGTCAAGAACCTGCCCAGGCTGAGTGGAGATTCCATTCTCCTGTTTGGAGGGTCCTCCCCAGAATCCCTGTCTGGTGACATGACTCCCCTCAACCAAGGCAGGTGGACAGGACAGGCAAACATTCCCACTTTACAAATTAACGGATTCAGCTCAAGAAGGTGAAGGACCTTCTTGATACAGCCAGATACAGCCTGGTTCTCACACCTGGGCACACCTGCATGAGGTCACCTTTGATGCTTTTTTACTTTCTAGGAAAACAATAGTTGCTCAATGTAAAGGGAAGCAAAATGCAAACTAGCATGAATCCTGCCCTCAAGAGGAGCATGGTCTGGTACAGAGGTTTTCTATCCTGCAGTTTCCTGGCCTGTGTACATAATGACAGGGGCAGCAGAGGTGAGCTGGGCACCACACCAAGCACTTTATGGGTGTCCCCTCACTTAATGACTTCAACAGTGTTATGTCCCAGGAACACTGGGGCCCAGTATCTGATTCAAATCCCTTTGTGGGTACACAGCTATGTCCATGTATTTGCTAAATGGCTGCAGGTGAAACCATGCCATAAGTATTTGTAAGCCTCGGACATGGGTGACACTCTGCCCTCCTTCCTGCTCACCTCCTCAAAGGCCTGCAATCACCCTGAGTGTGCTCTCACATAGCGTGTGGTAATCCGCTTGTGTGGGTCTCCCTCCCTCCCAGTGGATCCCCACAGCAGGCAGGGCACTTGCTAACCTGCCATCTAGGAAGCTGGAGGGTGTCAGTGTCCGCTGGATGAAGGACAGCTTGCTCAGCAGTGCTAAGGTTCTTTTATTATTATAAATCAGGGCTCTGACTGATTCTCATCAAGGTGTCCTGTCCCAAGACCGCCATCTCAGAGAGGTGATCCTCAGACAGTCTACCCACCCCTCACACTGGTACACCTCCAGAGCCTGTACCCTGTGGGGGCAGAGGACAGGGCTCCCTGCCCCAGAGGGTGTAACCCCAAACCCTAGGGGGCAGGCAGGAAGCTCCTCCAGTCCCAAAGAAGTCCCACCCCAATCCCCACTCAGTGGGGCCTCCCAGCCTGACCTGCTTCTCCTACCGCAGGCCCCCCATCTTCCTCTTGCCCTTCCCCCACCTTCACTCAAACTCTGGCCACCTGGGGGTCTCTGCTAGACCTGCTCCTCCCTCTGCCTAGGGAGTCCTCTGCTCCCACATCCACCCCATGTCACTGGCTACGGTGCCCCAACACCACCCCCTCCCTGAAGTTCTGCCCACCTCCCTGCAGCCAGAGGGATCAGAGATCTGAGCCTCTGCATGAGGGCACTCCTCCCCACCGATGGCTCCCCCTCACTGCAGTGGCTCTGCTAGCTCTGGACCTTGAGCAGGCCTCTGGGGGTCGTGGGGGGAGCCCGTGATGCCAAGGAGAATTGCAGGCCACAAATGAAGCTGGCGAGGCAGAGCAGGGAAAACGATGGACCCTGCTCTGACAGTGGGCAAGCTTCTTCATACTCTATAAAATGGGCACCAAAACAGGAGAGCACCCAGAGAATTAAAATACACAAAAATTACTCCTTCTCCTACTGTTAGGGTTTTTATGTCCACAGCAGCACTTAGAACCGGAAGGCCCTCCCTCCAGCCCCACCAGGAGCAGGACAGCCTGAGTCTAGGTTCTGGCCCTGTCAAGGCAGCAGTGGGACCATGAGTCCCCTAGTAAACAGCCCTGTTCCTGTCGGGAGAACTGGGAGGAGATGCTGTACCTGCCCTGGGGCTGGCGGCAAGGAGGGATGCGCTGTGCCACCGCTGCCACCCCACGTCACCAATAAGGGCACGATAAGTTCCAGTTTCTGTAAAGAAGAAACCATCTGAACAAGTGGCCCAATCCATTCCCATGTTAACTGCTGGGGAAACTGAGGCCCTGAGTGTCACCACCTAAGGCCACCCAGCAAGTTAGAAGACAGGCGTGCACTGGGGCGTCCAGCCACAAGCGATCAAGGTTAGAGGGAGGGGTCCAGGAGGGGTCTGCCTTAGACCACGGGGAGGTGGTGGCTAAGCAGGGAGAGAAGGGATCGCACCCACCTGGGACGCGGCCATCTGGCGACAGGCGTCAGGCGCGGTCTGCCCGCGGGGAACCCGGTGGGCCTGAAGACATGGTGGCAGCGGGAAGGCAGGACAGCTGGAGCGCCCCGCGGTCCCTCTCCCCGTCGGGTCCCGGGCTCTCGCCCGCCGCGCGCCGCCAGCCGCGTCCGTCGCGTCCGCTCCCGCTGCCCGCCCCTCGCCTCCTCCGTCCGGGTCCGCGCTCTTGCCGCTGGCCCCGCCGAGACTCCGGGGTGGCCCAGCTTGGGCGGCCCCAGGTGCCGCGCCGTCGCCCAGGCCGCCCCGCCCGACCTTAAAGCGACAGCGCGACGGGGCCCGGCTGGGATTCGGGGGGTTTCAGCGCGGTGGGGAGCCGGAACCGCCGGGGAAGGTCTGGGAACTGTCCACCCTTGGAGCCGTCACACCCCACAAACGTACAGAGGCGGGCTTGGGAATGGAGACACACTTGAGAGAGCCATCAGTGCTCAGCGGAGAGAGCTCTAGGACTCTTTTGCCCAGGACTGTTCAATCCCATTTACAGAAAGAGAAACTGAGGCCCATTGAGGGAAAGCCACTGTCCAAGTGTTTCCAGGTCCTGCAGGACCTGGAAACAAATCAGCTTTCTATTTCCAACAGGGGTCAGTCGGAGAGCAAGCCCCCCAGGACCCTCCCTGACACATTCTGGCCAGCAGGAATTCTCAGTAATGATGCCAAGCATTGATGTTCTCCCTCTACCTGAGATCACTTGCCCAGCCTGAAAGGCCAGGGCTGGAGTGGGGGAGCTGACTAGTCCACCCAGACGTCCTCCTGTATCAGAAGCCTGTGGGTATTTAAATGAAGCAGAGTAAGTTTACCGGCAGCGTTTGTGAACAGGTGATTTGGGATCCTGGAAGGAGGGCCCCCTGCATGTGGCAGTCCGGGTTCTGTGGATTCTGTGGAAGGATACCTGAGTAGTTTCAGAAGCCAGCTCCAGCTCTCAACAGCAGCAACCTGTGCAAAGCTGGATAGTCACAGGCTTGAAAAATCTTGAGGGACTTCTGGTGGGTCCTGATACTGCAACATGCAACCGACTGGAAACTTGGGGCTAGATGGCCCTCAGCCGTGGCCACAGGTTCCCCAACAAGCTGGTGGTGATCAACTCTCTTCCTAGCTCAGAGATACTAAGGATCAGGGCAGCCTGTCCAGGGAGCATCTGAGGCTCAGAGAGGGGAAGCCTCTGTCTCTGTATCACACAGCAAGGTCCGTGGCTGGGAAGTCTTTATTCAATCCAAGAGCATTAGAGTTTTCTGAACACCGAGCATCTGGTCCCTCACCTGCCTAAACCTTTCATCTTCTTTATGTGTGTGGTTTGTATAAATGGCTCCCCTTTACATCCGGCAACTGGGGCTCAGGGAGGGGCAAATGCCTGAGCAAGGCTAAGAAGCTCAGAAGTGGCTGAACTGGGTCAGGGACCAGACAGAACTCCTTTGACTTTTCTCTGCTAAGTTTGGAGGTGGGAACCGTCTCGCTGAAGACCAAAGACCACCAGCAGATGCCTTGGAGCCCTTGTGGGCTCAGGGGAAATGTGAGTGGGAAGTTTGAGCTTTCAGCACCCCTCGTTTCTGCAGGGACAGGTGTCCATGCAGGGTATAGGACCCTCGTTGATAAGGATGGGTGTCCCCTCCCTGCCCATTGTCCCTGAAGTGAGTCAGAGGTTGGTGAGGTTGAGGTCCAAGCCCAGGTCTTCTTAACCCTGCAGCCCACTCTGGAAACTCAGACCCAGGAGTTGGCAAGTCATAATTCCCCTCCTGCCTCAGTTACTCCCAGCCTAGAGGACTCTGGTCATGTCCTGCTCTGGACATGGACACAAGGACACTGCCTCCCAGGGGCGCTATTAGGGTTGAAGAAGACCTGAACCCTGAGGAGCTGCCCTGGGTCTGCTCATTGCACAGAGGCTCTCTCCATGACTCTCCCCTGGTCTGTGGTGACCTCCCTGAGGCTAGGGAGCAGGTGTGATCTGGCTCAGGTCCTGGACAGGCAGCATAGCAGGGCTCCAGGGGACTGCGATTGGATGCTGATTGGACTCCAAGGACCTAGTCTGGCTCCATCTTCCTAGTCTCTGCTTTTCAAAAACTGGCCCAGTCCTCAGGTCTGCCTGATGCTCAGGCAAGGTGGTGGGCACCGTGGGCTCAGATCTGCGTGCACATCCTCTATGCACAAGAGCCTCAGGTTCTCTGGCACCTGCTGGGTGACTCCGGGGAGAAAAGTGGTCACCAGCTCTTGCATCAGTGGGGAAGGAAGAGGGCCAGTACTTGTACCCACTTATCGCACATCACCAGTCAGGTGCTTTGCCCTTTAACTGCTGCCTCTGCTAAGTCATGGAGATTCAAAGAGAATTCCTCCCCTGGGGTTCACAGCTACTAAGTGGGAGTGGGGCGAGGAGGTGCTGAAATCCACGTGATCAGAATCGTCCAGACACCTATGCACTATTTGCTTCCCCTCTCAGCTGTAGCCTGGGCTGCTGCTACTGCCCCTCACCTGCTCTCTGTCTCCAAGCTGCCTGCCCTTCATGATACACCCACTTTGAGCTTCCTCACTGGTGTCCCAATCAGTCCCTCACCTGCCTTCACCTTTCAATGACTCCCCATTGCCTTAGAATAATGACCCCAGCTCCTAAGCATCCATGTGCCTATGACAAAGACCCTGGTCATTTCCCAGCCTCATTTCCTATACTCTCCACCCCATGTCACTCCTGAATTCACTGTTCTTTCTGTCCCAAGTAACAATGCCACACCTTGGCCACAAAGGACCTTCTCACCAGCTTCACCTGGTAAGTTCATGCACTGCCCCTGAAACTCAGGTCACAGGTCACCTTCTCTGGGTGACTTCTCCTCAAAACAGAAGGCTCTGGTACCTCTTCCGGGCTCGACTGCACCAGACTTTACAGATCCTTCCATCATGGCCCTGAGCACGTAGACAAACAAAATCACGTGCTGTCTTTCTATTTTTTCCAATGAAAGGAAATAGCTGGACATTTCAGAAAAATTTGAAACTAGTAATAAATCAAAAGAAACCACAATATGCCCCTTCAGAGATAAAGAATAGTTCCAATCCTAAAAAGGAAGAAAAACATTTCCCAAATATAGCCACACTTGGAAAAGCACTGATAAAAAAGCCCTAGAATCAGACAGGCCTCTTTGGGGGCCTCTTTGGGGGCCTCTTTGAGGATTAAATGAGTGACTATGTAATGATTAGCAACAGTGGCTCATAGTAAGTGCTTAGTAATCTTGGCTGCTATTATTTTTTAGTCTGTACGTGGAAGAGAAGCAAGGAAAGAATCAGGATATCTCTGGGAGAAATTTTCCTTCCCTCCTTTCTACTTCCTGCCTCCAGGGAAGGTCCCTGTCCTTGGAGGACTTAGGGCTCACAGCCACCCAGACAACCAACCTTTGTAACATTTGATATAACTTTCCAGATGTCTATCTTTTACAAAAATCTGACTACACGCTGCACACCGTTTTTTTCATTTAACATATTTTATCATGAACATTCTAATTCTTTGCTTACATATCTGGTTCCCCTACTGACCATCACATCTGAAGGGTGGGTATGGACATCTCAGGTCCTCCCCACCCCATGCCATCTCAAAGCAGCACACAGTAGGTCCACCATGTGTGTATGCTGTAGACAGCATGGGCTATGCAATGGTGGGCTGCTGTGTCCCCTGCCAGGAACACAGCCCATGTCCCCCAGGTTGGAAGAAAACACCTTCCTTAACATCAAATGGCAATGGGATCCTGACGTTCAGTTTTGTGAAAGGGGTGGCTCAAGCCAGGCTTCTCGAGCCTGAGAAATTTGCTATCTGAACCTTTACAGAAAATGTTTGCCAACTGCTTGCCCAGGCTCCAGCTGTGGCTCAGTCCTGTCACTATTTGTGCTGTGTCATCCTGAGCAAATGACTTCACCTCCTCAGGGCCTCTTCACTTGTAAAATAGGGCTAGAACTCCTCTAGCAGCTGGGTGTTGCATTAGTTTTCCATTGTTGCATAACAAATGATCCCAGTTACAGTGATTTAAAATCACACCTATTTATTAACTCGAATCCTGTAGGTCGGAAGTTCAAGTGGGTTCAACCAGGTTCTCTGCCGGTCTCACAAGGCCACGTCAAGATTTTGGCTTGT
Organism: Urocitellus parryii; assembly: GCF_045843805.1. NCBI lineage: Eukaryota > Metazoa > Chordata > Mammalia > Rodentia > Sciuridae > Urocitellus > Urocitellus parryii. The sequence goes on along the minus strand of NC_135541.1, from coordinate 37,919,953 downwards.
CTGAATGTTCTGAGGACAAACCCATTTCCAGGTTCTTTCAAGGTATTGGCAGAGGTCAGGTCCGTGTGCTTGTAGCATGGGGCGGGGTGGGGGGGGTTCCCTTTCTTTCTGGGTGTCAGCTGTAGGGTCATAGCTGTCAGCAGCTCTTAGTGGCTGCTCTGAGGTCCTTCGCTCCATCTCACAGAGGAAAACGGTGAGTCAAACCTGCCGGATGCTTGGTTCTCCCTGACTGCCTTTTCCGCTCTCAGGCAAAGAAAAAACACTGCCTTTATAGGTCTTCCTGGGATTGTGTCAGCCCCTCCCGGCTCCCCAGCACCTCAGCTGCTTAGTAACCTTAATTGCATCAAACAAATCCCTCGGGCCATGTAGCATCTTGTAATCACAGGGTTAACACACCAGAGGACAGAGGTCACAAGAACTATCTCTCAACGGCCCTGCCAAGGAGTATGTTTGGAGAGTGTGCTTGGAGAACTCACCACGGGATCTCGCACTGGAGCCGCGGAGCTGGACGTGGACAGCACCACACATGGTCAGTGTGTTCACAAAGCCAGATGGTGACAAAGCTTGCCTCTGAATGTAGGGAGCACTACAGAAAATGCCCCAGATATTTAACAGGAGGCTTTGCAGAGGTGGCACTTGAACTGGGTTATGGTACCAGGAGGACTTTGACAGGAAAACAAAGGGCAGGGCCTAGGGACAAGGAGGGCCACCTCCTGAAGACAAGTCCTGGATGCCAGAGGTCACCTCATTCTTACACTGACCATGGACATATTTTTAAGGTTTTATATAAACCCTTTAAGATTTAAGGATTATCAACAGATTAAAAGCCAACATCTCTTGAACACCTACCAATGTCAGACATTATGCCACAGACATTGTAGTCCTGACTCATTTAGTCCTCAGAGAGCCCTATGCAGTAGGATATTTTTTTTTCTTTTTATAGCTTTATGGAGACATAATCAACGCACCATAAAACTCACCATTTAAAGTGTAGAAGTCAGCAACTTTTAGTATCCTCACAGAATTGTGCTTCTGCCACCATGATCAATTTCAGAATTTTTTTCATTGCCCCCCCAAAAAGAAACCCTGTGCCGCTTAACCATCATGCCCTAATTCCTCCTTCCCTGACAGCCCCAGGCCACCATGAATCTATTTTCCTCTCTGTGGATTTGCCTCTCTGGATATTTCACATAAGAGGAACCCTAATATGTGGTCCTCCGTGTCTGATTTCTTTCATGTTGCATGTTTTCAAGGTTCATCCATGTTTTAGTATGTATTAGGACTGCATTCTTTTTTATTGCTGAATACTATTTTACGGTGTGAATATACCGAGGCGCATCCTCCCTACTCGTTGGTTGCTAGGCATTTGGGTTATTTCGGCCTTTGGGCTACTCGGACACTGCAGCTGCCGACGTTCTGTTCCAGCTTTTGTGTAGATGTGTTTTCATTTCTCTTGGATCTATAACCCTGGAGCAGATTTGCTGGATCATGAGGATAACTCTCTATGTTGAGAATAAGGTAGTCATTTTTATCCTCACATTAAGATTGAGGAAACAAGGCTCAAAGAATTTCAGTTACTCAAGATCATAGAAGAGAGTAGGTTTTAAACCCAGGTCCATCCAAAGCCAAAGCTCTGTCCTCTGCTGCCTCTGGCTATGTATAAAATAGTACAAAGTTCTCTTTTAACCTTTTTTTATTTTTTTTTTTTGATACTGGGGATTGAACCCAGTACCAGGGGCGCTTAGCCACTGAGACACATCCCAGCCCTTTTTATTTTTCATTTTGAGACAGGGTCTCGCTAAGTTGCTTAGGGCTTTGCTAAGTTGCTGAGGCTGGCTTTGAACTTGTGATCCTCTTGCCTCAGCCTCTTGTGTTGCTGGGATTACAGGTGTGCACCTCCACACCCTCCACCTACCACTGCCCTCATAAAATATTAATTTCTCAAGAGCAGGGATTTTGTCTGACTTGTCTACCATTATCTAAAAAAGAAGCTACTGCTTAGAAGGCTTGCTGCAGAGTAGGTGCTCAATAAAGACTTGGTAAAGGGCCTGGTGCAGGGGTACATGCCTGACATCCCAGCAACAGCTGAGGCAGGAGGATCACAGGTTCAAGGCCAGTCTGTCTCAAAATTTAAAGAAAAAAAAAAATTAAGTAGGGGCTGGGGCTAGGGCTGAGTGGTAAAGGCACCCCAGGTTCAATCCTCAGCATCCCCTCCCCAAAAAACTCATTCAATTGTTAATGAAGGAGAGAGTGAGCCAGTGTGGATAGATGTGAAGCTGGGGATCTTGAGGTTCCTTTTGGGTCCACAGTGGCATCAGACTAGGTACCAGGATGAATTTTTAGGACCCTCAGGGTTGGCTCTGGCCACACTGAAAGGGACGTGCATGCTCTTCCCTTGAGCCAATCTTGAAAGTCCCACGACAGATCGTCTTTGGTGGCCCCGTCAATTCCTGGAATTCTGTGCCTGGGAGACAGTCTATTCATGGAGAGGCAAGAAGCGGCGTCCTCTGAGTTCATGTTCTAAAAAAGGAAACTGCAGCTCGTGAGTAAGAAAGGAATTAGAAACTTCAAGGCCCAGCTTCCTTGGAAGACATTTTCTGCTCAAGTGAGTCCACTAAGGCTATTCTAGGGCCTCTGTTCTGGAAAGGCCCAGGGGTGAGGTGTGGCCAGCAGCCCAGGAGCTGGGGAAATACATGCTGTGGGAGGAGGAAATCTAGGAGCCCAGATGGAGGAGGGCTGGAGACAGCCTTGACTCCAGGGGCACCTCGCGGAGCTCAGGCAGACACATGAAAGGCCTCGGATTCTGGGCAAGAGCCAGCTGCTCCCTCTGTTTACAGAGATTCTAGAAAGATACAGCCAGCCCGGCAGTCACTGTGGAGAACTATTCTTAATATGTCGAAATGGAAAGGGCCAGGAAACAGCCGGGTCTGGCCTGGGTCCTGTCTGACGTGTGGGTCTGGCCAAGTCTCTGCCCTCTCTCAGCGGCAGGTTCCCTGTCTGTAAAAATGTGGGGGTCCTCTCAAGCTCTGAGACTCTCTTCTGAGTTTCATTCTCTTCCTCTCCTCCCTCCTTCTCTTGGGAATTAGACTTAAGAATCCACACGTTCCCATCCACATCGATAGGAATCCTGCCCTTTGTTCAGTGTCAGAGATTTCTGTGCAGGTATCCGAGGCTCTTCTGGAATCGCCTCAAGAGCCCATTTCCTTCAACTTCTGCCCCTGGGCCAAGTCCAACCCACGGCCAGGCCCACTCATGCAACTGCTTGTGTCCCACAGGAACCTCCCCCTCCCCCTCCCCCGTCCCCGTGCCCCTACACCACCCTGCCCCCTCAGTCTAGGCTCAGTCATGGCACCTCCACCTGCCCAACCAGGGATACAGCGCCAGCAAGGCCAGAATCTGGCAGAACAGCACCTCCCGGGCTGTTCTCAGCCGTGAGACAAGGAGCTGGACTTGGAGGCTAAGGCTGCTGACGGGCCTGGATGTTCTGATTTGACTCCCATCTCTACCTGTGCAGTGACCCTGGCCAAGTTGTTCCTCTCTGCAGCCTCAGTTTTCCCACCAGTAGTTGAGAAGGTTGGCCCAGGTAGACTAAGAGGGGGAAGGCACCGGCAGTAGAGTCAGGAGCTCAGGCTTCATCTGATGACGGGTCCATAAGGCAGCCCTGGGCCTGGCTCTTCCCTGGTGAAGCCACAATGTCCTCCCTGCTCTCCAAGGATCCCCAGGCTCCTGCACCTGACATGCTGGGTCTCTGGCTCTAGGTCCCTTAGTTCATTCAGCTTACTGCTCCCGGATTTGTCTGTCTCCTCTCAATACTCTGGAAACTTCCAGATTGTCCTTTGGAACAATTGAAGACCCCTCACTCATTGTGGCTCCCCAGGCAGCCGGAGAAAACTTGGCCATCAGGAGCTTATATTCCATTGTTTTAAATTAAAAAAAAAATGAGTATTGTGTTCATAGCCCATTGAAAAAGCCCAACTGGTAATACTAAAATATTCTGGTAATACTAAAATAATCATCTATTTAACACACCACCAAGAATTTCTACATAATATGAAGTATATAATCTCCATACAGCATGAAGCGTTGCCCTCACCGGGTGCTACAGACACGGCCGCCCGACACTGTGCAGTACTGGACACATGTTGTGTTTTCTTTTCTTTTTTTTTTTTTAAGAGAATTTTTTAATATTTATTTTTTAGTTTTTGGCGGACACAACATCTTTATTTGTATGTGGTGCTGAGGATCGAACCCAGTGCTGCGCACATGCCAGGCAAGCGCGCTACAGCTTGAGCCACATCCCCAGCCCATGTTGTATTTTCTTTCAACAAACATGCACTATAATGGAAATTATGCTGAAATGGTAAATATGTGTTGGATACAAGTGCCACTCAGCATAATAAGATACACAAATAAGCCAATTTGAAAATCCTCAGGGCAGCTGCCAAAGAGAGGTGAAGCAGAGACAGGAAGAGCCTGTGGCTGGAAGAGGTGGGATGAAGACCCCATGTCCACACCCAAAGGACTGGTGGACACCCTTTCTTCTGGACATTTAGGACTCAGGAAGTGAATGTCTGTGACCCATTGTCTATGGTGAAGCCATGGATGAGCTGATGGAATTTTTTTAAAAATCCAAGTGAACACCTTTTTTTTTTTTTTCCTTGTTCACAGTTCTATCCCTCTGGGGGCCACACTCTGGTCACTGGATTTCATTTCATTTTATTTTATTGTACCAAGGATTGAGCCCAGGGGTGCTTACCATGAAGCCACATCCCCAGCCCTTTTTTATATTTTACTTAGAGACAGGGTCTCACTGAGTTGTTCAGGGCCTCCCTAAGTTGCTGAGGCTGGCTTTGAACTCAAGATCCTCCTGCCCCAGCCTCCCGGGCCCCTGGGATTACAGGTGTGTAACGCCTCGTCCAGCTTTGGCCATTGGATTTTCACTTCTATGCATCTGTGTGTCTCGTGACCTTTCTTACTTGTCATCAAAGTTGGTCTGACTTCCTGACACAGGCACAGCTGATGACACTTGCTCATGCCAACCTGACCCCATTTATGAGCTCATGTTATTTCTGCATTATCTATTAATGGAGGGCATTTCTAGTGCACTTAGGCTCACCTACTTTCTTCACTGGTTTTCAAATTTCCTAGAAGACATTTTCACTCCTCAGGTGAGGAAGCTGCTAGCAACGGTACCCAGCTCGTGAACAGGGTAAGAAAGAGGTGTGCTCTGTGCAGAAAAGGGCTGCAGTGCACACCGCACACTCACCTGGCACCCCATAACTTAGAAGTCACCTCTGGCGCACACGTCAGCTCATCGAGTAGGCATCCATCAGGGCAGCGAGTCTTAGGTGGCAATTTCACAAGTCATCATAGTAAGCCTTCCAGATGAGGAATCAAGAGACACCTGAATTTTGTTGGTTAGTTATAATTCCCAGAACTGTCGCTACTCCTGCTTCATAGGTGGGGAAACTGTGACTCAGAGGGCTGAATTAACCTGAATGAAAAGACGGTCTGCCATACGTTCGCTCGGTCCCTGTTCTTGGCACCCCACAGGAGGGCCCCACGCGCGCTGGCTCTTTCTCCCCACTACCTGCCTGCCCTTCCCACGGTGCAGATGTCTTCACCCCCGATAACCCCACATCCCTCACAAGCCTCCATTCTCTCCAGCTGAGCACAGATCATCACCACCTACTCAGGACTTTGCTACCTTGGCCCTAAAATGGAAATGGTGTAGGGGGAGAATACACAGGCCGTGGGATTCGGCTTCCCCTTCTCCTCTGCCCACAAAGAAGGGCACTACCCCTGAGTCCAGCCCCAATATACTTCCACATGGACTGAGGGAGGTCTGCTCCCACCCCCATTGGTGACCAGATGTCCACCCTTTCTGCATGCCCTAGATGACCTCATTCACGTGCATGGCTTCAGTGACTATTCCTAAGCTTCAAGTGCTTCCCCGTGTCACGACCATGATGGTTTTGTTTCCCAAATGCAAAGTTGATTTCACACTCAGAAACAAAACCAGGACTTCTCAACCTCGGCAGTTTTGATGATTCTTAGCTGATTCCTTGCTGTGGGGTGCAGTCATGGGCATTGTAGAATGTTACCAACACCCCAGATTTCTACCCGGTAGATGCCAGTAGTGCACACACGTGAGTTCATCAGAAATATCCCAGATAGTGCCAAATGTCCCTGGTACAGTATACTCCATTGATAACCACTAACAAAATTATCTCATTAACAGAGTGAGTAGGAAAGTTTATAAGATTACCTTGATAGATATGGAGAAAGCAGTTGATAAAATAACACCAATTCATGATTTTAAAAGAATTACAAACTATAATGAAAGGAAACAATCTGATAAAAAATCAATCTAGTGAAGTGCAGTGGCAGATGCCTATAATCCCAGGGACTTTGGAGGCTGAGGTAGGAGGATCAAGAGTTAAAAGCCAGCCTCAGCAACTTAGCTGAGACCCTGTATCTAAGTAAAATATAAAAAAGGGCTGAGGATGTGGCTCAGTGGTTAAGCACCCCTGGGTTCAATACCTTATATCAAAAAACAAAAGAATCAAAGGTAAACCTTAACTAAATGGTTAATGCTGCACATTTCTCCCTAAGATTAGGAATGAGTCAAGGGTGTCTGCTATTATTGACCTTATTACATTTTATTAGAGACCCTAGCCAGTGAGATAAGACAAGGAAAAGAAATCAAAAGAGGAAGAAATAAAACTGTCATAATTTACACATGACATGATTATCTACCTAACAAATCCAGAAGAATCTACAAGTGAATATAGCAAGTTCATTACATACAAGTATAATAAACAAAAGTCAACTTATTAAACAAACCAGCAGTAATCAATTAGATAATAAAAATAATAGTGGGTGGCTGTGAAGGTCAGTCTGGATCATTCTGGGCTAAAATGACCTGAACATCAGTGCTTCCAAGGACAGAAGCAAGGAATACCCATATCTTAGAGCCCTGGGGCTGGCACTTGAAAGAGGGAACACCAAGGAGCAAACACCTTCCACCTCCAGCCCTGGTTACGGCTCCAGCCTCTCCTCCACAGCTCGTCTATCTTGCCCCATACCTCATATCTCATAGATTTATGATCCTACCACTGTGGATCCTTACCTTTCTTGTCCATGCTGGGCATCTTTTAAATGTGCCTTTGCATGTGTGCTCCTCCTTCCAAGAATGCCCTTCCCCTCTTCTTATCCAGAGAACTCCTATTCACTCTTCAAAACCCAACTCCATGTGCTCTTTTTGGTGAACGCTTCTCTCCACTCCCCCCCAGCAGAGTTAGGTGTCCTCCAGGCTCCCCTGCAATGAGCCCCTCAATTCAGCAAACATGCATTTCATGCATCCTGGGCAGAGGCAGGATTCAGACACAATAGACAAATCTCTACCCATAACCCACCCCAAAGAGCCTCCATGCTCTCCTTCCTCTATTGGATGCTCAAACATGGAGGAGGGTGGCATGATCACCAAATGGAAGCACCCTGGGTCCCCGAGTGACTGTGCTGAAACACAGTGAAGCGGAAACCCCCACCCCATACCTGACCTTCCTTAAACCGCAATGAGGGCGAGACATCTCCAGTATAGTATTGACAAAGGTCAGCATTATAACTGCGCTCTCCCGGTGACTCTCGTGACACCTAGACCAGCCCATCAGAGTGAGGAGTGGACAGAGAGACAGCGGGGCCAGAAGACACAAAGGTCAGAAGAGAAGCCCCACCTGGGGGCTGGGGACTTGGTGACTTCTCCACAGCAGAAGTGACCTTGCGCAGTTGGATGGAGGTGAGAGGTTCCTATCATGCATGGCTATTTAAAGCTGCACAAAGGATGTATGTGAAGTACTTCAGACACAATGCTGCCTAAAAATGCATGTCCCTCACTCTCTATTGCATCTTTCCAGTACCTGTTAACACTTTGGCATTAACTTGGATGGTCGCAGAGAACAGAGGCACCAGTTTGCATGCCAACGTAGGAGTTTACAAGGAAGCAGGGTTAGATTGCTTCCAGAGATAACTCAGTTTCGATGCAGGTCTGGGCTTTGCAAAACCATACTAGGAAGGAAACTGAGGCAGATGGAGGAAATACAGACTAGCTTCCTCCTGCATGGTCGTTATTACACAGCAGGCACCGCTGTGAACACTTCGGAGACAAACATTCAGTTCTCGCAACGACCCATTTTACACAGGAGGAACTAAGTCATAGTTAAGTTAAATCACTTCACCAACCTTACACAGCCAGCCAGCCAGCAAGCAGTAGATCCAGGATTTTAACCCACACAGTCTGAGTTGAAGCATGATGATAACCACAGGGCTATACTTTGGAGTGGGCAAAGCCAGTGGAAAACAGACAGAAAGAGCTACTGGGTATAGGCATCTGAGAAGAGCTGCCACAGGCAAATCTGACTTCCAGCCATTTTCTGGCTAAACAGGCACAGAACGGAGGTCTGAGTTAGGGTTAGGATTAGGGTTAGGGTTAGGATTAGGGTTAGGAATAGGGTGAGGGTTAGGAGAGGGTTCAGATTAGGTTAAGGCCCAGCTCACTTGATGTCTCTTTCCTAAGAAGAGAAAGCAGCCCAAACTTGGTGCACAGAGGCAAACCCTTCCTGGAACCTTATTCAAGAAGTACATCACGTGGTCCCCTGTCCCGGTGGCCTTGAGTCACCGGCTGGACAATGCCTCCTATTATGGTTTTGCAAAGCCCAGACCTGCAGGAAACCGAGTCATCTCTGCAAGCAATCTGACCCTGCTTCCTTGTAAACTCCTATGTTGGCATGCCTCTGTTCTCTGTGACCATCCAAGTTAATGCCAAGGTGTTAACAGGTACTGGGCAGGTATTATTAGGAGACTTTTTCTGCCTTGGAGAGCTGAAGTCACTGCTCTGAGTTCCTGTCACCTTGACAGGTAGTTAGGATACTCAGGATTCAGCCCTAAATGGGCCACACATTGGCTGAGAAACCTAGAGAATGTCAGTCACATCCTGGACCTCCAGCTCCCTCGGAGGAGACTCCTCCTGCACAGGGCCTGGTTGGGAGTGGGAGCTCTGTAAGTGATGGTTAGAAGAATCCATGAGGATGTTGTGCAGGGCTGAGGCCTGGGGGCCCCTGATAAGAAGGGATAACCCTGCTTCTATTTCCTCTTATTTCCCTGGAAGAATCCTAGGAGGGAGGAAAGATTAGCATCCTCGTTTTCCATTTGAGGAAAACTGATGTTCCAGGGGGGTTAAAGGACCTGCCCAGGGCCACTCGGCTGGCCAGTGTGCAATGCTGAGGCTGTTGGAGGCTGAGGTCTACACTGGGCTGTTGAATGGAGATCTTGGCTTCAGACCTAGTCTGCTTTTCCCAGGCTCGGGGGGCGGCAGGGTAGCAGCAACATGGTGGAACAGAAAATCCCACAGCATGTGGAGTCAGCCTGGCAATCTGTGAAGGCAGGGTTCTATTTGTTCCGTGACAAGCAAGAATCCCAAATTTGTCCTTGAGAATGGAAGTTAAAACCACAGAAAAACCAATGAGCGCCCCCTTGTGGTGAGTTGGGCCATCACATGTCTAATTATGGCATTTCCACAGTAGAGGAGGACTCCTTACCCAGTGGGTCCCAGGCCACATGAGCTTCAGGAGAGGAAGGGCTCCGGTAACCTCTGCACAGCTGCATCCCCAGGGCCAGGGCTCAGCCTGCCAGGTTGCTCTCAGTCACCCACTCTATATAGCTCAGAGGACTCATGAACTGTCATTAGTGGCCCAGGGCCAAGACATGGGGTGCTACCTAGGCACTTTTGGACACAACAGGTTGGGTTACCCATCAGGTGGCCCCTGCTATGCCATCTCTCTTAGGTCCCAAAACTTCAGCCTACGTGCATATCACACACGGTCACTAATGTATCACGTCAGGCTCTGTGCTGGGCTCTGGCTATCTGACTGTCCCCAAGCCTGACCCTTGGTAGAGTCACGGCCCATGCAACTGCCAGAGCCACATCTCTTTCCCTCTTCCCATCCCCCTCCCAGTTCCACCTGGCCAGCAGCGGCACCCCCTCCCCACCAGGAATCAAAGGTTCCCAGTCTCACACTTAATTACTTGGGCTTCCCTCTGATTCTGTCTCCTCCGGTCATTATTGTCCGAGTCCAAGACATCCCCATGTCTGCCTTAGACAGCTACAAAGTCCCACTCACTGGCCTCCCTGCCTCCACCCTTGACCTCTGAGCCTGCTCTGCACACTGACCAGAGACACCCTTCCACAAGGGAATCATGAGCAAAGAGGAGGTCCTGGAGAAGCCTGCAGGGGCGATGGAGGGCAGTGGATATCTAAAGGAGATGTCCGAGTGAGTGTGCGAAGAAGCTGGCTTTTCAAATGCCCTGTGCTCAGCGCCCAGGAGACCTTCAGCTCCGAGTGCTACCAAATCCTCACTCCTCAAACGCATCCGCCACCAGCAGCATCGCAGCCTGGGGGGCTGCTGCAGCCTCTGTCTCCACCCCACCCCGACCTCTTGGGTCAGGATCTGCCCTTTTAACCTGTTTGGAGGGTGAGCTCCTTGAGAGCACCCTGCCCTGTCACCTCTGTGGCCCTGCCCCCAGCCCTTGGGCTGACCCACAGGAATGCCCTGTTAAGAACTGAGGGAGGGACCCAGGACAAGGACAATGCCACTAGCAGGCTGATCTCTGTGCCTCCCTCTGATGTGACACAACCCCACCTGGACACACAGCCAGACTCAGTGGGGACAGTTGTGCCCCTCCGGCAGCCACTGTGCACAGGGCTGAAGAGTGGGTGGGAAATCTCAGCATGACCCAGTCAGCTGCAGCTTCTCACTAAGAAGGCAAGAATTAAAAGGACCATCAGCTCTGCCTTCCAGAAACCAGGAAGGTGGCCTGGTCCTCTCTGGTCACACCCTACTAAGTCCCCTTCTTCACCTTCCTGCTCTTTCCCTCTGTTACTGTGGCTGGGATTTGGGGGAGAAGGACTCTTTTCACTGCTAATTGTATATAAAGTCCTCAATGATAACCATCTTTAAGATCCAGAAATGGGAGTGTGTAGTAGTAGAATGGATCAGGAAAGAAGAACACAACTTTGGAACAGCCTCTACCCCCATTAGCTTGCTGTGTGACCCTGCAGGCCACTTGCCCTCTCTGGGCCTTGCTTAACCATGCAGTAAAATGCAGACAGGCAAAGATGGGAGGACTCCACTCAGTGGTCCCTAGTTCCGAGCAGTCAGGCCATGGGTTCTGTTCTGTAGCTCTAAGCAGAGTGAGGCAACCGAACAAACAAAAGCATGGGGCCAGAAGGACAGATGTGCATTTCAATCTTGACTCCACCACTTACCTGTGGGCAATCCTTCCTTGATCTCTCTAAACCTCAGACTCCTCTTCTAAATTGGGCTTTAACAGCACCTATTCTTAGGGTTGTTGGGAAGTCTGTAGATGCCTTTCCCTGAACCGCCTCCCTCATGGGATCCGGAAGTTTGTTTCTGTTTTCCTTGGTTTCTTCAAAGAGACAGCTTTGAAAATAAATCCCCAATTGGGCTGGGGATGTGACTCAAGCGGTAATGCACTCACCTGGCATGCGCAGGGTGCTGGATAAAATAAAATAAAGATGTTGTGTCCACTGAAAACTGAAAAATAAATATTAAAAAATTTCTCTCTCTCTCTCTCTCTCTCTCTCTCTCTCTCTCTCTCTCTCTCTCTTTTAAAAAAAAAATCCCCAGTAGCTCTTAGGATTGTGGGTGGAGAGTGGGGAGGACCACAGACACAGCCTCAGACACACGGAAGCCCAAGTCCATGGGTACTTCAAGTCTCTGAAGCTCCATCACAGCCCATGAGGAGGTGAGGTGGCCTGTGGGCCTGTTCAAGGTCACCCCGGGGAGCTACAGACTCCCAGGTTGCCTCCTGGCTCCTACCAGCACCAGCATCGCTAGAGCAGGTGGGAGCTGGGGAGAAGGAAGGGGTCAGAATCTCCCCGTATCTTAGTGTCTACGCTGGGCAGGATGGTTCAGACGGCCCCAACCTCCACAATGGCGTGAACTAAACACCCTCTTCTGTTTTACAGAAGAGGAAACTGAGGTCCAGAGAGGTGAAGGTCTCCCAGGTAGCTGGAGGTGTGCTTACGATTGGTCAGATCTGGCCCCAGGACGAGGCTTCTTTGCCATCTCAGTAAGTACACATGTCTGTCTTCCTGGGATTTAGGTCTGTGGACCTCATTCACCCCCGGTATTCAGCCTGGGCAGCCCTGATGGACAGGCAGGGAAGTGCTCTGCTATGTCCTGGGCAGCACCAGGGTGGGGCAAGGGCTTCAAGAGGGAAGAATGGAGTCCACCAGGGCTAGTGAGCAATTACCATTGGGTCTTACTCAGGTAGCCTCTACAGCAGTGAGCCCCTCAAAGGTTCTAAGGTTCTAGCATTTCTCTCTTTCCCTCCTTTCCTCCCTCCCTTTATCTTTGGTAAACTGGGGATTGAACCCAGAGGTGTTTTACTGATGAATTACACCCTTAGCCCCAGTGCTTTTAATGTTTTAAGACAGGGTCTCACTGAGTTCCCAGGACCTCGCTAAATTGCTGAGGCTGGTCTTAATTTGCCATACTCCTGCCTCTGCTTCCAGAGCCACTGGGATTACAGCACCCAGCTCTCTTTAGTCTCTTTTTAACATTTTGCTTCCAGGGCCCAGCTACATATCCCAGGACTGTCAGATCTCGCCACCCTCCCTCAGGTCTCCCAACCCTGTGCCATCTCCTCCACAAGAAGAAGCCTCTTAGTCTCAGAATCCTTCAGTGTCTCCATATCTCCCGCGGGAAGCAGTCCATGCGCCCTAACCCAAGGTCCCCAAAGTCTGGTGCCCGCCCCCTCCAGCCCTCCCCACCTCCAGCCCTCCCCACCTCCAACCCTCCCCATCTCCAGCCCTACCCACCTCTATCCCTCCCCATCTCCAGCCCTACCCACCTCTATCCCTCCCTCCAGCCCTCACCCCTCCAGCCCTCCTCCCCCCACCCCCCACAAACTTCGGACTGTGGCTTCTCCCAAGAAGGAGCCAGGCACACAGTAGGCAGGACGGCTGTGGGTGTGCATCTGGGAAGGTGCCCCTGGAGCCGGTGGGTGTTGGAGGAGAGCTATGCAATCTATGCAATCGGAGCGCACAGGCCTCGCTCCTTCTTCAGTTGCCATTCAGAGCACTTCCCGCGCTGGGCAGAGGCCAGTGCTGGTCTTTTTCACCCGGGCCTCCGGTGCCCGCTGGGTGTTTGATCAAACTTGGGTGGGCCAATGAATAAAGAGCGGAGTGGACAACTCCAATTGTAAGGGTGGATAATGGGAGCACCAGGCAGCTAGGTGACTGTCTTCGAATCCTCCGGAGATAGAGCCCAGAATTCCCAGTTTAAGGCCTCCTTTTGCATCAGACCCCCGTGTTCCTCTGCTGCTCTCCGGAGGACCCGAGGTGAAGCTGGGTTCCTAGTCCCTCTTCAATTTGTTGCGCTGTGCTGCCACCTAGTGGTCATTCAACGACAGTTTTTGTTTTTCACCCCAAGAGCTTAAGGCTTGAAAGATTTCGGGTAAAAACCATTTTCAATGGGCTGAAATCCTAGTAAATTCATCTTCCTATTACATTAATATGATATATTCAAGTGAAGCCTGGTGCAGTGGCGCACACCTGTAATTCCAGTGGCTCTGGAGGCTGAGGCAGGAAGATCTCAAGTTCCAAACCAGCCTCAACAACTTAGTGAGGCCCTAGATAATTCGGGAGACCCTGTCTCAAAATAATAAAAATAATAAAAAGGGCTGGGGATGTGGTTCAGTGGTTAAGCACCCGCAGATACTATACAGATATAGGCTGTATATGCTTACACCAAGCTAAAATTCCAACCAAAGCCACAATTCCTGATGCAGGTGTATGATTCATGAGAGTCACTCAGATCCCCAACCTGCTGGGCCCTATGGCAACATTCGGCTGTGTAGAAGATTAAATAGCAGTCTGACCTAGGCCTACTTTGTTCCAGCACTGTACGTGGACTGAGGACCCACTGAGAGCAAACCAGAGCTGGTCCTTACCTGGTGGAGCTTACAAGCTGTGGGTTGACAGACCTTACTCAAAAAATACTGTGAACCTATCACTTTGAACAGTTGAATGTGCTTGGGGCCTTAAGAGCACATAGCCAAGGAATGGAGTCCAGAGTGGAGGAACCACAGGAAATTCTTCCTTGAGAAAATGACTTTTGAGCTGAGTTCTGAAAAATGAGTAAGAGCCAAGAGAACAGCCTGGGCTGGGGGTGTGGCTCAGTGGTAGAGCGCTTGTCTAGCACGTGTGAGGCACTGGGTTCGATTCTCAGCACCACATACAAATAAATAAAATAAAGGTCCATTGACAACTAAAATCTTTTTAAGAGAGAGAGAGAGAGAGAGAGAGAGAGAGAGAGAGAGAGAGAGAACAACATATGTAGTGGAATCGGCTCCATTAGGGATGCTGAAAAATCAGAGTGGCTGGGGGAATGGAGAGAAGAAAGGGGGAGAAGGAGACTCTGGCAGAGTGGACTCAACTTGCCAGGCTCAACTGGGAGGGGGACTATTTAGGGGCTCACAGGCCAAGGTTGAATTCTGCTAATAACCCAAAGGAGCCTGGAAGCTGATTCTTCCTCAGAGCCTCCAGAGAGGAGCTTAGCGGACAAGCACTTTGACCTGGGCTGGGAGACCCTATGCAAGAAGTGTCAGCCATGTTGGATTCCGCCCTGCAGAACTGGGAGGTAATAAATTCGCTGGCTTTGAGCTGTTTCATTTGTAGCGATTTGTTACCACACATTAGAGAACTAATACAGAAAGAATGAAAAGAGAAGCTGGTGAGGGCACTTTGGAGAGAGAAGCTGAGGTGCTGTTCAGGGCCCATCATCTCAGTCCCGGAGAGGAGGCCTTCTGGGGACCACGCACTCCCCACACCTAGTGAGAGAGCAGCCTGATATGAGTACCAGAAATATGATAGAGTTATTGACTGTTGATATATTAATTAGTGTGTGTGTTGGGTAAAAAACTATAAGCAATGTGCCCATGATGATATGTGAACTGCAAAACTCAGATCAACTGAAGAACTTGGATTTAAGGTAGTGATGTAAGAGTCTACACCTGTGCGTACAAACCCGGACCTCACCCAGTTATCAGCTGCAAGCACAACTGAAGTAGGACTTAAAAACCCAGGCTTGGGCAGGGGGTGGCGACAGGACTAACAGGACCCAGACAGAGAGACAGAAGCCTCCGGTTGCTGTTGTCTCCCCTGCACCAGACTCCTCTGGCCCAGATGGAGTTCCAGTGACCTGGGTTTAGGACATGTCACAGGTGAGCATCTGGGACCCTTGGTGTAGACTCAGGACTTAGAGTTAGGATGTGTCTGAGTGTGATGAGCATCCTTAAAATAGGTTGGATTGAATCTAACTGCGCCTCAGACCAACACAGCCACCTGAGGCCTGACTCTGCTAGGAGCTGAGAAGGTTGAAGCAGAGGTTGGGGACAAGTACTGCAGTCTATGCTTCTCTGCCATTGGGCTTCCAGGCTTCCAGTTACCCTGTAAAATGGTGAATTTGAATTGTCAACTTGATTGCATTAAGAGATGCCAAGGATTTAAGAGGCTTCTGGGTGTGTCAGTGAGGGTGTGATTAGGAATGATTGACAGCCAACTGAACTGGAGAGCCTCCCTAATGTGGGCAGCACCATCCAATAGGATGATGGCTTGGATGGAATAAAAATTGGAAGAACAAGGAAGCAGCAGCAGACGCAAGCTGGATTCTTCTTGGATGGGTTCTCGATTGCTGCTGTGATCATCTGAGGCTATCAGACTCTTGCTTCTCCACTCTTCCAAAGCAGACTCTACCAGTGATTCTCCAGAAGCCTTCAGTCTCAGATGAGGGGTAGCACCGTTGATCCCTCTTGTTCTGGGGCTTCAGCCTCCTGGACTGTGCAGCTACTAGTTCTTCCAGCTCTCCAGCCTGTAGATGGCCATTGTGGACTATCCAGCTTCTGGTCGCTGTAAGTCAATCCTTTTTTAATAATTATACTTCCTGTAGATTCTGTTCCTGTAGAGAACCCTAACTAATACACCCTGACTCAACCTTGGACCAAAAATACAAAATGGAAAATTCCAGAAATAATCAATTCATAAGTTTTACATAAATTTTATTACAATATATTATTATAATTATTTTATTATTATTGTTAATCTCATGCTGAACCTAATTTATAAGTTGAACTTTATCATGCATATGCATGTCTAGAAAAAAACATAATATATGGGATGCAGATTTATCCTGTTTTAGTCTGTCACTGGGGATCTTGGAACATTTCCCCATGGGTAAGGGGGATGGCTATAGCTGCCCTTGCCTGCAAGGGCAGCCCAGAGGATTCCAGATGTCCCTCAGTCATGGGTAGAGCCTGCTGGAGCCTTTGCAACGCCTGCAGGGGGACAACCCAGGTGATGCTAGGCTCTAGCTGAGGGTCTGTGAGCCCTGACAGGTGGGGAGACTGGAATCTGGAAGGGGCATCAGCCAGAGAAGCTGGAAAGCCCCAAAGGACCCACAGTGGGCTACGGGGAAAGGTCACTTTAGTTTCCAGAACAGCAAAACCAGGCTTGTTCATCAGCAAAACGTGCTCTTTCCCTGCCTCTGAGGTGCCTGAATCAGTTAGTGAGCCTCGTCATTTACTGAGCACATCACCTCACTGATTCTCACAACTCGCCCAGCTCACAGGTGAGGTCACTGAGGCACAGAGCAGCAAGGGATTTGCCCAAGATCACACAGACGGTGAGAGTGATGTGGGACCGATAAAGCTGGACACCTGAGGAATTTTCAGGAAGCAGGTTTATTTAGCGGCAGCCATCCAGGGGGGCTACAGTTTTAGGCCACAATCTCTGGACCCCGAGTCTGGAAATTCTTTAAACTTTAGACACACAGTGGAGTAGTTATATGTCAGTGGGTGGGTACATAACAGTTACTCTTTATCCCAGATTCTTAGGCCAGACAGAGGCTTTACAGTTTTTACCAGCAAAACAGAGATACTATCTTTTGCACAGCAACAAGCTCTCTTTGAGACAGACTCTTTCACAACTTTTGTCTACAAACCTAGCACTAACGAGAAAGAAGCAGCTTCAAACCATAGTGCCATCTGCAGAAACCTGGCTGACATTCAGTTGACACTTTTTGTAAAATCTTGGGGACAAGAAGCATAATTAGGGCAAGGGTCTTTGGAGAAGCATACTTATGTTCTTTTGGGTGGGGGTCCCTGGTCCGCTTCAGGAGCAGCCCTGAGGTTCTAGCTTGCCCCTGTTGCAGCAAAGCCCACACTGTAGTACTGTGCTGCAAAACCTGAGGAGGACCCCGGCAGGCAGCAGAGCATGTGAGGCAGGCGCTGAGGGTCCAACATGCCTGCTGTACCTTGGAGGGAGCACAGCGACAGGCGCCAGCCAGCGCACTGAGTCTCCTCAGCAGCCCAGGAAGTCATTCATATTATTGATATCATGATTATTGTTGCTGTGTTTTGGATGGGGAAGCCCAGACCAGAGAAATGAAGTACTTTGCCAGTTCTTTTGATGCCATCTCCTTTGGCCTTCCTCCTCAGCTTGGAGGAAGTTTCTGGAAGGTGGAGGGAACTCAGCTGGACCTGGGGCATGGGACATGTGTTAATCGTATTTCTGTCACTCTCACAAAATACCTGACGAATATTTAAAAGGCAGAAAGATTCAGTTTGGCTCCTGGTTACAGAGGTCCCAGTCCAGGGTTGGCTGGCTCCATTGTTTCTGGGCCCGTGGTGAGGCAGAACATGCTGGAAAGATGTAGTGAAGCAAAGCTGCTCACCTCAAGAAGGCCAGGAAGCAGGGGATGGGGCCAGGGACCCGATATAGTCCCCAAGGGTGTGCACCCAAGGGTGTGCTCTCTTCCACTAGGTGCCACCTCCTACATTTCCCACCCTCTCTCATGGGTCCATTCAGCTCTGACTCCATCAATGGATTAACCCATCCATGAGGTCGGAGCTCTCATGATCCATCACTTCCTGAAAGCCCCACCTCCGAACATGGCTCTACTGGGGACCAAGCCTTCAACACATGAGCCTTTGGGGAGCATTCCAGATGCAGACTGTAACAGGACAGATAGGAGAGGCACAATGAGCACAGCATCTCGGATGAGTGAGCTGTCAAGAACAGGCTTGGTGATGCACACCTATAATCCCAGGGGCTCAGGAGGCTTAGGCAGGAGGATCAAGAGTTCAAAGCCAGCCTCAGCCACAGTGAGGCACTAAGCAACTCAGTGAGACTCTGTCTCTAAATAAAATACAAAATAGGGCTGGGGATATGGCTCAGTAGTCAAGTGCCCCTGAGTTCAAACCATGGTACCCCCCCCCAAAAAAAAACTCCCCTTCTTTGTGAAGCTTGCCCTGCCTTGTCCATCTCCTCTTCAGGCCCCCAAGGAAGCCCCTTCCTTGCTGTGTTCCTTGTGTGCCTTGTGCCTAGCGCTGCTTTTCCCCAGGCCACTAATGGGCTATGGGCCTATCTTAGCCCAGCTTCCCTACAGAAAGGACTGGAGGCAAGAGCTTTATGGGTGCAATCCTGTGGATACAGAGTGAGGGGAGTGGGAGATGAGGCAAGAAGAGGGAGCCAGATGAGAGGTTAGAGAAGTCCTTCAGACTCTGCTGTGTCCTGGACTGTGACAGCCTCCCCCATTCACAGGTCAAAGCCCTCACGTCCATTGGCGTGGTGCTGTGGTTCAGATCTGAAACATCCTCCAAAGGCTCCTGTGTTTGAGGATGGGTGTCCAGGTTGGAGCTGTTGGGAGGTGGTGGGAACTTTAAGAGATGTGGCCTAATGGGAGATTTTAGGCCTTTAGGGGTGTGCTCTTGAAGAGGAGTGTGAATCCCTGGGTCTTTTCCTCCTCCTTTCTTGTTTGTTCCTTTCCATGAGGTGAACATGTTGCTGTACCACACACTCCTGCCATGATGTGCCATCATAGACCCAAAATAAAGGGGTCAATTAGTCATGGACTGAAACTTCTAAAACTGTGAGTCAAAATAAACCTTTTCTCTCTATAAGTTGTTTTCTCTCAGGTATTTATTATAGTAATGGAAGTCTGGATAACACAGATGGCATTTGGAGATGGAGATTTAGAAGGCAATTGGGGAAGTAGGTCTGAAGGGTAGGGACCTCATGGGATCAGTGGCCTTATATGAAGAATCTCATGGGCATTAACCCCCCTGCACTGTTAGCTTGTGTTACTTGGAACCACAGAGCAGCTGAACCTCAGAAGATTTGATCCATTCTGACCAGTGAGCAGGATCAGTTGTCTTTCCTTGTCAATTAGCACATGGGAATTCTCTGTGACAATAGCAGCTAGACTTTAAGACTACTGTATTAGGGTGCTCTAGAGGAACAGAATCCATAGGAAGCATAATGATAAACAGGGTACTTATTAGATTGACTTACAGCGACCAGAAGCTGGATAGTCCACAATGGCCATCTGCAGGCTGGAGAGCTGGAAGAACTAGTAGTTGCACAGTCCAAGAGGCTGAAGCCCCAGAACAAGAAGGATCAATGGTGCAATCCTAGTCTGAGACTGAAGGCTTCTGAGAATCACTGGCAGAGTCCACTTCGGAAGAGTGAAGAAGCGAGAGTCTGATATCCTCAGATGATCACAGCAGCAATCAAGAACCCATTCAAGAAGAATCCCAGCTGGCATCTGCTGCTGCTGCTGCTTCCTTGTTCAATTCCAATTTTTATTCCACCCAAGCCATCATCCTATTGGATGGTGCTGCCCACGCTTAGGGAGGGTCTCCAGGTCAGTTGACCACCCCACATGCCAATCATTCCTAGACACACCCTCATCGACACACCCAGAAGCCTGTTAATCATTGACATATCTTAATCCAATCAAGTTGACAATTCAAATTCACCATCAAAGCCACTCTGGCTAGGGAGCAAGTAGGCTAAGCACATGCAGGGTGGTGCCTAATTGGGTCTGGAACCTTGTCTGTTCCCCAGTTGAGCCAAGTGTTCCTTGAGCCTCCTCCATGTCCCACGCAGGCTGTTGCGTCAGAGTTCCCTCTGTGTGGAGTGAACTAGCTGCAAAATAAAGGTAAGAAAAGGAGGCAGCGAAAAAAAAACACACTACACAGAAAGTAATTCTGAAAAGCAGGGGCTGGATGGCTCTAGCGGTCCAGCTTCCACACTGGGAAGAGAGAGAACGAATGAGCCCAGGTTTATTTATACAAGGGAACTTCAGAGGTTTTCTACAGAATGTTCTTCACCAAATAAGGCAGGCTGTCCAAACCCAATGGGTTACGCCCAATTCTGGAGCTACGAGAGCTGTCCCCACTGGTAGAGCGAGGGCAGAGATCTCACACCTTGGGCAGCCTACACACAAGAATGCCAGGATCATTCCCAAGAGGAAACCGAAGTCCCCCATGGCTCATTACCTAGTAAAAGACCACTCAAGTAGCTTCACAGGTGGCACACCACACTTGAGGGCAAGATCCTGGCCTGTCCTTTGCCTGTCCCTTGCCTGTCCTTAGCATTCAACATAGCCCAACCCAGCAAAGATCATGAATGTTTAGGGATGTGGGGAACACTTGTCACTTTGGTTGCCATGGAGTGTGGATAAAAATCTGTGTAGATGAAGTCTGCACAGTTGGGGATTTCTGAGTAAATTTCCGTGAAACCCAGGGCCCACTAAAGAGCAAACCCTGAAGTTACTTCTAACAGTGTAGACACACAGAACTCCAGAGAGATTGACCTAGTTCTGGAGGCATGTGTTTGCATTTCAAGGGAGAATGGAGACTTGGTTTACCTAGAGTCACAGAAAGTGCTTTGCAAGCCAGCGAATGCAGTAAGAACTCAGGCCTTTAGGTTTCCTAGGAGACCCTTCTGAGAGGGGCCTCCTTTCCCTTTGAAGCTGAAGAAAATTCTTTTTCCTGTCCTTCTTCACCTATGATACAGATTTGGTATGCCTAGATCTTCCTGGCTTCCATTGTGTCCCCTCAGGGAAAAGAATTGGGGAGTAAGGAGCCAAGCCATGATTTTTGCTTTTTTTTTTTTTTTTTTTTTTTTGGTACCAACAATCAAACCCAAAGGGGCTTAACCACTGAGCCACATCCTCAGCCATTTTGCATATTTTATTTAAAGACAGTGTCTCTCTGAGTGAGTTAGGGCCTCAATAAACTGCTGAGGCTGGGTTTGAACTCATGATCCTCCTGCCCTAGCCTCCCGAGCTGAAGAGATTACAGGCATGCACCATAGCACCCAACTTATTCTTTGCTTTTTTAAATGAGACAGATACTCCATGTAATTTAGATCGTCCTGTGTGTGCATTCAAGAGAAAATTAATTAAGATGAATATTAAAAATCCAACATGTTCTCTCCATCTGAGCAAACTTCCTATGTTGTGGGAACCCCAAATGGGGAAATAGGCAGGAAATCTCCATGAATTCAGTGTCCTCCAGCCCCAGGAAACTAAAGTGTGGGCTCACAACTTTAGTAGACTAGCTGCTCCTCCTGGGCCTCACTCCTCAAAGGAGTGATGCAAAGATGACCGGTCATTGGGGATTGTTGACAGAGGAGTACAGAGATACTGGTCATCATGGAAGTGACAACTGTCTTCACTGGTATTAGCAAATGACCAAGTGGCCAAGCCAGAATGATACAGATGAGGATCTCAATTGAAAGCAAAAATAACTGAAATGGGGACAGACCTCAATGGATCAGTGATGCTTTTTATTAAACAGTGGAGGGACAGAAAATGGTCACAGCCTACAACAAGGGTCTGAGTTTTATAGAGTTTAGCAGGGCTAGGTCATGGGAGGAGTTGGTCAGTTAGTTTTGTTGGCTCAGAGGCCGATTGTACTGGGGACAGCCAGTTTCAGTCAGGTGGGGGTCAGGTTCCTTTTGTGTTCTCCCCATTTTCTCTTCCTGCCTTCCCTCAGGCTCAGGCCTGGGCTTCTCAATGACAAAAGCTCCAATTTACCACAGACATCTCCCTACACACACACACACACACACACACACACACACACACAGAGCAGGAAGTCAGGTGGGGGAACAGCCGTAGACAGGGGAAGTACTGTGGGGTTTATTCTCCATGTCCTAAATTCCAGACTCTGAAAGGGATATAATGAGTTGAGGTGACACATTCCATCTGGCTACTTCTTGCTGTGAAGTGGAGGAGATTCCCTTTCAAGAATCCTGGAAGAGGATATAGAAACTCTGGCAGTTGGGGCTAAAGGGGAGTGTACAATGGAAGAGGCTTCAGGGTCACCCCAGGCAATCTTGTCCTGTGGTGGTTTCGGGGAATTCAATTGTGAACGTAGGAGAAGGATGAATTTGATGTGTCCCTGGGAAGTGGTTTAAGCCCAATGAGTCACTTTATTAAGAAATTGTCTGTATATGAAGTTAAGGATACAGGGAAGAAAAGTTGTTATGAGGAAGATGAATATTAAAGGAGCTATCCGGGGAGTAACCAGGAAGTCTACCATTTTAGATCCCCCAATGAGGACCACCAGGAATCGCCCTCCATTGTTCCAGTTGGTCCTGTAATTATTGAACCTTATCCCTTACCAGTCCTGATTGCTAGACATCGAAGCAACATTCTTCCCTGAGGAAGAGGCAGAGGTAACCTTGTTCAGCTGCCACAGTCTGGCTAGGCACAAATAAACGAGCTGCCACAAAGCACTTGTATGTTTAAACAGGAAACTTTATTGCCCGAACTCCACCAGCACTCCACGCACACTTCCCGGGAACTCTCCCAGCTCTCCACCGGGCTCCGCGCTCCCCCCCCCTCTCTGAACCCCACGAGAACTCAACGGGAACTCCAAAGTAGCGGGCGCCCGAGGCAGCAAGAGCCGCCCTATTGCCGGACAGCAAAGGTCTATATACAACTGAATACACAGCTTAACTTAACCATCATCATCTCAATGGCTCGCTGGCGTCACCTCTCTTCCACTCACTTCTGGCAAAATGCCATTGGTCATCCCGACTCGGCTGTGGCCCTCAACATCTCCCCCCTTCTGTTTAATTAAACAACAAGCATGTGGCTTAGGGACTGTGCCTGTCTTAGGTTGTCCAGTACTACATATGGTCCTTACCTGTCATCGGATGAGCTGAACTCAAGGCATTAGCCTCCTGTCTTAGGTTGGTACCATTGCAATTGGATCTTACCCATCATTGACTACCGGTCCAGCAAACAGCCATACTTGTGGATAGGCCTTTGTACCAGTGGGGGGGTGAGGTTCTTTGCCTCACCTCTGTTGGCCCCCAAATTTTAGCTGAACGACCATCACAAGCAGAAGGGAGGAGGATACAAAAATGCCACGACACCAAGCCAACTGATGGCTCCTTTTGGGAAAATTGTACCACCGATGACACCATCAGCAAAGATATCCCAGCACTACCACAATTCGCTGCACCAACAGATAGTTCACAATGCATACAAGTGATATATAGTCCAGGCAAGTTCTGTAAGCAGTTCAAAGCAGAGGAATCCATCAATATGTCCATTTCCTCTCAAAGTAAATCGACTCCTTGATTGAGCATCACTTGTTGAGTTATTATTCATTGATGCATCCATTTATACAGATTACTGTGATATCTATCGAAGAAGCTGTAGTTTGGTTTTATCTTTGTCTTCACTGGCACTGGGATGAAGATAGGAATTCTGGCAATGATGGCTAAAAAAAGTTATGTAACATTCCAGCAGGCACTAAAAGAAAGCAATTTTCTAAACAATTTAGTATTCTGAATAGAATTAGATATAATAAAAAGGAAAGGTGAAAGTTAACAAGCAGATCTGTTAACCTCCTTTTTTAACAATCTTCAACAGCTGTTTACTTAATTTAAATTAAACCACTTAAATCACGTGAATAAAATAAAATTTGGATCCATTTTTTCATGAGCACTCCTCATATATGATAATATGGACATAGTACATACAGACATACAACACAAAACACAAGTGTGCACACATAATACAATACATACAATACATAACATAATAGTAAAGGCCTTGCAGCTTTTTACAGGTGAAATCTCCATTGCAATGTTTAAAAACTCCACAGTCAAAAAATAGAACTGATCAGAAAAACATTAACCTAGGTCTGTATGAGCTCAAAAAATAAAATAGAACTTCATGATGTGGGAAAGAGCAATAATAAAATAGATATTGAAAAAAAACATCCTGGTTTCATTAGCCTCCAGGTGTGGGAGAACCAAAGTTGCAGATGTAAGGATAGCCAAATTGGAGTTCTGATATCAGCTGTTATGGATTTGAGCCAAATTATCTTCTTTTTGGTCTGTAGAAATCGCTTTAGTTAATCTCTCTGGAATTCAAATCGGCTGCTGTTTTCCCTGTGGAAACACACAAACAGACCCCCAACTCCAGACAGTCACTGGGTCAGGACCTTTCCATTGCTTTGTTAGAATATCCTTCCAAAGTACCTTGAGCTTATGTACATTTTTTTTGGACACATATGCCTTTCCGCAGTACTAAGCCCTGATGAATCCAAATTTAAAAAGTTTAGAGTAAAAAGGGTTATTTTAAGTTTATCTTTGGGGGATACATATCCCTTCCCAATTCCCTCTTTTTGCTTTAATAAGTACATTTTAATAGTTTGATGAGCTCTTTTAACTATGTCTTGTTCCTATGGATTGTATGGGATTCCTGTTATATGAGTAATGCCAAATGATGAGCAAAATTGTTTAAAAGAGGTAGAAATATAGCCATTACCGTTATCTGTTTTTAACTGTTTTGGAATGCCCACAGTGGCAAATTTTGTAAGCAATGAGCTACAATATCTCTAGTTTTTTCTCCGGCATGAAGGCATCTTTACCACCTTTAAGTTAACCTTTTAAAGCCTTCCAGTTATCATCTATACTGTACTTTTAAATTACTTTTCACCACCTACAGCTTCACTCTTTTAAAGAGGCTTAGATTTTGTTTAAATCACTTTAATGTTAGTTTACAGGCTGCCCTTCAACTAAAGGCTTTTATTAAGGACTCTGTAATCCTCTTTAGACAACTTCTTTAAGTCTTTCTTTTTTTTTTAACTCATTAATAAGCTTTGTCTTAATCTGCCATGTACAAACACCTTTTTTTTCTTTCTTTCTCAAGCTTTTAAAGTAAGCCTAGTTTCCTCAAAATCTTTTTAAATGGCATTGAAATTACTTTAAGAACTTAACGCTAAGCAGTACTTTAGAAAGCTATTCCCTATTTATGTCTGATAGTTATCCTAGTCGCTATCTTTCCTTTCTAGATAGAAAAACTTATCTGCCACTTCCTCAAGCTGGGCTGCCGCCTCCTGTGTTTTCTCTGTGCTGGCTGCCTGAATGCCTCCTTCCTCTAACAATTTACTTAACACTCTTTCGGTTTGTTTTTTACTAATTTCTGATCCCATATTTCTACTCTAAAGATAACGGAACCCAACAAGATAACACAAAACAAAACCAAAACAGAATGATACCAAAACGGAACAAAAATGCATTGTATCAATTTTCCTATTTTCTTGAAATGTATATTTGTGGTCTAACATTATCTCTTCCTCAGGGCCGAACAACTTTTCTAGCATTCTATTTATTTCTAGGGACAGGCAGCTTGAAACAGAAACAAAACAAATCAAAACAAGAACACATTGTTTTTTGAAATGGCCACCCATTCTTTCACTCTCCTTCAGGGGCAAGCAATTTCACTTACCCCCCAGCTTCAGGCGTTCCCTGTACAGGCCACCAAATGCGCAGTCTGGCTGGGCACAAATAACCCAGCCGCCACAAAGCACTTGTATGTTCAAACAGGAAACTTTATTGCCCCAACTCCACCAGCACTCCACGCACACTTCCCAGGAACTCTCCCAGCTCTCCACTGGGCTCTGCGCGCACTCTCTCTCCAAACCCACAAGAACTCAACGGGAACTCCAAAGTAGTGGGCGCCCAAGGCAGCAAGAGCTGCCCTATACAACTGAATACACAGCTTAACTTAACCATCATCACCTCAATGGCTCCCTGGCATCACCTCTCAACCACTCCCTTCTGGCAAAATGGCATGCGTCATCCCAACTCGGCTGTGGCCCTCAACATTCAGCAGTAAGGAGATCTAGGCCCTGACAGTTTTTACAGGACAACAGATGCCAGGGAATCCAATTGATTTTGTAAAGTGAGTACCAAATCAGTTACCTGTTGGATATCTTCAATAACCTATGCTGACAATTTTTATACTAGTGAAGAGAGGTTCCTAATCTTGCTGCTCCTGTGCCAAACCTGGCAGATACCTGTAGCCCTATGAGTATGGGAATAAACTTAAGGGCTCTCTTGTGTTTGGTATGCACTGTTATCAGGAAAGGCAAACTTTGGTTGTTATGTAAAATATCAATTTGAGGAGTAAGGAAGACAAAGGTACAGAGGTCAGTCTAATTTTACGAAGGAAAGAAACACCTCAGAATTTGGGAGGCACCAGGGCTGAGGGACTGACAGAAGTATACATTTTAAGTTCTATTTTAAAAGCTATTATCTTTTCTTTTAAATGCCCAGGCATGATTATAGTTTTGTTATAACTGTTTTTGCTAGGTGTTCAAGACCAAGCTGGTCAAATTGACCTCGTTCCTATATATTGTTGATTCAGCCAAGCCCCCCCCCCGGGGGGGGCAGTCACTCTTAGGGAACTTGAGAGCAGCCTCTTAGCTCTTTTAGTACCATCTGCCAGGATGGGTTAGGGTTTCCTTGATGACATGGCTTCCCTTGGAAGCATCATTTGCAGCATGTGCACTGGTCATCTATCTGTTCCCTAGGGTCTCATAGATCCCCCTGATCAGGAGGTCATATGGCCCAGAGTTGCAAAGTCTTTAGAGAAGTTCCCTTATTCTATGGGTTCAAGCTGATTCAGAGGACAAGGGCAAAATATTGGCTATTTTCTTTCTTGACCCTTTACTTCCTTAACTTTGTCTCTAAGCTTTGGTCTTAAACATCCAGCAATCCAGTTTCACAGTCTTAATTTTAGAGTACTGGGTTTTAACTTTAATGTCTATAACTTTACAGTCATTCACCTCTTCGATTTAATTGGGGTCAGTATTAGTACTGGAAGTCAGCCTTACATCCTATCTGTCTGTAGATGATGACCTATTATCACAAAGTAACACAGGTTGTTATATTAAAAGTTGTATTTCTATAAGGCACTTACAGACAACAGAGTTTACAAGGAAAATACAAAATGAAATTAACAATAATAAAAACATTGAATTTGTATAATAACTATCAATAAGAAACATAATTTTTATAATCCCAACCTGTTATTTTAAACTTTAGTTTGAAGAACAACAAGCTTGGTAAAATGCTATTTTAAACATTATACTTTATTTTTTTTTCTTTTTTTTCTTTTTTTTGTTGTTGTTTTTTTTTCTTTTAAACATTATACTTTAAACACTTATATATTTGGAAGATATGACAAAGTAACATGATTACACTGATGTTCTTATATTAACCAAGTTTAGCTTCTAGAGAAAAATTGACTCAGTAATGTAGTGTAATACTTTAAAATAACAGTTGTTGTTTAACCAGAGTTGTACAAACCCTAATTCCTTTAAGACAAGTTCCTCTAAAGAATAAAACTTAACAGACACAAGAAATTATCTTGATAGATAAGAGCAGATTAAGAAATCTTTGCTACTTTAATCCTTAAAGGATTAAACTTTGGTTTATACCAGTACATTAATGTTTGACCTTGGGCAAAAAACCTGATTATGCTCATTTCATAGTTACACATAAACTTTTTGAAATTTACTCTCCACAAAACTTTTTCAACTTGCTCAGACATTTTACAACTTTTTACTTTATAACACAAAAGGCTTTCTCATCCATAAACATTTCCTTTTCCTTCTACTTTCCATTCTAAAATACATTCCCATACCTAGAATCTTCTTATGTCTCTTTCCTAGCTGTTGACCCCCATTTTTTTTTTCATTCTGAAACAACCCTCATGGAATTTCTGAGTTAAGACAAATTACTCCATTTTAATTTGATGAAATAATTTATGCTATTATTTATAGTACTCTACTTGAAACACAGCTGAAAGTTTTTGGACCCTTTGCATATAGAATTAGAACTGTTAGAACTTTAACTCTTAGTAACATTGTTTTAGTGAAGACACAGAAACAAGGCAATCTTAAACCTTTTCCATTTACCCATTTATGAAAACACATGTAATGTTTAAATATGTTACCTTATGGAATTTAAGAGGTCAAGAGTACTTGATTTTATATTTAGCAGTTAGCACTTTAACTTTGTAAATTAATCAGTATGTCAGAGGGCCTGGTGGGGCCATAAGCAGCAGAAGCTTTTTTAGGGTTATGGATGGCTGAGGCCAGAGGTTGATATTTAGCTTTAAGATGGTTTTCTTTCAAACACATTTATGAAGATTAATCCAATCTTAAATCTAGTTTACTTATTTTTAACTGTAAAACAAAGATATCAGACAAGTGTAGTTAATACTACTAGCCATCTCTTCCTTGTTGAAGAAAAATCCTAGAAGTCATGGATATTACATTTTAGACATTTTATAGAATTAAGACTCTATTAATTGTCTGACCATCTAGAAAAACTTGTGAGTTAGTAATTTTAGAGATATCTTCACTCTCATTTATTTACCTAATTTATTTATTTATAATTAGCCTCAACACTTTTTTTTATATTTTATTTATTTATTTTTTATGTGGTGCTGAGTATTGAACCAAGTGCCTCACACAAGCTAGGCAAGCACTCTACCACTGAGCCAGAACCCCAGCCCATACTTACCTAATTTAAATTGAACTTTCTAAATTATGTAAACTGAAAGATATTTGGATCCATTTCTCATTTAATTTTTAATTTATGAGCATTCATTTATCTATATGCCAATTTTGATACCATGTACATGATATATGGACACAAGCACATGTAGACATGACAACACAATACACAAATGTACACACATTCTCAAAACAGACAAAAAAACAAAGATCTTGTAGCTTTTTGTAGATAGGTCTCCACTGCAATGCTACAGATATTTATTAAAGCCTCTATTCAATTGAGAGCTAACCCTTGAAAAATTTGGCCTCTGAATAAAAACAGTGTAAAACCTCTATAATTAGATCAAATAAGACTGATCAGAAGGGCTGGGGCTGTGGCTCAGTGGTAGAGTACTTGCCTAGCATGTTTGAGGCACTTGGTTCGAATCTCAGCACCACATGTAAATAAGTGAATAAAATAAAGGTCCATCAACTACTAAAAATACATGGTAAAAAAACTTTAAAAAAAAGACTGATCAGAAAAATATGTTAATTTAGGCACACAGGATCAAATGTGAAATCACCATAAAACCATGAGCTCAAAAATACATAATTTAAGAAATAAGAGGCCTGGGGGAAAAAATAACATGGCCTAATTAGTAAAGAAGCATGCAGAACATCTTTATCAGATTAGAGTGAGTTCAGATATTGAAAAAAACAAGAGAGGCTGGGGATGTGGCTCAAGCGGTAGCGCGCTCGCCTGGAATGCGTGCGGCCCGGGTTCGATCCTCAGCACCACATACCAACAAAGATGTTGTGTCCGCCGAGAACTAAAAAATAAATATTAAAAATTCTCTCTCTTTCTCTCCTCTCTCACTCTCTCTTTAAAAAAAAAAAAAAAAGAAAAAAACAAGAGAGATCCCTGAAATACTTAGATAAAGATTCTCAAGGTAAACAAGATTTAGCCATTTTCCTTCCCTATCATAGAAAAGGAAACATGAACTCAGACCATCCCTTCAGCCCCTGCCACAGCCTGGAGAGGGAACATGTGTGTCATTGGAAGAGTTTTAGATTGTGTAAGAGAAAGTGATGGCAAAGGGGAAGGGGAGTGTGGGTGTGGGGTTTGAGGAGGAGGGTGGGAGGAAGGAGCAGTGGGATCTTGTGGTCTATATGGAAGGTGTTTGCCTGCTACTTGTGTGCCAAAGTCTGGCTGGGCACAATTCAGGAGCCACTTGTCAAAAGAAACGAACTTTATTTTTAGAACACACGGCACCACACAGCTCTTCAGGAATACCCTCAGAGCCCAACTGCCACCACGGGCTTCCCACAAGCCTCTCAACCTCCCCTACCCCTCCTGCTCTTGAGGCCGATTGGCTGGGTCGTGTGGGCGGAGCCAAAAAAAGTCCCTCAGTGAGCAGCTCCTGGTCTGAAAGGGCCGGGAAACAGCCCAATGAGCATCACCGCAGAGGAGCCAATCAGTTGGCAGCTAGAAGTTTGCTGGGGCCGCTGTGAGCCAATCATCAGCTGGCAGCTGGAAGTTTGCTGGGGCCCCTTCGGCTGTGGCTCTCAACACTTGTGGGGCAGTGAATAAAGAAGAGAGTTGTGATTCAGGGAGAATTAGCTGTGGATCAGAGCAGGACTGGCATAATGAAGGCTTTGAGCAAAGGTAAAAGAAAGCATGGAGGTAGGGCACCTCAGACCATTTGCCATTTTTGTTGGAGGAAATTGTCCAAATCTTGGAGCATTTTTTGACCCAACATCTTTGAATTCTGGCCATGGATGCAGATTGTCTAATTTGTATCACAGCCACATCAGAATAGTAAGAGGCGTTTGCTTTTGAGATCAGATTGGAGGTGGAGGATTTTGAGATTTTTAATTAGACGACCTAGGGGAGAGTCCTGTGGATCAGACTGGTTAGCCCCCATGTGGGAGGGGTTTGTCTGGGGTGGTGGTGGAGATCAAGGTGTCCCTTGATGTCTCCCATCACTGGACAGAGTTCCACCAGAGAATGAGAGGGTGTCCCCTTCTACAATCTCAGTGGTAGAGGACGCCCCGGGGACCAGATGAGCCAAAAGGCAAGGGTCTCGGGCAGGACACCTCTGTGAGAGACTGGAAGTGATCTTACCTCTCCAGAGAATGAGAAGGCTGGCATTGCAGGCAGGAACAAAATGGCAGTAAGTGACCTGTAATCTGGAGGTCGTAAGTGCAGGGAAGAGGCCCAAGTAGAGGGAGGGATTGGAGAGGAGAGGGTTAGAAGGAGGAGGCCTCCAACACCAATACAGGGCCCAATACAAATTCTTACTCTGTCCAGGTAGCAGTAAGGCAGCAAAAATCTAGCCCAAGAATGGGGCCGGTTTCAGGTCCTGCACCGGGTGCCATTTAGCCAAAGTGGACATTGGAGAGTGTGAAGGGTCTCCTTCTATAAGGCAGGAAGGAAGGGGGGATAGTCAGTCTGGGAATTCAGCCATGGTCTCATGATTTGTAGCTGAGGGCTTCCCCAGTCTCAGAGAACTATAGGAGTGCCAGATAAACAAGGGTCACTTCCTAGGTCTCATCGGCCATTTAACATGACTGTTGGGCGAAAGACCAAAGGTGGTAGGGAAGGAAGGTTCATTGGAACAGGGAGGGGTAAAAAGAACGGCAAAAAACTCATGTTCCTGGGTTTTGGCAGCAAAATAAAAGCAAAAAAAAATAAATGGGGACAGACCTTGATGGATCAGCGATGTTTTTTTATTAAGCAGGGAAGAGAACATGGTGACAGGCTACAACAATGGTGTGAGTTTTATAGCACTTAACAGAGCCAGGTCATGGGACTTTTGGCGGGCTTATTTAGGGTGGGTCAGAAGGGAAGGTAGGGAGGTTCCCTGGGGCCTTCTATACTGAGGACAGTTGGTTCCAGCAGGTGGTGGTCAGGTGCCAGTTTCTTTTGTGTTCTCCCTGCTTTCTCTTCCTGCCTTCCCTCTGGCTGAGGCCTGGGCTCCTGAATGATAAAACCTCCAATTTACAACTCCCTGAACTCCCAGGAAGGCAGGTGGGGAACAGCTATAGACAGGGGAGTGCCCCGGGGATTATTCTCCGTGTCCTTCATCTACGGGGTCTGCCTCTTTCACTTTCTGCTAAAATCTTGCTCCTAAACCATTAAGTCTGGGAACTTCTTGTTACCCTTTTAATAGATTCCCCTTTCCCTTAGATGAGTCAGAACCCGTTTCTGAGCTTGGGGGAAGACTAGTCCAACAAGCCTAGCTGAATTTACTTTGTGGTTGAATGCATGTGATTAAAATCTCAAGCCAACTCAAATCAGTTAAAAGGCAAAAGACCTTGCTCTTTAGCCAATTTCACAGTGGAGATAAACAAGGGCATCAACCTTGGGCACGTCCTGGCCTCTGACCAACAGCTTTCTGGAAATCTGTACCATCTGGTGGTGGGTGAGTGACATTCCATCTCTATTTTCAGTGGCAAAATTGCATTTATGCCTTCAGGATATCAGAAACTCAACTGGCTGAGAGTAATGCCGTTCTAGATGGCTAAACATAACCTTCCCTGTGCGGATCTCACCCATCTAAAGGGCCGGAGTCTTCTGTGCTGAGGCCATGTGATGACTACCATGTGTTCTGACACAGGATAGGCCCACACAGAATGGTACCTTGTTGGAACTTCTCTGACTCCACAGTGAGCTACATAAGCCACTTTCTTTGTAACTTACCAAGTCTCGGGTACTGTTACGCAACAGAAACAGAAAACTAAGAAATTGTAGGGCTGAAATTTGAAATCAAGTCTGCCTGAATCCAGCAGCTCATGCGATATCATTTTCTATGTCTTCCCCATGATCATCATTGCCATTGTGACCACCATCGACACTATCAGACCTCTACCACCCCCATACCACCATCAGAACCACCGTCATCACTACCAACACTGCCAGCAAACACCAACAACTGGCAGTACCATCTCAACTACATCTGTTGCCATCATTATTATCTCCACTATTCCCACCATCACCACCATTACCATAGGCATTACCACCTCCTGTACTATCATCACTATGGATATGGAAAATGAAAAATCCACAAATAGCGAGACTTGGGAAAAGGAAATGAAAAAGAGAGCCATACATGGATAGCTTTCATCTTTCTCAAGGTAAATCCCTTTCAGATGCTGGCTACAGGTGGGGAGAAAGCGCTCCATCAAACCTAAAGCGAGAGTCTCTAGGAAACACTAATCTCTTCCAAGATAACTCCTCTCCAGGTGCTGGCCACCGACCCCCAGCCCCCAAACTCAAATTACTGAGTGCCCAGACTGACGTGCGCACTAAATCCCTCACAACCTATATGAGTCCAATCCCCTCCTTTGTTCAGGGGCTCGTTTTCCACCAGGAAAGTGGATCCATTCCCATAGGTGTAGTCCCGTTCCTGAATAAAGGCTGAAATGATCCATGCAGTGTGCCTCCAATCTGGTCTCTTTCTGCTAACAATCAACAACATTACAACTACAACAATTAACATCTACCCCATCAGACCACTCCATCATCATCATCATCACCACCCTCCACCATCACCACCATTGTCACCACTACCAGCACCACCAGGGGCCTACATTATTTCCCTCACTTCTGTCACTT
Source organism: Urocitellus parryii (assembly GCF_045843805.1). NCBI lineage: Eukaryota > Metazoa > Chordata > Mammalia > Rodentia > Sciuridae > Urocitellus > Urocitellus parryii. The sequence continues at coordinate 37,886,595 of NC_135541.1, read as the reverse complement.
CTGCCACCTCCATCATGATCATCATTGTCATTATATCATTATATTCAAAAACTTTCTAGTGCTAATGGAGTTCCTCTCACTCCCTGGACTCCTCTTCAGTTAGAGAAACCAGCCTTTCTGATGCAGCAAGACCCCAGGCTGGCCACTGTAAGCCTTCCTCTGGTAACCTCCAACAACCTTGGTGCTTTCTCTACAGGACTTTCTGTGGCTGTTTCAGGCAGGACACATGGATCATGGCATGGAGAACAGGCAGAGCTTCACATCTACCAGGAGCATGCTGGGAGAAAGTGGCTGGGCAGCGTGGGCCCTCACATCACTGCTGTGTCTTCCATAGTGGGCTCTGAAGTCAGAGTCTGGGTTCAGATCCTGGCTTTGCCTCTGAATGGCTCCATAACTCTGAGTCAGCCCCTAACAATTCATCCATGAAATCGCACTAATGGCACCTACCTGCAGAACTGTGGGAGCAAGCACCGAGAGGATCTGTAATGGCTCATGGCTACTGACTCAGGAGTGTCCACCCTCCTTTTGTCTCCCCAGACTCTGGCAAAGGGCTTGCCATATGGTCCTCTCCATCACTGATCCCTGTGCTGGTCTCACTGGGGTTTGAGACCGATTTCTTTGCTATGCACAAAGAGCAACCCGGATTCCACAGGGGGCGTGACTGAACTTAGCTGCAAGCTGGAGTGGATGGGGCCAGGGCTACTGGCAGAGTGGAGCTGGGTGGGGGGCGCTTCATGGAGAAGGTGGAGATGTGGCTCCCCTGGAAGACAGGCAGAATTTCCCTCTACCAGATGCATGGGAGAACAGGCAAGTTTTTGACCCTTCTCTGACTTTTTTTTAGTTGTTGATGGACCTTTATTTTATTTATTTATTTATTTATATGCTGTGCTGAGAATCAAACCTAGTGCCTCTCACATGCTAGGCAAGAGCTCTACCACTGAGCCATGACCCCAGTCCCTTCTCTGTCTTTTAACCTCAACTCATGCCCCAGAGTGCCTGGCCCACAGCTGACTCCTAAAAAGGTTTGTTGAGTGGATAAATGTATGGTGACTTTATGGTCTCATTACCACTTTCAAACTGAGTCTTTGGGAGCAGAGACCCATCTCATTCGTGTCTCTGTCCCCAGCACCATGTCCAATACTCTGTCTAGGAAAGCCACTGAAGCAGCACACCCCAATGCCACGTAAAATGACTGAGAGGGTCTTGGGTATCTCACCACATCTCTGGGAGGACCTTGGAACTGAGCCCTGAGGTTATGTAGTCTCAAACGAGGCCACCGAGAGCCTCGCCAAGACCCTGCTGCTGCTGGGCATTGACTCACTGGCATGGCGGATACCATGAGCTGGGCCTGGCCTGCCACTGCCCTCCCCATGATGGAGCTGAGGGGAAAAGTCCCTCGTGGCTGCCTCTGAGCTCATGGGGCATTTGTGGAGCAAATCAGAATCAAGTCCGGGAAGTTAGGGCGGCCCCATCTGAAGGCTTTGAATGCCAGGTTGGGGAGTTGGTGCTTTTCTGCATGGGCGACGGGGCCATTCAAGGTTTCTGAGCAGTTGGGTGACATGAGAGGTGGCATGGAGTAGAGAGAAGCAGCTTCAGGTAATGGGCGGAACTGGGTATTGAAGTCAGACAGGCCTTTCCACAAAAGAGTGTTACCGAAAGCTCCGTCCTTGTCCTCATTGCCAATTCAATAATGAAGACAAAGTTTTAAGAAAAAAAGAAATGTTATTGCTTTGCTAGCAAAGGAGAAACACAAGGGACTCCTGTGATTCTGACCATCAGGGGAACAGAGGGCTCGTAGAGAGGTGCTTTAAAGGCTGTCTTCTAGCTGTGTCTCCTTGGGGGACATAATCCACTTGTCGTCTTGAAAGATCGCCATTCCTTAGGTTTTTCTGGTGCCATTTCTGAGTCTGAATGACTTCATTCCTGTGGGTGTGAGCTTAAGAACCCAGCCTCAGGTGGAAGAAGGTTAATCTCGCTTCCCCCAAGGTTAGGGAGCAGGAGAGGGACCAGAGAAAAAGGAAAACAAATAACTGTGTCAGTTTTAAAATAAGCTGCAGCGGCCAAGCAGCAAGGGTTATGTTTACAGGAGGAAGTGGACCCAGGATCAAGAGGCCCCCTGGCTCCCTGCCTTGTCTCCACCTGCCCATCAAAGGCATTCCCCTGGGCAGGGAGACGAAGTTTCAGAAACCAAAGAGATTAACACTCTTCTCAAAAGGACATACCATTCCTCCCAGAATCTAGATGAACATGAAATGGTGATCCGTATGTTAAAGGAAATAAGTTGTTCAAGGCACTCAGCACACATGAAATTGGTCTGAGTCAACAGTGGTTGGTAACAAGCACATCTTGAGCTCTCTGCCACCTCCAGGCACCGTGCTGGCACCTGCCCTGTGTTACCTCCCTTCACCCTTGCCACAGCTCCTGAGGTGGGAGATCATCCCATGTTAGAGGTAAAGCCTGGCGTGGACTTGGTTAAGGCCTCACGGGGAACTAGTGGAGGAATGGTATTCAAACCCAGATCTGGCTGCTCTCAACTGCGACGTTCATGTTCAGGACAGAACTGAGCTTTAGGGGTGTGAATTTGATGGCCGTGGGTTCACAGGAAGGGAGGGGAGAAAGATAGACAAGCAGACGGACAGACAGGAGGCTGTGAGACTGTTTAAATAGCAATGTGTCCTCTGGGCCCCAGGTGCCTGCTGTTCTCTTGGTTTTGCTGACCCCTTGTTAGATTCTGAATTGCTGACATCAGGGGCTGCTTGAATCAACTCTGAAGCCCCAGCTCCTGAACCAGGGCCTGGTACCCAATAGTTCCTCTGTGCGTGAAAATTAATGAATTGATGGAATGTTCTGTATGCTTCCGCCCCACCCCCCAAAAAACCCCTGACTTATTCAGTTCTGCCCTCCTAATGCCCAGCATAGAGTCTGGCCTAGGGAGGGTCCTCGCATCTGTAAGCCAAATGACCCCTCCGTGGTCACCAGGTTTCTCATGAAGTCCCCAAACGCCTCATAAACTCAAAACCTTCTCTAAGAGGCCTTTAGTCCCTCCTTATCATGACTCCATCAAGACAGTAACTCCTGAGTGTCTCATGGTCACGGGCAATTGAACCTCCCAAGTTTACCACGTGCTTCTTGTTCGCCTCCCCTGGAGACTGATTAGATCGCCAACTTATGTCCTCTTAACATATCCTGCCCTGGCAGAGATCCCAAGTAGTCTCCAACAACAGCGGTTACCTCTAATTCTAACAACACCGCACAGGGAGGGGTCACACACCTCATCTCCCAGAGGAAGGAAAGCGGAAGCCGTTGCCTCGTTTCCTGAGAGCTGTCATTAATACAGACCAAACACCTGTGTCTCTCCATGATGTCAGAACTGCCTGAGTAACAGTACACTCACAGGCTGCCCGACTGTCACTGGTGGCAGTTCACTGAATACTTGTGGGTCACCTGGTAGTCATAAGCTCTTATAGTCCAATTTTAATTTCTAATATCTATAACACTCAAGTCACACATCACACTATATACAAATGCTTGTCTGTCTGTATATATATATATACATATATTTATATGTATATGTGTGTGTGTGTGTGTGTGTGTGTGTGTTACAGAAAGGCCCAGAAAGGGTTAAGGCAGCCAAAGGGGTTACAAATGCAAAGAGTCACTATAGTTAATCAGACAAGATTATGAATCAGGCTGAGGAACTTGTTCAGGGCACGGCTCTTAACACATAGGAACTTATTCTAGGCCCAGGTCCCAAGGGAGGGCAGTTTCAGTGTCAGCTTGGAGGGGGCCATTTGGGGTCCTCACAGGCAAGAGAAACCCCCCCTCTGCTACAGCCCGTGAACAGAAATTCAGAAGTCAGTTGCTGTGGCCATTTTCCTGGGCAAGGCTTGTGACAAGCAACCAGATGATGGGGTCAGGGTGCCAGGTGTCCAATTTCAGGTGCTCCTCCTCCTTATGGGTCTCACATGAAGGGGCTGATCCATTTGGTGGTCTGGTGCGTTGGATAAGTGCATGGGCCTGGTTTTCCAATAAGAGTTTGATGCACCCATGTATCCATGTGATTCTGATTAATTCAATAAATTGACAGGTGGTCTTATCACAGGTCACAGGTGCATGATTTATGAATTTGCGCCTTATGAATGGGCCAGGAAGATGGTGGTTGTTCATGTGTACAAACCAGGTGGAGGGTCATTTTACCTCATTCTACCTCAGCACTTATACCCAAAATAGAGTAGCTCATGGCAAACTACTGCTTATAAAACGGAGCAACTCAGGGTTAGTTACAGCCTGAACACTGCTGTTCTATACATCATGGAGTGACTCTGAGCACAGCACAGCCTGCTCTCTATACCTAGTAAGTGGAAAGACTAGGGTTGGAAGCCCAAGCCTGATTTATTCTATAACCTGTACTTTTTTCATTCCTCACCAGCCAAAGATTCATTTTTAATCCAACCAGCAAATGTTTAATAATAAGGCCCTTCTGTGGGCCCAGCATGAAGGGAAATGTAGACAACAGCTTCACCCTCTTTGCCAGCAGCATGGTCACCTGGCCCAGGCTCTCACAGGAATGGACGCTAGACTCCTGTGGACATGCAGCTGCCCTCCAGGAGCCTAGAGTCCAGTGGGGATGGTGATTGTTTTTAAATTGACACATCATTGAGCATCTCAGTCAAGGCCCAGTGGTTTCAACAGAGACAATTTATTATCGAGAAATGTAAGTGGGTTAAATTGCTGACTCAGTAGCAGAAAGTTCAAGAAGAAACCACTTAAGTATCATGAAGTATCAGGTACAAGAACTGCACACGGGAAGGGGTGGGAGCCATTAAAAGCCCACCATTGAAAGGGGGACTGGGGCCCAGTGCCTGAGGGAGGGGGACTGGTGCAGGTGTCCCTGAGGCTGAGGGCCATGAGGCACTAGACAAGGACTAGTGTTGGAGCAGGGCTGTGTTATGGATTGAATGTGTGTACCCTCCCAATCCCACCAAATTCATATGTTGGAGCCTAATCCCCAGTGGGGTGGTATTCAGAGGTAGGACCTTTGGGAGGTAGTTAGGTCATAAGGGTGAGGCTTTGTGGATGGAATTAGTGCCTTTACAAGAGAGAGCTTGCTTGCGTGCTCTCTCTCCCTCCCCTTCTCTTTCTCTCTGCCACATGAGAACATGATTGCAGCCACCTGCAAGCCAGAATGCAGGCCTTTACCAGACACGGGATCTGAGGGCACCTTGATCTCGAACTTCCCAGACTGAAGAACTGTAAGGAACAATGCTGTTTGAGCCACACAGTCCAGGGAATGGTTTTTAGCAGCCGGAACAGGCTGAGAGAGGCTGGGTCTGTGCAAGCCTCACTTTCCTGCTTTGCCTGCTGGCCCCGAGTTAGGATCTGTGTGTGAGCTAAAGAGACAGGAGGAGGCAGGGAGACCGACTCAGCTGTCAGATGGACAAGGGATGAGGCTGCTCCTTTCTGTCTGCTCCCTGACCTCTCCCTGGGAGCATGGGGCCACTGCACCTCTATGGTGGCAGCAATTTCCCCTGGGGCTGCTGGATCCAGGCTGCGGCTGTCCCAGTGGTAAGAAGTCAGCCATGAACTGGTAAGGAATGGGCAGCAGTAACTCCCGGGGAGGTCGCAGACCTGTGTGCTGCACAGAACTAGAACCTCAGGGAGCCACATCATAAACAGGTAAAAGCAAACGATTACTGGTGGTCCTAAGTCCTTTAGGTGGGGTGGGTCAGAGAAGCTCTGTGACGAAGACTTTGTGACAAAAGAACCTAAGTCCTTAAATATCCCAATCCTGTAAAGAATGTGCCAACTTCCTCAAGGTGACCCTTCCTGTCTGCCCTGATCACCTGGACACTCCGACTTTTCTAATCAGGTTTCATTTTCCTCTTAGTGACTTCTGGAAATTCTTTCCTGCAGGATGGCAAAGAACCAGGGGTCCTTAGAACCCCTGTTGGTGGGAACCTCAGACTGTGGTTGGGGTGGGCGAGTCCTGCTGTCTCTTGTAAGGGCACTAATTCCATCCACAAAGCCTCACCCTTGTGACCTAACTACCTCCCAAAGGTCCTACCTCTGAATACCACCCCACTGAGGATTAGCTCCAACATATGAATTTGGTGGGATTGGGAGGGTACACACATTCAATCCATAACACAATCCCCATATCCAAAACCAGCAGGGTAGGCAGGGTTGGAACTTTCTTTCAGTGGAAACTTTGACCCTGCTGAGTTTAAGTTTCACAGAGGACTCCAAGTGGAAATGTCTGGTAGGCATTGTATACAGAATGAGAAATATATTCATATATGTATGCCAGGATATGTCCCCATCACCTGCTCAGTGTATGTCTTAGTCCATTTTTCATTATTATAACATAGTCCTGAGGCAGACTAACTTTATAAAGTAAAGAGGTTTAATTAGTTCATCTTTTTGAAGGTCCAAAATTCAAGATTAGCTGCCCCATTGGTTTGGCCCCTGGGGAGGGCTTAACAATGAATGGTGTCGCAACAGAAGCATGATTGGAGAAAGAGGTCACATCTTGACATGGAGAACCAGAGAGCAATTCTGAGGTTGGGTTCACTCTTATTTTTTTTTTCCTTTTCAGTACTGGGGATTAAACCCTGGGGTGCTTTACCACTGAGCTACATCCCCAGCCCTTTTTATTTTGAGATAGAGTCTCATTAAGTTGCTGAGGCTGACCTTGAACTTGTGACCCTCCTGCCTCAGCCTCCTGAGTTGCTGGGATTACAGGTGTGTACCACCATACCCAGCCTAGGTTCATTTTTTTTTTTGTGTGTGTGTGTGTATGTGTGTGTGCTGGGGATTGACTCCAGGGACACTTAACCACTGAGCTACATCCCTAGCCCCATTTTATTTTTTTTATTATGAGACAGGGTCTTGCTGAGTTGCTTAGGGTATTGCTGAGTTGCTGAGGCTGACCTCAAACTTGTGATCCTCCTGCCTCAGCCTCTGGAGTCTGTAGGACTACAGGTATGTGTCACCAAGCCCAGCTGAGCTAATTCTTATAAAAACTTACTCTCAAAGAGAACTCAGGGCCCCATGTGAGGTACCTTTGAGTAAAATAAAGTCTTTATATTCTAAATTTTAATGATAAAAATACTTTTCTAGATAGAAAGATCTTTATATCATTATCTAACCAGATGATATAAAAATTAAAACAATTATAAAAGAGATGTATATATACTGGATTGACTAAAATTTTAACTAATTAATTCAAGGATATTTTAGGCTATTCTTCTAATTTTACTGATGTGAGCTAAGATTTTTGTCCATATTTTGACATGATAAAAACCTATTAAAATGTTAAGTTTATTTCTTTAAAAAGGGTCTTTATTGCCTAATGATTCTTATTGTTTAAGATAAAGATTAATTTTGGTAATTGAATTCGAATTCTTGATTAAACATTAAATATATTGAACTACTGACTTAGATCTCAATTTTGACAATTGTCCTTGGAGACTAAATTTGATTGATTCAAAGACACTTTTGATTCTTACATTTTATTTATTAGAACTGAGGTTCTCCAAATTAAAGTTGTATGTTATTTTGAGCAATAAAGGTTATAAACTTTGAAAAATTATTCATATTATAGAAGTTCTCTGGCTGGACCTATTGTCCATAAAAACTACAGTAAGATTTATATATTGCTCCCTATACTGGGAAATGACCTTAGACATATTTTTTAAAAGACAATTAAGAGATATTTAAAGGATAATATTCTAAAAGTTAGAGATATTTTGAGACGTCTCTCAAAAAGAGATTGAAGTTTCTTTCTAAATTGTTAGGATGGATCGACTAGTCTATATTGGAAAATTATAATAATCAATAAAAAGTAAATCTATTCTTATCATTTAAGTACTTGTACTATTATTTATAACTTAAACTGATGATAGTCTGACTTATGCCAAGCCTTTACTCAATTTTATTAAATAAACAAAAGGGGAATACAGGACCCCAGAGATGCACACTAGATTTTACAAAATATTTTAATTTTTTTTCCTTAAACTGTAATGTTAAGAGTCTTAATATTACTGAACATGATTAAGTAAATTATATCAGATTTCAAAAGAGAATTTAAACTAGTCATCATAATAATGATTGAAAAACCTGGCACTGGAAGGTAAACTTTCAGCTACAGAGTTTATAGCCATGCAGCTTCACGAGCTTGTCAGGTAGGTAAAAATTATGAAAAGACTTATATGGACCCATTTCCCAGGTCCACCTTTAATGTGTCTTGCATTGTAGACTGGAAAGTCCACCCATGAAACTAGATTAATTGTCCTGACTGTAATGGTCAGTTATACCTATATACTGATTCTATGGTAAACAGACTGTCTGGAAGTATTTTTTGAGAAAAAGACAGTGTTGAAATAACAGATTGTTCCACATCTGTATGGATAGCGGCTATGGACCAGATGTAAGTAACACCAACTAAGAGCCAGTTCTAGGAGGGATCATGCTCTGAGTCTTAGCGCTGCTCTCCTCTTCATCTATCTGTGTCTCTCAACTCTGTCACAATATTACTGTTTGTCTGTCTATGGCCTTTCTCCTTCTTTCCTGATGCAGCCTCACCAGCCCAGTGCTGTGTGCTGGGCCCTCCACGGAGAAGAAACCTGAGTTTGTTGATCCTAAGGTAAATGCTGGTATGGAGGCCATGGGGGGGGGGCGTTATCTATCAAGGAGACAGAGAGCCCTCTCGGGGACAATGCCTTGCACACTCCACATCACCCTTTTTGGTCCCGGAGGATGGCTGGTTAGTCAATGACGGGTAAGATTCCTCCAGGGAGGGACAACCTAAGACAGGCACAGTCACAGAGGGGCCATTAGGAGAAAACTTGGGGGCCAACAGAGGTGAGGCCCAGAACCTCACCCCCCCACACACCTGGGCAAAGGCCTAGTTCTTCACCCCTTGTGAGAGAGGTCTCCTGGCCCGTGGCTGCTTTGCTCCCCACATCCAGCTCAGATGGGAACCCAAATGACAGACGGAGACCTAGTCAACAGCGACTGCCCTCTCACCACTGCCCTTTTCCTTTCTTCTCTCATCATGGCTCTCCTTTGGCAACAAATTTAATAAAAGGGGAGGAAATGTTGGGATAGCCTTCAGTTGCAACTAGCAGCTAGGAGCATTTAGAGTTTCCTCACAGTGTGGTTCCATTAAGCAAAAGATGATTGGCTTATAGATACTCTCTTGCTTATGTGTGATTGACTCGATCCCTATAACAGTTGTGTGCATTCCAAAAAGAAACTGAGCTACTGGACATCGACTTGAGGTTTGTCACCCGCCAGTTCTCACAGCTCCTGGAGTCTGTGTGTTGATTCCGTGTCTCTACCCCCCACCCCACGACTGAGGTAGCCAAAGTAGCTGCACAACTAATGGACCACACCAGTGACAGGAACGTATGCAAGACAGCATATGAGAAACCTAAGCCAGCCAATTATGCTGGACTTAGCGACTAAGTCTATATTTACCTATGTGGACAATTGTTGGAAAGATTACTAAAATAGATTTTTCCAAGAGTATTTATATTACTGACAGACCTAATTAACTCCTTAAATGTGAGAGTTAAAAGATGATAAATCTCCTGTAGCCTGTAAAAATATAACTTATTGTATCATTAGTTATTGCCAGTTAATATTTCAGAGCTATAATATGCTAAAGTTAATATTCAGGCTTTAAAACAGATGTATGTCCATTAACTAGACCTAAGCAAGCTTCTGGTCTCACGATCCCTGAAGTGACTACTTTAAATATTATCCATTGTTTATTCAATTGCAGCCTTTGTGGCTATGTCTTAAAACTTACAATGTATGGATTTTCTTAATGTTTGACTTAAATTACTTCCAAAGTCCTTCATGGTCAGATAAGTGCTGATGGAAGGATAAGAACTAAGTAATAATGTTCTAGAAGACAATGTAATAAATAATGTGAGTGAGCCCTTTGCTCTATGGTTTATGGAGAGGCCTAAATGCCATGCCAATGAAAATGTTTTTGTTACTATGGCCAAACGCAGTTCCCCTCCCAATAAAATTGGGAAAAGATTAAAAACTTCTGATGAGTGTTTGGCGAAGTAATAATAATAATAACCTGGATCTTCCAAGTTGATTGTGTTATGAAGATGATATGTTTTCTATAATTCCTTTTGTGTTTCAATAGTAGATCGTGATGACCTTGGACCAAGAGCCAAGTGATTGAAAGGTAGAATTTCCCAGTTACATTTCTTATATATATTAAGAAAGGGGGAATATGTGGGAGACTGACCTTGCACATGACTGAGTCACACTCCCCGGCTGGGTGCTGAGGCGCTCAGTCACAGAAATGTGGCAGAGCTTTCCCTACTCTTCTTGGGTTCGAGGGTCGGTGTCTAGTGCATGGATGTGTCTTGCTACAGCCCCATGGGTGGAGCTACGCTTACCTGTTCCTTTGTAATATAACCCCTTGCCCTGTTTAGGATAGAATCTTCCATGGAAGTGCCTTGTGTGTGTCCCCTTCTTTTACTGTGCCCTTGGGTGTGGCCTACCCAGATGTCAGTCAACCTGCTGACAGTGGACATCATGAAGATACTCAGCCCCCTGAAACCTGACCCCTTGCCTCATTTGAATAGCTTCTCCTCAATAAAAGGGTCAGAGTGTGCTGTCGCTCTCTCTTCCTGCAGACCCTTAAGGTCAGAGGAGCCATCACAGTGACCCCAAAGAAAAAGGTATTTGTGTCCTTTTGTGTTTCAGTAGTAGATCATGATGACCTTGGACCAAGAGTCAAGTGAAAGATAGAATTTCCCAGTTACATTTTTTTTATATATATTAAGAAAGGGGGAATATGTGGGAGACCAACCTTGCACATGACTGAGTCACAGTCATGCAGTGCAGCCCAGTTAGCCCAGTTCTACTGAGCCTTTTAGTCCTGAGAACAGAAACCCAGCACCGGCCTTATCAGAATCATAGGTGTAACTTGGAGCACTGGGAGCCCACCCAAGAACCTCCTCAACACCTAGGGGATCCCTGGGATCAGCTCCCTGATCACAATAAAGGGCAAACCAAACCTGTAGAACAACTCAAAGGATCAGATAACACAGAACCTGGGCAGTCATTCGCTCCTTCATTGGTGTCTGGCCAATGTTCAGATACCTGTAGTTCCAGAACAAATTGTGAGTGCAGAGCCCGGTCTGGGCAACATTCCCTAAGGTACAGATGCCAACTACCCTGGCCCACCAGTATGTCCACCTGAGCTTCCTCACTGTGGTTCAGCTGAACGTGACTGTCTCGACCATTCCTTGCCTGTCTTCAACATGAGGTCTAGAAAGCCAGCTGGGGACATCACATCTCCTGTGTACCAGGCCCTCCTCAAAATGTGGTCACTACATGATGTGGCTGAGCCCTTTCCCCAACCTGCTGCAGGGGCTGAGCCAAGGCTTCCAGGGAGACTTGATTAGAAAAGGCTCATTGGTCTGCGTAGGGGAGATGGCGTTCCTGCCTGTCCACGGTCCTGCAAACCATGGTGGTAGCCATGCGGCCTGATGGCTGTCCCCATGGCTCACCCTCCAGGTGGACCCCTTTTTCTGACATGTTGCAGGTGTTTGGCTCAGTGGTAGAGGGCTTGCCTGGTACACACAAGGCTCCAGGTTCAATCCCCTAGACCTCAAAAGAAAAAAGGTACAGAGGACTGCCACCAGCCACAGTCAGCACTGTGACTGACCACCCACGTGGTGGTCCTTCTCCCAGCCCTCTTTGGTGTCTTGGTGCTGACCTCCATCTGTGACCTGGTCGTGGATTCAAAGACCATCCCCCAGTGCCACCACCTTCAAATCCCCCTTATAACTGGGGAGCCCAGGAGCCGCAGGAGCTTTCTCAGTTAAAGTCCTTGTCTACCCAGAGATTCCCCAGGAGCAGTGAAACTTGCCTCCCCGTTGTCCCCCCATGAGGGGCCCCTGGGGTCAGCGTCCTTCCCAGACCTCCCTAGCCATAGCAATCTGCCTTGGAGCCTGGCTTGCCCCTAGACTTCATGTCCTCCCTGGCTGATTCAGACACACAGTGATTGTCACCCACTGATTTGCTGGGTGGCAGCTGTGTCTCACCTTGGTGGCTATTACCCGACCCCCCTAGTCTGAGGCCTGGCTGGGGGCTGGCCTTGCTGCCATCAGGCCTCATTCCTACCCTTGACCCCCAATCTACCTTCCAACCCCACTTCCCCTGCTAGGGGCTGTTCTGGGGCTCCCTACCTCCCCACACTGGATGACTGTCCAAACTGATGTTTATAAATAAAAACAACTTTATACCAAAAAAAAAAAAAAAATCTGGGACCACAAACAAGGTCATGATGATCACTCACTTCAGATCATAGGGAGAAGGGTAGGGGAGGTGTCGTCTCAGGCCTCCTCTTCCAGGGGTGCTGGGATTCTTATATAAACTGCTTCATGCTCCCTCAGATCCTCAGATCCCCCACACACCAAGGGCAGAGGAGCATCGGCTGAGGCCCTCTTCTCCCAGGTCATGTGACCATGCTCAGAGACCCTGGCCACACTGAGGTCAGCCTCAGGACAACTTTGCCTGAAAGTCTCTGTCTGTCAGACTGCCGCTGCCCGGGGAGGCTTGGGAGCCTTTGCACCTGGGTGGTGAGCAGGCCCACGTGGGGTGGGGTCATCAGCATTCAGAGGGCAATGGGCCCTGGAGTGGGCCAACAAAGTGCCTCTCCTCTTCCTCTCATGCATGTCACCTGCATGCCACACCTGATGAAGCCATCAGCCATTGCAAAGTCACACTGACATTCAAGCATGCTCCTGCGGGTGCTGAGCCAAGGTGTGAGCCAAGGCCTGGCAGCATCTGGCTAGGGGTGGGGCTGGGGCAGAGCCAGGCAAGAGGCAAGGCGTCAGATGGGTGGAAGGAGGCCACGGGTCTCAGAATCAGGGGAGCACCAGGTTTCAAGGACAAGTTGGCATTTAGGAAAACTGACCAGGGACCACTGGATCTAACCCTCCACAGTTATCCAGATGGGTGGTTAGGAGAGGGCCCAGGAGGGAAGGGAGGCCGGGGTGGGTATAGGGGTGCAAATGGGCAGAAGTGTGGCCAGGGTGTCCAGCAGCTTGTCTGTGCAGAGAGGGGAGAGGTGAGGACAAGCGCTGGGTGGGGTAGGAGAGAGGATCAAGAGAGGGCTCCGTTGTTGCAGGAGCACTTTGGAAGACAGGAAAAGAGGAGAAATCATTGCCTTGAGTGAGGGAGGGAAGAGAGAAAAAAAAAAAAACAGGAAGCATGGGTGGGGCCAGGCTTAGGGCACCCTGTGGATGTGGGAGTAGGAATCCGCCCTGACAGAGCAGCTGGCGCTGGGGGCCAGGGGCTGTTAACGCTGTGCTGAGCACTGGGAGATGAATGTGGCTGACATGTTTGCTTTTTACCAAGTCTCTCCAGGGGGGGCGTCTGGTTGTTTGAAGCCAGCTCATCAAATGACCACATAGGCTCCCATGCCCTGCTCCTCCAACCTGGCATCTTCACAGTGAGCCCAGCCGCACTCATGCCAGTAAAGCTGGGGCTTGGCTGGGGAGAAGGTACTAACTCAGCCTGTCTCATAAAGGTGCTGATTTATTTGGGGATAAAAATGTCTTAAAATTAGAATAATGGTTGCACAACTCTGAAAATGTGCTCAAAAATCATTGAATTATACACTGGGTGCATGGGTGAATGTAACATGTAAATTCTATCTCAATAAATCTGCTAAAATAATTAAAAAAAAAAAAACACCACCACACCTTTTTTACCTGAGGGTGACGTTAGATTTCCATCTTCCCTCACCTCACTGTCACGTTGCCAAGTGAGTTGTGAAAGGATAGCGTTGAGAAATCTTGATGTGAAAAGAGAACTTAATTGAATCATCAGACACCAGCCCTGCTAAGCAGCCTACACCTGTTTTTCTCCTGACACATTTATGATAGCACTGTAGTCAGGGACCAGGGCTTGGGGACCAGGGCTTGGGGACCAGGGCTAGGCTGAATTCCCATTATGTGGAGCAAAGTTCAAGCTATAGAAGGTCCAACTTCTGAGCAATTGTATCCCCAGCACCCAGGACACAGCCTAATATACGGGAGATGCCCAGGAGAGGTCTGTCCAGTGAATGAAAGAAGGTCATAGCTAGAAGGAACAGAAAGATTTGTTGAGGGTAAGCAAAGGGAGACACACTGTTAGGGAAGGGCAGTTGATTCAGTTTAGCACGTATTTATTTTGATTTGTTATTTTTGTTGTCGCTGTTTTGTGGCACTGAGGGCTGAACCCAGGGGTGCTCTACCACTGAGCTACATCTCCAGATCTTTTGATTTGTTATTTTGAGACAGGGTCTCACTGAGTTGCAGAGTCTGGTCTCAAAATTTCAATCCTCCCGCCTTAGCCACTCAAATCGCTGGGATTGCAGGTGTGCACCTCTGTGACAGGCTCAGTGTGTGTTTATTGAGCTCTGAGTAAAAAGTAGTATTCTAAGCACCGCGAAGGATAGAACGGTGATTAAGGGGAAGTCGATGTCTCAATGAATAGGGAGAACAAATCGTGTTATGCAGGGGAGGGGTAAGAGACAGAAAGTCAGAAACTTGCCGTGAATGAGGCTCTGAGCAGGGGGCCTTGCATTCCTCCATCTCGTTTCATCTTCACAGACACCATATGAAGGAGATTTTATTATCCCAAATTTACAGATAAGGAAATTTTAACTCCGAGACATGATACACAAGAAGACTTAGCATTTGAACTCAGGTCTACCTGGTGGCAAAATCTTTTTCTTTTCATTATTATTTACTTTTTAAAGTCAGGGCATTATAGTTAGACACAGTAGTTGATTCATTTTGACAAAGTCATACATACATAGAATTTGATATACTCTGGTGGCAAAATATAGGAGAAGCTATTCAACTTTTATTGAGGAGAAGCTGTTCAAGCTATTTATAACACTATTATAAGTCAAGAAGCAAAAGTCAAATGAGTTGAAAGAAAGTTAATTGCCCACATTTCCTTGGAGGTAGTGGGACAAGTATGTATTTTAGCTGGTATGAACGTGACTTAAGATAAGCAACTCTGGGTTGAGTCCTGTTCAAGCAATTTCTAATTATATGGCCTTAAGAGGCCTCATTTCTTCTTGTGCAATGGAAATAATGATAGCACCCATCTCATAAGGCTGCTACAGGTAGAAAATGAGTTAGTGCTTATAAAGCACTTAGCAATGTACCCAGCACACCCAAACACTTGATAAATAGCTGTTGCCACTACTGAACATATGTACTCAACAATTATGCCCCATATAGATGGGGCATATCCAGACGCATGGACATTAAAGTGACATAAATCAGTGTCCTTCCCATCCCACAGAACACCCACCTAGTTCTGGTTCTAGATTATTTCAGCAATCCCCTGTTTTCCTCCCTCCAAATTCTCTTTTTTGGCAAAGTAATGATCTTCCTACTCATTGAAATTTTTTCCACAAAAAGCCCAGAGGCATAGGGAGTGGGAGGAGGTGAAGAGGGTGCCATTTTTGAATGAAGAAAATGCAGGACTCTATGTATGAAGAAAGGCTAAAACTCGGTCCAGCTAGAACCAGAGTCCACACAGGGCGACAGTGGGAACAAGGTGAGAGGGAGAATTTGGAACTGTGTATAAAAAAAAAAAAAAAAAACCTTTGAAAGCCAAGAAGAGACACTTGGACTTAAGTTGAAGATGGTGTTTCAACCGGAGGATGATGCACATAATCAGAGCTGGGTTTTAGAAAAATTAACTTGTCAATTCATAGAGATTGGTTTGTAAAAGAGAGAGAAATTGTGGGCAGACAATCAGTTATGAGGTTGCTAACCAGGATCAGAAGCAGGAGGTATTGTGGGGGCGGCAGTGCAAAGGACCCTGATTTATGTCACTGTAACTTGCATGTGTCTGGACACACCCCATCTATATGATCTATATGATACTTACATGATTGCTGAGTACTTACATTCAGTAGCAGTAATAGAGCTATTTACTGAACACTTGTTGTCTACCAGGAACTTGGTATAGTGCTTTTTAAGCACTAACCCATTTGCTACTCATAGCAGTTTTATGAGGTGGATGCTATTATTATCTCTATTGTATGGATGAGGAAATTGAGGCTGAGAGAGAGTAGAAACACAGTTAAGTCCATATAATCAGTAATTATAGACAGGAATTAACCCTGTGTAGATCTGTTTGACTCCAAAGTCCATGTCATATCCACCACACTACACACTCTGTCCTGTGGCCACCTCTTCCTGGCTCAGGCTCTACTTAATCTGCCTGGATGAATGCTTACCCTGAACATATTTGACCTTTTGGAAATACTTCAATGTCGCATTAAAGTAAACACTAAACACTCAGGGGTCACTCCAGGTGAACTGGGCTGCACGAAATAACCACACAAGAGACAGAGATACCTTTTTTCTTTGGGGTCGCTGTAATAGCTCCTCTGACCTTAAGGGTCCGCAGAAAGAGAGAGAGCCCACGCATGCTGACCCCTTTTATTGAGGAGAAGCTATTCAAATGAGGCAAGGGGTCAGGTTTCAAGGGGCTGAGTCTAGCTTCCTGTTGTCTGCTGTAAGCAGGTTGACTGACATCTAGCTAGGCCACACCCAAGGGCACAGTAAGAGAATGGAACACACAAAGGGCGTTTCCATGGAACATTCTATCCCAAACAGGGCAAAGGGTAATATCACAAAGTAATAGGTGAGCATAGCTCAACCCCTGGGGATGTAGGAAGGCATACCCATGCATGAAGACACATTTGGGTTTTCTCAACCCTAAAGATCAGGGCTACTATCTTTGGTTAGCTAAGCAACCAGATCACAAGGTGTCTGACAGTGCCACACCCATCAAAAGGGAAGGCAAACACTGTCCCATATATGTTGGCCTCCCACACTTCGAAACCTCATCTTTTGATAGAAATTTCAGGACAGCCTGGTGTAGTGTAACTAGCATGAGCTCCAGAGTACCACAGACCTAAGTATTGACGCTTACAAGCTAAGTATGTCGGGTGCGAGCTTATTTTCTTTCTGTACATTGAACATCACAGACCTACTTCATAAAGTTGTCATGAACAATTGAAGTCAAGCCCTATGGAACATTTCTAGGTAGTGACTGGCACACGGTAAGTGGTAGTTGTTCATAAACAATGGGCATCCAGACCAGGCTGATGAGAAGACTAGAGATCAAACCAGGTGAGGACCAGCTAAGAGGTATGGCTGTGCTGACGGGAAAGGGGAGGGGGAATGGTCGTGTCCAAGTATACACAGTGTTGTCAAGGAGTAGAGACTGAGAAGATCCATTCCATGTGGATCAGGAGGGCAGAAGTGGGACTAGGAGACAAACCAGTTTTCTTCCAAGCTGCCAGTGGGATCCTGTTTCTGAAGATTGTCTAGAAAAGGCCTATGTGATCTGTCTAGAAGGGAGGCGCAGTAGCGGTCGTTCTCTAACACGGTGTGTCAGAACTATGTGCAGGGTTTGCTAAGTTCTGATCCCGTGACCAAGAATCTTTGCCTCACTTGCCCTGGCACCGGGCCTGGGAATCTGTATCTCTGGCTGGTTCCAGGGAATGCCAGCCCTGCTGCCCTGGACCCGACACTTGGAGAACCCTTGCTCTAGAACAGAGTAGCTTCAAAATGCCGGACCCATTTGGTGGGTCCATGATGATGCTTCCAGAAATTGCAGCAGGTTGGAAAAATCGTGAAATGCCCCAAGTTTTTCTTCATATTCAACACATCTGATTTGAAGGATTGTCTTTTATCCCAAGATTGTGAGCTTCCTACTGTTTTCCTTCCTTTTGTGAGAAGAAGGCAACAGAGATGGTAGTTCTTTTATTGGTTTACTTCTTATCATCTTTATGTGGCAAAATAATAAGCCGGCAACCCCTGGTGGTCCTTCACTTTTTAAAAATTCCAGTAAACGCTGCCCCTCAGTGTATCAGAGTTTATAGTGACTGGCTCCTCTCAGAGGGCTCTTCCAAAGGCACACTCAGGATTCTCAGGAATCTTATTTTATTTCATTTTTAAATTTAATTTAAATTTTAATTAAATTACTTGGCAAGCACTCTACTACTGTGCTATACCTCCAGTCCTCAGATGTCTTTTTTTTTTTATTATTGTTTATTTTGGAACCAGTAATTGAACCCAGCGTACTCAACCACTAAACCACATCCCCAGTCCTTTTTTATTTTTATTTTGAAACAAGGTCTCGCTAAGTTGCTGAGGCTGGCTTTGAACTCACAATCCTCCTGCCTTAGCCTTCCAAGCTACTGGGATTATAAGCATGCACCACTGTGCCGGGCTTTCAGGTGTCTTTTAAGAAAGCATTATACACTTTTCTGCTCAGCTGAATGCTTCCTCCGAACATATTTGACCTTTTATGAATGCTTAAGGTGTTCATTATATACATCTATTACTAGAAAGAGCTGTCAAACCCACAGCTGTGCCCTCTAGGAGTCTACTTAAGTCAGGAGGACTGCTTGTCCCCCATTAAACCACCCTGGGTGTGCTTCTAATTTTGCACGGCAATCTCAGTACCTCTGCAGTTTACTCGCCCCATTAGCCATCTCTTCTTCATGTCAGCTTTTTCCTGTCCCCATGCCGCAGAGTGTCAGGCCACCAAACTTATTAAATCGGTGCTTTCTTTATGCACATCAATTTGATTCAATAGTCTGTGACTCTAATAAGACGATTTATCTCTGTCTAGGAATGAGGGCATGGGCTCAATAAGTCACCAAAGAGATGTGCCCCTTCTGCTAAGATATGGTAATGACAGAATCATCCATAACTTAAGACAGATCTTATCTAGAGTAGCTGAGTAACTTGCGCAAGGTTAACAGGTGGAAAAGTTAGGATTCAAACTAGGAATCCTTGAATGACGTTTCTCTGGCTAAATCCTGTTAGTGTTTTCAACAGTAAGTTGCTAAAGTCTGAACACTAAATAAGTGAAGATACATATATATTACTCTACATATGTTAGGCTTATATGATAATAGCCCTTTTTTAAAGAAACTCTGATAGAAAAAGTTGATATTATTCTGATTCAAGAACCAAGCTGAGAAGCTGTTGACTTAAGGGCATTGGCCTTGAGGGAACTGGGCCCACAGAGATTAGGAGATAGTGCTTGCCCTCAAGGGGATCTTTGCCTAATGGAACCAGCTACAAGAGAAGAAAACAGGTCCTGGGTACAGGGAGAAACAGGAGAGACTGCTTTGGCCAGTTGGATTTACATGATAGTAAAAGCATTTATAGTGATTGATTCCTCTCAGAAGGCTCTTCCAAAGGCACACTCAGGATTCTCAGGAATCTTATTTTATTTCATTTTTAAATTTAATTTAATTTTTGCAGAACTGGGAATTTATTTAATTGTCTTAAACCTTTATTAAAGTTGATCAAAGCCAAAACCCATGCTGGCTATCTGTGACTGGTTTGTGGTTTCAACTTCTCCAGGAAAATAAATGTCTAGAACTTGATTCTACTACTTCTAATACCTTGAATTAGCTCCCTAATTTCACTGAACACTTATATATTGAGGGTATGTACGTTAGTCAGTTTTCTGTTACTGTAATAAAATTCCTGAGACAGTTAACTTATAAATAGAAAAGGGTTGTTTTAGAGGTTCTAGTCCATGATCAGTTGGCCCTATTGCTTTAGAACTGTACCAAGACAACACATGATGGTGGGAACATATGGTGGAGTAAAACTACTCACCTTATAAGCCAGGAGAGAGAGAGAGAGAGAGAGAGAGAGAGAGAGAGAGAGAGAGAGAGAGAGAGAGAACACGAACAGGGGGCCAGAGTCCCACAATCTCCTTTGGGGGAATGCCACCAATGACCTCTCACAAGGCTCCACATCTCAAAGGCTCTACCACCTCTCAATAGTGCTGTCCTGGGGACCAAGCCTTTAACACACAGGCCTTTGGGGGCCATTCAATATCCAGACTATTACATTTAATGGCTGGCCCCCAAAGATTCCTGTTTGTTTCACATTGTGAAATCCACTTAGTATGTCCTCAAGGGTTTTCCAAAGTCTTAACTGTTCCATCATTACTCCAAAATCCAAGTCCAAAATCTCCTCCGAGACTCAAGGCAAAGTCAGCCATGAGCCCCTGCTAAAAAATAAAAAAGAATGTTACATACTTCCAAGATACCGTCGTGGGGCAGGGAGAGGGTAAGCGTTCCCATTTCAAAAGGGAAGGATAGGAAGACAGTATGAAGGGATAGACCAAAGCGAGACCAAAACCTAGCAGGGCAAACATTAAATCCTAAATCTGTACGTCCAGCAGCCTGGGCACACTATGGTAGGATGTGGGCTCCCAAGAGCCTGGGCAGCTCTGACCCATGGCTTTGCTGGTTGCAGCCCACATGGCCACTCTTCAGGGGTTCCACTCACTGCCTGCTTCTTCCCTTCACAGGCTTTGCATGTTGCTGGCACATCTTCCTTCCTGGGGTCTCCATTGCAGCAGCAGCCTCACTCCCAAAGTTCCAAAATCACCCTGCAGGAGGTGTTTTCAGGATCCTGACCCTGTGGCACACTGGTTTCCCAGACTTTCCTTTGAAATCTTGGTGGAAACTATATCACTATAACAAAATAGCTGGGATAATAACTTATAAAGAGAAAAGCGTTGTTTTGGCTCATGGTCTTAGAGGTTTTAGTCCAGTCATGTCTGCTCCATTGGTCCAGGACTGGTCTACGGGGTAAAGATGGAGTTTCTACCAACTAAGACCCAGCTCAGTATGCCATACGTAGTTGGAGCTGGATACACAGAAAAGTACGCAATTAGTGAAGATTAGGCTTCCGAGATCCTCACTTGATGGAACACTTCCCAAAGCTCTGGTTAATGAACACACTCACTTCAGAAAGCAGAGATTATCTACTACGTGAGAAAATCTGAAACATTTGAAAACCTCACAGTTCATAATTGAAAGAAACTTAATAAAGATTTACCAAAATTGGACAACAACCCTAAAAAGATTGGCATGACTTTAACAAGTATTTGTGTACCTAAAACTTTCCCAAACTATCAATGATAAAAAGGAAATTTTAATTCACCATGCAGGAAGGAGGACTGAATTATCACTTTATTCTCTGCATATAAAATGGTGTTTTAAAATTGTTGTCACATGCAGAAATGTTAAAAGAGAATATAGCCCCAAAATATAGGGGGAAAGTATTAGAAAACTGTTATCTGGCAACTTGATAAAAATACTATGCTACTTTTCTAGGTTTTTATATTTGTACCATTTGTCAGCTTTTAGAAAAGTGTAATGTGTTGTGCTTTTTAAAATTATAAATAAATAATCAAATTTAGGTTTCATAATTTTCCTTAAGAAGGGCATCCCAAATTGTATATACCTTAGGCTTCATGAAATTGGAAATAGCCTCATTGATATTGGCTGATTTTTAAAAAAAAAAATAAAATCTGATTAAATCACATTAAGCTCCAGCCACATAGAACTTTTTCCACGGTTCCTCCCAGGTCCAAGGCCTTCCTTCAGGGAGGCTATTTCTTCCGTCTTGACCAATTATTATCCCTAGTTCTTGCTGGATAATGTTTATTTGCTTCTCAGGTTTTAGATTAAATACTCTTTTCTATTTTCTCAGGCAAACTGTCCCTCCTCTTCTAGACAAGATCATGTTAAAGTGAAGATTGAATGCGTGTCTCCACCCCAAAATGCACATGTTGAAATCCTAACCCCCAATGTGATGGTTGTAGAAGTGGGGACTCTGGGAGGTGATGAGGTCATAAGGATAGAGACTTTATGAATGGGATCAATGCTCCTATTATTATTTAAAAAAACAAACAAACAGGAGAGTGCCTTCATCTCACTAAGGACCCAGAAAGAAGCTCAGGAAGAAAGCCCTCTCTAGATATCCAATCTGGCAGCACTCTGACATTGGACTTCTCATCTTCCAGAACGACAAGCCACCCAATCTAGGTATTCTATCATAGCAGCTCAAATGGACTATTATCACACAGGTGATATGGACGCTGCTGTCTAAAAAGCCTGCATTTTGAGTAGCCAGGCATCATTTTGAGTAGCATCATCAGGCCCTTTGCTTCTCCCCACTGATCTCACTCTGCAACCTGAGAAGAGTTTCACTCGTGATTGCTCATTCAGTCTGTCTTCTCCTCACACTGGTAATTCTCAACCAGGGCAGAGTTCACCTCCCAGGGGACACTCAGCACACCTGAAGACATCTTTGGGTTAACACAACCTGGGAAAGGGTGATACTGGCATCTATCTACTGAAATCCTAAAATACACAAGATAGCATCATAGCCAAGAATTATTTGGCCCAAAGTGTCAATGATTCCAAGGTTGAGTAGCCTGCTGAGTCCCTGAGGGTAGGAACTACAACGTTTTATTTTCTGTTTAATCCCCAGAGTCTGGCAGAGTGCCTGCTATAGTTCAGCATGGCCACAAAGGTGGTAAGCATGCTTTTTACTACTCTCCATCCTGATTCTAGCTGCATCTGTGTTCTATACATTTATTTCCTCTCATAGTGACAGCTAGAGGGTATGAAGAAACTTCCTGACATCATAAAGTTCTACATACACAAAAAAAAGAATGAAAATGAATTAAAAAACAGAGACATGAGCCAATATATAGGGGTTTTATGACTATTCTCTAGATGTTTAATAAATATTTAATGATTTATTGATACGATTCCTTAAATGACTGAGTGGCATTCACGAACAGTAGTCAGAAAGTTTGTCACTGACCCAAGCACAGAAGGTTGTAGCCACAAAGCAACTGTAAGAACTGTGCTTGGAAATGACACAGTCTGGGCTGCCACAGCACCAAGGACTTCTGCTGACTGCAGAAGACCTGTCAGCTTGGGATGTTTGCTTCGGTCTTCCTTATCTAGAATGTGGACGTGATGGCAGGCTGGGAAAGGAGGTGGGTGGCCAAGTTTCCTTTGGTCTTTGCTGGTATTAAGCAAACTACTTACTTGTGTGATGGGAGAGATACTGAAAGACCAAACGGAGCAACCAGCTACTTCCTGAAAGGCTCCTGTTTAAACTATGATGGGATGCCACACAGTGGTAAGGTGAAGGAGAAACTGGTATTTTTATATCCTGTGGGAGCACTCTTGGAGAGCAATTTGGCAATAGGTTTTAAAATTAAAAAAAAAAAAAAAGTTTTATGAAGGTGGAAGGATATGCTGTTAAGCTGCAATTACTTGAGGAACTGTAATGTCAGAAAGGGCCATTTGACTTCCCTTGTCCTGTGTGAACAAGCCGTCACAATTCTTTTTTCTTTTTTTTTTAAGGGAGAGAGAGAGAGAGAATTTTTTAATATTTATTTTTTAGTTTTCGGCGGACACAACATCTTTGTTGGTATGTGGTGCTGAGGGCTGCACGCATGCCAGGCGAGCGCGCTACCGCTTGAGCCACATCCCCAGCCCTGTCACAATTCTTTTGGGAGGGATTTACTTCACATACCAAGGCCAGAAGGTAGCTTTCATCATCAGAGTCTGGCAACCAAGGCTGCAGTGAATCTGAATAAACAAACTCTTTGAAGTGCCCCTATCTTCTACTGGCTTCTGAACCCTCCCCCCATATAACTCTTAGTAAGATCCCTAGAATTTATTACTCTGGACCAGATACCTGTCTTTCCTTCACCAATTTATTGTTCCTTGTCTTAAAAAATTATAAAAACATCATACTTTGGTCATTTCTTCCAGCTTTACTTTCTCATGAAGACTCCTTATACACATTAAAATTAAAAAAAAAAAACTGTTATGTTTTTCTCTTTCTATTAGCTCTTGCATTTATTGGGTTCCTAGATCCAGCCAAAAAGCTTACATAAAAATTAAGGGGGAAAGAGGAAATATCTCTCTTCTCTATGTGTATTTTAAGATAATTTCATAAGATGGGAAACATGAATGATAAGAAAACTGCAATGAAATTCTGCTCATCATAACAAAACTTTGGAAACAATTGTCCTTTAATAATAGGATGATTGATTAAAATAAGCCACATACGAGCACACACACAAACATTCACACACCTATATATATACAACACACAATCACACTCATTGGAATACAAAGAAAGCATTTGAAATAGCTGTTACATATTGTCAAGTTCTTCAAAAGCAAATTGTAAAGCTCATGTAGAGTTAACATTTTGTAAAGTCATATAAATATATAGATAGATATACACACATATGCATTACATACACACACGACACACGTACGCATATATATGGGTGCAGAGACAGGACTAAAGGCAATGTCATGAAAATGGAAACCTTAGTTAGCTCTACATGAGGAAATTGGAGATGATTTTTACTTTCTTCTCTGTACTTTCCTGTATAACTTGCTTTGCTTAGAAGAGTATATCCCATGATTAAAAAAGCAATAAAACTATTTTCATGTGAAATATGTTATAGCTGTTATTATCTCCTTTCAAAATCTATGATGCCTTCTGAGATGACTGTGCTGTAGTTAATTCCTCAGTTTGATTCACTGACTTTCTGGAAAGACAACAACAGTGCCCAAATGGAAGGGATACAGGAGATGAGCTGCCACAGCTTTGTCTTTCCTCATACCCTGATGATGTCCAGTTATCATTTCTTTGCATCAGACCAGAAGACCTCTGACTCATCCAGCCTCCCACTCTACCTACAAGTCTGGCCCTAAACCTACTCTCTGACTTGCTGGTAAACATTCCCATCTACCTTGTCATCCAGGCAAGACACCCAGAAAGCATCTTGGGCTCCACCTCCTTTTTCCTGTCTTCCCCTTCAGTATCTCTAATGTCCATCTCCTCTCCATATCTACCAGTACCACTTGAGCTTTATAAGCCCATCACTTCTTACCTGGATTTTCATCATGTCCTCCTACCTGGCCTCCCACCTGCTCGCCACCTTTCCTGATTCACTCCTCTTCCTGCAGCCAGAATGATCATTTCAAACATGGGGATGACTCTTCTAAAAGTCTGCCAGTTGCTCTCCTTTTGATTATCCAAATACCACATCCTCTTGTTCTCTTCTGGGCTTTTGTGGTGCTGGGGATTGAACCCAGGACCTTGTGAATTCAAGGCAAGCACTCTACCAACTGAGCTATATCCCTAGCCCTCTTCTGAGCTTTTGTATATGGCATTACTCTCCTGGAATGATCTTATCCCTTTAAACCCAATGCATTGTTTCACCTGACTAACTCCTACTCACCCCATGGCATCTCTGCGTAGTCTGCATACACACCCACACACACACCTTCATGTGCTTCTTTAGCATCCTATAATTCCTTATCATAGCACTTATTACATTGGTTTATAATTGCTTGCTGATCTCTCTGAATCCTCCACAACAATCTATTAGGGCAAGATTTCTAATTCACTACTGTATCCTGAGCACTTTGCATAATTCCTACACATCATTAATCCCAGAATGAATGTGCTGTAAATATGGTTGACTTCTCCAAATCCATTCCCCTTCTTTTGCTGGATACTGATCTATCAGCTACAGCACCTAGAACTATGGCTGTTTTTCACTACTGCCAGGGAGGTAACTTGAGAAGGAGTGGGCAAAAGATAGGAAGAACTGGGTCTTTCACACTGCCCCTGACTAACAAATTAAACCACTCTGGGCCCATCTACATTCAGATTTGTTATGCGGACTAACAAGCACCTCTGCTTTTGGAGCTGCTGGAATCAGGGTTTTCTGTTACATGCAGCCAAATCATCAGAACATGAGTGAATGAATGTCCAATGATAAGTGGACATTCACTAGCATAAGAAAGCCAACTCCCCTAGGTACATTCAAGTCTTGCCTTGGAGACTTCAAAAACTTCTAAGAGTACTTGAGAAACTCAAGGCAATAAGAGTAAAAGCCTTGATTATCTGGAAGTTAGCTTATTATAGTTTTCTAGATAAACTTGGCTTTTAGGTAGAAACCTCACTTTGTAAGGGAAAAGAAATCCCCCAAATGGGGCTTTATTTAAAACAAGAGTAAAATCCTTGGAGACATTCCAGGATCAATATATAATCAGTCCCATCTCCTAAATTTAGCACACATAAGAATAACTTGAGACCATTTTTTAAAAGCAGGTACTTGGGCCCCACTGCTGGAGGGTTAGATTCAGTGGGATACTGTGGAGTCCAGGATCTGCATTTCAGTAAGCATTCTGATGTAACTGGTCTGCAAACTACACAAGAACTTCAATTATAACACTTTGACTTTTATTTACGGAATGGAAACTCAAGAAAACGTGTTTCACACCATAATCAAGGGAATAGATTCATCTGATGCAAATATCCAGAAGATGGGAGCTATATCTCAGCTTCACTATTTACAACAAGACATCATTTAACCTCTGAATCTAATGTCTCCATTTGTTAATAATAACAGATCAATAGTTCTCTGCATTGCCACCCCTCATGCTGGTTGTAAAGACCAAATGATCTCAGTAACTGTACTGTACAAATATAAGAAAATGCTGTTTCTAGGACTCTGGTATTTATTGAGCTCCTTAATTTTAAAAAATTGTGTTCATTAGGGTCTATATTGAAAAAAAAATAGAGACTCACATTTCATAAAGATTATAATATGACAAAACTAGAAAAGGATTTTGCTTAATTCCCAGTTAACCTGAGGAGTTATTGCTCAGAACATCCTATTCCTACACATTCTATTTTCATGAATTACCAAGACCGTAAATAAGGTACAATTTTGTGTAGATTCCCTATGAAAGAGAGAAGCTTTGACTCTAGCAAAAATGAATGGCCTCCGGTTGGCTATCATATAATCATTTATTTGACCTTCTGGAAAAAACAAAACTACTGTGGCCAAGAATAGAGCAGCAGATACCTGGGGCTTAGGTGGGATTTCAAACAGGCAACAGGAGGGAGGTTTGGAGGTGATAGAACTATTTTGTACCCTTTGCATACTGAAGATGCCTCCTCAGGACTGCAGCTTCTAGAGATATAATGCAAGACAAATATTAAATTTTAAAATTTCTAGTTGCCACCTTAGAAATGTAAATAAAGGGGTTGGGGTTTTAGCTCAGTGGTAGAGCGCTTGCCTAGCACATATGAGGAGGCACTGGGTTCAATCCTCAGCCCCGTATGTATTATGTATGTGTGTGTGTGTGTATATATATATATATATATATATATATATATATATATATATATATATCGTGTCCATCTACAACAACAAAATTTTTTTAAGTAAATAAAGCAGGTGACAATGACTTTACTACTTTACTCAATCCAATATATCAAAATGTATCATCTCAATATATAATTAATGAGAAATATTAATGAAGTATTTTGCACCATCTTTTTTTTTTTCTAAGTCTTTGAAACCTAGTGTGTTTTATTCTTGAGGCTTCTCAATTTGAGTTTCCCACATATTTGTACCATACATAGCAGTTATGTTAAGACAAGTCTAGACTATTCCCTTTTCAAGTCCAGTGTAAACAACCTCTCACTCTTTGGACTTCAATTACTATTGAATACTTGAGCCTTTGCCTATATTCTTTACTCAGCCATTGGTCAACACATCCTGACATGTCTACTATGCTCCAAGCACTGTGCTAGAAACTTAAATACAAAAGCAAACAAGATAATGTTTGCCCTACAGCTCAGTCTATGGGGGTAGAGACACATAAAGAGACAACTATAAAATAATGTGGCAGAATAATGCACATTATTTTATGAGCACCTGAAAGGGTAGACCAGTGCCATAAATGTAGCTTAAGGTGGGTCTGAGCTGTGGAATGCTAGCTCTGTGAAGGAAATGGGAAAACTATCCCTGAAGTGACTCCTTAACCAAAGAGGCTGAAATGAGGGGCCCGAAAAGCCAGCCAAGGGAACCTCCTAGAAATGTGTGTCAGGGCAAGGGTGAAAGGAGAGGCAACTGTAAAGATAGGAGGGCCAGACAGAGAAGGCCGGGTAGGTCACGTTTGGCTTCTAAAATAAAACACCTCAAAAACTTCCTATAATTCCAGTTGAAATGCAAATCACACCAGACTTAGGTTTCAGCTGGGCACCGGGGCTGCTCCTGGTTGCTCTGGGAGGGCGGGGCCTTCTGCTTTGTTCACCACCTTACCCCAGAGCCTGCAAAGGGGCCCTGGCCCTGGAGGATTTATTTACACTGGCTGGAATTCCTTCCTTCCTTTTTTCTCCTCAGGCCTCCCCAAGAGCCTCAAGGGTGGGAAAGGTGGAAGGGCGTTCAGCAGTGGCCTCTATACTTCAAAAAGTGCTTTGGAGTTCATGTCGGGGTCTTCACCCTCTACCTGCTGGGTCCCCCGCGCATCGCCTAGTATTGCTGGGTAGTTCAAATGAATGTATGGAGAAAGCACTTCGAAAAATGAAAAGGTGCCCCTGCTGGCCTAGCTCGCCCAGAGTGACACGACCTGCCAAGAAGCTGTGGGGTGGCGGGGTGCCTGACTCGTGGCCTGGTGCGCCTCCCACTATCGGGAGGCAACCCAACGCGTGACAGCTCGACGCGCGTCTCCAGGAGGCGCCACCTAAGGGGAAATGGAGGGAAGGCTCTGCAGACCCCAAGGCCGGGAAACCAGAGTCCCCGCCGCCCCTTGCGCGACTAAACGCAGCCTACCCCACCAGCGTCCCCGGCACGGGTCAACCCCTCCTCGCGCGTCGGCGGGAAGAGGGTGGAGCGGTCCGGCTCCCTCAGCCAATCATAGAAGCGGGTTCCTGGTCCGATCCCCGGCGCGGTTCACCATTGGTCGCCTCCCGGGTCTCGGCCCACCGAACCTTGGATAGCTAAGCCAATCACGAGGCGGCGGGCGACCTACCGGCTCCCGGGGCGGCGGCGGCAGCGGGCGCTGAGCCGGCCAGGCGCTGCGCGGGTGGCGGTGACAGGCGGCGCGAGCCCGCACGCTCCCCGCGCGGCGCGCCGCTGCACCATGGAGCCCGCCGTGTCGCTGGCCGTGTGCGCGCTGCTCTTCCTGCTGTGGGTGCGCGTGAAGGGGCTGGAGTTCGTGCTCATCCACCAGCGCTGGGTGTTCGTGTGCCTCTTCCTCCTACCGCTCTCGCTCATTTTCGACATCTACTACTCCGTGCGCGCCTGGGTGGTATTCAAGCTCAGTAGCGCGCCGCGCCTGCACGAGCAGCGCGTGCGGGACATCCAAAAGCAGGTGAGCGACGCCGGCCTGACCAGGGCCCAGCACCACGGGCTTCGGGGATAGCGGTCCGCGAGGCAGCGAAGGCTAGAACGGTGCAGGAGGCACCCTAGATCTGGCGGAGGAAGAGCTGGAGCGGGGGAGGGGGGGATGAATTGGAGGAAGCAAACCTGTGATAGGGGCTTTCTGGAAAGGGAAGAGAATAAGGAAAGGTTTTGGGGCAACAAAACATTGTCCCTATGTTTATGGAGTGCCCGCTAGGTGCAAGGCATGTGCGGTACCTGGACCGATATAAAGAACACTCAGATGAGGGGAAGGTGCGCAACAGTCAGGTAACTCTCACCAGGCCCAAGCATTTCAGAGGAGGAAAGGCTTCCGGGAGGTGGGGCTGGGAAGGAAGGGAAATTATTGGGGAAGTTAGGTGGAGAAACTGGTGTGAGCAAAGGCAGGGAAAGAAAAGTGCTGACAGAATAAGGTTGGACAGTCAGTTTGGAGCTACCTTGGAGAGGGTCCTTGATGCCAGGTTAGAGGTTAAAGTTTATCTTGTAGCAACAAGGTGGTTTGACGCATTTAGAGTAAAAGACTAAAGCATAAAGGTAGAGTCCAGCCCTCACAACCCCTAGTGAAGAGCTTCACATCCTCTGGTGACCCAGGGTTCACTCTTTGACCTAGGCAGTCCATTTCCCAGTAACTGGACATACTCCTATACTCCCAGCACCCTGCTGGGACCTTGCTGCAGCTCCAGGTGGAACCACCTTCTTCACATTCAGGGCTGACTTGGAATTCTGGCCTGGGCAGTTTCTTGGTCCCCTTGGTCCCTTCTTATGTTCCTCTCTTACTGGCATCAGGTTGCAGAGATCTTCTGTTTCCTGCTGTCACCCTCGTTGCAGGTGCAGCAGCCTTTATATTCTGTCTGTTCCACCCTGGGTGCTGCAGGCAAGAGGGTGACGATGCAGAGACCTTAGGCCTGGTGGCAGAGAATGCAATGTTTTAGAATTGTTTTTTTCTGAGCAGTCGCAGCCTGAGAGGTCTGCCTGCCCTCCCTCCAGGTGCATTCTTTTCCCCAGCTCTTTCCTAGAGTTGGGATTCTTGATTTACCTGCTGATCAACCCTATCAGATGGTGAGCTCCTGGAAGGCAAGGACTGTTATCTGACTCACCTCTGGCCCCTGGGGCCAGACTCCAGGCAGCTTGGGGAGTGCTTATGAACTCAAACTCAACAGAAGGATTCACTGTGGACCGAAAACAAGGGCTCAGCTAAACCAGCCTCTTGCCCTGGACCTGCCATGTCCCACTCCCCTGTGCTATTAATGTCCCTTATTTATAATTCTCACAGAAACCGTCATAGATCTTATACCTGTTTTACTAATGGAAAAAGTGGAGGTTCAAACTGAGTTACATGCCCAGGATGACAAGCTCATCCTGGTTAGCTTGAATTCAGAGCCTGAGCCCTTGGTCTGTTTTCTTTCCCATCGTTTCCATTCCATTCTGTAAATCTGGTTGTTGTAAATAGCTGCCTGACCAGTTCC
Source organism: Urocitellus parryii (assembly GCF_045843805.1). NCBI lineage: Eukaryota > Metazoa > Chordata > Mammalia > Rodentia > Sciuridae > Urocitellus > Urocitellus parryii. Next base: position 37,855,975 of record NC_135541.1, on the reverse strand, counting down.
CTTTTCCAAGGACCTACCCCTAACCTTTGTCCTGTGTAGTTTGAAGAGTGTTTTTCTCAGCATTGCTTCCCTGCCCAAAATGTTGGTCACCTCCCATTAGAATCCTATTCAACCAGTGTTTCAGGCTTTTTACTTCTACCCTTCGGTAGAGGCTGGCCTACCCTCCAGCTTGACCAAGGGCTCAATGTTTGCCAGTCAGAACAAGAGCTGTCCACCTCCCCTGCCCTTTCCTTCTCAGCAGGAGCAGATGCCTCCTTCTCTGTTCCTGAAGGCTTGTCATCATCAGGGTCATTCATTTCCTATTTTGTGCGCTGGTCATTTTCAGTCAAGGCTTTGCCAAAGCTGTCCCTTCCATTGGCTTTCTGGTCTTTTCCTCCCCTTTTGTTCCTGTCAGAATGGTCATGAGTTCACCTGGGTGAATGCTGAGAACAGGGCATGTGCAGAATAGGCCTCAGTAGTGTTAGCTGATCTGTGACTACCATCACAAGCCCAGCTGTGCTCCTGGCTACAAATCCAGGCCCTGCCAGTTATTTCGTGTGGGACCTCGGGAAAGTTTTATTGCCTCTGAGTTCCTCATATGCAAAAGGGAATCATCCCAACCACAGGGAATTGTTGTGAAAGACTGCATACAACAGTTACGAGCATGGTGGGGGTACACAGTAAACAGTGATCATTGTTGTAATTGCACTAATTACCATTGCAAAACCTTTCCTGAACTTTCCAGTTAGTATTTTCAAAACGCTCTGATGATGTATTCTTTCTGTCTTCATTCTACCTTGAGGTGTAGCAATAAATTAGCTTTTTCTGTCAACCTTGCCAACCAGGGAGATGCCAAAGGGTGGGGCCAGCAGGCCTTTTACTGTCTTAATCAGTTCCTGGATGGAGGCAACTTTGCCAGCTCCCTCCCTGAAACAAGGCTGCGGCTCTCTGGGAATCCCTGGTGGGACTAGCTCAGCTTCTGTCCCACCTTGCAGGTGCGAGAATGGAAGGAACAGGGAAGCAAAACGTTCATGTGCACCGGGCGCCCCGGCTGGCTCACCGTGTCGCTGCGCGTTGGGAAGTACAAGAAGACGCACAAAAACATCATGATCAATCTGATGGACATCCTGGAGGTGGACACCAAGAAGCAGGTGAGAATGCACTGTGGGTACCTAGCTCTGGGAGGGGGACAGACTCATAGGATGATGGTTTTAGCCAAGAGCATCCCAGAGTGGACAGGGCCAAGGCCCATGGTCATCAAGAAAGGCTCTGTCTACCATTGCTGTTCTCCCAAGCCTCCCAGCTTGGGGACTGGTCAGCCCCATTCCACAGAAAGGCAAACTCAGAACTCAAGGGGGGGGGTGGTCCTTTGATTGTCTTCATTTCTACAGAAAATCAAGGATGGGGAAATATGAGTAAAGATGAGACAAAAGAGCATTCATTTACCCCCACCTGGTATGTGCTGGTAAAAAAAAAAAAAAAAAGGGCTACAAAGGTGTTGGAAGGAGGGGGCCTTGTTACGAGCTTCCTTGAGACTCACCCATTTATAACAGTCTTAGGAATAGGCTTACTCTTTGGCCCACCAATAATTCTACTTCTTGAAACCTGGCTTAAACTCCCTGCCTCTTCTCTCATATCCTTAGGCAAATCATGGTCTGCTTTCTCTCTTTATGAATTAGTTCATATTTAGAGTTTGATATCATTGGAAACATATAATATATACTCTTTGGGGGAGAAAGGTTTGGCTGCTTTAATGATTATTTCTAGATTCATTTGGATGAAACCATAAATCTGTAGTACGTTCTGTTTTACTGTTGTACTATTCCATTTTGTGAATATACAGTTTGTTCATCCATTCAGCTGTTGATAACACATGGGCTATTTCCAGGTTGAGACTATTACAAATAAAATGACTAGGAACTTGAGTGAGCAGTCTCTTTATAGGCACATAAAGACTTTCTCCTGGACAAATACCTAGGAGTTGAATGGCTGAAGCTTATGATATTTAACTTTATGTTTTTCTTTTTTTCATGGGCACTCTACCATGGAGCTACACTCCCACTTAGTTTTTCACATAGTTAAGTTGCCCAGGCTGGCCTCAAACTTGTAATTCTCCTGCCTCAGCCTCTCAAGTTGCTGGGATGACAGGTGTGCACCACTGTGCCATGCTCTGTATGTTTAATTTTTAAAGAAATTGCCAAATTGTTTTCCAAAGGGGTTGTAGCATTTCGCATTCCCAACAGCAGCGTGAATGTTCCCATTGCTGTGTACCATCAGAGCACAGTATGGTTAGTCTTAATCTTAGCCATTCTAATAGATGTGTGCTAATATCTCATTGTGGCTTTAGTTTGTATTAATGATGGGAGTCTTTTCATGTGCCTGTTTGCCATTTGTATATCTTTGGTGTGAGGCCTGTTCAGACTTTTTGCCAATTTTTAAAAATTGAGTTATTTCTTTTCTTATATATTCTATAAACCAACAATTTGCAAATATTTTCTCCCAGTCTGTGTCTTGTCTTTCAAAAAGTTTTTAATTTTGATAAAAATCTAGCTCATTAGTTTCTTCTTTTCTAGATCTTGCTTTTGGTGCTTATTTAAGAAATCTTTGCCTAATCCAATGTCACAAAGGTTTTCTCCTATGTTTTATAGAAACCAGCACACAAATAGCAGTATATCTTCTTTTCATTTAGTTCAGAGTACTTTGATTTTTCTTTTGATATGTGCTTTGATCCCTGGGTTATACGAGTATGTTACTTAGTTTCCAAATACTTGGAAATATCCCAGAGATCTTTATATTTATATTTTATATATATATTTATCTTTATATTTCTGATATCTGATTTAAGTGAAGCTGTCTGGGCCTGGAGTTATGAGCAACATTTTAACTACCAGTTCAATTTCTTAATAGATATGGCTCTTCTCTTTGTTTCTTGTTAGGGGAGCTTTGGTAATTTGTTCTCAAAGGCATTAATTCATTTCACAAAATTGTATGATCTATTGACAGACTTGTTTGTAATATTCCCAGATTGTCCTTTTGAAATCTATAGAATCTGTAGCTATTGTCACATCATTCTTTCTTTTTAACTGGGGATTGAACCCAGGGGCTCTTAACCACTGAGCCACATCTGCAGCCCTTTTTTATATTTTATTTAGAGACGGGGTTTCACTAAGTTTCTTAGGGCCTCACTAAGTTGGTGAGGCTGGCTTTGAACTCACCATCCTCCTGCCTCAGCCTCCCAAGCCACTGGGATTCCAGGCATGCGCTACCATGCCCGGAGACATCCTTCATTCTTGATATTGGTAATTTTTGAGTTCTCTTCTTTCTTCCTGATCAGTCTCGCTAAAGGCTATTCAATTTTATTGAGCTTCTCAAAAAAACTAGCTTTTGATTTCATTGATTTTTCTCTAATTTCTTGAGAAATAGAGATCTTGCTATGATCTTTGTTATTGCCTTTCTTTCCTTATTATTATTATTATTATTTTTTAAATTTTACTCTTCTTTTTGCAGTGCTAGGGATTAAAGCAGGACATGCAAAGCACTTGGTTTACCACTGAGCTACATCTTCAGACCCTTTTTGTAATATTTTAAGGTTACAGCATAAATCATACATTAGACCTTTAATTTTATCTAATAGGGATGTTTAATGCTGTAAATTTTTTCCTAAGCACTGTTTAGAGACACCACACAAATAGCAGTATATCTTCTTTTCATTTAGTTCAGAATACTTTGATTTTTCTTTTGATGTGTGCTTTGATCCCTGAGTTATACGAGTATGTTACTTAGTTTCCAAATACTTGGAAATATTCCAGAGATCTTTATATTTCTGATATCTGATTTAATTCAGTTTTCAAAAACACTTTCAGATTAGAATGCTTTCAATTTATTGAGACTTAACTTTTTTTTCTACATTGCTGAAGATGGAAACTGGGGCTTCATGCATGCTTGGCAAATGTTCTACCACCATGCTTTACCCCCAGCCCTGGGTTATACCTTTATAACCCAGAATATGCTCTATCTGGGTAAATGTTTCATACTTATTTTTTTTAATATATTTTGATATTTGGAGATGGCATGTTCTATGAATGTCCATTAGGTCATGTTGCTAAGTAGTTTTATTCAAGTCTTCTATGAACTTAACAAATCCTATCACTTATGAGAGGGGATATTGAAATCTCCACCTTTAACTATGTACCTATTTCTCTTATAGTTCCATCAATTTCTGCTTTATGTATTTGGACATTCTGTTATTAGGTATAAGCATATTTAATATTTTTTGGGTCTTTGATTAATCAATCCCTTTTTCATTATGAAATTAATTTTTAAAACCCTTCTATATTCTTTGTTCTGAAATCTACTTTGATATTAAAAAAACAAACCACTCCAGTTTTCATTTGACTAATGTCCCTTATCTTTAAAGGGTATTTCCTCTTGTAGGCAACATGTTGTTGGGTCTTGCTTTTTTATATATATATTTTAGTTGTAGGTGGTCATAATACCTTTATTTCTTCATTTATATGTGGTGCTGGGGATCAAACCGAGCACCTCATGCATGCTAGGCAAGAACGCCACCACTGAGCCACAACCCCAGCCCTGGGCCTTGATTTTTTTTTTTTTTTTTTTTTTTTAAGAAATGATGTATTTTTTAAATATCTTTTTTTTTTTAAGATGTTGCTGCACCTTTATTTTATTCATTTATTTAACAACAATAAGTGTTGGCAAGGATATGGGGGAAAATGTACACTCATACATTTCTGGTGGGACTGCAAATTGGTGCATCCAATTTGGAAAGCAGTATGGAAATTCCTTAGAAATCTGGGAATGGAATCACCATTTGACCCAGCTATCCCTCTCCTTGGTTTATACCCAAAAGACTTTAAAACAGCATACTACAGGAACACAGCCACATCAATATTTATAGCAGCACAATTCACAATAGCTACACTGTGGAGCCAACCTAGATGCCCTTCAGTGGATGAATGGATTTAAAAAATGTGGCCTATATACACAATGGAATATTACTCATCAATAAAATAGAATATAATCATGGCATTTGCAGGTAAATGGATGGCGTTGGAGAAGATAATGCTAAGTGATGTTAGCCAATCCCAAAAAAAACAAATGCCAAATGTTTTCTCTGATATAAGGAAGCTGACTCATAGTAGGGTAGGGAGGGGAGCATGGGAGGAATAGATGAATTCTAGATAGGGCAGAGGAGTGGGAGGGAAAGGGAGAGGGCAGAGGATTAGTAAGGATGGTGGAATGTGATAGACATCATCATCCAAAGTATATGTATAAAGACACAAATTGGTGTCAACATACTTTATATACAACCAGAGACATGAAAAATTGTGCTGTATACATGTAATAAGAATTGTAATGTAGTCCGCTGTCATTTATTTTTTTTTTAAAAGAAATGATGTATTTTTTTTTAAATATATTTTTAGATGTTGCTAGACCTTTATTTTATTCATTTATTTATATGCGGTGCTGAGAATCGAACCCAGGGCCTCATATGTGCTAGGAAGTGCTCTACACTGAGCTATAACCCCAGCCCCTGGGTCTTGCTTTTTTACTGAATCTGACAACATCTGCCTTTTAACTGGGAGTGATAAAACCATTTACATTTGATGTGATTGATATGATGTTTAAATCTGACATCATGTTATTTATTTTCTATCTATCCCATATATTTTTTATTCTCTGTTTCTTTTTTTAATCTTCCATCTTCTTTTGGATTATTGAAAAAATTTTAAGATCCTATCTTAGTTCCTTTATTGACATTAGCTATTCACTCTCTGTTTTGCTATGTTAGCTGCTATTTTAAGGTATATGATACACATTTTACTTACTCGGGTCCACCTTCAAGTGCAGTTACCTTATTTCACATGTAGTACAAAAGCATCTTACAATAATCGACTTCCACTTCTTTCCTCCTATCTTTTTGTACTTTGCTGTCATAGTTTTACATATTATAAACCCCACACTATATTATTATTTTAAATGTCAATTTATCTATTAAAGAATTTTTTTTTCTTTTTTGTATCACGGATTGAACCCAGGAGCACTTAACCACCAAGCCACATCCCTACCCCTTTTTTATATTTTTAGAGACATGGTTTTGCTGAGTTGCTTAGGACCTTGGTAAGTTGCTGGGACTGCACTTGAACTCCTGATCCTCCAACCTCAGCCTCCTGAGTCATGGGGATCACAGACATGCGCCATTGCACCCAGCTTAAAGAAATTTAATAAGGAAGAACCTTTCGTATTTGCCCTTGTACTTGCCATCTCTGTGTTCCATTGTATACTTGTCAGCCTAGATGTTTTGTGTGTGTGGGTGTGGGTGTATGTGTGTGTGTGTGTACACATACCATTTATTTCCCCTGGTTGACAGGTGTTTCTTTCAGTACCATAAAGAAGATACTCCACTGTCTTTTTAGTTGCATTGTTTCTGGCAAGAAATCTGTTACCCTCATCTTTGCTTCACTGTGTCTCCTGTGTTTATTTTTACATCTGCCTGCTTTTAAGATTTTTTTTTTTTCTTAATTACTGGCTTTGAGCAATTTTACGATGATGTTCCTTTGTGTAGTTTTCTTCATAATTCCTAGGTTTGGAATCTATTATTTTTCATCAAATCTAGAAACTTGATGGCCACTATTTCTTCAAATATTTTTTTCAGTCTTCTCCTTCTCTTCTCCTTTGGAGACGATCACATGTGTATTAGGCTGCTTCAAGTTCCACAGCGCAGCTCATTGATGAAGTGTTCGTTTTTTTAAATGTTTTTCTCTTTGTTTCATTTTGGATCGTTTCTGTATTTAAGTTTATTACTCTTTTATTCTGTAATATCTAATTTGCTGTTAGTCCCATTCAGTGTATATTTCATTCCAAACATTGTGATTTTCATTTCTAGAAGTTTGATTGGGGTCTTTCTGATATCTTTGGAATGTTTCCTACTAAAGTATTTGAATATAGAAAATACAGATAGAATAACTGTTTTGGTATTCCTGATTGCTAATTCTAACACACGGTTCAGTTCTGGGTCTGTTTTGCTTAAGTGATATTTCTCCTCCCTATGGCTGGAATTTTTCCGCCTCTTTGCATGCCTGGTAAATGTCAAGTGGATTCTGACATTAAGACATTCTGATTTTACCTTGTTGGGTGCTAGGTGTTGTAGTCCTGTAAGTCTTAAGCTTTGTTCTAGGAGGCAGCTGAGTTACTTGGAAACAGTTTGATCCCACTGGGTCTTGATTTTGTTGGATGGGACCACAGCAGCATTTAACCTGGGGTTCATTGTTCCCCATTGCTGAGGCAAGACCATTCTGAGTCCTCTGTCCAAGTCCCTGGGAATCATGAGGTTCCCCAGGCTGGCTTCTGGGAACAGATACCGTTTCCTGCCCCATTTGAGCTGTCTTTACCTGTTATCTTTTCTGATGGTTGTTGCCTGCCTCATCCTCAGCCCCAGCCTCAGGTACTGTCTGCCTGAATGCACCAGTCCTACTCAGTTGATAGCCAGCGGCACCCTTTGCAGTTCTTCAAGGTGCTCTCTCTGTAACGCGGTCCTCCTAGTGCTCTGTCCTTCGAACACTTTCCCCTTGGTCTTCCAGGTCTCTCACCTCCACCTCCACAGCTCAGTGCACTGGGCTCCACCTGGGTTTCCCTCCCCACACTGCCTAACTCCAGACAGCTGAGGCATGCGCAGAGCTAGCCATGTTTGCTTCCTATCTCAGGGATCACTAAGTCTCAGGCCCTGTGTCCATCATGTCGAAAACTTGTTTCATATATTTTTTTCATGCTTTTTTTTTCCCCAGATAGCAGTGTAAATCTGTTCTCTGTTGCTCCATCTCAGCTAGAAGCAGAGAAGTTCACGTGACAGCATATTAACATGTTCATTAAAAGCATGTTTTCCAAGGATATTTAATGATAAGTCACAATACTGTGCTAACTTTTTAACAGGCAAGACAGAAGGGTGTGTGTACAAAATAGCAATATATAGGCATATATGAAAAAAAAACATGTAAATCACTCCATTATTAACACTGATAACTCTGAAGAGCTAAGATAGATTATTTTTGTTTTCTTTTTCACTTTTGTTGTATCTTCCAAATTAATATTTTTCCTGTTATCTTGAAAAAAATTAAGAAAGCATTCATTGGAAAATATCTGAAAGGATGCAATCCAACCCTGGGTAGTCTAGAGCCAGAGATCACCTGTAACAACTGCATAGAGAATCCATACGTTGAGTGTTTTCAAGAAGGTTTGGGATGATACTTTCACACACAAGAGCCCTCGACAGGGCTGGCCACCTTCTTGAGACCCAGGATGCTTTTCTTGTGTCTACAGATTGTCCGTGTAGAGCCCTTGGTGTCCATGGGTCAGGTGACTGCCCTACTGACCTCCATTGGCTGGACCCTGCCTGTGTTACCTGAGCTTGATGATCTCACAGTGGGTAAGTAGTCCATTTTCAAGGGCAAGAGGAGTCTGACAATCTCAGGATCCGAGTCAAGGGTCCTTGGCCACCTTCCATTTGGTCCAGGAATGGCCACTTTTCTGTCAGTGACATATAAGCACCCTGTCTTTTACTTGCCTGGAGCCAATGACAGGGCCCTCCCTATCCACCACCCAATTTCTGAGCAACTCAGGTTAACAGACAGCACTTCTAAATTTCTAGGTTGAATCTGCTTCCCTGTGACTTGTGCTCCTTGCTCCAGTTCGACCTGTGGAACACACAATCAGTCTAATCCCTCTTTCCTTTGCACAGCATTTGTGGCCCCTAGAGCCTATTCTTGTCCAGGGGAAGCACCTACCATTCCTCGAACCATTCCCAGGAGTCATGGCTTCCTGCCCACCCAGCAACAGCCCTTTCCATAAAGTCCCTCTTAAAATGAATGCACATGGGTGTCCTGGTGGAGAGGGACTGGAGGTGAGGTCGTGAGCACCCTGGAGGGGTCTGCCCATCCCTCCTCCGGTCTGGGGGAAGCCCTCAAGCTCCCATCTAAGTCCATCTAAATTGGCAGAGATGGGAAGTCTCCCCTAGGTCAGCATCCCCATCTCTGCCCTGACCTGCAGCTCACTGTTCTCTCTGGCTAACGCTTGTGTCTCTGCAGGGGGCTTAATCATGGGCACAGGCATCGAGTCATCATCCCATAAGTATGGCCTGTTCCAACACATCTGCACCGCCTACGAACTGGTCCTGGCCGATGGCAGCTTTGTACGATGCACGCCGGTGAGTTGGGGACATCTGCACCAGCCTGCTCTGATCATTAGGGATCCTGGGGTCAGGGAAGTAGCTCCCTGATTTATCATTTCAAATAATAATAACAAAAATTTATATAGCCCCTTATATGTGCTTAAGCACTCTTGCGAATGCTTTATATATATATATATAAAGGCATTTAATCCTTCAGCAGTCTATAAGGTGAGTTCTAGTATTATCTGCATTTTTATGGATAGAACAGTAATGCACAGAGAGGTTAATAAGCTTGCCCTACATCACACAGACAGTAAATCCTACACAGTTGGGGCTCAAACCTAGATAATGAGGCTTCCATGGATCATTCCAGATTGCCTCTCTGAAGGAAGTCAGGCCTCTGCATTAAAACTCAATGTCAGATGTTTTGAGGTAATTAAAAGCAATTAGAGGAGCTGTGGGACACAAACATTTGAAGAATTTTATCTAAGGAATGAGACAGAATTGAAGCTTTAAATAACCTCAGATCTGTCCTGGCATAGGCCAGAGGCCCCTGGGATAAGAAGGACATTCTGATCCTTTTGAAGGGGATATTTCAGAGAGCCACCAAAGCTGTTGGTCTCACAGAACAGAGTCAGGCACTCGCAGCCGGCTTGGAGCTCTGGTCTTGGACAGGTGCGCCTCCATCAGTTTCAGCATGTTTTCCTGAACACTTGCCTGGGCCCCCACTTGTGGCCTACTTGTTACCAGCAGAGAAAGGAGACAGATGCTACGGATTGGCCTCTCTTCTGAGGCTAGGCTTCAGATGCACAGTTAGGAGGATAAGTAGGTGATGTGTTCAAAGCTCCTAGCATTGAGACAGGCACACAATGAGTGTTCAGTTTCTGCTGCCACCATCAGAATGGTGCAATCAGCTAGCAACTCAGATCGGGGGCTGGTCCATTTCTGCAGTTCCAGAGTCTTCTCCTGGCCCACTACCGAATGTCCCTGCCCTGGCTTCCCTATTCCGCTGCCTCCCCCCATGTCCACCTAGGGTGTTCCAGTCTAGGAGAGCATCCACAGGGCTAATCTGTTGGTAATGGCAACCAGGGCAGGACTTTTGCAAAAGGAGCTGTTTTAGAATCAAAGAGTCGGAGTTAGAATGGCCAGAGGGAAGGCCAGCAGTTTGTCTCTGAGACAAATGTCAAAGCAAGAAATTTGTGAAGTAAGAAACAGATTGACGGGACCAGATGAGATCCTGCAGGAAGAATGTTGGACCCAGAGTTAGGGATCCTGGCCTGAGCCTAGCAGCGTTGCAGCTGGCTTTTGGGGAAGCCTTGGGCAAGGTAGGCCACCTCTTGGAGGCTCACTTTCCTTGCTATCGAAAAGAGGCAATGCCCCCCATGGGCTTTGCGTGTGTGTATCAGGGTGAAGGAGGATCTCCCAATCTAGTGGACACAGGAAGGCAGGGTAACTCTTCATACCAGCTGAGAAGAGAGGCAGTGTCCTGTCGCTCGGCTACCTTGACTCTTAGTTAAGGTTCAGCTCTTTTTTAGCCTGGCTTGGGCCCCCTGCCTCTTAGTCCCTGTTTGGGATCTGAACACTTCTTGTCATGGCCTTCTTCCTGGGTGTCCTATGGCTCGGGGGCTTTCCTCGCTCAATGGAAGAGGACGATGCTGTCCCAGTGAACAGCCCTACTGTAGAGAGCAGCGGTGGGTTAAGTATCATGTGGAATTTGAAAGGGAAAGCTGGGTACAGTTTCTGAAGTTCCTCTTCAGATGTATATGAGATAGTGACAGGTCAGGAATGCAGCCCCAGCCCCAGGTCCTCCCAGTGGCTGCGGGCCACGATGTGGGGTCCAGGGTTCAAGTTCTCAACGTGTGTCAATTCCGTCTCCTAGTCTGAAAACTCCGACCTGTTCTACGCTGTGCCCTGGTCCTGCGGGACCCTGGGCTTCCTGGTGGCTGCCGAGATCCGCATCATCCCTGCCAAGAAGTATGTCAAGCTTCGGTTTGAGCCAGTGCGGGGCCTGGAGGCCATCTGTGAAAAATTCACCCGCGAGTCCCAGCAGCCGGAGAACCACTTCGTGGAAGGGCTGCTCTACTCCCTGGATGAGGCTGTCATCATGACAGGGGTCATGACAGATGAAGCAGAACCCAGCAAGGTAGGCCAGGGCATCCTCTGCCCCAGACTAAGACCCGGGGAGAAGACGGCCTGGGGGCCTGGGCCGGGCCTCTTTGAGCCTGCTCCCTGGGTCACCCCACCTGGACTCGACCTCCTGAGGTGGCTTAGGCAGTGATGAAAGCCTCCGTCTTCTCTGCTTCTGCCACCTGCCAGGGTTGTGGGCCCCTCTTGGTAGGTGTGATCTTTGCTTCTCACAGCAGCCCCATTTTATAGACCGTGGGGGAGACCAAGGCTCCAAGAGATGATGTAAATTTCCACAGGGTGACAAAGCCAAGATCTGATGCCTTAGAGTCCAGATTCACATTCCTTCAACTTACACCAGGTCATTTTTTAGTAGCCATTTTTTCTCCATTTAGAAAGGATTTTGTCCCTCCCAAGCTGGGCGAGGTGGTGTATGCCTGTAATCCCAGCAGCTTGAGAGGTGGAGGCTGGAGGATCATGAGTTCAAAGCCATCCTCAGCAACTTGGTGAAGCCGTAAGCAACCCAGCAAGACCCCATCTCTAAATAAAATATAAAAAGGGATTGTAGCTCAGTGGTTAAGCAACCCTGGGTTCAATTCCTGATACCAAAACCAAAACCAAAAAAAAAAAAAAAGAAAAGAAAGGAATTGAATTGTCCTTCCTAAAGAGACTTGGAAGTGGAAATAAGTAAAAGGAAAAAAAAAAACTTCATCTGTAAATGTGACCCACAGCCAGCTGCCACTTCAGGTAGAAGACAATAGCCATAGAAACTCTATGTCAGAGTTTATTTATTTCCTGTCTTTCTCTATGCATAGAGTTTAACTTGTTAAATTATAAAAGTGATAGATGATATTGAAATATATAAGAGAAAAGTTAAAGGGTATCTCTTTACCCCAGGGTAACCACTCGGGGGGTTGGTGTGCATTCTTCCAGACCCATTTTCTGTGTGTATGTGTGTGCACACGTGAGTGTGCTCTGATTTCATTCTTTAACATCCATTGCTGTATAGAAATAGCCTGACTCATCGTTTACTGATGAGCATTTATGTTGCATAAGTTGTTTTGCTCCTACAAGCAAGATGGCACTGAAGATTCTCTCAAATCTGTCCTTGGCCTTTCATACAGACATTTTTGTAGAGTTGAGTCAAATAAGTGGAATTCCTAATCTAAGGCTTTGAGCACATTAAATACTGATAAATAGGACCACACAGCCTTCCAGAAAAGTCACTTCGATGTCTGCTGGCGGCAGTGGGGTAGCAGAATTTCTTTTCCCCTACATTTTTGCCAGCACTAGTGATGATAGTGTTACTCTTTCATTTTTGCCAATCTGATAAGGCTAAAAATAGTAAGTCTTTTTATTTGGCAGTTCTTGGGTTACTTGTGGGGTTGGACATCTCTTTACAGAGTTTTCCATTCTTGTCTTCATCTGTGATCACCTCTTCAAATTCATCTCACTGGGTATGGTAAGCGTTGCCCGTGAAACAGTGAGTCACACCACCTTAGTTGATGTCTGCAGAACACTGCACTGAGAGAGTGCCTGTCACTTAATGCCACTGTCCTGTAGTGGGAAATTTAAGTTGCTTCCAGTTTTTTCATGATTGTAATTAATGAAGCAATGAAGTGAGGCTGGTGCTGCCACCTGGCCTCCCCAGCTGACACGCACTCCAGGAGAGACACACTATCTAGCTTCTTTATTGTCTCCTAAGCTTCTCTGGCACATAAGGTACCTGAAGTATCTAGACACCAGGAACCCTGTAGCCAGGTACCCCAAGTCTCAACTTCAGTATGAAGTAGGTGCCACTGCCAGTGTGGCTGGACCCTGCTTGGCGTGGTCCAAGTTGCTGCATTGCCAGGCGTGGGCCACTGGGCCATACTTTGGGGAACAAAGACCTACTCTGTCCTGGAGGAGTGGTGAGCCTCGCCAAGCAAATGGATTCTACCCTGTATGGGGCCAGAACTAAGGGTGAGCCCTGCTGCAGGCCAGGCACCAGGCTTGGCACATCCTGTGTTCTCTCTTTTAGCGTCCCCAACCACCCCAGGGGGCAGCAGTGTCTCCATCTTGCCTGTTCAGAAAGTGAGGCTCAGAGAGGCTAAGTAGCCTGCACAGAAGCGGCCAAGTAGGTTGTAAATGGAAAAAGCAAATTGGAGCAGTATGTAAAGGATGGTTCTATTTTTATAACAACTGCGTGCATGAGTGTGTATGAGAGTATGTGTGTATGTTATCTATAAGGCACAAAGAACTCCCCCCCCCCAAATATGTATTTTTGTCATTTTTACATATGAAGAAATAGGCTCAGAGAGTGACCTGTCCAGAGTCACATAGCTAGGGGACAACTGAACATTATCTGGCCCCAGCCACCCAGCCCCAGAGCCTATGCTCTGTCCAGGATGCCCCTCCACCCCCACCAATCCCCAAGAGCATCTGCCCAGAATGTGTTTCATAGATGAGGGAGCTGAGGTGTGGAGAAGCTGAGTCATCTCAGGGTACACAGCACAGTGAGTCCTGAACCATTTGTAACTGCAGAGGATGGCTCACTGTAAGAATTGCATGTTGCAGACCACAGAGTGTGCTGGTTCGTACTGCTGAGCTTCTCCAGGGGATGAGGATGCCTGGGGAAGTACTGTGCCCAGAGGATGGTGGAGCTTGGTCCAGGAGCAGCGTGGAGGTGCCATGGTCAATTAGAACTGTGGGCAGTGGTTGCAATGAGATGGGTGCCCCATGCTGGCCTAGTGAGGGCAGGAAGGAGCCCACCTGCACTGAGCTCTGTTGGTGGCAGACACTGTTAATGCCCTACCTCACCTGGCTTTCAAGTCTCAAAGGCAGCAATCAACATGACAGCTTTGAAAGGGCCAGGAGTGCCAAACGGCACCCCGTATCACTGTCACTCCCTGGTGGCATTTGGCATTTGTCTACATGCTGATCACAATGGCCTCTGTCATTTCAGCTGAATAGCATTGGTAATTACTACAAGCCGTGGTTCTTCAAGCATGTGGAGAACTACCTGAAGACAAACCGAGAGGGCCTGGAGTACATTCCCCTGAGACACTATTACCACCGCCACACGCGCAGCATCTTCTGGGAGCTCCAGGTGAGGCTTGGCTTTGCACAGCCCTGGGTCCACCTGGCCAGCAGCAGGAACCAGGATGGTTAGGACTGTAGCTACACTGACACCTTGTCCTGAGGGACAAACACCTTAAGCTGCAATAGTTGTGATCCCTGCAGTGAGAGCAGTAAACTTCCTTCAAGGGTCTGGCAGTGGGTCTCTGGGCTGGTGTTTTGGGGAATAGAAACCTGCTCTATCTTAGAGAAGCAGTTAGCCTCATCGAACTGATGGATTCTGGCTTAGTACAGGGCTAGAGAACAAGAGGAGGAAGTGGCTAGTTCTCCTTTGAGTGGAAGGGGGCAGTCAAACTTGGCCTTGGCCTTGAAAGGTGAGCAAGAATTTGTGCTTTATGTAGAGAGGAGTGGGCAGATGGAAAGCAGGGACATTTTAAATGGGGTCAGAAAAGGCCCCTTAGGAGATGAGCAAGAACTGAAGTGAGGAGGGCAGACCACGCAGAACCTCCTGGAGAGTACCCAGGCAGGGGAACAGCTGAACCAGCTAAAGTGGACCAACAGAAAATTCACCGGGTCAGGTACACAGAGGAGGGGAACCTCCACCCCCCTGGCTCCAAAACACTTTCCTCGTCCCACAAGGAAGCCTGGTGCCCATTAAGCAGCACCTCTCTATCCTGCCTTCACCCAGCCTGTGGCAACCACCAGTTTGCTCTCGATCCCTGTGGATTGATCTGTTCTAGAAATTTCATAAAAATGGACATACAGTATGTGCCTTTGGGACTTGCTTCTTTCACTTAGCAGAATGCTGTCAGGTATCAGTATTTCTCTTTGTGGCTGAATCATGCTCCATTGGATAGGTGTCCCACATTGGTTTTTTCCATGTACCTGTCGGTGGACATCTGGGTTTCAGCCCTCTTACAGCAGTGCTGTTGTAAGCATTCGTGCATGAGTGTTTGTTCAAGGGCCAGTTTTTGGTTGTTTGGAGGGATGTGTACATAGATCCAGGAGTGGATTTGCTGGATTGTATGGTAATTCTGTCTGGTTAATTAAGGAGCCTACCGTTTTCCACAGTGGCCACACCATTTACCATTCCCACTAGCAACATACGAGTGTTCTGATTTTTCTGCCTTCTCACCAACACTTACTTCTGAGATAGATAGCTATTTATTTATTTGTTTGTTTATTATTTACTTATTGCAGTTTATTTAGTTTTATTTTTCCACAATTTTTATTGGTACATTATAGTTGCATGTAATGATGGGATTTCTTTTTACATATTTTCACATGCACAATATAATTTGGCCACTATCATTCCTCAGCACTTCCTCCCTCCCTGTTATTTCTGATTGGTTGTTTTGTCGGGGCGGGGGCCGGGGGGGGGGGGAGGTAGTTTGTTTTGTACCAGGGATTAAACCCAGAGGCACTTAACTACTGAGCCACATCCCCAGTCCCTTTTATTTTTTATTTTGAGACAGGGTCTTGGATAACTTGCTGAGACTGGTCTCAAGCTTGTGATCCTCCTGCCTCAGCCTCCCAAGCCTCTGGGATTACAGGCATGCACTACCACACCCAGCATGATTTTTAAAGTATTAGTCTAATTACAGCCATCCTAGTCAATGTTAAATGTTTATCTCTTGGTTTTAATTTGCATTTGCTTATTGACTAACCGTGTTGAGCATCATTTTGTGTCTTCTTGAGCATTTGTATATCCTTTTTTGCAAAAATGTTTGTTTAGATCCTATGTCCATTTTTAACTGGGCTGTTTG
Source organism: Urocitellus parryii (assembly GCF_045843805.1). NCBI lineage: Eukaryota > Metazoa > Chordata > Mammalia > Rodentia > Sciuridae > Urocitellus > Urocitellus parryii. The sequence continues at coordinate 37,839,865 of NC_135541.1, read as the reverse complement.
TTGTTCAGTTCTAAGAGTACGTCATATGTTCTTCATATGTGATTTGCAAGAATTTTCTCCCATTCTGTATGTTGTTCTTTCGCTTCCTTGGTCATGCCCTTTGGTACTCAATAGTTTTTTTTTTTTTTTTTAATAATTTTTTTTTAAGAGAGAGAGAGAGAGAGAGAGAATTTTTTTTTAATATTTAATTTTTAGTTCTCGGTGGACACAACATCTTTGTTGGTATGTGGTGCTGAGGATCGAACCCGGGCCGCACGCATGCCAGGCGAGCGCGCTACCACTTGAACCACATCCCCAGCCCCTCAATAGTTTTTAATTCAGACAAAATCCAGTTTATCTATTTCCCCCTTTGTTGTTTATACTTTTAGTGTCCTATTTAAGAATCCATGCCAAATGCAAGATCACAATTTGCCCGTTTTTCCATAAATGCTTTATTTAAGGTTTTAGCTCTTCTATTTAGGTTGCTGCACATTTTGAGTCAACTTCTCTATGCTGTGTGAGGTAGGAGTCGACCTCCATTGTTTTGCTTGTAGCTGTGCAGTCCAGGCAAGAATGTTTGGAAAACATTCTTGCCTGGCCATAGGGCTAGAGCCTTGGTGCAGAATGAGGTCAAATGGCAGCCAGAGGCTGTTGTGAGTGTGGCAGGAAGTCAGTGGGGGATCTGAGGAGGGAAGTGACAATGACCTGATTTTTGTTTTAAAGAATGACTTTTAAACAGCTTGATGGCATGGCGGGTGGACAAAAGTAGAAGAGGAAAGGAAAGATTTCTGCTAACCAGGTGACAGCTTTGGAAAGAAGTGTCGGGCCCGAGATGTATTGTAAGAGACAAGCCATTTGACAGGCTTTCCAGATAGATCGGCAGTGGGTGTGAGTCCGAGGTTAGGGGCCCAAGAACTGGGTGGACAGAGGTGCCCTTGGCTGCCACGGGAAGAAGCAGGGGGCCTCTGGAAGGGCAATCAGAAGCTTAGCCTGGGGCGTGTCAGTTTGAGATGCCTCCTGACACCTGGATGGGACACCTGCAGGCAGCCTGTATGTGGGTCAGGACCTCAGATTCAGCAGAGGTTGAGGCTATAAAAATAAATGTGGGTGTCTGTAACAGATGAATGTTATTTAAAGCCAGGGGAGTAGAAGAGTGAGGGTGGATAAAAGAAAGGTGCAAGAGCCTGGGGGGGCCTGTAGGTTAGGAAAGGGCAAACCCGCCAAGGAACCCAGCATCTGGGAGAGAAAAACCAGGAGAAGATGGCATCCCAAGAGAGGAGTCCTCTTGTTTTTGGTGAAGGTGGCTAGTCCTGTAGGCAGTTAGCACAGGTAAGAGCAGATGCTGGGCCCTTGGTCATTGGTCTTCTTGGGGGGCTATTGCCATAGGCTCTGCTTCTAGGAATGGGGGTCCTGGCCTGGCTGGGTCCCTAGTGGCCCCTGCAGCCCAGCAGTGCACACAAGTGAATTCACACTAGCGGTTGCTCTTGGAAAGAGTCAGGGTGTGAAAGGAGGCCTTTTAACCTTTGTCCAATGGGATATCTGCTTTTTTAAAGCTTCCCAGGAAACAATAAAAGATATATATAATTTATTGAGCCTTTGCAGTGTACAGGCGTTGATGAGCCACAGGGATTCAACAGAGAAGGAAGCAGATAGATCCCTGCCCTTATGGAATGGTCTGATTAATTTGAGGGGTTGCAGAAGAGTCACATGCCTTCAGTACTTGGCATGTGTGGCTTCTTGGATGAGCTGCTTCTGCTCCATTTGTCTCAGCTCATCCACACCACAGTCCAGTGGCCTGTTCCTTCCATACCTGAGGGAACAAGTGTCATAAAGACAGGGCCCATGTCTCCATTGCCACAGGTAGCACTAGCGCCCAGCATAGAACCTGGTTCCTGATCTCACAGGTGCCTTGTGACTGTCTAAAGAATGGAGCAGCCATGGGCACTGAGGCTCTCAGGAAGACGGCAGGACTTGCAGCATTGAGGAACATTGCAAGCCAGGGGGCCAAAGTCTTCTCTGGGGTTGGCAGGATCACCAGCTATAGGAGCCCTGGAGGGGCTGGCAAGGAGCAGAGGGCATCACTGGAAAGCAGCAGCACTGTGTGAGGTGGCTCATCCCTCCTGGCAGTCAGCATTGTGGAAGAGGAAGGGCTGCTTCTGCTCAGCAGGGTGGCCAGCAGCCCTAAGCTGGAAAGGCAGGCAAGCATCAGGCTGTGAGCAAGGGAAGTGCCAGTCAGTGGACTCCTTATGGAACCTGAGCCAGGCTTCACCCTCCCTGCTGTGTAACCTGAAGGAAATTACTTAAGCTCTCTGGGTATTGCTCTTCTCATTCAACAACATTCATTTTTCAGACATTTATGGAATGCCTGTTCTGTGCCAGCCACCCTGACCTCAATTATTAGAACAGGGATGATAGCCACCTTATCATTTTGCTCCAGAAACTGGGCAGAGTGTCTTCCATTTGATGTCTTATTAGCCTCACAAGTCCCTTTTCACAGATAAGGAAACTAAGCTCAGAGAAGTTAAATAACTAGCCCAAGGTCATCACAGCTGGTAAATGTCAGAGCTGACAATCAAACCCATACCTACTTGATCAAGTCCTAAGTGCCCTCACGCCCCACCACGTGAGGAGATTGTACATGGAGTACTTACATGGAGCACAGAATGAGGACCTGGCCGTGATCCATGCACGTGGACCCTCAGCCCTGCTCTCCACCCCCGCCTCCATCTTGCAGGATATCATTCCCTTTGGCAACAACCCCATTTTCCGCTACCTCTTTGGTTGGATGGTGCCTCCCAAGATCTCCCTCCTGAAGCTGACCCAGGGCGAGACTCTGCGCAAACTGTACGAGCAGCACCACGTGGTGCAGGACATGCTGGTGCCCATGAAGTGCCTGCGGCAGGCCCTGCTCACCTTCCACAACGACATCCACGTGAGCCAGGGGCTGGGCAGGGTCCCACCGAATCCCCAGTCTTGTCTAAGCCCCATGCCCCACTTTGGCAGGCCTGCCCTCTGGGCCTCACCTTCCCCAACTGTAAAATGGGGGTCTCGTCCCCAGGCCTATGGGGGCCTCAGCCTATCTCAGCGATGGCCTGGTGATGAGCACCTCTGTGGACCACTCGGGTGGGTCGCCTCATATGGGGGAGTCGGGAGTCTTAGGCAGGACTGGAGGGGGCGGGCTACAGCCATGCAACTGTCACCTGCTGGAGAAAAAGCACCAATACCCTCCTCCCTGGCTTCCTTAGGTCTACCCCATCTGGCTGTGTCCGTTCATCCTGCCCAGCCAGCCAGGCCTGGTGCACCCCAAGGGAGATGAGGCAGAGCTGTACGTCGACATTGGGGCATATGGAGAGCCGCGGGTGAAGCACTTTGAAGCCAGATCCTGCATGAGGCAGTTGGAGAAGTTCGTCCGGAGCGTGCATGGGTGAGCAGGTGTCTCAGGGTGCCAGGGGAGTTGTGGCTTCTCCCACGTGCCTCTTAGCTCCCACCCTTCTGGATGCCACCAACCTGTGCCCTCACCCGCTTCTCTCCCTCTGCAGATTCCAGATGCTCTATGCCGACTGCTACATGAACCGGGAGGAGTTCTGGGAGATGTTTGACGGCTCCTTGTACCACAAGTTGCGCAAGCAGCTCGGTTGCCAAGACGCCTTCCCTGAGGTGTACGACAAGATCTGCAAGGCCGCGAGGCACTGAGGGGGGCCGCCTGGAGAGACAGACACGTGGCAGGGACCGGCGTCTTCCCTTTACTCCAGCTTGGCTGCTTTCCCAGATCCACATTTTCAGAAAGAATCCCCTGCAGAAATCCCATCCAGAGAGCCCTGACCGCTTCCTACTGGCTTCTAGGGGCAGCCCAATCAGGTGGCAAGGACATGGGATCTGGAATCAGGCACACCTGAATCCAGGCTCAAGATTAGCCACTCATTAGCTGTGTAACTCTGGGTGAGTCACTTAATCCCTCTGTGTCCCAGCCTCTTCATCTGTTAAAGGGGCAGTAATACCTACCTGCAGGTTGTCCTCAAAGTCATGCACCTGTCACATGGAAGGGGCTGTGTGAGCAGGAGCTGTTATTAGTGCTTCCCATTCAGTGTCATTCTGACTAAAGTGCTTTGGATTCAGCAGCTGAGTCCAAAAAGGCCACCCGGGTTAGGTCCCCTGGGCACAGGTTTGGCTGGAATGATGAAGGGGGCGCCCTGGAGTTGTACTGCCATTGCCTGAGTCAGTCAGAAGAGCTCCTCGTGGGGAGAAGGAAGACTACTCTCCACCCCTGGGGTCTCAGGAGGGCAACACATAGGGTGGGCAGGCCCGAGATGTGCCGTGCCAAAGCCAGGTTCGATTCCAAAGTTCTCTCTGCCATCCTTGGTGATGTCCTATCCCTTTCTCCTGCATGCTCAAGCCTGTGGGTCCACCTCAGCCATCACCAAGTTCACTCAGAGGACTGTGTTCCTGGAGAAGACATCTGGGATCCTGTCCGGCCCGGCCCAGTATGCCCAGGTGGGGAGAAGGGCCTTGGTTCTGATTGGATCCAGAGCACCACAGGCTCATTCTCCATGGCTCACCAACCCCCTAGGCCTCTTCTTGTATGCAGACCCCACTTAGGCATGGTGGGGGCAGGTCCACGCTGCTCTGTGGCATCAGGGCAGGTGGACTGCAATAGGTGGGAAAGTGGAGTCCGCCATCATTGTGTTTCTGTGAGGAGTCTCGCTGTGGGGCTGAAAGAAAAGACCATCAACTGGATTTCTCCAATCATCAATCCCCTTTTTCTTTCTCCTGCCCCAGCTGTAGTTAATTTCAGTGCCTTACAAATCCTAAGCTCAGAGAAAGTTAGCTCAGTTTCCGTTCAGAGGGAAGGGACCTTCCTAGGTCCTTCTGCCTTGTTATCAAAGCCTGTTTGTTTACGCAGCTCCACTTTGAGAACTGCTGGCCCAGCTGGAAACCCAGATGTGGGAAGGACCTATTAAAGGGAAGCCAGACTCTGTGAGCTGAGCCAGTCACGGCCATGATGGTGGAGTCAGGGGGCCTGGCTTTCAGTCCCTGCTCTACCGTCAACGAGCTGTGCAACCGTGGGCAAATCATTTGTCCCTCCGAGCTGCAGTTTCCTCATCGGTCACATTGGAACAGATAAGACCTCCCTAGAGCCTTTCTGTCTTCGATACCATGGTTGCAAAACCCATGAGGATCAACCCTTATTTGCGTTGAAAGTCAGAGGAAGAATAAATGAGGCAGGTGACCCTTAGGGATTGTCCGTCATTTAAGGTCCTTCCTTCAGCCCCAGGGCCAGTTCCCATCTCATTTTCAGAACGGCTCATCTTCAGCTGGCTTCTGTCTTGTCCCTTCCAGGGCCAGTATCCTCTTGAGATCTTGTCACACTTTTACTGAAGGACCTTCCCATCCAGGCCTTGGCACACTGCCGTGTCTTCATGTGGTCCTGTGAGGTCTGGCTGTGGCACTCAGGAGGCAAAGGAGCCACCCTTACCCATTGGCCTCTGGGCGAGGCAGAAGAAAGTAGCCTTCATTCTCTAGTCTGCAAAGCCGCACGTTGTGGCCTGAGCTCTGAGTGGGCCCGGGGCTTCCCAACTCGGTGTCAACTGATGACTCCACTTCTGTGGATGAATGGTTGACCTGAGAGGTTAATCCAGCAGCTAAAGTGCCATCATTTCACCAGTGGAGGCCCCATCGCAAAGCCACTGGTGGCCAGAGATGCCAGCATCCTGTGTCACCCTGAGTCCTATAACCCCAGTCCAGCCCTTCACAGACCTTAGGCAGAACCCAGGGCTTCAAAGGGAAGGATTTTGGAATCCCACCAGGTTGACGTTTGGCCCCTGTGACATCTTGCCTGAAAGAGGCCGTCTCCCAAGCATGCTGAGCTGCATTCTAGCTTTTCTTGTAGCCAGCCCTGTCATTGTCCATCCGTGTGGTGGCTTTGGGCAGAGTTAAACTTGGTGCCACGGGGCAGTGAGTGTAGAAAGGAACAGCGAGCCTCTCCCCTCCAGGGCCCTGGTTTCTTGGTTGCTTGAGGTTTAATGTAAAATCCCGTTTCTTTTGAAGGATGAATTGTTGACTGTTAACTGAGAGAAGAGAGGGGTGGGGATGGCTGTGGCGTTGTGTGGTGTGTGATTTTTACTTTTTTTTTCTTTGGTCATGGGGACCAAAGAGAAAGGCATGAGTCTCCCCTATTAGGCTCTTGCAGCTGCAGACACTGTGCCTACTTGAACACGCGTCCTGTGGCTGTGGGGCTGCTGCTTCTGTCAAAATAAAAGTATGGCCTGGAAGCTAGCCTTCGTCATTTCTTGCTCGGGACCACGATGCACAGTCACACCTGGGCTTAGGTGCAGGCCATGCTGCTCTGCCCCTCAGAGGCCTTCTCCAAACCTGTGTGCCCAGGGACAGGACAACAAGAAGATGGGGGGATGAGCTGCATTTCTGTCATCCCACTGAGGTCTGGACTGGGCTCTCCTGGAGTCCCCTGCCAGGTAGAGAACAGGCTGAAGTGAGGAGACCAGAGAAAAGGCCAGAGTCCAAGTGAGAGGAGGGCCGCTCAGGTCAGGGTGGGGCAGTCCTTTTTAAGGCACCAGACAGAGCCATCAGGAAGTTTAGCTACCGTCCTGGCTTTATCACTTGGTTGTGACCGACTGGTTTTGACAAGCTAGTTAATCCATTGAGTGTTTTCCTCATCTGTTAGTTCAGGAACCATTAGCTGTCCACCAGAGCACATCCCTCCCTTTGTACATACACAGTTGAATGGTGCTTCTCAGCCTCCCTTGTAGTCAGGTGTGTCCTTGAAAAGAGTGTTTTCCAGTGGAATGTAAGCTGGGTGAAAATGACATCTTGCCTGAAGGAGGCAGTCTTCCAAGCATAGGAGGCAGGAAAGTCCTCAGTTGGAAAGAGACTGGATCCCTGAGTGACTGTATGGAGAACTGGCCACCAGCCCAAACCCTATCCTGAGTTATGGGAGCAAGAAAAACTTCTATGGCAGTTGAGCCACCTCAACAAGATTGTGTAGTAGTTCACCTCAAATACCATAGGCTAAGTGAATAGATATAAAAGTTGAAGTTAATGCAAAAAAGTTTTATGCAAACACAAGGATATACACAGTGGTCATTTTCCTAAAGTATATGCGATGTGTGAATCTTACTCTAAAGTTCTCTCCAGAGATGCATTTAGGAAATTCCTTTTCCAGTGGTTCAGTTTCACAAACTGGGTTCTGCATATTCTCTTTAAAGGAGAAATCTTTAAGGTTCTTTGTGTTCTCGGCTTTCTAGCACTATAACAAAACACTTGAGACTATCAGAAAAGGGTTAATTTTGGCTCACAGTTTTGAAAAGATTCAGTCCATGGTCAATTGGGCCTGTGGTGAGGCAGCTCATCGTGGTGGAGTGTGTGGTGGACCTAGACCCTCACTTCACCAGCCAGGGAATAAAAAGAAGAGCCAGGAGGGGACTGAGGTCCACATTCCTCCTGAGGACACAAGTCCCCCAGAGGCCTAAAGACTTCCCACCTCTCAAAGGTTCCACCACCTACCAATAGAGCCAAGCCTTTGACACATGGTCCTTGGGGCATTCCAGATCCAAGCCATAGCATTCCTTAGAACAGCCTGCAGCTTCCATGATTTTTGAATACATTTTATCTCTCTCTTTTTTAATAGCTGTACATATTGGTGGGATGGGTTGTCGGGTATTTGTCCATGCACACAATGTCACATCATAATTTGACCAGTATCACTCCCTAGCACTTCCCCCTGCACCTTACATTTTAATAGCACAATATCTTATTTAATCTTCACGATTTTAGAAGAGTCCGCTTCTATCCCCATTTTACAAATGAAGAAAAGTGAAGCTCAAGAAAGCTTGAGTTGCCTAAAAAAGCCACATTGAGACTGCTCATGGGTTAGGCAAGGATGCAGACTCATCGTCTAGCCTTTCATCAAAGCACTTTAGAGCCCAAGCCATCGGAGGTGAGGCTCCATCCGAGGTTGGGAGAGGCCTGTGTCTGAGCCTGTGGGTGGCAGGTAGTCAGAGTTCACAGCACTGGGCTTGGCTTAGAAGGGAAGCCACTAGTGGTCAACAAGGAGTGTTCTGCTTTGACCTGGAGCAATTCCTTCTGTTGGGAGCCAGACCCTCAGTCCCCAGGGCAGTGTCCAGATAATGACCTTCATGCCAGAGTTGTAATAGCTGGCTTTCCAAAGAGAAAGAATCACAAACCAGGGGTGGTGGCACATGCCTATAATCTCAGCGGCTTAGGAGGCTAAGGCAGGATGTTTGCAAGTTCAAAGCCAGCCCTAAGCACCTTAGGGAGACCCTGGCACAAAACAAAAAGGGCTGTGGATGTGACTCAGTTATTAAGACTTTGTGGGTTCGATCCCTGGTACCAAAAAAAGAAAAATCACACACCACTATGCAAGCTACATGGAATGCATTTCAACAACATGCTTCTCGGCTGTGTCCCAGTGTTGATATGGCCCACAGGTAGCATCCTATGGCCACTGATGATGGCAGCTAACTGCTGTGTGGAAGAGGATTGCAGGCCTGCTGAGCTCCAGGAGGTGACCTTTTGATGATGTTAATTTTGTTGGGCCAAGTGACTAAGAAAGAGCTGAACTTGGCTCTGCCCATCACCCCACCTCCCCATGGGCCTCCTACGGAGAAGATCCAAGGAATGTTTTTTGTTTTAAATTGAACCACTTGCTAACTGGGCTGATGCCCAAGAGCTCAGACCAGAGGCCTTGATGGGTTGGGTCTGCACTTCAGTCTGCACACTGCTGTGTCCTCCTCCAGTTCCAATCCTGAATCTTAGAAGCAGTGGGCTCCTAACCTGAAGCCTGGGACCTGGCACTGAGACCTGTGAGAGGAGCAACGGGACTGCCCTGTCTTGCTGTCAACTCAGCCATGCAGGAGGGTGGAAGAGCAAGGTGGTCAGGTCAGCAGCGTGTCCACTCCCCAACCTTATGGAGCTGCAGGCAGAAGAGCCCTCCCATGCATGACCTTGAAACTCCCAGAAGCCTCACCCACAAACCCCAAGTCTGACTCCTCAGCGGGAGCAATGTGGAAGGTGTGTGGAGGAGGGGACAGCAGTGTACTGGGCTGCTTTAAACTGTCTTCAAGAGCCACTGTACATACCTTCTCCCACCTCTGTGCTCAGTGATGCCCGCAGCATGAAATCATTTGTCTATACCACAGAAATTAGCAATCACTACAGATCAGGGCCTGTTTTGCTCTGGTGTTATGAGAGTCGGGGTTCTCCAGAGAACCAGCACAACAGAGAGTTATTAGATATCGGCTCCCATGATTACAGAGGCTAAACCATTCCAAGGTCTACAGTCATCAGGGTAGAGACCCAGAGGAGCCCATACTGTAGTTCTAATCCAAGGCCAGCAGCTCAAGACCCAGGAAGAACCAGTTTCCATTCAAGTCCAAAGGCAGGAAAAGACTGAAGTCTGGGCTCCAGGAGTCAGGCAGGAGGGGTTCCCTCACTCAGTCTTTGTATTCAGATCTTCAGTTGACTGGATAAAGCCCACCCACACGAGGGAGGAGCAATAAATGCCCTCATAGAAGAGCCAAAAGAATGCTTGCTCCAGGGTCTGGGCACTCTATGGTGTGAACTGACATATAACCTTAACTATCACAGGTGCTCCGTTTTGAGAACCAACTGTCAGACACCACTTATCAACTCTGCTCCTGACACCCTCCCAACTGCAAGTTCAGCAGGAAAGGGCCTCATCCCTCAGCTCTCCCTGGCCTCAGCACACTCACCTCTCAGGCTTTGGAATCTCCACATCTCTGAGATCCTCCCCACACCCCAGCCACTCATTCCCATTGTTGAATCCCCATTCCCTGGCCAATACTGTAGCAGATCTAGGAAAAGAGAGTAGATAATGGAACCCAGAATGTACACAGATGGCCCTAAGGAGGACTTGTAGGGTCAAGCTAAATGAGTGAGGCTGCCTGCAGGGCCGAAGGACCACAGCAGGCAGGGCCAGCAGTGAGGCTGCACTGACTCGGCACCAGGACACATACCCAGCAGCCAACAACTTTAAAGATCCCAGCCACCCAGGAGGCTAAGGTAGGAGGATCCCAAGTTTGAGCCCAATCTGGATAACTTAGCAAGACCCTGACTCAAAATACAAAATAAGAAGGGTTGTGAATGTAATTCAGAGGTAGAACACTTGCCTAGCATGCCTGTGACCCTGGGTCCTAGAACAGTTCTCCTCTCATCTACCCTGGTTGCTGGAATATTGTGGATTGTGAATATAAAGCCAAATAAGACACTGATGTCAGAACCATTGCCCTCAGAAACTGATAAGACCCTCACATAGCCAAGGAAGACCTTGTTCTATATGTTTTCTAAAGCACTAATCCTGTGTCAACTAGGTAAATGGGATCCTTCTCTGGGCTTCGGTTTCTCCTTGTCAAGTGAGCAGCTATGCCATTCATTCTTGGTGCTGCCACAGCATGGCCAATGCCCACCTGCCACACCCACTACCTGCTCACCAGGACCTGGTTGCAGCAGGACTGTCTGAGTGTGATGCCCGCTCCTTGTTTTAGTACCTATGGTCTGTGTGGCAAGATGCGGGAAGCCTAGTGAGGAACCTGGATGTTAGGTCTGGTGGCTTGGGAAAGGCAATTTTGGTCCTGCTCAGAGCTTCTCACAACCTGGCAGGATCTCACACTGGAGTGGAATAAAGTGCTACCTTCCTGACCAGCTGGGGAGGTGCCAGAACCTATGTTAACTTTATTAGATTTATGTGCCCAAGTATTCAACCCAGTCTTCTTCAAAACTGTGTTAAAAGATCAAACTAGAATAGGTGGCTATTAGCATCTGTTATTTATTGGCCATGGAACTCTTTTTTTTTTTCCAAACAAATGCTTTTAGGAAAAGTCCACTGTATAACCAACATGGAACTTCTTTTGATTCCAGCAGGGTAGAGCCAGAAGTCCAGCCCCTGTGCCCTCCTTCCCCAAGGGGTGCTAGAGGCCTCAGCAGGGCCCTGTTAATAAACCTCACATCTCATGTCCTCTTCTGGCCTTGCCCAAGCAAAAGGGCAAAGGTCACAGGAGCAAGATTTCAAGTCAACATCAAAGGACACTTACACTCATCACTTCTCTGTGATGGGAGAGGCTGTCTGGGGAATGAGAGAGAAGACTGGAAGATGGAATGATTGTCAGGGAGAAGAACAATGGTCTTCAAAATGAGGTACCATTGGGGCTGGGGATGTGGCTCAAGCGGTAGTGCGCTCGCCTGGCCCGGGTTCGATCCTCAGCACCACATACCAACAAGAATGTTGTGTCCGCCGAGAACTAGAAAATAAATATTGAAAATTTTCTCTCTCTCTCTCTCTCTCTCTCTCTCTCTCTCTCTCTCTCTCTCTCTCTCTCTCTCCCCTCTCTCTTTAAAAAAAAAAAAAAAAGAGGTACCAAATCCAGAGGTGTGTAAGATGATCCACCGGAATGCCAGAATAAATATTAGCATTTGTCCTGGTTTAGGTTTCCCTAGAAGTTGACCCTGAGAAAAGAATTCAAGGGCAAGTTGCTTATTAAACTAGAGTTTAATTGCCCTGGGAAAATCTTCAGAAGGCAATGTAAAACATGCACTTCAAATTGTACCCCTCAGGGGCTGAGGGAGCTGGGTGTCAGATACACTAACTTCCACCAGCGAGGGCAGCCCCTGGGGGTGTGGTGCCTCTAGCCTCCCCACTGATAAACCTGACCTGGCAGCCAGCCAATCTTTGCACTCATAGGTGGGCATTCCTCCTCAGCACACATAACTTTCAGAACAACATGCAAGTTCATTGGTTATCTCCAGCCAAATACTTAAAAGAACTAAGTGCAAGTTGTTACACAGTCTTCTCTTATACAAAGTGAGTATTCTAAATCTGCTGACCTCCATGGGGACAGTGACTATCAGTAATATGATAGTTGACAGATACATTCCAAGAAATGTACTCATACTATAAGGTAAACTGTCTTTTAACAAAAGTTTTATTGAATATATTTTTTATTTTGAATTAGATTAAGCTTAACATAAAAGCTGCAATGATAGTACAGAGTTCCAACATCCCCTCTCCCCGACTCTCTCCTAATGTTCACACTGGCTACATGATCACAGCAAAATGATCAAAACAAATTCACATTGCATAACATTGTCAACTAAACCACTGACCGTATCTGAATTTCACCAACTTTAACCCCATCGTTTCTTTTCCAGAATCCTATCCAGTATCCTACATCGCTCCTGCCCATTCTTTCTTTTTTCTTTTTTTTTTCTTTTTTGTCTCAAATTGCAGTTGTTTACCAAGGTGCAACTAGCATATGATAAATTGCACATGCTGAAGGTATACAACTGGCTGAGTCTTGACATGTGTATGGGTAAAAACCACCACTTATTTCTCTTAATTCACTGGTTGATGGATGGTTGGCTTGTTTCTAGTTTGGGGCTATTAGAAATCAAGCAGCCAGGGACATCTGTGAACAGTCTGCATGGACATAGGCTTTCCTTTCTCTTGAGCAAATACCTGGCAGAGGAAGAGCAGGGTCAGATGGTAGGGTTAGGGTTAACTCCTTCTCTTGCTACTCTGTCTTCCAAGGGAGGTATTATTGCACATGTCCCCCAGCACTACATGAGAACCCCACATCCTCCTCCAGCCTCGGGAGAGTCAGCCTTTTTCATTTTAGCCAAACTAATGGGCGGGCAGTGGTAGCTCATTGTGGTTCTAACCGGCATTTCCTTAATGACTAGTGAGAGCTCAGGTTTCTTTCCATATGCTTATTTGCCATCGTCTATCTTCTTGGTAGAGTGTCTATTATATCTTCTGTACATTGTTATTTTGTTGTTTCTTTTGTTTTAATTCTTTTCAGATGTTGATAGACTTTTATTTTATTCATTTATCTATATGCAGTGCTGAGGATAGAACCCAGTGCCTCACACATGCTAGGCAAGCGCTCTACCACTGAGCCACAACCCCAGCCCCTATTTTGTAGTTTCTTATTTTTGAAATATATATATATTTAAATATATATGCATATATATGTATATGTATATGTATACATATATATTCATATTCTGAATATAAGTCCTTTATCAGATATGATTTGCAAATATTTTCTCCAAAGCCGTGACCCATCATTCTTTTAATAGCACCTTTGAAAGAACAAAAAAAAATTTCAATTAAGTCCAATTTAACAATATGTATGATTTATTTTTTTTTTTTAAAGTTAAATCTGCATCTCAGAACTTTTTGCCTCACATAATGTCCAAAGGTTTTCCTCCTGTGTTTTCTTCTAGAATTTTCACAGCTTAGGTCTTAAATTTAGGTCTGTGATCCTGAGGGGAAAACAGCTCATTCCTCCTCTCACACGCCACTCAACACTTCTGATGCCAGATGTGTGGGATCCTGGGATCAGTTGCCTTGCTAGGATGGCTCACAGCCCTCAGGGAATGCTTTTCATATATTTACCCGTATATTATAAAGAACATTATGAAGGGTGCAGATCAACAGTCCAGATGGAAGAGATGAGGAGGGCAGGGCATGTGGGAAAGAGGGGGAGCCTCCCTGCTCTCTCTGGGTGTCTTCCATGGGTCCGGCTATCCAGAAGCTCCCCACACCTAGCCTGCCTGGGGTTTTACGAGGGGTCATTACTAGGCATGATTGCTGCATCCTTGGCCATTAGTGATCAACTCAACCTTCAGCCTCTTTCCCCTCCTCAGGGGTGTGGGATTGAAGGTTTCAACTCTTTAAACAGGCCTGGGTCTTTCTGGTGACCATTCTCCACCCTAAAGCTATCTAAGGGTCCTCAGTGACCAGTCATCTAACTAGCATGTGAAAGACATCGCTCTGGAGGTTCCCAGGGTTTTAGGAGCTGTGAGCCATGAAATAAGAGGAAAATCAAGTATATACTGTACTTCTGAGTATCACAGATAGAGTTAGTTTCTGTCCATGAGGGGACTTGCTAATCACAGTTCACTTTTTTGCAGATTAGTATGCAATGGTTCTAGCACCACTTGGTGAGAAGATCCCCACCCCACCCCCAGTTGACTTTGCACCACTGTTGAAGTGCAGTTGTCCATATCTCCTGTTCCTGGATTCTCTGCTCTGTTCCTTTGATCCATCTTGGCACCAATTCCACTGTCTTATTCCTATAGCTTTGTGATGATGAGTCTAGAAATAAGATAAGGTTGGTCCTACAGCGTTGTTCTTTTTCTAAATTATTCTGGATATTTTATGTCTTTTGTATTTCTGTATAAGTTTTGCTATCAGCTTGTCAGTCTGCAGGTATTTGTTTTGGGCAGTGCTGGAGATCAGACCAAGGGCCTCCCTAGGCAACACCCCCGGCTCCAGCTGATCAACTTTTACAGAAAGGTCACTGAGGTTTTGATTAGCATTGCATGAAATCCATAGATTAATTTGGGGAAAACAGCTTAACACCCATATCAAATATTGTGACCCATGAATGTGGTATCTCTCCCTTTCTGTCTTCTTTAATGTCCCCACAGTGATAATTGCTTTGCTTTTCGTGTACAGACTTTGTTATCTCTTTTGCCAAAATTCAGAATAAGTGTTTCATAGTTTTTCATGCCATATAAGTTGTATTTTAAATTTCCAACTTTTTGTTGTGTGTTGCTATATATGAAAACAGTTTGGGTAGATTGATCTTATTTGTTGTAATCTTACAAAAATGACTTCTCAGACCTCAAGGCTTTTTGGAAGATTCAGGAGGACTTTACAGAGCTGATGTTGCTGTTCGTGAATAAAGATGGTCTGACTTCTTCCAGGACTGCTGTCTGACACGGTTGAGAAAGCAACTGCTCTCTGTAAGACACCCTGTGAAGGAAGCATTGGGAATATATTTTATTGCTATGTGAGTTTTGTGGCTCAGTCCGGGGTCCCAGCCTCCTCTCCTCTAGGAACAACCTCCGCCCCCATCCCATCCAACCCTCACTGACAAAAAACAGTGAGGGAAGAAGCTCGGAATGTTGTCACCAGCCCCCACAGACACAGCTTTGGGCTAAACCAGGGTGCGCACAGGGGGCACCTCTGGGAGAGAAGCAGGTGGTCCCCAGTGGGTGGACATTGCCTGAAGGTCAGCAGTCTCCTCCTGGCATGAAGCCCTGTTGAGTTTTCAGAAGCATCCAGGGATGGAGATGGAGTGCTTCTGGAGGGAGCCCGGGGCAGCCATAAGATATATGCCACACTCTCCCACCTCCTTTTAGACTTTAAAGAGCAGGAACGAGCACTCTGGCTTTAGAATAGAAAGGGCTTTAGGGTTCACCCACATCCCCTCCTGGGGTCGTTCTGCTGTGCGGTTCCCATATTTCTGTCACTGGTTGATTGGCATTTTTCAGGACAATCGATCTCTTGTAACAAAAGATAACTGGCCCTTGCTGTCCCAAAAGACATTGGGATATGGCTCCAGTGAAGGAGATCCCTCCATACCTCTCCCTTCTCCCAGGCATTCTCGTGTACCCTTTCTCTAAGACCCCCGATCCCACTCCCATCCTCTCACCCACCATCTGTCTTCAGGCTTTGGGCCCTCCAGTCACCATAGCTGTTCTTCCCACGTGGCTTTAAGGAGTTGGATTTGAATTATAATCCATAGTTGGAGGGCACCTGCCCTTTGTAAAAGGTGTGATCCTTTCCCTTTAAAAAGACAGAGAAAGACATAATGTAGTAATCCCTTGGAAGGGAGTAGGCCCCCCATCCCTAGAGGGGCACCCCAAGAAATGAATAGGTCCCTGTCTGTTGTTCTTCCCCGAGATCCCACACTGGATGAGGGGCCAAAATCGATGACCTTGAGACCTGTACCAATGAAAGGATCTGATCCTCAGGAGGTCCCTCCACCTTGCACCTATTGGGCTTATCAGAGCACCCAGGTCTGTTTGTAAAGACTTCAAATTTAAATAACCAAAAAAAAAAGAAACCAACTTCAAATTAAAAAATTCATAGCACCTGAAAGAACATCTAGGCCAACCCTGAGAGGGAGACCAAGAAGAGGGAATTTGCCTGAGGTCACCTGCAGATCAGAGGGAAGGTCAGAATCCAGGCCCAGGGCTCCTGACCTCAGTCCCACATTCCTTTTTCTGCTTAGATTCTGTCCTGGGAGTGAACCTCTGAGGACTCTGGTCCCTTTCCCATGAGCCAATAGGAAGATGGCATTCCCACAGGAACCCCTGGCTGTGTGTCAAAGAGCATCCCGAGTGAGCCTTACACACCTATGTCCCTGTTTATTATCTGTCTTCCCCATCTAGAGGCGAACTCTGTGAAGGCAGGTGGTGGATTCTTCCTTGGTATTTTTCCCCTTTGCCTAGATCATCACCTGATGCTTAGTAAGTGCTCCACAAATATTTACCAAAGGAAAGAAGTGAGAAGGAGAGAAGGAGGGTTCACTGGGGTAAAGGGGGCCTTTCCTGCTATCCAGTGGGTCTCCATCTCTTTGTCTCTTCACTCCCCCCTGCCCATCCCCACGTCCCCTGGCCTGGCCCATAACTCCCCTTCTCTCTATTTCTCCCCACTCCATTCTCCACCCAATAATGCCACAGAGTAAACTTATTAAAGCACAGTATTACTTCTCATTAAAATCCTTCTGAATGGGAGAAAATATTTGCAAAACACATATCTAAGACAGGACAAGTGTCCTGAATCTATAAAGAACTCTCAAAGCTTAGTACAATCAAGCAACCCAATTTTTAAAATGTGCACAAGATTTTAAAACACTTGAACAAAGAAGAGACGGAGAAGTGCATGAAAAGATGTTCAACATCTTGTCGTTGGAGAAATGCAAATTTAAACCATAATGAAGCACATTATTAGAATGGTTAAAATTAGAAAAAAAAAACCTATCAATACCAAGTGATGACAAGATGCAGAGCAATTAAAACCTTCAGACATTGCTGGTACAAATACAAGACAGTACAGCCATTTCAAAATAGTTTGGCAGTTTCTCACAAAGCTAGATATACACTTACCAAATGACCTAGAAATCCTACTCTGAGATATTTGCCAAAGAGAAACAAAAACATGTCTACATAAGGACCTGTACCTAGCTATTTATTATTGTATCAACTTTATTAAAAATTGCCCAAGCTGGAAACACTGCAAATTCCCCTCTACTTGAGAGCATATAAATAAACCGTGGCATATCCATTCATTGGACTCTAACTCAGCATGGAAAATATAAGCTACTGACACATACAACCTGGGCGAATCTCAAGAGCATCATGTAAAATGAAAGGAAAAGACACAAATGTCTACATATGGATGATTCCACTTACATGACACTCTGAAAAAGGCAAAAATCTCTGGATATTAATCATGCTAATAGTTGCCAGGGGCTGGGATAGGAGTAGGTTGACCACAGACATCACAAGGGAACTTTCTTCCATGTGGTAGTGACATGGCTCTATGCATTTGTCAAAATTTATAGAATTGTAGACCTTAAAAGGATGAATTTTATTGTATGTAAGTTATACTACTATAAATTTGACTTTTTAAAAAATCCCATGGCTTCCCACAAAATATGCAGGATGAAGCCCAGGCAGCTTACCTTACATTCAGGGTCAGACCTAACCAACCTCTCCTGCCTTCCTCTCCACTCTAGCCCTTCACACCCTCCACACAGCATTTATAAGGAACCGGGGAGTGTGTTCCAACACATCCTGAGCTTTTTTGCTTCCTTTCCTTTCCTCATGCTCTTCTCTCTGTTCTAAATGTTTTCCTTCTCCCTGGAAGAAGTGAACCCTTTCAGAAAGAAAGCTTGGAGCCAACTAGACCAGGGACCAACCCTGTTCTGCTATTGTACTAAACAGAGATCAAAAATGGTGCAGCCTGTATGTCTCCTGGCACCAGAGTGTCCTTGGCAATGTGACTTCGCAGCTGCTGCCACTGAGAGGTAGAGACTATTTCCCTTTCTCTGGAATCTGGGCTGGCCTTATAACTTGCTTTGGCCAACAGAATGTAGAAGAAGTAATGACGTGGCATTCTGAGCCTAGGCTGCAGAAGGCCTTGCATACTTCCTACCAAGCCTGGCCTCTTCCATGAGAACAAGCCTGGGCTACCCTCTGGAGGATGGGAGTCCACATGGAAGTCTAGGTGTTCCATCCAAGACCATCCCAGACCCCCAACTGACTCATAGGTCCATGAACAATAACAAATAGCTATTGTTCTGAGCCACTGAGTTTTGGGCTGGTTTATGATGCAGCAATAGCTCATTGATACAGTTAGTAACTCACTATAGCTCTGGGAAAGTCACTCAGTCTCCTCATCAACATAACAGAATAACACATACCTCATGGTGCTTTGTGAGGCCCACAAGAGAAGATGTACATATTGTCAAGTTCAGTGCCTGGCGCACAGTTAGTCTTTGATCAGTGGTTATTATTGTTTTTCCAAGTCCAGCTCTTACCCAGTTTTTGAGGGCCAGCTCATATGCTGCTTCTTCTAAGCCACCCTCCCTGAATCTCCAGCTGCACGTAGTCTATCCCTTCTCTGAACTCCCCTAGTACTTTCTCCATTCCTCTCCAGTACATTCCATCCTCAACTCTGAGTCATTCGGAAACATGGTCATGGCCTGAAACACAGGTGTCTGGTCCAGACATAGACTCCAATCAGAGAAAGATTAAATGATTTTTGCAATCGAGGGACAGAAAGTCTGTTTTCCTGTCTCCAGGGCAGTGGCTGCTTCTACCACACAAACATCCCTGCTTTCAAGTGCAAACCCAAAGTGCCTCCTTGCACATCCTTGGCACTCAACAAATGTGTCTCAAATTGAAACAGCTAAAGAGAGTGGTGTTTGCTCTCCTTAGGGAGCATTGAAAATGTGTAAGAGTTTTGGGGCTGTCACAAAGACTTGAAGCCACCAAAATGCAGGCACCAGGAACTCCTACCTCCTGCCCGTGGGTAGCAGAGTTTGGCTAACTAGGAAGAAGTGACCTCCCTATTCCTTGCTGAGGGGTGCTGGCTAGAGAGAAGGGGCTGGTAGCAAGTCTTATTTCTTAACAGACAGTGGCCTGGGGGCAAGCTTTATTATTCCCATTCTACAACTAGGAAAAGAGAGACTTACTTAGTAGCCCAGGGTTATTATGCGCTAGAAGATGGCAAAGCCAGGACTGGAACCTGCATTTTGAACCTGAAGCCCATGAATGTGTCAGAGTTCTAACAGGCCAGCCTGGGTAGGAAGAACAGGCTGATCTGAGTGGGCGTCCCTGGATAGAGCAGAGTCCAGGCTGCCTGCTGGGTCCCTGGTATCAATGCTGAGCTCTACGGAGGAACAGGTGTGCCTTGGGAAGTCAGGTGACTTGTCCAGTGTTACAGGGCTTGAAGTCAACAGAACCCCATTCAACTCCCCAAATTCTTTTTTTAGGGTCTATCATTATGTTTTATAATCCCCTGAGGGTTCCCTACCTGTAATTCAGACTCAGTGAGGCAAAAGGCAAGTCATACTCTGTCATGGTTTGAATATTAAATGTCTCCCAAAGGCCAGGTGCTAAGTGCTTGATCACCAGTCTGTGGGGCTATTGGGGAGGCGTGGGGTGGAACCTTCAGGAGGTGGAGCCTAGTGGAAGGACCTTAGGTCACGGCGGGAGTGGACCCTGAAGGGGATATTGACATGCTGCTTGCTCAGCCTTGCTCTCTCTCTCTCTCTCTCTCTCTCCTTCCTAGCCACCATGAGGTGAGCAGTTCTGCACTGCCACATGCTCCCCATCATAATGGACCCCCCTCACCACAGGCCCAAAAAACCACAGAGCCAACTGATCGTAGACTGAAACTATGACTCAAAATAAACCTTTCCTCCTTTTAAGTTGATTTTCTCAAAGCTTTTTGTTTGTTTTGTTTTTTTGTGGTGCTGGGGATTGAACCCAGGGCCTTGTGCATGCAAGGCAAGCACTCTACCCACTGAGATATATCCCCAGCCCAAGTTGATTTTCTCTGGTATTTTTTGTCAGAGTAACAGGAAGCTGACTAACACACCCTAATGTTGCATATCCCAAGTGGCCCTGTCCAAAGACACCTTCTGTGTCAACTGCAGTTTGATTTGCAGGTATGTGTTGGCAAAGAGTCCAGATTCCTACATCCAGACGGCTGATCCCACCCGACTAATCCATCTTTCTTCATTCTTCCACACCCCTTCCCATGCCCACCCCCAGCTATTCAGCCATCCCTCAACGGGCCAAGTTTGCTCACCCCTCCATGCCCACAGGGGCAGCCTGCAGCATCTTCCATCTCTCCACCTCCTTTCCAGGCAGAGTGGGCATTTGTCTCTCTGTACTCCACACTCCCATCATGCACCTGATGCTAAATCAATCACTTCCCTTTGCCCCACTTGCCTGTGACCTTCGAAGGACAAGGACCCCTGCCCCTAGCAGTGTTTACTAAATTTAACTGAATTATCAACCTTTCTGTCTCCCCCTGCCCCCATCCGAAGCCACCATTTCTCCTGGTGTTGAGAGATCACCCCTCCAACCCATGCAAGGAGTGTGTTCCTCCACCTCAAGATGCAACCTTCCACTCCCTTGCCCATCAGCTCAAATCTCCACCTCCATCCACTCTCACAAGAAATACAGAAAGGAAGGTGGAAGAAAAGGAAAGGAGGGAGAAGCGGAGGGAGGGAGGGAGGGAGGAAAGAAATGAGGGAGAAGCGGAGGGAGGGAGGGAGGGAGGAAAGAAGCGAGGGAAGAAATATGGCCTTCTCTGCACTCCACCCTCCCTTGAAGCTAAAGCCCTATCTTTTAGTTGTCTCTATGGCAACCACCTGGCTTCTGTGCTGCATAGTAATTGTATAGTGGGAGTTGAGGGGAGGAGGAGGGGCACTCTGCAGGTTGAGCTTCCTAAGAGTCCCCCTTCCTACCCAGACTTCCAAATTTCTCACCAAAACAGCATGCACAAATGTCCAGGTAGAAAAAGGAAAGTGACCGGGTGAGGGCAGGTGGGATGAGGACAGGGAGATGGGTCAGGATGGAAGCCAACTCTGCCTCAGCCTTCCTGGGTTCAAAAAGCCTTTCCCCCTGGTCTCATCTTCCAGAAAGCTTAGGGGAAAGAGAGGGGTAGGTGTTGTGGCCACCAGGAGACTAGTTCTGTGTCCCACCTGCCCTCATTCCTCCTCTTGTGCGTTTCCTGTAACTATGGGGAGGGGAGGAGTGTATTTCCCCATGAAGTTGGGAGCCACTCTGGGGCAGAGCTGCTGTCTCCTCTACAGTGTCCCAGGAGCCAGCATGGTGCCTGACATAAGAAAGGCGCATTCTATTTTGAGGAATGTACACACCAGTGCCACATACTGACAGTGACTTGGATAGTGATGTTCTCTCTCTAAACTTCAGTTGTCCCAACTAAGAAACATTAAAATTAATACCTATCCTTTAAAGTTACTGCATAGAATACATGCATACAAAACCACTACATGTTGGGGATGTGGCTCTGTGGTTGAATGCTTGCCTAGCATGTGTGAGGCCCTGGGTTCAATCCCAGGTTCTGCAAAAGTAAATAGACTAAAAGTGATTTTTCAAAAATCACTACATATACACTCCAAGAATATCAGAATATATTATTATTACAGAGAATGAACATGGATCTCATTTTCAGACTTTGAGATAAAGAATATGGATTTTAGATTGAAATACTAAAAAGCCAGTCTGCATGCTGATGTATTTAGGAAATGTGCTGATGTCTTCCATTTGTTTTGAAATTTTTCAAAAATAAAAGATCTTTAATTGATGAATAGAGTGCTGGGAATGTACCTGTCTAGCAGGAGCAAGGCCACAGGTTCAGTCACCAGTACTGCAAACAAATAAACAAACAAAGAGATCGGTAGAAGGACAGATAGAAAGATATGTCATAAAGCAGGAAGAGTAAAATGTGCTGGGCGTGGTAGTGCATGCTGTAATCCCAGCAGCTCTGGAGTCTGAGACAGGAGAATCGTGAGTTCAAAGCCAGCATCAGCAACATAGCAAGGCCCTAACCAGTTCATCAGGACCCTGTCCTCTAAATAAAATATAAAAAGGGGGGGCTGGAAATGTAGCTCAGTGGTTAAGGACCCCTGGGTTCAATCCCTGGTACAAGAGAAAGAGAAAGAAAGAGAGAAAGGGAGAAAAGAGAGAAAGAGAGAGAGAAAGGGAGAAAGAAAAATGTTAATAATATAATCTAAGAAAGGTTATGCAGGTATACACTATATAATCCTTTCAAGTCTTTTGTGTTTGAAATTTTTCATGATAAAACATCAGACCAAAGATTTTTTTTTAAGGAAAAACAACCTTCTGCCAAATCAAACTGGAAGTTTCTTATGTGCTCCTTTCAGGGTTATCCAGACCCTGTCCCACTGCATTAACGAATGCACTGACACATCATCTAACAGATATTCATTGAGTTCCTTCTATGACTGCTAGAAAGACACTGGAGCTGGAGAAAAGAGAAGTTTTTTGTTTAGTAGGGACCAAAGGCATGTGAAGAATAATTCCAGAATTATGGAAAAGTGCTCCAACCTGAGGATGTATAAAGTGAGCTTAGAATAAAGAGCCAGGGGAAGCTTCATATTTAAGCAGAGGCCTGGTGGATAAACAATAGTTTTCCAAATAGTCACCAAAGGAAGGTTGTTTCAAGTACAGATCAGAGTGTGGCCAATGGCCCGATGAGATAGAAGAGCCAGGGAGTGGTGCAGAGCATGGTCAGGAGCAGGCTCTCCTGTCCTGTGGCCAGAGAGTGGGCAAGCTAGTATTAAGAGGACCTGGCTGAAAGATCCAGAAGGTCCAGAGAGGTGACCAGATGGAACACTTGGTCTACTGGAATATTCAGGAAAAGTAATAACCCTTAGCGATTAAGAATGTAGAATTGAAAATTTCAATGAGTGAATAAGAGAATATTTTCACTCACCTAAAAACAATCACCAGCTCAGATGTGCCTAAGAATGAAGCACTGAGCACCTTTGGCAAATGAATCAGTCCTTGAAACAGTGTATAAGGGACTCCTTCACACCGTGCCACCACTTATCTTCTGGGCCTCTTGGCTCAGTCCTAACTCAGGAGCCCAAGTGGGGTCAGGGGTTGGTAGAAATGAGGAACTTGAGCCCCAGGGAGCATCATTCAGCAGCCTGACAATCTGACACCCACCAGACCTATTGATTAGCTCCTGCTCAGAGCATTCACAAGCCTCGATTATGCTTTACTGTGTCCCTGCTGGGCACAATTTATTCCCCTTTCACAGATGGGAAACTGGGGACTGAAAAACAAAGGATGACTCTTGGCTGGAGATGAGTCTATCTCAAGAACTCTTGTCCTCCTCTTTCTGTTTGCATTTTTTCCTTGATTTTAAAGATAATAAATATTTATTCTGAAAAAAAAATCCAACAATTCAGAAATAAACAAGGTAGAATGTGAAAGAACCTGGTAACCCTCCCATCCAGAGGTAATCATGATCAACAGTTTGGAGTTTATCTTCCATGTTATGATCTCTCTGCTCATGCATTTTTAAATAGTATCATTATTTTTTTAACTACTCTTAGTTATATACTCTTTCAGATGATGTTCATAATCAATTTATCCAGTTCCCCTCTGCCAAGCTCTTTGGGATTTGATTTTAAAGGCATTAAATGTGTAATCCAAAGGAAATAATGTTTTCCCAATATCAAGTCTTTCTTTCCATGAAAATGATATTCTCCTTAGTTATCCAGGCTTCTTTAACATCCTTTAGTAAAGGTTTATATTTTTCTTCATATGTGCCTTAAACGGACCTTTTTAAGTTTATTCCAATGCATTTTATCATTTGTTTTGCTAATGAGAATGGAACTCTCTTTTTCTCTCAATTCAGTTTTCTATTCACTGTGCCTGTGGCATAGGAGGGAACTATTCATTCATACATTTCACTGCTCTTGCCTTCTAAGCTTTACAGCTTTAAAATTAACTGTCTTAGAATTTTTTAGCAAACACACATATCATTACAAACTGCAATAATTTTTGCTCTTCCCTCCCAATATTTATATTTCTTATTTATTTTTCTTGTCTTACTGCATTTGTTAGAACCTCCAAAGCAATGCTGAATAATAGTGATATAAGAATCCATGTCTTATTTATGACTTCAGGAAGAAGTGTCTAGTTATATTCAATGGGTTCCTCCTTCTCTTTCAAAGCCCTCCCTCCTCCCTCAGGATTTTTAAATGCCCCCCTCCATTTCTCCCTCTATTAAAAAATCTCTAACTTTTCCTCGGGTCTTTGACAACAAGAATAAGTTAAACTGCCAGGCACGGTGGCACACGCCTGTAATCCTAGCCTCTTGGGAGGCTGAGGCAGGAGGATTGAGAGTTCAAAGCCAGCCTCAGCAAAAGAGAGGTGCTTAACAACTCAGTGAGACTCTGTCTCTAAATAAAATACAAAATAGGGCTGGGGATGTGGCCCAGTGGTCAAGTGCCCCTGAGTTCAATACCTGGTACCAAAAAAAAAAAAAAAAAAAAGAGTTAAACCACTGCAATTTCTTTCCTGAATAATGTGCATTTCCAGCATCTATAAAGAACTTACCCCTGGAGAAAAAGGTACACTCATACACTGCTGGTAGGACTGCAAATTGGTGCAGCCAATATGGAAAGCAGTATGGAGATTTCTTGGAAAATTGGGAATGGAACCATCATTTAACCCAGCTATCCCTCTCGGTCTATACCCAAAGGACTTAAAAACAGCATACTACAGGGACACAGCCACATCAATGTTTATAGCAGCACAATTCACAATAGCTAAACTGTGGAACCAACCTAGATGCCCTTCAATAGATGAATGGATACAAAAAATGTGGTATATATAAACACAATGGAATATTACTCAGCAATCAAAGAGAATATAATCATGGCATTTGCAGGTAAATGGTTGGAGTTAGAAAAGATAATGCGAAGTGAAGTTAGCCAATCCCAAAAAAACAAATGCCAAATGTTTTCTCTGATATAAGGAGGCTGATTCGTAGCGGGATGGGGAGGGGGAGCATGGGAGGAATAGATGAACTCTAGATAGGCAGAGGGGTGGATGAGGAAGGGAGGGGGCATGGGGTTAGAAATGATGGAGGAATGTGATGGATATTATTATCCAAAGTACATATATGAAGACATGAATTGGTGTGAATATACTTTATATACAACCAGAGATATGAAAAATTGTGCTCTATATGTGTAATAAGAATCATAATACATTCTGCTGTCACATATAAATAAAAAAAAATTTAAAAAAGAACTTACCCCTTACACAAATAAATAAAACACAAAATTCTGCCAAAGCATCAGCTGCTAAGGGGAGAGTTAGCTGCATTTGCAACATCCCTACAAAGAGAATCCACGGGACAGAGCACATTCTCACGATCATCTCATCTAATCCTCATAACAGAGTCTGCAGAGTAGCTATGACCATCTTTTTTCAGAAACAGTCTGTTTGAGAGGTCACAGAGTTAAGTGGCAGATGGAATTCTAAGCCAAGTTGTAAAGGAGAGACTCTCAGATGCCTGAGTGTGAGAATAGTGGTGATGGAGAATTTTAGTCCCAAGGGGGAAGAAGACAGAGGCCCCAGTGGGACACAGCATCCTTCCCTTCCTTAGAGTCCTTTGCAAAGCAAATGCTATGTCACCTAGAGCTTTGCTGAAACAGTGGCTGGGAAGGGGTGGCTGTGGACAGCTGGGCATGGCCTCTTCCTGGCTCCCCCAAATCTTCACACAGGCACTGGTGTGTGGGAAGGACAGACACTGCCCTGGAAAGGAAGGACTGGATTCTAGTCGCTGCTCTCTCTGTCGCCAAGTGTGACAGGGCAAGTGGCTCCCCTTGTTCCCTTCTCTGGTGTTGGTTCAACATCCATAAAATAAGGCTAACCACCTCGGCTGGGAAGGGGGAAAGATCCTTTTGCACACTAACAGTGTTTCTTATGAATTACCATCAAGCAAGGCAGGTGAATGTACACATTGATCTCTGTTCCCTCTTGCAACCCACTAAAAGATGTACAAAGGGATTTAAATAAAATAGATGACAGAGGAAGAGAGAGGAGATATCAGGGGACAAGGACATAAACATGCTTTGGGGAAGGATCAGCAGACCTGAGAAGACCGCAGAGAAGACAACAAGAAGCTGGTACTCCTGCTACAAAACCCAGAGCTGGCCTAGGCACTGGAGGCACCAGAGAGCAAGCTACACACGACCCCACCAATCCCTCGCCCTCTCTCAGGGACTGGAGGGTTAGTGCGTGGAGAGGTGCCCTGTGGCCTAGTGGAACTAGGCAGATGGGCACAAGCAGGAATAGAGGGGTGAGGGGAGGTGCACAGACGGCAGGAGGCCACCCAACCCTTCCCAGGCACCAGCAACCACACCTACCCCGACCCAGGATGGAGAAGTCTTTTCTAGTGGAACCAAATAGATCCAGAGAAAAGCCCTAAAAACATTAGAGTGAATGACCAGATCCCCAGCCAGGCTCCTGGTATTGTTAAGGTGCTGTCCTCTGACACTTGAACCAATGATGGAGGAAAAGGAACTTAGAGGAACAGGACCCAATGCAGGGAGCAGGACACACTGTGTACATGACACAGAACTGGGTGTTATTAAAAGAAAGAAAAAAAAGAGCAACCCACAAGAGCAAAAGATCTCCTGGAAATTAAAAAAAATATATATGAGAGTCAAAATTTTAAAAGGCAAGAAGAGTAGGGTTGGAAAACAAAGACAAGGAAATTTTACTAGAAAGAAGTAGAACAGAATAGGCAGAGATGGAAAATGAGAAGCCGGGCCTGGTGGCACACACCTGTAATTTCAGCAGCTCGGGAGGCTGAGACAGAAGGATCTCAAGTTCAAAACTGGCTTCAGCAATTTAGCAAAACCCAGTCCCCAAATAAAAAGGATGGGAATGTGGCTCAGTGGTTAAGTAGGGAAGGTGCTGAGTTTCCAGATGGAGGACACCACTAAATACACAGCACAGTGGGTGAAAGCCGACCACACCGAGTCACATCACCATGGAATTCCAGAACTCAAGAGAAGGCCCTGGAAACTTCTAGAGAGGAGAAATGCAAGTCACAGAAAGCCAGAATGGCATCAGCCTTCTCCACAGCCATGCTGAAAATCAGGAATCAGGGAGTGAAGCCTTCAAAATCCCAGTTTAGGATTTTATTTTCATCCAAATTATAGATCAGCTGTTGGGAGTGGGAAAAATAAAGAACACTTTCAGGCATGCAGTCTGTCAAAAGAAAATCCTACCTTCCAAAGTTCTTTCTCAGGAACCCTCTGAAATAAGAGAGTGAATCAAGAAAGAGGAAGGCACAGGATTACTTTGATAAAAATAAAAGATTTTTTGAAATTGCACTCAACAGCTGTTCTTTTTTTTTTTCCCCTGAGCAATCTGGTCCCCAGGATCTGGTCCCTGAGCCTCACAATTTCTAGAAAACAAAACGCTGAATTCTAAAGTGCATGTTTATTCACATTTGAACATTTCTGAAATTGAGATTATATTGCAAAGGATGGCCTCTTAGGCAAACACAACACTTTTAATATTTACAAGCTCCTTTCTATTTTCCACAGCATTTCATGTACCTTTTCTTTCTTAGGTTTCACAACATCTTCCTGAAATGAGTTTTAACAACCCCTTTGTGAGCGCCAGGGAATTAAGACTCCGTGCCGTGGAGTTATCCAGGGCTGTGTGGGTCAGGGGTAGAGGATTTAGTGTTGAGTGGGTATCTTTTCCTTACCAAAAGTTTTAGATCATCATCTCATTTGAGCCTCCTCAGCCACCTGCTCATTTGACAGTTGAAGGAAACGAGGCTCAAAGGAGTTAAGCAACACGCCCCAACTCACACAGCCAGTAGTTGGCATGTAGGTGGTCACGATCTGAAGGTGATGGTCTCTGACTGCCTCTGTGTTTGGCTGGCTTTAGGGGGAAGCAGTCATGATCCATGGGAACCAAGCATGACCCCCAGTCCATCCCAGGGTCAACCGTCCCCCTCCCCTCCCTCCCCTTGCCCCTCTCTCCTGCAGCTCCAGCTGCACTCACTGCATGATCCTGTCCCGGTTCAGATCTGAGAGGTAGCGCTTGGGTTCACCCATGTACAGGGACCGGTATCGCTGCCGTGTGTCCTTGTTCTCCAACCGCGTGGTATTGAGGTAGCGGCCCACCCCTACTGGGTTCTGTGCCAGGGAGAAGACGGCAGGACATTAGCAAGCCTGCCTCAGACACGTGATCTCAGGCCTCCTCCTTTCCCCTCCGACCCTGCCTACCCCAGCTGTTATGAGTTGGATCACGCCCCCCAGAAAAGATATGCTGAAGTCCTAACCCCAGTACCTTGGAATGTGACCTTTATGGGAATAGAGTGGTTTCAGATATAAAGGGCTAAGATCATTGGCATAGGGTGGGACCCTGATCCAAGGTGTCGGCCACCCTCAGAGGCAGAGATTAGAGAGTTGCATTCACAAGGTAGGAAACACTGCCAGGAGCTACAAAGAGGCAAAGAAGGACCCTCCCTTACAGGTATCAGAGGGAGCGTGTTCCTGCTGACACTTGATCTAGGTCATCTAGCCTCCACAGCTGCTCTTTCTGAGAGCTCATTTCTGGTTGTGAAGCATGTCTGCAGTGCTCTGTCCTGCAGTCCTAGGAAGCGCATCCACCATCCCACCCAGATATCTGCCTACAGAGGTTCAGGCAGGAGACGAAATTTGCCAGGGTGACACAGCAAAGCAGAATAAAGGCAGAACAGGAATCCAGCCATCCACAGGCAGCAGTGCTGAGGGGAGACATGCAGACCCAGCGTCTAGACCAGTGTCCAGTGGACTGCCTCCCACAGGACCACAGGAGAGGTCTACTCAGGAACACAGGCTCCCTGCTGGGGGTCCTGTCCCATCACTGAAACCCATCACATGTCAGCCCTTCCTACTTCAGATGTTGACCTTGAGGTGGCAGTGTGGTCATTTGGCTCCAGTCTAAACATTTTAATTGGGGGACCCCAAAAGCTCAGGTTGGGGAGTACAGGATAGGGAGGGGTGGAACCATAAGAAGGTGAATAAATTATAAGTAAGATGTGCCCAGGGAGACCAATGACCTTAAAAACAGTCATTCAGGGGCTGGGGATGTGGCTTATCGGTAGAGCGCTTGCCTAGCATGTGCGAGACCATAGGTCAGATTCTCAGCACCACATAAAAATAAATAAAATAAAGGTATTGTGTCCAACTACAACCGAAAAATAAAATATTAAAAAACAAAAACAGTCGTTCAAAGTCAGGCAGAACTCCCCTGTGCTACTGGAGTCAGGACAGGGCTACCCGAAGGGGACAGAATGCACAGGAGACCCTGGGGTGCACAGAATGTGCTCTTGAATGCTCTGGGGGTTGGTCATAGGACAGGAATCCAGCCAACCACAGGCTGGTCACAGGGCGAAGGCATTCTTTGGAGTTGTTCACTTAGGATTCCTGTGTGTTTCTGTGCAATCATTAGTTGCCAATAAAAGGTACACTTAAAAACTGAAGGGAGGGAGGGAGGAACAGAATGAGGTCAGGCCTTTGACCATGTGTGTACATGTACATGAAGGAGGCATGTGCAAAGCCCAAGAACTGGCCTTTTTTACAAGAACACTGCAAGCTTATAGGTTCCATCACACACATGGGGAGGGCTGCCTCTGGGGACAAGGAAGAGAATAGGGTCAAGCTGGGGGGACTTGCTGACCCAGGGATGAAAAATGGGCCAACTCCAGCAGCTGCCCCTGAGGCCACAAGACAAATACAAAGAGAAAATGAAAAAATCGTTTCCCTGGGAATGGGCCAGGGTGGTCTGAGATGGCTTAGCTGGCTGCTTCTCAAACTGTAGTCCCTGGAACAACTTCATCACCGTCATCTGAAAACTTGTTATCAATGCCAATGCTTGGGCCCTACCAGGCCTGCGGTGTCAGCCACCTCGGTCCTAACAAGCCTGCGATGGTGCTGCTACCTGGAGTTAGCCAAAGCCTGGGGAGAAGGAAGACCGTGGGAGGGAGGGAGAGAGAGATGGCTTCCAGCTCCATCTGAGGATCAGTGCTCAGGGGCAAGGAGGGTTCAAGGCTGCCTATAGAGGCAGGGGGGTTCCCTGCCTGTCACACATATCCGCCACCCCAGGCCTACTCACCCAGCTTCCCAAAACTATCTGGTTGGTCTTTACACCTGAACGCTTAGAGGCCAGGAGGAATGGCGGCCGGTTGACGTGTTTGATCTCCGTCTCTTGAGGAAGCCATGAACCAGGGCCAGATGTGTTCTAGGGGGAAGAAATGAAGGCCAAGCATTGAAGAGGCCCTGGCAGTACCCAGCCAGGGCAGGTGGGGGCTCCTGGCAGCAGTCTTACCTGCTCAGCAATGCTGAGCCTTGAGTCAAGGACAGGGGACACGAGGGGACCCTGTAGTGCCCTCATGACCCATGCATCCCACTTTAACCACCCCCAGCCTGACATCTCTTCTCAGGTTCCTGAGAGGCCTCATGGTTGGGCAGGGTCCAGAGAGATACTCCAGACAGCAGCCTGGGGAGAGACAGCACACAGGCCCTGGAGCGGGGTGCCAGTCCAGCTCATTCCCACCCTCCTGAGGGAGTCCGGCAAATCCCTTCCAGCAAATCCCTTCCCAGGTCTGGGCCTCGGTTTCCTTTTATGAAACACAAATGCTGACCCCTGGGGGTGTGGTGGAAAATGGCCAGCAGGCCTTCAGAAGCTGCCTGTGCCTTGTTTTCCTCTGCCCATTCCACTCCAGGTCCATGCCCTTCTAGACAGACCCAGCCTGGGGGCCTGAAGAAAGCCCAGGGCCTATGCAGAGCACTGACTGTCCCCCCCTTCAAGTCCCCTACCCCAGAGAACACTGCCTTGAACTAGGCTGAAACTGCTAGTCCCTGGATGGAGCAGGTGGGCAGACCTCTGAAGGTGGACCCCTTACAATCTGCCAGATCCAGTCTCCCCTTGCCCTCTCTCCAGCTCTGGAGGGCCAGTGGGGGAGGGCAGGGTGGATATCAACACTGGCTGAGCATGACCAGGGAACCAGGCACGGCAGGCTCTAAGCTTCTAGAAAAATCTAATGCTCACAGCCGCCTCTCTGTCCTCAGAGGGCAGGTATATAATGAGGCTGGCAGAAGAAGAAAAGTGTAAGGCCAGGATTGGAAACCAGTGGGTCTGTCCCTAAAAATGAGCTTCTCGGGGCTGGGGTTATGGCTCAGCAGTAGAGCGCTTGCTTTGCATGTGCAAGGCCCTGGGTTCGATCCTGAGCATCACATAAAAATAAATTTAAAAAAAAGTTATTGTGTACAACTATAAAAAAAATATAAATTTTTTTTTTTTTAAAAATGAGCTTCTCCCCGCCACAAACAAGCCACCTCACCCCACCTCCCCAGCCCATAAGGGAGCTGCCTTTGGACACTGACTAGTTTTCGGGGGCACTGGCTAAGGGTGGACCAGTAAATCCTCTCTGGAGGGGTTTTCGGGTCGCGGGGAATTTCTGAAAAAACTCCATGCTTCTTATTGTGACGTGAGTTAAGTTCATCCACGAAGCTCTTGTAATTCATCAGTTCCCTGGGCCTTTTTTTCTGAGAGAGAGAGAGAGAGAGAGAGAGAGAGAGAGAGAGAGATGTTATTGCAGAAAAGTCAAGAGCTCACCCTCTTCTTGTCCCTCACTCACCAGTAATCCAAGGTGTCATTCACTACTCCACTGGGACATCCCTGGGTCAAGCTATGCAAGGGCCAGGCCAGCCCCAAGGCCCACTATGGCCCCAGGTTGGGGTGGGGTCAGTCTTTTGCACCCTCCACCTCTGGGTTACACCCTGAGACCCAGCTTGCCTTTATCCATTCTTTCTTTCTCTGATTTATTGGACGTATATTGAGGCAGGCACTGGTCTAGGCAGGAACCATATTTTGAATATATAAAAACCAGTGTAACTGGCAGAGAGCAGAGAATTTTTAGGGCCACAAAACTATGCTGTAGGATATGAAAACAGTGGATACAGTCATGTGTGTCAAAACCCACAAAAAGAATACCACCAAGAGTGAGCCATCTTGCAAACTTTAGGCTTGGTTGACAAAGGTGTATCACTGTAGGTCCACTGATCATAACAAATGGACCACTCTGGCGCAGGATCTTGACAGGGGTGGGAGAGGCAGAAGATCCATAGGAACTCTACTTGCCACTCAATTTTGCTGTGAACCTAAAATTGCTCTAAAAAGTAAAGTCTATGAGGACAGAACAAACAAGCACAGGCAGGGTGGCCTGGCACCTGCCAATCAGAGTCGACTGGCTGCAGCATCAGCAGAGGGTCCCGGAAGCCCCTGTGGCAGGATGTGGTTTCCATGACTGGTCAGTGAAGGTCTGAGGGATTCCAGGGGAGCAGGCAGGTCTCAGGGCAGAGGCTCTTAACCAAGTGGCCCAGGCGTATTTCCACATTAACCACCACTTTTCTAGCTCTGACACCCTCTTCATGTGCTAACACTCCAAAATTTCTTTCCTAGTCATGGATGGTTGTTTCTCTTTCGTTAGGATATGGACTCCCCAGGGCTGGCCTCCCACACCTAGACTGATAGTAGACAGGGGGTGAACATGCAGTGGAGGCTGTGTGAACAGGTAGGTGGACAATGACTCAGTCCCAACTGCTGTGAGCACCAGGAAAGCAGAGCCCAGTGAGCTGTGGAATCCCGTGACAGGATCGTGATGAGGGCAGGAAAGGTAGCGGCAAGCTGGAATACTACCCCAGCTTCCCCTCCTGCCTGTCAGTTCTCTGCCTCATTAGCAGAGCACTGGCACTAGCCCAGCCCCTGTGCTGGGTCTGTGAAGCCTGGGAAATGCTTCTGAAATAGTGGGACACCCACACTTGTGTCTTCAAGAGCCCTGCAGGCCCCACAGCTAGTCACCCACACAACCCTGACATCATGGGTCACCTGAGCCCCAGTGCAGCACCTGCTGGTGCAGAGAAGAGAACTGGCCACAGGAACAGACAGTCTACCCAGAGTCCAACTCCAGCTCTGCTGTGTGGCCAGCCTCAGTCTCCTCATTTAATACAGGAGCCATGTCCCTCCCTGGCTCTGGGGGTGAAGGGAGCAGGGTGTGGGAAGGGCACTGGGCAGCAGTCCTAGGATAGGCGAGTAAGGGCTGTCATCTGCTGGGGAAGGAACCCTATGAGCTACCCACCTGCACAGAGTAATGTCCAAAAGGCGGGGGCTTGCTTCGGTCACCAGAGAAAATGTCATAGGGGCCGCGGGTGCCAGTAGATCGTGCTAGGTAGGTTTCGATGCCAGTTTTGAAGGAGTAGGTGCC
Source organism: Urocitellus parryii (assembly GCF_045843805.1). Lineage (NCBI taxonomy): Eukaryota > Metazoa > Chordata > Mammalia > Rodentia > Sciuridae > Urocitellus > Urocitellus parryii. The sequence continues at coordinate 37,806,675 of NC_135541.1, read as the reverse complement.
AGGTCCTAAACCACTCCCCTAGAGCACAGCATTGTGACAGTGTCTGGTGGGGAGCCATGGGGGTAGGCCCTCTCAGGCCCTCAGTTTCCCCATCAACCCTGGGAACCCCCTCCAGAACCACGTGAAAGAGCCTGGCCAGGCTGGGGGTACCTGAGGAGCCTCAGGTGGTGACTTGTTTGACATCCTGCACATGAGGCCCTCGGAATGGGACCGGTTCCAGGCATTCTCCTCCAGCCGAGTGTATGGGTTGCCCTTCTCCCCATAATTCCCGGGGCCTGGATAATAGTTCTGTGGGACACAAAGTGGGGACATACAGGCCACCAGTCCTGCTCTCATTGTTGGTGCATCTGAGGAAAAAGCTTGTAAGATCTCCACCCCCACATGGGGAACAGGATTTTCAGGCTGCCCGAGTGTCCCCACCCCCAACGCATACCACATCACCCATGAGCCTCCACAGCTCACGCCTCCACCTCTAAGTCTGTCTTCGTCACGAGGACCCGCTGTCCTGTCCAAGGCCTGCCTTACCATTTGCTTTCTACATGCCATGCTTCAGCCAGCGCTGCTCCTTGCTGCAGCCTGAGCACATGACATTCTGCCAAACCTCCCTGCCCTGGCTCGCTTGTGCCTCCCGCCACCTCAAATGCCTGTCCTGCTCTCTTCACCTTGGGAAATTCTACTAATCCTGCAAAGCCAGCTGGAACATCATCTCTCCAGAGAATGAAGGCTTCCGTCCCCTGTCACCCCAGGGAGTTGCCTGCTTTGTGGTCTCAGCAGTTTCGTCCTTGGCACCCACACCTGCGTGAATGGCTTTCTCACTGTGTGGTGAACAGTGCCGGGGAACAGAAACAACTGGAGTCCTGGTTCAGATCCGGGCACAGCTGCTTCCTAGCTGAATGAGCTCAGGCTTCCTGAGCTTCACGGTGCATATTGATAACAAGGGGATGGCAATACCTTCCCTCCAGGGTAATAACTACCAAGTTCAATAAGGTCTGAAAGTTCCCTGAACAGTGCCTGGCACATAGTGAGCACCCACACATAAGCAGGGCAGAGTGACTGACAGTCCTGGGGGGCAGGAGGAGTTAAGAACTGTGACTGGAATGACCATCTGGGGCCTGGACTGCCAGGGTCAAAGGGTGGCCCTTTGTGGGGAGAATCTACCTGCAGTGTAGGGGATGGGTGGGCATCCTTAGGTAAAAACCTGGCAGGACTTTTGCAGCCAGTCTGCACCTTTTAGCCACGTGGGGTCACTGCTGCTCCACAGATGGTTCAGCCCTGTCTACCTCTGGGTCCTGGAAGCTGGCCCTGGGGAAGCCAGGCTGGGCAGAGACATCAGGGACTTGGGGAGCTCAAGCCACTGTGGGCATCAGATTGTTTGTCCCCAGAAGAATGAGACTATACCTTGCCTCCCTCCAAAGCTCAGGTGCCCTGGTGTGTTCTAGAGAAAATCCCTAAGGGTAGGAAGGAAGCTGGGCCCCTAAATTGTGTGCTAGATATATCGAAAGCCTTAGTATCTTGGTCCTGGTGGCAACCTGATGAGATCATGTCGACACCATCCACAGTTAACAGAAAGGGACCCTGAGTCTCAGAGAAGCAAGCCACATGTCCAGATTCCTCCCACATACAGAAACAGGCAGCATGAGGGCTCCGGCTCTAAGACCCTGTCCTTCCTGAGCCCGTACTGTTTGCCTGGCACTGGGATGGGGGGGGCAGAGTGCACTACAAGTCCTGGGGGGGAGGGCCTGACCCAGGAGGTTCATGGATGGAGCTAAGCTCGGTGTTGGGTTTGTCAGCATAATCTCATTTCTTCCATAAGATCTTCAAGTTTAGAAGTTTTATATCACATTGGGCTGGTGTGAAAGCCTGATTTTTAACTAGAATGCGATGCTGTCAGAGCTTTTAGGACCCAGGCAGGATTAATTGGAGAAGAGAGTTGAGGAATGAATGGTCACTAATAAGAAATATGTGTAATATATATAAATATATGTAATTTACATTATATATGTATTTACATAACATAAAAATTTTAAAATTTATGTGTGTGTGTGTGTGTGTGTGTGTATAAATAAAATCTGGAGCTTGAAGAATGAGAAGGATCCCCAAAGAAAGGTATGGGAGAAGGTGGGAAGTTCCCCCAAGCAGAAGGAGCAAACACAGATTCTCCAGTGCTGGAGACACTCTCAGACTTGACCCCCAACTTCTCTGCTATCAGCTGGGTTGTACCCCACAGAGACTCTCTCCTGGACAGAAAAGGAACAAAATCCAAGAACTAAGGGAACCAAGCCACTGGGCTTTGTTTATATGATGGACACCTTGGATTCCAATTCTGCTACTGTCACCTAGTAGCTCTGTGACCTTTGAATGGTTTGATCACTCACCCTCTCTACTCCAGTTTTGTCACCTGTGAACACAATAGTGGTGCCTCCTTCATAGGGCTGTTGTGAGGATTAAATTAATTAGTACATGGCAAGTGCTGGCGGGTATCAGCTATTATTATTTGGATTGGAAGGCAGTGACTCACTTCAAAGGCCTCCAGGCACTCTGCTCTCTGGGGTGGGGTGGGGAGCTTCTGCACCTGGAAATGTATCCATTTGCTCTCTGTCCACTGGTCTAATTTGCCAAGCGTGCTGGCACCCGGGGCCTTAGCCTCTGCTGTTCCCACTATCTGGAATGTTCTAACACAGATATCATAAGTCTCTATTGCTCATGCCCTGCAAGTTATGCTCAAATGGCACTTCCTCCCAGAGGCCTTTCCTCACTGTGTTCTGTAAACTGCCCTGCTGGCACTCTCTAGCTCTTCCCTGTGTCATTTGTCCTCTTAGCCCCAATTAAACATGTACTTCCTTCTTTGAACTATTGTTTTTACCACTAGGATGTTTGCTCTACGAGGGCAGGAAGCTTGTCTTTGTTGTTGTTGTTGTTGTTATTATTATTATAATTGGTGTAGTTGGACACAATGCCTTTATTTATTTATTTTTATGTGGTGCTGAGGATTGAACCCAGGGCCTCACACATGCTAGGCAAACGCTCTACCGCTGAGCTACAACCCCAGCCCCTTATCTTGGTTATTTCCAGATCCCCAAGGCCTAAGACAGCACTTAGTAGGCACTTACTGGTGATCTCCTGGTTGGCTGACTGGATACATAAATGGATGAATTCATTGAGCACCTAATATATGCTGGGTTCTTTTCTTGGAACCTAAAAATGAACCAGACCCATCCCTGCTGAAATCGTGACAGCCAGTGGGCTGAAGATTGAGGCACAGGGAAGCAGAGGGTCTGTGGAGACCCAGGGGAGAGTCTGGCCAAGCCTGGGGAAGAGACAGGTACAAGGAAGGGCATTTCCAGAACCACCCAGGCTACATGGTCTGCCACAGACCGCATGGTGGGGTGGAAGGACTCCTCTGCAGACAGCCAAAAGGAGCTCAGAACACGTACCCCAATGAGACCACGGAAGCGGATCTCCCCAGAGCTAAGCAGCCCCCGCTTGCTGCCTGGCTTCTGCTGCAACTGTTGTAAGAAGTCTTTGAAGTTGTAAGAGCCAGGCCCCAGCTTTTGCTCCTGCGCCAAAAGAAGGAAATGAGAGGAAAACTATAAACTAGGGAATGTCCACACAGGAAGGAGCCCAAGGGATGGTGTTGCTCCCTCAAGAATGAGCTCTGCCTGGCCCTGCTTCAAGCTATGCTTGGAGCAGCCATAATAAATCAGGAGACATGCCCCAGCGGGCACGGTGCAAAGCCCTCACCTGCAACTTCCTCTCTCTCACAACGGTCTGGTACCGGAAGTGGGGCAGCTGGGTCAGCCGGATGGCTTGCTGGGCCAGAGCCCAGCCTGTGTCCACCTCCTTCTTCAGCTTCTTTTTGCTGAAGCAGGTCTCCTTGGAGCTATAGGTTCCTGGTCCTATGTGGGACTGAGAGGGAGTGTGGTCAGAGTGGGATAGTCACATCCACCCGGGCCAACCCCAGAGCAAGTCCTCCCCAAGCTGCCCTGGACCTGTGATTGGGCCAGAGTAACAATCTGGCCCAATCACAGGTAAGTTATCTCCCAGTAGTAAGCCTGGCACCCAGAGGTTGGCCCTCAAGGACCTCTCACGACCTCCTCCGTCACTGGCCTTTTTCCATGGAGGGAGGTATACAGTGAGTCCTTGAGAGCCTGCCGCTGGACAGAACAGGAGCTAGGAAAGGAAGCCAGGTCACCTGTGGCCCCCAGCATGCGGTTTCACCTACCGTCCTGCATTTATCAAACACATCAGAAGCCTGACTCAGAGGGGGATGTGACACAGCTGACACAGCTCAGCTGCCACCAGGGTGGGCCTCTCAGAGGAGCAATGGCCAGACCACGTGGGAGGCGGTAGGGAGGCAGTGCCCACTCACCACTTCCACAGAATGATGCGTGGAGTACGGGGTCTCTGTGAAGGTGCTGTATTTCTTCTGGTTGGGATAAACAGCAGACACATCAAATCTAGGAGGGACAGAGGCCCAGTAAGAACCCAAAGCCTGGCACCTGGCCCTGACCTGGGTGGTCCTCAGGATGGGAGGAATTGGCTTCCTAGAGAAGGTGACTTTGGAACCAGTCCATGAAGAACAGTTGTAGTGGCTTTGACCATCAGGGGTACTGCTCCACTCGAACCATCCCACCCACACCCACCCTCTTGCTCCTTCTTCCAGCTTGGTGTTTCTCCAAAACCCTTAGCACTCCCCAACATATCTATCCCCTACCACACCACACACACACACACACACACACACACACACACACATTCCCACAAGAATGCAAACTCCTTAAGTGTACAGTTTACTGTTTTGCTCACTGCTGTAGCCACAGATCCTAGGATTGTGCAGGGCACATAGTAGGCCAGGCCTGTGGCCTTTCTAAACCTTGCAGAGAAGTTGCAGTGGTCATGTTTTTCAAGAACTTACTAAGGAAGTGGAAAAGAAAGAACAAAGGAAAGGAAAAGAAGCAAAGCTTAGGATGGTGACAGCTTGAAAGAAGCTTAGGAAGGGAACAGCCTGGGCCCGGAGGTGCTGCAGATGTGCAGGGGGGTGGGGAAGGCCAGCCCCCAGTGCCCGCCTCTCCTGGGCTCTAGACCACCCGGGGGCCTCTGCCCCTCCCTCCCAGGGAGAGTGGCTGCCACGGGCCCCTCGGGCTGCCTGGGACATAGGTACCAGCGCAGGATGCGGGTGGGCCCCACCTGTGGCTCTGCACCCCGAAGGGCGCCCCTTGGAACCACTTGGCCGCATACATGGCGCTGGCGTGGCCGGGGCCGCGAGTCCTGCGGGCGCCTGGCTTCCACTGCTGGCAGCGCCCCCCGCCACTGCTGGGCGGGCTGGCGGCCGCCACCGCTGCCACGGCAACCCGGCCTTGTGATCCGCGGAGCCCCGGCCGCGTCGGTGCCCGCGTGGCGCCCTGCCGAGGAGCCCGTGCCGCCTCCTGGTGGTTTCATTTTGAGTTTTTCGACACCCCCTGGCCACAGCACCGTCCTAGGCCCCTGCAGATATAGGAGACCCAGCTGGTGTTGAAAGAGGGTGGCCGCCCCTGGGTGGGGCTTTAGAGTCACCCGCTGAGGAACTGTTTCTGATTTCTGCAGGGCTCCTTCAGGACCGGCGCGAACGTTCAGAGTGCCGCCTGTAGTTGACCCCTGCCGACAGGACCCTGAATCCCGCCAGAGGGCAGACGAGGGCAAAGTGCACCCCGTCTTCCCCAAGTGGGGGAGGAAAGGAGGAGAAGGGACAGTCAGGGAGGGCGGGGTAAGGCTGGACCGACAAGCGGAGGGATGCAGGGATGCTAGGTGATAAGGTACCTCCGGACACCCTGACAACCACTCTGGGCAGACACTGTGCAGAGTGCCCGGGACGAAAGTGTGGTCCCTGCCCTGAGTCTAGTGGGGAAAACAACGACCACCCAGTATGGTCAGGCCAAAGAGAGAGGAAGGCCTCAGATCCAACCTGTGGGTTGACAGGTCAGGGAAGGCTTTTGGAGAAAGTTCCAAACTTCACAATATTGAAGCATGTTTGACTTGTCAGTCCACAAAAAGAGTTGAAGGTGTGTCTACCCACAACAGGCACAGGTAAACCCTCTCTTCCTTTCTCCTACCTCACCTCCCACCTGTGTCCCTGGTTGTGCTAAGAGATTGTCTATTATCTTCTCCATAGTCACCTTTGAACCTCCCAAGGGCCTTAGGCAAGGACTTGGCAGAGATGTACACCCCATTCCAGGGTGACAAAAACAAAGCCCAAGAGAGGTAGGATGTGCATGCACCAGGTCCTGCATCCAGTCCCTGGCAAAATAAACGAGAGGCACAGTAGGTCTCCTTCCAGGCCCAAGCTGGTATTTAAATAAAGGTGGCCCTCAAGCACAGCCCACAGATGGACATTTGAGCTCCAGGCCTGGTGGGCACATGGCCACAGCTGGTAGAACTGCACTGCTAGGCTGATAGTTAGAGGCAACAGGCCTCAGGAATACACCCAAAACTGAGTTACCTGGGCTCAGCCTTTGCTCCTCCCCAGCAGTAGAACTTTAGGTAAGACACTTCCTTCTCTGTATTTCTGCATTCTTATCTGCAAAATGAAGCTGATAAATCTGTCTCTACAGGCTGCTATGAAAAATAAGTGACCTAATTTAGGTAACACTCCCAGTATACTGCAGGAGCTCAATAAGGTCATTCCCAGTTCTTGGAAAGAGATCTTGCAGAAGCCTCCATCTAACAGACAGACTATCTCATCCACTCCTGGCACAGTTCACATCACACAGTAAATGCTCAATAAATATCTGTTGAGTGACAAGTGAATGGATAAATGAACGTAGTCCAACTTCCCAAAGCACACAAATCCTCAGCAACTGACTGCTTCCTAGCTGGTGGCTTTAGGTAAAGTACCCTCACCAAGCTTCAATTTCTTCACCTGGGCAGGGACACAGGGCTGGCGCTTCCTGGAGCTGTTTGGAGGTGTCCAGGAGGTGTGTACACTGTCAAGCCCTGTGCACTGAGGACCTTCCACCAGCTGGGGTCTGTTCACATGTGCTCACAGAGGCACAGACCTGCCCGCAGAGGCGCTGCAGCTTCTCTTTGGGCCTGATCCCTGTGGTTCAGGGACTCATGGAGTGGTGACAGAAGAGGAAAGCCAAGGTGCACTGGGCTGGGAGTCCCCCTGCCAGGCAAGCCAGAACAGACAGGTTGAGTCAGCTCTTCAGCAAGACGGCCTGCTGGAGGCAACCCCCTGCATCCCCAGCACAGCAACTTCCCTATCCAACAACTAACTCATTCCCTCCTGTAGGCACTATTCTAACATCACCCGACTCTTACTGTACAGAAAAGGAAACTAAAGCTCAAACCGAGAATAAATTGTCCTGGTCATATCTGGTCAATTATATACGTCACATAGCGGACATGGGTCTCTAGGACATTTGAGAGCTTCCTGGCTGCAAGGCTTAACCACCCAGACCTGGGAGCCCTGTGTCCTGTCACTGGATGTAACCCAGCCTTCCAGGCAGGACTGAGGGTTCTGAGTGGGCTTTGACTGCTGCCTTTGGTCCTCATTTCCTATCACCTCTTCCCCAGGTTCTATGAGGTACAGCCACTGGGGCTGTTCTGTCCCTAGGACACACAAGGCACAAGAGGAACCTCTGACATTTTCAAACGTTTTCTGCTTCTAAAAACACACACAACTAACCTCCTTCTCCTCCCAACTCCTACTCATCATCTCAAAGTCAGATCAAAAGCTGAGCCCACCCATCAGGATGGTTATTAGAAAAAGAAATAGAACAAGACACATGTGGGCAAGGATGTTGAGAAATTGGAACTTTTGTGCATTGCTGGGGTGGAGAAAACAAAAGATGCAGCTGCTTTGAAAACCAGCATGGGATACTCTCAAATAATTAAACATAGAATTACCATATGATCCAGCAATTCCATTTCTAGGTATATACCCAGAAGAATTAAAGGCAGGAACCCAAATGTCTATTTGTATAATACACCTCTGTTCAAAGCAGCATTGACCACAATAACCATAAGGTAGAAGCAACTCAAGTGTATACCAACAGATGAATGGCTCAACAAAGTGTGTCATATACAGACAATGGACTATTACTCAGCCTTGAAAAGGAAGGAAATTCTGACTCATGCATTATGCTAAGTGATCTAAGCCAAACAAAAAAGAACAAATATTGTACAATTCTACCTACATGAAGTACTAGGATGGTCAAATGCATAGAATGTGGGGACCCAGGCACTGGGGGAAGGAGGGAATGGGGGTATTGTTTAATGGATAAGGAGTTTCAACTTGGGGAGATGAAAAAGTTCCAGAGATGAAAGGATGATGGCTGCACAATGATAAGAGAGAAGTTTTTTTTAATATTTATTTTTTAGTATCGGCAGACACAACATCTTTGTTTGTATGTGGTGCTGAGGATCGAACCCGGGCCGCACGCATGCCAGGCGAGCGCGCTACCGCTTGAGCCACATCTCCAGCCCCACTGCACAATGATGTGAATGTACTTAATGACCTTGAACTATACCCTTAAATGATAAATTTTATGTTAAGTATATGTTGCCACAATTTAAAAAAAAAGCTAAACCCTCTGGGAATCCATCTCTGATACCCAAGCAGTTGAAATAAGATTCATCTTATGATTGCCAGAAATTTATAGTAACAACTCCTTACTAAAAAGTATTAAATGTACTAAATACAATACCTAAAAATCAACAGGTTAAAAAATTGTACCAAAATCTTGATTTGATTTACCTTTCTATTGCCAAGGCCAAATATGTCCCCTAACTTCACTGAACTGGCTATATTTCCTCTTTTGAGAAGACTGGTGTATTTTTCAAGAAGATGAGGCAGCAGCTGGTGGTGGGAGCCCAGTCTCAGGTGGAATGAGGAGGGATCCAAAGTCCAGACCTGAGTCTGTAAGACTCAGCCTCTAGAAGACTCCACCCTGCAGCAGGGAGCACCACTGCCCGGCCTGCAGGCTAGAGGTCAGGGGATCTCTCCAATCCTGAGAGGAAGACTGGCCAGAGCAAGAAAATTAGGGCCATAGGTGGGGTGCAGGACAGGATTGGGGCCAAGGGGAAAGAATAGAACAGAGTTTTATCCAGAGAGGCCAAGTATCAGGTTTACCTCCTCTGGTAACTCCCTGCCCCTGGGGTAGAAACTGTCATCCTCATGTCACAGAGAAGGAAAGTAGAAAGAATGACCAATGATGTGTTATTAGGGTTGGAGAAATGGGATTAGAACCAGCACATGGAAGCCATAGTCTTTCCACAGGGGCCACTGCTGAGCAGAGAGCAGGCAGAGAAAGCCCAAGGGTGAATAGTGGCCAAAGGAAGAGAGGAGGGAGGTGGCAGGCTCTATAGAGAGGAAGAGCACAGAGGAACTGCAGAAAGGATGGGACAGCATCAGAACCCAGGGTGGCTTCCGCAGTTGGAAGGGCCGTCCTGACAGCTCAGCTCACACAGGGAGGGCGGAGCAGCGCCCCCGGAAGAAAGGCTAGGCCAGCCTTGGGCAAACTGGGTTCCAGGCCTCTTTGGGCACGCCCCACTTCTGTGACCTGGGCAAGTCCTTCTCCTCCTCTCAGCTTGTTTCCTTTTCTGCTGGGTAAAAAGTGAGAATCTGCCTTTTGCCTCCCACCAGGGTTTGCGCGCCCCGCATTTGGCGATGCACCTGTTTTTCTGGCACACCTGGTTGTGCAATGCCGACGTCTAGCTGAGCAGCGAAAGCGGAAACAACTACAGGGAGTTCCCCAGCCAGCGCTGGGACCCACCCACCGGCGGGAGGCGCTGGGGACCTGGAGACCGGCGTGCGCTGGGCCACAGTGACTCACTCTCTTCGGGGAGACCCCGTCCATTGCCCTCTTCAGCCTCGGGGGCCAGAGCGCGGCAAGAGGAGCAGCGAGATAGCCATGTCTGAGCCCGAGGTCGCAGCCGACGACCTGGACGCCTTCATCGACGACCTGGACTACCTCCCGGGCCACTTCCACCTGGAGATGCAGCTGAACTTCGAGCCGCGTTCGCCGGCCCCGCTGCGCGCCCGGGATCTGAAACTGCAGCGGGAGGCCGTGCAGCAGGAGCTCGAGCTGGCGGCCGTCCCGCAGCGGTCGGCCGTGTGTCACCTGCTGGGTGCGTTCGCCTTCTATCTGGAGGAGCTGGACGAAGCCCGGGAGCGCTTTCTCCAGGTGGTCCGCGAGGACCCGGGCAACCTCAATGCCTGGGCCAATCTGGCACATGTGTACGAGCACCTGGGCCAGGAGGAAGAGGAGGAGGCTTGTGCCGCGCGACTGGCTGGTCTCATGGGCCTGGCGGCGGACCCGGAGGCACCCGCGGACCCCCAGCTCCGCGCTGCACGCTGCCTGGCGGAGCAGGGCTACGCACACGGCTTCGACGTGGGCTGCGCCAGCCTGAAAGAACGCGCACGGGTACTGGCAGCTGGCATCGCGCTCTATGACAAGGCTCTGGGCTACGGGCAGCAGGTGGGTGACACCCCCTCCTTCGGCTGGAAGGGCTGTGGTCATGGTCCTTTGGTCTGTAGGGTTGCCCTCTGCCCCAAAGTCAACCTCGACCCTGGCCTTTGGCCTGTGGAATACCTTTCCAATGTGCATCCCCCATTTCCGTCCCAGACTAAATCCAAAGCTTTGCTTTTTGGGCTAGGGAGAAGACCTTAGCAAGGCTCCTGGTCTAAGTCCCTCCTAAACACCACAAACCCTACCTGGCCAATCCAACCCTCTCCCTTGCTCCTTCCAGCAAGTACCTGTCCCCGTGCCTGTGCACACCCACCTAATTAAAGGCACAGCCAGACAGCCTGCCAGAAACTCAGGCATTCCTGCCTCTTCTCTGCCACCTGCACATCCATCCATTCAGACCCCAAAGCTTGTTCACTCCACCTCCTGTACCTCTAAGGTCCACCCACTCCTCCCCAGCTGCCCTCAGCCAGTCCAGCCTCCATAATTGCCCACCTGGACCTGTGTAGCTGCCTTCCTCCTCTGCGGGGTTCTGCCCTCCAGCTTGACCCTTCTCCTCTATGCTGCCAGGGTAGTGTTGCTCCACCTTGCTGGCCAAGTCCCTCAGCCCACTCCCCGCTGGCGCTGGCGGGCAAAAGAATCCTAGGCTCTTGAGTGGGCTTTGCTACCCATCCCCCCGGGATTCCCCTCTGTCCTTCCTCTGCAAGTCAGGCTTTTGCCACATTTTACTTCCCTTCACTCCCCTCTAGGGAACGACTCACCTTGTTTTCTCAGCCCCTTCCCTGGGTGCTCTTCTGTTCCACCTCTCCAGTCTTGGGCTTGTCTCTAGAAAGCCTCTGCTGGCTCCCCAGGCAGGGTCAGAATCTCCCCTGGGCTCCCATAGCACTCCCCCTACTGTCTATTTACAAGTCTGCCTCTCTGACTCAATCTTGAGGGCTTTGAAAGAGGGAGCAACATCCATCTGGTTTACTACTGTAAACCTAGTAACTGGAACATGGTAGCATTTGATAAGCATATCTTCAGTGGATGGATGTACAGCATACGGCCTGCTACTGAATAAATACTAGGAATACTAGTCATCTACTGCTGAAAAAAAATACCTACCAAATTTAGCAGCTTAAAGCAATAAGATTTTATTCTCACACAGTTTGGGTGGGGTTGTCAGCTCTCTAGGCCTGGCTTAGCTCAGGACCCTTAGGCTGTGATCTCATCCGAAGTCTTGCCGGACTGGGGGACCATTTGCTACCAAGCTAGCTCACATGATTGTGAGTAGGATTTAGTTCTTTACTGGCTGACATCCATGGCCTTTGTCATATTCTGTTCTTTAGGAGCTAGTCAGTAGGTCTATCCCACATTCACAGGAGGGGATTACAGAAGGTCATGAACCCCAGGAGGTGGGGATCTCTGGGGGCCATCTCAGAAGCTGCCTGCCACATGAAGCATCAGATGATGGATAAATGGTATGGAGGGCATTATCCTCTTTTAAGAGAGAGGCCATGCTAGTTCAGAGGGGTACCATGACTTTTCCATGAAGGCCAGTATAGTTTTAAGTTTGTGATATTTAAATAATTAGGCCAGGCATGGTGGTGCATGCCTGTAATTCCAGCAGCTCAGGAAGCTGGGGCAGGAGGATCTCGAGTTCAAAGCCAACTTCAGCAATTTAAGTAATGACAAATTTTCACACATGGGTAGCACAGCTCAATTCACAAAACCTCTGAACATCCCCCCACAAGTGCCTTTTTCTCCAAAGTTCACAGCTTCTCTAAGGGGAAATGTGGCAGAGAGTACAGGTTGGAGGACAGAGACTTGATTTAAGGACAGCAGTGCAGAAAGGAGCCTCAGAGAAGAGACTACAGATCAGACAGTCCAGGTTCAAATCCCAGCTCCCCCATGCTGACACCTCTAAACTGTGCTTAACATCTCTAAGGTCCTTTCCCTCTCTGAGATGGGGATAACGATGGTATGTCTGCCAAAGCTTTCTCATTAGTAATATGGAGGTACTTCTCATTTGGTTGATGTCATAATTAAGAGTTTCTATTTGTAAAGCTCCAAGAGGGAGCCTGTGCAGAAATGGGCAGGGTCACAGGCGACCCATCCATCTCCCCAGCTAGGAAGCCTCCCCTGGCCTGAGCTGGATGTTGATATGACCATCACCTAGGGCCAGTGAGGACCCATGTCTCCAGTTTCACACTGTAGGTGCTGAGTGTGGTTGTTGCTGCAGGTCATAGCAGTGGAGCAGGGTCTGAAGAGCTCTGGTCTCGGAGCCAACAGGCTCCCCTCTTAGCCACCGCACTACCCACAGAGAAGACCTCTCTGCACTGTGTTTTCCCCATCTGCAAAATGGGTGCAGAAAGTGGGGGACCATATGGACCCTGAGCTCCATTTCTGCTCTCTGGAGGTATTCAGTGTGGGGAGGTTTCCTGGAGGAGGTGAGTGGCAAGGCAAAGATTTAGGAATAGTGAGCAAAGGCCAGCTGCCCCCCACCCCTGCATAGTCAGCACAGCCACAGTAGGAACCGCCCAGTGAGTGAACACCCAGAGGGAGTGGGAAGCAGGGCACCCAGCGCCCCAGGGAGGGAGCCGTTGCTTCTGGAGGTGTGGCTGCCAGGCTCTGGGCTGCATTCCTGGGCCTGGCCCAGCGACTGCTCCTCAGTTCTGCAGAAAGCAGCTGTGACCAGGAGAGAGTTGGGGATGCAGAGCCCCCATTTGTCCTCTGAGGAGTACACAAGATCACACCTATAAAAATCATCACAGTCAGGACAAGGAGGGTGATTTTGGCAGTCAAGAGGCTCAGGAGCATCCAGCTCTGTTATTATTTTCTTGTGTGGCTTTGGACAAGTCACTTGTCATCTCTAGTCTCAGGGTCTACTTCTCAAGCATTTGTCAGTAGTGATCTCAGCCAAATAATGAAGTGAAAGTGCCCATAAGTAATTTTGGGGACATCCAAGAGGCATTTCTTGAACTTCTTTACATTTGTTGAGCACCTGGTATGTGCCAGACCCTGTCTTTTAAGAAGTTCTTGCTGTGAAGAAGCTTCTGGACAAAAGGTGAAGGAAGCATTGCATTCCTTCATGAGCTTGTCTTACCTGAGCCCCTCCTGGGGAAACAGAAACCAAAGGGGCAAATCAGCGATGTGTCCGCAACTGGCTGAGGTCACATGCCTGTGTCATGTGACAGTCATCTCTTAAGTACTATACAACCGAGATGGCACTTTCTGAACCAAAAATGGGGCCCCAGAGGCTGACGATGAAAATGCATTTCAGGGACATGGGGACAAAAGTGTTGGCATCAGCAGTCCCTGTGGATGGAGTGGCAGTGAGGGACTGTAGACAATGAATCCTCTTCTTGAGCAAAAGAGACTGAAGGGAAGCTTCTGAAAGAGACAAGTGCACTGGCCCCCAGGAGGCCCTAGTGTGTGCAGAGGCAGGAGGGCTTGGCCAGGAGCAGGGGAGGAGGCCTGGAAGAAGGCAGTGCAGGGCTGCACAGGAAGAGCACACAGCAGCTCTGCAGAGCAGCTGGCGTGGTCTCCCTAAGTGAAGCAGGATCCCGCCTTCCTCAGCCCCCATTTCCTCTTACGGAAGTCCAAGGAATTGGACCCTGCTTCATAGCAATTATAATCTACTTGAGGTTCCCTAAACATCCGGCGCTGGCTGTCATCTCCCTCTGCCTAGAAAGAAAACTCAGTTCAAATGTCACCACCTCCTCCTGAACACCTTCTGAGTCCTTGAGTTGAGTCCCTACATGAATCCTGGGGTCCCCATTACAGACATAGGAACTGAGGCACATTAGTTGGCTCCCCCCCCACACCTGCCTTCAAAGATTTGCTCTTTTGAAAGAGGTCAAAGAAATGGGGATGGGATGAAGAGATCAGGGGACACCTCTCGCACGTGGCCTCCAGGAAACCCAAGGCAGATCAGTGTCAGAGAGAAGAGGTGGGTAGGTTGCCATGGGTGAGGGAGGCCAGGGAGGATGAGGCAGGAGGTGGATTCAGCGTCGGGGCTGTTAGAGCAAGAGTTCTGCACTTGGACAGACCAGGTTAAAATTCTGCCTCTGTCACCAGGTGGCTACAGGCAGGTCACCTCACTTCTTGAGGATTTTTTTCTCATCTGCAAAATGGGGTTGTAATATGGATCCTCCCAAGGCTGCTGGGAGGATGGAGGGAATGTGAAGGTACCAGGCAGGTGGGGGTAGGAGCACACCTGGTTCCACCCACCCCCTGGGCCCTATGCTTCACTTTGCCATTGCTCTTTAGCAGGGTCATTGCCAGCCTCTGGCTTATCTTCAGGTGAGTTTTGTCTTGTCCCCTGGAAGGTGAGCCCTCAGTCTTGGGCCTCTCTCCGTTGCCCGAGCCCCCACACCCAGGAGCAGTTTGGACCATTGTTAATGTAATTTAGTTGAATAACTCAATTCTAAGTCTTAAAGACCTCTACGATTTTTAAATAAAAGATAGTTTGAACTACTTCCCCTCAACAACAACAACAAAAACACATGTCCCAAGCCAGTTTAGTTATTGGATTTTCCATCCCCCTTTTCCTAGAATATTGGGGACTTAACCACATGTGTGCATGCACACACACCTGCATGCAGGTCTCTCGCCCCTGCTTCTATCCCAGGGCAGGTCCTCAGTAATGACAAGGATGGTCCCAGGGCCATGCCTGTGTGCTGGACATCGTGGCCCCTTTAATTTGTATTCAGACCTCCCAGACTCCCTGCCATCTGGGCCTGGGGATCCCCTACCCACAGAGGTGCAGTGACTTGCTCAGGTTGACCCAGCCCCACCCCCACACTGTCCAGATTTCACTCAGCAGCCAGGCAGGAGAGGAGGGAGGTGGCCTTGCAAGGTGAGTGCACTCAGCACTCACACACGAGGGTGTGGGCCTTGCAAGGTGAGCACACTCAGCACTGTGGGGACTGGCAAGACTTGAGAGTATCCTGGGTTAGCGACCTCAGGGTCCCTGGTTTGTGTATATTTGTCACCACAAGTGCACACGCATGCACACACACTACTACAGTGCCAAGTGGTTTGACTTAGTTCAACTAGCAAAGGAAGTAGATTAATTGAATGGTGAAAGTGCCACCAGGCTATCTCGCTTGATCTTCACAGAAATGCTGGGAAATTGGATCCATCATTGGTCCATATTACAGATGAGCAAAGAAAGGCTCAGAGAGGTATAGTGACATGCCCAAGGGCACGCAGCCATGAATGGCTGGCAGGAACTAAACTCAGGTCTGTTGAACATCTAAGGCCTGGCTGGGAAACAACATTCCTGAGGCTCTGGCTCCAGACTTCTCTTGGCCTCAAGGCCATTCACTTTTGCATATCAGTGCTTCTGCTGTGAGTTTGCGTCTGGCTTCTCTCCCCATTTACCTCATAAATTTGAGAGCCCTGAATGCTGGGTCTCCCCCTTCTAATGGATACAAGATCCCAGAGCCAAAGCTGCTTTTACCATCATTCGGCCCAAGTACCTCTGAGAGGGGAAAATGGTCATTACCTGAGCACAGCATAGCATGGACCCCTGGTGGCACTGCAGAGTAGGGTCACACTGTTGTTACTCCAGAAGGCAGGGGACTTCTTCAGACCCACCCAGCAGCGGCCAGCACTAGAGTTGGACTTGGACCAGAACTAGACAGGAGATGTCTGATGAGGAGGACAATGGGGTAGAGAAGTGACTCAGTGCAGCTCAGCCAGCCTGGGAGCCAAAGCAAAGATGAGCCACAGGACCTGCGTCCTAGACAGACCTGAGACCAGGAAGAAGTGGCAACCGGGGGGCTGACGTCCACCTATGCAGCGTAAGTTCACAAGGAACCATACAGGGAACCCAAGACAGGGCCGAACTTTACTTAGCACCCAGTAGCACCCAACCCCCGAAGTTCCTCTGCCTGGTCACACCTACGGACCCCAACAACAGTTGTAGGGGCAGAAGCTGAACCAGTGGCCTTTCCCAGATCCCTGAGGGGCGAGGGGATCAGCAGTGCTCCGGCCCAGGCAGGAGCAGGAGCGCAGGAGCATGGCAGTGGGGGTGGGAGGAGCTCCCTCCTGGCTGCTCTGTGTGTCCCTCAGGTGGCAGGCGGCTCCATGTGCTGTGTGTGCATCTCAGAGGATGATCCAGTCATGCAGGAAGGACGGAATTCCAGGCCTGCCCTTGTGACTCTGACTTGTGCAGTGTCAGCCTTCTCAGGGTCGGCCTGATGAGGTGGGAAGAACAGCGGCGGTGGAGGGAGGCAGATCTGAACTTGACTCTAGACACTTACACCCTGGGCTGGGGGCTGGGCCAATGGTTTTTTTCTTAGTCTATTTCCTCATCTGTACTGGGAAGAAGATGCTATATACCTTCTAAGGCTGCTGTGAGGATCCAGTGCCACTAAAGTGCCCAGTGACCCTAGAGAAGTGTTCATTCTTGTCATTTCCTCTCCTTGAGAGAATTAGTCAGCTCCCAGGAACCAACTCTGGAATGTGGAGTGTAACCATTAAGGGCAAAGCTCAAACTGCTAGGTAAATACTTGCCCCAGGAACAAACAGGATGTCTGTACTGCCTGTCTGATGCATGGAGATGTATAAGCCCTTGGTATGGGAAAGATTTTTTATTGAAAAACTTTAAAATAGCCAAGCCCCAAAATGTTCCCTTCTTTTGAGTCCAACCTTTTTAAAAATTTTTTAGTACCAGGGATTGAACCCAGGGATGCTTAACCACTGAGCCACATCCCCAGCCCTTTTTTATATTTTATTTAGAGACAGGGTCTCGCTGGGTTTCTTAGGGCCTCACTAAGTTGCTGAGGCTGGCTTTGAACTCATGATCCTCCTGCCTCAGCCTCCCAAGCCACTGGGATTACAGGCGTTCGCCACCACACCCTGCTTGGGGCCATCTTTTGAAGAAAATGGAATGTTTAAGATTCATCCTAGAACCAGAGTTAACACAAACCTGCTCCTGTAATGGCTTATCCCAATCCCACCATTTCTGTCAGGTCACCAGTCATTGTCACTTACCCACCCAGTTATAGGAGCTGGTGTCTTCAGGCTTCCCTGTGGACTGTATTCCTTTGATTCATTTAAAAAATGAGGCACCTGCCAGGTATTGTGGCGCACACCTGAAATCCCAGCGGCTCAGGAGGCTGAGGCAAGAGCATCCAGAGTTTGAAACCAGCCTCAGCAACTGTGAGGCACTAAGCAACTCAGTGAGAATGTCTCTAAAAAAAAAAAAATAATAATACAAAATACAAGAAAAATGAGGCACCTGCTAGCTGCATTTATTCCACTGTCCAAAGAGAGAGCCTAGCACAGCGGTTTTCTTCACCATGCAGTAGAGGGCCTGTGAGCAGCTGGCTGGGCCACCACCCCAGCAAATTTCAGAGTGCTGGGTCAAGAATTTGCATTTCTGTCAAATTCCCAGGCAACATCCATGCGCTGGTCTGGGACCGATGCTTTCAGCACCATTATTCTGCAGTAGTTACATGTAGGGACCATGGAGTTAAAGTTGCTGGGTTCAAGTTCTCCTAGCCTCCAGCTGTGTCACTCTCACTCTGGGCACATGACCTGACTACTGTGTGCCTCAGCTGCTTCATCTGTAAAATTAGGATAATAATAGTCCCTGCCTCATAGGTAACACTTGAGAGAGTCAAATGGGTTAATATACATAATGGTGTGTCTAGTGTATAATACGTGCTCCATAAAATTTCCTCGTATTTGTATAGCAGAAAGGAGGTCCTCCCCAGCTTTCAGTCCATGGTGACCGGGGCCATGGGGCTTTTTCCCATCTTGCCTCAGTTTTCCCATCTGTACTAAACCCTCCACACAGGACATTCTGAGAATCACATGGAATCATGCAAAAGCACTTTGTAAATAGTAAACACTGTACAAACACTAGCTCTCTGCAAGCTAGATGTTATGGGAAGAACATGAACTTGAAGTCAGAGAGAACTAGCCTAAAATATCAGGACAAGTAGTCAGATCTCTGCTTCTTTTGATCTTGGTTTTCCCAACTCTGAAATAAAGAGAATAATGACAAGGACCTCAGAGGACCTGGGAAATGACCTGAGAACCCCTCACTGGGGTCTGCCCTTCACTCTCACCTTCAGTCAGTATCAGGGTTGCAGATTTCACTCCAGGGGCATCATGGGCCTCACCAGTTCCCTCCCACAAATTTGCCACAGGACAGCCGCCTTCTCAGAGACCCCTCCAGCTGAAGCCTGGACTCCCATGCTGGCCTCACACAGAATCCCCAGCTCAGGGACTAAGGAGATCATGAGGTGTCCTCCAAGAGCCCACATCAGGCAAATCCTGGGTAAATACCTCTTTCCCAGAAGCCAGCCTGTGAGCCTCCTCTCATTCAGCCTCCAACCCCTGGCCTCTGGGAGTCATAAACCCTGTAGCAGCATTCCTTGCAGGCAACTTTATTCTCCAGGAGAGGTGAACAACTCCTCCCTTCTGCGGGAGGGAGGGGCAGCCAGAGGCCTGTTTAATTTAATTTAACGCACTGTGGCTTGCCAGGTTGCCCCGGTAACCGCTGCAGCTGCTGCTTCTGCAACAACCAGAAGAATTTTTAAAGAGACAGCCCATTTACAAGCAGGCCAGAGTTGCACGGCAGAGCGAACAGCCTCCACCACTGCTTCATCGCAGGGGTAGAAGACGAAAGCCCCAGCACATCAAGGACTCCAACTAGATCTGTTTACTCCATTAACTCCATTCCAGTTCCACTGACCTCGTCTGTAACTCCACAAACCCTCCTGCAAACAGCACTCTCAAGTGGGATCTGTTGAGGGAATTTGGGATTTGTCACACAGATGTCACTCAGTTAGATCCTTTTTTGAAAATCAAATTTTCCAAAAGATTCTTGGAAGTTCGGAAGGCGTTCACTTCTGGGCTCTACCCCTGCAATTCAAGCACACAGCCACCAGGTGGTGATATTGCTTGCTTAGTGAAAACCATAAGGAAGCTGAACTGTTGGAAGATTTTCAACAGTGACCAGTGAGGTGTCCTCCAAGAGCCCACACCAGGCAAATCCTGGGGAAATACCTTTTTCCCAGAAGCCGGCCTCTGAGCCTCCTCTCATTCTGCCTCCAGTCCCTGGCCTCTGGGAGTCATAAACCCTGTAGCACCATTCCTTGCAGGCAACTTTATTCTCCAGGAGAGGTGAACAGCTCCTCCCTTCTGCAGGAGGGAGGGGCAGCCACTGGGTTCTAAATTCTGATGCTAACAAGTGTAGAACCTTGGGTAAGTCACTTCACCACTCTAGTCTCAGTGTTCTCAAATACATAATGAGATTGATAAGACAACTGAGTGTTGTGGACTACGCTTGGGGCTAGAACTATGGGAGGCACAGGTTAAGTCCTAGTTCTATCATGCAAAAATGTCTGGCTTGGGCACAAAATTTAATTTATTTTGGCTTGAATACCAAACGAGAGTGATTATGAACCAGGAAGAGCCCCGGGGACAACAGAGCACTCAACTTAAACACTGGGAAAGTTACCTGGGACCCCACGGGGTCCTGCAGTCCTGGGAGACATGAGGTACGGAGAATGGGATGAGGCAGGGTGTCTCTAGACTCTGGATCCTGGGACCTCATTGCCCCATAGGACACCAAAACAGGTCTCAGTGGACAAAGCAACTAACTTAGAAACTAGAGAAACTAACTCGGTTTGGCTCCAACCCAAAACAGGAGAAAGGGAATAAACATTTCTTCTGGGCCTGGCACTGCCCTTGGAACTTCCTGGAAGCCCATAGTGCCACCCTACTTTGCAGATGAGGGCATAGCCTTCAGAGGCAACTCATCCCTAGGGTCATACCTCAGGCCAGGCCTGTGGGACACCCAGGCCTCTGCTCTGAATATCAGAAGCCAAAGTCCACTCCACCTACTCCAACTTGGCCTCACCCCTTGCCAGGAGCACTGAAGACAGGTCAGGGCCTCTTTCCTGCTATGACTATTCAGCCAGCCACAAAGCAGGCTGTGGCCAGAGTCCTGAGATCACACCAACAAGTGTCCAGGTAACCAAGGCCCCACTACCTTTAGCGCTAACCGTGGTCAGGCCTTGACTTTATGTCCAGGTCTTTGGTCAGTGTGGCCCACAGAGGGTGCTCCATAAATCCAAGCCCCTTCTTCCTTCCCACATCCCCTGTAAGGAAAGCTGACAAAGTGATCCAGCATCCTACCCCCTCTTTTGGCCCTGGGAAATGTTCCCCACTTCTGAAGGAGGCCTTGACCCTCAGGGCCTGCATCTCTCCCCTCCAGAGAGCACTATTCTCAGCTAAAGCCCCAGTGCACTTATTCCCATCTATGTGACAGGATGACCCTCCAAGGTGCTGTGAATATAAAATCACACTGGATCTTGGCACTCCCTAGCTCACACTCCTTCTGTGACTCCCCACTGCCCTGCAGATGAGCTCCTGGCATGGGAATCCCTCCTAATATGCTCCTGCTGACTTTTCCCCTGCACCTTACCACCGGGGTTTATCCTCAGGGCTGCCTGCGGATCCTGCCATTCACACTCGTTTTCCTCTGAGTTTGGGCATAGGGTGGCCTCTGGGAATGCCTTTCCTCGTGGTATCACCTGGGTGATTCCTCTCATCCTTGAGGACCTACTCGAGGTTGCTTCCTCTGAGAAGCCCCAGGGAACTCCTGGATTGGGCAGATACCTCCTCTGGGCTCCCAGGGCACCTATGTCCCTTCTATTCCAACTGTATCTTTCGGACTGATAGACCAAGGGCCCCTCAGGATGGGCCTCATCTTTCCTCTCCTGTCCTCATTGCTCAGCCTAAGGACACACAGAACAGAGAGCAGGGAAGTATAGGCTAAGACATGCTGTCGGTGGGTCCTCCTCTGCGAGCTCTGGCTGGGGCCAGGGCTCTCAACCCGATGGGCAGGCGCCACTCAAGTGAGTCTCACGCATGAGGTCTCCTCTCTGCATCCCTCCCCGCTCCTAGTTCATCCAAGGTCTCCTTGCCAATGTTGACCCCCCTCACCCAATCACACATACAGCTCCAGGGTGTCTGTTCCACACATCCCCGTGTCTCTGTTCATGCCAGGCCCTCGGTTTTGGGGTGCCCTGGTCTCCATCCCACATGAGGATCCCTCTGAAGTGCTACTGCCCATCTTAAATCCACAGCCTTGGGCTGGGGATGTGGCTCAAACAGTAGCGCGCTCGCCTGGCATGCGGGCGGCCCGGGTTCGATCTTCAGCACCACATACAAAGAAAGATATTGTGTCCGCCGAAAACTAAAAAATAAATATTAAAAAAAATTCTCTCTCTTTAAAAAAAAAAAATCCACAGCCTCTAACTGGGAGTCTTTGTCCATCCTGCTGCATCCTGGTCCATATTGCGCTCATGACCTTGATCCGACTACAGTTTTTGGCAATTCATGTGGCAAAGGGAGCATGGGCTTTGGAGCCAAAAGGCATTGGATGCCCAGCTCTGATGCTCTCAAATTCTGTGACCTTGGGCAAGTCACTTTACCTCTCCAGGCCTCAATATGTTCACCCATAAAATGGGTCTAACACCTCCCTCCTGGATTGTGGGATTGAGGTGATGGTATCAAGATCCTGGCCCACAGCCAACACAAAGTCGAATCCTGTGCCTGTTATTGATACCTGCGTCTGTTTCCCGAGCCAGCTTGGGAGCCTGTTCAAGTCAGGGTGCAGCTGCTGTTCACTGTCACGTCCCCCGAGCACCCGCCCAGCACTCGGTGCTGGAGGTGTTTGGAATGCTGCTGGGGCGGAGTGCATGGATGATGGGGGTCTTGAGCTGAGGAGGCCACAGTGGGGGCAGGGAGTGCAGAAGATCAACCGTGGGCGATGAATGTGGAAGGAGGGGCTGGACCCTGAGGCAGAGCTGCCGATATGCACTGGGGGTTTTATTGGTTTTCATTAAAATTCCTTCTCGAGGCAGGAGCAGCTACTCCCATAAATAACGGCATAAATATTTTATCTGGTGCCCAAGTTGGTCTAAATGCACAGCAAGGTTGGCAAGAATAATAATGGGAAACAGTCCAGGGGCGTCCTGGGCTTGGGCTGAGCCGGACTCACTTAACATGCCTGAGGGGCTTTCTCAGGAAAGTGGGGGCTGAGGGAAAGCACCACGGGAGAAGTAACGAGAGCAGAGGAGAGAGAAGGCAACCCGTGGGGTGTGAGCCCCCAGTGGGCAGCCAGAGCCTGGTGGAGGAGCCAGGGCCAGGAAGGAAAGGGATTCCACACCTACTCTGTGACAGGCACCTCAGTAGGGGTCACACAGCTTATCTTGTCAAATCCTATGTGGTCAGGGAGGTGAAGCAACTTGTCCAAGGACACCCAGCCAGTCACCGGCAGAGCCAAGATGATCATCAAAGGTGTGTTAGGCTAAGGCCCTTCGATTGTGCCTGCTGCCTCTTGGGGTTCAAGGTGGACAATGGCCTCCATAACAGCAGCATGGCATTCTCTGCTTTCCCAGATCCCGATGGAGGAGAAAAGGGGCTGGTACTTCACTATGGCAACCCTCCTCATCAGGTCAGGCCAGGGGTGGAAGGGGGTGCAGGACTGGGGAGGTGTGGCTCCTTTGGCTGGGCCTGGAACCAGGCAGCGGGTGGGGGCAGAGGTGGTGGAGCCCATTCCAGGCAAGGGCTTCTGGAGGGCTGCTCACCTGGGGGTGGCTCGGAGGGGGCACCGACCAGCCACAGCCCCTTCTTGGCCACAGGCTGGATGGCATCTTCCTGGAGCAGGGCAGCGAGGAGCAGAAGAGGCTGCCTGCCTTCAACCGCACGCTGGCCCTGCTGCGGCAGGTCCTCAAGTCCTCGGACCCCCGACACCGAGGTAGGGACCCCAGGGGTGGGTGGAGTGGCAGCCTCTGCCCCGCTGTCCTTGTACCTGTCACTGGCACTGCTGGCCTGTGGCACTGTCCCCACGTCTGGCACTCTGTCCCTTTTCTTTCTCCCTCCCTGTTTGTGTCACCTGCTCATTTCTTTACCTCAGGAGCCCTCCCACCTGGCCCAAGGGAACACCCAATTACAAATCACTACAGTGACATGCTCCCAAAGTTCCCAGTTGGTCTCAGGACCTGGAGGGAGATCTTGTCCTGCTCCAGCCCACCACCCTCACTCTATGGTGGGAGATGAAAGTCTGCTTGACCCGGTGTGTGTGAGAGTGTGTGTGTGTGTGTGTGTGTGTGTGTGTGTGTGTGTGTGAGAGAGAGAGAGAGAGAGAGAGAGAGAGCCATCTTCTCTAAGGCCAGAAGCCAGAATAGGCGCTGCACCCACCCAGAGAAGTCAGAAGAGAGCTATGACCCTGAAATGAGGTTCCCTAGGTGACACCTTAGACTCAGAATGGGCACAAAAACCTGTTCATTCACTCCCTCCCATGTCCCCTTGTTCCGCCTTTGTTTCTCTCTGCCACTGTCCCTTCCTTTGTCATCATGGGTGCCTTGAGTGGAGCTGTCTCCGCCCCACCCCTGGCTCCCCTTCCCTTCCTCCCCCATTGCTGCTTCCTAGAGTCCCTCTCCCACCCCCCACCCTAGCGCTGGCCTGGTGCTATCTTGGGATGCTGCTGGAGAGGAAGGACACCTTCTCCACCACCCCTATGGGCATCCACGACTGTGGGTACTCCGGGACTGACCCCTTGGACTGCTTCGGCAAGGTATGTCCCCAAACCGCAACCCCTCTGCAAACTGGAGGCGGGGCGGCTCTCCCGGAGGACCCATGGCTTCTCTAGATGTCATTCCTCCACCATGTGTCCTACAAGAAGGCACTTACTCCACACCCCTTTCCACCCTTCCCCTAGTTCTAAACAAAAAGGGCTCCTTTGTGACTCTTTTCCTCTGCCTAAGACCAAGTCCTTCCCCACATTCAAGCTGGCCCAAGCTCATTTCTCCCACCTTGACATAGACCCTCAGACTTCTCCCCTGAGGCCAGTGTCCACATTGTTCCTCTGCAGGGTTCCCTCCCTCCCCAACCACAGTGGCACAGTGGAAAGAAGATCTCTAGCTGGGGTTTTCTTACCAGTTCTGCTCACAAGCTGTGTGGCCCTAGGGCAAGCCACTTAGGTCAAGCAGCAGTCAATGCCAACATAGGGGGAAGTGCTGAGGCCCAGCTAGAAACGTTGTAAATATGGGAAGGGGCTGACTCTGGCCCCTCCTCTCACTTACCCTGGGAATATGGCAGAGCACACATGGGAAGGAGGGTTTACCTGGGGTCTGGAAGGGTTTGCTGGCCATGACCAGGGAACAGGGCAATGAGCTGGGTTCTGGGAGCTGAGTATCAGTGGATGTACCCCAAAGGTGTTGGGTTCCATGATATGACTGACATACAGCAGGTAGGTGTGGAGTTAGCACACGTGGTGACAGGACTCTGTGCAGAGGTGGGGTCCCTATGGTTTAGGCGCCATTTATCCAGGCTGGCAGACAAGCAGACAATACATGGTTTGTCTCTACCCTCCTCTCTTACCTAGGCCATCGAGATTGCCAAGGACCAACCTCCTATCCTGAATCACCTGGCCAAAATCTTCCACTTCCTAGGAAAGCAGGATATGGCCATTGGAACCTGTAACATGGCCCTGGATGTCCTACGAGATCCAGAGCTCAACTGGCAAGCATACTGCACAAGGGCCAAGGTGGGTCACCCACAGCGCCTCCCATTGGGCATCAGGGACCAAGGACCAGGGGCCATGACCCTATTGCAAAAGCCCAAAGGACCTGGAGCCTTCATGGTGGAGGGCCACTTAGGGGTCATCAGGGCACGCCGTTGTGGTCAGTAAGGTTGCTGAGGTCAAGAATAGAGGAGCCCCTTCCTACGGCAGGGATCCCTTCTGCAGCACCTGGTCAGGAGCCTCCAGATGCCTGTGGAATCAGACTGTTGAAATCTGGTCTCTCCAGCTATGATTGTGGAACCTGTGGCAAGCCACCTACCCCTTCAAACCTCAGTTCCCAAATCTGTAAGATAAGCTAATAACACCCATCTTAAAAAGCTCTCAGAGGCTGAAGCATAGCACCTGGGCATGGCAGGTTCTTTTGGAAAGTGGGAGATACCACTTTAAGTGGAGGTAGATTCGTCTGGTGGCTCAGAGCTTTGGTCCTGGACACAGAAAGTCTTGATTCAAATCCCATGTCACCACTGACATGCCATGGGACCTCTGACAAAATACTGGGGCCCAATTCCTAAACCTTGGTTTCTTTATCTGACCCTAGATAGTAGTACCTGCCTCACAGAGTGGTTCTGAGAAGTGAATTAGATTCTATGTAAAACTCAGCACCAAGCATGTGGTAAGAGCTCAGAGGTGACTGATGGCTATTATTAGGTATGTTTTTAGCTGATCAGTGGTCTCTTGTGACAGTCCCCTGCGTAGTTTTTTAGGGCTGCAAGTTACACATTCCGGTGAGAGCTGCCCCCTCCCATCTTTCCCCACTGGGCCCACATCTGCCCTCTGGAACCTCACAGAGGTCATTTGCCTGGGGACAGCCCAGGAGCTCCAAGTTTACTATGTGCCAAGCTAATAAGCAACCCTCTTCCCCCTATTTTTTCCACTACTTTTCACATGACCTAATGGCAAATCTGCTCCTGGTCTTGGTCTCCACGGCTTAATTTCCTGCTCCTAGTGCCATCAGGGACTAGGGTCAGCATATTCTTTCACTGTAGTTGATATGGTTAATATTATGAATAATAAGAATATTAATCATAATACACCATAAAACATTTCTATAAAACTCTGCATTTCTGCATTTCACCAAGCACTTTCATGATTGTGGTCTGATTTGATCCTTATAAGAATCTGAGAAAGACCGGACCTATGTCAGTCTACAAATGAGGCCACCAAGGCGCAGTGAACATTCCCAGCGATCTGCTCTCAAATAGCCAGAACCCTTGGGCTATGGCTGTGACTCAGTGGTACAGGTCTTGTCTCACATACGTGAGGCACTGGGTTCGATTCTCAGCATCACATATAAATAAGTGAATAAAATAAAGGTCCATCAACAACTAAAATATATATATTAAAAAAACAGCCAGAACCCCAGCCTTACTTTCCTCACTCTCTCGCCTTGTGTCTTAAGCTTGCTGCTTCCCTGTAGCTCCAAAGGTCACTTATTATTCAGATGTCCAGAGGAGGAAGGAGCAGGAGGGAGGGACTCACATGACCTATGTAGAACCCTTGAACCACACTGTGACCCATAAACTCAAACCTGGTCATGATGGCCTCACCCCTCCCTCTACTCATGTCTCTCATTCTTTTCCAGCCCCACTGGCCTGAGCCTCCATCTAGAATGCTCTTCTCCCAGATATGTGATTGACTTCTTCCCTCACTTCTTGCAGGCCTGATAAAAGGCAGTTTCTAGTGACCTTATTGAAAAGATCAACCCCCTGCCAATACTTTCTATCCTTTTCAGGTTTGCTTTTTTTTTTTTAATATTTATTTTTTAGGTGTAGATGGACACAACACAATGTTTTTATCTTTATGTGGTGCTGAGGATCGAACCCGGGTCCCACCCATGCTAGGGGAGCGCTCTACCGCTGAGCCATAATCCCAGCCCCAGGGTTGCTTTTTCTTAATGCCAATTACTCCCTAACACTCTATTTAACCATTTATTATGTTTATTGTCTTCCTCCCTCAGTAATAACACATGAGTTCCATGAAGGCAGGACTTTTGACATTTTGCTCTGCACTGTATCCTTGGGCCTGGAACAGTGCCTGGCTCATGATGAATATCTTTTGAAGACATGAACAAGGGAACTGGGCATGTGCTAGGGCCTAACTAAAATATGATCTCTCAGTCATCAGGGTAACTCCCAAGGGAGGTATCAATGTACTAACTTTTCAGAGATAGAAAATGGGGCTCACAGAGGTGGTGTGACATCCTCCAGGTTACATGGTTAATATTGGGGGGGGGGCACTCGATACATGTTTGTTGAATGAATGAGTAAATGAATGAGGGCCACTTACTTCACCCAGTCCCCTCATTGTACAGACAGAGAAACAGGCCCAGAAAGAGGAGCAGCTAGCCCAAGTTGCCACAGGACCAGAACCTTGGATTCCTGGGTCCCAGCCTTAGGAGCTTCCTGCTACCCCACAGAACATCCCTGTTTGCTATTGATAAAGGGACGGTGGTGTTCTTGTAGGACAGAAAGAAGGGAGGTCCTTACTTGAGCACCTTCCCTGAGCTAATCCTCTGCCTGCAGATCCACATCAGAGCCTACCTGCATGACCTGACACGGGCCAAGATGGGGCTTGGGGGCATGCCGGACAGGAAACACCTGGCCTGCGCCAAAGCTGACCTTGAAGAAGTAGTCAAGGTGTGCCCAGGCCTCAGGACATACCTGGACATTGGCCAGGTAAGGCAGCCTCTTGGCTTGATTACCGAAAAGATCATTTATAACCTACTGACTCCCTGCCAGGCTAGGCCTGAGTATGAGGACATGGATAGGAATAAGGGGCATCCCCCTACCCACCTCCTCTGGCCATGGGGAAGATGAAATGAGATGTGTGTACCGTGTTTAGAAGAGGGCCTGGCTCTCTAAGTACTCAATAAGTATTCTTTACCCAAAAGTGACTACTATGCTCAGGGGATAGTTACCAAAGAGGTGATAATATCATAATTTTACATATGAGAAAACCTGGGTCTAGAGATGGACTTGCTCAAGGTTATATTTGGCCAAGAGTGGGAGGGCTGGAACTGGAATCCCAGTACTGCCTCTCCTTTTCCAGGGGCGGGGACAGCTACAGAGTTTAAGAATTGCTGCAGTAGGGAGGTAGGGAGGGTGGACCAAATGAAGGAAGTGTTTTTTGAACCAGCTTGAGGGTGGTATGACCCTGAGGGCGGTGTTACTGGAAGGAAGGCTCAGCGGCCCCCCCACCCCAGGTCTACTACTACATGGGCGTGGACGCCATGCGGGAGCTGCTGGCGGTGGACGAGGCAGCGCTCAACCAGGCGCTGGTCTTCCTGGCCAAGGCCGGCGAATTCGAGCTGGGCGCCACGCTGCCCGAGCTGCAGCTGCTACGAGGCAAGTGCCTGCGCATCAAGGGCGAGGAGGCCAACGCGGCGGCCTGCTTCAAGCGCGCCGTGGAGCTGGACGACATGGGCTCCAGCCACACCGAGGGCTTCGGATGCCTGCTTGAGGCGCTGCTGGTGCAGTGGAGCCAGGCGCAGCTGAGCGACGGGGAGCTGGGACTTGAGGTGGACGCCTGGCTGCGCCGCGCCCAGGGCAAGTACCCGGAGGCCTGTCTGCGCCAGGAGCTGCAACGCGTGTGGCGCAGCCACACGGATGAGATGCTGGGAGTGGCCGGGGCCTTGGTGGCCCAGGGACGGCCAGCGCTAGTGCGAATGCTTTTCGAAACCATGGAAGTAGAGGGTGAGAGTGGAGAGGCGCGCAGGCGCCGTGCGTTCTCCTTTGGAGTTGCAGGAGTCCAGGCCCCGCCCCCCAGAGGCCCCGCCCCAGGTTCGGAGGCTGTTCTAAGCACTGAAGTTGTGCCCCCCAGCCACCCGCAGGCTGCTTGCGGTAGCCAATCAGATTCCTTTTCCGAAACTGAGAGGTGAACATTGAGACTAAGGCAGTTTGAGCTGCCCACTAAGGCCTGACTGCCAGTTTGGGGACTCTCATGAGCCATTCTCTGTAAGAAGATAAGGGGTTGCCGGATGAGAGAGTGCACACCTGTGATCCCAACTGCTGAGGCAGGAGGACTGCGATTTCAAGCCCGCGCTGGACAAATTGAGGGAGACCCTGTCTCAAAAAACGAAAAGACTAACGTTGACTGTTGACTGCAGTCTCGGGTCCTGCAGCCGGAAAAAGTTCAGAGTGGAATCAAGGGCAGGGTGGCACAGTGAGTGGGCTAAGGCAAGGCCTTAACTTAAACCTGGGTGCTCAGTCCTTTCTCCACCTCCTACCAGTTTTCCAGCAGGTGTCATTCTTGGTCGGCATGGTTCCAAAGTCCTCTGGAATTCCTTGAAATAGAACTTGTCAATAGAACCTTTACTTGACTTCTCTGTTCTGGAGAAAATCTAGGGGCCCCACCCATTAGGAAATGCCACCTACTCTCAATCTTGAATCTTCTATGAGAGAATGAGGGAGAACTTGGACCTTTATGTTCTGGAATCATCATCACAGAATCTTTGATGTGGAATTTTGTCAAAGACTTAGTAGACCTGATAGCCACCAAATTGTACAAGGGTTGAGCTAGATTCTGTGGTCTCACACACAGGAACTACTTTAACCCCAAATCCCAGATTAAGTTTTTGCCAGACACCAGAAAAGCAAGATTTATGATTTCTTTTTGCATCTTTTCCTTTCTTTGAAGAGCTATCCTCCCTGCATTGTTCATGGCCATGGTCCTCAGGCTCCACCAGGGACAGGGTGGCAGCCTTGCACTGCAGCTCTATATTGCTTTTTGAAACCAAGGAACTAGAGGGTGAGAGTGGTAGAGTGGCACCATTCTGAAGTACAACACTGTCTGACCCCTTCACTATGCAGATGGGAAACTGAGAGTCACAGAAGGGAAGCATTTGCCCAAAGTCCCACTTTCTGTGTCCTTGCCCTGAATCTGAAGCTTACTTTCAGCATTTTTAAGGTTTGGAAAAATAATAGTAAACTGATCAATGCTAAAACATTATTATGTGTTAAAGGTTTGTGTGACACTTGTACCATGGTGCACTGTGATAGTCAATGTTTTTAACGCCACTGATGCTTTCCAGATACCTAGAAATCAGACAAGGAGGCCACTTTGAGGTTGCTGAATTCCACCTCAGGCTCACCATGGCTCACCATTTGGCACTGTGGTATTCTCTCCCCACCTCCTTCTCCTCTCGTCTTCATTGCATCAGAGGCCAGGAGGTGACTCATCAGTGGGCAGTACTTGTGGCCCTTTTCTCCCTTCATCCTGCCCACTCCCATCCTTTCTCAACCAAGACCATGACTATGACCTTCCTTAAGATGGAGATGCATTTCCTTCCACTTCCCTACTGGCAAGATTTAAAAAGTTGCTGAAGTTGGTGCCCCCACCTCCAGTGTTTCCTTCCTTGCATTTCTTGTCCCCAAGTTCATGCGTTTCTCCCTCCATTGCCCCTGCCTCCTGTCATAACCTTTTTTTTTTTTTTTGAACCAGAGACACTTGACCACTGAGTCACATCCCCAGCCCTATTTTATATTTTATTTAGAGACAGGGTCTCACTGAGTTGCTTAGTGCCTTGCCATTGCTGAGGCTGGCTTTAAACTCAAGATCCTCTTGCCTCAGCCTCCTGAGCCGCTGGGGTTACAGGTGTGCGCCACAGCGCCTGACTATCGTAACCTTTTGAATAAAATTTCTTTCTGATAACCGCATTCACACTGATCATTTAAATGATTAACAAACACCCATTCTAGTTTCCTCAGGGCTATCTGCATATTAACCAAAAGCCAAAAAGAGGTAAGAAATCCCATTCCCCAGACTGCCTACTATGTGCTAGGCACTTCATGTGTGTAACCTCACTGAATTCTCTCACTCACCTGAAGGGTAGGCATTTTACAGAAATGAGGACACTGCGACACAAACAAGGCCACAGGTAAGTGTGTGAAGAGCCAGGACCTGAAGTGAACCACCCTGTTCTGTGCCTCCTCCTGAACACAGCCCTGCAGGACATGTGTCATCTTCCCTCCAGAGTTGGCTTTCCCAGTGTCCTGTGAGCACCAGCCCTACCTGTTGCTCTTCCCCCAACTCCATTCCTAAACTGCCTTGCCTTTGGGCCTTTCCACATTTTGTTCCTCCACTGGCTTTTTTTTTTTTTTTCTGGTCATTTCTATCCCAAGTGCTCAGCTCCAAGGCACCTTGTCCAGGAAGTCCTGCACTGAGCTTTACATATAAGAAAGTCTTAGTTTTTGAGGTTGAACTGAGCAAACCCACAGCAATGAGCTGGCACCTCAATTCCAAACAGGTGTCTCTATTGCCAGGTTCACAGGACTCAGGTTAGGGGCAGGTCTACAGCCTAAGGTCCCTTAAGGTCTGAAGATCAGACAGAAAATGACTTTTCTTCCTACCTCCTATCCAGCCTCACACCAATCTCCTAGTTCTGTGATTGGGAAACTGAGGCCCAGTGGGCAGAGACTTTTCTAAGGTCAAGCTCAAAACCACCCCCAGACTCGTGGTCCACTGCTCTCTGTCCTCCTTGCCCAGTTGGCTTCCATTCATTTACTCAACAAATATTTACCAAGTGCTGGCCAGTGCCAAACTCTGGGACTACAGTAGGGAACAAAACAGAGCTTGTCCTTGCCTTCAGGGAGTTCACAGCTTAGACCATGAGGAACAATTATTGGGGTCTTATGGGTCATTGCAGGAACTTTGGAAGACCTATGGGAGGCTATCGATGGTTTTAGATGGCAAAGCACTGTCCCTCCTCCATTCTAGCTATCCTCAGCTAGGGTGAGTAGCCTTTCCAAAGTCCAGCAGGGTTGGGGAGGAGAACGTGGCTGTCCCTGGGGCCCAGGACCTGGTTCTTGACTACCCCTTTTCAGCAAGCCACTGCTCAGGCCAGGCCTGACAGTCCTCTCAAATTGTGATCTCAGCTGCTTGGGGAGGCAGCTTACAGCTTTAAGCCCACTATGGGGCTGGGAGGACAGCTGTCATGCAACTGAAGTGGCTTCTCAGGGAGCACTGCAAAGTGAAAGCTTTAGTGGCCACACAATCAGAGCAATGAGAATGGAGCCTTCCTCAGGGTCCAGCAGCCATCATTAGGCAGCCTAGCACTGGGGTTCAGCCGGCACGAGCGAGGCATGTTACAGATGGTGAACATAGCCGAGATCCCCCAGTTACAGGTTCCCAGGGTCTCAGAATTGGAAAGAACCTTAGACATCACCTGTCTCAGCCTCCCATCTACTACGAAACTCCTCCCCACAGTGAGTGTTCTGGAAGAGGGTCTACACAATTGCACGCCTTTGGAAGAGAAGCAGTTCTGGACTTTATAGAGGAATCAATTCATTTTCCAGCAGATCTACATCTTCTGAGTTCATCCCTCTATTGAGTTGAAGTTGTCTTCTCTGCAGTTTCTTTCCTCAATTCAAGTTTATCTTCTGAGGCCATGCACACCCTAATAAGCACTTGGTCAGAACACTTGGTCCTTGGCCCCTATTCTCGCTTTCTGTCATGGCACCTGGTATGGTGTTGGAGTTGTTCAGAGGGTGCCTGGCTACTCTGCAGCTGAGCTCTGGCCTGGCCTCCAGCTTCCAGCCCCAGCCGGGTGCTTGCTGCTGAAAGCAAAAAAGAGCAGGGCTTCTCCCTGTCTCCAATCAGACCCCAGGGAGCATCCTGTGTGGATGATGGTGGCTAGATGCCAAATGAAGTGAAATATCTCCTTTTCTCAGGCTGTTAACTTTTTTCTTGTTTAAGGAAGGGGAGGATAATGACATTTAGCACTTTACAACTCAGCAGTAAAATGAGCAGATGGAAACAGATCCCCTGCACGGTGGGCATGCTTCCAGCAGGAAACCCTCCTCTGCTCCATGGGCCAAAGTCACTGTCGGGCTTGCTGGTGGGCACAGAATCACAGTGGCTCCTCTTCCTCCTGCCCCAATTCCTCCTGCTCCGGGCCTCACACCTGGCCCTACACCTGCCCCTGGTAAACACTTCTTTGCCTCTGCTTGCTCTGTCCAACCTAGCTAGAGTACTTGTCATCCCAGGTCTGGTTGGAACACAATCTCTCTGTTAAATGAGAAAGTGTGTTCATTAGCTTTTCATTGCTGTCACAAAATACCTGTGAAAAACACTTTATCAGAGGAAAGACTGATTTTGGCTCACTGTTTCAGAGGTTTCAATTCATAGTTGGTCAACTGCATTGCTTTACACCTGAGATGTGGCAGAACATCACTGTGGAAAGGCATGGTGAAGGGAAGTTGCTCACCTCATAGTAGTTAGGAAGCAGAGAGAGATAAGAAAGGGCCACCGACAGGACACAGTCAGAGGGCATGCCCCCTAGGACTTCTGTCCTTCAGCTAAGCCCCACCTCTAGTCTTCTCCCAATAGTCCATTCGGCTCTGAATCTCTCAGTGGGCTCATCCATGGTGAGGCCAGAGCCCTCATAATCCAATTACTTCCCCAAAGCCCCACCTCCGGACGTTGGTGCCGTGGAGACCTGGTCTTCCACACCTGAGCCTTTGGGGATCTAAACCATGACAGGGATGAGGAAGAGGGAGGTGATCCTGATGACAGAGTAGGAAACAGACTTCTGTAGAAGTATGGGGAAATTCCAGCTGTCCACAAAAGGACAATTGAACTAGAGGCAGGGTTGGTCTCCCGAGGAGGTCATAGAGAATCATTGCTGTTGTCACCATCAAAACAATTTGCTGAAAACATGCCATGGCCAGGCAGTGAGCATGTGCTCCTGTGCCTTAGCCCCTGCAATGCTCACAAGCCCATGATGCCCATCGGCAATATATATATATATATATATATATATATATACACACACACACACCCATACAGATGAGAAACTGAGACTCAGAGAGGTTTAATTAGCTTTCCTGAGGTCCCTTCACTCTGCAAAGAATGGCAGGCAAGCTAAAGAGTACTAATGAATGGCTTTTTAACTCTGGGGGCTTTAGATTACTTTCTCTTCTAGCACATATGTTGCTCTGCAAACTGAACACATAAAATTCAGATGGATTTTTCTGTTTCTTTTTTTTTTTTTAAAGAGAGAGTGAGAGAGGAGAGAGAGAGAGAGAGAGAATTTTTAATATTTATTGTTTAGTTCTCGGCGGACACAACATCTTTGTTGGTATGTGGTGCTGAGGATCGAACCCGGGCCGCACGCATGCCAGGTGAGTGCGCTACCGCTGAGCCACATCTCCAGCCCTCTGTTTCTGTTTTCGAGCCAGTCAATAACTCTGTGGTGAGGCTTGTTCTCTTTGGGCATGTAAATTGTTGCATTAAACTGCAGTTCCTCTTTGGGTTTTATTACCCACAAAAGAAAGAAAGAAAGAAAGAAAGAAAGAAAGAAAGAAAGAAAGAAAACAGGCACAAGAACTCCTACTGTGGTAGATGGAGCTCTATGGTCTCAACTGCCCAGCACCCCTCCCTGATAGGAACACTGCACCCCCCTATTTGGGTGGGCTTCTAATTGCTCCTTCCCTCACTGTGAGTGGTGATGAAGACTGTCAATCATAATATCCTTGATCACAAAAGCAAACATGTGACTCAATTTTGGCCAATCAGTGTTCTTTCCATGAGATTTTTTTTTTTTTAATTCCCAACAGGAACAGGAGGGAAAGAAAAATGCCCTTTACCTCTCTGCTGGCATAGGTATTGGGATATGTCCCCATTAGGATTAGGTTTATCTTGGGCCTCAAAGACCCGAAAAGCAGTATCTTTAGCAAGATGGCAGTTTCTTTATCCTGCAAGGTGGGCTCAAGTATCACCTCCCTGTCCTGCACATAGCTCCTCTGCCCTCATCCACCAGGCACATGCACAAGCAACTGCCACTCCCCAAGCATGTGGCAGAGTGGACACACTGGAGAGTCCCCCCCCCACCCAGTAGCTCTCAACCAATGAGTGGAAACTGAGGATAAATACCTCGCCTCCTAAGCCCTGGGAGCAGGCTAATTCTGGGGCAGGTTCTGCACTGTCTCCAGAGGTCCCTAGTAAGATGGAGTTCCCCACACAGCAACCCATTCATCAGCACACCCTGCCTTCATTTCCCCCCCTGCCTATCTCACTTGCCCACTACCCTACCAATGCTTCCTGGAATCTACTGCCAAATAAATAGCTTTCCCTGGATGCCTTGATTCTGTGTCTGCTTCTCTGGGGAGCAAATTTACACTCTGTGCTGTTCACTTTCTGTGTCAATGTGGCCTGACCACTGCTGCGTGTTTCCCTCCAAAATCAATATGTCATAATGTAATCCCCAATGGTAAAGAATTGAGGCCTTTTGGGAAGTGATTAAATCAGGAGAGCTCTGCCCTCATAAATGAATTAGTGCCCTTTAAAAGAGGCTTCAGAGAGCTGCCTGACCTCTTATGCCCTTCCATCGCTTCTGCTGTGTGAGGACAGTGTCTGTCCCTTTTTGTTTCCTTTCACCATGGGAGAATGCAACAAGAAGAGATCATCTTGGAAGCAGAGAGCACCCCTCAGGGGACATCAAATTCTAGTACCTTAATATTAGCGACCAGACCTGTAACTCATATATCAATTTGTTGTAAGTTACCAGGCCTCAGATATTTTGTTACAGTAGTTCAAATGGACCAAGGTAGACAGAGTGCCCAGATATTTGGTCAGATGTTATTCTGAATGTTTCAGTGAGGGTGTTTTTGTTTGGTTTGGTTTGGCTTTTGATAAGATTAATATTTAGGGGCTGGAGTTGTGGCTCAGTGGTAGAGCACTTGCCTAGCATGTGTGAGGCACTGTGTTCAATTCTCAGCACTGCATGTAAGTAAATAAAATAAAGTCCACAGAACAGACACTTCATGGAAGAAGAGATACAATGGATTAACAAATACATGAAAAAGTATTCAACATCTCTAGCAATTAGAGAAATGCAAATCAAAACTACTCTAAGATTTCATCTTACTCCTGTCAGAATGGCAATCATCAAGAATACAGGAAATAATAAATGTTGGCAAGGATGTTGGGGAAAAGGTACACTCATACATTGCTGGTGGGACTGCAAATTAGTGCAACAACTATGGAAAGCAGTATGGAGAATCCTCAGAAAACTGAGAATGGAACCACCATTTGACCCAGCTATCCCACTTTTCAGCTTATACCCAAAGGACTTAAAATCAGCATACTTCAGAAATGCAGCCACGACAATGTTTATAGCAGCTCGATTCACAATAGCTAAACTATGGAACCAACCTAGGTGTCTCTCAATAGATGAGTGAATAAAGAAAATGTGGTCTATATAATCAATGGAATATTATTCAGTTTAAAAAAAAAAGTGAAATTATGGCATTTGCCATAAATGGATGTGTGGGGAGCTGTTGCGCTGAGTGACCAGCATTTTCCTTCCCTGATCAGTTGAGGCTCTGTCAGTCACTCCTAGTGATCTGACCACATTTGTGATCTGGCCACAAGCTGCCCGATTCTCAAAGTAACAGAATGTGTCTTCATGTGTAGGCGTGCCTTCCTGCAGCCCCATGGATAGAGCTACACTCACCTGTTCCTTTGTGATATTACCCCTTTGCCCTGTTTGGGATAGAATGTTCCATGGAAACACCCTTTGTGTGTCCCCTTCTCTTGCTCTGCCTTTGGGTGTGGCCTACCTAGATGTCAGTCAACCTGCTGACAGCCCCCTGAAACCTGACCCCTTGCCTTATTTGAATGGCTTCTCTCCCATCACTTCCCTCCACCTAATCTAAGGTAACACTATTCTTCTCTAGTGCACCCCACCGCCTTATTGTGAATTAGCATCTGCATATTAGAGAAAACATTCAGCCTTTGGCTTTGTGGAATTGGCTTATTTTGCTTAGCATGATATTCTCCAACTTCATCTATGTCGCATTCCCGGCGACATAAACGCACAGGGTCACTCCAGGGGAACTGGGCTGCACAAAGTAACCACACAAGAGACAGAAATACCTTTTTCTTGCGGGTCCTGTGATGACTCCTCTGACTTTATAGGAAGGCGTATGTATTCATTGAGTACCAGCTGTGTACCAGGCACTGTATCAGGTATCTTATGCTCATTTATTCATTCAGTAAAAAATGTATTGACAGTTTACAATGCCAGTTTACTGTGCCAGGCCATGATCTAGTCCAGGGGTGGACAAAATATATTGCACAGGTAAAATTCAGACAGCCACCAATGTTTTTTGTAGCTCATGCCTGTAAATTCCAGCAACTCAGGGGGCTAAGGCAGGAGGATCACAAGTTCAAGACCAGCTTTCAGCATTCAGCATGGCCTTGAGTAACTTAGTGAGATCTTGTCTAAAAAAAAAAAAAAAAATACCACTTCCTGAACTGTAACTCATACATCAATTCATTATAAGTTGCCAGGTCTCTGATATTTTGTTACAGTAGTTCAAATGGACCAAGATAAGACAGAGTGCCCAGATATTTGGTCAAATGTTATTCTGAATGTTTCTGCTAGGGTGTTTGTGTTTTGTGTTTGTTTGTTTGTTTTTGTTTTTTGGATAAGATTAACATTTGGGGGCTGGGGTTGTGGCTCAGTGGTAGAACACTTGCCTGGCATGTGTGAGGCACTGGGTTCAATTCTCAGCACCACATATAAATAAATAAAATAAAGGTCCATTGACAACTAAAAAAAAAAAAAAATTAACATTTAAAATCTTTGTAGACTTTGAGTAAAGCAAATTGCCATCCCTCATGAGAGTAGGCCTCATCCAACCTGTTGAAACCCTGAACAAACAAAGATTGACCTTCCTGGAGCAACTTTGTGACCTGAAATTGCTGTATAAATAATAGTGATATGGCCCTCACATCTTTTCTTTATTTTTTGGTAATTAGTGCCCTTGGGTTCAATCCCCAGTACCAAAAAGAAAAAAAAAAGGAAGAAGGAGGAGAGGAAGGGGGAGAAGGAGGGGGAGGGGAGGGGAGGGGGAGGAGAGGGGAGGGGAGGAAGAGGGAGAAGAGAAACGGTGTCTGGGAAGTCTGGCTGCACAGGTGATACTGTAGCAAAGACCTGAAGGAGTGAACCGTGGGGATGGAGGTTGGGGACCTGCCAGGTAGAGGAATGACAGATGAGAGGGAGGGCCATGCTGGAGCAGGGTCCATAGTTCAGACTAGAGTGACCACTAGGTAAGATGCCCTTCAACTGCTTCACATAATAATCCCACTTGATTGCTTACAAATCACTATCTCATTACACAAGTCTTCTTACAAAAAAAAAAAAAAAATGAGCTCCATATGTTTCTGTCACTATTATCTATAGAACATTTTCAGGTCACAAAGTTTTCTAATGTTTGTTGCACTTCACAACATTTCAAGAGGCTGCTGTCCCCATTATAGAGTAGCCAAAGGCCAGAAAGGTCTAGTTACATGCCCCAGGTCACGCAGCCAGTAAGTGCTGGAGCTGGATCCTTGTGTGTCTGTAAACTCCTTTGGGTTAGGTGTGAGTGGGGTTGATGGATAAAATGCTAAAGGAGCTATGATCCCCCACACAGTGCCACATGCTTGTAATCCCAGCAGCTCAGGAGGCTGAGGCAGGAGGATTGGGAGCCAGCCTCAGCAACAGCGAGGCACTACCAACTCAGCTAGAACCTGTCTCTAGATAAAAAAAACAGAAAAGGGCTGGGGATGTAGCTCAGTGTTTAAGAGCCCCTGGTTCAATCCCCAGTACCAAAAAAATAGAATCCACACCCTCCCAATCTTGTTATTAAAATATAATTAGCACCTATTCCAAAAAATATTTTAAAATATGACACAAGATTTTTAAAAACCCTCTGAGGTTATAGAAAACCCATATTCCGGCTAGAGTTGTGGCTCAGTGGTAGAGCGCTTGCCTAGCATGCGTGAGGCACTGAGTTCAATTCTCAGCACTGCATATAAGTAAAATGAAGTTATTGTGACCATCTACAACAACAACAACAACAACAAAATTAAAAAAAACAAATTCAAGGACAGCTTGGCTAGCTAAGGAGAGAATACAAGAACTGTCTACTTAATAAGCACTTTGAAGATTTAGACAAAATTTTTGTTATGTGCCACATGACCTACCGTATGCCAGGCACATGCCAGCCAGGGGCACTATCAACACATTAACAAGAGTAATAGGAAACAGTATCTAACCCAGATTATGTGCCAGTGTATTGTCCCTAAAGCAAAGGGGGACATTTAAATATCATGTCCCTGTATGTCCCTTTTTTATTCCCCAAAACCAAGCCAAGCTAAGGGAACAATAAGGGCAAGCTTGGGTCAGAAAGTCCAGATACATATTGGGTTGAAGGACACTGGCTCTCTCTCCAGCACACTGGGAACGAGGGCAAGTTGGTGTTATCAGCAGAAAGATGCTTTCTTGCATGTACACTGCACAGTCACTCCTTGGGATGCTGGTCATACAAGCAAGCTAAGGCTGATGATGTCACTGCTCTTGCAGCCTTACACATAAACCCCTCTCTGAACAGGAACTGGTGTGGAACTGAGGATATAGACCACATGTATCCTGTGCTGTCTGTCTCTAGACACTTTCTTTGACCTTCCTGCAACCTACCCCACAGCCCTGATGCAACTAGGCTATGGAGGAGACAGACACTGAGCTAAGCCCTTTACATGCCTAACTCACTTCATCTTCATCACAGCTCCACAAGGGAGATGGCACTACTGTTTTAAGGATGAGGAATTTAGGCTCAGGGAGGTCAAGTAGTTCACCCATGAGTTTGTAGGAAGTGAGTTATAAAACAAGGATTTGCACTTAGGACACATGCAACTGTGATATGCCCCAGGCCAGATGAGGGACTCAACAAAATCATGAGTGATGTCCAGAGAAGGAGAGTCCCTGCTAGTGGGACTTCAAGGAAGATGTGTTAGTCAGCTTTTCATTATTGTAGCAAAATACCTGAGACAGTTAGCTTAAAAAGAGGAAAGGTTTATTTGACTCATAGTTTTGGAGGTTCCAGTCATTGCTTTTGGGCCTATGGCAAGACGGCACATCATGGTGGGAAGCATGTAGTAGAGCAAGCTGCTTACCTCATAGCAGGAAAGCAAAAGCATAAAACTGAAGTCCCACAACCCCTTCAAGGGCATACCCCCCAATAACCTCTTAAAGTCTCCACTGCCTTAAGACTCACCCTATCAGAGCTAGGGACCAAGTTTTTAACACTGGCACCTTTCGGAGACATTCCAGATCCAAACTATAGCAGAAGGGGTCCTAAAGAGGGTACCACTGTGCTAGGCCCTGAAGAGCAGGCTTCTAGACAGAGGGACCAACTCAGATGACAGGGTCTGTTTGGGTTGTGCTCACACAACATTGGTTTTGAGTTAAAATGTGCTTGCTACAAGTAAGCTGCTATTGGAAGCTGTGAGTGCAGACATGGGGCTGTATGTCTGGCGGACCTGAGCGTGCTTCCTTTCTTCCCTTTTTAGTAGTTTTGTTGGCCATGGACAAGCTAACCAACCTTGTGAACTTTGGTTGCTTCATCTATAAAAGGGATATCACAATGATGTTCATACTTAATGAAGTGTTGTAAGGATATAATTGGATACAGGTGGAAAATATTCAATATTGCTCCTGTACATAAGGACAACACATAGCAAGGACTCTGTCAGTGCAAATGACCCTCCCTCCTTCCGTCCCTCCCTTCCTCCCTTCCTTCCTTTCTTTCTTCGGTATTGGAAATTGAACTCCGGGGTGCTCTATCACTGAGCTACATCCCCAGCTCACTCCCTTTTTATGTTTCATTTTAAGACAGGATCTCTCTAAGTTGCCCAGGCTGGCTTCAAACTTGCAATCCTGTTACCTTCACCTGCAGGTGTGTGCCATGGTGTCCTGCTCATTTTCCTTTTTGATAACTAATATATGAGTGAATTTTTTCCGGTTTTCTTTTCTTTTTTTTTTTTTTTTTTAACTTGTGGGGCTTTAATCATGAGTGAACTCTGTAAACCAAGACATCCAATAAATTGCTGAGCAACTGATGGCTTGAAATTCAGGCAGGGGGCTGGGACTGGGGCTCAGTGAGTGGTAGAGCAGTTGCCAAGCATGTGTGAGGCACTGGGTTTGATTCTGATCACTGCACATAAATAAATAAAATAAAAGTCCATCAACAACTAAAAAATATATATTTACATGTGTGTGTGTGTGTGTGTGTGTGTGTGTGTGTGTGTGTATGAAATGTCACGCAGGAAGTTGCTAGCAGTGACAGGGCCAGATGCTGGGTCTCGACCACTCTGGACTTTCTGGGCAGGGAGGAAATCTACTTTGACTATGGCTGTCTTGACCAGGTTCTGCGGCTCCAGGCTGAGCGTTTCCTGCAAACCCTCAGTAAAATGCAGCTTTCTTGGCCTGCCTCCCAAGAGGGTCGTGAGCATTAATTAGTTACCACTAGTAAGTGCTCTGAAGATGTGGGGGTTTATAAACACAGCAAGTCATTAGGCCTCTCCACACCACTATGCTCTACAGCCTGGGAACTGCTAATTGAGAAATAATTAACACCTCAGGGTACAGAAGACTGGTTGCCTGGCTTTTCCAGGATTGGAAGGGATGTAATAACATGTAAGGGAGCATGGAGAAATAAAAGGCTACTTTAGAAGTGTGAATCACGG
This sequence comes from Urocitellus parryii, assembly GCF_045843805.1. Classification (NCBI taxonomy): domain Eukaryota; kingdom Metazoa; phylum Chordata; class Mammalia; order Rodentia; family Sciuridae; genus Urocitellus; species Urocitellus parryii. The sequence goes on along the minus strand of NC_135541.1, from coordinate 37,765,119 downwards.
GAAATTCTGAAGCTGATTTGGCCTTGCATTCCCCCAAGGAGGAGTGGGGAATGTGGCCCCAGTACATCCCTTCAAAGCCTAGGGAAAGCCCCACCCCTAGTCCTGGGCTACAGAGGACAAGCAGGGCTTCTATAGACAGAGCTCAGGTCCACTCAGCTCTGCCTGGCCTCCTAGTGCCCTGGTATTTTCCAGCCCAGCTGCATTTTGCTAATCTGTGATTGTAATGATACGGTACACCCACCGTCCCCCTGAATTCTCCTCACTAGGCTGTCTAGGGACATTTCTGTAGACCAGCTGCCTGCGCATTGAACTCATTCTGGGGAAGACTATAAAATATTGCTGCCCAGGCTCACCTCAGATTGATAGCTAGTGTAATGCCAGATTCGTGGGACCTCAATAGACCTCCAGGAGCCGAATCCGATGCAATCACACAAGAGTCTTTATTGCAAGCTCGAGCCTGGACTCACAACCATTCCCGACACAGTGGTCCCAGGGAGTGAGTCCCGGTTCTTTGTTCAGTGAGATTTTATAGGTTTTGGGGGATACTCTATGTGTCACAACATCACACAGCAAATCATTATCACATTTCGGGAAAGTCAAACAACAACTCTTAACATTGATTAGCACATCACTGGCGGGAACAAGTTGGGTAGGGGTGATTGCTACCCAAATTGCTCTGGCACATTTTAGGCATCCTATACACCATAGTTGTTATTTGGTAGAGTTATAAAACATGCAGCTCTTGTACAAGAGGGGGATTTCTCTGAACTGATTGGTTTAAGCCACGAGGGGTCTCCAAACTACATGGTTTCTCAACATGTTATCAACCACTATAACTAGGGGATCATCTGGCATCCCAGGTATTTTCCCTGTCTCATGCTGATTGGTGGTTGCTAGGGGGTTGCTATGGGTCCTCGCCTAGCCTAACTGAGTCGGGGACACCTGGTGCCACAGATCTCTCCTGTTATTTGCAGACAAACAACTCAGCAGGGTGGGTATGTGCCTAGGAGCTCTCTGTGGGTTTTTCCAAGGACAAGGGTCACTCCCCTCTCCTTGGAAAGGCTTTGAGGTAGAAACTTTTTTCCAAAATGGAGTCACATCAGTTTCTTACTAGCACCTTGGGTGGGGTGGGGTGTGTGGGGGTGCACATGGTGATTCCAGTATAGTCAAGGCTGAGAACCACTGCTCTGACCTGAGGTTCAAGATGGTGTTAAAAGCTGTAAAGAAATAAAGATGAGGGCTGGGGTTGAAGCTCAGCAGTAGCTGGGTCGATCCTCAGCATCACATAAAAATAAATATATAAAATAAAGGTATTATGTCCGACTCCAACTAAAAAAAAATGAAAAAAAGAAATAAAGATATAATTTCCACCACATCCCACACCTCCTCACCCTGGCTCATCATTTCCCAGTCTGTGCCTTGGAGTGTCCTAGGCCCTCTGCGTGGATGTTCCATTCCACTCCCACTGCCATTCTTGTCCTGCTAATCTTCACCTCCTCAGTGAAGCCCTCCTTCTCCAGGCTCCTCAGGATTTTGCTTAGTGCCCCCTCCCCCCACCACTGATATCATGACATGGTTCCTGGAAGCTCCCTGAGAGCAGCGAGCTGCTTGGGTCAGCATCAGAGTCACCAGTGTCTTACATCTGCTCTGGCACATTTTAGGCATCCTATATACTGTAGTTGTTATTAGGTAGAGTTATAAAACATGCAGCTCTTGTTGAAGTGTTTAGGGACAAACGAGGCAAGGCACTGAAGATAGCAGGAAACAGTTTTATTTGGCTGCAGCCAGGTTCAGAGGGTACAGCTTTTGCTGTAATCAATTAATCCCCTGAACCCCCAGTTCAGGGAGTTTCAGAGTTTTATACCCAGCATGTAAGGGCAGGGGCTCAGAAGTTCACAGTCTGCAGAAGTTCACAAAAAAAGCAGCTTTTTCTTTCACTGTTTTGGGCAAGTTAACTCTTCAAGGTCAACACCTGAGAAGGGGAGAGCTTCTTCCCCCCTTTCTTTCCTCCCCTTGCCAGCTGTTACCATGGAACCCATTTGTAACTTACCTTAAAAATGTAGACAGCTCTGTGAAGCCCAGCTCAAGGCCAGAAGCCTTGTTTGCACATTTGTACAAAGTACTATACTGGATACGTTTGTCAAAAACTAGTAAGGGAGTATCCAGCAACTGGAGTACTGGTATCTTCTCGGCCAGTGGCCAAGTAAAACAGGGCAACACAAAAATAGGAAGTTTATTTACATTGAACTCTTTTGCAGAGACTCTTTTGCTGACAGTCCTAAAATCAGCCATGGTGAAGATTTCTGGAGAGGCCCGGTTAAAACTTTTCAGTGGAGAAAGGAGGTGCCACTTCAGAAGCACATCATATTGCTCCCTGGGTCTGGAATATTCTTCCTCCAGACATCTATCTGCAAGGATGTCTTTCACCTCTTTGGGTTCTTTGCTAAAATGTCACCTTCTTGATGTTTCCCTTGAGCATCCTTTTTAATTGCCACCTCTCAAATCCCCACTCCATTCTCCTTCCTGAGTTAGCTTTTCTCCAAAGCAACTAACACCTGCTGACAGACTGTGTCATTATTTAAAATCTTGATAATTTTTCGCTGTAGTTTTTTGTGTTAATTTTTATTTTTAAAAATAATTGTATTAAAATGCTATTTATCTTTAGTACTGCGGTCCTTGTAGTCCCCCTTCCTGCACTGCTTAAATTTCGCCAGACTAGTTTGTTAATTGTTTCCTTCTCTAGAATGTAAGCTACACTGAACATAAGTAATTTTGTCTGTTTTTGTTCACTTCACTCTTCCCTGTGTCAGTGGATCATACAAGGTCGATCCCCCCAAAAATTTTGTAAATGAAAGTTTGAATTTGTGTCTTAAGGACCATCTTGGACACTAATAAAAGTGCCTCTCTGCAACCATTTCACAATTTAAAAATTTTACATTGAAATCCTGAATAATCATCGGGTGGATGGCCTGCAGGTTGTCATAGTTACATTGCAGCCAGCAGCACTCCCATTGGAGAATGGGGAGGGGTAGTGGGAGAGAACACTAAGGCAAAATCTTCTAGAGTTGGCTTTGACCATAGAGTTAAGCCTCCCTGATTCCTAGAGGGCACTTCCGGAATGGTGATCTACTGATTCAGGCCAATCTATGATCTCGGGGAGAGCCCATCTCTCTCTTCGACTAAACTTCCGGAAAATCGCACTCGCGCGACCACAGAATGGTCCAGGGAGCACCGCCCCATCCCCGTGAGTGTGGCCTTGCGATTGGCGAGAAGGTCTGGAGGCAGGGTTTAGCGCGAGCTGGCGCAGGCGCGCTTGCTCTGCGGGGTGGACGAGCGGGTGGCGCTGGCCGGGACTGCTGGTGGTGAGCGTGGATGACAGCGGGAGGAGAGCAGCGGGCCAGGGTTCTGGGCGTGGGGACCCTGGACCTGGTGTTCGTTTTCTTACGTGTGTCCCGTCCTTGAACTGGGGCGGGTTACAATCACATGAACTCTTGGATGGATCTGGCTGGTCACCTTGTCTCAGGTTTCTAGGTGGAAAAGTGAGGACAGCACTTCCGCCCTTGACTGCGTCGGGTGGTCATGAGAATCGGCGTTCTTAGAAGCCGACCCTGGAAGGGCCTCGGGAATCACCTGGTGGTCGAGCCAAGCTTCCCGTTCTAGGAATGGGAAAGCAGGTCTCGGCAGTGGAGTGACTGATTCAGGGTCACTCCTAAGTGAAGGCCTAGCCAGTTCTTAGAACCCGGTGTGAGGTTCCATTGCAGTTTTATTGGATTGGGAGCGGGGAGTGTTTATTGTCTTCCAAGGTTGACCATGTGCCGATTTGCTTCTGCTTGACGAGAGATTTCTCAAGCACCCTGGTACTACTACTACCAGCAGTAAATATTATGGCACTTAACTGTGCACCCAGCACTCTTGTAAACACTTTCAAAGTTATACGACACTATTGTACAACTTTCCTGATTGAATTGCATGCAGGGCAGTTGGGAGTCTTGAGAATCTTTTAAAAGACCTGATGAGGAAGCACCAGCAGCTCCACACAGAGTAGGTACTCTGTAAAAGTTTGCTGAATGTGAATGACTCAGAGGCTCTTTGCTAGATTTGAAGTTTTGGTCCCATTCATTACTATTTGGTTACCATATTTGTTACTCTATTACTATATTGTTTGTGGCCAATATTTTGAAAAATAAGATAAAATACTAATTATTCTGTTTGTGTAAGCAGAGAACAGGCACACATTTGGTGGGGGAGGGCTTAAGACTCTTATGTAAATTACACAAATAGTTATATCATTGCATCCCTGTTCTCTTCATTTTTAATATTTAATCAAGAAATGTTATTAATAATTGCCCAAATATTAGGCATTGTGCCAGACCGTAAGTCTAAGAGTGTATAAATTTCATGAACTCATAGTTTAATGGAGGATTAGGACATGAAACATTCACTCCCAATACTAAGACACTTAGAAATATTTTTTAGAAGTGGCTGCAGTACAATACACTGCAAAGAAGCATGTGCCAAAGGAGTTCGGAGAAGGAAGTGGCTCTCTGACCTGAAGGAAGCTTCTGGAAATAAGTAAACGTTGCATGGTGTGTTGAAGTTGCTGGGAGTTGGAGGTTGGCCTGTTCCATGAATGATTAGTAATTTGGGGCATGTTAAGGAATGGTAGGATAAAAAGCTGGAAAAGATGTATTGAGATCAAAATATGAAAAGCTTTGATGCCATTCTGAGAAAACATGATGGGGAGTTGTTAATATAATATAATATAAGCAGTGGAGTGTTCCGACCAGCTACCTTTTTGTCAGTAATGTGGAGACTGAACTGACAGGTAAAAAGACACTTTCAGCACTGTGTGCAGGCACTGTGCTGGATGCTGCAGATACTACCTGGAATAAAATAGACAAGGTTATTGTCTTCATGAAGTTTATAGTCCCAGTCAGCACACGTGCACAGCTTGGGTCCCTATAGTGTTTCTCCATGTGTGGTCCCTGAAACAGCACATCAGCACCGCCTGGATGCTTGTTAGGAATGTGAGTTCTCAGCCTATGCCTACTGATTCAGATACTCTGAGGTTGAGACCTGGCAATCAGTGGGTTTTCTGGTTTTGTTTTGTTTGGTATGGGGATTGAACCCAGGGACACCTAATCCACAGCCCTTTTTTATATTTCATTTAGAGACAGTCTCAATGAGTTTCTTAGGGCCACACTTAGTTGCTGAGTCTGGCTTTGTAGTCATGACCCTTCTGCCTCAGCCTCCTGAGCCAGTGAGATTACAGGCGCTGATATTCATTGTTAGGTGATTCTGATGCTCCATTGAATTTCAGGATCACTAGACTATTATAATGTAGAAAAAGGTGGGTGGACCTGAGAGAAATTACGGAGACTTTCTTGTTTTAGGAGGAGTCAAAGGTGAAGGAGTTTCTTACTTGGGCCACTGAGCTAAGGTTGGACCTCATGTAAGTTGATGAAGTCAGGGGTGAATCCATATGTGCCTTCTTCTAGGCCATACTTCTGTGAAGCCACACTAGGGCTCTATGGTAGTGCCTCACAACCTTTTAGTATTTGTACAGTGCACAGGAGAAATTGATGAGGCTACTTGTTGAAGGGGACCGACAAGTGGTGGACCTGAATCTTGGGATTCTAATACTCCAAAGATGGGAGGCATCAGTAACATATTGGCATACTGCCCAGAGCTTTGCTGCAGGGACTGTGCTGAAAAGTTGAGGTACTCAGCTGAATTTGGCACTGTAAATCAAGAGCCTCAAAGGAGTTTATGCTCTTTGACTCATTAATTCCTTTCCTGAAATGTTTCCCAAATATATACCAAAAAAGAAGAAAGCGATCTGTTCATTGTAGATTATATGTAACAGAGAAAACCAACAACTCTGGTGACTGGAGAATCGTTTTTGATGTAGTCCATCAGTGTAAGGTGGTCCTGCTCTTAGAAATATGTGAATATCTTATAACAGGGAAACATACTTATTCACTGGACAGCATATAGTAAGTCTTGCCATGTGCCAAGGATACAGTGGTGAGCAGGACAGATGGGTCCTTGCCCACACAGAGCCGAGTGTCTGGAGGAATCAGGAGCCAAATGAGCATCCCCCACACAGGATTCATGTTTGGTGGGAACCAGTGGGTATGCAGGAGAAGCCAGTTGTTTGGTGTCTGGAGAAAGGGACAAAAGAGGCTTCCCAAAGAACAAGGCAGTGATCCTCAGGCCTGGAGCATGAGTAGGTGTTGGGATGCACAGGGCTGTGTTCCCCAGAGGAATCGGTGTGTTTAAGGGGCACATGGGGAGGGCTGGGGATGTGGCTCAAGTAGTATAGTGCTTGCCTAGCATGTGTGGCACTGGATTTGTTTCTCAGCATCACATAAAAATAAAATGAAGATGCTGTGTTCACCTAAAAATAAATAAATAAATAAATATTTAAAAAAAAAAAAAAGAGGCACATGGGGAAACTGGAACAGGGAGCGGGCACTGGTGTGACATGGCCAGGAGGGGCATGCTGTATACACCCTGAAGCTCAGAGGCTTGGACCTTATTCTTGGGTCACCAGAAAGCCATTTTGAGCAACAAATACTGGGACTGCATTGTATTGGAAGCCTCCCTGAAGGCTGCAGTGGGGGAACAGATTGAAGGAGGGCAGGAATGCAAGTCGGGAGATGAAATGACAGTGGCCTAGACTGAGGTACAGGATGAGAAGATAGAGATGGGGACAAGAATGACAGGATCCAGAGGGCTGGTGAATGTGGCCACAGCAAGGGGCAGAGTGGATATACCCAGGTTTCTGATTTTGTTTTGTTTGGTAAGGACAGTTTGCAGTGCCATTCAGTGTGATAGGCAGGTCTGGGGAAAATGTTGAGTTTATTCTGTGGTGCAGAGTTGGAAGTAAGCTGTGCAGTGTGCTCTCCAGGCAGGGGTCAATATGGAGGTTTGAAACTTGAGATGAGCCACACACGGGGGAGTGGAGATTCGGACTGCCCAGGTCGTGTGCAAGGAGGAGGGCCGAAGCACCTGAAATTGATTTTTAAACAGGGTGAGAGATGGGAAGAGCAGGGCTTGCAAAAGAGACAAGGGATTGCCACAGTGTCCACAGCAATTGCCTGAGGGATTATAGTGGATTTTCTTCTAGTTTTTTTTCCCTCAGTTTCCTACAATAATAGCAAACATCAGTAGGCTCATAGTATTTTGCCAGATACTATTCTAAGAACTTCTAAATTCCAACAGTAAACCTTCAAGATAGATCCCATTATTACTATCTCCCAGATGAAGAAACTGAGCACCAGGGGCTAAGGCACAAGGTCAGGGAAAAGACTGTCTGGAATCCAGGCTGCCTGGTCTCAGGGCCGTGCAGTCACTTCTGGTGGCTTCTCCACAGCATGTTAGTATGCTCTCATAGCCAGAAAAAATACAGACTTTTTTAAAAGAAATAAAAGGTAAGAGAAGTAGTGCTTTGATCTGCTAGAATATCAGAAATAGAAGGATTCACACCTACAGAGTCAGTGGCTGACTTGGAAGTTTGCTGGAGACCAGACTGAGTGGCTTCTTAGTGACTCAGAACCCAGTCACAGCTCATTCCCCACAACTCATTTGTCTCCAGGTACCTGCTTCCCTGTGCCAGGTTGTCATGGAAGGGCTACTGACAAGATGCAGAGCATTATGCACCTGGGCCACCTGCAGCCACCAGCTCTCCAGATACATATCCCACAGGTGTCACCACTCTGCCTCAGGGAGAGGGCAGCGCTTGATATTGTCCCGCATGTTTCAGCCACAGAACCTCCGGGAAGACCAGGTGCTTTCTGTGGAGGGAAAATCTAGCGACCTGACTTGTAAGAGCCAGCGACTAATGCTGCAGGTGGGTCTGATCCTCCCAGCAAGCCCTGGCTGTTACCATCTCCTGCCCTACACCGTTCGTGCTATGGAGAAGCTTGTGCGAGTGATAGACCAGGAGATGCAGGGGATTGGGGGGCAGAAAATCAGCATGCCCAGCCTCAGCCCAGCAGAACTCTGGCAGGCCACCAACCGCTGGGACCTGATGGGCAAGGAGCTGCTAAGACTTAGAGACAGGCATGGTAAGGAATACTGCTTAGGTCCAACTCACGAGGAGGCCATTACTGCCCTTATTGCCTCCCAGAAGAAACTGTCCTACAAGCAGCTTCCATTTCTACTGTACCAAGTGACGAGGAAGTTTCGGGATGAGCCTAGGCCCCGCTTTGGTCTTCTCCGTAGCCGAGAGTTTTACATGAAAGATATGTACACCTTCGACTCTTCCCCAGAGGCTGCCCAGCAAACCTATGGCCTGGTGTGTGATGCCTACTGCAGCCTATTTGACAGGCTGGGGCTGCGATTTATCAAGGCCCAGGCAGATGTGGGTAGTATTGGGGGCACAATGTCTCATGAGTTCCAGCTACCAGTGGATATTGGAGAGGACCGGCTTGCAGTCTGTCCAAGCTGCAGCTTCTCAGCCAACGTGGAGACACTAGGCTTGTCACAGATGAATTGCCCTGCCTGCCAGGGCCCACTGACTGAAACGAAAGGCATTGAGGTAGGACATACATTCTACCTGGGTACCAAGTATTCTTCCATTTTCAATGCCCAGTTTACCAATGCTCATGGTAAACCATCCCTGGCTGAAATGGGGTGCTATGGCTTGGGTGTGACACGGATCTTGGCTGCTGCTATTGAAGTTCTCTCTACAGAAGATTGTATCCGCTGGCCCCGCCTTCTGGCCCCTTACCAAGTCTGCCTCATCCCCCCTAAGGCAGCCAGTAAGGAGGAGGCTGCTGCAGAGCTCATGGGGCACCTGTATGACCACATCACAGAGGCTCTGCCTCAGCTCCATGGGGAGGTCCTTCTGGACGACAGGACCCATCTTACCATTGGAAATAGACTGAAAGATGCCAACAAGCTCGGCTACCCCTTCGTGATAATTGCTGGCAAGAGGGCCCTGGAGGACCCTGCACATTTTGAGGTTTGGTGTCAAAACACTGGTGAGGTGCTCTTCCTCACCAAAGAAGGAGTCATGGAATTCTTGACCCAAGTGCAAGTTGTCTAAGTGCCCATCTCATAGCCTAGTATTAACTCTAACACTTCAGTTCTTGGCCCATGCTCCCCTCCTGGTGGTCTCCACAGGAACAGGACCACTCATAGAAAGTGAGAACGTGTTAGAGAAACCAGTGTTTACCCAGTCATTTGTTCAGATTATTTGTATTTGAAATTGTTAACTTGATTCCCTTCTTTGGGCTGGCCATCTGACCATGTGCCATTCCTTTTACATACCATTTTGGAAGCTGCTATTAGAAGGCTGAGAGGCAAGAAAGAGTCCCAAGTTCTAGTCTTGGCCCTTGAGCAAGTCACTTCCTTCTCTGCTGAGTTTCCTGTGTAGGATGGGAATGGCAGAAGGCCAGGGGCCTCAGCTTCACTCAGTCCAGAGAGCAGGCCCACCAGCCCTCTCCTGAGAAGCTGAGAGTGTAAGTGAAAGAGTCTGATTGTCACCAACTCACTGGTGGCTTGATACGTCTGCTTCCCAACTTGGGCTGCAGTTTTCCCATCTGTTACATGAGAAATTGGAACTCTGTGAAGTCCTTAAAGTTGTCACTGAGTGGTTCCACAAGAGGCTCACAATAGGTGGATCTGGTTCTTCTGATCCTCCATGGTCTGACTTTCCTACAAATTTGAATTGCCTGATAACCCAAGAACCACCTCCAGGGACTTAACCCTACTGAGATGGCCTAAGCACTGAGATCATGTTTTCTTTATTGACTTTTTGTTTGTTCTTGAATACTGAGGCTTGAACCCAGGTGTGCTTTACCCCCATGCCACATCCCTATCACTATTATCTTGTTAAGTTGCTGAGGCTGGCCTCAAACTTGTGATCCTCTTGCCTCAGCCTCCTGAGTAGCTGAGATAAGATTTTCTTGATTGAATAAAATCTATTAGACTAAGCCTTTCATGTTAATTTGAATGGTAATAACATTTTCTATTTTAACTGCTTAGAATATCTTACTGTTCCTTTTCATTCTTTTTCTTCTGTTTTCACACTCAAAAAAAGAAAAAAGCATGGTTGGGAAATTATGTTTTAACCATCTGTGAGCAGCAGACTTCAAGCCCCATGGTGACCTTGTCTTGAGGGCAGAGTTGGATCCCAGAGCCACAATGGAATGACTATAAAGAGCTTTTCTCTGCCTAAAATCCATGGGAAACTGGGAATGGACTTGAGCCATACAGCAACACTGCCTGCTTTTCTTGCTCCTGCACACTAGATTAGGAACATAACCAGAGTTTCCATCCTTTACCCCTGGAGTCCCCCCTCCCACGTCCAGGTCTAACAAGAATCTGTCAAAGCCAATCTCAAAGCCACCAGCTCCAAAAAACCTGCCTGACAGCTTCTAGAAATGGTTCTTCCCTCTGCCTCACACAGCACTGGTCACATTCTTTCTTGTGTGCACACACCCAGTCACTCTACAGTGTCCAGGTGGTCTCATCGCTGATGGTGAGCTGCAGGAGGCCAGCCTGAGCTGCTTCCTAGTGCACTGTAGCTCTTGTCTTGGTGAGTCCTCACCCCGGCCCTGTTAAACTGCTGCACAAAGCTTATTACCACTGGGGTTACTGCAAGAGTAATGCCACCCCAAGCACAGGCAACATTGTGTTCCCAGTGAATGTATCTGCCCAGCCCTGATGGCTCCCAGGCCTCCCTTTGGAGTCCTGGATCCCTTTGGACCAAACTTAGAAAGGTCAGGTCACAAGGCAATGGTCTTAGCTTTACTGCATGTTGGAATCACTAGAATTCCCTGCAGAGGTTTTGGTTGGGCTGTGGCCTGGGCATAAAAAGTTTAAAGCTCTCAGATGATTCTCATGCATAGTCAGTGGATTGAGAGCTCCTGCTGTAAGAGCTGCCTCCTTGGGGGCCCTCTTGGTAGTTGGGCATTTCTCTGAGTAAGGTATTATCAGACTGATGTAAGCCATCAGCTTTTATCGGTCTAGTTTTTTGTTGAGAGCTTGCCATATGTCCCTGTGCTGTGAGGCATTTTTACATACTGTTTCCATGTCTGTAAAGTAGACATGAGTCTCATTTTACAAGTGCAGAAACCTGAGGCTCCATTAAAGCAAATGACTCAAACATGCCCTGCTATTAAGGATTAGAGCTAGAATCTGGGCAGTGGCCAAAAACTATGCCCTTTCAAATATTGCTTGGCTTCTGCTTAGATAAAAAGATTTTAATAAGTAAAATTGAATTTATGTCTATCTAGTCAGGTTAGCCTCAAATATTTGAGAAATTAGAATCCATGCAAATGAATGCTTCAAATAGTCCTTTTTAACTTTGTGCTTATTTATGGAAGGTTAGCCTAATGGCACTTCAAAAACTGAGACTCCAGGAATAGACAGCCAATTAATTTTCAACTTTTCATAAATGTGCAAGTCCTAGGATAATTTGAGGATAAGGTAGAGTCCTGGAACTTGAGAACAGGAGAACATCAAGCTGGCTGTTCCAGCTGTGGGTTCACAGAGAGGAAATAGCCTGAAGCAGGAATGCACTGCCACATGCCATCTGACTGGCAAATATGAGGGCAGGCACAATAGCCCCTTGGGTCAGGCCTTTTGGAAGAAAAGAGGCCTGGGTCAGCCTTTGAGTTACCAAAGCCTTAGGCTGCTGAAGCTGGTACTTGTCCTCTTTATTTTACAGCAGAGAGACACATATGAGGAGGACAGTGATATGCCCAAGGTCAGTGTCCTGACCACTAGGCCAGTGTTTCTTCAGTTGGGCCAGGGGCTGTGAGATTTGGTGGAAGGATCAGAGCCTTGAGGAGACATGATCTAGATTCACCACTTGCTGGGAACGTGACTTGAGAAAATTACTCATCCTCTTCGCAGCTCTGATTCTTCATTGGTAAAATGCTTCAGCTAATGGCACCTGCCTTGTGTGGTGGTCTGGAACTGACTGAGCTCATTTGTGGTGAAATACTTAACCCTTAGTGTGCCTTCAAGAAACTTTCCCTTATACTGGACCACATAGGGACCCCTCCACACACACACCCCCACACACCAGAGTTCAGGCTCTGCTGTTAACTCTTAGCTCAAGACCAGGATCTTGGTTTTTTTGGTAGGATGCTTTACTGCCTTCCTGGGGAGTGCTGTGGATAAGGACTAGGCAACACCTACTGAGTGGGTTCATCTCAGAGCAAAACCAGAAATAGTCAAACAATGTACCTTATTTTCTCCCATTTCTGAACTTGCTGATTTTACTTCTTGCTATAAATAGATCAAATGAAGATGCTGGAAAAATAACAGGGACAGGCTATATTATCATTGCTCATTCCTTGGGGAGATCTAGAGGCAACTGGCTGGGAAATAGCAGAATTAATACTTTGGGACAAAGGCTGGTTCATAACAAATCCATCATTATTAAATGGGTTAAACTTAGAATGTAAATCAAGGTTTCCATTAATATTCTGTGTTTTCATGGAAGAAACTCCTGAACTATCAATAAAGGCACTTACAGAAATATGCTGAAATTGCCATTTGCTTAACTGCTTGAGTGCCATGCTTCTTCAGAGTTCCCATGATCCATTTCTATATTAAAATGCCAGGATGCTTTTTAGAATGGACTGTTTGTATCCAGGGGCACATAGGCTTTGTTTGGAGTTAAGGAAATTATCGTGATGTTATTACAAACATTTTATTTAAAAATTCAAGGTACATCACTTAATTTAAAACAATGACTTGAATCATCAAGTAAGATTACAGACTGGAATCAGATCAGCTGGACCATGTTACTGCAAGATGCTTCCTTAAGTCTCTGCACTGTAACTTCCTCAGCAATAAAGTGGGGAAATGGTGTCCTGCTCACAGCTGGTACTTGGTAAGCAGCAGCTGCCTTTAAGTGATGGTGACACTTTGGCAATAGTAAGTGGATGGGTGGTGCACTGTGGGCCAGCAGAAAGGGGTGGTACTTTAGGCTCCTTTGTGGTGCAGGAATGGTGTCCATTCCCGTCAAGCCAGACTCTCCAGGCTGCTAATGAGCTCCCATGGTTAGAGCTTAATTGCCCTTGGCTAATGGAAACTGTGTAGGTCCTGGAGAGAGAGAGAGAAGCACTTACTGAGTGACAGTAACTGAGGATGCTTCATTTGCAAGCGCAGAACTGCTGAAGTTCACCTAGAAAGTTCATGGGTGATAAGAATCTTATTGATGGAGTGACAGGTGCTATGGGGATTTTGACCGTAGGCTCTAGCAGTGATTTCTTCGGACAGTGGATTATTCTATGCAGGTAGGCAGGTTGGAGACATTGCATTCATGACACAGTGAGTGCCAAAACTTTATCATAGCTTGGAGTGAGCAAGGCAAAGGCACCTGGATCAATTTCGAACTCCTAGAGGGAGAGTAAGGCCTAGTAATACGGATAGCTCCTGAAGAGCTTAGGAGGGTTCTGAATTCATGGCCTGCTCTGTTTGTCATTAGCTTGCTTACTTTGGGCAGGTATCTCAACCTCTTTGTGGCACTTCCTATCAGTAAAAGGCAGGAGGGGCATGAAAATCCCTGCTTCCTAGAGGTGTGGGGAGGATTTAAGTGAGCCAGTCCACACAAACACCTGGGATGCTGCCTGGCTTAGTCTAGATACTCAGTAGGCAACAGTTATTGTTTCTAAGCCAGGCCATCCTATGTCCTTTCAAGGCTCCTTTGCTTGAGGGCCTTTCCCCTTGCCGCATCCCTGATTCCTTCTTCAGCTTCATGGCCCAGATCCATCATGTGTGATCACTTCTACCTATGATCTGTTCAGAATTAATCATTTCCCTGGGCCATCAGCCAATAATCACTTGTGCACCTCCTAGGTGCCGTGCAGGTGCTATGCTAGACCCTGGCAGTAAAGAGGTTCAGGGACCTTGATTCAGTTTACAGAGAGGTACGGGGAACCATCAAGTAAACAGGATTCAGTGTGGTAAGATGGTGCAGCTTCATGGGGACACCTGGGTGAGGAACCAGGAAGGGATTCCTGGAAGAGACAGAGGACCTGATTGAAGGATGGGCATTAATTAAGCAATGATGGCAGGAACAGTTGGAGGTGAAGAGAGGGAAGCAAGTGGGAGGCAGAGTGGGCCAGGCTGAGGGAACAAGGTGCAAGGCCCAAAGCTAAGAGAACATGGCTGTGTTCTATATGCTTCACAGAGATTATTTCAACCTCAGCACCTGCATGAGGTAGATGCTATTATCTTGCTTATATTGCAGATGAGGAAAGAGCCACAGAGCCTAAGCAAAGTGCCTAAGACCTACAGGGGTGAGTATGGGGCTGGAAATGGAATGCAGATGGCCTCACTCCAGAAGTGAGCCCCTTAGCCACCGCACCCTCCTGCTGCAGAGATGAACTGTGTCCAGGATGTCTGGGCTCAGGGGGTCAAAGAGGAAGGAGGAAGCTGCAGCAGGGTCAAGGGCCCAGATCCTGAAGGGCCTTGAATGTCACGCTGAGAGTGCTGATGAGAGAAGGGGAGCCTGGGAGGGCTCTGAGTAGGCATAAGGACAGGCCTGCTTGTTGTAGCTGTATGTCTCTTCACTGGAGCATTTCCCAGTCCAGGGGTGGATCATCACGTCCACTGAACAGTGGGCACTCAATGCAGAGCTGCCTGATACCCTTTGACCTTGATGCTTTGTCCGTGTAACTGCAAGGTAAGTATTTGTAAAGAAATGAACAGAGGACAGGGGGATGGTGGGCCCTGGGTGAGGTGTGAGGGTTCAGATGCTGGCTTTAATACTGACTAGTGCTGCAACTGTGTGCCTCCATCTCCATGTTTACAAAACTGGGGTCACAGATCCAAGAGGGTGCTATTAGGATTAAATAAGAGAATCTAGTTACAGCATTAGCACGATGTAGGAATTCAGTCAACAGAGGCCAGGACTATTGTTCTTTCCTGGCCACCCCTGTGTTCTTGACAGCAGTGTGTTTTGGAGAGCTTTGTCCCCCTACTCAATTCTCCAGCTGCCACTCCAAATCCACAGAGGTAACTAAACATAAGTTTGATGTCACTGCCTCCATTACTGACTTCTGACTCTGGGAAAAGCCACACTCTGCTCCTGAGAGGGAGGGTCACTGTGTTGGGGATGGAAGAGGCTTTGCCCTCAAGACAGGTTGGCGGGGCAGAGTGTATGGATGGAGCGTATGTCTTGCCCTCAGCCTGCCCCTTCTATGGGCCTCCATTTCCCTATCTCATAAAAGGGGCAGGGAGGGGCTGGAAGCATGGGAGCTCTGCTGAAGTCTCAGTTATTGTCCCAGTGGCCAGGGACACCGGATGATGGTCAGGTCCACGTTTCCCATAGGAGCCATCAGGTCATGCCCCTGTCCCCTCTACACACTTCTGTCCTGCTTCCCATAGGAAGGGGAGCATTTTGCCTGGTTCAGCCTGGCCTCCCCTGATTCCCGGTGGCCATGTTGGGCGTGTGCCTGGGAATGCTGTAACAGCTGGTGCTTGTGTGCAGGCTGGGGCTTGGGAACGGGATGCATTATTAGTTCCTTCTTTCAGCCATCCAAACACTTGCTGCACTCTTAAGCACACTCTCACCGTGCTCCCTCTGTCAGGCGCTGGGCACTTAGGTGAGTCCTTATGTGATCCTACCTGCCTGGCTGAGAGCTCACCTGCTGGGAGACACCACTGGACTCTGCAGGTGAGCTTTGGAATATCAGCATCTTGTATGTGGGTGGACGAAAGACCCTGTCCCCACCAGTCACTGCCAGCCATTGTCACCGTACCAGCCTGTCCCTCAGGCTTTGCAGCACACATACTGGGCTTCAGCAGAGCAGCTTCTCCCTTCTACACAGGGCTCGGCCTATGCCTTCTGTCACCTGAGGCTTTTTGCCATGTTCCATCCAAGGGAGTTCCTTGAGGATGATGCCACAGGAGGACTTGCTCTTGACTGGCTGCCCAGAATTTTAGAAAACCCCTCTGGGCAAACCACTCCTTCCTTCAACACAGCAGTGGCTGTCCAGTGTGTAGCGATTTATATCCAAACATTTGAGCCCAATGACAAAGGAGGCTATTCACCTTCCATCTCCTTTTTTCTCCAGCATTATTACTCGCTAGTTCTCAAACATGCCAGTCAGGCACCCACCACATTCTCTGTGCTCTGCTCCGAGGGGCATGGGTATCTGGAAATCCCACAGGCCCAAGTCTCAGGGAGCTGTCTGGTGGCAAAGGGGTAACAGTCCTTTGAGTGGGTGCTGTGTGGAGCAGTGAGGAAGGAAAGGTTTCTGTGCCTTCACATGTGCTGAGCCTTCTGCCAGGAATACTCAGCTGGGGCCTCTTCAGCACCAAGTTACCTCTGGAACCTTTCCCCATGTGGACTGATCACTCATCCCTCTGCTCAGCCAGATCATGCTGCTTAGCCTCTTCTGCACCTTCAGTTTATCCTGTTGGGTTTCCACATCCTATCCCTGAAGGCCTGGGAACTTCTCAAGGGAAGGGCCCAGGGCAAGAGCTGGCCAAAGCCAACCTCAGTGAAGGCTGTGGTTGAATGACAAAAGCAGGTAAATAAGTCTTCCCAACCCTGGTGCAGCCAGAAGGGTCCATGCAACTGCTGCTAAAACACTAGGAGAGGGCGCACTTCTAGCTCCAGAATTAGAGCACCCTTGACATTCTAAGGCCTGGGGATCAAAGTCCTAGGTTCCAGTGACTAGGAATCTGTCTCATGGGGTCAGATCTGCAGGCCTCACTGCCTGGCCCAGCACCCTTCCTCATGCAGCATATGTTGTGATTCTCAATCACCTCCTGAAGAAGTAAGTAAGACAGTACATCCTATCATCTAGTAAGTGCAGCTACCATTATTGACCTCATCTTGAAGAGATTTTGAGGATTATGAGGCTCAGAGAGGTTAAAGAACTTTCCCTGGACACCACATGGGCTTGAACCAGGATCCATCTGAGTCCCTCAGTCATGACCATAACTGGTCATGGTAGGAGAGGGCATCAGGAGAGATGTGCTCTGATCTTTTCTGACTTGTCCTGCTTTAGCTGGTCATCTTCTCTGTATGTTGGACATGGCCATGCTGAACATCTAGAGGTTTAGGCAGATGATGTTAGACATCATGGGTGACATGCTCTCAACAAATACAGCTATGGCTTAGACTACAACATTAGCCTCTTCTCTAGGAAGTCCTTTACTAACCTGTAGGCCACTGACTCCTGCTACCTGGCTCTGTAGCTGCTAACCCATCACCATTGATTCTTGTCCCTCTAGAACCTGTGTTGTGTGGCCTTAACAGCCTGAGGCTGCACTACCTGGCCACATACCTCTCCAAGCTCTAGTCTCTACTGACAGGGAGGCATCACATGGCTATACCCCCAAGCCCCCATACTCGGGGCTCCTAAACCTGGAATGTAGAACTGCATAGGGCCTTAGGGATCTCTCCAGGCCACTCATATAGCAGGGGTAGACCATCATAATATGACAGGGATTGTCCTAGACCACATAAATTTCTTCAGTTCCATTTAAGAGCAGGGAGGAGGCTGCACCAACTTGCCCACTAACCCAGAATTTGTTGTGGGCTTATTTCTAGCCACAAAAGCGTCTCTCCAGCTGCATACACACCTTGAGCCTGGTATGTGCACCACACAATGGTTTATCAGGCTCTATTCTTTGTGGACTTTCTGCAAGGACTGCACACTGAACCTTGATGGGAAGGGGTCAGATTCTGCTTCTCACATCAAGGATGGGGACAAAATTGTAAAAAAACAGAGAACATGGCAAACATCCAGTCCTCCATTTCCCTTCTCCATCTGACACTTCAGAGAGAACGAATGTCATGTGACCCCCACAGTGTGTCAGAGCTGGATCCCAGCTTCCTATGTGGTTACAGCCCTTTAATACAGGATCTTGTCTCAGCAGAGTCAGAGCCCTCCTTTAATAAGTGCTGATGACTTAGGCACAAATGACTAAGAAGTCAATGGACATGGGATCCTCTATGCACCCCTATTGATAGACCTGGGAGAGGCTGAAAAAGTACTTAATGGGATGTTTACTTTAAAAGTATTTCAACATACATGGTCTTTAATAGTGTTTATTTTATCTTTTTGGTTTAGAGCAGCATTTTTCAATCTCAGCATTATTGACAACTCCTAATTCCCTGTGGGGGCTGTCCTGTACACCACATGGTGTTTAAAGGCATCCCTGGCCTCTACACTCAATGTCAGTAGCACCCACAAAGTAATTATGTCCCCCAGGAGACAATCTTACTTTTGGTTGTGAATTCCTCCCTGGTTTAGTGCTACCTGTCTGCATAGATGTGCCCCTGGATATAGTGTGCTTAAGTGAAGAGCCATTGAATTAGTACAGACCAGGCATTGAGCTAGGTACTTACATGAACTATCGCACAGAAGTGCCATCAATAAGCTGGTGTCACCATCATTTTGCAGGTGAATCAGTTTCCAAGGAGCAGTCCCTAACCTACCCACATTCATAGCAAAGTAGTAGCCATTGAGCTCTACCTCTGGTCTAATACTGTGTTCTAAGACCCTCTCTTCCCTCTGCCCCAGCTGTTGGAGGGGAGTAGAAACTGAAGAGAAAGTACAGCAAGAAGCTGGCTGATGGCCTAGCCTGCCAGGAGCTGAAGGAGAAGGCTGGGTGCTGGGGATAAAAGTCACAGAACTCTTCTCAGGTACATTTCAATGTACAATTTGGTGGCATCCAACACTTCATCTCAGTCTCACAGTGTCTAGGAAGGAGGCTGTGCAGGCATCTCTAATCAGAGATAAGTGAGGGCACAGTGGAGCCTACTGTGCTCCACAACAGTGAGGTGGCCAGGGACAGCTGCTACAAGAACCCTCAATGCCTGAAGGGGTTGTTGCTAACTACATGTTATGCCCTCTACCCAAAATTCTGAGTTCTTACAAAGGGAGACAGATTTAAGTGAGAGAGGATGGCCTAAATGTGGCCAAAACCAGGCTTGGGAAAGACCCTGGCCTGGCAGGAACCAGCACCTGGAAGGAAAGCTGTCTGGTTCTTTGTAAATATTCCACAGTCAATTTCTCTTCCGAAAACAATGATGCACATGAGACAAACCCCAAACTAGCTCATCTGAAGGACAGCAGCTGGTTTCAGTTTAATGAAGTATTAGTCGGCTTTGCTATTGTAACCAACAACCCCAAATCTCAGCAAACATCTATTTCTCATTCATGTTACAATCAATGGCTTCTGGCCGGCTACTTGGGCTCTGCTCCCTGTGCCTTCCCACTCTGTCACTCAAGCTGAAAGCAATGCCCCTATTTGGGATCTCACAGAAGAGTCAAAGAGCACAAGCCACCATGTACAGGCTCTTCAAGCTTCTGGATGAGCACAGGTCCCGTTTGCTCACATCATTTTGCATGAGCAGTAAGAAGTACACTCCCACCAGGGGAAGGGGTGGCCACTGCAGGAAGTAACACAGCTACCAGTAATTATACACAAAGCCCTCTAGGACATGGGGAACAAACAGCTGAAGACAAAAATATAACCTATCACAATGATCCAAGATGCAAAAAGATTTTCTATTTAAAAAGGACTAAAAGCCTAGCCAGGAGCAATAATGATGCATGCCTGTTCCCAGCAGTCAGCAGGCTGAGGTAGGAGGATCACTTGAGCTCAGGAGTTTGAGAGCAGCCTAGGAAACACAGCGAGACCCCAACTCAAGACAAACAGGCAAACAAACAAGAAGGCATAAAACCCTAAAATGTGAAAACCCGAGAGGAACTGAGAGACCACTGTCCAAGTCTACTGGAGTTTTCACACTGCAAAGACCAGGGAAACTGGCAAACCTCTAAGGGGTACCAAGGATCCTAGCCTTAAGGCCTTACAACTCTACACAGAGCTGGTTTTACCGACTTAGAAGAGTGTTCTTTTCTAAGGTGCCTGACACCACAAAGGTTCAGAAGCACGTCATATCATGAGTTGGTTTCCATAGGCCAGTGAGTTTTTTGTGGTAACAGCAGCAGACAGTCTCTTGAGATGCACTACAAGGACATCACAACCAAGGCACAGAGTTTTGTATCCACTAGGAGAGTGATAAACAGCCAGAGCTCAGTACTTGGCCAGAGGCTCATCCTTCCTCCAGCATGAAGATAGGAAGGACTGTCTCTGGGGTGACAAAAAAAACACTGCTGGACTGAGAATGTGTCCGGCTGATTCAAGTGAGCTAAATTCCAAGCAGAGGCAGGTGACGCAGGAGATCCAGGAAAGCTGGCTGTCACAGCCTGGTTCAGTCACTTTATCTGGTGTACCTGCCTCCCCCGGAGATAATTCTTGCAAAAAGAAGAGGATCCTACACAGACCAGAAATGCTGGTGTCAGGGCTTTTACAGAGTACCTGCAGTAAACACACAAAGAAAGGGGGTTAACTAAATTATGATCTTAAATCATCCATGGCCCTTCCCAACAGCATTCAAAGTGAACCTTTGATATGAGTAAACATTAAAACCCAAGTTTAGCAAATTTATTTGTTTGGCTGTTTATAAATCTGTAAAATTAGCATGACATTCTTCCTCTTACAACCTAGTCAGAACCTCTAGGCCAGTCTTCCAGCATCAATGCTTATCTGTGGATAAACAAAATCATAAAATATTTTCATTTATTCATTCAGCAGTCAGTGAGTGACAAGGACAACCTAGGCCCTGTGTTGAAAACAGATTAAAAAATGAACATACAGCCAGGATGTGCAGATTACCTGTAATCCCAGCAGCTCAGGAGGCAGAGGCAGGAAGATCATGCATTCAAAGCCAGCCTCAGCAAAAGCAAAGCACTAAGCAACTCAGTGAGACCCTGTCTCCAAATAAAATACAAAATAGGGCTGGGGATATGGCTCAGTGGTTGAGTGCCCCTGAGTTCAATCCCTTGTACTCTGTCCCCCATCCCCCCTCAAAAAAGAACATAAAAACGTAGAGGAAAAAAAGTAAAAAAACTATTGTCCCTTGCTCTCAGGTTCAATCCTGGGAGATGGGAACAGCAAGCACGACTGTAGAAGCATTTGTGAAATACAGCCTCAGTGCAAGGAGGCACAATTCCCTCTACAGGGAGAGGAACCAGGAAAGGCTCCCTAGAAGATGCCATGTCGGAACATGGCTTTAATTTGGGGAAGGGGTTGAGGAGTAGAGGAGCAAAAGCCAGGAGGTGCATTACCAGAGTATAAAGCTATCGCTGGAACATAAAGTAAATGGAGTGAGACAGGTTAGAGAGATGGGCAGGGCCTTGGCTTCCCAGGTCTAAGGGTGTTTGCATCATCCAGTGTCTGGTTCTGGACAGAGGGGTCTGTTTCTTGGCTCCACCCAGTTCAGGGTCTGGAGCTTCCAGAAACCCATCCCAGATAGCCTAAGTATCACTCCTAATACCATTTACATTTTCTAAAAGTATGAAATTGCTTTTCCTCCATGGATCAGACTGCTTTATTTTTTGGAAATGGGGTACAAGGTGGACCTCAGGCCTTAAGAATTCTGGGCAATTTACTAACAACAGAGAAAATGATCAGCTGATATTCTGTCCATAAACTAGAAGGAAGATTTGGGATCACAGCAAAATACCACTAAGAGAACTACTAATCAAATTTGGAGAGTCTTCCCTACCTGCCTCCCAAGGCAAATCAGAAGCATCAAGCTCAGCTAGACCTTGACCCTTACCAATTCAGTCAGTCCTTCACCAACACCTATCCCATCTGTTCTAAAGCTTTTTCCAACCCATCCCCTCATACTTCAGGGCTTACCCAAGAGTACACTTCAAACCTCTACATTACTATGTACAGTTTATTTAAACAAATACCTCCGTGACTCCATACACTACCAGGGTATAAAGTTGATGTGCCTTAACAAGGCATTCAAGTTTATGCTTCATGTGTGGTTCTAACTTAGCTCTTCAGCCTCATTTTCTACCACACCCAGCCACCTTCTTTCTCCCCAAAACACTGGGCTCCTTTAACCTAAGCGCAAAAGAACCTGCCTGCCTTCTCTTTGCTCAAAATTAAAGAAAGCAGTCTAATAGTCAACTTACTAATGCTGAGGGCACTCTCATATAAGCAGATGAGAGACAACCGCCAAATCCCACCTGCTGCTACCGCTAGTGACAAAGATATTCTATTGCAGAGGGCTTATCCTACATAGTTTATAAGACCACTCTGACTCCTACTGGCTCAGTGGTACTCAAGTGCCTGAGAAACACAGGTGAGAGTTACTGTTCCTATTCTAGAGATGAAGGAAGAGCCCCAGGGAGGCATAGTGGGCTCAGGGTCACATGGTCAGTGAATGAAGGTTTCTGACTTCAAAAGCCAATGCTCTTTCACATGAAAGTATCAGGAGACAAGAGAAAAATTAGGAAACCCACTTGAATCAAATGTATGAAATATGATATGTCAAGAGCTATGTAATGTTTTGAACAACTAATAATAAAAAAAAATAATGCTTAATAAATAGTAAGTAAATGCTCAAAAAAAAAAAAAAAAAAAAAAAAAAAAGAAGCCTGTTCCGTTCTGCTGCCTTCAGGTACAAAAGCCAGGCAGCTTTTCTCATCTGAGACCAGCCTATTTACTTGCCCTGGCCTGGGGGCATCAGGGCTGTAGTGCAGTGGCTGTCATCACCTTGTAAGCTGTCTGGCAAACAGCTGGGTTTCATGGGCCCGGCCAGCCCATATGGCTGCTGTCTCACACAGCTTTGTGCCAGCACAGAAGGGAGGAAAGTACAAGGTGATCACTGAGTGGAGGAATGAGAAACTGGCTGTACCCCTAGGGAGGTGCCTGAGCATCTTCCCCAGTCTACTCAGACCCACAGATTTGCTTACCTGGGGTGCTGCAGCACCTGCAGCAGGGTGCTCTTGGGAGGTACTTGGTATAGTTCTGCCCCATCCTCATCCTCAAAGTAGACCTATAAGATTAATGGAATAGAGTCAGAAACCAAGAGCTTCAATAGCCAGAGGCATATTAAGGTCAATCCCAGAGACAAGTTAAGGAAATTGCAACCCTTATTGGTTGAATGCCCTCTTTCCACAGCTGTAGGACCAAGTGTATTGCATTCAGTCCTCCCCTCAACACCATGAGAAAGGCTAGCAGTTCCATTCTCCAAAGACAGAACCAAGGTTCAATGTCACCAGTAGTAAAGAGAGAAGCTAAGGCTCAAGCCCAGGCCCATGTAACCTTCTCTTCCCTAACAATTTAGTCCTTGAGCCACTGTGGGGTGGGAAGAAAGCCATGGTAACCCAGAGCAAAGAACTAAGCAGGTATCTGCGTGGGAGAGTCAGGGGGAGGGGTGTCAGAGCAGACCAGTGGAGGAGGGGTCCCTGCTGGGAGCCAGCCAGCCTCAGCAAGGTGGGAAGGGCTTCCCTCTCAGATGGCTGTCCAGGGTGGGTCAGAGCCCAAGTGGGATGAGGGGCATGTCCATGTGTAGGACAGCTGAAGTGGACTATAAGGACAAAAGCAGGTGAGGAGGGCAACCAGTCAGCAGAGGATGGCCTGTTGTATAGCAAGAACCCAAGCAGGATGAGGAGGATGTGAAAGTAGGGATGTCAGATCCTGCACAGGATGAGGAAGGCAGCCTGCTGGGGCAGCAGCCTAACAGAGTCAGGAGGCCAGAAAGGCTGAGGACTATTCCATGGAGGAGAGGAACCAGTGCTAGTGACAGGCAGGGGAGATGATTAGACAAGTTAAGTATATTAAGAATACTAAAGTCATTTTACAAACATAGAAAGGAAAAAACAAATCCTGTAGTGAGGGTTAGAACTGGAGATACCTCATGTT
This sequence comes from Urocitellus parryii, assembly GCF_045843805.1. Taxonomy (NCBI): domain Eukaryota; kingdom Metazoa; phylum Chordata; class Mammalia; order Rodentia; family Sciuridae; genus Urocitellus; species Urocitellus parryii. Next base: position 37,741,398 of record NC_135541.1, on the reverse strand, counting down.
TTTACATACACATATACATGCTCTTTAGCAGGGAGGCACTGAGAAGGCACAGAGCTTTGGGCTTCTAAATAGCATTCTCCACTAGAAAGAACCAAGGCTCCTGGGGGGAAATGACTGACTTCAGAGCTAGGGCAAGGAAAACACATTCAGAACGTGGAACATCTTGTGCTTAAAACATGGAGGTAAGTCAAAAGGCCAAAATTTGAAGATATTCCCACTGGCCAAATCTAGGACAATTAATCATAAAATAAATAATCAGAGTAGCACATTATAAAGAAAATTTGAATAAAAGAATAAACCATAAATTTACTAATATAAAAAACAAATATATTGAAGGTTTGAGGAACAATGAGATATTTACATCATTTCAAAATTCCTCCCTATAAAATACTTATCAATCATAAAGGAGAAAGAATAACTGTATATTAGAGAAGCCTGGCAGACCCCTTTCCCATCAGGCGATCACTGAATTTCAGTAAGGGGGAAAACTGAAATCAGGTACCACCTGATAGGATGCAATGAGTACACAGCATGATTTCTGTGATAGTCCAACTGAATATATAGAACCCAAATTCAGTCACAGAAACATGAGGCAAACCACAGACAGGCACTCCACAAATAGTCTACAATCTGCACAGAGTTAAGAAACTGGAGAAAAGTCTGAGGAACACTTCTATGCAGAGGAGACTACAGGATATGATCACTGAATGCCCAGCATGGTTCTGAAAGGCCCCATGGGCTGGGAAGGACATTGAGTGGAGCCCAAGGATCAAAGAGCAGCAGTGTTCTGCCAATGTAATCCCTGACTTTGGTGGCTATTTGGAGATTATGAAGAAAAATGTCCTTGTAAGAAACACATACACAAGTACAGGAATTTAGGACATTAGTTGGCATCTTAATTTCAAATGATTACAAAAAGATAAATTCTTTCTACTATAAACTGAATATTTTTTAATCCCAATAATGGGATATTATTCAGCCTTAAAAAGGAAGGATGACACATACAATAATATGACAAATAATACAACATGGATGAACCCTGAAGATACTAGCTAAGTGAAATAAGCCAGACACAAAAGAACAGGCACTATAAATTCAAACTATGTATGGTACCCAGAGCAGTCACATTCATAAATAGGAAAGAATGGTGGTTGCCAGGGCTGGGGAAAAGGAAGAATGAGAGTTATTGATTAATAAGTGAAGAATCTCAATTTGGGATTATGGAATGTTGTGGAGATAATATTGGAAAACACTGTGCATCTACTTAATGTCACTGAACTGTGTACCTAAAATGATTAAACTGTTAAAAATGTTATATATATCTTACATTTTTTAAAAAAAGCAGTCAATCTCTCTCCTTTTGTCCCCTCCCCAAAATAAAATCTCATAAAGGAACAAAATAAAACTTCTCTTACCTCCAGATTATCAGGGCGGTATTTTTGCTCTGAGTCCCAAGCGGGTATTTCACCAAACATCACCATTAGATGATCAATAAACCTAAGGATGTAACATATACCTTCTGGGTATCAAAAACTCAAGATCTACTTTCCTACATCAGTCCCTGGACAGCAATTCACAGAGACAAAAAGAATGTATAAAACGCAAAACAGGTTTAATCCATTCTGACAGTAGTGCCCAAAATGTGGTATATGCATATCACTTATCTATGACATAATTTCTTTAAACAGACTCAAGAGTTAAAAACATTTCTCATATTTAGCCATATTCTAAGCATTAACCCTATGAAATCACAAGATAAATGTGCTATTTATATTTTTTCTAATAAATATACACTTAAATTACTGTATGTGTACTACCTAAAATGATTTCACACTTCACCAGAGGTGTGCCACTCTTTGGCAAACACTATACTGTGTCGTTACACTAACCAGCCCAGGCAGTATGACAATGAGACTTGTATCTATCATTAAAACCTAGTTGGGCTGGTATTGTGGCCTAGCATGTGTGAGGCACTGGGTTCAATCCCCAGCACCACATACAAAATAAACAAATAAAATAAAGGTATTATGTCCATCTATAAATAAAAAAAAAATATTTTTAAAAACCTAGTTAACAGAAGTTCACTCAGCTATAGGATAGTGAAGTTATATCAAATCAGATTGTATGAAACTCTCTGAACTATTCTTTTCCCTTCTCAACCAAAAATCCACCTGTCCTACCTACAAAGACAGCAGGGAGAGAGAATACCAGCCAGAGCACAAGGTTTTGGGGCAAGTGATTACCTGGAGTCCTCATGGAAAGCAGAGATGAAGTCCGACTGGGCATACTCCGGGTACAGAAAGAGCACAGGCCAGCTTAGCCTTCCCTGGTCATCTAGACTCAGCCTGGCTCCATAGGGATTCTCAGAGCTAAGTCCATCCAGAAAAATCTCACCTATACCTTCTGAGGCTGAATCTTCATCCTCACCAGCAGCTTCAGAGATGAGCCTGATGTTCCTAGCCTGGGTTAAAGACAGAAACGCGCATACACCAGAACCTTATTATGTGGGAAGACAGAAATCCATTTCACTGAAATAGGGAAACCTAACAATGTAAGCTCCTAGAGGGCCAGCTCTACCCAAGATTAATCATCACGATCCCTGAGGACTGGCCGGCACAGTAGGCACCACTTGTTTAACTCACTTTCACTAGGCATCTACCATGTATCTGCCATGTGGTCCATGTCACAGAAAGGAGCAGACATTGTTCCCCCCACCTCCCGCCCTTAAGCCTTTGTTTATGGTCTGGTGGGGAGACAGCTATGGAAATAATTACAATAAAAAGTAAGAAGTACAATTGTGGAACTGCAGACAATGGAATAATTCACCCTTGGGCTGGAAGTATTGGAAAATGCTAAGCTCTGAATGATGACTTTGAAAGGCAAAGAAGATGGGGGTAGGGGATTAGAATAATATGCCACCACAAGAAATAACATGTGCAAAGACAAAGAAAAGATCAAGAATGTAGCCTGGACAAAAATGTCAAGTGTTTCAATTTGGCTAGGACATAGGATACAACAAAAAATGTATACAGACTTTATCTTGACAGTCAGATAAAGAAATGAGGATCAATCAAAGGTCTGAATAGAAAGGTCACCTCTTATGTACATGTGTGGAGGTTTATAAGTTTAGCACATGAAGGGAAATCATATGCAATCAGAATTAATTTTGATAAAACAGGGACTACCAAACTTTCTTAAAGAATCTGATAATGTGTGCTAAATAGTCTCTGTTGAAATTAACCAAATTTGCTATTGTAGTGTGAGAACTACCATAAATAATATATGAACAGTCAAAGCTGTGTTCCAATGGCTGTAGTTTGCTGATCCTGCTTAAAACCATCAGTAAGGGTTGGGGTTGCAGCTTACTGGTAGAGCACTTGTCTAGCACGTGTGAGGCACTGGGTTTGATCCTCAGCCCCATATAAAAATAAATAAAACTACTGTGTCCATCTATAACTAAAAATATGTTTAAAAAATAAATAAAGTATGGCTTGTGTTCTATTGAGAATAATTCTCATGTATACTGAAATCTACGATGCAGGGTGGGACTAAAGGAGAAAACCAAATTAAAAAAAAAAAAGTCTGTATGTAAATGTCTAGCATTCCAATATCCTACATTTAAGAAAATGACCAAATCTTTCATTGTGAATGAGAAGAGAAATCTGGAATACTATATTCTATTTGTTAATACATGTTAACAGATTGTTTGTTAGAAAGATAAGTGGAGGCATTTTAGAAGTGTCAAACATGTACCTTAAATGTGTGGATAATTTAACTGAACAAAAAATCAAATCAAAACCCACCCCACAATTTCTCAACAGGTGTTATGTACCTTATGGAAATGAAGACAGCACTAACAAGGTTCAAGCAAGATTTGAGTCACAGTACATAAATTTCAAAATGCAGGAAACAGAGGAAAAGGGAGGCAGGATGTTGTTGTGATAAAAGAGCAACATCCTAAAAATTCAGCTTCTCAGGATGTAGTATAACACAGTGATGAAGAGCAAAGCCCTGGCTGACACTCATTAGCTGTGTGAGGTTTCTTCACCTCTCTGAGGCTATTTCAACAGTTAGCAGAACAGGAACAAGAAGACCCCCCTCAGATGCTGTAGTGAAGATGAAAGGAGAGGTCACTTGACCCAGAGCAGTACTCAGTATGTTAGAGACCAGCACATTCACACAGTGGGAGAGCTGACTCAACTGGGGGGGGGGGGGGGGGGGGTGTCTGACTCCAGAGCCGGGGCTCCTTTGTCACACTGCTTCACCAAAGCAGAAAGAAAATGAACAGTCATTCCAGTAAGAAAGGTCCCCAGCAGGCATCACAGGATTAGTGGATTTTGCAGGACTGGGGGACCTAAGGTTTGAGAACTTACCTTGATGGCTTGGAGTAAAGCCTCATTCTGATTCTGCTCCTTCTTTTCTTTCAACTTTGCTTTCCTCACATCCCTCTGTTCAGTTCGCTGGAGATGAAATTCAGATATATCAGCCCGAGGGAACTTGCTTCCTCTTCCCCCGCCTACAGCCTGTGCCTGAATGAATGCCTCTCTGGACTCTGTTCAAGCCATGCTCCTATGTTGAGGGCTGCCAGGGGCTGATTCAGTTCAATAAACATGCACAAAGCACACACCAAGGTGTGAGGTGCTATCGGCAGAAGTTTAAGGTCTAGTTCCCATACTCAAGGAACTCACAGTCTACTGAGAGGTACAGACCAGTGAAGAGACACGTGTAACAGGTGTGCTCTGTGTTAGTCTGCTGGAGTGAACCAAGTGCTATGAAACACAGGCAGTGACTGACCATGCCCAACTGAGGAAGCAGGCTTAGACAAGGAAGACTGACTGACAAAGAAGAAAGGGCAGTCTCCATATAGGAACTGACACAGGGCAGATGAGCACCTCATGGGGAATTTCAACTTCCCTGGTTTGGCTGGAGTACAGGATAACACAATGGAAAAAACTAGGATAAGAACCTATCAGAGGTTCTGCCTTTTGAACAATTGTAATCCATGACAGAAAAACACCAACATTCTACTCAATATAGCAGAAATATACTTCAGATTTTCTTTTCCTGCTAATCTACCCAATACCCATTGTTTCTGCTTTCATCCTCAGAACTACACATTAATAGGAGTCAGCAAATGTTTTCTGTTAAGCAAGACAGTAAATATTTTAGGCTGCACAGACCATAGATGATCTCTGTTGCATATTATCTGGTTGTTTGTTTATAACCCCACTTTGGTATTTTTTTTTTAAATTGAAATGGAGTCTCAGTGTGCTGCCCAGGATGGTCTTGAACTCTTGGGTTCAAATAATTCTCCCACCTCAGTTTTGTGAGTATTGGGAGTACAGGTACATGGCACCACATCTGGCTTATACACCTAAAAAGATAATAATTTTGCTGAAATATAATGTGCATGTTTTAAGGGCACAGTTCAATGAGTTTTGACAAATGTATACACCTGGGTGCCTAAAAGACCAATCAAGATACAGAACATTTCTACATCCCTTCTGCCTCTTTGTAGTCAGTCCCCCTCCCAACCCATCACTGATAAGCTTCTTTCCTTTTATTGCCAAATAATATTTCTTTGAATAAACATACTATAATCTGCCTATCTATTCTCCTGTTGTTGGACACAAACCCTGTTGCTGGGCTGTTATATAAGGAAAAGGCTATGAACATTTGTATATAAATCTTATTGCGTACACCTTTCAATTTCTCTTAGGCAGACACACAGAAGTGAAACTGCTAGGTCACAGGATAACTGTCCAAAATAAAACACTGACTTCGAAAGTGGTTTTACTATTTTGTGTGTCACTGGCAATGTATGAAAGGTCCAGATGCTCTATATATTCACCAATATTTGATTTTGTCAGTCTTTATACAATTTTGACTATTCAGATAGGAATGAATTGGGATCTCACTGAGGTTTCTTTTATTTTTTCTCTACTGGGAATGGAACCCAGGGTCTTGAGCACGCCAGGCAAAGCTCTGCCAGGCAAAGCTCTACCATTGAGATGTATCCCCAGACTTGTTTTTTGAGACGGTGTCTTATTTAATTGCCAAGGCTGGCCTTGAACTTGCAATCCTGCCTCAGCCATACGGGCCACCAAATGCCACAGTCTGGCTGGGCATAAAATCACGAGCCACTCAAGCAGGAACAAACTTTATTTCCAAACTCCCGTGAATGCCATGCCTTCTCCTGGGACACATCACACCAACAGGAAATCCCTCCTCTGGAATTCCCTCCTACTGCACTTCCCCAACCAATGGGAACTCCCCGGGAGTCCCCAGAGAGCTCCAAAGTAGCAGGCCAAGGCGGACAGCAGGGGTCTAATCTCCAATTGAATGCACATCTTAACATAATCATTATCATCTCAATGGCTTGCTGGCAGCACCTTTCAACCAAAAATGCCATGCGTCATTCCTACTGGCTATGGCTCTTAGCACTTGTTGAAAATCAATTCCCTACAAATGGTATTTATTTCTGAGCTCTCAATTCTACCACACTGATCTACATGTCTATCCTATGCCAGTACTACAATATCTTGATTGCTATAGCTTTATGTAGTACATTCTGAAACTAGGAAGTATGAGTCTTCTAATTTTTTTTCCCCCAAGACTGTTTTGGCTATTCGGTGTCCCTTGAATTTCTAAATGAATATTTTGATCAGCTTGTCAATTTTTGCAAAGAAGCCAGTTGGAATTTTGACGAAGACTGTATGATCTGTGCATAATTATAATGTTCTAATTTAAAAAAATAAAATATTATATGGCTTGGCACACCAATTTGGGAAGTACTGCCATTTTAACAATTATTAAGATCCAATCCAGAAAAAAATGGTTTATCTTTCATTTATTCACATCTTCTTTAATTTCTTTCAACAGTGTTTGGTATTTTTCAAAGTATAAGTTTTTATGCTACTTTTGTTAAACTTGATCCTAAATACTTTATTTTTTGATGGTAATATGAATGAAATTATTTTCTTAATTCCATTTGGAGTGTTAATTAAAAGTCTAATGTATAAAACTGGTTTTTGTATTTTGATGTTAAAAACCTACAAGCTTGTTCAACTTGTAAGTCCCAAGAAATTTTTGCTGAATCCCTTAGGATTTTCTATACATGAAGTCATATCATCTGCAAGAAAAATACTTTTACTTCTTCTTCTCTTTTAATTTTTAAAGAATATGTTTGCTAGATATAGAATTCTTAAGGTTCTTTTTATTTTTTCTTTCTGTACTCTGACTATGTCATCTCACTGCCATTTGGCTTTCATAGTTTCTGGTAAGAAATCAGCTGTTAATTTTATTGAGGATTGCTTATACATGGAGAGTCTTTCTTGCTGCTTTAAGAATCTTCTTTGCCTTTCAGCAGTTTGATAATGATGTGTCTAGGTATAGGCCATTTTAAATTTATCCTACTTGGAGTTTGTTAAGCTTCTTGGATGTACAAATTATTATTTTTCATTAAATTTGACAAGTTTCTGGACATCACTTCTTCGAATATTCCTTTGTCTTTCTTTCACTCTCCCCTCCAATTGGAACCTCGGTTATTCCTACACTGGTGCACTTCATGGCATCTCAAAGGCCTCTAAGTCTCTTTATCTTTCTTTTTCTTTTTCCCCATTCTCAAACTATCTTCAAGTTTGCAGATTCTTTTCTGCCTGCTCAAATTCACTTTGAGCTTCTCTAGTGAATTTTACATTTCAGTTACTGTTCTTTTTCTCTTCAGAAATACTATTAGGTTCTTTTTAAATAATTTATTTTCATTGGCATTTACTATTTGACAAGACATTACTCTTGTGCTTTTCTTTAGTTCTTTAGACATTGTTTTCTTTTATTCTTAGAACATATTTAAACTAGATAGTTTACAGTCATTGATTGTTAAGGTCTGTAAATAAGTCAAAAATAACACCTGGTATTTTGCCAGAGAAATGTTAGAGTTCATAAACAAGTCTGGATGGTGCCTGGCAAAATGCCGGAGGGAGTGGTTTGAAAAGTAACAAAAGCAAGCCATTAAGTGTGGAGATTCCTTATTGGTTGGCTGATGTATCTATTTTATGCTAATTAAGATAAGCTGTGCAAAATGTATAAATAGCTCTGTTGCCCTACAATAAATGGCTCCCATTCCTGCTGTATCAACGTGCACAAGTTATTCGTCACCCCCGGGTTATTTTGCTGCAGCCGGACCCCGGCAGATGGTGGCCCGTTACGGGGAGCCCCGGGACACTCGGGGGGTAAGTGACGAAAAAAAGCTGCCCGTCCATAGATAGGACGGGAGCAATCTCATCCCTAGACAGATAGGGCCAGAGGAAAAATGGCCATTTCGAGAAAATGGAAAAGATTGATACAGTATGTTTGTGTCTTGTTTTGTCTCAGTGTATTGTATTGTCTTTGCCGGACTGCGGCAATTGTCTAGTAAATTCTATGTCTGAGCTTCCTCAAGGACAATTTCCATTCACTTTTCCCCGTCTGCATACTTTCTTCTTTCTTGGCATGTCTTATAATTTTTTGCTAATAACCAAACACTAGCACACACCTGTAAATCCAGCAACTCAAGGGGCTGAGGCAGGATTGCAAATTCAAGGCGACCAGCCTCAGCAACTTAGTAAGACCCTGTCTCAAAATAAAAAATAAGAGGAAGGAAGGAAGGAAGGAAGGAAGGAAGGAAGCCAAACAGACACTATAATGTGGCAACTCTAGAACTCATATTTGACCATCCACTCCTGGATTTATTACTGTTGCTGTTACGTTTATTGATTTTCCTCAACTAATTCTGTAAAATGTCTGTATTCTGTCATATGTGATTATTAAAATCTCTACTCATTTGGTCGTCAGCTAACAACTGAGCACAGATTTCCACAAATAATAGAGCAAGTAAGTCTTCTAGCTGCTGCCTAGAGGCTCTGTGCACATGCCAGAGCACACCTTCAACACACACTTACTTGAGCAGCTTACAATTCTACCTTAGCTGCCACTTCCTGCTTGGTCAGCCAGAGGTGAGAGTTTAGTTTCCTCTCAGGTCCTTTTCTAAGCACATATGAACACCCTGGGCATACATGTAACCTTTTAGATTCCCAGGAATACCGAAGGTTTTCAAAGCCCCTTCAGAATCTCATCCCTAGCTTTTACTTTTAAGTTTTCTAGTAAGGCTTCATTATCTGTACTAAATGCTATCTGGTGCCACAGGTATGTGGAATCTTAAAATAATTCCTCTAATGGTTTCTGATGAATGTTCTCCCTTTTAATCTCCCTATTACTATACCCTGTTTGAAAAAGCTGTCCATACTGGGTGAGCTCCAAGTTGGGTCATATAAAGACAGCCTATAAGCAGGGTCTTCTAGGGATCTACTAGATGGTCGAATAATGATAACTTGGGAATAAGGCTTTGAAGAAACGGTAATGTTGTTTGTTTTTTCTGGTGGCCACCAGGCCACTTTTTTTTCACCATGATTATGGACTACCCACCTTTCACAACTACTGGGGAACTGGGAAGGGAGAGATAGGACTGAAACAAGTTGAAATGTCACCAGCTTATTACTACAGCTTATTATTCTTATTATTCTTGGCTATGTTTTTTTTTTTTTTCCTTATTCTTTTTTGACATTGAGTAGTTTTAGTTCTGGAAACAGAATAGTATACTAAATGATTGCTATGCTGTATTTCCTGTAGTCAGTCAATGGGTAATATAGCAAGAGAGGTCAAATCACTCCATTTCCATTTATGTGAAAACAGTTGCTATCAGTCTTAGAACTGCTGCTTTTTGTTCCTTAGTGTTAAATTCCAAACGTCATGTTTAACACTTAATTCTACCCACAGGTACCCACCAAGAAAGCAAGCAGCACACCAGGCAAGCACCTAATTCTCTGTCCTTCAGACTTCAAGAAGCTGTCCTTTCGTAATCAAGCTGATTTTCTACCTTTACCTATCCTCTCCAAGAGGAGCTCTCAGTTCACACAAGCTACTAGCAAGGCTCTCAGGTCACCATCTTGCACAATAAACAAAAAGAACTCCAGAGATTTTGAGCTCACAAAGACTCTCCAAGTGCAAATGCTTTCAAGTACCATGGGAACAGAATGAGTTTCACTCAGGAAATTCCCTCTTATCTTCCCCACTAGCTTTCCCTTTACAGAGCAATTAAACCTAGAGACAAAAAGGTTAGAACTTCCTTTGTATGTTATTTCCACAACTTCATCAATATTTCTATAGTTAAAAAGTTCATTGAACATTAGTCATGTTTCTTGAACAACACTTCCTAGCCTGCTGCAAGCTTTTGGTTCATTTCCAGAATTCTAGAAAAGTTGATTTTGACCATTTTTGCCAGTTTTCTCAATGATTTTATGGATGAGAGAATTTTTGTAGATCTTTTAGTCAACTCTTTACAGTGATATCATCTTGTTTATTTTTTATCTACTTGATTTAACAATCACTGAGAGAGAAGGATATCATCAATTCCATCTATCTGTAGAATTGTCTTTTCCTTCCTTGGGTTGTCAATTTTTGTTTCAAGTAGTTTCAAGCTCTGTTATTAGGTTCCTACACATTTAGAATTATTAAATCTTCCCATAAGGTGATCCATTTTTAAAAATCCTCACCTTATTTTAGCAATACTCACTGCTTTGAAGTCTACTTTCTCTGACATTAACTTAGCCACAGAAAATCTAGTGCTTATATATGCCAAGCACAAATGAACCCAGAATCAATTTATACTAAGACTCTTGAGAATAATTCAGTTATTCAGTAAACAAAGTCAGTTATATCTGATGTCAAGCTTTTGGGCACTGAAATCTCCCCTAAAGTGTACCTTTGCTGCAGGACCAAGACGCTTTCACTTAAGTCCACTCTGGGTTTTCTATGGACAGATGTGGCCACAGCCTTCCACAGGAGCCCTCTGGACATTCATTCCTGTATATATACTTTTAGAAATGTTAGAAACCCCCAGTTACCTGGGCTTACAATTCTGTTTACTTAACTAGGTGAGGCCATAGAGATCTATCTTTTCTGATATTTCAAATGATGAGAATGATTTCCGACTCCTTGTTCAGGACCAGCTAAAGATTCTCCAGGCACTAAAATTTCCAATTCCATAGAATAAGCAGTGAGAAGATATTTAAGCCAGGAAAAGGAGACATGAAGTTTCATGCTGGCTTTGTACTGAACAGACAGATGAGGCAGTATTGCACAGTGGCCAAGAGCCTGGGCCCTGAATCAGACTGCCTGCATCTGAAGTCTACTTCAGCAGAGTTGTGTGACCTGGGCAACTTCCTGATCTCTCTGTACTTTAGCTACCTTTATAGTGACAGCCGCTACCTCATAGGGGTATTATGTTGTTTAGATAGTTTAAGTAAGTGGAAATTTTAAACTAGAGCCTGGAACATATACATAGTAAATACTATCTAAATATTGGGTAGTATATTTGGTATTAATGGTATTCTGTTGTTATTACTGTTTTATCATCATTTTGGCTGTTATGTGTCAGAAATGTGGCATTGTTTTAGCAAGTAATAGGTGTCTTAATACTGGGAGTTGTGCATTAGAAACTTAAGTTTTATTTAAATATTTAGCTTGTCCTTTTTTCTTCTTTATTTCAAGAGCTCTACACTATACAGATAAACTATGGCACTCTTATGTTGTTTTCTATTTATTAAAATCATATTCAATTCAAAGTCAATTTTTAAAAAATAGTTTATTTTTTAGTTGTGGTTGGACACAATACCTTTTATTTTTTTATTTTTATGTGGTGCTGAGTATTGAACCCAGGGCAAGCACTCTATCACTGAGCTACAACTCCAGCTCCAAAAGTCAATTTTTTACAGAGTCCTTACTGTAGGTCAGGAAATGAGGAGGAGGAAAAGCAGGAGGGCAAAGTTAGATACCACTAGCATATACTACTACTACAATACTGTATGTTCTTGCTTACCTCAATTTACTTGTTTGTGTCCTCTACAGAGTTCCAAGAATAGAGACTGATTTTTTTGTTTTGTTTTTCTTTTCTTTTCTTCTTCTTTTTTGTTTTTGGTACCAAGGATTAAACCCAGGGCTGCTTAATCACTGAGCCACATTCTCGGCCCTTTTTATATTTTATTATAGGGTCTTGTTGAGTTGCTGAGGGCCTTATTGAGTTGCTTAGGGCCTCGCTAAATTGCTGAGGCTGGGTTTAAACTTGAGATCTTCCTGCCTTAGCCTCCCAAATTGCTGGGATTATAGGCATGCACAACAGCACCCATCTGTTTTTCTTTTCTTTTGTTTCTTTATTTTTATTTATTTATTTGTGTGTGTATGTGTTGCTAGGATCAAACCCAGGGCCTCACACATGCAAAGCATGCACTTCCACTGAGCTACAATTCCAGCACCCAGGTTTTTACAATGACCTGAGAGATGCAATCTGATAAATGCAAATTAGCCAAAGCCAATTGTCTGCTGATACCAACCTTCAGCTTGTCTGCTTTAATCCTTATTTCCAGAAGCTTCTTCTCTTTGGCATCTATCTGCAGCCCCTCATCACACCAGTTCACAGCCTCAGCAAAGTGTTTCAGTTCCAGATGGCACAGGGCACCTACAGAAACCAGGGCCCTTAAGATCTAGGAATGACATACATGAATAAGCCCTGCCTTGAACAATACCTATCCCGTACCAGCTACCAGCTACCAACCAGCCCCTTGAAGAGAACTTCATTCCCCAAAGAATATTTTTTTGTATTATAGATCAGAAATGCCCTAGTGCCTATTCAGCTCAAAATTCCTCTAAGTCTCCCTGGTATAAAGTACTCTAAAAGTAGGCTTACTAGCAAAGAGCAAAGGCTCTGGATTCAGACTGATTTGGCTCTGTCATTCACCATTCCATTAGGACAAAAGACTGAATATCACCAAGCTCCAGGTTCCTCATATGCAAATGGAAATAATAAAGCCAATCTCAGATGATTTTAAAAAGACAGACAGAAAGCAGAGTTTGCTTCAGCCACTCATCATGGTAGTAACAAGACCAAAGATGTTAGGTCTCTCCTAATTTTGATCCTTATGACCATTAGTTTAAGTTGCCTCTTCTATTAAAATTTTTAATGCAATCATGTGTGTTTTTCTCTAATAATTAATCTCTTTAGCCTTTCCACAGAATTTCAAAATATCAGAATTATAAAGGCTTAGATGTCAAAGGAACCTAACCCCATCTTCCAGAGATGAACAAACTAACATCAGAATGAGTATCTTCCTACAGTCACATTATAACAGAAAATCAACAACTGAATTCAGGATTATGGGTTTCTAGCCTAAGGCTAATTCCACAGGACTATCTTCTATGTGCCAATCTTTATTTAGTAACTTCTTTCTATACAGCTGAGAGACAAGGACCTACTTACTATCCCTTAGCCATGAACACCTAAAGAAACATAACTTAATAAAGCATTTTAAGCTGGTCATAAGAATGCAGGGAAGATTAAGTGTGATGAAAAAAGTGTGCAAAGCATCTATGAAGTTCTCAAAGAAAAAGTGAAGTATAAAAGAAATACAAGCACTATTATTACACAGAAAGGTCGGAGTACAAGAGAAAAAAAAATCTGGGGCCATCTCAGCATCAGAGCTATCAGCAAATGTCCTGTAACTTATCTTTTCACTGAATTAACAAGGCATTTGAAGATTTTGCCTTTCAATCAGCTAATCTGGAAAAAAAAAATCAGAATGTAGCTTTTTGGAATTACTTTAATTCATTTTTGGAATTACTTTAATTCAATACAAATTTAAAAAGAGGAGTCTCAATTTCTATACAAATTCTTATAAAGGATTAGAGTATTTTCTTTCAAAAGCGGCATGGTGCTGTTAATAAGGAACAGGAGCTTAATATCAAGAGTGCAAAAATAAGATAACTTCACTAGGAAGTATCCTACTACCTTAACATCAAAGCTTTAAATGTCAGTTTTTGGTAGGTGAATACCAGCTTTTCCATAATGATAACCACACTATAGTTCTATAAGACTTACCTCTTACTATGGCTTTGAGGTGGCAGGGTTTTAGCTTTCTGGCAGCCATCACATCATTGAGAGCAGAACGAAAATTACCTACAAAAAAAAAAAAAACACACCATTTAGTAAAAGAAAGAACAAGTTTTAAGATCAAACATTTCCAAAATTTTGTGTGATAAAAACAATATTGGAGAAACATAAATCAGAGTGCCATTTTTAGAAAACATATAGTTGTGCTCATTTAAGCCTTAGAAATGTTTATAACATCAGGCAATCCACAGAAGAACTATAAATGGCTAGTAAGCAAGTGAAGGGATGTTCCATGTCTTAGTTATCAGAAAATTAAAACTGACATGAAACTGGTAATAAGTAAAGACAGATAGATAATATCCAGTATTGGTGTAGATATAGAAAAAGGGCACTCTCAGGATAAAATTAGCAAATTAGCATGCATTTTGTGCAACTACTTTCACCCAACAATTTCTTCTCAACATTATGCTCAAAAAAGTTTGTATAAATGTAAAAACACAATAATTACAGCATTACTTTTAATTGCAAAAAGCTGGAGATAACTCACATATTTTTAGTTTGGTAATGACTAAATGAATTTTTATGGATTCATACTATTGAGTATTATGCAGCCATTAAAAGAAGAGTGAGACAGATCTGCTTGTAAGAGACAAAGTAGGACATAAGTGTTATACTGTTTTAAGTGGTAGTGGTATCCACTCCAAGTGGATACCAGATTTCTGTTTGTGTAAAATAAACCAAACTAAATATTTAGACATATAGACACACATACGTAAGTGCATTTTAAAAAAGTACAATCACATACACACCAGTTATCCAAACTAAGAGGAAGGCATGAGGCAGATTTACATTATAAATATTCCTTAATGTAATACCGTGTTTTTTTTTTTTTTGTACCAGGGATTGAATCCAGGAGTGCTTAACCACTGAGCCACATCCCCAGCCCTTTTTTATATTTTATTTAGAGACAGGGTCTTGCTGAGTTGCTTAGGGCCTTGCTAAGTTTCTGAGTCTGGCTTTGAGTTCATGATCCTCCTGCCTCAGCCTCCTGAGCTGCTGGGATTACCAGCATGTGCCACTGCACCCAGCTGTAATAATCATTATTTCTAGTTATACTCTTTTTAGTTTAGACTATAAGTATTACTTAATGGTTTAATATTTCCTATTAATTTCGCTTCTAAAACTCTAGATCAGGGGTGAGCAAATTTTTCTGTGAAGGGCCAAATAGTAATCACTTTAGACTTTGCAGGCCACATGTGGTCTGTCACATATTCTTCTCTGTATTTTTAATAATCCTTTAAAAATGTAAAAAACAATTTTAGTTCACAGCCAGCCAGAAGGTCAGACATGGTCTGTGAGCCACAGTTTATCAAATCCTGCTTTAGTCTAAATTACTGAAAAAACTTTATGTCTAACTTTGTTCATTTTTGCATGATTTAAAAACCTCCACATAGCTTATACACTCAAAAATAGTAGAACAATAAAGCAAACAGTTGTAGGTCCACATGATGTAACTTCATATAGCTATTAAAATAATATTCACAAATAATTTTTAATGATAGGTGAAATTATTTACCTGATAAAATTACATTAAAAATACAAAATTGGAAGAACACAACAATCTCAACTTTGGGGAAAAATGCATATGTAAAAGAACCAATGACTTCTGGTTAAAGGTAGTAGATGAACACATGTATTTAACTACACCATCTTCCCCAACTCCTCAAAGCCATAAACCCACAGAGACAAAGAGAATGAGAAGAACACAGAACACATTTTAAAAACTGGAAAACAAAAGGACAAAGACCGATATATAAGGCTAGAAAAAAATGAATTCTAAGCCAGCAGAGGGAAAGCATAAAGGCTACCAAGTGGTACTGCAGAAATCATAAAGTACTCAAGACTCAGGTAACTCCAGAACTAAGAATGAAGGTGCGTTAAAGTCTAAGAAACAGATTCTCAACATTCCTTTCCCTCTGATGTTTCTGGGATCTCTCTCTCTCCAATTCTGGGAAAGTACTAGAGGTTTAATCTATACAGTGCATAAAACAGAGCGCCTCTGGACTGGAACCTCCAAACACATTGGTGAATCAATAAAGGAAATCTAAATACTGAACCCCAGTAACCCTAGACCCCAAATTGGTTCCCAAAGCATCAGCAGCAGGACTTCCAAAAAGAGTAAATGGAAAACAGAAGAGTATCAAAATAATTTAAGAAAATGTCCTAGAAACAAGTTTCCAACTGAAAGTGTCCACTGAATACCCAACCTATAGAACTATCATACTTTACACAAAATGTTTCAGCACACCAAGCATAAAAAGAAAATACTAGAAGCTTCCAAAGAGAAAAACCCAGAATGCCAGAATCAGAATAGTTCTAGACATCTCAACAGCAATACTATAAGCTAGAAAGCAGTTATGAATACAAATGCCTTATACATAATGGGCACAGTATATGGTGCACACCTATCATCCCAGCTACTCGGGAGGCTGAGGTAGAAGGATCACAAGTTTGAGGCTAGCCTTGGCAATTTAGTGAGACCCTGTCTCAAAGGAAAAAATAAAAAGGGCTGGAGATGCAGCTCAGTGGTAGAGTGTTCCAGGGTTCGATCCACTACCGGGGGGAAAAAAAAGTAATGGCAGGATGAGAAGTAACTGAGGCAGAGAAACCAACCAGTCCATACTGAAGTAGGTCAGAAAGCTCCAGAGGGGTGTCACCAATCAGGTAAATGGTTATAACACCTGATGAGGAAGGGAGTAAGAAAATAGGGCGAGAGCACAGCACTGACTCAGTGATAAGTACAGTAGGAATCAAGTAAGCATAATAATTATGACACTTATTACTTAAATTAAAAATTTAAAATTTTATTACCAAAATAGAAAATGACCAGAATTCTCAACATGGTTTAGCTGTGAATAACAATTACATAGTTATAAATGAAAACAATAAATAACAAACACATAAGTATATGCACAAAACGACAGGATACTTGTGGATCTGGGGTGGCGGTGATGAGAGGGGACAACATACTCACTTCCACAATAGGAATCAACGGGCATTGCCCCAAACTGGAAAGTCAAAGCAGCAGAAATACAAGCATATTATTTAGTTATATGAAGGTACATAAGAAAAGAAACAGCTAAAATAGTTGGTAGTGTTTGCCTCCAGGGAACAGGAAATAGTAGGAAAAAGAGTCAAGGGGCTGTACCTTTATAACAAGCCTTACAGAACTTTGCACATTTAAATTATGTGTATAAGAAACTGTGACACAAACCAAGACTGATTTTAAATAAATAAATATGACCAAAAGGCTTCATATCAAATGTTCAAAGTGGTTCATGTAAACTATGGATGGGCTTAATTTTCTTTTATAATAACCTTTCTGTATTTTTCATTGTTACAATATGCTTGTATTACTTTTATAATAAAAGTTCCTAAAATACCTCACGTCTAAATCAGCAGATAAGAGTCCTAAATTCCAAAAGCAGACATCCATTCATATAAAGTTATAGCCCCTGAACCTGTGCAGTACAAAGCAGGAAAAACTCCATTCACGAGAGTAGCCAAGTCAGATGCAGTGTTACACACCTATAATACCAATGGCTCCAGAGGCTAAGACAACAGGATTGTGAATTCAAAGCCAGCCTCAGCAACTTAGTGAAGCCCTAAGCAACTGAATGAGACCCTGTCTCAAAGTTCAATCCCTAGTACAAAAAAAAAAAAAAAGAGTAAACAAGACATATTGCTCATGGCCAGTTTTACAGAAATACCTGTAATCACTACTTGGAATGAGAAAAAAAAGCCATTCTTCTATTTGTAACTTTTCTGCTACACTGACATCTTTAATTCTTCAGATACCTATAACTTTTTCCAAATTTTCCTCATTTTTTCTTATTAACTTCTCTTTTGGCGACTTCATCCAACAGTTTCCTGAAACTAGTTCCTCAAAGCTTCTTCCTCAGCCACTTGTTTTCCCTTGCTGTATACCATCCCTAGACTTCGCTCTAGGTTAGGTTTCTGCCTCTCATTGATGCTGATGACTATGAATACAGATCTCTGGTCCAAGCCTGTGCCCCAAGTTTCACACAATCAATCCACTTTCTAGATTTCTCCACCTGGTATCTCATAGGTACTCCAAGTGAACTGAGTATTTCAAGTAAACTCAAATAGTCCCCAAAGTAAATTTTGAACCCCTCATCCTCACCAACTTCCTCTTCTCTAGACTACCTGTTTCAAGTGGTGGCACTACTATCTTCCCCCAAAACCAAGAGCTCATCACCAATTTCACATCAACAGGCTAAATCACTATGATCAAATTAATTTCTATTGTATCCATCTTTTCTTCATCCTCACTGCCACTGCCTTTCTCAAAATTCTTTAAATCCGGTGGGTGTGGTGGCACATGCCAATAACCCCAGAGACTTAGGAGACAAGAGGATCACAAGTTCAAGGCCAGCCTAAAAAAAACTAAGTGGGACCATATCTAAACATTAAAAAAATAAAGCTGGGTGTGATAGTGCACACCTGTAATCCCATCGGCTCAGGATGCTGAGACACAAGGATCAAGAGTTCAAAGCCAGACTCAGCAACTTAGCAAGGCCCTAAGCAACTCAGAAAGACCCTGTCTCTAAATAAAGTATTTAAAAAGGGCTAAGGATGTGGCTCAGTGGTTAAGCACTCCTAGGTTCAACACCTGGTAGCAAAAATTAATTAATTAATTAAAAAATAAAAAGGGCTGGGGATATAGCTCAGTGGTAGAGCACTGGCCTCACATGTGCAAAGATCTGAGTTCAATTCCCAATTCCACAAAAAAAGAAAAAAAAAATCTTTAAGTCTGTCCTCTTCACATTATCTGCTAAGGTAATTAATCCTTCTGCAAATTCATAGAAATACAACCCTATCACTGACCTGCAATAAGCCCTTAAATGCCTCTTCGCTGACAGCTATACAAAGTTCAAGCCCAATGTGGCAACCAACCCTACCAATTTCTCCAGCCTCCTCACAATTTCCTGTCTTGATTCCACTGGCAACAATGACTTTCAAGGACTTTCAAGAATTTCTCCTACTTTTCCCTTTTGCTGGAATGTCCCAATCTCCTTCTACTTGATTAATGCCTACTTGTCCCTTTTTTTTTTTTTTTTTTTTTTTTTTGGTACCAGGTATTGAACCCAGGGGCATTTAACAACTGAGCTACATCTCCAATCCTTTTTATTTTTTATTTTGAGACAGGAATAAAGAAAAAATATTCTTCCTGAAATTAAAGACAAGTTTCCTGTTTAGGTTCAGGCACTAATGAAAAGGACCCTCACGAAATTATGTAAACTGAAGGGGTTTGCTAGCTTAAATAACCTTTCAAATTCGGTACCACTTTCCCTTTTTCAAATTTTCTAATGAAACAGACTGAGGGAGACCTGCCTTAGAGATAAACTGTTCAAATGGTGATGAGTTAGAAAAAACTATTCCAGCAAGACTACAGCACTTGTTTTCTACTGGACCCTCAGAAATGCCTGAGGTTACCCCCAGGTCCTCTTTAAACTCTGTGATTATAAACAAGGGCCTAATATGACCCAAACTAGTCCCCAGCAATACTACTACTTAAATAATCAGCACTTCCTAAAATCATATTAGCAGAACAGCCCTGCATAATGTTTTATCTGAAAAGGGGACAACAAACTTTAGAAACCCAGGATAAGGTTTTTTGTTGTAGGCTATTCGGTGTTAAATGTTAATATATACTGAAAATCTCCAGCAAAGAAGCAGCATTTTCTAAACTTCCTCATCCAAGAAATATTTTTTACTTCAAGAGTTCCATAAATACTGAGAAATGGGGCTGGGGATGTGGCTCAAGCGGTAGCGCACTCGCCTGGCATGCGTGCCGCCCAGGTTCAATCCTCAGCACCACATACAAACAAAGATGTTGTGTCCGCTGATAACTAAAAACTAAATATTAAAAAATTCTCTCTCTGTCTCTCTCTCATCTCATCTCTCTCTCTCTCTTTAAATAAATAAATAAATGGCAATGATGTATCTTTAAAAAAAAAAAAAAAAAGACTCAGCTGGAGTCTGAGAAATTTCCCCTTAGATTACAGCTTTTCTCACCTAAAGAGCTCTGCTGTTTTAATCCTTCAGCATTCTTGAGAAGAGGATAAAAGGCCAGGGGGGAAAAAAAACCCAAAAAACACTTTTGAAAGTACAGAAGCATTGGGGCTTAAAGATCACAGATCATACTGATTCATACATCAAATACCTTATAAAGTAACTAAGTCACTTTTATTTTTGTTTCAGATAGTAAAAATTATAAAATGTTTCCTTCTCACCATGTCTACAAAGAAGATCAAAACTCAATTGGAATAAATGATCCCTAGTCTCGGTTTCTGGGATGAACAGCCCCTCTTTCTCTGACATTCTCAAAACCTCCTCTAGCCATCCAATGGCTTTTATCATAAGTAATTTCTTTAGAAAGCACTTAATAATGAAATAAATTACCCAGATGGTACTGTGCTGCTGCCCGGTTAGTATAAAGGACTGCATTTAAATCAGGATCTGCACATTTTTTCTTTAATCCTTCAGTGTACGAAATCACAGCTTTCTTATAGTCTTTTTCTTTAAAGTAGTCATTGCCTTCATCTTTATAGGTTTTGGCTTGTTCTGCAAAAAAAGAAGAAAAATAGACACTATTTCCCACTTTTTAAAAGACCCATTAAGAAGATTTTAAATCATGTATTAATTTAATAAATGATAAGTCAAAGAGAAGAAACCAACAGGAAAAATAAATCAATAGGGAAAGGAAACTCAAAAGTAATGCTTTGATAAAAATGGGTATTAATGGGCTGGGGTTGTGGCTCAGCGGTAGAGCGCTTGCCCAGCACAGGCGAGGCCCTGGGTTCGATCCCCAACACCACATAAAAATAAATAAAGATATTGTGTCCAACTACAACTAAAAAATTAATACTTACTTAAAAAAATGGGTTTTAACTAGGCACTGTGTGGGGTACGGGGTGGCATGCCTGTAATCCTAGAGACTCAGAAGGTTGAGGCAAGGATGATCCCAAGTTCAAGGCCTCTGCCTCAACAACTTTGTAGAGTCATCAGAAACTTAGCAAGCCCTAACTCAAAAAATAAAAGGACTGGGGATGGAGCTCAGTGGGTAAAGCATCTCTGGGTTCAATCCCAAGTACCACAAAAAAAAAAACAAAAAAAAAACAGGAGTGTCAATATGGAGAAACAATGTCATGAAAACTTAATGCTTCAATCAATTCCAAATATTTTATAAGGTACATTACTAAATACTTAGCAAAAAAGTATAAAGGGGAAAAAATGTATACTTATCCTAGCTTTTGAAAACAGGATTTTTTTTTTAATTACTGAGGATATGGGAGGGGTTATACTTTATTTATTTATTTATTTATTTATTTATTTATTTATTTATGGTGCTGAGAATTGAACCCAGGGCCTTGGGTATGCAAGGCAAGCACTCTACCAATAGAGCTATATCCCCGGCCCCTCTGCTTTTATTTATACTATTTTATTCTCTGGGATGCAAATCCCCTTCCTTGTCCTAGTCAAAGCCTACAAAATTGTTAAGATTCAGCTCAAATTTCCAATTCACTGAGAGGCCACTCCTGCTCCTTCAGTGTTCCAATAGCACTCACTACAGCTATAGTATATACATTGGCACTTAACACAAGTTTGTCCTAATTCTTCAGCACAATTTAGCTTCTCACTGGAGCCTGACCTTTGAGGGCGGGAACTGTGTCATATTTACCCCCATGTCCCCAAAGCCTGGCAATCTGTAGGTACCCAAAGAAATATGTGTGAACAGTGTCAAATTAGCTCATGCAAACTATTTCTTATCAATCAGAACTTTTCTGATTCACACATTATCTCAATACAAAACAAATGCTAGTCACATAAGATACCTTCTGGAGATCGATCCTCATCAAAAATAATTGACTGGAGACAAGCCAAGTCAGGATTCTCTTTGGGATCAATTTCTGATGGTGCTTTCTTCATAAATAAGGGGATCTTGTCAAATTCCTGAATTTTAAAATCATAATGAATAGCATGAATAAACTTTTTCTATCGAGTAAATTTTCTTATTCATCACAATCTGCAAATTATCGTGATTGGCTGAATCCTTTTTGTAAAATGAGAATGAAGGATAACGATATCTATTATTTCAGTTCTCACATTCTACAGGATTCTACAAGGGCAGTAGTAATTACCATCAATTGAGCGCTCTTATGTTCCTGACGCTTCATTTTATCTTTGCCATAACCCTAAGTGATTGGTGCCACAGGTAGGGCAATTTTCCAAAGGAGGAAACCGGCTCAGAGAACTTAGTAAACTAACCAGTGTCAGAGCCGGTAGGTGACGGCGTCACAGGCCTGACTGCAAATCCGGTACTTCTGAAAGTACTGACAGCTTAAGAAGACTCTCAAACCTCAAGGCCAATCGCTAATACTCAACTAGAAACCATCCACCCGCAGGCAGCTACAGGGACCTAGGCATGCGGGAGACACCGCGGAGCCCCAGGAGTCCAGAGGACGGCCCAGTACACGTGCCGAGTCCCCGGGACCGCCCACCTCCTCCCACTGGTCCTCGTGGAAGCCGCCGCGGTAAGGCTGGCTCTGAAACTTGTCCAGGAACGAGTCCATGGCGTTGTCGTCAGCAGCGTCAGGCTGAGAGTACTCCATAGCAGTTCCAGGATCTCTTGCTCCGATCCTGGGGCAGACCAGCGCGCGGCTTCTTCCGGCGGTGCGGGTGCCCTTTGCTCAATCCTCCGGGTGGCCCAGACCCGCGCGCCTCGGGTTCCGCCCGCCTGCACGCCCAAGCTCCACCCCTCTCTAAGGAGCGAGATCTCTCCAGCCCCGACCTCCTACAGTGCTTTAGCGGTGGTGGGTAAACTCAAAGAGGACGTGGTTGTGAGGACTTGGCTTTCTTTAGGGTGGCATAGGACATTTAAGGAAAGGAGTAACTGATCAGATGTGTCTAGTTCCCTTTTTTTTTTTTTGGGGGGGGGGGCGGTATTGGGGATTGAACTCAGGGGCATTCAACCACTGAGCCATATCCCCAGCCCTATTTTGTATTTTTATTTAGAAACAGGGTTTCACTGAGTTGCTGAGCACCTCGCTATTGCTGAGACTGGCTTTGAATTTGCAATTCTCCTGTCTCAGCCTCCCAAGCCCCTGGGATTGATTACAGGTGTGAGCCACTGCACCCAGTAAATGTGTCTATTTCTGAGCCTAACTACCTCCTCACCCCCACAGCTGGCCTGGGAACAGGGTGTGCAGTTCAGATGAGGTGAGCCTGCTTATCCAGCTACTGTGGCTTCCTGAAGTGGCATTCAGAAACCACCTGGTCACCCGGCAGATGGCTGCAGGACTGTATGGGCTGTCATGGCCTTGGTCTAGAATAAAAAGCAGACAGGTAATAGACCAATCTAAACTGGAACTAGGTTACAAGTGTGCATAACGGAGACACAGAAGATCAGGTCTAGGAAGGCCACACATAGAAGGTGACACAGAGCTGAGAGCAGATGAGGAAGATCTCTGCACATGGATAGGAGTCTGGAGGGAGCTGGGAAATTCAGACAGTATTTGCCCATGTGCAGAGAGGGGCATAGAGGTATCTAACAGCCTGTTGTGGTACTGCAAGATATAAGAGGTGAGGCCACTAAGGTGGACAGAGGCCAGAGGGCCTGACTGCCCTATTAGCCTTTATCCTGCAGAGAAGAATGAGCCACTGAAAAGACCCAAAGAGAAGGAAAGCCATAAGCCAATTTATCTTTGGAAAGCCTGAGCTGCCAGGTAAAGGACTGGTGGAGGGAGGCTGAATTACGAGATAAGGAAGCTGCTTGTGAGCCAGCAGTGGAGGAGCTGGCAGGCTTAGCCGATATGGGGATGAGGGAGAGCAAAGCTCAAGAGGATGCTGGAGAATCATCACCCTCCCAGAGTCTGGACTGTCTTTATCTTTTAACTCTATCAGAACACCTGGTCCAAGTGTTCCCTTTCCTCCAGACCCAAGCCTCCTTTTTTATACTTCTCCATGCTCACTCCCTAATCCTGGTTTCCTTCCTAATTCCCCTCTTCATTATCTTTTCCTTTCTTAAATACAGAGCCTATAAAGTGCCTTTGCTTCTGTTTTAGTCCATTTTCTATTGCTATAACAGAATACCTGAGAATGGATAATTTATTTTAAAAAGAGATTTATTTTGGCTTGTGATTCTAGAGACTGGGAAATCAAGAGCATGATACTAGCATCTTCTCAGCTTCTGGCAAGGGCTTCCTGCAGCTTCAACTCATGGCAGGAAGCATGTGCAAAGAGCAGGCATGTGCAAAACAGAGACTACCAGAGTGGGCTTGCTTCATGACAGCCCTCTCTTACAGTGACTAGCCAGTCCTGTGAGAGCAAGAACTCATGCAAGAAAGGCAGCAATCCATTCATGAGGCTCTGCTTCCAGGCCCCACCTCCCAGCACCACTCATTGAAGACCAAGCCACAACACGAGTTTGGGTGGAGACAAGCAGTGTTCAGTCCACAGTGGCTTCCATTTTTTTTCACTTGATCCCTATAGAATCTGTACAAACACATTTTTCAAGTAATAGCAGGGGAGACTCAGAGAGAGGAAGTGACTTGCCCAGTGTTCTTGAACCTTCCAGCTCAAGACTACTTGGCCAATAACTGACCAAATCTCTGCTATGCTCAGAGGCCATCCAGA
The DNA here is from genome assembly GCF_045843805.1 of Urocitellus parryii. Classification (NCBI taxonomy): domain Eukaryota; kingdom Metazoa; phylum Chordata; class Mammalia; order Rodentia; family Sciuridae; genus Urocitellus; species Urocitellus parryii. The sequence goes on along the minus strand of NC_135541.1, from coordinate 37,716,701 downwards.
CACAGAATACAGCAATTGTTGACAAGACCATCCCAGACCTGGGTTCTGACCAATGAAAACAGCAGTGCCTCTGAACAGAGAGAGTTTGGCTGTGGCTTGGAGATCAGTGCCTCCACTGGTCCCCTTGTATGACCTTCACAAGGCCCATCCCTCCTTAAGAAGTGTTAGGCTGTGTCTTCCATCTGTGGAATGTGGGCAAGAAAGCTGACCCTCAATCCCCAGGGCTACTGTCTCACAGAGGCAATGGTTATGAACATTCTTGGCAGTTAAAGGGTTGTACAAATGGACTCCCCCCACACACTCCCACCCTCTGGCCCCGTATCCCAATAATCTTGGCCTACCATTTACTGGAGGACAACTGTGTGGTCAGCTTCATTGGTTCCTCATCCACATCAGGAGCTTAGATGATGTGCTCCTCAGGCTTCTGTTGCTCCCATGCTGTCCCTCCCCCACTGTGCACAAATGTTTGTTTTCATCTCAGACCCTCTGCTGAGCACCATCTCTTGCAGCTGCCTTAGTATGTTCAGGCTGCTATAACAAAATACCATAAATTTTGTGACTTATAAACAACAAAATGTTTATTCCTCGCAGTTTTGGAGGCTAGAGGGTCCAAGATGAAGACACCAACAGATTTGTATCTGGTTAGGGACAGCTTCTGCTTCATAGCACCATCTTTTTTACCATGTCCTCACATGGCAGAAATGATGAGGGAGCTAGCTCTCTGGTATCTCTTATAAGAGCACTAAGCCCATTCATTAATCCTGAATCACCTCTTAAAGACCCTCTTTTTAAATGTTTTTTTTTTTAGTTGTAGGTGGACACTATACCTTTATTTTATTTGTATGTGGTGCCAAGGATCAAACGCAGTGCCTCACATGTGCTAGGCGAGCGCTCTACTGCTGAGCCACAACCCCATCCCCGACCCTCACTTCTTAATAGCATCATATTGGGGTTCAGAATTTCAACATATGAATTTTGGGGTGACATATTCTGTCCACAGAGGCAGCCAGCACCCTCATGGATGGCTTCACTGTCATGTTGACAAGGTCTTCAGTTCACTGTGTCCAGACTGACCTTTATCCCCTGCTTTATTCCCTACCCTGCCCACCCTCCTCTGGCCCTGGTTCACCTCTAAACATGTTGTCACCATTGGCTCAGTCATCCATCACAAGTGGAATTGCTGGGTCGTGTGTAGGCATAAACTATGACCAAATAGTGACAGGTTCCAATCCCAAATAGCTGTACCAATGTATGCCCCACCTGTATCCGTATGAGGGAGCTTTCTAAAGCTGACATCCACCCATCTCTCTCCCTGATTAGCATCCCACAATGCCTTCCTGTGGATGAAGTCTTCCTCCTTGACACAGCCTCCCCTATGTCCTCTCCCTGCCCTCTAGGCTTCATCCCACTACAAACCTGCGGTTGCTTCTTGGCCCTGCATACCCTGCTCCCCTCCATACATGCTCACTGTGTAGTCATCTTTAACCCACTCCCGGGGGTTCACTTCTTGGGAAACCTTGCCTGACTCCCCCATCCCCACCTGGCCTACATACCTCCTCTGGACTCCAAAGTCTCCCAAACCTCCTGTTGTACTTTTGGTATGTCTTTATATGTATCTGATTCATCTGTTAGACCAAAATTTGTCTTCCTTGGCATTTTAAACAATTTGAACTGAATGACTGTGGGGACTGTCCTGTGCATTGTGGAATGCTTTGCTTAGTAGCATCCCTTAGTCTCTGTCCATCAGATGTTAATAGCATCCCCATCCTCAAGTCATTAGCCAGAAATGTTTCTGGATATTGTGAAATATTCCCAGGGGATCAGAAGTACCCCTAATTGAGAACTGCTGCATCATACTCAGGACCTGGGGATGGGTCTCATTCATGTCTGTATCACTGGCATTCAGAGCAGTCCTGGCCCAGGTTAAGAGGTCAACAAATACTGCTTGAATCTGTGGTGGAAAATCACCAGGCCAAAAACCCAAGGGTGGGTCTCAGAGATCAGGGTTCTGGGATATACAGATGCCATAGAGTTGGGGGTGTCTCTTCCCCTCCTTTCCTTCCCCCAAAGGGCATCCAAATCATCACCTCCTTTTGCTCTTATAATGAAGGGAAGACGTCCAGCAGGCTTACAGTGCAGCCTTGGGCAAGCCCCTTCGCCCCTCTGAGCCTCAGCTTCCCCAGTTATACAAAGTGGACAAAACAGCCTACATTTATCAGTAAATGTCAAATGAGTCAACAAGCAAAGGCCATGACAAATCCTCACAGATTCATCACACAGAGTGATGGCTGCTTGGAGCCTGGGGCGTCTCCCATGGGGAAATGCTCATGATGGAGAAGTAAGCCACCGGGCATTTGTAGTGAGCACAGTTGCACTTGGCCACCTTGAGCCCGGATGGGGACTCGGGGGACATCACTGCTTCAAGGACATCTTCCAGGAATTCAGTGCCTGCAGGATCCAGGAGCGCCGTTGGTGGGAAGTGGGCAGATTCTCACAGCTGGGGCTCCAGCGGTGAGTGGTGGCTGGGTCACACATCCATGAGTCCCCACGTGGCAGTGGCCATGAGTTCCGCCAGCAGCTGGCCAGGATGTGGTCCTGGGCCTGGGCCGCACAGATGCACACTGATGCTTCTGGATCATGTCTCAAGTTTTCCAGAGCTGAGTCATGGGAGGAGGAAGGCCACGTGTTAAGATCCCTCAGCAGGTCTCACACCTCATCCTTCCTCTATTCCTTGGCTTGGGTGCCCTCTCTCGGCATCCCCTCATCTCACTTTCCTCCCAGCCCTTGATTCTTCACACTTTTCAATGCCTGAATCAAAACCAGCCTCCTCTTGGAAGCCCTCGGATGGTCCCAGCCCGCCTCCATGTTCCCATTGTCTTCACTGTTACAAAATGAACATGTGTCCCCTTAAGGGTCTAGACTATTCACTCTGTATGATGTGGTTTCTGTTATCCTTTTTGAAACTCATTTCTTTAATAAGATGTAAGCTCCCCAGAGTGGGGCTGTGTGTTCTGCCTCTTAACAAGGTATCTAACACTGTGCTTGCCTCAGCTAACAACGAGCAGAGCTGAAGTGAGCTGAAGACCCTTGCCTTTGGACATGCCCTGCATTCCTATTGCCCACTCTGATCCTGTTTGCTGAATCACTGCCCCAGACACATCACCCACCCAGGCACTACTTACCACCTTTCACTTCATTCAGCCAATCTTCCGTCATTATACTCTCCATGCAGGGGACCAGGGACCCTTGAGCATAATCCAAAAGGTGAGGGTGTCCATCTGATTTTGACACCACCACCTCATCCCCACACCAGGCCCTCAGGGATGCTTTCCTTGCCCTCCTGCAGCCTACAACTGAGGGCATGAAAGGAGAACTTCATTTTGATTGGGAGCAGATTCCTTAAGAGGGGCTGGGAAAGGTCCAGCGGGCAGGGATAGCAACAGAATAGGGGCAGGATCTGGGCTGCAGTGGACTGACAGTGCCACCCCAGGCTGGGCCCTTACTCTGCTGGGCCTCAATTTCCTCAGCTGTGACATGGGAGGAGCTGCCCCTGCTGTCCACTCCTCAGGGAAGTGTGAGCAACAGTAACATGCAGGATGCTCTGCACCCTGCACACCTGCCAGGCAGGCTGCTAGCAGAGTCCCCAGAAGGACTGAGACTCAGCTGTGCTGGGTCAGCTCAGTAGCTGGGAACTGCTCCCAGTGGCCCCATGGCCAAATCTCTTGCTGCTGCCAGCCTGTGTGCCTGGCTCCCACAGCACCTGCAGGTCCCTGAACCTCTCACTTTTCAGCAGGTCCTTGCCTCACAGCTTACTTGTCCTTTTATGTTCCATTTAGCAAGAAATCCTTCCTGATCCTGCCCCCAGTCTGGGTTAGGTGCCTGTCTATGTTTCCAGAGTTTTCTCTGTCTATACTATGTTGCACTTTATTTTATGAATCTTTATCTTCCACCAGACAGCAGTTTCTTGATCTTAGGTATACTTGGGGAGTGAGAGTGGAAAGGGAAGTCTCTGAGAATCCTAAAATTACATGCAAAAGTGTGTGCATATTGTGCCCTTTTCTAGAGTAGTGATCATAACTTTCAAGTCTCACAGAAGATTTATGACTCAGAAGAGGTAAAAAAGCACTGCAATGTGTCAGGAGCTGTCTGTGAGCAGAGCCAGCCTCTGCTCAGCTTTGTTTCCCCAGCACAGGTCTGGCACAGCGTGTTAAACACTAACATTTTTAGAAGTGGGTGATCTGGAGCAAGACTTGAATCAGCAACCAGGAAATAGATGGTGTTCCATGTAATAAGCTGCTTCTGAGCAGCACCTTACATTCTCAGGCATGCCCTCAGTCCTAGGCACTGTTCCTCTGTCCCAGCATGATCATGTTAACAGACCATCCCCCCAGCTCCTTGTCCCCATCAGCATCACTTTCCAAGGGCTCTTCCTTTCTCTAGCCTAAGCATCATGCCTGGTACATAGTAGGTGTCAACCAATACTTGCCAAAAAAAAAAAAAAAACAGAAGGATGGATGCATGGGGGGGTAGACGAATAGATGAGTGGATGGCTCGATAGTTGGATGGGTGGATACGTGGGTGGGTGGCTGGCTGGTTGGCTGGCTAACTGGATGGATGGGTGAATGGGTGGGTGGATGAGTGCATGGGTGGATGGATGGTTAGCTGGATGGGTGGATACAGGACTGGCTGCCTGGCTGGGTGGGTGAATGAATGGATGGATGAGAAACAACAAATTAATTGAGGAAAGGCAATAAAAGAACCTTCACTTTACAAAGGTCATCACCTTGAAGCCTGTATGCAGCAAGGTCTCCTGGTCCTCAGTGAAGGGAGCATGGTTATTTGGAGGCAAGGTAGAGGAACAGGGGCGGTACCCCAACATGCCATCACAAGGGTTGTTTGGAAGGATTTGGGACAAGGGGAACTTATTTGGTTTCTTCACAGAAAGGCAGGGATTGTGATTGTGGGAAAGAGAAGAATGAAAACAGCTGACATTGAACACCTTGATGAGCCAGGCCTCACCTTTTTAAGAATATTCTCATCCAGTCTATGAAATAGGAGTTGATCCTTATTTTACAGATGGGGAAACTGAGGCTCCATGGAAATAAATGAGCCAGTTGGATTCACACAGGAAGGGAGATTCTACTTGACTCTCTACCCAGTTAGTCCCTACTGCTGCAGTCAATGGGGATTTGCCTGGACTGCTGCTTAGCTCAGACCCATGTTGTACTCCAAAGGGAAATAGCAGTCTGCTGTGTATAGTTTCCAGGGTTGTGACCTGTACAAAGGCTTAAGGCTGACTCAGCCTGAGGCCCACTTCTTAGCCACAATCTTTGAGGAGGGAAGACCACTGTTACATGCATCACAGCTGATGGCTGGCCAAGCCTTGCACATAAGGGGAGGCGTCTGCCCAGGTACTAGATGGGCTGGCAGCCTTGAAGGAAGCAGACTGGAGAGCAGGCAGACCCCTGGAAGCAGGACTGGTTGTGTTAGAGCAGGTTACCTATGAACATGACCGAAGATTTCCGGAGGGAGGCCCTTGAGTTCTTAGCATACTCCAAGCTCTGGCCGAGGAAGTTGAAGGCATTCTCTCGATGGGTGTTTACCTGGAGCAAAGAGAAACCCAAAAGTGCTGGGTCCTCAGAGAGATTCATTCCCCATCTACCCATCTTGAGGTTAGAAATAGTGACCCTGCCCAATAGTCACACTTTTGTCTCCTTGCTTCCTAAATATCTCTGCCCTCTCCCTGAGGCTCCCAAAGGGGGCCTCATCTCCTCTTAGCTGATTGCAATGGTGTTCCTGTCTTGTGTATCCCTTCTTCCAATCCATTCCCTTGCTGCTGCCTGAGGGAAAGTTCCCAAATGCAGATCCTGCTCCTGAGATCAGAATGGACATGACAGGCAAGGAGATAGATCTGATCAGAGTGAAGGATTCAAGTTTTAGAGCAATGGGGGAATAAACGAGGGATTGGAGGCTCTTAAAATCCAGACAGGAATGGGACTTATTCATACAATGGAAAGTAGGAAGCCAGCATTCATTTGTGGCAGGGCAGTGACAAAGCAGTGTTTGGGTAAAATAGCCTGACAGTAGTAGTCAGAATGGGTTTGATGAGCAGGAACAGGGAAGTGTCCAGCTAAGACTCGAAGAGAGATGGTGAGAAATCTGATCGGATCATTCTCCTGTTGACAGACCCTGCACACTGAGGTCTAACCTCCTGGGCCTGGCATGCAATGCCTTCAGAGAGCCTAGTGCAGATCTAGAACTCTATGCTTCCAATACACATCCCCTGCCCCCTCCCCACTACCTCCACCTGCCACACACCCTGCTGCACACCAAGAATATGGCCTGCTTCCCCAGATCTATGCCTTGCACAAGCAATTGTTCCCTCTCTTCAACCAATAAATTACCTCTCACACCCTTCCAGCCTTTACTCAGAAGCCTTCTGTGACCCTCAGGCAGAGCTCACCCACCACCTTGATGCTTCTGCAGCATCTTGCACATCCTGTCATGGCAGCGTGTTGTGATTATTTATACCATCTTCCCACCAGACAGGGAGCTCTCCCAAGATAAGGGCCCTTTCACTCAAGCTTAGAGTCTTCAGCACTTGGATAGGGCCTGGCTTGAAACCAGTGCCCAGAAAGTGTTGGATGAATGAATGAATGAACAAATGAACAGCAAGTTCAGCAGGTTATTAACAACAACAGCTGCCTCCTCCTCCTCCTCCTCCTCTTCTTCTGCTTCTTCCTCTCTCTCTCTCTCTCTCTCTCTCTCTCTCTCTGTACTGGGCATGTAGCTCTCAGTAGCACTTTACCACTGAGCCACATCCCAGCTCTTTTCTTATTTTTTTATTTTGAGACAGAGTCTTGCTGAGTTGCTTTGAGCCTTGCTAAATTGCTGAGGCTGGCCACAAACTGCAGTCCTCCTGCCTCAGCCTCCCAAGTTGCTGGGATGACAGGCGTCCACCACCAGACCTGGCTACTGACCTCTTCTTAAAGCTGAAGCTCATATGACTTTCACATGAGCAAAGCTGTTGATGGCCTAGAGAACAAGGAAGAAAGTGAGAATCCATAGAGGTCTGCCATGCAGGACAGGAGCTAGGTGCCACAAGTAGCTGGCAGAGCAGTGGCCAGCAGTGTTTTAAATAAGCTAAATTGATACTTTGTTAATGTCTTTAAAATGTAGGTTTCAAACTTTTCTCCTGAAACCAGAGCACCTGGCCTTTAACAGGGCCAGGGCCCTCCCAGTTCACAGGCTGCACTATGTCCATGTCACTCATGATCACTGTCTGCCTAGCCACTGTAGGTATGTGAATTAGCAACACTGCCCAAACTTCTTCCAGACCTCCTTCCCCTCTGTAAAGTGATGGAAATAATATTAGAGGCTTGACTACAGAGGCTTTGAGTGTGGCTGATAGCAGTGGGGCCTTGTTACTTTTTATATTTATGTTAAACTCCTGGGTGCAAGATGCCTGCTTACACCTTACACTTGGGAAGAGCTTAGTCCCCCAGCTATTGGGATTGCCAAAAGAAAACTGCCTGACCCAGGCAATGTCCCTTTCCAGGGTGGTTGGCATCCAGGGATAGATGGACACAGGGGCATAAAGACCTGACTCCAGCCAGGTGTGGTAGCACATTCCTGCAATCCCAGCTCCATGGGAGACTAAGGCAGGAAGATTGCCTGAGCCCAGGAGTTTATGGCTAGCCTGGGCAACACAGTGAAACCCAGTCTGGTGGGGAAAACACACACACACACACATGCATATACACACACATGCATGCCTGACCCCTGAGCCCATTTTGATACTCTCACTTCAGGGTCTTAGGGTTGGCTGAGACCTCCGCTGAAGTTCCATTGCAGCTCTACTTCTTCCTCTGCCACCGACCCCTCTTCTCCCTTCCACAGGGCTGATTCAATGGAGCTCCTTCTAAACCTTCCAAGCTAATCTCATCTGCCCACGACAACAGGGAGGAGAGATTGGGACTCGATGGTAAATCCTGCCAAACATTCTGCATTTGCAGTGCTGTCCTTCTCAGCACGAGCATGGTTTGCTCCTACTCAGACTGCCCCCAGGTACCACCTAGCGAGAGGTTTTTGTGGTTAAATTAATTTACCTTGAAGTCAACAACCACAAATGCTTTTCCTTAGCACAAAACATCTCAGAGACTTTCATGTGCTGAGATGCACACATCAGGAAGCATTGCCTAAATTTATTCATCCTAGAACTTCTCCCCACACCTACCTGGGGCATATCTGGTGAAACTAGTGTCACAGGGAATACATCCTGGGGATTGCTATTGCAGAAAAGGAGGCCACTGTAACCCCTTATGCAGGGATACATTGTACAGGCTAGGGGTTGTGGGTATAGCTCCCATGTTTGCCTACTACATGCAAGGTCCTGGTTCCATCTGAGCAACACAGAAAATATTATCTACGTATAAATATATAATATAAATATATATTATACATGCAAAATATATATAGAGAAAGACTAGTGTTTTTTTGTTTTGTTTTGTTTTGGGTGCCAGGATTGAACTCAGGGGAACTTGACCACTGAGCTACATCCCAGCCCTATTTTGTATTTTATTTAGAGACAGGGTCTCACTGAGTTGTTTAGCATCTCGCTTTTGCTGAGGCTGGCTTTGAACTCACAATCTTCCTGCCTCAACCTTCCTAGTCGCTGGGATTACAAGCGTGCACACCACACCTGGCTCAGGCTAGTGTTTTAACAATGCCACCCTGGTGGTCTGGAAGGGGGGTAGATTAAAATTAAAAGCTGGGAGACCCACCAGATAGCTGGACTCATGGCCCCAATGAGAGAGAGTTAGGATTTTTAAGATTGATCGGATGTGGAAGGTGAGAAAAAGGAGTCTAGGATGATTCTAGGTTTCTGCTTTGAGAACCTAGAGGGTCAGAGCAAGAATGAAAGGGAAGTCTTTAAAGTTCAAAAGAGACGTGCTAGCTCACAGTGACCCCCACAGGGGTCACTGGTCCAGTAAGCCAGTGGAGAGGGACCACCAGAGGTGGGGAGAGACGGGTTTTCCAGAGCCAACCAGTTGTAGGTGGTCATGGAAATTGTCAGGATGCTGATGTGCAGAGAAGGATAAGAGAAGGATGGGATCCCCACCTGCAACACACTTGCAAGGAGCCTGGGCAGAGTCTGGAAACTCACAAGGTACTTGCAGATTTTGGCCACCACCTGTGGCTGGTTGTCCCAGTGCTTCCGGCTATAAGCTTTTTTTGGCAACTCCCAAGTCATGAAACAAGAACAGCGGAACAGGGTCTTCACACATTTCTGGGATCAAGAGAGAGGGAATACCAAACTATTAAATTCTAAGACACTCCGAACATGTTCCAGGAAAAAAAAAAAAAAGTGTGAAAAGTGGATTTTGGAAAAATCAATTCCTATTTGAAGGGGTACAAGTGAAGTCAGGCATTTTCAGGGAGAATCCTGACATAGACACTTTGGGAAGACAGATGTGGCTGGACATAAATAACCGCCCCCAATGGGTTGTTTGTGGTCCGGGTCTGTTTCCACAAAGGGAGACATAGCTACAGGCCCAGTGCCCCACACGCTCACCTGGCCCACCTTGGTGTTGCCCTCCTGCATGATCAACAGTAGGGGCACCAAGGTATTGATCAGCTGCTCCTCCATGGCCTGAGTGCGGGGTGGCCGAAGTTTCTGGACCACCTTCCCGTATATGTGGATGCAGGAGAGGCGCACATCCTCTCTTGACTGCAGCAGACCCCAGGCTCAGAACGCCCCTCCTCCAGGAGGAGGCTCCATGGCCTTCTTTTCCCTCATTCTGAGGGGCCCTCCAGGCACAAAGACACAGAGACAAAGAACAGCCAGGCCACCCAGTGGGGCTGTCTGGGGCCACTACTCCTCCCGCAAGCCTAGGTCTGGAGTTCTCTTCATCCTTCTCAGCCAGGGCCCTCACTCACTTAAAAGGTGCCTTTGTGCCAAGTGGGGAAATGCCCCCCTCTACCAGGACTGGTTCAAAAAGAAGTATCCCTTTTTTAGGTGAACCAACAGCAATATGATCACCTTCTCTGGTCAGACTTGATTAGCTCCCTCCAGGGGGAACCAATTAGAATAAGGAATCTTCTCTGGATGAACCAATTACAAGAAGATAAGGACCAGTTGAAACAAGGTGCCCCTTCTTCTGGTCTGGAGCCTGACTCAGAACCCAATGGGGTAGGGCCAGCAGGGGAGGATTACAGCCCCCCAAGTTAGTAGGGAACCCCACTCCCTATCCCTCCCTCAACCTGCGAGAATCCTTACATCACTGAAATGTGGAAGTAGGACCTGTAGCATCTCCACATAGACTGAGCTGTCCATCAGTTTCCGGTCCTGCCCCTTGAAGATGGTCTTGAGATTGTGGACCGCCTCTACCACGAGCACCCCATCCACATTCTTCAGGCCCTTCACCATGGACGGCAGGAGGGCCTGCACCTTGGCCGTCTGTGGAACAGAGCCATTTGGGAGAAGGGTTCCTATCTGGGCTAGCAGGTAGGAGACTTGGCCTCTAGTTCACCAGTTGCACTTGGTGGCCCAATTCCAATCCCCTGGCCTTTGTGTATTATCTGCCACCTGCCTGAATGCCCTCACTCAAGCTCTTCCCTCTCCCTGAAGCCTTCTTTGGCCTTATTAACTCCTTCCTGGCCTGGATTTCTAGGATCTTTGGGACTAGGTAGGTGACGTCTTGCATTTTCAGTCAGCTTCCTACAGCTAAGCCCTGTCCCTTTGTCCTGGCTACATCCTGAGCTACAACAGTGCAACAGAAAAACAAAGCGCTTTTAAAAATGTCAATAACGGGGGTGGGGTGGTGGGGTGGTAGGGTGGTGGGGGGGTGGGGGGGTGAGCCTGGGGTTGTGGCTCAGCAGTAGAACGCTCGCCTAGCACATGCGAGGTGCTGGGTTTAATCCTCAGCACCAAATTAAAATAAATATTTTCTTTAAAATGAACCCCGGCCTCCCCCAACCATAATGATGATCTGTAAAATAATAATAACTACTGCCATTCCCTTCCCTCCTAGCACCTGCCTTCAGAGTCACTGTGGGAAACCCTGATTAGAAAGTATTCAAAAAGAATATAATACGTAAAGGTTACAAAGGTAGATCCATTGTACAGATGAGACCACTAAGGATGGACAGAAATGGGCTCTGATTCCAGCCATGAGCTGAGATTTGGATGGCTGAGCTCCATACTCCTCCAGCCCAGGGCCAGGCTAGGCTAGGTGTTCCTCTGCCTTCCACTCACCTTCTCAGCCCTACGGGCCAGGATGACCAGGCCTCGGATGGACAACACCTTCATGACAGGGTCATGGTGGCTCAGGCCTTCCACCATCCGCCCCAGAGAGTACTCCTCAGGGATCCTGCGCACCTGCTCCATCTGGAGGAGCTGAGGAAACCAACGGCAATTACTCCCAGGCTGAGGTGAGAGTGGCCCACAGGTCTCCCACACTTGGGGAAAACCAGGCTCAGCTTCCGCCTAGAGCTACAGACTTGGAAAACCAGCAGCTGGCTGGAGACCTCCTCTGCATGTCCTTGACACCTTGTGGCAAAAACGATGTCTCTCCCCAGTTCAGAGCCCTGTGCCTCTCCCTGCCTGTGCCATCCAGCCCCTGCTGGCCCCTGTGGCCTCATTCACACCATGCCCACCCAGCAGCCCACAGCTTCCCACCCAAGCTGCCCACTGTTCCCAGAAGGGCTGGGCTGTCTTGTCCCTTCTGTGCTGGTAGGATGCCCTTCTGCTGGGACACCCACCTCCTCTCTGACCCCCACCACCTTCCATGGCTCCATCCAAAACTCAACAGCTGGAGCCATGCTGGACCTGAACATCCCAAGGCAGCACCTGGAAACCTTCAGGCCCCTTCTGCCCCGTGTGCCCCTCCTGGCCACCTGGGGGCTTCCTTGGGGGCAAAGATCAAGGCTTCCTCCTTGGGCTGGGTACCTAACCTGAGCTCTGGGGTGAAGTGTGAGACTAGGGAACACCTGCAGCGTGAGCTCAGGCCCAACATGAACTCTGGCCCCTTCCTTCCTGAGGACTGCCCTTCCCCTGTCCTCACTGCCCTCCTTCCTCTCCCTTATGCCCTCCCTTCAGTTTCTGCCCTTAGCCTCATGAACACATGTCCCCTTATGCCCATGCCTAATACCTACCACCACTATTAAGATCTGTGTCTGTGAGAAGGGATCACAAGGCACCGGGAGAGCTGTAGGAGAGGGTGGGCGGTTGACCAGAGGGAGGGGACAGGGAAGAGTGGCTGCACCCACCACCCACCCGTCCTTCCACACAGCTTGGCACCAGGTCAGACAGGAGAGGCACAGTGATGTTGGCTGTGCTGACACACAGAAAGCACTTTCTAGGTGCCAGGCTCTGTTCTAAGGTCATATGTGAGCACATGTCATCCTCATTGAAATTCAGTGAGGCAGGCAATTCAGTCTTCAAATTGCAGGTGAGGAAACTGAGGCACAGGCAGGCTAAGCAACTCACCCAAGTCACAGAGTTACTTCCCTGAGTTTAACTGCCCTTGGAGCAGCAAGCACACACAAGGACAATCACAGGTAGAGGGCTATGGGGTGCAGGCACAGGCACCTCTGCTGGGGAGGTGGAAAAGCCTGAGCCCACAAGATGACCCTTGCCCCAGAGAGGCAGGGCCAGTGCTCAGGGCTCCTAAGGATTGCTGGGATCAGAAAATCTGGAGTCCCTGACCTTGTAGTGGACCTGGAGACACCCGTGAGGTCTACCAAGTTCCAACCTTCACCCCCTCCCCCAAGAATCTGTGTGTCAGCCACTAGCAGACTTAGAGAGAAGCCCCTCCCAAGAGACTAACCAGGGCAGAATCTCTGCTCTCCCTGGGATGTGTGGCCTTGAAAATGACCCCTGGCCTCCCTCAACCATAAGCACCACAATTATTTGCAAGGTTGTGTGCAGACTAATGGGGTTGAAGTGGCACCGCCTTTCTCCACAGAAATGCCCTCTTCACCATGGCTGATTTTAGGACTGTCAGCAAAAGAGTCTCTGCAAAATAGTTCAATGTAGATAAACTTCCAATTTTCGTGTCGCCCTGTTTACTTGGCCACTGGCCGAGAAGATACCAGCACTCCAGGTGCTGGACACCCACTTACTAGTTTTTCACAAACGTATCCAGTATAGTACTTTGAAGAAATGTGCAAACAAGGCCTCTGGCCTTGAGCTGGGCTTCACAGAGCTGTCTACATTTTTAAGGTAAGTTACCAATGGGCTCCATGGTAACAGCTGGCAGGGGGAGGAAAGAAAGGGAAGCAGAAGCTCTCCCCCCTTCTCAGGTGTTGTCCTTGAAGAGTTTACTTGCGCAGAACAGTGAAAGAAAAAGCTGCTTTCATGTGAACTTCTGCAGACTGTGAATTTCTGAGCCCCTTCCCTTACGTGCTGGGTATAAAACTCTGAAACTCCCTGAACTCAGGGTTCAGGGGATTGATTACAGCAAAATCTGTGCCCTCTGAACCTGGTTGCAGCCAAATAAAACTGTTTCCTGCTATCTTCGGTGCCTTGCCTCGTTTGTCCCTACAACAGGGTGACACGTGAACAAGGCTGCACACAGTAGGCCTGCAAGACATGGTCCCTTCCCTTTCCATCACCAAGTCAGGGAAATCAGATGCATAACTGAGCAGGAGCTGGAGCCCAGGGCTCCTGATTCCAAGGTTTGTCCTCCCTGGAGGTGACACATTCTGCTGATGCCCACAGGGCCTGGCAGTGTTCCTTCGGGCACTCACTTGCCCATGCAAACCCCACTTTCTGGAGCCCTCCTAGGACGGGCCTGGGGATGGAATGCAAACACAACGTGGCCCCTTCTCCAGACTCACAGTGCACCCAGAGAGGGGAAAGATGCAAGAAGTTCCCCTGCTGCCTTCTGTCCATCTGACAAACTACGCACCTGTCAAGGCCCAAATGTCACCACCTCCAGAAAGCCTTCTTTATCCTTCTTACTATCCAAGCAGACATTGAGCCTCTTGCCTCTGAGCAATAAACCCTTGTAATAGCCAGGACTCCCCTGCATGACAACTGTCAGGTCATAAAAGGCAGACAAGTGTGGTGGCCAGGAGAGTGGACTTTACATTGTCAGTCAACAGATGAAGGGAAAAACAACTTGTGGTGTGTTCATATGATAGCAATCCAAAGGGAGGAGTCCTTCCACATGCCACACCTGGATAAATTGTGAAGACCGCTGCAGGGAGGGAAATGGCAGATACAGAAGGACAAAGTCCCCCCTTGCATGCAGCATCTAGAGTAGGCAAACCCATAGGGAGAGAAAGTAGATTGGAGCCAGGCACAGTGGTGCACGCCTGGAATCCCAGTGGCTCAGGAGGCTGAGGCAGGAGGATTGCAGGTTTGATGCTAGCCTCAACAACTTAGCAAGACTGTAAGCAACCTAGTGAGACCCCAGCTCAAAATAAAACATAAGAAGGGCTGGGGATGTGGCTCAGTGGTTCAGTACACCTGGGTTCAATCCCTGATACCAGAGAGAGAGAGACAGAGAGAGAGAGAGAAGAATGGAGGTTCCCAGGGCTGGGGGAGAATAGGAGAGGGAGCTAATGTTTAATGGGTACAGTTTCAGTTGGAGAAGAAAAAAAGTGTTTTGGAGGTGGATGGTGGTGATGAAGGCAGGATGATGACTGTACACTTAAAAGGGCTGAATGGCAGATACTATGTTTTATATATATATATTATCCCAATAAGAATAAGAGAGAGGGAGAAAAGGAAAAAGAAGTGGGGGATTCTGGAACCCAAATGTCTGACTTGGAATTCTGAATTTGCCACTTGGACCCTGGGAAAGGGACAGAAACCTGTGCCTCAGTTTCCTCCTTCATAGTGATCATAGAATTACTGTGAGGATGAACTAGATCAGTAAATGTAAGCTCCTAGCGCATGCCTGGAACATGGTAGCGCTCAACAGACACTAGCAACCACTGCTAAGGACTCTCCCTTTCTGGATCTGTCCCTTCCAGCTTTCCCTGACCTCTCTAGCACCTGCCCCCAGCACCTCCCACCAACTTCCTTCCTCCAGGAAGCCCTTCCTGACTACCTCCTCCCTCGAGTCTCCTCTTCTCCCACCACAGCCTGGACTCCTCATCTTCAAACAAGTCGCACTATGGCCCCCCAGGTTAATATCTGAGTGTCCTTTGTCTCCCAGATGCACCAAGATGCATGTGATGATGATCCTCACCATCACCCTTCAAGGCAGTTGCTGTGGGAGGCCAGGTGGGATCAAGTTTATATCAGCATCTCGATGCCTGGCAGCCAGGGTTGGTGGTTGCCTGGGGCAGTGGGGGAGTGTGGGGAGTGTGAGGAGGGGGCAAGCAAGGGAGGGAGACGGGTAGGGTCTTCATATTCTGAGAAATCATGCCCCCTAGAAAGGCTTTGGATGCTCTAAGGCACTGTTTGCACAGGAGAAATAATCACTGTTGTCACCTGAGGCCCGGGACAACCCCACCCCATGCCCCGGTCCCAGTTGGTACCTCCACGAAGAAGGCCGTGGCGGTGATCTTGTGTTTCTCGTCGCCTCGCTCCAGGAGCGGGATGAGCAGGTAGAGGATGCGGCACAGCTCCTGGCAGGAGTAGTGCACCATGGCCCTGGAGGGGGGACAGTCCCTTCAGGCTCTCCTGCCTCAGGGGACATGCCGGAGTTCGACCATGGCACTGGAAATCCCCCAAGCCAGGGTCATCTGGGTTCCTGTGTTCCCAGGCCCTCTCCCCAGTGGGATCTCTGAGGCAACTAGTTTAACTCCTCCATTTTACAGGGGGGGGGGGGGGGGAACTAAGGCCCGGAGTGAAGGCAGTGTGCCTGAGGGCACAGAGCCAGTCAGTAAGAGACAAGCTGAAGACCCCGGCTGCACAGGGCCACACCAGGAGGGAGGGATAGGAAGGAGGGGAAGTGAGGGTCCTTTCACTAAGCGCCATGTGGCAGCCAAACCCTTTGACCTTGCTACTTGATTTGATCCTCACCATCACCTTCAAGGCAGTTGCTGTTATTATCCCCATTTCACAGCTTCGGCTGCTCAAGGCCACAGCGCTGGAAGGCAGCAGAGCTGAAGCCCCAACCCAGGGCTCCCCCATTCCTGCTGCCTGGCTCACTCTAAGCTAGAGGTGCTCAAAGTGCCCCCTCCACCCACCACCCAGCATCAGCACCACCTGAGAATCTGTTAGAAATGCACATTCTCAGGTCCTAGTCCAGATCTCCCAAAGCAGGAACTCAGGGCAGTGGGTAGAAGGCTCTGGAGATGGTCCCAATGCATGCTCAAGTATGAGGCCCATGCACGATGCTCCAAAAATCAGCAAATCAAGACAATGTGGCAGGCAGGAAACAGGGACAGTAGTGAGATGGCCTGGGTTCAAATTCTGGCCCTAGCACTAGCTGTGTGATTTGAAGCAGTCACTTAACTTCTCTGGGTTTCAGCATACTCCCATGTAACCCTGGGATAGTAATAATGTAATTCCAATGGTCATGGTGAGAGAACTAAATGAGATCACCCATGTAACCACTCTCCACAAGGTGTTTAAAACATAGTTGGTGCTCAGTAAATGTAGTTGTGCCTCAAGACCCTGGGGAGGGTGCCCTCCTGAGCACTCTGGGATATGTTCTCCTACAGGAGACACATCACAGAAATCAAGGTGCCCCCCTGACCCACAGGAAGTTGTGTGGATTTGAGAGGAGAGCTCTGGTCAGGACCAGTGGGTCACATATGGCTGTGTGATCCTGGGCACATGACTGCCCTCTGGAGCTAGGCATGTTCCTATGCAAAATGTGTATTAATGCCTGTCCCAGGCACCAGGATGGAAGCAAAAGCTAATCTGTGCTGAGCTTACCACATGGCAGGAGCTCTTCAAAATACCTTATTTAGGGCTGGGGTTGTGGCTCAGCGGTAGAGCGCTCACCTAACATGGGGGCAGTGCTGGGTTCGATCCTCAGCACCACATATAAATAAATTAATTAAAGGTATTGTGTCCAACTATAACTAAAAAAAAAAAAAAAAAAAAAAGCTTATTTAATCCTCACTCCACTCTCAGAAGTGGGTCTTACTATTTCCATACTACCAAGGGGGAATGGAGACACAGAGGGACAGTCATTGGCCCCTGGTCATACAGCAGGGAAGGGGCTCGGCGTCAGATGCAGGCAGACTGTCTCCATGGCCCCTCCCGGATGCTCTGACACCATTACTTCCACCGCATTGGTGTGGGAACCAAACTCCTATGAAAAGGTGCTTGGTAAATAACCCACGGGCTCTAGAACTGCCAGGGGCCACTATGTCCACAGTTACTTCCCTGAGTAAGTGCCAGGTGTCGGTGTCGTCCACCTGACAAGGAGGACAGTAGCCCCTCGCAGAGACGAGTTGACAAAGGGAGCAATGAGTCTTGCTCAGAGAGATGGGAACCCAAGTCTGTCTGAAGATATGAGGGTTCCACCCACCCCTGCCCGAGGTGTCCCCAGGGCTCACCTTGCCAGCAGAGACACTCCGCGATGGTGGTTCTCCGCCTGCCCCATGAGCTCCCAGCCACCCTGGTCCTCCAGGGAGGCGGCCTCGTAAGAGCAGCCCATCTTCAGCAGCAGGGTTTTCACCACTTTCACCACCCAGCTGCCAAGACAAGGGGACCGAGTGCTCAGTCACCCCGTTCTAGCAGGCCAGGCCTCCCCCAGCCCTCCACTTTCCCACCATCAGCTGCCGCCAGCCCCACAAGCTTCTCCCCCATGTCGTTAGAGGTAAGCAATGTATCTGCAAAGGGAGGCTCGTAAAATATTTAGCTTGGAGAACAAGAGAGCAAACAGAAGCAAATCTCCCTCCCTGGGAAGATGGGGTGTTCACCCTCCCTCTTCCCCCAAGCCTCATGCATTGCAGGAAGAGGCTGAGCAGGCTCTCCCCAGCCACCTGGTTCTCTCTCCTCCACTCCTCATCAAGCCCATGGCTGGGTGGGCCCCTGGCAGGTCAGTCCTCTCTGCTCACTTGGACACTCAGTTTCCTGTCCAGGACAGAGTCCTTTTCTCCCTTGGGACATTTAAGAAATGATTCCCTGCTGGGCAGAGTGTCGCATGCCTATAATCCCAGTGGCTTGGGAGGCTGAGGCAGGACAGTCACAAGTTCAAAACCAGCCTCAGCAACTTAGAGTGGCTCTAAGCAACTTAGCGAAACCCTATCTCAAAAAATAAAAAGGGTTATGGATGTGCGCTCTGGACTCAATCCCTGTTACTAAGAAAATAAAAAGAACAATCAGGGTGCCCAGCAGAGTCCCCTGGGAACCTTTTACACCCGGGGCACTGACCAGGCCTCTGCACTCTTGGGCTCCTGAGTAAGCTCAAGGAGCTTTGGTGGGGGGGCATTTATTGAGATCCTACCGTATGCCTGGCATTGCACGGTGCTGTAGTTGTTCTTATACCGTCAGTCATAGCTTAACTACAGGATATATTCTGAGAAATGCTTTGTGGGCTGACCTTGTCCTTGTGCAAACATCACAGGGGTGCTTATGCAAACCTCAATGGTCTAGTCTACTCCACACCTGGCCTCCACCATAATCCTAGGGGACCTCCAAGGTGTACTCACCATTGAGCAAAACCTTGTTATGAGGCACAGGACAGCATACACAAACTTTTACTAAGATAAAAACTGACATGAATGGATAAAGTTTAAGTTTATATATAGTTTTCCAAAACATACACATGTGCTTGAAGGGTTCACCATGCACTGATCTGAGGAGCTCAGGAGACACAACACTGCTAGTTCTTGTGATTCACAACAAATCCTGTCAGAAATCAGGAGAGCTTCATCCTTAGGAATTTGCTTTTATTTCTATGTTTACTTTTCAGTACAGGGTTGGGACAGGGATGCTCTTCCATGTGCTACACCCCCAGCCCTCTTTTTTATTTTATGAAACAGGGTCTCACTAAATTGCAAGCTGGCCTCAAACTTGTGATCCTCCTGTCTCATGCCTCCCAAGTACCTAGGATTACAGGTGTGCACCACCTCATCTGTTTCCTTCCTTCCTTCCTTCCTTCCTTCCTTCCTTCCTTCCTTCCTTCCTTCCTTCCTTCCTCCCTCCCTCCCTCTCTCTCTCTCTCTCTCTCTCTCTCTCTCTCTCTCTCTCTCTCTTTCTTTCTTTGTACCAGGGATTGAACCCACGGGTCCTTAACCACCAAGCCACATCTCCAGCCCTTTTTAATATTTTTTTAGAGACAGGGCTTTGCTAAGTTGCTGAGGCTGGCTTTGAACTCATGATCCTCCTGTCTCAGCCTCCTGAATTGCTGGGATTACAGGTGTGCACCCCTGCACCTGACTTGTTTCTACTATATTTTAAATGTAGAGCAATCCCGTGTGAAAAAGAGAGCTCCAACTGAGGCCAGGGCCTTTGGAATCGGAATCATGGAGGCTTTGTGCTGGATCTTTGGAACCTGTGCTGTCAGGAGCATCTTCTAGCAGCCATGGAGGGAGTAGGAGCGTGTGGGGGAGGCCTTTTCTAATACTAGCCTCTCTGCCCTTCTTCCTCCCCCAGGAACCCCTTGTGCTGGTGGAGTGGCTGAGCTGGGCTGTTTAGGTTTGCATTCAGAGGACAAAATTGGTTTTTCTCTTCAAGTTAGGGCATTAGCGCCTTCTGCTAAGGCAGATTAGTGTTCCCCCTGCTACTGCAGCGGCCTTCCCTCCTGGGTGGCCCCATTTGCAGGGCAGCTTTGGTCACCTCCCCAGCAATGGTCCAGGGAACTGCACTGAGCTCAGTGCATCCAGACAGCTGCAGCTGGGCCTGCCCTCTTGGCCTTCCCTCACACAGCAGGACGAGTATATGTTTAGGCCAAAGCTTCTGGACATAGAATTAATTCCTAGTGTGTCCTCTGCAGTGTTTCTTATTTCCTCAATCTGGCCCTACATTTTGACAAAAGTGACCCTACCCATCTCCCTTCCTCTTCACCCCAGTCCCAAAGATTTGCTTGTAACATCCCCAAATGACACCATGCCACCATGCAGAGTTGAACCAGGCACCATGGCACACACCTGTAATCCCAGCAGTCTGGGAGGCTGAGGCATGAGGATTGAGAGTTTAAAGTCAGCCTCAGCAATTTAATAAGACCCTAAGCAACTTAGTGAGATCTTGTCTCAAAATAAAACATAAAAAGGACTCGGGATGTGGCTCAGTGGTTAAGCGCCCCTGGGTTTAATCCCTGATACAAAATATATAAATTTCTGAATGGCAAAACACAATAAAATAATTTCAGATCAAGTTAAAAACTAGAATACAAAGGACAAAAAGTTAATTTCTTTAATATATAAGGAGCTCTTACAAATTAATAAGAAAAAATCCTCAACAGGCCAGGCACAATGGCATACACCTGTAAACCCAGCAACTTGGGAAACTGAGGCAGGAAAATCACAAATCTGAGGGCAGCCTCAGCAACTTAGGCCCTAAGCAACTTAGCAAGATCCTGTGACAAAAAAACAAAAAGGACTGGGGCTGTGGCTCAGTGGTTAAGCACCCTGGGTTCCATCCCTCATGACAAAAATAATAATAATGAGACAGTTCTGTGTGTGATGAGATCTAAGATATGGCATAAGATAGGAGCAAAAATGGGTACCTGTGTGAGGTCTTTTTTTTTAAATCCATGTGCATATACTACTTATTCCAATAAATAATTAAAAATTAAACTGGTTGAGCCTTACACATGCACCTAATACAAATAATGTCTCTAGGGAGAGAGGGAGAAAATTCAATGGTGAGCTTCTGGGGGAGGAGGACAGCTTCCTGTGCTCCTGTGCTAAGCACTGCTGGGCACAGAGAGCAGTTGCTCAAAAACAGCTGCTGGATGAAGTATTAACTCTAATAAAAGTGTGCTTCTGGGGCTGGGGTTGTGGCTCAGTGGTGGAGCACTTGCTTAGCATGTAGGAGGCACGAGAGCTAGAACTTGAACCCAGGGAGAGCCTGGTTCCCACTCCAGACCTCAGCACCACGTAAAAATAAATAAATAAAATAAAGGTATAAAAAAAATACAATATCATTATTAAAAAAAAAAAAAGTGTGCTTCTGCTTTCTCGTCTAATCCCAGAGCTTTCCATTGATGGACTGCCCTGAAGCCTTGTGGAGGGTCTTGCTGTCCCCCCAGGGACAGCGGGATCAAGAGAGATGGCAGAACATACTGCACAGGTACGAAGGCAGGCGGCTGTGCGTTGGTCTTGGCATCCTTGCGAGGAGCCACGCGGCCGGGCAGGTTGAGGCCGATGTGGTAATGCACCTGAATGAGCAGGGCCAGCAGCAGCTGCGGGTAGATGCGCCTCACGCGGCAGACACAACTGTTGACGGACAGCAGCTCACACAGGCCGCTGGCTGCCTGGGGGAGGAGTGGGAGCTGGTGGCATGAGAAGGCATCTTCCCTGCACTCCTGCCTAAGGCCTGGACTTCTGCTCTGGGAGGCTGGACCTGGGTCTTTGCTCTTCCCTGGCCCAGCCAGGGAGAGCCTGGGTCCCACCCCAGACCTCTAGCCAGGTCCCATCCCAGAGTAAGAACAGCCTGTCTTTAGGTTTGGTCCAGGGTTATGATGTCATGTGACCTGGGAAGATTCATGGTAAGGGATCCCTTCCTACTTCCTGAGAATTAAAACAGTCTTGATTCCATTTTGCAGTTAAGAGAACTGGCGCAGAGGAATGAAGCAGCTGCCCAAAGTCACCCAGCCCCTTAGGGGCAGAGCTGGAACTTGAACTCAGGTTTTCAGATACCAGCTGTAGCATTCCCTGCCTCTTCCTCACTCACAACACAGGTGCCCAGAACTGAGCAGAGATCTGGGCTTGGGTCCTGGTGCCACCACTGGCTAGCTGTGTAACCTTGGGCAAGGCACAGGCTGTCTCTGAGAAGGTCTTGCTGCTGAATCCCCAGAACTTATCAGTGTGCCTGGCACTAAGTAGGTGCTAACAAATACCTATTAAATAAACAAATCAGCCCCCCCAAAATAGTTGGGTACCTACTATGTGCCTGGTGTGTTTGCCATTGGGGATATCATTGTGAGCCAAATAGGATAGGCACTGGCTTGTGCACCTCACAAATTAACCCAATGGCCGCCCGCACACTATTACCAAATCACAACTAGGATAAATTCTCCCAAGATAAAGTATGTGAAGCAAAGTATACTATGCCCAGATCAGAGCAAGTCAGGGAGAACAGGGAGGCTTCCCCAAGGAGGTGATGCTTGCATTGAGAGCTGAGGGATAAGCAGAGGTTAGCTTGGTGGAAGGCATTCCAAGGAGTGGACACAGGGTGGGCAAAGGCCCTGTTGCAGAAGACTGCTGGATGTTTAGAGTTCTGACAAACACCAGTGAGGTTGCACTAGAGCAAGCAAGAGGCCTGTGGAGGGAGGCAAGGTGGGCAAGGGGTACCAGGTAGGAGCACCATGGCGTTCCCCGGGGGAACAGGAAGCCAAAGCAGGGGCTGAGAAGAGCAGGTGTGCATTCTGGAAGATGCTTTGGTAGGAATCATAGGGACAGGAGTGGAAGCAGGAGGGTGAGCAGGTGGTGAACCAGGTAAAGGTTAAAGGTGAGAGAGGCAAAGAGAACCCCATCACCAAGAAGGGCGAGGCCTCCATCGCGCCCTGGCTGGTGAGGACCCAGCCCCCCTCCAGCTCATGCTGTTCCCACTGCTGCAGGCTGCTATCCCCACAGGTGGCACCACTGTGTCATCCAGTGGATCACAACCAAGAGCCCAGAGTCAGGGACTTGCCCAGGGAAGGCCAAGTATCACTGGCAGGTGGGGCCCGGAGCCCTTTAAGCTGAACACAGCGGGAGGGAAGAAGGGAGGGAGGGAGAACAGAATGGTGGGGCTGGTGGGCTGCATCCTCACCGCCAGGGGCACAATGGAGGCCCGGCCCTTCTTGGTGACTGGCTTTTCCTTCAAGCTGGTCAGGAGCAGATCCAGGAGGTCTCGGACATCACAGCTGGGCTTGCGCAGTATCAACTGCCTCCACATCTCTGCTCCATTACTGAGGTGGGGGAGGGGGAAGGTTAGGGGATGCCAGCAAGGAATGGTCCAGAAAACACTCTCTAAGGGAAAGGAGGCTCATGGTAATTGAAAACCCTGTTCCCAGAGACCACGCCAGGTTCTTTATATTCAATTTACTATTTCAGCAAATATTTATTGAGCATGTGCTGCACTAGGCAAATCTCTAGGGCTATAGAAGCAAAAAAGAATCGGATCCATGCAGGGTAACTGAATTTTCACAATGACCCTCAAAGCAGGCACTGTTATTCCCATTTGATAGAAGCAGAAGAGAGGCTCAGAGAGGCGAGATTGCTAATCCAAGAAGATACAGCTAATGAGCTACAGAAGCAAGGAGTGACCAGATCTGATGTCTCCAAAGCCGGCTCTCCTCCCTTCACACCAATGAGCAGGAACCAAGGCAAGGGAACCCTTATCACCTAATACCAGGGAGCATGTCTCCTGCCCCTGGGCAGGCAGTTCCCCAGGCAGGGGAAACCCCTGAATGCAGCAGAAACCAGCCCACAGAAGTCCTGCCATGGGAAGTTGACAGAGTGCTAAAGGGTTAACAAAAACCCTTTCCCCCTCTACATGAGCATCTGAACCTTCCCTTCACTCTCTAGCTCTGTTCCCCTGGAAACCTGATAAAGATAGTATGTCAACTGTGTTGCTAGGCAACATTACTTATGGTAAAAATGGTCTTTATGACCACTTGGTAAATTGCTTCTGGACTGAAACTATCAATTAGCAATAAGAACTGATGGGGATGATGGGGACGCTGCCAGGAGCAGTGACTCTTTAATGGGATTGTCCCTGTGGGGTCCCCAAAAGTGAAGCCTCTAGAGTTGACGTAAGAGACTCTGGTCCCTGTGGTTCCATTTCAGCCAGGGTGTTCCCCATGGGTCTCCTTTCCTCAAACCTGAGCTTTACCTGGGAGGCCCAAGAGACCATTTCCCAGACCCAAGCATCCAGGGCACAAAACTCAAGGAGGTCCCCACTCTAGAACTCATGCAAGTAAGGCTTAGCACCTGCGGAGGGCCTCCTTCAACACCGTGCCTAGATGCTTGGCCTGCCTCTGCCTTGTCCTCTATCCTGACTGACTCTGCTATCACATGTGATCCCTGGAAGTCATATCAATCAGTCTATTTAGGGGTCCCAAGAAGAAGGCCCCTGGTATACAGTGCATCTGAAAGAAGCTGGATCATTCTATTCTCTTTTTTTAATATTTATTTTTAAGTTTTAGGTGGACACAGCATCATTATTTTATTTTTATGTGGTGCTGAGAATCAAACCCAGTGCCTCACGCATGCTAGGTGAGTGCGCTACCACTTGAGCCACATCCCCAGCCCCGAGCTGGATCATTCTAATGGGAGGATGTGTGGCTGGGTCCTCACTACCCCTGCTGATCTCCTTGGCTTCTGCAAACGATCCCAGCTGTCCTTATTAGAGCATACCCTAAAATGCTGTTTGCACAGCTCTGCATAATTCTTTCACATTTACTCAGAAAAAAAAAATCATCCTAGGGTTTTGATCAGCCACTGCCTTGTTTTATTTATTCAAAGACATGGTGGGAGCATTTCCTGGGCTGAGAGGTCAAGGTCAGCCAGACTGGTCACCATCTGGCCACCATCCCCTCTGTCCATCAAACCAGGAGCTCCCTGGAGGCAGTGAACATGGGGCATCTCCCTGCACAGCTACAGGCCCAGCAGGTGCTCAGCCCAGCTGGTCTCATTACTTCATCACACCACCCACCTCAGGTGTAAATATAGGGATCAATTCCTCCTTTTGCTTCTGGGGGGAAAACTGAAGCCCAGAGAAGGCAAGCAGCCTGCCCTAGACCACCAGCTGCTGGAGGTAGAATCAGGACATGCAGGCCTCCTTCTTATGACACCATTAAGAGCTCTGGGCTTAGAGTCAGTCAGACCCAAGTTTAGGTCCTCCTTCTATTGATGGCTCAGTGGGCTCCTAGAGCAAGAAACTTCCCCTGAGTCTCAATTTCCTCATCTGTAGAATGGAGCTTTTTTGAGAACAAGAGAATGTACTGGCACTCAGCATGACACCCAGCAGTGCTCAGGAAACGATTAATGGTTATCTAAGTACCACAGGTCATGGGCAGGGGCCATCTGGGAGGGTGAGGGGCTTCTCTAGAAGGGGGGTTCCAGCCTGGGGGGGGAGCTACTTTGTCTCTCTGAGGTATAGTGGCTGAGAACCCGCCCCCAATTGGTACCTGTCTAGCGGGAGGGGACACATGAGCAGGGCCACCACAACCTCCGTCATGAAGGAGCTGGCCAGGAGGGAGACGGGCAGCAGGGCCACCTCACGGGCCCGAGGTTCCTGGATGTGGCTCAGCTGCATATAGATGCCCTGCATGATTTCTGGGATCTGGGGTACAGCCATGAGCAGGCAGGACGAAGGTCCATCAGAAAAACCAAGAAGGCACAGGGCGGGGGGCGGGGGGCGGGGGAGCGGGAGGGGAGGAGGAAAGAAAATGGAGACAGGAGACAGCAACAGGGCAGGGGTGAGAGGGGACAGGAAGGAAAGAGGAGAGCAGCACGGGAGAGAAGAGGGGGCTGCGTCCCACCTCCGCACCTCACCCCGCCAGGTGAGCCGGCTTCTCTGAGGGTGGTAAGCCACCCCCTGCCCTGCCCCAGTGCTGGGGGGTTCCACCACCTCCCACCCTGCTCAGTCAGGCTGTGCCAAGGGATGAGCAGGCCGAAGGGACAGGGGAGTCCCCCAGGCCCCAGTGGCCACCCGCCTCTGCCCCCGGGAGGCCTTACCACCTCCAGCGCCCTGTGGCGGTACCACTCCAGCACTGAGCTGAGCGTGACCTCAGAGGCCAGCTGCATCATCTCCCCGGAGTCTTTCCCCCGAGCCTCTGAGCCGCCTTTCAGCCCTTCCAGGGCTGCCAGCAACAGGTCCTTTACCTGCTGGGGCCCCAGGAAGTCTCCAAATTCCTGAAGCAAAGGTGCAGAGAGAGCTCCAGACCTTGAAGCGTAGAGCCAGAGCCATACAGAGGCTCAAAGACCACCTGACCCGCTACAGAGGGCTTGCCGCCTTCATCAGCAAGGGCTGAACCCTCTGGGGAAGAGCTACAAAAGTCGGGGTACATGGGCCCTGCACTCAGGCTAGGTGTCAGGGAGAGGGAAGTTGTGGCATGGGCTGGGGGAGGGGCATTCAAGTGGGCTGCTGTGGCTGGAGCTATGGGGAAGCTGAGCTGGCACTTGGGGCTGTGGCACTGTCCTCCTCCCCTCCCTCCCATGGGAGGCGCGGGCTGAGGGGCAGCAGTCACCGCGATCACACGCAGGATGTTCTGGCACGGGCTGACAGGGTTGTAGGGCCCCAGGAAGCGCTTGTTGCTCTCGTACAGCTCCTTCTTGTTGGTCTCTTCCTTATCTCTGGCTCCTGCAAGAGAAGAACCTTCCAGGTGAGGCCTGACCAGACTATTGCTCTTAACTTTTTATTAAAAGCCACAGAAAGGGGTTGGGATTGTGGCTCAGTGGTAGAGCTCTCGTCTAGCATGTGCGAGGCCCTGGGTTTGATCCTCAGCACCACATAAAAATAAATAAACAAAATAAAGGTATTGTGTCCAACTACTTCTTTAAAAAAGAAAGAAAGAAAGAAAAAAAAGCCACTGAAGGAAGGACCCAAATCCTGCATAAGCAGCTTAATTATTTCCACATAGTGAGCACACCCAGGTAGGGTAGCTGGCACCCAGGTCAAGAAGCAGAACACAATCAGCATCCCAGAGGCCGTCTTGTGTACCCCTCTCAGGGTTACCCCTTGCTCCCCACAGGGCAGCCATTCCTGACCCCCTACCTGGAGTTCCTGGCTTTGAACTTCATAAATGGACTCATGTGGTGTGTGACACTGGGCTGGTTTCTACATATACTCTTTTTTTCCTCCCCCAATACAGAGGTTTGAACTCAGGGGGTGCGTTACCACTGAGCTATACCCCTAGTCTTCTTTATTTTGAGACAGGGTCCCACTAAGTTGCTCAGCCTGGCCCCAAGCTTGATATCTTCCTATATCAGCCTCCCTGGGATTACAAATATGCACCATCATGCCCAGCTCTTAGGAAAGACCTCAAAAGCTTGTAGATTTTATTTTACTGTAATCTTTTTACAGATAAGGAAATCTAAGCCTAGACAAGCAAAACAGCTAGGAAGGGCCAGAGGTCCTTGTAGGCGATGACACTCTTTCAGAGCCAGAGGTCACCTGGACTGGGACAGAGTGGGACTTTAGAGAAAAAAAGACAAGAGATGGGGCTTGTACAGTGCATGCCACATCACTAGCTCCCTGAAATTGAGTCGCCCCTAGTTTCTTCCACCAACAGGCTCCAGCCACTCCAGATCCTAAAAGAGGATCTGCTCTTTGTTAGTTCCTTCAACAAATCCTCACTAAGCACCCACCATGTGGCCTTGGGCACACAGTGATGACTAAGATACAATCCTGCCCTAGTCTCATGGGGTTACATTTGAGTGGGGAAGACAGACAAGAAAACAACATGTTGGGACCATCTTGCCTGAGTGTACAAGATACTGTAGGGACATGAAAATGACTGTCACAAATTAAGCACAGAAGGACGAGGAAAAGCTTAGAAAGGATTATTTACATCAAAAATAGTTTGTCTGTAGGTAGCCTCTGTCCCCTGGTTCTGTGGGAACTAGGGCTTCACACCAGCTTCCACAGTGGCCATCTATCTGACCCCGGGCTGGTCTTCCCATCTCCCACCAGGGCCTCACTGCCTGTCTCCAGCCAAAGACCAGCTGAGTGGCCTCCCAGGAGACCTGCACTGGGGGCTCCGACAGGGCTTACGTTTCTGGAGCTCCAGGATAGTGTAGAGGATGGTGATGCCGTCCAGCGCCTCCCGGCCAATCTCCTCGTCAGGATCCCCGATACGAAGGATGAGCCTCCCCAGTAGGAGCCCCAGTGCAGGGAACCCCGAGGACATCTGTTGGTGTCGTAATCACAGGGGTGGAGTCTCACAGGTTCAGTATACTACACAGAAACTGGTGAACAGAGCTGGGCCGCCCGGCCCTGACAGCAGAGCCCTCAGAGCTGGGAAGAGTCTCCCTAGGAGTGTCCACCCCTCCCGGCCACACTCACGAAGAAAGGCAGAGTCAGGAGTGTGTGGTTCAACACGGAGACGTTGCTGTTCACAGCTCGTGCTCGCTCGTGGGCCTTCCCAGAGTTCATCCAGGGCCCTAGGGGCTGTGGGGGACCAGGGCAAGACTCAGCTAAGGTCAGATGCCAGCCCCTGCTGCTGGGCAGACAGGCCAGCCTGCACCATCTGCAGGAGCTTCAGAGAGGGCACAGAGGCAGCTCACCAGGCCCTCCTCCTCTTGTGGGGCTTAGGGAGAAATGGGGTCCAGGAGCTGAGAATAGGACTCACTGACCAGAGCAAAGGAGGTCAATGAGGAGAGAGATGAAAGGAGGAGAGTCACGAGAGCAGAAAGAGACAGGGACAGATAGAGAGAGGGAAGCTATGGAGCAATCGCAGGAGCTGTATGGGGTGGCTCTACATAGAGTGGGGGGTGGGGAGAGAGTAAGCGGTGGCAGGAGTCCGGACAGGGCCTGTGAGTAGCACCGGGAGGCAGAACGCTGGCCCAAAATGACATCCTGAGGTCAGATCACTCCTTCTGGTCCAGCCTCCCGCTGCTCAGACCTGACTCCCTGCTTCCCTCTGCCCTTCCCTGCTCCCTCCCCAGCCCCACTCCCTGCACCTCCAAGATGCTCTTCAGTCCAGCAGGAGTGGGGTCTTCAATAAAGAGGGCATTAAGCAATGTCTGTAGAGCATCCAAGGTCTGATGGTAAAGTGTCTGTGGACAGGAGGGGACCCAGTTGCTAGGGGTTAGCACCCTCTCTGGTGGCAGAGAAGAGGGGGCAGTAGGGCCCATGAGAACCTCTTTCTGGCCCCACTTCTGAGACTCGCCTGATGTGTGATATTGGACAAATCACTCTCCCTTCATGGGTTCCAGTCTCCTTACCAACAAAGTGGTAATTATGATCCTTGCACTTCCTACCTTAAAGGGGGAGAAAGCAGAGAACCAGCATTTATTGAGACTCTGCCATGGGCCAGGTGAGTGCCTGGTGATTTGCATATCCACATCCTCAAATTGAGGAGACACTTGTCCAAAGTCACACAACAAGGAACTGTCAGGTAGTGAGGAAGGAATGAGGGCCAGCCTTACTTTCATTATCTCTGCTCTGATTAAGACCTAAATGGAGTCTCCAAGTTGCCTTAAAGGAGCCGTCTCTCCCTTGGCTCACCATGCAGCAATGCTGGAATTGTTCTATGGCTGCAGCAACCACACACACATAATGCAAAACAGTGGGTTTGTATCACTTTGGGGAAGGCCCTCCTTTCCTTGCCTCCCCTCCTCCTGCTGGCTCCCCAAGTATATCTCCCAGGTTGTCACAGTCCAGGCTTCTTGAGTCTGCACACACCCTGGAGCTAGTGGCCCTTTGAGGTACACTACAACCACCAAGCAAACTTCACTGCCAACTACCTCCTTCTTCCCTCCCATCTGCTGCTGATTACTGTGCAGAACTTCCCTCTCCTGGCCAGACCTGGTACTGCAACAGGGCCGCCTGCTCTTCCCAGCCTGTAAATGATGCCTTGCCTGGCCTTCTGGTCTTCTCTGAGGGCCCCAGCTCCACACCCAGAGCCCTCCAGCTGTGTGCATGGGCTGGCTTCCCCTGCTCTCTAGCCTGGCCTCCTTGAACTTTTGTTTCCAGCCACACTGCCTGCTTGTGGTCCCTGCAGTCACTATGCGGTCTGTCCACAGGCTTCTGCACAGGCTGCTCCCTCTGCCTGAAATACCCTCCCTTCTGCCCCCTCCTTCAGTTCTTAGTTCTCTTTAACCTCAGCTCCAGAATCACGACCCCGACCCTCTCTGGGCCATGTCTCCCATTTTAGGCTCTTTACAGCACCAAGACTTTCTTGTGTGTCGCACTGCCTGCTGGCTGCGATTTTACATTTCTTTGAGTGAACCTCTGATAATGTTCCTCCACCCCGAGCACTACTGTGAGGTCCCCACACTGAGCCGGGAGTGGAGAGGTATTGGCTAAGCCAGAGGATGGGTGAACACGCTTCACCCTGAGCTGGAATCCCTCTTCCTCAACCTTCCCCCCAACCTGGCTCCCCACTCATCCTGGACTGAAGGTCACTTCCACCACTTCTCCCGCGATGACATCACAGAAGTTCAAAGATGCTCAAATGAGCCCCTTGAGATTCTGCTCCTCTAGGTGTCTGCTCCAGTTCCCCAATCTTGCTTCCTTATGGCTCAGTCCTCAGCACCTCCCCCCCAACCCTGGCCACCTCCTCCAGCCATACCAATATCTGCCCACTTCCCTCTCTCAGGGCAGGGCCCAGAAGTGACGGGCCCCCAGATGAAGAGGCAGCTTTTGCAGTGATTTTATTTACACACCAAATTTATAAAATGCCAGCTCAGGCCAAGAGAGGTGAGGTGAGTGACCCAGGCCACATGACTAAGGCATAGGGAGAGGCTCCTACCTACTCCCAGAACCTGGTCCTTTCTCTTGCCCACTAGGTGTCCAGAGACACAGCTCACTCCAAGGCCCCCCCCATAGCCCTGGGGACACACCTGGGAAGGAGGGCAGGCACCTCACCTGGATGTCCTCTGCTTTGGCCTCGTCTCTCTCCTGCATGGCCTGCACCGAGGGCAGTGAGAACACACTCCGCACACACGCGTTCACCAGCTCTGCCCTCTCCCGCACACCCAGGATGGGCTGGGTGTGGCTGGGAGGAAAAAGGAAGTGAGGCATGGAAGAGGGAGGGGCTGCAGGTGCGGGGCAGGGGTGAGGGCCCCTGGCACAGGCCTGGATGCTGAGGTCTGAGCCACAGGAGGATGAGGTGGCACCAGGAGAGTGGGTGTGGAGGGCTGACAGCCAGGCAAGGACTGGGCCAGGGAGAGGGGAGGCTCGGAGCAGGGAGGGGCTCAGGGAAGGGCCCAGGAGAGACAGGCAGAGCCCAGAGGTAGGGTGTGGACACCTCAGTTGGGTCAGGGTCTCCATGGCCTGCCGGCGGACGGAGCTTGAAAGGGAATCCAGCGGCTCATCCTGGATCTGCCTCTGGACAGGGACCACAGAGGGCCAATGAGGACACCTGGTTACAGACCACCAAAGCCAATGCCACCCCTCCTCAAGGAAGCAGGTGCAACAGCCCTTCAGCCTGGGCAGAGTCCCCTACCAGCGGGGTCCAGAGAGCCAGCTCACTGCTCAAACTCTATCCTGAAACTTCAGTTCAAAATCCCAAACACCCCCAGCCCTCACCTGCTGCACCCCACATGGAGAACTCGGTAAAACTGTTCCTGCAGCAGCTTAGTGACAGAAAACTATTTTACTCACAGACCTGCCCAAGCAAAAAACACTACTCCTGGCCCTGAAAGCTGCCTGGTTGGATTCCTCTAAAAGGACCTTCTACTTTTCACTTTTGATCTAGCACCTATATACAGTAGATGCTCAATGAATGTGTGTTAAATGAAAGTGTACTGGGGATTGAACCCAGGGCCTCACACATGCTAAGCAATCACATGACCCCTGAGCTACATCCTAGTCTCTTCTCTCTCTCTCTCTCTCTCTCTCTCTCTCTCTCTCTCTCTCTCTCTCTCTCTCTTCTCTCTCTCTGGTACACAAAGCCAAATATAATTTTATAAACTTCAGTTATTAACCTTGCCCAACTCATTCTGGTGGATAACAGAGAAGAGACTGCATTCAGCAATCCTGAAGTTGCCCACCAGGAGGAATTTCTGGGGAAAGAATGATTCAGTGATAACCATTTCCCATGCACAAGGCTCTGCAGGGAAAGCCCACTGGACTGTTCTCCCAGAGACACAGGCATTGTGACCCCATCGGCAAAATGAGGAGAGTTGGCTCAGAGAAGAAAAATAACCTGCCCAGGCTCCCTCAGGGTAGGTGGAGGGCAAGTAGAAAGGGAGCCAAGGCTCAAGTCTAGGTGACCTGTCCTTCATCCTATCTTCCTCCCACCTCCCACCCACCCTCGCCCAGTCTCATCAATGGGTGGGCTCGGGAATTCCACCCCTTCCCACCCAGTGCCGCACACCGCTGTGGCCCCCCTCGCACCATCATCTTCTTCATCATGGACTTCTTCTTTCCTTCCCCTTCCAGCAGGTCCTGGCCCTTCTGGACATCCTTGACATTCTCAGCCTTGGAACAGAACCACAGGGGAAGCCCTACTGAAGCCAGCCCTTGGGGGGTACATACAGCATCTGCTGACACCCAGCACCTTGAAAAGCCATTCCCAGCATCAGCTCAAGAGAAATAACAAGTTTCTCCCCCTCCCCCCCCCCCAGGGGAGGCAGGGAGAGCTTGGGGTGGGGTGGGGTGAAGACTGGAGAAAAATCTTGGTGATAGGGATTGGGAAGGGTAATCCTGAAGGCCAGCATTTGGAGATTAGATATGAGAGATGGCAACAGTCCTCCTTCTCCAGGAAAAGACAGGGAGAGACAGAAAAGGTCTCAGCATCCAACCTGAAATTCCACCATTACTAACACTTAGGAACCTTCTAGAACATACCAGTCAAATTAGGGCATTCTGCTGCATGACAGAGGGAACACAGGAACCCACCTCCAAGTAACCTATCAGTTACCCTACCTTAGAGGTGAAGAAGAGAAGCTAGCCATGAAATAAGTAAATAAATTTCAAATAGTAAAGAAAAAACAGAATGGAGATGGTGGTGGGGTAAAGATGGCCCAGAGTTCTTTTTCACTTCTATCAATGGAAAGGGCAAAGACCCAGAGTCGGGAGGGAGTTCAGGGTGTGAGAAGAGGGAAGGGCAAGAGTAAGGCCATGACAAGAAGAATGCTCTGGGAGGAGGATGAATGTTCCCCCAATACAGGGCCTCTTGCTCCTGTCACCTTCTCCCTGCCCCCACCCATACTGCCTAGGGGCTGGAGCTGGCCTGGGTGGATCCCCTGACTTCAGACCCCACCCACAAGCTGGTCTTGCTCACACTCTAGTGCCACCTGCATGTCCACCAGCTTGTCTAGTCTGTCCCACTGGCCCTCACCAGGTCCTGCAAATGCTGTGCTTCCAATGCCTGCTGCATGGCCCAGACCTAAACTGGGAAATGACTGTGTCCTTAAAAACTTTCATAGCGCACCTGCTATCATGCCAAGCATTGCTCTAAATGCTGAAAATGCTTCTGTAAGACAGACAGACATCTCTGACTTGTGGAAGACTCATTCTAATGGAGGAGATGAACAAGAAACAGGAATGAGGCACACGGTGCATGAGAGGATGCTGGCTATTTAGAAGGAAGAAATGCCACCAAGGAACAGGAAGCTGGGTGATGGGGAGGGGTGCCCCAGGAAAGTGGCTAGGAGTGGAGCAGAGGCATACCAGTGCCGGTTTGTTGTCATCTTCTCTGTTCTCTGGCACCTTCCTCAGATTTGAGGTCACTTTATCAAAGATGTCTGCATGTCACGGTTTCCATGAGAAGAGAAGCAGATAGAACATAGGGGGACTCAGGGTGCCAGAGTCCCTTCCCACCCGACACCCCCAACCCTCACTCCCCCAGCTGGCTGAGCTTAAAGTATAAATCAGCTCAGGTCACCCCCGCTACCAGAAGCCCTTCAGAGGAGCCACATTCCATTAAGCAGGAAGCCACCACCATTACCAGGACCCTCCCCCTCCACTTCCCAGCTTCATCTCCCACGGCTCTCCCACCCTGGCCTCCTCCAGTCCTGGACAAGTGTACCCCCAGGCCCTGACACAGGTCGTTTCCACCCCCCAGTCCCCTGCCATTCCCCCTTGTCCCTCCGGGGTCCCTTCCTTCCGGTCTTTGCCTGCCACTCCTCTCCTGACCATTGGGCCATATGAGGCCCCACCGGCCCCTCAGTGCGGCCTCCTAGTGACCCAATTTATAAGTGACCACTTATTTGTTTCACTGGGCACCTGCTACTGCTCAGCCCCCAATTCTCTCACTTTTGGGGGGGTGAAGGCCCCCCTTTTCCCTGGGCTCTTCCGGTGGGTGTTCCAGAGACTGAGTCCCCCAGAATGCTGGAAGCCCAGCCAATCGCCCCCTCTTCAGCTGGGGGGGGGGCTGAACCCAAACGTGGCCAAGAAGAGCCCCAGTGATTGCTACAGGGCGGGTACTGAGGTGAGCAGGGCCAGTTACGGGTCCTTTACTTATGGGTGCTGAGGGGACACTGAAGGTCAGCAGGTCTCTCTCAGAATTCTGAGGTCAAGAACCAGAACCTGGGAGAGCTGGAACTCTGGGGCACCTTGGCTGCAACCGCCAGAGGCTGCCAGGGGAAGGCGCCAACGGGGAGAACACAACGCGGGCCACGCTGGGGCCAAGACCTTGGCTTCCCATCACCATCTCCACTGCCACCCACGGGGCTCCCTGGAGAAACGGCTGATTCCAAGACTTGGGCAGGGGAGCCCAGGATGCACCCTGGATACCTCGTATCAGAAAACAAGGAAGAAAGCTTAAAGAATCAGCAGGATATTTCAAGGGAACAGGAAGACTTACTGGAAGGGTATTCCACTGGCCAAATTAAGGAAATTTCGAATATCAAGAAAAATAGACATTTTAAGATAAAAGTTGAGATTACTATCAGCAGAATTCACCGAAGGAAATTCTTTATTTATTGATAAATAAAGAAGCAACTGAAGGAGGTTAATATTTGAGTAAATAGAAGAATGTGAACTATATAAAATAAATAAGGGTTATGAAGTTAAGAACTTAGAATTAAAATGTCTTACTGTGATAGCATGTAAATTGGAGGGAGTGAGTTAAATGGGATTAACATGTTCCTAAATCTTAAACTCTCTGGGAGAAGGATATTTGTATTGGGTAAACTGGACACTTTTATTCAACCTGTACATTAAAGCTTCTCTACAGAATCACTAAAAGAGCACAGAGGTGCTGGGTGGCTCCGTATAGTGTGTGGCTAACATGCTCCAGGCCCTGGGCTCGTCCCCAGAACTGCAAAACAAACTTCTACAAATAAAAGACAGCAGAAGATATTACTTCCACCCAAGGAAAGGGGAGAAAATGAGGAGAAACAACCACCCCAAAGCCAAAAAAGGACAGAAAAAGAAACAGAATCAGCAGGACAGAGGACACAAGCAGGTAAAGACACACAGACACCCAAGTCGTCACATTACATACGAGAGGACTGGGGCTTGGAAATAGCACTATATAGAGGACACTATCTAAGTCCATCTGTGGGTTTAATGAAATCCCAAAGAAAATCCCAGCTGGTTGTCATTCTGTTTTACTTTGTGGAATTTGACAAGTTGTTCCTAGAGTTTATATGGAAAAGCAGAGCACTTAAAACAGAGGTTTTGTTGTTGTTGTTTTGTACTGGAGACTGAACCCAGGGGCACTTTACCACTGAGCCACATCCCCAGCCCTTTTAATTTATTTATATTTAGAGACAAGGTTTCACTGAGTTGCTTAGCACCTCACTAAGTTGCTGAGGCTGGCTTTGAACTCGTGATCCTCCTGCCTCAGCCTCCCGAGCTGCTGGGATCCCAGGTGTGCACCACCATGCCCAGCCTAGAAACAGAGCATCTTCAGGAAGAGCTAAGTTGGAGGACTATGGTACTAGATATCAAGAGTAACTAAATGTTCTCTCTCACATGTGGAACTAGAGAAAGAAAGGAATAAAAAGGAAGCTTGTGAAAACAGAAGAGAGACCACAGAGTAAAACTAAGGTGATGGAACGGAAGGGACAATGGGAGGACACAGAAAAGTCCTGGGGAACAAATCTACAAATTATGCTACGTTCATGTACAAATATACCACAATGAATCATGCATATATTTATAATGCACTAATTAATAAAACAACAATAAGAATGGAAGAGAGCCGGCGGGGTGGCACCACGCCTGTAATCCCAGTGGCTCAGGAGGCTGAGGCAGGAGGATCATGAGTTCAAAGCCATCCTCACCAATAGCAAGGCACTAAGCACCTCAGTGAGACCCTGCCTCTAAATAAAATACAAAATAGGGCTGGGGATGGGGCTTAGTGGTCAAGTGCCCCTGAGTTCAATCATCAGTAACCCCCTCCCCTGCCCCCCCAAAAAAGAATGGAAAGGTGATCATGAGAACAGGGCCAGTAGATTGGGGAGAGGGAGAAGCGAGGGAAATGGAAGGTACTGGGGAATGAGACTGATCAATGCTATGTGCATGTAAGAATATGGCCCCAGGAAGCCACTAGTATTTAGAATCATAATGTCCATGTAAAAAGAAGTTTTAAAAAGAGTAACTCTAAAACCCGGTAATTAAGGGGATGGTTAAAGGTACGGCTTGACCTGACTGCAGCCATCTTGAGTCGTTAGTGACAATACCAAATGTTGGTGAGGATGTGGAACACACTGAACTCTCACATTGTGGGAGGGTAAGTTAATTCAACCACTGCTCTAGTTTGAACACTGTGTCCCTCCAAAATTCATGCTAAAACCTAGTCTCTAATGCCACAGTACAAAGAGGGATGGACTTTAGGAATGTTAGGTCATGAAAGTTCTTCCCTCATGAATGAGATTAGCCTCAACTAGGTGCAGTGCAGCGCACCTGTAATCCAGTAATAAGGAGGCTGAGGCAGAAAGATTGCATGTTCAGGGCCAGCCTGGGCAACTTGTCAAGACTCTCAGCAACTTAGTGAGACCCGTTCTCAAAATAAAAATAAAAAAATAAAAAGGTCTGATGGTATAGCTCAGCAGTAAACCGTCCCTGGTTTCAACCCCCAGTACTACAAAAACAAAACAAAAGAGGCTTTACACAGCCTTCAACCTATTCTTCCCCTTCTACCTTCATGAGAACACAGCATTTGTCCCTTCTGCCATGTGAAGATATTGTAAGAAGACTCTCACAAAAACACCAAATATTGGTACCTTGATCTTGAACTTCTAGCCTCCAGAACTCTGAGAAATAAATTTTTGTTATTTATAAATCACCCAACCTCTGGCATTTTGTTACAGCAGCAAGGACCAACACAACTATTTTTTAAAAACTATTTGGCGATGTCTACTCAAGCTGTAAATAAGGCATACACTATGACTCAGAAATTCCACTCTTGGATAAAGGTCTCTGCACCAAAAGTCATATACCAAAAGGTTCACAGTGCTGGGAGCACTGGGGTATGCCTGTAATCCCAGCAGCTCAAGAGGGAAAGGCAGGAGGACAGCAAGTTCAAAGCCAGCCTCAGCAATTTAGCAAGGCCCTAAGTAACTTGGTGAGAAACTCTCTCAAATTTTTTTAAATTACAAAAGGGCTGGCAGGGGGAGTTCAGTGGTAGAACCTCTGTGGGTTCAATCCCTTAGCAAGACATTAAGCAACTCAGTGAGACCCTGTCTCTAAATAAAATACAAGATAGGGCTGGGGATGTGGCTCAGTGGTAAAGTGCCCCTGGATTAAATCCCCAGTATGTATGTATGTATGTATGTATATATATATATATGTATATATATATATATATATATATATATATATATATATATATATATCCTGAATAACTGAACAATCTTGAAAGAAGAAAACAGAGCGAGAGGTCTCATACTCCCTGATTTCAAAATAACATGGTACTAGCACAAGGACAGACGTGAAGACCAACAGATTAGAATAGAGAACCCCAACATAAATGCTCCCATACAGGGTCAAATGATTTTTTAATAAAATGCTAAGACTTCACTGGGGAAAGGACAGTCTTTTCAACAAATAGTGCTAGGAAATCTGGACATCCACATGTAGAAGAATGCATTAGGAATATAAGGTCTTCCTAAATCAAGGAAGACAGCCAGTTGCATTTTGGGTGCCTGGCGATGGGCCTGGGGAAATGGGGAGTTACTGTTTCATGGGAACAGAAGTTCAGTTTAATAAGACGAAGAGAGTTCTGGAGATTGAGGGTCGTGATGGCTGCACAAGATTGTACTTAACACTACAGATAAGCACATTTAAAATGGCTAACATGGGGTCTGGGGTTGTGGCTCAGTGGTAGAGTGCTCACCTAGCACTGCAAGGCCCTAGGTTCGATCCTCAGCCTCACATAAAAATAAATAAATAAATAAAGGTATTGACAACTACAACTAAAAAATATACATTAAAAAAGTAAATAAATGAGGGCTGGGTTGTGGCTCAGTGGTAGAGCGCTTGCCTTGCACACATGAGGCACTGGGTCCAATCCTCAGCACTACATAAAAATAAATGAATAAAATAAAGATATTGTGTCCATCTACAACTAAAAAAAAAGAATTTAAAAAGTAAATAAATGAAATAAAATGGCTAAGATGGTAAATTCTATGCTATGTGTATTTTAACACAGTAAAAAGAAAATTGGAGGAAAACAAACCTTTTTAATTCAAAAAGAAATGAAGTTGAACCAGACAGATATATATATACACACACACACACACACACACACACACACACACATATAAACACATGCATACAAGAGTATATTATTAATATTTAAAGTATATTGCAAGTTGTGCTGGTGCAGGTCTGTAATCCCAACAACTAGGGAGACTGAGACGGGAGGACTATAAGTTTGAGGCCAGCTGCATCAACTTAGCAAGGTCCTAAGCAACTTAGCAAGACCCTGTCTCAAAATAAAAAATAAAAAGGGCTGGGAATATGGCTCAGTAGTAAAGTGTCCCTGGATTAAATTCCCAGTACCAAAAACCATAATGATGATGATAATGATGATGATAATAATAATAATAATGTATTATTCATAGTTATATTTAAAATAATAATTATACATACAATTTATTTAAAATGTTATTAACTATATATAGTTAAAATTTAAATATAAATATAGTTTTATTTAAATGTAGCTGGGAGCAGTGGCACACACCTATAATCCCAGTGGCTAAGGAGGTTAAGGCAAGAGGATTGCAAGTTGAAGGCCAGCCTCAGCAACTTAGCAAGACCCTGTCTCAAAATAAAAAATAAAAAGGGCTGGGGGTGTAATTCAAGGTAAAGTGCCCCTGGGTTTGATCCCCAGTATCCCCCCCCAAAAAAAGAACAGAATGCAAAGAACAGAATTGCACAAAATATTTTCAAGTCATATATCTAATAAGGGAATAATATTCAGAACATGTAAAAACTACAACTAAACTACACAAACAAACAAATTCAAAAATAGGGAAAGGATTTGAATAGATACTTTTGCAACAGAAATATACAAATGGCCAAAAAAGCACAAGAGGGCTGGGGTTATGGCTCAGCGGTAGAGCGCTTGCCTAGCACATCGGGGTGCTGGGTTCAATCCTCAGCCCCACATAAAAATAAAATAAAGGTATAAAAAATTTAAAAAAAACACACATGGAAAGATGTCACTAATCAAAGCCACATTAGTCACTAATCAAAGCCACAGTAAGATATCACTCTACACCCTTTAAGTTGGATTTTGGGGAGTGAGGGAAGGAAAATAAATGTTGGCAAAAACATGAAAAAATGGAAATCTCCTACATTGCTAGTGGAAATTACCAATGGTTTCTCAAAAACTAAATCCAGAATAACCAGAAGTTCCACTCCAAGGCATATACCAAGGGGAAATAAAAATGTGCATCTATATAAAACCTTGTGGGTAAATGTTCATAGTAGCATTACTTAAAATAGCCAAAATATAGAACCAGCCCATTTGGCCATTAACAAAATGTGGTATGTTCCTACAGGGGAATCTTATTCAGCCATAAAGAGGGATGAAATGCCAGTACAGGCTATAACATGAATGAAACTTGAAAGTATTGGGCCAAGTGAAAGAAGCTAATCCCAAAGAACCACATACTGAATAATTCCACTTATATAAAATGCTCAAAATAGATAAATCTATGCAGACAGAATGTAGATTAGTATTGTCTAGGGCTGGATATGGGTTGGGTAGGTGATTATATCTAAATGGTTCAGGGTTTCTTTTGGGGTGATAAAAATGTTCTGAAACTGATCATGGCCATGGTTGCACAACTCTGTATATAATATAGCTTTTAGATTGCACACCTTAAAGGAGGGAATCAGATTTTACATAGTAAATTATATCTCAATAAAATTGTTTAAAATAAAACCTACTTGAGCCAGGTATGATACACACATGTATTTTCAGCTACTCAGGAGGCTGAGGCAGGAGCATCCCGAGTTCAAAGCCAGCCTGGCAACTTAGCAAGACTGTCTCAAAATGAGAAAAAGGGCTAAGGAGAGGCTGGGGTTGTAGCTCAGTGGAAGAGCACTGGTCATGCATGCATGAGGCCCTGGGTTCAATCCTCAGCATCATGTAAAAATAAATAAACATAAAGATATTGTGTCCATCTACAACTAAAGGAAATATTTTTTTAAAAGGGCTGAGGATGTAGCTCAGTGCCCCCGAGTTCAATCCCCAGTACTTAAAAAAATCACTATCAAAAACAAATTTCCTCTACATTATCAGAATCATCAATACCAAAGAGGGAGTGTATTAAAAAGCAAGATCTAGGGCTTGGGCTGGGGCTCAGCAGTAGCGCACTTGCCTGGCATGTTTGAGGCACTGGGTTTGATTCTCAGCACCACATATAAAAATAAACAAAAAATAAAGGTCTATCAACAATTTAAAAAAAGGAAACAAGATCTGATTTATGATACCAATTAAAACCATAAAATAGCTAGGTTTAATCCATCAAAGACTGCACTAGACCTAAATTTTCCATATACCCTATAGCAAGGAAAACTTGAATACATAGATAAACCAATAGCATTCTAATAAAAATGCCAATAAAAGTTTTTGATGACCTATACAAATGTATTTTAAAATGTATGTGACATAATGAAAGTCTACTGATTGCTAAGTCAATTTTTTATACATTTATTTTATCTTTTTTATGTGGTACTGAGGATTGAACCCAGCGCCTCAGATGTGCTAGGTGAGTGCTCTACCACTGAGCCACAACCCCAGCTCCCTGCTAAGTCAATTTTCAGGAGGAATTTCCTTTTGAGGAGGAATTCTCTCATCTTCACAGATGTGAATATATATTTGCATAGTAAATTATATCTCAAAAAAATTGTTTAAAATAAAACCATGGTAATTTTTTAAATAAATCACACATGGTATTGGTACATAAACAAAAATTGATTAGGAGAAGATGTTTATAGCAGCAGAAACTGATAGAGAATGAATTACAGAACTGCAAATCAGGAAGAAGAACCAGTTCCAGACAAGACTATAGGGTCTTGACCTGGTGGAGACCCTGAAGTCTCAACAGTGGTGAGCTGAGTCTGAGCTACCTGGCCACTGGCCAAACCTTGGCCTGAGGAGCAGGGCCCGAAATTTTTCCATAAAAAGGTGGACATTCTGAACGGAAGGTATAGTTGCTAAATAGACTTAGAATTTGGACAGAATAGAAATATTATATAGTTCTGGGTGTGGTGGCGCATGCCTATAATCCCAGCGACTTGGGAGGCTGAGGCGGGAAGATCACAAGTTTAAAGCCAACCTCAGCAGCTTAGTGAGGTCCTAAGCAACTTGGTGAAACCCTGTCTCAAAATTTTTAAAAGGGGCTGGGGATATGACTCAGTAGTAAAAAAATGCTCTTCAATAGGGTTCAATCGCCAGGATCAAAAAAAAAAAAAGGAGGAGGAGGAGGAGGAGAACAACAACAACAACTCCTCAGGGAGTTTAAGCAGCTCATTCTAAGTCAAGTGCTAGGTCTCTGTGTGCTATTGCCATTGTGCTATCTGTTGCAGGCTGCTCCCTTCCTCTGTCCTCTCTGCTCCCCACTCTGCCCTATGAGTCTGAGTATAGTCATCCTTTAGGGCTGTGGCCCTTCCTTACTCACCCTCAGGGAAGCTGTCGTTGACTACATTGTTGCACACCTCGGCCCAGCTGTCCAGATTCCCCTCCAGGGGCATGGTGCGAATGCTATTGTCCTCAGAATATTCCTGCTGGCTGCTCAATGTCAAGGTGGAGGTGTCACTGATCATGAGGCTGGAGCCCATGCTCAGAGTCTCATTGGAGCCCAGGATCAGAGTCAGGCATGAGGGTGGTGAGAGGGAGGACCTGGGGCCATGGGCAGCGGAATGCATGCTGACACCATCGCTCGAGGCAGAAATCAGGGTCAAGCATGAGGCCTGAGTGACCGTCATGTTCACATCAGGTCTGGGGAGACTATCAGAAGCCACATTGACGGTCCCCTTTGAACTTGGGCTCCAGTTTGCACCAAAGGATCCTTTGGAAATAGACCCAGCGATGTTACATGGAGCCAAATTGAGAGTCTCATTTGTGTCTGGGATTGGGGTGCCACCAGAATCTGCATCAGCATTCAGGTTTAGTGCGCAGATGTTTTTTGAGCCCACATCGAGAAGCTGATTAGAGTCAGGGTCCAGAGTAGTGTCTGAGACTCGAATAAGGGGTGCTTGTGAGCCCGACCGAGAGACACAGTGGCCCAGAACCAGGGCTTCTCTAGAATGGGGCCTCATAAATGAGCTCGACTCGGGCCTGGAAGGGTTGGAGTTACTCTGACCCAAATCAAACATCTTGCTCGGAAGGGGCTTGCAGTCCTGCTCAGGATTCAGCCCAGAGTGGTTCCCTGAGCTCAGACAGGTGGCCTCTGCAGGGCCTGGGCTCAGAACAGGGTTTGAGGCTGGACTAAGGGACCCCTGTGGGTCAGGCTTTGAGATGAGACTCAGATTGTCTTCGGAGCTGGCAGTGTTATCAGGAATTAGGTCAGAGGCCTCTTCTGGAACAAGATTCAGAGTTGGATTCAGGTCTGGAACGAGAGGCACCCCAGGACTATGGGGTGGACTCAAGATAGGATCAAGGGCCACATCCATGTTGGGCCCAGCGAGGGTACCAGAGTTGAGACTTGGTGTCATCTTTGGGTCTTCATGGAGGACCACACCAGCCATTGGACTCAGGGCCATGTGCAGTCTGGAGGTCTCTCAATGCTACTGCCCCTTCTTTTCAATGGCCAACTGTCGAGCTCCCTGCAGGACCCCTGAGAGAAGACAAAGGCCACTAGGCTGCACCTGTTAAAACTTCCCCTGCCAGCTCACCATTCTTAGAATGAGGGCCTCTTGCTGTGACTTACAAGCCCTTGATGGTCCTTGGACCACCTTTCCAGCCCCATCACACCCTGTTCCCCTCCTTGCTCTCTTGGTGTGTAACCCCCTTCTCTGACCACAGCCTGCTTCCCCTCAGCTCATGACCCTGAACAAGCGCAGTGCTCTTGGCTTCAAACCTCCCCCTGTCATCCTTTGCCAGTCCCACTACTCCCAGTAAAAATGCATCCCCCTTCATTCCAGCCGCTCACCGAGTAGTCTGGCCCTTACTAGGGTCAAGCTCTGGATGTCTAGAACTGTCTTATCTTGGACTCTGGGTCACTCACAGCTCCTAACACAACGCCAGGCACACAGGTGCAAGTCTACAATGGACAGACCAGGAACCTCATTTGCTTTAGGTAGAAAAGGGGGAGGAGCCGAATTCCAGCAGGGTACCTGTGTCAGGGCCATGTAGGTGCACTAGCAAGGATCCCTGAGCCTTGGGGCACTGCAAGCCAGAGATAAGCTCTGAAGTTGCCAGAACTACTCTGCATGTGGTCACAGCACTAGCCTCAAAGCCACGTTGGCAGAGCCGCCTGTGGCCCTTGACGACTGGCCTGTTCTGGGTGAGGCCGACTCTGTAGAGAAGAGCACGGGCCATACCAGAAACAGAACCTGCTCAGTGCAGCAATCTAACCACTGAGTGGACTCCCCAGTCCTCCACTACCACCCCCCCCACACACACACACCCCGGGGCCACGCTCCCTGCAGAATCATTGGGTTGGCTCACCTGCGTACATGGTGTTCTTAAGCAGGCGTGGGCCCCTAGGAGGAGATGCAGAAGGAAATCAAGTCAGGAAAAGAACAGCTTTTTCAACTCCCACAGAGCAGTCTATAGGCCAGGTGGGAACACACATTCGCCACTCCCCACATTGTGTGCACATACACAGACCAAGTCCTGGAGTTCGATACTACTGGTGAAGGTCACTCACCCCATTGGCCCTCTGGGCAGCTAAGACCATCTCTAAATTCCTGCCTAAACTCCTCCTGCCATCTTTAGGAAAAGTACCCTGTCATTAAAAGACCCTCTGCATGTGTTTCTGGCCCCAATTTTTGCCCTCCATATATCCTCTTCCCCTCTCCATTCCACCCTTGCTTGGCTCCTTTGAGTCTCTCAAAAAAAAAAAAAAAAAAAAAAACAGTTATGTCTGGACCTCCCAATGTCTGGGTGCCCCTTCTATACTCCCCTTCCCCAGCTACTGCTTACAGCTTCACCCTGTCAGGGCTCAGGGTCTCCTAGATGGTTGAGGGCACCTGTAAATTCTCAGGATACCTCATTCCCTTCACCTTCCCTGGCACCCAGAATCTGGCTTCCCCACCAGACTAAACTCCCTCAGAGCAGGGACCGTGACCACCTGGCTCTCTGCCCATGTCTAATGTCTAGCATAGCACCTGGCATGCAGTAAATGCTCAGAAAGGTTTGGGTCCACTGTTTGATCCTTCTCTCTCTCCTCCACTTTTGCTAGGTCATTCCATCCCTACTCACACACCAACTCGGTCACCAAATCATTTCCTCCCTCTGCAAATGTGCTGTGCTCTTTCTAACTTGGTTTTGGGAAGATCATAGATCTGGATTCGCATTGTCTTGAATTCAAACCCCAGCTCATCCTCTCACTAGCCTGGGTGGACCAGGTCAAGAGACTTCTCCCTGCTGGCCCTGTTCTCCTCAGGGGCACAAAGTCCCTGTCTCACCCGGAGGTGATAGTTACCGAGCCTGCCAT
The DNA here is from genome assembly GCF_045843805.1 of Urocitellus parryii. Taxonomy (NCBI): domain Eukaryota; kingdom Metazoa; phylum Chordata; class Mammalia; order Rodentia; family Sciuridae; genus Urocitellus; species Urocitellus parryii. The sequence goes on along the minus strand of NC_135541.1, from coordinate 37,671,950 downwards.
GGAGCTCATGGCCAAGCCAAGGCCTGACCTAAATTACAGCTGCTCATTTCATTCCTTTGCTGAGCACTGTGGGAAAGAGCTGTGACGCCCTCAGCGGCCATTGTTTCCTAGAGGTTCCTGTGTGTTGCATGTGCCCCAGGACCAGGAAGTGTGCACTGCCCCCCAGTACAGGGCGATTTCACACAGGCATTTTAAATGTGGGCTGCTTGATTCCACAGTCCCTTGCCAAAGCCCTGTACTTAATTTTGTGTTCATAATTTTGTCTTTTTTCATTTAAAGAGGAGGCTGTATTTTTCCCTGATTTTCCCTCCCATCCATGCACACAGGCACGCGCGTGTGCACACACATGTCACAGTTATGAAAGAGAGGCATTTTCAACCTGGAAAAATAGGGGTGGTGCAGTTAGGAAGCAGTGAGTAGGATTTTGAAAGAGCTACCTAGTTAGGGCTGTGGGAAAAGGCACTAGTGTCCCCCCGCACCCCAGCAGATGCTCAGTATCATGTCCCTTGGGCAGAATGCCACAGGTCTCAACCCTGGTTGAAACTCTTCCATGAGAAAAGATTGGATCATCCCCACATTCTCAATCCTCCTCCTCCACCTTGCTACAGGGAAGCCAGTCTTCAGAGCTGCCTGACAGGCACTGGGGCAGTCCATGGTTTGCCCTCCACCATGTAGATGCTGTGCATTGAGAAGAGCAGCAGCTGGTGAGGGACTTGTGGGACCCAAGGAAGCTACGACAGCCACAAGCTGCCTGTGGACCTTAGCCCCAAGTTCTCATGCCCACAGTGGGGAAGGCAGAGCATGGCTATAAAACAGCTCGTCCAGTGCAAGAGTGAGAAGCACCGGCTGATGGCCATCCCTCTCCCCGAACTCAACCATCCTCTCCAGACCCTGGGCAGGGGCTGCTAGTGCACTGGCCCCCAGTACCTTAATGGGTAGAATTATCAAAGATCTTCCGGTTCCTCTTTGAGGAAAAGATTATCAGATATATGGGCCCAGAATGTGTTGGCCACTTGTGCAAGTATGTTTGTATAAACAGATGTGCACGTGCTCAACATCTGACACTGGGGCACCTCAGATCCAGACAATCCAAACCAGAACTCCCCAGACCCTCCAATTCTCTATTACAAAGGAATGAAATCATCACCCAATGCAGGAACAGTAGGATCCTTGACTACCATGTTTCTCACTTGCTGCGTGCAATTTTAGCCACGTTCTGCTCATTCTAGATCCAGAACATTTCTCCATTCCCTCTGCCAGACCCTAGTCCATGTCCCATTGCCTTGGGTTGAATCTTGGAATTGCATCTTGGAATTGCTCACTCAATAGACCCTCCTGTTTGTAGTCCTGCCCCAACAAATTATTTTCCAAAATGAACCACAAAAGTCTTCCTTTAAAATTGCATGAATCAGGGCTGGAATTATACCTTAATGGTAGAGCACTTGCTAGCATGCATAAGGCCCAGGGTCCAATCCCTAGCACCACACATACACACATACATAAATCGTGCAACAGTGTGGTACTGGCATAAGGATAGACCAGTATAATAAAATTGAAAGTCCAGAAATAAACCCATACGTATGGGATCAATTGATTTTGATGAGTATAACTATTCAATGGGGAAAGAACAGTCTCTTCAACAAATAGTGATATTGACATGCAAAAGAATAAAGATGGACTCCTACCTTCTACAAAAATTAACTCAAAATGTATTAAAGACCTAGAAGTAAGAGCTAAAACTATAAGACTCTTGGAAGAAAACACAGGAGTAAATCTTCATGACCTTGGCAATTGCAATGGTTTCTTAGGTATAACACCAAAAGCATAAGCAGCAACAAAAATAGATAAACTGGACTTCATCAAAGGTAAAAATTTGACAGGCACAGGGGTACATGCCTATAACCCAATGACCTGGGTGACTGAAGCAGGAGGATCACAAGTTCAAAGCCAGTCTAAACAAATTAGAAAGATCCTCAGCAACTTAGTGAGACCTGATCTCAAACTAAAAAATAAAAAGGACTTGAGACATAAGTCAATGGTAAAACACCCCTGGATTCAATCCTCAGGACAAAAAAAAGGTAAAAATATTTGTACATCAAAAGGCACTGTCCACAAGTGAAAAGACAATCTACACAATGGTAGAAAATGTTAGTAAATTATATATATGATAGGGGTATAGTATTCAGAATATATAAGGAATTCTTACAATGCTATAACAGAAAGACCGACAACCCACTTAAAAATTCGACTAACAGAGCTAAGGATACAGCTCAGTAGCAGAGCTCTGGCTTGCATGTGCAAGGTGCTATTTCCAATCTCCAGCACTGGAAAAAAAAGAGACAGAGAGATACACAGGGAGAGAGAGAGACAGAGACAGAGAGAAACAGAGAAAGAAAGCAAGCAAGAGCGATTGAGCAAACAATTTAAATAGCATTTCTACAGAGATGAACAAATGACTCATATGCACATGAAAATATGTTCAAAATCATGAGTCATTAGAGAAATGCTAATCAAAATGATATGGAGCTGGGTGCAATGGTGCATACCTGTAATCCCAATGATTTAGGAGGCTGAGGCAGGAGGATCACAAGATCAAGATCAGCCCCAGGGGCTGGAGTTGTGGTTCAGTGGGCAGCGTGCTTGCCTAGCATGCATGAAGCACTGAGTTCGATCCCCGTCACCACATAAAAATATGCAAATAAAATAAAGGTATTAAAAAAAAAATCAGCCCCAGCAACTTAGTGAGTCCCTAAGCAACTTAGAAAGAGCTTGTCTCAAAATAAAAAGGGATGGGAATGTGGCTCAGTGGTTAAGCACTCAAGTTAAATCCCCAGTATCAACAATACCAAAAAAAAAAAAACTATAATGAGATACTATTTCACATTCCCTAGGATGGTTATAAATTTTTTAACAGAAAATAACAAGTGTTGATGAGGATGTGGAGAAATTAGAACACTCATACATTGCTGGTGGGGTTGTAAATTGGCACAGCCTCTATTAAAAATCAACTTGGTGGCTGGGAATGTGGCTCAGGCGGTAGCGCGCTCGTCTGGCATGCGTGCGGCCCGGGTTCAATCCTCAGCACCACATACCAACAAAGATGTTGTGTCCGCCGAGAACTAAAAATAAATATTAAAAAAATTCTCTCTCTCTCTCTCCTCTCTTACTCTCTCTTTAAAAAAAAAATCAACTTGGTGATTTCTCAAAAAGTTGATCCAAAATTTCCATTCTGAGGTATATAATCAAAAGAATTAAAAATCTGTGTTCCAAATATATACAAGTGTTCATAGCAGCAGCAATATCCACAAAAGCCAAAGGTGGAAATAACCCAAATACCCATCAACTGATGAACGGATAAACAAATATGGTATGTACACACAATGGATTATCAACCATAAGGAGGAATGAATTCCCAGTGCATGCTAAACAGGGATGAATTTTGAAAACATGCTAAGTGAAAGAAGCCCGTCACAAAAGACCACATATTATGTGACTCCATTTGTAGGAAGCATCCAGAATAGTCAAATTCAAGCCGACAGAAAGAACTGCCAGGGCCCAAGGAAGGAGAGAGCAGAAGTGACTGCAGAATGGGTGTGGGGTTTCCTTTCCCGAGCGCAGATACGTTCAGGAACTAGGCAGTGGCGATGGTTGCGCGACTCTGTCAACACACTGCATGTCACTAATGGTAACTCCTATGCTGTGTGTTGTACTGAAGCGGCAACCCCTTTCTCCACAGAAAAACCTTCTTCACCATGGCTGATTTTAGACTGTCAGCAAAAGAGTCTCTGCAAAAGAGTCCAATGTAGATAAACTTCCTCTTTCTGTGTCGCCCTGTTTTACTTGGCCACAGGCCGAGAAGATACCAGCACTCCAGGTGCTGGACACCCCCTTACTAGTTTTCACAAACGTATCCAGTATAGTACTTTGAAGAAATGTGCAAACAAGGCCTCTGGCCTTGAGCTGGGCTTCACAGAGATGTCTACATTTTTAAGATAAGTTACAATTGGGCTCCGTGGTAACAGCTGGCAGGGGGAGGAAAGAAAAGGGAGAAGAAGCTCTCCCCTTCTCAGGTGTTGTCCTTGAAGGGTTAACTTGCCCAGAGCAGTGAAAGAAAAAGCTGCTTTTATGAGAACTTCTACAGACTGTGAACTTCTGAGCCCCTCCCCTTACATGCTGGGTATAAAACTCTGAAACTCCCTGAACTCGGGGTTCAGGGGATTGATTGTTACAGCAAAAGCTGTGCCCTCTGAACCTGGCTGCAGCCAAATAAAACTGTTTCCTGCTACCTTCGGTGCCTTGCCTCGTTTGTCCCTACTACAGTACCACGTTTTAAAATTGCATGTAGCAGACAAGAGGGTGTAGAGTCGCTTTTCTCTGCTTCTCCCTTCTAAAGACAACTAAATATTCAGGAAATAGTAAAACAGACAACCATTAAAAACAAAAAAAAAAAAACTTTAGGGGCTGGGGCTGGGGCTCAGCGGTAGCACACTTGCCTGGCATGTGTGAGGCCCTAGATTCGATTCTCAGAATCACATATAAATAAATAAAATAAAGGTCTATCAACAATTAAAAAAAAAAACTTTAAAAGCTGAAAAGAATACAAAGGATTGACTTGGAGGATGACACTATGGTGTGTTCCTTAGGGTTTTGTTGTTTTGGTTTTTTTTGTCTCGCATATATCCCAACTGGACACCAGAGAGGTCTGCAACATGGACCTGCCAAGAGCATAAACAGACGTGTTTTTGTTTAAGTCTCCAGACAAAGAACAAGGAAAGGGGAAACCCAACAGGGCGTGCACCGCACTGGTCCCCAATCCCTACTCCATACCTGGAGCAGTGGCAGGCCATGTCAACAGAGCTCCACCCTGTGGCAGGGAACTTACCACACTCCACAGCCCCTGGCCCTCCCAGTGGCAATGGATGGCCCAGGGGAAGTGACTTCGGTCCCTGCAAGCAGCATCCCCAAGAATGATCAAGAGCCACAGCAGTGCTCCCCAAATTAAGCAAACCAGGGTGCTATATACTATCATTGAAATCTCAGTCCACAAAAGTAAACACTAAATCTTTACAGGTTGACTGTCTACTAAAATAGAGGATTAAAGTAGGAGCAAGAGTATCTTAATATAGTCAAACAACAAGTGCTGGCGGGGATGTGGGGGAAAGGGTACACTTGTTCATTGTTGGTGGGACTGCAAATTGGTGCAGCCAATTTGGAAAGCAGTATGGTGATTCCTGGGAAAGCTGGGAATGGAATCACCATTTGATCCAGCTATTCCCCTTCTCGGTCTATTCCCTAAAGACCTAAAAAGAGCATGCTACAGGGACACCGCTACATCGATGTTCATAGCAGCACAATTCACAATAGCAAGACTGTGGAACCAACCTAGATGCCCTTCAATAGACGAATGGATAAAAAAAAAATGTGGCATTTATACACAATGGAGTATTACTCTGCATTAAAAAATGACAAAATCATAGAATTTGGAGGGAAATGGATGGCATTAGAGCAGATTATGCTAAGTGAAGCTAGCCAATCCCTAAAAAACAAATGCCAAATGTCTTCTTTGATATAAGGAGAGTAACTAAGAACAGAGTAAGGACGAAGAGCATGAGAAGAAGATTAACATTAAACAGGGATGAGAGGTGGGAGGGAAAGGGAGAGAGAAGGGAAATTGCATGGAAATGGAAGGAGACCCTCAGGGTTATACAAAATTACATACAAGAGGAAGTGAGGGGAAAGGGAAAAGTAATACAAGGGGGAGAAATGAATTTCAGTAGAGGGGGTAGACAGAGAAGAGGGGAGGAGAGGGGAGGGGAGGGGGGATAGTAGAGGATAGGAAAGGCAGCAGAATACAACAGACACTAGTATGGCAATATGTAAATCAATGGAAGTGTAACTGATGTGATTCTGCAATCTGCATACGGGGTAAAAATGGGAGTTCATAACCCACTTGAATCAAAGTGTGAAATATGATATATCAAGAACTATGTAATGTTTTGAACAACCAACAATAAAAAAAGAAAAAAAAGAGTATCTTAATATGATATTCTAAAATGTCCAGGATACAGTTAAAAAAAAAAAAACACTACCAAAAACAAGGAAAGTCGCATCTTGAGGAAAGACTATTAACTAACATTAACACTGAAATGAATCAGATGTTGGAGTCTGTGACAAGGATTTTAAAAGTCATCATAAAAATACTTCAAGAAGCAATTACAAATCCTCTTAAAACAAATAAAAAAATAGAAAATCTCAACAAAGAAATAGGAGTTATGAAAAAGAACAATAAGTACTATTTGAGAGGCTGAGATAGGAGGATCACAAGTTCAAGACCAACCTCAGCAATTTAGTGATGCCCTAAAACACTTAGTGAGATCCTCTCTTAAAAAATAAAATGGGAGCTGGGGATGTGGCTCAAGCGGTAGCGCGCTCGCCTGGCATGCGTGAGGCCCGGGTTCGATCCTCAGCACCACATACAAAGATGTTGTGTTCGCCAAAAACTAAAAAATAAATATTAAAAATTCTCTCTCTCTCTCTCTCTCTCTCTAAAAAAAATAAATAAATAAAAAATAAAAAAAATTAAAAGGGCTGGGGATATAGCTCAATGGTAAAGAACCTCTCTCTGGGTTCAATCCCCAGTACTCAAAAACATAAAATAAAATAAATTATATTAAATAAAATTAAAATATTTTAAAAGGATGGGGGATGTAGCTCACTGACAGAGCACTTGCCTAACATGCACAGGCCCTGAGTTCAACACCGGACTGAAAAAAATAACTGAAACTAAAATAGAAATTATTTTAAAATACAATAACTGAAATTTTTTTGGCTTTTTTGAGATATAATTGGGCCAGGCATAGTAGCACATGACTGAGGAGGCTGAGGCAGAAGGATCTCGAGATCAAGGCCAGCATCAGTAATATAGCAAGACCCTGTCTCAAAATAATAGCTCAGTGATACAGCACTCCTAGGCTCAATCCCCAGTACAAACAACAAAAATGAAAGAGGTATAATTGCTATACAAAAACTTGTACATACTTAATATATATATTTTAAAGAACTTAGGTATATACATATATCCATGCTACCATCATCACAACTGAAGTATGAAATATTATTTCCAATTTTTTTTCTTGTGTTGTTTTGTAAGTACTTGAGAACACTTTACCTAAGATCTATTCTCTTGACATATTTTACATCACAAATTATCACAGTGTTAACTCTAGCCACTGTGTTATACAGATCTCCAGAACTTACCTATCTTTGCGTAAGTGAAATTTTATACCCATTGAACAACAGCTTCTTACTTCCTCCTCTCAGGAAGAACTGAATCTTTTTAAACTTGCTGGATGGGCTCAATAGCAGAGTGGAAGACAGTAAACTTGAGAAAAGATCAATAAAGATTATTTAAGCTAAACAACGGAGAAAACAAAAAATGAACAAAACCTCAAGGATCTGTGGGGCAATTACAAAATATCTACAATTTTATATCATCGGAATCCCCGAAGGGTAGTACAGATACACAATGAAATATTATTAAGCCATATAGAAGAATGAAATTACGGCCTTTGGGCTGGGGATGTGGCTCAAGCGGTAGCGCGCTCGCCTGGTATGCGTGCGGCCCGGGTTCGATCCTCAGCACCACATACCAAAAAAGATGTTGTGTCGGCTGAGAACTAAGAAATAAATAAATAAATATTAAAAAAAAAAAAAAAGAAAGAAAGAAATTACTGCCTTTGACAGTATGGCACCACCTGGATGGAACTGGAGGCTATCATGCTAAGTGAAATAAGCCAATCCCAAAAACCAAAGGTCAAATGTTCTCTCTGGTATGCAAATGCTGACTCAAAATGTGTGTGCATGTGGGCGATGGATGTTCACCAGATTGGGATAGAGGGGAATGGAGGGAAAGAAGGGAAAGAAGGGGGGATGGGAATGGGAATCAGACATCACTTCCCTACGTTCATATATGAATATCATGTACAACCACATACATCATGTGTACATCATGTTCACATCATGTACAACCATAAGAATGGGAAGTTATATTCCATGTATGTATGATATGCAAAAAATACAATCTACCATCATGTATAACTAAAAAGAAAAAAAAATTTAAAAATGCAATTTAAAAAAAAAAAAACAAAACAGAGTCCCGGCATGGTAGTGCATGCCCGTAATCCCAGCAGCTCAGGAGGCTGAGGCAAGAGGATCTCAGTTCAAAGCCAGCCTCAGCAAAAGCAAGGCACTAAGCCATTGAGTGAGACCCTGTCTCTAAATAAAATACAAAATAGGTCTGGGGATGTGGCTCCGTGGTCGAGTGCCCCTGAGTTCAATCCCTGACACCAAAAACAAAACAAAAATCCCAGAGGGAGAAGAGAAAGGGTGCTGGAAAAATATTCAAAATACCAATAGCTGAAAACACCCCAAATTTAGTGAAATACATAGATTCAGAAAATTGAGTAAACTGATAATGGATAAATGTAAAGAAATACATGCCAAAACACATCATGATTAAACTTCTAAAAACTGAACACATCAACAAAAATATCTGAAAAGTAACCAAACAGCAATACATTATAGGCAAAGAGCAACTCAAAGGACAGCCGCTTTCTTACGTGAAGCCATGGAGAGCAGAAGGAAGTGACCCACGTTTTTGAGCACTCAAAGAAATGAAGTGTCAATCACACATTCTAGATCTGGGAAACCATGCTTCAGGAATGAAGAGGAAATAAAGAGACCCTCAGATGGAGGGAAAACGCATATAAATCCAACAATCACTTTCCCCCATGATAACCCCCCTGTGAGGACTCAGGAGTTCTCAAATTTCGGGGCGCAGGTGGAGCTGATATTTTTAAAAAGCTTGATCCCAAGCATCATGCTCAGACCCCTTTGGGTAGCTTAGGACCAACTTTTTATCAAACTCTCCTCCCTCTCTCTGCAAAATGATTATTACGGAGCTGGTAGACCAGCCATGAGCAGGGACACCGGGGTCTGTAGGCAGATGTCTGTTTCTTTGACTCGAGTCCTCGGCCCACAGCACTGTCCCCTCCATCTCTCCAGCTGCATCCTTCCCTGTTCCTGGCCTTGCACCCCATACCTGAACCACTCTTTCTCCCAGGTCCACCTCTTGCCTCAGGGCCTCTGCTAGGACTCTTTGATCTTCCTGTAAACTTCCCCAAGACCACCGATCCACACTTCGAATGTTTCCTCTCACATCAAACCTAGTCACATTTCAGCACTATGTTAGATGTCCCCACCTCTGGGAAGTCTTCCTGGGACCCCCAAGTGAGGCGCCTCTCCATGTGATCACTTGATTTACTTGTATGTCTCCACTCTAGAAAAATAGGCCTGGTGAGTGTCTGACTGCCTTGTTATCTGTTTTTCCAAGACATAGCACAGTGCCTGGCATAAAAGGGAAGCTCAGAAAACATTCGTGGAAGGAATGAGTGAATGAATGACAATTCCCCAAGGTAGATATCATTCTCCTCATTGACTAGCATGTTAGACTGCTCACAGCTCTAAACTGATTTTTGTCAAGTCCCCAGCAAGTGGCAGAAGCAGGATTCAAACCCAGCTCCACTCAACCCAGATTTCCCCATGATACCAAAGAGATTCCCAAGACATAAATCACAAAGGAAGCACATCTTCCCGTTTCTCATTTCCCATCCCCTCTGCTACCCCTAGGTCCTCAGAGAAAATAGTCAATGAAAACAAGCCAAATTGCCTAAATCCCTGCTATAATACAAAACTCCAGAGATTTGGAATCAGAACTGAATTGGAAACCGGTCCTGTCTCTCTCCAGCTATGTGGGGCCTGGACAGGCCACCTTGTACTCTAAGCACCCATCTCAGGTCCATAAATGGGATCAGGCACATAAAATGATGACCACAGAGCTTGGCCCACAAAAGTCCCCCACCAAGTGTCTACCTCCACCATCCCTCCCTGCCTCTGAATGGAGATGGTGGGGGACTGGGAGAAAAGAACAAAGTCGGTTTCTAGGTTCTCTGCCTTCTCCTTCCCTCCCCCTGGGTCTTCTCACCTCCTTCCCCTCCCCCAGCTCCCACCCTCCCTACTCTGAGGATGCACTGGCCTACACTCTGTGAGCCTCAAGCTGTTGATGTCAAGTTCAATGTGTTACCTCCACCTGGGGCATCCACATGGTAACAGAACATTCAGCTTTAAGCCAAAGGTATGAAGTTCTAACTGGGGAATTTCAGCCAGAGGGGGAAGTTTTACCCAGGGGGGTGGGGTCTAGGTGGTAACTGCCTTGTGGAGGCTTTGGAGGCTGACCCCACCCCTGGGACTTTCTCTAAGCTTCCCCTCAGCTTACCTAGGCTCCCCCAAGCCCAGGCTGGTCTGCGGTCTTTGTGAGGTCACCATGATCTGGAAGCTGTCCAGCCAATAAGACCTCTGCCTACACAGTGGGGAGAACCAAAGGAATGTCCTTTCAAAAAAAGGGCATGTCATTGGGCATGGTGGTACCTGCCTGTAAACCCAGCAAGTCAGGAGGCTGAGGCAGGAGTATCCCAAGTTCAAAGCCAGCTCCAGCAACTTAGCAAGATCCTAAGCAACTCAGCAAGGTCCTAAGCAACTTAGCAAGAACCTGTCTAAAAATAAAATATCAAAAGTGCTGGTGATGTGGCTCAGTGGTCAAGCGCTCTGGGTTCAATCCCTGGTACCAAAAAAAAAAGAAGGATCTGTCTTCAGGCTCCCCACAATTACTGGGAAAGGATCTCACTTAAATGAAGACTTGTAACAGTGGTCTAATTTATGCTTTGAATATAGCCCTTGCTGCTCTGTTACTGTGACTTCTTTAAAAATGGACCTGTTTCTCTTCCTGTGTCCCAAATCCTCCCTAATCTTTCCCCCTCCCTAATCTCAGGGGGAAACAGGATTGTCCTTCTTCCCTATCCTAGGCAGAATTATCTGTCCTTGAGCGCACACCCACCACAAGTTGGAAGTAATTCAGATGGCACCAGAAAATCTAAGAAATGATTATCTCCCAAATGAACAAGTGAATCACAACTCTGAGTAGCCGTTGAGTCACCTCTTTAAAAATACCGTCCCCCCCACCACCACCATGGGCAAAATCACAGCCTCTGAGACAGGACTGTGTTTCTCCTTTATTAGCAAAGCAATAAACCTTCTTTTTCCTTTGTCTCAAAACCGTGTCCTTGTTATTGGATTGGCATCGAGGACAAGGATTTCAATAGCAAACTCAGCTCCCCATGGGCATTGAAGAGTCTCCATAAAAACCCCTCACCATCTGATCTCATGTCTCTGTTTTTCTTGGGGGAAAAAAAAAGGTCTTTTGAACTAGGTAGCCCGTGGTAAGGAAATTAAGACTCTTAGAGGAAAAGTACTGGCTCAAGGTCAGAAGCCAGGAGGACTGCCAGTGCAAGTCCTTGATCTTTGCCCTACTCCACCTGCCTCCTCTGCCAGGTACAGATAACAGTGTGGAGCAGGGTGAGTAGGGCCAAGCCAGGCCTCGAGGTGCAGAACTGCAACACCTAGATTCTTGGATAAGGAAAGGACCTGCAGCTATCTCCCTAAAGAACATCATTTAGTGATAAGCAATAACTGATATAATAAAATTACAGTAAGTAGATGGAAAAACTGAACCATTTACAAAAGGAGAATGAAGCTGTCCATGAGGTTGGATTCTCGTTTTTCACCCAGATGGGTCAATCTTGGGATATTCTCAGATATGAAAAGTAACATGTTCTGAGACATGCCACCTAGAAATCGTCAGACTCACTCCTGACCCCAGAAGCCCGACAGCCCTTGAGAGTAACCTCACACAGCAGCTGGTGATGGCAGACTCTTGAATTCCCTCCCATCCACCTTGAATCTCGCCTTTCCTGCCCCCACCCCTTGGTCCTTCACCACTCCAATGCATTCTTGGTCCCTGCCTACCAACGCCGCCTACAAACACTGCCAAGTTCTCTCTCCTAGCAAAACTCCTTCCTGCAAACTTGCCTCTTCCCCCAGCAGCCCCTCACTATTTCTTGAGCTATAACAAGCCATGGCAAGTGACTCCGGAGGACACTTTGACTCTTCCCTCTCCTCCCAGGTAAATAACAACCAAGTCCTTCCAATTTTACTCCCAAGTCTGCCCTGTCCCTCCAACCTCATTGGGATCCTATTATGGGAGCCCCAGATATTGGCCAAGACTTCTAGGAAATGTCCTCCAGGGCAGGTGCAGCCAGCCTCCTGCATCCCCCCCATGAAGGGAGCTCCCTGCAACTCACTTCCTCTAACACCTTCAACATTTCCCCACTGTCTGCGAAGGCATAGCCCAGTCCCTGGGTCCCTTGGCATTGAGGCTGCTTCACAGTCTGCCTGTCTACCTTATCTCTGCTCCCATCTCGGATTTTTTAATTTGCATGGAAGATCATATATATGCAGAAATTTGCACGTGCATTGATTCTCACCAAGAGAGCACACCCATGTAACCAGTGCCTAGATCTAAAACATTACCACAACCCCAGAATCCTCCTCCCCCTGCAATCACTGTCCCCCACAAAGGTAACCACTACCCTGACTTCCAGCACCATGGTTTAGATTGACTCGTTTCTGCACTACATAGAAATGGCATTAGCACACAATCTTGTTTCTGTTACCTTTGGTTCAAATTTGACCTAGTTCACACCTGGTAACTGTTCCTCCTCTTCCTCCTTTTTCTTATCACCAGTCCTTTTTATTTATTTAGAGACAGAGACTCACAAAGTCACACAGGGTTACTCAAACCATTTTAACATTCATACTCCAGTTATCAAAATCTAAAGTTAATACTGTTATCTTCCTTTAAACAAGCAAACATATAAAAAAAAAAACCCACAGGGACCTTATAAGATTTTAAATCCAATCAGCCGCCTCCCATTTCTATGCTGCTGTTTTTCCTTATTTTAGTTTTCCTCTGTTTTTATTTCATTTGCCTATTAGACTTTATTATTTTTCTTTTTTTTCAGTAATAAAAAGAAAAAAAAAGTATTGATATGCCCAGTAAGTGTGTGTTATATGTTCATGAGCTGGATTCTGGAACAATCAGTCATTTTTTCTGACTACAGTGACTCCGGCTGCATTTCCTAACTGTGATGGGCTTCCTTCAGGGAGAAGGGCAGGTGGGGACACTGTCGCACAGAGGCAGAACCTCTTACATTAGCAGCTTGTTTTGATTGTTTTATTTTGTTTGAGGGATCATGGATTGAACCAAAGGGTACTTGACCACTGAGCCACATCCCCAGTTTTTTTCATTTTTTTATTTGGAGACAGGGTCTCACTAAGTCATTTAGGGCCTCGCTAATTTGCTGAGACTGGTTTTGAACTTGCAATCCTCCTGCATCAGTTTCCCAAGTCATACCTAGCCTCAAGCCTTTTTAGATTTTAATTATTTTGAGACAGGATCTCACTAAATTGCTAAATTGCTGAGGGGGATCTCAAACTTGAGATCCTCCTGCCTCAGCCTCTCAAGTAACTGGGACCACAGGCATGTCCCATCATGCCCAGGCAGCAGCAGTGATTGAACAGCTAGCTGCTCCACATCTGCAGTGCTGGAGCCTCCCAAGCACCTGCCTTCTCCCCTATTTGTCATGGGGTGAGAGTAGGAGAATATCAAAGCAACCCAGGTAACAAAGCCTGAGGCTCAAATTTCCATAGGTCTTTGGCTGTTCTGGGTGTTGTAATATGTGACAACACGTTGCTTTGTGGCAGTGCTAAACCTGGATGCCTGGGTACTAGGGACATCTGGCCTTCTCCAGCCATTTCTCATACCAGCTTTAAGAATCACCCTCTCAGATAGAGCTGAGCACCTGTAAGGGTCCGGCGGAGCGTCGGAGGGAGAGACCACACAAGAGACTGGCTCCATGCAATTGGCAAAAGGGGATTTATTGGGGATCCATTCCAGCGCGCTGGGGCCCCGTGCTCACTCAAGAAGGAAGAGCAGCCCGGAGCCCCAAGCAGAGGTCAAGCAGAGCTTAAGTACACTTTCTGGAGAGGACGGTGGGCTTTGCATACATCAGAACAAATCATCATGAGGCGCGGGGAAATTGAACAACAACGTGATTGGCACATTCATTGGCGGGAACAGGTCGGGCGGGGATGATTGGTCACTCCTAAGCGGGATACACATTCAAACTGATTGGTTTGGCTAAATGGCCAGTAGGGCGTTGTTTTAACTATCTCAGGAATCTGGGTGTAACAGAGGAACTTAATAATACCTAATCTTTTACATTCAAGCTTTCCAGCTTAGAAACTTTACCCTTTCACACCCTCCTGCTCACCCCACAGGTGAAAGACCCCATTCTCCACACAGAAAATAAGTTTTTTGTTTTGTTTTGTTTTGGGGGGAACCAGGGATTGAACCTAGGAGTGCTTAACCACTGAGCCACATCCCCAGCCCTTTTTATTTTTTCTTTTGAGACAGGGTCTCACTAAGTTGCTTAGTGGCTCTCTAAATTGCTGAGGCTGGCTTTGAACTCGAGATCCTCCTGCCTCACCTTCACCACCATACCCAGCTGAAGTCTAGCTCTTTACCAGGGGCACCAGGCCCTGCCCACCTCCCCAGCCTCATCTCCCAAACTCTTCCCCCATGTCCCACCTGGTGCTCAGGCCAAGCTGCACTGCACATATCCTCCAAAATTTGGCTGGCTTCACCCACACACTGCTCACTGTGCCTGAACGTCCCTCCTGGTTATCCCAGCCAGCTTGGGCGGTGATTCTTCCCATAGGATCATGGCCCATGAAAGAAGTTGGGGCTCTTCCCCCATCTCCTGCATCTCCAGATCCCACACATCCAGTCCCATGCCCACTGCCACTTTGCATGCCAAACATCCTTACAGTTCGTGTGCTCCCTCCTGCACACCAGCCCTAAAACAGCTGCTCCACACCTGAAATGCCCAAATCTGCAGACATTTCCTCTGCTACAAAATGCTGTGAGTGGGTCCCAGAGCCTAGTATGAGGCCCGGCAGTGAATGCACACTCAGTGACTTCAAGTTGTTACTTAATCTCACAAGAGATAATCACAGACAGCAGAGGAGTCCTTTGAAGCTTGTTCCTCCTGCAAAAGCCAGAGCTGGATGAAGCCCCTCTCCACCCAGATGCAGCCTGCAGAGCCCCCAGGTGGAGAAGCAACCAGGCCCAGGGCCTCCGAGCTCACTGCCTGCTTCTCAGGGAGGGTGGGATGGGCCGCATGGCCTGCTGCAAGGGGTTCACACCCCAACCTCGGAGCCCTGGATTAAAAGAGGAATGATGAGGCTTCCCCCATGGATGTCACTGTTATGCTCAAGTTCAGGACCCCCAAAAGACCACCAGAGACCAAGATCAATATAAGCAGCTAGCTCGGTCCTCCATGCACACAGCAACTGGTGACACTGAGAGGCCCCAAGCCCAGAGTTTGCAGCAGTTTTATACACTCTTTGGGGAAGGCAGGGACTTCACATACATCATAGCATCTCTTAGCAAATCATCACACACCACAGGAAAATCATAAAACAACTCTAAAACATGATTAGCACATTCCCTGGTGGGAACAAGTTGGGTAGGGGTGATTGGTTAGTACAAGAGGGGGATTCGTTTGAACTGATTGGTTTAAGCCACGAGGGGTGTATGTGCTGAACTACATGGTTTCCCAACAGGTTACCAACCACCATAAATTACTGGGAGGGTCATCTGGCATCCCAGGTATTTTCCCTGTCTCATGCTGATGGGTGGTGGTTGCTAGGGGGTTGCTATGGGTCCTCACCTAGCCTGACTGAATCAG
The DNA here is from genome assembly GCF_045843805.1 of Urocitellus parryii. NCBI lineage: Eukaryota > Metazoa > Chordata > Mammalia > Rodentia > Sciuridae > Urocitellus > Urocitellus parryii. Next base: position 37,656,186 of record NC_135541.1, on the reverse strand, counting down.
GGACACCTAGCCTGCAGATCTCTCCTGTTATCAGTGGATAAACAACTCAGTAGGGTGGGTATATGCCTAGGAGTTCTCTGTGGGTTTTTCCAAGGACAAGGGTCACCCCCCCTTCCTTGGACAGGCTTTGCTCTGAGATAGAGGCTGGTTTCTCAAAAATGGAGTCACATCAATTTCTCAGTCACAAACACTAATTGAGCTATGGTTAATATGAGGGTGGTTTGTATACCGAGATCCCTCTCAGACTGTAAGAATTAAATTTGGGGGTTTTGCTGGATAAATATTTTCAGTTAAATATTACAAAAAAAAAAAAAGATCATCACCTTGTCGATGGGAATGGACAAGAAAAGACCAGCAGATGTCATAAAACCAGGCAGCTGGGCCTGAGGCCAGCCTGGCCTGTGTTTGAATGTGAATATGAGGTGACTTGGGACAAGTATTGAGCTCTCTGAGGTTCAATATCTTCTCCTGTATCATGGGGACACAAGAACCATTTAGCAATGTTGTGACTGTTAGAAATACTGGGGTGCCACAAGGAATCAAAGGCGAGCTCAGAAGTAGCTCTGCAAGGCAAACTTACTTCTACAGAAGTGCATACTACCCAACCTGGCAAGCAAGCACACCTGGGCCACACATGGGCCACACATGGGCCAGCAATCCCCCTACTAACAGGGGATTGATAGCAGGAGCTTGGGGTTGCAATCTATGTGATTGGCTCATTGTAAAAATAGGGTGGGTGAAGGGAAGAGTTGTAGTCAAAATGGTTACAATTGGATTTCAAAATGGCTATGATTAGATCTTACATCCCAATTAAAGGTAAACACTATATTCTGAAAATGGACCACCGAACTTTCCATTTCTTACACAATTAGTATATGAAATAAAGATGTGAGCTGGGTGCAGCAGCGCACGCCTATAATCCCAGTGGCTTGGGAGGCTGAGGCAGGAGAATTGAGAGTTCAAAGCCAGCCTCAGCAAAAGCAAGATGCTAAGCAACTCAGTGAGACCCTGTCTCTAAATAAAACATAAAATAGGGCTGGGGATGTGGCTCAGTGGTCGAGTGCCCCTGAGTTCAATCCCCTGTACCCAATAAATAAATAAATAAATAAATAAATAATAAAGATGTGATGCCGATGTCTCGGCTGGCACTGAATCACGAGCCACCACACAGCTTTGTAGGTTCAAACAGCAATTCTTTATTCCCGAACTCACACTGGCCGTCTACAAACACGTTCTGGGCAATCTCCAATATGCCGCCGCCCCCAAATCCTACTCCACGAGGCTTTTTCCAAATCCCATTTGAATCTCACGAGAACTCAACTGGAACAAGCAGCAGGAACACCCTAATCCCAGCAGCAATAATCTTCAACCTCCAACTTCCCTAAAACCTCTATTGTCTTAAACCGGGAACACCCTAAACCCAAGGACCGGGATACTTCCTCAAACCTGCAGGATACTTCCTCAAACCTGGATCCACCCTCGATCACCTTGAGCAGGGTCATCTTACTAAAGCATACATGCAATGTCCCATTGAATGTCCTCTAAGCAGCATGGGGTACGCTGGCAAGGAGATTTTGATGCGTCATTCCTACTTGGCGATGGCCCTCAGCAATGTGAAATACTTTATAGGATATCAATGAATAATATATTTTGTTACTGTTTGTAGTAATGAAAGCAGAAAAAATGGGAACCAAACCAGCTCAGACTCCTTGCTCCTAACCCACTCACTAATCAGTCACCAAGTGCCCCCTGCTGGATTTCTTTATCAGCCTCTGCACTCTGAAGCCTGTGCATGCTCATTACAGGTAACTCCTGGATTCATTTAAGTTCCAGCGTCCCTGAAATAGGGGCAGTCTCTAAATTTGCTTCGCATCCTGGAGCCCCTAGAGCTCCCTCTGCAAGAGAAGGGGACCCAGCCCACTGCACATGGACTTCCATGCAGGAAGGTGCAGGAGTGTCCTGCAGAACTATCAGTTTTGATCCCAGTTCAATCCACCAGCTGTACTCTTAGATAAAAGGAAAATTTATGTCACTCGGGCAGATTTAATCTCTCCTTGTCACAAACCCTTCCCTGACCCAGGGATTTTCTGGGGCAGGGCAGAAAGTCCTCGAGTTAGAAGAGAAAAGGCCATTACGAATCACCACAGGGACAGAATGAGGCCAGGAGCAGGGCAGATGTTTGCCCCAGACCACCAGGAAAACAAGGTTGAGCTGGACTAGATCTCTGGCCTTCCAACCCCTAGGCAGGAGCCACAGGCAGGGGTGGGGGCCCAGGCCATGTCCTTCATTACCTATCATTGTGCTCAAAGTTCATTTGGGGGATGGCAGGATTTTCTGCTTGACCTGTTAAGATGCAGGGAGGGTGAGGGGAAGAGGAGGAGGAGGGCGGGGAGGGAGGAGGGATTTAAGGAGCTGTCTCCAGGCTGGGACATCCAGGACCTGCAGGAGCCGGCCAAGTTTGGAGGAGCATTAGGTGCTGTTGGATCTCCTGCCTCCCACCCAATCTCAGCGGTGGGGAGTCTCAGGGACTCTGGGCTGTGAGGAGTAGGGAAGGGAACACTCTCTAGAAAGGGTCAGCATGGCCTGCAGGAAGAGCTGCTCCGAGCATCCAACCAAGTGGGTCCTTGCCGGCAGTGCCAGTGTGGCTCTGCTGTTCACCATTGGGATGGTCCTGGGCTTCACCCTGCAGCGGGGCACTCGGTCAGGTAAGAGTCATCCTGCAGCCACACAGTTGGTCTCCCCATTGCTGTCCTTCCTTGTTCCCACCAAGGCTGTCCTACCAACAGCCGATCAGATCTTTTCCTGCCCCTTATTCCAACTAGACTCACCCCCACCCACAGCTCTCTCTGCCTCTTCCATACCCCAGCCCTACCAAGACTTCAACCCTGGTGGAGGGTCCCACTCATTTTCTTTCCCCTGGTCAGTTGCCTGAAGACCACCAAACCTCAGCCTTCGGCCCAGTCCTCCCTCCTTTGCCCTCAGATGGGTATTCCTTCTTGGGAATTTTGTGGGCTCCTCAAACTCAACAGTCTGGGCTGAACTCAGCCTCTCCCTGCCTCCCTCCCTCTCCTTATCCCTTTCTTGGTGAACCTGGGGGAGCCTCCACATTTTCTGAGCCTGGTGCCTAGGCCCGGCTCCTGAACCTTGAGGGCTCTGCCTTCCACCCTCTACCCTCCCCGCAGCCCCGCCTGAGACCTCTGATCTCCTGGACCCTGCCGTGGCCTCCCCTTCCTACCAAGTCCCTCTGCCACTAGCTTGCTCTTGCCAGTACCTGTCCCTCTCTGCAGCCAGCAAGCTTTTTCTTTTTTCTTTTTTTAATTTATATATGACAGCAGAATGCATTTTAACTCTTATTACCCATATAGAGCTCAATTTTTCATATCTCTGGTTGTATACATAGTATATTCACACCGATTCATGTCTTCATACATGTACTTTGGATAAATAATGATCATCACATTCCACCATCATTAATTACCCCATGACCCCTCCCCCACTCCTACCCCTCTGCCCTACCTAGAGTTTGTCTATTCCTCCCATGCTCCTGCTCTCTATCCCACTATGAATCAGCCTCCTTATATCAAAGAAAACATTCGGCATTTGGTTTTATGGGATTGGCTAACTTCACTTAGCATTATCTTCCCTAACTGCATCCATTTACCTGCAAATGCCATGATTTTATTCTCTTTTATTGCTGAGTAGTATTCCATTGTGTATATAGGCCACATTTTTTTATCCATTCATCTATTGAAGGGCATCTGGGTTGGTTCCACAATTTAGCTATTGTGAATTGTGCTGCTATAAACATTGATGTGGCTGTATCCCTGTAGTATGCTGTTTTAAGTCCTTTGGGTATAGACCCAGGAGAGGGATTGAGCCAGCGACCTTGTTCTAAACAACCCACTCACTCCCTGCCCCCCAGGACCCACCCCACTCCTTTGCTGGCATCTAAGACCTTTCACCACCTGCCTGTAGCCCTCTTCTCCAGCCTTCCTGGCCCATCTCCATCTGTAGCAGGCCAGTGGCCATTCCTTTAAACAACCATGCTTTCCTGTGGCCGAGCCTTCATGTCTGCTGTTCTTTCTGTCTGTTCTTTCCCCATTTTCTGTCAAACATACATCCATCCTTCAAGGCCCCTTGAATGTCCCCTTCTCTGTGAACTCCCTCTCTCTCTGCCCCAGGCAGCACCAGAGCCTCCATGGCCCCAGAATCCTGTGCCTTTCCCTCTCTGGCAGCACCAGGGACTGTGTGCCTCACAGTCCCCTGCAGCACATGGTGGGAGACCAGGGAGGGTTGGGGGTGACAGGTGTGTTGGGCTGAGGCTAGGATGGACAGTAACAGCTCCTGTCATTCACTCCAGGCTGTGAGCAGGACGTCTGCCGGCCCGACGCGGACATGCTGGAGTACCTGCTGAGCCTGGGGCAGATCAGTCACCTGGATGGCCTGTCAGTCACCTGGTACCACGCAGCCAACAGCCAGAAAGAGATGAAGGCTGCCCTGAGCAGTAAGTCCAGTTGCCAGAACTAGGGCAGGCCAGGGGGGGCACGGTGGAGGAAAGGGAGGAGGGCAGAGGGGAGGCCAAGAAGCCATGGTCACTGCGGCCTTAGAATGGCCATCTTTGTGTTCTTGTCATACTCCACCTGGGGACGTGGGGCCCTGGACACTGAGGAACTGGCTCCAGCTAGTGCAGCTCCAAGCCTGGGATTCGGAGCAGATGTCTGATTCCAAAGTCACCACTGTACTGCCCTCTGTCCCTTGGCCTGTCAGATGCCCCCTCCTAAGGAGGCCTTTGCCCTCAAGTCTAAGGAAGCCAGAGATCTGAATTGGAATCCTGGAGCTACTAAAATGAATGGTGAACACCTGAGCAGCTTGTGTGACCCCTCTGAGTCTCAGATGCAAAATGATTATGGGTGACCAGTCAGCTGCCACTCAGGTGGGACCCACATATCCACATCACACAGGAGTTCTCCAGGGAACACTGTGCAGCCCTCTTCATGGGCACCATTTTATAGAAGAAAAATGGAGACTCAGAGAAGTCATGGGACTTACTCTAGGCTTTGCTGTCAGAAAGTGGTTAGGGAGTGGAGGAGCCCGGGGCCGCAGCCCCACAGGGCATGCCCAAGCCACTGTACTGTGCTTGATCCCTGGGTCAAGGAGGAAACACTCTCTGTCCTTCAGGACATTTTGGGAAGCTCAGTAGAAAATGTTGGTCAAAGAGCTGGTGCTTTAAGCTGTAAGAGATGAAGTCTTCAGAAGACACAGGGTGCTGACCCGACCCCCAGGGTCTCTGACTCAGTGAGTGGTTCTAGGGTGGGGCCCGAGGAGGTTTTTGCTGTTGGACGCAGGACTGCACTTTGAGAACTGTGGCCCAAGAAAAACCTTCCAATTTCAGATGAGGAAACGGGTGTGGAGTGGGAGAAGGTCTTGTCCAAGGTCACACAGTGGGTCTGAAGTGAGGCCTGGAGCCAGCCTCTAATGCCTGCAGGTTCCTCACACCTGTGAGTTTAAGATTAAAGCCTGGGAAATGTTTAATGAATGAATGAATGAGGAGAGGTGGGTAGGGAGGACTTTCCGGATGAGGCAGGCTGGGTGGGGAAGTTTGTGGCTGCTCCCTGATCTTCTCTGTCCTGGAGGCTGATTGCCACTCCTTGGTGACTAGGAGGATAAAGAGCCCTCTGCCCTGACAGAGATCCAAGCCAGAGAAGTACTCATCCAGGGAGAAAACTACTGAGGGAATGAAAAAAGGACCTGCCACCCCCAGGTTCTTCCCAGCTCAGCCCTGACACTGGTAGGAACCATCAAGGCCCTGCCAAGGCAGGACCTTAGTTGAGAAGATAGCCAAGCGTCCCAAGCAGGCCCTGCCACCAGCAGGGAACTGCACAGGCTCCCCTTAGCTTAGCTCCAGGGGTCCAGAGAAGGCCCCAGGCCTCCTTTCCTCCCTAGGATTCTGCCAGGTCCCTGCTGTAGGCCTCTGGAGGAGGGTATTGCCTTCCTAAAGGGGCACTGCTATAGAGGTGGGCTGGTGAAACCATCTTGGATGTAACTGGTCATCTGTGTGGAGGGGAGACGCGGAAGGCAGGCAGAAGTGGGCTCTAATTTTCCCTTGGCCATTTATCAGCAGAATGATTTGGGACAAGTGACTTCACTAGTCTACAGCTAAGCTCCCCCCTCTGTACAGTGTAGGCCCATAAGGTGACCATTTATCATCCAAGCCAGGGCATGTTTGGCTGCGAACGAGGTCAGGATTGGGAATTATGCTGAGCAACAGAAATAAACCAGGGGGTCCCAGGTTACCTTAGGTAAGTGAGCTACCCTGTGCAAATAATAATTAACACTTGGTGAACACTAACCAGGGGCATTTTACTACTTAATTCTTATAGATGAGGTAACCAGCTCAGGGGTCAGAGAAACTGCCCAGGGTTTCACAGCTGGCCAGTGTGAGGGCTGGGGCTGGAAGGCAGTGGTGTGGATTGGGGGTCTGCACCCCCAGCCACCATGCTGTCCTTCCTCAATGCCTAACCCTCCTGGCCCAGGGAGGGTGGGTGAAGGACTTGGGAACTGCAGGTCCCCTTCCCTCTGGAGAGCAGCATCCTTCACTCTGATGGCAACCCCCTGAGGACCCGGGCTCCTACTGTGGCCACAGGAACCCCATCCTGCCCTCGTCTCTCTTGTCCCTTTTTGTTCCCACTCCCCAAGCAAGACAGCCCTTGGGAAGCATGACACAACTTTTTTTTTTTTTTTTTTTTTGGTGGGGGGAGGATACCAGGGATTGAACTCTGGGCACCTCCCCAGCCCTATTTTGTATTTCATTTAGAGATAGGGTCTCATTGAGTTGCTTAGTGCCTCACTTTTGCTAAGGCTGACTTTGAAGTAGTCATCCTCCTGCCTCAGCCTCCCGGGCCGCTGGGATGACCTACCTGTCACCGCTCCCAGCCAATTTTTAAGGGAGAAGATTTCTCAGGAAGAAGCTGGTCCAGGTAGTGATTATGAGGAGGCCAATTAGGTTCAGAGTGCAATTTCCACCAGTATTTTGTCCCATCTGCTGAGTATTTGTGTGGACCCGACCCGGAGGAAGAATGAGGAGTCAGCCATGGTCTGTCTTTAAGATGCTCCTGGGGTCTCAAGGGAAGGTCACTGGGATGCAGAAACATGGCTCCCCCAACCCTACCCTGCTTCCTCCTATGGCACCTCTACTTCCACCAGGCCAGAACTGGCCCCAGTGACATAGGGGAGGGACCTCAGTGCTCACCTCTGAAGCCATCCTCTTATCTACCAGGTGCACCTTGGGCCTGGCTTCCCTAGGCCTCATGGAGCCCCAAAACCTTTGACCCCTCTCACTGCATTCCCAAGTGGCCAAAAGTTAAGATACAAAAGGACTTTGTGTTTCGGTCACAAAGTCCATCTTCACAACACTCACAAAGCCCTTCACGGATCCTAATCAGCTCTGGGGCCTTATCTTGTGTTCTGGAGCTGGGAAGCTCATCTCTTCTCACTGATGAGAGCAGCAGGGTCCCAGGCACCTTGAAGCACCAGGTATGACTCAAGGATGGAATGGGCTGATGTAAGACGTGCTGGCAGCAGCCCATGGTCAGTGACCTCCATCCTGGAAACCTAGACATCTGGTTTAGACAAATCTGCTGAAATCTCCCTGGGCCTGGACAGGCTGTTCTTGACTTTGCCATTAATGCACTCAGCCCGTCATTCAACACCCATCTTTGAAGCACTTTCTTAGTCCTGGTTCCCTCTAGGCACCAGGAATTCGAGGGATGGTCAGTTCCCACCCAGACCCTGTTGTCGCAGAAGTGATACTCAGGAGGGCTGGCACCGGGTGAGCAAGACCACCGCCCTGGCTGAGCACGCAAAGGAGAAGGTGGTCTTCCTGGCAGCAGGGAGCAGACTGGGGCTCCCTGAGGAAGTGATGTTTTCCCCCCACCCTGGGTGAGAGGTGTGGAGGGAAGAGGGTTGCAAGGTAGCAGCCACACCTAAGAACCCAGAGACGGGAAAGACAAGACAAGCTAGAGTCTTGCCACTCAAAGTGTGGTCCAGGGACCAGCAGCATGGACCTCTTTGGGGAGCACGTTAGAGATGCAGAATCTTGGTGCTGCCCCACATCCACTGATCAGAACCTACCTTTTAACAGTTCCTTCCTGGATGATTTCTGGGCACGTTAAACTTGGAAAAAGTGGAGTGGCTGGAAGCCAAGGCAAGAGGGAGGGAGAGAGACCTGAGATAAACTGGAAAATGTGTCAGGGTCTGGTCATGAAGGCTGCAAAGATGGCCTTACAGAGTTTGGATCTGAATCTCAGGAATATGGGTGGATTTTTAATTTTTTTTTTCTTTATCAGGATGGTGATGTGGTCAGGTAGGTGTTTAGAACACTCTTCTCTATAGAGAAGAGGCTTGGAGCCGTGCTAGAGGGATCAAAAGCAGTCAGGCTCAGTACACTGGAGAAAGGCCCCTGCCAACATCAGTTGCCTGTGGTATGGTGGAGGCTGGACTTGAATCCCTCCTCAGTCCACTACACTTCCCAAATGCAAGTACCCCTTGCACGGTCTTCAGAGACTTAGAAAGGTCTGAGCCCCTACTAGATAACTCTCAAAGTCAGGGATCCGAGGATATTCTCCTGATGGAGTTAACCTTGTGAAATTAAAAGATAAAAATAACAATGCTCAGTGCTGATAGGTATGTGGTGAGGAAGGCCATCCCTGTTCTCTAGGTGGAAACATGAAGCAGAATAGCCTCTCTGGAAAGTAACTTGATAATATGGTATTGTAAATGATCCTTTATTGGGCTGTAGCTCACTGGTGCTTGCCTAGCATTTTTGAGGACCAGGTTCAATCATATATATTTAGGTATCTGGTATTTATATATATATGTGTGTGTGTTTGTATATAGGTGTGTGTGTGTGTGTGTGTGTGTGTGTGTGTGTATACCAGATATATATCCTGTTTTGGCCTGCACTCAGATCCTATAAGGAGGGATCAGAAAATCGTGGCAAAAAATTAGAAACAATCAAAATGATTCAGGGGTGGGGGGATGGTAAATCACATCATAGTGAATATCCTCAACAAGGTATTATGACTTGTTGCTTTTTTTTTTTTTTTTTTGAACTAGGGATTAAACCCAGTGGTGCTTTCCTACTGAGCTACATCCACAGCCCTTTCTATTTGTTCATTTTTATTTTGAAACAGTCTCACCAAGTTGCTTCGGGCCTCTCTAAGTTTCTGAGCTTGCTAAGTTGCTCAGGCTGACCTCCAACTTATAGTGCTCTTGCCTCAGCCTCCCGAGGCTCTGGAATTAACAGGTGTGCACCACTGTATCCAGTTTTGTTTTAATGAGATGTAGAGAAGATTGTGAAAATATCTCATAATGTTGCAAGAAAAAAAACCCAAAAATTATAAATGCAAGGTAGTTTCAACTTTGCAAAAATTACCCATGGGCAAAAATGAAAGAAAATCCATTAAAACATGAGCTATGATGGAAATGTGGCTAACTATTTCCCTCTGCTGTTTTTCTGTATTTTCAAATGTTCTATAACAAATGTGTAATGCCCTTATGATGAAGAAAAAATGTTTTTAAAAACTGAATTGTGTTCTGACCCTGAAACAGGCAATGCCATGGTCTTGGAGGCAGATGTTACTGTCCATGGGCTCAATACCGCGAATGAGACAGGGGTCCCCATCATGGCCCATCCCCCTGCCATCTACAGTGACAACACCCTGCAGCAGTGGCTGGAGACGGTGCTAGCCTCTTCCCTGAAGGGTATGTGCACCCTGGACCCCTCCTCGGCACCCCAGCTCTCTGCTCCTGGGGAGGGGTCCTCACCAGTTGCTCACCGCCCTGACTTCCCAGGCTCAGTGAAGACCGGGTGAGGTGGGGAAGTAAAGGTGCATGTCCAGGTGTCCTCTCCTGGACACACGGGCGAGATGAGGTGCCAGAGCAGTGCAGAGCAAACTACAAAGTGCCCCTTGTGTTCAGGGCATCCCCTCCTGTATCCACAATACTGGATGCAAGATGTTCAGAGCTGAACTTCACACCCACCCCCATGTCGCAGTGTCAGGTACCCTCAGAACCCAGGCACCCTCCTAGTGTCTCCCTCTCCCCCACCCTCCACTCAGCTGCTGCATCTGCGAATGCGATCTCCAGCCCCAGCCCCGTCATCCCTCTCCTGGACCTCCTTCCTCACTGGTTCCTGTCACAAACTCAGTCCCTCTGGCCTTCCCTTGCCTACTGAGTGCTCGTGTGCACGTGCATGTTCTCTCTCTCTCTCTCTCTCTCTCTCTCTCTCTCTCTCTCTCTCTCTCTCTCTCTCTCTCTCTCACACACACACACACACACACACACACACACACACACACACTGTGACCATTCCAAAAGGCCAGTATTTTCATAACATTTCCCTGCTTTGACCCTCAATGGCTCGCCATTGTCTTGGCCTGGCTTTCAATATCTTTTCTAATTGTCCAGCCCCACCTCTTCACCATCCTGAATGAGATGGGCTTCCATTTGCATGGCCTGACAGTGCCTAGATGCTCCCTCAAACACCCCCTCCTGGCAGCCACGCCACTCCCCTGCAGGCCCTGGTAGTTCAGAGCCTCTGAGCCTGTTCAGGAATCCCCATGCCCGGGCCTTGGGCCTTAGGGGGCCTCTGCTTCCGCCCCACAGAGGGTGGGACTCACTGCCCTTCTCTGGGTTGGCTCTGTTTAAAAGACCGTCCTCACACCCAGCCACCATCTGCCCTGTCTTCCCACCTTCCCGAACCTCCACCACACACACCCTACCTGCTGGCTCAGCCACATCTTCCAGTTCCCCAAGCCCTTGCCTCCTCCCCACAGGTATCAAACTGGACTTCAAGAGCCTCAAGGCCGTGGGCCCCTCCCTGGACCTCCTGCAACAGCTGACAGAAGCCGGAAAAGTCCAGAGGCCCGTGTGGCTCAATGCTGACATTCTAAGGGGCCCCAATGTGCCCCTCCCAATAGAGGTCAATGCCACACAGTAAGTGTTCACCTCTCTCCCCAGCTGCATCCAGCCCTCTTCTGTCAACACCTAGCACGGAAGGAGAACTTAGGGAACCTTCCTTGAGTCTGCCTTCAGTCCACCATGTAATCTCACCTGAGTCTTTGCATATGCTGTTCCCTCTGTCTTGAGTGCCTTTCCCCCTTTTTGGAAGAACTTCTGCCCAGTCACTACCATCTCCAGAAATATACCTGACTTCCCAGGCTGCTGAGAGGCTTCCTCTGGGGCCCACGGTTCCCAAATTTCTTCCTAACACAGCCCCGATCTCATTGGGTGATCACCGTTCACAGGTTTTCACCCCCACTGTGGACTCCCAGGGGGCAGACAGGGCCAAGCTCAGGACTTGGCTGCAAGAAAAGTCTAAAACATTGGCTCCATCCCAGTTCCCCTGCACCTCCTTCCACTAACAATCCTGGGTCACCAGCTGCAGAGTGTGCAGTGGGTTGCAAAGGAGGTTTGTGTGGAAGGAAGGGATGTCCTTAACTTGGTCCTTAAGCAGGCAGCACTGCTAGGTGAGGAGTGGGTTTTCCTCCCCATTCTACAGATGTGAAAAAAATCACAGAAATTGAGGCTCAACTTGTTGAAGGTTTATTGCACATCCCAGGCACTGTTTTAAGCACTTTACTTGAAGAATACCATTTAACGCTTGCAATGAGAATGAGGTAGGTGCTATCGCCTTGGGTTTACAAACATAGGAACTATCTTATGGAAGTCAAATGACCTGCCTACATCTATTAGTAGCAGAGCAGAGATTCAAACCTAGGCCTTTGTCGTTCTAAGCTCCATGCTCTTTACCTTCCATTTCTCTCTCACCCCATCTGTGCATCTAACCATCCATCCAACGTTTAGAGTATGTCTCCAACTGGGACACTTGGAAAGTAGCAGTTTGAAAATGTAGTCAATGGACCCAGAGAAATATGGTTAGTCTTCTTGGAGTGTTGATTTTACTCATGATATGGGCGGGGGGAGGGATTGTTTGCATGTTAAAATTTACATAAGAGCATTTTTTTTTGTACCAGGGATTGAACCCAGGGACACTTCACCACTGAGCCACATTCCAGTCCTTTTTATATTTTATTTGGAGACAGGATATAATTAATTCCTGAGGCCTCACTAAGTTTCTGAGGCTGGGTTTTTTTTTTAATATTTTGTTTTTTCAGTTGTAGTTCAACACAGTACTTTCATTTTATTCTTATGCGGCGCTGAGGATCGAACCCAGCGTTCTGCACATACTATGCGAGCACTCTACCGCTGAGCCACAACCCCAGCCCCCTGAGGCCGGCTTTGAACTTATGATCTTCCTGCCTCAACCTCTCAGTCTCTGAGATGACAGGCGTGTGCCACCACACCTGGCTTAAAAGCAAAATTTGAAAATAAATAAATAAGTCTGAAATTTGCCAGGTGTGGTGACATGCCTATAATCCCAGAAGCTCAGGAAGCTAAGCCAGGAGTATCACAAACTCGAGGCCAGCCTTGGCAACTTAGTGAGACCCTATCTGAAAATACAGAATTAAATTAAAAAGGAAAGGGGGTGTAGATGATTGGTCGAGAGCCCCTGGGTTCAATCGCGAGTACAGAGACGGAGAAGCCTTCCTTTTCTGAAGTGATGCTGTTATTTGAGAATCAGAGGTTGACCAGCCCCAGGTCAGAGTCAGGGCCTAAACCCAGACTTCCCTGGCTCCAGAGTGCGCGCCCCACTTGTGGGTCTGTGAACAAGTCACTCTGTTCCTCAGGCTCTGCAGCCGCCCTCCTGTCACAGATTCAACAGGCCCCGCCACTTCCTCTCGCTGTGATGAGGACAGGACCAGCATGGCTCTGAAAGACCAGTGTCTCCCTTCTCTGCAGGTTCCTGGCACTGGTCCAGGAGAAGTATCCTCAAGCCACCTTGTCTCCAGGCTGGACCACCCTCTATACGCCCCTGATCCCAAACAGCACCTACACCCAAGCCATGGTGGAGAAGATGCAGGAGCTGGTGGGAGCGATGCCACAGAGGGTCACCTTCCCTGTGCGGGCTGTCATGGTGCGGGCTGCCTGGCCCCACTTCAGATGGCTGCTGGGCCAGTCAGAAAGGTGAGACTCCACCTGTTCTCACACCCCTGCTGGTTCCAAACCCACCTCCGGGGGGGGGGGGATCCCTGATCCCGACCTTTAGGCTAGAAAGTCCTAAAGATCATCTTGTCCAACCCTACTGGTGCTCACACCTACAATGTCCCTGTCTTTTATTTGTATACCTCTGGTGACGGGCTGCTCACTACTTCCTGGGGGTGGGGAGGGCAGGTTTCCATTGGTGGGTAAATGTCTGCCTGTTAACAAATGTTTATTCTGAGATGAGACAGAATCCATCTCCTGGCAGCTTCCTCCCATAGGCCACCTATGCCCCTGGAGCTGCAGAGATTACACCTACAACCTCTGCCCAGAATAGCCCTATAGGGCTCAAGGGACCCCCCACCCTACCCTGCAGCCAGCTCTCAGCCACCCAACCCTCCCTTTCTCAGCCCTTCCCCACAAAAGTCCCAAGGTGGCCCACTTCCCCTCTTCACACTTGACCTCACCCCCACACCTTGCCCTCTGTCCTTGTCCCTTTCCTAAGGCAGAGCTCGAAAATAGGCACTCTGAGCGGACAGCTCCTCTGTCCTCCCAGACTTTGGCTTGCAGTTACCCCCAGGAATGGGCAGTGCTCAGGGAGGAGGGGCTGTGTGACACTGGAGGACTGGTGCCCCACCCTTGGGCCCAGCCAGCCTCTGGTTCTGAGCACGGGAGGGGAGCCGAGGGTCTTGCTGGGCCCAGACTGGCACTGAGCCAGCTGTCTGGGCCCAGGTACAGCCTGACACTGTGGCAGGGCGCCTCCGACCCCGTGTCAGTGGATGATCTCCTCTACATCCGGGACAACACCGCCGCCCACCAAGTCTACTATGACCTCTTTGAGCCTGTCCTGTCGCAGTTCAAGCAGCAGGCCTGTAAGGAAGAAGCCTGGGGAGGGTGGTGTGGGTTGGATTCTGCATAGGGCAGCCCCTGGGCCAGCCCTGGTGCAGAGCTGGGGGGAAGTGACATCAGAAGGGGAAGATCCTGGGTGGAATAGGAGGAGAGACACAGGATCTTCTTTGATACCTGTGGAGGAGGAGGCCAAGGGACTTGGGAATCATGGAAGATGTGGCTGAGCCATTCAGGTAGGAAACAGGTGTAAACAGTTACAGAGTTTAATATGTCATCAGATCTTATCAAGGCAGAGCTCTTATCAGAACTCAGCAAATTCCAACCCTATAGACTTTCCATGTAGCACAGTCTCTCTGGGTGAGACTTAATAATCCAGATGCTACTGTGCATATTTGCTCCCTTGACCCTGCAGCTGAGTGGATACAGGGGGTCCCATCAGAGTCCACATTCCCACTGTGGGAGCTACCTAAGTGAGGGGGAGGATACTAGCTGTGGGTACAGCTAGCTCTGGTTCCATCCAGTTCCAATCCACTAACTGCTGAAGGACCTTGGGCAAATCACTTCTCCTAGTCTATCAAAGTGGGGAGATGACAGCAAGAGTCTTGGAATATGGTAGAATCAGGGCATATAGAAGGCACTCTGAATGGTTGCCACTTCATCTCAACAATTTTGGACCCCACAGTAAATACCACAAGGAAACGAATGTACTACACCGGCAGCAGCCTGATCCCTGTTCTCCAGCCACCCGCGGGTGATGGTCTGGGTGTGGAGTGGCTGCTTCCAGAAGTGCAAGGCAATGGCAGAACAGCAATGATCACGCTCCCTGGTAAGTCTGTCTACAGCCCTGGTACCCCTAGCTGACCTGCAAGGGTGTCCTTTACCAGTGGACCTTGGACCTCGGTTACCATGGCAACATGGGCCCTTGTAAGCCACACACTAGATACAAAGTAGGGTGGGGCCGGGGGAGTGCGGTAGTCTCAAGAGCACCGGCTTCCTGGCCTTCAGACCAGCACTCTTGAGTCCTCAGTCACATGATGCTAGAGGAGGAGCTGGCATCTGCCCCAGGTCTATGTCACAAGTAAAGACCAAGAGCTGAGCTGGCAGCTTATCACTTTAGTCTTGACAAGTACCAGACACCACAATTGGAACCCAGAACAAGGTTAGAGGATTCCACAGAGGCCAGGCCGTCCCCATAGCCACACCCCCACCCCACCCGTGCCCTTTTAACAAGAGATTCTGGCTCCCGTGGGAACCTGAGACTAGCCATGGTTGCCTCTTCCAGACAGAGAAGGCGTGATCCTGCTGGACGTTGGTCTCCAGGGAACTGCAGCCAGGGACTCTGTGCCCATCGTCCGTGCCCCAGGCAGTGCTGCCCTGACACTGGAGTCATGCCTGCTGCAGCTGGCCACGCGCCCTGGGCGCTGGGGCCTCCACGTGCACATAGCAGAGCCCGCAGCCCTCCGTCCATCCCTGGCCATCCTGGCACATCTCTCAGCCCTTGGCCATCTGCCTCGGCCTGTGTGGGTAGGGGCCACAATCTCATATGGGAGTTTTGTGGTCCCTGGCCACACGGCTGGCAAAGAGTTCCTGAAGGCTGTGGCTGAGGTGTTCCCCCATGTGACCGTGGCACCCAGCTGGCCCGAGGAGGTGCTAGGCAGTGGATATGGGGAGCAGCTGCTCATGGATATGCTGGAGCTCTTCCAGGGACTCAGGCAACCTGTGTCCTTCCAGCTGCAAGCCGGGCCACTGGACCAGAGCATGGTGGGAGCCGTGGCCAGGCTGCTGGCAGCCTCCCCCCAGGCCACCGTCACAGTGCAGCACAGCCCCACTGGGAGCAGCTGTTCAGCTGTGTGGGCAGGGCTGCTGGCAGCCAGCGGGGTGGACAGGACCAGAGTCTACTGCAGGCCCCCCCAGGGGTACCATAAGGACTCGTGGGCAGATGTTGGCAGAAACTGACCGCCCAGTGGTCCCTGGCCAGCCAACTCCTAGGTCCAGGTTTCCCTGCAGGAGGCAGGAGGAATAAATGCCTCTGCCTTCTTCCACGCACGGCACGAGAGTCCTCGGGGCAGCTGGAGGGGAGCCTAGAGGGTCTGGAGGCTGGGGGCCAGGTCATTGCGATTGTCCAGGAGGAAGCGTTCACAAGCCTTGAAGGTGGTGTAGAACTCCGAGGAGAGGCCGGACACGTTGGTGGTCACGTAGTTGAGGATGTCTGGGCTGACCTGGTTGTAGTAGGACACCTGTAGGGTGGGAAGCCATGCTCAGGGAAGCAGAGAAGGGTGAGGGGCATGGCCTACCCCTGGGCATGAGGCGGGGGTGGGGAGAGTCGCCTATCTGGGAGAGCAGCAGATACAGCCCAGCTCCGGGGAGTCTTGAAGGTCAGTTAATAGGCATGACCTTCTCCAGCCGGTTTCCCCTGACCCTCCTCAGTGTGCTGACAACCCTGGCTGCCAGTCACCACTCACTGTACTGTCATTGGGCATCTTTTCCCTCAGTTATGTGGCATTCAGGGAAGGGACTAGGTCTCCAGAACCTCCTACAGAATCCCCCTTAAGTAAAGGTGCTCTGGGGCTGCAGAGAAAACGTTGGACTTCAGCCTGGAGCATGGCCCCCCTGAGTTTGTTGGCTCAAGTGTGTTGATGTAGCCAACACTGGCTGAGGCTCACCAGCCTGGAGCTGCAGGGCCCCACAGGAGCTGGAAGCTGGTGTGGGAGCTGCAGTCCCCAGTTTCTCAGCCTCCTCCCCACCTTTTCAATTAACGCGGACTGCCTTGCTGAGTTTTATGGGCCTCAGAGCCATATAAAGCCTTCCCAGACAAGAAGTATACAAGTAAATAAATAATGAGATGAATTTTTAGATCAGAACCCAGCCTTCTGCTGTCGGCATCCTGAGCTTTCTCCAGGCTCTCACTTAGTCGCACCCATCAGATCTTAATGCAGCCTCCTTTCCAGCCTCCGATACTCTGAGGCTCCCCCAGGTTGGGAGAGGGAGGATGCTGGAAGGGGATCCAGGTCTGCACTTGTCCTAGCCCAGCAGCACTGAGCTCAGTATCGTTCAAAACAATGCTGTTGGACGCCAGGCCTCACCTTGGTCAACTGGTCCCCCTCGCGCCAGAGGCAGAAGCCTGAGCAGAGGGTCTCCGCACGACGGTACTCTGGTGTCTCGCAGTAGGTGGGCAGCGTGACTGACCTCATGGCAATGACATAGGGGTCCCTGGAGTGGAGGGAAGCGGAGGGGGCAGAGATCAGCCACAGAAAGGAGGGTCCACCCCATCCCCCAAGCCTGAGCTTTGGCTCCAGGCCAGGCTGGGGAGAAGAGGCAGCTACACCACCCGCTGGGGGGTCCCCTGGAAAAGTCCCTCCACTGTGGACAGGCAGGGGGAGAGCCGCATGCGATTTTATTCATCCCCCTGCCCCTGTCTAGAGCAGAAGGGACACCACTATCTTGGCCTCCTCACCAGTGGCAGAGTGACAGGCTCGTGGCCCTCCAGTCACAAAGAGGAGAGTCCAAGGAGTCTGTGTGAGAAGTGCCTTGTCCAGAGCCTTGAGTGTGGCAAACTTTGGCCATCCAGGCCACAGAGGGCCCTGCTTTAGAGCAGAGGTGACTCAAGATGAAGTGTGGGCCTTCATTTCCCACCTTACCCCACAGTAAAACCACGGCAGCCCAGAAAAATCTAGTGGGGCCTGGATCCCACAACCAATGGGAAGCAGAGTCTAACTCCAGGATGATGCTGCCTCCCCAGGGAGGGGGACGAGGCCTCCCCAGCTGGCCACCTTATTGCATCCCCAGAAGGTAGGCACCTACCCATTGTCACAAGGCTTGCGCCGTGAGGCCAGGATCACAAAGTCCTGGGGCTTGGCATCACGACCAAGGGCAGGGCTGATGATGTGGTAGATGGCATCGTCCTCGTCCACCTGTTGCACGAGTTCCACGCTCCTGGGGGAGGCCAGAGCTCAGGGCCCAGGGAGCCACACCCGCTCCCGTGGGACAGTGGGTCTGCTGGGCCCCACATGCCACAGCCGCCCTCAGCACCATCTGTGATGGAGACTTCTTTCCCTGCACTAGTCAGCAGGACCCAGACAGGGCCTGAAGGCCTAGCCAAGGACACATGCAGGCACAGGCACAGGCACATTCACACAGACACACAAGCAAATACCCAGGGACAAAGCCACGTATAAACCCATTCACACGTGACAGACACGGGTAGATAACTGTGAACACGCATCTGTGTACATCTGTATGTCCCACAGAGGTATGAAGGCTTGGTAGTTGTGGTTTATTTTTAGTGTGTACCCACTGTGTGCCAGGTACTATTTTCAGGGATACATGCATATTATGTCTCTGGCCTAGCCTTGTGCAGTGGGCACCCTCAGAATCCCCACGTTATAGACGAGGGGCTGAGACAGGACAATCACCTGTTCCTAACTGTAGAGCTAAGAGGGACACAGGGCTGGGATGTTCAGCCTCCAGGCAGAGAACTGTAACCCCAGGCATACGGCACACACATACCCAGGTACATGCACACAGGAGAACCACACAGATATGTACAGCCATGTCCAGACCGGCCACCTCCCTGGCTCTCCCCCTACACTGGGAGGCTGTCTTGGGAGTGGGGTAGCTGTGGGCAGGGGAAAGGGAAACAGGCTGGAGATTCTCTTTACCCTCAGGGGACTCTCCATCCTGACCCCAGATGCCATCAAGTATCAAGATTCCATATGATCACTAGCCCACCTCCCCACATCCACCACCCACCAGCTCTCAGTCTCCCAGAGTGCACCCAGCAGGCCTGGGCTCTTTAGAGTAGCACTACCCTTCCTGTGAAGAGATCTTCAGCAGGTTCGATGCTGCCAAGCAGGCCAGACTGGGGCAGGCAGACCAGGTAGGAAGGGGAAAGCCAAGTTGTCTTAAGTCAACTGTGATAGGTACGGCTCAGTGGTAAAGCATTTGCCTAGCATGCATGAGGCCCTGGGTTTGGCCCCCAGCATCAAGAAAACAAAAAATCAACTTGCCAAATGACAGTTCCCTGTATTGCCAGACACACAGACCCTCCTTATGGAGGCTCCTCATGTAAGCCATTGGAGAGGTGACCAAAGACCCCCAGACCTAGGGTGTTTGCATAACAGAAAATGCTTTGAGGGTCTTGAAGAAAACACAAGTTTAAACATTAACTTTCCTATATTGAGCACTGACATTTTGGCTATTTTCCTAAAAAATATTTATCTTCCCTGTCTAAATTCAAGAAGATATATAAAAATCAGGCACTCTTGCCTCTCCCAGGAGCCCTGCACTAGGAGTTCTAAGTCTTTTTCTCACCTTCCTTTTTCAAAAAGATTCCTGCTTGCTTGAGGGAAAAAAAAAAGATACACCAAGAATCAGTAAATTTGGGGAACAAATGTATTCAAAGGAATAACATTCGTAGTCAATCACTATATTTAAAAGTAACATTGGCCAGGCATGGTGGTGCACACCTGTAATCCCAACGGCTTGGGGGGCTGAGGCAGGAGGATCGTGAGTTCAAAGCCAGCCTCAGCAACTTAGCAAAGCCTTAAGCAACTCAGTGAGACCCTGTCTCCAAATAAAATACAAAAAAAGGGCTGGGAATGGGGCTCAGTGGTTGAGTGCCCCTGAGTTCAATCCCTGGTATCAATAAATAAGAGTAACATTCACATACATACTTACAAAAAATTGACAAACTAAATTCTGCAAGTTGGCCACTTTACTTAGATGGTCTAAACATGGGAGGGAGCCCCACCCACCCCTCAGCCTCCCAACCTCATTCTAAGCAATCCCTGGGCCCCCTTGGGAGCAGAACTCCACAGAATGTGGTTTGAAATATCCTCTGAGGATAAATCCATGATTCCCATTCCAAGTACCCATATTAAGAGGGAGGAAACTGAGGCCCAGAAAGGAAGTGGGGCCCCAAGTCACACAGCTAGTTAGGGTGGAAACAGGACTTAAATCCAGGCCTCCAAGTCCAATCCCAGGCTCCGTCTCTTCCCTGAGAGCTAAAAATGCCTATGACCCTGACCCCACCTAACATGACTACAATCTCCCACCACACTCCTAGTTCCCACTGAAGGCCAGCAGGGGCGAGCATGAGGTGGGACAGCTCCACAGGAGATACCACATCCCACCCCAGTCCTGAGAAGGGACCCAGCCTGGCTAGCCCCCAGGCCCTCACCGGTAGTGCTTGTCCCACTCCGGCCTGCGCTGCAGGTCTGAGAGCAGCAGGAAGGCCTGGGCTGCATCCACGTGCACCACCATCTCCAGATGGAAGGAGAAAAACTTGTCTTCCTCCAGGCTGTACAGGCGGACCTGCATGGACCAAGGGCAGCCTCAGCCCTGCACCTCCTCCCCAGACTGTGCTGGGTGATAGGGTGCTGCCTGGGATGCTGGGGGCAGGGGCTGAAAGCTCAGGGTGGCCACTGACTCGCTGTGTGACTGTGACCTGGCGCTTAAACCTCTCTCAGCCTCGGCTGCATCCCACAGAATGGATCCCTGATCAAAGTCAGCACAAAGGGACGGACCGGAAGGAATCTTAAGCAGTGCATGAGGCAGCAATGAAGGGGCTCCTCAGAGCCAGGTGTCCCTGTGACTCCTCGCATCACCGGTGGGCAATTGATTTGTCCAAGGTGCAGGTAAGCGCGGCAGAGCTCAGATGCTACTCCACTTCCCTCATCCCCGCGGTGACTCACTATAGGAGGGGCAGAGGGAGGGAGGGGTGTTGGGTAGAGAGCAGCAGACACGCAGGCAGGAGGGAAGGGCTGGGGCTTCTCTGCTCCAGGCCCTGGGGACAGGCGTGTTTCTAGAACTGGGTTGGTTTCATGGTGTCACTGAATTGCTTTGAAGAAATCCCCTTCTGCCATAAGCGGCCTGAGAGGTCCTGTCACCGGCCACCAGCCTCCTCTGGCCACTCAGAAGGGAGAGAAAACATGGGTGGGCAGGGTCAGCTACCTGACTGATCTCCGAGGACAGCACCCAGTCGTCCTTGGCCATGAGCATCTTCAGGGAGGACACGTTGTTGTAGCTCAGGTACACCTAGGAAGAGCACACAGAGGCTGCCCTCCCTCCTGAGGCTCCTGGGTCAAGGCCACACTGGCATGGGAGAGCCGGAGGAGAGCCTGAGGCCTTGGGGAAGGAAGTGCAGGCTGGTTCTGACCCAGACAAGCGGCTCTCAGGCCTCAGCTCCCTTCCGCCAACCAGGGCACGTAGGCAAGTCCCTCGAAGACTAACCCTCTGAGCAAGGTGTCGGCCTCCCAAGTCCCTGTTCCCTTCAGGTCTCCTTCCAATAGGGAGGGTGAGGGGACCCTGGTGGGCCTGAGGGCTGTCTCCTTGGAGCAGAGAGCCTTACCTGGTTGCTAGGGTCCCAGGGAACAGAGAGGGGCATCTCCGCCTGCTTGCAGGACACAATGTACTTCCTGGGAGGGAGGAAAGAAGAGGCCATCACCCTCCACAGATGTCATTGCCATCTGCCAGGCCCTGTGCAGAGCCCAGGGGGTCAGGCACTCCTGTCCTGTCTGGCTAGGGAGACTGGACTGTGCGTCACCCAGACAAGAGCATCGGAGAGCTCAGGACCTCAGCCAGGCCCCAAAGAGCCAGAGGGGACCAGGCTGTGAGGGAGAGCAGGGTTTAAGGCTCTGTCCCCATGTCTCTGCTGAGCAACTCCACCCTAGGCCTCCGTGTACTCCTCTGTGAAATGGGATCAATAGTCACACCTGCCTTGTGGGACTTTACAGGAGAACATTGGCATATGGCGAGCATGCCACCAAGGGCCACTTTCTTACTAGCTATGGCCTGTGACCCCCTTGTGACCTCCTGGCCTTACAGCACTCAGTGTATAAAGTGCTGCTCTGCAGGCAGTCACACCAGGGTCCCGTCACTAGCAATGATGCCCCCTCTCAGAAACTATTTTTCTTTCTTTCTTTTTTCAGTACTGGTGATTGAATCCCGGAGCTCTCTACCACTGAGCCACATCCATACCCCTTTTTAGTTTGTTTATTTGTTTGTTTATTTATTTATTTATTTATTTAGGGGAGATACTGGGGATTGAACTCAGGGGCACTCAGCCACTGAGCCACATCTCCAGCCCTATTTTGTATTTTACTTAGAGACAGGGTCTCACCCACTTGCTTAGCACCTTGCTGTTGCTGAGGCTCGTTTTGAACTTGCGATCCTCCTGCCTCAGCCTCCCAAGCCATTGGGATTATAGGTAAGTGCCACTGTGCCCAGCAGGTTGTTGTTTTTTTTGTTGTTGTTGTTTGTTTGTTTTGTTTTTGTAATTGAACCCTGGGGCTCTCTACCACTGAGCCACATCCCTAGCCCTTTTGTGGGTTTTTTTTTTTTTTTTTTTTTTTTTTGAGACAGGGTCTTGCTAAGTTACCCATGTTAGGCTCAAATTTGAGATCCCCAGCCTCCTAGTCACTGGGATTACAGGTGTATGCCACCATGCTCAGCTAAGTCTTTCTTTCTTCATCTGACACACAGGCCTCAGGGTTGATGGGATGAATACAGGATTTAAAATCACCCAGGCCTGGGGCTGGAGTTGTAGCTCAGCACGTGTGAGGCACTTGGTTAGATTCTCAGCACCACATAAAAAATAGGTAAATAAAATAAAGGTCTATCAACAACTAAAAATTTAAATTTTTTTAAATTTTTATTTTGATATTTTAAAAAAATCACCTCAGGCCTGGCTAGGTTCAAATGCAGACTATAGTGGCACCTATCTGTGTCCCTGGGGGCAAGCCACCTAACCCCTATGTCCCCAATGTCCTTACCCCTACCATGGGTCATAAGACCACTATATAAATGAGGCCAAAATAAAAGCCTTAGCCCATGAGCAGCCTTGAGGGAAGTCAAGTGTCCTGGGGTGGGTGGAGCAGCACAGAACCCTGAAACTTGCCGGGAGCCCCCCCTCACCTGTCCAGGCGGATCTTCTTCCTGGCACTGGCCTCTCTGTACCGTCGCTCGCCCTCCTGGGAAGGAAGCGGGGACAGGTGTGGGGTGAGTGGCACAACCAGCTAACCCCAACTCTGCCCCTAACTGTCCCCAGGGCCAGGAGAGGCCTTGGAGCCTAAAGTGGAGCTTATATCTCACGGGGGCAGCCAGAGTTAAAAGATCGTAGCCAGGAAAGTGCAAGGGCACTGGGCCGCAGCTCCAGGCCTCCGTGAATGGCCTTGGGGACGCCATCTCCCCTCACTGGGCCTGTTTCCTCCTCTGGGAGATGTGGATCCTTAGAGGGCACCTGCACTGGTCACGTTTACTGGGTACTTGCTGTGAACCAGCCGCTGGCCCACGGACTCCCCCTGCAATGCCATCCACTCTTACAGCAGCCCCAAGTCCACCCATTTTACATAGGAGGAAACTGATCCTCAGAGCTGTGTGGCTGCCCACGGTCTCGGGGTCCGGGGGATCAGAGCTCAGATGGCCTGGCCTGGAGCCCACCTCCTAAGTCCCCACTCGTGAGCACCAAAGGCTGCAGCCCCCACCTCAGGCTGGACCCCCACCCCCAGCTACTCCTGCTGCCTGCTCCCTGCGGCAGGGGACCTTCCTGGAAAGACCAGGTGGCCACTACAAGGTCACCACCTGGTCCATGAGAAGCACAAGCAGCATTTTTGGACAGCCTTTGAGCCCAGGCCCCTGACCCTCACTCACCCTGTGCCTCTTACTCCCCTGTCCCCTCATCCTGACATCTCTGAATACTTCCAGGCTTAGCCAGGCACCCCGTGAGCCCCACAGCCCTGGGAGGCAGGGAACACAGACACACCCATTTTATAGATGGGGGCTGAAAGCTCAGGAGGCCACCCATGAGAATGTGACGAGGTGAGGTTCTGACCCAAATGCCAGGCCTCTTCCCAATTCTGCAGGCGCTTGCAGGACCATGAACATCTGACACCAGCCAGACCCATACACCCAATCCAAGTCCTGCCCAGTGTGCCTTTTCCTCAGGGACACCCCAGAGTCATGGCCAGGGCGCTCAGAGCTGGCTGGGCCCCAGCAGAGCACCAGGGCCGGGTCCCTCAGTCCCCAGGCCTGTCAGAGGCAGAGAGGAGGGGAGGGAGCTCATGGGGGGCATGGTGCTGCCCAGCTTACCCCAGGCTGAGGCCGAATCCAGGGCAGCATCTGGGGCTGGTCATCTGCATCCAGGACCACAAAGGTCATGAAGGCGCTGTTGATGTGTCGCCGGTGGGTCTCAGCCTCCTGGCGATAGGCCTCCACGCACACGCCCACCTCCATGCTGAGGGGGAAGGGTCGGCTGCCATGCTGGATGGAACTTCCCAGCCATGCCCCTCCCCAGCAAGTGCGCATACACACACACACACACACACACACACACACACACACACACGGTGCACAGAGTCCCACTGGCAGGAACCTAGAAGTGTCCCCTTCCATCACTGATTACAGAGTGTTTACAGGGCACAGAGCACCGGGCCCAGCCTGTGAGACACAGAAATGGATAGTCCTGTCCAGTCAGTGCCTCGTGGGCTCACAGCAGGGGAGGAGCCTACAAACACAGAAGCAGTCCTAAAAGGTCACGTCAGACCTCAAGGGTCATTGTGAGAGGTGGAGATGGACCACCTCGCTGGAGGAAATGCCCATTCTACAGATTTCCCAGGCTTTCTCGCAGCCAGGCGCTACCAGCTCAGTCGCTGCTACCCACATGCTGCCCAGGACCCTTGACCCTACAGAGTGGGCAGCAGGGGAGCTTCCAGAGGAGGGAACACTGGCACTACACTTGGGTGAGGTGGAGGGACCGGCAGCCAGGCAGGGTCTAGATCCAGTTCACAGGGTGGAGGTCTTGGCAGGTTTGCATGTAGCTCCTCTGTGGGGTCAGGGAGCACCCTCAGCCCCACCCAGCCCAGCTCCTCACCTATGCTTGAAGGCATTGTTCACGATGGCCTTGAGCACCAGACGGTCTCCAACCTGGGACGGACCTCGGAAGTGGAACATCTCGATAGCCTTCAGTGTGGGGTGCCCACGGCAGAGCCGGCTGAGGGGCCGGGAGTGAGGAGACAGGAGACGTGTCCCCCAGGGCTTCAGCCACTGGCTTGTGCCAGCCTGAGCACGCCCCCACACCCAGACTCATCCTGGGACCAGAGTATCACCCTCTAACCCAACCCAGAGACAGTTCTGCACTGAGTTCCATTTCACAGCTTAGAATACTGAGGTCCATGTGAGTGGCTGGAAGGAGCTGAGTTTAGGAGATAGAAGAAAGCGCCTTCCTCATCTTCCTCCCAATACCTTAGTAAATACCTTAGTACCTGCTAAGCCCCTCTGTCCCAGAGTTGTCATTCAAGAGTCCACTAAGGCACTCTTTCTCCAAGAAGCCCTTCCTGACCATCTAAACTCTCCATCTAGTCTGAGACCTCATGGCACTCAAAGTCAAGAACTGTCCCAAATGGTACCGCTTAAGTACCTCTCCCCCAGGTTAACACAGAGAAGGGCCACCTGAGCCAGGTTCTAAGGATGAGGAAGAGTCAGCCTGGGGGAGGGCATGGGCTGGGAGGACGCTCCTGGAAGAAGGGACAGCAAGTATTTCAGGGAGATATGACAGTGTCCACTAGTGAATGTCAGTTACCAAAACTATTTAAAAAACACACACACACACAAAATTGATATTTAGAGTAGAACAAGCCCGGGAGGTACAGGGGTTACAGGAGACAGCAATTGTTATCACCACCAGGAAGAAGGAAACAGGCAGAGGTGGCTTTGAGGGGGAGGTGGCAGGTTAACAAAGCACCATGGGGGCTGTGTGGCAGGAGGCCACACCAGGATTGGAGCCAGGGGCCAGGAACGCAGAGCGTGGGAACAGTGACAGCGATGGCTTGATTTAAAGGGAGTGGAAATTGTTGGGAAAAGCGGGCAGGGCCAGACCAAGGGGAGGCTGCAGGGCCTGGCCAGGGCTGGTGTCTCCCAGGAGTCCAGGGGGGAACGAGGTGGACTCTATAAGTGGAGGAAAGAATGGTCAGCTCGCAGGAAACCCTTTCTCTCTGGTTCTTCAAAAACCCTGGGTTACCCTAATGAAGAGCCAAGCTTCTGAGGCCTTGCATGGCAGGGCCAGCAAGTGTCCCCATCCAAGGGAGCACTAAGGGGAGGAAGAGCAGGGAGGCAAGCAGAGCCCAGGCCCCCACCTGGCTGCAATGGTAGCCACATTCTCCATCCAGGCCATGATCTGACCCCCAAAGGTGTTGCCCTGGTGGTTGGCATGGGGGGGAAGAACCAGCTCCACGCTCTCCACGCGGGTCTTCTCAGCCGGCACCATGCAGCTGCAGTCCCTGCTGTCCAGATCTGGCCAGGGAGTGGGCAGGGGGAAGGAGGCAGGGAGGTGAGGAGGCCACCAAGATACACCCCTGCAGCCCTGGGATCCCCACCCTACCCTGCTGCAGCCACCCAGGATCTTTAATCTGTTAAGCAACAGGGAAATGGGTGCAGGTGTTCCTGGGTGAGAGGTGGAAGGTCACTGAGGTCACTGATATGAGCCTGTCTCAGGGAAGAGACTGGAACATCTGGTCTGAACCCCACACCCCACACAGGCTGTATGACCTTGGGCAAATCAAGGACCCGCATGGACCTCAGCTGCTCCATCTGTGAAGGGCCGGTGTCAACCCACCCCACCGTCTGAAGGTGAACTGTGATGGTGGTTAGAAAGGGCTCGGCTCCAAACTCAGTGGATACACCTCAGAAAGAGAAGCTCTTCCCACCTCTGTTCTGACCATTCCCTGTCCCTTGCAGCCACAGCCTTAGGATGCCCTCAGTAGCAGGGGCCAGAGTGCGAGGGGGGCCTTGGGCTTCTGGGCTTGACACCCCCCTCCCAGCCCAAGGTGGTGCCATTTGTCCCCTGTGTCCTATGGAGACAGCCCTCTGCAGGGAGGGTCCGTAAGAGGAGTGGCATTTCACTCAGCTGACAGGTTCTCCAAAATGCCACCCGCGGGCTGGGGGGCAGGGAGAGCAGGAGCTGAGGATGACCCAGGCCCAGATCTGGAGGTAGAATAGGCAGGGCACTGGCAGGATGCAAAGAGGACTTTGCTTAGCTGGAGCTGGAGCGAGTAAAGCGACTGCACCAGATGGGGCAGCAATCAGCCCAAAGTCCCGGATGTCAGGCAAAGGCATCTGGACTGGCCCATGGGGAGAAGGCTGTCAGGACAGGAGGGGTCCAGGAGGCTGAAGTGGGATGGATGGATGTAAGGAGGCCAATGGGAAGAGCTGGGAATCCCAAGCTCAGTGTCCTGCTTTCGCTGGGGTTAGCGACTTCTACCTGTTTTCCCTCTACCCGGGCAGCCGAATCACCTTATATTTGTCCTCAAATCCCTTAAAGACCTTGCACTTGAACATTCTAGAGATTGGGAAAGAAATTCAATGTTGCCTCCAGGCCTTTGCCAGACTGTGCACTCTGTCAGGAACACCTTCCTTCATCTCTCCAAGGGAGGTCTTCGTGTGCTGATGTAGACTGACCTCCAGGGATTTTAGAGACATGGAGTGGGGGGAATCAACACCAGCACAATATGTCCCACGTGTTCCCTTTTTGGTAAATTCATGGTGCTAAATAATGCACACTATGCTTAAATATGCAGGGAATACTTCTGGAAAGGGATAGAAAACCAGGTAACAGGCTGGGCTCAGGAGGCTGAGACAGGAGGATAGAGAGTTCAAAGCCAGCCTCAGCAACAGCAAGGCGCTAAGCAACTCAGTGAGACCCTGTCTCTAAATAAAATACAAAATAGGGCTGGGGATGTGGCTCAGTGGTTGAGTGACCCTGAGTTCAATCCCTAGTACCAAAAAACAAACAAAAAAAAAAAAACAAGTAACATCTAGGCACAGTGGTGCACACCTGTTATCCCAGCAACTTGGAGAGGCTCAGGCAGGAGGACCACAAGTTCACGGTCAGCCTCAGCAACTTAGTGAGACCCTATTTCAAAATAAAAGGGCTGGGGATATAGCTAAATGGTAGAGCACCCCTGGGTTCAATTTCCAGTACCTCAAGAAAAAAATTGCCTCCTGGAAGGTAGCCTGGGTTCTGGGTAAGGAGGGAGTCTTGGTTTTTTATCTATATCCTTTGAGAGATGAAAAAAAAAAATACACACATACACAAGTACATTTTTAAAATCCTACAGTCTTGGGCTGGAGATGTGGCTCAAGCGGTAGCGCGCTCGCCTGGCATGCGTGCAGCCCGGGTTCGATCCTCAGCACCACATACCAACAAAGATGTTGTGTCCACCGAGAACTAAAAAATAAATATTAAAATTCTCTCTCTCTCTTTAAAAAAAAAAAAAAATCCTACAGTCTTTGAGTCCTAGCTCAACACTACCTTCCTAAACACCTTGGTTCCTAGAGATTCAAAATGCATTTTGTGGCCGACAAAGGGATCTCTATGTATCCTATGGCCCTCTCCATGGCTCCCAGGCTCTAGGCTTCTGTGTACTGGGGTCCTGGGCACTGGGTAAGAGGCTCGAGAATTTCCTTTCTCAGGAGGCCAAGAAGGCTAGACAGACCTGAGGCCACCAGCGGCAGAAGTCCCTAGGAGGATCCCTTCCTCTCTGCCCAGTGGGGGCCAGCACAGGGATATGCAGGCCACGGGCCACCATCCCTCTACGTGGGCTGCTCACCTTCCTGGATGGCATAGTTGGCCAGGAGGCCCTTGATGGTGTCGGCATAGACCAGTCGCATGCGCCGGCGCTCAGCTGCCACACTGTGCTCGGTTTTCTCCTCCTCCGTCCGCGGCGTGATCTGCTTCAGCTTCACCTGTTGGCCAGGGCACAGCGGGCAGGTGCTCAGGACAAGGTCTGTCTCTGCCTGAGGCTGGCACCGGCTAGGCTGGGATGCTGGTGGGTCCCGAGGCAGTCTCCTCTCCTGGGGCTCACCTTCCTGTCTCCATCTTGACGTCCCCCCAGCTCCCCTCCTGGGCAAAGTCCCAGGTTACAGAGGAGTCATTGTGAACATGAGGAATGCTGACAAAACTTCTTTGCATGAGATATGCAGAGAGGGGTGAGGAGAGGAGGAGGAGGTAACCAGGGTAGGATGGCAAGGAGCCTTCCTCCTGGGGCTGTGGCCCAGACCCACCATGACAGGCAGCACTATGGTGAGGAGCAGGCACCTACCTTGGTAAGTTCCCGATGGGCCACAAAGGTGGCCAAGGCCTTGCACACATTCCACTGCTTCTCAGAGCACAGGTCCTCAGAGGCCACCTGGATGCCCACCTGGAGAGGAAGAGTGGGATGGGAAGAAACAGCCCATCAACTCGAGGCCCTCATCTGGACAAGACAGGAAGAGCCACTCTAAGCTGGGCTTCTGGGGTTCCCGTAGCCCCCACCAGGCCTAAGCCAGAGGCCTGTGGCTGGTTCTGACTCTGCTCCTAGCTCCCTGGAGAACCTTGGGCAAGTCACTGCTCTTCTCTGAGTCTCGGTTTCCTCATCTGTAGAATGCGAGTGATCAGAGCTACGCTCTCAGGACTACTGAGAAGACTAAAATGAGACTGTGTCCACAAAAGGTAAAATGTTGGCCACATTCAAAGGATGGACACCTGGGGGAGCCTGGGCAGGACCTGGGCACTTAAGGAGTGCCCAGGGGCATAGTCAGGGTTCTGCTGTCCTAGCCTTGATGGCTCAGCTGGACAAGGTTGCCTGGGCCTGCAGTCCATAGGGAGGAAGCGGAGTTCCCTGCAGAACACAGGGCCCTGTGCATCACCACACAACACCCCTGCCCACCACCCCTGCAACACAGGAACCATGTTCCCATTTTACAGATGAGAAGACAGAGGTCAGGGGAGGTAAGCTAATGGGTGGAAGCCCAGCAGGCTGCCAAGAGGGCCTGGGCCACACTGGAAACCATGTGGCTTAGTGATCTAAGGCAAGGCCCTTCCCTCTGCCGGGCCTCAGTTTTACTGTCTGTGCTATGGGATGTTGGACAGGAAGTTCTTAGGACCCTCCTATCCCTGCCAATCAGTTCAGAACTCTGCTGCCCCAACCAGGTCTCTGCAGCTAAGTGTGCCTGGGCTGAAGCTAAGAAGAATGGGAAGGAGGAAGGCCCACCCTAACCCCAGGCAGTGCCCACCCACACACCTCCATGCTGGAGTTGAAGGCACGGTTCACCTTGGCCTTGATATTCACCACTTGTCCAACACTGGGGAGAGGAAAGCAGGAGGTGAGCCTTCCAGAGGGGACGGGGAGGGAACCATAGTAGATCTGCTGGGGGAACTGGCAAAAGGGACTTCAGGGACCGCAGGAGGTATTCCCATCTGTAATGTCACAGAGTCCTCAAAGCAGGCCGGGGAGACAGTGTGGGCACCCACTTCGCAGGTAGGCAAGCTGAGGCCAGGAGAAGTGGCCTGGGGTCACTGTCTCCCTCCTTCCCCCAATCCCTTGTTCAGTTAGAGCTGAGCTTCTTTCTACTCTTAGCTCTGTGGCTTGCTCTATGGGGCAGCCCTCCCTGTCTTCCAGTCCCCATGAGGGTCATCCGCCAACCCCTCCCAGTGGACTGACTAGCCTCCCACAGCCCTGAAGCTCCACTGCAGAAAGAACCAGGTACTTCTGTTTCATTTGGGCTTGGTTGTATGGAGCAAGCGCTCTACCACCAAGCCACACCCCCAGCCCCAGGGGCCTCTGTTTTGCTCGCCATTGGCTCTCCAAGGCCCGGCACAATGCATAGAGTGGGTCCTCAATAAATAGTGGCCACCTGAATTAACAAATTCCACATTTATTGAATGCCTACTAAGTGCAAGGGGATATTGAGAGAAGGTGGATAGGGAAATGGAAACATTTAAAGAATGAGTGCCATGTGCCAGGCACTGTTCATTACCTGGTTTGAACCTCAAAATAAGCCTTGCAGGTAGGTTTGGGAGCAACTGAGCATCAGAGAGGTTAAGCCATTTGTTCAAGATCATGCAGCTAAAAAGTGACGGGGCCAGTATTCTAGGTGATTTTTCCAAATGTAGCCTATCCTTCTGGAATGTTTCCCATGTCCAGGTAAATCCTCAGGGGAGTCACCCAGCCTGCCCTCTGCCTAACTGGAGACAGCAGTGAGGGGCCAGCTGGTGGGCTATGGGGTGAGAGGACAGGAGGCTGGAGAGCTGGCCCTGGCCAATCACAGTGTGACTTCGAGAAGTCCTTTTTACCTTTCTGCACCTCGGCTCATGAACATGGAAACACAGTGCTAACTTCAGATTACACTGCCTCCTGCCCAAGCCTGGGACGAGCTCACCTGCTGGCCAAGGGCCCACAGTGAGCACAATGAGAGGCTGACTGTCACACTGCCAAGCTATGTGACCTTGGGAAAATCACTTCACCTCTCTGAGTCCACTTCCTCGTTTTTAAAGTATGGGGAGTGTGTGCCTACTGCCTGTGCTTCTAAGGGTCAGGAGAGATGAAGAGTGGGCCTGACCCAGCCACTGAGCACTGCATGTGCTCAGGTGCTGCATGTTTGACTTCTGTTCATGTTGTCACATGGGGGAGGGCCATGTTAGGAGACACCTACTGACAAGGTGGGAAATAAAGTGAATAAAGTGGCATGATGTCTGTGCAACCCTCTTCAAATGGCTCAGAACCAAGAGAGAGAGAGAGAGAGAGAAAGTTTGTGTCTTTATTTATCCATGTCTAGTTAAAGTAAATGTAGCAAATGTTAAGTAATGGATCTCGTAATGGTGACCATTTCACTCCTCAGATTTCTACATGTTTTTCATGATCAAAAATTAGAAAAAGGCTGGGGATACAGCTCAGTTGGTAGAGTGCTTGCCTCGCCTGCACAAGGCCCTGGGTTCAATCCCACATGCCCTCACCCCCCCAAAAAAAAAAGAAAAAAATTCAATTTCCTCTGGCCCCCAAAGTACAGCAGTTACCCTCATCCATGGCTCATGTCCACAGCTTGATATCTATAGTCAACTGCACTATGAAAATGGTAAATGGAAAATTCCAGATGTAAACAATTTATAAAGTTTAATAACTTTTATTAAAGTATATTTTTATAATTGTTCTATTTTATTATTAGCTATTGTGGTTAATATCTTACTGTGGCTAACTTATAAATTAAACTTTATCATATGTGTGTATAGAAAAAAACACAGTTTACATAGGGTTTGGTACTGGCCACTGTTCCAGGCATCCACAGGGGCTGTTGGAACATATTCCCACAGATAAGGCAGGACTGATGTAACTACCACTGTGGCTCAGCGGTAGAGTGCTCACCTAGCAGGTGTGAGGCCCTGGGTTCCATCCTCAGCACCACATAAAAAGAAGTAAATAAAATAAAGGTATTGTGTCCAACTACAACTAAAAAAATATTTTTTAAAAAAAGTCTGTTTTCTGTGTAAGAGGACTGGGGATATAGCTCAGTGTAGAGGACTTGCCTAACATTCATGAGTTGCTGTGTTTGATCTCCAGAATCTCACAGGCGCCAGGATAATTGTACCCAAAGAAAGAGATTTGTGATTCTCTCCACTCCGCCCTGTCCTCCTCCCCAGCTCACCCAAAGCCAAGCAGATGCCACTTAGACTTTGGAGCTTGTTTTCCTCCCAACTGTCCTGCATCCCAGCACTCAGACTACGCTGGCTCCTTCAGGGGCCCCCACAAGCCTTCAGTTCCCTGACACCCTCCAGGTAGTCTTCACAATGCTAAAGGGTGGCTCCCCATAAACTAACCTGAACCCTGTAAGCCCTTCTGCAAGACCAATTACTCTCAGCAGACAGAGGAAAATGTTAAAGTATATATTCCATAGTGATGCTAACAGCAAAACCCAGAAAACGGAGAACTCTAGGGGGCAAATACCAGGTTCCTCAACAAACAAATGTCAAGGGAAAAAAATAGAGAGAGGGAGGGAGGGAGGGAGGGAGGGAGGAGAATCACAATTCAAGGCCAGACTCAACAACTTAAGGGGGCCCTGGTGTTAGGGATGAGCAAGTATTATCTAAAGATGTTTTAAAAAGTGACCAGGTGTGCTTGCGCACACCTGTGATTCCAGCTACTCGGGAGGCAAGAAGATTGCAGGTTCAAAGCCAACCTCAGCAACTTATTAAGACTCTGTTTCAAAATAAAATTTGAAAAAAAGATGGGGATGTAGCTCGGTGGTAGAGCGTTCAAGGCTCTGGGTCTTCTCCAGGAAGACCCCTTAATACTGAAAAAGAAAAGAAAGGGGTGGGGGGAATAACTTGGACTGGGGCTTAGCTCAGCAGAAGAGCACTTGCCTAGCATGTATGAGGCACTGTGTTCGATCCTCAGCACCACATAAAAGTAAATAAATAAAAGTATTTTTAAAAACCTCAAAAACTTATACATAGCAACTGGACTTGCAAACTTATTTGCATCCTGACTTGAATGACAAAGATAAAGCAAAAAATAAAAATTAAAACAAGGTGGGGCTGGGGATATAGCTCAGTTGCTAGAGTGCTTGCCTCGCATGCACAAGGCCCTGGGTTCAATCTCCAGCACCACCAAATAAATAAATAAATAAACAAACTCCTGAGACAGTGTGGGCATCTGAATACTGACGGCATTGATATTAGTGGGATATTACTGTTCATTTTTTAGGTGTTGTAATGGTGTTGAAGTTATGTTGTAAAAGAATACTGGGGCTGGGGATGTGGCTCAAGCGGTAGCGCGCTCGCCTGGCATGCATGTGGCCCGGGTTCGATCCTCAGCACCACATACCAACAAAGATGTTGTGTCCGCCGAGAACTAAAAAATAAATATTAAAATTCTCTCTCTCTCTTCTCTCTCTCTCTCTCTCTCTCAAAAAAAAAAAAAAAAGAATACTTAGTCCTTAGAGCTATATTTGGAAATATTTTTAAATGGCAAAAGTAGAAACAAACCAAAACCTTCTCCCGCTTTCCTCAGGTGCAGCCAGGCCTTTCCAGGCCACCAGCGGTGCTCCAGACCCCTCCCCCGGACCCTCCCCACTTTCCCTGCCACCCACAGCCCCCTCCACCAGACTCACCTTCACTTGGCTGGGCCCATAGCAAGTCCATTCTTTGTGCTCTCTACCCCCAGCCCCTCCAGGGAAGACAACCTGTATCAGCAGCAGGGACCCAGAGTAGGCCAGACATGGTCACAGGCCTCCAAAGCATTGCTCTATACAGAGCTGACAGTCCTGCAGCCAGCCCAGACCTCCAGGAAGACCCCTTGACTACCCTCCATGGCACCACCCTCACCCACAGACATGGGAAATGTAGCCCATTGGTCGGAACAGGGACTTGGGTCAGACCAGCAGCCTGGTAGTATTTCCTGGGTCCTCCACCAGCTCTTCAACCTTAAACAAGTGACCTCACTTCCCTGTGCCTCAGTTTCCTCCTTTGAAAAATGAGGGTACTAATAGCCATGACCTCATAGTGTTGTTCTGAGGATTAAATAAATTAACATATTAAAAAGGCATTCCAACGGGGGCTGGGGATGTGGCTCAAGCGGTAGCGCGCTCGCCTGGCATGCGTGCGGCCCGGGTTCGATCCTCAGCACCACATACCAACAAAGATGTTGTGTCCGCCGAAAACTAAAAAATAAATATTAAAAATTCTCTCTCTCTCTCTCTCTCTCTCTCTCTCTCTCTCTCTCTCTCCCTCCCTCCTCTCTCACTCTCTCTTTAAAAAAAAAAAAAAAAAAGGCATTCCAAGCTGGACACAGTGGCGGATGCCTATAATCCCACCAACTCAGGAGGCTAAGGCAGGAGAATCACAATTAATTCAAGGCCAGACTCAACAACTTAAGGAGGCCCTAAGCAACTTATTGAGACCCTTCCTCAAAATAAAAAGGGATAAAGGGATGGGGATGTGGTTCTGTAGTTAAGTGCCCCGGGTTCAATTGCTGGTACAAAAAAAAAAAAAAAGGCATTCCAAATAAGGTATTGATGTTATGGGTTCATTAATTATGATAAAGGTGCCCTATAAATATGTTACTAATCAGGGAACTGGGTGTGGGATATATAGGAGTTCTGTACTATATTCAGAGATATAACCTCATGGTAAATGTAAAACTATTCTGAAATTTAAAGTATTTCAAAATGTATGATAAGCCTCTATATATCAGAATTCACATTATTAGTGTGGAACTTTCTATTTTTCACAATGTCTTTGTGGAGCTGGGCCCCACACCCACTTGGAATGGAATTTGTTTCTTCATCTGCCTCCCCTGCAGTCTGGGAGCTCCTGGGAGCAGAGATCATTCTCTAATGGACTCTGTGTCCCCAAACCCAGCATGGCCCCAGTCCAACTAATATTAAGTATGTAGTGAATGACTAATGAGCACTGGGATGGCCAAACTTCTCCTTAACCGGGACACACCGAGCACCAGGCAGTCCCAAATAAGCCCTTGGCACTTGGCACTTGACTCCCTAGGTACTGATGGCCAGCAAGGAACAGGCTGGAGACAGAGCTGTGTGGGCAGCCCCTGCAGCCTGTCCCAGTGGAGGACTCAGCATGCTCCTGGAGTCCCAGAAGCAGGCCAAGGACCAACAGGCAATGTCATGCAAAGACAAGCTCAGAACAGTGTAACCAGGACAGTCATTAGAAAGAGAAAAAGGTCTCCCTCGGGTAATGAGCACCTTATCAACCTGGGCGTGTGTGAACACAGGGAGATGGGCCAAGTTTCAAGCTCAGGCTTTGCCAAGAAACTTTGCCTAGGGGCCTCCCTACAGTACAAAACCAGTGACTACAGAGAATGTCCAAGCTCAGAAAGGCATTCACTGGTCAAGCCTAATGCCTTCGATGTTCAGATAAGAAAACCAAGGCCCAGAGGGAAAGACTGACCTCCCCAGAATGGCATGGCTCTTGAAGGACCACAGTGATATCTCAGCAACGCCCAACTCCAAACCACTTCCCAAGCCCCACCCTGGCAGAGGGACCCAGCCCACTGCTGCCCAGAGACCCGGCAGACAGGTCCTTGCCCCCAGAAGCTGCCCTCCTTCCATATTCAAAAGCCTGATAGACTCCAGGCAGGGTCATGGGGGAGTGGCCATGGGTTTGTGGCAGGGAGGGACCTTGAAGCAGATGCTGCTTACCTGATGGTGTGCTCAAAATAGATATCGTCCATGGAGGCTGTGACACAGGGGCAGCCAGCGTGCCTCTCCGCTGGCGTCAGAAGAAGAAAGCCAGATGTTAACAGGCTTCCCACGTCACTGGCCTCCGATCAAATGTCACCTCCCCAAGAGGTTTCTCCATCTGCCCAAGCCGAGGCCACCCAGCCTTCTCCCAGACCCTTCCCACCATTACCACATGTTGACCCTGTTTTATAGATCTGGTTCCCTGTGTCTAGTGACCTGCTAGACTGGGAAGTACTTGAGGGCAAGAATTTCTACCTGTCCTGCTCATCGCTGCACGAGGCTCCCAGGTCAAAACCCTGCACAGACTCTCAGGCCAGCAGCTGCTGAATGAATGGGGTTGATCATGCCACGCTGTCTAGCCTGACTTCCTGAGCACCCATGCCTCACCCACCTGTTCCCTTCCCTGAGCCTTCTCACCCTCAAGACTTGCTTACTTGCCTGGCATATGTGAGGCACTGGGTTTGATCCTTGGCACCACACCAAAATAAAGTAAACAAAGACCTGCTCAGGTGCCCTAACTCCTCAGAAACCCCTCCCTGTCCCCAGAGCTGGGTCAGGGTCTCTCAAACAGGCAGTGGGGTCCTCCTGCATGCCCCCACCCCCCACCGCTCCACCAGGCTGGGAGCTCCCAGGGGACTGGAGACACCATCACAGCAAAGAGAATGAAGCGAGCTCTGCAGCTCTGCTCAACACGGGGATCACTATCAGCAGCCTGCCGCCATCGGTGCTCGGGGCATTTTCAAGCCCGTGGTGAAGCAGCCCTGTCCATGGCTGCACTGTGGAAGCAGGGGCCTCAGGGCACGACACCAACACCCAGGGCTGTGGGCTCTGGGGGAGAGGGGGGGGCTGTCCTGAGCACTGGGAAACTGGGAGAGCACTTCAGGCACATGGACCAGCATGGGCAAAGGAGACACTCAGGGGATAGTCATCATCTCTGAATAGAGGCCCCTGCTCTGGGTCTGTGGGGCCCGTGGCTGGAGATGGCCAGGCCAAGCGTAGCCTCACCGGACAGACAGGCCATGGTGTCGATCCACTTGAGCAGCTGCCCGACACTCAGTTCCCCACGATGGTTGGTGTGGCAGGGCAGCACCAGCTGGCTCATCTGCACCTCCGTGGGGTTCCGGTATCCCTCACCCTCTTCCATGTCGTTGTCGTCCCCAGCACGTGAGACTGACTTGCGGGACGTGCGGCTGGAGAACACAGAGGCGAGGCCCTGGAGAACACAGAGGCAGAGAGATCAGCTCTCCCCAAGGTTCTTGGGTCTGCCAAGCCCTGAGACCTTACGGCCCCAGAGAGAGGAGAAGCATCCCAGGGCCACCTCCCACCAGCCCCACCAGGAGAGAGGTGAGCACCCTCCAGCCCATGGTCTCAGACCCCAGGGGCTCCTTGGAAGCCACCTGTGTTGTTTCTTTTTGGCCAACAAATCTGAGCTAACACAACTTTGGACCTGAGAAAGGAGGAGAGAAGAAGAATATAGAAACTTCACTTCCTCACTTCTGCCTGTGGGATAACTTTTGAAAAGTTTTGCTTTTTTTTTTTTTTTTTTTTTTTTGATACGAGAAATTGACCCAGGAGCACTTAACCACTGAGCCACATCCCCAGCTGTTTTTATTTTTTATTTTGAGACAGGGCCTCCCTAAGTTGCTTAGGACCTTGCTAAATTGCTGAGGCTAGCTTTGAACTTGTGATCCTCCTGTCTCAGCCTCCCGAGCCGCTGGGATTACAGGCATGGGCCACGGCACCTGCCTAAGAAAGAAAATTCTTATACATGCTTCACAGTGGATGAACCTGGAAGACACGCCAGTCACAAAGGGACAAATACTGTGATTTCATTCAAAGGAGGCCCGTAGAGTAGTCAAATTCAGAGAGACAAAAGAATGACAGCAGTCAGGTGTCACACACCTATAGTTCTAGCAACTTGGGACGCTGATGCAGGATGATTGCAAGTTCAAGGCAAGCCTGGGCAACTTAGTGAGACTGTTTCAAAATAAAAAGGGCTGAGAATGTAGCTCAGTGGTAGAGCACCCCGAGTTCAATCCCTAGTACTGTAAAAAGAAAGAAGAAAGAGGGAAGGAAGGAACAAAAGAATGAAGGACAGACAGTGGCTAGGGAGGAAGAAATAGGGAGTTACTATTTATTAAGTATAGAGTTTCAGTTTGGGAAGTTGAAAAAGATCTAGAGATGGTTAGTAAGAATAGTTGCCTGATTGAAAATGTGCTTAATGCCTCTAAACTGTACACTTAAAAATATTTAAAACGGCCGGGTACGGTGGCACATGCCTGTAATCTCAGTGGCTCAGGAGGCTGAGACAGGAGGACTGTGGATTCAAAACCAGCCTCAGCAACAACAAGACGCTAAGCAACCCAGTGAGACCCTGTCTCTAAATAAAATACAAAATAGAGCTAGGGATGTGGCTCAGTGATTGAGTGCTCCTGAGTTCAGTCCCTGGTACCAAAAAAAATTAGGGGCTGGGGTTGTGGCTCAGTGATAGAGCGCTCACCCAGCATGTGTGAGGCCCTGGGTTTGGTCCTCGACACCACATAAAGACAAATAAATAAAGGTATTATGTCCATCTACAACTAAAAAATATATCATGTGTGTATATTTTTTAATGGTACATTTTAAAAATGTAAATAATGCAAACATTCCAATTAAAAGGAGATCAATAAAGCAAGAACCAATAATGAAGACAAAGAAAAGGGAGAGAGGGAGCAAGGGGACTGACCCCACTCTCTGCAGGGAGGCCTAGGGAGCTAGTGAACCTGCAGTGGTCCAGCTGAGAATTGTTCCCATAAAAGTGCTTCAGGAAGCAGCTCTGATTTCATCCCCACAGGCCCTTTCTTGAGCTCCTGGGCTCTTCAGTTGGCATCAGGAGCCTCCAGTGGGTGCTAATGCCTTCCGGCACTCAGATCTACTGACTGGGAGGGCTCTGGGCAGTCACTGAGCAGCTGTCTGATCCAGGGCAGGACCGCAACAGCTGCCAACTGGAGAATCAGCAGGGAAGGTCTTCAAATGCACTCAGGAGAGGTAGAGTCTCAAGCTTGAAGCCCACCCTGTCTTATTCTCCAGGCAGGACAGGGGGCCATGCCCATCAGCCCCTCTGATGGGGGCTAGGGAGGCAACCTGCCATCCCTTCTCTCTGGGATACCCTCCTGGGTCAGTCTGTGAACTCAGGATCTGGGCAACCCTGTGTGTGAGAAAAACGAGAGGCAGGCACGTGGAGCCAATTGTCACAAGCCAATGCCAACTCTAGGGGGGTGACGACAGTCACAGCTAACGTTTATACAGCATTTAAGTGTCCACATAATCTGCCTTAGCAGATTATTTTACGTGTATTATTTCAATTTTACGTGTATTAACTCAATTCCATTTGTACAACAAACCTGTGGGACAGGTATGTCATCTTACAGATAAGGAGACTGAGGGTCAGGGAAGTAGCAGAGCCTGGCTCCCACCCCTGAGATCTGGAGCGGTCTGAGCTCCTTCCCTCCACACCAAGTCCCTTGCAAGGTTTCCTAGGCCAAGATGAGGAGTCAGGGTCCTGGGCCTCAGATGTAGCAGCAAAGAGCGTCCTGATCAGATGGCGAGCCTGCCACAGCTGCAGGAGGGAGCAGTGCTGGCTCCTGTGATGGGGGTCTGTGTGTCCCGGATAAGTCCCCCCACAGGCAACCCTAAGCTAATTCCATAAATTCAAAACCTACCAACATGACTTGTTCAAGCCATGGTGAACATGACTTTGACCCCTCAAGTGATAGAACCAGGCCTGTCTGACCCAGAACTGCTTGTGGTTCCCAGAGAAGCAGCTCATTCCCAAGAGCCACTGGGTAGTAAGCACAGGGCTGGGAAAAAAGAGAGCCACAGCCCTGAGACCTCTCAGCCTGGGCGGAGGCCCATGGAGTGCCAGGCTGACCAGCTTTCCTGGTCCTCACTGTTGGCTTGAAGGCACTGTGGTCCACGCAGCAGGACCTGTTGCCATGGAAACCATTGCCAAGGCATCTCCTGTCTGGCCCTGCACTGGAGGCCTACATGGATGCGGGTAGCTGGCTTTCTGGGAGCAGGGGCAGGGAGAGAGGGAGGAGGCAGGCAGGGTCCATTTACGCACACTCTTTCCAAACCCTTCTCACTGCCAGGAGTTCTGGGAAGAACAGTCCAGAAAGAAGCCTGGAGAGAACTGAGGAAATGTGGGAGGCAAGAGGCAGAGGACTGGTGGGCAGAATAAAGGGAGTCAACCATCTGAGGTTCCTAGGCAGTCTGGACATGCACAGAGGGAAGCCCCACACAGGGCCCTGCTCTATCCCACCCACCACCACCCTCACGAGGCAGGCAGAAAGCCAGGACTGTCAACCCATCTTACAGATGAGGAAACTGAAGCTGGACAAAGCCCTGGGCCAGGAGTCAGACTTCTGAGCTCCAGTTCTCTCCCTACTTCTCAGCGGAGCGGTCCCTATCCCTGACTGTCCTGCTTCCTGTTCTGTGAAAAGGAACCCCGCCTTCCACTAGACTCTGTGTGCCTAGAGACAGGATCTTTGCCTCATTCATTCATTCACCAAGCACCTTCTCTGTACTGGACCCTGGGCCAAGCACCAAGAATAAAATGACAACTTGAGCCTAGAGGAGCCTAGCACACAGTAGGACCTCATTAGAGGTTTTCAGAAGGACAACCAGAGACAGACTTAAGTGCAAACTCTAGCCTGTCCCTCAGGCGCTATGAGATCATGAGCAAGGCCCCTTTCTTCCTGAGGTCAATAAAGCAAGAACCAGCAAAGAAGAGAACTGCCACTCCCTAAGGTACAGAGCACTGGCTCTAGGATTCTAGGGTCTAAGCCCGCCTGGGGCCTGGCACACCCAGTGGGATTCCCAATCAGGAAGCTGCAGAGCACCATCACCCCATCAAACAGAAACACTATGCTCCTCCAATCAGGGCTGAGCCCTCCACCCTGAAGCAAGCTGAGGACCTCATCGCAGCTGACAAGAGACTCCTCTCACAGGAGGGGTGCAGAGATGAGGTGGGAGCAAAGGAGGTGGGGACAGAGCAGCCCAGGCGGCCCCAGGCACAGTCTCTCAGACCCCCACCTCCTCTCTTAGGCTCTGAGGCCGTCTGCCCACATGGGGCAGGCCAGGCCTCCCTCTCAGGTGGGCAGCCAGCCAGCCCGGGAAGCAGGGGTGTGTGCAGCCAGGCAAGGTTTAGCCAATGGCACCCCAGATTGGAGCCACTCCTCTCCAGAGAGCAGAGGCCCTGGCTGGAGTCAGGACCTGGAATAGCCAGGCAGGCCGGGCCAACGCAGCTGACAGGGCCCAGCTGCTGTGAAGGGGAGGGCACTCAGAGGTCAGAGATGTGCCCTCTCCGATAGTAGCCATGCCAAGCACTGGCCCCAGGCCATAGCCGACCTGGCCAGATTTGATGATCCTAGTGTAGGCCCTGGCTGGTCACACCGTGGGCTCTGTGTCTGTCCTCCTGACCAGTCACATCACAGACCTGTTGAGTCAGAGCAGGAGAGACCACCTTGCTCAGCTGGGGGGACTAAGGCATGGAGGGAAAGACTAGTCCAGTGTCACCCAGCTGAAACGGCAGAGACTGGCCCTCCTGGGCCAGGTTCCTGCTGGGCAATTCAACAACAGGCTAAACCGTGATTTCCTCTCTCGCCCGAGTGTCTAAGTCCCAATAATCCCACCTTCTTAAACACTCAGCCTCCCCTGTCCTGACTAGTCCCACAGCCTGTCCACAGGCTCCAGCCACTCCATCTCCCTCCAGCCTCCATACAGCACCAGGGGGATCTGTCCCCAAAGAAAACCCAGAGACTCAACCACAGCTACTTACTATGCCCTGCCTTGCAGGAAGATCTGGTCAAGTCCTCAGAACTCCTACAATGGACTCCATGCTTCACTCTGACCTTAGGACCACAATGACCTTTCTCTCTCTCTCTCTCTCTCTCTCTCTCTCTTTTTCTTTCTTTCTTTCTTTCTTTTTTTTTTTTTTTTTTTTTTTTTTTTTTTGGTATCAGGAATTGAACCTGGGCCACTGAGCCACATCCCCAGCCCTTTTTATTTATTTATTTATTTATTTATTTATTTATTTATTTATTTATTTTTGAGACAGGGTCTCTTAAAGTTGCTAGGGCTGCCTAAGGCTGGCCTTGAACTTGCAATCCTCCTGCCTCGGCCTCCTGAGCTGCTGGGATTGCAGGAGTGCACCACTGTGCTCAGCTTACAATGACCTCTTTAAAGAACAGTTCTCGCCAGGCACTACCTGCTCAAGACTCTTTGATGGCTCCCATGGTTGTCCAGGAGCAAGGCCCAGCCACTGCAGCTCTACACTAGCCCCAGTCCCACAGCTCCCAACCACGTGCCTTCCTCAGAGCACTGCTCCCGCTCCTGCTCTTCTCCCCCGCCACAGGAATACTGCTTCTGCCAGAGCCCCTTCATTTGCCCCTGTCCACCCTGTCCACCTTCTCCTCTGCCACTTTCATCCTCTATCCACGCCCCTCATCCACAGGGAGAGTCAGGGCTCCCAGGCTCCTGCAGCCTCCTGTCTCCCTCACAGCACTGACCAAGCCCTGCCACTTCCATTACCCCCACAGGACAAGACCCAGGCCCAGCACAGAGCAGATGCCAAATGACTGCCAGTGGAAGAGAGGAAGGAAAAGACGAATGACAAGGCAGCCTTAGGGTGAGACTCAGGACAAGAGGCGTCTGTGTGAGCTGCCGAGAGGCTGTGGGGAACAGAGGGGCAGGGAACAGCAGCAGCTCTGGTAGTGTGGACATCAGGGCAAAGCACCCTGGTGGGGAAATGCAGGCACACTGCTGGGGTGGAAACAGGAGTGGGCAGCGTCAGGGACCTGGTGAGCAGACCCAGAGTGCCCAGAAACCCTGGAAGACTCCTGGAGAAGGGTGTGGCCCACAGTGATCAGTCAGGGCACCGATCACAGTGCCTGCGGGTCCCGTTCAGAATAGCAGGCCTAGTGCAAAGGACAGCACCTGCCCTGGCAGGAGTCACCGGCTTGAACAGCCTCTGAAGATGCCCACCGGGACACCAGCTGGGCACAGGCATTGGGGTTGGCCCGGCTTGGGTTCAAGTCCAGCTCTGCTACCTCCCCATGAAACCTCAGGCACACTGTTCAACATCTATGGGCCTCAACTCCCTTACCGGTAAATATGGGGTTATGATACCTACCTCCACGTGTCACTGTGGGATGAAAGAAGAGCAAGTGTATAAAACTCCTACCCTATGGCTAGCTCTTACTGATCACTTACTGTTAACTTTAGAAAGTTGAGTTTGAGTTTCCTACAGAAATAAAGCCAGGAAAGACCCAAACATAGTTGACGCAGGTCTGTTTACATGGTACTTTCTACCCATAAACTCACCAGAACCCAGCCACAGCCCTGTGAGGGCCAGATTATGAGCTCCTTTAAGCGGTTCTGGGACAATTTATAAAGCCAGTGATCCCGGGGCAGGATTTAATCCAAGCCAAATGCCACGAAGCCAGTGTTCTCCCACCCCCACCCCATCTCTCTCAAGGGCATGGGGTGGGGTCCCCCCCAGGCAGTCCCTTGAGGGGGTAGGGAGAGAAGGCCTCTGGCCCACCCTTGGAGCCATGGGCAAGGCCCCATGAAAGTCCTCATTGTCCTAGCCAGGTCAGGCTGAGCAGTGTGAGCCAGATTCCTAAACTGGATGCCTGTCCCCACCAGGGAGGCCCAGCCCTTTTCCAGCCTCTTTGAGAGACCAGTGCAATCAAGGGCAGCCTCCAAGCCATTTACCCACAGGCCAGAAGGAGTACTGTCCACATTCCAAAGCTCTCCCTCAGGCCTACTCCCTACCTTCTTCCCAAAAAAGGCTCTGAGGTGGACTCTACACACCCACAGGGGACACACACAGGATACACATTCACTGGGCCAGAAATGCAAACAAATCCAGTTAAAGAACCAAATAAGGGAGGATAAGATTAGGGTAGCAATCCAGATCCTGCCACAGAGAACCGCATTTGGATTTGAGGTTCCAAGCAGACAAGGCAACAAAGGGTAGCAGAAGATACCAAACTCTTAGGTAAAACAGGGTGCACTCATCCATGAAGCCATCCTGAGCCTGGGAAGGGAAATACCAAAGGCTTCTGATTACCTAAAACATCAGATTGTGCCAGGCACAGTGGCACAGACCTGTAATCCAGGTGGCTCAGGAGGCTGAGGCTGGGGAATTACAGGCTCCAAGCCAGTCTCAGCAATTTAGTGAGGCCCTAAACAACTTAATGAGACCCTGTCTCAAAATAAAAATAAGTAAATAAAAAGGGCTGGGGATGTGGCTCAGTGGTTGTGTGCTCCTGGGTTCAATCCCCAGTACAAAAAATGAATGAAGAAAACATCAGATGGTATCTCCACTTCTGTACTCCTGCTCTCCCTGGCTGCATTATCTCCTCCCCAC
Source organism: Urocitellus parryii (assembly GCF_045843805.1). Classification (NCBI taxonomy): domain Eukaryota; kingdom Metazoa; phylum Chordata; class Mammalia; order Rodentia; family Sciuridae; genus Urocitellus; species Urocitellus parryii. The sequence goes on along the minus strand of NC_135541.1, from coordinate 37,611,815 downwards.
TTGAGCACTCTGGCACCCGCCATGTGCCTCACCTCTGTCGTGCTCTCCATTGTGACAATGCCCACTTAATCTTGGGTTATTTGATGGACACCAGAATAGAATATCCACAAAGCAGGAACCGTCTCTCCACTCCTGGTGCCTATAGGGCCCAGGAGCACAGAGTGTGGCTTGTTGTGGTCCAACTATATGCATTTGTTCAGTGGGTCCCCAGCTCTCCTAGTGTCACCTCACATAGGCAGGGAGCACACACATCACGAGGCCCCATTCCTATCCCTGTCCCCTCAACCCATTCTAGAACAGACAGCCAGAACATCACCTGCCTTCCTCCACCCCCAAGGGTAAAAATATCCTTGTCTGAAATCTGATGCCTACCCTCAGCCAGGTCAAGGTCATCAGAACTGCCAGGGCCCACTGAGAAACTGGCCAGGAGCCAGAGCAAATGGAGAAGGCGTTTCCTGAATGCCACTCCATGCACATCTCATCTGACCCAGGAGCAAATATTTGAGGCCCTACCACTGACAAAGTATCCAGGGACCCTCGCTCAGTGAAGTCCTAGATCCCGCCCAAGCTGCCCAGCTCTGGCTTGAGCACAGGTCTCTGGCCTCTGTCTACCCTGCAGACCTTTCCTTGGCATCATGAGTGAGAAGGGCTTGGAGACTGGTTACACCTGGATGGTTGCATGGATGGGGAAACTGAGGCACAAAGGCTCTGTCCAAGGTCTTAAGCAAATGGGCTGAGAGTCAGGCAGTCCTTGGGCAAGTCATTGAATTGTTTCCTCTTTGGGAAAAACGGGACAAGCAGCCCACCTCCATTCAAGGGTAGGACAAGGATCAAAGCAGATTCCTACAGGCGCAGAGGCACACAGCCATAATCCCAGGGACTCCAGAGGCCGAGGTAGGAAGGTTGCAAATCAGCGACTTAGCAAGGCCCTCAGCAACTTAGTGAGACCCTGTCCCCAAATGTAAAATGAAAAAGGCTGGGGATGCAGCTCAGTGATAGAGTAGTAGGGACTACTACTACTAAAAGCAGATCCCCAAAACTCAAGGCAGCAGCTAACTGTGAGGTGCTGTACACATGTGCGGGAGCATCACTGAAGGAGACTGCAGAGTACAGGGCCGACGGCTAGATGGGGCTCACTTTTCTCAACCATCAAAGAGACAGCAGCCTTTGTTTCTCACTTGGGGAAACGGAAACATGGAGAAGGGATGCAGCATGGAACAGAGGGTCCTGGAGTTCTGGAATCCCAACCCTACCCTCAGCAGCAGGGGGGCCTCAGGCAACGGCTTCCCCTCTGTCCACTCAGCTATTCGTTCATTCATTCAACAACCAATGGGCAACCCCCCTGGGGTCAGTTTCCTCACCTGTAAAATGAGAATCCTAAATACTCAGGGTGGTCCTGAGGCACAAAGGTGAGAACACAGGCAAAGGCAGAAGCTGTCCTCTATGTCTTCATGCTCTTATCCTAAGGCTAGGTCAAGCCCACCCTGGTGGGCAAGCCTGAGTTGGGGGCCACCTTCACAGGGTCCAGATGGGAAGCTAGGCATGGAACCAGAGGCATCCTGGGAGATGCTGGTAACCCAGGGGCTGGGGCTGCAGGAGTGTGTGCGGCCTGAGCCTGCGTGGGGGCTGGCGGCCGAGACCCGCAGGACGGGGCATAGTCTGTGGGGGCTGGGGTTCCGCTTAACCTCAGCTAGCCTGACGTAGCCTTTGGATAAGAGCATGAAGACATGGAGGACAGGCTCTGCCTTTGCCTGTGTTCTCACCTTTGTGCCTCAGGACCACTCTGAGTATTTAGGATTCTCACTATACTGGTCTCTTCTCTGTACTGTTGGGCACTATGCCTGCAAGGTGCCCAGAGCTAACGTCCTGTGGGACGTGAGCAAGTGTTTTAACCTGTCTGGGCTTTTTTCACAAGCTTCTTTTGTTCATAAAATTGAAGAGGGTATGCACACAGAGCAAGATGGAGAACAATGGCTCTCCCTTGAGGATTTACTGAGTACTGAGGATTTCACATGCAGTTTTAATCTTCGCACTTTTATCTTTTAATCTCCACACAACCCTGCTGTTATTAGTCCCATTTTACAGATGGGGGAACAGAGGCCCAGGGAGGGTGGGTGCCTTGAATATGCACACACGAAATCATGCAGCCAGTAAAGGGCAGAGGTGGGACTTGGGCCCGAGTCTGTTTAACTGCAAGGCTGAGGCTGCTTGGCCCCTCTGTTGTAACTGCCTGGCAGACAGAGTAGTCACCGCTGCCTCCCAGGCACTTGTGACAGCCTTGGAGACAAGACTCCCTAGAAGCTCCCCATCTACTCTCATGTCCCCTGCCGAAAGACCTGTGGTATCAGTACCCTTCAGTCCAGAGTCAAGGCACTTTTTGGAACGCTGACTCAATGAGCCACCACCATTCAGGAGACTGTGCGCTCTCTGTGAGCTGAAGGCTGTACCTTGCAAATCCTCTGCTCTGAGGAGAAGTCACCTCATGCCAGATGGGCCTCTCTCCAGAACAGCAATGCCACCTGCCTTACCCCATCCACTGACTGTCCAGTATGAGCTCGCTTGCTCCCTTGAACCATGGGCTCACTCTCTCCAACACAAACCCTTCTACTGAGAAGCACATCTGCCCGTCCAGGTCTCCCAGCACCCACCTCACCTCCACCCCTGCTGCCTCCCTGTGGCTTTCTCCTTTTGTACCCTCTGCCACCTCCTACTCCCTACTCCAGCATGCCCCAGAAAGAGGCCAGGAGGGTGCTGACCCCAAGCGCGACTGATCTCTGCCGTGTGCACCTCAGGGGACTCACCAGGACAGCACCCAACCTAGCATCCACATGCACAGGCAGTCACCTCATGAGCCCTGGCAGCTAGGTGGCCATTCAGAGGCTGTGAAGGACAGACCTGGCCTCACCTCATGAGAGCCTTACATGCCTTCCCTGCCAGACAGCCAAGGCTGCTGCCTGCCACCGCCTCTAGGTCACCATGGCAACAGGCAACCAGGCAATAGGCTCAGGCCCTGCCATCCTGCAAGCTGCCTCATTTACCCTGGAACTGGGCACTGCAGCTCCTGGCATCACAACTCCCCTCCAGGAAAGAGAGGGAGAGAGGGAGGGAGGGAGGGAGCACAAGCAGGAAGGGGGAAGAAAAGAGAGCAGCTATAGACAGAGGGGGAAAACAGTTGTAGAGAGAGAATGGAACAAAGGGAGAGGAGGGAAAGGAAGAATAGAAAAGGGATGAGGTCAGGGAGAGAGAAAAAACAAAAGAGGCTGACAGGGAGCCCGGCAAGCCAAGCAGAACAGACATGCGCACACACACGCTCACACACACACACAGCAGAGGGAGAAGCCAGGGAGACATGAAGGGCCCCTCCCGCCTCCCCCCACACACCACACACCACACATTCCTCTGGCTGGAGCTGCTCTCAGCCTGGGGATTCTGGCAGCCGCTGGGACTTCCTGCCCCAGGAAGCGGGCAGCCTGGTGGGCCCCTCTTGCTGAGGGCTGTGTCTTGCCTTCCCAGGCCCCTCAGGCCACACCTCCCCACTGGGCACCCCACAGGCCCCCAAGGTGCTGGCCTCAGAACTCCCCTACCACTCAGCCTCCTCCTTCCCACCTTCCCCACCTCACCCCCCTCCCCAGGACCACACAAGAACTCATTTCTCTCTAAAATGTTCAGGAAGCAGGGCAGAGCAGGGCGGGCAGGAGGTGTGACTTGTCACCGAAGACATTCCCTTATTAAGCAGTGCAGGTGGAGCAGGCCTCGGAAGGAGACTTACAGAGGGACACCAACCCCGTGGGGCTGCTTCAAAGGCCTCACATTGGCAAACCTGAGGGTCGAGAGGCGGAGGCTGTGGAGCAGACAGGGCGCCACGGTTCTTTCCAGGCGCAGGCTGCACATGGCCCTCTTCCCTCAGCCTCCCACTCTGGGCCTGCAACAAGGCTCTAACCTGTCCTAGCCCTGCGACACCCCACTGTTTCCCACACTCTCAGAGGAATCTGAACCCACAAGAAAGGCTTACTGAAGAAAAAAAAAGGGGGTGCAGGGAGAGAAGAAAGAAAAGCACAGAAAGGCAAGGGGTGAACAGAGGTGGAGGCCTGGCTCAGCAGGCTCAGACTGTGCTGGCTCCTGCCCTGCCTGGCTGGCTGGATAACCCTAAGCCATTTATCTAAACCACTCAGTTTCCACATCTCTAAAATGGGAACAGGACTGTCACAGAGAGGACTCAATGAGATTACATGTGGAAAGAATAGGAGCTGACACACAGGAAGGGCTCCCAACACTCAGATCTTTATGTTGTTAAAAAGCTGGGCATGGGCCTGACGCAGCGGCACCTGTCTGTAATCCCAGCTGCTCAGGAGGCTGAGGCAGGAGGATTGCAAGTTCAAAGCCTCAGCAAAAGCAAGGTGATAAGCAAGTCAGTGGACCCTGTCTCTAAATAGAATACAAGATAGGGCTGGGGATGTGGTCACTGGTCAAGTGCCCCTGAGTTCAATCCTGCTTACCGCCCCCCCCCCCACACACACACACATAAAAAAGCCAGTATGGTTTAAAGACACAGGAAACTGTCTAGAGAGGAAAGGCCTGAGCAGGGCCCTGGGTAAGGGACATCTGATGAGACTGGTCAAGTGGCCTTTGCAGAGCATGGGTCAGCTGGGGCCTCCTAGTCCCATTCCTATGACAATCATATTCATTTTTTCCTCCCAGTACTGCTTGTTGAACACAAAATCTTTCTCCCACCAGGACTTCATTTCAATGAAGAATCAGGTTTGAACAAGATGGAGAGTCCATGGCCCTTCATGAGGCCTCCCACAGATGTCCACACAGTCCAACACTCGGTCGCTTGACCCTTCCTACTTCCCAGGCCCCTGGAAGGCTCAAGACCCTCAGGGTACTGTACTTGGCTTCTTTTTGCATTCTACTGTCATATATACCTAATTAAAATAAATTAACTAATTTTTTTAAAAAAAGAAGTACCCCATTTGCCTGTTCTCATATTAAATTGAAACTGAGAGGCATCTCCAAAGGAGTACCCCATTTGCCTGCTCCATTCAACACCAGATCATGGCTTGAATGAAATCACCCGGTCATGGAAGGCCACCTGAAAGTCTATAACATACAAGACCAAGCAGAAGAAGCCAAGTGGGGTGCGGGGGAATGGGGGCAGGAAAGAAGGTGGAATGAGATGGACACCATTACCCTAGGTACCTGTATGACTGCACATAGGGTGTGATGCTACATCATGTCCAACGGAGAAATGAAAAGTTGCACTGCAATTGTGTACAATGAATCAAATTAATTAATATTTTTTTAAAAAAAGAAGCCAAGTACGGTGGCTCATGCCTGTAATCCCAGGGCCTTGGGAGGCCTAGGCAGAGGATCAAAAGTTCAAGATTAGCCTGGGCAACTTAGCAAGACCCTCTCTCAAAATAAAAAAAAATAAAAATAAAATTTTAAAGGGATGTAGCTCTGTGGTAGAGCGCCCCCAAGTCCCAACCCCAGTACTGAAAGGGAAAAAAAGACCAAGCAGACCCAGGAGATGAAAATGGAAAAGGCTCACTTTGCAGGCCTCCCTTGAAGTGTTTCTGCCACTATCCCTTTTCTTAAGTTGTTTGCGTGCGAGGGTGGCTCTAGCTTAATAGCTGTTTATGTGAAAACAGCCTCATGATTTAGTCTGTCCACAAACTCAACAGTGACAATCCTGCTGTAACCCAAACCCTGGCCCTGTGGCTGCTGAAGACTTACCGCTGCGGTGGGGGTAGGTGGTAAGGGGTCCCATTTAGGGGAAGAGTGACTCAGTGCAGGGAGGAGACAGCTGGGGTTTTACAGCAGCATGAGGCCCAGCACTGTGAGGGGGGAACAGAGGGGCCAGGACCAGGAAGGACAGCCAGGCTGCAGGAGGAACTGTGGGGTGAGGGGGAGCCAGGCTGCGTGAGGGACTCTGGCTGCAGAGTGGACGGCCTACTGGGTCAGAGAGCAGGAGACCTAATAAGGTATAAAATCCAGATGGCACAAGGATAAACAAGGTTAGAAAGAGACCAGCTCTAGCAGGTGTTTCTCTCTGTTAAACTCCTATTCCTTACTTGCAGGAGCTGGGAACACAGGATGGCACACAACAGCCTCATGGACAGACAGTAAGCAAAAAGAAACAAGGTCATCTTAGAGAATGGACCGTGCCAGAAGAGAGAAAAACAGGGATGTCATCAGGAGAGAAGGTGGTGGGTGGGAAGAGGAGAGCTCCTGCCTAAGGTAAATGGCAAGGAGCAATTGCACAAGGCCCTGGGGCTGCAGGGTGGCAGGCCGAAAACAGAGGGGTTTGGCTGTCCGATGGGATAAGGTGGAAGGGGAGAAGTCAGGAGGGCAGATGGGGCCAGGTTGCCCAAGGCCACGTAGGTCCCCACAGGGGCTGGATTTCCCTCCAGCACCACTTGCTGGTGGCTCCCAGACAGGAGGGTGAGAGGAAGGGAAGGCTCAGGCTTGGAATGAGTGACTGGGAAATTTATTTATCTATTTGGTACCAGGGATTGAACCCAGGGGTGCTTAACCACTAAGACACATTCCTACGTTCCTAGACTTTTTTTTTTTTTTTTTTTTTGAGACAGGGTTCTCACCTGGTTGCTTAGGGCCTTGCCGAATTGCTGAGGCTGTATTTGAATTTTCAATATTCCTGTCTCAGTCTCCAGAGCCGATGGGATTACAGGTATGTGACACCACACCTGGCAAGAATTAGACAGTCAAAGAGGGGTGTCAAAGAGTTCCAGGGCAGGCATGGTGGCACATGTCTGTAATCCCAGCAACCCAGAAGGCTGAGGCAGGAGGATTACAAATTCAAAGTCAGCCTTGTCAATTTAGTGAGAACTTGTCTCAAAACAAAAAAAAAAAAAAATAGAACAGAACTGGGCGCACATCTGTTAATCCCAGCAGTTTGGGAGGCTGAGGCAGGAGACTCATAAGTTCAGAGCCAGCCTCAGCAATTTAGTGAGGCCTAAAGTAACTCAGCAAGGCCCCGTCTCTAAATAAAACATAAAAAATGGACGGGGATGTGGCTTAGTGGCTAAGTGCCCTGGGTTCAATACCTGGTACCAAAAAAAAAAAAAAAAAAAGGCATGTGAGTATCTGCAACTTTGTGGTCAAAATGCAGCTGATTTTTTGCTACTCCTGCTGAGAGGCAGAATCGAATCCCCGCCCCTGGATCTGAGTCACCTTTGGTGACATTTCAACCAGTACCTCTAAGACCAGATCATGCGAAGCCTTGCTGCTTCCACCTAGGCCTTTGGGACTTCCTGCTCTGTAGTCTTCTGCCAGGTTGGAAATCTGACTCCCCTGAGATTGTCACACTGCAGAGGTCATCTGTGGGTATTCTGAATGACAGTCCCAGCTAAGCCCAACCTTGAAGCCATCCCTACTGAGGTGCCAACAAAGTCAGTTAGCTCATCTTCCAACTAAAAACCACCATGTTACCTCCACCAGTGCCCCACAGGGCAGAAGAATCACCCAGTGGAACCCTGATCGAGCTCCTGGGCATCAAGATGTCATAAAGAGTTGTTTTAAGCCACTAAGTCTGAGGTGGTTTGTTTTGCAGTCTTAGGACTAGTACCAACAAGACCCAAGGAGAGAAGGTGACACAGGCCAGTAGGAAGGAGGAGCCTAGAGGGAGCCAGGTAGGAGCAGGCCCTGGGGAGGGTAGCTCTCCAGGAGCCACAAGCAGAGCTGAAGCAGATGGGGAGAGAAGTTCTAGCCAATTTAACCACAGGAAGGGAGTGGGGAGGGAAAGGGAGGATTCGTCAGAATGACTTAGGGAGAAGATGAGATGTAACCAAGTGGAAATGGGATTACAGAAAACTCAGTGATTATTAAGGGGAAATGGAGCAAAGAAACATGGTAGAAGTTGGAAGGGGACATGGGGACAGGAAGGTCCTAGATGTTAGATGTTAGAGCTCCTTCCATGCTAAGGAACAGAGCCTGTAGGAGGGGTCCCACGGAGCCAGAGTGCTGCCCACAGGTCAGGAGCTGCCCAAGAAGTGACCTAGCAGAACCTCAAAGACTGCTTTTAAGAACCACAGTTTGGTGGCACATGCCTGTAATTGCAGCGGCTCAGGAAGCTGAGGCTAGAGGATCACAAGTTCAAAGCCATCCTCAGCAATGGTGAGGCACTAAGCAACTTAATGAGACCCTATCTCTAAATAAAATACAAAATAGGGCTGGGGATGTGGCTCAGTGCCCCTGAGTTTTATCCCTGGCACACCACCCCCCGCAAAAAAAAAAAAAAAAGATCGCTTTTAGAAATCCAAGGCTACCACTTGTCATGCAGCCACTGTGTGCCAGGTCCAGTCCTTGGGGATCCTTAAATTTTCAACTCCACTGTAATCCCAGCAACCCAGGAGGCTGAGGCAGGAGGATTTGCAAATTCAAAGTCAGCCTTGGCGACTTAGTGAGACCTTGTCTCAAAACAAAAAATAGAAGCAGAAATCCTCACTTCACAGATGAGGAAAACAAAATTCATCAATAAAAGATCCCTCCAAGGACTCTTGATCAGTAAAAGGCAAAGGAGAGGTTGAACTGAGTCCTGACTCCAGAACCTAGCGAGGGCTCTCTGCAGAAGGAACACCCCCAGAAGGAGGTCAGGTCACCAGTCCATGGCACCCCTTTCCTCTGGATTTTTACAGGTGCTAGGGATCAGTCCCAAGGCCTCCTGCAAAGCCTGGCAAATGCTCCACCACCAAGCCACATCTCCAGGCCCCTACCCTGGGCACTTCAGACTCTCCTCTCTGGCCTCCCCACTCCCTTGCCCTCCAGGCAATAGGGGAACACCACTGACTGGGGAGGTGGTCTCTGAAGAGTGGATCTTACCTGGGCTGTGGAGGGATCTCTGAGGTAAAGAGCCTGGCTGCCACACCACACCACCACTCCCTGTCCACAGGGCCAGCCTGGCCAGCTCAGAAGCCCCTCCCACTCACCTGTTTGCCTAGCTAAGAACCAGTTTCCCCAAGAGACACACCTTTCTTAGACTTGCTGCCTAGAAGCTCTGCTTTTATCTTCAAAATCAAGGGGAGGGTAGGACTGGGGCAGCTCAGAGTCCCAGGAGGCCCTCAGGGTGGGGCTGGGAAGCAGTGCTGGGCTCTTCCCCTTCTGACTCTCTTCTGGGACAGACCATCCCTCCACCCCATCCCTACTCTAAAGTCATTTAACCCTTGGCCCCTTCCTCTCTCGGGGCCCACCCTTTCCATGAACCCCATTGCTTGCAAAGCCTGTAGGCAAGCAGACTGATCTAACATTAATTTCTTGGTCAAGCTCACGGTGTGAACCTGCTCAAGTGACAGGGTCCATCATTACCCTGTAGCCCTGCCATGCGGAGATGAAGCTGAAGCTGAGAAACAGCTCATCAAGATCACAACAGGGTCTTCTGGCTCCAGACCTCCCCTCTGGCCCTGCCAAGGCTCACTGGGGCTGGATCCCTGGAGAAAAGAGAGGTACTAGGTCTCTCCACAACCTTCTCAAGGGATCAAAAGAAAACATGGACCTACCTGGTACAGAGGCCTGGAGGCTCCTGGAAACCAGAGGTGCTTTAAGAGAGGCCAAAGGGCCTTTAACAATCTCTGACTGGGGACCAAGATCACACCTGGGCCAGGCCACACCCCAGGGCAGATCACAGCCTGTTCTAGGGTCACAAATAAGACACAATTTAGGAGTGGAGAGACCTTAGAATTGGCACTGCTGCCCCCCAGCGAGCCCCCAGAGCCTGGATTCAGCCTGGGCCCAGCCCAGCTGCTGACTCACTGGCTCTGAACAGCCTGATTTGATAAAACACGGACAGCACATTCTAGATGGCAAAGTGCACATGAGGAGCCAGGAAAAGCCCCAGAGCAGGGGCTAGTGCACGTGTCTCTCTGAAGTCTGGCATCTGGCTGTGACATTCTACAGCAGCTCTGCGTGATTCCATTTACTCCTCACCTAGCCCTTCGAGGGACAAGGAGCCGTGCCTCTGGCACAGGAGAGGGAGCCAAATGAAGCCTGGTTATCAGAGGAGCTGAGGGCTCTGTGCCACTGAGTGGTAGAGCTGAGATTCTGCTTTCTCCCTGCTGGAGCTGGTTCTGCCCACTGGGTAAGACTCTCCAAAAAGCCTTACCAGTTTGTGTCTACTGACATTAATGAGTTAATGTGTAATTGGCTGAGGGAAAATTATTACCACTGAGGAAGACCCAGGCAGGAGATGCATATGTATATCTCCTACCCCCCCCCATACACACACATATTACATGGTCAAGGGGGGCAGAAAGAGTGTCCTCAGGGGTCCCTGCTAAATTCCTTCATTTTCTTGTGGAACTGGCTCTTTCCTACCTCTCATGTATAGATGCCTCTCCTAGACTGCACTTCCTAACCCAGAAAAGCTCTCAGGGCAGCCAATCCATCACCTCCTCCACGGAGCCTGTCCTGACCCCTCCCTGAGCTGGTAAAGGCCACCTCAAGGCTTTCATCTGCCCCAGCTTGGCCACATTGTGCTACCATCATCACATGATCCTCTCTCTATCTCCCCATCATCTGGGGCACCTGAGGACAGGTCCAGTCTGACTCATTCCTGCATCCCCAAAGTGCCAAACTCTGGGCCTATTGCTGCCCTGATGCCACCTCTGACCTGCAATGAGGCTGCTCCTGGGAATGACAAGGGCACAGGCTTGTAGCCAGGGAGCTGGCCAAGGACCCAGCTAGTAGCACCAGCTGTGCCTGGAACCACAGGACAGAGCAAGTACAAGGCAAATATGTCAGTTTCTTGGCTCAGCCAGGTCAGACCAGAACAAGGTAAAGAGCCTTGGTACCCAGGATCCCTGCCCAGCTGGAGCCTAGGATCAGGCAAGACTTCAAATTGTCTAACTAGCTCAAAGTGACTTAATGCCAGAGCCTTGATCTGAGAAGCCAGTTGAGCCAGGATGGTGGTGCATACCTATAATTCCAGTGACTCAGGAGGCTGGAAGGAACAAAAATATGAGGTCAGCCTCTGCAACTTAGTGAGACCCTGTTTCAAAATAAAAATAAAAAGGGCTGGGATGTAGCTTAGTAGTAAAGCACCCCTGAGTTCAATCCCCAATACCAAAAGAGGGGGAAAGAAAGCCAGTTGAATGCCAGCAGCCTTGCGGAGCTGTTAGACATTTAAATATGCCTAACACTTAGTAGGTCCTCAACAGAAAAATTAACTCTTACCATCTCAGTAGACCAGCCAGCCCTGCCACTGGGCCATTGAGGAAACTCAAGTCCAGATGAGATGGGGAAAAAAAGGAAAGAGTACTAACCAAGGCCAATCCCATGCCAAGTTCTACAGTCCTCCAATGGCTAATTCTATCAACAACCTGGCAAGTTTGCTTCATAGATCAAAAAACTGGAGCCTACAAAGGCAAAGTAAGTAGGCAAGTCTCTCTGGACCCTTTCGCTGTCTGGTAGAGCAGTGAATAGCTCTCCAAAAGTTCCAAGATGCCAGCACAGTCCCTCTACCAGCCCAGGCACAGGCCGGGGTGGTGGTACAACCTTCCCTAGACCCTGATATATGCATGGGAGGATCAGCTCAGACAGCCTGGGACTCCAAGCCCACATTTTCAGTGTGCAAGCGTGGGCAGAGGAGGCTGGATGGGGTAGGTCCAAGGGTGATGGGGGCCACCCACTAGGTGCACAGAGGTTCCAGATGCTTTCCCGCCAAAGCAAGACCTGGAGAAGGGTCCCAAGCTAGCAGGTGGGTCTTGAGTCTTTCTGGCCAGCTTCAAGAACCCAGGGACCTCATCTCACTTCTTTGTGCCTCATCTGTGCAGGGGGCTGATCCTATCCCTGCCTCCCTGCTATGAAGAGTTGGAGTCATTGGGAAGGCAGTTGGGACCATCAGAGTGCTAGCCACACAGAGAAGCAGAGTCAGGAGGATTGTTCCCCTGGTTCCCTGAGTCCAGCTTGCAGGGGCTGTGCATCTTGTACTAAGCCTGGGGACCAGAGAGTCTTTAGGAGCTCACAGCACACCAAACCCCCTCACCTACAAGGCCCAGATGCACAGCTGCAGCATCTCAGAGCCTCACCTCTGCCTCTTCCAGCTGTTCTGCCCCTGGTTCTCCCCACTTCAAGCCACCTGGGCTCCATTCAGCTGTCAGACACACCAAGCTCCCACACCTCAGAGCCTACAAATGAACACTGCTCCCTCAGCCTGGAATGCTCCTCCCCAGGTCTTCCCATAGCTGCCTTTGCTCAGCCACTAGATCTCTGCTCAGCTGTCACCTGCTCAAAGAGCTCTCCCCTGACCTCCGTCTCTTTTCTCTCAGATCTCAGTGCTCCAGACAGCCTGGTAAGCCCTGCAATGCCACCTACTAGCTGTGTGATATGAGAAACAGTGCTTAATCTCTCTGTCTCAGTTTCACCTTTAATATGAACACAATAACATTATCCACTTCACAGAGTTGTTACAAGGAATAAATAAGTTATTGCATGCTTGATGCATAGCTCGCACAGGGCAATGACTCTTTAGTCACAGTACTTAATACAGATTTTCTTTGGTATTGATTTGACTACCATTTTACCATCTGTCCCCTATTAGCTGTCAGCACCCGCCGCATGTTAATCCTCTGGAGTTAAGTACCTGTAGAGGGAACAAGCGAAGTGGGTAGCACATCCTGAGCAAACTTATTTACTCTGGGGCCAGGTAGAATGGGATTCAAATGGGAAGCGATGGCTGGACTTTGAAGGATAAGAAGAGTCCTCCAGACAGATTAAGAACACTAAGGGCATCTGCCCATGACCAGACTGGATTTCACACACCGCTCCTGAAGAGGTTGATGATGATTGTTCAAGTCTCACCTCTTCCTCTGGGATCACCTCAGCCCACTTCCGTGGTCATGACTTCATTCAGTCATTTCTGAACCCTTGCTATGTGATAGGCACATCATTCTATGTCTACAGGTCTACTTCTCCACCACTCCTCCTCCTCCTCCGGGGAGACCAGCCCCTGCCTTTCTCAAGACCACCCTCAAGGTGATACACAGATCTGTCACAAATGTTCAGGTTTCTGGATGTCAGGGTTAGGGGACCTCTATGATCACCCAACATGCTGAGACCCAGACAGAGGAACACCTGGCCCAGGTCACACAGTGAATATGGAGTGAACCTAAGATTCTAATCCAAATGCCATGTCCTAAACCTCCCCACCAGACCCCTAACAAGGCTGGGTGGGTCGAGTTGGGACAGAAGTTCCTCCAGCTGCCCTCAAGTTCATGGTGAGGTAGCACAATCATGCTAGAGGTATAGCCCAGCATATAAGTCTATGAACACAAGCACAGATGCCCACAGATGTTTACGAGAGAACTGGGACAAACATCCCTGTCACTATTTCTGGAGTAAAAATGTTGTACAGGGAACTGACCGTCAGGAGTGCAGGACTCAGTTCTCAGTATAGACTGACATCTTGGATGGGGAAAGAAGAGACATATATGAGTCAGGACAGGGAGAACTTTCCAGCATCCCTGGATCCACACATAGCACCCTGCCTGCCACCAGGCTTAGTGGCACTCACAGCTTCAGTCACTCAGTCACTTTACACACCAAGTATTTGCTCGGTACCCAGTCGTGAGTAGGAGCCAGAATTACCAGACTTCAACATTCACTCTGTCTGCAGTGCCTTGGGGTACTGGAAATTGTCCCCAAACCATGCAAAGTGGGACTTGTGAAACAACCCCCTACTTCTGTTCCCAGTTTAATCTGGCTTCCTCGTACCTAGTGAAAATACTTTGGTGGGGTTTTGGGTTTGCTTGCTTTTCATTAAAAACAGCTTTGATACCAAACCAGAAAACATCCCTCCCAAATCTCCCGAATTCAAGAAGAGCTAAGGGAAGAGGCAAGGGAAATCCAAGAATCTCTGCCAACCAGGCACAAGTTCAAAGGTAGCAATCAAGGTCACATCCCCTAAGATGCCTCTGTGGCAAGTTCCTCTTGAGCCATCAGCTTTTAGCTGATGTGAGGTCCCTTGTGTTCTCATGAGCCCAATTTCCACATCTACACCCTGCTCCATTCCAAGAATCAATGGAGGTAGTACAGAGGAACCAAAAGGCAGATGGGCTCAGGACATGTGGGTTGAATGTCATTTCTGGACCTTCATCTGGCTGTCTCAGGTTTCTCTTTTTTTTTTTTTTTTTTTTTTTTTGTACCAGGCATTGGACTCAGGGGCATTTAACCACTGAGATACATCCTCAATCCTTTTTATTTCTTTATTTTTTTTATTTTGAGACAGGGTCTTGCTGAGTGGCTCAGAGCCTCCATAAGTTGCTAAGGCTGGCTTTGAACTGGGATTACAAGAGTGCACCACCATTCCCGACTCTGTCTCAGGTTTCTTAAAAGCTCAAACTGTGGAGCCAGGACCACTGAACTCAAATTCCAGCTCTGCCACTTCCTACCAGTGTGATCTGGGACAAATCACTTCACATCTCAGAGCCTCAGGTTCCTTATCTGCAATTTGGGGGTGGTGAGTGTACCTCCCTCAGAGAACTGATTGAGTTAACATGTGCCTGACTTTGGCTTGGTGCCTGGCACAGGCAGCACTTATGGGGATCTGCTACTATAAAATGACACTACTCTTACCCACCCGCTTGTCCCCAGTTACAGATGAGGATTAATGGGAAAATAGTCCTGAAGGGTTAAATATGACAGGGACTAAGAGAAGACACAGGCAGCCCACCTACCTGGAAGACCCTCTCTCTGCCCCCTGGGCCCTGCTGTTCAGATCCCACCTGCCCTGGCTGAGAAGTCGCCTGTTCTCATTCATTCACTGATCATTCCCTGGACTCCGGCCAGGCCCAGCTCTGTGCTGGGTCCACCAGGAGCAGCTGCATGGAGCTCACTGGCTTGTGGGAGAGGTGGACATGCGAGTCAAGCACACATTCCAGTATGAAAAGGAGCTCACATAGCCGTGCACAGTGGTGTGAGAAATCTGGGAGGGCTTTCCAGAGGAGGCAGCATCTGAGCTCAATCTGATGGCTCAGGAGGAACTTGCCACAGAGGCAGCTTAGGGGAGGCACGGAAAGGCTGGGGTGACTGCGAGAAGGCACAGTATGGACACCAGCCTGAAAGAGAGACTACGGGGACACTGAGACCATGGAAAGCAGGATAGTGGGCTGATGCCCAGAATGCAGAGGGGCAGGATGGGGGATGAGAGGGAGGCATGCACAAGCCAGGTCACCAAGATCCCCAGCAACAGGTAAGCAGTGTGAAGGGGGCTGGCTGTGGGAAGACAGGTACACTGGGAGGGGCAGGAGGTCAAGTTGAAAGGTGGCTGTGCAGGTGGAGGTGGAGGATAAATAAGATATTTCTTTATTCCCTCCGGTCCCTTTTTAAAAGTTTTTTTTTTTTTTTTTCTGAAAATGTCCTCAATAGACAGCCACTATACACCCAGCAAAGCTCTGCCAGTCTGTCCTGAGCTATTCTCCATGCACCAGGTCAAAGATCCCTGCCAGACACTGAGAGGCAATTGAGTCTGCCTGGGGCCTCAACATGAAATTTCAGCTCCAAAGTCCCTGTTAGGAGGTTCTAGGGGAAAGTGCTCTTCAAGGTCACCTCACAGAACACTTTTCCACATGGCCTTTCCCTCACATGGTCCTGCGATTGCTCTCCCGTCCTTACCCGGTCACGCTCTGTGATTGGAGGGTGTACACACCTTCATCCTGTAACTTCCATTGCTCAAAGGGCTTTGAGCGGGGAGCTGGAACACCACAGAGCCAGCTCAGATGGCCAGCAGAAACACACACACAACTGCGCCTGCAGAAATGCACAACCCCACAAGAATTCCAGAAGAACTGGCTGCGAGTGATTCCAAACAGCCAGCCCTTGGGGATCTAGTGGTCCCTAGGGCTTGTTTGGAAATTGCTGCTTATAATTAAACAGCCCCGGCTTCTGCAATTTCTTTCCAAAGAGAGCTAAAAAATGGCCCGTGGAAAGTAAAAAAAAAAGAAGAAGAAGCAGAAGAACTTCTAACTTCAAAAGCAAACGTTAATCTTTCTGGGTCCCCAGCCTCCCGCGCCCCAGCCCACTGGTCATACCCTTCGCAGGTGATTGCCGACATTCTGGATCATTGCGGCCGCTAGCAGTGTGGACCAGGCGGTGGGGAGCAGCGCGCTCCCAGAGACAGCCGCAGGTCACCTGAGCCACAGCCGGCTCTGGCTGGGGCTCCAAATGCAGCCAGCGGCCTCGGGCTCCTCCTCCCGAGCTCCCGCCCTCCGCAGCCAGAACTTCTCGCCGCGTCCCGGCCTCTCCGCAGCCGCTCCTGCTCCCCTCCTCCCGGAACCCCTGCCCAGAAGGGTTCTCAGGGGCTGCCAACTGGGCACCGCCGCTTCGGGAGCCAGTCCCCACCTATTGGACACCCAGCCGGAAGCTCACTCGGCTTCTAGCCCCAGCCAAACTCCGATCACCCCTATTTCCAGCCCCCATGCGGGCTCCGTCATCCTCCCCACGGGGACCCTGGGCTCCAGAATGGTCCCCAGGGGCCGGAGATTCAGCTCCAGGTCCAGATTTCCATCCGTCCACAAGGGGTCAGGCTGCAGCATAGCGGGAGGCCAGGGCGCTGCCAGCCACCTTGCAGAGACAGCCGACCCACCTGCTAGGACTCTTCACCCTGGAGAGAGCCGCTTGCCCGCTCCACCCATCCAGGCTGTCAAGTCCAGCAGCTGCTGGCCAGAGGCAGGGCATACCACTCACTTCTTTAACTTGGGCAGTGAGATTCTTCTAAAAGTGGCACCTGCCAAATTCCACCTGATGGCCATGCAGGATTCAGCCCCCTGTAGTCACCACCAGGATTTTCCCCTTCTACCCCTGACTCCTGCAAGAAGCTTGACCAGGAAACCTTGACACTCAAGTTGAAGTTGGGACAGTAAAGAACCTGGAAGGGGCTGGGGATGTGGCTCAAGCGGTAGCGCGCCCGTCTAGCATGCGTGCGGCCCGGGTTCGATCCTCAGCACCACATACCAACAAAGATGTTGTGTAAGCCGAGAACTAAAAAATAAATATTAAAAAATTCTCTCTCTCTCTCTCCTCTCTCACTCTCTCTTTAAAAAAAAAAAAAAAAAGAACCTGGAAGGTAGAAGATAAAAGGATGGGGGAAGGGATCCAGGCAAGAGAGCTGCGGTAGACAAGTGGATGGGGGAGATAACAAGCACCCCATAACAACTAGGCCCCTGTTGTGAGCCAGGCACCCACCAGGAAGGTACCCCAGGTGGTACAGCCAATAACTACAAAGCACCTGCAAAACGATCAGGCCAGCTCCCAGCTCTCTGCCCTCTCCTCTGTCCCTCATGCTTCTAATTCATTCACTATAAGCTCAATACTGTCTCTTCTGGGCATGCTTATGAGACCTGGATTCTGGGTCTGGTTCTTTCATTAATGTGCTGTGTGACTCCAGGCAAGTCCCCTCCTCTCTAGGCTTCCCTGCTCTGGGAATCAAGGACTATAATGTCCTTCCCTGTGAGCTCAGGCCTTGCCCTCAAAGAGTTTGTATTTGTCAGCATTTCTGTGTCTAGAAATGAGAAATTAAAATCAGCAAGACCTTAAAAACAGCAAGATGGCCCACAGATAGCACTGGCACTGAAAACTGGGGAAATCCAGGTTGCTTTCTGGCAGTGCCAGAGCTGGCCTGAAGTTTGAATGGCTCTGGGATAGACTGAGAAGAGGAGTGAGGTGGACGGCCTAACAGGAACAGAAGAAGATGCAGGGCTCTGAGGAGCCTCATCTTGCAGGGCCTCTGATGCCAGGTGCCTCTGGGAATGATGAACACACCCAGCATGATGAAGGCCGTATGAGTTGAAGAGGTCTCACACAACCTGCCTGGACTGGGAAGGAAACAAACCCCAAGAGGGACAGCTCATCTCACTCGGTCCCTGAGGTAACTTGATAGGCAGGCAGCCAGGGCAATTTCAGGGCCCTCAACTATATAAAGGAAGGAATGGAAACCCAGAGAGCTTCTGGCCCCCAGCCACCCTCTCTCCAAAGGAACACCATGTCTCAGCCTCACTGGATTTTAGCCCAGCGACCCTATCTTAGAAATGGACAAATTGAGGCCCAAGGATGGACAGGAAGCCACCCAAAGTGAGGACATTGTCTAGAATCACCACTCCTAACCACTCCTGACCTCAAGTCCAGAGCCCTGTCTGCACAACTCCACAACAAGGCATAAGGTAAAAGGCTTCGGTTAGACTTATAAGAGGACTTCCAGAAACAAGCAATGGAGAGCTAGATCTTTCTGCAGAGACCCATCCAGCTCACAAAGATCTCCTCTTCCCCATGTTATTTATTAAAGGATTAGCTCCTGTCTCATTGCCTCAGCAGCTCTGCACGGTCCATTCCTGTAGAGAATATTCCCATGGGTATCTGCATCCCCTTTCCAACTCACCCGGCAGCTCCCTGAGGGCTGAAACCACATCTTACTCATCTCTGTTCTCCCTGCCCACCAGCACCCAGATCAGGGCCCCAAATGCAGGAGGCATGAAACATGTGCATGAATCATACATAGTCCAGAGAAGCCCGACTTCAGCCTGAGTCAGGACCACCTGGAAGGCTTGTTAAAACAGATTGCTGGGCCCATATCCAGAGTCTCTGGCTCAACAGGGCCAAAAAAGTAGGGCCCAAGAACTTGCATTTCTAATAAGCCCCCCAGTGATGCTGAAGCTTATCACCAGGAACCTCACTTTGAGAATCAGTGACCTAAGTTAGTCCTTCCATGTTATCACTGGGGAGAACGAAGCCCAGATTTTTAATTAATTATTTATTTATCTATTTATTTATTTATTTAATTTTGTGCCCGGAATTGAATCCAGGGGAATTTAACCACTGAGCCATATACCCAGCCCTTTTTTATGTTTTATTTTATTTTGAGATAGGATCTCACTTGAGTTGCTTTTGGCTTCGCTGAGTTGCTGAGTCTGGCTTTGAACTTGTGATTCTCCTGCCTTAGCCTCCTGAGCTGCTGGCATGACAGATTTGTTTCTGTTTGTTTATTTGGTACCGGGATTATGACAGGTTTGTTTTTATATTTGTTTTGGTTTGTTGGATACTGGGGATTGAACGCAGGGGCACTTGACCACTGAGCCACATCCCCAGCCCTATTTTGAATTTTTATTTAAAGACAGGGTCTCACTGAGTTGCTTAGGGCCTCACCCTGCTGAGGCTGGCTTTAAACTCTGGATCCTCCTGCCTCAGCCTCCCAAGTTGCTGGGATTACAGGTGTGCACCACCATGCCCGGCAACAGATTTGGGTTTTTTGTTGTTGTTGTTGTTATTGTTGTTTTTTTATTTATTTATTTAGTTGTAGTTGGACACAATACCTTTATTTGTTTTTATGTGGTGCTGAGGATCGAACCCAGGGCCTCATGCCTGCTAGGCGAGCGCGCTACCACTGAACCACAACACCAGCCCATCAGATTTGTTTTTAATGTGGAAAGAGCTTGTGATGTCCTCAGCCCAAAGGCCCAGTCTTCCAGTGAGCCTCTGGGACATTCCTTGTCTGCAGAAAGCCTGTTCTGGAAGCTCTGTGAGCCCAGAGTATTTTCTCCTCCAAGCATCCCTTTTCCCACACTGTATCCTTCTTCTCTGGCCTCACAATTGGGCCTTCCTGGATGGAGCACAAATGTCTACATTCATTTTGCAGGTCCATACCCTTTCTCCCCACCCAGTAACAAATCACAGTGCCACTGAGTTGTCACTATCAGGCCTGGGTCTGTCTTTCCCATTTGACTCACAAGCAGAGGGACCTCATCGGAGTCATTTGAGTCCCCAGTACAGACCCTGATATTACAAAGTGATAGATGAATGGATGGATGAATTGAGTGAATGAATAGGTATAGGAGTGAGTGAGGAAATGAATGAGAGAATAAATAACCAAACCCCGAGAAATTCCTTCTGTTGGGCCTTTAGCCTTAAGCCTTCCATATAGGACTAAAGATTCCCTGGGCAGGAGGACCTCCAGCATCATCCGCTCCAACTTCCACTTTTCAGTATCCTCCGTGGCCTAGATCCTACAGCTCCATGCCCATCCCTAGGATTCCAGCCTCCACATGTATACCCCCTGGATTAAGGGTGAACTCCCTCACGCTGCCTAGACAATTAGAGAGTTTAACAGCCACTCAGAACAAGGCTGCTCCCCTGGGCCTGAGACAGCCAGCCGAGACAAGGGAGCACATGTCCAGTCCCAGGCGAGGCCTCCCTCTCACGCCATGAGCTTGCTTCCCCGGTTCCCTCACACACTTAGGGTTTCTTTTTTTCTTTCCGTTACCTCCACCCCATGGTCCAAGAGTAATGAGGAGTCTACATCCAGACCTTACCACTCGGGCACAGCTGAAATGCCACCACCTCCAGGAAGCCTTCCTTTCCCATCCTAAGTGGCACGCACGGACACACACACTTTGCAGCCCTTTATATCTCACAATGCTTCTTCTCTTAAATTCAGAGAATTTGTGCTAATATCCCCTTTTTGACCTTAAGTAAGCTAGCAGCAGAGATGGAACACAGAGTATCCTGACCCACCCACATACTCACACACCCACACACACCTGTGAACACTCAGTCTTATTTGGGGGGGATATTGGGGATGGAACCCAAAAGGACACTTAACCATTGAGCCACTTCCCCAGCTCTTTTTCACATTTTATTTATATTTTATTTTCACATATTATTCATATTTTAGAGACAGAGTCTTGCTGAGTTGCTTAGGGCCACGCTAAGTTGCGAAGGCTGGCTTTGAACTCACAATCCTCCTGCCTCAGCCTACTGAGCTGTTGGGATTACAGGATGCACACCACCACCTCTGGCTCACTCAGAGCCTTAAACATAGTAGATGTTCAATAAGTGTCCCCAGAATGAACCAATGAGTGAATGGGAAAGAACAGGGGCTATGTGAGCAAGTGGAAGCACATGCATGCATGAACACATGATCCAATGAAGGCCAAGCGTGTTTTCCTCAGTCCCCTCCTGTTCCCCAGGCTGAAGACTCCAGTTCCTTCTCAGGGGCCCCCTCGGGCATGGCAGAACACAGGAAGCTGTGGGATGAATGAAGGGGTGGGCAGGGGCCCAAGAAGAAGGAAGAGGTGGAGGAAGGGGGTAGTGATACCAGAGGAAGAGGAAGTGGAGGTGGTTCAAAGCCATGCCCCTCGGATGCCCAGCCCTTTGTGGAGAAGAAGCGAGGACAAGTAGAGCAGTGAGGAGCAGGCTAAATGGTCCAGCAAGGTGCGGGTGGAGAGCGGCACGGTCTGCAGGTCATGAAGGCAGATCCAGGATGAAGGAGCGAGTGTCGCCAGCCCCGCACTCCATCCTACCTCTGGGGTCTCCCAGCTGGAATACCCTACTGGACCCGACTTCCTTGCACAGGAACTGTTCGGCAAGAGGGCTGTCCTCCCGGGCCCAGCACGTCCCCAAGTGAGTCAGCACTGGCTGCACCCTCTGGATTCGGAATCTCAAGTCCCCAAGTTCTCCCCGGGCAGCCTCTGAAGTCCTCCCGCGTCCTAGCGAGAGGCCCGCCCACCCCAGCTTCCCATCCCGGGATGCTTCAGGCCACAGCATGCCCAAGCAAGAGGTCATCCGGCACCACCTGGCCGTCTGGAGGCCAGTTCGGGAAAGAGGCTCACCTGTCCGGAGAGACCTGCGGGGAGGAGGAGCCTGGAGGGAGGGACGTGGCCCTTCCGGGGGCCTGGGGGATGGGCTGGCGAGTGGAGGGAAGCTTACCCAAGTGCTGGGACACTCCGGAGCCACCGTCTTGCTTGCTGGGCAGAAGTTGGGGGAGCGTCGGAGGTGCCAGAGCAGAGGCTGACCGCGGAGGCTGGAGGGAGGCGCGGAAGCGGCGCCAGGCAGGGGAGAAGGAGGGAGCGGTCCGGGCGAGTTCCTGGACCAGAAGGCTCGGTCCCTCCCCTGCCAGGAGCGGGTGGGGCGGCCCCGGGCTGCTGGGCCAGCAGATCACAAAAGTCCAGGCCTCCTGGCCGGCGCCAGACTCTCCAGCCCACCCAAGGCGTCAGTTCCCGGGCACTGGACGGGGGCGGAAATGCTGGCACCAGGTCCAGGCCGAGTGCAGCTGGCGCTGGGGCGTGAAAATTGCCTCCGTTATCGCTAAACCAACCCCTTATAGTCTTCAACAGGACTATCTGCTAACCAACCTCACCTTTATAGAACTCCTGCCCTGTGCAGGGATGAGGTTCTGAGTAGAACATACTGTCCTTGCCCTTATGGGTATTGACAGGGAAAAAAAGGGACAAAAATGGATGGTTCCAAACAGTGCAAAGATAATCAATGCCACCCAGGATCTCTTCACCCAGAGCAAACCACTGTTGACATCTGGGGACATGTGCTTCCAGTCAGGCTAGAGCTGAGATGTAGGCATCTCTCCAACCCTATGTCTGTATGTTGCATGATATGAACTATCTGATATAGGATATACTCCTAGGATAATGGACTCAGAGACACTGCTTTTGCTAAAAGCAATGACTTTGCCTAGACCTGCAGATGTCTTATGGGTTAACTGAAAGCAGAATACTGCTTGGCATCTCTGCCTTCATTTTTTGTCCGTCTTTTTTATTATCTTAAATGCTGTGACCTACTCAGCTCCACACATCCACATGTTAATCATCCAAGGGGTGTTCATCTAAAAACTGGTAACTCAGTTTTATTTGCTCTAACTTTACCTTTGACCCAACTTATTCCCCTTCAAGACTTAGCCAAGATTTGCAAGTGAGGTAGAATACAAGAAATAAAAAAGAAAAAAGCCAGGTGAGGTAGCACAAGCCTATAAGACCAGTGACTCAGGGGGCTGAGGCAGGAGGATTGCAAGTTCCAGGAGAGCCTCAGCAACTTAGTGAGACCCTACTTCAAAATAAAAAAGGATTGGGGATGAAGCTCAGAGGTAAAGTGCCTCTGGATTAAATTCCCAGTACCAGTGGAAAAAAAGAAGAAAGAAAAGAAAGAAAGAGGGGATAGAAAGAAAGGACAAGGAAATGAAATTTTGATTCAGAAGTTCCTCATACGCTTCCAGACCTGTCATTCCCAAAACCAGTCTCTCTTCTAAGGCAGTCACTCCCGAATTCCTGGGAAATCTGCAAATTTTAAAGTTAACTATAAATCTATTCACTTATGATAATTACCGTGAGCACTGTTAATTAACCCTCGAAGTAAATAGATTAAAAGAATTACCACATTTTGAAAAACCTATAAGTTAGGGAGATTTCCACCACTATATATTGATTATATAATGAAAAAAGAGCATGTTAGCCTAAAGATCCGAGATTGACCTGACCACCATAAACTGCCTTGTGATCACTAGACTGATATCATCCCTACATACTTTCTCACACACACCCCTCTCCAAGTTGCCTCTCTTTATTGACTTACTTTTTTTTTTTTTTTATAATACCAGGGATTGAACTCAGGCACTTGACCACTGAGCCACATCCCCAGCCTTTTTTTAATTTTATTTAGAGACAGGGTCTCACTGAATTACTTAGTGCCTCACAGTTGCTGAGGCTGGCTTTGAACTCATGATCTTCCTGCCTCAGCCTCCCAAGCTGCTTGGGTTACAGGCGTGCGCCACTGCACCTGGCTGAACTTACTTATTTTGTTTACCTTTTTGTGGTGCTGGGATTGTACCCTATACTACTGAGCTATATTCCCAGCCCTTTTTATTTTGAGACAAACTCTCATTATGTGGCCCAGGCTGGCAATGAATTTTCAATCCTCCTGCCTCAAGCTCCTGAGAACATGGGATTACAGGTGAACACTACTGAACCAAGCCCAAATTCCCTTTTAAAAGAAGAGCCAGGCCTAACACAGGGTCTATGTGCCTGTAATCCCAACAACTCAGAGACTAAGTCAGGAGAAAGATCACAAATTTAAAGCTGGCCTGGGTAACTTACTGAGACTATCTCAAAATAAAAAAAAATAAAAGCGCTGGAGATGTAGCTTGATGGTAAAGCATCCCTGGGTTCAATTCTTGATCCAAAAAAAAAAAAAAGAGCCAGATAAAAGCTCATCTCTGTCTTGAGATTGCCCACATTCTCTCTTGAACATGTATCTGCTTTCCTAGATAAACCCCTGTCTATGCCTCTGGTACGTGCTGAAATTAATTTTTCTTATGTAAGCCAAGGACCCTGCTCATCCTGGGCTGTGTTACCCCTTCTCTCTGGGAACTTCTTGGGCCCTTCTCTGGAGGTACCTCATCTCCTATGACACAAGGACATTCGACTGTCAGCCTCCACATCATCCTGTCTCAGACCCCTGGGGTAGCACCTAGAAGTCTTCAGTTGTTGCCTAAAACCTTTCAGGAACAGTAAATGTTGCAGGCAAATCACCCGTGAGACTGTCCCCCTAAACAGAAGCAGTCGTCCCATGGTAACTGAAATGCCCCCTCAAGTCCTAGGACTTCTCCAGAGCCACCTCTCTCTGCAGAACTACAACAAAGACCATGATCAACCAGACCACAATTTGACCAAGACTCTTCAATTCTGCATACCTCTTGCCCCTACCCCAATTCTTCATCTAAAACTGAAGTTCATATGAATCCCCCAAAGGCAGGGCTGAGATACTGGGTCTCACTTTACCTTCCCAATACAGCCATATTAATTAAAGTTCCTTTCCTGCTTTTTGCCATTACTTTTTCTGTTTGGTCTTTGGGGTGAGTGGCTATATCTGGTTTGGTGGAACCCTGGGAGTCAGTCATCTGGCCTAGGACACCTGCGGTCATTGGCTTGGAGGGACCAGCTAGATAGATAGATGGAAGAGCCAGTGTTGGGACACATGCTCATCTGGTAAACTGAGAAGAGACTTAACAAAGTACAGCAGCGATCCCCAAAAGAAGATGCTTCCAGGGGCTCGGGATGTGGCTCAAGTGGTAGCGCGCTCGCCTGGCATGCGTGCGGCCCGGGTTCGATCCTCAGCACCACATACCAACAAAGATGTTGTGTCCGCCGAGAACTAAAAAATAAATATTAAAAAAAATTAAAAAAAAAAAAAAAGATGCTTCCAAGGAGAAGGAGTGTGGCACTGGGAGTATATTCCACACCAGGACCGGGGGCTGGAGGGGGCTGGGCATTCCAGGCACCCACAGAGGCTGATGCAGGAACTCACCCTGCCCAGTCACTGTGGGGAGAAAGGGACAGTTGGTGGAAACAGAGCTGCTGTGCAACTAGCCATACCTGAGGCCCACGTGGCCTCCTAGGGGGACCTGCCGTGGTAACAGATGAGGGTCTTCCCCTTGCCACGGGCTTCAACCATGTTCTCAGAGCACCCAAAGGATGAGACCCTCAGGGCCAGAATCATGAGCATCTCATGGGTGGGCCTGAGCCACAGCCTGGGTGCCAACACAGGCCATCTCAGGCTCAGCAGGCAACATTAATGCTGAACCTCAGCTCAGCAGGGTCTCTGGGTGTCAGCAAAAGCAAATGACATCCAAGATCACTCTCTAAGTGCTGGTGAGTCACATCTGAGGACACATAGAAACCTAAGGGATTGGTGGACTTCACAGAGAAGAATTCCCACAGTGACAAGAAGGATGGTTGGGGTGGCACGAACCATGGTGGTCCCTTTGTTTGTTCTTGCATTACTGGGGATTGAACCTGGAGGTGCTCCACCACTAAGCTACCGCCCCAGTCCTTTTTATTTTTTTATTTTGAGACAGCATCTTGCTAAATTTCCAAGATTGAATTTGAACTTGCAATCCTCCTCAATGTCCCAAATTGCTGGGATTACAGGCATGTACCACCATGCCCCGTTTAAACATGGATAAATTTTGAGGGCATTATGCTCAGGAAATAAGCCAATCACAAAAGAAATACTATATGATTTCAGTAAATGAGTTATCTAGAGCAGTCAAATTCATGGACAAAGAAAGTTGAATTGTAGTTGTCAGAACAGGGGAAAGGGGAAAAAGAGAGATTATTTAAAGGGTTCAGAGTTCAAGTGTTTTGTTATTGTTGTTGTTGTTGTTGTTTCTTTTTTAGGATTCTTTTTCACAATGCCTTTATTTTATTCATTTATTTTTATGTGGTGCTGAGAATGAAACCCAGTGCCTCAAACATGCTAGGCAAGTGCTCTCCCACTGAGCCACAAACCCCAGCCTCAGAGTTCAAGTTTTGCTAGAAAAAGTTCTAGAGAATTTGAATAGATTTTACACTACAGAACGGTTACTCTTAAAATGCTTTAATCTGGGCTGGGCTTGAGCTCAGTGGTAGAGTGCTCACCTTGCACATGGGAGGCACTGGGTTCAATCCTCAGTGCCTCATAAAAATAAAATAAAGATATTGTGTCCATCTACAACTAAAAAATATATATATATATTTTTAAAAATGGTTTAATCCTCAGGAGGCTGTCACAGGAGGATTTCAGATTCAAGGCCAATCTCAGCAACTTCGTGAGGCCCTAAGTAACTTTGCAAGACCCTGTCTCAAAAAAAAAATTGGGGGGGGCTGGGGATGTGGCTCAAGCGGTAGGTAGCGCGCTCGCCTGGCATGCGTGCGGCCCAGGTTCGATCCTCAGCACCACATACAAACAAAGATGTTGTGTCTGCCGAGAACTAAAAATAAATATCAAAAATTCTCTCTCTATCTCTCTCTCTCTCTCCTCTCTCACTCTCTCTTAAAAAGATTTTTTTTCTTTTTAATTAAAAAATAAATAAAAGACTGTGAATATAGCTCAGTAGTAAAGCACACCTGGGTTCAATCTCCAGTACCCACCAAAAAAAAAAAAAGTTTAGATGGCAATTTTTATGTTGTGTACAATAATTTATCACAATGCAAAGAATTTTAAATAAGAGTTCTTTATACATTCTATATACAAGTTATTCTTTGTATATCTGTTTTGCAGATATTTTCTCCAAGCCCATGGCTCATGTTTTCCTTTTCATAATAATATCTTTTGAAAATCAAAATTATTTAATTCTGATAAAATCCAATTTATTGATTTTCAATTTCACAGCATAGGCTTTTTTTGTGTCCAATTTCAGACATCTACCAAATCCAAGGTCACTGAGATTTTTTCTTATGCTTTCTTCTAGAGGTATTATAGTTTTGGCCCTTATATTTTTATTATCTTCTTTTTAGTGTTTTCTTTTTGTTTTGTGAGAAGTGTATTTAGAGGCGCTTGGGTTTTGGTTTTGCTTTGCAGTACTAGAGATTAAACCCAGGGATACTCCGCCACTGAACTAAGTCCCCAGCCTTTTTTCTTTTTTTATTTTGAGACAGAGTCTCCCTAAGAGCTTTGCTTCATTGCTGAGCCTGGCCTCAAACTTGAACTTTTCTGCCTCAGCCTCCTGAGTTGCTGGGATTACAGGTGCGCACCACCATGCCCGGCACAGCCGACTTCCATTTTTTTAAACATAGTTCACCAGTTGTTCCAGTGCCATTTGTTTTAAGACTATCCTTAGCCAGGCACGGTGGCACATGCCTGTAATCCCAGCGGCTCAGGAGGTTGAAGAGGGAGGATCTCAAGTTTGAGGCCAGTCTCAGCAACTTAGCAAGACCCTCAGCAACTTTGAAAGACCCTATCTCTAATTTTAAAAAAGACCAAGGAGATATTGGGGATGTAGCTCAGTGATAAAGTGCCCTTGGGTTCAATCCCCAGTACCAAAAAAAAAAAAAAAAGAAAGAAAGAAAGAAATGATTTTTAATATTAAGTGTATGTCTTGAAATTTATTAAACTCACTCAGTTTTAGTGGCATTTTGTATGTTGCTTAGAATTTTCTTTGTAATGATCAGCATGGTGTCTGCAAATAAAGGCAGTTTTCAGTTTCTGATCTGCATGCCTTTATTTGTTCTTAGATTTCTCCCAACTTAATGCTCCCACCTCACCCCCACCGCACCTTCTTCTGGATTACAAATCACAATTCCAAAAAACCTTATGCTCTCTGGAGGCTCTCTCTCACCTGAACCCAAGAAAATCCCACAACTCCCAGTAAAGGAAAACTAGAGAGCCCTGGCTGGAGACTCAGAGGACTTTGTTACTCCCCAGCACTGAGCAGGGCCTCTGTGATGCCCTGGTGGGCGGTGCTTCCAGAGAAAGACTCAGAGGACTTCTTGGTTGGATAGGCATGCGCCTTCCATCCATCTTGTCTTACTGCGCTGATGACACCCTCCAGCACACACTGAGTAGGTGTGGTAAAGGCAGGACATCCTTGCCTTCAGGTTCCTAACCTTAAGAGAAGGACATTCAGTCTATCTCTCTGCCGTGCTAAGTATGACATTCGACATGAGTTTTTGCAGATGCCCTTTATCTGGCTGAGGGAGTTCCTATCCTTCTATTTCTGGTTGCTGTGAGATTTGTTGTTGTCGTTGTTGTTTTGGTCACTGTTGTTTTGTTTGCTTGTTTCAGTACTGGGGACTGAGCCCAGGCTCATCCTACCTCTCAGCTACATTCCCAACCCTTTTGTTTGTTTGTTTGTTTGTTTATTTATGTCTTAAGACAGGTTCTCACTAAGTTGTCCAGATTGGCCTTGAACTTGCCATCCTCCTGCCTCAGCTCCCAAGTCTCTGGGATTATGGGGTACCCCACCATGCCTGGCTGAACAACGTTGGATCTGGTCAAATACTTTTTATTTCTTAAATGGTAGAATTCACCAATGAAGTTGTTATATGACGTAGGCTGTGTAAGATGTTTTTAAACTACATATCTACATATTCAATTTCTTCTTTCTCTCTCTCTCTCTCTCTCTCTCTCTCTCTCTCTCTCTCTCTCTCTCTCCAGGGATTGAAGCCAATGTGCTTAACCACTGAGCCACATCCCTAACCTCTGCTGAGGTTGGCTTTGAACTCATGATCCTCCTGCCTCAGCCTCCCTAGCTGCTGGGATTACAGGCATGTGCCTCCATGCCCAGCTTCAGTTTCTTTAATAGATATAGAGTTGATTAAGTTGTCTATTTCATCTTTTTTAAATATTTTTTTTTTAGTTGTCAATGGACCTTTATTTTATTTATTGATATGTGGTGCTGAGAATCGAACCCAGCCAGGCAAGTGCTCTACCACTGAGCCACAATCCCAGACCTGTCTATTTCATCTTAATTGAATTTGGGTGCACTCTATTTTTTTTCTTTTTCTTTTTTTTTAATTTTTTATTTTTTTGGTAGATATAGATGGACAAACCGCCTTTCTTTCTTTCTTTCTTTCTTTCTTTCTTTCTTTCTTTCTTTCTTTATTTATTTA
This sequence comes from Urocitellus parryii, assembly GCF_045843805.1. Lineage (NCBI taxonomy): Eukaryota > Metazoa > Chordata > Mammalia > Rodentia > Sciuridae > Urocitellus > Urocitellus parryii. Next base: position 37,582,662 of record NC_135541.1, on the reverse strand, counting down.
TTTATTTTTATGTGGTGCTACAGCTCGAACCCAGTGCCTCACATACATGCCAGGCAAGTGCTTTGCCACTGAGCTACAGCCCCAGCCCTACATTGTATTTCTGTTTCATCAAAAAGTTCAGATTTATTGGCCTGAAATTATTCATAACTTTCCCTTATTATCTAGTTAATGTCTATCAAACTGGCAGCGCTCTCCCCTCTATCATTTCTGATATTGGTGGTTTATGTCTCCCTTTCATTTTCTGGATCAGACTGGCTGGAGGTTGATCAATTTCATTAAACTTCTCAAGTACCAGATTTTTTGTTTCATTGATTTTTCTTGCTGTTCCTCTGTTTTATGTTTATTAATTTCCACTGTTATATTTATTATGTCCTGTCTCCTCCTTACTTCAGTTCAGTTTGCTCTTCACTCTCTAGTTTCATAAAGGTGGAAGCTTAGGTGATTTATGAAAGAGCTTCTTGCTTTCTAATACAAGTGCTTAATGCTGTATATTTTCTTCAAACACTGCTTTAGTTGCATCAAAAAACTTAATATTGCATAGTGGCACACACCTATAATCCCAGCTGCTCGGGAGGCTGAGGTAGGAGGATTGCAAGTTCAAAGCCAGCCTCAACAAGAGGCACTAAGCAACACAGTGAGACTCTGTCTCTAAATAAAATACAAAATAGGGCTGGGGGGCTGGCGTTGTAGCTCAGTGGTAGAGCGCTTGCCTAGCATGTATGAAGCACTGGGTTCAATTCTCAGCACCACATATAAACTAATAAATGTAAATAAAGGTCCATCAATAACTAATAAATTTTTTTAAAAATAGGGCTGGGGGGCTGGGGATGTGGCTCAAGCGGTAGCGCTCTCGCCTGGCATACAAACAAAGATGTTGTGTCACCGAAAACTAAAAAATAAATATTAAAAATTCTCTCTCTCTCCCTCTCTCCCTCTCTCTCTCTCACACACTCTCTCTTTAAAAAAAAAAAAATAGGGCTGGGGATGTGGCTCAGTGGCTGAGTGCCTCTGAGTTCAATCCTCGATACCTGCCCCCCCCCAAAAAAAAAGAAACTTAATATTATGTTTTCATTTTCATTCAAATTGGAATCATTTCTAATCTCTCTGTGACTTCTTCTTGACCCATAGGTTATTCAAAGTGTACTATTTTATATTAGGTACAAATTTAACTGAGGATATAGAAGAGCTATCCACTAAAAAATCCAAAACACAGATAAAAGAAACTGAAGAATATACAAATGAATGGAGCGATATCTCGTATTCATGAGTTGGAACGTTAAAATATTCATACTACCCAAAGCAGTCTTCAGACTCCATGCAATTCCTATCAAAATTCCAATGACATTTTTCACAAAAATAGAAAAAACAATCCTAAATTTTGTGTGGAACCACAAAAGATCCCAAACAGCCATGGCAATTTTGAGCAAAAAGAACACAGCCAGCCAGGCACAGTAGCACATGCCTGTTAACACCAGCTACTTGGGGTTTTTTTGTTTGTTTGTTTTGTGTATCGTGGATCGAACTCAGGGGCACTCGACCACTGAGCCACATCTCCAGCCCTATTTTGTATTTTATTTAGAGACAGGGTCTCACTGAGTTGCTTAGTGCCTCACTAAATTGCTGAGTCTGGCTTTGGACTCACAATCCTCCTGTCTCATCCTCCTGAGCCACTGGGATTACAGGCCTACATCACTGTGTCTGGCAACACCAACTACTTGGGAGGCTGAAGCAGGAAGGTTTGCAAGTTCAAAACCAACCTCAGTAATTTTGCAAAATCTTGTCTCAAAATAAAAAATAAAGGTGGGGCTGGGTTGTAGCTTAGTGGGTGAGCGCTTGCCTCCCATGCATGAGGCACTGGGTTTGAACCTCAGCACTGCATTTAAAAATAAATGAATAAATAAAATAAAGATATTGTGTCCAACAACTAAAAAAAATTTTTTTTTAAATAAAATAAAATAAAGCTGGGCTCAGTGCCACATTCTGTAATTCCAGAGACTCCAGAGGCTGATACAGGATGAAGACAAGTTCAAAGCCAATCTCAACAAGTTCCTCAGCAACTTAATGCAATCCTGTCTCAAACAAAAATGTGGGGGGAATGTAGCTCAGTGGTAAAGCACCCATAGGTTCAATACCCAGTAACCCCAAAAAACAGCAAAATTAAAATCTGGGAATATATAGGTAGAGCACACCTGGGTTCAATCCCAATACCATAAAAAGAAAAGGAAAAAAATCCAGAGGCTTCACACAATCTGATTTAAAATATATTACAAAGCGATAGTAATCAAATAGTATGGTGCTGGCATTAATATTGACACATAGGGGTCTGGTGCTGTAGCTCAGCGGCAAAGCGCTTGCCTAGCATGTGTGAGGCACTGGGTTCCATCTTTACCACCACATAAAAAATAAATAAAGGCATGCTGTCTATCTGCAACTACAAGTTTTTTTTTTTATTTAAAAAAATTGACACATAGACCAATGGAACAGAATGAACAGCCCAGAAATAAACCCACATGTTTACATTCAACTGGCTTTCAACAATGATGCCGAGAATACACAGTGGGGAAACTGACTTTGCAGACAGTCTCTTCAAGAAATGGTACTGGGGGCTGGGGATGTGGCTCAAGCGGTAGCGCGCTCGCCTGGCATGCGTGCGGCCCGGGTTCGATCCTCAGCACCACATACAAAGAAAGATGTTGTGTCCGCCGAAAACTGAAAAATAAATATTAAAAATTCTCTCTCTCTCTCTCTCTCTCTCTCTCTCTCCCTCTCTCACTTTCTCTTTAAAAAAAAAAAGAAAAGAAAGAAAGAAATGGTACTGGGAGCCGAGCACAGTGGTACACGCCTATAACCCCAGCACCTGGTGAGTCTGAGGCAGTAGGATCACAGGTTCAAAGCCAGCCTCAGCAACTTAGTGAGGCCCTAAGCAATTTCGTGGGAACTTGTCTTTAAATAAAATATAAAAGGGGCTGGGGATGTGGCTTGGTGGTAAAGTGTCCCTAGGTTCAATCGTTGATGCCCAAAAGAAAAAAGAAATGATGGTGGGAAATTGGATATCCACATTGCAGAGGAATTGCAGTAGACCGCGTCTCACACTGTGTACAGAAGATCAGTCCAAAACGCAGTAAAGACTTAAACATAAGAACTGAGACCGTAAAACTACCAGGAGAGAGCATAACGGAAACGCCCCATGACACTGATCTGGGCAATGACTTCTTGGGAGATGACTCAAAAACACAGATGACAGAAAAACAAAAATAGACAAACAGAATTACATCAAACTGAAAAGCTTCTTCACAGCAAAGGAAACAACCAAGAAAGTGAAGAGACTGTTATGCCAGATTCGTGGGACCCCAATAGACCTCCAGGAGCCGAATCCGATGCAATCACACAAGAGTCTTTATTGCAAGCTGGAGCCTGGACTCACAACCATTCCCGATGCAGTGGTCCCAGGGAGTGAGTCCCGGTCCTTTGTCCAGTGAGATTTTATAGGTTTGGGGGGGATACTCTATGCGTCACAACATCACACAGCAAATCATTCCATACCGCGGGAAAATCAAACAACAGCTCTTAACATTGATTAGCCCATTCAATGGCGGGAACAAGTTGGGTAGGGTGATTGGTTAGTAAAAAGGGGGATTCGCTTGAACTGATTGGTTTAGGCCACGAGGGGTGTACGTGCTGAACTACATGGTTTCCCAACAGGTTACCAACCACCATAAACTACTTAGGGATCATCTGGCATTCCAGGTATTTTCTCTGTCTCATGCTGTTTGGAGGTTGCTAGGGGGGTTGCCATGGGTCCTCACCTGGCCTAACTGAGTCAGGGACACCTGGTGCTGCAGACCTCTCCTGTTATTTACAGACAAACAACTCAGCAGGGTGGGTATGTGCTTAGGAGTGCTCTATGGGTTTTTCCAAGGACAAAGGTCATGCCCCCCTTCCTTAGGACAGGCTTTGAGGTAGAAACTGTTGTTATTTATTTATTTTTAAAAATGGAGTCACATTAGTTTCTCAGAGACAACCTATGGAAGGTGGAAAAATATTTGTAAACTATGTGTTTCATAAGGGGTTAGTGCGCAAAATATATGATTCCAACAACTCAATAGCAAGAAAACCAATAATACGATTTTTAAATGGGCAAGGACTTGAATAGACATTTCACACACACACACACACACAACATAAAAATGGCCCATACTTATATAAAAATATTCGCCATTATTAATCCTTAGGGATTATTTAAAACCACAATGAGGGACCAGAGTGTAGCTAACTGGTAGAAGGCTTGCTTAGCATGCACAAGTCCTAGAGTTCAAGCCCCAGCACCCAAACAAACCCTCAAGGAAGATCACCTCACACCTCTTAGAATGGCTATTATCAAGAAGATGAAAGCTATAACTCAGGAGGCTGAGAGAAAAAGATCACAAGTTCAAGGCCAGCTTCAGCAACTTAGTGAGACTCTGCCTCAAAAGAAAAAGGACTTGTGGTATAGCTCAGTGGTAGAGCACCCCTGGGTTCAACTCTCAGTACTCCCCCACCCAAAGAAAAAAAGAAAGAGAGAAAATATGGGGGCTGGGAATGTGGCCTGCCTAGCATACACATAAGCTCCAACATTATTTTAAAAAGCAAAAAAATATAAGTGTTGGTAAGAATGAAAAGAGGGAACCCTTGTAGACTGTTGGTGGGGAGGTGGGATACAAATGAGTACAGCATTAGGGAAGACAGTATGAAAGTTCCTCAAAAATTAAAAATAGAACTATGATATGATTCAGCAATTTCACTACTGGGTATATATCCAACAGAGATGAAATCAGCAGGTCAAAGAGATGTCTAAATTTTCGTGTTCACTTCAGCTAAGATACAGAACCAATCAAATTGTCCATGAACAGAAGGATGGAGAAAGATAGAAATAGAGAGAGAGAGAGAGAGAGAGAGAGAGAGAGAGAGAGAGAGAGAGAGAGAGAGATGGATGGAATACTATTCAGCCTTCAAAAAGAAAGGAATACTATCATTTGCAACAAACAGATAATCCCAGAATATTTGTTAAATGAAATAAACCAAGCACAGAAAGACAAACACTGCATGAGCTCACTTATATATAGAATCTAAAAAAAAGTCAAACTCAGCAGAATGGAGGTTACCAGGGGCTGAGGCCCAGGAGACTTGGGTCAAAGGCTACAAATTTCTAATTAGATTGAGATCTATTGTGGAATATAATGATTAGAGTTGACAAAAAATGTATTATGCACTTGAAAATTGCTAGGGATTGAACCCAGAGGCACTTTATCACTGAGCCACATCCCAAGTCCTTTTTATTTTTTATTATGAGACAGAATCTCACTAAGTTGCTTAGGGCCTCACTAACTGCTGAGGTTGGCTTTGAACTTGTGATCCTCCTGCCTCAGCCTCCCCAGTTACTGGGATTACAGGTGTGCATCTCCAAGCCCACCTCATGGTTAGCAATTTTAATGTTTTTTAAGAACTACCCATAGTCAAAAAGACCTTCACTTATACTTTCTTCTTAACATTTCCAAGTATTGCTTTAGGCATGTAAGTATTTAACTAATTTGAAATGAATTTTTTTTTTTTTTGTATCAGGGATTGAACTCAGGGGTACTCGACCCTGAGCCACATCCCCATCCCTATTTTATATTTTATTTAGAGACAAGGTCTCACTGAGTTGCTTAGCACCTTGCTGTTGCTGAGGCTGCTTTGAACTCCACCTAGCTAAAATGGACTTTTTTTTTTTTTTTTTGATGCTAGGGATTGAACCCAGGGGCCTTGCGCATGCAAGGCAAGCAGTCTACCAACTGAGCTATATTCCTGGCCCTGGGTCTTTATTCTTGTACATATATTTCAGAATCAGTATGTCAAGTTTCACAGAAAAACCCAGTTGAAATATTAAATTGGAGTTGCATTAAAATATATTTATACATTAACGTATTCATTTGGGGAAAAAAATCAATACTCTTATCAATGCTAAGTCTTTTTCTCCATTTATTAATTGGGATTGAACCCTGGATGCTCTACCACCAAGCCACATCCTGAATGCTTCCTTTCCTTTTCTCTTTTCTTTTTTTTTTTTTTTAATTTTGAGACAGGGCCTCACTAAGTTGCCTATGCTGGCCTCAAACCAGTGTTCCTCCTGCCTCAGCCTCCTGAGTTGCAGGAACTACAGGTGTGTGCTGTGTTATTTGTCTTTCTAAATCTCTCTCAGTTAAGTGTTGTTTTTCTTTTTTTACATGCTGGTTTTGCACATCTTTTACTCTTCAGACACTTTATTCCTTAGGTACTTCTTCTACTTCTACTATAAAAAAAGGTCGTTTTCATTCCATTTCTTTACCCAGGGCCCACAGTTCCCAGTACATCCATGACGGGGCTCCAGGGGTTCTGTGAACCTTCAGAAACTGTGTGTCCTATGAAGGAGTTCTGTCCTTGTGTCAGATTCTCAAATAACAATTGCCAAAAGTACTACATGCCTCTCGTGGGACAGGCGTTCCCCTGAGCACTCTACAAGACCCACGATCACCTGAAAAGTACATGCAATTATACTCCCCATCTTTCTGATAAGGACACGGGTGCTCAGAGAGATTAAGTGCTTTGTCAAAGTTACACAGGAAATTAATAGCCAGCATTCAAGCCCAGGTTGCCTGATCTCAAAACCGTACCTTGAACCTCTGTGCTCTGTAGCCACCCATAGGGTTCCAGGGGCCCTGCTCCAGGTCTGGCATTTGGCCTCTCCAGCAGGAAAATGAGGATTCCTGCCCTGCCTCCCCCCAGGGCTGTTGGAGGGTGGTACAGACAGGCATGGAAAAGAGTTTCTGTAAACTGTGAAGTGCAGCACCTGAGGCAGCCTGGGGAGCAGAGCAGGCAGAGGCCCAGCCTGCCCACTCCCGGGAGGTGGCGGACACCCAAGCTGAGCTGGCGGACACCCAAGCTGAGTCGGGAGGGTCCGGAGGGTCGTCCTCCCTCAGCCCCATTCTGCACCAGCCCCCGCTGAGCAACTCATAGAATCAGAAATGGCCACAAGAGGGAAGGACCCTATCCAGTGGGTGACCTTGACAGGCCATGCCAGCAAGAGGTGAGGTGCCATGGCAGAGTCAGGCCTGGGGGTGGCAGCACAGAAGAGCCAGGGACAGCCTGAGATGCTGGGACAGCTTCCTGGTAGAGGTGACCTCTGAGCTCTTCTTACTAGCCTGGCCAGGCCGTACCCTAGACAACCATCTCCCGGCCTCCCTGGGGACTCCTCCAGCACCCCCTTGCCCCAGGGACTGACAGGACATCTTCTGAAGACACTCATCTGCTGTGCACACTCCTGTCTAGAAGCCCTGAGTAACCTCTATAGGGCTCACAACAAAATCTACAGTCTTGCCCAGCACAGTGGCACACGCCTGAAATCCCAGCTACCTGGGAGGCTGAGGCAGGACCACAAGTTCCAGGTCAGCCTGGGCAACTTATTTGGATCCTGTCTCAAAATAAAAAAATAAAAAGGAGTGAAGATGTACCTCAGTGATAGAGCACCCCTGGGTTCCATCTCCAATACCACAGGGGAAAAAAAATTAAAAACAGGAAAAAAAAATCCTGTCAAGTGCGGTACACCTGTAATCCCAGTGATTTGAAAGGGGGCTGAGGTAGGAGGATCGCAAGTTTGAGACCAGCCTCACCAATTTATTGAGGCCCTAAGCAACTTAGCAAGATCCTGTCTCCAAATAAAAAATAAAAGGGGCTGGGATGTGCTCGGTGGTAGAGCACATACTAGGTTTAATCCCCAGTACAAAAATAAAAAGCAAATCCATCATCTCCCCACGGTTTCCTCACTCCTCCCAACTGGCTCTGCTGCCTTTCCTGCGCCTCAGTACCTCTGCTGCTGTGCTAAGCCCTTGCCCTGCTCTCTCCCTGAGTGCTCCTTCTCACCCCTTGGGGCTCAGCTCCAACAGCTCCTCCTAGGGTTGCCCTTCCCAATTGCCCATCTAAAGACCATCTCCCCAGGCCTTCTGTTCCCCATCTCAGCTCCTTGTTAACCGCTTTCTCAGCTTTTATTCTAACTTCCGATTGTTTTTTCTATTTCTTTTTCTCCCTCCTTTCCCTTCCCAGTATAAACACCTCCTGGGGACTGAGTCACACCTGCTTATTCTCAATAGTGTCCTCAGTGGCTACCCACAGCAGGCATTCGATAAATATTTACTGGCCTGGCACAGTGGCACACGCCTGTAATCCTAGTGACTGGGGAGACTGAGGCAGAAGGATCTCACATTCAAGGCCAGCCTCAGCAACTCAGCAAGGCCCTACGCAACTTAGGGAGACTGTCTCAAAATAAAAAAAAAATAAAAATGGCTCAGTGATTAAGACCCTCTGGGTTCAATCACTGGTACCAAAATAAATTTTTTGTTGTTGTTGGACGATTAAATGAGTTAATTAATTGAATCTTAAAGAATCTCCAGTGAGCTGTGCTGTCCAATCTAATAGTCACTAGCTACATGTGCCTTTTCAAATTTAAATGAATTAAAAGTAAATACATTTAAAATTCTGCTTCTCATTGTAGCAGTCACATTCACACTCAATGGCTACAGGTGGCCTGTGGCTTCCATAGGGGACACCGATATGGAGCATGTCCCTCATTCCAGAAGGTTCTGTTGGGTATGGCTCTGGAGATCTTAGGTGAACACTGGCATTTGGAGACGAGGCATGGCATGTAGCACTCGGGTGCACCACCCATCTTTGCATGATCCTGTTTGTCATCAACAAATTCGGCTTGAGGCAAGGAAGGATGTCAGAGGGAAGAGAGTCCCCAGAGACCAGCTGGTCCCATCCATCCCCATTGAAAGCAAAAATTGTGGCCCAGAGAGGGAAAGGGCCCTATCTAAGGTCATAGAGGAAGTCACAGCCATGGCACCAGAACCCAGGCCTCTCGACTTCCAGGCCTGGGAGTCAGTTTTCCCCTCCCAGGCTCCCAGGCACCCCTCCTTCTTGGCCCACTCCCCCCACAGACAGGCCATCAAGCTCACAGAGCCCCCCAGGCTGGTCCTGGCACTCACTAGCTGCTCTTATCTCTTATTTACCCCCTACGGTCCCCCCTCCGGCATCTGACCCTCAGAAATTTTAGACATCCCAAGGAGAATAGCTGCTTATAACCATTTGCTAATTACACGTATGGATGTCAATTAATTCATTTAGCTAATTAGCCACTCGATGAGCACCACGCACCAAAGAACTGTAAAAGACAGGCATATGGTGAGAGAGGGGATGCTCATGCAGCATGCAGGGACCAGGAGGGTGGCGGTGGCTCCAGCCCCTCCCATCCCACTCGAGTGGAGGGAGGAGACCTAATGGCTGGGGGAACAGCGCTGCTGTGCTGCCCCTGCCATAAAACGTAATTACAGCTTTCACTGACACTGCCAAGAAGACGCGTGCACACATGCCATCATGCGCAGACAAGCATGCGTGTGCACACACGCATTTGTTTACACACATCCACCCTCAGGTGCACACAACAGAGCATGCACACACCCATGTGCACAGTGCACACACATGTGCACACACATATGTAGACACGTGGGGTCCTGTGAGATCAATCCACAATCCACAGAAATGTCCTTAAACCAGGGATACATTGGTGGAGGTTGGAGGAAGGCAATTCATTCATATATATATATATATTTTTTTAGATGTGCTGGGGATGGAATCCAGGGCCTTGAAATGCTAAGGAGGTGCCCTCGAGCCACGCCCCAGCCAAGGCGAATCTTTCATTGCACTTTGTGCTGCGCTCTGTGCTCAGCCCCACCACTTACAGTATCAATTAATCTTCAGACAACCCCAGAAAGTGAACTATCCTCACTTTCCAGATGAGGAAACTGAGGCCCAGAGAAGCTAAGATATTTGCCTCACCCAGATGTTCAGTGGCAGAGCTGGGACTCATTCCCTCACCTGCATGGCATGGAAGGGAAGGGGTTGTCATCTCCTTGCAGTTAGTAGGCTTGGAGGAAAATCTCCTCTTGGGGGGACCACCTGCTTCACAGGCTTCACTCCACTGAGATGAGAAGAACACTGATGAGAAAGAGGATTGGTAGGAGGAGATATGCAGTGGGACTCTAACGCAAATGTCAATGTCACTGGGAAAGGAGTCTTCCAGGCAGCAGCTTCTTCATCCTGAGTCAGCTCTGACCCTGCCTTGCACCAGGCATGGACTCGGGACATGGGGTGAATCAGATCCGAGCGTCATGCAGACTGACATGGGCTGCGTCACCAGAAGAGCAAAACTTGGAACAGGCAGACAGATGGCAAGCCCAGGCTCCTCCCTTAGCCATGAGCCTCCTTCTACCTTGTACTTGGAAGGGTCTGGGCTGTGAAATGCAAGCCAGACCCGGCAACCACGAATGACCAGTGGGAGGTGGAGCGTGAAGACCCTGGCTTCCTTGCCTCTTGGTGGGGTTGCAAAATGGAGCCTGTCCCCCGCCCCATGCCCATGAGAACCAGCCTGACAGCACACCCTCTGACCTTCCCTCCCCCTCCCCTGCCTCCTTCTGATCTTGCTGGACCACTTTCCAAACAGCCTGTGTACCAGTCCTTTGGGATCTGCTGATGAGAAAATAGAATTTGAGGTGCCCCCAGTCTGCTATAAAACGGAAGAGGTGGGCAGTTTTGCTCATCACTGCTTTTCTCTCCTGACATCCAGCCCTTTTCCTTGTCCCCCTCAAGTCCCAGATGTCCCCAGTCACCTTAGAGTCTTATGCATTCCACAATCACCACATCTTGTAAGTCAAGGCTTTCTCTTCTCCACCAGGGAGGTGAGGGGAGGTGGAGGCTCTGGGTCCTACAGGGGAGAGAGGGCTCATGGCGTGTGGTTTGTTCTCTCCCCATGCATCTAAACAGTAAGACACGTCCCACACCTCCAGAACTAGGTTCCTGTGGGAGCTTCTCACTGTTCACACACTCCTCTGATAACCTACTGTGGGCCTCTTCATGCCGTGGGGCCTGCTGCTCTCTCTGAGAAGCTCTGCAGAGCTCTCCTGCAAGAACCCTTGAATGGAAGCCAGCTGAAGGGCTTAAGGGCTGCCTGAGCCCTGGGTGTCTGCCCTTCTCTGGGAGGATGTGGGAGGGCTATCTATCTCTCCAGCTGCTTTCATCTGTCTCCCTTTCCAGATCATCTTCCCAACCCAATCTGGAGGATGTGGAGATAGGGGTGCTCCCCCATTCATGTATAGTAACCTAACCCCAATGGGTAGTAGTGAGAGGGGGGGCCTTTGGGATCATGAGGGCGCTCATTAATGGGATAAGTACCATTCATGGGATAAAAGAAGTCTGAGGCGCCTGTCTGTCCCTTCCACCATGTGAGGATGCAGCAAGAAGGCACCGTCTGTGAAGCAGAAAGCCCCACCACACGGACCTTGCTGGCATCTTGATCTTGGGCTTTCCAACCTCTAGAACTGTAAGCAATAAGTCCCTGTTGTTTATACATTACCCAGCCTCAGATATTTCATCCTAACAACCCAAACAGACAAAGACAAGGAGGGATCCAGTTACCAAAGGTTGTGCCAGAAATTATGCCAAAACTTAGCCATGAAGCTGAGCTATTTATTATGCTTACAAATTGTGTGAGTCAGTGTTTAGCTTTTTCATTGCTGTGACTAAAATAACCAATAAGAACAATTTAAAGGAGGTAAAGTTTATTTGGGGCACATAGTTTTAGAGGGCTCAGTCCATAGATGGTCAGCTCCATTGCTCTGAGCCTGAAATGAGGAAGCCCATCATGGGGGAAGGGCCCATCTCTCACAATTCAACCATGTCACCTCTGAATATTACCCCAGAAACACAGGAGCTTCGGGGAGGGGGGCGGGTGACACCTCATATCCAAACCATAACAGTCAGGAACTTCAGGGAACTGAGTGGTCCTCATTTGGGGTCTCTCCTGTGGCTATAGTCAAGTGCCTACTGGGGTTGCAAGTATCTGAAGTCTTGATCTGGCCCAAGGTCAAGCACTATTTTTTTCCCACAGTACTGGGAATTGAACCCACTGAGCTGCATTCCCAGCCCTTTTGAGACAAGGTCTTACTAAGTTGTGATCCTCCTGACTCAGCCTCCCAAGTCACTGAGATTACAAGCATGTGACACTGTGCCCTGCTCAAGGATGCACTTTTAAGCTTTCAAGGTGAGCAGGATAGGGATTAGGAGACCTCTGTGAGTCACTCTCCTGGCAGGCAGGCTAGGGCTGGCTTCCACCAAGGACTTCAGCCCCTGTTCACGTTCCTTCTCCCGGGGGCTGCTGGGTGTTCTCACAGCCTGGAAGCTGGTATCCCCAGAGCAAAAGAGCAAAAACCCAAAGCAGGAGCTGCAATGCCCTTTACCATCCAGTCACAAGAGTCACTTGTCCTCACTTTCCTTGCTGTCTTGGCCACAGGAGGCCAGCTCCAATTCAGTGTCAGAGAGAGCCAGGAGGCCAATCACTGGGGCCATCTTGGAGGCTGGCTAGCATGGGGAGCTTGGTGTACACAGGATGCAGTCTACACTGCCTGCTTTCTCAGCCCTGGCCCCGCCCTGGAGCACCTCTCTCCCTCCACACCACCTCCAAGTCCCCACTCACACAAGACAGTTGCGTATAGTAGTGTGCACCAGGAATCCAGGGCACCAGAGGTGTGGGGCCCAGAGCAGGAAATACCTGCCAACCTCTTGTCCAATATTACTGTCATGAACACTCATCCTCTTCTGGCCTCATGGTGTTCCCCTTTCAGGTCATACTCCTCTCAAAAGCCCACAGGGCTCTAACTCCTATCTCCCCTCCCTTATTGGTAGGAACCTCAAAAATTCTGGGAGCGTCAGAGTGAAAAATCGGCTTTATTACTGGTCAGGCTCAATTGGCATGGAAAAGGAGGACTTCTACCCATCACAGCTGCTGGCAGACCCTGTATGATGACAGGCCTCTAACCCCAACAACAACAATCAAAAACCAGAGCCAGGCACAGCAGAACACATACCTGTAATTTCAGCTACCCAGGAGGCTGAGGCAAGAAGAGTACAAGTTCAAGACCAGCATCAGCAACTTAGTGAGACCCTGTCTCAAAATAAAAAATAAAAAGGGCTGAGGATGTGACTCAGTAGTCAAGCACCTCTGGGTTCAATTCATGGTACCAAAAATAAGGTGAGAGGGAGGCTGGGGATATAGCTCAGGGATGGTAAAGCACTTGCCTACCAAACATGAGGCCCTGGGTTCGATTCCTACTAGTGTAAATAGATTAGATAGATAGATAGATAGAGGGCAAGAAAGGAAGACCAGCCCCAACTCTACCTGCAGCTCACTCAAGGGATGCAGTGCAGAGAGGGCCCAAGCCAGCAGCTCCACATAATTTGTGAGCAGAGTGCATATTGCTTATGCCACTAAGTTTTGGGTTAATTTGATACACACACAAAATAGATGGACACCCACTGTCTCCAAATATACTGCATTTTTAAAGCAGTGATTCTACACAGGCTTACCAGGCTCCCCGTGATTTTATCCAATGGATCACCCCTCCTCCTCTCCGGTAGAATAAAGCAGAGAAGTGGAGAGAGACGACAGAAGTGTTCACCCCACACATCTTCAACTAGGGCCAAGAAGGGGAAACAGAGGCAGGAGGAGACAGCCCCGTAACCCCCACACAGTCCTGTGTTCTTGTTCCAGGTCCTGATGCTCTTGCACGCCCTTTAGCTCTTCTTCCTCCTCTCCCTGACCCCCAGGCCTCAGGCCAGCATCTCTAAGAACACAGGGCCCCAGTTAAACACAAAGCCTTCTAGCACAACTGGCTTCTGGCAACAGGAAGAACCAGCAGGAGATGAAAACTTATAGCTTCTTAAATGAGAAGAGCAGGTTGCAGCCCAGAACCAAGCCTGGGGCAGGGAACAGGAGACTCCAGCCTCCTCCACCACTGGGCTGTGTTTCCCAATGCCCTGGGACAGGGAAGGGCATTTGTGGGGGGATATCAAGCACTGGTTTCTTTTCTTCGAATACGACTGCACCCGGAGGGAAAGCTTCCCCTTATTTTTAAGTAAAAAGGGGGACTTCTTGGGAGGTCACTAGGATAGCCACAGAACAGAAGTCTTTGGCAGGAACTGGAGGGTAGCCATGGGGCCCTTGGAAGTAGAACATTAGCAAACTTTTAACAATGATCATGGCCTGGCAATGAAATTGTGAAGGACTATGCTTCCTCCATATTTGGATTTCCATCTCCATAATCATATAATCAACAATATGATATTTCTATTTAGAGAGAGAAAAGCAGTTTGGAGCGTGTGGGAAACACAAGGAACCTCACTGCCCTGCTTCCCCTTTGCCCCCTCCCCAGAGCCCCAGGCCACCTCCCCGGGATGATTTCTTAAGACTTCCAGCTAGATTTATTGTCCTGTGCTGCAGAGTCTGTACCGGTACAAGGTGTGGTCCCAGCCTCACTTGCCCCGACCAGGCCCAGGATGGCAGCAGCTTCTCAAGGCCCACGAGGCCCTCACCTACGAGACTGGGACCCCACTGCTGTCTTCCACCTGCCGAGGAAGGATGCTGACTTTCCCTCTGAGCTGTGACTCCAGGGCCCATCCGTCAGCCTCCCAGCCAGTGCAATCGGAGTTTAATAATGTCGTGATGGGACTGATTACAGTTGTTAATTACCTCCCAGCCATCAGCTGCTTCTGTGGGCCTTCAGCCTTGCAGCGGACACCATCCTGGCCTGTGCATATTACACCTGGCCTCATGGTCCATCCTGCTGTGCTTCCAAATTCCCTAGGATAGGATATGGCATTTCTGTGGGATTTCAAGGCACCAGCACCTCCCTCAGACCCTAGGACCCTGAAGGCCTGTTTCCCCCCTGCTATCCCCAGCCATGCCTGTGCTTTCCTAGCTCCATGCCTTTGCCACTGCTGTCTCCTCTGCATGGAAAGCCCTTCACCCATAGCTCCATGCCTTTATCTGCTACTGGTTCTTCCAAGCTGGCATTAAAACTCTGCAGAATATGGCCCAGGGCGCTCGCTGTGGCTCCACATAATGGGGGGCCCCTGGATCTCCTGTGGCACTTTCTGATCCTCCTCACACTCAGACTCCAAGAGTAGCTGAAGCTTATGGGTCCTGTCTGCACCACAGGGAGCTTCAGAGGAGGGAGTGAATGTGCTGCAGGAATGGACAACTAAGAAGAAGGTCCAGGAGGCAGGAAACAAAAATGGCCAGAGCAGAGGGCAGAGGGGGCCAGTGCGTCCTCCTTGGGGAATTCTGCCCCCAAGTCCAGGTCCTTAGCACCTTACACAGGAGTAACTGTTCCTCGCTAGTACCCTTGAAGTGGCACCCCCTTTCTCCACAGAAAAGTCTTAACTGGGCTTCTCCAAAAATCTTCAACATGGCTGATTTTAGGACTGTCAGCAAAAGAGTCTCTGCAAAAGAATCCAATGTAGATAAACTTCCTCTTTCCGTGTCGCCCTGTTTTACTTGGCCACTGGCCGAGAAGATACCAGCACTCCAGGTGCTGGACACCCACTTACTAGTTTTTCACAAACGTATCCAGTATAGTAGTTTGTAGAAATGTGCAAACAAGGCCTCTGGCCTTGAGCTGGGCTTCACAGAGCTGTCTACATTTTTAAGATAAGTTACAATTGGGCTCCATGGTAACAGCTGGCAGGGGGAGGAAAGAAAGGGGAGAAGAAGCTCTCCCCTTCTCAGGTGTTGTCCTTGAAGGGTTAACTTGCCCAAAACAGTGAAAGAAAAAGCTATTTTTATGTGAACTTCTGCAGACTGTGAACTTCTGAGCCCCTCCCCTTACATGCTGGGTATAAAACTCTGAAATTCCCTGAACTCGGGGTTCAGGGGATTGATTGTTACAGCAAAAGCTGTGCCCTCTGAACCTGGCTGCAGCCAAATAAAACTGTTTCCTTCTATCTTCAGTGTCTTGCCTCATTTGTCCCTACAACACCCTGGGTCCTCTCTGGCCCCTTCAGCTGACCTCCACCCTGAGCAAACCATCAAAACTGCCAGCTACTGGGCCAGAGAGGCTGGGGCAGGAGGATTGCAAATTCAAGGCCAGTGTGGGTGACTTAGGGAGACCCTCAGCAATTTAGCAAAACCCTGTCTCCGACTGAAAAATAAAGAGGATGTAGCTCAGTGGTAAAGTACCCCTGGGTTCAATCCCCAGTATAAAAATAAAAACTGGTGGCTCAGGAGGCTAAGATAGGGAGATTATGAGTTCAAAGCCAGCCTCAGCAAAAGGGAGGCACTAAGCAACTCAGTGAGACCCTGTCTCTAAATAAAATACAAAATAGGGCTGGAGATGTGGTTCAGTGGTCCAGTGCCCCTGAGTTTAATCCCCAGTCCTCCCCAAAAAATAAAAATAAATAAAATAAAAAAGATTAAAAACTGCCAGCCATGAAAATTGCAAATGAGATTCTGCTACCCTGCTGCTTGAAACCCTCCTCACCCCGAGGAGAAGCCCAAGGATAAGTCCATTAGTTTAGTGTTCAGGGTCTTCATTTGCTCATCTCACTGTCACCACTTCTCCAAAGGCCACACCCCACACAGAGGCCACATCCATAACTATACCCTACACACTCTTCCCAGTCGCAGAAGATTGTCTTTCTTACCCCGTGAACACAGGTTCCCAGATGTGGGAGTGTATAAATGCCCATTAGCATGCACTTGGAGCCCAGAAAATATCAAGAAAACTGGGCTGCAGAGAGGACAGAGGAAAGAAAGGAGTATGAAGACAGAAGATCCCAGGCAGCTTTACAAACTTGGCCACCCCTTCAGCAAACCCAGTCCTGCCAGGCCCAGGACAGCTCCTGGCTGCATACACAGCGCTTTCTCACACTGCCTTCTGTTAGATGATTAACACAATGGAGGAAATTTTGTTCTTCCAATCGTGTGGAAAAAGCTCTTTGGAGGGGCCAGGGATGGAGCTCTTGCCTAGCTTCCACGAGGCCCTGGGTTTGATCCCCAGTGTTGGAAAAAAAAAAAAAAAGTTCTTTGGGATGCAGGGTGGATGTCAGGAACAAGTTCCAAGTCCTCATTCCACAAGGTGATGGGAAGCTGCCCTCTGAACATCAGGCAGGCACCCTGCTGCTCCTAGGAGTCTGGGTGGGGTAGCAGGCCAAGAACCAACATGTGGGTTTAACCCCAGCTCTGCCAAGTATTGGCTAGAAGACTGGGCCATTATTTCCAGCTTGAGCTTCTGTAAAGTGGGGATGATGAGGACAGTACATCCTCCAAGGGGCCGCTCCAAGCACGGAGAGTTAATACCAGGAAGGCACTCATGGTGCTGGGGACTAGCAAACACAGACGTGTGTTAGCAAAGGCTGACGAGTGGGGACACACACCCCTGGCAGCTGCAGTCCTAAGGGAAATACAGGTGTGCACATTTGGAGCCAGGTGCTGAGGCCCAGGCAAATCTGAAAAGAAAGAAATCCACTACCACCATCAAAAACACCCCCGCATTTTCTTTTTTTTTTTTTTTTGAGACTGGGTCTCATTGTGTTGCCCAGGCTGGCCTTGAACTCCCAAGCTCAATTGATCTTCCTACCTCAGTTTCCCAACTATCTGGGACTACAAACACTTGCCACTGTAAAAAGGATTTTATATATATATATATATATATATATATATATATATATATATATATATATGGCATTGAACTCAAGGGTGTGTAACCACTGAGCCACATTCCCAGGCCCTCTTATATTTAATTTTATTGTTTTATTCTATTCTATTCTATTTATTTATTTGGTACCAGGAATTGAACTCAGGGGCACTCAACCACAAGCCACATCCCCAGCCCTACTTTGTATTTGATTTAGAGACAGGGTCTCACTGAGTTGCTTAGCGCCTCACTTTTGCTGAGGCTGGCTTTGGACTTGGGATCCTCCTGCTTCCACACCCAGCAACAGGGAACTTTTAGATGACTTCTACAAAGACACCCAAATGCCAGCAATGTGACATGTGACAGGGACTGGCTGTAGGACTTCTCTGGCTCAGGAGGCCAGGCAAGGCCACACTGAAGAAGTGACTGAGGTCTACTGCTCACAGGAACCAGGCGACAGAGGGTTGCCACCAGGGAGGGAACAGCACAAGCAGAGGCTGGGCGGGACGAGGCCACCAAGGTAGGCAGTGACGGGCAAAGCCCCCGGAGCAGGCAGCCAGGCAGAGGCTTAGGAGAACAGCACATCTGACATGGTTCTCGCAGGTTCTTTGCGAAAGGCGTGCGCTGAAATGGCCTCGCCTCCTCTGCTTGGATCTTCACTCATCCCACCTGCTCATTGGTGCTTTGGGGAGGCTCAGGTCCTTTGAGGAGGCAGGTGGATGCTGGAAGATTCTGAATTTGATGGGGAACAAAAACCAAGACAGCAGGTACAGGGGGCCAGGGGGGGTCCTAGGCAGTCCGCCACCTCTTCTACTCCACACTTTGCCTTTACTGAAAAGATGCCACCCACCTGTTCATGTCCACCTGGAGCCAGGGTCTGCAAAGCTGTCCTTGCAGAACTCGCCTTTGTCCTGAGGGCCATGAGGGCCTGCTAAAGACCCAGACGTGTCCCCAGTGATCTCCAGGGAAGAGAGGGAGGAACGTTAGTCTGAGGTCAGTTGAGCAGACTGCTTTCCGTCTTTGCTCTGCCATTTATATCCTAGGTATCCAGACAGGTCACCCAACCACCTCAACCTGACCTACGCAGTGGGGTAACATCTCCCAGGGAGGGCAAGCAGCCCTCGGCACTATGTGATAGGGAGCCACTCTTGTCATTATTTGTCTCCTCCAAATTTAATCCCCAACCAGATACGGTGGCACACATCTGTAGTGCTACTTAGGAGGCCGAGGCAGAAGGATTGCAAGTTTGAGGCCGATCTCAGCAATTTAGTGAGACCCTGCCTCAAATTAAAATTTTAAAATGGGTTGGAGAAATAGCTCAATGGTAGAGCACCCCTGAGTTCAGTCCCTAGTCTTACCAATCATCATCATCATCATCATCATCATCATCATCATCATTATCATCATCTAATTCCCATTGTGAGAAATTTAATTTGACAATGGTGTATATAGGGGAGGTTTGGGGGCAATTAGATTAGATAAGGTCATCAGAGTCCCCACAACTGAATCCTGATGTCTTTATTTATTTACTTGCTTATTTTTGCAAGTACTACGGATGGCACTCAGGGCCTTGCACATGCTGGGCAAGTGCTCTGTCACTGAGCTCCACCCCTGACCCCTCCTGGTGGCTTTATAAGATGGAACAGAAAATACAGGCTCACTCCCTGTCTCTTACCATATGAGGCCCTGCACCACCTCTGGACTCTGCCAGGAGGAAGACCAACACCAGACGCAGCCCCTCGACCCTGGTCCAGAACCGTAAGCCAAAATCAACCTCTTATCCTGGTAACTTACCCAGTCTGGGTACTGTGTTATTGGCAACAGAACAGAGACTGACAGCTCTCCAGAGGCCCATGTTAATCCCCCTTGGTTGCCTCGAAGGAGTCAGTGAGACAGCATTTTCTGCAACACCCAGAGCACCGACAGTCACTCACTCCACGAGCACCTTCTGGGTGCCAGGCGTGTGCTAAAGGAAACGAGCAACGAAGATAAAATACCAAAGAGTGCACACCGATCAGAATGGCATCCTGCCAGCTTACCACCAGTCCAGCAAAGTGTGGGCAGAGTGGGGGCTTGGTGAGGAAAAATGAAGGGTGTCTCTTAAAACCAAAATACCAAGAACTGATAGGAGTGGTGGCCCACGCCTGTCATCCCATGATTTAAGAGACTGAGGCAGGAAGGCTGCAAATTCAAGGCTAGTCTGAGCACTTAGTGAGGACCTGTCTCAATTCTTTTTTTTTTTTTTTTTTTAAGTGCTGGGGATATAGCTCAGCGGCAGAGCACCCTTGAGTTCTATCCCCCAGTATTAAAAAAAAAAAAAAATACTCTGACTATGCTGGGCAAAGCCTCTGGGTGGGCAGGTCAGCAGGTGAGTGCTCTGGCCCCAGGTGATAAGGCTGCAGTTACAGGTGCCCTCTCTGGACTAAGGTGTCCAGGTGCCTCCCCCCTGCACATGATGGGCTGGTCTTGCCCAGGAGGTCTACAGGGGCTATCAGAGCCCCGCAGCATTATTGTTGATTTTCACAACAAACCCACAAAAATCAGCTCCTCCTCTCCATTTTAAAAAGGGAAATTGAGGCCCAGAAAAGTCAAGGATTCCCCAGAGGTCACAGTTAGAAGGTGGTTGGGCTGTCTGGTTACAAAGGACATAACTGTCCCATCAAGCTACAGGCATCCTAACTATGGGGAGGTGGCAGGCAGTCTGAGCTCGAAATCTGCAGAAGTGTGAGTGGCAAGAAGGTGACACAGGCCTGTAATCCCAGCTGCTCTGGAGGCTGAGGCAGGAGGATTGCAAGCTTGGAACCAGCCTGGGCAATTTAGGGAGATCCCAACTCAGAAAGGTTTGGGGATGTAGCTCAGTAATAAAGCGCCTGCCTGGCACATGTTCGATACCCATTGAGGAGGAGGAGGAAGGCAGAGGAAGAGGGCCAGGGTGTGGGTAGGGGGTCCCCGTCAGGCCTCCTGAAGTCGGTGGGAGAAACGTGGGTTAGCTCCCAGGCGGTACAGGCAGGCGGGCCGGCCTCCCGCCTCCCTCCCCAGGCCCCGACTGTGGGGCGGCTCTTCAACCCAGACGGTGCAGCCTCACCCTCCCCGGGCGACCAGACTCCCCAGCCTCCCGCAGACGCCCGCCGGCCCTGCCTCCCCCGAGCGGCCGGAAGCCGCAGTCGCTCTGCAGACACCCCCTGGTGGAAACAGCTCATTACGGGACGAGGAAAATGTGCTAGAACATTAGCTTAATAAATCAAACGCTCCCGCAGCCGCCAGCCTCCGCTGCTCGGCGAGGCGGGGCCGCGGCGCCCACGCCCGCTGGGCTGGGCTGGGGGCAAGCGCAGGCCGCCAACCCCCTCCTGCCCTGCGGAGCCAGGCGCCGCACCCCGCCCCCGCCGCCTCAGTCCAGAAACCTGTGCAAGGACAGGCCCCGGGATTGAATCCTGGCTCTGGCACTTGAGACACTGAGACACAGAACTGGAGTCTCCTCGGAGCTTCAGTATCTTCATCCCTGCCATGAGTCAAGAACGGATATTATTGATTGAGTGCCAGCTAAGGGCCGGTGCCATCCCCAACGCACCGCAGTCTTGTGAGATCCATTCTGCTGTGCCCGTTTTTTTGTTTTTTGTTTTGTTGTTGTTGTTGTTGTTTTGTTTTTGTTTGCTTTTATTTTTCAGAAATATGTGCCTTGAAGCCTATGACTATTTCCAGTCCTGCCTCCCCTCTGCCCAGTCAGTACCGAGTTAGTGGCCCCCACCTTCGCCCCTAGAGGGTGCTCTAGGTGAAGAAAGGCTTGCTAAGTAGCCAGGTCCTGTAGGGTGGCTGGACCT
This sequence comes from Urocitellus parryii, assembly GCF_045843805.1. NCBI lineage: Eukaryota > Metazoa > Chordata > Mammalia > Rodentia > Sciuridae > Urocitellus > Urocitellus parryii. Next base: position 37,561,271 of record NC_135541.1, on the reverse strand, counting down.
GCAAAGCAACAGGCTTGCCTCCTGGGTGCCACTCTACCAACTCCACCTGCTCCCAGCCAAAGAAACCCCCATCAGTGTCGTGGGAAAGGGGCTGCCTGCTGCGTGGGACCCGTGAGCCACCAGGTTTTCTGCAACTAGCTGGAGCCTGTGCCCTTGCCAAGCACTAATCCTTTCCCAGTCCTGTTCCTTGCCTTCCTGGGACGCGTGGGAGTTGGCCTGGGTGGCCTTTCTCTTGCAGCCCTGGCTCAGGTTCTAAGGACTGAGCAGTTGTGGCCAATCTCTACCCACGTGCCTCAGTTCTCCGCTCCACAAGGCTTAGCCCCATGGATCCAAAGGCGGCTCACTTGCTGCTCAGCACTCGCTGGCTAGCCTAGGCAGGGGAGGGGATGCAATTACCAGGGCTCTGTAAGCAGGAAAAGCCACTGTCTCCAGAGCTATTCCTCCTGCTCTCTGGGGGGCAGAGGGAGGGTGAGAGGAAAAAATTCAATTACCAGACCGTCTATTTGTCAACTCCTCCCTCCCCATTGACTTAATTTTCTCCAGCCAGACCCAGAGTCAGAGGAGACAGCAAGAGTGAGCCTCAGCTCCAGAGGAGGGAGAGAGGGGTGGGAAGAGGGATGCCCAGGGGCCTCAGACATGGAGATGCACCTGTAGGACACACACCAAGCCAGGAAGCTTCACTGGGGGCAAGAAAGAGCAAGCAGTACCCAGAGAGGAGGAGCAGACATTGCCTGTGAGCCTAGCCCTACCCAGGGACTCCAAGCAGCATCACTTCCTGCAGGAAGCCTTCCTGGACCTCCCAGGCTGAGGTAGGGATCCCCTCTGGCTCCCACAGCACCTTGGTTCCAAAATAGCATGCTAACATAGTTGGTTAACTTTCAATCTTTCTTCTTTTCTTTTTGTACTGGTGATGAAACCCAGGGGTGTCTTACCACTGAGCTACACATCTCTAGTACTATCTATCTATCTATCTATATATATATATTTTTTTTTTTTTTTTGAGGCAGGATCTCACTAAGTTGCTTACTGCCTTGCTAAGTTGCCGGGGGCTGGCCTTAAACTTGTCATCTTCCCGCCTTGGCCTCCCAAGTAGACTCTTCCATATTTTTGTAAATTCCCCAGGGACTTACTTAAATTTCCACAGTCACCTCTGACTTCAAACTCCTCCTTCTACTGTATTTGACCAATTTTTGGACTCTCTTGTTGACCTGTAGGTGCTAAGTCTGTCACAGCCAAGAGACCTCCACAGAAACTTGAGTCTTTTCCCATTTCCACATAAACTCAGCTAAGGCAAATGAAGCTACAGTGGGCTTTGCTGAGGACTTGAGGAGACAAAGAGTGACTTAAAATTGAATGTTAGGACATCCCTGTTCATGGCTTGGATTTATGCCAGCGCCTCTGCTTGGTTTGATATGGGGTATCCCCAGAAAGCTCATTTGTGAGACAAAATGCAGGAATGTTCAGAGGTGAAGTGATAATGAGAACTGTAACCTAATCAGTGGATTAGACCCTTTTGAATTAACCATTTGATGGATTAATAATTTGAAAGGACTTCTGAACTGGGTAGTAACTGTAGGCAGGCCAGGTGTGGTTGGAGGAGGTGGGTCTCTAAGGGCACATCTTTGGCATTCATATGTTGTCTCTGGCACCTTGCTCTCCCTGTCTCTCTGCTTGCTGGATGCCCTGAGCCGAGCAGCTTTCCTCTGCCCTTTTGCCATGATGTTCTTTCTCACCTTGGCCCAGAGCATTGCAGTTGGCTGATCATGGACTGAGACCTATGAAACCGTGAGCCAAAATTTAACTTTTCCTCCTCTAAGTTGTTCTGGTCAAGTAATTTGGTCACGGCAATCCAAAACTGACTAATATAGAAGTTGGTACCAGGCGTGGGGTTGTTGCTATGCCTAACCTGTCCATGTGGTTCAAAAGCCTTTGGAACTGGTTTGTGGGAGGAGTTTGGAAAAGTTTGGAGATGAATTCTAAGAAGACTTAGAACGTCATAAGTGGAGTTTATTGGGTGATTCTGGTAGGAGCTCAGAAGACCAGACTGCAGATAGGAATGCAGACATTAAAGATTGCTCATGAGGTTTCAGACGGGAACAAGGATTGAACCAGAAGCCATTCATATTACATTCTGGAAAAGAACTTATCTACATTTTGCTCATGTCCTGAGACTGCATGAGGCTAAATTTAAAGATGATGGACTAATTAATCTGGTGGAGGAAATTTCCCGGCAGCACAGTATTCAGGCAGTAGCATTGGTATTGCTGGTGACTTTTCGCCAGGTTTACTGTGATAATTGGGAGCAGAAAGCAGAGAAGAAATATTTTTAAAACTCGCAGTTTAGCTAGAAAAGTACATGTAATAATGTGGCCAAGGAAGGTATGGTTGTTGAAGGGATTATACCACTAAAGAGAAACTAAGTACTTTGCACAGAAATGGCAGAAAAGATGCTTTGAGGGCATCTCCGGAATGAGCAAGACCACATGCATGTCAGGCTTAAGGTATAAAAATGAAAGCAAAAAGAAACCCATTTAGGAAAATCTGGGGGTGCCTTGCTCATAGAGGGGCGCCTAAAAAGTTGTTTCCCTGGCATTCATTTCACCATGCTAAGCTACCCAAGCACTCAGAGGTTGCTGCAGCTGTGGCCTCAAATGGGATGGCTAACTGCTTGAGCTGACAGTATATCTTGGCATTGACCACGTGGTGCTGGTTCTACAGAATGCAGGATGCTACAGTTAAGGGGGGTCATGGAGGATTCTACCATGTTTTCAAAGGAAGGCCTGGGAGGCCAGGCAAAGTGTCTCAGGGTCAGAGTCCCTCTGGGCAGCCCCTGAGAGGGTACTGCATGAAGCTGTGAAAATAAAGCCAAAGCTGCAGTGGAGAATCTCAGGATTGAGACGACAATAATATGAAACATCTGTGGAGAAAAGCTGCTGACTACAGACAGAGCCAGCCTAAGAGAGAGGCCATCAGGGCTACAACCAGCAAGGTCATAGAGGCAGGGTTGCATGGCCCTTTGGAGATCACACCTCACCACCATATGCCCCAGATGCCAGACATGGAGCTTCGAGGGTTTGTTAGCCAAGCTGGATTTCAGTCTTGCTATGGTCCATCCCTTCTTCCTATGCCCCTACTTCTCCCTTTTGGAATAGAAACGTTTACCCTGTGCCATTATATATTGGATATATGTAACTTGCTTTTGATTTTTACAGTGGCTCACAGCCAAGAATTTGCCTTGAGTCTCAAATGAGTCTTTGGACTTCGACTTTTAGGTAATGCTGAAACTGACAAGACTGTGGGGACTCTTAGAACTGGACTAAATGCTTGCTTGCTTGCTTTCTTTCTTTCTTTTTTTTTTTTTTTTTTTTTTTTTTGTTACTAGGGATTAAACCCAGAGGCACTTAGCCACTGAGCTACATCCCCAGCCCTTTTTTTGTATTTTATTTAGAGACAGGGTCTCACTGAATTGCTTAGGGCCTTGCTAAGTTGCTGAGGCTGGCTTTGAACTCACAATCATCCTGCTTCAGCCTCCTGAGCCACTAGGATTATAGGCACGCACCACTGTGTCTGGTGGACTAAATGCATTTTTCATTGTGAGATGGGGGGAGCCAGGGGAAAAATGTATGGTTTAGATATAAGGCATCCCCAAAGCTCAAATTTTCAGAGGTGAAATTATTAGATTATGCAAGCATAACCTAATCCATGGATTAAGCTATTTGGTGAATAATTTGAAAAAGTTGCTGTACTGAATGGGCAGTGGAGGGCGGGCATGCTTAGGGTTTATATTTTGTCCCTATCTGTCTGTGCTTCCTGGCTGCCCTGAACTGAGCATCATTTCTCCATCACCCTCTTTCACCATGACATTCTGCCTCACCTTGGGCCAGAGCAACACAATTGCCTCACCATAGACTAAACCTCTGATATATATCACAAACCAAAATTAAACTTTTCCTCCTCTAAATCATTCTGGTGAGGTATTTTGGTCTCAGCAACACAAAGCTAACTAGGAGGGCCTCTTTACAGACACCTTGCCCTATCTTTTTTTCTCCTTTCTCTTCCCCCTCCTTTCCTCCCAACTCCAACCTCAATCCTAAATTTGTCAATGGCTTAGTTTAACTGAGCTGAAATTCAGTCCCAGGCACCCTTCAGGGTGCTCAGCACACAATGGGGCCTTCCAGTTGGGAAATGCCTTCCTTAGAAGGTTGATGCAGATTTTATTGATGCAGCAATGGATATTTTCCTCTATTATCCAAGCCAGAACCAGTAGGTGGGAAATATATCATATGTATATATATCATCTCATTTAATCTCTGACGTAATTCTATTCTGTCTCTTCTGTGTCCCTCATTGCCTGGTGAGTTCTTAGAAGCAGAAGTAGCCTGAGTCCTTTTGGGTCATTGGGGACCCTACAGGGCCCAATACAGGGACCACACAGGGCCCAATACAGGCACTTAGGAAAGGTTTATGAAAAGACATTGATTCAAATAGCAGTGATACCAGGTGTCAAGGGGGATGGATCATCTGCCAGACCTGAGACCCTTCTGTTCAAACTGTCCTGGAATTTCCACAAATTGGGGTTGCCACAGGCTGTCCTTGATGGTCATTGTTCGTGAAGCACCCAAAGGGAAAAGAGACCAGGAAACCCAGCAGAAACACACGTGAAGGACATAACAAGCACTCCTTCAACAAAGCACTGAGCATCTACTCTGTGCTCAGAATGAGCATGCAGAAAACCCCGGGGTGAGGCAGAGCTGGAGTCACCGGTCTCCTGTGGACTGTGAAACTATGTGGGAATGGACGCTGTGACCAAAGGGAGCACAAGGAACCGTGTGAGAGTCCAGAAGAGGACGCAAACCCATGGGCTGGGGATGTGGCTCAAGCGGTAGTGCGCTCGCCTGGCATGCGTGTGGCCCAGGTTCGATCCTCAGCACCACATACAAACAAAGATGTTGTGTCTGCCAATAACTAAAAAATAAATATTAAAAAAAAAAGGACACAAACCCAGCTTTGGGGATCAAGGAGGGCTTCTGGGAGGAAGTGACATCTTGAAAAATGCCTCACATGCTAGCTGAATGAAGAAAGGGCAAGAAATACAGATGCTGGGGAGCAGGACCCCGGGCAGAGCAAACAGGCGGGGCCACAGGCTGATGGGTGCAGGGATCTGGTGAACTGGGGGAACTAATACAACTTGATTGGCAGAAGGGAGTGAGGAGTTTGGGCTGGGAGGAGTTGGAGGGCCACCAGAGCAGCCCATAAGAGCCTTGAGTGCCACACAAACTGGGGGTCGGGGGCTGACCCCTAAGGATCCCAAGAGCCAGTAAACAGGTGTGAAACAGAGGAACAGGGCCGATAGGTATGTATTCCAGAAAGTTTCTTCTGCACTCTCCTCCTACTTCCGTGACCCAGTTTATTAATTTTTTAAATTTTTTATTTTGGTACCAGGGATTGAATTCAGGGGCACTCCACCAGTGAGCCACATCCCCATCCCTTTTTTGTATTTTATTTAGAGACAGGGTCTCACTGAGTTGCTTAGTGCCTATAAGTTGCTGAGGCTGGCTCTGAACTCGTGATCCTCCTGCCTCAGCCTCCCTGCACCACCGTATCTGGCCGTTTATTCTTTCCTACTGCAGTTTGCCAGCTCCAAGGCAAGAGCCAAGCCTGATTCTTGTTGAGTGCCCTTTTGTCCTTCATGGAACTGAAGCAGGTAGACTGAAGAAGGTAGACTGGGCAGACAAAAGTCGGCATTTCTGCCTTCCCAAGATCCACAGGACCCAACCCAGGGCTCAGAACCTCTGTGACTCCACAGGACCTGTACTTGGAAGTCGCTCCAGGGGCCAGCACACAAGGACAACCGATCTGCATCTCTCCAGCTTCCTGTCACCTCTTACACTTCAGCCATAGTCTTAGCATTTCCTTGAGTCACTCTCTCTCATAACTTGTGCCTGCCCTGGACACTTCCTCTCCCTGGACTGTCCTCTCCTTTTACCTCTGTATATCACACCAACTGCACCGCTCATGGGACTTGGGCCAAGCATCACCTCCTTCAGGGAGCCCTCCCTGATTCCCCAGCAAGGTAAGAGGCCACTTAGGACCTCTGCCAACAGTCATTCTGTGACTATGCTGGTTGACCCACCTGTGACTCTAAAGTCACAGTTAAGGAAAAGCTTTAGAATCCCCCAAGGACTGGCAGGTCCTGACTGACCAACAACCTGTAGGAGCCAGGCAGTATGGGAAGCTTTAGAAGTCACATACAGTGTCACTAGGACACAAAGTATGTGCCAGAGAGGGATCCAAGATGAGGCTGGAGAGGTGGGCAAGCCCCAGGCACAGAGGTATCACCAAGGGAAGGGGGGGGGGAGGCTGATCCTGAGGGCAATGGAAGGCTTGGCAGGGTGTGAAGCAGGTTAGAGCCTGCGCAAGAAGGCTCAGAGAGGCCACTTACAGCCCTCAGGAGACCAGCAGGCCACAGCCTTTGGATTTGGACAGCAGCTGAGAGGATGGAGTGAAGGGAGCAGGGAGGATACTTCAGGGGAGAAAGGCCCAGACTTGGTGCCTGGTTGCCCAAGGGCGGTAAGGGTGAAGGAGGAGTTAAGATGACTCCTGACAGCTCCCCTGTCTCCAGGGGGAGAGGGAAGAGGCTAGTAGCCAGCTCGACACCAGTTACCTAGGACACAAATAACCCCCGGGACCCCTGCCCCCCGCCAGCGCTGAGCTGCAGCCTCCAACAGCGGTCTCCCACCCGGTGTTCCCCAGGGGTTGACTCGACGCTCGGCTGGCTCCCAGCCCACCGCTCCCTCCCGCAGGCAGCTCTGCTCCTGCCAGGCGGGGAGGGAGGGGCGGCCGCAGGAGCTCTGCAGGGCGGGAGAAGGGAGGAAGCCAGCCAGGCAGACCCCAACCTAGGGCGGAGAGAGAAGAGGGGGCGTGGCCGACACAAGAGGAGGACCTTGTCCCCAACCACAGAGAGGCTAGATGCCTTCCAGGTCCTCCTGCCATCCCCCATTTTAGAGACAGGGTCATTGAGGCCCCGAGATGGCAGCTGGCTAGAGGCCTAGAACCCAGGTTTTGGCAAACTCACACCCTTCTGTGGGGTGCCCTCCCTCCCTGACTCCAGCCTGCAGCAGCCACCTCCCCTGGTCTGTCAGGGATGGGTGTGGAACACTAGTGTAGGCTCCGGAACAGAGAGCAGGCCTGCTCATTGACCCTAGCCCCAGAGTCCCCGTGGCAGAGAGAGCTGGACTAAAGGACAGGGGACTGAGCTCTCACTCATCGGTCAGAGCCAAGTGGAGCCTCTCTGATTTCTCATTTATAAAATGTGTCCAACGCCTCTCTAACAAGGAGCCATCATCAGGGATGAACTCAAAAACCCAACTGAAAACAGGAGGTCTGGGTTCAAACCCCATGTCCCTAAGCCAGCATTACCCTCTCTTGGGGCCAGTTTCCCTAACTGCACAACGAAAGGACTTGATCCAGTAATCTGGAGTGTCCAGACCATCAGAGAAAGGCTGTGTAGGATGCACCCAACTGTCCACCAAAGTTTAAAATACTAGAGGAAAAATATAAATCTACTACTACCCTATTCCCTGAGCCCTAGAGGAAAAATACAAATCTACTGCTACCCTATTCTCTGGCCTGGGTCTGTAAGGGATCACTGCAGCCCCTGGCCAGATATTCCCTGCCTCGGCCCGTTCTCTGCAATGTTGCAGGCAGGGGACCTTGTCCCAGGACTAGACCCAGACCTCAAAACCCCTCGCCGCCCCGCCTGCAAGCCTCGGGCGGCAGCCCCTAGGGGGCAGTGTTGCCCCGAACTTGGGCGACTGCCGCCACTGCCCCCGCCCCGCCGAGCGCCGGGAGAATACTAGAGTTCTGGGAATGTTGGACACCCCCGGCACACACCGCCCCCCGCCGTCGGCCCCAGCCCTGGGGCTCCCGCGCCGCCCGCTCGGTGCGGACTAGCTGCTGGCTCCCCACCTCTCCCAGCAGAATGCACTTCGCAGGGACGGGTTTTTGTTTTTGTTTCTTTGCAGAGGTGGGGGGCAGGCATTCGGCTCAGGCTGCTTAGTGCGGAGTAGGATGTCTGTGCTCAGAGATCTGTGGGAGAAACTGGAGGGGCAAAGGGGCTTGTTCTTCCAAGACCCTGTCAGCTGCTTCGCCGTGGCCCCTTTATCCCTCCCCAACGTCTGACAGGCATCCATCCCGCACCACCTCCCCCAGATCCATCTCCAGGGATCTCCAAACCCCGCCGGGAAGAGCCCCGGGGCTGCAGTGTCCCCGCTTTCCGACCCCACCACCAGCCTTCACTTCCCCAGCTCAAGCCCAGGCCCAGAGTCCGGACACAGCCAGGACCTGACCGGCTATGGTTTTGGGGTGACTCCTGCTGCGAATTCCCCCCACCCCCGGCTGTGAGCGTAAAGCCAGGGGCTGCAGTGAGGGTGGTAAAGGGGAAACCGAGGGAAAAACCCCATTCAAGTTTTGTCCAGCGGTTGAATGGTGGGGCGGGGGGAGATAGGAAGAATGTAAAAGCCCCGAACCCACAAAGCCGACTTTTTAAAAAATTATAATTGAAAACATCTCGAAGTAAGGGCCGCCAGGAACGGGCCAGCTCCCCGCCCCCCTCCCCATCCCCCTCCCCTGCTCCCCGGAGTCCGATGAAGTCATGATAAGTAGGCTGCAAAAAGAAGAAAAAGTGGGGGGTGGGCTGGGGGGTTGGGGGGCACAGGGGTCCCAGGCTGGGGCCCCGCGCGGACACAGTTTGGATACTATGGTTACGCGATCCGACCCAAACAGCGAAGGCGGACAACAATAGCGGCCGCCAGAGGAGGAAATTCCTTCCGGGGTGGACGGCGCGGGGGGAGGGGCGCCTGGCTGGAACGCTGAGGCGGCGGCTCGGCCAATCAGCTCGCGGCCGCCGGCGGTTTCAAGGTGCCCCGCGCCGCGCGCCCCCACCCCCCCGCGCGCTCCGCTCGGGCGCTGGAATTGCTGAGACGTTTCCCTGCACGCGCCCCGGTAACCCTGCGGGGGCTGCTGCCCAAGCCGACACCCCCCCATACGCCCCCACACCCCTCCCGGAGCCCGCCGCCCGGGGAGGGCTGAGCGTTCCGCTGCAGGAGTTGCTTGCACTCGAGGGAGGTGGAGGAAAAAATCCTTACAAACCACCCCCTTTCTATGGGGTTGGTTCCTGCACAAGCCTGTTTTCTATTTTAAAGCATGTCTCAAGAAAAAAAAAATGAGAGGGAGAGAAAACAGAGAAGGTCCACCCTCAACTCTAGAAGCCTGGGAGGATCTGACCCCTGAGTCCCTGATCTCAGGGGCTCTTATGTAATAAGTTGGGTTACTGATATTGGCGGTCTTGCCCTGGCATCCGGGATGCGAGATTCCAAGGGCAGAGCTGCCATTGAGAAGCCCACCACCACCACCACCACCAAGTTAAAGTGACCTGCCTTGTGACTAGCCAGAGAAACCAAGGGCTCCCTTTAGCCGCCTTCTAAGGGGACGCGGTTATTTATGTGGTGGGCAGCTGGGTCACTGCCCCGTCTCCCACACCTGCCAAGGATTCGGTGCCCCAAGTACCCCTCCTTGAGAAGACCCGGACTGCCTCCCAAGCCCCTGTCCCCGCGGCCAGGCCCTCCACGGTGCCTCGTCGGGCTCTTCTCCCCTGCCAACGTGCTGGGCTCTGAGAGCACCAAATCCGTCCGTTCCTTTTTTAAGCTCCTGAACCAGGTTTCCGCTGTCTGATGCCTCCTGGGCACAGAGTACCACTCCGATGAAGAGTACATGTCTTTTTATTCATTGCATATTAAGAGATTCACTTCTCTGGAAGGATCCAACGTTCAAAAAGTATTTCGCCTCTCTCCCACTCTCTCCCCCTCTCTTCCCACATAATGGGGATAACCCTAATTCTCCAGTTCCTCGTGTGTCGCTTTATAAATAAATAATGAGATTTTATTAATTATGCACGTACAGAATCTGCAAGCAGATTGCTGTCTCTTGATGCTTAATAAAAAATAAAAGGGAAAAACCCTCCACACTGACTGGGTGGGTTTTTTTTCCCCCTGCAAGCAAACAAAAACTTCAAGGGGCCATATGTCCTCTAAGGGGGGAGAGGAAGGCAGAAGTTGGGGAGTGCACAGGGCGGCAGGGATTAGAGGGGGCTCCCTTACAGATTTCCAGGGCAGCTGAAGGCAGATTTCAAGTTGCCTGCTTCACGTTTGTGATTGAACTGCGGTCTGAAAACACACCAGGGTTCGCTGGGGCATCTGTGTGCTAGGCGGGATGGGCAGCTGTCAGCAGTAAACAGGAAACCGGCGAGAAGGGAGTTGGCCGCAGCCCAGTCCCTGTGTCAATTTGGTGCCCCTCCTATGAGCCCCTGGACCCCAAGCTCTCAAAACACACTTAGTTTTTTGAGCATTTCGGTACTGTTTCCTGAGTGCCCACACAATTCCTGGCACAAAGTAAGAACCCAACAAATATTTACAGGGTAAATGAATGGAATATGGAAAATATAAAGGGCTGCAGGAATGGCTGCAAAAGTGGCCAGGGCCTAGGTTTGGGGGTACAGGAGGTGCAAGAGTTAGGGCTTCATTCCTCAGACAATGAGGGGGGGTGGGTTACTGAAGTTGTCTGACCAACGAAGCCACAGAGCAGAGCTGAGTATTTAAAAGCTAAGACCAGAAAGAGGTACAGAAATAAATACAAGGGACAATAAGCAGAGTCTGTGTGGCTAGGGAAAAAAGGACCCAGTGTGGGGCAGGAGTGGCAAGCCCCTGTACCCTGGAACCAGAGTATGATCCAGAGGTGAGCTTAGATCCCAAACATTCAGGCTCCAGTTCTGAGTTCCAAGTCTGCATGAAAATAGGAATTTGGTGGGGTGTAATGAGGTGAACTGGGGACTCCCAGAGCACACAGCACCTTGGGCTACTTCCTGGGTGTTGTTTTGTTTGGGGAGTGCCAGGGCCTTGCCCATGCTAGGCAAGGACTCTACCGCTGAGCTACGCCCCAGCTATGAAATTGTTTAAACAGAGAAAATAAGAGACCCCCAAAGGAGGAGCATAAAATTGCCCAAAGGGTAATTTGTCCAATAGGGATCCAGAGGCAGCAGAGGGTCGCCGCCAACCCAGGGTCCTACACAGCCAGGCAGTGGCAGAGGTGGCATGTCCCCTGGAGTGTTTCTCACTAAGCTCTAGCTCACAGGGGACAAAAAGTCCTCTCACCCAGCCTGGGGTGGACCAAGCTTCTGACAAAAGGGTAATTAAACTGGGCATGTGTTACACAAGTCCAAAAAATATTTTTTTTTTAAAGGGAGAAGTTTGGATGCCGTGCCTCCTGCCTGTGAGAGGGCTATATGTCACTGAGGAGTTAAAATGTAAAAATAAAATTGTGCTGGCCGTGGTTTCCACAGAGCTATCAAGCTGGGTCTTGTTGCTGGAGCCCAGGCATCTGCTGTGTAATTTGGGGGGCACTTAGTCTCCCGTCCGTGGGTGGGGGCGGCTGTCTGCCTTCTGCCTTCTGCCTTTGTATCCTCTTAATTAAAAAGAACCAAGATCCTTTTTTCCCCATGCATTACAGAACTTCTCTAGCACCAAGGAAAGGCAAGGGGATCTAAAGGCCCTGGGGTATTTGTTCAGCTCTTATTTGTGGGAGATGGTTTAGGGATGGGTCCACCTGTCAGTTACGCCCTGAGGTGCGACCTGAGAAAGATCCTTTTTTCTGCCCACAAATTAAATTAGGGTAAGGGGAGAAGGGGAGGTTAGTTGAGGATCGAGGATCTTTTGTGGGGCAGCAGTACTGGGGGTTGAACCCAGGAGTGCTCCATAATTGAGGTCCATCCCCAGCCTTTTGTATTATTTTGTTTTGAAACAGGGTCTCATGCAATTGCCCAGGCTGGCCTTAAATTTGCCATCCTCCTGAGTCTGGGGTCACAGGAGGGCGTCTCCAAGGATCCTTCTGTGGTTATAAGATAGAGGTCCAGTAGGACCTTGGGGGTTCTTCCCTTATGGTCTGTTGAAAAGCAGCCTCTGTCCCCACGTAGCCGTCATCCCTATATCCTGCCCCCAATTCTGACTGTGGGCCAAGGTACAAATAAACAAACCACCTCTAGACTGCAGAGGTCCTCAAATTACAGATATACTCAAGCTCTGATAGTGTCAGCCCTACCAACCCCATACAAACACACATACACACAGCAAAACCCTGGAGTCAGAGACTGTCCAGGCTGAGAGGTCAGGAGGCCCACCTCACCTGGGATGCACACAGGCCCTCTTCTACACCCCATGTTAGTATTTGTCCAGCCCTTATTTGGATACCACAAGCGACAGGGAGCTCTCTACCATCTATGAACAACCCCCAGGCCAGTACTGGAGATTGAATCCAGGGATGCTCTACCACCGAGCTACATCCCCAGCCCTGTTTATTTTGTATTTTGAGACAGCGTTTTGCTAGATTGCTGAGGGTCTCCCTAAGTCACCCAAGTTGGCCTTGAACTTGCAATCCTCCTGCCTCAGGCTCCAGAGTTGCTATGATTACAAATGTTCATCAGCATGCCCAACTACTATCTATGAACTCTAACACAGCATACTGTGTTCACCAAGATGTCCTGTCAATATCTCAAAGCTAGCATGTACCAAGATTGAAATCTTAGTGTTCTCAAGTCCTTTTCTTCCTCCCCTTTCTCCTGTGTCTGGCTTAGAAAGCTGGGCTACATGTCACTGAGCTAGAAGCTTGGGAATTACCCTTGACTTCCCACTCCACCGGCAGCCTGCACATCCTGAGGCCTGACTGCTTGTCATCTCTGCAGTCAGCCCCCAGCTCAACCTCCTGATCATCCTAAGACACAGTTGTGTCAGCTTTCTAGCGGGTCTTCTTGATGAATGACTGGTTCCTTCCAAACTGTCCTCCAGGTGGCCTTCCAGGGGGCTCTTTGGAAGCCTTAACCTGAATGTGACATTCCTCTGCTTAGGATAAAAATCCCATCTGAGTGGCCCACATAATGATAGCACATCATTCAAGGCCACTCCACATGGCTCACTCTTCCCAGGTAACTTACTTTACACTCCAGCCACTCACTGTCACATGAATATTCTTTGCTCTTTCATGCTCCTGAATCTTTGTACATACTCTGCCCTCTCCTAGGACACCCTTTCACCACTAAAGAAAGATGAATAGTCCAGGGTTCCTGCCTTGGAAGAACCCATTCTAGAGCTCTATCAACCAATATGGCAAGCGCTCACCATACAGAGCTACTGAGGCCATGAAGTATGGCCAGTTAAAATGAGGGTTTGCTACAGATGCAAAGACTTAGTACCAAAAGAATGGCAACATAACTTGTTAATAATTTCCTTGTATTGATTCCATGTTTATAATATATTGGATACATTGGGCTGGGGTTGTGGCTCAGCAGTATAGCACTCGCCTAGCATGTGCGAGGCCCTGGGTTCGATCCTCAACACCACACAAAAATAAATAAAATAAAGGTAATGTGTCCAACTACAACTAAAAAATAAATATTAAAAAAATAATATGTTGAATATATAGTATTTAATAAAATATATTATACAAAGTAATTTCACCTGTTTCTTTTTTCTGTTTAAAATGTGGCTACTAGAGAATTTGAAATAACAGAAGTGGTCCATATTGGTGACTTGTATTCTATGTCAGTAGGACAGCACTGTGAGGAGTATGGACACGGAAACAAGAAGTTATGGTGATAATGTGGTGGGAGCAAGGATGGTGAGAATGGCATGGGGAGGGCAGAACCCTGTGGGCAAAGGTCAGCTTAGACTTTCCAGCATGGTCACGGCCTCCCACAGTACCCAGAGCCAGGTGGCACACAATGACAAGTGCTGCTTGAAGTAATTGCATTGAGGAGGGTCAGGCACACCTCCCACCAACCCTACAGACCCATTTACGGCCAGTAATAATAATGGTGCCTGGTTTCCTTCATTGAGCACCAACCATAGGCCACTTGATACTTACGCAGATTACCTTGTTTAAACTTCTCCAAAACCTGCCAGAAAGGTTTCAGATATTCCCATTTTTGTAACAGGAAGACCCACAGGAACCACAGAGGGGAAAAGACTTGCCCAAGGTCACACAGTAGGTCTGGATGGAGTTGACCCTCACAAATCCATGCTCCAGTCTCCAGGCCTTCAGCCTGAGACAGGGTTTCCTTAGGACTGAGTTAACCAAGCTACTCTACATGCTCTCTGTCCTTTCTTCTCCTCCATCTCTCCAGCCTGTGAGACAGCACAGTTTAAGTCACATCCCAGCAGCAGGGAGGGCTCCTTACCCCACACTCTGTGCAGGGGAAGAGCCCCACCACCACCATGCTGCCTAGGGCTAAGCACCCCACCCCCAGCCTGGGAAGGGAGGAGGGAGGAAAAGAGAAACCCACCAGGGCCTCTGGGGCACAGCCCTTGAGGAGCCCCGGTGTTTGGTTTCAATTAGGAGGACAAATTCCAGGAAGCCAGGCCAGTGCTGGGGGGATGGGGGTGTGCAGAGCAGGGCTCAGAAAAGAGGAGGCTCCTGGAATCCAGCCTCTGAAAGGGGCTCCCCTAGGGCTGAGGGGCCGCTGGGGAAGATGTGTGGCCTGCAAGGTTGGGTTAGACTCCTGGGTCATGGTTACCAATGTACAGTGAGTACGGTGACGTTTGTAGAGATGTGGTCAGGTGCCCAGCACCCGCTGGGCTCTCTGGGCTCAGTGAATGATGGCCAGCTCATGCTCTGGGGGTAGGGAGGGCTGCCTGGTGATTGACAGTGCAACTCATGGCATAATGAGATGCCTGGAGCTCAGACCTTGTGCACAGCCCAGAAGCTCTAAGCAGGGTGGCCAGCTCAAGGGCAGCACAGGACCTGGGTCCTGGGAAGCCCAGATGAGAGAATGGACAGCAAGGAGGGAAGGAACCTTGCCTATCCTCCTTACCCTGGTCTCCCCAGCATCCAACATGGTGCATGGCATACAGCAAATGCTCAGTGGACACTTGTTGAATTAGTAGTTTCAGGGAAGGCTTTGCAGCAAAGGGGTGCATGTAAACACAGTTTTTAAAAATGATGACTAAAAGCTTAGAGACCAAGCAAGGAGGAAAGGGCATTCCAAGCAAAAGGAACAGCGGACACAGAGACCAGGCAGCCTGGAGCGCAGGGCAGAGAATTCATTGATTCATGCATTCAACAAATATTGATGGCACTCCTGTGATGTCCCAGGCACTTCACTCAGCAAATTGCTACTCTGGATTGGAAGAGGGTGAGCTGGGGAGTAAACAGTGGCAGGGCCACCGCAGTGAGAAGTGGGGTAGGGGAGGCCTTATGTCTTGCAAGTTAGTCAGGTCTGCCTGCAAGCTGTGGGAGACCCTGAGGGTCCATATCTCCTAGGAAGTATATGGCCATAGAGAGCCAGAGTGGGGAGTCCAATGACCTCATGAATGACCCTTGTCACCATATAGAGGAGGGGCCTGAGGCTAGGAGCAATGCTGGGTCTTGCTCAAAAGACATCTAGGATAGGGATAGGCTTCTGTGACTCAGCCAGTACTTGCACCCCTGTGCCAGGTCTTTCTGTTGTCCAAGAGTTCAGCTTCTCTTCAGCCAACATCTGCCTTGGCCAGAAATCCTGGGTTCCTGGGTTGGCTACTCCCTTGCTGAATGACCTTGGGTCTGTCTCCTCCTCTCCCTGGACCGGAAGACTTGGACTGAGAGAAGCAGAATTCCCCAAGGTGTGGGGACAGGCACGTGCAGCCAGACTGGGGAGAAGGTGCGGGAGTCCACGGGCCTGGCCACTCAAACCAGAACATCTACCTCATCTTAATGAAAGTTCTTCATTTTTGGTTCCTTCCTCTGATTAAATCGGGGAGAAGGGAAAAGGCTCCTTAGGGGCTAATATGTCTTTAACGCCTTTCTAACGCTTATGAGTCTACCTTTATCACAAAGAGGAAGGCCTCCTGGCGAGCAAGGGTATCAGCTAGGACTGTAGAACTGGTTCATTTTCCCTGAATTTATTTTTATCTTTTTTTTTTTTTCTTTTTTGGTGCTGCGGATGGAACTTGCTAGGCAAGTGCTCTACCACCAAGGACATCCCCAACCCTATTTTTATCTTTACCTTCTGTTTTTTGGAAAGTTGTACTGGTTTTCCATTTAGAGTACCGATACAGTTTTCTTATTAAATAAATTTTTGCTGGGCTGGGGATGTGGCTCAAGCGGTAGCGTGCTCGCCTGGCATGCATGCGGCCCGGGTTCCATCCTCAGCACCACATACCAACAAAAATGTTGTGTCCGCCGAGAACTAAAATAAATACATAAATATTAAAAAATAAAAATAAAAAAATAAATTTTTGCAAAACTGGATTAATTTACAGAAAAACACCAAGTAGATAAGGTAAGCAACTATGGGCGGAAAAATCATGGAGGAGTTACAAATAACCAGATTTGGGGAAATCCTGGGTGTGGTCCCCCTCTAAATCTTCAGTTATTCCTAAGCAACTTAGAGTCTCATTGAATGGGGGGGGGGGGAGAAGGTGAGCATTTCACTGGGCATTTCATGGTGAAATCAAACTATTTCCCAGAAATTCCCCTCAGCAATTTGTTTTTTTTCTTTTGGGGGGGTAGGGGTTCCAAGGATTGAACTCAGGGGTACTCAACCACTGAGCCACATCCCCAGCCCTTTTTTGTGTGTCTGTATTTTATTTCGAGACAGGGTTTCACTGAGTTGCTTAGCGCCTCGCTAAGTCTCTGAGGTTGGCTAGGAGTGGAACCCAAAGCTTCTCACGTGCTAGGCAAACATTCTACCACCCCCAATCCTGCCAACCTTATTCTTCTGATTCTGGGGACCCTAGGTAAGAAACTCTGGAAATTTTACATTCCAGTCAGTTCACAGCAGCCGGCAGCAGAATGACCTTGCAACCATTTGGGGAGTAGGGCTGATGAAGGCAAAGACTGGTGAGGACCCTCCCACCCTATGTGTGGTTCTCAAGCTTCTTCAGGGTCCCCCCAGTCTACTTGGCAGATTCTACTCACCCTTCAAGCTCCTGAGTTGACACTTCCGGGAGTCCTAACTCCATCTCTCACGCCCCTGCCCAATCCGAGTCAGTGCTTCCTGCAGGGTTCTTGCTTCCTAGCATCCCAGCCCCGGGCTCCCTATGTCCTGTCATCCCGCCCCACAGATGGGAGGCAGTGTCTATTTTCTAGATCCCAGCACCCAGCACAGGGGCTGGCGCAAGGAAGTGCTCAAACAAGTTTGGTGAATTGAAGAAGGTCTACTTCAGAGCTCACTTTGGCTATATCAGCTCTGATCTTCCAGGAAATCTCATGGGCCTCGCCTTCCTGTAGGAGATGGAAGGTCCTATGAAGAGTTGTGAGAGATAATGGAAAGGCCCAGAGAGCGGACACCACGTGGCTGGGGTTCAAATCCTGTTTAGCTGTTCAACCAGAGTTGATTTAGCTGAACCTGGTTTTTCCTGTGTATTAAATGGTGATCCCAACTCCCTCCATAGAGGCGGACAGGGTGTGATAAATAAATGAGATAATGTGAGAAAAGCAACTTGCACAGGTCAGGTACACACTTCCTTATTAATTACACATGTTCTAACTATAGAAAGTGCAGGAAGCCTTGATGCCTATGGAAAACAGGAACTCATTCTACCTAAAGGAGTGAGGCAGGGAAAGGGCTATAGTTATGAGGGCATTTTTGAGTTGGGCTTTGAAGTATAAACAGGAGTTCCCCCATTGAGTAAGCCATAAGACTTAAGAAATTTCAATGAAGAGGCTAAAAGTCCCCCAGAGAGAGCACTCCCAGTCTATACTTGGAACTTCAGGAAGAAAAAAAATTTTGATGAATAAGGAAGGACTTGTCCCAGAGCTTTGGGAAGAATTCTAGTAAGGGAGCTAGCGGGGAGCTCAGTGGTAGAGTGCTTGCCCAGCACACAGGCAGCCCTGGGTTCAATCCCCGGCATTCAAAAGAAAAAAAAAATTCTAGTCTTTAAAGGTATAAAGTAACCTAAGAAGGGTCAAGGGCCCCTTCATCATAAATCAAAAGGTCACTGGTCCATCCTTATATGGCTAAGCTGCCCAATTACAGTTCCTTTTGTCCCTAAGCCTGCTTCCTTTGTGCTGAAAGTGAGCCCCACCTTGCTGTGGGTGGGGAAGGCTCCCCTCTGATTCTTGGGTTTGTGTCCAACAGGCTGGGCACCTGGCCAAGCAGCCCTCTTCCCTCCCTGTCCAAGAGCCTGACCTGCCTTCTGCGCAGGACTCATTCTTTCCTGCAGCCTTGACCCAGGCAGAGAAGCCAAACTGAAAAAGAAGCCCCCTTTCCTGGGCCCGGGGTGGGTAGAAGGAGGCAGGGCCATTTTCTAGGTCAGAGCTCCTTGCCCCTGCCCTTCCTCCCCTTGCTCTTATGGTTCAAAACTAGACCTTGGGGAGAGAGGGGGAGGGAGGGAGGGAGGGGTGCCTCTGTGTGTGGGGCTGAGTATGGATGTCTGTGCAGAGGGGAGAGGGAGAGGGAGGGAAAGAACAGAGCCTGGGAGTATGTGTGTGGAGAGAGGGAGGGGGAGACAGAACAGAGGTTGGGAGTGTATGTGTGTGGCTGTGTGGCTGTGTGACTGAGTGACTGTGTGCAGGAGAGTCTGGTGTGTGTGTGTGTGTGTGTGTGTGTGTGTGTGTGTGTGTGTGTCTCTCCAGCAGCAAGCTGTACCTTAAAGGCGCAGACTCTGCCTCCTCCTGTGCCCCTCTACCTCTTCCTCCACCTCTAGCTAGAACTGCAGCTTCCTTACTACCATCAGCTGCACTAGGGTAGGGTGTCCCCAGTGACTCCAGCCTGAGGGGCAAAAAAAGCAAGCCCACTACTTTCAGAACTAGCCTTCCATCACAGGGCTTTTTTTTTTTTTTTAATTGGGGGGGCGTCGAACCCAGGGCTTTGTGAATGCAATGCAGACGCTTTGCTACTGAGCTACATCCCAGCCCCACCACAGAGAGCTCAGGAATGGGTCCTCCAGGAGGAAGAAGAAAGAAGCTTTATTGCTGAGGAAGGGTGGTCTCCCTTTAGAACGAGGGCCTGCTAGGGACAAGACAGCAAGAAGGAGGGCGCTCCAGCTCTTCACTGACTAGGGCTGCACGCTGAGCCTCCAACCTCCACACCTCTTTACAAGGCTGACAAGGCACAGAGCTGCATAGGAGGCACCACAGGAGACCTTGTAGGGCACGTGGTGGCAAGACAGCGGTGAGAGTCTCTACTGCAGGCAGGAAACCCTTGCCTAGGTGTTGCGACCTCCCTCAGGCAGTCTACCTGCCGATTTTAGCAAATGGAGCTGCAGAACAGAGAACCTGGGTGTTTTCTTCCCCAGCCTCCTGGACCCCCACCCAGGTACTAGCTCCAGGGCCGGAGGTGAGAGACACTGGGAGGCTCAGGCCTGCTTTCCCATCCTCTCTGTATGACTGTGGACAGGTCCTTCACCCTCTCTGGGTTACTTCTGCCCTCTTTGTGAGATGGAGAATTTGGGTGTGGAGACTTAGCTCTTCCAGCACACATTCCCAGGTTCTAGCACACATTGCCAGGTTCTAGGTCTAGGACCTCATTGGGTGAGAAAACGCCTCCATCTACGAAGATGATGAGAAATTCCCTAGCCTTCCATCCTCCAGACCAACCCAGAACTAGAAAAAGTAGCATGCTCTGGAAGCATCCATGGAAACCTCCTAGGCTGGCCCCTCCATTCACGTGGGAGAAACTGAGGCTGGAAAGGAAGGTGGAAGTGGTGAGTTGCTCAAGATGCTCCAGAAGCCGGGTCTGGTCCTGGCCCCAGCCCCATCTCCGCGCCAGCGCCGGGGTCGCGGAAGGAGCAGCAGGAGGAGGCGCAGCCCGGGCCGCCGGCCGCCCGACCCGAGGGCCCCTTCCGGCCCCTCCCCCAGCCTGCGCACCGTCCCGCCACCTGCTCCCCCGCCCGCCGGGGCGGGGCCGCCGCCCCCGGTCCCCATAGCAACGCGCGCCCGGGCCGCCCGGGCCTCCCTGCCGCGGCGCAGTCCATCTGGCCCCCAGCCCGCCCCAGCTGGGCCGCCCGAGGCCCAGCTCGCCAGGGGCCTCGCAGCCCCGCAGCGGCCCGAGACCAGCGCGGGCAGCTCAGGCGCTGGGCACCTCCCGGTGCCATGGAGATGGCTGGCGGCTGGGAGCACGAGATGGTTCAGAAGCCACCCTGCCCTTGGGGGTCTCAAATTCTCTCTAATGGCTGAGGCGGAGAGAGACCCCCCCATTAACTGTCCAGGTGGCAGCATTTCAGAATTTGTGGCCAGTTTTCTGGATACAGCTAGCCTGGGTTCCAGGCCTGAGACGGCATTCTGAGTTAACTATTACCCATCTGAAAAATAGAGGCGATTAGAACCTGCCTCCTAGAATGGTCCCGAGGAGTAAATGGGTCAATAAAGAAAAGTGTGTGGAAGTAGCACTCAGTAAACATCTTTCTGCAGGCCACAAGCACGCAGGGCACCGCACCACAGGAGAGGGAGAGGGGAGGGGTCCTGGCCCAGACTCACTCGGGGAGGCTTTCTAGAGGAGGTAATTCTTGTTGGACTCCCAGGAAGCAGAGGTCAGAAGCCTAGGGGAGAAAGGGGACAGTATGGGCAAGGACATGGAGGTGAAAAATAGGATGGGGCCGTAGGGAGGTCACTCTAACTGCCCTGGGTGGAATGGCTTGGAGGGGCCAGTGGTCTTTCTGAAACATGATAAGGCCTGAATAAGAGGAGAAGCAAAGTCCATGAAAGGTGTGAATAGAATCAAGAGCTGGTAAGAAGTAAATGTGGCAGAATTGCACCTATGGAGTGGACATGGTGATAGACAAGCCCTGTCGCGACCTGAGAGCTGCCCAGAATCAGCAGGCTGTGGAGGGCCTTCACCAGGCCACCACCCCTTCCACAGAGAAGAGGACAGATTGTCCTTCATGATTTAATTCTTAGCACCTTTTCTCTTGGGTCCCAGTGGGATCTGTCCAAAAGGAATTTTGGAGTTCTGACAAACTCTTTCTGTACTATGATCTCTTTCTGAACTTTTTGGGGGCTTCCAAGTTTGTTTGGGGATGAAGGGGGGAAAGAGGAATACAAGGAGCTAGTCTGTTATGCTGATTTGTCGCAGTCTCATGTGTGGTGTGTGTGTGTATGTTACTGGGAATTGAGATCCTCTGCCAATGACCTATATCCCCAACCCATCATCATCATTATTATTTTTATTACATTTTTTGGTACCAGGGATTGAACTCAGGGGCACTTAACCACTGAGCCACATCCCCAGACTTTTTTGTATTTTATTTAAAGAAATGATCTCACTAAAGTTGCTTAGCTCCTCACTAAGTCACTGAGGCTGGCTTTGAACTCTGGATCCTCCTGCTTCAACCTCTTGAGCTGCTGGATTACAGGCAAGTGTCACCACGGCCATCCCCAACTCATTATTGTTATTGTTGTTGTTGTTATTATTATTATTATTATTATTTTGAGATAAGGTCTTGCTAAATTGTCCAGACTGCCCTCAAATTTGTGATCCTCTTTCACAGACATTCGAGTGGCTGGGATTACAGGCGTGTACCACTGTGCCTGGCTAGGCTCTGTTGTTCTCTAGCTCTGGGTCTTAGGCAAGTCTTTTCACCAAGCCCCAGTTTCCTCCCTGCTACCTGCCTTGCAGGGTCATTTTAAGAATGAAACAGGATGTTGAACACAAAGCTCTCAGCTTGGGGTCTGGCACAAGGAAGGCATTCTTGTTAAATGTGCCTGTTTCAGGATCTTCTTTAAGAGCAGGGAATGTTAACTTCCAGAGATTGGTCTGGGGATGTGTAGGTGAGCTGGTCAGGATTGGATCAAAGGCCTCCAAATGCCATAGATTGGCTAGTATGGCCCCTCCACCAGGTACCCACCCCCACACTGCAGCCTGAGGCTAGAGAGATCACAGGCAGCCCTCCTGCCAGCTTATTCTTTTCCACATCCTTCACCCTCACTTGCAGTCACTTACGCATATGTAGACCATGGCCCCTCATCCCAGCTCCCCTTGTCCACCTCCTAGAAACACACCTGTCCTGGGAGTGGGCTCAGTGTCCTGGGGAGGGAATTCCAGATGCCAGGTACCTGGAGTGTAATCTAGAATGGTGATCTTGGGCCCCAAGTGTACACATTCCCTTGCCCTGCACACACCTTATAGGGAATGGTAGGACTGGAGGAAAAATAAGGGAACCCTACATAATAGGGCTCCAACTGCTCAGGGCTACGGGTCACCTGCCTCTTTTCCCATCAGCCTTTCCCAGCAAGGCCTTTGCCCAGTCACCGTTTCCCGGCAGCTGTATCATGGCAGCCATTTGTGCATCTGTCTGCTCCCTGACCAGATGAGGTCACTTCAAACTTTGCCTCCAGCCATAGCTAGCCTCTGCTGACCCTGGGGAGAGTGGAATTTTGAGGCTTCCCACTCACCACCTCATGAGCCATCACACCAGTGTGTGTCCAGTCCCTCACTTGTCATGGGAAGTACTGTTATTATTCTCCTTTAAAATTGAAGAAACAAGCCTGGCACCATGGTTGCACGCCTATAATCCCAGCAACTCAGGAGGCTGAAGGAGGAGGATCGAAAGTTTAAGCCAGCCTAAGCAACTTCATGAGGCCTTATGCAACTTAGAGAGACTTTGTCTTAAAAGAAGATAACAAAGGGCTGGGGATGTTGCTCCGTGGTTAAGGGGCCCTGGGTTCAATCCTCAGTACCCCCAAAAAATGTTTTAAAAATAAACAATTGGGAACAGAGGCTCAGAGAAAGCAAAGGAGGAGCTAGCATTGCAGAGCACCTACTAAACGCCAAGCGCTGAGGCAGGTGCTTTTAAAGGCAGGACCCTACAGCCTCCCTAACAACTGTCAGCTCAGAGGTGAGGGCGTGAGAGCTCTGGAAGGAGGAGTAATTTGCCCAAATCATCTGGGCCGATAGGAGGCAGGTGGGAATTTAAACTCCAGCTAATTAGAACCCTACCGCAGACCTCAGGGTCCCATAGTAGGCCTTTAGTAAGCTGTGCCAAGAGGAGCTGAGGATAGCTGGAAACCTGGGCCTGCCATCTCCAGCCAGGGCCATGGAATGCGAGGAATGTCCATCCCCAGGGTTGGGCCTTGGGCAAGGTGACCTTTGGGGAGATAAAGTCGAATTCCAATCATAAGAGGCCAGCAGAGGCAGCCTGGGGTGGTACTGCCAGGGACGGGGACCAGGGGACCAGCAGCAGCTAGGGACCTGCTCTCCAAGCTCTTTCCCAAGCCACTAGTTAAAATTGGGGCACACAATAGAAGTGATAGGAGGAGAATATGCTGCCTCTGCTCTTCTGGTCACTGCAGACTTCCTCTGCACTGCCAATGCCATGTCAGCTGCTGTCCCTCTAACCCTGCCCTGAATGCTTCTCCCTGGGGAACCTCAGCTCTAAGCCATCTACACTAAACTCACCGCGTTCCCCCTGGGAATGCCACCTCCATACCCACAAGTGACCACTTGTCCACTCCAAAAAGGGCAAGCAAAATGCTGGCCTCACCCCTTCCTTCTCCCTGTTACCCTGTGTGTCCTGAAACCTCTAGGATCCTCACTCTGGCCCAGAACCCTGCTCCATCTCCTCTTTTTTTTTTTTTTTTTTTTTTTTTTTGTAGTCCTGGGGATTGAACTCAGGGCCTTGTGCATGCAAGGCAAGCATTCTACTAACTGAGCTATATCCCCACCCTCTGGCTCCTCTTTTTCACCCAGGTAGCCTCTTCCTACCCCTGGCAGAATATTCCCCCAATTATAGGTAAGGATATGGAGCTCAGGAAAGAGAGGTAACTTACCCAAGGATCACCCAGTTGGTGGGAGGGAGAATCCAATTTTGTTTGTTTGTTTTGTTTTTTGGTGCTGGGGATCAAACCCAGGGCCTTGTGCATGCAAGGCAAGCACTCTACCAACTGAGCTATATCCCCAGCCCCCAGAATCCAATTTTAAATTAAATTTATAAAATTTCATATCAGTTAAATTTGAAATTCAGATAAACCATGAGTAATTCTTAATGTGAGTATATCCCAAATATTACCATAGATATACTTAAGCTAAGAATATATTTATTATTATACATCTTAAATTTTTTTTTTTTTTTAGAGAGAGAGAGAGAGAGAGAGAGAGAGAGAATTTTTTTTTTAATATTTATTTCTTAGTTCTCGGCGGACACAACATCTTTGTTGGTATGTGGTGCTGAGGATCGAACCCGGGCCGCACGCATGCCAGGCGAGCGCGCTACCGCTTGAGCCACATCCCCAGCCCTTAAATTTATTTATTTGTTTATTTATTTATTTATTTTGCATCCACTCACTGAGCTATAGCCCTGGCCAAGAACTTGCAACCCTTCTGGCTCAGCCTCCCTGCGAGCTGGGTTCATAGGTATGTGCCAGTACACCTAGCTGAAATTTAAATTTACTGTATCCTGTATTTTACCTGGAAACCCTAAGCCACTGGTCTTTACCACTTAAAAGTCTCCATTGGTTCCCTGGGGGTGCAGAGGATGCAGAAAGCTCCATTGCCTGGAGCATTCTTCCCCCACTGGTGGTCTCTGCCTATCTCTTTGTACCCTTCAGTTCTTCCATAACAGCCTTTGGCTGGGTTAGGGTCTGTTTCTTGAAGAGTTCACCATATTTCCCTAATTAGAGCCCCTAAGTATCCTGCTGGTCACCCTCTCAGTAAGAACTCCATGAGACCAGAATCTTATCTTTTTGTTTTCTGTGGTCCTCACCCCTCTAGGACCTTGCATGGCCTTTAGAATAACTTGCTGTAGAACCCCAGATAAGCTCATTGCCTCTCTGGGCCTCAGTTTCTCTGTCCATATGAAAAAGGGTCATCGGAAATGGTTCGTGCAGCCCCTTTCCAGCTGAGACCTGCCCATTTTACCCTGGACATCTGGGCAAGGCTGAACCTAGGAAAGAACCCAAGTGCATCTTGGTAGATCTGAGGACCAGCCCTTTCTCAACCAGACTGGTGGTCTCCTCTGCCAGGTTCTGTAGAAATGAGAATCCAAAACCTGCCTGTTGGAAGGTTGAAATAACAAGAGGGAGAGCCTGGGGGCAGTGCATAGAGGCCCTCAAATAACAAGAGATTTCTCAGTGCCCTGGGGGGGCTCAGGTAGTAGGAGGGTAAAGCTGGGCTGGAGCATTCAGACAAGATTTTGAATGGGGTCTTCAATTTATTTATCTACCAATTTATTATTATTATTTTTTCTTTTCTTTCTTTTTTTTTTTTTTTTGGTACTGGGGATTGAACCCTGGAACACTTAACCACTGAGTTACACCCCCAGCCCCTTTTTATTTTTTTTTTCTGAGACAGAGTCTCATTAAGTTCCTTAGGGCTTTACTAAGCTGAGGTTGGCCTTGAACTCATGATTCTCCAGCCTCGGTCACTGGGACTACATATTAAAGGAGCCTATTTATTTATTTTTAAAAAATTGACTCAGGGATCAGTCCATGTGGTCAGTGAAGGGAAAGCGAGGAACGAGAGATGGTAAGCGAGAAATGAAAGATGGATACCAGGCAGAGAGTTACACACAAAAGTTTTTGTCAGAGCTGAAAAATCAAGGCTATCTCTCTATAGGAGAGGGAGGCAAAACAGGCTGAAGTTCTGGGACTTTTGTTGGGCAAGCTCAGGAGTCAGAGCTGGGCAGGTCCTAATTCGGTTGGTTAAGGATTAGGTTGGGTTGGGATGAGGGAGTGGTGAGCCCTTCTCAGAAATGTCCTTGGGCGGGAAAGCAAAACTTCTTCCTTAAAATGGCAGCTGTCACTTAAGATGGTCATCCAGATGTCAAGCAAGGACCTTATATTTCTCCCCTTTTTGTTTTTATTGGGCCCCTTAAGGAACAGGGACAGTTATCTTCTATAACTGCTTCCTGCTAGGAAGGGGCACAGATGTCATTGGAATGATGAGGGAGGTGGAGTGATGGTGTAATGCTGTCCCCGCAGCCCAATTTTTGGTGAGGGCTGGTTTATGGTTTGGTTAGAGATTTTTTGGATCTGGTCTTGAACCCATCTAATGACACAGGGGGCAAGCATTAACAGAAGGCCTGTGACAAGGGGAGGGTCAGGAAGGGAAGTGCCCACTGGAGAAGGGGGTTACTTAGCTTGCCATCCTTCAGTACAGGAGAGCTGTTGTTTCCCATGTTCAAGGTCCTGTTGGAGTTGTTTTATCTTGTCCTTTACTATACCAGATTGATTGACATAAAAATAGCATTCCTCCTGTAGGTACAGACAAAGTCCTCCTTTTTCAGCCGTAAAAAGATCAAGGTCCCTTCAATTCTGCAAAACCACAGCAGCTAAAGGATCAAGCTGGGATTGTATGGTTAGTCTGGTTTGAGCAAGTTGCTGTAAGTCTCCTAGAAATTGGAATGGTAATTCCTGGTAATGGTACCCCTGGGAGGTGTGTGCAGAATGAGGGAGGAGGGCAAAAATGAAAAAGGGAAGGATGGTACTCGTGGTTCTGCAATGTCCTCATGGTCTTCAGAGACCAAAGGAAGATTGGGGGTTCTGGTCTTGGAGAAACACACCTGTGGATGTCACTGTATAAAAGGGCGGACCCGATATGGGATGCCCTCAAGGCGAGCCACCAAGAGAGTGGTAAGAATGACCCCATAGGGTCCAGTCTATTTTGTGGAGAGTTGAAAGGAAGAGGGGGACCTGTTGGGGAGGTTAAAAAATACCAGGTCACCAGGAGACAGAGTGGGAGAAGGGGAAGAAGCAGAACTAGGCTTTGCCAGAATAGCATTACTGTATTGCCAAAGAAAGTTCCTAATGTATGCAAGAAGGGGCCAGAAAAGATGAGGAGCAAGGGGTAGTGAAGAATCAGAGGATGTTGAGCTGAGCAGGGAGATAGGCCGTCCATATAGAAGCTCAAAAGGGGAAATATGTTGAGTGGCTTCTTTGGAAGTGCATGTAACCTAAGAAGAGCCAAGGGAAGGAGTTTAGTCCAATCTAAATGTAATTCAAGGGATAGTTTAGTGAGAATGTTCTTCAGGGTCTGGTTGGTACACCCCACCTTGCCAGAGGACTGGGGATGGTAGGGAATATGAAAATGCCAGAAGATGTTGAGTGCCTTAGCTACAGACTGTGAAACTTGGGAAGTAAATTCAGGACCATTATCAGAGTGGAGCGAGGAGGGGAGGCCGAATCAGGGAAGGATATGTTCATCGAGGATGCTGGCCACCATGGAGGCACATTTATTGTTGGTAGGAAAAGCCTTGACCCATCCTGAGAAGGTGTTGACAAATACCAAGAGAAATTGGTACCTCTTGACGGGAGCATATGGGTGAAATCCAGCTGCCAATCACAGCAAGGGAGATGTCCTCTTGCCTGGTGTAAAGGGAAGGCAGGTGGGCAGAGATTGGAGGTGGGATTGGTTTTTTTGGCCAATTTCACAGGAGGCAGAGAGGGTAGAGAGAAATTGTAAGTTCTCTGGAGAGAGTTTAGGGTGGGAAGTGAGAAATTGTTTTAAAGATGTGGTGTTAAGGTGAAAGAGGTTGTGAAGGAAGGTAAGCATCTGTTGAGTGTCAGGTGGGGAAGAGTTCATCGGGGGACTAGCAAGGCAGAGGACTGCAGGTGGAGTAGGCTGTCAGGGCAGCCCTCACCTCAGAGTCTGCCTTGTTGTTGTGTGTGGCAAAGGAGGTGTCCTCTGATGGGATTTACAATGTGAGATTCCAATGGCAGTGGGAAGCCTGGAGGCCTGAAGGAGACCGGAGATAAAGGGGGCATTAGTAATTGAAGTTTCCTTGGTGGTAAGGAATCCCGCTCCTTCCAAATAACAGAGTGGGAGAGAAGTCTGTGGGAAGCGTATTTAGAGTCAGTGTAGACATTGAGGGAGGCTCCCCTTGCCAAAGTGAGCAAAGACAGGGGAACAAGTTCTGATGAGGGCAACAAGTTCAGCTGCTGATTGGATGTATTATTGGGGAGGGGAGCTGCTTCCACAACTGGGGTTAGAGAATCCATAGCACACACTGCCCCACAAACCCCCTCCTGAAGGAAGGAGGAGCCATCTGTGAACCATGTGTATGTTGCCTGGAGCAAGGGGCCTTCCTGTTTGTGGGAGGGATGTGAAAGAAACTCCTCCAGTTTCAATGCATGAATGGGTAAGAGGAGAAGAGGAGGAAGAGTCCTGAGGAGCAGGGAGGAGAGTAGCAGGGTTTAAAGGTGAGCACTGTGGAAAGTAAGGCTGGGATCTTCCACCAAGGAAACCTGTAGAGACAAAAGGCGACAGGGGGGTAAGGAATGTAAGCCCTTGTGGGTGAGGAGTTCCTTTAGGTGATGGGGAGCCGGTATGGTGAGTGGGGCCCCAAAGGTGAGTTTCTTTGACTCATTAATGAGAGGGTGCGGCCAACATTGGTAAGCAAGGGGCCCATCCCCAAATAGTAGAGTCAAGACCCTTCCATCGATAAGCCACAAGGGTAAAGGTTGGCCCCAGCATGTGTCCAAGGACCCCTAGAGCAAATCTCTGCTTTTCAGCCAAGTAAAGGTGAAATGGGCATAGGAGATCAGGCCTGCTGGAGCCTGGTGAAGGGCTTTGTAAGAGAGCGCAATAGAGGTTCAGAGAGTGGGCCCCGGGCTGCATCAAATAGAAGCTTAGCCAATGTAGAGCAGCTAGGAATCCAAGCTCCGAGGAATCCTGCCATACCTAGAAAGAAGAGAATGTCTTCCTTAGTAGAGGGCATAGGTATATTAGCAATAAGGCCCTTCTATCAACCGTAATGGCTTTGTGTGTAGGGGTCAGGAGGAGGCCTAGATATGTTACCATTGCCAAGGAAAGCTGTACCTTGGATGGAGAAACCCTTACAGCCATGGGCAGAAAGGAAATTAAGAAGTTTACAGGTGTCCTGATGACTGACCTCCAAGGAGGGACTGCAAAGAAGGAGGTCATCAACCTACTGCAGCACCACAGACTGAGTGAGACGTATGGACGCTAAGTCCTTAGCCAAAGCCTGTCCGAGGATATGAGGGCTGTCTTGGAACCCTTGGGGGAGAACTGTCCACATCAGCTGAGTGGAGTTATAAGACTCAAGGTCTGTCCATGTGAAGGCAAAAATGTCTTGAGAGTCAGAATGCAGGGGGATAGAGAAGAAGGCATCTTTCGTGTCCAGCACTGAGAAGTAAGAGGTCCCGGAAGGAATGGTGGAGAGAAGGGTATAAGGATTGGTTACTATGGGATGGACTGGGACAACCGCAGAGTTGAGGGAACGGAGATCTTGGACAAAGCGGTAGGAACCACTAGGCTTTTTTTGCTGCCAAGATGGGGTGTTATAAGGGGAATGAGTAGGTCTAAGGAATCCCTTTCACAAGATGTCTTGAATGATGGGCTTTAAGCCTAAGAGTTTTGTCGGGAGAGCAGGTATTGTGATTGGACCAGAAAACGGAGGGGGTTTTTGAGATGATGTGAATGGGCTCGTGTTGTGAGGCGATAGAAAGACTTGAAACATCCCAGACAGTAGGGTCCACCTCGGAAGTGGGTAATGGGAAGGCACTGGCAGAAGGAATAGGGGATGGTCTTAAGGTAAGGGTGAGGATCAGGGGAGTGGCAAGCGAGTCTGGATGGAAGCATATATGAGGGGAGAAGGAAAGCATAGCCCCTAACTCTGTGAGGATGTCCCTTCCCATAAGGGGAACAGAGCACTGAGGAATGACCAAAAAGGAGTGGGTAAAATTAGAGAGCCCAAAGCACAAACAAGTCTAGGTGTCTATGAGGATTGGTAAGGTTTACCCTCTACCCGTACAATAGAGGTCATAGAATGAGTAGTAGGCCCCCAGGACTCCTTGAAGACTGAATATATAGCCCAGGTGTCTAGGAGGAGGGAGACAGGCCTACCTGAAATACACAGAGTTACCCTGGGTTCCTGCGGAGTGATATAATGGTCAGGTGATGGGGACCTGGGCCTCGACAGTCCTCTGCAGCCAGTCCTAAGAGTTGGAAAGGGGAACCAGAAGGGCTGGATGGCTGGAGGCCGCTATGAGCTCGGGGACAGTCCATGGCCCGTGTCCCTTCTGATGGCATTTAGGACAAGGGCCCCCGGAGGCTGTAAGGCTTGGGACATGTAGGAGCCCAGTGACCCATCTGACCACATTTAAAACAGGGTCCAGGCAGTCCTGAGGGACCCTTCTGCGGGCCCAGAGGAACCAGGGACAGATGCTAAGGCCAGACAGACGGCTTGAGGGAGCATCTGATATCTCTGCTTCCAGGCCTTCTTGTCTCTCCCGTTTAGACCCTAAAGGCCACTTCCAGAACCTCAGCTTAGGGTGTTAGGGGCCCGCTGTTGAGGCGCCTTAGTTTGGCCTTAATATCGGGGAATCTCTGGGAGAAAAAGTAGGTCATTAGTAGTTGTCTCCCATCTGGAGTCCCAGGGTCCAGATTAGAATATTGTATAAAGCCTTGGTCAGGTGGTCTAAAAATGCTGAAGGGCTTTCATTCTTATCTTGGAAGATGTCTTGGAGCTTTTCATAATTGATAGCCTTATGGACTGCCTTTCTAAGTTCTGCCATGAGGCAAGTAATGAATTGGTTTCTACTAGTTACTCCTCTAGGTGAATTATAATCCCAGTTGGGGTCCTGATCAGGGACCACTTAAGTGCCAATTGCATAAGTGCCAATCGAATGGGCAGGGGAGGTTGAGTCAGATATTGAAACTCTTTGATATATGTAGTGGGGCTTGAAGTATAGGGCCCAAGCCACTTTTCTGTGAAAGTTCTAACAAAGAGAAAGGCACATGAACCCAGATTACACCATCTACCCCAGCCACCTCGTGTACAGGACAGAGATGCAGTTTGGGCACCGGCAGCCTGTGAGCGTGTGGCAGGAGGAGAGAAGGGTGGAGGAGCTCAGGGGACAGTTGTTGCAGAGGTTTCGTTATAAAGAGAATTGTGGTATGGTGGGGGTTCATCCGCTGAGTCGAAGGAGAAAGAATCCTGGGTGGGCTTTTCTGTCCCTTTGGAAGCATGCATAGGGGAGGTAAGAGCTAAGAGGACTTGTGCGGGAGAGCAAGAGTTGCAGAGAGAGGGCTTAGATATAGAGAGGAAAAGGCCTGAATGTATGATATCTCTTTCCATTTTCCCGAATGTTCACAATAGTAGAAAAGATCCCTGATGGGGCTGGGGTTGTAGCTCAGTGGTAGAGCACCTGCCTAGCATGTGTGAAGTACTGGGTTCGATTCTCAGCACCGCATATAAACAAATAAAGGTCCATAAAAAAACAATTTTCTAAAAAAAAAAAAAAAATCCCTGATAATATTGAGATCTAGAATGCCGGTAAGCGGTCATTGAGAGGTTATCCAAAGGATATTGAGGCCAGATCTGATTGTACAAGCGGATAAGTTTTGGGGAGTTTTGGTCTGGGGTGAGAGAGAGAGAGAGAGAGAGACCCTAGGTTAGCCAGGAGACAGCTTAGGGGACTATGGGAGGGAATGGATGAGGAGCCCATCCATGGTGAGATGTAGGAGGTGAGTTTAGAGGTGGGGTGTCCCCCAGTCTCTAGTATCATTTAGTCGAGAGGACAGTTACATTCAGCGGGTCATCACCACTGCTGGGTAAGCATCAGGGCAGGAGTCCGTAGAGATTAACTCAAGGCTGGGAGGTCTCATTCAGGAACAACTCCCAATCACCTTCAGCGGTTTTTCTCAAAACCCAGGACCCAAATAAAAGACCACCTATAGACTCGGTCATCAGTAGGGATCAGCCATAGCTGTGAAAGCTGTGGCTGGGGGTGCCCCCGACCACGCGGTAATCCTGAGAGTGCTGCTGGACAATCAACGGTCACTTCCTGGGTCACTTCCTGGGACCCGTAGGTCGTTTAGGTCGACCGGAGACAGGAGTCTTACCTAAAATGATTGGTGGTAGGTGCAGAGAGGGTGTTCGGCAGAAGGGAGGGCCTGGTCCCACGATGGAATCCAGATCGATCGGGGCCTGGGGACACTGGAGGACACTCAGTGACCCTCGAGGAGAAGAGCGGCCACATTGGAGAACCCGATTCCAGGTTTTGGCACAAAAATGAAGGGAAAGCGGGGAATGAGAGATGGGTAAGCGACAAATGAAAGATGGAGACCAGGCAGAGATACACACCAGAGTTTGTCAGAGGGCTGGGGTTGTGGCTCAGAGGTAAAGCGCTCGCCTAGCCTACATGAGGTACTTGGTTCGATCCTCAGCACCACATAAAAACAAAATAAAGATATATATTTAAAAAAAAAAGTTTGTCAGAGCTGACAAATAAAGGCCATTTCTCTATAGCTGAGAGAGAGGCAAAACAGGCTTGGGTTCTGGAACTTTTATAGGGGAGGCTCAGGAATCAGAGCTGGGCAGGTCCTAATGTGGGTAGTTAAGGGTTGGGTTGGTGTGAGGGAGTGGTGAGCCTTTCTCAGAAATGCCCTTGGGCAGGAAAGCCAAACTTTTTCCTTAAAATGGCAGCTGTCACTTAAGATGGCCATCCATCTGACTATAAGGTCCTAAGTAAGGACTATAAGGTCCTTATAGTCAGAGAGGCAGCCTAGCAAACCACCCCCTCATTTGAAGGGTTTTCACTTTTCAGCCTCAGTAGAAGGCAGGGAACACATGGGTGCAGGTGGATCAGACTCTGGAGATTTGCGTCCAGAGAAACCCTGAGGTGGGGACTTTGTCCAGTCTTAGACCCTCCAGTCATCTCAGGCTGCACCAAATAAATGTGCAGCTTAAGAGACAGGAAGGAAGGTGCTCACTAGCTTCAAGATAGGCTCTTCCCCACCCCACCCCCATCACCTTCATCTAGGGACTGCCCACTGGAGGGGGTGGGAGTGTAGGCAGGCCCCAGGGCAGGCCCTCTGTAGCTGTTCTCCCAGTGCCCCCACCAGGTCTTTCCAAGTCTGTTTAGTCCACTCCCTTGGACAGTTTGGGGTGAGGGGGATACTCCCTACCAGGACTGGAAGGTTAGCCTGAGTGTGCAACTCTAGGGCCATGAGCTCCCAAGAGTGGATTCTTGCCTCTGAACAGGAATCTTAAGACAAACTCTCTCCCCTCTGCTCCTCCTCCTTCCTCCTGCTCTCCTTTGCCTGTCTCCCTGGCCTGACTGAACTAGCTTCCTGCCAGCCCAGGCATCAGGCCTGCCTGACCTCCAGGAAGAGCAGAGGTTGGGAGGAAGGGAGGAGGAAGGGGGAGGGAATCTGCCTTCACTGAACCCCTGGTACTGGCCACTCCTTTGCCTCCATTATCTCATCCAGTCTCCCCAGCTCCCTGCAAGGCGGAACTTGTCTTACAGAGGAGGAAGCAGTCTCCAAGAGGGTGGAGAGTCACACAATTAATAGGGAGCTAGCCCTCCTGCTTCTCCTCTTTACTCCAGGGGTCCAAAGCAAATCTAGGAGTTTAAACTGAGCTGAGGACAAGAGTCTACCTTGTCCTAAGGTAGTGAGTCCATTTGGCCATTCAGAGCAGGCAAGAAAGCTGGGATGACCAGAGCCTATCCCAGACATTCAGGTGGCTTGAGGCTAGTCAACTTTTGAGGATCCCTCTGTCCAGGTGAAATCTGGCATGGGGTGACCTTGGCTTACAGGACAAGGTGATAAGCGCCTGAGCTTAGATCTGGGTTTGATTGCAAATTCTCCTTCTGCTCTTCCCACTCCCCTCTCCAAATGTCACTTGTCCTCTCTGTGGAATGAGGGGTGATAAGCCATCCTCATTTCTGAGGGCTGGGAGAGGAGAGTACAGCAGTGTGTTCCACAGATAGTGAGTGAGGGGTGGAAAGAAACCGCGTGGGAAGGCAGCGTGACTGACTGCCAGAGCCCTGGGACCCAGGCCTGCAAAGTTCCCACCTGGACCAGACAAATGACTCCACCCCCACCCCAGCCCCAGGAGACCAGAAGCACTCTCAGGCCTGGGAAGGGCAGACCACACACACACACACACACACACACACACACACACACACACACACACATCCTGGTTCAGGCAGCTCCATCCTGCTCCATTCCTTCCCACCCTGGCCCAGACCTCCCATCCCCACCCCAGTCCAATTTTCCCACCCCCAGAACAAAAGGGGCATTTTGACATTCTTTGTCCTGTGCAGACTCATTCTGAGTCTAGTACCCACCAAGCCCTGCAGCTGGGACCTGCCACCTTCCCCCCCCCAGTCCTGGCCCAGCTCTCCAGGGAGACTTTGCACAAGAAAGAGGGAGGGACCTTAAAGGAGCAGAGCCTTCTTTCAGAGAAGATCCCCTCTTCCAAGATCAGAATCAGCAGGAAGGAAATCCAATGGGAATGGGGTGGAGGTGGGCAGGGGAGACAAGAAAGGAGTCTGAGGGGATTGCAGTCATGTGACTTTGTCTGAGAGTGGACTGTGGGCTAAGCTGGAGCTAATACCCATTCCCCTGGCTCCCATCCCAATTACTGCTTTGTCAGGATATATGATAAATATACATATTTTTTAATTTTAAAATTTAATTTTTGCAGTACTGGAGCTTAAATCTAGGGGCACTGTACCACTGAGCTACAGCCCCAGCCCTTTTCATTTTTGAGACAGGGTTACCCTAAATTGCCTAAGCTAGCCTCAAACTTGTGATTCTCCTGCTTCAGCCTCCTGAGTGGCTGGTATTACAACTGTGGGTCATCACACCTAGCTCTGACATACCTTATTATTTATTTTTTAATTTAATTTTTAAAATTATTATTATTATTATTATTATTATACTTTGCAGTACTGGGGATTGAACCTAGGGGCGCTTTTCCACTAAGCTACACTGTCAACCATTTTTTATTTTTTATTTTGAGAAATGGCCTCCCTAAGTTGCTGACCCTGGCCTTGAACTTGCAATCCTTCTGTCTTAACTTCCAAAGTTTCTAGGATTACAGGTATGCATCAGCATACTTTACTCTCAATATATCTTAATGGAACTAGTCCGATTCTGCCCTGATTCTCTGTGACCCTATGTGAGTTCCTTTCCCTCTTTGGGACTGATGTCCTTTGTGTAAAGTGAAGGGGAAGAACTAGAGCATCTCACAAGAGAGATTTTCTCAGCCAGACCCTGACCTGGGATACCAGAGACAAGCCATGGTTCCAGGATCTAATACCAGGGAGTCTGTCAGGAGAGCATACAGAGCTACTTAAGGTAAAAATCATGTTTTCATTAAAATAGGACCTGTCTCAAGATGGTGGAGGAGAATAGCCTCGCTCCCCTCAAACTAATGCAGTATTGTATAACCCACAAAGCTTCTACTCTGCCTATCTAGCAACAAACCATGACAAACAAGACCAAATATTGTCCTCTTTTTGCAGAAAATAAGTCTACAGTCAGAAAACAGGCCCCACCCTGCTCTGAGAAGGGGATCTGGAAAGTGATGTCTGAGCCCATTGGAGAAAGATGGTCACCTTTGTGCCAGCACTAAATGGCCTTGATGCTCTGGCCCAGGACAGCTGTCCCACATAGCAGGGGAGCACCTTGCTGCAGCTCTACTGGGCTGTTGCCCAGGTTATACCTGCAGAGAGGAGAGAGAAGAGAGAGAGGAGGCTGCCTGACTCAAGAGCCATCCATAGAGCCTGGCATGGTGGCACACACCTTTAATCCCAGTGCCTCAGCAGGCAGAGACAGGAGGATCGCAGGTTTGATGCCAGCCTTAGCAACTTAGTGAGGCTGTAAGAAACCTAGTGAGATCTTGTCTCAAAATGAAAAATAAAAAGGGTTAGGGATGTGGCTCAGTGGTTAAGTGCCCCTGGGTTCAATCCCTGGTATAAAAAAAAAAAAAAAAAAGTCATACTGTGGGTGCTGAGGAGCCTGAGGACTTCATCCAGGCGTTTATTCTCTACCCTTGCCATGCCTGGAAGGAACGGTGGGGCCCAGGCAGAGACCACGGAAGCTGGGACAGCTGTATGTGCAGGTACCTTCTGACAAAGGGGCTGGGGGGAGGGGGAGAGAGGGGACCTGAGGTGGAGCCAACAATTCCTCCCAGGAAAGAGGGGAAGTGAGCAGGGAGATGAAGCAGGGAGAGGAAATGAAAGATTAAGTGCATAAAGGCCATGAAGCTCGGAACCGGCAGGCCAGACCGGATGGATTCCCGGTTTATAGATACATTTATGTTCAAGGATGCTGCCTGTCCTGATAGACCAGCAAGGACAGCCACTCAGGGAGGCGGGGGCGGGGGGGGGGGGCTGAGTTGGAAGGGACCCTTTATGCCCCTGTGGTCCTCTTTTGCCACCTCCTTCACCTACCCCCAACTCCCCCTCTGTCTGGCTGACAGCCCAGCTGGAAGCAATTGCGGGAGCCCCCAGCCTGGAGCTGCATCCCACAAAGGGCCCTGGTGAATAGCAGCCCACACCCCAGACAGCCTGCAGCACCCCTCCCCTCCCCCCTCTGCAGCCCCCTGCCCGGAAATTTAAAACAACTGCTCAACACAGTCTTAAATCCTCCAGGAAGGCGCTGGGGTTGGGTTGGCAGGCGGGAAGCATGAAGCCGGCCAGGGCCTTGCCTGGAGCTCCCTTGGCCTCCAACCCCCCACCCCCACCCACCCCCAACTCTCCTGAAATACCCCTCCCACCCACCCCCCGTGGTGAATTGCCAGCTTCTGGGCTTCCTGTGCTGGTATACAGTCCCCTGAGGTGTCCCTCACCCCACCGCCACATCCCCAGGTCTGCCACAGAGCAAATGCACAGTGTACATATGAAAAAGGAACAAATGAGGGGCTGGGGGTATAGCTCAGTTGGTAAAGTGCTTGCCTTGCATGCATAAGGCCCTGGTGCAATCCCCAGCACCAAAAGCAGAAAAGAAATAAAAGGAAGGAAGGAAGGAAGAAAGAAAGAGGAACAAATGAATCTACCATGTGACCCTGAACCTTCATTCTGCTCTTGGGTTCAGTTTCTTCATCTGTCAAGTGGGCATGATACTTGGACCCAGTTTATTGTCCAGAGTCAGGAGTTGCGTGCAGCCAGTATGCACTCCTCATTTGATCTTCTGAGTCTCCAGCCAGAGCTGAGCGTGCCCAGACTTCCCTCAGTCCTTTAAATGCCAGCTTAACAGTAGGGACAGGCACAGGTTGTGTGTTGGGCCATTATTTTAGTTCTTGGGAGGCTTTGACTTGCTGTGCTATCTCCGGGCCTCAGTTTCCCTGTCTGTAAAAGGAGGATGGGAGGACACAGGAGACCTGAAGTGACCTATAGTGTTTAGGTTCTAGTGTGACAGGACACGTTGGGGAGACCCTGATGGGCTGTGAGCAGCAGGATGGCGTGACCAGAGTCCTGTTTCAGAGGACCTTCTGTGGCAATGGTGTGGTTAGTGGTTCAAGGGTACAAAGCCTGAAGTCTAGAGACCTGGAAGGGGCTGTTACCTTCGCCCAGCTAGCCTCCACACTTTTGCTCATTCTGTGCCCCATGCCTGGGTTTCCCTGCTCCCCACATCATCTCTGGCACCCATCACCTGGCCCCGTCCAGAAGAGATGCTCAGAAACTGTGTATTTTTGAGTCCATCCACAGGGAAGCTTAACTGCTAATAGCTGTGTGACCGGGGTAAGTCACTTCTCTCCTCTGGAGGGTTTCTTAGGTCCACATAGGAATGATACCTACTATTCATTCTTGGGTCAGGACTCTGAGGGAGGGAGGGAACATCCTTGGGTATCTTCCACAGCACCTCGGCTCAGCATTCCGTTTTCTATGTCCCAGGAATATAAGAATGAGCTGCTAAATGTGATTTCCGCAGAGCTCAGCTCACTATGAGCAGCACCCACATGAGCACTCACTGTGAGCTGCTCCACAGGCTGGATAGAGACCACCAACACCCTCACACCTAAGGAGGGGGCGCAGTAGACCTCCATAGACCACAGTGTGGTCACTGCGTGGCTTTGCAAGAGGCCAGAGCTACTTGCTACCCAGGCCCCTGGGAAGCCCTGCCTCTGTCCCCTGCAGCCTCCTGGCCAGCCGCCCTCCTGAGGCTAGTCTGGCCTCCCCTGGGAGGTTCAGGGAAGGGGTGTTGTCAGCTCCTGGAGCAGATGGATCTTTAGCAGCACTACTCTGCCCCGGGCAAGCCCTGGACAAATCTCAGCCAGAATCCCTCTCCACTCCCTGCCCCCACGGGCTGGGACAGACCTCAGCCAGCAGGCCTCCCAGCTTTGATCAATACAGGGCAAGCAGCCAAGAAGGCTGCAGGCTCCATCCTCCCAGGAGGCCCCAGCTCAGCCAGGGTCACATGGGGGAGGGGCCAACGCCTAGCTCAGGGGCTGGGGGCGGGGCTGGAAAGGCAAGTGTCACTCACAGTCACTTACTCCTTCACCTGCTCACACTTCCGCACGCATCTGTTCGGTCCACACATATTTCGTGAGCATCAGCTACGCACCAGGTGCTGTCATCAGCACTAGGGACACAGAGGAAAACAAGGCAGCAGCTCTTAGGGAATTTAGGTTTCAGTGAGGGAAAGAGACAGCAGATGCATAAGATGAATCAACAGTGCTTAGCCTCCCCATGCACAAAGCCCTGGGTTCAATCCCCAGCATCACACACACAAAATAGATGAACGAACAAACGACACAGAAAGGTGGTTTCAAAATTGGGCAGAGTGACAGAGTGAGGAGGCACACAGAAGCAGGGAGGATAACATCAGAGCTGAGACTCAATAGTTGGGGAGACACCGCCAGGCTGGTTCCAGTCAGATCTGCGTACAAGAAGTTTATTGGGGAGCACTCTTAAGGCTAGGCTCTGTGGGTCCAGAGAAGAGTCGGTTATACTACGGTCACAGCAAAGCCCTCAGCAGACTCCTAAGGAACTCTGGAGCAAGGATCACCTCTCTGAATTGTCCCAGCACAAGGCAACAGGGCCAGGGCTTTCTACCTCACTGACCAGCCACTGGATGTGGATGCCACAGGAGGAGGAAGACTTTAGGCAAACTGAGGACACTCACTTCTACAGTCTCCACAGATACCTGTCGCTGCCAACGCTCTCAGGTTCTGGGGGATGAGCAAATCCATCAGCCCCAGGGGGATTTGGATGGCACACAACAGCATCCACCACACATGCGAAGATCTGGAGAAAGAACATTCCAATCAGAAGGAATAGCAATCGCAAAATCCCTGAGGCAGAGCTGAGCTTAGTCTTAAAAAGAAGGCCAGAGTGGCTAAGTGGGGGATTCTGTAGGACAGCAATCAGAGAGGTGGGCAAAGGCAGTCCACAAGGCCCGTGAGCCGTGGGACTTGATGCTAAGTGCTGAGCAGACAGCGATATGATAATTACCTCATGACAAGTGACCCTGGCTTCTGGGTGGAGAATGGATGGGGGATGTGCAGTGGGAAGGGAAGAGCAGTTGGGAGGCTGTGGGAGGCCCCTTGGGGGTTGAGGAGGGTAGGGACCTAGAGGATGAGTACTGAGAACGCGGGGCCTGGACGCTATGCGGGCCCAGGGAGGAGGCTCTGACACATCTTGGGCTACCAAGGAATGTGGGGGAGATGCTTTGGACCTCCTCTGGGGATGAACCAGAAAAATGTGATTTTTCTCAACCTGAAGATTCTGGTATTTTGAGGATTAAGGAATTAAACTCAGACGCTCCTAGTTCTTCCTCCCAACCTGACAGAAATTCCCTTTCCAGAAATTGATGACTTGTAAGCCAGCGGCCCCTGCTGTGCCCATAGGGATGAGTGCCCATCAATCACTCTGCTGGAAAGTTCTGAGAGCTGCCTCCTTGTAGCTGTTCCCAGGATCCCTTGCTCTGCTTCAGGTCACACTGACCACATTTGTTCCCTCTGTCCCAACAGTCCCTAAAAGATAAGGACATGGTTCCCGTCTCCCCCACCTTCTTGCCTTGTGAGTTATCCCGGGAAGGACCTCAGATGGTGCTCCCTCGATGTCCCACCCTGGTCCCTTGCTACCCACGGACTCATTGCTGTCATTTGTATCTGAAAGGTATGGGAAGTGGTCATTCTGTGGATTTGGAAAATAAACACGTTTTCTTCCCAGGCCTAATGCATATGGAAGCTGCTTTAGTCTGGATGTTGAATGACCCCCAGAAAGTTCATGTATTAAAGACTTGCTTCCCAGGGTGGTCCTACTGGGAGATGCTATAGACCTTTAGGAGGAGGTGACTTGTGGGAGGGAGGTCCTTAGGTCATTGGGGGTGTACTCATGAAGGGCACAGTAGGGCCCCAGCCCCACCCTCTTTCTCTTTTTCTTCCTAGCCAGGAGACAACCAGTTTGCTCTGCCCTGCACTCCATTGTCATCCACTAGACCCTCCAAAAGCCCAACCCATGGGTCCACTTAATCTTGGACTGGAAGTTCCAAAACAGTTGCTAAAAATCAACCTTTTCTCTTTATAAGTTAATTACCTCAGGTATTTTATTGTAGAGATGGAGAGCTGACTGATACGGAGGTACAGCCAGGTTGAGAGTCAGGAAACTTAGGGGGTTGTCTAACTTTACCTGAACCATACCCTTCTCTCAGGGATTCATTTAGTCCTCTGTAAATAAGGCTGGCTGACCAATTTGATGGTATTTAAGATCTGTCCAGTACCGAAATATCATGAGTCCCTGTGTAGATTTGTCCTGGCTCATTCTTAAAAATCTGAACCGAACTGGGCACTGTGGCATACTCTTGTAATCCTAGCAGCTCGAAAGGCTGAGGGAGGAGGATCAAAAGTTCAAAGCCAGCCTCAGCAACTTAGGGAAATCTTAAGCATCTTAGCAAGACCCTGTCTCAAAATAAAAAATAAAAATGGGCTGAGGATGTGGCTCAATGGAGTGCCTCTGGGTTCAATCACTGGTATGAAAAAGAAAAAGAATAAAATCTGAGCTAGACTCTTGGAGCTGGAAATGCCTCTAAAAGCTGGGGATGTAGCTTCATGGTAGAGTACTTACTCGCCTGGTATGTATGAGGCCCTGGGTAGGAAATGGGAGGAAACTGAAAGGTTCCCTCTCACCCCACCTTTTTTACTGGGGATTGAACCTGGGGGAGCTCTACCACGGAGCTACACCTCCAACTTTTTTCTTTTCTTTTTTTTTTTTTTTTTATTTTGAGACAGGGTCTTGTTAAGTTGCTTAGGCCTCAAACTTGAGATCCTCCTGTCTCAGCCTTCTGAGATTACAGGCATACAGCACTGCTAAAAGGATTCTTTCTTCCCTTCTTCCTTCCACGCTGGGGATCAAACCCAGGCCCATAAGCACGCTAGGCAAGTGCTTTACCACTGAGCCACATCCCTAGCTCCTTGAAAGGGGTTCTTGAAGACAGTTTAATAAATGGACTATAGTCGCGACCTGCTGTACCCTTGGGTTCTGCATGTGCAGATTCAACCCAGTAATAAATCGTCTCTGTACTGAACATGTACAGACCTTTTTCTTGTCAGCATTACCTAGACAATACAGTATAA
Source organism: Urocitellus parryii (assembly GCF_045843805.1). Lineage (NCBI taxonomy): Eukaryota > Metazoa > Chordata > Mammalia > Rodentia > Sciuridae > Urocitellus > Urocitellus parryii. The sequence continues at coordinate 37,519,980 of NC_135541.1, read as the reverse complement.
AAATGAGGTATTGGGGCTGGGGCTGTAGCTCAGTGGGAGAGAGTTTGCCTCGCATGTGTGAGGCACTAGCTTCAATCCTCAGCACCACATAAAAATAAATAAAGATATTGTGTGTTCATCTACAACTAAAAAAAAATATTTTAAAAAAATGAGGTATTATAAGTAATCTTTTTTGGGGGGAGGGTTTATTGGGGATTGAAATACTAAGTGTATTTTATCACTGAGCTACATCCCCACTTCTTTTTATCTTTTATTTTGGGACAGGGTCTCTCTAACTTGTTGAGATTGGCCTCCCAAGGCACTGGAATCACAGGTGTGTACCACCATGCCTGGCTTTATAAGTAATTTTGTGTGTGTGTGTGTGTGGTGCTGGGGATTGAACCCAGGGCCCTGTGCATGTGAGGCAAGCACTCTACCAACTGAACTGTATCCCCATCTCCTTTATAAGTAATCTTAAGGGCTGGGGATGTGGCTCAAACAGTAGCGCGCTGGCCTGGCATGCGTGCGGCCCGGTTTCGATCCTCAGCACCATATACCAACAAAGATGTTGTGTCCGCTGGAAACTAAAAAATAAAAAATAAATATTAAAAAATTCTCTCTCTCTCTCTCTCTCTCTCTCTCTTTTTTTTTTTTTTTTAAAGTAATCTTAAGATGGTTTAAAGTATGGGACTTGAGCATTGGTGGACCTTGTTATCTGTGTGGGATCTGGTTGCAATCCCCCATGCATACCAGAGGACAGCTGCATTTAGCTGAGGGAAGGTGAGATGCCATGGAGTTAGCAACAGCAAGGCCTCAGGGCCTCCAGGTCTGAAGGGTGAAGGGGTCGGGAGATTGTCGCCAGAACCAAGTGAGCATGGAGTTGTGGAACTGGGGCCACCTGACATAAAATGGAGGTGAGAGGTGAGGAGTTAATGCTCCTCCCTCTCTCTACTTCTGGGGCCTCCCAGTAGTGGAATCCACAGGAAACCAGAGGCCAGGCTTCCTAGGTGATCTAGTCCATAAAGGTCAGCCTCCCAAAGCATTTAGAAGGGGCAGAAAGATAAAGATCAGCCTCCCAGGGCTTAGAGCAGGGGGAGAAAGATAAAGACTAGGTCTTGGGTGGGGTGGGTGGCCAGAGACTTAGGCAAGTGTGTCTAAGCTTTCCAAATCAGGGAGTTGTGGAGCCATAGAGGTGAAGTCAAAACGATAAGCATGGTATTCAAGTTTGGTGACACTGGGAACTGAACTCAGGGCACTCTACTACTGAGCTTCATTCCCAGCTGTTTTTTGTTTTGTTTGTTTGTTGTTTTTAACTTTTTTTTTTTTTTGTAGTTGTAGATGGACAGAATGTCTTTATTTGATTATTTTTATGTGGTGCTAAGGATCAAGCCCAGGGCCTCATACATGCTAGGCAAACACTCTGCCACTGAACTACAGCCCCAGCCTCTCCAAGCTTTTTTTTTTTTTTTTTTTTTAATTTAAGACAGGGCCTCACAAAGTTGCTCAGACTGTCCTCAAATTCCCAATTCTCCTACCTCAGCCTCCCGAGTCACTAGGATTACTGTCGTGCACAACCACGCCCATTGTGTGTATTTAAGTTTTAAGAACATGAAAGATTGAGTTGCTGAAGGCTTTGGGGAAGAACTCACAGGAAAAGACCCAGAGAATAGGCAGGAGTTTGTCAGAATGTGGGAAAAAAGAAACAAAAAAACATTCCAGACAAAAGCTAGAGATGGGGGCTGGGGATATAGCTCAGTTGGTGGAGTGCTTGCCTCACATGCACAAGGACCTACTATAGCCCTGGATTCAATCTCCAGCACCACACACACACAAAAGGCAAAATGGGCAAGAAAACAGCCTCTTGGGCAAGAATGATCCGTTCTAAGGGGCTGGCAAGTGGTGGGAAGATTCCAGAAACCTATGGAAGGAGGCTAGAGATGGAGCTTAGAAGTATTGATTTTGGAACAAAATAAAGCCGCTACTCCATCATTAATTTATTAAAAATGTGTACCGGTGGGCTGGGTGGCTCAGTGGTAGAGCACATATGAGGTACCGGGTTCAATCCTCAGCACCACATACAAACAAAAGTGCTGTGTCAGCCGATAAATATTAAAAAATATTAAAATATTTTTTATATTTTATTAAAATATTAAAAAATTCTCTCTCTCTTTAAATAAATAAATAAATAAATAAACAAAGTTATTGTGTCCATCTACAACTAAAATTTTTTTTAAATGTGTACTGGTGGGGCATATGCTGTTCCATAATTGGTTGTTACAGTGGTTAAAAGTGCAGTCATAGTCTGAACTCATGGAACTTGCTGTCTAGTCAGGGAAAGGGCAAAAGACAAATGATAAACTAGTAACATCTGGAATCAGTGCTGTGAAAGAAAAATCTGGATTTTTTCTTCTAAGCAATGAGGAGACATTGATGGATATCAGTACTTCAAATTGCTTAATTTTCATTTCTGTTTTCTGGAGGAAGTTATTTTTTTTATTTTGAGACAGGGTCTCACTAAATTGCTGAAGCTGGCTTTGAACTCAGAATCCTCCTGTCTTAGCCTCCCAAGTCGCTGGAATTACAGGAGTGCACCACTGCACCCAACCTAATGTTCATTTTAAAAAACTGAGGTATAGCTTATAAACATTCAATTTTTTAAATCTTAAGAGTACCATTTGATGAATTAAAACCACCACAAAGAACAAAATTCAGAACATCCCAATGCTCAGAAGATGCTCCTATGTCTTCTTCCAGCAATATCCCCTATAGAGTAAACACAATTTTCTTTTTCTTTTTCTTTCTTTCTTTCTTTCTTTTTTTTTTTTTTTTAGGTGCTAGGGATTGAACCCAGGGTCTTGCACATGCTGGCTATATCCCCAGTCCTTAGCACTCTAAAATTTTTTTTTTACTAAGACTTTTTTCCCTCCAGTGAATTGTACTGGTCCTTTTCTCATAAATCAAATGATCACATATATATGAGCCTATTTCTGGATTCTCTGCTTGGTATCATTGATCTACTTGTCTACCCTGTGCCAATGCTATATTGCCTTTAAATGACAGAAGTTCTCTATGTGATAGTGTAAGTAATCAAGCTTTGTACTTCTTCAACATTGTATTGTTAGTTTCCTTCCATTTCTTTTTTTTTAATTTTTTTTGTTTGTTTTTAAAGAGAGAGTGAGAGAGGAGAGAGAGAGAGAATTTTTAATATTTATTTTTTAGTTCTCGGCGGACACAACATCTTTGTTGGTATGTGGTGCTGAGGATCGAACCCGGGCCGCACGCATGCCAGGCGAGCGCGCTACCGCTTGAGCCACATCCCCAGCCCTTTTTAATGTTTTCTAAAGTTATTCATAAACATTATTTATTTATATGGGGGCTGAGAACCGAACCCAGTGTCTCACACATGCTAGGCAAGTACGCTACTGCTGAGCCACAGTCCCAGCCCCATTTTTTTTCCTTCCATTTTCATATATATTTTAGCATCAGTTTGTTAACTTAAAAATACTGGAATTTTGATTAAATCCCAATGAGAAGACAAGGCGTCTTAAGAATACTGAATTTTGCAATCAATGAATGTGATATATTTTTCCACTTGCAGTTGTAATTTATAAAATTTCAGTAAGTTCAGTAGAAGGGTCCTATATTTCATTGCATTTAATCCTAGGCATTGGTACTTTTTGATACTATTATAAATGCTATTATTTTTTAAAGTAGATCTTCTAATTGTTGCCAGTATATAGAAATATAATTATTTTTGCATAGTGTCTTCATATCTAGCAACCTTGACAATTGAACCCTAATACTTCATTTGTATATATTCTTGGAATTCCTATGTACACGATCAAATTATCAGAAAATAATAATTGTTTTACTTTTTTCAATATTTATTCTTTTTATTACATTTTGGTTATTTTTTTTTTCTCTTATCATCCTGGCTAAGACTACTAGTATAATGATTGAACAAAAATGTTTATTGAACTGGGCACAATGGCACACACCCTGTAATCCTAGCAACTCTTGAGGCTGAGGCAAGAGGATCACAAAATTCAAGGCCAGTCTGGGAAACGTAATAAGACCCTGACTCAAAAATGAAGAAAGGGCAGGAGATGCAGCTCAATGTGCAAAACCCTGGGTTCATTTCCCGGTACTAGTGGGGAGAAAGTGTGATTGAAGATTTTTGCCCTGTTCCTGATATCAGAGGGAAAGTTGTCAATATTTTATGTTAAATATGATTTTAGCTATGGGAGTTTCATGATTATCCTTTCTCAGATTAAAGATGTTTTGTTCTATTCCTAGTTTGCTGAGAGTTTTTATTATGAACTGGTATTCACTTTTACCAAGTACCTTTTTCTCCATCTCACTTAACCACTGAGCCACATTCTGAGCCCCTTTTTAAAAAACGTTTTATTTTGAGACAGGTTCTTGCTAAGTTGCTGAAGCTGGGTTTTTTTATTGTTTTTTTATTTTTTATTTTTTTGATACTGGGGATTGAACTCAGGGGCATTGGGCCACTGAGTCACATCCCCACCCCTATTTTATATTTTCTTTAGAGACAGGATTTCACTGAGTTGCTTAGCACCTCGCTTTTGCTGAGCCTGGCTTTGAACTCATGATCCTCCTGCCTCAGCCTCTCGAGCCATTGGGATTATGGGCATGCGCCACCATGCCCAGCTATATTGATCTATTTTGATATGAGCCAAACTTGCACTTCTGGAATAAGTCCTACTTGAGAGAGAGAATTTTTTTTTTAATATTTATTTTTTAGTTCTCGGCAGACACAACACCCCTGTTTATTTGTGGTGCTGAGGATCGAACCTGGGCCGCACGCATGCCAGGCGAGCACGCTACTGCTTGAGCCATATCCCCAGCCCCTAATAAGTCCTACTTGATCATTCCCATATGCCAGTGCACAGCAGGACCTGGAGTAAGATCACAGTCAGTGAGACCAGTGTGGAGGTTGATGCAGTGTCCAAGAAGCAAGGAGGAGGACCTGGGCTACAGTGAAGACTATGGTGGATGAGGAAGACACTCTGAGAAGGTGGAGTGGGCAGGACTCTGTGATGAATTAGATTTGAGTCTCATAGAGAATAAGAGCTTCCAATCTGGACATCTGTTAGGGTTTGAATTTTAAATGTACCCCAAAGTCTTGAGTGTTAAAGACTTGGTCCTCAGCTGATGGAACTATTGGCAGCTGGCGGGACCTTAGGAGTGGGAGGGCCTAGTGGAAAGAAACTGGACATAATTTTGAAGAAGATCTTGGGACTCCGGCCCCTTCTTGCCTGTCTCTTTGCTTCCCAGCAGCTCTGCTCCACCATAAGCCCCCTGCCATGATGCTCTACCTTGCCACAGGTTGAAAGCAACCCAGCCAACAGACCATGGACCAAAACCTCTGAAATTATGAGCCAAAATAAGTCTTTCCACCTTATAAATTGATTATCTCAAGTATTTTGTCACAGTGACAGAAAGCTAACACAGCTTTAAGTGAGGGATCATGGTTTCAGCCTCAGGGAAGGAGATTGTAGGTCTGGGGCTGGCAGCAATGAGGAGCTCTCTTTAGGATGTATGGTGGATATGTAGGTAGAGATACCAGGAGGTAGATGGCCATGTAGGACCAGAGTTCAGGGAAGAGGTCCAGATAGAGATGCCTCTGTGATGTCTTCTGCTTAGAAGGGGTGATCGAAATCTGGAGAATAAAGGGTATGACCTGGAGATACAGGGCAGAGTGAAAAGAGGAGAGGCCCAAGGTAGGCCCACATTTAAAAGGTAGATTGAAGATGAGAAGCCAAAGAAGATAGAGAAGAGCAGTAGCCAGGTGCGGTGGCACACACCTGTAATCAGGAGGCTGAGACAGGAGAATCGCAAGTTCAAAGCCAGCCTCAGCAATGGCGAGGCACTAATCAACTCAGTGAGACCCTGTCTCTAAATAAAATATGAAAAAGGGCTGGGGGTGTGGCTCAGTGGGCGAGTGCCCCTGAGTTCAATCCCCGGTACCAAAAAAAAAAAAAAAAAAAAAAAAGATGGAGAAAGAGCAGACAAAAGGATGAAGAAAATTCAGAGCCCAGGTGTTATGGAGGCAAAGAAGATCATGTTCCAAGAAGGGAGTGGCTATCTGTTGCCAGCAAGAGGGCAAGTGATAAAAGTTGGATTTAGTTCCAGGTCTCCTGTAGGACAGAGGAACCACCAAGGTCACATGTCACCTTGAACACCCATGGCAAAACAAGGAGTAGAAAACTGCACTCTGAACTCCAGGACCAAGTTCTTTCAGTGATGCTCCCAATAATAAAAGCTAGCATTTACAAAATTCTTACTAAGTTCCAGACATTGCCCTAAGCATCTTACGTATATTAACTAATTCAATCCTCAAAACATAAGGCAAGTACTACTATTTTTTTCATTTTACATGAGAAAGCTGAAGCACATACAAGAGCAAAATTATTATTTTTTTTTTCAGAAGGGGATTTATTGAGGATCCAATTCAGCGCGCTGAGGCTCCAGGATCACTCAGGAAGGGAGAGCAGCCCAGAGCCCAGAGCAGAGGCTAAGCAGTGCTTAAGTACACTTTTTGGGGAGGGTGGGGGCTTTGCATACATCAGAACAAATCAGCATGAGGGGTGGGAAAATTGAACAACAACTCTCATACATGATTAGCGCATTCATTGGCGGGAACAGGTCGGGTGGGGGTGATTGGTCACTCCTAATCGGGGTACACATTCAAACTGATTGGTTCGGGCCCTGTATGCTTACGTGACAAACTGCACAGGGCCCTAGGCTAAATGGCCAGTAGGGCGTTGTCTTAACTATCTCAGGAATTTCAGGTTCTGGGTGTAGCAGAGGAACTTAACAATACCTGGTCTTTCACTTTTTAATTCAGGCTTTGCAGCTTAGAAACTTTACAATGCCCGGTCTTTTACATTTTAATTCAGGCTTTGCAGCTTAGAAACTTTACCCTTTCATTCCCCACTCCTTTTTCAGACTACTTTTAATCTTAAAAGTAATGAATCATAATTATTGGGGAGTCTCATTTTCCATCTCTGTCAGTGGAGCATATTGCTGTCTGATTACCATGAGTTGTCCTGCGTTTCCTAGAATCATTTTCAGCATGGCCTCCATTTTAGATTTCACTCAGTATTAGACCCGATTTACCTAACTACACTGACTACCTAATTTTAAATCTGGCTTCATTCCCCCCTCTAATTTGGGGAACTCCTTACTGCTGTAGGGAATGGGGGCGAAGACCGTTCTGGCTTCTTCAGGCTGATAAAAGGGACGATGTTGGGCAAGCAGTTTGGAGTCCCCCTTTAAAAATCAGGTCTAAACATTAAACACAGATGAGAGGTGGGAGGGAAAGGGAGAGAGAAGGGAAATTGCATGGAAATGGAAGGAGACCCTCAGGGTTATCCAAAATTACATACAAGAGGAAGTGAGGGGAAAGGGAAAAATAACACAAAGGGGAGGGATGAGTTACAGTAGAGGGGGTAGAGAGAGAAGAGGGGAAGGGAGGGGAGGGGAGGGGGGATAGCAGAGGATAGGAAAGGCAGCAGAATGCAACAGACAAGAGTATGTCAATATGTAAATCAATGGAAGTGTAACTGATGTGATTCTGCAATCTGTATATGGGGTAAAAATGGGAGTCCATAACCCACTTGAATTAAAGTGTGAAATATGATAAATAAAAAAAATAATAAATAAATAAATAAATACCCAAAACCCCAAACATGATAAATACATTATATATATATATATATATTAAAAGCTATGGGGGGAGGAGAACAGAGAAGAGTAAACAGGGTTGGGAGGTGCTGGGTAAGGGGCAGATGTCATTGTCAATGGGACAATCCAGGGAGACTTCAGCACAGACATGGAGGGTTGAGAATCAGCGGATCTCAGGGGATCAATATTATTTTAGGCAGTGGGAATGACAGCACAAATGTATAAAAGGGAAAGGGAATCATGAGAGATTCAAGGAGCAGCACAGAGACCAGAGGCAAGAGCACGAACAAGTGAGAAGGTAGCTGTGGATCAGGCAGAGAGCTCAAGGGGCCTGCAGGAGCCCAGGAGGCCAATGGAAGGTCAGCTGGTTGCCTTTAAATGTGACTGTCCAACATAAAGAACAGAGGGGGCTTGAGAGAAGGAATCAGGCCACTTGCTGTTTGTGGTTTCTTTTATTTCACTCAATCTCTCCCAGTTTCTGAAGAAGTTTAAGGAATTCTGAATCCTGATCATTTTCCTTTCTTTATTCACTGTCTCTGGGTAGAAAGGGGAAGGTGTGGGCAGGGTTAAGAAGGAGATAAAGTAAAATACCATCTGGTGAAAGAGAGAAAGTAAAATACCATTTCACTGATTTATTCTTCCCTAAACTGCAAACTCTGTATTTGAGTGCTATGTTTAAGAACTTCATGGGAGGGGAAAGGAGGGGAAGGGGGGATAGGAAGGACAGCAGAATAAAATAGACACTAGTATTGCTATATGTATATACGTGACTACATGACCAATGTGATTCTGTAACCTGTACACTCAGAAAAATGAGAAATTATACCCCATTTGATTCAAATGTATGATATGTCAAGATCACTGTACTGTCATGTTTAACTAATAAAAAATTCAAAAAAGGAATTTCAAAATGTCCAACAAAAAATTACAAGAAGGGGCTGGGGATGTGGCTCAAGCGGTAGCGTGCTCGCCTGGCATGCGTGCGGCTCAGGTTCGATCCTCAGCACCACATACCAACAAAGTTGTTGTGTCCGCCGTGAACTAAAAAATAAATATTAAATCTCTCTCTCTCTCTCTCTCTCTCTCTCTCTCTCTCTCTCCTCTCTCACTCTCTCTCTTAAAAAAAAAAAATTACAAGAAAAGTTTCCCAAAGAAATATAAATCATGATGGACATCATTATACAAAGTACATGTATGAAGACTTGAATTGAGTGTCAATATAGGTTATATACAAACAGAGATACAAAAATTGTATATATGTGTATTAAGAATTGTAATGCAAAAAAAAAAAAAAAAGAATAGTGTTACCTTAGATTAGGTAGAGGGAAGTGAAAGGAAGGGAAGGCAGAGGATGTGGGGATAAGAAAGATAGTAGAATGAAACAGACATTATTACTTTATGTATGTATGTGACTGTATACTCAGAAAAATGAGAAATTATATCCCATCTATGTATGATATATCAAAGTATATAAGTGCATTCTTCTGTCATGTATAACTAATTAAAACAAATAAAAAACTTTAAAAAAAGAAATATAAAAAAAAATCGGGTCAATCGAGTGGTCCATGATAGAAGTCCGATTGAGATGTAATAGGCTGGAGGGCCATTTGAGCGATGGGCGGTCTATAAGAGAAACAAGAATTCATTAATATTGGAACTATATTGATGCAGCAATAAATACCACAGCACAGCAATATGCCAATAAGTATGATACCAAAGACAGAGACTAACAATGTTTTCCACCAGGAAGTATCAGAGAACCAGGAGCTAAGATATTGTTCCCATGACAAAGTTGGTGAGGAAATGGCTTTTATCTGAGTATGTAACTCTTTAAGGATATTTGTCACATTGCCAGAAATGTCAGGGATATAAACACAACAACTAACATTTAGGTTTACCCAGATGTCCTTTTTCTTAAGATATAGTCTAATAATTTAATGCCATCTGATCTTGTAAAATCTTTTTACTAGTATGAAGGAGCAAAATTCTTAACTTTTTTTTTTTTTAATGGTACCTGGTATTGAACCCTGGGGCGCTTAACCACTGAGCCACATCCCACATCCCCAGCCCTTTTTATTTTGAGATAGAGTCTCTTTAAGTTGCTCAGGCTGGCCTTGAACTTTTGATCTTCCTGCCTCAGCCTCCTGAGCCACTGGGATTACAGGCATGTGCCATCGCGCCCAGCTAAAATTATTTTTTTTAATAATATTTTTTGTTGTCAATATATCTTTATTTTTAAAAAATATTTTTTAGTTGTAGATGGACAAAATACCTCTATTTATTTATCTTTATGCATGCTAAGAGTCGAACCCAGTGCCTCATACATGTTAGGCAAGCGCTCTGCCACTGAGCCACAACCTCAGCCCCCCAAAAATTCTTAATGATTTTTCTATTCCCTCTTTCCAACTTTAAAAGCTGTCCCTACATGAATATGAAAATAAGCATCCTATTCTCCAGCCCCATGGTTTCTGAGTCTGTAGCCATTTCTCTTGGCCTTCACACAGTGCTCTCCAGGCATTGCCACGCCTCTGCTTTCCTCCTTTTGTGGCTCCCCACTGCTGATACCCCAGCCTCTAACATGACCCTGACTCTCCATGGTCTTCCCAGGCTGCTCCCTCACCCCATCACCCATCACAGCACCTCTCCCTCAGTCAGGGGTTTGCTTGCCAGCAATAGAATCCACTGAGGCATGTTCAACTAGTGAGTCTGTTTCAAAGGGGAATGAAAGAGTTTTGGGTTGATGGGAATAGGAAAGACAGTTGAGTGAATCAGACATAACTTTCCTATGTGCATATATGAATACAAGACCAATGTAACTCCATATCATGTACAACCACAAGAATGGGAAGTTATACTCCATGTATGTATGATATGTCAAAAATATACTCTACTGTTATGTATATCTAAAAAGAACAAATTTTGGGCTGGGGATGTGGCTCAAGCGGTAGCGCGCTCGCCTGGCATGCGTGCGGCCCGGGTTCGATCCTCAGCACCACATACCAACAAAGATGTTGTGTCCGCCGAGAACTAAAAAAAATAAATAAATAAATATTAAAAATTCTCTCTCTCTCTCTCTCTCTCTCTCTCTTAAAAAAAAAAGGATGAGGTTACTTCTTTAAAAAAAAAAAAGAACAAATTTTAAAAAGACTACAAAACAAAGAGAAGTGGGTTTGTTTCAAGTTTGTTAAATCATCCAGAGAATCATGATCATCAGGAGGAGAGACACTGAGTCAATAATGAACATCACTTCTAGCTAGGTGAGCACCTGTAACCCCAGCAACTCAGAAGATTGAGGCAGGAGGATCACAAGTTCAAGTCCAGCCTGGGCAATTTAGGGAAAACCCATTTCAATATTAAAAAAAAAAAAAAAAAAAAAAAAGACCGGGTATGTAGCTCAATAGCAGAGCACCCTTGGGTTGAATCCCCAATACTACAAAATATAAAAATAAAAAGTAATAAAATAAATTTAAAAAATAAACATCCCTTCTAGGAACAAGGTCCCACTCCAACTGCAGAACAGGCCTCTGGGGGACCTACTATCTTTGCCACTATCAGAACCGAAACCAAAGGCTAAGATGAAGCCTGATGTGTCCTTTGCAGTATCTAATGAACTACAAGTCATTTTCTAAAGCATCCTCAAGTGTCATCTCTTCCAGGAGGCCTTCCAGCCACCCTGTCCCCACTCTGCCGAGGTGCCACCCTAGTGCCCCATAGATTTCATGGTGTTGACTACAACTTGCAGATCTGCTGTGGTTGGCTCCCCCTCCCCCACTGGATTATGAGCTTCCTGTACACAGGATTTGTTTCACTAAGTTCCTGTCATAGGCCTGACATCACCAGATGTTTAGTGAGTGTTGCCTGAATAAACCCATGAATGAATGAACAGATAGATGAAAGTCACTTCTCCTCTACCCGGACTTTGGCATACACCAGAGTTCTTCCCTAGAAAACTGAGGCACAGAAGAAGGGATAGAGTTGCAGGAGTGGTGGCTGGCAAACCAAAGAGAGCAAGGGAGAGAAGAAACTAGTTACCAGACTGGATATAACAAACAGGGCTGTTGACATCACTTCAACTGTACTGCCTACTGGTTGGTTGTCTGTTGTACAAAGATATTTGGAGAGGCCCGAGACTAAAAGTAGTAACTTGGAGTCCATTGGCGCATAATAGGATCATCTGTGAGTTTCTTTTCTTTCTTTTTGTCTTTTTTGGTACTGCAATTCAACTCCGGGGCATACCATCACTGAGTCACATCCCCAGCCCTATTTTGTATTTTATTTAGAGACAGGTTTCTCACTGAGTTGTTTAGCGCCTCGCCATTGCTGAGGCTGGCTTTGAACTCACGATCCTCCTTTGAACTTGATCCCAGCACCCCTGACTTCAATCTCCTCTATCCCCCAGACCCCTCACCTGGCAAAAAGTCAGATTGACCTACCTCTGAATCCCTTTTCTATGACTGATTTGGAATGACTTTGGCAATTTTTTTTTTTTTTTTTTTGGTACCAGGGATAGAATTCAGGGGCACTTAAACACTGAGACAAATCCCCATCCCTTTTTCATATTTTATTTAGAGACAGGGTCTCACTGAGTCACTGAGTTAGGGACTCACTAGGCAAAGTTGCTAAGGCTGGCTTTGAACTCGTGATCCTCCTGCCTCAGCCTCCCAAGCAGCTGGGATTACAGGCATGTGCCACCACGCCCAGCTTGGCAAATATTTTGTATTGCCTGAACCTCAGTTTCCTCATCCATAAAGTGGGGACAACAATGCTTCATATCTCGTGAGTGTGTGTAAGGAGTATAGAAGTGACTTTGTGGAAGAGTCTGGCATATGAATGGCCTTCAGAAAATGGGTCTCATCCTGCCAGGAGTCCATGTTTTCTTTACCTTCCACCGGTACTCTGCCCCGTCCACTCCTCCTTCCCTTTAAAAAATTTTTAATATATATTTTTAGTTGTAGTTGGATATTTATTTATTTATTTTTGGGTGGTGCTGAGGATGGAACCCAGGGCCTCATACGTGCTATAGGAGCGCTGTACCGCTGAGGCCCAGGCCCGGCTCCAGCCTTCCCTTTTATGACTTACAGCAACTGTGTGTGCACTGTTTAAAGTGCTTATTTAATCCACTGAAACTAAAAAAGTAACTTAAGAAACTAACTCACACGTGTGAGGTGACATCAGCGTGAGTAACCAGGGCAGAGGCTCAGCCACACTCAGCCTGCTGGGGAAGTTCACACCACACACGTGCAAGTGCAAAGCCACAGGGGGAACCACGGTGGCCCTCTCTTTCATACAGATCCTTTAAAAGTGGAATGTACATGTATGAACACAATTGGTATGAATACACTTTATATTTAACCAGAATATGAAAAATTGTGCTCTATATGTGTAATATGAATTGTAATGCATTCTGCTGTCGTATAAAACAAACTAGAATAAAAAACAAAAAGTGGAATGTAAGAATTAGCAGAGTGATAAATGAAAGATTGAACCAAATGGCATTTTACCATTGAGCTGGTAAGGATGGCACGTTCAAGTCCAGCCTGGGCAACTCAGCCAAGAGCCTATTTCAAAAAGAAGCAGGAATGGGTAGGGAGGGTTTGGGGATACAGCTCAGTGGTAGAGAGCCCACGGGCTCCATCCCCAGTACCACACACACCAAAGAACATAAGCCTGGAACCATCACTGGGCGTCTTTGGGGTGTTCTGGGCAGAGCCTGAGAGTGAAGCCGACACCAAGGAGGCAGAGAGAAGAGTTAGAAACTCACAACTAGGGGTGGTATTGGAGGCCCTGGGGCCCAGGCAGGACTAAAATCGGTGCCACCCCTTGACTGTGGCTACACCAGCCATAAAATTCCCTTTTTGCTGAAGCTAACTTGAGTTAGATTTCTGTTAGATTCAGATTACATTGTTAGGCGTGGGATTTTTTTTTTTTTTTTCAAAGATCATATTAGGAAGCTGGGCATGGTGCAGCATGCCTGTCATCCCAGCAGCTCGGGAATCTAAGGCAAGAGGATGGCGATAAGGGACTGGGCATGTGGCTCAGTGGTTAAGCACCCCTGAGTACAATGCCCAGCACTAAAAAAGAAAAAAAGATCATGTTAAGAAAGAGCAACTTAACCAACTGATAGTAGTGGTATCCCAGAGCTTGTAAACAGGGGCTGGTATACAGTTTTATACCTTTTTATTTGTATTTTTCTCATATTTTTATGATGCATTATAATTATACATCATAGTAGGACTTGTTGTTACGTATTTATTCCAGCACATGGAATAACAATATGATTGGGTCATATCATTCCCTGTATTTTTCTTTTCCCTTTCCTCCTCCTTGCCCTGGTTCCTTTGTTCCACTGGTCTCCCTTCCATTTTCATGAGACCCCCACACACACCACCTTTCTTTTCCTTTTTCCTCTCTAACTTCCACATAGTTTTATGCCTTTTTAAATTTTGGCCATGAAAATTTATATTCCATTTAAAAAAATCTATCGCTTACATTCAAACCATGTACATTATTATTCAAAGAACAATAGAAACAACATTCTTATTCACCTCTATAAATATATTTATTTCCTAGTTATGTCATTTTAGAAAATTTGAAAAATACCAAAATATTATAAAAAAGAAAGAAGGATCAGTAGCCCCACGAGTGTTGGCATTTTAAGATATTTCTTTTTGGACTTTCTTCACTTGTTTTTCATGTTTTTCTAATTCAATCTTATGTAATTCCTACAGCAACTCTATGAGATTAATACCACAACTTTCCCATTTTACAGAGGAGAAAACCAACAGCTAGGAAAAGTGACTTGCTTGATTTCAGAGCTGCTAACTGATGTGTACGGCATACATAAACATCATACATATATAATTTGGATAAAAATTGTCCTATACTAAACAATATTGGTATTCCTATGTTTTTACTTCAAATTATGTCATGAACATAATTTGACATTGACTCATTCCTTAAAACATGATTGTTAATAACTATAAAATATTTTTATATGACCCATGAATTATTAATGTATCTCTTTGTAACCTATTGCTGTTAAAACTGTTTCAATGTCTTCATATATATATATATATATATATATATATATACACACACACACACACACACACACACAAACACACATATATTTAGTTATAGATGGACAATACCTTTTTGTTTATTTATTTATTTTGTTTATTTATTATTTTATCATTAATTTTATTATTATTATTATTATTAATTTATTTATTTTTTGTGGTTCTGAGGATCGAACCCAGTGCCTTACACATGCTAAGTGAGTGCTCTACCACTGAGCCACACCCCAGCCCCTCAATGTCTTTCTTTTTGATATTTGATTTTGCTGTGGTAAACTCTCTAGCTTGTAAATATTATTTCGTTATATGTTTAAGTTTAATTTCCAGCAGTATATCTATGGGTCAAAAATGATCCCTCCTGACACAGGTTGCCACTCTGCCCTTTAGAAGAACCAGTCCAGTCTCAGCAGTATTCACAAGTGTTCCCAAGCCACCACAGCATCACCAGCACTGGCCCCGGTTCTACTCCCTTTCTGTCAGGTAATGGGTGCCTTCACCTGTACTTACTTATGCCTCTTGCACAGAAGGTGAAAGGTCCAGATGTGGACGTGGCATCAAACTTCCCAATTTCCTCTTACTTTTGTCTTATTACTTGGAATTTGGGCTTGAGTCCTCATAATAAGCCTCATCTACAGGTTAGGAATGGAGGAAAATGCAAACGTGAATGAAAAGATGGAAGAAGTAATTGAGAATATAGTGGGCAGTGAAGAGAGCAAGGTGCTAGCAAAGCAAGTGCTCAGAACCTGGGGACCTAAATGAAATTCAAGTTTTTTTTTTAAGTTTTCTTTCTTCTTTTATCTTTATTATTTTGCTTGCTTATTTTTATGTGTTGCTGAGGATTGAACCCAGTACTTCACATGTGCGAGGCAAACGCTCTGCCACTGAATTACAACCCCAGCCCCAGAATCAAGATTTTAACATACATGAGGAAACCATAAAAGTGTTAGAGGAAAACATCAGTAAATTGTTTCCTAAACCTGGGAAGCGGTGAATACTTTTAGGCATAACATTAAACTGGAAGCTATGATAGAAAATAATAATAGACGGGCACAGTGACACACACCTGTAATCCCAGCAGCTCAGGAGGCTGAGACAGGAGGATCAAGAGTTCAAAGCCAGCCTCAGCAACAGCCAGGTGCTGAGCAACTCAGTGAGACCCTGTCTCTAAATAAAATACAAAATATGTCTGGGGATGTGGCTCAGTGGTTGAGTGGCCTTGGGTTCAATCCCCAGTATTCCCCCCCAAAAAATTATAAATAAAAACTTTAAGTTGAGTGTAGTGGTGCACACCTATATTTCCAGTTACTTGGGAACCTGAGGCAGGAGAATTGAAAGTTCGAGGTCAGCTTGGGTAACTTAGGAAAACCCTGCCTCAGGATAAAAAAAGTGGGCGGCAGAGGCTGGAGTTTTAGCTCAGGATACTTGCATAGCCTAGACAAAGCCCTGGGTTAAATTCCCAGTGCTGCAATAAATAAATAAATAAACAAACACTTAAATTTCCATATGACAAAAACACTATAAACAAAGGCAGATGACAATTAATTTATGCATAAGACCTAGTCTGATTTATTTTATAAACAAAAGGTTGATTTCATTAAAGTAGAAATAAACTTGGACTGGAGATGGAGCTCAGTGGTAGAGTACTTACCTAGCCTGCCTGAGGTCCTGGATCCCATTCCCAAAACTGCAAAAAAAAATATTTTTGAAGAGAGAGAAGAGAGAGAGAGAGACAGAGAGAGAGAGACAGAGAGAGAGAGAGAGACAGAGAGAGAGAGAGAGAGAGAGAGAGAGAGAGAGATTTAATATTTATTTTTCAGTTTTCGGTGGACACAACATCTTTATTTTATGTGGTACTGAGGTTCGAACCCAGTGCCCTCGCATGCCAGGCGAGCAGGTTACCGCTTGAGCCACATCCCCAGCCCGCAAAAAATTTTTTAAAAAGTAGAAATAATCTTCATTAATTAATCAAATGAACAGATAAATAATCTTCATAAATTAATCAAATGAACAGACAAACAGAGGAGGAGGAGGAGGAGGAAGAGGAGGAGGAGGAGGGCGAGGAGACAGGCTCACTGGAACATTCACACATTCTTATTTTGGAAGGTAATTTGTTCACCTATACTATGGGACATTATGAAGCTGTTAAAAAGAATGATACGTATCTATATGTAACATGAAAAGAAATCTAGAATCTGTTAAGTAAAAAAAAAAGCAAGCTACAGAATATTGAGACTTGCACATATACATAGAGATATATAGTGGATTCATTTGTTAGAAATAGGATATATTCATAATGTGTTTGGAGAGATAGAAAATATTTGGAGGGAAACACCAAAAACTGTTCATTGTCAGCTGTAAACTATAGGATCCAACCTAAACTCTCTAACTCCCCCATTAACTTATCACCAGGCCTCCTAATGTTCCCTGTTGCTTCACATCTCTAGTATTTAAAAAATTAATTAATTTAATAATAATAAATATTAAATAATAATAATAAATTATTATTATTTTGGTACTGAGGATTGAACACACAATTTTACTATACTCCTTCTCCTAGGAAGGACTATAGTAAAATTCTCATCCTTTATGCCACATTGTGGATTTTTTGTCTTTGTTCTCATAATTTCCTATCAAAAGTTTTTTTGGGGGGTACTGGGGATTGAACCCATAGGTGATCTACCAATGAGCTACATTCCGAGCCCTTTTTATTTTGAGACAAATTCTCACTAAGTTGCAGAGCCTGACCTTGAACTTGTGACTCTCCTGCCTCAGCCTTCTGAGTAGCTGGGATTACAGGTGTGCACCACTGTGCCTGATTCCTAGTGAACTCTCTGTTTGTGCCTAAAAGCTTCATTAGACTTGGATCTCCTGGAGGGCACAGATATCTAATATCCACGCTCAGTTAACGCTCATGAAATGAAAAAATGAACACATGTGGCCGTCTCCACTCTCCTAATTTGTCTTTACTACTCAAGTCATCTTTTCCCCCTGACTTTTCTTCATGGTCCCTAAAAATGACACTTGATAAATGACTGTGGACATCTCTGTGGAAGTAAGCTGGCCAGGCGTCATGCATGCTACGCGCACACAGGAGCATACACAGGCTCGCTCAGATGGTTCTAAGTTTTACAGTGTGATGCTACCTGTGCCCATAAACTCATGAACACCTGCCCCATGGCTCAGGGTCAAGAGCCTACCCTGATCTACAGACTCACTTTTAGATGCTGTATATTCGAGACCCTCTTTTGGCTTGGTGGAAGACACTTGTCCTGGGCTTTAATGAGAATACGGGTATGTCTTTGCTGTTAGACAACCTGGTGATGAAGCCAGTAGTAGGTGGACACACTTCACTTCAGGTTCCAAGTGTTCCAGTCGAGCATGGTGGCACAAGCATGTCATCCCAGTGACTCAGGAGGCTGACACAGGGGGATTGAAGCTTGAGCATGGGCAGTTTAGCAAGAAGCTGTGTCAAAATAAAATAGAAAGGGCTGGGATGTAGCTCAGTGGTAAAGTGCTTCCCTGTCAGAGAAGGTCCTGGGTTCAATCCTCTGTAGAGACAAAAACAGAAAGGAAGGAAGAAAGAGAGAAAGAAGGAGGGAGGGAGGGAGGAAAAAAGGAAGGAAGGAAGAAAGGAAAGACTATCCACAGACCCAGGCATGGGGCCTACAGGACATATGCCTATAAGCCCAGCTGAGACTCAGGAGACTGAGGCAGGAGGATCACTTGAACCCTGGAGTTTAAGACTAGCCAATGAAACTCTGTCTAAAAAAATTTTTAAATAAATAAGTAAAGCTTTACACCAGGTGTGGTGGTACACACCTGTAATCCCAGCAGCTTAGGAGGCTGAGGCAGGACGATCACAAGTTCAAAACCAGTGAAGCCTTAAGTAATTCAGTGAGAACTTGTCTCTAAATAAAATATAAAAAGGGCTGGGGATGTGGCTCAGTGGTAAAGCATCCCTGGGTTCAATCCCCAGACCAAAAAAAAAAAGAATAAGTAAAGCTTCAAAACAAACAAAAATGTAAGAAGAAATATTACAAGAAAATGTTCTATTTGATTTGATCCCCAGCTGTTTATTTGATGGTGCTGAAGATAGAACCCAGGGCCCCACACGTGCCAAGCGCACACTTTAACCCTGAGCTACCCCCCACAGCTACCCCAACAATTTTTGGGTTGTCTCTATGATGTCATGAACTGCATCCATTAGGGGTTTCCTTCATCAGCAACAGAAACTGCCCATGGCTATTTTGACCCCAAAAGGAGTCCACTGGAAGGGGATAGTCTAACTTGCTCCTACAGAACTGAGAGAAAGGCTGAACAATTAGGGCTTGGAGAGGAGTCAGAGAACAGCTCTGGAGATAAGGCAGTCGCCTTTTATGAGGCTGACGTCAGAAGTCTCCCAGGCCTTGCCTCACATCCTCTCACCACCACCCCCTGCTTTACCGTGGTCTTTTCTTTTAGTTTGGGGATATGTTCGAATAGCACTGCATCTCAAAATGAGGGGTGTGCCCCCCCTCTTCCTGCCCCAGGCCTTTCTGATGCTGCCATCCAAGGTGCCTGTGGGTACCTGCTGGGCACTCATTTGTGGGCAACCCAGAGAATGGAGTATGCACCCTCACCCAGGGGGGGACAAGAGCCAAGTGACCAGGCCTCTCCCTTCCACTTGCCCCCATGGCACTGTTCTGACACTCAGGCTTCTCTCTGCAGGAGGTTCCATGGGGCTGGAGCATCCGACTTCATGCTGTTGTGGAACAGTTCTCTTCCCTCTCTTTTCCATTTTCTTTCTCTGGCTTCCTGGAATCACTTCCCAAATGCACTTCCTGCACACGATTCCTTGCTCAGGCTGTAAAGTTTGGGGAGCCAAGAATAAGACAAAACCCCACCTTGGGTATGAATTGATTATCTTGGAAGACTCAGAGCCCCAGGGAAAGCATTTCATCGACCTAGTTCAGAGCGTGATCCACCCTTTGGCCAGATTAATGGCAGTCCTCCAAGACCCTAGCCAGTGGGTGGGGGATAGGTTCCCCAAACCAATCGAGATGGTTACCAGAAGAATGGCCACAGATGCCCATCAGTAGGGCTCCTCTGTATTAATGAGGGATAGGGACATCTCCACACACCACACCCAGACTAAACTCTGCTTCCTACAAAATCCAGTGGCATTCACTTCTCCGTTCATGGCGCCTCTGTCCTCCAGATGCCCAAGCCTGAAACCCAGGAGGGAACTCCACCTCCTCTCTTCTCCACCATAGCCAGCTTAATATTTCTCGACTCTCTGCTGCTGTCCATCTCACTGCCCTTGCCCCATCCTCTCTCTCAATGAGCATCAATCTTCTAGCTGGCCTCCCTGAACAGATCGCTTGCTCTCTCCTTCAAATTGTTTCCAGCTAGCAGGGTGATTTTCCTAAGAGTCAAATTTCAACAAATCACCTTGCTGCTTAGAACTCTTGACCATCTCCCTATTGCCCACCAGGTAAAGCCCTGGCACCTAATGGCATAATCTTGTGCCCTAGCCCTGTTGGCCTCTCTGCTAGCAGCTCCACGTCCCTCCTCCCCTGCCCAGCTTCTTCCTCACCTCTTTCTCAGCATGGGACCCTCTTTCATCCCTCGCTGGGCTTGGAATGATCTTCTGCAATAGTTGGGATGCTTTCAGTTGCAAGGAAACAGACCTGCGTGACTCAAACCAGTTAAAATAATCAGGAAAAGAATTATCTGGCTCAGAGAGGCAACTAGATGGGCCCCAGGCACTAGACAATCAGCAGCTCAAAAATGTTGAGGAGCCAGCTCGTTCTTGTCCCTTTTCTCCACCATCCTTGGGAGCAGATTGAATCTAAAGTTGATTCCTCTCTGAGTTGAAAGAATATGGCAGGAGATTCAAACTTCACCCCGACATGACAAAGGCCACAGGAAGAAAAATGGACCTTGTCTGACATCTATTAGAGGCTCTGAAACTTTTCTCAGAAACCCCTACAACTTCCCCTCGCCTCACATGGGCCAGGACTGGTCACATGCCCATTGCTAAACCAACGTGCAACAGCAGAAATTAGATTACAATTGGTGGAAGGGTTGCTGGGTCGACCACCATGACAACACTTGCCTTTTTTATTGTCTGGCTAATTTTTTTTTTTCTTTCCAAAATTCAAGTGCTATCTCCTTTGGAAAGTTGCCAAAGAGGAACATCCCTCCTCTCACGTGTCTGTTCCACTAGAATGTCAGCAAGGGGCTGACATTCTGTATCCCTAAGGCTAGCTCAGGGCTGGCACAAAGGAGAGGCCGGCTTACTGATTTTTTTTTTTTTCTTAGCATTGGGGATTGAACACCAGGACCTCAAGCAGGCCTTAGTATAGTATATGCTTTACCAGTGAGCTACACTCCCAGCCCTGTTTATTGAATATATTTGCAATTTAAAAAACAACTTGGGGGAGGGGCTGGGGTTGTGGTTCAGTGGTAGGGCGCTTGCCTAGCACGTTCGAGGCCCTAGGTTTGATCCTTGGCACCACATAAAAATTAAGTAAAATAAAGGTATTGTGTCCAACTATTAAAAAAAAAAAAAAAAAAAAAAAAACTTGGGGGAGCTGGTTGTGGTGTGATCACAGAGGCTCAGGATGCTGAGGCAGGAGGGTCGAGAGTTCAAAGCCAGCCTCAGCAACAGTGGGGCACTAAGCAACTCAGTGAGACCCCCTGTCTCTAAATAAAATACAAAATAGGGCTGGGGATGTGGCTCAGTGGTTGAGGGCCCCTGGGTTCAATCCTGGTACCAAACCCCCAAACCAAACAAAAAAAACTTGGGGGAACTGGGGATATAACTCAGTGGTAGAGCATTTACCTAGCATGTGCTGGGACCTGGGTTCAATTCCCAGCATTGCAAAAAATAAAATAAATTAAGTAGTGTACAATTTCAATGTGGCCTACCTAGCCCAGCCACAGGTTCAGAAAAAAAACCTTGACGACTCAGGGGCCTGGCTGAGAGTGTGGCTCAGTGGTAGAGCACTTACCAAGCTTGTGGGAGACCCTGGGTTCAATTCATGGGACTGACAAAAAAAAAAAAACAAAAACAAACAAACACAAAAAACCATTATGACATCACACCATCTTTTTAAAGACTATATGATAAGCTGGGTGTGGTGGCCCACACTTGTGATCCCAGAGGCTTGATTGGCTGAGGCAGGAGGATCACAAGTTCAAGGTCAGTCTCAGCAATTTAGCGAGGCTCTAAGCAACTCAGCGAGACCTTGTATCTAAAGAAAATATTTTAATAAAGGGCTGGGGATGTGACTCAGTATTAAGTGCCCCGGGTTCAATCCCAGGTACCAAAAAAATACAGATAAAAACTACATGGCAGCTGGGTGCAGTGGTACATGCCAATAATCCAAGTGACTTGGGCCGCTGAGGCAGAAGGATTACAAGTTTGAGGCCAGCCTCAGGAATTTAGCCTGACCCTGTGCTGAAGAAAAAAAATTTAATAACTGGGACTGTAGCTCAGTGGTAAAGTGCCCCTGGGTTCAATCCCCAGGATCAAAAACAAAACGAAACAAGGAAGTCAGATCCTAGGCCAACACGTTGGAGATTTGGGCCTACTTTTTCTTCAATAGAAGACACAGAGTCTCTTTTCTAGTCTTTAATTCACTTTGAGTTGAGTTTTGTGCATGGTGAGAGATAAGGATTTCATTTCATTTTATTACATGTGGCTTTCCATTTTTCCCAGTACCATTTGTTGAATAGGCTACACTTTCTCCAATGAATGTTTTTGGTGCCTTTGTCCATTATGAGATAACTGTATTTATGTGGGTTTGTCTCTGTGTCTTCTATTCTGTTCCATTGGTCGATGTGTCTGTTTTGGTGCCAATACCATGCTGTTTTTGTTACTATGGCTCTGTAGTATAGTTTGAAGTCTAGTACTGTGATGGCTTCTGCTTCACTCTGCTTGCTAAAGATTGCTTTGGCTATTCTGGGTCTCTTATTTTTTCCAAATGTATTTTATGATTGCTCTTTCTAGTTCTGTGAAAACTGTCATTGGGATTTTAATAGAAATTAAACACTTTTGGTCGTATAGCCATTTTGACAATGTTAATTCTGCCTATCCAGGAGCATGGGAGGACTTTCCATCTTTTAAGGTCTTCTTCAATTTCTTTCTTTAGTGTTCTGTAATTTTTATTGTAGTGGTCTTTCACCTCTTTTGTTAGATTGCTTCCCAAGTATTTTATTTTTTTGCAGGCTATTGTAAACAGGTTAATTTTTCTAATTTCTCTTTCAGTAGATTTATCACTGATGTATGGGAACACATTTGATTTATGGGTGTTGATTTTATATCCTGCCAATTTTACTGTATTCATTTATTAGTTCTAGAAGTTTTCCAGAGGAATTTATTGGATCTTCTAAATATACAATCATGTCATCAGCAAATAGTGATAATTTGAATTCTTCTTTTCCTATTCATATCCTTTTAATTGCTTTTTCCTAATTGTTCTGGCTAGAGTTTCAAAGATGATGTTGAATAGAAGTGTAAAAGAGAGCATCCTCTAATAATTTATCCCAGTTCTTAGAGGGAATGCTTTCAATTTTTCTCCATTTAGAATGATACTGGCCTTGGGTTTAGCATATATAGTTTTCAAAATGTTGAGGTATGTTCCTACTACCCCTAGTTTTTCCAGTGTTTTGAACATGACAGGGTACTGTATTTTGTTAAATACCTTTTCTGCATCTATTGATATGATCATATGATTCTTGTCTTTAAATCTATTGATGTGATGTGATAAATTACATTTATTGATTTCCATATGTTTGACCAAACTTGCATCCCTGGGATGAACAGAAAATCTTTACCACACGTACCTCAGATACAGCATTAATCTCCAGGATATATAAAGCACTCAAAAAACTTAACACCAAAAAAACAAATAACCCAATCAATCAATGGACTAAGGAACTGAACAGACATTTCACAGAAGAAGAAATACAATTGATCAACAAATATAAGAAAAAATGTTCAACATCTCTAGCAATTAGAGAAATGCAAATCAAAACTACTCTAATATTTCATCTGACTCCAGTCAGAATGGTAATTATCAAGAATACAATCAACAATAAATGTTGATGAGGATGTGGGGGGAAATGTACACTCATACATTGCTGGTGGGACTGCAAATTGATGCAATCATTTTGAAAAGTGGTATGGAGATTCCTTAGAAAACTTGGAATGGAACTACAATTTGACCCAGCTATCCCACTCCTTGGTTTATACCTGAAGGACTTAAAATCAGCATACTACAGTAACGCGGCCATATTGATGTTTATAGCAGCTCAATTCATAATAGCTAAACTATGGAACCTAGGTGCCCTTCAACAGACAAATGGATAAAGAAAATGTGGTATATGTACACAATGGAATATTAGCCTTAAAGAAGAATGAAATTAAGGCATTTGCTGGTAAATGGATGGAGCTGGAGAATATCATGCTAAGCGAAATAAGCCAATCCCCAAAATCAAAGGTCGAATGTTTTCTCTGATATGCAAATGCTTATTCACAATAGGGACAGGGCTAGGGAAGAATAGAGGTACTCTGGATTTGGTAGAGGGAGTGAAGGGAAGGGAGAGGTATGGGGGTAGGAAGGATAGTAAAATTAATCTGACATTGTTACCCTATGTACATATATGACTACACAACCAGTATGATTCTACATCATGTACAACCAGAAGAATGAGAAATTATACTCAATTTATGTATGAAGTGTCAATGCATACTACTGCCATGTCTAACTATTAGAACAAAAACAAAAAACAACCCAGACATAGTATATATACAGATATACTCTCTCTATGTATATAGACACATTGTGCCCCAAATCATTCAACCCTTCATGATTGCTGGGCTTTTAGATTATTTTTTGTTTTAAGCATGGTAAACAATGTAACAGTAGCGTTCACCTATAGTCCAGGCTGGGGGTGGGGGTGGGGCTGGTAGGCAGGACATAACTTGAGGGAGTTTGGGGCCAGCCTGGGCAACAAAAGGAGGTACCATCTCAAAATTAATAAATAAACTTTAAAAAAAGCAGATGGCTGCAAATTCTTTGATGCACTTCCCCCCAAGAGGTATAGTCCACAGGCTGGATGTGTAGCGCAGTGGGTAGAGCTCATTGCTAGCATATGTGAAGCCCTAGGTTCAATCCCCATCACCTTAAAAAGAAAGAAGGAAGCCAGGCACAGCGGCGCACGCCTGTAATCCCAGCAGCTCAGGAGGTTTAGACAGGAGGATTGTGAGTACAAAGCCAGCCTCAGTGAGACCCTGTCTCTAAATAAAACACAAAATAGGGCTAGGGATGTGGCTCTGTAGTCCAATACCCCTGAGTTCAATCCCTGGTACCTCCCCCCCCCAAAAAAAAAAAATGAAAAAAACAAAGGCCAGGTACAACCGCACACACCTGTAATCCCAGCAATTCAATTAGGAGGCTGAGTCAGGAGGTTTGCAAGTTCTCGGATGGTTTCAGCAAGTTAGCAAAGCCCAAAGCAACTTAGCGACTCCCTGTCACAAAATAAAAATTGAAAAGGGCCTGGGATATGGCTCAGTGATTTAGCCCCTGGGTTAAATCCCTAGTTACAAACAAACAAACAAAAAGCAAAAAAAAAAAAAAGACGTTAAAGGTATTTGTGTCCCCTTCCCTGAAATCTGGGTGAAGTGGTGCTGCTTTGTCCACTAAAGTGTGGCAGAGGTGGCAACATGTGATTTCTGAGGCCAGGCCAGTTGGTTTCTTGGAATACTTCCACCACCTTGGTGTCAGAACTCTTCCTTTTTTTCCACCCGGGTTTCATTGTAGCACTCAGCTCCATCCTGACAACATTTTATTTTGAGACAGGGTCTCACTACATTTCTGAGGTTGGCTTCAAACTTGTGATCCTCCTGCCTCAGCGTCCCAAATCATTGGGACTACATGTGTGTGATGCTGCATGCTCCACTGGATTCTTCCTTTGGAATTACTCCAGCCACCTGCAGAAGACACAATCCCAGCTGAATGTGACTTTCACATCATCCCCAAACCAGGCACTCGATATGTGAGAACAGAAACCTCCAGAAGATTCTGGCTCTGAGCTCTTGGGGTCTTCCTAGCTGAGGCCTCAGACAGCATGGATCAGAGAACTGCCATCCCTCCCTGCCACACCCTGTTCAAGATCTTGGAATCTCTAAGCATAATCAAATAGTGGTTGTTTTTTTTTTTTTTTTTTTTTTTAAAGAGAGAGTGAGAGAGGAGAGAGAGAGATAGAGAGAATTTTTAATATTTATTTTTTAGTTCTCGGCGGACACAACATCTTTGTTTGTATGTGGTGCTGAGGATCGAACCCAGGCCGCACGCATGCCAGGCCAGCGCGCTACCGCTTGAGCCACATCCCCAGCCCAAAAATAGTGGTTGTTTACACCACTAAATATGAGGTGCTTGGTCATGTATAATAGTATCTGTAACAATGTCACAGTAAATTTCTTTTTTATGTAGAATAAAAGGAATATCTTTTATGGAAACTATATACATTTTAAGCCTTTTGTCTCTTTAACAAATGCTAAATTAAAATGTTATAGCTTAAAGCAAGAAAATATTTGTCAACTTTGAGAAATTACCCCCAGAGCACAGTGGGGAAAGTGTATGTCTGGACTGTTACCTTGACTTTTTCTTTTTGCAGGGCTGGGAATTAAATTTAGGAACCTGTTTTGTTTGTTTTTTTTTTTTAATCATGTATTTATTTATTTTGGGTATCGGGGATTGAACTCAGGGGTGCTCTAACACTGAATTACATCCCTAGACCTTTTTATTTTACCCTTGAGGCAGGGTCTCACTAAATTGCTCAGGGCTGACCTTGAACTTGTGATCCTCCTGCCTTAGCCTCCTGAGTCCCAGGGATTGCAAGCATGCGCCACCACACCTTGGGCTATTACCTTGAACAAGCTTACTAACAAATTTGCTTCAGTTCAAGTTCCCTGGAAATGAACCCTGATTTTGAGAGCTTCAGTCCAAGGTTTATTGGAAGATGTGCCGTAATGAATATAGGGAGGTAATAACGCTGGATAGCAACAGAGGTTTATCTCAGTGACTGTAACCAAGGTCTCAGCCGGAGAGCCCAGGAACTGGCATAGCCCCTCAGGGTGTCCTCAGTTGGGGTAAGTTAGCAAAGGGATGTTATACCTCCACATTAGCTAGCCATTGGCCATGACCCCCCAGGGGAGGCAGAGTGGGCAAGGACCTGAGTCCCAGGGCCAGCTGGGCATGGTAATGCACACCTGTAATCTCAGAGACTTTGGAGGCTGAGACAGGAACAATTGCAAGTTCAAGGCCAGCCTCAGCAACTTGATGAGACTTTTGCAAAATAAAAGTAAAAAGGACAGGCTACTTGGCAAGACTGTTGCAAAATAAAAATTAAAAGGACTAGGGATGCAATTCCATGGTAAAGTACCTCTGGGTGCAATTCCCAGTACTATAAATGAATAATAATGAGGCAGGCAAAAGTCAAAAGATTAGATGGACCTTTTTTTTTTTTTTTGGTAACAGGGATTGAACCCAGGGATATTCAACCACTAGCCACATCCTCAGCCCTATTTTGTATTTTCTTTAGAGACAGGGTCTCACTGAGTTGCTTAGGGCCTCACTGAGTTGCTGAGACTGGCTTTGAACTCACCATCCTCCTGCTTCAGCCTCCCACAAGCCGCTGGAATTAGAGGTACGCACCACCACGCCCAGTAAGGAAGCTCCTCTTAAAGCAGGTAACACGCTGAGTGTGGTACAGTATTTCCTGGAAGCCAAAGGCATCCTTACGGAAAAATTCTGTGAACTGTCAGGAGATAAGATTCCTAGAAGCTCATGGGTATGTTAGCATCATGATGAAGTACCACTACCATGTCCACTACAAAATATTAGACTCGTTTTCCTTCCATACAATGGGAATAACGATGGCTTCCTGGCACGGATATGGGAAGGAAATGAAAGTGGATCTTAAGAATCCTGAAAAGGAGCTGGGCACTGTGGCACATACCTGTAATCCCAGCGACTCGGGAGGCTAAGGCAGGAGAATCGTGAGTTCAAAGCCAGCTCAGCAACTTAGCAAAATCCTAAGCAACTCACTAAAACCCTGTCTCAAAATAAAAAATACAAAGGGCTGGGGATGTGGCTCAGTGGTAAATCTCCCCTGAGTTCAATACCCAGTACCAAAAAAAAAAAAAAAAAAAAATCCTAAAATTGTACTCAACATACACATTGCCTTTATGTCAAGGACTCTATACATGATCACATCTCCCTTTTTGCCTTGGCCAGCAGGGAGCTTATAGCTTCATCTGGTTGCTCATTTACTGCAGATATATTATTCATTTTCATTCTCTTCTTTTTTCTTTATCCTCCTTGTCTCTTTCTCTTTGTCATTCTCTTCTCCTTCTCCTTCTTGGTACCAGGGATTGAACCCAGAGGCACTTTACTACTGAGCTACTTCCCCAGCCCTTTTTATTTTTTAAATTTTGAGACAGGGTTTTGTTAAGTTGCTAAATTATTGAGGGCCTTGCCTACTTGCTGAGGCTGGTTTGAACTTGCAATTCTCCTGCCTCAGCCTCCTCAGATGCTGGGATTTACAAGAGGCAAGTTCCACTCTTCTGGGCTCTTCCTGATTTCCTTTCTTTTATTTATTTATTTTGTGATACTTGGAATTCATCTCAGGGGTACTTGACCACTGAGCCACATTTCCAGCCCTATTTTGTATTTTCTTTAGAGACAGGGTCTCACTGAGTTGCTTAGTGCCTCACTAAATTGCTGAGGCTGGCTTTGAACTCACTATCCTCCTGCCTCTGCCTCCCAAGCAGCTGAGATTACAGGTATACGCCACCATGCCCGGCCTCTTTCTTTCTTTCTTTTTTTTTAATATTTTTTATTTATTTATTTTTTAAAGAGAGGGAGAGAGAGAGAGAGAGAGAGAGAGAGAGAGAGAGAGAGAGAGAGAGAGAGAGAAGAGAGAGGGAATTTTTTTTAATTTATTTTTTTTAAGAATTTTTTTAATATTCATTTCTTTTTTAGTTCTTGGCAGACACAACATCTTTGTATGTGGTGCTGAGGATCAAACCCGGGCCGCACGCATGCCAGGCGAGCGCGCTACCGCTTGAGCCACATCCCCAGCCCCCTCTTTCTTTCTTTCTTGTTTTAAATTTTTTTTTAGCTGTAGATGGACACCATACCTTTATTTTATTTATTTATTTTTATGTGGTGCTGAGGATTAAACACAGTGCCTCACACGTGCGAGGCAAAAGCTCTACCTCTGAGCCACAACTTCAGCCCCTCTTTCTTTCTTTCAATAGCCCTCAGTATTGTCCCCTTGTTTTGGCCTGAAGTCTTCTTCGGAGTGGCAGGGGTAAGTAAATGCATAACAAGAAACTTGCTGCACTGAAGACAATTAATTTTCTGAGCAGCAGCAGAACCTCGCCTGATATTCAGCCCTGGCGCCTGCTCAACTTCACCAAGCACTTGACTTCTGGGTCTTGATTTGTTTGGGCACTAACCAACCAGCTGGCATGGGGCACAGGAATCCCTCTGTTGGGAGGGTGACTCACTGCTCTGACAAGCTGGTGAAATACCACGCAGGTAGCAAAGTGGCGCGTGGTTAGGACACTGACATTGGCCAGAGGCACCACTGGTGATCTTATTCCTGCCCTCCTTCCAGAAGACTCCTAGCCCTCTACCCACCCCAGATGGCTGTTGGCAGTCCTACCCTGCTATTGGAATGGGGTCCAGATGCTGTGGATGTGCGGGTCCCCCCACTGCAGGCTGCCCATCGAATTTGGCTCCTACCCCAGGACATCTGGAAGACTCAGTCATGGGGTCCAAGTGGGCTAGGCTGGCTTCTCTGCCTGGAGATTCCTTCACATCCTATAGGACAATCCTGTGAGCTTCCCCTTCCATCTCCTCCCTCCCTCCACAGGAGGCCTCCGAGGGCCAATGGGCTGCTGAGCCCACTACTCCTGTTTCTGGGATGGTGTCAATGGTGTAAATATGCACCTTGCTCATGGACAACACTTCCTGGGCAATATGTTAGCAGACACTTGTTGAAGGGTTTCAACTGTCCCACTATTTGTGGCTCAAGGCTCTCTCCATCCTTCTTTTTTCATTTGTGGTTCCACATCAAGTTCAGGGACAACAGGGATTGGGATGTCTTGGATAAGCCTGGGAATGTAGCTGCCTGGGCCACGTCCTGCTCCCACAGACTGCTTTCCGCTCAACAAGTCATCGCCCAGTGCGTGCTTGTCTTCAGGGAGGACTACTACCTGGGACTTGGCTCCTGGGCTTCAGGGGGCTCTGAGAGGGAAGGATAAGTCTGAAATAGTTGCTGGTGCCGAGTAGGAGACCAGAGTCTGTCTCCATCCAAATCCTGCCACCCCAGCTGGTGACCTGGTAAGTCATTCACTCTTCCTCTCTGAGCTTCAGTATCCTCCCTGGGAAATGGGTGAACTAGTGCCCACTTTTAGGTCTGTCATGAGATAGCATTGGGAAAACTACCACCCTCTACCATTTCCTCATCACACTTAAGCACTTAACTGCCAAGTGCAGTGGTGCAGGCCTGTAATCCCAGCAGCTGGGGAGGCTGAGGCAGGAGGATCAAGAGTTCAAAGCCAGCTTCCCAGCAAAAGCAGGGCCCTAAGTAACTCAGTGAGACCCTGTGTCTAAATAAAATACAAAATAGGGCTGGAGATGTGGCTCAGTGGTCAAGTGCTCCTGAGTTCAATTCCTGGTACTCAAAAAAAAAAAAAAAAATCTTTAGCACTTAACTAAGAGCAATTGACAGCTGTTATCTCATTTAATCCAATAAGCTTGAAAAATTGGTGGAATGACCCTCATTTTATAGATGAGGAAGCAAATCCACAGAACAAGGATGTTGCAGTAAGTGGTAGCACCAGTCCTCACGCACTCAGGCTTATCTAATCCCAAAGTTAGAGTGGTCAACTCCCATGCAAAACCCACCTTTGGTGCATGTACAGAGCTTGGCACATACAGTTATTTAATGATGTGTGCTCCATTTTCTCCTGGCAAATCCTATGTACTGACCAAGAACTTGAGATGATCATTCACTGCTCCACATCTTTCCTCCAGGAGGATGGCATGATGACCCCCTACTTTCCAGATGAGGAAACTGAGGCTCAGAGAAGGTAAATACCTTGCCCAAGGCCACACGGTGAATAAGGGGTGGAGCTGGGGTTGAAGCAGGTCTTCTGCTGGACTCTGTATCTATGTTCCCACCACCCTATTACACCGTCTCTCAGTTAGACGGCTGTCCACAGGTTGGTACCTGGAACTGTGGCACCTCTTGACCTCTTTCTCTTTTTCTTTTCTTTATGTGGTGCTGGGGATTGAACCCAAGGCCTTGTGCATGCAAGGCAGCTGAGCTATATCCCCAGCCCCTGTTCTCTTTCTCTGAACCTCCCAAATATTACTTCCTCATTTTTTCCCCCAGTACTGGCAAGTAAACCCAGGGATGCTCTACCGCTGAGCTACACCCCTGGCTCATTTATTTTTATTCTGAGTCACAGTCTCACTAAGTTGCTGAAGTTGGCCTAGAATTTGTGATCCTTCTGCCTTCAGCCTCTGGAGTAGCTGGAATTAAAGGCATGTGACCCTCGCACCCAGCCCACCTCATCTAGGAACCTGAAACTCCTCTGCCTGAGGCAAAGCTGGTCACTCCCTCCCCCACACCAGAATAATCCCAGGCTGCAGAAGTCCAGTGGTGACTAGGGTCACACCAGGCAATGAGTGGCTGGCCTCAGGACCTTTTCCCAGGGCAGGTTATTGGAAGGGGCAGCCAGTCCTTTGGCTGTGGGCTCTGCTCTTCATGGAAGGGCACTGGGCAGAGGAAGGTGGTGACCCTGGAGCCAGCTAGAGACACAGAAAAAGCTGCTGACTTCCCAGTTTCGCTGGGGATTCCTAGTGCCCGGCCCGGCTGCCGGGATGTTGGGGTGGCAGGGTGGCTGTCTGAGGGCGGGAGATGAAGGCTGGAAGGTAGGTCTCCTAAACCCAAGTCAGCCAGGGACCCATTATGAAAAAGAATGCCACAGACGGTATCACGTGTGCAGGCAAGTATAAGAGAGGCCTGCAGAGAGGCAGAGCGGTGAGGAGGAGAGATGGAACAGAAGAGGTAAGAGGCAAAGAAGGAGAGAGAGAAGCACAGTCAGAGGACCACAGAGCCGCAGAGGAAGCCGAGAGGAGAGAAGGGCGGTTTGCAGGAAGGGGAAAGGTGGGGGGGTGGGGAGAGGGAGAGAAACAGAGAAAAAGGGAATTTGCTCCACAAATGCTTTTTGAGCATGTGCAGTGGTTCGGTGCACCCCAGGCACCAGGGATGCGACAATGGACAACCTCTGCCCTCAAGGGTCTTTCTGGTAGGAGAAGAGAAAAACCGTGAGACAAGTAAAATCCAGAGAGAGGTGCGCAGAAAGAGCCAGAGGAGGGACCCAGGCAGAGACAGGGTGCAGAGATAAAGAGGGCAAGACACAGAGTGACAAAAGGTGGAGGCCCAGGAGCAAAAGCACAGGGACAGCATTCTGGAGGCGGGGAGAGGCACAGCTCAGCCACCGTCAACCTGTGGAACCTCTTTTCCTCTGAGCCAGACAAGTGCCCTGGGGGTGACTATGGCTTTTCATCCTCTCAGCGTCTTCTGAGGCAGGACTCGGTTCTCAATGATGAAGAAGTAGGTCTTGGGTTCCAGGGACATCAGCTTTGGAAGAGGTGGCCTTCAAAACTGTGGGCTGTGTTAGTCATGTTCCCAATATGACCCCTCACCACTCCAGGGACACACTGTTCTGGGCTCCTGGTCCTAAGCTGGCAGGATCCTGAGGGACTCACGCAGCATTCGGTGACTTCGGGGTGCTATGGCCTCATTAGGTGGAGAGTAAGCCAAGGCCCAAGCTAACGAGTGAGGATGGCTGCCTGGGCCTCCCAGGTTGGGGACAGCCTTGAAAAAGGGCATGGCATGGAGGTGGAAGCTGGGACCCATCGGCTAGGTGGAGGAGGGGACCTTCTCTAAGGCCCTGCAGCCTCAACAATTGTGTAGTCTAAGGATCACGTGAGAGTTAAGTTTTGGAAGAGACCTGTGTTTGAAAGCTGGGACTTTGACGGTTGCCGGTGTCGGTTTCCGTGGAAACAGGAATCGGAATCAGAGAATGAGCCTGTGAGCTGTGCTCTGGGTGCCCCAGATAGAGAGGGTGAGAGGGCCACCGGCTGGCTTTCTCCTCCAGCAGTCGTCTCTGGAGTCCTCAGCCCCACCCTGGTCTGATGGGGAGGGAGGGGCTGGAGCCCCTGCCAGAGGCAGAGCCTGAAAGGAGGTTTTGAACACGGGCCCCCCAGGGTCATACTCAACCTTTACAGAGCACTCACTGGGGTGAGTGGTGCTGATCTTGGTATCCCCACCCCTGCAGCACGCAGATGGAGTGGAAGGAGTGACTCAGTTGAAGAAACCTTGTCATTTCCAGAATATTTTTGGAATATTTGGTCAGGTTTTGTTACAAAACCTGGATCCTTCATTTCTTCCGCAGATGTGGAAGCCAGGTCCAGGGCATCAGAGGTGAGCAGGAAGCAATCTGTGGCTTCCCTCAGCATCCACAGGTGGCCAGGCAGAGCCAGGAGGCTGCTCAATTCAAACATAGAAGCTGCAAGGTGCCTTCCAGCCCCATCTCCAGCCTCCCTGTGCCCTGGTGCCTCTTGTACCCATGTGCCACTCCCTGGACCCACTGACTTGTGGGCCATCTCCTGCCCCTGGGCCTTTGCCCATGCTCTTGCCCTGCCTGGCTGCTCTGCCTGGTGCTCCTCCTTCAATGTTGCAGCCCCAAGGCACAGGCTGAGTCTCTTCCTCTCTGTATGCCAACTCTATCTGTGTCCCTTCCCTTCCCATCTTCTTAGGGACTTCATGTCAAGGTTGTCCTCTGCCTCCATCCCATACCCCTAGCCTCTCCCTCTCTACTGGCTCCTTCCAATCAGCCTAGAAGCAGGTCCCAGTCTCTCCTATCTTCAGCCATGGCACAGTGAAGCTCTTGTCACGAGTGCTGGCCTGTCTCTCACTCCCTCACAGCCCCACTTCTTGGAGGACTTGCCTGCACTTGCTGTCCCCTTTTGCTGACCCTCCCACTCCCCCACCTTCATGATCTGGCTTCTGCCACAGTGGCTCTCCCAAAACTGCTTCCACCAGGCCAACTGTGCCCTTCACAGAGTTCCTTCCATAGAGCCATCTCATGAAAACGGCTGCTCAGCCCCTCTCTTCCTGCAGTGCTCTTTCCTGGGCTGCTTCTTCCCGGGTTCCTCTCCAGGTACCCTTCTGGGCAGGTCCTGATCCTTCTCCTTCTCCTCCTCTTCCTTCTCCTTCTCCTTCCCTGGCTCCTCCTCCACCAGACTTGTTGGTGCTCCTCCCAGACCTGTCTCCAGCTTCTCCCATTACAGTCTAGGGAAGGCCACCTCTTCCAGTTCCCTTCCCCTGACCCCTGGGTCCATCTTGGCACCCCCACTCTATGCCCACAGGGGCCTGTGGCTCCATCATGACCCTGTCACATTAGACCAGAAGCCCTGGTGGAGCGGTCTGCTTCTCCTACAATCCGCGGACCAGGGAGTCTTTGTCCTGCACCCTCTTATTCACACATCCATCCGCATCATCCAGAACAATCCCTGGAAAGCAATGGACTGTGGAAGGAGGCAGAAGCTAGACCGTGAAGGACCTTGAACTTCTATGCTGAGGAGCTTGGACGTCATCCTGTGTGAAATGGGAGCCACCACTGAAGAGTTTCGAGCAATAACGTGCCCAGGTGAAATCTGTGCCTGAAACACGTCCCTCTGTCTGGCAAGGGAGGGTGGAGGAGAGCAGCCGTGTTCTGAAGAGCCATCGGGGGCTCTGTGACAACCCAGGGCTGAACCAGAGCAGTGAGAGGAGAGGGGAGAGACAGTGGCCGGCTCACTAGGTCCAGCTGACTACCCTGGATGCTGGCTGGGGTGCGGAAGAGGAGGAGCAGGGACTGACTCCCAGGTTTCTGGCAGGTGGCTGAGGTGGGGTTGGTGCAGAGATGGAGATAAGAACTGGATGGGGAGAAATGATCGATTCACTCCCAGACACGTGGACTTTGGGACTCTGGAGGGACACCCCATGGAAATGCCCTGTAACGAAACAGATGTGGTTCTGGTGCCAGAGGAGTGGAGCCAGGAGTCCCTGTCGTTGACTTCAGGGGTCATGTCCATGGGGAACATGCCCAGAGAGAGACAGAGGGGCAAGGTAGAGCCTGGGAGAAGCCCACATGTGGTGGGTTGCACTTACTATTCTGCAAATCTTTGGCCCCCTTCCTGCCCCATTGATGCTGGACTTGGCCATGTTAAGTGGAAGTGGGTGTGAGGCTTGGCTGGATTGCTGCAGCCTCTGGTGCTTCTTTTATTCCTTTTGGGGGTGGGAGCTACAGAAGAAGGAACTCAGAGGTGTGTTCACCACTGAGCTACATCTCCAGCCCTTTTTATTTTTTATTTTAAGACAGAGTCTCACTAAGTTGGTGAGGGCCTCCCTAAGTTGCCGAGGCTGGTCTCAAACTTGCCATCCCCCTGCTTCAACCTCTCGAGCCACTGGAATTACAGGCATGTACCACTGTGCCTGGCCTGGTGCTCCTTTTAATCTGAAAGGAACATGCCAGGCAGCCTCTGCCCTTGGGCAGGGAGAACCCTGGGGCAAACGCCAGCTGCACCCTGAGGCAGGAGCTGCTGCTCAGTTGACTACAGACCTGTAAAGGAGAAGTTAATGGCTTTTATTATAAGCCTCTGAGATTTGGGGGCCGTATGTTACGTCTGTTACATAACACTGTATTAGCAATAGCCTGACTAATAAAATTTTGAGAGGAAGCTGGAGAAAAAGAATCCTTTAGCCAGGCATAATGACTCACACCTGTAATCCCAGCAACTCGGGAGGCTGAGGCTGGAGGATTCCAAGTTCAAGACCAACCTGACTAATTTAGCCAGGTTCTAAGGACTTAGTGAGACCCTATCTCAAAATAAAAAGGGCTGGGGATGTGGCTCTATGGTTAAGCACCCCTGGGTTCAAAAATTGGGACGGGTGGTACCACTTCTGCTGTGGGAGGAGAGGGTTTTGGGTTTTTTTTTTTTTGGGGGGGGGGGATATGGGGCATTGAACCCAGGGGCATTTAATCACTGAGCCACATCCCTAGCCCTTTTTTATTTTTTTTTAATAAGCCTTTATTTCTTTTCTTAAAAAAATTGCTTTTTTTTTTTGAGAGAGAATTTTAATATTTATTTTTCAGTTTTCGGTGGACACAACATCTTTGTTTGTATGTGGTGCTGAGGATCGAACCCGGGCCGCACGCATGCCAGGCGAGCGCGCTACCACTTGAGCCACATCCCCAGCCCTCCCTAGCCCTTTTTTATACTTTATTTAGAGACAGGGACTTGCTGTATTGCTAAGTGCCTCAATAAGAGGCTGAGGCTGGCTTTGAACTTGCCATCTTCCTGCTTCAGCCTCCTGAACTGCTGCAGGACAAAGACCAATCTTTTTAGCTGGCCCTGAAGAGCCCAGCCCCCGCTAATTAACATAGTCTCTTCTGTTTGGCACAAAGTCTACTCTCTCCTCCCCCCAGTTCCTGCTCAGAGCTGGCTCTAGACTTGGCCTCTTCCAGACAGCTTTCCTCGGGGCTCCTTTTAGTCTGAAAGGAACATGCCAGGCAGCCTCTGTCCCAGAGCAGGGAGATCCATGGGGCAAACTCTGGCTGGAGGATCACAAGTTCTAGGCCAGCCTCAACAACTTACCAAGAAATAAGAAATAAAAAGGGCTGGGGAGGCTCTGTGGTGGCGCTCTTGCCTAGTATGCAGAGAGGTCCTGGGATAAAGCCTTAGTGCTAGGGAAAAAAAAAAAAAGTTTCTGGTAAAACATACATAAGATAAAATTACATTTGTAACCATTTTAAGTGTACAGCTCAATGGCATTGAGTACATTCACATTGCTGTGGAACCATCCCTTCCCCTCCGCAGAACATTCCATCTTCCCAAAATGAAACTCTGTATCCATTAAACAATAGCTCCAAATTCCCTTCTCCCCTCAACTCCTGGCAATCACCATTCTTCATTCTTTCTTTTTTCTTTTTTGGTAGCAGGGATTGAACCCAGGGGCCCTCAACCACTGAACCACATCCCCAGCCCTTTTTATATTTTATTTAAAAATAGGATCTCAATGAGTTGCTTAGGGCCTCATTAAGTTGCCAAGGCTGGCTTTGAACATGATCCTCCTGCCTCAGCCTCCTAAGTGCTGGGATTACAGGCATGCGCCACTACGCCCAGCCATCATTCTACTTTCTGTCTCTGAATTTGACTACTCTAGGGGTCTCAGATGACTAGAAGTATATAGTATTTGTCCTTTTGAGTTTGGCTTATTCATTTTCCATAATTCAATGTTCACCCATATTGCAGAAAATGTCAAAATTGCATCCCTTTTTAGGGCTGAATAATATTTCATGGTATGCATACCACATTTTTTTTTTTTTAATCCACCTATTTGTCAATGGACACTGGGAATGTTTCTATCTTTTGGCTGTTGTGAATAATGTTGCTATGAACGTTATTTGCAAATATCTGTTTGGGTCCCTTCTTTCAACTCTTTTGGGTATATGCCTAAAAGTAGAATTGATGGATCATATGGTCATTTTATGATCTTTTTCAGGAAACTCTTTCACAGTGACTTTACCATCTTATGTTCCCACCAACAGTGTAAAAGGATTCCAATTTCTCCATATCCTCACCAGCACTTGTTATTTCCCATTTTTGCTTGTTTTGTCTTGCTTTTGGGTAATAGCCATCCTAATGGGTGTGAAGAGATCAGTATAGTTGACTCCAGCCATTGCTGTAGTAATCTGCTTCTTGCAGTGTTACCTGGCAGCCTCTCCCCCATGAACTTCTGCCTTGAGGTTTCTCTGATGCCATGGCAAAGGATATTTTCAGAACCCATAGACATTCTGCTCCTGTCATAAGAATCAATTGTCAGTAACTCCACGAAGCAGGGCTCCCCCCTACAGACCTCTCCTGTGCCTAGAACATTTCCCCTCCTCTAGGCAAGGTTTATTCCACTTCCTTCCTTTTCAGCTCAAATGTTACCTCCTCAGAGAAGCCCTCCCCCTACAGACCTCCCCCACCAGATCAGCACTGTGTTACTTGCTTTTGTGCACTGCAGATGGGAAGCCTCTCTGTAATTGGGAGAGATCTCCTCTACTAATTGTTCTGAGCACTGGGCAGTCTGTACTACTCATAAGCTCTGTGCCTGGAGAATTAACCACCTTGCCAGGCATGGTGGCATACACCTGTAATCCCAGCAACTCTCGAGGTCGAGGCAGGAGGATCACAAGTTCACAGCCAGCCTCAGCAACTCAGTGAGGTCTTAAGCAACTTAGTGAGATCCTGTCTCAAAATAAAACTTAGAAAGGACTGGGGATGTGGCTGAGTGGTTAAGCATGCCTGGGTTCAGTACCAAACCAAACCAAACAAAAAAACCTTTTGCTGGGCAGTCGGAGCCACACAGAAGGAGGCCTTGCTTGTCTTGTTCACCATTGAATCCTCAGCACCCACCATGATGCCCAACCCAAACCAGATGTTCAGAAAGCCCTTGCTAAACAGATTGTTCTATCAACATGTAACAATTTTTTTTTTAAATGAGTACCTGTGTAAAAGGTGAAGATAAAAACCCCAGAGTGTTTAAACCCTAATGAGGGAAATAGGTAAGAAAAAATAAATACATACTATGTCAGGTGGTGATGGTTGCTATGGAGAAAAGCAGAACAGAATGGGGGCAGGTGTCTTTCTCTAGAGGTTCCTTTGGCAGGGGCTGTGGGGATGCTGACCTGGAGGAAGGCAGGGAGGGGAAAGAGACGTGTTCAAGCGGAGAGGCCAGCAGCACCCAAGGTGTAGGCCAGTGAGCGTACCTGGCCCACTGGCCCAAGGCAGGCTCAGGACTTGCCTTGTGAAGGGCACAGCTGCTAAGGGACCGGCAGAAGGAACGGCACCGGGTGCTAAGACACTCCAGATGGCCTCCTGGAGGGTTATGCAGAAAAGTCAAAAGACTGGACATGGGAGGCGAGTTGGGGCGCAGCAGCCAGAGGCAGCATCTCCTCCCCAGCCATCAGGACATGGCCTGGTCTTGCACTTCTGGCACTTCCCCAGACCCTTGGCTCAGGGCTGAGACATATTAGGTGTTTCTAGACCAAACTAAACCCATTTTATCCATTGTCTAAAACCTGTTTTGCTATGACACCAGCTTAGAATGCACAAGTGTCCATCAGAAGACTTTTTATTTTGCTACTCGGGGTTGAACCCAGGGGTGTTCTACGACTGAACTGCATCCCCAGCCCTTTCTCTTATTTTATTAATTTATTTGATTCGGTATCAGGGACTGAACCTAGGGATGCTTAACCACTGAGCCACATCTCCAGCCTCTTGCTCTCTCTTTTTTTTTTGAGACAGAGTCTCACTAAGTTGCCCAGGCTGGTCTCAAATATGTGACCCTATGCCTCAGCCTCCTCAGTGGCTGAGATCACAGGCATGTACCACTGCACCAGGCTCCTAAACACCTTTGGTCTTAAACCTAAGTCCACCTGCTTGTTCTCAGCACCTCTATTTTCTGGCTTGCTGTGCTAGAATCTTTTTCAATTTATGGAACATTTCCCCAAACATGATCTCTGCTAAGCCCCAAACCACCTCCTAAAGTGGCTCCTTTCCAATGTCCAGAGGTCAGCAGGACCATGGGCTCAGCCAGGCTGACTGGCCTGCCCAGGATTCCCCATCAGATCCCATCTCGCCCTTCCTGCCTGCCCTCAGTGGGTACTAGCACCCTCCTTACACAGACAGGGCACTGAGGCTCAGAGGGGCAGCATCACCCTGCCAAAGCCTGCCAGCAAAGCAGTGAAGCCAGGCCTCAAAGCCAGGTCACAGGCTCCCAGGCTTTGCACTCTTCCCAGAGAGTCCCCTGATCCTTTGGGGGAAACTTCTGCTAAAACCAGGGCTGACCAGCCTGGCCTGAGCCTCGTTGAGGAAAAGCCCAGGATTTTGGTCAGAAATCTTCTGCAATTAGGAGAAGGAGCCTGCTGCAGGGAGGAGGGGGAGGGGCTGGATGCTTAGCTTCCATGGATAAAGCCCAGGGAGGGGGTGAGGGGAAGCCCAAGCCTCCCAGCAGCTGGGAGGAACTCTGGAATCAGGCAGAGGAAACCAGATCCCCAACTGCACTGGCAGGCACAGCCTCCGGGGTTGAGCCCAAGAGCCTGAAGTCCCTCTCCTTTAACAGCTACCTTCTGGCCTCCACCAACCTGGCTCCAGGGCCCAGGATTTCTGCTGCCCCAGTTTCTGGCGGCTGGGAGAGGAAGGAGTGCCCATCCCAGCCTAGGCCTGGCATCTTCCCTCCTCTCCCCCAGCTCCCACCTTGTCTGCTGCTTCCTCCAACTTGTCTTTCTGTCCCCTTTACCATATTGCTGAATACCAGAGTCCCTCAAGGAATGACAATCATTCCCTGACCCTGAGGAGTCACATCCCTTTGGAGGAAATGCATAGTGGACCATATTCATGCAGTATGGCCAGGGCAATCTGCCCTGGTCAGGGGAGGCAAGCCTGACCCCAGACTGGGAGTCCAGAAGGGATCCTGGGAAGACCCTCTGAAGGTGGAGATGATGCTACTTGCCCAGCTGGATTTTGGAGGTATTAGGAGTATTTCACAGGAAGAGGCCTTGGGTGGAGAAGTTCACCAGTGTAAGCTCAAGGGCTAAGGACTTCTGTCTGGTTTATTACTCAGGGCCTAGGAGAGGGCTTGGCACATAGTAGGTATTCATTGAACAGGTCCTAAAAGAAAGAGAAAAAGAACGGAAGAGTGAGACACACACACACACACAGAGGGAAGGAGGAGAAAGGGAGAAACAGGAAGACAGGGAATATGAGTCTAGAGTGGATGTGTGAAATGACTTGGTCATTTTGAGAATTGAAAATACAAATAGAGATATGAACAATGGTGGTATATATGTGTATTAAAAGTTGTAATGCAAAAAAAATACAAGAGTACATGTATAGTGGCATAAGTTGGCGGGAACATACTGTATGTAAAGAGATACAAAAAATAGTGCTCTCTATGTGTAATAAGGAATGTAATGAAAAAATAAATAAAGTAAAAAAGAAAATACAGTCCTTCCAGGTGGCTGTGGCTCAGATGGGTGGGGCTGAGTGGAGGTAGTGACACTATCTAATCCTATTGTGGGTGGTGTCTGTTTCTTATCTCCCCACAAAGACCAGAGCTACTTGGGGGATGGGCTGATTCCCACCTCCACCCCAAAAGCCCCTCCCTGGGACTCCTAGTACCTATGAGTGACAATATGCACACAGGTATCAAACTCTTGCTGGGTTTGGGAGATACACAGATGACTCAGACTTGGATCCTGCTGTCCTCTGTGGTGAGGGAGACAGACAGTAAACAGCTGGCTACATAATTGGCAGAATGGATGGACAGCTACTATGCAGGTTCAAATAAAATGAATCAAAAGCAAAGGTGACAGAGGGATGAGTTTTGCTCCAGGAGAAGCAGGAAAGATTTTGGAATATGGCTTTGGAGGGGATGTGAGCCTTAAAGAATGATGTAGAGCTGGACCTGGGGGCACACACCTGCAATCCTAGAAACACAGGAGGCTGAGGCCAGAGGATTGCAGGTTTGAGGCCAGCTTGGTATCTTAGTGAGACTCTATTTCAAGATGAAAAAAGGGTTTGGGGATGAATCTCAGTGGTAAAGTACTCCTGCATTCAATCCCCAGTACCTTGGAAAAGAAAATGGTGAAATGGCGAGGGAAGGGGTTGGGGACTAAGGACATCAGGCCAAAGATTTAGTTCAGGGGAAGTGGGGACTGGGGGTTCTAGCAGGATAAGGTAGACTGGGGTCTGGACTTGGGTGCTTGGACTTGCTTCTGATCTCACCATGGTGGATTACTGTGCCAGCAGCCACACACCTTGTTGGGGCTGCATGGTGGTCCTGCTTCCAGGGAACCCATCAGCTTTCTCTGGTCAATATGCAGGGAGGTTAAGACACCTTCCTGCTTGAGCCCCCACCCCCCATCCTGTTTTAGCTCCACCAAGAACCCACATGGGGCCTCATTCTGTGTCAAGCCCCAGCAAAGGGCAGACCACAGGAATTAAGTGCCTGACACAGGGTCCCCCAATACCCACCCTTCCTCCTCTCACACATGCTCTCAAAGACGGGGCTAGTTCTTTTGGACAGGGCCAAGAGAAAAAGAAAGAAGGGAAATCTTAGCCCTCAGAACCTCCATCTTCTACCCTACTTTGTCATTGGACAGGCTAGGAAACTGACAGTGCAGATGGCCCCGCCCAGATAAGGTATGGCCCACCTGGGAGACACTGCCTCTGTTAAGTGGGCAGTGCTTTCCCTCCGTCAGAACCCAGCGATCCTCAATCATCTGAGGGCCTTGCAGACACAAGATGAGTCAGGCATCTTGTGAGTCAGTGTGTTGACAAGCCATCCCTGGCCATTCCTAGTCCATCAAAAACAGAAGGAAGTCCAGGGAAAGGGCATAAGCAGGCCGATTTCATTAGTGTGGGCTCTCAGGCACCTTAAGTTGGCTCTATTAAATTAACCCGCCTAAGGGAAAAAATAACTGTAATTATTTCCTTCTCTCCCCTATCATGGTATTTCAACTCCCAATCTCCATGCTTCTTCCCTCATTGATAAAATAACCTTAAACTAGGAGCTAGAACAGAGACAACTCAAAACTAGGGTTCAATGTTTCCCTTTTTTCTTCCCTCTTCCCCTCCGTGAGCTCTGGGTCTTTGGCTGAGCGGAGTGAATCCAGAGGTGTCCATAGGGCCTGGCTCTATTTTAATTTAGGGAGGCTGTTAGACTGAGCAGAACATTATTCCAAAAATGTACCCAGAGTCTCCTTCCTGAACCAATGCAGATCAGTTTGCTGCGGGGCATTTCTTATAAAAGCCCCTTTTCTCTCTTCTACAGAGCAAAATAAGCAAACTTTAATGGTAGGGAATTATTGTTTATTTTGTTGAAATCTAGTTCTGAGTTTTTCTACTTGAAACGTGTTTTCCCCAGGACACTGACCTATCCTTTAATTGTTTGGTGCGAGGCATGTTAGGGGGAGGGGCGTTACTTGTTTATTGGAACAGCGCAGTTAAAAAAAAAAAAAATCAACCTAGGCTAACAGTTTCAAGGCTCCCCTAAAGATGTATCCAAACAGGCAGCCAATCAGCGCTTACACAGCTTTTTCTGCTTGACTCTTTTAAAGAGACAGTGCCGATAGTGTTTTATCACATTTAAAGAGAACAGCGCTCTAAAAACAGCCCCGAAAATTGGGGAGCCTTCCCCTATTTCGCCGGTTTCTCGTTTTAAGGGTC
Source organism: Urocitellus parryii (assembly GCF_045843805.1). NCBI lineage: Eukaryota > Metazoa > Chordata > Mammalia > Rodentia > Sciuridae > Urocitellus > Urocitellus parryii. The sequence continues at coordinate 37,476,815 of NC_135541.1, read as the reverse complement.
TCTAATGAGGGTCACTTAACGTATTCTCAAGGATCTTGGCGTGGGCAGAAAGGAGTCAGTAGCAAAGAGCTGGGTCACTCTGCCAGCCCCCCTCTCAATTTCCCATTGTACACCTGGGTCACTGACAATGGAAGCTTCCCCTCCCCCCACGCCCGACTCTCACCCCCCCACTCCCCAATTTAGCTTCATTTATTTGAAGTTTGCAGATCTCTGCGGTACGCATTCGGAGTCGCGGGGCCCCCAGGTGACGTCCCCTCGTCCCCCCAGCCCCGAACTGCACCTTTCCGGGTGGAGAAGCCGAGGGGCTAACTTGCCTGGGCTGGCAAATCTTGGAAATTTGGGAGAAATCACTCAGCCTCCCTTTAGACTAAGTCCCCCGTCCCCTCCCCCCAGGATCCCCAAAGCACGCCAAGGGCCATTTTCGCGCGGCTCCACTTTGGGGTTTTCCAAAGTATTTTAATGATCTAGTAAAGGAGCAGCCGCGCGTCTCGGCGCCGGCTCAAGCGCCCAGTTCCCAGCGTGGAGCCCGGCCGGGCGCTCGAAAGCCAGGCTAGGCGCTAGGGGCCCGGGGGGCGGGGCGGCGGGCCGGGCTGGGTCTGGGGAGGGGTCGGGATCGGACCTGGTGGGGGGAGCACGAGATAAGGGTAGGGCGGGCGCGGGCCGCGGCGGGGTGGCAAGGCCGATAAGCGGAGGGCCGCGCAGGAGGGGCGAGCGCGCTCCGTTGGGGTCCGCGCCCCCTCCCCTAGGAGCCGTCGCAGCGCCCCCTGCCCCCGGGGTGTGCGGGGGGAGCGCTGGCCAGACTCCCAGCGCCGGGAGCCCCAGCGCCCCCGCCCGGCCCGCACAGCCCCCGCTGGTCCACAGCGCCGAGGCTCGCCCCCGTACACCCCCGGCCGGGCGCAGGAGCGGCCGCAGCTCGTGGAGGCGGCGCAGCGGGACTGCCGCGGCCGGCGCTGACAGGGCGTCCCTGCCGGCCGCCCGGGCCCACCCCCGCGCGCCGATTGGCCGAGGCGGCCGTCCGTCGCGGGGCGTTGCCGCCCGCCGCGCTCCCTGCCCGGGCAGCCACGTTCGGTTGAGCTCCAAGTAGACCAGCGGCGGCGGCGGCGGCGGCAGCGGTGCCGGAGGCGCAGAGGGCGGCGCAGGCGGAGCCGGGCGGCGGGCGCGCGGGCGGTTGGGCGAGCGAGCGAGCGAGCGGCGGGCAGCCGGGCGGCGGCGGCACAGCGCAGGCCGAGCCGGCGCGGGAGGAGTTCCAGGGCGATGGGGCCGCGGCCGGGGCTGACGCTTTGACAGCTGGAAAGAGCGCGGAGCCAGCGCCGGGGGGGAGGGAGGGAGCGCGGCGAGCGGAGCGCGAGCGAGCGAGCGCCGGGAGGGGGCCAGGAGCAGGGCAGCTCGGCAGAACCGGACGGTAGCGGCGGCGGCGGCGGGGCTCGGCGCCCTCTTCTCTGCAAACCATGTTTGCCAAAGGCAAAGGCTCGGCGGTGCCCTCGGACGGGCAGGCTCGGGAAAAGTAAGCCCCCTTGCGAGTGGCGGCCGCGCGCCCCCAGGCTGCTGGCGGGCGGGTGGTGGGAGGCAGGTGGGCGGGCGGGGGTCTGGGGGCTGCTAGTCCTCCGGCCGCGGGGCTCGGCTTGCCTGCCCGGCCCCTTCCCCTGGTCGCAGCGAGGGAGAGCCCATTGTTGGGAGCCGGCGGAGGTTGGGGCACCCGGGAAGGGGCGGCGGGGCTAGCCGCTGGCCAGGGGTACTTGGTGGCCTCGCGGCCGTCGGGGCGCCCGCGGTGAGGGGTGGGCGAGATCCCGCAGCGAGTCGGCGCGCTCGCCCCAGCCCAGGCGCTTGTCGCGGAGGCTGCACTTAGCCCACCCGGATCGGGCAGGGGGCGCGTGGCTTCTGCAGCCCCGAAGACTCCTTTTGTCCGCCCGCGGCGTGAGGAGTGCGTGCCGGGGGCTTTGTTCGGCCGGGAGCGCTTTCCCTTCCCAGCCCGCGGCCTTGCTGTCGGCTCCGCGCCCTCCGGGGCGCGGACTGGGCAGGGACAGCGGCGCCGGTTTGGCCCCAGGCTTGGGGGGACAGTTGTTTGCGGGGAGGTGATGAGGGCGGCCCTTTGCTGCCCTCTCCAGAGCGCGCCGAGCACCCGAACTAGGGCTGAGTTCGCTCGGACCCCAAAACTGGGGTGAGGGTGCCAACAGGAGTGAATAGGGAAAAGGAGGTTGGGTCGGGTGCCCTGCGAGTTTGAGACTTAGATGGGTTTGGCCCCCGACACCACTTGGAAGTTCAAGTTTGGGGGCCGCTCTCCAGCCCTGTGGTTTGAGGCAGCCGGTCCCTGGTACCCTCCCCCTAACTGTTAGCCTGGCGGCCCTGCCTGGGGTGTTAGCTGCTCACCTTTGGTGGGGGCCACATGGGGACAGCACAGTCGGGACTTAGAGCCTACTGGCAAGGTCCGGAGAGTACCCGGTGTGTTTTGACCCATTCCTCTCACTTTGTCCTCTTCCAGGTTAGCTTTATACGTCTACGAATATTTACTGCACGTAGGAGCACAGAAATCTGCACAGACCTTCTTATCAGAGGTGAGTGGGACTCCCCCAGCATCCAGTTTCTTGACACCCCCTCCTCCCCACTATTCTTAGAGCCTTTGTTTTCAGGAGCAGCCACTGTGGCCACCATTTTGAATTTTTATCACCTTTTGGCATTTATTGTTGGTGGGTCTTCACAGCCTTTTGGCTCTGGGAAGCCCCCCGCCTGCCCTCCTCTCTGCTTCTCTAAGCTGCCTCTGCTTCCTCTTTTCCAGATTCGATGGGAAAAAAACATCACGCTGGGAGAACCGCCTGGGTTTTTGCACTCCTGGTGGTGGTAAGTTTGTGTGATAGTTTTGAGTGTGTGTGTTTTGTTCTGAGCCCTGGGTCCAAGCAAACAAAGACCAGAGGCTTGAAACGGTGGCCCTCCACCTTTACTTTACACAGAGCAGGGCACTTCTGGGTGCCTGGACCAGGTCTGGCCAAAGAGGAAAGGGCCGAAGAGGCTGCTGCCTAAAAGTTTTTTCCTGGTGTTTCCCCTCCTCTAGAAAACCAACTAATCTTATGGACTAGGGTAGAAACTTCTTGCTTTTCCATCCCACTCTGGGGCACTAGGCAGGGGCTTGAAAAATCCTTGAAGGGTTTTTGTCAGTCCTGCATGCTGCTTTAATTAGAGAGGAGTGGGGGCAGGGCTGAGTGGTGGGGACACCAGGTCTGTTCTACAACTGGTCTGTCCTTTCTTTTTCTTCTGTAAGCTCCAAACCATAAGAGGGACATCTCCTGGTCTTTTCCACACACTCTGAGAAAAAGCAAGAAAGAGTTGCCACTTCCTGTAATGATACTGATTCAGACTGACTGGACCTTCCTGTCCTCTGTGCCATCCCCCACCCCCAGCATCCCTGAACCCACAAAGCTTTATTTTACCAAGAACTTTAACTGCCTAGAGGTGACCTGGTGCTCTCTCCTCTTCTGTGACCCTCTCTTCAGGCTTGTGGGTCTTACTGCTCTGAGACCACAGCAGTCTGGCCTCAGCATGGGATCCTGGAAGGCAGGAGGGAGGCTTAAGGGTCAAAAGTAGCAAGTTGTCATGTGTGTGTGACCTGTGTGTTTTGTGGGACTGATTGGTGGAGTCTTTGACATCCTTTTGAAAAGGAAAAGAAAGCAGAGTGGCTTTTGATATTTTGGTGGAGTTCAGGAAAACGGAATGTCTCCTGGTTGGGATCTTAGCACATTTACCTGACCGCCGGCTCGGGTTACTGTTTCAAGTCTCTTTGAACAGTGGGAGGATGAAGTGTCTGTTCTAACTTGTGCAGAGAAAATGAGTTTTTAATTACTTCTGCCAACCTCCCAACTGCCGGTGTTGAAGGCGTCTGATGTGGCGTAAGGATTCCACCTGTAGGAGCGGGTGATAGGTTGGCTGCAGTTGTTTTTGGAGGGGAGTGTGTGGATGGGGTTGGTGGGTCTGGCTGCCTGGATCTTGTAGAAACTTAAGCTTTTGAGTGAAAGTTAACTTAAAGGGTCTGGAAATTTGGAGTCTTGAAGACCTTTTATGTTTGGAGGAGTTTAATCCAAGGTGCAGTTCCAGAAGGCTGGAAAGGGCTTTCTGTAGCCACCACCGCTCCCCTGTAGCCGTAGAAGTCCCCAGTTTTCTGTTATATCCAGAATCCCTGAAGCTTCTCCATCCTTGTCTCAGCCGCAGGAATGTGGAGTCTGTTGTGCTGGGCTCAGGTTGTGGTAGCTCTGAGTGGCTGTGGTCTGGTTTGTTAAAAGTCGCCTCCTGCGATTTGACACTGAGCAAAAGACCACGGCTTTCTGGAGCCAGAGGAAGCAGTGGAGCTGGTCTGATGGGGGCAGGCTGCATGTATTCACACACCTTAAGTGAGATGCTTGTCTGATGACTGGAGCTGGCTCTGAGGGGCGCAGGAGCACTGAACTGTGAGTCAGACCTTGATTCTGTTGTCCACTGTACCCTTCAAGCTGGTTCTGTCCCAGGCCTTGGCTCCTGGTCTAGAATGTTTCTAAGGCCCTTTGTTAATACCAGTGACTACTCTGTGTTCATATAGCACTCTCCTGGTTTGCAGAGGACTTGTGTGTGTTCACAGTTCATACCAAGTGTCGGAGGGATCATATAGAATCACAAGGCTGGGGTGGTCGTTCTGGGTCTGCTCTCCCCTCCACAGTCCTTACTGAATGGATGCTCTCTGAAGAGGGCCCTGAGTTTCGTGGAGATGCTTGGCTGTCCACAGCCTCCCCTTGGTCTGACATGTGTTTTTTGGTGGGTGGGAGAAGTAGGGGTGTGGGCTCTGGGATTAAGAACCTGTGAGGTTCCCTAAATTGACATAATTGCAGATTGCTATGCTTGTGAATCATAGTTGTGTGTTTTGACAATTTAGCCTTTTTATAGTATGTGGCCATTTTGTTTTGGGGTGGTAAAAGGGACACAGATGGGACAGGCATGGATTCCCCAGATTCCTACCTTGTGATATACCTGTGGGTGGGTTGGGCTAATCCTCCAAGCTTTAGTGGCTCCAGTGGGGAGAGGATCACTCCGTTTATAGTACATGGTCGCCATGGGCAGTATCATCAGCATGAGGCGTGCCGTTCATAGCAGGCGCGTGGTAGGTGGGAACTATTATTCTTATTACAAATGTCTGTCTTGCCAGAGAGCTCGGGTCTGTTCTGTTTTCTAGGCTTGAGTTTGCCCAGCGAAAGTGGGAAGGTGGAGTAGAGCCTGGAGGAGACCTGGAGCTGTTAGCATTGAGCATTGTGCACTTTCTGTTGTATACAGAAGTAACAATTAGTAACCTGATCTTATTTTATTTTGCAGCGTATTTTGGGACCTTTACTGTGCAGCTCCTGAAAGGAGAGACACTTGTGAACATTCGAGTGAAGCAAAAGCCTTTCATGATTACGTGAGTAACAAATCTTTAATCCTGGCAATAATTACAGGGTTGGATAGCTCTAACTTCTTCAGTACCAAAAGCAAATATACAGCCAATTGGCAGTGGTCTTTATTTTCTCCTTGCCTTTCTTTTCCTTCTCCTGCCCACCCACCTCCCTGCTGCCCTCCCCTCGTACCCCCCTCCCGCAGTGTTCTAACTTGGTGAGTGGTATTTCATTATGTTGTAATTATGCAAAAGAATGTAGATACCTATCTGGAGAATTGAACGATGTTGTGCAGGGCTTAGCAGGGCTCAGACCATGTGAGGTTTGTGTGAAGAATGGACAGTTAGCTGGGAGGAAGCTGAGCCGGTTTGATGTTGGCCTAAGAGAAAAATCAGCACAACCAAAAATTAAAAAGCAAATATGAAACTTGGAATGGAAAGGGTGGTTGAATGGGTACTCTTTTCCAGAGAGTGATCTTTCAAATTTTGGAGGGTGCAGGTGTATGTGTGGTGGGTGAGGCTCGGGTTCTATATACTAAGATGATGTGTAGTCTGGGGCACTCAACTAGTCCATAATCCTGTGTCCAAAATGTTCTTTGAACTAGTTAATTTGATCAGGTTGTGGTACCTTCTACCCTAACATTCACATTTTACCCTTAGATGAGTTTCTTTAGATTTGTGAACTTATTATATGAGAGATGTCTGCCTTTTGTCCATCTCCCATGGTAATCTCCTTCAAAAAAAGACTTCAGATCTGGGTAGGGTTGGCGTCATGTTTTGTGATCTCATGAAATAAGTTAGGATCTGTCAGAAAACAGAAAAAGAAGTGTCTGAAGGTCTTCCTTGACCTCCTTTCAGTTCTTAACTTCTCACTGGATGTACATGGTCGAATGTTTGCGTGCAAGTGTGTGCACATGGTAGGGGATCTGTTGGATCTTGCACTTTGGTATGAGATGGGTAGGAATGGTCCCTGTGCTCTGAGCATGGAAGCTGGTTCCTTGAAGGTCATCAGGTCCCATCTGCTTGTCCAGACCATCTGTATCCCCCGCATGCAGTTTGAAATTGGCATAAGAGAACAGATCCCATCTGGATGAGTTTCACAGGTGGTCACATCCCAATGTCATAAATATCATCATGGTGGAAATTTCTCCTGTAGTAGAAGTTAGGGACTGAGCTGGAGGCTTGCTGGTTTTTAGCATCTTCAGTGTGATGGAATTTTGTTATGACTGAAAAGTTAGTGCCTATGGAGTGGAATGCTGAGGAAATTGACCGGTTCTTGTGCCCTCTTCAGGGTTGAGAAAGAGAAACAAGTGAGCGGTACTTCTGGCCTGGTAAACTTTCAGTAGTAAAAAAGAGAGGTGACTGTTTCACTTGTGATGTGGTTCTTCTGGGAAAAAATCCCATGGTGATGATCATAGGTTTTCCTGAACTGGAGCTTCGGGGAGGAGAAGAGGTAGAGTAGCCATATAAAAATAATTGGTGAGTTTGACTTTTCTACCTGGTAAAGAAAATCTTGCTCTTTTTTGTTGTTTTTTTTTCGAGGTACTTGGGATGGAACCCAGAGTCTGTGCTTGCTAGGCAAGCAGTCTCTTACTGAGCTTATATCCCCAGTGCTTTTGTTTTAGGCAGGGGGGCTTCTGGGTATTTAACCTAGGGGCATTTTACCACTGAGGTGTATCCCCAGTCCTTGTTTATGTTTTTGTTTTGAGATAGGGTCTCACTAATTCACTGAGGGCTTCCTTCTGTCTCAGCCTCCCGGGTGGCTGAGGTTACAGGTGTGTGCCACTGTGCCTGGCTTTTATTTATTTATTTATTTATTTAATCTGTGGACAGCCACCCTGTGTTGCTTGTCTTTGACTGCTTTGCAGATGGCTTCATTTTGGAGTGGGTGGATGGATGGGAGGACCCATTTCAAGCCAGTCTCTTGGTATAAGAGTTCTATGCTCTCTTTTATAGTTTACTTTTTAGAGAAGTTAATGATTTTTCAACCAAGTTTGGTGCTCTAGAAAATAATGTGAGACTCTCTTTGACAATTTGTCATGGTCTGCCCCCTTGAAGCAACGTGGTGGCTGGGAAAACTTGACCGTGGGTGTGCCGCCAGTAACTTGTTGAGTGGAGTGGCAGAAGCGTTGTGTGAGACTGCTGAGGTTGGCGCTGACATTGAGATGATGCGACTAAGAGATGAAGTCACATTGATTGAGGTCCATGGTTCATAACTTTGAGGAGCAAAACGTTTTTTCCTAGATTGGGATCCCCTGGTGTCCTACGACCCAAGAGTCTGATCAGGAAATCAGTGAGTGATGAATGGAGATTTTGAAGGAATGAAGGGGTGGCATGGAGTTGGGAGGACAGCAACAGAGATGCAACTGGAAAATGAAGAAATAAATACTTGAGCTGGAGATGTATCAGAGATAGAGCACTTTCCCAGCGTGTGTGGAGCCCTGGTTCAATCTCTAGCACCACACAAAAAAGAAAGAAATATTTAAGAAAAGGAGCTGGGTGCCGAGGCACACACTTGTAATTTCAGCAGCTCTGGAGGCTGAGGCAGGAGGATCCCAAGTTCAAGGTCCTATAAAAAAAAAATAGAAAGGGTTGGGGATATAGTTCAGTGATAAGTGCCCCTGCATTCAATCCCCAGTGCCAAAAAAAAAAAAAAAATAAAAAAATAAAAAAAAAAAAGAAGAGGAAGAAGAAGAAAAGGAATCCTCTGTTTCTCTTTGTCTTTCTCAAATCTTCATGTAGTCTCTGTTTCCATTCCTGTCATCTAGTTAGCCATTGTTCCTTTTGCTAAAATTATTGTGATAGCTTCTGGATTCCCTTCTTCCTACCTGGAATGCATTTCTCTCTGTCCACTCAAATCCCATCCATCTTCTAAGTTCTTCTTCTTGGAGGACTTTTATGATAGTTTTCTGCACATGCAAACCACTCCATCTCGGTGTTGGTCAAAGCCACCTCTACCAAGCCTCTGTTGGCAGCTGTCCACATGCTGGACTAGGTGCTCTCTGCTGCAGGTTCAGTCCCTCATTTCACCTGGCTGGAGACTCTGGGAGAGAAAATTTGTTCCCTGCTCCATTTTGTATATTTAACTGAGGCACAGAGAGGTGAATCCTAGGGACAGAGTTAGATTCTGGGGTACTGCCCGGCCCTGCCCTTCAGGCCTCCCAGCAGGGGTAGTTTGTTCTCATTCTTCTGGCCAGCTTCTCCTTTGGGTTGGTCTTTCTGGCTCCAGCTTATTAATTTTTTCCATGGCAGAGAATATGAGCTATTCATCTTTGTAGTTCCATAATACCTTCCACGTAGTAGGCTCATGTGTTGATGGAGTGAAGGAGTTAAGTAAGGGTAAAAACACAAATAATTTGGGTCAGGGAGTAACCTGACCTGGAGCAGCCAATAGAATATTGGAAGATGTTCTTTCAGTGCCTTAAATTTTGTGGGCAGTCTTGAACAAGATGATCTTAATGTTGGCTAACTAGTTGTCTTAAGTCTGGAAATCAAGGGGAGTGTGAATAAGAGTGTTAACTGGCCTTGTGTTTTCTGTCAGGATTTTCACAGGGTAGGGAGTCTGTGCAGCTAGATACCAGACCCTGTCTCTGGTGGGTAGTGGGTGCTTACAAGTGTAGGGAGGAGGGGGGGGGTCCTGGTCCTGGCTCTTATATAGAAATGATACCATGATCTGGGCAAGTTGTCTTCCTTCCTGAAATTTGGGTCAGGGGTTGTTGATCTCAGAGCACCCCCCCCCACCCCAGGCTGCCAGGCCTGGAACGAACCAGGGACTAGGGAGGGAATTCAAACTATCCTTAAATTTGTGTGTGTGTGTTTTTTTTTTTTTTTTTTTTGGTACTGGGGATTGAACTCAGGGGGCCTTAACCACAGAGCCACATCCCAGCTCTATGTTAGCTCTACTTTGTATTTTATTTAGAAACAGGGTCTCACTGAGTTGCTTAGCGCCTCACAGTTGCTGAGGCTGGCTTTGAACTTGCGATTCTCCTGTCTCAGCCTCCCAAGCCACTGGGATTACGGGCGCCACTGCGCCTAGCAACTTTGTGAGTTTTTTAGTCACTATTTTCTCTCTCACACCTGGTCACTTGCTTCTCTTGATTCATTCTTTTTAAGCCCAAGAGTCTTGATGTTGACCACAAATTATGTGGAGCTCTGGGGACTCCGGATCCAAAGTGGACTTTTCTGAGAATTGGCTTGTCTGAAATGAAGCGAGTACCTGTGGCTGCAGGAGGAGGGTCACCAGCCCCTGGTATGGTTTCTCTGCAGCTCCCCTCAGGCGGGAGTAACACTTCCCATCCTGTTGAGGAGAGCCCTTGGGGTCCCAGAGGGGGTTCCCTTCCACACTGGATTGCCCTGTGCTTCTGAAGAAGCTGCATGAGTGTCTTGCTGTGGGCCCAGGGCTGTCCTGGCCGCCTTCTCCACTTGGCCCTCCTCCAGGGTAGGTCTGTGGGGTTAGTGTCTTTTTGGTGCCTTCTCCCACTTCCAGCAATTCTTCTCCTCCTTGTGGTACCTAGTTTTGTGTTTTCCTTTGGGAGGCAAAAGATGATTGGCGTAGGTTAGCCGGGTCGTGGTCTGTGAGCTGAAGGCGCTGGAGAGCACTGACGGGCTCTTGTCTGCTGTACTTTTCGTGACCCACTGTGACACACTTGATGGTGGTTACGGCCTCCCAGCTGCCCTGTTGGTTGGATTTTATTATTAAGTTTCATCTCCACTTTACAGATGAAGAAACTGAGGCCTGGAGTTTCTGTGGCTGGTCCAAGAGCAGATGGGGAGTTAAGGAAGTAGCAGAGCTGAGACTAAAAGTTTCCCCGTCCTTTTTGTTATTGTTGTTTTTGATAACCAGGGCCTTGAACCTGGGATCCTCCTGTCTCAGTCTCCCGGATCACTGGGATTACATGCCTGCGCCATCATGCCCATCTTTTACTTTCCACCTTTCACTGTTTGACAACACTCAGTTACAGTGAATCCCTGCAGAGCATAGATAGGGAGGGTGTTTGCTTTGGGCCCAGAAGGTGCCCGGTACCTGCTTGGTGTCCCCATGTATTCACGGAAGACATGAATCTAACAGAATTAAACGAAGCCCCTGTGAGGCAAACTGCAGTCGCTGGCAGAGGTGCTGCCTGACCTCTGGGGAGGGAGTTTTGGTGCAGTGGCTGTTCACTTTTGGCAGGGAAAATATGATAAAGCTATGGACCTTCTTTTCAGAAAATGCATGTGTACTCATAAAGGAGGCTTTGTGCATGATTTCAGTGGGTTCACGGATGACTGCTCCAAACCCCAGGCCCTCCTGTGATCCTCAGTGAAGATTTGGGGAGTATAATGCCCATGGGTCCTGTGGCCTCTGAATTTTCCCTGCTTGCCTCAGTTTCCCTGCTCTGAAGGCCTGAGGCCCCTTTCTTCCGACTTGCTCTTTTAGCCCCGTGCTTTCACCCAGCAGGACTCTGCTGATCCCTCTCTCCACCCCCAGCTGTGAGACTTTGTCTCCAGGAGGATTGGTTAACATAGGAAAGTGCCCAAGAGTCATGGGCGTGGGCGGGAGCTGAGGTATTTGTGGCTCTGTGGCAGGGGTCCAGCGTCCTTGGTGGGTTTGAAATAGCAAAGTGATATTTGAGAGGGCTCTCCTTGGATGTGCTGAGCTGAGGTTCCTGCCAGGCAGGGAGTGTCTGCGCCTGTGAGAGCCCTTTGGGAGGAGGGGGACCAGAGGGTGGCAGTGGAAGCAGGAATAGGAGAGCCACTGGGCTCCAAGCCGCTTGGGGGAGTGTGGTCCCCCACGATAAGCCATGCTAGCTATCTGCCTCAAGGTCCTGGCAAGTTCACCACTTGCCTTTGGCTATGACCCTTGGCACCCTTGTGTGGCAGATTAAAAAAACAAAACATAACACACTTTTTTCCCCCTCCCCCCATTCTCCTTGGAGCTTAGACTTGTATTGAGTCCCCTGTTTGGGCTACCACCCTCTTTTCTGCAATTCCTCTTAACCCCAGAGGCTGCCAGACTCCTCCATCGGTAGCTAATTAAACATTAAATGAAGAACTGGAATTGCATTTTGCCAGAATCCAGGCAATGCAGCCACCTTAATGGGTTTCAAGTGGCAGCAAGACCCCAAATTGCAAATCCTTGCCCTTTATTTCAAGGAGGGAGGTGGGGCGGGGGGAGCCATGGGGACCCAAACAAAGTTTTTGGCAGTGGTCACTTCATTTGAACTCCCAGACCAGCAGTGTGCACCAGCCTTTTGCATAATGCCATCTTTGTTAGCTAAGCATTTGCAAACTTGGACTGAGAGTTAGCTCTGTGCCAGCCAGCACTTGGAGGGAGCTGGGAGACACCCAGCTCTCCCTGTCCCTTTGGTCAGCTCTGTTTTGTAAGGGAGGTGGACTCTCCAGTGGGGACCTCAGGCCAAGGTGTCTGGGCCCCATCGCTGGTCCCTCCTGACTGAGAGAGAGAGAGAGAGAGAGAGAGAGAGAGAGAGAGAGAGAGAGAGAGTGTGTGTGTGTGTGTGTGTGTAAGTCTTAAGAGGGGGAGAAGTGCTGGGGCAGGGGTGTGTGCTTGAGGCCTGTCAGCCAAGATAACAGAAATGTTACACTAGTGGTAGCCTTCATAATAGTGTCTGAGGGTTTAGAGTGTTTAGAAAAATTAATCTTTTTTAGCTTGGTAATAATTCTGACCACGGCACAAGTGCATTAGACGATTCACATAAACTTCTTTAATACACATTGCTGGGAGCTTACAGCAAATAGATAATCACCATTGTTTGTTTTTGATTCACTAGAGTAGTGGGCTTTTCTGTGGCCTTGTGAGATGAGTTTTAGAAATGTGTCTCTTGATGCTATTTTTTTCTTTTCCTGTGCCTTGAATCCTCTGAATTTTGAAGGGTTTGGGCTCTGACTTGCTCCTGATTTCATCATTATTCTTGCCATTTCCTGGCTGGGTAGACTTTGGATCCTTTTTCTCCATTTATAGAAGGGGAATGCTGATTCCGTTGCATGGCTGTTGTGAGGGTTAGGTAATAGAATACCTGTAAATCGCTGTCTCTGGGGGCTGGTGCTTGGTAAGTTTGTCCTTTGCTCTTTACAGCCCTAATGTTTTCCTGGAAAACTCTTTTAAAAGCATATTTTTTCTGGGAAAGGAGGTTGAACCTAGGGGAAGGACACTTGACTTTGCCAGTGATGTCCTCCTGTGCTGGGCTTCCCTGGTGCATCATGGGGTGTCCTCCTTCTGTCCTGGCAGTCTTGCCTCACCCTGCACCCTCACAAGGGGCAGAGCTGGTGGTCCTGCCACAGGCTGGCACTGATAAATGCTCCCCCGGGATGTCTTTGCCCCTTATCTGGGTTGGACAGAGTGGTCCTGTGCCGTGCTTGCGTGTGTGGCTGCGTGGCTGGACAGCAAACTGTTGAGGGCTGTGCCTTGGTGTCAGCAGGGATCTGGATTTGAATTTCAGCCTCCTAGCCCTTGTTGGCTGTGGGGCCTTTACCACTGAAGATCCATCTCTCCACTGTACGTGTGCACAGGGATGACCTTGTGCTGCCTTCTGTGGGGATGCCAGGAGAATGGCAGGGATCTGCCCTGGGAGAGTTGGTTGGGCTATGAGGTGCCATGAAAATTTTAATGAGGATGAGCAGATCAAAGGTCCTTAGATTAGGGGTTCTGCGTCACCTTCTTTGTGTACCTTGCCGTGGCAGGTACTCAGGCCTCACCTAATTATTTTGCTTGTGTGAGGGAGTTCCAAAATGGAGCCTTAAGAAGATGAGCTGGTGAAGGGCATCATTGACCCTTACAGGCCCCTGGGAAACTGGTTCTGGCATCAGCCTCTTTCTCTGGGGTTTCCTGGGGGTGAGCATGAGGCCGTGGGTAGTGGGCCCTCAGACCCAGGAGTCCAGGATTCTGCCCGATCAGGTAACCCATCACCTGTTCTGATCACTGTCTATTTAAGAGCCAGATACAGCCTAGGATGTGAAAAGTGCTTACAGAGAGTTGTGTGGAAGATCATCTTCTGGGAGACCAGCATGTAGGGATAGGATGAGGGGAGAGGCTAGCAGTCCCACCTCTGTGTGGTGTTGGATGTTTTCAATGTAGATACAAATAGTAGGGGTGCAGGTGGTGGAACTGGTGGTTTCCTAGTCATCCTACAGGTAGGTAAACTGAGGCCCAGAGGGACGATGCCCTGCCTGAGGTAACCAGAAGGACTCAAACCTGCAACCCCAGTCAGTGTTCAGGACTCTCCGCCTTGCTGCACTTCCTAGTGACCACGGACACCTTACTTAACCTCTGTGCCTTAGTGTCCTCAGATGGAAAGGGGGGTTAATAAAATTTGCTTATTTTTCTCACAGGTAGGGTTGTCATGAGAATTAAGTGAGCTTGTGTGTACACACACACACACACACACACACACACACACGAGTATGTACCTAGTGGTGTCCAGCCAGTGTAAGTGCTATATAAATGTGTGCTGTCAGTTTTTTGTTCTCCCAGAAGTACTGGGAATCGAACCCAGGAGTTTGGAAGTCGTGCTTTCTGATGGCCAGTGTCATAGTAACTGACACAAGGCGGGCAGTAGTGGAAGGATCTCCGTGCGAGAGTGTGCACCAGTGAAACATGACCCACTGCCAGCTTGCCTCCCTGTTGATTAGCTATCTGGGTGCCTGGGTTTCAGGCAGCCCCAAGTAATGGAGGTGGAGATGTCATATATGCAGCCTTCACACCAGCCCACTTCTTGTGAGGATGAAATGAGATGGTGCATGGATGCCCCTGGCCTGTGTCAGGCTTGTGTGTGTTCCATCAGTTCCCATCCCCCCCCTTCAAGCCATTTCTCTTGTTCTAGAGATCAGATTCGGGCTCTTTGCTCAGCTGCTTCTGGTCCTTCCCATTGGGTACCTTTGGTACTGTACCACCTGAGAGGGTCATTTTTGCTCCCCTGCCAACTGGTCCTTGAGCAGATGCCAGCCTGGAAGGAGGCTGCCTCTCCCTGGCCTGCTAAGGAGATATCTTCCTTTTTCTCCCCATAGGAACTCCATAACTCTCTTGCTCTTGTTACTTGCTTCCTAGAGGGAGAGTTATTGGAATCAAGGTTGGGTATCTTCCCTTTCCCCTCCTGGACCCAAAGCTTCTTGAGGGCAGAAGCTTCATCTTTATCCTCTCTGCACCCCCTATTCCTGGGGCCTATTGCAAAGTCATGAATAATCCCTGAGGTCAATGAGTAAGACTCTGTGCCCTGAGAAGTGAGAAGGATTTGATCCCTGCCCAGGCATCAAGCGTGTTAAAGACATGTTTTAATGAAGATGGACAAGTGGTAAATGGCGAAGCATTGTTTTGCAAACTTGTGATTTGTGACCCATTAGTGCATCATGAAATTAACCTAGTGGGTCATGACTGGCAATTACAAAAAAAAAAGAAAAAAAAACTGTATTGCACAGAATAAACATAAGTATTGTTTCCAAAAATGTTTGTTTTCAGCGATATATGAGTGCAAGTAATTGTATGCGTGCTCTGGGTTTGCCATGTAAAATTTTTCTCACTATGGGTCTCAGTCAAAGTTTGAAAGCCACTGGCCCAGAGAGATTCAACCAAGAGGTTGAATCTTGGTTCTGTAGATTGGATGGCTTGGTCAAGTGAAAAAGCAATTGCTAAAACTCAGTTTGCACGTCCGTAATAAGAAGGAAATGATGGGGTTGGGGTTGTGGCTCAGTGGTAGAGCGCCTGCCTAGCATGCGTGAGGCTCTGGGTTTGATCCCCCGCACTACATAAAAATAAAGGTATTGTGTCCATCTACAACTAAAAAAAAAAAAATATTAAAAAAAAAAAAGAAAAAGAAGGAAATGATTGCCACTTGGAGAGTTGTTGGGGGAATCGTTTCCTGGGTGGTGCTGGTGGGCATGTGGGACCTTCGTCCTAGTGTTTTGCTGCCATATGCTTAACATGCTTGTTGAATGCTGAGCAAGTTGTAGTTCCCACTTGGAGGGGTAGCATCACATCTGGGTCACACTGCAGAGCTAGAGTGGGAGGAGAGGGCAGAAAGGGCACTAGGCAAGACCCCAGAAAGATGCAAGTTCTCTTGCTAACTGCCTGTGGGTTGTGGGGCAAGGGACATCCCTCTTGCCTGTGATTGACTCCCCATCTCCACCCTGTGCTGGGTATTGTCTGAACAAGGCTCAGGCTGTGGCTGCAGCGAGAATCCTCAAAATAGGTTGTGGGGCATCCTCTCTGAGTGAAACTGGTCCAACCTCCCCAATTCCCTGTCCTCTCCTGATGACAGCTGTGTGCATGGTTCCTGGGGCAGGCTTTGTGTCCCTGTTCTTTGTGTGTTTGGGTGAAGTGCTGACATTTCACTTGTGTTTCACAGTCCCCTGACCTTAAGAGGCATGCTGCTCCCTGGGGTGGCTGTCACAGGCTTTCCTTTGCTCCTCCTTTCCCAGTCACAGAAGGCTGCTCAGGAGCAGAGGCTGTAGGGTGGCAGCCTCCCCATGCTGGGATGTTGGCTGCAGCCTTGCGGACTGGATGGGAATGGTTGTAGGTTGGTGGATAGTATTTCTTGGGTGCCTGCTGCCTGCTGGGCTCTGTGCTGTTGAGTGCTGCAGACTTAATGTGGTGTCATGGATAGACAGTACACAGGATTTGGACCAGATGACCAGGGTTCAGTTCTGGATTCTTTCAGGTGACCTTGGAAAGTCATTTGGCCTCTCTGAGCAAGCCTGGGTTTGATCTTCTGTGCAATGCAATGATGTGAACCCAGGCCTTCCTTGTGTTTCTGGGTTTTGGGGAGTCAGCCGAGAGTTTGGGAGTGTGCTTTGCAAGTC
Organism: Urocitellus parryii; assembly: GCF_045843805.1. Taxonomy (NCBI): domain Eukaryota; kingdom Metazoa; phylum Chordata; class Mammalia; order Rodentia; family Sciuridae; genus Urocitellus; species Urocitellus parryii. The sequence continues at coordinate 37,460,644 of NC_135541.1, read as the reverse complement.
TCAGTCACCTTTTGAGAAGGCTGTGTTGAGTTTGAACCGACCATCAAATCAGGGAATGTATTTCAAGAAGGAGCCTCTCAGTTTCAGATAGAGCCGGGTGGTGACATGGCTTGCCTGTGATCTCAGGGCTCTTGATCCCGTGGTGGCAGCCACCAGCTGGAGAAAACCTCACCTAAGAGGTTGGCGTCTGTGCCCTGCTTGTGTCCGTGCTGTCTTTCAGGAATTTTGCAGCTTTCTTTGGGAGAGGCTGAGCACTGCCTGTGGCTTTGGCCACCCGGCCTGTGCAGAGGGGCAGCCGGCCCAGTGGGCAGGCCTGGTGTGGGGCGTGTGCGCACTGCCGGTCTTTTCTCGCTGTCTTTTAGAAAGCTTCCAGTAGAAAATGTTATCCTCTCTCTGGAGGCCCTTCCTCTTGGCAGCGCCGGCCGCCCGCCCGCCAGATCCCGCTCCGCCAGCCCGCTTGGGTTACACAGGCAGTCCTGGCCCGCAGCTCTGGGCACAGGTTTCGCTGCGGATCTGCGAGCCGGTGAGCCGCTTCAAAAGGGGATTTTACAGCATGACAGGGAATTTCAGCCACCACGTTATCTCCGAATTGGCCAATTGATGGTTTCAGCAGAGCATTTCAGCATCGGGGAAGCCAATACAATTTGAGTTAGTTGTGATGGCTGCCACTTTAAATACCGCAGTGAATTTCTGTCAGTGAGCTAATGCGTGGAATAGGGAATTGCAGAAAACTTGATCACCAGAGTGCTTCAGTCGATTCTGACCCCAAGCTACAGAAAATGAACTTAAATCTAGTTGACTGTCGCCACATACTTTCTTTGGCATTATTTTGCTAGCAGCATTTTCATCAAAGGGAGCCTGGAGGGGGAGACCAGGTGGAAACGAGAATGCTCGCCTCCAGTCCCCACGACTCGGGAGTGGCCACCTTCCGTGGGGTGGCGTGAGCTGGTGGCGTGAGAGTGGGGAGTCAGGCTGGTGGTTTCTTGTTGAGGGATAAATTTCTAAACGACAGCATTATAGTTCAATAGTAATTAATCTGTTGTTTGATGAAGGAAACTAATGTTTATTGAACGTATACTGTGGACCCAGGTTCTTACAAAAGTGTTCTTATCCACGTCTCTCCCTTCTGGAGAGGATGGGGGATTGCACATTCTTTCCATTTTATGAAGGAAGAAGTAGTAATAATAGTGAGCAATTACTGAGTGCTTACTGTATTCTAGATTGTGTGTGTGTGTGGGGGGGTACTGGGGACCGAACCTAGAGCCTTGTGCATACTAGGCAAGTGCTCTGCCTAGTATGAGCTACATCCGTAGATCTGAGCTACATCCCTAGATCTTTTGTTTTGACACAGGGTCTTGCTAGGTTGTCCAGGCTGGCCTTGATTTGTGATCCTCCTGCCTCAGCCTTCTGAGTAGCTGGGATAATAGGCGTGAGCCACCGTACCCACCTCAGGCATTGTTCTAAGTGTTTTAGGCTTTATCACATGTCATACTAAATAGCCCTGTGGATTGAGTTTTGTTTTTATTTCTATTTTTGGTAGACGAGGAAATGGGGGTACTTGAAGAAATTCAGTAATGTGGAAGGTAGACCTGACCCAGGTTTGTGTTTTCCTAGTGTGCCCTTCACTACATGCTGCCTTCAAGTTAACCATCTTTCTACCTAATTAAGCGGTAGCCAACTGCCAGCCTGGGAGGGGAGCAGGTCCTGAGCGAGAGGGCAGGCTGAAGCCCTGTCTGGGGGCCAGAAGGTTCCTTATGGTGCTGGGCTTCTCGACTTCTCCACTTCTCTGCAGATCAGGGGATGGATTCCTTTTATAATGACTTCATCTGGGAAGAAAGCGTCTTGCTTTGGGCCTGTGTAACTTACAGAAAGGATTCCCATCTCTTCACTCACGGCCTCCTTTGATTGGTACCACCCTCTGTGGACTCTGTGCTCAAAAATATTTTATTTATGAAGAGGTTGTATGCATCGAGTCACCATTAATTTTAATGAAGAAAAATGAAAAATAAGAATGATGTAGTTGCCGATTAGAGATTCTTAGTTCCTCAGGGGAACCAGTGTGAGCTCACCATTTGGTAGAATTTTAGCGAACAGAAAACATTGGGAATTTTGGCTTCATTTCCATTGAGGTAGACCTGATTCTTGCTGAACTTAAAAAATATCAATGATCCCTCAAGTATCTACAGTAAAGTTTTCCAGAGGCACCATTAGATTCCTTAGTTTGGGGACCTTGGCTTGTAGGTGTGCTTCCCCTAGCTACTTGGCCATGTTGGTGGTGGTGTATAGCTTTATTTGGCAAGGCCAGTGTTGGCCTCTGGGGAATGAAATCCCTCATGTTCCACCAGAGCCAGGAAGTCAGAAGACAGAGTTGTCTCTGGTGGGGACACCTGAGCCCCTTGGTCAAGGTCACCACTGCTCCCTGCAGGTCAGCCTCCACTGCTCTCTAGGCAGTGCAAACAGGGCTTTGCTGTTAGGGAAAACACTGCCTTGGGAGGAGAGGTCAGCCCAAGAGACCATGATGTGCTCTTATCTGCAGAGGATGCTGCAGGGTCTCCTGCTCCCTATAGAATTGCAAAGGTAAAAGTCCCTTGTTCCCTGCTGTTCTGAGTTGGCATCTGCTGGGATACAGGGATCACTAGATGATAAACCCAGGAATCTACAGCCCTTTGACAAATCATTGTCTTCTTTCTGGGCCCAGTTTCCTAATTTGTAGCACAGGGACAGGGAGGGATACAAGAGTCATTTCTGAAACTATAGTGACTGGCGTTTGTTGGGCCAGGCACTGTGCTCAGGAAATAAGCCTCGGTCCTTGTAATATAATATGAGGCAGGGGCTGTTAGGATCCCAATTCTTGGATGAGAAGACTGAGGCTCAGAGGCATGAAGTCAGGAGCTCATGATTATTAACCATGATTAGAAATCATTAAATAAGGGAGCTGGGATTTTGAGCCCCGGACCCACTCCCAACCTGGAGCAGCACTGCTGGACAAACTTTTGGATGCCTTTGGGAGATGGAACCTTGAGGGGAAATTGTACTTTGAAAAGAATGGGATCGTTCATTATGGAAACCTGTAAATTGTGTCTTTAAAAAAAAAAAAAAGATGTCAGTGACAGTTTGCTTCCCAGTGAGATGAATGTAGATAAACCTATTTTGACTGTTAACTTATTTTGTTGTTTAAAAGCCAGTGACATGTAGCATTGAATTTATTTTTCTTCACAACGTTTAAGTGTTTGCCACTTCTTGAGTGACGTGTGTGAATTTGGGAATTGTCTATTCTTTGGGAGTGGAGGCTGCTGCTTGCACTCAAGGTTTTGTCTTAGGAGGGGATGGCAGGAAGGTTTGATGGGGGGCGTGTGGGAGCCCGGAAGAGGCCTGATGGTGGGGTGGGTACCTGTGTCTTAGGATTGAAGGAGCCAGATCTTGCTGCTCTGAAGTTGGGGTCATGGTGGAGAGCCCATCACCGGAGTCTTTGTGACTGGAAGCCTAAATATTTATTCTGTTCTGTCCCTAATGAAAACAAATTGTCAACAGTTGTTCAGTAACTGACTAAATTAAAATCTGTAATTAGTCAATTAGATTAAAGAGTTGGCACAACCTGATTGTATCATGCTGGTTAGGTTATTAAGAGAAAGGGTGTGATTTTTAATTACTGAATGCTAATTTTGACAGTTTCAAATGGAAACAGACGTGGTTTTCCCCCCTTTCCCTAATTCTGAATCGTTTGGAAAGTAAAGACACTCGATGTGTAAATTGCATTTTTTTTTGAAGGAAGATGCTGGGAGAAGGCCTTCCATAGAGTTGGAGGGACTCGAGTGGAGGCCGCACTGGAGTTAGGCGAGTGGGTGTCCTCTTCGGGGAGGCCTGGCGTTGGGCAGCTGGCGTTGGGCAGCTGGCGTTGGGCAGCGTGGCTCTCGCTGCCAGTGAGAGGTTGGATTTCAGCTTGGAGCAGTGGAGTCACGGAGCTCTCCTGTAAGGTCTTGTGCCCGGTTGCCCCTTCAGGGGGTTCTCTTACCAACACCCTGAGACCATAGCAGTAGCAGACTGTCCAGTGAGGGCACGGCAGAGACGCGGGTGGAGATGACACCTGAGTCTCTGCCGTCTGTTTTCCTACACTGAGTGTCCCAGGGAGAGGACAGATGGAGGGAAAGTTCTAATTTTGTGGAGTAATCTTTTCTTCATGGGAAGTTCTTTGTAGAACGGAAGTTTTGCTTTCTGGCTGAGGAGAGTTGAGGACTGGGGGCAATGAGGTGCTCAGGGGTGGAGGTCGGGGGCTGGGCGAGGAGAGGAAAAGGTAGGAGGGAGGTTTCTTGCTTGGGGGGAAGATGAGATGAGAAGTGGGGCCAGTCTATGGATTTAGAGGCATAGGAAGCTAATCAGGAAACTGAGGATAACTGTGGTCCATTTGCAAGTAGAGCATGTCCTTCTTCTCGTTGGTGCTGGGGGAGGCTACACCTGAGCCTTCCTTGAAGCTCTAAAATGTGGGATGAAAGCAGCCTTGAAACTGGGGATGAGAAGACCTGAGCTCTCAGACCCCAGCACAGCCCAGACCCCCTCATTATCCAGGGGAGTCATCATGTGCCCCTTTCCCTCCTTCTCAGCTCCTGAGAGCCATGAAGTGACCAGCTGGAGAAGCTGCGGGGTGCTATGCACAAGGGTTACTTCATCTAAGGACCTCAAGCCTTAGAAGAGGCTGGGTAGGACTGCACCGAGCCTCACTCCCCCACCCCTGCTTCTCTCCCTTTTTCTCTCTCTTTTCTTTTTTTGGTGTGGGAGTGGGTCCTGAGGGTTGAACCCAGGAGGACTCTACCACTGAGCTGCTTATCATTCATTTTGAGTCAGAGTCATTACTAAGTTTTCCAGGCTGGCCATCCTCCTGCCTCAGCTTCCTGAGTAAATGAGATTACAGGCAAGTGCCACTCTGCCTGCAGTCCTCACTTCTCCTCGCCCCAAGTTTCATGAGAAGCTAAGGATGGAGAGGAATGAATGCCAGGCCTCTGACTGCCCCCCCCCCCCCCCCGGCAGCCTCTCTGCCTTGGGAAACACACTGAACGAATGCAGGTGCCTCTGGAGCCATGTCACACCATGCCTATGGGGCGGGAGCACAGGCTGGACTTTCTTTCTGGATGGTTTTCTCATGACCGTGTCTTCATGATGCTTTTTGAAACACCAGTTAAAATGGCCTTTAGCTTTCAGTGTTTCATACTTAACAGATGTTGCTGATCCAGAATGAGTCATTTTCCTTTGCTTTTTGTGTCTGATAGAGATGGGATTCTGGGAAGCCAAGGCACAAATAACAGAGGCTTTTGAAAAGGAGCATCCTGGGTTCTCATCCCCACCAGGGCCTCTGTTCATGGTATAATCTGTGCTAATTGCATAACTTCTGAGCCTCTGTACCCTCATCTGTAAAATGGTGACTGTGCCCAACTTGCAGTGCTGTTTAGAGATAATGATGTGAAGAACCTTAGAAGATGCTTAGGAAATATTTCCAGAGTGAACTGAGCACAGTGCAATATGTCTGTAATCCCAGCGACTTGGGAGGCTGAGGCAGGAGGACCACAAGTTTAAGGCCAGCACGGAAACTAAGTGAGACCCTGTCTCAAAATGAAAAGTAAAAAGGGTTGGGGAATGTAGCTTAGTGTCTAGTGCACCAGCATTCAATCCCTAGCACCCCTCCTCTTTCCCCCACAAAAAAATAACCCAGAATGAAAGAATCAGAGACTAAAAGGTGATCTTGGAAGGTACCCCCACCTAAAGAGCTATTCCAGGGTATGTTTAGAAGTGATGGGAGTGTTTACAAGGAAGGGGTGGATTGGTTTGTGTGCTGAATTCGGGATTCCTCTTTCAGACCCAGGATCCATAGCCAAGGTTAAAGAAACCCATAAGAAGTTGCATGTGTGCGTACGTGTGTGTGTGTGTGTGTGTGTGTGTGTGTGTGTGTGTGTGTGTGTGTGGGTTGTGGGGAGGGGGTGGGGGTGGTAAATAGAAGAAAGGAAGTGACAGCGGTAGGAGAGAGTTTGTTTTAAAAGCTTCCCCACTGATAGATTTGTAGCCCTGGGTAAATAGGGAAGCTTGTAAAACTTGATTCATTTTCTTCCTGAAGTCTGTTTTTGGTGGAGAGTAGCATGGGATGGAGACAGCCAAGGAGCCAGTACTTTCAGGTTGGAAGTGTTTGCATGTCCCCAGCACATGCTGTGTCCTTCCAGAAGGGCCAGGGCAGTGTTTCACTGTGCTCCTGCCCCCAAGCAGTTTTTCTTTACCAAAGTGCCAGCTGCTCTGTCCTGTCCAGGGAGTGCCCCTGGCTGGTTGCTGGGCCTATGCTCATCTCATATAGGGACGACTGAGGATTTGTTCACTCAGGATGACTTCCTGTTTCCTTCCTGGCCTGTAGTTTGTCCTTTTCTTTTGATTAGGAAACATGTCTTCCCTTATCTCTGCCCAGCCTGCTCTGGAGACACGTAAAGGCAACTGGGGTGACCAGTGTCCAATGAGGAGCGAGGGTGTGTCCTAAACAGGAGGCCCTGTGAGCTGTTAAGGAGTTGAAGCTCCTGCTCTGGGAAGACCACTGCAGAAACAGAAAGGTTGTCAACAGGGAGAGATGACACGATGCACTTGTATGTTGGGGGGAAAACAAATTGAGGGACTTCTGAAATGTTTGTGGAAATTAAAATAAAATAAAAAATGTATTTTAGTGGTTGGGGTGCAGTGTGAACTCTTAGGTAGCAAAGCTCTCTGCCTCAGGGCCTTTGTATAGGCCGTTCTCTTGGAGCAGTTTCCCTTACCCTTTCTTCCCTGGAGGGTCTCTATTAAGTTTTTGTGTCTCAATTTAGATATCACTTAATTTTAAGAACCTTCTTATCATCATCTTCGAGCTCCTGGGCCAGTACCCCTGGTGGGTCTCTTGGTGGGTTCCGGAAACTCAGGGCCTGACATGTGATGGGTACCCAGCTCACATTTATTGACTGAAAGAGTGGTCAGAGGTGTCTGGAGGCTGCCCTCCTCCCAGGGCCCATGTGTGTGCAGTTGTGTGTCTTTGAACAGCTCCCTAAGGTCTAGCTGCCCTCAGAGCAAGTCTGAGTTTGGCTGCTCATTTTGAGCCCTGGCCTTGGTGTTTGCCTTTCTTTTCTGAAGTGGGTCTTTGACATATCGATGCAGCTTCAGATGTGAAGTGTTCTCAGAGATGTGTAGGAAAAGGCTCAGTCTTCAGTTCACCAGCCCTTGCCAACTTCTAAGGCCTCTCAGGGTGGAAGCCCTGTGATCATTCCCCTGACTAGTTTTTTTTTTTTTTTTTTTTTGCTTTTTGTAGAGGGGGCTGGGGAGTGGGTGGGCAGAACTTACGTGGTCTGGAGTCCAGAACACCATCACTGAGACCCTGTCCTTTGGTGGGGTGCTCACCTAGGTTGATGGAAAATAGCCCAGTTCTGATTCATCTAACTCTCCTGCATATCTGTGCAGAAATATTTTATTATTTGGCCCCTGTAATTCAGGGTTGTTGGCGATTTTATCAGACCTTACAAATGTACAGTTGACCTTTGCATTATCTGAGAAGACTCCTGTTTGCTTAGCCACGGATAAAACAAGATTCCAGGGGGTGGCTCAGGGCTTGGGTCCTGGGTCTTTGTGTGCAGCCGTTGCTTCTAATTGTGAGTGGCTCTTATCTATTCTTAGGGAGGGTCCAACCACACCCTGATGGAGGAGCTTCTTTATTTCTAGGCTGGCCATTCGGGCTTTTCCAAGTGCCTGAAATGCTTAGTTCCTTTAAACACCCACTTTCTGTTAAGACTGTACCAATGGTTTCAGCTCAGGGAGATATTGTATCCAAAAATGCACCTGTGGGTCATCACAGATATTTGTTTTTTCTCAGATATTCATCTAGCCTGTCTAGTCTGTCTGTCTTCAAATATTTGATGCCTGTACCGTGTGGCTACAGACGTGGAGGACACTGGCAAATCCTTCGCCCTCACAAAACTTACAGACCGTTCTTCCTCTTTATCAGGGGTTTGTGTTTTTTAAAATTCTAGCAGCACGTCTTTAAATATATCGTGCAGGTTCAGATTGGCTGTCCCCAGGAAGGCACAGGAATGCTTCCTTGCCCTCCCATGTGACGCTGCCCACGCCTGGGAGGAGCCTGCAAGGTCACCTTTCTCTCAGCCTCTCCTGGCCCCCTGGCTCCACTGAGGGCCAGCTCTGGGATTTTGGTCTAGTTGCTGAGACTCAGTAACCTAAGGTTTACTTCCTTTTCGTGAAAGTGGCGGTGATGCCTCTGGTCGCAGTGAAGGTGTGGGCTGCAGAGCTAAACCTCTGGAGGGCCAGACCAGGTACAGGTCGGAGTGTAGACTGGACCAGCTGCATTCAGGGTGATGTGGCACGTACAGGTGGGAGCTGAGAGAGAGGGTGGGAGTTTGGAGAAAGTGATGACCCAGCCTCGAAGAGCCCAGGCTGGAGATGCTTGTGGAACAGACAGGACCTGGTAAGGCTTTCATTACAGTGAGATGTTAAAAAAAATGGTTATTGGAAACTCAGATTCACAAAAGTCTAAATGAAAAGGACAATAGGTATACTGTCCCAAAGGAAGCTTTCGGTGGCCCTCATTTTTTGCAGACTTCAGTTAATTTTTCTAGGCTTTACCAAAAACACAATCCCCCCACCCCGCAGTGGTTGGGGATTGGGCACTGCAGCCAGGCCCATGGGGCCACCTCTGAGGCACAGGTGCTGGCCACAGCGCCACCCTTTCCGGTGAGTCAGCGAGTTTGTCCTGGAATATCCCTCCCAGTGGGGTGATGGCCAGGGTCACAGGCTGGGCCCCTGAGGGCTGTGGCTTCTCAGGAAGCTGGTGCTCCCATCTAGAGCTGCCCCACAGACTTGAGATATGCAGATGGCTCCTTCCCCTCCTGCTTTCTCTTTGAAAGTGTTTTTAATGTGGAGCATGTGTTGCCACTGCATTCTTTTCATGAGGACAGAAGCTGTCGCTGCGCGGGTTGAGAGACTGTTCGGATCCAGAGCCAGAGCCGACTATGGCCTGATCCTAGGTCTAATTATTTGGCTGGCTGGTGGTGGTTGCAGGGTATAATCAAGGCCTAGGCATTTGGGCCTAGGGGTGAGGAGGAGCCCTGGGGAGAGGGAGGGAAGGAGGAGGTGTCATGTGACTTAGCCTGTCCCCTCTGGAACTGCTGCCCTGAGGGAGGAACCGCAGTGACCTGAAGTGGGAGCTGAGGCTACCACCAGCTGGACTGCCTAGAACCAGGCCCAGCCTGTGAGGGAGGGGCTGGAGCAGGCGCTTGGTTCGATTGGCCACCTTCCATTTTCCTCTCTTCCCCCCCCCCCAGACTCCCCTCCCTGGGGGTTTACTGGCACTTTTACCCCCTCCTTCCTCAAGCTTCCACTGCTGGCTGGGACCAGCAGGGCCCCTTCCCAGCCCGGCACAGGTGAGCCCCAGTGTTTGACACAAGAGGGTGCTCAGTGAAAGTCCTGTGCTTTATTTACGTGGGTGGGTGGGAAGGACTTGGTGCGTTAGGACCTGTGCTTTCGCAGGACCACTCTGCCCCGTGCTGTGCCTGGCAGGTTGTAGGGGCTCAGATATGGGGCTGAGTGAAGCGGTGTCCAGAAAAAGCAGGGTTTTACTGAGCAAGGAGAGGGTGGGTGGCAGGAGAGAGGGCTGTGGTCTATGGAGGAGGCCCTGGTGGCTCTTGGCTTTCTCCTGCTCTTCTGCTCGTGGTGAGAGTCAGCCTTACCCCTTAAACTGCCCCTTCCTTGGCATGGGCTTGGAACTGATACTGAGTTTTGCTTTGTGAGTGTAAAATGTAACAGGAACATCTCTCTCCCTTACTAAAATCAAAGTCAGCCCCAGTCCACGGTACAACGCATTAACCGCCCCCGTGGAGACAGCCAGGGGTACCCTGCCCCGATGGACGGGCAGGCTGCGGGCCGGAGGTGTCTTGGCTTACCTCACCCACATTTTAGATTTTGTGAGCTGGGCAGGGACCGGGCACTCTCTCCTTCCTAGACATCAGTCGTCACAGCCTCCAGCGAGGAAGGCAGTGGCCTTAAGAAAAACAAAACAAAGGGCCCAGCAGCCAGGATTTTAGAGAACGGCCTGCCGAGTGTGTTGCTGGCGACCCTGAACACCCCCAGACTAGAAAACCTGCACTTCACCCTTGTGGCAAGTGTCCTGTCTGTCACTGGCTGACACTTTGAGGGGCTTTCTTTTCTTCAAATAAATAATTCTTTGTTTCTTTTCAGGGTGGCAGATCGGGGCTGGAGGCAGCCATCAAAGGCAGCCAGGCTGACTTTGAACCAGTGGGTGAGGAGAGTCCCGGACAGGCAGGAGGGGTCTAGGAGAGCCAGTGTCCAGCCCCGGGGGCAGGGGTGTAGAGACACCTGGAGCCACCTCTTCACGTGTGTGGTGGCGCGTTTCTTGCCCAGGGATGTGCAAGTGAAATATTAGACTGGACGAGGAATTCCTTCCTCAGAAGAGAAAGCGGGCTCTCTTTTCCTGTCCCTTTGTCTCTCGTCCCCTTTGTCCCAGCCCTCCAGCTCTGTGGCCTCCCCTCCCCCAGCAGTTCCTTCCTTTGTGCCCCGCTGGCCACTCACAAGCGAAACTTAACTCAGCCAAGGCTCCCAGTGAGACGGAAGGTGGGACACAAGTGGCTCCTAGGTCCAGGCCTTCTGGTCAGAGCTTGGACTTAAATGGACCTGGCCTCCAAAGGCGTTGGTGGGTTTTGATATTAGGTGCTTGGCTGTTGGTAGCCCCTACAGAGGGAACACTATTATTGGGGGTTTCTGCTCCAAGGTTGCAGCTGAGGTGGGGGACATGGTCTTGTACCCCTTCCTTGGTTTAGGGACATGGGGTCTCCATAAAGCCTCTTTCCCTGAGTGGTGCCGGGGCCTTTTTGGTTTCCTCATCTTTATGCAACACCTGGAAATATAGCCGTGCTAAACTTTTAGCAGAGCCCAGCTCATACTGGTTGTAAGATATTATCTTAATCCTCTAAGCAAGGGTCAGCAATCACTGGGGGGGAGGGGTAAGAAAAAAATCAGAGGAGAAAAACTGAAAGTTGGGGGAAATCTGTCATGAACTTAAGTTGCTGAGAATATGGGAGAGCAGGGCTTGACTCAGTTCTTCATGATGAAAGTGGGAACTCAGGGGCTTAGTGTCTAACCTGCCTGATGGCAGAGGTCTGCAGGGATCCTGTGACCCGGCGCGTGGTGTGAGGCTGCGAGCCCCAGCCCTGTAGGGGTTCTGCACTGGGCTGAGGCCTGCAGAACTGTGGTCAGTTGGTGTGGCTTCCTTGTTGCTAGAGCATTTTCCCCCGTTTACCATATCTGACTTATTAATTTAACTGTACATGTTCAAAATCATATGTTACAGAGGATAACATGTAATTCTGGAAATATTACGTTCCACCCTCAATTTACATAAAAGTTTTTATTCTGGGACTTCATATGCATTTTTGGCATCAGTGTCTAAAATGCTATCACAGAAGCCACTTTTCTTTGCCACCTTCCTAGCACATAGAAAGCCACTACTCTACCTAAGCTGTTTTTGATGTATTGCTTTTCAATTTTGTGTATGTTGCTGTCTGTAGGAATTTTGTCCCCAGCCACAGGGACCATGCCATTAACTTTTAGACAGTTGGCTTTGAAAAAAATCTGTCTTGCAGGTGACCACTGCTGGAAATGCTCCAGCAAATCTGATCCCCTTTTCTGATTTTGGAAAGTGGGGACATTGAGTGTCAGCAGCCTTGGTGCTGGAGTCCCCGATTCTCTCCTGAGTGACACTGATACTTTTCCAAGCCTTGTATTCCCATCTGTTAAAAGCAGACAGCAGCGCTCAGGCCCACTTCTCGGGGTTGAGCCTGTGAAGACTGTAGGACACCTTCTCTGTTGGGGGGTGGCTGGTTGGAGCACTCCTGCTCTTCTGGTTTATGGAGTAACCTCGAGGGCTTGTCAGGCAAGGCGTGGAGGCTACCTCGTGTGGGAATTCAGGACCCCAGTGGGTCTTGGTGTGGGTGTTAGAGTGGGGAAATGTTGCAGGGGAGAGGGGTGCATACTTTCAGCTGATGAGCACCCAGTAATGGGATGAGGCGAGGCCTGCGGCCCCAGCCATTTATTGATTGCCTGCCTTGTACGTGCAGTGTTTAGGACCTGCCTGCTGGCTTCTGGGCTGAATGTGTTAAATGCTCTTGCTTTGGGGATGTGTGCCCAGGGGGTGAGAGAAGACTTTACCAGTCTCTGGAAAGGCCTCATAAGAAAACATTTAGGCTTTGTCTTATGATGGTGGTCCTTCAGAGCGGCATCAGAGGTGCCAGGTTCTGTGCCGCGGTCATCATTGTCATGATAATTTTTTATTTTTTGGCTGCAGAGTCTCAGATGGCTCACATGACTGGTCCTCAAATGGGATGGAAACTCCTGGGATGGACAGTGGCAGAGGTGTGTGTCAAAGGTGTCCAGAACTGACAGGACAAATTTGCATCACCGTTTGTAAATAAGTGCTACTTTGAATATCCACCTTTGATGCGCCTGTGGTGGAGGAGCTGGGATTCCCAATTTAGATGTTTGATGTAATTTGAAACTGAAACAATCAAAAGTGTATCTCATGAGAAAAGAAGAGTAAGGGGCATAAGAGTCCCCTTCCCGGAAGTCGTCACCTGGCTGAGACTTTCCATGTGGTTTTCAGGAGTCCAGACTGACCACATGTCGAGGGTGTGGCCTCAGAGCTGGTTTTTCCTTCAGATTGTTGTATTGCAATGAGAGAATTAGTGAAATGAGGTTGAAACATGTGGTAGGTATGTTCATTTTTTTTCTGAAGCCTTAAGTGCTGCCTCCTCCTTTTGGCTGTGAACTTCATCCCCCGTTTAACCATTGCTCGGTGGCTTAGCCCACAGTGAGCACTGCACAGTGGGTTGTGCGGCGGGTTGAGAAGCGGCAGTGGTAAAACTAGGTCAGATGCATTTCAAAAGTGGGATGGTTGCAGCATGCCTCGGGCCGGAAATCCCAGCGGCCTGGAAGGCTGAGGCAGGAGTATGAAGGTTGGAGGTCAGTCTGCACAGTTTCGGGAGACCTTTTCTCAAAATAAAATGGACTGGGGGTGTAGCTCAGTGGTGGAGTTCCCCTGGATTCAAGCCCCAGTACTAGGCCAAAAAAAAAAAAAAAATGGAATTGTATGGCCCAAGAACTTTAGGAAGGGGCTAGGGACAGGGACAGGTTTCTTTTCTGAATGGTCAAAATCCCATAGTAACTCTGTGTGTGTGAGTGAGTGAGTGTGTGTGTGTGTGTGTGTGTGTGTGTGTGTGTGTGATGCAAGAGAAGGAGAGTAGGCAGACACCCAGACGCACCATGGGGAAGACTGAGGGAGGGAAAGGGGTCACCACGTGCTTAACTGGTTGTTGCTCCGAGGGGTAGGGGAGGCTGGCACAAGGCTCTTTCCTCTTTCCTCCCTCTCCCCTCCCTGCCCTGACTTCTGTCCTTTTCCCTTCCCTTCCCGTCCTTCCTTTGCCTACCTGTCCCCGTTCCCCCCGCCTGGTCAGCAGTGCCTCCTGACCCTCTGGCCCACTGCTGGCCCTCAGTGGCCTTGTCTTTGCCTCCCTGTAGACAGTCTACTTTCTGGCCCAGTAGCTGGCAGCCTGTCCCTTCAAGATCAAGTCCAGAGGAAGGCTCTGGCTATGTGTTTTTCTTCATAATCTGGTATTTTATAAAAATGGTTTCTGGGCTGGGGATGTGGCTCAAGTGGTAGCGGGCTCGCCTGGCATGCGCGGGGCACTGGGTTCGATCCTCAGCACCACATACAAATAAAATAAAGATGTTGTGTCCGCCGAAAACTGAAAAATAAATATTAAAAAATTCTCTCTCTTACTCTCTTAAAAAAAAAAGTTTCTGTGTGTGTTCCCAGGTATTTGCTTATGACCATCTCTTCCACATGGAGACTGGAGGCTCCTGGAGGGAGACTGTGACTGGGGGTCCCCCGCTTTTTTTTTGATACTGGGATTGAACCTGTGGCACTTTACTACTGAGTTACATCCTTGGCTCATGTGTCTCCCCCCCCCCCTTTTTTTTTTTAAATTTTGAGACAGGGTCTTGCTAAGTTTCCCAGGCTGGCTTTGAACTTGCAATCTTCCTGCCTTCACCTCTTGAGTTGCTAAAATTACAAGTCTGGCTGGTGGCCCTCTTGAGGTAGTTTTCAGGGCCTGTTTCCCTGGGCCACAGCTTGATGCTCTTGGAAGTCAGGTGCCAAGGGCAGCAGCAGGAAACAAGGTGTCTGCCATACCATCAGCTGGTTCTTGCTAGGAGGGAGGCAGAGGTGTTGTTAGGCTGGCATGGGGGCAAGAGTGTCTTGTCATCACACAGACCTAAACAGTCCCATCTGGTGGGCCCGTCATGTATCTGCTAAATAAATGGATGCATAGTTGCAGGTATGCTGTGTGGCCCCAAACAGGAATGTGTAGTCTTTGAGTGGTTTATCATCCTCCTCTGGGCATTTCTGTCTGTCCTCATTTTTTTCCTTGGTAAAATGATGGTAAACTTCCTTGGTCAGGCTGTCTGGCGATCACTGCCATTATGCTGAGTGTGTGAAAAGTTTTACTGGAGGGTCCTGCCCAATACCTGGGGACCCAGGGATTGAGTAGGCTCTGGAGTCTTCTGCCGTCTGCCGCCTGGTGGAGAAGGTGGGTGGAGAGTGTGCAGAGGTTGCTCTGCTGCTGTTTGGTTTGCAGCAGGACAAGTTCATCTGTTTACAGATAAGTCCTACAGGGAGGAATGGGTTGTAATGCTGCTGTTCATGTCTTCCCAGAGAGGCCCTCATTGCCGAGATCTGTCTCTGGTCTCTGGCTTCCCATCTACCCAAGTTGTGCATGTGAGTAAGCTGTGGTCTGTTCATAAAATGAAAAGTAGAAAGTACTTTTAAGCAAGTTCATTCCCTCATGATCAAGCTAGTTCATTGATACCTCAGGTTGGATTAAGTGTGGTTGACATTTTAAACTTTTCAACTGCTTTTTGATTCCTAGGGTTCAGGATCAGGGTGAGGTAGATTTGCTTTGCATTTCTTCCCCTGCCAGGTGGGGTGGGAACAGAGGGAGTAAGGGAAAGCCTCTACCACATGCTATATGCTGTATTTCATTGCCTCACTTCTGAGATTCTACTTCTTCTTCTGAGATTCAATTTCTGTGAAATGGGAACAAGGTTGGCATCTGTCATTGAATGGTTGAAAGTAGTTTGTGAACAAATTTCACTCTGGAAAACCTTAGGTGTTTGGTATTGGTAAATCCAAAAAAGCTTAGTTAGATACTGGGCTTGTGGATAGGAGGAGCAGGGCCAGTGTGCCTGAAGAAATTGATGATGTCCTTTGGTGGCTTGCCGGAGAGATTAATAACGAAGACAGGCTTCCCAGGGTGTTTCCCAGTGTAGCCATCTTGGATGCTGTGCCCCCTTTTGAGTAGCCGAGAGAGCCACGCCTCCCATCTACCTGGCTGGTCTGTCCTCTAGCTCCAGACACATCATGTGCTACCCACCACCTGGCCTCTGCATGGATTTTTCATGGACCATCAGCATCTTATCAGCACAACTACCTTCCAAAGCCAGTGTCAGTCCTGCTCCTTCATCCTGCTTCTCCTGTATGAGCCCACTTCCAGCCAGTGCTCACTCTGAGCCCTCATCAGCTTCCTGTGTTCAGATTCCGGGAAGCATTGGAACAGCCTGCCTTTCCTGTGGAGCAGGATGGTGGGATGAGAATCAGCCACTGCAGCCCCAGTGGTTCAGAAACACACAACTGAAGTGGTCAGAACCCACAGCTCCCAGGGTCAGCCTGGGCCCTCAGCTCAGACACACTCGTGTGCAGCCCTCGGTGAAAGTAGGGAACAGTGGGGGATTCTGCTGAGCTAGGGTCCGAGAGGCATGCCTATTTTTCAGAATCAACTCTTTGCCAGGGCTGTAAGGCACACACCGGTAATCCCAAGTTCTGGAGAGACTGAGACAGAAGGATCACAGTTCAAGGCCAGCCTAGGCAATATAGAAAGACTTAATCTCAAATAAAAAAGGCCGGGGATGTGCACGTGTTTAGCGTGTTGTGAGGCCTAGGATGCCATCCACAGCAGCATGTGCAGGTAGGGGAGCAAAACACAAATAACCCTTTGCTGACCCGTCCAAGTCCATCCAGGGCACCACCAGAGGCTCCAAATGTCTGGATTAGTCCTTCAACTATAATGAAGAGAGGGCAGCATCCATGGGTTTTTGTTTGTTTGTTTTGGTTCTTGGTGCTGCTAGGGATTGGATCCAGGGTCTCATACATGTTAGGCAAATGTACTATGAGCTACATCCCCAGTCCTTTCTATTTTTGTTTTCAGACAAAACTCTGCTGAGTCGCTGGGGTCTGGCCTCAAATTCGTGATCTTCCTCCTGCTTTATTTTCCCTAAAGCTAGAATTATAGTCCTGTGCCACCTCGCTGTCTTTGTCCTGTGTGTGTGTGTGTGTGTGTGTGTGTGTGTGTGTGTGTGTTACTGAAGATTGAACCCAGAGCTACATCCCTAGTCCCTTTTTTGGGGAAGGGTATGATACCAGGGATTGAACCAGGGTTACTTAACCACTGAGCCAAATCCCTAGCTCTTTTTTTATTTTTTATTTTGAGATAAAATGCCCTCTGCCCTTCATTTTCTCTTAACTTGACAAGTTGTTAAGGCTGGCTTTGAACTTGTGATCCTCCTGCCTAGTCCTTTTATTTATTTATTTTTTTAAATTTTGAGACAGGATCTAACTAAGTTTCCCAGGCTGGCCTTGAAGTTGTGATTCTCCTGCCTCAGCCTCCCAGAAAGCTGGGATTGTAGGCCTGTGCTAATGCACCTGGCAGCATCTCCTTTTATAAACAAGAAAACTGAGTCCCAGGCTGGGAAGAGCCACCCTGATTGACAGAAAGGGGTTCCAGATGCTGTTAAAAGTTTCTCATCAGCCTCAGTAGTGGACTGGTAGGTCTCACCTTGTGCCCAAGGCTGTTGCTAGTAGCAACCTACTTCCCCTGTTGGTTCTGGGGGCCCTTGAGGGGAAGAAGGAAGAAGGTGAAAGCTAGGCTGCAGGTGACAGTTGAGTGCCTGTGTCAGTTGGTGACAGTGGGAGATGGGTGTGGGCACATCAGAGCCATCCATGCCTATTGGTTTGCCATTAATTCTCCCCAGTCATGGGGAGATTATATCGCAGGGACATCACACTTTGCGCAAACACCTGCTCTGTTCACCTCACAAAAGAATAGAAATGAGAGAAGGACAAAGAAAAAAAAGAAGAATGAAGGGGCAGTAAGGTCTATTGGAGTCAGGTAGACTTTATTTTGTCCTGGCTCAGTTGTTCTCTAGCTGTGTGGCCTTGGCTTAATCACTAGGCCCCTCTGGGCCTCAGTTTTCTCACCCCTACAAGAGAGGTGAAGGGAGAGGAGGCCACTAGTAGTACAACTGAGCAGTGCTCTGCACTGTGCCTGACGCTCCTTAGGCTCAGGCAAAGACTGCTGGTACAGGAAAACTTGGGAATCTATGGCTGATGGGTTCCCAGGCACTTGGATACCACATGCCAAATGTTAAACAGGTCCTGCTGGAGGCTTGACTCCAAGAGGATGAAAAGTCGAGTGAGGATTATGTTGACAGTTTTTTGGAAGCATAGACAGACTAATTGACAAGGCAGGTTATGGTCAGTGCGGAGAGGGAACAGACTTAGAAGGGAGCCCACTGAGGGGAGTTGCTGGCTGAGTCAGGAACTGGGAGGCCTTCTTGGAGGGAGCATTGCAGCTGAGCTGCAAAGAAGGAGTGGGGAAGAGAAAATGGAGGGCATCCAGGCAGGTGCAGATCCTGATTTTGGAGGATTTGACCCGTGTGCATTGATGGTGGCTGACATTTAAAGGGTTCTTGGTCTTTAAATGTGCCAGGTCCTGTTCTGAGTGCTTTTTGCATATATGAAGCGTTTTTATCCACATAACTAACCCTGTGAGGCAGCTCTTACCCTGTTTTGCAGTTGGAAAACTGAGCCACAGAGAAGGGAGGTAATTCATCCCAGCTCACATGCAGTGCAGTGGACCCAGCCTTCAACCCTCCCAGGGATCAGGCATGTGCATAACCACTTGAATCACTGTCTTGCCTGACAGAAGCCCAGGGCTGGTTGTTGGGAGATGTTCATTGACTAGTGGGTTGGGTGAGTAGATGAGTTCTCCTTGCCTCAGTTTTCTTACCTGCAAAGTGAATATAACCCACATCCATAAAAGAAAGTGAAGTTCTTGGATGGAGTTTGCTCCATGGGGTGTGCTAAGAGAGTTCTTTATGGTATGGAGAACTGTCACACCCCTAGTTCCTTTAACAGGTGGTAGTTACAGGTAGAAGGGTATTGGACTTTAAGGCAGCAACTACCCCTACCTGCCTTACTATCTTTTTTTTTTTTTTTTTTTTAAACAAGAGGGATTGAACCCAGGGATGCTTAACCACTGAGTCACATTCCCTGCCCTTTTTAAAGTATTTTAGTCGGAGACAGGGTCTCACTAAGTTGTTGAGGCTGCCTTTGAATGCCCGATCCTCCTGCCTCAGCCTCCTGAGCCGCTGGGATTACATGCTTGTGCCACAGCACCTGGCTGCCTACTGTCTTTATTTTAGAGGCCAGGAGCTTGTCAGGCTTGGTAGGATTAGATAAAATGTGGGCAGAGTGCCCGGCATAGCACTGGCACGTGCACAGCCCCTATAAACAGTAGTCATTTTCATTATTGTGTCTTATCTCTTGATATTAGTAATTATTATTGATGGTCGTCTTTAACATTCTTACAGGCGAAATTTTAGCCGTACTTTACAGAAGTGGAAACAGCTTGGAGGGTAGATAGTGCAAAAGTCCAAAGTCATAATCATTGGTAGATACATTGAAACACCACATTGGGTGTGTCTCCAATGCCTATGCTTCTGCGTGGCATCACAAGAAGACTCCAGCAGGCTTTCCCCGTGCATCATAAAATAGGGTCTAAAATTGCCCCAGGTGTCCTTCAGGACAGCCTTGTAGGGCACACTGGTTGTGCAGTGGTTGTGTAGAGAAGCATGCTCTTGCACAGGTGGAGTCCACACGTGTTCTTTCTCCCACTTGGGCCTTGGACTGGAGAGTACTCCGCCAGCAGTGTAGTTTTCCTCAGTGCTCCAGTGTATTAACACACTTGAAACCTACTCTCAACTCTGAACTCAATTTGGCAAGATGGTATCCTATGCAAAGAATATGGGTAGTGACCTGCTGTATAGAGCAGTGATTCAGTGCAGGAAGCATCCTTTGCCGTGGGGTTGCCTGGAGACCCTTCTCTGTGGCCCTTCAGCAACATCCCTTTGGGCGGTTTCCTGGCAGCGGTATCACTGCTTTTCTCCTACCTAGTAGCCCTAAGAAGGTGGTTGGCCCTGTCATCTCACTTTCAGGGCCCGTTTGGTGGCATTTGAACATCTAGGTCTCTGGACTATGTCTACCCATGGCACTATGCCAAGTAGCACTGGAAAGAACCACTGAGATGCAGGGGTCTCTTTATCCTATTTGACAAGGGATCAGAAAATCAGGCCAAGTCTGTTTCCAGGTTTAGAATTGAGCTGAGCCGCACAGAGGGCTGCCACCACTAACAGCCACCACGCTCTTGCTAATTCTTTGTTGATTTGGAAGCCTCTTCAGGATTGTGTAGTGCCTCAGGGCCCCTCTTGTGGAGAAGGACCATAATCCTGTAAATATAATAACCCCCTGCTCTGGACACTTCATAAAGCAGTCTCCTGTACACCACCAGCTAGCTCCTTGGCACCCTCCAGCAATCCTGGGGGAGTGACAGACAAGGCTTATTACCCTGTTTGTTTTTTTGATGAAAAGGCAGGTGGCTTTAGTGACTTTCTGAAGTCACATGTCCAGTCAGTATATGATAAAACTTAGACTCCAATCTGAAGGCTAGTCATGGTGTACAGGACAGATGGTAACTGCTTGGCACATACTCCGACATTCCTCCCTTGCTCTCATTAGACATTGCAAGTTGATCAAAGTAACTCTTTTCCTGCCGAACAGAATTATTTTCAGTATAGCATTCCATTCAGACTTTATCAGTCAAGTAACATTAGCATCCAAGATGAGTTTGTGGTCACCAGTGTCACACGTCAGGGTGGAAGCTGGCCAGTGACATTGTATGAGTTTCTTGGTTGTTTGAATTTCCAGGTAGGTGAAAGTTGGGTGCATATTGTAAATGAATTCCAGTTGGAAGCCTTATACCCGTCTGACAAAGCAACTGCCATCTTCCAGAAAGGCCTCTGGAGAATCTTGAGTAAAATATGTGACGTTTGACAGAAGAAGGGCCACTCAGATTGGAGCGCCAGATGGCGATCCAGAAGGGCATGGAAGGTGGGACAAGCTATGCGGAGACATGATTGAACTCTCTTAGTTGAGGGAAGCACAGGGGGGAAACATGGACACCCTTCTCTTCCAGACACCTTGAGTCTACTCTGTATTTTGGTTTCTCTTTGGATGTTCCAAGAATGGCTTGTCTCCTATCATTCAAGACCTCCATGGGATGCAGGGATCCCAAGAGATGGCAGGGTAGAAGGAATTGACAAGTCTTTTGCCCAGGACTCTGTTGAGGGTATCATCCTTGGGAATCCCTTCTTGGCCAAAAGGACAAAGTCAGATTCTTGGGCTGGTGGGGAGTCTGAGCGTCTGATTCTGTCTGGGCATCTTCACACACCAGGTTTGAGCTGGGGGTTGGAAGTCCTCATTCAAGTGGAACCTGGAGTTCTCCACCTCTGTGGATCGGCAGAACACAAGAACAGAGGACCGCAGGTCTTTTCCTGTAGTCTTTCCTCTACACGGAAACCCACACAGGAACCGTCTGTCACACTTACCTAACTAGTGACTCTCTCTTTTTTGATCACGAAGCTCTTCAAACATCAGCCGATTTCTTGCTGTCAGCCTCCACGTGGATATTCTTGACCTTGGATTTCAAGGTGCCTTTTCATCTGTTCACCTAGCTTCACAGTCTTCTCATTTCTCCAGCCATGGTCACTCTGGCTTTCTGTCCCCCCCTGCCCACAGGCAGGCCTTCCTGGTTCACTCCCAGTCCTGAGCCCAAGAAGCCTTTTTGGGAACAAGTTCAGCTCAAACCCTCATCTTCTCCAGGAATCCTGGCCCGCCCCCCTACTTAAGAGGACCGTTCCCACTTGAAATACAGACTTAACTCTGCTCTAACAGTGAGGAGGGACCCTAGAGGGTGTGGGCTTCCGTTATTTCTGACTGACTGTTTTTTCAGTGAGATGTTCAGTACATTTCAGTGGCAAGTCTGAAGCCAGATCTCTGGGAAATGCTGGGCAAAGCAGCTTCTTTGCCGGCGGCCTTCTCAAGAGCTTTAGTGCCTTGGAGTGCACAGCAGATCTCGGCAGCGGAGCCAGGTGAGGTGTGGGGTAGGGAAACAGCAGGAGAGAGAATGATTCTCAAACCTGTTTGACTGTCCCCTCCTCCTCTGGTTGAGGAGTCGCATCCTGAACTGTTTCAGTCCTTTGGGCTGCAGCACAGCATCTCCGTCCCTCAGAGCCTGCTGTCTTCCTTCACTGAGCACCTCTCCTGGTGTCCGGTGAAGGCTTCCATGGGTCCTTTCATGTCATCCAGGATTTTCCATCTTTTTTAGTGATCCAGTTAGCCTGCTGGATGTGCCATACATCCCTTACTAGTGATTGTTTCTAATCTTCCATTCAGATTGTCTCACATTCAATTCAGTTGCTTCACAGTTTTCTCATAAATCACACCGTGATGGACACCCTTGTGGCTGACGTTTGCACATGCAGACATGATGGTATTCTTAGACTGTGGGGTCACATGGTACCCAGAGCACACTTTGGAAGTGAAAGTCCATCAGAACTTCCAGCATATCGTGTAGGGGAGTGATCCGAGTTTTGCTTCACTGTGTTGTACCTGGTCAAAGTACTAATAGGCAGTGTTGGGAGGCCCAGCTAACTGGTACCTGGGAAATTAGAGAAAGACCTGCAATTTGTTGTGCTGCCTTGTTTGGCCAGTCTGGCTCTGGAGGGTTGGAACCCTGCTCCTCCTCTCTTCTCCATTTACTCTTGGAATGCTCTGAGCAGTGGGCTCTATGGGGACTTAATACATTTTAATTGATTTAGATTCGGATGTTTTTCCCTGTGTACAAGCTTAGTAGTGGAGACCCATTTATCTAGATGCTTTTTATGTCCCTGAAACCTTGCACGAGAGGCACAGATTGGACTAGAGCAATGATGGGGCATCAGGGACCTTGCTCACAAGGAGGGTTCTGTCTCTGCTTTTATTGCCTAGGCCCCTCCTGACTCCTCAGAGGCGGCTCCAGGGGCAGGCTTTATGGGCAAGAGTGGTAGGTGGCGTTTTTTTTCCCCTTCCTTTCTCTTATCTAAGTAGATCATTTTAAAGGACTGACTCAAGGATATAGACTGGGATTAACCCTTAGAACCTGCTTGGGCTCTGGCAGCAGAGGGTGGCAGCCCTGCTTCTGGTAAGTGTGCAGAGCACCGTATCAGAACCTTGTGGGCTGCTGTAGGTGATCCTCGGGAAAACCCACAAGGTAAACAATGTCATGGTTCCCTTCCAGCGTGAGAAACTTGAGGCGCTCTGAGAGGGTTATCGACATGAGCTGTGTCACTCAGTTGCACAGGGGAGGGAGAGCTTCCTGAGACTGGAAGCAGGTTTTTACCAAGGTAACCATAATACGAAGGTGTTATGGCCTAGCATGTGGTTTGGCCAAGTTGCCTGAGACTCTGCCCCATGTTGCAGATGGGAACGGGATCATTAGTACTCTGCCAGTGGAGTTGTGTGGGCAACAATGATAAAAATAGCTGTGAGCACAAATCAGCTGTAATGCCACCAGAGAGGTGTTAGCAGCAGTTGGAACTCCGGGGTTGGGCTGGGGGTGCGGAGGGGCAGTTAACCCATACAGAGAATTAGGGAAGACTTCCAGGAGGAAGTACCCTCCAAGGACAGGTGGAGACCTTGATGAAACCAACTGAGCCCTGACTTTGTTCCTCCAGTGTTCTAGGTGCTCTGTGTAAACTAACTCATTTCATTTACCCTAATAACTGAGGTCAGAACTGTGAGTAGTTCCTCAAGTGAGGAGCCCGAGGCAGAGAGGCCAGATAACCAGCCCAGGATCCTGCAGCTCGGTAAGTGTCTAAGCCAGGATTTGAGCACAGGCAGCCTGATTCTGGCGTTGGTGCTCCGAACAGTTGGGTTGTGTCGCTCAGCCAGAGGAGGCCGAGGAGGCAGAGGAACGAGTGTGTGAGCAAGGCTGGGCAGGCCTTGGAGATGGCAGGTTGTCCAGCGGAAGGGGAGCCAGAGTTCATCACAGCAGGAAAGGTGGTTGATGGCAGATAAGGGGGCTCCTGGGATCACTAATATTTCTGATAAGTGGGCCTCCTCCCACCCCACTGTGTCTTTGGATCAGGAGAGCACCTGTTCCCACTGGTACCCAGTACTGGCATGCCCATGTCACCTCCTGCCTTCCTCTCCTAGGCTGCTCAGAAGCTCAGAAGTGATCTTTGCACTCAGTACCCCAGCTGATGCCTTTCACCAAGGTTCTCAAATTGCAGAGTAGTTACTATTATCAGTATTTTGGTTGTTGCTTTTTTTTTTTTGAAATTAAGAAAATCTGAACACGAGTCATCTCATGGATACACACAGGCACACAAAAGCATGCATAACTCCCCAGCAGGGAGCCATGCTGGTGACTTCACAGAGCACGTCCTCACCTCTTTCTTGTACCTGGGCTGCCAAGGGCCTTTCGACATTGTGTGTGATGCCCTCGCACTCTGATTGCTTCACTCCACAGCACAATGGAGCCTCTGTCAACATGCCAGCTAATTAATTTTAACTTTGTAATGTTGCTTCATCTCCATGCACTGTTCAAGACGTCTGCTGTTTTCCTGGTGCATGTCGGAGGGAAGCTCTTCTATGCCTTTGTCATGTTAGAAACAGAGAAATTGGATTCTGGTCCTTCTCCTGGGCTTTTTGTCCATCCCTCCTGTCCCTTCTGTGAAGGCAGGGGTTCTCTCCATCTGCATGCCCCCCTCAACTGGTATTCCGTGGCTGCTTTGAGGGAAGTGCTGGGCCACTTCTTTCGGGAGAGGACTTAATCACTGGAGTATTAAAGTTTAGCACAAGCCTCGCTAATTTGGACGACTCAAGGGCAGAGTTGCATGAGCACCTGAAAAGCTGACATTGCAGACAACTGGGAAGAGAAGCCGTTTGGGTTCAGTACTGCCAAGTTCACCTTGCTGCTGAGAGAGGGAGTGACCTCTGGCAGGGAGGGTGGCAGGACTTGTAATGAGCGATTGTGTTTTGGGGTGTGTAAAAGGGGTATTTGTAGAGGTAATAAAATAGTCTGTCCTTTTGGGTGTTTGTTTGCTTAGACCATCCCATGGCCACCCCCTGTCTCCCTCTCATTTCTCACATTTGTGATGTTAAACCTGGGCCCAGCATTGGGGTTTTATGTGTAGGGTTTGCTTTTCTATTTGCATTTCTTCTACTACTGGTATTTTGTTCTGAGAACCTCATCCTTACTTTGTGTTAAAGAGTGATGGGTTAGGGGCTGGGTTGTGGCTCAGTGTAGAGTGCTCACCTAGCATGCATGAGGCACTGGGTTTGATCTTCAGCACCACATTAAAGTAAATATCCTGTGTCCACCTAAAACTAAAAAATATTTAAAAATAAAAGTGATAGGGGGTTGGTGATACAGCTCAGTTGGTAGAGTGCTTGCCTTCCATACACAAGGCCCTGAGTTCAATCCAAGCACCACCCCCCCCCCAAAAAAAAAAAAGTGATAGGTTAGAAGGCAACTGGAACCTCAGTCTTTCTAGCTTTCTCACCCTGCTAGGTCTCCTCTCCTGCTTTGTGCCTCAGTTTCTCTATTTGTAAAATGGAGGTGCATGCAGAATTAAGCTGTCCTTAATCTTCAAAACTACCCTGTCACTATAGCTTTTAAAATGGGGCCACAGGAGGTGGTTTGCTAAGCAGGTCACCACCTTTTTCTGGAAAGGGCTGGATAGTAGATACTTTTGGCTTTGGGGACTGCATGGACTCTCTGGTAACTACTCAGCTGTGCCATTAGAACTCAAAATTAGCACAGACAGTATAGAGGTGAATGAGTGTGGCTGTGTCTCAGAGACTTTATTTACAAATAAATCTTATAGGTCTTAGTTTGCTCTAAGGACTGCTATAATGTTGTTTTGTGCACCAGGCTGGTATGCAAGGAAGAATTCTTATTTGAATTAGGAACCAACACCTGCATGTTGGTTCTACTGTCCTGAAGCCTGGCCTTGCCACAAATCGGGTCTATTCTGAGCTTCCTCTAGTTGCTGGGGAGGTGGCCCATCCAGGCTTCTCTAAGGAGCAGGTGTGCCTAGCTCAGTGCAGATAGCCCTAGAGAGTTGTTAAGTTTTGGTGCATCCCATTTAAAGTCTGATTAAAGAAACACTCTACCACAGAACAATACACCTTTCTCTCCATTATACCTTTATAGTGGAAGAAAAAGATATTTAAACCTTGGTTGCTTTTATCAACTTAGGGATTTCCTTGTTTTCTGTTTTCACATTAGAAAGAATTGGTGGTGCAGCGGTTGGTTTCAGGGCTAATAGTACTGTTCTCCCGCACATAGAACATTTTGGTTTCTAAGAGGTTGTTTCTTTCAGGGTAGAGGAATAGAGTATAAAATGAAGGGTGGGTTTGAAGCCCTCTCTTGTATTTTCTGTTGAGACATCAGATTGTTGATTTGGTAGCAGAATCAGCTCTCATTTCTTGGAATTGTGCTAATACTTTCCCTTTGGGTAAAGAAATTTTCATTATTCATACTATTGCTGAAGGTTACTTAGCTGATCCTCCTTTGAACTGGTTGGTAGGGAGAGGAAACATTTGTTCCCGTTTCCCAGATTGGCAAAACAAGCCACTTTGTAGTTAGAGGTTTGCAGTTATGGATTGAAAAGCTCATGTGCCTGCACCGTGTGCACACTGAGATGTGGCTCAGCAAACAGTACCTGGGCCCATCCGAGTGCTGTGCTGGGGCGAGCTTCCCAAGCCTGGTGCGTCCCCCCTGGAACACCCTCCAGACAGTGGTGCCTCAGACCATGGAGGCTGGGGGATGGCAGCCCTCTTTCCAAGACCCTCCTCCCTCATGTAAATATGTAGTCTGAGTGAGACAGCAGTGTGCAGTACACTGGCCTGGAGACCGTTTTCCCCGCCTGACCCCTTCCAGTCAGGATGCCCTCTTGGAAGGCATGTGGCTTTTACAGCGTGGCTCTTACCTGGGGGAGAAAGAGGACCCACTACTGAAAACAGAACTAGCTCCCAGGGCAGCCTGCCATGTGGCTCAGAGGCTCAGACAGCTGTTTGGACAGCTTAAGAAGGTAAACTAGAACCTACAGAAATAAACCAACTACCTGGTCCAGGAAGAAAGTCAGATTGAGACCTGCTTTTTCCTGAAGCTTTCAGGGCCTTGTAGTCTGGCGCCATACCAGCCTGGTGCACAAAACAACATTATAGCCGTCCTCAGAGCAAACTAAGACTGATAGGATTTATTTGTAAATAGAGTCTCTGAGACACAGCCACACTCATTCACCTCTGTACTGTCTGTGCTAACTTTGAGTTCTAATTGGGTTTTCCTCTCTGGATGCTTCCTTCCCTGGCCTGCAGGAGCCCACAGCTGTGTAGTGGCCACTGCAGGAGCCTGTTGGGGTCCTCACTCATCAAGTAGACTACCACTGTCTGTGGCCTTCCAGATGCCGTGCCCCTGTTCATCCCCCCTCAGTCTGTGGGGCAAGCCCCACTGGTCCCGACTCTTTGCCAGGCTAATTTTTTGGGGAAAGAGAGGACTGTTGTGGAAGGAATGACCTGGGACAAGAGGACTGCTTTGCCTTGGAGGGTCAGATTAGTGCCATGAATTGTTCTTTGTTTAAAATTAAAAAAAAAAAAAATGGTACTGAGGATTGAATGCAGGGTTGTTCTAACACTGAGCTACATACCCAGTCCCCTTAATTTTTATTTTGAGGCGGATCTTGCTAAGTTGCTGAGGCTGGTCTCTAACTTGCAATCCTCCTGCCTCAGCCTCCCGAGTCTCTGAGGTTACACGTATGTGTCACCATGCCTAGTAAGCCAGTTGTTCTTAATTGAGCACCTACTTGGTTCTGGGGCAGTCTGAATACAGTGCTGGCAATGACCATCTAGCATGCCCATGGGAGCTCCCAGTCTGGAGAGAGGAGATGCATGCGTGGTGAGAAAAGGAAGGGCATCTTCTTGCTAGAGGGTTGTGTGGGTGTGCTTGTTGTGGTCTCCTATGCTAGTAGGAGATGAGGATGAAGATAATCAAGATGCCGTACTGCAGATGAGAAGGTGTATATTCTGAATTTTGCCTTCAGCTGCCCAAGAACCTTTGCCAGGTCTTCTTTTTAGAGAGCGATACGGAGTGTCTCTCTGGAGGACTTTCCAGCTGGACCTTCTTCAGCAATGAGAACTGAACCCCTGAGGGAAGGAGAGTGCCAAGGTGTCCAGAGACCAGAATGTGGCTCTTACCTGCTTGTGACAGTGCGTGTTACCCAGCAGCGTCATTATGGGCATGAGTTATCTGGCCTGTCCCGAAGGTCACTTGTCTTGGTTTTTTGACCATCACTTTTGTTGATACACACTAATTGCTACCTTGCTGGATTAGCTGGCCACTGGGCTGTGGGGAAGAGGGGTGTCCCCCTTCCTTGAAAACAATAGCCTTTGTACCTCCTCTCTCAGGCTGCAAGCTCAGGACCACAGTTAGGTTTTCCTTCAGCCTGGCAGGGGCTGCTCTACTGGGAGCTTGTCTCATGCCCATGTGGGAGCGGGGTTGCAGCTTTGGAAGGACTCGTCTTTTTCTTTTATGGTTGGTTGTTCAGTTTTCCAAACATTTCCCCTTCTTTCCTTTAAACTTGTCTCCCTTTGGTTTCCTTAGAAGGGAGGAAGAAGTAAATTGAGCTGTATCAAATTTATCCTTTTTTTCTTTTTTGGTGGTACTAGGGATCAAACCCAGGACCTCATGCATAGTAGGTAAGTGCTCTACCACTGAATTACAACCCTGGCCATTTTTATTTGATTTCTTTGGGGGGGATGGGTTCTCACTGAATTGTTCACGTTGGCCTTGAACTAACTTATGATCCTCCTGCCTCAGCCTCCTAAAAAATTTGCCTCTTTATATAGTTAGGCCAAGTTGGAGAGTGTTCTTGAGTGCCCATTGTCCTGAGCTGGAACCTGCAGTTGAGGGTTGCTGTTGCAGAGTGCTTTTCCACGCGTTAGCTTGTCATACAGGTTGATGTACCCTGGCCAGTTAGCTAGATGTGATCCCCCATTTGTAGACCAGAAAGTTGGGGCTTAAAGAAAGAGGTTCAGTGACTTCCAAGTCATGTGTCCCCAGCAGAGCTGGGTCTCAGTCCTGGGCTCTGAAGCCTGTGCTGTCTGTGGCACCACACTGCCTCCTAGCTTCCTCCCTGTGGAACACTGGGTGGGCCGTGCACAGGCTTTCTTTGGTCAAAGCCATTGCTAAGCCATCTTACCCATGTCTTGTATTTCCCAACACATTGGAACTGGACAAGAACACCTGAATTCCGCAGCATCGTCATTTTATACTTAAAAAAGACAACCTGGAGAGAGAAGTGACTTGGCTAAGATGATGCAGTGAATTTGCTAATTCTTATTAGGTGTTTGTTGAATGCATATTCTAACCACAGGTTAGGGATAAAGTGATGGGCACACCACAAAAATTCTTTTTTTTTTTGTACCAGGGATTGAACTCAGGGGCACTCAACCACTGAGCCACATCCCCTGCCCTATTTTTATTTTATTAGAGACAAGGTCTTACTGAGTTGCTTGGTGCCTCATTAAATTTTGGAGGCTGGCTTTGAACTTGCAATCCTCCTGCCTCTGCCTCCTGAGCCGCTGAGATTACAGGCATGTGCCACCGCGCTGGCTTGACAGTTCTTTTATCCTTCTGTGAATTCAGGGAATGCGAAATAATGTAATATTTTGAGTTGATTGCAAGGACATCAGTTGAGGAAAGAAGTTATGCACTTGAGTCCAAAACAGAAAAGATACTTGGTTTGCTTATTTGTTTTAAAGATCCATTTGAAAAGTATGCCTCCTCCTCATTCCGCTTTTTCTCTTCAGGGATTGAACCAGGACCTAGTAAATGCTAGGCAGGTGCTCTACCACTGAGTACAACCCCAGCCCTTTTTATTTTTTTATTTTGAGACAGAGTCTCGTACAGGTGCCCAGATTGGCTTGAAACTTGAAACTAGCTATTCTTTCTCCTTAGCTTCAGAGTAGCTGGGATTATAGGTTTCTCCTTCTTCTTCACTAGTAGATGCCAAGCATCCTCATGGTACACCTACTTGAAGAAAAAACCAAACTTGCTGAAGTATAGCCCCCCTGTGTATTGCCCTTCCCCCCACACTTGGAAAGTGAGTCTTAAGCTTTCTGTCAGTGGATGTGTTGTACCCATCTATGCAAATATTTTTTTCTTTCTTGCTTTTTTTTTTAATACTGGGAATTGAACCCAGGGATGCTTTACCAATGAATTACATCCTGAGCCCTTTTTATTTTTGATGTTGAGACAGGTCTCGCTAAGCTGTTTAGGGCCTCATTAAGTCCCTGAGGCTGGCCTTGAACTTGTGATCCTCCTGCCTCAGCCTCCCAAGACGCTGGGATTACAGGTGTGCACCACTGTACAAGTATTTCTTGAGTGTGTATGGTGTGTGGGTGCTGTGGAGGTTCTCGGAATCCAGCATGTGAGCAAAACTCTGAAGGAGTTAGGGTGTAGTTTGAGTTCCACTGACACCCAGTTGGTTGAGACAGGAGATTGACATTTGACTCCCTGATGATCACTGATCTCTGTTCTGAACATTTCTCCAGGGTAGCTGGGGAGTGTTACCAAATCATGGTTTTTCTCATTTCAACCTCAGCCTGCTAGTCTGGGTGACTGGGTGAGGTCTACCAAGATGGTAGCACATCCTCCTAAAATCATAATGCCCACCTGCATTTCTTTATATATATATTTATATACATACATTTAAGTTGTAGGTAGACACATTACCTTTATTTTATTTTTATGTGGTGCTGGAGATCGAACCCAGTGCCTCACACATGTTAGGCAAGTGCTCTACCACTGAGCCACAACCTTGGCCACCCCACCTACATTGCTTGTACAGGGTCTACTCTCTGAAATTTACTTCTGATTCTCTGCTCCACAGAATTACCTTAAACATTTGAGTATTTTACATAATGGAACTTATTTATCCAGCATTTCAGTGACCACCTGCAGCTTTTGCCACAAAAACACAGTGACCTCTACAGCCAGGAAGAAGGTGGGTGGAGTTTGGCCAAGGATGCCAGGGAAACCTGATGTTTATAAAAAGCTCTCTGTAGGTCGGTGAGAGGCAGGCAGAACCTTTCTATGCTTGCCTTAGGAATCCTAGACTTTTTTTTTTTTTTTTTTAAAGGAAAGACTATTTTAAAACATAAAGGGCCTGAATGTTCCCTTTGTATCCCCCTGCCCCATCAGTATGTTATCAGTTGATAACCTCTCAAGTCCTTTTTGGCTCTCAGAGACTCTCTGGCTCTGGTTCCTGCTACAGCTTTGCCTTACCTCTAGTGATAGGGAACTTGCCACCTGAAAATACCCGTAGTCTATTTCTGTTTTAGGATGGTTTAAAGTCTGTTTATGTCCTAGGAATTACTACCAACAACTGAAAAAGCTGTTGCTGGTTTTTTTTTTTTTTTTTTTTTTTTTGTACCTGGGATTGAACCCAGGGGCACTTAACCACTGAGCCACATCCTTAGCCCTTTTTATTTAGAGACAGGGTCTCACTAAGTTGCTTAGGGCCTTGCTAAATCGCTGAGATTGGCTTTGACCTTGTGATCCCTCCTGCCTCAGCCTCCCGAGCTGCTGGGATTACAGGCTTGTGCCACCGCACCAGGCTGAAGAAACTTCTTGCTGTGACAGGTTTTAGGGAGAGTGATTCTCACAATCCATATGTGACTGTTCTTCCCATGGAACTCCTCTACCTCCACCCACCCCTACGTTTCCATTCTGCGTTGCCTCAGTTTTGGTAGCCTGAACCCATGAAGTCATCTTCCCCCACTCTCTGGCCTGGCACCCTTGAAGCGTCTGCCATTGGCAACAGGGAGAAGAGTGGCCGAGCGGAAGATGCTTGAGTCGGGAGCTGGCGGCGATCCGCTTTGCTCTGTGGTAGGTATTAACTGCGTTCTCAGGCCTGTTTCCTGCTCCCAAATGCCAACATCCCTGCCTCTTAAGTGAGGTTTAGCTTAATCCCCAACCTTACCTAAATGTTACTTCTATTATTATTCAGAGCTGTGGGCAGGATTTCCCTGTGATGAGGAGAGCGGAGGAGGGCTGCTCTGCCTGGGTTCCCGTCGCCTCCTCTTTGTTCCCTGAGACCCAGCCCGCCAGGGTGGTTCCATCTCCTGATGGTTATCGGGCTGTCTTTAGAGATCAGGCTGGACAACCCCCTCATCTTACTAGAAGGGGCAGTGGGCCCAGGCTTGGAGGTCAGCCTGCCTCCCCTTCTCCTGTATCACAGCCGAAGCCAGGCTTCTTGTCCCTTGTCCTGGTGTTCTCTCCAACTTGGAGTGAGACATGAGCCACACAGCCCCTGAGAAATGGTCGGCAGCTTATTAGCAGGTGCGGACTTGCTTATGGAGCTTCCAGTTGGGTGTCTGGTCAACAGGGATTTTGAGGAAGCCCCGAGGCTGTGCCTTTGCCTTCCTGTTCACCTGAGCAGGATGAGGGCACACCTTAAGGGAATCCAAGAGTCCATTTTGTCCAGATGCTGAGAGTCTGTGTCCTCAGGATAGAAACAGAGAACTGCTCAGAGAGCAGCATTTGGTTGCCAAGGTGAGAGGTACTCCCTGAGGGCAGTCAGGTGTGTCAGTGTTAGCTTTGGTGTGTGCAGTGCCTGGCACATAGTAAATGCCCAATAAAGATACTTGCTGAAGGAGCCAAAGGATTTGATTATAAATGAGACCAAATAATGGATAGTCTTTGGTGGCAGCCTGCCCATCTGGTGGGTTAAAATGGAAGAAGCTCATTCCTTTTTATCTTGAATTTGTTCCTGGAGTTCCTGCCTTGTCCTGGACACCTGCAGAGGGATGTGATGGTGTAGTCACGGCCTTGCTCTCGAGTGACTTGAGGAAGGAGACCTTGCTATAAGAATACTCTGCCCCTGTGCCTGGATGGCATGGTAGGTGCTCTGTGAGTGCTGATTGCCTGTTGGCCTTGGCTTTGGGAGTCCTCCCCAAAGCTGCCTCTGTCATGGTCTCATGGGCATCCCACCAACCAGTGTCCAAAGACACTGCACATGGTAAAATCCCAGCAGAAGTGACTAGCTCCCTGTCCCAGGGGATAGCCTCATTTCAGCTCTTTAACCCTCTTCATGGGGAAGGGCTGGGTACTGGGCCAGCACACTAATAAACCTCGTCACCCTCTCAGGGCGCTGGGTTGTTTGTGGTCGGTCTGGTCATTTACTAGAAAAGAAGACATCAGCACTCTAATTCACTGGACTGGGTTTCCTCCCAGCTATTCCTTCTGTAACAAGGAGAGGCCGGCAGGGGAGCCAGGAGGGTGAGGTGGCAGGGACGTGCAGGATGGAATTTTTCTCCTCCTTCACTAGTAGATGCCAAGCCTCCTCACGGTGCACCTACTTCAAGAAAAAAGCAGACTTGTTGAAGCATGGCCCCCTGTGTATTGCCCTTCCCCCCACACTTGGAAAGCGAGTCTTTAGCCTTCTGTCAGGGGGAGTGTTGACCTGTGTATAGCACAGCGGCCTCACTCGTTCAGGGCCCGCCATAGGCCGCTGCACCAGGCATTGCCTGCCCGCTGCAGACCTGTGGTGGTATAGTGAGTCTCAGTTGCCAGCCCCCTTCCATGCTTCCACCGCTCTTTTCTCCTTCTGACCCCTTCAGCTTGGTGTCCTCTCACTGATGGCTCAGTCCTCTTTCCTTGCATGTTTTCTTGGTCCTCCAGGGAAACCACACAGGCCTCCCGGTGGTCACTTCCTGAGGGGACCAGGAACTCTGCTTCCCCTGGTGAGCCCAGTTCCCTCCACCCAGAGAATGTGCAGTGGGGGGCTGAGCCTCCCCCAGCTGGTGAGACCACGGAGGGCCTTTCCCTGCCACAGCATGATTTTATGAAGTCTCTCTGTGTCAGATCTGGGGAGCACTGTTCTCCAGGATCCCGTGAACCCCGGTGGCTGAAGGCAACGCGGGTTGGGGTGGGTCTAGGAAGGTGAGCCCTGACACGGAGGGAGGGCCTGGCTGCAGTGGCCAGGGAGCAGACCCTGGGGATGACTTGCAGATGTGGGTGAGGGAGAAGCCACCCGCCTGCCCGCAACATGGGCTCGCTTCCTGCTGGAGCCCCTGCTGCCGGGCTCTGTGTGGGGTGGGAGTGCCTGCGAGGAGGTGGGGGGCCTGTTTGGCAGCACGCGCCTATCAGACAACTGGAAAGTGCCAGTGCTTGCGTGGCCATCTGTCCCCTGCGCCTCGCTCCCGGCCGCCTTCTGCTTACCACAGAAGGGCCCGGCGCTGTTCCACAGCACAAGGGCACGGAGCCTGGCCGGGAGGGGCGGGCAGAGTTCCACTTCGCCTTTGTTTATTCCCATCTCCTCTGCAGCTCCTGCGCTCCGGAGTTGTCGGGACTGTGGGAAGTTTGCAGGCCTGGCCACGGTGGTGGTTTTGAGTGGGGCTGGTGGGAAGGAAAGGGGGCGAGCCAGCAGCTTGTTGCCTTTCACTGTGTGTTTGCCCAGCTGTGGCCTCTCACCCCTCCCCAGGTTCTGTTTTCCCTTTTTCTTGCCTTAATTTGTAAAGGCACAGCCAGAGCAGGCCAACTCTCCAGGATTTGGGTTCGGCTGCACGCCACCCTCTCCCAGCTAGTTAAAGGGTTAAAAATTATGGGGAAGTTCAGCCAGCACTTGCAAGATATGGTTGCCGTAGCAACAGGCCTTCTAATCTGGTAGGTGACCTGAGAGACTGGAGAAGATGTAGGGGTTGGCTTGGCATTTCATTATTTCATGAGGCTGCCTCTCCAGCTGGTTTCTCTGCTGAGCTAAAGCTTGCTGTTCCTGCCACTAGAATTACTGGCACATTCCAAAACAACAGTGTGGATGGCACGAGCACGGCGTTCATGGGGGCCTGGCCAGGCAGGGTGGGCAGAGAGAGGAGCTGGGACCCACGGCCCTCACGGGGGACCGTCCTCCCGCATGGAAATGGGAGTTGTGAGTAGAAGGTGCTCCTGGGTTTGCTCTCCTGCGCACGGGAGCCACCTTCTTGAAATGACGCCTCAAGTAAACTGAATCCTGCTTTTTTTCACCATCCTTAAAGGGAGCTTTTTAGGAGGACTTTATAAGGCCTTCTTTAATTTGCCAAGAATCCTCTTTAAATAGGGGGGGGGTTTGTTTAGAGCTGGGGGTGACCCTGATTGTGATGCCTGTGGTTGGTACCCCACTCTGTTATTTCCTATCAGGTGACTCTTGTCTAGACATTTGGTCCAGTTGAGCACATCTGCCTTGTGTCTGCTGTGTGTCCGGCAGAGGTGCAGGACAGAGTGCCTGGTCACAACAAACATCTGCTGATGTTTGTTGGCTGGTGCAGGGAAGAAGGCAGGTCACACACTGTCCTGGTCTGAGAATCTCCTACCCTTTGAAGCAAGATAGTGAGGGAAGGAGTGGCCTAGCCTAACCTTCCCCTTGCCTTTAGAGGGATCTTCTAGCAGGGCAGCCAGTAATCTTAGGAAGGCATGAGGCATTTGGTTTTCATCCCATCTTTCTCTTTGCTCCAAACCTGTTCCTCTTGGATACGATCCCTGGGAAGCCGCAGGCGGGTAGATAGCATGTCTGGATGGTGTGCTCTGAAGCCCACCCTCCCTGAGCGCTGTGCCCTCTGCAGAGTTCTGTGTTAGGTCAGGCCCAGCTTCAAAGAGCTTTCCAGTTGGTTGGCTTCCTGGCTTTCTGGTGTTCCTGGGGTCTGTGAGGGAAGAAGCGTGTGAGTTGGAGAATCGTTGGTAGGGCTCACTGGGAGTTTAGAGGGCTTACTCCCTTTCTCCATTGCATACTCTTGGAGGAGAGTTCTGATGTCACAGGGCCAGCAGGTAGCTACAGAGGTTCTTTGCTCCC
Organism: Urocitellus parryii; assembly: GCF_045843805.1. NCBI lineage: Eukaryota > Metazoa > Chordata > Mammalia > Rodentia > Sciuridae > Urocitellus > Urocitellus parryii. The sequence goes on along the minus strand of NC_135541.1, from coordinate 37,425,472 downwards.
ATTTCATAGGTGCTAATGCTGAGGAGCAGAGAGACAAAAGCTTGACAAAGGCGACAGTGTGTACACTTTGGGATCCCAGGCAGGGCCTTACCCCACCACGTTGTTGTTGGCTGTCCACCTGCTGCGTGTGGCAGGTACCTGGGAAAGGTGGGGCTAGAAGGTGGTTTGTGGGGGTGGGAAGGCACACTGGCACTGCTGAAAGTAGAACGTGTGTGCTTGGGAGACCTGAGGGCCCCTGGAAAGTAAGATGGGCTGACTGTAGGCTTCCGGGTCCAGAGGATCCATCGGGGGCAGTGGGACTTCATCCTTTGCTGGGCAGCCCCGTGCAGCAGCACTGGGACGTGGGACTGCTCTTGGGAGGAGGTGTGGTCAGCCACCTGCAACCCAGCGTCTGGATCCATTCAGCTCAGGTTCTAGACCCCTAGTAATTTGGGGGTGTCAGTTCCCTCTGCCATGCAGTCTTCTGAAAAATTGTAAAAATGGTAAAATGTAGGAATTGACTGATCATCCATGGTCCCTCTCAGGCCCCTCAGTCCACGTCCATGAATGGGAAGATGTGTCTATGCACCTCTACCTTCTCAGGACAACATGGACTTTAGGTTTATTTGGCTTGGGAGCAGTTCTGCAGAGGTTTGTGGAGTGCACCTCCCTTGCCTTGGACTGCCATGTGAGTGAAATGGGGTCACACCACATGCCCCAGGTAGGCCAAGGGCCTTGCTTTGGTCTGCCCTCCCTGAAGCTCTGAGAGATGGTCAGAATGGGTTCCAAGTGTGCCTAGAGTTCACTTGGATACTCAGAACATCTGGAGGCAGGATGGGTGTGGAGGGTACACAGGGTCTTCAAAAGTGAAATGTGTTCAAGGTAAAAGCATCAAGGGCCCAGGCGCATGGAAGTCACAGAATGAGGTCAGAGTGGGGGTGTTGAACCGAGGACTTCTGGGACCTCTAGGATGCTAAAATAGAGATGACCTTTCTGTTTCCCCCCATTAGCTTGGATTTAGCTCAACTCTCTTCTCATAGTAGGCCTGATTTCTATGGGAAGGATGTGCCGGCCTTGTTCTAAACAGGGACCTTCATGCACAATAAAATCCCAGCTGCTGTGGGGAGGCTGAGGCAGGAGGATCGTAAGTTCAAGGCTAGTCTGGGCAACTTGTCAAGACCCTGTCTCAAAAGAAGATTTGAAAAGGGGCTGGAGATGGTAGCATAGAGGTAGAATAAATACCGGGTTTAATCCCCAGTTCCCGAAACAAACACAGCTGTGTGTCCAGCCCTGAAGTTGTCTGCGGCCTCTGAGGACCACCCTCCTTCTGGCAGGGGTGAATGGGGAATGGTCTGCTGAGCACCTGCTACCAGAGCTCCCCTTCAGACGAGGGAACCAAGGGCCATGTGGGAGGTGGAGTGACTGCCCAGGGACATGCTGTAGGCAGGGCCGGCATCGGGACCCGCGGTTCCGAGGCCAGCTTCCTCTCTCATGCCTGCCTTGCTTTTCTCCTGTGGTTTATCGGGTTTGCCGCTCCAGGCCTGCTGAGGCCCAGTGTCGGCTGATGTCTTGTGGGCTCTTTCATGGGACACCTTAGTTGAGCTCCATAGGTCTTGTTGAGATTCTTTTGTCATGAGTCATCCTCTGGTTTGGAGTAGGGGAAAGTAGCAAAAAAATTTACTACTCCCGTATTGACATTTCAGAGCAGTTGACTGAGAGCATTCTCATATCTTGCCTCGTCCCACATTTCTGTCAGCAGTAAGGGTGGCGAGGACAGTGCCAATCGTGTCAGATGCTCTGATGGTTGGAAAGATGCGTGAGACCCAAGGGAGGGCAACCAGCGTGCTTTCTCTTTGCCTGTGTTCAAGTCACTGTCGTAGGACGTGGAATGGATTGCTTTCTACTCGGAGGGTGGGTGGTGACAGTGAGGGAGGGAGGGGTTGGAGAAGGTGTGAAGCCTCATAGGAGATGGGGTGACCCAGTGAGTATGGTTTCTGACAAAGGTTCCCCAGAGCGACTTTGTGGAGAAATTTGACTGACTTCCATGATTTCACTTGAAGAAGCCACTTTATCAGCCAAGAAGTTTGGACCCATTTAGCTTTTCTGAAGAGTACCACTTCCTGGGTGACCAGTTAGTTCCCTGCTAGGTGAAGCAGGACTTGAATCAGTGTCCTTCAGGGTTCCTAAGGCATGGCCCGCCTGTTTCAGGTGTTTGTTATATACCCCAAGCCCCATCTAGCACAGGGCTCGCAGGCTCGGGGCACTTGATAAGTCTGCCTTTAGTCGTGTAAGAACCTTTTGTTCTACTAGGTGCGCACACTGCTGCTTGGCTCGCCATCTCCTTCTGGGCTGTGAACTTAGGAGGTTTGGGCAGGTGGCTGAACAGGTAGGTAGAGGAAAGTGATCCAGGTGGGCTGTGTGTGCTGGCATTTGAGGACATCTCCACAGCTGAGTTTCCAGACAACAAGCAGATCCCCAAGGGGACTCTGAGGACCCAGCCAAGTTTCTGATACTTCCTTTAGAAAATCCGCCCGGGGCTCCTTCCTGTTAGCTTGATCTGATGAGGAACCCTGTCTGTGTGATTATTCTACCCGCCAAAGGAATAAGATGTGATGAAGGAAGATTGTTTCTAAGGTTTAATTTATATTTAGATGATTCCAGCATACCCTTGAGGTCTGTGAATTTTAGCCATTGTGGCCTCAGTAGATCACAAGTGACCGGAGTCATTTGTAACCTTCCTGAGCATAACTTTGAACCCTGCCTGAGAGGCAAGGTGGGCCGATGAGCCACTGAGCCTACCTGGCACTCTGTCTGGTGCCCACAGCTCTCAGGCTGTGCCGTTTCATACGTGATTTCTTTCGTCTTTACGGTAATGCTGGGAATTGAGTGTAATTGCTGCCGTTCTTCACCTGAGAAAACTGAAGAAGTTACCTGCTCTGTACAAGTTCATTTTGAAAACTAGCAGGAAGAGAGAAAGTTGTCCATCGTCCCACTCCTAACTTTGTACCAACTTTTTTGGGTGTTCCCTCTTTTCCATCTTTTTACCTACCATGTTCCCATCAGAACATTCTCATGATTCAAAACAGCATTTAAGAAGCTGTGTAGACTCTGTTTCCAGGCTGGTTTTTTTCCTGTTGGTGTGATTTTTGGAGGGTCTCCATCTGGGTTTCTCTTTGCCCACCCCTGGGCTGCTGCAGGAATGGTTCTTTCAGCTCAGCATCCTGGGCTCAGGCATTCATACCCAGGCAGGGCCCTTTGTGTCTAAAGTGTCGTTGATTGGAGTGCTAATGAATCAATTAGAAAATTACTTGCTGCTGAGATCCTCAGCCAAACCAGGGTTGTGCACGCGTCTTAGCAAACCATCCGATGGCCATACGCGGATAAATCTCTCTTGGCTGTGGCCCTTGTAAATCGCACCACAGCCTTTCTTGGACCTGTTAATCACTTGAGAAAAGCAGGACTACTTCTGCTTTGCAGGGCTGCTTTGTGTTTGGCATGGTTTTCTAGCTTGCGCCTCGGTTCATTCCTGTGCGGCAAAGAAAGGAGGCTGGGGTTCTTAGTAACAGCATTTGTGCTGCACTTCACAGAGACATCATTTAGAGGCATTCCCCTCGTTCTTTCTTTTCGTCCCTGCAACAGCCCTGTTAGGCAGTCTGTTACTCTGAGGTCCATTTTTGTGGGTGGCAGAACTGGGGCTCAGAAAGCATAAGCAGCCTATCCTGAGGTCACCACGCAAGGAGAGCAGTGCTGGAGCCTCAGATCCCCAGGTCTTCAAGCTGTCACCCTGCTATGCCGCCTTTCTAAGTGGAAGCCCCCTCGCTATTTTTAGTGGGTTTTCATAGTCTCAGGTTGGGAGTGGTAGGGGGAGCACAGCAGGTGGAGATGGAGAGATGGTAAAGGCATTTCTGGGTAAGTACTCAGAGTTGGGGTACTGTGCACTCTGGGGCAGAGGTCTTGGAGTGATAGCCAACAGCTGAGGCTGAAGGAACCCTGAGTGGGTGAAGTACCAGGGGGCTGCAGATGGCTGTCAGTCCGTGTTGTGCATTCCAGGACACTTGCCAGGTGTGTTTGAACCTAAAATGGGAATGGGTAGAGGAGGGAGGGCAAAAAAGATGAAATTGCCATGAATCCCAACTGAGGTGGAAGCTAACTCTTGGAAAGACATCTGCAAAATAGTGATTTAGTATGCTTTTCTGGCTCTTCCACACCTGTTTTGTCATTGGATTCTGGTCCTCCTTTTACAGGGAGGCCAAGCCTAAGCCTTTGCCTCTTTTCTCAGCTTCTCTGAGGCTGAAGCCTGAGGCAGCTATTTGCTGGTCTCTTCATTTAATTTGGTTTTGTACAGGGGAACTACCGGCCCCTGGCCCCCTTCCCCAGAGGGGACAACACTGCTTGTTTTATCACCCCAGATTCTGTTGTTTTTGTCCCCAAGATGGTCAGGTGTGTCCTGCCCCTGCATGTTCGGTGTTTCTACATCCAGCCATAGTTGGCGATTATTTTTTTCACGTAACAAACTTTCGAGTGCCTGTTGTGTGCCTGGAACTGCAGTAGGTACTGGCACTGCAACTGGGAATGGCACAGAACAGACAACAACCCACCTGCCCTCGTGGAGCTGACGCCGTACTGGGGGAATGGTGGGCTCTCTTTGGGTCTCAAGCTCTGGGTTGGCCCTTCCTCATGTGCCTGCATTTTGCTGGTCATTTTGTATGTGTCACCATGTTCCATCCTCAGAACAGCTTCATCAAGGCAGGTATTGTCACACCATTTTTTGCAGATGAGGGCATACAGTAGGTGCTCAGTGGATCCTTGTTGAATGGATGCATGGCAGCAGCTGGGTTTCTAGTGTAGCTCCGGTTCTCAGCAGGGCATTGGGTGCTCTCCAGTGCTGTACCTGGCACTTTGGGGCCAGCTAAATTTTGGGCACTTGCCTTGGCTGTGGGTGAGTGCCCAGCTTAGGAAGACTGGTACAAGTTCCTGATCTGGTCCATAACCACCTTGGTCTTTGTTGACCAGCATTGCCACGGTGGGAGGTTTCCTTTATTTTGCTGGCTGTAGGAGGGGAGAGATTTAGAGGCCGCTCGCTTCAGTGTGTCTCTGGCCTTATTGCTGAGGCACGCTGGTGCTGCCCTCCGAGCTGTGAGGGTGGTGGGGGTTGAAAATGGAGTGCACCTGCTCACTGCCCCAGGACCCCTGGTGACCTAAGCTGGCACAGGTGGAGTACCTTATAGAACCTCAGGCCCCATCCATCTGCCTGGCAAGCAGCTCAGCCTTCCAGTGTTGATTTGGCCCCACCAAGTTCCAGGTATTGGAAATCGAAAACAAACAAAGCCCAACCCCTGGACGGGAAGTGGGTTTACTTTCTCTTTGTGGAGGCTCAAAGTGCAACAGCTGTGTGGGTAGACGGCTCCAGGCACTAATCTGTGTGGCAGGCGGTTGTAGTAAAGTTCCAAAGCTAGTGGGAAGGAGTCGCGAGCTCAGTGACTGACCATGTGGGTAGGGCCAGGGAGGCTCACTGCCTCTGCCTTTTCTGCCTGTCCCCTTGACCCTCAAGCTCCATTGTGTACCTTCTTGTCTCTTTCTGCCAGTTCTCCTAATTTCCACCCATCTTCCCCCACTCCTCCCACATTCTGTTTTCTGCTTTTCCATGCATTGCCTGAGACTCTCTGGCTATTCTCAGTTGGCAGGCTAAGGGACAAAGTTAACCAATAAAGATGACTGTGAGTTGCTGTGATCGAGATGACGATGGGAACTCTGGTGTTGGTGGAAGGTCAAGGTTGGCTGCATGAATGTTGAGGTGCAGCTGCGTGTGTTTGGGTCAGGACGGTGCAGAGGGGGAGGAAAGGGGTCGGCTGCTGGGTTTGGAGGGTCGGCAAGGCTGCAGTGACAAAGTACCACAAACAAGCGGCTTAAACAATAGAAATTTGTTGTCTCACAGATCTGGAGGCTGGAAGTCCAGGATAAAGGGTCAGCAGGGCCAGGCACTCACAGTCTCTGAAGTTTACAGAGGAGCATGTTCTTGCCTTTCTCTTGTCTTCTAGTGTGGCTGGCAATTTTTAGTATTCCTTGGCTTGTGTTACTCCAGTCTCTATGTCTGCCACCACATGGCATTCTCCCTGTGTGTCTGTGTGCCCAAGTTTCCTTATTTTATAAGGACGACAGTTGTTGGATTAGGGCTCACTGTAATCTAATGTGACCCATTTTAGCTTGATTACATCTGCAAAGAACCTACTCCTAAATAAGTTCCTGTCAATAGGTACTGGGCATTAGGACTTGAGCATGTCTTTTTCTTAGTGGGGGGGCATGTGTCAACCCAAAACACAGGGTGATAGGGTGATAGTTTAAATTCCTATTATAAGGGGACTCACTGTCCTGTTGGTCAGGTCAGTAAACTTACGCTAGGAATCTGCTGTGTGCCAGAATCTGGGCTTGGCCAGTCACAAGAAGTAAGACCCAGCTTGGCATTGAGGTGAGAAGCTGCTATTTCTGTGGATACCACGGATCCCTCCACCCCCACCCCATACCAGAGATTGAACTTTGGGACACTTAACCACTGAGTCACTCCCCAGCCCTTTTTTATTTTTTGAAGTAATTAAAAAAAATTTTTTTTTAGTTGTTGATGGACCTTTGTTTTGTTTGTTTGTTTTTATATGTGGTGCTAAGAATCAAACTCAGTGCCTCACACATGCTAGGCAAGTGCTCTACCGCTGAGCCACAGCCTCAGCCCCCTTTTATTTATTTATTTATTTATTTTTTTGACACACACAGAAAATAGGGTTTTGCTAAATTGCTCAAGGCCTCACTAAGTTGCTGAAGCTGGCTTTGAACCTGTGATCCTCCTGTCTCAGCCCCCTGAGCCACTGGGATTATAGGCATGTGATATCATGCCAGCAGTACCAGGGATTCTTAAAGAAAATGTAAAAGAAATGTTATGCAACTTATTAGGCATGGCCTTGGAAATATGGGTTTTTTTTTTTTTTTTTTCCATTTCTGTCCTGTTAATTTTGAGGTCAACTGGCTCAAGCCAGAAGGTGTTCTCCCTTCTTCCTTCTTTCTAAAAGATATTGATGGGAAAAGCCTGGAACCCCTGGATTTGGAGACTTTTAAAAGTGCCTGTCTTCTCCCTACAAGTGAAGGTGGATTAGGTGGTTTCAAAGATGTGGTTCTTGGTGTTATCTGTTCCAGGCAGCCTTGGTAGCTAGTAACTGTTTTATTGGAAGGGCAAATACTGTGTAATGTCAATAAGGATGTTTTTTATAGGGGCTTCTGTGTTTTTGCTGTGGGTAAACATGAGGAAACCAAGTGTGGTTTGGTGGTGTCTGATGGGGCCAGCCTTCTGTCTTATTCCAGAAGTTTCCTATCTGAGCAGAAAGAGTGGAGAACAAGTCCACCTGCCACACAAGACTGGTTCTTGTAACTTTGCAGGCTCCCTGCTCTGAGAAGAGCTTCCTCACAGATGACGGGAGTGGAGTAGAAAGTATTTGTAGCTATTGTGTTAGTGAAAACCAATGTAATGTAAATAGGAAGCCTGGATGATACATAGTCTCAAAAAGCTGCTACTGAAAACCAAGCATGCCAAATGAAATCTACCACCATGTGTGCGTGGACTTCAGAGTGCTCTTTGCAGGCAGCAGGGGCTTAGGCACCGGAGGGACCTTATTTCATATCTTCATCCCTCTTCTTTTCTCTCTTCTCCCCCTAACCCAAAACAAAGAGAAGAAAATTAATTGTGTGTTTCCTTAAATTCCCCCCAGCTCTTTTTTTTTTTTTTTGGAGACAGGGTCTCACTAAAATGCCCTAGCTGGCCTCAATCTCATGATCCTCTTGCCTCAGCCTCCTGAGTTGCTGGGATTGTAGTAGTTCCCAGTGGTGCCCGGAAATTCTTTCCCCTCATTAAAACAGACCAAAGATGCTGTGTATCAGAGTAGCCTCCCTTTCTGAAACAGCCACCACAGAGGCAGAGCACATTTTGATGCCCCTAAGAAACCAGCCACAGAGGAGACGATAAATGTCTTGGACATGCTTTCCCTTTCCTCTGTCCTCCAAAGATACCTTTCTTGGGAATGGCTTCAAAGCCTAAAGGTTGTGTGCACTATATAGGTTATTTTTGTAAGTAGCTTAGTTTCTTGACTTATTTCAAAAGTGTGTGAATATGTGTTCATCATGAAGGAAGTTAGACAAACAAAAACAAAACCTCTGGTAACTCCACCACCCGATTTACATCTTGTTGGTGTGGCCTTTTTTTCTAAATATGTCCCTGCCCTCAGGGTCAAGTCCAGGGAGCACTTCAGTCCACGTGGTCCAAGCAGAGGCACCTAAAGCCGCAGTGCCCTTCCCCGCTGTGCTCGCTCTGCTTCTGGACACGCTGCTCCCCGCCCCTGCTCCCCTTAGCCTTGCAGTCTACCTAGAGCCTTTGGAGGGGCCAGCAGCCCTTTCTCAGGTTGCCGGCTTGCATGTCCTCTTCTGAAACGTGAAAGCTTGCTGTTGACACAGGGCTCCCTCACGGGAGGCTTGTCCACGTGCTTCCCTGCCACTGGCTGTCCAGCCCCTCCCCAGTTGGAAGCTCCTTGTGTAATAGAGGTTGCCGGTTTCTTCCCTTTGGGGTTAGGAGGTAGAATGTAGTTCTCACTCCCAAGTTCTAGAGTCCAGGACTGCTATTTTCAGGGGAGGCAGGAAGGGGTGTGTGTGTGTGTGTAGCAGACAAGGTCATATGAAGCTCTGGCTCATAACCTTGATGGGACTGTAGATGTAAATAAGTCCCTTGTCCCCTTCTCCAAACATTGCACACTCACATGTGCAAATAACTGTAGAAACCCAGGGGTTTGGGTTTGCAGGCCTTCTGAAATTTGTCCCTGAGGCCCTTTAAAGGCAGACGTGCTCCTGGCCACTGGGTGGCCCAGACAGCTGGTGTGGCTTCTAAAGTATCCATTTTGGCTTCTTTAGGACAGCTGCAATGAAAATTACCCCATAATTGTACTGCTGTGAGGACAAGGATGGTTATAATGGTGGTTCAGGTCTCCTGAGCTCTGGGGTTCACTCAGTCCTCACCATAACCCAGAGAAGGGAAGGTGCCACCATCCCCTTTGCAGACCAGTAACCTGCAGCTCAGAGAGTTGAAATAATGTGCCCAGGGTCATACAGTAAGAGCCAGGATCGGGACCCAGGCAGTGTGGTTTCAGAGCGTGTGCCAGACACCTGTCTTCAGCAAGGAAATAATAGTAGCAACATTAAAAGCCACAGAAGGTTAGGATATGGCTGCCCTTCCCCCACAGGACTGCACCTGTCCTGAGTGTCCTCCTGGTGCGGATCCTGGCTCTGGAGGAGCATGCAGGTGGGTGGAGGCAAGCATAGATCCGCCACTCCTGGGAAATGTGTAAAATCCTGTTCCTGAAAACCGGCCGGGTTCTCAGAGTGTCCCGGCTGGTGTGTTTCGTTAGTCACGAAACATGATCCATACGCTGTATTTTAGGACTCCCCATCTGTCAGCACTGGGGAGGGTTTTCCCTGAGGGGGCTCAAAGCATGCCAGCTCATGGGGGTGGGGTGTAGGGAAGGGAGGTGGATGGGAGGGGTCTTTGACAGGGTGATCTAGGGGGCTGGAATGTGGGAGACATGGGCTAGGTTCCCACCCAGGCCCTTTTCCCACTACTTCACTCAATGTGTAGACAGACTCCTACTTTTTAGTCAGGAAAACTGAGATGCAAGGAGATTACATTTCTTCTCATGTAGGGTTTCAAGGTTGCCTACGTGCTGGCCAGGGCTCTTTCCCTATCCATTCTGTTCCTTCTGTTTCTGGCCTTCACTGTGACATGGGGTGGTGGTGGTGGTGGTGGTGGTGGTGAGACGTTGCCTGAAGTCAGGAGTGGGTAGAGTCCAGCTGTAAGCCTGTTCTCCAGCCCTGGCCCCCCGCCCTGCCCCTCCAGCTGCTGCTAGTTGCCCAGGAAGAAGCTAAGAGGACTTTTGATCCACTGCCTCCTCTCAGGGATGGAGGCCATTGAACTTTCAAGGCTGTCTTAAAAAAAAAAAAGTATTAACCTGACTGTAAGCAGGCCCTAGTTTAAAAATAAATTAAAAAAATAAGACAAGCAAAATAGTGGTAGTGGGGGGCATGTATGGAGCAAAACCTTTGGCAATTGAAAGGTCCCATGGGGAGGGTCCTTCTCGCTTCTCAGAGCACCTTTGAACTCCAGAACTGAGGCTGAGCCTGGGTTCTTGAGCCTTCCGGCAGCTCTGCTCCTCTCTTGCACCCTGGGCCATTTGTACTTCTCCTGGTTTGGTCTGTGCAGAGAAACCCAAATACAGAGAATTTGGGGAAAAACTTGGCATGGGATTGGCCTTATAGATGCAGGAACAGTCCGTGTGTGAAAGCCTGCCTAGCTGGGCCCAACTTTGGTCTCGCTCTTTGCCCTCCAGCCACACTGGCCTTCTCTTGGTTCTCAGAAGTGCCAGGTGTCAGCCTTCATTCATGCTGTTCCTCTCCTGGAAGGCACTTGCCTGCCTTCCTTTCCCTGCTTTCCAGGTTAGAACCTGCTTACCTCTCGGGTCTCGGCCTAAAGGGTGCTTCCTGGGGAGCTTGTCCATCTGGCTCTATCTGGGTCAAGCCTCCTGCCATATATCACCATGGCTCCCAGGACTTCTCTTTTGTGACTCCTCCATGGGTATAATAAAAGAATGAGCTCACATTTTACAGTAGGCAGCAGTTAAACTCTAGGAATTTTTGTCCTCTCCTCTGTCCTGTGTGCCTTTGTATTGACTACTGTTGGCTAAATATCCACTGCCAAGCCCAGCCTCTGCTTTCGCATTATCTTGGTAAATCCTTGTAGATGGCAGGGATGGCAAGTTTGGACCATAGGTGTGGTATAGGTGAAGGTGTAGGGAAAGATGTCAATATCAGAATTCACTGTGATTTCCTAAAGTGTCTTGAGATGTGGGCACACTGAGGTCAGAATTTTGCAGAATAGAGTCTTCGATACACTAAAGGTCAGGGTGCTTTGTGCATCCTAGAAAACAGGCTCCTGCCTCAAAGGTGTCTCCCTCAGCCTGATGGTTTTTTTAGGGGGAAGACTTGAAGCCTATAGAATAGAAGGGACTTAGCCAAGACCACAGAGCAGATCCTTTGAAGGTTTTTTGTTTGTTTATTTGTTTGTTTTGGTACTGGGGGTTGAACCTGGGCCCTTAACCACTGAGCCACATCCCTAGCCTGTTATATATTTTGAGACTGGGCCTCATTGAGTTGCTTAGGGCCTTGCTAAGTTACTGAGGTTGGCTTTGATCTTGTGATCCTCCTGCCTCAGCCTCCTGAGCCACTGAAATTACTGGTGTGCGCCACAAGGCATTTAGTTGGGACCCAGCTTAATTGTGAAAAGATGATTCATCAAGAGCCAGGTGCCAGCCAGCTCCTCTGCAGGCATGGTTGCATTTGCTCATAGTGCAACACATATTTAGGGAGGAGAGGAGGGAGCCTGGGGACTTGGGTTGCTTCCTGAGAGCACAGCAGAGGCGGGATTGGGATCTTTCTGATTCCATAGACTGGTTCTGCCCCATCTCCTAGTAGGGTGGGGTTGAGTGACAGTTCATTTCTTGAAAAAATGTATTAACCTGACTGTAAGCAGGTGACACTGTGGTGGGGACACTCTGCCTTCTAACTGAAGGCAGAGGAACTGTAGCCACTCGTGGAAACCTCCATTGCTTCTAGGCCATCTGGGCTGGGGTTCATGGAGACCACCTTTCATCCCACATCTGGTTTTCCCTCCTGTCTCTTCCCTCCCTGCGTCTGAGAGAGCCTTGGAAATTCCTCTCTTTACTTGCCATTGCCGTTTCCCTGCAAGCCATTGGGGATCCTGGAAAGGAATGAAAGGTGATGAAGCAAAAATTGCACCCCTCTGAGAGTGACTGTCCTTTGTTTGGAGCTAAAAATAAATTGTGTACTTGCTTCTCACTGTGCATGGGCTCTTTTGGGGGGTTTCATGGGAGCCGTTCCCCCACTCCACTCTCCATCTGCAGGTGTGGGGATTCCTGCGACTTGGGGACATGGGTGGGCTTTATGCTGCTCAGCTCCCTGGCATGCAGAACCCTGGGCCTCTACACGGTACTTCTGGTTCTCTGCAGCAACAAAGTGCTGTGGTGGTGGCTTTGGCACACGTGGGTCACCAACTCCCTTTGCAAATATGACTGCTGCTGAAAAAAGACAGGCCACCTTGAGAGGACTTGGTGTGCAGGCTGTTTCTTTTTGATATCTAGAATGCGCAGAGGCAGGGGAGATAAAATTAGCTTGTTCATTTAATTTTGTAAATATTGGCTGAGCAGAAGTTTTATGCCAAGTCATGTGACAGGGACAAGAGTGCTTACCCTAAAGCAACAAGGCTGTGTCCCTTCTTGAAGGTGCTTAGGTGCTTATCTTAGAGGTGGAGGGAGGATTTAAGGGTTAAGACAGAGGTGGAGTGCAGAGCGACGGGGTCTTGTGCCCACACCACCCATCCTTCCCAGATCATCTGACGAGACCCAGCCATGTGTGTTCTTTTCCCCTTTGGTAAAGCACTTGAAGTTCCTCTCCCCAGCAGTGTTTTGTTTCTGCTTTTTTTCCTCCTTAGTTCTTACTATATACTAGGCCGGGGCTAATTTACTTGCATTGATTCTGTGAACCCTGCATGAGCCTATGAAGTAACTGCCACCATCCCTGTTTCCAGTTGATGAAACTGAGGCCCAAAAAGGTTAATTAACTTCCTCAAAACCCCACAGCTAAAATGTTGCAGTCTGGATTCAAATCCATGCAGATTAATTCCAGAGTTCACACTCCTAACCTCATGCTGTGTAGACACATCCACACTAAGAATATGTGTCTGCTAAGAATTCATTGTCTGCCCAGTGTAAATTATCCTGAATAGGTGCTTTCTCCTTAATAGGTGCTTTATCCTGAATAGGTGCTTTCTCCTTAAAAACAAAACATAACAAAACTTCATTGAAACTACTTTAATATTCCTAGTTAGGCTTAGGGATAAGAATCCTCTCTCCTCCCCCATTTCCTTTTTTTTTTTTTTTCCAACAAACCAAACCAGATGGTGATAGGTGAAGTAGCTTATCCAAGATCTCTGTAGAGGTCAGTATATTTTGGGAGATGGAATTGAACCATGTTTTTGTGTGTGGGGTGGGGGGAGGAGGAGGCAGGAAAGGCAGTATCTTGCTTTGTTGCCCAGGCTGATCTTGAACTCCTGAGCTATAGTGACCCTCCTGCCTCAGCCTCCTGAATAGTTGGCACTATAGGTACATACCACCATGCTAAGCTTTGAAACATGTTGTCGTTTTTTAAAAAAAAATATTTCGGGCTGGAGATGTGGCTCAGCGGTAGCGCGCTCGCCTGGCATGCGTGCGGCCCGGGTTCGATCCTCAGCACCACATACCAACAAAGATGTTGTGTCCGCCGAGAACTAAAAATAAATATTAAAAATTCTCTCTCTCTCTCTCTCTCTCTCTCTCTCTCTCCTCTCTCACTCTCTCTTTAAAAAAAAAATATTTCCTTTTTAGTTGTAGATGGACACTATATACTCATTCACCCATTAATTAGTTAATAAATAAATAAATAAATTCATTATGTGGTGCTGAGGATTGAACCCAGTGCCTCACACATGCCAGGCAAGTGCTCTTCCATTGAGCCACAACCCCAGCCCCAAAACATGTTGTCTTATGAGAGAGGGAAGGCCCATGAAAACATCCTGCAAACTATAAAGTGCTGCACAAAATGAAAGTCATGTGAGAGAAAGGGTGTATTTAAAAGACTAGCTTGTAACCTGGACCTCACGCCTCCTATTTGGAGATTTCATGCAATGGTGTCATGATCTGGTTTCAGGTACCTGTGAAAAATTATGGTAATTAAAATGTAATTTGGAATTCCCTGTTGGCTTATAACAGCTGGTCCAGATGTAGGAGGCTAGGGCTGTCCATGCCGGAACAAGCTGAGGCTTGTTAGGGGTGTCACTTTGTTCTGCCCTTTGTGTTGCTGGGGTGAAGGGTGGGGGCAAAGAGATAGAGGAGCTATTTTTACATTGTTCACGTCATGTTCAGAATTACTGGATGTTTGTGGTTGGGTCCCTTTTTGGCCTCAGCTGGGAAGAAAGGACTCCCTATGCTGCCTGGGTCAGTGTGGAAACTTGAGCTCACCCCCTTGGAGGGGAAATATATATACTGCTGTAAAGGTGGAGGAACCCAAAGTGACTGTGCAGTCACCTGGATAGTTTGGAGTTGATTTAGGGCTTAGCTTTTCCAGAGCTGCTTCTGATTCTGGGGGTGGGTGTGAGTGCAGGAGGCATAAGCAGGAGGTCACGTACTCATCCATGCGCTTATTTAGATAGTTTTTTCAGTTTGAACATGTTATTTTTTTTTTTCCCCTAGGTATTTGCAGAGTAAAGTCGAATAAGGTATTGTCCCTCAAGGATTTTGTAGTCTACTTGGGGTAATGGATAAATAAACCTTCAGTTGATCACGTGCAAGCCAGGCCCATGTGCCAGGCTCTGGGAAGTTCTGGTGGGGCAGAGGCATAGGGGCTTTGGGAACGCACAAGAGGGGCCAGGGTCATGTGGGATGAGAGGTGCTGAGTGGCAGGAGCTGACTTAAAAGAATGGGAATAAGAAGTTTCAAATATGGGCTGGGATGCAGCTCAGTGGTAGAGCACTTGCCTAGCATGTGCAAGGATCCCTGGGTTCAAGCCTTAGTACCACCAAAAAAATCTTCAAGTGTATACTTTAGGGTTATTTGCTATTGAGCAGTATCTGTATACAAATGGTACTATAGTCATTACATCTTATTTAATTACTCAGTTGATGTCCCAGGATTTCATGTTTTTACCCAAAGAGCTCACGATATTTGAAAATTTTGACAAAAAATTACTTTGTGCCAGTCTACACCGGATGCCTCCGAGATCAGAGATGGGTGCTGCCGTGGCCTTGGCCACACAAAGCCTGCCTGTGAAGGCCTTGTGCTCCTTCCTTTTGAGAGGCCAGAGCATGGTGGGTTATTGCAAAGCAAGGGGGGAGGAGACCATCTGCTCTCACTATGGGTCCTGGCCCAGCTTGCACCGCACTTCGTAAGTGTGTGAGAGGTGGGGACAGTGCGGGGCTTGCCTGCATGCCCCATAGAACCTGTTAAGACCAAGAGTAGACTTGGGGACTGTAACAAACCAGAAGGCAGAGAGGACAACAGAAGCACAGAGACACCCAGCATTTTTCCTGAGACGACACAGGGAGTGCATGGCTGCTTCAGGGGGGGCACTATTATCAAAAAAGTCATCCAGTGTTCCTTCCACTTCCACTTCTGTACACTTGCTGTCATCCTGAGTATATTCTGCTTTGTTTTTTTCTCAGACACGCCCTGGACAAGGTGTTAAGGAATCTTGTGAGTTAGGCATAACCCTGCCCTTGGGGTGGGTGACCGTCCAGGGTGATCACTACACAGGTTGTCTTCTGGGACTGGAGTGTCCCCACTGCCCTGTGAGCTGCATGCAGATGCTGCAGCACAACAGGCCTGTCCTTGGCATGGGATTATTGGTAGTGAGTATTCCAAATGTCAAGTTCCCCTTGCTTAAGCTGAGCAGACGAAACAAAATGGCAGACAGATTAGAAGAGGCTTGAGAAGCCTTTTAGGACTTGGAAACCTTCCCCTGTTGACTTTGAAAAGCTGCAGAACCATACCCATCTGCACAGAGGTGGGGATGCCTGGCAGCTCTGTGGTCTTGAGATGTTCTGGACAATGCTGGCTCTTTCTTCCCCAACTCCATGTGCACGGGAGCCAGGGTGCCCCTGAGCATGGGCAGGAATTGAGCCCAGTTCTTCTGCAATAATCTTGTAGTCTAGTTGGGGTAATGGAAAAATAAACCTTCAGTTGATCATGTGCAAGCCCAGGAGTGGGTAGGAACAGAGGAGATGGGGTCCTCCTGAAGGCTTTAGGAGGGGTTCAAGTGGGTTCCCCAGGGAAGGGGCCATGTCAGTCAGTACCTGTTTAATCTAGTCTCATACTTGCCCTGCTTACTGCAGAGACCCAGTAGGTAAAAGGAAACAAGATATCATAGGCTCTCCTGAACAGATTGTGAAAGGCATAAAAGGTTAGGGGTCACCAAAGGCACAGAGGTCTTGGATGAAAACCTGAGCGTCAGTGCTAAGAGAACCTTAGGGATAGTCCTGTTTATTCCCCTCTTTCTACAGATGTAGTAGCTGAAGCTCAGAGAGACTAATTAATGTTCCTGAGCCACACAGGAAGCCATGAAGTTGGAATTCCAGCCGGTCTCTCTGGCTCCAGTGCCCATACTTGTCCCATGACATCACACTGGCTCCTGCACTTAGTCCTCTTTTCTTGTAAGACTCATTTCTCCAGCCCTTCCCCCCAACTGCTTCCTTTTCCTGCCTGGATTCCCCTGGAATCCCTCAGTGGGTGCTGCCTCATAAGCCGGGGAGAAGCAGGAAGAGCTGAATGTCTGAGTGAGAACCCAGCCCCGTGGCTGCTTCTGCAATACTTTCCGGGTCCAGGGAACTGAGTGCCTGTCTCACAGGGTTGTGTGTGTATTCCTGAGGGCGGGCACAGACACGCCTCAGACCTTGTAGCCCCTTTGGGGTTCTAGGAGATCATGAGATGACAAGTCTGGGCTCTGGGGGGATACGTTTAAATGGTGTGTGAAACTACGCAGCCAGTGGCCGTCAAGTTGCAAGTCCAACCCTAGATCCTCTTGTCCCGGGCAGCCGTGGTGGACCAGGTTGCCCAAAGCCTCTTGTCATGTTCTGGGGTCTCTGGGGCCCGGAGACTAGAAGGTGGTTTGGTTTTGCCTTCCCTCTCCCTCTCTCAGTACTAGGGAGGGAGCCCAGGGGCACTTAACCACTGAGCTGCATCCCTAGCCCGTTTTATTTTTCATATTGAGACAAGATCTCACAAAGTTGCTGAGACTGGCCTTATACTTGCCACCCTCCTGCTTCAGCCTCCCAGGTTGTTGGGATTAGAGGTGTGTGTTACCATGCCCAGCTTCTCCCCTTCTTTGTATACTTATGCACAAATGCATTTTGTACCCATAAAATGCTTTCTGAATTCATGTCTTAGAAACCGTGGCAGAATGCAATAAATACGATGGTGTTTATGTTGAAGAGAAGCACATGCCGCACGGGGAGTGCAGTGGAGGCCTCCAATGGGGCCGTGTTTATGGCAGCAGTTAGCGAGTGTGTCTTTATTTTTGAAAGTGAGGTGCTGTCTGCATCTCTGCAGGCCTCTGGTAACAAAGTTGTCTCTTGGGTCTGGGTGTTGTGCAAACAAAGGACAGAGCTGGCTGAGGCCCTCATCACTGTGGCTGTCACCGCCTTAGTTCTGAGAGCCCAGCTGCACTAGACCCCTGTCATTTTGGGTGATGGCCACACTTCCAGGACAGCCTCTGTGTATGTTGAGTCAGAGCTGAGTAACAGATCCTCCCATTCCCATTTCAGGTCCAAAACAACAGGACAAAATTTAATAGGCATCAATGTAAAGTCCAGCGTGTGGGTTCAGATAATCAACTTCATAGGCGCAGGGTGAGGGGGATGCATGCTAATGGCAAGTGAGAGCCCAGCCCGCAGATTCACCTGACGTTCGGCTCTGGGCCAGCAGTCGGCCATCACTGACAGGAAGTAGCTCAGGCTTGCTGCGTAAGTGTCACACCCACAAGGAGAAGTCTGATGCCATCCTCCTCATGATGGATAATAATAGCTAGGCATTCAACATGCACTGTCCCTCCACCCTTAAGACATCTTTGAGGTCTAGGTGGATCTTTCGGTCCTCCTCCTTTGGAAGAGGACTTGCCCAACGTTACAGTATAAGAAAGTGGCAGTGTCGGCTGAAACCCGGGTCGGACTCAGAGCCTGTGCCATCTGGAATGAACTAGAGGGTTGTGGATGGTGGAGGTCCTAGATGAGGAGATGAAATGCTGAAGGAAATGGCAGCATTTAGCCTGAAAGCCATTTTTTTCCCCCAGGGGAGTGGTAAATACCAGGGATTGAGCTCAGGGGTGCTCTAGCACTGAGCTAGTTCCCAGTCTTTTTTATTTTGAGATAGGGTCTCAGTTGCTGAGGCTGGTCTCAAAATCGCCACCCTCCTTCCTCAGCTTCCCGAGTATTACCGGCATGCATCACGGTGCCTGAGTAGCCTGGAGGAAATTTTAATAACTCTGCAGGGCCCCCACCCCCCACCCCCGTCCCCTGCTGCTGGGGGTTGAATCTAGGGTCTTGGACTGCTAGCAAGTGCTCTACCATTAGTCATCACCCCACCCAGTACCTGTACCTGTCTTTTATACAACTGTTCTTATCAGTTTATGCCAACTCTATTACTATCCCCATTTTTAGAGATGAGGACATCGAGGCACGGAGAGTTGCCCAAGATGATACAGCGTATAAGTGGCAGAGCTAGGAGTCAAACCCAGAGAGAGCTGCTCGGGGTTCTTAATTACCAGGCTCTGCAGCCTGGAAGAGGATCAGACTGGCGGGGTAGACAGAGTTCCGACTGCACTCTTTGACAGGATGATGACTGACCTCTTTGGATCCAGGGCAGAACCATAGCCTGAGCACAGATGTGTAAGTGGCTCTTTTACCTCTGTGGACACCAGATGGCCATGAAGTAGTCTCCTTGAGGGAGGCAGTGAGGCTCCCCATTGCCAGGTGACTGCCCACGGAGGTGCGAGGGTGAAAGACCCTAAGGGCCTGATGTTATGACAGTCCCTTCTGTGTGGGGGATCAGAGGTCTCCAGGGCCCACCCTGTAGCTGGCTGGCTCCCAGGGCTTTGTTGCAGACAAGGACAACTTTCCTGGACCTCCCCCACCTCCACACAGTGGTGTGTTCAGCGGTGATGGTCCCTGTGGACCGTTGTAGGGGAAGTGACCAGCTATCTGCCAGGTCCAGCCTAGCCCTATTAGGAAGCCCTGGTTGTCAGGCCCTGAAGAACTGCTGACGGCGGCACCAGGGAACAATGCTGTGTAGGAGGAGGCATGTGTGTGTGTTTGCTCGCCTCCTGACCTGAGTGCCAGCAGTGACACACTTTATTTGTCCCTTTTGGTCCCCTGTGGGTGCTCAGCCTGACTCTTAATGCGTTTGACTCCCACTGGAAGAGCGGCAGCTTTGGCTGTGGGGCAGGCCAGCAAGTTAGCCAGTTTTGGTCTTTCTCCTGATGCCAGGGCAGGTGGGGAGACCACTTAATTTTAAGTGTGACTGCCCCCACCCCCTTCTTTTTTGGCACTGGGATTGGGATTGAATCCCCAGCCATTTCCATTTTTTTTTATTTTGAGACAAAGTCTTGAACTGGTCTTGAACTTGTGATCCTCCTGCCTCAGCCTCCCAAGTAGCTGAGATTTCAGGCATCCACCACCACGCCTGGCTTTAAATGGCCTTCTTGAAGCTCTTGCCAAGGAGCACTGGGATCCTGGCACCTCTTGTCTTAGGTTGTGTGTGGACAGGTTAAGTGATTTACTAGAGGCCACCGCACCAAGTACAGGCCAAAGCTATATTCAGGTCCTGGTGACTTGACATGGGGCAAGTTTGGAGATTATCCTCTTTGGCCCTTTCATTTTACAGATGAGGAAATGAGGCCCAGATCGGCAGCTTACCCAACCAGGGCATCTGAGGTCATCCATGGCAGAGCTGGGCAGGACGAGACCCTGAGGTCTCCTGGCTCCAGATCGGTGTTTCCCTACTCTGCCCTCCACTTTTAGTTCTCTCGTGTCTCATTTCTGCTGCTATTTCTCCTGCTGGGTTGATGCAAGCAACTGTGACTGCCACACAGGTGTCCTTTCACCTGCTGCTCCTGCCACCCTCCATGGTTGCCAATATCTGATTATCCCAGTTGTCACTTCCTTTGCCCCCCATGAGCTGGTAGCAGTGATTGGAACTGAGCAGAAGAGGCATAGGCTTGGCCAGGCAGCCTGGAATCCAGGGCCACCTCTTCCACTTAAGAGCCGTGCAGCCTTGGGTCAGTTGTTTAACCTTTCTGAACCCTGGTTTCTCATTGGGGAGATAATGATTGGACTCAGTGACCTCCAGTGGCCCTCCTACCCTGCAGGCCTCTGGCTGGTGAGTTCCATGAAAATGGGTGAGAGCCACGCTGACCTGTGGTTGGAGGTTGTTAGGAAGGCCAGGGGGCATGGACTCAGGAAAAGCCCCACACTGGGAGGCACAGATGCAGGATGACTGCTCTGGCTTCACCAGAGAATAGTGGCCTTGGCTTCCAGTTGGTGGGCAAGGGACTCCAGTGTCTTTGATTCTTCCTCTGCACTGACCGCCCAGGCCTTGCTCTTCCTTAGTGGTGACTGCCAGGGTTGAGAGGTCGCTGGTGGGTGTGTGAGAAGACATGCTCGGCCAGCTGATTGGCATGGCCTTTGGCCAGGATGACAGCTGGGCACAGGCAAGTGCCAAATCCTGTGTTATCTCCTCTAGGTTGAGTGCCATCCATGTTATTAGGCCTGGGAGACCACATGCCACGTTAGATCACAGGTATGGGATGGAAGTGGCTTCAGAGCAAAACCAGAAGCCTTGGCTTTTTGTCAGCGTCTTCAGTCTCGCTATTATGTTAGCTGTTTACATGGTTTTTGTTTTTTGCCTTGGCTGTGAAGTTGCACTGTTTTCTGAACTAATCCTGTTTTGTGTAACCTGAACCTAAGTATCTTGACATGAAGGGCCAGCATTTTTCTCCTCTTTCTTAACAAAGAATACCCTAGACCAAAGCATCTGGAAGTGATTGGGCATCTGGTTTGAGGGAGTATGAGTATGTGCACACACTTCTGTAATATTACGAGCCTGAGTCGAGTTCCTACGCCTTTGTCTCTCCAGCCAGGCATGTCGCTGTGTGTCTTTCTGTGTGGATGATCTTAAGTGGGGGTTATTATGTCGGGGCATATATTGATGTGGTGTACACATATATAAACTCTTATTTCTACTTGGAATAAGGAAATTTTCAGGAGTGTTATAGATATGAAAGTATTTGTAAGGATGGACGTTATTATAGTTTTCTTTACAAAGTTTTAATAAACCATTTAATAGTGCCTTCAGGGACTGTAATTAACCATTTCTTCACTATTTCCAGGCTCTGCCATATCAGGCATAGAGGACCACTAGGAGAGATCCTAGTGACCTACCCACCCCGGGGGGCCCAGGAGAGGCAGATCCTCTCCAAGGTGGCCAGGTGTGGCATTGGGGGTGAGGGGTGCTGCTTGAGGCAGTTCAGGCGGCCGTGTCCTTGAGAGTTAGGCTCTGAAGGGAATTTTTCGATAGCACAGGTTGGAGCTGTTGGTCATGCTGCAGTTTGGCCTGCATCAGCAGGTAGAGCCTGTGGCCTCACCCTGGGGGCGACAGGCAGAACAGGAGTGCCCCATTCACATCTCATGGAGAATGGTCAGAGGAATGTAGTGAGTAACTTAGGGAAGAGGTGACTGATGATGGCAAGGGGAACCAGCATGAGCAGAGGGGTCACCCTTGATCCTGTTTGCCCCAGGAGATGGCTGGTTAGTTGATTTCATAGTAGCATTTTAGACGATTTCATAGTAGCATTTTAGACTCGGGGCCAGGACGAATTTGGTAGCCATGAGGTTAGGTAAAACAGGAATGGATAGCGCCTCAGAGGGGCATGTGGAGGCGTGGGAGGCTGGGGCACTGCATGGACACCTTTTCTGTAACTTTCTCAACGGCAGGCCCCTGTTACGGGGTGGGAGCGGGTGGCTGATCACAGTCCCTCTCCGTCCCCACCAGTCCTTGTTGGCCTGAAACCAGTGCCCCTCCACGGTGGTTATGTTTACTGACTTGTGGTCAGTATGCTGGGCAGCAGGTGTATACCTGGATTGTCCCAGGATGTGGGGTCTCATTAGTATACATCGAGGACTCTCCCTCTGGCTGTGGGACTGTGACTGAAATCCACCCCAGAAGCAGTCCAGTGTTGTCCCCCCGCCGTCCTAGCAGTCTAACATGGATTGTGGGGTGAGGAGGACAGCCAACCAGTGACCGTCTCCCCCTCATTCTCAGGGAGGGGTACAGCAGAGCAGCTGTGTCAAGCACTTGCTGCCATGGCACCCAGAGTCCCAGGAAGCAGGGTCTCCCCTGCCTGGATTATGTGTGTCGGAACAGTTGACTGGGATTTGAATCTCTGAGTTAGATGGAAAATTGTCCTTTTTCGGTGACCTGTCCAGAGCCTGGGGTCTCCTGAGGTTTATTTAGCACCCCTGTATCCTGGGACCCTGGGCTGAGCCTCAGTCTGGGGAAGGAGGCAGAGGCCCTCACCACGGGTCACATGTGGGTGTGAATTCCAGTCTGTCTGGCCTTTCTGTACCTCCTAAAATGTAACTCAGTATTGATTGTACAGGAGGCTGAGACTGTCACACACAGTAATCCCTACTCCACGGAAGGCATGCTCCTTGAAGTAAGAAAGGAAGTGGTTTTGTCCCTGATCTAGCATGCCTTTAAAAATGCACCTTGATTTAAGATTCAGCTTTTTGCAGCATATTTTAAAATGTCAAAAAGATAAATATGCAGCCTTCTTAATGTGTCTGCCTTGAGCAGCCCTTTAAAAAAAGTGTATCATTCATCCTCAGGGTCACAGGCTGTTCAGCTCCCTTGCTGCCTCCCCCTGCTGTTCATGGTCTGGCCTCCTCCTCCGGAGCAGAGATTTGGTGGGGACTGGAAAAGGCAAACCGCCTTCCTTTGTTTCCCTGGTTCTGAGGTTGGTAAAGCCCTGCAGAGAGTTCCTAGGATGTATTTTGGAGCTCTGCTGTTGGACCTATGAAACAAGCACTTGGCTTCTAGTAACTTCCATCCATATACTCTTCCCACTGCCCATGAAAACCCCTCACCAACTAGAGCATCAGAAGAAGGAAGGCAGTCTCTTTAGCCACTGCCCTTTGGGACAGACGAGCACTGGCTCCCTGTTTCCAATGAGACCGGAATGATGCAGTGGCCTGAGACCAGGAGGGCCCTGCTCTTGTTGGGGTGCCTTTGGCCATTCCTGTCCCCAGGGTTGGGAAAGTGGCCTCTGCTGAGTTAAGATCAGGTAGGTGATGGAGATGCCACTGCAGGGCGAGTCAGCCTGGGGTTTATGTCTTGTCATTGCATGTGGCTTTTATGAAGATGCTCTGGCAACCTGGCTGATGATTTTTCTCCCAAAACGAACTGGAGGGTTTTTCAAAATGTGAGTGAAGATGGCAGATCTCAGAAAGCCTGTGGACAGAGCAGCCTTGGGGGAGAGCTGCTGGCGAGAGGGCAGCCCCAGCCAGCTTCTGCTACGTCGTAAGGAAATGGGGGCCTAGAGAGGGCAGGGACTTGGCCAAAGTCACACAGAAAATCAACCACAGAGCCAGGGCCCTTCCCCTAGGGAGTCGATGGTTGTCTCCTTTACCTACTGCCTTGCGTGGGCTGGGCTGGTGACCCGAGGATCTTGGATTTAGCTTGTGAACCAGGCTCTGCCGTTCAGTTGGGTTATGCAGGACCACCTGTCCTATTCTGAATCCAGGGGTTTTTGTCTGTGGGGACCGTTCCTTCGGTGTTGTGAACACACTGGATGACATGACAGGGTTTCTATATGTGCTCATTATTCCCTGGCTGGCCCCCATGACCAGGATGCAGGGAGAAGATGGGAAGTGGGAACATCTCTCTGAATGTGATCTGCCTGGGTATGGGGTCAAGAAAAAGCCCCCATTCTTCCTCCCACTCCCTCTAGTCGTCCTTCCTTTCCACCTAAAAACCATTTTGAGGATCATAACATTTATCATGAGCTTTATTATGGGAGACTTCTTCATGTTTAAAAATAAATGCTGGCTTACAGAACTATATTTGGTATATGGAAGTCGTTTGCATGTAAATGTGCTTAAAGGACAACTGCTTTATTTCACACGCAGAGGGAGCCCTAGCTCTAGGGGTCGAGGGTGGGGAGGAGAAGGGTTCAGGGAGTGCCTTTTGGGGACAGTAGAGTTGTAGCCTTCAGTCCTGTTGGATCTGTCGTCCTTTTCCACAGGGACAATGACAACAGGGTAACTGGTACTTAAACATTCACAGAAGATGTTTCTTATCACAACGTCATAATTGTTGTGAGTCAGAAAAGTAGAATCGCCCTTCCCCTCCGCCTCTCTGCCCCCGCTTTTGTTGCCTACCGAGTCCCCAGCAGCAGCTGCAGAATTATGAGAGAGAGAGAGAGAGAGAGAGAGAGAGAGAGAGAGAGAGAGAGAGGGAAAGAAGGAAAGGAAGAAAGGAAGAAATCCAGGGCAGTGCTTTATTTATGTTAACGGTTATATTTGACTTGAAAATTCTGTCCCTTGAGCCTTGAGGTCAGCACATTGCAGAGTGATTGATGGCTGTCAGGGGCAGGCAGGGTGGCAGATTGCAAAGGGGAAGTGGACAGATGATGCTGTGGCTTTCAGGGGCTTAGCAGACCCCGGGCCTTGAAAGGAACATGATGGAAAACAAAGGCAGATGGAGAACTCTCCTTTGGCCCCTGCTCGTATGCTCCACTGCAAAGGGTTTATGGAACCTTTTCCATTTTCTCTTCTCTTTCTTTCCTTTTCCCTCCTTTTTCTGTTGAGCAATAAGTATAAAGGAGGGGCATCCATGCCCTCAGAGCCTCGTGGAAAATATCACTTTTAGGTATCCTGGGGCAAGATCCTAGAGACCCTGGGCCCAAGGTGACACACCCCCAGCCTAAAGTGTCCAAAATCTCAACTTAGAAATCCAGGAGGGTGGGTCCTTCCCCTGAGACACCTAGCCTCAAAAACCCCAGAGACATCTTGGGTACCCCCCACCCCTCTCCTCAGCCCCATTTCCTAAGTCTGCAAACCAAGCAGGGTCCACCAACTTCTGGGCTTTCCTCACAAATTGACCCTACCTCATGGACTGGGTTACTTAGGATTATGTTTCCGAAGGGCTTTCTGGATAATCCTTGTGTATTTTTGGTGGTGGAAACAAATGATATCGTACTCACAGGCCTGTTTACAGATGGGAAGACACGGAAATGGTGGAAGAGCTTTGAATTTTAAACATTAGCTAATGAAATTGCAGACGAGGGCACTGGGTGGAACGGCCTGGGTATTCCCATGAAACACATATTAGAGGCAGAGCACGAGGAGTTGCTTGTCAGGGGCACAGGCAGGCCCAGCTTGCTCGTATGCTCCACAGCAAAGGGTTCAGGGAACCTTTTCCTGTTGCCATGAGCTATCCAGAAAGTAAGAGCTTTGAGCCTGCCTAGGGCGTCCCAGCCTGGCAGAGTTGAGTAAACTCAGAGTCAGAAGCGCTGAGTGATCTGGTGCTGTGGGGAGGAGGTGAGTCTGGTACCTGCAGAGTTGGAAGCTGAGAGGAAAAGGAGGCAGACCTGGCTGAAACCCTGCAGAGAGGTGGGAGGGCATTCCAGGTCAGCGCTGGTGCCACAGGTGTGCTAGAAGAACAAGGGGTGAGGCTGGAGCTGTGTTGTCCCCTGGAATGGGCAGGACAGGATGGCTGGGACTGGGATTTGTCATTTCCCCTGCCTTCACCTCTTACTGCTGTGCCATGTGCAGTTGTGTAGAGATGGGACTGGCTGTTCATTCATCTGCTAATTGTTTTGATAAGAGACTCTAATTATCCACTGCGATCATCAGATTACCCTGAGCTCCAGGAGGGAGATTTGAGAGTTGGAGATGCTGCTGCTGCTGCTGCTGCTGCTGCCGCCGCCGCTGCCGCCACTGCCATCACTGGTACCACTGCCACTAGCAATCATCCCTGCTGAAAGGCCCCGCATCTAGCCCACGGTGCCCCATTTGGCTGGTACTCACTAAGCCATTGTACAAAGGTGCCACAGCCTGCCAGTGAATTCCACCCAAGAGCACAATCCCCTGATAGCAAGCAGGGTTTTCCTTTGATTATTTTTGCCCCACTGTGTTAAGTCCACAGATAAGAGGTTTGATTCTAGGGATTTCAAAATGAGGAGAGGAGAGTGCAGGAAACAGAGAAAAAAACAGCAACACCTCTAATGAATTGACGTCAGCCGTCAAGACAAATTCAGATGCTTTTTTGGACTGTTTGATTAAGTTCTTCTTAACATGTTGATTTTAGCACAAAGAGCATAGTAGACCAAAAACAACCAGGAAGGCTGATTATAAATTAATCCAATAATTGAATCCCTCAGCAAAGGTAACACAGAATTGATCTGATACAGGTTTTTACATCAGTGGGAGCTACAGAATAAGGGAGCATTTATTTCTGGAAGCCTGATTGTGACCAGGCATGCAGTACTTCTGACACCTGGGCATGCAGTACTTCTGACACCTGGGCTTCGACGAGTTTTGGTGTGGCCTTTGCCCGCAGGGTGTGTTCCAGCGGAGGCTTTTTACCCTCCACTCCTGACTTGCCATTTAGGCAGTCTCTGTGGATTTTCATTCCAGCCTTTTCCCTGCGAGATTCGGAGCTGTTTACTTGGTAAACGTGGCTCTCACAGAAATGCACAGGCCTGCCTGGGGCTTGACAGGTGGGAAGGGATCTGTGAAAATGTCGAAGGGCACTGGAGTGCTTAGTGCCGAGTGGCTCTCCACAAGTGGCTGGTACCAGGTTCTGGTCCCAAGCACTTGACTCCTTCATTTTTCCTCTTTATAAAGTGGAAACACAGTAGACAATACAAGAGTTTTCTTTGGACTGTTCCTAAGTTTCTTGATTCTGACCCCCTTTTCCCAGCCAAGCAGAAAACCAGGGCACCATAAGTTCGGCTCTGTTCTGGCGCTGGCTGTTCTGGGGCCATGCCTTCCCCTCTCAGCAGAGCTGGGCACAGTGCCGCTCCCCCATTGCCTTCGCATTTGGGGCTCAGCTAGCTGGGAAGTTTGGCAACAAGTCAGGCCGTATATCTTGAAAACCGCCCTCCAGAAACCACCTCGTTTAACAGATTTACCGACGTCTTGGACCTGCCTGTTCTCGGGGGCTGGCACACTAAATCACAGCAGGACCACTGAACTTGTACGCAGAACTTTTTTAAAAATTTCAGGCAGGATATATCACTGCCCCATTAACTCCCTGCCATTAATCTACTACTCCTAAAATCTTGGAGTTTTCCCAAAAGGAGCAGGACATGGTTAAAAAAAAAAAAAAAAAAAAAGACCCATTTGGTAAATTCTGTAAATCAGGCTGGCTTCTCCTCTGCTTATTCCCCAGCACTAGGACCTTGGTGATGGATGCCAGGTGGGCAGGAAAAGCCGTGGCCTTCCAAGGGAGTGTCCCAGGGATGGACATCAGTCTCAAGGGGTAGCCGGCTGAATCCTGCTCTGACCTGAGGGATCCCCAGGTCAACAGTGTTCTCCAGAGCTGGAAATTGGAGCTGTCACCAGGAATGACTATAGACAGATACTGCCACAGGCCTTTCCATATCACAGAGGCTGAGCTGAGTGCTGGGCTGTGCCGAGGACTGTGTGAGGGACTGAACCTGCCCCCTGATTCCTCCACTTGCCATCAGGGGATTTTGTGATGAAGGAACTTTGTCCAAAGCCTCAAAGACTCTCAAAAGGGTTCATTCCTCCTTCTGGTTTCTATCACCAGAGGGCTTCCTCCTTTTGGAAGAAGATGCTGTCCGTGATTGGGGCTGAATGTGAGATGCCCATTTTCTTAGTCACTGACCTCAGGAACTCAGGCAGTGGGCTTGCCTCCTGGCTCCGCATCTCATGTCTATACAATGGGGATAAAACATTCTCCAAGGATGCTTTGAGGATTAAATGAGATAATCCTTGTAAAATGCTTAGGATAATGCATTAGTGCAATGCTGGCTTTCTATAAATGATACTCGGTAAATCTTACTGGAATGGGACACATACAGGATACCTGTTGCACCCACTAGTACATCCTGCTCGGATGGGCCCATGCTAGCCCAAAGGGGGAAGACCCCCCCCTTTTCCTAGCTTACCACCTCCCTCCCCCAAGCTTTTGGGCTTCACTTTAGGATGGAAGCAGAGCCACTTGTTAGAGTCGGGGTCTCTGTGGGGTCTGAGTCTCCCCTGGTCTCCCCTGGTCTCCCCTGTTCTTTCTGGGGTCAGTCTTACCTCTGGAACTGGTGGGAATTCAGCTGTCATTAGAGTTCAGACTTTTGCAATCTAAGACCAGCTTTCCCCCCAAGCGTCCTCCACCCCCATGCCCTCTCCTTGCCCTTTGCTTGCCTGAAGGCAGATCGCATGCGAGGTGAGGCCAGGAGCAGCCTCACTTGCCTGTTGGGACAGGGTCTGGCAAGCAGGCTGGGACAGGAGGCTGGCAGATGGGGAGCCACCCCTCAGCAGGATGCCTCCTGCCCTGCTGGAGGAACTGGTTTTCAAGGTCTGACTCCCAGCCCAACTTGCTGGAGAGGTCCTGGGATCCCCGAGGCTTCGGGCTGGGGCATGGATTGGTCTGTTTCTTGGAGTTCACTTTCCCCTCTTTGGCAAAACTGCCTGATATCTATGCATCTCTTGGCCTTTTATAAACTTTAATTAAACAGAGTTTGGAGCCTAAAAAAAAAAAAAGAAAAAAGGAAAAAAATTTTCCCCAACTGACAAGCACTTTTAGGTGCTCTTACTTGGGGGATGACCATTGGTTCTTTGAGCTGGGAGGGAAAGGACCCTATAACTTTCTGTTCCACCCACCCCAGGAAGATCCTAATAATTCAAAAATTATATCTGTCTTTGTTTTGTCCTGGAAGCTTGGAGGCTTCTCCTGAGTTCTTTGAAAAATCATAGGTAGGGGTTTTATGAACGGACCCATGGAGTGAAATCATCATGAGTATTGTCCCAGAAGGCAAGGATTCTGGCTTTTTATCCCCATCCCGCTAGTGAGATGTGTTGCAGTTTAGGGGGAACCAGTGATTGTGTGGGTGCCTCCTCTGTCAGATGCTGTGTTGCACTTTGAAAGATCGCCTGGTCATGCCAGTTGACTTAACCCCTGGGGCATAAGTGGGTTCTTAGTTTGCCTGAGCCTGGCCTGGTTGACTGTGGCTGGTCCTCTTGTTCCTTCTTTCCACTGTTGATGGGGTGCTTGCTTTCTGCATCTCTGTAACTCACACCCTGTGTTCCTGGTTGACTTGGTCCATATGTGTCAGCGGCATTATTTGATGGCAGCCTGCTATCCTTGCCATTATTAGAGGGGATTGTCTCCTTGACCAAGGGCAGAAACTTCGAGATGGGCACAAATAAGAGAAGTCTAGCTGTCACTCCCTGGTAGCTCCCTACTAGACTGGTTGGTCAACTCAGATTCACCTCCCCCATCAGAAGCCTTTCGCTTCCCCATGCCACAGAACTTGATCTGCATTGCTGGTGGGCTTCAGGTATCTGAGATCCATGGGATCCATCAGTGCTGTTTACTGCCTGAAACTGTGCATTACTTTCTCCTGCTGGTTGCCTGGCCCATCAGCTAGACAGGGACAAGAGGAATAGGAGAGACTTCAGACCAACCAGAATCTTCATGAATAGTGATCCTAACAACTAGACCTTGAAAGGCTGGAACCAGGGCCTCAGTAGCCCTTTCCCCTCCCCGGACCTGCTGCCTTGGGTGTTATTTTTTTTTCTTCTTCTTTTTTTTTTTCTTTTTCGTACTGGGGATTGTACTCAGGAGCACTTTACTGCTGAGATACATCCCCAGCCTTTTTATTTTCAGACAGGGTCTCACTTAATTTGCTGAGACTGGCCTCAAACTTGAAATCCTCCTGTTGCAGCCTCCCAAGTTACTGGGATTTGGGGCACGCGCCACTGTATCCAGCTGGATGTCCTTTTCTAGTACTGAAGTTTTGGGAAGGGCAAGGTAGAACAACACGTATTTGGTTTTTTCCAGTCTCTTTCCTGACTAACTTCTTGTTTTTACTCTACAAGTAATCAAACAATGTGTGGACCACCGTGGCTTTACTCTTTTCTTTGCCTATTCAACCCCCTTTCTTTATAGGACAGTGGCTCAGACCTCCTGGGATGTTTTATCCATTTTGGCCCTGGTAAACTTCAGCTTTCTTTTCTTCATCCTGCCCTAGATTACCAGAACAACCCACAGTAGACACTCAAGTATGTTTTGAGTGAGTGACACTAGCCCACCATCCTTGGAGGTCTTACCAGTCAAGGTACATTCTTCAGTTGATTTGCACAAAGACTTTCTGGTTTCAGCATCAATTCTCCCACTTCACAAAGGAGGGAATTGCAGCTCAGGCAGGTTAAGGCCTCCCCATGCCTGAGAGTCACACTACTTGTTTGTGCAGATTCATCTGGGAAGAGGTTTTGTAGCATTTGCAGAAATTTTAGGTAATGCAATGAGCGCTTTCAGAATGGTAGCAGGGTGTGGCAGAAAGAGCCCTGGGACAGAATCCAGGGATAGACACCATCCAGCCATTTCACCTCAGGCAAGCAATGGCTTTACTCCAGTCCTCAGTTTCCTTATCTGAGAATTGGGGCACTGAGATGAATAGAAACTGCAGTCAGAGGTTGTGCAGTGTCTGCAGTCTTGAGGGTATCTCCTCTTCTCCAGAATGAAGTCCACACTCGCTCGCTGGGCATGTTATGGGGCCAGTGTTCTTTCTCTTGGTGTCTTCTGGTGAATTGAGTGCTCCCTGGACTTCCTGGGATGTACCCTGTTCCCCCCAGCCCCCTGTGCCTGTCCATGCGCAGTTCCTCTGCCTGCCATGCCCTTTGTTCCTTTTGTTTGAAAGGCAGGTTTCCTTTCCCTTCCCTTTACAACTGGTCACTAGGTTCTTCTCCCAGAAAAATCTTTCCTGCCTCCCCAAGTAGAACACAGTGTTCCCTTTTTGGTGCTCCCTTCGTCCATTCCACAAATTCATTGGTCAGTATCCACTGTCTGCCAGGCACTTGCTCATCGTGGAGTTGCCAACCCAGCCTCTAAAGCGTACCTCTGTGGGTTCCAGTGATCCATACGTTCTCTTTCCCCCTCCCCAGTTTCTCTGAAGTCAGGATTTGTTCCTGTCTGTCCCGGGTTTCTAGCCCCTGGAGGGTGCTCAGTGCTGACTTCCTGCCTGCCTGTCTCACGACTTTGGTTTTAACCTGAAGCCCGGTTAGCCTCACCTGTCTTGGCTTCTTTGAAGTTAGGCCGCCTCCTCCCCTTGGTCTTTTTTCCTTTTAGCATCAGCATTTCTCATTTCAGAAACAAGTTTTTCTTTCATGTAACTTTTATTCAGTGCTTTTTCTGCTCCTGGAAGTCACTGCCATTTGTGGAGAATCATCTCCACTAAACTGGGAGGCCCTGGAGGGCAGGGACCCTCTGACTCACCCCTGAAGTCCTTCCCCCACCCCCAGGTATGAAAGTGGGTGCCCCCTGTTGCTGTATTTCAGAGGCAGTTGGGGGCTTGGGGGAACCCCCTTCTCCTGTCCAAACCCGAAAAATGGTGACTTCTGTCTAGATAGTGATTTTCAAGCCATTTTCCCCAGTACTGGTCTTTGTGGTTGGATCACTCCTTAGACCCCATCCAGGTCACCTGGCTCCTTCAAAGGGAAGGGGCCAACAAAAGAACAAAAAAATACCAGAAACACTACATTTTAGCTGTCCCCCCCCCCTTATGACCTAATAAATTGATGCTGAACCTACTTCTGGCCATTTTCCTGGAGGTGGTCATTGTCTTCTTGGAAGCTGGCACCTGCCTGGAGAGTTGATCATTAACCAATCCTGGGAGGGTCTTGTGGGGAAGCAGTAGCACAGGTGGTGGGCTTGTGTTGGGGTTGGGGGGCATATGCTAATTATGAAGCTTAGCAAAGAGCTGAGCCACAAAACAGCACCCTCCTCCCAGGAGAACCTCATTCCTTTGGCTATCTGTCTTGTATATTTGGATATTTCCCCCATTAGAGGGAAATCCTGGAGGATTTGACTTAGCTTCTGCCTCCCTTTCCCCAGCAAAAGCAGATGCCTTGAAAACCTGTGCAGTTGCAGCTGGAGACCTGGCTGGAGCTGCAGAGGTGGTTTACAGTCCTGTTCTTGCAGGAACTGCCCATCAAGTAGTGGCAGTGGGAGAAGACTACCGAGTGGTGGGGTGGGACTCTAGGCCTCGCCATTCTCATCTGTTGGATGGGGTGAGGAGCAGTCCTACTTCTGTAGGTTGTTTCAAGGCTCAGAAAGAATGCATACAGATGTGCCTTGCACAGGCTCATGCTCAGCCCTAGGGGTTGGTTCCTTGCCCCTTTCCTCTGCTGAGTGTGCTCTGCAGCAGTTGGTGTATGATGAGCCTGGAACACTAGGATTCATCCACAGGACTGTGGTGTTTCCAGGTCTCAACTTGCTCATCCATAGAATGGGAATAAATACCCACTCACTGGGTTGCTGAGGGGAGACCATGAATCATGGGGCAAGATGCCTGGTGTGTCCTCTCTTCCATCTGTCTGTCATAAGTTTTAAGGATATTTTGTCTGTGATGGGTAGGCTGAGACAGGTAGTATATTCTAGTGCAGAAAATCATTGCAGTGGGGGGAGATTCCTGGCTGGGGGTGGGAATGTGGAGGCTGCTGGGAGAGCTGCCGTCTCCTTATCTGAAGGAAGCCTGGAGAGCCGGTGGGGGCACTCTCCTCCTCTCCTGGCAGCCCGGTTCCTTAAAGCCTGTGTTTCTAGCTCCTCCGCTGGGAGGTGAGACTTAGCAGAGAGCTGCTTGGAGAGCTTTATCCTGTCCCAGCCCCCCAAACTCTGGGGGTGTGAAGATGAACTGGTGTAACTATAGCTTGGTGTTTTGGTGTCTGTGAGAAAAGCAGAATTGGCTCAAGCTGCTTTCTCAGTTAAGGGGATTTAAGAAGAAAAAAATTTAATCCTATCCTGGTGATCAATCTGACACCTTCTCTTTGAGCCCCAGATGGCTGGTTGGGGTAGAAAGTTGGCCACTGCTGCTGTTAAGGAATGGAATGGTATATCTATCTCTGTGTTGAAAATTATGGCTCTCTGTACACACATGCACATGATATATGAAGCCTGCTTGCCCAGTTTGGTTTTTTGGAGGGTATTTAAACACTCCCAGAAGATTTCCTTTTGGTGAAATGTCATTCTTGGAGGCGTCGTGTCAACGATGCTTGAAGCCGTGTTCATTTGTCTTGATTTGGGGTATCCCCCAACCTGTCCTCGTTAAGGGTTTGGCCTGGAGAAAAGGTAAGTGGTTTGGAAAGCAGATGGAGATGCAGGTGTTGCTGTCCTGCCTGAAGTAAGGTGCCCCTGTCTCTCAAACTTTCTTTATGAACCCTAAAGAAGGTTTGGAAAGTGAAAGGAAAACATTCCTTGTATTATTGTCCTATCATATTTCCAGCCGTGGACAAAATGCTGTCCAAGTTTGCACGTGTTTTTGGTCTGATGCTTTTTCTTTTGATGCACGTTTCCAGTTACTTGTAATTATGCTTTAATGGCTGCACAGATTTCATCGAACCATTCCCTTATTATAGGCTCTTCTTTCCTGTCTTCACCTCCCACCCCACCATTATACACAACACTGCAGCGAACATCTTTGCTTTTCATTTTGGATCATTTTCTTGGAACAAATTCCCAGAAGTGAAATTATTGCACCAGAAAGTATGGGCTTTTTTTCAAGACCCTTGAATCACTTTGCCAAATTATTTTTAAGTGGGTTAACTTGATTTATGTGGATACGGGCAATAGATAAATGAGTATTCTAACTACACTTTTACTTGCACTGGGGGTTATTCAACACATCTTTGAGGAAGTTCTTCATGTGCTCTAGATGAAAAATGCTATGACTTTTCTACTTTGTGAACCAACCTCCAAGTCCCACCATTGGGTGCTTCCCTTAGCACTGAGTGGTGTGCGTTGAGCTCCCTGATGTCCAGAGACTAAAAGAGAGACAGGTGTGACCTTGTGCTCCAGCATGCAGCATAGGCTTCCTGTGTTCTCATAGGAAATTGAGCAAAGGGCCAGGCGCTCTTAATCCCAGTGGCTTGGGAGGCTGAGGCAGGAGGATCACGAGTTCAAAGGCAGCCTCAGCAAACTGAAGTGCTCGGCAACTCAGTGAGACCCTGTCTCTAAATAAACTACAAAATAGGGCTGGGGGTGTGGCTCAGTGGTCAAGTGCCCCTGAGTTCAATTCCCAGCACACACCCCCACCCCGCCCCCAAAAAGAAGATGAGGAAAGGAAACCATGTGACTGAGAGAGCCTTGGCCTTGAGGACCAGTACAGCCAGGGCATGTACTCGAAGGCTCTGGAAGTAACCGTGATATGCATCACTTTGTTCAGCAGTGTTTATCAGGGCCTCCTGGGCACCAGGCTCAGTGGGGATTGGGAGATGGATAGGAGCCAACAGTCTCTCTAGACAGACAGAATCACACGCAGGGAATTTCTATATGATGTGACAGATGGCTGGATAGGGTGCCATGGATGATCAGGGCCAGAGTGACAAGCTCTGCCATTCTTTTGTTCTTGGAATTTTTAGCTCCCTTCCCCTTTCCTGCTCATCAAGGAGAGTTGGGCACATCAGCAAGTATTCCCTCCTTGTCCAGGGCTCATACCCAGGTGGCTTTTGTCTTCATGGGCTTTTCATGCCAGGAAGGGACAGCTCCGTCTCCTGACCTGGTGAAACCAGCTCCACAGACTTTTCTTAAGTGCCTTTGGAGGTCCTTTTAAAGCAGAAAAACTTAAATTTGTGGAGGTTTTGTCTTGGGAAGCGATACTGCATTGTCGGGCTCACCTTCTCGTCTACTTCATAACGTATTTAATATATCTTTTTTTTTTTAATTTCACGAGGACTGACTTGTGTGGGCCAGTGCGGTCCCTCTGGTCCTGTTAAAACTGCGCTTGCCAGATCCAGCCTAGCTTCCCAGCCAGAGCTCTTGGTCACATTTGTGTGATCCAGAAAGGTTCTTATGCCCTTCTTGTGGACCTGAGACCTCTGTGAAGTGGCAGAGGATTCATTCTTTGGAGTTGTTGCTACATGCACTGGTCCTCAAAACAGCTTTCTTCATTTATTTGGTGGTACTAGGGATCGAACCCAGGGCCACACACATGCTAGCCAGTGCTCTGCCACTGAGCTACATGAATGTGTCTTCATATATACTTGGTTGGTCTGGCTTGTCTTTGTGTAGTCACCCTCCCCCAGACCCCCTAGACAACCAAGTAATCATGTCTTCCCTGGGGACTGGGTCTAAGGTTCTGGTTGAGGAGATGAGAAGGGCAGCCTGGGTGCTGGCCCCAGCTCTCTTCCTTGTTAACTGCCTGGCTGGTCCCTCTTGGCTCCCATTTTCTATCTCAACCACTCTGGTACTTCTAAAGCCTGAAAAATGAAATCCCAGGTTTCCCAATTCCCAGCTGCCCTGAGGTTTGGGAAGGCTCTGCTCTCTTGATCCTAAACAATATCACTTAAGGCTGCTCTATTGCACCCACAGTGGGGAAGAGCACGTTTGGTCCCCAGGTTTTGTGCAAGACCTTGACTATTAATGTCAAAAGGTACCAGGTGCATAGCTGGGGGCAGGGAAGGCCCCCCCAACCCCAACTCCCTTGACAGCCAGGATCTCCAGACTGCCAGGGGAATCCCAGGGACAGTGCTCCCACCTGCCTGCTTCCCATTGTCTGGGGAGCCAGAGGCTGAAGCCCTCTCCCCCAGGTCATCCTTTGGAGAATAAACGCATCAGCAGGATTGATGACTGCGATTGGTCTCTGGGCAGCTGGCTCGGATTTGTGTCTGGAGCCGTTTTCTCCACCTTGTACACCCATTGTCTTGTATCACTCACTTCCACTGCCTTAACCCCACCTCGACCCCAGATACTTGTTTGTTGGTAGAATGAACACTTCCTGTTCAATGAAAAAAAAAAAAAAAAAAAAAAAAGAGCCTGAAGCACACATGGGGAGCTCCAGAGCCACCTCCTGTGCTCTGGTGCAGACAGGATGTTCCTTCCCATCCTAGCCCCTCCCTGGCGTCCCGCCTGGGCCTGCCTTTCTGAAGTGGATTCAAAGTTCCAGGAAACTGGACCCCCTCACCCCCTACTGAAGGGGGAGCTTAGTGGGGAGGGAGAACCCAGAGGCTTCAGCAGGCAGGACACTGTGCAGTGCGCTCTGCTTCCCAGGCGGAGGCCTCAGAGAACGAAACCCGGCAGACCCTGAGGCCTGGAAGTCCCCGGCATGGCCAGGGAGGTCTAGTCTAAACATGAGGCTTGGGGACCTGCGATAACAGGACAAGACTGCCTTAAGGGCATGGAAAGGGTTGGCTCTTTTCTTTAGACCCACAGTAGGGCTGTGAAGGAGTGCCAGGAACATCCTCTCTGGTCCTCTGCGACCCCCTACATATTTTATTGCAGATGATGCCCTCCTTGTGAAAGGAAGCCCACTCTGATCACTTGCCCAGTCTCCCTGTCCTTTGAAATACTGTAGTGCTCAGAGCTGGTGCTATGTACCAGAGTCCTTTCTCTACTGGGCTGCTGCATTGTTGCACAAGAACGAGAGAAGGCAAGCCAACCTGAGGATGTCCAGAGAGGCAGAGAAGGGTTTGGGCAAAGGTGTCTGTATGAGAGCCTTCATCAGCCATGGGTGCCCTGGGCAGGGACTGGACTGGCTGCTGTAGATGTCATGGACCTGGGGACACAACACAGCTTACTTTGGGTAGAGTAATACAAGGACTATTTTTATATGCACCTTCTTGCTTTTTATAGTGTCAGTCGTTTGGCTCATCCTCCAGCTGAATGAGCAGGGTACTGGGGTGGGACAGGAGGGGCTGCTGCTTTGCTGTAGTCAGCTGCTCTCTGCCTGCTGGCTCCTTCCCTGAGTGATGGTGTGAGAGCGCAGCCAGGGATGGCTCAGCCTCGTGGGCTGCATGGCCAGCTCACTTGCTTCTGAGAGCCCTATGAGATGCTGCGTGACTGGATTTGGGCATCTTGTCAGAATGGTCCTTTAATTGTTTTCCAAGCCCTCTTACCACTGTCCCTATGAGCCCCACACAGGTCCTGTAAGTTAGGTGGCCTAGAGAGCTCCTGCAGAGCCTGGGGGTCTAGTAGGGGTTGGGCTCAGCTTTGACTTTGCAGGCTGTCCACATGCCTGACTCCTCTCTGGCTTTTGTTTGGAAGCAAAGAGCCCTTCCCTAGAGTATTTTTAGCTGCCATATTTAAGCATATGAGGACCCTGGTCCCCCTCAAGGCTGTGGAGCCCAGAGGCTGCCTAGCACTAGACCTTAGCTCTGCTGCCCCCTTCTGGGATGGCCAGTTTTCTCCCCATGCATCATCCCCACCTGTCACATCAAATAGGCTCATGCCAGGAAGAAGTCTGTTATCAATTGGTATCAGTGAAATAGACCCAAGAAAATGTGGCCTGGAAGACACCAAACCTCAGTTCTCTTATTGTCTGAGAGTCCCAGAGAGATGTGCATGGGAACACATGGTCCTTCCAGGTTCCAGAAGACTCCCATGGAGATCCAGACCCAAAGGTAGGCAGGTTCCATTGACAAACCAGTGTTCTGGGCCAGGCCTGTCACTTGGTCTTCTAAAGCACATGTGGCAGACCACCAAGTGAAAATACTGGAAACTGTGAAATTGAGGTGTGTGTGGGGGAAGATCTCTCTTCCAGGAGTGGAACTGCAGACCTTCCAAGTCTGTCCCAGAGTTCTGCCCACCCAGTCCCACCTTCCCACTTAGTTCTGGCTCTCCTGTGGTCTACACTAGTATACTTTTCAGATTGCATCAGGGAGCCACTTACCCCAATTAAAACAGGGAGGGTCTGGGAGGGAGGAAATGGCTGGGGTGTGTTGGAAGTGTTTTAGCTAATGCAGGGAGTGCTTTTTGAAAGGTAGGTATAAACTTTTTTTTTTTCCTCTATAGATCAATTAAAAACCCTTCTTAAAATTAACCCCTGGGAAGGTGTGTCACTGGGCCGTTTTCTTTTCTTTTTTCTTTTTTCTTTTTTTTATGTATACCTAACTCTGTGCTCCTCCCAAATAGAAAAGCTAAGGTCTCAGTGCCTTTAGAAATTTCTGTGAAAGATGACCAAGTGTTTTTAAAAAGAGCTCTCCCTCTGTGATAAATGCCAGGTAGTGACTGAGCCTGTGTTCCCCAGTAGAGAGAAGAAAGCCGGCTGAGCACCGAAGAGCCGTCCAGGGAGGGTGGGGAGGCTAGCTGTGCCGCCCCAGGTCCACACGGCCTGCTGGCAGCAGCAGGCACGAAGACGGGCATCTTGTCAGAGCCAGGCAGATGGCGTTCACCTGCTTGGGACACGCTCCCTGGTGCTGGGGCCCTTGGAGTTGTTTGGATAATAACAGACAGCTGCCAGCTCTGGACCCAGATCCGCGGCCATTCAAAGGCTTGGAAGTGTGCAGGGAGCAGGAGCCTGCTCAGGCCTCCCCACCCGCCACGTCTGGCCTTTTGTTTTGAGATTTGTGCATCCCCACCCCCACCAACATCCGAGCAACAAGAACATTTTAATAGAAGACAGTTCTGTTTTGGAAACGACAAGAAAGCGCCTTGTTGAGTGTGACCTGGCCTCTCCTTTGTCCTGCCTCCCCCTCTTTGTGTGTGCCTGCAATGGGTTTTGTTCTAAGGGGCAAAGGAGTTAGACATGGATTTGGTGTGTTCCCGGGGGTTTTCTTTTTCCTTTTTTTTTTTTTTTTTGGCTGTGGCTAATGCTTTTGGTTCTTTCTAAGTACAGGGCAATTGGGGAGTTAGGGATTCAGGACCACTACAGGGTTTTTGAGTTAACCAAGTGGTGTCAGAAACAGTGAGTGGCAAAGAAGCCAACTTCCCAACTGCCCAGCAGTTTCTCAGCTCATTGTGTGTGTGTGTGGAAAGGACGGATCATTTCTTATAGTGCAGTCAGCCTCAAATCTTAACAGGAACATTGGCTAAAATATCAGTGGCAGGCAAAGCTGGCTGTTGGTGATCCATCTTATTTCCTTCTGCGTTGTGTGGGAAAAGGGACTGGTGGTGCCACGGTTGACCTCTCACTGCAGCTTGGCTGAAGTCTACACTGACCAGTGTCACCTTGCTCTGGCTAGATCTCGTATCATCACTCTAATTAGGATACTTGGAAAGTTGCATGTTGTTTGAGGGAGGGCTCGGTTTGATGGGATCTGATAGAAATTTAGAACCTTCCTCGGGGCAGAGCTCCTCCCTCACTCCCGTAGGTCAAGACCAGAAGATAGGTTTGCCAGGCAGAAGAGTGGTACTCATAAGGTGCAGGAAGATTATAGCCAATTTGATGATTTTAAACTCCTCCAATTCACAGTGTTCCATTTGCTTACCTGCACTAGGTGCACTGATGACAGATTTCCCCCATTTAGTCACCAGAGCTGCATTCTCTGTGTGCCTCATGTGGTCCATCAGAAGAGCATTGTGATTTAGTTATAGTGACAGATCAGATCAGCATTTCATCTCCTGTTGCTAATTATTCCAAACCAGTGAGGTTTTTTTTCTTGTACATGCCACCAGCAGAGACTGTCTTTTCTTAAGTTAGTTAGATTTTTTTTGGGGGGGGGGGCGGCACAGGGATTAAACCCAGGGCCTGGTACGTGCTTGGCAAGCACCCTACCACTGAACTACATCCCCAACCCCCTTAGGTATTCTTAAAGAGCCTTAGTTTTCAGAACTGTCCTCATAATGAATCCCTGGTTTCCTGGTGATGACAGCCTCTCCTACTCTTTTTTTTTTTTTTTAGATTTTAATTATTAAAGAGCATCCCTGATGAAGGGTGTGGAGGTTGCTTGTTTTGGGGAAGGTATGCTTTAAAGCATGACAATGTATTCTGCAAACACTGGGGATACAAAGGTAAGGGAAGACAGGATTGCTGCCCTCCAGGAGCCCAAGTCTAAAAGTGGTAGATGAAGCATCAGATGCAGTGAAGTGGCGTAGGTTCTCTATAAGGCCCAGGTACAAAGGACAGGGAGAGGTGGGTCTCTCTGGACCAGAGGAGCTGGAGTGGGAGTTGGTGTAAAAGGTGACTTGGAGTTGCTTTGGTAGCAGAGATTGGGTGCTTGCTGGGCAGCCAGAATGGTGGGGAATCCATTGCCTTCAAAAGAGGCAGTGGGCCTCTACACTCTAGGGCCAGAAAAGCAGAAGGATAAGGAACAAAAAATAACCCTGAAGTGGGAGTGTAAGGGGCCGATGCAGCAAGACCTATGTGGCATCTTGAAGCCCAGGTTTTATCTGGGAGCTGTGGGGCTGGAGTGCTCTTTATCGTTTGTCCTTTAGAACCCCCAAGGTTGAATGCCAAGGTAAGGAATGACTTTTGGCCCTGGTAGAACAGTTGTAATCAAAAGAGAGCCTTGTGGTGCTAGCTACCTCCTAAGGCTTTCAGCATTCTAAGCCTCAGTTTCCTGTTCTGTGAGCTGGTTCTTAGAAAGCAGTCTTGCCTTGGGTTGGTGTGAAGGAAGGTGGAGAGGTGATCACAGGAAGTACTCAAGAAGTAGGCTATGCTCATGACACCAGTCATGTGGCAGCTCCTGAGAAACACCATGGTCCTGGCTCTCGCTTCTGTCCACAACTTCCCCACTCATCTCAGGGATGGCCAGGTGAGAGGGAAGGCGGCCTTAGGTGAGGCTGTGCTGTAGCACTGGCTTTTTAGCTCCTCTACACAGGCTGGTTTCAAATAACTCGGTGGTTGCCAGTAACGAGCCTGGTGTCCCCGCCTGAAACCCTATGCCTGTTTGGCCTTGTAGCCTTCCCGTCCTGCAGTGGATGAGCTCCTTGACACATGGCCGACACC
Source organism: Urocitellus parryii (assembly GCF_045843805.1). Classification (NCBI taxonomy): domain Eukaryota; kingdom Metazoa; phylum Chordata; class Mammalia; order Rodentia; family Sciuridae; genus Urocitellus; species Urocitellus parryii. The sequence goes on along the minus strand of NC_135541.1, from coordinate 37,384,918 downwards.
AGCCTGGGGCTTATCACACCAGGGTGTAGGTTATCATATTTCTCCCTTTCTCTCACTCAGCCACAGTGTATCTCCCCACTTGGTCCTTGGGAGGCTCTGTGCAGGTGTGCAGGCTCTGTGGCTCTGTGCAGGTACGATTGGGTCTTGTTCTGAGAGGGCTTATGGCTCAGGGGGAATAGGAAAAGAACCCATGCTGCCAGTTTGGCCAGAGGCCGCCAGTTTTGGTGGTGTGGTAGAAGGGATATCACCTTCAGTTTGGGGGCACTGGGAAGGGTTACTGAGGAAGATGGCATTCTCAAGGACTCTGAAGGTAGGTGGTATCTGCACACAGGAGGTATGGTGGAGGGTGTCATGGTAGAAGACAGTAATAGGAAGCAGGGTACAGGCAAGAGTGACTGGGCTTGGGACAAAACTGGCAGCGTAGAAGGTCTCTTAGAACCAGACAGTGATGTTCATCTCTGAGCCCCCAAACTCAGTAAGGGCTCCCTGTAGGACATCTTTTAGGAGAGTGTCCAGACTTGAGTACCCTTGCTACAGCTCCACGGCTTCCAGTCCCTCAGCCTGACAAAGGAAGCCAGTGGCTTCCAGCTTGGAGCTTTCTTCCATTTTAAGAATGTCCCCTGGCAGAGGTCACTCAGTACAGTGACTTTCTGCTGTCCTAAATTCCATCTCCAGCCAGAGATGGATCTAAGTTGCTGTTTCCTCAACTATGACATCTGAAAATAGAAAATTTACTATTTATTGACCTTCTGCAATGTGCTACCCAATTGTACGAGGCAGATTTTGTGTGCCCATGATTAGGGAAAGGAAGCATTTAGAGGACCAGAGACATTAGAAGGGAAGGGTCTGTGTTTGTGCTGGGTAACTCACAGATATCAATCGCTGTATTCCTCCCACGAGCTCCTGGGGAGGAAGATGGGGGCTCCCTTTTAGTTATAAAGCAAGCCTGTGCAGTCTTGCTTCTTTGTGATGGTGGTGGCAGCAGCATTTTCCTGGGCTTTGTGAATGCATTTATCTTTGATTGCCTTCTCAGCAGCTGCCCCTGCTGGGCCGGTACTCTCCTCAGCATAGGACAGCTGAGATACCTGTGTCCTAGCCCCCAGCCATGTTTCCCCTGTGAGGACCATTCTGTTCCATTCTCCAACAGCTTTCCTATAGTCAGCCTCCAGCCTGGCTCCAACGGGATTCCCTGTCTAGCAGCACATCCCAGGTTCTGGCTCTGGTAATGTTTGAACTACACTCTTCTGCTTCTCCCACGGCTGCCCTCTCACCACCACTCCCTGTGCGCATGGACTCTGCAAGCAGTGGGTGCTCTGCTTAGAATAGCCGCACCTGCTCATTGCCTCCTTCACCCACCCCCGCTCCCTTAGCCCCACCTGGCCAGTGCCTCTTCCTCTGTGAGTATATATTTTTCACTTAAAGCACATCTCTGTTTGAACCACCCACACTTTGAGTACTTGGTGCCACCTGTGGCTAGGGTTGCCATGCAAGACAGTGTGAGCGCAGAGATTAAGAGGGCAAGGTTTGCAGGGTGGTAGACCTGTTTTATGCTGTCTGTTCCACTGTTGTTTGCCTTGTGGCCTTGGGTGGGTGACTTCCACTTACTGACCTTATTGTCTGCACATCCTCAGGTTGACATAGGGCGGAATGAGAGGGTATGTGCAGGGGCTCCGCACCGTGGGAGTGGGAGCTGCAGTGTTGAGCAATGCTGGTGATGGTGTATGTTGAAATACTGACCCAGAGCCTGGCTTCATGCCAGGACCTGGCCCCTGTCCCTGAGCCTGGCAGTCCAGTGTGGTCAGTATTAGGCTGCAGAGTATCAGCAGAGGGACTATCTAGCATGGGGACCAGGTGCAGCAGGAGCACCAAAGAGGGAGTGGTTGGTAGTCAGGTGAACTTCCTGGCAGGGCTGCCCTACCCCAAGCTTACCTCTGGTCTCTTGGCCCCTAAAGCCTTCTGTGACAGCACCAGTGCCCCATGGCTCCCATCAGCTCCCTCTTTGTCCTGTGTAATTAGTGCGGTGTGCCTCACTCTTGTCTCTAATTGTGTTGTACAGCGTGTACTTTATTATATCAGGATATAATACTGTTAGCTTGGCAGTTATCTTGTTCACTAATTGTTTCCTGTGTCTGTCTTGGCTGCCCCGGCAGATTACCCACTCCTTCTGAGCAGCAGGCACTGTCTTCTGTGCCCCTCATCTCCCCCTTGGGGCCCAGCACTGCTGGGGCATGGATGGGGGTCAGAAGCCTGGCCTTGGGACCCAGATGCAAGTCCTGCATCGACCAAGTGGACTTTGTTTATGGCCATAAATAAGGCATACACATACACACGGCAGAGCACAGAGGTTCAGCCATCATGCTCTCTAGTGTGGTGTATATCTTTCTGTTGGTGGATCTTTATTATTCTTGGAGAGGCCCGTGGTCACACCTTTGCTTACCGGGTATTGATTAGGTGCCCACTAAGTGCTGGACAGTGGGAGGCAGCAGCAAGTGGGACACGTGGGGTTTCTGCCCTCACGATACCTAAGGATTAGAGAAGGAAGCAGACACCAGAGGAGTTAACGGGACAGTATTGTGCTCAGTCTTGAGCTGCGTCCAATCAGTGGACATTAGAGTACATTTTTCCCATGCCAAGTGCAGGGTACCTCAGTGTGCACCGCAGAGGTTGCCCTGTCCCCTCTCTCGTGGGCTGGAGGAAAGTCAAGTGGACACCCATGATGGGACGATATCATCGCATATGTGAGGGATGCTCTGAGGGAGAGCACCAGGTACCAGGCTGCAATGAAAGGAGAGACCTCCTCCCCCAAAGTCCTAAGACTCCAGAGAGGAGTACCCTAACCCGCCTCCAAGTCAGCATTCTTGCCTTTGCACGTATGATTTGGGGGAGGCTTGGGAAGGATTCTAAACCCAAACCAGATGAAGGTGGTGCCCACAGATGACTGGGAGCAGGGGCAGCCCTGGGAGCATGCGGCTGGGTCACTCCTTATAATTATAACACTGTGGTGAAGGCCCCGGCACCCAGGGTGGTGATGGTGGGCAGGCGGGCGGCAGCCAGGGGATGCCCAGCTTCCCATCTGCTCAGCCCTACTCGGCTCTGAGTGGCTTAGTCTGTTTGGGTTGGAGCTGACTGTTGTGTGTGTTTTTCACCCGTCCTGGTTGTTGTTCTCTCTCTGGCTGAGCGCCTGCTCAGAGCTAGGTACCTTAGGAGCAGAGACAGTCCCAATATGGGAGGGAGAATTGTGAAGTGGCCATTATCCAAACAAGAAAAGGAATCATTGAAGTTTGCATTCTTCGGTGCCTCTGGAGAAACTCCAGTGTGACCCGAGGGGTCATGGGAACGTTGAGAACTCACAGGAAGGAGAAGGTGGGGTCCACTCTGTAGAAGCTGGGGGTGTCATATGGTGTGTGTGAGTGAGGACCGTCTGGTGTGTTGTGTCCCTTGGTTGGTTTGTGCTGCTAAACAAAGGTGATGTGATGCTGGCCTTTTAAAATATACTTTCTTGCAGATGGGATTTCTGAATGGATACTGATTCTTTCCTGCCAAATGGTCCTGGTGAGGCTTCTGTTACGGAAGAACTGATGTGAGGGCCGTGTGATGTTGCAGAAAATTGGGTGTGGGTCTGCCCCGACCTTGACAAGCTTCAGTTCCCCCAGCCTGTCGCACGCGGCTAGTCATTCCTCTTGCAGTGTTGTTGTGGGGAAGGAGATGAGGTGGTGAAAGACCCAGTACCAAGTGATGAACACCGGAATGTATTCAGTGGAATCTGAGAGTGCCCATCTCAGAAAATGCCACGCCAGGCCCATGGGGCACTGTTGGATTTCCTGAAGGGATTCAGGCAGATTCAGGTGGGTAAGGCAGACATTTAGGAAAGCAGCTTTGCCTTGAATTCTTCTTTGAAATAAAAAACGTGTGGTCTCTTACTCTTAATAATGTTCCCTCAGTATCTGCTGGGACTGGGCATTGTGGAGAGGGGGCTGGGGAAGGCAGGGAAAGTAGCCACGGTCTTGACCCTCTCGGAGCCTACATTCTAGCTTGAGAATCAGAATTTCACACATGTGGAACAATTAGAGGAAAATAACAGATGGTGTCTGATCCGATGTCACCGCTCTGTGAAGCTGTCCCAGACTACCCCACCCTTGGGTAGAAATAGTCCTTCCTGTCTCTGGTATCCTGGAGCCGATGGGCCTGTGCAGTACTGTGTACTGCATAGGTTTGTACTTGGTCACCTGTGCCACTGACCTGTGCAACAGCACGTGTTCATCGAGTGCCTCCACATTATCATGAGCCATCCTTAGGTCTTTCCTTCCCTTGTGTCCTCATTGAGCAGTCATGCTGGCCCTGAGCTGAGTGGACCTGGGACTCTATGCTCTCAGGACTTCCAGCCTGGCAATGCTTTTATTTCTGCTGGTCTTGCGAGCCCCCGCCAAGCCAGCTCCTCCCAGGCTGCCTCTAGACCTCCCTCAGGTCAGTGCTCTCCTGAGCTGAGCCAGGAGCAGTCTGTGAAGACTTGAGCCAGCCTCTGGTGCCTCACTGCTAACCATGTGTCTGACATTCCCTTGTCCTCTCTGGTCCTTCATTTTCTTCAACTTCAGAAAACTAGGATTGGATTAAATGATGTCTCTGGCATTGGTACTGAAACTTTTAAGTTTCTTTCAGAAATGACATTGGCCTAGAAGTGGCTTCGATGTGCCAGACTCTCTGCTAGGTACTATAGATGTTTAAGACGACTCCTGACTTCTGGGAGGTATCTTACAGTCTGGTAGGAGAGACAGATGTGAGCAGATGTTGGTGATCTACTAGGGACCTAGTTGCTGGGCATCCTGGTGAGGACCTCACTTGCTCTACTCAGAGGGCCTCCTGGCCAGTTAACACTCTGTGTGGACTTGAAAGAGAAAAAAAGAAATACAAGTTGGTGACTGAGAGGGCATTCCAGGGTAGGGAAGAGTCTGTACAGATGCACAGAAGCTTGAAAAGACACGCCGGGCTTGGCGGCGAGCTGGAACTGAAGCTCGGCTCAGGCCAGGTTGTGAGGGTCTGGCCAAGCTGCTATGCAGCAAGGGGCAGAGAATCCTCTGAGATGGGAGCAGCCTGTAAGTGGCCTGGAGAAGGAATGGGGATGAGGGGAAGGACTGAGGTGAATAAACCAACAAGGAGGCTGACACAGTGGTCCAGGCTTCAGGTCTACGCCCAGATGGCACAGGGTGATTATGTGGGATCTGGGAAGTTGGGCCAGCCCATGGAGAGCTGGCATGATTGGGAGGATTGCCCGTGGCCTTTTTGACCCTTAAATATTTTCCTGATAATCTGATGCCCTTGGCCTAAGAGGGTAAGCTTAGTGGTGATCGTAAACCGCCTAGATTTGCTGAGTGCATTGAAGTGGGGCAGGGGTTGTCTCCATCCAGATCTAAAGGGCGACAGCATGGTTGAATTAGAGTCATCCTGGCCAGATTGTGGGTATGTTTGTCTCCTGCATTGGGCCTTAGTTTCCCTTTTGGTGACAGTGGCAGCCAGTGGGAGGATATCAGGCCAGTGCTAAGGTATGCCACCCCCCCTCCCCATGACTGCTGCCTTTGTTTCCAGGGGTTGGAGGCTCAAGCACTCAGGGCAGGGTGGCTCCATTCTTGGCAAGTGGAGTGGAAAATGTCAGTGTCTTGCAGTGAGTCCTAGAGGGTGTGGGAATGGGTGTGTGTGTGTACTCTGCTGGGCGTGCCCTCTAAAGGCTCCCTTGGACAGGGCATCTGTGTTGGCCTAGCTTGGAACCTGCATCAAGTCTCTTCCCTTCTAAAATGTTGTCTTCTCTGTTAATATCCATAATAACATGCTTGAGCCCTCAGCAGCCCCGAGTCCCCAGTGCACCTTGGGTGGTGGAGTGTCTCAGGTCCTAGGCCCAACTTGGCACCTTCATCAGAAGTGTGTGTGTGTGTGTGTGTGTGTGTGTGTGTGTGTGTGTTGCTTTTGTTATTTTGAACCCACTGCAGAGTTTCTCACTGCTGCCAAGTTATTTTCTTGGTATTATATTTAGACAAAGCGAGATGATGGAGGAGTAGGTGACGTGTGTTTGCACAGGGATGTTTGCACACGTGGACTGTGGTATTATCAGAGCCTTGTCAGGAGCTGGGTCCTTCCTCGACCCTCCTGGTACACTTGTGGGAGAGTTGTGCCTTGTGGCGTACTTCCTCTTGGAGGGGCAGAGGGGCTTGGGGAGAGGGTGAGTGGCAGGAGGAGCCTTCTCCTGCAAAGATGAAAGGCAGCTGTTGGAGCCCACACCATACCCTCTGCTGCCACCTTCCCAGCCCGAGTGAAGTAGGCACTAAAGCTATAGAAGGAATGGGCAGGAAGGGAGGTAGTCCCGGGGTGGGTGAACTCTGGTATTGTGCCTGATAAGATAGGAAGTAAAATTACTTTGTCATTTTTTTCTTGAAAGTCTTTGAGGACAGCAGCATGGTGGGGTAGGCGATGTGGCCCTGCACCCCCGCTGGGAACACCTGTACCTCCCCGGCCCCTTTTCTTGAGACTCAGTTCATGCCATTCATGTGGCAGCACTGTGTGCTGAGGCAGAGAGGGGTCCCACTTGGGCCTCCCAGACTTAATCAGTTTACGGTGGGGCACAGCCGTGCTCTTCTGTTATTAAATTCAGGACCTAGGTCTGCATGATGGAGGCAGCTTTAATGAGATTAGAAAGCTTAACTGAGAGGCCAATTAAATCTAGGCCTGTACCTGTTTGGGCGGCTGTCTAAGCCCTGACCTGTACCCGGAGGCATCCTGCAGGCCTCCTGGGCGCCTAGCTAGGGAGCTTGAGGCGGGTGAAAGAGCCTGCCCAGCTGGTCCAGCCGTCCTCAGACCTGGGGTCTGTTTCCCTGCTGGGGTCCGGTCAGAGGCAGAATCTCGGTGGGTGAATCTCTGATGGCACTTTTGATCTAGCAGTTTCCAACAGCTGCATTCCCGCACCTTCCCTGTAGCCCAAGGAGCACAGGCAGTAAGTAGTTTCAAAGTTCCTGGATGATTTTGATGTGTAGCCAGACTCGGAAGCCAGAAACTGAATACACTCCCTTCATTTTATAGGGGAGGGGCAGCCAGCCAGGCCTGACTCCTTGCCTTGCACCCTGGTCACTGCAGCACCTTCTTTTCTTTCTCAGCTCCATGGATTGTACGGGTGGGGGTGGGTGTTGCCCTCTGTCACAGACTGTTTTTACGCTTATTTCTTCATTTTGTCTTTCACACCACTATGTGGGATAGGCCGAGCAAGGGTACAGATGGGCAAATTAAGGTTGAGGAGACCTACCCCAAATTGGTGCCAGATCCTCTGGCTAAGGTCCTTTCTTTCTATGATTTGAATCTTCTTCTGGTTCCCACTGGAGGGTGTGTTGGTGGCCGCAGCGGGGGGCGGGGGTGGTGGTCATATATCTGGACCCAGTCAGGAAGAAAATCTTAGCCCTTGATAACTGTGACCTCAAGTAAGACATGTAAGAAGTTCTGGTCCTCACTGGGTCCTATAATAAAGGAGCAGTTTACCCACCTCAGGAAGCTGTTGGGGAAGTGAGATCAGCCTCCCTTGCTGCCGGCATAGACTGAGTCTTAGGATATGGTAGCTTATGCCATTCTTGGGACACAGAGCCGGGAAACTTTGGGTCAGGGATAGGAGTGTTGAGGCTCTACTCTATAGGGAAGCAGTGCCTGGCTGGTCCCCACCGGATGAGGCGACACCTGTCCTTCTTTGGAGCGCCTAGACATGTCCATTCAACGAGTATTTATGCAGCACCTGACTGGTATGTGCCAGGCCAACTGGAGCACAGACGTCTTGGGAAACCCAGATCCCAGACCTTTCTTGCCATTGATTCTCCTTTGTGGGCCAGAGGAACTGTGGGATTCTTCCTGTTCGAAGAGTCTCAAAGTTCTGAGGGCCCAGCATTGCCTGAAGTTTCTGTCTAGGGTGGAGAAGACCTAGGCTATGGCCTTTGGTGGAATTAGGGAGGGAAAAAAACCAGACTACTTTAGACTAGATTTGTCACAGAGCAGGAGACTGGTCAGTCTGTCAAAGACAGTTGTGCAAATTTGAATCTCTCCAGAGGCTGCTGTGTTTCTGTCCTCCAACTATCAACAGTGTGAAGAGAAAAACATTGAGCCTGTGGGAGTTAAGGCCCCGTTTCACCCCTTTTAACATTTAGGCTTATGCAAATCTGTTCTGTCCTTTGACTTCCATCTTAAGTATTTTTTTGTGTGTATATGTGGTGCAAGATTGAACTTGGGACCTCAAGCATGCAAGGCAAGTGCTCCACCACTGGCTACATTCCCTGCCCCTGTGGTCCCATCTTTATAAGAGAAGAATGAGGAGGAAGGGGGCAGTTTCCTAGAAGGGCAGGCCTAGCTCTATCCAAAAAGCTCTTTCGTAGTCCCTCGCCATTCTATATTTATTATTAGACACAACAAACATTTGGGCTCTGTTTTTTCCAGAACCAGCAGTTTTGTGGGGAGGTAGCCTTTGTCCACCCGATAACGCCAGGTGTAGGAACTGCTGAAGAGTTACAGGTAGAGGCTCACGTGCAGTTGGAGGGTGAACAGATCATCCTGCCTGGTGCCCGTGGTGGCCTGAGGGATGCACTGCAATGATGGAAGCTGGCAGGGAGCCAGTGCCAAGGCCGGGGACCAGCCAGTGTTTCTTGTGACTATGAGAAAAGAGTGAGGATGGAATAGGATGAAAAGGTTGAGATGAGACTACAGCCCTTCGTTATCTTCTTGTTTCTTTAATTCTCATGCCAACTCCAAGAAAGGTCATCCTGTGTTACCAGGGCATGTCTCAGGTCAGGGGCACATTATCTGCCTTTCTGAGTTAGCCAGGGAGCTGGGAGCTGAAGCTCCTGTCCCGAGTCCAGTGCTCTGTCTGCTCACTCTGTGACACATTGGAGGTTCACAGAAGGGACTCAGGTGGAAACCAGCATCTTCTAGTGTTAAGTTCTAGCTTATGAACCTACACAAGGCCTTTTTTGCCTGTTCTGCCCAGGAAAGCAGGACATTTAAGCAGGGCATTGATGGATGACAAGGAGTTCTGTGGATAGATAAATGGAAGGGGACGGGGAACTTGCTGGGCAGAGAAAGTAAAAGTAGCATGTGGTGTTTCTCAGGGAGGGAACCTGAGACCTGACTGATGAGGAACTGGTGTCATTTCGAGGACATGGTCAACACAAGGAAGGGACAGGACCAGGTATATCCAGAGGCCCTTGTGGGCTGCAGGGAGCCTGGTCTCCCAGACTCCCCTTCCCTCTGCCCCTCTCAAGCTTGTGGGTGAGGAATCGAGGGCGGGGCACTGCAGCCAGGATGATGCATTCCTCCCCAGTGAGCTCAGGGCTTGCTCTGTGGCTTGTCTCTGCTTCCAAAAACCACGTCTCATAAATCTGTGGCTTGCAGGGTCCAGCCATGGATGGCAGTCCCCAGCTTGGCAGGAGAGTATTTTGTCAGTGGGGTGCCTCTTCTGGGATGTGGAAGAAAAATGTCTCAGGATGGGACCTGTGCCTGGCCATCCCCCTCAGATTCCACCCAGGCCCAGGAGTGACCCCCGCCCCTCTGCCATCTCCTGGCCCCATGTGTAACACGCAGTTCTCTGGGCCCCTTTCCAAGTCCTATGGAAAAAGTGGCTTCGTGGGCTAGTGGAACAGACAGCTTTCCTCATAGAGGCAGAGCCAGGAGATGGACTCTGAGAATAAGCAGCAGGCTTTGAGACCACCCGGTTCCCTTCCTGTCCCTGAGGCCTGGCCTTGATTCTCCCAGAGGGGGTCGACAGCAGGAGTTCCTGATGCCTTCCACTCGGTGCATTACCTGTCAGATGTTTCCCCGGACAACAGCTGTCATCACCGCTGACTTGGGGGAGGAGGTCCATGATGATCCCCACCCACTGTACTGTACTGAACTGATATGACACATGACACTAGGGAATATAGCCTGCCCAAGTCATTCGGCCACTCGGCACATAGGCCTCTTCTGTGCCCCAAACTGGAGTTTCTAGGAGGAGGGAACAGCATGTCCTGAGGGATGCACAGGCAGGGTGTATGTGTGGTTTTGGGGGTGGCTTGGCGGGGAGGGACTAGTTGTCTGAGTGTAGCTGAATGGCAAGTTAGTGGAAGGTCACTGAGTTAGCTAGTCTTGGAATTTAACCTTGTAGACATGGTGACTACTATTGAAAGACAGGATTTCTGCAAGAATTGTATTCATCCAAAGAATATTTACTGAGCCAGCATCTTCTCTGCTTTGCACACTGCTCCTGCCCCATTTCTGGGAAGACAGCTGGCTAATTTAATAAGGAATTAACAGTCAGGTGTGACAAGTGCTGTGATGAGGAACATAGAAAGGACAAAGAAGTATCACCCAGGCCTGAGAGGAGGAGAGCATTCCAGAGAGAGGGAGCAGTCCATGCGAAAGGTGGCTGGACAGATTCTTCAAGTAAATATGCGAAAGAAAGGCCTTTGCCACTGGTGCTCGGTGCTAAGTACTTGTGAGTAACGACAGGCTGCTGCTTCTCATTTATTGGAGCCTGAGTTCAGTCTGAAGAAGAACTTCCTGTAGTGTTGGTACCATCTGTATTAGGGGAGGAGCAGGGGTGGCTCCTTGGAAAATCCTGTGTGTGTGTCACAAGACAGGTTCAGGTCAGAATTCTCAGCCGGTGCACTTCATACTCCTTCTGAAAGCCTCTGACTGGCCACCTCTGGTCCCAGGCTGGGCCCCTGACCCACCTCTGTAGCAGACTCTCAATCTGACCCCTAAAAGATGTGTGTACTTGGATGCTCCTGACTCATTCTTGGGGACTGCCAAGAAGAAAGCCCTATCCTGTGTGCCGGGTAGACCCCAACAGATACCTGTGAACTCTCCTTGGTGAATTTAAAGCGACAGGCCCTCCTCTTTCCCCAAAATGGGTTATAGGCCAGGATGATGCCAAGGATAGAAGAAGCAAAAAGCAGGCTGATGCTAAGTGCTTGACCTACCCTTGGCCCACCTCTACATCACTTTGGGAGCAAACCAAGCAGCACCCTTGAACAAACCAACAGAACCCTTGAGAGGACATCCTCTGAAAACCTGCCAGTATGGGTAATTCTACAGAGCTGCTGGACAGCGCTGTGAGTCCTCTTTGTCAAGCTGATAACAATTCAGAATAGCAGAATGGCTGTTTGGTTCTTAGGAAACCAGGTACCAGAGCTGTTTAGACAGACAAAGGGACAGACAGGGACACACACACAATCTGTGACCCAGTAACTGGAAGTGTTAATATTCCGCTCAGCTCAGCTCAGCACCATGCCCTCTTGCGTTGTCCCCAGGTCTGCTGCCATGTGGCTGGGCTCATGGAGCTGGTCGGGCAGCAGGGAAACTGGTGGAACTGCTGGAGGGTCCCTGAAGGGCCCACTCACACCTTTAGAAGCGTTCACAGGGAATGGGCTCCAAGTGACGCACGCTCATGGTGTGGCATTGCAGTAGGAGGAAGAAGGCACTGAGCTCTGAGTCTCATTCCCCGTTGTGGCCTCAGGGATCACCTACCTTGACCCTGTCCTTTGTAAATGAAGGAGTCGGAGCTCTGAGGAGGGAAGGGGTGGGTTGGCTGTACCCTTCATCTCCTGCCTGTTTGTGTCAGGGTTCTAGTGGGGCCAAGCTCTAGGTTTTGGGCCCTTTTGTGTAAGTCTGAAGAAGTAGAGGGGAAGAAATGTGGGCTTTGAAGCCAGGTAGCCTGTGTTTGAGTCCCAGGATTGCTACTTCCTGGCCTGCCGCGCAGCCTGGGGCAGGTCAGCTCTCTGAGCTTCAGTGTTCTTCTCTCTACACAGGGAAGATAATGCCACTACCCCGTAGGACTGTTGAGAGGATCAGAGATAAGTACATAAAAGGCCAGGCGTTAGGCGGCACCTGTTAACACATCAACTGTTGCTGTCTCATTGCTCCCATGGCAGTGCAAGAGAGACAGGCCATGGCTGGAGTGTGTCCCCTCCAGGGGAGGCACTGTCCCTGGCTCCCCAGATCCCTGGTGGGCTCAGCTCCAGCCCCAGCCATTGCAGCTCAGCACCCACCTGGGGGTTGGGAGCAGTGTAGACTTCTCTGTCCTCTTATTCAGTTGTTAGTGACAGTGTCTGGCAGGTGCCCAGCTCTGGGAGGCTCCAGACAATGTCCCCCACCTCCTACATCTTTGGCAGTACCATTGCCTGCTCAGGAGGCAAGTTGGCACTTGGATTTCAGGCAGGAGGGCCATCTATGCTGTCCCTTGCCTGACGGTGGGGAGTGGTGGGCTGCGGGAATGGACAGCGGCAGATACTGTAAGTGCCCAGCTCCTTGTGGCGTTGTTTGGTCCAATTTCCTTTGCATTGTGACCTACATCATTCTTTATTTGCTAAACCCTCTGAGCAGGCAGCAGTAATAAATCAATTAATGACTCCGATGAATCGTTTAATGGCTGACAAAATAACACTAAAGCCAACAGCTTGCGTCTCTCCAGCAGTACCAGAGGATGCTGGTTGACTCGGGTGGGGGACGAAACAGAGACTGTTAGCTAAATTAGTGCAATTAGTGCGTGCTTTAAAGGCTTAGGCGGCATCTGCTCCGCTCTGAGCCGGCGTGTCGGGTGTGTGCTGGGGATGGCGATGGCGGTGGCGGTGGGAACCGCGGTGGGCGGCTGCTCGCTGGCTTCCCTCCTGGCTTGTCAAGAGAACTCAAGGACTCCCAGCCCATTCCTTTACTCAGAGGAGGATGTCGGGTTTGAATTATGTGCCCCTTCCCTGCCAAGTGTAAACTTCCCTGGCTTTGATAACAGGGGACCCTGGTGAGCTTTTCAGACTGCACATTCGTCCTGTCACAGCAGAGGATGAGGTGAGGGAAAGTGACTGTCCCCACTAAATTGGATGCCAGCTGAGGAGGTATGGGTTCCCATCCTTGGTCCTTATGATTTCTTTTAAACTCTACAATTTCTAGAAGTGATGGCTTTCGGTTCTTTGCACACCTCCGTCCTGGCAGGATTAAGTTGTCATTGGAACTGAGCGTGTGTGCTGGTCCACGCCAGGGAATTTTCCACTGTGCAGAAGCAACTGCCAGTGTTCTTGTTAAAGAGCTGTCACCGGCCTACTATGACATGTTGTGGTTGTAAGTAGCTTCTTAAGACAGTGGGGTTCGTGCGTGTGCGTGTGTGGTGTTTTGCTAATGGTGTAAACCAGGACCTGAAGCTCATCTCTCTTTACGAATAAAATCAGTGTTGTACAGATAGCCTGCTGGACTCCTCGGTGTTCATCCGTGAGGGGTCACTCGCCCTTAATCTCTCTTATCTTGCGTGTGCATGCCTAGGACCCAGGACCCATGCCGGGTAGCCCAGCCAGGGAGGTGTTTGCACATGGAGGAGGACGCCCTGGCCAGGATCCATGGTACAAGCGAGGTATTAATTACACAGGACTCCACCTCCACTTCTTACCCAAATGTGCCCTTTGATCCAGTTCCCAGAAGAAGCCTGGTGCTGCCTGGGATGGATGGGCAGGTCCCAGGAGTGTGGTGGCCTCCCCTCTCCAGCCCAGGGAAACCAGTTCCTCTTTCTTTTGAAAGTGTGTGACTGGGGCACATTTCTTTCACATACACACCCCCTGCCCCCTCCCTTTTATTAGTATTTCTCTGTGTTGGCCACTGAGAAGAGAGAGGCTGCTTCTCAGATGAGTGACTTCTGCTCTTACAGCTCTGATACCCCTTTGACTCCCTTCCCCACACCAGCCTGCTCTGTGTTCTCAGAATCATAAAAAGTAAGCCTGTCTAGCCAAGTGCAATGGAACACACCTGTAATGCCATCACCTTGGGAGACTGAGCAGGAGGATCACAAGTTGGAGGCCAGTCTTAACAACTTAGTGAGATCCTGTCTCAAAATAAAATTAAAAGGACTGGGGGTGTTGTTCCATGGTAGAGTGCTCTTGGGTTCAATACCCAGTACTATTAGTGGGTGCTAAACTAAGCATGTCTGGTGCCACCTAATGCTATGTCAATGGCTCAGACTGCCATTTTCTGAGCACCTGCTTTGTCTGAGCCTGGCAGGGCACATCATCTGACAGCTGTGTTTAAGTTCCACACAGCTGCACAGGCAGGCTCTGAAAGGTCAAGTGAGGTGCCCAAACTCCTGGTAAATGGAAAGACTGAGGCTTGACCCAGACTTTTCTGTTCTCAGGTGACTGCTGTCTATAAACATTCATCCCAAAACTTGGACCAGAGAAGCTGGAACATGTCAAGGACTGGGGATGTGGTTTTAGCAGATCAGGTTGACTCCCAGCTCTGCCCACTCTGAGCCGTGTGACCTTGCTCAAAGTCCCTCCACTTTGTGGGGCCTCTGTTTTCTCGTGTGGGTTTTGGGGAAGACTGGGAGAGGAAATGGAAGGGTGAGCGTGGTCAGAAGTGACGGCCCTTGGGATGGAACACTCTGGTTGTGGGCAGCTTGCTCTCCTCCTGTGGAGGGAAGGACGCCCCATACTCCCAACCTCCCACCCCGGCCCACCCCTGAGATGGAATAGGCAGGGGTGATGGAAGGCTGCAGGGCTTTGCATTCTGAAAAAGGCTGTCGGGAGGCCCTGAGCCAGGAGGGTTGAGATGACAGCAGTAATCTCTCAGCCCATATCTCCTCCCGCATCTTCCAGTCCTGCGTCCTCCACGGCCTTGGCTTGAGTGCCACCTCGTCATAAAGCCTCCCTGATCCCCTAATCCTGTCTCACGGCGCCTGCTGGAGCACCTTCTCACATCCCCCAGTTCTCTGTCACCACGAGTCATTCCGTCCTCCAGACCTTCAGGGCAGAGTGCCCTGTCATCTCCTGTCCCAACAGGCACAGCGCCATCCGGCGTCCCTAGGAGCAAGTGTTTGCTGCATGCTTCTGATGTGTATCAAGCACTTGGAACCTTTCTCCTAGTAGTTTCCCACCTAATTCGTTCCTCCTTTTCTTCCCAGGGTAATTTGCCAGTTAGGTGCAACAGACTGGTCAGTGGGATCTCACATTCCTTGACACACACGTACACACAGACACATGCCGCCCTACCCTTTGGTGAATGCCAACTCACTGAAATATTTGTCAGAAGGAGCCAAGTTAGAAGGTCAGCTTCCTCAGGGAAGAGCAAAACATGCAGGCCATCTCACACACAGAGAAGGAATTAGGATCATCCCGTGTGTTGAATGATCTGCTGTTTCTTTACATGATTTGAAAAGTACACAGAACTTTTCTTGAGAATTGCAGGTATGATTGAGAAGGGACTGTTACTTGGACTTCTTGAACCCAAGATAAGGGTCAGGTAGAAGGACAGTAAACTGAACTTAGAGCCGATCAGCCCCAGGACCTTCACATAACACACTTCTTTGTGCCTCAGTTTCCTTATAGTTTATCAAAAATGGCATCTTCCCTGGAATATTGGGGTATAAATGTTCCCCTCTTTCCCCTCTCCTGGTTTGTGAGAGCAGAATGAAAAAATCATGGATTCTCCAGATGCTCCAGTGTTCCGAGGTGATTCTGTCACCCAGGGGGCAGAAGCGAAACGGCACTTTGTGAAAGAAGTGCAGGTGCCAGGATGGACCTCCTCCTGACTGTGGCAGGTTGGGACTTTGTGGTCTACATGTGGCCTTTTTTCAGGTGGCTTGGTTGAGGAGCTCCATGACACCCTCAGTGTCACCGGAAGCGGAAACTCAGCAGCCTTGCTTGCCAGATACCTGAGACTGGGGAAGTCTGTCCGAGAAACACAGTGGTGGTTTGAAGCCAGAGCCAAACCTGATCTTGGGACCCTGGGTGCAGGGCTCTTCTCGTAAGAATCCCCAGGAAACATTGGGAGACAGTAGATAATATGGCAGTCTTCGTCTTTTGGAGTACTGGCAATTGAACTCAGGGGCACATCCTCAGCCATTTTTTTTAATTTAGAGACAGGGTCTTACTGAGTTGCTTAGTGCCTTGCTAAGTTGCTGAGGCTGGCCTTTAACTCGCGATCCTCCCGCCTCAGCCTCCTGAGCTGCTGGGGTTACAGGCATGTGCCAACGTTCCTGGTTTGTCAGTCTTCTTTTAATGTGGCTTTTGTCATGTCTCTGCTGTGAGCACCACCAATTATTGGAGCCCACCTCCTCCAAGGCAGATGGTTCTGAGATTAAGATCAGGGAAGTTTTGTGTATCTTAGGACATTTACTGTTGTACTCAGAGCCATTCTTATGCACTGGGGATGCTCACCCAACCCTCCTCCCACGTGACAACTCCCTGGCTATTTGAAGGCAGGGATCCTGTGTCACTCCCTAGTATCATTGGAACCTATTTTTTAATGCCAGCTGGTCTGTGTCTTCATATAGCAAAAGCTGTGTTTTCTCCCAGCTGCAGAATCAGAGTCTCCTTTCTCCCAAACATATCCTCTCCTAAGGTCTGTGTGTAAAGCTGGAAGACCTTTCTTTCTTTTCCTTGTGTGGACCCCACTCCTCTAGTCTTGGCCTTTCGGTCTGGGTGATGACATTCTCTACCTTCTTTTCATTCCTGCATGTGCACCCTCAGCATGTTGATGCTGCTAAAAATTCTCTCTAGGAATCTTGGCCCCTGAGGGACCAAGGTACTCCAGGAATCTGCACCAAATCCGGAAGCCTGTCTTACTGAGAGTGGTGCAACCGTCCCTCCCTCCCTGGGACATCAGACCCACATCCTTGCCCTCCTCATGTAGTCATCATAGGAGGGCCTCACGCTGGAGGGCAGCCTCCATTTCCCAGCCACAAGCACGTGGCCATACCACAACCAATGCTTCTCACTCCTGGCACCTTTAGCCCTGGCCACGTAGCCTCAGCTGAGTTTCAGTCAAGAAAGGCCACGCTTGGTGGGTTTGCCCATGACCAGTGCTGCTATACACTGAGGCCCGAGGATTGGGGCAGAGCAGGGAAGGAGGGGATTTGCAGAACCAAGTATATAGTTTTTGCAGCCTTATAAGGTGATCAGGAGGAGTTGATTGACCTGGAAGGAATCCCACAGTTGACTTTTGAGCCTTTGTTTTTATTCATATGCAGAACTATTTTTATTTTAATCTATATTTGTTTGTTTGTTCATTTGTTTTTGCAGCACTGGGGATTAAACCCAGAGGCACTTTACCAAGCTGGCCTCTAGAGGCTGATCCTCCTGCCTCAGCCTCTAGAGTTGCTGGGATTACAGGCTTATGCCACCATGCCTGACTTAGAACTATTTTTGAAAGAGTAAAAAAGGGATGGGGAGATCTATGGTAATTTGTAATGAAGATAACTGGGGCTCCTGGGGTGCGGTCAGAAAATAGTCTTGTAGGGAACGTCCCCATCCCTTGAGATATGAATGTAGCCACTGCTGCAAGGAGTTCCTCCTAGGATGCAGAGAGGCTCCTGGGCACATGACTGTCGGGCCCATGTTCTGGTGGTGTTGGGTAGGTTGTGTCATCAGGGTGTCACTATGCTTGGCACAAAGTGAGATGAGACAAGATGGGGTTCTCATAGGTCCAAGGTCCTTCTACTTAGAATCTATCATTTCTACTGTTAAAACTAAAAGTCCTTTCTTAGCCTGACTACACAGCCCCTTCTAATCCCCATGTGAGAAGGGACTTTTCTGCATGTTCTCACCCAAGACCTGAGCCCATGCATGAGGTGTCTAGCCTCTGAATCTAGTGTTCTTTCTTCTAACTTCAGTGGGGAAGTTCCATTCTGTGCACCTACTGCAGCCCTGGCATGCCATAGGCCTCTGTGAATGTCAAGGGGTTTGGGTTTGGGCTTGGGTTTTGTGTTTTTAAAGAAAACTCACGAGGCGCTTTGCTGAGTGCCTTAATGGAGCTCTAACCCAAAGCTGGAAACCGCAGGGAGAGGCTGATTCCTAGCAGTCCAGAAAGGCCTGGCTCCAGATGGTCAGGCTTGAGCAGGTCTTTGAATAATACAAGTAGTAATCATTTATTGAACACTTGCTGTATGCTTCATATTTTGGTGGGTCTTGCAGATGGGTAAAACAGCCCCTGCTGTTAAACCACAAGAGGGTGGTGTCCTGAGATTGGATTTTGTCTCCCAGCATACCAGTTGCTGCTTTTCTGGCCTTTTGGAAGTTTTCTTTTGGGAGTATGTTTGCTTCATAGTCAGAGGGGAACAGCAATAACCCATAACCCAGGGCACAAAGTTAGACTCCACAGAGGTCTGCTTAGTTTTGCTGCCTGAGAAGGTGTTAAATGATAAAAGTCATCTCCTCCGCTTCTGCCCCCTTAGACGTTACTAGTGTGTCCTTCACTGAAGGTAGCAAAACTTATCCTCCATCCTAGATTTCAGAGAATTACTCCATCTCTTTATTAGGACCATGGTTTCCTTGATCATTACATTCAAAGAAACAAAGACCTCCCTCCCACCCACCCACAGTTCCTACTGCTAATTGCATAGGAAAACCACCTCTTAGAGTGAAGGATCCTCATAAGTAATGCATCAGTGCTTGAAGGGACTCAAGCTTCATTTAGGTTGTTGTTTTTAAATTTATAACATGCTCTTATCCTGTACTTTGATACATAAATGGTCAAATTCCTGAGTAACTAAGGACAAGACTGTCTCACCATAAAAGTAGATCTGCAAATGTCTAGTGTAAGAAGCAGTGGTCGGCAAGTGTGGTGGAGTGTGGTGGCTCACTCGTGCATGTGATCGCGGCTACTCAGGAGGCTGAGTCAGGAGGATCACAAGCTTGAAGCCAGCCTGGGCAATTCAGTGAGACCCTGACTTAAAATTTTTATAAAGGGTTGGGGATGTAGTACAGGGCTAGAATGCTTGTCTAGCATGTGGGAGGCCCTGAGTTGAATCCTCAGTACCTCCAAAAAAAAAAAAAAAAAAAAGTGAGTGAAGGGTAACAATTAAAAAAATGAGTTAGATTACCAAATACAAGTAGATACTAACTACGGAGCTAGAAAATAATGATTCAGTGTATCTTACTAAATTGGTGAAATAATGATACCTCTATGAAGGATTAAAGAGCTAAATGTTAACATCAGTCTCTGAAAGAAAACAGATGAATGTTTATCTCACCCTTATTTAAAAAAAATTTTTTTTTTTGTTTCTGCTACAGAGAACTAATTTTTGGTGCTAATCACCAAGTTATATATTTACGGAACCATTAACCTCAAACAATAATGTATCTAATGGATAACCCAGCAGACTCCCCATGTGGGTGTAGATCTGGGGAAGGAGACCTAGATCTCTAGCACCACTGCATACCCATACTGGGTCCCTCCTTCCCATAGTCAGAGCTTCTCAGCTTATAGAACACAGCCAGCCCCCTCTCTCAGTCTTTTGCAACCCTGTTGCAAAGGTAGAACAATGGCTACCCCACTTTTTTTTTTTTTTTTTGGTACCAGGGATTGAACCCAGGGGTACTTAACTGCTGAGCCGCATCCCCAGCCCTTTTTTTATATTTTATTTAGAGATAGGATCTCATGAATTTCTTAGCGCCTCACTGAGTTGCTGAAGTTGCCTTTGAACTCATGATCCTCCAGCCTCAGTCTCCCAAGCCTCTGAGGTTATAGTTGCTCACCGTGGTGCCCAGCGGCTACCCTACTTTTTTCAGAAGAGAGATTCAGAAAGACCGAGTGACTTGCCTGTGGTCCACTTTCTTAGTCCAGATGACAGTATTGGAGACCAGGTGTCAGTTCTTGGTGAATTTGTTTGGTTGCATGCTCCGTGTTAATAGGAGCCTTCATTTCCTCCCTTCAGAAAGCTAAGGGCTCTGGTTCCTTTTATGGATGAGAAAAGGGAAGGAAAAGTGACTGCTTCAAGGTAGTGATGAGAAGGAGATTGTATTTATGAGGCGGAAAGAGGCCCCCTGTTTCTTTACCCCTGAGGTGCTCACTTCTACCCCAGAGAGTAGTCCGGACCCTGGGAGATGATCAGTGAGCAAGTTTACATTCTCGGTCATGATGGAGTTTGGGGATCACCCAGGTTATTTGGAGGTGGACTTCTACAAGAGGAGCAGCTGGAGGTTTGGAATCAATGGGAGGAGCAGGGAATGGGACAGGCAGTACAATCAGGCCTGTGACTTCCTTGAGGCCGGGGCTTGGACGTCGCAGCCTCAGCCCTGCCAGTGTGAGCAGAGCCAGGCACAGACATGCTGGCTGCAGGAACAGGTTGGATACAGATTGTTGGAAAGAGGCCAAGCAGGGAGAGTGACGTCTGCTCACCCCTGGGAGGCATTTGTTGAGGCAGATGTACCAGGTGGATGCCAGAATAGCAGCATTTAAAGAGAAAAGTAATGACACCCAGGACCCTGCAGGGGCCGAGAACACAACAAAATTTATAAATCACTTCACCTACCCTCAGAGAGCTTTTTAGAACAGCAGGTGGATAAGGCACCGATCTCATAATGTCAATAAAAGTCATGACATGTTGGTCACTTAAACTGCTCTGCCAGACACTACGGATGTACCTTTGGCTTCACCTCTTGCCATGGCGATGGCCTCCCAAAGTGGTGGGCACTGTGCTTCCATTTTAAAGATGAGGCAGTGGAGACTGAAGAGTTTGTGGCTTGCCCAATGAGTAATAGTTGGGAAACCCGTGCCGTATCACTGATGGGATGCTGCTTAGCTGGGGCAGGGCTAGAAAGGCTTAATGAGGAAGGTGGCCTTTGGGGAGGGTCTGTGGGGGAAGATTGTGGGTGGGGTGGGGGCTGGAGCCCTATCTGGTTGGAGGTTTGGCCACTGACCACTACCTCGTCTCTCCACAGAGTGCAGCAGCTGCCCCGAGCCCTGTGCTTGGCAACATTCCTCCCAATGATGGGATGCCTGGAGGCCCCATCCCACCGGGTTTCTTTCAGGTATGTGCTGGGCTGCGGGTCTTGTGCTCCTGTCGCACTGTTCTGGGGTGGGTGGGCAGGGCTTCGGGGAGAGGAGAAAATAAGCACAGCTCAGTTTGCCATGGTCTAAATACAGTTGCTCTGTGCTGGTTGAAATCGTTCCCTTCCCATTGCTTTCTCTACCCCTTCCAAAAGCTGAGAAGGCAGGGAAGGGGTGGCGACCGGACACCTCCTGCACCGCGTGCGCTTCTTCACTCTGGCTTGGCAGACAACGCCGCAGGGCTGCTTCCAAGCCAGTGTGGAGCTTTCTTGTAACAAAAGGCTTTTTTTCTTTTTCTTTTCTTTTTTTTTTTTTTAAGAGTAAACTGTTCTTTGTTTCTGTTTTGTTGCTGCTGTCATTGTCATTGTTTACTTTGCCTGTCCAAACTACAAACCTTAGGCGTAATCTTAAAAAAAAAAAAAAAAAATCCCACCATCCTGGCAGGTCTCAGAATCCCTTCCCTCTGGTTAACCGCTTGATTCTTTCCGAGTGTGATCACAGACGGCGCCCCGTGAGCATCTGTGCCCGCGCTCTGCCCGCCACAGGCAGGAACAGATCCCATGTGGGGCAGGAGCTGGCTTTCTCTGTGACACCTTGTTGGGCTTTTTGGCAGGGGGTGTGTGTGAAATCAGGCTTTCTGTTTTGTTGAGGTTGGGTGTGGCTCCACCCCCCCCCCCCATCCCTCCCTTCCCTTCCCTACTGGCAGCTCATTCCACTTAAGCCAGATTTGAGACCGGGAGAGGTATCAGTGTGCAGGGCTGTGAGGAACTTGATGATGAACCTCTTGATTGTGACATCACTCGTTTGTTCAAGCCTGTCCAGGACAGAGTTTAGAGAATGCACCTGACAATCCACACCTTCTGAAGGGTTGGTGTTCCCAAGGAAGAACACAGAAAGCCACCAGGCTCGGTGGTGCAAGCATGTTATCCAAAGTAGCTCGGAGGGCTGAGGCAGGAGAATTTAAAGTTTTAGCCCAACCTGGGCAATTTAGTAAAACCTTGCCTCACAATTAAAGGAAGAAGAGGAGGAAGAATACAAAAAAGTGGTTGTGTAGAGAAGAGGGCCAAGATTTTTTTCTGTGAAGCCCAGGGATTCAAAACTAGAGCCAGAGAGGCAAAGTCCTGGGAGTCTTGTGCCTGGTTTAATCCAGAATTTGTGCCCATGGACATCCAGCAGCAAGACAGGCTGCCCTGAGAGGCAAGGGGCTCCCAGGCACAGGAGTGACAAATGCCTTTGGGGGTTTCAGGGGCTTCTCCCATGTGAGGGAGTCCCTGGAAGGTGCTTCTGCACTGAAAGATTTCACGTTGTGGTTGATGTTAACTCCCAGGATAGGGTGATCAGGACACGTTGCTCACTAGTCAAGAAGTACATCAGTGAAATGTAGGTGTTGCCCTAAAATGGAAACAGCAGGTCCACCATCAAAATGGTGGTGAGAGGAAAGAAAGGGATGCAGAGTTGGCAGTTCAGGGCATCAGATGGCCATATACCTACCCGTATGCATTCCCAGCATTCTGCCAGAACGAAGACCATATCTGACTCTTAGAGATGGGCACTGCCCTAGCAGTCTCAAGGTGTGTAAAGCTCCAGGTTAGACCAGGACTTGCTAGGCTCTTGGCTTAAAGTGCGGCTTTAGATACTGTAGACAAAAGGCCAAGAGAAAGACTTTAAATCCCCTGGAAAACCATGGTCCCAAGAAAGGTAGGAGCAAGATCAGCTGCTGCTCTTCACCAGAAGGAAAACCCAAGGGGTTGCTGTCAATGGGTTGACCCACACCAAGGGCAGCCATCTTCCTTGCCACTACGGATGGGTATTCTGCACCCACCTGGTAGCCTTTCCCACCGGTCTTCTCTCCCAGCTTGCATGTCCTCACCCTTGACACCAGGGATACCTTTCATTCAGTGCAGGCGTGACTTCCTTCCTGGTGCACAGAGCCCATCCAGGCACCACATTCCACCCCTGTGCATCCTTTTAGAGACTGCTTGCTGGTATCTGGGTGTGTGCTGTGGGCTAGTGCTGTGGGAAGAAGTGGACAGTAGCCAATTGTGTGTTTTGTTTTTTTTTTTTAATCTAGGCCATCAACTTCTCTTTTGGCCCGAGTCTAGGACAAGGAACAAGTCTGCCTGACTTGTGAGCAGTTTCCAACTTCCTGCTTTGGTATACTTGTTCAGGGTTAAGGCCTAATTCCAGACATACTTCTCGGATCCTCCCCTGTGACGCTTGGGGGTGTGTGGTCAGAAAACCCAGTCTGATTCCTGTCCTTATTTAGCCACCACTAGTCACCGTTGTACAGAGGTAGCCCTCTTGACTTGAGGTCATTTCTGTTCCCTTATCCAGGGTGAACTCTACAGACTGGCTGGGACATCCAGTAGGGAGCCATAAGTCCTGGCCTCTCTGTTTCCTGGGTGTCTCTGGGTGATTCTTTTCTTTGATTCTCTAGCATCACCTCTCTCCATCAGTCAGATGAAACGGAAATAGGGTAGGCCAGGTACTTGGCATGGTCCTTCCTTGCCGAGGTATTGACCATTTGGGCTGGGTCCCTGCAGAGGGGAAAGGGTATCTCTGTGGAAGGAGGTAGTGGCAGCCCATTTCCGGAGCAGGCCAGCCCACAACAGGAATATTAGCTATTGATTGCCAGCCCTGCCCCTCACTCATCTTGTAGGCGGCCATTCTGATATTAGAAGGGAAATAGAGATGGTATCGAGAGTTTTTATCTCCTGTGGACAATTGCAGTTCTTCCCTCCTTTAGCTGCAGTCTGGGTGGTGGCTGTGCATAAGAACACTTTTGCAGGGAGCCAGCCTGGGGTGGCTGGACCCAGCTCTGGCCAGACTCTGTCCCACCCCACGGTGGCCAGCCAAATTTTCAAGTCGGGTCCATACTGCCAGTTGGTATAGACCTTGGCTTGGGGTGAGAAGCCTAAATCTGGAAGCCAGAGGGGCCTCCAAGGTGGGTGGGAAGGAGCATCTGTCTACTCCCTGTCCCAAACCCTTGGATAGAAACACATGGGACTTCCTTCTTCAGGCCTTTGACTACCAGGCTTCAGGTCCACTCTTAGATGCAAGGTTGGGCCATTCACACATTAAACTGTGTTGTTTTCCATACTGGGGATTGAATCCAGGAGCACTTTACCACTAAGCTATATCCTCAGCTCTTTTTATTTCGTGTTTTGAGACGGGGCCTCGATAAGTTGCTGAAGCTGACTTGCAATCCCCCTGCCTCAGCCTCCCAGGTTGGGATTACCAGCCTGCACTACTGCACCTGGCTTGTTTGCTTTTTCTTCTTTGATATCCAGGTTTCTGAGATGGGCAATGTCCTGTGATACAATATGATGAGATGTGTGTGGTAGCAAGTTAAGGGCTGGGTGAGAACTGACCTGACCATACTTCCTGGTTGGGGACTAGGGGAATAGTGTGGGACTCTTGGGGGCTTAGAAGAATTTAACAAGGACACTCTGATTCTGTTCCTTTTTATTTAAAAACAAACAAAAAAAGGTCCTAGTCTTGACATCCCCAGCACTTGGCATCTACTAGGAAGACAGTATACGTTTAAATTGAGTTTGTGTTTGTTGCTCATGTTACAGGAGAGGAACCTAGGCAGCCCCAAAGCGCTAGATGTGGCATTCTGACCATGGAGAGGATCTAATAGGAAGCCACCTTGGGAATCCAGAACTGGTGTTCTGGAGTGAAATAGAACACAGAAGACTTGACCATGCACTTGCTGAGTGACCTTGGTCAAGTTGCTCCCTATATCTGGGCCCCAGTTTTCTCACTAGTCAATGGAACAGGCTGGACCAGATGGTCTCTGAGGGCCCGTCCAACTCTGATTTTCTGCTTTGGATCCAGATGGATTTTACTTAATCAAGCAGTGGCATTTTCCCCCTTTCATGCAGCTTAACTCTGGCTGCACATCTGGCAAACCCAGTGTGGCCTCAGCCAGGCCCACTGGTCTGGGTAGGTCTCTTAGTTCCTTGGCCCCAAGGGGGCACCATCCAGTAAAGATTTCTAGGTCTAGAACTGGGGAATGATAGGAGAACAGGGGTCATGGGGAACAGAGTATTTGGTACAGATTGTTTTTGTTCTTGTTTTGCTTTTAAATTCCAATAATCGTTTTTAGTTATGTAGCTTTAAAACGTGCAGCTAGTTTTCATTTTGATCAGTGTTTGTGCAGAGGAGGCATGACTGATTGGGAAAGTGAGACTTGGAAAGGTGAATGACCTTCTCCAAAATTATCAAGCCAGAGCTATAATGGGAGTCTAATCCCAGGATTCCCAGTTCCCAAGCTGCTGGTCTTCGATAGCATTTAGAAGTCCAAGTGTAGATACATGTCTAAGTGTCTAATGGAAGGAAAGAAAGCAACAATGGCCATTTTCTTTCAAAAGTAACAGATTTCCAGTGTAGCCTAGATTTCTTATTCATAGATGTGGAAGTGGAATTCCAGAGGGAGAAGGCATGGAGTTAGGATAGTCATCAGCCACCTCTCACATAACATGGCTGGGGTTTAGGATGGAACTGAATTAGCCTGCCCACTAGCCTCCCAGAGAGACTTGACAGGTGAACCATGCCCTGTAGCAGGACGGAGAAGCCTGCGTGCCAAGACGAGAGATCAGGGAGGGCTTTTGGTAGCAGTGTAGACCATGTCTACAGTGAGGTGGATGAGAGCTGCTTGGTGGAAGGCTGCAGAGGTTGCCAGGAAGTTGTTGTCAGCCCTTGTGTGGGCTTTGTCTGGTGGGCAGCAAAGAACCACTGAAGCACTCTAAGCTCAGTGTGATTAATACCTGGGCTAGCTCTGAATTCCTGAACAGTTACCCTGCAGTTGCCCCAGTGGCTCTGTGGGCACCATCCAATAAGGATTTCCAGGTTCAGAACTTGGGTGCTGCAGCTGGTGCTCAGGAAGTACCTGACCATATGAATGGTGGATGCTGGTCTTACAGAGATCACAGGGTTAAAGATGTGCTTCTCCAGAAAAGACAGTCCCAAGGCATCAAAGGGGCCTAGCTCTCTCCCAAAAACTCAGCCTACCTGATCTGAACCTCCCCAGATAGTCTCTACTGTGATGGGAAGGGTAAAAAGTAATTGACTTGTCCCCTGTCAGTGAGTCCATGTTCCTCCCAACCAATCCCACCCGCCTTGAAAAGAGGTTGAGGTCTGTCCCCAGAGTACCCTCCCCATCAGTTCTGGGAGAGAAGACCAGAAGGAGGAGCAAACGATGCGTGTAGCCCAGAAACCAGAGAAATGATCCAGCAAATAAGAGGAGAGCGACACACATGACCCCAGCCCTTTCCTACTGTGATTATAGGGACAGCTCCTCTCCTTCCTGTGGCAGAGGTGGCTAGGGTTTCCCAGAAGAGAGGCAGCCTCCAGAGAGCTCTGACGGCTGTCTGAAGTGTCTGACGTTATGCCAAGTGGAAGTGATTGAGCCCTGCCTCTGTGAGGCTTCAGCCTCGGATCCCAGGTCTTGGGGAGAAAAGAAGAGGGAGGCCTATTTGCGTCTTTGTATGGAAGACATTTCTACCATCTGCCCATTTTGTAGTGAAGTGGTGAGCTGCTTGACAGTGATGGTAACCAGGCAGAGAGGTGATGACCCACAGGGAACCGTACGGTCTCTGAGCACACCTTTGGGTGGGTGGTATGTTTCCAGGAAGGCCAAGGTCCAGTAAATGATAGCATGCGTTGGTAGCACACCTGGGGCAGCCCCGAAGATTTGGGTGTTGCAGCAGGAAAAGGAGGGGAGCAGAGGGCCAGCAGCAAGTGCTGCCAAGAAAGTGCTGCAGCAAGAAAGGCTTCTCCATGCAGAGTAGGACAGATCAGGGGTGGGAGACTTGGAAAGAGTGTGTTCTTATGGTTTTCAAAGCCTGCTACGAAGGAGGACTTGGGGCTGGGATCTCCATCTGACAGATGGTGAGGCAGTGCAGGTGAGGGAGCTGGGACCTAAACTGTGTGAGATCTGGCCAGGCTTGTTGCTTCTCCCTTAGCCATGGGTCAGCAGTGGTCCCTGGGGTTCAGGGACATTTGATAAGCACCGTAGACGGGAAGAGGCAGCCCTGCCCTCCAGGGCCCTTGATATAGTAGAGGGGCAGGGGTGACTTTGTGGTGGGAGATGCCACCTGGGGGCAGGGTTTACAGGCAGAGTGCCCTGGGTGAGGGTGGGGCAGCAGCCTGCTTGGCCTGAAGACTGCCTAGGGAAAGGGGCTGACATTTGAACTGAGGCCTGTCGGGGAGACAGGAAGGGCAGGAGGGCTAGTGTGCCAGAATGTGGGTGTGGAAGGGCAAGTTTGGGAAGGCCGAAGGCCTGGAGAGCTGGGCTGGAGTGTAGGGATGGTCCAGGAGGTGAGCGGGGCGGGCCCAAGGTAGGCCAAGAGTAGATCTAGGAAGGATTTCAATTTAAAGACGGGACGGGGTGGGGGTGTCCCAGGAAGGGCCCCAGTGACTAGAGAGGCCAACTGTTAGCCAGTCGGTCAGTGTGGAGTCCTGGTCATATCTCCTCAGGAGGTGGCCCTTGGCCTGTGGTGATGGGGTGAGACTGTGAGCCATGACTGGTGCTTCCCTGCCCATGACTTGTGACTGGTGGTGGCCCCTTGGTGGAGGTTGGAGCTGAGCAGGAGACAAGCCCAGAGGAGGCCTAGGCCTCTGGCCTGGTCAGGTAGTGCTGGGAAACTTGTGGTCATGGGGCTAAGTGAGGAGAGCAGGAGGCAGGTGGGCTGAGGAGCTGCATCTGAGTGCCTCTGCCCCTTCAGACCCTTCCCTGTAAGGCAGAGCAGGGAGGCCTCTGGGTGCGGTCCTGGGGCAATCCAGTGTGGTCCTCCTGCCCACCTCTGCCAGTTCCTTCAGACCCCAAGTGGAATGCCTAATCCTTTTTGGAATTGGGCTGGAAGTACTCTTCAGATAGGAAAGGTGTCCACCTGTGTCTACATGTAGACCCAGGAGTCAGTAAGCCTATTAGATGAGAAACCAGACTCAAATTTGGGTGGGGCAGTGAGATCCTCATCTTCTCTATGAAAGGTATGTCTTTCAGGAAGCACCCACTCCTCCCTTCTGGGCCCAGCCCTTGCCCAGTATGTGTTTGTGAATGGAGGGGGTCTTCCTGTGTGAGAGAGACCAAAGATGCTGGGTCAGGTTCCTCCAGGGCACAGAAACACTCCCAGCCCCTCTCCCTGCCTGCCTCCAGACTGACAGAAGGTAGGGTCACCCTGCTGAGAAGGATTAGATAGGAGATGGAGCACCCCAACTGCTGGGCTCCAGGCCACAGTTGGAAGTGGGGGAATAATGCTTACCCCCAATCCCTACCTGTTCAAACCAATTTGGCTCTGAGAAGGGCGGGCCCCCCTCTGATTCCTGGGAGGGAAGACAGCTAGAGGTTCAGAGCCCAAAGCCCAGCCCAGGGGAGCTGGACACCCTGTTGGAGTCTATCCCTGATGCCAAAGAACCGTGCCCTTGAGAAGTCATCCTCCCCTCTCTGGCCTTAGTTGGCCCCCCTGTTCACTGAGGAATGTTGACCACTCCCAAACACTGGGCCTGACACACCAACCCCTGCCCCCACAGTCGCCTGGCCTGTGCACAGAGCCCTGCGGCAGGAGAGGGAAGAGAGCCTCCTTTCCTTGCCAGCACCACCTCCACAAAGGTCAGGCTGTGCTCCCGCCCGCAGCCAGCCTGGTGCCTAGCGTCTGCCCATCGGCCGATGACCAGCACCAGGGCTCCTAGCAACAGTGGACAAAAGGTTATTCCTGATGTGCCAGGCTGGCTCAGCCCCCACCCTTCCCTCAAAGAGGAAAAAGAAGTTGTGGCCTTGACGGGTGCATGTGCCAGTGTGCACGCGTGTGGACATGTTTGTGTCTGCACACTCGAGCTGCCTCTCCCTCCTCCAAAAAACGTGCACTCCACATGTATCGCCCTAGCTCTCACTGATGAAATGGAAAGTTGAACATAAATCAATGTCTGCCGCCCAGTTAGCTATGCCTCAGCAGCCAGTGCCTGGGAGATTTGCTCGGTAACAAAGCCCCCAGCCCCCAGCGGCTCTGTGAGCCTCGACTGCCCCCTAATGCGGAGCCAGCCCACACCGTGGAGCCCTGCGGGCTGTGCACCAGCTCCACCAGCATGACTCTCCCACGTGCCCTCCTTCCCCCAGGTCTCTCTCCTCCCTGGGTGGGGGTGGGGGAGTCTTGCTGCTGCTGCTGCTTGCTGCTCTCTGGGCCTCCCCTTCCAACTGTAAACCGATTGCCAAGTCTGGCATTTATGGATCTGATTCTGGAAGGATTGCTGTCAGCAGTGGCCTCACCTCTTCGTTTATTAAGAGCTTGGACTGTTTTATCCTCTCCCCTCTGGACCTGCTTATGCTCTTGGGTTTCTTTTAACATTGTTTTCTCCCTGAGCCTGGGAGCCACCCTGCCTTGCTGCCAGTTCACCCAGCGCTGTGCCACTGCTCCCCCTTCCTCTCATGGAGAGGTTGGTGCCTGTGAGGAGGTGTGTGTGTGTGTGGGGGGGGGGCTGCTGTTCTGTTTTTGGTTTGTTTTGTGTCTGCACGGAGGGCAGGGTAGACTCTCCTGCTTCTGCCCCACCCCATCTCAGCAAATTATGCTGAGGTTTTTCTCCTTTAAAAAAAAGAAAGGTCAAATTCCTTAACCCTTGTAGCAGAAGAGGTTCTGGGAGGAGAATTCCAGCACAATCCTGTAATAACACGCCTCAGCAGTACCCAGATCAGGATGGACCCCCTGAATCAGATCATGCCAAAGGAAACTGTCCTTTGGGAGAATCTGGGCCAGGAGCCCTGGACAGGGATCAGAGGCTGCTCATGCATCTAGAGTGGTGTGAGGCATTCAGTTCTGAGTGCTGGGGACATGACAGGGGTCCACCCTGTGAGTGTCAGGCTCATATCCTATTCTGCCTAAATTCACTCCCCAAGCAACTTCTCCATGAAAAGCTCCCTCTCCAAATGAAGGCCTTAGAGTAAATAGAGCCTCTGGGCCAGGCTCATCCATGTTCCTTTGAGCTCCCTCCCAGAAAAAGCTCCTCTTTCTTGCTAAAACCTCAATGGACGGGAAAGATGCTGGAAATACTGGCGACAAGCACATCCTTCATGAAATGCCAGCTCTGTGTGTGGTGCTAGGCTCCCCAAGAGCTCTGTACCCCAGGAGGTACCACATCAGCTTTGCACAGTACCAAAAGGGAGGCAGTGTCCAGCTGGGGTCAGGAATACCACGAGTGGCCATGAACAGGGGCTTTGGAACAAGATGGACCCCCACCATTACCTGGTGGAGTGACCTGGTCAGCTGCCCAGCTCCTGAGGCACTGTGTCCTCAGCAGTGCTGTAGGAGTCTGTCTTGCTGCTCTCTTCTGTCATGGTGGGAGGACTGACTGGAGGCATGATTGTGTATTCATGTTCTGTAATGGGTTATTACTGCTGCTGAAAGATGGCCGGCTGGCTTCAGGATCATGCCGACCAGTGTGCAGAAGCTCAGCAGCTGGACCTGGCACTCCCAACACATTTGTCGACTTGTCTCCTTCCTCTGTCTGGGTTGCCCCTCCCTCACTCTTTGTGAAGGCAGTCAGTCCATCCTTCCTGACAGCTCAGGGGTCACACAGCCCGGGTGGGCACATGGGTTTCCCTGAGAAATTCAGTTAACCTCTCTGAACTTCAGTTGCTTCATCTAATAATTGGGGGTGACAAGTTATGACCCCTTAGGGCACTTGTAAGGATATTGTGAAATGATGCATATGAAGTCCTGCCTGGTGCCCGCTGAACACTCAGTACCTGTTAGCTTCTGGATCTTTTGGGTCATTGCTGTGTGCCCTAAGACTGTTTTTGTTTTGGTTTGGTTGGGGGGGGCTTTTGTTGTTATTGTTTGTTTGTTTACCTTCTTTCTTCCCTTCCTTTAGAACTAGAAACCAGGGTGAAGCTAGGTCTTACAGCTTATCCAAGAGCAAGGACCACATTGTTTTCTCCCCTTCCCAGAAGGGAGTTTTAGGGGCTTAGCACAGCCTTTAATGGCATTGATATGGGAGAGGTTGGGGGATTCTCCAGATCTGTTGACTTTTTAGTGCTTAATCCTTCAGTTTGACAAACTTAGCACGTACTTAACACCAGACTTCATTTGACCTGTTAACATGCTACTGCACTTAATCCTGGCCCCCTGACTTGCCTCCTTGGACCTTGCTACCCTGACTTCTAGTTTCCTGGTCCACCCAATAGGAGCCCTTGTGGGGAGATGGAGACAGGAAGCAGTTGGCATGTCCAGGAGCCTTGGGCTCTGTTTCTAGCAGGCCCAAGTGAGCTTGATAGAGAACTGCTCTCTATCTAGGGGGCTGGGTCTTTGCCTCTATGAACTCCTACACTGGAGTTTTCTCACTAAGTTGCCCAGGCTGACCGTGAACTTGAAATCTTTCTGCCTCAGCCTTGGGAATAGTTGGGATTACAGGAGAGGGCCACCGCGCCTGGCTTATTTACACATCATTTGGGTTTCATTTTTCTCACCCAGTAAAATAGGAGCAGCTCCACCTGCTTCACCAGCTATGAGTTGTACCAACATTTGGGAATGTGGTCAGAAGGGGAGGCAATTTTGAATTCTGCACAAAGGCTCCTTCCCCAAGGCCGGCATTCAATCATTCATCTATTCAGCACACATGTATGACCACCAGCCTTCTGCCTAGCCCTGCTAGGCCCCCAAGGTTGGCAGGCAGAATAGTCCCTAGCCTCAGGTGTTTATAGTCCACAGCTCAGACTCCAGCCAGGGCTAACTCCAGGTCAGTGGATGGCATGTTCTCCTCCACCAAGTACTCTTACTATCTGTACTGTCCCTTCATTCCAGGAATAAAGCCCACAGTCTTGGTAAGGACACTGAGACCTCATTGTGGTCTAGACCTACTGTTCTCCTCCCGTATGTTGGGCAAGCCCTTTGTCTCCAGGGCAAGAGCCAACGCTATTGCTCTCAGACCAGGCCTTTGTCCATCCGTCAGTCCACAATGTAGATTCTTTGATGTGCTGCAGAATTCTCCCCTCCCCTTCTTGATGCCTCTTAAGTTCTTAGGTCATTTTTATTCAAAAGACTTAAAAACTCTTGCCCCAAGATCAAAAAAGATATGCCCAACCTATGGATCTGATTAATAAGTTCCTCTTAGGTTAAGAGAATGGCTCTCTGATGGTGGGGTGGGTTTTGCCTATAGGAACTCCTACCCTGGGTTCTGTCATTAGTGAATTTCACCTAAGCATCATTTGATGTGATAATGTGACTTTAGGATTCCCGAGAATCCTGATGCCACAAATCTTGCTCTGGAGTTATAGAAATGATCTAAGAATCTTGACCCTGCAGTCTGTCTAGGGAAGTGGACTTACCATCTGGGTCTCAATCCCCAGCAGTGTTAGAGAAAGTGGACATGGGAGATGAAGCAGTGAGTGAGCAAATGAACCCTGGCCTTTGGCCAGACCGTCAAGGGCTGGGATGGGCTTAATGGTGTTCAAGTGGGATAGAAGGAGCCACCTGTAAATGAATTTTAATGGGTTTCCTCATCCCACGTACAGTGGGAGAGACCTTACAGTTAATATTCCCTCCTCAGCCTGACTATCCCAGCCCAAGATTACCGTCTTGTACACAAGATCCTCCAGAATCACCTTCTCCTGGCTACGTAGATTCCATCCTCTGGGCCCAGGATCTCTGTCCATGCCTCTGTGATTAGACACCTCTCCATTCCTTCATGGTCCTGCATAACATGTGATTATTCTCACATGTTGATGATTAGTCCTGCCCACCAAGATGCCCAGTGCACCTGGTATCTATCTGCCTCTGTTGTGGTGCTGCTGCAGTGTTCTTTACACCTGGATCTCGCCCACCAGGCTGGGACTCCAGGGGAAGGCAGAATGCTGCTTAGTCCTGTCTTAGCTTTGCACATAATTAGCCCAAGGGACTGATACTTAGTGGTTGAATGTCCTGACTGCCAGGTAGAAGTGGGTTCTGCCCACTTGTTCTAGGTACTGGTGCATTTTCCTTTGTCCTTGAAAAAGGCATCCAGTTTGTGCATGTCCACGCAGTCTTTAGCAGGGAGGTCTCCGGGGTTTAGTGGTCCCCGAGTCAACCTTTCTTCTCCCCAGACCCATCCCAACCACCACCTGGGAGTCAGGACCCTGGAATATTTATGTTGACAAGTGAAGGAAGGGCTTGTTTCCCAGCCTGGTGGCAAGGATGAAATTGGGTTGATTGTTAGCTAGCTTGGGCAAGTGGGCTGCACCTGAATGCTAGTGTTCAGCTGAGATGATCAACTATCATTTGTTCAACAGTAGTGGACAAGTAAATCAGGTTCATGAGTGGTCATGTGGCATGTTGTGGGGAGAATCCAAATGCAGATTTGCTGACCCCTGGGCCAGAGCTCATTTTGTTTGTCTTCAATGGGATAAATTTGGCTCTTGTAATACCTTAGTGCCCCTGGACTACTTATTTTGTAAAGAGGTTAATTTTTACTTCTTTTGTCTTATGAGAGACACATGGTTAAAATCAGAAAGCAGGTATAATACTGTTAGATTTTTCCTTTGGGAATTAGAAAAGACCCCAGTTTTTCCCCTGTCAGTCTCGAGAGCATTATCTGGCTCAGGGTTCTGCAAGAACTTTCAGTGAATGGTCACTAGTAGGTCTTTCAGGTTGTATGAGATGCCTGATCTCCATTGTAACTGCTCAGCTCTGCCATTGGAGCATGAAGGCAGCTGACACAAATGAGTGAGACTGTATCCAAATACAACTTTATTTATAAGAATTGCTGGCAGACTGGTTTTACCCCTTGTTTACTGTATCTCAGCATGATGGCCATGCCTTGGGGGTCCTTGTGCTGCTACTGAGCCTGACCTTCTGCCTTGCAAAGCTTGGGAGATCTGGCTCTTCTGTGTCTAAACCAGTGAGCACATATTCCTGAGGCTCAGTCCCCCCTCTGTCATGGCACAGGCACAGGTCAAGGGCTGGAGGAAGAGGCAGCAGCTGTGTGTAGTCGATCTTGGACACTGCTGGTATTTTCATTTGTTATTTCCTCCCTTTGTTTGGAAAACCATCTAGCCTACTGATCCTGTGCTTCTGTGGGGCAAGGATCTGCTCCATACCTATTGAGAAAAACCTTTATTGAATGCCCCCTGGGGGTGTCTTCACAGGGTTATATAGGGAAAGGAGCCAGGTTCACAGTGAGGGACCTTGTGTCCTGGTCATTTGCCCAGTGCTCTTCTGGCTTCTTAGAGGTGGGCAGGAGGAGGGAGTTCAGCTGGAGTTTAATTCTGGCAGATCAGTGAGCTGCTGCTCACTATTCTTACATGGAATGGTCTCAGTGGCAAGGGGACTCCTAATATTTGCACAGAGGTGACCCCAAAGGGGAGACATGATATGTCCTGCGTCCTCTAAGTGATGACTTCTCCTGAATCCCAGGGAGCCCTGCCTAATGGTGAGCTGTCTGAGGACTGTGTCCAGCTCAGCCCCCTCAGGACTGACCATGCATGTGCCAGATCCATGCTGGCTGTATACACATTCAGGCCTTCTTTGACTTGGAGCTGGCAGCGTCAGGCCCAACTTTGGCCTGTACCCCCAAGATGTGCCCATATATAACGATGTCTCTTCCCAGGGGACACATTCAATCAGGGTAGGAAGACACCTCTCCAAGCCATGCCAAGTTCATTTATGCAAGTTGAAATGGGAAAATAACCTTTCCTCCAGTGAGCTACACCACCCGCTAGTGGTCATTCTCCCACTCAAGAAGGCTGTGGGTGAGTCAAAGCCATGCCAACAGATATTGGATGTCCGTGGCTCACAGGCATACCTTAATCCTCTCCAGAGTGGGCTTGTAGCTTTTTCTGTCAGCATTTGATTATCTATAAAATGCTTTTTGCCATGTTTATAATCATTTTTATATTCACTCAATTAAAGTGACACACCCAATGTGCAGATTATACCAGCCACCAATACTACACACCCACTGTATTCTGCTGCTGGCCATCTAAACCCAAACCCACCTCTTCAACCTTGTCAGTTTAGTGAGACCCTAAGTTGCTGGAGTCTGGGGGTTGGGAATGTGTGGAGTGTTTTACCTCTTAGCAACCTAAAACTTGAAGTCTCCTTTTCCCAGTAGCCTTACCGTGAGGACAAGAGGTAGCTTTGACCTAGATGGTAATGGCACAGGCTCTGCAGTTTACAAAGCACTCTCCTGACTCTTGGGACTATGAGGAATATATAGCTGGACTTCTTGCCTCTTTATGGATGAGCTGCCCAAGGCCAGGACTCTAGCTCTAGTGCTTCTGGCTCTCCCCTCAGGCCACAGCCTATTTTCATGCCTGCTCCCCTCAGGCCCACCTCCCTACCCAGGAGGCCTGGAATTAAGTCTCTGCTGTTTCTCTGTGAGTCTGTGATTTCCAGACAGGTGCAGGTGGTCTTGAGGAATGCTGGGCAGAGTTTGATGAAGGAGCAGTGAGTTTGGGGAATATTTAATTTAGCACATAGGTTCTCTCTCTCTCTCTCTCTCTCTCTCTCTTTTTAGTCTTAAAGACTCTGGGGGTGAGATAGTTCCTTATCTTTAGTTTTCTTTTTCTTTCTTTCTTTTTTGTTACGAGGGGGTTTAGGTTGAACCCAGAGTGTTCTTCCACTGAGTGATACCCCCTAGACCTTTTTTATCTTTCATTTTTCCAGTACTGAGGATTTAACCTAAAGACATTTTACCACTGGACCACACCCCTATCCCTTTCATTTTTTATTTTGAGATAGCAAGGCCTTAAGCAACTTAGTGAGACCCTAAGTTGCTGAAGTTGACCTTGAACTTGGCAACCCTCCTGATTCATCCTCCCTAGACACTGGGATTATAGGTATGCACAGCCTGGTGAGTCTTTAGCTTAGAGGGCCAGCTTGGCCAGCCTGTTGGTATTAACTTATCTTTCTGGTTCCTTGAACCCACAAGTATTAAAGGGGCCTACCCACGACTTACTGGGCCATGTGCTCCTTGTCATGGCTGTGTGATCCACCTCTAGCTGAGCCTTGCTGCTGTGTCTAGGCCCTGCCTTGGATGTACCCCTGGATGGGGTGAACAGTTGTTGTCCTTGAAGGGCCCACATAGCACTCCTTGATAATGCAGGGTATCAGGAGGAGACTCACAGGATGGTGTGTGACTTTGAAAGGCTGAGAATGTTCGCAGACCCTGCAGCCTCCCAGCAGCCTGAGCCAAGCCAGGGGCTGGCAAGTTGAGCTCCTACCCTCATGTAAGTGGCTCCAGGAGCTGGAGGCTAGGACACCATAGGAGACTGAGGCCCTCTGTTCACCCCACAGTGCCAGCTGGATCACACCTCCACAGTATTTGTAAAACAGACCTGTTTCTCTTAAGAGGCCCAAGACTCAGGACCATTAGGGAAATGGACTCACTGCGTGTACTGGAGGTTCTAGGTAGAACCTACTGTCTCCATGTACCTGCCAGTCTCGGGGGCTCTAGGAGTCCTTCCTGTCTGCTCTCTGCCCTGACACAGGACACAGAAGTGCCTCTCCTAGGCTAGCAGAATGCTGGGTTACTCTAGGACCTTCCCCTCCACCCAGTCCTGGCCCCATCATTTAGTGACTTTGCTGTCCTAACACTTCCATATCCCAGGCCCATGTCACTGCGAAGATCTCCCATTATGCTACAGCCTACAGTCTCTTTAGGAATAGCTTCAGATGAAGTATGGGGCAGAGCCAGAATGTGACGAGGAATGGGGGCTCCTGCTGTGCTGTGGAACATTGCTCCCCACTGCATGGGTGCTGGGAAAGGCCTTTCACTATACTGACCGTTCCCCTGCAGGATTTTGTGAAACCACTAAGCATTTCCCTCAGTCACATCCATAAGAGAGCCCCCAGGCCCTGCCCATGTGTCTGTCCAAGGCTCCTGAATGTAACAGTACTCAGCACTGAAATTACAGAGAAAAGAACTAAAAGGAGGTACCCAGATTAGGTATTTGCAGTCAGAGATCTTTGGGCCATCCGGGACAGAATGGCAAATGCATTAACAGAGGCTGGGGCAGTGTGAAGGCTGCACAGGAAAAGGTCTCCTTTCCCAAGACTGGGGAGCAGAGATTTCCCTGCATTGGGGTCCTGAGACTTGCAGGAGCCCTGCCATCACCCCACAGCAACACCGTGGCATGATAGAAGGAGTTCTGACCAGTCTGGTGGCCCTGGTTCTCATCCCAGCTCCTTGATTCTCATCCCCCATCCAGCTCATGGAGGGTCAGAGCCTGTGTTCTGCAGCCCTGGCCTCCGTCTACCAGTATGGCAATTGAACAGGAGCGTTCTGCTGGAATGCCTGGCAGGTTATGCCACCACTTAAGCTTGTTCAGTCACTGGGTTTTCATCCTTCCCAACAGCCTGGGAGTGCCTCAGGGCCAAGATAAGTCTGATGTGCCTCTGTGAGCTCACATGGGGCTGATTGGATGCCTGCAAAGTCAGAACCTCCCATCTCCATGTACCTGCCAGTCTCTGGGGCTCTAGGAGTCCTTCTTGTCTGCTCTCTGCCCTGACACAGGACACAGAGGTGCCCCTCCTAGGCTAGCAGAATCTGGGTTACTCTAGGACCCTCCCCTCCACCCAGCCCTGGCCCCATCATTTAGTGACTCTGCTGTCCTAACACTTCCACGTCCAATTCCTTGACTATCAGATTGGTGGACCTTACTTACTGTGAGGAGCTCAGAATTAAGTGAACTGGTATAGGCAAAGTCCACACTCACCATTGTCATTATTGTTCCCTTTTCACCAATGAGAAGACAGAAGGGCGGTCAGTAGCAGAGCAGGATTTGAACCCAGATGTGGGTGGGGGTATGTTACCTTGAAGAGAGCCCTGGCTGGAGTTAGGAGATGTGGCTTGGCTGCCAGCTAGTTCTCTGGCCTGAGACAAGTCCCACCTCTGTCCTGGGCCTCTTTTCTATAAAGGACATTGGAGGATGGTATAACAACCTGTCAGAGCCACTCAGCAAACAGATGGCTGTTGGACTGATGTGGTTCCCTCCTAAGCTTCTATCTAGTAGGGCTGCTTGGCCATGATCTGGCCCAAAATTATGTAGTACCTTTGACAGAAAGCCCCCAAGGTCCATGTGGAGAGACCATCAAAGTGGAGCTGGGCCCAGAGGCTTGTTCCAGCCAAGCTGGCTTCCAGACACACATATTTGGGTCCCTCAAAAGCTTTCAGTAACTGCACTCCCACAAGGCCTATGGGGAAGTTATCCTACATAGGAAAACTGATCAGTGTGAGCAGCTCTGGGACTCCCTCCTTCTTTCACCTCTGCCACAGTCCTCTCCACCTGCCTGCCCCACCTGTCCAGACGTTAGGGGTGAAAGGTTCCTATCCGCACAGAGATCAGAATCCTCCAGCATGATCTGGTTGGTTGGTTTTGGTCTATTTTCTATGTAATATTTTGCCTGCATGGGTAACAGGTCAAAAAGACCGTGAAGTCCTTTTTATCGAAGCTCACCTATAGGTCTCTTGTCAAGAAGGCTGGCTGGGAAGCCAGACAAGTCTGCCTGTTTGTGGCCGATCAAACTCAAGGCAGCAGAGCCCTTGCCTCCTAGTGGAGATAGACTACAAGCCTATCATTTTCTTTACAGAAGCAGATGTTTCCCTGAGCACAGCTCTGTTTGCTCCTGAGGATGTGCCTGGCTGTGCCAGGGTCCTGCTACCATGCTGCAGACAATCTCAAGGGCACAGGCCAGGCACAGAGAATGTAGTGACAGAAAGCTACAACCCGAATGCACGTAGTAGGGACACAGAAGATGTGGGTGGCCCTTTGGGAAGTTGTAGGTTGCTGGCTCCTGGTCTGTTGCAAGCTCCCAGGAGTGCCAGTGGCTGAACTGGCCAGAGCCTGGCCAGCATCTGACAGGAGGTGGGAGGGAAGCTTCTTGTCCTGGGGAGGGAAGTATTGAGCTTCATATTAGCCTGGTCAAGGTTGTGGTGTGATTTTCTGTCTGGTGACCTGTTGGCCTAAGCCAGGATTCCCTGGTCTTAGGTGTTCCAAACTCCAGCTTGTGAGCTACTGTTCTCCCCAGGTTCAGCAGCCCAGGGCCTCACTGAACAGCTTGCCGCTTAGGTTTTTATTGATCAGACTTATCACCCCAGCTCATTTGGGGACCAGTCAGAAGTCCAACAGGAAGCTTCGGAGGGAGGCACCTCAGGGGCCTCTTGGGGTGCGAGTGCGGATGGGGGTCCCCAGACCTCCTC
This sequence comes from Urocitellus parryii, assembly GCF_045843805.1. Taxonomy (NCBI): domain Eukaryota; kingdom Metazoa; phylum Chordata; class Mammalia; order Rodentia; family Sciuridae; genus Urocitellus; species Urocitellus parryii. The sequence goes on along the minus strand of NC_135541.1, from coordinate 37,345,957 downwards.
AGCAGTGAAGCAGACCCAGGTTTATGCGTTGGCTTGACGTGATGACTGCTGTTCTGCAGACCCCAGGTGAGCGCCAGCTGCTCTTGGGCACGTCAGATGAGGGAGTCGACCATTACTGACCTTCCTTGATGAGTGGCACAGGGTTGTAAGGGGCTTGCCCAGAGCCATGCTGCTCACTTTGTGAAAGCGCTCCCTGTGTCCAGAGAGAGGCGAGGATGGTGAAGGAGGAGGCATTCCCACATCGCCAAGAGCCGAGGAACTGACAGAAGGCCTTTTGCCCCCTCTTGGCAACCGGACCTCACCCTTGAACCATCCTCCTCCATTCTTTTTATTTTTCTTATTTTGGGTGTTGGCTTCAAATTATCTTGTTTTGTTTACATTACACCCAAGTTTCATGGTACAAAAGACTTGCAGGTGCAAATATGTCCCGCCTTCATTAACTTCCCCTCCCTTTTTAATTTATGTGATTTCAATTTTCCTTCCCTGTACTGTTAATTAGGGGACCCTCTAATCAGTGCCATTATCACAGTGGTATTCATGTTTAGGAAAGCCGCTAAACAAATGCTTGCAAAATTGCTAAATGGCTAATTAATGTCTGTTAATTAAGAAAATTGCTCATGGTAACAAACCATGCCGTTGCTGGCAGCCGCTAGAAAGACACACACTTGTTGAAATTAGTAGCGTGGCAGGTAGGGGAACATCTGCTCCTCGGAGCTTTCCGGAAGTGAGCAGCCCCTGGATCAGCCAAGAAGCTCCCAGGCCTGTTGCCAGTGGTGCCCTCAGGTTCCTGTGCAGTTCTCTGCATCTTGCTCTGCGCACCTCTTCTGCCTCCACACCCACCCTCTGGCCCGCGCTTTGCTCCTCCTTGGGACTGGGCTGAGTCCCCCTAGCAAGCAGAGCCTGGTGGCCCAGCTTTGAGGAAGAAGACTGGGAGTTAAAACTACACTTGCATCCCCATGCAGATTTTGAACTTTTCTCAAAAAACTTCCAAAGCTAACAGCAATATCTGGGTGGAGATAAGTACATTGGGGTGTGGCTCCTGTCCCAGCACCAGAGTCCAGCTCTGAGCCGCCTGGGTGGGCCAGAAAGTCCTTCACACTTTTAGACTGTGACCCACTGTCAGTTTTCTCATAGTAGGAAACTCCTTGGGATTGGGTCCTAGTCTAAAATACTCTCTCACAGCTCTTTGTGTGTGTGTGTGTGTGTCTCTCTCTCTCTCTCTCTCTCTCTCTCTCTCTCTCTCTCTCTCTCTCTCACACACACACACACACACACACACACACACACACACTCACACCCACACCCACACCCACACCCACACTCATATACTTACATATACACGTAAAATAGAGAATAGTTCAATCCCCGGTACTAGGGGTTGAACCCAAGGGCGCTTAACCACTGAACCACATCCCCAGCGCCCCACCCCCCTTAAATTATTTTTAGACAGTCTTGCAAAGTTGCTGAGACTGGCTTTGAATTTGCGATCCTCCCACCCAAGACAGGCACCCTCCTAAGATACCTGCCTTAAAATACTCCCCCTCCCCCCGCCCAGTTTCAGGTTTTTAAAAAATAATGGTTGCAACCCACTAAATCAATTTCACCTTCCACTGATTGGTGCAACCTGCAATTTGACCAACCCCATAGTTTAAGAGCATTTATCTCCCTATCTCTTCTGTATAAGGAGGTCAGCATAGCCAGGGCTCTGGGTCAGCTTGAAGCTGCAGGTGGCTCACCACCAACTAGTATGGAAAGACCCTCAATCCACTGACCTACCCAGCGGTCAGGAGTCTCCAAGTCCTCCCTCACAGTCCCCTTGACCCTGGGCTGCAGGGGTAAAGGTAGGCCTTAGATCATTGAGCTTCTCATTGTGGTGCTGCCACTTACCAGTTGTGTGGCCATGGCCAAGTGCCTTTATCCCTTGAGACTGTTTCCTCACCTGTAAAAATTAGAATGAGAGACTCCACTTTACAGGACCATTTCACAAACGAAAGAACCCAGCACTGCTTACACTGAGTGGGCACTTGTTTGTTATTTCATTACCCCATTGTTTCAGTCTATGGGGCCACTTTGTTCCTTCTGCCTCTGTCCTTGTCTATCAGTGCCCTGTGGCACTCCCCCCAGTGGGCGTGGCCTGGACCTCTCCCTAACCCATGATTATTCCTGCTTCAAGTCACCAAGTTACCTTGTCCTGATCCCCCAGACTGTGAGCTCCTCAAGGGCAGGGACCTCCCCTGATTCTTTCCCACATCCCTTGCAAGCGGCACGTGCACGCTTTGCATTTGGGTCCAGGTGGCTTTTGTCTGCACATCATTGTACCCTCTGAGCCCATCTCAACCAACGTATTTAACATGGCAAACTATGCTCAGATGGTAGACTGTGTCTGGACCTTGCTCCTGTGTGCTTTGACAGAGGTGCTTCATTTTAGTTTTCTTTTCTTCTGAATCCCCTGTGAATGTATTGACCAGCTTCCCTCCCTCTCCCTCCCGCCCGCCCGCCGTTTTACACCATTGAGCTGGCGACCTAAGCAGCAGCTCCACCACCTCCCGTCAGCCAGAGCCCCCACCTGCACGCCCGCCGCCACCCTGCGTTTTGGTTGAATTTTTGTTCTTTTAAGCTTCTTCTGCGCTTCTCCATGTGCTGTGATCTATAACCTGCCTCTACTGTCTGGCCTCACAGGGTCCTCCGGGGTCACAGCCCTCGCCGCACGCACAGCCTCCACCTCACAATCCCAGCAGCATGATGGGACCCCACAGTCAGGTAAACGCACTGTGGCTCGCCCGCCCGCCGGGGGGCGCGGGGCAGGAGGAAGGAGAGAGCCCACAGAGGAAAAACAAAAATCAAAACGTGCTCCAGCCATTGCCTTCGAGTCTTTATGGACGAATTGAATTTAAAAAAAAAAAATTTTTTTTTTCTCCTAAAGATAGTCTTCATTCCTTGGACATCACACCCAGCTTGGATATGAAACCAAGAGAAAAGAAAAAATATTTCTGTGACCTTGTCAGTGGCCTTTGCGTTTTTGTTTTTTCCTCTCTCACTTTTGGTTTGGTTTTTGAGTTTGGTTAACCATTCGTTTGTAACCGAAGCTGCATCCCTAGCCTTTCTTTGTGTGCTCTCGCTGCTGAGAAAGCTTTCTCGCCCATCCCCCTGCACTGAGTTAGGGCGCCCGCGCTGTCCCCTTATCGTTTTCCATTGCGTTTCCCCCTAAACCCTCGCTCCCTTCCCATGGCTCCCTGTCAGTAGTTTCTCTGTGTATGCACATGTGTGCGCACGCGTGCGTGGCGTCCAGCTCTGTCTGCAGACCCTGAAGACGTTATGTATGAGACCTTTTCCTTACTCTTTTATTTGCCCTTACGGAGAGCAGAGGTGTCCTCCCTTGCCCCTCGTTGATTTAACTGTTCTGCATCCTGTGCAAAAGTCCCAGCCGCTGCCCCTTCACCCAAAGTAGATCTCCGTGGACCAGTGCAGTGTGGGAGACATTTGTTGGTGGATCTGTTGTTTCCTCTGCCCGTGGGAAGTTTTGCCCAGAGGGAAGAGGCTACGGGGAGGAAGAGAGCTTAGAAGATCACTAGTTGTAACAAACTGGACTTTGTGGATTGGAGAGCGTTTGTGTCTGTTGCTGTACAGTAGTGCAGGCTATCATTGAACTAATTCCCTGTAATTGCAGCCTTTTATGTCACCGCGATACGCAGGCGGCCCCAGGCCCCCGATCAGAATGGGAAACCAGGTACTGTACCTTTTCATGTTCTCTCTCCTCTCACTCAGCCATCATTGGCCTTAGGTGGACTCTGACGCAAATCAGTATTTGGGAGGAGGATTGAGGGGTAGAGGGACAGGTTTTAAGATTGGGGGTGTGGGGTGGGTTGCTTACCAACAAATTTTCTCTAGGCCCGTGATGCAGCATTTGCCCTGCCTATCCTGGCGGTATCCTGTCCTAGGGTTCAGAGGGCAACAGCAGAGGCAACCTGGGAGGGATTGCAGGGTCTTGGCTCTTCTAGAGAAGGTGGTAATGCCCGTGCCCCTCCCTTCCAGCCCTTTCTTGGAAGAGGGTCTTCCTCCTTAATGAAGTTAATTGACAACGTGCATTTTTTCCTGGAAGCTTTTGAGAATTGCCAAGGCTGGTAAATATAATCCTGCTATTAGGGGGAGAAATGGCCCATAGGAATGCTTAGATCAGGAGCCTGGGTAGAGCAAAGCAGGGTATTTGGGAGTTTTTAAGAAATGTCTGCTTACTTCCTAGACTCAAAACAAGGAAGGATTTGTTCATTTAATTGGAAAAGTGGTCTGCTAACGAAGAGGTTTTTCAACCAAAAACCTGGGTCATTTGCCTTACTCTGGCCAATGCGGGTTGTCAGTTCTAGGTGGTCTGGGGAAAGCCCCCCTTCCTGGTTGAGCCCTTCAGGGCGGGAGGTGAGCTGGAGAGGTAAAGGCGAATAGATGATGCCTCTTTTGAACATAGACAAAAACAACTTTAAAGAAACATCAGGGAGATAGATATCTTTTGTGCCAAAATATTTTTTTACAGAATATTTTTTCAGTGACTTTGCAAAAGTCCTTCAAAAAAATCGGACAACAGCTCCAGCACATCCAGCACTTGTTGCCATCGGAGCTGGGAGTTTAGTCACCAGTTACATTAGCGTATCTGAGAGGGATTCTTTCCATTCTTGAGGCCCTGCAGAAAAGCCCGAGTGAGATGATTCAGGGTCGAGAGAGACTCAAATACAGGGGCCTCTGATTTTAATGTGAGACTGTCGGTCAGGTTTCCACCTTTAGATTTCCTTTCATAATGTCCTTTGTGTCCTGTTTTTTTCCAACATAAAGGGAACAAATTTGCACATAAGGAATTAGTGACCTAGCTCCAAAAAAGGGATCCTTAGACACATTGCAGAGTTCTGGCTCACAGTGAGCTGGGCTCCAGTCTGTCCCCAACTTCCAGCCGTTGTTGGTTCTACTCTGCCCCGCCCACTCACTTGGCTTTCATAGGTGAAAGTGGCTTCCCCTGCCTCTGTTTTGACACAGTGTCACCAAGTGAGCTCCTTTACCATTGCACACATGGACCCCAGAGCAGCTTTCCCGCTTGCCCGCTTGGTGGCTCTCCTTGGCCAAAACTGGCCATCACCCTAGGGAGAGATCGAATACTTCCTGATGGTAATTGTGATTGTGGCCCTTTCTCCAGCCACTAAGTGATGGAGAAGGGAGCGTGTGTCTCTATTCAGCAATTAAACATGAGTGATCTGCACCTTGCATTGCAAACAATTTTCCCAGTCTTCCTGCCATTTCATAGGAAATTCTCAAATTTTCCAATATCCTGTGAACTCCAGAAATCTTTGTTCTTAAAGAGGAGTGTGCCCTTTCCACAGGTATTGCCCCTGAGCATTTCTTGGAGAGTACCTCAGTTACTCCCCTCTCCTGCAGCCAGTGGCGGAAACAGAGGCAGGGGGACTTGCTTGGGCTCAAGGGTGGTAGGCAGGGTGATCAGGGGAACAAGAAGCCAGTGGTCGCTCACTTGGCCTTGAAGCTTTGCAAGGCCAGCCTCCCACCTGCTTCCCTGGTTAGAGGTTTGGGTCTCTATTTAGAGTGCTGCTGTTTTTCAAGCCAGGGTGGCTTGGGTAGGTGGTAAACAGTGGGGTTCAGTTAGGTTTAGTAAAGGAGGGGCTAGAATCTGAGTTGTCAGATTGCCCTTTCACATTAGACCTTCACAAAACCCCCAGACTCTGCTGGTGTCCTGGTGGGCAGGTGAGTGAACTGCAGGGGCAGCTGACCAGTCGTCCATTTTCTGGACAGATGCTGCCTGTGCCTCACCCTCCAGTGCCACAGAAGAGCTGGCCTACCTTCAGTAGCCTGTGTGACAGTCCCAGAGCACCTCTTTATTCTGGGACTGAGGGGGTGTGCACAGCATGATCATAGTCCCATCTATCAGCTGATGCTTTTCTGTTTGCTTCTGTTTGAGAGCCTCTGCCTTCTCAGTGTGAGACCCGTTTTCTTCAGTCATTGTATTCCTTCCTTCTCTTATAGAGGAAGCCCAGACTTTCCTCTCCCTATCACAGGGTTACCTAGTGAGGGAAGTGAGTCTCCGGGCTCTCTGAGCCCCTGGATAGCCCAGCTCTGCTCCTAGTGTCCTGACACATACCAGGAAGAGCTTTCTGTAAGAACTGGTGGTCAGTGTGGGCCTACCTGGAGAGGGAGTGAGTACCTGACCCCTGTAGCTGCTCCATCAGGGTGGGTGTGCTGTTTCTGCACTGGGTAACTCAGGACCCTGAAGGATCCCACCTCAACCTCCTGGGCTCCCCGAATCCAGACAGCCTTAGAGACAGGCCTTCCCGAGTCCTCACAGAGTCCTATAACCAGGCCGTATAAACCCTCAGCCCAGGTGAGCAGACCCAAGCCAGCCAAGTAATCCAGAGCTTGGGAACTGGAGGTGAGGAAGCTGGGTGAAAGCCAGGGGTGGCACAGTTAAAACCCAGGATCAGGAGAGCCTCCAAGCATCCCCAGCAGGTGGGGGCTGCAGGTCCAAAAAGCCACCTTCTGAGCAGGAGGTCTCTTCCAAGTTCCAGGGCTTATGTGGCTGCCCTGCCCCGAGCCACACCCCTTCCGTTATGAAGCTAGGGAAAGCAGTGAAGGTCTACTCCTTTGTTTCCGACCACCTTTTTCCAAACCCGCTGGCGTTCACTGTTGGGCCAAAGATAGATGAGCTTCAAACTTGGCTGGCCCCACTGCGGCCACCAGGGGCAGACCCCTTATCACAGGGGTCTCACCCTTCAGAAGCTCTGGTGCCTGTAGTTGGGAAACAATGCTGCTTTCACCAAAGACTTCCTCCCAAAGTCAAGAGTTTGGGTTCTAGAGAGGAGTGCTAGAAACATGCTTCCCATGGTTCTTTTTTCAAATTGTAGCTGAAATAACTTTCATCCCCAGCAAATTATTTTGAATAGGTTGTCATAGCAGGTGTGCCGAGCACTCCCCCAGGAATTCTGGGCACCCTGTCTCACCTCCTTCATAGCAGCTCCATCAGTGCCACCTGCCACTCCACAAACTTTGGCAAGCGGGCTCTGCTTTAGCATGCCTCGCTTCTGTGCCCACAGCCCCCTTGTCATCCTGGGGCTGGGAGACCTGGGCACTTGTCCTGGCTCTGCTGATGAATATGTGGCTGAGGGCCTCTGGGCCTCAGCTTTCCCATCTCAATCTCTAAGGTGTTTACCCCTGTTCACCTATAGAAGGGTGATAATATGGTGGTAATATGGTTTTAGCCAGTGGGTCTCAGTCCCTGTAACTTGAAGCTGGGGATGAAATGAGTTGCAGCTCTGAAAGAAGACTTAACATGGCAGCTCAGGTACAGGCAGCTAGAAAGGAGGGAACTCTGCTGCCCCGGGGCAGGTGGTGAGCATTGCATTCTCTGGCCTGACCTGGAGAATGTTCTGCCTCATTTCAGGGATCTGGCAGGCAGCATAGGTCCTGACGGCAGGGCAGTGGTTCCTCGCCTACTGCCTAACCCCATTCCACCCTCCCTCCATCCCCTCACCTGGTGTCGAAACTGGAACTAAGGCTCACTGGAGCTGACTGCTTTGTGCTGGGGGACCCATCCCAGTTGACAGGCAGCAGAAATAGTCTCAGGGAGGCTATGAATGACCCCAGGCGGCAGTTGGGGCAGGCAGATGCATCCCCCGCATTCATCAGCTCCAGGGAGCAGCTCCTTAGCTTCTGTCTCACATGTCTTTCAGCCTCCAGGAGGAGTTCCTGGGACACAGCCATTGCTGCCCAATTCCATGGATCCCACCCGACAACAAGGTAGAGAGGGCAGGGTGGGGCAAGCAGCCTGTGGCACCAGGAGGGCTCCTCCTTGCTCTATCCTACCAATCCCTGGCTTACCTATTCTCTCTTGCAGGCCACCCCAACATGGGAGGATCAATGCAGAGAATGAACCCTCCCCGAGGCATGGGGCCTATGGGTCCTGGGCCACAGGTAACCAGCCATCTTTCTGACCATCCATCTCCCCGGCCATCTGTGTGCACCCGCCTTCTCTCCTCTTTCCAGTCTGTCAGTCTTCCCTGTCTGTGGCTCACAGGGGTAAGAGGGAAGGTGTGTTTGGGTCCCTAAGCTCCCATCCCTACCTGTAGTGGGCTGGCCCTGCACACAGCCAGAACAGCCCCTGGGTAGGCTGAGTTAAGGTACCTCCAGGGAACCTGGGGGTGGGGGACATCTGAGAAGTGACCCCAGACTCCTCTAAGGTGGGGTATCCTAGCATGGGATTGAGGAATTTGAATGGCAGAGGGTATGGTGGCCTTAGCTGTGATGGGGGCCTCCAGGAATCCCAAAGCCACCTCTTTCCCTGAGTGGGGTAGACTCGATGGCTCCAGGGTCACAGTGTGCTGACCCACAAGTGAGCCTGTGAGTGGCTCTCCTACTTCTGCCTGCCACTCACCATTTGTCTGTCCTTGGATGAATCATTTGTAGGCCTCAGCATCCCCACCCTTTCAAATGAGGAGTGAGTTTTTATCCGTGTTCTCTGCCATAGGAGGAGGCCAAGTTGTGCCTAACAACCACGTTAACCCCAGACCTCAGCCAGCTTCATACACCAGTTTCTGCCCAAGATTCCTTTTGACCAGGGGGCTCCATTACGAAAAAGGGCAGTTTAGAAATTCCTATAAGAAATAATTTCAAGTGCCCAGTGCACCTCTTCACAATTGTTATCCCTCTGACACAGCCCCACATCCCGCATGAAAGGACCACATGCGCAATGGTCTGACAGGCCATTCTTGCTTGGATCCTTCTCACAGTTGTTCCACTCCTCTGAGCACTTGGCTGTGACAGAGTTTGCCGTGTTCCACCCTCCCTGGGCATTCTCTGATTGCCCACAGGAGCTAGAAATCTGAGTGAGAAGTGAGAGCAGGAGGTTTTGTTCTAGGGCATTCCTTCCCGGATTTTCTGCCCTGCCTGGAAGTCTGCTTGTCTTGTCTCTCCCTCCCTTGATTGAGGTGTTTGGGGTTCCCTGGGCCCCCTCCAGGTTTCTGCTTCTCTGGGGGGTAGAGCAGTACCTCCCCCACGCCCACCCCCGCCACACACACACCCATGCTCTCTTTCATGGGGAGGTGTCTGTTCCGTCCTGGAATCACACATGCAGCAGACCGGCCGCAGCCCTCTCCGTGGTAGGGGAACATCTGTGGTGTGGAAAGATTTTAGGGAGGTTCTTATCTTCTGCTGGTCCTGTAGTCCTAAAAGGAAGCAAGCCCACCACAACTGCAGCCCCAGTGTTCTCGTTTAATTCTTTCTCACATCATCCAAACTTCATGTTCTCAGCAGCTCCTTTTAAGCTTCCAAGGTGGCCCCGTCCTTTCTGGCCACTGTCTGGAGCTGACCTCTGCAAGGCCACCTATGGGAGGGGTCAGAGGATAGAGGCTAAAAGCCATGTCTCCAGAGTAAGAAATGCTTCTTGATCCCCTTGGCTTGAGCCACATAGCAGTCACTTCCTCTTGGTGTGGAATCAGCAGTGGGCTCAGATTTTCAGAATGCCATGGGGGATCTAGTCAATTCAGGAGGGTGGAGTCTGAGGGGGGGGAGTTAATCCCACCACCCACTGTGTGGGTTCTGAGAGGCTCTGAAGCTGCATCTGTAAAATGGGCATGAACCTAGTATCTGCCTATGGGGTTGCTGAAAGGAAGAGGGTCAGGATCTTGTATGATGCATGGAACTCGGTAGCCCCCCCCCCCCACCTGAGTAAGTAATTTGTTTTCCAAATTTGGGGACTTAAAACCAATGTTTGGGTGTGGTGATTGCAATTAGCTTCTATTTTGTTTTGTCTTTTTCCTGGTGAAATCGTCAACAGTTTGTTAAGCCTGTAGTTAAGATAGAGGTTCTAGAAGCTGGAAATGTGTGTATCAAGAGTGTCTGAGGCAGTGTTCCGGAAGCATAGGACTTCCTTCTCGCTTGATGATTGTGTCATCATGTCAGTCCAGCACACTTCTTTGGGCACCCCCGAAAGAGGTGAGGGTCCTGGAGGCTGAGATTTTGCTGGGGAGGCTTTCCTGGCCTCACCAGGCAGTGTGCAACATTGTGCAAGGGATGGAGCTCCCCAAGCTCTGAGGACCATACCCTGGGAGGCTGGGGCAGGAGGATCACAAGTTCAAGACCAGCTTGGGCAACTTAGTGAGGCCCTGTCTCAAAATAAAAAGGGCTGGGGATATGGCTTAGAGGTCCTGAATTCAGTCTCCAATGCAGAATAAAAAAGAAAGGAAGGGAGGGAGAAAAGACAGTGGAGACCCTAAAGCGCTCTGCTCTTATCTTCCATCCCCCCCTGGCAGGGTGCAGTATTAAATCCCTCACTCAGCCTGGAACATCTGCACCACATCACTGGGAGCAGGAAGTTCAGGCCCTAGGCCTGGGCAAGGGTGGTGTGTGGGATGGATTAAAGGGTCCAGGGACAGCTAGAAAGTGGGCATCAGAGCTCACCTGAGCACAGCAGAACCTGGAAGCTTTGGACTCTAAGGCTGAGAATAGAAGACTCCCCCCCACCCCCGGCCCTTTCTCTCTGTCTCCTGAGAGTGTTGCCTGGGCATTCCCTGTGGACAGGAGAGGGGCAAGCTCAGAACTTGGTACTAGAAAACAGTTCTGACTGTAGTTACCTGGGTTGAACTTCTAGCCCTTTTTGTCTGCAAAACAGGCAGCCAGGCGATGACCTCACAGGGCCTCTTATGGGGCAGGGTGAGACAGTGGTTGTGGACACCGCTGTGGGGTTTTTGGATCCTTCCCCTTCCTGTAAGAACTGAGCTCTGCCTTGTGCTACAGCCCAGGCTATTAGAATGGGCAGCCAGCCCCTTCAGGCAGCCCTGAGTATGCACCCACTGCATGCACAGTGCCATGCCAGACACAGGTGGGACACTACTGGTCTGTAATTCCTAGTAGGGAATTGGAATGTATTTAGCCAGTGACTCCTCCAGAAGTTTCTGAGCAGAAAGCAGGTAGAGCGTGGTCATGGAGCTCCTTTGTAAATTCCAGAACTAAGCAGAGTGACAGTCCTTGTTTTGAGCTGCATCATGTTTCACCTAAACATCCCAAAGGGGCCAGCTGTCCAGGTGTTGCCCTGCCCATTGCGCTTAGGATTCAGACAAATTTTACTCTACTTTTGTAAAATGACCAGTGCCAAAAAGAAGGCAATACTTCCACCTAATCCATTTTTCTCTAAAAAATTATGTGTCAGTGTCAGGCAGTAACCTTTTGCCCCAGTGCTTCAAAATTGAATTCTCTTAGATGAGGCTAAAATTCCAGGCAGGGCTCCCGGTCAGACTCAGGTACAGAGTGTAACAAGACCCCACAGCAGACCCTGCAGATGTGATTCCCAGAGCCACTGCTCTCAGAGTGATTCTGATATTCGGGTTGAGGCTAGAATCAGATTACTATCTCCTGGCTTTTCTGCATTTGAGAAAATTCAGATGAAGGATAATCCATGATATTTAGGGATAATCCTGTGGCACCTGGAGAAACTGCATCTCTTGGGGCCCCTGCTGACCCAGGGCCAGTCCAAGCTCAGTGCCTGTAAGTAGGAGCCACAGAAAGCAGTGCAAAGATCAATAATCCAGGCTCAGAGCACCAGGGGCTGGGTGAAAAGGGAGTGGGACCCTTGATGAACCTCCCAGTGTGGGGTGGACTCCCTCTGCCTAGACAGCTTCTGGCCCCTCCGGCAGATGAGCGTCATGGCTAGATGGCTCTCCCTGTTGTAAGGTGAAGACAGCCATGGGAAGCACTGAGGTAGAGCTCGCTCCCGTGAGGACCTGCAAGAGGCAGCGGCAGCCCCCCTCTGTGGGCCCCTGCCTGCTGCTTGGTGCCTTCCTGTGTCATTACGGACCATCAGACCTCAGAGGCTGAGACCCAAAGGGTGGGAGAGGTTTCACTTTCTTTATGACTGTGGACCAGACCCTTCTACCCAGGGACACCCGAGTGGGTGGAGGGCAAGGAGTGAGGGAAGACAGGCCCCCATGAACATGGCCTCCCCATCCCTGCAGAGCAGTGCTGACAGCAGGTGAGGGGTGTCTCTGGTTAGTAACCAGGCCCCCCTACCTCCAGCAACCCATGTGCTGTGGGCAGGCAGGAGCCAGGAGGCAGCCCATTTCTCCTGAGTCTCTGCACCCAGGCTGCTAAGCTTCCAGCCCACTTTCACTATTGACTGACTTAGTGACCTTGATCAAGTCTCTGGCCTCTCTGGGCCTCCCAGTTGTCTTCTGTGAAGTGAGAGGTATGAGGGGCCCTCCCAGGGTCTGCAGGGGGAAGCTCCATGGGGCCTCCTTGCTGGCCCAGCGAGGCTCCTACAAGCTGGGCAGGGTTGGGAGCAGAAGGGTTGCCCCTGGAGCCCTCCAGCCCGGAGCCATGCTGCATGTCCAGCCGTTTTTCTGGAGGGAGTGCCTGTCTGAGGCCTTTCCCATGGCTAAGAGAGGGGCGGGCTGTAGCTACAGTCACTGGGGTTGTCACTTGACCTGGAAAACCTTTCCAGTGAGCTGGCTGTGTGCAGTGGACACAGTGAGCTCCTGTGCAGAGCAGGGGCTGAGCTTTGTGGAGGTGGGTTAGCAGCAGTCATGGGCCCTGGGAAGGGCCAGCAAGGCCTGTGCTCAGTGATGTCACGGCAGCATTGAGGCCTGTGGTGTGTGTTCTGTGGCTGCCATCCCAAATTGTCATGCATCTCCGGGGTTCACAAAGCACTTGAGAGCTGTCACTTCATGATCTTCTTAGGGCCCCATAAGGTTGCAGCTTCGTGGACTCTGTCCCCATTTTACAGATGAGGCATCGCAGCTGAGTCTTGGCCAACCTGTGGGGCTTCAACCCAGCTCAGCCATGCACAGTTGAGCAAAGGGCTCCCTGTGCCTCAGACCTCAGATTTTTAACCTCTAAAGTAGGGTAGTAAAGGAGTTGGCATGACCATTAAATGTAGATGATACACATAAAGTGCAAAGCACGGTCTGGCACCGGGAAAGCATATTTGTTATTTGTGTAATGTGCTAAAGTCACCAGCAAGTGGCCAAGCTTGAGGCCAGCTCTCTTGTGTGCTGACCTCAAATTTCTAGCTGCAACCTGCCCCCACTGACTCTAGGCCTTACTCCGCCAGGCAGCCTAGTACTGGGTACTATCCCTTTCATTGTCTGCATTTCATCTGGGATTCCTAGGTCCAGGCTTTTGCAGGTAACTAGACAGCAGGTGGCCCAGAGGTAGAAAGATTTGGGGAGGCGGTCCCTGGCTGAAGACCCCATCATTAGCCTGATGTTGCCTCCAAGCTTGTCAGCTCCAGCTCAACCTCCTGTTCAGTCCCCTTCCCACCAGGGGTGTGGCTAGGAATGCAGACTGAGGTCTGAAGCCCAGGTTGAAACCCGCCTCTGCCATTTGCTGACCGACTTCAGGCAGATCTTTCTCTCTCAGACCTTCTTGTCTGTACATGGGACTAATACCAGTCTCATGCGGTTACCAGGACCAAACCAGGGACGGAGTATGAAGTGTACATGTGCTCAGCGTGGGGCTGCTCACACTGGCTGCTCCTTGGCCATTGGAGTTCCACCAGCCTGCTTCTTCCAGATTCCCCTGAAGGGCAGAGCCTAAGCTGCTGCAGGGCACACTTTACTCCCACACAGTCACTCCTTCGCTCCCTCACCCATCCATCCCTTCAGTGTTGGCCAGCCACGGCATGGAGTGAGGGCTGTGGTCACTGTCCACAGTGAGAAGGCGTTCAGGGTCCAGTGAGAGACGGACGGATGCATAGCCATGGCCATAACCCAGGGTGGTGTGGCCTTTGGGGGTGGGGTTTCTAAGGCATTCAGGGAGTAACCAGGACAGAGCAGGACCCTCGGGGGGCTGGTGGGAAGGCTTCACAGAAACACTGCTGCTCACCCAGGAAGCCTCCAAGTGGAGATGGGAGGCAGGGCAGTTATTTCTGCAAAGAAAATAGCTCTCAGAGAGGATGTCAGGCAGCACAAGTCACAAAGAGGGGAACAGGCGAGAGGCCTGGGTGGCACCTGGTCTGCCTCACTGGCTTGTCCTGTGCCGAATCTGGATCCTGAGAATGTCTGAGTTTCGCTTAGACTCTCCTCACACCAAGTGGTGGGGGGAGTTGCAGGCGAGCAACTTGCTTGACAGCCGCGCGTTTTTGAGAACATTGTTAAGGCCCTGAAAACACATTGACTGTTGTGACTGTCCCTCTGTGCTGGCTTGTCATTGTCCCCACCACTTGGTCCTCACCCTGTCCCACCTTTTTTAAAAGAATGTATTATTTTTCTCATCAGATCCTTTTCACAGACTAACCCTCTCACTTATATTCTGTCTGTTTCCCCTCCCTCCTTCTCTCTCTGGTTCCCCTTCTCCTTCTCATAGACTGACCCTTGGTTATCATTGCAGAATTACGGCAGCGGCATGAGACCACCACCCAACTCCCTCGGCCCCGCCATGCCCGGGATTAACATGTAAGGCAAAAGGGACTTGGCCAGGGCTCAGAGCCGTGGCTCTTCCCACCCTCTGCAGGCACCCTGGAAGACTCTTGATCATAAATCATTGCTGGTACCTCTCTGGGCCTCAGCCTCCTTGTCAGTAGAATGAGGATGCTGATGACCCTGGAATGAGAGCCCAGCCTCAGGCAGCAGGCACAGTTCTGGGCATGCTCCAGGGATCGGCTCTCCTAGTCTTCATGACAACCCTGCAAGGCAGTTGTTATTATCATTTGCAATGAGGTCACTGAGGCACAGAGAGGTAAAGTGACTTGCCCAGGCTCACACAACTTCTATTGGCTGAGTCAAAATTGGAACCCTTGTACAAATAGCCACTGTTCTCCGATGCTTCAGAGATTTTTAACTTTTGTGTGAGAATCTGTGGATGATCTACCTGGGAAAATACACATGTAAAGAAAATTTCATGTATTTTATATGTGAGTTTATAAATGAAATATATTTTGCAAATATCAATCATAATTTAAATTTATTAATCATAATTTCCACCTATGGAATTACCCATTCCTACTGCAGAGCCAGATACCCTTTGAGGACCCTAGGACTATATGAAGGATTTCCCTTTACTAATGTCAGCCCTCTCCTGCCCCTGCTGGCTCTACCCCTAGAGTCCACAGCACTATTTTCATTGTCTCTGTCTCTCTCTCCCTCCCAGGGGCCCGGGAGCTGGCAGACCCTGGCCCAATCCCAACAGTGCTAACTCAGTAAGTATCCAGGTCTGGTAGGGTGGTATTTGCCACAGAAGAGGTTTTGGGAGCAGAATGGCTCCAGTCCCCAAGTGGAGGTGTCAGAGGAGGGGAAAACACAATAGAATCCCACCTGATACCTCCAAGGAGAAAGTTATGTGGAAGACCACTAGAAACATCCTGGGTTATCACAGACTGGCTCCTGCCCTGCCCTGCCCTGCCCTGCCCTGCCCTGCCCTGCCCTGCCCTGCCCTGCCCAGCCTTCTGCAGAAGCTCCCAGGTCTAAGCTGAGAATCTGGGCCCAGAGAGCAGTGTTCAGAGGAGAGAGTGGATAAGAAGCTCATTGCAGATAGTCCAGAGGGGAGGAAAGGAGCTGTCTCTCCTCCCTCCTACACTACAGGCCTCCTAGGCCCCTGTCCCCAACTCCTTCCCAAACTGGGGAGTAGGAGATCAGGCTCCTGGGACTGGTTCCGTGTGACAGAGAAGCAGGTTCCACTCCCATCCCCAGGCCTCCCAGGGAAACTGACCAGGCAGCTAATTCACTGGGTCCTGAATGTCCCCTAGTGGGTTTGGAAGGAAAGGGGCATTGCCTGTCCGAGGAGGTGACTCCATCATATGACTCCTCCACATCTTGTTTCCAGATTCCATATTCCTCCTCATCGCCCGGCACCTACGTGGTAAGTGTGTGTGGGCTTGGGCCCTCGCACGTCTAGTCAATGTGGCTGTGTGTGCAGGAGAGCTACTCCAGAGTCCCTGTCCACTTGTGTTCTGAGCGCCAGTTCCAAACTGCTAGGACTGAATGCTGTCAGTATTCAGGCACCTGTGCAAGCCTGGGGTGGCCCCAAAACCCCTCAACAAGACCTGGAATAGTCTTCTCCTGGGGAGCCGCCTGCTTACTGTTGAGCTTCCCCGTGGGCCTCTGCTGTCATCAGCCGGCCTACATGTGAGCAGGTGTGCACACACGTGTGTATGCCACAGGTGCTCTTGACTTGCAGAGAGGAAGCAGAGTGTCCAAACCCAGCTCCCCTCGGGCTTAAGGCTGTGGCTCCAGGTGAACACTGGAGGGTTAGCCGATGAATGCTGGGCTGCTCACTAGGAGAGCGAGCTTGGTGGCCTTTTCCCCCAGCTGTCCCCACTGTGGGTAACTGATATGGTTTTTAATCTCATCTCAGGGACCCCCTGGTGGTGGTGGCCCTCCAGGAACACCCATCATGCCTAGTCCTGCAGGTAAGAGGGCTTGAAGGGATGGGGTCCTGGTGAGGCTGGTGGTTACTAGGGATTCATAGAAGGCCTGGTACAGAGCCCATCCGAACAGCCACTCCTTCCTGAGCAGTGTATCTTCCACTGGGCATTGTGACACCTGGGGACCTGCGGGGCTATAAGCCATTAAGACCACCAACCCACTGTATGCCTGTACGTGACATCTATTCCTTTTCTCTGATGCTGCTTTTTAAAGAACAAGGCCAAGCACAGAGGTCAGGAAATAGGGTCTCATTGCCCTGGTTCTCTCTTGTGAGGGAGAACCCTGTCCTGGGTAAGCATTGCCCTGAATGACTCAAAAAGGGCTTTGGGGCCTGGAGGTGTAGCTCAGTGGTAGAGTGGCAGAGTGCACAAGGCCCGGGGTTCAATCCCCAGAACCACCACCAAAAAAAAAGACTGGGTTCATGACTCAGCAGTAGAGCGCTTGCCTAGCATATGTGAGGCACTGGGTTCAATCCTCAGCACCACATAAAAATAAATAAAATAAAGGTATTGTGTCCATCTACAACTAAAAAAACAAATTAAAAAAAGAAAAGAAGAAAAGGGGCTTTAGCACTCTGGCATCCTCAGGACCAGGGTACTGAGCATGATCCCTCCAGAGTTTTCAGAGCTCTAGATTTCTGGTCCTCTGTGTAGGAAATCCCTTCTCTTTTGCTTTAATCAGAAGAGGGCATGCCTGCACACACATGGATAAGTGCACACATGCATACACACAAGTGTCACAGCTCTTTCTCAGCTAAGAATAGAATACCAGCCATCAACACAGTCCCTACCTGCCACAAAACAAAAAGTGAGAGAGGTGGTGAGGACATGTGCCCTAGAAATGATGCCCACTCCTGTAGAAATATATTAGCTAATTTTCTAAGGAGACCTTTGTGGCTGAGTGGGGGGGACTGAGGCGACCCTCCCCCACCTGCTCCTTAGCTTCCCAAACAGGGAAGCTGCTCAGCTGCAGGGGTGGCGCTGGTGGCGGCCTGCTCCGCTCCACTCCCTCCTCCGCTGCTGCATCTTGATGAGCTGCGTGACCTACATTCCGCTGGGTCACGTTAACCCACTCCGTGTGTTCATGTGTCTCCAGCCCCGTCCCCGCCTCTCCCGCCTGCGCCCTTGGCTCGGCAGGGCGGCCCCTGGGTAATTTGCAATGTCTCCCTTTCCCTGATTTGAATTGAAGCCGCTGGGCAGGGTGGGGGGACGCAGGGGTTACCTTGCTGGCGTCCCTACCTTGTCCCGGACAGTGGGGAGATGAGGGTGGAGACTGTAACTCAAATGCCATGTCCATGCTCCTGTCCAGACATTCTGAAATTCTTGGTTTCGTGGTTGAGTGGTTTTCACAGTTGAATTTTCTGTGATTAAAAACTTTGTGAATCTTCATTAAATACAAATTAGCCAGAAAATGGTGGTACTTAGAGGAAATTTTAGGTGATAAAATACAAAAGAATGAGTTCAAGTGCCATGAGTTTGTTTTAATTAAGAAATGAATTAATCACCTCGACTTGCGGGTTTCCACTGTTCTACAGATTCAACAAATTCCAGTGACAACATCTACACAATGATTAATCCGGTGCCGCCTGGAGGCAGCCGGTCCAACGTAAGTCTGCTTTCTAATAATTTACATATCAGATACCATAACAAATCATAATTAACTTCATCAGCTGAGGGGAAAGCCAGTTTAATTGATTTCAGCCATTTGTTACCAAAGATGAATAAAATAAACTGTCAGAAAAGTGATTAACTCTTGGGCACTCAGCTCCCATTCTGTAGCTGGCAAGATTGGGAGAGAAGGGGCGGGGCAGTGCCCACCTCTGGTCAGACCCTCTTGGAGGACCAGAGCTGTGTGGGGTGCTGCCAAGGAAAAGCACGAGGCTACAGGGGTCTGGGCCAGTCCCTGCTCTGCTGACTGGCAAAGCCATCTGGACAATCCCCCCTGCTGCCAGGCCTCTGTCCTTAGCTGTGGAGTCAAGGGTCGAGACCCCGCAGGAACCTGTGGCTTGTGTGGGGTCCTGCCTGCCTGACCTTCCTCCCCTGAGCTCTGATCCCTGGGCCTGCAGTTCCTTCACCTCGGCTCAGGCTGTGCTCCTGGAAGCCACTCCCTTCCTCCTTCCTTAAAGTTTCCACCTTTGAACGATGGTGCAGCTCTGATTCCACCTCACAGCCTCCCTCCGTGTTCCTAGCCCACTGACTAGGACTCTCCTGCGAAACTCTGTCTGCTTCCTGCACCCACCAGAGAGCTCCCTGAGGCCTGAGCCTAGCCTTGTCCACTTCACAGACAACCTCCCATGCCATTCATCCCCTCCTTCCTCTAGGCGGATGTGTGTGTGTGTGTGTGTGTGTGTGTGTGTGTGTGTGAGTGAGTGAGTGAGAGAGAGAGAGAGAGAGAGAGAGAAGTGGTCTGCCCTTCAGGGCACTTGGGTCTGGAGAGCAACCTGGGGCCTGCAGTGCCTAGCAGTGGGCTTGGGTCACATTCATCTTCACCTGGCCGAGTGGACGGAGCTGTGAGGGCACTTCTCTTTGGTTTTGTTGTCCCAACTCCTGAGGTGACACCTGAATCACCCCGCTTGTTATACCCTGAGTATGTGCTGCCTCAGGCTGGACACACACACGGTTGATTGTGGTACTGGGCATTGAACCCAGGGCCTCACAAATGTTAAGTGCGTGCTCTTCGATCAGCCCCACCCCAGCCCTGGATATGTCACGTGTTTAATCTCTGCTGCAGCCCTCTAGGTCAGGCTTTTTGGCTGGCCCCCTTTGCCCAGAGTGACTGGTCTCCCTTCTCTCCTGGGCAGCCAGCACCTTCCACCATCCCAGCTTCACTGCCACCTCCTCTCTAGAGTGACCAGTCGTACAAATTTTAGCACTAAGAGCTCTGCACCCGAGAAACCCCAGGGCATGAAAAGTCCTGGGTTTTGGCATTGGATGCAGAACACTGGAGAGAGTGGGAGAGTACGGAACTCTCCAGAGGCCAGGAGACAAGATAGAGTGCTGTTTTTAAAGTCAGGTGGACATGGCATAGAACCAGGGTCACTGTCCTATGTTTCCCCTGACCATGGATGCTGGCAGTCATGACTTGTTGGGCTGTGGCCACAGGGTGCCGCCGTCACGGGCCTCAGAGTCTGCCTCTGGCTGCTGCAGGTTTGCTCCTGTGCTCTGTGTCTACAGTGCTGGTTTCATTTGCCATTGTGAATATTGTGACCATGTTTCTAAGAGATCATTGAAGTGAGCACGGTGACAATGCCAGCACCAGCGTGACCCAGACAGCACTAAGGACAGCTGGATGACTATGTCTTTTTAATAGTAGGTTGAAGTTCACACAGCTGGATCAGGTGTGAGGAATCCAAATGGGACCCACTGCACAATGTGCAGAAAAGAATTTGGGCTTGGACGTGGCAGGGAGAGGGATGTGGAAGCACAGTGGAGGCTGGATATCCCCCGCCCCCCGCCCCGGTGTGGGATGAAGGCCCATCCTTCTAAATCAAAAGTTTCTTTTATCCTCCAAAGAGACACCAATACATAGTCAAAAATAGCGGTTGCTGAATTAGCTTGGGCATACCCTGGAATGAACACCATTATCATCTCATTCCCTTGATTGCGCTGTGAACCAAGAAGGTTACGTTTCCTGATTCAGAGGTTGCAACTAAAAGTTATATCTGTGAACAACAGGGAGGGGGAATTTTGACAACAGAGCACTGGCCCCTTAAGTGGAGCTGATTCTGTCTGAGCTTACTAACAGCTGTGCTCTTTGCAGCGTATCAAGTGATTCCTTAAATCTTAGCAACAAAAATCACTTCCTGACTGAGTGGGGATGTGGCCCAGTGGTGAGCACTCGCTAGCACTCCAGGCCCTGAGTTTGATCCCCAGCTCTAAAAACAAACAAAAACCCCCCAGTTCCTGCTGGTTCTTTCATGTGTTAATTTGAAAACTAGAGTTTTAAAATGACTTGATTTTAATGAATATGCAGAAAACAGAAGATAATTGTTCTCTTGTCCATATACAAACTAGACTTGGCTTATTTGTCTGCGTGTTCAGCAAAGAGTACACAATTAATGTTGGCAAATTTTATTCCGTCTATAAGCTTTTCACCAAAGAAGTGAATATCTTACCTGGACACCGTCCTGCACACCTGGCCCCCACCACTGCCACAGAGGGGTATGCTTTGCCCACCGGGGATACCGGCTTTCATAATGAAAGCTCTTGGTCACTTTTTAATTTCCTCAAAGCATGCAGATGTTCAACTTCGTAGAAACAGAAAATGCCTCAAACACATGGCCACAAGGTGACGTGACGATAATTGTTCCTAGCCATAGAAAGGGCATTACCCAAAACTCGATTTTAAGCCACAAAACGAGAAGGATGTGCATCTCTAATGTGGAAAGCATTGAGGTGAAAATGGAAACAGGAATTACACCAAGAGAGGGGTGCGCTGTTCCTCCCGGACCATGCGATCATCTCAAAAAGAGGCCACGAGGAACCCAGGGGTTCAAGCACACCTGGATTGTTTCGTGTCACGTGGAGGTTGCAGCAAAACCTCATGCCACAGAAACAATGACTCATTTTTTCAAAAATGAGACTGCTTGAGAACAGTCAAAAAGTGTCACGAGAAAGAGCAGCCAAGTTAAACAGGACTTTTTCAGCTTATTAAAACTTACTTGAAATACAACTTGTATCTTACAAGTTCAAATCACCTCTTGGCTTCAGAGACCTTTTTTCCGCAGAAAAAGAGCTTTCATTCACAATGACATCTTCCTCATGTGTGCTTCATGGTGTTTGCAAATGCTGGACATTGCCGCTGGGGATAGCCCATCTTCTGAACTAGCAGGTGCGAAGGCCCTGGCTGACATGCAGCTGATCCAAAGCCAGCCTGCAGACATGAAGTGGTGTTCATCTTGGGGAGCTGGAGGTTGCTCCTGCAAGTCCACAGACCTGTGCTAATAGTGAAGTCATAAGTGCTTGGTATGTGAGTGAGTTTGTGGAGGAGATAGTTCAGTGTCGTGCTGCACTGATACGGGATCAGGGTAACATGGTCTTGATGAGAGCACAGTGACAAAGCCAGCGAATTTTGTCTTACTATATTCAGTTTTACCACTACATAAAAAAAAAAGCCCATGCCTGTAATCCCAGCAACTTTAGAGGCTAAGGCAGGAGAATCACAAGTTCAAGACCAGCCTCAGGAACTTACTGAGGCCCTAAGCAACTTAGTGAGATCCTGTCTCAACATAAAAAATATAGAGGACTGGGGATATGGCTCAGTGGTTAAGCGCCCCTGGGTTCAATCCCTGGTACCCATAAAAAAGGGAAGAAAAGAAGAACATGCTACGCACGATGGCGCACACCTGCAACCCCGCAACACTGCAGCTGAGGTGGGGGAAATTTGAGTTTAAGGCCAACATCAGCAATTTAGCAAGTCACTGTCTCAAATTTCTAAAAAGTAAATAAATAGGGCTGGGGATATAGTTCAGTGGTAAAGTGCCACTTGGTTCAACCCACAATACTGCAAACAACAACAAAAATCCTAACTTTCAGACAAGTAACGCTGGGAAAGGAAGCAGAGCAAAAATACCCTACCCTGTCAAGGGCCAGAAGGAGCAGTTAAATTATTGACTGTGTCTGAGGACAGAAACAAAAATGTTATGTTTCTCACATTTCTCATTGGTGAACCAGTTCTCTGTGCTGATGGCTACTGTTAACTAGTCTTATTGTTCTATGTTGGTAGCATTTATGTAATAGAAAAGCAAATAGTACGGAATAAATAAATGGGAGAACTGAAGATGAAGACCAGTGAGGCTGGACTATTTCCTTACACCTGTGCACAAAAATAAGCTCAAAGTTGATCACAAACTGAATATCAGTGAGCTAAAACATTTAGAAGAAAATACAGGAGTAAATCCAGTGACCTGAGTGAAGCAAAGCCTCCTTGGATACAACACCAAAACACAAGCAATAAGACAAAAAAAAAAATGGATAAATTCAGATTCTTTTGTTGTTGTTTTTGGTTTTTGGGTTTTTTGTTTTGTTTTGTTTTTTTCTTCAAAGGAAACCATCAAGAAAGTTAAATGGGACACAGTGGCACATGCCTGTAGTACCAGCTACTCCGGAACCTGAAGCAGGATCACCTGAGCACAGGAGTTTGAAGCTATCCTGGAAACATGGTGAAACCCTTTTAAGAAAAGTTAAAACAGATAACTCCCAGGATAGAGAATTTGCAGCTCCTACATCTATAAGAGACTTGAAAGAAATTTATATGAAGAACTCTTGCAGCTCAATAATAAAAAGACAACTGAATTAAAAATGGGACAAAGATGTAAATAGATATTTTCTTCAGAGAAGTACAAGTAGCCATAAGCCCAGGAAAAGATCCTATCATCATTAGTCATTAGGAAATGCGAGTTAAGACACAAGTTACTCTTCAGACCCACGAGGGTCTCTGAAGTCAAAAAGGTAGAGATTGGTGCTTGGGAGGATCTGAAGATCTCCTGCACTGCTGTCGAGTGGTGTGGCCGCTGAGGAGTAGTCTGAATGTCCCTAGAACACTTAGACATAGTTACCTGTAGTTACCTGAGCCAGCAGTCCCACTCCTGTGTATCTAAGAGGTGAAAACATGTATCCACATGATAATTTCCACACAGATAAATGTAGTAGCACTAGTGTTAGTAGCCAAAAGTAGAAACAGCCTGAATGAACCATCAGCTGGTGAATGGATAGGTAAAATGTGGCATAGGCATACAATGGACATTTATTTTCCATAAGAGGGAATAAAGTACCGGTTCACGCAGCAACACGGATGAATCATGAAAATATGATAAGTCAAAAAAAAATCGGCCATGAAAGGTCATAACAATCTGTATACAGCATCCAGAATAGAGACAAAATAAATAAATGGTTGCCCAAGACTGGGGGCCAGAAAGGACCAAGGAGTGACTGCTGATAGGTATAGAATTTCTTTCTGGGTGAAAGAAAGGTGGTAAAGTTGGTTGTGATAGTTGCATAACCCTGTGAACAGACTAAAAACCACTGAACTGTCCTCTTTAAATGGGTCAGTTGTATGCATCTGACTATCTCAGTAAAGCTGTTAAGTAATACACAAGAAATACACAGTGACATAAAATTTCAAGTCAAAACCTAATTTTTGTATATTTACATTAAAGTTAAGACCACATATGAATGAGGACATATTGTTAGCATGTTTTGGGGGGCAGTGTTTGCCTTGGTTAGCTTCCTGAAAGTCGGTAGCCCTCATCCTCCTATCAGTTTTGCTGATCAGGATGAGTTTTGTTGTTAGAAGGCAAAATGTGAGCAGGAGCCAGGTTAAAGACAGGGACTGTGTGGCCCAGGAGAGTGGCTCGGCCCACCCACAGTGAGTGGGCCATTCTCCCACCTGCTCTGCTCTGGCACTCCGCCCTGCCATCCTCTACATGGACTTTCGCTCACACAGGACCCCTACAGCGGCTTCTATGCCTGCTCTCTTGCCCAAATTTCTACCTTTTCGTTATTTCTGTGTCCCCCACACAGCCTGTTCTCGTGTCACTGCCTTTGTCTGTAACTGCACTGTATCTGCAGCTGTCTTTGGAACTCTGTCCTGTGGGCTCCTCCTCCTCCCAGCCAAGGTGCAGGTGTGATTCAGCTTTGCGTCCTCAGCACTTGCTCAGGCCAGGTCCAGCAGCCCTCTTCCACACGTCCACCTCTTCCACCCGACATCCAGTCTGCCTCATGGGACCTTGGCCCTCTAGGCTGGGCTCAGCCATCCCTCCCCAGACTTGTGAATTGTGGCCATGGATGTGACCTCCCTGGACTTTGCCTTCTTTCTGAGATGGTTTTGGTGGTTCCAGACTACCCTAAGCATGGGGTCAAAGTGATTCCCTCTGATGCTGGATCTGCCTGCACCATCAGCTCCGTGTGGAAGCCTCACATGTGCCCTGCTTCCTGCGTGGCCACTCAGCAGACCAGTCTCCTCTGCTGCCTGTGGAGCCCATATCTGAGCAGGGGCTTGGAGAAGGCTTATGTGACAGCCCAAGGGCAGGCTGCCAGGCTCCATTTTTAACCTCTGGCCGTGGAGACCCCAGGCAAAGCACTTCCTGTGCTCTACTTCAGTGTTTTTTTTTTTTTTTTAATCTGTAAACTACATATGAAAAGTACAAATAGTTTTGATTCTTGGGCCGATAGGGTCAGTCTTCTAGGTGCAGCTGTAACTGGTAAGCCTGGCACTATACCCCAGGGATAGAATAGTCCCTATGATGGGACCCAGGAGCCCGTGGTTGCTGGCTCTGTGTAGCCATAAGCAGGTCTCTTTTCCCTCTCTGGGTTCATTCCCTTACCTGGTACATGGCAACAAGGAGAACCCACCAGGCAAGAGCCCTGTGCAGCTATGGGCCCTTGGAGTTGTTGGCTAACTTTGTTGAACAATTGGCTGGGCACAGGGCCCCCTGAGGGGTGCAGAGAGCCCTAGGCCCACTGAGCTGTGGTCTGTGCTTTTCCTTCAGTTCCCCATGGGTCCTGGCTCAGACGGCCCGATGGGTGGCATGGGCGGGATGGAGCCACACCACATGAATGGATCTTTAGGTAAGCTGGCACCCGCTCCCTGGCCTGCCCTCCCCTCCCTGGACAGCTTCCCCTTGTCCTCAACTGGCTCAGCTTGGCCTGGTACACAGCCTAGGCCATGTCTGGGGACCCAGAAAATTCTCTGCATGAAAGTAGCTTGGGGTTGGGGTGGAAGGGCTTGGGAGCTCAGGGAGGGAGGTCTCAGGTAGTGGAGCCCCCTCCCCCACCACCATGTGAGCAGAAAACTGAATTGCATTCTTTTTCCTTCCAGGGTCAGGCGACATAGATGGACTTCCAAAAGTGAGTGTGCGTTTATTGTGTCCTCCCTGATGGTACCCATCCCTGAGGGCAGGTTGTTGGGGACAGGCTCACCTCCTCTCCTCTCTCCACAGAATTCTCCTAACAACATAAGTGGCATTAGCAACCCTCCAGGCACCCCGAGAGACGATGGCGAGCTGGGAGGGAACTTCCTCCACTCCTTCCAGAATGACAATGTAAGCTCCACTCCTCTAACCCCAGGGCCCTTCTCTTGACCCTATGCCTGGGAACCCTCTAGCTACCTGTGGGGTCTGGACGGGCCATATGCAGGCTGGACATCTGTGGCACTAATCAGCTGAGAAAGCCCTGGGCGCAGAGCGAGAGGCAGCACTGCCCCCGGGAGAGGGTTCTTGCAGCCGTCAGGGCCAGCCTTCCACTCTCCCTAGTGGACGTCCATCTACGCTTCCATTTGAAGAAAGCAACTTTTGAGAAGCCCAGATTGGCCCCCATCCCAGGGCACCCTCACAGAGCTCTGGCTCTCTGAACTCCAATTCCCGGCAGTCCCAATTTCCAAAGCGGGGTGATTCACAGAGGGGAAGGAACAGGAAGGCTGCCCTCACAGAGATGCCGGCTGGTCCGAGAGGTGGCCCTCAGCTCCACTTCCTTGCCCTGGCCTGGCCCTGCTGGCTCCCAGCCCCGTCGCCCCTGGCCTGGCCCTGTTCAGCTCTGGGCCACCCGACCTCCACAGCTATGGTCTCCTGGTGTTGTCCACCACCTCCCCGTACCTCAGCCCTGACAGCGTCCCCTCTGCTCTGTCCTTGCAGTATTCTCCAAGCATGACGATGAGTGTGTGATCCCCCCCCTTCTCCAAGACGCTGAGAGAGCCGGCATTGCAGGCAGGAAGATGCCAGACATTATGCAAGAAGAAGTGAGGTGTCGTTACCAGGAGCTGGCGGGGGGTCTCCCCGCTCCCCATAAACCTCCCCCCACCTTTTCCCATTTTTAGTTTCATGCAATAAAAAGGCCGAACTTTTTATTCCATAAAACATGAAGGACAAAACTCAAAAGTAAAAATATATTTCAAATCAGTGACCAGAAAAATTCTACTCCTTGCTACTTCCCAAAAGGACCTTTTCTGTACATGACATTTTTTTTTTTTTTGTCTTTTGTTTTTGTTTGTTTGAGATTTCATCATTGCTGGGATTTTTTAAAATTTGTTTTCAGGGGTTGGGGGCATTTTTTTTAAAAAATGGAAGCTTCTAGCAAGCCCCCAGCCCCACCCCAATCAACCTCTTTGCTTTCTTCTTTAAAAAAAAAAAGAAAATGAAAAAAAGTTTAAAAAAAAAAAAAACAAGAAAAAGAAAAAACCACAAGCCCTGCAGTCTGTCTGTCCCAAGCCCTTTTACCAGGAAAGCTAGTCTAGGTGTGACATGTCACACTGTCTCTGTAGCCATCTAAAAATAATAATAATAAACTGGACAGTTTACAATCGGTGGTTTCTTTCAAAAAGCTGTTTTTGGAAAGAAAAGAAAAGAAGTCACCCTTTACCACTGGGGGTTTGTTTGGGGAGGGGGGACCTGCTTTGTTTTTGGCATGGTTGGCAACGGCAGCACTCCTGGACCCCCAAACCCACCCATCATGTGGCCAGAGGGGCCAGACCATCCGACCCCCTTCCAGGATTCCCCATGGCCGAGACCGTCGCTGTGACCCGGCGCCTGCACTGTGTTCCCAGGACTGCTTCCTCTCCTGGACCTCTCCAGCCCCTCCTCAGCCCCCACCCGTCCTCCCAGCGAGAGTCCTGCCAGCTGGGTGGCAGCCTGCAGCAGCGTAGGGAGGCCACCGCTGCCAGGATGGCTATGACCTGGGGCGTGGAAACTGACCTCGTGTTCCGCCCGAGATCCTCGCATCCTCGTCCCATGTCCCGTGCACGGGCAGGGTGGCTGGAGTTTTGGTTTTCTTTTTCTCTATTCGTCCTTCGTTTTCAAAGATGGAATATTGACCAGAATTGCTCTGTATGTGCTTGGAACTGGATGGAAAGACTTTGGCATTGCTGGGGGGTGGGGGGAGAACCAACAACCAAACAGACGCGCTGTTTCCGGTCCTGTTTTTATTTTCAAAAACCGACAAACCCGATGTGGAGCCTGTCCCCTCCTAGGAGGGGTGACTCATGGCCTCCCTCACCTCACCCCCATGGAAACCTTTGTGTCTTGCCCTGGAAGACACCCAATTCTTTGTACATTTACACTCCCTTCTCCTGCCCCCTCCCTCCCCCGTAGCTGGTCTTTGTTTTATTACCCCCCTTTCTGATCCATGTATATCATATTATGTGAGATACCATCTGCCTGAAAAAAGACCTTGTGCGGATTATTGGGAACATTGTAGCTGTTGCTGTGTTTTTTCTTACCTTGTAGTCTGGTTCTGAATTAAGAGAGGAAAAAAAAAAAGTAATTATGATACATTGTAGTTTGTGTACGATATATGTTGATAACGTTTTATTAAAGGGACATCTTTTTTCCGCAGCAGCCCTTCCTGACATGTTTGGGGGAACGTGGGTTGGAGTTTATTATACTGATTACAAAATGCAAGGTGACTCCTTGGGCGCAGAGTTTTTGTTCCGGAACATAACAAGATTGTTTTGTGTGGAAGGCCTCTACCTTCTCTTTCAGTGGCAGCTTTGTTCTGCATTTTTGTTTTTGAGGATTTTTTTTTTTGCAGTGAGGATGGAACCCAAGGATACTTAATCCCTGAGCCACATCCCCATCCCTTCTTTGTTGTTATTGTTTTTTGTTTGTTTTGAGACGGGCTCTCACTAAGTTTCATAGGGCCTTGCTAAATTGCTGAGGCTGGCTTTGAACTTGTGATCCTCCTGCCTCAGCCTCCCACGTCACTGGGATTATGGGCATGCACCATCACATGTGTCTCTGTGGTTCTGCGGCTCTGTTCTGTGTTTTTGAGGGGAGTTGCAGTGGCCTTTGGGAAAGAAGCCTGGGAGAGGAGCATCTCCCTTTAAATATCTGGGGAACTGGGGAGAGCTAGCGTCAGGGCCTCCTGCTGCAGACACATTGCAGGTCACTGTAATGTCTTCCTGCTTCTGAAGGTAGAGAAAGGCCCTGATCCCTGTATGTCTGTGGGTCAGCAGCCAGGAGGGCCCTGTGACTGCAGCCACACCTGCCTTCTCTCCTCCAGTAGCCGACCTTGCTCTGCCAAAGACTCCCAGGCCTCATGTGTTTGGGACTGCAGAGTTGACCTGGGAATCCTTAGATCCCCAGGTTGAGAGGTTGATTTTTTTTTTTTAACCCTCCAAGGCGATAGGGAGACCTTGAAGGATTTTAAGAGTGGCATAAATAGCATAAACTGGCCAGAATTTTAGAGGACTTACCAGATCGATCTGGAACGGGATGTGGGGCCAGCCATTACGTAGTCAAGACATGCTGAGGGCTAGGGGGAGAGCAGCAGGCAGCAGGGGACGCTGATTTGCACAGTGTTGAGAAAGAGCTGGAGCTCTGGGGACTTCCACCCAGACCTGCAGCGTGGTGACAGGGGAGGCAGTGCCCAAGCAAAGCGTAGGCTGAGTCCACATTTACTGGGATCTCATGGGACCACATTGCAAATAGCCAGGCACAAATCTTGTCTTTGCACTACTTGCTGTGTGACCACAGACAGGCCTCTGTGCCCGGTGTCATAAAATGGGGATAATGGTTTACCACCTTAACAGGGTTATGAGAGTAGTCGTCATTGTAAACAAAAAGTGCCTACAAAAAGCACAACAGTGCCTCCTGGGTAATAAGAGCAGGATATGTTGGCCACGGTTGTACTGGGGAGGCTCCAAATGGTGGGATGGGGAGAAGCTGGGGAGACCTAGATGATTCCTTTTGACTCTTGCCTCCTCACCTTGAAACAAGGTTTCCGGGGCTTTTCCTCGGCATAGACACTTTGCTGCTGTTAGAGACACTTTCCTGTGGACACGTGAGATTTGGGCTGTGACTGGCCTGAACAGGGTTTTGCTGCCACCTGTGTACCCTGAAACAGTGTTCTGCAGACAAGCGCCATGGTGGGGGCACTAAGCAGACAAAAACCCACAGCCCACCTCTGCCTGGGGAAGGGAGGTGACAACACACTTCCCATCATCTCACGGCCTGTCCCCTCCCCAAGCAGTCCCCATAGTCCATGTCACAACACAAACCACCCTGTGAGGCTCAGTTCAGGGTGGCTATCTCAGGGCCCAGTCCTCGAAGAAAGGACTGGTCCTTGTTCACCAGTGCTTCACTGCCCTGCCCTGCCCAGCCCAGGCCAGAGCTTTGCACCGAGCCACTGAGGATCCTGAAGGAAGGCAGTGAGGAGCTGATCCCACCTCCCCAGGAGGCACCAGCTCATCATGGGAAGGGCAGGCAATGAGCCAGGACTGAGGCTCTGGTTGGCACAGCCACTGCCTTCCTGCTAGCTCTGGCTACCCACAGTCACCCGATTCTAGTGGGCTGGCCAGTCAGGCTGGCCAGGCTGGAGGCCCACAGTGCATTCCTTCCCTCTCCCTGCTGGATACCCCTCCCCCCAAACAGCAGCACCACCAGCCTATGTGCCAGAAAAGGAGCCCAGAGGCAAATCAGAGGGGACAGCCAGAGCAGGACTTCCACTGGGGCTGTGGCTGTCAGCCTGAGGAACCCCACCCAGCCTCTGATGTCCTTGAAGTGTGTGTGTGGAGCAGGAAACTCCCAAGATCCCACAGACTCCAGGAGATAGAGCCCAAAGCACCCCTGGGTGGTGCAGGTTCTGGCCCTGAATCAATGGAGTTGGGCCTTGTGGGGCTCAGGCCTGTCTCCAGACCTGTCTGCAGTGCTGGGGCTCCCCCAGGGCTGGGGTGGAGGAGCTGGGCAGGGAAGGATAAAGGGCTAGAGGCACTGAACCTACTCTGCGCAGCCCTGGGCTCACTGGGTACAGGCACTGGGGGCTTAGTGTTGGGCCTGGGGGTTGGAGAAAAAAGCAGACATCGAGGTTGGGGCCGGCAGGGTGCTGAAGGAAGGGGGTCCATTCTGTCCTGTGCTGTTGCTTCCTCCTGTCCATTTCCAGAATGCGGTGGAGTCCCGGTCCTGGCAGCTGGTATCTAGGCCTGGCTTCCTTGCCTCCATCTCAGCCCTTCTGAGGCCATGGAGTTCTGGTGGCTCTGAGTCTGCGCAGGCTCTTCTTTCATCCATTCATCACGTTTGCTGAGGCAGAGACGGTTCTAGCGCTGGGGAAACAGTAGCGCAGTCCTGGAGGGCTGGCAGTGCCCTTCGCAGAGGGGGTCAGGCAGCAGGAAGAGCTGTTTGGGTGAGTTAAACTGAGGTGCTGATACAACATCCAGTGAAGAGGGCAGGTGGGCAGGGCTGGGGGAGACACTCGGGAGCCATTGGCATCTGAATGAAACTGGTAGTAGGAGTCAGGCTGAGATGATCTGAGCAGTGAATGGAGAAGCAAGCCTGGGCCCTGGTGTATCGTGTGTCAGTGATCAGAAATCTGGGAAAACTGCAGGGACCAGCGAAGGAGGCAGAGACGTGAGGAGGAGAGCAGGAGTGAGGTGCCCCAGGGCCAAGTGAAGGAAAATGGTGCCAGGGCACATGTCTCAGGCTGTGGGAGGCCCTGATGTGACACCCACCAGGGCCTTGGGGCCTGGCACACTTCCCATCTTTTGGCCCCTGCAGGGACGGCTCTACAGGCTCTCCTGCCTTTTCTTGGCCCTCTGCACGTCATCCCCAGCTGCATACAGGTTTTGCCTGCTCGGGGCCTTCATCCTCACCGTGCCCTCCCTGCATGGACCTCTTCAACTTACCCTGGAGAACCTCGCTCAAACGGCCCCTCTGCCAGGAAGCCTTCTGGGCTGGCCAGCTCTCTGGATCCAGGGTCCCTGTGCAGCAATAGTTTATCAGTGCTTGCCTCCCCCAAGCTGGGGACTGCCTGTCATTTGTCCTCAAATCACTCAGCACAGGGCCTGGCTCCTGGTAGGTACTTAGTGAGTGTTTGTGGAATAATGATTGCTGGGTACTCACCCCGGTGCTCAGTGGCACCCCCCCTCCATTGCACACTGTCATGGGCCGGTGCTCAGGTGTGGGAAGAGCCTTCATTGGTACCTGCTACCACAGACCCAAAGAGACTGGGGACTCCTGGGGGAAGGGTCCATGTCTCTCTCATTCTTTAGATACTCATCCCTAGATCCCGAGCACAACACCTGGCAGACAGTAGGTACTTCTAAAATGATCTGAATGGCCCAGCTGCCCCCAGGAGGTCTGTAGTAGAGACCTACAGACCTATAGGGCTGGGTCCTCAGTAGTGACCTATTCTTGGGTTCCATCGTTAGCCTAGCTAGATAACCCTGGAGAACCCTGGGTCATATGTCTGTGTGTGTTGGAGGTGAAAGGATGTAGCAGCTGTTGGGGGTGGGGGCTCTGAAGTTGTTGACAGGCTGGACTTGGACTTCAAGGGATGGAGGTCCTGCCTTGGGCTGCAAGCCCACTCCCCTGGATGCAGGCACTGGGTATGGGGAGATGTGACCTGAGGTGTCTGGCATGGGACAGAGGGTGTCAAGGGGCAATAACCTGGTGGAGTGTTCAGGAAATGAACTAGCTTCGCTCCACCTGCCATTCTTGGCCCATTAAAAAATGGGTCTCCTGAGCCCTGCTTCTGTGATGTAGCCTGGATCAGGTGGCTGAGGCAAGCCATGGATAGAGAAGTGGGATGGAGGTCAACAGGAAGTAGACACTGGGTTATTTGATTCTAAGTCACATAATCCCCAGCCTCCAGTCTTATAAGAAAGTCTCCTGACTGGGAGGATCCAGAGCTGGGGTCCTGGAGTTGAAGCTGCAGGTGGGCATTCTTCCTGAGATGTGAGAACACTTAGCAGCCAGAGCTGCCCAAGAGTGAGAGGTAGTGAGTTCCCCAGCTCTGGAAGTGCGTAAACCAGCTGGAATGGAGGAGAGAGAGTTGCATGTGTTGGGTGGGGTGTCGGTTCCTGGGATCCCAGGTCAATGGCAGAGGGAAAGAAAAGCAGAAATTGGGGACAGGACTGGAATTAGAACCAGCTCACTCTGATCTCAGACAGGCCTCTCCCTGCTTGAGTAAACTGCCTCTTCTAAAAGAGATCCCCAGACACCTGTGATGAATTCTTCCTTTTGACCAAGACCACCCTGGAGGCAGCTCTGCATAGAACACAGAGAACAGAGGGCTGGTAGCTCAGCAGGTGTAGTGAGGCAAGGGGACAAGGGTTCCCATGGTGCAGCCTGAGCTCCAGTGGTGGCCTCTCTGGTCCCTCCACTGTCCCAAGACCATGTATGTCTCAGAGCCACAACACTGTCTGAGCTACCTTCCCAGCCTGCTCCCTTCCTACAGATTAGAACCTGAATGTCTCTGTGGCTCACAGAGGCCCTCACCCCAACCTTAGCTACCCAGTGCAACGCCCCTTGTCCTGCAGGGGAGGGGCCAGCATGCTCTTCCCAGCTGCTGATGGCTCAGAGCTGTGCCCCTCCTGGGAACTGCCTCCCTCAAGGGCTTCACCTCCTCCGGGCAGTGCCCAGTGCCCAGTGGCTGGTGTGCTTCAAGGTCCTGCCACCTTGCCTCAATTTGGGGCAGCTCTGAAGAGCTATCCTAGTTCCAAAGTTCTCTGTAAGATCAGCTGAGGCCTCGGCTTCTCCTTCCACTCAATTGTGCCCTCCGGACCTCCTTGCAGGTGTCTCTGGAGAGCACTCCCAAATAATGCCCCGCGTAACTCTCCCTCACACTCAGCCTATTTCCAGGGAACCCACGGATGACACCTGCTTCATTTTTCTTCCTATCCCTCTGTCATGTATTTCTTCACTCACAGTCTCTCTCCACATTAGAAAGTAAATGCCACAAGTGTGGGAACATCTGGTTCACTGCTCTGTATGCAAGACCTTGCATGGAGTCTGCCACATACTAGATGCTCAGTAAAAACTCAGGAGCAAGGACTGAGAACTTGTCCTGAGATGAGGAGCAGGCACTAGGATTGACTGGTTTCCAGACCTATCAGGAGGGTGCCAGCACCAGGGTGGTCTTCCAGCAGTCACACCATCTGAGACACTCCGGTCACATGCATACTTCCTGGGACTTTTCTTTTGCTCAGAGAGAAAACACGGAGATGCTAAAATGCCTGAGATGACCCTGCCCAGCTCCTTTCCAGCTGTGGGCCTGCAGCAAGTGAGGGACAGGGCCCTGAAGATCCAGTTACAGGTCCATCCTGAGGTGGCGCTGGGAGAAAACAGAGCAGGCTAAAGGGAGGCCGCCACATGAGCCCTTTTCATGAGGCTTCTGAAAACTCCAAGTCCAGCTACTTAAGACTTGTTGGGTCAAGTGCAACCTTTGATCTGAAGGTGGGGAAAATCAGAAATGGAGAGGCTTTATCCCCATTTTGTAAAGGAGGAGTTGAGATCTGAGGGCGGCTGGATATATGAGTTTCAAGGGAATGGCTTCCTTTAGGCCAAATTTATAATTCTCTTGCCCTGAAATCTAGGAAATGAACAATGAATCAACCAGACACTTAAATCTATAACACAATGAGAAATGTGTTCAGGTACAAGTTTACAATGGGAAATATTTTGATTCTAAAAGTGTGTTGCTTACAAGTCCCTATAGTGAGATTTCCGTACCAGGTGACCCTGCGCCCCTCCCCTCCCCCTCCCCACAGTGCTCCTGCTCCTTCCCATCGCAGGCTGGCTGGCTGGGCTCCTTGTTCTCAGGTTTTCAGCCAGACAGACCTTAACTGCATTCCTTCAGGAAAGCAAGGTGGTGGGTTGAGGAAGGTGGGCCTCAGGGGTACATCTTGGAGTGATG
Source organism: Urocitellus parryii (assembly GCF_045843805.1). Lineage (NCBI taxonomy): Eukaryota > Metazoa > Chordata > Mammalia > Rodentia > Sciuridae > Urocitellus > Urocitellus parryii. The sequence goes on along the minus strand of NC_135541.1, from coordinate 37,311,945 downwards.
GGAGCAGATGTCCCCACATATGGACTTTCCAGCTCTTCCCACTATGTTGTGTTTGGTCATGAGGTGTCCCTCTGTTCAGAGGTGAGGTGATTAAAGAGCTAAACCTAATGAGTGGATTAATCCCTTTGATGGGTTAATAATTTGGGAGGACCACTGTGGGGTGGCGACTGTAAGCAGGCGAGGTGTTGGAGGAAGCTGGGTCCCTGTGAGTGTACTTGTGTGGCTCGTGTTGTATCCTGCCTGCCTGCCTGCTCTGTCTCCCATCTGCCAGGAGCGGAGCAGCTGTCCTCTGCTGTGCCCTTCTGCCACAATATCCTGCTCACCTCAGGCCCAGAGCAATGGAGTTAGCCAACCATGGACTGAACCTCTGAATCTGAGCCCAAATAAACTTCTCCTCCAAGTTGTTCTTGCTGGGCATTTTGGCCACAGCAATGAAAACCCAACTAACATATACTACATCATGTGGGTTCTGGGCCCGTTTCCCCATCTACATGGGGAGAATAACAGCGGCTGCTACTCCTGCTTCACTTCATGGATCACTTTGCGCTGAGTGCAATGGGCTCCAGGCCCAATTTACCACCCAGGATGGTAGGCAGGGCCGTCCCAGGCAAGGCCATCCCAGTTTGTGGTGTTGGGATGCCCTGCAACACCAGCCCCACCCAGGACACTCTTCAAGCTGCAGGGTCTTAGGACTGTGCTCATCAGCCTCCTTCCCACTGGCCTGGGGCCCCAGTTCACTTCACCCTTTCACTCCCTGTTCATAAGGGACTTAGCCTGCTTGGAAGGACCGCACTGGCCTCCAGCTGGACTCCTGCCAATTCATCCTCTGCATCCCCACCAGTGTTCTTTAAAAAGTTCCATGACTCAGCAATCCGGTGGCTAGGAATTTACCCAATGGCTATGCTGGCAAAAGTACTCTAAGATGCATGACAACGTACGCTGCAGCATTATTTGCAATAATTACTAACTGGAAATAACCCGACAGACATCAGTAGACATGAAGGCAGCACTCGAAAGAACAGGTATGAATGCTGACACCGTGAGACCCTGCGATCCCCGGACTGGGGTGGAGAAGGGCTCATCAACACAGCCGGCGAGGTGGTGCCCGCCTGAGGTCGCAGCTACTAGGGAGGCTGAGGCAGGAGCATTGCAAGTTCGAGGTCACCCACAGCCACTTAGTGAGATCCTGTCTTAAAATTGAAAGGGCTGGGAATGTGGCTCAGTGGTAGAGCACCCCTGGGTTTGATTCCCAGCACCACCAAAAAAAAAAAAAAAAACAAAAACAAAGAAACGTCAGACTGGGATGACATCAAGTAACAAGCACAGATGCGCTTAAGACACATTTTAACAAGTCGCACATGAGAAACTGAGTCATGAGTATCCTTTGGGAAAAGAACTGGGGGTGCCAACTTTTGGACCTTTCTGAACTCCCTGAGTTCTCACCGTTTACATGTCACTTGTTTCATCGGCTAAAATGGCAACAGGACTCACCGACTCCCCTGGGCCACATCAGCTCCTATGGGAACCGCAGTGATTGACATTTCGGGTCCTCTATGTGCTGCTCACCCCAGCCTCGCATTCACCGGCTTCACACCCCTTGCTCTTCCTGGGACTCCCAAAGGCTGCCTCCACCCCACCCCACGGGTCACCTGAGATAAGCTATAAAGTGGGAAGAGCCGATGCAGTGACGCTCTTCTGTAGTCTCAGCTGCTCAGGATTGCTTGAGCCCAGGAATTTGAGATCAGCCTGGGTGACACAGTAAGACCCCCTCCTTTGTTTCTGGCACTGGAATTGAGCCCAGAGGTGCCTTACCACTGAGCTACATCCACAGCTCTATTTTTTTATAATGAGACAGGGTCTCACTAAGTTGCTGACGCTGGCCTCAAACTTGCGTTGTTCCTGCCTCAGCCACCAGAGTTAAGGTTACAGGTGTGCACTACTGCAGCCGCTGAGATCCCCTCTTAAAAAAATAAATTTGTATGTGAAGTGGAAAGTGTACAGCATAGGAGTTGGACATGGGTTGGAGATGGCTTCGTCATTCTCTAGCTGTAGAACTCAGGCTCCCAGGTCTCTCCAGATCTCCTCCAGCCAGGGCAGCCTGCCCCAGTGGCTCAGTCCAGCACAGCCCTCTCCTGAGGCCATTCCCACAGAGGTGGGGAACAGTTATCCAACGACCAGCAACAGACCTGTGGTGTCTGTAGACTCAACCTCTTGCATCAGAGGGGTCAACTCTGGCCCCAAGGTGTCCGTGTGCCTGGCAATGACCTCATGTGGCAGCACGCTTGCTCAGTCCTTTCTCCCTAGAGCTGCTGCCCAGAGGCCTCAAGGTGCTGGGCCTGAAGTGGCTCCCCAAACTCCTCTCCAGGGGTTTCCTAAGGAAGTAGACTGAAAATACCAGCTGTGGGGCCTTGGGCAGTCCTTACATTATGTTTAAAAAGTTCCATGACTTCCATCTTCAGGGCAGAGAATAGCATCTTACACACTAGGCACTCAGCATTTCTCCTGACTCTGGAAATGACATTTCTAGTGTAATTGCCCAGCAGAGGTGTGTGAGGACCAACAAGGTGCAGCAATACATGGTGCCTGACATGTGGCACTGTCTGACACAAGAGAGGATTTGAACAACAGAGGCCTGGTGACCCAGGATTGTGTGGCCCATCATCCAAGAAACTAGTGGGAAATCCACAATGAACACATGTGGGAGACAAACCTTGCTTGTGACTGAGTCACACTCCCCAGATGGGTGATGAAGCGTCAGGCAGCATTCTGCTAGACTTTCCCCACCCTTCTTGGGTTCGATGGGCGGTATCTCGTACATGGGGGTGTCTTGCTATAGCCCCATGGGTGGAGCTATGCTCACCCGTTCCTTTGTAATATAACCCCTTGTCCTGTTTAGGATAGAATCTTCCAGATAGAATCTGCCTTGTGTGTGTCCCTTTCTCTTACTGTGCCCTTGGGTATGGCCTACCTAGATGTCAGTCAACCTGCTGACAGCAGACATCATGAAGATAGACTCAGCCCCCCTGAAACCTGACCCCTTGCCTCATTTGAATAGCTTCTCCTCAATAAAATGGGTCAGCCCATGCTCTCACTCTCTTCCTGCAGACCCATAAGGTCTGAGGAGCCGTCACAGGGACCCCAAAGAAAAAGATATTTGTATCTCTTGTGTGGTTATTTCGTGCAGCCCAGTCAGCCCAGTTCAACTGGAGTAACCCTGAGTGATTTAGTAGCAAATGAAACTCGGCAAATACGCTATTAGGATTTTCTGTAGTCACTGTGGAATGTGTGTGCAAGGAAAATAATTCTGTAAGAACCCAGCACCCATAGCAGAGCACCTGCCATGAGGCCAATAAGACAGACACATGGTTTTCAAAACAAGGAAGGTCCTACTAGCCCTGGATTTCAGATGAAGAAACTGAAACGAAGATGCTCATCACAGCCTGAGTCTGGGGCAGAGCTGGTTGAGGTGGAGGCTGAGGCTGGCCAGGCTCCAGAGCCCACACCTGTGTAGCATGACGACATGGGGCTGCAGTGCCCGCTGACAGCACCATCACACCAACACAGACTCCAGTATGATTCAGGGCTCTTTATTGCCAGTGAGACCATCAGGCTGAACACGGGCAGAGGCCCTGGCTTCACCCAGGATGCAGGCTCCTCAGAGGGAAGGGGTAGGGGCGCTCAGGCCTCAAAACCTCCTTGGCTCACACAGCTCCATGCAAATACAGAGCCAAAAACTTTCTGAATGTCTCTGGCTGGAAACTAGTTGGTCCAACAGGTTCCTGGAAAGAACACAGCCCATTAGGATCCTGCTACTAGATTTAAAGGCAGCAATTAAACAAAGGCCCATCTTCTGTAAATCTTGAGCACCTGGGTCATCGCTGTTTCTTCCCCTATTGCCTCTCAACAGGTCTAAGGGGCACTGAGCTGGCACTGAAGAGATGCCTGAGGGTGTAAAATTGAGAAGGTCAGGAAGCTTCTGTTGACACTGCCCTGCTTGCTCCCTAACTCCTCTCACCTCAACTACCAGGAACAGTCTGCTGCCTCCTTTCATCCAGGGACAACAATCCCTCACTCATTCCATATCCATTTACCAAGCACCTGCTCTCACTGTATCAGGTTGTGTCCAGGGCTAGAGACCCAGCAGTGAAGTGAATGTGGTGCCTGTCCTCAAGGAGTGGTAATAAAAGGTGACAGATCTCATTGCAGAAAAAAGGTACTAAGAAAGCAGGGGAAATGACTTAACTCACCAACTTCCACGCAGGGAAAGACAAGTAGAATGGGCCAGAAATAAAAAGGAGAGGAAGGAGGCTTCAAAGAGAACAGCACATGGAAGAGCAGCGTACAAGATGAGGGCGGGAAGGGCCAGGGTGAGGCTGAGGCCCAGGCTTCTGGTGGTGGGTAAAGTGGGGGGAGCTGGCTCACAAGACAAGGGGCCTAGTACTGGAAGGAAGTACTGAGTCTGTTCCGGAAGGAAGAGATTGAAGGAAGAGGACCTGAGCCACAAAAGAGATTGACTAAGAACAGAGAGATGGGAGGTAGCTACTGTGACTGTGCAGGTGAGAAGAGAGGGTCTGGAGCCAAAGAGAAGGGCCCAGATTCAGAAGACATTTCAAGGGCAGAAATGTGGACATGCTGGGAGTCAGTCACAGAAGGCAATCTGTGAGCAAGCCCTGGGTCGGAACCAGTTGTCACAGACCTAGCAGCACCCTGCTCTGCTCTCTCATCCCCTGATCCTGCTGTCTCTTTAGAGCACTCTCTACTGCTTGGTGTTTTAGTGTGAACTGACTTAAAACATCACTGCTGCCCACTGCAGAGAGCAGGCCTGAACTCTGTCAGCTGATCCCTGGGTGCAGCAGCGACAGTGCCAAGGGAGGAACTGTGTGTCAATGGAATGAAACAAATAGTACGTTGCCCACAGGCCCTGCCCTCCAGGAGTGTGGAGCTTGGTTTAGTGGAGGAGAAAAACATGGGAACAGATAGGTACTCTGGGGCACTGAAGCACTGAAGTGAGGCAGGGGTTAAGGACAGTGGTGATAAGGGAAGGTTTCCCATGTAAGAAACACACTAAACCTAGAAGGACAAGTGAAGGATGACCAGATGAGAGAAATGGGGAGGGGAGGGGAGGGGGAGGAGGAAGGGAGAAGCCTCCTATACAGAAGAAGCAGCATCCAAGGCCCCAGGCCCGTTGGATGCTGTAAGGAGTTGGGTGTGGCTGGAGGTGGGTTCAGAGGGAAACAGGAGCTGAAGAGAGGGGCAGGCAGACATTTTGGGTGCACAGTCCCTAGAGCCAGGGCCCTCCTCGCAGCCCAGTTCCAATCACCAAGCAAGAGACGGCTACACTTACCACCACTACTTTCTTTTTGATTACCGGGCGACACCAGAAGTGTTGATAGAGGAACTGGTCTGAATCCACCCAGGCCAGATTCTTGACCCCCTCGTTAGAGGCCAGATCTGTGGTATTCAACTGAAACACCAGGAACTGGAAGACACGTCCATCTGTGCCCACGCTCTGCACAACTATCGGATGCTCCAAGACCTTGCTGTCGTTCTGAGAGGAAAAGGAGACAAATCAAATCTACCTCTAGATTCATGGGAGTAGAGGAGAGCTTATGAAAACTGGAAAGATCCTGGCACTCAGGAGGCCACTGAAAAAAGTGGTTTTAGTAGAAATGTGATCACCAAGAGACGCCAACCAAAAGATCATCAGCAAGTGCATTGACTGGTGAAATCCTGGAGTGACGCGGCTGGAGTGGACTCTCCAGGAAAGTAACATGTAGGCACACCATAGACCAGGCAGCTTCTAGCACTGCCCTTCAGAACACCCACCTCCTCCTATTTAATGGCTTCATCTTGGGGCAATTAAAACAGAATGGAGCCAGGCGCAGTGGCGCACGCCTGTAATCCCAGCAGTTCGGGAGGCTGAGGCAGGATCACGAATTCTAAGCCAGCCTCAGCAATGGTGAGGCACTAAGCAACTCAGTGAGACCCTGTCTCTAATACAAAATTGGGCTGGAGATGTGGCTCAGTGGTTGAGTGCCCCTGTGTTCAATACCCAGTACTAAAAAACCAAAATAAAATAGAATGGAATTCAGGGCCAGGCCTTCCCTCACCTCTCCTGGCTCTGCCTGGCCCCCGTGGTTCATGTCCCAGGGAGTCTGGTGCTTCAACTTGAGCATACTGAACTAACAGCTCCCACCACTGAGAGGCAATTACTTGGCAAGTCACAAAGTTCAGGCAAGTGAGCTGGGAGGAATCCCTCAAACTCACGGCATTGCCTGATGGGGCTAACAGTGAAATCAGCTGTCAAACCTTAACCTGAAGGAGGGGTGAATAAATATGATGTCATTTGGTTCTCACACCATCTGACAGAGAAGAAAACAGATTCAACAGGGTAAACTGACTTGTCTGACATCAAGTCACAAAGAGAGTGGCACCAGAACCCAACGTGGCTCATGTGAGACCATGCACACTGTTCACTCCTGCCTCGATCCCGAGGGCCTGGCATCCTGGACCGTCTGTGCCAGTAGTCACCTTGGCTTCCCACTGTCACTGCAACTTCAGCTCTGTCGAACCAGGACTTTACCAGTCAATTCATTCTCTGATGATCCTTTTCAGTGGGCACCACTTGGTAATCATAGTAACACTAAAACCACTTACTGAAGGCCTCCTGGGTGCTAGACATCTTGCCAATTTTTTATAAAATCACCTCCATGCTCATAAATCTAGAAGTACAGTCCCACTTAAGAGATGAGAACACTGGTATAATTTGTTCCAGGTCACTCATGAGGTATGAGCCAGGATCAAACCCCAGGCTGTTAAGTCATATAAAAATTTATTGTTTTGGTTTACACCTGGTGTCCCAGTGTATATGACAGTAGCACCTCTTTTGTTCTTAGTAGTGTCCCTGTTTGAATGACACATCATATTGTCAACCTGTGGATACTGCAGCAATCCAGTTTGGTGATTGCTCTTGCCGGACAAAGATCCAATGAACAGCCTCCACAAAGTAGGACATCCTGATTCAAAAATTCTGCTGACACCCATCAGGGTTGATCTGACATTAGGAATAGCTAATGGCAGACCTCAGTGTGGGCCACACTGGGGTTGTTAGCTTTAGAAATTACCTGTTCTGAGCTGCATTAAAAAAAAAAAAAAAAAAAAAAAAAAGTATCTATAAGCATTAGCTGAGAATTCTGTACTCTTATCTCTCTACAGATCAATAAAACTGTAGGTAGTTACATAAATTTCTCAGCAATTTTACCTTTTACCTGGAGAATCTTCCCATAATTGTTCAACTTCACTTCCTCAGGAATAATTTGTACCTGGAGGGGTTGGGGGAGTTCCCCCTCCTGCCCAACTGTGTGGCAATTAAGTGGCAGCATTGCTACCCAGGCACTGCTGGCAAAAGCTGGCACAGCTGCTACCATGAGCTGGCAGGCCTAGGACACGGCATGTGACCGCCTCCTTCCATCCTTCAAAGGATCCCGTCCTTGCTTCTTTAGTCATCAGCTGTGGGATCTTAGACAATTACCTAACTTTCCATAGCCTTCGGGATGCATACAGTCAGAATGGGAATAAAGCTAGCCCTTTTAGGACTGGAAAGACACATATTACATAAAGATGTGACAATAGCTTCTCTTTCTTTTTTGCTTTTTGTGGTGTTGGACATTGAATCCAAGGCCTTGTGCACACTAAGCAGGTACTCTACCACTGAGCTACATCTCGGCTCACTTGCTAATCTCTCATCTGGGTGACCTTGGGCAAGTTACTTAGCCTCCCTGAGCCTCAGTGTCACTTGTCAAGTGAAACTAACAGCCTCTGCCAAATGGGGTTGCTATGAGGAGTGAACTTGGCAGTGGTCCTCAAAATTTCATGCAGGGTTTTCAAACTCAAGCTTGTACTGGCTTTAATCACCTGGGAGGTGTGTTCAATGCTGACAGTTGGCCCCAACACCAGGGCTTCCGATTCCACTGGTATCAGTCTGGGAATATGCATTTCCAACAAGCTCACCGATGGGACTTCTGCTCATCTAGGCTGTATTTTGAGAGCCAATAATACAAGAGCCCTAATAAGTGCCTGAAATGTAGCAGATGCGTAATACAGGCACAATGCAGCCCACTCCCAATTCATGTACCTAGTCATGCTTCCACAATCCTGCCTAGTGCCTAGACCAAGCAGGACAGGAAATTACAGAATTTCTTCACTCCTTTAACCTCAGGCTCTAACCAAAACCTGGGAGCCCAGCAGCATCTCTCAGAATCCCTCTTCTGCACATGCACAAAACCAGGGACCTGGTGTCTCAGGCTTGCTTAGGCTTTCATGTGGCTCTCCTCTCCCTGGAGGCATTTGCTCTGGGGCACCTTTATCTTGGGACAACTCAACCACTCACCCCCCATTCCATTCCATTTAGGTCCCTGGGACCTCCTCTTAGGATCAAGGGATTGCCACCAAGTGGTATCTGGGTCCTTAGAATCCACTGTGAGCTGGCAAGCAGGTTGGGCCATCTCCACTGCCTTGCTTCCTTCCGCCTGCCTGGTGGATACCCAGCTCCAGTTCTAACGCTACAGAGCAGGGCAGTGTGCTGGAGCACAGAGAACTGAAGGCTTCAGAGCTGGGAGCACTTCATTCTACTCTACACTTACTGGACAAGCTAGTTAGCTCCTGTTTTCCTGTGGAATACTCTGGAAAACAGGGATCTCAATGAAACCTCATGGGCTACTGTCTCTGGGTAAAGTGCAAACCCCCAGCTGGTCCCCAGTGGAGGTCAGTTTGTCCCCACAGGGTGAGTGGAAGTGCTTCTCCCTAAGATTCTCAGTCAAGCAAGGAGTTCCCACATTGACTTCTTCCTTTGAACAATGTCCTTAAGAGAGAGAGGGACATGACACCACATAAAGCACTTCAGTGGTCTTCTCCACATACATACCCCATAGAGGCGCCGGGCTTGAGCCAGGGCATTGCCAAAAGCAAACAGAATCATCTTGGCCCGTAGCTTATCTGGATGAAAGCGGTGTGGTTTTAACTTGGCTGTCTCCAGGAGATACAGGGTGTGGGGAAAGCAGTAAGGATATCCCTCCCGGAATCCTGCAAGATACATAATCACATGGAGGGGTGGAAAAGATTAGCCAGCCTGCCAGAGCCTTAGAAGAGCCACCTCCTTGGCTCAGGGGCAGGCATGACCAAGACACTGGAGGCACATGCCAGCTCAGAGGTGGTCACAGCCTGTTGCCTGCTTCCCATAAATAACTTTTCTACTGGGCTGCAACCACACTCATTTATGTATGTCTACTGGGTAGCTACACCGAGACCATATGTGGGTTGCAAAATCTAAAATGTTTACTATCATCTGGCTCTTCATGGAAACTGTCTGCCAATCTGTTCCAGGTGCTTCTTGTGTGCTTGTTCTGACTCCACCCTTTTTCTCTTCAAGCCCACAGATGACAGTGATGTCCAAGGACAGAACTAACCTGAAAGCTGTTGGCAATTATTAAAAACAAAGCAAATCATTGCAGAGTTCAGCATTTTACTATTATTCAATAGCTTTATGTTATCTGTTACTTTCATATTAGTGACAAATAACTTGTCTCGTATTTCACAACTGGTCAAAATTCAGCTTTTGCTCATCTTAGCCACAATCTGTCAAGTTAAGAATCCTGTTCTCCTGTAAAGCTATGAATAAACCCTTGGAAGGCTGGAAGCTTCTACAATAAGTGATCTGAGTCAGTGAATATGGGTGAAAAAGAGGGAGAAACAGGCTGGAAAATGCTCTGAAAATCCCTGAGGAGAGCACTAACAGAGGGAAGTGGCTTTCCTGCACATGGAAGTGCCCAGCACATGTGTGACGCTAGGTGCTAAGATATGAATCAGGAGCAGAGCCCAAACGGAGCCTGCCAATGCCTTTGAGGAACTCAATCTAAAGGGGAGACATACAGGAAAACCAATCATGTCCACAAGGAGGGATGTCAAAATCCACAGTGATTCAGGGATGAGGGAGGAGAGATGAAAGGTCCTTGATGAGACAGAGATCTCTGGGAGGAAATGATTCTTAAGACAAACTGTGAGCTGCAGACAAATGGTCAATATTCCTGTGGAGGGAAGAGGAATTAGAAAGCCCAGTGGTGAGGAGGGGATGATGTATGAGGTCCAGGTGCAATGAAGGGACAGTGGGGGTTGGGGGTGACAATAGGGAGGGCAGCAGGAAGCAAATGTGAAGGCCCTCACAGGAGAAAGCTAGGAGAACCTACTCTACAGAGGCAGTGGGGAGACGGCATGAAGGGAGATGAGACTAAACCGGGGTTTCAGGAAAGTCTCCTCCGGAACTATCAGCTAGACAGATGGTGAGAAAATAGCCTGGGGTCACAATGACCAGTTATGAGAGCAGAGTGCAAGGCATTCTGGGTACAAGCTGAGTCTGACTGCCAAGTTTCCAATGGGGCTGACAGAGTCTGAGTTGATGCCTTGTGGAATGGAATTTGGATAAATAGCTGCATTAAAGGCCCATGGAGGAAGGCTGAAGGTACTAGCAGTCTATAGGATGAGCAGAAAGAGGGTGCCTTTAAAAGGATCCATGAATAAAGGAAAAGTCTGGTCAAAGCCACTTAAGCAAGGTATGGTGAACAACAACAAAAAACACTGAAGCCACCCATTAACACTCTGATGTCAGAAGTTACTACTTGGGATAAAATGAAAAGTCAGCCTTGAAACAAATCACTTAACCTCCTTGGGCCACAGTTTCCTTGCCTATGAAATGGGAATAACAGTACCTGCTACATGGGCTGCTACATGGATCCTAGGAGATAAATGCACATGAGTTCTTAGTGCATCCTTTTCCTTTGGAGAAAGCATATCTCTCACCTTTGCATTGCCTACAACTCAAAGGCTTTGCTTCTCACCTGTATCATCTTTCACTTTATAAACATTGCATTCCTGAAGATCAATAGTGGGAGATATAGGATAGAAGGTCTCGAGAACATGATTCTTGGTAGCTTCAATCTCCTCTCTGGAGGCAATGGGGGGCAGAGGATCCTTGACACTCAGTCGGGTGCCACTAGTACCACGGACCTGAAGGAGAACAGATTCTAAAAGAAGAAAAAGATATTCAGTCCAAACTAATATAAAGACTTTTATCCACTCAGCAAAGTCTAAAGCCTTTATTTCCTGTGCATCTCAAGTCTACTATAGGCTAATCACAAAACACAAAACCTGTTAGTCCTGGGGTCCTCGAGAGAGAGAGATGAGCTAGTGCACTCTTCTTCCTGTGTTTCTTTCTTGATAGATCCAGACACCTGGTGGTCCTGGGGTCCAATGCATGTCACACAGATCTTTTTTGGGGGGGTGGGGTGGGCATGGTGCTGGGGATTGAACCCAGGGCCTTGGCCTTGTGTATGCTAAGCAAGCACTTTACCAACTGAGCTATAGCCCTAGCCCCTACACAGATCTTCTTGAGCACCAACTCTAAGCTGGGAACTCAGCTTACAATACTCTTCCTGCTCAAGGAGCTCACCAGACAGTAAATGCTGTAGCAAAAAGTATGAACCAGACTCAGATACAACCCAGAAGGGGAAAGTGACTTCTCTGGGAGGTCTGGAGAGCATCTTAGAAAAATAATGCTTTAATCAATAAATGGGCCAAGGAACTGAACAGACACTTCACAGAAGAAGAAATACAACTGATCAACAAATACATGAAAAAATGCTCAACATCTTTAGCAATTAGAGAAATGCAAATCAAAACTACTCTAAGATTTCATCTCACTCCAGTCAGAATGGCAATTATCAAGAATAGAAACAACAGTAAATGTTGGTGAGGATGTGGGGAAAAAGGTATACTCATACATTGCTGGTGGGAATGCAAACTGGTGCAACCATTATGGAAAGTAGTATGAAGATTCCTCAGAAAACTTGGAATGGAACCACCATTTGACCTAGCTATCTCACTTCTCAGTTTATACCCAAAGGACTTAAAATTAGTACATTATAGTGATGCTGCCACATCAATGTTTACAGCAGCTCAGTTCACAATAGCTAAACTATGGAACCAACCTAGGTGCCCTTCAACAGATGAATGGATTAAAAAATGTGGCATATATACAAGTCATACACACACACACACACACACATATATATATATGATGGAATATTACTCAAGCTTAAAGAAGAATGAAATTATGGCATTTGTTGGTAAATGGATGTAGCTGGAGAATATCATGCTAAGCAAAATAAGTCAATCCCCCCAAATCAAAAGCTGAATGTTTTCTCTGATAATGTGGATGCTAATTCACAATGTGGGGTGAGGCTAGGGAAGAACAGAGTTACTTTAGATTAGGTAGAGGGGGAATGAGGGGGGAAGGATAGTAGAATGAATCAGATATTATTACCCTATGTACATATATAACTATATGACCAGTGTTATCCCACATCATGTATAACTATTAGAATGAGAAATTATTGGGGCTGGGGATGTGGCTCAAGCGGTAGCGCGCTCGCCTGGCATGCGTGCGGCCCGGGTTCGATCCTCAGCACCACATACCAACAAAGATGTTGTGTCCGCAGAAAACTAAAAAAAAATAAATATTAAAAATTCTCTCTCTCTCTCTCTCTCCTCTCTTTAAAAAAAAAAAAAGAGAAATTATACTCTATTATATATGATGTATCAAAATATATTCTACTGTCATGTATAACTAATTAAAACAAATTAAATTTTTTTTTAAAAAATAGGAATCTAAAGTATGGATAATAACGGGACTTCTCAATTTTAGCACAATACTCATTTTGGACCAAATTATTCTTTGGTGAGGGGGCTGTCCTGAGCATTGGAGAAGCAGCCCTGTCTCTACACACCAGAAGTCCCTTCTCATCCTATCCCCACCCACTCAAGTCATCACAATCAAAAATGTCTCCAGACATTGCCAAATGTTCCCTAGAGGGCAAAACTGTCTTCAGCTGAAAACCATTGAGTTGGAGACTACCAAACAAAATGTGTGAGAAAATCGTCCAGTTAAGGAGGACTAACATGTGCAAGGTCATAGAAGTGTGAGTTCACAGAGAAACACATCCAATGACTAAAGTATAATATAGTAAGGAAGAGGGATGAAGGGTGAGAAGCAATGAGACCAGAAGATGGAATGACTTGATCAACCCAAGAACAGGGCCAGGTGACCCCAACAACTGAGAGTGAAACACTAGGCCAGTCAGAGAATTGCATAAGGCAGACTTGCATATCTGCTGGGAGGATCACAGGTGATCTACATTAGATTGACCAGCGATCTGCATAAACATATGCAGATGCAGTTCATAGTAGTCCCCACAGGCAACCACATGCCACCACCAGATGAAGTGCACATGGAAAGGCTCCTTGAGCATGGGAAACTGAGGGGACTTCATGGAGGCACACCTACTTCTGCAGGTGCTTGGACTTCAGAAATAGTCAAAGTACAGTGTATAGATAATGTATCAAAGCTGATTTTCTGCTCAGTGCTGTGGAGCACTCCTATAATCCCAGCAACTCAGGAGGCTAAGGAAGGAGGATCATAAGTTTAAGACCAACCTCAGCAATTTAGTGAGGTCCTAAGGACTTAGCAAGAGCCTGTCTCAAAAAAAAAAAAAAAAAAAAGGAATGTGGCTCAGTGGTTAAGCAACACTGGGTTCAAACCCCAGTACCCCCGCCCCCCAAAAAAAGACTTATTTTCTAACAATCTGTTTGGTCAACAGCACTGCCATTTAATGAATATGTGGCCTTCCTTACTGGGTATGTAAAAAATGGATACTACATCTGTGGATGCATAAATTCTGATCAGTTTGTTAAAGAATATCATAATCACACCTCAAGATTAGTTTCCTAAAACATTTCCTGTTTCCTCACATATAATCTGCAAGGAACATAAATGTGCCTGGACCTCTCCTAACCTGGGGTTTTAGATTCTCCCCACAGACCACTCTAGTGTGGTTTCTAATTCAATTCCCTCCACATCCCTCCTCCAGTGACAGCTCCAAATGGGGCAGTTTAATTAGAGGTAATACTTGATGATGGGCCAACAAGTACTCCTCTATTAATGAGGCTCACTAATTTCCTTAGTGGTGCCATTACCTCTACAAGGTTGACTCCCTGCCAGGAAGTCCATATGCAAAGGGGCAAGCTGGAGAAACCTGACCAAACAGATGTCCTAAAGTGCCAAATTATTCCCTAGCTGGTTTCCCTGCTCCAGGATCCCATCACTTAGAACGCCTGTGTCCTCTGACATACCTGCATCAAACACCTGAGAGTTGATATCTGTTTGTTAGCTGCAACATAATGTAATAAGTGCTATGATGGCACAAGGAGCACCTAGGAGGGACAGCTAAACCATCCTGGACTCACAAAGAAGAGGCCTGGGCTGAGCCTTACAGATAAGTAGAATATGGATACATGAGGAAAGTAGAAAAGAGCATTCCAGACAGAATGTATAGCAATTCAAGGGCTCCAAGGTGGGAACATTTGACACTAAAGAGCTGCAAGTGGCTAATTTAGGGATGGGGGTACAGGGACAGAATAGTAGTAGAGGAGATAAGATTTAGAAAGACTAGGTGAAGGTCAAAGCATAGAGGGCCTTGAATATCACAATAAAGAGTTCAAGCTACTGGGAGGCAGGATTTGAAATAAGGGAGAGACATAAAAAGAGTTGTACTGACTGGATACAGTTGTGCACACCTGTAATCCCAGCTGCTCAGGAGGCTAAGGCAGGAGGATTCCAAGTTCAAGTCCAGCCTCCATAACTTAGCAAGACTCTGTCTCCAAATAATAATTAGAAAAGGCTGGGGATGTAGTTCAGTGGTAGAGCACTCCTGGGTTCAACTCCAGGAAGTGTGGGGGAGTTTTACTGTAGAAAGATCACTCCAGCAGCTATGTTGAACCCAGATGTGGAAAAGTAGAGAAGTATGAAATATGTAAGACTGTTTCAATAGAATGTGAGTGTGGTGAGGACAGACTCAATGTGCTTTATCTGCTCATCTTCAGCTTTTAGGCACTCCCAAGCATAGTGTGGGCACTTAACAGATAATGGTTGGCTATTAATGGTCTTAAGACAGGAGCGATTAAAAACAAAAAGGTCACCAGGCATGGTTACACATACCTGTAATCCCAGCAACTCAGGAGACTGAGGCAGAAGGATCACGAGTTCAAAGCCAGCCACAGCAGATTAACAAGGCATTTAGCAATTCAGAGAGACTCTGTCTCTAAATTAAATATTAAAAAAAAGGACTGGGGGGGCTGGGGTTGTGGCTCAGCAGTGGAGCGATCGCCTCACATGTGCAAGACCCTGAGTCTGATCCTAAGCACCACATAATAGATGAATAAAATGAAGGTATTGTGTCCAACTACAACTAAAGAATAAAATTAAAAAAAAAAAAAAAGGACTGGGGACATGGCTCAGTGATTGAGCACCCCTGGGTTCAATCCCAGTACTAAAAACAAAACAAAACAAAAAGGTGGTGAGGTTATACCTAACAATATTGAATATGTGTCTGAGCCTACAAACCTGGGCCATGAAGAGAGTGAGGATAGGTATTTGGGTAGAGTGGGGTGGGAATGGGAGGGATAAACTAATGGTGGGACTGAGGATAGAAAGATAAAAACAGCCCAGAATTTTCTAGTGTACAAGATGACCAACCTCGATTCCAGGTGGCAGATAATGAGTAGTTTTTGGCAAGGATCCGCCTGGCCAGAGAAGGATGCTTGGGAATCTGGGATTTACACAGCTGTATCAGATTGTCCACAATGACTGGGCTTGGAGAAAAGAAGAGACATTTGTAGACTTAAAGCAACAGGTTGGCTCCATGATCCATCTTTTGGAAATCTTAATTACTCAAAGGAAACATACCAGTAGGTCTCTCTCTTGGGGATGTCCTCAGTGGAGTGCCAGAGACGGGCATGAGAGATGATGTTTAGAACCTGCTCATCTTGGTTCTCTATGTGGTTCCTCGGATCGTCCACAAGCTTAAGCACTTTCTCAGGAAGTCCTTCTATTAACTTGCTCTTGGTCAGCCAGAGGGCCTGCTTCACACCTTTAGGGTAATCAGCACAAAACAATAAAATGAGAAATGGGTTCAGGAAGAGCTGCTCCTGTCTGCTAGGCAGCATAATGGAGAAAAAGCTGCCTTAATAGAGGGCTGGATTTGTCTTGGGAAACTCGAGGGGAAAGAATTGAAAGTGAAGAGTAGAAGCTAGGGGAGCCAGATTTCACCTCAACATCTGGAATGACCATCTACTTCAAGATGGTCAACAGCTGACTGAGGTACTGAGTACTTGGCATGGGAGAAATTCAAACAGTGGCTAGAAAAATTCAAACAGTCATATGGCTGAATCCTGTTAGCGCAGTGAGATCCAAGGCTATGGTATTACATCAACATATGCCAACCCTTCACTTAAGATCCCTCTGTTGCCGGTCATGGTGGCACACACCTATAATAATCTCAGTGGCTCAGGAGGCTGAGGCAGGAGGACTCAAGCTTGAGGCCAGCCTCCACAACTTAGTGAGATCTTGTCCTAAAATAAAAAATAAAAAGGCTGGGTGTAGTTCAGTGGTTGAACTTCTGGGTTCAATCTCTGGTTAAAAAAAAAAAAAAAATCCCTGCTGTTAATCTATACCCCACCCCTGACACATATATCAGGTGTCAATAAAATAAATAATTTTATTCTATATCTACCAAACATACCTTATTTATTAGGTATGACCCCAGGAATAAACCCACGCGACCTTATCAAGGGAAAGTGTGGACTTTCAAGGGAAAGCAGCTTTTGGAAAAAATGAGAATAATTTTAGATTTTCATGAGTAATTTAAGGAGCCCTGAATTTGGGATAACTTAAGCAGAGAACTTTTCACATCTTGTTTAAATTAACCCTGATATTCTGTAATGAGCTATTTTCTTTTTTCCAGTACTGGGGACTGAAACCTGGGAGCACTTTACCACGAGCTACACCCCAGTCCTTTTAATTTTTTGAGACAAGATATCACTAAATTGCTAAGACTGGTCTTGAACTTGTAATTTTCCTGTCCCAGTTTCCCAAGGAGCTGGGATTACACGCATGTTCCACCATGCCTGGCTCAGATGAGCATAATCTTAACTTCTCAAGTACTGCTAATGCATTAATCCACTGGGTTTCATTACCAGAGTCACTCAAGGGTACCAAGTCTTGTGATACCCTTCATAGCACTTTGTAAGGACACTGGAAGTGTTTAATAGCTGGAAAATAAGCTTGCAGGAATAGGATGGGGCAGCTTAAGAGGCGGGCCCATTGATTTGCTCTAATCTAAGGAATTTTTTTTTTTTTTTTTTTAGTTTTTTTTTCCGCGGACACAACATCTTTGTTGGTATGTGGTGCTGAGGATCGAACCCGGGCCGCACGCATGCCAGGCGAGCGCGCTACCGCTTGAGCCACATCCCCAGCCAGGAATTTTTTTTTTTAACTGATGTAGGCCCCAATGTCTGCCAGGGCTCTTTCTTTCCCAATTACCTCTTGGAAAATACTGCTCCCACTTGTCTCAAGCATTTTGTTTTTAGGATCTGTCCTATTCTTATTCTGATTTGAGTGGGAAGACTAGGAATGAAGAAAGGGACTCTCAATCAACAGTCAACTCCTCACAACACACATGGACTCTAGGTGTTTCTGTGTGGTGTTAGAGATTGAACATTCAGAATGCTAGGCAAGGGTTCAACCTCTGACGTACATCTTCAGCCCTTAAATCTGTTCTTAGTGAAAGTGACAGAGGAGCTGAAATGGGTAGAAGATTTTCAAGTTCAGATTCTCTCCTTGAAAACATTTTGCCTCTGACTTTTGACAAAGGACACTGACCTAGGAAAGTGGAATTGGGGATCTGGCTTCACCATTAATCTACAGTGCACCTGTGAGAAAATCACTTCCTTTCTGTTACAATTAGTAATTCTGTGAAATGAGGTCACAGGCCTGGAGATTAAACACTTTCTGATTTCTTTCCACTAGAAACTCCCTCCAGCTATTTCTTAAAAGTACAGTTATCTTCAGAATGTCAGAGCTAGAGGGGTCAGTGTGGACTGTCTAGTCGTCACCATTCATTTCACAGGAACTGGAGGCTCAGGAAGACCAGCCACTTGCCTGAGGTCATAGAGTTATAGACACAGCTTGGTTTAGAAACCATGTCTTTTCACTTTAACAGTAAAACTCATTATTCCATCACATAAGCATAGCTCTATTAATCCTGAAAACTTCCAGAAGATGGGAATCATTATGGTTCTATATTTCAGATGAAGAAATCAAAACCCACAGGGCTTCAATGTTTCATCCAAAGCCACAGAAGTTCGGGGGTCAGAGCTGCACAGAGGAACTAGGCCCCCTCCCGCCTGTCCTGGGTCCTCACCCTCGACTAGACGGCAACGCTCGTGGAATATGTAGCAAGCCTGGTCCTTGTACAGTGCATGCTCGTGAAGCGGGATCGAGGGGCGGTACTTTGGGTGCGTCCAGCCAGGATCCCAGGGCGGGAAGACCGGCCGCGCGAGCCCCGGCATGAAGTGCATCTTCCCCGCGTAGGTGATGGGCTCCAGTCCAGGGATCTCGTACACCCTGTCCAGGGGAGGAGGCGGGGGCTTCCGCGTGGAGCGTACGCCCCATTCGTAGGCCCCACGTCTTGGAGCGCCGCAGCCTCCAAGGCCGAGCCGCCCAGAACCAGCAAGCGCCTGCTTTGCGGGCCCAGACGCCAACGCCATACCCTGGTCACCTAAAGACCTCCACCTGGACGCCGCCATCTTTCCCCGCGCAGGGTCTGCCGGGAGCTCAGGGGGCTGAACGCGGAGACTCATTTTGTGAACGGCAGCCACTTCAACCAATCACAGTCAGGAATATCCGTGTCTTGCCCGCCCCACAGGCCGTTTTCACTATCTCATAGGTGGGTCCTGAAAAGAGCTCCCCGCCTTTGGGCGGGGGTGGGAATCTGGTAGATCCTCACGTGAGGGGACTTGCGGGAATGTAGGTGAGTGCTGGTGATGTAGTAAAGGGACTGGGGCAGGAGGAGAAGAGCGCCAGGACCTCAGAACCGAATTAGAACCTCCTTGACTAATTACGAGCAGCTGGAGCTTGGCCATAGCTCCTATACCCCTCCCTGTCAAAATGGGGATAGAAATGCCTGAGCTAGCGCCCGGCACGTAGTGGGTGCCTGGAAAAGTTTCCTTTCCTTTCCGCCACTTCTCACAGCTGCGGGACCTTTAATCGCCCCCCCCCCCCCCCCCCGTGCCTGAGAGTGGCCCTGTCCACCACACCCGCTCCAAACCAAGGCTCGAACTGAAGCTCTTCCCCGGCGCCGCCGAAAGCGAGTTACTTTCCTCCGTTCTGGGGCTTTTTCTTTGGCCTCTTAGAGGCAGGGCCAGAGCGGTGGAAATGTTCCTTTGCTCTTTCCTCCCCATTTACGTTATTTACAAATGCCTGCTGCGCCAGGCGCCGTGGCATTGGTGACTAAAACGCGAGAGTCTGAGAGTTTACAGTTTAGTAGGAGACACATGGTAGGCAGATAACGTATAGCGACACTTACGTCCTATTCCTTCTCCCTAGTTATTTTTCTTCCTATTTTCTTCGTGTTTCCATTTTAGTTTTGTTTAATGAATGTCTGCATCTAGAGTAGTGCTTGGCACATAGTAAATGCATGTTTAATGACATACAAGACACAAATAGGGTTCATAATGGAAAGTAACAAGGGGAGAGGCTCAGGGAGGACCTCCAAGGGGCAACGACCTTTTAGCCAAGGCCTGAGGGTGGGGAAAGGCATCCAAGAAGAGACAACAGCATCTGCCAAGGCCTGACTTAAAGATGGTGCCTTTTAGATGGAAAAAGGTAGAGGCAGAAAGGAATGGCGTGAACCTGTTTTTGGAGTTCACGATGAACACTGCCAACTTTTCTACCAGTTTCCACAAAGCAGAGAATACAACTGTTAAACATGAAGAGGGTAGATTTAAGGCAGAAACTGATAATATGATAAGCCCATACACTGAATTAGCAGTTTATAGTCAACAGAACTCTTACTTATCTCATTTAAGCTCCCAAAAGTGTAGGGAATAAGAAATTAGCAGAAAGAAAAAACCACACCTCATTTATTCATAATAGATACCTGGTATATGGCATGCAGTAAAAATGGATTGGACTCACGTAACACCATACTAGGTCTTAGAAAGATAAGGACCATGTTCTGCTCATCTATGTTGCATCCCAGCACCTAGCACTGAACCTAGCCTCCAATCTGTATGTGTAAAGTGAATAACCTCTCACAAGTTACTGGGATCCTTCCATATGCCAGCTGTGCTTGGTGGGAGAATGTAGAAGGAATGACATTATTCTTGTACTTGTGAGGGTTCCAGCCCATAAAGCTTTCCTGAAGTAGAGCTCATGCACAGTAGAACACGTTTTCTGAGGCTGAAATATTTAAAAAAAATTATTTTACACAGAGGGACTGCCCTTCTAAAAGCAATGGTAGGGCTGTAGCTGTAGCCCAGTGGGTAGGTAGAGCACCTGCTAGCATTCACTAGGCCCTGGGTTCAATCCCCAGTATTGCAAAAATAAAATTAAAAGTGCCTTAAAACCAATGGTAGTGAGTGTTATCACATCAGATAGCAGATTCTGTGTCCCATCCTCAGGGTTTGCACAGAGCCTGGCACCTGCAGAATGGTGAGAATGTGAGGAATAGAGGAGACCAGAGTATAACCCCCATGTTTTCCTTCTCCCAGGCCAGCAAGGGAGGGGGAAGAGCACCTTGTTGTCCCTCCCAGGCTGCCCAAGCCCCACTGAGAATGGGTGAGAAAGAAGAGGACACTGAGGAAGCCTGGCTACAGCTGCGGCCTGTGGAGCCCTTGCCTTCCCAGTGCTGTGGCAGTGGCTGCTCACCCTGTGTGTTTGACCTCTACCACCAAGATCTGGCAAGGTGGGAGGCAGCCCGAGCCAGCAACGACAGGAGCCTTTTGAGTGGGAAGCAGTTACAGGTGAGAGGCTGTTCAGACTACTGGGCCAGGGTGGTGGAGTTTACTTGACCTCACCCCTGCAAACCAGCTCTGGGAAGATGTGACTGGACAGCAAAAAGGAGTGCACATACAGAGAACAGACAGAGCCAGGGTCAAAGTCCAGGCCTGGAACAAACTTATTAGCAGCTGTGGGGTTTTCATCCTCTGAGCCTTAGTTTCACCGTATGTATAATGGGGATAAACATTTGTGATGTTTAGCACAGACTCTAATATTTATTTCATGTAACAAATATTTATTGAGTGCTTGTTACACATCAGGACCTATGAGCCATGAAAGATTTAAGAGGGAACTAAACAGATACAGTCCTTGCCCTTACAGAGCAAAATAGTTTATAATATATATGAAGTAAATAGGGAATGTTGTTATTTCTTCTTATTTCATCCTTGCTTTTTTAAATAGTAAAATTTTTCTTTTTGTAACACTTATGAATGTGTGTGTGTGTGTGTGTGTGTGTGTGTATACCCGTTGTCCATTGTGGAGGAGAGATATCTTCCATTTCTGCGTCTTAATGTAATCGGGCCTCACCATCACTTTTCAGACAACTATTCCCCATTGTTGTTCCAAACCGAACCAAATTTCAGTAATTTTTATGCATGTTGTTCCTAAGCTATATATCATACATCCTAAACAAATGCAGGTTTTTTTTCAACTCCAAAACATGACTTAATATCCATCCCTGTTAAATGTTTCCTTGTAGTTCTGCCCCTGGAAGGTGGTGGTGGGGACCCGAGCTCTCTGTCTCTGCCAGTGACTGGGGAATGTTCATGACAGCTGTGCTTCTTCCTTCTCTCTGCCCTTCGTCTCCACGTGGATCATTTCTGTACTCCTTTTTGGGTTGTTTTTCTTTTTTTCTTTGTGGTGCTGGGAATCAAACCCAGGGCCTCAATCATGCTAGGCAAAGGCTCTAGCCCTGAGCTACCATCCTAGTCCCCCTTTCACTTTTTTCTGATGTTTGCTCAAATTTCATTTCTTAATTCTCAGTACCACCAGCCACCTTCTAGATGTACTTGCTTATGAGCATATTGTCCGTGTCTCTTTGCTAAAATGTAAGTTCCATAGGAGTGGAGCTGTGTTTTGCTCACTGTTCTGTCTTCTGCCAGCAATTCCTGGCATTATACTCAATAAACATTTGTTAAGCAAATGAGTGAGTTTATCCTAGGTCTACTGAGTACCATGTCCTGTGTGTTAGGCATAAGGAAGTTGTTGATAAAGTAAAGATGCCAGGTCACCAGCCCTCAGTAAACTCAGCTTGTAGAAGAGGGACCAAGGACCATAAGGATGTACAAAGTAAGAGCTGAGGCCTGGTTAGGCCAGTTAATTGTGTGTCACTTTAGTTTGCTAAACCCAGTTTTATCTGAATATGGGAATATTAATACTTCAGAGGTTATTATGAGGATTTCATGGGATAAATAAATAAAGTACCTGGCACATGGTAGATGCTCAGTAAATAATGCTGTCATCACCTATCATAACAAATGGAAAGTTAAATGAAAGAAAGTTAATTTTGCCAATCTTGTAAAACAGCATATTTCAACCTAATAATAAATTTTATTTATTTAAAAAAATTTTTTTTTTGGTATCAAAAACTGAATTCAGAGGTGCTTAACCATGGAGCCTCATCTCCAGTCCTTTTTAATTTTTTATTTAAAGGCAGAGTCTTGCTAAGTTGCCCAGGGCCTCGATAAGTTGCTGAGTCTGGCTTTTCACTTGCAATCCTCTTGCCTTAGCCTCCCAAGCTGCTGGGGTTATAAACGTGCCACCAAGCCTGGCGTAAGGTTTATTTTTAAATTTTTAATAGTCATAATAATAGAGATTTCTCATTTCCTTTACAATTAACATTGTGTAAGATATTTTTGTATTGTGATGGACATGGTAGTACATGCCTGTAATCCTTTCTAGTTCAGAGGCTGAGACAGGAAGATTGCAGGTTCAAGACCAGTCTAGGCAACTTAGTGAGATCTTGTTTCAAAATTTAAAAATTAAAAAAAATCATAAGGGCTGACTTTACTCAGTGGTAGGGTGCTACTCGGTTCAATCCTCAGTAGAACAACAAAAAAGCTTTTATATTGTTATCTCATCTGATAACCATATGTTTATCAGGGATGAATTGGTCCCTTTTTACACACTGGGAGACTGAGACCCAGAGGATCAAGTGATTTCCCTGAGACCCCACAGATGAGCAGCAGCAGAACTGGAGCTAACACTAGTGCTCCTGACTCAGTCTAGTGCTCTTTCCAGAGCCCCAGGCAGCTGTGGCCTCATGGGGGATCTAGTAGGGTGGGAGAGGGCACAGTGGAGGAAAAGTCTTGGATACCAAGCCTGAGAGCATCAGTTCTGTGATGCTGTCAGCATTCCCATGAATGGAGTTGGTGCTGCACTCTGATTTAGACAAGAGGGAGTCCCAGGTCAGCTGAGTAAGGTGTGGGTATTTTCCAGAAGAGAAAATTCTGAGTCATGGCATTCAAAGAAATCTTCCTGGAGGAGTTGATAGTGGGGTTGGAATGGTAATGGCAGTAGGCTGAGTCCTAGAAGACATGAATTTGAGTCCTTGTTTATAGTGTGACTTTGGGCAAGTAAGCCACTACCTCTCAGGTCTCATTTTACCCATACATAATATAAGGATATTGGATTAAATCATCTTTAAAGTCCCTTTAACTTCTCAACTTTGCACATCTAGAACTTGACAGGTTTGAAGTCTGAGCAGGTCTCATGTATTGGAGGTGTCTTGGAGAGAGGGCACAACTGGGGCAGCTAAAGACTCAGAGGTTGGAGACAGCAGGTGTTCTTTGGAAGAGGGAGAAAAGTCTGGCATCTGATGCATGGGAGATAAACTGAGGCTTGAGGGTTATTCACCGGACCCTTAAGTATAAGCTAAGGAACTTTCATTTGATCCTGGGACTGACGGAAACCATGGAAGGTTTAAGAGTAAGATGAGCTGAATGTAAAGTGCTCTCATATTTTTGGATAAGAGGGAAATAAGGTGGCACTACTCTGTGTTACACAGAAAACTTACCAACACAGCTCTCCTTGGAGAACATGGGAAGGATGCTTTTGTGTCCCTTGGGCCCAGCATCTAGCTGTCAGGTCTTTTCCTGTTGCAGAGCTGCCCCTCCAAGCTGAGCCCAGAGACCTTCCTGGCCTTCCGCATCAGTGCCCTGGACAAACTCACTAAGGACACCTACCATGTTCGATTTGCTCTACCTGGAAACAGCCAACTCAGCCTGCACCCTGGGCAGCACCTCATCCTACGGTACATTCAGGTCACGGGAGGACCAAAGCCTTGCTGCCTGCCTACCTTGTCCTAACTAGTGGCCTTAGGCAACTTGCCTGACCGCCCTTAAGCCTTCATTTGTCTTCTTCAAAATAGCAATATATGACTCAGATGGTTCTTCAGATGGAACTTGAACTAGATAATGCATTATCATGAAAAATAATAATACAAGCACTTTAGCAGCGCTTATTATCCAAGGCACAGTGTGTGCATTCGTATGTGTGAATTCACATAACTCTCACAAAGCCCTGTGTGAGTAGTTGCCACTATAATCCCCCACAGGAACCTGAATTCAGAGAGATTTAGGAACTTGGTCCAGGTCACACAGTTAGGAAATGTTGGAGCCAGGATTTGAAGACAAGCAATCTGGCTCTAGGGCCTATGATTTTAACCTATTATGGTTAGCACCAGTTGACAGAAATGACACTGTCACTGAAAATAAACTGCCTAATATCACATAGCTGAGAAGTTAATGGAGCCAAGATTCAAATCAAAACAGCATGGCTCCTGAGTTATACTCTTAGCCACTTCTCTGAGGTTTGTCCTGACCTGCTTTGGTGCTCTACACCCACTTGGATTCCTGCCCCCACCTTTCCAGGGACAAGATCCTTTGGGATAGCCAGGGATTGGTGTCGGCCAGGCAATCAGTTCTATGAGTTTGGGGTTCATCAGAGAGATCTGGATTTGGGAGTCATCAGCCCATATCTGGATGGCATTTAGGAGCATATGTGTTTGTATGAAAAGAGGAAAGAGGATAGATTTGAACCCTGAAAATTCTGGAATTTATGGGACTGGCAAGAGAAAGAGGAGCTGGCAAAGGAGACATAAGGTGCAATCAGAGGATAAGGTGGGGACCAGGAGAGAGCTTATTGCTGATCAGACTCCAGGTATGTGTCTAGGTGCTTCGGACTTGGCCTGGCTGGCAGTCTTTGAAACTCACTGTTCCAGGAGGCAGGAGAGCCCCAGGCAGGTCACAGCCTCATGCAACCCTTAATCCGTAAGCCAGGGATGCCCAGAACCCCTACCTCTAGACTGACTTCTCTCCTCCATCCTCCTCACTATCCCAGTGACATTCCTGATGTATTCAACTGACCATGTCACTACCTGTTCACTCTCTGATGCACACTTCCATGATAACATCCTAAGCCAAGGCCTCCAGCCTCCTTTCCCACCAAATTCTTCCCTGTCCCCCACTCCACATGTGTTCCTTGTCTGAGCCTTGCCATCCCACGCCAGTTCCTGACAATGTCGACATTGTCCTGCCTCTAAGCTTTTGCCTGGGCGGCCCCATATGCCTGCAGTTACTTCTTTTCCTGTCCCTACTGTGATCTGTCAGTGGCCTGCTTATCCCTTAGTCCTCTAGGAGGTTTTTGGGGTTCTACAGATGAGAGCGATTGCTCCCTCTGTCAGTTTTACCTCTGTTGTAGCAGACATCCTGGTTCTTTGCATCTACGTCATCTCATATGTCTGTTCTTGTTTCCTCATTTGTTTCATAAATATTTATTAAATATTTCTGTTTAGTGCCCTGCTTTTGAAGCATCGAGACAGGGTCTTTTTAACCTTGCATATCTCAGAGAAGAACATTTTGCCCTGGAGAAGAGTGCTTGGGTGCTCTTTAAAAGCTGTGAGGAATAGTGGTGGGGAACCTGGCTTTGGAGTTGAGTTGCAGTTGAATTCTAGCTGTGCAATTGACTTCTCTAAGCATAGGATTCTGCATGTGGATATCATTTGAATGAAATGAAATAGCATGTATAATATGCTTGGTGCATAGTAGGCATTTAATACAACCTGGCTATTATTGTTACTCATGATTGCTATCCTGACCCCATGATAACATTGTAGAGAGGACTCATGCAGGGGATAGGGCTTTGGACTAGTGTTCCTTTGATAATCCTTCCAGTTTTGATACTCTGGGTGCATGATAGTGTTTCATAAATCTAAACAATTTTTTAAATCTTTATTATCACTACATAGTTGAGACGAGGTCAGGAAAAACCACAGCAGTGTCCCCAAAATTGCTTACATCATCAGTGTTTTTTTGTTTGTTTGTTTTTGTGTGTGTATGTGTATCAAACCCAGGGCCTTGTGCATGCAAAGCAAGCACTCTACCAACTGAGCTATAAAACTAGCCCCATCAGTGCTTTTTTTTTTTTTCAAATAATAGTCCATTGAATGGACATACCACATTTTTTATGCCTTTATTTTTATGTGGTGCTGAGGATGAAACCCTAGGTGAGTGCTCTACCACTGAGCCACAATCTCAGCCCCATCATCAGTGCTTTTTGAAGCACTCTTCCACCTGTAATTCCAGTGGCCCCATAGTCAGGACATAGATGGCTGTCTCCATTTTGCAGAAGGGGCAGCTGGAATGTTAAATTACTTTGCCTGTCACAACCACCATATGGCAGAGGATGAGTTCAGTGCTCTTTGTTTTGCTGTACCTTGCTTCTCAGTGAAACCTCTGGGATATCTGGATTCCATCTTCAGATTCATCAGTCTGGCAGAGAAGGTTCTTTCTTTCTTTCTTTCTTTTTTTTAAAGAGAGAGAGAGAGAGATGAGTTTTTTTTAATATTTATTTTTCAGTTTTTCGGCGGACACAACATCTTTGTTTGTATGTGGTGCTGAGGATCGAACCCGGGCCACACGCATGCCAGGCGAGCGCGCTACCGCTTGAGTCACATCCCCAGCCCAAGAGAAAGTTCTTGATAAGGGTTTGTTGAATGACTGGCTAAACACGTGACTGTGTATTTCTCCTTCCTAGAGGGATAGTAGATGACTTGGAAATTCAGAGAGCCTACACGCCCATCAGCCCTGCCAATGCAAAAGGATACTTTGAAGTTTTAATCAAGGTGAGTTGACTCTTCTGGAGGATGCTCCTAAGATGTCATGAATTGGTACCTCCCTTGCCAGCTTGGTTGGGATCGAACAGTTTCCATCCAGTGTTCATGTGGGAAGAGGCTGACTTACAGGAACAGCAGGCCAGGTAAAGGGAGCCTTCTCCCCTCTCCTTTTCCTGGGGAAGGGGTCTGCTGGACAACTGACTGAGGGCATATTCTCTATAGATTTTAGGAGGAACTATTCTTTTTCACTTTTTCCTATCAGTGAAGAATGAGCACAGAACTGGGAAGTAGAGGAGAACCAAATCTCCACACTCACTGTATGTTGGGCATTGGGGTTCAAAGTATGTCAGACATGGTGACCACCCTCAAGGAACCAACCCTGAGACATGAGTGACAGATGCTGTTATAGAGGAGGCCCAGCCCAACTCAGGGCAGCTGGGGGTGCAGGGAAGGCAGGCCAGGCTTCCTGGCAAAAACTGTGTTTAAGGAGCAGGGAGTGAGGGGAAATGTGTGAAGGAGTCTCTGCAGGCAGGATTTAGGGAAGTAAGTCATTCATCCTGGAACAGAAGAATGAGTGCCAAGGGAGGAGGATATGAGTTGAGAGAATCAGGAAAAAGGTGTGAACTGAACTAACCTGACATCACCTCTGCGTAGGA
Source organism: Urocitellus parryii (assembly GCF_045843805.1). NCBI lineage: Eukaryota > Metazoa > Chordata > Mammalia > Rodentia > Sciuridae > Urocitellus > Urocitellus parryii. Next base: position 37,284,170 of record NC_135541.1, on the reverse strand, counting down.
GGTGAGCAGAGGCAGGGCCTTTGATACACTTGAAGTAGTATGAATTGGTGGTTGTGGGGAATGGCATTGTAGGCTGATGGATGGATAACCAAATGTAGGGAGGTGGTGACACAGAGTAGGTCTTCTAGGAACTGTACCCTGTCCGAGTGACAGGAGGAGAGGGTGCTCATAGCGTAGTCAGGGCAAGTGGAGGAGTTGGCAGAGATGAGATGAGCAAGTGTGTCAGATGCAAAGTGCCCTGGAGACCCAAGGAGTGGGCAACAAATGTACAAGGAGTCATGGAGGTCCAGTATGCAGAAAAAATAATTAGATTGAACTACACGAAATGGCTGATACTCTGACATTTTTTACTTAGAAATAGCATTTCACAGTAGAGCTCTAGCCCATCATTCCCAGATGGAATCCTGGGGAACACCAATGTAGAAGGATAGCTTTCCCATCCTAATCTCCCTTTAAAACATGCATTATTATTCCTATTTCATTGATGAGCAAGCTGAAGCCCAGGGGAACGCAAGGTCCATAACTAATCAGTGCTGTGGGGGATGAGCCCTGCCCCTGAATCCAAGATGCCGGTGTTGTCTTCCCTCCCACTTCCCTGCCTGCCCTGCCTGCTTCAGAACTCAAATGTTTATTCCCTCACACATAATCCTGGATGGGATCCCTTCTGCACACTGATGTTTGTCTGGGAGATTCTGCAAATCCTCTCCAAATGGCCTGCTTCCCTGCGCTGCTTGTCTGGGTGTGTTTCTGCTGAGAGGATAAGCCTGGAGACAGTTCTCCAGAGCAGCTGGATCCCTCCCAGCTGTAAGGCTGATTTTCTCCTTCGTTTGCTGGAAAGCCTCTCTTTAGAGAGGCACCTCATTATCCCTAAGCCGCTGGCTAGGAAAAGCCAGAAATGTCTTTGCAAATTGGGAAGGCAGCGGGGTTTTCCAGTTTGCCTCCCCTTGTAGAAAGGAGGGAGGCTGCACTTCTGAGACACCTGCAGGGTACGGGACACTGCTTCTGGCTCTTTGTTCTCAATTCAACCTTATAACGACAAGTAGATTATATTAGCCCCATTGTACAGATGAAGAAACTGAAGCTCAAAGATCCTCAGGCAATATGACCCCAAGTAGAAGGATAAAAGCTCAGTGTCCATTTTGTTTTGCAGTGCATCTTGAGCATCTCCTCCAAACCAGGCCATGTAGAGACTCAAAAGAATCTTGCACTTCTTCCTGGAACTGTCTGTGGCATAGGGCCTCTGAGGCCACAGTTGGGGTTGTGTCTCCCCGCCAGACTAGGGTCAGAAAACAAAGTATGCTCTAAGACCCAGTCTCCAGAAAGGCAGGAGCAAAACCTTGCCCTCCTTGGTGGTAGAGCTCAGAGGTAGAGCCCTTCCCTCACATGGAACACCCTAGGATCATCCCCAGCATTGCAAAAAAAAAAAAAAAAAAAAAGGACTCTTCTTCTCAGACCTCTTCCAGGTGAACCCCCTGCCTTTTTTTTGGGGGGGGGGCAGGTATTAGGGGTTGAACCAAGGGTGCATAATCACTGATCCACATCCCTAGCCCTTTTTTATATTTTATTTAGAGACAGTTGTCTCCCGTGCAGTCCCAGCATGGTGCCTGGCACAGAGTGGGTGTCACCCAGGCAACATAGACTGCCCACCTCCCATGGAGGAATCCCTTCCACAACCTTCATTTTCTCACATATCCAGCACATGGTGTAGGGTAATTCAGACATGTAGGTCCCTTGTTTAGAACCTCAGTAAGTTGCTGAGGCTGGCTTTGAGCTCACAGTCTTTCTGCCTTAGCCTCCCAGCCAGTTGCTGGGATTACCAGCCAGCGTGACACCTCACCTGGCAAGACTTTCCCTTTGCTTATGCAGATGATAGCTGCAGAAGCAAAGGTGGTATCCAAGGTGGTTCTGGGTGATGGAAAACATGTTTGGAGACCAAAGCCTAGTCTTTTCTTTAAGCCTGGCTGTACTCTCCTAGCATTTTATCCTTCTCATGGGAATTAGGTAGTCTCTATTTGGTGTGTATCTGAGCTGTACATCCCTTCTAGATTGTGTGTGTGTGTGTGTGTGTGTGTGTGTGTGTGTGTATGTGTGTGTGTATTGCTAGTCATTGAACCCAGGGCCTCCTGTGTGCTGGGCAAGTGCTTTACCACTGAGCTACACCCCCAGCTCCAGATTGTTTACTCTTAAGGGGAGGGCCTGAATTTGGATTGACTGATTAATTAATTCATTGAGATATTAAGTCCTTTATGGTTCAGACACTGGTTGCCTTCATGGAGCTTAAGGTCCAGTTGTCTCCCCTGCAATCCCAGCATGGTGCCTGGCACAGAGTGGGTGGCACCCAGGCAACATAGACTGCCCACTTCCCATGGAGGAATGCCTTCCACAACCTTCATTTTCTCATATATTCAGCACATGGTGTAGGATAATTCAGACATTGCAGATGTATGGCCTGCAAACTGGATCCAGCCCACAAATATATTTGATTTTGGCCTATATAGTGTTTTAAATTTGTATTAATTACTGTCATTTTAAAATGGGAAACTATAAATAAAAATACAGATTTTCTGCCTGTTTTAGATAATCAGAAATTTGGCATCATCAGTTTCACAAACTATAGCTTGGTACCTGCAAAGTGGTCCTCCCTAGAAGGAACACTATCTCACCAATATATCACAGTCCCCACCACTCCCTACTGCTCCCTTTCACTGAAATTGTTAATTGCCATTAGTCACTTGGTTTTGGGTCCCTGTGGGCATTTGAGTTGAGATCTTTGGTGAAGGCTACAGTCCTGTGGATTTGTATCCCAGCCTTGCCATCTCCCTGTGTGGGAACTTATGGGCCTCATTTGAACATCAGGGATAACAGTACCAACCTGTAGGTGCAGAGGTGGATTAGATGCGACAACATATGTAAAGCCCTCAGCATGCAGGAAGAGCTCCATACTAATGACAAATGTGGTTTGTGTTGGCAGCATATGCCTTTCCCACTGAGTTCTCTCTGTGTTTGCTTTCAGTGCTATCAGACAGGGCTGATGTCCCGGTGTATCAAGTCCTGGAGAGTGGGAGACACAGCTTTTTGGCGAGGACCTTTTGGAAACTTCTTCTATAAACCAAATCAGGTCAGTGCCAGCACCCTAAGTGTTTAGGAGATGCCCCTGGCTTACCTCCAGGGCTGTGATTCTCATATTTTAGGCCATAGAACCTCACTGTGCCTTTGTTCATAAGCTTAAACTCAATCCTGAGAGTATCCTTGGAGTTGAGAAAGGGAGGAGATAGAATAGTGGAATAGACACTAATAAACAAAACTACCTGCTGTGCTCCAAGACTATCTGTGGCTGTCCATTGCTCAGAAAACCAGACTCATTTACTTGGTGTTTAGGAGCCCGTGCCACATAAACCTCAGGTGCTGTTCTGTGCATTCCACTCATAGGGCCAAATATAGCCATGGCTCCCTGCTTAGGAGCCCACTGCTTCCCAGCTCAGAAGGCTATTGCCCTCGTCTTCATGGCATGTTACTTCCTTGATTTTCCCAGGAATACTTAGCAATTCCTCTTCAGTTGGTGCATATTTGAAGAGCAGTTTAGCAGTGTATAACAAGAGTCTTAAGAATCTTTAAATCCTTTGACCCAGTAATTTCATGTCTAGAAGTCTTTTGTGTGGAAAGAATCCAAAATGCTGACTACTTTGCACATATTCATGTTTTTTGTATGTGTGTAATAACAAAAAATTGGAGATAATTGAATATCCAACATTAGAGGTACAGTTAAATATTCTGGGTTTCAGTATACAAATATGCAGGCACTTGATAGAGTATTATCTTGGGTTTTAAAACATAATTTGTTTATAAATGATACATGCTGGGCTGGGGATATAGCTCAATTGGTAGAGTGCTTGCCTTGCATGCACAAGGCCCTGGGTTCAATCCCCAGCACCACAAAATAATAATAAATAAATAAATAAATGATGCATGCTTATGCTACAAGATCAAGTAATAAACATTAGGTAAAAAACTGAATATATACCAGGTTGAGAAACTAACTGAAAAGGCACAGAAAAAATATGAAAGGAAAATACAATGTAATATGCTAAACTCTGAATGGTAGAATTATGGGTGATTTTTATTTTCTTCATTTGTTATATGTTCCAAAATTATACATTCTAAATTTTCTGCGATGAACACCTATTACCTTTATAATTAGGAAAACAAAGCAAAACAAAAACAAATGGAAAAGAATGAATCATGCTTACCTCATCTTTCTTTTTGTTTAATTTTAAAATAGCATTTATTGTTTTTTTTTTCTTTAGTATAAATGCAATACATATTCATTATCCAGAAAAAAGAGCTTTAGCTATATAGTGGCAAAAACAAGAAAACAACAAACACCTGCAGGCCATTTCTTTAGATACCAGGTTGCTACCTTGATGTGTATTCTTCCAAATCCTCTTTCATGAGTGGGTATGTTGGCATATGTACATACACAGGTATGCATACTGAGCACTTGCACATATGTATGTATTATAATGCTATCAGGAACAGGGTGTAGCTCAGTGGGAGAGCACTTCCCTAGCATCCACGAGGCCCTGGATTCCATCCCCAGCACCATAAAAAAAGGAAATTAAATAAATAATACCATCAGACACATATTTAGCACCTTCAGTGTACATACTCTGACCTTAGCACTTGATATATGTTAACTCAGTTCCCACAACAGTTTTCAGGTACTTCTGTCTCCAGTTTACACATGCATGTGTACACGTTAATGCTCTTTTACAGGATTCCATAGGACTCCCCAGTACTAACTGCACTCAACCCTGTGTTTTAGCTCAGTGTGTCCCGGCCCCCCAGTCCCTGAGAGCAGGGCAAGGAAATTGTTCCTATTTCTCCCTTGCCTAGGGTAGACACCAGATAAAAAAGTTTGTCTTGACCACTTTTTCCAGGAGGGAACCTTCTGATGCCCTGTTGCTATCCTTTATATCCATCAAACACTCAAAAGCCCCTGCATTTATTTTTAATTTTTTTTTTAATATTTATTTTTTAGTTCTTGGCGGACACAACATCTTTGTTTGTATGTGGTGCTGAGGATTGAACCCGGGCCGCACACATGGCAGGCGAGCGCGCTACCGCTTGAGCCACATCCCCAACCCCCCTGCATTTATTAATCTTTTTTTTTTTTTTCCCAGCACTGGTGATTGAACCCAGGACCTGGTGCATAGTAGCACTCTGTCACTGAGCTACACCTCCAGTGCTAGCCCCTGCATTTCTCATCTGTGAGGATATAGGGCCCAGTAGTGAGGGAAAGGCGATATTGTCTCAAACATTCCTGTTGGCCACCGGAAGCCTTGATCAGGGCTGCTTTTTCTCCCACGAGAATGCCTGGGTGCTGCTCCCCTCTTGCTAGCCTGCTTTGCTTCTCTGCACTTGTCTCATTATAGACAGATATTATATCAGCCCTGAGGCTGACACCCAAGCATGAGTGTGCTCATGCAGTAGACAGAATTGTTTACCCAGGCTCCTGCCCATGCTGGACTCCAGGGACCAGAGGTAAATCAGACAAGGCCTCTGTCCTCCCACTTAGTCTGATGGAGGAGACAAGCACACAAACAGATGATAACAGTATGCCTCTGTTATATCAAGGGAGGCACAGCAAGCTATGAAAACACAAAGGAAGACCCCCTTCCCTGGCCCTGGCTGGGAGAGACTTCCCAGAAGACAGCCTGAACATGGAGAAGTGCAGGGAGGGTTGAGGCAGGCTGAAGACATGGAGATGGGAGGTTGCATGAACAAGGACAGCAGGACATGGCCCCACAATAGCAGGTAGGAGGGTATCCTGAGCCTAGCAAAGGGAAGCAGTCTAATTGGATTAAACCTCAGCTCCTCACCAGGCACTTTATGTCATCTCTTATGAGCCTCAAAACACTTTTTGAGATAGGTGTCATTATGAGGAAGTGCAATTTGTGTGTGTGTGTGTGTGTGTGTGTGTGTGTGTGTGTGTTAGTTATTGGGAATTGAGCCCAGGTATGCTCTACCACTGAGTTGCATCCCCAGCCCTTTTAATTTTTTATTTTGACACAGGGTCTCAGTAAGTTGTTGAGGCTGGCCTCAAACTTATGATTCTCCTACATGAGTTTCCAGAGTATCTGTGATTATTGATATGCACCACCACCCTGGCTTATTTTTTAAAATTTTTTTACCAATTAAGAAACTGAGGCCCAGATTGATTTAAAAAAAAAAATGCCCAGATCATATGGTTTGGTATTTCCACACAGAGGCCTAATCTCTAGAATGAGGGAAGTGAATACTTCTCTGCATGGGGGTCAGGCACTAGCTTTTGATGCACTCATCTTAAGAAGGCTTGCCCCTCTTTAAGAGATCTAGAGCCAGGAAATGAGTTCATTGAGAGGAATTGAGGGAACTAGGCCTCTTGAGCAGGAACTCACCTTGATTGCATGACTCTTTTGGACCAATGCTATGTTAGACACTTGCATATATTATCATGTTTAGTCTAGAGAAGGGCAGGCTCTGGGGTCCAAGATGGGGCCCAGAGATATCTTCAAGGCTACCTAGGGGCAAAGGAAGTAGCCCAGAGAATAGTGCTGTGATGGAGTTGGGAGTGGGCAAGGCTTTGGTGGGAGCAGGTTTCAGCTCAGCGTGAGGTGGAGAGATCTCCCTAGCAGGGGCAGTTGGCCTATGATGGAGCAAGCTGATTTGGAAGGCGGTGAGTTCTATGGCAGCAGAAGCTGTGAGCAGAATCCTTGTGGCAATGCTTTAGAAGTCAAACAAGCCCATGTTCAGGTTGGACTACACTGCTGTGTTCTCTTTCACCCTCAAGACTCCTTAATCTCTGTTATGCATACCTCATATGTCTTTCATAAGTCAGAATGACTTCCTGAAGGAGAAGAGAGGGGGCATAGATGGGTGGAAACCCAGAAAGAGCACTGTTTCTGGTTCAAGCAAAACCAAGAAAAGGCCCATAAGCAGGACAGGTGGGATGAGACCCTCAATCCACCTGTCATGCCCATTCTACTCCCCAGTATGGTGAGCTCCTCATGCTGGCTGCAGGCACAGGTCTGGCTCCCATGGTGCCCATCCTGCAGAGCATCACTGACAATGCAGATGATGAGACCTTCGTCACCCTGGTCTGCTGCTTCAAGACCTTTGAGAGCATCTATCTGAAAACCTTCCTCCAGGAGCAGGCCCATTTCTGGAATGTCCGCACCTTCTTCATACTCAGCCAGGTAAGCCCAGGGAGGTGACTTCCCTCACTGAGACTCTGCAGTCACCTTGCATCCATCCCAAGGACCAACCTCTTTGTGCCACGTTGCACTAATAATCCCTGACACTGGTAGTATACCCACAGGCTCCTGGCACAGAAGGCGGGTATTACTATGGTCTCTTTTTTTTTTTTTTTTTGCACTAGGGATTGAACCAGGAACACTTCACCACTAAACTACATCCCCAGTCCTTTTTATTACTTTACCACTGAGCTACATCCCCAGTCCTTTACAGTTTTAAAATTTTGAGACAGTCTCACTAAGTTGCTGAAGGTCTTGCTAAATTGCTGAGGCTGAACTCAAACTTATAATCCTCCTGCCTCTGCCTCCTGAGTTGCTGCAGTTATAGGTGTGTACCCCTGTGCCCAGCTCTCACCATGTTCTTATGCAGAATGGAAACAGAACTCATCAACGAAAGACAGTTGTGTCACACTGTAGACAGGATTGAGCCAGGATTTGAGCCCAAGACTGACTCCTTCCCAAGCTCTAGCTCCTCCCACCATCCTTTGCTGCCTCCCCCACCCTCTGGCATCACCAGCTCTGTGACCTGGGACCAGCCGTGGAGTCAGGGCAGGCTCGATGTATTCAGTTCCTTGGGACCAGGACCACATGTTTGGGTCAGCACTGTTTGTTCAGGGATTAATGTAGTGCCAGGCACAGAGTAGGGACTGTGTCAGCAACTGATGGTCCAAACTGGATCCAGGTTCCCTCCATTTAGAAGGTTCCCCATTACCTCAGTTCATCTGCTCATGAGACTCCCCAAGCTGCAGATTGTTTATCTGTAAGTCACACTGCCTTCTGATACTGCCTCCCTCCGGTTCCCTATCCCCTTCATTCACTCTAGTTACCCTTCTTGGATCCTCCCCACCATAGAATGGAGGACCGTCTTTGTGCTTTATCTCAAGCCAGGTCCTCAGCTGCCTTTGTTCTTCTGCCTTCCTTGGTCTATAGATTTAATTCTCCTTGCACCTGCTGGCTTGAGGGTCCCTCCTGGGGCCTCCCAGCATTCCTTTTTGCTTATGGTCAGTCTTATTGCCCTGTACTGTGGACACTCCTCTCATTAATTTCCTCTTTGAGGCATCTGTCACTTAGCTGATCCTCAGCACTGTGGTCAGGTAGGTGAGGGTTGGGTTAAGAAACTGGATTTCCCTTCCCCAAACCAGAGTTTCTGGGCTCCCCAGGAGCCAGGGTCTGTGGCCTGTCCATGGGGCAGAGTGCTCAGTGGTAAGACCATCAAGAGGGTCATGCTTGGTGAACATTAGAAGCAGCAGGAAGTACCCAGGCAGGGCACAAAGCCAGAGGCTAGTGTGCAGCCTGAGGGAGTGGGTGAAGGAAGGCCATGGTGCCCCTGCTCAGGATAGTGGGAGCGGGGCAGGAGGGTGGTAGCCACCTTGGATGCTGACCAGCTCTCCTGTCCTCTGTCCCCCGCCCACATGTCTACAAAATTCCAGGACACAAAAGTGAAGATGACCCACTCCCTGCCCTGTAGGCGCTCACCTGTGCACAGAGAGATGGCACAAGGACAGGACAGCTGATAAGGGTTCCCCCTCCTTGAGCACTTTCTCTGCCTGGTATCATTTGAAGCACTGTGTGTAGGAACTAATTTAATCTCCACAGAGTCTCATGGGGCTTGTACTGCCATGATGCCCCTTTTAAGATGTAGAAATTGAGGCATAAATGATTAAGAACAAAATAACCCAGCCAGTTGGTAGAGAGCTGGGATGCTGGGACAGGCCAAGTGGTCCTGCTCAGTGGCCTTTCTCTTTGTGCTCATCACTGTGAGATAGCACAGCACAAGATGCTGAGAGGCGAGGATGGCCAGGATGCTGATGGCCAGCAGGCAGAATTGGGAGGGCTTTGTGGAGCAGTTGACCTTAGGGCTTTGATGTTGCAGAGGCCTGGGGTTGGGCAGGGAAGTGGGCTGCCCATTGATGGAGGGGCAGGTAAAGAGGGCTGAGGATGACGGCTCTGCTCCTTCATACTCCCTCGAGGGCTCCTACTCCCCTAACTCGGCCCTGGAAATTGTGTCCTTCGGGGTCTCCCACTCCAGTTACTCCCTGCCGATTTGTTGTTTATTCTGCAGCCTAAATGACAGATTTGATGGACTACTACTTTGCTCCAGCCCTTCCCTGGCTCCCCACTGCCATTAGGACAGTGTCTAAACTCAGTAGCCCTGGCAGAATGTACAGTTTTGCCTCCTGGCCCAGCCTCCCTGTGTGTTGTGTCCTGGTGTCACTGGTCTGCTCAGTGGTGCAAGTGAGCTCTGCTTTCCTGGCTGCTAGGCCTTTGCTCAAGCTGTGTCCTCTGCCAGGGGAGCTGTCCCCCTCCCTTTCTTAACACCTGCTTACCCTTTGCATCCTGCTGAGGGGAGCTCATCCTGGATGTTTGCCCAGAGCCCCTGGGTGGTGCTGGTGTTCTGCTGCTACAGCCCCACTCTCCTTCTCCACTTGCCACACCATCATTGCTTACAGGCCCCTCCTGACCTGAGCAGCAGCCAGACCCAGTGCACTTTGGGGTTTACAGTTAGGGTGGCGGCAGGCAAAGCCAACTGGCCTGAGGGAACTGAGCATTGGGAAGGAGAAATGAAGCCAGCAGGCCCTACCAGGCCCTGCCCTTGAGGCCCCTTAGGATGACTCAGACCGTGGAGGGAGTATAGGCTCATACTGTGAAGGGAAAGATTCACATCATCGGCGAGGACTCCTTCACTCTCCAGTGCAAGAGGGCTTTTGGGGTCAGACAAGCTCTGTGAGGTGGGGCTCCAAGGCCCTGTGAGCAAACTTGATGCTAGAAGCCTCAGCATCCAGGGCTTCTACAAGGTTTCACCCTCTGTGGCTTGCTGGACCAGGGTTTTCCACAGCCTGTGTCCTCATCCATAGCTCAGAGAGGTCAGTCACACAGGAAATGACGGAGCAGCTAAGATTCCAACTCGAACCCCCTCTCTCCATCCTCTCTGGCCCCAGGAACTAGCAGCTGGCCTTCATAGGTCTCCAGAGTGTCAGTCCTGCCCCAGGCTTAGTTGTGTGCTGATGATGTGGTTTCTTCTCTTTATTAAAGTTCTTCAAACTGTATACACCTAATGATTTGTACACTTCTCCATGTTTAAGTTATATTTCAATAAAATGTTTACTTAAAATAGAAAAAGAAATTCTTCTAAGTCAGCTGGAGGTGGACCGATTACTTCATGAACCTAAGGGAGGAGGACAGCTGTGAGCCAGAGATGGAGGGCAGCAAGAGAAGGGGCCTGGGCCTCTTGGGCCTCTATGTGAAGGATAGATCCCCTTTTGTTATGGCGGCTCTGCTGCCTGGGACTTGTGTTACACACAGCCAGGACAAGACCTAGAGACTCATCTGTTTGAGCAGCCACCATGTCCCCTACCATCATACCTGGCATGAGTGGGCACCTGGCAAACATCTTTAAAATAAACAAGGAATTCATTGAAACCTTAAAACAAATGAACAAAAGTATGCCCTGAGGTGACAGTAATGGATCGCATTAGGGATTCTGGAAACCCCCTTATCTATGGGGAGAACCGCTCCCTGCCAGTGTCAGCTACAGAGGCAGTGAGAAGTGGTAAGAGTAGAGTTCTGCACTTTCCCAGGGAAGCCTCTTCTCCTCCCCCTATCTCCCCTGCTCTGGGGGGTAACAGCTCCCAAGACTGCTGCAAGGGTGATGAGGATCTAAGTTTGCTTCCTATCTTCTCTGCGTCTCTTTCCTCATTTGGTAGAGAAGAGCTGGCAATGTGAACTCTGAGGAACCCATGGTAGTCACTCCCGCTCTTTTTGATCTTCCCAGGAGAAGTCCCCAGAGCAGCTTCCCTGGAGTTACCGAGAGAAGACTCACTTTGGTCACCTGGACCAGGACCTGATTGAAGAGCTGGTTAGTCGATGTCGGAGAAAGCCATTTGCCTTGGTCTGTGGCTCCCCCAAGTTTACCGAGGACATGGCCAAGTGCTTGCTGTGTGCAGGCCTGACTAAGGACTCCTACTTTCTCTTCTAGCCGGATCTCCTTTCCAAAGCCCGACCAAGGACCTGTTGCAGGGACACGGGAAGAATCTCAGACTAGAATCAGAAGTCATGGCATCCAGGCATGGCCCTGCTGCTCACTTGCCATGTAACCTTAGGCAAATGTCTTCATCTCTTAGGATTTCTGTTTCTACACTATAGGGTTAAGCATTTCCTCCTGGCATCCTGCCGTGTGGGAGCCCTGATTGGTAAGCATCCAGCCTTAGAGTCAGGGGGACTCCTCCAAGGAAGCCAAGTCTAGGATAAGTAGCAGTTGGGCAGGAGAAGTGGGGAGCTGCCCTGGTCCTTCCAATTAGAAGGCCCTTTAGGAGCTCCAACAATGGTGTTCATGCCAGCTCAGAACCCTAGGTTTAAACTCTCTAAACCTTCTGTGTTTAGAGAATGACCCCAGCCGAAGCTAAATGCTCTCTGGACAAGGACCATAGTTTATGTACCTTGTGCACTGAAGGCCTTGGATTCTGACTTGCCAGCATTCTTGGAGCAAGGCATTGCCCTGGATGACCTCTGTATTGGCTCCAAACATGTCCCACTGCAAGCAGCTTTGCACTCAATCTCCTTTCTCTGGCTCTAGAGCCTGGCCAGCCCAGAGCCCTTTCTGTAGCTTAAGAGGAGGCCTGGAGGCAGACACCTTCCCTCTTCCCGCAGGTGGCTGGCTCAGCCTGTGCCTTCAGCTGGGTGCCCTGGTTACGGTTGCTAAGGAGATCTAAAGATAGAGCAGGAGACCTGGGTCCCTCTCTCAGCTCTGCCCACAGTGGTTGCTGATCCAGTTCCCCCAGCCCTCCCCATCCCACTCCCTCCATCCTGCAGAGGGCGTGCCCTCTCCAGGGAGCCTGGTGCCCCTGGGCAGTGCACTGCACTTAATATAATTCTGCTTTTTTCAGCCTGGGTTCCAGTGTGCTGCATCAGCACTGGCTGGCTACGGGCCATCCCCAAAATTGGAATTCTAAGCAGTGGAATCTTAGCCATGGGACATTAAGAGCTAGGTTTTTGCAGTCATAAATTTCTGGTCCTCATATCACAGCTGAAAGTATAGGATGGTAGAAAACATCTAGTCCAACAGAGTGATATAAATGGGGAAGTCAAGGCCCAGTAAGGCCAAATGACTTGCCCAAGGTGAAAGAGTTAACAGGAGAGCTGGCACCACACGTTTCCTTATTTCAACCCTGTGCTCATAGTTCTCCACCAGTGGTTTTCAAAATGGGCTCCACAGGGCTCTTGCATGGATGACAGCAGTGAAAAGATGGCCAGAGGGATCTCCAGGCCCCACTTCAGCCAGAAGAGTTCTATTTTTATCCTATTTGTATACTGGGGTGTGGAGTAATTTTGTCAGAAAGGATTTTCCTGTTCCCCCCCAAAAAAGTTACAACAAATGTGCTGTGTCATGTTCACCAAATAGTCATGATAAGCAACAGAAGGACATGCAAAAGGTTCACACTGTTCTACAGGAAGGGATTCTGTGCTAGATGGAGGAAGGGTTGCTGGATGTGACCTCCAAGGCAATACGCATGTGAGCATATTAAAGGCTTTGAGAAGACTACAGGTTTCAATTGGTTTAACCCAGAGTTTTTCAGGCATTTTCCTCTAGAACACTTCTGTAGGGCCAGGCTCTCTCTAGCACAGTGCAATGAAAGGAAAAGGCCCTGATAGAGCTCCCAAGTAGGGACTGTTGATCTCCTGCTTGACTTGTGCCTGGGGCAAGACACTTTCCCTCCTTCAGGGCCCCTGTAACCTCCTGCCAGTGTCCTTGTCCTGCCCTCTGCCAGTACATCCTGTGGACTCTACTTGAAGGGTTTTTAGAGGCAATTATGAGCCTGACTCTGTTCTAGATACTTAGGAAACAACAGTGGGCAAGTGCTGCCTTTCTGTCAAGGAGCTCCAGCCTAGCCAGGAAGGCAGGGGTTAAACTTGTAGATCTGAAAAAAGGGAGTGTGGAGTAGGACTAGAAATAAGCTAGTTCTAGGGCTTTACCTAACCTAGGGAAGGCCAGGGACATGCCACTGTGCCCCTGTGGATGGAGAGTACACTCACTCATAACTAGGGGTGGAGTGGGGGTCCTCACTTAGTAAAGGTCTGGGTCAGTTCCTTCATATTTTTCTTTGTGCCATTTTAGAGATTTAATATTTAGGTATTAGACAAGGTCACCTCATGGTTAACAGCCCCTCTTGTCCTAGAGTGGTCATCCTTCCCCTCCCTCCACATAGAGTCTGTGTAGTCTGGCTGCTGGCAGGATCACTTGTCAGGGACATTGGTGAGGACCTAGCCATGCCTTTGGTGCCAAGATCAAAAGGACTCCTATCATCAGATACTTGAGAGCTTGTGTCTGGGTGTTGTGCCTTGCAGGGTGCCTAGTGAGCCCCAGAAGAGGAGGAGTGGTTAAGATGTGTGAAAACAGACCTCTTGGGATTGGGGATGAGACTCTGGGCAGCTGGTCCATCCCTCCCACCTCCTGCTGGTGCCTTATGTAAGCCATAGGGGAAGTGCTGTGGGTGGTGGCCACTGTGTGATATTGCAGTGGAAGAAGGAGACTTAGGAGCTGGACATGACCAAAAGGTATCAGGAAATCAACAAAGTGACAATAGTTCTATGATCAGATAGGTCTTGGACTTATTCTAGGCCCAGGCTGTCCCCTTTGGGCCCTGCTCTACACTAATCAGACTGATTTTCCTAACGTGCAAATTAATGCCTATCACTGTCCTACTTAAAGTCTTTCCATGGTTCCTTGTTACCTTCAGGACATGGCATCTCAGCTTTGCTCACCTCTCCAGACCTGTCCTGTGCTGCCACCTGCTCTGTGCCCACCTCTTATACTCCATACGTGTTCTCTGGTATCATTGCTCCCTTCACACTTGCTACTCCCTTTGCCTGGCCAACCTCCTGATTCCAGTCTCCCATTCTCTTTTTTCACCTCCTTATCCTCTGAGCTCCTGGTTCAGTGTCTCTTCTTTGGGAATCCTTGCTGCCTCTTCCACCCCAGTCTGGAGCAGTGAACAGAGACTCTTGAGTTCTTCCATTGCCACACCCATCAGACTGAGCACAGCAAGGGCCCTGCATAGCCCAGTCCACTGCTTCCCCAGCAGAGAGGGCACGCAGTACATCCTGAAGATCAAATACTTGAGTGATAAGCAATATTCATGGAGCAAGTGACAGGTGGCAGAATGCTTTTCATATTCATTGAAGCACAGAATCTTAACAAATATTTATGCTATTTTATTACCCCAATTTACAGATGAAGAAACTAAGCTTCCAAGTCATTGAGTGATTCTCCAAGGTCATGTAGGCAACACAAGTTCCTGATTGTTGTAAAGGTTATATATGACACATGAATGCACCTGGAGATGTGTATAAAAATTTTTATTGCTGCACTGTTCAAAACAGCAAAAACTAAAAATTGTATGTCCATGAAGAAGAGAAAAAATGAACAGTCCCTCTTTTTCATTTGGTGCTGGGGATTGACCCCAGAGCCTCACATGTGCTAAGCACACTCTGTCACTGAGCCATACCACAGCCCCAACAAATTGTTCTTATTCATCCAGTGGAACATCAGACAGCAGTTAAAATGAATGAACTAGACATCTGTCAACATAGACTAAATCCTAAAAACACCATAATGATGTGAATTGCATGTTGTGAAAGGATAGGTACAGTGAGACACCTGTACTTAGAAATTGTTAAAACCCAAAGTAATGCTGCCTTTTGAGTTGAGGAACCAGCTGCAAGCATGAGGCTGGCTCTGGTGATGGACAGAGGAGTTGGGTGGGGTCTCGGGCTGCATCTGTACTTGTATTATATTAAAAACATTTGAAATGAACATTGCAAAATGTGAACTGGTTAATCTGGGAAATGGATTCACTGATATCTGCTAATATTTTCTATTTTGTTTTGTTTTAAATAATTCTATAATTAAAGATCTCTTAATATTTTTTTTTGTAGTAGATGGACACAATACCTTTATTTATTTTTATTTTTTGTGGTGCTAGGGATAGAACCCAGTGCCTCAAGCATGCCAGGCAAGCGCTCTACCACTGAGCCACTGCCCTGACCCTTAAAGATCTTTTTAAAAATATCGAATGTGGGCTAGAGTCATGGCTCAGTGGTAGAGCGCTTGCCTGGCATGTGTGAGGCCCTGAGTTCGATCCTTAGCACTGCATATAAATAAATAAAAGATCCATTGACAACTAAAAAATATTAAAAAATTCAAATGTGAACCAGGCATGGTGGCGGGGCATAAGCCTATAATCCTGGTGACTTGAAACTGAGGCAAGAGGATCATGAGTTCCAGGCCAGGCTCAGCAACTTAGTGATCCTGTTTCAAAAAATGAAATGGACTGGGGATGTAGCTCAGTGGTAAACTACACCAGAGTTCAATCCCCAGTTTAAAGTGAGTGTGTGTGTATGTGTGTGTGTGTGTAATCTCAAAATGTGATTTTGACCCCAAATTGCAACGCTCTTCACAAACTATGGGCTTACAAACATCCACTCCCTCTCTCCCACCTCACACAGGTTATTCCCTTTATGCCTCCAAGCTCTTCAGTCATTCATTCAAGACTGTGAGCTTGTACCATGCCAGGCCCTCTTCTAGATGTCAGGGACCCAGCAAGAAGGAGTATAAATCATTCCCAGCACTCCTGCTGACTGGGTGTTCCTTCTGCTTGGACATCTTCTTTTCCCCATAAACTTAACCCATAATGATTTGCCAGACACCACTGTTGTAGGCTTTTCCCTCTCCTCCTTTTTTTTGGGGGGGGGGATTATTTTGTTTTTCCATTTAAATGAAGCAGACCAAGTTCAAGCCTCTCACTGATTCTCTGCTGTGACCCACAAGAACTAACTGGGCTTCTCTGAGTCTGAGTTTGCTCTGTAAGATGGTGGAAGGTAGCACCCTCTCCCAGGTTATCTGTCCTTCATCCCAGTGAGGATGAGGGATACATGTGTGCACCTAAGCATAGCACCTTGCTGTGAGGCTACTCTTGAATGGCCTTACCCAACAGCACTTGGCTCATGACTGATGGCATTTATTCCTATGTTTTATTGTCCAGAATTCCCCAGCCCAGCAGGGTGCCACGTGCCTGTAGTCCCAGCTGTTCAGGAGGCTGAGGCAGGAGGATCACTTGAACCTAAGGGTTCAAGATCAGCCTGGGAAACATAGCAAGACCCTGACTCAAATGAAAAAAAAACTCCTCTTTTTATTATTTTCCCCATGCTTTGGAAGATTTTGATCCCAAATTGCAAGTATTAAGTCATTATTAATTTATCTCCCATTTTTTATTAATCAAAGACATAGATAGCTGCGGCTCAGAGCTTCTGATCTGCACACCCAGCTGGGAGCTGCGCGTGGCTGACATGATCCCAGCCAGAGGCAGAGGCGGCAACAGCGTGTGTGGTCTGGCAGCTTGCCGAGGGGTCGAGGGGTCGGGGGAGATGCACCTTGCTCC
This sequence comes from Urocitellus parryii, assembly GCF_045843805.1. Lineage (NCBI taxonomy): Eukaryota > Metazoa > Chordata > Mammalia > Rodentia > Sciuridae > Urocitellus > Urocitellus parryii. The sequence continues at coordinate 37,267,444 of NC_135541.1, read as the reverse complement.
CTTTCTTTTTAGTTGGCGAAGGATCAGGGAAGCTGCTGTCCTTGCCAGGTGGCTGCTACACACACAGGTGGTCACTGACTAGTGGGCTAGGAACTGAGTTTCCATGCCAGGCCTTATTATGGGACCCTATGTGGATCCCAGGCCCCCACCCCACGAGGCTCATTTTAAATAGATGACATGCACCAATGCCATGCAGAAGAGTATGGAGTTCACTTAGTAGGAGGTGGCAAATCGGTCTGCATGTGGGTCCCATAGGCTCTTGCTGGCGACCACCACACCATCATGCCCCTTACTCCCAATGCTGACAGAACACACTAGCTTATAGCGGGGTGGGGTGATGTCCTTGACCAGGTCCCTGATCTCAGGACTCAGAATGGCAGCCAGGTAGGCACACTGGCCTGGATGGTAGGCCACACCAGCCAGCTTGGAGGGCAGGTGGGTCTGCATCAGTTCCTCTGCCTGGACACAGGGGAACTTCACCTCTGGCCTGGCTGACCATGAGGGAACCTGGAAGGAGAAGAGGAGGGGGGCGAGGGGGTGTGTTTGCAACAAACAGAATTTGAGGTCAAATATGCTGGACATAGACCCCTGAGTTGGAGCATATGATTTGGAACCCTGGTATGGAAAATGCAATGCAGAATCTAAACACAAGAAAACAGCTTTATAGGGGGCTGGAGATGTGGCTCAGCGGTAGTGCGCTCGCCTGGCATGCGTGCGGCCCGGGTTCGATCCTCAGCACCACATACCAACAAAGATGTTGTGTCTGCCGAGAACTAAAAAATAAATATTAAAAATTCTCTCTCTCTCTCTCTCTCTCTCTCTCCTCTCTCACTCTCTCTTAAAAAAAAAAAAAAGAAAACAGCTTTATAAACTGCATAGTGCTGTGTGGATGGCAGAGATTAATCCAGTTTTCAGTCTATAAAAAAAGGTGCCTTGGGGCCCACAGCCTGGCCCACTCACCCTCATTGCACCCGCAGGCTGCTGGCCCGTACTTGCTCCTGGATGGTGCAGATTGGTAGACGGTGATGCAGTTCCAGTTGTGTCCTCGTAGATGTCCGGTTCTGTAAAAATATGGACAAGCATTGAGGTGAACATTTGCTGAATGTCGACTGCTGGGTTTGTCCCAAAGGTGACTCTGAGCAAGGATTTGGGTACAAGAAGTTTATGTGGGAGGTAACTCAGGGAAACATGGTGAGACAGTTGGGAAGGAAAGATGATAAAGGGTGTGGGTGGGCAGGTTACCCCTGGCAGCAACTGGAGATCCGCCTGCCGTGGTCCATGCAAAAGACAGTGGAACACACCTCAGAATCATGCCACTGAGGGACAAGGAAGCTGGGCATTTATCCACCACAAGCCTACTCCCTTACTGGCTGAACAGGCATGTTTGGCCTGTCCTGAGTGGCCTCAGTGTTGGCAGCCTGAAAAACCCTCAGGTAAGAAACCTGGAACTAGCAAGGCACATGGAAACTTCTGGCAGGTGCTTCCAGGGTGGGCAGGGTGTACAGGTGGCAAATCAACAGCATTCCGTACATGATCTCCCTTAATGCTTAGTCTTTAGGGATCAGTAGCAAAGAAATAGATGTTAGAGAGGTAAAATAGTGATAGAAGAAAATGGTGTTATTGCACGAGGCTGGGCTCAATACAGTGTCCCCTCCCCACTTATCCCCCCATCCAGCACAGTGGACCGTAAGTGTTGCCGTGGTGACTGATGAATGAATAAAGAAGCTGATGGAATCCACAAGACCATGGATTAGCTACCACTCCTCTGTAAAATGAGGGTGCTAATTCCTTTCCTCCCAGGTGGCTTGGAGGAGTATAGGAGATTGTGTATGTAAAGTTGCTCAGCTGCCTTCCTCTGCCCCTCTGAGGAAACTGGAGGTCTTTACAAAGAGGCAAGCCTTCAGGCCCAGTTCAGTGGTTCTCTGAATCTCTGAGTAAGGATCTTTTCCTCCAGGGACTCTCCAGAATCTGTCTATTGGCTCCTTCCACTAGCCCTGAAGCCTGTCCCGGTTTCCCCCGTGCTAAAGCAGTGAAACACACAACAGCCCACCTTACCTTCATGCTATTCCAGTATGTTCCTTCTATTTTTCTCTCTCTCACCTTCATATTTTCAGCCTATCCTTGGAGAGCTGCCCATAACCTGTACAGCCTCCGCTCTCACCTCCCTCCTGTTAAGGTCTGTAAATAAGTCTGGATGGCGCCTGGCATTTTGCCGGACTGCGGCACCCTCCACTTCTCACTCCACTTCCATCTGGCACGCACTCCCCTTCTACCGCAGCTGCCCCCAATAAGGTCCCTGGTGTCATTCTCGGCAGCATTTGAAGCTGTGGTCAATTCCCTCCTTTCTGAGCCTGTTTCCTCCGTGAGATGGTAATTCCCACCTTCCCCAATGATTCTGAGGATTGCACGACTCATTCATTTTGGGTATGGAGCAAATATGTCTAAACACCTGCTGTGTTTTCTGCTGGGTTCTTGAGGGCCTTGATTCCAGGGGTGTGCACCTCCTCCTGGGCTCTGCAAATGCTGTTACAGCAACGTGCAAAGTCTTGCACTCTCCCTGATCCTCAGCGGACACTCAGTGAGTGCAGGGATCTTTCTATTCCCTCTGGGCCTCAGCTTACACACCCAGAAAATAGGCAGAAGGGATGGGCTTGCTCTCTGAAGCCCTCTGCATCCCCTCTGGCCTCCTCCACTGGGCATACTTGCACTCACCTTGAGCTCCTGTGTGAGCCTTCGAGCAGCCAGGAGGCTGAGCATGGGAGCTTCGGCCTTTGGACTTGTGGGAGCTCGGCTGGCCCCGCTTCTTGATGGAAGACCTGATGAGGAAGCACTGCTCCCCTGACCAGCTTGACAGGCAGCCTGGGGAGATATGGGTGGGCCAAGTGGAGAAAGGAGGAAGCCAGGGCACTTGTGAAGGGGTCTGCAGGGTCTTGGTCTCAGTTACCTGCCCCTGCAGACATCTATACCACCCTGACTTTGCACCCCAATTCAGACCTCTTCTTCCTTTCCACAAATGGGGCTCCATGTGGCTCAAGTGGTAATGCGCTTACCTGGCATGCACAGGGTGATGGGTTTTATCCTCAGCACCACATAAAATAAAAAAAGATGTTGTATCCACTGAAAACTGAAAAATAAATATTAAAAACTCTCTCTCTCTCTCTCTCTCTTCTTTCTCTCTCTTCTCTCTTCTCTCTTCTCTCTCTCTTAAAAAAAAAAAAAAGAATATAGGCTCTCAAGCTAGTCACATGGAAGGTTCAAACCTGAGCTCTGCCACTGAGCAGCTGTGTGATCTCGGGCAAATCACTTCACTTCTTTGAACTTTAGTTCCCATATTTGAAAACTGGGAATATTTTTATTCCTTTTCTCATTAGCTATTTGTTAACCACTTAACTCTGCACCATAGGCTGAAATATAGCACTGAACCTGTTAGGTGACCCCATCTGGTGGCCCAGACCTGTTAGATCTCTGCTGTCCTGGTGTCCATGTGCTGGAAGATAATAACCAGCCAGGGGTGTCAACTAGGGTAGGACTGCCCACAAGTGGGTGTTTGGAAATATTGAGGGATACTAATGCCTCCTCAGCTATGGGGATTAAATGAGATGAAGTGCATAAAGTTTCAAACCTGGCAGAGTAGGTGCTCAATAAATGCTTGTTAAAAGCAATGATCTCTGAACTCCACTCACCATACAGTGAAGTGGAATTGATACTCCATACCCTGTAAAGTTGTTATAAAGACTTTAAAGTTAATTTAAATGAATGTGTAAATACAGCTTATCACATGGACATGTCTCTTCTAAACTCTTTACAAATACTAACTCATGATTCCCATTTTACAGATGAGGAGACGGAGGCTTGGAGGGAAGTTTAAAGAATTTGCCTAAGGTCTCATAGCTTTGATATATGGCTGTATAAGAATGTGCCTGGAAATCAGTAGGAACTCAATGGTTGCTTTGTTACCTCTGGTACCGGTATATGCTTCCCCACATGTTGAAGTTTGAAAGCTTCATTGTGGAGCAGGGAGTTTCCAGGCTTGGTGTCAGTACAAAGCATGTTGGAAGGCTCTGCACGGAGCTGCTCTTGTCCCTGAGACCTGGTTGTGAATGAGCAGCTGAGGAATAGAGGATGAGAAGGGGAGAGGACAGGAGGCCCCAAGGGGTGAGATGGGGCAGCAAAACCTTCCAGACGACTGTCTGGAGGTCACAGTCCAGAACAGCCATCCCAGCGGGCTCCCGTGGGTCAGTTTCCCTTATGTAACCATGGACTTCCTCTGCTGCACCTTGGCTTGTTAGCGCCCAGCCTGGCCAAAGAAGTAAGGCTAATTAGTCATCAAAGGAGGGGGAGGAGAGAGGCTGGGCCAGCGGGAGGCTTGCTTTGTGTGTCTCCTCACCCCCTCTGCCTTCTGGGCCTCTGCAAATCCTCTCTCTAAGGCTTCCCTAGTGACCCCATCTGGCGGCCCAGAGCTCCTGTTGCAGGCAGGAAGTCCTGGCTGCTTAGGGGCTGTGGGAGCCTGGGTAGCAACTTCTCCCCAGCTTCCCATTATGTGAGGTGGACAGTGCTGCATCCTCAGAGGGCACAGTGAGCCTTAGATGAAGTGACTGTGCATCAAGCTGGCAGAATCCCAGCTCAGAACATGTCCACTTGAGTCATCGTACTAGCTGCTGTCAGTGCTCAGCCACCTGCGAAAGCAGATCCCTGCCGTGGGACAGCGCCGCATCATCTGTGAACCCCTTTCCTCCAGGATCATGTGGTTAGTCCCCAGCAGTCCAATGAGGTAGGGTAAGACTAGGAACCCCACTTCACACATTGTAGAAACTGAGGCTCAAAGTGGGAACCAACTTGACCAAGGTTACACAGCATATCAGATGTGGAACTAGGATCCAAGTCTGGGGAGATTCAAACCCAAACCTTTACTCTACTCAAATATAGGTGAGAGCAATTGCCCCTTGCTGGAGGGGTAGCTTCCCTCTGAAGGGGCCTATTTTCTGCCTGACTCCCCAAGCTCCTGCCAGTCCCAGGACAGCAGGCCCCAGCTCTGCCCAGCCCCAGGTCTAGGAGCAGGTCTTTTCGGGTGCTGGGCCTTAGTTTTCTCATCTGTGACATGGAAACAGGACCTCCTTCCCTGCAGGGTGGAGTCTCAGTGAACAAGGGTGCAGAGCTGGGGTGGGGGTCTGCAAATGGCAGCAATTCCAACCCTTCCTTACTTTCTTCTCAACTACCCAGGAATTGGAGGCCAAGAAGGTCACGCCCTTGTCTCGGGGCTCTTTGGAACACTTATCCTTGGCCCCATCTAGACTTCTGGGATGTCATTTCTGATGTGGTTTCCATACCCCAGCCTCTGGGACCAGGAACAGGACAGAGTGACTGCCAGAGAACAATAGAGACTCAGAAAGAGAGGATGTGGCCTCCTAGCCCTGGGGTGAGGGTCTGGCTCCCAGAGGTGCGAGGACCCACCCAAACCCCATAAGCCACCTTCCACCACCTGGGGACCCCAGCCCACCCCATCACCTCCCTTGCTCCCGGCTTCCCCGGTTTCTCTTGGACCTGTCGCTTCTCTTTCCTGTGTTCCATTCCTCATCTCCTTCCCCTCCTCCGTCTTCCAGGGACACCCCAAGCTCTGCACACACACTTTCCCATGGTGTAGACCCCGTGACTTCCTAACAGGCTCCGGTGTTAAGTGTGGGGCATGACATGCCATCACCAGACAAGGCTAGACCCTACTGACTTCAGGGAGCTGAAGGTGGAAGCTGCTCCATGTCCCTACCTCCTGGCCTCTGCCCCAGGGCCACACTCAGGGGAAATTCTCCAAGGTTCCCCTGACCTTTAGTAAGAGGGAGATGTGGCTCCTGGGACCCAGCCACGAGACCCCAGGGGTGGACAGACCTCCCTGGCCCTGTCCTCTGCCAAGTCCTCATGACTGGCCCAGGGAATAGGGAAGACACCATTCTTGTACCCAGAAACCAGTGACAGATACAGAAATGAAGTCAGAACTGATGCAGAGAGGAACCCCAGTTATAGACATCCACTCCCAGAAATCCACGCTGACATCTAGGGGTGCTGATGTGCAGCCCTGAGCTATGTAAGCATGTGCTGTCATAGCTACATGCACCAGGCACAGATGTGCACACCCAGAGACACAGATCTGTACAGCAGCAGAAGCTGCATCCCTGTGGGACTATGTGTGCCTATGGAGGGGCACTTTGTCCCTGGGAAAATTGTGCACATGCACAGCTATGGCATTTGTGCTGATTTGTGCTGAGACATGGATGTATATACTCAATGAGGACATTCACTCAGAAATCTTTGAATATATCCATAGGGAGAAATAGACACATTGACAACAGAGTACATTCAGATATAGAAGTAGAGCCATAGATACATGCACAGAGACAGAAGCACTGCATGTGTGATCCATGAGTGTGTGCAAAGATGGATTTGTGTGCAAAGAAACAGATATGAATGCACAGCAGTGAGTAGTCACACAAGAGCATATTCACACTCAGAAAGGGACAGCCACACCCAGAGACTAGTGTACTTGGTGTTCATTACATAGATGTTGAAGTGACTCACATACCCAGGAAAGAATGTGCCCAGGTGATGACAAATGTACACCCAGAGATGGGTACACATGTGTGCCCAGCAACAGAAACACACAGCATCAGTTCCCCGACCTTGGATGATGTACTCACAACCTTGTGGAGCTCACACTCCTTCAGAGACATCCTGTGTCCCCTAGCTCCGGGGTTCTGCAGAGCCAGCCATGGAGGGAAGGGTAATCTTATGGCAAGAGACCCCCCCTAGAAGTTTAAGAGTGGGTCCTCAGAGCTCAGCTCGTGGGAGTTGGCACAACAGGGCCCGACAGACACCCAGGCGCCCAGGGTTGACTGTGTGGGTAGCTTGGACACACCCTAATGACCCTGGCAGGTGGCAGCCTTTGTTCCTTCTCCACCACCTCCCCTGGGGACCAGGGGAAAAGCCATGACCAGGCTGCTGATTGGAGGGAAAGGCAGCCTGGCAGCAGGAGGCCCCACCCAGAGGTCACTTCAAGGAGGGATGGGTTAAAAATGAAAAATACAAGAAGCCCTGAGGTCTGTGTAGCATTTGGATTTCATACAGATGGAATGTAGGATAAGGGAGAGCACACCTCCAGACTCCCTGTGTGCAGCGCTCTCGCATGCACCACCATGCCTTGACCCATTCTGTAGATGCCACTCTCCTCATTTCCCAGATGAGGACAGAGGCCTGGAGAGGTCAAAGGACTTGTCCAAGGTCACACAGCTAGTAGCTCCCACATTTTTTATTTGAGCCCATGTGGTCTCTGTTTGAGGATCTTCTTCCTTCACCACTATACCAGACCATCCTGGATTCCAATAGGAAGCTGTTGTGGTCTGAATGTTTACATCCCCCCAAAATTCATGTGTTGAAATTCTGACCCCAAGGCAATGATATTAGGAGGTAAGAACTTTGGGGAGACCAGTCAAGATTGGTGTCCTTAGCAAGGTGCAGTGGCACATGGCTATAATCCCAGTGCACTGGGATGCTGAGGGGTCAGTACAACCCTGGAAGAGGTGACATTTTTTTTTTTTTTTGGTGCTGGGAATCGAACCCAGGGCCTTGTGCATGCAAGGCAAGCACTCTACCAACTGAGCTATACCCCCAGCCCCATGACAAATGTTTTTAAAGGCTGAGTAAGAGTCCATCATGGGAGGATGGTGCAGAAAGAAGAGCTATCCAGGCTCAGGGTACAGAATTTGCAGAGAAGTGAGAGAAATGGCAATGGCCAGCGGTGCAGCTCAGTATGGGGAGATGAGCTAGGAAGGCATCCTGAAGGACTTTGGATTTCATCCTGAAAAGAGGAATGACTTGGTCCTATTAGCTTTCTAGAAAGATTGGAAAGTGGTTTGGGGGTGGGCAGGGAGCAGATGAGGATGGGGACCCAAGCCAGTGAGGAGACTGTTGCAATACTGCGGGAGAAATGGCAAGCTTAGGTTACTATAGTTTTGGAAGCCTTTCTGAGGAACAAGAGGGAATGAAGCCCAAATGTGACCAGTAGGTGTGATTATGGGAGAAGGTAAGTGAGACAGACCCTTATGTTTCTGTCTTGGTTAGCTTAGCTGTAACCTGAAAGAGGACGCTCCAGAAATATGAGTTAGGTCTTGGGGTGTTAGAGAGTTCAGTTTGGGAACTATTGATCTTGGGGGACCCAAGGGCCACTGTGGTGGTTACTAGGGGATGGGGTGAAATTGATAAGGCCAGGAAGAGAGGCAGTTGTTCTATGGAACGGGATAGATGTTTCAGAGGTGGATGACTGGGGGATATTCAGCACAGGGGGTAGTCACAATGATGATGGCAGCCTTTTATTATGGGTGACTCAGAGATGCTGCCATGGCCTGCCCTCATCCCTGGGCATTCTCCATTCCCTCTCTACTTACATCCCTAGGATTTTGCCTCAACTTTGGGGCCCTGGACAGGTGGGTTGGACATGCCTTGGAGAGAACGTACTATATGGCCTACGGTCAGTGGCAGTTGGCAGTTGGGACAGGAGCACAGCTTCTTACCACTCAGGTGGAACACCCTGAGGGTAGTCAGCACTGTCTTGGAGGTGCCCCTGGGGTTGGGCCCTGTCTCCCACAGTGGCACCCTGCCCACTCATACAGTCTGAGTTGCCCCCCACCCCAACCCATGTCATATCACATCCTTCCCTGTGCTCCTTGGGATCGCTTCCCACGCTTCCTGTCACAGGGTCTTCCCATGGAGGAACTCACCCCAAGACCCCAGGGCCTGTCTGATGAGGGGTGCATCGTGTGCTGGGGAGGTCAGAAGTCTGCAGCCTGGCCCCTGGCCTGAGCTGGGTGGCCTCCTCCCTGCCCTTCTCTCATACCCACAGTGGGTAGGTATGTTTCATAGAAGCTCAGCCCTAGGCTGCCCAGAACCTTTCTTTTCTGTCAGCCAAGGCCCACAGGTGAGCCAACCCTTCAGGCTGACCACTCCTGATGCTCCTTGCTGAACACCTTCTAGGTGGCCTCCTGTGCTGGCAGCCAAGGGCTCCTTGGGGACTTCCTGACAAAAGGGTGGGCCAGAGGCAACATGTGGTCTGGAAAATGGACATCTGAGTCTTCTAGGGTAAATAAAAAACATCCTTGTTGGTTCTCACACAAGGCCAGGATGGCTGAGACATCCTTCATGTGATCTCATTCAATCCTCCCCACAAACTGCAGGCAGCTGCTGCCACTACTCCTTCCCCAGCAAAGAAGCTGGGCCTCCAAGAACTCAGGTCACTTTCCCAGACCCCCTCAGCGAGGCAGCTGTAGAACCAGGATTCAGACCTCAGTCTGTCAGAAACCAGAGCCCAAGGGCCTCCCTGGAAAGGAGGCTAGTTTCCCTCCAAAGCCCCTGTGCCCGGCCCAGGCTCTGCAGAGGTGGAGCTTAGAAATGCTTGTTAAACTGAACTGACCCACAGGGACAACTCTCAGAGAGAAAAAAGGCCCTATTTCCTGTTGGACACAGAGCCATGAGGGCATTTCTGCAGTCCCAGCTCCTTGCCCAGGTCCTGGCTCTGGGCATAGTGATGTTCAAGCAAGGCTTGTGGATCAATAAAGGAACCAACATGTAATATTTCTGGCCAGAATGCTCACTGTGGCCCAGAGCTAGTAGGAGTTGCACAACATAACTCAAGCGCCAGTTCTGCTCTCCTGCTGCATTTTTTCATCAGAAAGACTTTTCCTTGTCTCCTTCTGCCGTCCTCCTTCATTCTCCTTCTGTGTTTAATTCTCACATCTGAAGGAAGCTTGTCCATTTGTTCCATGCACTTGAGGTTCCTTCTGGTTCCCATAAGGGAAGAATAGGAAAAACCAGTAGTAAGTTCCTACTGTATGCTTTAGCTCACATTCTCATTCTCTTTTCACAACCGTCCTAGAATGGACCCACTGGACTATGAGAAGCACAAGACCCACACAGGTTAAATGACTTGTGTAAGTCACCTGTTCAAGTTAGAGGCTGAACTGGGCTTGATCCCAGATCTGCCTGGCCCCGCTACTTAGGCCCTTTCTCTACCACCCAATTTCCTTCCAGGTCCAAGCTGCTTGCCTTCCTGACAGAGTCTGGCCATTGCAGATCTCAGAACGTGTCAACCTGGTGACACTAGATCCGTCACCTTAGAGTGGAGTGAAGGAAGCACCTGGGGATCAGCTTACTAATTCAAGGGGCCTATGAATTATTCACGCCACCATTAACTTGGAGGCCCCTTCAGCCTCACCTCTCTTTCCCCTGCTCCAGACCCGCAGATCCAGGCTCACCTGAACTCTGCAGCCCTGTGGGGTCCCCTGGTGAGGAGATGCTGACAGAGCTGTGGTTTTGCCTGCTGCTGGCTGTAGCACTGCTGGGCCCAGGCCCCAGGGCCCAGGCCATGAAAGGTAGGAGCGCCTGGAGATGTCAGAGCCAGGAGTGGGGAGTAGGCAGAGCCAGGGTCTCCTGAGGTTTCCATGTGAGAAACCAGAAAGTAGGAGGCCCTTTTAGTGGAGGCTAGCTGAATTGAGGATTTGTTTCTGGGATGGGGAAGAGAATATTTCTTTAGAGTCTGCCGGAGGCTTTACCTACATGATTACATTTCATCTTCACAACCAACTTCGAGATGGTATCAGTCCCCATTTTACAGGAAACTGAGGGCTAGCTATGTTAAGGAACTCATCCAAGGCCACAGGATCATGAAGGGCAAAGGGAATGGCCCAGAGAACTATTAAAGTTTCCTCACAGGAACAAGTCTGTGTCCTCCTGAGGGCCGGCTGCATTCCCACTGCCAACTGTGCCGGAGTCAGTGTTCCTTGTTGTACCATTCGGTAGGCTGGGCTGATAGAATTTCACCCTTCTGTAAGGGATGTATGGAGGGCTCAGCAAACAGCTGTCAGTGCCCCATCTTCCTCAAGCTCAAGGGGGCTCAGTCACCTCATTGCTGGCAGAGATGGGATGGACACTCACGTGTTTCAGCCCATGCCTGAGCAGCAGGAGGAGCTAGTCATTCCCATTTTCCAGCCACCAGGGTTCCAATGGCTTTGGAGTGACCTTAAGGTTCAGCATGCCTGGCTGGGTTCTTGTGGACAAGGTCTGTACTTGTCCTGGTGCCCTGGGCCACCTGAGCTGTAGGAGTTCTGCTCTGATACTCTTATGGCCTTTCCTGCCTATGGGCAAGACTGGGGGAAGGACAAGGACAGGCACTGGATATAATGTCTCTTTATCCTCTTGCCATAAAGGTGTGAACCAGACACTATTGCTGGCACTGGTCTGCCCAGGGACCAGGCAGGGAGCTGACAATGTGACCCCAATGTACATCTGTGCAGCCAGCTCATAGCTACCCAGCAAAGAAAACAGCAGCATTCCCATTTTATAGGCATGTGACTGAGGCACACGGAGGTCAAGCGATTGTGTCCTTTCTCACCCAGTCTTCCCCAAATAGCAAAACTTTCTCATTTTTCTTGGTCAAACTCAATATCATCATCTCTGTAACTCTTGTCCTTCACCTAATACTGTTGTCTCCAGACAGATCAGCTTCCCTCACTCTGGACTCCAAAGTTCCTGTGTAGCCATAGCACAGTCACACTGCACTCTGTCATTCGCCTGACTCTCCCATCCTGCCTCTGCACCCTCCCTGAGCTGCCCAGGAAGCCACCCACATCCCTCATTAGCCTTAGTTACTTTCTTGCTGGGGCATGCACTTGCTGCATGTGTCTCACCTCTGGGGACTTTAGTCAAGTGTATTCTTCAGGACACCTTTGGGTGCAAGTGACAGAAGCTCAACCTGAATAAGTTTAAGCAAAACAAAGCAGCACTGTGAATGGAACCAGGGAGGCAGGGGTGTAGCTGAGGTGGGCTCAGGGATGCCAGCAGCCAGGACCTGTTGGTCCCAGGGCCAATTTCACTTTTCACATGGTTCCTGCAAATTGCCCACCAGGAGTCTTTCATAGACCCCATGCCTGGTCCCACCCAGGGCTCCCACTCCTAGACTAGAGACTATAAAGGAAAGGAATCCCATCCCGATGTTCTGAGCAGAACTCTGGCCTCCACCTGAGCACAGGCACATTCAATAGGCTGGTCCTGCATTGGCAGGCTCCAAGGATGGCCCTGCTAGGCTCATGTGTCTATCTGCAGGGCAAGGAAGGGGAGCAGGAGGTAGAGGGCGGGTGCTGAGCAAAGCAATAGATGGTAAATAGCTTCCCTCTGCAGCTGTTTTCTCATATGTAAAATGGAGTCAGTGACACCTGCCCTGCCTTTCATGGGGCTGCTGTGAACATTATTTGAGGTCATTCACTCACTCATCCATTTGGTAAGAAGGCACTGATGCTAGGGCTTGGGATATAGCAGGGAACAAAAGGGACCACAATCCTTGCTCTCATGGAGCTTCCCATTTTCATGGAGGGAGACTAGCAATGAACTGAATTACCCAAGTAAAAGCGTGTTAGATAGTGATACATAGTGAGAAGAAAAATACAACACTAAATCAAGAGTGGAGGAAGGAGTGGGAGGGGCTCTTGATTGTGAGTAGGGTGGTAAAATGTCATAATAAAATTTGAATTACAAAAAATTTTGAACCTATACAAAGTAGAGAAAAGTTGTATAATAAATCCCTTTATCTCCATCAACCAGCTTCAACAGTTAACATTCTACCTTTCTTGTTTCCCATTTTGATGGTTCTAGAAGAATCTAAAGCTGATTTCACATTTCACACACAAATATGTCAGGATATACCTATAACCTAGAAAGACATAAGACCATATTAACCCCAATATCATTATAATGGAATAATTCCTTTAATTTTATCTAATATTCTGTTCATGCCCAGTTTTCCCTAATTATTGCCTGAAGAAGTCTTTTTTACAGTTCATTTGTTCAAATCAGAATTCAAAAATGTTCATACATTATATTTGTATTTGACTCTTTCAACATAACAATGTGTCCCCCACCCATCATTTGTTGTTAAAGTATCCCGAATATTTAATCTTATACAATATCCTATGTTCTGGACTTGGCTTAACGTATCCCTGAAGTGTCATTAAAAATGTTTGTCTAGGGGCTGGGGTTGATGCTCAGTGGTAGAGTGCTTGCCTCGCAAGCATAAGGTACTGGGTTCAGTCCTTAGCACCACATTAAAAAAAATAAATAGATAAAAATAAAGATATTGTGCCCATCTATAACTAAAAAAAAAAAAAAAAAAAAACTAAAAAAATGTTTGTCTAGGCCAAGTGCACATGGGGCCTAGCTACTCAGGAGGCTGAGGGGCCAGGGAGCCTGGGCATTGCTTTCAAGATCAGCTTGGGCAATACAGTGAAACCCATGGGAAAAAAAACTTCCTAACTTAGTTCATTTTTTAAAAAAGTTCCTCTAGAGCTGGGGATGTAGCTCAGTGGTAGAGCACTTGCTTAGCATGTATGAGGCCCTGGATTCAGTCCCCAGCACAACCTCACACACACACACAAATCCCCCTCCATTTCACTCTAACTTATAGATAGATCCAGAGTCTTTATTAAGTTCAAGTTCCTTTATTTTATTTTTCCAAGAAGACTTTATAGGTGGTGGTATGTATTACATATTGTCCAAGGTTGCACCTTGACAATAAGATTTATTGGTGGGTTCAGGAATTATTAATCTGATTCATCCATTATAAATTTCCATATTAACTTTTTTTTCTTTTTTTTTAAAATATTTATTTACTTGTAGATGAAAACACAGTATCTTTATTTATTTTTACGTGGTGCTGAGGCTTGAACCCAGTGCCTCACACATGCAAAGCAAGTTCTTTACCATTGAGCCCCAGCCCCAGTCACTTAACTTTTTCTTAAGTACTAGGAATTGAACCCACTGAGCTACATCCCTAACCCTTTTACATTATTAATTTTTTATTTTGAGACAAGATCTCACTACATTACTGAGGCTGCCTTTGAATTTGTGGTTCTCCTGCCTCAGCCTCCCGTGTGTCTGTAATTATAGGCACAGGCCGCTATACCTATCAACTTTTGTTATTTTAAAATTATAAACAATTTCAAACATTTAACAAAGTCAAAAGAGCTTTATAGAGACTACCTATATACCCAACCATTTAGTTCTTACCTATCATCAATATTTTACTCAGTGATTAGAATAGATATTGATGATGTTTATAGATCCAGTATTTCATTAAGATTTGCAAAACTATGATTTTCTAATGCTGTTATTCTTTCTGCAGCTGTCTATAAAAATAATTTTCCCTCACCAGCTATTTGGTTGTTTGAAAATCCAGCCCATGTGGGAGTGGCAAAGTAGAAGCTTAATGTATTTTCCTTTTCTACTTATTAATTTTCCAAAAATAAATTAGTGTCTCAACAATCTCTAAAAGAAACCAATAAGTTTCTTTTGCATCACATTATGAATTCATGAGTTTTTAAAAATATATTTGATATGTTTCAACCTACTGTAGTAGTTATTCTTTTTTTGATGCTCAAATTGTACCCTCTTTTATAACTTTTAGTTCCTCTGTCCTTTCACATAATCCCAGCAGTCTTTGGTACCTTCTTTGCTCTTTAGCACAAAGCTATTCAAGTATGTTTTATATATTTCTTGTACTAGACCTAGTATCAACCATTTCTCTAAGGAGCCCTGGTTCAATTGGGCATAAGAATCTTAATCTGAAGTCTAGTGGTATAAAATGATACTGAAATATCATTGCTTCAAGGCCTGTTTAATGAACAGAGTATTTTTTTGGAAATAAAAATAAATTTTAAATTCAAATTGATATGTTCAATTCATATTAAGGATACAGAGTTTTATTGCAGTATTTGGATCTCTCATCTCTTACACTGAAAATTCTGCTTTGTATTGACATTAGCATATTTATTTTCTTTGTTCCAAAATATTATTTTCTTTGTTCCAAAAATATTATAATACTTTTAATAATATTTGATATTATTACTAATAGTAAGACTGCTGAATATGGTTTAAGATTTCTTCGTGGTTCATTTTGACCTCAGGATATATTCTACTAGGCAGGTGCAGTTAAAGTGTAGTATTCCTAAGTCATTTGTAATAATTTTTTTCCCATGAGATTATGTCTCCAACTTGACACAGTTAGGTTTGCTTCCAGTGAGGATATTTAGGGGTTTCATTAATTTTTTTTATCTTTTAAAATTATATGAATTATTTTCTGGGATCACAAGTCAAAATGATGAAACAAGGTGAGTGTCATGAGGACTGGCCATCAATATTTCCTGTATTTTGTATCCTTCCCCTGACACAGAATCATTCTTATTAGTTTCCTTTTGTACTCTTTTAAAAATACAAGCGAATGTGTATGTACCTATGCCCTTGAATGCTGTAAACAGACGGCACGTTTTCACTGTTATTAATTTTTTCCTTTTTAAAAAATTTGTTCTAATTAGTTTTACCTGACAGTACAATGCATTTTGACACATTGTACATAAATGGAGTATGACTTCTCATTCTTCTGGTTGTACATGATGTAGAATCACACGGGTTGTGTAGTCATATATGCACACAGGGTAATAATGTCTGATTCATTCTACTGTCCTTCTTACCCCCCATGCCCCCTCCTCTCCCTTCACTCCCCTCTGTCTAATCCAAAATACCTTTATTCTTCCCTAGCCCCTCCTTATTGTGAATTCACATCTGCATATCAGATAAAACATTCAGCCTTTGGTTCTTTGGGACTGGCTTATTTCACTTAGCATGATATTCTCTAGCTCCATCCATTTACCTGCAAATACCATAATTTCATTCTTCTTTAAGGCTGAGTAATTTTTAAATCACTGATAGCACATACCCAGCACCTGGCACATGGTGCAGTTTTATCCAGGGTTGAGGGCCAACTGCCTCTGTTTTCCTTTCTCACTTGTTTTGTTCTCCACTTACCATTATTTCACAGTCGGCTCATGTGTATTTTCTGTCTTTCCCACCAGAATGTAAGTTCTGTGAGGACAGGACTTTCTGTTTTGTCCCTGTTGTAACCCTAATGTCTAGAACAATGCCCTGACATCTCAGACAACATTTGCTGAATAAATAAAAAGGAATGCTTCACGAGAATTTAAAGAATATATAAATCCATGAACAAACACACGGATATATGGACTGCCTCGGGGCAGGGCCTGCACCAGGACCCAGCCTCCCTTGCGCATCAACACATCAACGTCCCCAGCACTGATTCTGGGCCGTCCTTCTCTCTTGCCCCAGGTGTCAAGTGTGGGGGTGTGCTCTCAGCACCTTCTGGAAACTTCTCCAGCCCCAACTTCCCGAGTCTGTACCCCTACAACACGGAGTGCAGCTGGCTGATTGTGGTGGCCGAGGGGTCTTCCGTGCTACTCACCTTCCACGCCTTTGACCTGGAGTACCATGACACCTGTGGCTTCGACTTCCTGGAAATCTACAACGGGGCCTCTGGAGACAAGGGCAATCTCCTGGGGAGGTTCTGTGGCCAGGTGCCCCCGCCCCCCTTCACCTCCTCCTGGCACGTCATGGCTGTCGTCTTCCATTCCGACAAGCATGTGGCCAGCCGTGGCTTTTCTGCAGGCTACCAGAAAGGTCAAGGGGGCTTACGGGTGGGAGGCTGGCTCCGGAATGGAGGTGGGAGGAGGGCAGTGGGGTCAGGGGAGGTCTGTACCTGAGTGTGGAAGCTGTGCTGTGACCTTTGACCCTGTTCCTGGGCACCACCTCTAGGCTGGGGCAGCATGACCTCACGGACCTGGTGGCCGTGGGCTCCCACGCTCAGGCAGTAGTCCTGGGCCTCTCTCTGTTGCTCCTGGAGCCCCCAGAAGGTCTCATCACGTGCAGGAATGAGGCCTGGGTGCTCTCTACCTTGTCCTTCTTGTTCTATGTCATGGCACCAGCTTGCTGGGGACCCTGCTGCTGCTTCTGCTGCTGACGCTTTGCCACATCCCGCTCCTTCCTGGCTCAGGGAGGCCCAGGGCCCGGGGCAGGTGCACATAGGTCTGTATGCAGCAGCGACTCCCCCTCCCAGGACCTTTCCTAGAACTGGCCCCATATGTGGGGTCTCTAACCCTCACTCCCTCAAGCAGGCATGTCACCTGCAGCACAGGATGGTGCAGGGAGCCAAGGCCTTGCTCTTCTTGCCTCTCTCCTCGACTCCTTCCTCGTGTCCTCAGGCTTCTGTGCAGACTCAAAGCTCTCCCTTCTCCCAAGGTCAAGACCAAAGGCTCGGTCAGGTCAGCCCAAGCAACAGACAACGGCAGAGGCTCCCGGTTCCCAGGGTCCACTCACAGCAACACTGGGGACTTGGGTGGAATGCCCAGTCCCTGCTGAATTTAGAGGCACAGAACCGTGGAATGCTAAAACACAAGAATCTTAGACTGTTATCCTGTCGACCTGTTATCTCTGAAGTTTCAGCAGGTCACCCGGCCCCAGCAGCCCCCATCCTGGACTCTGGGAACTGGTGTGTAAATGCCCAGTGCCCTCCTGACATAAACTGTGCCCTCTGGCCCAGAGCTCCTCATGGGGTTCAGCAGCTACCTGTCCATACCTCCCGATCCTGTCTCCCTCCCTCACACCTATGTTCCCAGATCTCTCAGATAAACTCCTTGCACTCTGATCTTTGTCCCCGGGGTCTTGCCAGTGAACCCAAACTCAGGTGAGTTACTTACCTGCTCTGCTCCTTGATCTTCTTACTTAACCTGGGAAACAGCAACACATGCCCGCCAGGGTTAGGGTGGAGATTTTAAAAGGTGGAGTAGGTGCTGAGTGCTGGGCCTCTGCCTGTGGTGTACCAAGCTCTCAGTGGTCGGTGATGAGGTTCCCATGACATCCCTGTGGGAGCAGCATTTGGGGGCATCTGGTTCCCAGGGAGGGAGGAGGCCAGGAGGTGTGGGGAGGGAAATTCAGTTCCAGTGGGCTCCCTTGCAGATGTGTGCGGTGGCGTCTTGACTGGTCTATCAGGGGTCCTCACCAGCCCCGAGTACCCCAACAACTACCCCAACAACGTGGAATGCCGCTGGGTGATCCGGGCTGCAGGGCCTGCCACCATCAAGCTGGTGTTTGTGGACTTCCAGGTGGAGGGCAATGAGGAGTGCACCTATGACTATGTGGCAGTGCTGGGGGGGCCTGGTCCTGCCCACGGGCACCATTTCTGTGGTGGCACCAGGCCCCCCACCCTCGTGTCATTGGGCCATGAGCTGCAGGTGGTCTTCAAGTCCGACTTTAACATTGGAGGCCGGGGCTTCAAGGCCCATTACTTCTCAGGTAGGAGGAGCTTCACCCGGATGCTGTGCCTCCCTGTATGCCTCTAGAGGCCGCATTTTTCTGTCCCTTGGGGCCTTGGGCTTTCTGCATTCTCTGGATGCTCTAGTTCACACTTCCTGGCCAATAGCAAGGCATAAGCATGTCACTTCCTCTGTGAAGACCCCCCCCCCATTCACTCAGAAAGAATGAATGAATCCCTTCCTCAACTCCTTAGCAAATTTTTTTCACCATGATCTAGTGCTTATCATTTGCACATGTCATTTATATATCAATCTCCTCCTGCCTCACTGTGAGTTCCTCATGGGCTTATCTTTTTATGTAGCTTATAGTAGGTACTCAATTAATATGTGTACAAAGGAACAATGAATGCTTGGAGAGTTCACAGTTCAGTGGAGGTGATGGCTAAGACAATGATAGCCCATTGTGATGTGTGCTAACAATAAGAATTGTGGGGGACTTCCTGGAGGAGGAGAGAATTGATCAGTGCCTTGAAGGACTTCACCAGAGGCAGAAGGGTGTTCCAAGCAGGAGGAACAGGGTTTGTAAAGGCACGAAAGACAGTATCTGGTGTGCTCACAGTACTGGAAGTTGTTTGGTAAGGCTGTAATAATGTAGGAGGTGCATGGGTGTGTTAGCTTTCTGTCACTGTGACAAAATAACGTATAAGGAAGAAAGGTTGATTTGGGGTCCCAGTTGCAGAGGCTTTTGCCCATGGTCACTTGGCCTGTGGTCTCTGGGACTGTGGCGAGGCAGAACAGCGTGGCAGGAGCGTGTGGTAGAACAAAGCTGCTCACTCATGGCAGCCAGGAAGCAAAACAGAGAGACAGGGAGGGGCCCGGGGCCAATATGATCTTTAAGGCTCTGTTCCCAGTGGCCCAGCTTCCTCCCATAGGGGTCACTTACAGATTCTACCACTGCCCACGAGCACCACAGGCTGGTGACCTGGCTTTAACAGCCAAAAGGAGGTGGAGGGCAACGAGGCGTGCACCTATGACTACGGGGAGGACATTTGGTCAATCCACAGGAAAGGGTTGTGAGAAAAGGGCAAGGCTATGTCTGAGCTGCCTTGTCTGTCTACCAGGGAGCTTGGACTTAACTTTGAGTTCATATTTGAGGTGTTGTTACTGAATTCCTAACAGGACCAACATTCTTGAAGGGGTTGCATTTGGAACGAAAGTCCCAGCTTTCAGCTAGTTTCAGTTTATTTATTTAAATTTATTTTAATTTTTATTTTTTGGTTCCAAGGATTGAGCTCAGGGGCACTCAACCACTGAGCTACATCCCCAGCCCAATTTTGTGCTTTATTTAGAGACAGGGTCTCACTGAGTTGCTTAGTGCCTTGCCATTGCTGAGGCTGGCTTTGAACTCTCGATCCTCCTGCCTCAGCCTCCTGAGCCGCTGGGATGATGGGCATGGGCCACGGTACCCAGCTTAGTTTCAAGTTAAAGCAGACTTCAGGATCGGTTGTCTGTTTTGCTGGCTGTGGTGTCCATACCTGCCAGGGTGGTCACTGTGGGGCCCCTGCAGTGCCCTCTCTGAGCTGACACAGCAGAGGGGGCCTTCTTTACCCTCCTCTCCGATGCTCCTCCCACCCCATTCTCCCCCACCCAGGAGAATGCCAGGAGGTGTACATGGCTGTGCGAGGCAACTTCTCCAGCCCCCAATACCCCAGTTCCTACCCCAACAATATCCGGTGCCACTGGACCATCCGCCTGCCTCCTGGCTACCGCGTC
This sequence comes from Urocitellus parryii, assembly GCF_045843805.1. Classification (NCBI taxonomy): domain Eukaryota; kingdom Metazoa; phylum Chordata; class Mammalia; order Rodentia; family Sciuridae; genus Urocitellus; species Urocitellus parryii. The sequence continues at coordinate 37,247,486 of NC_135541.1, read as the reverse complement.
AAGGTGTTCTTCCTGGATCTGGACCTGGAGGAGCCCAACAGCCTGACCAGGACCTGTGACTTCGACCATCTGGCAGCCTTTGATGGGGCCAGTGAGGAGGCACCCCAGCTGGGAAACTGGTGTGGCCACCATCTGCCACCACCCCTCACCTCAAGCCACAACCAGCTCCTGCTCCTTCTGCACACGGACCGCAGCAGCACCGGCAGGGGCTTCTCCGTGGCCTACATTGGAGGTCAGCTGGGGTCAAGGGCGTGGGTGCACTGGAGTAGGGGGAAGGCGAGGCTCTGCAGCCAGCTCTGTGCGGCCTTCTCCCTCCATCCTGCCAGCTCGTTCTGATCCCATGGATGGCCTCTGCCAGCCCTTGTTTGGTTGGGCACACCACTGCCAACTCCCGGGACCTTGAGACCACACCAGGATGGCCCTTGCTTCTTTCTACTATGGCAGGACCCTCCTTCTCCAGCTTGAACTCCACCATTCTAACTCCTCCCTCCTGACCCCTTCTTTCATGGAGCCCTGGCCTCTCTCTTCCTGTGGTTGATCCCCTGGATCCAGGGGTACTACACAAAATGTGGCAATATTGTTTGTGGAAACAACTGGCAGAGCCATGGAGATGCCTACAGCCCTGTTTGTATCATTTGGAAATACTGACTGAACAAATGGCACTAGTTTTTCCTCACACAAAGAAAAGTCTGGAGCTAGGCAGCAACCTATTGATCCAGGGACTCCACAGGATTCCAAGTGCTATTTCTGGCAGACTCGGCCTCATGGTTGCAACATGGCTGCCACCAGTATTATGCCAGACATCCTGTCCATGTTCAGGTTTGGAAGAGGGTAGTAGACGTGCCAGCCACATGTCCCAGGAAAGCAAAAAGCTTTTCCAGAAGCTCTCACAAGATTTTCTCTTGTCTTTTATTGGTTTACTCAGTCAGATGGCCATACTCTACTGCAGAGGAAGCCAGTATTGGTGTTGGTTAGTTTTGTCAGTGAAGAGAGGCCACTTCTTCTCCCCTCCTCCCACCACCCTTCTCTGGCTCATGGCCCTAGAAATGCCTGCACTCTGGACCTATCTGTCCTCTGCCTAGTCAGGCAAAGCTCCTTGCTGTGCAGATATGGAACCGGAGGTGTTGGAGGGAAGGGACTTCACTTTCACTGTGGTCACACGGGCAGTCCATGGCACAGCCAGGACTAGAACCCACTCTCCTGCCTTTGTGTGTGCCTGAGCAGGACATGGGGAGGGGATCCCAGGGCTGGACAGACCAGAACCACATCCAGAGCTGCCATTTGCTGACCACCCGAGTGGGCTCCTCTGTAAGCGGGGTTGATAAATGCTCCAGACGCCTGGCTCTGAGGACGTCTTTCCTTCAAGGGTCTCAGACTATTCAGCATTCAAAAGATCTTTCCTTTTTATTTTAGTTGTCAATGGACCTTTTATTTATAGGTACTGCTGAGAATCGAACCCAGTGCCCCACACATGCCAGGCAAGTGCTCTACCACTGAGCACAACCCCAACCTCTTTCCTTTCTCTTTACCCCGTACAACAGGGGAGTTGGGGGCCCTGGCGATGGAGAAGGAAACAGAGCTGCAGCAAGCTGGTGGTTGGGAAGTGACCTTGGGCAGACCCACCCCTCTGGGCCTCAATGGGCTCCATCCCCGCGGGCAGGACAGCTGTGGCTCTGCAGGCTGATCCCCTCCCCTGATTCTGCACTGGGGACGGGGGGAGGGCATGCTCCAGAAAGCCAGGTGCCACTGGGGCTCTGCCCCAGGGAGCTGGCATCTGCCTTCCTCTTTGGATCTCAGTTTTCCACTTACAAAATGAAAACATTGACTGAAAGATCTTTAGAGTCCCTCTTGCCTGTGATAGTCTTGTTCTCAGTCCTGAGCCCTCTCCCAGCTCTGTGTGATTTAGGGCCAGCCACTTCTTTCAATGCCTCGAGAGACTGAAGGTTGGGGCAGCTCTAATCCTGGCTCCTGTTCCAGGGACTTCAGTGCAGGGACTCCCCTCCCTCCCCCCAGATCCCTTTGGGAGCCCAGGGTCAGACAGGGGTACTTGTGCAGGGCCAGGTTCCAGATGGGGCCAGACTGCGGGCGGCCTCCCCACTGGGAGGGCAGCCGCAGCATCAATCAGGGGTGACACACAGTTCAGCGCCACCAAGATCATTGTGGGAGACAGCCAGCCCATAAATCCCTGACTGCCCAGACACCAGAGGCTGAAATGTGTCTGAGGCATTTCCCGCAGAGGCCTGAGAGGCCAGTCTCTTTTCCTCCCACCAGCCACCATCTTCCTTTCCCCTACATTTGCCCCTGCACCCTGTATACACACACACAAATACACACACACAAATACACACAACACACACTCATACACACACACACACACACAAGTGCATATGATGCTCAGAGTCATACACACAGTGCTGACTAGGAGGTGTTCGGGGAGCTGTCAAGCAGCAAGAGCCCCCTGAGAGACGTCGGACTTGGGAATTCTATAGACTCAATGGTTAAAATCCCAACTTGGCCACTGCAACCAACTTCACCTCTCAGAATTTCAGTTTCCAAAACTAAAATAGGTTTAGTGGTGTCCACCTCATGGGGTCCACCCACAGTGGGGGTCCCCTTACCACCCTCTTCAAAACTGCAATTCTTAGCCTGTGGATGCAGCTCAGAGGCAGAGCCCTCACCTAGCACCTACCACACGAAAGGCCCTGGCTCAATCCCAGTACCAGATGCACCCAAAACCCCTGCAACTCTCCTTCCTCCTCCCCACACTGCCCTTCCTGTCTTCCATCCTGGCTTGATTTTCCACTCTGTGCTATGTGTGTTCTACCTATTTATTGCCTTCTGCATCAACTAGAATGTAAGCTCCACGAGGGCAGGGATTAATCCCCCCCCCCCATTTCTGTAACTCTGGTGCGCAGCTATTTATTGAATGACTGAATGAGTGTTTAAGTGAATTGGTGGGCACATGGCAAAGTGATTGGCATGAGGTGCTTTTATTATACTTGAGAATTTTCATTTACTCCTCACTCCACCATTCATTCAGCATTCGCTGGCCTGTCCAGTCTGCCCTGGACTCAGAGGACCCCAGGCAAGCATAAATCCCTGACATGGTGCCTGTCCTCGAGTGCTTCCAGTCTGATGGAGTTAACAGAGTGGTGCATGTGAACACCCCACGCTGCACCCTGTAGGACTCCACAGGAGCCTTTCTCTTCCTGGGCCTCTCTCCCCATCCACTACCCTTTGGGAGGGGTTGAGGAGGGAGGGGTCAGACTGCCTGCCCCTTAGGCCTTTAGCGCTTCCCTCCCATTTCCAGTGGTGCCCATGAACGTGAGCTGCTCACGCACAGACTTCCAGATCCTGATCTCGGCTCAGGTGCTGGCCCCACTGGAGCGGACCAAGGTCTACCTAGGTAGCCGAAACTGTGCTGCCCAGGAGGTCGACAACAACTTCCGGATCCAGGCTCGCTTTGACACTTGTGGCACTGAATCTCAGGTAGGGGTGAGATGGGGAGGAAGGAGAGGAGGAGCACGGGTCTGGGGGAGGAGCTTTGGCCCTGCAGAAAGGCACCTGCCTGCCCCAGCTTCTCCTCTGGCTCTGGGGGGGGGGGGGTACACAAGGCTGGATGCAGAGCTCACCCCTTCTTGGCTTCATTTATCCCAACATCTTTGCTTAGTGTAGACATAGCAAAGGACTCAGGTGGGGGGATTGAAGAGGGGGTCCTGCCGGACAGCCCAGTGACAACCTACAGCCTCCCCTGGTGCTGCTCTCAAAAGCCCAGCATGGTGGCACACGCCTATAATCCCAGTGGCTCAGGAGGCTGAGGCAGGAGGATTGTGAGTTCAAAGCCAGACTCAGCAATTTCACAAGGCCCTAAGCAAATCGGTGAGACCCTGGTCTCTAAATAAAATACAATATAGGGCTGGGGATGTGGCTCAGTGGTTAAGTACCCCTGGGTTCAATCCCCAGTCCCAACCCCCCACCCCCGCCCCCTACAAGATAAAGGCCTGTTGGTGAACACCACTTAAGATCTTTGCTGCTCCTCCCCTTCTCCCTCCCTTTCTCCCTCAGAGCCCCCCAGGCACCCAAGTCCCTACTTCTTTAGTACACAAGGCTGTCAGGCTCACTCCTGCCCACCCTCCCCAACCTGGGATCCAAATCCATCCCTGGGCTCCACAAACAAAAGCATCTTTCAAATAACAGGATCCACTTCCCTCCAAAGGCTGTGAGGCTCACAAATGAAACTTTTCTACTATCCTTGGATTTTGAAGGCCATGAACCCAGGCATAGGGCCCCCAGAGAGTCACTGACCAGTGCCCTAAGCACCCTCCAGGAAGAGGTCAGGAAAGACAGTGGTGAGAGAAGGAACAGGGCCCTCTGTTGCAGACACTCTCCAGTCTTGGAATCGGGGCTGACTTGGCAGAAATCACGGGCTTTCCAGCAGATGCCATTCGTCCTGCAGCAGGAGCCACTTGTAGGCCTCTGGTCCCTCCAGTCTGCTCCTCTGCCTCCTGGTTCTGAGAGGAGAAGTGCAGGGGGGCTGGTCTTTGCTGCAAAGACATTCTGCACTCATCCTTGCTCCATGCCCTGAGTCCCTGGGGATTTTCTTGGAACAGAAGCACATTCCAGAGTCATGGAAAGATGGAGACAAAGAAATCCCAGAAACTCCCAGAACCAAGGACCAATAGACAGAAACAGAACCACCTCAGAACTCAGGGCCGCAGAACCAGAGAATCGTGGAGTCAGTAGCTTGGAAATGTAAAACCTGAAAACCTTGGATCATAGATGCTTAGTGTAACCCTTACCAGCACCAGACCCATAAGGCCGGTCTCTACATAGAATTGCTTTCAAAGAGGCTCAAATGGCCAAAAGCAATGATAAAAAATGAAAGCCCAATCTTTCTGTGCTCATTTCAAAACCCTAGAGACTTGACTTCCCAACCTAGATAACCACATGTCCTTCTAACGGCTCTTACTCATGAAAGACCCCCACCCCCTGCTGAACCCCCTCTTCATCTTATATGGTTTTTCTCTCCTTTCTTCATTATGTAGATTGACTTCAGCCTTCTTACTGGGTCCCATTTTACTCTTGGCTCCTGTCTTGCTTCGTCCCATGTCCCCAAATCTCAGGACAAAAGTCCCTTTCAAGACTGAGGCTCCCTTGGGGACATGAGAATAGGGTCCTTTGGAAGCCCAGAGAGATCCCAGAAGTCACCTAGTCTATAAAACTCCAGATTGTCACACCCTTCAACCCTTCCCAAGGGGTCGCCCAGTCTTGGGAGATGGGAGCTTCCTACTGCCTGTGCTGCTACCTATTTTAGGTGGCTTCAGTTTTTAGGAGCCCTGTCCCTTAGAAGGGACAGTTTGGGTGGCCCAAAGAGTCTGCTACAAATGTGACATGGTGAGGAGTGGCCTTGGGTCACAGCAGCCCCAGCCTCCAGACCCCACAGACTGCTCACTGAGGTGCTGCCCCACAGGCCCTGGTGCCCCGCCAACACAGGGTACCTTGACCCCTGCCTCCGTCATTCTTGGGGTGGGGAGGCAGCAGGCTCCCCAACATCTCATTCCACAGTGCCTCCTCCCTACCCTAGGGTACTGTCTCTGGATGTCCAGGGACTTGAGAGCAGGGACTCGTACTGCACACACAACTGGGAGAGAAGCCTCCAGAAGGAAGGCCCCACAACCCCAGGGACAAAGCTGCTAATTGAGAGGCAGGAGACTTGCTCCTGAGCCTCACTGCGGGCAAATCATTGCTCTCTTGGCCTTGGTGGTCACCCACATTTGTCACAGATGGGGACTGTCTAGATGCTTTTTGGTTTGAGTAGCACAGTTGAACAGTTCTGGGTGAGAATACGGTCTCTGTCACTTGTATGCTAGGTGACCCCAGATAAGAGTTAACCTCTGAGGGGCCTCAGTTTCCTCGTGTGTAAAAAGGGGATATTAATGAGGATTATGAGATAATGCACGTAGGCTACAGAACCTGGAACATGATAAATGAGCCCCCAACTCTTGGCCGTGGTTATTGCTACTGCCTTTCATCAACCTCACCTCATCAGATCTGATCCTCTCCTTCCAGACAGCCCATGCTCATAGGGCCCCTTTTCTGGATGGGGAACCAAGGCTCTGAGTGAAAGGGAATGGGTGGCTGAGTGAGGATCAGAACCAGGTCTATATATGCCTAAGGGAACAGGTCAGCCTGTGCTCCATCAGGTGAGAGCAAGTGCCCTGTGATCCCACAGAGGAGAAACAACACCTCGGTGATCGTCAGTGTGCTGTACATCGACTTCTCGGCCCCTGGGCTGGAGGACATCCATGAGTACGAGGTCCGCTGTGAGCCACGGCGCAAGGAGGCTTCTGTCCACCTGCTGTCCGGCTCTGACTGGCTTGGACCTTATGCTGCCACTGCTGAGCACCTTCAGGAGGCACCCCCCAGGGAGGAGGTAGAGGCGCTGGAGGCCCCAGTGACCGTGGTGGCCCAGGACACCAGTGACATCGTGTTCCTGAGCCTTTGCATCCTGGCTGGAGTCCTCATGATCACTGCTATCGTGGTCCTGATGCTGCTGTGAGCAGGCAGGGCAGGGGCTTGCTTCTGGCATCCCTGGAAGGCAGCCTGGGGACCCATAGCACAGCCAGGATGGCTGACTTGTTGGTGACCAAGAGCAAGTCAGGTCCCTCTCTGAGCCTCCATTTCCTAGAGACCACCCCCTGCTTTGCTCTCTCACAGTGCTGGCGTGAGGCTCAGAATAATGAATGGAGAAGGGCTTTGTAAACTGCAGGCTGCCGAGTGTGGGCCCAATTGTGGTAATGATTAAGGTTAAAAATATTCTGCTCCAGAAAAAGACTCTCCTGTGTGTGTCACTTGTCAGCTTGGACAGCTGTCGTCACTGGTGGTAGTGTGGGTGCCATGGACACATAAATTCTGTGACTTGTATAAGTGCTTCACTAACTCGAAGCACCATTCATTGCTCACCCCAAGCCTTCACTAGGAGGAAGTCCAGTATCTCTCCAGGGCCTCCGGCCTCCTGAATTGACCCGGGTACCTCAAGACCTCATCTAAAGCAAGCCAGCTCTGCCTCCAAACTCCAGGTACAGGGAAGGGGAGCCAAAACCCCATCTAGTGCTGGTGTTTCATCTCCTGACACATGATGTGGGGTTAAAGACGGGCCCTGCACATCCTCCTGGATGCTGGTCAACCAAGGTGGTGGTGGCCTGCTGGGTCAGTTCCAGTGGAAACCACGGCAGACCCAGCACTATGCTCAGGAGGCTGAGGACAGGTGTTTCTTTGTCATGTTGGAGTTTTTTCTTAAGTGTCTTGTGATCTTTCACCAAAAAGCTCACTGAAGTCCGGTGTGTCTGTCCTCACCCCTAATGCTGAGCTCAGATCACTAGTCCATCCTCGTCCTCAGATGAGTTCTCTTGTCGGCCTCTGTAACTTCTTTGGGCTTCTTCACTCAGAGCTTCTACTGTTCATATCTAACTCAGAAAGAAGATGTAAACTTCTTTCTCAACTTACATCACAGGGATCAGAATCCTAACCCTTCCCAATGGGATGACCTCTGGGATTATTATGCAAATCAACCCACCCTTTTCCAAGGATTTACCAGATACCAAGAAGTAGAACAATCTTAATAATGAGAAATAAACAAAAATACTTTTACATTACACTACTTTCCCCTCTTCACTTTCATATTTGCATACTGATTGCTCAAGAAGTCCTTCTACAGTAACAGAAATCTCCAAACTGATGATGCTGACCACTGGTCTCAGGTTTAAAAAAAAATGGTAGCCCAATTACAGTACATTCAACAAGCCAACAAGCAGCCACTGGTTTCCATACTTGTGTCTGTAGTCGTGACAGCTCCAGACACACAGCAGCGTGCCAATCAAATGGCATTCCTGCCTTCGAGGTGTTTAGAGTGACTGGATGCAGTGGCGCATGCCTGTAATCCCAGTGGTGCAAGAGGCTGAGGCAGGAGGATTTCGAGTTCAAAGCCAGACTCAGCAACTTAGCCAGGTCCTAAGCAACTCAGTGAGACCCTGTCTCAAAATAAAACACACAAAAGGGATGGGGATGTGGCTCAGTGGTTAAGGGTCCCTGGGTTCAATCCCCTGTACCAAAAAAAAAAAAAAAGATATTTAGAGTGGTCAGGTGCAGGAGCCCAAGGCAGGAGATTCGCAAGTTCAAGGTCAGACTGGGCAACTTGGCTAGATACTACCTCAAAGTAAAAAATAGAAAGGGCTTACTGGTAGAGCACCCCAGGATTCAAAGGCCAGTACAGAAAAAGAAGGGTTTATGGCGATGTCCTCAGACTCAAGGGCAGTGTCCGGTGGGGAAGGTCTGGAAGGGCAGAGAATGAGAAGATGATTCCGGCAGAGCAGAATTGAGGAGTGAGGGGGCAGTAGCTTGAAGAAAAGATGAGAGAGAAAAGAGAGCAAGAACCCATAAAGCAAGAAATGAAGCAAGGGAGAAAGAGCTGCCTGGACATTGGGACCTGAACTGGGTGGACGTCCACGCTCTCCCACTTACTCGTGTGAAGCTGGCAAGTCACTTTGATTCTGGGAGCCTTGATTTCTCCGTCTGCAAAGTAGTGCTGCAGATCCTCTCTTGCTGTGAGGCTGTAGCAACATGGCGAGTTGGGGGGAGTCTGTCTTGGTAGGTGTGTTGCAGGACAGTCCTGAATCTCCCCTAGGTGTTGTATGGAGGCCCCTTCCCCCTCCTCTCACACCAGGCTGCTTGGTGAACACCTCACAGACTCCCTGGGCCTCAGTTTCCCTGTCTGGGAGAACTGGAAACACGCTGGAGATTTCCAAGGATGTTCTGCCTTCTGGGATTGTGGACTGAATCTTGGGGCGCAGCTGGTGAGGTGTGGGCCGCAGGACGCATACCAGGCCTTGTCCTTGGAGTCGTATTAGGTGGGGGAAACGATGGCCCAGCCTGGGCCAGGCAGAAATCTCAGAGCTGCCTGTGTGCACCTGTGGGAAAGCTGGGGCTCCATCTCCACTCCCCAAGGTCACCCTTATGGGCAACTGCACAGAGGCTGGGAGCTCCGGCTCTGTACCTGGACCACCTACAGTCAAACCAGGGCTACCACTGGCTAGCTGTGTGACTTTAGGCAAGTCACCCCACCTCTCAGAGCCCTGCCTTCTTACCTGCAAAGTAAGGAAGATAACAATGCCCACTTCGTCAGCTCTCTGAGAATTAAATGAGATAATGTGACCATACTCCACAGGAAGGGATTCAGTAAGTCATTCCTGGGGATCTGTAAGTCATACAAAATCCCTGACCTGGAAGCCCAAGTTCTAGGTTCAGCTTTGCCACTGATTTGCTGTTTGACTTTGGGGAAGCCTATTTCCTTCTCTGGCCTCAGTTTCCTTATTTGCAAAATGTGACAAACATAATTACTGTCTCCAGTACCACTGATGTCATAGCTGCTGACGTCCAAGTACCCACCATGTGGCAGGTGTTTAGAAAGTGTCATCTCACTTAAGCCACCTTGCAAGTTAGGCACACTTGCTCCACTTTACAGTGAGGAAACTGAGCCTCTGGGTGGCAAAGTGCCATGTCCAAGGTCACATGCCTCTGAAGAGTTGAAGTGAGACTGAGACAAGATGGTTCTTCCCTGAGCTCTGCAGTGAGCTGGGCCTCCTGGGACCCAGGGCGATGCCCTCAGATTTAAGGGCAGTGTCTGGTGGGGAAGGCCTGGAAGGGCAGAGAATGAGAAGATGATTCTATCTTCTCAGATGTACCCAGAGCCTGCTGTTCCAAGCCCTCCAGGCGGCCAGCATGTTGATTATCTTCGTGAGCCGCAGGAAATGACAGTCTTTATGGCAGCACAGTGTCTATTAGAACTGAAAGGGCTGAAATGATACCCATTAGCCAACGTGCCTGGCCCTGCAAGAGTGTCGGGGCACGTGGGCATGGTGCAGCTTGCCTGCTCACCTGCTAGTGTTCCCTTTGCAGACAGTGGAGGACTGTGGAGAGAGCTTGGGGGAACCCCAGCTTCCAAAGGGTGCACCTACCCCTGGACAGAAGCTCTGGGTCTTGTTATCAGACTATTTCTGTAAGGCTGATGTCCCTGACTAGGGGGTCCCCGGCAAATGAGTGCATTAGTGTTGGGAAATTACCTGCTGGGCCGCAGTTCAGGCAGATCTGGGTTTCTTTCCAGTTCTTTCCCTGACTCTGTGTGGCTTTGGGCAGATTGCTTAACTTCTCTGACCCTTGTTTTCCTCATGGGTGGAATGGAGGTAGATGATTGTGAGAATGGATTAGGAGAACATGGAGAGCAGCATCTCACACGGGGATTTCACCTGCACGGATTCAGGAAGTTGTTGGCTAGTAGGCCCTACCTGGGCCAGGCCCAGGAGTCCTCAAATCTCAGAGGTGGAAGGGGCCTTTCAATAAGGTGGTATCCACCCATCCCCCGCATCATCCCTTCATCCACTTTGCCGCAGCCTCCTTCTTCCCTGCTGTCCTTCAATAGAACAAGGTCCTTCCTCCCACAGCCTGTGCGTTGCACCAGAGCACCCCCGACCTGGCCTCCTCCCGGCCTTCCCTGCTCCAGTGGCCCTGTCACTGTGTATCCTGTGCCCTGCTTTTCTTCAGAGCATTCATCTGAAATGATTCCAGGTGTCTGTTTGCTTTTGCTTTTGGTGCCTGCGTCTCCTCATCACAACGCGAACCCCAGGAAGCCATCCATTCTGTCTTGTTCACCCCTGCCAGACCCATGTGACATTCAAGGAGCATTTGCAGTTGAATGAGTGGGTGAATGAGTGGATTCAAAATTCACTCAATTCCATGTGTGTGCGATTATTATGTTCTGGTGCAATCCAAGTCAAGGACATTTCTCAAGTGTCCTCCCTGTGTCCTCTTTCTGCATGAAGAAGCAGACTGGCCCAGACGCTGGCCTCGCCCTGCGGAGCTCACTGCCTCAGGGAGAGAGATTTGCCTGAAAACTACTGTGAGGTGCAGGATGCTTGAAGCAGCGGGGACCAGTCAGGGTGGCAAGAACCAAGAGACTGTCCCCTGAAATCAGGGATCTGGAGAAGGTCAATAAAAGGATGTTTCTCAAAGGTGTGTCAGCGCGTGGAGAGGCCCCAGGAGAGCATGCAGCCCTGGGCTGTGACACTGGGGGTCACACAGAGGAGGGGGATGTTTCCTGGGGCACAGCCAAGAGGACGGGGAACCTGTCCTCCTGTCTTCCACCCTCTGATGTGGTGGGTGCAGTGAATGTGGGTCAGCCTCCCTGGGACACAGCAGATACAGAAGAGTGACAAGTAGATCTCAAGTATCCCGAGGGTGACAGTGCATCTCCTGGGTGAGCGGAGATGTGCGTGGAGATAAACAAGTGCTCTCCTCTCAACACTGAAGGGACCGAGATGGGGTTGAAATGAGTGACAACTGTGTAAGAGCTGGAGGAGGACAGAGGGAGTCTAAAGCTGAGAGGACACTCATCAGGCAGAGGAGCAGGAGTGGCATCCCAGCCACAGGGAACAGCATGTGCAATGCATAGAGGCTGGAAGAGCCCTTCGTGCCTGGGCCAGGGTGGGGGCTCAGCATATTGGAGGGGAAGTGGGAGAGGCCAGCGGAGGAGTTATTATTTAAGGCACCAAGGTGGACCAACAGCATCTCTCGGAATGATGGTGGAAGTCCCTGTATCCTGGCTTCAGAATGGAGGAGACCACTGTACCAAGAGGGGCACAGCCTGCCATGTACAAAGGCTCTTGATCTGTTGGCATCACGCACGGCTTGTCCCACAGAGCTGAGCCCTGGGTTCCAGGCTGTCTCTGGCACCTCCTGACTGAGTCAGCTTGGTGTGTCCATCCAATTTCAAGCAGCTCTCCCCAGAGCCCCCCAGGAGCCAGGACCCTAGGGCATTGGGGTCCAGGCAGGAAGGTGGCAGGAAGGCATCAGCAGATCAGGTTGAAACTGCTCCTGTCTTAATCCTGCCACTGGTGATGTGTGGAGGCTCAGGCAGGTTTCATAACCTCCTGAAGCCTCAATTTCCTCATCTGCGAATTGGGAACAGTGTTAGGAGAGTTTACGGAAATTTACTCTCTGCTGGGCATCTTTCTAGAGTCTTTTGCATTTATTTTCTCATTTAATTTTCCGAACAGTAACTCTTATTGTAAGTTTTAAGAAATGGTAGAGTGGGGATTCAAATCTGGCCGATGGACAGGTCAGCAGGGCCTGGACCTCAGCTGTTTCAGTAGAGCATGTCAGGAAGCTGACAAGGAAAGCAAATGCCAGTTGTTGCCCACACTCATAGCTGGATCAAAATACGTGTCAGGTGCTAACATCCGGCAATTTGTGCTTCTGGTGTTCTAAGAATCTAAGCACGCTCTAAAAATTAGTTCATTTAATCTTCATAATAAGGTTGTGAGGTGAATACTGTTATAAGTTCCATTTCACAGATGATGAAACTGAGGCACTGAGAAACTGAGTAACTTGCTTGAGGTCACAGATAATAGCTCCCGCTAGGTAAGGGCCAATGCTGAGCTCCAGGCATTGTCCTCATGTTAAGGATTAGGTATCACTAAAGAGGTACAGCACAGAGAGACTGGGTTAGTGAAGGGTGCAGCCAGGACTTACACCAGCCATCTGATGTCAGAGTCCCTCTCCTAACCCCCAGCTACCAAGCTTTTTCTTGGTATATTCTCCATGCAAACTATGAGCTTCTTAAGTATCGACCAGAAGCACACAGACCCACAGACCCACTCCAAGTGGTAAAATGGGTTCTGGGTTCCTGAGATCCCAGCATGTGCCTTGTCAGAGTATAAGGCTGTTCTCAGTCAAGGCTTCCACGAACCAGGACTGCACTGGCCTGTGAAGCCCAGAACACAGAACACACAGTGCCCAAGCCAGGCCCCGCTGCTCCAGACAGCCTCAGGGCCTCCCAAGGCATTTGATGCTCCTGTCCAAAGTCAGTGGTATCCGGTAGAGAAGGGTATCCTTTCTGATCAACCAACAGGGCTTACCACCTTCTGGTGGCTTCCTCCTAGCTCATTCCCTTGGGGGTAGGGGATACATTTAGGAGGGCAGCTCCAGCTTCCTCAGCACCCTGGCCCAACCTGGGCCTACACCTCTCAGCAGCAGACCATCCCTGGCTGCAGTTTCTGGGAGTGCATTGCAAAGAGCCCTGGACTTGCTGGCAGAAATGGAGATACACCTCAGTGGCTCCTGCTCACTGGGCCACATGCACAGTTTACCCACTTTAATCCTGCAACCTCCTGGCTTGGCAGGTAAGAAAGCTGAGGCTCACCAGGCATGGTGGCACATGCCTATAATCCCAGTGACTCAGGAGGCTGAGGCAGGAAGATCGAAAGTTTGAGGTCAGCCTCAACAACTTAGTGAGACCCTGTCTCAAAATAAAAAATAAAAAGGATCGGGAATATAACTCAGTGGTAAACACCCCTGGGTTCAACCCTCAGTCCAAAAAGGAAGAAAGCAAGCTGAGGCTCAGCAAGGGTGGGCTGAAGGGGCTCACCAAAGACTACCCCCTCCCCCTGTAGTGATGGAGTAAGAGATGGAGTGGGGACTAAGTCCAGTTCCTTCTGGGGGCTCTTCCCACAAAACCTCATGGAGTCTCTGAGATGTTCTACTGTCACCAGCAGAAAGACACTTTAGGGGATTTATTTGTGCCTTGGGGTACTAGGCCCTGAACTGGGCAGAGGATGAGTAGCTAGTGGCAAGTATGAGTGGTCTGGGGAGACCAACCAGAAGTCCCAGCTTTGCCCTGGGGCTGGGAAGCTCCCCAAGAAAAGGGGGTGCCTGGGCAGGATCCTGAAAAAGGACATGAACAGGGGAGCAAAGGGAGCGAGGAAGGGTGTTCCCAGCAGGGGGTGTGGGAGAGCAGAGCTCCAAGTTCACTAGGAGGCTGCAGCCCTGAGCAGGAGGGAGAGGGCAGAGGCTACCAGGCGGTGGGGACAGGGCATGAGGAAGCCTTCCCACAGAGCAGGGCTGAGCCTGGGGGTCTAGGATGCTCACCCCTCCCTGGGTCCTCACTTGGTGCCCCTCTAGGGCATAGGGGCTCCCCAAACCACAAATCCTGGCTTATAGCTGACGCTCCAAAGAGAAAGTTACTGACCTCAGGTTGCCCAGAGGACTGGACACACTCCCAGATCACATGACTCCAAGGGATACCAGTCCCTGCGGTGCCATCTCGCTGCCCTTTCTCCTTCCTGGGGGGTGAGTTTCTGCCTGATCACTGTGGGGGGTGATCAGGGCCCCCTGCCGTCGGGATTCCCCTGGCAACACTGTTGACCAGACCCTTCCCACGTCACCTGGGTGAGGGAGTGCCCCTTCTTTGAAATCAAACCCAAACAAACCCAAGCAAACCCAAACAGAAATGGCCCCCCACCTGAGCGCCAGGTAACAGGTGTGCACACATTTGGGCTCACCTCCAGGAGCGGGAAGGAGGCCTGTTTGTATAGAAACTCCTCCAAATAGGTGCCAAGCAACTTGCAGTTTGCAAGTGCTCTTCCCAGACCTTCTGTCCTGTGATCCTCTGGCCTGTCCTGAGGAGGAGGGGCTGGCCATTTTACAAAGGGGGCACTGAGGCCTGAGAGGGGAATTCAGGTGCCCAAGGCCACACAGCAAGTTGATGGTGGAGTTAGAAACAAGTGGCCTCAGGAGGCTGCTCTTGGGGTCACCCATTGATTAAATGGTTTCTCTCTGATCAGCGTGGTGACAAGAGGTATTTGGCCCAAAGGAGACAGAGAAGGAGTTACTGAGGCCAAGACTGCAGAGCAATCACCAGGCAGAAAAGGGGAAAGGTGGAGAAAGTGTGGGCAGAGGCCTGGGGGCGGGAGGCAGGTGGACAGTCCCAAGCAAGGGTGACGCCATTTTATAAATGAGGAAACTGAGGTACAGAGAGGTGAAGTAACTTGGACAAGGTCACAAAGCCCTCAAGTGTCTTAAGGATTCGAACCCAAACCACCAGCCTCCTTTGAGTGGTTTTGCACACATTGCCAGGCACGTGGAGAGGGGTCCTCCTGCACAGGTGGGTATACCGTCATTTATGTGCACACACATTTGCAGATGTGCACAGGTGCACACAGCATGGACACCAGACCACTGCCCCATGCCCCTGGACGTGCATCCTCCCCTGACCTGCAGAGTGAAGGCATTGGCAGAGTTGGGTGCCAGGCCGAGGGCATGGAGCGGAGGGATTTCAGTGGGGTAGGAGATCAAGTCACCTCTCTTCCTAGTGGTGTAGCTCCCTGTCTTTAGGCACCACCAGCTCTGTCAGTCTTGTGGATTTTTTAAAAACACAGCGTCCCCTCTCCATCAACCCCTGCCACAAGGTAAAAATTCCCCACCTCATTGAAGAAGCAAAGATCTCCCACCTGTGCCTAGTGCACCAGGCCCTGGGCTGGGCTCCTTATAAATAGGTATCACTCAGTTTCCTCAGGGTGCCAAGGTCACCCAGGAGTCGGGGGGTATGATCTAGACGTGCCGGACCCTCCAGCACAGCATGTCCTTCACTGCCCATGTCTCTCACCAGGATCCAAGTTCCCTTTAGTGGTACAGGACAACCCAGCCTCGGGAAGAGGAGAGGGGCCAGGGAGGGGAAGGCTTTGCCCATGGTCACACAGCCAGGGGAGAGGGAACAGAACCAGGGCTGGGTGCAGGTGTGGGGCAAGAGATTTTTTGCTCACTGGAGCTGAACTTAGGCTGGAATGGGGGCCGGTCTGGGGCTTGGAGAAACCCTGCCTGGACCCTGGCCGCCTTTCCAGATCAATTTTATAGCAAAAGAGGCATCAGAAGGGAGGCCTTCTGGATGTTAGGCATCACAAGCAGACCTGCCACTCTGAGCAGCAGGGCATTTCTGGGTCCTGTGACCCCATGTCCTTCTGGGGCATATGCAAGAATGTCTGAGTTCCCTTGTGTGGGGCTGGGGCGTGGGCCTGAGGAGTTGCATATTGTCAAGTGTGCAGGTGTGTTAGGTGTGTCTGCATATGTGCGTGTGTCTAATGTGACCCCCTCTACACACTCAGGCATATGCACCTCCCCTGGTATCTCACTTGATGCCCACCATGGGGCAGTAGGAGCCGTGAGAAAGGTAGCTGCCAAGGGAGCAGGGAGTTGGCCAGAGCCGCCCAGGGTCTGGCTACAGGAGGCAGGTGTGGCCTGAGTGGTCAAGTGCTGGGTGTTTCGTGGGTGAGAGGGGTGTGGGATCTGTGCCTGGGAGGAGGCCCTGAGGTGCTGTGGAGTGTTCCCAAGCCCCGTGACCAGGGGGGTGGGGGGCAGGGCTGAGAGGACCAGCCAGACCTCTGCAGGCCATTCTGCCCACCTGGCAGAAGCCAGGGCCGGAGCTGGACACAGCACCACCTTGTGGGGCTGCAAGGAGGTACCAGTGCCATCACCAGGGAGCAGATGGCCACCTCAGGAGAATGGGGGCCAGGGCAAGAGTGGCGCAGGGGACCTGAAAGGCCAGATCTGCCCGTCCATGTGCCACTGTCTCTCCGACCTGCTTTCTGTCCCGTCCTGGAGGCCCCCACCAGCCTGCCCTACCTTCACTGCTGCTGGCCATTGCCCTGGGCACAGACCAGCCTGGCCCCGGGGGAAGGTTGGGTGAGGACATAGGCTTGGTCCTGGCTCCTGGATCTGGGTCCTACGAGTCCTTGCCATGGGGACACCCAACTCACCTGCCCCACACTGTAGGAACCATTGTGCTGAGGGCCATCGGCCTGCAGGGCCAGCCCCTGTGCTCTACCCGTAACACAGCCAGGGGGACTTCCTCCCAGGCCCTCAGGGTGGAGTTGGAGCTTGCTCTCCTGCCTTGTGCGACTGGCCCCTCTGCTCTTGGGGTGACACCTCTGGTTGTTGCCCTATCCCTCCCTGCTGTGTGCTGGTCTCTGTTCAGTGGAGAATGATGATGGTGTGTGTGATTCAGGTGGCATGGTGTGGTAGTATTTGTGTGTGGTGCTTGTGTTGGAGTGTGTATGGTCATGAAGTTATGTGTTATAATGGTGTGGGTGATCGTGTGTTGTGGTGTTGTGTATGGGGGTTGTCATAATATATGTAGGTGTGATAGTGGTTGTGAAGGTGTGTGGTTGTAATGGTGTGTGTGTGGTTGTGTTGTGTGTGTTTGGGATGGTGTGTAGTGGTTGGGATGGAGATGTGATCTTGTGTGTGGTTGTGAAGGTGTGTGGTTGGGATGGTACTGGTGTGGTTGTGTTGTGTTGTAATAGTGTGTGTGTGGTTTTGAAGGTATGTGATTATGATGGTGTTGGTGTGGTTATGCTGTGTTGTGATGGTGTGGTTGTGATGGTGTTGTGTGTTGAGATGGTATGTGGTTGTGAGGTGTGTGGTTGTGATGGTGTGCTTGTGAAGGAGTGTGGTTGTGATAGTGTGGGTGTGTTGTATATGGTTGTCATGTATTGGTGTGATTGTGTGGGTGTGAAGGTATGTAGGTATGATAATATGTGTGGTTGTGAAGGTGTGTGGTTGTGATGGTGTGGTTGTGGTTTTGTTGTAATGGTGTGTGGTGGTTGTATTTGTGTGGTTGGGATGGTGTGTGGTGGTTGGGCTGGTGTATGTGGGGGGTTGTCAGGATGTGTGCAGGTGTGATCATGTGTGTGGTTGTGGCAGGTGGCAGGTCAAACAGGGCTTTCAGGGCCTCCCCTCGACTTCAGTCCCCCAGGCCTCTGCTCTACAGGCTGCCACTCGGTTGTCCTCTGTGACCTGGTGCCCATGTGATTTTCACTCCTGTTCCAATGCCCTGTGCCTCCATCTGTAGCGATGTTGCCCTTTGCAATGCCCCACCTCCAAGAGGCTCTGGGCTCGACGACAGGGACAGAGTAGCCCCTTCCCCTGGGCCCCCCACGTCTCCACCTCCTTTGTGTTCCGTCTTCCTCATGCTGTCACCTCCACACTGATGCTCTTCCTCGAGACCCTGTGGACTCTTGTACAGGGATGACCAGAACCTTGTTGGGGCTCACAGCCTGGAGGGAGACAGATTCAATGACACAGGATGACAGGGACGCTGAGGGACCTGCGCAGTGTGCTGGGAGGGCGGGCGCCCAGAGGCTCCTGACCAGGGTGGGAGAGGGCCCAGAGGCTTCCCAGGCATGCATGAGCATGAGCCTGGCGAAGTGGGGAAAGTGTCCACAGGTGATTGTCTGTAAATGGCACGACTCTTTTTCCTTTGTGTTTACTGCTATTTTCTAATTTTGCTATTAAGAATAGGTATTATTTAGGAAACAAAAATAAAAACATTATTTACATGGCATAGAATACAAAAAAATATAAATACAAACAAACAAACAAAAACAGTGTCCACAGTATGTGGAAAGGCCCAGAAGCATTGAAGAAGATGGTGGGTGAGTGTGGCGCACTAGAAGTCACTGAGATTGTGTGGCACAAAGGTCAACTCCAGGGAGTAGCTGGAATTGAGGCCCGGGAGGTGGAGGGAGCCAGACCAGGGGAGGCCTGGGTGGCTAAACTGTGGAGCTGGAACCAGGGAACTGACAAGGGACTACTAACAAGGTCAGTGTGTATTTTTTTTTTCAACTTAAAAAAAAAAAGCTAATTTCACATAAAAATTACCATAAATTCATTTCATATAAAATTAACCATTCTTAAAGTGATCATACATTCACGGCATTGTGTGAACAGCACCTCTGTGTAGTTACATTTTCATTATGCCAAAGTGAAACCTCTTACTCATTAAGCAATTTCTCCCCATTCTGCCTCCTCAGCCCCTGGCAATCACAAACCTGTGTTCTGTCTGTATGGATTTATCTTTTCTGGACCTTTCATGTAAATGGAATCACACGATATGTGACCTTTGTGTCTGGCTTATTTCACTTAGCTCAGTGTTTTCGAGGTCGCCAGCATTGCAATTAGTACTAATAGTTCATTCCCGCGGTTCTACGGGAGAGGGCTTGCCTAGTGTGTGTGAGGCCCTGGGTTCACTCTGCAGCACCAGAAACGACAAACAACAGCCCCACTACATTCTTCTTTATGGATAAATGATATAGATGCTCTGATGCTCCTCAGTTTACCATAAGGTTACATCCTGATAAGCTTATGGTAAGTTGAAATATTTTAAGTCAAAAATGGACTTAAGGGGCTGGGGTTGTGGCTCAGGTTGTGGCACTTGCTTAGCATGTGTGAGGCACTGGGCTTGATCTTCAGCACCACATAAAAATAAATAAATAAAGGTATTGTGCATATCTACTCTCTCTCTCTCTCTCTCTCTCTCTATATATATATATATATATATATATATATTTTTTTTTTTTTTAATGGATTTAAGCTGGGCTTGGTGATGCACACATGCTAGGCAAGTGGAGGTGGAGGTAGGAGGATCATCAACCACAAGCAACTCAGTCAGACCCTGACTCTAAATAAAATTAAAACTAGGACTGGGGATGTGGCTCAGTGGTTGAGTGCCCCTGAGTTCAATCCCCAGTACCAAAAAAAAAAAAAACCAAAAATGGATTTAATATACCTAAGCTACTGAACACCATGGCTTAGCCTGTTGGTGGTTTACCCATGTGGCTGGCTGGAAGCTGAGGTTTGCTGCCACTGCCCAGTATCGTGAGAATACAGATAGGATTGCTCATCACTATCCTGGAAAAGATCGAAATTCAAAAGTCAAAGTACAGTTTTTGCTAAATGTCTATCACTTGCGTACCACCGTGAAATTGAAAAAACATGTCAAGCCTTTGTAAGTTGGGACCGTCTATACCACATTGTATGGATAGACCACAAGTGTTCATCCACTTACCACAGATGGACATTTGGCCTGTTCAGATTCACTTTTACACCCTCCAGCTATGTCCCTGCCATGGTTCAGAGGGGGCAAGAGGAGGGTAGTCTAGGGACTGTGTCAGGGAAAAGGGCACGGGGCATCGGGCATAGGAAGGACAAAAGCCAGTGCATTTTGAAGATAGATAAGGTGGGGCTGGAAGGAGGAATGAAAAATATTTTCCAAGTTTGTTGTTTGTGAGTTGCATGGATGGTGGACTGATTCTTTTTTCTTTTCTTTTCTTTTTTTTTTTTTGGTACCAAGGATTGAACCAAGGAGCACTTAACCCCTGAGCCACATCCCCAGCTCTATTTTGTATTTTATTTATAAATAAATATAAATAAAATATACTGAGTTGCTTAGCACCTTGATTTTTTGCTGAGACTGGCTTTGAACTTGAAATCCTCCTGTCTCAGCCTCCCAAGCTGCTGGGATTATAGGCATGTGTCATCTCGACAGCTGGCCTGATTCTTTTTTTTTTTTTTTTTTTTTTACTTCATTTATTTATTTTTATGTGGTGCTGAGGATCGAACCCAGTGCCTCCCACGTGCAAGGCAAGTACTCCACCACTGAGCCATAACCCTCACTGAGCCACAACCCCAGCCCTGCAGCTGGCCTGATTCTTAATAGAGGAGAAATTTAAGGGGAAGAGTAGAAGTCTGGTTTGGATCTTGCAAATTTGTGGACCATTCCAAAGGAAATATTCTCCAAATAGTTAGAGGTGTGGGTGTGGAACTTGGGAGAGAGGTCTGGGCAGAAGATAAGAGCTCAACAGTCTGCACAAGGTGTGATTCCCAGGAAAGCACGACCCCCCATCATTATTCTGTACTGTCTGGAAGACAAGTTCTCACCATCTTGCTCCTCCCTGAGTCACTAGACCCAAGCACAGTGACCAACAACTAAAAGTAGCTACTTGAGTCCCAGTTGGACACATGAAGAGAAGCCCCCAGCAGCCTGGGAACAAGGCGGGTGTTTGGAAGAGCGAGAGGACGGGTCTCAAGGATGAAGTGGTCCTTAGCTGTGGTTTATATGGGAATGGGAACATCGTTGGTGACCCCAGGCAAGGGAAGCCAGGGCAGGGAGGGGGCAGAGGTGAGGAGTGGAGGCAGCCAGAGTCCCAGCCTCTGGAGAGGCTTGCTGAGAAGAGCAGGAGAGAGGCAGGGAGCAGCCTAGGCAGGGAGAGGTGATGGAGGGGGTTGTTTCGTAGATGATGATGGAGGTTTCGGTCTGCTGCTTGTGTTTGTCTTGGATGGGGTGTTTGAATGCGTTTACATACTGATGGGAAAAGCCAAGAAAGGGAGAAAGGGGGATGCTGAAGCAGAGCAGGCTGCCCTGAGCGGGAGAGGTGTGAGTATGGAGAGGGACAGGCACGGCAAGGACAGCATCTGGCCTCCGAGAATCCAGCGCTGTGGTGCGGGCACATGTTCTGCCAGGGAGGAGGGTGAGGCAGCCCCTGTGTGCTGCTTTTATTTTCCCATGGAGTCAAGGCTGACTGTTAGGAGTCCAGGAGGCAATGGTGGGATGGAGGGCTGAGGAAGAGAAGCCCCCGGCAGCCTGGGAACAAGGAGGGGGTTTGGAAGATTGAGAGGACAGGTCTCAAGGATGAAGTGGCAGTCTGTCCTTAACATGACCTCCATGGGGTGCTGGTCCTGTGAGTTGTGCCGAGGAGGCCAGGGATGGTGGGCTGACCAGAGCTGGTGGAAGAGGTGAGGGCCCCAAGTGAGGGCCAGGAGCACAGTGCTGATGAGCATCGAGTCAGACTTGAAGAATGGTGCAGAGCCAGCAATCCCAGGAGCCCTTGCAGGAGAGAAGAGTGGAGTGGAAAGTGTGCTAGAAGGTCCCCTCTGTGCAGGTGGCCTGATCAAGAACCTTGTCTAGCTGAGTGGCCTTGCTTGATCCCCTTCTCTTCTCAGGCATTTAACCCAGCAATGCTCTACCACTGAGTGACACCACTAGCATTTTATTTGTTTGTTTATTTGAGACAGAGTCTCACAAAGTTGCTGCAGCTGGCCTGGAACTTGCCATCCTCCTGACTCAGCCTCCCAAGTCCCTGGAACTACAGGCCAACATGCTCAGCCTCCTCTCAGGCAATTGAATAAGCCAAGCTGCTCTAGGGGTAACCTGCATAATTTACGCCTTCGCAGCTGCCCCCTCTCTCTTATTTGCTGTGACCCAGGCGCTGCAAGGGGAAGGGCTCCCACCTCAGGAAGTCTGTTTTTAAGTGGTAGGCAGAGAAGGGATAACAAAGGCCTCCAGATCTACCAGAGTTTCCAGGACTCCAAAATGGTTTTCTTTTCTTCCCCTCACGCTGAGATTTTTCATAAACCTCAGGCACATCACATGGGAGGGGGAAGGTATCTGGGAGAAGCAGAGAGACACTGGGCCCTGTGTCCAAATGACTGAAGGGACAGTCTGGGACACAGGAGATAGATTCCAGTCCCAGCTTGGCCTTGACTCTCAGCTGGATCTTGGTCTGGAACCTGAGCGTGCACAGGACCAGCACCCCATGGAGGTCTTGTTAAGGACAGATTGCTAGCTGAGCACATGCCTATAATCCCAGTGGCTTGGGAGGTTGAGGTGGGAGGATGGAAGGTTTGAAGTCAGCCTCAGCAACTTAGTAAGACTGTAAGCCACCTAGTGAGACCCTGTCTCACAATAAAAATTAAGAAGGGCTGGGGATGGGCTGGGGCTGGGGCTCAGTGGTAGAGCGCTCACCTAGCATGTGCAAGGCACTGGGTTCGATTCTCAGCACCACATAAAAATAAATAAAATAAAGGCATCGTGTCTAACTACAACTAAAATATATATATATTTTTTACAAAAGGCGGGGAGCACTGGGGATGTGGCTCAGTGGTTAAGCATCCCTGGGTTCAATCCCTGGTACCAAAAAAAAAAAAAAAAAAAAGACAACAATTGCTTGTCCCACCCCAAGAGTTTCTGAAGTTCGGCCTGAAAATTTCTAACAAGTGCCCAGATGATCCCCAGGTGCAGGTGGGATCTACTGGCCTAGTTGCTTCCTTTCTGCTCTGTTCTTACCTCTGACATGGAACCTCACACTGGTGCTGCCTGCCTCTTCCCAAGGGCCCTGGGACGCTTGAATTAAATGCTGGGGAATAAGAAACCTCTGGGAGCTGGCTGAACTCCCTGTTTGGTGGGCAGGGAAACAGGACCAGAGACTGCACAGGCCAAGGTCACACAGTCAAGTAGCCTCCGCCCCCTCTGGGGTCCCCCAGCCTGACACAGACACTTGCAGCATCTCATCTTTCATGTGAAGTGACACTACATGGTGTTTGTGCCAGACGCTGGTAGTTCCTGTCTATGTCTCTTAGGGTACACCATCTTGCACATGCCAACCTGGCACCTTCTAAGGGCTGGCCTACCACTCTGCCTGAGGACTTTTTCTGGCCTCAGAGGCCCCTAGCCTGGCCTGTGTACATGCAGGAAAGCCACCAGGGACCTCATGCCCATTCTCCTGCAGCAGATCCCAGCCAATGACTAGTGGGTACAGACCTCAGCTCCCTCACCCCTCATACCAACACCTCAAGGAAGATCCTCTGATCACCTCCCAAATGAATCAGGATCGTTTGATCCCCAGGAACTCAGTCTCAGACAGAATAGTGGTAGCAGCAGCAGCAGCAGCAGCAGCAGCAGCAGCCATCATTCATTGAGCACCTAGTGTATGCCAGGCATTGTGTAACATGACCTCAATCCACCCCCCTACCAAGTGAGCATTTTTACCTTTGTTTCACTGTGGAGGCCGCTCAGGTACAGAGAGCTGGTGGGCTGATCCGGGCCTCTCAGATGATAAACTTTCAATCTACAAGGGGTTCCATGTCCGTCAGACTCCACTTGGCCGAGCTGGGAATTGAGGAACCTGGGCTCCCCTCTTGGGACTCACCCTCAATTCCCATGGCCCCTGAGTGGACAAAAGGCAGCATGGGGCACAGAATACAGCACCTTTGGCCCTGACCCTGTCCCCATGGCAGGCACCTTCAGGAGTGGCAGCAGCAGGACTCCTTCCAAGGGCCTCATCATTGAGGAAGGAGCCTGAGCCCCAGAGGAAGAGCGTGGGACTACCTCATAGTGACTGTAGCCGATGGGCTGGTTTGTAGCTACTCTTGGGGACTCCCAGGAATAATTGGGGGCCCTTTGAGAAGAATAAGTTCATGCTTATGTAGAAGGGGGCTCAGGGTCCTTGTCTTTGAGGCAAAAGTGGGACGCTACTTTGTCACTGCAGGCCAATGACACCCATGGTCCCGTGTCAGCCTGCACTGCTGCATTCTAACATGTTTTTGGGGACAGATTGTGGTCTTGGTCTCTGGAAGTGTAATGTTTTCTTTCAGCTTAAGTTTCAGAGCATGTTCCATAGCAAACATTTCATTACGCAGGAAGAAGGCTGCCTGGGGGATAATGAAGTCACGTACTCGAGGACAGTGAGAGGAGCTCCTGAGATGGCACTCAGGGCCCATGTTGGACTTCATTTGGGGCTCGTTTTCTCTGGCAGGAACTTCCAATGTATCTCCCTGGGCCTGGCCTCAGTGTCCTCAGGCATGCCAAGAGAGGCAGCTGAGGGGGCCCCATGCTGTCTGAGGTCCCAGGTTTGACAGGGCCCATGGCCCTCCCTTGGGGCCACCCAGCAAATCTAGACAGGTTCCTTCCCCAGTCTCTCCTGGAAGCAGATGTGTAATTGAGCCTACGGGGTCACTGTGACAGGCACAGCCCGTAAGTCTCAGCTGGGGAGCATCCCGGGGAGATAAATTGAAGTGCAGCTGGCTTTTTCAATCTCGAGGACAGCCGTCTCTGGTGTTCACGTGGAGAGAAGGGGGAGGTGACAGAGCCATTCCCCAGGGAGGAGACACTCAGGGGGTGGGGGCAGGAGGCCCCAGGCTCCTCTGGTGGGAAGGAGTGGTGGCAGAATAGTGTTGGATCCCCAGAAACCAGGCACCAGGGTGAATTTGCATAGAACAGTGACAATCAAAATGTGCACCAACATGGGCCGTTTACACGCCTCTCTCCTCCTGGGCTCTAAGGCCAGAGACAGCCTCGGAGTCCACTTGTGGTGCCCAGCACAGGGACTGGTCACAGGCAGGCATCACAGAGCACAGATAAAGCTATGATAGCCGGGCTACGTCGAGGGCTTGTTCTGCACCAGGCTCCATGTTTCATGTTCTGTTAAGTGGCGTTTTCTCCGTACAACATCCCCTCATGATAGAGTTGAGGAAATATCAGCAGAGATGTCGAGAACAGACAAGCAGATGACTTGCCCAGGATCACTCAGCTGGCACCTGCCCGAGCCAAGCTTTCAACCCAAGCAGTTTGCTCCAGACCCTGGGCTCCAGGGCACCCTATGAAATGACCCATACACTAGTGACAACAGCAACAATGAAAAGACTGTGTCAGGCACCTGTCCCAGGGACCAGAGAGAAATTAAGAAATGATGGGCACGAGCCCAAGCAGGCTGGCAGAGGAAATGGCAGGTGAAAATAGGGGTTGAGAAAGGCTGTTGCATGTTTGGGGAACGGTGACACATTTGGAAAGACTGGAGTGTGGATGGGAGTGACCCAGGAAGAAGGTGGAGGCCAGATCATGGGGACGTCAAGCTAAGGAGCTCGGATGGGAGCTGCTGGTGAGGGCAGCCACTGCAGCAGAAAGTGACATGGCCTATATGGGCCCCAGACCACCTCTCATCACCTCTGTGCCTTGGTCCACTCACTTTCTTCTTGGAGCCTCAGTTTCCCTAGTGGTCACTCCTGCCTCGCAAAAGCAGGGCTTCAGCAAGGACTGATGAGATAATGGATGAAGAAGGTTTGAAAAATGTTACAAATGCAGCTTGGGTGGCAGGTGGGATGGGAAGGCGTGACCAGATGGTGGGTGTGAGTTAAGCCAGCTCTTTTCTGAAGGGGCTTTCGGATTTGCTCCAACTTTCTTTTATGATTATTAAAACATGACTTTGCAAGGGGCTTTGCTACTAGCTCAGCCCACGCTTCGAAACTCACCTTTCTGGTTCTCTTCTCTTTGCAGGAGGCAGAGTGGTCATCAACACATGGGCTTTAGAGTCAGCCCATGTTAAATCCCAGCTCTGCCACTTGAAGCTGTGTAACCTTGGATAAGTAGCTTTCTGTCTCTGAAGTTTCCTGATTCTGTAATGCAAGAATAATAATACCCACCTCCAAGGGTTGTTGAGATGATTGAATGAGATGGTAATAACTCATGGACTTTGCAGGATATGGAAGGAACTAGTCATTGATATCCAGGAAGGGAAAGAGTACAGAGTCCACAGGAGGGAGGGAGATTTATTTTTCCTTATATACTTTTTGGTAATCTCTTTTTTCAATCATGTGTAGGAGGTTCCTTACTTAGAGAAATTAATGGAATTTCAAATACTGAGATAAGACATGGAAAGTCCTTCCTCAGCACGGCCTTGGCCCTGAAGAAGCACTCCACAATGTTAGCTCTTTCTTCTTGTTGTACACATGGTTGCAAAGTGATGTTTCGGAACTCTTTCTTTGTGAATTGAAGCTGAATGCTCTTGGGGAGCACAGAGACCACGGCTGAGGCCAGGGTTACTTCTTAGCCGGAAAAGAGGTCTCCCAGGGCAGACTCCGGCCTCTGACTCGGCTGCTCGCTGCCTCAGTGAGCTAACACCTGGCCCCTGGAGGAGCATGCGGCTCTCCAGGGTGAGGCTGGGAAGGGCTGGGAGGCCGAGGACCAGGCCCACAACCTGGCTTTGTAGCCTGTCTGTGACGACCTGCTGAGTCACCCTGGGCAAGTCCTTCAACCTCCCTGAACCATCAGTTTCTCAAGTGTCAAATGAGGACGCTCATCTTCCTGGCTGGGCTGCTGGGAGGGTTCCGCAGGAGTCCAGAGACAGTTGTCTGCCGTCATCGCACCTTCCTGGACATGGGAGCAGCCTGGCCAGTGACAGGCTTTCTGCCTGGGGTGGTAGGGTAGGATGCAGGGGACAGAGTGGTCAAGAATTCCCAGTGCCACCCTGCCGCTCCACCCCGTCCACTTCTCTGAGCAGCACCCTGAGCCATGAGCTGGACTAACCCAGCAGAGGAAGGGCTCTGGATTGCAGTAGAGAAGCAAAATCCGAATGTAACTAACAGAGCTTTACCTTATCCACTTGCCAGGACGGTGCTTATGCTAATCCTATTCTCAGCAAAAGCAACTCAGACTAATAAAAGCTGCGCCCACTCTGGGCTCCACACCATCTGTCGGTGTGCACGCTGGGGATCCACTCTGCCAGGCTGTGGGGGACCCTCATCGGCTGGAGGGGGGGCGGGGGCCCTCTGGTCTTTTGTCACACGTTCATTCAGCACGTTGCATGAGGCCCTGCTAGGGACACCAGCGCCGAGAAGGAGGAAGCAGAGCCACCCGAGGTCACTGCCCCAGGAAGGCGTGTTCTGGTGTGTAGGGGGGAAGCAAGGAATAAATAAGAGAACATGGTAAGTTCAGATGCAAGCGGTCTTGTGAAGAAGGACACTCATGTGGCAGCAAGTGATGCGGCGGTGTGGGCCTAATTAGAGACCGAGGCCAGGAAGACCCTTGGAGGAGGACCTGTAGGACAAGGAGTCAAAGGAGGATCAGGGTGTGCCGAGCAGAGGAGGAGCCTCTGCCAATGCCCCCAAAGGCACCGTGTGAGTTTGGGGGACAAAAGCCAGAGCAGCTGGAGCCAGGGGTTGGAGACAAGATGGAGCTGGTGCCAGAGGTCAGGACTCGCAGAGCTGAGCCGGCCTCTGGAAGGACTTGGGTTTGTTTTCAGTGTGATGAGATCCGTGGGAGGGTTTTGGGCAGCAGTGTGACGTGGTGCAGTATGGGCGCTCACTCTGCCAGCCAGGTAGAGAGTGGATTACAGGGAGGACAGGTGTGCCGAGGAGACCAGGTAAGAGGCCAGGTATGGCACAGGGGATGGAAGGTTGAGGAGGGGGTTTCAGTGGGAGAACAGACTAAGATAAAGAGGGTCACGGTGCACACACCACACATCTCTGGTGTGCGGCAGGAGCTCATTAACGCTGCTTAGGGTTTGGATTATTTTGATGCCCCCTCCCCACCATACAGCTTCCCCCAAATCATACCTTTGGAAAACACTAATATTTGATTGGTTCAAGTCCAGGTCCCGAGGCCCCTGTGACAATGCTGGATGCATCTTTCCTTGTGAGCTGGCCTCAAGTGGCGTCCCTATGGCCATGTGGGCTGCCTGCCTCCGAGGGAAGCCTGCCACGGGCCAGGTGTTTTCTGGCTCTGAAGCAACCCAACCCACCTGGCTTTATCAGGGTGCGTTGCTGTCTGCATCAGGAGAGCGGGTGCAGGCTCTTGCACATTTAGAGACAGCACCAACAGCAGAACCCTGAGAAACCACGGCAGAGGGAGGTTTGGCCCCCGATCCTGCCTGTCTTCTAATTTGCTCGTTCCTGGCATGTGCATTGAGTCCCTGACCTGCACCGGAACCTGCTGGGGCCACAGAAATGAATCAGACACAGTCCCTGCCCTAAATTTCACATTCAGGTGCTGAGGTGGGGGTGGGGGTGCAAGTGAAATACCCAGTGTTCTCCAGCTGCTCCAGATTTTTGGTTATCAAACAGCTGTCCAGGTAGGAAGCTCCTGGCACATGAAGCTAGGATTTTTGCTGAGGAGTTTCCTAATTCCATGTCTTTAAAACCCTCCCCTTAAGCAGGAATTCCCAGGCTGCTCATCCACCGGCCCCCTCACTGTCCAGGCTGTCTCCCAGCTATTTTTCTCTTCCTGCACCTTGACTCCAGCCACCCTGCACTTGGTACTGTTCCCTGACCTTTAACATTCCTTTAGCTTGCACATTTGCACATACTTTTCTTTGTAACCTGAAAGGCCACTTGTCCTTCTCACTAGGGGCCTGCAAACTCCTTTATAAAACCCATCAAGAACCAGCTGGAAAATCCACCTCTGCCAAGGCTTTCTGGGTCCACTGCAGCCAGGTCCCCACAGGCATAGTGAAGCTGTCCCTCTACTAGTCCCCAGCCCTCCTGTCATCCCCTGATATGTCGGATTGTCGTGGGTCAGTGTCTTGGTTCGGCATTGGACCTAGAGCCTTATCTGATCCGTGTCGTGCCTGGGTCTAGCAGAGGCCTGGCATAGAGGATAGAGGGGTTCAGCAAGCTGGTTCCTTCCTGGACGGATGTGTTCGTAACGAAGTACCACAGACAGTGGGGCTTAAACAGAGGACATTTGTTTTCTAAGTCTGTGATCAAGGTGTCAGCAGGTTTGGCTTCTCCTGAGGCCTCTTTCCTGCCTTGCAGATGGCCATGTTCTTGCTGTGTCCTCACACGGTCTGCGTGTCGTCTGTGTCCTCTTCTTATAAGGACACCACTGTGTGGGATCAGTGCCCACCCACAGGACCTCATTCTACCTTCGTTATTTCTTTAGAAGTCTCCATCTCCAAACAGTCACCTCCTGAGGTATGGGGGTCAGGACTTCAACACAGGGATTTCAGGGGGACAAAATCAGCCCATAAGAGGGTGACCAGTTGTTAGTGTGGCCGCAGCCTAGGAGTGTGAGAAGCTCAGGATGAGGCCAGAGAGGTTAGCAGAGGCCTGGTGGGGCAGGGTCCTGAGTGCTGGGCCTCAGCTAGACTGTAGCCCCAGGACAGAAAGCCAAGGAAGAAGAGGAGACCCGGATCCCACGCAGAGGGGTAAAGAGCAGGGCAGGAGTACTCCCTGGGGTTGTGGGAGGGGACATAAATATTGATTATGTTTATGGGATGTTCTCAAGGGCTATTAGCTCTGAGTTTATTTTTCAACATAAATAAAAGAAGATAACCATTAAGGACCTAAGTTCTCTGAGGCAACAAAATACCGGAACACTTATGAACATACAAACATCATCCCCTTCTTCATCTCTGAGACCCTTTTATAACACACTCTCTTATTTAGATGGGGAAGCTGAGGCCTGGAGGATGGGAGCAGCCTGTCTTCAGTTGCTAGTCAGACACAGTAAAGGATGATCAGCCTCCTCAAGGGCGATCATGAAGAACTGCGCAGGAAGGCCCTTCGACCCTGGTTGGACTTGTTCTCACACAGCATTGTTATGAGTGGTTCTTCATGTTCAAAAATATAGATGACGCGTGAATGTATCTTCACTGTGAAAAGAAACCAATCACACTGAATTATAACCCAATGTACAAAATAAATGTGTCCATATCAATATAAAAATTATCAAAATAAGTAAATAAAATGGAGAGAAGAGACATGCATCTTTCTTGTGGAAGACTTCTAAATAATATAGGTAGATCCTGGGAGTTCTGGGAGGTGGAGCTGAATTCACCACCCGCCGTCCTCCAACCTTTAAGGGCTGTCTGGATTTCATGACTTGCCCCCAAAGAAAAGAACACAGAAATGGAAAACTGGTAACCGACAGTAGAGGAACCTGTACTAGTACTACCTGAACCGACACCCAAGGTTCAACTCATCAGCAATGCCTCGTCGTGCCATGTGCCTGCCCCCTGATGAGATGTGACCAAAAGGGACACCCGCCTGGGTGGTATTCTTGTCAAAAGCCCATAATCTCAATTTAGTGAGGAGGGAATCCTCAGACAAGCCCGAAATAAGGGGGATTCTACCAAACACCTGGCCAGTGCTGATCAAGACTGTCAAGGTCACAGGAAACAAGAAATGACTGGGAAACTGTCACAGAGCAGAGGTGGCTGGAGAGACATGGGCACTAAATGCAATGTGGGATTCTGGACTGAATCCTGGAACAGAGAAGGGACATTAATGGTGAAGCTGAAAGAAGTCTGGGGCTTAGTTGATAGAAATATATCAACAATGGGCTTTTAATTTTGTCAAATGTAACCCATGAATGAAAAGTGCTGCCCACGGAAAGAACAGGGTAAGGGACATATAGGAACTCTCTGTATTACCTTTGATACTTTTTGTAAATCGATACTTATTCCAGAAACTTTAAAAATTATTTTGAAAACATCAGGTAAACAAAGCCAGCCTCAGCCACTTAGTGAGGCCCTAAGCACCTTAGTGAGACTCTGTCTCTAATAAAATGCTCAGTGGTTAAGCACCCTGGGTTCAATCCCTGATACCAAAAAAAAAAAAAAAAAATCAGATAAAGAGAGAGTCTCCCTGGGCTGCCAGTCCATACCCCCATCCAAAACTTCTCTCTAATTTAAGTATGTATCTGTATACACCTATACACCTTTCCCCCATCTCTTTTCCCTCCAAAATGCTCCTATGGAAATAGTTTCTCCTATTGGTTCATCCTGTACATAGGATGCTGCAACTCTTTTCTTTTCACTTAGCACTGTATCATGGTGTTCCCATGTTTGGCCTTATGGATCTGAGCTGCCCAAAGCAGTAAACTCTGGCCACATGTGGCTAGAAGCACTTGAAAATACTGTTAGCCTAACTTGGTATGTTTTAAGAGTAAAATGTACACCACATTCCACAGGCAGTACAAAGAGGAACGTAAAATGCCTCATTAGTCATTTTATGTTGATTACACGTTGAAGTGATAATGCTTTGGGAATATTGGGATCAAAGTATATTGTTAAAATTAACTTCATCTCTTCTTTTTACATTTTCAATGTGGCTACTGAAAAATTTTAAATTACATATGCGATTTGCATTATATTTCTCTCTCTCTTTTTTTTCTTTCTTTTTTTTCCTGATACTGAAGACTGAACCCAGGGCCTTGCACATGCTAGCTAAGTGCTCTTCCCCTGAGCTACATCTCCAGCCCATTTAAAATTTTCTTTTGGGACAGGGTCTCACTAAGTTGCTGAGGGGGGCCTGGAACTTGCAATTCTCCTGTCTCAGCCTCCTGAATCACTGGGATTACAGATATGTACCTCCACATGTCATCCGTGGGCTGTGTGTGGACTATGTTGCACATTGTAGCCTAATGAGAGGATAAGTCTGGCATTGGGAACTTTCTGTGGCACCCCCACAGGGATTGAGTGCCTGATGCAGGTGAACTTCCCCCTCAAGCTCTGCCAAAGATCCCATAGCACCTGAGATAAGTGTGACCTGAGAAAATGCCAATCAACCTGCTGACTGCCCGACATTTCAAAGCAAGGCTCCACCCTTGAAACCTTATCCCTGCCTTTGATGTCCCCCTTAAATAAACCACCAGAGCCATCTTTTCTTTGTCTGGTTCCAGGGCCACGTGGACTAGTTCTATCAAGGACTTTGCTTTGGTAAATATATTTCTGGCTATTTTTGTTATGTTATTCACTAATGATTTGAGACTTTAAGTTTTAGGGTGGCTTACATCCTCCTGAGCAGGAAGAAGAACTCCCTAATGAGATGCTGGCAGTTGCCCTTGTTAACCTCACCCAAGAGGTTACAATACATTTTTATTGAACAGTGCTGTTCTATAGATTAAAACACATTTTTAAAAATCTAGTTGTATTTATTTAACCATTCTTTTTCTAATGTGCATTTAGATTGTTTTTATTATATTTTTTTTATTTATTTTTTTGGTACTGGGGATTGAACTCAGGGGCACTTGATCACTGAGCCACATCCCCAGCCCTATTTTGTATTTTATTTATAGACAGGCTCTCATTGAGTTGCTTAGCTCCTTGATCTTGCTGAGGTTGGCTTTGAACTTGTGATCCTCCTGCCTCAGCCTCCCAAACATCTGGGATTGTAGGCGTGAACCACCATGCCCAGCTTAGATTGTTTTTAAAACTTTTGCTATTACAAAGTATGTTGCTGTTAAAAGCTTTGTACACGCCTGCTCTGTGTACATATAACATTTTTTCCTAGAGTAGAGGTTGGCAAACTAAGACCCACACACCAAATGCAGTGCACTGCCTGTCTGGTTTTTTTTTTTTTTTAATTTTTGTACCAGGGATTGAACCCAGAGTGTTTTAACACTGAGTCACATCCCCAGCCCATTTTTATATTTTATTTAGAGACAGGGTCTTGCTAAATTGCTTAGGGCCTTACTAAGTTGCTGAGGCTGGCTTTGAACTTGTGATCTTCCTGCCTCAGCCTCCCAACCCGCTGGGATTATAGGTGTGCGCCACTGTACTAGGCTATCACTGCCTGCTTTTGTACCTCAAGTTTTATTGGAAGGCAGCCACACTCATTCATTTGCATATTGTCCATGGCCACTTTCGCACGACCATGGCAGGGTAGCATAGCTGTGACACAGACCATGTGGCCCACAAAGACTAAAATATTTACCACCTTCCCCTCCCCACTATTTTTCAAAGTTTGCTGACTCCTGCTCCAGAGTCTTACCAGGTCCAGGTCCTGGAAGGTAGACTCTGAGATGGGGATTAGCACGTGGTGACTTTATTAGGGATTGCTCTTGGTGAGGTGGTAGAGAGATAAACTGGGTTGCAATTCATTATGAAGACCTTTGACAGCCCTGTGGGGAACTCTGAAGCTGGCAAGGCCCTTCAGAGTTGTCCTGAGTTGGGGCGGTGGGGCCAGGCCTTTCCAACCCTGAATCGACCTGCCTCACAAAAGGGAAACATCCTCAGGTGAGGTAACTCTCTTCAGTGGAGGGACATTCCCAGCAAGGCTGCTGGCAAAGAGCACTCTTGGCAAGTTGGGAAGAGGCCCATCAGGCATGGTGGGGCGACCCGGGGAGTTCAGAATGGCATCCACTCAGTCCACACTTGTTCTGCTCAGCTCCAGGTCTTGGGTTGACTTCTGTGGGCCCTTCTCCTGGGAGAAACATAAAGCTGGGGGAGGAGTGGGTTAAACTACAACTCCCACTCCTGTGACGGCTCCATGCTCCTCACCACCTCCCTCTTCCACTATCCAGTCTAGATTCCTCTTTCCCTCAGTGACTTCCATGGAGGCACGACCTAGAGACCCTCAGCCCTGAGAAGCCTGATCCTGTGGCTGCCATATCCTGCCCAGGCTATGTCACCTTTGCTTTACTTATTTTATAAATATCTGGCAAGGGAATATCAAGAGGTCTCCAAGCGGATCAATTGGCTACCAAAGATCTAACTTCTGCTTCTATTGCTTAACAGCAGCCTGATGATCAAGGATAATTAGCTCTGAAAATGGCTACTACTCTCTTGCCTGCTGGTCCCTTGACACAAGGAGCTCAAAGTGCCTGGATGGAGTCACAGCTAAAAGTTAAGTAGCCATCTTGATGTTTCCAATGGAAGTGTTGTTTTCCCTTTGAGACCCAGGACCTCTGCCCCTGCAGAGCCCAGAGTTGCCAGGACTGGAAGCACAAATGCCCTAGAGGGTCGCTGGGAGTCATGGTAATTGTGAGCCAATCCCGCTTCCCATGCTCGGTTCCTGGACTCACGTAGTTTCCCTATTGGAGACAAAGTGCCATGTAATTGCCTTTGATTAGAATGTGTGCTTCATTCTGGAAGATGACATCCTGTTCCTTCAGGGGGTCACATGTGAGCTGGTGCCTTCAAAAGTTTGTTCCAAGCTGGCAGCTCAAGAGTGTCATAAGTGAAAGATGAGCAGATCCCGTGGCCATGTGTCCCCTACTACAGCTCCCGTGCTGAAGAGCCAAATGGGATCCCACATGACTGTCCTATCATCTATAGATCCTGTAACCTATTCCAGGTTTAAAACTCTGTAAACCCTTCAGGAGTTGTGCTGAATGAAGCCCTGTAAGAAACAGAGGCAAACCCTGGGATAGTTCTGTTCCAGGGGAAACGAATCACAGCTCCTTCCAGGGAAAGGGGTTTCATATAATCAGCTCGCCCAGTGGCTGATCCTTTTCCTTGCAGGGTGGAGATGTATCTGAAGCTGAGCGTTGGTCTCTGCTGCTGACAGATTGGACACACAGCAGCAGCAATAGCTTGGTGAGTGGGAGCTCATATGCTGATTTGAATATGTCCCCCAAAAGCTCTTGGATTGGAAACTTCCTCCCTTAATTCATATGTTAATGGTATTTGGAGGTAGAGCCTTTAGGAAGTGATTAGGATGAGATGAGGTCATGAGCGTGGGGACCCATGATGGCATTAGTGGTTTTACAAGAAGAGGAAGACACCAGACCACACTTGCTCTGCCTCGTCATGTAATGCCCTTTGCTGTGCTGTGGTGCAGTGAGAAAAAAGACCCTCCTTAGGTGCCGAGTAGATGCTGGCACCATGCCCTCGGACTTCCCAGTCTCCAGAACCGTGAGCCAAATAAAACATTCTTTATAAATCATCTGGTCTTGAGTATTTTGTTAGAGCAACAGAAAATGAACTAAACATCATGCTACTGGGCCCCTACATGTCTTCTCTCATGCCATGATGGTTACTCCACTTATATACCTGTTGTGCCGGCTGTAGGGTAGCCTCAGAGAGAGACTGGGGGACATCACTGCATATACATGGTTGTTTAGTGCTTCTTCCATGTTTTCTGATAGGAGTTAACATGGAATACGAGGATCTCACACTTGGTGAGCACTCCCATAGGTCTATCCACATGTGTCTGGCAAAGTTTCCTTGACCTCAATTTTCCGATCTTCCTGACCCTGTACCAAGCAGCCAAGCCATTCTCCACTGTTCATGATGTCCACTTCACCTGACCCCATTTCTTTCCATAAAAAGTGGATGACCAGGTGCACTACCTAAAGTTCTGCCTGTTGGAAGGATTTCCCCTTCTGCTGTCTTTTAAGGACATGCCTATGTGAACTTGAGGCCACACACTGGGCAGCCGCGGTCTATTTTTGTCGTGCTCACATATCCTGACCTGGTTCACCTGTGAACAAAGCTTAGCTCATTTTTCTTCTCCATCAGCTGGATATAAGGTGCTCCCCAGGCATCCATGGGTGTGAGCTGGTGCCAAGGTGGTGGAGAATATAGAGGCCCGGGCCACCGGCTCATGACGCAGCTTGTCCCCTGGCCCTGCTATGCCCATCTCAGTTGTACTTCCAACTTATGAGTTGTTGCTGGACTTGTCTGAACTTTGTGACTTGATGAATCCAGTAATATCAGTTCATCCTAGCAGCTTTGGCTACATGATCAACTTGATGACCCATGGTCAGATACCAGAACCTGGCAAGTCAGAAGCTGTTTTTTGAGGAGTGTACAATTCTTGGCTACAGATGGCATGGCCCTGCTCCAGATTCCTAGGGGTTAACATTGTGATGACTCTCCTATTGGGCCTTGTCATAAACTCAATGGGTGTCTTTTCCCACCATAGATAGCTCAAATATCCCAGGTTCTGCCAGCTCATATGGCCCAAGCAGCATGGCCGCTTGTACTGTAGCCTGGACCTGCTGCCGAGCCCTTTACTGCTCTGAGCCCCTATAAAACCCAGCAGCTTTCTGTTCCATCTAGTGTAGGGGTGGAGCAATATTCCTAGGTGTGAATGTATGCTGCCTTCTCAGCCCAGAGGCCTACCAAACCCGTGCTTCCTTCTTAATGATGGGAGTGGCAGATGCAACAATTGGTCTACTTTATAAGGGATGTCCCTGGCATATCCAGACCCCAGGTCCCTAAAGATTTCACTGATCTGTCAGCTCCCTGAATCATCATAGGGTTTTCTCTCCACCAGTCTCTGCAAAGCCTGTCTAAGGTTTCTGATAGACTTTCCAGGTTTGCTCCTGTGGACCAATCAGCTGATGACTTCAATCTCTGGGCTCAGCGTGATGTTCTCTAAGATGTCTAGGCTGTATAGGTCTTTTCAGGCTAGGCTGTGAGAGGGTAAGAGCCTTAACATCCCTGGGGCAAGTCTGTAAATGTATACTCTTATCTGTTCCAAGTGAATGTGAACTGCTCCTGATCTTCCTCTGTGATAGGGTAGAGAAAGAAAACCCTCACCAGGTCCACAGCCACACACCACAAGCCTGAGAACGTGATAACGTGCTCGAGGAAAGACACCACAGAACTCTCGTGGTTGGTCTTGCTGCAGTCATCTTCTAGGAGCCACCTGCTTTATGTAGGGGTCAGTCCAGGGGGTTAACTAGAGAGGCACGGGGATCTCCACCCCTGTATCCTTTAGTTTTCAAAGGACGGCATTAATCTCTGTCATCATCTGATCACCAGGGAGGCTGAGCATCTTTTAACGTTTTTATTTCCTTTTCTTTGAATTCCCATAAGTCATAGTTGTTTGCTTTTTAAAAAATGGTCCATTTATTTTCTCTCTCCTCTGCTAGACCATGAACTTGAGGCCAGACACTGTCTCAATTATCCCTGTGATCCCTGTACCTGGCACGGAATTCAACAAATATGCACTGAATGAGTGACTTCAACAAGATGAAAAACAGCATTTGATTGGACATCTTGGTCTTCTAGGATCTTGAAACCAACATACCCAGCTAAGGGGTAGTCCATCCCTGACAGCAATTGTATCATTTTGGGTAATTTAAAAGAAAACACAATGTCATCCAATCAAACCATCTCTCCTTTGAAACCAAGGCAGTGTCACTGAACTAATGGAAGCTCCCAAAGCCTTGTTTTTCTGGATGGACTCCCTTTGATAGCAATAATGGGCAGTAACAAACTGAGCCCTTGCCCCATCTGGCTGTGATAAACGCATCCAAAACACATTACAAAGCTCAGAGTGAGGCTGTGAGGCCTGAGGCTGCTGCAAAAGAAAACCAAGGTTGACAGGCACAAGTTTAAGAACCCGACATTGTATAAATGAGAAAATGCCAGCTGCCTGTTCTCTCCCCACCGACGCCGTAAGTGCGTTATCTGAGCCTCCTGCCATTTTTCAAGCCCAGGACTCTAATGGTATCTGTTTGGGCAACTCTAAACTTCAATTAAAAGAAAAAAAAAAAACCCTCTCATTTACTCATTTACTGTGTTCTTTCCTTTTTTAAAAAATATTGAGTTTTTAAAATAAATGTTCAAATTTTTCTTA
This sequence comes from Urocitellus parryii, assembly GCF_045843805.1. NCBI lineage: Eukaryota > Metazoa > Chordata > Mammalia > Rodentia > Sciuridae > Urocitellus > Urocitellus parryii. Next base: position 37,209,959 of record NC_135541.1, on the reverse strand, counting down.
AATATGTTTATGCAGGAACTTTTTTTAAAAAAAAATCTTTTTAAAACACACATCTAATCAGGTCACTCAGCTCCTTAAAAACTTCTCATGGTCTTCCACTGTCTGGAGGCCAAGGTCCAACGTCTTTGGTGAGGCCTCCAAGGCCCTTGTTACTGTTTTTGCCCATTTCTCACCGCGATTCATTCCTGAGCCCTTAGGCTTCAACCACGGCCCCTTGTCTGCCCTCAGAGGCCAGCCGTACGTTTCACACCTTTATGCTTCTGCACAGCTTTGGTTCAAAGAGGAGCTCTTCTCTGAAGATGTTCTTCCTCTGAGTCATTAATCACTCCTTTCTCTATTGTCTCCATATTTGAAATAAATGTCTAACCACCCAATATGCTCTACCATCATTATCTACTTGTGTCTGTCTCACCAGACTAAGAGCCCCTCAAGGTGGACATGACATCTCATTTACGGCTGTTTCCCCAGGGCCAGGCTAGTCCTGGGCACAAAGGAGAGGAACAACTTTTGTTTGTGGAGTGAATGAGTGAAAATACAAAGACTCTGTCCCTAACCCAAAGAACCAGGACTCCAATTTAACCAGCATGAGAAGAGGATCAACAAGCAGCTGGTGTAGACGGATGCTGCTTACAAATTTCCCTAAGTGACTGAAAGGGCTGTAAGGCACACGCGCACCGAAACTCACAGGTAACTCAGAGGTGCCAGGAACTTTTCTCACTCCATTCCAGGAGCAACCCTTTCATTTTTAACAGACTAGAGCCCAGAAGTGCTTCTTGGTGGGCGGGCAAGTGTGGATGGGTGTCTGCAAGCCTCCTTCCCTTCTGCAAGTGCTCAGAATAGCTCCATTAGCGTTCATGGAAATTCTGCACATGCATCAAGGAGAAAACAGCCACAAATAACACAGCCCGCTTTCCAAATCTCCAAAGCACATCTCTGCAATCATTTTACTTTCCAACTATCACTACTGAAGCCTTTCAGCCAGAAAGCAGTGTTTTCAACTTACTCTGGGTTCCCAAGTTAGCAGAACTCTTTGGTTGTTTATAAATGAAGCTTTCTACATCCACTCACTCTCCCTGCCCCAGCTTCTATTAACACAAAAACGACCAGTTCCTGCTGGGAACCAGTCAAAGGCCTTCACCTGATTTTCAGGACACTCCAAATATGGTCCTGATTCTTGCCTTTCTCTCCTGCCTCATCTCCAGCAACTCTCCTGCATGCGTCCCCCCACTCCAGCCATACAAATCATTTTGGGGGGTATGGGGTATCAATTGAACCCAGGGGCACTTAACCATTGGGCCTCAGCCCTTTTTACTTTTTGAGATAGGGTAGCCTAGAGCCTCACTAAGTTGCTGAGGCTAGCCTCGAAATTGTGATCCTCCTGCCTCAGCCTCCTGAGATTACAGGTGTGTACCACCATACCCAGCCCAAATCATCTTCCAGAAATCTCCATTTTTGGGTCTTTCCTTACTGTCTTCTCTGTAGGCATGCACTTCAACTACCCAATTGATTTCTGCCCTTTAAAACTACACAGAAGTATGATCTCCTCCAGGAAGTATTATTTCCTGGTTGAATTAGATGCTTCTCCTCTCCATCCACAGCTACTCACTCAACTAGGCAATAATGGCTATGGAGATCTAGCTTGTGCCAGTCTCTGTTCCAGGTGCTGGAGATGCAGCAGGGAACAGAACAAAGCCTCTGCTTTCCTGAAGCTTAGATTCTTGAAGCAGGAGAAAGACAATAAAGAAATAAAGAATTGTGTCAAGGGATATGAAATGCTCTGCAGAAAAGTAAAGCAGAGTAGAGTATTATAGAATATTTGGGAGGGAATATTACTCAGGGAAGTCAGTGAAGGACAGGAACATGTAGACATCTAAGGAACAAGTACTGCTATCAGAACAGTGAGTGCAAAGGCCTGAGACAGAAGCATGCTTAGAAGGTAGGTGCAAGGCAGCAAGGGAGCCAATGGGACCACAGAATCATGAGGGAGAGCAAAACAGGAAATGAGGTCAGAGGCAGTCAGAGGCCAGATCACACTGGGCCTTGTAGGATATGGTAAGGATTTTTTTTGGTGGTGTTAGGGATTGAACCCAGGGCTTTGTGCATGCAAGGCAAGCACTCTACCAACTGAGCTATGTCCCCTGCCCTGTGGTAAGGGATTTTACACCAAGAGAAATGGAAGTCACTGGGAGGTTTTAAGCAAAGAAGAGATAATTTGTCTTACATTTTAAGAGACTCATTTTGGCTACTCTGTGGATAACAGAGGAAGGGGGAACCATGAAGAGCACAGACATCTGGACATCCACAAATATTTATTGGCCTCTACTATGGCCACGCACTGTTCCAGGCACTGAAGATACCCAGTGAGACGGGATCTCTGATCAGTCAGGGAGGATTTACAATCTAGTGGGGAGACAGAACTGGCGTAATGACAGAACACACGAATATGTCTAGAGAGTAGACAGGGTACTGTGGTGAGGGCAAGAAAGGAATTAGGTGGGGAGCAGCACTCTAGGAAGGGAATGCTCAGTTGCTTTAAGAAATACGAAGTGGAGGGGCTGGGGATATGGCTCAAGTGGTAGCGCACTCGCCTGGCATGCATGAGGCACTGGGTTCAATCCTCAGCACCACATAAAAATAAAATAAAGATATTGTGTCCACCTAAAGCTAAAAAATAAATATTAAAAAAAAAAAAGAAATACGATGTGGAAGAACTACAAGCAGTCTGGTGAAAATGGAAGGAGGTGAGAAAGGAGAGGAAGGCGGGGCCAGATCACAGGTGGCCTTGTACACAAGCATGAAGGTGGTGTACTTTATCCAGAAGGAAACAGGGATCCACTAATGGGTTTTAACATCATGGATGTCCATGGAATATCTAGGAGATACTGCTGAAAACAGGGCACAGGTGTGGGCTGCAAACACAAACTGGAATATCATTGGCATCTAAATGAAGCTTGAAAATATGAGAGCTGTTGGAATCAACTAGAGACTATATACTATATACCATCAAGCAGACCAAGATCTGTCATTCATTATCTGTGACCCCAAGTAAGTTACTGCCATTTTCAGAGCCTCACCTTCTCATCTTTAATTGGGTATTTTCTTTTTGTAAAATGCTACCACAGTCCTGGGCACACAGTAAGTGCTCAGTTATTATTCTAGCTCCATCAGTGACTAGCAGTGGCAACTGGACAGCATATTGTGCTCTGAGCCTCAAGGTCTCACTGCGGCCACTGCTAGGTATCCAGCATGCCCCACGGAATGGGCACCCGGTAAACGTTGCTCAGTAGTGAACAAATCTAAAAGACTGGAACAATACCCACCAAACACAATGGAATTAACAGGGTTTTCAAAGATTATATATATAAAGATGCATGTCAATAAATCCTCTAAGGAAAAGCGCCAGGCATTTGGGTAGACATTAGCCCTTCCTTCCGTCCTCGCTTTCCAACCCATCCCTTTTTTCTTTAATTTTAAATCTCCCCCTTGTAATTGGCTCCTTCCTTTCAGACTGCAGACATGAACCTGTCTCCCCTAGTCTGAAAAGCTTTCCTTGGGTCTTATCCCTTCTCTCAAATTCTCATCCTGCCATTCTTTAATTTTACCAACTGTACTCCTTCGCAACCCAGAACACTTTTCAGTGAGGAAACCACACCTTTTGTTTTAGAACACAAGTCTCAGTTTAATAGTACTTTAAAAAAGGCAAATATCATTTACATCATTCTTTGAGCAGGCCTGTACATAGGTATTTCACTTTTTTAAAAATATGCATTTTTTTCTTACCACAGTAATTCATTGCAGAAGAAATTTCATTATGTATATTCTACAGAGCCCTAAACCAGAGCTAGCGTATTCAAATAAACCCCGAGGTGTGGGGAGGCTTCGGGCCAGTTGCTCATTAGAGGCCTCAGCATGGGGGATCCGGAGACCCACACAGAAGGTCTTCCAGGGAGAGCTGAACCGTTCAGATAAGTGAGCTCTGGAAAGCAGGGCTGGTCGGCGGGCTCTGGCAGGCTCACCCCTGGGGTAGAGCAAAGAGAACAGACAGGGAGTTCTGAGAGGCACCGGAGCTGTCTAAACTCAGGGGGATGGAACCGAGTGAGCAGCAGCGGTAATTGAGTTTCAGTTACCTGCAGGGTGGCGAAATAAAGTGTTAACTTCATCTGCCTGACATGGGGGAAGTTTAGAGGTGTCCTTGGCATGCTCACAGTGAAATCCGTCACCCTTTCACTGTGTTGGGTGATGGCAATCATATGGCGCTTCCTAGTGACAGCCTGCGTGCATCCTGTTAGGCAGCACCAGCGCGCGGTGGCTAATGAAGCAGGTTCCCGCAGGCCTGTCTCCCAGGGCTCCCCGCATCTTCTGTCTGAAGGAATGGCACCATGGGAAAATTTAGCACAGCCAGCACCAGCCATCACCCAGCCTCAAAAGAGTCTTTGAATGGCAGAGAGAGGCCCATTTTCCTCTCTGCCCAGCCCAGGGTTGGAATCGTCCTCGGGTCACTTTTTGTGGGTCTGTACAAACGTGCCGACGGGCAGCGAGCCGTTCTTCACCTGCTCCCGGATTTCAGCTCGGTGCTTTAATGTGAAGACCAGAGCTCTCACCGTCCGCCGGTATGGCCCGTTAATGAGGCGGGAGCAGAGATGAAACGTTTCCCGCTCAATATTTTCAACCAGTAGGTGATCCATCTAAAAAACAGCAAAATTATCAAATTAGAGCCTTGCATTGCATAAGGATTAAAAGTAAGAGAGGCTGCAGCACTCTGCTCGAGGCCTCCATTAATCAACTGAAATTCAAGGACATCTACTTCCTGTCACAAGAGAAACAGGAAGAGCAAATTAATTCCACCCTGGCAATTAAGGAACAAGGCCATGTGCTTTGTGACAGGGACCTCATTCACAACCCCTGCCGGGTGGTAATATTTGCCATTATAACAGGAAACTGGCTTGAACTAAGCAACGGGTACTGGGCCCTGTACTTCACCAACCAGGAAACGAAGTCCAAGGATAATAAATCAGTGGAGCAGTTCATGCTTCTTTTTGTTTTTAAAGGGCCTTTTAACCCCTTACAGCATTTTAGAAACACTGGGTCTGGATCCTAAAATGTGCATGAGGCAGTTTATAAATCACTTTTCCCATCTAATGCTCATAACTCTTATTATCACATTCTATAGATAAGGAAACAGGTTCAAAGGTAAAAGATCAAGACTGTACAGCTACTGAGAGACAGAGCTGGAACTCTGCCCTAGACCTTGACTGCAAAGTTCACGGTCCTCCCCTTTTGGCAACCAGCGGCCCCCTCAACGTTCTGAGACCCATGCAGATTCAATTAAGCAGAACAGGCCTAGGCGATGGGACCTGGAGCAATTCTGGGGTGGTCTGGCTCATACTCAGGCCACCCTGAGGTCATAGACCTAATCAAAGCAGACCGGGTCTGGAATTATGTCCACATGGTCTGGATCCAGGCCAGGTGAGGCTGCTGGTCAGAGACCCCCAGCCCATCTCCCTCCCCATAGTCCCCGGCCTAAGCGCTCTAGCTGTTTTCATGCTCCTCTACGCCACGGCACCAGTGCACGTTCCCTTAGAAGACACACCTTTCCTCAGGAAACACTCGTGTTTGTACGTCAAAGCTTAGGCAAACATACACCCACGGAGAAACCAACAAAAACCCTAGCACAAAGGACTGAAAGTTCTTCAGGCTACCACTATGTCCTGAGCTTCCCTTGGTCATTATCATAATGTTATAATAATCTATGTTTTGAGTTTGTCTCCCCTGGTAGTAAGTTCTTTGAAAAGAGGAACAAATTTTTCTTACTCCCTCTTTCCCCTTTATTCCTTCCCTTCCTGCTAGGCATTTATTTGAATATTTATTCATCATCTATGATGTGCCAGGCTCTTGCTTGGGTTGAGGAACAGCAGTGACTGGGGTAGGCACAGCTTTTATGGCCATGAGGAGAAAAGGCAATAAGAGAAACAGGTGGTGAACGGGGATCATTAGGGCACTGAGTGCTAGGAAAGGCGGTGGGAATGAATGCCGAGGAGCACAGCCACAGGGAAGTCACCTCACTCAGAAGGGCAGCACCTGGCTTCAGGAGGAAATGATGTTTTTCCTAAACTGAAGGATTCTAGGATCTGGCCAGGTGAAGTGGGTGTTTGCTTTGTGATCAGTTCAGTGAGCCGACACACACTGTTCTGTATATCCTATATTTCTATGTAAAAAGGATAAAAAGGAAAAAGCCCTGGTGTGGTGGTACACACCTGTAATCCCAGCTACTTAGGAGGATCAGGCAGGAGGATTGCAAGCTTAAGGCCATCCTGGACAAATTAGTGTGACCCTATCTCAAAATCAAATAAAAAGGGCTGAGGGGCTGGGGTTGTGGTGTAGTGGTAGAGCACTCACCTAGCACGTGAGAGGCCTGGGTTCAATCCTCAGCACCACATAAAAATAAATAAATAAAAGTATTGTGTCCAACTACAACTAAAATAATTAAAAAAAAAAAAAAAGGGGGTGGAGGGGTTGTGGCTCAGTGGCAGAGCACTTGCCTCGCATGTATGAGGCACTGAGGTTGATCCTCATCACTACATAAAAATAAATAAACAAACTAAAGGTATTGTGTCCATCTACAACTAAAATGTGTGTGTGTGTGTATACACACACACACACACACACACACACATATATATATTTTTTTTTTAACGGCTGGAGGTGTAGCTCAGTGGTAGAGTGCTTGCCTAATATGTGTGAGGTCCTGGGTTCAATCCCCAGTAAAACACACACACACACATATCATACACACAAGAGGAAAAACAAAGAGACACCAAAAATAAAAAGTCCTATCTGATATTTGATAACATGTCCTAACATGCAAGACAGATACAGAAGGAAGAAAAAGAAAAACTCTGAAGATACAAGAACCAAACAGGGAGCAGAATAGGACTGAGAGAGAAAGAGAGTGAGACAGAATATGAATGCTGTCAGGCCCAGACATAAGCCGAGGTCTACTAGGCAAAAGATGCTCATGAAAGCCTGTGGACCCAGTGGCTGGCTGATTACCTTCTAGGTCTGGGCTGGAGGGAGTGGACTTGCCACCATGGCTCTCTAGAACCCACAGTGCTCAAGTTTTTCAAGTCAAGGATTCCTGAGTAGGAATGTACAGAGAGTGCCTGGCGCAGCTTGACAGGAGCTAGGCCCGCGGTGTGATGGGAATAGGCAGTATCTAACAATTCTCACGCATGCCTCTTGCTAAATGAGGGACAATGAAATGAAGAAATGCAGAAAAATGTTTGTGATATTAAAATATAAGTCACAAAGGAAAATAATTCACCCTGCACCATTGGGTATAAGAAATTCATTGCACAAAGTGAAGAAGGCCTATCTTGTAACAGCCTTGGGTAATCCAAACTTGCCCAAGTTGATAAGCCCTTTCCAATGGGTCCTAACTTGGTGCTTTAGGTAAGTAAACCCTTTTGGATAAAAGGATCAGTTTCACTGAGACCCTGAGAAAAAGAGATTTTGCTATGAGATACATCTATAGAAATGGGAATGGGAACAGAAACCCTAGAAGAGATCTAGCGATTTGCTGTATTTAGCAATATTTCTCTCTCTCATCCTCTGCCTGGTCTCTCTCACACATTTTTGCTCCTCTCCCTGGGTCTTACTCACTACCAATTTTAACCGTCTGGTTCTCTCCTCTTATGCTACACATCTCTACCCACACCTTCTGCTTCCTCATAACTCCTCCAACATCTCTTCTGTTTCAATACTTGCACTGATGTTTTCTTGGTATTTCCTAGTTCCCGTTTCTTGGAGACAGAGAATCTGACGTGCCTTCCTTATCTATTTGTGTCTGTGTGTGGAGCGTGTGTAATTCAGTTGTCTAATCCTGGGCAAACTGGCTTTAGCTGGGGAAGATATAAAACATGACCACCTAGGGCTCTTCTTCACCAGGGAATAGATCTGGTGGGAAATGGTGCCATCATCAATTATGATGTTTGCCACATCTGTAAGCTCTATAAATGCAAGGAAACAAGGTTTTCTTCTTTTGTTAACCATAGGAAGTGTTCAATAAATATTTGTTAAATGAATGTGCTTCTTCCCCATGTATACCTACCTCCTCTCCTGCCCTCTCAATAACATCATGCATAGCAGATGAATGTCTTTTTATTATGTGTTTTCTAGTTAGCAAAATCCTTCCCAGATTCTTACACCAGAGTTAACATTTCCATACTTTGTATGTCTATACCCCTTGCTGGGCTTACACCACTACTTCAGACTGCCTCATGTTTCTGTTTGTTATTTACAGGCTCTCATTCAAAAAATGGTAAGCTAGCGCTTCTCTCTCTCTCTCTCTCTCTCTCTCTCTCTCTCTCTCTCTCTCTCTCTCTCTCTCTCTCTGTTACTGGGGATGGAACCCCAGCACAGGAGATAGCAAGCTTTCCTAGGAGAGGGACTGCAGCTCATTTATGTTGTATTTTCCCCTGACACCTAGTAGAATCCCACTAAACATTCAATGAATCGAACATCCACAAGAAGCAAACTTTGTGTGGGTTTTCTGATAGTGTGATTGGATTTGTACGTATCAACTCACACTTCTTTTTGACTACTTGAATACATTTATGAGAGAGCTGGTCAAAGCCAAGGGTGCAGCCTGAGGCCATTAAACAAAGAAAAAAACTAACAGTCCCATATGAGAATGTACCCCTGACCTGGATCTCATTAGCACCATCTGACAACCAACTGAGCCAACCAGCCAGTGTTTCATAACTCTTAATGATACAGGCTCACTTTGAGAACCAGGTTCATTTTTTTTAATGACATAATAGGAAAATGATCACAGGACGTGAGGTAGGAAGGAGAGTGGATAATGAGGAAGGGGAAGTAAGAGAATGACACCACAGGGGATGTTCATATGAGGAAAGATCTAAAAGACGGAGAAGAACAAAGAAGATCCGGAAGGGAGATAGTAAAGGGGAATAGAGCTTGGATTTGAATGATGGAGTTTTTATTCATCTATTCCATTATTCCAAGAACAATAATCCATGAATCTAGAAAGCAAGGTCTGTAGGGTAGTAAAGAGATGAATCTTTGGGCTGTGTGTATATTCTTCATTTCTGACTTTCACTATTAAAGGATATAACTGAAACAACATGGAAACATCTTTTTCTACAAAGAATATAATGAGTAGATTTGGTATTTACAAAAACACATGCTAGGATCAAATTGTAAAAGCTTTTCAGTCACTGGGCCAATAACTTACCCAATGGTTTTACTACTATTGCCTGGTGTCTGATTTGAATGCACTCCACATTGATTACTGTCAAAGACCAGATACTGGATTAGATGGTTCATTGATTTACCCTAATATGGAAATGTCTCATGATGATAGGTGCTAGGGTTAACCCTAAGAAAAAGTGTTTGTATTTACATTTTCTTACATCCCAAACGAACAAAAATACCATCAAATGCTATTTATGCAAGAAAAACAGATTGATTTTTTTTTCTTTTGGCCAAGGAAGGCAGTAAGATGCATACTTTTAATTTTTAAAATTTACTCTTTGGGAACAAAACCATTCAGCTATGCTTAATCTGATATTTTTTCCAATTACGATGGAAAGCACTAACGAATGTATCACTTTTTTAACTTTGCTTTGTAACACTTGAGTGCTTACCACTTGATGTGCCATTTAAAGGATAATTAATGGATAAACTAAAAGGATAATTATTATGGAGTTTAATATAGCAGGCAAACTGCTCATTAATCCTTACAAGCATAGCTTCGTTATTATCATTTACTTAAAAAGATACCACAGGGAACTGGTATTTACCACCACATTAACTACATATTATATACCCACACTGTATGTTTCTACAATAATTTTGGCTTATTTAAAAAATGAATTTTATTTAAAATAGCACGTCTGTTGGCTAATCGATACTCTGGAAAGTTACTTATAACCTACATATGTTTTTCTCTCTTCCAATATTCATACTGAAGCTTCATTTAAAAGAAGTTAAGCAAACTTACTAAATAGCAATTCCCTGCACCATCAGATAGACATTAAAAATTATAAACATGAAAAAATTAAGATATATAGAAAAGGATATATAAAATGACATTAATTGAAATTGATCAAGATTGAAGAGAAAGCACAAATGTAAATAATCACGTCAATTTTATGCAATGTTATTTAAATAATCAATAAAAATCTTACAGAATGTTTGGCATATAATTTGCTCTAATAATAATTTGCCCAGCATTCATTTAAAAAGCTATAGTAATTTTTACTGAAAAAGGAAATGCACCAAAATGTTAAGATTATGCCTGGGTGGTAGGTTCAATGGAGATTTTTCCCTGCTTTCTACAGTTTTCTCATTTTCTATTCTAAGTTTTCTTTTTTAAACTAAAATCTTCTTTTCAAAAAGTAAATAATATATCACAAGTCCACCTACTCCTCTTTTGTAGATAAAAATTCAGATAGAAGTGGTAAGGTTAAAGAGAAAAAAAAATTTGACAATGTAGTAACAGATCTAACACTTCAGCGAGACTTCTAAATTCCTTCCTTTATTAAAAATAATTAAATTATTCTTTTTTTTTTTAAATATGAAGTGTTTTTATTTTTATTTTTATTTTTATTTTTTTTAAAGAGAGAGTGAGAGAAGAGAGAGAGAGAGAGAGAGAGAGAGAGAGAGAGAGAGAATTTTTAATATTTATTTATTTATTTATTTATTTTTGTTCTCGGCGGACACAACATCTTTGTTGGTATGTGGTGCTGAGGATCGAACCCGGGCCGCACGCATGCCAGGCGAGCGCGCTACCGCTTGAGCCACATCCCCAGCCCAAAAAAAAATTAAATTATTCTTTAAGGATATTTTAATAAGGAAAGCCTGGGATATCCTGGGAAGAAGAAAAATATAGATGTTTTTGCTTATTTAGATTTCTGTCACTGTGACAAAATACCTGACAAAATCAACTTGGAGGAGAAATCTTTATTTTGGCTCACAGTTTCAAAGGTTTCAGTCCATGATTAGCTGGCTCCACTGTTTCTGGGCTTGGGCTGAAGCAGAGCATCAGGGCAGAATGATGAGAAGAGCAAAGCAGCTCACCTCATAGCAACCAGGAAACAAAGTCCAAAGAAGAAGCCAGGGATAAGATATACCTTTCCAGGGCATGCTTCTAGTGACCTACTTCCTCCCACTAGGCCCCACCTTCTACAGTTTCTACCACTTCCTAGAACTCTATTCAATTATGAATCCATCAATGGATTAATCCATTGAAGGAATCAGAGTCCTCATGATCCAACCACTTCCCAAATACTCCACCTCTAAACATTGCTGTACTGGGTACCCAAGCCTGAATTCAACACATCAGAATTTGAGGGATGTTTCTGATTCAAATCATAACAATGTTATATATCTGATTTTTCCAGAGTATTAATTAGCTTGCAAGATTTATTGTTTGGTGATAATTAATACCATTATAAATGAGCAAAAATTATTCCAGCAGGTATACTTCAAACCACTAATATCATCTCAAATTCTGGCTATGAAGATGATAGAGAATATATTTATGCAATTGATTTTATGCCTTAGAATTAAAAGTAAGGGGGCTGGAGATGTGGATCAAGCGGTAGCACGCTTGCCTGGCGTGCGTGTGCGTGCCCCGGGTTCGATCCTCAGCACCAGATACAAAGATATTGTGTCCGCCAAAAACTAAAATAAATACATAAATAAATAAATATTTTAAAAAAGAATTAAAAGTAGGGGGGTAACAAAAATGGGAGAGCAGAGTTTTCTCAATAGACAACTTTTTTTATTTTGTTGTTTTGTTTTGTATCAGGGATTGAACCAGGGGTGCTTAACCACTGAACCACATCCCCAGCTTTTTTTATATTCTATTTAGAGACAGGGTCTTGCTAAGTTGCTTACGGCCTCACTAAATTGCTGAGGCTGCTTTGAACTAGTGATTCTCCTGTCTCAGTCTCCCGAGCCAATGGAATTACAAGTGTGTGCCACCCGCCCCCAACTCAGTAGATAGCTCTTTCTTTTGTCATTGATATTCCAAAACACAGGCCATCTCAGAATTTTTACTTCACTGGGAAGGGAAAGAATTTTAAATGGGAAGGAACCAATATTCATTAAGTGACTTGTAATCAGCAGGCACTAGATACTATTCCTTTGTATAAATGGTTCATTTAACTTTCCCAATAACCATGTCGGTGGTAGGAATTGTAATTCTCTTTTTTTAGAAAAAGAAAGCAAGTTTCAGAAATGTTAAGAAATTTGCCTAAGGCATCATGACTCGAAGTATGACACCCAGGGTTTCAACCTAGGTCTTGCTAATTCCAAAGCCCACATTCTTACAACACTATTTCCCAGAATGCTTATAAATCTAGAATCCTTAGAGTTATCTGTTAGAACAAGGTCACAGCATTAAGTCTATGAAGGCTCGTGAAAACTTATGGCTTATTTAAGCAAGAGCTCCTAGCAATCACATTCCAATTAGAACTTTACCTTTAATTCCAAGGCTTCTGAGAGTAATTTCTGGGCATTTTTCCTAAGTGACTCAGTTTTGGGATCACTTCGAACTTCAATAGAAGGTCTATCTGAATGTTTTTCAATGAAGGTTTTCCACTCAGTGTAAACTTCTTTGGCAAGAGAAGCCACCTCTGAATCTGCATGTTTACGCATCTTGTTCACAGTGTGACCTGGAAAAGGAGAAGAAAAAACAAAGGAGAGGTAGTTGTATCTATTTCTGAAAAGCACAGAACTAGATGGTCTGACGTGTGGCACTGACAGTCACTTACATACCTAAGGATGTGAAGGGTCTTGTGTAAATGAAACGGTTTTCATAAAGGCTGGTTTCATTAATGGAGAGAATCAGATTTGTTGACAGAAAAAGTCATAAACTAGAGGCATCATCAATAGATTCTTAAAAAGAATAAGAGTCAGGGGTGGTGGTGCAAGTTATATGACCCCAGCAACTCAGGAGGCTGAGGCCTTAAGCCACTTAGCAAGACCCTGTCTCAAAAATAAATAAATAAATAAAAGGGCTGGGGATGTGGCTCAGTGGTTAAATACTTGTGGGTTCAATCCTTGGTACCTAAAAAAGTTAAATTAAATTATAGTATGAAGAAATAGAGACAAATTCAGAATGTGGGATAATCTACAAGATAACAGACACAGTTTCTTCAACATTTAAAAAAGGTGGGTAGGGGGCTGCGGTTATGGCTCAGTGGTAGAGTGCTTGCCTAGCACGGGCAAGGCGCTGGGTTTAACCCTCAGCATCACATAAAAATAAATAAATAAAATAAAAGGTGGGCGGGGGTTGTAGCTCAGTAGTAAAGTGCTTGCCTAGCATGTGTGAGGCACTGGGTTCGATTCTCAGTACCACATATAAATAAATAAAATAATGGTCCATCAATAACTGAAAAAACATTTTAAAAAAATAAAGGTATTGTGTCCAACTACAACTGAAAAAAAAAGGTGGGTAGGGTTAAGGACTGAGTCTGAACTACCAAATGTGATATGTGATTCCATCATAAAAAACCAACTACTTTGAGATAAATAAAAATATGAATGTGTACCAGAAATTAAATTATATTCAGGAATTATTGCTAATTTTGTTAACAAGAAAGTGGCACTGTTGTGAACTGAGAAAATATTCATACTTTTTTAGAGATGCATACTCAAGTACACTGAGCTGAAATGACAAAAGATCTGGCAAACACCACAAAAGCAAAACAGAGAAAGATGAAGAGAGGCCAAAGGGCATATGGAATTTTGTTCTCGTATTTTACTTTATTTTTGTGTATGTTTCAGATTGTCATAATAAAAATGGAAGAAAGGGGGAAGGGTCAAACATATCAATATGCAAAATTACCTATAAGAATAAATATGCAGAAAAAGCCAAAGAAATCAACTAAACACAGGAATTAAAATTTCAGAAAAAGAAAGCATTCAAGACAGATATATGTTTGAAAATCAAGAGCTTTCTTAAGGCAGCAATAACCAGCTAGAATCCAATAGGCAAAAAAATCCTGCCTAAGCTAGTAAAAACCGTATTAGTAACACATTAATGAAAGTGGTGCCTACTTCCTTAACAGCTCTGGATGCTTCCTTTGCTCCATTCCTAGAACCAGTGCCCTTGCCTTGGGGCACACTGCCTCCAGGTGACCACAAAGGTCTCCTGACTGGCCTCTCTGGCTGGGTTTGGAACCTGTTAATGCCATCTTCCTGCAGTTAGAGAGGCCTTCATTTAATTTTACTATTTTCTTTTTCATTTTTTTTCAAAAAACAAATTTGACCATTTCACACCTGTACTTAAATCCTTCAGTAGTTCCTAAATCACTTAAATATTATTTCTTCTCTTTAGTTTTGAATTCACATCCCAATGAACATTCTATTTGGAACACTCTCTTCCCTCTGCATCTGGCTCACTTCCATCAGGCTTTCAGACCCACTCAGGGGTCTCCTATCAGGAGTCTCCCTTACTAGCCCCCATCCTGGTTGGGACCCCTGCTCTGTGCTCCCTTCGCCCCTTTGCTTCTGCTTATCACAAGAATTACAATAAATACAACAGTTAGTTGTAATTATCTGATCAGTTATCAGATAATCACGGAAGAGAGCTTCTTGAGGGAAAGAACTGTGACACATTTATCTTTGTATCTCCAGCAGTGAGCACAGTGGCAGGAGAAGGAAGAAGAGTAGCCTGTTGTTTTACTAGATGCACCTAACAAGATCTAATAAAGGGGAAAATATACCATATAATTAGATGAAAGATAAGCACAAAAATACCACGATAGAAATTAATTTGTAATCTCAATGATTATTTTTGTTAGATACAACCAAAAGTTTCCAGACTTATTTTAGAAGGATAACTGGGCAAGGGTATGAAAAAGAGGAGTTTCCCAGGTACAAATAGCCTTATAAGATATTTGAACATATATAAAGCAATAATAATTAAAAGGAAGGCAGACATTTACATTTAATTTGGGAAAACGGTCAAAACAAAATTTCTCCAATTATGCCAATTATATAGCCCAACACTATTCGCTTCCTTTACTCTCCACACACTTCCTGAAGGACATTTGTGCTGGGTACTAGCCAGGGACTGGTCATGGGGGGCTTGAACAAGTAACTATCGCTGCTTAAAAGTTTAAAGAGAATCCTGGAGGTTAAAAAAAGAAAAAAAAAAGTAATGTTGAAGGAAAGATAGGGGTAACAGAATATTAAGAGTCTTTAACTTCTCACTGTAACCATTTATTTGGAAAGGATTTTTATCTGGATTTTCTATTGAGCAGGGAAAGGAGTACATCAATACTCACCATAAACAGGAAGATGAGGAAGAGCAATGCAGAGCATTCATTAGAGACATCTAAAGGTATTTCTTAGATGATAATGCTGAGGAGACTGCTTTTGAAACACACATCATTTCAAGGCAGAAATCACTACTGATATTTTCCTTTCCTGGGTACAGCTCTTGATATAGCTGAGACTCTTCCCTCAGCAATTGTGTGTGTGTGTGTGTGTGTGTGTGTGTGTATGTGTGTGCGCTGTTCACTCAAACACACACACACACACACACACACACACACAGATCCCTAAAAGCACAAAGATCAGGGCTGGAGATGTAGCTCTGTGGTAGAGCACAAGCTTACCACATGAGGTCTTGGGTTTAATCATTCAATTAATCAAATAAAAACATTTAAAAATGCATAAGATACCTATATTCAAGGTATTGTAACACTCCCACTGAGTACCTACTTTGTGCCTGATGATGAGGTGAGGACAGAGATGAGTAGGACACAATCCTTGGAATTGGCTTATACTTACCCTGTGTTATGGTTTGGATGTGAGGTGTCCCCCAAAAGTTCATGTGTGAGACAATGCAGGAAAGTTCAGAGGAGAAATGATTGGGTTAGAAGAGTCTTAACCCAATCAGTGAATTAATCCCTGATAGAGATTAACTAAGTGGTAACTGAAGTGGTAGGGTGTGGCTGGATGAGGTGGGAATTGGGGCGTGGCTTTGGGGTATATAGTTGTATCTGGAAAGTGGAGTCTCTCTCTGCTTTCTGATCATTATGTGATGTCCTGTCTTACCTTGAGCCCTGAGGAATGGAGTCTGCTATCTGTGGATTGAGACCTCTCTGAAACCGTGAGCCCCTAAATAAACCTTTCCTCCTCTATAGTTACACTGGTCTGGTCCTGTTTCTCTCATCCTTATGTTCACAGCAGCAAAAAAGCTGACTACAACACTCGGCCAAAGTGAACAGGGAAGACATATGTTACAAAAATATTCATCCCAATATAGTTTCAGGTAGTGAAAAGATACAAACAACCTCATCATTATGGGTTCAATTTGTTAAAAAAATTTATGGTCCATTTAAACAAACCACTTTACAACCATTAAAAACTGGGATAGTTTTACACGTAGTAACATGGAAAGATGATCACTGCATTCAGTTGTGAAAAAAAAAGGTCTCAAAAGAGGATGCACAGGGCTGGGAATATAGTTCAGTTGGTAGAGGGCTTGCCTCACATGCACAAGGCCATGGGTTCAATCCCCAGCACCACAAAAAAAAAAAAAAAAAAAAAAAAAAAGCATGCACAGTTGCATAGCATATAAAGAAATTTAAAAATCACATGTGGGGGGCTGGGGATGTGGCTCAAGGGGTAACGCACTCGCCTGGCATGCGTGCGGCCCGGGTTCGATCCTCAGCACCACATACAAAGATGTTGTGTCCGCCGAAAACTAAAAAATAAATATTAAAAAAATTCTCTAAAAAAATAAAAATAAAAATTAAGTTCTTATTTAAAAAAAAATTAAAAAAAATAAAAATCACATGTGTATACATATAAACATCTAATTTGTTTATATGCAGAGAAAGTCTTAAGCATTTATAATAAAATTATTTTTTAAATTTTTTATTTAAAATAAATTTTGAAGTTATAGATTGACAGCATGCTTTTATTTATTTATTTTTTAATATTTACTTTTTAGTTGTAGTTGACTCAACTAAAAAGTAAATATTATTTTTTTATTTATTTTTATGTGGTGCTGAGGATCGAACCCAGTGCCTCACAAATGATAGGCAAGTGCTCTGCCACTGAGCTATAGCCCCACCCCTATAATAAAATGATTAACAGAGGTCTCTTCTGAGTAGGGGGACTATACAGTTCTGCTCAACCTAGGCACTGGCTTACATGCAAACAAACATCTTAGACAGCCGGGGCTTGCTATAGAAGGGACACATTCAAGTTTCTTTGGAACAGAGTCCTTCCCATCATGTGATCCTCACCTTATCTTTTTTCTCTATCCTAGAAAGGCTCTGCTGATCCAGCTATATGTATGAAAACTGAAGGTGCAGAAGCCCCTCAAACAGAGTCCCACTAATCAAATGCAGTGGACTCCCTCCATCCTGACACTGCTTGGCTTCAGACACTGGCCTTTTTCCTTCTGAAATATTTTCTTCCACTGCTTTCTGAACTACCTGTTTACTGGGTCTCTTCTTCCTTCTCTATATCTCCTCTGCTGGTTGCTTATCCTTTCCCCACCCATTAATTATTTGAGCTCCAGCTTGGGCACTATCCTTGGCCTCTTCTTTCCTTCTCTGAGTAATCTTATCCACTCCTATGGCCCAACCTCCACCTGCAAGCAGATGACTTCCACCTATGTATCTCTAGCTAAAGGTTCCCACTGTGCATAAGACCCAAATATTTAACCAGTCCCCTTCTAAACATCTCTAACTCAACCATTCTTGTCACATGATGGCACTGCCACCCATCCATCACTTAATGCTCCACTGTTTCTCTCATCCTTATGTTCATTCAACCATTCCAACTCATACAGAGTCACTTCCTTACCAGTCTCTGTATTTTTTCCTCTTCCTTTTCACCTTCCTCTCCATTTACATGGCCCTAATTCAGGTTTTCACCACCTCTCCACTAGTCTACTACAAAAGTTCATCTCTGCCCCAATCTGGCCCTCTCTAACTCAACCTCTACACTGAAGTCAAAATGACCTTTTAAAGACAATTCAAACTGGGCACCTGTAATCCTAGTGGCTTGGGAGATGGAGGCAGGAGGATTGTGAGTTCAAAGCCAGCCTCGGCAGCTTAGCAACTTAGCACAGCAATGCAGCAAGTCTGTCTCTAAATACAATATAAAAAGGGCTAGGGATATGGTTCAGTGATTGAGAGTCCCTGGATTTGATGCGTGGTTAAAAAAAAAAAAAAAGACAATTTAATCATATCACTCCCCCAAATCCTTCAGTGGCTCTCTATTGCTCTCAAGTTTATTTCTAAGTATAGCATTAAAGTTCTGCATGTCCAGAACCTCTTTGGCCTTACTTTATGCCATATTGTCCTCTTTTAGTCCTTCCACACCTTTTTCTCCATGCACTGAGTTCTAGATACAGTGAGTAGATGTAGGTTCCTGTTTTGGGTGATGCTGTCTGGCCTTTTCACATTTCTGTACCTTAGCGCTTACTGTTTTTATTTATTGAACTTCTGCAGTGCTGTGGATGGAACTCGGGACCTTGTGCAGGCTAGACAAATGCTCTACCACTGAACTACATCCCCAGTCCTATCTAGAATATATAAATGCCCACTTTCTCCTCAAAAGTGTAAATGTCTTGAGGGCAGAACCTGTACCTTACTCCATGTTATATTCCCAAGTCCCAGAAAAGGGCCAAGTACAGAAGAAACAATTAATAAATGTTTGCCGAGCTCAATCAAAACAGTTAAATAAAAAAAGCATGTATGGAGCTGGGGTTGTGGCTCAGTGGTAGAGCACTTGCCTGACACTTGTGAGGCTCTGGTTCCATCCTCAGCACACATAAAAATAAATAAATAAAGGTACTGTGTGTCTACAACCAAAAATTAAAAAAAAAAAAAAAAAAGCATGTACCTTTGGCTTTCAAATTGTACTAACATTTGGAAATGGATTCCATTGATTGGGAAAGCACACAACTGCAGACAAAATAACAGACTATACTATAAAGACATGGATCCAAAAGTATTGGGAAACAGAAAAAAGTTTCTAATTCTCACCTATTGCTTTGTATAAATTATCTCATTTAATTCTTATAACTAGATAATGCATTGAATACCACTACTATTTTTCCCCTTTTACAAATGAGAAGCTGAAGCTGGGCAAAGTAACTTGCTCAAGGTCTCACAGCTAGTCTGTATGGAAGGCAGGGCCTGAAAAGAGCAGCTTCACTCCTGAACACCTAAGACCCTGGAATTTTCTATTAGGGACTGACACATAGAGCACCGCCTCTGTTGAGATAATGTAGTGCACCTTCTTGGTTTTCTCAAACCAGAAGGGCAGGGGCCCTGAGAAATGGCCCAAGGATACCAGGCTTCCACTCTCATGCAAGGACAGCAGAGTTGCTGCTTTCGGCCTGTACATTCCACAGATGCTCCCACAGAGCCATGCCCAGACTGGTCTGGAGGCTCTGCTAGGGAAACCAGCTCAGGAAGGGCAGAGCTATAAAGGAGCCTCGGGGAAATGCAAGACTTGTTAGCAAGAGGGAGGACCGTCCAAAGAATGAGATGGAGAAAGACAATCCAGTCTGGGGCAAGAAATGAGATAAGAGGAGGTTATCTAGGGCCCCCCCCCCCATAAAAAACAAAGTGTAAATTTCAGATCCCAAAGGTGATTTCAAAATAGCATTAATGAGTTTGCCACTGTGCTAAACACTTGACATATTGAACAAATGTAATCCTCAGAACAACCCTACGAAGTAGGTGCTATCATAGTGTCTCGTCTTACAGGTAAAGAACCTGGGGTACGGAGAGGCTAAGTAACTCAGGAAGCATGGCAAAAAGCAGGGCCAGGTGTCAAGTGCACACATAGGCAGTCTAGCTCCAGAGCCTACTTTAACCCTGTACTGTTGCCTCTGTGATCAGACAGTCCTACCTCCTCCTGATTCACATGAAAAAAATGAGGCTCCATGACCTTTCCCCAAGGTCACAAGTTGGTCAGTAGCTACATCAAGGAAGTTAATGATCTGCAAAAAGTCATTATTTGCTCCATGAAGTTTATGTTTTAAAGTGAGCAGTGCCACTGGCTAGTCTTATGACCTGGGTCAAGTCCCCTGGGTTTAAGGTTAAGGGGTTTCTGCATCCTAGCACATTGTTAAGACAAATTCCCAGCAGGAAGCAGTTTTTTGCTCATTTAACAAATATTACCAAATACTAGGCATTTACCAGGCCCTGTGCCAGGCACTGGGTTAGAATGTTGAGCCAGACATGGCCCCGCACTAAAGAGCTCAGGCAGGAGCTTCCCCTTGAGCATAAGGGGAAGACAGCTAAACTCAGAATGCACATTAGTGTTACAGGTCCTAAGATCAAAATGTTTGGGGAACTCCTAAGAGAATCAAAAGGACAAAAGAGAAAGTGGCAATGTTTGTCCTGAGTCTTCACAATGACTGAAAGGGGCAGGAACGGCACAAAAAGTGGAGAAACAAGAGCATGAAAGACTAAAATAGTGTGACATAACTTGAGGACCTGTTGAGCAAAATAATCACCTCAGAAGATGTCCTGCTCTATTCTCAGAATCTGTGACTATGTTCCTTTACGTTGCAAAAGGGACTTAGCAGATGTGATCAAGGTTAAGGAACCAAAAAAAAGCAGAAGGGTAAGTCAGAGAGATTAGATGTGAGAAGAATTTGACTTATCAGTGCTAGTTCTGACGATGGACAAAGGGGACCACAAGCCAAGATATGCAGGCAAATTCTAGTAACTGGAAAAGGCAAGGAAATGGAGCTGCCAAAACCTTGACTTTAGTCTTTTATGCATCATTAGGTTTCAGGAGGTAGCAAGAAAGAGTATAAGAACATCTTAGCACTGGCACTTATTTTGGTTGTCTAACATGGAGCAAGTCACTTTAAACTCTCCAAGCTTCAGTTTCCTCATTTTTAAAATGGAGAAAAAAATGACATTGACTTTACAGAATTGTTATATGGATCAAATGGGTCAGAGATATGAAAGCAATTTATAAATAGAAGGGTTTTTGTTGTTAACCAATCATAAATGAAAATAAGGCATTTCTGAAATCAGATTCATATGACTGACATAAACCTTTCCCCATAATATTTATATGTTCAGTATTGCAAAGTGGGGCATGCTTGCTCACCAGGCTGAGTTCAAGGCCTAACCTCACTGTCTCATCAGCTGTTTGCTCGACACCCCTTACCCATTGGCTTTCTTTATAATACAGGCATCCACTCACAGAGGCTCTATAACTGCTGGGTCCAAAGGCTTTTTCGCAGTTGACCCTCAAGTTTGGGTCTGGTGACCACCAAGGAACACTGAGTCCACTCATTTCTCCTGCTTCTGAAAAATGTTCTCCTCCCTGGCCTGACGTGACTATACTCCCCTACCTACACTGCCTCTGTCTCTTCCGCTGGCTGCTCTTCTTCCTCCCACTTTTCCATATGCATTTTCTCCCAGCTTCAGTCCTTCAACCCTTTAATCTTTCCTTTTACTAGAAGATTCACCCACTTAGGTGATTTTAAGCAAGAGCTTCCTGGAATATGAATTTCTAGTGTAAATTTCTCATCTGAGCTTCAATCCCATATTTCCAATTTCCTGTTAGACATTATCACCAAAAGAGTTCATGTTAGTGCAAAAATATAGAGAAATTGACTAAAATGGAAATGCTAGGAGAAAATTCCCATTTGAGGTACAAAAGAAAAAGCACTAAATTCTGATTTAAATGAGGTTAAGTTTGAGCAGATGGCAGCACCCAGAGAAGGTCCAATAAAATAAAGACATATGGCTGGGGTTCAGGGCACAGTGCAGTCTGCTAACTAGGAAGGAACTGCCCCAAGAGACATGGGTTCTCATTACATCTTTGGTCCTAACTCACTCCTGGGGCCTTAGATGAGTCACTTCAACTCTCTGGGTCTTGGATCCTAGTTTCTAAATTGAGGCAGTCAGGGTTGGGGTTTGTAGCTCAGTAGTAGAGCGCTTGCCTAGCATGTTTGAGGCACTGGGTTCAATCCTCACAACCACATAAAAATAAAATAAAGGTTATTTTTTTAAAAATTGCATTAAAAAATAAACTGAGACAGCCAAATGGATTTATAGAGCTCACAGAAATAGATAAGAAAAATTATAAGATTTCACAGTAAATGGACAAAGAACACTTACAAAAAAAGAGAAAAAGAACAAAGTACCAAGAAACACATGGTAAACAATTCATTCTATGCAGTAACTGAAAATAAGAAGGCGACTTTTAGACTAGTAAGAATTAGGAAAATGACAGAAATGGAACAAACTTTCTAAAAATCAAAGATTCAAAAATGAATAAAGACAGAACATGCATATCCAAGAGGTGTCTTGATTAAGGCCTAAATTAAGCTGGAGAAGAGGAGATGCTCTCTAAATGCTCTAAAGAAGCAGCATGAGACCAAGAGCTGAGTCTAAGGGAAACTCATGCCTCACTCATGTGGGGAGACAGAACACCGAAGAAACAGAGATGGAAGGCCAGAAGAGTCACAAAAATTCTGTCAAACCTTTTGTTTTTCACTAATTTGCTAAACACATCCATAGCTCCTGTCATATGTGACATTAAAGCTTGAAATATATTGGTGAATAAAATAGCATGGTCCTGTTGGCATGGAGGGTACTGCCTAGCAAATAAGAAATAAAGAAATAAAGAATTAAATAAGTCATTACAAACTGAGATGAAGGCTAAGGAAACAGTTTAAAAATAGAGAATTGGGCCAGGTGAGGTGCACATGCCTGTAATTCCAATGGCTTGGGAAGCTGAGTCAGGAAGATCGCAAGTTCGGAGCCTCAGCAACAGTGAGGCACCAAGCAACTCAGTGAGACCCTGTCTCTAAATAAAATGCAAAAATAAGGGCTATAGCTGTAGCTCAGTCGCAGAGTGCTTGCCTGGCACATGTGAAGCATGGGTTCCATCCTCAGCATCACATAAAAATAAACAAATAAAATAAAGGCATTCTTTCCATCTATAACTACAAAAAAATTTTTAAATGCAAAAATAAAGGGTTGTGGCTACAGCTCAGTGGTAAAGCATTTGCTTAGCATGTGTGAGGCACTGTTCGATCCTCAGCACCACATAAAAATGAATAAAAATAAAGGTATTGTGTCCATCTACAAGAAGAAAAATATTTTTTAAAAAAATGCAAAAATAAAATAGGGCTGGGGATATGGCTCAGTGGTTAAGTGCCCCTGAGCTCAATCCCTGCTTACTGCACCCCTTGCCCCCCACCAAAAAAAAAAAAAAAAACAACAGAGAATCAGCAACCAAGTTCAGTGTCTTTATGTCACCAAAATAGAGAATAAGAAAAGGTTTCAAATTCACAGTCTGGGAGGATGAGAAGTGAGACAAGACCATTGGATTTGTATAGAATGCAACCACTTGGGTGTGTCCTGAGAGGCTGTGGGAGATGCCAGCTTGGAAAAAGTCCTAATAAAGGAGTATGAAGGTCTGGAAATGGAAGTTGTGAGTATCAGTCATTTAAAAAGGAATTTGGTTATAAAAGGAGGGAAGATTTGTATATGTTTGAAGGCAGAAAGAAAGAGCCAGTCCAGAGGGTAATAAATGGCAACAAAGAGAGGCACTGGGGCAGAGAGGCACTGGGGCACAGCATTTCCCTCACCTCCATGGCTAACCCTTGCCAAGCCCAGTCTACTCTCCCTGAGAAAGTCTCACAAAGAAGCTGCTTCTCTTCTCCACTCTCTCAGTCCTCAGTGTTTTCATCATGTCTCAACTCAATGACCACAGACACACCTTGTCCCAGGACTTAGTCCTTCATCGCTTTCAAGTTTGCTCAAATGTCACTCTCTCCATCAGACCCACTACTGACCACCCCCACACACATTCATGACCTCCTGCCCCTGCTCTACCATTTCACTTTTCCACAGCAATAATCATCATCTTATAACTAGACAATTTACTTCTGTTTCTTCTTTATTGCCTGTCTCCTCAGTAGAATATGAGCCTCGCAAGAATGGGTTTTTACCAGGTTTGGTCACAGGCATCCAGAACAGTGCCCGCACAGGGTAGGCGTTCAGTATTCAAATCTCAGTTGAATGGATATTAGGATGACCTGAATTCCCTTTCTCCATATTACTCCTTTCTTACATATTCTTCCCCTGGTCACTAAAACTCTAATCATATCATTCTATATCTTAAAAAAACACTAAATGGCTCCAGTATTATTTTTTTTCAAAGTTTATAGGTTGCTAACAGATATTCCATTAAAAATAAAAATAAGAGAGTTCATGGGGAAACCCAGGTAAAACAAAATTTAATAACTTCCTTCCTTCCTTCCTTCCTTCCTTCCTTCCTTCCTTCCTTCCTTCCCTCCCTCCCTCCCTCCCTCCTGCTGGGGACTGAGGATAGAGCCTTGCACATGCTAGGTGACAACTGAGCCACACCCCCAGCCCAGATTTCTATACTGTGAAATTTCTCAGGCCACTGAAAATCTCAAAGACAGAAGAGATAGTAATGCAGCCTTTCCCAAGTTTATCTGAACTCTAGAGTCCTCATAGGATCAGAGTTCTGAGAAAGGCACTCTAGAGAATGCTGGCATCTGACATAAAGTCCAGACTCAATTGGTCAGCTTTTAAGTTCCTCTCTCCACCCTTGCCTATCTTGGCCATGTATCCTAGATTCTGAAATGCTGTTCTCAGGATTTTAAAGCCTTCATTCTTTTATTCATGCTTCTGCCTGCAATGACCTGGATATCACTTTGACCTAGCAAAATTCCACCTCTTCTTCAAAAACCCTTCCCAGTTAATCCCAAAAGAAATCGTATACTCCCACAGACCTTAGTATACCCCTTGATGTTAGTATTTTCACACGCCAATAATAATTACATCCCTATATGCTCCTTTGTTCAGAGAGAATGTGAGTACCTTATACACACGGACCAGGCATAAATCTCTAGCAGTCAGCATAAGCAATGTTACACACAAGGTTCTCAATATGTATTGAACAAATGAATGAGCCAATGGTTCTTTTTCTTAAAATTTCAAATATTTGGCTTTTTTTAAATATTTATTTTATGTGGTGCTGAGGATCAAACCCAGGACCTCAAACATCCGAGGTGAGTACTCTACCGCTGAGCCACACCCCAGCCCTGGGCAAATGATTCTAGATTCTAAATAAAACAGATCAAAACAGGATCCAAGTTTCTTACCAGGCCTCATATTATCCACCAGTCTTAACAGCTTAGTGACTTCATTCTGTTATCTTTCTTCTACAATAACTTGTTTCACTCTGAATTCTTCTCAATAGCATTCATCATACTAAGATTCCCTCCTATCTTAAAAATCAGAACTTTGGTCATTCTCCATTTCCTTTCATATTGTCACATCATTCTTTTCTTTCAATATCAAACTTCTTGAGCTATTTTCAGTTTCACTTTTGTACCTCCTCCTGGCTCCTCAAGCTCCTGCCCCTAACCTGGCCTTTGAACCTGTCCTGAACAAGATTACTAAATGATTCTTTGGTAAAATCCATCATGCAATTTTCAGACTGCTATTTGGCCACCTGACAACCATGGACGCTGCTAACCAACTTCCCATTGGAAATACGCTTTCCTTTGCATTCCATGACGGCATTCTCATCTGTTTCCCTTCTGTTTCTCTGGTCACACTTTCTCAGACTCCTTCCTCAAGTCCTTTAAATATTAGTGTGCTTCAGGATTTTGGACTTGGCTCCTTGCTTTTCTTACATATTCCTCCTGGGCAAGCTTATCTATTTTGATCACCTCAATTCCTAGCCATATGCTGATAATGACTCTCAAGAATATAATTATAATCTTTCCTTAGTTTCAGCCTTGTACATCCAACATCCTGTTGAACATTTCCCCTGGGATGTTCTATAGTATGTTAAACACAATAAGTCTAAAACCGAACTTATCATTCCCCTACCTCCAAACCTCCTGTTCTTTATTACAGAGTGGTAGCACCATCCAACCACCTGCCCTAACTTTCACTCCTTCACCTTCATCCCAAACATCCAATCAATCTCTAGGTCCTCTGAATTTTATCACATATGCATCTCTTGATTTCAACAACATTTCTGCATCCCCATGACTACACCATCTAGGTCACCCTCATGTCATATCCAGATAGTTTATTAGCTTTCTAACTGGGCTTTCCACCTCTAGGATTGCTTTTCCCCAACACCTTTCCCACATGGCAACCAGAAGGATTTTTCAAAACTCTTCAATTACACTATTATCTTTACGATAAAGAGCAAACTCTTAGGCTTTATGGTAGACTACAGGTACCCCTTCACTACAGCACAACTAGATCCTGGATAAAAGCTACCTTATCCCCACCAAAAAGTTAGCAGAGTCTAGAAGAGTAGACTCAGGGAGAGGTGAGGCTATCCTCAGGGCTGACACCAATAGCAATGCTGCTGAAATACTTAGCTATGGGTCAGTGATAAGGTACAAGAGCTAATCTTAGAATTGACATACTGAAGTAGGGTCCTCGAAAGGTGTGCTAAAGTGTTCTAGGCCAGAGCTGACTCCTGACTATTGACAGAAACAAACAAGGCAGCAAATCTTCTTTAGAGAAAAGCTTTTCCAATTTAACCCCATAGAATTCCTATAGATTGAAATAAAATAATGAGCTTACAGCTAAAACCCACCAAGCACATGGGAAAGCAAAGATGATGAGAGCAGTAACAATAAACAACAAATATAAATCCTCAAGGACTATAAATATAAGAACAGTCAGATGAAGAATACAGAAGAGCTATGTATTAAACGTTTCAAAGGATAAAAGACATAATCAAAAGAATATGTAAATAGCATTGACAAGAGTCAAATTTAGGGGAAAGAAAAAACTCAAAAATGGAAAACAGAGTTTTTGAAATAAAGAATTCAATGAATGGGTTAAATAGTACATTAGAATCAGCTGAAGAAAGAATTAGATGTTGGAAGATATATATCTGAAGAAATTATCTAGAAAGCTGAAACAGACAAGATTAAAAAAGATGACACTCAAACTAAAGAATATGAATAAAAGGAATCTGGTTGTAGAATCTCAGAAGAAGGGAACAGAGAAAACGAAAGAGACACTTTTAAAGAGATAATAGCTATAAATTTTCAACAACTGAACAGGAATCTGCAGGTCTAGGAAGTATAATATATCTAGGATAAGTACAAAGGAGTACCTGCTGTGCTAGCCAATCTACAAGATCACTCCAAATGATTCTCACCTATTATTCACACACTGTGTAGTTGCCTTTCAAACCAAGAGAATGTGAGGGAAGTGACAGTGTGTCACTTCTGATATTAGGCTATAAAAGAAACTGTCTTCTCACTTGGTTTTCTCTAGATTTCTTGTTCTCTCTTGGATAACTTGTTCTGGAGAAAGCCAGCTGCCATGCAATGAGCAGCCCTAAAGAAAAACCCACATGATGAGGAACTGAGGCTTTCTCCATGCAATCCTGTGAGGGAGTCATTTTAAAAGCAGATCCTAAAGGCCTGATCAAGCCTCAGATGATTACAGCCCCAGTCAACAGTTTGATTACAACCTCTTAAAAGCCACCCTGAGCCAACACCACCCAGAGAAGCTGCTCCCAGATTGCTGACCCTCAGAAAAACTGTGTGAAATAATAATGTCTTCAGCAGTTAAATTATGGGTAATTTTTACACAGTGATAGCAACTGATCCATTGTTAAGACCAAACACCTTCTGCTTTACTCTTTATACTTAAGGCACTTGATTAACTTCTCTCCATCATCAGAGTACTCATCACACTGTATGACAAAGTCTCATTTAAGATATCTGTCTTTCCATTAGACTTGTATCTGTCTTTCCATTAGACTTGTTCCCTTTTACTCCCAAAAAGAAGGGAATAATACCTTTCTCCATTATTATGCAAGCATAATTCTTAGCACAAAAAATATATTCAATAAGTATTTGTTCCTTACAACCCACAGCATAGTGACAGGCAAAAAGGCTAAAAGGTGTAAAATATAAACATTCTCAAGCAATGATTCAAATGGAATCTTCATCATTCAACTGACATAACTATAAAAGAACCATGAAACCCCTATATTCCAAATAACCTCAAGTTTAGGGAAGGTTTAGAAAAGAACAAGATTCAAAAGTTGGATGGTTTCCAGCTTCTCATAAGTCAAGCCCTCTTGAGTTTCACTATGACCCTGGAACTAAAATCTTTGAACATCAGACATACCCACCATTTTTTTTTTTTTTTTTTAAGTACTGAGGATTGAATTCAGGGGCACTCTATTGCTAAACTACATCCCTAAGCTTTTTTATTTTTTATCGTGAGACAGAGTCTTGCTAAGTTGCCCAGGCTGGCCTCAAACTTGTGATCCTCCTGCCTCAACATCTCAAGTAGCTGAGATTACAGGGCATGTGCCACCACACCCAGCTCAGACACACACACTCTTGAAAGCATTCGCACAATTATACTCAAAGGCCATACAGAAATGATTTTTTAAAAATAATCTGTTCTGCATTTGTAGAACAATTCCAGTTTATCACACTGATATTTAAATCTGATCACACGTGGTGTCTAAATATGAACATGCACATACACACATGTACATACATACATGTTATAAAATATTAATCACTAGTACCCTCTACTGGTGGAAATGTCTTATCTTTTCATATGAATGGTCTTACTGCCCTCTAGTGACCACAACCTGTAAAGACAGAAAATCTAGCAGCAGATGGGAGAATCTTCTTGGCCAGAATGATATGGTTTTATGTTCTTTAAGCATCTAATTTTCTCAGATTCTGGTTTGTATTACAGGGGTGCAACTCTAAAACTCTTGGGGGACCCTCTGGGGATTTCAAAACAGCTCTTCCCAGCTGTTAGTGCCAGTCTGAAGCAGCTTTCTCTCCTGCTTCTCAGAAACAAGAGGTCAAGGGGAGGCAGACAAGGCAATGGCTGTACTCATGAGGGCAAGAACAGCAGCTGTGAATGACTGCCCTGGACTCCCTAGGGAACTGGGAGCAGCTTGAGGAACACATGTTGGCCCTCCCTTGCATATTATCCACAGTTGCATACTGTACTAAAATGGCAATTCAACATAGTCTCTCACTTACCTTTGATATATCTCCAAAGCTACAATAAATGACACAGTGACAAATGTTGCTATAGTTTGTTGCTGTTGTTTTTTTTTTAAAATAGGCTTTGCAAATTATTTCTACTCAAGACAGAAAAGCCAAGCTTCTTTCAAGATTTAACTAAAACCTGTCATCTCTCTTACGAAGTTTTTTTTTTTAATTCCCCGATTTAAGTGACTGTTTTGTCTTTTGTGCCAGCATATATTGCCCAGGTCAGAATGGTATCCAGAATATTATGTGTTCATTTATAACTTACAGTATTTCACTGCTTCTATTTGTCTAAATGCTTGTCCCATCTAGCAAACCTTAAGTTCCTTGGGGTCACGAACCATATCTTATTCATTTTTGCACACTCAAAATGATATCTATAGATCACTGTGTTACTGGTCTATAAGGTAAGTATAGAAACTGGAAGCATTTAGAAACTTTTATAGCTTATGTGTTAGACCTAATTTTAAAATTTGGGGCTTTGTTTTGTATATTTTAATTTCATTTTCTGTTAAATGTTATTATATATTACAAAAGTATTGGGTGCAACCAATGGAGAAGTTTTTAAACAATGGTCCTTATCCAGAGAGTTTGAAAAGCCCTAGTAGGACAGATAACTTAAAATTTGAAGGAAAGAGGAAAGCAGGAAGAAAGGAGACAAAAAACAAGACCTTTCATAAAATTCTGAAGGAACATACCTATCCTTGTTGATTTTAACACTTCCCTGGAGGGTATTTTCTTCTTTAATTCTCGTAAGGCCTCAACTAGATTCTCTTTGCTTTGATCAGGAAGCTCCAACATAGTTTTCCATCTTTTTATGTCTTCTACAACCACAACTCTCTGAGAAAAAGAAAAGTCATTTGGAAAATGGAACATTTTCATTAGAAAGACATCTGCCTTCACCTGAGCTAATGGGGCTCCTATTGACATATGAATTATTGATTATGACCTGAACCAAAGCACAGTGTGTCTGATGGCCCCAAATGATGGGTAATTGCTTAAAAGCAGGTCCTGCTTACTGCAAATCAGAAAGAGAGTTGCATCTATTAGGAAAAGTGCAAGTTTTAATCTTACCATGTCAGACACTACTGGGCACTTAGCCGTGAGAGGTAATAAGAAAGAGAAGAAAAGAAAAATGATGCTGAGGTGAATCAACCTTATAGATCACTTAAGAGTGTCTTAATTCACAAGCATGGACAGAGAGCAGAGGTCATAAAGGCATGTTTATTTCAACAATAAAAAAGCATGCTTCAATAGTTCCCCACTTTGTAGAGGAGAAAACTCTTTCTTTTTGGAAGAATTTTTTAAAACTTCAGGAGAGTAACTCACTACTTATAATTAAAAAAGGTTAATACTTTGCCATTCCTCATAAAATAACAAAACATTATAAAACTTAAGTCCCTTTATACTCTCCACCAAACTCATTTCCACCCTTACATTCCCAGGGGAAAAACTACCATCTTAAAGTTGATATGCATTTTTCCATTAAGTGTAAAATATTAGCAATGAAGGAATATGGGTAAAAGGAATGGGAAAGTTCTTTGTACTGTGTTCTAACTTTTCTTTAATTTTGAAAGTATTTCAACTAATAACTTTTTAAGTACAGAGACAATTAAAAAATGAAGTTGCTTTCATAAGTGCAAAATAAAAAATCTTGTCTTGGATCATTATTACCCTGGGAAGGTGGGCAGTTAGAAATTAGAAAGGGTTATGGCTTCTGGGATCCTGGTAATGTTTCTTGATCTGAATGCTGATGTGTTCACATTGTGGAAATTTCTTAAGATGTACACTTAGAATCTGTGTACTTTGCTATATGCATTTTCAATATGGCAATTTAAATAAAAAGCAACTATCTAAAAGTCCCATCTCCCTCCCTTGGCTGGGGTCTGCTTCAAGTCTAGAAGCCATGGTGGGAGGAGGGTATGTTGTGACTCCTCTATTCCCCGGCCTTGGTTTCTCCTCTTCCCCAATATGTTTATTTGCTTTGGTTCCCCATTCATCCAGGTTCAAAGCTGGGAAAAGGAAGGGAGCAAAGGAAAAGTTTTAACTTTGTTGTGATACTATGCTAATCAGGTTTTAGTGCTCTTTGAATTGGCAGATATTTGAAGCTGACTCTTTCTTTTTCTCTCAGGGTGGCTTTTGTAGTTCCTTGGAGCGCTCCCATTGCTGAGATCTCACTTTTGGTACCCATAATGTGGGCACTGCTTCTTCCAGCCAGCCACTTACAAGTCCTCCCTTAAGTTCCCAGTTTTTGGCAACCCACTTCACACAGACTCTCTCTGTAGGGGTCCAAGGATTCTTGTAAACCCAGCCACTTTAATTCTATTCTATGCCAGCCAGCATTTTCTCCCATGATTGCCCACATCTTTGTCCTAAAAGTTTCCAAGAGTATCAGCCTTCCCCAGTCGCTTCTCTCTCTGGCATTAGTCACTCCATCTTTGGATTTTCTCAGGCACAGGTCTAATTTCTGAGTCTACCAACTCCTTGAAGCCCAGTTCTCCAAGTGAAACTGCTATAGTACTCTCACTTCATTGGAAGGAATTCTCTCTTCCTTCTTATTTAACTTCAACTTTCTTTAGAGCCTCTGGTGGGTAATGGGTTCAGGATTCTAAAACTGGTCAAACATTTCTGCCTTCCCAAGTTCTGCATGGATGGTCCAAAATCTCATTTGAGAACACCATTTGCTACCTATTACTTTGTTCTCAGCCTTTAGGGTCCTTGGTCAAAGTTGAAAAAAATCTCTTTCTATAATCTCTATAATATAAAACATTATTGTTATTGTGGCATGAAAAATAAATAAAGGAAAAGGAGAAAATATTAGGCTTTGAAAAAAAATTTTTAGTTGTAAATGGACACAACACCTTTATTTATTTATTTTTATATGGTGCTGAGGATCGAACCCAGTGCCTCACGTGTGCTAGGCAAGCACTCTACCACTGACCTACAACCACTGCCCCAACATCAGGCATTTTTAACTCAACAAATTTTCTTGATTTATTGATACTGATATATACAATCCCAATTGATCCATTTTAATATTAGATAGTATTCCATTATTTTTCATACAAATGACTGGAATTTTAAAATCTATTCCCCTAATGGATATTTAGGATTTCTTTCCCTGTATTTTTTCTGTTACAAACATTGCTTCAGTGAACTCCTGCCCATAACAGCTTTTTGTATGTGTTCCACCCATTTACTTTCCACTTTTCAGGGTCAATAGCCTAAAGCTACTTTATTTTGCTCCCTCACAAAGAAAAATGTGTTTATAAATATTTTATTAAAAGATAGATATTATTGCTATCCAACCAATGATCTCTACCTTTTAATATGGATGTTTAGTCCATTTGTATTTATTATGATCACTGATTAACAATTAGGCATCACTTACTCTATGTAATGGACCAAGTTTAGTTTTGGTTTTTTCTTTATGGTTTGGAAGTTAGACACCATATTTCTTTCATTTAGTGTTTACTTTTATCATTTTAAAGATGTTTATTCAACAAAATCTATACATCTTCTTCCCAAAAGCCTTTATTTCAAAAACTCTTATTAATATCTTATTTTCTTTCATGTTTGTATCTCTTTATTTCTTTGTAATGCAGATAGATCTAGCTTCCAATTCACCAATTCTCTCTTTAGCTATGGTTTGTCTACTTTTAAACACAGAACAATATATTTCTTCTCCAACAAATATATTTTTTCATTGAACAAGTTCTGTTCTTTCCTCCAAACTTGCCTGTGTTCTTTTCATACTATCCTGTTCTTATGATTTCTATTCATGTCCTTATTCCCACTTCCATGAACATTCTAAACATATTTCAATTTAAATCTCTTTTACATTGTTCTCTTACCTCCACTTCTTTTTTTTTTTATTGGTTGTTTACAACATTACAAAGCTCTTGACATATCATATTTCGTACATTAGATTGAAGTGGGTTATGAACTCCGAATTTTACCCCAAATGCAGATTGCAGAATCACGTTGGTTACACATCCACAATTTTACATAATGCCCTATTAGTAATTGTTGTATTCTGCTACCTTTCCTATCCCCTACTACCCCCCCTCCCCTTCCCTCACATCTTCTCTCTCCATCCCATCTACTGTAATTCATTTCTCTCCTTGTTTATTTTCCCATTCCCCTCACAACCTCTTATATGTAATTTTGTATAGCAATGAGGGTCTCCCTCCATTTCCATGCAATTTCCCTTTTCTCTCCCTTTCCCTCCCATCTCATGTCTCTGTTTAATGTTAATCTTTTCTTCCTGCTCTTCCTCCCTGCTCTGTTCATAGTTGCTCTCATTATATCAAAGAAGACATTTGGTATTTGTTTTTTAGGGATTGGCTAGCTTCACTAAGCATAATCTGCTCTAGTGCCATCCATTTCCCTGCAAATTCCATGATTTTGTCATTTTTTAGTGCTGCGTAATATTCCATGGTGTATAAATGCCACATTTTTTTTTTATCCATTCATCTATTGAAGGGCATCTGGGTTGGTTCCACAGTCTAGCTATTGTGAATTGTGTTGCTATGAACATCGATGTGGCAGTATCCCTGTAGCATGCTCTTTTAAGGTCTTCATTACCTCCACTTCTTGAGATGGAGAATCTATAAAGCTTATAATTTTTTGACTTTGAGTTCATTTTTTAAAGGGGATTATTTTCCATGGACATTCTGTATATCCTAGGATGTGAAGTACTTAACAGGGAAATCTTTCATTTGCCCCTGCCAAAGACCTTGGATTCTCCTGGTACTAGACCAGATTTTACGTGAATTTCTTTCAGCTTTGCAGACAGTGTGAACTAAAAAAAATATATATATGTATATGTATATATATATATATATATATATATATATATATACACATATATATATATATTTTCACGCACAGCAGTAAGTGTGTGATTCTAATGTATTATATAGTCAACTCTTTATCCATCTAAGACCTGGAGAAAAGATTATAGTCTTCATGCTATTTTCTTGGACTAATGGATGAATTTTTGTTTTTGTTTTTTTTAACTGCCGGCCCTGTTTTCTTTTTTAACTTTATTTACTTATTTTTATGTGGTGCTGAGGATTGAACCCAGTGCTTCACATGTGCTAAGCAAGCGCTGTACCACTGAGCCACAACCCCAACCCAGTGGATAGAATTTTTCTAGCTCATTTTTCACAAAAATGGCAGCCCTGTCATTTTTTCATGTGAGGGGTCAGTTCCAGCTCCTATCATATTAGCCTGTGGCCTTATCTCCTGGCCCCTCTTACAACTCCAGTGCCTAAGCATTGCATCTGATTTCAATATTCACTGGAAATATTTAGCTTCAGCTCCCAATCACAGCTTTGGGTGTTAATTTCTTCCTGGCACATCAGAAATGATTTCCCTTTCAGACCCTCATTGCTATACAAAATTACATATAAGAGGTTGTGAGGGGAATGGGAAAATAAACAAGGAGAGAAATGAATTACAGTAGATGGGGTAGAGAGAGAAGATGGGAGGGGAGGGGAGGGGGATAGTAGAGGATAGGAAAGGTAGCAGAATACAACAGTTACTAATAGGGCATCATGTAAAATTGTGGATGTATAACTGACGTGGTTCTGCAATCTGCATTTGGGGTAAAAATTTGGAGTTCATAACCCACTTGAATCTAATGTATGAAATATGATATTCAAGAGCTGTGTAATGTTGTGAACAACCAATAAAAAAAGAAAAAAAAAGAAATGATTTCCCTTTTTTTTTCCTTAGTTATAGTTGGACACAATACCTTTATTTTATTTATATTTTATTTATTTATTTTTATGTGGTGCTGAGGATCGAACCCAGCACCTTGGCCTTGCACACACTAGGCGAGTGCTCTACTGCTGAGCCACAACCCCAGCCCCTTCCCTTTCTTGTGTTCAAATTTAGCTCTGTATTGGAGTTTTGTTTTATTTTGTTTTTGGTACAAGGGTTTGAACCCAGGGGTGCTTACTGAGCCACATCCCCAGCCCTTTTTTGTATTTTATTTAGAGACAAGGTCTCATTGTGTTGCTTTAGGGCCTTGCTAAGTTGCTGAGGCTGGCTTTGAATTCATGATCCTCCTGCTTCATCCTTCCAAGCCATGGAGATTACAGGCATGCGCTATTGCACCTGGCTCCTGGAGATTTTTTTTTTTTTAAATATATAGCATTTCTACATGGATAGAATTGGGTTAGGAGTTCCTGTCAGATCATTTCACCATATGAAACTATAGAAGTTCAAACTCTTTAGCATGATAAAAAGGCTTCCCATAACCTGGCTCCTGATATTCTTTTTGGTCTTATCATTACCTTCAGATACATCAAATTATTGGCAGCTACCTAAATGAATCACAGTATTTCACACTGTTAACCTAGGGATGCTCTTTCTTTGCCTGATAAAAAAATCTACTTACTTCTTAAGACTCTCCTCAAGTATCATCTCTTCTATGAAGCTTTACTTGCCTCTCTCCTACCACATTTGACCACATTTTCCTTTAGGTCTCATTGTAAACTGTATAGATTCCAATTACCAAATCTATGGTTTCTGCATACATTGCTCAATGAGACTGTCTTCTCCACTAGACTACGAATAACTCCAGGGCAGCAACAATATGTTATTTATTTCTCTATCCTCAGTGCACAGTAAATATAACTGCACAAAATTATGTACTATGTTTCAGATCTGAAAATTTAGGAAGAAATGGGAGAAAAAGTCAGTTTTCAGAGCAAAAGAATTCTATATATGTTGAAGAAATGTTTCCTTGTATCTGTCTAAATATGAGCCTGAAAATTCTTACCTGAATTATTTAGAATACAAAATGACATGGAAACTTGGGACAAAAACTATCATTGGGGAAGCTGCAACGAGTAGTGGAACAGTTATGCCAGAAAGAAGATATGCTCTCCATCTGGTCTTTATAGTTAGGGATGGGTGTAATATGAGGTGTGACCAAAGCAGTAGGGCAAATGATTTACTCATAAGCAGTAACTTGGGCACTGGTGGGGGCAGCAGACAACATATTGGTTAGTCAGTCCTACAAAGGAAAGAAAGGTTCATAGAACATTCTGAAATGCTAAAACTGCCCACCCAACCCCCGCAAAAAAAAAAAAAAGCATACTCTAGGAACTTTCAATTTAAAAAAATTCTGCTATTGAAATCAACAGAAATCATTTCTCCTTAAGGGACTAATAAGAGATTAACCAAATTAACCTTTACCATTTAAATGAACACTACATGAGTTCTATTGAGTATCACTTTTATTGAATGTGATAAGGCTACAGCAAAATTACTTGCAGTATACTGATAACTAGAAGTACAATGATCCTAATATCTCAAGATTTTTATACTTCCTCAGCTTGGCATTCAGGAATCTGCCTTTGTTTTTTTTTTTAAGTTTACCCTACGGGGGCACACTATGGATCTAGATTGTCTAGTTCAAACCCCAGCTCTGCCACTAACAGATGCATGACCTTAGGCAAGCTACTTAATCTCTTTTGCTGTATATTCTTCAACTGCAAAATGTAAATGATAAAAGCATACATTTCAATCTGGGTTGTGGCTCAGAGGTAGAGTGCTTGCCTAGCATGCACGAGGCACTGGGTTATATCCTCAGCACTACATAAAAATAAAATAAAGGTACTGGGCCCACCTACAACTGAAAAATAAATGTCTTTTTTTTTAAAGGATACATTTCACAGAACATGTTACTAAGACTTTTAATATATGTAAAGCACTAGTACAATACTTTGCCCATAGAAATGGGCTCAATTACTGTTAGTCTTTATAGTTAGGGATGGGTACAATATGAAGTGTGACAAAAGCAGTAGGGCAAATGATTTACTCATAAGCAATAACTTGGGCACTGGTGGGGGCAGCAGACAACATATTGGTTAGTCAGTCCTACAGAGGAAAGAAAGGTTCATAGAACCTTCAGCTCTTTTACTACAAAAGTTGCTCCTATTTCACGCATAAGAAGAGTAATTAGTTTCTACTAATAGACAGCACAATGCTCAGTCCTATGAACATGCATTTAGTTAGTCCTCACAGTGATTCTGCAGGTTAGTACATAATTTTGTGCAGTTATATTTACTGTGACTGATGAGGAAACCAAAAACTTCAATATTCAGTAAATTCCTGGAATTAAAATATGATGCTGGTGTGTGGGGATAAGTCCCTCAGCAGAGAGTGGACCTAGCTAACAGTCTAGAATTCAGTTAGCTCACCTTGCCTTCAATTTGCCATCCTACACACCTGAAAGTAAGCACCATGCATTTATAAAAGAAACAACAGTCAGCTGTTGTGGTGCATGCTTGTAATCCCAACTACTTAGGAGGCTGAGGCAGGAAGATTGCAAGCTTAAGGCCAGCCTGGACAACTCTGTGAAACCCTGGGGGCTGGGGTTGCAGCTCAGTGGTGGAGTGCTTGCCTAGCGTGTGCAGGACCTGGGTTCAATCCCCAATACTGAAGAAAGAAAGAAAACAGCAACTGCCACTTGTGGAACAGTTATATGCCAATACTTCCCTCTAGCCAAACCTTCCCATCTCTTTAAGGTGTCCTATCACATAGCCTTCTCTAACCACTAAAACAGACACTGCAATGTTTTCATTCTTAACAAGTCCTGTGCTAAGGTACTAAGGACACAAAATTATTATACTTCCTCAGCTCGAGATTCAGAAATCTCTCTCTCTCTCTCTCTCTTCCACAAAGTTTAACCTACAGGGAAAATGCTATGGATACAGTTATCTAGGAGAAGCTCAGGGCATAGCATGGGACACGTCTGATTAGATTGGCTGTGTATCTGGGGGAGAGAGGGTAGTCAGGAAAGGCCTCAAAGTAAACTCTTAAACTACGTCATAAGGGATGAATAGGATTTCAGTAAGTAATGATAATAACAATAACAGCAAACACTTGCCCAGTACTTAGTATGTGCCAGACTCTGTTCCAAACACTTTATATATACGGACTTACTCGAATCTCACAGTATCTTATAAAATAGGCATTAATTCCTAGGCGAGGACACAAAGACATTAAATAACTTACCCAAGGTCACAAAGGCAGAACTGGGATTTTAAACAAATATTTTGGCTAAAGGGGCTGGGGTTATGGCTCAGTGGTAGAGTACTTGCCTAGCATGCATGAGGCACTGAGTTCAATCCTCAGCTCCACATAAATGTAAAATAAGGATATTGTGTCCACCTAAAACTAAGAAATAAAATAAATATTTAAAAAAATTTGGCTCAAGAGTCTGTGTTTTTTTGCTTATTTGTTTTCTTGGTACTGGGGATTGAACCTAAGGTTGCTTTACCACTAAGCTACCTCCCTAGTCCCTCTTTTTTTTTTTTTTTAACTTTATATTTTGAAATAGGGTCTCGCTCAGTTGCTTCGTGCCTTGCCAAGTTGCTGAGGGTGGCCTCGAATTGTGATCCTCCTGTTTTAGCCTGCTGAGTTTTGGGGATTACAGGTATGTGGCATCATGCCTGGCAAAAGTCTGTGTTCCTAATTACTACACTATATTGCCTCTAAGACAATGAAGTAAGGCATTTCAGGAAAACAGGATAATATAGTGAATTTGCAAAGGTACAGAGGTATAAAAGAGCATGTCATCTTTGGAACTGTGAGAGGCTGACAACGAATAGAGTGTAAATAATGAGTAGGGGCTAGGCATGGTGTCATATGATTAGAATCCCAGGGGCCCAGGAGGTTGAGGCAGGAAGATTGCAACTTTGAGGCTAGTCTGTTCAACTTAGAGAGACCCTGTTTTGAAATAACAAATAAAGGGCTGGGGCTATAGCTCAGAAGTAGAGCACCCCTGGGTACTGGAAAAAAAACAAAAAGTGTGTGTAGGTAAGCATAC
The DNA here is from genome assembly GCF_045843805.1 of Urocitellus parryii. Classification (NCBI taxonomy): domain Eukaryota; kingdom Metazoa; phylum Chordata; class Mammalia; order Rodentia; family Sciuridae; genus Urocitellus; species Urocitellus parryii. The sequence continues at coordinate 37,171,017 of NC_135541.1, read as the reverse complement.
ATGTAGTTTAATTACCACTACCACCCATTTTCCTCTAGAGGGTCTGCATCATGAGCCTTCCTTTAGTTGTTATTAATATTCTGATGAAACGAGATAACCGAAAACTTGATTATGTTCCATGAAGTCATAGAACTACAAAAGTAGAAGAGACTTTAAAGTTCATCTAGAGTTCAGCAGGTCTCAACCACCTACTGCTTGGAAATATGTTAGATAGGGTATTTGTGGTCTTCACACTGGGAGGTCCTATTTGTGTTTAATGCTTCAGAGGCAGGGATGCTAAACATCCTATAACTCATAACTCATAGGTAGTTTCAAGTAATGAAGATTATCTTGCCCTAAACAACAACTGTGCCCCTTGAATAAACACCAATAGTGTTCAACCTCCCCATTTTGTAGATAAGGGATAGAGAAGGGACTGACTTGCTGAAGATCACCCAGATGTACAGCAGGGCCTCAGACCCAATGCTTCTGTCTATGTCCCCTTCACTGCTTTCTTATGGGTCTGGGAAGCTTGTGAGACATATAGAAAAGGAGTCCAACTACGTATCTAAGTCAAGCACTCAAACTGCTGCTTTGTTGTCATAGTTCTTTGTTTACTGTCTCTAAACCCAAATCCCCCTCTCCCTTTCAGAGAGACACAGACTGGAAGTTCAGGTTTGGTACTTATCTGCAAAGAAAATTTTGAGATAGATTAGAGCCACCCTGGCCAAATAACATAAAATGTGACAGAACTCTGGGAGCAAAAACATTAGGAATCTAGTGGAGGAAGCAGAACCTATAAAGGAAATGGAAACGAAAAAGTCAAATGCAGGCGTAGGTTCAAGATGACAAAAGGAGCTAACAGCAAGCTGTTTTGTTATTAGTGAAATAATAATCACTTTAGTATTTATTAAATACCTATGTTCATTGGATTTTTCTATATATTCCTTGACTATTCCTTGATAATATAAATAAAACTGAGTTCCAGATAGCAGAGCCCATTAAAAGTCTCTCTGGCCAAGCTACAGCTGTGGAGGCCATGTGATATAGTTGTAGCCAGTAAATTATGACAGTACCATAAGCACTGTCAGTCATTCCTTAGTAAGTCTGGACAGGGCACATAGAATTATATTTGATGGTTTAACATTCCTAACAAGAAATTTTTCCAAAGGAAAAACAACAACAAACAAACATACAAAACACAAGGGGGCTTGTCCTACCTGCTAGAAGATATATCTAAAAGCCAGAATAATTAGAAGAATGTAGCAGGGATGTGGGAATCAATAAACAGAAGTGCGATAGCATACTGGGGAAACAGCAACGGAATAGTCACATAAACTTTGTGGAAGGGCATAGCAAAAAATAACTCATGGGAATCCCAGGATAGACCCCTTTGGAACTGTCTGCTGTCGCAGTATTTGCACATTTGCTCTAGTCTTAGATCCCCTCTCACCTTCAGAGACTCAATCGTGGCCTGCTTGTAAATCTTTCCTCCAGGGTCTTTCTTTTGTGGGCTATTCTGGATTCTAGGCGTTCGGATGACGAATTTATCCATCGTTAGGGGATTCCAACTACCTTCTTGTGCTCGCAGCGTTTTCTGCTTAAGAAAGAGGGCAGATTCTAAAACTTCATCAAGGCTGCCATGATGTGTGTGTTCCCCAAAGTAAAACCACTGGGTTTTCTGGAAGCACTCCTGAATCGTGGTGATTCTTGGACAGTATTAACAGGAAGTAAGAGTTCTTGGGGGCGGGGAAGGGGCTCTGCCTAAGACCTGAAACTATACAGAAAGTCTACTTCCTGGGTTAGGAGGTTCCTAGCTTCCAGAATCGCAGGCAGTAGAGGGGATCCCGATCTCGGGGCAACTTAGGAAGCTCGTGGCAGGGTTAGGGTCAGGGTTGTTAAACAACTACCCCACTGCAGCCCCGATCCCAAAGGTTGACTTAGTGACCAGCAACGACCTCCTCTAGGCCTGGCAGGGTCCTCACAATAAGCAGCCATCTCCAGGAAGGACTGATCAATGGTCAGAGGAGTCCAACCACGACTGTCAGGCTCCGGACCCCGAGGGAGGAGAGGAACTACCCTCTCTGCCCCTACCCTGCACTCAGGAGCGCGGGAAAGGACACCCACCACGAAAAGCAGCCCTGACAGCACCTGCGCCTCCAAGGAGCGCCCAGCGAAGCCCCCGCCAGCCGCGAGCGTTGGAGCTATAAACTCGCTCGCCTGCTCAGCCGCCCAGTCCCCCGAAGGCTACGAACCACACTCCCCAGAATGCACCGCGAGGGGCGGGCGGGGCGCCCAGGGCGGTGGCCGTCCCAGGGAGCCGCTCTCCTCCAGCACGCCGCCCGACACCGCGGAGAACTACAAGCCCCAGCCTGCCCCGCGAGGGGCGGAGCCAGCGCCGCTCCGCGCCGAAACTCGCGATGCTTGGGCCCACCTCCCCACGCCGGCCTAGAGGTTCCTAATCCCGGAGGTGGGGCCCGCGGCGGCAATTTCGGGTAGACTCAGGCGGAGCCGAGGCCAAGGCTGAGGCGGAAGCTGCGGCCGGCGGGGCGGGAAAGGGGCTGGCCCGGAAGGAGGAGAAACCCTGAAAAGAAAACAGCAACAAGAGGAGCTGCTCTGACAGAGGGGAACAAAATGGCGGCGCCGAAGGCGAGCCTCTGGGTTCGGGTTCAACTGGGGCTCCCGCCGCTGCTGTTGCTGACCATGGCCCTGGCCGGAGGTTCGGGGACCGCTGCGGCTGAAGCGTTTGACTCGGTCTTGGGTGATACGGCGTCCTGCCACCGGGCCTGCCAGTTGACCTACCCCTTGCACACCTACCCCAAGGTAGGGCCCGTCCAAACCGGGCTTCCACCTTTCCCAGGCCGCCCATTTCGGCTCCCCACACCAGTGTCGGCTCTGAGACCCTAGCGGCGAATCCGCCCTAGAGCCGCGATCTGCCCGTGTAGCCCCTGTTTTCCTCCTTAACCCCGCCTGCACCCCGTTGGTGCTTTTCATTACCGGAAGTTTGTGCTGCACTACTCGGTGATAGGCTGGGGCCCCCCACGATGAGAAGGACGCGGTCGCTTTCCTGTGGGTGCTTGACGAGCGGCAGCAGAGTCGAACACTGGCGAGGAGGAGGATGCGGGTCCTTGCCTGCAAGGAGCGCAAGGGGGTTGGGGAGGGAGGCGCCGATGCACGAGGCCGCGGAAGACTGACACCCAGGTTTATTGAGCGCCTCTGTGGTTCGGGAGTGCAGAGTGGGAGTCAGACAAGTAGACAATTTATTTCACTATAGTCTGAAAAGTGTTAAGCAGCCCCAGGAGTCGTGAGACGTCCAGAAAGGGCTTCCGCATATTGCCGATAAGACCTGGAATGTCTTAGAGAAGCACCAGTTAGGTTTCTGCCTTCGAAAACAAAAACCAACAAACTACTCAGTGTGCGGAAGATGGAATCTGTTGGGTGGTAAAGATTAGACTGTCCACAGAAGGGTGTTCACAGTTTAAGAGAGCGCCACCCTTCTCGCACTTCCTGCACCCTGCCCCTTGTCCTTAGCCCCTAGCCCCTAGCCCCTGCCTTTCCTTTAATTTCGTCCCACTTCTCAAGTTGTTTTTCGGCCTCTTAAGAACTCTATTTACTCAGCATTCTAAATTGCTTGGCAACTCTCCCCACACCTTCCCCATATATAATTTGGGTATATTCCCCCCCACACTTTACTTTATAAGTGCTTTTGCTGATGTTGCTGGACTCTCTTTTCCCTCGATTTCCCTTCATCTCTTGAATGCTATTTGCTTAACCGATGTGGCTTGCCTTCTTTGCATTCTTCAACTACAGAGTGGCTATGAAGACAATTCCAGTGACATTTACGATGTTCCATATTGGGAAGTGTTTTCAGGTCTTTGAAAAAGTTCCAAATGCTGTTACTTTCTGTACTTTGTTTACTTAATTGCATGAGGATTATCAATTTTTAAAAAAGCATAGAAGATGAGATTATTCTAAAACGTTCAGAGTGCAAGATATTAATTGAGAGAAATGAGAAATTAAGACTTCCAGACTTAAATCAATGAATACTGCCCCCTAACTACACTATTATCTTCTTACAAACAAATTTCACATCATTAAGAGGCTATTAAGAAGAAATTCATTAATATTGATTTGGCCTAGAATTAGGTCAAGACTTACTTTGTATTGTTCTAATGTTTGTTTTCTTTTTTGAGATTTTCCCAGCAAATATGTAGTATGGGGCAGAATGCTGGGAAAATAAATAATTTGAAAGGATATACATACTGGGAACCTATCCGTTTTTTAAATAGCCACTGTTTTCTAACAGTGTTTTATTGATAAGTCATGTTTATTCATTCATTAAAGAATTCTTACCAGGAACCCTAAATCTTATGGCTCCCTAAATATCCTGGACTTAAAATTTATTGACTCTCTAGTATCTGTTAACCTGTATGATGGGGAATTTATGTTACTGTATTCTCTAAGTCTCACAACAGTCCTGCAAAGTAGTGTTTTAAAATTAAAACTAGGAAAGGTTAAGTGACTTACCGAAGGTCCTATGACAGAGAAGTAGTGGAATAAGAATTCAGTCATCAAACTGTTGCCCTGTGCTGTCACCTATTAATAAAATTGCATTACAAGTATATAATGTATTTATTTCACTGATTTCTTATTGGCCTTTCAGCAAATTATTATGCTTTGCCATTCAAGAAAAAGCAGTGTGTGTTATAAGAAATTAGATGAATTTATAAGCTCACATAGCCTCTTCTGGTCTGATACTTTTAACTGGCACATACAAGAGCTTAATAAATGCAATTAGAACTGAGGTCCAAAAACCTTTGAGGTTGTATAATAAAACTTATTTGATATTAGATCTGCAGCCATCTCTTATGTATTGTTGCTGCTGCATTAATTTTACTAATTCTTCTGCTGGAAAGAAATGCATACCATTGTATTCCATTAGTTGCTAACTGGTATATGCACATGCTGTTTCCTTATTAGGTGCCTGCCAGTTTGTACACAGTGGACCACACAGTAAGTTGAAGGGGCTTCCCCGTATGCACTAGTCTGTTTTGAAAACTATATGTATTTATCATAGAAAAAAAAAAAACTGTTGAAAACACTGTTGTTAGTATTATTAAGCAATTACTATTTTTCAGTAATGAAGAACCATACGTCCATCCAATTTGAGCTCCCACACGTGTACAGTGATACTTGTAATTATTGTTTCTTATTTTTAAAATATATTATGTTTAATATTACCATTTGTTAAGTATGTTCTATGTCTCAGGCACTGTGCTAGGAACAGCTGTATTCTAGAATTATTGAGGAGTTTGGAGATAACAGCTGTTGTCTCCTTTTGTAATGAGAAAGCTGAGATTTTGACAGGTAAAATAACTTGTGCTGTTACTTCCTTAAATGGTTTGATTCAGGTCCAACTATTGCAGTAGCTTTTTCTGTATGTCACTCTGCTCTTGTTTGTGTTTGCAGTTAAAGTAAGCCAAACTTAAGCAATTCTTTTACATAGCATTTTTATACATGTATACCTCACTTTATTGATAGGCCTTTGTGACCCATTTGCCACCTGAAGCTAGTCACTATAATCCTAAGATTTAAACACTATGTGGCAGAAGCACACCTTTGGTCGTAGGGTACTGCTTACTACTTTCTCTCTTTTTCCCCACAAATTGTGACCACAGAATATGGGAAAAGGATGATAGTTTTAGCTACTAGACGTTTTTCTTGGTATCCCTTTTAAAATTAAGAATTAAACTTCTTTATGATGTACAAGTGTTGGGTGTTACTTGGCTCCTTTCATTTTTTTTTTCTTTCAGTTATAAAAGTCATTGGATGGTTTAAAATAAATCCTACTAACTTTACTTTCTTCTTGACCTTTTTTTACCTGAGAAAAAAAATCTTACTTTTTGGTAATCCTCCCTGTTCTTGATCTCCCTAGGAAGAGGAGTTGTATGCTTGTCAAAGAGGTTGCAGGCTGTTTTCAATTTGTCAGTTTGTGGATGATGGAATTGATTTAAATCGGACCAAATTGGAATGTGAATCTGGTAAGAAGCTATATAGAACATTGGTGTTTTCTTTGAGTTGTGTTATGTTTTTATGCATTTTCCTTAGAAAATTACATACTGTTTAAACTGGTCATCCAACATATTGTAGTTATTATGAATTTAGAGTTTTAAGGGTGTTTCTAGAAATTTCATGGGCTTTAAATTTCATCTGTTTGTTGAGACATTATTTATTTTGTACTATGGATCGAACACCTTTGTTTAAATATTCTGTTTAGACAAATGCAGCAGTAATTACCCTACCTGTAATTCATCATTACCTTTTCAGAGGTAGTATAATTTTTCTAATAAGCCTTTGAATCACAAGTTGGTTGACTTAACTTGAAGGCTTTTACTGAATCCGGCTTTTTAAAAAAAAATTTTTACTAGTTATTGATGGACCTTTATTCATTTGTTTATATGTGGTGCTAAGAATTGAACCCAGTGCCTCACACATGCTAGGCAAACGCACTACCACTTGAGCCACAACCCCAGCTCCTGAGTCAGTCTTCTGACTCAGTACTTAATAGTATATTCTTTGTTGGCCATGCTAGTGCTAGTAAAAGAAGTAACCAGAGGCTTTGTTACCAGTTGAATCACTGTTCTTTCCTTTTGCTAGAAGAGTTGTTTTTAATAAAATAAATCTATAGGGGCTCTCAGCACCACATAAAAATAAGTAAATAAAATAAAGGTATTGTGTCCAACTACAACTAAAAAAATAAATATTTTTTTAAAAATAAATAAATAAAATAAATCCATAATCAGGGCTCAGTGGACATTTATAAATAAGTGTAATGGAATTTCCCTAATCAGTACAGTTTATTCAGTGTAGAATATTACCTATCACCACGCCAAGGCTCATATTTGCTTAATGCTGTTCAGCTTAATATCTAGCACCTCTGAGTTTACAAATTCATGACTGAATTGAGAAGAAAAACACAATTATTATATTGATGAAATGTTATATCACAAGAAAAAAATGGCTTCAATGAACAAAATGGAGAGAATATGTCTGGTAAAGGGCCAGTTTAATTTTAGAGTCACCTTCTAGACAACATTTTCTAGTTCAGATTTCTTAGAATTTAGGGCGGTAAACTAATTGATTTATTTTATTTCATCAACCTGAGGTAGGCAGTGGTATTTCTATTTTAGATTTTTAGAAATCAATGATCATAGGTTAAACACTTCATCTTGTTACAACAAATGATGGAACTAAGACTTTGAATGACATCCTCAGGACACCAGTTCATGCTTTTCCCCTATATGATTGCCATCATATAGCCAGAACCTAGATGTGTAATTAATAGATTATTACATGAAACATTTGACTTGTAGAAGGGAGATAATATGGAGTTCTATTAAAATATTACATTTCCTACTATTATCAAATTTGGAAATTCATGTTGATGAAATACTTATTTAAGTATAAGAAATTTCTTTATAAAATGCCAAATCCTTTTTTTTTTCTCTTCCTATCCATTCTCTTTTCATCCCCCGTCTCTTTTTAAATTTGACTGTTTTTCTCTTTCAGCATGTACAGAAGCATATTCCCAATCTGATGAGCAATATGCTTGCCATCTTGGTTGCCAGAATCAGCTGCCATTTGCTGAATTGAGACAAGAACAAGTATGAAACCATATTGCCTTTCAAAATTGCTTGCTCCATAGTTCTGACTTGTATTGGTTGAAGTGCTTATTACCCACTTGATCCTATTTTAAGTATTGTATTTTACATTTAGTTTTCATCAAACAAATTATATTTACAAATGGAAGTCAGTTGAATGACTTCTAAACAATGCTTTTCTGTTAAAAATTACATTTACTTCTATATTTTCATTTTGTTTCTTATGTTCGGTAGAGATATCCAATTTTACATGTGAAAAAACTGAGCATAAGAGAAATTAGTATCTGAGTCCTTTTTTGCATCCCAGTTGCCATTACCTTAAGTCAGCTAATCATTGTTTCTTATCAATATTGGCTAAATTACTTTTCACAGTTTTTCCACTTTAACGGGGTCTAGATATTTGTTTTTTCTAAATGCAAATATTATGTCATTCACCTGTCTTACATAATTCAGTAGTTCCCAAATACATATAGGTATAATTTCAAATGATTATCACAGCCTAGCTTCTGATTACCTCTCCAGTGTCATCTCTTAAAAGTTCCCTACTCCTCATACTCTATACTACAAACATACTAGAGGAATAGTTCTTAATTTTATTAATTTTTACATAGGAAATATATGTTGCTATTCTTCTACTCCCCATTTGTGAAAAGTTTTCTGTGTCAAGCACTCAATTTTCCTCCATTTTGTAGCCAAGGTTATCAATATGGAGGAATTTTATGCATGTAAAGGAATATACATATTTATTTTATGTAGATACAAGTATAAATGAAGAGCTTGTACTCATTTTTCCACTATATAATATTCCATATAGGTGTATCATTTATGTAAGCAATCCCTTATTTGTAAATGTGGGTTTTTTTTTAAAAATCTTTTTATTTTATAAATGGTATTCTATATTGTGCACATTTGTGAATATACCTATAGACTAAAACCATAGGTATAGAATTGCTGAGTTAAGAGGTATGTGCATTTTTAATTTTGAGAAAAAGAGCAACATATTACGAAAAACCTACCCTTTAAAGTGTATAATTCAGTGATATTTAATATCGTCACAAAGTTGTACAAACATCATCATCATCTAATTCCAAAATATTTCATTACTCTCAAAAGAAATCTCATACCCATTAGCAGTCACTCTCCTTCCGTCCTCTCCCCAGCCCTTGGCAATCTATTGTAGTTTTAATTTGTATTTCTCTTAACCAGCGTTAAGCATATTTTTAACTGTTTAAGAGCCATTAAACATTTCAAGTGTTTTAAGTTCCTTTTCTGCTTATTGTGTACATACTAAATAGTTCTCAAGTTATGACACACTATTTCATGTCTGTTCCTTCTACTTCCCATGTGCCTAGTGAATCCTTGACTGTAGACAAGTGTCATTTCTTTTTTCTTTTTTTAAAGAGAGAGTGAGAGAGGAGAGAGAGAGAGAGAGAGAGAGAGAATTTTTTTTTTAATATTTATTTTTTAGTTCTCGGCGGACACAACATCTTTGTTGGTATGTGGTGCTGAGGATCGAACCCGGGCCGCACGCATGCCAGGCGAGCGCGCTACCGCTTGAGCCACATCCCCAGCCCGACAAGTGTCATTTCTTTACGAAACTTTTTTATTTACCCCTCACCCCAGTTTGTATGTATATATACTCACTGTTTATACATACAAACTACCCGTCTCACTGTATGTACGTATCAACCCGGGTTGAACCTCTGTTTTATATAGATTATGCAGATAAAACATAGATATTCATTGATGATTAAAACCACACATGATCCCCAGTCTGTTTGAATTTATAACCTCAATAAAATGTTTATTCAGTGAATCATTGAAAGAGTTCTCAACTATTAAATGGGAAAATTGGATCCTGAATATAGATCTTCTGATTCTAAAAAACTGCTCTAAATATCCCATAATGCCTTAGTGTTATTTCACACTAAGGAGCCCAGTGCTGCTAAATAAGTCAGAATTAGATAGGAGGTGTTACCAATTATGTTAAATCTATCAGGAGCACCTACTACATATACTTAACCCTAAAATAATCTCCTCACCCTATTCTGTTACCAGATATCTCATGTGTTATGCATATATTCTTTTAGTTGATTTTTTTTCCTTATTTTTATTACTGTTCGTAATAGCATGATTTATTCTACATGAAAGCATTAAAGATGAGAATGGTATGATTTGTCCCCTCTCATTCTACCTCTGAAGACCTTATTAGTCTGTATTTAATCAAATCTTAAAAGTCCATATTTTTGGATCTGACTCAAAAGCCTGCTATTGTGTTAGAGGGGACAAATAGCATATGTGTTTAGTGCAATTAAAGAAGCCTGGAATTTTAGGCTTTGCCATTAATTAATTTGCATAGGTATCTAAAAGTTTAATGCTAATGATTATGGTGAAATCGTGTAATTATTTATTCCATATCCCAGTAAGGATTTGAGGAATTTTGAACATACATATATAATGTATTTCTCATTATTTAAATTTTTTGTTTGTTTAGCTCATGTCCCTGATGCCAAAAATGCATCTCCTGTTCCCTCTAACTCTTGTGAGGTCATTCTGGAGTGACATGATGGACTCTGCACAGAGCTTCATAACCTCTTCATGGACTTTTTATCTTCAAGCTGATGATGGAAAAATAGTTATATTCCAGGTAACAACCATGTTTCATAGATCCATCTAAATAACAACAGTAAATGTATTGTTCTTAAAGAATGTCTTGGCATATAACCATACAGCTCAGTCACTTACAAATACATGTCATCAAATAATACTTATTTGGCCTTCATAAAAATAGGGGACATCAGAACACTGTGTAATTTGCCCTTTCTTGTGCTCCTGGAAGCCCTATCTAAAGCCTTTTTGTTCTTATCTAATTGGAACTTTGAGTCATCTAAAATTTTTGGTAGTTAAATTGATAAAAATGAAATTTTTAGATATTGGAAATAAGAATAATTAATATATTTTGCATGTAAACAGTGGCAGATAGCATACAGATATTAGAGGAAAGTAATATGACATAATATTTAGTTGTTTATAATTTAAAAAATGCTTTTTCTCATAATTCTTGTAAGAGAACTTGTGGAAAAGCATTTTTCTTATTAGAGATAACTTTTCCTCTCATTTACCATGTGAATTGACAATAGCTGTGGTTCCTAGAAAATTCAGTTACACTAGGCATTTTATATATGTAGTTATCCCTGAGTTAACTATGGGGGATTTGTTTATTCCTGAGTTGTCTATGAGGGATTTGTTCCAGTAACTTCTGTGGATACTAAAATTTTAAGATGCTCTAGACCTTTATATAAAATGGTGCAGTATTTGCATGTAGCCTACACAACCCTCTCATGTACTTAATAATGTGTCATGTGTCTCTTAATAATGGGACACAGTCTGAAAAATACATGATCAGGCTAAAACATGACTACATGCTACAGTCATGGGACCACCATCAAATATGCAGACTGTTGTTGAACAGTGCATTACTACACTTTAAATCATCTCTAGGTTACTTATAATATCTAACACAGTATAAGACAATGTAAATAGTTGTCATACTGCATCATTCAATGACAACAGGAAAAAATCTGTACATTTTCAGTACACATTTTTTCCAAATATTTTTGATCCATGATTGGTTGAATCCATGATTGCAGAATCCAAAGAAGTGAAACCCATGGATGATATATGGAAGTTAACTATATTATCTCACATCTTCAACTTTATGAGGTTATATTATCTCTATTTTATTGATGAGGCAACAGTGAGTTTAGTTTGTTTAAGGTCATGTTGCCAGTTAAGTGACGGAATTAGGCTTCAAATGCAGGGTACTTTAGCTCCAAGGCAAGTATACCACGTTACCATGCTGTCTTCCATTTAATTCAGAAAATTCCTCAAATTTGCCAGTCAATAAATTATGTTGTGACACTGTCTTCCTCTTAGATAATATGGTATACCTTTTAATTATTGCCATTTAAGCGGTTTACTGAATGGCTAGTATGTCGTTTTGAGCACTATCCTAAGCTTGAGTCCCCTGTACCTAATAAGGTGGTAAGTAAAACACAGAAATTTTCTGACTTTATATTTATGGGCATGGTGGTACATGCCTATAATCCCAGCAACTTGAAAGGCTGAGGCAGGAAGATTGCAAATTTGAGGCCATCCTTGGCAATTTAGGAAGACTTATGTCTCAAAATAGAAAATTAATAGGGCTGAGGATGGGGCTCAGTGGTAGAGCATTCACCCAGGATGTGTGAGGCCCTGGATTCAATCCCCAGCACTGAAATAATTAGTTCATGAGCAAATTCTGTGTTCTTAAGCTATGTAATGCCATTAAAGCACTTGAGAATGGAGCTCACACTTGCTCCTCATTAGATGTGAGAGTAGCTGTTCTCTGTAGAATTTGTGTCAATTTGACTGTAAATAGGATAGAGGAACCCTATTTCAGAGAATTAGAGCTATATAAAAAATGGAAAATATGGAGTATTTGCCTACAGTTTATGAATTGTTAAAACTTAGAAAAGAAAAAAATAAATATGTGTTTAACCAAAAGTTTTTGTCAGCTGAGTTATTCCTGATCAACTAGAGTTAGAAATTATTTTTACAGGTTCTAGTGTTTAATGCATAATTTGCCTCTTGCTCTCTCTCTGGCTCACTTTATCTGGTCAGAAAATTAAACTGCTTAAATAGTTGATGATTTCAGAAATCTGTTTCTTTGCAAAGCACTAGATCTAATGTCAGGAAATGCAATTAAAACATATTATAATTAATATGTTTTATTTTTTATACCAGACTTCTGTTACATTTTCTCAGCTGAAGTGTTTATAGAGATAATATGTTATAGAACTTGCTATGGAAAAAAAGTTTAAGAAAGACAAATGACTTAACTGCTTTCATTATCATTTTAGTCTAAGCCAGAAATTCAGTATGCACCACAGTTGGAGCAGGAACCTACAAATTTGAGAGAATCATCTCTAAGCAAAATGTCCTGTAAGTTTTATTTTAAATGGCTTGGATAAAAACATTAGTAGTCAAATCTGGTTATAGTAGGGTTGACTTTCCACCTGCATATTTCTAATTTATTAGGTCTGGGAGAGGATCAGAGAATTTGAGTTTCTACAAGTTCTATATTTTGCTGATGCTGTCATCTTGGGGACCACACTTGTGAACCCCTATTTTTAAAACACTTAGGTTGTTTCACTTTTTGAGTATGAACTACTGAAATATTCTGGTATTTCCCAACGAATTAACAAAATATTAAAACTATCTCCAAAGTATGAGTTCCTTATTCTATTCTATTCTATTTATATATATTTTTTTTTTAGTTGTAATTGGACACAATACCTTTATTTTATTTATTTTTATATGGTGCTAAGGCTCAAACCCAGGGCCTCACACATACTAGGCAAGCACCCTACCACTGAGCTACAACCCCAGCCCATATAGTTTTATTTTTATTTTCATATTAGAAGTGAATTTTGGGACTGGGGTTGTGGTAGAGTGCTTGTCTAGCACATGCAAGGCCCTGAGTTCGATCCTGAGCACTACATAAAAATAAATAAATAAAATAAAGGTATTGTGTCCAACTAAAACTAAAAAATAAATTTAAAAAAAAAAGTGAATTTCAACTCATAGGATCATAAGACATCAAATTAAAACACAGCTTCCTTTTAAAATTTTACAGACTACCAAGCCAGGCACATTCCTATAGTTCCAGGTACTCAAGAGTCTGAGGCAGGGGGATCACAAATTCAAGGCCAGCCTGAGCAACTTAGTGAGAATCTTTCTTTATTATAAAATAAAGTATAAAAAGGGTTGATGATGTAGCTCAATGGCAGAGCACCCCTTGATTTAATCCCCAGTACAAATAAATAAATGACCTTATTTTAGATGCTGATTTAATTAACTTCTGATCATATTGGCAGATAGGAACTGTGGACAATTATAGCGCATAACATACGCAAGACCATCTTTTAATTAGGCTAGAATGAACCAAATTCTGTCATTCAAGCCTACATGTAATTAAACAGCATCAATGTCAATAAGAATTTGAAAATAAGACAGAAAACCTTTTATGTGGTAGAATATCCATTTGGTTTTTGATGTACCAAAGGAACTTGCAAGCATGTAAAATGTGTTAAGATTACACATATAAAAAGTGTTGAATATCTGTGCAGTGAGTTTATCTAGAGATACATATGAGACTAGCTTTTAGAATATAGGATGTAATAAATTTGTACTATTATTTCAGCAGATCTACAAATGAGAAGTGCACAAGCACACAGGAACTATCTTGAGGATGGAGAAAGCGATGGCTTTTTAAGATGCCTCTCTCTGTATGTATGCCTCTTTTTGTGTACAGAAGATAAATTAAATGTTCTATCTTTTAATTGATACATAGTTGTACAAAGTGATATTTTGATGTATGTATACATTGCATAATAATCAAATCAGTAATTAGTATACCACCTCAAATCTTTATCATTTCTTTGTGGTAAAACATTCAAAACCCTCTGCTCTAGCAATTTTAAAATGTATAATACATTATCATTAACTCTATGCAATAAAATGCCAGTACTTACTATAACTGTGTACCCCTTGACCAGCCTCTTCCTAACTCCTCCTCTCCCATGTTACTTTAGTGAAATCCAAGCAGATTGTTTTGTTTTCCACAGTGTAAGAACATTCTTCTTGTTAGGATTCCTTGATTAATGCTAAAAAATGTGCTTCTCTAGATATTTAAATGAAGTTCTAATTTAAAATATGTCTGAATGGTTTTGGGATCTGATTTTGTTGTTGTTTTTATGTGAATGGCCAGATATGAGGCTAGAGGAGACAGATAAAGACTATAAGAAAGGCTTGGGCTGAGGATGTGGCTCAAGCAGTAGCGCGCTCTCCTGGCATGCGTGTGGCCTGGGTTCGATCCTCAGCACCACATACAAAGATGTTGTGTCCGCCAAAAACTAAAAAATAAGTATTAAAAAATTCTCTCTCTCTCTCTCTCTCTCTCTCTAAAAAAAAAAAAAAAAAAAAAAAAAAGGCTTTGTATCATACACTATGGAATGTCATCTCTAAGCCAGGGATTTTTAAGAATGACAAGGAAGACAGGAGTAAAGGGTACCTTATTCTTTCTTAGGAAGGACTGTTGAGCTTTCTGAGGGTAAGAAGAGGATTTTATCAAAGTGTACATGCTTGCACTCCTCCAAGGCATTCTAATATGAGTCTTCTCATCTTCTCTGCTGCCTTCCCCACAAAGGTTGGGGGCGGGGGAGTTGTGTCACAGTGGGCTATGTCACTTACTGATTGTTTTCTTCTGTGTCAGATACCAGACCAAGCACTTCTATACAAGTCTTAACAGGTCTGTTTCACAGTGTGTACACTGTAATGGGCTGTTCCGTCTCAAATATAATGCTACAGTTGTTCAAACTGTGTGCTTCCTACAGTTTCTTAGCAGGTTTTATCACATATTAATAATGTTATATGGAACTTTAAATTAATACCTTTTCTAAACAAAATGTTTAAAGACTATGTGAGAAATGAGGGTTTAACTTTAAATTTCTTCTTCCTTTCATTTATAAACCTGCTTTTGACTTGTGCAAAAAAGAAAAAGACAGTTTTTCTCTTGCATTTATTTAGGTTGTTTTTGGTTTTCGGTTTGTTTATTATCTATTTTGCAGTTTTAAATTTGTAGAAACTTAAATAATTGCCTAATCTAAAATTATAATTGATTCTCAATAGTACATTACCTGGCATTTTTGCAGGGGGGTGGGGGTAATGGAGATTGATCCCTGGGGTGCTTTACTCTACTGAGCTACCTCCCCAACCTTTTTTATTTTTTATTTTGAGACAGGATCTCATTCAGTTGCTGAGGTTGGCCCTGAACTTAAGTTTTTTTCAGATAAACTGCCTTCCTATTAAATGTATGAAGTACATTACTGTTTATGGAAGTCCAGGACTGCCACAAATTTTATCAAAATAGGCAGATAAGAACCAGACAGAAGTGGCAAAATAATCAAATATAATTTTCAGGAAGAAGCCTCTATGTGAAGGATAAATTAAAGGATCAGGCTGGAGAGCTTTGGTAAGTCAGCAAGAAATTACGAGGCCTGAACTAGGGCTGTTGATAAGCAGAACAGGAGATAACAGAGATAGTTGAGACTCTTTATGATGTAGGGATTTCTTTGTTACTGAGGTTGGGAAAGAAGATGAACTCTAAGATTAGCCCTGGTTTTCTTTTCTTCTCTTTTTTCCCCAGTATTAGAGATGGATCCTAGAGCCTCACATGTGCAAGGACTTTACCACTGATCTATATCCCTAACCTTTTTACTTTATTTTGAAAAAGGGTCTCACAAAGTTCCCATGGCTGGCTTCAATCTTGGGGTCCTCCTGCCTCAGTCTCCTGAGTAGCTGGGATTATTAGGTTTGTGCCACCATGCCTGGCTGGGCCCCAGTTTTCTGTCTTAATAAGTTGCTAGTGCAATCCAGTTATCAGGTATATCCTCATTCATAGAAATAGATTCCGTAGTTCTCAGAGTAGGGCTGGATCATATAGAGAAAAGTAGGTGTTTTTTCCTTTTAAAATATATCTTACTCTTATCTTTTTAAATTGGAATGCTTTAAGGCATAACAGGAAAGTTCCCTGCTTTTTAATACAGTACATTCTCCAAAATCCACCTCTTTTGCTGGGAGACAGTGTCTGGGTATACTATTTCTTTGGTATGTCCAAGACTTGACAAACCATTAAGTGAATGAGTTATGTTGGTAAGTATAGATATTTATTAGGTAGGATCTGATGAGCAGAAATGTGAAAAAATAGACTACCATATTGATACCCAAGTTTCTCCACTTCCTCTGGAAGGTGAGGTCTGCACAAGCTACAGGTCTCTGCAGTGGAGAAGTGTTGCAGCTCTTAATGGCCATGCCTTCCAGTGTTGCAGCAGACCCCAGCAGCTCTCCATCAGTTTCTTCTTTCTGGGTTCTTGTCTTATGAATGGAAGAATGAAATCCATAGGCCAGGATGAATGAGTGTAAGATTTAGACATGTAGGATTTATTGAAGAATAGAAATAGGAACAACTCCCACAAGTTGAGAAGGGACGGAAGAGAGTTGCCACCTAAGTGTACTAGTCTAGGGGTTTATATAGCACTTGGGTCAACACTATTGGTCCAAATTCATACTAATCGGGGTTTAGAAAAGTACTATTGATTCAAAATTATGCTACTTAAGAGTTTAGAAAAGTACTAAAGATATTGGTTAGCCCTGAATCCCATTCAGGGTTGACTTACTTCTATTTTCTCGCAAGTCACACATGCTCAGTGGGGGTGGGGGTAGGGTCTGGAGTTGCAGTGCTGTGTGGAGCTGGTGTCCACTGGGCAGTGCTGAGCTCTGGTGGGATGACAGGTCAGTAATCCTTGGCTCACCTGGGGTGTTGGTCTGTACCTCAGGCCCACCATGTGATTGGTTCCTTGTGCCCAACCCCATGCTGTCTACCTGTGCTTAGGCCTGCTCCACAGCTCCACCACTCTGCTGCTGCATCTTGGCAGGGACCAGTGAACTGATGCACAGCTTGGCAGCCAATAGTATACAGTTTTTCAGAATGAGATTCTTTTCTTTCTTTCTTTGTTTTCCCCTCCATAGTGCTGGGATCAAACCTGGGGCTTCATGCGTGGTAGGCAAGTGCTGTACCATAGAACTATAACCCCAGGCCCAGAATTAGATTCTTAAACATTAAAAAAAAAAAATAGCTTGATTTTTTTCCTGTTCTTTGAATCTTTTTGTTTCATTTTGTTTTAGGTACTGGAGATTGAACCCAAGGGTACTTTTTTATTTTATTTTGAGACAGAGTCTTGCTGAGTTCCGTAGAACCTTAGCCTTCTGAGCTGCTGGGATTACAGGCCAGCACCTCTAGGCCTGGTTCTTTGAATTTTAATCAGTCAATTATGAAAAAAAAATTCTATAGTAACTGATTCTCGTAACTTATCTCTGCCTAAAGATTTTTTAATCAAAATGAAAATATAACTGTCTCTTTATTATGATATATCATAATGGTTACAAGATGCCTCAGATGAGTTCTTTTAAATTCAAGAATAAGTAAATTGTAGCAGTTAAATATTTGAATTGTTATAGGTAAGCTGAATTTTGGAAGCCAGTTGTGAATCTGTTTATAAAACAAATGATCATTTTTTAATTTACCTAATTCATAACTTTTTGAGATAGTGAGTTTTCCTAAAGTATAATTGTAATACCTTGCAAAAAATAACATGTGACACTTAATATAATTAATTTTTCAATTTATAGGACACTTATTTGCCCTAGAAAGTATTATTAACAATAAAGTAGTTTAATTTTATGTATTTAATGAAAAGTCAATGGGTTTGATTTTATTATTATCATCATTATTATTATTATTATGAAAGTTATGTAGCCATGCTACAGAAACTTTAGAAATGGAGGAAAGGACATCATATCACCCTAATACACTAATTGCTATTATAATGTTTCCTTCTATTAGCATGTTTTAAAAATACTTTTAGATAGTACACAAAGTCTTAATTATATTAATCAGGTAAGTGTATAAGGCTGCTTGCCTTTAATTATGTTAAGACTCTTTTGTTTTTTATTTTACCAAATTTTAGTATGACCAATTGTTGATTTTTTTTTTTTTTCCAGTAACTCTGGGTGGATTTTAACCATGACTCTTGTCCTTTCGGTGATGGTGTTGCTCTGGATTTGTTGTGCAGCTGTTGCTACAGCTGTAGAGCAGTATGTTCCCTCTGAGGTAAATTTAATTCTTACCCTTGGGCCATTTTAAGACTGAGCCATATGAAACCATTTTAAGTGCTTTATTTGTTTAACTAAAAAAAAAAAAAAAAAAAAACAACAAGGCCTCTCTACTCACAGAATGAGAGAAGATTTGGTGGTTTTAATCTGGTTGAGGTTGGCACATATGAAAATTACACGTTTGCAACACAAGAATCATTGTTCCTGGTTTTCTATGATGCTAACTACTGTGGTGTCATTAATGTTGATTGCCTTGAGCAAAGTTTCTCTTCCCAGTTCTCTGAGACTGAAAAGAACTATTAGCATTCAGTTTTTAAGCTGGCATAGAGATGACTTGTAGAACCACTTAAAATTTTAAATTAATTGCCACAAATGTTAGGGAGTAATTATTGCTTTAGAAGCAGTAAAACTAGGCTGTTAGTGATTCTGAGTTGTGTTCTGTAGTAACCCCGAGAGAGCAAATACTATTGTGACTTCCTTAGTAATTAAACTGACCCAGGAAACATAACTGCCAAGGTAAAGAATTTTTGTTTGGGGAAAATGCTGTAATTTAAAACAAATAACCCAATCAATAAAATGGTCAAAGACCTGAAGAGACACTTCTCAGATGATGTACAATCAGTCAACAAATACATGAAAAAATGTTCATCATCAATAGCAATTAGAGAAATGCAAATTAAAACCACTCTTAAGATTTCATCTCACTCCAGTTAGAATGGCAGCCATTATGCATACAAACAACAATAAGTGTTGGCAAGGATGTGGGGGAAAAGGAACACTCATACACTGCTAGTGGGACTGCAAATTGGTGCAGCCAATATGGAAAGCAGTATGGAGATTTCTTGGAAAATTGGGAATGGAACCACCATTTGACCCAGCTGTCCCTCTCCTCGGTCTATACCCTAAGGACTTAAAAATAGCATACTACAGGGACACAGCCACATCAATGTGTTTATAGCAGCACAATTTACAGTAGCTAAACTATGGAACCAACCTAGATAGATGAATGGATTAAAAAAACAATGTGGCCTATATACACAATGGAATATTACTCAGCAATAAAAGAGAATAAAATCATGGCATTTGCAGGTAAATGGATGGAGTTAGAGAAGATAAACTAAGTGAAGTAAGCTGATCCCAAAAAAACAAATAAGGCTGATTTATAGTGGGGTAGGGAGCAGGACCATGGGAGGATTAGATGAACCCTAGATAGGGCAGAGGGGTTGGAGGGGAAGGGAGGGGGTATGGGGTAATTAATGATGGTAGAATGTGATGATCATTACTATCCAAAGTAAATATATGAAGATATGAATTGGTGTGATTATACTATGTATATAACCAGAGATATGAAAAATTGTGCTCTCTCTATATATAATAAGAATTGTAATGCATTCTGCTGTCATATATAAATAGAAAAATTTAACATTAAAAAATCTAAATATAAAAAAATGCTGTAATTTGATGATTCAACTTAGCATTCAAGGAAAGAAAGTTATTTATATAACTATAAGGTAATGGTTTTTGACATCAGATCCAACTGAAATAAACTGGAGTTTTCTTCTGTCTCCAAAGCACCATAGAAAGAGAGAAAAGAAGAAACGAGGGAAATTAAAATAAAAATCTAATAGTAAGTCATTGGCATGGTTGAGTAGACACAGGTACCTAGAAAGTAGACTAGGATAGTGTTGATAACTAACATTTAAGTAGTTCTTATAACTCGCAAAGTATTTTCATATATTTTATATGTCAGTACAGTGTCCAGCAATATTCTACAGCAGGTTTTATCATTCCATTTTATAGATGAATAAACAGGCTTACAGAGTCTAGGTGACCTTTCTGAGATGCATAACTATGAAAGTGTTGATGCTGGAATGAAGTTTATGTCCTTAGATTAACTCCTGTATTTTTTACTGTATACCATCTTACTATGGCTGATAAGGTGTTTAGTTTAAGTAGCACAATAATAGTTGTATAAAGTGTTAAGGAAAGCAGAGAATGTGCTGTACTGTAAAAGAGGCTGTACTTCTCTAAGAAGATATATTTTCAAAAAAATGTGTGGAAAAAATCCATTTGGATATATTACTTTTAGGCTTTAACTCTGTAGGTGAAACCATACTTGGCCTAGGTAATAATTTTAAGTACATTTTTATTATAAAAGTATTATAATATTTTAGAAATTTATAAACTACATATTTAAAAAAAGAAGGAAAGTCACTCATTGTATCTAGAATTTTGTGTTGCCCTTTTTTTTCAGTATAAGTGATTTTTGATACATATTACTGTTTTTATTTCCTGTTTTAGAATATTGTAGTATAAATACTCTACCTCTTTTGGGGGATTTTTCTCCTTTGTTCGTTATAAAAAATAATTTTACATTTTATGTAATGTTAGAGAAATTACTTAGATTTTCATGGCCAAAATCACTTACTTGGAGAAGTTCCCAGTGATCAAATTCCTTATGTGTGCTGATTTTTCTCTTGCAGAAGCTGAGTATCTATGGTGACTTGGAATTTGTGAATGAACAAAAGCTAAGCAGATATCCAGCTTCTTCTCTCGTGGTTGTTAGATCTAAAACTGAAGATCATGAAGAAGCAGGGCCTCTACCTACAAAAGTGAATCTTGCTCATTCAGAAATTTAAGCTTTGTTTTAAAAAGTGTCATAGACACTTAAATTTCCATTCTTCTAGAGCTTTTTAAAATGGTTTCATTGGACATAGCCTTAAGAAATCACTATAAATGCAAATAAAGTTACCCAAATCTGTGAAGACTGTATTTGCTGTAACTTTACCTGTATTTTTTTCCTAGTAATTTAAGACATGGATGTTTGGGGTTGTGTTTTTATTTTACTAATGTCTGTAGCTACTTTGTTAACTGCATTGAATTTTTCTTTTCTTTCTTAGCCAAATTCTATGAGCTGATCATTGTTCTTCCCTACCTCCTGCCACAATACTGTCAGTTCTCTTAGCTAATAAACTGAATACCTAGTAGGATGCTTCTGCTCAAAAATGGCCCACAAACCTGTAATTTGAAATTTAGCAGAAAATACTGTTTAATGACACTACATTTTCAGTTGTATTAAACTGAAATTATTAAAATTTTATTTGAATAATTATATGCTGAAATTTGAGTATCTGATTTGCTTGGTCTTCCCTCCTGCCCTCACTTAACCCAGAAAAGAATTATTAGGTGTTCCATGTCTACTGCTTTGTAAATAGGTAGCCAGGGTTGAAGCAGAAATGAGCCTCTCAACAGTACATTTAACGTCATTTTGCCCGGGCTGTATGTTTTTGTTAGTGAGTCTTTCCAGAGAACTATCTGTTCTCCATCAGATAGTGTCAAGTATAAGGTAACAATATTTTCAGAGAAAAATTTTCATTTTGACACTAAGAGTTATACTCTTGTAGTACAGAATTAGGTATAAATTTCACTTGACAAAAATTAATATTACCATTCCTTTACCTACAGTAATACAAATGTAAAAATAGGAGTGCTATCAGATATAACAATATGTCAGAATCCAAATCTGATTCATTATAGTTACACCACAAAATGTGGAATAATTTTGCGAACCAGTGCTTTGCTTAATCAGAGCATGACTGACAGTTACAGTGGTGTCGTTTGACCAGAGTAAGTCACACACTCACCCTACAACCTAGTCTTTAGATTTCTCTGAGTCAGAATACAGTTAAGCAGCTTATCAAGTAGGACTTTTGGTCACAAAATGCAGGCCTTGATTTTTTAAATAGTTTGTCTAGATTTGGAAGATAGAGGGCTGGAAAGTTTTGAATACATCCAGATGAAGAAGAGAGGAGGGATTGCTAACTTGTCATTGCCAAGAAAACATTCCTTATTTTTGTGAGAAAACAGGGAATAGTTTTTGAGTTACTATTAAAAAAATTTTTTTAAAGCAGCCAAGTTGTCATCTCTCCCATCCATAGTGTATACTTATATTTCTTAATCAGACACGGGTTTAATTGTAAAGCACCCAGTAAAGCAAACTAAGGGGAAAAACATACAGAAGTCAGAGAGCCCACTGTTAAGAAAGGCCTCCCTTATAAAAACAAAGCAATACGAAGAAATAGCTACACAGGGAGAAACCACTATACAATTGTCCCATATTCTTCCACTTCCCTCTTGAAAATGTTGATCCAAGATTGGGGGTGTAGCTCAGCGGTAGAGTGATTGCTCAGCATGCTTGAGGCCCTGGGTTCAGTCCCCAACACAGCAGAAAGTATCCAAGTTTAATCAAACTATTTCTACTCTGGTTTGTAAGAGATAATTCATTGTGTGTGAAAACATTCCTGATCATTATTAACCACTTAGATATTTGTCTCCTTTTACTTTTGGCATGATTAAACCAGACTGAGAATCTTCACCATCGTATATATCCACACAAAATTAGTAATTAAAAAATACCTATGGGTAAATGGCAGAAAGATCAATAGAAGGAAGGGAGTGGGGAGAGAAAGGGGAAGGAGAGGCACTGGGTCTGGATTAGAACAAGATATATTCCATGCTTTTATAATTATGTAAAAATGGATTCTACTATCATATATAACTAAAAATAACCAATAAAAATTTTTAAAACTGACATTTTTAATATTGGTTTCACTTAAAAAATTTCGAGCTGGGGATATAGCTAAGTTGGTAGGTACAGTGCTTGCCTCACATGCACAAGGCCCTGGGTTCAGTCCCCAGCACCACAAAAAAATAACAAATGCCCCCAAATGTATACAGCATAAAAATGTTTCTGATCTTGAGAGTCTCAACTGAAGCAATAAACTCCAGGCCCCCGGGCTGGGGATGTGGCTCAAGCGGTAGCGCGCTCGCCTGGCATGCGTGCGGCCAGGGTTCGATCCTCAGCACCACAGACAAAACAAAGATGCTGTATCCGCCGATAATTAAAAAATAAATATTAAAATTCTCTCTTGCCCTCGCGCTCTCTCTCTTTAAAAAAAAACAAACAAAAAAAAAACCTCCAGGCCCCTTCTGAAATAACAGTTTTGTCATTTGACAGGTGCAATTTTACACAGCTCCTTCTTCCTATGAGGCATTGTCCTCTCTGCCACACAGGAAGCATCTTCCTGATAATCTTGTCTCTGGCATAAGCAAATTCTCCAGGCCCTTGAGTCTAGGTTCAGGTCTGTAATCCAAGAGACATACTAATTCAGGTGATTACCTAGAATGATATAGGCCCAGGTTGCACATCTTTTTTTTTTTTTTTAAGTTGAAGATGAACACAATATCTTCATTTTTATTTATTTATTTTTATGTGATGCTGAGGATCGAACCCAGGGCCTCATGCCTGCGAGACAAGCGTTCTACTACTGAGCTACAACCCCAGCCCTTGCACATCTTTTCACAGAACTTCCTGGGCACTCTTATGATACATTTTGGTAAATCAGGAATTACCAGATTATCAGGTTTATCAGTCTTAGATTCTTGGCAGTGCCTCCTTCATCAGGGAATCTGAGCATAGAAATTTGCTTTGGTATTTCAGCCAAAAACCAGCAATTTACCTTTTGTTGCTTGTCAGGCTTTATCTTAGAGAAGTGAACTGCTTCTATCAGGATTTAATTTATTCTCTGCAGGGGAGCGGAACAGGGATTGAACCCAGGGGTGCTTAACCACTGAACCACTTCTAGCCCTTTTTACTGTTTGAGACAGGGTCTCACTAAGTTGCTTTAGGCCTCACTAAATTGCTAAGGCTGGCCTTGAACTTAAGATCCTCCTGCTTCAGCCTCCCTAGTCACCAAGATTACAGGCCTGTGCCACCACACCTAGTTTGGATTTTTAAAATTCATAAAATAACTCCATTTTAACTTACGTGGACTTGAGTTTTTAGGGATCACATTGGGGATAGTGATCTAGAGGTTTCTGGTTACCCTTACCACCACATCAAGGCAGTGATTTTGCCCAGACATTCTATTGTAGATCCACAGTTAACCATGCAACACGTTGAGAGCCTGAGTATCAGGCCCTACACTAGGTGATAGGGTTGCAGTAAGGCCCAGTGCCTGACTCCAGATGCTCAGAGTCTAAGGAGAGAGATATTGTTATTAATATAAATCCCTAATTCCAGGAAGAAGTAAGCCAAGCTTGAACCTGGAGGGAGAGGGAAAGGGAAAGTCTGTTGAAATACAGGGAGCAGTATCCTAGGCAATGGGAACAGTAGGCTAAAGGGCTAGAGGCAAGGAGGTAGGGAACTGTGAATTGTAGACTTGAAATACAGCGTAAAAAAGCATAGCAATAGATTGAGCTAGACAGACGAGATAATCAAGGACCTCTCTAAACCTGGTCTTGATCCTGAGCACAGTGGAGAGTCATTGCAAGGTATTTTTTTTTTAATTTTATTTGTATATGACAGCGGAATGCATTACAATTCTTATCACACATATGGAGCACAATTTTTCATATCTCTGGTATATTAAACAAGAGGGTAACAATGTTTTAGAATAATTCACTTGGACCATAATGTGGAAGATAGGGCATGGCAGCTCACACATATAATCCTAGCAATTTGGGAGGCCGAGGCAGGATCCTAAGTTTAAGGCCAGCCTGGGCAACTTAGTGAAACCCTATCTTAAACAATAAAAAAGTTTGGGGTTATAGCTCAGTGACTCAGTGGTAAAAATTCCCTAGTACTTGGGGCTGGGGTTGTGGCTCAGCGGTAGAGCACTCGCCTAGCATGTGCAAGGCTCTGGATTCGATACTCAGCACCACATTAAAATAAATAAAATAAAGATATTGTGTTCAACTACAACTAAAAAACAAATATTGAAAAAAAAATCCCCAGTAATGAAAAAAAGAAAAAAAAATTGTGGAAGATAGACCAAAGGGACAAGTCTGGAGATCAACAATATTTTAGTCCCATAGTACTCCTTTTTTTTTTTAAATGCCTTTATTTTAATATCATTTATTTTACTGCCTCCTCAGCCCTTTTTGTTGTTTGACACAGTGTCTCACTGAGTTGCTTCGAGCCTCATTAATTTTCTGAGGCTGACCTTGAATTTGCAATCCTCCTGCCTCAGCCTCCTGAGTTTTAACTCAGCACTGGCTATTTTGCTAATACTTTAAAGTTCTTATCTATAAAGCTACTTTTCCCCTCACATTGTAGTTTGGATGGTAACCCTAAACCTGTTTTCTGTGTCTTGGTCACAGTCAGTGCTGCCAAGCAAATTGGGAAGTTTGCTCTATGGGGCCTGCTTCTCAGCAGACTGCTTCTTATTGGGCTAAATTTTTAAACTAAAATACTAGTCAGTGTCCCACCATCCTCTAATTCTAGGTTTGCCAGCCAACCTCTATGAACTCAGTATGCTGCTATGCCCTGCCCTCCAGGTGTCCAGTTGCTAAGCATGTCCTGTTGTCATGCTTGAGTATCATCAGCTTGAGTTACCTTTTTAATCTCTTTCCTTGACTACTTGTTCTAGAGTCTGGGGCAGAGGTACGTTAAGACGAAACAAATTTTATTAAAATATTTTCAAAAGTTTGTGATAGAGTAGCGTAGGCATTTCTTTATTAATATAAAATAAAAATAAGGGGCAGTTCTAAAATTTTCATAATTTCAAAGTCACTTTAAATATGTACAATGACTATAATTTAGCTGTTTGTGGTTTCTATTGATGAAGTCACAGATACTACTGATACTGCTGTGGATTGCTGCCTACCTTCATAATTGAAAAAAATATTATCTTCAGCTAGAAGTTGGTGAAAATAAAGGTGTTTTTTTTCCCCCAACAAAGCTCACCGAACCCCTGGTTTAGAGGTTGTCTGATTTTATTTTGTCATTGTAAGAGTCATTTATTTTTGTTTGCTTGATCAGTTCTAAATTATTTGGGCTATTTTCCTGCTTCTATTTTTTTTAATGTCTTTATGATTTTTTTATTTTGTTTATTTTTATGTGATGCTGAGGATAGAATCCAGTACCTCACACATGCTAAGCAAGTGCTCTACCACTGAGCTGCAACCGCAGCCCCTAGCACACACATTTTTTTTTTTAAAGAGAGAATGAGAGAGGAGAGGGAGAGAGAGAGAGAAAGAGAGAGAGAGAATTTTCCAACATTTATTTTCTAGTTCTCGGCGGACACAACATCTTTGTTGGTATGTGGTGCTGAGGATCGAACCCGGGCCGCACGCACACCAGGAGAGCGCGCTACCGCTTGAGCCACATCCCCAGCCCCTGCTTCTATTTTTAATATTTATTTTTTTAAGTGAGGTTGAACACAATACCTTTATTTAATTTATTTATTTTATTGTGGTACTGAGGATCGAACCCAAAGCCTTGCACATGCTAGGCGAGCGATTTACTGCTGAGCTACAACCCCAGCCCCTTTTCCTGCTTCTTATATAAGCTTTTTTTCCCTTGTTTTTTGTTGTTGTTTTTAATTTTTAGTTGTAGATGGACACAATATCTTTGTTTTTATTTATTTTTATGTGGGGCTGAGGATAGAACCCAGGGCCTCACGTGTGCGAGGCAAGCGCTCTACCGCTGAGCTACAGCCTCAGCCCACTTTTTTTGTTGTTGTTGTTGTTGTTTTGCAAAATTAGAATAGCAATAATTGAAGGAATGAAATCAGCAATTGATTGGAAATGAAAGGTTCTAGCAAAATCTCTTGGTAATGTTACCTGCTTAAGATGAGTACCATCATGCTGTCTTTATTGGAGCTCCAAATCTGCAAATGTCATGATACTTAAATACATAAACTTCAATAAAAATTGGATCATCTGCATTAAAAAAAATTATGATGCTATGTTGCGAAAGTGCCTTAGATAATTCACAATGGGGTTTGCTGATTTTCCACTGATAGCAGCTAAGCCCTTCACAGCAGTCTCACCCCTCTACTTAAAGGATTCTCATACCATCTCTCTAGGAAAAGATGGAGTTAATGTCTCCATTTGACGGTTGAGGAAACAGTCTCAGCCAGGACTCCAGGGTGGTGGGAGGCAGGAGTGACAGATGCTGAGGCAGGGATTGGGCCTCTGATTGTGGTGCCCACTCAG
Organism: Urocitellus parryii; assembly: GCF_045843805.1. Taxonomy (NCBI): domain Eukaryota; kingdom Metazoa; phylum Chordata; class Mammalia; order Rodentia; family Sciuridae; genus Urocitellus; species Urocitellus parryii. The sequence continues at coordinate 37,143,604 of NC_135541.1, read as the reverse complement.
CCTTGTCCAGTGCTGGGCCCTGGGCTAAGAAGCAGTTCCGAACCCTCCAGAACATCTCTGTAACTGGAAACAAACCCAGGCATCCAGAAAGAACCTGCCACCCTCAGAGGGTGCACGCTCTTCATCCTATGCACAGCTCTGGAAATACCCTCACCCATGTTCTTCAGATGAGGGAACTGCCAGTTGGAGAGGCTTTGACTTGTCACCCAAAGTAGGTATTAGCCCAGCAGAGTCAGGATGAATTCCCAGATTGGTCCAACTCAAGCTGGCATTGTCCCACCCAGGGTCCAGGGGTTTCTAGTGGCTGCAATCAGGCTAGGATGGAGCCAGAACCTGCGGCAGAGACAGGAAGGTGAAACCAGGGGGAGGAAGGAGGGTCAAAGGAGGCTTCACGGGATGGGACTTTTACTTGGTTTGGGCAAGAAAGAAAGGTAGAAGGAGCCAGTAAAAGTCACTCTAAGCAAGTGACACGTCACAGACTGGGATTTATAACCTATATAACAAATCATTCACATCCAGCATAAAGAAATCCATCGACAGCCAGAACTGCCCAGTTGCCTCAGGGACCGGGCCACTAAGGTCCTGACAGGGTTGCCATGTTAGGGGACTTTACCATCACCTACCAATGCTGCACTGGCCTCTACTCCTGCATCAAGTGTGAATGCCGATGACAATGAAGGATATAGAGTAACAACCCCCAGGGAGAAAGAAGGCAAACATTGGGCTCTGGACTTTCCTCCCAGTAACAATGGGGTTCCAACTGTTGCAACCTGGTTTCCTGATTTAGGCTTTGAACCTGCACAACTGGTTTCCTGACTGCCCAGTCCCCACGCTCTAAGTCTCTAATGATTAAGTCACGCTAAATATTCTGCTATGATTGACTTTCGTTCAAACCTATAAAACATAGACCCCCTCCTGTGACCAGTTGCTATATTCCTTCCCTGAAAATGTGCCATTCTGCCACTGCTTAAGAAAGAAAGCTTGCCGATCGGTTGAGGTCTGTCCCTGTTTGGGTCACTTGTTTACAACCACTACCTGGCCTATCTGGACACAAACACAACTTCATGGAGGTCTTAAAGGAATATTTCTACAATGTGGGTAAACTGGGCCACGTGTTCAACTTCTCTTAGGCTTACTGTTGTGGATGACTTGTTCCTTGAGACCGGCACAGTGAAGGTGCTCTCCCTCAGAGTTCCTGGGGTGAGGCAAGCCCCTGGTGGCCCCGGTCCCTCCTGGACTCATCTGCTCTGTTCCAGGCCTGCAGCCCACCCCAGCAGCCCCCTCCCTCAGCTGCCAGGAGGAAAGGACCCAGTTGGGTCTGGGCCATCAGGGAGGAGAGTATACTCCACTGCCTCTGGGCCCAGCTGTCCAAGATGACACATGCAGGCCATTGTCCTTTTGATACAGAGAGTGTGTGTGTGTGTTGGAGCCCCAATAAACCTGTGGTCCTCCCTCAAAATAAAGTTAATCCATAAATGAATAAAAAGAAAACATTCATTTAAAAATGGGCAACATTGGGGCTGGGACTATAGCTCAGTGGTAGAGCGTTTGCCTGGCATATGTGTGGCCCCGGGTTGGATCCTCAGCACGACATATTAATTAATTAATTAATTAATTAATTAAAAGATTGATTGACAACTAAAAAATACATTTTTTTTTTTAAAAAAGGGTGACATATAAGAAAAAGCAACTCGCCAGGGAGGAAATCCATAAGACCGATGTATTTGTAAGGGGGTTGGCAGCACAGGATGGGCGGGGAAGGGTTTTTCAAATTTATCATGCATTCGAATCTCCTGGGAATCTTGTAAGATCCAGATTCTGGTTTTGAGATCCAATTTGAGACCAGAGATTCTGCCTCTCTAATTGGAATCCAGATGCTGTGGATGTTGCTGGTCCACAGGTCACACTTGCTAGCAGTGAGGTAGCAGGTGGGGATGAGTGTGTTTCTTCAGCCAGCCAGCCCTGAATCCTGGCATTGACACTTTTCAGCTGTGAACCTTGGACAAGGAACTGTATTTCTTTTAGCCTCAGTTTCCTCACTTGTAAAATGGAGATAATGATAGTCTTGTGTCCTAGGATGGTGATATATACAGAAAGCATGCAGGACAGCATGTGGCCACAGCAAGCACTCATAAATGTTAGCAAGTGGTGGCAGCCATAGGAATAGTTAAAGAAGTGAAGGTTAAACCACATCCCATTTCACACCTAACAGAGTGGCAAGTGTCAGGAAGTCTGATGTTTGCAAGGGCTAATGAGCCTGGGGAGACAGGAACTCTAACACTCAACTAATAGAGGGCAAATTGGCACTGCCAATTTCACAGTTTGACAATATTTGGGAAAGTTGAAGCTGCCCCCCACTACAGTGTGATTCTGCTTGTATTGTGTGGATAAAGAGCAAGAAAGATAAGTACACTAGTGATATTTACGTAAGTTTTTTAAAAATGTATCACAGGACTGGGAGTATAGCTCAGTGATAGACTCTGGGTTCCATCCCCAGTGCTGCAAAAAAAAAAAAAAGGAAGGGACTGGGATTGTAGCTCATCGGTGGAGCACTTGCCTAGCATGTGTGACACACTGGGTTCAATTCTCAGCTCCGCATATAAATAAACAAAATAAAGGTACATTGACAACTAAAAAAAATATTTTAAAAAGAAAGAAAGGAAAAGCCAGGTAGAGAGACACATGCCTGTAATCCCAGATGGCTCAGGAGGCTGAGGCAGGAGGATCCTGAGTTCAAAGCCAGCGTCAGCAATTTAGCAAGGCCAGAAGCAACTCAGTGAGACCCTGTCTCTAAATAAAATACAAAAAGGGGCTAGAAATGTGAATAGTGGTTAAGATGCACACCTGGGTACAATAAAACTCAGTACAAAAGAAAAGAGAAAAAATTCCCTTAAGTGCAGTCCTATATAGTTTATGCATATGAACACACAGAGTAAAAGCATCCACAGTATATTGAGGAAACAGTCCAGAGAGGGAGAGAAGGAATGCAATTGGAAAAAATTGGCTTTCAATTTTGCCATACTGATAGAAGAAAAAAAAAAACCTGAAGCAAAAATGACTAAATGGAAATGAGCACTGACTCAGTGGTAGACACAATTTATTACATGACTTCTCCTACTTTTATATATTTTTCTTATTTGTGAAACCTCTTTTGTGAGGCCAAACTGGAGAGAGGGTGGAGAGGTACTGGAGCAAATGAAGAGAGTGAGCTTGGTGTGGTATTGGGTCGGGAAGGGAGGAAAGAGAGATGTACCTGTTGGAGTGCCACCTTGCTTAAGGGACAAGTAGAAAAGAAGTTTAGAGAAGATGAGAAAGTGTCGGGAGCTGTCACATAGGAACCAGGCGCCCCTTAGCCTTGAGCGATGGGAATGTGGAGATGTGGCGAGCCAGCCACAGGGTGTGTGTGTGTGTGAACTCTGAGCACTGAGCACACAAAGTGGACTGAACCGCCATTGCCACTCTGTTTGGACAGGCCTCGCTCTGGTCTTTTTGCTTGCTCTGCCCTGATCCCCACACAGCTCATGAGATGGGCGTGGCCTTCCTAAATGTCAGTCAATCTGCTGACAACAGACGTCAGGAAGCTAGACTCAACCCCCTGAAACCTGACCCCTTGCCTCATTTGAATGGATTCTCCCGGATAAAAAGGGTTCAGCACGGGCTCTCGCTCTCTCTCTTTTTCCATGGACCCCTAAGGTCAGAGAAGCGGTCACAGGACCCAAAGAAAAAGGTATTTCTCTGTCTCTGTGTGATCATTTCGTGCAGCCCAGTTCACCTGGAGTGACTTTGAGTGTTTTAGTCATGGAACGTGCCGGAAAAGCTGAAGCTAGATCACACTGCTCGTGGTGGGTCCCTTTGGACTATCATCTCCAAAGCGTGTGCTCTTGCTAGATGTTCTCTCCGTTCTGGCCCCGGAGCCCCAGCTAACGCCCAGCAGGGAGGAGGGGGCATTGTACAATGTAGCCCACGCTCTCCCTTCTCTGCAAGAGAACCATCCCAACAACTGCAATGAAAGCCCCTGAGTGTTTCACTGCCCAGAAAGAGAGCAGAGAGTAGGGCACGAGGGGACCACTTGGACCCAGCATCTGGCTGGTGCCCTTGAGGTACAATTGCTGGGGCAGTCAGGGCTGGCAGCCGGGGGCTCTGCACAGGTGAGGAAGAAGTCAAGGCCCTTGGGAAGTTCCTGTGGCCACCTGCTGCAGAGCTGGAGCACGGGCAGGTCAGGAAACTGAGTGCTGTTCGGCCTGGGGCAAGTCCTCACCCCTCCTGAGTTCCCACTGCTGTAATATGAGGCCATGGCACTCCCTGAATCCCAGTTTCCTTTTGCTCTGCCAACAGAGGTCGGATGCTTCGAGGGGACCTGAGGACCTGTGTCCATTCTTTCCAGCTTCTTCCTGGGTCTTAAGTTGCTGCTAGAACTGTCCCCACTACCCCACACTGGTCATTTTTCCTGCTCCGAAATGAGACATCTGAGAGCAAGCCTGGGTGGGAAGGGGACTGCAGACCCTGACACCCGCCAGCTGCTGATGGTTTCACAGCCCCCAGGCTGGCGGGAGTCAAAAGTCTGACAGCCCTAAGGGTCAGCAGGTTGGTGGTGAACAGACTCCTGGGAGAAAATGTAGGGTCAACAGGCCAGCATGTGGGCACAGGCAATGACCTTCTCATCAGGACCCCTGAAGCTCAGGAACTAATGCCAAGAGTTAATAAATGGGATGGCATCATATTAAAAAGCTTCCGCATAGCAAAGGAAACAATTTGAAACTTGAAAAGGGATCCTACAGAATGGGAGGAAATCTGTGCTAGCTTCTCTTCTGACATGATTAATATCTAGACTATTTAAAGAACTCAAAAAATTTAACACCGAAAAGAACCAAATAACCCAGTTACTAAGTGGACAGATGAACTTAAACAGACACTTCTCAGAAGAAGACATACAAATGGCCAACAAATACATGAAAAATGTTCTTCATCATCAACAATTAGGGAAATGCAAATCAAAGCTACACTGAGGTTTCATCTCACAACAGTCAGAATGGCAGTCATCAAGAACACAAATAACAGAGGGGGGTGGTAGCGCACATCTGTATTCCCAGCAGTTTAGGAGGGAGAGGCAGGAGGATCATGAGTTCAAAGCTAGCCTCAGCAACTTAGCGAGGCCCTAAGCAACTCAGTGAGATCCTGTCTCTAAATAAAATACAAAATAGACCTGAGGATGTGGCTCGGTAGTCGAGTGCCCCCGAGTTCAATCCCCGGTACCCTCAACCCCACAAAAAGAAATTACAAATAATAATAAAAGATCTGGAGAAAAAGGAACAATTTTACACTTTTGATGGGATTGTAAATTAATAAAACCCCTATGGAAATCAGCATGGAGTTTTCTGAAAATGCTAGGCATGGAACCACCATATGACCCAGCTGTCCCACTCCTTGGTCTTTATCCTGAAGAATTAAAGCCATCATATGATAGTGATACACACATGCCCATGTTTATAGCCCAACTATGGAACCAGCCTAGGTGTCCATCAATGGATGAATGGATGAAGAAAATATGGTGTATATACACCATGGAGTTTTAGTCAGCCATAAAGAAAAAAGAAATTATATCATTGCAAACTCAGGTGGTCAAGAGTTGTATGTTTTCTCTCATATACAGAAGCTAGAGAGGAAAAAGCAGGGGAAAGGTGAGGAGGAGGGGAATCTCATGAAAATCAAAGGGAGGTCAGTAGAGGAAAGGGACCAGGAGGTGAGAGGAGGGGAGGGAGGGAGGAATTATATCATTATATTGTGTGCATGTACACATGTGTAACAACAAATCCCATCATTATACTCAACTACAATATACCAACAAAAAATGTGAGGAATAAAAAAGAAACTCTCATGCACAACAGTGGGGATGTAAACAGCTCTGCAAGTCCACAGGCTTGCTGTCAAAGCTAGCCTGGGATCAAATCTCAGCTCTGGCATTTATGCACGGTGTGGCCTGGGGCAAGTTAGTTAACCTCTCTGAACCCATTGCCTCATCAATCAAAAGAGTAATGTTACCTATCTCGTAAAGTTATAGTGAGGGTCAAGTGAGGATGTGTGTGATGTGGATGATGTAGTGCCTAGAGCTTAGTAGCTGCTCAATAAATAATAGCTACCACCCTTCCATTTTTCCCCTCCCCTGAAGGGTCAGGGTTGTTGATCGCAGGGGCTGTGACATTAAGAAGTTCAGGGATGGAGGTACAGGGCCTCTCCTCCATCTTGCCAGGTCCCTGCTGCCCTTCCCTCATGGTTCTTGGTGACAGCCTGAGCACAGTCAGAGGTGGCTCCACCTGGACTGTAGCAGAAACCCAAACAAAGGGACATTTCCCATGCCTGAAGAGTCTTCTTCTAAAGGAACACTGAAGAATTAAAAAAAAAAAAAGGCCAGAGGCTATAAAATCAAAGAAGTCAAAAAAGGAGGGCATGACCTATCATCCCGGATGATGCCATGCTCCACTCTCACACCCATGGCAGACATCACTAATCAATCACCGAGCTGCCCTCAGAATCCTGCTGAACCCAAGCTTCACACAGCTTGTACCAGTCAATGACATGAGCCCATTGCCTTCACCCCTTCTGCTTCAGGGCACATCAGTGGGCTTGCAGCTGCCAGCCCTGACCTTTCTTTGCTTACTTCAGGCCAGCAGGCCAGGAATGAACAGCCAGCCACCAGCCACTGTCAATCGATGGCCAGCAGGGATGGGGACTAAAGCTGCAGTGCCCTCAGCCTCCGGTCGGGTACTTCACGGGGGTGTCTTCTCCACCAGGGTTCCTGGATGCCCCAGAAGGGCCCGTTCCATAGCACAGTGGGAGCTGGCTGGCCCACGAGCCCTTGGTGAAGCCCTTTGTCCCTGTCTCCTTCCCCTCACTTCCCAGCCCACGTTTCTTGGGCTCATTCCCATTTATATCCATTTCCTTTGGTTCTTGTCTTGGGGTCTGATTCTGGGGAATCCTAAACTCAAACACCTCTTCCTCCAGTCTATCCCTTTATTTTATGGAAGGGAAAGAGTGGTTTTCCCAAGCCAGAGCCAGAGACAGGGCCCTAATGAGAACCCCATTCTCCAGGCCTAGGATTTACTCCTTCCCAGTGTCATTTGTTGCCTCTTGGGGGCTGTCCCCGGTCTGTGCATCCCACTCCACCCCCAGGGATTCTATTTCCCAATGATCACAGTTTAGAAAACTCAGGGGCACCAGACACAGTGTGCAGGGGGACCCTGCCTGAAACCCCCAGACTTATTTCAGAAGGTGACACCTCTTTTCTCTTAGTGCTGGTCCTTCAACCAGTCCCATAAACTTCTAGAGCCCCTGTGTCCTGAGCAGTGGAGTAGGTTGCTGGGGAAACCGTACCACGCTGGTGTGTGGAGGGAGCTCCCTGACTTCCCCCACCTCGGATGCCATCTCAGGAAAACTAAAAACACACAGTACAGTGCCATGTTTTAAAAGACAATAATCCAAAACTATATTTGCTTTGTAACTTTAGTGGCAAATGCATATTTTTTTTCAGCTGATATTTCCTACTTAATTGAACAGGAGAACATCCATGAGAAAATGACCCCTGCTTTCTAGCCCTGGAATGTAACTCTGGATATTTCTGCCTGTACCCGGCACCCCGGTGCAGCCGCTACCTTGAGATGCTGCAGCCTCACCTTTGATGTGGAGGAAAAAGCACACTCTAAAAAATTTACAGAGTTTAAATCTCACCCCTTCACCCACTATGTGACCTGGAGCCCAAGGGTGGTTTCTCCCTCTCTGAACGTCGGGCTCTTCATCTGTGCAGTGGGAGTGAGGATCTCACCTACAGTGCTGCAGTCAGACTGAGCGTTGCCTCCCTGCCCAGTCCTCTGCCGGGGAGGCAGCTGGGAGGGGACCACCCACAGAAGAGGGTGCGGCCTCCTGCTGTCCCTCCTCCAGGTAGCCCCTGGTGACAAGATAGGGTACCTGTTGAGTTCTTTGCTCTCTGCCTCAGTTCCTGAAGTCTGGGTGCTGGAGGCATGAACAAGATCTTCCCCCAGGTAAGAGCTGCCCTGAGCTGGCTTCTGCCCTAGGGGTGGCAAACCCTGCTCCTAGGAGTGGAGAGGAAAGGTGGGTCCTTTGACACCCTGCTGGGCCACCAAGGTGAGTCAGAGCCCACCCTACCACCATGGCAGGGGTCCCAGCCAGAGTTCAAGTGGCCAGTGCTGGGCGGGGAGCCGGGAGCCAGGTGCACAGAGACAGGGAAGCGATCAGCACTGTGACAGAGGGGCCCCAGGGAGGAGTGGCCAGAGCAAGTTGCAGGATGAGTGTTTGCCAAGTGGACCACAGAGGAAAAGGGATCCCGCCCCACCAGGGTGTGGAAGGGAGGCAGTAGCAAGAGTGTGGGGCACTCGCAGTTACAGCTGTGGGACCAGGAGTCTTATCTGAGGCTCTCAGCCACCCATTCTAAAGACGCCCTGAGGCTGGGCACCGCCTCTCCTAAGCTCTGTTCTTTTGAGCAGGGGGATGTCACCCGCAATGCTGCTGCTGGAACCAAAGCCCGCCCTGGAGGGGAAGGTAAAGGACCTGAGGCTTGTGGGCCTCCTCCCTCGGGTGGGGATGCCTTGGAGCCCAACAGCCGGCTACAAAGGCACAAAGAGGGTCCAAGGCCTCCACTGTCCTTCTGCCCCCCATGTCGATGGCATCTGTTCCCAGCTTCCTGGCCAGTCATGCCGACAGTCAGTTACTTAATAGGACTGTTCATTATCTCCATGCACAAGCATTTATGGAGCACCTACTGTGTGCTGTGTCCCTCACAGGCACTGCGCTGCTTACAATGCCCCCATGTATGTTGAGAAAGGAGCCCAGAGTCAAATCCCTGACTCGGTGAGTGATGTGGGCAACTCTCTGTACCTCTAAGGGATCAAGCACCCCAGGATCACACAATTATTTAGCACCTATCATGTGCCACTGACTCACTGTGCAACCAGGGCTATTCTCTTTGCCTTTATGAAGCAAAGGGAAGTAAGAGCATGTATTTATTGAGTGTCTCCCATGTACCCTGTCTTGACCCATGTTTGCTCAATGACAAAACAGACCCAGAGAGGCAGATGGCAGCCACAGCTATAAAGAATCCACCCTACTATGTGTCTGACTCTGTACCATCTCTTTCAATACTCAGAATAGCTGTTTTGGGGCGGGGTGTTGCTAAGAGCAATAACAGATGAGACAGCTGAGGCTAGGAGATTTGGGTAACCAGGTCACCGTCACCCAGCTGGAAGGTGGGAGAGACAGGGTTGAAATTCTAACCAAGGTCCCTCTTGTTGCAAAGCCCAGTGCCCTTTTTTTTTTTTTTTTTTTTTTACTAGGGACTGAACTTAGAGGTGCTTAACTACTGAGCCATATCCCCAGCCTTTTTTATATTTTATTTTGATACAGGATCTCACTAAGTTGCTAAGGTCTCTCTAAACTGCTGAGACTGGCTTTGAACTTGCGATCCTCCTGCCTCAGCCTCCCCTGGGATCACAGACACGCTCCACTGTGCCCGGCCCAGGGCCTTTGCTGCTCCGCACTGGTGTTTCTGGTTCCAAGTCCTAGCTCACGGTGGGCGTGGCTGCGGGACCAACAGCTTCCTTTCCTCCATCTGTCCAGGGAGGCAATGGCACATAAAACTTTTGGGGCTTTGCAATATGTCATCTTCTCCTGGGCGTGAGCTTCAGTTCATCAGGCTCAGCACTGAGTCCCCCCTCTCCCTTCTCCCAGGGACCCCACCCTGCACGTAGCCTGTGATGTACAAATATTTGAGAAGTGGCTGCTTGGCTGAGCAGGACACCTCCCCTTGCCCACCTTTGCACTGTCTCCCGGGTTACCTGCCCTGTTTACCTGCCAGGGCTGCAGGGATTATTGGCTTTAGATTTACCCTGAGCCTCCTGTCAACCTGCTTTTGTCACCTCTCCCAGCACAAGGCACGCCCACATCCTGTCCTGCAGGCCATCCACCAGCTTCCACAACCTTCTCCTGGAACACCCTCTTTAGGCCTCCCTGGCCTCCCCTGCAAGGGTAGCGCCCATGCTTCTGAAGTTGCATGGAGCTACTTGGTGTAGCTCAGCACCTGACCCACACTTTCTTAGCACCCTTTACACCTGACACCACCCAGGTCCACTTCTAACTGACAGGTGGCTCTGGACAAGTGAGTGGATTGAGTGGAAATGACCCAAACTCACCCAAATAGCCTTCCCCTGGACCTCTGTGTGAGTGTATTCCCAAAGTATTCACAAAGCACCTACTGTGTGCCTGTCTCAGAGCTGGTCACAGAAATGAATCAACCTGCTCCTGCCCCCCCCTTTTTTTTTGGAGGTATCTGTGACCTGGACCTGACAGCAGCCCACACTCATTCCCGTGTCCATGCTTCACCTTCTAATGCAACCATAAGATTTTGGGGAATAAAATCAGAGCCACAGTTACCTTTGTGTCCTCTTCAGAGCAAGATACCCAGAAGGTCCTCAATTAGGATTTCTTTCATTATTTTGCCAGCAAGAGAGGATAAAGAAGCAAAGTGTAGTCCTAGGAGCTCAGGGATGTCTCCTATCACTGCTACACACAAGATAGATGCTCAATATTAACACTAAGAATAGCTCACACCTAGCACTTACTATGTGCAAATGCTGTCCTGGTACACTAATGCATCAAACTGACCCATACAATGGTCCCTATTTACCATATGAGGATACTGAGGCACAGGAAAATTAAGTGACTTAATGTTGCTCACCTAGGAAGAGGTGGAGCTAGGACTCCAGTGTACTGACAGGCTTCAGAATGGACAATCAACTAAAATCCTGGAAAGGATACTAGTTGTGGCATTTGACAGTGTGGACTCCTAGCTTTTCATAGGGTGACCTGAGCCTTTGCTTCTCTGAACTTTAGTTTCTTCCTCTGGTGGTCTGGGCTTGGTGGTGCACACCTGTAATCCCAGCAACTTGGGAGGCTGAGGCAGGAGGATCACAAGTTCAAGGTCAGCCTCAGCAACTTAGTGAGACCCTGTCTCAAAATTAAAAAAGGGCTGGTATAGCTCAGTGGTTAAGCGCCCCTGAGTTCAATCCCTGGTACGAAAAAAATAAATAAAGGGTGGTTTTGAAAAATAGAAATAATGATTGTGAAGGGCTTGATGTCACTTCCACCCCACAGTAGGGACTGAATGCACAGTTTTCCATTTCTGCATCCTGAGGAGGCTGCCTGGAGCATAGGTGGGTGAGGACTGTGGAGGATGAGGTCTGGAGCAGAGGCCAGCCAGGTAGCACTTGGTGGCAGTGGGTTGGCAGGGAGAAGCCAGAGCCCCTTGGAGGACACAGGAGCCCTCTTTCTGGAAAGTTCTCCTGCCCTGGCCTTCCCTGTGGGGGTGCTTGCTGGGGCCAGAGCAGTGCAGGGGACCCCTGGGCCCAGTGCTAGCCACTGGCTGCAGCATCAACATGTGTCCCAACCCTCACAGCAACCTGCAGCCCCTGCTGCTCCCGACGTGGGGCCTGCCTCTCCGCCTTTCTGCTGTTCCTGATGGCAATGCTCGCGGCCCTCATCACCCTGGTCACCATCGTTGGACTCCCTTCACGCACATCAGGTGGTCATGAGGGGTCAGACCTGCTGCAGGGTACGGGGAGCCCAGCCCTTCCTGGCTTCTGCAAGTGCTTTTTGCATAATTCCTTAGGATGCAAAGGCAGACACACACTGTACACATGTCTCTGAGCCTTGGTTTGCACATCTATGAGTTGTTAAGAAGACCCAGCTCTGATGTCCCTCCTCCTGGAAGCCTTCCCTGACTCTGAGGCTGGGTTAGGTGCCTCATCTCAGCCCCCACAGCCTCCGAACTTTTCTTCCCCTATCCCAGTCACCCTGGGTGGCACTGTCCATCTGTGTGTCCGTCTCCACCATAGAGGACAGGGACATGTCCCACACATCTCTGCAGCCAGCCTCCATGAAGAGCAACCCAACATAGTCCTGGCCTTCGTGGGGCTGTTTGGAGAGCAGTGTGGGCACTGGTCCAGTGGGTGCACCAGGGCCCGGTTAGTGGGGGGTGGGGAGTCTGGACCAGGGATTCTGGCCTAATCTGGGAGTCAGGGTGGGTACCTTGAGGAAGGGAAAGGGAACCGAAGTGAGAAGGGAAAATGGAGATTGGTTAGTGGAGAGTATGTCAGGAAAAGCACCCGACCCGAGGCACAGGGAACAGCTTGTGCGGGTCCCTGGGGTGGGAGGAAGGATGAAGAGGAGGGCCTGCCAGGCGACCAGAGGACAGGAAAAGTGGCGCACTGGATGGGGCCCGTGGGAAGGGGGCCTGAGCCAGGGAGGGTGTCAGCAGACCTGCCTTTCCAAGAGATGGCTCTGCCGCCAGGGGACAAGAAGGGGGGAGAGTGAAATTCACAGTCCTCTGCATTCCTGTGCAGGAACAGGGGACTGAGCAGAGCTGGGAATACGCAAGGAGTCGCAGTCCCATGCCTGTGTGCACATGTGTGTCTGTGAGCCCATGTGTGCCAGTGTGTTTGCACGCACCTGTATGCATGGGTATGTGTGTCAGCGTGGGAGTGTCCGCGAGTCTGCGTGGGACTGTGCACGTAGGTGCAGATGTCTGTGTGAGTATGCGTGTGTCAGTATGGGTGTCTGTGTGTGTGTGTCTGTGACAGCCTGGTGTCCCTGAGCTCTGGCCTTCTCACACTAACTGAGGGTGCCAGGAGCTGAGATGTGGTTCACACATGCACACACACACACACACACACACACACACACATGCACACAAGCCTGCTGCCACCCCCAGTGAGCACACACATACAGGTGCACAGTCTGGGGCCAGGGGACTGCCCATCTCATCTGCCGGTTTCTTTCCTAAGTCTTAGGAGCAGCCCTAGGGGTGAATATGTGGGTGTCTCTTCTCTCTGAGGGGGGTGACAATGACATTTCAGGGATGCTTGGGGAACAATGGGATGAAGTTGAGAACGTGTTCTGTGGATCATGAAGCTGAACCCAGATGAGAGGGATCATGACCCACAGTCCCCGAGATAGCCCAGATACATTGCTTCTGACAGGCTAACTGCTACCAGGAGATCCCCCGGGAAGGGGTTTCCTGAGTGGAGCACTGTCCCCAGAACCTCCTGTGAGAGTGCAGATAAGTCTCAGTAAGAGCCGGGACCCAGGCTGATTGTGCGCCTTCTGTGCTCTAGGTGTGTCCACAGAGAAGCGTTTACTGCACCCACAACAGTCCCATGGGGGTGGGCTTTGGGTCTCATTGTGCCAGAATTAGCTCTCCTCTGGGAAGTCCTCCCTGGGTCGAGAGGTCAGGTCATCTGCTCAAGGTTATGTGGCTGACAGGAGGCCACAATGGGACTTAAACCCATCCCCACCACTGAGTCCAGGGCCTATGCACTGTCCCAGCCTCTCAGGGTGGAGCTTGGGTGGGGCTCAGTGCCCGCCCCAGTGCTGCCCTTGTGAGCACCACCCTGACTCTCTGGGGCCTCCCCCTGCCCACGCAGGGGCCCAGGCCTGTGTGACGCTGACTAACAGGACAGGCTTCTTGTGTGGGGACCGGAGGAGCTGCATCTCCGCCAGCCAGGTGTGTGATGGCCTTCGCACCTGTCCCCACGGCGATGACGAGGATGAGAGCTTGTGCCGTGAGTGCCCCTCGGTCATGCCCTGCCCAGATCAGCCCTCCCAAGGTGGCCCCCACCTCATCTCTCCCTGCAGCTGCACTGAAGCCTGACCATCTCTGAGCAAGTCAGGCCCCAGGCCGCCTCTGGCCGGAAACCCCGGTCCCCACCCCGCCTCAGCCAGGTATACACGCGTACATGCCTTCACTGTGCACCTCCACTCCCAGAGGACCTGTATTTGTCCTTCAAGAAAGAATTCAAGGGTGAAGTAGCCTCCAGGAAGCCTCCCCTGATTCCTGCACTAGGTTGAGGGTCCTACAACTGCCGTGCCTCCCTGTGACCCAGCCCTAGGCACACTGGTGTCATCTCTGCAGCCCCATCGGACTCAGTTCCCCTGGGGCAGTTCTGTTCTGCTTAAGCTTGGGGTCCTCTGGCACAGATGGGTACCTGGAATGATACTAAATGAACCAGTAGATGAATGGAGGGGAAGACCTGGGTCCACACCCCAGAGGCCTGACAGATCTCAGGAGAAAGGAGAAGCAGGGGGGGGAGAATCAGTACCTGAAGCCCCAGTGGGGAGAGAGCCTGATGAGGTGGAGAGTGGAGCCGAGCAGGCAGGGACAGTGCCTGGCACATAGACCTGGAAGAGTCTCTAGTCGGCGCCCCAGCTCCTATCCATCCCCTCTGTGGGAAGCCCCAACAAGTCACCAGCCTCTGCTTGCGTATTCCTGGGATGAGGAACTTGCCACCTGGGGCTGCCGCCCCCAGCTTTGGATGCTCTTCCCAAGGAAAGGCAGGCCTTGTCCTGCAAGTACTGCTGTTTCCAGTGCTTCCCCAGACTGGATCCAGCCCGGCTCTCTCCTCAACCCCTGCCCCAAGAGACCACCTTTCAATCTTTCTCCTGTGATGGTGGTTCTGCATGGACTTGGGGGTTCCTCTCTGCCCCCCTTCTTTAGGTCACACCCTGAACTCCCACAGTCACCCTCCAGGGGACCCAGTTCCTAATCCCTCCCATTCTACCAGTGTACACATACCAACTGCCCATGTCCCTCTCCCTGGTCAGGCCCCAGAAACATCCATCACACATCTACCTGCATCGGGCCAGTCCAAGGAACAAAGACTTGTCTCTTCCCCAGTCTGGATCTTTTCCTTCCAGTATGGATGTGACCTCCGTTTGTGTGAACTTTGGGTTTTCCTGTCACACGGCCGCCTAACACAGAGCCCACTTTTGAGAAAGGTGTTCTGGGTCCCTCTCATGAGGCATGTAAGCCACACCTGCTTAGTTCTGAGACCCAAGTGCAAGAATCGCACCTGTGACATTCCAGTTGGAGGAGTCTTCCTGGAGGTGAAGGAGATTGAACCTGGACTTGAAGGCAGAATGATTTTAAATTGGTGTCAAGGAGACTCTTCTGGAAGGAGAAATAGCGCAAGCCATGGTGTGATGGGGAGCTGGGCAGGGGGTGAGGAAGGGCGAGGCAGCCCTCTGGGCCTCTTGCTGGAGGCACAGGCAAAAAAGTACTCCTCTCCGTGGACTTGACCTCCTCTCCCACGAGACTGTGCCCTTCCTGGGACAAGCAGGAAGTGACCTGGAGTTTGAAAACTGCCAGGATGGTCAGGATGATCCACCTCCAGATGGCCCCAAGGTAGCTGTGGCTGGGTGTGAACTTTTTTCTGCTTCCTCTGTCCCTCTGCAGGAGATGTGCCCCAGAACCTCCCCAGCTTCCTTGTGGCCCGCTGTGGAAACCTGGCCTCCTGGATCTACTCAGACCAAAAGTGTGATGGGATCAACAACTGCGGGGACTGCTCAGACGAACTGAGCCCAGGTGGGGGACTGGCACAGGAGGGACTGGGGCAGGTGGCCAGGCCGTGGCCAGAGGGCAGAGGTTGACCAGGGAATCTGTGAGGTTCCACTCTACCTGCCTTCCCTGCATCCCGGGAAGAAGCTTTCTACTCCTGCTTGAATGCCTCAGGGTGGGGTGCTCACAGACTTGCTCCTTTAAATCCCTTCCCCGGTGTTCAATCAACAAAGGTGTTCAATCAACAAACACGCCCAGAACACCGTTGGGCCTGGGCCTGGTACAAGATTCCAGTGGGGGACAGTCAGGGGTCAGATAAAGATGCCCCCAGGACTCACATCATGCTGACGACAAAAGGAAATGCTGGGCCCTGAAGGAGGCAAGGGAGGCTTCTCAGGAGAGGTGACATTCCAGCCAGTCTTAGAAAGTAGACAGGGTTTCAACAGCGGGGCATGGTAGTGCATGTCTGTAATCCCAGCTACTCTGGAGGCTGAGGCAGGAGGATCACAAGTTTGAGGCCAGCCTGGGCAACTTAGTGAGACTCTGTCTCAAAATAAAATAAAAGGGACTGGAAATGTAGCTCAGAGGCAGAGCACTTGTCGAGCATGCACAAGGCCCTGGGTTTATTGCCAATACTGAGGGGCGGGGGGAATAGACAGGGTTTCAACAGGCGGGGGCTGACATGAAGTCCAGGATACAGGGTACAGGGTACAGGGCAAGGGAGAGAAGTCTGTGAGGCACCATTGGGGAACCTTCAGGGGTTGGTATAGCTGGAGTTAGGGTAAGGCTGGGAGACAGAGCAGGTGATAGGGAGAGGGAATCAGCAGCCATTCATAGTTGAGCACTACTGTCTTCCTTAATAACAACCTTGAGTTGATGCAGAAACTGAGGCTCAGACAGGGTGAGGGAGGAAACACTGGGTAGTGGAGTCTCAATTCTCTCCACTGCAAGAAAACCAAGAACACAGTCAGCCCTTGTCAGATGGGGTGGGGCTATGGGGAGCTATGGCAGATTTCAGAGCTAGGGAGTGCCCTGGGGCCTGGAGTGTTCCAGGACACCACAGTGGTTCTTCTACCTGCTTTTATCCCCTCAGTGACTGCATGCCCACCCTGTGACGCTGGGTGGTGGCGCTGCTCTCCAACTTTCTTCAAATACTGCAGCTGTATCCCAAGGACTCTCTGCCAGGACCACGTGCAGCACTGCTCTGACTGGTCCGATGAGTACTCCTGTCCCGGACCCTGAGAGGGCCTTCCAGGCCAGCGGGAGAGGCTGGTTGGAATGGCAACTGGTAACTCTTCACAAGAACGTCAAGTCCTGGACCAAAAGGCAAGAGGAGCCTTCAAAATCATCTAGCAGGATCTACACACTGTATCTCAATAGGAATTGCCTCTTCACTTTTCCAGTTGCTCAGCCACTGCTTGAATGCCTCCAGTGACAGAGAGCTCACTATCACGTTGTCAGTTTCTAACAAAGACGAGGAGAATCTGCCCCTAGGGTTTAGGCCTGTCTCTGAGACAACTCGGGGGAAATGTGGTCCTCTGCTCCATGCCAGGCTTGCTGATACCAATCTTGTCCCCTTTAGAAGAAATGTTTGAGACTTAAGTGTCAAGCTAGGAGTTTAGCCCCCAAGGGGGGTACATAAGTAAAGTATGTGCCACTCCCTGCCTATTTGGTATCTAAGGCAGATGGTGCTGGGTTTGGAGGCCACTTTAGCTAGCTGAACAGCCCTGGGCTCTTGAGGAAGGGGCTCTATTTTGGTCCCAGAGCTGGACTGAGCCATTTCTCTGCATACTTTTCCAGCTTCACAGCACCCAGGCAGGTAGGGATAGATGTCTCCATTAGACAAATGAGGAAACTGAGGACCAGAGCAGGAAATGGCTTGCCCAGGATCTTACAGCAAAGTCAAGGTTGAAACTGTTCCACGTACCCAGACAGGTTCCATGCGCCCTCAACCTCAAGACCTTTCTAAACGCTACCAATATGGTCCTACCTTGGCAGGGGCAGTCTCTGTGGGGTATTGTAAGAGGTAGCTTGAGGGGCAGAAATGGTCCCACACTTATTCTGAAAGAGAGTCATGGAATCTGGCCCAGGGGAGGGTTCCTGTTAAAGGAGACAGGTGTGTCCCCATTGGAATTAATGAAATTGGTTCTAGATAGCAGTGTTGCATAGGTTTTGAACTGAAAACGAGCATTGAAGAGGCCGGTGAGCCCCGGGTCACTCGTCCCCTCTTTCATTCATCTGTTCGTTCATGCATCCGTCTCTGCTTTCTCTGGGCAAACCAGGAACAGGGTGCTGGTCCCCCCCAAGAAGAGAACTGGGTCCCAGCACAGGAGGAATGTGGAATCTTACGGGGATCACACCTCACCCTCCCTAGAAGGATGGGTGGGATAGCAGGAAATTCTGGGCCCCAAGGAAGGACCTTTAGGAGCCAGGACAATCACATCCCTGACTCTGAGCAACTGGAGTCAGTTCCTGGGACAGGGGACCTCTGGGGTCCTGCCAGAGGGACAGTCAGCCTTCTGCTCTGTCACCATTGGCTGGGTTTCTTTCCAACGGCAGCCCAAGCAGGGGCTGTGAAGGGTCTCAGGCATCTAACTGGCCTTAGGGGGCCGGGAGGCTTTTCAGAGGGTGGAGTAGAGGAAAAGGACATTCCTGAGTTGGTCCATGCGAACTGAGACGTGACAGGGTACAGCTCAGTCAGGGAATGTCCACCCAGCCAGTGGCCAAAGCATAGGGTGGCAGAGGAGACAGCTGGAGAGGGGAGCAGGGACCGAGCATGGTGGGCACAGCATGTCACACTTCATCCCAAGGCCAGTGAGGTGTCATGGTGCAGGGTGTGAAGCAGGGGGCTGCTTTTAGAGCACTTAAGACCTCTCACTGGTAGAGACAGGCGGCTTGTTGAAGGGCACATTTCTGGTGGGGACCAGAACAGATGCACGGACTCCGAAACCTAGGCGCGTGCCGTGACAGCTCAGTATTCTGTGCTGTCTCTGGAGGGCTGGGAAAGCTTGCTCAGAGGGGTCCCCTGTCTCAGGAGCTGGTTCCAGTTGCTCAGAGGGGATGGCTGAGCAGGGCCTTGACCTCGAAGAGGACTGAGCCAGGAGGAAAGCGGGAAAAAAATGGAGGACAGATGGATTTGGGACAGGAGTAGGGGCTGGGCAGGGACAGGCAGCCAGGCGCAGGGAGGGCACCAGTAACTAAAGGAGCATAAAGTGTTCCCTGTGCCCAGACTGCACAAGCTGCAGAGAGGAACCTTGACTGAGGGGGTGAAGTGGCTGCAACCAAAGCTCAGGAAGGATGACTGAGCACCAGGTTAGCTCACAGCCTCGCCAAGAGGGCAAAGTGAGATCCAGAATACGAATGCCATCAGGAAACAGAAGAAGGGTTGCCAAGAGCCTTGCCGGAGGCTCTGGGGAGTATTAGCTGCAGTGTTTAGTGAGCACTTAGTCCAGGCTTGGTACCGCTGCAAGCCTTGTCTCTGGAATATCATTTCCTCCAATTCTCAAGAACCTGGTTTATTACTCACACCCTTCCAGAGGCACAGAGAGATGAAGCTGCTTGCTTACCATCACATAGCCTTCAGGATAGAGCCAGGAGCTAAACTTAAAACAGGCCCAAATTCTCAGCCCATCACAGCCCTCCTGATGTCTCACTCTAAGTCAGCCTGGTCTTCCCAGCCAGGAATGGGGAGCCAGGGAGCCACAGCCTGTAAACAGGAAGTGGCTGAGGTTGGCAGAACCTGTGTTTATTCCTCTGTTTATTGGTTTTTCCTTTCAGAAAGGAGCAGGTGCCATAGCAATCTCCCAACAGCGCTGCTTATGTGGGCCCCCAGAGACAGCAACGCAGGGCAGCCTGGCAGGCCCTCCCCAGCCCAAGGAGGCAGAGCAGGCTGGAGCAAGAACCCAGCAGCCCGTGTCAATATTTGTCCTCTCTCATCCTCCCTAGCCCCAGCAACAAGATCAGGACTTTAAGTACAACAGGTTCTTTGCTGTACAAACACTCAGGGATAGATTAATGGAATTTAAAGTGGCTCAGGCTTGGCCCCAGGGTTTGGATTGGAAATCTGGTCTGGTTTAACTGTCTGCTGTCACTGTTTGCCCCGGGCTCTCCTTTCATCCTTAGGCTCACAGAGCCACAGACGTTAGAGCTAGCAGGGACCTCAGAGGCCAGCCAGATTTTTTTTTTTAACTTTTTTTTTTTTTAGTTATAGGTGGATACAATATCCCCATTTTATTTTTATGTGGTGCTGAGGATTGCACCCAGTACCTCTTGCATGCTAGGTGAGCGCTCTACCTCTGAACCACAGCCCCAGCCCCACCAGCCAGGCTTTTGAAAAAGAGAACACCAACCCAAAGCTGCACTGCCTAGTGGCTATTGCTGGGGATTTTGAGGGCCACCCACAACTCCAGACCAGGTAGAAGCAATTTTGCTGAGTCCTAAAAAGGCACACGCACACCTGTATTCACACAATAGTCCATGTTTATCTGTGGGGATGTACTCCAAAACTCCTAGAGGATGGGCAAATAGCATCAAAACTACATATATTATGTTGTTTTCTAGACATACATAGAAAAGTCTGATTTATAAATTGGGCATGATAGGAGATTAATGACAAAGACTACTAATAAAATATCGATATACTGTAATACAGCAATATATTGTAATAAAATTGCCAGCAACAGTTCTCTTGTGCTTTGGGGCATTATTAAGCAAAATAAGGGTTACTTTAATACAAGCACTGCAATGTCTCAATAGTCAAGGGCTATTAATTTCTAACAGGAGGGTAATATATACAGTGTGGATATGCTAGGATGTCTTTTGTCTCTGATTACTTTTCCGATTTTCTTTATCATTGCTTTTGAACAATTATATTATGATGTGTGTCTTGGTAAGGGCTTCTTGGTCCAATCTACAATTCTGACCATTATTTCTTTAAGTATTTTCTCTGTCCCTCTTCTTCTCCTCTGCTCCTAATCTCTAATTACATTCATACTGATCAGTATATGTCCCATAGTTCACTAATATTCTGCTCATGGTCTTACAAATTGTTTTTCCTGGGCTGGGATTGTGGCTCAGTGGTAGAGCGCTCACTTAGCACATGCGAGGCCCTGGGTTTGATCCTCAGCACCACATAAAAATAAATAAATAAAATAAAAGATATTGTGTTCAACTACAACTAAAAAATAAATATTAAAAAAGTTGTTTTTCCTCTCAGCATTTTATTTTGGATAGTTTCTATTGCTCTGTCTTCAAATTCACAAATCTTTCTTCTTCAATATTTAATCTGCCATTAATTCCATTGGTGCATTTTTCACTCTGGAGTTTGATTTGGGACCTTGATATTCTCTATGTCTCTACTTAACTCTTCAACACATGGAGCACAATTATAGCTATTACTATCTCTCTCTCTCTCTCTCTCTCTCTCTGCCAATTCTAATATCTGTATCAGTTTTGAGTTGATTCAGATAAACTGAGTTTTCTCCTCATTGTGAGGTATACTTTCTTGCTTCTTTTAATGCCTAGTAGTTTTATTTTAATACAACAGCTTTATTGTGTTATAATTTACATACCATATAATCCATTCATTTAAAATGTACTATTCCATGTTTTTTAGTATATTCAGAGTTGTGCAGCCATCATCATATTCACTTTTAAAACATTTTCATCACACCAAATAGAAACCCTTGTAACTATTAGCAGTCATTCCCCAACTACCCATTCCTAGGCAATTACTTTGTTTCTATAGAATTACTGTATTAGTCAGTTTTTTTTCCACTGTGACCAAAAGACTTGATAAGAACAGTGTTGGGCTGGGGATGTGGCTCAAGTGGTATCGCGCTCACCTGGCATGCGTGCGGCCCTGGGTTCGATCTCCAGCACCACATACAAAAAAAAATGTTGTGTCCACCGAAAACTAAAAAATAAATATTAAAATTCTCTCTCTCTCTCTCTCTCTCTCTCTCTCTCTCTCTCTCTCTAAAAAAAAACAGTGTAGAAGAGGAAAAGTTTATTGGTCACTCATAATTTTAATGTTAGAGGTCTGAAATCATGCTCTGGTCCCAAGGTGAGGTAGAACATCATAGTGGAAAGCTGCAGAGGAGGAGAGCGGCTCAGGACATGGAAATCAGGAAGCAGAGAGAGCTCCACTCACCAGGGACAAAATATAAAGCCCTTAGGCCCAGTGTCATACTTCCTCTAGCCACACCCTACCTACATATAGTTACCACCCAGTAATCCATATTGATGGGGTTATACTGATTAGTTATCTACTGATTAGGTTAAGGCTTTTATTACCCAGTCATTTCAACTCTGAAAATTCTTGCATGATGTTATTTATGAGCTTTTGGGGGATACCTGATATCTAAACCATAACATTCGACCCCCTGGTCCCCAGAAGCTCATGCCCATCTCGCAATGCAAAATACATTTAAACCATTTCCAAGAGTCCCCTTAGTTCAAATATTGTCCAAAAGTTCAAGTCCAAAGTCTCCTCTAAGACTCAACACAAACTCTCAGCGTGAGCTCCTATAAAGACCCAAAGCAAGACACAGATATCCAATATATAAAGGCACATAGTAAATATTTCCATTCCACAAGGGAGAAATAGGGGCATAAAAAGAAGGGTTGGGACCAAAGCAAGACCAAAATCTAGCTAGGGTAATAAGTCTTGTAGCGTCATATCCAGCATCTGGGGCACACAATATCCTGATGTTCTCTCCAAAGGCCTTATGTAGCTCTATTCCTATGACCTTGCTGGATGTAGCCCCCCATGGCCTCTTGGTTTATATTTTTGTGGTGCTGGGGATCAAACCCAGGACCACATGTTAGGCAAGCACTCTACTACTGAGCCACATCTCCAGCCCTGGACTCTTGATTTGTTTTTGCTTGATTTCTGCAGCTTTCCCGAATAGACATCCCGCATTACTGGCACCTTTAATCTCAGGGGTCTCCACTGAAGCTTCATCTTCTTCCCAAATTTTCATGATTACCTTCTCAGGGGCAGCCTATTGGGTCTCTGACCCTCATGCACTCTGCTTGGCCTCCAGGCCTTCCTTTGAAATCTCAGTGGAAGCCTCCATGACCCCCTAACTCTAGCATTCTGCATTCCTGTGGACCCAGCATCATGCAGTTGACTGAAAGGTTTGCCACCATCTTGAGCAGTAGCCAAGACTCTTGGATCATGGCTTCAGCAGCCTCTGAATGCCTGGGTTGCTTCCCTTAGTGAAACACCTTCCTAAGCCTGCTGTGCAGAGTGCTCCACTGGTCTCTTCTCAAAGGAATTTTTTGGGAGGCTTAATGGGGGCTGAACTGAAGGGCACTCAGCCACTGAGCTACATCCCCAGCCCTATTTTGTATTTTATTTAGAAACAGGGTCTCACTGAGTTGCTTAGCACCTCGCCATTGATGTGGCTTGTTTTGAACTTGTGAATCTCCTGTCTCAGCCTCCCCAGCAGCTGGGATTACAGGCATTTGCCACTTTTCCCAGCAGGAATTTTTACCTTTACACCCTTGAGCCTGAAATGGGTGTGGTCTTGCCAATTCCTGAGGTGCCCTCAAACCATCTTTCCTATTGTCTCTTAGTAAAGTATTTAGCATCCTGTTAGTGGCTGTAATGTCTTTAACAACCACAACTTTCTCAACCTCAGTTTTACTCTTTCTTTTCTGGCCAAATTTAAAGTTTTTCAAATCTTTCTCCTCTGCTTTCTGCTCTGATTATCACAGTAAACTTGACTAAAAGCTACCAGCAATATTATCCATGCCACCACCTGAATTCTGGGCTGCATAGAAATTTCTTTCACAAGATTAAGAAGTCCATCACCTTTAATTCATTCTCACAGAAAATCTCAGGACATGGGCAAAATGTAGATGACTTTTTTTTTTTTTTTTCCAGAACATAACATGAATGGCCTCTAGTCCAATATCCAACAGAGTCCTCCTTCCCCTCTGAAATCCCATGAGCCCAGTCTTTACTGTCCATAGTCCATTTGGCATTTTAGTCTCCTGAGCTACCCCCAACTCCCCCATTAGCTCCCCTTCCAAAGTTCTAAAGCTTTCCTGGCTTGCATCTCTAAACTTTTAAAAATTCCTCCCCCACAAACCAGCTCCAAAGGCTTCTGAACCATATGGTTATATTAGTAACAGCAACGACCCTAGTCTTTTTTACCAATTTCTGTTTTAATCAGCTTTTTCATCACTAAGACCAAAAGACTCAATAAGAACTTAGAAAAATAACCCAATCAATAAATGGGCCAAGGACCTGAACAGACACTTCTCAGAGGAGGACATACAATCAATCAATAAGTACATGAAAAAATGCTCACCATCGCTAGCAGTCAGAGAAATGCAAATCAAAACTACCCTAAGATACCATCTCACCCCAGTAAGATTGGCAGCCATTAGAAAGTCAAACAACAATAAGTGCTGGAGAGGATGCGGGGAAAAGGGCACTCTTGTTCATTGCTGGTGGGACTGCAAATTGGTGCAGCCAATTTGGAAAGCAGTATGGAGATTTCTTGGAAAGCTGGGAATGGAACCACCATTTGACCCAGCTATACCCCTTCTCGGTCTATTCCCCAAAGACCTAATAAGAGCATGCTACAGGGACACTGCTACATCGATGTTCATAGCAGCTCAATTCACGATAGCAAGATTGTGGAATCAGCCTAGATGCCCTTCAATAGATGAATGGATTAAAAAAATGTGGCATTTATACACAATGGAGTATTACTCTGCATTAAGAAATGACAAAATCATAGAATTTGGAGGGAAATGGATGGCATTAGAGCAGATTATGCTAAGTGAAGCTAGTCAATCTTTAAAAAATAAATACCAAATGACCCCTTTGATATAAGGGGAGTAAACAAGGACAGGGGAGGGATGAAAGTTTGAGAAGAAGATTTACATTAAACAGGGATGAGAGGTGGGAGGGAAAGGGAGTGAGAAGGGAAACCGCATGGAAATGGAAGGCGATCCTCAGGGTTATACAAAATGACATATAAGAGGAAAGGAGGGGTAAGACAAGATAATACAAATCAAAGAAATGATTTACAGTAGAAGGGGTAGAGAGAGAAAAGGGGAGGGGAGGGGAGGGGAGGGGGGATAGTAGAGAATAGGACAGACAGCAGAATACATCAGACACTAGAAAGGCAATTTGTCAATCAATGGAAGGGTAACTGATGTGATACAGCAATCTGTATATGGGGTAAAATTGGGAGTTCATAACCCACTTGAATCAAACTGTGAAATATGATGTATTAAGAACTATGTAATGTTTTGAACGACCAACAATAAAAAAAAAAGAAAAAAAAAAGAACTTAGGAAAAGAAAAGTTTATTTTGGAGATAATGGTTTCAGAGCTTCATAGATGGCCATAGATGGCTGACTCCATCACTCTGAGCCCAAGATGAGGCAGAACATCATGGCAGAAGGATGTGGAGGATAAAAAGCAGCCTAAGACATGGCAATCAGAAAGAAAAGAGAGCATCACTCACCAGAGACAAAATATAAACCCCAAAGGCATTCCACTATTGACCTATCTCCTCCAACCACACCCTAATTCCTACAGTTACCACTCAGTTAATCCATGTCTGTGAATTAAACCACTGATTAAGTTACACCTCTTAATCTAATCATTTACCTCTAAAAATTCTTGTATTATCTCATACATGAGTTTTTGGAGACCATAACAATTACATATTCTGGATATTTAATATAAATGGAAGCATATAATTTATGTTTGTTTGTGACTGGCTTCTTTTACTTACATAATATTTTCAAGGTTTATCCTTGCTGTAGCTTATATCAATCCTTCATTCCTTTTCATTGCTGGATAATATTACACCATACCACATTTTTGTTTATTAGTTCATTGATGGACATTTGGGTAATTTTTACCATGGGGATGTTATGAATATAACCAAATGTTTATAACAACATTTGGGTGTACATTTTTGTTTTGGATATACATTTTAATTTCTCAAGGAGCAGAATTGCTATGTCATATAGTAACTATGTTTAGCCTTCTGAGGAAATACCAGACTATTTTCCTGAGTAATGGTATTTTTTTTTTTTATATCCCAACCAATAGTGTCTGAAGGTTCCAGCTTTTCAAATCTTCACCAACACTTGCTATTATCTGTCACTTAGATTGTAGCCTTCCTTGTGGGTAGAAAGTAATATTTCACTGTGGTTTTGATTTGCATTTTACTCATGGCTAGTGATGTTAGACATCATTTAACATGTTTATTGGTCATTTATCTTGTTTGGAGAAATGTCTACTGAAACACTTTGCCTATTTTTTTTTTAGGTATTTGTTTTGTTGAGTTGTAGGAATTCTTCATGTACTATGGGTATTAGACCCTTATCAGATATGATTTGCAATATTTTCTCTCATTCTGTGGGTTGCCTTTTATTTTATTGATGCTATCCATTGAGGCATAAATAAAAGATTTTAGTTTAGGTAAATTTTAATTAATTAATTAGTTTTTGGTCAGTCATGCTTTTGGTGTCATACCTAAGAAAATTTTAACTCAAGATCATGAAGATTTCTGCCTATTTTCTTCTAAGAGTTTTGTAGTTTGAATTCTTACATTTAAGTGAATGATCACTTTGAGTTAAAATTTGCATATGGTATGAGAAAAGGATCTAATTTCATTCTTTTATATGTGTCCAGTACCATTTGCTGAAAATACTATTTTTTTCCCATTCAATTGTCTTGGCACCTTTGTAAAATTCAATTGATCATAAATTGAGAGTTTATTTCTAGATTATATCAAATATTTTTTATTTGACTCCAGATGTGAATTTTAATGTCTGGTGCTGGATATTTTTATTTATTTATTTTTTTAAAACAATGTTATTATATATGATAGTTTTTTTCCATTTTTAAAATTTGTTTTAATTAGTTACACATGACAGTACAATGATCTTGACATGGATATTTTTATTTCTAATAAATATTATTTTTTAAAGAGAGAGAGATAATTTTTTAATATTTATTTTTCAGTTTTTGGTGGACACAACATCTTTATTTTTATGTGGTGCAGAAGATCAAACCCAGTGCCCCGCGCATGACAGGCAAGCACGTTACCGCTTGAGCCACATCCCCAGCCCTCTAATAAATATTATTAAGCTTCATTCTGGGACTACAGTTAATTTTCTTGTAACAGTTTGATACTTTAAGGCTTTACTTTAAAATTTTATTTGGTGGGCAGGATACAAAATCAACATACAAAAATCAATACTTTCCTATACAGTAATAATGAATTTGCTGAAGAAGAAATCAGGAAAGCAATTCCATTCACAATAGTCTTTTAAAAATAAAATACCTAGAAATAAATCTAATCAAGGAGGTGAAAGACTTTTACAATGAAGATTATAGAATCCTGAATAAAGAAATTGAAGAAGACCTCAGAAGGTGGAAAGACTTCCCATGTTCATGGATAGGCAGAATTAATATTGTTAAAATGACAATACTCTCAAAAGCATTATACAGATTCAATGCAATCTCCATCAAAATACCACACATTCTTTCCAAAACCAGAAAAAACTGTTCAAAAATTAATTTCAAGGAATAAAAGACCCAGAATATCCAAAGCCATTCTATACCAAAAAAGCAATGCTAAAGGCATCACAGTACCTGACTTCAAATTATACTACAGAGGTATAGTAGCAAAAACAGCATGGGACTAGCATGAAAACAGACACATAGACCTATGGTGCAGAATAGAAGATGCAGACAAACACACACATCTACAATCATCTGATATGTGTCAAAGACACCAAACACATATGTTGGAGAAAAGGAGATTTTTTTAAACAAATTGTGCTGGAAAAACTGGATATTCATATGTAGAAAAATGAAATTAGATCTCTATCTCTCACCTTTCACACAGTCAACACAGAAAGGATCAAAGATCTAGGAATTGGACCAGAAACTTTGCAACTTCTAGAAGAAAATGTAGATTCAGGATTCCAATAAATAAGCACAGGTCACCACTTCCTCAGCAGGACTCCTAAAGGTCAAGAAATAATACTGAGAATTAATAAACACAATAGCACCAAAGTAAGAAGCTTCTGCACAGCAAAATAAATGAGAACATGAAGATAGAACTTACAGAATGGGAGAAAATCTTCACTAACTACTCTCTGACAGAGGACTAATATCCAGAATATTTAAAGAACTCAAAAAAACCAATAACTCAATCAATAAATGAACAAATGAACCAGATACTTCTCAAAAGAAATACAAATTGCCAGCAAATGCATGAGAAAAATGTTCACCATCTTTAACAATTAGGGAAATGCAAATCAAAACTACATAGAGACTTCATCTTACTCTAATTAGAATGGCAGACATCAAGAATACAAATAACAAGATGCAATGGCATATGCCTATAATTACAGCAACTTGGGAGGCTGAGGAAAGAGGATTCCAAGTTTGAAATCAGCCTCAGCAATTTAGTGAGACCCTGTCTCAAATTAAAAAAAAAAAAAAATTGAAAAAGGTTGGGGATGTGGTTCAGTAGTAAAGCGCCCCTGGGTTTCAAACCCATACAAAAAAAAAAAAAAAGCTACAGTACTTACTAAATGTGTTGTTTTGGTAAGCTACAATATTTCTTTCTATGTCTAACTTCATGAGCACTATGTGGCATGGGATAAAACCAAGTAAAATAGTCTTTTTGATCATTTCACAAAACCCTTTGAGATGATCAGGGAAATGGGGTATTGGTTAGAGATTCTCAAGCCAGGAGGGGACCTTAAGTTCACCAAATCCAACCCCATCTAAGTGTTGGTATTGACTATGTACAAACCCTGACAAATAGCCACCCACAAGGAACTTGCCACTCCTGCTCATTTCCTTTATTTTAGAAATTTCTTCTGCAACTGTATCTACTTGGTCTTTCATTAATTAGTCCTGGATCCAGAAGACACATCAGGTCCCTCTGCCCCAGGAAAGGCCTTTCTCTGAAAGCAGCAGTCCTTTTCCTCTGAGGCCTTTCAAGCTGCACAGCCCTGAAGTCTTTGTCTTTTTCTATTCCGACCAAAAGTTTTAGTCCTGAACTAGACATGCAGAGCTATACAGGGCCTCCTTCATTCACCTGTTACTTGGCTTCGTCTTGCTCCATGGAAGCCAGCATGGTCACTGCTGCCCTGAAGGACAAGGACTGGTGCAGCCTGTTGGCCAGTGCCTATTCTCCTTCTAGGGACTTGTTCCTCGAAGCATGTAAGCATGTGCCATGTTGCAATCTTTCTGATATTAAAACCGCCTCCTTCTCTAACAGGTTCTTCTATGGCTACCTTCTCAACTCCAAGCCCAATTGCCTATGTCTATCTTCATTGCTCTCTCTGCCCAGGAGGTAAGCCAGAGTGCTCCCTGCCATCTTGGAACACTCCCCTCTGGGTTTCCATAATTCTGCACTGTCCTGGTTTTCTCTTTCTTTAGCCATTTCTTCTCAGTTCTCTCTTCCTCGGCTTCCCTTTAAACATTGCCCTTCCCTAGCACTCCATCCTTAGCCAACTCCTCTCCCATTCTATCTTGATGATTTCTAATTTTGAAGGAGTTCTTTTCTTCCCTTTGAGAATATGATAATGACCGTGGATCCTCTCCACAGAATTTGGG
The DNA here is from genome assembly GCF_045843805.1 of Urocitellus parryii. Lineage (NCBI taxonomy): Eukaryota > Metazoa > Chordata > Mammalia > Rodentia > Sciuridae > Urocitellus > Urocitellus parryii. The sequence goes on along the minus strand of NC_135541.1, from coordinate 37,114,589 downwards.
GGTGGGGGAGCTCACAACTCAACCCACCACATTTTGCCTATGACTCCAGGTTCTTAACCCAAAGTGTTTCTCCTGCCTGATATATTTTTTTTAAGAATCTAACATTTATTTATTTATGTAGTGCTAAGGATCAAACACAGTGCCTCACCCCCGCTAGGCAAGCACTTCACCACTGAGCTACAACTCCAGCCCCTCCCTGCCTGATTTTATTCTCACTCCTGGCTTCTTTTCAATCTCTCTCCCAGGCCCAAGGGACTAATAAATTGATAGGGAATACCAGATCCATTCAGTTCCACCACTAAACTCACTAGCAGCAGTGTTTATTATGGCTCTCCATTACTGAGCAGAGTGACTGAATGGTAACTGGTGCTCCACAAATATGTGTTCAGTAAATGATTACATCTCACTGCTGTCACCTCTTCTTATCCTTCTGCTTTCCTCACACCCTACCTGGCTCTTCAGGAGCCTTCCCCTCCAAGTCATCTTCAAAGATACCTTTCTGAAACACAGATACCTGTCCCCTGCTTGAATTCCTTGCATGACTCCCTATGATTTTCAGGATAAAGGCCTTCCCTAAAAGTGGTCCCTGCTGTTTATTCCAGCTTCAATACTTAACTCTCCCCAACACCCACTGGCCCCAGCCACCAGGAACTCCTGAGAGTCTCATGTGGAAACGCTGCCACTCTTTTCCATACCCCACAGAGCCTGGAAGGCCTAGCCCCTCTCTTCTGTGATTGCTACCTCATATTCATCCTTCAAACTCTCTCACGCATCTTTTAGGAAACACTTCCTGACTTCCAGTTCATGGTTATTCATTTAAACATTCTGCTGTGTCCCAAAGCAAACTCGATTCACAGCACTGGTCACACTAAGCTGTACACGGGAAGTCACTTGCCTGTTCCCTACTTGAGGGCAAGAACGCTGTCTCATTTTCTGAGCCTAAGTGGGCCCATAATAGTTCCCAATAATTTACCACGTAAGTGAAAAGATATCTGTATTAGTCAGGGTTCTCCAGAGAAACAGAACCACAATGTGTCTCTCTGTGTGTGCATATCTATATTTGTAATCGATGATTTATATAAGGAATTGACCTATGCAAATGTCGGGGCTGGTAAGTCTGAAATCTGAAGGGCAGGCTAACTTGATAGAAATTCCAGCAAGAGTTGATGGCAATGGTACAGTCTTTTTTTTTTTTTTTAAAGAGAGAGTGAGAGAGGAGAGAGAGAGAGAGAGAGAGAGAATTTTTAATATTTATTTTTTAGTTCTCGGCGGACACAACATCTTTGTTGGTATGTGGTGCTGAGGATCGAACCCGGGCCGCACGCATGCCAGGCGAGCGCGCTACCGCTTGAGCCACATCCCCAGCCCAAATGGTACAGTCTTGAATTCAAAGGTGGTCTAGAGGCAGAATTCGTTCTTCTTTGGGTGATCTTGGTCTTTTTCTCTGAAGGTACATACATTTTGAAAGACAATCTGCTTTACTCAAAGTCTACTGATTTAAAAGGTAAACTCATATAGAAAATATCTTCACAGGGCTGGGGATATAGCTCAGTGGCAGAATGCCTGTTAATATATGTGAGGCCCTGCGTTTCACCCTGATCACCACAAAAATAAAAATACTTTCACAGCAACATCTAGACTGGCCTCAGACCAGATAGCTGGGCACCTTATCATAGCCAATTTGTCTCGCAAGATTAACTATCAAAATGAATATGTTCCTCTCTGAATCTCAGCCTCTCCATCTGTAAAACAAAGAGCTATGATAATGTTCTAATTGGATAATGTCTGGATTAGAATTTACAGATTTTTTTTTTCTGGTACTAACAATTGAACTGAGGGCTTTGTGCATACTAGGCAAGTGCTCTGCCACTGAGCTACATCCCTTATTTTTAATTTATTATTTATTTATTAGAATCTCTCTCAGTTGCTGAGGCTGGCCTCAAGTTTATGGTCTTCCTGCCTCCAGACCAGCTGGGATTATAAGTGTGTGCCACCATGCCCGGCTAGACTTTATAGTTTAAAGTACTTTCACTAATGTCATTTAATTCCTACAATTCTATCAAGCAAGTTTGTTACTGTCTTCTTTATACAGTTGACAAAGAAAGAGATTTTTCAAGAAGTGGCAGAAATGGGCTAGAGCCTGGTTTCCCTGATTCCCAATCTAGAGATGATCTTTCTGGGCTTGAAGAACTGTCTTTGAGAGTTGATACAGGGCAGAAGTCTCCAGGAGCAGGAAGCAGAGGAAGGAGTAGAGCTGGCCTCTACTATGGAAACTCAGACCACAACAATAGGATGTCCAAATGAGCCAGGTAAGGCCAACCCAGGAATTCCTGAATGTAGTTTCTCTTCTGTGATCAAGAGAGCACAGGTATGGTCAGGAGTACACACCTGATGTATTATGAAAAACTATCAACTTAGGGTTTACTACAATGTTCAAAAAGTAAAGGCAGTAAAAGATGAATATTAAAGGCTGGAAAAGTTGAGGCCCTTGCTCTTTGCTCGCCGGGAGTCACACAGCTCTGAAAGTTGCCAGATTATTCTCCTACAGGTCTATTTCAAAGCTTGGGCTTCATGCTCCTCCTGGACCCACGTTACAAGCTAGGGTGCAAGGCCTCCTGGTGAGGTGTCCTATTTATTTTGCCTTGGTGTCACCTTTGTTTACTTATAACCCTCCGGAAGTGTATGGCTAATTTCACAATGAAAAGGACAGTGGGGAGAATTCCAAGAAGAGAAAAAAGTCTGCAAGGCACCTCTGCAAGACTTGTGAAGAAGCCAAATTCTCCAAACTGCCAGTGACTGGGAAAGCTGAGCACTCAATCCTTCCACTTTCGGAGGCTTTCCTAGTCCCTTGCATTTTCCTGTGTCCAGAGGCGGCAGGGTAGCAGTCACTCCCTGCCCTTTTCAGGATCTAGAAGCCACTATTTGATCTGGTTCTTGGCCTCTTCATTGTGTCGCTCCAACCTCTTGCTTCCATCATCACGTCTCCTGCTATGACTTGGGCCCTCCTGCCTCTTTTTAAATTTTCTGTTATTGGTAATGGGGATTAAACCCAGGGGTGCTTATCCACTAAGCCACATCTCCAGCCCTTTTTATATTTTGAGATAGGGATTTGCTAAGTTGCTGAGGCTGGCTTTGAATTTTCGATCCTCCTGCCTCAGCCTCCTGAGCAACTGGGATTACAGGGGTGAAATCCTGCACTGCTTCTCTTTTGTAAGGATCCTAGTGATTACGTAGAGCCCATGGGGACAATCCAGGATAATCTCCTTCAGGGCTGGGGATATAACTCAGTGACAGAGCACTTGCCTAGCCCTGGATTCAATCCAGGACCTGAAAAAAAGTCTCCTTTGCAAATTCCTTAATCATAATAATCACTGTTCCTGTGTAACAAATTCACAGGTGCTGGGGATTATGAACGTGGACATCTGTGGGGAGCCATTATTTAGTTTTCCATGTTGGGTACAATGTACATGGAGGTTTGTTTTATTCTACTTTTGAATGTTTGAATAGAAGTTATGAAGGAAAACTTTTAACCCCAAGACCCCAGTTATCACTGAATTTGAAATTTATACTCCTTTATATAATTTCTTGAAAATTTCCTGTATTTTCAATTTCTCATCTTGCATTTCTCTAACCTATTCCAATCAGGCCTTTAATATTCACCTTTACCCTGAACCCAGTCAAGACCATAGGTTTGACTCCACGTTGACAAAGCTAATTCTGTCTTCATCTGACTTGACTGGTCAACACAATTCACTTTTTTAAAAATATTTTTTTCACTTATAGGTGGACAGGATACCTTTATTTATTTTTATATGGTGCTAAAGATGGAACCCAGTTCCTCACACATTCGAGGCAAGTGCTCCACCCCTGAAACATAACCCCAGCCCACAATTCATTTTTTTTTGTTGTTGGAATATTTTCATTTCTAGCTTTATATTGAGCCCTTTTCTGGTTTTATCTACAGCCTCAACATCTACTCCTCTTTCACCTGATCTTAAGAGTGGGAAGGCCCTAGGCCCTCTTTTCCTTTCCCCTGTCCCTTCAATGTGCTAAGCATTTTCCATCTTGCTTCTACACTTCTTTCCTTCCCTGAGGCTCTCTTCTCCCAGATGTAATTCTTCTGTAACCTTCTAAATTGATTAAAAATCTAAATGAATTCTTTTCATTTTTTTTTAAAGAGAGTAAGAATTTTTTAATATTTATTTTCCAGTTCTCAGCGGACATAACATCTTTTGTTTTTGTTTTGAACCTGGGCCGCACGCATGCCAGGCAAGTACGCTACCGCCTGAGCCACATCCCCAGCCCAATTATTTTCATTCTTATCCCTCAATGTACCTTCCCCCTCGTTCATTTCCTTTGAAGGACTTGTAATCTCCTCAAAGGCAAATACTTGTTATGAGTTGAATCCTTAAAACCTGGTCTGTTATACTTTCAATAGATAATTTTATTTTTTTGTGTGTGGTTTTGGGATTGAATCTGGGGCCTTGGCCTTGTACACTCTATCACTGAGGTAAATTCTCAGCCCCAATAGTTTTCAAATAAATGAAAAACCTGCACCACATTTGCATGTTTTCATAAATTTCAAAAATCAGAGTTTCTGATATGACCCTAGACAACAGGCTACTTTTACAAAGATAGAACCTTGAATAGCTTGGGATAGCAAATAAAGCACATATCTGATCCTAGATTGACCTTCAGAACATTTCCAAATATCAAACCAATATACTATAGTTCTTGAGGCATTTTTTCCCTTCCTTTTAATTGCTTGTAGTCTTCTGTAAGCTTGCTTTTTAAAGATAGATGGTCTAGGGCTCAGGATATAGCTCAGTTGGTAGAGTGTTTGCCTTGCATGCAGCAGGCCATGGGTTCAACCCCCAGCACCATATACACAAAAACACGACAAAATAAAATGCAAGCCCTGTGTAGTCACATTAGAAAAGTAAAAATGGGTGCAAGTATTTATAATTTAAAACATTATCAATACTTGAAGATGTAATTCATACTTTTAGGTATTAACTAAGTCTCTGACATCTGACAGCCAATACTCAACGCAGCTAGGGAATACCAAATTGGGACAGTGAGGTCTAGAGCCTTGCTACTCGGTTCGGTCCACAAGCAAACTGGTACTACCGGGACACTTGTTAGAAACTGAATCTTAAGTCCTATTGAATCTACATTTGAACAAAAGCCCCAGGTGATTTGCATATACAAAAAAGGTTGAGAAGCATGGGTCTAAGGCAGAGGTAAGCAAACTATGGCCCACAGGCCAACTCCAGTCAGTCACCTGTTTTTGTACATAAAATTTTATTGGATTACACCTACATTCATTTATTTATTGTATATGGCTGGTTTTGTGCAGAGCTAAGTAGTTACAATTGAAATTTTATGGCTTATACAGTCTAAAATATTTATTATCCATCCCTTTCCAAAAGTTTGTCTCAAGGAAAAAAGAAGCCTCTGCCTCTTAGGCAAGACACTGGACTCAGTTATTTGCTTGAGATCAAGTGTAAAGATTCCTGGTGTTTTACTTAACATACTTAATGGATGGGATTCTAATAAATGGTTACATTTAAGGCAATGTAACAGAATGGGCTTTGGAGTTGGCTAGAAAGGAGTATAAATTCTGTCACTTATAAACTCGGTGAACTTAAACAAGTCATTTAACTTGAAGCTGATTTTTTTTTTTTTAACTCTAATTGGGGCTAGTCCCTATCCTCCATGGTTGGTGTCAAGGACAGGACATAGCACAGAGGAGACATTCAATAACTGATAGCTACATTCACATATGTAGCCTATTAGCTGAGCCAATTGTAGGAGTAACAAACCAGGATAAGCAGCCTTGTTAGCTCACGTGGTCTTCTATCCAGTGTGATTTCCTATGGCTCCAGTCCATCATTCACAAGCAGAATTTAAGGACAGCAAAACGGTTTATTTGAAAAAATTACTATGTATTGAAAATATACATTAGAAATTATTACATACTTCCATAGCATTCCCCTCCCCCACCACAAAAGTAGAAATATCTGCTTGCTACGCTAATGCCGTAGGTAAATTCAAACAAAAAGTAAGTCATCATCAGTCTCCTTTCCTCATCCATTAGAGTTGAGAGGACAAGGTCAACTTGTATCTGCCAGTCAGTAGGAATTTAATAAGTCCCAGTCTTCCACAGCAAGACATACATATTTTTGCTTTGAAGACTGTGAAGAATTATTCTGTTCCTTCTCTGACTCCTCAAAAGCTCTCTTCTTGCTCTTCTTTGACTCTTGGCTCTCTGTGGCTTCACGTTTTAACAGTGGCCCATGGCAGTCTGGGGCTTTCTCTTTATAGAACTGGAGTTTTCCAGAAGAGTTCATGTGGGAGTCTGCCAGGGGACACTTCTTTGAGGCTTCCATCAGAGCCCGCTTCCGATCTATAAGAGTGACAAAGGACAGGGTAATGAATCTACTAAGCTGGAATGCTAAGGACTGCTTGAATCCAGAAATGACCCCAGGGAAATGACAAAGGCCCAAACAGGGAGAGGTCTGGTTAACTACATCTTGTTGAGTGCCTGTGAAGTAACAGTGGTATGTCCAGCACAGGTTGAAGACATGGACTCAGACTGGATAAATGAGTTTGAGCAAGTAAGTTGGCTAAGATTCAGTTTTCTCTCCCTTCTAGGAATATAAAACCTATTTCAAAGGGTGATATAAAGATAAATGAAATAATGTAGATAAAGTGCTTAGCACAATGCCTGGCACACACTAAAAGCTCAAAAATTATAAGTAGTAACAACTACTTAAAATCTGGACTTATCACACATTAAAAGCTCAAAAACTAACAATTGTTATTCAAAATCTGGACTTGACTCTGCATCTGAAGAGCCAAATCTGTGGCACAACTCCAGCCAACAGTAAATATTACTTCATATTTTCTTAATATGTCTGGATTCGAAGTCTGATACCTATGTTTTCTTCACTTTGATTTCATCACCTAATTTCTCCTTTAAAATTGTGGTAAAAATACACATAAAATTAACCATTTTAATCATTTTTAAAGTATGAAGTTCTGTGGTATTAAGCACATTCACAACATGCAATCACTGCTATCTCCAGAACTCTTTGTTTTGAAAACTGAAACTTACCCTGTAACTATTAAATAGTCACTCCCTACTCTCCCCTCACCCAAGACCTTTTTTTATTTTTCCAGTGATGCTGAGATCAAATCCAGGGGACTCCTCACACATGCTAGGCGAGTGCTCTGCCAATGAGCTACATCCCCAGCCCCTCTTTCACCTTTTGGCTATACTTAATTCCTGTTTAATTTGTTTTTGTGCCATCACAAATATTCTTTGAAACACAATATAAATAAATAATTCTAAAAAAACTATCTTGCTGGTGAGTGCTGGCATTCAAAACTTAAGTATGAATTTACACTGCAAGTTATGATGATGGAATACAAGTCTTGATGACACAGTAAATAAGCCAATACTATTTATTAATTTTCCCACTGTGAGGACAGGTTGATGATTTGAAAGGTACAAAACCCAAAGGGCAAAAATTAAAAAATAAAAAAAAAAGGGAATTTCTCACAAAAGTACTGAGTTGCCTCTTGAGGTTCGGGGACTTTTCTGGGTTTCTTGGCCTCCACCGTCACACGTTCCCACTGCAGAACAATCTAAAAGGTTTTTGGAAAAATGTAAATCCAAACAAAATCTCAAATTTTTAATCTCAAATGCTTCCCAATCCATTTGTTTCTTTTCCATCAACACAAACCCCATGTAAAAAATTTTATTTCAGATGATTCACAATAAGAACCAGATATTCTGTTCTCATGTAAGTTGAATTAGAATACATGTTGAATACATATATATATTTGTAGGAGTCAGGCAAGTCTATAAATCTGACTATTTCCATTCTTAGTCCAAGCTAGAAATAAACTGCACATCCTTAAATACTAAAATATAAAACCTTAGTCATAATACTTTTCATACATTTCTAGACCCCCCCATGCCTTAAAATGTACCTCCTTCTTATGTTTCCATATTCCTACAGTTTCCTTTTTTTTTTCGCTGTTACAATTTTTTTTTACTATAAGCTACTATAAATTCTTTAAGCAATTTGAATGAATATAAATTATATACAAATAAATGAAAGTAAATGATAGTTTCAATACACGGAAAATAACAAAAACTTTGCATTTAATAGTTCTCATTATGGCATGCAATCAAATGATCATAAAGAATAACATTTTCACAATACAAAAACAGTACAACAGAGTTTAAGAATGGTTCTAGAGTTACTCACACCACTTTCTAGCCAGAGAAGCCTTGGCAAGAGATTTCATTTCCTCCTCCTTTTTTTTTTTTTTAAATTTTTGGTACCACGGATTAAGCCCAGGGGTGCTTAACCACTGAGCAACATCCCCAGCCCCTTCATTATATTTTATTTAGAGACAGGGTCTTGCTAAATTGCTTAGGGCCTTGCTAAGTTGCTGAGGCTGGCTTTGAACTTGCGATCATCCTGCCTCAGCTTCCTGAGATGCTGGAATTACAAAGCATTTAATTTCTGAGTCCCAATTTCTAATTGGGATTAATAATTGTATATATTTTATAGAGCTGTTACAAGGATTAATAACACACAGAGTTTAGCACAACGTCCTATAAAAGAAAGTATTTCATAAATACTCACTGCGGACCCTCCTATATTTTTTCTGGCTATAGAAAATGGGAACAGGCGGGTGCAGTAGTGCATACCTGTAATCCCAGTGGCTCGGGAGGCTGAGGTAGGAGGATCACGAGTTCCAAAGCCAGCCTCGGCAAAAGCAAGGTGCTAAGCAACTCAGTGAGACCCTGTCTCTAAAAAAAATACAAAATAGGACTGGGGATGTGGCTCAGTGGTTGAATGTCCCCGAATTCAATCCCTAGTACCCCCCGCCTCCCCCCACAAAAAGAAAGAAAATGGGAACAGATTGAAGGCTACAATGGACTAACTGAACCTGCTGATTTAGTGGGAAATAGGAAAATTTTCCTTTCACTAACAAAAATGTCAATACGAAGAGCTAACTGGGGAGAGAGGAGAAGAAAATGATTTTGTTCTAGGTAAGACTAATTTGAAGTGCCAGGCAGAGATTTATGGAAAGCATTTGGGAATGGGCCTCGTGTCTGAGATGGTAGAGTCATTCTCATAGGGATAGTTACCATCCTGAGTAAAAGATAAGATCACTGTGGGAATGAGTAAAGACGTAAGAGAGAGGAAGGAGGAATTACCCAAGAGAGAAAAACCTTAAGGCATCCATGTTTACATCACGCGCTGCAGAAAAGTCAGGGAAGGTAAAGAAGGAGGTCATCTGCTACACTCAATGGAAGCCAGAACTGACTGCATGGGGTTAGGAACTGAGCTGGCAGTGAACAGGAAAGAGGAATAAGAACAAGAAACAGGGCTGGGGTTGTGGCTCGGTGATAAGAGTGCTCACCTGGCAAGTGTGAGACCCTGGGTTTGATCCTCAGTTTCCACAGGAAGCAATGAAAGCTGGGGAAGCCAGGCACAGTGGCACACACCTGTAATCCCTAAAACTCAGGAGGCTGTGGCAGAAGGATTGCAAGTTCAAAGCAAAGGCAATTTAGCAAGAACCTATATAAAAATAAAAAGGGCTGGGGATGCAGCTTGGCTGTAGAGCACCCCTGGGTTGAATCCCTATTACTGGACAGAGGAAAAAGTTGCATGTGGGGGCCGGGAGGAGATGGGGAACATGTCAAAAAAAGGAACAAACTACCAAAGAGTGACAGTGACTATGTGGTGGCAGAAAAGTAGGAGGAAATAATTATTAGTAAATATCACAGAGGAAACTGGAGACCTTCAGGTATAGACTAAAAAAAAAAAAAAAAAAATGAAGAAATAAAGGGCTTGACACCGAAATAAAGTAGTGTGCCTGGTTCCCTCAGACAGGAGGGAAATAGAATATGACTGAAGAAATGGAGAAAATTTGAGACAGAGATAGAAAAAAAGTAGACTTCTGTTACATGGCCTCATTCTTTAGCACCTGCTAAGAATGACAGTAGGAGGAGAACAGGGTCAAGCTCAAGTGCTTTCTGTAAGGGAACAGAGAAAAGGAAAAACACTGCTACCAAGCCCCAGGGCCTCGCTGAGGCTGGATGGCAGGAAGCTGCACCTGCCCCAAGAACTTACTTTCAGGACAGACTGATAGGTATTTTACTTGATCCTTACAAGCCCTCTTTGTAAGAGAAGTTTGGTTTTTACATTTTACGGATAGAGAAAAAAGACTCAAAATTGTCCTAGGTCATACAGCTCTGGGGTTGTTGAGCCAAGATCCCAAACCCAGGGTTCTGACTCCACCAAACCACCTGCTAAGAAACTTCATCAAGCCTTTGTGACCATCCCATACCCAGTCCAAATTCATTGGATGCATCCAGAACTCAACCAGTTTTAAACTGGCAATTATTTTATTATGCATGTTTTAGATTAAACTCAGTCTTTGTTTCTGAAAGGCTGACTCACTGGTCTCCTTTCTTATCTACCTACAGGGAGGTGATGCTACCATAAGGCCGCTGGATAGATTCATCATCATGCAGTAGGTCTTGGAGTTAAGGAGAGAACCAGGACAAAAGAGTTTGATAGGTCCTCTAAGCCTCTATCAGGAAACATTTGTCAAAAACATTTGAAGGCAAAAGGCACCAGCCATAGGCAAGCTGGCATTTTGCTCATGCTGCCCTATTTCATTATTTGACTTCCTACTTAAGTCTCTACTTTGCCAAGTTGAGAAAACCTATCGGAAACACAAAAGTCAAAGTTAAGTTCTCTCACTGGCAAGATTCAGTGAAACAAAGACCAAGACATTTCTTCACTAAGGCTCTGGGAGGTAAGAAATGTGCCCAAAGGAAAGGGAAGATTGGATTTAAATCCATACCAGGTGACACCAGAGTTTATTCTCTTTCCAACATAAACATACTGCTAAGTGAATCTTTCCTGAAGTTATGTCAGACTGCTTTTTTGCACAGCGAGCCAAAATTCACTTTTGAATTTGTTTTCAGTCATTTGTAAAGTGGCATTTTTTCCTATATTCAGTAAAGATTTGGCACAATCTAATGACCAGAGTATTGAGATAGAAGGTCTAGCATCCAACACTAACTCCTTAAGTAGATGGGTCAGTTACCCCACTACTGTTTCCAATTTGACATGAGGTCGACAATTCAGCCAAGAAGTATCAAAAGCATTAATGTTTGTTCAATGTGTTGTTGTATAAGACATGTGGTATTAAAATGAATAGCTGTATTAATTGTAGGGGAGAAAAATGTGGAGTACCTGATCAGCCCAGCCCTCTGTCTTGCAGTTACTATGATCAAATTCCTTCAAAGGCACTTTGGAGTGAATAAGGCCTATGTGGGTCTGGAGCTTCTGTTTGACAGCGTTGATGTCCTAGAGAAAGAGAGACCAACCAGAAATATAAGCTGTTACTAAGAAGCTTTATACAAAGTTGTGTAAATACACCTCCAAGAGAGCTGCTGAGTGACAAGAGCAAAGTGCTGGATCATGCTGATATGTATGCTATCGACTGTAGCCAGCAGTGACCTGATTACATAGTCTATCTCTAGAAGGATATACATTTGGTCAATTCTTACTTGTTTTAAGTAGCAAACGAAGATCATCATAAATACCAGCCTTTTCTAAACACCAATTAGCAGGAACAAAATATTAATCAAGATTTGGGAAAAATAAGAGAAGTAACTGAAAGTCTTACTTACCTTGAGCCCTGTCCCAGAAATATCTAAGCAGTTTAATTTTTTAAAAGAAAGGAGGTATCCAATTCCTGCATCTGTGATGTCAGGGTTACCTAGATATCAAAAACAAGGTGACCATCAGTTATAATATAACTGCTGCTAAAATGCAAACTACAACCTCAGAAAAAATGTCCAGGCAATAATAAACTATAAAATATTGAGTAAACTCTTCAGAGTAAGTTAAACATAATGGTCTTATCTTTTCTATTTGTAACACGAAATAGCCACACTAGGTGGCTCCTAGGAGTTGGGGAGAAACAGAAAAATAAATGAACCAAGTAGTTATCCCAAAGGGTTTAATTAGGAACCATATGAAAACAGCACAAATAAACATGTGTTAAAATGGTTCATCATTCATGGCCATTTCACCTCAAAAGTAAAAGCACTTATTTATCTTAAAAAGATCTGCAAGGGTATTTTAAACACAGAAATTATCACTACTCTTACTAAATTGTATTTTTTTCCAGAATCTTATTACCTTATCACATCAGAGAGTACTGCATTTAGTATTGTCCTCTCGGACACAAGCACAGTGCCTGGCACACCGTAGATGCTCAAAAAATACTTGTTGGGGGTGTAGCTCAGTGGTAGAGCACTTGCCTAGCATGCTCGAGGTCCTGGGTTCAATCACCAGCACCACACACACAAAAAAAGAAAACACCTGTTGAATGAATGTACTTCTCTGGAAGATAGGGTAGAGCACTTATTATTCTCATTTTACATAGGTTCAAACCAATGCTAAGATAATATACCCAAGGGTATGTAAGCGGCTAGTAAAAGTAGCAGAGCAAGACCAGTCCTCTGACCTCACACCCCAGGCTCCTACTCTTCTGGCACCACACCAGCCTGTTAAAAATTCAGTGGATACTCAGTCAAACTGTAAATGACCTGATGATTTCCTATCATTGGAATCAATATCCAGATAATCCTGAGTATGTTACCTACCACAAGTGTGGCGTCTTGCAGCTTTTCATCAGGTAGACTTATAAGACAAAAAAGACCTAACATTTATCAAGATAAAGAGACTCAAAGAAAGTAGTGCCAAATGTCCTTTATGCACGCTATAAATGTGATGGAAGGCTGCCTGGTGCCTTCCATCCACAAAGTGGCATGGATAATCTGAAAGGGCTTTTCCTGCCCTCTTGAGAAGGGGCACTATGCTGGAAAAGGCATTGGGCCTAGAATCAGGGCCTCTGGCTTTAGCCTTATTCTGCCACTAACTTGTTATGGCACCTAGGAAGAGCACTTCTAAAACAAAGAGAACTAGATAATATCTAAAGCCATTCTTCCAACATTAATAACCTACAATTGCCAGTAAAACTTACAAGATAAGTCTAGCAGTGTTAGGTTCTCAAGGCCTCTTTTCATCACTCGAACCGGCGCTGTCATTTTCCGCACCCCAGCATCAGATAAACAATTATCCTTCAGGTGGAGCTGAGTTACACTGGGAAAACAAAGCCCATAAATAATTTATTTAAAGTTTGAGAACATGCTTTCAAACATTTCATTTAAAAATATAAAACCACCTTACCCTCTGCTGTGTCACACCCAATGCACTGAACAGAGTTAAGGCTCTTTTGGTGCTACTGCAGTTATCAAGTGAGGAACTCAAGGGTCAAAGTGTCATGTAGTACTACTCTCAGATGGCAGAGGGCACCAAAGGAATACGGGTATTAGGTAAAAAAGGACTTCCATTAAGGGGACAAATATACCTTTAACATAAAAAACTGCATTTTTAGACCAACTGTGTGAAAAACCAAAAACATTCTCAACAGGTAAAGAAAGCCTGCAAAAGAATTCCTGTAAGAATTCTATGCTTTATGCATCCAGATTTTCAGATTGGGCTTACTAGGCTATAGCCATAATCTAATTCAACTAGTTAATATGAAACTGATGTAGTAACATGCTACACTGTCCTTCATTAAGATATATGAGCCTTGGTGCTAGCTGCCTCATATAAAATGACCTCTGTACAGGGCACTATGTAGGTATCACTATCAGAAGGTAGCCCCACATAGCAGATGTAAAAAGCTATGAAGAAACCATACAGGAACCCATCTGGCCTCCACTCCTCTGGCCAAACTGAGTTATCTGAGATCAGCTAGGTTATCTGTGAATGGTATGAACTATTTCTTTAAATTATGGTTCTTGAAAAGGTTGTCTTTAAAAGTTGATTTAGGACCTAGGAATTAGTCCAGAGATCCTGAGCCTAAAAGAGGAAAAAGTAGGCCCATGTCTTCATCATGTTGGGTTAGGCCCTGTCTTCCTTAACAAGACTCCTAAAGCACAAGAAATAAAATCAAGAATTAATTAATGGGAGGACTCAAATTAAAAAGCTTCTTCTCAGCAAAAGAAACAATTTAATGAGGTGAACAGAGAGCTTGCATTTTGGGAGCAAATTTTTGCCCCCCCCCCCCACATCAGATAAAGCACGATTCTCCAGGATGTATGAAGAACTCAAAAAACTTAACACCAAAAAAAATAAAAAACCAAACAACCCAATCAATAAATGGGCTAAGGAGCTGACAGACACTTCTCAGAAGAAGAAATACAAATGGTCAGCAAATATATGAAAAAAATGTTTAATATATCTAGTAATTAGAGAAATGCAAATCAAAACTAAGATTTCAGGACTGAGGTTGTGGCTCAGCGGTAGAGTGCTCACCTAGTAGGAGCAAGGCCCTGGGTTTGATCCTCAGCACCACATAAAAATAAATAAATAAATAAATAAAATAAAGGTATTGTGTCCAACTACAATTGAAAATTAAAATAAAACAAAACCAAAAAAACCACTACTCTAAGATTTCATCTCACACCAGCCAGAATGGCAGTTATCAAGAATACAGACAATAATAAATGTCGGTGAAGATGTGGGGGAAAAGGCACACTCATACATTGCTGGTGGGACTGCAAATTGGTGCTTCCAATCTGGAAAGCAGTATGGAGATTCCTTAGAAAACTTGGAATGGAACCACCATTTGACCCAGCTATCCCACTCCTTGGTCTATACCCAAAGGACTTAAAATCAGCATACTATAGTGATTCAGCCACATCACAGCAGCTCAATTCACAATAACTGTGGAAGCAACCTAAATGTTCTTCAATAGATGATTGGATAAAGAAACTGTGGTATATATATATATATACACAATGGAATATTACGCAGCATTAAAAGAAAGTAAAATTATGGCATTTGCAGGTAAATGGATGGAGTTGGAGAATATCATGTTAAGTGAAGTAAGCCGATAAGTGGATGCGGATCTATAATGGGGAGGGGGGGAGGCATGGGAAAAATGGAGGAACTTTGTATAAAGGGGAGGGAGAGAAGGGAAGGTTCACAGGGCAAAGAAAGATGGTGGAATGAGATGGACGTCATTACCCTAGGTACATATATGACTGCATGTATGGTGTGACACTGCATTGTGTACAACCACAGAAATGTAGGGTTGTGTTGTAACTGTGTACAATCAATCAAAATGCATTCTGCTGTCATATATACCTAATTAAAATAAATAAAAATTTTTAAAAAGCTGATTTTCTTTATAGTTTACAGCTCAGTAACACTTAAAAACAGCAGATAATGTTTATGAGAAATGGTGTAACTTCTCATCTCTCATTAGAATAAGCTAACAAAAGGCAAAAATTTATAACCCAGGTAGCTTCAAGTACATGTTGAAATAAAGGTTATTTAGAAAAAAGAACCAACTGATTGACTTTCCTAAGGATTGCCCAAATGATATTGCTTGTACCAAGCAAGTGGAGGTTTTGATTTGTTTTAGGGAAAAAAAAAAATTAAAACCAAATCAACAACTAGCAAATAACTACAGGAATGGACATCGTTAAAAATGTAAAACATTTCTTCCACAAGCGGTGGCAGGTCTGTACCTGGACAGGGCCTCGTTAGTGAGATGTTCTAGAAGTTCATGCTCATCTCCAAGCTTACAACAGGAAAGGTCCAGGCGAGTCAGCTCCCGGAAAGACTTAATCTCTTCAAGTTTTTCTGAAATCACCAGATACCTGTGGAGTGTGGAGAGTAAGCAACAGCTTTTCTTTTCCTTCCTTTAGAACATTGAAGTTTGTGGCTTTGTGCTAGTCAACATCCCATCATCTCTTCTTCACTGATGACACTTGGGTATAGTTTGAATTATTTATTTATTTATTGTTGTAGTTGGACACAATACCTTTATTTTATTTATTTTTATGTGGTGCTGAGGATCAAATCCAACACCTCATACAGGCTAGGCCAGCACTCTACTGCTGAGCCACAACCCCAGCCCACAGTTTGAATTTTTAAATTAGTAAATGCCTCAAAAGGTTTTGCATACAGTAGTGGAATAAACATTTCAAGTAAATAAAAGTACATGAGCTGGGCACAGTGGTACATGCCTATAATCCCAGCAACTTGGGAGGCCAAGGCAAGAGGATCACAAGTTGTGAAAGCCAGCCTCAGCAACAGCAAGGCACTAGGCTTATTTTAGAGACCCTATCTCTAAATAAAACACAATATAGGGCTGGGTTTGTGACTTAGTGGTCAAGTGCCCCTGAATTCAACCCCCGGTACCTCCTAAAAAAAAGGTATATGAGCAAAGGCCAGTCACAAGAAGAAACATCTGTTTTATTAGACAAGATAAATCTTGGCATTAGTGTTAGTACCTTCTCTAAAAGCTTACAAACTTTAGGATATTCAAAGTTTTAAGTATTCACTCTTTCAAAGTTGTTTTTTTTTTTTTGAATCTGATCTTCAAAATCCAGTGATTTCAAAAAAGCCAGGAACTCTTGAGTTATAATCTGCACATCCCTAAAGAATATCCCAATCGGGCTGGAGATGTGGCTCAAGCGGTAACACGCTCGCCTGGCATATGCGAGGCGCTGGGTTCGATCCTCAGCACCACATAAAATAAAATAAAGGTGTTGTGTCCACCAAAAACTGAAAAATAAATATTAAAAAATATTCTCAAAAAAAAAAAAAGAATATTCCATGAGATATTTGGCAGATCACATTTTACCTTTCCTCCTCACATCTAAGCCTGAGCACCTATCCATTCCACTGTAACTCTGTCACCCTACTAACCACTCCACTAGATGCTTATTAAGACAAATCATAAGCACAAGCAACTTAATTACAATTTGGAGCACCTTGCCAAAGTTATCAGGAAGCATCAGGGAGGCCTCTGAAGAGGAAAAGGAGATCAAAACGACATTCCACAGCCCAGGCTGGGCCTCACCCCACCTTCCAGTTGTTAGTCTATTTCAGATGAGGTCAGTGAGAAAAAATGAAAGGGATTAGGTGTGACAGGAACCAGAGAGGAAAGGATCCTAAGGGACCAGGGAAACTGACTGGTGGCAAGAGCACTCCATTCTCATCTACTTTCTTCCTGGAGATCTCTAAATTTCCACAGCAGGATGGTATGCCAGGATCAGTGGGGTTATACCTAAGAGTTCACATCTTTCTTCCATCGGCAGTATAACTGCCAAAACCAGAATGGAATAATCAGAATGCAAGAGGCTAGTTGGATCACTCTTCTTTCTACATCCAACCAAAATCAGATGTACTGGAACCAATCAATGGCCTGACTGCTAGGTACAGATGACTCGAGGCACTGGTACCTCTTTAAACTGTGGAACCTAAGCTGCATGAAGACTTGAGTTCAGCTGGGTACACAAATGAGCCTTATTTACTCAGATGTGTTTTAATTGCACTGTAAATAAAGCTGCTGTTTTTCACCTTCCAATCACAGAGTTGAAGTATATTAATGGGGATTTAGGGGATTACTCACAATCAGAGAGAGGAAAACACACATCCTTTGATCAATTAACCAAAAGATTTTCAGTAATTCCAAAACAAGGGTTATTTGTGAAGGATATAACACTGTGCAATGTGATTAAAAACATTACAAAATCAAGGCTGAGGAAACTATATGCTAGACCATAGAAAATACCAGATGCTTATCTAGTACATACTCAAAGCTCCCAGTTCTTGTTTGCAACTAGTCTTCCAATTTGACCTTTAAAGGGTCAGAACAGTATAGTGGAGAAGCAACAGAAAAAAACACAAACATATTCAATGCCAGAAGACCTGAGTATGGATTCTAGAACCTTAATTACTTCTGCAATTTTGAGAAAGTTACTTTAGCTTTCTGAGCATCAGCTTCTCCAACTACAGAATGGGGCTTTTAATTTTCTTTTCAGAACTAAGAAAATCAGAAACAGTATTTTAAAAGTATATGACATCTTATAGACCCCTCATTAAAAGGTAGCTATTATTATTACTTCAGTAACACAGGGATCTATTTTAAGGAAAACATACTTGTATCCCTGTGGCCACCATTGGAATTAAAATCACTAAAGTTTCAACACAAGTGGAAAGAGAAAATTTTTGTAGAGTTGGAACCCAGTTGCAAAGACACTGGCCTCTCCTTCTGACAGGCAGCTTTGTGATCTCACCCAAGACAGAACTGCCTGCACCTACCCTTTTACCTTATTTTCTCAAGCTCATTCCCTTTGACCTGACCTCTTTTGTGCTGGTAAAACCTCTGCAGCTGTAACTTCAGCCCTGGATTGCAAACACAACCACAAACTTTCTACCCTCTATTTTCCTTTGAAGAGGCAAAAGAAGAGAGTTTTTATTTGAAAAGTTTTACTCAGATCTGAATGATAGTAAAGTTTAAAATTATTGTGTCAAAATAACACCCCAAATATTACCTTAAAGACATTTCCTACATTTTCTTTTATAAATGTAATACATGCTCATGAGAGAGAAAAAATTAATATGGAAAAGTATAGAGAAAAAAAAAACTGCAATCCCACCGTCTAGACTATATTTTGGTGGGATTTTCTCTTGTCTTTCTAAATGTGCAATCTATCTATCTATCTATTTTGGTTGTTCTGGGGATTCAGGGCCTCACACGCTTCCATGTACTGAGCAAGTGCAAGTGCTCGCCTGGCCTCCCAACTTGGGATCCTTCTGTCTCAGTCTCCCAAGTAGCTGGAATTACATGCAGGTGCCATCATTCCTGGCTACAAATATTTAAAAACAAACAAACAAACAAACAAACAAAAAAAAAACCTGGAGAGTAAAAACCCATTAAATCACCCCAACTGCCCTGGGGTTGACTCCCACCACCACCAAAAAAAAAAAAAGGATTCTTCAGTATATGCCCATTCTTCTGATCACTCATCACTATGAATATTTTATTATATCATAAAATGATCCTCGATTATTCTCTTAAGTAGTTATATAATACTTCACCATATGACTTATTTTTGCTTAACAAATTCCCTATTGTTGAATATTTAGTTTTGATTCTCACTAGTACAAATATTACTAAAAGCAACACCATTATATAAAAATATTTGTTCCCGCCTCTTGATTATTACATCAGAAACTAGAACAGACTCTTGATAAGTGAAATTATGGGTTAACAAATGGTATGGATGCTTTTCAGTCTCTTGACACAAACTGCCAAACTGCTTTCCAGAAATGATACACTAATTTACATGCTCATCAAATGTGAATGAAAGTGCATTTCTCATCACAGACTCACCAATCTGACCATATGAACAAATGGATAAGCAGCACTTTCAAAAGCATGGAAAGTTCTTCAGCTATAAGGGTAGAAGAGGAAATTGTAGAGAATACATTCCCAAATGCATAAAAATGATTACTGTGGTGAGATTATACATTTTCTTTTCTCTCTTTTTTTTTTTTTTTGGTACTGGGGATTGAACTCAGGGGCACTCAACCACTGAGCCACATCTCCAGCCCTACTTTATATTTTATTTAGAGACAGGGTCTCACTGAGTTGCTTGGTGTCTCACTGTTGCTGAGGCTGGCTTTGAACTGGGTGATCCACCTGCCTCAGCCTCCTGAGCTGCTGGGATTAAAGGCATTCTCCACTGTGCCTGGCACAAATTTTCTTAATATTAATTATAGTTTTATAGTATGTAATAACTCCCAAATAATATGTAGTTCTTATAAGATAATTTCAAACAAGATATACATAATTCTATTTTCCACATCTTATTTTTCTACAATGAATACAAATAACTTGGAATTTTAAAAAAATGAAGGAGTAAAATGAATATTAAATATATAAGCTACAACGAAATATGGCTTGACTTTTTCACTTAGGTTAGGCAAGGCAATTTTTCTCCTTCCCACTGGCAGCAGCCCTAAGTCCTGCCAAGACTGAGACCATGGCACATAGGCAGAGGTTTCAAAGGCGCTTGCTCAGTTTGAGTCCAAGATTCCATTCTTTTCCGTACGTATATATGCCTTTTCTTTTTAAAGTACAATATTCAGCCTGGGGTAAAACCAGTAATTCTGAGCCAGTTAAATAATTTCTTTTTTATTTTTAAGGTACATGAGTTTTTCTTCCATTTTCTGGTATGTTTTTCTCTTCTGTACACCTTTTGTTGAGCCTCATTTTACCATTCAGTGATTGTGCATCCTAATTATAAGCAGCCCCTCAGGGTTTCTAATCATGAGCTGGAGATACAACTCAGTGATAAATGACTTGCCTAGCATGTGCAAGGTCCTGGGTGCACAACCCTAAGTATGATGCAAAAAAAAAAAAAAAAGAGAGAGAAAGTTCAGACAGTAGTGAATTATGAAGCTATTTTAAAAGTCTACAAGTATTAATAACAATGATTTTCAAAAACAGCAAGGCCAGGGGCTGGGGATGTGGCTTAAGCGGTAGCGCGCTCGCCTGGCATGCGTGCGGCCCGGGTTCGATCCTCAGCACCACATACCAACAAAGATGTTGTGTCCACCGAAAACTAAAAAATAAAATATTAAAATTCTCTTTCTCTCTCTCTTAAAAAACAAACAAACAAACAAAACAGCAAGGCCAGGCACGATGACACACACCTGTAATCCCAGCAGCTCAGGAGGTTGAGGCAGAAGGATTGTGAATTCAAAGCCAGCCTCCAAAAACGTGAGGCGCTAAGCAACTCAGTGAGACCTGGTCTCTAAATAAATCACAAAATAGGGCTGGTGACGTGGCTGAGTGGTCAAGCCCTTAAATTCAATCCCATATACCCCTGCAAAAAAAACAAAAAACAGCAAGATTTTGAGCAGATTGCTGAAAAGCTGTTCTCTGCTGCTGAAGCCAGGCAGAAATTCACACAGCCAGGTGCAAGGCTCTGTGTGCAGTATGTAATTATTTGTGTCATAACACAGAGAGCTATACAAGCATGTGAATGCACAGAATCTCTCTAGAATGACATAAAAGACATGGATAATATTAGTTGGTCTCTGGTGAGAGGAAACAGATGAGACAGAAGGGAAGACATGTTTTCACTTCATACTTTTCTATGTTCCTGTTGGAACTGTTTGATCATTTTTCTTTTCTTTTCTTTAATACCTTTATTTCACTTATTTATTTTTAGGCAGTGCTGAGGATGGAATCCAAGGTCTCACACATACAAGGCGAGCATTCTACCACTGAGGCACACCCCTAGCCCCGTTTTTATTTTCTTTTATGTAAGAGTTTTAAATTAGTAGATTTTCTGAAAGTGTTTTTATTTAAGGTAGAATAAAACTTTTGAATAAATACATAAAAGTATGAGCAGAAGAGGAAGTCACAAGAGGAAATATCTGCTTTGTCAGAAGACATGCCTTGGCATTGGGACCTTATTGGACAATTTCCCAACTTTAGAATATTTAAAATTTAAATCACTCATTCTTTTAACGTTGTTTTTTCATCTAACAATCAATATTTAATGGTCTTCAAACTGAAACAGGGCCAAGAATTCTGGGTAGTAATCTTCACACCTCCAAGAACATACTAAGAGATATTTGGCAGATCATACCTTATCTTCTCTATTTTATGAGAAAAGTTGGCTGCAAAGTATTTTCTACCTAATAGAGAAGCTGAACAATCCTTGTAAACTATTTTCAAAATAAAGTTATATGTCATCTGGGAGATGAAATGGGAAAGAGTATTTTATTATCCTCAAAATGCCCTGTCAGTTTATATTTGGAAGGTTTTTTTTAAGAAAACATTTATTTTTATAGAAGTAGTTGGACATAATACCTTTATTTTATTTATTTTTATGTGGTGCGGAAGATCGAACCCAGGGCCTTGCACGTGCTAGACGAGCGCTCTTCCATTGAGCCACAATCCCAGCCCCAATATTTGGAAGTTTTAAACTGAAGTACTACAGATGTTGGAAGTTCCTGAGTCCTCTCCACTAAGCCCCTGGGCTTGACAGAATGAACACATCCAGTAAAATACTCAACATCCTAATGAGAACACTCACCTGTTTCGCAAGCACAGGGAACACAGCACCAGACTTCCATAGGCCTCAGTGAATTTCTGTAAAGCCCTGAGCCCTGCACCTGGCTCTGTGAATTTCTGCCTGGCTTCAGCAGCAGAGAACAGCTTTTCAGCAATCTGCTCAGGAAAGCCAATAAGGGAATCAATGTGATCAACATTGTCAGAGATGAAGCCCAGGACGAGGCTGAAAAGGGATTTGGCGGAATACCGAAGATTCCCCTCTCGGGTATATGTGAAGATGAAATGATCAGTCTTCTCTTTCTGTGCAGTATCATCTTCCCTGTTCATGCAAAGCTCCACAGAAAAGCCTTTGGGAAACAGTCTGAATGGCCTTGGCTTTTGCAAACCACTCCTGACACCATCCAGAGCCAGATTCACCATGTGCAGTTGCCCATTTTCTCGTACGTAGATGGGTCCTGGGTCCAGGTGATTTTCTGAGTTGAGGTAGTAAGACATTGCCTTGGTTACAACTGTAAAAGTGAGACACAAGGAAACAAATCCAATTAAAATGCCATCTGTAACATGTAACTTCATCTAGCTGTGCCCAGAGCTTTATAAGCCTACCCAGCAGGCCCTGTGGCTGGTGTGAAGAAAGCGAAGTTCACCAGCTGCTTGGGAACTCTGGCACCTGAGATGCAACTAATGTCTCTTCCTGGAAGACCCTTTTCTACCCTTTCCCTGGGGTAACGTATCTTTTAGAGCCCATTTTATGAAAGTTCTTCCAGATGTCAGCAACAATTCTTTTACAAGTAAATTCATGGTAGTAGTTTATATTGGAAAAACAATTGGAAACAACATAAATGTCTAATAATTGGGGTTTTTATTAAGTAAACTATCCATTCCACACCATGACATGTTATGAAGTCATTAAAATTATAGAGTTTAAAAAAATATATTGGGGGGGGCACAAAAAAAGACTGTAAATAAATAACTCCCTTGCTAGTCTTGCATTCTGCACACACTATTGCACTTGGCTCCTCCTGATTTGTTTCTGGGCCTGCCCCCTACTGCTTTGGGCCCCTTGAGAGGACGAACCATGTTTAATTCAACCAAGCTCCCTAAGCAGCACTTTGGCATGTTATAGTCCTTCAGCAGACAGTTGTGGAATTAAAGCATTCTTACTTGTTAAACCTTACATAAACCACAAGCAACAAAATTTTCTGGATCTATAAAAAGGCCTTCACCACTAGATCTAAATAAAATCTCTTGAAAGCATCATGAATATTAAGGTTTTGTTAGGGCACTTTTGAAGTAAGTAAAAAAATAAAAACACAGTTGGGTTTTTCTGCAATCATGTGGGTTACATTATATGCCCAACAACTAACTGGAATAAATACTTGTTTTCTTGAGTAACTGAGATTTCTAAACACATGAAAAATTGCTATCTGAAATAAAATGAAAGTGTTTGATAATCATTTCTACAATTCAAAGAGAAAAGAAGTAAAATTTAATAAAAATAGGCCTGATATTATCCCTAAGATTGACTGACCTTTGAGTGAACAATTCAGCTTTTGCATTAAAGCAGGGCCACAAGCAGCCCTGAAGCCACTTACAAGTGTCAGCAAACAATTAAGTCAGTGATAAAAAATGCTGAGTCTCTGGAGATCAAACAATGATCCTGTTTGTGAAAATCAGTACTATACATGATTCTCCCAAGGATAATTATGTGTATGTAGCACATCAGAAAAGAGGACCCAGTCTAGCCTTAGAGCCTCACCCTCTCCTGCTCATCCCCTTATCCCTTGCTCCATGGCCATGCTATACTACTTGGTAAATTGGTCGTGCTCTTCTGTTCCACTGGTCTTGAACTATTCTACTCCCTTCAGCTGGAGCATCCTTCTCTGCCTCCCTGAGCTAGTTAATTCCTACTTTTCATTAACACCGAGCTCCAACATCATCCCCCTCCTGGGAATCCTGTGCCAACCCCTGCACCAGGACATGTCTGTCTGGTTTTCCCAGAGCACCCAGTGTCTCCTTCTACATTAGCAGTTAGTACTATGTACTACATCTAAGTCTGTTTACTTGTTACTGTACCAAGAGCTGAGAGCAATTTAAAGGCAAGGGACTTAAAATTTGATTCATCTCTCTTTCCTAAGACAAACAAACTGCCTAGTACTGAGTAAGCCCTCAAAAGATATTTGCTGAACTAAACAGGAGGAAGGGAGAGACCTCAAAGGGACAGATTTAGTGCTCTGAGTTACAGGGCCTGCTGATACTGTTGCTAGGAGCCAGCTCCTCCTCCAAGTAACAGCTGCATGCTCCTCCCCCACTTGCCAGACCCTTCTGCAGGTGGCTGAAGCAGACCAGATGAAGGGAGTATATTGCTACTGGTACTACCAGGAGGAAAAAACAAAGAAAGAAAGAACTAAAAACTAGGGGAAAATTCTGTCATAGTGCCAGCTCTCATAACCCACTCTTCTCTTGTCAGCACTCAATGTCTGCTGCTAAGGAGATGCCTCACTTATTCTAAACTCTTCATCCAGCAGAGGTTAATATCTGGCCCCTTCAACCTCACAGACATTAATCCTAATGAGGAGAAAAGGCAGATCTCCTTCAGTCTTTATTCATATGGTATTTACAGCCTACTCTACCTGCCAATCAGGAAGTAGACACCAAGGGCCCTAAAAAGAAATGACTTAATTTTAATGGTAGAAAGGCAAATTCTATGGAAGATAACATTAGAATAAATCAGCACATCATGAGCCCTGAGCAACGAAATAGGGTCTGTCCATATTCACTGCTCATAATCCTCAGTCCCAATAGTAACCTTCCACAAACTTTGGAGTAAAATAAACAAATTCAAGAATAATTGTATGGATGACAATTTCTGATGAAAACTAGAAAAGTGTGACTTCATCCAGCAGAGGGCACAAACAGCTTGGGACCACAGTAAGAATGCTGCTAACCCTTGCCCCAAATCCTGTCAGCTTGAGCTTCCAGGGATCATTTTGCATAAAGGCACAGTTATAACTATATTTTATCTTTAAATTACTCATCAAATGCTATTTCTCTTTCTAAATAATGAAAAATTTCAGTATTTCTTGAAGAGTAGAACCATATCATTTGTCCAGTTGTTCAAAGCCTTTCTTTCTTCAACTGATATATAAGGAACTGAAGTTGGTTCAGGAAATTCTAGTGACCTTTGATTTCTTCTACTAAAATTTGTATATCCTGTATCCTCCCAATAAGGTGCTTCCTTGGAGTTTGTATTGTACTATAAAATGATCTAAGAATTAAATTAATGTTTGAATCTTCTGAGGTTAAGAACAACAAAAGCAAGATGATTCTACACAAAGCTCCTGTATTCAACTTTGCTTGCCCCTGGCTATTGTACATGGTGATCTATTACAAACTGACCTCTCAGGAGACAGGGCCTATTCTATAGGATGGCAAAACTCTGAAACTGGAAAATTAAAATAGTGGATATCTGCAAGAATAACAATGTCCAATGTAGATCAGTTGCAGCTATATTAGGTCAACAGCGTGACAGGTGTACTTGCTTTTTTTTTTTTTTGGGGGGGGGGGACTAGGGATTGAACCCAGGGGTGCTTTACCACTGAGCTATATCTCTAGCCCTTTTTATTTTGAGACAGGTTCTCCCAAGTTGCTGAGGCTGCCCTTGAACTTGACTTGTGATCTTCCTACCTTAGCTTCCTGATTATATATACCACCATGTCTGGCCAGAGTGACAGGCATTCTAATAGGTCTCCCAGTCCTCTCCAGAGAAGCAACTTTGTCACACACAATATCTTACAAAACAATACAGTAGTGCATAATCTAGGGTCTGGTCATCAAAAGTGAGCCAAAGTTGTCGTATCATTTCTTCCAATAAATGAAATATGACCTTAGTACATCAAAATTCAGCTCTCTGTAGCTTCTTTGAATAGGAAAAAATAAATAAATAACTAAACATGACAGTTTTTCAGACCCTGAAACCAGTTTACCAAGCAAAAAGCATAATTATCCCAGTCGGGTGAACTGAGGGAGGAAGATGAAGAGGATAATAGGGTTAAAATTTCGAGATGAGCCTGCAGTTATCTAATTTGAAGAAGAAAAGTAAGAAAGCACCTAACTTTAGTAGGTAAAATAATTAACAACCCCTTAAGAATAACATGTTAAACTGGGTGTGCTGGTGTATACCTATAATCCCAGCAACTCAGGAGGCTGAGACGGGAGGATCTCAAGTTCAAGGCCAGACTCAGCAACTTAGTGAAGCCCTCAGAACTTAGTGAGACCCTGTCTCAAAAAATAAAAGGGCTGGGAATGTGGCTCAGTGGTTAAGTGCCCCTGGCTTCAATCCCTGGTACAAAAAAAAAAAAAAAAAAAAAAAGAATAACAGGTTATAATAATGACTGATATTAGTCAATACTGGATGCAAAGGCTACCATCTATTAAGTGCTTACCAGTTGTCAAGCACTATAACAAGTACTAAATAAAATGACCTCATGTAATTACTTATCCTAAGGGGTGGTAACTTATTCAAGGAACAGAGCTAGTAATTGGCAGAGCCCAAATTCAATGTCAAGGCTGTACTACTCCAAAGTTCAAGCTCTTTCCATTGCATGATGCTCTCTCTCAAGAATAAAAACATGACATCAACCTTAAGGATTAAAAAAACGTTAAAAATTAATCTCACCCACCTGTTTGATCCCTCTGGTACTCACTGGCTCAGGCTGAGTGGTAGGGAAAAGAAAGGAGATTAAAAACAAAAACCAAAAAACAGGGGACTTCTGAGGAGAGAATTGGTGGGAACAGAGCCAGAATAGAGTTACAATGAGGACTCCCTTCTTTCTGCCAGGGTAGGAATTAGCCACATCCCACACCAGGAAAACATCTGTCAACCCATGACCTTCATTTCAAGACTGCAGACACATTTAACTTATTAAAATTTTTAAGAAAGTTTCTAACATTAAAAACTCGAAAAGAAAGCAGTTCTAAACTACCTATAACCAACAAACAATCCCCCTCTCATTGTTCTGTGTCACCGCCATTATTCAATTTTCAGTTCTCCCCACTACTTCTTTTTTCCTGTAGCTTGCACTTCCCTACCTGCCTTCTCACCCATACCCCTTCTTCCCACAAACTCTGGAGGCTCACTACGTACCCAGCTCTCTACTTTCCCTCAAGGGCAAACTAATCTCTTCCACATTTTGATAATCTTACCAACTCTACAGCTTCTCACCCCAAATCCTAAACCTTCCCCTTCACACACTCACAGCTCATTTGCCCCTCTTCAGAGCTCACACCCTTTCAATCCTTCCGCACCCCTTCCAAAAACGTAGCTCCTAGTCCCAAAACCCAATCCCACCTCCACCTGCTTCCCTTCCTGTCTCTACGCCATTCCACCCACATCCCTTGGGTCTTTCAGCATCCATCCTTCCCTTCCTCTCCCTCGGGCTTTCCTCTTCTCGGACCCCAACCTCTCCATTCCTCTCCAGTCTTGTGTCCTCAACCCTCAAAATCCCATTCCTTCACGCTTCACCATCCCCAACTTCACAATCCGCAGCCCCAACTTCTTTCTTCCCTGCTTCCAAGACCCCACCCCTTCCCCCATTCCACTCCTAGCTCCCTTCTTCCGTGCACCCCCCCAAACCACCTTCCCCTTCGCCCCCCCTTAATTCCCACGCATGGCTCTCTCCTACTCCTCCCAAGCCAGTGCTGCTTCCCCTCGCACCCCGACCCCGAGTCTCACACGCCCCCACAGCTCTCCTCGGCTCCCCGCCCCCACCCTCAAACCCACCTCCCACACCCCTACATCCTCATCCTCCCACCCTCCCTCGCCCTCCCCTCCCCCACCCGCCCCTCCCTCACACCCTGCCCCCGCCCCCACACGCAGCCCGGGGTTCGGCCAGCGGCCAAGCCCGCGGCCGCCACCTACCTGTGCCCCTGCCTGGGGCAGCGAGCGGCAGCACCTCGGCGGCGGCTCCTTCCTTCCGTGGCGCGGCTGACGAGGAAGGCGGCTCGACACACTGGGCACAACGCTGACGAGGGTGGGAAACAGAGAGGGTGGCAGGAGGGAGGGGGCTGGGGGCGACCTGGCGCCGTGGGACCGCGGGACCGGCGGGGCGGGGGGAGGGCTGGGCCATGGAGGCGCGCGTGCGCGGGGCCGGCATAAGGGGCGGGGCCGGGCCTAGGGCGGGGCCGGCCTGGAGGCGGGGCTGGGCCTGGAAGCCGGGCTAGCGACCTGAGGGCTTGGGGCTGGGAGCCGGCAGGGCTGGGCACTGCGCGTGCGTGCCCGCGTGAGGGCGGGTCTCCTGGGTCCTGCGGTCCTGCGGGCCAGCTGGGCTGAGCCGAGCTGAGCTAGGGGAGGTTAGGCCTGGGAAAAGGCGCTCGGGCGGGATTACGAAGCTGGGCCGGCGAGTTTGCAGGGAAGCTGACGGGTGGGGCTCTTTGAGTAGTGCTGTGCGCGTGGCCGGGACTCCGCCGGGGCGCCCCGAGCTGGGCGCGGGGGAAATCCCAAGCGGGACCATCGGTACGCCCGGAGCTACCTTGAGGCCCAGGCGAGCGAGTCAGCGGGGTGGAGTAGGCCGGCACCGGGGGAGGTGGGATGCTGGCGCGAAGGGAGCGGGCTCGGGGGGCTGGTGCGGAGTCGTGGCGTGGAAGGTGCGGGGGTGTGGCGGGCGGCGCTGAGGGGTAGCCTCATGAAGGCGTCTGACGCCGGCCGGTGCTCCCCGCTTGGCCCGGGGCGGACCTTTTTGAGGTTTGAAGTAGTGCTTTGGCTCCCAAAGGGAAAACTGATTGCAAATCGAAGTTAATGAATCTGCCTAAACTTAAGATGTAGCTGCAACATAACCCATGTAGTTATAAATTGTATTTACTATCAAGGCGGGCTCAATTAATGTATTTTATGTCACCTGGGAAGGGACTGAGTCAAAGGCTTGGGATGGATGTGAGCTTTGTGTCCAGGGCCGATTCCCGCCTTTCTAGCAACAGGTCCTGGCCTCGGGGAGACTGGATGCACTGAAAGGGCGTGTGAAACTCCAGGTGAAACCAGTTGCCAAGGTTTAGGGTAAAGCAGGGAAGTCCAAAGTTAGCGATTATAAAAATGGGAAGGATGGCATCCTGGAGTGCACCTCCCACATTCGGTGAACTGAGGCCCTGAAGAAATACATTTTTATTTAGAGCAAGGCATCTCAGTATGGAGATCTTAAACCTGCACCTTGGAATTGGGAGAACAGCATACTGTTGTTCCTTGAGGGTTTTTTGGAATTGGTTTGCCTTTCTCCTGAATTGTAACAAAAGAAACTTAAAGGGAACTCAGCCCCCTCCCTTTCTTTCTTGTTATTTAAGCAATTTTTCCAAAACAGGGAATCAAAGGATATTGTTTGCTTCCTTCAGACAACTTAGATAATTAAGAATGTGCAGTAAGCAAAGAACTGAACATTTGAAGAATACACCCTATCCCATTTATCTACTTAATGTACATGTGAATTCCAGATGCATTTTCCTAAAATGTAACTGTTTTCTAATTCATAAATATAATTCCTTGTACATTTCGGTCTACATAAGAAATGAAGAATACACGCTTTACTATGTTCACTTGTTTGAACACATTCAAATGAATTCAGATAGTAAAAGTTGAATTAAGTTGTTTTTTTTTTTTTTTTTTTTTTTTTTAAGGAAACAAGTCCATCACAAGGGTAATCCCAGAGAGTCAGGAGGCTGAGGCAGGAGGATGACAGGATCAAGGTCAGCTTCCACAATTTAGCATGACTATCTCAAAAAAGAAAGGGCTGAGGAACTCAGTGGTAAAATGTCCTGTGTTTAGTCTCCAGTACCAAAAAAACCAAACTCTTCTCACATATAGAATAACTATTCTGTGTGGGTCACACTATATTAGAACATGGCATTGTATTATTAATTGCATATTTGTCCATCTTCCTTGACTCAGCTTGAAAACAGACAAGTCTCAGTAACTTAGGTTGTATGCATCTTTTCATTACTAGCATGGTGCCTGGCCCTTGGTTTAAAAGGGCCTTAGCTTGTATTCAGAAATTTTGACAGAATATAGTATTTCCTTACCTTTTTTTTTTTTTTTTTTTTTTTTTTGATGATGCTGAGGATCAAACCAAGGGCTCATGTGCTAGGCAAAGGCTCTACCACTGAGCTGCATCCTCAAGCCCTATTCAATAATTGAAGATAGCATTTCTTTACCTTTGGAGATAGATATAGTACACTGTTATCGTCATTGACTTAATGATCAATGAAGCCAATAAGTTTTATACATCTTAATCAAGGATCAGCAAACTTTTTTGTAAAGGGCCAAACATTATTTTGTCTTTATTGGTCTTATAGTCTGTCACAGGTATTCAGCTGTACTATAGCACAAAAGTAATCATAGATAATATGTAAAAGTATGAGAACAACCATGTTCTAATAAAACTATTCATGATCATAAAAAAAAAAAATAGGTGGCAAGCTAGATTTGACTTGAAAGCAGTAGTTTGCTAACCCCTGATCTTGTAGGACTAATTTTTTAAGACTTAAGTATAAGCCTTTTTGATTATCTTTAACTTATAATTCATTGCCACACACCTTTCTAGCTTGCTCTTGTGTCTTTATTCTGTGTGTGTGTGTGTGTGTGTGTGTGTGTGTGTGTGAATGTATGTGTATGCATGCACAGACGTGCTCTAGGGATTTAACCCAGGGACTCACACATTACTTACATATGCTCTACTACTAAGATACACCCCCCCAAACCCTGATCACTTCTCTTTGAGAGTCAGTTGCATCATCTGCTATATTAGCTGATACCCCATCTTTGTTATTGTCTGTAGAATTGATAAGCATATTTTTGTACCCTTAGTTAAAATTCTTAAAAGGATAAAAGTCTTCCACAAGTTTATTTTGTTCTAATAGTCATTATTATTTTGAATACAGCCACTCAAAAAGTTATAAGAAACTACCTAAAGTGCAGCCTGTCCTACAATCCATATTTCCTACCCCAGTCTGGTCTGTGTGTGTGTGTGTGTGTGTGTGTGTGTGTGTGTGTCTGTGTATGTGTATACATATATTCATATCTATATATACATATATATATATTTTTTTTGTATGAGAGATTCTACCCAGGGGCACTCAACCACTGAGTCACATCCCCATCCATTTTTATTTTTTATTTAGAATCAGGGTCTCACTAAGTTGCTTAGGGCCTTGCTAAATTGCTGAGTCTGGTTTTGAACTGGAGATCCTCCTGCCTCAGTCTCCTGAGTCACTGGGATTACAGCCATGTACCACTGCACCTGGCTTAGAATCTCTTTTTCTTGACCAGTGTGACCCAGCTTTTATTACTATTACTACTAGATTTTAAAACTAAGATAGAAAGTGGGCTTTACTTTCTATTATAATAAAATAAAAACTAAGAAGAACTAGATCTCTTATGAAATACAAATTATCAATAATTAATACAACTGACTAAAATTGACTCAAGGTATACAAAACCTGAAGAGATCTATTGAATTTGAATTGTCAAAAATTACGCTATGAACACTTCACCAGGTATACAAGATCAGATAACCCCTACCTTATATAAATTGTTCCAACAATTAGAAAAAGAAAGCAAAGTTCTCTGATTTCTTTGGAATTCAATCTTTATTCCAAAGACATATGAACTAAAGGAAAAATTATAGGCCAATATAATCTTAACAATATATTTGCAAAAATTCGAAGTATAATACTAGGAAACTGAATTTAACTGTAAAAATAATAATGCACCATAGACATGTAGATAGAATTCGTGCCAGGAACTGGGGATACTATAATGGGGATTCTATAACAATAGAAATTTTCTTAATTGATCACGTTAACGATCTGTAGAAAAAATCCATTATGATTATTTTCGTAGATATAGAGGAGTATTTGGTAAAGCTCAATTCTTATTCATATTTAATAGAAAAAAAACCAACAACAAACAAGGAGAAGGAAATTTCTGTTTACTTAATAATATCTAACAAAAACCACAGTGTACATGACACATTTCATGGTGAAATGTTAAGAAATATTTCTTATGGAGCTGAGGACATAGCTCAGTGGGAAAGTGTTACCTACCATGTATAAGGCCTGGGTTCCATCCATAACACTGCAAAAAAAAAAAAAAATACCAATTGTATAATCAAGAATAAATGTTATTTTTAAAAAGATCCCACTTATGTAGCTGGGCACAGTGGTACATGCCTATAATCTCAGTGGCTCGGGTGGCTGAGGCAGGAGGATCAAGAGCCAATCTCAGCAACTTAGCGAGGTACTAAGCAATTCGGTGAGACCCTGTCTCAAAATGAAAATACAAAAAAGAGCTGGGATGTGACTCAATAGTTATGTTCCCCGAGTTCAATCCCCGATACCAAAAAAGAAAAAAAAAATCCCACTTCAATAGAAGGAAAAACTATAAGGTGTCTAAGAGTATATCTAACAAAAAAGACATATATTTGGAGAATGATTTTTTTAAAAAGTTTTTTAATAAATGAAGAGATATGCTAGATTCAGGGCACTGATTATCATTAACATGTCTCTTCTCCCAAAATTAATCTATAATTTAATTGAATTGCTATCTAATCTCAAAATTTTCATTTAGTTTAAGAAAATTGTTTCTAATAAGCTAGGTACAAAGTATAGGACCAAACCAATTTTGATAATTAAGTAGAGGAATTTACCATGTCAAATATTAAACTTGATCATTTTTTTTTTTTAGGCCTGAGCAACTCCACTTTATTTTTTTATTATTATTTTTTTTTAATACTTATTTTTTAGTTTTCGGCGGACACAACATCTTTGTTTGAATGTGGTGCTGAGGATCGAACCCGGGCCACGCACATGCCAGGCGAGAGGGCCACCGCTTGAGCCATATCCCCAGCCCAAACTTGATCATTTTTGCTTTCAGTCTGCATCTTTTTTTTTAATATTTATTTTTTAGTTGTAGTTGGACACAATACTTTTATTTTATTTATTTATTTTTATGTGGTACTGAGGATTGAACTCAGGGCCTCGCACATGCTAGGCAAGTGTTCTACACTGAGCCACAACCCGGCCCTCAGTCTGCATCTTTATATTAATAATATGTATCTTAAGCCGGACATGGTGGTACATGCCTATAGTCCCAGTGACTCAGAAGGCTGAGGCAGAGGACCACAAGTTGCCCAGAAGCCAGCCTAGGCAACTTAATGAGACCATATCTCAAAATAAACGGGACTGGGGATGTATATTAGTGGTAGGGTGCTCCTGTGCTCAAAAACAGTTGGTTATGGGGATGTGGCTCAAGCGGTAGCGTGCTCACCTGGCATGCGTGCGACCCAGGTTCGATCCTCAGCACCACGTACAAAGATGTTGTGTCTGCCGAAAACTAAAAAATAAATATTAAAAACGGTTGTTTTTTTTTTAATTCAGTAAAATAATCTAATGCTTAGTTTATTAATATTTAGCAGGAAAACATATTTGTACTTAATTAAGTTCTGTGTTCTTGATGTTTTTTTCCTGTCTGTCCTATTTGTTCTTATTCTTTTGTTCCTTTTTACTTTTTTCCAGATTAATTATTTTTATGATATTCCAGACTTTCTCTTCTGTTGACATTTATCTTAGTCCATTTTATGTTTCTGTAACAAAATACATGAAGCTGAGTAATTTGTAAAGAAAAATTTTATTTAGTTCACAGTTCTGGAGGACCAAGAGCATGCACTGGCTTCTGCCAGGCTCTGGTGATGGCATCCTTGAGGATAGCATATGGGAGAAAGAGAGGTCACATGGCAAGAAAGGAAGCAAGGATGGAGAACATGACTATTCTTTTATAATAACTTGAGTTCCCAGAAAACTAATTGACTCCTATGAGACCTAACCCACTCTATTACAAAACCAGCATTAATTCCTTTACAAAGGCAGCTATGACCTAATCACCTCCCAATAGGCTCCACCTCTTAAAGGTCCCACTTTTTAATTTTTATTTTTTTAGCACTGGCATCAGACCCAGGGATGCTCTACCACTGAATTACATCTCTAGTCCTTTTTAAAATTTTGAGACAGGGTTTCACTTAAGTTTCTCAGGTTGGCCATGAATTTGTAATCCTTCTGTCTTAACCTTCTGAGTTGCTGGGTAAAATTTTAGGCTGGTGCCACAACATATGGACCCCACCCCCACCCCCAACCCCTGCCCCTTTCAGAGTTGTGTTGTTATGTTGTTAAGGACCAAGCTTCCAGCACATGAATCTTTGAGGGAGAAACCATATCCAAACCATAATGGTTCTCTTATATTACTTTTTTTTTTTAGCAGTTACTTTATTCTAGTTCCAGGATTATAACATGCATCTTTAACATCTAGTCTACTTTGAGTTAATATTCTATGACATCATGTTCAGTGTAAAAACTTTACTAAAATACTCTATAAGTACTTTCACTTACCTTCCCCCTTGCCTTTACTTCTGCATCTGTTAAATCACCAACATTCATTGATAATATTTTTAATTTTTCTTCTTTAGACCCAAACAGTAGTCCAGTTCTTTTTTCTGGTACTGGACATCATTAAACCCAGGGCCTTGCATATGCTAGGTAAGCACCCTACCACTGAGCTATACTGCCAGCCCCAGTACCTTATAAATTTATTTTAAGAATATACACTTATATTAACGATATTTTTTCCATTTATAATGCTCTTTATTCCTTCCCTTGGACCCAGAATGTAACTATGGAATCATTTACCTTTAGCCTAATGAACTTCTTTAATTTTTCCAATAGTATAGGTCTACTGATATATACTCAGTTTTTATCTAAAAATACCTTTAATTTGCCTTTAGAACATTTTTTGCTAGATATGGAATTCTGTAGGGTTTTTTCAGCACTTCAAAAATGCCATTCCATTTTCTTTTGGTCTGCATTATTTCTGATGAAAATTGAAAAAAAAAATTCCCCTTTGAGGATTGAACCCAGGGCCTCACACATGCTAGGCAAGAGCTCTACAACTGAGCTACAACCCCAGCCCTTTAATTTTAATTCTTTTTTTTAATATTGTTTTAGTTGTAGATGGACACACAATATCTTTGCTTATTAATAAATATATATTTTTTTATGTAATGCTGAGGATCTAACCAGTGCCTCTCACAGCCAGGCAAGTGCTCTGCCACTGAGCTACTGCCTCAACCCCTAATTTTAATTCTTAACTGTTCTACAAAATCTGACTGCTTTTTTTTTTTTTTTAAGACGGACATAATATCTTTATTTTATTTTGTTTATTTTTATGTGGTGCTGAGGATCGAACCCAGTGCCTCAAATGGATGAGGCAAGTGCTCTGCCACTGAGCTATAAGCCCAGCCCCAAATCTGACTGCTTTTAATTTCTTCTCTTTAATTTTCAGCAATTAACTATGTTTTGCCTAGATGGAATCTTTGTATTTATTTAGTGTGGGTTCCTGAGTCTTAAGATTTGTGGATTTATGTCTTTTATAGATTTGGAGAAATTTTCAACCATATCTCTTCATCATTTTCTTCTACACCATTCACTTTCTCTTCTCTTGGGAATTCAATTACATGTATTTCAGTCTGCATCTGTAAAGGGCCAAACAGTATCTTTAATAGTTTAATACTGTTTAAAGGATATCTAATATTCTATTCTGTTATCTTAATTTTTAAATTTTTTTTTGTTTTATTTTGGATCATTTCTATTGACTTTTTTTTTTTTGGTTGTGCAGAGGAGTGGTAAGAGAGGTGTATATATGTTAATATGTGTAATATGTAAATATGTTAAATACCAGCTTTAATTATTGGAGGCAGAGCTGGTCATAAGAGGGTCTTAACAGGATACTAGGCAAGTGCTCTATTAGTGAGCAAGGCCTACAGCCCCTGAATCCATCTTTAGGTTCACTGATCCCATTCTTACGCTAGATCCTATCAACTATTTCACCTAACTAATGAATTTTTTATTTTAGATGCTGTATTTTATTTTATTTTTTTGAGAGAGAGAGAGAATTTTTTTAATTTTTTTTTTTTTTTTGGTTTTCCACAGACACAATATCTTTATTGCCGTGCGCATGCCAGGCAAGCGCGCTACTGCTTGAGCCACATCCCCAGCCCAAGATGCTGTATTTTAAGCTCTAGGTTTTCCATTTTTGAGTCTCCATTTCCTGCTAAGGTGCTGCTTCTGTTCACTCATTGGTCTATCTTCTCTCTAACAGATATATAATATTTTATGTTTGCTAATGCAAATTAGCACCTGGGTCATTCCAGTACTTAGTTACCTATAGATTTGCTTCTAATGGCTTTGTTTAATATTGCATTTTAAATAATAGTAGAGACTGAAACAGATAATGTTTGGGGATTGGTTTCCCCCACTCCTTTTCTTCCCTAGAGAGAAAACCCAATCTTTCTTTAATCTAGTAGTGAGGATGAGGGGTAAACCAATTCAGTCTAGCTATGAATTATTTTGGGTGTAGATCAAGTTGTAGATTTAAATAGTTTTAGTTGACTCTGATTTCATATAACTGAGAATGAGATTAATTCCCTCCTTCTTGAGGGCTTTGGTGTCTAAGTACCTGAGACCAAAGAAACCTGTCTTTGCTTTTCAGCTCATACTCAGTTTCCTGTGAAGCTCCACAAGGGCTAGTTTCTTTGATCTCATACATAGTTGTACTGAGTAAGGGCTGGGTTGCCTCTGTAGCTAGTCTCTGTTATATATGACATTGATACATCACATCCCACAAACAATAATGAGGGGAGCGGGGAAAGCCAGTATTAACTCTGTGATTTCATGTACATATATTTTGGGCAAAGTTAATCTTTAGTATTAGTTACTTAGGGGAAGGCAAGAGGGTTGGTAATTCTTAAGGGGGGGGTGAGAAAGGCTTCTCGAGTGTTCTATTTCTTTATCTAGTTGCGTTTATTCATGAAATTTTATTGAGCTATATGTTTATGATGTGTGCACTTTTCTGTATGTATGGTATAGTCCAATGACAAAAAATTAAGCAGGATAGTAAACTCTTGTACCAAAACCAAGCCAATCAAACCAACAAACAAAAAACAATACATGGCCAGGCACAGTGGCGCATGCCTGTAATCAGCGTCTCAGGAGGCTGAGGCAGGAGGATCGTGAGTTCAAAGACAGCCTCAGCAAAAAGCAAGGCACTAAATAACTCAGTGAGACCCTGTCTCTAAATAAAAATACAAAATGTGGCTCAGTGGTCGAGTGCTTGAGTTCAATCCCTGGTACCCCACCCCCCAAAAAAAGAAAAAAGTATATGGATAAACAGTTATAAAATCTGTTTTTATCTTCCAGGTTTTTTTTTTTTTAATTTCAGAAGTATAACTATTAACAACTTCCACTAATTTATGTCTCCCTGACTTGTTAACAGTTTCCATGTAATTATTGGAGCAGAGAAATGATGTCAGTTTAGGTAGTCAAAAGACATTTTGTAGAACAGAGTTGAGGTCAGAAGTTTACTTATATAAACAAACACTGGAGTCCCTCCCACTTGTTGAATTGCTTGGTGGTTAAACAGTATGCTACGCAACAGGCTTTCCTTCTCTTTCCTTTTTTAGATGAAGCTAAGAGAATCAAGGAGTTGCTTTTTTATTTTTTATTTTATTATTTGCAGGTTTAACACTTGAAGATGAGACAATTTGATCTTTGTTTGAGCTCTGAAGGGTCTGAAGTGGTTTTAGCTACATCAAGTGATGAAAAACACCCACCTGAAAATATCATTGATGGGTAAGAGTTACTATACTGTCTCACTTGAAGTCTTTCTATTGGGCTAGTGAACCCCTGTGGTACTGGAACTATGTGTGTACAATTAGTGCTGTTAAATATAGTTTAATAAGTGTTTGATAAACCAGATTTCCTGGTAGTATCCACCTTTGTCATCATTCCTGCAACTAATTCATATGTAGATATTTAAGTTTTTGATCCTTTTCTTTATAATTCCTAAATGGACCTCTTTATACAAAGAGGTGTTTAAATTTATTATTACTATTATTATTTATCATTATTTTTCTAGTGCCAGGGATGGAACCCAGGGCATTGTGCGTGGTAGGCAAGTGCTCTACCACTGAGCTACACCCCCAACAATAGGACTTTTTTATAATTTTGTTTACCAAGGCAAACAACAACTTCATTTTATGAATGTGTAAATTTTTATGTCTAGTTTTGTTTGTTTTTATTCCAGATTTTTCTTGGAAATATAAATGTAAACATAGCTTCCTATCTGCTCCCTATTTCCTTACTGGCCCAAGTGACATCTTTGCTGAAATGAATGTTTCCCTTCATGCTATTTATTGCTCCTGCATTGTTTGTTTCTCAGCTTCTTGATATCATTCCAGTTTCCACTCTTTAACAGGTCTAGAATCATTCTCGGTAGAGATAAATACTATTCTCAGAGTCTTAATTCCATTTTTTTTTTTTTTTTTTTTTTAGAGAGAGAGAATTTTTTAATATTTATTTTTTAGTTCTCGGCGGACACAACATCTTTGTTGGTATGTGGTGCTGAGGATCGAACCCGGGCCGCACGCATGCCAGGCGAGCGCGCTACCGCTGAGCCACATCCCCAGCCCTCAGAGTCTTAATTCCAAGAACTAAAATGGGAGAACTCCTTTTTTAATAGTTCTACTTATTTCCTTACTGTCTTGAGTTCTATTCCTTGGTTTGTGTATAATCACCAGAGTTTAACTCACAGAATCATGTAATTTTAGAGCTGGAAGAACTTATGAGTTCATCTTGTCTAAGCCCTTCATTTAAACTTGTGGTAAGAGAGGTGTAAATATGTTAAATACCAGCTTTAATTATTGGAGGAAGAGCTGGTCGTAAGATAGAGATGTTGGATTCTTTGTGTTCTATTATGAAGACCACATGTCTAGACAAACTGCTAGTAAACTGACCTCTTCTTTCAACTTTAGTTGCCATCTCCTTTCTGCTTCTTTCCCCCCAGGTAGGATAACTTTATCTCTTTGTGGACTCTAATAGCATTTGGTATATACCTCTAGTATCTTTCTTATTCCTTTTTGTGTAATTGTTTATTTTTAATGTTTTTCTCCTCTCTCAACTGTGAATTCCTAGGAATCAAAATCTATGTCTTGTTCATCTTTTATTCCATAGAGCCTTAAAAGTTTAATAGAGGGGCTGGGGATGTTGCTCAAGCGGTAGCACACTCGCCTGGCATGCGCGGGACGCTGGGTTTGGTCCTCAGCACCACATATAAATAAAATAAAGATGTTGTATCCATTGAGAACTAAAAAATAAATATTAAAAAAAAAGTTTAACAGAGTTAGAACATCAAATATTAGTTAAACTTGGCTAATTTTTTTTTTAATACTAGGAATTGAACCCAAGGGGCTTTCAACTGTGTTACATCACCAATCCTTTTTATTTTTTGAGACAGGGCCTCACTAATTTGCTGAGGCTGGCCTTGAACTTGTGATCCTCCTGTCTTAGCCTCTCTAGTACCTGAAGTTACAGGCATGCATCACTGCTCTCAGCTTGGCTAATATTGAAAAGTATTAGAGTGTATATTTATACACACATATACATAAACCTACATTCATGTATATGCATATGTTATATGTTTGTATAAGACTTTATAATTTCATATACTATGTTATCCAATTGGGAAATAAGAAATCCAAAGAAGTATTTTCAACCCTACTGTAAAGATGAGAAAACAAATGATCACAGGTAAAATGACTTGCTTAAAATCATACAGAGAAGCAGATGGCAAAATCAACTAACACTCATATTTTCTAACTGCTAGTTAAGGGCTCTTTGTCCTATACTATAACAAATCAAATCAACATTGAATCAAAAAGTTAATATCTGCCTTTGCCTGTGTCTCTTAGTTCATGTCAGTTTTTTACTTTCTGAAAGTGAAGTAATATTTCTTATCTCACTCTTAACTTGGAGTAGAAAAATTAGCATGGGAACTGTTATAAGAATTCATAGAACTGAGCCAGGCATGGTGGCGCATGCCTATAATCCCAGCAGCTCCGTAGGTTGAGGCAGGAGGATTGCAAGTTCAAAGCCAACTTCAGCAAAAGTGAGGTGCTAAGCAACTCAGTAAGACCCTGTCTCTAAATAAAATACACAATACGGTTGGGATGTGGGTCAGTGGCTGAGGGCCTCTGAGTTCAATCCCCAATACCCGCCCCCCAAAAAAAGAATACACAGAACTGTAGAGATTTGCCTTAATGTTGTTTGCTAGGAATAGAGATCTTTCCAGAAACATTCCTTATCTCTGATTGGAGAGAGATCATTTTTCTAAGGCAAGATCAGTTTACCTTCTACCCTTTTGATGAATTTTCTCTCAAAGTAATATGTTTATGGATTATTAGGGTCAGCTGGACATGATGGCTCACGCTTGTAATCCCAGCAGCTCGGGAGGCTGAGACAGGAAGATCAAGAGTCTAAAGCTAGCCTCCACAATAGCTAGATGCCGAGCAACTCAGTGATACCCCATCTCTAAATAAAATACAGAATAGGGTTGGGGATGATGTGGCTCAGTGGTTGAGTGCCTGCCCCAAATTCAATCCCCGGTACCAAAAGAAAAAAAGATTATTAGGGTTAGCTATATTATGTAGCAGATAATATTTTAGGATCTGTCAAGTTTATATTAAGGAATGACTAAGGACCTAATTTTTTTTTATATTAGACAAAAACTGTTAGTACAAAAAAAACATGGAATATAGGTAGTTACTGTCCTGCAGACTGAACAGAGTACGTCATTGACTATAATTCATATGCAATTCTAGCACAAATAATTAGACTTTATATATTAGATGTTAAAAAAATTTCTGTTCACAAATTGGTATACCTAAATGCAAGTAATCACAGAATTATTTAGGGAAAACATACTATAAATTTACCCCTACTCAACAGTGAAGAATGTTTATGGCCCTGCTCCAAACTTTCAGTTTCTTCAAAAATAAGAGTTAAAGAAAATGATTATGTTTCTATTTCCCATTGACCCTACGTTTGTCCTTTATATTTAAAATGTCAGTGAAAAAGTAGAAAAAATTCTACCCTAGAAAAAAGAAAAAAATTAGGAGAACTGATTCACTTTACATAGTGTTGGAATATACTAGATTTAGAATTAAAATTCTTGTCGAATTGAACTGCATGTTTTACCTTAGACAAAGGTTATATGTAATGTTTTAAGCCCAGTTGTGCTAGGTCAGTAAGATAAGATCAGAGAGACCAAGGAATATACCTGGAGGTGGGACATGAGATATAAAGTTCATTGAAAAATGCTTACAGGGAAGGTCCAGTAGCAATGATTGACAGATAACTTTGCCTGAGAATCCAGAGGTGACAGGCTAGACAGGTACACCTCTGCTTCACTTGGTACCTCTGGTGCCTTGCCTGAGAACAGTGCCTCCATCTGTCATATTTTGTCAGGAGGTAGCAAATGAGTACTTCCCTTTAGACAGTGCTCTGATCCATACCAGTTACTGTAGGGAGAAGAATTTTATAAATTAAGCTATAGAAACATTGACAATCATTAAATTGTTTAGTTTGTTCCTTGTATGCTCATCATCCCAAGGAGCAGCTATCCTGACATGTGTGCAAGATAGCAACTTTCCATACATAATACTAACTTGCCCTAATTCCAAGCATATGACAGAGAAAGCCAGTGTCCTTCATGATAATATTTATCTGGACATTCCAGCCCAGATTGCTGTCATTGTTCCCTTAACTTGGCTAAGTTCTTGGGAAAAGAAAAGGGCATTCAGAGATCTGGTGTTTTACTCTCCCTCTTTTTTTTAAGGATGACATATATTTCAGCCTTTGGGCCTCCATTTCCAGTCTAAAAAATAGAGATAACACCACCTTTTCTGCCTTCCTCAGAGTTATTAAAACAACAACAACAACAAAAAATCACATGAGATAATAGATGTGAAACAGTTATTAGCAGTCAATCCTTATTCAACAGAAAACTATTGCCAGGCAGTGGCCCACACATGCCTGTAATCTCAGTGGCTCAGGAGGCTGAGGAGGGAGGATCACGAGTTCAAAGCCAGCCTTGGCAAAAGTGAGGTGCTAGGCAACTCAGTGAAACCTTGTCTCTAAATAAAATATCAAAAAAAGGGGGGTGAGGTTGTGGCTCAGCAGTTGAGTGCTTGCCTCACATGAGTGAGGCACACATAAAAATAAATAAACAAAATAAAGTTATTTGTCCATCTACAACTAAAAAAATTTGTTTTTTAAAAAGCAGGGTGGGGCGTGTGTGGAGCAGGGGCTGGAGATGTGGCTCAGTGGTTGAATACCCCTGGGTTTAATACATGGTGCTGGGAAAAGAAAGAGAAAAAGAA
The DNA here is from genome assembly GCF_045843805.1 of Urocitellus parryii. NCBI lineage: Eukaryota > Metazoa > Chordata > Mammalia > Rodentia > Sciuridae > Urocitellus > Urocitellus parryii. The sequence continues at coordinate 37,072,275 of NC_135541.1, read as the reverse complement.
AACTACTACTTTGACAATTTCCTTATACCTAATTATGAGGATGCAATTATGTCATTTTAAAGTCCAAGTGCATCTATATAGTAATATGTAGAATTATTATATTGGTCATGTTTATTGAAAACACTGAAGGAAAAGCTAGGACAATTAAATTCACTAAATTATTTAAATTGATAAAATTTTAAACCATATAGTTATAAGTAAAAAGGAAATTATAAATTATTAAATATAGAATTTAAAAATCAGAATTATTAGATAGGAGACCTAACCCTTTTTTTGTAACAACTTTATTGACATATACCAGGCATGGTGGTGCACGTCTGTAATCCCTGGGAGCCTGAGGCAGGAGGATCACAAGTTCAAAGCCAGCCTCAGCAACTTAGCAAAACCCTAAATAACTTAATGAGATCCTGCCTCTAAATAAAATATAAAAAAGGGCTGGGGATGAGGCTCAGTGGTTAAGCACCCCTGGGTTCAATCCCTGGTATCCCCTAAAAAAATACCCTTTATTTATATATTCATATGCTGTATAATTCACCCAATTAGAGTCTACAATTTAGTATTTCCCACATATTCAGAGTTATGCAACCATTTCCACGATCCATGTTAGAACATTTCATCACCCCCAGAAGAAACCTTGCATTCATTAGCAGTTACCCTGTATGTATCTATCCCTACCAGCCCTAGGTAACCATTATTAATATACCTTATTTCTGTAGATGTTACTGATTCAGACTTTTCATGTAAGTGGAATCATACATATATGGCCTTTTGACTAGCTTCTTTCACTTTTCATGTTTTCAGGCTTCATCCATTTGGGAGCATATCTCAGAACAATTTCTTTTTATTGTCAAATAATATTCAATTTCATGGATAAAGCAGATTTTATTTATCCATTTGTCAGTGATAGATATCTGGATTAGTTCTAATTTTGCATTGAATTTACCTAAATTTTATTTTAAAACATCATTTTATAAATCTTGGTTCAATCCCTGGTACCCATCCCTCCTCCCAAAAAATATACTTAAAATAGCGTTTAAAACATAAAATAGTTTAGAATAAATTTAATAAGACACACAAGACCTTCACAATGAAGTTTATAAGATATTGTTGACAAAACTTTTAATATAATAAAGAGCTAAATAAATTAAAATATATACTATGTGCCTAATTAGAAAACTTAATATTGTAAAAATGCCAGCTTTTTTCTAAATTAATGTAGAGTCTGTACAATCCAAATTAAAAATCTCGGTATATTTTTACATAGACACTAACAAATTTTTTTCTGAAACATATCTGGAAATACAAAGATCTGGACTAGTCAAAATCATCTTGAAAAAGAAGAAAGTTAAAGCACTTACTTACTTTATCTGATTTCAGGACATAGAATAACCAATTCACAATAATCAAAGCAGTGTAATGTATTTATAATATTAGACAAGTGAAATAGAATAGAGAGCCCAAAACAGACCCACAGCATCAGGTTATATTAGGTTATATTTTTGACAAAATATATTTTATTTTGGAGAAAGACACTATAAGTTCCAATGAGAAAAAGAAAGCCTTTTTAACAAATGGTACTGGAGCAACAGAGTAAACATAGATAAAAATAAACTGTCACCCTATCCTATACTGAGCACAAAAATTGTTTCAGGATGGATCATGGACCTCATAAGAAAGAACTTTGTGACATTGCAGTAGACAAATATTTCTTTTGGGAAGGGTATGACACAAAAATTACTAAGCATAAAATAAAAAAATGGGGCTGGTCATGTAACTCAGTGGTAGAGAGCTTGCTCAGCATGCATGAGAAACTGGGTTCGTTCCCTAGCACCACATGTAAATACAAAAGAAAAAAAAAATTTAAAGATAAAGAAGGAAAGAAAGAAAAAAAGTAACAAAACTGGACTTTGTCAGTAATGAAATTTCTGCTTATTGAAAGCCATGATTAAGAAGATGAAAAGGCAAGCCATTGCATGCCTGTGATTCCAGCAACTCGGCAGGCTGAGGAAGGAGGATCACAAGTTCAAAGCCAGTCTCTGCAACTCAACAAGGTCCTAAGCTACTTAGCAAGACCCTGTCTCAAAATAAAAAATAAAAAGGGCTAGGGATGTGGCTCAATGATTTAGTACCCCTGGAATCAAACCCTTGGTACCAAAAAGAAAAAAAACAACAAGGCAAATCATGGACTGGGAGGAAATATTCATTTGGAAAAAAAAATTTATCTATCTATCTATCTATCTATCTATCTATATATCTATCTATCTATATATACACACACATACATACATACATACATACATACATACCAAAGGACTGCTACAGGTATATAATAAACAGGTATATAATAAACAGCTTCATAAAAATATGACAAAATAATTTAAGAGACACTTAACAAAAGAAAATAGATGAACAACTAACATGCATGAAAAAAGTGCTAAGCATTATAGTTATCAGGAAAATGCAAATTAAAACAATAGGAGACCATTTCACATTTACTAGAATGGTTAAATTATTTTTTTTTGTTTTTCTTTTTTTTTATTGGTTATTGAAAAGTTCTTGACATATCATATTTCATACATTTGATTCAAGTGGGTTATGAACTCCCATTTTTACCCCGTATACAGATTGCAGAATCACATCGGTTACACATCCACGTTTTTACATATTGCCATACTAGTGACTGTTGTATAGAATGGTTAAATTAAAAAGACTGATAACAGCAAACGTTGACAAAGGGTGTGGAGCAAGTAGAACTCTCTTAACATTGCTGGTAAGAGTATATAATAGTGCAACCACTTTGGAAATTTGGAAGTTTTTATAAAGTTAAATATAACTCTACCTTATCATCCTACAAAGCCACTCTTAGTAATGACTTTGTCTACAAAGACACTTGTGTAAGAATGTTTATAGTAGCTTTATTTATTATAACATTAAAAAACTGGAAGCAATCCAAATATCAAACAAAAGAATGAACAAGTCAAGTGTGGTAGTATATGCCTGTAATCCCAGCTATTAGGTAACTGAGTAAGGAGGATTGCAAGTTCAGGCTAGCCTGAGCAATTTAGTATGATCCTATCTCTATTTTTTCTCATCACAGTGACTTGGGTGGCTGAGACAGGAGGATCATAAGTTCAAGATCAGCCTTGGCATGAGAATTCATACCCCATTTGAATCAAATGTATGATATGTCAAGATCATTGTATTGTCTCGAGCAACTAATAAAAAATAAAAATTTTTTTAAAAAAGAAAAGAAAAAAAATCAGTCTTGGCAACTTAGTGAAACCTGGCTTATAAATAAATAAATAAAGGTCTAGAGATGTAACTCAGCTGTGGCAACTTAGTGAGACCTGGCTTATAAATAGATAGATAGATAGATAAAGGACTAGAGATGTAACTCAGTGTAAAACTCCTGGGTTCAGTTGCCAGTAATGCAAAATAAGTAGTAAGCAAATAATAAAATAGTATGTATGTAGCTCAGTGATAGAGTATCCCTGGATTCAATCCCCAGTAGTTTAAAAAAAAATGCACACATACATATATATATGAATATATATGTATATATACATACATATGTATGTGTTTATATGTGTGTATGTATATATACATGTGTGTATACACATACATACACTGCAGCATAAGTCATGGTGATAAAAGTCAAAGTAATAATTGAGGGATTGTCTGGAAGGAAAGTTTCTGGAGTCATGAGAATGTTCTATATCTTGATGGGGGTATTGGTTATCCTGGGATCAGTTACATAAGCATATACATTTATCAAAACTCATTAAGTGGCCTGGGGATGTAATTCATGTAGAGTACTTGCCTAGCATATGCAAGGCCCTGGGTTTGATCTCCAGCATCATAAAAAGCAATAAACAAAAACTTATGAAGTTATAAGGTAAATTTCATTGTATATAAATTTTGCCTCCATAAAAGAAAAAGGCTTACATAGTTGAAATTATTACTTCTGTCGTCAGTATCACATATCCTATTTCAAACACACATCTGTACAACTTAAAACTGCATATTTAATTTTTTTTTCAGCAAACACATACTGTGGTTTAACTATTTAACAGTTGCTAGGGATATGAAGATGAGTAGTGGGAAGTGTTTGGGTTCAAAGAGCTCATCATCTTGCAGGAGCCATAAAAACATAAGAGATAAGTGTCAGTGCAGAAATGGGTTGCTGAGTGTCAGGGAAGTGCAAAGAAAGGAGGAAGTGATTCCAATTTGTTGGGGTTAGAGAGATTGGGCTCAAAAGTGAATAAACTTTTGCAAGGGAAGAAAGACTTTTTGGGTAAAGAGAATCTCAGGAACTGCTATGTGGAAGCAAGAGCCTGCATGATGTGTTCACAGAATTTTAAGTGGCCCAGTGTGACTACAGTGATTGATGGTGATGTAGTGATGGAGGATAATGTCTTTTAATTATGAAACCAGACTGTACAGTCTTAAATGTCACACTAAGGAGTTTAAATTTATAGGCAGTGAGGGACCACTGAAGGCTTTTAGACAGGAGTGACATCAGTTCTATTCCTGTGTTTTAGAAGAGAATATCTGGTGGTAGCAAAGAATTATTAAACTTGGGGAGAGATTAGAGGCAGAATTAACAGAAATGGATTGTCATAATCCTATAGTCATTTTTATAATACTTATCATGAGAACTTTATGATTTAACTTTTATATTTAGCTATTTTTCTTTTTCTTTCAAATTAACGACAGGAATCCAGAAACATTTTGGACCACCACAGGAATGTTTCCCCAGGAGTTCATTATATGTTTTCACAAACATGTAAAGGTTGAAAAACTTATAATCCAAAGTTACTTAGGTAAGCAAATCATACATTAATTTTCACCATCCTTTAATTTTTCTATAAGCAGAGGACATATATGTAAACTTTTGGCAAAACCCTAGTTTTTCTTCACAGCGTGGAATCCAGTTTTATTGCTGGAATGGGAGGGTAGGGATTCTGGGTTAACTGCCTTCAGCACAACTAACCTCTTTAAACTGCAAATTTGAAACCCTTCCAAAGCACATAATAATTTCCATGCAATTTACGACATGAAAGTCTTTGGCAAAAGACCCTATTATGAACATAAGAAGCTGACTTGCCAGAATGCTAGTTTCCATGACATCTTTTTTCCCTAGATTCATTCATCCTGGAGTTCTCTATCAAATTCTTGCTGAAAATTCAATAACCCTGATTTTTCACATTGAACGGTGTTGATTCTTCTATTAATAATGATATTTTCTGGGAATTTAGGAACAGAATCTCCCATTGAAACATTCTTCTAATCCTGTGTGTTTATTTAGGGATAGAGTATATCAGACAAAATCATGGCAGGAAACAAAACACATCCCAAATGTTTCAAATGAAGAGGTTTTATTGATGGGTCCACTTATGAAAGTATGTCTTGGGCTAAGGGAATAAACAAGGGATGATGAGGCCCTCAGAAACTAGCTATAGCAGGAGGCCATTATTTCCCTGGGACAAGGCAAGGAGATAATGTTATCTCACCCCAGTGAGAGCCAGATCCTGCCCAGCAGGAGCTGTGATCATGAAGGGACTTGACTGTTGTCCAACACCTGACACCAAAGCAGAGAGGAAGTGGAGAGAGAATAAGAATCTTACTTCTTACAGCCCTCTGTCCACTCCTGGTGCCTCCACTGGCCAACTCCACTCAGAAGCCAATGGGTAAGTCCAGGAGACTAGTCCACAGGGGTCAGCCATTCAAGGCACAGGACAAGACAGAGAAGAGGAGGAATGGATCTAGAGCGGCAGAGACTAGGTGAAGACAGGGAAGGGAACACAGTGCAGAAGGAAGATGCATGGCTCAGTCTCTCCTCTACCATTAATTGCATAGGCTTTGGAGTCAGACAGTCCTTGAGGTTTAATTTCACTTCTCCTTACTTGTTCTTTCTCATTAAACATCTTACCTTGCTTCCCTAAGCTTACATCCTCATCAGTAGAATAGATTAGTAATACTTTTCTCTTAAGACTGTAGTCACAAGACAACAAAAAAATGCCTGTACTCATAATAGGTTCTTCATAAATGTTTATGACCAAGACCACCAATGTTTTCATCAGTATATAAAAAAATTGTGGATGATGATCAAATTCAAAACAGCTCCACTAGCTTTATGTTTTACAGTTATAAACATTATAAGATCACCATTACACAGCCCAGTTCTGTGGCACTGAGGTGCACGCCTGTATGCCAGAGACTCAGGGAAGGCAGGGGACTGAAGCAGGAGTAGCAAAGTTCAAGGACAACCTCAGAAACAGTTTCAAGATTAAAAAAAAAAAAAGAAAAAGGGTTAGATATGGCTCAGTTGTAGAGTAGCCTTGGGTTCAATCCCCAGTACTATTTAAAAAAAAAAAAAGGAAAGACCACATTTTACCATGGGGATATATAGAAAAACAGAATGGATAACTTCCAGAACATGGTATTTCTGATCCCAATACTCTAGTTCTACCAATGCATGTCAGTCTCTGGCAGAGGGAAAAAGAAATACAGAGAAAACAACATAGAGTCAGAAAGGTAATTAACATTTTGTTTACTTACAATGTCAGTGCGGACCTTGAAGATTGAAAAGACCAAATCTAAAGAGCCTGTCGATTTTGAGCGATGGATTGAAAGGGGTATGTGCTTGTTTACCAGCATTGTTCTGAACACAAGAGAGTAGATAATTGTCCTCTGATTCTACTTTTCCACTCCAGCTGCATTTTGGTGAATAATAGGTGACCATAATGATTGTTTTATTTATTTTTTATGGGATTATGGGTCATTTCTATTTTCATTTTTATTTTTTTCCATATGACTTTGTTGATTCTTGTACACAATTAAGACCGAAAAACCTGGCTTGTTATATAACAATGAATTTTTCTGAATTTCAGAATCCTTATCAGAAAAAAGAGAGATGATATCAATCATTTAAAGGCTTTTGTGAACTAGTGGTTGGCGTATTAAAGTTGAACAATAAATATCATCAACAAAATTGGTAGCCTTCAATGAAACAAAAACATTGCCTTCATGTGCTATCTCTTTTCCTTTCCCAAATACCATGAGAATAATAATAAAGGAATAAAATGAAGCAACTTTACTAGAACAACAACAAAAAAAATTAAACAAAACTCAGGAAAATAAAGCAAATGTAAGATGTATATTTTAATAGAGGAGAAAGCAAGAAACTTTTTTTTTTAAGAGAGAGAGAGAGAATTTTTTAATATTTATTTTTTAGTTTTTCGGCGGACACAACATCTTTGTTTCTGTATGTGGTGCTGAGAGTCGAACCCGGGCCGCACATATGCCAGGCGATCGCGCTACCGCTTGAGCCACATCCCCAGCCCAACAAGCAAGTAACTTCTTTAGCTAAACAGATGAAGTAGTAGCCTTAGTGCCTGCCAAGGAAAGTAACAACAAGAAGCAACATAGATCAGGAGACAGGAGAATTACCTTCAATGCCAGCCTCAGCAATAGTGAAGTACTGACTCTAAATAAAACACAAAATAGGGCTGGGGATGTGGCTCAGTGGTTGAATGTCCCTGAGTTCAATCCCCACTATGAAAAAAAAAAAAAAAAAAATGAAGCAGCAGCAACATAAATGCCCAGAAGGTCTAGAACTTGAAGGCAATAGTATGAATGAGACATGGGCCAGAAAACAAGACTGATTAGTTGCCACCCTCAAGAGATGACTAGGAGCATTGAATGTTGAGGTTCAGGACTCAGGCAAGCAGGTGTAATAGAGTGTGACATGGGGTTGAACACACCATTGATGGAAGCCTGCATATTGACAGTGTGGGACTCCAGTCTTCTTCCTGTGCTTTGCTATTAATAATAGCAACCAAGAATGTGCCCCCAACTTAGAGATTGAAGGATCAGTCTTTGGAGAAACTGAGGGGCCCCCAAAAAAAGGTCTGTGGATACTGACAAAGGTTAGCTTGTCCTTGTTGTTCTGTTTTTTTTTTTTTAATTTTAATATTTATTTATTTTTTAGTTTTCGGTGGACACAACATCTTTTGTTTGTATGTGGTGCTGAGGATCGAACCCAGGCCGCATGCATGCCAGGCGAGCGCGCTACCCCTTGAGCCACATCCCCAGCCCCCCTGTTGTTCTTTTTGAAGTGTACCAGTCAGAAAATGCACACAGTTTTCAAATGATTTAGTCAAATGTAACAAAAGACAGTCAAAGATTACTAGCCAGTATTGTCTCAAAATAAATATAAAAAAAAGTGGTAAAGCACACCTGGATTCAATCTCTGGTACTAAAAAAAAAAAAGAGGGAGAGAGAGATGGATAATCACATATTTAGAGGTGGAATGTCATGATATCTTAGGCTAACTTTAATATAACAAAAATAATTTAGGGCTGGGACTGTGGCTCAGTGGTAGAGTGCTTACCTCACATGTGTGAGGCACTGGATTTGATCCCCGGCACCACATAAAAATAAATAAATAAAGATATTGCGGCGGGGGGGGGGGGCGGGGGGGGGGCTGGAATTTTGGCTCAGTGGTAGAGTACTTGCCTGACGTGTGAGACCCTGGGTTCTATCCTCAGCACCGCATATAAATACATAAATAATAAAAGATCCATTTAAAACTAAAAAATAAAAATTAAAAAAAAATTATTATGTTCATCTACAACTAAAAAAATTTTTTTAAATTAAGTCAATAATGCTGAAATGTTAGTAATTAAAAAATCTAGATAGTGGGTATATATGGCAAATATTATTTTCTCTCTTCATTTCGTTTTGAGATTTTCCAGTTTTTCATAACTGAAATAAAAGAAGCTAAGCAAATAAAGAAGGGGTTATCAGGGGCTGGGGTTGCAGCTCAGCGGTAGAGCACTTGCCTAGCACGTGCGAGACCCTGGGTTCAATCTTCAGCACCACATAAAAATAAATAAATAAAACAAAGATACTGTGTCCAACTCAACTAAAAAATAAATATTTTTTTAAAAAGAAGGGGTTGTCATTAATTTTTAATGGAGATGTATAAGAAAGAAAATGTGATCATAATATATTATCTCAGTACTCAGTAACATTTATATGGATATAATAATATAACTATCAAATATTGATTTCAAAACTGAGGGGATGGGAGGAGGTAGAAGTTGCAGCAGGAAGAAGAAAGGATTCTTGGTTTAAGAAACCTAAATTTTCACTGACTATAATGTAAAGTCAATTAAAAAAATTGATAAAAAAAGAAAGGGAATATAATCATAATCCAGGAAGAACAAGCTTAAAGAGTTGAAAACATTACTGCTAGGGAGTATGATTGGAAGAGAATGAGGGCAAATGGAGGGGGGTGATTTATAGTTTTTCATCAAGAAGCAGAAGTTGGGGCTGGGGATGTGGCTCAAGCGGTAGCGCGCTTGCCTGGCATGCGTGTGGCCCGGGTTCGATCCTCAGCACCACATACCAACAAAGATGTTGTGTCCGCCGAGAACTAAAAAATAAATATTAAAAATTCTCTCTCTCTCTCCTCTCTCACTCTCTCTTTTAAAAAAAAAAAAAAGGTGGAAGAGGAAGACAAAGAAGAGGAGGAGGAGGAGGAATAAAAACTGTTTAAAAAAAAAAAAAGAAGCAGAAGTCACACATAATTTTTCTTCCTAGAGACTGCCCTTATACTGTGTGCCTTTTAAAATTATGTATATTAATTTTTTGATAGAAATAAAATTAATGCCAGTAAATATTACTATATCAATTAAGTTGTCAATGTTTCAAAAAAATGTTTGATGTGATTAACTCATGACCAAATAAATAATCTATCCTATTATACAAGTAAAGGTTTTTTTATACTTGAATACCAGAAAAGATCACTTCACCAGCCTCATAATTCTACATCATAGTGAGAATTTACTCTGAGCAATGAAGCTCTAGTTGTTATCCCTGAGTGTAATGAAATAATTCTTGTCAGGAGACATTTTCACATTTTATCTGGTCCTTGCTTTACATTCCTTTATAATAAATTTACATTTGTGTTATCTTTTGCTTATACTCCCTAGAGATATTTTATAGATCATATAGTTTTTTAAACTTTTATATCAAATGTCTCTATTTTTATATCAGATTTCAACACCCAAGCACAGACAATTCCTTTAAATTCAATTTTAACTTATGGTTTACAGGATAATCATATTTTTAATATATTTTTTAGATGTTGATGAACCTTTATTTTATTTATTTTGTGTGATGCTGAAAAACAAACCCAGTGCCTCACACATGCTAGGCAAGCGCTCTACCACTGAACCACAACCCCAGCCCAAGATAATCATATTTTGTTGAACATAAATTTCAGGAGTTATCCTTATATATTTTGAACCTTAACTCATTTCTGTTAAATTTATTTTTTAGATTTTGTACACACAGAGGGTCAGCTTCAAAATGAAGAAATTTTGGTAAGTGAATATACTTTGTTTAGATAAATATCATCTTTAGTAAGCACAATGTTTTTAATTTTTAAATCTATCTCCCTAGTCCTAGAATTAATAAATATCCTTATGGTATTGTAGGTTCTGTACCTCATCAACCAATAGAGAGGTTATTCTCAACAGTATTATAAGCTAAATATATTATAAGGAAGGGTGAAAGCAAGGATAAAGCAGAATTTTTTTTTGTTGTTTTATTCTGCTCATTTATTTATTTGGAAGTATTTGATAGTTCTACTTGGCTTTCTTTCATGTGATTCTGTAGGCCATTTAGAACAGGAATCAAAAAAAGGTTGAGATGTCAAAACTGGATGTTAATTTAAGCATGAAAGGACAAGAGAGATTCAGATAAAAGGAACTGGAGCATAGGATCAGCAACAAATAAGCCAAAGAGAGATGAAGTGGAAAGAGAACCAGTATTTTTCAACAACATTCCACTGGGCTTTGCTTGTCAAGTGGAATGAATGCCCTTTGATGAGGGAACTGCTGCCTCGTCAGGAGTTCCTGTGTTCCTGCTAGGTTTTCAGGCCTTGGTTTAGACAAACACAAAAGTAAAACAACCGAATGTGTATTTTTTTAGGTGGTAGTATTTGTTTAACTAAGGTTTCTTTAAATAAGGTTTCTCTAAAGGTACCTTATCCATTAAGTTTATGTCTTCATATCTTGCTAGGAGCTGCTATGAAATTAAGATTCTGTGGGAAGTTTTTGAATACATTAGTCTCTTTCTCCCACCAAAATTGGCCTGATAATTAGGAAGGTGGAGGAGAGGACGACAAAAATGATTATTTTTGCTGAATTTTACCTTCCTGTTCTCCCTTTTTACCTAGTGGGTTAAGATTAGTGAGCCCTTGCTGTCTTGGTAGTTTGTTTCTAGATTCATTGTAGATTAGGGCAGGATTATAGAAAGTAGTAAGGGGGGATTAGAGGCTGAAATTACCCATAATTTTATTACTCTGTCACAAGAGATTTACTACACTTATTTTCTTCTAGTTGTTGACCATATGCATCACATAGTTATAATAATATTGTACAATTTTGTTTTACCTTTTTAACTTAATGTTATTTCACAAGCTTCATAATTTCAATTTTAAGATAACATTTGCTACTTCCATTCATTTAAACTAATTTTCTTTTTTCTCCTGCTGTCATTACAAGTAATATACAGGAGACATTTTATACATGTTCTTGCTACCATGACCTTCACCTTTTTTATTATTTTCTAAGATTAAATTTCATGGAATGGAATTACTAGGTATAAGGGTACAAACATTTTTATAGCTTTTTACATATTTGCCAAAGTGCTTTCCAGAAAATCTATTCAAATATAAAAGTATGGTTATGCTATAGGGTAGTATATTCTGAGGCATCATTAACCAAGGGAAATCTCTTTTCATGAAGACTACTTTCAAAACTGCTACACCCCAGAACAACCGTTATATGTGGCTGGGTTACCTTCTGAATATTGTATCTTGCATATTGTTATGTATTTAGAATATCACTCTTGCATCATACCCTTTCTTCTGCTGTTTGTTAACAATTACTAAAAGTATCCATATTGATTTTTCCTCTACAGGTTCATGATGGCTACTGTACTTACTTGAGATTCATAATTACAAAAGCCTTTGATCATTTTATATCTGTGCATTGTGTTTCTGCAGAGGGACTAGTAGTCTCAAATCATTCTTAGTAATTATAATAAAATACTCTTGCATGATTTTTAACAGTGTATTTATTTAAACATGAAATTGTCATTAGTAGACTTTATTAAAAGATGTGTATCAGTCTGCTTAAGTTTTTATATTTTTTCAATATTTTGGGCAAAGACATTCTGGTTTCGTTAATCAGCAGTGCTGACCGCCATGGAGGATATGAGGAAGCCTTGGTTTCAATATATAGCTTAATCAAGGAAATGACTATACCTGAAAATTTAACTGATAATACAATATGTCCCCACAGCATCTAATATAATACCTATCAGATCTCAATGCATTAATTTTTTAATTTATTGACTGATGCAAAGAACTGAGCAATATAGATAGTAAACAATGTAAGAGTTTAAAGAAAAAAAGTATTTATGGGAAAGTTTGATTGAGGCCATGGGACCTGAACTAGACCCTGTAAAATGAGTTGTAATTTTGGTTTTCAGTTTTTGAAATTTTGTTCTGATTTGAAAACCTTACAGAAGAGTTAGGAAGCATAACCACATTTCCCGATTATTCACATTATTTTATATTTTTTGATATTTTGAGGAAACAAGGAAGAAAGAAGGACACACTGGTAAAAGACTTCTCTGAGTATATCTTTGTGTATGTGTGTGTGTGTGTGTGTGTGTGTGTGTGTGTGTGTGTGTTGCTGGGGATCAAACCCAGGGCCTCATGCATGGCAGGCAAAAGCTCTATCACTGGGTTACACCCTCAGCCCTATGAATATATCAATAGTTTTGACTTGAAACATAAATAACTTATATAGCCAAAAATTAAATTTAAAAGCAGTTTCAAAATAAAAGCAAACAGGAATGCATGAACCTAACTTTATTACAAGTTGGTAAAATAAACATACAGGAAAAGATGATTATTTTAAGTGATAGTATTTTGTCTGTGTAGTCTGCATTAGTTTTTTAGTGCTACTATTACAAAGTACCACAAACTTGGTGATTTTAAATTTTAAACCAAAGAAACTTATTTTCTCATAATTCTGAAGTCTAGAAGTCCAAAATCAAGGTGTTGACAGGGTTAGTTGCTACTAGGTGTTATAAGGGAGGCTCTGTTCCATGACTTTTCTTAGTCTCTGGTGTTGCCGGCAACCCTTGGCATATGGCACCATAGTGCCAGTCTTTACCTTCAGTGTCACATGGCATTCTATGTATCTTCACATGTTTTTTCCTCTGGATGACTGTTTCCATGTGTCTTGTCTTATCACCACACCAGTCATATTGAGTCATATTAAGGCCCCACCATACCCCAGTATGACCTCAGCTTTATTGTCTACATCTATAGTGACCTCATTTTCAAGTAAGATCATGTTCACAGGTTCCAGGTATTAAAACTTCAAATATGTTTTTGGGGGACACAGTTCAACTCACAAAGCAGTGCATTTGTTAATGCTTAATTTTACTGATCAATTTGGTTGGGCTATGCTGACCAGATATTTGTCCAACATTATTCTGGACGTTGTTGTGAAGGTGTTTTTTATATAAGATAAACATTTAAATTGGTGGACTTTGAATAAAGCAGGTCACTTTTCTCCATAATGTAGCAGCCTTGTCAAATCATTTAAAAGCCTTAACAGAATAAAGACTGACTTCCCCTGGCTAAGAAGGAATTCTTCCAGATATGACCTTCAGAACTGAACTGCATGCAGCATTGGTTCTTCCCTGGGTCTCCAGATGGTAAGTCTCCCCTGCAGATTTTGGATTTGCTGGCTTCCAAGAGCCAAAGCCTTAAAATTCTCTCTATATATACGCATCTAGGCTGGCTCAGGTGATATTCCTAAAAGCTGAGACTACGGGCATTAATTTTTTATTTTTAATTTTAGTTGTAGATGGACACAATATTTTATTTTTTATTTTTTGTGGTGCTGAGAATGAAACGCAGTACCTCACATGTGCAAGGCAGGCCTGAGCTACAACCCCAGTCCTTTCAGGCATTTTTTTTTTTTAATTCTTTCTTTCTTTCTTTCTTTCTTTATTTTCTTTCTTTCTTTCTTTCTTTCTTTTTTTTTAGTCATACATGACAACAGAATGAATTTTGACATATAATACATACATGGAATGTACATACATCAATCATATTGTCAATTCTATTCTGCTGCCCTTTCAGGCATTTTTTTGGAGAATTTTTTTTTTAATATTTATTTTTTAGTTCTCGGCGGACACAACATCTTTGTTGGTATGTGGTGCTGAGGATCGAACCCGGGCCGCACGCATGCCAGGCGAGCGCGCTACCGCTTGAGCCACATCCCCAGCCCTCAGGCATTTTTTGATAAAAACAAATAGAACTACAAAAAGATCTTAAGATTTCATTTCATTATTGGTAGTAATATTATACTTTGAAACTATTTTAATATTCTGTAAGTTATAGGATAGTGCAAATTAGTTATTATATTAATGTGGTTAAGAATCAAAATTATATTTTTTAAGTAAAGAAATACAAGTATAAAATCAAATAAATTGAGTAAATTCTCTATGGTTTAATTTTAATTGAAATAGCAGCATAAACTCCCCCCACCTTTTTTAAAGAATACATATTTCTTTTTTTTTTTTTTAAAGAGAGAGAGAATTTTAATATTTATTTATTTTTAGTTTTCGGCGGACACAACATCTTTGTTTGTATGTGGTGCTCAGGATCGAACCCTGGCCGCACGCATGCCAGGCGAGCACGCTACCGCTTGAGCCACATCCCCAGCCCAAGAATACATATTTCTTTTATTCCTTCCTTTTTGTTTGTGTGTGTGGGGGAGGGGGAGGTACTAGGGATTGAACCCAGGGCCTCACATATGCCAGTCAAGCTACATTTCCCAGGCTGGCCTTGCACTTGGAATCCTCTTGTCTTAGCCTCTTAAGTAGTTGGGATTATAGGAGTGCACCACTGTGTCCTGCTAGGAATACATATTTCTTAAGTCTGTCTACTAAAGTCTGTTATTGTCTAGAGGCAATGGCATTCAAATGGCATTGATCACACCAACTACCCAGATTGTGATCTAAAATACCTTTCCCATTAATTAGATCCAAGGCTCTTTGGAGGAATGGCTAGCTTGTGGAGAAATACACAAAATGAGCTTGGGAAATTTCATTATGCCTTAAAGTAACAACTAATGGATCATGTCAAAAGGCTACAGGAACCAAGTGGACACGGTAGTGCATGCCTGTAATCTCAGTTACTTAGAAGGCCAAAGCAGGAGGATTGCAAGTTCAAGGTCAGCCTTTGCAACTTTATTTTGAGAACTTGTCTCAAAAACTAAACAAGAGGGATGTAGCTCATTGGTAGAATGCCCCTAGGTTCTATTCCCAATACTGCCTCCCCCAAAAAAATAAAAAGAAAAAAAAGATACAGAAGCCAACATGTGAGCCAAAACTGGAGTGGTTTGGATAGAAAAAAAAGAGCATCTGCAGTTTATTGAAACCATATCTAATATTTTTTAAAAATCGATTCATATTGATATGAGAACAAAAAATAAATAAATGAACAAAACCAAACCCTCATTGAGCTCCATGAGCAGTAACTAGGGCACAAATTTTTCCTTTGAAACTTAAAATTCGAAAGAAAGAATTAGGAATTTATCTTGTACAAACTATATTTAAGGGTTATTAATTATCACTAGTAGATAAGAGAA
Organism: Urocitellus parryii; assembly: GCF_045843805.1. Taxonomy (NCBI): domain Eukaryota; kingdom Metazoa; phylum Chordata; class Mammalia; order Rodentia; family Sciuridae; genus Urocitellus; species Urocitellus parryii. The sequence goes on along the minus strand of NC_135541.1, from coordinate 37,056,520 downwards.
AGTTATTTGCAGAAGAAATCCTGCTAATTAGTATGGATGGTATAATAGAATTAGAAAATCATTAACTTGGGTGCCATTAATTGTTGATATAGGCAATAATAATCAGTAGATGAAACCTTATTTGAAAAGTTTATGGAGAACTTTACAATGCAGGGATCAGGTTGGATCTACTGATCTACTAAAAATGGATTAACTAGTATATTAGTTAGCTTGTGTTCTGTTATCAACCACCCTCAAATTTTTTGACTTAAAAGGAACAATTTCATTTGTTCTCAGTTCTGTGGATCTACTGGCAGATTTTCTTGTTTGTGCTGCTTGACTGATCTGTGTGGTCAGCTGGCAACTCAGGAAGTCTAGATAATGCAGGTTGGTTGGTCTAGGTGGACTTATCTGTGACTGTTCATTTCTTGCTCTAAGTAGTTTCTCACCTTCCAGTAATGTAGCCCAGGTCTCTTCAGATGATGTCTCAGTATTCTAAGAAGTAGCAAGAGGGGAAGGTCCCAAGGTACACATACTTTTTTTTGGTACCAGGGATTGAACTCAGGGGCACTTAATCACTGAGCCATATCCCCAGCCCTATTTTGTGTTTTATTTAGAGACAGGGTCTCACTGAGTTGCTTAGCACCTTGCTTTTTGCTGAGGTTGGCTTTGAACTCAGGATCCTCCTGCCTCAACCTCCAAGCATGCACCACCATGCTTGGCAGTACACATACTTTTTGAATCTCTGACTGCCTCAGATTTACTCTTGTTCTGATTTCCAAATCATGTCACATGATCAAAGCCAGTGTCAAAGTGAGAGATTTACCCAAGGGCATGAATTCAAGGAGGGGCTGTGGAGAAAGGGCCTGTTACTGCTGCAATCTGTTTCAACACTGCGTGTGTTCTGCTGTGATGCTGTGTGAAGCACACAGACCAACCTACGATGTTCTCTTGTCAAATCAAGGAAAATGACACCACAAGGGAGCAAATAGACTAGTAGATGTTAGTGCAGCTCACTGAAATGTTCATATCTGTAATTTCCATGCACATGGTTAAGATATACTTCCTGGATTTCTTTTTATGATCAGTTCTGGCCAATGAGATAAAGAATAATTGACTACCAGTCTGAGCATTTAATTGCCTAAATGAGACTCTTTAGAGCTCTTTTCTTCTGCTACTAAGATAACCAGCAATGTTTTGCACTGTAATTACTTCATTAGTCTGGTTCTGGGTGTGAGACTGATGATTAAATGGTAGCAGAACTCCCCCTCAATCTCAGATTGATATATAGGAGTGAGAAATAGTTTCATTGTTTTGAGCCAATGAGATGCTGGAGTTTCTGGGTCCCACAGTGTAACCTAGCTTATCCTATGATATACAAGCTAATCTATACTGTAGCTTATCCTACAGGACAATCCATCTGGTTTCTTCCAACAAGTTGCTGGCATGAAAAATGTTCATTGAGGAAGGGGCTCCACTCTGGCTTCCTAAGACCTAAGAGCTCCCTGTAACCACATGCTAGACATGGGTCTTTTTTTTTTCTTTTTCTTTTTCTTTTTTTTTTTTTAGTTATAGATGGACACAATACCTTTATTTTATCTATTTATTTTTATGTGGTTTTGAGGATCAAACGCAGTGCCTCACACATATCAGGTGAGCGCTCTACCACTGAGCCACAACCCCGACCCTATACGTGGATCTTTTGAATGATGATTTGAACAAACCAACTGAGAAAAGACATTTTAAGGATAATTGAGCTTAGTGGTAGAATGCTTGTGTAGCCCTGGGTTTGATCCCCAGTACCGAAAAGCAGTTAGGGAAATTTGCTTGTTGACTGGGTGTACTTTCATTTTCCTAGATGTGATACTGGTCGTAAGCTTATGTAAGACAATGCCCATGTTTTTTCAGAGGTACACATGGAACTATATAGGATGAAATGGCATATCTGGTATTTGATATACTTAAGGAGAGATTTTTTTAATATTTACTTTTCAGTTGTAGTTGGACACAATACCTTTATTTATTTATTTATTTATGTGGGGCTGGTTGAACCCAAGGCCTCACCTGTGCTAGGCGAGTGCTTTACCGCTGAGTCATAACTCCAGCCCCAAGGAGAGATTTTTTAGTAAAGTTTTTTGGGGTTTTTAGTTGAGGCAAATGTACAATAAATTATTGATTCTGTGTGATGGTTTTATGAGGTTCATTATACTAATCTTTCGATTTTTATGTATGCTTACAATTCTTAAAAATAGAAAAATAAAAATAATACCACAGAGCACATCCTTGTGCTGACTTTGTTTCTTAAACAATTGTAAACTTATTTATTTTTAGTTGTAGATGGACAAAAATACCTTCGTTTTATTTATTTATTTTTTTATGTGGTGCTGAGGAGCCAACCCAGCACCTCACATGTGCTAGGTAAGCACTCAACCGCTAAGCTATAACCACAGTCCCTGTGCTGACTTTCTTGGATGAGATTCTCAGAAGGGAGTTATCATCAAAATTAGGAACAGGTTTTTTTGTTTGTTTGTTTGTTTTTGAGATGCTGGGGAATCAAACCCACAGTCTCTTGCATGCTAAGAAAGTATTGTACCACCTAGCCACATCCCCCACCCAGGAACAGTTTTTAAATTCCTGGGACTTTCTGGTAAATTGTTTGCCAGAAGTTTTTATAAGGATTTACTCTTGGAATAGAAGGTTTTAGATAAGTGGAGGAGAGCAGGAAAGGCATCTCAGGAGTGGCCTTTGTGTAATCAAAGATGTGAAGGTGAGTACTAATTCATAAAGCACATTTGAAGAATAACAAATAGAAAAGTGTCACTAAAACAGAGAATCTGACTAAAATCTGAACATTGTGCTTTTGAGAGTTTTCCTATAACACTAGGGCCATTAAGGGTTTTTTTTCATTTTATTTTTTAGTGGTAGAATTTATTTTTATGTGGTGCTGAGGATCGAACCCAGGACTTCACATGGGCAAGGCAAGCGCTCTACAACTGAGCCACAACCCCAGCCCACCCCCCACCCCCGCCACCCCCAAGCCATTAAGGATTTTGAGAATGTAACTTAGAACAATTGTGTTCACATTCAATAACATGAAATGCTGAGGATTTTCTTTTTGCCAAGTTCCTAAACTGAAATGTCAATAATTCTTTGTGTGAGAAGCACTGTGTTGAGACCTATAGATTGCTGGAAGGGATCTCCAGAGGTTATCTGATAGATCTCTTTGGCCCAGGCCTTGTACATTCTCTTTAAAGCATTTTTCTCTATTTTCTATGGATTCAGACAACAAGTGATCTATGTTGTATAGTACTTGTAATTCCACTTTATATTGGTAGGAAAACAGCATGCTTTAACCTTAATTTTCCTGGACCTTGTTTTCTCGAGAGGTGTGGTGGCTCACACCTGTAATCCAGAGACTCAGGAGGCTGAAGCAGAAAGATCCCAAGTTTAAAGCCAGTCTCAGCAACTTAATGAAGCTCTAAGCAACTTAGGGAGACCCTATCTCAAAATAAGAACTAAAAAGAGCTGGGAATGTGGCTCAGTGGCAAAGCATACCTGGGTTCAATCAAACCAATATCAAAAAAGTAAGTAAATAAATAAGAGATTTTTTTAAACATGCATACTACTTTATTGTTAACTATAGGCACAGTGTTATACAACAGATCTTCAGAATTTATTCATCTAGTATAATTGAACCATTATACCCATTGAACAGGAACTTTCCATTTCTGCCTTTTTCCAATCTCTAGGAAATACTCTTATTTTGTTTCTATGAATTGACTGTTTCATATCCTCAATATATGAAATATACTGAAGTCTTAATTCTTCTCTGAGAGACTGATTCCACTTAGCATAATGTCCATTTATGATGTTGTATATGGCAGAACTTCCTTCTATCTGAAGTTGAATAAGATTCCAATGTATGTATATGCATGTTTTTAAAACTCATTCATCCATCTGGGCATTTAAGTTGTTTCCTTATCTTGCAATTGTAAATGATGCTACAACATACATGAGCAAGAATTCCTCTACTCCCCGACTTTACATTGTTTGTATATGTAGCAGCAGTGAGACTATTAGGTCATAATGTAATTTTCTGGTGAACCTCCATCCTTATTTCCATAGCAGTTATGCCATTTACATTCCCACCAAAAAAAAACCCTACATTCTCTTTATTAAACCATTCCAAGTTTCAGACAATAGATTTAAGGACACAGAAATATTATAGAGTGAAAATCACTATGTCTATTGCCTCTTTATATAGACTTTTTTGCGGGGGTACCAGGGACTGAACTCGGGGGCACTTTTTGCTTTGTTTTGTTTTCCACTGCTGGACCTCAGTGTCTCTTTAAAGTTTCATTTGTCCTCCATTGTGCATCCTCTTTCCCCATCTCACCTGTTCACCTGTGCATGGACTCTTGTCTGCCTGTGCACTCTTGCCTGTCCTTGTGCTATGCATACTATGCAGTTTAGGTCTTTGTACTTACTGTTCCTGCTGCCTGGTGTGTGTTCTTTGCTCAGGTGTCTGCACAGTGAGCTTTCTCATTTACTTTAGATTTTTACCCAAAATCTCTTGTAAGGTCTTCCCTGACCTCCCTACCCTGGTCCCCTCACCACACCACAGCACATCCCTGCAACAGAAACACATTCAATCTTTCATCTGTTTTATTTTCTCCTTTTCTTGGATTAGGGATCTGAGATAGCTAACCTGTGTTCTGTATTTATCTCTTCTAAGTATTATTACAATTCAACTAAATTTTCTTCCCTTAATGATATCACACGATATCATTCTTCTATGAAAGAAGAAGAAAGAGCAAGGCAGTGTGTGGCCTCTTTCCGATGTGAGCATCTTGGATAGGGGATTTAACTGGTTGAATTGCCCTAGGCTCCCATACCCACAGCCTGCTTATCACTGTCTTGTTTATCACTCGCAGATATCTTGTTTGTTGTCTCTCTTGAGAGCTTTGTTTGTTTTGCTCATGACTATCCTTAAGACTTAGAGTAGTGTCTGGTACACAGATTTTTTTAGTAAATATTTGTTGACTGAATGAATTCTGTTCATTGATTTGTATGTCTATATCTCTTTATTCTGTGAAACCTTTGAGGATGTTTTTAATATAATGCTAACAATATGTACATTTTCAGATCACTTACTTTGGGCCAGTGCCTGTCATAATGCCTTGCATAAAGTTAAATATTTACTTAAAGGGATGGATAGAAAAGTAAAACTCTAATGCCCTTTTAGTCATGAACCCAATCAAGGCAAAGAAATATTATAGAATGAAAAGCACTATGGCTTTTGCCTCTTTATATAGACTTTTTTGTGGGGGTACCAGGGACTGAACTCAGGGGCACTTGACTGCTGAGCTACATCCCCAGCCCTATTTTGTATTTTATTTAGAGACAGGGTCTCACTGAGTTGCTGAGTGCCTCGCTTTTGTTGAGGCTGGCTTTGAACTCTAGATCCTCCTGCCTCAGCCTCCTGAGCCATTGGAATTACACATGTATGCCACCACGCTGGGCTTATGCAGACTTTTAAAAGCAGCAACATGTACAAGACCCTAGGTTCAATCCACAATAACACACACACACACACATGCACGCACGCACGCACAGCAATGCAGTTGTGAGTTGTTCTGGTTTGAATTTGAGGAATGCCCCAAAACCTCTTGTTAATACACAAATATTTAGCAATAAAAAGAAGATTTGATTGTGAAAACTATACCTAATCAGTCCATTCTAGTTTACGCGGATTGACTGTGTGGTTACTATAGGTAAGTGAGGTACAGTTGGGGAAGTGGATCATTGAGTGTGTGCCCTGAAAGGGTGCATTTTCCCTGAGGTCCCATCCTCCCTCCTTCTTTCCCTCTTTCTGCTGCCTGACTTTACAGGGCTGGGGTGCTTTCCTTCACTGGGCCCTTTCCTCATGATATGTTTCCTTACTTTGGGCTCAGAGCAGGGGAGTCAGCCGACTGTGGACTGAGACCTCCAAAACTATGAGCCCCAAATAAACTTTCCTTCCTCTTAGTTGTTCTTGTCAGGTATTTTGGTCACAGTGATATAAAAGCTCACTAAAACAGAAATTGGTACCAGGAGTAGGCTCATTCCTATGACTAACCTGACCATGTGGTTAATCTTTGGAAATGATCTGCAGGAGGAATTTAGAAAAGTTTGGAAATGAAACCCAGAAAAGCTTTAAAATGTTGTAAGCAGAGCTTAATGGGCAACTCTGGTGGAAGCTCAGAAGACCAGAATGCGGATAGGAATGTGAACTGTGCCCATGATGTTTCAGAGAGAATTGAGGACTCTATCGTAAATTGGACTAGAGGCCATTTGTGTTATATGCTGGCAAAAAAAAAAAGTCTACATTTTTCCCATATCCTGAGACTTTATGTGAGGCTGAATTTTAAAATGATGGACTATATTAATCTGGCAGAGAAACTTTCAAGGCAGCGCAGCACTCATTCAGTGGCATAGATATTGCTGGCAGCTTTGAGCCAGGTTGAAATTAGAATTGGTGGGGCTGGGGATGTGGCTCAAGCGGTAGCGCGCTCGCCTGGCATGCGTGCGGCCCGGGTTCGATCCTCAGCACCACATACCAACAAAGATGTTGTGTCCGCCGAGAACTAAAGAATAAATATTTTAAAAAAAGAAATTAGAATTGGTAACAGAAAAGAGAGCTATAGAATTTTTAAAACTTGCAATTTGGCCAAAAAAGTGCACATAAAACTGGGGTCATGGAAGCTGTGCTTGTTGAAGAAACGAAGAGACAATAGGAAAGATGCCTTGAGGGTATCTCACAAACTTGCAAGACCACACTCACTGCAGGCTGGGGGCAGGGAGTATAAAAGAAATTTTCTTTGAAAAGAGATTATGGGGCATCCTGCTCACTCTGGGGGGCCTAGGAAGTTGTTTCACCATGCTAAGCCCTGCAGGCACTCAAAGGTCACTGCCACCATGATTCTCTAGGGCCCAAGTATTGCGCCAGATGGCAGCAGATCTTGTTCTCATCCATGTGATGCTGGTTCTGGAGGAATGCAGGATGTTTGGGTTAAGGGGTGGTGGAGGCTTCCACTGAGATTTCAAAGGAAGGCCTGGGAGGCCAGGCAAAGTGTAGCAGGGTCAGTATCCCTGTGGGCTGTCCCTGAGAAGGTGATGACTGAAGCTGCAAAGGTGAAGCTGAAGCTGGAAAGGAGATGCCAGTCACACAGACTGTCTGCTGAGAAGAACTGCTGACTGCAGAGAGAGCCAGGCTAAAAGAAGGGCAGTTGCATTGAGACCAGCAAGGCCAAAGAGGCAGAGCTGCTCAAGCCCTTTGGAAATAATATCTTACAGCCAAGTGTCCTAGATGCTGTATGCGGAGTTACCAGACCTGTTTGCTTGGCTGGGTTTAGGTCATGCTTTGGCCCATCCCTTCTTTCTATGCTCCTTTCTCCCTTTTGGAATGGGAGTGTTTGCCCTGTGCCATTTTATATTGGATATATGTAACTTGCTTTTTATCTTTAAAGAGACAAACAGCCTAGAGTTTGTCTTAGACTTGGACTTATGGACAATGCTGAACTGTTAAGTTTTATGAGCATTTGAGTGCCAGAGGTAGAGTGTAATAGTTTGAATATGAGGTCTCCCCCTCAAAGCTCCTGTTAACACATTAATATTCAGAGGTAAAATGATTTGGTTGTGAGAGCTGTAACCTAATCAGTGTGTTCTCATTTTCGTCGACTGACTTGGAAGTAACTGTAGGCAGGTGGAGGTGGGTCACTGTAAGTGTGCTCTAGAAAAGGACATCTTTTCTGTGGCCTCTTCTTCCTGACCCCACCCTGAGCTGAGCAGCTTTCCTCCACTGGCCCTTCTACTACAATGTGCTGCCTCACCTCAGGCCCAGAGCAATGGAGTCAGCTGTCTATGGACTGAGACTTCTGAAACTTAAGGTGAGCCCCAAGTGACCTTTGCCTTCTCTAAGTTGTTCTCGTCAGGTATTTTGGTTACAGTGATTCAAAAGCTGACTAAAACACAGGTCCTATCTCATGAATTCCCTTCTCTGAGAGACATCCTTCATAGGCTTCTCCTTCCAGGTGATGTTCCTTGGTAACTTGACCCTGATAGCAAGCCTTTATATATATATATATATATATATATATATATATATATATATATATATACACACACACACACACACACACACACACACACACACACTTTGACACACATTCCACTTCTAAAAATACATTCTAATGAAATAATCAGACAGGAAATGAATGGACAAAAGTTTATAGCAGTCCTGTTTATCAGATAAGAAAACTAAGTCAAGTACATTGGCACACACCTGTAATCCCAGCAGCTCGTGAGGATCGCCAGTTCAAATCCAGCCTCAGCAAAAAGCGAGATGCTAAGCAACTCATTGAGACCCTGTCTCTAAATAAAATACAAAAATATAGGGCTAGGGATGTGGCTCAGTGGTCAAGTACCCCTGAGTTTAATCCCTGGTATCCCCTCAAAAAAGGAAACTAGAAACTACTATGTATCTATATGTTAGAAAGTATCTCATACTTTATGAGATATTAGTCATATATAAATATAGAATGTATATTTCTGGCTAAAGATAGTGCAATAAAGGGATCCCCTTTCAACTAGGACACATGCCTGTACTTGTTAAGTACTATGAAATCAAGATTTTAGTGGAGGAATTAAGAACTGACATATGCTCTTCCAGAGCTGGAGACTTAACTAAACATGTCACAGTTATTAAAGGCTTACCCAGCAATCCCTTGATTAGATTGAAGAGGGTTACAGGTGGCTTCAAGAGGATGGAGAATGTCCCTGTGGAGGCCCACATTAATAATAGAATGGGAGGGAAGATGGAGACAAAGAAGAATCCAGGCAAGACACAGTAAAGAGATTTCTGGAAGTAGAGCACAGCTTCGACTGCCATTACCAAGTACCATGCCCTGGTGGCTTAAACAACAAATTCTGATGGGAACACAGTTCTGGAGTCTGGAAGTCTGAGGTCAGGGTGCTAGCATGGTCACTTTTTGACCTCCCTTCCTGCCTTGTAGGTGGCCACCATCTCACTGTGTGCTCACATGACCTCTTTCTCAGGTGTGTGCAGCGACAGAGTGAACTCTTCATTGTCTCCTCCCTTTTTTTTTGTACCAGTGATTGATCCCTGGGGTACTTAACCACTGAGCCTTTTTATGTTTTATTTTGAGACAGAATCTCGCTTAGTTGCCAAAATTGGCTTTGAACTCACAATCCTCCTGCCTCAGCTCCCGAGGTGCTGGGATTACAGGTGTGCGCCATTGCACCTTTTTTTAAGGATACTATTTCTATCATATAAGGGCCCCTCCTCTATGACCTATTTACTTTTAATTTCCTCTCTATAGGCATCATCTCCAAATACAGTCCTATCAGAGTAAGTTAGGGCTTCAGCATATGAATTTGAGAAGTGTAAGGGCACAACTCAGCTCATCTCAGAAGGCAGCCAAAGCAGAGAGGATGTCACTGAAAGGGATCTCGGTGAGCCTCATTGCAAAGGAACTTACTAGGAGGGTATTCAGGATAACTAAAGTTGCAGATTGCCCTGCTGACTCCCTATCCTACCCACACTGTGGTTTAGCAAATAACAAACTCCATTAAAGAAAACTAATAATCAGAAAAGACTCAGAAGTTAACTGCTTTACGTCATGTGTTCTAGAAACAGAGTTTGAGTCAGATTTATTGGGGACGCTCTCTGGAGAAACCTCTGGGGACATGTGGGAAGCAGGAGAGAGCGAAGGAGAAAGGTAACCCAAGATATGGCTTCAGCCAAAGCCTGATCCCCCAGGGCACTCTGAAGTGGGAATGGCACAGAGCCACATGCACATACTACTGCACCTTGAGGCAAGGGTCCGGGCATTTGTATGTCCCTGTCAATCAGTCACTATCTGTGAATCCTGCTCAGGTGGAAGATGTAATCTCTCAGGTATTTCTGGGTAAACTAGCTCCTGTCATTGGAGGACACTTCTCAGGAACGTCTGTGAGCCATTAGCAGCCAGAGCTCACAGCAGTTGGCAGATGAGTACACTGGCTTCGTAAAGGGCATCTGGGCAGAGTACCAGCACCATCCACTGCAGCCTTGTTTCTTAAAGGGTGGTTCCTGGAACAGAAGCAGCCGCCTATTCTGAGAGCTTGTCAGAAATGCAGATTTCCCAGTCCATCCCCAGCTCTACTGAATCATAAACTCTGGGGGGTGTGACCCAAGACTCTGTGTTTCATCAGCCCTCCAGGTGATTTTGATGTAGCCAAAGTTTGAGAACCACTATATCCATGAGAGCCTATGGTTAGAAACTGTAAAACAAAGAATGAGGGGGGGGGGAAGCCCCAGGAAAATAAGATACAAAACGTATTGTAAAAGAAATTATACACGGGCTAGGGATGTGGCTCAAGCGGTAGCGCGCTTGCCTGGCATGCGTGTGGCCCGGGTTCGATCCTCAGCACCACATACCAACAAAGATGTTGTGTCCGCCGAGAACTAAAAAATAAATATTAAAAATTCTCACTCTCTCTCCTCTCTCACTCTCTCTCTTTAAAAAAAAAAAAAGAAATTATACATGGTAATCTCAAAAAGAGCTCAAGAAGAGATATAAGGATTTAAAGAAAAAAAATGATGACACAGAAGGTGAAACATGAGCCTGCAGAGTTAAGAAAGGAAATAAAAGAGAAAAAAACTTTTTCAGAGGTGAAAGTCATAAAAGCAATGAAGGCATTATGACGACAATGGCATTTGTGACCCTCCGAGTTCAATTAGAAAGACTGAACTCTGTCCAGATGTTTCAAGCAGACAATGACACATAAAGGGACTTGGTGACCAAATATTGAAGAGGCTGGAAAAACAGACTGCATGTGACCCAGAGCTGAAGCCCAGGAACCATGTGTACTGTGGGCCCGCGGAGGCACCTTGCTGCTTCTGAATAGAAATCACCTGCCACCATGCTGGTGAGACCAAAACTACTACCTACAGTGCATGGTCACTTGTCCTCACAGCCAGAAGTGGGATGATGGCTTCACCCAACAAGCCACCTCTTAATATCTCATCATTGCTCCCCAATGGCAGAATTTAACCAGAAAGTAGCCACCAGGGGAGCCCGGAAATGCAGTTTTCAGACTTCCTGCTTCCTGGAGTACAGAAAAGAGAATGGAAGTATAGGAATGGATGAGACCCAACACCATCTGGCACAATCAAATCCAAATTTAAAAAAAAATCAGGATTAGAGGGAACAGCTGGCAAAAAAAAAAAAATCACAACATGAAATAGAAAATAACAAAGATAGAAAAAAAAATGGCCATAGAGAGATGATATTTATGAGAGAGGGAAATACAACATATCTATGATTATAGGTGCTAAGAGAATAGGACAAATGCAACAGGAAAGATTCAAGGCAGCAGAAGAAGACATGCCTGAAGTTAAAAATATATATAACAATAAATCTTGAGCTCCAGAGAGGATTTTGCTGTTTTGTTTCTGTTTGGTTTTGAGACAGGGTCTCGCTGTCTTCCAGGTGGGCCTTAAACTTCTGCACTCTAGCGATCTTTCGCCTCCTAAGTAACTGGGACTATAGGTACACAACACCACACCCAGCTTAAAAGAGGATATTTGTTCCTGGAAAGTCAACACTGCAATCTCTCTTGGTGGAGTTACTGAACGTCAAGTAAAAAGAAAGAATCTGTCAGGTTTCCTGGCAGAATAAAAGTGATACAAGTGCCAGGAGAAGTAAATTAGGCCGACCTCAGGCATCTCCTGCCAAAAAAATAGTCTAGCAATGTTCTTAAATCTGAGGCAGAGAACTGAAACCCAAGAATCTGAAACCTACCCACATATCCTTCTGGCTTCAAAATGACAGACTGGTGTTCATCAGCATGCAAGGCCTCAGGGAATGGGGGACCCACAGTGCTTCTCAAGGAAACTGCTGGTAACTCCACTGAGTTAAGGTGTTGGGCAGATTAGGTACTCTAGATCCCTCAATACAAATCTAGAAATGCTGGAGAAAATATCATAATCAATCTTTTAGAATTGATGGCTGAGTTTACCATAAATAAAAGAAAATATTCTGTGGCCAGGAATGTATTGTGAGCCCAGCTCCAGGGAGGTGGACAAGTGCTAAAGTTATCGGCCATTCTGGGTGAGGCTGCCAATTTCTGGTAGTCAGAGCTTTCATTTCCTAGGCCTCCTGCCAGGCATAGGAGGCAATATCTTGGTGTCCGAATGGAGCATAGACTGCGAGTCCCCATGTTAAGGCAAGTACCACAAAAGGTATCACCCTCAGAGAAAGAGCAAAGTAGAAGGAAATCTTCCCTTCAAAAGCAGCAGACTGGGGCTGGGGTTGTGGCTTAGCGGTAGAGCACTTGCCTAGCATATGTGAGGCCCTGGGTTCGATCCTCAGCACCACATAAAAATAAATAAAATAAAATAAAGGTATCGTGTCCAACTACGACAGGGCCTTGAGTTCTATCCCTGGTACTGCAAAAAAGAAAGGAAAAGAAAAAAAAGCAGATAGTGTTGTGTTGACTACACTCCTATCTGGACAGGACATATTAACAAGCTTGTTTGCATACCAGTGCTTTACAATACTAATAAGCAGAATGGGTTTATTTTTGTGATCCAGACTCAAAGAGGTCCCCTCTAAAGAAGAATCCTCTTCTCTGTCATCAATTAGAATTGAACCTAAACCTCAAGCAGGCCTTTGCAAATATTCTTTATCAACCTTTGTCCATGTCATTGTCTCCATTTGAAATGCTTCTCCCTGCCTGTGTTTTCCAGGCTTTTCCCAAATATGGAAGTACTAGGCATCCTTATAAACCCAGTGCAAGTGTTGCTAGCTCCACAAAGCCTTGCTTGAATTCACGCAGCTCAGAGGGATTGCTCTCCCCTCTCTGACCTCTGAACATTTACCTTTATCTCAGGCTAACATATCATATTGCATCTTGAATGGTTACTGTGGTGTCTGTGTGCCCCGCCCCCAGGAGATTAAGCTGCTAGAGGACAATAGCTGTGCCTTCTCTGTCTTTGCATTACTCCACACACTGAATTAGTGCTCAATTCATGTCTGATGCATTAAATTGAAAATAATTGAACTGGAAAGCCTGGGGTATTTTGTCATTCTAAAAACTCTTCAGTTCCAGCTCCTATCATTTGTTGAAAACCAGGAGGTTCTGATGCGTTTATAGACATGCCATGGAGGACCATCTGAGAAGTGGTTCAGAAGACTGTTGTCTCCTATGCCAGATTCTTCTGTGGAACTTAGCACTTATCAAGGACAGTGCTCAGTTCTGCTTCAGTCCCATTGATGTCACAGCTACTTGTTCTCAGTATAACTTCACAAACTCATGCCTGTGTTGGCTGGTTATCTGGATAGGATGGAGAATTTTTATTCAGTGTCTCTTCTTTCCTTTCAATCCACAACCCCCAAAAAGGCAGCCCAAGAAGGCAGTTGCAGAATGACAACTATTCTCTTGGTAATACCCAACACTCCCATGGTGTTTGCTCCAAGCCAGGCACAGTGTTTTACTCATGAGTCCTCTCTGGCAGGCACTACTGATGTCCCATTTTATACTTCAGGATACCAAGGCAGCCTAACCAAAGTAGAGAGCTAGCAGAAATAGAGCTAAGACTCTGGCCTTGACATTAGAAGTGGAGTTGGATCCCACTTGATTATTTACTACTTCTGAGAACTCACAAGTTACTCAACTCTCTGAGTCTTGATTTCCTCATCTATAAAATGGGGATAATAATCTCTTTAGGATAGGAGAAATTAAATGAGAACACATTTTAAAATGCCTATACTTGGTAGATGATTAATAACAACTCTTTTTTAGTGGAATAAAATGTGTGAGCATAGTGACACACGCCTTTAGTCCCAGCTACTCCGGAGACTGAGGTGTGAGCCCAATTAGAGGCCAACCTGAACATAATAGCCAGACCCTATCTATGAAAAACAAAAGTGAAATAGCTAGATTAAAAAATATTAATATGAGGGGCTGGAATTGTGGCTCAGCAGTAAAGTACTTGCCTTGTACATGTGAGACACTGGGTTTTATCCTTAGCACCACATTAAAAAAATAAAAAATAAAAAAATAAAGATGTTGTGTCCATTTACAACTAAAAAAAAATTAAAAATATTAACATGGCAGGGTGGGGGGTGGTTCATGCCTATAATCCCAGTGGCTTGGGAGGCTGAGACAGGAGGATTGCAAATTCAAAGCCAGCCTCAGCAAAAAGTGAGGTGCTAAACAACTCGGTGAGACCTGTCTCTAAATAAAACAAAAAATAGAGCTGGAGATGTGGCTCAGTGGTCGAGTACCCCTGAGTTCAATCCCCAGTATCTACCCCCCCACTAAAAAAAAAATTATCATGGGATTGAATTTGTGGTTCAGTGGTAAAGTGCTTGCCTAGCATGTACAAGGCACTGGGTTCAATTCTCAGCACCACATTAAAAAAAATAAATAACTAAAGGTCCATTGACAACTAAAAAAATTTTTTTAAAGAACATTTAAAAAAAATTAACATGGTAGCAACTAAGGCAGAGCCACAGAGAACGTGTTCTCATGCTGGCAAAATGCACCCCCAAGTCCATCCTTTTGTCACGTTGTGACCAAAGTTTGATTCCAATGTGAAAAATTATTTCCCTCCAGCAGGATTCCTAAGACAGTAACGCATTTGACATGTAACACATAAAGACTGAGTATTCTTCCCACCAAATGGGGCCCCTCCAGCAAATGATATTTTTGCTGATCAGATTACATTGAGTTATAATAAAAGATAGTTCAGGCTGACCGAAATTGGAAAAGAAAATGTAAAGATCACACTGAAGCCATCCAAAATAGCTTGATATGTTTTAATTGTTCTGTATTAGCTTGCTGCATCTTAGAACATTTTCTTAAAATCAAGTCACAGCTGTGGATACTTTAGGCTGTGGCCATCATAAACAAATATGAAAAGAAGCAGAGTTAAAACAGATGAATTCTAGGGCTGGGTTGTGGCTCAGTGGTAGAGTACTTGCCTAGCAGGTGTGGGGCACTTGGTTCAATTCTCGGCACCATGTATAAATGAATAAATAAAATAATGGTCCATTGACAACTAAAAAATATTTTTTAAAAAACAGATGAATTCTAAAGGTTATCCATTAGTCTGATGTGATCTAACACAAATGACCATTTAGAGACTAGTGAAGATCTTGAGGAAACAATTTCAATTATGAGCTTCTATGTAGCTGAATGATAGCTTTTGCTAGTGCTTATTGTCTGCTTTGGTCATGATCATAATGCTTTTGGGAAGCCAAAAATCCTCCTCCTTGATAAGTGAAAATCGTGGAATATACCAGAGAACAGAGAGCCAGATTTCTGTGAAATATATTCAAAGATGGTAAAGTGAAAACTCTCCTTCTCCTGGCAGAATTGGAGATGGTTACCATGGAAACTGACTCATCACCACCACTGACTGATTTAAATCTTTTGTCAAGGAACGAGTTATCCGGGTTATCATTTCTTCTCTTCCCGTGCCCTCCCCTTCCAATTCCTCATCTCTCCCTAACAAGTGGAAGTCTTCCTGTGCTTTGTTCCAAAAGCCAATTTGGTGTCTTAAATGATCAGTCCTATGAATGGCAGGTTTGGCCAAATGGACTTGCCTCACAGAAGGGGTGCCATATTGAACACTTGGTATTAGAGCAGCAAGGGAGACGCCACATTTCAGGAGTAAGCCAGTGGAGGGTGACTGCCATTTCACTAGAAGACATTGTGCGGAGAATATGGTTTCCACTGAGGGAGCAGGGTGGAGTTGCATGTTAACAATTCACTTGCCTGAACAGCTCAGGTGTTACTTCAGTTTATAAAAATTTGTGCTGGGCACAATGGCACACGCCTATAACCCCAGAGACTTGGGAGGCTGAGGCAGGAAGCTCAAAAGGTAGAAGCCAGCCTGGACAATTTAGTGAGAAATAAAATAAAAAACAAAAAGGGCTTGGGATGTGGCTCAGTGGTAGAGCAACCCTGGGTTCAATTCCTAGTACTGGGAAAAAAAAAAAAGGAAACAATTTGTCCTGATTGGGTGCTGTGACCTGCCCTCTCTAGTAGTAGTTGTTTGCTTAAATTTGAAAAATTAATTTTGAGCTAGTAGTTCAGCTGGGAACACAGGTCAAAGGTGAAAGTCAGCTGGGCTGAGGGGAGAGCCACGCCTGAGGAGTCCTTCTGTGGATCACCTGGACAGAGCTGGTGAATCTGTCTACATTAACTGTGGAGCTTTTCCAGAACAGCACGAACTTCCTCTGGATGGTAGTTCCAAGGGCCAGGTTTACCCTGCAAGAGAAATGAATCAGGCATTCCCAGATTTCCAACCTGCAAGGAATATGTAGGTCTGGAGCTTCGTTGTAGATCTGGACTAAGATCTATGTGGTGTTATCAGTACAGTGTGGCCAATGGCAGATTTGCGCAACAATGAGGTGGATCAGATCATCCAGGGAAAGTGGGTGGCGTGGCACCAACATTTAATGAGAAGACTGGACTGAGATAGAAGAAAACTAGAGGCAAAGTTACCGAGTTTTAGGAGGAGAAAAGGATCTTTTTTTGTTTGTTTGTTTTAAATAAACTTTTCTTCCCTCATTAGACCTTCAGACCTTTAGACCTTCCTTTCCTCTTCAGTCCCCACAGAAGCTCCACTCATTCTGCATCAAAAACACCTCTGCTCCTCCAGTCCCCCTGCCCTAGAGATGCCCTCTGCACTCCCTAGTCCTGGCAGCCACCACACCTCCCAACTATCCTGCTCCCTCCAGTCCATTCTTCACCCAGTAGTCAATGGCCTCCCTTCCTTTGTTGGTACTGGGGATTGAATGAAACCAGGGGTGCTTTGCCACTGAGTCATATCCCCAGCCCTTTTTATTTTTTATTTTGAGACAGGGTCTCTTAGTAGTTGTTTAGGGCCTTACTAAGTTGCTGAGGCTGGCCTTGAACTTGCAATCTCCTGTCTCAGCCTCTCGAGTCACTGGGGTTATAGGCATGTGCCACTGCATCCAACAGCCAATGATCTTTCTAAAGAACCGATCTGATCATGCCTGTCTTCTACTCAAAATCTTCATATGGCTCTTCTTTGCCCTAAGATGAAAGCTGAACTCCTTGATCCAGGATCAGACCCTGTAACCCAAGTGCCTCCAATTCCCTATTCACACCTACCCTATATACCTCAGGGCCTTTGCCACCTGTTCCTATATTTGCAATGACCTTCACTCCCTGTGCTTACTTGACTGACTGCTTATGCTTTTTTTTTTTTTTTTTTTTTTTTTGGCTACTGGGAATTAAACCCACAGTACTTAACCACTGGGCCACATCTCAGCCCTCTTATTTTATTTATTTTTAATTTTGAGACAGGTGCTTGCTAAGTTGCTAAGGCTGGCTTTGAACTCACGATTCTCCTGCCTCAGCCTCCCTAGTCATTGGGATTACAGGCATGCTTCACCTTATCCAACAGACTGCTTATGCTTTAAGGCCATACTTGCCACATCCTCTGAAATATCCACCCTTCCTCAGGTTGGAAAACCTGCAGTTTGAGAGCCAAGTTATTTCTGATAACATACATTCTTCACTTACAGATGGTCTGTGACTGCTTCTTTGCTATAACTGCAAAACTGGATGCTGGGAATTCAGGGTTATCTGGTCCACAAAGTAAAAAATATTGACCATCAAGGCCTTTACAGAAAAGGTTGCTGGTCTCTGCTGTGGAATCTCAGCATTCAGGACATTGTATTACTACTCTTTTTTTTTTTTTTTTGAATATTTTTTAGATGTATGGACCTTTATTTTATTCATTTATTTATATGTGGTGCGGAAAATTGAACCCAGTGCCTCACATATGCTGGGCAAGCCCTCTACCACTGAGCCACAGCCTCAGCCCCTGTATTACTACTCTTATTTGGGTCTTCCCAGACTGTGGGCACCTTGAAGTAAGGCAGGGATCATTCAATTCATTTTTGTGTTTCCAGGATTTGCACAGGGCCTAATCCAGGGTAGGGACTTTGTGCCCAGGATCTTAGAACCATGTGTCAGGGAAGGGGCAAGAAGAGGGACCTGCATCCTTGTATTGTGACCCTTAGAACATTGGGGTTCCATGTACAAGATGTTGCTTATTTCACCTGTATAAGTAGGGCCATGAGCAGAATAGCATCCAAGTAGTTGGATATCATCAGTTATCCAAGGCTGCAAATCCTTTCAGCAGCTCTAAACTTATTTCCTCCTCTCAGAGACCAATACTGTCCAAGGAGCCAGAGGCTGTGCCTATGTGTTAGCTCCTGTTCCCTAGTAAGGCTGGAGACCATGAGGGGAAAACCATCACCAGGAAGCCTGGACTCAGTTCTCTGGTTGCATCCCTGCTTCAACATTTCCAGCTCCTACCCATAGAGTCGGCTCTCTTTAGGTTCCTACATCCCCTCCAGAGCCAGGCCTGCCTCAGTGATGAGCAGCTTCAACCCTCTCTATCCTGCTGCCTCTCATGGGGGCAATTGAAATCAAAGCCTTGCCTAGTAACCTTGGGCAAGTCAGTTCCCCTCTCTGAGCATCAAAATAAAACAGAAACATCTTCTATTTATCTCCCAGTTGAAAGTCAGGGTTGGGCCAGTCGTCTGGGTTCAGAAGGCAGCTAGTAGGATGCAGTTATGGTCCAAATGCCAGGGCTTGCCCAGTGCAGTGTTGCATACTTTTAATCCCAGCAGTTTAGGAGGCTGAAGCAGGAGGATTGCAAGCCAGCCTCAGCAATTTAGCGAGGCCCTAAGCAACTCAGTGAGACCCTGTCTCTAAACAAAATACAAGAAAAGGGCTGGGGATGTGGCTCAGGGGTTAAGTGCTCCCTGAGTTCAATCCCTGGTGCCAATAAATAAATAAATAAATAAAATCCAGGGCTTTCATGGGCATCATTTCCTCCCTGGTGAGGTGGGGACCAGTCTGTTCATTTTGCAGAAGAGGGAACTGAAGCTCCAAAAAGGGAAAGAATTTGCCCATGGTCACATGACTAGCAGTGATTTGAATCTAGAGTCTCCCTGATACAAAGCCCTCTTTTTGCCTTTGTCTTTCCTGGACCTTCTTGGCCCTCCCTGGGCCTCCTGCCCCTGGGTCACCCACCTTGTAGAGGATCCTGCCCTCCTGGAGTATGTAGAGCCTCTCGGGCAGGGCTGCGTAGAGCTGGCTGCTCTGGTTCTGCATGGTGTCCACCACCACAGGGCACTGGGGACTCTTGGCCAGCAGCATGTGGGCTGCCCATAGGCGGTCCTGGAGGTTCTGATGAATCTTGATGTCCACATTATTCTTAAAAGCCCAGCCATCTGGAAGAGAAAGATTAGGCACTCAAGCTGTACAAACAGGGCACCCAATTCCTCAGGCTAAATACCACTTTTAACAGAAGGTCCCAGGTAGAGGAGCCCTTGGCCATGATTTGGTCCAGTTTCCTCTTATAGGTCTATCTGCCAGGTTATATAGACAGTTACTGATTGACTCAAAACTGAAGCCCCGGACTCCTGGCTTCCAGGCCTCATCTCTTCAATGTAGATAGTCCAATCAATAGAGAGCGGCTTCTTGATATTTAGTAAGCATATATGTCACTCAGAGGCTTTGTTACAGGGAAATTCTGATTCATCCTGTCTAGGGTATGACTGAGAGTCTAACCTGCTCCCAGAATGTAAGGTGCCTGGACCACACTTTGGGAGGCAGTGGTCTAGAACTGTGGTTATCTAAGTGTGTGGGCTCTAGACCAGCTACAGCAGCAGCACCTGAGAGCCTGTTAGTAATGCAGATTCTCAGGCCCCACCCTAGACCAACCAGTGGTGGGACCCAGCCATCTGGGTTTTAACAGACTTTCAGATGATTTGAATGCACTAGTGCATTATAACTAGTTTAAAAAACTACTGCTCTAAATTAAAACTATGCTGATATTTCATCTCACTCTAGTCAGAATAGCAATCATCAAGAATACAAATAACAATGTTGGCGAGGATGTGGGGGAAAAGGTACATTCACACATTGCTGGTGGGACTGCAAATTGGTGCAACCACTCTGGAAGCAGTATGAAGATTCTTCAGAAAACCTGGACTGGAACCACCATTTGACCTAGTTAACCCATTCCTCAGGTTATGCCCAAAGGACTCAAAATCCACATACTATAGAGATGCAGCCACATCCATTTTTATAGCAGTGCAATTCACAATAGCTAAACTATGGAACCAACCTAGGTGTCCTTCAACAGATGAATGGATAAAGAAAATGTGGTATATATACACAATGGAATATTACTTTGCCATAAAGAAGAATGAAATGATGGCATTTGCTGGTAAATGGATGGAACTGAAGACTATCATGCTAAGTGAAATAAGCTAATCCCAAAAACCAAAGGCCAAATGTTCTCTCTGATATGTAAAGACTGACACACAATAAGGAGGTGGGGGGGGAGAATAAAAGTTCATTGGATTAGATAAAAGGAAACGAAGGGTGGGGAGGGGGGATGGGAATGGGAAAGACAGTAGAATGAAGCAGACATAGTTTTCCTATGTTCATATGTGAATACATGACCCGTTTAACTCCACATCTTGTACAACCACAAGGATGGGAAGTGATACTCCATGTATGTTCCAGTCGAAATACACTCTACTGTCATGTATAACTAAAAAGAACAAATAAAAAAATAAAAACAAAACAAAAAACTATTACAAAAGAGTTTAGAAAACTTTCCTCTCCTGATTATTCATAATCAAAATGTTCTTTCCAAAATACAAATCTGACCATGTCACTCTCCTCCTCAAATCTTTTGGTGCCTTTCTAACACCATCCAGATAGATCCCAGCCTCCTCAGTATGGTCCATGAGGCCTTCTGCCCATCTCTCTAGTCTTCCTCCAGCTCTTGGCTCCAGGTAAATGGGTGAGGTACTTGGATTCCTCGACCCCCACCCCCAGGCTGTCTCTGACCTTTGCTCTCTTTTTGTTACAGTAGCTAACTCCACCTCAGTGTGAGCAGAGTGGAGCCTTCTCTTTCTTGGATTAGGCACTGTGACTTCTGCCACTGCAGCTGATGTTGCTTTAGCTCTATTGACAACCTAAGATAAGCTGCTCAGGGTGAGCTCAAAGCCTCCTATAGCTGCCAGCCTGGTAGTGACCCTTGTTCTCATCCCCTTCTATGCAGTTTTCCTGCCTCCTAATCACACTGCCTTCCAACCCATTATCCTCCCTGTCCTTTAGAGACTCGCCACAATGGGCCCACAAGTTGAAAAAACTGCTCATAGCCTTGCCCTTCCATTTGCCCCATTTCTGGGGAACCTGGAATCCAGGTAATGTAGTCATAGGTTCCTTTGGAAGCCACGGGCCCATGTTTACAATAATAGTTGGCCTGCAGGTGAGATAAGTTGCTTAAGTCTATCCACAGAGTCTGCATCACCTCCTTAGTGCTCCTAAGTCTCCTTACTCAGTATCTTTCTCCCAAGTTAAACCAGCCCTTCAGATTCACCTCAAGATACAAATGTCTGGCCTGAGATATTATTACTCATTATCAAAGATATTATTACTCATCATCAAATTTCTTGATGATAATAACACCAATTTCTATTTACGCCATGTTTAGGCAGCCATGTCCACCGTGGGCTCTTGGAGCTTCCCAGCTGCCTCCCATGGGAGGCCAAGCAGGGATTCTCAGCCCCATGGTACAGCTGAGAACATGAGAGGAACAGCGACTTTCCTCCCCAAATATAAATGTAACTTCCTTACAGGAAGGAACTGTATATACATCTTTTCTCTCTATTTCCCTAGCCCCAGCAGGCCTGGGCACATTGTAAGTGCTCAGTAAGAAAAGTTGAATGAATGATTCCGTGAGGCAGATGATGTCATCCCATTTTTATGGTAGAGAAGCAGACGCAAAAGGGAAGTTGACCAAAATCCCATGAGCAGCACATAATGGAGCTGGACTCACACCCAGGTCTGAAACTCCAATGTCTGGACCTTCCCACTATACCTTGTGCCTCCCTGTATTTTACTTGGACAAACGGGATGTGTAGAGAAAGTCAAGTCAACTAATTTGGGCCCTAAAGACTGGCCCAGACCTCCTGGGTCTGATGGATACTAGCTCTGTACGCTTTATTTCTGAGATATAAGTTATGCCCAGTTCTGTCTGGTTGATAGAAACAAGGACCCGGAAGAAGGAGATGGGGAAGAGGAAAAACTGTCAGGACAGGGCAGGAAGCCTTTCCTTGGTGGCTGAGGTAGATAGCTCTAGTTTCCAGAAAGGTTTAAACCTACCTGGTCTGATTCTGGGAAAAAATGAGTCAGGGACAGGTATCAGGACCAGGAAACAATGTCGGTGATATTCCAAACCCTCTTGTCACAATTTGCAATTTACTATTTTGGAAATTAAAACTGGATCCTCCAGGACCTTGTGACTCAAAGTATGGTCCCTGGACCAGCAGCTTTGCCCTTACCTGGCCCCATGCCAACCCTCTGGAGCCAGAATCTGCATTTCAATAAGACACTTAAGTGGGCTGGGGATGTGGCTCAAGCGGTAGCGCGCTCGCCTGGCATGCGTGCGACCCGGGTTCGATCCTCAGCACCACATACCAACAAAGATGTTGTGTCCGCCGAGAACTAAAAAAAAATAAAATAAAAAAAATAATAAAAAAAAAAGACACCTAAGTGATCTGAGCACACAGTAAAGTTTGAGAAGTGCCTCCCCAGGAAGGCTAAATCAAACTAGGCTTGGCTGAACTCCAGCTGTGTGACGTGGAGGCATTGTCTCTTCTCAGCCTTGGAGACCACAGATGCCAGTTTCTCTGCCATAGGTCTCTTTCTTTAACTGGTGCCTGCTATTCTCACAAAGGGATATCTCACAAAGAGATACTTTGTGCTCATTTTTGCTCTCCTGTCCCCTGGGCTGTTTTAAAACAAATTTTATTATGGAAAATTTCAAATATATGTAAGAAAGAACAGTATAATGAGCCTATCATAACATTATCCTATTACAATATTTTTAATTGCTTCAAAATCACCAGGTAAGGACAGATGCTGCCAGTTAAAAGAGCACAGTATAAGTTGAAAGCAGCTTTTAAGCTTTTGTGTACATTTATGTCACTATGTAGTAGGCTACAGGTAGGGCCCTGGAATATACATTTTCAGTAAGCAAGTGGTTCTGTCACTAAAGATCTGGGGACCATATTGGGAGAAAGTACTACTGGGTCACCTTGGCTGAAGATTAATCAGAATAATCTCTGTGCTTACAAGACATGGACAAGCCAGCAAGGCTAACTGGCCTATACATTATCCATCCTGTTTTTACAGAGCTCTGACTGTGACGTGGGCTATACTGAGTTCTGGGTGACAGCAGTGTATCAGACAGCATCTCTCCCATTCTGTGGGGAGATGGATGAAGAAATGGCACCTGTTCCATTCTGCCACACAAGCCTTCCTGCCTTCCCCAATCTTTGGATTTGAGACTTGGGCCAAATTCATGAGTTCAGTCCCCATGAAAATCAGAGAAGAGATGTGTCTGACCATTTTGTAAAGTAAGGGGTTTAGACCACGATATACATGTTTCCTAGAGGGACATGTATGCCTCTTGTAAGGAAGAATTATCTCTGACTATCTTCGACTTTCCTAACAAAGGATGATTTCCCATGAAATGATGATGATGGGTGACGGGCAGGTAGGGACTATAGAAAGGATTCTTACCCAGGAAAGAATTGGCCTATGTCAGTGGTTCTCTCACTTGGGATCCCCAGATCAGCAGTATCAGCATCACTCATAAGAAATACACATTCTCAGGCCTGTCTAAGGCAGTCTGCTTTAAACCAGCCCTCCAGGTGCTTCTGATACTTACCACAGCATGAGAACTACTAACTCACATGAATCATATCTCTTTGAGTCTTAGGATATATTTTTTTCTTTTTAGTGTTGGGATGGAACCCAAGGGCACTGTGCCACTGAGCTACATCCCCAGCACTTTAAATTTTTTCATTTTGAGACGGGGTGGGGGAGTCTTGTTAAACTGCTGAGGTTGGTCTTAAACTTATGATACTTCTACCTCAGCCTCCCAAGTCACTGGGATTACAGACATGCGCCATTGTGTCCAACTGTTTTAGGATGTATAGCAGTCATTACTAATGACTGTACAAATAACTATACTTACAAATAACTGGATAGCAGTCATTTCACCGATTTCAGGTCCAAATTCCTTATAAATGTGCTCAAGTCAATTGCTCTCCCTTGATTTCCCTATTTATCTTAAAAGGTTAGAATGCTCTCTTGCCAGACCCCCATCTCTCCAGGTTTTCTGTTTTTTTTTTTTTTTGTTGTTGTTGTTGTTGTTTTTGTGTGTGTGTGTGTGTGTCCTGGTTAAAAGCAAACCATGAAGTGAGTGGTGGGTAAATCCAGGGCGGCGATAGGGAGATGGCGGGTGCTTGATGAATAGCAGTTCTTTTCCTCCAGCCCACTTCCAACCTTGTATGGGGAGAGGGAAAAGAGAGGGTGTGAATAGCAAGAGGCAAAAACATCTTTCTGTACCTGATGCATGTGCTTCTTCAATGTAGATGATGAGAAAATCTGCTATGGGACTAAAGTCTTCAATAAGTTTCTTGAATTGGTCAAATTTGAAAAGAAATGAAGGTCAGGTGCAACTTCCAAAATTCAGCACCAGTGGTCTGTTGCCTAAAATGGAAGAACAACCATTATAAGCCAAGAATCTGCACAATTTATTTTTTTCAGAAAGAGAGAGGGAGATTTTTTTTAATATTTATTTATTTATTTTTTTTTAGTTTTCGGCGGACACAACATCTTTGTTTGTATGTGGTGCTGAGGATCGAACTCGGGCCGCACGCATGCCAGGCAAGCGCGCTACTGCTTGAGCCACATCCCCAGCCCTGGCACAATTTATTGATTTATTTTTGGCAAGCATCATCTTCACTCCTGCCTTTAATTCTGTTACTTTTATTGTCTCTCCAGAATGAGCCCTGGGCACAGGCAGGGGCCTAACCCTAGAGAGTGTGACTTAGCAGGGGATGGAGCTGGTTTCCGCCTTTCTAAAATGAGAGGTTTACGTTAGGTGATCTCGGTGGTCCACCTGCAGATGATGGTGCTTAAAATAATTACAGGGGAGTCTCTTTTATGCAGTTTATGAGGCAAACAGGCCTCCATTCTCTCAGGTGATGGGATTAATAATACTGCAAAGTAGGTAGAATTTCCCCATTTTACAAAGAATCTGAGGTTTATAGACCTCTAGGACCAACACACAGCAGGTCAGTGGTGAAGTTACAATGAACACTTTGGCTTCTGGACTTTGAAGATAGTGCCCTTTCCAATCAAAGTGCCTCGGTTTCCTCGTCCGTAAGTAGACATAATTATAATACATACATATTTTATAGGATTGTTATGAAAAATAAATAAATACTGATAAGGGCTTAAAATGGTGGCTGGTCCATAGTAGGTGCTCAATAAATGCTCTCTGCTCTTATCTCCTCCCTGAGTTCTAAAATGGGGAGGCCATGAAGAGGTGGGAGTAGAACCTGCTACAAAATGAAAATGCAGGGACTCTTGTTCAAAAAGTACAGGGAAGTGCCATCATTTATTAAAATAAAGATTTTTCTTTTCTTCTAAAATCTCTATCTTGACCTAGCATGCTGCTTTTTAGTTGCTATTTAATATCACACTCCCCCGCAAGAAACAGGGACATTCATAGGGTGAGTGCAGGCTCTTAAGTCACCCAGCTGCCTGCAATGCAGTGTGCATGTGTGCTGTGGCATCCTGGCTGCCCTCTCCCCTCAGACACCAGAACAAGGCACTGTGCCCTGGCCAGGAGCACGGAAGGCAAGTCAGACCTTTCTTACCTGCCTACCACCCCGACCCGAAATATATTTCACCCTGTCAGGGGAATGCTAGGCACTTTCATAGGGGAAAGGGGGATAAGAAGTTTCTCCCTCCAAGTCACCCCAATCACTTGCCAAATTGCACGTGGTGCTGCTAGCCAGGATGGGGACAGCCCTTCACATGCTCTGCCCAAAGACACTGGGGGATGCCAACACCTGACCCTGACCTCTCCCCTGCTGTGTCCAGGTGGTTCTCTCTGGGGCTAGAAGGTAAAACAGTCACTGGCTGGGAACAGGAAGAAGGGACATGTGGGGGTGGAAGAGTGGGCCCTGGAGAGCATGTCCCCAGCTGAGCTGCAAGGTCTGAAGGGCAAGGCTATGTGTCCTCGGCGCAGCCTCCATTGTCCCATTGGGATTCACTTACAAAATGCAAGTTCCAAGATAAACTTGTTAAGAATTTCAAGACAGGGGCTGGGGATGTGGCTCAAGCAGTATCGCGCTCACATGCGTGCGGCCCGGGTTCGATCCTCAGCACCACATACCAACAAAGATGTTGTGTCCGCCGAGAACTAAAAAGTAAATATTAAAAATTCTCTCTCTCTCTCTCTCTCTCTCTCTCTCTCTCTCTCTCTCTCTCTCTCTCTTAAAAAAAAAAAAAAAAAAAAAAAAGAATTTCAAGACAGCTACTACAGAGTGTTAATCTCAAGGATGAGGCCTCTGAGTGTGAGACCGTGTGTGATTCACTGGTCCCATGCCCACGAAGTTAGTTCTGGGTGGGGGCCTTCTGGAGTTCCCCCAGCCTAGAGTTGGGGCAGCTTTGGGGAGAAGCCCGAGGATCGTTATGGTTGGAGCTGAAACATTGTTAAGGCCTGGTCAGACATCTCTTGGAGTAAGTGCTATCCTGCACTATGACATGGCCTATTTAAGTGTTCTCTTCCCCCAGGCTATGCGTTACTCCTTAGAGCAGGGCCTCATTCAAACTTGTATCCCAATCTCCAGCACACTCACATCCTACCTACAAGCATTTATTCAGAATTTATACTATTTAAGCCCTGCTGCCAACTGTTGGTTCAGTGGAGAGTGAGATTAGCAGGGCTGGGTTGTGGCTCAGCAGTAAAGTGCTTGCCTGGCATACGTAAGGCCCTGGGTTCGAATCTCAGCACCACATATAAATAAATAAAATAAAGACCCATGAACAACTTAAAAAAAATCATTCTTAAAAAAAAAAAAAGAGAGAGTGAGACTAGTAGGTCTCTGCTGTCTACAGTTTTGAGTTTTATTGAATGGGAAGACAGGCCAAAAGACAAGTTCAATACAGAAATGAAGTCATTTCAAATTCTGCTCAGTGTTATGAATGAGACTTAACAGAATCAGTTGGGTGAGGAAAGGCCTCTGAGGAGCTGCCATTGAACCTGAGAAGTAAAGGACAAAAGAAAAACAACCATGGGTAAAAGAGAAGAGCATTCCAGGCTCAGCTACTCAATGTGCAAAGCTCCCCTGGAGGGAGAGAGGGCTTAGTTTGTTCAAGATCCACAAGATCACTGGCTGGTACCAGGCAGGGAGCAATAAGAGGAGGTGATTGGGGAGTTTGGTGTGGGCTAGCGCAGGAGAGTCTTAGGGGCCTTGGTGCAAAATCTGAATTTTACTCTGGGTACAATAGGAAGACACGGAGATATTTTGCACATGTTGTGGATATTATTGCAGCTTTGGCTGTCCAGCCCCAAACCTCCTTTCTACTTGAAATTCTCTGTTTTGTGTACTATTGATGGGCGGCTGTGCCAAGCCTTGCTCTGTGGAAGACAGAGAGGACAGTTCTACTCTCTGCCCCCAGCAGCCAGGGTGCAGGCAGTGACCCTCCCAACCCCCAGTGAGTGGATTAGATCCTCCCACATAGATCATTGATGTTAGAGTCTTGAGATGGCAGAATTCATTCATAGCCCAATGGTGATGCTTCTGTCAGGGATAGTAATGGGTTTGCCCAGCACCATAGTGACAGCTGGATCCTGGTGTGACCATTGATGCTGAAAGCAGCCTATACTCAGGGCTCCAGCTGTTATTGATTCCAGGGAGACCCCAACATCTTTCCAATAGGTTCCTTGGTGGGTGGATGTGGATGTGACCAGTAAAACCATAGTGAGTTTCTATTGCTTGCAAGCCAGAGTCCTGACCGCTTCAGTAGATCTGTGTAGTGATCAGATTCACACTTGAATATCACTGGCTACTCTGTGGAGAAAGGACTGAGAGTGACAATGGAAGTGGGGAAGAAGCAGTTAGGGGACCTCGCGGAAGTCCACTTGAGAGACAGTAGGAACCAGGGCTGGTGTGTAGGCCAAGGTGAAGGGGGGAAAGTGGAATTGACCTGGCTTGCTGATGGTTGGAGACAGAGGGCATCTTAACCTGCTTGGGTTTATTTGGTCAGTTATACACCCCCCTTGTTCTGCAAAGGATTTGAAGCATTTTGCATATATAATAAAATATTAAGTAGAAACTAAAGGAAAAAAAACATGGTTTTCTGGAAGGCATAGAACAGGAGGGAAAAATGGACAACTTAGCAGGCTCAAAGGTCCTGTGCATTTATAGTGACTGAGCTATATAAATGACTCTGAGTCTCTTGGTAGCCAAGTAAAAGGAGAAACCCAATCAGTATTTTTTTAACTTTATTGATTTCTTTATATGCGGTGCTGAGAATAGAACCCAGTGCCTCTCACATGCTAGGAAGTGCTCTACCACTGAGCTACAACTCCAGCCCCAATTAGTTTTTTATTTCTAATTTTTCAGTCTACAGTATGAGGAGAAGGTAGGTCAGTTTCTCTGAAGATACAAAGTTTTCCTTGTCTTTGACTCACAGGATTTCTTCATAGGAGGTCCCAGGAGGCATGAAGTGGGCCTCAGTCCTCCTGGTTGATTGCATGGTGACTCCTCACCCACATGACAAGGAGGCCCAGGCATTAGCAGGGAGGCTCTGAGCGGTCATTGGACTCCAATGATCCCAGGGAGTCACTCTTCAGATAAGAAAAGTAACTTAGGGTCAGGGCTGGCTCTAAATATTAGCTGTCTGGATTTTTTTTTTTAATTGGCAAAATATTCAACACCCGCTCATCAGGACCCTGGAAGGAACAGAGCCATTTGTTTAATTATTTATAGTGGTTGGGTACAGTGGCCAGTATTGAGGGCAAAGTTTAAACTTAGTTCCCTGCTTTCCTGATAGCCAAGAAAGGAAGGATGGGTATCAGAGCGTGGCTGTGTTTAGGGCTGGGCCTCTGCCCATGACCGCAGGCCCCAGTACAGAGAATGCCATTTTAAGAATATCAGGAAAGGATGGTCAAGTTCAACTGGGAAAACTGCTCCATAGTAGAACTGGACTTGGGCCCACTCTCATGATTGCTGGGCCAGTAAATTAGCCCCCACATCAGGCTCTCTTGGCAGAGAAATCCCATTTGTCCTTACTAGGAGACTCTTCAAGTACATTTGTATATTTTGGAGAATTTTAAACAGGAGATGAAATAAAGTCAGTTTCATCTAAACTCTCAGATGCCCAGAAAACAAATCATCCATTACTTGCCTTCTGCCACAACTTGTCAGTTATTTGAGGTTTTACTCTCTCTCTCTCTTCTCTCTCTCTCTCTCTCTCTCTCTCTCTCTCTCTCTCTCTGTGTGTGTGTGTGTGTGTGTGTGTGTGTGTGAATTGTGTATATGTGTGCTTGTGCATGGATGTGCAGAGGATGGGAGATGGCTGAGAATTTCTCTGATGCCCTTTTGTCTTATTCATTAACAGAAAATATACCAGCTAGTTCTGGCTCTGCCAAGAACTTGCCGTGTGACTCTAAACAAGTCATTTACCTCTCTGGCCCTTTGCATCTGAAAAAATGAAGGAGTTGCTTTAGGTGAATTATAAAGAATCTTCCAGTTCTCCCAAATCTGTGGCTCTAAAATGAGTTCAGAGTTTATACCTAAAGCATACAACAGAGCATTTTAATGGCCTGGTAGTAGTCTAAAGAAGTTACAGGATGTCTTTCTAATAAGCAGAACTGATCATATTTACTCTCAGAACTCACCAACACCCTCAGGATAACATCTATCTGAAGATAAGACACATGAGGCCCTCCAAGCTCTGGCCCCTAATGATGGTTTCTGTTTAATTTTTCATCCCTTCTTCTTCTTCTTCTTCTTCTTTTTTTTTTTTTTTTTTTGTATTATTGGGGATTAAACCCAGGGCTGCTCTACCACTGAGCATTTTTTAGTTTTTATTTCATTTTGAGACAGGTTTTCACTAATTGGCCCACTCTAGCCTTGAATTTATAATCCTCCTGTTTCAGCCTCCTGAGTAGCTGGGATTACAGGGGTGCACCAACATACCCAGCCCCTTCCTGCTTCTTGCACCCCATTTCTGCCAAACTGAAAGGTGCTCCTCTACCTCTCGGACCTCTTCTGTTCCTCCCATCTGTCCTGCCCTGCTCCCCAAGCCCCTTTTCCTCAACTGCACCAAGACTTTACATCCCGAGATGATAATGCTCACCATTTTTTTTTCCAGACAGCCTTCCCTTGACCATCTCCTTACCCCATCCACGAGAGGGCCCCTTCCCCAGAATCTCTGCTTCCCTTTCTCACTGGTCTGGATTATGAGGTTTTTCTAGGATAGAAGCCAGCAGTGTTTATTTCTATATGGCTAGAACATATTATTTCAGGAGACTCTGGATCATTGTGCTGAAGGTCAACTCTATTTTATAAATAAAGGGTTTTTATTTTTGTTTTTGTGCCTCTCAGTCTCCTTATTTTTCAGTCTCAGCTGCAGCAGCAGGAACCAGTGACAAAGTTAAATACTTTCTTTTTTCCTTTTTTTTTTGTGTTTTTTATTTTTGGTACTGGGGATTGAACTCAGGGGCACTCGACCACTGAGCCACATCCCCAGCCCTATTTTGTATTTTATTTAGAGACAGGGTCTCACTGAGTTGCTTAGCACCTTGCTTTTGCTGAAGCTGGCTCTGAACTCACGATTCTCCTGTCTTAGCTTCCCAAGCCTCTGGTATTACAGGCATGCACCACCGTGCCTGGCTGACAAAGTTGAATACTTTCTAACTGAAAGTATACATTTAAATGATGCAACTTGGACTGGGGTTGTGGCTCAGTGGTGGAGCACTTGCCTAGCACAGGTGAGGCACTGGGTTCAATCCTCAGCACTGCATATAAATAAATAAGTAAAATAAAGGTCTATTGATAACTAAAAATATATATATTTTTAAAAAATCATGGAACTCAATTCTATGAATTGGCCCTGAGGCAATCTGGTTTTCAGGAAACTGATCTTTGAAACTGATCTTTGGATAATTGGTATTCAGAAGATTGGCCTATTCTTGCATAGTGTCTGGCACATAGTAGACACACAATAAAATTAGTTGTTACACTGCTCTTGTAATCAATGGTAGTTTGATAAATGTTTTCGAATAAATCAAGGTCATTTGTGCACTCTGGTTTAAAATCATGAACAAACAAAAGAAAGAAAGAAATTATTGCCCTTCCCTCTGCTTAAAACAGTCTTCCCTTCTCAAGCTACAAAAATCTTCCTCATTCTTCAAGGCCAAGTTCCAAAGCCACCTCCTCTAGGAAGCCACCTCAGTCCTGCAGGCCAAGGTCATACCTTCAGAGCCTCAGGGAGCGGGTAATCTGTTTTGGGAAAGTGGGGGTTGGCTGCTTGCAGGAAGTGCCATTGAGTGGAAGTGTGAAGGATGAAGAGGATTTCACCAGGTAGAGGTGGACAGAGGGCAACCCAGGCAGAACCGACGACACGGTAAGAAGAGCATTCAAGGACTGAGAGGCCAGAGTGGGACAGAAGGCCTGGCTTGTGACTGGGGTGCCAGGGAAGGTTGTGATGCCACTCAGAGCAACAGAACTCAAGGGAGTCCCTCACTTCCTGAGCGGGATGAAGACAAGAAGCCCCAGAAGGAGCAGCTGGAGTGGGAGAGTTCAGCACCTTTCAACCTCTCTCTGTCCCCGCCCGCCAGACTTTCAAGCGCCCTAGCACACAGCAGCCTCCTGACCTTGTATGAAGTCCCAAATATTGCACTTCTCTCCCGAGAGGCGGATCACAGGGCAGTTTGGGGCTAGAGCCCCCAGCTCAGCCTTGTCCTCCAGTCGCTGCCAACGGACCTTCAAGACGAACCAGAAATACTGGATGCTGAAGAAGGTCGGGACCCAGTTGTCAGGGGAGAATTGGGGGTTTCTGGTCATACCAGTCTTCTGGCCCATGGCCAAGATATTCTGCGTGGCTCTTTCTGGAAACAGTGTCATTAACACTTTGCCCATGGCCACCTCTACAATCACCAATAAGAGTATCCATAATTTCTTTAGCCATAGGCCTGGCCGGAGCAACCCCATCTCGGCACAGCCAGAATTGGCTCTGAGGCTGATGGCCCCAGAGGCTGCAGCCAGATGACACTGGGCGGAGCTGGACAAAGGTACAGAGTCAGAGCAGCCAACTCCAGGCAAGAGGAAGGTGCCGTGGCAGAAGGTATTTGCTTTCCCGTCAATAAAGTGGAAAATTCCCAGCCAGGTATACAAAGGTCTGTTCTCATTCTTATTGTTTCAGTTTTGTCTTAGTTTTTGAGAGATTCGTTGATTTTAAATTCTCCCTTTGATTAATTTTATATATATATATATATATATATATATATATATATATATATATATATTATTTATAGATGGAGACAATGCCTTTACTTTATTTTTATGTGGTGCTGAGGATTGAACCCAGTGCCTCACAAGCGATCTAGTGTTGAGCTACACTTGCAGCCCCTTCCTTTGATTAATTTTTTAAAACAAATACTTAAAAAGATCCACACTTAAACCTTCCCCACTAAAAGATGTATTGCAAATGAATAACCTCTAATGTTAATTATTCTTTTAACAATATAAATGGTTCTTTTACTAGTGAAAGGTGGTTTCCCACTCTTTGCAGAGGCAAAGTCCCTTCCCAGAGGTTTTGGATCTGGACCTCCCAGGCAGTGACATCTCTGGGGCCATCAGCAGTTAAGGGCCTGAAACTCCTCTTAGCACTGGGAGAAGAGAGTCAGGTAAAACTCTCTGCTCTCAGGGAAGTCATAGTCTAGCGCAGGAAAGACAAGTAAACAGAAAATTGCCATTTAGTATATTAAGTAGAGAGACAGGATGCGTAGGGACATAGGTGTATGGAGAAATGGCAGCTTATTCTGTATAGAGAGGTCACGAGGCTTCCATGAGGAACTGATGTCTATGCTGCAATCAGAAAGACAGTGAGCTGTCAGCCAGGCAAAGTGGAGGGAACTGCATGGTCAAGGCCTCACAGCCAGAGCAAGCATGACTCAGAGAGGCTAAGAGTTGGAGAGTGTTTAAAAACACATCTAGAGGGCCAGGCATGGTGGTGCACATCTGTAATCCAAGCAGCCTGGGAGGCTGAGGCAGGAGGATCGAGAGTTCAAAGCCAGCCTCAGCAAAAGAGAGGTACTAAGCTACTCAGTGAGACCCTGTCTCTAAATAAAATACAAAACACGGTTGGGGATGTGGCTCAGTGGTCCAGTGCCTCTGAGTTCAATCCCTGGTCTCCCCACCCCCAGCAAAAAATGCACATCAAGAAAGAAAAAGTGGTCTGACTAAGCCTGTTCCGGTATTACATAATCCCTACGGTATTCGTTCACAAAGCTTTAGCTATTCGTCTCTGGCATTTATATACCTAAATACTCTCTGTTAGTAAGAGTGGTGCTGGGGATTGAACCCAGGGCCTTCTGCATGAGAGGCAGGCACTCTACCAACTGAAGGATGACAGGAAAGCTAGCACCAAAAGGTGTCAGCCTTGGCTCTAGGGTCCAGTAGGTATTAATTTTATTAATTAACTTTATTTAGGAAGTGGGGGATAAAAAGACCCTTCAAAATATGTTTCATTTTAGAGCTGTTCACAGCAAATACCACATATGGTGCCCAGTATTGAAGAGTACAGCTCCTATCTCTTCAAGCAAAGACAGTCCCTCCCACGTGCAGAGATTCACCACGTACCAAGAACCCCTGCATCCCTGAGATTGCTAAGGTTTTGGTTTTATAATGGGATTTTAATTTTTGTACTGCGTGCTTATATTCACAGCAAAATTGAACAGAAAATATAAGGAGTTCTCACACGTGCACAACCAACCCTGCCCCTTAGCAGCATCCCGTGCCAGAGTGGTACTTTTGTCACAATTGATGAGCCTCCATTGTCACATCATAATCATCTGAAGTCCACAGGTAAAGTTAGAGTTCACTCTTGGTGGTGTATAGTCTATACATCTGGACAAATGTATAATAACGTGTACCCATAATTATAGTATTGTACAGAATAATTTCACTGTCCAAAAATTCACTTGTTCTCCATCTATTCTTCCAGTAAACCCCAGTGCTCTAGCAATCACTATTTTTTTTAGTTGTTGATGAACCTTTATTTTTTATTTACCTGTTTATATGCTATGCTGAGATTTGAACCCAGTGTGTTACACATGCTAGGCAAGCGCTCCACCACTAAGCCTCAACCCCAGCCCACCAATCACTAATTTTTTACTGCTTCCTTAGTTCTTCTCTTTCTAGGGTGTTATGTAGTGAGAATAATATAGTATAAAGCCTTTTCAGAATGGCTTCTTTTACTTAGTAATTTGCTTTTGAGTTTTCTCCATATTCTTTTATGGCTTGATGGCTCACTTCTTTTTTTTTTTTTTTTAGTTTAGTTTAGTCCACACATGGACACACAATGCTTTTTTATTGTATTTATTTATTTTTATGTGGTGCTGAGGATCGAATACAGGGCCTCATACGTGTTAGGCAAGCGTTCTACCACTGAGCCACAATCCCAGCCCCCATTTCTTTTTCTTTTTCTTTCTTTCTTTTTGTTTTTTGGGTGCTGGGGATTGAACCCAGGGCCTTATGCATGAAAGGCAGGCACTCTACCAACTGAGCTATATCCCCAGCCCCCCTCATTTTTTTTAATTCTGAATAATATTCCATTGTCTGGATGTACTACAGTTTATCTGTTCATCTGTTTATCTGTTCATCTGTTCTATTGAAGACGGTGTCTTGGTTGCTCCTAATATTTATCAATTACGAATAAAGCTTCTTATAAACATCATGTGCAGATTTGGGGGTGGTTATAAGTTTTCAACTTATTCAGAAACACCAAGGAGTATGAATTATATGGTAAGAATATGTTTATTGTTGTAAGTAACTGCCTTGCTGTTTTCCAGAGTGGTTGGATTCTTTTTTTTTTTTTTTCCTTTTGATACCAGGACTTGAATCCAGGGATGCTTTACCACTGAGCCACTTTTTAATATTTTATTTAGAGACAGGGTCTCACTGAGTTGTCTGGGGCCTCGATAAATTGCTGAGGCTGGCTTTGAACTTGCAATCCTCCTGTCTCAGCCTCCTGCACTGCTGGGATTCCAGGCATGTGCCACAACGCCTGGCTAGAGTGGCTGGATTCTTATGTATTCCCCCAACAATGAATTAGAGGGGCTGGGGATGTGGCTCAAGCGGTAGCGTGCTCGCCTAGCATGTGTGCAGCCGGGTTCAGTCCTCAGCACCCACATACAAACAAAAGATGTGTCCGCTGAAAACTAAAAAATAAATATTAAAATTCTCTCTCTCTCTCTTTAAAAAAAACAATGAATTAGAGTTATTTAAAAAAAAAAAATATATATATATATATATATATATATATATATATTTAGTTATAGATGGACACAGTATCTTTATCTTATTTATTTATTTTTATGTGGTGCTGAGGATCAAACCCAGTGCCTCACGCGTGGGAGGCAAGTGCTCTACCACTGAGCCACAACCCCAGCCCCTGAATTAAGAGTTTCTATAGTTGCACAGCTTTGCCAATATTTATAATTAATTTTAACCTGTAATTCACCAATGACATTGAGTATCGTATGTGTGTGTGTGTGTGTGTGTGTGTGTGTGTGTGTGTGTGTTTTGCTGAGGATCAAATCCAGGGCCTCCTGGATGCTAGGCAAGTTCTCCATCACTGAGCTACATCTCCATCCCTTTTTCAATTTTTATTTTGAGACAGGGTCTCATTAAGTTGCCCAACCTGATCTCAAACATGCAATCTTCCTGCCTCAGGTTCCCAAGTAGCTGAGATTACAGGTATGCACACCATGCCTGGGAAAGCATCTTTTTATATCTAGATACTTCTTGACTTTTGATGGGGTTATATCCTGATAAACCTAGTGTAAGCTGAAAATATCATTAAGTTAAAAATGCATTTAAAAGAAAAGTAAAAGCAAAAAAGTGAAAACCACAAGTGGAACCATTGTAAGTCCAGGATTATCTGTCCTTGTTTACCATCTGCATGCCTTTTGCCTATTTATTTTTAATTTGGTACAAGGGATTGAATCACGTAGGAGAGTTTAAACACTGAGCCACATTCCCAGGCCCTTTATAAAATATATTTTAGGGGCTGGGGATGTGGCTCAAGCGGTAGCGCACTTGCCTGGCATGCGTGCGGTCTGGGTTCGATCCTCAGCACCACATACAAACAAAGATGTTGTGTCCGCTGAAAACTAAAAATAAATGAATAAATATTAAAAAAAATATACATATATATATATTATCTAGAAACAAGGTCTTGCTAAATTGCTTAGGGCTTGCTTAGTGCTGAGAGTGGCCTCAATTTGTGATCCTCCTGCCTTAGCCTCTTGAGTTGCTGGGATTATAGGTATGCACCACCACGCCCAGTCTCTTTTGCCTATTTTAAAATCAAGCTGTTTTCTTACTGTTAATGTTTTTTGTTTTGTCTTGTGGAGCTGGGGATTGAACCTAGGGCCTTCTATGTGCAAGGTAAGCACTCTACCAACTGAGCTGAATCCCCAGTCTTTACTGTTGAGTTTTAAGAATTCTTTTGGATAACAGTCCTTTTCAGATATGTCTTTTGTGAATATTTTCTCCCAGTCTGTGGTTTTTTGTCTTCTCACTTTTTTCACAGTTTCTTTCATAGAGAAGTTTTTTTAATCTCTTTTTTTTTTTTTTAGATATTTTTTAGTTGTCAATGGACCTTTATTTTATTTATTTAAATGTGGTGCTGAGAATCAAATCCAAAGCCTCACATGTGCTAGGCAAGTGCTCTCCCACTGAGCCACCACCCCAGCACCCCCCCCCCCCAGTTTTTTTTTAATCTTAATGTAGTTCAGTTCAGCTTATGAAACATTTTTTCATGAATTATGCCTCTGGTGTTGAATATAAAAAGCCATCACAAAAAAAAAACCAAGATAACCTAGATTTTCTCCTATGTGGTTATTCTCTTGGAGTTTTATGTTCTACATTTAGTCTGTGCTTCATTTTGAGTTAATTTTTGTGTGAAGTGTGAGCTTTGTGTCTAGATTCTTCTCTTTTCTTTTTCTTTCTTTCCTTTTTCTTTTCTTTCTTTCTTTCTTTTCTTTTCTTTTTTCTTTTTTCTTTTTTTTTTTTTTTGCATATGAATGTCCAACTGTTCCAGCACAATTTATTGAAGGGACTACTTTTTCTCTGATGTATCACCTATCCTCCTTTGTCAAATATTTGTTGACTATTTTTAAGTGGGCCTACTTCTGATCACTCTATTCAGCCCCATTGTTATATTTTTCTATTCTTTCACCAATACCACACTCTCTCTTGATTATTGTTGCTTTATAATAATTTTTAAAGTTGAATAATGTTAGTCCCCTGATTTTGTTCATCTTAATTATTATGTTGGCTGTCCTGGAATTTTTTTTGCCTCTCCCTATAAAGTTTTTTTTTTTTTTTCCTTTTCTTTTTGGTATCAGGGATTGAGGCCAGGGGCACTTGATAGGGGCACTTAACCACTGAGCTACATCCCCAACCCTTTTTATTTTGTATTTTGAGACAGGACCTCAATAAGTTGTTGAGGCTGACCTTGAATTTGTGATCCTCCCACTTGAATCACCTGAATCCTCTGAGATTGCAGGCATGCACCACTGTGCCTAGCTTCACTATAAACTTCAGAATCAGTTGTGGATATTCTATTAACAAAGTAACTTGCTGGGATTTGGCTGGAATTGTGTTGATTATGGATCAATTTGGGAAGAACTGACATCATGAAAATATTATGTCCCATTATCCATGAACATGGAACATACCTTAATTTATTTAGTTATTTGATTTTTTTCATCAAAAACTAGTTTTCTAGTTTTCCTTACATAGATCTTGTTCATATTTTGTGAGATTTACACTCAAGTATTCTATTTTTTGAGATGCTAATTCAATGGTATTATGCTTTTGAATTCAAAATCCACTTGTTCATTGATTGTATATAGGAAAGCCATTGACTTTTGTGTATTGACCCTGTATCCTGCAATGTTGCTACCATTGCTTTAGTTTCAAGAGTTTTTTTTTTCCTAATTCACTCAGATTTTCTTCATAGAGTTTCAAGTCATTAGCAAAAATATTTCTTCCTTTCCAGTGTGTGTGGCTTTTTATTTCCATTTCTTGTCTTATTTTACTAGCTTGGACTTCAGTTCAATGTTGAAAGGAGTGATGAGTGAGGACATTCTCTCCTTATTCCTGATCTTAGTAGGAAAACTTCTAGTTTTTCACTACTAAGTATAATGCCAATCATAGGACTTTTATAGCTGTGCTTTATCAAGTTGAAGAAATTCCCCTCTATTTTCAGTTTGCTGAAACTTTTTTTTTTTATAATTTTTTTTTGTAGTTGTAGATGGACAGAATGCCTTTATTATATTTGTTTATTTTTTATGTGGTGCTGAGGATTGAACCCAGTGCCTCACACATGCTAGGCAAGTGCTCTACCTCTGAGCTACAGCCCCAGCCCCTTGCTGAAATTTTTTATCATGAATGAATGTTGGAATTTTGTCAGATGCTTTTTCTGCATCTATTGATATGATCATGTGACATTTCTCCTTTAACCCATTGATGTGGTATGTTACATTGATTGATTTTTGAATGAAGATCTAGTTTCATATACCTGGAATAAGTCCCACTTAGTCATGGTGCATAATTTTTTTTATACATTTTTGAATTTGCTACTATTTTCTTGAGGATTTTTGCATCTATACTCGTGAAAGACATTGGTCTTTAGTTTTATTTTCTTGTAATGTTTTTGTTTGGTTTTAGTATTAGAGTCATGCTGCCTTCATAGAATGAGTTTGGAAGTATTCCCTTTCCTTCTCTATTTTCAGAGCCTGCAGAGAGAGAATTGATATAATTTCTTCCTTAAATGCTTTGTAGAAGTTTCCAGTATACTTATTTGGATCTGGTACTTTCCATTTTAGAAGACTGTTAATTATTAATTCAATTTCTTTTTTTAAAAAACTTTTTATTTTTTTTAGTTGTAGACAGACATAAAACCTTTATTTTATTTATTTGTTTTTTTGTGGTGCTGAGGATTGAACCCAGTGCCTTACACATGCAAGGCAAACACTCTACCGACTGAGCCACAACCCCAGCCCCTATTGATTCAATTTTTTAAAAAATTTATAGACCTATTCAGACTATTTCTTTTTGTGTAAATTTTGGTAAATTGTGTATTTTCCTTTGTTTTTTTTTTTTTGTACCGGGGATTCAACCCAGGGGTGCTTAACCGCTGAGCCACATCCCCAGTCCATTTTTATATTTTATTTAAAGATGTGGCCTCACTGAGAGCTTGCTAAGTGCCTCGAGAAGTTGCTGAGGCTGGCTTTGAGCTTGTGATCCTCCTACCTCAGCCTTCCAAGTTACTGAGGTTACAGGCTTGGTAGATTGTGTTTTTAAAGGAATTAGTCCATTTCATATGTGTGGGCATATAATTGTTCATAATATTTATTTATTATACTTTTAATGTTCATGGTATCTATAGTGATATTCCCTCTTTCATTTTTTAAATAAAATTAAGAAATTTAATTTTAGCATAAAATTTCTAAAATAAAAATTTGTTATAGTACTAATTTATGTTTTATCACTTTTTTCTCAGTTAGCTTGACTAAAAGTTTATCAATTTTTATTTATCTTTTCAGATAAATCAGGGTTAGCTGATTTTCTGTATTGATTTTTTTGTTTTCAGTTTCATTTCTAATTTTATTATTATTGTTGTTGTTATTTGGTTTAAAATTTTTTGTGGTGTTAATAATCCAACCCAGAACTCATGTATTCGAGGCAAGCATTCTATCACTAAGTCATAGTCCCAGCCTGATTTTTACTTATTTATTTACCTTATTTATTTATTTTTAAAAATTTTTTTGTAGTCATAGACAGACAGAATGTCTTTATTTTGTTTATTTTTATATGGTGTTGAGGATTGAACCCAGTGCCTCACGCATGCTAGGCAAGTGCTCTGCCGCTGAGCTATAGCCCTGGCCCCTGATTTTTAAATAATTTTTTCTTTCTGCTTATGTTGGATTTAGTTTGCTCTTGTTTTTCTAGTTTTCTAAAGTGTAAGCTTACATTACCAATTTTCTAATACGTTAATTCAATGATACAAATTTCCCTGTAAAGTGCTGCTTTTACGGCATCCCGGAAATCTTGATAAATTATTTTCATTTTCATTAGTTCAAAATACTTTTAAATTTCTCTTGAGATTTCTTCTTTGACTCATGAGTTGTTATTAAGGAATGTTTTGTTTAATCTCTCATTATCTGGAGTTTCTCCAGCTATCTTTCTATAAGTGGTTCTTAGCTTGTTTTCACTGTGATCAGAGAGCACAACTATTCTTTTTAAATTGTTAACATGTATTTTATGGCCCAGAATGTGGCCATAAGATATGAAAGGGAGTTTTGACCGAGAATATGTCACCAGGATAACTTGATGAATGTTCCACGTGATCTTGAGAAGAATGTGTGTCTGCTGCTGTTGGATGAAGAACTCTACAGATATCTGTTCTCTCCAGTTGGATGATGATGTTTTCAAGTTCTACTATGTCCTTACTTATTTTTCTGACTGCTGGATCTGTTTCTGACAGAATCATATTAAAGTGTCCAACTATAATAGTGGATTTATGGGTTTCTCCTTTCAGTTTTATAAGTTTTTGCCTCATATTTTGATGCCCTGTTGTTCGGCATATACACATTAAGGATTGTTCTGTCTTCTTGAAAAGTTGATCTCTTTAGCATTATATAATGTCTTTCTTTATCCCTGATTTTTGTTTGCTTTGAAGTTTGCTCTATTTAAAATAAAGAGAACTACTCCTATTTTCTTTTGATTGATGTTAGCATGGTAAATCTTTCTCTATCCCTTTAGTTTTAACCCATGTGTATTTTTATATTTCAAGTGACTTTCTTATAGGTAGCAGATAGTTGCGTGTTATTTTCTGATTCATTGACAATCTATTTTAATTGGTGTATTTAGACCATTGAGGTTTAAAGTGAATTTTTTTTTTTTGGTAGTGGGGATATAACTAGGGGCACTCAACCATGAGCCACATCCCCAGCCCTATTTTGTATTTTTATTTAGAGACAGGGTTTCACTGAGTTACTTAGCCTCACTTTTGCTGAGGATGGCTTTGAGTTTGCAATCCTCCTATCTCAGGCTCCCAAGCTACTGGGTTTACAGGTGTGCCACCGTGCCCTGCAACAAGGATGTTCTTAATAGGTAGGATATTCTAAGGGCTCAGAAATTATTTCCCAGGAGGCAGGAAAGGGTTGAAACTTTCTTTGGACAATTCAGATCTGCTGATGTAGTTTTTTTTTTATCGAACATCATTTTCATGGACTAAAGCAGAAGGAGAACATTAAACCTAGAAAAAGCCTTTGATAGAGTTTAACATCTATTTGTATTTTAAAAAGAAAATCTTCAAGAAAACTAGGAGTAAGAGGAAGCTTCATTAGTTAGAAAAACTGTATCTCAAAACCTCTCAAGAGTCTCAGGAATTTCACCTCAAGGTAGAAAGACCCTGAAGAAAGAAAATAGACATGTTTTTTATCTAGGTACATGGGTATTAGCATAGCAGAGATTTTACCAGAGATTTCAGTTTGGCGAGACTGACTAAAAGCAGAGTCTGAGTCCTACAAGTCAAGGAGGGACCTGGACATGGTATAGAGTAATCCTGGGACTGAGGAGGTTGTGCTTCTCCTGGGAACAAGGAGATGTTCTCAATTGCCCTCCAGATGAGGGGACCATGGATGACGGAGGGATGTCTGTGGGAGAGATGACACCAAGGACACAATGGGCCTCACCTAAAGCTTTGGCCATCTAGGTTCCTAGGAAATTAAGACATATACCAAGGAAAGGGGAGGACCCTGACATATCTGATATTTTCTGTCAAATAAGCATAACAAGGGCTAGACATACAAATTGACTTATAGATGGTGCAGGAGTTAGGATCAGGGGGATGAAGCAGGGCAGGAGGGAGAGTTAAGACAAAGATAGTATCAGGATGCTACCTCTGCAGACATCTGAGAAGTTGTGGTGAATGACCGTCAGGACCATCTGTCTGGGGGAATGGTGAGAACCATGTATCCATTGGCTTTCATTCTCCTTCAGACAAAAGTTCACCCCATAAGATGTTAATTCCCCCACATTTCCAGGGTTACATGTGTGGGCATCAGAGGTTCCAGTGGAGAAGCCCAGGATGAGGTGCTTTCACACAGTATCTATAAGGAGCCAGTTGGAGCCCACACAGAATTGGTCATGACAGAGGTGACTAGCAGACAAGCTGGGAGCCAGAAAGATCTTACGTGGTTCTTGAGAGTTGTCTGCAGTCTAAACAGAAGTGTATGTCATGGTATCAGCTTCCTCTCTAAAAGAGGGGCCTTCACATTTGTGATATAGGATATTCTCTTGCTTTCTAAGATTGGGGAGGAACAAGCCTATTTCCTCAGAGCCCCTTTCATGGCAGAGGCCAGTCTCTATTTGCAAAGAATTGGTGTGAGAGGGTTACTAAAACAGTTTTCTCTGATGTTGCCAGAGTGCTAAGATTAAAATTAGTATCCATCATTCCCTTCCTCCCCCACCTCTCCTAGATTTCCCTCACCCT
Organism: Urocitellus parryii; assembly: GCF_045843805.1. Lineage (NCBI taxonomy): Eukaryota > Metazoa > Chordata > Mammalia > Rodentia > Sciuridae > Urocitellus > Urocitellus parryii. Next base: position 37,013,752 of record NC_135541.1, on the reverse strand, counting down.
CTGCCAGTCCTTCAGATTGACCTAAAGTTTTATCCCTGAGTGATAGGACCCCTTAGCTGCCCTTGTCAGGCCATAGTTGCTGCCATTTCCCATTATCTGTGGGTGTGGAAGTTTCAAGAGAAGCCTAGCCAACCTCCTAAATTCCAGATATAGTGCTCCCTAGCTTCATAAAGCAGTCACGGTTGATTATCTATACCAAAAATACCCGTTTCTCTACCTGCTAGTGCACTGGCATGAGGAGCCAGCAATGCCTGGTTCCAATTCAATGGCACTCTTAGTGGAGCAAAATGGTGCCTCTTCCTTCCCTGCCCCTCCCAGAGAACCTGGATCTCTCAGAAAGCAGAACTTAAAGTTGGGTGGGGAGGTAGGGAAGTGGGGTGGGAAGTACACATTCCATGAGTGGGCTTCACTGGAAGTGACAGTAAGAAGTGCTTCCCCTTGGTTTGCAGATCCACCTATGCTAGGTATTTAGAACAGAGCTCTGTTAGAAATCATTGATAAGCCATTAGTTTAGTGCATTTATCTCATGCGGAGGACAGTGTCCCCATCCCTTTGGGTGTTTTGCCCAAGCCGGAGCCTTAGCTGTGCCTTTAACAAGCTATTCCACCATTGTATTAGGCAGCTACTCCTGGATGACTGGTTCCAGTGTCTTCCATGGTCATGTGTCCTTGTTGCATTTTCTTCATAATTAAATTGTTCCCTTGGTCTGAAGCAATTCTGTGTATGTAATCATTACCAGGTTGCTAAGCAAGAGGAGCTTGCCTTTTCCTTTGACAGGGAGTTGGGACTACTTCTGCCACTGTGGAAGTCTCATGGGAATTTGGAAGCAGAGTGTGGACACTGGAACCGGTGGCCATTGGCCAAAAGGACCAGTGTGGCGAGGTCTCTTTGTGTGAGCTATGGATTGAGCTTGTGCTGTTTACACTACCCCAGACAGTGAGAACTTGTTCACCCTGTATTAATCCTCAGTGACTAATATTGTTTGCCTGCGGCCCTGGGCTCTGGTCCTTGTCCTCAAAGTGCTCACAGGCTTACAAAGATTGGCAAACAGTAACGATCCGGGTGAACATTGCTGTGGTAGAGGTAAACCCAGGTCATTACGGAAGCAAAAGAGCAAATGAAGTCCAGGGAGGCGAAGGCGGCCTTCCCTAGGAGAAGGAAGTGGTCCTCCAAGTCTGAGGGCTGTGTAGGTGGTAACCAGACAGAGGCAGGAGGCAGGGCAAAACGTTTCTCATTAGGATTACTCAGTGCTGGCCCTGCCTTATTCGAGGTGGCCTCCGTGTGCCTGGAGGTACACTGGTCAGTGAGGCCCAACCCTACCTGTCCTCTCTGAGAATCTCGTCCCCTAAGGGACTTAGGCGCGAGAGAAGGCACAAACCCCCACTTTCTGAGTGTGTTCACCCGAACAGGGTCATCCTACCCTCGATCACTCATTCAGAAACTTGGAATGTACTTGACTCATCACTCCCTCACTGGTTAAATTTTTATGGCGAAAGAAACCAGGGAATGGTGACGTGGGTGACCTACTTTTTCTTTTCGCAATCATCTTTTATTGCCCCATTTTGTATTGACATAAGGAAAGAGGTATAAAGGAACTGTAGGAAAACTCCGAACTCTTGAGAATTCTCCCTCCCCCAGCAGCGAGCTGAGCGCAGGTGGACCCATTCAACCACCCCTCCGCCGCCTCGCCCCGGTTGCTCCTGTCTCTTTTAAGGTTCACCCTCGGGAGCGACTGGAGAGAGACTCGACTCTGCGCACCAGCCGGCTGAGGTCTTGGGAGTATCTTCCGGGTGCTGCTGCCTCTTTAAGAGGGCGGGGCTCTGCCCGGAGGAGGCGAAGAAGTCCCTCCCTCCGGATCTCCGGCTTCCGGCAACTCAGCTGGACCGAAACCCGCGCGGAGCGTCTCAGGCCCGATCCTTCTCGGGACCGCTGGGCGCCGAGACCCGCGAGGTGAGGCGGCCCTGTCTGCGAGGCCAGTTCGGGGCCGAGGGGTCCCGGCATCTCCTGCCTGCCGCGGCCGCGCCGCTCTCTCCCTAAACCTGTCTCTGCTTCGCCTTGTCCCTGGCTGCAGGGTCGCCAACACTCCAGCGCCTACTAATTGCAGGTTCTGCGCTAAGCGCCTTATACGCACTGACTCACCTAATGGCCCCCACACTGTGTGCGTGGGCATCATTATGAACCCATTTTACAGATGAGGAAGCTGAGGCCCCGAAGAGTGTACACACAGCAGAGAAGCAACAGAATCGGAAATCAAACCCAGGTCTGTCTGACCCCAGAGCCTGTGCCCTTAACCACTGGCTAGGCTGAACTGCCCTTGTTCCCCATCACCCCTCTGAAATCTCAGCCTCCCCTTCCTCATCCTTTCATCTCCAGGCTGCACCTAGTCCCCGAAACATTCACACAGTGACTGAGATTGGATGGAATTTTTGGACCCCCAGCATTAGTTTCAATAAGTTTTAGTAATACCTATACTTAGTGTCTATATAAACCTATTCAACCCCATTGAAAAAGGAGGCAAGGAAAAGCAGTACTGTTTCTAATGCTGAACTGTGTTTTGTTTAGATGTTTTGTTATTCTATTAAGTGTACTTTTTTTTTTTCCTTTTAGACCTCTGTAAATTTTCTTCCACATAGTTGGGAGAAGACCCACGGGCTGAATGGCAGCTGTGGATGACTTGCAGTTTGAAGGTACAGCTGTTGGTGACCTGCTTTATCTTTATGATCACTATTTCTGTACTCACAGCTATGAATTTTCATTGCTATACTGGGTTGTAGATTAAAAAGTATTATTTCAAACATCTTGGTAGGAGACTTTTCCACACCCAAGTTTTTCCTGTTTGACCACACTAGGTGTTCCTTTTTTTCCAAATGACCCTTTGGATTGGCAACAGGTATTGTAAATTTGGTATAGTGGTTGCTTAGTGTTTTATAAACACTTATATAGCACTTGGATGCCAGATACTGTTCTAAATGCCTTAAAATGCTGACTTGCTTAATCCCCTACATTAAATTTAATTTTGCAACTATAAAATAGTTATATTATTCTTCCTATTTTTCCAGTGGGGAAACTGAGGCACAGAAAAATCAAGTAATTTATCTGAAGTTCTCAAAGTAAACTAGAAAGCCAGGATTTGAACCCAGGCAGTCTGGCATCACAGACTCTACTATCTGAGGAAGAAATAGGGTGTTTAAAAGAGAAATATACTTCTTTGTGGTATGAAGTTTTATTCAGCCATAAAGCAAAATAAGCCAAACTCAGAAAGTCAAGTTTCATATGTTTTCTCTCATATGAGGAAGATAGTGAGAAAAAAGGAAAAGAAAGCAGGGTTTGGAGGTCTCTTGAAAATCCAAGGGAAATCAGTAAAGGGACCAGGGCATGGGAGAAAGGAAGGGAAAGGGGAAATATTAGGGAATGATAGTGGCCAAATTATATTGTTGTATTGTATACATGAATATACATATGCACCCCCAAATCTCACCATTGTGTACAATTATAATGCACCAATAAAAATTTGGAAAAAAATCCATTTCTTTGGCAAATACTGTCATCTCTATAATACATCTAGTGTCTGACCACTTCTTGCCACCTCCACCACTACTCCCACCATTCAAGGTCACCATTACCTTTTGTCTGAATTAGAGCCCTTACCTACCTTCTGGTTTCCCCTCTACGGTCTAATTTTTGCAGCCAGAATAGTCCTTTTTTCCTCTCCCTGCAGTGCTAGCGGTCAAACCCAGGGCCTTGCTCATGCTAGGTGAGCACTCTGCCAGTGAACCATAACCTTAGTAGTCCTTTCAAAACTAAGTCTGATCATGTCATCTTTTCAGAACCTTTCAGTAACTCCCAATTCACTAGGAGTGAGATACAGAGCCTGTTCTGTGACTCAGGAGACCCCCCATGATCCAGCCTCTGATTTTGTCTCCTGCTGCTCTTGTCTTTTCTTACTCTGCCAGATGGACCTTGTCATTGTTCCTCTTACACACTTAGAACAGTCACTGCTTAGGGCTTTTGTGCCATCTTTCTGTTTGAAACATTCTTTCAGATAGCCACCTGGCTTGCTCCCTTGCTCTGTTCAGATCTTGCTTCATTAGAGAGGCCTCCCGCTGCGACACTATCTAGAAATACAGTGCAAGAAGGATCATGGTGAACAGTATGTACAAAGTTCCCGAGGAGGGAGGAAGCGTGTTTAACCTTTTCCCACAGGATTGGAAGAAGGTCTGTGTTCCAGATCACAGATAGGGTAGCAGGTGTGGGGGAGAGGGTGGCGTAAGGTGAGCTTGAGAAGAAGCAGGAGACCACTCAGAGTTTTATTGTTAAGGACTTTGGTTTTCAGAAAAGAACACAGGGTGTCATGGGAGTCATAGAAGGATGACATCCCTTAGGATGAATGGTAGTGTTAGAGAACAAAGTGGAGATTAGGAGTCTTCAGGTAGAAGACATTGTGCTAGGAAAGGAACAGAAGCAAGATACGGCTTAGGATATGCCAGACCTAGGAGCCAAAAACACCGATGGCAGAAGTCAGACCCACCCATCTTGCCCTCAGGAGCTAAGGTGCACAGGAGCAGGTATCACAGAGCAGAATGTGGGAAAAATTATATTAGAGGTACACACACCCTATGTATGCTGCAATCAAACTGTCATCTCCTGTCCCTCTAACATGGCACACACTTTCTGTCTTTCCTTGGGTCTTGCTCATCCCCTTTCCTTTGCACAAGAGCTGCCTCCAGCAAGCCTTTGGAGCCCATCAGCTAGATGAGTTCTCATCTTCCACGGAGCCTCTTTGGCCTCTGTGCTTCTACAGCAGCACTCGCTTCCTTTTTCTGGCATGCCCTTCCCTCTGGTAAACTGCTGCTTTCCTAATATGTGACTTAAGTCTATCTTCCTTAGGCTGATCCTCTGACAATTGTGACCATCTTTTTAAATGTTGGTGCCCTGTCCAGCAATGATTGGTAGCTATAACCTCCTGTCATCCTCACAACCTCTCTATGAAGTAGATATTGTTTATATTTTATAGGTGAGGAAACAGATTCCGAGTTATTGGGTCCATGGAGTGTTAGAGTCTTAACTGAAACAATAGGCCATCATTCCAGAGCCTCATGTTCTTTCAATAATCCAGATGTTGGCAGCCGAAACTGGAGTGATTGTTACATGCTAGCTCCCTTTGGTTTTTTGCATGAAACTATTCATATGCTCAGGGGCAATGAGAATTCAGTATCCAAGAGCCCTGTCCTAATGCTAGGAGCTGTGCCGTGCCCTTGGTGTTAAGATGGTGCCTTCCTGGTATCTTTCTTAGGCCTTCAAAGTTCAGAGCTGCTCTGAATTTTATTTAAGCACAATGAAATAAAGTATGTTAGGGGCTGGATATACAGCTCAGTGGTAGAGCACTGGGTTCCATCCCCAGTACCAAACACACACACACACAAAAAAAAAAAAAAAAGAAAAAAGAAAAAAAGAAAGAAGTATGTTAGGATGCTCAATTACTATTGATGATCATAAATAGGTAAGGTTCTTTTGGAAAGTAGTTAGCAATATGGCTCAAGAGATTTAAAAATGGGGACCTAGTTATTGTACTGGTAGGTGGTTATCCTCAGGCTATCACCCCAAAGGTTTTCTCTACATAGACATTCCTTCTGTATTTCATAGATTTTTATAGTGAAATAAATGTACATAATCAGTAGACAAAGCAGATGCAGAGTAGTTTATCATGGCCTGAACCCATCTCAATCAGGATTCGGTGTACTTCCTGTATGAGGTGAATGTTGGGAATGAAGCATGAATCTTGCTAGGTGAAGAACTGTACGAGAGTGTTAACAGTGTTTGCCTTTATGTGATGATGGGTCTGAGTCATTTTTATTCTATTATTTCTACTTTCTTTTTTGTCCTCATATTTTCTGTAGTGATTTCATAGGACTTATTGGGGAAAATACTTGCTAAAGATTTTTGAACTTGAATCAAAGAAGAAAGGTTAGAGTGAGCTAAGCACCTTGCTAAGGACTTTGCTTGGGTAATATTCCTAACTCTCTCCAAATTCTCTAGAATAATTATTATTTAGAATAAATGTTATTCGCTTTACTGAACACTGAGGGTTTTAGAGGTTATTTTACTTAGGCTCATATAATTAGTCAGCATCTGAGCCAGGACTAAACTCCAAGCCTGACTCCAAATTCTCCTCCTCATCATTTTTCCATGTTAGATTGATTTCTAGGTGAGATTTTCTTCAAAGTTTGTTGCTGTTTTCTCAGACAGGGTCTGTAGCAAAGCTGAATTGTAACTACTTGTCTTTGAATGAAAAGCATAGCATTCCTAGTGTGGGTAAGTTCTCAGAGGCCTTTCTGCTCTGCTTGATTTCAGAATTTGGTGATGCAGCCACTGCTCTAGTAGCAAACACAGATGCTACCACAATAAGCATTGAGGATCCTGATGAAACCCCGAAGCATCAACTAGGCCCTCCAAGAGGCTCAGGGAGAGAAGAGGATGATGAATTACTGGGAAATGATGACTCTGACAAAACTGAGGTTTGAACTTCCTCTGAATTTTTTTCCTTTTAATGTTTTTAAAGCTTGTTCTTCTATTTAGTCTCATCTACTGTGTGCCATGTACTGTGCTAGGTACTGGCGATGCAAAGGTAAATGACAGGTAGCCTCTGCCCTGGTGGGGGAAACAGACAGGTAAGTAGACCATTACCATCCATAGGAAGCACTGGTAGCGGGAACCTGGGCCTCGAAAGCAAAGAGAGTGGATTAGGGAAGAATTCTTAGAGGCAATGGCTCTTGCACCATCAGATGAAGGAAGAGGAGGTGGCCAGGGGAAGGAGGTGGGCAAAGTGACATCACAGAGATGTGAACATAGTGCAGATGGGAATGTCCTATTTTCACTGCATCAGGAGCAACACAGAGATCAAGGCAGGAGATGAGGCTACATAGATAGGCCAGGACTCCACACAGCCAGAACAAAGTGTATTCTGAAAACAGCTGGGAGCTACCAAACGATTGTAAGCAATATGACTAGATGTGTTTAAAGATATGTAAGATATGGTGGCCATGTGGGGAATGAATTGGAGAAAGTCGGACTAGAAGCCAGAAGACCAGGTAGGAGACAGTTAAAGTGGTCTAGATTAGAAGTGGTGACTTCTGAACTAGAGTTGGACACAGCTCTGTAAAGGTTGGGCTTAGTAGGGCATGCTGGGAAGGTTTGGTGAGGGAGTTGAGGTGAAGGGAGACCTCGAGATCTCCATCTAATTGGAGGTAAATCAACCTAGTGGCTGTTTTTAATCACAAAGATATATTTCCATGCATGTAGTTGGCATGTTTCAGGCAAGTAGTATTTATTTCAGTATGTTATAGACTGAATCATGATTGGACTGCTTCAGAGGTGTACTTATAGCAATGTGCTCATAGGGTTCTTATTATTAAGATTGTGTGGCTTGTGGGTACCAGATGCTCTTTCTGGAACTCCATGAAGTATCAAAATAAGTACTGAATTTTATGCTAAATTGAATGCTAATATATACCAAATATAGCAATGAAAACTTAAGAGCCTGAGTTCAGATCCTACCAATAGTTATATGGTCTTAGGAAGGGTACTGTAACTTCCTTAAGCCTGGATTTCCTCATCTGGAATATGAGAAAATAATCTGTTGGGCCTTGTCATCATATCATCACAATACCTAATATTTATTTAGGGTTTAGTGGATGCCAGCCTCCGTTTAAAGTTTGCATCATCTCATTTAGTCTTCCTAATGACCTGTTAACCAAGGGCTATTTTTATCTTCATTTTACAAATGAGAAACTTGAAACAAAGTTTAAGTAACTTGCGCAGACACACAAGTAGTAGGGAATACTTGGATCCTTAAACTAAGGCAGTCTAAGTCAGAGATGGTGTCTAGTTGCTAGACTGTACCAGAGGCAGAGTGTGTTAGGGCTTAAAGTGGTCGGCTCCCTCACACAAGGAATGGCTACGAGTACAGCTGAGTTGTTAGGATTCCCTAGAGAAAGAGACCAATAGGATGTGTATGTAGAGAGATTATTTTAAGGAATTGGCTTATGTGATTGTGGAGGCCTGGTGAATCCAAAACTAAGGAGGCTAGAGTTGTGGGAAGGAGTTGCAGTTCAGAGGCCAGCTGCAGGGGAATTCCCTTTTGCTGGGGCAGGGCTGGGATGGGTGGTAGGGTTGGGTTAGCCTTTTGTTTTAGTCAGGCCTTCTGAAGTCAAATCAATTTAAATGTAAATTTCATTCAAAAATACCCTTACAGAAACATCCAGAAGAATGTTTAACCAATATTTGGGCATCAAGGCATAGACAAATTGACACATAAAATTAACATCACATTGAGTAACAGCAGGCATCAACAATTAGGAAGAAATGTGGTTTGGGTTAAAAAAAAAGTCTTAAAATTAGAAAAATATTTACCCATTATATTAATTTTGTCTGTGAATTGAGAGGAGTTTACCAATATTTTTGTGACAGTGGTGGATTCCTTGCCTAGCTTATGAAAAATGGCTCTCCCTGGTCCACCTACACCTCTGCCATGTGAGTCCTCTGTAGATACCAGAGGATACCTGATTCCTAGTCTTGTGACTCCATCTGCCCCTGGAGAACAGTGCTGGAGGACAGGTGTGGCCCTCCTTATGGGCCTCCTCTAAACTGGAATTTTTGTTTTTGTCAAAGCATTAATATGTTTAGTATTTCAGAGTGAATCAGTATGTCAGATTTTTGAGAAATCAGGTGGTAATAGTAGTAAGAACCTTTTTTTTTTCTTCCTCAGTCCTAGGGATTGAATCTGGGGCATTTTACCATTGAGCTACATCCCAGCCCTTATTATTTTTCTATTTTAATACAAGCACTATGTTGCTTAGGACCTTACTGGTTTGCCAAGGCTGGCCTCGAACTCGTGAACCTCCTGCCTCAGTTTTCTGAGTCAGTGGGATTATAGGCATGTGCCACTGTGCATGGCAGTAGTAAGGATCTTGAAAGATGGATGGCGGAGAAGACATTTATACTGACTGTTCTGTGTGTGTGTGTGTGTGTGTGTGTGTGTGTGTGTGTGTGTGTGTTATTGTATATAAAAATCTACAAGGTAGATCTTATTAGCTGTACCTTTTTTTTTTAAATATACTTTTTTAGTTGTTGATGGACTTTTATTTTATTCATATTTATATGCGAATTGAGAGTTGAACCCAGTGCCTCTTGAGGCAAATGCTCTTCCACTGAGCCCCAGCCCCAGCCCATTATTAGCTATACTTTTTATACAAGGGAAGCAAGCTGGAGAGGGGTCTAGTGCTTCACCAAAGTTCCCCCAGTGGAGGGGCCAGATTTGAGAACTTTAGGCGAGATTTCAAAATTGATGCTTGTTTCTCTGTGGGGCCGGGAGTGGGGCATTGGCTGTTGTGGGCCTCATTCACTGACTGCTGAAGAGCCTGGTATTTTCCTGCATTTTGGTTTCTTACTGGGTCAGGGCCCTCTCCCTCTGCACAGCTGCAACTAGGGAATTGCTTCTGTCTTCATTGCGTTTCACTTTACCTCTGACAGCTACTTGCTGGACAGAAGAAAAGCTCTCCCTTCTGGACATTTGAATACTATCAAACATTCTTTGATGTGGACACTTACCAGGTTTGTAAACAGTTTACCCTTACTTTTATGTAATGGAGATTTGTTTCTTTTGTGATTAAACAGTCAAATCAGGCAAAAGCCTTTCTGTACTGGAAGTGGTCTTAGAAAAATAAAGTGTTACTAGCATGTGAAAATACTATCATAAAAATCCAAATAACTGAGTTTTAGTTTTGTAGTTGTTGAATTTATTAAAATTCTAACAAAAAAAAAATCTTAAGTAGAATTACTGCTGTGTTGTTTTCCAGGTCTTTGACAGAATAAAAGGGTCTCTTTTGCCAATACCTGGAAAAAACTTCGTGAGGTTATATATCCGCAGCAATCCAGATCTCTATGGTATGTGTAGTGCCATTTAAAAAAAAATTTTTTTTTTTGGTTGTAGATGGATCCAATACTTTTATTTTATTTATTTATTTTTGTGTGGCGCTAAGGATTGAACCCAGTGCTTCACACATGCTAGGCAAGCACTCTGCCACTGAGCCACAACCACAGCCCTGTAGTGCTATTTTGATTCTTTACCACATTCCAGTTAAATTGGGCAAAGGTGTGGGTCATCTAGAAAGTTGGAGACTTGGGGCTGGAGATGTGGCTCAAGCGGTAGCTCGCTGGCCTTGCATGCGTGCGGCCCGGGTTCGATCCTCAGTACCACATACAAACAAAGGTGTTATGTCCGCCGAATACTAAAAAAAAATAAATAAATATTAAAAAAAAAAAAAGAAAGTTGGAGACTTGCACTGTTTTGGGGTGTACAATGTTTTGATTGATTCTTCTGAGATTCAGTAATAACCCCCGCAAAGAATTTAGGGAGAAATGCAATTATGTGTCATATTAATGCCAGGATTATGTCCTTTCAGAACTATGCTCTTCAGATGACATTATAGTCCTGAGACAAATGAAGTCACTTTGTCTAAGAGGAGACTGTTGATTCTACTATTTGTATTTGGTGACATTGGGGAGAGTGTGGAGAAGGTATTCTCATACTTTTCATTAATGTGCTGAGTTCTCGCTCTGCTTTCAGATGAGCTGGCTCCCTTTGGGATTTGGTCACCAGCACGGAAAGTGAGAAACAGGAATGAGTCAGGGAACAGCTGTCATCCCTGACCCCCTTGCTGTCTGAGAAAAACTCTGAGGTCCACACAACCTGAGGAGAGGGTTCAAGCATAGTGGACTTCTGTGTTTGAGGGATGAAGGAAGCCAACAGCTCTGATCGATTTGTGTGGTAGGGGCTAGACCAGAGACCTTGTGTGCTTGGTCGTATTTCAATCTTGCAATCACATCTTGTATAGTATCCCCACTTTTTCAATGACGAAGCTGGTGTTCAAAGAAGTTTATTAATATATATGCTCAAGTCCTAAACAAGAAACAGTAAAGTAATTATGTATGTTCATTATAATAGGCAAAGGAATTCATGGGAATCTACCGTGTGACAAGCATTGCACACACTCTAATTCTTACAAGATTGTACGTTAAGTGCTATTATCTCTATGTAACTTGAAGAAACTACAGCTAGGAGTTGTTGATCTAATGAAGTAGAACTGGAACCAAGTTTATTACATAAAACCCGTATTGTAGTAAACTGGTGATCTTACATTCTAGACTCTTTTCATCAAGTTGTGGGAATATCCAGTATCTAAAACCAAAAACTGCTCTTGTGGAGGTTGGAAGGCTCTCTTCTCTCAGCCTGTGCTCCCTATGACATTTCCAGAAATTTCTAGAAGTTCCTCCTTGGGATTTCTTTTTTTTTTTTTTTATTGTTGATCGTTCAAAACATTACATAGTTCTTAATATATCATATGTCACAGTTTGATTCCAGTGGGTTATGAACTCCCAATTTTACCCCGAATACAGATTACTGTATCACATCAGTTACACTTCCATTGATTTACATATTGCCATTCTAGTGTCTGATGTATTCTGCTTTCTATCCTATTCTCTACTATCTCCCCTCCCCTCCCCTCTCCTCCCCTCCCCTTTTCTCTCTCTACCCCCTCTACTGTAAATCATTTCTTCCACTTGTATTATTCTTCTCTTACCCCTCCTTTCCTCTTATATGTAATTTTGTATAACCCTGAGGATCACCTTCCATTTCCATACGATTTCCCTACTCACTCCCTTTCCCTCCCACCTCTCATCCCTGTTTAATGTTAATCTTCTTCTCAAGCTCTTCGTCCCTACCATGTCCTTGGTTACTCCCCTTATATCAAAGGAGTCATTTGGCATTTGTTTTTTAAGGATTGGCTAGCTTCACTTAGCATAATCTGCTCTAATGCCATCCATTTCCCTCCAAATTCTATGATTTTGTCATTTTTTAATGCAGAGTAATACTCCATTGTGTATAAATGCCACATTTTTTTTTTATCCATTCATCTATTGAAGGGCATCTAGGTTGGTTCCACAATCTTGCTATCGTGAATTGTGCTGCTATGAACATCGATGTAGCAGTGTCCCTGTAGCATGCTCTTATTAGGTCTTTAGGGAATAGACCGAGAAGGGGAATAGCTGGGTCAAATGGTGGTTCCATTCCCAGCTTTCCAAGAAATCTCCATACTGCTTTCCAAATTGGCTGCACCAATTTGCAGTCCCACCAACAATGAACAAGTGTACCCTTTTCCCCGCATCCTCTCCAGCGCTTGTTGTTGTTGGACTTCATGATGGCTGCCAATCTTACTGGAGTGAGATGGTATCTTAGGGTGGTTTTGATTTGCATTTCTCTGACTGCTAGCGATGGTGAGCATTTTTTCATGTACTTATTGATTGATTGTGTGTCCTCCTCTGAGAAGTGTCTGTTCAGGTCCTTGGCCCATTTGTTGATTGGGTTATTTGTTATCTTATTGTCTAATTTTTTGAGTTCTTTGTATACTCTGGATATTAGGGCTCTATCTGAAGTGTGTGGAGTAAAGATTTATTCCCAGGATGTAGGCTCCCTGTTTATCTCTCTTATTGTTTCTTTTGCTGAGAAAAAACTTTTTAGTTTGAGTAAGTCCCATTTGTTGATTCTATTTGTTAACTCTTGCGCTATGGGTGTCCTATTGAGGAATTTGGAGCCCGACCCCACAGTATGTAGATCATAGCCAACTTTTTCTTCTATCAGACGCCGTGTCTCTGATTTAATATCAAGCTCCTTGATCCATTTTGAGTTAACTTTTGTGCATGGTGAGAGAAAGGGATTCAGTTTCATTTTGATGCAAATGGATTTCCAGTTTTCCCAGCTCCATTTGTTGAAGATGCTATCCTTCCTCCATTGCATGCTTTTAGCCCCTTTATCAAATATAAGATAGTTGTAGTTTTGTGGATTGGTTACTGTGTCCTCTATTCTGTACCATTGGTCCACCCGCCTGTTCTGGTACCAGTACCATGCTGTTTTTGTTACTATTGCTCTGTAGTATAATTTAAAGTCTGGTATTGCTATACCGCCTGATTCACTCTTCCTGCTTAGCATTGTTTTTGCTATTCTGGGTCTTTTATTATTCCATATGAATTTCATGATTGTTTTAACTATTTCTACAAGAAATGCTGTTGGGATTTTGATTGGCATTGCCCTCCTTGGGATTTCTAAAGCCCCAGGGAGCCCTGTGTGAAAACCATTGTTGTACTGGTCTGTGCCTTTCATTCAAGGGTCTTGTCTCTAGCTATCTTGCTCATTCTCACTTCCAACTAGAGAGCTCTGGAGGAGCAGGCTCAGTGCCTGAGGAAGCCAGGTCTCTAGTGCTGGACAGACAGCTTGGCATAGAGAAGCTCCATATGAGCCCCATATTTTGTGCTAGGCCCCATACTAGTGCCTGAGGATTTAAAAGCAAAGCCACAGTCCCCAGCCTCAACGAGGAAATGAACACCTTACAACGCCAGGCATGGAGATAAGCACTGTTGTACCATTTTGCACTATTTTATTTTTTATGCTCCAAGGTAGCCTTATCTTATAAAAGAGAAAATTGAGGCTTAGGGAAGGTAATATTTTTAGATAAGGACATTGAGTCACACAGAGACTCATCAACTTGCCTAAAATCATATGGCTAGTAAGTGGTTGAACTCAGTTTTCAAATCAGTACCATAGCTCATAATTCATATTTTTCATCAATTGAAAAAAAAATGTGCTATGCTGCTTTTTGTGACAGAGCCAAGATTTGGACCTAAAGTTTGCTTCTTTCCAAAGGCTAATGGCCTTATGAGTTTAAAGACATGATTAAATATCAGTGAAGGTTAAGTATTTATAGCAGAGAGGACTGGCCTCTGGGGAATGGGTTGGGGGAAGGAAAATGATGACAGAAGATGTGCCAGTATGCAGTCCAAGGAAAAAACTTCCCGCCCATCTCCCGGGCAGGGGTTAGGGGTGGTGGTGGAAACGAGGTTCTTCTGCGTGGAGTAGGCTGTCCCCTGAAAAGATCAAATGACATGGAAATTTTTTTTTATAAAGGGGGGAGTGGGCAGGACGGCTCTTTGACCTTATCGTGAGCTTCCAGAGGGACAGTGTGAGCCCACGTTTGGTTTATTTTTATATGGGGCGCAAAGGCTTTTCCATAGAACATTCTTCACCAAATAAGAAGGTGGGCTGTCCAAGCCCAGTGGATTACTCCCAAGTCTGGAGCTATGAGAAAACAGACTTCCTAGCAGGGGGAAGGCAGTGATCACATGCAACACGCAGAGTGGGAGGAGCCACAGTGCAATGCCAGATTAAAACCTTCTTGGCTGAAGGCTAAGTAAAGATGCTGTAATGGCTCAGGGGTGGCCCCCACAAAAACTGATAAATTAATCTCCTGCATTTCAACTTAAAGTGAACATCTCTATACAACAAAATAAGTCATGAGAAAACTTGTAAAAAAAAATTAAACCACAAACCAGGAGAAATATTTGCAATATACAAATGAACAAAAGATGAGAAACAAGACTGTATGTGGAATTCCCACAAATTTTAAGAATCAAACAAGCAACTGGGGGAAAATGGGCAATTCATAGAAGAGGAAACCCAAATGGTCAATAAAAACATATAAAGATGCCTAGTTCCTGGTGTCATTTGGATCTGGAATGTCCACCAAGAGCTCATGTGTTGAAGGCTTAGTTCTCTATGTAGCAGTGTTCAGAGGTGGGCTTCTGGGAAGTGATTGGATGGCGAGGGTGCTAATCTCATCAGTGGGCAACTGGTAGGTGGTGGGAATAGCAGGCAAGTGGAACATGGAGGAAGTAGGTCGCCGGGGGGCACACTCTTGGGGACTGTGTTTTGTCCCTGGCCTCTTTCTCTCTCTTCTTTCTGGCTGCCATGACTGAGCATCTTTCCTCTGTCAGGCCCTTCCTCCAAGGTGTTTATGCCTGGGAGCCAGCTGACGGTGTACTGAAACCTTTACAACCATGAGCCCACATAAATTTTTCTTCCTTTAAGTTGTTTTCCCCAGGTATTTGTCAGTAATGAGAAGCTAACACAGCCCCACCTTTAATCAGCAAAATAGTAACTAAAACATTTATGCCAATCATTTTAGCAAACATGTATAGGTTTGCTTGTCTTCAGCCATTCATTCAATTCAACAAACACAGAGGATGTATTATGTTAGGTACTGAAGATATAGCATGACTAAAACTAAAACCCCCATGCCTTAAGCAGTTTATAATTTATTGAGTTTAACAATAAACAAAATAAGTAAAAAAATACTACATATTTTAAATATATATGATTTGTTAGTTACAAATAAGAAGGTAAAAACTTAAAGGTAGAGGGACAGGACATGAAATGTGTATGTAGGTGGGTGGACTAGAAAATTTTAAAAGGTGACTTTTGAGTAAAGACCTAAAGGAACCAGGAGTGATTTATATAGATACCTAAGGGAAGAATATTTGAGGCAATAGGATCAGTCAGTGCAGAGACCCTGAGGCAGGAAGCTGCCTAGTATGTTCCAAGAATTGCAAAGAAACTAGAGTAATTGGACCAGAGTGGACAAGGGCCTAGGAAGAGATGAAGTCAGAGAGGCAATGTAGAGGTCTCATAAGTTACAGTGGGAACTTTAGCTTTTATTTGAGTGAGAAGCTGCTGGAGGATTTGAGCAGAGCAGTGACATACTCCAAGTCAGTTTTCATAAACATTGACACTGTGTTGTCAAGGAGGTGGAGCCACGGGAACTTTTGAATAATGCTGTGGGTGTCTCACTGGTACATAAATTAGAGCAATTTAAAGATGCTCAGACTCTACAACTCAGCAGTTCTCAAAGGTATTTCTTTTTAGAGAAACCTGTATGACACCATATAGAAGAATATCAGTCACTACAACAGTGTGGTTTGTAAGAGCAAGTATTTTAAAACAATTTAGATATTTTATCAGCAAGAGACTGGATTGTGGTATATTCATGTAGGGAATTCTGTAGTTTTTAGAAAGAGACCTATAAGCATTGGAATGGATAAATCTGAGAACAATGGTAAATGAGAAGAAAGCATGTTGTAGAAGAATATGAATGGTATGACACCATTTAAAGGACTTTTAAAGGTGACACAATAGATACTCTGGCATTTGCTTTATTATTCTTTATGGTTTTGTCTATGTTAGAAATATTTCATAACATAAAAATGTATAGAATGAAAATTTATTTGTAAATACAATGTAAATTAAGGCTCCCTTCCACCCCTACCCATAGAGTAGGGAGGGGGAAGGGAAAAGAGAAGGGGAAAGGCAAGTGAAGCAGTGAAGCAGTGGGCAGGCTGTGGGTGGGTGGGTGTGGTTTGATTTTTTTTTTTTTTGTGGTGCTGGGGATTGAAACCAGGGCCTTATGCATGTGAGGCAAGCACTCTACCACCTGAGCTTGATATACTGTTTGGTTCTTGGCTTCCTATAGTGGTGGCTGGGAAGGTTACTGAACCAATCATCATGGCCCTTCTATAGAGGTCTGAGGAATTTGGGTTTTATCCTTAAGCAGAAGGGGTTAATTGAAGGATTACAAACAGGCAAGAGAAATGTTAATAGCTAAGGGGACAAGAATACTAAGGTCTAAGACAGTTTTCTTGCTCATCATCCCTCCCGAAAGATGAATTATTTTATTTTATTTTTTTAAAGAGAAATAGAGAGAGAGAGAGAGAGAGAGAGAGAGAGAGAGAGAGAGAGAGAGAGAGTTTTTTTTTTAATATTTATTTATTTTAGTTCTCGGCGGACACAACATCTTTGTTTTGTATGTGGTGCTGAGGATCGAACCCGGGCCGCACGCATGCCAGGCGAGCGCGCTACCGCTTGAGCCACATCCCCAGCCCCACCGAAGGATGAATTATTGAGCTTTAACCAGACAGGTAGAGTGGGTGAGAAAATGTTGATTACCTTCCAGACCACTTGAAAACACCTTCCCTCCAACTGCTGCTGTGCCATGGTACTGGACAGCTTAGGACCACATTCCAGAGAATGCTGGACAAGTCTTTAAATCAGTACAGGTGGCCTTACATATCCACAAGTCTCACATCTATAGATTCAGTCAACCTTGGATCAAAAACATTTGAAAAATGTTTCATCTGTATTAAATATGTGTAGACTTTTTTCATGTATAGATAACAGTACAGATAACAACTATTTATATATCATTTACATTGTATTAAGTATTATAAATAATCTAGAGATGATTTAAAGTATATGGGAGGTTGTGCATAGATTATATGCAAACACTTTGTCATATTGTATAAAGTACTTGAGCATCCTTGGATTTTGGTATCTTAGGTGTCCAAGAAGTAGTCCATCACAGATATTGAGGGGCAGCTATATAAATATATTTCTGTACCAGGCGTCCTTTTGCTCTTGTTTTAGTCTCCTTTATAACTCTGTGACCAAAAAGACCTGACAAGAACAACTTTGAGAAAGAAAAGTTATTTTGACTCACGGTTTCAGAGGTTCAGTGCACTTTGGTCAACTTCATAGCTCTGGGCCCAAAGTGAGGCAGTTCAGGACATGGCAACCAGGAAGCAGAGGAAACAAGCTCTGCTCACCAGGGACAAAATATAAACCTCAAAGGTACACTCCCAGAGATCTACTTCCTCCTACCACATCCCACCTGCCTAGTTACCACCCAGTTAACCTGTATCAGTAGAGGATTAGGTTACAGTTCTTACGATCTAATCCATTCACCTCTGAACATTCTTGCATTGTCTCATACCTGAGGGTTTGGGGACACCTCATGTCTAAATCATAACATCCCTCAAGCTAAATTCTGAAGTCACTAATAGGGCTTCTAAGATCCTCTGGCCTGTCCATCTTTAATCTTTGGCTACACCTGACCTCAAACTTCCTTGGCCTTGAACTGTTTGCTCTGCTCTTGCTGTTCCCTCTTCCTTGATTATTCTTTTCCTTATTCACTTGAAAACTTCTACTGTTTTTTCATCCCAAGTTAGACAACACTTTCTCTAGGTTTATTGCCCTCCTTAAGTGCCCGAGGGGCAGCCTGGACTTCACTCACCTCAAATTCTTGGGTTAGATATTTTATTGTCTGCCTAGGGTGCCTGAGTGTGTTTGAGGCAGTGACTGTCTCTGTTGCATCACTGTGTCCCTAGCACCTACCCCAGGGCCTAGAGGATACTGGGTACTTAATAAATAATGGCTGTTTAGATCTGAAGTTCTTTGCTTTCTAGTTATATGGTACTATAAATTAATATTTTGGCCAGATGAGTTCTTATGCTTGGATGGTCTCTGCCTGCCTACAGTACACGGATAGTTTTGTCAATTCAATGAAGCTTTTTGTGGGTTTTGTTTTATTTTTTCCTCTTAGGTGGTAGGCAGACAGAATAGCAGTGAGATTTAGTCTTTGACTAGAACAGATTTGTGGAAGGAAAGCTAATGCTGGTGACTCTGTGTTTCCTTTCCCAACTGCCTGTGTTTCCTTTCCCAACCTCAGGTGCCAGTGCTTGGCTCTGAAAAATACTTATAGATTTCTGCTCACTAGCTCCCCCAATACAGTATTTTCTTTTCTTGGTACCAGGGAGTGAATTCAACGGTGCTTAACCACTGAGTCACATCTCTAGCCCTTTTTATTTTAAGACAAGCTCTCCTTAAGTTATTTAAGTCCCATGTTGATGAGGGTAGCCTTGAACCTGCATACCTTCTACCTGAGCCTCCTGAGCCATTGGGATTGTAGGCATGTGCCACTGCTCACCATTGCAACAATTTTCTTAATTTTGTCAAGGTGCCTAAAATTATCCCAAAAAGTGTAGCAAAATATTAGTGAAATTGAAAAATGAAATTCATAAAATGTATTAATCTCAATTTAAAAATTACATCTGTTCTACGTAGTATGTATTCTAGGTAGGGAGAGACAAAGATGGTGTTCATAAAATCAAGCAAATGGTGAAAGGGGTGTGCAGAGCAAGGCACCCTCATCCGCTCAGGGGAATGTTTTCTAACCACTAAAAAGGATAAGCCAATTTATATGACTTGCTTTGGTAGAATTTCTAGGCTATTTTAAGGTAAAAATGGAAAATTGCACAGTAGGATATATATGTATGTCATCTATATAAAACCACATACGTACGCATACACTACATTTGCATATATGTGTAGACTATTTCTGGCAGGATTGACCAGAAACTAGTTACAGTGATGAGCTCTAAAAATGCAGAGTGAGGGAGCCGAGAGGGAGGGAAATGTGCTTTTCTCTATATTCCCTTTTGTATCTCTTCAATATGGAACTGTTAATATAGTACTTTTTCATTAAAAGAAGCAAAAAGGATGGCTTAAACATGTGCATACACACTTCCTCTTTGACACGACCAGAGTGATGTGATAGATTAGATCAGCATTTGTCTAAAGTGTTCTGTTTCTCTGGCTCTTCATTTATGCTATGGAAGGACCTGTCTGATTCGGCTTCTTTCTCTCTGGCATTGACATCTGACATGTAGAAGAGAGAAGTAATCATTGCTTCTTGTATTCTGATGGAAGGCTTAACAAAATGTCTATGAATTTTTTTGATGATCCTCCAATAAAAGAAACTATACACAAATCAATGTCTTTATTTACCTAATTGTGGAAGGTGTTTTGGCCTTTAGATATAATCCTTCTAGTCTTTAAGGTAGCTAATTACTGAGTTAATGTTTTGACCTTTTTTTAGAAAAAAATTCCCATTAAGTGTTGATTACATCTAAAATTCATTTTCCCTTGCTTGTGAAGAGAGAGGAAGATAAGAAATTATTCTGTAAGAATCTAAAGGCCAGTGCTTATTTTCCTGTTTCTGAATTTTCTGGTTGCTTTTGCAGGCCCCTTTTGGATATGTGCCACATTGGTCTTTGCCATAGCAATTAGTGGGAATCTTTCCAACTTCTTAATCCATCTGGGAGAGAAGACATACCATTATGTGCCCGAATTCCGAAAAGGTTGGTGAATAGCTTGACTCATTTAGAATACCGTCAGTTTCTAACCGTGAGTCCTTTTACCCACTGAGTGTGTGGGCCCCATCTCTGCATTCTCTGTTTTAGGGGTTAAACATTCCTATTGTCTCAGGGTTTACCACCCATCTATATAAATCGATATTCTCTCTCTCTCTCTTTTTTTTAAATATGGTAAATTATACTATTTATATGTGTATATAAAATTTTATATATACATATATGAAACATACATAAAATGGTAAATTTTATGTTATATGTAACTAGCTTCTGCCTCTTGTGGCAGAAGTTAATCATTTAACTTCTTGGGGCAAGTTAATCATTTCTCTTGACCTCATATTCATTGGTAAAATGGAAATGATAATATATTACAGGACTATTTAAAGAGTTGATACATTGTAAACAGGTTAGAATAGTGATTTGTACAAAATGAGTTCAATAAATACTATTGCTAAATAGATGTTCCTATATATGTATATAGAGACATGTGTGAGAGAGTATCCATATATCCTTCCTTCTTTTTGTCTCCTTTATATATTGTGTGCTTTTGTATCTGTGCATGTTATATTACATATAACATAAAACTTACCATTTTAAGCATATATTTAACTTAATATATCAAAATTTTAACATTTTAAGATATATAATTCTGTGTATAAGTACATTCACAGTATTATAAATGCACATAATTTTTAGGAAAGCTGTATTGCAATTGGAATTTATTCTAAAAACAATGTACAAAAGAACTGTAAGGCAGTGTGCACGAAGGTCTGTATCCTAGCATGATTTGTATCGTTGGAGGACTGGGATAACCTATTGTTATTTAGGTTGATGGCCCAGCTGGCTGAGATTGGCTGTGGCCACAAATGATGAAGCACCCAGAGCAACAGGGGAAGCTGATCTCTTATGCCAAACTGGGGCCTTCTGATAGCAGATTTGTTATCGAGGAGTGTGCAAAAAATGGCCAAGGCCTGGAAGGGAAAATGCAGAAGTGAATGTGACTGAGAGATGGGCTTGTAAATGACATTTTTGTTTTAAAACTTACTTTCTTGAATCAGTATTGGGCAGTTAAGAGAAAAGAAAACAGCTTTCAGACACTTGCAGGTGATGTCAAATTGAGGAAGATTGGCTTTATAGGAGACTGACCTGTACTTCCTTCTCAAGTCCTGGCCTCCCTGTCCGCTCTCCTGCTAGGGTAGCTGGAGAAGAACTCCCATTAGACCACTGCAGCTTCTAGCTCTGCCACTGGCTAGCTTCTGCCTATTGGGACAAGTTAACCATCTCTCTTGGCCTCAGATTCATTGGTAAAATGGAAATGATAATACTTACATTACAGGGCTATTGTAAGAGTAAAGAGTTGATATATGTCAATAGATTAGAATAGTGATTTGTACAAAATGAATTCAGTAAATACTATTGCTAAATAGATATCCATATGTATGTATGTAGAGACGTGTGAGAAAGAATCTATATGTCCTTCCTTCTTTTCCTCCCCTTTATTCTGTGTGTGTGTTTGTGCATGCATGTGCAGAAGAGAAAGTGTGTAAACCCGTAACCTTCCTTCTCCATTATGAGTTCAGTTCTCACTCTGTTTATCAAATATCTTTGGTTTGAATTTAACTCAATAAATGATATCTATATGAGATTCAGATCCTGCCTTCAAGTGGTTCAGTGGTTAAATAAAGCAAGATAGGTGAGTGAATATTGCTGTAAGTAGTTTATGTTAATCTCTTTATTGGAGGTATTTTGACAGAAGAGTAACTCACCCTTCCTGGGGATCTGGAAGCATGGTGGGAGTCTTCATTTCTTCTTAGCCTCTTTGGCTGGGTATCCCAATTTCAGGGATGTGATGTAAGTATTAATAAGATAGAGGCCCTATCAATAAACATTTTCCCATTTTATATAAACAATATGAATCACATGTGGGGTTAGATCCAGCTTCTTCCACCAACTTGTTAATCATGTGACCTTGCCGTGTGGCGCACGCCTATAATCCCAGTGGCTTGGGAGGCTGAGACAGGAGAATCCTAAGTTCAAAGCAACGGTGAGGCGCTGAACAACTCAGTGAGATCCTGAATCTAAATAAGATACAACATAGGGTTGGGAATATGTCTCAGTGGTTGAGTGCCCCTGAGTTCAATCCCTGGTACCAAAAAAACAAAAAAGAAAATCATGTGATCTTGACCAACCCCATAGCTTCTCTGAACCTGTTTCTTCTCAAAAATGTATAGATTATATGAAGTAATATGTCTACATACTAGTTAATAACACAAAAAGCTAATTTTTTTTTTGGTACTGGTGATTAAACCTAGGGGCTATTGTAAGAGTAAAGAGCACATCCCCAGCCCTTTATATTTTTTATTTGGAGACAAGGTCTCACTAAGTTGCTTAGGGCTTCACTAAATTGCTGAGGCTGGCTTTGACCTTACAATCCTCCTCAAACTCCTGAACTACCAGGATTACAGGTGTGTGCCACTGTGCCTGACCAAAAAGCTAATTTGTGTGTGTGTGTGTGTGTGTGTGTGTGTGTGTGTGTGTGTGAGAGAGAGAGTTAAAAAATGCTCTGGGGAGGCTCAAAGCATTTTGGGTAATCACATGTCTCTTCTTTTTCTTTTTCTTTTCTCGTGTTAGGGATTGAGCCCAGGGCCTCACACATGCTAGGCAAGTGCTCCTACCACTGAGCTACATCTTAACCAGCCTGGATGCAATTGCTGTGGGGGCCTTTGTTCTTGCCAGAATGTGTTAAATGAATTACCTACTGAGTTTCATGTAGGAAAGGCTGATGCCATGGCTTACCCATGTTTTATGACCCTCTACTCTGAAAGTGGAAGGCAAGTCCTCTGGGGCATGCTGCTCCTAGAGGAAGAGGAGAGTAGTATAGTGATATATTGAATGCTCCTGTTCCAAGGAGCTGCCAACTAGCACTTCCACCACCAAGGCAGTTTTTTATGTAAGGAAGAAAGTGAAACTAGAGAATAGTTCAACAATTTATCAGTGATTTGGAACTCTGTATTTCAGGAACAGAAGGATCTCTAAATAGCATGCAGAACAAGTTAATCTGTACCCAGGGCATTTTAATAAATTTCCTAAAGAAATCAGTGTCAGCTCTTGTTTCGCTAAGGAGGAGGATGTGTTCTTCCAAGGGGATAGTTGGCTTTTATTTGATTGAAATGCTCAGTGTACTTACCATTATGTCCCTCTGAAGTATCTCAGTTGTTTAATAATATAAGTTGTTAG
The DNA here is from genome assembly GCF_045843805.1 of Urocitellus parryii. Lineage (NCBI taxonomy): Eukaryota > Metazoa > Chordata > Mammalia > Rodentia > Sciuridae > Urocitellus > Urocitellus parryii. The sequence goes on along the minus strand of NC_135541.1, from coordinate 36,990,586 downwards.
TTATCAAATGAACTGTAAAAACTATATAAGAGAATACTAGTCATCACCACAAAGGTAGACACAGAAGATTCAGTAGTTCACAAACATTTATCAAGTGCCTGTTATGAGTCAGGTCCCATGCCCAGGAAATGAAGACTAGCAAGATGTGATTCCCCCAGTCCATTGATGTAAATTGTCATGTTTAGAAAATCAGGACAGTTAGGTATCAGAAGTGCTCTGATAGTATGTTAAAGCTCTGTTGGGGATGAAAACTGTGTCCTGTCATCCGCAGTGTCCATAGCAGCTACCATCATCTATGCCTATGCGTGGCTGGTTCCTCTCGCCCTCTGGGGTTTCCTTGTGTGGAGAAACAGCAAAGTTATGAACATCGTTTCCTATTCATTTCTGGAGATTGTGTGTGTCTATGGCTATTCGCTCTTCATTTATATTCCCACAGCAGTAAGTATCACATTGTGGAACAGACTCTGGGTGATGCTCTGTTCTTGGTTGAAAGTTCCACCAGGCATTGTTATTTCCAGCCTAACACTCATGTGCTCCTGACATTCCCCTTTGAATTTAAATTCAGCATGAACAGGGTTTGGGGGTGAGTGCCGGATCATGAGCCCTTGGTTATGAAAGGGTCCACCTCAGTCTGCATGCTGGTGGCATTTCTCCAGCTTATACTGAAAACCAGACTGGCAGCGGGGGCCCAGCTGCTGATTGGCTGGGGGTATATAAACATATGTGCCTGGAATGAACAAATACCTCTCTGAAATGCCTCCAAGAAGCCCCTCCCCACCTCCCTTTTCTTTTCTTTCAGATACTGTGGATTATCCCTCAGAAAGCTGTTCGTTGGATTCTAGTCATGATTGCCCTGGCCATCTCAGGATCTGTCTTGGCAATGACGTTTTGGCCAGCTGTTCGTGAGGATAACCGGCGCATTGCATTGGCCACAATTGTGACGATTGTGTTGCTTCATATGCTTCTTTCTGTGGGCTGCTTGGTATGGTCTCATTCCTGTATTCTTTTAGTGTGTATTATATGCAAATGCTCAATGACCTCAAATTGTTAGATGCAACAGTTCTTTTAAAATAGCCTCCATGAAGTCAACACTGTTTTAGACTCTCCTCTTCCCTCTTTAGAGGGAAGTGGTCTAAGTTAAAAGAATTTGATTGTAATCTCTGCCTTTACCTAGTTTCTGTAATCTGGTTAAGGTTTAGTGTCTTGCCACAGGAAGTGTGGGTGGACATGTGCCTCTGTATCGAGTTGGGGAGCAGGACTGGGGGGACTCTGCCTTTGGGTGCCTTGATGGTTTCCAGCGTGTATCTAGGAAGACTTATGACATTTGAAGTTTCATGGGTAGAAAGAATGAAGTCAAATACAGGACAGTGGAGTTGTTTTTAAAGTGGACCATATTTAGAGCAGGTTTTGAGTTCCTGTGCCTAGATGTCTTTTTAGGAAGAGCCTTTGCTTTTGATTCAGGCAGCTTTCACTTTTGGCTATGTGAACTTGTATATAGTTCTGTATTTCTCTGAATCTTAATTTCTTCCTCTGTTGTATGATAATAATTCCTGCTTGTAGTGTGTTTCTGAGGATGAAACAAAATAATACATAGAAAGCATTTAACATAGAACTTGTCTTATAAATGTCCATAAATTAAGTCCCTTTCCTTTCATCCTATGGAGACATGGCTGATCCCTTAAAATGCTGCAGTGCCCCTTCTGGATCCTTCTGTCTGTTGAGGAATAATGTCCTTTCCGTCATAACTTACTCACTCACTGTAATACCTTACACCAGCATCTTTCCATGTCTCTCCTGAATTTTCCCCCATTGTATACTTTCCTGAGAAGTTGGTGAAGAGGAGGAGGCAGAAGAAAAAGAATTGTCTTTTAAAGCACTATAAGAACTAGCAAGGAGCAGGGAGAATTGAACACTGGAGTAGGGAAGTATTATTATTTTCTTTATTAATAAGAACCTATTTCATGTGGTACCTATGGCAAGATATTTAACTCCTGTACCTCTAATTCCTTCTGGGATAAATGGCATTGAAGGTGCCCATCTTGCTGCTCAAGAATTTTCTAGAAGAGGGCATTACTAAGAAGTACAAAAGTCCAGGTGCAGTGGTACATGCCTGTAATCCCAGCAGTTTGGGAGGCTGAGACAGGAGGATTGGAAGTTCAAAGCCAACCTCAGCAACTTAGCGAAGCCCTAAGAAACTTAGTGAGACTCTGTCTCTAGATAAAATATAAAAAAGGGGTGGGGATGTGGCTCAGTGGGAAAGCACCCCTGAGAACCCCCTGGGTTCAATCCCTGGTACCAAAACAAAAACCCTGGACTGGGAGGTGCATAGCATTGTGAACCAAGGCAACTTAACACTTAGAACCTTGGTTTCCTCTTCTGTCAAAGAGATTCATATCTTCCTAGGCTTCTTTGAGATTCAGTGAGATGGCTGCAGAAGCCCTTCATATATTATAAAGTGTTCTTCAGAAGGAAAGATGTTAGGAAAAGAGACCCCATGTCATCAGAAGCTGATGGGGCCTGTCTGCTGCATATTGCTCCATGGTGCCCCAGCAGAAGTGGTCCAAGGCCACACAACTCACACATAAACTAAAGCTTAAGCCTCCCATTCTCTTCATGGTGCCCTTTCATTGGTGCTGCTCACCAACTTCCCATCTTTCTCCTGAACTTTTTACCCATTATGAATCTGGTTGAGAAATTGGTGAGTGGCGAGGAGGTAGGAGAAAGGGCATCTGTTTAGCTCCCTGGGGTCTCCAGAGCAGGGCAGATTGGATTGTGGGGTAGGAAGGCACGTTGGGAGCAGGACATCCTCTTGAAGGACAAGGTCCAGTTTTCTCCTTGTGGAGAAAGGGAACCACCCTGTGGTCAGTTGTTTTGCTGCCCCTGACTCCCCACCCATTCTAGGGCCTGGGTTTTGTTTTCTGTACTGGAGATGGCCTCCTCCTTTTTCTTTTGGATGAGGACTAGCTTGGAAGTGAGGAGACTCAGTTCCAGTCCCAGTTCCACCACCCCCTGCTTTGGTTATTTCCCACTCTGCACTCCTGCCTCCTTACTTAGAAAAAGGAGCTGATCATGCACACCATAGTAACATCGTTACTGTTATAAGGATCAAGTGATATTTGTACCACAAAAAATATGATGTTGTACAAATGGGAGACATTATTATTATTATCAGAAGGGCAGAGAGAGGAATTGGCAGGGGAGTCATTTAAGCTGAGGGGCACCAGCTAAACCAGACAGCCTGGCTTCCTCAGACTCTCCTGGGAAACATGGATTGGTGTTTTTGCCTTATTGCAGTGAAGCATGTAACAGTCCCACACCTGCTGAGGGCCCCTTGGTGATTGTACATGCAAATGATCTCTTAAGTTTTTACTGGAACACACCTGGCAGGATGGCTAAGAAAGCACCCGAAGGATACATCTTTGGCTGGGATGTTTAGAGCAGTGTTAAGCCTCTGTTTGTGTGGTTACGGCTCATAGATGGATCTGAGTCCTATCTCTACTGTGTGCCTTCCCTGAGGCCTCTGCAGTACAGATCTGAGACCAGCCTAGACCTGGTGCCAAATTGTAGCCATGTGGGAAGATAGAAGAGCCTGAACCATGGAGGTGGACAGAACTGGATTAGAATCCCAGCTTAGACACACAGTTGTATAGCCCTGGGAGAATCTCTGAGTCTCAGCTTTCTCATCTTTAAAATGGGGATAGATTTTCCTACTAACAGGTTTCTGAGCTGATTAATGATTATGTGCAAGAAATGGTGTTTAGAGATCTTTTTGTTTGTTTGTTTGTTTGTTTTAATCATTCAGTTTTACAGATAAGAAAACAGGCCCATGGGTTGGGGCTGGGGCTGAGTGGTAGTGCACTTGCCTGACGTGTGTGAGGCACTGGGTTAAATTCTCAGCACCATGTATAAATAAATAAAATAAAGGTCTATCAACAACTAAAAAGCTTAAGGAACTTATTATTAAAAAAGAACAAAAGGAAGAAAGAAAACAGGCCCATAGGGTGGAGGGGCTTGTCCAGAGTATAGTGCAAGTTAGTGGCACAGCAGGCTGTAGAACCAGGGCCTCTTGGCTCTTCCATCTGAAGATGGGTTCCTCCCATAGCCTGAAAGAGCACCACCCACCTGCACCTGCACCCTGGGCCTTTGTGCTCCTGCAAGAGGACTGGAGGAGCCCTGAATGGTATGGGCACTATGGCCTCTGTCCTCAAATTTGGGACTGTTTTTCTGTACCCCAGAAAACAGCTGCAGGAAGGGGCCCTGGGAGGAAGGCTTTTAAAAGTAGTGGAATTGCCCTCAGAATATGACAAACTACGTGAAGTCTGCTGAAAAAGGTGTCAGTGGAAAACTGAAAAGGTCTGTTAAAGAGTTAAGGAGAAATAGGATTGTGCTGGGGAAGCGTCAGCATGTGGTGTTGGTGCCCTCTTCTGGCTGATAGAGAGCATAGCTGCTGAAAAATTGTTCTTGAGTTGGTGGCTTTTTAACTTCTCACCTTCCTAAGGCACTGAACCAAGGGGGAGCCATGAACACTTTTGGTTCTTTTTTTGTGTGGGGAAGGGCACATAGAGATTGAATCCAGAAGCGCTTTACCCCTGAGCTGTATCCCAGGCCCTTTTTAGTTTTTTGAGACAGGGTCTTACTAAGTTGCCCAAGCTGACCTTGAACTTGAGATAGTCCTGTCTCAGCCTCCTGAGTCTCTGGGATTACAGGTTTGTGCCACTGCACCTGGCTCAGTGGTTCTTGATACACCTTTCCTTTGAACAACCAGTGTTCAAAGCTAGTAAGACTGGTATTTTCTTGGGCTAAAGTTAGGATTCTCAGACCTTGAGACAGCAGGGAGGACCCTCCTTGATGTCTTCCCTCCTCTACCTCCTGATTTTTGACAGTTAAATTACAGGTGGTGAGTGGAAGCACTTATCTAACCTTTCATTTCCTAGCTGAAGAATTAGGAGGGGAAGCATGCCTAGCATTTTCTTTTAAAGGTCTTTTCAGAAAGCCAACTAATGGTTTAGCAGCAATCTGTCATAGTTCAGTTCATTAGGTACTAATTGTTTACATAGTGTGCCAAGCTCTGTGCGGGGTGGTAGTGACACAGATGCAAAGACAGATCATCTTTGCACTGAAGGAGAGACTAGAATTAGCATGTGTACTTTGGAGTCAGAGGGACCTACCTTTGAGTCCTGGCTCCACCACCCATGTACTATGTGTACTTGATCAAACAACAGTGTCTCTGAACCCAAGTTTCTTCACCCGTCAAATAAAGAAAATTGTAATGACGTCACAGGGTTGTAAGAAAGATTTAGTGAACAATAAATGGTAGCAGCAGATGAGTAATTGAGACAGACATAAACAGATAGTTGCAGGTCAGTGTGGTCATAAATATGGCAGGGGGATTGTGGGGACTGAGGACCATGGTGTCTTAACTTTCTCTTCATGCCTCTCTTCTTTCAGGCATACTTTTTTGATGCACCAGAGATGGACCATCTTCCACCAGCTACAGCTACTCCAAACCAAACAGTTGCAGCAGCCAAGTCCAGCTAGCAAGGAAAGTAAGAGATTGTATTTTCATCTTGTGTGTGGTGTAGTAAAAAGTGGGTAGCATCATCATTTCTGCTACTGTTGGAGTCAAGAAGAGAGAGGGCCAGACCCTTTTGTCTTTGCACACTGTTTCATGTGGTATGTCTGTGTATACGTCCCTCTTGTTGAAAGCTTCAGTTCTGATATTGGTATCAATTTGGTCTCATAGAATTGGGGAACATGAGCTCTTAGATTCTGCAGTAAGAGAAGCCCCTCCTTTGCCCTGGGATTCCCCCTCCCCTACTCCTTGTACCCTTGCTAAAGTTAGGATGGGTTTCTTCTATTTCCTAATAGACCTGCTGGTTTTTCTAGCAGTTCTGTGACTTCTCAGGCTGGCTTCAGACCCTGAGTTGATGCCTCTTGAATTAATCCTGGAGTCCTCCAAAGGCTTCTAAATTGTTATGCCTCATTTAATACCAGGGCCTCTGAGATGATTCCATTGTCAATGGCTGGCTGAGTGGGTCAGAGTATAGGGAAGAGACTTCAGGGTTTGTTCCTCGCCTCCCTCTATTACTTCCTCAGCATCCAGAGCTGTGCTCATGCTGAATTTGTGTGTGTGTGTGTGTGTGTGTGTGTGTGTGTGTATGTACACGCACACACTCATGTTGCTAGGGTCCAAGCCCAGGCTTTGTTCACACTAGGCCAGCACTCCACCACTGAGCCACTTCCCCAGCTTCAACTTTTGCCATTGCTGGAACATATCATGTCTTTGTGCTTGGAGTTCCAGTTGTCTAGAATGTTTATTCTCTTCCAGTAGCTATCACTCACCTTGTGATCTCATTACACTTTGCACACATCACTCTCTTTGTGTGTCTGTCTGTCCATTAATTTGGTCATTTAGTCTTTCATTTGTCTTCTGTGTATCAGTGTCCATGAGAGCAAGGGATAGGTTTCTTTCTGGTGTACAGTGGGTGCTCAGTGGCATTTGTGGGATGAATGAATGAAGCAATACTCTGCACAGGATCTCACTGTGGGCCCAGAACCTGTACTGTTTTGAAATCACTTGCTGACCTTTTTGCCCAAGCTGTTCTCACTCTTATAGCAGTGGGGTATATACAGAGATCAGGGACTTTACTGTCAAATATAATTAAATTAAATCCTGTTTCTACACATGTACTTACAGTGTGCCTTGGGAAAGGGATTTACTCTCTTTGATCCTTAGCTAACTTGTCTATAAAACATGGATGATACGACCTATGTTATAAGGTGGTAGTAAAGATGAGAAACTAGAAGTGGTAATTATAAAAGCTTCTGGCACATAGTTAAGATACTCAATAATAAAATCAATGCTACCTCCATGCTGAAAGCAGGCCAACAATTTGTACTGAAATTTGGTGGATCCACCTAACTTTCTCTTGATCCTTAATTTGCTTTTTGGAAAACATGTTAGGAAAACAAGACTTCATGTTACAGGCCCTGCAGTCTGACAAGATGTGGCTGGTCAAAGTTGCCTCTAGTGACCTCATTGCTAAGACAGTCTCCCTGGCTGATGGAATGATACGGGAACTATTGTAAAATGTCACAGGTCATCATCTTCCCATCTTCTCATGGGTAAATGTTAGAATAAAAAATGGTCAGAGCCCTGAGAGAGAATATGGGCTTCCATAATCATTTTACAATAAGGAGGCTTGGGCAAGAAAGCACAGTACCTTGCCCCAAACCACTGAGTTTGATGACAAGCTAACATGCATATATTGTATTTCATTATATAGAAGATTTCCAGATCACTTTCTCAGTGGTTTTCTTACCAGTCCTGTTCACCCATAGTATAGATGAAGTGGCAGGGCTGGAATTTGATTACTAAGATCACCTGTTGCTTGGAGGCAGAACTAGGACTTGAACCTAGGTCTTAGAAGCCCATTTTGAGTTCTGCTCTTGTTTTTGATTGGTGTTCTTTTTACCACCAAAATTCACAGGCTACACTGCTGGCATTTGGCCTTTTTTGGAGCCCTCCTTTGATGATCTAGAGATGGCTATAGTTCAGAGGTCCCCATATATCTTTGACTTTATGTCCTCTCACTGAGTTTGAGTCCTATACTACTTATCTGTTGCTAACTAACAATATCAACTCAAATTCACCTTTTCACAGAATCTGGGCATAGCTTAACTTGCTCCTCTCCTTCAGGTTCTCTTGCAAGGCTGCAATCAACTGTGATCCAGGATTAGGGTCTCATCTGAAAGCTAGACCGGGGAAATAGGGGAAATATCTTCCCATCTCACATAATGTTGTCAGGATTCATTTCCTTGTAGCTTGTTAGGATGAGTGCCACCTTGCTGACTGACAGTCTTCTGGAAGCCATCCTTTGTTCCTTACCATGTGGGCCTCTTTGATGGCTACTTCATCAAAGTCATAAAGCAAGAAAGAAGTAGTCTTACATAATGTAAATGTGGAAGTGACAGTTGTCACTTTGTTGTATTCTATTAACTAGAAGCAAATCACAGGTCTTGCCTACATTCAAGAGGAGGAGATTACACAAGGGTACAAATATTTGGAGACAGGGATCATTGAGGCCATTTTTTAGTCTGCCACAAGCACTAACCAGTGATATGTGTATATTTGAATTATTTGCACATACTTTCACCAGACTATATACTATTTTAAATATATTTTTTTTAGTTATCAATGGACCTTTGTTTTATTTATTTATATGAGGTGCTGAGAATTGAACCCAGTACCTCACATATGCCAAGCAAGTGCTCTACCACTGAGCCACAACCCCAACCCCTATTAAAGTTTAATCCTATTTAAAATACATGAACTGTAAGTAGAAGTTCTATTTTCCTTTCACTACCTCAGTGGATTGGTTATGGAGCCTGCTACCTTAGGATGAGCAGATGACAGCTTATTTGCATTAGAGTTTCTTGTCTATACACTAATTTAGCTCATCCTACAGATGGCCTCCATTGACTATTGGCAGAGAAGGCCTAGGGCATGCTGGGTCCCTTCCTTAGACTGGAGTCCATGGCAGAAAAAAATGGATTCATATGTATTTGACTTGGTCTCTGTGGTGCCTGGACTCATGCCCAGCTGGCACTTATGGTGCAGGGGCTGGACTCTTGTGGGGAGGGTGGATGAGCCTTTGTAAGATGAAAACACAAGTCAGGCTGAGTCCTTTACCTGAGGACCATTTACTCCCTCACTCACATAGTTAGTGGCCCCTGTGAGCCATGCCTTGGAGACTTTGAAAGTCAGAAACAGTGTCTGCCTCAAGGAGCCTCAGTCTGATAGGGAGAATAGTCTAACAGGTAATGTCATGTTGTGCGGAATGTGCCTTAGGCAGGTTGTCAACTGAGGACTGTGGGAGACACAGTGACTCAGACAGCTTCCCAAGAGGCTCTAATTTGAACTAGGTCCTGAAGATTAGGTAGAAGCAATTAGTATCCTGTTCTAAAAATAGTAGTCAGCTTCCCATGGCTTTTGGGAAGGTGAAGATATAGGTTGATCAGTGAGATCTGATGACACCATGTGAGCCCACATCTCTAAGAATAAGAAAATTTGAGCCCAGCTAGATAGGGACAGAGATGAGAACATGGTGGCAGCACTTGCCTGGGCCTTTCCCTTGGCCCAGAATATCCACCATTAGCCCCATTAATGGCTTTCTTGACCTGGTCTTGAGCTGAGGCTTCAGTTCCTTCTTTGTAGTTTGTTGTAAAGACTCCAGACCAAGAACCCCAGTGCTGTAACCCTTCAGAGAGTCAGAGCAGTGTCTGAGAAGAGCCTGGCCTTTGGGCCCTTGGAGATTTCACACCCTGGTTTACACCGATTTGACACCTCTGGGCTTTGCTCAGATCTGTAAACTTGGGTGTCAGCACCTCCATTTGGGTGTCAAGTCTCCAAATGAGATAGTGATGAACAGCTTCTTTGCAGCCTCCCTGGCAGAAGCATCAATTGCTTTGCCAATAAGAGGAACTGTCCAGAGCCCTGGGTGCTGCAGATTTATGAGCTGGCTGTGCCTTCTACTGTAATCTCTGGACTCCTAGCTTTCACCGAAAAAGAATGGCTTCTAATCTCAACGATAACCTTCCCCACGTAAATCTGTGCACTGGAAGGCTTAGCCTGGAACAAGTTCCTGGGAGAGCATTAACCCCTCCTCACCCTGTAACCTGAGGATTCTAGGGGAGCCTCTAATTACTTGTAAGCAGGGAAGCTTCCCTACATAAATCATTGAGATAGTATAAAGAATGTCTGGTGTCAGTCCTTTCTTTTTCATTAACTTGTAACCCGAGGGCCACTGCCATTTCTTCTCTGAGCCAAGACCCAGGTAAAAATCCTGGAAACTACCTGGGAAGCTCTGCTTTGGCTTGAGGGATAGTGTTCATGAAGGACTGCAAGAGTGGGCTGCCTTCCCATGGGCGGTGACCAGTGTGTCTGTCCAGAGGAGAGCAGCCAGCAGATAATTGTACTGCAGTGTGATAAGGGATTTAATAATAGATGAACAAAAGGCTTCTGGAGAGTTCTTTGTAATTAAAACCCTCCTGATTTGATACACAGGGTTTGTATGCAATTATCCTTTCACTCACTCATGTTGAGAGTTTATTTTATAAGGTATAAACCATCTTATTGGTTTATGCATATCAGTTTTTAAATTCTGAAATCAGCTTTAACTCAATGTTGTAATCCCCTTTAGCCCCATATCCAAACTGCATGATTTCATACCATTGCTGACACTATTATCTATGCTTTGCAAATCAACTGGTTCTAAAATATCCCTGTGCAAAGAATCTGTTTTTGGTCTCTGGGATATTTCTTTCTTAATTTTCTTCTTAGTTCTCTTTGGGGGAACCTGGAGTGGCAAATACAGCACAATAACCTTGTACTTTTTTTTAACTTGGTAGAAAATTTGAACATAGGCAAAAGTAGAATGAATAGTAAATACAAATTTACCATTCATTTTGTGCTAATTGTTTCAACCATTGCCAATTCATGGCCATTCACCTACTCCCCATCTTTTTCTTCTGTCTTGTTTTGAAGCAAATCTAAGTTATCCTATTATTTCATCCATACATATTTAAATTCAATATCTATAAAACAGAGACTCTCTTAAAAACATAATCACCCAGGATGACAGCACACACCTGTAATCCCAGCCACTTTAGAGAGGCTGAGACAGAAGGATCGTAAGCTTCAGCAACTTAGGGAGACTGTTTGGGAAAAAAAAAGAGGGGTGTGCTGGGGACATAGCTCAGTGGTAGAGCACACTGGTTCAATGTCAGTACAGTGGGAGAGAAGGGAAGGTAACAACCAAAATAACATAATGACATCTAAAAAATAACTTTAATATCAAGTATGCTTCAGTGTTTGAATTTCAAATTATAACTACCATAACTTTTTTTCAGCTTATTTAATTCAGATCCAAATAAGGTCCATTCATTGCAACTTTTTGATGTATCTAAATTACAGATTCCTACTCCATTTCCCTGTTAATTTTTTCCATTTATTTGTTGAAGAATGTTTATACTGTTGTTTCTCTCTGTATGGGTTTTGCTGATCGTATTTCCATGATTCATTTAAGAAGTTGTTCTGTTCTTTGAATTAGTAGTTGGTTCTAAAGGATTGATCAGATTCATGGGGATTTTTCTACTTGATATTTGCTGCTGTATACTTCAATCCCCAAACTCAATGTCAAATTATCTCTCTTTCATTTTAGTGGCCATTAACAACCAATGCCTAGATCTGTTATTCCATTATTCCTATCTTCATTTTTAAGAATATTTTATTAGTTGTTGTTGTACCTTTATTTTTATGTGGTGCTGAGAATCAAACCCAGGGTCTCACACATGCTAACCACGCACTGTACTGCTGAGCCACAACCCCAGGTTCCTTCTTTATTAATTAGGAAAAAAAAGGTCTCCCTTCATCTACTGTTTGGTGATCCAGCAGTATAGTTTGTATAAGAAAGGCAAGATAAATGATTATTCTTTTTTAATTTACCTCCTTTCAAAATAGTTGGTTTGCAAGTACTCTTCAGCAATGACCCATTAGCTCTAGCCTGCTGCAAGTGTTATCTTTATTGATGCTCAAAATTTCCCCTTTTTGAGGTGAAAGATTTATACAATGAAAATTACAGAACCCTAAAGAAAGACATAGAAGAAGACCTTAGAAGATGGAAAAACATACCCTGCTCATGGATAGGCAGAACTAACATCATCAAAATGGCGATATTACCAAAAGTTCTCTATAAGTTCAATGCAATGCCAATCAAAATCCCAACAGCATATCTTGTAGAAATAGATAAAAGAATCATGAAATTCATATGGAATAATAAAAGACCCAGAATAGCAAAAACAATACTAAGCAGGAAGTGTGAATCAGGCGGTATAGCGATACCAGACTTCAAACTATACTACAGAGCAATAGTAACAAAAACAGCATGGTACTGGTACCAAAACAGGCGGGTGGACCAATGGTACAGAATAGAGGACACAGTAACCAATCCACAAAACTACATCTATCTTATATTTGATAAAGGGGCTAAAAGCATGCAATGGAGGAAGGATAGCATCTTCAACAAATGGTGCTGGGAAAACTGGAAATCCATTTGCACCAAAATGAATCTGAATCCCTATCTCTCGCCGTGCACAAAAGTTAACTCAAAATGGATCAAGGAGCTTGATATTAAATCAGAGACACGGCATCTGATAGAAGAAAAAGTTGGTTATGATCTACACGCTGTGGGTTCGGGCTCCAAATTCCTCAATAGGACACCCATAGCGCTAGAGTTAACAAATAGAATCAACAAATGGGACTTACTCAAACTAAAAAGTTTTTTCTCAGCAAAAGAAACAATAAGAGAGATAAACAGGGAGCCTACATCCTGGGAACAAATCTTTACTCCACACACTTCAGATAGAGCCCTAATAACCAGAATATACAAAGAACTCAAAAAATTAGACAATAAGATAACAAATAACCCAATCAATAAATGGGCCAAGGACCTGAACAGACACTTCTCAGAGGAGGACATACAATCAATCAACAAGTACATGAAAAAATGCTCACCATCGCTAGCAGTCAGAGAAATGCAAATCAAAACTACCCTAAGATACCATCTCACTCCAGTAAGACTGGCAGCCATTAGGAAGTCAAACAACAATAAGTGCTGGAGAGGATGCGGGGAAAAGGGCACTCTTGTTCATTGCTGGTGGGACTGCAAATTGGTGCAGCCAATTTGGAAAGCAGTATGGAGATTTCTCGGAAAGCTGGGAATGGAACCACCATTTGACCCAGCTATTCCCCTTCTCGGTCTATTCCCTAAAGCCCTAACAAGAGCATGCTACAGGGACACTGCTACATCGATGTTCATAGCAGCTCAATTCACGATAGCAAGACTGTGGAACCAGCCTAGATGCCCTTCAATAGATGAATGGATAAAAAAAAATGTGGCATTTATACACTATGGAGTATTACTCTGCATTAAAAAATGACAAAATCATAGAATTTGGAGGGAAATGGATGGCATTAGAGCAGATTATGCTAAGTGAAGCTAGTCAATCTTTAAAAAACAAATACCAAATGACTCCTTTGATATAAGGGGTGTAAACAAGGTCAGGGTAGGGACGAAGAGCTTGAGAAGAATATTTACAGTAAACAGGGATGAGAGGTGGGAGGGAAAGGGAGTGAGAAGGGAAATTGCATGGAAATGGAAGGCGATCCTCAGGGTTATACAAAATGACATATAGGAGGAAAGGAGGGGTAAGACAAGAGAATACAAATGGAAGAAATGATTTACAGTAGAAGGGGTAGAGAGAGAAAAGGGGAGGGGAGGGGAGGGGAGGGGAGGGGGGATAGTAGACAATAGGACAGACAGCAGAATACATCAGACACTAGAAAGGCAATATGTCAATCAATGGAAGGGTAACTGATGTGATACAGCAATTTGTATACGGGGTAAAAGCGGGAGTTCATAATCCACTTGTATCAAACCGTGTAATATGATGTATTAAGAACTATGTAATGTTATGAACGACCAATAAAAAAAAAAAAATTCCCCTTTTTGGCTATTGGCAGCCTCTACAGATTGGCTTCTGGGTTGTCTTGACATGGCCTGGAGTCACTGATAACTATATTGCTATCAGTTATGACAAATGTCCCTGGCTTATTTTGAATATTTCCTGTTCTAGATCAAACCTTTTCTTTCAGTGGGGAATAAGTATTTCAGGATCATAGTCTGAAGCTTGTGGTGCTCATTGCAGTGGCTTGGCATTGTTGTCAGGCCTATTTAGTGTTCAAAACTAGGAAATAATATTTGTCTGCTTGTTTGATATTTGCTTTTAAAAACAGATATGCTATGAGTTCATATTGATGCTTCCGATTTCTATTTAATATTACAAAGTTTTTACCGAATTTTTTTATATTTTTATCTCCTTTCTCCTGAAGATCTCACTTCTCAATGATGCCACTAATGATAGAATTGGAATATCACATGAGTATTTACTTGTTTTATCCACCTATGCTCACAACAATCTAATAATAGTATAAACACTACCAGTAATTATTGGAAATATTATTTTAAAATCTTTTAAGAATTTTCTTTTTAAGTTCTGGAATGCCCTTCCTTGCCTTATGTACTTGTCAATTTCAGAAGGATCCACTTCAGATACCCTCTCCTCAAGGGTAAGGGTGTGTGTGTGTGTGTGTGTGTGTGTGTGTGTGTGTTTGTGTGTTTTATTTCTCCAGGTAACATTACTTAATTCCTTCCCTGCTTTTTTTTTGTGGGGGGGGCTACTAGGGATTGAACCCACCTGGGCTGCTTAGCCACTAAGTCACATCCCCAGCCCTTTTTCACATTTTATTTTAGAGATAGGGTCTCGTTGAGTTGCTTAGGGCTTTGCTAAGTTGCTGAGGCTGGCTTTGATCTTCCTGCCTCAGCCTCCTGAGTTGCTGGGAATATAGGTATGTGCCACTGTGTTGGCTCCATAGTCTTTTTCAGCTCTTAGTATGTTTTTTCTGTAATTTTTCTGTAATAAGTAATTTTCTTATTTACTGTAACTTCCTGAGGGCAGAGCTTTATTTACCAATGTGGCCCTGCACCCAGCAAGTACTTACAGCAAGCTTGATCTTGAACAGATGCTAATTAGTATGCATATAATGTGAAGCCCAAAATTCCCTGGCCAAGTTACTAAGGAAGTTTTTATTTGTTTATTCACTGGGTCTGATCTGTGCTAGGTACCAAGGCTACTGGGATGAACAATGGAGTTGGATCTTCTACATCCCAATTGTATATCTCATGCATTGCACAGACTAGAAGGCCCCTCTAAATTAAAGAGATATGATTATGGAAACTTCTGATTGGAATACCCCAGATCAAGCAGTGATGACACTGGCCAGGTTTGGGTACAGGGCTGGGGCAAGAAAAGGAGCAGAGAATGCTCATGCCATAGTGGCAAAGACCTAAGCAACTTAGCAAGACCCTCTCTCAAAATATAAAAAGGACTAGGGATGTTGCTCAGTGGTTAAGCACCCCTGCGTTCCACCCTCATACCAATGTGTCTTTGTATCACTCACCTACTTAAAAACTTCTTTTATGCTTTGTATTATCTAAATAAGAAAGCCCCAACTCCTTGAATTGCCATGATCTGCCCTTAAGGTATGTCCTGCCTCATACCCTTGTGTTTAACCCTGGGTTTCAACTATCACAAACAGCTTTCCACCACCCAAATCTTTTCAAGTCCTTTCACACCCATTTTACCAGCCCTTTTCTAGTTACTAACACAGTGCTGCCACAGAGGAGAGAAAGAAGGCGGGTGAAGATAGTTTGAGGATCTGGATAGCAGACAGTCACTGGATTTCCAAATACAGGAAAACTTTTTAAAAAATGTGATCTCCCCTCCAATGTGAGCTCAACTTCGAGCACAAAAATCAGGACTCAGGGCTCAAGATTTTGGGAGCTGGTGACAGCAGATAGTTTCTGGTGTTGAAGTTACACCTTTAAACATTAAGTACCCTTTTCTAAAATTTACCTGTCTGTGAGGGAGAAGCTTTATCTTGAAAGTCACTTTTTTGTTTTTCAGTTCTCTTTATGTTTTTGGGAGCATGGTTCTTCTGGACATGGCCTCCGTGGCAGGAATGCAGAATGGTCAAGGCTGGCAGGAGACTGATAGATGGTGCCATACTGGATGAAACCTCATCACCTGTTTAATAAACAAAAATTAAAATATTACTCTGAGGGTGTAACTCAGTGCCAGAAAGCTTGCCTGGCATGTGTGAGGCTCTGGGTTTGATCTCCAGCACCATTAAAAAAAAAAAAAACCCACAAAAATTAAATGTTGTTGAGCAGATGTGTCTTTAAGCCCTTCTTTTCCACCCATCAATCACTGCTGTGACTGTGTGCTGATTGGCAATGAAATGGGAGGGGATAGGTTAGGCATGCTCAGATGCCTTCCTGTTCGCCTCCCAGTCAGATGATGTGCTTCACTGGAGACCACCCCTAACACCTGAGATACATCTTTCCTAACTTCTACAGTACTTTCTCTGAGTTATGTACAATTATCTGGGTGATCCTACTTGCTCCAAATGCTTGCTACGCTTAATTAGCCGAACAGTATGATTTTGGGTTGGGATTAATTGGGAACTTGGAAAATTGTCTTGTTAACTTGATATTGGGCAACTGAACCTAATGGTTGCAAAATAAATACCTCACACAATGTCTGTGTCTGCATTTCATGGCTTTGACCTCAAGTTTTTCTTTGAGGTTTTATCTTTAGCATGTTGGAGGCTGCTGGGAATCTGATTTAATGTACTAGTTGTAATGATGTATGGGTTAAAATGGAGAGCTGAATTTTTCCTCCTATAAGAATATAACATTAGATCTAAAGAACATATTTATTTGCAACCCATATTGACATATGAATTTTAGAAATTTTTCTTAGGGTTCTTTGAGTGCTTCAAGGTGGCAAGACTTCCTGACTAGAGTGTATTAAAGGGAGAAACCAGTGAGCAAGCCATGGCTTAAATAATCTCATTAGTAGTTTTATTTTCCTCACATAAATAGAAGTTTAGAGAGAGTCTGAGGTTACTATGGCTGCTCCATGATGTCATCAGATGTTCCAGTGACTTCTAACTTTTTGTTTTTCTTGTGTTCAGCAGTCTTGACCATGACTGTCATCATCTGATCCCAAGATAACTGTAATCCAGCAAGTGTAGGTAGTGCATATCGTGGCTCTTGCCGAAATCATGTGTGTGATCTTTCAGGCTCAGCAAAGGCTTTACCTGACAGGCCTTGAGGGGAAAGCAGTCCTCTAAGATTAGGTGTAAATCCAGTGCTTTACTTAGTTTATGCTCTTATGTGTATCTGCATTTGTAGTTCAGGCTTCTCCATTTGAAGGCCTCTTTATAAAAGTAAAGGAGAAAACTCAGCTGCTCTGGAGGCTGAGGCAGGAGGATCGTGAGTTCAAAGCCAGCCTCAGCAATTGAGCAATGCCCTAAGCAACTCTGCAAGACCCAGCCTCTAACTAAAATATATAAAGGCTGGGGATATGACTCAGTGGTAAAGCACCCCTGGGTTCAATCCCAGCACCACTCCCCCCAAAAAAAACAAAGTGAAGGAGAAGAGCCCTATCTATGGCCTCTCTCAGGTGCCGCTGCTGAGACTAACTTATTAAGGGTGGGTGGGGGAGATAGCTGAAGATACTTTTCTTCACTTTCAATATTCAGTACTTTTCTGTCCCTAGCCCTTCCTTCTCTCCCTCTCTCTGGCTCCTGGGTCTATAAAGTGGCAGAGGCCTTTTGTTTAGGAATCCCTTGGCAGTGAGACAATTCCCACGTCTGCATGAATCCACTTGACCCTTGCCTGACATTGTTCCACGGGGAAAAATGGATGATTAGGGAGGCTAGTGCTTTCTCCACTTGAGTTTCTTGCCTATACCATTGTGGTAAAGCGTTGGAGTCCTAAAAGTTATTTTCATTTGTCGTTCTTAATCAACTGTTCTCATATAACACCTAACAGTTCAGCTCTCTCCTGCTCAGCTCAGCTCTTGACAGGCAGCAAGAGGGGAAAGGACAAAAGGAGCCAGCTGGTCGAGTTGGCCTGCCTTTTAATGAGCTTCTGCCAAACCCCACCCAGTGTCCTCTGCTTGTATCTTATTGGTAGCTGTGTGTCACATGGTTTCCCCTAGCTGAGAGGGAGGCTGGCAAAATGCTTTTTGGCTGGGCACACTGCCACCCTGCATGAAGTGTTAGGAAGGAAAGAAGAATGGGTTTTAGATAGGTAATGACGTCAGTTTGGATATCCTACTTTTAGAAAAGCTAATGGATGGTAGTTTGTTCATTGTCAGTTTGCAATTGTTGGTTGGCATTGTATAAAGAACTGAGAGAGCATGCCTGTAATCCCAGCTACTGGGAGGCTGAAGCAGGAGGATCACAAGTTCAAGGCCAGCCTGGGCAACTTGGGCAACTTTTAAAATTTAAAAAAGGGCTGGGGATGTATGTCAGTGGTAAAGTGCTTGTCTAGCATTCATGAGGGCATGGATTTGGACCCCATCACTGGGGGCTGCCGGGGCAGGGTGAGAATTGAGAGGAAAAAAAAATCTATGAAAAAAAAATTCTATGGCACAAATGTAGTTTTTGTAACTCCATGAATTTGCTCATGAAAACAGAGCAACCAGGATAGCAGTGGACATCTACAACAAATATGGGTGATAAGATATCCCCACAAATCCCCAAATTCAAGTAGATGGAATGACTAGCAGCTCTAAGACTTGTGTGATATCAGCAATTCTAAGGAAAGAAGCAGATGGAAACAACAACGTGTCTGAGAAATTTAAGAATAAGGGAACCCCAAAATAGCCAACAAGTGCCCCCTGGAAAGCACAGTGGAGCACTAGGAGAAGGGATGCAGAAACTGGGGTTTTGTATAACTCATTTTGTAGTCCAGGTCCTGGGAGCTCTCCAAACTGACCAAAGGTGCTTCCCAGAACACAGAGAAAATACTGCAGGGAACAAAACACAAATAGGCTGGAGGAGGACATTTGGGACAGAAGAAAGAGAAGTCCAGATACTTGTGGGGGAGGGGAACAGAGCCAAGGGATCCCTGAGAGCTTGAAGCACTTTGTGAAAATAGAAAAGGAAGCTGTAGAGCCTAGAGTTTAGAAAAGCTACTCTGACTCACCTCTCCCTCCTAATTGTGCAGGAAAATTAGTTCCATGTAAAAAAAAAAGCAACAAAGGACTGCAGTCCAACATCATAATGAAGTTATTTTAAGAAAAATGAGAACAAGGAGCAGAATAACATCCCTGATGGGGATGGACACATTCCATACAGGCTTGCCCACAAAACCAGGTCAGCTATATCTTAGTGTTTCAAAATGAGCTATGAGAAAATAGAAGATGGTATAGTACATGAAAGAAAATCAAAGTTGTAACACAGGGACTGTAGCTCAGTAGTAGAGCGCTTTCCTGGCATGTATGAGGCACTGGGTTCAATCCTCAGCACCACATAAAAATAAATAAAGATACTGTGTCATCCACAGATTTATTTTACTGTCTGTTCGTAGGTAACAGTCTCCTTTGTAAACAACCTAGATTGAAAAGGGAGAAAAACTATGTATGATTGAAGCCTGGCTTATACCCTCTGCTTGTACTATATGGGTTTCCCTTATGGATCTCCCTCTCTTCATTGATCTTCTCCCTGAGGTCTGACCCCCATGAAGCAGACAGCAGCCAACCCACCAAGCAGCCAACAAGAAGTACAACCTGGCTCCAGAAAGCAGGAGCCTGAGCTTTCCTATCAATTTGCTGAACCTTTCAAATTCTTCCCTAAGGCTTGGAGCTTCCCCCCGCCCCCAATGTACCAGATGTACATGTTCTTGTGTCCTCCATGCCCCACAGGGAAATATCATCCATAGGTCTTGAATTTACTTTCTTGTTGCATAGGAGACAATGGATGTCCAAGGAACTGTCTTTCAAAATAAATTTCTTTATTTTGCCTTTGCAATAGCTAATCACATTTTAATCAAGAGTTTGCAGCCTTTTCGCTTGGAAGGATTGAATTTGAAACTTACCACATGGGGAGAAAGAAGTGTTATTTACCACCACCACCCCTTATATTTTTTAAGACTATAAGACTATGGGCTGGGGTTATAGCTCAGTGGCAGAGCACTTGCTTCACCCATGTGAGGCCCTGTGTTTGATCCTCAGCACCACATAAAAATAAAGATATTAAAAGATATATAAGACTATATAATAAGTATATAAACACTTATTGAAATAAACACTTTAGGGGAATTATGGCTTATTTAAAAATATTAGAGCAGTTTGAAAGCAAAGTGTAATTCCATCCCTGAATGATGTTGGGGAAGAGAGTGTTGGCTTAAGGACGAGAGTCCAGGTTTTTCCAGGAACTCCCATTATTCATAGATTAGATCTTCTTTGCCTATTTTTTCTATTTGTCACTTTAAAAAATCATTTTTAGGGCTGGGTTGTAGCCCTAAAATTGGTAGAGTACTTGCCTACCATGCGTGAGGCACTGGGTTTGATCCTTAGCACCATATAAAACAAAATAAAGAATTGTGTCCACCTATAACTAAAAAATAAAAAAAACTAAAAAATTATTTTTATTTCTTTATTCCTTTTTGATTAAAATGTGCCCACCCTTTGTTATGGCATTATTGCTGATTTTTTCTTTTATATTTATTTCTTTCCTGAGTTCTGACACATAATTTCCAAGTTTTTCTAATACCAATTGGTATTGTTATCTTATGTCTTGTGTCAATTTAATTTGTTTTATTCCATTTGAAGGATTAGGTTACAGTTTTCATCCATTTAGTGCATGTCTTTCTGAAGTGCTGCTTGTCTATAGGGATGCTTTCAGACCTTTCTTTTACATATGTGTAAAGTGACTTTCCAAGACCTTACAGCTAAAGAGTGGCAGAGGAATTGTTCATACCTATGTTTATCTGACCTCAAAGCTTGTATCTTTCCACAGTGTGCCAGGAAACTTATAAACGAAAGCTCATTTAATATAACAGCTTACAAGATGGTTTCATTATTGATGAGGAAACTAAGGCTCAGAAAGCAACTGCAGCCAGGTGCAGTGGCACACGCCTGCAATCCCAGCAACTTGGGAGGCTAAGGTAGGAGGATCTCAAATTCAAAGCCAGCCTCAGCAATGGTGAGGTGCTAAGCAACTCAGTGAGACCCTGTCTCTAAATAAAATATAAAAAAGGGCTGGGCATGTAGCTCAATGGTAAAGCATGCCTGAGTGCAACCCTTAGTATATTAAAAAAAAAACAAGAAAAAAAAAAAGCAACTGCTACAGCAACTGCAGATAGTAGCGGGCACTACCTGTGGTCATTACAACATTTACAGGGCACTGACTCTTCAGTTCCTGCTTGACAACAATGGTTTAGTTCTCACACAAGTAGGGGCATCTCTCTCAGTAGCTCAGCATCGAATATGATCTCATGGGCTTTAGTGCAGAGGAAGTAGTAGCCTCCTGATATTTGGGTAATAACTCCTTTCTCCCATTTGCTACCACAGCCCTGTTCTTTCTCCCCTGTGCTTTCTTAGCCCTTCCAACACTTTTATCAGTTCATTGCATTAAATCTTTCTTTGATTGGGGTAATAAAATATTGTCCTGAATAGACATTGTCTGATACAGTTAATTTTGTCCATCCATTCATTTTTTAAACATTCATGGACTACTTACTAATGTGATAGCTCCTTTGGAAACAGTATAAGACAACATTCCTGCCTTTGTGAAGCTTGCTTACCAATGAGAAGTTAGACAGTAAGTAAACAGAAAATTATAAAAGATGATTAAGAATATAAGAAGTGCTTTGAAGATAAAGATGGCTTAAATAAAAAATAATCATCTGTCTTGTGTAAATATTGTCAGGAGGCAAAGACAGCCCAGGACTGGTATGGTTGCTCCAAATAATCAAGTCTCCCTTAAAGGCAGTACTTCATTTTTCTGTAGTGTGGCCCTCTTGCTGTGGTCCATATGGTGCTGGCACTCAAACCAGCACATCCAAATTGCAGGCACCTGAATGGTGAAAGGGATTAAGATGTAATGATCACGCACTAACTTTTTTTAAAGGATGTATCTAGGAAGTTACCATGTAATACTTTATGATATTGGCCTGAACTCAGTTACCGGCCATACCTCACTACACAGGAGGAAGGGGATAGGGTTTATCCATCAGCCTATATAAAAGCTGAGAGTTCTACTATTAAAAAATAAGGGGCTGGGGATGTGGCTCAAGCGGTAGCACGCTCGCCTGGCATGCGTGCGGCCCGGGTTCGATCCTCAGCACCACATACCAACAAAGATGTTGTGTCCGCCGATAACTAAAAAATAAATATTAAAAATTCTCTCTCTCTCTCTCTCTCCTCTCTCACTCTCTCTTTAAAAAAAAAATAAGGGAGAATAGACATTGAAGTAGAGAATTGGTAGTCTTTACCATAGAAACTAAATAAGTTCTTGTGATTTCAAATAACCTGGTGTTTATGGACATTCATATAGATTGATTCTTTATAATTTTTTCCACCACAAGATAGAAGGTTTCTTGATGGCAGAGACTTGATCTAGCAATGTAATCCAAGTTTGTCCCATAATGATTCAGAAATGACATATTATGTGGTTATGGGAAGTACATACGATATAATCTTAAAGCAACTCAGGAACCATTACAGAGCAACCAACTCGGCAAACATAACAGAGAATTATGTGTGATCTCAATTTCACTCACTAGCCTATGAGTTTCTTCAGAGTCAGTAAATGACTGAGTCTATCCCTCTATCTTCCTGGAGTATTGAATAGACTGTGAAATGTAATCGACTATACAGAGGTATTGGCAGTATTCACCCAAAGATCTCACTGAGGCTGCAAGCAATCAGAGAAGACTTCATTAAGGAAACCTGAGTTGGTGAAAAGCTTTCTTCCTTACTAATAGGAAATCAATGATAATCTATAGAGCACATTATTTATATCCTCACAGCATCACAGTATACTTGTTTTATTTTATCCTTATTTTACAGATAAGAAATGGAGGTTCCGAGATGGCCAAGATATCATCATGTGCAGAACTGGAATTAGAAACCAGATTTTATGAAACCAAATGCATCCCTCTTAATAAAGTCCCCCAGTTTTTAAAGATTTCAGTTAGGTCACTGAGTACCTATTTGTGGAGGGGCCACAGCATCCTTTGATTTCACTTTAGGAGGTTGATAAAATAATGGAGAGAAATGAGGACAGATATAACTGCAGAATTCAATCCATCACTACCGCGGATATTATAAAAATCAATCTCGAGGCTTTGTAAAGGACTAGGATTCCCAGCATGCTTCAAGTCACCGCCGGGAAGACTTCGACTCCCGGCATGCTGTACTTTGGAACTCCGAGTCCCAGAATGCAACGTTCCTCCACGGTCCCAGAAGGTCGTCGAGACTACAGTTCCCAGCATGCAGCGCCGCCGCCCCTTGTTTCTGAAGCCCCGCTGGCCCCTGCTTCGGAGGGAATTTTTGGATCCCAGAGAACGGTTCCTGGAGTCACAGCCCCCTTTGGGGGACGCGAATGTCGGGCAGTTCTGGCCCGTGGAGCCTACCCCGGACAAGCATCTAAGGAATGGGTTGCGGCTTGGTTCAGGCTTTACTCAGGCAGTGTTTCAGGCAGCCCCAACGGGGTCTTCCCGGGGCCTTGGTGTCTTTGAACTGCTGTGGCGGGCGGGCACACGGTCTCCCCCACTGCTTAGAGTCGGGCCCGCCATCTCCATGGCCACGGCTACGAGTGGACCCTGCGCCGGCGGGTCGCGGGACATCCTGTGGCGCGTGAGTGCAGCTCACTGGGGTGCACGCCGCTGGGCATGGGCTGGGCGGGTGGGCTCCGACCGCGCGTGCGCTCTGGACGGGTAGGGTGCCTGTCGGAGGGCAGCGTGGGGAGGGGACCGCCCGGGGGACTGATTACGGGGGGCTGTGGCGACGTCCTTGAGGGGATGCTGGGTACAGGATGGGAGAGGAGTCAGAGTGAAAGCTGGCCTGCCTGGCGTGGATGATTTGACTGGAAATTGGGGCAGAGAATGGGGAGGGATTTTATGCAAGTGTATCCTGTAGGTGCAGAATAAGTAACTTGATTCCTTGGGATAAGAAGTGAGAAAGGAAGAGCTGGGGATATAGCTCAATGGAAGAGTGCATGCCTATCATGCATAAGCCCCTGGGTTCCATCCCCAGAACGGAAGTGGGGAAAAGTTGGGAAGAATGTCCAGAATTGGGAAGAATGTAGTGTGGCCTTGGCACTTCCTGGGGTTGGAGACCAGGTAAGCAGGGCACATATTCTTGGTAGAGGTAAATATCCACCGTGGGAGCTGAGGACATGCTTCCTCCTTCATGTCTTCTGTGGAGGGCAAAGAGAGATGGAAGTAAGGTTACTTTGGGAGTAGGGCCTCTACCATCGTGTACTGTCATCTCCTCTATCCTCAGTTAAACACTTTCAGGTGTTATCTACTCTTTACCACCTATGTTATATATTCCTATAGTGTTTACCTTGGAAATGTGGCTGCATTTTGTTCCTCTTTCCTTTCCCATGGCTATTGCCTTTGTGCAGACATTGACTGTAATCTCTGACTTGGTCTGTTGTTAACCATTGTGCCTCCTGTCTGGGTCTGGTCTCCTCCAGGATATCTTTTTTTCAGCCACCTTATGGTGAACACAAAGATGTTTTACTTTACAGGACATAGTTCCAGTTGTCACTGTCATGCTTAAAACTTCTCAGTATCTCCTATTAATTGACAGTAAGTCTTGTTCTTCCTTATGTTAGGCACTGAGATTTAGAAAAGAGTACAGTGTTACAATGTGTTAGTTGCCGGGTAAGAAATGCATGTTTGTGGTTCTCAAGTATACAGCCTTTGGATATTCCTATAATTATCTAGAATCTGGAGAGATAAGTGGTAAATGTGATTATAAAACTAAATAAGACGGTCTTAATCTCTACCCCAAAGTGTGATATTTAATATAACACCTGACTCTGGACCTAATGCAAGTATCAGTTCACTAATTTTTACAAAGTTCTTTAGTGGTATGTGATATTATTATAATAGTAATCATTTGGGTTTGTATATAACTGCATGGTCTATAATCTGGGTATATATGTATTAGTGACTAATGGCCTGTATGAAGAGATAGGATTTGCATAACTGAAATGATTTAACTGACTTCATGATTGAGGGAGTTTTGTTTATTTAATTTTAGATTTTGGGCTGGAGGATAGTTGCAAGTGTTGTTTGGTCAGTGTTGCTTCTACCCATCTGTGCTACGGTATTTATAGTCTTCAGCAGTATTGATTTATTTCATCCCATACAGTGGCTGTCAGGTAAGTGATATTCAATTTAGAGAAAACATAAAAATTGAACTATGTTTCAAATAATTTTTTTCTGATTACTGCCTGTATTAACACACCACACATTGACTTTAAGATAAGTTTAAGGCATTGCCTGTATAACATAAAACACCTTTTTATTATATAATGAGATTAGTAAACTTACCAAGAAACTATGTGTGATGACAGGAACAAAGAAATCTTTAGAAGAACATATAAATAAAAGCTTAATTTTTCTTTGTCTTTCTTTTTGACACCTTTATTGATCCTGTCTGTCTTTTTAAAAAAAGAACTGTTACTATCATCTGTTTAAATTATGGGTAGAAAATGTGACATATTCTTTTAAAAATATGTCTAAGAATCCTTCATTTTTATATTGTAGCTAATAAAAAAAGATAAGGAAAGGATGAACTTTTGGCTAGGGAAGATACAGTTAAATGCAAAAATTGATAGGAGAAAAGATTGAGGTAGGCTAAAATGTTTCTCTGAATCTTTGGAGACAAAATTACTAAGTGCACTAAAATATAACTTGTTTTATGTCCATTAATAATGGCTACCAGTTATTTCTCATTTTTTAGCATGCTGGGCACTATGCTAAGCACCTTACATACATTATCTCTTTCCTATGACCCTTTTAATAAAGAGGTATTATTCCTACTTTATAAATGAGTAAATCTGTGCAGAGATACTCAGCTAGTGAGTGACTAGGATTTGGGTATTAGTTTGTGGCATCAAAGTTGATGTTTTTCCATGATGCTGCACTAGAATTATCTCTTTTTTTGAGATAAATGTTAACAGAATAGGTTTTGAAATCTTTAAAGTCTTGCCTAAGGCTAAGAAACAAAAATACTCCTGAACGTCTGGTCATAACAACATAACAACAATGGTATATTTATTTTGTTTTTGTGTATTTTAAGTTTCATAAGAAAGTGCCAATTTTTAGGGAGTTAGAATCTTTACCTTGTGGCCTTTGGAGATATTGCTGCTAAAGAATTAAAATCATGTAAGTCTTCTGTTAATCTGTGTCAGTCATTTCTTGGACAGGTTGCACAGGTCAGATAAAATTAAGCCATATATATGCCAGTGCAGAGATAGCAGGAATTTAATTGTGAAGGCTTAGTAAGTAGTTTCATTATTTCGAGTATTGAGTTGTATTTTTAATGATAATTGGTTTCATTAAACTTTGAATTGGAATATTAATTGTCACACTACCCTGAAAGGGTGACTTCTTAGTGTTTCACAGAACATCACAATTGTTTTTCTTAGTTTAGCTCTTTTAGATGATTTATGGGTTATGCTATTTCTAAAGATGTTACTTTGACTTTAGTTAAAATGCATTTATTAAGATGAGATCTGAAAAATATTTTTACACTTTAAAAAGCAACTTTGTTGGTGTATTACTAACTATGAAATGTTTGCATATGGCAGTATTTGATCTGATGTTAACATCTGGGCGATTTAAAAGAAATTTGAATGTAATTTTAAAGCACCCAGAGCCAAATTGGAATAACTCACACTGGAGTTCTTGAGTTGATGTCCCACTGGACCTGTCAGCAGTGTGCAATTAAATTCTTGAAGGAAAGATAACTTCTAAAGTTAAAATTACAGTTGAGGTTCAAACCTTTGCTATATTGCCATGTGCTCAGCATGTCTACAAGACTGAATAAACTTAACCAATTTATCTCTTATGTTTTAGATTCTTTCAATGATCTATATAGCTCCTATGTAATCTTTTACCTCCTGCTGCTGTCAGTGGTAATAATAATAATAAGTATTTTCAATGTGGAGTTCTATGCAGGTGAGTTTTCAAATGTTAACGTTTTTAAAAGTCTGAATTTATTTTACTAAGGCAGACTAAGTGCATTTTATATGTGAATATGTATAACAAGCTGAATTTTGTGTCACGTTTTTAAGAATATATACAAAATCATATGCTTTGAATATATATTACAATTAATGTTGGTGCTAATTTCTATTTTTAAAATATACCTAGACCTTTTAGGACAATTGTTGTATGATTCCACTTATATGAGGTACCAAGAATAGTCAAATTTACAGAGACAGAAAATAGAGTGGTGTTTTCTAGAGGATGGAGATTACTGATGGGTAGAGTTTGAGTTGGGGAAGATGCCAAAGTTTGGGAAGTAGGTGGTGAGTTGGTTGCACAACAGTGTGAACATATTTAGGCCACAAAACTGTATGCTTCAAAATGGTTCAAATGGTAAATTTTATTGATGTGTATTTTGCCATAGTAAAATAAATAAATAAATTTAGACCTTTTACTTGTTCACAGCTGGTGTTAGAGCTGTAAAAATCATTGTAAAAATCATTCCTTATTGGGTAGCAGATCAAGACCAGGTGAAATTTTTTTCAAATATAGAAGTCTGTAATGCTATGATTTTCAAACAAACCTAAACCTTTAAAATATTAGGTTTTGCCTTGGGAGAATTACCTGCTAAATTCCAGAGCTTATTATTTTTCTCAGTTTCTCTTCTACTCCTCCTGCCTTGTTCGGATTTCTAAGTTTGTCACAATTAGAAGCTTTTTCTGCCATTTTTTAAAAGCTCATCAGTACTTCTTTGTAAAATAGGGTATAAAAGCCTGGATTTTTTTTTTTTTTAAATATGTGCGACAAGTTGGACAACTTTTATTGGAATTATACTGAATGAAGAAAGCAAAACCCCAAAGGCTATTTATTGCATGATGTCACTTATATAGCATTTTGAAATAGAAATCTTTTAGAAATGAAGAACAGTGGTTGCCATGTTGGAGATAAAGTGGGAGGGGTCAGGAAGGACTGACACCAGAGATCCTGTAAAAGCTTGAATCCTAACTCTGGATGTTGCAATGCATACCTTTTTCCTTGCTTTTCTAACCCTCACTCCTGGCTGGTAGGTCTCTCCTCCACTCAGGCCCTACTCAGAACACCTCGGCTTATAGCAGTGTTCTTTCACACTCTCCCTTGTGCCTGGGCCGTCTTCTTTAGGAAGGTGTGCCCGATGAGGGCTCTTTAGCCTACTCATTCTAAAAGCCTGACTAGTCACTTTGGTTCATTCCTTGCATGAGCACTCCTTATGCCATTACTATGTGCCATGCATTGTATGGTCCCAGCTTTCTCCAAAAAATCACAGTTAGGCAGACGAGCAGTAAACATTACTTGTCTTTGCCTACTATACATTGGATAATGAGGGAATTCAGAGGAGCATTACTTACTTAGCATGGAAGCTTTCTGAAGAAGATATTTACACCATGCCTTGAATGAGGAGCTACATTAAATAGATAAAGGAGGACAGTGATGTTCTGGAGAAAACATATGGCAAGTAAGGTTGAATGACATGAGAGGGTTTGGCACATTTAGAGTATTAAAAGTTAGTCCTAATTGCCCTCTGGGTGTTTATGTTGGTAGGAGGAGTGATGGCAGTCTCTTCCCCAAAAGTGCAGAGTACCTAAGCCCTCTCTTTTCATAGTTTTCTGCCTCTCATCCATCTCTTCTCTCTTTTTTTAAATATTTATTTTTTTACTTGTAGTTGGACACAATACCTTTATTTTATTCATTTATTTTTATGTGGTGCTGAGGATCGAACCTATCTCGCACGTGCTAGGCAAGCACTCTACCGCTGAGCCAAAACCCCAGCCCCCATCTCTTCAAGTGTATTAAAGACCAGGGAATCTTAGGCTAGCTGTTTTTAAAGGCAAATATACCTTAGTAACTAACCACAGTTGCCTCCCTAGGTCACTTCCAGACAACTTTATTGGGTTGTCAGAGAGGTATTAAAAATTCTCATACAACTGGGTGTGTGGTTCATGCCTGTAATTCCAGCAACTTGGGAGGCAGGCATGAGGAACGATAAGTTTGAGACCAGCCTCAGCAACTTAGAGAAGCCCTAAGCAACTTAGGGAGACCTTATTTCAAACTTTAAAAAAGGGGAGGGGGGCTGGGAATAAAGCTCAGTGCTGGGTTCAATCCCCAAATAACAATCCAAACACCCCCCAAAAAGAAAGTTCCATATAAACTTTTATGTTAGTATTTTGTATTGTCAATATTTACCTAACTACGTTTTATTTTTCTCAGATGGATTATATATTGACAGTTTCAAATATTGAAATAAAGATTTTGCTAGAGGGCAGGATCTATCTTTAAATCGTTACACATTCTTTTATGGCCCTGGAGGGTTATAGAGTTGGTGTTATTTCAGCTATTAGGAAATTTTAATTTAAAAGAAAGAAAATTATTATTATCCTAACCCTAATAGCAGTGTAATAAAAACCTAAATTCTTATGTTTTTCTCTTTTGTGTGTTTTTCATTCTTAAAAATTTTTTTAACTCAAGTTTTTCTGTTCTATATTTTATTGGCTGTATGTTACTTTCTGCCCTTTGGCGTCTTCATGCAAGCATGAGAGGGCATAGTTTAGATCCTCTAACTTCATATGCTGTAGTTATAAGGCTATATCCATGTTTTATTTGCAGTTGTGCCTTCCATTCCGTGTTCCAGACTGGCCCTGATAGGGAAGATCTTTCATCCCCAGCAACTCATGCACTCTTTTGTTCATGCTGCCTTGGGAATGGTGATGGCTTGGTGTGCAGCAGTGATAACTAAGGGCCGATACAGTTTTCTTGTGGTTCCCTGCTCTGATACTGAGAGGTAATGTTAAATACTTTTTCTTTCTAGAGATCCTTGTTTAGTTACTAAGCCAAAGATGGCCTAGGTATGTTAATAGTTTATGGACATTCTTTGCTTTCCCAATTTCTACAGAAAGTG
This sequence comes from Urocitellus parryii, assembly GCF_045843805.1. Taxonomy (NCBI): domain Eukaryota; kingdom Metazoa; phylum Chordata; class Mammalia; order Rodentia; family Sciuridae; genus Urocitellus; species Urocitellus parryii. Next base: position 36,960,946 of record NC_135541.1, on the reverse strand, counting down.
CTTATTTACATACATCAGTTGTTTTTGATGTTTGACTTTGAATTCAACAAAATTTGAAAAACAGTTGTAGAAGGTGCTTGCTATACTGTGTGCTGTTAGATTTGTGAGAATGATTCAAACAGACAATAAGCTCCCTGAGGATCGAGAACAGTAGGAAATTGAAGACATGGAAACATATGAATGTAATAGAAAGAAGGACATAAGTTGTGCACATATAAAATCTGTGAGAGTTCAGGAAGCTGGGAGGATCTACATGTGTTCTTGGAGAAGGTGTTTGGTGTTTGAAGGAAGGGTAGTTTGGAAAGAATGAATTTGAAGAGAGAATTTTAAAATAATAACTACCTTCTATAGAGTGCTTTTATGATTTTAAAACTTACACAGTCTTGAAATATGGGATTGATAGAAATTGTAAGTTGATGCTCTGACTTTCAGAATTAAAAAAGGTCTGTGAGTGTAGCTCAGTTCTAGAGCATATGCTTAGCAGGCCAAGACCATGAGTTCGATCCCCAGCACCATACACACACATTAAAAAGTATAAATAAAGAAAGATTATTAGAGTAATCTTAAGTTCCCTATTTTCCACTGACTTTAAAACAATGTTAGTAATGAGTTCTGCCTAATACTTAATTTCCTCGGCTACTGCTTATGAGGCAGAGTTGCCTTTTTTCCCCTCCATGAGGCTTTCTGTAGTGAAAACTATACTGTTGATAAACATTGAATGATAAAGGACATCTAAGAATACAGCACTATTGTGACTAAGGAAATCCCCATGGCTCATTTTAAATGAGTCCTGAACTCTTTTTTGCACATCTCTTTTTAGTGGAGGGGGCAGTGAGGTTCCAGGGAGCAGAAAGCTACAATGAGCTACAAGTTGTCAGAGAGATTAGTGCCCATTATAAATACATTTACTGATAATTTCACAGTCAGAGTCTTGAGCAAAATGAATCTCTTTTATCATCTTATAACTCAGGGCCCAGAAAACAATCAGCCTGGAATCTCAACCCTCATGGAGATAGGTGGTGGAGCAGGCCCCTAACTGGTATTCCTGCTGACTCTATACACCCTCGGATATTTGCCAGATTATAGAGATGCTCAGATAACTTCCAAAGGAGTTTAAGAGCTTAATGTTCACCAAATAATAAGATCTTATCCTTAAAATTAAAAGATGTGAGATAAAGATGATTGGTTGATAGGGTGTGGCTAATGGAAGTTCTTACTAGGGAATCCTCTTGAATTTAACTAAATTTTCAGAACTTAACAACTCTAGGTTATTAGCTGGGAAGCATTGGGACCTCCTCTTTAGCAGGAGTACTGGATGCATTTCAAACAGGTGACGGGTCCCACAGCCATTCAGGAGCTGTTGCCTTGCCTGTGGTACAACTCGAGAGTGGAGACCATATCAGACAGGTATTGGGGACTCCCTGTTTTAAAAGCCTTGTGCCCAATGGGCTCTGGTATCTCTTGTAGCAATTTTATAGATGTAGCATCCAGAATCCCTGGAGGTGGATGTTTAGTCAGAGACAACACAGAAGACCAAAGTTTTGGCATCTCTTTCAGGCAGTTGATTTATAGTTGATTTGGTTCCTCTCGGTGAAGATTAATTTACCAGTTTGTAAGCAATGTTACTTAGTACCGATGTAGACGTTCTTACCCATGTCAGATTTCTAGGGGAATAGAGCTAGAGTCAGGTTCTCAGGCTTCAGGGAAAAGGGTTTTGTTAATCTTTTGCTCACACTTATTTAAAATGAACCATTTTGTTAGAATTTGGTACATTTCTTAAGTGATTAACTCAGAATTTTGTCTTCAGTAAGTATTAAGCCTAAAACAGTGAAATGGATCCCTGACTGTTATATTAACAACTTAATTTTTCCCTTCTAGTTTAGATAGCTCTGCGGCACGAAACTGTTTAAATGAATATCACCTTTTTTTCCTACTGGCTGGAGCATTCATGGGCTATAGCTATAGCCTTCTGTATTTTGTTAATAACATGAACTATCTCCCATTTCCCATCATACAGGTAAGACATCATCTGAGCATTATCTTATGCTAGAATGTGGCAGCATTAAAACTGCTTTGGTATATATGTATATAACAGGGCTTATTTGATTAATTCAAGATTTGTTCTGTGCAACAGAGAACTGAAATCCTCAAATGCCTTTTAGAGAGAAGAGTTTTGTCTTTAAGTGACTTTTTTAGAGAGAAGAGTTTTGTCTTTAAGTGACTTCGGTGTGTTTTTGAGAGCTGTATTTTGTGTAGAATGTACATCCAGCTATATTTTACCCTTCCCTGCTGCCACTCTCAGACTGCTGCTGCTCTGCTCTTCTCTTTCCCTGCCTGCTTGGTAGTGACACTTGCTGTGACCTTAGCAGGACTGGGGGTGGGGGTGGGGAGGATGATGATGACATTCATGCAAAGTACCTCTGTGCAGCTGCCAGCTTCTTTTCGAACTTAAAATCTTATGAGGGTGGGGGTGTGCAAGTAATTTTTAGAATATGTCAGTTACTGTCTCATGTCCTTTTCATAAAAAGGCAAGATATATACAAATAAATAAAATAGTTTGACCTGGTTTGATTTGAGTGGTATAGTATTTTTGGTATCAATGCTAGGGATTGAACACAGGGGCTCTACAACTGAGATATATCCTAGCACACACACTCCGCCTTTTTTTTTTTTTTTTTTTTTGAGAGAGAGCGATAGTGTCTTAAGTTGCTGAAGCTGGCCTTAAAGACTTGCAGTCCTCCTGCCTCAGCATCTTGAGTTCCTGGGATCACTGGTGTGCATCACCATGCCCAGCTTTAGTTAGGTTTTTAAAAACCTAATCTGGTAGGTGTCATCCTGGAATTTAGAACCACCTCCTCTGGGAGGAGAGAGAAAGATTGGTTGAAGTGTCTCACTGTTACATAAGGCCTCTCCCTGTCCTATTTCTGCTATTCCTGATTAGCTGTTCATTTCATTTCTACTCTGAAGCCTGGGCACTGAAAGAAAAATGTTAGAACCCTAGGTCCTTCCCACTAGAACCTAGTCTGGTGGGAATAAAGGGATGTGTAAACAAGTGATGCATGATAATAAATGTGATCTATAAAAATGATGCATTAGGATTCTCCTAGGTTAACTAAAGTTGTCACATGCCTGTTGCATCTGTGAGAATATATACTGCAAGGAGATAGTACTCCCTGAAAAAAAATTTGTCTCTTACCTGCTGCAGTCTGAGTGTTTGAAAAAATAATTCCTGTTTAGAAATTCTTCACATCTTGTGAAGAAGAATTGAAAGTAGGACATAAGCTTTGCTACCTCAAAATTTCACAACGAAAAATTTTCAAAATACTGTGCAGAAATATTCATATAAATCAACTTAGATCCAAATATAATAAAGAATAATAATAGCTGGATGGGTAGCACACACTTATAATCCCAGCAGCCAGAAAGCTGAGGCAGGAGGATCACAAACTCAAAGTCGGCCTCAGCAACTTAGTGAGGCCCTAAGCAATTTAGTGAGACCCTGTCTCTGAATACAAAATACAAAATAAAAAGGGCTGGGGATGTAGCTCAGTGGTTGAGTGCTTCTGGGTTCAATCCTAGGTACCAATAAACAAAGAATAGTGAACAAGAAAAACAGTCTTAAGAGAAAAATAAGATGCCACAGAATACCTTTCTGGATTTCCGTGGACCTCAGTTGAAATTGCCCACCTATTTAACATCACAAATGGGCAATAGAGTGAACATAGGAGTTGTCCAGTAGTTGATAATGCTTACAAATTGCTGAATTATGTTTCTACCATGTCAAGTTCATAAAATTTAACTTTTTTTGGTAATTGGTTTGGGTAAAATTTTGTATTGTATCTCAGAAGTTTATTCCATGATGGCAACGTTCAGCTTTGGCCAGAATATTGATTTTTAACAGTTGGCCAAATATGTATTTGGGGCATCTCTTAGAGCCATGAATGTGCAGTGGTATTGGTCTGCCCAGCTGGTTGCCATTCTCCAGCCCGTGGATGTTTGAAGTGGGGGTTTTTTAGGGCCCTTCATTGAAAAGATGTGGAATAAGGGAAGGAGGGTTTGACGATAGTTGAAAGGATGCACAGGACCTTTGTTTCTCATCAGTCAGGTTTGTGTCTTTGCATATCAGGGAAGGTTTGCCTCCCGAAAAGAAAGGGGGAGGGAGGACACCATAGCTTAGCTTTCTTTCTTTGTAGGAACATTGTGCCTGCATGAGACCTTCCCTTGTGCATTTAAGTTGCTAAGGGAAGCAGGATGGATTGTTAGGAAATTCCAAGCTAGATATGAGGAGTCAGGCCCATTCCCCTTGGATGCTTCCAGGGAACAATGTGATATAACCATGTACTTTCATTTTTTTTTTTTAGCCAACCAGTTTGTAACCATGTACTTTCTTTAAAAGAGAGAGAGAGAGAATTTTTTAGTATTTATTTTTTAGTTTTCGGTGGACACAATATCTTTATTATATTTTTATGTGGTGCTGAGGATCGAACCCATTTCCCCGTGCATGCCAGGCAAGCGCGCTACCGCTTGAGCCATATCCCCAGCCCCAAACCATGTACTTTTATTTGAACAGCCAAGCTAACCAGAAAACATTCGACCCTTAGAATTTTTTCTTCTAAAATTAATAATAATCATTGTTGTCAACAACCATTGTCAACTTCATTATTTTCAGAATTGTTATTTCAGGAAAAAAAATGATTTTTTTTCTAGTACGTTCATCTCCTGAGGTAGGTAGTGTTGTCTTCACTGCCTCTACTTTTCCTCCACTTAGTGTAAAGGCAGTGTGCATTGTCTTTAAGATTGTGGGCTCTGAAACCAGCTTGCCCGGATTCATATCTTGGATTTTCCTTTTGCTAACTGGTAATGTTGGTGAAGTCAACTAACCTCTCTCTGCCTTGGTTTCTTTATCTGTAAGATGACAATAATAATAGAGCTTCATTGGGCTGTGGGGAAGTTTAAACAGATTAATCCATGTAATTTGTACCAGTTCCTGACATGGTAACATGCAAAGAATGCCGGTTGCTATTGTTACTATAGGCCCCCTTATCCACAGTTTGGTTTTCGTCAGGTTTGCTTACTAGCAATCAACTACAATCTGAAAATATTAAGTGAAAAATTCTAGGAATAAGCAACTTATAACTTAAATTATTACAATATATTATTATAATTGTTCTATTTGTTATTGGTTATTATTTTTAATCACTTGCTGTGTTTGATTTATCATATTACTAATCTTAGGTATGTATGCATAGAAATAAACAGTATGTATAGGGTACTTTCTGCATTCACTAGTGGTCTTGAAATGTATCCCCCAGAGCTACGATGGAGCTGTGTTTTTTATACTTTCTCCATCTCTATAGGCCTTACTAACAAGTATGGATTGATATTGTTAATTTTCTTATTTCTGATCTCCCTATTAGTGAGATGGTTGTATAATGTAAAAATATTAAATATTTTAGCATCAGAAGTAATTCAGTTTTGCCTCTGGGATAATCTTTGACTTTTTTTACAGTGGTTATAGTTTATGTATTGAGGCTATAGTTAAGAACTTGCTGTAGAATGAGGTGGAATGTATTGTTGATTCTTTTCTTTTTTCCACAGCAATACAAGTTCTTGCGGTTTAGGAGATCTCTATTCTTACTCATTAAGCATAGTTGTGTGGAATCGATGTTCCTGGTTAGAAATTTCTGCATTGTGTATTATTTTCTTGGTAAGAATTCTATTTTTTAATGCAGGGTATTATTAACTCAAAGCTCAGAAAATGTCAATTAGAAAGTCATTCTTTATTGTGTTTCTATGTTTCCTAGTTATGGATATGTGATTAGCCCCACCTGATTTGTAGTTTATATTGTTAGAGTATTTATTTAGTTAAGGGAAAATATTGTTAAAGAAAATGTGATATATACATATAATGAAATATTATTCAGCTTTAAAGAAGAAACTTATCCTGTAGATAAACCTTAAGGTCATAATGTTAACTGAAGTGACCCAGTCACAAAAAGACAAAATATTGCATGATTTTATTTATATGAGATATCTAAAGTAGTTATGCTTTTAAAAACCCAGAGTAGAATGCCAGGAACTGAGAGCAGGAAGATGGGGAGGAGTTGTTCATCGTGCAGAGAGTCCCAGTTATGCTTAATGGGAAAGTTCTGGAGGTCTGCTGCACAAAAAAGAACATTGTGTGGGGGCTAGGGTTGTGGCTGAGCGGTAGAGCGCTTGCCTAGCACATGTGAGGTCCTGGGTTCGATCCTCAGCACCATGTAAAAATAAATAAATAAAAACAAAGGTATTGTGTCCAACTACAATTGAAAAATAAATATTTTTTTTTTAAAAAAGAACATTGTCATTTGGTCATTTTCTAGAAGTAACATACTTTTTATAAGTTTGTAACTTGATAATAATATAATAGAAATATTCTGTTGGTAAGGAAACCTTGTAGAATTTATTAACATGAATTTTAGGTACAGAAATTACCACTCAATATTTAGCATAGTGAATAGTACAAGTTCAAAACATTAATCTCATCAGTAACACAATAATATAAACAATATCTAGTATTCAAATCTACTCTTTTCAGATCTTTTTCTGATTTTTTTCTATAAATATAACTTTATAAAATTGTTCTCACTCTTTATTCACCACTTGTAGTTTATATAATCCTTTTTCCATGTAGCTTTTAAATTTGTTAAAACATTCTGATGTTAACACTGTATTGAAATTTCTTAACCTACTGTGATTGGCTTGGCTCTTGCCCCAGAGCTGTACGTACATTTGGGCTGATACAGCAGTTGCATCAGTATCCCCATGGTCAGCTCTTTCTCCTGTAACTCTTTTGCATTCATTTTACATTTCATTTTGGCATTGTTACTTCTTTTTGCTGCTCTTTGATCTTTTTTGTCCAGCATCATTTGTTATTTTATTTATTTATTTTGTGGTACTGGTTGTTCAACTCAGGGGTACCCTACTACTGAGCTACATTCCCAGTCCTTTTTAGTTTTTATTTTGAGATAAGGTTTTGCTAGATTTCTGGCCTCCAACTTATGATTCTTCTGCCTCGCTTCCTGAGTTGCTGGGATTACAGGCGTGCGCCACTACACCTGGCTTCATTTACTTGTTTTTTAATGTTGTCATAGGAGACAAGGAGACAGCACAACTACATGCTTTGTTGGTTTTTGTCTAAAAAGATGCAAGTGGCCAGTCACCAATAGACTTTGAGAGATGCGACAGGATTGGTCACAGATCATGGTGTACATCTGTTATCTACGTATTGATTCATATACTGAAAAGCTAGAAGTGCTGTACATAATCACCCATAATTAATATACCACGGTAACTGAAATTTGAACGGTTGTTGGGTGTTAAGCAACAGTATAAAAATTGGTGTTTTTGCTGGGTGCAGTGGTGTACGCCTATAATCCCAGAAGCTCCGGAGTCTGAGGCAGGAGGATTGTGAGTTAAAAGCCAGCTTCAGCAATTCAGCAAGGCCCTAAGTAACTTTGTGAGACCCTGTCTCAAAAATAAAATATAAATAAGATTTGAGATGTGACTCAGTGGTTAAGGGCCCCTGGGTTTAATCCCTAGTACAAAACAAAAAAACAAAACCCTCCAAAAACAAAAAAACCTGGTGTTTTTTAGTGAAACCATGGTAACTAAAATATGTATGTATGTCAGAATATACAAAGCAAGGACTGTCTGTATCTAGAAATTTTTTTGTTTTCCTATCCATTCCTAATCAAATAATTTAGCATTTTGATTGAGGTCTTGCTGTCTTTGACCTCATAGTCTAAAGCATGATTAAGATTTGTTTTATTAACTTTTTATATTCATAGCTTGGTATTTTCTCTCCTCAGGTCATATTCCCAAAGCTTGGATTAGCACTGCTATGGACCTTCTCATAGATGAGTAAGTGATACTTAAAAAGTCTAATCTTAACTTTACTTTCCAGATGCTTTGTTTAGATTAAGCCTATAAATCTTTTTTTTTAAGAATTGAAATAAAAAACAAAACTAGAGATGGAGGGAATCAGTGTTATAAGAGGTGCCTATCCTTCCCCTGTCCTGTCTGTGGACTGGGAAACCTGTGTGGTAGCTACTCCTCCTCAACTGTTTGTGGGATCTAGCCCAAGCTGAGCTTATTCTAAACTATCGTTCAACCCACTCTGTGATGTACTTCCTCTATCATATTTAACACCTGGATATTGAATGCTGAATACAGTTGGGTTCATCTGCTTTAACTATGTCTTTCTAGTAGTTCTAGAAGGTGGTACTTTCAAAATTTATTTGAAAATTTAAATCATTAAAAGTTTTTCTGAGAGGAAAAACCATTGTGTGTGTGTATATATATATATATATATATATATATATATATATATATATATTATATATATATAAACCATTGTATATATGTAAATACACAATATTTCCATAGCTTAAAATTTCAGAAGGTAAATAAGTCAGGCATGGTGGTGCACATCTGTAATCCCAGAGACTTGAGAGGCTAAGACAGGAGGATCACAAGTTTGAGGCCAGTCTCAGCAATTAAGTGAGGCCCTAAGCAACCCTGTCTCAAAATAAAAAAGGGGCTTGGGAGGTAGCTCAGTTGTAAAGTGCCCCTGGGTTCAACTCCCAGTACCAAGAAAGGAAAAAAAAAAAAATCTAGAAGATCTATAAAAGAGTTAACAGTGAAAAAGACTCCTTCTGCTCCTGTTTCCAGTCACCCAATTCCTCTTCCCAGAAGCAAGCAGTGGGAATCTATTTTCTTTTTTTGGCAGGTAACTTATACTAAATAAATTTTTGAGTTGCATGGACCATTCCCTCTCTGATTTTTCTCTTCAACAGTCATTATTCTATGGTATTTTGTACATACCAGTGCTGTGGTCTCATGCTTATGTCACCTGTGAGGCAATCAAAATTGAGCAAGGTGATAATCAGCTGGCAGCAGTGGGGTGTATTGTTTCACTTATTCCCAGATGTTTTGCATCTAGATAAAGGTTTAAACTATATTTGCTGATAAATGTGCTTCCCTAAGAGTTTGATCTTTCAGTTATTGTTTATTTCCCTGGGAGAGTTTTTTATGTCATATATAGGATAAGCTAATGTCAGTTTTAGGGAGTTGGGTATATTGACATGGATTTTTAAGAAATATTAGTTATTAAGTCTGTAGACATACTACCCCCGGTGCTGGGGTTGAACCCAGGGGTGCTGTACCATGGAGATACATCCCCAGCCCTTTTTTTTTTTTTTAAACAAAATTTAAAAAGATATATTTTCCTTAGTTATAGTTAGACATTTATTTATTTATTTTTACGCTGAGGATCGAACCCAGTGCCTTGCATGTGCTAGACAAGTGCTCTACCACTGAGCCACAACCCCAGCCCCATCCCCAGTCCTTTTTATTTTTTATTTTGAGACAGGGTTTCACTAAATTGTCATGGCTGGTCTTGAACCTGCAATCTTTCTGCCACAGCCTCTTGAATAGCTAGAGTTACAGACATGTGCCATCATGCCTGAATAACCTAAATTTTAAAACTGGGTCAAATGAAAGATAAAAATAATATTTTATTATTTATAAATAATAATACCTTTTGTCCTTTCACTCAAAAAATGTTTTGTTTGTATGGCCTAGTGCCTGGCCTTATATCTGTCCTTCATGTATGTCAGACTCTTGGTAAATGCTTACTTAGAAGTTAAACCTCCATCATTTATTGTTGGCCCCAGTACATGTCAAGCACTGTGTTGGGCACTCCTCATGTAAACTGTTTTCAATCTTGTACTAGTCCTAGGAGGTAAAATGAAGAGGCTATGCTGTGACATGGATGAGGGAAACGAGTATGATAGGTGGGTGATTTGCCTAGTCACAACATTATAAATTGCAGAAAGAGATTCAAATCCTGGTTTTCATAATTGACACTTGTGTGGTTAAAGGATTATGATTTGCTAATTGATTGATTCAAGGTTTTGATAAGATGTCAACTTTTAGTTTTATTTAGGGTTTTGTTTGTTTGTTTGTTTGGGGGTACCGGGGATTGAAATAAGGGGCACTCATTCACCAGCCACATCCCCAGCCCTATTTTGTATTTTATTTAGAGACAGGGTCTCACTGAGTTGCCTGGGGCCTCACTTGTGCTGAGGCTGACTTTTAACTCGCAATCCTCCTGCCTCAGCCTCGGGAGCCACTAGGATTACAGTTGTACACCACTTCACACTTCATTCTAACAGATTTTCTTAAATTGCTTAAAAAATAAAGAACAAGTTTTAGTAGCATGTGCTTTTCTTTCTTTTTTTTTTTTCTTTTTAAATTTTTTTTTAGTTGTAGGTGGACACAGTACCTTTATTTTGTTTTTATGTGGTACTGACAATCAAACCCAGTGCCTTACTTATGCTAGGTAAGTGCTCTACCACTGAGCCACAACCCCAGCTCCCAGGAGCATGCATGTGTTTTAACTTCTGAGGAACTGTTTACAGGGTATACAGATCAAGCTGATATCTAGTCGAGGAGAGATCCTAGTCATGCTTAATAGTTTTTAAATATTAAACTACAAAAGAACAGTAACAAACTTTGACCCAGACTGGGTAATTAAGCTTACAGGCTTGTCTTGTTTTCTCCTCTACAGTAAATGATAGTGAAGATTTGGAACACAAGGAACCATAGGGCCAGTTTAGGCCTACACTTCTCCCAAGGTTCCCTTATGTGTCTCCTAAAGAAGGTATTAGGGAAAGACCTCTTGAGGGGTAAAAGGGTAGAGGACTCTTAGCATTCTTATATAGAAATAGGTTTGTTTTTCATTGTGGAGTCCCAAATCTGTTAAATGTTTAGATTGTATCTTCCCATGAGATTAAATGGTACGTTTGCTTTTCCTAGGCAGTTTCATAGGCCTCTTGACACCATAAGTGGCCTCTTGAGCCTCCCGTTACTCTATCATATCTGGCTGTGCGGTGTCTTCCTCCTGACGACTTGGTACATCTCATGGATACTATTCAAAATCTATGCTACAGAGGTTAGTATTGAGTTTTTTGTTAATACTAGTGTATTAACAAAATTTTGAAAATGCAAGTGGATTTTTAGTAGATCAATGATCAGCATGTATGCCCAAAGCAATTTCAGTTTTGAAACTTTATTCATTTGGTTTTAAAACTTTTTTAGGGGCAAATTGTTTATAACCATCATTTATTTTGCATTTTTTTTTCCTGAGGAATTAGTATTGATATTCACTTAACTTTTAGAAATTAAACTGAATGGTACTTAGTGTACTTTATTTATAGTCTTGTTATCTTCTGCAGGCTTCCATTTTAGTATTAAGTGCATATTAAAGGGGCCTGACTTTTAAATTAATTTTATAGATTGTTGATGTGGGTACTATTAAAATATTTGGTTTTCTTGAAAGAAAGCATTGAAGAGATGATTTTGAAAATTGAAGTGATCTGGATAATTTCCACAAAAATTTTTTTAGGTTGAGAATTACATTGTTTTTAACATTCAAGTGTTTTGTTTATTTGTTTGTTTTGGTACTGGGGATTGATCCCATCAGAGCTTAACCTCTGAGCTACTTCCCCAGTCATTTTCTGTTTTTTTGAGATAGGGTCTCACTAAGTTGCTGAGACTGGCTTTAAACTTTGAATCGTCCTGCTTCCCGAGTCACAGGGATTATAGGCGAAAAACACCATGAATGGACTCTTCCAAGTTTTTGTCTTAGAAAATGAATGTTTCTATTTCATTTTACCATCTTTGTAGGTTTCAATGACATCTGAGAGAATCTTTGTTTCTAAAATTTGTTTCAATTATTAGAAGTCAGAGTCTAATAACACTGGGACAGTAACATTTTCTAATAGTGTGTTAGGGTTTATATAACTTTAATGTAACCTGTTTTTGTGAAGAGATGTTAATTTGGTTGTATTGTTCCTTTTATAATTTCAGTTAGTGCTTACTAACTGAATGTAACAAGGTCATGAAAGTAATCATTTTTGTATTCTTTATATTTGACTGTATTTGATAGGCTCATGTGTTCCCCATTCAGCTACCATTTGCAGAGGAGTCAGATGAATGCCTCCCAAAAGTTTTAAACAGCAATCCCCCACTCATCATAAAGGTACCTGGACTATGTTTTTTGTATCTTTACACAGTTATCTCTAACTTACCTTGTAGAGCCAGACTAATATTTACCATATTTAAGTATTTGTGTGTGTGTGTGTGTGTGTGTGTGTGTATTTTTAGGGCCTAGAATATTTTAGTACTTTTGTTTTTAAGACAAGGTCTCATTGTGTTGCCTAGGCTGGCAACTCCTGGGTTCAGTTGATCCTCCTGCCTCAGCCTCCCAAGTAACTTCGACTGTAGGTGCATGTGCCATTTAAGCTAACTAATTCTGTATTCAGATAAGATAAAAAGATTTTCCAACTGTAAAATTCAATGGTATCCAACTATATGCCTCAGTTTTTCACAGATTGTTTTTGGTAGCAAAGTGTTTTTTAAATCGTTAGATCGAGACTTTTTTTTTTTTAACTCATGTAGTATTTGTTGGCTTTTATGATCAAAGATAGTGTTTGGTAGAATATAGACATTTATGAACTCTCTTTAAATATGAATTATAAAAACAAAAAAAGAAAGATTTTTTTTTTTTTTTTTTTTTTTTTTTTTTTGGTGCTGGGAATTGAACCCAGGGATGATTTACCACTGAACTACATCCCCAGTTCTTTTTTATTTTTATTTTGAGATAGGGTCTTGCTAAGTTGCTAAGGGTTTCACTGTATTGCTGAGGCCGGCCTTGAACTTCTGATCCTCCTGCCTCAGGGTCCTGAGTCACTGGGATTACAGACAGGCATGTGCAACCTTGCCCAGCTTGTAAAACAAATTATAATCAAAAAAGTTTAAAAGAAGTTGGAATAAGTTTACAAATAAACCTAAGTAAACATAAATTGTTTTGATTTAAACTATAATTTGAAATTTTAAAATAGATTTACAATATGTGCTATTCTCTTAAAAGATCACAGTATTTTAAAAATAACTAAATTAAACAAAGGATGTAGCTGAGGATGTAGCTTAGTGGTAGAACACTTCCCTAGCATGTGCTAGATCCTGGGTTCTATCCCTAGTACTGCAAAAAAAAAAAAAAAACAAACAAAAAATATAAAATAGTTAGAACCCAGAATTTTGATCACACTCTAGAGAAGTTATAAACAAATAAGAAAATGAACTATTGGGACTCTACTTGCCTTTAAATATCAATTATGACTAATTTGTTAGATGAACTTAAAAATATCAGTTATTCATCTGATTGCTTATCCAATCTTCATTTAGTGGGCAGGTGTTATAGTCACTGCAATTGCTAGAGATAGAATGATGAATAAGATATAGCACAGCTTAGTGGAAAAGGCAGACACACATTAACATCTACTGTGCCAAGTGCAATGGGACCACTTACATTGCTTGGAACCAGAAAGTGTGGTATTTCGAAGGATGAATGAAGAAGCCTGCCAGAGGAGGAAAAAATAAATGAAAAATTCCAGTAAAAAAGTAACAGATATGTGTCTACTGTGTGTTAGGCACTGCCTTTGGATGTGGTGGCATTAAAGACACTCTCCTTCTTCTTATGGGCCTCAGAGTTTGGTGGGCAGAAGAAGTAAACAGGCATTTAAAATACATTATGTTAAGTGCCATAATTAAGAGCTCTATGAATGTGTTTATGTGAAGGAGGCCAGGGAAAGTTTCAGAAGGAAATGATGTTTACGTTTCCCACTTCAGAGGTAGAACAGATCTGAGTTCTGTAGTTCTTTTTTTTTTCTTTCTTTTTTTTTTTTTTTTCTGCTTTACTAGGATAACCACTTTATTATTTTACAACATGTTACAGACCTCAGTGATTGGAACAGATCAGGGGAAGGAGAGAGGTGGTGGGGGCCTGTGTCTACCGTCTGGTGTGTAAGGGTTGAGTTCACCTATCTGTCCATATTGTGTTTTGCCATCCTTGATTACTACTGTAGTCCCTGCCCCTTTAATTGAAGACCAGTGGGAAAATCCACACCTGATGGACCGACCTTGGGCCCTCTTTAGGGCAAGGTCTATGGGTAGACTAAAATAAGATAAGTTTCATCACCAAAGAAATTCCTCAAATGGGAGAAGAAAATGAGACAAATGCCTCAACCTCAGGCAGGCTGCCTTATCCAAGGGCATTTTCCTGTGACTGCTCAATGGAAAGAACTCTATCCTTATAGGAACTTGCCTCCTTTTTGTCCAAAAGTGACAAGAGTTCCAGGCCCAAAGCAGATTGTGACAAGACATATAGAGACATAGAGCCACTGCCCTGAAGAAGCTTACAGCAAACAAGCATGGTGGCCAACACCAGTAGCTACTCAAGAGGCTGAGGAAGGAGAATCTTGAGTTCAAAACCAGCCTCAGCAACTCAGGGAGGCCCTATCTCAGAATTAAAAAAAAAAAAAAAAAAAAAAAAGCTGGGGATGTGTCTCAGTGATTAATTGCCCCTAGGTTCAATTCCCAGTACATGAGAAGGGTATGAAGAGCAAGACCAGAGCTGGGGCTAAGAACAAGAAGCATGAGGCAAAGATAGAGGAGAAATGACCTCTATTGTGATTGCAAAATCAGCCTATGAACAAAGTCCCCGGGGGCAGAGCCCCGCCTTGATTCCCTTTCTATAAGGCCCCAGTGCCCACACCATGCTAGAAGGTGCACTGCAGTGGCCTCAGCACCAGGTATCAGGAGGTAAGAGAGTGAGAGACAATATATGTACAAAAGCTCCAGAGTTTGAAAGGGACAAATGCAGACCCTCCAAACACGGGGAAACGCTTTCAGCAATTCCTCTCCCTGCACTATCAATGACCAGGGCACGGGTAGCCCGTGATCACTTTCGAATACAGGGGCTCTTTTTTTTTTAATATTTATTTTTTTAGGTGTAGATGGACACAACATGTAGTTCTTTTATATACTTGGAGCCTACAGTGGGTTGTGAGGATAGAAGCAGGAAAGTTCTGGAAGTCTAGAAAGGAAGATTATGGTTCTGAAATATTTCTTTCATGAAAATGTCCATTTGATTTCCCCTTGGATATATGAAGAGCCCAATTCATAAATAAGATTTAATGTAGAGGTTAAGAAATTAAATAATGTGTATTTTTTTTCCTTTTAGTATTTAGCCTTGCAGGACCTGATGTTACTTTCTCAGTATTCTCCTTCTCGAAGACAAGAAGTTTTTAGCCTTAGCCAACCAGGTATTGCTAAAAGTAATAGAACTCATTAGGTGTGTGTGTGCAGAAAGTACTCCATTAAAAGTTTTGGGTGAGAGAGGTGTATGTAATAAAATATCACACATCAGTGAGTCCCTTAAATTAAGTGTTGACTTGAATCTTATACAGCATAAGTGTTTGTATTGCTGTGGGTAGAATTTATGTCACGTGTAAGAGTATTTATTTTCAAACTTTTAAATCCTTCAGCTCCCTTAATACTCATAATTTAAGTTCCACAAGAAATTATGCAGTGATTTGACAGTTTTAGAGCAGAAAAGTACAACTTAAGAATAAAGTTTTTAGGCTGCAAGGAGTCTTATAAATCAGGTGGTCTAATCCCTATGTGGGAGATCTAATTAGAGTAAGGGGCTTAAATTGGAATAAGAATTCTGTTATTTGATTCCAAGTATAGTTTTCTCCTGCTATGCTCCTCTGCCTCCCTCTAAAAGAAAACAAAAACAAGAAGTAGATATGTCATCCTGACTTAAACCGAGGCAGGAGGATCCCAAGTTTGTGGCCAACTCGAGCAAGGTAGCAAGACCTGTCTCAAAGGAAAGTTTAAAAAAGGGTGTGGATGTAATTCAGTATTTATCTATCAAGTGCAAGGCCATGGGTTCAGTCCTCAGGAGGGGGGGGAGTAGGAGGAACTAGAATTGATGGCCCAAGAATGCTCTTGGCAGCCTTGCTGTACTTCTCCACTGTGAACTTGCCAAGCTGTTTGACACTGTAACTTTGCCAGGTCTCTGCCATGTTCCTAGAGGAAACTGTCCCGCCCCCACCTCCAGAGGGGAGCAGAGACCACGGGTAGCTTTTCATCTTCTTTCTAATTAGTTCATCGTTATTTTGCCAAATTGAGCCAATTTCCAGATTGTAAAAGACCTACTACAGTTAAATGTGATATAGAAATGAAATCTAATTAGGTAACAGTTTAATTGACTGGAGCCATTCTTTTAGTTGTAAGAAATCCAGAGCTTATACTGTGGAAAATTAACTGTAAAAACACTTTTCTATCAGACCTAGGTTAATTTAGGAATTCTTTGTATATTATTTTCCAGAGATTCAAGTAAACTCTAACAGGGTAGCATGTGTTCTGCCAGAGAACTTGCACTGTAGGGCATATTATTAAAATTTAACTAGAATATTACCCAGTTCCTAGTGATCCTGAGTTATAGCAGTACATAGCATCCTAAGGCCCTATTGATGGACTACTTTTTTGTGTATTTATTTGCAGGTTAAGTGGGATTCCTCTTGAGTTGTGTAAAAGGGGAAGATGTTTAAGGAGGGAATGATTGGTACACAAGACTGGTAAAACAGTATTCAGAGACTCTCCTGTTCTCAATGTAACAAAACATACTTGATTTTTACATAACTCTAGGAGACAAAGGTCTTAGAAAATGAAGACAAGGAAGAATAAGGGAATTTTTGAAGGAGTGGGGTTTACTGGTTTAAGACAGCAGATATGTGAACTCTTCACATTTAAAGTTTAATCATTATCGAATAATGAGTCATTCCTAGGGATGTTATAACTAAAATTGCTGTTATACACAAGTCTTCCCCTTGTTTGTAGCATATGTCCTAAGACCCCCAGTGGATGCCAGAAACTGGATAGTACCAAACCCTATATGTGCTTTGTTTTTTCTAATACATGCATACCCATGATAGAGTTTATAAATTAGGCACAGTAACATTAACAATAAGAAGAAGGAAAATAGAACAGTTATAACAATATACAGTAACAAAATCACCAGTACACTACCCTTGTGCCATGTGGCCATTATTATGTAAAATAGGGATAGTCAGATATTAGTACTTTAATATCATGTCAGTCAATCTGATAACTGAGACAGCTTCTTATGCAGAGTGTAAAACTTTTGGATTATTTCTGAAATTTCCACTTGATATTTTTGGACTATGGGTAACTAAAACTAGACAGGAAATAAAACTGAGCGTTAGGAGGTACTACTGTAAAAGGAAATGGACCATACATACAGTCTCTGGGTTTATTTCATTGGACTGGCCTTCATTGTCTTAGTTCATTGTCCACAGTCTTAGCAGTGTTCAATATTGCTAGTGAAGTAACCCTGGTTTTTCTCAATCAAACCATGATCTAAAGTTTGGCTGTATTTTAGCAGCCAGTTTGAGAGCTTTTCAAAGGTAAAATAGCAAGATTTTGGGAAAACTGATTCATCCAAAGACTTGTGGAATAGCTATGTATTAAATGGCTTGGAGATACATAGTAGCTTAACTAAGAAAAGTGGGCCAAGGTGTAACATTGATACAACATTTCTTATTGATTCTCCCACCCCTGACTTTGAGAGGAAAGTATTAGATTATATCTTAAGAGCTGTTGTTTGGCCTTCTAGGTGGACACCCCCACAACTGGGCAGCCATTTCAAGAGAGTGTTTGAATCTTTTAAATGATATGACTCAGAAATTGGTTCTCTACCAAGAAGCTGCTGCTACAAATGGGAGAGTGTCTTCATCATACCCAGTGGAACCTAAGAAATTGAATTCTCCAGGTAATTTTGAGTACCCCTAAGAGCGGGAAAAGCATTTACATTTTATTTTCTAAGAAAGATGACAGTAGTTAGTCTGAGGATACTTAAATGAGTGTGAGATGTTTATTTTTAGGGAAAATTGATCTAACATTTGGGATATTGTATTAAACCAAGAAAGACTTGAGTATCATTGTAGACTGAAAAACATTTAAGTCCAAAACATCAAGTCATTGCACACCAAAAATATATAAATTTTTCATTTGCTTATTAATAAAATTTTTAAAAGTTTTTTTTTAAAGTTTTTAAATTAGTTGCTGATGGACATTTATTTTATTCATTTATTTATATGTGGTACTGAGTATCGAACCCAGTGCCTCACACGTGCTGGGCAAGTGCTCTACCACTGAACCACGACACCATCCCAGGATTTTTAAAGTTAAGTTGAAAGTGGCAGTGATCTTTAAATGACTGATGAAATGATGGTCATTAAATATAAGACTTCAGTAGAAAGCCAGGTAAATCTATAGATAATACTGAATGCTGTTTTGGTTGCACTGTCCCAGAGACAATAAGTTGCTGGTCTAGAGAAGAGCAACTGAAATGATTGATTTGGAGAGAAGCATCACACTTTTTTTTTTTTTTTAATATTTACTTTTCAGTTTTAGAAGGACACAATATCTTTATTTTGTTTTTATGTGGTGTTGAGGATCAAACCCAGCGCCCCACGCATGCCAGGCGAGTGCAGCAGTACCGCTTGAGCCACATCCCAGTTCCACACTTATTGTTTTGAGATGACTTAATGTGATGTAAGTGACCCTTCCATTTCAAAGATAAAAACTGAGAAGTAATAGTACAGGTGGGGGAAACGATGCTATTTCACCAAATACCTTAAGTAGAAAATGACCAAAAATGTAAGACTGATAAAAGGAATTAATGTTTGCAGCTAGGCACTTAATGAAAGCAGGTGAGGATAGTAGTAAACTTTATAGCACAGGCTTCATTTCATCTCAAGGGGAGGCTGGGGGTCAACTGCCTTGTTCCCATGTTGGGATTTAGATACAGTATCTGAACTTTTTAGTCTTTTCTCCCACTGAGCTACATCCCCAGCCCTTTTAATTTTATTTTTGAAATAGAATCTCACCAAGTTGCCAAGGTTTGCCTTGAACTGGTAATCTTTGTGCCTCAGTCCCTTGAGGTGATATTTTAAAGAAAACATCTGAAATCTAAAAAAAAAAAAAAAAAAAAAATTGAAAATTTTCACTTTTTAAACATTGGCAGCTATGATATGTATAAATGTATACATCATTGTATACATCATTGTATGAAGCAAAACAAACTCAACTGTTTTTGAAGTTATTAGAGGGATCCTGGCTTAAAAACAAATAGATTACACATGAAAAATAATTTAAATGAGATCATCAATGTAAGATTTTTAAAGATTCTAGAGTGTTTTAGATGTTACCACCTTTCACACAGTCAACAAATATGTATTTGTTTTATTTATTCAACTAACACTGAATGCTTTCTATATAATAAACTGTATTAGAAGCCAGAGAGTTGCAGATGAAAAAATAGTCTTGGAACTGTTTTTTTTTAGGGGGGGAAGAATGAAAACAAAAGGAAATGTGTCAAAAAAGTCCTAGTGGGTAAGATGATATTTGATATGAAAGGAGGACTTTTATGCTACCAAAAACATTTTTTTTAACAAAGGATTTCAGATTTAATTATTTTGGGATATGGCACTACTAGAGAATCTTGAATAGGCATATTCTATCAAATGAGTGTGTTAGGAATCCTGGATTGGGTATATCATGGGTCTAACCAAACAGTTGGACATTCATTATTTTAAATTGTTGTATTATATTACTCAGCCAAAATTGGCCTCTAATTTTGAAGAATAATTGCAAGACTTTTAAAAACCTCAGTCTTATTTTTTTTTTAAAGAGAGTGGGGGAGAGAGAGAGAGAGAAAGAGAGAATTTTTTTTTTAATATTTATTTTTTAGTTCTCGGCAGACACAACATCTTTGTATGTGGTGCTGAGGATCAAACCCAGGCCGCACGCATGCCAGGCGAGCGCGCTACCGCTTGAGCCACATCCCCAGCCCAAAAACCTCAGTCTTAATGTAGAATGATTATTCAAAGATTTTTAATTTTCACTAACCCTTAAAAAGTCATGTAATGAAAATTTGGTACTTTGTTTAATTTCTTATTAACAAATTTTAACTAAGAAGATAGAATCCTAGTGCACTTTGTCTTTGGGTTTGGTGCTAGAGTGTCAGGAAAATTCATAACTTCATAACTACCATAAATTGGTAGAGCTATAAGATGATTGTAAAAGAAGGTGTTTATAGGTGAGATTTATAGGGTCAGATTAATAGATATCTTGGGCAAATTAGTCTTTAGAATGGCTTTTGTTAATTTGAAAGAACTTTGGGGAAAAAGTTAACTCTTTTTTCCTGTACATTTTCACAGTGTAGATTCAGTATGTTTAGCCAAATAACAGTTAACAGTAGGAACATGCAGTAGAAGTGGACAACTTCTAGTGCAGTAATTAAAGTTGTCATTTAAAAATAAAATGTGTTGGGGCTAGGATTGTGGCTTAGCAGTAGAGCACTCGCCTAGCATGGGCGGGGCCCAGGTTCGATTCTCAGCACCACATAAAAATAAAAGGCATTGTGTTGTGTCCATCTATACCTAAAAAATATTTAAAAAAAATAATAATAATAAAAAAATAAAATGTGAATTGATGAATTCATTCCAAATAGCTTAGAGTTAGAGAAATTGAAATTGACCTTGAAGATAAACATTTATGGAGGTGAATAAAACAAAAGAAGCTACACCAATCTGACAGGAAAAAAAGATACAAAAAGCTTATTGAGTGGTCATTGAACTGCAGAAGTAAAACCTGAATCTTGGAATATAAACCTTAAAGGAAACAATGTACTGAGCCTTGGGTAAATGTGTTAAACAGAAAATTGAGATGCATAAAATTTGGGGACCTCCATGGTAGCCTGTTTGGATCAAGTTGACTCTTGAGTTTTGGGTCTGTTCTTTTACAGAAGAAACTACTTTTCAAACACCAAAATCTAGTCAGATGCCTCGATCTTCAGTACCACCCTTAGTTAAAACATCATTGTTTTCTTCAAAATTATCTACACCTGATGTTTCAAGTCCTTTTGGGTCCCCGTTTGGCTCTAGTATGATGAATCGAATGGCTGGAATTTTTGATGTAAACACCTGCTATGGGTCACCGCAAAGTACTCAGTTAATAAGAAGGGGGCCAAGATTATGGACTTCTGCTTCTGGTAAGGACTATTTGTTTTCTAAAATTGGAAGTCTCATAGTTGCAGAGGATCAAACAGCCTAAGTTCTTAATAATTTTTTTTTTTAATGTAGATCAACAAATGTCAGAATTTTCTAATCCTTCTATGGAGAACATGGGCACTTCTATGAGTGCTGAGGGTAAGACTGTGAGACAACCCAATGTGATTTATTCATGGATTCAGAATAAACGTGAACAGGTAATATGATATGGGTACAGGATTTATATTTACATATAACCTTGAGAGCATTCAGAATCTCACATAGGCATGCTATCAGGAATAAGTAGGTTTTGTTTTGTGGTTTTTATTTGTTTTGCTTTTGATGCTTTGTGTATCAGGTTGGCCCATAAGAAATTGCCAGTATTTAACTGGTTTGAATTAGACAAATTGCAATTTCATAAGACTTGATCTAATACAATGCCTTTCATGTGTGAATTCTTTCACTTAAAAAATATTTGAGTTCTTTATAAATGTAGGATGCTGTCTTAGGCGCTGGGGAAAACAGTTCTTGTTTAATCCTAGTGAGGGGAAATAGAAGAGCAAGCACACGTGTTATATTTCTTTGCCGTTAATTGAATTAATGTAAGACATACTTTAGTTACTATTAAATTTTAAAGTAGCCTTAAACTGTGACATGCTATTAACATAAGATGTATCCTGATACCATGTTCAGGATATGAAAAATACAGTTAAAGGGAATGAAATTTGATATATCTTAAGTCTTACATAGAAAAAAGTCTTGGTAAAGGAAATAGAATACCTAAGGGAGGAAGTACCATTTTATGTGGAATGACCAGGGAAGTCTCATTGGAAAGGTGACACTTGATCAGAGGCCTTAAGGAAAGGAGGGCAGGGGACAACAAAATACAAAGACCCTGAGCGGGGAGTGTACTTATCTTGTGTGAGGAACAGTGTGGGTGGACATGGGTGTGACTGAAGTACCCTAAGTGAGGTAAAGAGTAGGTGGGTGATGAGGTCAGAGGGGTAGCAGGTACCAGAGCTTGTTGTGCCATTAGCAGTTATAACGACTGGCCTTTTCTCTGAGTGAGATGGAAAGCCGCTGTATAGTTTTCTCCCACAAGAATTATAATTAAGTTATATCAATAACTTAACATGTTGAAAGTGCTACTCTAGTGGTTGGGTTGAAACTAGACTCCTGGAGTCTAGACTTGCCAACCTACACAGGAGTGGAAGCAGAGAGACCATGTTAAAGTTGCTACATAGTTTAGTGGGGGATGGTGGTGTCTGTGACCAGAGAGGTTCTGGTGGGGACTGTAAGAAGTGATCAGGGTTTGGGTATGTATTTTCGGGTAGCTGTTACAGTATTTGCTTATAATTTGCAAATATAAGAGAACGAGTCAATGTTGACTAAGGTTTCTGGCCTGAGGAGCTGAAATAATATAGTTGGGATATATTGAGGCAATTATTTGATTATTCTGGAGGAGGAGATTTGATAGAGGTGAGTAGAGGAAATGAGGAGTTTGATTTTGGACATGACAACCTTGAGATACCTGTTTGACAACCAAATGAAAATATTAAAATTAAGATCTTAATTAAGATTTATTTATTAAGATTTGGAAGTCATCAGAATGTAGACAGTATTTAAAGCCAAAAGACTCAGTGCAAACTCTTAAATATAAATATAGAAGAAAAGAGATCCAAGAGCTGGGTCCTCCCCTGACTGATATTCTAGAGATGAGGGAGAATAGCAGAGGATGTTGAGGTAAACAGAGAACTGGGGAAGGAGTGTTTTGAGAAGGAGGGAACATCAGATGCATGGGTTCAGGAGGGATTGGGAGAGGAATTGGAGACTGCCAGAAAAGCCACACCTGTCAAGGTGTTTTACTGTAAATTTAGCAGAGAAATGGGGCAATAGTAGGTTTTTGTTTATAAGATAGGAGAAATTATAACATGTTTATAATGGAATGATTGGCTAGTAGAGGATAATTAAAAGCATTTTGTAAACCTCAGGATCCCATGTGGGTCTCTCTGCCGTAAGTACTACCATGTCATTTTTTTTTTTTTAACCATCTCATTTTTAAGTCAGGTTAGTTTTTAACCTGATAACAAAGAAAATTTTGCTTCCTGTAAATGTCACCTAGTAGAAAACTACTTTGTGTCTTTTCTCTAGGGTACACATGCTCTTTTTATGGTATAAGAGGTTAAATGGCAGGACAGTTTCAGAGAATTAAGAAAGAATACAGTCTTAGAAAACATCACTAGAATAATCGAGAATTCTATTATGATCAGGCTGTAATTGGGTGTTAAATGTATGTATATGGGAACACAGTGCAATTTAGGTTAGGTTGCTAATCTTGGCTCTCCGGTTTATGGTACAAAGGTATTTACTTACTTAATTGTAAATTGTAAATTGACTTACATTGTAAATTTTCTTATTCTATCTCTGCAAGTTGTGAGATGATGTTTTCATATTTTCACTTAAGTTAATGTCAGGAGGAACTTGGAAATGTGTAATATATATGAGTAGAATTAAAAATGTAAATGTGTTATTTTTTCCTTTTGTCCATCTCAGATTAAGAATTTCTTGTCAAGACGGGTGTTGATAATGTATTTTTTCAGTAAGGTAAGAATATGAAATTATAGCCTTAAGAATGTGGGGAGAGGAAATGAAATAGGAAGTGAAGTAGCAGATAGGATCTGACTGTAAATATTTTATAACTTAATTCTGGCAAGTCATGCAGCTTTGCCTAGCACTTCATTGAACCTCCATTTGAACAATAGTCACCCTACATACACATCTCACCTCAGTTCCTTCCTGGGGCTGGACTTACTGTAGTTGGCCTCCTGAGACTCTTGGCTGCAGGCAGCTTTGTACTGGTATATAATATCAACCCCTTCCTGCTATTTGCATCTTCACAAAGTGAGCAACCCATGACTTCCTGATGCTTCATGGCTTCATTTTTCTGTGTGTCTTTGTGACCAACTTGGTGTTTAAAGGAGAGATGACTGAGTTAGATGACCAATGTTAAATCTGTGATGGATAAAAAGTTGTATTTCAGGCCACAAACAAAAGGACTTTCCGACTTGCCAACATGCTATCACAACTACCTGGAAAGTCAATCTCAGTCATAGAAGCTGAAGACTCACTTCTGTTCACGTGACTGTAGCTGTTGAGTGTTAATCTTTTTTTTTTTTTTTTTAAGCACAAGTATTTTTTTTTTTTAGAAAGAGAGAATTTTTAATATATATATATATATATATATATATATATATATTTTTTTTTTTTTTTTTTTAGTTTTCGGCAGACACAACATCTTTGTTTGTATGTGGTGCTGAGGATTGAACCCGGGCCGCATGCATGCCACACGAGCCTGCTACCGCTTAAGCCACATCCCCAGCCCCTTAATCAATCTTTTGATGACAAAACCTTTGCCCATATGTTAGAAAAAATTTTGGTTTTAGTTTTTTAAATCTAACTTTTGACTTTCTGTATTATCAAATACATTGCCATATTATCAAATGGGCTAATGTTGCACATTCAGTTAATACATTCAAATGAAAGTTTGCATTGGCATCTATTATTTATTTTTATTCTTTGGAGTCGTCCTCTGATTTCTTTGGAAAGAGATGAGAACAATCTTGATTGAATATAGACACATATAAAAATTAATTCAAGTTGTGTATGTATGTTTGTGTTGCGTATCTGGAGATTAAACCCAGGGGTACTCTACAACTGAGCTATATCTCTAGCTATTTTTTAAAATTTTAAATTTTGAGACAGTCTCCTTAAATTGCTGAGGCTGGCCTCAAACTTGTGATCCTTCTGCCTTAGCCTCCTGAGACGCTGGGGTTATAGGTGTGTGCCACTGTGCCTGGCACAAGTTCCCCAAACTACCTTTTCAGTTGGTGAAAGGGAAGATCCACTCAACTAATGATTACCTCTGCCAAAACAGTATCTTCCTTGGGCTGTCCATTAGAAAAAGATATCTTTCACCAAGAAGATGAGGGGGGTCTGATGTTTTACTTCAGTGCTTGGTTTCAGAAGGAGGATCAGAAAACTCCCCTTAAATGTCTTTCATGTATGTTGTGCTCTTTCACTTAAATCTCTTCTTTTGAATTATAATAGCTTTTCTGTGAGGTAGGTCTTTCTGTCCTCAAGGAAATCTGAGGTACATAGTGAGTGTTGACCCTAACCAAAACGTCCTTTTCTCTTGGGAGTGAATGCCTGCTTTGATTTTAATTTTGCAAGTGGATTTGTTATATGGTAGAGGGTTATAGATACTGTTGTTTGATATTGAGAAATGTAACTTAATAGTTTGTTATGTTGTACTTTATAGTCTTCATTAGGCAGTAAGTAAAGCCAGGATTTGTTTATTTGAGGCAATTGTTGCGCCACAGTATCTTACCCTGATACATTAAAGAAGATGGGGTGATTTTTCTTTGGAGTGGAGTTGAAGGTAGACAATTTCAGAGAGATAATATGTATTTAAAAAATCTTATGGTTTAAAAAGAGCTTTTGTAACTGTTCTCTTAAGTGATCTCTGTCCTTATCCTCTGAGGTGGGTTCAACACACATGACATTTTAAATGAGAAACTGAAGCACATAGACATGTAGAGACTTGGGAAGGGTCACACAAGAAGTTGGGGTAGGATGCTTTTTTTTTTGGGTAAATTATATAATATAAGAATTTATTTCAGATTTTAATTCTTAATAGTTTGTACTGTTGGTAAAATGATACACAGTTTTTGCCCATAGGAACTTATTTTAATTATTTATTTATTTATTTATTGGTAGCATCCAGAGGCCTCAATTCAGGCTGTGTTTTCAGATGCCCAAATGCATATTTGGGCATTAGAAGGTAAGCAATCTCTGTGAATTGTGATTTTAATTATCTGTCAAATAATGAAGTATAATCCATGAAAAGTCATTTCTGGACTTTGATCTCAATCTTCATATTTTTCAGGCGCATTTTTATATCTTTGTTTTATATAGATCACTTTTCTTATATTTAAGTTGTTTTTGTATGTACAACACACATAAATATTTTCTTAGATATTTAAGTTGTTTTTTTTGTTTGTTCTGGTGAGGATTGAACCCAAGGCCATCCGCATGATGGGCAAGCTCTGCCACTGAGTTATACAGCCTAGTCCTAGGTGTATTTTGATTTGGACAAAAAAATTTTTATCATAAATAAGCAGAGAAATTGAGTCTGAGATTCATTCATATCTTTCTGTACCTCAAAATATTCAATCAACAGATTACTATTTTTTTTATTCTTTTTTTATACCTTTATTTTATTTATTTATTTTTAGGTGGTGCTGAGGATCAAACACAGGGTCTCGCATGTGCGAGACAAGTGCTCTACCCAGCCTCAGATTATTTTTAACTTATGTTAAATACGAAAACTTAATTGTTAAAGAATTGTATCTTGTCAAGTACCAGCATGCGCACCTGTGATCCCAGCTATTTGGGATGCTGACGCAGGAAGATTACAAGTAGGAATGTAGCTAGGAATGTAGCCCAGTGGTAGAGAGCTTGATTAGCATACATGAAGCCCTGGTCCAATTCCCAGTACCCCACATCTCTAAAGGTCTATTTTTTTTTTTTTTTTTCATCTTATAGACACTACCTTACTACCTTCCCAATGTTTAAGTGACTCTGAGAGCGGACTTTCTGACCATTCTGTGAAAAGTATTCAAATAGTTGTCACTAATCCTTTGTTCTTCCAAGCATTTATCACATCTCAATATATATTTTTTTTATATTTTATTTTGAGACAAGGTCTTGGTAAACTGCTCAGAGCCTCACTAAGTTACTGAGACTGGCTTTGAACTTGTCGTCATCCTGCCTCAGCCTCCTGAGCTGCTGTGATATACACCACCACACCCAGCTAGGAGTGTTCTATTTCTCAGCTACATCTCCAGGCCTTTTTATTTTTTATTTTGGTATAGTGTCTTGCTAAGTTTCCTAGGCAGACCTTGAAGTTGAGATCCTCCTTCCTTTAATTTCCCAAGTAGCTGGGATTATAGGCATGCACTACCATGCCCAGCTATAACTCCATTTATTTT
This sequence comes from Urocitellus parryii, assembly GCF_045843805.1. NCBI lineage: Eukaryota > Metazoa > Chordata > Mammalia > Rodentia > Sciuridae > Urocitellus > Urocitellus parryii. The sequence goes on along the minus strand of NC_135541.1, from coordinate 36,933,870 downwards.
TAAAAAAAAATTCCCTGATAGAATTAAATCAGAAACTTTGACCACTTATTCATGACTAAGGCAGTTGAATGCTTTTTTTTTAGTGTTGATTCCCATATTTTGCCCCTTTGTTATTGAATTGCCCCCTCTTTATTTATAGTTCTTTTTATATTCAGAATATTAATCTTATTTCAGATAAATGTATTGCAGATAGATTGGCCTAATTTTGATGCACAATTAACTTTTTCTCTTTTTCCTTTGAGGTCTATCACACTTGGTAGCAGCATCATTTACAGAAGATAGATTTGGAGTTGTTCAGACAACGTTACCAGCTATCCTTAATACTTTGTTAACACTGCAGGAGGTAAGCAGTCTGTATGTTGGGTGTGGGGAGAGGTTATTCTGCTCACCTCCCCAGCTTTTCTATTTATTTCTTATATATCATATTTATTTATTGAGTAACCAAACATGTTGGAAATTAAGATAATGATATTGTTTTCACCCTTAGAAAATTACAATCTAAAATACAGCAGGAAGAGAAGACTTTTAATTGTATAAATTTTATAGGAAAAAAAGTATACCGTAAGTGTTGATGAGCATGTATGTACACTCATACTTTGCTCGTGGGACTGCAAAGTGGTGCAACTACTCTGGAAAGCAGTAAAGAGATTCCTCAGGAAATTTGGAAGAGAACCACCATTTGACCCAGCTATCCCACTCCTCAGTTTATACCCTAAGGACTAAAAATCAGCATACTTTAATGACGAAGCCACATCAGTTTAATTGTAACAGGTATTTTACCTCTTAGAAAGTCTTACTCGTCAAAAATAGTGATTTTATTTTTAAGTATTATTTGTGCCCACTTTCTCAGATATATTATTTAAGATGCGTATGTCCACATGGTTGTTTTCAGAATTTTCCTTCGAATACTTGGCTTGTCTAACCATACAGTAGGGCAACCATGACTTGAGCATGTTGTCTGTTAGTTCTCAGAGTCATCCTCATTAATGTCTTGCAAAGTAAGCAAAATGGAGGTAATTGAGCTCTTTTACAAATGAGGGAGACTCAGAAGTGCAGTGACTTACCTTTATCTCACATACAGGTCTCATTGATGAAAGATCTGGGGTGCAAACCTGGTCTGATTGCAGGGTGTTAGCAGTGTAATAGAGCCGGAAAAAGCTGCAGATCCACATCCCTTTATTCTTCCTGAACTTACCATCTTGAATTATCCGACCCCTGACTCCTGTTCCCCAAAGGATTCTTTCTTGAGAGAGAACAGTTCTATCCCTGAAACTTTTTGGAGTCTGTTTTCTCCTGCACCACATCACAGTCAGCCTTTTGTCGTACTCTTTAGTCAGCAGGTTTTGCACACTAGCTCACCTGTCCTCCATCCTGATTGATTGTAACGAGCAATTCAGTGCTGGATAATCATCTATATCTTGGCTGCACTGGCCTTTGATTTCCTTCTCTTCACTAATCATTTGTATGCCCTCTCAACCCACAACTATCACATGACCTCATTATCTCCTGAATGTTGCATTTCCAGAGCCTGGGACTCTAGGATTCTACCATCTAAGCCAAAGTCTTTAAATATTTTTGTGTCTTTGGATGTCTAGTGAAGCCCATGAACTCTCAGAATAATGTTCTTATACATAAAGTACTTAGGATTAGAAAGGAAATCCATTTGTATTGAAATGTAATTATCAAGGTCTTAAGGTTGTGATATAGTAATATGTGCTTGTAAATTGCATTAAATAGCAAATCTGTCAGTGATCTAATAATACCATTTTGAAGTAGTAATAAAACTAAAAAGTAGTAATAAAATGAATGGTATTTCAAGGTCATTGTAGAATAGTAATATAATAGGAAGATATGGTGATTTCTGTTGGTCTAAGTCATAGAAATGTTAATGGTACAGTAATTAAATTTAATTGCATTTGTGATTAAAACAAGTGGTGCGTTTTAATTTAGAGCTTAATAAAGATAAATATGTAACTTTTATCCCTTATTCTCAGACTTTTACCCCTCTGTTTTTGGGTCTCTGTGTCAATTCCTTCAACTTCCTTGACCTCAGGTTTTTCAGCTCACCATCTGGTAAAACTCCACCTGTACCCACCACTGCTCTATTGTTTTGCCCTTGCCTCCTGTCTCAGCTTTACTTTAGGCTCTTGGCATTTCTGTCCCAAGTTATTACTGTGGCCTTTTGTCTCTACTAACCTTTAACTGATATCCTTCATGTTCTGACTCCAGCCACTCTGCCATTCTTCCCATTAGCCCTGTGCTTACACTTACACCATGGACAGTTCAGTTTCCCCAAAAGTATATTGTATTTTCTTAGTCTAACTCTTAACTCAGTGCATAGTGCCTTTTCTTTCCTTCTTTTCGGAGAACATATTTTTCTCCATCAGCTTGACTTAGCTTTCTAACTCCTGTCTCAGTACTTTATTGTCTTTGTTTCTGCTGTCTCCTGTATTACTGGAGCAGAGGCAGAGACCTCGTCTCATTTCTGTATTCCCAGCGTCTGATTTGGTACCTGGTGACAGGTTCTTATTAAATGCTTGTTGGGTGACTGCTGGATTGCTTCATTTCAGGTTAAGTGAGCAAAAACCTTTGTTCTGGGTCCTGAATTGAGTGTCAGTTCTGATGTAATGTATTGATTATAATGATCCCGATGGCCCTGTTATTTGAGGGCAGGGTTGTGATGTTATATGTTTTTGGTTTTGTGTTCTTTGATCTAAAGGGATACTTGCTCTTGGTGAAGGAAGTAATTCTGAGTATCTCTGTAATTTAAGTTGTGCAATACCAGCTCCTGGGTGCTACGAACGAACAATTGTATTGGACTGTTCTGTTCTTTTGTTTTACTTCTCAGTATCAATAACATCAGCCATTTCACTGTGAATCATCAAAGGCAAACTGTGAAAGGAAAGGGGAGCCTTTCACTCTTCAAACTATTCAGTGGGCCAGGAAAGAAGTGATGGATATCTCAAGCACTCATTCCTGCCAGTGGCCTGGCCACCTGGGAGATCACAATTATTATTAGGGGCTCTTGAGTCCACACACAGGTTACTGTCATCTGAATAATTAATGTGTGTTCTGACACATCTGCACCTATTTTTCAGAGGTTTCTATGTGCTGTTTTGATTAGTTAAAATGCAAATTTATTTGAAAGCATTACTGAATTCATGATTGTTATTTCCTCCAACAGTGATGGAGAACAGCTAATATCCTGTGGAAGTTCACAATATTTTTTTATCATCCTTATAAAGGGTCTTTATGAATAAAAAGAGGATCAAAATGATATTTTTTAATTAAAAATTTTAAATTGTGATAGAATATCCTTAACATAAAATATACCATTTTCTCTAGTTTTTCAGAGGATAGTTCTGTGGCATTATGTATATTCACCACTGTTTATTTTCAGTACTTTTTTTTATTTTCAGAATATGTTTAAATATTTTAGAAAGCCTTGTTTTCTTTGAAAGGTCAGTATCATGTTGATGTAGATCAGCCCTGTTATTTATATTATATGTGTGTGTGTATATATATATATATATATATATTTTTTTTTTTTTTTGGTACTAGGGATTGAACCCAGGGGCGCTTAACCACTTAGTTACATCTCCAGCCATCCTGCTTTTTAAAAATATTTTATTGGGCTGGGGATGTGGCTCAAGTGGTAGCGCGATTGCCTGGCATGCGTGCGGCCCGGGTTCGATCCTCAGCACCACATACCAACAAAGATGTTGTGTCCGCCGAGAACTAAAAAATAAATATTAAAAAAAAAATTAAAAAAATAAAAAATAAATTAAAATATTTTATTTAGAGACAGGGTCTTGCTGAGTTGCTTAGGGCCTTGCTAAGTTACTCAGACTGGCTTTGAACTCAGGATCCTCCTGCCCCAGTCTCCCGAGATGCTGGGATTACAGGGGTGCATCACCGCGCCTGGCCCCTGTTGTATATTTTTTTTTTTGCCTCATCATTTGAAGGTCAAATTTTGATCTGCTTGGAGTATTAAAGTTTACCTTTATGCCATTCACAGATTCTTTCATCCAGTAAATATTTAATTATTAAGCTGTTAGCATATGCTAAGTACAGAACGGAAAAAGAACTGGTTCATGCCCTTTAGGAGCTTGCAGACTGTAAAACAGAGTCATACCAAGAACCAACTACAATTGTAATAAGGCCACAGTGTATAGAAATGCAGAATGATCAGAGAACATAACAGGTGAATCTAAGATAGTCTTGCAGGTAGGGGATAGAAGGAGGCTTTTGAGGTCATTAATGGGTTTCTTGAGGGTGTAGGGGTTAGAAGGAAGAAAGGGAGGGGGTTATTCTTGAGGGTCAGAACTTTAAGTTTGAAGGACTATAGACTCTTGACCAATATTCTACAGATCAGAGTCTATTCTTTTTTTTTTTTTTTTTTGAAAGAGAGAGAGAGAGAGAATTTTAATATTTATTCTTTAGTTTTTGGCAGACACAACATCTTTGTTTGTTTGTGGTGCTGAGGATCGAACCCCGGCTGCACGCATGCCAGGAGAGCGCGCTACCGCTTGAGCCACATCCCCAGCTCCAGAGTCTATTCTTTGTTCCCCTAGAATTTAATGCTGCTTGGCCTACATTTGTGTAGTACTTTAAAAGAAATGCTTTACAAAGATTTTTCTAACAACCCTATGGGTTTATAACAAGGCATATTATGTGTGATATAGTCTCAGAAACTGACTAGACTTATTGGTATGATTTATTCAAGATTATATCTAGTAAATGATTGAGTCAGAATTAGAAACCAGATTTTTTTAACCTTAAATCTTAGCAATCAATCAAATCAGCTTACCTCTTGAGGGACTGACAGAGTATGCATTTTTTAACCTCCTTTCTTCCTTCTCTCTCTCTCTCTTTCTCTCTCTCTCTCTCTCTCTTTTTGTAGTGCTGGGAAATGAACCCAGTACCCTCTGCATACTAGGCAAGGGCTCTACCACTGAGTTACATCTTTAGCTCCTTAGCCTCCTTCCTTAAGATGGAATGGCAGTGTGGCAAAAGTGCCAAAGTGTGAGGTCTGGCCAGACATATCTGAATTCCAACTCCTACTACTTCCTTGTGAAGTCTTGGAAAAGAAATTTACCACATTTGTTTGGATATAAGTTGCTATTAATTGAAAGATATGCTTCCATTTCAGAAATTATAAAATGTAAGAGAAAAGAAGTACATTGTTGAATTAATAACATCAGTTTCTCTATCTGGAAAATGGGGTTGATGGAATTTATGGGGTTGTGAATAATGAATGAGATCATCTCTGTAAAGCACATGGGGTGCTTGATCCATACTAAATGTTCAGTAAATGTTAGCTTTTATTACTTTGTTGTTATTGGTATGTTGTATGACAGAATTCTCATATAGAAGAAAAGAGCTCTCAGGTTAAAAAAAGTTTTGTTGTGTTTTTTGTTTTTGTTTTTAAGTGTTGCTGTTAACACAGGAAACAAGCAGTCTGAGAGATAGTGATAGACAGATGCCAAGTTCACCTTCAGGAGAGCTTCACTACTTTCTGAGTGACCAAGTAGAGTGATTTATTTAACTTTCTGAGATCAGTTTCTTCATCTGTAAAATGGAAATACAGGTCAAGTATCCCTTTTGGAATACTTAGGACTAAAAGTGTTTCAGATTTTTGAGTTTTTCAGATTTTGAGTATAAAATTTGGATTTTGGAACATTTCAGATTTTAGAATGATTTGGATTTCTGATTTTTGGATTAAGGATACTCAACCTATAGTAACTTGCAGAGTTATTGTGAGGATTAGCAATAATAACTATAAAGGGTCTAGAATGCTGTCTTGCAGATATTAGGTATACAATGAAAATAGCAAGTACTGTTATAAAAAAAAAATCTAATCAGACAAAATGCAGCAAGTACTTTTTAGGTTTTATGTGTGTCTTCATTAGCAAATTATTTAAATGAGACTATGCATATAAAGCAGTTAACTCAGTTGCTGATAGACAATAATTGCAGTCAATAAATTTAGCTGTCATCATCATCATCATCATCATCATCACTATTTCTATTATTCTCTGTAAGAATATAGTTCTCAACCAGGAGCCATTTTATCTTGTCAGGAGATGTTTGGCAATGTCTGAAAAGACTTCTGATTTACACAGCTAGGAGATCTGCCATCTGCTGTGTAGAGGCTGGGGATGCTGCTGAACATCCTGTAGTGCATAGGGCAGCCCCACAACAAGAGTCACTCAGTCCAAGATGTCAGTAGTGCTGAGGGTGAGGAACTTCTCTGTAGCCATCATTTTCAGTAACAAAGCCTAGCTCTTATCCTTCATATTTCTCGTTGGGATTCTGGCTTTATTGGAAGTAAGCCTTTTTTATTTTTATTTTATTTTTAAATTTTTCTCTTTTTGTTGGGGGTAAGACTTTATTTTTATTTTAACTACATTATAAATAGGATCTTTGAGACCGGGGAATCTCACAGCTTTGCACAGGGGGAACTTGTTAATGACAGTAATAGATGAATATTCAGAGGAGAGCAGAGTTTTCTTTTTATTTTGGCTTTTGTTCATGTACTACTGCATGTAGATATAAGTGGGCAAAAATGTGCCAGTTTTTGTAATAGCATCCCCTTTTTAGGCTTTAGAAGAGCCAAAGTATAAGGTTTTGGAATTTTAAATTGAATATTATAAGCCATTGCTTCCTACATTTGAGATATTCATATATTGCCTTCATAAATTTGGCCTTAACTATTTCTTACCACATACCTTGTCATAATGTTAATCATGTTTTATTTTCCTGGCCATTTGTTTACTTAATGTTTTTAATCATTCATTTTTGCTGGGCATGGTTTGTATGCCTGTAATCCCATGACTCTGGATGCTGAGACATGAGAATGGTAAGTTCAAGACCAACCTGAGCAACTTAGCCACCCTTTCTCAAAATTAAAAAAAAAATAAAATGAATTAGAGATGTAGCTCAGTGGTAAAGCACTCTTGGGGTTAATCCCTAATACCAAAATTAAAGTAAATAATTCATTTTTAACATAAATTAACTTATCACTATTGTAAAAGGAAAACAGTTTGCTTTGCTACAGATAGAACACAGGTCCATAGTCCCTTTTTTAAAAACCCTATCATATATTTCAACATTAAGACTTTTTTTAATTTAGAAAATGTAACTTAGTATATTAATCTAAGGTAAAATTCCCTTAATCATATAAACAGATGCATTTCTCCAGTGGAATAGCTGAAAATATTGAGAGGGATAAAGACTAAATAGTCTGGGTCAACTCAGGTCGGGTTTTACTGCCAGATGAGTTCAGGTCAGGCTAATTTCTATGACCAAAGGAGTAACAAACATTTGTTTGTTTTCAGGTCTTTTTGGATTTCAGAATTGAAGGTAGAGCAGCTAAAGTGAGAAAGGTCAATAATTCTAAATTCTAGATGTTTACGTTTTTTGCTGAAGGAGATTAGTGAGGATCAGAGAAGTGTTAAGGATAGTTAGCACCAAACTTATAGTTAGCTTGCCTCCTCCATTTAACTTTTCTACCATTAGAGTCTGTTAGAGCTAATTTATTTTGTGCAGTTTTGAGCAGTTTTGTAAAGATTGATTTTTTTTGAGTTTATTCTTTACTAAAGGTCTTTCAAACAAAAAAGAAAAATTACTTATAAAAATTTCAGTCAAATGAATTCTCTCACTGGGCATGGTGGTTCATGCCTGTAATCCCAGCAGCCTGGGAGGCGGAGACAGGAGGATTGGGAGTTCAAAGCCAGCCTCAGCAAAAGCGAGGCACTCAGCAATTCAGTGAGACCCTGTCTCTAAATAAAATACAAAATAGGGTTGGGGATGTGGCTCAGTGGTCGAGTGCCCTTGAGTTCAATCCCCAGTACCTCCCCCCCAAAAAATTCTCTCACGTTTACTCATAGGGGGAGGTCCATTGGGCCCTTATTAAATCTAAGATAGATGTATTATGAGATGTTAATAATTTTACATTTTTCATATCTTGAAACAGTTTGCTATTTAATTGTCCTAGGAATTATTTTATTATTATTTATCATTTATTCTTAATAGTGGTGAAGGATTAATAAAACAAAAATGATGAAATCATGTAGTATTACATGGGTTTTTAGCTCCCCCCTCCCCCCAGGGCTGAGGATGGAACCCAGGGCCTTTCATGTGCTAGGCAAGTGCCCTGCCACTGAGCTAAATCCCCAACCCCCTACATGGGTTTTTAAAAGAAAAGCAATATAAGAAATCTAGGGGGGGGGCTGGGGTTGTGGCTCAGTGGTAGAGTGCTCGCCTACCATATGTGGGGCACTGGGTTCGATCCTCAGCACCACATAAAAATAAAAATAAAGATATTGTATCCACCTATAAGTAAAAAATAAATTTAAAAAAAGAAAGAAAGAAATCTGAGGGCCTGGGAATATAGCTCTCTCTAGAATGCACACGGCTCTGGGTTCCATAACCAACACTGGAGGAGGGTTTTTTTTTAAGCTTTTGAAGCTTTTGTTGAATATAGTTGATAATTCAGATTTTTATTTTTTAATTTTTTGCCTGCAATGGAAAAGGAAAGAAAATTGCCAATACATTAAAATAATTAGACAAATCAGAAGACAAGTACAAAGAGACTACTGTAGACCAGCTCTCTTCTAAAGTAATATAATGTAACCAATTGGATAAATTTACATCTTCTAATAGTTACATTAAAAAGTACAGGTGGAATTCATTTTGGTAACATTTTATTTAACCCAGTAGATCTAAAATGTAATTTTATCGTATAAGCAATATAAAATTAATGTGATATTGTATATTCTTTTTCACACTAAATCTTGGAAATCTGTTGTTTATTTTTTACTTTATATCATGTCTGTTCAGACCTCTCCTATTTCAAGTGCTCAATAGCTACATGTAGCTAATAGTTATTGAATTGGACAGCACATCTCTAGACTTTAATGATGGTAGTGAAATTGATCATATAAAATTTTCACTCTATGAGACCTTCAGATGATGATATTCTAGATTTATTTTTTTTCAAACTGAAGAAGTGATGGCAGAAATATTTCTAAGAAGAAAGGGGAAATATATGTGGTATTCTTATGTACTAAGTCATTCAAGAAGAAGAATTTTATTCTACAATATTTTGTGATAATAACTTGAATCATTTATTCTGCTGAGACACATGATAGTATTCATCTTTTGTGATGCTTGTGTACCAAAATTTACAGTTGATGAGGAATAAATGGAGGAAAGTATGTGTATATCAAAATAAGAAGAAAAGAGAGTTAAAGTAAAAGAAGTCACTGGAGCCATCATTTGAATTTGTATTTATAAACTTAAGAATGAAAATGTTTTGCAGTTGTAGCACAAAGAAAATGGCTATGCTCTCTTCAAAAAATTTCCGAGCTGTCAAAAATTTTCAAAAATATTGCATTTTGAAGATGCAAATGCAAGAAAAAGAAATAGAAGTTTGATGAACTAAAACCTGTTAGAAATGTATCTTCAGTTTGAAATCAATATTTATAAAATGGATGTGGTTGGGCTTATGTATGACAGCTGATGGGCATTGCCTTTTCAGCTGTGTATATCTTCAAAAACTGAAAAATATGGAATAAAAATTTGTGTTTGCTATGCTTATTATTATTAATATTATTATTATATATATTTCTATAAAGTTATCTTACATTATCCTGTCATTTTTACTTCTGAAAGTGCTTTTTAAAATTAAAAAACAAAACAAAACAAAACCTTGTGGTGCTAGGAATCAAACCCAGGACTAAATAACTTTTTAGACTGTAAAAATTCAAAAGGGTCTGTTGGACCCAGGTGGGAAATGATGATCACTATTTTTCCTGGTATGCTGAGAAAGGTGTACAGTAGGCTGGGGTATAGCTGGGTGGTAAAACTCTTACCTATCATGTGGGAGGCCCTGGGTTCCATCCCTGGCACTGCAAAAAAAAAAAAAAAAAAAAAAAACCTGTGTAAAAGAAAGTTGCTTAAGTATCTCTCTGAATATCACTTCTTATACTACCTAAAATTATCTCAAGTATGTCCCAATCTTGGAAATGCTCTTATTGTGAAAGAGGTTTGCTTCTTCCCCAAAATTTTACCAAACTGTGGTAAATGATATTAAAATATACAAATCCATGGGGCTGGGGTTATGGCTCAGTGGTAGAGTGCTTGTCTCTCTCTTTTTTTTTTTTTTCCTTAATAGTTGTAGATGGACACAATACCTTTATTTTATTTATTTATTTTTATGTGGTGCTGAGGATGGAACCTAGGACCTTGCACATGGTAGGCTAGCGCTCTACCACTGAACCACACAAGCCCATCTGAGTGCTTGCCTCTTGCATGTGTGAGGCACTGGGTTCAATTCTCAGCACCGAATATAGATAAATAAAATAAACATCCACTGACAACTAAAAAAATAAATAAAAAATATAAATCCATAAACAGGAGAGGAAGCAACAAGCAACAGAGTCTGTGAGGCTGGAAAGCAGGTGGCTGAGAAGGCTCACCAGCAGATTCCAGAGACAAATCCCAAGTTGGCAGTGGGAAAACTTCGGGGTGCCTCTGGAACCAAGGGTGGAAGGTCAGGACCAACATGAGGAAGTTTGGGTGAAAGGGTTGAAAACCATTAGATCATCCTCTGCCTCTGTTTGCTCCTTCTCCTCTCCAGGCTGTGGTTTATCCTCTAGAGAGCAGAATACCAGGTCTGTGGACTAAGAGAATCCTGACAGCTTCGGGACTTAGAAACATAGGGTTGAATTCTCCCTGAACACTGTGGGCCAGGCCTTCTAGACAGGATACTTTAAGGCAGAAGTAATATTAATAATTTTTGTTTTCCATTGTTTTGGCAGTTGCTCTATAACTGTAAATAATATGCTCATACTGTTACCTCTTGTCATTTTAAACATTATCTTCTAATAACAGATTAACACATTTATATTTCATCTTCTCCCTTCTCTTAATGTAGCTATATCATTAAAAATTACATCATTTTCCTTTGGCATTTAAAAGATATTTTTAATTATTTCTTACTCTAAAACTGTAAGTAAAATCAGTTTCACTTATGACTTGTCACTCTTATCCCATCTGTTTTTACTCATGGATGCCTTATCTAGAATTGAAAATGGAGATAGAGCAGTTTAGCAAATAACTTTATGTAAAATTTAAAGTTTAGGGTTTTTAAAATCATTTTTCCCTAAGACCCATAGTAAAGGTACTCTTGTCTGTCATCCACCATTAACAGAGTAGAATATCAGATTTTCACTTCCCAGCTTCACAGTTTTAAGTCTCTTGAATTCCAGCTGTTGTTACTGTTTCACACTAAAAACACATGTCTTTGGATCTGAGTATATCTAAAATAAAATCTCATTTTTGTTGGGCTAGATTGACTTTCTAGATAAGCTCAACTAATGTGTTTTCTTTCTTTCTTTTTTCATCTAGGCAGTTGACAAGTACTTCAAACTTCCTCATGCTTCCAGTAAACCACCCCGGATTTCAGGAAGCCTTGTGGACACTTCTTATAAAACATTAAGATTTGCATTCAGAGCATCACTGAAAACTGCCATCTATCGAATAACTACTACATTTGGTGAACATCTGAAGTAAGTTTATCTGTTTTGACCCGTGGAAACAGTTTGCTTTTAGGAGTTCCTCTGAGGAATAGGTATGAGAATTACAAATACTCACATATTTGAAGTATTCTTTTGGTGCCTTAATGGTTCTCACTGTGAATTAAGAGCTTGGAGTTAGACTTAAAAAATTTGACCTGTTGCTGGGCATGGTGGCACATACTTGTAATTCCAGTTGTTTGGAAGGCTGAGGCAGGAGGATTGCAAGTTCAAAACCAGCCTCAGCAACTTAGTGAGGCCCTAAGCAACTTAGCAAAACCCTGTTTCCAACTTAAAAAAAAATAAGGTTGGGGATGTAGTTCAGTGGGTAAGCACCCTTGGGTTCAGTCCCCTCCTAGAAAAGAATTTGGCCTATCATAGCTTTGGGGATTTTTTTCAAATGACAAAAGAGAAGACAGAAAGTTATAAAAATAGTAACTGTAAGTATATATATATTGTATGTAAATATATATATTTATATATAAATAAATGTAAATAACTATAATATATAGGGCTGGAGAAGTGGCTTAGTGATAGAGTGCTTGCCTGGCATGTGTGAGGCCCTGAGTTCAAACCTCAGCACCACATATAAATAAAAGATTCATGAACAACTAAAAAAAAAAGTATGTGTATATAAAAATGTGTGTGTGTGTGTGTGTGTGTGTGTGTGTGTGTGTGTGTGTGTGTGTATATATATATATATATATATATATATATATATATATATATATATATATAAAATACATATATTTGCCAAAAGATCCTCAAGGGAGAAATAATACAACAAACTGAGGACTTTTCCAGAAAAGCATATTAAAAATAATTCTACATTTTGGCCAGGAAGTTAAGACCTGGGCCGAGCAGAATATTCCATAAATGTGTCTGTGGTGCTTTGTGAGTCACACTGGTAAAACACCGACAGATTACAACACCTTCAGAAACGAGAACCACAATGCCAGACCTGTTTATATTTAGTTTCATTGATGTTTACTGTGTTGCTCTCATGAAACAATCTAGCTAGGCATGATGAGGGGTCCTAGTTTATCAACTATATCATGATTAAATTGTAGAGGGCATAAGAGATTGCTCTGTTTTTTCTGTATGCAATCAATACATAGTTTAGGACTTCCTCATACTGCCTGTGTTTAGAAACAAGGAGTACATTCCCTTTTACTTTCTTAATACTAGGCAGAAGTAGTGGCAGGTATTTATGGGACACTTTGCTTCTGAGTGGGAATATAAAAGAGCTGTGGATCATTCTCTGTCATTAAGACATTTATTAACTTATTTAGAAACAAACAATAATCTATTGAGCAGCTTCTACACCTGTGCCATGTATTACAATTTTTCATTTATATCTTCTTAAAGATGTTGTGAGGCACAGAAATTATCCTAGTTGTACAGATGTGGAAACTGAGGCAAAGAGAAATTAAAATTTCTCTGATAGCACAGTCTATGCATGTTTGAACATGAATCTGAAATCAGATCTTTTTTTAATATTTATTTTTTAATTGTAGTTGGACACAATACCTTTATTTTATTTATTTGTATGTGGTGCTGAGGAGCAAACCCAGGGCCTCGAATGTGCTAGGCGAGTGCTCTGCCGCTGAGCCACAACCCCAGCCCCCTGAAATCAGATCTTTTACTTTTAAAAATCTGCCTTTCTCTATCTATAAACACTGGTTTACCTCCATGGTCTAAACTAGCACATAGATATACAATCAGAATCTACTCAACATTGAATTCAGAGAAGGAAATAGATATGATGTATAATAATGATAGTGCAAAATCAGGGAGAAAAGGAGATTTCTTAGATAAGAAAGAGGGGTAGATAACTGATAAAAAATTATGAGAATGAAATTCTATCTTGGTTTCTTAGAAATGAGCCATATTTTAAATATGCACTAAAACTGATGAGTAGAGTTTAGCTTTTACAAATATAGGACAGAATTGTGTGGAGGAAGGAATATTACATCTGGAGTTAAAACATCTAGATTTGTATCTGCTGCATCATTGACTATCCTGTGATTGTGGGCAGGTTACCTAATGAGGTAAAATGATTTGCCCAAGATATACAGATAGTAGGTTGCAAAACTAGAATTTAGACCATAATCTTGCTAATCCTTGAGTTCTGTCTACAGTGTCTGTGCTCCTAGGCTGTGTTTTCTCTCCTAAGCTCTGAACCTTTCTTATACTACCTAATCTCTTACTTTACTTCATTTGGTGTTGACACAGATAAAATAAGATCATAGGTGCTAGACAGAAGTCCACTGTACATTATATATTGTGACAACAACTATTAGTGTAATAGCTAATTATTCACAACCTAAAGCTCCTCCTCTGAGAACCAGGTGTAAATAAGCTCTTGAGCCCTGGAATTATCCTAGACCAGTTACTCATTGGAGACCATTCATTCAGCACCAGTTTCCCCTTTTTTTGTTTTGTTTTCACTGAATTTTATTTGGTATATTTGAGGTTTATAACATGATGTTATAGATATGCATAAAGAGTAAAATGATTCCTACAGTGAAGCAAATTAATATAGTTATCATCTCATATAGTTTTTTTTGTATGCTTGACGAGAGTAGCTAAAATCTACTTTAACAAAAATTCCTGATAGTTTTTTATTAACTATAGTCCTTATGTTGTACATTTCATCAGCAGACTTGTTTATTCTACATATCTGTTACTTTGTATCCTTTGACCTACCCTACCGCCATTTACTTTTTTTTTTGGGGGGGGGTGGTATTGGAGATTGAACCCAGGGCACTCAACCACTGAGCCACACCCCCAGCCCTATTTTGTATTTTATTTAGAGACAAGGTGTCACTGAGTTGCTTAGTGCCTCGCTGTTGCTGAGGCTGGCTTTGAATTCAAGATCCTCCTGCTTCAGCCTCCCTTGGATTTCAGGTGTGTGATGACACCACGCCCGGCCCCATTTACCCTCGCTTTAGGCAAATTTTATTTACTTCCAGCCTGTAATGTATCAAAATTTACTTGAGGGGTAGAATTGCTGATGGAGTTAAGACTACTGACAGTTCATAAAGGAGAGTTCACTACCTTCTAGCTGAGAGAAGAGTGATAGGAAAAGCCACAGACTCTGTGTTGCGTGCAGAGCCATTCAGTTAGAGATGACAGCTTCACTAGCATAAACCTAGAGGGCATGCATCTTTGCACAGTGAGGTACTTGAAATGGTTTCATCAGAGGTGAATATATTGGTTTAAGAAAACAGATGTGAAAAGGGCATTTTAGGATGGTTTGTAGCAAAATTATTAAAATAAGACTTTAAGTATTTTAAAAAGTGGTGACCTTAGTTATCTGAAATTTTATCTTCAGCAATGTTATATTACTATTCAAGAACTGGAAAACCAGAATCTTTTCTGTTGTATTCAATTTTTCTCCAAAAGTTTAAAAGGAAGTTTTATATGAGTTTCAGTGTGTATTTGCCCTAGTTTTGTCAAGGTAATGTATTTTTGTGGTGGTGAGGGTACAGCGAGAACCCAGCGTCCCCATCCAAACATAACTTATGTTCAAAGAGAAAAGTAAATCTAAACCACCAAGCCATTACCTTTGAAAGCAATTAATGGAGTCTATTGTGTTTTAACCAAACATTTTAGTTTAAAGGATTTTATATTAAAGGCAATTCAAATACTCTACAACTCAAAGATAATGTTGGAATCTGGTTTAAATAAAATAATAAAATCCAGAAAATCTACTGCAAGGCCTGGAACTCTGCACAGCAGGTTCCACAGCAGAGCAGGTTCAAATCGATGCCTTCACTTGTCAGTTTTGATTTGCTCTGGTCTCTTAGAAGGTAGAAGCATACCATTACTGAATGCAAGTCCTCTTCTTCATTAGATTAAAAAAGGTTTCCATGCAACTTTTTCAGAAGTACTAAATAAGTGAAGATTTCTATTCGTTTTTAATTGTTTTGAAAAATATTGACTCTGTGCTCTGTGGTTCACTTAATATGCTTAATGTAAAATAAAGCTTATGCTTTGAATTTATGTTTCATTTAGTGCTGTGCAAGCATCTGCAGAACATCAGAAAAGACTTCAACAGTTCTTGGAGTTCAAAGAATAGTTAAGTAATATAAACTGTGTTCATTACACTGCTGATACAACTACAGATGGGACAGTAAATGTTCGGCATTCTTGGATCAGAAGAAAATGGACTAATTAGATGCTTCCTTTGTCGTGGTGGTTGCTTTGAAAACTATACTTTAATGGGAGAAATCATGGAAAGAAATTCTCAACAGAAAAACGAAAACTGCCTCTTCTGTACCGATTGCTTTTTGTGTGTGTGGTATAATAAAATCTTTATTCAATTTTATAGGAGCATCGATGGCAGTAGAAATGTCTCTAGCTCATATTACTTAATAATAATAACTCAAAATTTTTTTAGAATTTACTTTTGAAAAGAGTGGAGCCAGTCCAGAAATTAAAATAGGTTGACTTGATATAGTCTTTGTAATTATTCTGAAGAGTCTAGCTCTCTGTAAATTCAAAATACAGGAACTTTTTAGTGTAGTTTCTGTTTACTGAAGGATAAAAATGGTAACAGTGGAGAAAAGTTCACAGAAAAAAAATATTGTCTAAAGGACATATTTTGTTAATCTGTTAGGTTGTGTTTTTGTTTCCAGGGACAAATTAAATTTGCATGATTGTCTAAAAAAAGTCTCAATTTACAGATGCTAACTCTATATAAAAGAATGTGGAAAAATTCAGTTCTTAAGTTACAAGATTAAACATTCACATTTGGAGTTTGAAAAACAATTGACCAACATGTATGAATTTATTTTGTATTATGCTAGTAAACAATAAGTGTATGGGTATTTTCCCAACTAGTTTTGCTTTCTTTATCTGGAACAGAACATTAAGTGATTGCAGAGTTTTTCAAGTGAGAGAAAAGGTTTTGCAAGAAAAACCAAGAAGCTTTCCCTTTCTTCCCCATCATTCATCTTCATTAGATCAAATTATTTTGTAAAGCTTGTCTGGCCTCACCGAGGGAGTAGCTTCTGCTGTGTTAATTGGCTAATTAAAATATAATAGGAAAATCTTTAAAGTGAGAAACAACTTAGTCATCAAATAGCAAGTGAAACCAAAACGAGAACAGGATTACTGTACTTGGGAATATGTAGTATGTCCCAAGTGTGAGTGAGGTAATTTTACAATTTATTAGATCAACTTCTTTGGAGATGAAAGATTAGAAGTCCTAGTAACTCATTGGACTAGCTTCGGACTAAAATGCTGCTTTGTGATTCTTTTTCTATTATCTCTTCCCCTCTAATTTCTCCTCAATTTTTTCCTTTAGAGTCAGCACAGAATTGTATATGAATCTTTAATGTGGTGTATATATGTCTACCATTTGTTTGCTTCAATGATGTATTATATCTTTACAATAGACTATTTTAGCTCCAGGCCCTATGGCCCCCTTTAACAAACACATGCCAAATTATAAATGAATCCTGCTGGCCTCCAAAGTGTCTTTATGAGACAGTTCCCCAATTGTCAGTGTTTGGGTATAGACTATTGTTAGGTTTGTTTTTCTTTTTTTCTTTTCTCTCTTTGTGTCTGAGGTTGAGTTGACCTCTTTTTTTGAATGTGAAAGTTAAATTTCAAATGTGATAGTTTCTTATACATGACCAGAAAATTGTGGCTAGGTTAACTGAGAACTGTTGTCTTCCATGTATCAAAGCCATAAGCTTTTTATATTCCCTGACTGCCTCTGACTGAAGCATTTTGGGCGACAAGGCCTCTTCTGCTTCCATTGAAGAAGAATTGTGGCGCCTGACTGTAATCCAGCTACTTTGGAGGTTGAGGCAGGGGGAATATAAGTTTGAGGTCAGCTTGGGCAACTTAGCCAGACCCTGTTTCAAAAATTAAAGATTTTTAAAAGGCTGTACTTTTATCTCAGTAGTAGAGAACTTGTCCAGTATGCACAGAGCCCTGGGTTCCATCCCTAGTATGAGGGGGTGATGGGGGGCAGCCTTCCTCTGGCTGTCAGTACAAAACACAGTTGTATCAGCTCTTATGTCTTGACCCTCATGGAAGGTGTAAAGCCACAAAACTTCTTTCCCAGAGAACTGGGAAACTCTCCTGGAATAACCTTATCCAGTTGAGTGGACATGGATAAGCAACAAATTTTTTACTTTGCTGGTTTTTTTTTTTTTCTTGGTAATTGTTTTGCGTATCTTCCTATAAATATTTATGATAATCTGTTTGTATCCTTTTGTATATCATTGATATTGAATTGGATAGAAAAATAAATTGACCGTTTTTTTAAAATGGGACTATTAATTGAAATATTTTTGTCTAAAAGGTCAGTTATTTAATTTCTTGTAAGTGTGTGTGTTTCCTTAACCAATGCAATTTAATCTTAGAATTGTTGCTTATAAAACCTGACTTTTTGAGCAATCTGTTTTTGCTCTTAACCAGACTAATTCTGTGGGTGATCTGTGTTTAGTGATAGCTCTTAGGAGCCTAAATTCTAACAGTCTCTCCTTGTTGTCTTGGCTGTCTTTCTTCCAGAGCTAAACGAAGGGTGCAGGTGCTGAAAGCCATCGCTTAAAAGAGGTTTCTTTTCTTGCCAAAATTTTGTTTCTAAAGGGATCATATTCCCCCAGGCTAACAGTTGTGCCTGTCAACCTTACTTAAATTAGTCTGAACTTCACCTCTGGGTAGCTGAGGTACTAAGAGGCTCAACTTCCTTCCTCTCATGCTTTCCCAACCCATAGTCATCTTTCTTTAAAACCAAATAGTTAACAATCTAACTATTCTTAGCAAGTTGCTGACCACTGTTTTTAAGTAAGCAAATTCTGTATTGTTTTGAGGGGCAAGAAAGGGGGTAGGATGAACACGTACTCCCATAGTTCTCAGGCTCCTAAGCAGCCCTGGCAAACTGAGGGCTGGGGTTGTGGCCTAGCGGTAGAGCACTCGCCTAGCACCCTGGGTTCAGTCCTCAGCACCACATAAAAATAAATAAATAAAGATATTGTGTCCAACTGAAAAATAAATATTAAAAAAATATGCAAACTGATGTGAACCTAGCTAATCAAGAACATTTACTGTTACAGCACATCTCTTAGGAACGAACTGTCTTCAGAGAATTTGTAATCTTATATAATGACATTCAGAAATAGGCCACCAGAATCACATGGATTGTTTAGTAGATATGAAGAGTCTGGCCTAGTTCCCAAGTGATATAGTTTTTTTAATATGTATAACTTTTTATTCATTAATTTTTTTAATATGGTGCTCGGGATCAAACCCAGTGCCTACACATGCTAGGCAAGTTCTCTACCACTGAGCCACAACACCAGCCCCTCAAGTGATACAGTTTTTGATAAAGTCTAAGCAGGTTGTCTGAAAATCACACTGAAAAAGGCTTATTCTAGATGAGAGGCCTTCAAACTTCAGCACGCATGAGAATCACTTGAAGAGCTTATTAGGTCAGAGGTTACTGATCCTGTCTCCTAAACTAATGATTAAGTCTGGGGTGGGGCTAAGAATTTGCATTTCTAACAAGTGTCCAGGTGGTGCTAGTACTGCTAATTAGGAAACTGCACTTGGAGAAACACTGTTGTGGACTTCTCCTGTGGTATTTTCTTGTATGAAGGAAACATAACAACTCTTGCTGTAAAGTGGAGTTCTTCCATCTGATTTATTGAAAAGCTTGAAGTTTATAATTTGACCCTGAAGTTAATGCAGACAAATATGAAGGTACTTAATACTTACCTTGAAATTGCAGCAAGTGACATGATAAATGAATTGCTCTTTCACACCATTGTGTAATGGTGCTTGTTCCCTTTCTTGAGTTTCTGTCATTTTGGCAAATTTCCCATTCTTCAGAATGAGCTTATTTAGCCTTCCTACATATTCCTGGGTAAATTTCAGTGTCTTTTCAATGCTTATTCTTTTTTTTTTTTTTTGCCTTATCCCATTGATTAAGCTGGTTACAAATCTGCTTCCTCTTGCACACTATGAGCTCCATTCCTTCTAGGATTTAGCAAATCACTAACTTTAGTAAAACTGGATCTGTACTATTATGAAATCCAGGGCTGGGGATGTGGCTCAAGCGGTAGCGCGCTCGCCTCGCATGCGTGCGGCCCGGGTTCGATCCTCAGCACCACATACCAACAAAGATGTTGTGTCCGCCGAGAACTAAAAAATAAATTAAAAAATTTCTCTCTAAAAAAAAAAAAAAAAAAAAAAATTCTCTCTCTCTCTCTCTCTCCTCTCTCACTCTCTCTTAAAAAAAAAAAAAAAAAAGAAATCCAGAAGATTGTTTTATGGCAAGATTAGTGATGATAAATCTGACCTGAATTGATGTGAGACCATTTTATAGACCTAATTTATTTCAGATAGTGTGACTATTTCCATTTCATTGAAGAGTGTTTGATTATGAGGTGCTGCTCTAGATTCCATGGGGAGTGTCATATAATATGCATAATTATTGCCTTCTTAAAATCTGAAACATTTGACTTGGAAGTTTAATAGAAGAAATTGTAGGATGTATTTTTGTAAAATGCTGCTTAATTCTTCCATTTGCTTATTCATCATTCATTCATTGCCTACTGCATGCCAGTCCCTGTACTGGGAACTGGTGGTACAGTTATAGACTTGCCCTCAAAGAGTTCATCATGTGTGGAAGAAGTATGGAGGGCTTGCAAACAATGCTTTTTCTACTTATTTACAAAATTGATATGTCTTACTGTTGATTGAGCATCTACTCTGCTTCTGGCCTGTTGTCAGCAGTAACTGTTGACTGTCTTTGTACCCCCTCTAAGCCTTTTTGGATTTTTTTCATCATTAAACATAGTATGTCCTTAGGTGTCATGGTGCTAGCCAACTTGGTCATATGCCTTATTTTGCAAAGCTATATGACTTTACCGTACCCTCCAGTGCTCATGTTCTGTACACATGTATCTTACCCGACACTGTTGGGTATGCCTTGCAAGTGATCCTGGGGATAAAGTGGTTCTGGAAATCCTGTGGGATGTCACGGGCAGAGAAACATTGGAGGATGACATCTTAATCAGTTTTACCTTGGTATTCTTTTCAAGCTATATTGACTCTTATCATTTTATATTTCAATCCATTAGTAATAGTCCACTGATTCCTTCCTGCCATGACTCAGATGCAGTGACAATTTCTATTTCAAATTAGCTTCAGATAGAAAGGAAAGTTGGTCTTAAGAGTGCAGGGAAGTCTTGGTAAGCCTAACTATAGATCTGCTTCTAGACCCTACAGAGAACCTGAAAAGCTCTTAGGATCCCAATGATTCTCTGCCTCTGCCTGCATCAGTGCTTTATTCTTACTGCCAGTTGGGTTTCTACCACTTCCTCCAGCTCCCCCCTAGCACCTGAGTTTACATGTAATAGAGGCTGACCAGCTGTTTTCTGAATGCCAATCAAATTCCTGATGGGAAGAAATTAGCCTAAATGGATCACTTTTCCAGGGAATCTAAACAGGATAGAGGGATATGGTCTTGCAGTGCCAGGTGGTTTCTGAGAGCCTGCCTTTGTAGATGAGCATGATGTGGAGGTATAGGGGTGGCTCCTGGAATCTCCCAGGATGGAGGATGAAATTTAGAGTTCAGAGTCTGCGAAAAGGAGCCAGTAAATCCCCTAGCTCTGGGCTGTATATAAATGGACTAAGTGTTCTAACTAAAAAAGCAAAGATCATTAAACTGAATTTAAAAATTCAACTGTTTGCTGATAACAAGAGACACATCTAAAACATAAGGATAGATAAAATGAAAATAAAGATAGGAGAAAGGACGATGAGGATCTCCCAAATTGTAATTTGAGTTTCAGTCTTCATTAAGTTGGATTGAAATGACTTGTGTCAGTATCTCCAGGTCCTAGCAAAAGCTATCATAAATCCTCTGAGGGAGAAAACACCCTAAGTCTCAATTATTTCCACAAATAAGTTTTCAAATACACATGGCACACAAAAATGACCAAGCACAGGAAAAGATAACATAAATGAAAATCAACAAAAGCAACAAAGAGACCCATAGTAGCTCCAGATATTAGCATTATCAGACATTAAAACAATTATGATCACTGTGTTCAGTGAGATTAAAACTAATTTATTAGAGAACTAGAAACTATGTATATGTGTGTGTGTGTGTATAAAATGTGTTTATATATTTATAAAAAATTTAAATTGAAAAAGAACCACAGAAATTCTAGAACAGAAAAATGCCCTGAAAGGAATCTACTAACATATAATTCCATATCCAGTATCAATCTTCAAAAATGGGGAAACAAAGACATTCTCAGACAAACAAATATAGAGATATTTGTCAACAGGCCACACTAAAGGGAATTTAACTTGTAGAGCAGTTGTTTTTTGTTGTTGTTGTTGTTTGTTTTTTCAAAGAAGCAGAAAGAAATTAAAGACAAGAAAAAAAGCAAATGTGAATGTTGATTTATGCAACAATGCCTTACAGGTTTTTTGTTTTGTTTTGTTTTGTTTTGTTTTCATTGATACCAGGGATTGAAACCAGAAGATCTCCAACCCTTTTTATTTTTTGAGGCAGGGTCTCACTAAATTGTTTAGGGTTTCACTAAGTTACTAAGGCTGGCTTTGAACTTGTGATCCTCCTGCCTCAGCCTCCTGAATCACTGGATAGGGTTTTAAATATATAGATTAGAAAATATATAGATTGGAGTATACAACACAATGGCAGAAAAATTGAAATACTTGGGTGTTAAAAGTGTTCTAAGGGCTTTACATTGGGAAGAATAAAAATTCCAGTAGTAGGCTTTCATATATTAAAGATGTGCATTGTAATTTAAAGATAACCACTAAAAGAATAGTAGAAGTTTCAAGCTAAGACAGGGAAAGAAGTGGAAAAACTAAGAAATGATCTAAAAGAAAACAGAAGATAAAAAAATATAAAACAGGGTCAATAGAATACACAATAAAATGTAAATTTAAACCAAGATATGTCAATAATTACATTAAATATAAATGGACTAAATATTATAACTAAAAAAGCAAAGATCATTAAACTGAATTTAAAAATTCAACTGTTTGCTGATAAAAAGAGACACATCTAAAACATAAGGATAGATGAAGTGAAAGTAAAGATGGGATAAACATGCAAAGATGTATAAAGCCAATATAGATCCTATTTTGGTAAAGTATACTTAAAAAACCTTATAAGAGATAAGAAAAGCCCTAATGTACCTGATATCCTTAAAGTAAAAAAAAAACAATAGGGTAAAAGATGGAAAAGCACTTCCAAAAGGAGTTTATCCACATTTTCTGTAAGATTAGGTAGGTATTCAGCACTGTTAAATAAAAAAATTAAATACAGTGAGATAGAATAAAATAACCATCAGATGGGCCAAAGAGGTTGATAACATGTTAAAGATGTAGGAAAATTAAAATACGATTGCTGAAAGGAGTAAAAAATTGTCAATATCTGCTAAAACTCAGCATTTACCTACTCTAGGACCTATCAGTTGCACAAATTGGTATATGCCCAAGAGAAATGAGAGAATATACTCTCCAAAAATCATGTTTACAAGGATGGTTATAACAGTTTTTCACAATCATCCTAAATTGGATACAAATCAAATGTCCATCAACAATAGAAGGAGTAAATAAATTATGCTATAATTTTGTAATCAATGTGACATAGAAACCAAAAGAACGAATAACTGCTTTATTTAACAACATGAAGGAAGCTCATAGACATGTTAAGCAAAAGAAGTCAGATAGAATGGAATATGTACCATGATTGTATTTTATGCTTTTCAAGAACAGGTGAAAGTGGTACTGGGGAAGAAAGAAGCATATTGTCTTTGTATGAGTAAAATTGGTGCTATAAGTGTCTATCTGACTTGGGTTATGTGTTTGTGTACATATAAAACTTCACTGAACCACATATGTGGGTCTTGTGTACTTTCATATATGTTATGTTTTAACAACAAGTACATAAAAATTGTTAGGACCACAAAGAGAAATGGACAAATCCACAATCAACAAGTTTTTTTACACACCTCTTAGTTATTTATAGAACTAAGATTTTAGAAATCATTAAGGATATAGAATACTTGAGGGGTAAATCAACAAACTTGGTCTAGTATATACATAAGGCACATTACACCTGCCCACTGAAGAACTTGTATTCTTTTCAAGTTCATGTTGAATGTTTACACATCTGACCATATGTTAGTTCATAAAGCAAGTCTCGACAAATTTCAGAGGATTAAAATAAAGTATGGGGCTGGGGATGTGGCTCAAGTGGTAGCACGCTCGCCTGGCATGCGTGCGGCCCGGGTTCGATCCTCAGCACCACATACCAAAAAAAAAAAACAAAGATGTTGTATCCGCCGATAACTAAAAAATAAATATTAAAAAATTCTCTCTCTTTAAAAAAAAATAAAGTATGTTTGTCTATAAGGCAATTAAGGTGGAGATAAATTTGAGAATTACAGCATTCCATATGTTTTGAAATTAAGAAATACACTTTAAAACCACAGGTCAAAGAAGAAACCATAGATAGATATCAGAAAAATATTTTTCAATGAATGGTAATAAGTACATGTTGCAACTTGTGAGATAAAGCTAAGGCCATACTTAGAGGGGAACTGATACCTTTAAATCCATATATTAGAAAAGGAGAAAGACTAAAGGCTTGGGTTGTGGCTCAGTGGCAGAGCGCTTGCCTGGCATGTGTGAGGCCCTGGTTTCGATCCTACACACCACATAAATATAAGTAAATAAATAAATAAATAAAAAGGTATTGTGTCCATCTACAACTAAAAGAAATTTTAAAAAAGAAATAAATAAAAAGGAGAAAGACTGGGCTTGAATGAGCTAAGTATCATCTCAAAAAACTAGAATACAGGTTTACCCACTTCAATCTCCACCGCGTCTTTACCTTCACAATGCACATGCTGTCATGTATGATAATAATCAATGTATTTTCTCCTTTCCCGTGGTCTGAGTTCCTTGGGTTCAGAGATCATGTCTTATTCTTTTTTTTTTTTTTTTTAGTTGTAGATGGACAGAATATCTTTGTTTTATTTTTATATGGTGCTGGGAATAGAACCCAGTGCCTCACGAATGCTAGGCAAGTGCTTTACAACTGAGCCACAACCCCAGCCCAGTTCCTATCTTTTTTTTTTTTTTTTTTTGGTGCTGGGGATCGAACCCAGGGCCTTGTGCATGCAAGGCAAGCACTCTACCAACTGAGCTATATGTCCAATCTTCATGTCTTATTCTCTATGTCCGTAGCACATCGAAAGTACTTTGCACCTGATATTTGTTCAAACTGCGATGAACTCATCATCACTGTCTTAGAGTTGTTATTCACTCAGGGTTTATCAGACTTAGTGTTTACAAAAGCTGGGCTGGTGACAACTGACCCCATAGGGGACACAGCAAAGTGGGGAGCAGATGCCCCATCTAAATGGATGCCTGCTGCTGCTGTTGCCTCTAATTGACTGTTGCAATGGGAGACCCAGTGTGTCCACACCTCCCCATTTGTTCATAAGGCAGAAATTTGGATTTTTGATATGAAATATCTATTTTAAAATGTTGGCAATTAATTAATTTTTTTTTAAAATACAGCAAGCCAAACCAATCTCCACAGCCCTATGGCTGCCAGTTTTCAACCCCTGTTTCATTTCACACCTTAGGAGGTGGGAATGGGCTTTCTATCTAACCATCCCAGCGGACAGACTCTTGAGCAGCCTCTTCCATCTAGCATCTTTCTGTCTGAAGAGAAGGGTCCTCCTCACTGCTTCCTCGTTGGCTTTCCCAGTCATATCTGTAAGAAGTTTGTGGGGTTTTTAAAAGCCGCCTTTGTAGTTGGTTGTTCATCCCAGCTGAATCAGACATGTGCTCGCAGAGGTTTTTTCCCCCTCCTTTGGTTGTAACATTCTTAATGATGCATTCTGACTTTTTCACTCTGTTTTCTACACATTTGTCACCACTTCTGCTTTTGGATTTTCATGCTGGAAAATCTGAAGCTTACATGGAAGATTGATTTTTAATGCCCCCCTTGCGTTGTTTTTCTGCTATAACATTTGCATGCAATTAGGACTTTTTAAAAATAGGAGACCACGGGCGTTTGAAAAAAAAGAAGCTTTTGGGCGGATGAGCAAATGGAAAGGCCGGCCTTTAATTTTGTTAACATCCCAATTACATCGTGGCAACCCTTGTGACGATTTCTGTCCCTTGTAAAGCAACACCTGGTTTTAGTTCCAGGGATAGGGACCAAGCCTGACTCACTCAGACCTTGCTTGGTCATGGAAGAGTTGATTGGAAGGCTCGTGTTTTCCACTGGCCAGCAGAGGTCACTATTTCAAAGTTGTTAGAGGAAAAATTGTCCACTACTGTGTGTGGGAAGTTTTATTCACAGTACTGGTAGGAGATTAATTTAATTCATACTTTTTCTGTCTTCCAAGTGCTCTACAAAAAATGAGTCATTTGCATATGTTATGTTAAAAAGTGCTAATCGCCTGAGTAGGTTTCTGCAGATAGTTGCTCATGGAGTGACAGTAGCTATCATTTATTGAGCACCTGCTAAGTGCTGGACTTGTGCACCACACTCTGCACACATTATCTTTAAGGACCGGCAGTCTTTAAGAGGAACCTAAGGGGAAGAGAAGTGAAGTGATTTGCCTAGGGACACAGTTAATGGAAATGGATTCAGAAGCAGGGAGATGTTTTTAAAATCAAGCTCTTAAGTGTTTGGGGAGCGTGTTTTTATCCCAAAGAAGGAATATTTTAGCAGCACAAAACAACAATCAGCAAAGATCTATGAGAGAACTGTGTATTCTCAAAGCCAAACCTTAGAAATGGCTTAGTGTTTTTTCCCTTATAAAACTTGTCTGCTATCTGCCTGAAAAAGCTGGGCTTGGCTTCTTAGGCCTTTTTGGAAGTGTGATGCTCTGTCAGGCTCTGGGAGCTAATGCACTGTCTCCAAAAATGTTGCCCTTAAGACTTAACTCATTTTAGTAGAAGACTTATTAGTTCAGTTTTGGAGACCAACTAAAAATTTCCAACTCTGAAAAGGAGTAGTTTGTATCTGAAAAGATAGCGCTCAGTGGACTTTTATTTATTCAAGTTTTGAGATTCACCACTGGGCTTTCCCACAAAACTGGGACATCTGAGAGGACAGCTGTGTACCTCACTGGGTAGCGAGTGGTCAGTTTGACCCTCCTCACTGAGAGCAGAAAGGAAAGGTTTTGCATTTGGGGGTGCTATAAAAAAGAACATTTGACTCAGGATTCTCACAAATTGGCCTGGTGAACTGTTGCTGCCTGTTGTTCTTATTTCTAAATTTTTAGGGTTTTGTGGTTGCTATTAGCCATTGTAATTATGATTGGAATAGTTAACTAATATGACAAAGCTGGCTGATTTTTATTGTCAGTAAATATTTAGCAAGTTTACACAGGGATAGCAAGTAGCTACAGTAGCAGTACTTGACCCTGGAGCAAATGGCCTTATAAATGATACCTGGATTTTAATCAGAGGCAGCGTGAAATACCTAAAGGACACAGGCTTAGCATTCATTTGCTCATCCATCCAATCTGTAAACATGCATTGAGCATCTACCGCATGCTCCGCACTATTCTGGGCCCTGAGAGCATAATAGGAACAAGACAAATGGGTTTATCCATTTGTGGGTGGTGATGGGTGATGAACATAACAAAAAGTGGTGGTGAATGTTCTGAAGAACAAGTGGAGAGCGGAGTGGGGTTTTGTTTTAGACAGAGTTGTCAGGGAACTTCTCTGACTATATCCTTCCCTGATACAGTCAGTGGCCTGAAGGAGGCAAGGGAGAGAACCTGTGGATACCTGTGGGAAGAGTTCCCAAAGCAGAAAGGCCCCAAGGCAGGAGGTGGTGGATGAGTTCTAGGGATACCAACAAAGGTAAGGGCACTGCCCTGGGGCTCAGTGGGTGAGGGGTGCATAGTGAGGTCAGGTGCCTGGGGGGTTGGGACCAGACCTCATCAGGCCAGTAACTCTGAAAGGACTTTGCTCTCACTAAATCAGGAGGAGCCACTGCAAGTCCTGAGCAAAGAAGTAACATGGTAGGGTGTCTTGTTTTAAAAAGTCAAGTCTGGCTCTTGTATGGACAGTAGACTGGGAATGGGGGGGTGGCAGGAAAGAATGAAGGCTGGGAGACTCCGTTGGAGGCCACTGGTATAAACCAGCAGAGGATGGTAGCTGGGACCAGAGCTATGGCCGTGAAACAGGTTAGGGCTGTTTTGAAAGAAGAGTTAACAAGAACTGCTGGTGGACTTGTAAGGGTATGAAAGAAATAGAATCATTAGTACTAACCTCAAGGTTTTTGACCTGAGTGGCTAGTAGAATGGAATCGCCACTTGCTGAGATGAGGGAACAGGTTTATGGGGTGGGGTGGGGAGCCCGAATGGACGAGTTAAGTTTGGTTGCATATAACTGAAAATTAAAAGGAAAAAAAAAAAGAGATAGATCAAGTAGTAGCAATTTGATTTTATTTTTTCCTCACATAAAAGATGCAGAAATAGACTGTCCAGCACTGCTCTGGTGACTCCCTGAGGTTATCAGGAATTCAGGCTCCATTCCAGATAATCAGAAGAAAGAAGAGAAGGAGAATGGGGCATTGCTCCCTTCCTGAAAGTCTACACACCTATGCTTATATCTGATTGGCTAAAGTGTAGTCACATGGCCACATCTGGTCACAGAGGGGTCTGGGAAAGGCCTTTTAAGGATTGTGTGTAACCCCTTAATAAAGCTGTTTTTTCAGTTACTGGAGGAAAAGGAAAGGATGTCCAGGAGGGCTGCTAGCAGTCTCTTTCCTTGAGTTCAGTTTTGGAAGAATTGAGTTCTAGTCTTACCTCTGGCACTATCTAGCCCTGTGAACTTGAGCTAGGATTCCATATCACCAAACCTCCATTTCAACTGCAAGACCAAAGAACTGGACTGAATAATTTTTAAGTTCTCTTCTAACTGTAACATTGTGTGAATTGAATTTGGTACACAAGAAGGTAAATATGCTTTTCGTAAAAGAAAGTCTTTGAACAGAAGATTATACAAGAAGATGTCTATCAAATGTTTAAAGCTGATTTTGTAATTGTGAAGCCAGATTTAAAGTTAGGTAGTCAGTGTAGTTAGGTAAATCGGGTCTAATATCGAGTGAAATCTAAAATGGAGGCCATGTTGAGAATGAATTTCCAGAAAAGTTGAGCAACTCTTGGAATTTGAATGAAGCCCAGGAAACAGCCCCCAACAGATTTGAAGAAAGCGCATCCCAAAGAAATGTTAATGAAGCCCAGGAAACAGTCCCCAACAGATTTGAAGATAGCCCATCCCAAAGAAATGTTAATGAACAGCACACTTGATTGGGAAGTGCCCACGTTACTTCTTTGGCCCACCTGTGTC
Source organism: Urocitellus parryii (assembly GCF_045843805.1). Lineage (NCBI taxonomy): Eukaryota > Metazoa > Chordata > Mammalia > Rodentia > Sciuridae > Urocitellus > Urocitellus parryii. The sequence continues at coordinate 36,904,888 of NC_135541.1, read as the reverse complement.
CCAACCCTTAGGACCTTCCCACCTACATTCCATCACCAAAAACTATAAAAAGGGGAACACATTCGCCCTTCAACGGATTCCACCTCTTGGGTCCCCTTCTTCCTCCAGGAGAAGTCCTTTAATAAACTTCTAATTTTCCACTTTGACCTTGCCTCGGCATGCTTCTCTGGTGTTATTCTTCAACATTGGGGAAGCAAGGACTTGTCACTGGTCAACAGCGGTAACAATTGGACGATTCATTTCAAAATGACTTATGAGGGGCTGGGGATGTGGCTCAAGCGGTAGCACATTCTCCTGGCACGCGTGCGGCCCCGGGTTCGATCCTCAGCACCACATACAAACAGAGATGTTGTGTCCGCCGAGAACTAAAAAATAAATATTAAAATTCTCTCTCTCTCTCTCTCTCTCTCTCTCTCTCTCTCTCTCTCTCTCTCTCCCTCTCTCACTCTCTCTTTTAAAAAAAAAATGACTTATGAAGTCAGCTTCATTCTTTAGTTTTTTAGAGTGCTTTCTGCATATAAGTCTAGAAGACTTTCTTATGTGCCTGAAAAGAAGCATATGAGGGGCTGGGGCTGTGGTTCAGTGGTAGAGTGCTTGCCTAGCATGTGTGAGGCACTGGGTTCGATCCTCAGCACCACATATAAATAAATAAATAAAGATCCATCAACCACTAAAAAAATGTTTGTTTAAAAAAAAAAAACAACAACAACAAAAAAAGAAGCATATGAATCTATATAATATTTTTATGAACTTGCTATTTATTTGGTAGGGAAAAAATTAATAAAAATTTGAATAATCAGCTGTTCTGTTCTTGCTCATTGATGCATTGTTTGACCTCATTTTCTAACTTTTTGACCTGTAGAATCCACAAACCACTAAACATCCTTGATACACAGATGAAATCCCTGCCTTCAAGGACTCTATAGCTTCTTATTGGGAATACAATAAATCCACAAATAAGTGTGTAACAATATGGCAGAAAATAAGTGCTCTGAGAGGGACGGTGAATATGGTGGTCTCAGGAGACAGTAAGATAGGGGCTCTGTGTGTTTGGTGTTTGATTGGGATGGAGCATGCCCTTTGGAGACCTAGACAGACTGGGATGAGAGTGGCCAGCTGGGAAGGCCTTCTATACAGAAGGAGAGGAAGGGTCCAGTTCAGCTGAAGGTAAGGTGTGGTGACAATGGAAAGATGGTGGCATTTGGGGTCAGGTAGACCTAAGGCTGAACCCTGAATCTTCCACTTACCCACTTTGAGACCTCAGGCAAGTCAGCTAACATCCTGGAATCTATAGTAGAACAATACTACCCTCTTCATAGGATTGCTGTCTGTTGAATATGTATATGTAGTCACATGTGCCAGAACACCTCCCAGGGCATGGTACTGAGTGCTTCCTCAGCAGGCCCCTTCTCCTATACGGATAACCCACATGGCCCCTCATAATTTTTCAAGCTGTCAAAATCTTATTGTCTTCATTAACAGCATTTGATGTGCATTTTCTATTAAGTCTGATTCTGTTTTCTCTATGAATACGGTGACGTGTTGAAAACCAATTAAAATTTGTATAGAGAAGCAATTGTATGTGATGAGCATGAGGAAGGGGTCTAACTTAGGAGTCTGGTAATTGTGACATCTTCTTTGCTTCTGGAAACCACTACTAAAGACAAAGAATGCCTTGGGCCACCCAGGGGAAGTTCCAAACTCTAAAGCCACTGTTCTTCCAGACACCCAGCCTCTCATATCCCTTTATCCCCATCACCCAGGCGTGCCCAGTTTGTTTCCTAAGTAAAGCAGCCTTCCAGCCCCTTCTGCCCATCCCCACAGCTCTGACGCCAAGTCCAGACCCCTCAGCAGCTCTCTTTTGGACTTCTGCCTCTTCTTCCAGCATCTACTCTTGCCTCTTAGTTGGTTCTCCACGCGACAGATGACATACTGTTTTCAGAACAGATCTGATCATGGCCCTCTCCCTGAAATCCTTCAGTGCCTTCAGGACCCAGCACGTTCTCTTCCCCAGTCTCCTTTGGTGCCCTCCTGTCCCTTACTCTGCAGCTCCAGTCACACTGCCTGGAAGGGAACTCAGTTCTGAGTTTCTGAGTTTTTCTGCATACTGTTATCTGGTGGAAGCTTTTTCTCAGCTCAGCAACCAATAGCTTCTCATCCTCTTTGGTTCTTGTTTAGCCATCACCTCCACAGGAAAGCTTCCTTGGCCCTCGAAATCTCCCTTCCCACTTCACATCCTCTCAGCACGGAGTCTTTCTCCCTAATGGTCTGGGCCTTGTTTCATGCATCCATTTGTATAATTCCAGCAGTCAGAAGCTCTGTGAGTCTCAGGCAGCAAGTGCTCTGGAAGGCCAAACTTGGTGCTTCCTTCTTACATTCTTAGCCATTGTCTTCTGACCACTCTAAGTGAGGTTTTGGAGGTCTACACATCTCCTTCAAGACTTCAAGAACTCCTTTGTGCTGGGTATGGTGATGGATGCCTGTGATCCCAGGGATCCTGAGGCTGAGGCAGGAAGATCACAAATTCAAGACAACTTAGTGAGACTCTGTCTCAAAATACAAAATAAAAGGGCTGGGGATGTAGCTCAGTAGTAGAGCACCTCTAGGTTCAATTCCCAGCATATATTGTGCATATGCATGTGCGCGCACGCACACACGCGCGCACACACACACACACACACACAGAGAGTATCCATCCACTGAATTGCCTTTGTAATGTTGACAAAAATCTTGTGGCCAATATGTGGATCTATGTATGGACTCACTATTTCTTTGGTTTATGTATATATCTTTTTGCCAACACCACACTGTCATGATGATATAGCTTTACAGTGGGTTTTAAAAGCAGGTTGAGAGTCCTCTAGCTTGTTGCTTTAAATAGCTATTCTAGTTTCTTTGCTTTTCCAAAGACATTTTAGAATTGGGTTATTATTTCTTTAAAAAAATCCTACTGGGATTTTGATTGAAGTTGTATTAAATCTACAGGCAAATTTAAGGTGAATTGACATCTTAAGAAATTATATTAATTATTATTAATTAAATGTTATAATAGCATTTAGTCTTTCAAACTATGAACCTGGTATATCATTGTTTCATTCATTAGTGTTTTGTAGTTCTCAGCATACAGGTTCTGTACATATTTTGTTAGATTTGCATCTAAGAATTTTTCAGTGCAATGGTAATAAATGCTATAGTTTTTTAAATATTAAATTTGTGTCCTGAAACTTTGGTGAACTCATCTATTACTTCTAGGAGGTTTTTGTTTTGTTTTTGAGTATAGAGATTCCATGGAATTTTTTTTTTAAACATTGTTTTAGTTATCAATGGACGTTTATTTTTTTAACTTATTTGTACGTGGTGCTGAGGATGGAACCCAGTCCCTCACGCATGCCGGGCAAGCACTCTGCCACTGAGCTACAGCCCCTCCGTGGGATTTTCTATGTAGACAATCATGTCACTAGCCAATAGAGAGTTTTATTTCTTCCTTTTCAGCCTGTATACTTTTTATTCTTTTTCTTACCTTACTGAAGTTGCTAGAACTTCCAGGATGCTATTGAATCAGAATATGAAACAGATATCCTTAACTTGTTTTTGATCCTGGGGAAGGCATTCAGCGGTCTTTATACCAAATGTAGGGTGAATATGTGATGTTAGCTGTAGGTTTTGGTGTTTTTGTTGTTTGGTTGGTTTTGTACAAAAGGATATGCTTTATTTGGTTGAGAAAGTTTCCTTCTATTCCTCATTTAAATTGATTCTTATTCTCATATAAATTTTTATTTAAAACATCCTTGGTGGTCCTTTGTGACCATTCCATATTGGAATTCTCTAGCATTTTGTCTTTAAAAGTTGTTGTTGTAAGATGAATACTAGAAATAGTGCAAGAAATAGATTGGGTACTTCATTAATAATCAATCATCATCTTTGATTTTCTGGTTGATTTATACTTTCTTCCTTTTCACTGAGTCTCTCTGGAAGCCCTGATAGGTCAGATATAATCATCTTTATTTGACAGATGTGGTATTCAGGATCCAGGGATGGTGACTTGTTCATGTCCCTCAGCCTGACAGCACCAGGGCCATAACCATGAAAGAAGCCATTCTATGGAATTTCCAAATGAATGTGTTACAGCACCCATCCAAGATTTTCTATATATTCTAGATACTAGACCCTTATCAGATGTGTGATTTGTAAATATTTTCTCTCATTTTGTGTGTGTGTGTGTGTGTGTGTGTGTGTGTGTGTGTTTAAGGTGAGTCCTTGCTATGTTGCCCAGGCTGGTCTTGAATCCCTGGGCTTAAGCAATTCTTCTGCCTCAGCCTCCTGAGTAGCTGGGACTATAGGTGTGCACAACGACACCCAGCTAGGTTGTCTTTTCACTGCTTTGATAATGTCTTTGATGCAGTTTTCATATTTGTTGAAATCCAATTTATCTATTTTTTTCTTCTGTTGCTCATGTTTTTGGTGCCATCAAAGAAAGAATTCATTGCCAGATCTGAACTCAAGAAGATTTGCCCCTAAGTTTTCTTCTAAGTGTTTTATTGTTTTTACTCTTATATTTAGATCATCAGTCCATTCTGAATTATTCTTTGTATATGGTATGAGACAGGGGAGTCTAACTTCATTGTTTTCCCTGTGGATATCTAGTTTTCCCACTGTCATTTGTTGAAAAGCCTGCTCTTTCCTCAGCGAGGGGTTTTGGCATTCTTATTGAAAATCAGTTGGCCACAGATGTATGGAAGCCAGGCACTTTTAACTGTGAGAACTTTGGCAAATCACTTAATTTTGTACTTTTACTTTCTTACCTATAAAATTGGGACAGTCACCTCTTTATCTCAGTGGTCTTGTCTGGATTAAATGAGATCACATACGGGAGGATCATAGTATCTGGCACAATGAATGTAAAGTTGGGCCTTGCTACAAGAAAGAGTATCAGAATAAACAGTATGACATCCATCGCCTCCATTCCTTTTTCTTCTGTCTCCAGGGTGCAGGAGACCTGAGACAGAAATATCTATTTTTACCTCAGCTATTTGCCCAATGTATACTTATATTGAACTGGAAGTCAATACTACCCCCCGGCAGCTTTGGGATAAGAAGGGAGTTATGGTATTGTGGGGGTGATTGATCTAGATTACCAATGGGAGATTGGACTATTCTCCACAATGGAGGGAAGGAAGAGTATGCCTAGACTGCTGGAGATCCCCTAGGCATCTCTTGGTATGACCATGTCCTGTTATTAAGGTTAGTTGGGAACTATAATAACCCAATCCAGGTAGGACCAAGGTGTAGGTTACCCTCCAGGTAAGTAACCAAGACCTGCTGAGGTGCTTACTGAAGGCAGGGTGTGTGTGTGTGTGTGTGTGTGTGTGTGTGTGTGTGTGTGTGTCTGGAGGAGATGGGCCTGTAGGGGCATGCCCTAGAAGGGTGCATCTGCCCTGCAGCCCCCTCTCTTTCTTTCTCTCTCCTCACCCTCCCCTTCTCTTTCCCTCCTTACTGCCATGAGGGGAGCTGCTTTCCTCTGCTGGGCCCTTCCCCCATGATGTGCTGCCGCACCTTGGGCCTAGAGCAACGGAGCTGGCTGTTTATGAACTGAGACCTCTGAAACAGTGAGCCAAAATAAACTTTTCCTCTTCTAAGTTGTTTTTGTTGAGTATTTTGGTTGCAAAAGCTGACTAAAACACCCCTGGACAAAGATGGCGAGAGGAAGCCCTTACATAGAAATGCAGGCAAGCAAAGAAAGTAGTGATCACTCTTTGGTAACTGATCCAATAATTCAGCAAACATTTGCTTCATCCTGACTTTGTGCAAAAATATCTGCTAGGTTTTGGAGATACACATGCAAAAGGCCACTCCCTGCCCTCCCATAGCTCAGTCTAGAGGTAGATTGTTAAATAGGCACTTAGAAAACAGTGTGATATGTTCTAGATAGACTCAAGCAAAGAGGGTTCTGAGAGTGTGCGAGAAGATGATTTTAGCCAGAGGATTCAGAGAAGGCTTCTGGGGGAAAAGCGACATTTGATCCGGGTATTAAATGACTTATGGGCAGGAATATGCAAGGTGGATAAGAGGGGAAAGTGTTAGCACAGGAGGCCTCAGATACACAGTTTTGAAGACAAGAATATAAGTTCTGGTTTCTAGGAGATGAAAACTATTCCCGGGTGCTTGGAATATAGATTGAGTTGAGGGTAGGGTTAGAAAACGTAGATGGCTATTGGAAGCCATTGGTACAGTACAGGGAAGTACTATGGTGAGATATATGTTTTGGAGATCAATAGGGAGACCAGAGTGTAAAATGGATAATTAATAGTAGAAAGAGGGGGAGAGAGGCAGTGAGAAGAATCAGAATAAATGTGAGGATGGAGAGGAGGGGGAGTGTTAGGTGGATTATGACAAATCAGATTTGGGAGTGTGGGAGAGAAGGAGCCTAGGATATAACTTTCAGATTACTGACTTGAGGGACTTGATCAGGGGGCCATTCACCCGGAAAGGAACACAGGTGTGAGGACAAAGTAAGAGAAGAAAAAATGGTATTTAATTTGGCAGGTGAATCCAGATGGCGTTATCCAATAGACAGACTGTCTTTGAGACTAGAATATGAAACAGTTTGAGCTGGAACATGGGTGAGTATGAAAAGCACACATTTTTGTCTAAAGTGAGAAGTGGGTTTCATTTTGCTTTGTTTTGTTCTTGACAATTAAAACGTTAATGAACTTAATTTTAATACTAAAAATACAAAGAAAAAAATGTAGCCCATAATTCCACTGTTCAAACAACCCCTGCTGGAAGGGAAGGAGGATAGTATGTATTGTTAGAAAACACAAGCAATTTAGAAAAAGTTTAAAAAAGGAAAAGTTCAGGTCTTGCTCCATCCTTAATCATTGTAAACAATTTCCTGTGTTTAAGAAAACCAAATTTCTGCTCAATCCCATATATCCCCACAGGGACCCTGCCTTATACTGTGTTTAAGAGGTTTATTGTATTGAACATATTAACCTTCTCATTGCTTTGCTGGGCTTCACAAGCCATCTGTACTGGTAGGATGGACCTGTGAGTTTGCTTAGGGAAAGGCAGGTGGTGGGCTGGCCCAGGGTAGGTGTGCAGTACAATATAACTGAATGAACTGTAGCAACAGTTCATTCAGTTATATTGTAACTGTATATATTTTGAAATTTGGAGAGTCTCTGCCTGCAAGTCCAGTTGGTTAAGTGACTCATTCAGTAAATGTTTCCAGAGTCCAGACTAAATGTTCAGTGGTGTGTGTGTGTGTGTGTGTGTGTGTGTGTGTGTGTTGGGGGTGGGAGGACAGAGGACTCAGCTCCTGGCCTCACTGAAGGGCAGAACTGAAAAGATGAAAGATCTTCCAACCTTCTTACTTTTTGAGGGGAAACTAAGAACTAGTATGAAGTTATGATTTGGCTAAAGCCACATGAACTGTTGGCAGTAGAGCCAGCACTGGTACCTCAGAAGAGAGAAAGAAAGAGCTAGAGAGTGCTACTGGTTAGTGGTTAGTGAGCTACTCTTGCTTCTTTCTACCTCTTTTCTCCTCCTGCCATAAAAAGTAGCAGCAATTCCCAGCTCCAAATCCTTAGACAGGCAAGATCCTGGAGATGCCTCGTGCAGCCCTTGTTCCTATAAGAGGCAGCATGAGTGGTATAGCACTGGACTGGGAGTCAGGAAGCCTGGATTTTGATGCTCAGTCTGCCATACCCTACCACGATGCTGCCAGCCAGGCACACATCATCCCTCCTTTAAATGTAGGGGTGAGTGTAACTAAAACTCCAAGGTTGTTCTTACCATTTTTCCTCTTTGTAGGCCACTACGTTTAATAAATTACAGGAAATTAAATCTTATGATTTTTGGTTCTAACATCCTGGTTTTCAAGATTCTGGGAATGCTGCTTGGTGTGTCTCATTTTATGCAGAAGCCTATGCTGCACATCTCACTTTTGCAGTAGTAAGAAGCTTCAAATCCATTTTTCAATTTGAGACCAAGGACAAAGAGACCAGACCCAAAAAGAGTGCCAAGTCAGACAGGTCTCCAGCAAATTGGACAAAGAGGGAGGGTAGATGACATCAGAGACTATTTCAGGGGCCACACTGGATCCTTCAGTAGCTCTTGCAGATAGGCCAGGCCTGATGAACAATCCCATTTTACACAGGAGGAAACTGAGGCTCAGGAAGGGGATCTGAGCCACTGCTTCCAGTCACGGTGAAGGGTTTTGTTTGTTTGTTCTTTTCTTTTGGTCTGGGGATGGAACCCAGGCCTCACGATATAAGGCAAGTGCTTTACTCACTGAGCTTTACCTTCAGCTGGGATGTCTTATTCTTTGTCCAGTGCTCTTCCTGTACGTTGGGCAGGGCCCCCTGAGACACTGCTGTATGTGCAGAAGCCCAGAAGGCAGGAGGAACTGGGTACAGGCCCCAGAGGCACTTTGAGACCCTCTTGCCTGAAGGGACTTTGACCAGTGGAAAACACGTGCCACAAAAGCAAAACGTGATAAAGTGGGCTGTGAGGCCTGGGTTGGGTCCCAGCTTTGCTGGTGACTGGCTATAAATCTCCGAGAGCGGGTTGGATTCTGCAAGAAAACTGTCAAGCACTTTCATATCTGTTACCTCTGCGTTCGCATCTATGGCGTTCTCTTTAGACCCGGGAAAAACCCGACCTGCAGAGGTGATAGATCCTGTCCGAGGCCACTGGGAGAGGCGGGGAGGAAGCCGGGTGATCCAGGCTCCGTGGACGCTCAGCTTGCTGGCTGTCGGTATAGTGCCCAGACTCTCCCTCCCGCTGCGCCACTCCTCAGTCCAACCGGGGTCTGTGGCCAGAGAGCCGCAGGCCGAGCAGGGCTCCAACCGGCCGCCGCCTGTCAAACCCTCCGCCCAGCCCCTCACCGGGCCCCGCCCAGGCCCCCAGGCGAGGAGTCCCGCCCGCGCACTGCGATTGGCTTGGGCTGGGCGGCTGCGGTGAGCCAGTGGCCCGAGCGACTGTCGGGAAGCTGTCGGAGCGGCCCGGCCCGCCTCCGGGGTGCTGCCCCGCCCCCGGGGTGCCGCCCCGCAGGACGCGGCGGCGGCGGCGGCGGTGGCGGCTGCGGGGGCTGCGGCGCCAGAGGAGGCGCGCCGAGCCGTGCGCCCCGCGAGCTGCAGCGGCCGCTGCGAGGTGAGAAGGGGCGCGGCCCGCGGCCTGCGGAAAGGGCGGGCGCCAGGGCCCGAGATCCGAGGCTGGGAGTACCAGCTTTGCCCCATGTCCAGGAGCTTTAGGATGGCGCGAGGAGCGCCGAGGGGAAAGGAGAGTTTGGGGGTCCGGGCCCGTACTCCAGGACGGATCATGGGAGGACAGAAGCTCCGGCGAGGAGGGCTCCAGCGCGCGCGCGTGTCGAGAGCGTGAGACTGTGTGGCTGTTAGTGTTGCTGTATCTGAGCGTGTGAAAGAGTTTGTGTGGCACATCGCGTCCCCGACTGCGCACTGACTGGGGTGTGCGGTGTGCGTGGGAGCCGGCGTTCACCGGCATTTCTGACTCCGTGAGGGTTTGCGCGCGCGTCGGGCTTGTTTTCCTAATGCGCGCAGGAATGTGCGTGTCCTGGGGTGCGCGTGATAGGTTTGCGCAGCGCGGATGAGCTCCCATTTTCCGACTACCGTTTTCTGGATTTGGGGGAATCAACAGTGAGTCTCAGAGGATCAGCGCCCAGGATTCCTGAGTGCGCGGTCAGCCGCTTCTGCGCTGAATTCGGCGCCGCAGCGCCCTGGAGGTGCGCAGCCATTGACCCACCCGGAACGATATCCCTGCTCTGTGACTTCTGTCTCCGCTGGCTCCCTGTCCCGCTAGAGGACTATGGACAGGAGCCCTCCGCTTCAAGCCTCAGTTTCACCATTCGTTCTAAGAGGGCTGGTCGCGGTGGAGGCGGATTTGGGTGGGAGGGCCCAGGGGGCGTCACAGGAATGCGCGGGTGACTATGGTCTTCCCCAAGTTTGGGATCTTGAGAGCCACTGCTGCGCGGACTAAGAGGCTTGACATCAGGTGAGTTAGGGTTGAGGTAGGTGTGGTGGCGCAAAGCTATTTGAGACCTGAGACCTAAACCGTGGGGGCAGTGAACTGCCAAACTTGGGCCCAGCAAGAAAAGAATCTGCTTCCCTCATTCTAATGCGCCTGTACCGTCTCCCCACTTCAGGAGCCTGGGGGACCTCCACTCGTGCGCCTCGCCCAGGAGCCATGCATTGCGAGGTGGCCGAGGTACTTTCAGACAAGAGGCCCAAGGAGGCCCCCGGTGTCCCAGGCCCTGGTCTTGGAGCGCACATGGCCTTCAGGGTCACGGTGAGTGGCGGTGGCTGCATTGATGGAGGCCCGCGGGACTTGCTACCTCGGCTGCCTATGCCACCCCAGCGCACCCACGACCTCCTCAGGCCCCGAAGTCCCCGAGACTACAGCTCATCCAAGGCTGCCTTCGCTGGAAAGGGTAAGTCGGGATCTGCCAAAGTGCCTGGCCGCGGGTGTGAGAGATTCCTTTGTAGGGATACTCTGGAGAACTTGGTGAAACTTTCTCCGGAGTTCCTCAGTTTCTCTTTTGTTGTTTGGAACTAACTTGACAGTCTTGAAAGGATCCCTGCTTTAAGAAGCATCTAATTAAAACTCAATAAGCACATTTTGGGGAAATGTGCACAGAAAGTTCAGATTACATAATTTTGTTTCTGTATGTTTCTGATAAAGGTTGTGTGAAATGTCAAAATTTTATTATATGTTAGGGTGAGTAGGAACTCCTGTAACTGGTATTTGTTTTTGAGTGGCAGAAAGCATACTTTGAAGTGTTCCAATTGCCTTAAATAACAAAAACCAGAGGCCTTCAGCAGGACCCTCTCCCCTCTTGGGACCTCAGTTTCCCCATCTGTCAAGTGAGGAATTTGTTATGCCAGACGGTTTCTAGATTCTTGATGGAAAAGTTTCTGAATCTATAATCCAGCCTGGGTCAGGTCTTGACTTAAAAATATCTTTTCTGTACTTGGTGCTCTGGAAGGGTCCTCTTGGCCAGAAGTCATTTTTCAGTGTCCTCTGCAACCACTGAAGCTGGTGAATAGAAGGCAGGCCCAGTACAGATCATGGCTCAACTCAGGGATGCCTTTGCTATTCTCACAAACATGCTCATCTCATCATAGTTAATTATTGAGCCATTATTTATAGGCTCCATGCTGACAGATAATTAACCAGAAATTGGAGAAATTGTTAAGGTCCTGTGCCCATCCTCCCCCTTTTTTTTCTCCTTTGGGAGAAACTGAAACTTTGGGGCTTGATCATATCAGCACTTGGGACCTCTTCAGTCTTTTTCCAGGTGATTTTTAAGGAAGATGATAATTGTGTGTTTTATGGCTGTGGACATCCCTTCCTCAGCATCAGCCCGGCTCCTTAAAAGAGGTAGGCTGGCTGGCTTCCCAGTTTGGGGCCTGGTCAAATGAAATAAAAGTATAGTAGTTTTACTTTTTTAAAGAAAACACCTGGGGCTGGGGATATGGCTCAAGCGGTAGCGCGCTCGCCTGGCATGCGTGCGGCCTGGGTTCGATCCTCAGCACCACATACAAACAAAGATGTTGTGTCCGCCGAGAACTAAAAAATAAATATAAAAAAAAAAAAATTAAAAAAAAAAAAAAAAGAAAACACCTGACTTCATACACAAGAGCTATTTCTTCATATGTGTGTGTGTGTGTATGTATATATATTTTTAGTTGTAGATGGACATAATATTTTTATTTTATTTATTTATTTATTTATTTTTATGTAGTGCTAAGGATCGAACCCGGTGCCTCACGCATGCGAGGCAAGTGCTCAACCACTGAGTTACAACCCCAGCCTCAAGAGCTATTTCTTGTCTTCTTGTCTTAAGCATCAGTCTCTTCTCCAAGAGATAAAGATCATAGTTTAGGATAGATATGGTAAAGAATACATACAGAGTATTACTGCTAGAATACACATACGAAGTCTCTTTTACCAGGGAGAGAGAAGTGCTGCATAGCAAGACGAGTTATGTTTGCCGCCATGAGTCCCTGGCTTGCCCTGCTCCACACACGGTCCTTCCTTCCACACATACCCTCCTGTAACGACTTGTGTTTAAAAAAATCATGACTGTCATCTGCAGATTCAGTTCTCCGAAGTGTTAGTGAATGCCTGTCCCAGACATAACCTTTATTCCACGCTGTGGTTAGAGACCTTTCATCTGATGCTTTGCCTACGATCTTTCTACTTGTAGTCCTCCAAACCCCAATTATTTTTGCTTATGTCTAAAATAAGGCACATTGCATTTGGAAAGGACAGAGGAGGATAAAGGGATAGGAGAAAGAGCCCCTTGCTTTGTACCTTAAATTGGACTCTGTGGTTACTTTTTCTCCAAAAGGATTTTAAACTGCTTTTCTTCACAGCCTCCTGGTGAGGCTGATGGGATGGGATTTAACACACCTTTGAAAGATGAGGTCTGCAGGTGGGGAAAGTGTCTGCTATGTAGAAGGCCACCCAGCAGGTCAGGGGCTCTGCCATCATCCCGCCTGGGGAGAAGGGAAATCTCAGGACAGGGACTAGGAGAGGTTTCCGACCTGGCCTCTGTGTTGCTGTAGGCATATTCCTCACAGTCAAGCCAAGTGGCCTGAAAGGAAACCAGCACCCCCCAGGGAATCTTCAGCAGCCCTCTAGACATGCCATTAAGGAAGAGGCACCTTTTTGCAGTGCTCACCCCCACCAAAATAGTCAGCAGGCCACGTAACCCTTTGAAAGTGAGGTGCCTAGCTCCAAGCTCTCAGGCTTATTGGAAACAGACAGACAGAAATACCAATTTAAACATATTTATTAGCTGTGCTGGAAATGATAAGACCCTGCCACCTAGGCTCTGTGGGATGCTGGAGGATGTTATTTCACTCCTCTGAGCCTCAGGTGTCCTCATTTATGGTGAATTTTCCCCGAGACTTGAATGTGAAAGAACTATCTTTGATGCCTGGTTATTTTAAAAATTACTAGTGTAAGGAGTTTAATGTTCTCAACTTCTGGTTTCTCGTAATAATGCCTACCTCATGGAATAAATAAAGCCAGGGTTATAAGAATGCTTTTTATACTAAAACTGTAGGAGAGGTCACTTTTATTAATTTGTGCAGGGTACCATGCTAGAGACGGTTGATAGTTTAGGTAAAGGGGGTATAGCCAGGAGGGAGAAAGATTTTATTTTTAAAATGTTGAGTGTGAAAAGTGCCAACTCTGGTAGGTGCCAACTGTGGGGTACGAGTCAGGGGAAGCTGAAAGGTGCCACGCTTCAGGTCTTCTGTGACCATTGCTGCCCAGTGACTGGAGAGAAGACCATACTGCGTGGTCGGGAGTCAGGTTTCAGATGATCTGTCTTCTGCTCCGGACAGACCCTAAGCAGAGGAAGGGAGTGAGTTCTGGAATTCAGCAGAATATCCATACTTGTTGGGTCCTGTGTGTTTCCAGATCTGAACCGGGAGGCACTGGGCATGGCACGACGTCATGGACTAACATTGTCATCATTTACAATAAGAATCACGATCTGTTTATGGCAGAGTCCCGCTTATCCAGATTCCAAACAGCTGGGAAGGACAAATTACCAGATGCTGCGTTTTTCTTTCTTATTATTAAACACCAGACACTGCTTTTATAAGTTCTGCCGAGGAAAGAAGGTAAACATCTGGGCTTTCTGCGGGTGGACAGCTTTGTGGCGATGGCCGATGATGCTTATTCGCTGTGCACAGCACTTTACAGTTGTTGGAGTTTTTCCACACCTTCTCTCATCAGTCTCTGCCTACCCTGAAGGCTCTTCCAAAGGAACAGATGAAGAAGTGCTTTGCGTCTATAAAGTGCAGGGCAGGTACTGGCTCTTGTTGACATGACTCCCATTTTAGAGATGAACACATATAGGTTCAGGGATTTGATCATATCTATCTACAGACAGTTAAGTGGCAGTTTGGGAGGCTTCCAGCTCCAGATATTTGATTCTGGTTCCAAAGCTTGTACCTTCTATACACGTGTGCTGGTGGCCCAGAGCTGATGTATGTAACCAAGGCCTCGTGAATATTCCCAGAGAATTTAAAACGTCTTGCTTTTGATATTTCTTCTGTCTTGAAGTTTTGGAAATTGGTAACCGGTCTCTATGCCATGTCTAGAAAACTTTGTAGTTTACCAGATGATTCCATGTGTCCAAAACCCAGATAATGAGGTCACCATTTAATTCATAGCGTCTCCCTGGACCCTTTCCACCACATCCCGAGACTGCATACATCCTAGCAAAGAGGGAGATCGATGGTCACTATGAACATGAACTCTACCATTAGTAAAAATAGCTGCCGGGACATGGCTGTAAATGTCAGGAAGTACTGAACCTTGTACCAAATAAATAAATATATGAATAAATAAATAAGTCTCTGAAAAGAAAGAAAAAGAGGAGGAGGAAAGCAGTTGTAGGTTGTGTGTATGGATATCAGGGCTGGTGGTGGTGGGACATCATGGTTTCGGTGTTATTACCTGGTTGAGTTTCTCCATCTGAGCAAGTAGCCAGTGAGATGTGCCGGGGAGGTTTGGAGAGGCAGCGCATCCGTAATAGAAAGGTATGAGTTATTTTTAAAGCATTTCCCCCCTCCGGCTCTGGTGGGCAATTTGCTTGCATTTCATCCATTGTAAAGTGCTGGTCCTGTGATCCGGAAATAATCAGATCCAAATTTTTTTCAGTGCTTGAGGTTTCAAATAAGGGGGAGAAAAAAACCTGCTGGCCAAATGTCAGGCTCAGTGAGACAAAAGAGAAACAAGTATGTGTGTGGGTATACAAATGAGATAGGAGCATGTTGCGTCTACAGTCATGAGAGTTATGTATCCGACAAATCTTTTATAGACATGTAGCGGAAATATAATTCCCCAAGATTCCCTAAGAATCTTGTGCGGCTAGAATTTCTCTTCCCTTCCTGCCTCCTCAGCTCTCTAGAAGTTGCTAAGACTTGGCGGGCAAAATGGAAAGGGAATCATCACACGAGATGGTGACTTAATTTAAGGCCCTGTTTCTCGGTCATTTACATCTGTGGCTCTCAGCTGGTCGAGGTCCTGGGACCCACCTAGGTGTGGAAGCGGAGTTGCTGTGTTTGTGCAAATTTCTTTGTATGCTGTGGTTTTTCTTCACACTTCTTCTAGGGGGAAAAAGAAAAGACAAAAAACCCATCCCATCTCCAGTTATTCATCTCCTTGCGTTTCATTTGCGTGAGAAGCCAAGTTCGCCGGCACACTTATTTTTACAGTGCGTTAAAATCCCATTATAGGCATAAGTGCACAATGAATCATTTAAAAAATATACTCTTATGTTCTTTGTTCTGAATGTTGCATAATTATCATCATTTTCTTCGGTTTTATTTTGTGGAGTTTGGCCAGCATCCTAGAAGAGAGGAGAGACTAAAGTTTGGAAAAGTTTTTCAATCCTTTTTTGGGTAGGATTAGAAACAACAACAACAAACAAATAAACTTTTTTTTTTTTTTTTTTGAAGCTACCCAGTGGCTATCACTAACCGTGGCTTTTTCATCAAGAAGATAATTTCTCTTCCTTCTCTCAGTTTTCTTGGAAAGGAATTCCCTGTTTGGAAACCAACATGGTGGGACTTTAGTAACTTCACCTTACATGTATGGCTATAGTCAAAGGGAAATTATCGTGTGTGGTTTCTATTTTTTTCCCCCCTAATACTGATTTTAGTTGCAGTTAGTTTGGACTCCAAGAGTTGGATTGTTTCTTTTGGTAGGGGGTCGTTTATTTTTGTGTTTAAAGGAACAGACAGTTCAAGGGGGAAGAAGAAATGAAACAAACTTCACCAAGCTTTGAAAAATTCGACTGCATTATATAAAAAGCGAGCTGTAATAGTAGGCCAGGAGAAAAGATCAGACTCCTGAAATATTTCTGCTGTTCGCTTTCACAGCGCTAATGATTCCAGCAGTTTAAAAACGGACTTCTTGTTTATCAACAACGGCTGCCCAAATTAATAGTTTACAATAAAAAAAAAAATGCTTTCGGCATTGGAGGCAAAGTCCAGGGACTGACAGCTGAGTTACTGAGGACAGCAGAAAAGAAGGGGGAAGAGTTTTGTGGCTGTTTTGGTCTCCCAAAGCCTTATTTATAAGAAACTGAAAGAAAACAGGGGCTGGGCTGTGGTGGGGGTGGAGAGAATACAGCCTTAACCCAGTGGTCTTGCAGTTGAAAGTCACTGAAAGCATCTGTTTTCTTCTTTCCCCGTCTTCCCCTTAAACTCCAAAGGGGTTATTCCTTTAGAAGGGTTCCGGCGGATTGAGTGGATTGCGTTAGCATTACGAGCTGTGTTTTTAAAAGTCAGCGTTTGAGTCAGATGCATAAGAGGAGCCCTTTAGCCCGTTAACTGAATAATGCATTTCCTGTATGGCCTGAATTTATTTGGTGGTTATGGTTGGGCCAGCCTGGAGCACACACATGTGCCATTGTGTAGCTTCAATGCACGTGGGGATGGTCTTCCCTTTGAACCTCGGTTTCCCCATCTGTAAAATGGAGAGCATTTTGATGGAATGATCCCTAGTCCCTTCCTGCTCTGATACCACAGGATTCCACACTAATTGAGCCAGGAGGTTTGGGAAGGATCCAGGGTGTCTCAGGCCAGGTTCTAGACCTGTCCTGGGAAGTCTTGCCTGCTGAAGGTGAGCACAGAAAGAACAGAGGAGAGAGGGTGGCTAATCTTTATTGAGCCTACTATGTGCCAGGCCAGACACATTGTAACTGTGATCACATTTCATTATGTCCAGCAGCCCTAGCCGCATAGAGTCATTGCAGCTATTTAGAGGTCAGAAGATTGAGATGATTTATCCCAAGGTCGTTTAGGTATAAGTAGTGGAGCTGGGAGTTTTAAACCCAGGTCTGTCTGAAAGCAAGGACAGTACTTTCCCCTAAAGCACATTTCTCTCTCTCTCTCTCTCTCTCTCTCTCTCTCTCTCTCTCTCTCTCTTTTAATATTTATTTTTTAGTTGGACACTGTATCTTTATTTATGTATTTTTATGTGGTGCTGAGGATTGAACCCAGGGCCTCACATGTGCTAGGTGAGCACTCTGCCACTGAGCCACAACCCCAGCCCCAAGCACATTACTCTTAAAATCCCTGTTGCATGGCTGTGGCTGTGGCTGTGGCGTGTGGAGTGTGCCCCTAGCCTAGGGGAAGGGAACAGGAGGCCCCCTGGAGCACCCCTTTCTGAAACTTCACTAATGGGCAGAGGTGTGACTACAAGGGGAAGCTGTTCCATTAGGGCACTATCCCCAGTCCTGCCACAGCTGTGGGGGAGGAGAACGGTTCCCGGTTATGATTCGGGTCCTCAGGAAGCTGGGGTATGGCGAGGGTTTTCAGGGGCTGTGGAGTCCACCTGTCAGAAGCAGCGGCACCCCCTGCCCACTGGTGATTGTGGGTGACAGCCCCTGTCTGCGCCGTCTTGCAGTATGTGCCGAGGCCCCAGCTGTGGTCTCCCTTCTGCTGTTTCCCAGGACATCGTTGGAATGAGAATTCCTGCTCGTCCGCAGCATTCTTGGTTATGGAATACATGCATCTCCGAGCGCAGTGGCTCAGGGAGCTGTTAAACAATTATATTCTTTTTAATCATTTGGTGGCGTGAAGAAGGGGCTCAGGAGGGAGAACAGGCCAGGGATCCGGTTGAACTTGAGAGTTTGTGGGAAATGGGACTTTCATGTTAAGTAGTGAATAGCCGAATGCCCTGCAGAAGGCAGAGGTCCAGGTTGCGTCTGTGGCCTTGCACGTGCGTTCCTGAGATGTGTGCGAGTCAGTTCTCTCACACTCATTCCGAAAACCATACCGCCAGAGGCTTCTGGTCCAGGCTTTTCGGCCTTTTCGTGGAGACGCTGGGTTTGAGAGGGGGCAGATGGAGAAGGATCAGAGATGGCCCTGGTTGCGATAGGATCCCGTCTTCCTATTTGCGCCTTCAGCAGCCCGAGGACTCTTTTAGATGTTGTTGCTTTTGTTTTTAAATAACAGGTTTGCTGGAAAATAAGGCTTTCGCGAGAAGCCAAGGAGGACCGTAAACCTGACTTGAAAAAGACAGATCCCATTTGCTGCTTTAAGCTCTCCGGAGGCCTGGAGATTAGGTTTATTTTGGAACGCTGCTGGACTGTATGAATTACTTCTCTGAGCGCTGGGTATTTAATACCTAGTAGAAGTTTGTATAAGAGTTGATGATGTATTTTGCCGACTTTCCAACCCTGTAAATAAATTACACGTGCCGGCAGAGGCTGCCAGGATCCACTGTGTCAATTGAAGCTTAATTTTTATCCTAAACCACTTAATACTTTTGTCCCAGCGAGCCGAGAAAGTTACCAGATTCCACCCAGCAGCGGGCCTATTGCAAGATAAAGGTGGCTTCCAGAGCCCGGCCCAGGCCTCTGTGGATTCACCGATTTTTGGTGGCTAGGTAGCTTCAGCATTCTCAAGTCCAACCCTCAAGGCAGAGGATGATAATGTAATTTTAAGTGTATCGTAAAAATGAAACTCAATCGCTTCCACTCCCCAGCCCTGTGTCTCACCCCCGTCTCTGGAGAAGATGGCTGTAATTGTGTGCTGTGTCCCAAGGCCGCCTGCACATTTTATCTCATTTGAGTGCAAAGCCCAGGTAATAACGTTGGCATTTCCAGCACGAAACAAAATAGGGTTTCTAATTTGGAGACACTATTAAATATTTCATGCTTCAACCAAACTCAATTCTTTTTTTTCCTATAATAAGTTTAAATATTAATTCTCTGGAATGTCAGATGCCTAAAGCTAGGCATTTAGTGATCTGCAGTTTCAAGTATCTCGAAGAAGGTTTATGAAACAGGATATTTCACTGGGAGGGATGAGTAGTGTGTTTCAGAGATATCTGAATTCAAGGCAGTGTCTTCTGATTTACTTTTTAAAGGGAAAAGGTCATAAAATAAGTTGCTTTATGTGCTGAAGGATTAAATGGCTTAGACTGAAATAACAGCAGGGACTTTACTGCCCCCCCCCCCCCCCCCGTTTATATTTTAACAATGCTATTTGGGGGAGGGGGGTGGGTCATTTTCCCGCCTGCTTGTCTCCTCCCCTCAACTCCCGCACCCCCCCCCCCAGCCAGATGGCTTTAATTCTAACCAAATCCCACGCTGAGGCCAAATGATTGATCAAACAGTCATTTGTACTTACGTAGTGCTCTTTGTGAGAATATCTCTGCACTGGAGCTTCTTGCTGGGCAGGCTTTCTTTGGGGCCTTTAAAT
Organism: Urocitellus parryii; assembly: GCF_045843805.1. Classification (NCBI taxonomy): domain Eukaryota; kingdom Metazoa; phylum Chordata; class Mammalia; order Rodentia; family Sciuridae; genus Urocitellus; species Urocitellus parryii. The sequence continues at coordinate 36,885,632 of NC_135541.1, read as the reverse complement.
GTTGATTTTCAGACACATCTGGGGGACTTGGAGAGGTGGGGGTCCAGGGGCAGATGGAGAGCCAAAATCCCAGACCTTGACTCCTCAGAATTTCTTGCTTAAAACCTTCCTGTTACTTTCCATCTCAGATAGCAGGAGTATCTGAGTTTTCTAAATACAAGGATAGTAATCTTCCCTCTGGCCTGATGACAGTCGTGAGACTTTTAATGCCCATTGATGGAGAAGATACCTGATGAGGTTTAGGTAGCTACTCACTTTAAGAGCTTTTTAAAACAGATTTGTATTTATCTAACTATAGTAGCACCTACACACATCTGCAGAGACATGGTTTTGTGCTACAGAAATGTTTTTGGTACATGCTTTGAAGATCTTCCCTGAACTTACAGCTTGGTTTCTACAAGACAGCCCTGGAGCCAGCTCTCGAACCCTGCCGTGGTGGATACTGCCCAGATCGCCACCTGAGATAGGATTAGTTGGGATTCCGGGGAGGATTGTATTGTTCTCCTTACTCCTTTCTGGGCACCACTGAGGGGTTTCAAACTGGAAAGATCTTCCAAATCATATGGTTTATCCAAGCGCCATAAGGTTTGGAGAGGCCATGTTACTTGTGCAAGGGTGGTCATGGGGCTTTTGGTGTCAGAACTGGGTTCAGATCCTAGACCTTGGACAAGTTCACTGAACTCCTAGCCTCAGTCTTCCTTACCTGTAAAATAGAGATACTTCTTGTCTCAGATCATTGACATGGGGTTTGGGGATTGAGGTAAAAAGTCTGCAGAGCATGTGGCTCGGGAGCTGGTGCAACAGGTAGGTCACGGAAGGGAGTTGGTTGTTGAGCTCTCTAAGGATGGAGCAGGGACTAGGTCCCAGGTTGGCTCTACCTGCTGCTGTCTTTCCTCTACACAGTATCACCCTATCCCATTACTATACTCTTTTTTCTTTTCTGGTATAATTGAAAGAATAAGAACTTGGAGTCAGACTGAGGTATGGAGGACATAGATATCATTGACTGCTGTCTTGACTTTACTCTGAGCTAGGGGAAGGTCAGCAGCTGTGGTCCTTTGTGGAGTTGGGGAGGGCTGCCTTAGCACAACTTGCTGACAGGTCCTGGCCCTGGGCCAGCCCAAGACGCTCAGGTAATTGGTGGTGACTCTGGTGTCCAGTAGGATGGGGATGGAACTATCTGTGAGGTGGGTCTAAAGGCACAGATTCCTTCCCTTGCCTGGGTTTGTTGGGTTGGAAGTTGCCATTGGACTTGACCATCCCTTTGAATTACCTCAAAGCTTCCTCCCAAATTTAAGGTGCTGTTGCCCTCTGCTCTCCACAACTCCATGTGTGCCTACGTCTGCAGTATTGCTGTAGCTTCTGTCTGTTGATCCCTCCTGGGTGTAGATATCCCATGAGGCCATCTAATTCTTGCCCCATTCACTTCTTGTGAGATGGGTATCATCATCTTCATTTTAGAGATGAGGAAAACTGAGACCCAGAGACGTTAAGTGACCTGCCCCACTCAGATCTGACAGGTGGTAGCTACATGCCCACCTGGCCTTTCCCCACTCCTTGCCTCCCTGGGTTCTGCTGCCTTGGGTCTGATCTGGCCTATTCCTCACACTAGAGAAACTGCCTCCTCCAGCCAGAATCAACCTCATTCTCCTTCTCACTGCCTGTGTCGCTTTTCTCTCACCGAAGGTGACAGTCAGGTCTTTTTTTTTTTTTTTCTCAGAGAGAGAGAATTTCAATATTTATTTTTCAGTTTTCGGAGGACACAACATCTTTGTTTTTTTTTTTTTTTGTATGTGGTGCTGAGGATCGAACCCCGGGCCGCACGCATGCCAGGCGAGCACGCTACCGCTTGAGCCACATCCCCTTGAGCCACGTCCCCAGCCCGACAGTCAGGTCTTATAGATGCCTGGCTCATGTTCCTCCCCCTGGGGCTGCAGGCTCTGAGAATCAGGGTCTGTGATGGGTGCCTCTCTGACTTGCTGGTGCAGTATGGTCCAGAATAGGCTAAGCGCTGGGCCCCAGCGGGGTTGATCTGTCCCACTCCCGTGAAGGTGGAGCTTCCTGGAAAGTCCCCAAGCAGATTTTCAGTATAGAAGCCCAGAGGTTCTGGATTTCTAAGACTCGCTTCCCCATTTGTAAAGAGGGGAGAAGGGTCACCAGTTGGCCAGCTGTTGGGACATATGTGATGGAGTGTGTCAGGGTATCCTGGAAACTGGGAGTGCTGTCCCTGTGTTTAGTGGGTGATTGGTTGGTTCATTGCTATTGAATGCCTGTTCAGGTTTGGGGTTCAGCCCGGGACACTGTGGTAGATTAACCAATCCCTAGCCTTCTCAGAGCTCATAGCCTGGAAGGCAGGTGGGCAGTGAGTGAGCATTCTCAGGATCCCTCCCAGACTGACCTGGTCCCCAGCCCTCCTCTGTGCAGCATATCCATTGTTTCACTTGGAGTTCTGTCCTAGGCAGACTCCTGTCTTCCAGCCAGTCTCAGCCTGGTGACCTCAGACAATCTCACTGGGCCTTAGTTTTTGCCAAGTTATAAAATGGAAATTTTTGCCATCTCCCCTCTTGAGGATCCTGTGAGAATCAGTGAGGTCACGGTAGGAGAGAGCTAACTGCTGGGGCCTCTGAAGACAGGCAGCCCTCTGCAGGATGCTGGTGGTGGTGCTCAGGCAGGTTAGTCTGGCTAGGGACGGGGGCTGCCTTGGCCAGCCCTTTTCTTGCACCCGTTGCTAATTCCTGCTGGTTCAGCTCCTCTCGGTGTTTCTGGTTGCTATGCACTCAGAATACAGAAGAGCTGTTTGCTAGGGAGATGCAGATTGTTTGTATTGGCCACTCAAGTAGGGGACCCTGGGACCATTGGAGACCCTCAACCTCGTCCTTCTCTGTCATTTTCATTATACTGTATGTAGTCACTATTTACTGAGCACTGCCAGACACTGGGCTAATCTTTGTTGTTGTTTTTTTTTAATACATCATATTGTTTAATTTTACAACCACCCTGTGTTGTGTAAGTGTTCTTCCACATGAACACTTACATGAAAATGAATGAAAACATTAAATGTTAAATGAAAAATTCATTCTTTTAGTTTTACTAACTGCATTTCCAGTGCTCAGTACACACATGTGGCTAGTGGCTACCATATTGTGCAAATGTAGAACATTCTCATCATCACAGGAAGTTCTGTTGGACAGTGCTACTCTGGAATATCGTTCTTTAACCTGATCATTACACGTTTCATTACACGTTTCCTGACTCCCTGTCCTATGCTAGGCTCTGTGTCCTTGGCTTCTGCCTTGGAGATCCTTCAGGGGAAAGGGCAGGCAGGTGGATGTACCAGCTTTGCCAGCTGGTTAGCAGGCTTGGCTCCTGTGGGGAAACAGATCTGAGTCCCAGGGTCTCAGGGTTCATAGTACAGTACTGACAAGAGATCAGAACAGGTTTGCTTGATAGGTGGCCTTGAGTGGCCAGGTCCTGGTGGGCAGGCTTTGCTGGGCCCTAGAGAAGCAACCCAGGGCATCTGGCTAGTTCCAGCTCTTCTCTGGAGCTGGAAACAGGCTGGCCGTGCCTCACGCAGCAGCTTAGACAGAAACCTAGGGATATTGTTTTATTCCTATAGTCTCTGACTTCCAGCAAATTAGTCTTTCTCCTCATCCTTCCTTGGGAGGTGGCTGACTCTGAACATACTTTCATTTATTAATCCTTATTTTTTCCGCTTATGTAAATACTACATACTTATTGTAGGAAATCTGCAAACTATAGAAACATAGAAAGATGGAAATAATACTTTCTTATAATCTCACTCCTAGCAACTATTATTTACAGTTTGGTATTATTTTAGTTTTTTTCCTATTGTTTAGCTGTATATTAATATATTTTTATATCATTGAGATCATTCTGAGTGTAGTCATGTATTTATTTTTATGTTTAACATTCTAATATAATGAAACTTCCCCATGTTATTAAAATTCTTCATAAACATCCCAAAATAGATGCGATTTTGTTGAATTTGTTAAATTATTTTGAGTTGGTGATACATTAAAACGGTTCCAAATTTGGAAGCTCCAAAAAGAGTACTTGGAGAACAACAACCTCTTCTCTTCCCACCCCCCAAACTAGTGATGCCTGAGGTTTCATCTGACCTCTCAGAAATAGTTTATGTGCATATAAATAAGTATGTGTGTGTATATATATATATATATATATATATATATATATATATATATTTTGAATATGTGAATTTTTGAATATATGAGTTTTTCAGCCTTTCTAATGCTGCAGTGAATATCTTCCTACAGCAAACTTCATTTGCATCTCTGATTATTTCCCAAGGTGAAAGTTCCCAGGCTAAGGGGTAGGAACGCTTAACACATCTCATCTGTAACCCTTTAGAAAGTTGTTCTTATTTGCCCAACTACACACAGGCAGAGTCTTCTCGGAGAATGTACTAATCTGTGTCTTCACCACTGTTTCAAAATTCCTGTCCCGATTTGAAGGTAGCAGTGACATCTGGTCATCATTTCATTTTGCATTCATAGGATTATTAGTGTGGTGGAACCTATATGGTGTGTTGATGGACAGTTCGTAGCTCCCTGTCTGCAAATTGGTGCTCATAATCGAGGTCTGACTATTTTACTGATAAGATTTAAAAACCGACATCCTTTGAAGTGTCCTCATTAAGAATGTTAATGCTTTGTTCGTCGTATTCGTTGCTAATATTTTTATGAGTCTGCTGCTTAAACAAGTTTTTATGATGATTTTGAAACAAAAACTTAAAATTTTTCCTGTAGTCAGCTTTGCCAAGATTCTCCTTTGTCATTTACTTCATTGCTTTTCTTTCTGCCTCTCACTAAGCCCCATTGTTTATTGTTATTACTATTTGCGCTAACTTATTTTATTAACGTTCTAAAAATAAATGTTTATTTTTGGCAAAATAATGTCAAACTTGGCTTTTTAAATAGCTTGATGCAGAAGGGCTTTCAAGAGGGCTCTGTGCTAATGCTGTGGCCCCCCCAGGGCCCTCACCCCCAGCACCTGCAGAGCTGCCCACCTCCAGGCGGCGCCCCGCTGTGTGCGCTTCTGTAACATAGCAGCCTGTCTGAGGCTCGAGAAGTTGTTGTTTTGTAGCATTTTCTTCCATGCATCTCAGTTATAAAAATAAAACCAGTCATAGAGAACCCTCTCGTGGTGCCTCTGCTGGCACAGTCGGCGCTCCCAGTGCACCACACACACAATCCCTTTTGTTCTCCCAGCCGCCCCATGCAGGAGCTGCTGTTCTATTCTCTGATTTATAGATGAAGAAACAGATCTGCCGGGCGCAGTGGCACACACCTGTAATCCCAGTGACTCGGGAGGCTGAGGCAGGAGGATCACAAGTTCAAGACCAGTAGCGAGGCCTTAAGCAACTTAGTGTATCTCAAAATAAAAAAAATAAAAATAAAAATAGCTGGGGATGTGATTTAGTGGTTAAGCACCTCTGGGTTCAATCCCCAGTACCAAAATAAATAAATAATAAATAAATAAATAAATAAAACAAAAACAAACAAACAAACAAAAAAACCAGACTAGAGTGGGAAAGTAGCTCGTCCAAGGCTACACAGCTGGTGAGTAGGGAGGATGCCCCTGTAAAGGTTACTGCCGCTGTGTCAGGTGAACTGTCCCTATTGTCTGGTGGCTTCCTATTGTGATAGGTGAGGATTTTGTTCTCTTCAGTGCCCCCTCCTGCCCAGTCTCCCACCTGTACACCCACCTTGGTGCATCACAGTTCTGTGGTCAAACCAGGGCCCACCTGGGACCTGGGTGATGCGAGGGCAGCTGCGGTGGGACCCGTGCTTTCTGGGTTCTGGCTGAGCACTGAGTTCTTTAGTGGATGTGACCAAGGTGTGGGCTGGTTCTGAGGCAGGACCTCAGGTTCCTAACCTAGACTCTGGTTTTGAGATCCCTGCCCCGCATGCTTCGAGAGGATGATAGAGTGGAGGTGGAAGAGCCCAGAGAGAGGGTTTCTTTGGAGAGTTGTTGAGGCACTGTGACATGTGCTTCCCCGAGCTAGGAGAGCGCTGTTCTTCCTCACATAGCTCATGAGCCTGGGCTCAGAGGGGACCACGCAGAGAGCTGTGCATGTGGAGGTAATCAAGGCCTCTAGAGGCCCCGCCTAATGTCAGAGTGAACAGGACCTGTCTCTATCTGCCACTCAGGGAGGTGTGTCAAGGACCTGCCTGGTGGTCATTCTCAGGCCAGCCCTGCCTAAGAGGGCCCCTCGCCAGGCAGAAGTGAGAAACTGCAGAGGTCCCATGGGACGCAGTGGGGGTGGGAGGGTTCTGCCTGCTGGCCTGCCCCAGAGCGCCCCACGGTGCCTGGCCTCGCCTCCACTCTGCTGCCACTGCAGCCTAGCAGCCCCGGCCAGGGGAGGGGAAGAGGTCGCCAGTGAATGAGGCTTGGAGTTGCTTTGATTAATCAGGATGGGACAGCCTAGTTACTAAATGGAGACTGTTTGTCATTGACTCAAAGTTCTTGGGACTAAAAGATGTTTTATGACCTAAGGGTGATCCAAAGAGTGAAGGGAACCTCCAGACTTCCAGTGACTCCACAGGGGTGGGGACAGGGAACAAGTATGTAGACGGAGTTTTGAGAGGGACATGGTGGAGGGTTGCTGGGTAATGACACATTGTTTCTCTAGCACCCTTTGGAGTCCCCTTTCTCAAGGTAGCGGGTACATTTGGGAGAGCGTGTCTACCAAATCATGCGCCTTGGGGACTTTTCCTTTCTGGCACAATCTTTTGTTTTCCTGAGGTTAAATTTGACCTCCTGTTGCATTGCTATATGCTTATGGGTCTAGTACCATGTTCCTCTAATTATTCCATCGGTCCATCAAGTACCTGTCAGTCATACTTTCCTAAATGTCCAGAGGCATCAGGCTTTCTTAGTTCCAGGTCCTAAACTGGTTCGGTCTGCATAGCCGACCTCCTTTGAGACTGTCCTGGGCAGGACTGTCTGATCTTGGTTCACCCTCCATGGTTCACAAAGCCTGGATGATGGAAGGAGAAGAGAGATTGAGAGGCTGCTTGCAGTTCTCCGAATTTCCTGTTAATGCTGGAGTACTGGGCTTGGAGACAACATGGACAGAACCTTACCCCAAAGCCACTGCAGAGCCCTCCAATGGAGACTCCGCCTGCCCAGGGCACAGCATGCGCTTCTAGGACTGGGCTGCAGCTGAAGTCCCTGCCATGATCTGTGCCAGGACAGGTTTGAGCCCTTCCCTCTGGGGTCATGTTCTTCTTCTAATCAGTCCTCTATGGGCAAAGCCTGCAAGGTGTTCTCATGCTGTGGCTGCAAGGGAGCCTGGGAAAGCAGGTTTTTTTTTTTTTTTTAACTTGACAAATTTTCATTGAACACCTTGCTGTGAGCTAGGCACTTTTCTATATTTAGGGAGAACAAACAGACAAAAATGTCTGTGCCAGTGAAGCCTATAGGAGGAAGACACAGTAACCAAATAAATAAGTTATATATAAAGTTTTATACTGTGGGGTAAAGACTGGGAGGAGCTGGGGGCGTGATCAGGACAGGGTGATGCATGAGCCAAGTCAAAGAATCTGAGGGATGTGACCCTGTCAGCTTCTCTGTGTTTGGGGGGCGTGTGTGTGTGTGTGTGTGTGTGTGTGTGTGTGTATGCACGCACCCATGCTTCTTCTCACTTGGGTGGGTGGAGTTTTACCTTTACGATGAGTCGATGAGTCGATGAGTCGTTTTCCCAGTAGAACAACAGTGTTCAGATGCTCAGCACCAAAGAACATCTTTTGCGCGGTTTTCTTTTTCTTTTGTTTAGCCCCGTAACCTGCCAGGGCATATCTTCCAATGGTTTCCTTCGAAAGGTAAACGGGGAGGTGTGTCTCAAAGGGTCTCCTCCTGATACTGTTTTTCCTCTCCTAATTTAAATCAGAGCTAAGCGCCAAACGTTTGCTATTACAGTGCCAGGAACTGTTCTGACTGCTTTGCACGAAATAGTTCATCCTTACCGTAACCCTTGGAAGTATATAGCAGACTGTGATTATGCCCATTTTTACAGATGAGAAAACCGAGGCCTGTTGTTGAGCTGAAGTAACTTGGCCACGGTCACACAGCTGGTTAAGTGGCAGGGCTGGGATTTGAACTCAGGCCGTCTAGCTTCAGAGCTGATCCTGTTGAAAATCAGCCAGCTTCCTGCATTGCTGTGGGGAAGCCCAGAGCTGGGCAGACTCCTGATATTTTGATACTTTGTGTAGATGCTGCACCCCCACCCCACCCCACCCCACCCACCTGTTTTCTAGAAGGGTTCAGGATGTCCTGCTCATCTCTGTTGCTCTGAAAATTTTCAGTTATGTGCCTTGATGTGGCTTTCCCCCATTAATTGGACTGATGCTTGGTGAGCTTGCTATTTCTGGAGGCTCCTAACCTTTACTTCTAGACATTTATTGCATTTGTTCTTTGAAATTCTTTCCTATACTGTTTCTCTGTTGTCTTTTTCTGCAAATCCCACTAGTTGCATGTCTGGCTTTCTGATTTAATCCTCTAATTTTCTTCCCCCCCCCCGCCCAATACCTCTCTCTTTAAAAAAAAAATCCCTTTTCTGAAAATTGCTTTGAACTTCTCTCTCGTCTCATTTTCTACTTTAGTTATCGGGAGTTTGCAAAAGCCCTGTCTTGGTCTCTGACGGTTCCTTTTCATGTGTTCCTCTGCCTATGGAGGCAGTATCTCATCGTGCTTCTCGGAGGAGATTATTTCAGGACATTACACGGTGCTTTCCCTATTCTCCGTGTTCGTGTTTTCCATTTGTTAACGGGTTGTCTGGTCTCATTCTTCCAGGTTGAGGGCTTCCTCGCATGCTGATGCCAGCCTTTGGCCTTAGGAAGACAGTGGCTTTCCCGACTGCACACTGTCCACTGTCCATCGCCCTGGGGTCCTCACTTCCCTTGCTGCAGCCTGGAGCTGGTCATTGCGGCCCCTCTCCCTCTGACTCTCTCAGTCAGGCCCCTTGCCCACCCTGGTTAAAACCGAACGGCTTGCGCCTGCTCTGTGATGCCAAAGAACCACGCAACCCCTTGAGTGATACAGTCTAAATGTGGGTGCTCAGAGCTTGGGAGTGTTCCCAGGCTGGTTCTCGGCTCCTCTTTACTGGGTGTGCCTTTATATATATATATATATATATATATATATATATATATATATATATATATATATATATAAAATATATATTTTAGTTGGACACAATGTCTTTATTTATTTATTTTTATGTGGTGCTGAGGATTGAACCCAGGGCCTGGCATGTACTAGGTGAGCACTGTACCACTGAGCCACAACCCTAGTCCCTCTGGGTGTGCCTTCTTCATCCAAGGTCAGACTGTCCTTGTGTCTTCACGCCTGCCCCTGCTTTCCCTGAGACTTTGCTTCTGCAGTGATGGCAGCTGTGGTTGGCTCTGCCCTGGGCACGTGCACCAACTCCAGAAGCTGCCAGTGTAAGTGGCCACACCAGAGCCTCATCCTACGGCCCTTCTGTGCCCTCAAATGTCCATAGACCATGCTTGTCAGGGTCCCTGTGACCCCCATGTGGCCAGACCTGGCCATTGTCTCCCCCTTCATTTCACTTGGCCTTGGGGCCATAGTGACCACTCCTGGGTCGCCCTGGCTGCTGACCTGCACCAGCTGCACCCTCTCACTGACCTTTACTGGCGACTTGACATCCTGGTATCGAGCAGCCTCAGCTGGTATTGAGCAGCCTCAGGGCCCAGTCTGGACCCTGGGCATGGTTAGGCCTCTCCACCACCACCTGGCCTGTGCCACTATGGGCTCCTGTCTCTTGGTCATTGTGGACTCTCTTTGATGGTGTCCCAGCTGCCAACCTTGTCTGTGACCTCCTTTCTGTACCTAGCAGCCTGTGTAATTATGACTTGAAATGTGAATGCCATCATAGTACTGCTCTGATGCCCTCCACCCGTCTCTCTCTGCCCTGGCCGAGGGAGCAGACGTGACGTTCATCTTTGTGTTCTGCGTCACTCTCTGCCTCCTTTGCTGGCCTTTCTGTTCTGTGAGCCTGCCAAGCTTGTCCCTGAGGAGGGCCTCTGCAGGCCTGTCCCCCTGCCTGATGTGCTTTTCAGGTTCCCCTTCCCATGGTGCACTCAGGGCTCAAGTGTCACCTCCAGGGCCCTTCCTTTCCACCCAGTCCCTTTGTATTATTACTTTGCTGGATTTTTACCTCAGCACTTATCCTTATGCAATAATTTGCTGTCCTGGGTCATCTTTGCTCTCAACAGTGAGAGTTCCATAAGCCGCAGGTCCAGGGCAGTGTTTGCAGAAGAGTTGACCTTAACCTGAAGGTGGGTGGCTCTTCCTTAGCACCCCAGGAGCGGTCACCTTGGGTGCCCATCTCCTAGGAGCAGTGCCATGCTTCACTCATCTCTGTACCCATCTGAGGTTCGGGCCTGGCACTGTGGGAAAAAAATGCATTTCTTGTGAATCTTTTGAGAGCCTTGGTTTTGACCCTGCATGCAGCTGGGATAGTAGAGAAGATGAGGGGCTGGCAGCGGGGCCATCGTGGACCTGGATTTACAGTCTTGAGGACCGGGGTGCTGTGTCAGAGCTCTCAGTCTTCTCTTCTGTAAAATGGAGATGATAATCCATGTCTGGGCTCCTGTGAAGCTCAGGTGGGACCCTGGGAAGGGAAGGACTTCAAAAATATCCCTCATTTTTTTTTTAAAGGTGTAACCCACCTGCACTTCAGGTGCAGTGGCCGTTGTGCTGCACCTGTGTGCTGTCCTCCGGGGCCACCCATCACCCGTTCAGAGTTGGGTTAATCTTCTCAGCATTTCCAGGTGCCTGAAGAGGCTGGGGCTTGGAGAGGGTGAATGACTTGCTGGTAATTCCTGGAGCTTGTGCTGCCTGTTTTCTTAGGCCCAGCTGGGTCTCCTACAGGCCTTGGACCTTGTTTGTTTTTGGAACAACAATGACGAAAAACAAAATCGCCCGTTTCTAGTTTATCTTCCTTTGCTGAGTCATTTCAGCAAGGAGGGGAGGTTGGGGAGGGTGGAAGGAAATGAGGAAAAGGCCTTAGCAATTCCCTGGCCAGCCACATGCCCCAAGCCTGGGATGCAGGTGGCAGGTGGCAGGCACCTCCGGAAGAGGCTGCAGGACTGTGGTGTCCTCCTGGGGAAGGCCGTGGTGTACCCTCTGGGTGAACTAATGACTTTAGGACCAGCTAGCTGTAGGCTTTGGTCCTGCCCTGCCCGCTCTTTGAGAAGTCTTTTCTGTCTCTTTTCTTTCCTTCTCTCTCGGGTGCTGGGCTTTGTCACCTCTTCTTTTTGTTGCCTTGTTTCCCTCCATTTGGGGTCTTCCTTTTTACTGTCTCTGTTCCTGACTCTTGTTTTTCCCTCCTGCATCTTTCCATACCTTTCCATCTTGGCTTCTCTTGGCCTCTTTTTTTTTGGGGGGTGGGGTAGGATGTGAACCCAGGGTGCTTAATGGCTGAGCCATGTCCCCAGCCTTTTATTATTACTATTATTATTAATCATGATTATTTATTTTGAGATAGGGTCTCACTATGTTGCTTAGGGTCTCACTAAGTTGCTGGCCTCACTAAGAGGCTGGCTTTGAACTTGTGATCCCCCTGCCTTAGCCTCCTGAGCTACTGGGATTGCAGGCATGCATCATTGCACCTGGTTTCTGCCTCTGTTTTATCAATTTCTATTTAATTTTTATTCTTACCCTTCTCTCTGTTTCTGCCTTCCTGGATCCATATCCACATTTGGGCTCCTGCCATCTGCCATTTCTGGCAAGTGCCGCCTTTGTAACCTACATCATAGCCCCGGGGCCCCTGGTGGCTCTTCTCTGTACCTGACCTGCCTGAATTAGAGTCCTGGAAGGCCTGGCCAGGGCTGGACAGAGGGCAGGAGGACAGGCTCTGTGGGCCTCTCTGGCTGCCAGGCCTTCTGAGCACCCGTGACCTCACTCCAGTAGGGCACACTTACTGACCCTACCTATGTGCTGAGACCTGTGTTGGCCCTCCCTGCCTTCCAGGGGCTCTTGCTAGGGATGTGGACTTGGAAGCTGCTCATTGTGACCACAGTGTGGCAGGTGATCACCAGATATGCACCGGGGAGCTGCGAGGCCTTTTTGAAACCTGCTGTGGCTGTCGGACCCTCCCTGTGGGGTAGCTTGAGCCAGGCTTGGAAGGGCGAGAGGCCTTGACTGGATGGTGAAGAGGGAAGGAGAAAGGCATTCTAGGGCCCCAGGACCCAAAGTGCTGTTCGGAGCAGCGGCGTCAGCGTTGTCTGGAGCTTGTTGGGAACGTAGAGTCGCAGCTGCACCCAGACCCTGAGGATCTGCCTGTGATTAGGTCCCAGCCGACTGATGTGCCCAGCAGAGCCTGAGGACCCTGCTGTAGGCAAAGCCTGTGCAAAGGCCTGGTGGGGGCTGTGAGCTGCTGTGCTGGACAGTGGAGTGGGATTTGGTGTTGTCGCAGCAGAGATGGCCAGAAGGTGGCTGGAGTCAGGCTGCAAAGGAAGATTGGACTCACACTGTGATGGGTCTTGAATGACCTTCAAGGACAGAAACAGAGCTACTTCTGGACTTAGACCCTCATTGAGGACTTTTAGTGATCACTAGGTCCTGCCTGTCCATTAGATGAACACAAGCCAGAGACCCCAGGTGATTTGCTTAGGGCCACACAGCAAATCAGAGACTGGACTGAAAGAAAACTGCTTGAGGGGTGGGATATAGCTCAGTGGTAGAGCAGTTTATCTAGCATGTGCCAGGCCCTGGGTTCCGTTGCAGCACCCCACAGCAGAAACAGCAGCAAACACCAAACCATACTGCAAAAACCAAACCAGACACCAAACCAGATGATCCCCTGGGACTAATGAAGTGGCTCATTCCCCACTGGTGACCTCCATGTAACAGGCAGAAAACTGAAGCCCCCAGAGGCAAAGGCACTTATCTAAGGACTAGGGAGAGCCAGAGCTGGCCCTGAACTTCATCTTGCCCACTCCAGAGACTGACATTCCTGCTGTGCTCTACCCACCTGGAGGAGAGGCGGCCTAGGGAGCTCTCACCTGGAGGCGGCAGACACCTCCAGAGGTTTGTAAGCAGGCAAGGACATGGCCAGGCCAGGCCTGGGAGGATCAGGGACTGCTAAGCTCTCTGTGTGGACTTGGATGACGAGTTCTTTCCTGCTCCTTCCTCACCTGTTGGGTTTGCACAGCAGCTCAGCACAGAGTCCCCTCCAAGTCTGACTTGGTGTGTGTCATCTAGTGCGTGTCTTGGCCCTGGAACCACAAGGGTTTTCCTTTTGGCTTGTGTGGGTAGTTTGAGCCCTAGGGTGGGGGCGGGGGGTGGGTGTGCTCAGAGAAACTTAGCGTAAGGGATGCAGAGGGGTGGCAGTTGTGTTGGGGAGGGGACTGACCAGCCCCTCCAGCGTGGCCACCCTGGCAGGCTCCACCCCACATGTGATTCTGATTTGGAGGCCTGTGTAAAAGTTACCTAAACACCGCTCTAATTACTCTGTTTAGGAACATTCGCATGCGTGGGAGGGTGCCTGGCACTGGCTCCCCACATGTGCCGGGGGTCTGTGGGAGGCACCATGTTTGCACGAGCGTGACAGGCACTGTGTCGGAGCTTTGCCGCCACCCGGCTGGGGGAGCCTGCAGCATGGGTCAGGGAGCTCCTCGGGGGTTCTGGAGCCCGGGCAGACCTCGGGCAGGACGCACTGTTCCAGGCACTCGCTTATAGGGAAGAGCGCGTTGAAGCTGTCATCGTTCCTGTGCATGGGTGCTCTTGTTCCCTCAGGGAGAGAGCGAGCCTTGAGGAATTTATGACACAGGGCATTATTTGCCTTCACTGTGTGCCTGTGGGCGAGTCCCTTCACTCCCTTGAGCCTGGTTCTTCTTGTGGCCAAGATCACCTGCCTCGCAGGCTGTGAAGGCAAAACGGGAGGAAGCACTTCAGGGACGAGAGACTTCTGCCCAGAGCTGTGGTGGCCCACGCACGCACAGTTTCTGGCGCTGCAGCCTCTCCTGAATATAAATAAAAGGCTGTGGGGCCACTTCATTTATAGCCAGTGGGGGAGACCCTTTCTCACCTGGAGATGGAGGGGCTGGCTCAGAGGGGTCCCCGGGGGACACAGGCCAGCACCCAAGACTCTTTGGAGGTTCAGGAAGAGGGAGCCCCTCCTTGGAGCTGAGTGGGGCATCCCAGCAGGGCTTGCAGTGTGTGGGTGGCAGGCCATCCCCCTGGGAGCCATGATGTAGGTCTCTTGTGCTCCCCTCTCCCAACCATTCTGCCCAGGGACAGGCATCTGTGGCTCCTCCCATATTCCCCTGTGTCTGCCCAATTCACCAGCCCCCCCAGCAGTGAGGCTGCCACGCATCCAGCCATCCATTGTCTTTCCACCCAGGAGCCCTACTCCCATCTTCACACCTGTTTGGACACCCACCCGTATTTTCACCCACTCTCCCAGTCACTCATCAGCACACATTTGTAAATCCCGTTGAATGTGTTGCTCTTGCTCTGCCCTAGGCCTAGGGTGCACAGAGATGAACCCCAGGCTCCTCTTGCGGGTTTCATGGAGGTAGGCTTTCTGTCTTGGAGGATTATCAGCACCTTGACCTGCCTTTCAGAATGAATCAGATCGTAGACTACATCTAGGAGTCTTCCCATCTATCCATGCATTTGTTCATTTACCCATTCACCCGTCCACTGAGGCACCCAGCCGTCCAACCCACCCTGTCCTCTGTGTAACCAGCCCTGATGCCATCTACCTGCCACGTACCTGCTCCCTATCTAGCCACCAGCCACCCAGATCTCCACCAGCTCATTCACCTTTACCTTATGTTTGTGGCAAGGTGTTGGGTTCTAGAATATTCACCTGTGGACCACCTGGGCCAGCTATTACTTGGACTTGACTTTAAAGTTCCTTCCCTCTCTGATACTCTGTAATACAGAAGTACAGGGTGGGGCTCCCGCTCTCATTCACTCAGTGAATTCATCTACTCAGCAGTTACTAAGTGCCTACTATGTACCTGACATCTTTTTTTTTTTTTTTTTAAGAGAGAGTGAGAGAGAGAGAGGGAGAGAGAGAGAATTTTAATATTTATTTTTTAGTTATCGGCGGACACAACATCTTTGTTTGTATGTGGTGCTGAGAATCGAACCCGGGCCGCACGCATGCCAGGCGAGCGCGCTACCGCTTGAGCCACATCCCCAGCCCCTGACATCTTTTCTAGATGAGGGATATGATGGTGAGCAAGAGAGATAGCCCTCAACCTCATGGAGTTGACCTTCTAGTGGGGAGACACAGTGCACAAGTGGACAATGATGTGGGGAGTGTCTGTGCACTGGTGTGGGCCAGCCTCCCCCCAGGAAGCTTCCAGTCCACTTGGAGGTGAGTCAGGTATGTGCAGAGGCAACACTCTCAGGCTCTGTGGGTATGCTGCATCCAAACTGGAGTGCACTTTAACAGCAGGGACTACAGGTGGTCAGAAGGACAGCCAAGGAGGACTTCCCTGGGAAGGGCAGCCAGAGTTCACTTAGGAGGGATGGGCCAGGAAGAAAGTTGGACTATAGTGTTGGGGGACCTGCTGAAACATGCAAAGTGTCCAGTACCTGGACATTGAGTGTTGGCCTTGCTGTCAACTTGGTGGGTGACACCAGTTCCTTTCCTACTCAGAATCCCAGTCCCAGAACCACAAAACAAAGGAGCTGGATTAGAAGAGTTGTAAGATCTTCTGGACCATGACTCTGAGGTCTGTGAGTTTAATGAAAGGAGGAGACGTATGTATATGCTGTTTCATGGTGACATTCTTGAATACACCATTTTAAGCAATAATCTTTGTAACACAATCCTGAAAGGTGGGGGGTGCTACCCACCTTTTGACAGATGAGGAAACCTCGGTCAAGCCTCCTCAGTCAGGTTGCCTCTGGCCTTTGCTTTTCCTTCAAAGTTCGGGGCAGATCTCCACTGGTGGACAGATTTGTGTGTCTAAAAGCACCAAACTGGAGTGGGGCACATGCTGGAGTATGTGGGTCCCGTACCTAGATGAAGTACTTGGTCCAGTACCTACCTTTCATTTCTGTTTGGGGAGTAAATGGTTCCAGTGTCTTTAATAGCAACAACATTGCAACAGGAAGTTGTTACTAATGGCTTCCTAGGAGACAAGGATCAGCCAGGACGCTCGCACAGCTGCATGCCCCTAAGTGGCAGAGCTGGTACTCGAATCCTAGGCTCTGACTCCGCAGACCTCGTCCGCATCTGTATTTGATTCAGGACTCTCACAGCAGCCTGGGAGGGTGCCAGGGAGAAGGGAATTGGAAGGGAAGCAGGAAGGTCTGTATCATACCATTCTTTCCTTCACCCGCGCCCCATTTGAGAGAAGTGGGGGAAATGTCCCTTTTTCTGGGGCTTCTGGGGGGCTCTCATCTTTCCACAGTGGCAATAGCCAGGTTGTGGCCCAGCCAGGAGCGCTTTGTGATTTAACAGGTGCTGCCGGGAGAGTCTTTGTGGCGGGGTTCTGTGTGCGCTTGGGCTAGGCAAACAGACGAGTCCCAGCCTCCCTATTAATTATGTACATTTAGAAATGTTCCCTACTATACCCCGAGTTCCCGCTCGTGAAACTCGGCAGGTCAGAGGCCACACGTGTTTTGATTTTCTTGCTTGAGGTCTTATGTGTTCAAGGTAGATTTATGCTACAACCTTTGTTTATTGACTTGTACTTTTCCCTGTGAACCTGATGGAACATGACAGACGATATTTACAAGGCACGTGTTTCCGATTAAATTATGTGAGACATTAAAGCCCGATAAATGAAAGCCCCTTTGAAAGGCCAAGTTCAGAGAACGAGGCAGCCCCTGGCGGGTCCTTGAAGATGCAGTCTCCTCTCAGCCGGCAGCAGAAAGTGCCAAAGGTGGCAGGAGGTCCCTTTGCCTGGATGTGACTGTTTGTCACTACCCAGCCAGGGACATGGGCTGCAGAGGGGTCTGTGAAAACGGACCTGAAGAGCCCCTCTTACTTTTACCATCTAGAGAAGAGGGAGGGGAAAGGACGCTCTTTCTTGAACACCTACTGTGTGCCCGGTTCTGGCACCAAAGTACTTTCCCACAGAGTCCAGCTGGATGGCCCAGGATCTCTGAGTCTGTTAATAGCCTGGAGGGGAGTTGGAGTGGCAGGGGTTAAGAATGTGCCAGTAGTCACAGGCTGCCCTGCCTTACATTGTCTGTGACTCTGGACAAATTGTTTTACCTTCAGAGCCTTGGTTTCTTCACCTATAAAATGGGGACAATAATACCGTCTGTCTCTTAGGTGTGCTCCACCGTACGTTACGTTAGCCAATGTGGCAATCACGGAGGCACTTTCCAAGGTCATTGCCAGGAAGCAGCTGAAGCCAGAATCCAGATCCTCCAGTCCCAGGGCCTTTCCTGGTGCTGCCCAGGCTGCTCCAGTGGGGTGGTGCAGGGACAGCCTATGGCCGGGGAGGTGGCCTGGCTGGGTGCACCAGGACACGGGGCATTTCCTTGGCCTGCCTCGGACTCCCGAGAGCAGCGATGGGGAGCTCGGTAGGCAGGATTAGCCTAATCGGGAGTCTCTCCATGGAAGTCAATTAAAGGATTTGGGTAAATCTAAAAAGTGGAAACAGCTTGGGATGCAGGTCTCCTGCCCCACCCTCCCCCGAGCTGGTTGCTCCTGCCTTCCTACTTCTGCCTCCTGTTGCCTTGGGAGGAGTCCGGGGTGCCACCGACCCATGGGACTGGGCACAGCCTAGAGACTCACCTTGTTTTCCCTTCCTGGACCCCCGGCAGCTTGTGACCTGACAACCCATGAGAGCAGGATTCGATGTTTCTCATATTTCAAGTTTTTCTGTAGGAGTCGCCCTAGCCGATCAGCCGCTTTGTGGGACAGAGGCTGACAGGGAAGAGAGGCTGTGAGTTCTCCCCGCTCCCCTCCCAGTGGAAAAGTTTGCTTTTGGAAACACTGACACTTGGTGTAAGGGCCTTCTTCTCCATCCCACCTGCCGTTTCCCTGGAGATCGCACATCTGATTTCTGTCGAGATGCAGGGCCAGGGAGGATGCCGTGGGGTGGTGGGCAGCTGGCTTTGGAGTCCGTCCGCTTGGTTTCACCCTCCAGCTTTGCCACGTGCCAACCTGGGTACCTCGAGCAGGCGGCTCTCTCACCCTGGGCCTTTGTGTCCTCGTGTGATAAATCGCGGTCAGAGGCGGCTGTAGAAATGAAGGTTCTGGACTGGGCCCAACACTGAGTTAGAACCTGCTAGATGTCCCAGGAGGCAGCATGAGTCCTAGGAAGAGCCCTGTGAGGTCAAAGCTCCCTCGTGGGCCCCGTGCCTGGTTAGGAGCATGTCCTTCCCACTCCCCTGGCCTCCCCCCGTCTGCAAAATGGGAAGGAGAAGCCCTTTTCTGCCTCCCACGAGCCAGCGAGTGCCAGAGCACTGGGGAAGACAGACGTGGAAGTGGCAGTCAACCATGACTGTGATCTTGCTTCCCACAGAAGGTCCCGGAGCCTGCCGGCCTCCTCCACGGCAGGGCACTTCTCTATGGAGGATGTTTTTCTCAGAGCAGGGGTGACTTACTCAAGGTTCAGGGCTGCCAGGTCCCACAGAGCCAGTGCTAAGCCAAGGTCTGCACCACTGCAGAGACCCCCGGCTCCTGCACATGGAATGGCTTAGAAAGCAGGAGCCTCCTCAGGCTCCCTCGGTCCTAAAAGGAGCTCCCCTCCCGCCTCTTCACCCAGCCCATTGCTGCAGGGGTGTGGCTCTGTGGTGTGCGATGGCAAGTCCACTGAACCAGGAGCCCTGCCAGGACAGGGACTGGCTCATTTTGGAGTGAGGGAGTGAATGGTCTTGCTGCAAATAACTCTGTGTGTCCTTGGTCCAGTTATTTTCCCTCTCTGTTCCTTCCTTTCTCCATTGGTACAAGGGGATCAATAAAATCTGCTTTCTTCCCACCACCAATTTGTTGTGAGGGGTTTAAAGTAGTGCTGACGGTGAGCAGGCAGGAACCAGTTAAAAGTACTATTCGACAAGGTGCCGTTGTGAGCGCGGGGTCCTGGGGGAGCACCGGGTTCTGCAGTGAGTCAACTGTTCTTCCACGTAGGGAGAGAAGAATTTTTAAAGGCCATGTACCGTGTTAAACGCACAAGCGGCGCGCTGAGGGAGCAGGGTTTGTTTCTTTAGTAGGTAATGCTGATTCTCAGAAAAAGCTAAACAAATCCCCCCTTATTGAAGAATGCTGCTCGGGGCGAGACTTGATTAAAATCGGAAAATCTAAGAGGCTTAACTGTGTGCGGTTTGGTTTGGGGAGGGATCAGGAGTGCTCTGTCCTGCCCTGCGTCTCACCGGCCCTGGTCACAGAGTCTTGAGGCCATGGAGGGACAGAGGCAGTGATGGGCCCACCCTGCTTTACCGTTGGGGGCCGGAAAGCTGTCCCAGACTGGGCAGGCAGAATGCCGAGCACCTTCCCCCGGGCTCTGGGAGGTTTGTGGCCAGGGCTGTGTGGAGACCAGTTTGCTTCCTGGACTCTTCGGAACAGAGCTGTCTGTTACTCCCAGGGTCTCAGCCTTGCCCCAGTCAACTCGAGAGGGAGGACTTGTGCTTTGCAGTAGCTCTCATGCCAGGGCTGTTCCAGGCACTGGGCACAGATCCCCCTTTATACCTCTCTGCTTCTGCATCCATCAAATCTGTAAAATGGGCATATGAATAGTCCTTGCTTCAAAGGTGGAAGAGGAGATTGAGAGTGCTAGGACAGTGTGGACCGCAGGTCACATAGGCAGTACATGGCAGCACCCACGGGGACCCTGTAGGAAGGGATGTTAACTTTTTACATCGAACGTGGCAGAGATTCAAAGAGGTAAAGTCACTGACCCATGCTGGAGAGGTCCTGAGTTGGAGTCTGGGTCTGGACAAATTTGAAACCAGAGAAGGTCTGTTGAACAGCAGGAGCACCCTCTGCCCTGCCAAAGGGACAAACTGCAGTGACCTCCGGTGCCACTTACTCTTGTGGCATCTCAGGATGGGATCCCAAGGCCTGTGGGCAGGCATTAGCCGACTGTGGAGGACTGGCTCTCTGCTTGGACTTTTATGGTTACTCAGAGGATGTAGCTGGAGTCTTCAGTGGCTGGGGCCCCAAGGTGGATGGTCCTCGCTGGCACAGTTGTTCCTCATTAATTGGGCTGGTTGACTCTCAGGGCACAGTGCCAAAGAGCAGCAGGCCTTGCTCTGTGGGCTTCTCGGCAGGGGTGTCCTGTGCCTGGGCCAGGATGGGGAGAAGAAAGCTCTGGCTTATGGCCAGGTAGCTCAGGGGCAGCCCTTGGTCCCCCCATTCCTACCCCAGCCAGCAGCTTTTTGCCCCCTATCTTGTCCTTGGCTTATGTAGAAGCATGTAGAAGTCACTCACTTGGGCAAATGCAGGAGACAGGAACATGGGAAGCCTGCATGTCTTCCTTAAGTACTTATTAAATGCCGACTGTGTGCCTGGCATCCAGGCTGGGGCTGGGCTGACTGTGGAGGAAGCTGGGCTCTCTAATGGCGGTGACAGTTAGTAGGAGCCTTTCTGTGATTTTCAAACCCACAGTGTCTTCCTAGCCATGTCTTTTTGCCTCAGGAAGCACAAAGTCCTGGCGTGAAGAGCCAGGGGTCTGGAGCCAGACTCTAGCTTGAGGTTGAACCCTGATTCTGCTCCCACGGGTTTGAGCAGTCACTTCTTCCTTTGCCTTAATAGCTGCACCTGTAAAATGGAGACAATAACAGGGCAGATTCACAAGTGCTGTCCGTGAGCAAGACAGGAGAGGAGGGTGTCAGACAGGAGGGAGCCGAGGCACAACAGACTCTGGGAGTTTCTGAATCCCAAAGCTTCTCCTTGAGGGGAGAGATGACTATCCCAAATCCCACCAATCCTACGGGGGAAACCATTTCCCATCCAAGTGGTTATTTATAGCCAACAAGACAGCGACGAGCGTGAGGGAGGGCACACACAAGCTGGACTCTTTGGTCACTGCTAGAGAGTGTAAAATCGTGCAGGTTCTCAAAAGGTTGAATGTTGGACCCAGCAGCTCTACTCCTAGGTCTGTTCCCAAGAGAATGGAATAGAACTGTTCACAGCGTCAGTAGCAGCATTGTTCACCACAGCCAGAAATGGAAACCACCCGAAATGTCTATCAGTGATGGGTGGATAAATAACGTCTGTTATGGACACCATGGAATATTATTCAGCCATGAGAAGAACCGAGTCCTGATACATACCATAAGATGTATGCACTTTTTTTTTTTTAAGAGAGAGTGAGAGAGGAGAGAGAGAATTTTTTAATATTTATTTTTTTTTTAGTTCTCGTCGGACACAACTTCTTTGTTTGTATGTGGTGCTGAGGATCGAACCCGGGCCGCACGCATTCCAGGCGAGCGCGCTACCGCTTGAGCCACATCCCCGCCCAGATGAATGCACTTTGAAAACAGGGTGCTTGGTGAAAGAAGCCAGGTGCCAACCATCACCTAGTGTATGGTTCCATTTGTAGGAAATGCCTGAAGAGGCTAATTATAGACAAGAGCTGTGGATAAGTGATTGCCAGGGACTGAGAGGAGGGGGTATAGGAGCTGCTTATGTTGTGTGGATCTTTTGCATGGTGAGAATGTTCTAGAATTAGATGATGGTGATGGGTGTGCTACTCGGTGAATATATAAAACCACTAAATAGTACACTTCAAATAGCTTGTGCTATGTGAATTATATCTCAGTTAAAGAAAACAACAACAACAACAAAAAAAAACAAACAAGAAAAGCAAGCCCCTCTCCGTTCTGATCAGCCCCCTCCTCCCCTTTGGGCCTTGCTCTTCACTCTGCTCCAGGCAACGCTAGGTGTGGGCCAGGCCCTTCTTTGCTGCTCTGCATCCTGCCCCTTCTTGATTGACAGCCTGGGTGGGCCAAGAAGTCGGCGCCTCACAGGTGCTATCTCAGGAGGAAGCACGCAGTTTTCCTTTCTGAAAATGGATGAACAACGGGGTAGACCCTGTGGTTGGGACCCCCATGAGGGGAGCCGGGGCAGACTGGGGAGAATCAGGACTTAGAACATCTGAGTGCTCTGTGGGGCAGGGGGCTCTCAGGCCGAATGTCTTGTGCTCTGCGGTGTTCTGGAATGTTTGGAGGTACTGTGGGACAGTTTGGGGGCTGAGGTCTGGCTGAGCATGTCTCTGAGCTCTGCCCCTCCCTGATAGAGGCAGCCCAACTTGGTGTCCCCAGAGGCCTGCATTTGAATTGCATTTTCTTCCTTCTGGCTGAGGGATCTTTCGCCAATCACTGAACTTCTCTGTGCGTCAGTATCTTCCTTTAGTAGATGTGGCCTGACATAGGCAGGCTACAGACTGAATTGTGTCCCTCTCCCAGCTGAAGCTCTAACCCCCAATCTGGTGGCATTTGGAGATGGGGCCTTCGGGAGGTATATAGGTATAGATGAGGTCATGAGGGTTGGGCCCCCACAATGGCATTAGTGCCTCTGTAGGAAGAGGCACCAGAGAGCTTACCTTCCCTCTCCCCACCACGTGAGTTCACAGCAAGAAGGTGGCCTCCTACACGGCAGGAAAGGGCCGCCACCAGAAAACCACGTGCTGACATCTTAGAGTTCTCAGCTGCCAGAAACCGTGAGAAAACAATGTCTGTGTTCAGGCCACCCCTCCCCGGTCTGTGGCCACAGCCTGGCCTACCATAGAGCTCAGGAGTGGGCACACGCAGCAGTGTGCTTGGCATGAGGAGGGCACACCTGTGATGAGCAGGTGGCTCCATCTGTGGTGTGGTGACCGGCAGCAGGACCTTGGGTGAGTCATTCACTCTCTGAGCCCATTTCCTCCTCTGGAAAACGGGGTCGAGGTGCTGCCCACGCAGGGCCGTGGCCGGGGCCAGATGAGATAATCTAGGTCGAGGGGCTCGTAAACTGCGCAGTGGCGTGTCTGTGGAGGGGGCTGGTTTTTTACGGGATGGAAACTCTGGGAGGCTTGGCAGAAAGGGGTGTCGGGTGAGTGGCTAGCAGCTCCAGCGGGGCAGCAGGTTGGAAGCCCCCTCCCCTGGAATGCCCTCCCCGTGGAAGAAGCAGAAGTGACTGTTTCAGCAGCATCTGTGTCTCCTTGCGCTGGGCTGCGTGGCTGGACAGAGGTCCCGGCCTGACCCCAAGGGCAGGGGCCCTGGGCTTACCCACGTTGTCTGTCTGAGCCGGGCAGTGGGCAGTGCCCAGGAGCGGTGCTTGGGAGGAGTAGGGCACCGCCTGCCAGCTGCTCATTACCTGTGGCTGGGGGTGGCGGCCAGCCTCGCCCCAGAGAACCTAGGGTTATAGACAGACTTTACAGGCTGCAGCCCAAGCTGCCCTTTGGGGAGAGGGAGGACCGGGCACAGAGCCCCAGTGGCTCCTGCTCCTGCCCCCTGACATTAGGGATCCGGAAGTCTTCCAGATGGAAAATCCCCGCCTGGAACTCCTGCTGCGTCATCCTCTGGAGCGTTTCTGGGGATCCTTGCCTTGTGTTTGCCTTCAGAGCCTCGGGCTGAGGTCGTCCTGGCTCAGACATCCCGCAAGGGAGCCTCGAGCAAGGGGAGGGCGTGTCCCGGGAGGGCTCACGGGGTTTTCTGGTTGGCTGTCTCCTGGTGTCCTGTTTGTTTGCTGTCTGGTCTGGGGCAAAGGGGTGGGTGTGGCAGGGAGTCCTCGGAATGCTGGCCTGGGCGGCACAGAAGGCTTCTCTGGGGCAGAGGAGGGCAGACGTCACAGAACGGATGTAGACCTAAGCAGTTTGGCCTGGCCCTCCCCAGGGGTCCCTTGATTTTACCAAAGGGTGTTGTGAAGTCCTCAGCATCCTAGGCGATGTCCTCATTGTTAGGATGGAGTGAAGTGGTATATGCGACCGTGTCTAGAGTGGTGTCTGGCACAGAGTGAGTGGAAAATGCACCTCTGCCGGGCCGCCAAGAAGCGTGGAGGCGGCAGCTCCTGCCAGCAAAGCCGCTTGTCTTCTGCGCTGCTGTTTAGTGCAGCTCCATGGACACTTCGGAGCCCTGAGTGGGGCCACGCCCTTGCTGGGGCTGGATCTGATCCAGACCCTTCCCAGGCATGCCCACAGCCTGGGCTGGAGGCTCGGGAATGGGCAGCAGCCCCTTAGAGGAGGGTGGGGTTAGGCGGTGGGGTTAAGGGGCCTCAGGCAGGTGGGGGGCACCTGTGGGTGCAAGGACACTGGAGTGGGAGGTGAAACTGGGGAATGTGGGAGAGGCTTGTGAAGAGCCTCCACTGCCCAGCCAGGGTCTCCCAGCTGTGCCCGGCAGGCAGGGGCGCCCCTGCGGAAGTCTGGGCAGGGTGACCTGCTCAGCCTGGCATCGCTGTCTTTCTTGTGCTTTGCTTAGAGAGTGCATCATTATGCCATGTGCCTATCTTCCCCAGTACCTGGGTAATGTCCAAAGGTCCATGTCCTGCCTCTTCCCAGTCACCTTCCCTGGCTTGAGAGAAGCAGGACTCGGTGGTCACTGATTCACTTATTAACTCACCCAGGAGTACGGACACACCTCCTGTAGAACTCTGGACACTGTGCTAGGTGAGGGGAGGGGGTGTCCAGAGCAGAGATGGGGCTGGGCCACCATGTCCAGGGTGCTCTGTTCCTGATCTTTTGTGGCTGCCTGGAGACTCTGTCTCTCCAGGCCTAAGGGGGAAGCCTTTAAGGAGTGCTACAGAAGTTCCAGTTCCAGAAGAGGGGCAAGGATTAATGAGGGTGGGTGGGGCTTGGAGTCAGTGGGAAGGGACCGCCAGGTGGTATGACCAGCATGGGCCAAGGCAGAGGTGGGAGGCTCACATGCCTGCTAGGGACAGTGGAGTGCTGCCTGGTGGCCTGGGGGCACAAGGAGGGGAGAGAGGGATAAGGCTGGAGACCCTGAGTGCCAGCCAGGTGGGGGTGGGGGGCGGGGAAGTTTTACTCATTTCCCTGCAGGGCCATGCAGAGAGACAGCTTTGGTAAGATCAGTATTCACACACCAGTTCTTTGGAGAAAGAGCGAGAAGTGAATTTATCAGTCTTGAAATGGGGGTGTGTAACAGGGCCTGCGCTTGCAGAAAGGTAACTTGTTACGTGAAGCCATGGTAAAAATCCTCAGAGGCTTCTGCCACAATGCAGGAGGCAATATTTCTCCCGTGGATTCTTAAAAACTTGGGTTTCAAGTGGGGAAGAGAGATGCATAATTTATTTCTCCTGGTGCTTGATCTGAGATCCCAAGGGAAAGAACAGGAAGGAATTAGTGAGTTCTATATTACAATTTAATTGCTTGAAGGAAAAATATTATTTTTGATTGTTAACCATTAGCTGCTTTTAGTTTTATTAAACTCCAGCCGGTGCCGAGCACAGCAATAGCCAGCT
This sequence comes from Urocitellus parryii, assembly GCF_045843805.1. Taxonomy (NCBI): domain Eukaryota; kingdom Metazoa; phylum Chordata; class Mammalia; order Rodentia; family Sciuridae; genus Urocitellus; species Urocitellus parryii. The sequence continues at coordinate 36,860,245 of NC_135541.1, read as the reverse complement.
CCTGAGGGCGGAAAGCCCTCAGAATTGTCCCACCTTGTAAACCAGGGCTTACTGCTGGGATCGGAGGCCCCAGGAATTCTTGCATTTCAGGCATCTGTGCTTGGTGTGCAGCTTCCTGACTGTGAGTCCTGCTCCCACTGGTCCCAGGAAAGGCCCCCCCCCCCCCCCCCCCCCCCCCCGGCCGCATTGCTAAATCTGCTTTACAGTTGGAGAGTGTTCTTTTCTAGGAACAGTTGCTATGGCTAAATGAGACTGTGTGTAAGCTGAATACTCTGGTATTCAGTAGGTGCTCAATAAAAGCCACTTCTCTAGGCCTTTGTTTCTGTTCTCAGTTGCAAGTTCATATCAGAACCCTGCTCCGAGGGCCAGCCCCACCCATTCTGTCTCCGTGACAGGGACCCAGGCCTCACAGTGAGAGGGGAGGTGCTGGCCAGTCTGATGACCCTGCTGGACTGGGCCTTCGCTGCTGGATGCTTGCTCTGTCCCTGAATGTGTGGTGACACTACATACACATGCCTCCAGGAAGCTCCCCACTGGACAGATGAAGAAGGGCCAGTAAAGGCCACATTGTAGAGTGACCAGGGTGGTATTTCACCCTGCCCAGGGTGTGGGGCTAGGCATGCTTTGGGAGGTGCCCAGGTGGCATTCTGAGTGGAGGAAGCCGTCCTGGTCACTGTTGTAGTCACTGGCTGGCCACTTTCTGGTGCCCAACCTGCGGTGGCTGTCCTTGACCTCCTTCTCTCTGGTGTCCTGCGCCTTCACTCTTCACTAACGGTTTGTTTTTCGCGTATCCTGTCCCTGGACTTCTCCACAGCCTGGGAGGCCTCTCATGCCCTCTTATAGATGGGAGCCAGAAGCTCAGAGGTTATGCCCACCCTGAGGTCACATAGCCTGAGAGCAGGATGCCCCAGGGCTCTCCTGGCCCTGTCTAGTGGCTGGGTCCCTCACACAGAGAGGGCTTGTAGGCAGGTGCGGGCCTGCGGTGGTTGTGATCTTCTCATGGACTGCCTTCCCTCGCTTACTAGGAATCCTGGCCCCTTGGTGGGGGAGTGGCCTTCCTCCAGAGTGGCAGCCTTCTCCCAAGCCCTGCCATGCCCGGGGCCACTCTTCTCCATCAGTACTACTGACCCCGTGGCCTGGATTTTCAAGACAGCCTCAACTTACTGTGCTGGTGGGGATTTAGCTGTTGAAGGCTCTGTGGTGGGTTCAGGACTCTGCTGGGCCCTGTGTGACCTTGTCTACAAAAGTCCTGTGACTCTCAAGTCCAGGGCCTGAGCCCTTGGACGACTTGCTAAAGATCACACAGCCTGTAAGAGGCAGAGCCTGGGTCCCTGCAGCGTCTGCCTGACCTGGACTTTCTTCCTAGGTCCTGCTGTTGCCTTACCAGTGTCCCCTTAGTTTAGCTAAGGGGCTCATCCCACCTGGTGCCCAGATGATGAGGCCAGTGGTGCCCCTGAGCTGGCTGGCAGAAGCAGGAGCCTGGGACCCCAGCGCACAGGAAAGAGAAGGCAAAGGGGGTCCAGGCCAGGGTTAGCCATTTTGCTAAGAGGGAGCGTGGAGTTCTACACTTGGAATGTCTCAGTGCTGAGCACCTACTGTGTGCAGCGTGCCTTGCTTTGTTGCCTCTCCCTGCCTGCCCAGCTCCTGAGCCACACTGACCACTCCTGTCTCTGGTGTTTATCCACACCCTTCTCTGCCTCACCTGCTCCCTTTGGCTAACTCTTATTGCTCATTTCAAGGCCACCAGAAGACCTGTCCTGACCCCCAGGCAGGTCAGAGCCCCTTTTTGGGTCCCCAGCCCCTGGAACGTCCCTGCACACAGAACTGACTACGTATGTGGCGATTGCCTATTTTTCTGTTTCCCCTCCTGGCAGTAGCTCGTGGGGGCCTGGTCATGTTTATTCCCTTTTGAGATCCAGGTGCCCCGCACCTGGCCTGGCCGGGACAGGTGCTTAGGTAAAGCTGGCTCAGTTGCCTGGTAAGGAGCCTCCTCAGAGTTTGAATCAGATATTCTGTTTCCCAAAGCGTCTTCACATCCGCGTGGCTTTTTGTGCACAGCCGCCCGGAGAGTTGGGTAAGGCAGCAGACACAGGTGTGTTTTTCAGGTGAGGAAACTGAGGTTCAGGAAGCTGCCCAGAGGGATGCACCCTTCTCCTCCAGCCTGCTTTATGGCACCCACGCCCTTGGCGACCGCGTGGCCAGGACTGCAGTAATCAGATGGCCTTCCTCCCCACTGAGCTCGTGTTGCTGAGGGAATGGAAATTTAGATCTGTGGGTGGGGGTGAGAGGCTGGCCTGGGGGTGGCTCTGGCTGGGGTGCTGTGGGACCAGGGTGGGATGGGGGTGGCTGGGGGAACACTCCAGACCAGATTTAGTTGTTCTGGCCTCTGGCTCCACCGGCGGCCGAAAACCATCCCAAGTGGCTGGCAGATGCCAGCCCCAACGTCTGGGTGTCCACAGGTGCTGCGTGTTCAGCGGTGACAGAGAAGATGGGCTCGGCCTTTGGAGGCTGCCTTTGGAGGCCCTGGCCGTGCCGGAGGCCTCCAGAGACTGAGTGCCTTAGAGACTGGGCTCCAGTTTTGCCTGGTTCCACAAGGGGCTGTGGCAAGTCATTGTGCTTCTCTGCCTCAGTGTCCTCTCCTGAAAAAGGGACAGTGGTAGTCTCAGAGGGCACCGTTGGGAGGATGAAGTCATTCAGCAGTGCCCAGGACACACTGGGCATCATACAGAGTGCCACACTGGATTTCCTCTACCCCATTTGTCTCCCTGGGTTGCTGGGAAGTCCAGATGGTGCACACTGTGAAGAGCTGTGCCCATAAGGGATGTGTCTTTTCTCAAAACGGGGGAGGTGGATGTTGAGGGACAGAGCCTGGCTGTACGCTGCTTCCTGAGGAAGGGGAGATCCCGAGAGTCACCCAGGGCCCCGCTGATGGACAGGTCATCCCAGCCATGAAGACGGCACATCTCCAGGCATGGCAGGTGAATAGTGAGCCCGTTCCAGGAGAGCTATGGAGTGTTCTGGGGGGATGGCAGTGCCTGTCCAGAGAACCAGTCCTGCAGGGGCCTTGGGCAAGTGCATGGTTCCAACACATCTGGAAGGCCTGGGCTGGGGTGTGCTGGATTCCCCCAACTTCCCTTCTTGGCTCTGCTTCTAAACACAACCCTGAATGCTCAATCAGACGATGGCAGCACCCACCTGGCAGGTTGCTGTGAAGGCTAATGTACCCAGTGAGGGTAACATGTTGATGCAAGTGAATCACATAGTGAGTGCTCAATAACTGCTGGGTATTTTATTGTTTTTGTTACATTCTTCATATTATTACTATGTTATTTCTACACACTTCCAGAGGATGTTGGATCCCACTTGCTATTTTTAAGGCTGTGCTGATACTTTTATCCTTCAGGCAGTGTGGAGTCATGAAGGTTTTTGGGCAAGGGTATGACCTAGAGCTGGGCTCCAGGATGATTAATAATCCCAACAGTGAGTGGGCTTACGTCTCATTATATGGTGTGGTCAGCTCAAAGAGGGATTTATTGTTTAATGATATTTAAAAAACATCTTTCCAAATCATTTCATCTTTAATTAGGGGAAAGAGAGGTTGGAGAAGAAGGGAGAGAAAGATGATGTAAAGGAAAATAGCAGGCTGGGCGTGGTGGCACACACCTATGATCCCAGCAATTCTGGAGGCTGAGGCAGGAGGACCGAAAGTTGAAGGCCAGCCTCAGCAATTTAGTGAAGCCCTAAGCAATTTAGCAAGACCCTATTTCAAAATAAAAAATAAAAATGGCTGGAGATGTGCCTCAGTGGTAAAGGGCCCTGGGTTCAATTCCCCAGTACCCTCCCCCCAAAAGAGCAAGCAGTGTCAGGTATTCTAACAGACCACCCTGTCCCAGGTTAAACTGTGGGTGTGGCATTCCCCTACCTGAACACCCCCATAGACTGGGGCCTTGAGGCTGCTGAGGTGGTGGGACTGGACTCATCCTAACAAGCCATCTCAGTGCCTTCCGAGATGCAGACTTGGGCGGTGGGGCTGGTGGTGGGTGTGACTCTGGATTGAGTTTTCGGAGAGAAGGGAGGTTGGGAGTGACCAGGAAAGGGATAGAAAAGACCATTTAGAGAAATTGGAAGTTTGATAAGGTGGAGCCATGCAGAAATAAAGGACCCTTTTTAGCAAATCCAGAGCTGGGCCAGTGTGTGATTTGATGCTGGCTGAGTGAGTAGCTGCAGGGAGTGGCCCATGGAAAAGGCCTAGAATTGGGGGGAGGGAAGGGGGTGGGACGTTGGGGGGACTGAGGAAGTCCACGGAGACAGGAGTGTGGTGGGTGAGCAGGCTGCCCGACTGTCCCAATGTGTGTGCATTTGGGATCCTGGGCCCAGGGGCTTCTCAGGCTTTGTCCCCAGTGATTCTGACTCATAGAGTCCAGGGTGAACCCCAGATTCTGTAGCAATGGGCAAAGGACCAGACTTGAGGAACCCTATGGCTCTTGTGATGGTGATGGAGGAGATGAGACCGGCTGGGCCGGGTCAGAACAGTAGTGTGGGTTGTAGGTGGTGAGAGGCTGGACTCTGGGCACCCCCTGTATGTGTGGCTGGTAGAAACACAGGGGGAGGGGCAGCCCTGGCCTGGGTAGAGGTGGGGGACTCTGGCTTGGCGGGGAGATTTTGGAGGACTTTGGTCAGAAGCAGGTTTAAGTAATGGTAAAATCGAGGGTGTGTGGGGGTCCACCCGCGGGGTGGAGACTGCAGGTGGGAGTCTGAGTGGGCAGAAGCAGGGGTCCATGGTGTGAGAGACAAAGACAGGGCCAGCCAAGCCTGACGGTGGTGAGGACAGTGAGGACAGAGAACAGGGCGGGACTCTGAAAGGGGCCGGGTCTGAGCAGGACCGGTGGCTGCCCGAGGATCTGACGCTGACCTTCCCAACTGCCTCACAGGTTTCCCTGCTGGGAACAGAGCCTGGCGTGGGCCCGGCCTTAGTGAGGGCTGCAGGCCAGGAGCTGGCATTCAGGTGGGGAGAGAGGCCCGAGAGCCCGCGCCCACTGTTTGCTCATCCCCTGTTCCTTAAGCGCCAGGCAGCACAGGCTCCCTTCCTTGCTCAGAGGTGGTGTGACCTGGTGGTTGAAAAAAAGGGACCCTGGAGCCCCGGATTGCCTCATCCTGTGCCTTCACCTGCCTACTGGGCAGCCACAGGACAGTGACTTAATCTTCATGTTTCAGTGGCCCACTGTAAAAAGGGGAGGAATGGTGCCCACATCAAGGGGTTGTCATGAGGATTAAATGTCTAAATATACACAAAGCGGTTCACGTGGCACCTGGTTTTCATTATTCTGGCTCCAGCCCCGCCCTCAGACGGTCCATGCACCGTCAGCAGCATCTGTTCTACCGATGCCCGTCCCTCGACCCAGATGCCCTCTGCACCCACCTCTGGGAAGGTAGCCCGAACGTGCCTTCGGACTCCCCTTTCCTTAACTATACAGAGGCATTAGTCCTCCCGGCCTCCCTGTCTCCCTGGATGACTAAAGGAGAAGGAGCTGGCCGTGGCACCCTGAACAGCCCTGGACAACGGGAGCCGCTGGTCTCTTACTTGTTCTGTCATGTCCAGTTCAGGATGGAGAAAGTTGAGGCTGGGAGGCACATAAGTGTGAATGTGTCCTCTTTCCATCAGGGGGCTGGGTGGCCAGCTCAGGCAGAGGCCATCTGAGGTTTGGATCTAGGAGGTGACCCTGTTGTGCTTCAGATAAGAAGGGCTCAAGCCCCAGAGGTGTCCTTCAGCACTGGTCCTCAGAGAGGGAGGGACCTTGGAGGTCCTCTTTCCCCAGCATGCTGCCAGCAGGGGCTGGAGTGCAGTCATGAGCCTCCCTCTGTGTCCCCGAAGGGGCTCCCCCACGGTGTGGGTGGACACTGGGGTGAGGCTCCCTGCCCCATGCCTTCTTTACAGCCTCTGGCTGCGTCTGTGGCGGTTTGAGTTCTGTTCTTCACCCTCTCTGGCCAGTGCTGGATGCTGGGGACATGGGGGTAAATCAGTTCAGGACTGTCTCAAGTTGCAGAGCTCCCAGCTGAGGGCGAGGGTGCTGGTATCAGATCAGGACCACAGGGTGACTCAGGATTGGGATCCTAGCACAGGCTATGCGGAGTGGCATTCTGGAAGAGATGGGCTGTTGTTGGCCCCGCAGGAAGGAGACAGATGTTAAACCCAGCACTTGCAGCCCAGGGGTGCAAAGCAGCCCTTCAGACGGGAGCTGCTGGGCAGGGCTGAAGGCATGTGTGTGGGGGGTGACAGGCAGGCAAGCGAGGGCTAGTGAGGCGCAGTCCTGAATGCCAGGTTGAGCTCCTCGGACCTCAATGGTGCTCCAGGACGCCTCCCAGAGGGGCCTGGTGATAACATACCGTGGAGAACAGAAGCCTGACCCATGCATGCCCTGCTTCAGGCCCAGAGAGGGACAGGAGTTTGTCACACAAGGCATTGGCACCACTGTGACTGGATGCATTCATTAGTCTGTGTTTGGGCAAGATGCTGAGGTCGAAGGTCACCGGGTGGCAGAGTCAGACCTCGCTGGCCTCCTGTTTCTGTGATCACCATTTGGTGCCCTGGGGATTTTGGCTCAGGAGGGTTCAAGTTGGGGAGAGCTGTAGCCTTTGCCTTTGGGCAGAGTGGCAAGGACAACCCAGAAGTGGCAGTGCTCCCAGCAGTGGTCCTCCCTCCCCAGGTGAATGGCATACCCCGTTTCTCTCCTAGTTCCAGGGTGGTGGGGCCAGCTGAATGCCTTGCCGACCCCCTGGGGTTCCCTTGACTCCTCGTCCCTGTCTTCTTCTGGAATCCCTTCTTCACATTCCTCCATGTCCACGCTCTCCCCCTTCCCAGGTCCAGCTAAAGAGCACGTCCTCCCAGAACCATCCGTGTCTGCCGCCTCCAAGCACAGTTCACTTGTGCCTCTCGAGAGTTACCCGTCACTTACAGAAGTGTCTCCCTGCCCCTGTCAGGATGAGGTCAGGGTCTCACAGGGACAGCCTGAGAACAGTCTTGGGTACCTGGTTGGCAGTCCCCAAGTCCTGGCTGATCTTCAGAAATGAGCATTGCTTCAGGGAAGAGGCCCTTTTGCAAGGTGCTGGAGCCCTAGTTCCTTTGCTCTAGGGGCCCTGCCAGCCCATATCCTAAGGGCATGCCCCAGCCTCACATTCCCTGGGATTTTTCTTACTGGAGGGCAGGGAGGCAAAGGGCGTGCTGTGAGTGTGGCAGCCCACCCTATGGCACCAGTGACCAGGTGCCCTTCTGGGGGCTCTGGAAGTGGTAGGGAACCATGCCCCGTGCCATGGAATTGCCCTTCCTGGAGAAAGGAGCTGTCACCTGAAAACATCTAACAGGATCCCCGGGCTGCTGTGTAAGCAGGCAGCAACCCTGAGAGGCGCCCCTGTTCCCTCTCCTCCTATCCCTAGAGACCCTTCTGCTCACCTCTCCACCCGTGGGGTTGCCTGCTCCCCTCCTGCCCCTTTCTGTGCTTCCTGGCCTGCCAGGGAGGGTTCTGTCTTCCTTGATGGCCCCTGTGTGCCCTCTGCCACCTCTGCCTTGCCACCTTGGCTGCGGCCACAGGCTTTTTCTCTTATCACTGTGTCTGCCTATGCAGGGCCGAGGCCCCTTGCCTGTCTTTTGGTTTATGCTGGAGCACTTCCTGCGAGCCTTTTAAAGTTCAGATGTTACTTCTGCAGATATCCCCTGAGCATCTTTCCCTCCCTTGGGGTCCTCTGCTGCTGTCCCCCGCCTCTCCCTTCCTTTGCCTGTGCCTGGGGCCTCCCCTGTATCGCAGCACTCCCCCACTCAGGGCTCACTGCTGGGCTCTGATGCCCTGGTTCTGCTGCCTGTGGAAGGACTGGGGAGCAGTCCCAGCTCATGGGGGTGGATCTAAGGAAACAGCCTGAGAGGAAGCACTCAGTCACCCACGAAGTGCTCTTGAAACAAAGGTGGCACCTTTTCTAAAATCACCATCATGGTTTATAGGCCATGGATACCTGGTGTGGAGTCTACCCAAGTCCCAGGCGTTGAGGATTCTATCAGCCGGTCCCCCTAGAGTCCTCAAGGTGCTCCATAAATGAATTCTCTCCCCTTGAGCAAGACTGAGCACTCAGTTAAAAAAAAAAAATTTGGAAATAGTCCTTCCTTACCTGGCAGATTTTCCTTGAGTCCCTGCTGTGGTACAGGACACTTGCTGGCACCGTGGGCCAACCCTCAGGAGCTTATGGTCCAATGGGAAAAACATGACATGGTCACAAGCCTGTAAGTGTGAGACCCAGGAGGAGCAACATGCTGGGGAGGCACCAGGGACGACTTGAGGAGGGGGCACCCACCAGGGCATCAAGAACGGGAGGCTCGACTGAAAAAAAAAAAAAAAAAAAAAAGAATGAGAGGCTGAGCAGCTAGAGATGGCATGGGAAAGGTAGCGCAGAGGCCCAAGGGTCCCTCCTGTGATCGGCCACTGCGATTTTGGGAACCTACACAGTTGCCTGGGGAAGGAAGGAGAGCCCCCAACCCCCCACCTTCTCCTGCCCGCCTTCTCCAGCCCTCCTTTGTCAAGTGCTCAGAGCATATTTTGTAGAGACTAGTCGAAGTCTAGACTCAGACGGATTGATCCCCTGAGCCCCTGTTGGCATTCCTGGGCACAGGAGGGAGCGGCGGCCTTCGGGGTGTTTGCAGAGAAAACAGAACCTAATGAGAATCTGATGAGGTGCTTGCCTGAATCTGGGATGGAGCCGGGGGGCTGCCACCCACAGGGCTGCAGCCGGCAGTCTTGCTGGGGTCTGGCCAGCCTGGCTTCCGGCTGGGCAGCCTTCGTGCCTCAGCCTCATGGCCATCCTGACTGCTCAGCGGGGCTGGAGGCTGCCGGCTTCCAGCACTGGGATGGAGCTTGTGGTCATGGAGGCGTCCCTTGCCTCTGCGCCTGTTGCCTCCACTCTGAAGGGGTGGATCCCACTGACCCAGTGAGAGTGAGGCACAGGGAGGCCAGCGCCAGTCCGTGAAGCCCGTACCTGGAGCCTCCACAAATGGCAGCGGTTCTTGCTGTCACCTGGAAACAGGGCTGAGCCTGACAGCCCCAGGTCCCTGGAGCTCCTTGGCCAGAGCCCCTGCCACGCATCCTTCCTGGGAACAGCGAGGTCCTGGGCTGGGTGCAGGGTCCTTTGCCCTGCCCTTTGCCTCTTAGCAGGCGGCCCATTGTGTATTGTGTGTGTCTGGGCTACTCATTGGTCATCCGGGTACCCTTTAGGGGTTCCTTGGCCTCTCATGGCCCCGGGGTGCAGGGGTGTAGTAGTACCCCCTGGAGGAGCTGTGTGGATGGATTATACAAGGCCTGATGGGATGTTAGGGCTTCGGATTCTGGAGAGAGTGGAGTTGGATGGCTGGACCAGGTGTTAACCTCAGTCTCCCTAGAATGACTGGGAGTAAACAATAAGATCCCCACCAGAAGCCCTCAGGAGACCTGGTTTCATTCCTCCTTCCTGCAGCTCCCCTCCAGCCCCCCAGAGAGGGAGGGCACTTGTAGGTATGAATGGCTCCTGGGCTAGGAGCTTCTCCCCTCCTCTGCAGAAGAGGCCAGTGGCCCCTCTCCAAGTCTGGCTCTCTTGCCTGGCTCTGGTCCTGATGCTGGCTCCCGCCTTACCTTTCTCTCATCTACCTCCATCCTAGGAAAACCTTCCCTTAACTCCAGGAAATGCTGGGTTCCAGCCCAGCCTTAACCCATAAGGGCTGTGTGACTTCAGCTGAGGCACCTGGCCTCTCTGAACCTCAGTGACCTCACTGGCATTGGAATAGCTCTTGAGAGCCTTTCACACACAGCTCTAGGATTCTTTGTGTGAGGAAAGGGTTCTAGACCATTAGGAAGTTCAGTTCAGTGAGAGGCTCAGTGGCCCCGCAGGACATGGTCCCACCTCCCTAGCATGGTGGACAAGGCCCTTCATGATCTGGACTAGAGTAAACTTTGGCCTCACCCCTGCCCCCATGCAGGTCACTCTGAACTTTTTCCATTCTCTGAACATTTCACAAGTTCTCCTACTTCGATGCCTTCGCACAGTCTTCTCGGCTGGAGGGAGAGCTCCTGTTTATTGCTCAAAACCCAGCTCAGATGTTCCCACTTTGAATCTTTCTCTTTGAAGCAGTCAGTTACCTGACAAGCTCCAACACCATTTACCCTGTCTTAGTTTATATGCTCCCCTCGTGGGCTCCCCTACAGGTGTGTGAGCCTCCCAAGGAGAAGGAGCCTGTTCTATTCACCTGTGCCTCCAGCACCCAGCTCAGGGTCTGTCACAGGCCAAGCAAGGACCCCTTTTCTGTGCAGAGGAGGAGCTTTGCTGTTTCCCACCTGTTCCTCTTTCCCCATTGGAGGGTAAATATAGTACTATAAATGAGGACAAAGCAGTGTCCCCATCAGAAGGGCACCGGAGATGATGGAAGGTGGCCAAGCTGGTGTGTGTGTGTATGTGTGTGTGGGGGGGCATTGTGCTCTGTGGAACGGAAAGATAAGAAGGGCCTCCATTTGACCTGGCAGTGCACTGCCTCCAGAACGGGTACAGGGGAAAGGATAGGAGAGCCCCCACCTAAAGAGGCCTGCGGATTGGTGGGAGAGGAAAGAAGCAGTGGCCAGGGAGGGCATCTGCCATGATGGTAGAGATGGTGGTGTGAGCCAGCAGTGGGGGAAGGTGTGGCCCAGATGCAGGGGTACAGGGTGGGTGGGGGAGAAGGCGGTGTCCAACAGAACCTGTGCATGACAACGTTGCGGACAACATCACAGGTCCACAGGTCCGCAGGAGGATCACCAGGGAGTAGTTCCCCTAGCCAGATGTCTGGGACAGCAGGGTTCCCAGGAGACCTCGCAGCAATATGGAGGAGGGCTTGTAGGACCAGATGGGGGCCAGAGGTCTAGCCAAGGTCAAGGCCTCTGGGGACCAGGTCAGAAGCGGCTCCTGGAGACTTGGCTGGATATAGAGGATAAGGGTGAGAGAGGCAGTCACGGGCAAGGAGGGCAGTGACAGTTGTTTCAGGAAATAACTTGTTGGAAGAGGGGAAAACACACAAAGAGCTCAGCAGGGATCTCTGCAGCTCGGGGTAATTTTGGCTGCGGATAGGCAGCCTGCTAATCAGATTGTAAAAATCAGGTACCGGGGTTTTTGCAGAAAATGCAGCAGATCAAAGCCAGGGTCGATTAGGCTCTGATTAAACATTGCCGAGGAGGGTCAGACTCATTACCGAGGAATGTACACAGGCCGGCAGCGCTGACGGGGGATAATAACAGATCGCGCCCGGCACTGCAGACACCACGGCGCTCTGGGGACACAGTCCTCCGTGGCGGGGTGGCCACAAGGAATGGTATGTCCGCAGGCTATGATGGGAATGGGGGTGCAGGGGTGTGTGTGGCAGCATCAGGGTCAGCAGGCTCTATCTGGTCCCTCTCTGCTTGCCTCTTTGCAGCCTGTGGATAGAGACTGCCATGTGTTGTGCCCCTGGCAGGGCTGGGCAGGGCTGGGCAGGGCTGGGCCTCGCCTTTCTCCACCTTCACCCGCCTGCTTGCTGATGCTCTTTCTGCTGTGTGCTATGCCTTCCCCTGTCTTTTGTTTTCCTCCCAGAACTCTGTACACACCTCCTCCAAGAGGCCTTCTCTGACCTCCAGCCCAGCTCAGGTGGGTCCCCGCACTCCCATTCCTCTGGGTTGTCCCCCCTCCTGACTGTGAGTCCCTCAGTGGCAGCATGCCTCTGCGTGTCCTCTGTGTCCAGCTCAGGTCAGGCGCACAGCACAGGTCCAGCTGTGTTCATAGATCTGGGCAGAGCCAGGTCCCTGAGCCACCCCACTGGGAGAAGCCCCAGGACTTGTGCTGAGAGGCTGCCCAGAGGAGGACAGGTAGGTATGGTAGCTGCATGAGGGAGATTCATGGAAAGGAAGAAGGGAGTGGACCCTATGGGTACTATGGAGCCACTGCAAGTTCTTGGGTTGGGGGCAGCCACAGAAACCAGCTGAAGGGCACTGAAGGGCCCTTGGTTTTCTCTTCTATGAGAGGAGGAATCCCTCTGAACAGCCAGCTGTCCTGGAGGATCTGACTTCTACAAATTGGCTCGCTTTGCAGGGTACAGAGGGCTTACCTGCAGTGGTCCCCATGTGGGTCCCAGGGGCCCTGGACTCGTTCTTTTCATGAAGAGGCTTCATTAGCCCAGGCGTCCAGGAGAACAGGGAGATCTTCAGAGGCCTCTGAACTTTTCTAGGGTTGGACTAGCCTGGAATCAGGCTGAGCTTTTGGTTTACACATTCACAAACAAACATACTTTTGCGTGACAGCCTTGGGATGCTCTGAGGTTTGGACAGCCTGCTTCCTCTGGACAGGACAGAAAGAGCTGGACGGCAGGGGTCCAGCAGGAGGGCCACTGATCCCAGGAATGCTCTGTTGACAGGTGCTTGCCGCCTCCCCAGGGCTCTGGCTTCAGATGTACCAGTCCTCCCCTGGACCCACAGGTCTGGGCCTCTTGGTTGGTCCTTGACCCAGCACTCCTGCCCTGTGAATACAGTGGGTGATGAAGTTTTAAGAAGCTCATGTCATTTGCAGATATCCCCTGCTTAGTGCTCACCAGGGGCCCATGTGTGTGCAATAGTAAGAAAACCCAAGGGCTCTTAGAAAGGAGGTAACAGAGCGCTCCCAAGGTGGCTGAGGGAGGCGTGGATGCACCCTGCCTGGCTGGGACCGTTTGGAGTTCAGCAGGAAGGAACACAAAAGCCCTTAACCTCCCAGCTGGAATGTGGACAGTTCATCCACCCTGCTCTTCCGTCTCTCCTCGAGGCCCATAAATGTCCAATTTGGGAAAAGGATTCAGCTCTAAGCCCCAGCAGAATAAGGTTGATTAAGAAACTGAGCTTCATAAAATTGTCCATGCTCCAGCAGGCTGACGGGTCAGACCTGAATCTCAGGCCTGGGAGGGACCGTACAAAGCCCCTACCCTTCCAGTCCAGGGCCTCTCTGTGCCCAGATCCATTCTGCAACACCTCAGCAAGTGACCAGCCCGGCGTCCATCACAGGTGCTCACTGCCCCCAGGGGACTCTCTTTAGGACCATGCTGCTCCTTCCCAGGACCATGCTTGCTGGGCCCCTGGGTCCCTCCTTCATTCCACACTCCAGCCCTGTGCCAGGCCTTCTGCTGGGGCTAGAAATGCAGAGGAGGTAAGGTGGGCACTTACTGCCATCTTTGGTGCTTACTGTGTGCCAGACACAGTGCTGACAGAATGATCTCGTTTGACTTGCAGGACCCCTGTAGTAGGTGGCACCATGTTATCCCAGTTCCAAGATGAGGCCGAGCAGAGGTAGGGTAACTTGCCCAGGGTCATGCAGGAAATCAGCAGCAGGGCTGAGGCTTGAACCCAAGATCCTTTGTTGCCCATCTCTGTCCTTGAGTCACTGTGCGCAGTGATTAGCTGAGGGGTCTTTGGTGAGGAGCTTGGGCCCTGGGTCTGTACTCATGTCCACCTGGGGAGGGTGGTCCCGAGAGAGCTAAGGAGTGTGAGTGCTCCCATGAGTGCCTGGCTATGGGCAGATGCCCAGGAGGGTCAGTGGTATATATGACAGTGCAGACAGGAATGAGGAGAGTGTCCCCCAACAGTGGGACCCTGGACTGCATATATCAGTACCAGCTCCCCATCTTCCCTTCTAAAACACCATGTCTCCTCCTGCTTGGTGCCTTTGTGCTGGACCTGGAATGTTCTCCCCTACCCCTGAGGTCAGACTGCCCACAGCACAGACACGTTCTGCATGTCTCAGTTCACACCACTTCTGCAGGGAAAACCTCCCTGGTCACTCTCACAGCTCCCTGCACATAACCCTGAATGCACTGACCACTTATTTTTATTGGTGGGATCCTCTGGTTACTCTCTGACCAGAGGATCCCACTGGGTGCTAAACTCAGGGTGGGGACATGTGTTAGGCTCATCATCTTGTTAGGGCAGCCCTTTCTTCTGGGCTTCAGTCTTCTCTGTAAAATGGCAGGATTGTCCGAGGGATCCCTGTTTCCTCCTGTGTTAGTCGGCTTTTCGTTCCTGTGACTGAAATACCTGACAGGAACAACTTAGTAGAGGATGGCTTCCGAGCTGGCTCATTGTTCTGGACCCTAGGTGCGGCAGAACACCATGGCTGCAGGGTGCAGTGGAGGAAGGCTGTCAGCTCAGGACAGCTGCGAAGCTGGGGACAGGGAGAGCAGCAGGAAGATGAACCCTTCCAGGGCACCAGTGACTCACCTCCTCCAGCCACACCCCACCTGCCTACAGTTGCCACCCTCCGGTCCTCTCCCAATCTGGTCATTCTACACCCTCACATTCCTGCATTAACACAGGAGCTGTTGGGAGACACTTTGTACCACCATAGCACCTCCCGGCTGTGGTCTGGTTTGACAAGCTCCTGGGCATTGTTTTTGGGACAGTCAGGCCCTCCTAGGCCAATGGAAGGGGAAAAGAAGCTCTGCTGGTCCTTTCCTTCCTTGCCTGTCCCCCTGGCTCTGCAGTTAGTGCTCATGAAGAATCGATTCAGACAAGGGCAGGAGGTATTCTGTAATTGATGTCCACCACCCTGGGCGGGATCACCAGCCTGTAGCACCGGCACTTAGGATCACCTCTAGGGCTTTGGCCATCTCCTGTGCCTCCTTGTGGGAATTCATGTGGCAAGGCATCCCCCAGAGAAAGGCCCTGGTCTGGCAACAGTCATATTCAGGAGGAAGTGAGCAGCGGAGGGTCATTGCCCACCAGACTGTGAGCTCCTTGCAGCGGGCAGGAACGCCTCATTCACCTTCCCTCTTGTGCCTGGCCCAGGACTTGCTCTGCCAGGGACTTGCTCTGCCGGTGAGTGGTGAATGGCTGGAAGGGTGAATACATGGTTGCAGGGTGGCCCCCGGACTCGGGTGTTGAAGGGACTGCAGAGGGAGGGGGCTCCTCACCTTTACAGAGGGAAGCATCTGCGCAGTGCTGGACTGGGCCCCGCCACCCGTGCCAAGAACTTATTGTGTGCAGCACAGCGATTGCAGGTTTCTTTTATTCTCCAAGAGCTGATGAATTAGTTGAAAGATTAAGAACATTTGCAAAGTAGCCTACAAAGTGGTTTAAATTAGTGAAGCATAAACTGAGCACACGAGTGTGGGGCCGGGAGGGGAAGTGGGCACAGAAAGCTCAGGAGTGAAGAAACGTGGCTAATGGGGAGCGTCAGGCTCTATGAAGGAGCTGATGGGAGGTCAGAAAAGGGGGCTTGGGTCCCAGCTCCTCCACCTGCCCAGCACATGACCTTGAGCACATCGTAGTCTCTGAGCCTGTTTGGGAGAGGATGAGGTGTAAGCACCTGGGGAACATGTCCTCTGTGTGCTCCAGGTATCTGGAGCAGCGGGTATGGAGTATGTGACCCTGGCGGCGGGGGGGGGGCGGGGCTCAGCTCCTTTTTACCTGCCCCTCCATAGACTCAAAAAGAAATTACCATCTTGGAGCCATGGAGGCTTCAGGAAGTCCATCCCCTGATCTTGCCAGTACAGGGAACATGGATGTTCTCTGCTGGCTGCCTGTGGATGGGCACAACTTGCTGCTGGCAGTGCCTACTTCTCTCCTTCTGCTTGTAGTTTTACATGAATACTCTCAAGTCTCTGCCATGGACCCAGGCCCCTCTCCTGGCTCTGGCCAGTATATTCCATCCTCTGGGCATGGTCCCTGGAGCAGCAGGCCAGTGAGGGAGTGACAAGGCCGAGACTGCCTCAAGGAACCAGCCCTGGTGGCCTGATCTTTGCCTGCTGCAGGCTGCGTTCCTGGTTCTGCTGAGCAGCTCTGGGGAAGGACATGCCACGTACCAGTAACCCACTCCAGCCATCTGCAGACAGGCCCACATCTTTATGCAGCCCTGCTCTCCTGGTGCAAGTGGAGGTGCCAGTGAAGTAGAAGGATGCTGTAGTCGTCTTTGTGTGGACCCAAGGTTGGGATGAGGGCCGGCACACCTCCCTCTGATCCTGGCACTTACTGTCAGCATTTGGGCCCAAGGCCTGGAAAACGGTGTCGAATCTGCATCCAGAGTGGAGGTTACCTGGCCAGTGTCTGCTGCCCGGTGGATGTGTCGGAGGTGGTGGATTTTTGTGCCATCTTTTGGAGAGGTTCACCTTGGGTGCTGTCCAGAAAAAACTCTTGCCCAAGCCTTCAGACACGTCTCGCCCTGCCCGCTTAGGCAGCAGTGGAATTGGATCTGATGTTTTATTCCTGCTGCTTAGTTATTAGAATTAGTCTTTAAAGGCCTGTAGATGGCCTGTATGGCTTTGGCTTTGGACTGTCATTTGTTCATCTACTCATTCATTCCACACGTATCAGGAGTATCTCTCTCTCTCTCTGTCACACACACACACACACACACACACACACACACACACACGTGCCTGTACCAACCCATCAAATAAGGATTTGTCTTCTGATCATGTGAATTCTAAAACCTTCTCTGGTGGGAACAGGATGATCATCCTACCGTTCCATGCTATTTGCAGCTCACAGAACACTTACCTTTCTTTGGTTACGTTTACCATCCTCAAGATAAGGCAGTTAATTATTATCTTTATTTTGCAAGAGCAGGAATAGGCTCAGAGAAGCTAAGTATCTTGTCCAGGATGACAGAACTGTGAGTAATGGAGATCTGTGGCTGTCTCTGTTCCAGCATCCTAATCAGATACAGGTGCCAATAAGGGGCAGGCCCCATGCTCATGAAGTGGGTAGTCTCCACTTCCTGCTGAAGGGCATGGATTGGTGGACAGGGAACTACATTTTCTTAGTCTTTTGGGGCTTCTGTGTTCCCATCTATGAAACTGGTGTGATGGAAATCTCTCTCCTCACCTTTCCTTAGGAGAACATGAAAGGGAGATGATGTTCTATTTTTATGGAAAGGTTTTGACACTAGTGGTAGCTGAGACATGGTGGGCAACCCCGCCTTTCCTGTGAGTGGAGTGAGTGGAGGTCTCCCTCCCTTCCTGCCTACTCCCTCTGTTTGGTAAGCTGCCTCTCTCTCCAGCTGTGGCCTGGCATTGGGGAACCTGAAGAGACCGACCTGGTGCCTGACCTTGAGTTCCCAGACCTGACCTGGGCAGGTGTAGGTAAGTGAGGAAACAAGTTAACTGCCATGATATGAGGCTATTCTGGGTGCTGTGAGAATGTGGGGGGCCCTTCCCTAGGTGGGGCTACCTCAGGCAGGGTGGGAGCAGGTGGTCAGCAATGCTAGGTGTCCTCCTCCTAAGAAAAGATGGTGAACTGGAGAGGGAGGGCAAGAAGTCGGGCAGGCATTGCCCCCATGGAGCCCTTGGCCAGCACTGGACAGGGGCATTCTGGACCTCCTCCTCACACAGAGCAGGGGGCAGGCATGACTGCTGTCCTGAGGCCACAGGCTCAGAGCAGCACAGGGGCTGGTCCAGGATGCACATCTCTGGGCCAGACTTCTTTCTGGAACTGCTCACCTCCCCCTGGGCTCTCTGTAGGTGGGGGAAGTGGCTTTGTGGGGCCCCAACAGGAGAGCTGTGGGTTGGGGCTGAGATCTGGGCCTCGGGGTCTTCCTTGCCCTGTTCTGGGCTCCCCCACCCCCATCATGCCGGGGTCCAGCAGAGCAGCAGATGCTGCAGGTCAGACGTTCAGCCTCACATCTGGGTTCCCTCCTCCTTTCATCTGAAACCCAACACAGATAGTCTCAGTAAACAAACAGTAACTTCAACAATACAATCTTCTTGAAAAGCCTTGTAGTTATTTTAAGGCTGTTTGGAGGTTTATTTTAATTTCAGGCCCAGCTCTCACAGTGATCCAGCTGCTGGGGACACTTGTGGCTGCCGGCTCCCTCCCCCTTCTCCTGAACACCTTCCCCTTCCAACCTGAGGCCCCATCCTGGCCTGGAGCTGGCAAGGGAGATAAAGGCAGATGTGAGGCCACTCCCCCAGTGCTCCCCCGAGTCTGAGAGCCCAAGAGCCTGGGGGCTGCAGCCACAGGAGGACCTGGCCTGGTGGGAAGGGAACGTGGAGTCGGGGTGACTTCCTAGGCTTGAAGGGGTCGAATGGCTGGGGCTGTTTTAGATTTGTCCACTGGGAACCAGGGCCATAGGCACATCCCACTTGACAGCAGACATAGGTCAGAAGGTTGGGTCTAAGGAAGCCAGGGTTTTTTTGGCTAGGGAGGGCCCCTGGGGACCAATTTGTCCATTGTTTTCCTTTTACAGTTAAGGAGACTGAGGTCCACTCTCCTTCCCAGGCTGGCCCTTCACTCTTGCTCTGCTCCCAGCTGACCCAGTTTGTCCTGAGTGACAGGACCAGGTGCAAGCCCCACCTGACCCAGTGATGTTCCATTTATCTCAGTGGCCCTGAAATCAGAGCCTCCAAGTTCCAAGAGAACTAGGCCGTCCTGGGGTGGGCACTGGGACAGGCTGTGAACCCATGGTTCTGGGCAACCTGTGCATCTCTACAGCCCCTACCCATGGCAGGGACCACCCGTCCTTCCTCATTAGTGGGGATTAGAAAATACTGGGGCTAAGGACTCGAAGAGCTGGCCTTCTGCCTGATGCCAGGCGAGTGAGCTGACCTTTCTGGGCCTTGGTTTCTTCATCTGCGTGGCAGGAGGAACAGCTGTTGCCCATTTTGAGGATGTGCCTCACAGTATCATTAGAACTGAGTGCCTCACTCTTTATTTGAAGACGTGGTTCTCCAGCAGGGGTGGCAGGACACCTCTAGGGATGGGCTGGGGGTGCTCCCTACCTCAGGAGCCTGGGCAAGGCTGGCTCCCCAGCCCGTCTGCTCCAGCGTGTTTCCCAGGGAGCCCAGTGCCAGGGAACATGGGAGGAATCCCACATTTTTTGGCCTATTTTCCAAGTGTTAGGCACTGAAGCGGGAACTTCAGGTATTTCTGGTCTCCACGGATGGGGCAGGAGGCCACCATTATTCCCATTTCACAAGCCAGGAGGAGATGGAGACCGGCGGAGGTAGGGAGCAGGCCTGGAGGACCCCCTACCCCCTGCCTGTGGGCTGTCCTTGAGGTGTCACAGAGAAGCCAGAGAGGAGAGGAGGAGAGGCGGCGTGGAACATGGCGTGAGAGCGAGACGTGAGGGTGCTGCTTGCGGGTGCCCGGGGCTGGATCCAATCGGAGTGGGGCCCAGGCCCTGGGAGACGTCTGGTCTGGGCCCCTCTATTTATTTGCACATCCCCAGATGTAAACTAATTTGTTTAGCAAGAAAAAACACATTTTTATTGCCTTCTAAACTGGGCTGTTTTTCCTCTGGCCATTCGTCGTGCGCTGATGGCCAGGCCAGGGAGCAGAACTTTTGGGAACAGGCTGAGGTGTGGGTGAGGCAAGGCTGTCATTTGTAGGGTGTTTCTCCACAGTGGGCCCAAGAGCCAGGGGGATGTGCCTTCCAACCCCAGCTCTGTCACCGCTGCCCGTGAGACTCTGGTGGGCCACTGGCTCCTCTCAGCCTTCATTTTCTCTCCTCTAACACAGAGGCCTGTCTAGTTCCCCCATTGTTGCTTGTTGGCTGTGTCAGTCCTTAGCTGTCCAGTTATCACCTGTCACAAACCCACACTCTGAATGGGAACATCTCTGTACCTGCATGGAGCCTATCCACCCCTCGTTGCCCTTGTTTTAGAGCCATACAAGATGGGAGGACTGGGGGCAGTGGCACATGCCTGAAATCCCAGCAACTTGGGAGGCTGAGACAGGAGGATCTTGAGTTCAAGGCCAGCCTTAGCAACTTAGTGAGACCCTGTCTCAAAATACAAAATAAAAAAGGCCTGGGGATGTGGCTCAGTGCTTAAGCACCCCTGGGTTCAATCCCCAGTATAAAAAAGGCTGTAGGTGCTCTTCTCAAAGGGAGATACCCCAGGAGTGGGGAGAAGGGGGACTTGGGTATTGTACCGCTTGCCCATTGCTTCAGTAGGTGTTTTCTTTATGTTACATCATTTACTCCTTGAAGTCCTGCAAAATAGGTATTATTAACATTCCCATTTTGCAGATAAAGCTCAGAAAAGCCATACAGTGGAATTTGAAGGCACATTTGTCCACATTCCATGTCCTTCTGGCACAAGGCACTGCGAGAAAGCAACTGTAATGATTTAAAAGGGTTTTTTTTAAAAGCTCCCAAATGAGGCAGGAGAGGGATACAGGCCTGGCTGGGCCCTAGAGGGTGCTAGAGGCCAGGAGGGATGGTGCTTTTGGCTTCAGGACAAACTTGGAAGATCAGCCCGTTGGCCTGAGAAGGGCTACACGCTTGGCTTGATTCAGCCTGATTTCCCTTAAGGAGCATATCTGTGTCAGCCCTGGGTGATTTCTGAGTGTCTTTGGTGCCCAGGCCTGTGCTGGACACTAAGGACCTGCCCTCAGGAGGCACCCAGTAAATGGATAACTGGAATGGAAGACCAGGGCTGATGGGGTTGTGGTTAGACCTTTTAGGTGTGGAAGTTGGGTTCCTGTGCCAGGGCTTGGGGGAGGGGCAGAGCCCCTGGTGGGGAGGGCCCAGCACTCGCCCACACGGAGGAAGGGAGCAGGAGACTGAGCTGGGGAAGGAAGGGTGCTTCTCTGTGTAGGCCTGGGCCCATTGCTCTCAGAGCCCGAAGGAGAACACAGACTTCTGCCTGGGCCTCCTTCAGGGTCTGCCTCCTTACCCCTTGTCCCTCATATGGAGTCATTGGGGCTGACACCTCTGGGGCCTTGTGGAGTGGGGTGTCCCCAATTTGTCGCTTCCCCTAGATTTGACCCAAACCTCAAACCCCAAACCAGAGCAAATGGTGCTAATTTGCTGAATCCCCACCCGAACCCAAGGATTAATTTTTTTTTTTTTTGTTCCTGAACCAAGTCTGTGATTTCCTCCTCAAAATAAAAGGAAGTTCTGTTCAAGAAATTTTAAATCTGAACTGGGAATTTCCCCCTCCTTCTGCTTTTGCCTGGGAACTCTTGGATAAGGTCCTGGTGGCTGCTGGCTTAGGGCTCAACTCTCGGGGCCAGGTAGAGAGGGGAGGTGGGGCGGGGTGTGGTACGCTCATGGGGTACTTGGGGGAGGTTTTGGTGAAGGAGGTGGCTGGACAGCACAGCCCTGATTGAAGCAGCCCAGCCCAGGAGCCATAAGCCCCAGGTTCAAGTCCAGACTTTGCTGCTCTGTGCTTCTTTAAATCCCTCTAAAATGAGGGAATCAGCCCCCTTGCCTGCAGACTCATGAGGAGAAAGTCCTTAAAAGTGTCTGTGTTTGAGGCCACCTGTCCGAGATGATCCAACAGTGACACCGCCTGTTCATTAGCTTCTTGTGTGCATCTGCCATTTAAATTTCCCCAGATAGATGATATGGTCCCCGTTGGCTTTGGGGAGTCTGGGTCTACTTCACTCACAGTAGGGCTGTGGCTTGCCCAAACTTGGGCCCTTGGATATGAACCTGAGCTTCTGACTGGCAGGGAGCAGCAGGGCATGGACAGGGCAACAGGATTTCAGATCAGCACATCCTGCTTGGGCTCTGTGGCCACAGACAGGTCACCAAACCTCTCTGAACCTCATCTCTAAGAGTGGAGTAAAAATCTCAAGGAACTGACTTCCTTGTTACTGTCCTTGAGTCAGGGTTAGCGAAGAAGGCTGCTTTGGGGAGTTCCAGGTTGTGCAGAATCCATATTTAGTCCTAGGCTCACAAAGCTGGGGGCCCCTGTTGCCAGGCGAGATGCTGTGCTCAGCCTGACCTTCCACGGAGGCTAAGCTCCTACCCAGCAGTAGTAGCAGCAGCATTGCGTGTGGGCACCCTGTCCCCATGGTCCCTGTGCCACAACAAGGGGAAAGGATCCTGTGGGACCCTTCCTCTCCAAATCTTCTTGAGGTTTCCCTAGAAGTCTACGCCCCAGGCCTGTCTCACCCCTCATTGCCAGGATGACCTCAGGCTCATCTTGGCCTGCTCTGGTCCTCGCTTTCCTCTTCTGTAGAGGGAGCTCACAGACTCCTGCCCACTGCACTGGGGCTGTGAGTCTCTTTCCTTCTGGGGACAGCATGGCTCAACGTCTGTGTAGGTCTAGGGGTTTCTCTGACTCTGCCTTGAAGCTGGCCACACCTTCTTGCATAGCTCTCAGGGGGCCTGTGTCTTTGTTTTGGACCTGGGCTGTGTCTGCAGCTGCGTTCCTCCCGGTGTGGGCTGCAGGGCTCATGCCTCGGCATCCGGTGAATGGCAGCAAGGACTCAGGCAAAGAGGACTGCAGAACTGAGAGCCACAGCGAAAATCGGTACTCTCAAGATTCCTGTGCATAAAAAATCCCCAGATCCCTGACAAAATCCAGGTTCCTGGGCCCTGTCTCCAGAGAGTCTCTCTGTAGGGTTGGAGCAAAGCCTGTGCATCAGGTGAGTTCCCTGGTAAAGCCAATTCCACTGGGCTGCGGACTCCACTTTGGGTGGCACTGATCCAAACCACCGTCCCACAGGTGTTGGCCGAGGTGGAGGAGCTGTCTCAGCTGAGCCTCCGCCACGGCCTCCGTTCATTCTTGCTGTTATTTAGACATTGGCATTTCTGTACCAAGGCATTGAGCTTGGCTCTAGGGGCGTGTGTAGTAGAGTGGCTTAATTCCTGCTCTAGAGAAAAATAGGTCCACCTAGTTGGAACTTGGCCTTCTTTTTAAAAAATCTGTCCATCCAACAAATGCTCCTTGGTGCCAGTCTATCCCAGGACCTGAGCTGGATGTCTTAAGTACAAATCCATCCCCCACTAGGAGGACATGCCAGCGTGGTAAGAAAGGCTTGGATAGCTCAAGGAGTAGTGGGTGCCCATAGATGGGTTTTGTTGGGGTGGGCTCAAGGAAGGCTTCCTGGAGGAGGTGACTTGCCCAAGACCCACATGATTGATGAGTCCGGCCTGAAGCCAGGTCTATCCTGCACCGTGCCACCTCTTTATAGAGCCCTTTTTGGCGCACTTCAAATGTGATTTATTTTGTTTTTCCTCTGCGGGGGCAGTTTTCTCTGGGCAAGTGGCCCCAATGCTAATCCAGCCTTTTAGAGTCATCACAGAAACCACTCCAGTGTCCCACCAACAACTAAATGCTAAATGGGTGTGGATAGGAAGTTAAAGACATATAGCAATAAATCCCAAAGTGAGTGTGGCCCGGAAGACGGGAGGTTGGTAGGGCCCCAGACTGGAATGAGGCTTCCGTGCACACTGGCACCACCCTGGCCTTTATAGGCTGGAGATGGTGCGGAACACGGAGTGCCTGCCAGCTCAGGGAATAGTGCACGTGACACCAGTGTGGCCTGGCCGGCCTGGGCCTGGCGTCCTCTGGCCAGACTGGGCCAGAGGGAGAGCCCCCCGCACAGCCTGGGGGTGGGATAAGGAGTGGCCAGGAGCCCCATGGCCTGTACCAGCAGAGAGGAGGGTGGGGCTCCCTGACCCGGGCAGCCAGAGTTGGGCAGTCATAGTCCTCTTCTGTACCCAGCCCTGAGATGGGCCCTCTGGGGGCACTCACAGAGAGGAGAGAAAAGATTGAGAAGTTTGTGTGGGGAGGTAGAGGAGAGGAGCAGGTAGAAAACCCCTATGGGCACATCAGACCCCACCAGAGGCTGCAGGCTCACTTCACAGGGATCTTCCAGTGCAAGACCTCTGGCTGGGCAGAGAGGCCTTGCTGTCAGTCCCGCTTACCAGCCTGCAGCTGGACATACATGGCATCTGCCCCAGGGTCCATAGTTAAACAAATAATCCATGGAAAGGGGGTGCGCTGCAGAAGTCCAGAGTAATGACTCTGGCCTAGGGGGTTGAAGGTGACCAGGAAGGGTGTCACAGAGCAGGTGACTTCAGAGCTCTTAGACAGGAAGGTGAAAGGGCCTTGTAGACAGAATCACATAAAGCTCTGAGTTGGGCCAGAAGGATGGAGTAGTTCCATTTTTGTGCAGAGAGAGGCAGGTAGGGAGGTGGAGTGACCCACCTGTAAGCGATGGCGGCCATACCTCCTCTTGACTTCTTGTTTGCTGTTCTGTCCATCACGCTGTGCTGCTTACCAAGTCCAATCTCAGCCACAACAGGGGCCCTGGGCTTCTGTCCCATTTTAGCACCTGGAACAGAGGGAGTGACTGGCAGGGTGGGCTTGAGTTGCCTGGGGGCATGGCTTGACTTCACTGGTCCTGGTCCTCCTACCCTGTGGAAGGCCACCAGCAGCTTGGCCAGGGCCCCAGGCCACAGCTCACAGACAGAAAGCTGAGAATTTCCTCATCCTACAGTCAGAGCAAGTCTGAATGAGATTGAAACTCTTCTTACTAATGGTTGAGAGACTGAAAAAGTTGGAAGTTGGGAATGAGGGGAAGGAGCTTTGGAGTTGAGCAGATCTGGGTTCAAGACTCTGCTTTGCCTCAACTGGCTTGGCAGATGTAGGCCAGCATTTCACCTTCCTAAGCTCATCTGTAAAAATCTATGAAGATTCAGGGACTGAGGTTGTGGCTCAGTGGTAGCTCACTTGCCTAGCATGCTTGAGGCACTGGGTTCGATTCTCAGCACCACAAACAAATAAATAAAATGAAGGTCCATCAACAACTAAAACGAAGATTCAATGAAATAAGTGCATTCTAATTTATATAAGTACTTAATAAATATACTTTCATATATCCAGCATACATATGAAATTCATCTGCCTTTTTCCCTAAAGTATTCTCCATGGAAGGTCTCTGGCCTGCCCCCGAATACCTCCAGTGATAGCAAGCACACTGCTTTCAAAGATACTTCTTATCTTGAGTGAGTCCAATAGCCATCAGCCAGGCCACCAGCCTTGGGCACCCTTGTCAGAATGTGGAGTACCTAGACTCAACTTTGAGAATTGCTACCAGGAGCCAAGCCTGACTCAGCTGGCCTAGCAGGACCCCATATGAGAGTTCTCGCACCTGAACATTTTTCTTCTAGTAAACGCAACTTGGCATCTCATCACCTTGTGGACGCCTAGTAGCCACTCCATCTTTCAAAACCTTCTATCCAAATGATATTGGCCAAGTTATGTCCCATCATTATGTTCTATAATGCACCAATAAAAAATATGGAAAAAATAAAAATTAAATAAAAACCCCAAACCCTCTGTTCTTTGAAAATATCTGCTACATGTGCATGTACAAATATATCACACTGAATCCCATTGCTATGCATAATTATAATGCACAATAAAAATTGAAAGAAAAATAGAGCTGGGGATGTACTTAGTAATAGATCATGATATGTGTGAGGCCCTGGGTTTGAGTCCCCAGAACCACAAAAAAGTAAATAAGTAAATAAAAATATATGCTGTTCTACCTTCCTTCCTGAATTATTTTTAAGAACTTCTCCATTATAGCAATAAGTAATTGAAAATGAGATGCAAATCCACTGTTGCAAAAATATGATCAGCTTCTCCTGCTCATGGTTCCTTTCTGACCTCTGTCCACATATATGATTTTTAAATATTTGAATCATTCATGGATGATACTTTTATAGTCAATTTAATAAAGTTTTTCTTCACGAACTACATGAGCCTTCACAGTAATGCCCACAGTATTTTATTACGTGGTTCCTCCCTGACACACATACTCCTTTCTCCATCGCTGGATGTTCATGCACCTTTATGAATAAAAACCGTGATGAATGTCTTCATTTAACAAAGAGCCAGACAGCGCCTCCTACAGGCCAGGTGATGCACTGGTGCAGCAGAGTCAAGAACAAGGCTCTGTGTGTGGAAAAATAACTAAGCTGAATCTGGTTAGTTCTCTTCTGGGAGTCTACATGGAGGCAGGAGCTCTGCTAGGACGATCAGAGACCAGCATGGAGCAGATGGACCTTCACACGGGACTTGGAACTTACCCCTTTAGGATTTCATCTGGCTGGTGTCTTAGGGTTGGATGGAAGATGTCTTCTTTTTAGAAAACTGTTGAAAATGTGCAGTCCATGCATTTTATGAAGCACCTCCTGTGTACCTGGATCTGGAGCAGAAAGCAAAGAGTGAGGCCCACCCCTGGCTTTGAGTCAGAAACAGTCTTGTTAAGATAGTGTGGCCATCCAAGATGAAGTATGAAGAAGCTACAGGCTGGGCTGGGGTTGTAGCTCAGTGGTGGAGTGCTTTCCTACCATGAGTGAGGCACTGGGTTAAACCCTCACATGATAAATATAATAACACATAATAAATAAAGGTATTGTGTCCATCCAAAAAAAAAAAAAGAAAAGAAAAGAGCTACTGCTATAGGCTTAGAAAAGGGAGGCATCAATCAGACTAGGGTTTGTGGGATGCGACTCGTTTTGGAGGAGTTGATAGTCCAAAAGCTGTTGTCTCATCTAAAGACCTCCTGCAGCCTGAGTCAGTCTGTTTGGCCAGGTGCTGTGTGACGGGGGGAAAGCTATCTCCCCTTGCTGGGACAGCACTCAGGTTCCTGCCAGCTGAACCATTCTTGGCCAGAGCTGGTTTAATATTGAATCCAGAGAGTGGTCCAGTTCAGAAAGAGGATTCCTGCCTGGACCGAGGCTGCTGAAATGTTTTTGTTTGGGTCATTTAGATAAAAGCAGATAAAAAGCCAGACCCATAATCTCCGTGTGTTGTCTGCACAACTTCAAGTGTCTGATGCTAGTCTGACAAAACAAGACTGGCTGGCCTCTGGGCTGTGCCCTGCCCTGGTCAGCAAATCATCTCCGGAGCAAGCAGCCTCCTCCCCCAGTCCTCGGATGCGTGATTTGGTCCAGTTCAGCAGGCTTGTGTTGGGTTCTGGGTGAGGGGGACACATCCAGGAGCCAGATGAGACCCAGCCCTGCTTTCAGGTTGCTCTCAGTCTGTGAGCACGGGAAGGGCTGGGACCCCACATCCTGCCAGCCTGTAAGGCCCACAGGGACTGGGATGTGTCCAACTTTCTCTCCACAGTCCCCCCAGCAGCTGGCACACTGCCTGGCACAGAGCAGATGCTCAGTGGCTATTTGTGAATGAATGACTAGGAAGTGCCTCCCCCGGCCCAGGTAAGTATGGGGGCAGGGGCAGGTCATCGCTCAGCCTGCCTCCCTCCCTCAGGCCCTCCCTCCTTTCCCCTCTCCTCCTCTCATCTGTCCCTCACTGAGCTCCTGCTGGCTATGCAGAGGGGGCCCATGTGTCCACAGGGAAACCATGGAACTCTGTTCATACCCCGCCCCTTGCTGTGGGTCCTCAGCACCCCGGGACACTAGAGTGCACATTTCTGAGTCCCTGCCTCTCACTAGGAGCTCCTCTGGGACAGGGACAGGCACAGAGGACATGTTTAGCCAAGGACTATTGGTAAGCTCGTGAGGGGAGGCCCAGTCAAGGGCTCCAGAAACACTGAGCAAGCAAGGGCTAGTTTTAGCTGGAGGCCGTCTGGGAGAATGTCCAGGTGCAGTGCTTCCCCTGACTAGGTACATGACCCTGGGCAGTTCATTTCCTCATCTGTGCCTTACTCTCCTCATCTCAAATCCAGGGCACCTCACAGTGTATTAGGAGTGCCAAGAAGACCATGGGTATGAAAGCACCTTGCGAAAAAAACGGCCTTTCAGAGAAGTGAGGGGTACGGGTGGAACCCACACCTCACCTTCTTTATCCGTGCTGCTGACCATCCTGAAGTGTATAGGACAATCGCAGCAGCAAGGAGCGGTCTAGCCCAGATAGCAGTAGCTCTGGTTGAACCCGGGTGTAACTCAGGGGTTTAACTGGGGGCACGGATTCTGGGGAGAAGGCGAGGTGAGCCAGCGTTCTTGCCTAGGGAAGAGGTGGCAGCAGAGCAGAGGAGGCCGCTGAGCTCAGGGGGTGTGGGTGAGAATTTGGAGTTTTACCCAAAGACAGCAGAAAAACACTGAAGGCACATGCAGTGGTTGGAATACGTCCCCTCTGAAATCCAAGGACTCCAGTGTGATGGTGCTAAGAGTGGGTCCCCCGGCAGGGAGGGAACCACAGCTCAGCCCTAGAACCTCCATGGAGCTTGGGCAGCAGTGCTTCCGGGGCTCCAGCTCTGTGCCAGTCAGGCCCACGATTCACTGGTGCCCCCCGCCCCCCAGCACCTTGCTTGGAAAGATGGCTCTGCCCCACAGGACAGATGAGGAAACCGAGCTTAGAGCTGTGGAAGTGTCTCTCCTCTTTACATCATGCTCCTTGCTCACCCCTGGGGTCTGGAGAAGAAAGCCCCAGCTGGTGGAGCTGCAGGAGCCCCCATCTCTCGAGAGGCACAGTTGCCCCTGAAGTTTGTGGATGAGATGGGAGAGTGCAGGGTGCAGGGAGAACGTGGGTCCTGCGCCTGGTACTGGAGCCCTCCATTTGCTGCCTGTGGACCTTCCTCCCCCAGCAGTACCCCAGCCCCGCGAGGGGGCTGGGTTGGTTCAGTGTGGTCAGTGCTCACTGATACCTGCTGTCAGGATTTGGAAACCTCTGAAAGAACAAGCCAGGCCCAAGGCCCAAGAACAGGCCACAGGAACAAATGGGGTTGGTGGTCATGGACCAGGTGCTGTGGCCTGAGCTGGGCTGGTGGCACTGGGGATGGAGTAGAGTGGAGAGAAGTGAGAAGCATTTGGGAGGTGGCAGAGGCCATCGGTTGGCTTTGGAGGACCTGGCTCCAGTGTGTACCAGGTATGACATTAGGCAGGTTCTTTACCCTTCCTGAGCCTCAGTTTCCTCATCTATAAAATGGGGCTGTTACAGTGTTTGCTTTATAGGGCTAGGGGAGAGAGCCTCTGTAAAGAGCTGAGACTAGCCTTAGCCCATAGGGTGATTGACCAGGTGGGGGAGTAGGCCGAGGGAGGTGTTCGTGACGTTGCTCTGAGTATTAGAAGCTGGGAGAGGGGGAAGATTTGGGGTTGGGGTGGGAGAATCAGCTCAGCCGGGCTGACTGGGGTACCTGTGGGGCATCTGATAGAGACAGGGAGGGCTTCCTGGGGTTGGCCAGGCCTGTTAGAAACTGCCTCCCAGCCACCTCCAAGGAGGCGATGGCTGTCCCCAGGACAGGTCTGCCCTCGGGATCCACCCATGATAATTTTGAGTGGCTTTGGGTCCCTGCAGCAGGAGACGGGAGAACAGCAGTGATCATCATCATCATCATCGCCGTCATCATCGTGATAATGGCGATGATAACAACTGCCATTCATGCTGCGTTTACGTTTACCAAGCGTGTTCCCGTCCATTACCTCATTGGGAACACATGGTTCCAATAGCAGGCGAAGGATGCATTTCTCTTGGGTCCTTGGGGGCCCACTCTTCTGAAAGTCTGTTTCAAATAATAATACTGCTGCACATTTTTATAGTGCTTTGTACTCTGCAAAGTGCCCTCACGTCTTTGCTCTTATCTGGCCCGCACCGTGGCTCCTCACACGGCCCATCAACCAGGGGAGGACAAATAAAATCGAGGCCCTGGGAATTCCGTGGCTCGCTTGAGGGCTCCCAGCTTGCGAGGCCGGGATGAGGGGTCCTCCTTGTGGGTGAAGCCTTCCTTATGGGGCGGCCTCACTTCCAAACCTCCAGGGACAGGAAGCTCTTCCCCTGTGAGGAGCAGAGGTCTGTCCCCACATCCGTGGCCCCTGTTGCTCCCCACACTGGCCCTAGCACTTTGC
This sequence comes from Urocitellus parryii, assembly GCF_045843805.1. Classification (NCBI taxonomy): domain Eukaryota; kingdom Metazoa; phylum Chordata; class Mammalia; order Rodentia; family Sciuridae; genus Urocitellus; species Urocitellus parryii. The sequence goes on along the minus strand of NC_135541.1, from coordinate 36,830,719 downwards.
CTGGAGACACTCAGGCCAGCCGAGATGTCAGATATGAAGCTGCCACTGGTGTGGATTCTGGCTGCCTGACCCCCTCAAGGTGGCCCCGTGGTACCCAGCTGCCCAGCCCCGCCTTAGCTTGTCCTTAGTGCCACTTCTGTTCTTTGTTCCCTGCTCTTACTCCACATTAGAGCACACCCTGGGGCTCCCCTGGAGCGTGAGTGGCATGATGACTGTGTGGACGCTGTGGGGAGAGGGGCCCTGGGTGTGTCTGGAGCCTGGGTTCTGCCTGACTCTAGCAGCCGCACCTTCCCCAGGCCTCCTTGAACCAGAGGGGCTTTCTGGGCCCTCAGGAACTCCTGCCCTTCCCAGAATGCCCCCTCGAAGGTTAATCCAGCAGTGTGGGTCTGTGTGCAGTGGTCTGGAAGCCCAGGAGACCAGGGACTTGGAGCATTTCCAGTGTTGGGATTTGTTGTTAATGGAAGCCAATAAAGACAATTAGTTTTTTTCTGAGCATTTTGTACCAGATGAAGCAGAGCAGGGCAAACGAGCCATCCGTGAGGACCCCAGCCTGCCTCTGCCCCTCTGTCTGCATGTGCTGACACCTCATCTCCCCACTCCAGCCTCCCCTCCAGCTCACATATCCCCTCCTCCAAGAAGCCGCCCAGGCTGCCCCAGGGTCAAGGGCTTTTCCTGGTGTCTTTGGTGTCTCTGTTGCCAGCCACTTGCTTACCTTTCTTCCCAGCAGACGGGGCTTCCCACCCACGTCCCTCATTCCTAAGAAGTGTTGGCATTTCTCACTTTGCACCTTCTCCTGCTTGTGTCCCTTGAGCCAGGTGCTGCTGAAATGTACGCCTCTTGTCCAATCCTATGGCTCTGTTGGGGGACCCTGCCCCAGGCCACTCAGTGAACTGGTGGTGAATGACGAAGCAGGTCTGCCAGCGCGTGTCCCACCTGCATGGTGCGTCAGCTGTAGCCAAGCCGTTGTGGCTCTGCCTATCCTGGCTAGCTGGCGGAGTGGGCTGGGGCTGGGGCGGTGGCAGGGGAGGGACTGTGCTTTGACTTGCAGTGATCCCCTGTTCACCTTGGAGTCTCTCCTTCCCACAGAGCCCTGGGGGCCATTAGTCCCATAAACCTGAGCACCATGGAGAGTCCCAGTTTCCCCTGTCCAGCCAGAGGACAGGATGAGAGGGGGGAGTTCTGAACGGGGCCCCAGCTTGGGAGTCTGAGTCTGTGTGCTGGTCCTGGGGCCACCCTTCTACCTGTCCCACCTCAGGCCAGCGCAGTCTCCCCTTTTTGCCCCTTAGGCTAGCTGTGGGGGTCAGGGCACTGTGATCCCAGTTCCTCATCTCAGGGTCTCTGAAGGCATTTGAGGGTGGAGTGTGGACTTTGAGTTCCAGTCCATGGTCTGGCACATTTGTGACCAGGAGTGAGTCCATCACACCCCCTCTCTGAGCTGGCCTCTGTGTATACATGGGGTTGGCTGTCCTCGTCTCTGAGCAACTGGGAGTTAGAGGAGAGTGGGTATCTGAAAGGCCTGGTGCCCCGCCTGGTATGCAGTAGGTGCTAAATGAAAGAGTGTGCCTTATACTACTTAGGAGATCCAACCTCTTCCTTGCTGAGCAAGGGGTGGCTGGCTGGGAGAGTGTGGAGAGCGGGTGACGTGAGCCAGGAAGACCTTGCCAGAGCCTGGAGGGTGGAAAAGAGGCAGTGGATCCCCGGCCTCCCCAAGGGAGGCCCTAATGCCTTTCGGATGTTCCCCCACTTGAGGGGTCTGGGAAAGGGGTGTGGCTCCTCATATGCTAACAAGATGGCTCCCCAGCTCTGAGAAGGTCTGGGAAAGCCTAATGAAGATGTGAAGAGCTTCCGAGCTTGCCAGGACCTTTGTGATCACTTGGCCAAAACACTCCTTGAGATGAGGCAAAGGGGCTCAGAGAGGGAAAGAGGCTTTCCCAAGGCCACCCAGTCAGAAAAGAGGAGAGCTGGGTCCTTTCTGTTCCAGTCACCTTAGACAGCTAAAAAAAAAAATCCCCAAAGTCTGCAGCTGACTTCTCTTGAGCCCTTATGACATAAAGGGCTGATTCTTAGTGTTTGCTATCTTCGTCTCATTAATCCTCACATAAGCCTTTTGGGGTGGGAACTATTATTTCCATTTTGCAGATGAAGAAACTGAGACTTAAAAATAGCTGACTGCTTTTGTCAGCGGGCACAGTTGGTGAATCTGGGTCCTGGCTCTTAGGCCCTTTGCATGCTGCAGGGAACTGAGGCCTAGGTGCCAGTGGCAGGTGGGATGTGCCTGTAGCCCCTCATGAATGCCCTTGGCTCTGCCTAGCCCAGGAGGGCTGTGTGGAGTGGGGTTCTGACACTACACTGTGGAAGAGAGACACCTGGGTGCAAGTGTGGCTCTTGTCACCCGCTGTGTGACCTTGAGCAATTCCTTTGGCGTTTCTGGGCTCAGTTCCCCTTGCTCATGGTGAAGTCGATTGAAGGACCCTACAGCCTTGACATTCTCTCTTCTAAGAGGTTGCTGACCTCTTGTGATGGACAGTCACACCTCTGACCAGTTCTTCCCAGAGCTGGCAGCTCTCTGCAAGCTGAGTGCTAAGAATTGATCTGTCCCTGTGTCCCCCTACCCTGCTTACCCTCCCCCTGGGCTCCCTCCAGAGAGCCTGGGCGTGGGCCATGCTTTGGAAATGTTTTCTTGCCTTTTCTGAGCCTTCCCCTTCCCAAGGCCTTCTCCAGGGTTGTCCCCAGCATCCACAGACTAGTGTCACTGGGTATCGGTAAACACTACTCTCTGTCCATTATGAATCATGTTCGCCTGTCATGATCCCCATCCACAGGAGGGGAAGCTGTGGGGGTCACAGGGCATGGTGGAGGTACAGAGTCTGAGCCAGCCAATGCCCTGGATTTGACTGATCACTGAAGGATAAACAGGAGCAGGGCATCCACAGAGGGGACAGTGTGTATGACAGCCTGTGTGCTCTATGCCCAGCCTGTGTGCTCAAGCACAGGGGTGGGCAGGGGAGTGGGAGGTGGTCAAGGTCACACAGGGTGTTGAGCACTGTCAGTGACCAGAGCCTCAGCTTAGCCAGGTCACTGGAGGCTAGGGAGAGTGGGCTATAGGGGACAAGTCAGCAAGCTGGGAGCCCAGGCCAGGGTGCTCCTCCAGGCTGGGGGCATGAGGCTGGAAAGGAGGGAACAGGAAGAGGCGGGCAGAGGCAAGGATGGATGAGCTACGTAACAGGCTACCCCCAAATAGAGGGACTTAGATCACCCTAAATTTTGTCATGTCACCCACCTGTGGGTCAGGAATTTGGAGCCAGGCTCTTCCAGGCAATCCTCGTTCTCTATACAACATCACCTGGGGTCACTGCGGTGGTGTTCAGCTGGCAGCTGGTCTGGTTGTGAGGTCCAGCACAGGTTGATCGATCATAGGTTGGCACATGGGTGGGGATGGCTGGAAGGGTGCCCCAGGGGCCCTTCTCTCCCCCTGGGCCATCCCCATGGGGTGTCTCTAGCTGGATAGTCAGGCTTTTGTGGTGTTGGGGCTCCGGGGTACCAAAAGGGAGGCCACCAGTCCTCATCAGGTCAGGCCCATGATCAGATGCAGCGTCACCTCCACATCACATGTCATTTGTCAAAGCAGTCATAAGCCAGTCCAGATTTGAGGGGAGGGCTCACAGACTGAACCCAGGGATGCTCTACCACTGAGCTGTATCCCCAACACTTTTTCTGATTTATTGTGAGACAGGGACTTGCTAAGTTGCTGAGACTGGCTTTGAACTCCTACTTCAGCCTCCCAAGTTTCTGGGATTACTGGGGTGTGCCACCACTACTACACAGACACACCTCTTTTAAAAAAAAATATTTATTTGGTGTTGAGAATCAAACCCAGTGCCTCACACATGCTAGGCAAGTGCTCTACCACTGAGCCACAACCCCAGCCCCTCCGGACCCACCTCTTAATGAGAGCAGTGTCAAATATGTGGCTATCCTTGATGCTGCCCCCACACCCCACCTCAGTCTCCCTTGGTTAGGACTGAACCATTTAAGGACTGGGAGGTGGAACTCTACGGGGCCTGGTTGTCAGTCACTTGGTAAAGAAGCTTGGTTCTGGGGTGCAGATTTTGAATCTTTGCCCTGGCAGCACACACCTCAGCTATGGGCCTGTTACACACACGTGGGCTTCTGTCTTATTTGCATATGTCAAGGTCATTAAGAGTTTAAGCACCGGGCTGGGGCTGTAGCTCCGTGGCAGAGCGCTTGCCTAGCGAGCATGAGGCCCTGGGTTCCATCCTCAGCACAGCAGGACAAAAAAAAAAAAAAAAAAAAAAAAAGAAAATTTCAGCACACCTGTTGAGTGCCTGAGCACTAGCTGGCACTTTGCCCTGGCACGGACACCTCAGCCCAGGGTGTACACCAATTTGTGCACTAAACCCAGTTTGGGCCACTTGCTACAGAATTATCTTGAATTCTGAGCTTAGCAAGAGAGAGATGGTGTGATCTATTAGTGATGTCTGCTCTGTCAAAGGCGAGGGGAGTGGCTGCATTGCTGTCCATCAGCCCACTGATCCTATCATCCTCTCTCCCCTCAGGACCTCTCAGATCACTGCCATTATCAGGATCCATCAGCAACTCTGGACTAATCACCTAGGCCCAGAGGACCAGCAGATTTGCATGTACTTGTATCTTGGAAAGCCTGCGTCTCCCCTAACCTTGCTGCTAAGTCCAATGGCACTTGGTTGACAGAGGGAGTGACACACCCAACTCCCTGCAGCCAGCCCATACCTGACGAGGCTCTGCAAGCGCTAACACCGGTCCTTATCGGCCTCACACCACATGTCTTAGCTTCGCCATCTCCCGCGAGCCCCCTCCGACCCCGCTCTCCACCACGGAAGGTTTAATTGTTGCAAATGGAATCCGTGTTCTACAGAAGTCCAATAAATCTGCAGTCTGTCTTCCTGGTAATCCATCACAGATTGCAAATCGCACGAGGAGAAGTCTATAAGATATGTTCTTCATGTCTAGTATGTTGGGTTATTTTCATGTCTTGTGGTTTGAATTTGGCCACTGTCATTTTAGAGGAATTTCCTGCCATCTGCGTTCAATTGAATTTTCTCACAGATTTGTGCTTGCTTGTAAATACTAGAGGCTGGCAGAAAAGGGAGCTTTGTTCTTGGTGACATTTCAGAAACCCGTTTATACAGCATCACTGGCCGATCTGCAGCGTGGCTGGGAGGGAGGAGTGGGGTGAGGAGAAGGTGCTTTGGGTGCTTAAGATGCGTGGCTCCCCTGCAGGGACAGGGCGGGGCTTCAGGGCCGCATCTCTTCCCTGGGGTCCTCCCAGCCTGTCCAGGGCCTGTGGTGAGGGGCGTGTGTGTTTGCCCAGCTCTACCTCCCTTCCTCTTCTGCTGGGGGCCGGAGGACTGTCAGGCTGAGTGGCCAGGTCTCAACAGTCTGTTCTGATGTGAATCTTTGGTGACGAGGAGAGGCTGCCAGCCCCGGGTAAGACATTGAGTGACCTGGGTCAGGGTCCCAGCCCTGCTGTACCTTGCTGTGTGACCTTAGGCAAATCGCTAACCTCAGAGTCTCCGTGTCTCCCATTGTAAAATGGATTATTTATCCCTGCCTTAGTTGTTAGGGTTGAAAGGTGCATGGCACATGGCTGGACCTTTTATCTGGTGCCAGGTCTTTATTCCTGCAGCACTTTATTGCTGACCTGCCCTGAGTCAGGCCCTCTGCTAGGCATGGGAAAAGGAAAGGGTGAATAAGAAAGATGTGGCCCTTGTCCTTGAGGGCCTCGCTATGTGGACCAGCGATTGCCAGGGTGGGATGTCCACCATCTCTGGGGTGGGAAGGTCTGCGATTTATATTTATGAAGCATCTCATGGTTGGTATGGTAAGGACAACGATCCCATGTGTCGGGTGTAGTTCTGAGCGCTGCACATCTTTAACTTATTTGGTTTTCCCAGCAGCCTTGGAGACAGATGCTCTTCTTATTCCCATTTTATACTAGGAAACTGAGGCACAGAGAGTTTCCTTGGGCACACCTGAGGCTGCAAGCCTAGCATGCAGGAGTGCATTTGATAGTAGAAATGAGAATAGTTAAATTCATAAATGAATACATGTTCTCCTGATAGGTATATGCAAAGGGAAACATTTGGGGATGGCTGTCTAGAGCAGTGACTGTCACACTTTAGTGCACACAGGGAACTACACAGGCCCTGGTTAAACTGCAGACTCGGGCTCACCTGCTTGGGGCACACAGGGAGTTGAAGCAGGGTGACTGGTGAGGAAGGAAACTCCCCGGCGCCTGATCTGGGCCTTCAGGTGAGCTGTCCCAGCCTCAGGTTTCTCATCTGAAAAATGAGGACAGATCCTCCTGCCCTCCAGCCTGTCGGGCTGAGCATCTTGCTGGCTCCATGCACTAGGACACCTCACCTGCTCAAGAACAGGGCAGTTCCCTTCTGAGGAGTCATTTCTGTCCCCACATAAGCAAGGCATTACTTCTGCAAAGTTAAAAACAGACCGTCAGAGACTGCCTTTGTCCTTTCCTTCCTTTTGGGCAGAACTCCTTCAAAGAGTCGGCAGTCTTTTTGTCACGGTTCTCATCCGCCCTCCTCTGAGCCCGGTCTCTGCTCCTGGGAGGGCCATCAGCGACTGCCCTGTGGCTTGGGCCGTGATCATCTCTGCCTTTCTGACCCTCGGTGCCTTTGCCTCTGCTCGCTCCTGTCCTGGTGGACACAGCTCCACAGCTGTGCGCTTTGGTCACCTCTCTGCTCCTTCCCTGACCCCCTTCCTGGCTCCACCTCATCGCAGTGACCTTTCTGGCACTCATGGTGGTCTCCTCTTGGCTGGAGCTTTGGGGGACACCCGCTTGTTGATGGCTGCCAGGTCTGTGCCCGGCCCCACCTTGCCTGCAGCTCTGACTTGTCTGACTGCCTTCCCAGGGTCTGCAGGCAGATGTGCAGGTGGCAGCCTGGATTTAATGAGTTCAGGATCAAGTCGGGGTGGCCTGGCCCAGAACTGCTCCCTCCTTCTTACTCTCCCCGGGGCTCTAACCACAGAGGTTGCTCCCTGCTTGCCTCCTCCCCATGGGCGGGGACTTGGCCCGCTTTGCTCATTGCTTTGTCCCCATTCCTAGAACTGCACCTAGTGCAGAGGAGAGCTCAGTGAGTATCTGCTGAATGAGTAGACGGATGGGGGTGTGGAGACCCCCGAAGCTGTGTCCTGTCGTGCTCACCTGTGCCCTGCTCTTGTGCCCAGCGGTCGTGGTGTCAGTCCCAGACCAGACAGAATTTGGTGCCTCCTGTGTCTGTCCCATGGCAGTCTGTTCCTGAGGGCCTGGTCCAGGTGGACCTTCCCCTTGGGAACCCTCTTTTTACTTGCGGGCTGCTGGGGAGGGAGGAGCTCAGCAGACAGCCAGTCTTCTCCCACCAGCAGGACCTGGGTCACAGCTGGCTTCAGGCCACGCCCCCTTTCATCAGGGATGTCTCTCACCCTGATCCTCTCACTGGGCACACGCAGTGTCTCCCTGGATAAAACACCTGCAGGCGCACCTGTGCAGTGGGAAGGGGGTGTTCACGTGGGAACTGTGAAGACAGGCAGTGGGATGAGAGGAAGGAGAGAGGGAGAGAAAGGAGAAGAGGTGGAGGCCAAGAGGAGGGATGGAGAAAGGTACCCACTTGCGGAGAAAAATGGAACCAGACAGAGGAGGTCGGAGTGTTGCAGGAAGACACCAAAAGTCAGAAGAGAGACATTCAAGGGGAAAGAAATGAGATGGTGTGGAGGATAGAGACCAGGGAAGGGGTCCCCAGGCCACAGTGCATGCTTCTTCACAGGCACTTCTGCTGGGGATCACGAGGAAAGTACTGGGGACAGGACACTACACACTGCCTCCCTCCGGAGAGCAGGAGGAACGGGAACCCTGACTCTTCATTCATTCATTTGTCCCCATCCACACGTCGACCTGCCTGTCCCTCTTTCCGTCCAGCCTTTGCTAAGTTCCCATTTGTGCAGGTGCCGTGTCCCCAGCACCTTTCCTTTCCCCCCCTGCGTGGCCGGCCTTGGTGACACTCAGTTCCCGTGCTTACCTCCAGTCCAGCCCCGAGCCTGCACTCATCTCAGTGGGCCGCGGAGGCCTGCCCATAGTTGGCTTGCCATGAATATGTGCTGGAGGGAGAAAGGGTGGTTTTCTAACAGGAGCAGTGCCCGGCTCTCACCTGGCATCTCAGTTGGGAGCTGGCACAGAAGAGAAGGGCCCAGCGTTTGCCCACCTGCTGTGTGCCAAGCGTGTGCCAGGTTCATCAGGTACAGGGACACGGGGGTCCACAGGAGAACTCCACTTCACAGATGAAGACGTGGAGACCACCAGGGGAGGAAGTGGCACATCCGGGAAACCCAGCCTGCTGCCTCCAAGCCCGCAGTTCTTCCCCTCCACTGGCCGCCCTCCTGGTCACACGTGCTGATGACATGTCTCTGGAAAGGCCTGGGGGACTTGCCACTGCTTATTCACCCCGAGTCCCTCCTACCCCTTATTCTGGGGGACCTCAGGGCCTGCTGCTTCCTGCTTGTCACTGAGGTTGAGCAGAGGGGGGTGGGCAGTACCCCATTCACCAGCTCCCCAGCTCCCAAGGGTCTGACACCCCACCCAGACCTTCCTGAAGACAGTATCACAAGGACTTGGGGCTCAAGTCTCCTTGGATCTGCTTGGTCCTCCTGGCTGTGAGTTTCAGAACAACACTGGGAACATGTTCTTGGGAATTTATGCGATTAATTTTGTGTTTTTGTTTAGGCAGGGCTGAGAGTGGGAGCCCTTATTAGTATCAGTTTGGGGGAAAAAAAAATACCAAGGCCTTCACGGCCAACTGCTTAATAGTTTTCATTGAATTAATTTTAAAATGGGAACCTTGTTTCCCTTATTTAATAGTAGAAAACGACTTCCACATTCTACCCAGTAACAACCTCAGTTATGGGCTCTCCACAAACAATCTGCACATTAAAGGCATCCCTCTGCCCAGATGTGGAATGAATAATTTTGTGCAAACTATTTATTATAAGCACACAATGCACTTAGATTTCAATTTTTTTTTTTTTTTTTTTTTTTTTTTTTAGTTTTTACTGTTGTGGTGACAGATCCAGCCCAGAACTGGACTATTAAGTGGCTCAGACTCTGCATCTTTCAAGCTATGAAAAGAAAAAAAAAAGTGGAGTAACATTTTAGAAACGCCATAGGGCTACTGGGAAATGGTTAACTCAATTGGCCCAACATCCAGGGCTCCTGGGCCGGTGCTCAGTGCCTGGGCGAGGGTGCTGAGGGGGCCGTGCTAATCAGGTCAGTGCCAGCCCATAGTGAATGTGAGCCTAGGGGAGGATGTGGCTTATGGAGGGGTGGGACTCTAACATCAGGGACATGTCCTGCTTCGTCTGTTCATCTCTTCATCCAGTTCTTATCTGTCAGAGATCCACTTTGTTCCAGATGCTGAAGGGGGGGGGCAGGAAAGTAATATCTATTTTATTCTAGCTTCGACAGACACCATTTAGTCGTCTCTGATCCCATCAGGTGTGGGGGTGTTCTGAGTCTGTTGACCTCTTCCTGGAATGTGGTCCTTTGTAGGTATTTAAGTTTTTAATCTTAAATGCATAGAATTGGACTGAACACATGTATTGGGTTCCTGTCACTTGTCCTTTTTACTGTCTTTGGCCCATTAATGGGCCTACCTGTCTCTGTCTCTGCCCCTTTCTTCCCACTATCCCCAACCCCCCATCTCAGTGTAATGAACCACCCAAGCCATGGGTGAGGTAGTCTCTCCGCTATCTCGTCCTCCTGCCTCCAGTCTGGAGGGGGTAACCTTACTGAATTTTTTTTTTTCTGTTGTTCTACTTTGATTACACTTCTAATTGAAGTAACTTTTTTTTCTTTTGGTACCAGGGATTAAACCCAGGGACATTTAACCACTAAGCCACACCCCCAGCCCATTTTTGTATTTTATTTAAAGACAACACCTTGCTGTGCTGAGGCTGGCTTTGAACTTCAGATCCTCCTGCCTCAGCCTCCCGAGCCGATGGGATTATAGGCGTGGGCCACCAAGCCTGGCATGAAGTAGATCTTGTATTTATAAAAGCACACCAATCAGAGTGTATGATTTGATGACTATCACAATGTGACTGTAGCTGTGAAACGGATACTTAGGTCAAGAACATCGCTGTCATCCAGCAAGCCCCACTCACCCTGCCTCCCAATCTCTATTCCCGGCTTCCTTCTCCAGACTAACCTCAGGCCTGGCTTCTAGCACCGTGGATTTGTTCTGCTTATTTTTGAGCTGTAGGTAACTAGGACCCTACAGTACATGTGCTGTCTGGCTTCTCTCACTCAACACTGTATTTCTGAAATCTGCTCATGTTGCTGTGTACCTCTGGTTTACTCATTTTTATTGATATATAAGATTATGATTTATTTTTTCCACAGCTAATAAACATTTGGCTTGTTCCTTTGCTATGAATACAGCTGTACGTGTCTTATGATGTGCATGTACTTTTTTTTTTACTTCTCATAGAATTTGGCCTCTTAAGTGGGTATAGATGCCCCCTGACTATGGTCTTGAGTGGCATTTTCCTGTGGTCCCAGCTTCCCAAAGGGACTCACGAGGAAGGCCTTGCGTGGTCCGACTCCTGCCCCAGTTGGCCTCCTTTTGGAACCTCTCCCCTCCAGGCCTTTGCACCTGGTGTTCCTGTTGTCCCATGGCCTCATCCCCTAGGATTCTGCAGGACAGAGCACAGGGTCAGGTGTGTCGGGGCAGGCCAATCAACCTCTGACTGAATAAAGACTGGAAGGACTCACATAGACTCAGGTTCGAATCCCAGGTCAGCCACCTCGCTGGGAAGCTTGTTCAGGTCTCCGACCTGGATTTTTCCTCCCGATTACCATGAAGGTGACAGCAGTTACTTTGGGTGGTGGTTGTGAGTGACATGAAACTACCCAGCACAGATGGCGTGGTCTTCCTTCCCACTCTGGCCTGTGCCTCTGGGACTGTCTGTCCCCTTGCTGTGCCCCTGGCACCCTGGCCTGCCATTCTGCTCACGGAGCTGGACAATGGACAAGCAGAAGTCGCTCACCTGTTCAGCAAGTGTTTGCTGGGCTCCTGCTGTGTGTCACCAGCTGTCCCAGACCCTGGGGATTTATTAGCAAGTAAAACAAATCTCTGTCTTCTAGGAGCCCATTTTCTAGTGGACAGGGACAGCAAGATAGGGAATATAGAGCATGTCCCTTGGTAACAAGCGCAATACAGAAAAACGAGCAGGGACCAGGGACAGAAGTGTTGGAGGGGGCACTTGGCGTTTTATTTTTTTATTTTTAAATATGTGTTTTTTAGTTGTAGTTAGACACAATACCTTTGTTTCACTTATTTATTTTTATGTGGTGCTGAGGATCGAACCCAGGGTCTCGTAGGTTCAAGGCGAGTGTGCTACCGCTGAGCCACAACCCCAGCCCCTATTTTTTATTTTTTTTTTAATATCTGTTTTTTAGTTGTAGTTGGACACAGTATCTTTGTTTTATGTTTACATGGTGCTGAGGATGGAACCCAGGGCCTTGCATGTGCTGAGCCACAACCGCTGATCCACAACCCCAGCCCGGCACTTGGCATTTTAAATAGCATGTCAGAAAAGGCCTCAAGGGTCATGTGATGTTAAAGAGCTGAAGTATGGGAGGAACTCAACGCAGATATGGGGGGGGGGGAGAGCACTGCAGGCGCAGTGCACACAGTAAGTGCAAAGGCCCTGAGATCTTTGTGAGAGGCTGCCAAGAGGCTGATGTGGCCTTGTTTGATTCGTCAGTCATTTCATTGACATTTGCTGAGTGTCTGTATGTGCCCAGCCCTGTTCTAGGCACTGGTGATGAACTCAGACCAAGGGGGTTCCCTCCTGGATCTTACTTTTGTGGAAGTAACAAGCCATAAACCAACACATAAGCAAGAGAGCCTGCTGTCACCACAGGGCTCCAAACGATTTTTTTTATATTGTGAGTCAGATCTGTCACTCCCCTGTCACTCCACTGCTTTGTGACGGCACCCACTTTGCTCTGATGGGAAGACTGCTCCTCCCAGTAGCCTTGGGTGGGCTCTCTGGGCCCCCATGCTGCTGTTCCTCCCCCCTGCCTGGGGTTCCCTTCTGCAGGACATCTAACAGCAGCCCCTCCCTCCCTGCTCTCAGGTGCCTGCAGTCAACACCTTATTTCAAAGTGCCACCCCTGCCCACCACAGCCACCCTGGTCCCCTGACCCTGCTTTGATTTTTCAAAGAACTTTTCACATTTTAATGAATTATATATATATATATATATATATATATATATATATATATATATATATATATAATGATCATGCTTATTGTTTGTGATTTGTCTTCCTCCTGTGACATACGTGCCAGGAGGGCAGGGATCTGTGTCTGTTTTGTCCAGTGTCGTCTCCAAACATCTACAACAGCTTCTGGTGCATAATAGGTGCTCAGTAATTTTCTGAATGAGGGAATTCCATCAGTGTTGTGCCTGGTTGTGTAAGTGGTGATGAAAAGCCTAAAGCAGGTGGGTCAGCTGGTGGTCAAGGGGCTCCCTGGGCCTGTGGCAACTGAGCAGGGGCCTGGGTGGCGTGAGGGAGCACTGTCCAGGCAGTGTGGCCCACGTGGGTGCTGGTGATGAGGCAGTGGTAGCACAGAGAGAGATGGGCCAGGCAGATGACCCGGGATGGCGCCTGGTGGAGCCAGTTGTCCTCCACTCTGTGTGAGTCAGCCCTCAGATGGATCCTGGCCACCTCCCCAGCTTTGCCCCTTCTCTAAAACAACTTGCCTAAGGGACATTTTCTGCCAGGCAAAGGACGCTAGGTTTGGCACTGGGTTCCTGGCTGGGCTCCTGGCTCGCTGGGCTGCAGGAATGGGAAGCCCCTCTCCAAGCTTCGTCTTCCTCATCTGTGATGTGGGGATGTCACACCTGCTGGCTTGACTGAGGGAAGTGGGATGATGGGGCAGTGTGGAGGGGGCTTGCCATGCCGCCCCTTCTTTGCCAGTTCCCTGCAGGCTCCTAGTTGTCCTGGAGGTAGGTCATCCTACGCCATGTCCTCGTGATAGCAGTGTGGAGAGTGAGAGAGGGAGCGTCAGTAACGTACTAGTCACTAGGCCAGTGGGATTTGAACCCACAGCCACTGTGTTACGCTGTGTCCTGGATCTCTCTCATCCCTCCTTCCCCGTGGTCATGGGAGATGGAGTCCCAGAGGGGGAATGGCTCATCGAGGCCACACAGCCTGTGCATTATGGAATCTGGGCCCTTCTCCCTCGGTCCCAGCCGGAGCCCTCTCCTGGCCCCGTGACTCCAGGCCCAGCTCAGGTGACTCTGCGCAGGGTTACCTGGAGGACAAGAGCAGCTGGCCCCTCCTCCCCCTCAGTAATAATGGGCCATTTCCTGCTGCTCTGAAGGCCTGTTCCCAAGGCTTGCTGGGGCAAAGTCAAAACTTTACAGAGCTTCTGGAAAGAAGAAACCTGAGTGTAAATCGGGTTTATGGCCAGGATAATAAAGTGTCTGTTCTAACTGATACTTGATGCCTTGGCCTCTTGATTCCTTCCATATGAAGCCCTCTGCTCTTGGGTCACGATAGAGCATTGGTGGTTTTGAGCGTCAGGTACCAGGAGCCAGGGAGACAGGAGACAGAGGACTCAGGCCAGTCTGTAGTGTCAAGTTGTCCCCGCCCGTTGCCTATTTGATAATGACGGGACACGTTGCTTCACACCTGGGAGCACTTACTGAGTGCTGGGCACTGGGAACAGAGAGCTGCCAGGTTAGGATGGGTCACAGACATGTAAACCAATAGTGATAGTGCAGAGGGCAAGAGCAGGGACCAGGGTGCCGGGCAGCCTGTGGGCCATCAGGGAGGGCTTCCTAGGGCAGTGGGCGTCGAATCTGAGACAAGAAAGGTGAGTGGAGTCCCAGCTCTAGGGAGAAGGTGTTCCTGGCTGAGGGAATGGTGTGTACAGAGTCACGAGAGAGGACAGCCTTTAGTTCACATGAGTGAGGCTGGACAGATAGCCCCAAAGAACAGACTAGGGAGTGCTTTGCTCAGAAGGCTTCCTGGAAGAGGTGGCATTTGGGTTGAGTGATGCAGGATGATTAGAGTTCATGAGCACATTTGCAGAGGCCAGACGTGTGGCCTGGAGGCGGGTGGATACTGATGAGCAGTGCCAGTGGGTGTGACAAGGTGAGGGCCAGGTGGGAGACCCATGTTCTGTGCTCCACCTGAACCTCCCCAACAGTGGTGCTGGTGAAGTGGACGGGGTCCAGCCTCCAGCCAGCAGTGCTCACAGCGGTCTCTCTTCCCCTGGCCTTCGTCACAGCAAGGAGGCTCCTGGTCCTGGAGCGCCGAGCTGCTGCTGATTATGATGACAGCATCTGGCTCATCACACTTTGTTACCCTGATTGATTGAGATGCGCTGGTCCTTGTAATGGGAACCAGAAGCAAGGATGGCTTTGGGGTTCTCCCAGGGCACAGATCCAGTGCTGACCTGGGCCAGGCCCTCCTTGGGCACCAGTCACTCTGTTGGGCAGTGGAAGTGATGCCCACTGCCCTCCTCAGAGCTGGGGGACTAAATGAGATGCTGGCTGCAGGTCCCCGTATAGTGCAGTCCGTGGTCATTCACTCCTTTGCTTTTTCCAGCACAGATGGACACCCTGACTGTCCCTGGGGAGCTCGAGGAGGGCGGAGCTGTGTTAGGGGTTCACCCTTACTCCACCCCAAGGTGGAATGGAGAATCTCCACCATTATCGCCACCTACCCTTCCTCCTCCATAGGTCACAAAGTGCCCTCCAGCCTCAGTCTATGGTGACAGCCCCACACTCACAGACCTGAGTTTTTCATGTGTGTTTTCTCCGGTGAGGAGCCCAAGTCCAGAGAGTGGCACTGAGGCTTGAGGTCACACATTTGGCCCGTGGGAGAGTCAGAACTTGCACCCAGAGCTTTTCCTGGGGGGCTCAGGTTCCTTGCCCCCTACCTCCCTGCTTCCTCTCCAGACAGAGCAGGCACTAGGATGTCACTGGGGGTGGGGGGAACTGCGCCTTGGCTGGAGGAGCTTGCAGCCTGAGAGCCAGTGCCAGGTGGGGTGACAGGCTGGCACAGGAGAGGACAGCAGCCAGGCGGATGTGGGCATGATCCTCCAAAGGGACGGTCTCCCCAGGCAGAGGGACCTGCGTGTGCCCAGTGGGAGCCGCCTGGCTCTGGGGGACAGCAACACTTCTCATCTGTGAAAGGACAGCGACATTTCCCAGAGCATGCTGGTTTGCTGCTTTGAGGGTCACAGCTCTGGGAGAGCAAATAATGGTCCTTGTGCAGGTGGATGGGTGGGGTCAGGGCAAGGGTGCAGGCTCACAGTCAGGTTCAGGTTAAGATCATTGACTTCAAGATGCACAGGTGGCTTTGGGCGTGTCCCTTTGCCCCTCTGGGGCTGTGTGAGAGTCAGGGAGGAGGGCCTCAGTGGAGGCGGGCTTACTGCAGGTGGCTTCATGGCTTTCTTCAGGGCTCAGTGGCTGGATTCATGGGCCTTCAGGTTTAGGTTTGTCTGTGTACAAAGAGGGAACAGAGATCTTTGTTTCGGGGTCACCCCATAGAGAAGCTGTGGCCAAGGTGCTCTGCAGCCACGCTGGCAAAGGAGTGACAAGGTTTGCAAGGCCTGAGCGGGGAGGCAGGTCTGACTTGCTGGGAGGAGAGGAACAGGGCAGGCAGGCAGCTCCTGGCTGCACGGAGGGATCGAGCCCCATAAAAATCTTTGACTCTCAGAGCTTCAGGCATGACGGACCAGACAATTTGCTTCTCTTCTCAGAAAACCCACTCCCAGGAGCCTTGCGCTGAGATCTGCTGTGGCTCCCTACTGCCTCACATAAACCACAGCACCCGAGAGGCTGGCAGCCACGGGCAGGGTGCAGGCCCTGGGGTTGACAGAGTGGGTGTGACTTCTGACCCGGCCCTTTCCGTGGGAAGCCCTTGGCCCGGGATCTAGTTCCAACTGTGACTTTTTGAGGATTCCAGTGTCCTGCCTGTCCATCCATCTGTCCAGAGGCCTGTCATCCAGAGCTCACCCAGCCAGGGCGACCCTCTGGAGCCAGCGGGCCTGGATGCTGCTGCCGTGGAGTCCCAGCTGGGCTGCTGATTGTTCAGAAGAGCTGGGGGCTCTTTCAAAGGAAACTGCAGTCAATTAGTGGAGAGTGGAATTTGAAAGGCCCAAATCCCTTTTTACCCCAAACTTCAAATCTGGTTTTCGTCAGTGGCTTTGAAAACAAATACCAAAAGAACCCTTTTTTAATTCTTTTTTTTTTTTTTCCTTTTCCCTTCCCTCCCTCGCATGTTCTTGTTTCTTGGGCTTTTATCTCTTTGCAGAGTCAGCTTTGGCAGCCTGGCCTGGCCACACCATGGTGACTGAGCAGGTGGCCGTGTGGATGTCACAGGCCCTACCCCTTTATTGCATTCCCGAGCCTTGCCTTTTCTTGTAGTGGTTGGTGAGGAACTCAAGGGGACACTTGCACCTGGGATTTATAGTGTGTCCCTTGGGTCATTTCCATCCCAACCCAGAAAAGGTACCCTGGAAAGAAGGGTAAAGGAGGTGGTGGCAAGATACTGTCATGGACCAGAGAGGGCTTTACTGTGCACAGCAGGGTCTTCAGGGAGGTGCCTGGTCACCCATACCTGCATCATCCATTGCTGAATTACTGACTCATTCATGCCACATACATCTGCTCTGGGCTAGACTCTATGCTGAGGGTCCCAAAGTGACCTGACCCAGCATCAGTCCTAGAGTAGCTGGGAGTCTAGCAGGGGAGTGTGGAACAGCTGTGTCAACCCTGGGTGAGCAGGGCTGGGGTAGAGAGGACCGGAGCAGGGAGAGCCTGGAGGAGCACCCGCCAGGTTTGTCTGTGCACAAAGAGGGAACAGAATGATGGTCAGCACAGGCTTCCTGGAGGAGGGGCTGTTGGAGTGCATCTTGATGGATGAGTAGAGGTTTGCTAAGAACAGGGTGAAGAAGGGCATTCCAGGCAGAGGTGCAGAGAGCAGAAGGTGGGTGCTGCTGTTCTGTGAGAACAGGTTTGGGGAGAGGTGGGGAGAGGTGGGGCTGGGTCCTATGCACCTTGTATCTCACCATGATTCTCCGTGACTTCCTGTCCCATTAGCCCCTAAGGGCAGGATGCTATGTCATCTGGACAACCCCCTGAGGCAGGTGCTGTTACCCCATTTTACAGATGAGGAATCAGGCTCCGAGGGACAAGGGACTTTACTAGGTCCAGCTCAGGTGCTCAACCATGAAGGAGTGCCCCGTGGGTGCAGAGCCTGGGCTGTGTACTCTGTCAGTCCCAAGAGGAGCTGCCATCTTGGACCCTGCCAGTGGGAGCTCAGGATATCTGGGGACCCTCTCCTAGGTAGGTTGGGGGGTCGTGTGGACCTTTTGCTGGTTTTGCCTGGCCGGGCTCCTCTGCGTTGAAACCCTGTTCTGCACCCTCTCACCTCTGGTCTTCCTACAGCGCTTCTCATGTCACAGTCCTGCCAACATCTCAGCCTCCAGAGCTGCCTCAGCGCAGGCACGTGTGTGTGTGTGTGTGGGGGGGGAAGGGCAGCAGAGCGGCCTGGGTTTCTGTCCCAGCTCTACTGCATTGATGACTTTGGGCGCGTTACTTCACTGTCCTCCATGTAGTGGCCAGTGACAGGGTTTTCTCTCAAGGGGCTGCACTGAAGAGAGACGTTCAAGTCAGTGCTCAGAATGGTGCCTCCTAGTAAGTGCCAGGCATATGGCTGTATTGGGATCCAAAGGCTCACGGGACAGGCCTGGTCAGATCCAGGCTCCATACCAAAGCAGAGTGCTGGGAACCTCAGAAATTCTGCCCTCCAAACCCCAGGTGTCCAGTGAAAAACAAACCTGGGGAGGGGCAGGGCAGGACCAAGCCAGCAGAGGTGTGGGGCTCTGGCCTGCTTTTAACCCCACGCGCGGCTCCCAGTGGAAAGGGGCTGTGACACTAACCTGTTCCGGCTGCTCACACAGGTATTTTCCTTCTCCCTGAGTGATCTGTGAGAAGGGGCCCTGTGGAGTCTTCCAAAGGCAAGTTGGTGTTTGTGCGCCTGAGGCCTGGTGTTGGCATGGGACTCCGCTCTGACGCCGCTGTCCCCTGTGTCCCATCTTTGAATACTCATAATAGTGACAATTTACTGAATAATTAAACTGTGCTAGGTCCTATGCAACCACCTCCTGTATGTTATTTTTATTTAAATTCCACCACGTTATTGTTTGTTATGTGTGTCACCCTGTTTTGCGGAGTCAGATTTGGGATTTGAACCCAGGCCCAAAGCCAGCAAAGCCACAGCTTTTAACCACATCTGCATTCTCCTGCTTCCTGGGTGGGGTGGTGGTGTGGACAGTGGGGAGAGGTCCTTGGTACCATCCCCGCCAGCGCCCTGCTCTATAAATATTCCCTGAGTTAACGTGAGTTTGCCTTCAGCCAGGAGAGACGGCTGGGAAGAAATCCCCACCCTGTCTCCAAGGTAAGACAGGAAAGAAAATATTATCGTCACCCTCTGGTGGATCCAGCTCCAGGCCTCTGTCACTTTGTGAGTCACCTGACCGTCTGGTCTCACTGCAGCCACAGGAAAGGGGCCCGGGTTCCAAGGAAAACAGCTTGTGAGCACCTGCTTGGAATGCACTGATTGATTTATGGGGCGCCTGCTGCCAGTCTGAGGAGATGGACAGGCCTCAGAGCGTGCTGGGTCCAGCCTCCCAGGCAGCTGCTGCCACCCTGAGGGCCAGTGGGAGAGGGAGAGAGAACAGCCCTTGGGGACTGAGGAAAATGCTTTCCACGAGGGTAGCCCAGCTGCAGGCCCGAGAGACTTCGGGCAGCCTGGCCTGGTGGTGTCAGACTCAGCATGGCCAGGAGGGGCATCTGCAGTCCTGCTGGGCCTGCTGTTCAGTGGCCCCTCTGGACACACCTCCCCTGCCTTCCCAGGGCTCCCTGGGTGTAAACTGGAGAGAGCCACCAGAGTCTTCTGGCTGTTCTGTCCTCAGCTCTAGAATAACTCTTTGGGATAAAATTTCCTTATTTTACACATAAGGAATTCAAGGCTCAGAGTGACTAAGGACTTGCCTCAAGTCACAGTTACCAGTGGCAGGTCCTGGTTGCAACCTTCTAGTTTTGGCCTGTGCTCTTAATAAGTCTGCAAAGCTGCAAGACCTTGGGGGTCCCCTGGCCCCCCTTGCCATCTCTGCTTCCACTCCCTGCCCCCCAAGTGTGCATGAGGCACTCAGCCCCAGAGAAGCCGCAGCCGGCCTGAGATCGTCTTGGAGTCGAGCTCTCCCCAGGGTCTACTGCTTACCTTTCTGTTTTTGACCTCTTCCCCTGGCTCCCTCAGGCTCCCTCTAGCTCTCCCCCCTGCTTCAGGTCCACTGGTTGCTTCTGCATGTCCCTCCTTTGGCCTTTGAGACTACAGGATTTTAGGTTGGAAAGGAGCCTTTGGGCATTGAGGTGAGCTGGCCAGGACCCCACAGCGCTGTGTAGTCATGACATGCATGTGGGACTCCCCACTCCCTAAGTCCCAGGGTCCTTGCCACTGCTCCATGGAGCCTTGGTGGCCCTGCTGAGGTTGGAAGGTGGCACAAAAAAGGAGGGAGGACATGCTGGGTTCAGGTCCTGTCAACCACTTCTGGACTCTGTGACTCTGCAGTGGCCCCTGGATCCACCCTGTGCAGGTCTCAGCCTCATCTGTCAGCTGAGGGCTTGGCCCATCTGGAGGAAGCCTGTCCCTTTGAGCTGATGCCATTTTTCTCAGCCTTCCCTTCTTGTAGCTGAAACCCATTGTATAGACTAAGTATCCTTCATCTGAAGTGCTTGGTGCCAGAAATGTTTAGATCCCAGGGTTTCTCAGATTTTGAAATATTTGCATAGACTTTACCTCTTGCTCATCCCTAATTTTGAAAACCAAAATATTCTGAGATTCAGAACTTTTCAAGCATCATGTCAGTGCTCAGAAATTTTTGGATTTTAACTATGGAAATCAGTTCTTTTGATGTTCCTCCAAAGACTTAAGCATGGAACCACCATATGACCCAGCTCTACCTCCTCAGTATTCATCCCAAAGACTAAAAGTCAGTGTACTATAGTGATACGTGCATATCCATGTTATAGCAAAACAATCCACAATGGCCAAACAATGGAGCCAGCCTACGTGTCTGACAGTGGATGAATGGATAAAGAAAATGTGGTATATATATATATACACAATGGAATTTTATTAGCCACAAAGAAGAATGAAATTATGTCATTTGCAGGAAAATGGATGGAACTCAAGAACATTATGTTAAGTGAAATAAGCCAAACTCAAAAGGTCAAGGGTCCTATGTTTTATCTCATATATGGAAGCTGGAGAGAAGAAAGAAAGAATAGTAGTGTGGGGGGGGTGTCTCATGAAAATAGAAGGGAGATCAGTAGAGTAAAGGGACTGGGGAGAAGGAGGAGTGAAGGGCCAGGAAATGAAATGAAATGGACCAACTTATGTTGTTTGCATGTATAAATATGTAAAAAAGAATTCTACTATTGTGGATAAATATAATGCACCAATAAAAAAATCCAGTCAAGATATTGCCAAATAATCAAGCACAATTTATAAAAGGAAAACGTTTTGGATTTCAGAGAATCTCAGAGTTTAGATTTTGGGGTCATAGGTGCTCAACCTGCAGTGGCTGTGATGGTAGTGGAGCCAGCCGGCACCTTGCTCTCAGAGTTTTGATGTCCAGCACTGACCAGACAGGCTTGTAGTTATTACCTGTCAAAATGAAAAGAGAAGGGAGCCCTGCCTTACTCCAGAGATGCCTTCTGTGCTTCCCCCCGCCCCCAGATACGCTTCCACTCCCAGATGGCTTCCTCCCAGGTCGGGAGCCCCTGTGCCCCAACGTCATGTGGCCAGGGACTTCTTCTGCACAGCAGTCACCACCACGTGTGGGTCCATCTTAAACCTGAGCAGAGTCATCTCTGTAAACCCAGCTTGGACTTGACTCTCTCCCTACTCTTGTTATTTATTGTCCTGGCCTGGAGGCCAGCCCAGAGGGCATCTGCATGCAGATCTGTCAGTCCCTGGCATTGGAACCTCCAGTTCCCCAAATGCCAGCTTCTCTGATGCCCCTGCCTCCGCACATGGGTGTTCTGCTCCAGGAACATCCTTCTCTCCCAGCAGGTTTGGCTCTTGTCTGTTCATCACCCAGGGAGCACTCAGCCCTTGGTAGCTGCGGGGAGCTCAAGAGGAGATAGTGATATTCTCCCCCATCAATGGGGTCACTGTGGGTCCTGTGTCTTGGGTCTCAGTGTCCACCAGCAATGGCCAGCAGAGAGAGGCAGCTTCTTGCACAGCAGCGTAGAGAAGCAGGTACTTAGTGAGTGGGCAGACCTGCCTAGGCCACAGCATCCCGATGCCACACTCACATTCCATCTGCCCATTCGTCATTCAGCAGGTCCTCCCTGGAACTGAGGGACAGGCACCAGAGGTGAATTAGACTTCATACTGCCCACAGGACCTGAAGGAGCTGAAATGGGGACGGCGTAGTTCACAGCAATACAGCAGTGGTGACTGTACCAGGAATGCAGCCTGTTAAAAGGGAGGGTCAAACTCACTCCAAGAGGAAAGTAGCAAGAGATAGAAAAATGCCAGGAGAGTGTGTGGGCTCACAGGAAGCCCAACAGGCATTTGCCAAGTGGCTGAGTCAGGGAG
Source organism: Urocitellus parryii (assembly GCF_045843805.1). NCBI lineage: Eukaryota > Metazoa > Chordata > Mammalia > Rodentia > Sciuridae > Urocitellus > Urocitellus parryii. The sequence goes on along the minus strand of NC_135541.1, from coordinate 36,808,971 downwards.
CAGGTTGGAGGTTGAATACAGGTAAAATTCAGGCAAGAGATGGGAGTCCTTGAGTGAGCTGGGATCAGAAACCTGGAAGTGGATATCTGTTTGTCTTGGTTTGTTTTCTGTTGCTATTACAGAACACCTGATATCGGGTAATTTATGAAGGAAAAAATTTTATTCTGGTTGATAGTTCTGGAGGCTGGGAAGTCCAATATTGGACACCCAAACCTGGTGAGGTTCTGTGCTCTTCAACTTGTGGCAGAAAGTGGAAGGGCGAGTGGGAACCTTGGTGAGGTTCTGTGGAAGGGCGAGTGGGCATGTGGAGAATAGAGAAAAGGGGACTGAATCCCCACACAGCCAACCCATTCTCTCAAGAACGGGATTAATCCATCTGAGAGGACTCTGCTCCCAGGACCCAAGCACCTCCCCCTGGGCCCCACCTCCCAACTCAGTCACGTTGAAGAATGAAGGTTTTAATGTGAATTTTGGGGACCCATATTCAAACTGCAGCACAATTCTATTCATACGTTCTTGATCTTTTGATTACTCTTTTCCTTTCCACACAGGGTCATGTCCAATAGGAAAGTTTTCAATATTTACCACCAGCTGTGGTGCTTGTTGTTGACTTTGTGTAAATACTCTGTCCCGCTAAGAACTTCCTTCATTTTCCAGGTTGGGCAATAGTTCTCTTTTAAAATCAGGAATGGATGTTGAATACAGAAATGCTTTTGCTGTAGTTGATTGTATTGTTTTCTTTTAAAATTTACTAATGTGGGGAACAGCATGAAGTGATTTTTTCCAATGTTAAACCAATGTTTTTTTTGGGGGGATATATCCAACCTGGTCACAATATATTTTTCCCCGTGACACATTGCTGGATTCCATTTGTGAATGTTTCACAATGAAAATTTTTGCATCTGTGTTCATGAAATTAATTTGTCATCTTCCTTCCTTATGCTTTCTCTTTTGAGGTTTCATACCAAGGGTTTTCCTAGCCTTATGTAATGAATGGTGGGGAATATTCCCTCTTTTTTTCATATCTGGAATGCAATGTAAAAAAATGATTTCTTCCTTCAGTATTGGGTGAAAAAAATCACTGGTAAAGCCATTTACACCTGGAGTTGTCTCTGTGGGAACATTTAAATCCATTAATATGTCAGTGCTTATAGGATTATTCAGGTTTTCTATTTCTTCTTTAATCAGTTCTAACAAGTTATATTTTCCTAGGAATTTGTCTATTCTGACAGCAGTTCACAATAATTGACATGAAGAAAACCATAATATTCTCTAAATATCTTTTTATTGTTTGTAGCTTCAAGTGGTGTCTCATTTTTCATTCTGGATAGTAATTGTACCTCCTCCTCCTTTATTGTGACCTCCCTTGTTAGCTCTTTGTCAATTTTATGAGTCTTTTCAAAGAACCAGCTTTAGATTAATTTACTGATCCTCTTTTGTATGTGTGTGTGTGCATTTATTTTTATATTGCTTACTTCTTTCTGTATTTTTATAATTTCTATTTCATTTTAATCTTTTTTAACATCTTGGAGTAGATATTTAATGCATTAAGTTTCAATACTTTTTCTCTGACAAACACATTAAAGACATTAACAACTATAACTCTTCTCTAGTACTGCTTTAGCAGCATCCCGCAGGTATTGATAAGTAGAATTTTCATTATCAGTCAATTTAAAACATTTTCTAATCTCCATTATAATTTTGACCCATTATTTACAGAGTTTGTTTCTTATTTTTTAGATGTATGCGATATTCAATTAGCTTGGTCAGAGAACAATAATTCAGTTCATCTCCATTGAAATTAGTTGAGGCTTGCTCCATGGCCCAGCCCTGGGTCAGTTTTGTAAAAATGATTGAGGACCCATCTGTCACTTGCTTCAGGTACCAGTGTTTCAATGGTTCTCCCCGCTATCGCATCAATTTTTGCCTCTGTAGCGATCGTTCCTATCAGTCTACAAATCTGCTGTTATTTCTAACATCCTTTTACAAAGCCAAGACCAAAGATAACCTCTCTGGACTCTCCCTGCACCTCCAGCTCCCTCCGGAGTCTTTCCCTCCCATTTCTCTAGCCAGGCTTCCCACAGAGCAGAGGCTTTCTTACTCTGGGTTAGGTGTTTCCTTGGAAAGTGGTCCTAGGGAGCAGAGAGGTGGGCAACAGGGAGAGCCAGGGCTGCTCCTTCCCAGGGGCCCTTGTGGTGCATCTGGAGTCTTGTCCAGCATTTACCCATGGGCTCCCATGCCTGCTACTGGTCAGTCAGTCCATCAATCAATCAGCCAGTCAATCATGGCTCCAGAAGCATGAACCTCCAGCCCCTTTGGACTGGGACTGTGCATGTGCCTTGCAGAGGCTGCTTGTAAGTGGCCTTGTTTAGCTGTCCCAGCCCAAAGCTGGAGTCCTCGGAAGCTGCCTGCAATTGGCCGCTGCCGCCGAGGCTGGAACGAGATATGGAATCAGAGGACGCCACGGGGCACGAGAGGAGCCAGGAGTCCATTACTGCCTTACAAAAGGAGTAGTGCACGTCCCGCGCTCTAATGTCACCCTCCATCATGAATGAACTCCAGTCAGCCCTCCTGCCGCCCTCCCAGGGGACGGCTCTGGGTCCTCTGTCCTGTCAGCAGCCATGGACACAGTCCCTCCTTCTCCAGTCCTGGAGTTGCTTCTTTTCACAGCCTAGGGTGCTTCTCCTGCCTGACCTGCCTTCCCTTCTGTCCCTTCCTCCCCTGCCTCAGCTCACACACCTCTGGTGAGCTGGTGATGCCCAGGGCTACAGCCTGCGGCCACTCTTCTGTTGTGCTCTTTCCCTGGTGATCCTGTATCAGGGCACTTCAAACACCGTCTATTTGCTGTGGATCCAAAGTTCTCTTCAGCCCTGATCTGGCCTCTGAACCCCTATAAGCCCAGATTCTATTCGGCATCTCCATTTGCAAATCCAAAAGAGTCTTAAACTTGCAAGATTGAGCCCCAGAGGTCTTCTGAGCCTGCTCCTCCTCCAGTCTCCCCCACTCAGTAAACAGCAGGGAGCTTCGGGATAAGAATTGTGGTGTCAGCCTTCTCTCTCTCCAACTCCTTCTGACTGATTTGTTAGCAAATCCTGAGGTCACCACACTCACAGCCGCTTCTCATCCTGGCTGCTGAAGCTGCCACCATCACGGGTCCCTGGTGAATTCTAGTGCCTTTTTTTTTTTTGAGATGGGGTTTTGCTGTGCTGCTCTGAACTCCCAGGCTCTTGTGATCCTCCTGCCTCAGACTGCTGAGTTCTGGGACTACAGACATGTGCCACTGAGCCTGGCCCTCTTGGCTGGCCTCTCTGCCCTTGTCCCCCGTTGGCACGGCAGCCGGAGTGATGCTGGGAAGGCAGTGGTTCCCACTGGGTAGCAGTTTGGCCTCCAGGAGACATTTGTCAACGTCTGGAGGTGTTTTTGATGGTCATGCTGGGGAGGGCGCATGTGCACTATGGAGAAGCTGCTTACTATCTGGAGATGCACAAGGCAGCCTCTCAGAGCAACGAGCTACCCAGCCCCAAGCGCCAGGAGTGCGGAGTTTGACAAGTCCTGTGTTGGAACCCAAGAAACACTGCTCTTCTGCTTCAACTCTCCCCAGCTCCTCATTTTATCCAGATGTGATGGTAAAACAAAATCTGTACAAAGACCTGTGATATGCCCCCAACACACACACACACACACACACACACACACACACACACCCTCTTGCTTTTTTGGTTTCATCTCCTCCTTTGTGCCCTCTGGCTTATCCCAATTCAGCCACACTCGCTTCTAGCTCATTCTAGAATATTAGGTAGGTCCACTGCTGCCTCAGGGCCTTAGCACTGGCTGTGGGCCTGGAATGACCTCCTCCCACACCCTGATAGCCACAGGACAATTCTCAGTGAAGCCTTCTCTGGACGCTATATGTAAAAATGCATCCTTCCTTCAAATATTTCCTATTCTCCTTCCTGTTTTATTTTTCTCTTTCTCACTCACATTTTGCATAATTTACTCATTTTATTTTATGCTTCCCTTTAGAACCCCATGAGAGCAGAGATTATTATCTATTTTATTCACTGCTGGTACCTAGCAGGTGCTCAGCAAAGATGTGGTGAATGAATGATGAATGAACGATGCTCCGTGAGGTATGACGTTGAAGTTCACGCGTGGACACTTATGATGACTGCTGCTCTGTGGAGCTGCTCCGGGAGGTGGTAGGAACCCTGCCCTAAGGATCTTGAGAAATATAACACAGGTGGGGACAATTGGTCAACTATTTGAGAGGGGGGGAAAAAAAGCAGCTAAATCCTCACCTACATTATCTTACAAAATATATTCCAGATGGATTAAGGAGTTAAGTGTGAAAAATGAAGACACAAATTGAGAGGGTATTATAGGGAAATATTTCTCCAGTGTCTAGTTGGAAAAGGACAAGGTTTACAGAGAGGCCACTGGAGTGACTGAACCCAAACACTGTTGGCGTACTTGAAATTTCAAACCATTTTTATATGTAAAAATTGATCCACAACAAGAGGTGGCTTAAAAACGGAAAGTACATTTGTTTATAAAGAGAAAGCTGATATCCTTAAAATACAACAATCCACAAAATGATAAGAGAAATGTATAAAGGACAGTAATGGGCAGATGTGGCAGAAGAAGAAAGACAGCTCAACGTTATTTTTAAATATTTGCCCTCACTTGCAATCAAATCCAAATAAAAATGAATTATCATTTCAGTCTCACAAATCAGCACAGATAAAGGAAGTCCTGCCGCTCACGGCTGCTCTGCGCAGGACAGAGGGCCCTCTCACGGTCTCTGGCGGAGAGGAGATGGGGACACTCTTTCTGGAGGGCAACTTGACAGAGTGTTCTGTGAGTCTGGAAAATATGCAGCCCCTTTTGCCCTGTAATTCCTTTTCTTGGAAGTTATCCTGAGGAAGCCTTTGGAGCTGCAGGCAGTGATTTATGGGCCAGGGTGCTCCTCTCAGTGTTATTTATAAGAACAAAAAATTGGAAACAACCTCGTGCCTAACAACAGGGAATAGCTAAATAAATGATGGTACCCTCCCATGACGGAGTGCTGTTATAGATGTTCAGAAGGGCTTTGAAGAATCCTTAGTGACAAAATGCTCATGATTGGGTATTTTGTTTTAATAACAAATACTAAACCAATGTCAATCTGTAGTAAGATCTACTTATTTGTGTGTGTGTGTGTGTGTGTGTGCACGCACAAATACACAGATACAACCAAACACATAATTACAGTGGAAAAATATATCAAAATCTAAGCAGTCTGGGAGTTGGGATTATGAAATTATTTTCAGTTTTTGAATGTTTCCCCCCCAAGTTCACCACAAATATCGTGTACAGCCAGCCACAGGTATCTCTCAGAAAGGAAAACCCAAAGTGCACATATTGAGTTGTCATGATGGCTTTCTCAAAGCTCATGTGTGTGCAGGAATGGTCCAGAAGGCTCTCCAGGCTTTGCACAGTAGACTGACTTAGCAAATATGGAGTCCAGAGAGGGACCACGCCCTCATGGAGCTTGTGTTCAAGGGGCAGAGAGACAAGGAGCAAATGTAAACCATGGAAGTAGTTCCATGCTAAGAAGAAAACCTGAGCACACAGGACCTCTGCAGGAAGTGTGATCCCAAGAAGCCACCCCTGAACTGGCCCGCATGGGGGCAGTGGGAACAGCTGGTGAAAGGCCAGCGGCAGGTGTAGGCTCGCTGGGTTTTCCAGGTGGGAAGAGGCTGGTGGGAATGGAGGAGGGCCAGCGTGCTCCTTCCCACCTCCCATCCTTGGGCCACTGCTCTGAAAGCTGCTTCTTTGCCTCAATCATTCCTCAGGCACCAATCTGAGCCGGCGCTAGTTAAGTCAGGCAGTGAGGCTAGGGGTGACCAGAGAGAAGCCACGGGAAGCTGAAAGTCCATGGGTGGGACAGCTGAGACCACTGACAGCTAACTTCACACTGCCACAGTGGGGTAACTGTTCCTGGGGGTCTTTTCCTGGAGTTGCAAGGTGGAGATGGAGGGTGGGCTGCAGAGAGGAAGCATTTGAGCTGGGCTTTGAAGGGTAAGTGGGAGTTCACCAGTTGAAGTGGGCAGGGTGCAGTACAAGGAGGGGGTGTTCTGGGGGTAGGCATGGGGCATATTAGAGAAATGGCACATAGCTGTCAGGCCCAGAACGTATGACTGAGTGGTGCGTGTTCACAAGTGTGTGTTCATGATGGTTTAGAGTCAAGTTATGCAGGACCTTGAATGAAGGTGACCTCATTTGGGAGTGTGGTGGTGGCCAGACCTAGGTAGTGCTGGCAGAGTCTGGCTGCAGTGGGGTCCTCTGGAGCATCCACAGAAGCACTGTCACACAGCCCCTATTCCTCCAGCTTCTGGTGTGATGTCCGTGGCAGGGACCAGCTATAATTTCAAAAGTTCCCCAGGTGATTCTGATGCGCTGGAGAGTTTAGGACTCACTCCTGTCCCTGGAAGTCACTGAGAAGTGAAAACAGACAGAGCCCGGATCCTGGTCTTAGATCTGACGCTCAGCACGTGAGACTAGGCTAACACCTGCTGGGTGAGGAGCAGGGGTCCTGTGGTAGCAGAGGGCAGGCCAGGTGCACAGCCCACTTGGTCCTGGCCAAGTTACTTCACCTTCTGAGCCCCAGATTTCTTGTCTGTCGGGTGGGGGTGACCATCCCCCCTACCCTGTCCAAGGGCTCATAGCACACAGGTGCCTGGCACTCAGGTGTGGGTGCTGTGGCTGCCCCACGATTCTGTCCATGGTGCTGGTGCAGAGTGAGAGCTCAGAAATGTATGTGGAATGAATCATGGGGTGCTCGGTAAACACCCACTCTCTCCCCTGGTACCCACCTGCCCTTGGTAGATGTGATGCTAGTGTTCAGGGCGCCAGGGCGCTGGGGAATTCCATTAAATCACAGCACTGGGCACCTCCAGTGTGGCCATGGGAGAATACAGGGATGGAGGAAGTCACACTTCCTTCAGGCAGGCTGACTGGGGATCAATACAACAATCAGGGCCATGCTGACCTTGAGGGCATGCCCTTGATAGTGGAGATCCAGGCCAGATGCTGGCAGGAGCATACCTTAAGAAATGATCACAGAAGGGGGTCCAGCCTAGCTAAAGGCCTGGAGGTGGACAGTGTATAGGTCACTTTCCCAGATCTCCTGTGTCCTCGGTGGTTCCTCTTTTCTTGTACCCTGTTGGGTGGGAAAAGCAAGGGCTTTGGAGTCAGGAGATGGGGTTCAAGCCAGGAATGAATCATCTTGGAGCATCTTGGAGTCAAATGGGCATAATGTTGTTCTTCACACATCTGGCATTGTGGCTTACACAAAGCAAGCCGTGCCCAGCTCATAGCTGGTACGTAGTTAACGCTCTTTCCTGTGTTCTTCCTCCTCTCTCCCTGCTCTACCTCTTCTCTGGTGGACACCAGCTTCAGGAAGTCCCCAGTGGATTTACCACAGCCAGGCGTATGGGCCCTGTATTCTGCTATCTCTTCGAGATAATAAATACGAACAAACCCCAAATCCATTATTAGCTTCTTCTAGACTGTCTGCATGATTTATGGCTTCAAAGTGTCTCTAGTTAATCTGTCGAAAGGGATTTTAAATTTCATCTGTCTTCCCTGCTGGCAGCCCCCTCTACCTTGAATTCAGCTGTTTGACATGTCTAGTACTGGGGTCCCATTTTAAAAACATTTACAGTGGGCCGGTGGGGGGGAAGAAAACTGGAGATGGAGCAGCAATCGGGAGGCTCAATTTGGCACATCTGCTTTGAATTCTACGCATCTCCTCAAGTGCAAACAACTTGAAAGTTCGCCCAGGGAAGAGGTCTGCTGTGCCCACGAGGGCTGCCTTAGGTGACTTTAAAGGAGAGAGGGATAATTACTGAAAATGAATTGTCACTGAAATGGAAACCTCCCCATCGGCCGGGCTGGCCATCTGCTGCTCACATGTGCAGGCGGCCCACTCCTCCCTCCCCCTCCCAGGACTGCGGAGGGCTCTGCTCTTTGGTTTTTTTAACCTCAGCCTTCCAGGCCACTCAGGTAATGAGTTGTTCCAGGGGGCTGCACAGTCCCAGTGTGCAGCTCTGGCTGTGGGACCCAGGATTAGGGCAGCAGGCCCCCAAAGTGCATGTGTGTGTGCGCACAGCACTCTACAGTTCACAAAGCCCTTACACAGCGCAGGCGGGAGCGGAACTGCATCCACGGACTATTTAGTGAAGATGTATTAATTCTCAGGGCGGCTGGTCGTGGTTAGGTGAGGATGCAGGGTGTAGCAGCCGCGGTCCTGCCACTGGGCTCCAGGGAGAGAGATGACAAGGGATTGTGCCTCGGAGGGGAGAGCAAATATGTTCAGGGCGGATACACAGTCGGCATCACTTACGATGGGGCTCCCAGAAGTTGTGCATGTGACAGGTACTTGTTGAATCGCTGTGATGAGTTCTTGGAACTGCGTAGTGACCAAAATTGACCAAGTCCCTGTTCTCAGAGAGCAGAAAAACAAAAATGTCACCAAAGAAACGAGATGCATTTAAATAACAATGAGTGCTATTGGATGGTAGGACCGGAAGGTGTGGTTGTGAGATTCTCCGGGGTGATCAGGGAAGGCCTCCCCAGCCAGCTCAGAGGTCTCCGGACAGAGGCTGGGGTGCATCCGCCCTGGGGCACGAGGGCCACAGGAGGGGCTTTGCAGCAGAGCCAGGTCAAGGGGCCAGTGTGCAGAGCCAAGGATGCGGCTGTTGAGGACAGACTTGGCAGGAGCTCCGGGGCAGGGCAGGGGAGGCAGCCCCTGGGGAAGTGATGGTTGTCTGCTGTTTGTTTATTTGACTTGCCTCTAACTGGATTAATGGCCCCACTAGCTCGCAGTAATGGGAACTTCAGTATTTGGCCAGGGTCTGGGCATGCCAAAGAGGTGTAGGCTTGGAGCAAAGGAGACAGGAATCTTGGTGCCCAGCCCTGCCCTCTCCATTTGCCATTCCCAGAGCAGCCCCCACTCTGTGCCCCATGGTTCTGCCAGGAGGCAAAGGGATAGTGCAGCCATTGTCGAGAGCTGCTAGAGAAGCCGGTCAGTGAGACTGAATTGCTGCTCCTCCGAGGTCACTGGGTGGACCCCTGTTGGGGAAAGCAGTTCTGCCTCTGATGGGAGAAGCCGTCCCTGGCAGGCTGATGTGAACTTCTCTGTGGCCCTGTGGCCACCGTGTGCCCTCAGCCTGCACATCGCCCTGTTTCAGCACAGATGGATGGATCCAACTGAACAGGAGTTTGGGTATTTGACAGGCCTGGATTTGACTCTCTTTCTTCCCTGAGCCTCTCATTTCCTCATCTGCAAAGTGGAGAAACATTTAAAAAATTTATCTTGTTTTAGCATCACACCTAGTTCCTGGCACACGACAGGACTGGGAACAGGAGATTCCATCTAGGATGGGGAGACCAGAATGTCAACAGCAGAGAACAGTCTGTGTTGAATGAATACTTGAATAAATGAAGAATGAATGGATGGGTATTGTGTGCTTATTGGGATTTGGTCCAGTCCAGGCCAGATGATAGAATCTGACTCCACAATGATCTAGAGGCTGAAGTCCAAGGTTACTGATGTGGCCCCCAGACCCCACCCACTCATCCCTGCTCCTCTTACTTCATGAACTTCCCCTTCCCCATCCCAGAACTGAAGTACCCAGAGCCCTCAGTACATTCCACGATTGCACGTCTGGAGGCTGGCCTTGCACTTTTGCTGCTCTTTCTGATGTGTCTTCTGGCAAATCATCTTTCAGGAATTTGCTCAAGAGTCTTCTCCTTGAAGAGTTATTTTCTGACTCCCTGCTGCTCAGAGCAAGAAAAAGCAGTGGTCAATGAAGCCAAGGTTTGCCAACCCGGCCTGGAGCTGCCAACAACTAGACTTGTGGTTTGTTTTCTCTTTGGAACTGGCCATCAAGAATAAAGCCCTTCATGATAGAGTAGGCATCAGCCTTCAGTGGGCATCCCATGATGAACAGCCAAGTGGACTGGCATTGCCATCGCCCTGGATTTTATTCTAATTTCCCTGATGACTAAAGATGCGAAGCATCTGTGCACCTTTCATGTACATATTGGCACGTCTTCTTTTGAGAAGTGTCTCTTCAAGTCTTTTGTCCATGTTTTGATTGGGTTATCTTTTTCCCCCCACCTTGGTACTGGGGATTGAACCCAGGGATGCTCTACCACTGAGCTGTATCTCTATCCCTTTTTATTTTTTATTTTTTAAATATTGAGGTAGTGTCTCACTAATTTGCCTAGGGCCTTGCTAAGTTGCCCAGACTGACCTTGAGCTTGCAATTTTCTTGCCTCAGCCTCCCAAGTAGCTGAGTTTACATATGTCTATCGTCATACCTAACGGATGTTTATCCTTTAATTATTCAATTGTAAGAGTTCTTTATATATTCTGGATACAAGGATAGATAGATAGATAGATAGATAGATAGATAGAATATTTCTCCCATTCTCTGTCATGGCTTTCCATTTTCTAAATGGTGGTTTTCAGAGAACAAAGCCTTTTAATTTTGATCCAGGTTCAATTTACCAACTTTTTAAATGCTTCCTGTTTTTTTTGTGTGTGTTCTAAGAACACTTTGCCTGTTCCAGGGTGTGCAGTTTTCAAGTTTTATGGGTTTAGCTTTAAGATGAGTAGTGTATTGTGAATTAAGTTTTGTGCATGGTGTGAGGTAGGGGTTGAGTTCATTTTTCACTTACAGTTATCTAGTTTTTCTAGCACTGTGTGTTGAAAAAGACTTCTTTTCTTCATTGGTTCACCTTGATACTTTATGAAAAGTCATATGTAAGTGTTGATTTTATTTGTAGATATTTTAGACTTTTCATTTTTTCCATTCATTTGTATGTGGATTCTTATGCCAACACTACACCTTTCTGATGACTGTAGCTTTATACATAGCTCGAGTCCTCAAACTTTGTTCTTAATCTTCAGTATTATTCTGGCTATTTTAGGTCATATACATATGAGGAGATCATCCTGGACTATCGTGTTGGACCCGAAATTCAATAAGAAATATAGATGTATATCTCAACTTTTCAGGTTTTACCAAAAATTCGCCAGGATTTTGATTGAGATGGCATTAAATTTGTAGGCCAATTTGAATATTTGACATTTTAACAATTCTAAATCTTATCTATCCCCATGTATTTAGATCTTAGGTCTTTACTGTCTCTCAGCGGCCATTAATATTTTTCCTGTGTAAATATCTTATGCAATGTTTGTTAATTTTACTCCTAAGCATTTTTATGTTATTTTTTTGGTGCTGTTGTATGTGGTATTGCTTTTAAATTTGATTTTCCCATTATTTCCTGTAGCATATAGAAATTACAATTAATTTTTGCAAGTTGACTTTGTATTCTGTGACATTGCTAAGCTCATTTATTCTTTTTATTTATTTTTGTTTGTTGTGGGAGGTTCATTAGAGCTTTTTCATGTCGTCCAAGGTTCAGGCATTATGCTTCTTCTTTCCCACTGTTTTAGTTCAGCTTTTTGCCACTGTGACCAAAAAGGCCTGACAAGAGTAAGGAGGAAAGTTTATTTGGGGGCTCACAATTTTAGAGGTCTCAGTCCATAGACAACTGGTTCCATTCCTTAGGAGTGGAGGTGAGGCAGGTCATCATGGCAGGATTGCGTGGTAGAGGAAAGCAGCTGGGAACTTGGCACCTGGAAGTGGAGGGGAGAGAGAGAGAGAAAGAGAGAGAGAGACTGACTGTGAGATTCAAAATATAAACCCCAAAGGCATGCCCCCTAATGACCCACTTCCTCCAGCCACACCTACCTGCCTGCAGTTATCACCCAGTAATCCCTATCAGCAGATTCATGCACTGATTAGGTCAGGACTCTTATAATCCAGTCATTTCTCCTCTAAACTTTCTTGCATTGTCTTTTACAGGAGCTTTTGGAGGACAGCTCACATCTAAACCATCACACCCACCTTTGTGTCTTTCTCTTTCCTTCCCCTCTTCACTAGCCAGGACCTCAGTGTTGAATAGGAGAGGAGAGTGTGGAATTCTTGCTTCTTCCCAACATTCAGGAAAAGCATTTAGTCTTTCACTGTTGAGCATGATGTTCGCTATAGTCGTTGGTATACTTCATTGAGGAGATCCTTTTCTATTTCTAGTCTGCCGAGATTTTCATCATGAATGGCTGTGTTTCCTTTGCATCTGCTTAGCCAATTGTATGGATGTTCTTCTTTATTCTTCAGATTCAGCGAATTGTGTGTATTGATTTAGAACCTCTTACGCTCTGAACTAATCACACTAGTGTATTAGTATGGTGTATTATCATCTTTATACATTGCTCAATTTGATTTGTTCATATTTTTAAAGAGCAGATATAAGATGGATACTCATTAGCCATTAATATGAAATTTTAAAGAAAGAATTTTAAAAGTTAGTTGTAAGTCATAAAAAGTCCTTTAAAAGCTGGATTAAAGTAATGAGTTAAGAAGCAGCATGCATATCCATATCACAGTTGCATGTTAATTGGTAGAAATAAACAAGCCAAGGTTAATAAGTTGGTTTTTTTTTTTTTTTAGTAATTAGTAAAAGCATCCTTTTAAAGGGGACAAGAATTGGCAAGACAGAAAATGGTTAAAAATAATGATTTTTAAAAAGAAAGTGTGTATTAGTTTCCTGAAGCTGCTATAACAAATTACCACAAACCTGGTCATTTAAAATGATGGGAAAATTTTAAACAACAGGTATTTGTTCTCTCACAGTTTAGAGATCAGGAGTTGAAACCAAGGTTATCAGCAGGACCCTACTGCCTCTTGGTCACTTTTCTGCCTGTGTGTCTCTTCTCAGGATGCTTCTCATTGGATTTAGGGCCCAACAGGACAGTCCAGGATGATCTTGTCTTAAAACCCTTAACCTTATTATATCTTCAAAGATAATTTTTCCCAAGAAGGTCACATTCACATGTTCCAGAGACTTGACTTGGCATATCTTTTTAGGGGCCACCATTCAACCTAGTGCATGGTGAACCTTTGAGCTTTCCTATGTGAAACATCGACATTTGGTTACTGAATCTAATGAAATAAACTGAGAGTAAATACTAAATAAGAAGACCAAACCAACCCACGATCCTAGATTTTTGACCAATTTAATACTTTTTAACATGCTCTGAACCCCAAATGAAAACTTATTAACTAAAACTCAAAGCATCTCCTCTAACATAAATTATTGTCATCTTTATAAATGGTTAAAATAAACAAGTTTGGGGTAACTGTTTATTTGGAAATTTTGGGAATGTGGCCATTTGGCAAAGTAATTTGTGGCTAATTGGCTTTTGATGAATTGGTCATTTGACACATTGGTGCTTGGCCAACTGGCTCTTGGAGAATCAGTGTTCATCAAGTTGAACTGCCTCCCGCACGGGCCTGGGGCTTGATGTCTGGGACCCAGCTGAGAGGCCCACAGGGGCGCCAGGCAGGCTGAGTGCTTGGACAGGGATCCAAAGATGGTCTTAGACCAGGAGGGAGATCCCAGAAGACCTGGCCATCCCCCAGCCTTGGCCAACCTGCATCCTCCTGAGAGAGCCTGCTCCCATTTGGCTAGATGAGCCTCTGGGGATGCAAATAGTGACATCCCTCTGTTGCTTACATGCCGGGCTCCAAATTAAGTGCCTTTTGGCAGCATCGTCTCATTCAATTCTCTCAGTAAGCAACAAGTATGCTCTGCATTTTACGGGTGAGGGCTCAGAGAAGTTAGGGTACCTGGCCATGACTACATAGCAAGTGAGTGGTAGTGTTCAGATTCCAGATCAGGTTGTCTGTCTCTAAAGCCCCTGTGCTTCACCACGGGGCTAAAATGGATCAGATCTAGTCCTTGTCCTCAAACAGCTGCTGGTCCCGTGTTAGCTCATTCATAAATAATTTATTTGAACCTCACTGCAGCCTAGCATGGAATCCATTCCTGTTTCTCCAGAGGAGGAAACCGAGGCCTGGATGAAATGTGAGACTCAGCTGTCGGCTCAGCATCAAGAGCTGGAACAGAACCAGGCTGGACCTTGCTCAGTCACTGGTGGCTGCCTCCGTCTCCAGGCTGGCTCCCGGATTTCTGCTCCAGTTGTGTTCTTGTCTCTGAAAGTGACACAGGGCCGTGTGCTCTGCCTTCCATTCCCCAGCCCTCCTTGTTTATGTCCATGTTAATGGGCCTTTGCAGGCTGGCCCAGCTGCCAGCGAGAGCCAGTGAGCCACCTGGAGCTGCGTCGGCTGCAGAATGTTTACGGTGCATGGAACCGAATCGAAACAACATCCATCTTGTTGACTGGTCCCAAACACTGTGCTCATTCACGGCCGGGCAGCCGATGGGGTCCCCGCGCTTGGCAGCCAACTGCCACATCTCGGCCGGCATGCATGGCAGCAAGAGGGTGAGGAGAAATCAGGCCAGCCTCGGGGGATTGGCACCCTGAGCCTGGGTGGCCCTCTTTCTATTTTCTGTTTACCCTCTCCTCTGACCAGATGCGTGGTGAAGGTGGAGCACCCTGTGACATCAGGGTCATCTGAGCTGGCCCCAGCCACCGGCCTCAGCAAAGGCTGATGAGGTCATTGGTATGAGTGTGAGGGGCTCCGTCCTGGAGGACAGTGACCCGGCAGCCCAGCAGAGCTTTGTCCCAGACAGACCTGGCTCATCACCTCTCCGACTCAGTTTCCTCATCTCTTCAGTGAGGTTGATGTGGCCTCTGTCTGCGGAGCTGATGCAAGAATCTTGAGACATCACAAAGCCATTTGTCCCTATAGGGACCCCAGCTCTTCCTGAGGGGTGCCCGAGTGTCATGTTTTGTTTTCCAAGCTGGCATTTGATGCACTTCTACCAGAGCCACTGCTACACAGTGCAGGCAGAGCACAGAGAGCCACAACCCCAGCCTGAGGATGGTGGTTTGAAGTGAGGCAGGTTTGGTGAGGATGGGAGGAGGGGTGGGGATGGGGGCTGAGAAGGGGAGGTCTGCTAGGGGGCAGGGGGCAGACATGAACTTGGTCTCATCAGTGTCCAGAGACCGGACCTGCCAAACCACCTGCTGAGACCCCCTCCTTTGTGGTTCCTGGAGTCAGCCTGACACCAGCCCACCCCCACCTCATGCCAAGTCACCCTGCTGGGCAGCCTGCATGGGGACTGTATGCCTGCCTTCCTGTGGGTCCCTCTGACTTCAAGACCCTGTCACTGAACCTAGAAACAGACCCTGAGATTCTAAGAAATCCTGCCCTTGGAGAGGCCTGTGAGGTGGCGGTGCACACACCCAGGTCAACCCAGGCCAACCCTGACCCTGGCGCACTTGCTCAGTACCCTGGGGGAGGCCTGGCTTTCCTCCTCTGGAGAACAAGGAGCTGACCGGGGCCAGGGGTCCTCTGCAACGCATCCTTTATCTAACAGGGCCCTCTTTGTTCTGCTTCCTTTACACTCCTGACATGAAATCCATCCGTAATGTAGCCTCCTCTGCACCGTCACTCAGGAAAATTCCACATAATGTTTTAATTGTAATATAAAAGGAGAAATGAAGCTCACTCCTGAGTCATGTGTGATTCCACGTGTCCGTGCTTGGCATGAATGTGCCAGAAGGTGAGGTGAAGTCATCAGGTATTCGCACCTGTGCAGGCATCCCCCAGCCTGAGGGGTGCCCGAGTGTCACCGGCAGAGAGGCCCCGGGTGACGTGGTACTCTGAAATGGTGAACAACCCTTGGTAAACGTCCAAACAAAACACAGTACAGTCTTTCCCTAATTTACATGGTAGTTCTTCCATGCCTGGAAAATTTTGTGTATGTCAAGAGCATGAAAAAAGTACTTTGTGTTTATGTGTAAAATGGACCTATGTTCTAGGCCTAGATGACCAGGATGCTTGTTTACAGATATTTTGAATATCTGGCAAGATATTAAAAAGTTAGTGTTGGATTGACTCACCCTTGGCAGCAGTGAGTTTTGGCCCCTCCCCATTAAATGTCAGTGGTTCCCAGTTATGTGACCACCAGAGTCTCAGTGATATCCAGTGTGACCCTGGGGGGCACCTTGCCGCAGTGGAGTCTGAAGGTGCCGACAGGAGCCCTGGGGAGGGAAGCGGAGGAGGGCTGGTCAGGGACAGCTTCCCAGAGGAGGGGCCCTGGGAGTCAGATCTGGGGTGGGAATTTTCATAAGCCAAGGCTGTGGCGTCGCCAGCCTTTCTGGCCTCTCTGTGGAACAAATCACCTTTTCCATGGGGGTGTAGAAATTCTGCATCTCTGCAGCACAGGGAACCCTTCCCACTGCCTGCTCTGCATGGTGCCCTTTCCTACAGGTGCAGAGGCTTCCTGCAGGCCTGGGGCGCCTGCAGTGCTCCACCTTTCATCCATGGGGTCATGGGGATAAACCCTCCAAAAGTTGAGAATATCTTCAGTGGAAAATGTACTTACGATTGGTCCCTAGTAAATGTGGGGCTTAGGAGCGCTGCCCCCACGGAGCCTTGATCATCTCCTCTACTGATGGAGGGCCCTGGGACCCACCACTGCCCCACAGCAGGACTGTCTTAGGGCACACCACTGGCCAGGAAAAAGATCAGAATTCAGAA
Source organism: Urocitellus parryii (assembly GCF_045843805.1). Classification (NCBI taxonomy): domain Eukaryota; kingdom Metazoa; phylum Chordata; class Mammalia; order Rodentia; family Sciuridae; genus Urocitellus; species Urocitellus parryii. The sequence goes on along the minus strand of NC_135541.1, from coordinate 36,792,403 downwards.
TGCAAGCCTGGTTTATACAGAATGCATATTGCTCTCCTGCCTGGTAAAGTTGAAAACTCCTGCCAGGGACTAGAACTCTCAGATCCCTCCTACAGAGACAGAGGGAGGGGGTTTAGATGCCGCCTCGTGAGGCCCCCCCCCCAGGCGGTCTGGACTGGGCAGTCCCCCTCCGCCATCCTGTTGCTGGATACTTGCCTTTTGGGCTTCAAGTTTTTCCATTGGTTTGAAGGAACATTTCATCATTTGGGGGAAAAGCCAACATGGGCATAGAAGTTAACTTATTAGCTTGATTTAAGGAGAGAGGATAAAAAAAAGGCCAGACGTGAAATCATAAATCTATATCTGACATTAACATTTATGGTCCTGTTCTTGCTGAAAAAATGCAGGTAGAATATGTTTGTTTTCAAGAAATTTTTATAGATTTCAACAGCCATTTCCTCTAGATTTCTTGTCATCTCAATAGTTTTTTGAACTTGGATAAAAATAAACAGTTTTTGTTGAACATCCCTGTTCTCCTGGTGACTGGGGCCAGGCAGGGGCTGATGATGGGGACTCCAGGGCCGACTAGAAATGGCAGCCGTTGGATCCGAGTCGCATGGAATTTTACAACCTCAGGATCAGAGAACGTCCTCGTGCCTGATCCATGCCGTCACTGAATCTTAGAGCCATAGAAATTGAAATGCTTAGCTTCATAAAATGGTCTCATCTAAGAGGGAGAAAGAGTTTTAGAATCCCAGAGGCACAGAAATGCCAACCCTTGAATTTTGGAATTTGGATCCCTTCGTATGATAAGACATAGAATCTGAGGACTTTAAGGGACATCAGGCTTATTGGCTAGACCACCCCTTCCCCACCCCAGAGAGATACTGAAATATGCTAAATACATGCAATATTTTCTTCTGCCAGGAGAAAATTTTCTTTCCTTAGGCCCTTACTTTGCCCCCTCCCAACCTGGAGTCTCTGCTGCCCGTGGAGAGACACTGCCCATCTCCTCCATTGGCATAGGTGCAGCCTCTCTTAGGGAAGGAGCTGGAGGCTGTGGCGTGCAGAGGAGGGAGGGGACACTGGCTCCTGCAGCCCTGAGTCTTGGGAGGCCCTGGGCAGTGCATCTCTCTGCCAGCTGAATGCTCCTGTCTCCTCTGAGGCTGTTCCCCTTGATCAGCCCTCAAGGGGAAGAGGACAGGGGGCCCTTGGCATGGCATCTGGGAGTGCCCCACTCTGCCCCTGCCCTGGAATTGCTTGTGGTGGGCTGGGAGGAATAGGCACCTGCACCCAGACCAGATGCTTAGAGGGTGCTCGCTGCCAGGCTAGTTGGGGCCCATGTCTAACGTCACTCTACCTTTGATTTAGTCTCAAGAATTATTTGTTCATTATTAAAACAGGAAGAAATATTTTGATATATGTAAATAGAGTTTTAAATTTTTCTTTTAAAATATATATGCCACAAAACTCACTTATGGGTGTGACAACAGTTCTAAGACTGACAGTGCCTTGGGTCTTGCTGCCACCACTGCCATCGGGAGACAGGACGGGTCCCTCAGTCCAAAAGAGCCCTGGAGAGAGTTGAAGAAACACTCCTCTCTGAAAGCCACCAGCCTCTTTGCAGCCGCTCTTCCTTCCAAAGCCTTTTTTCAACCCAGAACTCAGACAGGATTCCAGGGCTCCCTGCTCTCCCTGTGCGGCTTCCTGCTGCAGCGAACGGACTCCCGCATCCTCCCTCTGCCTCCCCAAGGTCCTGCAGATCCAGCTCAGCTTCCTTGCAGCCTCATTGCCTTCCTCTCACCCTTGTTCAATCTCTTCCTTCAACATCATTCCTACAAATATTTTCTCTTATAATGAAGATCTTTAGTAACTCCAGTAAAATTCATGATGAGATCCCTTGTAACGAGACCAGTTCCCGTCACACACGGCTGGCCGTTGACAGTTGCCAGTTGCTCCCGCCCTCCGTCTAGCTCTTCAAGGGTGTGGGCTGGAGCTCCTCCTTTCTGTGGAGGTTGGGCCTGGGGAATGGATGGGTTTCAGAAGTGCCTGCCTCCTGAACCCTGGAGACCTTCTCAGTTCCTGGGTGGAGTGGATGTGGTGACAGTGGGCTGTTCTAATAAATGAAAACGCTTCCCCACACATGAACTGGAAAACCCCAGAAAAAATACTACTTTTAATTCACTGCATAAGAACACATCTCTGTATTTTTAAGTGAGTCAAGTTTAGGGACCATACTTAGAGCATGATGGGGTTTTACTGCCTCATGTTTAATTAATGTCTGTACAGTTTGTTACTTAGCTATAGCTTACTCAATCATTCTATTATTGGATATTTGGGCTATCTTCTATTCTTTTCTATTATAATTTTTTTTTCTAATTATTACAGCAGCCGGGCTGGTGCACACCTGTAATCCCAGAGACTCCAGATGCTAAGGCAGGAGCATTGCAAGTTCAAGGCCAGCATGGGCAACTTAGTGAGACCCTGTCTCAAAATTAAAAATAAAAAGGGCTGGGGAAGTAGCTCTGTGGTAAAATGCCCCTGGGTTCAATCCAGAGAGGGGGGAGGGGATATGCAGAATATGCAGAATAAGGCAACACTGTCCTTTCAGAGGTGTATGCAGTTTGAGTGGTAGGTAGGAAATTTTTAAAAATTCTGCATATCCCTTTGCAGCAATTCTGTGTCTAGGTGATTATCTTAAGGCTATCAGTATGGATGAACAGTAAGACAGGTCCATGAAGATGTTCATTATGTGAGTGTTTTCTAGTTTTTCACTTTTCTAGACAATCTTAATCCAGTGTTGAAAGATAAATAAAATATGTACAACAACTATAAAATAGAAGATTTAATATAGTCATTAAAATTGTTAGAAAGGGCTGTGTGGGGCTGGGATTGTGGCTCAGCGGTAGAGCACTCGCCTAGCACGGGCAGGACCCAGGATCAATCCTCAGCACCACATAAAAATAAAGGCATTGTGTTGTGTCCATCTACACCCCAAAATATAATAAAATGTTAAAAAAAAGAAAGAAAGGGCTTTGTGCATCTGACCGTAGCAAATCAGCTCATATCAGACTAACATATCTTGCTCTACTTTGAATATCTGAGATTGAGTAATTTATAATGAGCAGAATTTATTTGATTACTATTCTGGATGCTAGGAAATGTGATATTAAGATGTCTGGCTATATTTGGAGTAAAGAAGTATTAAGGTTGAACGTGGTCATAGGGTGGGGTCCTGATCCAGTAGGACCAGTAAACTCAAAACAAGAGACCAGTATGCTCCCTCCCTCTCTCTCAGTGCTCATGCCCCAAGGAAAGGCCATGTGAGAACACAGTGAAGAAGTGGCCCTCTGCAAGCCAAGAAGAGAACCCTCACCAGAAACTAAATTGGCTGATACTTTGATCTTGTATCTCTAGCTTCCAGAAATGTGAGAAAATATAATTCAATTGGTTAACCACAAGGCCTATGGTATTTTGTTATAGCAGCTGGAACAGACTAGTACTCTGGGAAAGCTATATAGATATATAGATATATGGATATATAGATATATAGGTATATAAAGATATATCTATCCTAAGTTCCTTAGTGAAGGGGAACAATGTCAAGGTCAGCATGCCTTCCAAGTCTGATAGAGCTGGCCTTGCATTCTGTCTCTACCATTTACCAGCTGCATGATTTTGGCCATGCCCCTTCTTCTTCCTCTTTCTCTTCCTCTGGAAAATAGGGTCAGCAATACTGGCACGGGAAGAGCCTAGGACTGTGTCTGGCACATAATAGATACTCCATCAACTTTGATATTCATCCTATAGCATTAAATGAAAAAAGCAGAGGACAAGAAAATATGTATATTAACCTATTACCCTGACTTTTTAAAAATAAAAAATGTCTACAGATTCAGGGGAAAGAACAGCATCTGCTGTGGCTCTCTAACTGGTAACCTTTTGGAAGATACTTTCTAATTTCGGCCTAGGTTCATTCTGTCTCCCCATCTGTCCATTCCTCTTCCCTTCCTTCCTTATTCCCTCCACAAATATGTGCTAGTTCGGTAACAGTCTGAGGGGAGAGTTGACCCTTTTACATATTTGTCTACACATGTCTGCACCAACACATGTGACCAGCCCTGGCCTCCGCGCTTCCTGGCCCTGGGTTGGGAGAGAACTGACGTCTCGCTCGGTTTCTTCTCAGGGCTGTCCTGAGGTGAGTCTGCTCAGGTTTTATTGGCCCAAGTCCCTGTAAATCTAGCTTAGCTTTAAAGGGGAATTTATGGGATTCTTGTGGTCTGGGATAAGAGATGGTGGGCGGCCATAAGCCCAGCGTGAGGCCTCGACCATCAGGAGCTGCAGCTCTGGAGGCCCTGACCAGGTTACTGGCCCCCTGATGGCTGTGAACACTCCAAAGTGGCTCCAGCAAGTAAGTGGGCCTTGGCTGCCCTGTCCTACTGGGCTGAGGTGGCTGGAAGAAGAGCCTGACCGTTCCCTTTCCTGGTTCTCCTGAACGGGGAAAAGGGTACCGCAAAGCATCTGTTGGACACACAGGGCCTGGGGAGCTAAATGCAGCTTGAATCTGCCTTTGTGGGTTGTCCTTAGGTGAGCCACTGGCCCTCCCTGGGCCTGGGAGGTGGGCAGCACCCAGCGTCCCATGCTCTGTCATCTCTGTGTCCCACTTGTCAGAGCCTGACATGTGGGAGGACCAGTCCCAGCACTTGCACTGCTCAGAGGGAAACTGAGGCTCAGCAGGGACTGCAGCCCTGCTGTGCGCTGCCTGGAGAGTCCATGCTCAGACTCCTGGGGAAGGGCTGCTGGTGAGACCTGGTTGGCCTGTAGCTGCCCTTTCATGGCTGCTGGTGTACATAGCCCAAGAAAGCAGGCTCGCCCCAGGGAGGCTGTGACCTTGTTTCCCTTCCTGTAAAGACACCCTTTTCGAGGTATCAAATGCAACAGGCACCATTCCAGGGAGTCCACGTGTATTATCTCACTTAATCCCAATAGCTTAGCTCACCTCTGCAGCTACGACTCTTATCTCCATTTTACAAATGAAACAGAGGTGCAGAAAGGTAAGGTGACTCATTCCAGAGTCAAATACCAAAAAGTGAATGGCAGACTGGGGGCTTTAGCCTAGGGGTGTGTGTGTGTGTGTGTGTGTGACCAGAGGTTGACCAGGTCCCCTAATCACAGCATCTGGCATGGAGTCGGCATAAAGGTGAACGTGGGACAGCCCACCCAGCCAGCCACCCTCCCTATATCTACACCCTCTATTGCGGGTCTTACTGTGTGGAGGGATGTCCCCAGTAGGGGCCCGGGCTTAGTGACCCTGCTGCTCTGTAAGAGTTGGATGAGTCCCTGTTTTCTCTTCCTTGTGTGAAATAAGTTGTGCAAAGCCACATTTCAGTGTATACTGATGGTCAGCAGCCCTGGGGCCTCAAGGTCCTTGCCTGAAGGCTGTCACTTGCAGGGAGGAGAGGCTTTAGCTGCACTGAAAAGCACCAGGGTGGTAGTACTGAGTGTCCCAATCCAACTCTGGAGTGACAGAATACATGTGAGTTGCCAGGCCTGTGCAGGTGGACAGGTACACCCTGAGTGGCAGCCCCATAAGGGATTCTGGGAGCTGTGCTGTGCAGTCAGGGAAGTGAGAGCCCAGGGAATGTGCCAGGAAGAGAAGCTGGGCTCTGAGGGCCTACGGTGTGAGAGGGTCAGGCCCCTGAACAGATGGCAGGGATGTGGAGCTGCAAAGCATCATGGGAGTGTAAGGTGACACACAGGTGAAGGGACCCCAGGTTATGGGGCACCCAGAGCCAGGCTGAAGATACTTGCATTTATTAAATGCCCAGCAGAGCTGGCCCTGTGTGCAGTATTAATTATCATGTCATTGACTCCACCCTGTAAAATTCTTCCGATTTTACCGACTCAGGAAAGTATGACCATCTCCAATTCTTAATCCCTCTCTAACTGCTGCATAAGTTCAGGGATTGGCAGATTAATAGCCCAAGAGCCAGAGATATATTTTTCTTTTTTTTTTTTTTTTTTTTTTTTTTTTAGAGAGAGAGAGAGAGAGAGAGAGAGAGAGAGAGAGAGATTTAATATTTATTTTTTAGTTCTCGGCGGACACAACATCTTTGTTGTTATGTGGTGCTGAGGATCGAACCCGGGCCGCATGCATGCCAGGCGAGCGCGCTACTGCTTGAGCCACATCCCCAGCCCGAGATATATTTTTCTAAATAAAGTTTTATTGGAACACAGCCCCACTCACTCCTTTACATGGTACAACAGCAGAGTGGAGTCGTGGTGGCATGGACTAAATGGCTCCCAGAGCCTCAATTGTTTCTTGTTTTGCCTGGTAAAGTTCACTGACTTGCTCTGTGGGCTTGGGCAAGTCACTTGCCCCCTCTGAGCCTGCCTAGCCAACTTCTGAGGGTTGCAGTGAAGTACCGGGGGTGATGGCTGGGAACCTTTACTGTAAACTGTAAAGGGCAGAAGGGCAGTGCCTTTTTCCAGCCTGCTACTGGGTAGGCACTAGAAGTCCGCTAGTGAAGGAGAAGGCAGCACCACGCAGGCCTTCCCCCACCTGGCTGCAGGTGCTGCTGAGGCTGCAGGGTGGCGCGTCTGGGCCTGAGTTGCTGAATGTGTCCATGGCCACTCACGCAGACTTGGCAGGTTTCAGCATAAATTAAAATTCTTGTGGGGAGTCACCTTCTATGTGGTGCCACTTTACAGCCAACTCATTACGATAATTTGCAAAGCTCTCTGGTGTGTAACTGGAGCCATTTGCTTCAGATTTGCTGGCCGTGACCTCATCCAGATTGCCCAGCCCTGTATTTGGTGAAACCTTAAGTTTTGGGGGCTGGTCCTCCTGAGTCTATCCTCAGGGTCATCCGAGTCTGACCTTTCTGGGGATAGATGGCTTCTCAAACAAGGCCTGCCTCCCTTCCCCAAGCTGGAGGAGAAATAGGAGAAATAAGTGTCCTCCTCATTCCTTTCCGGGTGCTTCCTGTAAGCTAGGCACCGTGCCAAGGGCATTGTATTTATAATCTCGCCTGTTCCCATAACCTTGTAAGGTAGGACCTAGTCAGCACCATTTGACAGATAAGAAGGCTGAGGCTTGATGAGGGAAGTAGACCAACTTCTTACCTCACTTCAGAAGTGCCAGTCCAGGCTTCCACTGTGGATTTGCTGTGTGACCAGGGAAGGTTCTTGCCCCTCGGAGCCTCAGTTTATTTATTAATGAAATAGATACTCAGTCAGTTCCAGTTCTCGACGTTCTAAGATTTCTTACCAACTTGTAAAAATGAACACGGGGCCCATCAGTCTCCAGTGAAGAGGAGCTTCATTTGCGTAGGGAAAGCCACCTCCAAAGTCCACTCTTGGCCCCCTGTGGCACAGAGGGAAATCAGGCTGCTGGGTGCCAGCCCTTTCCCTGGGCACCCCCACTTCCTCCTCAGGGCAGCAGGGCAGTCCATGTGGCTCTCTCACTCCCTGGAGTCAGTGTGGGCAGGAAGGGGTCTCCCCATCGGGGCCTTGCTATGCCCTTGGAGCAGAGAGGCCAGACTCCAGCAGTGGGAGATGGTGCCCATGGACGCCCTGTGCTAGGCAGCACCTGTATCTTTGTGGTGGTGACGGCATCTCTGGGCCACATGTCAGCCTCCTGGTTTAACCTTCCAGCCTTCAAGCAAGCAGGAAGCCTGGGCGAGAGTCTGGTATGGGCTTTGGGAGACTTTTCTGTGGGCCCTGTGACCTGCAGTTGCTGTATGACCTTGGTGGCCACTTGCCAGCTCTGGTGTTCAGTGTCCCTCTATGAGGTTGGGATGTCACAGCTTCCCTCCAGGGCTCTGTGGCAGTACAGGAGAAAAGGGCTGGAATGGACTTGGAGCACCAACCAGTGCCAAACTGTGACGGGAGAGGCTTTCTCCCTAATCCAGCCTGTTTATCTATTGTAGAAAAACCTCTGACTGTCTCCAGGCGGGAAACAGCTGATAATGACTGTTTTTTCCCACAGAGTTGATGGGTTTGACCTCAACTCAGCCTGTAACTCCCTGTGTGTACTTAGGAAACGGCTTAACCTCTCTGATCTTCCTTGGGGTCCCAGTTAGAGATGCTTGTTTGGGGGTCTATAGTTATTCATCAGTTGATTGAGAGGTAGCAGGACAGAGCTGGACCTTGAAATCTAAGACGTCTGGATTTGGGTTGTGGCCCTGCCTCTTACAGACCTCTGAGCCTGGACCGAGGCAGCTAATCTGTCCAAACCTTGGCCTTTCCTCATCTGGAGAATGGCTGTACTGGCCCTACCCTGGGATGGACACTGGCCGAGTCAGGGCTTCGAAAACTCAAGGCTCCCACTGCTCATCCCGGGGCCCAAAGTCTTCCTTTCCTGCCCACAGCTCCTACGTGTCCTCAAGGAAGGCTCAGAACTGCCCCCGCACCCCCCCACAGGACTCTGGAGGAAGACCCTGGCGGAGCAGCCCCAAGTGATGATTAAGCGCGCTCTGCTCCAAATGCTATTAATGGTCATAAAATTATCCACAGTTTTCTGAGGCCCCGTCCCAAGGCTTGCCTCAATGGGACAATAAAATCACATGCAGAAACCATTTGGAAAAGGCGAGGACGGCCAAGCAGAGACGGAGTGAAACGAGCTGCAGCCTGCTCTCATTAACTCCAGCCATTCACATTTGTTACCAGGGATTTCTTTTTAATTAAAAAACAACCAAGTTATTAAAAAAATAAGCCTGTGAGGGGCTGGCTGAGCAGCCGCCGAGGCCACGGAGCCAGCGTTCCCCACAGCAGGACGGGAAGGTGGTGTGGAGCAGATGCTCATCTGAGCCCCCCAACAGGCTGCCCGAGCCCCTTGACTGCCCGGGACCTCGAGAGCAGTGCAGTCTCCTCTGCACACTAATGCTTGGGTGAGAATGTCCCTTCCCTGAGCTTGTTTTCTCCTCTGTCAAATGGGGATGCTGGCATGCATACCTCCCTCAGAGGGCAGTGGGACCTGGGTGTTGATCTCCTTGTCCTTAGCTTAAGCGGTTGGCTATGTTCTGGTCTTCACTTTTTTTTTTCCCTCACCTTGATGCTTTATCTCAGCATTGACAGTGCCTGGACAACCCTTGGACCCCTTGATAAAATTTTATTGCATCTGTAGGGCACCTTTTAGGTCTCGAAGTGCAGTTTAACCTCAAGGATGCTTTCCATTCCACACGCACCTGTAGGTGCCAGCACTGTGCCAGGGCCTGTGCGCTTCTGCTTTCCAAACCTCACGGCGTCCCTGGAGAACTGGTGTGACTGTCCCTTGTTGCTGAGGGGAGCAGAGGGTCAGCCACATGCAGGGATTTACCCAGTGGCATCGTGGACTTCGGGCAGAAGTAAGGGTCACACTGTGGTCCAGAGGTCACTAAGTCCATGTCTTTACCTCCTCTGCATCACCCCCAGAGGTGACAGAGTAGAAAGCCCAAGATGTTCCAGGTTGACCATCCTCATCTATAGATGAGAAAGAGGCCCAGAGAGGGGAAGGGGCTCAGAGCAACTGTGCCTGACGTTTGTATTACTTTACGTAGTTTAGTCTCTTGCCTCAATTAGGCTTCCTAAAGACCTGTAGTCAGGCAAGGTTGGGCATTCAACAGGCTGCCAGGGAATGGGAGTGGAGGAGAATGATCACACATCACCTCTTTGCTGGGAAATGTGATTTGGGAAGCAGCACGGGTGGGGCTTTGGTACCAGGGACAGTAGTGCTGTTGGATCACATCTCCTCCTTGGCACACATGTGCTAGTACCTGTGGGGCCTCGGGCCCCCCCATGCTGGCACAGGTGCAGCAGCCATGCAAGGATTGAGGTGCAAGCATCAGGAAGACAGGCTGTGAACTCCAAGACACCAGGGGCTTGTTCTGTTCACCAGTTTCCTCTGTTAGAATAGTGTCTGCTACACATTAAGTGCCCAGTGTTTGCATAATGGTCCTCTCAGCAATGAAGCCTTGGCATCTGTGTTGGAGCTCTGGGGATTTTGTTACTGATCTTGCTGGTTGGGATTTTGGTGAGGAAGGGCGGTACCTCAGGTGGCTCCAGTGCTCCTTCCCAGCCGTAACTGATGCCCGCCCTCTCCCCGCGCCCTCCTGCAGGCTGTCGCCACTCACTTGTCTCCTCTCTCCCTGTGGTTTCTGCCTAGTGAATGGGAGCTATGGTCACTGCACCCCCGGCTCGGAGAAGGGTCTGCTGGATCTGGATCTTGCTGAGGGCCCCAGCCCCACCTGCCACCAGGGACTGTTTCTCCCTGCAGGAAGTCCGCCACCCCGGGGCCGCCCCCCAGCCTGCGAGAGGCTGCTGCATTTCCCCCACCCTAACAGGTACGTGCCCATCCCCACCTGTCCACCATTTCCTGTGGACAGTCCTTGAGGTCCAAGGATCAAGGGCCTTAGGATCTCAGACTGCCTAACATGTGGGACATATAGGGAAACTGAGGCTCAGGAGGACCAGGGACAGGTCAGAGATGCCTGATCCCCAAATCAAGGTGCAGCAGTTTGGTTTCTCCTGAGACCTACTCCTTGCATTGCAGATGGCTGCTTTCTCAATGTCTCTTATAAGGTCACCCTTGATCTGTGTCCTAATCTCCTCTTCTTTTTGTAGGCGGTACCAGGGATTGTACTTAGGGGGACTCGACCACTGAACCACATCCCCAGCCCTATTTTGTATTTTATTTAGAGACAGGGTCTCACTGAGTTGCTTAGTGCCTTGCCGTTGCTGGGGCTGGTTTGACTTTGAGATCCTCCTGTCTCAGCCTCTCGAGTTGCCGGGATTACAGGCTGTGCCACCATGCCCAGCCTAATCTCCTCTTCCTACGAGGAGATTAACCTCACTTAGCCTTAATTACTTCCTCAAAGGTCCTGTCTCCAAACACTGCCACACTGTGGGGTTGAACTCTGACATATGGATGGGGGTGGGCACAGTTCAGTTCCCAACATGCAACACACATCTTTTAGGCTTTAAGCTGTGCATGGTTTACCAAGAGTCAAGTGCATTTATCTGCCTAATTATTCACAAGACTTCCTAGCAGTGTCCAGTTTCTCCAGGGAAATTCATTCTATGTCAGGTGGAAGCTGTGCTATCCTAGGACGAGCTAAGGAAGGGGGTTTGTGTTTGTTTGACACAATCAAAAATATCATTTGTCATTTTGAATGTTATCTTGACAATGGAGGGCAAGGAGAGTCTGTACTCAGTGTCCTACTCTGGAAAAGTCACTGCTACCAAAGCGACTTTGAGCTGGCACTTTTAGAAAAGGAAAAGAGGGCCCAGGCCAGCACATACCCCAAATCTTGTTCCTTAACCACCACTGCTGGTACCATGTACTTGGGTGGCCTCTCAGTCTCAGGCCCCTTGGTCTGCCACCTGAGCTCCTGCCACAGCCACTTGCCAGCCTTCTTGCCTCCAGGTTAACTCCCTGATGCTAGCCAAATGGCTCCCTCTCAGCCAGAGACTGCATGTGCATGTTCTCCCACTGAATTCCCTCTGTCCCAGGGTCCCATTGCAAATAAGCAACAGTCACAGGTTCTTCGTGTGGGCCATGTGCTCCGCTGAGTGCTGTGTAAGGACTGACTCCCCCAACCCAGCATCACCATGTGGTGGGGAAACCGAGGCCAGAGGGCTATGTACATAGGCCAGCTGCATCTAGCCAGTTGTGAAGAGGTTTAAATAGCCTCAACGACATCCTGATGTTGTCATTCCTGTGCGTAAAGTGGCTGCCCCCACGGCCATGGTTAGAATGGTGCAGAAGTCTTCACTCCATACCTTACTGGCTCTCTGGGTGACCTCAGGCAAGAAGCTGAGCCTCCTTTCCTTAAAACAAGGTTAGAAATACAGAGTGAGGAGAGCTTGTGATCTGGCCCCGACTGCCCACCTTGCAGCCTCCTTGGCAGCCACACCAGCCTCTTGGCAGGCCCCACACACTCATATCTCAGGTTGTGACCCCCGAGCCCCATTCCCCACCTTGTTCTTTTTTTTTTTTTTTTAATACTGGGGATTGAACTCAAGGATATTTAACCACTGAGCCACATCCCCAGCCTTTTTTTTTTTTCATTCCAATAGCTCAGTCCCAGAATGCTCAAGCTGCTCCTCTTTGCTGCTATTAATGATTAGCCTGATAACTGTTTCCAAAAGGATGCTCCAAACAGAGGCTTTCCTGCTGCCTTTCTCTGCCCAGCCCACCTGTGCCAGGCCCACGATTGCAACCCCCTACGCAGCATCCGTGCTTTTATATTTTTAAACTCCACAAGGTCCTCACAGTTAGATCTTCAATACATGGAGCTTTCTGCTAGCACTGGGAGGGGGTGTGCATTTGCTGTCTGCCTCAGAATCAAAGCTCCTGGTTCTCCTGGGCACAGACTGGGTAGCAGACTCCTTGGGTGGGAAGAGAGTTTGCTGGTGAGGGAGGTGGAGGGTTACTCATTATAGCTGAGAAACAAACAGAAAATCCTCTGCCACACCTACATTCAAGGAGAGTGTCAGGTCAGTTGTACATAGGACATGAGAGATGGGCTCCTAGTCCAGGTATGGCATGGGTTTGCCACTGTGCGATGGCGGGCAAGCCTTGGGCCCTCTTGACTTCTCCATCTCTGCTGTGATGGAGTTGGAACCCGTGCCCAGGGTCCCTAGCTCTGGATCCTCTTCTGCCCTGCACTTGGGGCTGGAACTGAGGGTGCTGCAGTTATAGGGAGCCAAAAGGGAGGGGCTGGGGCTGCAAGACCATCTTGGAAATAGAGGGACCACAGCAGTGCTGTAGCACAGTGATAACAGCATCATGCACCATGCCACCCACTTCCCAGAGGACTGCGACTTGCTCCTGGCAACTGCCCTCTGAGTGCTACATAGAGATTTAGTCCTTGTTTCATGGGTGAGGAAACTGAGACTCAGATGCGGGGTGGAGGGGATCTCATGAGGTGTTCTAGTCAGACTTTAGGCACAAAACTGGGCCTTTTGTTCTGCTGGCTGGCTAGAGGGGCTTTACCTTCCTGGCCCTCTCCTTTTTGGAGTCCTCTGGTGACAGGCAGGTCCTGGTGTCTCTACCTATATCTTACCTGGTCCCCAGCCCAGGATGGTAGGCCCTACGGTGCGAGAATCCTTTTGTCTTCCTAAATCGGGCCTCCTGTGAAATGGGCAGAGGGAATGCCTGTGCTCCTGAGAGGCCTTCTCTAGGAGACTGTGTGCCATGGTGAAGACAGCCACCGTGGCAAACCCCATCCTGGCATCTGCACCACCCTCACTGTCATGGGGAGGATCTCTTCGATGTCACTCAGGACTTGCCTGAGCTGGCGCAGCTGGGACAGGGCTGAGTCTGGCCTTAGGCCCGGCCTCCTGCCTCTGTGTGCTGCCCCTGGCTTCTCCCCAGAATGTCAATTTCATGAAGTCCTGGAGTCTGGGCCTGAAGTCCTGGGCCATTCCCCTGGGGGTCTTCTCCTCAGTTAGTGTTAAGGTGCCCCTGTACCGTGGTTGTGCTTCAGACGCCCATTCACTGACGCCAGCATCGGGGAAGACAGGCTGCTTGGGGCAGAACTTCAGAGGACATTTTTAGAAGATTTTTCACTTTCAAAAAACTTACAGAGATTAAAAAAGATTTCAGGGACATGTAAGTGGAATTTAAAACCCACTGGACCTGGCTATTCCTCAGAATGCCAGGCTCAGCCTCCTTCCCACAGAACCCACAGGGGTCAGAGCTTCCTCTGACCCCAGTGCAGGGAAGACCCCAGGGCAGCCTGGGAGGAGGGCCCCAGGGCTGGAGTGGGGGCTGGTTTTGGTAAAAGGATGAGTGGGCCTTCCGGCATCTCCTCTTCACCTGTTCCAGCCTCCTGCCTCTCAACTGACCCCCGGCCCTCTCCTTCTCTCCTCTTCCCTCCACACTCTTCTCTGCTCTCAGACCACCCATCTCTGGTCTTCCTCTTCCTTTGCTTTTAGCCTTTGGCTTCTCTGGCAGCCCCGACGAGGCCTCCCCCTGTGCAGTGCCCACCTCCTCATGACCTCCCTGACCACTCTCTTCCAGGTCTCCCAGGCCACAGGCCACGTATGTGAATGGCGGCCTCCCGACCACACCACACATCAAGCAGGAATCCCTGCCCGATTACCAGGCCATGGCCGAAGCCCGCACACCCCTGTTGACTCACTGCCGGGCCCCACCAGCCGCTGGCCTGCACACGGATCTGGACCTCCCCAGCAGAGGGCTCGCCAACCCTGCACCTTCCTGCTACCTTCTGGGCAGTGAGCCCAGCTCTGGCCTGGGCCCGCAGCCTGAGGCCCACCCTCCTGAGGGCAGCTTGAAGCGCTGCTGCCTCTTGGGCCTGCCCCCGACTTCCTCGGCCTCCTCCTCGCCCTGCACCTCCTCTGACGTCACCCCCATCATCCGTTCCTCCCAGACAGCTCTGGTCACCTGCGTAAATGGACTCCGGAGCCCCCCTCTGTCAGGAGACCTGGGGGGTCCTGCCAAGCGGGCCCGGCCCGGCCCTGTGTCCACTGAGAGCCACGAGGGCAGCTTGCAACTTGAAGCCTGCCGGAAGACGGGCTTTCTGAAGCAGGAGCCTGCGGACGAGTTCTCAGAGCTCTTCGGGCCTCACCAGCAGGGCCTGCCGCCTCCCTACCCTTTGCCTCAGTTGCCAGCTGGCCCGGGCCTTACAGGCCTGGGGCTGGGCCTGGCCAGCAGGATGGTGGCCGGGCGGCAGGCGTGCCGCTGGGTGGACTGCTGTGCAGCCTACGAGCAGCAGGAGGAGCTGGTGCGGCACATCGAGAAGAGCCACATCGACCAGCGCAAGGGTGAGGACTTCACCTGCTTCTGGGCTGGCTGCGTGCGCCGCTACAAGCCCTTCAACGCCCGCTACAAGCTGCTCATCCATATGAGGGTGCACTCGGGTGAGAAGCCCAACAAGTGCATGGTGAGTCCCTGCAGGCTGCCCGGCCTCGCCCCAGCCCTGCAGAGCAGCGCCCATCTCCCTCCCCTGGAAGGGCGCCCTGGGAGCTAGGTACAGTGTTGTGGGCGTGGGCCCTGGTCAAGATGCTCGGTGCCGCCTGGTGTGGTGGCACCAGGGGCTCAGGAGGCTGAGGCAGGTAGACTGTGAGTCCAAAGCCAGCTTCAGCAACTTAGCAAGGCCCTAGCAAGTCACGGAGATGCTGCCTCTAAATTAAAAAATACAAAGAAAAGGGCTGGGGATGTGGCTCAATGGTTAAGCACCCCTGGGTTCAATCTCTGGTACCTCCAAAAAAAGGTGGTCAATGCCACTGTCACAGCGAAACTTGGCAGTGCCACACTGTCCTCACCAGGTGCCCTGCCCCCCACCCTGAGGATCAGACATGCATTAGGTGTGCTTTAGCATGCTGCATGGTCTCCTAGGTCAAGCGGGCTGGGCCAGCCTCTCTCATGTGCACATGCTCCATGCTCCACTTGGCAGAGGCCTTGACAGGCAGGCAGTGACACTCCTTCAGCACTGGACCTTCACCTAGTGTCCTTCCCAGAAAGGCTCTTGGACCTCCTCCCAGAGCTGCCTACAGCTTGGCTGTCCTCAAGGAGCACTGAGTCCTCACAGGCACCAGGCCTGAGACCCCTGGGCCCCTAGAGAGGCTTTGGGCTAAGGTCAGGGGTCATCAGATAATGCCCTGCAGAGCACCAGCTCTGGGAGGAGGTCCAGAGCTGGTGCTCTGCAGCTAAGGTTTCTGTGGAGAGAAAGCAAGACACACGTGTTTGTATGCACACACATTCATGCACACACACACACACACACACACACACACACACACACACTGACTGCTGGCAGCCTGGCCTCTGGCCCTTCTGACTGGTCATTTCTGTATTGTGCTCTCGCTGTGGTGGATATCTGTCACCAGAGGCCAGGGGCATAATATTAGTCCCTGATGCCCTCTGCCTGCCCCCAAGGCCCAGCTGGCCCTCCAGGAGAAGTTCCTGCCTGGGAGTGGAAGGCTGGGCCTAGGGTGTGCTCCACAGAACAAGGAGCCTAGGCCACCCAGGCCACCGCTCAGTCTGGGCCGCAGCAGGGCTGGTCTGCAGGGGTCAGTGTTGTAGCCAAGGTTGATTTCTTCCAGGTCTGTGCACTGTCACCGTCTCTGGCCCCACCTCGTGGAGCCTTAGGTCTGGGAAGGAGCAGTATCCCTCCCCCAGGGAGGCCAGGCAGGAGGTAGGAAGCTCTGGCAGGGCCAGCGCTCACCTCACCTCAGGCCTGTCACCTGTGGGGCCATGAACCAGGCATATACGGGGTCAGCTCTCCAGGCCTTGAGATGAGAAGGAGTTGATTTCACAGACAGGTGAGCGGCAGTGAGCCATCCGTGCCAAGGACAAGAGGAGGAGGGAGCCTGGTGTGTGGAGAAGAGGTGGGGAGGATGGGCTGAGCAGGCCATGGATTTGATTTGTCATCTGCCTTTGGGCTGAGAGTGTACAGGCGGGGGGCTGGTGACTGGCCAGGCTGGGGATGCCCAGTTCATTTGGGGTTTTAGAACATGTGGCTTGCTGGAACATGAGCCCCTGCTTGGGAGGCCATGACCAACAGAGAGTCCTCGGGCCAGGGCTGCTGGGAGGTGGTCTGGCCTTTCTCTCCCTGAGACCCTGGAGGGACAGCTGTAGTTCTCTGTCATGTGGGTGAGCCCACTGGTGTCTTCGAGGGCCTCAGTGGAGGCTACCTTGTCCCGTGAACCCCAATATGATGTGGTCAGTGACCTTCTTGCAGTGGGGCCTCCTGTGTGGGGTCACAACATCCAGAAGTATCCGTGTTGGACCTTGGGGGCCTCAAGATGATCTAGTCCCCACCCATTTTCCAGCTTGGGAAGTGGAGGCCCAGGGAGGGAGGCCAGGCGAGTCAGTGCACTCTCAGGATCTCTCTCCTAGGCCTGTGGGATCTCACCTGATTCCGGACTCCACAGGACACTTGGCTCCTGCCTGGCCCCGGGGACCCAGACCTGGACTGTCATATTTCCTGTCCTGGGGGACCTCACACTCAGGGATGGGTCCCTGAGCCATCAGGGACGAGGACCAGTGGCAGCCTGGGATGGAGTTTGCCTAGGTCCAGGGAGGGGAGGCCTGGCAGGCTTCCTGGAGGTGGTGGTGTCCAGGCTCCCTGGTAACTGTGTTTAGTCTTTACGAGGGTGCTGTCAAACCCAGGGGTTTTTACAGGTGAAGAAACAAAGTCCAGCCAGCCTCCCTCTTGCTCCTAGGTGAGCACTTGGTCTTGCCCTTTGGGATCAGGAGCACAATGATGGTTACACTTGCAGGCAGTTGCTGAGTGCTGAGCTACCACCACAGCCCTGCAGGATGATATCGTTAACCCCCATCTGCAGATGAGGAAACTGAGGATCAGAGAGATTGCTCAACGGGCCCTAGGTCACACAGCTAAAGACAATAATATTAGCAACAACAATAAAAAAGGATCATTGTAGTAGTAGTGACAATAAAAATAAAGCCTGAAGTTACACAGCTAGTAACCATTGGAGTGGGATTTGAACCCACGTCTTTCAAAACGGCCATGCTCTTGTCCATAAATTTTCTGTTAATGATTCTCTGGAGCCTTAGGGCTGGCCCTGCTGGGTGCCACCATCTGCAGCTGGCAGCAACAATCTCCTCCCACATCTTCTGAGGCCTCTCGGAGCCTCTAGGAGCCCCTCCTGCCTGCCATGGGGTGGGAGTGCTCTCCCCGCCCACGATGCTGGCACAGTAGGTGACCCAGGGATGGGGCGGGCCCCAGCCCGCACCCAGATAGATAAGTACAATCTCCCTTCCCTGTGAAATTATTAATTTCTCATGACAGGCGTCTGCTACCATGCGCTGTAATAGACAAAGGAATTTTGGACCTGGAGCCTCTGGAGAACAGGAAATAGATGAGACATTTTGATTGAAGAGTAAATGGCCACTAAAATAGCAGTTAATCCTTTTATTATCTCTCCAGCAGCCGCTTCCACTGTTCTTTCATGAGGTAAGCTCCCTTCTCCTCATCCAGACGTAACACCCCAGCCTTGCAGCTGCTTTGAATTTAGACCGCGGAGTCTCTGCTCAGTACCAGGCAGGCCTCAGGGTGCTGGCAGCAGCCAAGCGCTCTGCCCGGCCGGGCACTTTAGTCCTTCAGCCAGGCCTGGACTGGGGACTCGGTGGCCCCAGGGGAAATGGTGCCGTCTGTCCCCCTCCCTGCCCGCTGTGCAGTCCACAGGAAGCTCCCTGATCTCTTTGCAATATCCTGTTGTGTTTCTTACATTGCTTGAGATGTCTCAGCCTTATGAAATCCGGGGCTTCTTGTGCATTGCGATAACAAGGTTACATCCAACCCAAACACTGACGCGACACCTCCAAGACGTCAGCTCTGAAGATCAGTCTCGTGCTTTCTTAGGTTGGTTCTCCCAGAGGGCCGAAATTCTGATTGTGTGAGGCTGCAGAAAGGACCAGCCTGTGGAGGCTGCTCCTCTGCACACCAGGAGACAGAGGCAGAGGGAGAAAGGACAGCTGCTCAGAACCGTCCTTTTCCTATCCTGGGTTTTATAAATAACAAGAAGAAGGATCCCTTACTTGGCTACAGAATTTATCCAGAGCTGTGACCCTGCACGGGGAAGGTGTGGGCAGAGGTGCAAAGCCCAGGTCTGCATCCTGCACACCTGGGTCCTGGCCTGGCTCTGCAGATTGCCAACTGGGTGACCTCAGGCAGGGGACCTACCCTCTCTGAACTAGAGGATACTCGACTGTAAACGGAGCAACAAGAGTATAGCCTTTTAGTGCTGTTGTTATGAGGATTAAAAGAGATGATGCAGGGAAAGTGCTTGGGTAATTCTCTTCTCTTCTTCCCCCATCACACTCTTTCCTATTGGTCATCTAAGGAGAGTAGTACAGTAGCCCTAGGAATGAGAACAGGGTTGTTTATAGAGATTTTTTTTTTTTCTGATAAAGAAACTGAGGCTCAAACCAACCATCGGTGGCAGAGTCTGGACTCAAGGTTGGTGAGTCCAGCAGGTTCTGCAGTGCTGGGCGGGCGCGGCCATCCGCGGGTGCTCCTGCAAGGGCAGCTCACCAGCCGTGCTGCCCATGTATCCTAGGCAGCCCTGATCCTTTGTGTCTTGTCCATTCAGCCATTTACAGGTGACTACTCTGCGCCCGACAGAGTCTGAACAGGGTGCCCGGTACTGGCATGGGGGCAGCAGTCAGTGGCACTGGGAGGGGGCTCTTGGATGTGTGTCCTTCTGTCTGGATGAGCAGCTGCAGCCTCAGGGCTGAACTCCATCCTGCCAAGCCTCCTCTATCCCCGAAGCTGCCTTGGCCTCTGGTCTCCACCTCTTAAGTCCCTCTCTACCATTTGCAGGTCTGTCTCAGATGTCTTTGAGCCTGGAGCTGAGAAATACTCCTGGTCAAAAGGTGAACATTACTGATTAGTTAAATTTTAAGTAAACAAAACTGAGAACAGAAGTTGCCTGGCTGGACCTCTTGTGGGGGGCCTTGCGCATCATCTGTCCTGGTCTACACTAACTCCCATCCCCATAGACCCAGGGCTTTAGGCTCCCCTTTTCACCTTGCTTAGCCCCCTTTATCCCACCCCAATTTCCCCCTTGGGTGCTTGGGGTGAGGGAGGTAGAGGGAATTGTTACCGAGAGTCAAAGATTGTTTTATCCAGGCTCCATGCTAGTTGTTCTCCATTCCACCTCCAGAATAAAACTGCTCAAGTTGGGCGTGGTGGCGCACACCTGTAATCCCAGCAGCTCGGGAGGCTGAGGCAGGAGGATTGCAAGTTCAAGACCAGCCTCAGCAATTTAGTGAGGCCTTAAGGAACTAAGCGAGACCCTGTCTCAAAATAAAAAATAAAAAGGGCTGTGGATGTGGCTCAGTGGTCAAATACCCCTGGGTTCAATACTCAGTACCAAAACCAAAACAACAAACAAACAGAAAAAATTCCAAGGCCTGGAGAGGCTAAATCCCAAGATCACAGTCTGCCCCAGGGAGGGAATTGATACCAACCAGATCTGCTGACCTGCCCGGCAGAGCTGTGAGCTGAGAGTCTGAAGAGTCCAGGATCTATATTGCCTGGGGTGTTCAGAGGAGAAGAGGTTGAATGCATTCTGGGACACAGTATGTCCAGCTGTGAATCTGCAAGTTCATTTTACACAAGAAACAACTGTTTCTGATGTTCATGACCAAGTGGCCTGCTCTGTCGTATCCAGCTCTGCTGCTTGTTCCATTCCATGGGCCACACTGCTATTTACCACCCATCACTTTGCTCAGCCCTTTCCTTCAGCTCTGTGTTTTTCAAATCCCAGTGGGTGGAGCCCTCGGGCATCCGCTCCTGCTCCCAGCCCCATGGGATGAGCACGTTTCAAGGCCAACACCCCAACTCATCTCAACATCTGTGCCTCATGCTAAGGCTTCCCTGGGAGCCTGCCAAGTCTGAGAAGACAGGTGGACCAGTCCAACCCCATCATGTCCAGACAGGATACAGAAGACAGGGTGGTTGGGAGCCCAGGATTGCACAGCAAATGCGCCTCAGTGGGAAAACGGATAACCACAAGTTGGAGAAGGCCTAGACTGTGGGAAAGTGGCCCGTGGACAAGGGAAGACGATGGGACTTGAGGCTTCTGACATCATGGGAAGAGGCTGCCCTTGAATCCTGCGATATTTTTTGCTGGATGGTGGAGGGAAGTTGGGGAGCCAGGAGCTGTGGATCGGAGGCCTGGCTGTGCGACCCTGTCCACGTCGGTCAAGGGGGACAGGAACGTTATTAAAACACTTGGGTGCTT
This sequence comes from Urocitellus parryii, assembly GCF_045843805.1. Classification (NCBI taxonomy): domain Eukaryota; kingdom Metazoa; phylum Chordata; class Mammalia; order Rodentia; family Sciuridae; genus Urocitellus; species Urocitellus parryii. The sequence goes on along the minus strand of NC_135541.1, from coordinate 36,771,703 downwards.
TTCAGCTTGTAGGGGGGCCTCCAGGACACAGCCAGCCCTTAGAACATTCCAGGAGCCTGGGATTCCTATCCCCATTTTACAGATGGAAACGGGAAGTCTAATTCAGGCCGAAGTTCAGATCCCAAGTGCCCTGTGGGGTCACATTTGAACCCAGACTCCAGATGGTGTCCCAGCTTAGCTCCATGCCACCATCTAGGCAGAGAATCACAGTTCTGTTTGCAAGTATTGATGGAAAACCCAGACCTGAATTCATTCAGCAAGCTGTCACTGGGTTCCGCTTTGTGCGCCTGGGTGGGCCCCTGGATCAAACCCGGCCTCTCCTCCAGGCCTTGGTCAGTGGGGAAACTGAGAGGCATTTGCATGGAACCATTTTGCCCAAAAAGTCAGTGTCCCATCATCTTGGACCTGTTCACCATGGCTTGATGGGAGTTTTGCTGTCTTGTAGGGGAGGACACCTTGTGGGTTGAAGAGTGAGACATTTCACCTATTCCAAAATCAGTCACCTGAAGCAGGCTCCCTTGCTGGAGGCTAGAATTTGTGGTCAAATTAAAAAGCTGCAAAATGGAACATGTTTTAAAGCCACTGCCCTGGAGAATCCTGCTGTAAATGAGTCCGGAGAGGCCAGGATCGTCCAGCCAGCTCAGGTCGCCAAGTCCACCCTCTTTGGAAATGGGCCTGAACTTCACCTCATTCGGGGTGGAGGAGGAACTGGGTAGGGAAACGGCTTTGGGCAAAGGCAGCCTGCAAGTTGGCATCCAGAAGCACCCACATGAACGGTCCCTCCTGGCATCCTGTCAGTTCTCATGAGTAGATGGGGAAACCAAGGCCCAGAGAGGGGCGTCGTGGCCCAGAATCACCAGTGAGTTGGCAGCAGGCCTGGGATACCTGCCCGATTTCTCCCCACCCGAGGCTTCTCCTCTTGGACAGTTTGCACTCCCTGGGTTCAGTAAGTCCTTTGGGTTTTGGCTCATTCTGATTCCTCTCTCTGGAATGGCTCTCCCAGCCCAGCACCTCCTACCATCCTTCACGACCCAGTGCAGAGCTCCCCCGCCCCCAGCTCTGAGCCTCCTGCTCCCCCAGCACGTGTTGCCCCTTGTTCAACAGCTTCCTGGTGTGGCCAGGTGTCTCGGGGATCACAGGCCCCTCAGCCCTCGTCTGGATGGTAGAGAGCTGAGCCCACTCCCTAGGACCAGGGGCTCTCGCCCATGGCCATCCAGCCTCTCTGCTCCAAGGTGGTGAGCTGTTGCCTGGACGCTGTCCTCCAGAGCCTTGTCCTGTGAAGTCATGACACCTGTGGGATCTTGAAGATTGTCAGGTTCATCGGGGGCTTGAAGCCTTTCTGCAAGAAGGCCTGAATTTGAAAGATGGCCGGGCTCTCAGCTTGTGTGACCTGACTTCACGGTCCTGTTCTCTCACCTGGGAAGCGGAGGGTACAGTTCCTTTATAAGGCTCCAGCGAGGGGCTAGATGGCGTACCACAAATGTCTCTCCCTGTGCTGGACATGGCACAGGAGCAAGAGAGGAAAAGAGAGTCGAAAATGGGCAGTGTGCTCCGTCACCAACCTCCCCAGAGCAGCTGAAAATGTTGTTGTAAGTCCCAGCCCTTCCTGGACTGGCTGGGTGAGCTTGGATGGGTCACTGTCTCTTCTGGCCTCAGTTTCCCTAGCTCTGAAACTGAGTCATGTCTAACACTCAGGTCGCAGTAGGCTATTCCAGAGGGGCTCATGACGCTGTGCCCTTTCCCCGAGTGCCAGTGCCACTGACCCAGGCTACCGGGGTGCTTCCTCCTCCCCTAGTTTTCAAAAGTAAAGCTCAGGGGGCTGATATGGAGCAGCTCCTAGAATCCAGTGTTCTTCCTGTTCTCTGTCCTTGTGGTCAGGTGAGAGCCCCAAGTTCCTCTCTAGCCACTGTGCAGAAGGGAGGCCGAGGCTCCAGGTAGAAAGAACTTGCTGGTGAAGGGGAAGAGCTGGAGGAGATGGAGGGGGAGACCCACCCCGCTTGGCTGCTCACCCGCTGTGCAGCCTGGGACAAGCCCTCCACTCCCAACTCCCTGTTTGTGTCTGAAAAATGGGAGTTGTGATGCTTACCCCAGGAAACATTGGGGGCTGTGCTTCCCAAACTGCCAACTTCCCAGTCGGCAACGCAGGGCTTAGGCTGAGCTGCAGACTCCCAGTGAAGTGCTCCTCCTGTAGCTAGAGTACAGAGGGGTCATCTGTGCAGGTCTCCCTCCACCTGGGTGCTCCAGCAAGAGTGGACCCTGCCTTTTAGGCCTCTGCCTGCAGCTCTCCTGCGCCTCCTCCTCCTTCTGTTCACCCCTCCCCCTGCTGCTGTGGCTGCATGCCTGTCCCCCTGCCCATCATGAAATTCTGAGCCAGGAGTCAGTGAGCCAGGCTAGGCAGTGGCTGGGCACCCAGGATAACCACTGGGGCTCTGATCTCCACCCTGCTCCTTAACCAGCTATGAAACTGTGCAGTACTGAGTCACGTGGCCTCTCTGAGCCTCAGTTTCCTGCCCAGGGAAAGGGGACTGTGTGGTTTGAATTGAGATCATGTGCATGGAGCTCTGACCCCATGCCTGGAACATACGGGGTACTTAAAGACAAGAGCCCTGGTGCATTTTTTTTTTAAATAAGTCATCAAACCCAGCTTCTCACAGAGAGAATTCCTGAACTTGAGGGAACAGGAATATTAGCCAAGTTCTGTGAGCTCAATGCTGCTTGATGGAATATGAAAAAAATTAAGGATGAAAAAAAATACAACCCTCTGAATTGAATTTAGAATAATATAAGAAAAACAGCTTTTGAATTTAATGTAAATGGAATTGAAACGATTCTCTCACTGGAATGAGAAAGTCAGATAAAATCAACAGTGACTCCGAGAAAGTGTCCAGACCGTGTTTTCGGAGGGGGGCATCCTGGAAACAGGGGACTTCGCGATGGAGCACTAATAGGCTGTGTCTCGCGGGCTGGCAGAGGGGTGATCCAGAGCCAGGGCTGTGCGCCTCTCTGGGAGGCTGCAGCGACAGACCTCGGCATCCATCCACATCTGTTAACGGGGTGATGGGCCAGATGCTCTCTACACCAAGCCCCAGGATGCTCAGGAGACAAGGAGTGAGTCTGTTGAGTCCTCCCTCTGGAGAGAGCCCTGGGCTCATCTCTGGTCCCCCTCCCCTCTGCCAGCCTTTCAGCATGGCTTTATCCATGCCTGCACTGTGCCAGGTTTGGTGCTGGTAGCGAGGGACGCTGTGCGGAAAGCAGAATGATCCGGCAGCAAGGGAATTCAGTGCCTCAGAGATGGAAAGGCAGGAAAAGGCTCCCTTCAGGATGTCCTCAGAGCTGGGCTTTGAAGTGTGGGTCAGAACTTTCCAGGTGCAGACTGTGAGGAAACAGTCCAAGGAAAAGGAATGGCAGGTGCGAAAGCTTTGAGATGTGACAGTCTTGGTGGGCGTGGGTGTCTTCTTGGGCCTGGAGTGATACACGCAAGGGGGCTGGAGACTGGAAGGTGATTAGAATTAAGCCTAAAAGGGCCTCAAAGTTCAGCATGAGGACCTTGCACTTTATCCTGCAGGCAATAGAGAGAATCCCAGAAGGGTGCTTAGCAGGAGAGTGGCAAAGTCACAATTAGATTTAGAGTTTTGGTGTGGCAGGTACAAGGGAAGGTGACAGGGTGCAGGTGAGGACACCAAGGCCCCAGGGCTGCAGGAGGGCATCAATCCAAGTCTGGAACCTTCTCCCCAGCTCCACCAGAGCAGCCAGGGTCAGGCCGTGCCCCTGGACAGAGGGCGTGGCTGTCAGGCAGCACCGGCATCCTCTGGCCAGGCCAGGCCCAGGGTCTGCACACGAGTGGCTGAGTGGCTCTTGAAGCTGAGTCCCCCTTGGGAGACAACTTCTAGCACATTTACCAGAGGGAAGTGGGAGGGCATTTCCCATAATGCGGCTCCGTAAAGTTTGCACAACTGCTCTTTGTTTTCCATTCGTCCCCACAATAAATCTTCCTCCTCTGCCAGGACGGGGCCTCTGCGGTCTGTAAGTGATTAGGGCACAGACTCGCACAGCTCCGCCTCCTCGCCCTGCATTCTGCTGACGTGGGTAATGATAAAACAAGGCTGTCACTAAGATTGTGGTCTTTTGAGTGGCTGGGAAGACAGCCTGCCCTCGCCCCTTCTGAGTAACCACCCCATGCCTCCCTGGGTGGACTTGCTGTGGTGGGACATCAGCCTGTGGGAGCAGGGGACACTGTGGAGCTGGGCCGTGTGTTTCTTGGGATGGGACAGTGGGACCTCAGGTCTCTACAGGGCTGGTATTTTGGGGGTGAGACCAAGAGGTCTCTGCTGGGCCTGGAGCAAGGCTGGACTAGTGAGTGGCTATAGCAGATCCCAACAGCACAGGGCTTTCAAGCAGAGGGTCACATTTGCACCTCTCCTGGGCAGGGTCCCCCAGATGCAGAGTTTTTGTTTTGGGGGATTTTTTTTTTTTTGGTTGTCAATGGACCTCTTTTTTTCTTTTTTTGTAATTTTATTTATTTATATGTGATGCTGAGAATCAAACCCGGGGCCTCACACATGCTGAGAATCAAACCCAGGTAAAAAACGTTCTACCCCTGAACCACAACTCCAGCCTGGCATGCAGTGTTTTGATGGATAGTTCCTGTGCTTTGGGAATGTTCAGGGCAGTAACAGGATTCCAGTGACAGGATCCCAGTTTCACAGTGGGGTCACTGAGATCCACAGAGTGGAAGCTCCCTGGCTAGGTGTCACATCTGAGACTTCACTTCTTGCCCCATCATCCTCCCACTGCTTACAGTACCCTTCAGACCCTTATTTATCCACAAATCTTTGCCTCCTGGTCTGCCGCACCCCAAAGTTTTGGGATTTGCTTATGGGATTATTTCTGGTCAGGCTTCATTGCCAATGAACATGGCAGTAATCAGAACTCAGGGTTGGCTCCAAGCTGGAAAAGGAGTCTTCTGTGCTCCTAAATACTTCCTTCAGACCCTGCTCCCCTCTCTATTCCCATTGCTCCTCCCCATAGGCCCTGGACAAGGGAAGGTGGCTCACCCAGGCCACCAGTCAGGCTGTCCGGGATTGCAATTGTGTTCCTTGCAGATGTGGGAACTGAGACCCATAGAAAGGATCTGGTTCATGAAATTTCTCAGAGCCAAAGAATCATAGCTCATCATCCTCCCTCCAGCTGGTATCTAGCTCCGTAGGCAGGGTTCCTAGGTCCCATGGTGAGAGCTTACCTTGTCTCGCTTCCCAACTCTAAAGAACACTGGCTCATGTTGCATGCATGGGAAAGAAACTTCTAGGCTTCAGCATCTCATGTGATGCTCCTCCCAATCCCTGCTGCACCTTTTGACTGATAGGCCCTGAGGCCCAGAGCAAGAGGTGACCTGCTTGAGGTTACAGCAGGAGAGAGCTGATGGTGTGTTCAAGGGCATGTGTCAGAATCACCTTCCCTCCTGGCAGAGTCTGGTTGAGGAAGCTCTGCCGTGCAGGCTCCTGGGAGACTAACCAGCCGTGGGTTTCAAACCTCACACCTTCTGAGGCGCTGGAGTAGTGCGAATAGAAATGACTGATGGCTGTGCCCGTCAGGCCCAGGGAAAGCCTGGCTTGTACAGAGAGCCACACCACCACACAGAAACGAGCTTCTTGCTTTTCCTCAGGCTCCCACTCCTTCTTTTCTTCATTAACACAGAGCCTCAGGGCCTGTGGGTCTGTGCGTGACAAGGGCTTTGATGAGATGAAGTTCTTAGCCCTCCTGGTCTCAGGATCCTGACTCAGTCCAGTGGGAGACAGCAGGGCAGGGGGCCAGAGTTCAGCTCCTTCCCTGCATCTGCACAGAAATGGCCTGTGGCTCCATGCAAACACCCTATCCCTCTGGGTCGCTCTTCTCATCTAGCAAATGGAATGCTTGGCCTCCAGCATCCCCAGGATCCTTTGAACTCAGACATTCAGACATCCACAGTTCTATTTCCACCTGGGCCTGGGGGAGGAGGAGGAGTGGGAGATAAGGAGGCAGCAGGTGGGTCCTCCTGAGCCCTCTGACCCAGTTCCTTCCACCCTCCTCCCTCATGCTCTCCTGTGGCCATGGTGGCCTCCTGGCCGTTCCTCAACTGTACTAAGTCTGTTCCCACCTGGGGTTCCATGCACAGCTGTTCCCTTTGCCCAAATGCTGACCCTCAGAGGCCTCTGCTCCAATGTCACCTCCTCCAGAACATCCCTGACCGCCTTTAGAAAGTAGCACCTCTGGCCACTCTCTGTCCCTTATTCTGCCTGATGTCATGCTGTGTGTTGTCTCTGTTCACCCCACTCAGCTATAAGTGCCCCAAAGTCTAGATCATTTTGGGTCTTGTTGTGACCTGTGTCTGGTGTTATGATACACGCCGTTTGTAATCCACAGACCTTTGCTGAGTGTCACTGAATGTAAAAGGAAGAGTGGCTCAGGGGCAGAAGGGATGGAGGGTGTGGAGAGGAGAGTTGGGGGCTGGTCCTGTAAAATCAGGTTTTGCAACATGGGGTCATCTGGGGGACTGTGCGGTGGTGCCCAAGAGGCATTTCCGATTAGGCTGGCTGGGGCCGGCTTCTCAGGAAGCTCCGCGTCTGGAATACAGCAGGTGCTTAGCACTTCCCACCCATCCCTGGCCCCGGTTTTCTTCTTTTCTTCATCTGTAATATACGGTGCTCTGCCCTGGTCCCCAAGTTCATGGAATGTCAGACCTGGACAAGAGCGGAGAAATCTTCACACACTTGGAAAGTGAGACTGGGAGAGGATCTCATCAGCTTCTCACTCTGTACCCACAAGTTGGGAGGAAATTTACCATCAGGTCCGCCAGGTCCTCTGTGCTCATTCATTAGTTTCTGCTGTGGCTGCTGTTTATCATTAATTCGTCTCCACAGATCCTGTTTTGGGACCACAGGCACAGAGATGGGCCAGGAGTCAATTTTATGTTAATTGGCAACAAAAGGGCTGATACTGGCAAGAATGCAGTGTGGGAAACAATGTCGCTATCCAAAAGCAGCTACTTTAAAGTATAGGGAAGGTGGGCAGGAGACCCTTGCTAGCAGTGTGCTCTTTTGCAGATACCAGATTAAGCCTTGGTGCTTTCTCTGTTAACCTTTTGATGTTGGCATTACTGTCCCATTTTATGGGCGAGGAAACAGAGGCTCGCAAGGACCCGGAAGACTGCACCACTGGCCTCCCTTGGCTCCCGGGGTTCTCTCCATGGTGATTTTTTGTAATTGAGCGTGAACTGATTGCCCACTCCCCTTTTCAGTGAGCTCACTCCCGAGGACCCTGAGAGGCATCTTAATTCGTTCCTATAATTCCTCAAAAGCAATCACGTCTAATTTGGGCTTTTCATGGATCTAGAGTTGAGCCCTCCTTTTAACCTGTTCCAGGGAGGTTTTCCTGAATCAAGAATCAGCACCACGAGCCCCAGGTGTTCTCAGACCTCACTTCCCCATCTCTTAGCCACCCATGTTCATGCACAGGAGGACAGGAGGGAAAGGGTGGGGACTCAGCCCCAGGAGACGGCTGCTCCCTGGGGCAGAAGACAATGCAGGGAGGCCTGTGGCTGGTGAGAGCTGGAGGAGACTGGAATCCAGGTAAGCCAGCAGCCCTAGCTCCCCAGGAAGACCTGGGCCCTGCCCTCCAGGCTCCTGGAATCCAGGCTCTGCACCTAGCCTGGCCTGATCCCCTGGGCATCATGACCTTGGCTGGGCAACTATCGCCTTGTTCTGGGCTCAGTTTACCTATCTGTTCAGTGGAAATGATAACCCTGCCCCACCTCCCAGGGGTCGTTCACCTGCCCTTCACCCCATATTGTCTTTGGGAACCACCACTTATCTCCCTGATGGATGAGGCCGGAGCTGGAGAGGCCAGGTGCAGGTGGGGTCACACAGCAGGACAGTGGTGAACCCCAGGCAGGTGTTCCCTGCCCTCCCCAGCCTCCCTGAGTTCTGTGGCTGCTTGGTTTGGTGTGGCAGAATTTGTGGGGCCAGCGGTTCTCACTGCTGTCCCCCCACCCGCCCCCGTAGGCCCAGCCCCAGTGCTGGGGGAAGACAAGGTGTGGTCTCATAGGGGAGGGCCGATCCTGGCTCCAGGCCTTAGGAGCAGAGTATCTGCCGCCTGCAGTCAACACCTCTGCAGGGAAGCTGGCAGCTCCTGCCTGGAAAGCGCCAATCCTCTAATTGTCTCCACATTGTAAACCCAGAAAGGTTTGTCCTGACAACTGGTTGGTGAAATCAGCCAGGGGATCCCCCTACCCCCAGCCACAGCCACAGTGGTGGATTCAGCCTTTCAAGAGCTGTCTGGAGTGGTTACTCAGGGTCTAAATTAGATTCATCTGGCAGGGTTCCACTCCCCCTGGCATGTTCATGATCCTGTTAAGGAAAAGTGGGAGTAAGCCTGGGGCCCAGGTGGCCGGGCAGGTGGGACCAGGCTCTTATCAGGGAGATGGGTGGAGTGAGCAGGGCCTAATGATGACATTGTTGGACACATTTGCCTTCAGGCTTCTTCCTCCATGAAAAATTTTAAAAATATGTTTTATGACAGTATTGGTATACAGACAAATATTAGTAGCAAATAGTACATCAATTTCTTTGATCTAAGAATTCTCTTCAAGCTGGGTGTGGTGGTGCTTGCATGTAATCCCAGCAACACAGGAGGCTGAGGCAGGAGGATTGCAAGTTCAAGGCCAGCCTCAGCAATTTAGCAAGGCCCTGAGTAACTTAGTGAGACCCTGTCTCAAAATAAAAATTTAAAAAGGGGGAGGGATGGGAGTGTGGCTCAGTGGTAAAGCACCTGTACCCTCCCCCCAATTTCTTTTCTTTTCTTTCTTTCTTTCTTTCTTTTTTTGCTTTATTCTTGCAATTTTAAATCAAATTTAAAGCCCAGCATTTTCATGAGTTCTCAAAAGCATTGTGGACTCTGGGTCCTGTGCCTCATGGATGTCCCCCTGACAGCAAGGCCTACAGAGGCAGAAGCAGCACAAGCCATGCCTTGCTTTGTCCCTTCCCTTTTCTGGGTTTCAGGTTCATCCTCCGTGAAAAGAAGTAGGCAGAGGCAATGCCAGAAAACCCTGCTGTGATGTTCTCATCTGTTCCCTTCTTTCTAGATGATTTTGTTCCTGGTGAATGAGTTCTTGTCTTCCATTAAGAATTCATGGGTGTTTTACAATAAAAGGTCTGTGTGCAGTTAACTTGACATAAATTGGAGAAAAGGGTGTAAATTACGTGGAAGCCCTAAACTCATTTAGTTATTATGAGTGAACCCCATATTTTCTTGGAGCTTCCTGGTAACCAAGGCAAAGAGGGCAACTTGGGGAATTACAGAATTCTTTGTGTTTGGAGAAGGAAGCAGACCATCCAGCTTAGGTGTTGGGACTGGTTTTGCCTGGGTACCAGGGCTTCTGAGACCTTGATGAGGGTTACATATACTGATGGATGGAGGAAAGTTGTACAAAGGAGAGAATTTATAATTAACCTGATGATATTCTCACCAAACAAACAGGCCCTGTTTTTACAAATAACTTTGGTAACAATTTTTTTTTTTTTTGAGAAAAGTTGAGAATGAATAAATTGCAGCCGTTAAAATCCTTGGGTCAGAATCTTTGTTGGGTTCTCAGCCCATTACAGTGAGAAAATTTAGGCTCAGAGGAGGTAACTTGACCCCAGCCAGCCAGTGGGGTCTGGTTTCAGGCCTCTGGACAGGCAGCCTCTCTCTGCAGACCTCCAGGCTTAACCGTAGTGGGGCCCGTGCCCTCCTTGGCTAACAGAGCACGTAGCAGAGTGCATCCTTTGAGTTTTAAAGAAGAGGGCGACACTGTCCACCTGGGCCCAGGAATTGGAGGAGCACCATGAAGGAGGTGGAAGAGGGTATCCCAGGAGGAGCTTGGCGTTGGCCGGGTGGAGGTGGATGCTGACGCCTGGCCCACGTGGTGGCAGAGTGGGAGAGACTCTGCTGCCTGCCAGGTTTTCTAGTTACAGGGAAAGAGAGCTCTGCGGTGATGAGTGCTGCATCCCACTCGGGAATTTATGGGCAGCCCTGGGGACCATAGACTGTGTCTATGGAGAGAGAACCAGACTGGGACGGGCGGGATGCGGGACCCAGGACCCCAGAGGCCATAAGCAGGGAGCCTGCACCTGCTGCTCCAGGATCAGCAGTCACCCAGACCCGAGGGAGGAGTCCTCACTTCCTTAAACCCCCACCCCACCCCCATGGCCTCACTCCAGGGCCCTCACAGCTGATGCAGGTGTCCCACAGACCAGGCCTGTCTGGCTTCGCAGGCTGCTGGGGGTTGGCCCCTCGTCGTGGGAGGCACGGGAAGCTCCCCGACCAGGCCTACTCCCCAGCTGAAGGATCAGGATCGAGTCTTTACTGTGGGGACAGCCCAGCCAATCCCACTGGCACATTGTCAGCTACAGAAATGTTTGGGTTTGAGAGGGAAATCGGGAGGGAGAGTGGAAGAAGGTGGGGAGCCTGTGGCATGCAGGGGCCAAGGAGAGGCCCAGGCCAGTGCTCGGCCTCTGGCCTGGATAATTGAGTGACCGGATGCTGGTGTCAGCGTGGCAGCTAGGGAAGGAAGGGGTGACTTGTTTGTGACGGGCTGAACAGGGAGTTGTCAGAGGTCCCCAAGGGGACATGGGATTTGCAAGTCTGGGGCTCACAGGACAGGAGAGGGTGTCATAGCCTTGAGGTGGTTTAAGTTGAAGGGGGCTGGAGGAGCTGGCCTGAGAAATGGGGTGGACCCTTGAGGGGACCCCAGGGAACATGAGCACTTATTAGGGACAGGGGCTGAAGAAGATGGGAAAGTGAGATATCTAAGAGTTTGGTGGCTGAGGGAGGGTAGTGCAGTGGGGTGGGTGGAATGGGTTGAGGATCAGAGCCATGGACAAAGCATTTGGAGTCGGGAGGGTTCCATGTAGACCAGAGGGAGGCTTGAGCTTGTTGGAATATGGTGGAAGGAGAGCAAGAGGGTTTTTTTTGCCCAATTTTTCTTATTGGTACTACAGTTGTACATCATGGTGGGATCTGTTACATATTTGCTCATGCACACAACATAACAATACAATTGACCAAAGTCCCTCCCAGCACTTACCCTTACCTCCCTCTCCTCCCCTCCTCCACTCCCTGGTCCTTTTCCTCTAGTCTACTGATCTCCTGAGCAAGGCAGTTTTGAGGTGGCCAAGGGGCACACTGAAGAGAAAATGACTGCATAATGGCCCCAGGTGGCTTGGGTGTGGGGGACAGGGTGAGCCCTTTGCCCTATGTTGGGCCAGGCTCTGTGTGTGCGCGCACGTGAGTGCATGTGCACTTTGGGGCAGGGTGACGGAGGGGTCTGTGCGGGCAGAGCTGGGCTATGGATCTGCTCAGTGGAATAGTGCTGGGCGTGTGGCTGAGGACTGTGGGTGCCCAAGCAGGGCAGGGGAGGAGGCAAGGCCAGAGGCCAGTGGACAGGGAGATGGAGGAGGTCAGTGGGTAAACTGATGGGAAGAAGAGGCTGGTCCAAGTAACCAGCATGGCCACGTGCCAGGAATTTCTGGAGCATTCTGTTTGGATCATCTCAAACTGAGATAGGCATTACTCACTCTCTCTCATAGAGAGGGACACTGAGACACAGAGAAGAAGCTCACCCAGGGGCACCAGCTAGTGTTGGGGCTCAGCTCCTCACTGCAGCCTGACATCCTAGTAGGATGTGTGAATCTTCCTGGGGTGGGGGGGGAGGAAGATTGGGGATGATTAGGAGGAAGCCAGGGCTAGGCCTTCCCCTAGTGGAGTGTGAGGTGCCCAGGGCATGTCTCTAGCAGCAATGGAGGGGCCTCTGTGGGAACAGTGGACCTCTGAAGCAAGGTGACAGGGCACGCCAAGCTTCCCGTGCAGTGAGGGCCATGGGTGCTAGTGCTGGCTGTTTCCTAGGGGGTACGCCCACATGGGCTGGGTGGTTTGGGTTGCCCACACCTGCTGGGCCCCTGGGAACACTTGTGCATGTCCTCCAGGCTGGCGGGCAAAGTCCTCCACGTGGCCCTGCAGCCACCCAGCTCCGAGCAGCTTCTCAGCTTGTGTTTGTTCATTCACTCGTTCATCACCAGACACCTGCTCAGTGTCCTCCTTGCACAGAGGGCTGGCCACACAGCAAGGGGTCCTGCCTTGGAGATGCTCAGAGTCAGTTGGTTGACACATAGGTGTCCAACTAGTTTGAGTAGGTGTGATGACATTCACAACCCTGGCATCCTAGGAAGGGAAAACTGCTTTATACGACACCACATATATGGGCTTTTCATATCCAACAATTTTCTAATTCTGTGGCCATGCTGTAAAGTCACGGGTACAGGGAGGGCCCTTATGACTGGAGCTACACAACTGTGTGATGAGTCCCCTGGAGGAAAAGGAAGAGCAGCCAGAGGAGGGCCCCTGACCCAGCACGGGAGCCTTCCAGAGAGGCTAGATGGGAGTTGTCTGGGAGTAAAGTTTGGGAAGGGTGTCCCAGGAGAGGGAAGGGCACAGGAGAAGGTCAGGAGATGAGAACCACTGGCCCAGAACCCCGAGTTGCTGGAGGGATGTGTGGGGGCCCTGTGGGAGGCCCCTGTGGGGGCACTCAGGCTGGCCTGTGGGCTGCGAGCCCCAAGGACGGGTAGGAGCAGTAGGACAGTGACATGCATGTGAACGTGGAGGTGCGTGTGCCTCCTGGACCTCCGGAGGGGCAGCGTACTCCAGTCACGCCAGGGCATTCCCTAAGTCTGTGCCCCGCTCTTGTTAACTAACAGGTACTAACTTCATTCTGGAAGCTTTTCCAAGAACACAGTGTCTTTGGTTGCCTTTTCCCAGGGTCTAACTACCCCTTGTCTCCATCCATAGACACTGTCGGACAGCCAGGTACTTGTGAGCAGTTTCCAAGTTGGCCACAGAATCCTGTGTGTGGGGCCAGGGTGTCCAGTGAGGACCCCCCTGAGATGTCAGGCCCAGATGGCTGCCACCTCTGCCTGAACGATTGTGCCCATTGTCCAGAGGGTTCTTGGGATGGAGCCCCAGCTTTGGGCAGGGGAGCTACCCTCTCCCTGGTAGGCTTGCGGCCAGGCCCTTGCCCAGCTTGACCCTCCTCAGGTGTTCACCATATTTATGTCCAGACTGTGTAGCTAGGCCTGGCTCCCTGTGCCCCCGTCAATGGCACAGCTAGAACTTCACGTATGGCTTGGAAAGAGGACCAAATGGGGCTGCTTCCTTTATCCATTTTGAGGTTCAGCACACATGGAGGACCTCACCTGCTACCCCCGTTAGATGGAACAGACTGTGCTGTGTGACTCTGGGCAAGTTACTCTGCCTTTCTGAAGCTTTTGTTTCCTCATCTGTAGAATAATGTTCAAATGGGTGTCCCCAAAATGGGCCTTCAGAGGAGGACTCATGTGCAAGTGACCTCAGGGGAGGCTATGAGGGACAGTCTGCTACAAGTAGCAGAAATAATGCCTGACTTCCAGGGTGGGGTGGTGTTCCTTCATCCAACAGTCATGGAGTACAGGGAATATGCCAGGTGATGTGTGAAGGGCTGGGGACAGAGAGCAGAGAGGATCTGAGGGGAAGGCAGGCCTGGTGGGCAGTTGCAGTGGAAGCTGACCAAAGGCCAGGTGACATCAGGGGAATCTGAGGCTTGGCTTGACCAAGGAGGGCCTCTCAGAGTGACATGCAAGGCACTGGGTACCAGTGTAGCAGCAGTGGAGGTCAGAAGCCCAGGGAGTTGGGGTGGGTGACACCCACCCCACGTCCAAGCACTGCTGCCTGGAAGCCTGGGGCAGGCAGTATGGGAGCAGAGGTCACTGTATACACAGGCCAAGTCGGCCCAGGTCATTGCCTTGCAATTTGAGCCGCAGTTTGTAAGGCCCAGACTGCAGCAGAAAGTAAGCCCCTCCAGTGCCATGCTTGCCGAGTGACCTGGGGAACCTGTGGTCTCCCGTGTTAGCCGGAGCTCTCCCAGAGGACGTGGTCAGGGTAACCAAGTCAGTTTCTAGGAAAGTACAGAGCCCCTCCCCTGAGGGGCTCTGAGCCTGGCGCCCTGGCTTCTCAGAGCGTCTGAGGGCTGTGTTTGCATGTGTGTGTTTATATCTGTGCACTCATCATTGTGTGTGTGCACCGGTGCATGGGCTCACATGGCGGGGCCTGCAGGTTAGTGTCCATGGGCATGTTGGATGGGTCTCCATAGACCAAGATGGCGGGCGTGTTCCTGTGAGTGCATTGGTGTGTGCCTGTGCCTGTGTGTACAGACAGGTAAGTGTGTCCACACAGCATTTGTCTGGGTATGGACACTGCAGCCTGAAGAAGGCTCTGTTCCTCCAGGGCAGGGTGGCCAGAGAAGCACCACTGGAAAGGGCGGCTGGGCTAGGGTGCTGAGAGCGGATGCTCATGGAGGGCTGGAGGGATGCTGCTCTCTGTCCTCCCACTCCCAAAGCCCAGCGGGAGGAAGCTGTTGAGGCAGGTTTCAGCTTTGTACTAGGAAGAACTTTCTAACTTCCCCAGGGGCAGGGAGGGGCGAGAGTCCCATCCCCCAAGTGTGGCGCAGAGGCTGGCTTGCCCAGTGGCAACTGAGTTCAGCCAACTTCCCTGAAGTCCTTTACTGCAACCAGTCCTTGCATTGGACTCGGCCATTTCAGGTTTAATTCCAGCCTTCAGGGATCCTGAACGATGATGATGACCCTTGAGACTGATTCCCCAAAGGGATAATAAGAGCTGGAGTGGTGGAGCCCTTTCGTGCCAGGTACGGTGGTCAGTGCACCAACACAGCTGAGCCAGGTGCTGTCTCACAAATGAGAGGCCGAGTGGAGAAGTGACTGGCCTGGGTCCCTACACACTGGGATTGGAGCCCGCAGCCCTGGCCAGGGGAACATGACTGCTGGTCCTCCTCCTCGCCCATCTCCATGCAGGAGGGCTAACCTGGGCCAGGAAGAGGCCTGTTCCTGTCCCCAGAGCTTATGTGTCCAGGAGGTGCCTGTGCCACCCTGCCTGCTCCCTGGCACCATCTCCTGAGAGCGCTCAGCACCAGGCCAAGCTGTTGATCACGGAGTCCGCAGCAGCTGTAGAGCCTGCTGAGGGTTTTAATCCATCAGGAATGTAAAGGTCCCTGACTGCGTGGGGGCTCTTGGCCATGGTGCCTTCTGGTGCAGCTGCTTCTCTGACAAGGCCAGAAAGAGTCACCCTTCTGCAGTTCACAGTGGCCCCAGGTGGAAAAGGCAACTGGTGTCATAGAGGGAGCACTGGGTCAAATGGAAGGGGTGGCCTGGTTCCCTGCTCTGCCACTGACTGTGCCAATCATTATTAACATAGCTTTAAAAACAACAGTTAGTGCTTAATACGTGCCAGATAGCGTGCTAAGTTAGGGTTAGGCTCCAACAGCCGGGAGGGAGGCATCACTGTCCCCTTTACAGATGAAGAAATGGAAGCTTAGAGGAGGGAAGAGACTTGCCAAGGTCGCACACGAGGATAGGGAGACTCCAGGATGTGAAGTAGCACAGTTGGGCCTCGTAGCCCTGACTCGTGTTAAGTTTTTTTTTTTTTATTATATCATATTTGATAGATTCAGAAGAATGCATGCAAATATGTGTAAGTAACAAAGCGTGACAAAATGAACATCCGTGGATTCCTGGAACCTCTCTCCATTTTCTGTTTAGCATTCTCTGCTTTTCTTAACATGGTTTCCTCGCACATACATATCCTTAAACAATGTATTGTTTAGTTTTGCTTCATTTAAAGTTTTATAAAAATAGTATACTGTATGTGGTCCCTGCAGGTTTTTCTTCAATTTATGTTTTAAAGATTTTGTCTATATTGTGTATAGCTATAATTTTATTTTCACTACTGTGTAATATTATATTGTGTGGATAATTCAAATTTTAATCACTCTCTTGTTGATGGACATTTGGGGAGTCTCAGTTTTCTGCTAGTACAGACTGTGCTGCTGTGAACATTGCTGTTCGTGTCTCTGTGAATCTGTGGACCAGCTTCACTAGCATGTGTGCCCAGAAATGAAATCACTTGGTTAAGGAGTGTAACAGTGCCAAACTGTTTGCAAAACTCCCACCTATGGTACGTAGAAGTTCTTTGTTCCACATTCTCAAAAGCATTCTTTGTGTGTGAAATGGTATCTTGTGGTCCTAATTTTCACTTACATGGTTACTAATAAGGTTGAACGGATTTTCCTAGTTTGTAGGCCATACATTCAAAAGACCGTTACATCCTTTGCCCAATTTTTTTTAAATCAATTGTTGTCTTTTTCTTATTGAATCATCAGAATTCTTGATATTTTTTTCTGTCAGTTTGTGGCTTATATTTTCACTTTCTTGATGGTATTTTTCCTGAATAGAAGATCTAGTTGGGAAGAACTGACATCTTGACAATAGAGTCTTTCTATCCATGAACATGGAATATCTCTTTACTTATTTTGTTCATTGATTTCTTTCATCAGAGTTTTGTAGTTTTTGTTACATAATTCTTCTACATACAGATGCTTCTCAATTTATGATAGGGTTATGTTCTGATAATCCCATGGTAAAGTTGAGAAATCAGAAGTTGAGCCAACTTAAGTCAGGGACTGTCTGTATTTTGCTAGACTTAGTATTTCATTTTTAGGGAGCACTTACGTATATGATATTGTGTTTTTAATTTCAAATTCTTTTTGTTTGCTGCTAGTGTATAGGAGAGTGATTGACTTCTGTGTGTTAACTTTGTATCCTGCAACGTTACCTGTAATTGCTCCTTTGTTCCAGTATTTGTTGATCCTTTCCGATTTTCTATGTATACCTTCCTGTCATCTGTGAATAGTTTTATTTCCTCCTTTCCAATCTGTATTTTCTTTTTTTTTTATTGTATTAGTTAGGATTTCCAGTACAATGTTAAAAGGTAGTGGTAGAGGAGATATCTTTGTCTTCCTCCTTATTCCTAATTTGCTAAGAATTTTAGATTTTATATGAGCCAGGCAAGCAAGCTACAACCCCAGCTCCCTTTTCTAATTTTTTAAATGGGTCTCCTAGCACATTAATTTTCAGCCTTTTCTTTTTTCTCTGGTATAATCACTTACAGAATGAATTTTCCTTTTAGTGTTCCTTTTACCACATCTCAGAACTGTTGATACATAGTGTTGGCATTATTATTCAGTTTTTGACCACATTTATTGAGGCTAAGTAATATATATATATCATATATATATATCATATATATATCATATATATATCATATATATCATGTATTGGTATATATGATATATATACATATGTATGATAAACATATGAATTTTAACTAATATATATAGAGAGAAGGAGAGATAGTTTACTTCGATTTGAAATGTGGTGGGTAAAATTTTTGGACTTCTTTCATGTTAAATATTAAATTATTCTTGGGATTCACACAACTTGTTTATGTGTTATCTTTCTATACATCACTCAGTCCCAAGATTTTTACATCTTCCTTCATGAGTGATATTTGCTTATAGTTCTCATTTCTCATACTTTCCTCATTTGATTTTGATTATCAGGGTTTTATTGGTCTTATAGACCAAAAAATAAATTGAAGAGCATTCTTTTTTCTATTTCTTGAAGAATTTGTGTGTGATTGGAATGATATGTTCTTTGAACATTTGGTAAAATTTGCCTATAAAACTGTCTGATGTTATCCTTGTGGGAAGATTTTAAACTACTGTTCTAATTACTTTAATTGGCATGGAGCTATTAAAGCTTTCTGTTTCTTCTAAACTTAGCCCCTACCCCCCAGGAATTTGTCCATTTCCTATACATTTTCAAATTTATTACCATAAATTAGTTGTGTTATTTTATTATTTTAAAAATCTCCTCTGGGTCTGTAACTGTTTCCCTTTTTATTCCTAACATTACTCTTGTGTGTGTGTGTGCCTTACGTCTTTTTTTCTCATTCATTTTGCTAGAAGTTTGTCTCCTGTAGTCTTTTCAAGAACAGATTCCTGACTTTCTTGGTTCACTCTGTTGTACCACATGAATTTCTGATTTTATGTTTGTTATCTGCTTCCTTCTACATTATTAGTTTATTTTGTTGTCCCTTTTCTAATTTTTTAAAATATTTTTAGTTGTAGGTGGACACAATACCTTTATTTTATTTGTTTATTTTTATGTGGTGCAGATGATGGAATCCAGGGCCTCACATGTGCCAGGCAAGCGAGCTACAACCCCAGCTCCTTTTTCTAATTTTTTAATTGGGTCTCCTAGCACATTAATTTTCAGCCTTTCTTTTTTCTCTGGTATAATCACTTGCAGAATGAATTTTTTTTT
Source organism: Urocitellus parryii (assembly GCF_045843805.1). Classification (NCBI taxonomy): domain Eukaryota; kingdom Metazoa; phylum Chordata; class Mammalia; order Rodentia; family Sciuridae; genus Urocitellus; species Urocitellus parryii. The sequence goes on along the minus strand of NC_135541.1, from coordinate 36,753,425 downwards.
AATCTCAGAACTGTTGATACATAGTGTTGGCATTATTATTCAGTTTTTGACCAGTATTATAAGCATCCTTTATGATGCTCTGATGGATGAAGTGTGTCTGTGATTTTCTAAATATTGAGTCATTTCCCCCCTTTTCCTTGTCTGATTTAATTTTGCTGTAGTTGGAGAAAATTATATGATATGAGCCTGTAGACTTAGCATATGGCATTTTTTTGGGTAAATATTCCATATGTGCTTGAGAAGAATGTTCATACTCCATTTTTTTTAAAAAAATGTTTTTAGTTGTAGATGGACACAATGCCTTTATTTTTATTTAATTTTATGTGGTGCTGAGGATCGAACCCAGTGCAAGGCAAGCACTTCACCACTGAGTACAACCTCAGCCCCACATACTCTATTTTTGTTCAATAAATAAAAAGTCTTGTGTCATCCAAAGTTCAAAAATTAATAGTTTTATTATTTTTTCTTTGTTCAACTTATTTATAATTGAGAGAAAAATATTGAGATCTCCCACCAAAGTGGTAGGCTTTGAATTTCTAGCCACATCATTAGGTTTCATTGCAACACCAATGTTAAAAGTTTTACTGTTAGATAAGAAACCTATCTCTTGTCATTTTTAGCTTAAATTCTACTCCATCTAATATGAATATGGCTATACCAGCTTTGTTTTGAGTAGTATTTGTATGTTATCTCTTTTCCTATTATTTAACTCTTGACTTTTTCATGGTCTTATGTTTTGGCTGTGTTTATTGTAATTAGCAAATGGGGGTTTGGTTTGCTCTGTTTTGTTTCTTTAGTTCACTCTGACATCTCTCAATTAGAGTTCAGTCTATTTTTGGTTACTGTGGTTACTCATGTATTTGGACATGCTTCTGGGTTCTTACATTTTGCTTTCTATTTTTGTTTTTCTTTGCTTCCTTTTCTTGTGTTTGTTGCTGTCTGGGTTGTTTTATTTTGCTTTTTGGATTGATTAAGAAGTAGTGGTGATGGTGACGGTTTTTCACTTACTGCCCCCTACCCCAAGTGGTTTGGAAAGTTATGCATTCTGATTCTTTTCCCTTGGTGATCACCTTTGAATTTTGATCAGACAGTCTTGACCTGAGAGTGGAAGGTGAATGTATTAAACCTCTCTCCAGCAACACAAGAGTCCTAAGGCGCTATCTGTAATCACTTTACCTGCTATGGCTGTATGATATTCCAATTCTGGCTTTTTTTTTTCATTTTTTCAGTCCCACATATTAAAGACCATTATCATTTTATAAAACAACACATGCTGAGCTCTACCTACAGATTTGCAAATGTATCTGTGTGTCATTGGTTCTTATGCATTTTGAACCTTTTCTGGGAGAATTTTCCGACTTTCTGGAGTTCATCCTTTGGGAATTCCTTGAGTCTTTAAATCTTTCCACCTGGAAAGATAGTTTTCAGGAGACTCACTTCTGGGTTACATTTATTTTATCTCAGCACTTTGAAAATATTTGTCCAGCATGGTGCAGTAGAGTACACCAGTAAATTCCCGCCTGTAATCATGAGGCTAAGGCAGGAGTGCCACAAGCTTGAGGCCAGCCTCAGCAACTTAGCAAGACCCAGTCTCAAAATAAAAAGGACTGGGGATGTAGTTCAGTGGAAGAGCACTCCTGGGTTCAATCCCCAGTTTCACCCAAGAAAAAGAAACAAAAAATTATTCCATTGCATCTGGCAAAAAAATTATTCCATTGCATCTCTTTGGTTGTAAAAAGTCAAATTGTCATTTTCTTATGGGTCCTCTTTGTTTTCTTTGTATTGACTTTAAGAGCTCCTACTTTGGTCCTCTGAGCTTCCATCACTGTGGGTGGGAGTGGATTTTGCTCATCATTGTCAGCTCTGGAGCTTCTCAGCCAGCGTCTCCTTGGCTCTTGCTCTCCGACCCCACCAGGTGCTATTCTTCCTGTTAGAGGCTTGGAGTGAAGTGTCCTGAACCTCCTTGTTGTGGCTTCCATGTCTTTTATTTTCTAGCTGCTTGACCCTCTGATCTGGACACGAAAATTTCTTTAGTTCTTTCTTCCAGTCCAGCTGTGTCTAATCTGCTCTTTGACTAATTTCAGTCAAAAATTCAGAAAAAAATATTTAAGTTAAAAAATTATTTTAGCTTTTCCATTTTTAATTTCTAGAAATTCTATTTGGTCCTTTTCAGATCTGGCTGATGGTTTTCTGTAATCTCTTGTTAACTTGCTCATTTCTTGCAATTATCTTTTCCTTCTTTAAACACTTCACCCATCTTCATGCACATGCAGTCTCCTAGTTGTAGCATTTGAAATCTTTGGAGGCAGCTAACTTTGTGCCCATTTCTCTCAGTCTCTCTCATCTGCTTACCTTCTCCAGTGCTTAGTGATCTTCCAGGGTGAGATCTTTGTCTCTGGACACACAGGAGACCTGGGCTGAGCATGCTGTCCCCCTAAGGGATTGCATTTGTCCCTCTATATCCATGGGGGAGCAGTCCCAAGACCCCCCAAGGTATTGAAATCTGTGGATGCTCAAGTTCCTTATATAAAATGTTGCATATTTGTATATAACCTACACACAAAAAGTCAGATGCACTTTTTTCCTCAGTTAGTTGAATCTATAGAAGCAGAACTCATGAATATGGAGGGTCAATATAGTAGCACTTGCTTCTGCCCGAAGCCAGGGAGAACTCAGCACCAATTTTTCCTCAGAGCCTACAGGTGCCCAGGCTCAGTGTGAAGGTCCAGCCCTCCCACTCGCCTGCAGTCCTGATGCCCACGTCTTCCCCCAGGGGAGCCTGCCCCTCACAGCCTAGTTTGAGCTCATGAGCTTTTGGATTCATTTCACTCCAGTCTGAGATTTTCCTTGCCTCCTGTCACCCAAACAACACAACTGTGTTGCATGCAAACTCTGGTCATCTTGCAGCAGAATGGCCCAGAAACAAAACATCAGACTCCCTCGTCTACAAAATAGGCACCAATAACATACCCTGGAAATCGTTGTAAGAATCATAGAAAATAGTAGATGGCAAAGCACTGTGGGAGTGTTATTTTAAGAATAACTATCATGGGTCGATCTTTTATGGTGCTGAGTGCTTTCCATGTGTTATTGCATTTAATTCTCCAACAGATCTGGGTCTGTCACCACCTCCACTTTATAGTGGGGACACAGAGGTTTACAGTGGTTAAGGTTCATCTTCATCACTAGTGTTATTAGAGGAGGAATAAGTGAGGAGGAGGAAGTGAGCCTCTCTGGCTCTCCATGGGTGCCTGCTTTTCGTCTGCGGGGCAGTGTGGTGCAGTGCCAGCTGAGATTCGAGGGAAGGCGGGGGTGGTGGCCCTTGCAGGTTCATGCTGGGGGTCTTGAGCCAGCTCAGCTTGGGTCTGGGGTGCTGGCTGTAAGCATCCCAGTCTGCTGGTCTCTTAAGAGTGGACGAGTATGGCTGGGGATGTGGCTCAAGAGGTACCGCACTCGCCTGGCCTGTGTGCAGCCCGGGTTCGATCCTCAGCACCACATACCAACAAAGATGTTGTGTCCGCCGAGAACTAGAAAATAAATATTAAAATTAATTCTCTCTCTTTCTCTCTCTCTCTCTCTCTGTCTTTAAAAAAAAAAAAAAAGAGTGGACGAGTGACCTGGGGGTGCCGAAGTGTGTTTCTGTACATCTCGAGTCCCCATGAGGTGTGGCCCCTGCTGTCTCGCTGAAGACTTGAAGACTTGCCCTCCCCTGATGCCCCCAGGTTCTCATTGGTTTCCCATTTGCCTCTGAGCTCCATAAAGGCAGGCACTGACTCTGACCTTTCTCCTTGGCCCTTTGTCACCTGGCAAGGGTGTGCTCACTACTGGTGTTCAGCAGGTGATGATTAAAGGAGTAAGTGACAGACTCCACCGTGTGGCTCAGGAAGACTCCCCGTGTGCAGCACCTTCATCAGATGGGGCTGCCTGGCCTCTGTTCATCTCCAGCAAGTCCCGTCTTCCCCGCATCACACTCTGGCATCTCTGCCAATTCAGATGCACCACCATGTTGCCCTCTGAACCACACTGGGCTCGCCCTTCCTGGTGGACAGATTTCTGGTTGGGCTAAGATGGTCTTGGTAACCCCACCTGCCCCCAGGTCCTGTCTTTATGTGTGACACAGCAAAAGACTTTGTAAGCCTCAGTTTTCCTACCTTGGCAATGGGGGTGGTGAGGCCCTCCTCCCCAGGTGTGGAGAGGCGCAGTAGGACCTGGTGAGGGGGAGTTCTGGTGTCTCACCCCTTTTCTGGACCTGTCCTGTTTGCTAGCATGCTCCTTCCAATCAGAGCACCCACAGGCCTGGCTCCCTTGGCCTTACACCTTAGGACGTCACTCTTTGGGGGACTGCTGGGCCCACTGACACCTTTGGCCTCTGCCAAACCCAGCGTGTCCTGAGCCTCCCAAGTGCACCACCCGCCCAGGCTCATTGCTCTTTGCCTGGCTAGAAGGCAGCTGCCAGCGAGCTGTTTACCTTGGGAGCATGGCCTCCTCTCCGGCAGTGTTTCCAGTCATGGAGCGAGGGCAGATTTATAGACTAGGTTACACAGAAATTATTTAAGGCCCTGGTCAGCCAACAATAATGTAAAGACATACAGCGCCTGTTTGGAAAAAGTTTGCAGCGAGGTGCTCACACTTCTGTCTGATTTACAGTGTAGGCTGAGGATCCAATTAGCAATCACAGCGGTCTTTTAGCTGCAACCCAGCACCTTCCAGGATTATGCAGACTTTCCAGGTCTGGGGCTATGATGAAATTATAGCTGGAGGCTTGTAAAGTCATGCACCACTTATAAATGCAAGTATAGTCTTAACTGCCCTATGCTCAGTTTACCTGCAAGGCCCAAGGCCCCCTTGGCCTGGCTGCTTATTAAAGCATCCCTAAGAGATTACTACAAAGAGGGATCTGGTTTCCATTCTGGTTCCCCCCACTTACTGTGTGATCTTGTGCAACTCGTCTAGCCTCTCTGAGCCTACTTTCCTCATCTGGGACTTGGGAAGAGTGGTAATCACTGTGCTTGTGGGGACCAAACAAACCAGGTGGTGTCAGGAAGAACCCATCACAGTATCTGGTGTACAATAGGTGCTTGGGAATGGAGTGGATGGTAGAGATCTTGAAAGAAACATTCCGTAGACTCATTACCACCATCATAGAATGCTTCTGAGGAGTCCACTGAGCAGGTCGTTGTCTGGGCCTTCCTAAAGCACCTACTATGTACACTGCCACTCTGTGCCTAGAACTATGCTAGACACAACCTTCAGTAAATATTTGTGGAAGACTGGTGGGGCCAGTTATGCTGATGTGCCCCTAGGCCAACTGAACAAGCTCAGATCCTGCCTCAAGTCTGACCTGTGCCCAACCTGACCTCCCCATTGCAGCTTCAGCCCACCCTGGAAGGCAGAAAAGGTCAACATAGGTGTTAGAGGCAGTTTCGCCCATCAGAACTGGTGAGCAGGGGTGAGCTCAGCCCTGAGGCTGCATGCAAGGTTGGGTGCTGAGAGGTCTCCCGTAACCTGGCAGGTACACACTTGGCAACTCTGGCTCCTTCTCAGTGCCAGGACAGAGCGAGGCGGTCATGGCTCTAGGACTGGGCAGAGCTGACTGTCCTTCATCTGGCTTTGCTGGTGAGCTGTGAGGTTCCCTGGGTTCTGGTTGGATTCTCTTCTAGCATCGGTGACAAGGAGGTGGGCTCTCCCTATAGCCAATTCCCACCTGGAAATTCTTGATGTTGCTGTACACATGGTTTGTTGCCGGGACTGAGGCTATGGGAATCTAGAGGGGCCTCTAGTCCTGTCTGGGAGGCCTGGGGGGCTTCCTGGAGGAGGAAGCATCTAGGTTGGACCCTGAAGGATGAGGAGGTATTAGCCAAAGTAGGAGCAAGGCCCTTCCAGAAGAGGGACCTTTGTGGGCAAAGGTAGGTAAGTGTGTGTACGTATGTATTTAAGTGTGTGGATCTGTGAGTGTGTGAGAGCATGGACATAGGTGAAAGGTGTGTGTGTGTGAGCTTGTGAATATGAGTGTAAGAGCCCACAGATGAGCACGTGTGTGACACAGCAGTGCTCTGACGTGCATGGCAGGGTGGCCAGCTGCAGGAGCTGGGACAAGTTGATCTGGGCTTCTAGTGGGAAGATGCACAAAAGAAGGGTCTCTCAGGACTCAGGACGAAGCCCTTACTCACATTAAAGGGGTCAGGCTGGACCTTGAGACCAAGGGGGCCATACTCATGGTGGCAGAATGGACAGGAAGTCCAGGCCAGCAGCTGGACCCCAAGGAGCCCACTGAGCATCATCCCAGGCTGAAGAGGCGTGGCAGGATCAGGGCAGGGGAGGGATTTGCAGGACAGTCGCCAGGACTGAATGGTCAAGAGGGAGGAGAGAGGTGACTGTGAGACCTAGAGCTCTTCTAACTCAGAGGCCAAAATTTCAGGATTAAACAAATGGCAAGGGGAGTTGTGGCTTGTGTGCCCTGGGCCTGAGATTCTCTCTTTGGTCCACCCCACAGCAGCAGGCCCCAGTGTCTGTCCACTGTGATCCAGGCTGGGCTCTAAGGAGAGTGGGCACCATTGAGAAAGTACAGTCCCCAAAGTCTAAACAGGGTTTACTGTGAGGTACTCTTTCTAAGAAGCCCAGGTTCTACAAAATGTTCTAGGCCCTTCTATCTCTGGTTCGGTTCTTACCTCTGCTATTGCAAACCTCGTCAGTTTGTGTCCCTCCTGGTTTCGGTTTCCAAGGCAACACAGACAAGTCCAGGACTGCTGCCGCCTTCCTGTTGTCTTAGCCTTTGGGCTGTGGGGGCGCTGTGGCCCACAGGCCTGGTCAGGGCTGGAACTTGGGTGGTAGCATGATAAGTACTGTCCATGTCTGGCAGGTTCTGTGTAGCCCAGGTCAGCTCTAAGCAGCACAGACCCAGGGTGTCCCACATATGCACACACATGGCCCTGCATCTAGCGGGGCACTGGGTTCAGCCTGAGGGAAGGTAGGTACTCACTTGCTCACTCATTCTCCTTTGGGCACCACAACTCAAGCAGGATGCCCTCCTTGACCTTGCCCGAGACCATTTGGCTTGCCAGACAGCCAGATGCCAGAGGAGGGCAGTGTGGTTGACTCATGTGGGTCAACCCTCAGGGAGCCAGGGGACGTTTGTCAAGAGGAGACATGGGAATAGCTTGAGCTGAGGGTCAGGATCAGGAATGCTCACCAGTCCACCTGGGTCAAGGTTAGGTCAGGGGATGAGATCAGAGAGGTTATCCAGGGCTGGGCCAGCGAGTTTGAATGCACACAGAGGAACAGGGACATTGTCTTGGAGATCTATGAAGGGGCACAAATGGAAGCTTCCTAGGTCAAGATCACTTTGATAGTAAATGACAGAGATGGGGATTGAACTCCAGGGTTGACGGTTGGCATGGCCATGGATCGGCCTAGCTGGAGGGGTCATGAAGTCTCCCTCCCTGCATTGGATCTTTGAGGGTATCCCTCAGTGGTGTCCCTCTGCCTCACCCACCCCATCTCTGTGCTCTAGCGTCTCCTGTGACTCTTGGTCACATTGCTTGCACATGGTGTGCGTTTGACAATGCGCCCTTCTAGCCTGTCAGGCAGTGCCTGCTGCAGGCCTGGACGGGCTCCATCCCTCATCATCCAGAGCCTGGTCCCCGATCTCATCAGAGGCTCCATCCTGCTTTGATTTGGGGCTCTCCTAATGATGTTTGATTGACAGTAACTGGAGCCAGTCGTAAGCTCATGCAGAAGGGAAGATTATTTATGTGTTTTCTGCTGTTGTGTTAACTATGACTTCAGAGGGGCATATGGAATGGATAAGGGATTATTTAGAAATCAGAACTTTTCAAGAGACTGGAAACAACTTGATAAAAACCATTTAGGGACGATAACGTGCTTCATTTAAAAAAAAAAAGATATATATTTACCTAGCCGGTCTGATTTTACAGGAAGTGAGTTAGGAGAGGTATTCAGAAATGTAATTGGAGTGACAAGATATTTCATGGTAGCTGCTCAGCAGTACCATGTGGCCATGTGGTCTGCCCTATTTCAAGGCTCACTAGGGGACCAGAAGGCTGGCTTCTACCCCAGCCGGCCTCGGCCTTCGCGCCATTCCCCCAGAGCTCCCAGGGGCTTTCTAGACTCTTCCCTATGTCTGGCCAGTCACAGGTGCCGAGGACCCAGCCTGCTGCTGCCTGTCACTGCAGAGTATGGCATGAGAGTCCAGTCCCAGCCACTCTGATCTATCTGAGTGGACATGAGCTAGTTTTGCCACACTCCGTGCCTCATCTCTTAGTCTCTATGAAACAGGGATCATGATAAGAACACGTCCCCCTGGAGCTGTCCCAGGGGCTTGATGAACTGAGGTACCAGGTGCCCCGGATGTTCACCAGGAAGGCACCAGTGTGGCCAGTGGACAGCTTGGTTCGCAGTCCCAGGCCTGGCCTGTGGGATAGCCCCAGGGAGGTGAGGGCTCTGTGGGTGACAGCTCGTGTGCCCGCACACGTCACTAGTGCCAGGCTGCTGTCATGGGAGCAGGCGACACTGGCTGTCAGTGGAGGGTGAGCAAGGACTGGGCTTGGCTCTCTCCCAACCCCCGGAGGAGATTCTCGCATCTTGACTGAGTGTAGTTCCCTGATATGCTGGTTTCTGAGTTGGGGGCCAGCCGTCCATCCAACAGAGACATCTCCATTCCCAGGACTTTCTAGAAGCCCAGCAATGTAATCTCAGCCCATGGGGGACGATTGGGGCTGTGCCACTGGCTCACATTTGTGCATTGCTCCCACATGCCCACACGCCCACATGGCCACGCATACCCACATGGCCTCATACCCACAGGGCCTCTCTCCTTTGTACCGAGGCCAGCGGCCTTTACAGAGCACAACCTGATAGCACTGTGTCTCATTCAACAAGCTTTGGAGCAGGATCAGGGTCTCGCTTAGAGGATTTGCCGGGTAAGAGTAGCCTGCGAGGCCCTCTTAGCCAAAACCTTGCCCCACAGGGAGGGGAGGGACCTAGTTACCTGAGTGGGGATGGGAGGTGACCAGTCCTCAGAGTTGTGTCCATGTAGATCTTTCTGGAACATTCCAGCCCCATGGATCTATGAGCTTAGAGAAATCTGCCCCGTGGATGACACCCAGGAACAGCTAGACCCTCCCTCATATTCACTCCCTGCCCTGCCTGGGAGGCCTTCTCTGTGTTTCGCCCCAGAGAATGTGTCCTTCATGCCTCAAAGGCCCTGATGAGAGCCTGGAGGATGAGGGGCCCTTAGAAATAGCCTGTGCAGGATCAAGGGTGTGTCAGGGCTGGGCAGCCCTCCCAAGCCCCCAGAGGCAGTGCCCCTCAGGAAGATGCCCCTGGTTTCTCAGACCTGGCAGATGGGGCCTCATCCCAAGCCCACTGCAGGTCAGGTTGGTGGGTCAGTGCTGCTTCCCTGGGTCCCTAACATGACTCCAATCCCATCCCCACATTAACCCTTGGTGTCCCTGTTAACCCACAGGCTCAAACCTAATGAGCTGCTTTGTTAGTTCTGTGGTATCAGGCTTGTGTCTAATCCTGGCTCCTCCTCAGATTTGCTGTGTGACTCTAAGCCAGTGACTTTTGCTCTCTTGAGTTTTCATCTCTAATTTTTTTTTGTCTTTCTGCAGTTGGTTTATTTCACTTAACATAATGTTCAGCTCTAAGTTTGTAAGCTAACATGTATAAATAGCCAGTCACCGCCTGACCCCAACTGTCTGCCACTGTCCGTTATCCAGACATCACCTGCAGGGTGGTGGGAGGTGATGGAATCTTCTAGACAACCTGAAGGAAGGATTTCAAGCCCACCCCCTCGTAACCCACTCATCGCGGGACCTAAGATGATTGCTCTACCTCTCTTTTCCTTGGTCCTCATCAGTCAAGAGGAGGTTGTTGGACTGCCCTCCCCTCCTTGTTATAGGGACACTCAGCTGGAATGACCAATGGGAAAGTGCCACAAGGGCTCGGTGACAGAAGGGGATGCTGTCAGAAGAATGTGGAGGTCACAGCCCTGTGGCTGCAGGTTGGCCTTCTCTGCACCAGGAAGGGGCCCTGGAACCAGGCTTTGGGAGGCTTAGGGTCCTCTTTTCTGTTTAGAGACATTCAGGAGGGTATCGAGGTTGATGTTGCTGTCTCCTTCCCCATGGCCAGCAAGTCCCGCTCCGTGGACCCCAGGACTCGCCTGCCTGCCCTCCCCCACTCTGCTGCAGCCACACAGGCCCCCTGGCTTCACCTCTTTTTGTGCCTCAGAGTGTTTGCAAGGGCTGCTCCTTTTATCTGGAACTCTCATTCCCTGGAGCTTAGCCCGGGTCGCTCCTTTGTACCCATGAAATCTCAGATCAAATGCCACCTCTGCACAAGGCCTTGCTTGACCAAGTCAAAAGGCCCTCCTGCCCCACCACTGTGCTCCCCGTCACACCACATGGTGTGATCATCTGGCCTGATCATCTTATTTACTTGCTTGCTTAGTGGTTGTCTGTCACCCCACTAGCAGGTGAGCTGCTGCAGGCAGAGGCCATTGGTGTGGTTTCTCTATAGTCTCTCTAGTAAGTAGAACAGTGCCCAGCATCTTGTGGACACTTCACAAAAATAGTTGATGGGTGCTTGAGTGGACGGACAGATGGACAGATAGGAAAGGCTGCTTAGACGGGGGCAACATTTGAGCAGCTGTGTGGGTGGCAGGGCTACAGAGTGGAGCCCCATCCCGAGGGAAGGTTGGGTGAGGTCACCCCATAAGCCCCCCCAGCCCAGAGGCTGTGCTGTGGGTTGCGTCCTCGTTCTGAAGCACACCTGCGTGGGCCAAGGCTGGCAGGAGTGGGTGGGCCTACACCTTCCACGGGAGCCATTCTGGGCCACTGGATGGGGTGAGTGGGTTTGAAGAGAGGCTGAGAAGGTTGGTGGCCCCACAGCCTGGGCAGGTGACCCCCTGCCCAGGACTAGCTCTAAGCTCATCCCTTCCTGTTAAAATGGAGTGGCACTTGTACCTTCCTCACAGGTCACTCAGTGTTTAAAAGGGCCCACGTTATGGGAGTCTCTTTTCTGTCACTGAGGTAGGTGGTCAACCTGCCCAGCTCCCTTTTCCAGGGTTGATAACAAAACAAAACCCCAGAGTGGTCCTCTCTGGTGTGGCTGCAGCGGTGCCTCAGGCAGGACGGAGGGTGGAAGGGAGCGTTTCTGTGAGTCTCAAGAATGTTTGCTTTTCTCCTCCAGGAACTGGCTGTGGTCATGTAAATCACCCCAGAGGAAATCCAGAGGGTCCCCAATTGCATCTGTTGGTTTTCACAAAAAAAAGAATGACGGACAAAGACAACAATCTTTGTGGTCAGCTTAAAAGTATTTTAATCATCACTGAACAAGGGAGCAGGCAGGAATGTGGGCAGGGGACCTAGGGGGAAGGCTGGTGGGGGCTGCCACCCAGGCCTTGTTATGCGGAGCAGAGCAGTGGGGGTCAGAGCTTGCATGAGGGCCCACGGGAACCCGCCTGGTGCCACCCATGGGGACACACTTCTACCCATTGAAAGCTGAGCTTGTGGTGAGGCTTCGGGAACCTGCAAGGGTGTGGGTGACTCCAGGGAGCTGTGACTCTGGGGGGCGGTATGAACTTTGGGTGAGTAGGAGGGGCAGTGATTGGGTCTGAGTGGGGGGCGTTTGCGGTTGTATGTGGTTGCAGAGTGTATGTTTGGGGTTGTGGTCGGGGGTGTATGGTTGGGGAATTTTCTAGAATGTGGGTGGGTGAGTGTGGGTTTGGTGTGGGGCGGGACCATATGTGCAGTTAGGGACCCGTATACAGGCTGGTTGAGGGAGTGTTTGGGGAACACTGACGTGGCATGGTCACACATGCCCCCACGTGTCAACACCTATAGCAACACCCATACCCAGCTGTCACACTCTGACACACCAGAACATGTGGTTGGCTTGGAGCATGTGTATGCATGTGTGGGAATGTGTGTTTCAGTGTGAGTTTGGGGGATGTGTGTGGCCATGGCACAAGCTGGTGTTTGTGGTTGGATGACTGGGTGTGTGCTCCGTGTGCAGCGTGCAACTGTTAGGTGTGCCTGCGCTTCTGGCAGTGTTTTGTGGAGGTGCAAGTGTGCGGGAGAGTGCATGGTGTGGTGTGCCCATGTGTGGTGGGATGATTGGGTGTGCCTTGGGGGTGTTGCTCTTGGTGTCGGGCTCACACCCCGGCTCACGCCCTAGAGCCCAGTGAGTCCTCTGGCTGGCCCCGCCTGTGGTTCTCCCTTGTAGTCCCCACTCTTTTCTCCTCCAATTGAGGACCACATGTGGTGTTGGGGTGCACGCTTCTCGGAGGAATGCCACCGAGCAGGGCCTGGAGGGGGACACGGCATGGTGTTGCAGGCCATTCGGAGGCCGGGAGGCAGAGGATTGCAGGCCTGTCCAGGAAGGCGGAGGGACTGGGAAGAGGAGGAAGGTGGGCCAGGGCTCTGAGATGCCTACGGTAGAGCTGCTGATGTGGTCGCAGCAGCTCAGAGAGGTGCCGGGGCAGAGAGCCTCACCCATGAGGCACAGGCAGGAGGGAGAGAGCATCCTGAGACCCCCGGTTCCACGAGGCTAGAGGACCTCTGAGAGAGGCCTCTGTCCTGAGCCTGGGGTGCTGGGTATGATGGGCCACCACAGTTCCTGAAGTGCTGGCTTAAAGCTTCCCCAGGTTCTGCAACAACCCTGGGAGGCTGGCGTTTTAAATTTCATTATATAAATGTGACATAATCATATGTTAGAAATTTTACAAACCAGGAAGAGAACAAATGACTCCAAGCTCCCGGATAGCTAGATGGGTAGGTAGATAGATGGTGGATAGATACTTTCCTTTGGGCCCATTTCTGCCCTTACAGGACATAGCACTGTGTCTATAGAGTAAGTCTTCAATGAGGAGTGACTTTTTAAGGTGATTGCCCAGGTTTTAGAATGAGAAGGGTTTGAATGCCAGGCTCCCACCCCGCCATCTTGGATGAAATGCTATACCTCCCTCTGACTCAAGTTTCCAGTGGAGCTGTTGAGAGGATAAGAATAATTAGCATTGTTAAATGCAGTGTTAAGGCTACCAAATCCCCGTGATTGCATGGCATGCCGTAATTGTCATTTTTCACAGCAGTATTGTAGTCCATCATGTGGATTGTGGAACAATTTACTCTTCTTTCCCACTGTTGGACTGGCCTTCATCTATTTGTATTTCACAACCAGAATATTTCATGAGCTATCTTCTTGCATAAAACTTGTCCGATCTCCAGCCTGAGCCTTGGGTAGGTGCCCAGAACTGAGAAGTCAGAGGGCAGTTTGAACCTGGCTCTGTGAGTCCACGTTCCTTCAGGCATAGTCACATCTAACCCCGAGTCCCAAGGCAGGACTCCCCTGGGCCTCTGTGGCGCCCGCTTCCAGCCTGGGGCCTGCTGCCGAGGCCAGGGATGCTCACTTGCTAATGTGTTAATGGCTGAGCTCCTGTGGTGCTGACTTCATCATCCCGAAACGTCTTCATCCATGATTTGCAGTGGGTGGTTCCTGAGCCAGAATGTGGAATCCCCTGTGGGAGAATATTCCTTTTCCACCCAACTGGAGCAGGCATGCCTGAATGGACTCCTTCCTGAATAAAATCGAATCCAGATCCCTCAAGGTTGGCAAAGAAAAGAGGAAACCTCATCATGTGGTCTCAACCTGGCGGCCCTGAAGCCTGTCATGGCCCCTGTAAGGAGTCTCTAGCTGCTGTGCCCCATGATGACCCCAGGTGGCGCTGTTCCCCAATTGGCACCTTGGCTCCTAATGTCCCAAGCTGCTACTTCCTGGGTGGGCGACCTGAGCAGGGTACTGCTCTGTGACCCTGCTCATCTTAATGTGGGAATGATGATAATAACAACAATGCCTATCTTGTGGAGTTGTTGCAGGGGATCAAAGTACTTAATACACATAAAGACTTGAAAAAATGTGGCCCTGCATGGGCTAAATACTCCATAAATGTTAGCCGTTGTTTAAACTCAAAAAGAACTTGACTTTTGCAATCATCTGATGAGGGACTTGTACCCAAACTGTATTTAAAAACTCTTAGAACTCAATTATAAATAAGTAGGCTAATTTAAAAATGGGCAAAGGACTCCAATAGATATTTCTCCAAGATCTACAGATGGCCAGAAGCACAGGAAAAGATGATCAGCATCGTTAGCTATCAGAAAAATGCAAATCAGAACTGAAGTGAGATACCGCTTTGCACCACTGGGACCAGTATCATCCAAAGGGTGGTCGATGACACGCGTCGGAGAGAATATAACAATTGGAAGTCTCGTGCACTGATAGAGGGATTGTAATACAGGGCAATAGCTTTGGGAAATGTCTGGTATTCCTCAATTAAACAGACTTAGCATCCATATGGATCTGTGAGTTCCCCACTCCTAGGTGTATGCCTAAGAGAATAAATGTCCACCCCAAAACTTGTACGTGCCTGTCAATGACTGTTTGTAGCAGCATTACTCATAATAACCACAAAGAAGAAACCATCTAGAGGTCCTTGGATGGATAGGTGGAATGTGCTGCCTCATCCAGTGAAATTTTGGGGGGTAGGGGTACCAGGGATTGAACTCATGGGCACTCGACTAGCACTCCCCAGCCCTATTTTGTATTTTATTTAGAGATAGGGTCTTACTGAGTTGCTTAGAGCCTCATTGTTGCTGAGGCTGGCTTTGAACTTGCTATCTTCCTCCCTCAGCCTCCGGAGCCACTGGGATTATAGGCGTGCACCACAGTGTCCCGCCCAGTGAAATATTATTTAGCCATAAAAAGGACAGTATATGCTACCATAGATGGGCCTTGAAATGGGACGCCAAGTTAGAGAAGCCAAAAGACCACATATTGTATAATTGAACTTAAGTGAAGTGTCAAGAATAGGCAAATCAATAGGAATAGAAAGGATATTAGTGGTTTCCAGAAATTAGAGGGAGGGAGGAATAGAAAGTGACTGACTGTTAATGGGCATGGAGTTTCTTTTGGATGAAAATGACCTATAATTCATTGTGGTAATGGTTACACAAGGCTGTGAACAAACTCAAAACCACTGAATTGTAGTTTAAATGGGTGGATTTTATGTGTGAATGACATCTCCACAGAGCTGTGCAAAACAAAACAAAATAGTTCTTGCTAAAGGCTCACAGACAGCCACAGAGAATCAGCCAGAGAATCAGATCCCAACCTTGACCTTCCTCCTGGTCACCTTCCCAGGGCAGGGGCTGTCTTAACTCTTACTATGCCATAGGACCACAGTCACTTCTGAGCTCCTGTACGTCCTGTCCTCAGGGCCGGACCCAGAGTTCTGGTCATAGCAAAAGGCAGGTTTGCACCCAGGCTCGCTGGGATAACATGGCCTGAGCTGAGGCCATGCGGGTAAGCATTCAGCCACAGCAGGTGTGCCTTTTGTCCCCTCCCGAGAACCCCCAAGATGGACATCAGAGTGCCAGTGGAGACCCGCTGAAGGCCCAGCGGATGACCCTTGCTGAGTCCTGCAGGCAGACTCCAGCTGTCCCCCTGAGATGTGCACAGTCTGGGTCTTGTGTGTGAAAGGTCACAGTCCAATGATGGTGTGCGGGACCCTCGGAACAACTCCCACCCACCTTCAGGTGTCCTGAGCACACGTGGGTATGGCACCCCAGAGCCAGAAGGGACCTGTGAGATTACCTTTGGCCCCTTCCCCTATATTGTACTGACAGGAAGACAGAGGGCATGGGACAGGAGGCGGGGGGAGGCACTGGAGCCAAACCCACTTGACTTCAGGTCCCAGTCTGCAGGGACTCCTGGGGAGGCCGTGAGCAAGGGTCATTTGACTGTGGAGTTGTCGAGATGGCAGAGTGGGAGCAGATCCAGATTATGGTCCACAGGTGTCACCCTGTGCCCGGGAAGCACCAAGGGAGGCAGTGGAGAGATGCAAGAGGTGGCAGTGTTTTGAGTTTTGAAAAATCAATATCTGTAGAAGTCTTGCATGCTGTTGAGCAGGCCGGGCGAGACAGCAAGGTACAGGCAAGAGAGCTGATGTCCTCTCTGCTGCCCACTCACAGGGAGGCCTCTTGGACTTGTGGCTGCTCCTGGCTGCTCAGTTATGGTAGAAATGGACTTTATGAACCAGATTAGTAATGAGAAATGACTGCCACTCTGCTGTGGCGGTCCCCGATAGCCAGGCTTGGCTCAGCACGAAGGGAGAGGCAGAGAGAGAGAATTTGCCAGACCCAGTCTGAGCTCATTTCACCAAGTTTGTGTTCTAGAATGTATTTATTCCAAAGACGATGAAAACCCATGGTGTCGCCATTTACAAATGTGTTTGAAAACGGTGGGGGGGGGGGAGTCATGGTTCCAGGTCTGCACAGGCCAGTGGGGCCCTTGAGAGAGCTTTGGCTGTTGGTAGAAGTTCTGGGGTCCCTGGTGTGTTGAGGGGAGTTTTTCCTTGGTCAGGGCCTGAGAACTGGGACCCCACAGAGTTAAGTAACCTGTCCCAAATGCCCAAGGCAGGAGCCTGTGGTGGAGGTGGAGTAGAGCCCTGGACCAGGGGTGGGGCTAGTTTTGTGCGAATGGGGAAGGGATGGAGGATGGAGGGTCTCCCCTTAGGATCCACTGCTGCTTCTCCTCTGGCCACGCTGAGTCAGGAGCTGTTGGCCACTGCCCTTTCTGTGGGTGTGAGGAGAATGACTCTGGGGCCAAAGGTCAGAGATCACAGGTCTGGGGGTCTGGAGACCTGGCTTTCCTTCTCAGGTCACCTCCAACTTGCCAGGCAACCTTGAGTCAGTGTCTTCTTCCCCAGCCCCATTCTTCCACCTGTAAAATGGGCAGACTCCAAGCTTCCCCTTGGACTCTGACTTCTGTGATTTTAAAAGTAAAGAGGCTCGCTCTCTACCCAGGGGTGACATGAGGCAAGGACAGGTGGCCTTGATGGAGCAGGTAGTTGTGCTCAGCAGACCTGCTCTGAGCACCTGCTGTGTGTCCAGTCCATTGCTGGGCCCTGGAACCAGGGGCCAGTTGGGACCAGGACAGTGCTGTGACTGACACCCCTGCCCCCCAGCTGTGTGAGACAGGCACAGAGCCTGATGGTCACAGTGCTGGGTCCAAAGGCTGAGACAGAGGAAAGAGCCCATCGGGGGACCTCATGGGAATCCAAGGAGGCTCCCTGAAAGAGGTGGTATATAGAGCTGAAAGATGAGCAGGACTTTGCCAGTGGAGGGACAGGAGAGGAGCGTCTGGGTCAGGGATGTCAAGCAGAGACACAGTGGTCCAGGTTGCAAGGATGTGCTGCCTCTCCTAGGTGTGTTGATGTTGCTGGTGGGACCCTGTCCTGTGCTCAGAGGTGGCAGGCTCCTCTCACTCTCCTCTCACTGGGTCCTTAAATAAAGCTGCCCAAGATGGCCCCAGGACCAGAAAGGGACAAGTAATGTGCCCAAGGATGAAAAGACTTGAATCCAATTTTCCTGACCCAAAACTCCCACCCCAACCAGGAGGCTTCATGGCTCATGGCTGCTGGGGAATGAAATGTAGCCCTTGCCCTCCCCCGCTGTCACCACAATTTAATTAAACCTGCCTCTCCATCTCCCTGAGCTGCCTCAGTCATCACTGATTACCACCTGTGAAACAGCTTGGTGACATCACCCCTGTAAGAAGGCATCCGTGACCTGCACCTCCAGTGGGTGGACCTCGATCGAGTTCCCTGGTGCAGCCACAGAGCTGTCACCATCATGGGCTTTGATCCCCTCTGGAATTCATGGTGTCATCTCCATATATATATGCAGAAAGCATGTTCAGAAGGAGACCCTTTGTCCACATTACACAGGACAGGGTGTGTCTAGGGTCCTGTTGCCCAAGGCAGCTCACCCAAGGTCATAGGCAGAACTAAGAAAGAAGTTTAGAATCGCAGCCTGTCCCCATCCCTTAAAGTATGACACTGTCCGTTGTTTTAAAACTTCAACAAAACAGCACAGTAGAGAATATAAAGCAGTAGGTGTCACAGATGAGAGAGTAGAAGGAAGAGAGTGACGTGAGAGAAAACAGAAAAGATAATAATCCCTCACTACCCCGCTCAAAAGTAACCACGGTTTACACTTCGGGTGTTTTTTCCAGGCAATGAAAACTACACCCTTTACTAAAAAGGAACTATACTCTGATTACTGTTTGGTAACTTTCTTTTGCTCTAGCGATGCAGTCTGGATGTCTAGCTGTGTGCAGTGAGTAAGGAAATGAATGACTGGCTAGTGGACGGTTAATTGTAATCTTCTCTGGCCACTGGACAAGCAGGCTTTGGGTCAAGACTGCCTTCCCTGAGAGCCAGGAGCCTGCGTCCCTGTCTTCTCAGACTCCCTGTCCCCAGTAGCCTTGGACCTTGGTGTCTCCATCTGCACAGAGGGTGACAAATTGGTGGCGGACCTTGCTGCAGCAATGTCCTTGCGGTCTCTGTACAGCAGGGGGCGCCAAACTGCACCATCCTTACCACCTTCAGGATACCACAATCACCTGGAGCCCAGAGTAATCAGGATCTGAGTCCAGGCCCATGTGACTTAAGGGTACCCTGTCCCCCAGAAGGAGCATGTGAAAGCAGGAAGAGTCTGCCCTGAGGACTGTAGAGGTTACACTCTGTCAAAGCTGGGGGACCCATAAGCCTTGCCTGCTCTGGGCTCTCCCCACATGTAACACAAGAGCTGTGGAGATCCAGCCAGTCCTAGCATTGGATGAGTCTTGGGAACCCCTGGACCCAGGGAGGAGTTCATTTCAGGACCCAGAAGTCTAGAATCTGCAGAGAAGTCCCTGTTGGAGCTGAGCCCAAACCCTTGAGGGAATTCCAGGCTGAGGGAATTGCATATGCAAAAGCAGAGACAGGAAGCTCCAGTTAGACCAAGTAGTCAGCGTAGCTGGAGCCTCAGGAGGGACTGGGGGGCTCGGGGAGCCAACCATGGCTGGAAGCCCCACAGAGGCCAGGTGGTGAGAAGCAGAAATGCCAGCCTGAGGGGCTGTATCCTGAAGGCAGTCGGGAGCTATGGATAGGTTTTGAACAATGACAAGGGCTGACTTGTGATTTTGGAATCTCTAGCTATAGGATAGATATTGGATTTTAGGGGCAGTGGCCAAAACGGAGAAGAATGGCAGGAGAGGCCTATGCCTGGCACTGCCCTGGCAAGTGAGCAGCTGCAAGGCCCCACCTGGGCCCTGGGTCCTAGGTGTCACCCAGGCTCCCAACTTGCTTCCCCCTAGATGGAGCTACAGATCCCCTCTCAGTCTGCACCCCTGCTGGCAGCCCCAGGCCCTGCCTGGGCCCAAGGGCAAAGCAGCAATTTATTTTCTGTAAATTATTTGTGCCCAAGTCATAGCTGAGCGGCTCAGCACAATGGCATCCTTCTTTTTGTCCTGCTTAATTTTCCAAGCCAAAGCTAAATGTTTTAATTTTACATTATTCCTGACATAATGCTAATGGGTTCCAGGCATCTTTCTGAGCCGGGTAGCACGGTCTGCTGAGCCAGGCATCTGGGCCGGGCCCAGCTCCCGGGAAAGCTCCTCCTGCCACCCCTAGGGTCTCAGCAGAGAGAGCTCCCGTGAGAGTCAGGCAGCCTGCCTGGCCAGCAGAGTGCCATCTCGCCTGCTGGGCCTTGGGATGTCCCAGTGCAAGTGAGAGGTGGACACCTCCCCCAGACCCTTCCAGAGCTCTCCAACCTGTGTTGTGCTGAACAGCTGGGTTTAAACAGGGTTTAAGAGAAATCAGTGCTCCCACTGAGGTGGTTACTGCAAAACGGAGTCAGGGAGGCCGGTGGGCAGAATGGCAGGAGATTTCCTGGTGATGGGAAAACATTCAGCTCCTCCCTTTTAGTCTCTTTTTTGTGGCCAACATTTTTCTAAATCCATGCACCCCTCTACTGTGACTTCAGCACTGTGAGGCAGGGTCCTTCCTGGTGCCAGTTTCCTCCTGGGTGCCCTGAACCTGTCGTCTATAAGCCTGTTTCCTTGTCTAGGAAAGGGGGTTCCTGTGGAGCCCTCCATCCTGAGGACCCTGAAGAGCAAATGAGGCAGGGCACAGAGAGGCTGCATGGCCTGCTGTCCCTATGGATGCCCGGTCACCTCTTTGTGTCCCTTGAGGGGGACCAGCAGTGGCATCTATTTTACTTCAATAGAACTGAACCTTAAGCCCATAAGTTGGATTATGAAAGAAAAAAATCACTTTAAATGTGTCATGGATTCCCTTTGGTGAGCCCCTGTGCCAGTAGTACTTCTCAGGCCGTCGCAGAGCATGTCCATCTTCTCCTAGTTGTATCTAAGTTCTGGGATATGGGGGGCTTACGCAGACCCCAGAGGTCCTGAGTCACTTCTCTCACTGACACCTGCTGAGCCATCCTGCTTCATCTCTGCCCAGAGGCCATCTGTCTCCTGTCCACCTAATAGGGCTGCTGTGGGGCCTGCTCAGACTCGCTGTCTCCCTCATGGATCTGGGGTGGGACTTTGAGAAATCCAGAGCCTGCCTGCAGGGGAGCCCCAGGTGGCCTGGGCCCTGGATGGGAAAAGCCCTGTTGCAGGTCCCACAAAGAAGGGTAGGGGTGCTAACAGCTACCCTTGGCTTGGTCTCAGAACCTCCCCACTTTTAGGGACCCCTGCCATTCCCACATCTGACTTCCTGTTCAGCATCCCTGATCTCATCATTTTGGGACCAAGACCACAGGGAGCTTTGCTCTTTCTCACCATGATGTCTCTCTGGGGGCTACCACTTATTTGGGGGCCCACTGCTAAACAGCCTGCCACCTCCCGCCCTCTCCTACACTTCCTCAAAGCTCAGGTCTGGGATGCCTGGTTCTTTCATTCATTAACAGATATTCACAAAGACCCGCTCTGTGCCAGGCCCTGTGCTGGGTGCACTCAGGTTTATGGCAGGAACATGGTTTGAAATACTAACTTGACGTGACTCATCTGTCTCCAGAGTTCTTTCCATTTGGCCCCAAGGCCTGGGATTTTGAAATCCAACAGCCAAGAACTCACTCTTGTCTCTCTGCTTTCTGCTCAGCCATCTCCTCCTCCAGACACTTAAGTAGAGGCATCAAGCTATTCCACACAAACTTATTTGACAGATGAAAACTGGGGCCCAGCAGGGAAGGGGACTTTCCCAGGGTGTGTGGCCCAGGCCTCCGTCTTCCCATCTTAACAGCAGAGGCCCAGTCCTGCCCAGTCATAGGTTGCTGTGATGCTGATGAGACCAGGGAAGAGAGGTGCTCCGCAGACGGGGCGCTGGGCCACCAGGAGCATTCTCTGTCCCCAGCCGCTCATTCCGTCCAGGGCTGGCTTTCACGTAGCTGGTGTGTGCATATAACTTGTCCCAGGTTGTGACTCCCCTTCTTTGCTAGCTGGAATGTGCATTCAGGGCTGACTCCTGTTTCTTCATCCACATTTACTGAGCACCTCATGAGTCCCAGTACTGGGCTCAGTGGGTGGTACAAGGGTATGAGGTGGGGCCACATGCAGGGTGTGGCCCTAAGTCACTGGCACAGGACTAGCCCTTCTTGGGGGCTGTTGACCTATGGTAGATGGCTGTGTGTGGTGAGTGGGGGGGGGCAATGCTAAGGCAGGTCACCTGGCCTGTTTATACCAGTGAGCTCCAGGTGGCAGATCTGAGCCCATTCAGAGCTGTTGGCTGTCCCCTGAAAGGAAGGAGTGATGTCACACTCTCCAGACAGCCCTGATGAACACAGACACCTGGCTCTCATCCTGGGCATCCAGGACAGGTGGCTCACCACCTCTTCTGACAGTGTGTCACAGTCATCTCTGTGACTCCCTTTCCCATGACATCCTAAGGTCCCTGTGGCTCCTCAGAAGTCACACACACCAGGGAGCCTTTCCAGCTCTGGCCTCTGCCTCCACAGGCCTGGATCTGAATGCTGACCCTGCTGTCCTCCCCTGGCCCTAGCTCCTCCCCAACAAGGTGGGGTCCAGAGCCTTTTGGGACATGTCTGGTGAGATCTGAGCCTCAGGTGTACCCTGGGCAGGTTGTTGCCTGCACCCAAAATCTCAGACAAGAAACTGAATGTTGTACCTCTGATTCCTGGTGGCTTTCAAGCAATGGGTGGACTCTGTGGTCTCTTCCCTGCCCAGGCAGTTGCATGTGTGTGTCGTGCAGGGCTGGGCAGGAGTGCAGCCACCACCTGGGCCTTCCCTCCACTCTGCTCCTGGCCAGGCAGGTCCCAGTGGGCAGGCAACTCGGGTAAAACCCAGCCAAGGCAGGTAAAACCCAGCTAAGGTCACAGGACTGCATTCAGGTCTTCAGCCCCAGTGGTCTAACCACTCCTGTCACTTCTTGAGACTTGGGAGAGGAGCCCAAAAGGGGAGCGACATTTCCTGAACACCTGTCCTGTGCCCAGGACCAAGGCCACACCCTGACGTCCACAATCTCTGCCTGAGACTGGGGGTATCACCCCATATTGTAGTGAAAACACCGAGGTTTGTGGGGTGGAAGCAGGAGAAAGGGGCCTGAGCCCGACTTCCTGCCCTGCCGTGGGGGTGTGTCTACTGTGGGGGTCCCTCTTCTGCCTCCTGCCACAGCACTCCTCAGCCTCACCCTCGCGTGATGTCAGACATTGTCATTGTACTATCTAAAATGCTGTCACCCCAGCAGATGGGAACACAGGCCCCTGCTCTGTGGTTCACCAGGACAGTGCCATGCGGATTTGGGGAACTGTGGTGTGGCTGTTCCTGTGCCTGCCCTCATGGACCAACCCCAGGAGCCACAGGGCACCAAGTGAACGTGAGCAACACTTGTAGGATGGACAGGGAAAGACGGGCAGTGCTGGCCTCAGCATCAGCATGAGGTGAGGCAGGACTGGCCCAGGGGTGCTCAGGGAACGCCAGGAAGGAGGCTCAGGGAAGGCCTCAGCAGGGGCCAGAGTGTGAGCCAAGCCTGGAAGGAACAGGAGGCCTGGCCAGCAAGTCAAGGGGGTTTGTGGGTAGGGGACACTGTGGGCAGAGTCCTTGGGGAAGGAAGTTATGGATGGCCAGAGCTAGAGAGGCCAGAGGGTCACAGGGTGGCTGAGGCCTTCTTGTCTTGGGTTCTCTCATGCCATGTGTGTTGTTCCTGAAGCCAGTCCCGCCTAGCCACCATGGGGAGGTCCGGAGGCTCTGTGCACCGGCCCCTGCCCCCTGCAGCCTTGACGCTACCTCCTGGTTGGGGGCTGTTTGCAGTCTCAGAGAGGCATGTGGGAGTGGACCATCCAGGGGTTGCTGTGTGGGGGGTGTCAGGTTGTTGGTGTAAGGACATGTCTTTATCCACTAACCTCTTGGAAGTCTTTTCCGCAGGTTGTCTTTGGGTACCAGGTCATTTCTCCCTGGGCGCACACACACCATCCCAAGCCATCCATATTCTAGGAGTAGGTCGGTTTGTACATGTGCTGTGCTGTGCTGTGCACAGAGCTGTATGTCAAGGGCCTGGGGACTTAGTGTACTTGTGCCTGTGGTGGAGTCTGGAGCTTGGATTCTTTGGGTGTTTGTACAAGCATATGTGTGTGCACTGGCCCGTTGTCTGTGGGACATGAGTTGTGGGGTGGGGTGGAGGGTGTTGGTGTAGTGGGTGTGTTGGTGCAGGGTGTGTGGTGTGTATATGGGAGTGAGCCAGTGGGCCTTGGCGCGTGTGTGTGTGTGTGTGTGTGTGTGTGAGAGAATCTGTGTGCATGTGTTGGTGTCCTGAGGCTCTGTGTCTTTGACGTGTGGCTTGCTTGAGAAGAGAGGTACTAATGTCAGCGTCTGTGGCTGGTGGCTTAGAGTGTGTGTGTGTGTGAGCTCGCGTGCACGCCCACTATTCTGTGTCACCTGCTCTCTGCTGGGCCCTGGCCCGTAGCCAGGCCAACTTCACATCCCCAGTGATATTTAGCCATTGCTCAGCACCAGGAGTGCCAGGATCCCACATGTGCTCTCAGGCCCCAGTGGAAGCAGACTCTGCCCCCCTGCACCTCCTACTTCGGGGGACTCTATGTATCCATGAGGAAGGGTCGGAGATCCACTCCCCTGTACCATTATCCCGGTCTTGCTGCCGCCCCACCCCTCCCTTGGCCTGCCAACCTTTCTAGATGGTTACCGAGGCCCAGGGAGCTGAACAGGCAAGAGGTTTCCACATTGACTTTGCACGATGGGACATACATGTGCCCGAGGGTACAGGGTTTACCCAGCCTTTGGGTGAGCACAGGCTCCATCCTTGGTGAGCCCTGGGCCTCAGTTCCCACCTCTGATAACAGGAGTCACTGTCCCCACCTAATGAGACTAAGGAGATGGCGTTTATAGAAAGCCCAGCCCAGTCCCAGGTACGTAGCAAATGTGATAGCTGCTGCTGGGGACATAATCTCCCTCTTTCCCATGCCCGTTCATTTGTGCACATGGCACTTGCTTGCCCAAGCTAGACCAGACCCTCAGGACCTCACTCTCCAGGGACAGAGCCTGGGCCAGTACTCTGCAGCCTCACCTTCCAGCTCTTCCACATTTGTCCCTTCCCTTCCTGCCCTGGCCTCCCTCCCCAGGACAGCGAATGGCTCTGAGGAGACCCCACAGATCCCAAACAGGATCATAGGACAGTAACCTCAGGGCCAGCCAGAGTCCCCTTCCCAGGGTGCAGGACTGAGGAGTGGACCTCAGTTGCTGGCTGCCTGGCCTTTAAAACTAGCCAAACACAGGATTCTTTGAGATCTTGGAGAAGGATCTGGCACCGCACATTTCTCCCATCTAAATCACTGTTGTAAAGTAACTTAAAAGTTTGTACAAAAATAAGAAGTTGATCCCTGAATGGCCTGCCAGAGTGTGGTAACCCAATATATTTTACCCTTAGACCAGAACTGTGTTTGTTTAGAAGCAAGTCACTGGCAAATGCCAAAACTGGAGGCATTTCCTCCCTGGCCCCACCTCGTGCCCTGTTCCCTCAAACCTCTTCTTTCGTCTCTGGGTCCAGATTCCTTGTTAGAGCATGAGAAAGTGGCCTTCTCTTCTCTTTGGGCCCCGGCAGCCGTAGGGAGGAAACTTGACATTCGTCAGGGCACCAGCTCTGTGCCCGTTCCTATTCTGGGCATAGCCTTTTGTTTACTTTTAACAGCTGTTTGTGGTGGCCCCATTTTAGGGAGGGGAGAAATGAGGACAGAGATGGGGTGACTTGCCCAGGTTCATGGCCTGGTTGGTGGAGCTGCAGCACCAACCTCTGCCTGTGTGACCTCTTGCCCATCATCCTTCTCCAGGGGGCAGAGGGAGAGCAGAGTGCCAGCTATGTGCCAGGCACCAGGCAGGCCTTCCCAGCATGGCCTGTGTCCTGTCACACGTGAGCTCAAGGCTCAAAGACAGCAGCTTGCTGAGTGGGTGAGCTGGTCCGTGGATTCTGACACCTGACGCAGTGCCCAGCTGGTCCTGGGCTTCAGCCCTCCCCCTTCCCCAGCCAGAACTTGAAGGGTCCCTGGGCTTGGCCTGGAGGGGAAGATGCCACTCCCTCCCTGGCTCCCACGATGGCTCCCCTGTCTTTCATCTTGTGCCTTCCGCTCTGTGAGCTGCACGCAGTGGTAATGGATCACAGTGGACTTTTTTCAATTAGGTTCTGATTTTCCCTGCCTGTTACTATAAAACTCCAGATGGTCTGGGCCTTCACGGTTCCCGGGGTATTTTCCCCTATTATTTTAATCTTCTTTCCTAACACGCCCCACATGTGGGAGCAGGGCTTTCCGGGCTCTGCTCTGTGGATCGTGGTGCTCTCTCCACTCTGCCGCCAGGGCCTTCCTTTCTGTGTGGTGGCATCGTGGGTGTTTCCCAGCGCCAGCTTCGTGGCCAGACTGTGCCTGGCCTTGCCTGGCATCGGAACCTGCGAGGGCCCCAGTTTAAAACCACAGAGAGAGGTCCTGAGTGATAACCTGGCTTGGATGCTTTATGTAAGGGACCCACCCGGAGCAGTGGCCAGAGTAGTTAGGGACACACAGAGTCATCAGCCAGACCTGAGGCCAGAGCCCAGCTCTGTCACTTACTGGCTGTGTGACCTGAGGCCAGCGGCATCACCGTTCTGAGCTACAGTTTCTTCGCCTGCAGAGTGGGGCTGGGATGTCACTTCAGCGTCAGGGCGTGCTGTCTTGAATCTCGAAATGTTTGTGCATTTCAGGGTGGAGAAGCGAAGCCTAACCCGTCCTGCCATGTTTCAGGACTGTTAGGCACCCCTTCCCCCTCCACCCTGTCCCCATCTGGGTATCTCTCACATAGCAGTCCCCTCTGTCCTAGGTAAACCTGGGTGTGTTCAGTTAGCTGAGCCAGTTCATTCAAATTCATCCTGACTAAAAGCTGCCCATGTGCCTCTGTGTATGTTGATGGCATTAGGGCTTTTGGTCACATGCACACTGGCTCACAGCACCCCCATGTGCTCAGCTATGCCCCTTTCTATACAGGAGACATCCGGGCTCTGAAGACCAAAATGAGCTTCCCAAGGCCAGATTGGCACCACACAGCTCTGATAGGGAATCAGTGGAGTGGGCATGGGAGTTGGAGGGTCCATCCAGCTACCACTAAGTGTCACCAGGGGCCAGATCACGCTGTTGAGAATGCCAGGAATAGGGCTTGTACATGCCAAGGCCTGGAGGAGCCAGACAAGGTTGGAGCAGGGAGGGACAGGGACAGCCCTCTGGGCCATGTCTTCACTCTAAACATCAAGTGGGAGTAAGTAGGGGAGGGGGACCAGGAAGCTGGGTGGCAGCTGTGCAGGCCCCCACGGTGTGTGGCACTGGGGTGTGGATCCAGGCCGTGGGTGGACAAGAGGAGAAGGGGGCCAGCCTGGCTGGTGGCAGGGCAGATGGGGAGAAGGGACAGGTTCCTGGCTCAGGCATCCAGGTGGAAAGTGAGAGGTCAGGGAGGGGTAGTCCGGCCAGCAGAAGTGGCTCTCGAGCACTGGGGTGAAGCGCCTTGGGTCCTGCCATTTGCTGAGCTGCATCAAGTATTGCACAGGGGGGTTCTGTGAAGTCTTTTGGGATCAAAAATCCCAGAATTTGCCTGCTCCAGAATGAATCTCCACTCATGCATGTGAAGTCAGGGAGCCCCCAAATCCCATTTCCATTCCCCTTTCCTTCCCTGCTCCCCTCATTCTGGCTCAACAGATCATTAGCTGTTTCCAGAACACACACCACCCCGGCCAGTCTCCCTGCCTGTGCTCAACCATTCTTTGCCCTGTGCCTGAAAATGCTTTTCCTGGCTCCCTGCTGCTCCAAACCCTGCCCAGCCCCCTCCCACACACTCTTCCTAGGGCTCCGAGCACTTCCTGACGGGGCTTTGGTGGGTCTGGTTGCCCCAGAGCCCCAGCTCCAGCACCCACATGGGCAGAGCGGGAGGCAAGATGGCGTCACTCATGGGCCAAGAGCCGAGCGATCAATGAGGCAGCGAGTGGGCAGAAGGATGAATGGAGTCACGATGGCTGCAATGGGGACAGGAGTAAAGCTTCAGAGCAGGGGCTTGTCCCACTGAGGGCTGCAGATTCGCAGTTCATTCCTTCAGGAGAGGCAGCAAAAGGACTGGGGAAGGAGGGGGATGTCAGGAGGGCTACCTCCCTTTAGGCACCCCCTAGAATACAGAGCCCATGGAATCATCATGATGCCCAGGGGTCGGGTGGCGTTTGCCTTAGGGACCCTCTTTTATCCCCTTGGGGGAAATCAAGGCCAAATCCAAGGATGCGCCTGCTGGCTCCATTCCTGCTCCAGGACCTATATTCTGGAAGCATCTGTATCCCACCACACAACAGTGGGGGCTGCTCTCCCAGCCCTACACAGTGGGGAGGACCCCTTCAGGACATTCTGACCCCTGAAGAAGTGGAAGCTCTCCTTGGCACCCACAGGGCTTCCCATGGCTGGGTTTGGGAAGTGTCTTAGGGCCAGACCAAGTAGCAAATGCATTGACCAGGGCTCTCTGTTCTTTACTTCTGGGGTCAGAGCTGACCAGGGCCAGAGTCCTCTCTAGGGCATGGCAGGAACAGCTACTACCATGGTAATTGTGATGACACAGGCATGTCCCGAGAGCCAGGTGGGTGTGCACATGGCCTCCCCCTCAGATCAGCTCTGTGAGATGGCTGCTCTTATCTTCTTTTATAGAGAAAGAAACTGAGGCCCAGAGAGGGGCACGGACTTGCCAAGGTCTCGGGGCTGTCTGCTTTTCAAGTCTGGACACTTCAGTTCCCGGATGGGGGGCTGACTGGGTATCAGAAGGCACAAGGATCCCTGGGAGGGAACTGGTTAGCGTCACAGTTTAGAAATAGACTTGTAAAGCCCTGTCAGGGCTCCTACGATGGTAAAAGGGCCTTGCCTGGAATCCTTAAGCCAGGGCTCCTGTGGCTGTGTTTCCTGTGGTCCCTCCTGAGGAACTTAGAGCTGTCAGCCTCACCGGGCGGGCGGCCCAGTCCTGAGCCTGCTCCTGCCTCAGCCCAGGCCAGAGCCTCATGCTCCCCAGTGATCCTGAGGCAAGGGCGTGGAAGCCCAGGTAGCAGAAAGGGGAGGGAGTGGCAGAAACAGGACGTCAGGGAAGCAGGAGGACCCACACACAGGCACACACAACTCCGCAGAAGGCCAGCAGCCCAAGGAGTTGCCATGCCAGGCAGACTACCATCTGCCTGGTCTGTGACCTTAAGTGATATAAGACGGGATCTTGGTGCCAAGGTCAGCGCTTGCTGGGCATTATTTCATTTAATCCCCACAACCACCCTCCACAGTTGGTAGATCTCACCCAGTTGTACAGATGAGGAAACTGAGGCCCACAGTGTTGAAGTGACTCGCCTGGGTTCAGTCAGTAAGTGGATCAGCAAAGACAGCAGCATGGCCAGTCTGCAGCCCAGTCCATACCTGTGACCACTGTGCCACTGCCCCTGAGACCAGCTCCCATCTGTCAGTGAGCACAGTCTTTTTTTTTTTTAATTTATTTATTTTTGGTTGTTCACAACATTACAAAGCTCTTGACATATCATATTTCATACATTAGATTGAAATGGGTTATGAACTCCCAATTTTTACCCCAAATGCAGATTACAGAATCACGTCGGTTACACATCCACATTTTTACATAATGCCCTATTAGTAACTGTTGTATTCTGCTACCTTTCCTATCCCCTACTATCCCCCCTCCCCTCCCCACCCATCTTCTCTCTCTACCCCATCTACTGTGATTCATTTCTCTCCTTGATTATTTTCCCATTCCCCTCACAACCTCTTATATGTAATTTTGTATAACAGTGAGGGTCTCCCTCCATTTCCATGCAATTTCCCTTTTCTCTCCCTTTCCCTCCCATCTCATGTCTCTGTTTAAAGTTAATCTTATTTTTCTGCTCTTTCTCCCTACTCTGTTCATAGTTGCTCTCATTATATCAAAGAAGACATTTGGTATTTGTTTTTAAGGGATTGACTAGCTTCACTAAGCATAATCTGCTCTAGTGCCATCCATTTCCCTGCAAATTCCATGATTTTGTCATTTTTTAGAGTGAGCACAGTCTTACTTGCCCAGAGGGCTGTGGAGAGAAGACATCACATCCTGACTACACCAGGCCCAGCAGAGCTGGACACACAGCAGGTGTTGACCCAGTGGTCACTCCCATCCTCCTCTTCATGCCTCTGTCCCCATCTGTGCAATTGTTGAATAGGGTGGACTACAGGGACCTTAGCAGGCAGCCACACATGCCTTCAGGCCCAGGCAGGTCTGGACACTTTCCTGATGGGCTTTCCTGGGGTCCCTGCAGCAGCCTCCTCCTAGGACCTGTCCTGATCAAGCAGTTCTCCCTCTCCACCTGTGCTACCTCTGGGTCTACCTGGAGGGATGGGCCACTCCCATCAGGACATCCTGGACAGTTGCTTGTACTGTCGGGGCCACAGCTCAGCTCTGTGACTTTCAGGGGGATGGAGCTGTCAAGGCTGGGCCACCTCACACAGGTGCATCTGGGGCATCAGCACGTATGCACGTGTATTGGGACACCTTGCCAAATACTGGGTGAGGAGGTGTCCTCATGAGCATGGACCCCTGTGCCAGCAGCCCCTGCCCTCACCCCCGGGAATCACATTGCTAACTTCCCCTTTGCCCCATGATGGAATCCAGCCCTACCCTCAGGGAGCTCAGCCTGGAGGTACAACAGGAAGAAGGGGGGCGAGCAAATCCTTCTATCCACCAGCTCAGGGGTGTTGTGGGGACAGTGTGGGGGGCAGGTAGGAGACTTCTCCTTGGAAGTGACACTTAAGCACCAGGCTCAGTAAGTGAAGGAAGGAAAGGCCTCCAGGCCTAGGGAGCTGCTGGAGCCAAGGCCTGCAGAATGGGGATCCCTGACAGGTTCAGAGGCAGTCACGACCCTGTGGCCGACACGGAGTGGGGGAGTGTGTGTGTGTAGATGGGAGAGGCAGCTGGGGCCATGGTGGAGGACGTGAACACCAAGCTGAGAATCCTGTATTTTTTGAAAAATGTATGAATTCATGTGTCAGAGAGTTGGAAGGGAAGGCATCCCAGGAGGGGCCCAGTCTGAATAAAGGCAGGGGGTGGAAGTGAGTGTGCAGAGATGGAGGGTTGGCCCAGACAGGGGTGTCCAGACCCCTCTGGGAAGATGATATACTGATCTCCAGAGTCTGGTGGACTCTGCTGAAGTCAAGAAAAATCACGCAGCTCAGAGGAGTTATTGCCTTCTGCTGTCCAGGTCCCCTCCTGCACAGGCCAGGGAGGAACAAAGGGATGAGCCGGCTGCCAGGAGGAAGCCCCGCTCTCCAGCCCAGCTTCTTCCTCCTCATTTGATGAACTTGGTAGAAGGCCAGAGCAGGGGGCCACTGGTGGCCCATCCTGCCCACCAGGGATTTTCTTCAGGTTTCAATGCACGGGGCAGGCATAACACCTGGAAGGGGAGCCCCTTCTAAACCCAGCTGTGAGCGGCTTGCCCCAATAGAGTGAGGCCTGTACTTGTAACCGGGCCTTCAAAGGCTCATTGTCTCTGGTCATTTGTCCTCATGTCTGTCCAGGGGGTTCTCTCTTAGCCTATGCTCTATGCACTGCCTCTCCCCTGCATTGGGCCTTGGTGGCTTTCATCTATAATTGCTGTCACTTATCTGTCTCT
The DNA here is from genome assembly GCF_045843805.1 of Urocitellus parryii. Taxonomy (NCBI): domain Eukaryota; kingdom Metazoa; phylum Chordata; class Mammalia; order Rodentia; family Sciuridae; genus Urocitellus; species Urocitellus parryii. The sequence goes on along the minus strand of NC_135541.1, from coordinate 36,722,371 downwards.
TTTTCCATTCACACCTGTCACCAGCAGCCAAAGGTGGCTTCCTAGAACACACAGCTGAACCTGTCCACAGTGTGCTTCCCATGCGGGCGCCCTCCTCCTCAGCATCTTGGTTCCCCAGCGCAGGCTAGGGCCAGTTTACCTAAATGAACAGCCCTTCCCCCAATGACTGGGTATTCAGAATTGCTCTGGGTTGGGGGTGCTCGCCCCCCAGGGCCAAGGAGATAAGCCAGGTAGCCACAGGGTCTGACTTCTGCCTCAGTCCTTTCCTGGCACCACCTGCTAACTTGATACCTTTAAAGTTGGTGAGAGAGAGAAAAAAAAATGGGTGCCCAGTGCAGAGAAGAGGGAAGTCAGGGTTCCAAATGTGGATGCACACTCTGGACACTATCATCCTCCTCTTCTCCCTGCAGACGAGCCCCAGAGAGAGGGAGTGGAAGAGCAGGCCTGCGGGAACTCTAGCCCTCCCAGGACAGCTCCCCACTTCACCCCAGGCCCCTGGTGCAGAGGGCAGGAGTCACATATGTCCTTATCTGGATCAGGTCTTCACAGTTGGAAGGTCAACCCTGGACCTGAAGCATGAAGCCAGTGGCTTGGCAGAGGGAGCCTGCCTGTGGCCCCTTCCTCCTCTAGGGTCACCTCCCTACCTGCCCCTGGGAAGACACCGGGAATTACAGAGCCACCTAGACTTTGGCATCAGACTTGGCCTGTGTCCTGTCTTTGCCCTGTCACAGCCCTGTGACTTGGGCAGGTCCCTTTACTAAGGTCTCTGAAATGGGGACATTGGTGCCACATACTGCACATACCACACCTGGATGCAAGAGGTGCCAGCCACTGCTGACTCCCACCCCATCCACCTTCATGGCCAGAGCATCAGCCCAGCTGGAACAGACCCAGGCAGCAGAGAGCAGCAGGAGGGGGCAGCCAGTCACACCAAAGGGTTGGGGTCTGCTGCCCGCACTGGCCAGCACTCGAGCTAGACTTCGAAGGTAGAATGGGTGTTTGTGGGATGGCCATGAGAGAAGACATTCCTTGCAGAGTGACTTGCATGAACAGACTGGAATTTCCTGGCCTGTGCCTGGCTCCTGACATCCTAAAATGTGGGGTGGATACCAGGAGAGGCAGGAGGGTGGGCAGCTGTGTGGAGAGGGGTGGAGGAGACAAAGGGAGTTAGATGTTAGGGGACCCTGACAAGAGAAGGCAGTGGGCAGGGGATGCAGAGACAGGCGCCAGGGCTGCAAGGCGGGGTGGGGGCTGGCAGAGGCCCCAAGCTGCTTTCCTCAGCCTCCACCATATGGCCCCTCTGCACACTGTATACATGCCCCATCTGGGAATGTGACACAACTGTGCTGTGCCCACTAATGCCCACTGCCAAGCCCAGGGCCTGGTATGTGGTGGGCACAGGACAGCTAAACAGACAGATGATAAATCAAAGCCACTTCAGTGTACAAATGTGCTTATTAGTTGTACATCAGTTGGCATCAGGGCTGCGCTCCAGATGGACAGGCTGCTCGACACTCAGTGGCCTAGCCCTGGGGGCTCCTGTCATCCCTGATGGTGGCCACATGGCCTCAAGTTTGGAGACAGGGAAACACAGCACAGGGGAGTCCAGGCCACTGCCCAACCCCTCCCTGGCACAGTGCCCTCAAATTGAGGCCTGGACCTCCACATTCTATGCGAAGATGTGCGCCCACCCTAGTCCTCACAGAGTTCCTGTTAAGGGCTGTGGCACAGTCAATGCCCATGGCATTGGGAAGGGTCTTCTCAGTCCAGAGCAGAAAGCACTTCCTTCCTGAGCCCCATTGGTATATTTCTAAGCCAGGATGCCTCCTCTGGGGCCCTAAGCACCTCTGTAGAGCTGAACCAGAGCTCCTGGGGGCTTGGGCAGGACAGACAGACTTGAACAGGTGCTGCTGCTGGGCAGGGTGGGGTCCCCCAGGGCTAAGAGCATGCCTCTCCTGCAGTTTGAAGGCTGCAGCAAAGCCTTCTCGCGCCTGGAGAACCTCAAGATCCACCTGAGGAGCCACACGGGTGAGAAGCCGTACCTGTGTCAGCACCCCGGCTGTCAGAAGGCATTCAGCAACTCCAGCGACCGCGCCAAGCACCAGCGCACCCACCTCGACACGGTAGGCCTGAGGGGGAAGGCCGCGGGTAGGGGGCTGCACACAGGCCACCCCCACAACGTATCTAGTGCAGAACCCCCACTTTTGTCCTTTTGCCCTGTTGACAGGTGGAGCAGGGTAATTCTCTGGCAGGGTCTGGGGTGTCCTGTGCATTATAGGATGTTTAGCATTATCCCTGTCTAGAGATTTTCTATCTCCCAATTGTGATAAAAATATCTGTGGACATTGCCAGATGTTCCTCAGGGGGAGTGTAAACTGGCAAACTCAACAGGGTCCCCCAGTTGGGATGCCCCGATTTGGCCTATGGGTACCAGCCCAGGCCCCAGCATCCTTGCATATCTGGGCCCCCATCCTCCCATCCTCTTGGGGGCCCATCTGCCACACCTGGAGGAAGCCACTTTCTGCTCTTCCCACCCCATCCTGGGGATGGGCAGAGGTGCTCCAGGGCCACCTTTTGAGCCTTGAGGACTGTAGGTGGAGCTGAAAGGGCAGCGTAAGAGTCTAGGCTTCAGTGACCTGGCCTCCAGAGGCCCGGGTCTTTCCACCTGTCTTGATGGTGCTAGACAGAGAGTAACCCGCAGTTGTATTCCAAGGTTGGTCCCAGTCCTCCCCAGAGACCTCAGCACTTAACAGACATGGGTTCTGAAACAGTCCCATGCTGACCTTGCTGTCAGGGGTCCTTAGCCCATTTGTCAAAGGAAGGAAGCAAGCTCAGGGTCAGTCCTTTGCATGGTCACACAGCTGGACAGTGGCAGAGCTGACTCAGATCCAGGCCTTGAGACAGCCTTATTGGCTGGGGGCACATGTTCTGGGAGGACCCCAGCTGCCATGCACCTCAGGAAACTGGGTTCTTCAGCCAAACTTCATAGCTGGGCCCCAGGCCTGCTTCTCTGCTCCTTCTGCAGATTTGGGGGAGCTCTGTGGCAGGCCAGACCAGCCTGTTCCATACACAGTTAAGGAAACAGAGGTTCACGAGGGCGACTAAGCTGCCAGGCTAAGTTGGTGGCCATGAAACAGCAGAGGCCAGAGCGGAAGGGATACCAACAGGCGCCTCATCCAACTTTTTATTTTATAGCTGGGAAAATGGACCCAGAAAGGGAAGAGGGGACAGGAACTCATTGGGCCAGGCCACACCCTCCACAGTGTGTGTGTGTCTTTCTCTCCCACACACACACACAGAGTTCAATCCTTGTGACAACTGAAGGTGTGGGGCCATTATCCCCCTTTTGTAAACCAAGAAACAGACTGGAAGAGATCAAGTCACTTCTCTGCCACAGCAGGCCAGGGGCAGAGCTGGGTTACACCCAGGGAAGTCCAGTGCGTTTTGCTGGAAAAAGCTGACATGGCAGCACCCTGGAGGGGTAGAGCTGAGCAGAGGGGACAGAGTAGCAATGAGCAACCCCATCCCCAACTGAAAGCTGACCCCCACCACTGTCCAGTCTTCACTATCAAAGGCTACGCTGGGGCCTGAAGTGAGAAATGATTCTAACAAATCCCCTGCTCCTTGGTTACTTCTCATCCATGGGGCCCTGGCACCCTGGCCTAGGCCCTGAGGGGTACAGTTTATGCCTCAGGATCCCTAGTTATGTCCCCCAGAGGTCTCAAGGCAGTACCAAATCTCCGACCCCTCCCTACCTCCCAGTAACCTACCCATCCTGATTTAGCTCCTTCCTCCTTCCTTAAATTTCTTGGACCTAGCCCCAAAGCAACAGGCTTCGGACCCCACTTGGTATGCGAGCAGAGCTCCAAGAGCTAGGTCATGTCAGGGCAGAATGAGCCACTGGCTTGTCTCAGGCCTTCATCTCCCCAAGAGGTCCCCGGGAGGTGCAGCCACCAAGCCCAGCACCCCACTTGCACTCAGCTCCCTGCATAGAGACCCATGCATCTCCCCAGGTGCTGTTATCTCAGCACCCACCCTCAGCATCCCAGTTGGCCAGGCCCATGCAGGGCAGGACCTTACTTTTCAGAAGGGACCCAGCCAGTCCCTAGCTCCCCCTTAGCTTTGGGGAATATGGGTGTCCTCCACAGGCAAAAAAGTTTCTCCAGATTGGACAGAACCAGACCTGGGTTCTGGTCCCAGAGGTCTAAGGAAAGCTACCTCACCTCTCTGGGCTTATTTCCTGAAAGGTAAAATACCTGCCTCTTGAGAAGAGGTAGAGAGAGGCCTGCAGGTGGTCTGTACAGCCCTTCCTTTCCTGCTGTTACTAACCCACTAAATGTGGGCCACATTCTGCCATGCCCCAGGCATCCAGTGTGGGTCTGAGTTTTGGTCACCATAGGTCCCTGTATGGATGTGAATAAGCTGCTGTCCTGCTCTAAACCTCAGTTTTCCCATTAGCAAAACGGATGGGATGGTAATCTCTCCTTTGCCCGCTTCACTGGACCACTCATGCCTTCAGACCGAAGGTATCCTGGTCACATGCATTCTGGCTGTGAGGTCTGGTGTATTTCGTGGGCCTCCATTTCTTCCTCCACAAAATGGGACTCAGAGGAGACCATGGATGGCCAGTGCATAGCAAAGTGCCTGCACCCAGAGAGCAGCCCAGACCAGAGGGCTTGGTGAGCTACCGTGGTCCATCACACACATGCCGAGAGGCAGCCTTGCAATTAACAGGAATACAGCGGCCCTGGCTTTGGAGCCTGTGTGGGGACTCCAGGCCTGGGTTTGGCTGCTGGCTTGGGATAGCCATAGGGTTTCCTGAGAGCTCACAGGGGAGCTGAGCCTGAGGAATGTTCTAGACACGTCAAGCCCTGGAAAAATAAACATGGAGATGGGCCCTGCTTCCAGGAGAGTGTGCCTGTTACATTGCGCTCTGTTTGACAAAGTGTGTGGATTTGTATCAGTATCCCCAAGGGACAGGGGCAGGGCAGGGCAGCGCCCATGGGGACAAGGGGAAGAGAGAGAAAGGGAAAGTGTGCGTTGGGATGGGGTCAGGGCCTGTGAGAGAGAGACCATAGGTGTTGGGGACGAGGTCAGGGCTAGGAAGTGAGGGTTGAGGGGGGCCATGCATAACCTACGGTGGGTGGTCTGAGCAGGGCTCCCCTCTCCTGCCTTCCTGTTGGCCTCGGCAAGCTTCTCACTGCTGTCTCTCTCTTTTTGCTCTCCTCCATTCATTAACCTGGCGACCTCTGCGGCAGCTCCAAGGTAGGGTCGTCTCTTTCTGCTTCCCCTCCCTGTGAGGTCCCTGGGCCGTGGCAGCTCTCCCACCGCCCCTCACTCTGGCAGGGGCAGAGTTGCCTTGAGGTTTGGGGACGTGTGGTATGTCTGTCAGGGCACAGAGGTCCCCGGGACTTGTGCTGAGAGGTAGAACGCTCTCACACTCTCTCCTGTCCTTGCAGGCCCAGGTCAGGGCATTCCCGGGGATCAGAACCACTCAACATGTTCAAGACTGGAAGCCTCTCGAACTTCAAGCCCCAATAGCAGCCAGAATCCCCAAGCAGGGTCTTATGGAAGCCCCTGGGGAGATGTCAGCTAGAGCCATGAGTCCCCAGTCCTGGTTTTACTGGGATTTGGGATCCAGTGTCCCTCTGAACAGACCCAGCAGCCCAGGGTGCACAGCACTGCTGCCCAAAGCTTGGGCCTGTGGAGGGAGCAGGGTTCAAGGACAGATTAGAGAGAGGGGAAAGGTGGGGGGGCACGGGATAGGGTGGGGACAGGAGAAGGGGTGAAGACAGGAGAGGGACCCTGGTCTCAAAAGGGCATAAGTGCCAGGTGAGGGTCTGTGTTCTAAGCACCATGGAGCCACTGCCGGGTTTACAGCAGGCACGGCTGGCTTTGTAAGGAAGGAGGATGGGAAGCCTGGGGATGTGACAGAGCCTGGGGCAGGAGTCCTCTCTTGTCTTCCAGGTGAGCAGTGGGGGCAGGACTGGCCCACTCCCCACACACGGGGAATGGCCCTAGCTCTCGTGTGCTCTCGGAGGCCAGCACCCTTGGGCTGCCTGCAGCTGTTATCGGGAGGACCTGGGTAGCTTGGTCTGTTGGAACCCACCTGCATGCTCTCCATTGCTAGCTGGGTGACCCTGGGAAGATCCTTCGGCCTTTATGCTCCCTCTTCAACTGTCGAGAGGGGCAGGATAGTGAAGGGCTTGCTTGAAAGGGCAAGGCTGGCCAGGCTGGCCCTGTGCTGCCCCTCTCCTCTGTGGGCAGCATCTTGCAGGGCTCCTGTCGGCTCACTGCTTTGTTGCAGCTTCGCGATTCAAAGGGTGCACCTTTGTCAGAGCAGTGCCCCGCCCCCCAAGAACCCGTAGAATTCAGTTTTCCCTATTTTGCAGAGGAGAAAAGTGAGGCCCCACAAGAGAAGTCCCAGCATGGTGGGAGAAGGAGACAGAGTCCTTCCTTCACTCTTGGGCCAGGCACCTTTGCACACCTGAGGCCCATAACCTGCCCTGCACCCCGTCCTCCTCCCACAGTAGGTCACTCAGAAGGACCCTGGCCCTCAGAGTCATTCACTGACCTCTGAGGTCACTCACTGACTGTCCCTCTAATGTTACAGAAGCCATATGCCTGTCAGATCCCCGGCTGCTCCAAGCGCTACACGGACCCCAGCTCCCTCCGAAAGCATGTGAAAGCCCACTCAGCCAAAGAGCAGCAGGTGCGGAAGAAGGTAAGGTGGCCTCTGAGCCAGCCCCACTCTGCAGATGCACTGCTTCTTACTGCCAGGCCAGCACCAGGCCAGGTACCCACACTGCCTGTGTGTGCTCACCATTGAGTGCCACTCCCCATCTGTCTGTCCATCTGCCTCCCACCTGAGCCAATAGGACTTCACCTGCCCAGGCTGCCCCCAACCCTCGCCCTGTTACCTTCTCCCTACGGCTCCTCAGTGAGCATCTGACATCTGTCCTTGTGCTGGACACTGAGGATGCAAAACAAAAGGCACAGTCCCCAGGATGACTCAGTGCAGCATGATACAGATGACAGCAGGGTGTGAGAGTGGTCAGGGGCCTGGACAAGGGGGCCCCTGCCTGTCTGCATGGGAGCAGGAGGCCACAGGAGGCAGTGGTCAGGGGTGGACTCTGAAGCCACCTGCATGCTCCCTGCTGCTAGCTGGGTGACCCTGGGAAGGTCCTTCGGCCTTGGTGCTCCCTGTTCTTCAACTGTCGAGAGGGGCAGGACAGTGAAGGGCTTGCTTGAAAGGGCACCAGTGGGGACTGAAGAAGAGCACAGAGGACTGAGAGGGGGCACAGAAGCTTGGAAAGGAAGCTGGTGTGTGTGTCCTTCTTTCCAAGGCAAGAGTGAGCACAGGGATGGGAAAAAAAGTGCTCCCCAGAGTGACCAGCGCCCGATGGCTGTGGCATGTGTGGGGCCCTTGGGCACTTGTCTGGCCCGGGCTGGGCAGCATGGTAAGGAGGAGGGGAAGTGACCCAGGGTACCTACCGTAGGATCAAGGCTGTGCCCAGGAGACTGGGCTCTGTCCAGAGCACAGTTGAAGCAAGAGGCTCTTGAGAAGAGAAGGGACATATCACCTGAGAAACGCCTTTGGGCTGTGTATAAAATGAGCTGGGGGTGGAGGGAGGGAATTCCAAGGCCAGGAAGCCACTGCTGGGAGCAAGAGAAATGGTGGAAGTTGGTCTGAGGAGAGTGAGGAGGGGCTAGGCTGGGCAGTGGAGCAGTAGGTACCCAGGACAAGACTTGGGCAATGGCATGGGTGGAGATGCCCCTTCATCAAGAAAGAGAACCTAGGGTCCAGGTTTGCAGGAGGAAGTGAGCAGTGGGTTCTGTGTTGGCCCAGGGAGGGGTGTGAGCTTCTGAGGAAGCCAGGCCAGGGCGGGAAAGCCGGGGTGGGAGGTGGCAGAGCCTCCTGGGCTGCCATAGTTAGTCTTGGTGAAGAGGATTGCAGAGACCACCCTATGACAGGAGGGTGAGGGGAAAGAGCTTATTAACTTGTTCAACTCAATATAGGGAACCTGCATCGGGCTCCAAACACTGTCCCAGGAACCACAGATATAGCTGCCACTGAAACTGCCAAGGCCTTCTGGGTGCAGAGATGGCGTAGTCAGGGTTGGGATGCTGGGGATGAGTGGGCTTCATGATGGGCAGGGATAGAGAGGCTCAGGATCTGGGGCTCTACCCTGTAGGCAATGGGGAACCATTGGAAGTGGTAGAATGGGAAGGAATAGACATAGTCAGAGAAGGGGCTGAACTTCAGGGCGGTTGCCTCCATGGCTCAGGCACTGTACCTACTGTCTCATATACTGCATCTCATTTAGTCCTCCTGTGACCCTAGAAGTGGACACTATTCCCATTTTAGAGATGGAAACTGAGTCTGAGAGGGAGTTAACAAACCAGCCCAGAATCTCACAGCCCAGAAGTAACAGGGCCAGGGTTCTATCCCAGACCTGTCTGTAGAACCTGAGTGCTCAGCACTACTTTCAAGTGGAAGTCTCTGAGCAGGAACAAGAAATGGCCCAGGTTTCAGCAGGCTGGGGCTCCCGGTCAGGAAGGCTCCTGTCCCAAGTGGACCAGTGCCCAAGGACAGGAATCCTGCCCTGGTTTTCCCAGGCTCCATACTTGGCTCCCCCTGAGCCCTTAGGGACTTAGGGCCGCAGATCTGCAAACTTCCCAACAATAAGCCTCCATTAGGAGCCACGGGATGATGAATCTTTCTGGGTAAAGCGACCCTTGTATTATGACAACTCCTTGGCAGCCCTGCTGCATTTCAGAGAGAATTAGAAATGCTTTTCTTCCTTAATTCTCCTCTCCCGCTGTTCCTAATCCCATCGACATTGCGGTCTGCAGGAACATGCCTTGGCCTCTTTTGCCAGAAACTTCATTTACATGGAAAACAGCTGCTGGGTCAGGGAGCTGGGAGCCCGCGTGCGTCGGGCCTGACATGCCTCCCTCAGGCTGGTGTCGACCTTCAGCATGGGAGGGTGGACACATCCTTGGAGACTCGCTCTCAGCCCCTGCTGGGGACATGGGTCAAGGCTCTCCCCTGCTCTGGGACTGTTTTGTCCTGGGTCAAGGGAGTGTTCCGATAAGTCAGTCCACAGGCCTCGGGCTCTACAGCCCAGCTCAGGGTTCCATCCCATGCACATGCTGCCACTCATCATCCAGGGTCCCCAGGGTGCCCCCCCCCATCCCCATTCTGGCTCCTCTGGAGAGGTGGAGATGTTCCGAAATGACTGTCCTTGGGAACAGCCAAAGGCTGTTGGGCAGAGCTTGGCTTGGATTACCGGGTGCAGCCCAGTCCAGGCTTGCTTTTAGCCAGGTCCCTTCGTCCATATACCAATCCCTTATGTCTGCTGTCATGTGACCACATGGGGCCCAAGTAGCTGGAACCGAGCCAGCCCTGCACACCTGCTTCACAAAGCCTCCTTCACCGTACCCATCACCTCTGCTCCTGTGGCAGGTGGGGGCAGAGCATAGTCATTGCTGCAAATCACAAGCAGGGTAGGCGAGACCCGGAGAGTCTAGGTTACTTATCCAGTGTACGTAAGAAGTAAGAGGTGCAACTGGATCTGAACCCAGCTCTTCTGTGCCTAGCACTGGACCGTCCACTGCCTCTTGTACAGAGAAGAGGCATGGTGGGGCAGATGCCGCATGCCTGCCATGCTTTCCTCCCACTGCCTCAGTGCGCACACCGTGTGTGCTGCTCACCTCCAGCTGACCTCAGAAGGCCGATGGCTGCTCCTGGCTGTCCATCTAGCTTTGTGCTGAGGCCATACCACATGGCTGCTCCCAGCCAGAGACTGCGTGCAGCCCTCAGGGATCAAAGGTCACAAGCAGCCCCCTCCCAAGAGATACAGGACCCCTAACTCCCAGTCAAGAAGGCTTCCCCCTCCTGCCCTGGATCAGTGGGTCAGGGGGCATTCCCAGCCCCCCTGACCATGCCCCCTTTCTGTCACATGTGCACTTGCCCTCAAAATCCTGGTGTATCGAATCCCATCTTGGCGACTGCTGCTTAAGGACTCAGGAATAACACAGTCCTCACATTGTACACCATCACCTCCCGTCACAGATGAGGAAACTGAGGTTCAGGGAGGAGAAGGGGCTTACCCTGGGCTGCCGACCTGCTTCTAAAACAAGGGGAGCTGGTGGACAGGCGGTCTGCCTCTAACGCCCCCTCTCTGCTTGCTCCCAAGCTGAACGCAGGCCCTAATGCCGAGGCCGATGTCCTGAGCGAGTGTCTGGCCCTGCACCAGCTTCACACGTCCACACAGCTGGCTGCCAGTGACGGGAAGGGCAGTCGAGCCCTGGGCCAGGAGCTGCTCCCGGGTAAGTGTGCAGGGAGGTGGGGCCGGGGGCTGAGCATTCCAGGATGCTCCCTGGGCCCTGGGCCATAGGGCTGAGACCTGTCACAGGGCGCCCACTCCTCTGGACTTGATTGCCTGCTACCCACCCTCTGGCTCCCGACCTTCAACCCATCTTCTCCTCCAGCTCATTTCACTAGGCAGATGCCCCTCCATACCCTTCCATGGCTCCCACTGCCCATAGGGAAATACTGTGCTTCTCAGCCTGGCCTCACCAGGCCTGGGAGCTCTTGGAGTCCTCTTGTCTCAACCTTGGCACTTTGGATCCAATTCCCTGAATATTTTGCTCCTTTTAACTCCGAAGCTAGCCTCCCCTCCCCTTTCTTTACTAAGGGGGCTCCTGCTCTACCCATAGGACCCACCTCCTGCCCACTCCTCCAGGAAGCCTTCCTCTGGGTTGCCTGCTGCTCCAGTGCTGAGCACTCTGGGATGTCACTGTTTCCCGTCTGTCAACCTATCATACTGACTGTGAGCTCCTCTGGGGCAGACTAGGGTCCTCCTCACCACAGAGTCACCAGCACCCCAGGCTGGGGGTATATGCAGCACTGCCCCAAACATTGTGAAGAGAGGTTGTGGCCCTAGGTCTAAGATCCAGGAAGAACCACCCATTTTAGCCAAGCATGGAGGTGCACACTTGTATTCCCAGCAGTGATCAAGATTTCAAAGCCAGCCTCAGCAACATAGTGAGGCCCTAAGCAACTTGGCAAGACCCTGTCTCTAAATAAAATATAAAAAGGGCTGGAGATGTGGGCCAGAGGATAAATACTCCTGGGTTCAATCCCCAGTACTAAAACAACAACAACAACAACAACAAAAAAAAACATTTTGCACTGGCCGTGGCCTGAAGGCCTGTTTCATTCCCAGCACAGCTCCTGCTTCAGAAGAGAAATCTAGGGCTGGGGTCGTAGCTCAGTGGTAGATCGCTCATCTAGCACGTGCGAGGCCCTGGGTTCGATCCTCAGCACCACATAAAAAAAAATAACAAGTATTATATTCATCTACAATTTTAAAATATTTTAAAATCAAAGAAGAAGAAAAGAAATCCAAGGCTCCCAGAGGGTGGGCAAGTAGGCCAAAACCTACTACCAGCTCATCATTAAACTCTGGCCCAGAAATGGGGCTTCCTGAGCCCTGGACCCTGCAGGCCCACTGGGCCTGACACCCAAAGCCTCTGGTTTGGCCAAGGCAGCCTGGCTATCCTTCCAGCAGCTGCCGGCTATGGGCAGGTTGCAGGCCACAGCAGGAATTCCTGGCCCTGTGGCTTGGGAATCCAGCCCAGATGAGGCAGCATGGTCTTTGGATTCCAGCTGATAGTTCCTGCACTCTGCCCCTGACTCTCCAAAGAAACCTTGGCATTCGAGAGAAAGCTGTGTCCACCCTCTGGGATTTCTTGAATTACTCTAAACCATTTGAAACATTTTTAAAAATTTTCTCATTATTCTTCCTCTCAACGTTGAAGTAGCAACAGATTTTAAGATATGTCAAAACCTTCCCCAAGATCCTTGGGGAAGCAGGTTTTCACCCTTTCTTCAGGTGGACACTCAGGGGAGGGCCCACTCCCTCCCCTCCAGCTAGGGCCCCTCTACCATGGCTGCCACTCACAGGGTCAGAATTCCCAAATGGCAGGGCTGAAAGGACCACAAGCAGGACCAGCCCACGGAGGAGGACACACGGGACAGCACCCAACAACCGGTTGGGACTGCTTGGAGCTCAAGTTGGGGATTCCTGGGCTATCCCAGACTCCATGGGAAAGGGCACTAATACCACCAACGGCTGTCCCAGGGTGAAGGTCCTGCAGCTCCAGCATTCCTACCTTGGGAGGATCTGGACTGGGCAGAAGGACTAACCAGGGCCATCCAGAAGAGAGTGGCGGGTCCAGATCCGAGGGCTATTTGTTTTCCCAGATGAGCGCAGAGCTGTCCTTGGGGAGAGGGCTGGGGGCAGCAGTCATCATCTCTGGGGCACCTGCTTGGGTTGGTCCCTTTACAACACCATCTCACTTGATGCCCAGCTGTCACCCAGGCCACAGATGAGCAACAAAGTCCACCAAAGGCAGTGTCACAGGGAGAAGGACCTTAGGCTAATGCCAGCCTGCTGGGACCTGCTGCTCTGGCCTGAGACGGCAAGGAAGTGATACTTTCCTCCCTGCTTTGTGCCTCAGTTTCCTTCCCAAACCTGCTGAGAACACGCACCAGGAGCGGCAGAGGGCCTGGGCCTGTGCATGTCAACTACAACCCTTGCCACTTGGAAGGCCCCAGCCTGCCTGCTGGGAAGTGACAGAGGCAGGGCTGAGCCAGGCCCTGCACCTGAGGCTGTGCTCTTACCTGAAAGTCTAGTGCCCTGCTGCCAACACTACCTCGATGCCATACTGAGCACCTACTGTACACTGCCCCTGTGCTGATCCCTGACCTTCAGCTGTTTCCATCACATTGAGGACGGGGAAGGAACAGTCAGGCAAACCCAGGGGCCCTAGATTCCCAGATTCATCCTACAGGTTCTTCTGCAGGCCACATAGTAGATGGCTGAGGCACAGCTGGGAGCAGATGTTAGGGCCAGCAATTAGGCGTACCTGCCTGATGATTGACAGTGCCTCTCTACAACCTGATGAGGAGTGTTTGCAGGGAGGCTTCTTGGGTTCTCACTCTTGCTGATTATAGGAAGCTTCTGCAAGTAGGAGACCCTCAGGAGCTTATCTGGCAGGTCTTTCTTCAGACTCACAGTGCCATGATAGGGAGGATGTGGGTGAGAAGCATGAGGTCACATGGCTGGGGAGAGGGAGCAAGACTATTGGGACTCCAGGCCTTCCCAGCTGACAGGCCCCAAATTGGTTCAAGATGGTAGGCAAGGAGGGGCTTGTGGAGGGAGTGGCGAGGGAGAGCCCTGTGCCAGGCTCCCTCTAGAGATCCCCTCAGTGCCTTCCTGTGTCAGCTGGCAGTGATGTGGCCCTAGCAGGGAGGGCACCTGATAGATGGAGAGACAGGCAGTGCTGCCCATGAGAACAGAGATCCCAAGGCGGAGAGGCCTGTGGCTGAGAGCTGGAGGGTGCTCGGCACCACCACCGCCCCCCACCCCCCGACCCCAGAGTCTCACAGCTAGCTGGAAGCCTGAGCCAGAGCGGTGGCCCCTAGCTGGACATCTAGCCTGAGACAAAGCCACTGCTATTTCCTGGGCCAGCCTCAATTGGACTTTCTTTCCATATGGCCTAGGAGGCAGGCCTGAGTAACTGCCCACTGTGTGGCTTTGGGCCAATCATGCATCTTGTTAAGATTACTTTCTTCATCTCAAAAATGGATCATATTATCTCCCCTGTCGACAGTTTGAAGATGATTAGGCCACCTATGTGGAGATTGAACTTGGCACACATACATTCATGAGCAGGGTGTGACTCTTGTCTCAGAGGAGACTTTCGCCCAGCTCAGCCCAGCCACAGGTGCCTGCCAGAGACAGACTGAGGTCTCCAGGCCAGCGCTACGTTGTCCAGCAGTTCCAACACAGACCTTAAGGGGGCGCATTCTCTCCGCTGGCTACAGTCTATTTCTTGCCTCCTGCAGTCCCTGCCAAGCCCAGTTCCCTGCAGCAGCCTCTGGAGTTGCAGGCCCAGGTCAGGAGATCCAGCCTGGGATGTGCTAGTCTTGGAATCGCAAATAACTGACAAGTAAACTGTACCCCATCCTTGAAGGAACCTGTCTTCTCAGATTGTTTCTTATTGCCCGATAAAGACCAATGGGTCTAGATACACCATGGCCAGAGTGACATTCAAGAGGTCACACCTGGCCATGAGAGGGGGCACTGACCAGGTGGAGTAGATGCTGCACTGGTGTAGCCCAGACCACAGCTGCTGGGGCCACCAAGTCCTCCCAAGGTTATCACCTTGATGCATTGATTTCAGGGAAGATGCCACTTTCTGTTCAAATAAAAACCTGGCTAGATTGAAGAGAGAAGGCAAAATTGGCCTCATTTTTTTTTCCAGCTAGAATAGGGAGCATCAAAAACTTGGCAGTCCTTGCTGTGTGCCCCCTCGGGCTTCTATCCCAGAGGAAGGGTTCCTCAGTGAAGGCAGTTAGAGAATGCTGGCCTCAATAGTTCTAAAACTCTCAACTGGGCCTCTGGACCAATACCTGACTGATCTAATGTCCCCCATTGATTTATTAGCCCACCTTCTTAACAAGGGGGAGAGATGGTAAAAGGTGGGATCGCCCTGTAAGTGTCTTCTATAGGGACAGAATCTGAGGCTAGAACACAGCTGACTTCTCAGTTGGGACCCTTAGGCAGTGTACAGTCTAAACCACCACCCATGGCAGCTCCTCTCAGAGGTCTCCCAGGCCAGCTGGGGTGATCATCCTTTCTTCAGAACCTTTCACAGGCACACCTCTGAGGACGGATAGCTCACTCTATCCAGAGGCACTCCATTACCCTGCAGCACCCTTGCCTATCAGAAGGGACCACCAAGCCCCGAGAACTGGTTCCTGCTTCTCTCAAAGTTCTTTTTGTTCCATGTCCCCATCAGGGGAAATTCAGAGCAATCCCTGCTTCTCCGGATGGCCCCAATAGAGGTCTGTGGTGGCCTGCTCCATACAAGCCCCTACCCCAACACACACACACACACACACACACACACACACACACACACACACGGTCTGAACACCCTGTGCTTCTCACAATCCCTTGCCAGCCCTCTTCTGCCATCAGAGTTGGCCCCAGCTGGACACAGCCTTTTGGCCAGGGCCTAAATCGAACAGAGTGGGGTCATCACCTTCCTTGTCTAGCACCTGTACTTCCTGTAATACAACCTTACTCATTTCCCTTCTTGTCATCTTCTCTATAAGTAGGCACGCGGTGCCTGGGCCATCCACAGCCATCTTTAGGGGTGGCCAAAGCCCAGTGATATTTGCTTGGTTCCCCGCAGGTGTGTATCCTGGCTCCGTTGCCCCTCATAATGGGCTTGTTCCAGGCATCCTGCCCCCCACGCATGATGTCCCTTCCAGGCACCACCCATTGGACGTCACCACCAGTTCACACCATCATCTGTCCCCTCTACCCACAGCTGACAGTACCAGGGATGGGTACGTACACCATACCAGTTTTCCTTAGGGGACATGAGTGGGCGGCAGGCACCCCGCGCTGCCTGGGCGTTCTGCGTGATGGGGTAGCTTGCATCTATGAAGCACTTACTGCATGCTCTGCTCTGTCTCACACTGTCTGGGCACCTTCATCCATGCCTCCCAGTGACCCTGTGAGGCAGATGGCATTGGTCCCTGACTTCTGGGGGCCCCAGGAAGATTCTGTGCCCCCACCTGTCTTCTGTCACCCCAGGCCTCCCTGGGAGCCTCTCCAGGCTTCTCTGCTCCTCGTGTTGGATGAGTGGACTCGACTTCCCGGGCCCCCTGCAGACATGCTGGCCTGGGCATCTCTGGCCACTGCAGCTGTGAGCACAGCCCGGCCTGAAGGTCACTGCAGAGGGAGTGGCTCTCCCAGCGTTCAATGTGGTTTTCACAGTGACCACTGATCACCTGGCAGTGTGTTCCTTGCTGACCCTGACACTGCTCAAGTCTGTTGGGCTTGTGCGGAGTACAGAGAGGCTGAGGCCCTGCCATTTTGTTTGCCATAGCAGTGACTTGATCTGATTTGTCACCCAAGGCCTGGCCCCAGCAGCACCTTCCTCCCCACGGCTGTAGCCTTCGCCTTGGCCAGCACGTGCCTGGGACCAGCCTGGCTTCATCACCCACTGACCTTAACTGGGCTCCTCCTCCCGTTCATCATCCATTCCTCTGTGTTCCGTTATTGAGTGCCGCTGGATTGGCCCTGGGCCCAGTCTGGGACCACCAATCACGATGAGTGGGAGGAGGAGCAGGGGGAGGACAGGCCTGCAGAGATTGGCCATACAGGGCAGGTGCACCAAGGGAGGAAGCCCCCAGGGGAATCCAGTGGGCTGGGGCTGGGGGAGAGCATCAGGGAAGGCTGCCTGGAGGAGGCAGTGCTAAGCCAGGCTTCCAGGTAGAAGGCAGAGTCGTGTGGTGGACAGGTGGCAGAGGAGGAAGAGCATGGCATGCTGCCATTGTGTGGGGTGCCAAGTGTGGGGAGAGGTCACCAGGGCCAGGCCATGAGGCCCGTAATGGGGCTGTGTCCTGAAAGGTGTTGAGCAGTGATATGGTCAGGTTTGGGAGGAGAACGTGCCTTGCCCACAGCAGGAGGCTGGACCGTGGTGGGATGGGATGCAGCATGGCGCCTGAGCCGGGCTGATCTGGACAGGGGAAGGGACACCAGAAGGCAACAGTGCACAGGACAGCAGAAGTCAGAGGAGTCCAGAGTAGGCAGAGCAGACCACAGAGCGTCAGGATCTGCGGGAGATTGTGGTGGAGCACGAGCAAACAGCCACGAAGAGGCAGCCTGTTGGGGTACAAAGGGCGACCCAGAAAACGGAGCCCTCCCTGAGCCTCAGTGTCTTCCTCTAGAAACCTTCCTGTAGGAATACGGTGACGGTCAGCTGCACATGCCTGATGTTTTACGTGTCACCTGGTATAGGTACCTTTGACAGGAACCCCCTGCCCCCCGCCAGCTTAGGCCACCTGCTCACCCTCCAGCTGGCCCCAAACATCTTCAGCCCCATGGCTCAGGCCAGTGCCCTCTGTTCTGCCTCATTCTCACCTGCCTGCCACCGCGTGGGTGCGGTCAAAAATCTCTGCAGCCAGAGGCAGGGTGGTGAGAGACCAGATTCTGTCTGCCTGCAGAACGGCCAGGAGTCACCCCCCAGCCAGGTGCCCCGGCTCTCAGTTTAGCATGGCGGGAGGGCCCTGTGCCCCTCGCCAGCCCCAGGCTCGGCCTGAATGGGTTCCTTTTTCATCCCCTGAGAAGAGAGTGGGGGAAGGGACTCAGCCTCCCTTTCCTGCCAAAGTCAACAGGGAACGGCCACTCAAGGCTCCCCAATGGTTTGCTGGGACGTTTAAATAGCTTGACAGAATTATCTGATTCACTCAAAAATATGCTAAGAGGGCCTGACTTCATGACCAAATGTATTTACCCTGGCTCAGAGAAGACGCCAAATAGGGTGGGTTTTTCCTGGTCCTGGGCGAGGTATGAGCCCTTGCTCTGCCAGGCCAGCCAGAGTTCATGTTCGGGTCCCTAGGTTCCAACCGAAGCCAAGCATCTGATGGTGGATGCATTGGCATGACTCAGAAGGGGGCTCCAGGTGACCTCTTCTCCTTCGGGAGTTCAGGTGGAGTGGCTTAGCCTCTGCCCACATGTCTACTGCGGGTGGAGTGGGGCTTTGTCTGACTTCACTGACTGTTAAGGTGGCAAATGTGCGCTTGGCAGGTCGCACAGGAAAACAAACCTGGAGAAGGCCGGAGCTTGCCCGCTGGAGCTGGCCACTCTTGGGCAGTGCTGTTCACCTCGATCTAGAAACCTGTTTGCCAGTTATCAGTTGTTTGCCATGTGAGACCCTGTTCTGGACAGTGAGGACCCAGAGGGCAGAGAGCTGGGCCTCTCCACAGGCACTGCCAGGACAGAGCTGGGCCACAAGTGCCCGTATGGGATGCAGACCACACAACAACCACAGGATAGCTGGAGGATGGAGGATGCTCTCGGGGCTGACCTGCCTCTGCCTGTCCCTGCCCTGCCTTCAGTGATGGACCCCAGATGCATGATGGCAGCACAATGGAGGGGCAGGGACAGTAGGATTCCCAGCTGGAGGGAGCAGAAGGTGACCAAGCACAGCTTCAGACAAGGAGCTCCATCCCCAGCCTCTCTCCATATCACAGTCCTACTTTCCTTGGAGGGCAGATCTGTCCCAATAAAACCTCATATCGCAGAGAATGCGTGAGGGTAACAAGGTCACCTGGAGCCGTGACACTGAGTTTGCAGTCTACCTTAATGTAGGTGTCCAACGAACCCAAACAAGAAAATGGAGACTGAGTTCCACTTTCTCCCCGCATGTGGCTGTAAGCCAGGGGCTCCCGTGGCCGTGCCTCTGCCCCCTGAGCCTCCTGCTGACGTCCCTCCTCTCTGTGCTCTACAGGTTGGGGCCCAGCCTCCTCTCACCCATGGTCAGCCCTCTAAAGGGGCTTGGCCCACCACCGCTGCCACCGTCCTCCCAGAGCCAGTCTCCGGGTGGCCAGCCCTTCTCCACGCTTCCCAGCAAGCCGTCCTACCCACCCTTCCAGAGCCCTCCGCCCCCGCCCCTGCCCAGCCCACAAGGTAAGCCCTGGCCCGGCCCTCCACACCCACGCCCATTCCTGGGGGACCCAAGAGCAGTGACACACTGTCCCGGGGAAGCCGATGGGCACTTCAGGAACGACAGGCCAGCCACTGAGGTCCATGCTGGGCAGAGCTGAAAGATGGGTGACCTAGAATGCCCAGTCAGGGTACTTCCTGGAGGAAACTGGTTCTGAAAGTGAGGAGTGTGCTTTGTCCCCCAGCAAGGAAGGGCTTTTCCAGAAAGAGAACAGCATGACAGTGCTGGGAGGTGGGCGAGGCCTGGGTGCCATTGGAGGACAAATGACTCCTGCACAGACACCCCACCTCCCTACCCCACAGGGCAGAGCTGGGAACAGCCTGCCCCCTTCCCTGCCCCATACCCCCTTCTCTCCCTTACACCACGATGCTCAGAGAGGACAGCATGCGACCGGCCCTCCCGGCCTGACCTTGTCCCTTTGTTAATGCAGCCCTGCCACATCCCTCCACAGGCTACCAGGGCAGTTTCCACTCCATCCAAAATTGCTTCCCCTATGGCGACTGCTACCGGACCACAGAGCCTGCAGCTAGTGGGGACGGACTGGCCGGCGAGGCCCACGGTTTTAACCCCCTGCGGCCCAATGGCTACCCCAGCCTCAGTGCGCCTTTACCTGCCTCAGGTGAGCCTTGCTTTCGAGCCTTCCTCCCCTGAGCACCCACCAAGGCTCAGCTTTAGGCACATTGTCCTGGGACAGTCCTGTGCAACAAGGTCATCCCCACTTATGACTCAGAGCCTCCCCACAGGGAGGTAGACCCGGGCCCTGCAGAACTGGGCTTTGCACTGCATGACTGGAGAGGTCAGTGTTCCTTCCAGAAACTCCCAGCTTACGTGTGTCTAGACTGAGGGGTTTCTGAAGACACAGAGAAGAATTAGACTCTTGGCCTAACCAATGCTTTATATTGATTGAGTACCTACTGTGTGCCTGGTACAGCTGTGGACCCTGCAAGTAGAGCTGGGAATGAGACGAACACTGATTCCCATTTAGCAGGCACAGAAACCTGGGCTTGTGCTCGTTCTCAGGCTGCTTCTGACTTTCCTGCAGAGCCCTGGGATCCAGGAGTGGGAGGTCCCACCTCCCCATCCCTGGCTTGTGTGGAGAAGCCAGTGAGAGGGGAGGGCTCCAGGTGGCCCACTGTGGACTCAGGCCCAGAGCAGCAAGACAGGCCTGGGGTGGGAGATTCAGCTAGGTGGAGTGGAACCTCCCTGAAGCCCCAGGTGCAGATCTAACTGGAGGCTCCGACACAGGGGAAGCTGAGAGCCTGCCTCAGAGGGTTATTGGGCAGTCCCGAGTGCCTACAGCCAGGAGTAGAGGGACAAGGACATAGAAACAAGCACCACGGCCACATCTGTGCATGGGTCCACCTGTGCATGCTGACACAGCTGCTCCTGTGTCTGTAGTCTTCCTATGTTGTGGGGCTGCGTGGGCATGTGTGGTGTGCATGTGTGTGTTGGGCTCTCAAGGGAGGTTCTTGGTATAAGGAGCTCCCGGGACATGCACCTTCCTGTCTGTCATGTGTCCACAGGTTCTGCTGTGCCCATGGCCATGTACCAGTCAGCATGCATGTTACCCACCCCATGACTCACATCTGTGTCCACAGGCTTGGGTGTACATGTGAGTGCATCAGCATGTTTGAGCTGGTTTGGATGCGTGTGCCTGTGTCTGAGTACAGCGTAGGTAGACCTGTAGGTGGATGCCCACCTTGTACAGACCTGTGTGGCATGTGCTTTGCAGGGGGCTACATGTTCTGTGTTTGTGGGCATGTGGATTGGTGTGTGATCAGGCACCAGCACTGTGCCCAGCACTGCTGGCCCTCACCATCCTGACCTCCTTGCCCTGTCCAGCTGGACCAGGACCCCAGGCCTGAAGTCAGCAGCTCTGAGGGAAACAGGAGCAGCCAGGTGGGGGGTCTTTGGACCTCCCCTCCTCCCAGCACCCATCCCAGGCCCTGCTCAGTGCCTTAACTGCCAGCTGCCTGACCACTCTGTCAGGACAACAATGGATTCAGTCTGAACAAGCTGGAGGGACCGTATGGCCTCCGAATAGTTCAGCCTGAGCCCATTTAGAGATGGGAAGACTGAGGTTCACTTGTAGGCCACACAAATTTGTGACAGCAGCTCTGAGGCAGGGCCCTTAGGGAGGAACTGCATAAGATGACCCTTCCAAGTCCAGGGCTTCTGAGTACTAAACACCCCACCCGCAAAGACAACATGACCAGTGGAAGGGCCAGGAGTCTCTGGAGCCAGATGGACCTGGATTCGAGTCCCAGTTTCCCCATTTACTAGAAGGTGACTTTAGACAAATGTCTTACCTGCTCTGAGCCCATCTCCTCAGCTACAGAATGGAACAGCAAATCCCCCCTAGTGGGGTTGCTGTGAAGTTTAAGTGAGATGATGTTTAATCAGCAGTTAGAGCCTAATAAATATGGTTCCATTTTGGGGGCTTCTTCAGTCTGGTAGGAAGGAAACTTAAAGGGAAGAGGTGAGCCAAGCCCTGCCAGGAGGGGACCACCCTGGGGTTAGATCATTGGTCCTCACACCACCAACTGTCCTCCCTCCCGACTTATGCTCCATGGCACAGCACTGGGGGATGGGCCACCGCAAGCCAGCCGGGCTTGTCTCCCCAGCTGCCTGGGCTCCCTGGGTATGCAAGGCTAGGATGCCCCCCAGCCCCTCCCCAGGTGCCCGCTGCCCCACCTGGCTGCGCTCCACGGGGAGACCTGCAAGGAGGGCTGCTGAGCAGGCTGGTGGGGCTGGAGCTGGTCACACGACAGGGCACAGCTTCTGCCAGCCTCCAGCTCTGACCCTCTGCTGCCCGCCCTCAGGCTATGAGGCCCTGGCCGAGGCCCCGTGCCCCACAGCGCTGCCACTGCAGCCATCTGAAGACGTGGTGCCCAGCGGCCCCGAGGACTGTGGCTTCTTCCCCAATGGGGCCTTCGACCACTGCCTGAGTCACATCCCTTCCATCTACACGGACACCTGAGGAAGGCCCAGCCCACCATTCTGCAGATGCTGCTGCTTCCGCCTGCCGTGGTCTGCCACCCTCCCTGCCCCAGGACAGAGCAGCCAGGTGCCCACGCAGGTGCTGGGTGCTACGGCAGCCATCCAGCACCCCCCATGGGGGTGCTGTCTGGGCTCAGAGGTGCCCACCGGGGGTCATAGCCCTGTGTCAGTCCCTTGATTGTGTCTTCCTGTTTCTCCTACGGTTTTGAAATCACAGACCTCGTGTATATAAAGTGTACAGACTTATTTCCCATTCCCATGCCAGTTTTATATTTTTGGTTTTACAAGAAAAACATTAAAAACTGGAAACAAGACTTGGGGCCTGATTCTGTGCTGTAATTCAGCTTAGAAGTCCTGACCAGGAGAACCTGAAGGGAGTATGGAACAGAGAACTGGGTGCAAACCACTTCGGGCCTGGGCAGCTGTGGGGCTGGGAGCCAGTGTCAGCTGTCCCCTATCACATCATCCCAGGACAACACTGCCAGGCAGGCTTATTTCCAGAAACAGGTGAGCAAACAGACCAGGAGGGGTTCAGTGACCAGCCTGGCTCCAGCTCTGTCCTACCCAGCCCCCTGCTGGCAATGCCACTCAGCTGGTGGGACAGCAGGCCGTTTTGCTGCCTGCCTCTGGGAATGGAGGGCAGGAAGAGTCCCCCAGGAGAGAGCCCAGCAGCTTCAGAAGGTAAGGGACAAGGGCAAGTCCCTGTAGACCAGCAAGGTACAGAAAGCATCCTTTGCCCAGCGAGCCCGCACCTAGCCTCGGTGGCTAAGGCCAGAGAGGAGACCAGTCCCTGGGCTGCAAGGCTAGTCTGGCTCTGCCCCCTGGCCCTGCCAGGCTCTCTCCAGCACCCAGCAGAGAGAGCAAACCCACTGTCCATGCCTGTGCAGGTGACCTGAACAGTGACCCACATTTCACCATGTCACCTTGAAAGTCACCTGGTTAAAAAATAGGAAAATTCTTGCCTCACCTCCATTGAAGAAACAAAGCAAGGGAAGTCATATAGCCTGTGTGCCAGGCTCTCTCCCTGCCCCTGGAAACAGCCTGGGGAGGGTCTTCTTGCCCCTCTAGCTGAGAAGTGGCAGGCAGGACTAACCCCAGGCCAGGGGACCCTGCTTTGTGTACTGCACAGCTGGCTTACGTAGGCAAAGGGCAGTGGGAAGATCTCGTCAGCCCCCTGTTCATAGGGGAAGCCGAGGCTCACAGAGGACACCCAGTGAAGCAGTGACTGACTGGGCTGTCTGCCTAGCCCCTGCATCATCTGGGGACACCTTGGTCACACCAACTCTGGGCATCTTCCCAGGAGGACCGAGCAGACCTCTGTGCTGGGTGTCCGGTCCCTCTGGCAGCTGCACTCAAGCTGCTTCCCCAGGACCAACCTGGAGCCCTGGGTGGGAGACAGGGATGCCTGGCAGCCATGTCCCACTGAAGGTCTTGGCTGCAGTGAAGTGGCCTCTCCCCTGGCCCCCTCTCCAGGCTGGGTGGTGCTCCCTGTCCCTCTAGCATGGGCTTCCTCCCACTGTGAGGAAGCCAAGTGCTATGGTCTCTCTTGCCACCCTGCCACCCACTCCTGGGTGGCAGCCCCTTCCTCCAGCTCTCCTCACGACCCAGTCTGAGCACCAGCTGTTACTTGCCAGACCATGACTGATACTTGCCCCCATTTTACAGATACAAGGACTGAGGGATGGTGAAGTTGAGTCACCCATCCATGGGACATAGCCAGCCGGGAGTGGAGCTGAGACTCAGAGTCAGGCCTTGGGCTCCTTCCCTGGCTCCCACCTCCCCTCTCAGCCATGGCTTCCCTGCCTGGGCCCAGTCCAAGCCCCCAGGGCAGGGGGCTGACCCAACTTCACACAGCATAGCGGGCTCCCAACTCCCACCCAGGATCCCTCACCCCCACATCCCATCCCCCACAGATTTTATGGAACTAATTAGGCCTAGGCAAAATTTCCTTCACAGAGATGCTCAGGAATCAATGCTGCATGTCATTGTCAGTACTTAATCCACTCCAGATAAGCAGAATTAAGCTGTACAATGAGAACATATTTCTATTAATAATGGAAAGGGCTGAGCCCCAAGCGGAACACACAGGGAGCTGGCAGTTGGATCCCATTTAATTTCCGAGGGGACAGAGGGAGGAAAGGAGACAAAGGCAGAGAAACAAAGAGGAGGCGGACGAGCCGGCCAGAGCCCTGCACACAGTAGGGCTCGTGGGGTCGCAGCCAGCCTGGCGGCTGAGTGTCAGTGTGATTCCCTCCTGGGGACTGTCCCCATGCCTGTTGGCACACTCATGCTGACACAAGTAGTGCATCCTCTGCATTGAGGTGACGCCAGGGTAGGGCCCTGGAACCTGTCCTTCCTTCATCACCCGGGCTCTTTGTCCCTCGATTACAATGAGCCAGGGCCGCAGCCCCTAGCTTCAGGCCATGGGAGCCTTGCCCACCACCAGGGGCATGGCAGTCACTCACCTAATTGGCAGGGGGTGTAACTGTCACTGTTACACAGGGTTGGGGAAGGCTTACATGGAGGGAGTTGGTGTTTCTCACTGTGCCTGAAGAGCCCCTGGGACATGGATGACAGGCGTGGCCTGGTGGACTCTCCAGTGCAGTGAGTGACTCTGCTCCAAGGACCCAGAGTCCAGGGCGCAGGGACAGTGCCCAGGCCTGCCAGGTGACCATGCTGCTCTTCCAGCCTGGCCACTCCACACCTGCAGACCCAGCCCCTCTCTAGTCCAGACCAAGATTGCCCCGCACAGCCTCCATGTCCTCCTTCAGGGGCCCCCGTCTCTTCCTGCTCTTGTTCCCTTCATCCTCCAGTTCCCCTGTGCCACCCTTGTTCTGCCTCAGCCCTGTGTCCCCTCCTGTTTCTCTCCTCTCCTCCATGGTCTTTCTCCAGACGCAACTGTGCATGTGAAAATCCTCTACTCCCTGCCAGGTGCCTCAAGGTCAGGACAGCTTTCTTCTCTCCTCAATCCCTCTGATCTGTGGCCCAGAGAAGCACAGTGGCCTGCCCCAGGGACTCGGAGCCCTGGTGGCTGGGGAGGAGGGGATCATAAGAAGAATCCCAGGAAAAAGCCCTTTGGGATGGGCCCTTCATTCAACCTAGACTCCACCTGCCAGGGGTCTCGGGTTAGTGCTGGGCATGAGGACCTTCTCTCTGACCCTGTGGCCAGGCCCAGGATGCCCTCTATGCTGTGCACAAGGATTCCCCACACCTGGTCCTGCCCTCCAGGACCTCACCAGGCTCCTTCCATGTTCTCAGAGCATCAGGCTGAGAAGGCCACTGAGGCCCACAGTGCCCTTCCCTGTGTCACACATGGGAAGATAGAGTCCTCTGAGAAACCTCCCAGGCCCTCCCCAGGCCCGCAGCTCTAGCTCCAGCTGGGTGTGAGGAAGTCAAGCGGGATTCGTCGGGGGACAGGCAGGCTTGTACCTTGGACGCCTGCTCCACTGGACAGGGACTGAGCTGGTGAAGCAGCCACTAGAACACAGGCCCTGGAGGGCAGCCCCACCCTGTCCTTTCCACTGCCAAATGTAGGCTCCCAGGGCAGCCCCTGGTCACAGCAGCTGCTGGGTACCTGCTTGTCAAATCTATCCACGAGCAAGAGAAAGAAGCAGGGCAACCGACCTGCCTCCACAGAGCCTCACGCACAGTAGGGCCACAACAAATCTCTGTGAGCTCGGTTTCCCCCTCTAAGTGAGGACACAGGCACAGATTGGCCTTAGAGCAGGTGGGACTAGCAGTGAAGACCCCAGGCCCCTGGGCCCCGCCCACACTCTAACCACCTATCCTCTTAGTGCACCCCAAACACTAATGCAGCCAGCACAAGCCTATCGTGAGGGCCTCTGGGGTTCTTCTGGTGGCAGCCAGCACTTTCTGGCTCCTAAAGAATGTAGAGTCACCCATTTGGCAAGGTTGTGTTGTGACCCATTTTGCAGAGGAAAGAACTGAGGCTCAGAGAGGTAACTCATCCGGACAGAGCTGGAATTCTGAGACATCTCCACCCAGCCCACCTGGCCCTGCTGGTCTGCAATGACAGACCAGGACTTGGGCCCCCGGGAGCTGCCTGAGGATTTCTGGCAATGTACCCCTCTTGCCCATCCAGAGGGGCCCATTATGCTTTTATAAGTCCTGATTTATATACTTGCCTGGGCCATCAGCCCTGCCAGGGATTTATAGGTTTCTAAGTGGTCAGGTCTCTGGGGAAAATACAAATAGAAGTGAATTGGGAAGGACTTGCCAGCCCCGCGGCTGAAGAACTGAAGCCTCGACTTACTCCCAGGGGCCCTGGGCCTGCAGGACAGCCGTTATGGTGATGGACTTGGATGCGGGGGCGCTATTTTTAGGGCAGTTGAGGTTCAACGTGATGGAGGGTTGAGGGCATAGGGGGATGAAAGTGAGCTTCATTGGAGTCAAAAATGCAGACACTGGAGGATGAGCCCATCATGAGAGCCTCTGGGGTTCCTCTGGTGACATTCTCTACTCTGGTGTGTGCGTGAAATTTTCCAGAAAAGGATTTAAGCAGTCTGGCGTGGCCAGGCTGGGATTTTCCTACATAGCTGGCAGCTTGGTCAAGTACGGAAGCCCAGTGTGGCTCACCCAGGCCGAGGCTTTATTAGGAAAGATGAACCTGGGCTCCAGACTCTCCCCTATGTGACTCTCTTGTCATAGCAGAGACCTGCCTCCCAGGCGTCCAATATATGGCCTGACACACAGTTGGGGTTTCATAAGTGCTTTTTGAAGATAATTTGTCAGTGATAAATAAGAATACAGCAGAACTAGAGCCAGGGCAAGGAGAGGTCTCTTCCTGAGGGTGCTGGCTACGCCTGGGAGTACAGGAGACCGGATCTTTGATCCCAACCACAAGGTTCTGCAGGGTCCCTTGGAGAAAGGGAGAGAGACTGTGCTATGAGACTCCCGAGTGGGTTGAGGTTGGGGCAGGGGGTGGACAATGCCTAGATTTATGAAAGCAGAGCCTCTAACATAAAATGAACTGCTATGGGATGAAAGCAAGCTCTCTGTCCCTGGGGGTGTGCAAACAGGAGTGGGCAGAAAACTACAAAGCAGTCCTGTCACTCAATCAAGGGCTCGATGGCCCAACGGGGACTCTGTGACAACAGCTCTCTCATATCTTCTCAGGCCTCAGTGGGTGTCCACCCCAGTACTGTTCCCAAGGCTGGACATAGGACAGGGATGTCTAGTGATTAACTGTGTAACTGCAGGGAAAGCAGGAGGGCAAGGCTGGGGTTACTACCTCAATGTTTTCTCGGCAGTTTGGGGCCGACAGACTTTGGCAACCCAGGACAGAAGGAAGAGGTGGCCTGCTAGAACCCTTGCTCTCTGCTGCCTCACGTTTCCCAGCAAGGAGCCTACCAGTCAGGAAAGCGAGCCTGGTCAGACTGCAGGGAAAGGGCAGTACTGACCCAAGGCTGCGGGCTGGAACACGCTGACTTCAGGCACCCGGCCAGAGCAGGGCCCACGTCTCTCTGCACCCCTGCTTCACAGATGGGGAAACTGAGGCTCCAAAAGTCAGGCTGGTGGAGGGTGGTTGGTCATTATGAACAGGAAGGGAAATCAAGTGCTGAAGGAGAAGGCAGTGAGGCTGAGCACCCTTCTCACCTGCTGGCCTGGCCACACCCTCAGGAGCATCACAGGAGGAAAGGCCTCCTCAACCTGCCTTCACCTCACACTCCGGCCTCATCTGTAGGTGGGAACCATACTCCCAGATGTCCTGGCTCCTGGGAATAAAGAGCCCCGTGTGAAGTGCTGTGCCCAGGATGCCTGGGATTTCCACTGGAGTCTTCCCCTTTCCCAAGGCCAGAAGTGTCCCCAGTCAGTCACACCTCCTGTGGGCAACCTGGGACAGGGCTGAGCTGAGCCCAGGAGAGGAGGGTGGAGTCTCCTGCTAGGAAGCAAAGGGTGCCAGGGGGAGGCGGCCCCAGGGTGAGGTCACTAAGTCCCAGGTAGGGCAAACTGCCAAGAACACAGTCTCCACAGGGCCTGGACACTGTCCCTCAGCAAGCAAGACATGGCTCGTTGTGAAGCCAACCCCCTGGAGCCTGGTTTACAAGGTGGTTCTTTGCCCCAGAGAGGCCCAGGATGTAGCAGGCACACACGGCTCTGTTTTTACTGTGGAGAAACTGAGGCTCAGGAAGCTTGGGGTTCTCAAATGACAGTGAGGCTCTGGGTGTTGACAGCAAGATTCCAGAGTCCCCAACATGTTCGGGCATGTGTGGACTGGGGCCTTGGGCAGTTCCCGAGTCTGGTGTTCTGCTCTTTAAGATGGAACAATGGCTCCTCCCTTGGTGGATGGAGTCAACGTGGCCATAGAGTGAAGGCCTCCTACGTGGGGGGTGTTCAAGAAATGCAACTATTAGTATTTCCACATAAACACCCCGAACTCTCCCCACAGCTCTAACCACACTCCATGTTACAGGCCAAGGAGGTGGTCTGATTGCCTGGGGAAACCTGGCAATTCAATGGTGGATCTACTCTCAGGACTCCCAGATGAATACTCATATCACCCCATGCTGTCTTGGGCAGAGGCCTTACTGATCAACAATGCCCCAGCCTGTCTACCCAAGGCCTGGGACCTTGATTCAAATTCTGGCTGTGCAACCTTAGACAAGTTGCATGCTCTCTCTGGGCTTCAGTGTCTTCAAATGAAAAATGGAAAATCATGATCAGATCGTACTGGAGGGACATGAGAAATTAGGTGTGGTGGCACTTGGTGATCAAGTGCCCAGGATGGAGTCAGCAGGGGAGGCAGCCTCCTTCTGTTGATTTGCAGGTGATCAATTCATCATAGCCTACTTTTTTCTAGAGTTTGAGGCTGCTCAGAGGATTATCCTCACACTTATCTGGTAAGGTGGGCTTCTGGAAACCTCTCAGCACTTAGCACCACAAGTGCCCCCAACATGACCACCCTTCCCATAGCATACAAATCTGTTTTCCCTCCCTGTACTTTATTTGCTCTTGGAATAGAGTTTCCTCCATGGCGCCCTCTTGATGACTGTTGGATACCTGCCCAGGCACAGGGCATTACTTTCAGCATCTCTCTAAGTAGGCTAAATCAGGAGGCAAGCTCTGCTCTTGCCAGACACAGACAGAACAGGAACGGGCCAGTTGACAGGCCTGGGCTGCTGGAAGGCAAAGCCCTCTCTCCAAGTCAAGACATCCTCTGTAATCCTGCTACCCACTCCCTGCATCAGCCAAGAGCCTGTCTTGGTCTCCCCAACTTTCAGGACTTGGTCATCACAACAAGAAGTTTTTGGGTCCCTCTGCATGCTAACCACTTGACACAGGTTAACCAATTCACTCTTCAAACAACCTAGAGAGATTGGAAATCTAGGCTCAGAAGGCCAGACCTGGTCTTCAGGAATCGCTCTTCTTCCTCCTAGAACAACTCCTCTCTGAGTCCTGCTTCCTCTAGGCGGGCCTTCCCTGGCACCAGAGCACAGTGACTGCCTGACACTTCTCCTCCACAACCAGTGAAGCCTCCGGATCAGCTCACAGGGCCACAGTCTCAGAGCGAGGAGAGACAGAGGAGTTACAGGCTTCCCACGTCACTCAGCAAGTGGACAGTAGCAGAGGCTGGGTGCCCAGGTCTCCAGACTCCCAGTCAGAGCTCTGGGACTCCTCCAGCCCCTCCAAGCTGATCAGTCTTCCCATGGCCTTCTCCTTGGGCCATCTCATCTTCTAATGACCAGAAGTTCCCTGAGGACCAGACAACCAAGTCTTCCATGCAGCTGAGCACTCAGTATGCCACCAGGCATGGGTGCTGACAGGTTGGCTGGTGACCCATGCAGCTGTGAGGCCCCATCCTGGGAGACAGTCTCAACTCCCAAGTCCCAAGGCCCCACGGTCTTTCAGTCATCAAGGCCTGGAGTCTGGCTCAGGTCACCTGGGAGGGGAAATGGGCTCAACCCCCATTTTACAGATAAGGAGGAAGAAGCCTGGTGGGAGGGGGGATTTGCTCACTAAGCACAGAATCAGAGCCAGGGCACCTCTGTCAAAATCCCTTTTCCAAAAAGACCCAGCCCAAAGACACTTTAGATCCAGCTGCTTCTCATTTTCTGGGGCTCAGCTATGCTGATCAATTCATCAAACTGTCTCCAACTCTTCTCTGAGCTGGGCACAGGAGAACAAGATGATTCAGCATGGTTCCAGCCCTAGACAGACCAGGGAGGAGATTGGCACATAACCCTCCCCTCTTAGAGCTTTGGTCACCTTGTAAGGACAAAGTACTGTGTTCTCACACTCCCATGCATGAAGCTCCCACTGCCACCAAGGCAGCCTCCTTCATCTTGGAGTAGCTCTGGCCAAGAGAGAACCTTCCCTCAGTGTTCTGGATGCATCATGCAGTGAAATGCAGCCATAAACTTAGTGTGGAAACAATATTCTAAAAAATAAAGTTGTGTCTCAAAGAAAATCCAGAAGGATGTCCTGCCAATGGTGAAGAGTGGTTTATTCTATTTTTCAAATTTGCTCTAGACATTTTAATAAATGACACTCTTCATACTAGTTATAGAATGTAACTAAGGTTTTCTTTAAGGGCTAAAGAAAATGATAACAACTATAAATCCAAACTTCTCATTTTATGGGGAAACTGAGGTTTGAGACCATTGCTTGGAGGAGGGGGAAGATGGGAAAATGACCATGAGACAAAACTGAGACACGGCTCCTATTTTCCTTCCCTGGAACTCAGTAGGAACCTATGGGAAGAGTTGCTATTCTAACAAAGATGTTTTAAAAGTCCATTCCCAATAGACTTTAAATATGTTTTGCTTTGTTTAGAGATGAGGGACATTTTAGAACGACAAGAGGGTCAATTCATCAATAAGATATAACAAATGTAAATATACATGCCTCTAACAGCATAGCCCCAAAATATATGAAGCAAAAGCTGGTGAAATTAAAGGGAGAAATAGACACTTCGACAATAATAGAGGGTTTGTTAGCTCTTCATTGATGTGACAAAACACCTAAGAAAAATAATTTCAAAGAAGAGAGATTTATTTTGGCTCAGAGTTTCAGTTTTCAGTCCAAGGTCAGCTGGCTCCATTTCTTTGGGCCTGAGGTGAATTAGAACATGATGGCAGAAGGGCCATGTGAGGAGGAGAAGAGGGGAGAGAATCAGGGGGATCGGTAACAAGAAATACCCTTCCAGGGCACATCCTCAGAGGTCTTCCTTCAACTAGGCACCACCTTCTAAAGTTTCCACCACATCCCAATAATGTCATCAACTATGAGCTTGTCCATAGAATGATCCACCCATGTGGTAAGAGCCCCCCAAACCCAATTGCTTTACAAGAGTCCCACCTCTAAACACTGCTGCACTGGGGACCAAGCATTCCACTCATAGGCCTTTGGGGAATGTTGCAGACCCAAACCACAACAGTTGAATACTTCAATAACGTACTTTAACAATGGATAGAACAACCAAGCAGATATCAGCAAGGAAATAGAGGACTTGAATAACATTATAAACCATTAGAACTAACAACATCTATAAAATACTACACTCAACAACAGAAGAACACACATTATTCTGAAATGTACACAGAACATTCTCCAGCGTAGACTATAAACCAAACCACAATACATTTAAAAGAATTAAATTATACAAAGTATGTCCTCTGACTACAATGAGTGAAATTAGAAATCAATTGGCCCAGGAATTTGAGGCCAGTCTGACAAGAAATGTGAGAAAATATTTTAAGATGAATAAAACTTAAATAAATAGGGGTATGTACCAAGACTGTGGGATGCTGCCTAAAAACAGTGCTTAGAGGAAAATGTGTAGCTGTAAATGCCTCTATTAAAAAAGAAGGAAAATCTCAAATTAATAACCTCACTTTCCACATTAAGACATGAGAACAAGAAGACAAACTAAATCAAAAGCAAACAGAAGAAAATAAATAAGAATTGAGTGGAATGTGTATGTATGAACATGCCACCATTAAACCCACTATTCCATATAATTATTATGCACCAACTATAAATGCATACATATATACATAAATAAAATGATCAAAGGGGAAGTTGGGAAGTTAAGGAAATACAGTGTAGAAAAACAATAGAGAAAGACAACAAAACCAAAAGTTAGTCTCTTAAAAATATCAGCAAAATTGACAAACTTTATCATGATGGCCCAAACATAAAAAGAAGACTCAAAATTACTAAAATTAGGAGAAGAAGATAATTATTGAACTTATAAAAATAAAAAGGACTGTAAAGAAATACTATGAACAATTGCATGCTAATAAGTTATTTTACAAAAGATAACTTGTGTAAAATAGGCAAGTTTCTGGAAAGAAACAGACTATTGAAAGTAACTCCAAAAGAAACAGAAAATCTGAATAGACCTGTAACAAGTAAAAATATTGAATTGATAATTTAAAAAAAAACCTTCCCACAAAGAAAAGTCAGGTGCAGATAGTTCTAGTGGTAAATTTTTATCAATGCTCAGAAGATTTACACACACACACACACACACACACACACACACACACAAAACCTCTTAAAAAAACTAAACTCTCCCAAAACTACAAGAGAATGGAACACTTTCCAGCTAATTCTATAAGACTGTTGTTAACCTGACACCCAAACCAGACAAAGATATTACCAAAACACTACAGACCAAAACCTTCATGAATATAAACTTAAAAAAAAATCAACAAAATACTAGCGAACTGAATCAAGTAACACATAAAAAGGATTATATGCTATAACCAAATAGTATTTATTCCAGGAATGCAGAGTTGGTTTTCTTTTGTTTTAATTTTTGGAACAGTATCTTGCTACATTGCCCAGGCTGGCCTCAAATTCCTGGGTCAAGCAATCTTCCTGTCTCAGCCTCCTGTGTAGCTGGGTCTATAGGAGTGTGCCACCTTGCCCAGCCAGAGTTGGTTTAACATCCCAAAATCAATTAATATACTATGTAAATACAATAAAGAAAAAACACACACAATCATCTCCATAGATAACAGAAAAATAACTTGGCAAAATCTAAATACTCTTTCATGATTAAAAAGAACACTAAAAAAAAAGAAAACTAAAAATAAAAGAGAACATCCTTAATCTGATAAAGACTACCTATAAAGACCTGCAGCTAACATCATACCTCATAGTGAAAGACTGGATACTCCCACCTAACATCAGGGACAAAAAAAGAATCTTTACTCTTGACATTTTTATGCAACATTGTACTGAACATACTAGCCAGAATGATTAAGCAAGATAATTCAACAAAGGCATCCAGATTGGAAAAGAAGATTATATTTGCAGACAACATGTTTTATTACACACACACACACACACACACACACACACACACACACACACCTATTAAAGCTAAAATAAAGAAGTAAATAAGTTCAGCAAAGTTGCAGGATACAACATCAATGCACAAAAATTAATTGTATTACTACACACTTGCAATGAATAATTCAAAAATAAAATTTTAAAACTTCATTTACAATGGAATTAAATAAATAGTAACAGATTTAACAAAAGTATAAAATTTGTACTCTGAAAGCCATAAAGTATTGCTGTAAGAAATAAAAAAAGACCTAAGTATTGGAAAGATATCCCCTGCTTATTGTTCAAAGACTTATTAAGACAGAAATATTCCCCAAATTCATCTACAGATTCAACATAATCCCTCAAAACCCCAGCTAGAGTCTTTCCAGAAATTTCCAATCTGCTCATAAAATTCAGATAGAAATTCGAGAGACCGAGCATAACCCAATCTTGAAAAAGAAAAAACAAAGATGGAGGATTGACAGTTCATGATTTCAAAATTTAGTATAAAGTTACAGTAATAGACATTGTGTGGTGCTGGCATTAAGAATAGACACATCAATAGAATTAAATTGAAATTTCAAAAGTAAACCTTCACATTTATGGTCAATTGATTTTTGACAAGGGTGCCAAGACATTTAAACAGGAAAAGAATATTCTTTTCTACATCTAGTACTGGGACAAGTGGATATCCACATGTAAAAGAATGAAGTTGGTCTATTCCCTAAAGACCTAATAAGAGCATGCTACAGGGACACTGCTACATCGATGTTCATAGCAGCTCAATTCACGATAGCAAGACTGTGGAACCAGCCTAGATGCCCTTCAATAGATGAATGGATAAAAAAAATGTGGCATTTATATACTATGGAGTATTACTCTGCATTAAAAAATGACAAAATCATAGAATTTGGAGGGAAATGGATGGCATTAGAGCAGATTATGCTAAGTGAAGCTAGTCAATCCCTAAAAAACAAATACCAAATGACTCCTTTGATATAAGGGGAGTCAACAAGGACAGGGTAGGGACGAAGAGCTTGAGAAGAAGATTTACATTAAACAGGGATGAGAGGTGGGAGGGAAAGGGAGTGAGAAGGGAAATTGCATGGAAATGGAAGGCGATCCTCAGGGTTATACAAAATGTCATATAAGAGGAAAGGAGGGGTAAGACAAGATAATACAAATGGAAGAAATGATTTACAGTAGAAGGGGTAGAGAGAGAAAAGGGGAGGGGAGGGGAGGGGAGGGGAGGGGGGATGGTAGAGAATAGGACAGACAGCAGAATACATCAGACACTAGAAAGGCAATATGTCAATCAATGGAAGGGTAACTGATGTGATACAGCAATCTGTATACGGGGTAAAAGCGGGAGTTCATAATCCACCTGAATCAAACCGTGTAATATGATGTATTAAGAACTATGTAATGTTATGAACGACCAATAAAAAAAAATAAAATAAAAATTAAAAAAAAAAAAAAAAAAAAAAAAAAAAAGAATGAAGTTGGTCCCAACCTGATGCTATATACAAAACTTAGTTCAAACTAGACCAAAGACCTAAATTAAAGAGTTCAAATTACAAAACTCATTATAAAACTCTCAGAAAAAAATATGGATTAGGCAATGGTTTCTTAAATATATCACCAAGAGCACCAACAACAACACTAAAGATAAATTGGACATCACTAAAATTAAAACTTTTTGTGCTTTAAATAACATCATTAAGAAAGTGGCAATCCAAGAATGGGAGAAAACATTTGCAAATTATATATCTGATAAGGGAATTTAACTTATAATATTACTTAGACTATATTAAGAACTCCAACAAGTCAATAATAAATGATATTGCAACTTAAACATGGGCAAATTATCTGAATTGACACTACCCCATAGAAGATTTTCAAATGGCTGTTCAACACATAAAAAATCACTTAACATCATTTCCCATCAGGGAAATGCACATCAAAATTCCACTGGAGGAAAACGGATAACCCAATCAATAAATGTGTCAAGGACCTGAACAGACATTTCTTAGAAGATGATATACAATCAATCAACAAATATATGAAAAAAATGTTCATCATCACTAGCAATTAGAGAAATGCAACTCAAAACCACTTTAAGATTTCATGTCCCTCCTGTCAGAATGGCAGCTATTATGAATACAAACAACAATAAGTGTTGGCGAGGATGTGGGGGAAAAGGTAGACTCACACATTGCTGCATTCATGGGACTGCAAATTGATGCAGCCAATATGGAAAGCAGTAGGAAATTTCTTGGAAAATTTGGAATGGAACCAGCTATCCCTCTCCTCGGTCTATACCCAAAGGACTTAAAAACAGCATAATACAGGACACAGCCACATCAATGTTTATAGCAGCACAATTCACAATAGCTAAACTGTGGAACCAACCTAGATGCCCTTCAATAGATGAATAGATTTAAAAAATGTGCCATATGTACACAATAGAATATTACTCAGCAACAAAAGAGAATAAAATCATGGCATTTGCAGATAAATTGATAGAGAAGATAATGCTAAATGAAGTAGCCAATCCCAAAAAACCAAATACCGAATTTTTTTTTTTTATGACACAAGGAGGCTGATTCATAGTGGGATAGGGACAGGGAACATGAGAGGAATAGATGAATTCTAGATAGGGAAGAGAGGTGGGAGGGAAAGGGAGGGGGCATAGGGTTATTAATGATGGTGGAATGTGACGATCATTATTATCCAAAGTACATGCATGAAGACATGAATTGGTGTGAATATACTTTTTATACAACCAGAGATGTGAAAAATTGTGCTCTATATGTGTAATAAGAATTGTAATACATTCTGCTGGCATATATAAATAAATAAAAATCCACTGGAGGGCTGGGGATGCAGCTCAGTGGTAGAGAGCTTAGCTAAGATGCTCAAGGTCCCGAGTCCAATCCCCAGTAGTAAAAAAGAAAAAAATCCCATTGGGATACCAGTAGAAAGCCACGCATTAGGATGGTTATCAACAAAAGTCAGGTGATTAGAAGTTGAGGATGTGGAGAAATCAGAACTCTCATGCAGTGCTGTGAAAAACAGCTACAGGAATCTTAAAAAGTTAATTAAAGAGCTCCCAAATGACCTGGCCATTTACTCTTTAAGTGGGATAAAAATCCCAGAGAAATTAAAATGCATGTTCACACAAACTCTTATACACAAATGTTCATAGCAGCATTATTTGTAATAGCCCCAAGGTGGAAATAACCCAAATGTTCACCAGCTGATCAACAGATTTTAAAATGTGGTACATCCACACATTGGAATACTAGTCAGCAATAAAAATAAATGAAGCCACCACATGGGTCAATCTTGAAAACATTATGCTAAGTGAAAAAAGCCAGGCCCCAAAGACCACACACTGTATGATTCCAAAGTTTATATGAAACATCAGAGCAGACAAATCAACAGAGACAGGAAGTAGCTTAGTGGTGCCCAGGAATGAGAGCTTGAGGGGACATAGGAGGAGCTGCTAATGGATGTGGAGTTCCTTTTGGGGGTGATGACAATGTTCTAAAATTGACTGTGAGGAGGCTGCACAGCTCTGAACAACTGAAATCATTGAATGGTGCACTTGACATGGGTGACTTGTATGGTATGTAAATTATATCTTGATAAAGCCATTATTGTGTTTTTAAATTTGAATTTGTTGTGTATAAACTCTTAGTGTTGACAGAGTCCATGAAGTCTAAGCAAATGACTGCCCTGGCAGTAGCACCAAGTGACTATGACTTTTCCCACTGGCACTGCTTTTCTCTGTCGCCTGCTTAGTCACCCCAGAAACAGAAAATGAAAAGGTTAGACAGTAATTAGGGGAAAATGAGTGTTTTCACAATGGCCAGGAAGGGAGCGCAGCCCAGCACAGGTGAAAGCCAACTCTTCTGCATACCGGTCCTTCTCAGCTGTAGAGAAGCCCCAACGAAACCCCATGGAGACACTTTTAGAGATGCAGGGACGTAGTGGGTGAGCTGAGTGCTCTCACCACTGCCCTGGAAGCACCTAATTTTTACAGAAAAGCTCCCCCCCCTCACGCACACCTCTTTCATTCCTTCTCCAGGGCAGCAGCCTGTGCCACAGTGTGGAAGGGAAGCAGCAAGCAGGACACAGAGGGTCATCCAGTCCAGGGAGAGGGAGCTGGGACATGAGGGGCTGGAGGGGTCAGTGGGCTGGTGCTGCCCAGGTGGAGTGTGGATGGTCTCACTGGGTGCCCTTGCAAGCTGCCCACATCTCTGAGTCCGTTCCACCCTGTAACTTCCCTCCTAGGGCCGTGGTGGAATCCATGAGATAACACGTTGCCATATGCTTCATGGGGCTCTGGGAACTGAGCAAGAGCTGGGTCAGTATGAGCTCTTCTATGGATGCAGAGGTTTCTTTGGCTTCCCAGATTGCCTGCCACTGGTAAAGCGTCCCTGACACAGCAGAGGACTGGACACGCAATGGTCTCAAGAACTGTGAGGACAGCAGAGGAGCCATGGAAGATGGCAGCCAGGGAAGAGGGGCCAGAGCAGCTCAGCTGTGCTAAAGGGTCCTTGCAGGGGAGAGTAGGGTCTCCACAGAGCCCCAGAAGTGCATGGGACTCATGTATTGGGTATTGAGGAAGATGGGATGTGGGGTGGAAGAAAAAAAAAGGGGTGTTGGGGAAAAGGCATCAGTGCAGCTGTCAGGCCCCCCAGGACCCCACCATCCCCATGGACAGCTCTTCCCCTGTCACTCACCTTCCACTCCCAGAAGACCAGCAGCTGGGGGCTTGAGCTCTGCAGGAGCAGATCCAGGAGGATCCGCATCCAGGAACACTAAGGGGTTGTGACCCCCATAGGACAGAAGGCTGGAGATTCCTTGGGAAGCTGACCTCTGGAAATGGGCGTTTTGAGTCTGCCAAAGAGAGCTGGCTTGCCAATCGGCCACCCTGGCAAAGCCCATGGTCCACAAGCACCGCCACCCCACAAGCCGGAAGAGCTTCCCAGGGCTTTTGAGCACCTCACTCCTGATCCAGGTCACCTGTTGAGGAGCTCAGGAACCAACAGGGAAAATCTGGAGGAAACAGAGCCCACACAGGCAGCGGGGCAAAACCAAAATGGAAACTGAGAGAAAGCTGGAAGGGGACAGCAAGGACTTCACTCAGAGTAGGCAAAGAGACCTAGAAACAGAAAATGGAAGAAAATAAATGAGAAGGTTTGAATATCAATCAAGGAAGTTCCAGAAACTACGAAGACTAATACATGTTCTAGAAAGAGAGAAAAGAAAAAATGAAGGAAGGGAAGTTATTAAAGAAGCAATATAAGATTTCCCCAACTGAAAGGACTCTAGCCTGAGCGGACTCACTGGGGGCCTAGTATAATGGACCCCCAAATTGGCACCAAGCTGGTCATTTAAAAAGTCCTGAAGACCAGCCATAAAGGGGGATCCTTAAAAAAGGAGGAGGGAGGGCAAAGAGGATGGGGAAGAGGAGGGGAAAAGAAAACCCCATGCAGAGATGTGGAATAAGAACAGCGTCTCGTTTTTTCAGAGCAGTGCTCAGAACTATAGAGCAAAAGCCTTCATGATTCTGACAGAAACCAATTTGGATCTAGAATTCTATGGCCTGCTGAACTATTACTCAAGGCTAAGTATAGAATAGAGATATTTTCAGGCATGCAAGAACTAGCAAAAGAAAAAAAAATACTCTTCTGCACACCGATCATTAAAGGAAAGGATCTCAGCTGTGGAGAAGCTCCAACAAAACCCCATGGAGACACTTTTAGAGATGCAGGGACGTAGCAGGTGAGCTGAGCTCTCTCACCACTGCCCTGGATGCACCATTCTTCAAAAAGTTACCTGAGGCCAAGCTCCAGCAAACTGAGGGCACAAACCCAGAATTCTGGCAAATGAGGGCTCCCCACAGGAGAGGGGCAAGGAGGAGCAGGGGGCCAGAGCTGTGCTGCAGGACCTGAGGATCAGGAGGCTGAGCAGGGGGCTGGGCAAGGAAAGATGGAGTCAAGGCCTAGGATGCACTGGACAGAGAGGACGGTGACAGTGGACAGTGTCCATTAGATGGGATTGGGAAGAAATAACACTAGGAACATAGATAACCAGACACAAGAAATCAAGGCCATTATTAATCCAGAAAATGGAAAAGGAAACTAATCATAGTACTTGGTATTATAAATAGTTATAGTCCTGATAACATAGAATACCAGGTTAGTGAACATTTCTGAGCTACAGCTCCTGGGAGCTGGGGAGAAAGGTTCGGATTCACTGCAGGGGAGGTTCCAGGTGAGGAACCAGGAGTGGCCGGTTAACATGCTGCTCCAGAGAAAGCGAGTCCAGAAGAGGTGGCTCTAGAGAATGCAGCTGCCTGGAAAGTGACACTAGGTTTGGGCTGAGTGAGATAATTTGGGGATTTTTGTTTTTATAGTACTCGTTGATTTTTGAAACACTATTACTTTGAGAAAAATGAAAATTAATGTCCCCTAGGTATAATTACCCCTTCTGGCAATGAGGACACTGAGGCTCAGCAAATCTAAGGGACCTGTCACAGACCCTAGCAAAGCCAAGACAGGACAGGAGCTGGGTCCTGAGCCCTCCTGGACCAGTCCTCTGCTGCCTTGTCACTCTTGGTACAAGTGACTACAGTGATGACCCCAGCAAAGGTGAAAACTGGAATGTCACCTCCAGAGGTGCGCCTGCTCCAGATTTGGACACAAAAAGGACAGTTTCAAAAGTTGAACCCTTTTGCCTCATGGCTGGTGAAGCCAGAGGAGTTCAGAAGAAACACATGACTCTGGTTTGTACTTTTTATTTTAACTTCATGGTTTGTATTTATTTGATCCAAAATCTTTCAAACAGAAGGAGAAATATGGTAACAGAGGAATCTCTTCTCATTGACCGTGAATTCCCAGGCCAGAAAGCAGTGGAGACAATTTCCACCTTATTCTGCCCAGGTTTCCAAGCAGCCTTTGATGCTGCAGTGGAGAAGGCAGCCCAGCAGCTCCGCTGCCCTGCACCAGCCCTCTGGGCCGTCCCCCTGCCCGCCTGCTTTTGCAGCCTCAGTCCCTGATCCCATCCATTATTCCCTCACAACCTGCAATTCAGGGGGGGGAATGTGTTTGGATGTGGTATTTGGGGGGTGCCAGAGCACCTGTTGGGATGGGCTCAAGGACATCATCAGCCATGAGAGTCCCCAGGCTGGTGGGAGGGCAATCATGAAGCAGTGTGAGAGCCACACAGTTTGAAGTGCAAAGGCCTTAGTGAGGCCTCAGGCTTCCATATGAGAGCCCTGGCCCAAGTCCCATCCCCCCCGGAGCCCTGCACTTTTCAGTCCTGCTTCTTGTCTTGTGCTTTCATCTACACTGTTCCCTCTGCCTGGAACACTGTTCCTTAGAGCCTCCCAGGTCACTGCCCTCATCATATCGCACACCTGCTATAGGTGAGCATCTCCCCGTAGTCAAGGCCTGGCAAAGGCTGGACCAGCTGTGAACACTTTTGAACTGCCCTGGCACAGTGAGGCCCCACACAGGCAGTGGCTGGTTGGTACTTTTGGAATAGAAGAGGGATGAACGTGTGACTTTGGATCCTGGAGGCAGAACCAGCCTTGAGAGCTGATGAACTGCCTTCACCAAACCAGTGGTTCTTGGGGGCTTGTCTACCCCACCCCAGCTTAGAGCCACCTGGGGCACTGATTTCTGGTTCCCTCTATGGTATCCTGATCAGGCTGCCTTCTCGTGGGCCCATCCTCTGGGTGGTTCAGATATTTGCAGCCCCTAACCCTGGTCCCCAGGGGATTCTGCCTGGGTGCTCACGGTGAGTAGGGAAGAAACAGAGCCTACCCTGGCCCGGAAGCCCCAAGGCAGCTCTTCTTGCTGTGAGGATTTCAGGAAGATGAGCTTGGCAGCAGTTTCCTTGCCTAGTCAGGGCTCCTCTCCTGACCGCCCA
Source organism: Urocitellus parryii (assembly GCF_045843805.1). Taxonomy (NCBI): domain Eukaryota; kingdom Metazoa; phylum Chordata; class Mammalia; order Rodentia; family Sciuridae; genus Urocitellus; species Urocitellus parryii. The sequence goes on along the minus strand of NC_135541.1, from coordinate 36,681,523 downwards.
AGAGACTGTGAAGATTTTGCTCGTGGAGAAATATTCTCAGCCAACTCCAGAGCCCCACTGCAGGGCGGGGATGGGAGCTTTGCCTGGCAATCAAGAGAAGGAGAGAGGCCTCAAGCAGGCAGTGGGAGGGTGGGGCAGCCCGGCACCCTGCCCTGTAGGGATGGGGAGGCACAGGCAGTGGTGGGCCCCCTCCCAGCCCGCCCACCTCCCACTTCCAATACCTACCCAAGGAAGAAAGGCACCACCATTGACCAATGGGGAAAAGGCCCAGGGATCACCGGCTGGACTTGCCTAGTCTTTGGCAAAGCTGGGGCTTGAGTGAGGCCTCACCTCTCCTCTTAGGGCACGATAGGTCCTACTCCATGACAACTTTCAGATTTTCAGTGCCGCTAATACCTGCTTTCAAGAACAGTGAGACCGCTGAGCGGAGGGATGCGCTCTATGAGCCGGTTAGAGTTGGGTCCTGGCGCCCCCTCGTGGCCATTCCTTTGGTTTCGCCTCAGATCTGGCCGGGTGCGGTGTTGGAAGTGCCCACAGGAAACCTAGGAACTGACAGGCTGCAGGAGACTGTCCTGAGTGGCAGAAGGGGCCAAGATGACCCCCCTGCCCTTGGATTCAACGAGCAACTAGGATAAGCGTCTGACCACTACTAAACCAAATCACCAGGGAAGACTAGGGCAGAAGGAACCTCAGAGCAGGCGGATGCCCTCTCCACACACACTACACAGGGGGGGAAAGGGAGGCCTAGAGACCCAGGCAGATGTGGACAGAGAGGTGCTGGGAGGATGCATCAGCATTCGCTGTCGGGTTCATGAGGGGGGCTTCCAGAGCTGGGGGACTGCTCTCCCACACTCTCATCCCCACTTGACATCTGTCCCCAGCCCAGGCCCCAGGGCCTGGAGTCAGCAGTCCCCTCTGCCCTTGCTGTCTCCACTGTCCTCCCTCCCACATCCCCACCTGGACAGCAGGGAGGTCACCCAGCAGACTGAGGCAAACTAGAGTTCATGCCTAGTTTCAGTGTGGCTTCTCACCTGCAGTCCCTCTCCCCTGGCTCCACACTCTGCACCCATTCTACACCAAGGACCCCACTGGCCAGGCCCCACCCAGGTGCTGGTGACCCAGCTCACCTGACTGGAGCTGCCAACAGCTCAGAACCTTTTCCTCTGGCTTCCCGCCCCTCAGCTGCTGGCCTCACCTCCTGCTCCCTAAGAGTCACCATCTGCCCGCCCTTGGGACTTCCTCCCCCAACTCCCTCTCCTCAGCCTCTTTCTTCTCATGAGGGCTTCAAGTTCTCAGGTCATCTTAACACAGACTTACAGACCCCCTCCTCACCATCTACTCCCGATTTCTGCTCCCCTCCCCCCGCCCACTTCACAGCTCAGTTTTCAAAAGCTTGGTTTAGACCGGCTCACTGCTCCCCTTCTCAGCCACGCCCACCCTCCTTGTTCTTGCACCCAACAGACACTTTCCTGCCCTCTGGCCCCGACTCCCCTGGAACCACACCCCTACCCTCTCCTATCCTGGCTGCCCCATCCCCAGGTTTCTTTCCCTGCCCCAGTCAGTTCCTGTCACTCAGGACGCCCCCCTGCAGCCTGGGCGGGCAGCACCTCTCTCCCAGTGCAGAATGCCTCCCCAGCTCAGCCCCAGGAATCTACCCCCCTGCCCCGCAGCTTCTCAGAGATGCTTCTCACTCCTCACCCACAGCCTTTCTCCCCTGTCCTAGGCTCAGCACAACATCCACTCAGGCCAGAGACAGGGTGGTAGTAGCTGAAGGAACCCGGGCATGCTCTGCATGGCACCTGAGTCACCAGAACCCACACAGATGGCAGACTCATCCCCTTCCTGGCTTCCCCCAATGCTGGAGTTTGTGGAGTCTCCTGGGCCTGTGGGATAAGGTGAAGCCCTTGCCCTCCTGGCTGGATGGGGAGGTAAGCCTGTCCAAGAGGCCCAAGAAGACCTCTCTACACACAAGCCTGCACTCTCCACCCCAGGCCTTTGCATATGCTGTTCTTCCTGCCTGGGACACCTTTCCACACAGTGCTGGAGCCTCCTGGGTCTTTGGTGCCATGTCTACAGGCATTTCCTTTGTGAAGACGTCCTGGGTGCCCAGGCTGGTTTGGGTCATCATCTAGGGACAACCCATGATCCTGTGTCACCTGGCCCCTGCCCTCTCAGCACTTCCCACCTATCCATCCTGCGTTGCAGACGACCATCTGATCGTCATCCCTGTTTTACAGATGGAAAGGGAGGTCCTGTACCCTTCCATCCCAGGCCAGAGTTGAGCACCCAGTCTGCTGGGAAGGGCTTTCCCGGCTCAGCGCTCCATGAAAACAGACGCTCCCCATCTGGCTTGAATGGAAGCAGCCTGGAAGCAGTGCCCCACACCCCTGCCAGCCCAGGATGGAGGCTGTGCGTCCCCTTTCATGCTGTTTATTCTTTTGAACAAATTGTGAGTTTTACAAGACATTCAAGGCTTGTGGTGGCAAACACATGTTCCTGTGGCGAGAGTCACTGGGCCTGCTGGGGTGAGCGCCGGGAGTGCATCCGGAGGCCACCCAGCCCCTCCATGCACTGCTCTTCCATGTGTGGCAGGCACCCTCAAGCAGGCTCACTTCTCACTGCCCTGAGGGCCACCACAGGGAGAGGCCGACCCCATTCCTGGATCCTCTTCACTTTCCTGGCCCTGGCACTCACAGGAATGTCACCTCCCCGATTCTGCAGAAGCTAGAGCTTGGCAGCATCTGAGGAAAGGCACTGCTAGTCAATCCACCCAGCAGAAAAAGCCACCCATCTGGCTTGGAGAGGGCAGATGGAGAAGCTAGAACAGGAACTCAGGTCCCCTGGCTGCAAAGTCGGTTCTCCCCACAAATATCATTGGAGGCTTTAGGGCCGAAGCAGCAGACAGGTTGTGGGTCCCCCCACTGTCGCCCCTGCCTGGCACATTTTCCTGAAGGAGCCGGGGCACAGCCTTCCAGGCCAACTCTACACCTTTGAAGCCACTCACCTCCCTGTAGTTCCCTACTCGCTGCCAAAGCTTTCTATCAGTTTCTTCATTAAGCCCCCTCCACCTATCCTAATTTGACCATACCATCTGTTTCCTGCCAGGACCCTGAATGAGGCCAGAACTGCACATTATAACCAGGTATGTGGCAGAACTCTAAAATGGTCCTGAGTCTGGCCCCCAGTATACATGGTCTGTATGATCCTCTCCCCTTGAGTCAAAATACAATGGACCAATCACTCCAGCCGTTAGTTATAAATGACTATGTCACAGCAGAAGAGATAGTCCTGCTGGCTTTCAAGCAGCAGCTGCTGTGTTGAGAAGGGCACATGGCCAGGACCCCAGGGCAGCTTCTAGGAGCTGAATGACTCCCACTGGCAGCCGGCAAGGGTATGGGCACTTCAATCTAGAGCTGCAAGGAACTGCATTCTGCCACCCATCGAGTGGGCTGGGAAGAGGAGGGGAGCTTCAGCTAAGATGGTGCCTCCCGTGGCACATTGGTTTCAACCTGGTGAGACCCCAACAGGGGACCCAGTCAGGCCATCACCCAATTCCTGGCTGCCAGAAACGGTGAGATAAGAAACAGGTGTTGTCGTAAGCCCCCATGCTAGTGGTAATTCATTATGCAGCAAATGAGTGAATGTTCTGGGTTTTATCTGCTTCTCCAAACCCTAAAGCTGGCAGGATGAAGCGCTCCACACTGTACACGGCCGATTGCTGAATGCCACACTTCAGCATTCGACAGAAAGGTGTGCACAGAACTAGGCTGGAGCAGGCCCAGAAGGCACAGGTCAGTTTTATGGCATCTGTTCCTGATGCTATGTCATCTCTTTCAGGGAATTCCTTTTGATCAGTTAACAGAAACCACTAGAAGTCTGGTTTACAAATGGGTGTGCCTATTGCACCAGCACTGGCCAAAAAGTGGCTCAGTTCCCTCAGGGGCTGCCCTGAAAGAGGGGTGAGAGGAGACCCTCCGCTGGGCAGGACCACCTGACACCTCCCCAGTCGCCCCTCACAGGAGAGAGAGCCTGAGGTGTGGATTGACATTGATTCATACACAGGGAGTTATGGGTGCTCGGGGACTAGGAAAGAACGTGATTGGAACACTGGTGACAAGGTAGTAGGTATATGGCTAGACCTGTTAAAATAGGAACAGCATGGGAAGGTCCTCATGTCCCATGTCCCACTGCAGAGGAGGCTCTTGATAAGCAGGTGAACCATATGACCCATTTTTGTGGATGTCAATTAATTGCTTTCCACAGCTAGTCCTGTCCATGTCCTTTCCTGTGGGCTTAGGCTGAAGCCAAGATGGATGCTTCAACTTGCATCCATTTGTCACTTCTTCCCCTCCCCTGTTCTGCTTTTCCCTCTCCTTTACTAGTCTTCCCTGGTAGCATTTCCCCCCCAAAAAATTGCCTGTACACACAAAAAAAAACTCATCTTGAGGTATGCTTTTGAGGAATTCAAACTCAGGCAGTAATTCAAACTCAGTGACTATGACAGCTGGTGCCTTACTCTGCTTAGGTGGCCATAGTAAAATACCACAGAAAATTGTTACTCATGATTCTAGAGGCTGGGAAATCTGAGGTCGATGTGCCAATCAAGGTAGGTTTCATTTTGAGGCCTCTTCTCTTGGCTTCTAGGTGGCCAATATCCCATTGGGTGCTCACAGGGGGAAAGGGAGGGAGGGAGGATAGGAAGAATACAGAGAGACTGGGGGCAGGGACAGAACAAGCTCTAGGGTCTTTTCTTATAAGGACACTAATCCTATTGGACCAGGGGCCTTATGACCTCATTTACCCTTAATTACTTCCTTAAGTACTCTTGGCCCCATCTCCAAGTATAACCACTAGAGGTTTGAGGGTCAGCACATGAATTCTGGGGGACAGCATTCAGTCTGAAACTGCAGAAATAGTCACCTCTCATAGGCTGACTGAACAGCGTGGACTTCCACTTTCCATAGCTGATTTGACTGTGCTGCTGAGGCCCAGTGTGCCAATAACCCAGCCAAAGCTGCCAATGGCGTTCAGATGACACCATCCTTCAGGAAACCACAATGATGGTCAATTGATTACATTGGATTCTTTCCATCATGAGGGGGCAGCAATTAGTCTTGTGGAATCTGGTCCAGATTCATCTTCCCTTCTGGAGATTTCTGCTGGTACTGCCATCTGTGGCATTCAGAGTGCCATGTCCATTGCATGCCACATCAACCAGCAACTCAACTAATAGAGAAATATAACAGTGGGCTGCATCTGGCAGCTGGTTGGTGGGGATGTTGGAACAACCTACTGAGGTTCCATTATACCACCAGCTAGAAGACAGCTCCCTGTGAGTTAGGGGACCTGTCCTATAGGATAGGGTCCATGCCTTAACCAGTCAGTGATAGGTATTTTATGGTGCCATCTCCAACCAGGAATGCCCCCCAGCTCTTTTGTTTAAAAATAACACCGTCTTTAGCACGTAACTTGCATGCCATAGAATCTACCTATTTAAAGTGTACAATTCTGTGGTTTTTAGTATATTCACATGGTTGTGTAGCCAACACCACAGCCCACTCATTCTTGTGCCTTAATAACATACTTACGGAATTTGTTTCCTATCTCTGTAAAGTAGCAGATAATGTTGGAGACACTCTATTTTCATCTCTGGGCCTCTCCTGGTTTGGGTGTTTTTGCTTCCAACAGCCACATATGAGGTTCTTTTCAAAGAATGTCCCTTAGATTCCCAAAGCCTGCATGGCCCACGGGCTCAGGTAGCTACAGGAGCCTGGGAATTTACTTCTTCCCATGATAGCCCTTAGCCAATGACTGAGGGGTAATGGAGACTGAAAGCCAGCTTTTCAGCCTTGTGTGCAAGTAACCACAGTAATGACTTACACTCCAGACCTTTCCTGTGGGCTTAGGCTGAAGCCAAGACCTGCTTTAACTTGCATCCATTTGTCACTTCTTCCCCTCCCCTGTCCTGCTTTTCCCTCTCCTTTACTAGTCTTCCCTGGTAGCATTTTCCCCCAAAATTGCCTGTACACACAAAAAACTCATCTTGAGGTGTGCTTTTGAGGAATTCAAACTCAGGCAGTAACCTCAGGCTCAGCAGGTTTGGAGGTCCTATTTTTCCAAGGCCACCACCAGGAAGCACAGCCATGGTTCCATTAAGCTGTGAGTGGTAGACTGGCTATCTGCTGGCCACTCTAAGCTCCTTGGACAACTGAACCAATAGGCAAGGAGTTGGCATAGCATCCTGGGTGAGTGTGATCTTGATCACCAAGGACAACTGGGCTCCGCTGCCATTTGGAAAGGAGAAGTTTGTTGAGAAGTTGGGCATCCATGGAGTCAGGGAGAGGTGTTCTCAAATTCTCTAACAATAGTCACTGGAAACCATAGTAAGCAGCAAAAACAGGGTGACCATAGGCTCAGGCCTGGCAGGGATGAAGGCCTGGGTCAGCTGCCAGGTACAGAATGGCTCCAGCCAAGGTGGTCAGGGAGTGAAAGAGGAACTAAGAGGTGCTAACAAAAAGCAAGGATGATTATTGACCTCTGCCTCACCATCAGTCACAGACGTGGTGACTACAGTCACTATCTGCATACTGAGTGGATTGGTTGGTTTCTTCTCTCATCCCCTGCCATCTAGCTAGTGTTCTAGTCTGGACTCTGGGTGGGAATGTGACTGAGTGACAGGATTCTATGATACTATGGCTGGTGGGCTTTGAGCCTTGCTCCCTGCTGTTTTGGAGATGAAGGTTTTTCTTGCTGCCAGAGAAGAACTAAAACAAAGTTGAGGGGCAAAGGGTGGACTGTGACACTTACTGCCTCTTTGCCCCTCCCTGCCCTATTCTTTGCCTTTCTCCCCCCTACTCTTGATCATAAGAGGCCGAGCCAGGGCGCTGTGAACTACATCATCTAGGCTCCTTTGCCTCTGGTTTCCAGCTAATTACTCACAGGCTAATTGAAGGCACTAACAGGAGGAAAGCAAAGCAGGTGTTCTGGACTATGGCAATTGTTTTTTGTTTTTGTTTTTTGTTATTGTTGTTAATTTTTTGGAGGGGCGATGTTGCAGTCGAGCATTCCTAATCTGAAACACAAACTGTACAAAACTCTGAAACTTTTTAAGTGCTGACATGATAAACATAAGTGGAAAATTTCACACCTGACTTCATTTGATGGGTCACAGTCAAAACACTGGCATACTGTTGGGCATGGTCACAAATGCCTGTAATCCCAGTGGCTTGGGTGGCTGAAGCAAGAGGGTCACATGTTCAAAGCCAACTTCAGCCTCTTAGAAAGGCCTCAAGCAACTCAAAATAAAATATAAAAATGGGTTTGGGATGTGGCTCAGTGGTTAAGCATCTCTGGGTTCAACCCCCAGTGCAAAAAAAAAAAAAAAAAAAAAAAAAAAACCCAGCAACAAAACACAGAGGCATACTGCCAGGTGCGGTGACACACACACATAGTCCCAATGGCTTGGGAGGCTGAGCCAGGAAGATACAAGTTTGAAGATAGCCTCAGCAATTTAGTGAGGCCCCAAGCAACTTAGAGAGATCCTATCTTAAAACCTGGGACTGTAGCTCAGTGGTAAAACCTCTGGGTTCAACCCCAGTACCAAGAAGGAAAAAAAAAATAGGTATACAAAACATATTGTATAAATTACCTTCATGCTCTGTGTGTAAACCGAGTATGAATGAATTCTGTGTTTAGACTTGAGTCCCAGCCCCAAGATATCTGTGTGTGTGTGTGTGTGTGTGTGTGTGTGTGTGTGTGTGTGTATGCGAGCCAAGGATGCTACATGAGTCAGGCCTGGGGAAATGCTAGGGCAATAGGGACAAAGTAGCATAGAAGACTCTGGAATGGTTGTCTGGACTGGAGTTGTGAAGGCCAGCCTGAGAGCCGTGGGGAGCTAGGGAAGGGTTCTATGTGGGATAGCAGTGGGGAACCAGGGAAGCGTATTAGGATGCTCATGCCAGGATGTGTGAGAGAAATATTTATCTTATCCACAGAGCCTAACACAAGGCCTGACACATTGTAGGGGCCCAATAAATGCTATTGACTTTATGGATGGAACAGAGGCTGTGTCTGATGTTGCAGATGATGGCTGACATCACTCCATGACTGATGTGAATATGCCATGGTAGTAAAAAATTCACTCCAAATTGGGGGGGAGGGCGGTTAGCAAGCCAGATGTAGAAAAACACTGACTCAATTAAAGACCAACAACCAAAATGGTCAGGGCTTCCAAGCTAGGCATGTTTCACCCATCTGAAGGAGGTGTTATGATCTCGTCTCCCTTGGGGAGATTATTCCAGCAAGTGATGGACAATGTTGGGAGGCAACTCAGTGTTCACTGGGTGACTAGACTGTAGCTGAAATGAATGGCCTATGAATGTGGACAAATAGCCAAGTCCATAACAGGGTGTCCATGGACTGTCTACCACCAAGAAGGCAGAAGAAAACAGAAAGAAGAGGAAAGGAAGGAAGGAGGAGAGGGAGGGAGGGAGGGAGAAAAAGAGAGAGAGAGAACGAAAAGAAAAGAAAGAAACACAGGGAAATAAAACAGATTTTCTGATTCCAATTTTAAAAAGAAAAAGATGAAGAAAAGACACCACCCGGCAGCTAATTACTCACAGGCCAGTGCCTGCACTTGCTCAAATGCAAGAGCTGACATGATAAAATGTTAGCATCTTGCAATCTGCTGTTAATAAAATGTAGCACAAAGGCACAGAGGGGTTTTACATCTGCTCACAGGATGCCGCACAGCTTGGGGAACCCTCTGCAGCCTGCCTACCCCATTGCTGGCTCACCAGAGTTGGCATGGAATCCCCAGTTCTGGTTTAGGGAAGAGAGGTGAAGAATGTCCAGAGGGTGAACAGCTCCAACAGGAGGGGGAGGTGGGACTGAAGTCTGCTTACCAAGACACTGTGTGTAGATCAGCTGGCTACGGATCACCAGCCAAGGGTCACTGAATGCAGAGAGGTCAGTGTGGTGGCCCTACTGGAGAGGGAAACCTCAGCAAGAAGAGACCTCTAAGAAATCCAGTTAGCAGTAATAGCAAAAGATTAGAACCCCCCTGTCTCTTAGTAGGGTATGGTCACGTTATATTAAGTTGCATGGAATCAATTCTATACTACACTGGTGATAATGAGGATGAAGAAGACATGGAGATCCAAGCTCTAATTCAGAAATGGAGAAAAAAGTCACATCTTGATTTCCACTAACCTATAATTCAATGTTTCCTTCAATTATGAAGGTAGGCCAGAAGCCCCAGAAGAATGAGCTGTGACCTGGTCACTGATAGAAATCACAGATATTCTCATCTCAATTTATGCTTGTTGCATGTATCTCAAAAGATCAATTACAGTACCACTTTGAAACTATTAATAGTGACTAGATTTACTGCTAGATTTTGTTATTTAATGTGTTAGTCAAGATGTACATGTATTACTAAATCGCAAATGTATTTCTGTTTTGACAAGTGTATTAAACATAACTGATTTCCTCTGTAACCTTATGGTTGTATTTTTTTCCACTGAAAGTATTACTCTAGAAGGGGTGATAGGCTTCACCACACTAACAAAGGGGTCCATGACACACAAGCTCAGAAACCCTGGACAGAGTAAAGTACAGAACACCATAAATATAAACTTCTCTCTGTGTATGCATATGCGTGTGTGTGTGTGTGTGTGTGTGTGTGTGTGTGTGTGTTTAAAAAACAGATCCATTAAACAAAATAGAGAAAGAACCCAGAAACAGACCCACAGCAATATGCTCAATTAATTTTTTTTTTTTGTACCAGGGATTTACCCCAGGGGCTGCTTAATCACTAAGCCACATTTTAAAATTTTGAGACAGGATCTTGCTAAGCTGTTTAGGGCCTTACTAGGTGCCGAGTCTGGCTTGTGATCCTCCTGCCTCAGCCTCCTCAGCCACTGGGATTACAGGTGTGTGCCAATGTGCCTGGCTCAACTGATTTTTGACAAAGGTACACAAGCCATTTGGTGAGACCAGAGTGTGGTAGTGTACACCTATAATCCTAGTTACCCAGGAGGATGGCAAATTTGAGGCAGCCTCAGCAACTTTGTGAGACCCTGCCTCAAAATAAAAATTAAAATTAAAAAAGGGCTGGGGATGTAATGTAGTTCAGTGGTAGAGCACTTGCCTAGCATGTAGGAAGCCCTGGGTTCAATCCCCAGTTGGGGGTCGGTGGGGAGGTAGGGAATCAATGGAAGAATTTATGATGCTAGAGCAATTGGACATTTGTTAGTCAGAAACTGAACCTCAACCTACAATTAAATTAATGCAAAATGTAAAATGAACCTGAATAAATTGGGTGGATTGTGTTAACATGATATTGTATATAGTTCTGTACAATGTTACCATTGGTGGCAACAGGGTGAACGGTAGATAAGATTCTCTGCATTATTTCTCACAACTGAATGTGAATCTATAATTATCTCCACATTAAAATTTAATGAAAAGAGAAAGCTTATATATGTACAAATCATCCTAAGAAGATGACACAGAAAAGGAGGGAGGTCTCTGAGGGACAGGAATGATGGTGGGGAAAGAGCCTTTTCAGGCTTACTCTTTTGAATTACTATTTTATGCATTATTTATAATTAATCAATTGTAAACCCCCCCAAAAAAATTGGCCTGGAGAAAGATAAAGAAATGACAATGAAAATAAATAATCCTAGTAATAATCAAAAGTGTTTTCTAGATTACATTTGAATTTAAAGCATCAATATTGATAAATTTCCCACTGACCACGTGAAAGTGTCTAGACTTAAAATTTATCTATTAATACTTATTAAGAACTCAAGTTTGGGGGCTGGGGTTGTGATTCAGCAGTAGAGCGCTTGCCTAGCACGTGCAAGGCCCTGGGTTCGATCCTCAGCACCACATACAAATAAATAAATAAAATAAAGGTTTTATGTCCAACTACAACTAAAAGATAAATTTTAAAAATGCTTAAAAAAATAGTACTCAATGGGGCTGGGGATGTGGCTCAAGCGGTAGCGCGCTCGCCTGGCATGCGTGCGGTCCGGGTTCGATCCTCAGCACCACATACCAACAAAGATGTTGTGTCCGCCGAGAACTAAAAAATAAATATTAAAAAAAAATTCTCTCTCTCTCTCTCTCTCTCTCTCTGTCTCTCTCTCCTCTCTCACTCTCTCTTTAAAAAAAAAAAAATAGTACTCAAGTTTGGCCTGGGTTCGTAGCTTAGTGGTAGGGGCTTGCCTGGCATGTGTGAGGCCCCGGGTTCAATCCTCAGCACCACATAAAAATAAACAAATAAAATAAAGGCATTCTGTCCATCTACAACTACAAAAAAAAAAAAAAAGAACTCAAGTCCATGCTTCTTTGTTCATCATTTTCAAAATGAAATTAAAGAGTGCAGAAAATTTTTAAAAATGATTTCATTCCTTGTCTAAGACTTGAGCTAATTATTCTTTGCATTCTGCTTGTCTACACCCACTGAAACCCAGCTAAGCTGAGTGGACTGCAGCTGAGCACCAAGTTCCAGTGGGGGTGGGAGACTCAAGACTCACTATCCCCCCTCTCTGAGATCAGGAGAGCATAGTGTGGTTAGGAACATGGCTCTGGGTTCAAGTGGAACTAGAATTTAATACAACTCTGCCACTTGTAGACACAATGAGTGCAATAACTCACCTCTGTAGCCCTGTTTTGCCATCTGTACAATGAGGTATTAGGGTACCTGCCTTGAAGGTGCACTGAAAAGTTATAGGATTTGTGAAAAGAGCTCAACTCTACCACGCGGCCTGCGCAGTGGTTTCATTAATGAGGTTCTAGGCATAAAGTTAGTTAGACGAGATCGAAATAAAAACACAAGACTCAATTACCTTAATTCTATTGCTAGGTCCGAGACGGCTCCCCTCTCTGGTTCGCTCCTCTAGCCGCCCAGCAGGGCAGCAAGGATTACTCAGGGCTAGCAGGAGAGAGAGAGGAGCACGCCGGGGAGTAGCCTTTTATTAGGGAACCAGAGATTCAGGGGAGAATTCCATCCAATGAAGGTTGAGGGGGGGGCTGCACTCCAAGGTCAGGGTCAGCGATTGGGTCCCCGGGGGTCAGTGGTCAGGCACACCCCCACACGGATGGGCTCTCTCATCAGGAGAGGGCCGGGAAAAACTTCGACTTATGCCAAAGTGCCTCAGACCCTCAACGGGAGGCACCCGATCACGTGTGAGAATGGCTCCCCACACTCAACATAGTACTTGGCATATAGGGAGTGCTGGGAAGTAACGAGCCACAGCGGGGGAGGGGGAGTTTTTGCAATTCTTAGCCTCTTCTTTTTAAAAAAAATTTGTATTAGTTATAGATGGGCACAATGCCTTTATTTTATTTGTTTATTTTTTATATGGTTCTGAGAATCAAACCCAGTGCCTCACACGTGCTAGGCAAATGCTCTACCATCTACCACTGAGCCACAACCCCAGCCCAATTCTTAGCCTCTCTACATGGTCTCAGAGAAGGTGTCTTCACCCATCCAATGGCATAGGTACCCTCTGCTAGGCACCAAGACGCGGCATAGGAGGAAGTATTTGATGTGAGTTCTACATCCTCAGCATATACCTAGGCCAAGATTACCAGGAAAAGGGATTATATCATGTGCCCAAGAATAACACACAACTAGGAAGAGGCCGGAGGAGCAGCAGGGTCTCCAAAAACCCTTGGCCTTAGCCAAGGAAAAGAGGCCATGGGGCACTCAGAAGCTGCCTGAAAGATGGGCCTAGGCCCAGGCTCACCAAGACCATAGTAGAAGGTGGGAGAGTCCCAGGGCTTCAGAGAAAGGATCGCATCCCCTCACCCCAAGCCCAGAGGGGCACATTTTGTAATCTCCAGGAAAACTGAGAGCATCAGGTGAAAGGGCTTCTCTTCCGTGGAGTTTAGGGAACCACAACCAAGAGTTACTGCCTTGGACTACTCCCTTCCCCTTGCTGTGCCCTGGCCACAAGAACAAGTGCTCTTCCAATCTTAGCACATGCAGTGGGGCTCATGGTGAATCCCAGGTCATAGTAGGAGGACAGGCAACAGGAGATATAGATGCCTGACCCAGTGGGAGGTTATACCTGGGACCCAAGGGCTCTTTCCACACTGACGCTCCATGATGCCAACTTCAGGATTCTCTCAGGAGGTCCTATGTGCTACAGTCAGTGGAATGGGCATGGTACATGGAGGCAAATGTCCTCACACTGCTCTCCCTATGCTAGAATGCACCCAGATACTAGAGGGCATCCATTCATATATTCTGTGCTCAAAAAATCTCAGGATGGAAACTCAGAACAAAATGGCTGCTAATAACACTATTACTGGGCTGGGATTGTGGCTCAATGGCAGAGCGTTTGCCTCACACGTATGAGACCCTGGGTTTGATCCTCGCACCACATAAAAATAAATAAAATAAAGGTATTTTGTCCATCTTCAACAACAACAACAAAATTTAAGAAACAAAAAAAGCACTATTACTGCACCCAGGGATGAATGTTGCCTTCTACCCAACCTCAGCCATACTCCTGCCCTGAGCTCTGACACAAATCATCCTTCCTCTCTCACTTGATCTTAGCCAAGAGGCCAAGAAGTGATTCATCCTCCTTCTCCATGCTTCACTTTCCTTAAAACCAGGGATGATAACTGTTGTGATGGGGGTTAAGTAAAGGGAGTACACTGCTTGACATATCAATGAGGGCCTATTGTTCCTCTGATCCCTGTGTAAGCTCCTGGCTTACAAAACAAAATACTTAAAGAAAAGGATGCAGCAGTGGGTGGCCAAAGGCCAGAATGATTCAACCCGGCATCCCAGAGTCCACAGATGCCCTGAAATTCACCCATTCATTCTTAACGGGCCTCTGTAACTACTGGCCTAACCAAGGTCAAGCCCTACACGGGGAACCAGAAATGCCAGGACAAATGAGACCTTGCCACTGCTTCCAGGAAGAGACACCTACTTAGTGACAGAGGGCGGCAGAGGGCTGGGCAGGCCCTCTTAATCCAGCCTGAGGAGTTTAGGGCAGGATTCCCAGAGAAGGGGACAGAATAGGTCTGCGAGGATAACAGATGACCAGAGGAAGCTGGAAACAGCCTAGGCAGAGGACAAGCTTGCGCAAAACACAGAAAGGAAAGAAAGCAGAGACCATGTCCTGGGTGGCGTCAGAAGACAAAGGAAGGCATCGATTTCACAGCAAGGGCTGCGCAGAACGATTTGCTCAGAAGTTGATGATTACATAGCACAGCCGAGGGGCTCCTGATCTTTATTTCCCAGAGAATCTCCAATTCTCCTTGGAACGCTTCAAGAACCTCGCTTTCCTACAGTGCCCTGGGCTAGACAGAGATCCGCCACAGCAAATCTATAGGGGTCGGTCGCTAGGCAACAGGCCACACCCCCAGCCGACGCTGCGCCCTCTCCTGGCAGCGCCCTGCTAGTGTATCTGGCGTAGGAGGATGAGACTGGGCTGCTTTCCAAAATATTCTTCTGGCTTAGAGGTAAAGCTGTTTGGAAAGAGCAATATGCCACTGGACGCTGGTCCCTCTACTTTTCACATTTTTATGCCTGAACCTGGCTGACTACTCTCCAGGATCTAGGCTGGGCCAGCCAGTGAGGGAGAGCCTGGGAAAGTAGGCAGCTAGGATGTTTGGTCCTTATTCTAAGATCAGCAGGGAGTCACGCAAGGCTTGTGAGTAGGGCAGCAACCTGAACACATCTGATCTTCCAGTGCTTGTGCTGTTGCTGCCAGAGGAGCAGGACATTCTAGGAGCATGGGGTAGTGACCAGTAGGCCAGGGCCAGCACTAGGGCAGGCTGCTACCCAGTCTTTTCACCCCAGAATCCAGGAAAGTTACTGAGCCATGTCTGAAGGTTCCTCAGATCATTTACCTATAGAACCGAGAAGCCCTCTCCTTCCTAGAGTCCTTGGTAGGGGCCCCTACTACAGATGCATCTTCAGAAGGCCAAAGCCTCCCCTTTCCAAACCCCTCCTAAACACCTATTTCCTTACACTGGTCTGGAATGGTGTAGTCCATGTAGTTAATAATTGTCTCATAATTCTGTGTGTGTGTTGATCATAAGTGGGAAAACAACTTTATTGATGAATGCAGCCTGGATGAAAAATGTAGAGCCTAAGAAAACTTAAAAAGTAGGGTCACTGACACAGTCCCTTGCTATCATATAGATATAGTATAGCCACCTTGCTATACTGACAGGTGTGGGACTCAGTAGAGGGAGGCCATGCAGAATCAAAAGGCAGGTGTTTCCCCACTCTCCAAGGATCTAGTAATACAGGACCAGCACTGGGCAAGCAGAGAGCTTCAGCCCCCAAGTCAGGTTATTCAGGATCATCAGGCCAGGCTGAAGCCTGTGCCCATCTAAGGGCTCCACAGGCCTGCCTTCACTCAGCTGAAAGCATTTTGTAAAGCATTGTCTGAAGAATTCCCATGATGGTACCTACCCAGTGCCTTCCAACAAAATGGACCCCAGCCCCGCACCCCACCATCACAGTGGTGTTAACAGAAGTTAAGAGTACTGCTTCTCAGAATCCTCTTTAGGACCTGGGATGATGCTTGGATGGCCCTACCCACAAATGACATCAAGCTCACCAGCCTGCTCTCCTGCATGCCAGCCCTTCCCTGCCCCTTACCATCGAATGCCTGGCTCCAGCTCCCTCCTGCACCCCACTGCAAGTACCCATCTCTTCCCTCTTTGCCTCATTCTTGCTCTTTAAGGTGTGAGTAAGACCTCAACTCCACCAGAAGGCTTTCTCTGACCATGCCCATGGCCCCTCCACCTTGTTGTTTTGTATGGCTGCCCACAGAATGTCTGTCTTTCCCACTAGATGCCATGTTTCTCATGGGTAGAGCTGGAGACTGCTAGGTTCTGAATCCAGTTGAGCATAGGATGTTTTCTAAATAAAGGAAAAATGAAACTGAGGGAAGAGTTTAGGACAACATAACAGAATGGGATTAAGTTCTATTTTTTAGGACCATGTCCCTTTGTAGAAACCATGAAAAACCCTGGATAAGAGAAACTAAAGGAAATCTTTACTTTTGGTGTGTTTTTATATCAGATTTCCTTAAAAGGTCTTCACTGCTTAAAATCATAGTAGTAATAATAAAGTTGAGAAATCTACCAGCCTGCTCCTCTCCCCGCTGATAACTACAGTCAAGAAAGACGGAGGCAGACTAGAGAGGCATTTGCCTAAGCCAGTGACAGGCCACAAACAGGACATGTATCTCCTGACCAGGCTTCTGCCTAACACAGCCTCCCTCCATGAGAGTAGAGAGAGAATAAAACCTTCCACAGGGATTTCCACTGCTTATTTTATTTCAAACAGCCAACTGTCCCCAGAGAAGAAACTGCTGATGACCTAGACGATTTGGCTGCAGCACTCTCCTGAGAACTGCACAAGTGCTATGAGCTGCCTACTATAAAAGCATTCAGTAGTAAAACTTTAACAGATTTTTTAAAACCAAAAATGAGGCCTACAAAGGCTTAAACTCTATGGAGGGGAAGTGAAGCTACCCAGTGGTCTGGGTGCTTACAAGCAATAAACCCCTGGAGAAGGCGCCATGGGCAACAGCCAGGCAAAGGTGGGACGCTGAAGAACCTGCTGTCAACGCCCCGGCCCTGGCTGTTCGCATCAGCCACCTGGATGGGCTGGATGCCTGATGTCTGCAGTGCCCAGTCCTGGGGACCAGGCAAAGGTGACAAAAGGCTGAAATAGATGATACCTTCTGTCCTGAGTGGGGCCTGAGGAAATCAAAGGCCGCACCTGGGGATGACACGATAAACAACACAACCCAGGACGGTTAAATTCATTCCTAAACATGAGCTTCCCTGCCCCTACTCCTCAGAGCCCGAGCCTCCCTTCAATAACCTCCTCCATAACCCTCGTCAACCCCACACTCAGGATCAAGGGAACATAAGAAATCATTCTCCTTCCTCCTGTCTTCAAATGGAAATTAGCTGCCACCTTACAGTGGTTGAGACTCTTCCTCCCTAAACGACACTGAAAACAGACAAGAAAATCATTGCTGGCACACCCCTGACACCCCTGCTGGTCTGGAGAGTGGCCTGCGGCTTAGTCAGACTGCTCCTGAGACGAGGGCTGACTGGGCTCACAAGGTACCTCTGCATCCTGGTCATCTGTAAAGGACAAAAAAGGAAACCAGATTTAGAAAAGAGGGAAGAATTACCTGTTCTCAGAAGCAGGTTTTCTCATTGTTCTCATCCCTATGGAGAGAGAGTCTGCCCTTCATTTGCTAGGTGGGGAGATTGGCACATTAACCTGGCCATGGTACAGTCCAGTTCCAACTCCACCTGTGCCCCTCACAAGCTGGGTGGTTAAGCAAGGTTCTTCCACAGGTCCTAAGCTCAGCCAGCCCTTCTGTAAAATGAGACACTTACCTTGCAATAGCAGCATGGAGACTAGAAGAGACAATAAGCTCACTGTCACTAATGCTTCAGGTTCGGCTCCAACCCCAGAATAGCCTTATGAAGTAGGGACCATTAGCAGTCCCTCTTGCAATTGTAGAAAATGAGGCACCAAGGAACAAACACATTGATCCAAGGTCAGACAGCTGATAAGTGCTAAAGCCAGGATTCAGGCCCAGGCCACCTACACTGGCCAGCAAGCTTCAGGCCACTCTATATCAGCTCATGTATCTAGGCATCGCACACACAGAGGAGGCCTGTTTCCTCTTCAGTGACATGGAGAGAATAGCACCAGACTCACCCAGCTCACAAGATGGTTCTGGGAGTCATTTTAAGACTTCCTTGAGTCTACCAGCCTTTTCAAACTACAGGAGGCTCAGGGAAGATTGAAAGGAAGAAAGTCCTAGAACCATTAAAGGGTCAAGGGCTCTCAAAAGAAATCTCAAAGTATTTTGAATCCAAATGATCAGTGGATCCTCCTAGGGACCATGTTATAGTGAGAAGAGGGGCCAAGCACCCAAGTTTCCCTCATAGTGACTACTGCTGCACTCCAGGTTCAGTCTCTGCTGTCCCTGCACAGGTCCTACTCCAGCCAAGAGGCCCAGCCCCTCTGGCTTGCTGAGCACATCATGAGCATGCATCCTCTGCACCCTGCCTACGGTGCTGATAAGGTAAGGAATTAGCACTGGACTCGGAGCCAGGAAAAGCTCTGTTCTGATCCCATTCTGCCCCAAGAACCTCAGTGTCTTCACCTGCGGAATCCTGTTCCCACCTCCCTTAGATGCATGCTGTGGAGACTGGGGGAAGAGCTTATCTCAGGGCCCAGCCAAGTTCAAATCCTGTATCCCATGTCACCTCTCCCCACACCCACTTCACATGGTTTTCTCCTCTTCCTCTAGTTTCCTGGCTCTCCTAGAAGCAGGAAGACTAGTGCTCACTTACCAGTGCTCTCCTTGTCAGTATCAGAAAGGAGGGTGAGTGAGAAGGTTGGTGGTGGCGGTGGTGGTGGTGGAGGTGGGAGGAAGTGCAGCGCAGAGAGGAAGCCTGGTGGGAGGAACTGCAGCTGAGGCGGAGGTGGGGGTGGTGGTGGTGGAGGGGGCAGGTAGTAGCTTGGCTGGAAGTCTCCCATTGGTTCCGACACCTGCATGGTGCACACAGCAGAGGCAGACAGGGAGCTGGTTAGCCAGGAAGGGTTCCCATGGGCAGACATACCTCTGTGATCCAAGACACTCAGTGAAGGACAAGGTGTTCAGCAAACACCTCCCTCATAAGTGATGGCAAGAAGGAATGCAGGCACCTCTCACATAAGCCTGGGGACCTGCTGAGCACAGCACGGACTGAGCCCTTCTGTATGTGCCTGGGGTACCACACTTAGATCCCTACACACCCCTAGGAGGTTCTGTTACCATTCTGGTCATACCAGTGAAAAACAGGTTCAGTGAGAGGATGCCACAGGGCCAGGGCCACAGAGCAGGTCAGTGGCAAAGGCAGAACTGGATCCCAAGTCTCTGACTGCACAGCCTACTCAGCTGACCACGGTGCTGTAGAAAGGTCTGAAGGCCCCCTTGCCTGACACGTAATGGCTGCTGCCTAACTGTGTGTGTTTGTGGCGGGGGGAGGGGGGGCAGGTTGAGGGAAGGTTTTCAGCAACCTGGTGTAGCCAGTTGTTTCTGAGGCAAGGGAAGCTGGGGGACCTCAGACAAGGAGCTGCACTGAACAACTCTGCTGTACTCCTGCTCCTTTTCCAGTAGAGGGGAGCTGAGCCCACCCTACAGCACCCAGACTCAATGAGAGGAATCCTACAAGATACTGTTCTTAGTCAAGTTTGAGAAACCCCACCTATACGGCTCTTCACATGGGAAGGCCACATGTGAATGTATTTATGGCTCTGGGTAGTTGTAAGAGTCTCCTTAAGATTGCTGGACACGGTGGCGCATGCCTATAATCCCAGTGACTTGGGAGGCTGAGGCTCTCAACAACTCAGCGAGACCCCTATCTCTAAAAAAAAAAAAAAAAATGCTGGGGATATGAGTCAGTGGTTAAGTGCCCCTGGGTTCAATCCCTGGTGCCAAAAGAAAAAAGAAAGAATCTCCTTAAATTAAGCCACAACTTCCTAACTTCATTTGGCCACAAGGAAAAAGAAAAATCCCTGCTGCAAGGCACCTACTATGTGCCAAACTCTGTGTAAAGACCCTAGGCATACCTTATTAAATCCATTTATGGGACAAGTACTCCCACCACCCTTTGACAGCCAAAGAACTTAAGTGAGGTGCTTAGAGGTCAGGAAACCTCCCCAGGGAAGATGGCTAGAAAAGGGCCAAGGCAGAGTGGTGCTCGAGATCTGTCCAACTCAGATCCTGTGCTGTCTAGGAGTCTCTAGGAAACAGCAGGTGGGCAGGGACAGGGAGAACAATGTCCCTGGGGGAGTGTCTCAAGTGGGTGCAGAGGGCAATAAGTAAAAGTAATCCACAGACTCTTGGGTTTGAAACAGCCTCCCAAATAAATGCTTGATCCTTCTCCAGATATGAAGGGTGGGAGGGGGATTATTAGTGCTTTAATTCCAAGCTGCTCAGCCAAGTCTCCCCCTGGATCACAGCTCCTGCCTGGGGCCTGTGGTGGCAGCTCAAACCAGATAAACTGACTGAGATCACACTCTTAACAAAAGCCGTCTGGCAGAGCTGTCAATCAGAGTCCTGTCCTGGACGCCAGGCTCCAGGCTTCTGTGTGAACAGACGGCGAGGCGCTGCTTGGCCACAGCCCCTCTTTATGTGGAGGCTGGGGACACCCTGCTCTCTCTGGGCTGTGATGGGGTGGCCAGAGGCAGCACCCACATCTCTCAGGTTGGACAGCCAACAGTGGTATGAGGGTCAAGATGGAGGCCTTCTCCCACCTCTGTAGGAAACACATAGGCAGCAGAAAGCACCTGGGCTCCAGAATCAGGGCAACTGTGGCAAGTGTTCTGGGTGAATCACCAACCAGTTGCGTCACCTGAGTCACAGTACCTCATTCATCAGTCCTGTGGACAAAATCTTAACTTTTTTGAACCCTTTCCCTGACTCTACAAAGTGGTTAAAAAGACCAGCCTTGAAGGTTCACATAGGGTCAGTAGGCACCCTGGAAATTATCAAGACCAGTGGTTTTCAAACATTTTTCCCTTGAATCAATGGAAAATGACTTATAAGTAAAAATTTACAGTATCTAAAACAGACAGAAGAGATGCTGATGAACTGAAGCAGGAATGAGGACCAGCATGCTATGTGCCTGACCTGCACACAGCTGGATCCTAGGCACCACGTCCCACACTCTGGCTAATGACTTCCACTACATAAATACCAAGTTTTGTCTTCCTTCTTCATTCCTTTCCATAGTAAACAAAGAAATCCTCACTCATTTCCACCCTCCACTTTAAAATACATCTTCACAGATATCTATGGTCCATCTATGGCTTTAAGCTCTGAGCTGGGAGGCAAAGGCAATAGTGTTCCCTCTTTCCATGAAGTTGCTTTGTGTTTGTGCCAAATTGGTCCACAGGTTCAGCCTTATGGGACCAAAGTCAGGGGCTGGTCACCCAGCCTACCCTGTTCTGCAGTCCTAATGACCCTCAGAGGCTGACATAATGAAAAGGTTTTTTGGTTTTTTTTAGTTGTAGATGGACATAATATCTTTATTTTGTTTATTATTTTTTATGTGGTGCTGAGGATGGAACCCAGGGCCTCACGTATGCTAGGCAAGCACTGTACCGCTGAGCCACAACCCCAGCCCCTGGAGAGGGTTTTTAACTATTCTGGTCTGCAGAGAGTTGGTATGCAAGGCCACAAACTTGGTTGTTCCTTCCTCTCATTCCATATAACAGGGGTGACCTGACATCCTATATTCAAAATGTAAGCTTAAAGAAGATACCAGTTAGTAACTAACCATTAATCTTAGAAAAGGACTGAATTTCATTTATTCTTTCTACAAGTGTTTCCTAAGGCAACAGGTGCTTGGGGGAAGGTTTCTGTATTTTTCATGACTCAGTTGTCACCTCTTCCTAAAAGCCCTCTGCAGTTTCAAATGTGCTATACCTGTGGGCAGGGGACCTACATCTGGTACTAGCTTTGCCATTAGCTTTGTAGGTTTAGGGAACTGGCATTTCTTTTCTGGTGTTCAGCAGGATGAAGGCTCTTCTAGCATCTGCATGCCATGAGTCAAGGCAAGTGGTCACCCGGTCTCCCTTACTCTGAAAAGTACCTGCCATTGCCCCAGGTCCAGTGATGCAGACCTCCCAAGGGAGGCACATCATTTATGACAACCAGCTTCCTGGAACTGAGGACCCACAAAGGCAGCAAGAGCAGCTGGAGTAAGGAGGACTCTGGAATGGATCAGGGCTGGGACTCACCAAGCCGCCTCCATGGTAATGGCTGCAAGAGACATGCCGGAAGCCCCGTTGTGGGGGGATCCCTGGGGCCGGGGATGCATCCTGGTAGCCCAGTGGGAATGGGCGATAGGAGTGCATGGTGGAGCATCCAGGGTACAGCTTGGAAGGCTCTCGCTCCAGGTACTCAGCCCCTACCACACAATCCGAGTTGATGCTCAAAGGGCGCCCTGAAGAAGGCAATGGACAAGGGAAGTTTAGAAACACAGCCGGGAAAAGGAGCACCACATTACTGTCCAAGGATAAAAATGTAATAAACACATCTCTACAAAGAAGGCTCACATTCTTTATGCTTTGATCTCACTGCTCTTTAGTCCTCCAACCACTGCTCCTCCATCCATCTCAACTTTTTTGCAGATGCTCTTCCCTTGACTTTTCCTCCTAACCTCACTTTGCATCCTTAAGTCCACAGTACAGACAGTCCCTGATTTACCATTTTTCATTTTACAATGGTGCAAATGTGATATGCATTGAGTAGAAACCATACATCTGATTTTGATTTTTTCCTGAACCAGTGATACGCAGTACTCTTTTGAGATGCTGGGCAGCAGACAGCTTCCAGACATCTAAGGGATCACCAGGGGAAACACTCTACAGTGGTCTGCCTTGTTAAGCTAGGTTATGCACAGTAAATACATTGTAATGTAGGATATTTTCAGTTTACCATGGGGTTATCAGGACATGACCCCATCAAAAGTTGAGGAGCATATGTATTCAGCTCTTCCTTCAGGCCACAGCTAAATCACCAATTATCAGAGCTCTAAACACTGATATGTGTGAGTGTATTGTCTATCAATATTGTCCCTCCCACAAAGAATCCCTAAAGAGAAGTAAATATGACTCCCTTCTCCCCACCTTTCCATGTCACTAGTGTTGTGGGAATACATTGTAAGTACTCAATTCTTGTTTGTTGAGAGATGGTCAAAAAAGACATCCTATGTCCTTGAAAAGGTCACCTTCCCTAGGATTGTTGTTTCAAATCCATCTTCTCCATTAGATAGCTAGGTCCTTGGAGACCTATGTTTTCTTAGAAATTGGCTCAGGAGGCTAAGACAGGAAAATCATGAATTTAAGGACAATCTCATCAATTTAGCCAGACCCTGTCTCAAAAAAGTCAAAAGGACTGGGGATGTAGCTCAGTGGTAGAGCAACCCTGGTTATTATCCCCAGTACTGAAAAAGAGAGTAAAGGGAAAAAGTGCCAGAAGGCAGAAATGATCTCCATGGAGCACCCAGACCAATTCCTTAGCATACGGAGGGAAGAAACTGTCACAAGAAAGGAACTTGTCCAAGGTTACCAGCTTCCCATCCTCTTGATTCATACTGGTGCCCTTTCTACACTGGCATAGGCAAAGTACCAAGAAAGTCTATGTCTATATCCAAAAAAAAAGCCGTTTTCTAAGCCTCAAAATTTGGCTTTAATACTTTGAAATTATACTTTAATACTGAAAGTAGCACAAGGGAAAAATATAAATTATGCACAAGGTGAGGGTAGAAAAAAGAAGCAACATCTCAGTATATCAAATGTTCTCTTGTGCAGAGTCTTAGGGCCACTGTTGATACCCAGGGAAATTGCGGGAACAGATGCACAGAACCCTGCAAAGAGCCCCTAGACTGTGGAGAGGAGGAAGGTGTGGAAGCGCAAGCCTAGTTATGCCAATCCACCCACGGGTTTTAAATCCTGGAGGAGCCTCGGCGGAGAAAAATGGCGGGAAGAGCCACCAGGCGAGCTGCGCTTGTACAAATCTTCTAGACTGGAGAGAAGAGGCGCGCAAGCGCAGTAGGACAGGTCTCCTACCGAGTGGGGACAGAGACGCCACGGCTGAGTCGGCCAGGCGCCATTTTCCCCTTGCAAAGTGAAAAGGCAAAAAAAACTGCGGCTAAATGTTAAAAGTCCCCAGGATCACCCACTCCTTCCCGTCTCTTTTATCCTTTTAATACAAAGGTATCCCGCCTGAATCCCTGTTCAGAGAAAGGTTTCTCAAAGCAGGGTTACCCCTGGAAAGCATTTTCCCCTCCTGAACCCCTACTCCGGGCGGCCTAGGCCGCCAGCTCAGGAGCGGGAAGACCACAGTCCCGAGAGAAACCACAGCGGGGCAAGGCCGCGCGGGGCCTGGGAATCTTACCGAAGTCGGCGAACGGCGGGCTGGGCACGGGCCTCAGCGGCCGACGCAGCTCCGGGCGGCCCGGGCACGCCCTGCCTGCGGCCTCGGCCCCGAGCTGGGGCGGTGAACAGCTGGGCAGCCCCACGTGGCCGTGGCCGCGGCCACCCAGCACCGGCTGGAAGGCGCTCGGGCCGGGGCTCGGGCCTTGCGGAGGCCTCTCCGGGAAGCAGGCGGCCGCGCGGCCTTCGGAGCCCGGCCCCGCGCCTCCCGAAACAGCTAGTGGAGGCAGCGGGCGGAGGCCAGAGCCCACGGCTGCGGCTGCAGCCCCGGAGGCCAACTGAGGACCCTTCGGGCTCAGGGCCGCCTCCTGCTCCTCCTCGGCGGCCTGCTTCTTGAGCACCTTCTGAGCAGCCATGATCTTCTGGCGCTCGGTGATCAGGTAGCACTTCTCGCAGGTGCACTGCTTCCAACGGCACTTGCCCGCATGGCCCTTGACGGGCACCAGGAAACCATGGTTCCGGCACCTCGAGCATTTTGGGGTGCGCAGCATCTTGTCCGCCAGCTTGGCAAGGTCTGCCTTCATAACACAACCGCCACCTCTGGGAGCTGCAGAGCGAGTGGAGCAGGGATAAGCGGCGCCCCACAAGTCTCTGGTGCTGGGGATATTGGATACACTTGTAACAAAACGGCTCTCAGTATGTCCCGAGAACTACAGCAAGACTCTTGCATTTTCCCTCCCTTTTTTGGGTGCAAAATTTGGAGAATTTCTGTGTCTTGGATAATTAGGTGCAAGAGATTGGGCTGAATAAATTCGAAATGGAATGCTATTGCATGTATGTCATCTGAGTTATCTTAAGTCTTAGGCACTTAATTTTTCAAACTTTCTATTCCCGCCATCCGGAAAATGGAAGGTATTCTGGAAAAAAAAAAAAAAAAAGAGGCGGAGCGATACTCAACAGATCCACAGATTTAAAATTCCTGAAGAATTTAAAAATTCAAACCATTTACATTTAACTCTCAGTAAACCCATTAAAGTAGAAAAGCACTGGAAGAGGTAAACCGTTTTTCTGTTCCCCAAAGTAGCTGCTTCTGTTTTATTTCATTTATTTCCCTTGTAGAGAAGCCAGTCAATAGTGAGGTTTCCAGAATGTTCTCAGGCATTCAGTATTGTGATGATTGCTCAAGGGTGTGCTCTTACAGAAATTCTGATTTCTTAAGTTGTAGGCATAGGAATGCATTTCTGAAAGATGGTGTATTGCTGTTATTGATGCCTTCCAAAGTAAAGCATACTTAGAATGTTTTGAAATACCCGTGGAATCCCAGTAGCTCGGGAGGCTGAGGCAGGAGGATTGCGGATTCAAAGCCACTCTCAGCAATTTAGTCACACTGTAAGCAACCTACTGAGATCACATCTTAAAATTTAAAAAAAAAAAAGGCCAGGGCTGGAGATGTGGCTTAAGGCCCCTTGGGTTAAGCACCCCTGGGTTCAATCTCAGTATCCCCCCCAAAAAAAAAGAATGTTTTGAAATAAAATAAGATATTCGGACAGTAGCTTCCCTCATGAATTTAGTTATCCTACAAAGCAACACACATCTTGGGGAGAAAACTGGCACAAACATTGTTTACCCAGGGACACTAAATTATTCAAATTCTTTTTGATGGAAATTTGTGGCATCCTGAGGTATTTTCTTCTGGCCCAAAGTGGAGGTGGTAAAATACCTAAGCTGAAAGCTTATTATTATTATTATAGGCTCAGAAGTTATTCAAGAAGGTAATTATGGTTCATGCCTAGCTAAAACATGCGCATTTTTCATTGCCCTTTCTTTGAAATTTCTTTCTGGTGATAAAAGGTAGGTACCCCATCCTGGGGTTCACCTTGATTTTCCTGTGTCTCTGATTGCAGCTCTACTTTGCATTTCTCTCCAGCTGCCTGAGAATGGGAAAGAGTTGCCATTCTGAAGCTCATTATACACCAGAAAGGTGAAAAGAGGTTCTTTTTCTCTTATTCTCTTTAAAGATATTTATATTCCTCATCTTAATAAGAGGGCAAAAAATATGTTTCCTGGATTATTTGGTCCATTAGGAATTTTACTGGTAGCTTTGCATCTATTTAAAGAAATCTAGCACTTTCTTTGCTAATTTTATATCTTAAAATATGGCCCGTCACATAGGGACAGGCAAGCTCTTTTTCTGACTCCAACCAATTCAAAATGTCTAGTTTTTTCACTTACCTTGTCATATGAAAATGGTACTTAGAAGCTGGGTGCTGTGTATTCTTCCTATCGTCCCAGGAGGCTGAGGCTAGAGGTTTCTTAAGTCCAGAAGTTGCCAACCTGGGTGACATAGCAAGGCCCCATCTCAGGGGGAAAAAAAAATAGTTGAAAGTCAGTTTCAGTAGTGTTGTCTAAAAATCTCAGGCATAAGCTACATTGTTTCATAATACTGCAGATCATAGGGTCATTTTCTACATTATCAAATTTAAATTTGAAATCAGGTGACATCAGACAACAAGGCCTAAAAAAGAAAACTACTCATTTGCATTTCATGCTTGACCACCCAAGCTCTTCATTTTCTCATTAATGATTTAAAGGAAAATCTTATTCAAAGCAAGCTATTGGCATTAACATTTTTTAGTCTTGTTAAATACAAACTGCTTCTATATTCACTTATTAGCTTTAGGAGTAAAATATACCACCCAAGGTGATATGAATTTTCATAGTGCTTTGAGAACACTAATAAACAACCATATATCTTTTCAATCTGTAGTCACATTATAAGATGCAGAAATCCCAGGGCTTATAAATAAACAAACCTAAGAAGAAGAAAATGACTGGTTTCTCTCTTCCCCCTTAAATTCTCAATTTCTGTAGGTAAATTTCAACAGATCATTATTTATTTCACTCTTAGAAATTCAGGCAAATTGATAGTTTTTTTTTTTTTAGGTTGATGGCTGATTACTTTTAAAAATAAATATATTTGCTGTACCTTTCTTTAAATTGTTATTTTTAAAAACGGTGACATGACATGAGTGGGAAATTAGAAGTCAAAAAAGGATGGGAGCCTGGCACAGCTGTGCACACCTGTAATCCCAGCAGCTTGGAGACTGAGGCAGGAGGATCATGAGTTCAAAGTCAGCCTCAGCAAAAGTGAGTTGCTAAGCAACTCAGTGTAGACCCTGTCTCTAAATACAAAAAGATTGGGCTGAGGATGTGACTCAATGGTTGAGTGCCCCAAGTTCAATTGCTAGGACCCCCCTGACCCAAAGAAAAGGATGGGAGCAGTAAGTGCAGAGTGTACCTCTTCCCTCCCTACACCTAAACTTTAGGACACTTGTGTTTAAGAAAATCTGCCTCATTAAAGGCAGTAGTTACAAAGTAACATGTTGCCATTGCTGAGGAATCAGTTTGACTAATTAATCACAAAGGGGCTGCTTGGGGGGGGGGGGTCATAGCTGAGTCTGGACTGCAGGTATGGCCCCTTTTTCTCTCAGGATTCCCAATTTCCTGATGTGTGTCTTCTCTTCAGTTAATAAAACTGCTGTTGGTACTGTTTAATTCATATTCATTTTAAAGAGCCTTGCATTATGCAGTGCATGGGGATATCATTTATAACCATTAAATACTGCATGCACTAGAATGTTTCCTTACTGTAGCACACAAGAATGAGGAAAGGCTTTTTTTTTTTTCCTGCAGCATTTTCCCCCCAGTAGCTATAACCAAAATAGCTGCTCTTTTTCCCTTCTCCAGGCTCTCCAGTGAGCAATGGAAACTTTATTGAAGATTTCTTAGAGAAGGTGGAGGGGAGGATTTACACATCCTTTAGCTGATGCTTTAAAATCCTACCATAGCATCTCTGTATGTCCAGTTTCTTTCGGCTAATCCATATCAACTGGAAATAAAGTGGTCTGTCCACTCTACCCCAGGACCCAGCCTCTCTGGTCCCTCTCTCCTATTTTATTTTTATTTTTGTCAGCCTCTTTAGTAAGAGATATGGCTGTCTTATTTTCCTTTATGTCTTGCACAAAATAGACACTCAGTAAATACCTATGGAATGTATAAATGAATTCTGCCTCCATTATCAAAGTTTCTTCCTCTCTGATTATCATAGGAAATCAGCTTGGCTTTAGCAATTTTCCCCAAACACATGCAAGCGCTCAGCAAAGCAGAAAGCCCATAATGATTGGCACTACTCTTACAACATGGAGAATTGGGGGATCAACTTTGGCTCTTTGAGCTCAGCTCTCAACCCCCTATTGATTTAATAATTACAATAATAATAACTAGCACTGATTAGTGTTTATATGTGCCAAGAATTTATAAGTCCTTCACAAACATTAATTCATGTAATACTAACAACTATCTAAGGTATGTACTGTCATTATCACCCCCATTTTACATATGAATAACATAACACCCAGAAAATTAAGAACTTTCCAAAGTTTCAGAGCCATTAAATGGCAGCACCATTATTCAAAAACTAGGAAATCGGTCATCAAAGTTTAATAATCTTAACCATATATTTGCAAACCCAAACATTTCTTCTTAACAAAGGAGTGCTCTCCCAAGAAGGCTTTAGTGATGAATAGACATGCTTTTCTTATTACATACTTCATTACAGTTGGGGGGATAGGGGGCAAGAGTGGTAGTAACCTGAGGAAACTTCTGAGGATGTCCTGCTTAACTGCATTCCTCTACCTACAGCTGATATTTATTGGGTGTAAACTATGTATGAAACAGGAGGCACACAAAAGTATATAAAAAGACAGTGTCCAGACAAGGAAGTAATTCTAGTGGGATGAAAATTGGAGAGATATTATTGGACCAAGGTTTGGGCTACTCACTACTCAAAAGCCAATACTTGGAAAATAAGAGTTGTTGTTGTTGGTGGTGGTGGGGGCTGGGGGGAGGGAATCAGTTTTATTCAAGGGCTAGCCCTGAGAAGAGAGAGGGCCTATCATCCTGAAAACACCATCTGGAACTAAGGTATATGAAAGGGCTTTGTAGGGAGGGAACAGAGGCTTAGTGAGACATTGGGCAGGAAGGCTAGTGCTGACAGGGTCTTAGTCATTCAGGCATGTCTCCTTGTTTTCTTTGATTGGTACATTGCGACCGACTTCAACCTCCTGGGCTAGTTCGTACAGTTGTGGGGGGCGGTGGTGGGGGAAGGCTGAAGATTTAACCTAGGGGCGCTCTACCACTGAGCCATACCTTCAGCCCTTTTTTTTTTTTTTTTTTTTTGGACAGGGCCTAGTTAAGATGCCATAGCTAGCTTTGAATTTATAATCCTCCTGCCTCAGCCTCCTGAGTTGCTGGGATTATAGGCATGTGCCACCACACCTGCCTAGATTTTATAGGTATTTAGACAGACACTGATTGTATGCATTTTAATAGTACTATCAAGAATTTCTATAAATTTCAAGAACTTTTTTCCTGAAAAGATGAGAGGCACATGTCCTTGTAAATACATTGCTAATAGACAATAATATAACCGTTGCTATTTCTGTCCTTTGCTAAAGTGCTAATATGGCTTAACTCAGGCATGCATTGTTCTCAAGTAAAACCAGAATCAAAAAGAGCAAAGGAGCAAAAAAAATTCGATCTTCTGTTTTTTTGTGTGTGTTCCTTGTCTTGTTTCTTAAGTTAGTAAATTTCCACTTATAAATACATAAATAACACTGAATTGTGTATGTGGTGCTAGGGATTGAACCCAAGGCTTCACTAAGCTAAGGAGATAGATGCTCTACTACTAAGCTAGTCCCAAGCCCAGATTTTTTTTTTTCTGAATTCTACTTCAATGAGAATGACAAGCAGATATCAGGAATTTCTATCTCAGGAGTCCTTTTCGTTTTATGTAAGAATCAGGGCAAATTCAGTCTATGTTGTAATGGAAAGCAGATGTCAAGAAATACTAAAGATAGGCAAACATGGCAAGATTCTGATCACTAGTCATTAGCTATGTTAACTTGGAAAAGCCACTTCTTTGAACTTTGGTTGTAGTAACATTCATATACTGTGTTGCAAATCCCAAAGTGTTCCACATTTTTTCCCACTTGATGATATTAATATTTAATTATGTTTACAGCTTTTCAGTCATGGTCTCATTTAAACCACACGACATCTATAAACAAATACTTCTGTTGTGTTCATCTGACAAATAACGTTGAAGCCTAGAGTAAAGAAATGTCCTAATCAAGGTACACAGAAAGTGACATGAATGTCAGAAGCACATAAGAATAACCTCTAAGTTTGTACTCTTAACCATTATACTATATTGCCACCAGTTATTTCATTTACTTTAAAAAATGAAATCTCAGATTCTTGCAGGATTGAGATAATGCATTTGGAATGCCCAGCACAGTATCTGGTATCTGACACGTTAATTAGTATGCATTACATGATCTCAGCAAGGGAGGAGGGGACAGGGAAAACTGGAGGGGGAGGAAGAATAGTTTCTCTCACCTAAGGCCACTGCCAGTCACTTAGATTGGATTCAGATGCACAGTCTTCCCAGGTGGTGTCAGGCTTTCCAAACACAGATCAAACCCAAGCTGTTGAGTACTGTAGCTTTTACCCTTTGTGAGCACTGAAGTGTGGCCAGCCCAAATTAAGATGTGCTGAAAATATAAAATACATACCAGATTTCAAAGACATGGTATGAAAAAAGAACGCAAAATATCTTGAAAATTTTGTTTGACTCACATATTGAAATAATATTTTGGATATATTAAGTATTACTTTTTCATGTGGCTTTTGCTGTTTTAGTGGCTACCAGAAAATTTGAAATTACATATGTGTTTTGCAATTTTATTTCCATTGGGCAGTACTGAACAAGATGTGTCTGCTCAGTTCTCCTTCCACCTCCAACTCAGTTCCAGTTGCTCCACGATCTTCCTGGGGAGCACATCACTTCCATTCATCCTTCTTCAGGTCAGCCAAGCCCCTTCCCTAATGTGAATCTCTGTTCTCTTTCACTTAGGGCCTTTTTTTTTTTTTTTTTTTTTTAGAGAGAGAGAGAGAGAGAGAGAGAGAATTTTTAATATTTATTTTCTAGTTCTCGGCGGACACAACATCTTTGTTGGTATGTGGTGCTGAGGATCGAACCCTGGCCACACGCATGCCAGGCAAGCGCGCTACCACCTGAGCCACATCCCCAGCCCCCACTTAGGGCCTTTCTAATGAAATCAAAACACTGTCTTGTGATTTAGTACTAGAAATATTTACCTATTAGAATATGTTAACTAGAAGAGACTAATAAAACTAGCTTGCATTTCTAAACCTCAAATATATTGATGTTATTTTTATAGGAATATTTTCATATTTATCTTGTTTAATATAAATTACCAGTAAAATACTATGTAAACTCCAAAAGGAAGAAGGGCATCATTATATACTAAGGTTACGGCATGTCTGTGATACATAATCCATCAGACTGCCTAAGAGCCCAACCAGAGGACACAGGTTGATTCTGTTCATGGTGCTTGATAAATGGAGTCTCTGGAACATTTAATATAGTTAAGAACTCTGAAAACTTAATATTAAAAATACTTGATCAATGCCCTCTTTCTCCCCCAGAACCCGCCGAAGGTAAATAATTCCTATCACTAGGGGCACTAATGTTGCTTTACACAAACAATTCCTTAAGTCAAAGAAAGGCGTGAAGATATGTTCTGAGCAGTTTTCTTCCAAGCATATAGAGATTATTACCTCCCACAACACTTTCTTTAAACATGGCTTAACTTAATTTAATCAGTTTGGAGATTGTTGTTTTTTCCTCTTTTTTAACTTGCCAAATAAATCAGAAATATTTATTTTAAGAGACAGTTTAAGGATAATGGTAATTCCCAATCTGTCAGAGTTTTACAAATAAATCTCAGTTGAATGTCTAACATTGTTTCCAATCTGATCAGGAAAAAAGGGAAAGAAGTATACAATTCATCAGAATAATTAGTTGATTGGAGTTGAATAATTCTAAGAATAAACACTTGACCCCCTGGCACCTCAGAAACCCCCTGGAGTGAGAGGGATTATAAATTAAGTATACAAGACATAAAATGGTCCAGATACACACTTAACATTATTGCAAGCATGTGGGACACATTTAGATAAGTTAAAACCAAGTGTGGACTTAGAGTTTGGCTATTTTTTTTTTTTTTTATCAGAGGCTTACTGAAGCTTAATTACTTTGGTGTGAAAATAGCAGGGTGCAGAGAAGCGGGTAGAAAGAACAGAATAGTGGCAACAGTGCCCCCTGCTGCCCGATGGACACTTCCCTTGTTTCAGGTACTTTTAGAGACATGGTACCCCAAGGGATATGACACAGGAGAAATCAGGAAGGAAAGAACTGACATTTATGGAGGGCTTACAACATTACAAGCATTATGCTGTCATTTAAATTTATTTTTTATTTATTTTTTAGTTTTAGGTGGACACAATCTTTATTTTTTATTTTTAGGTGGTTCTGAGGATCAAACCTAGTGCCTCACGCTTGCCAGATCGAGTGCGCTACCACTTGAGCCATATCCCCAGCCCAATTATGCTGTCATTTAATGATATGAAGTTCAGTAAAAATTCAGAGGGGAAAACGATGTATTTTGTAGATGAAGAAACTGAGGTTCAAGAACGTTAGATAACGTTTACAAATTACACAACCAGAAGTAGAAAAAATATCTAGGATTTGGACTAGAAAAACCTGGCTCCAAAGCTTGTACTTTATATATATATATACTGAAGAGGGTTGAACCCAGGGGCACTTACCACTCCGCTATATCCCCAGCCCTTTTTATTTTGAGACATCATCTCAACTTGCTAAGTTGCTTAGGCCCTTGCTAAGTTACTGAGGCTGACCTCAAACTTGCAATCTTCCTGACTCAGCCTTCTGAGTCTCTGGGATTACAGGTGCATATCACTGTGCCCTGCAAAGCCTGTATTTCTTATACTGCAGCACACTGCCAGTACATGTCGACCACAGGCATAGCTCAGACTCCTGAGTGCAAGGCCCAACTGTCCTGATTTGCCTGGGAGTGAGAAGATTCACTGGACTTTTAGTGCTAAAACTGGAAAAGTCCCAATCTGTCAAAGTTTTACAAAAAAAGACAAGTTGATTACTGATGAATAAAACACCAGGCTGAAAGAATTCATTTGGAAAGGGAGGAACGTGCCCTGTTGTCTGTCCTATCTCTCTGTGCCCAGGGTATTGAGCCAGAGGTGAGCAATCTCTGTCTTACTTATTTTATGCCTTGACATATCCTGAGGCACTGTCAAAGAAGTTCACATCTCTGCCAGATATGATTTCTTCAATTCCTGTCCCAAATCATCATTCAGTAGGAATTTAGTTAATCGAATCATCCACTCTAGTGAAAAGAAAAGAGCGGGGACTGTGGCCTCACAGGAACCAGTTCTGTGAGGGAAGGAGGGCCAGAAAAGGCCCTGATGTGCATGGTGTGCTTGCTGGTGCTCCAGGCACTGTGCGAGGTACTGAAGTGGCACCCCCTTTCTCCACAGAAAAGTCTTAACTGGGCTTCTCCAGAAATCTTCACCATGGCTGATTTTAGGACTGTCAGCAAGAGTCTCTGCAAAAGAGTCCAATGTAGATAATCTTCCTATTTTCGAGTCGCCCTGTTTACTTGGCCACTGGCAGAGAAGATACTGGCACTCCAGGTGCTGGACACCCACTTACTAGTTTTTCACAAAAACATATCCAGTATAGTAGTTTGTAGAAATGTGCAAACAAGGCCTCTGGCCTTGAGCTGGGCTTCATAGAGATGTCTACATTTTTAAGATGAGTTATCAACTGGGCTCCATGGTAACAGCTGGCAGGGGGAGGAAGGAAAGGGGAGAAAAACTCCTCCCTTCTCAAGGTGCTGTCCTTGAAAGGTTAACTTGCCCAAAACAGTGAAAGAAAAAGCTGCTTTCATGTGAACTTGTGCAGACTCTGAACTTCTGAGCCCCTCCCTTTACATGCTGGGTAGAAAACTCTGAAACTACCTGAATTTGGGGTTCAGGAGATTCATTGATTACAGCAAAAGCTGTGCCCTCTGAACCTGGTTGCAGCCAAATATAACTGTTTCCTGCTATCTTTAGTGCCTTGCCTCGTCTTTCCTTACAACAAACAGTTCCTGATGCACACTCTCTTACCCATCCTCTCCCCTTAACCCTCAAAGGTAGTTATCATTAACCTAAATAATAGGTTTATAGAAAAAAAATCAATAAGTTCAGAAAGAGGCTAAATAACTTGTCTAAGGCCACACACCTAGAAAAGAAGGTAGAACTCAATTTATTTCTGCCCAAAGCTATGTGACTTTTTTCACTATATAATACTTCTTGACTGTGATATTGTGATAGAATAAGAAATATATACCTGGCCTCTGTCCTGGTGCTGGCCCAGAATCCCTAAAAACCTTATAACTTTCTGAGTGATTGGAATGATATGAGCATTATTTGTTATAATATTTGATCTTGGTCCCCAGTTTCAGAGGGAACATCTAAGATCCTTGATATCTCTGGAGTGATGATAATATCTTTTTGTATGTTAGCAAAAAGTAATGAGAATACTTTGTTGGGTAGCCAACAAAGTGTCTGCTACTCCATATCTAAAATTGGAAGAATATAAATCTTGAACAGTTGTGGTAGGTAGATGTCTATATCAACTGGTACTCAATATGTATTTGCTCTCATTTCATCTGAGCACTCTATGACTATGTTTTAGAATTTATGGAAAATTCTGTTTGGGCACAATATGAGATGTCAGCTCTGCTTTGGTATATTAATTCAAAATGTGCCTAGCATATAATAGGCACTTAAGAAAAATTTGTTGAATGAATGAATGAAGGACTACATTTTCACTCTCTTTGCGCAAAAGTCTACTTTTGGCCTCATGAAAGGTCTATTTAATTTTTCAACTCAGACTAGCAGGAAGAACAGAAAAAGAGTATGATAATAATTTCAAGACAGAAATGTTACCCAATATTTTAACTACCAAGTAGATAAACTTAGTGGTGTTTGTGTGCTCTGTAATGGTAAAATATTTTTACAAGGCTAATTTCAGTTGTTTACTGACTTTCTAGCTGTTTCAGTAAAGTTATCAAACTAAGAATTGTCCAAGAAAATTTTGGTTCTGAAGAGCTCTTGATCTTTTTCTTCAATTGTACAAATACATGTTCTTTAACAATATTCTCTGGTTTGTATGTGCTGGGAACCCAAACCTCAATATAACAGGGTTGAGAGGTAGGTCTAATAAGAAATGATTAGATTATGAGGGCAGAGCCCTCATGAAAAGATTGATGTTGTCACTCGAGGGAGTGGATCAGTAATCTCCAGAGTGAACTGTTACACATGGGAGTTGGGCATCCTCTTACTTTCTTGCTCTTCCCCTCTTTTGCCCTTCTGCCTTCTACCATGAGATGACTCAGCAAGAAAGCCCTTGTCAGATGCTAGTCCATGTTAGCTTTCAGAACCATAAGCCAATACTTCTCTCTTCATTATAAATTACTCAGTTTCCAGGATTCTTTTATAGTAGCAGACAACAGAGTAAGACACAATGTTTTAATGGTATAGAAAAGTGTCTCATATGAACTAGATTACAGGCCACCCCAGGACACTCCAAATTTATAGTGGTTTGGCCTACCATTTGTCAACTTTAGGATGATATGAAAGCACACCCACACAACCATTTTGTTTTTCATCTTTAGTACAGTATTCAATAAACTACATGAAGTGGTCAACACTTTATTATTAAATAGGCCTTGTGTTAGAGTATTCTGCCCATCTGTAGACTAATGTAAGTGTTCTAAGTACATTCAAGGTAAGCTAGGCTAAGGTATGATGTCTGGTAGATTATGTGTGTTAAATGTATTTTCAACTCACCCTATTTTCAACTTCTGATATTTTCAATTTATAGTAGATTTATCAGGACATATAGCCATCATAAATTGAGGAGTATCTATACTTGATTTAACTTTTGGTTTCATAAAGCAGATGGGTAACAAATACCACATGTTAACAAAATATCTAAGCTGTACCTTTAAGATGTAGAAGCCTAAGGGCGCACTATGGTAATTCTGTTATTACTGTAGCCTTCTTTACTCCTTATTTTCTCTAAACTCAATTTCTCAAAATATGCTCTCTAAAAGACTATATTTATAAATTTTTTTTTTAAAGAGAGAGAGAGAGAGAGAGAGAGAGAGATTTTTTTTTTTTAATATTTATTTTTTAGTTCTCGGCGGACACAACATCTTTCTTTGTATGTGGTGCTGAGGATCGAACCCGGGCTGCACGCACGCCAGGCGAGCGCGCTACTGTTTGAGCCACATCCCCAGCCCTATATTTATAAAATTTAAATAGTTATTAACCAAACACAATGGTACATGCCTGTGACCCCAGCTACTGTGGAGGCCTAGGCAGGAGGATCACAAGTCTGAGGCCAGCCTGGGCAACTTAACAAGACCCTGAAAATAAAATTTTAAAAGGGCTGAGGATGTGGCTGATTGGTAGAGCATTTGCCTAGCATGTGGGAGGCCCTGGGTTTAATCCCCAGCACTGAAAAAAAAAATTAGATATGAAATAAAAATAAAAAAGGGGTTCTGAGATCCAATAAAGTTTAGGATGTTCTAAATTAACAAAGTTCTTCACTACAGAATTTCTCACTCCTTAGTATGGATCTCCAAAAGTAAGTGCCAATGCAGTGTCTCTCAACTGTCCTTTCATCATGGGCCCTTCCTTCCTCAGGAGCCTGGATGAGGCTTTTTCCCCTTCTCCCCACTCCAAACCAGGAAAGTACCAAGGACTAAGATTTTGTTGGAGGGTCACAAGCCATTATACAAATATTTTTCCCCCTTAAGAACCATTTCACCCTTTGGGGAGAATCTGACCTCGGCTGAGAATGCACACTTTAACGTGAATCGCTTCTCAAACTCCTTCACCACAGAACTTTTTCAAGTTCACCAGTATTTCCAGAAACATACTTTGTGAAACCCTAATTTAGTCACCAAGGAATATTTTAACACTTCATCATTCTCTTAAATCTCAAGGTAGAGTTTCCTCCTTAACATTGAAATTTTCCTAGTAGAAAACTACAATAAAGCCAGGCATTCCAAGAAATGAAAAAGACTTGGTTGAGAAGCCCTGTCTGCCTCCATGCAGCCTCTGGCCAGCACCCTTAGTTTGTGGGTTTTATATCAGTCAACATTTTTCATAATTGTGGTATAACATACATAAAGCCTATAATGTTTTCTAATCTTAAGCGTACAGCTTGAATAAACCTTCACAATTGTATAGACACCCAGATCAGGATACAGGCACTGAACTCTTGATCAGAGACCTTTTTTAAAAGTCTTGACCTCACATCAGATACATTCAGCAGTTTTCAAACTTTGATGATATTTAGTGAAGATTCTACCCAGGGGGGGGGGGTTTATTAAAATCACAGATTCCTGCCCTCAGAGATTCTGACTCAGGTCTGGAGTGGGAACTGGGGTTTCTAATAAAAACTCAGGTGACTCTGATGCAAGTGGTCTATGGATCACACTTTAGAGAAACATCAGCCTGCCCTATAGGATAAAAGTCAAAGCCCTTAACAAGGCATTAAGGCCTTCCCTAATTTGACCCGGTCTCATTTTCCCAGACTCACTGGCCGGTTTTCACCATGCAGAATTACTTATCTCTCTTCAACAGGTCATGCATGTATGTTTTCCTTAACCTGGAATATCTTTCCAGTCTTCTTTACAGGAAGACTCCTTCTTATCCTTCAAGACCCAGCTACACTGTCACTTCAGAATTAGTTGCCTCCTCATTGTTGATCCAGAACTTTATTAAAATTGTTGTAGTTGTTATCACAATATTGATTTTAAAATCTCCTTGTTTAGAAATAAGGAGTATATTGGTTCTCTGCTAGACATCTAACACAGGGGGGCAGCACACTGTGGTGAATGAATGAATGGTGGATGTTATTGATTCCCACCTGAAGTCACTTAGTTCTCATTTCCTGTCCCACAAGGCTGCAAGCTCCCTAACAGATTTCTTATTCACTTTTTTGTTTTCCAGGCTCATCCCAGGGATTCAGCTGCCAGTGAAAAAATACTTAATGGGTGACCATAACACTTTCACTTGCCCCAATTTAGTGCCTCCTAGGCTCTCCCCACACTGGTGGAAGGAGGCAGGAGCTAAATGTTAAGTGTTGGGGGAAGAAGTCATCCCCATCTGCCAGATAAGAATGCTATGTAAGACTGAAAGTGCAGAACTGGGCCTCCAACACCAGGTTCCTGGCTTTCGCTCTCCTTTCCCTCCATAGAACACTGTTGCCATGGAGATGACCATTACCCTAAGGGGCACAGTTGGGTGAGGCCTCCAGAAAGGTCTCTCAGGAAAGCAACAGTGAATGGAGACCCTTGGCCCCCTTGCCAACTTCCTCTTCTATTTATTTGCCTATTTCCTTGTCTACTCATGTTTGTATGTGTTGGTTTATTTTTTTAGCACTTTTATAGACAACTAGGCATCGAGACAAAAGCCACTATGGGAAGCCCTACCCACAGCCCAAGGTGAGCTCTGAGACCACTGATCATTGACTCCCAGTTTCAAGAAGGTACCAAGGGCATTTTTGGTACCGGGTCTTGGAGGGAAGGGGGCGGTCCTGGTTGGAAGGGGCGGGGCGATGCTGCCGCCTTCTACTCTGGCCTTGCGTGGTGCCCCGGCACTTCCCACCTGGCCTGGACTGCGCAGGCGCTGGGGTTGCCCTCTCCTGGACCGTTGAGCTGGCCGGCTTGCGCGGAAGTTGGTGACGTCTCGCGTTTGCGGGTGGCCTAGGAGGGAGTGCGTCTGGACGTGAGGGGGTCTGACTGAGGACATTGTGTGCCTGGACAGCGAGGCCATGTGTGGCACCCACGGTTCCCGAGCCCCGCAGGCGAGTAGTGCGGGCCAGGGTTGGGGCAGGCCATGGGCGGCGGCGTCGCCCGAGGAGTACAGCATCGAATACGGCTCCCCGCGGTACCTGCTGCTGTGCGGTCTGGGCGGGATGCTGAGCTGCGGGCTGACGCACATGGCCATCGTGCCCCTGGACCTGGTCAAGTGCCGCATGCAGGTGGACCCCGACAAGTACAAGGGCATCTTCAGCGGCTTCGGTGTGACAGTGCGCGAGGAGGGGCTGCGCGGCCTGGCTCGTGGCTGGGCCCCGACCTTCATAGGCTACTCTCTGCAGGGCTTCTTCAAGTTCGGCCTCTACGAGGTCTTCAAGATTCACTACAAGAAGCTCCTGGGCGAGGAGAAGGCTTATACGTGGAGGACCACCTTGTATCTGGCCGCCTCGGCCAGCGCCGAGTTCTTCGCCGACGTGGCCCTGGCGCCCATGGAGGCGGTCAAGGTCCGCGTGCAGACGCAGCCAGACTACGCCCGCACCCTGCGTGAAGCCGCCCCCAAGATGTATGCCGAGGAGGGCCTGTGGGCCTTCTACAAGGGCGTGGCGCCGCTGTGGATGCGGCAGATCCCCTACACCATGATGAAGTTCGCCTGCTTCGAGCGCACGGTGGAGGCGCTCTACAAGTACGTGGTGCCCAAGCCGCAGTGCGAGTGCACCAAGGCCGAGCAGCTTGGTGTCACATTCGTGGCGGGCTACATCGCCGGCGTCTTCTGCGCGATCGTGTCCCACCCCGCCGATTCCGTGGTGTCCGTGCTGAACAAGGAGAAGGGCAGCACGGCCCTGGAGGTGCTCCGCAGACTGGGGCCCCTGGGCGTGTGGAAGGGCCTATTCGCTCGCATCATCATGATCGGCACCCTGACGGCCCTGCAGTGGTTCATCTACGACTCGGTCAAAGTGTATCTCAGTCTGCCGCGCCCTCCCATTGCCGAAGAGCCTGCATCCCTGAAGAAGCACAAATAGGCATGGATTTGTGAACTACTGTAGCTACCCAGGGTCCAGGTTCCCACCAAGTAGGGGATCGCCTGTTCGGGTGTTAAAGGTTAACGTGTTCAGGAGAGGTGACCGAAGACCCAGTCTGAATTCTCTTCAAAGGACTGGTTTCTTCTTTTTGGCAGTCCCAGAGGATTGCAAACGTTTCATTTGAGGATTTGAATCGTTATCTTTGGGTAGTTGGCATGGTTAATTTTATTTGATAGCTTTACAATAAATAAAAGGAAAAAATTCCTAACAGGAAGTAATGTTAGGTCATTTAACATTTCTAGGTCCTATCTCCTTTGATTCACATTTCTGTGGAGATTATCCAAGCATATCGGTTGCATAGGCTGCAAATGAGGTTTCGAGGTCAGCACAACTATATGAGATGGGAACAAAGGGAAGTTCTGGTACATGATATTTAGCTCAGTAGAAGTCGTGCACCTTTTGAATAGATGAAGGACTCGTTGAATATTTCTTGTTCATTCCCATACAGGTAAAAATTATTAAAAGTTAAACGGTGCCTTATATTGTTTGATAGCTTAGAATGTATTCACTGTTTTCAGAGACATAAGAAGGTCTGCATTTTCTCATTTTGCTTTGTCCCTTCTCTTCATGATGTTGCTGATTAGAACCTAGCTCTCTCCAGGAAGCGCTAAAATTGGATCAATGTGGAAAGACAAAATGAGATGAAGGGCAGGCTCTGGGAATAAATATGTAAAGAAAAGCCTCTGTTCTCCAAAGATTTCTTTTGTATAACTCAGCTTTCAACAGCCATGCATCCAAAGAAGACCATACCACCCTGACATTAAAACAAAACCAAAGCCAAAACAAAACCCTTGCAAATTCCAACGACTTTTGTTGAATATTAAAGGATAGTTTTGATGGCTTTGGAAGGAAAATCTCACTTTAAATAATATAAGTACTGTTCATTTAATTTGGTAGATATTTCTATGATCTTTACAATGGTTGAGGTTCATAAAATATTGAAGTTATAAAACACATTTTCAGTTCCCTATAGCCTTCACATCTCTGAAACGGGAAATTATCAAATCAGTGAAAGTCATGAATTAGAGATGTTTATAAAATGTGAATAAGAAATAAACTTCAACATGATATTTTAGATAACTTACCAAAGTATTGCATGATTGCCTTACCAACTTGTATTAAATTAGATTTCAAATTTAGAATATGTTAATGTTTTAACTTTGTAAAACTGTTCTGTGGTTAAAAAGAAGTTTGAAAGTGTCTAGAACTAAATATGTATGAACTGTTCTGATTGGATAATAAAGAAGTTGGAAGAAAATTCCAGAGCTTGTGAATGAGATGGAATGAAGTGTATTTGTATTCAGTGCTTCTATTTTGCTTTTTATTGACAAGGATCATTATCTTTGTTAACAAACTTCAGCTTGCCCTAGGAGGTTAGTGTGCAAGTTTGTTGAAAAGAAAAGTTCTCAGCAAAGGAGAATGATAAATTTAGTGGAACTGAGTTTTGTAGATTCATTTTTACAAAAATTAAAAACATACATTTCTGTCTAGTGTTTTATGAAATATTTCTTTGGCCAACAATTTATTACTTTTTATCAGTAATATAATTTAGGAAATACTGGCAAAGCTGTGAATTTTAGGGTAATGAGAGGCCACTTGTCTGGTCTTTGATATTTCATGATTGTTCACAAGATAATTTTGATAGTATACATAGTATATTGTTTCTGTCAACTTTTGTGTTGCTGTGACCAAACAGCCTGACAAGAGCAACCTAGAGGAAGAAAAGTTATTTTGGCTCATGGTTTCAGTTTTAGATTCAGCCCATGGTAAGCTGACTCCATAGTTCTGGGCCTGAAGTGAAGCAGAACATCATGGTGTAAGGTTCTGGTGGAGGGAAGTAGCTCAGGACATGGCAACCAGGAAGCAGAGAGAGAGAGAGAGAGATCTCCACTCATCATGGAATAAATATAAACCCCAAGGCACACTCCCAAAGACCTATTTCTACCCACACCCTACTGGCCTACAGTTACCACCCAGTTAATCCACATCATTGGATAAATCCACTGATTAGGTTAATGCTCTGAACAACTACAATGTCCAAATCATACTGTGTATGTTTAGAGAAGTATACACTAAGGGGACCATGTGGCATGATTCTGGCTGTCATGAATACGGTCAAGAAGATGGTTTACTTAATTTGGTCAGCAATTTTATTTACTTATTTATTTATTAATGGTACTCAGGATTAAATCCAGGAACCTAAGCAAGATCTTACATATGCTAGGCAATGCTCTACCACTGAGCTACAACCACAGCTCAGCAATTTTTATATTTATCCATATATTTCTATTCACATTTCTTTAAATTGGTGGAGTATAGCTATCTTATTTAAACAAGTTCCTGAAAAGCTGACAGTAAAGAATAAAGGCAATTTAAGTTAGATAATATGAATTCAGAATTAATAAGGATTTTTTCCTTAGTTATTATTTCTTTGAGACAATTTAAATTTCTGATAAATGTTTTACATTTGTATATGGGAGACCAGAACATGCTGAAGACAATTAAGGAGCAGCAGATGCAGAAAGCTCTTTGCCTTTCCTGAATTTACTGAAAAGCGAAACAGATTTATAAAAACACAGGTATCCTGCCTCACCTTCCACGAGAAAGAACAAAAGTTAACCAGCAAAGGCAACTTGAGATCCTTATTGGCCTGGAGATGGTACCATAGCATCTATATTAGCAAGTTTTATGAAAGAGCCTTTATATGCTATTTATTTGCTTCTCCCACAGTGCCTCACCTAAAGACACCCAAAGTCCTTTTCCTAACTTCTCTCTAAAAATTTACCATTTTTTAAAAAGATGATATACAAGCTGGAATTCAGTGTTGCCTTTTTGAGAACTAGTCATTCTCTGTGTGATTCCCAGGTATATATGAAATATATAGGTTAACAAACTTCTGTTTTTTCTTGTGTTAATCTGTCTTTTGTAACCAGTTTCTTTCAACTAAGAGCCTATGGGGGTCATTCTTCTGCTACCCCTGTAATCTATTAAATCATGCATATCTGTTAGAATTATAAAAGTCATAATATACCTCTGGTATTATTAGGCATTTTATATTCATTTTCTCAAATAATCTCAATTCTTGAAGTCATTCATTTTATATATGAAAGACTCAGAAGCTAGGTAACTTGCTTATCAGAGTCATGGCTAATAAGTGATAGAATCTAGATCAAAGCCCACATTTTCTTTATTATTCCACTCTAACAACCTGTTATGACCAATGTCTATCCTTTTGATAGTTTTTCTCTCATCTCCTCCTCCTTTCCTCCTTTTCCTCCTCCTCCTTCTTCTTTCTCTCTTTCTTTCACTCTTTTTTTTGGTGATTGTACTAGGAATTGAACCCAGGGGTACTTTACCACAAAGCCAAATCCCAGCCCTCTCACTAAAAAATTTGCCTGGCTAGCCTCAAACTTGTGATTCTTCTACCTCATCCTCCCGAGTAGTTGGGATTAAAGGCATGGTATAAGTTTTTTTTTTTTTTTATAGTACTTCAAAATTATTTCTAAGGGCTGGATGTGTAGCTCTGTGGTAGAGACCTTGTGTATTATATACAAGGCCCTATATTTGATGCCCAGCAAAACACACACACACACACACACACACACACAGAGATTTAATATTTGTATATACTATGAAATGTCCTTAATATTGTACCAATGCAAAGTTTTTAATGTGACTCAATTATGGAAAACCTATGACAAAATTGCTTAAAAGTAATCAAACTGCAAAATATTTAGTAATGTAACATTTAAGTCATTTTTCACTCCAGGTCAGTGGCTCAACCCTAACTTGAAGGAACTGATGATAACCAGTGTGTTTGATTTGTATGTGTGTGGTGTGTGGTATTGCAGTTTCAACAAGAGGCTTTATTCTATCCCATTTTCTATTTCTCCCCTCTAATCTTTAGTTCCTACAGCCAAGGAAACTGGCTTAGGCCTATTTATCTTTCCCCCCAGGTGGTGATTAAAGTTGCTGTCTCAAGTATATGAAATTAATTTCATGATAGAGAGCTGTAATCTCATCCACTGATCTCTCCTTTGAGAAGTGAATAAAGGGAGTAAGCAAAATCTTGAAAAACAAAGGCCATATTTACATGTTAATACCACATGATAAAGATCAGAAAGAATCAAGGTATTAATGTTATGAGTAATTTTTCCTTGCCACACAAGTGTGTCTTTAGAAAATAAGTCTTTTGAACTTTTCAAAGGCA
Source organism: Urocitellus parryii (assembly GCF_045843805.1). Classification (NCBI taxonomy): domain Eukaryota; kingdom Metazoa; phylum Chordata; class Mammalia; order Rodentia; family Sciuridae; genus Urocitellus; species Urocitellus parryii. Next base: position 36,637,435 of record NC_135541.1, on the reverse strand, counting down.
AGAATAATCACTAGAAGTCAGAAGATTACATTTTGACAGGCAGCCATTCAAGTACAGTATGCTTATTTTTCAAGGCCTTGAAGATCATTTATTTAAAAAATTATGAGCAAAGAACTGTTTGCAAGGAAATTTTAATTTTAATTTCACTTGGAAGACTGTCTCATTTTCCTGAGACTCTGTCATTTTCCTACTATTTGGGTCTGTGGGTGAATAGGGAGGTATTAATGTGACTGTGACTACGTTTGTATGTAGGCATGTAATTGTTTTGGTTAGCATATTTTGAGGATTTCCGAGGTTTTGAATTTTGGGTGGCATGTTGGTTAATTCTGTCCATGTCCCTAGCCTATAATTTTACTGATCAACATCCACCACGTGCCAAGTATTGTGCTAGGCAGAAGGGATTCTGTGATGAACATATTACATGGACTTTACCTTTGTAGAGCTTACAATCTAGTAGGAAAAATAAATCAAAATTGTGCAAAGTGCTGCAAAGGAGCATAAGGTGGTGTAAGACTCTAGATCTATATAATGTTTAAGATGAGACCTAGAGGATAAGGAGTAATTAGACTGGCAAAGAGAAAGCGCAGGTCAGGGGCACACTTGCCCTGAGGAAAGACAAAGCCTGGTGTGTTTTTGTTTTGTTTTTGGCACTAAAGATTGAATCCAGGGACATTAACCACCAAGCCACATCCCCAGCCTTTTTTATATTTTATTTAAAGACGGGGTCTTGCTGAGTTGCTTAGGGCCTCACTAAGTTGCTGAGGCTGGCTTTGAATTTGTGATTCTCCTGCCTCAGCCTCCCAAGCCATTGGGATTACAGGTGTGTTCCACTGCACCTGACCAAGCCTGATGGTTTTGAGGAACTGAGAAGTATGTTTTGGCTGGAGCCATTCAGTTGCCGAGAGGGCAAAGTGAAATGTAAAGAGAAGAAGAGTCACACCAGGCTTTATAGTAGTTTATATTAATAATTCAGTTTTCTTAGAGCTATCAGAACATCTCTGAAGGGCTTTAAACATGGATCTTCAAGTTGCTGTGAGGAGAAAAATGAGTCTGAAACATCTATTGGTCAAAATGTTGTTGCTCTAATTTAGGTGAAAGAATGATACAGGATGAGGACGGTGACAATGAGAGTCAAAAAAGGAGAAGTCAGAAAGCAGAATCAGCCCATCTGTCCATCATCTGGATAAGGAAATTGTGGCATATGCACACAGCAGAATATTATTCAATTATAAAGAGGAATGAAGGACTGATACATGCCGTGACTTGAATGGACCTCAAAAACATCATGCTAAATTAAAGAAGCCAAACACAAAAGATCATACCTTGTATGATTCTTTTTATATTTTATGTCCCAAACAGGTAAAACCAGAAACAGAAAGCAGATCAATGGTTATCAGGAGGTAGGGAAAATGGGAAGCAATTATTTAATGAATATGTGGTATTATTCCAGAGTGCTTCCTTAAATGAACAACATTGTAAATGTATTTACAACGATTAGTTGTGTGATATATGAATTTCATCTCGATTTAAAAAAAATCATAAAACACTTTATTCACAGTAGCCCCAAAGTAGAAATAACCCAAAATCCATCAACTAATGAATGGATAAAAATGCTGTATATCCACATGGTAGAATATTTTACCATGAAAAGGAATAAAGTATTATTTTCCATAAAAAGAAATAGAACACATATTATAACATGGATGAACCTTGAAGTCATTAAGCTAAGTAAAATAATCCCAACTTAAAAAAAGCCATATATTGTATGATACCATTTATATGAAATATCCTGATTAGGCAAACCCATAGAGACAGAAGGTACATTGGTACAGGGGGCTGGAGGGTGGGGAAAAGTAGGGGAGAGGGATGAAAGTATTCTGGAATTAATGGTGCAAAATGTTGTGAATATACTAAAAACCACTGAATTATACAGTTTAAAAGAGTGAATTTCATGGTATGTGATTTAAATCTCAATAAAGCTGTTATAAAATATCACAAGACTGTAAAACACACTTAAATATCTATTTCTTCCTTAAGGTACAGCCCTTACTTCTATCTTCCTCCATCAAGTTAAGACCACAGTACCAAAAGTATGGCTCTGAGACATTAAATTCCATATAAATGAATTTTTAAAAAATCTGCCCTATTGTAAAGGGTGCAATTGCCTCTAATGAGTTCATGATGTCTTGTTCTAGTGATGCAGAGATTGTTAATTCAGGGGAATCACTTCAGTGTGACAAGTTGAGCTGCCATCAATTTTGCCCTTTATTGTAAAAGAGGATTTGGAGAAAAGCAGGTGTGTGTATAACACACCAGAAAATCTCAGTTAACCAAAAGGTTAAAGAATTGGCAATTTTTTTTAACTGCAAGGCAATCAGAAGTACCTTCTCCTTTTTTTTGCAATTCTTGATGAATTTTATCTATATGTCTAATGACCTTTTTAATAATAAATATGCTGAATATGATTAGTAACTCAGAGAATTGTAAAGCCTCCTGGCTACAAGTTATGAAAATCAATGCTGATTGTGTAGCACCATAGCCATAGAAGATGAAGGACTTTCACGTGGCTGTACACTGACCCCAGGCATACGTGGATATGGATGTTGAGTAAGTGCCTGTGTTCAGTCTCCACTGTTAGTTTGTAATCTTGTGATTTGCCTCTTAGTTAAAACATACTTACAGTAAAGAAAAATATCTGATTTACTTTAATATTATTTATTGAGTACTATGTGGTATTGCTTATATTCTGTATATATTATCTTTATTGTGCATGTATCAGGTAATATGTATACATAATATATGTTATCTGTATTATGCAGTATGCACATTAGCTTACTGTGCTCTTTGTGTTCTAGTAGGTTGTATTTTTAAAAATCAGTAATTTCATGTGTAAACTATAGGTAATCCTATGAGTTATCACAGTGATCCAAAATGGTACGCTATCTCTAAGGAAATTATATTCTTTTTTTTCTTTATTTATTTTTCTTTGTTGTTTGTTTGGACTGAACCCAGGACTTCATGCTTGCTAGGTATGCACTCTACCACTGAGCTATGTCCCGAGCCCTATATTTTTACATTATATTCTTATATATCAGTGTATATATCTTTCCTACCATGAAAAAAAAAACACATGCTTTTAGAAAATACTAGTAAAATTTGGTATTCTGGAAAGAGATTCTGAGGGTTGAAAGAACTCTGCCCCTTTGTAAAGCGGGTAATTCACATACACGTAATTGTTAGGCTCCAGACATGAATTGGAGCTGCTGACAGGGTGATTGTCTGATTGCGACAGGCGGATGGAAGCCTGGCAAAGACCCACAGTGCTTCATCCCCAGCAGTGCTTGCACTCCGGCTGTGTTTTCGTCTTACTACCAGAGATGAGGATTTGTTGCTGTAATTATTGTCTTTACCTTAATATCTCCCTTCCCTCACCAAGACAACAAAAGGGGTTTTTTTTTTTTGTAATGCTAAAAATTAGTACCATACATCTTGTTTATCTGTGTTGTGTTTTGAAACTTCCTTTTAAATCATTACCTGTGTCTGATGAGTGTTTTTACCAATGTTAATTGCAGCTATTTACCATGCCATGTATTGTGCTAGGTACTTTATCACTTATTTACAACCACCAGGTGATGGTGACATTTGTCCAAGATAGGATGATTGTGTTGAAGATGATCATTATGATGATGATGATGATGATGATGATTTTGACTGCAAGCAACAAAAATCCCAATACAAAATGGATTAAACCATAAAAATATTTATTGTTAAGATATCTGGAGCTAGGCCTGGGGCAGTGTAATCCCAGCGGCTTGGGAGGCTGAAGTGGGAGGATTGCAATTTAAAGACAACCTCATCAATTTAGCAAGGTCCCAAGCAACTCAGTGAGACTCTGCCTCTAAATAAAATACAGAAGGGCTGGGGCTGGGGCTCAGTGGTTAAGTGCCTTTCAGTTCAATACTCAGTACCAAAAATAAATAAATAAATAAGTAAAATAAGAAATCTGGAGCTAAGTGGACCAGTTTTGATTCAACAGAGCATTGTCCCCAAGGACGCAAGCTCTTCCATTCTTTCTGCTCTGCAGTCTAGTGTGTCAGTGATGTCTTCCCTCATTTTCATAAGATGGCTGCCACAGCACCATCATCTGAACAACAGCAACCATAGCAGGGAGCCGGGGGCAAAGGCCAACGGACTTACCCTTCATGTATGTGTCTTATAGCAAAGGAGAATCTTTCTGAGAAACTTTGGGCAGATTTCCCCTTGATTCTCATTGGCAGAATTTGGTCACATACCTACCTGGAGGCCATCATTGGCATGTAGAAATAGTTCTTATGTCAATGCAGCTCATCTGTGGGGGTTAGGGACATTGTAGCCTCAATAAAACTGGAGTTCTTTTTGATGTTCATAAGGAAGAGAGAGATGGCTGTTAGGAAACCTAGTATTAGTCACCCTAGTTTACAGATGAGGAAACTGAGGCTCAGAGAGTGAAGTAAGGTCAAACTGCAGTGACAAAGCCGGCTTCAGAGCAGATGTCTGCCTCCCCAGCTATTGGCTGTCACAGTCCTTGCTTAGGCTGAGACTTGCTGAAAGGCAGAGCAGCTATAGATCATATCAAAAGGAATTTATTATTTAAAGTGTCAAAAAGACTGTTCTCTACCAGTGACTAATACATGGTGAGGTCTCAAAGCCAGTCTTTGAACAGTGGTGACCCATGGATAACAAGACATGATTAAATGTAAGTTTTGCTATCATGTCCTGCAAAAGGGAAAACTAGGTGAGAAAAAACACAAACATTTTTAAAGAAAGCAAATGTTTATAATCCTGTTTTTGCAGGCATCTGCAGTCTTTTAATTCTATACTTTTTTTTTTACTGTTTCCAGAAATGGTCAATTTCTTTCAAATGCTGTATACTTGAAAAATCCAAAGGATTCATCAGATGAACTAATTTCAAAGAGCCATTGCCAATTTTCTTTTTTCCTTAAGAAAACCATCGAGAATTTGATTTGCTGCTGATAAAGTCTCTGTAAGTAGCATTATAATTAAGCACATACAAACCATTCTGTGTTTCCAAGAATACAGCTGGGTTGGCACTGAGCTGGCGATAGCGCACGGGTACCAAGCGGGAGTGTCCCGTTGCATCTCAACTACCATGTGCAGCCTTTGTGCAAGCGACCAGGACATCTCTTTCCCCGACACCCTCAGCATCACAGGCCATGGCCCATTCATCCTGTCTATCACTGAGCTGGCTTATGGGGCACCTTGGCTGAGCCTTGGGGCTGTAGCTGTCCTGCTTGCAGGATCAGGCCAGAAAAAAAAAATTGCCAGAAATGAAAATGATACACCTCTCCCAGCATGACTCCCCACCACCCCAAACTGGTAATCAGAGGGGGGAGTGGTGGGTGGGCAAATCTGGAGAAAGGGAGAAGCAGTGAGGACGGGGTGGAACAGTCAGACCAGGTTTCCCAGTGTGGCTTTACCAACCTGGCTTGCAAGGGCTTTGGCAAGTTCATTACCTGATCTTGCCATACCTCAGTTTGCCCCTGTGTAACCACAGCATCTGCCCTGAAGACAGATGGTGAGAACATGCAATGGTTTGTGCAAAACACATGGAATATAATAAAAGCTCAATCCATTATAGTACTTACAATTATCATTACCAGCCTCTTAACAAAAAAAAAAAAAGGACGACTCTTAGCAGGAAAGATTTAGCCTGACTTGTTATTGTTATTGTCATGGTTGCTCTTGGATATACACAGAATACAGTTGCTTTAATTTTTAATGCATCATAAAGTACAAAACCCTTTGTGGGGAATTCAGCATGGAAGAAAATGAAAAGCAAGTAGCCTGGGGGTGTTGTGTGTACAGAAGCCAACAGCAGCAACCCTATCTCCCCCTGGCTTCTATGCAAACAGTTTCTTTTACAAATGTGTTTTTGGTATGCAAATCACTCTATGCAGATTTCTGTGTGCAAAATACAGCATAGAAAAATGGCCTCCTTGCCAAGGAAGATAGGAGATGTTGGCTACCATCAAATGAAATAGCAGCAAATTTCAGACTTCTTTTCCTACTGCTCTTTCTAACAATGTATGGGGTGAGCAGATTTTTGGCACATTAAGCCCAACTATTTTGGCTTTAGATTGTGTGTTCTTGTGATAAACGTGTGCTTATTGAAGCCTGTAAGTGCTTTTTGAAGCCATAATAATGTGTAGTGGTATTTCATTTACCATTGCACAACAACGTGTCACCTCCAGCTAGCAAAATATTCTTGTTCTGAAATCACAGACGGTTTCACATGTAAGGTTAGACTGTTCATCTCCACGTCCTTGCTTCATGTCGATAAAGACGTGGGCTTCTTCAGAGGTTTAATTTCATAAAACAGTTTCTCCCTAATTAATGTAGGTCTTAGTAAGTGAAAGGAATACACTTCACATTAAAATGATTCTTTTGATGAGCATGTGATGCTAGCGCTGAGTTCTCAAGGCAATATTTCATCATCCAGGCAGAATAATAATACAGCCCTTGCATGATGCTTCCTGACGGTTTTTTTTTTTTTTTAAACCAATTCACCACAGCCAGAGTCTTTTCCTGTTGGCTCCTCTCGTGAGCTAATGGAAGGGGGTGAAGTCTATCAGTTGTCATTTGTAACAGGGACCTCGACTCCCAGGCACAGGATTTTTGTTTTCCTCAGTCATGCTAAGGAAACAGCCACTACAGGCCGGTGGCCCTGGACTGTGCTTCCTGTCTTCCTTCCTCTCCTTTTTTTTTCTACCCAAAGTTTGTTTATCTGTTTGTTTTTTCCCTGATTTGGGGTATTTCAAACTTGCCAACTTGTCAAATGAAACACTCATTAATTTTACAAAATCAACCTTTAATTTGAAAGCATTTTCCAAGACAATGTACATAGTCGAGAGAGAAAGAGTGTCAAGTGTAGCTTCCTCTCCCAGGACATCCCTGGCTGGAGGAGAGGGGGGAGGATGATGTGTTGACTCCCTCGTGCATTCTCTCACGGTGGGTTCCCTCACTCCACTTCCTGCTTGCTACCAGTCAGGTCGGGCATTGCCCTGAGCACTGGAGCATAAAGATGAAAACAGTCCCAACCAGGAGGAGTTCAGTGTCATCCAGAAGAGACAGATGTGCAAACAAACTCCACTGGCCCTGATACCTCCACAGACGCAGCACCAGGTGTACACAGGTGTGCACAGGTGTGCACAGGTGGGGCCCCTAACTCCATCACACTTTTTCGTCAGGAAAGACCCATTGGAGGAGTTCCACCCAGGATGAAAACTGATTTCTCCAGATGGGTCTGGAGTGTGGGGGAAAGAGTGTTGGAGGAAGAGGAAGCACAAGGGTACAAAGTCCGAATCAGCCTAGGATGGGGAATGTTTTCAGTGGAGAAATGTCTTGAGCCTAAAAACAGAGCAGGGAGGGAGCATGGGAACAATTCCTGACATTTCACATTTCTGTTTTCCCTTTTTTATTTCTACTATCCTTGTTAGGTCACTTTATGGATTGTCCAGATTATTGCTGCAGCCTGTAACTGGTCCTCTTGCCTCCAGCTTCCTCCTCCACTGACATAGAAGCCCACCTCCAAGGCCCCTGCAGGATTCATCTGGATCCACATTGGATCCACTGTGGATGAAATAAAGTGCTTTATGCCAGAGCTCAGGAGTCCTGTTGTGATGTGGTCGCTTCCTGCTCATTGCCCACATCTCACAATGTCTGCCCCTCAAGTCCCAGGCCCAAACCCAGCCTGCCTGCTGCCACACCCCCCCTGTCATCCATGTCAACCCACTGACCAGGCTGCCCATTTCCCACCTGATCTTCTGTCCTTCAAGACTTAGCATGGATCCCTTTGTCTGGCCAGAGTTGACTCATCCTCTGTCTGCCAGCATTGTGTCAGGGACTAAATAAAGGCTTCGGAGTCCCAAGATGTGGGTTCCAATCCTGGCTCAGGTTTTCGACAGCTTTCCACAACTCAGTTTCCCCAACTATAAAAGATGTCTGCCTACCTTGTTCTAGGACTTCAGAGCATGCTTGTTAAGTGCCTGATACCCTGTCCTCAGATATTAGAGCTCCTCATGTTGTTATGCTCAACCTCTTTGTGAAATTCAGGCAATGGTAAATACCTTTCTAATTTGGCACAAGGATCATGGCAACTGATGGATACGAAACTCTCCTTTGCTGAAAAATACTTTGGATGAATGCTAATTGTTATTTCTCTCTGTTAATATGTTCATCTTTTGTGTGTGTGTGTGTGTGTGCATTCATCCATTCACTCACTTACCATACTAAATTCCCAGTGTTTGGAACATCCTAAGCTTAGCCCAGAGGATATAAAGGTGATCCTGAAAGTCCTGCAAAGAGCTCATAGCCTTACAGGGAAACAGACAGGATGACAGTCAAGCCTGAAGCCAGTCCTGGAACCCTACCATCAAGTGGGGTTGTAAGGGACCGGCAAACGACGGAGGAAGAGACCACCAAGAGACCGACTCATGCAACAGCAAAAGGGGGTTTATTGAAGATCCAGCGCGCTGGGGCTCCGTGCTCACTCAAGAAGGGAGAGCGGCCCAGAGCTCCGAGCAGGGGTTAAGCAATGCTTAAGTACACTTTTTGGGGAGGGCGGGGGCTTTGCATACATCAGAGCAAATCATCATGAGGCGTGGGAAAATCGAACAACAACTCTCAAACATGATTAGTACATTCATTGGCGGGAACAGGTCGGGCGGGGGTCAGCCCTAAAGCGAGGTATACATTCAAACTGATTGGTTTAGGCCCTGAGGTGCCTACGTGCTGAGCTGCACTGGGTGCAGGTTGTTAAGCAACTAAGTGGTCAGGGGGGATTCCTACACATATCTAATGGGTAGTCCCGGGAATTGTCTTAACAGCTACAGGAATTTCAGGCTTTGAGTGTAGCTTAGAAACTTAACAATACCTGGTCCTTTACATTTTAACTTCAGTTTCTTTTACTCTTTCAGGGTGCTTTAGAATAGGGGAGTGTTGAGGACATAGGGATGAGTTCCAGAAAAGCTGCCCTGTCATGGAGTTTGGAAGGGTGTGACGAGGTGGGGAAGGGCATGACTGGTCGAGTGAATGAGGGGAATCAATAAGGGCCAGTAGCACAGGGCTGCTTAGGGTATGGGGAGCGGAGCTTCAGGGCTGTGGGCTGGAGGCAAGGAGAGTAGGCATGGGCAGGGGGAAAGGTAGGCTGCGGGCTTGGCAGATGGCACAGGGGTCCAGGACCCCAGCTAGCCTGCAGCACTTTGAAGCAGGGTGTGCCAAGTAATCTTTTTATTCTCCTACAACCCCCAGGGCTTTCACACCACAGAGCACCCCAGGGAATCTGGAGGGAGAGGCTCCGTGGGACCTTCTAAAGATTAGCAAGCAAAGCCACCCTAGTGACATCCTGGGCTATGACTCATGTCTCCCAGACCCTCTCCCTTCCACCACCAAGGGTGGAGGTGGCCTGTTTTTGCCAGGGAGCTGGGTCCATCCATAATGTAATAGCACAAGTCAATAGGAAAATAGGATGTCAGGTACAGGGTTTCATTCTCAGCAAACTTTCCTGAAATGTTACAGAGCAAAGTACAGTCCGCAAGCCCAAATGCTTTTGGAGGGTGCGGGAAATGATTCACTGTCTTTAAAGTCTTTGGGACAAGGCTGACACCATATATTAAAATAAATATTAACTTGTTAAAATAAATATTAACTTGTTGATTTGAAAACTCTAGTATTCAGGAGGCAGAGGCAGAAGGATCACAAGTTCAAGGCCTGCCTGGGTCACTTAGCCTGAGCCACTTATCGAGAAAGACTCTGTCACAAAATAGAAAATAAAGAGGGCTGGAGATTAGCTCAGTGTTAGAGCACTGGGTTCAATCCCAGTACTACAAAAACACACACACATGAACACACACACACACACACACACAAAAAAAAAAGAAAGAAAGAAAGAAAGAAAGAAAGAAAGAAAGAAAGAAAGAAAGAAAGAAAGAAAGAAAGAAAGAAAAAAAGAAATGGCCTCTAGGGTGCAGGACTGGAAATTGTCAGCGGTTGAGGATGAATGACCTTTTTCTCATATGTGGAGACATGTGTGTTTGAAAGAGAAGCAAAAGTTCTCCAAACACCCGGAATCCCATCAGGCCTGATACTGTTACTACCACCCTCTGAAGCAAGGTTTTGAAAATAAACACTTGAAAGTGTGCCCAAATTGTTGTAATCTTATTAATCTAACAAAGAGTCTCAGTGACTGCCTCAGCCAGGGGGAATCAGTGTTTGCCATGTAATTTGCAGCAAGCTGATAAACACACCCTCACCCCACTGGAAGAGAACTCCCATGCTCCCTGCGAGAAAGCAGTTGGCAGAAAGCAGAGATAGAGGATTAAGACCAAAAAGATGCTGTATATTTGGGTAAATATTTCCTCTTCTCTCCTACTCCCTGGTCCTTGCCATCTCCAAGTTCAGAGGTATGTGTGTGGTCTCACCCCTCTTGCTCTCCTGAGGCATCTGTTCCATGTCTCTGGCCACCCTGGGCTGTCCTGGGAGATCTCCTGAGGACTTTCTGCCTTGGCATCTTGTTGGGTGGCTCTGAGATCATTCTGGATACTGTGGTGGACTTTAGGCCTGTCTTCTTAGCTGAGACCCTCTCACCAGTCTGAGGGATTCCAGAGGGATGAGCCCTCTTCTCCCTGGTCTCTAGGGGGACAAGCTCACTGAGAGTGGCTCTGTGTGGAGCTCTTCGATATACACACGGGCAGCTTCTGGATCATTCAGACAGCAGCTGGCAGGAGCCAGGGAGGTCAGGCATCCCAGGTTACGCCAAGTGGCCACAGGACAGACTGGCCGCCCACCACCCTGTCCCACCACCCCTTCCCCACAAAGCCTGCGGCTCTGCAAATCATCTCCAAAAGTGAATCTGGCTCTTGTGTCTCTCTCCCCCAGGATTTAAATCCTAGGCTGCCTTCAGGCCCACTTACTGTCTCCTTTGGGCTGGGTAAGCTCTGCTTTCCACTAGGATCAGTTCAAGCAGAAGGGATTCAGATGCTGTGTAGGTAGAAGATGAAAAATACCCTCTAGACTTGTGATAACAATAGCTGGCACTGAGAGCTGTGCCAAGTGCTTCAATGGATTGATTCCTTGCATTATTTTTTGTTAGTTTATTTTGTTTTGGTACCAAGGCTCAAACCTAGAGATGTTTTACCACTGAGCCACATCTCTAGCCCTTTTTATTTTTTATTTTGAGACAGGGCCTCACTAAGTCGCTTAGGACCTCACTATGTTGCTAAGGCTCGTCTCAAACTTGTGATCTTCCTGCCTCAACCTCTTGAGTCAATGGGATGATAGGTGTGTGCCACCACAACCAGCCCTTGAATTCTTAAGACAAACTTGAGGCACACATAAACCAAGTGACATCCCAGGGTCACACAGCTATGAGTAAGTTAAGCTTCCTGTAGGGGTTTGAATAGAGGCCAGTCTGCTGCCTATAGGAGCTTTGGATGCTACATGGAACCTCACCTGTGTGGAGCCTCTCATTTCCAGCTCCCTCTGCCATGTTCCCACCTCTAACCTCTGACTTTCTTGCATGCCTATTTGGGTTTGATTCCCAGGCCACTGAGTCCCTCGCCCACCTCACCCATCCCAGCTTTTTACTGCTCCTACCCCTACTCAGCCTTCTCACCTGCCCAATCTGTGCAGGCCTCCTCCCTCATTTAACCCTGGTTCTCAAGATCATCCAACACATGGTGGAAATGCACAGAATACCAAGTGCTATGACTAATTTACACAATAATTCCCCCACCATAGGTTAAAACTGTCCTTGTCAGGGTCCATTCCAGGGTTTGAATCACTAAGTAAAAAAAAAAAAAAAAAGCATTCTTATTTTTTTTTTTTTTTAGAGAGAGAGAGAGAGAGAGAGAGAGAATTTTAATTTTTTTTTTTTTTAGTTCTCGGCGGACACAACATCTTTGTTGGTATGTGGTGCTGCGGATCAAACCCGGGTGCTGCGGATCAAACCCGGGCCGCACGCATGCCAGGCAAGTGCGCTACCACTTGAACCACATCCCCAGCCCTCATGCTTATTTTTTTTTACAAATCTGAAGTTTCTAATATTAAAAAATGGTCTTATCAGTGACTATAGCATGCACTGCAATAGAATTTGGTTTTAAATAATTTTTTATTGTTATTTAGAAAGATAGGTGTGCTTGGACACTGACACATGGTTGGCACTTGATCAGTATTTGCTCCGTCAAGGTATGAAAATCACAGGCCTGTCCCTCTGTCTGGTGCCGCATTTATTCAAAGATTCACATTCTTTCTGTGAGCATGTTATAAACAAAGCCTCAATTTCGGGATCTTTTTTAGGTCCTTGCATTATTTATTTCCTCCTTTTACCTCCTTTTAGATTACTGAATATCTCCATTTGCACTTTTGGGTACAGAATTAGTTTTCGTGACAACCCCCGCCAACACACACAGCATAAGAGGATTCTCCATGTTCCAGCCCACAATGGAAATCTGAGATTCTGACTCTACTGAGTGGGAGCTGCATATCAGTTTGTCTTCCTTCTCTGCATAGCCCATAACTCCACAGAGATTTCTCTGCAAGACATAATAATTACCCATAATTGCAGTGGGCACAGCAGTGAGAGAAAGTCTGAACGTTAAACCTATCCTTTAAAAAACAAACAAACAAAAAAACAATAGAATGCCATGCACCAGGTCCTCTGTGGTCTGGAGCTATGGTGGAAGTTACCTGGAAAATGTCTTAAAACCAACTCTGAGTTAAGTTTTACAATGGCAATGGGCCAATAGTTTGAAAATAAATCTGTTTTGAACAATATTCAATATAAGATTTAAGACTCCAGGAGGAGCTGGGTGTAATGGTGCATGCCTGTAATAGGAGCTACTCCAGAGGCTGACGCAGGAGGATCGTAAATTCAAAGCCAGCCTGGGCAACTTAGGGAGACTCTATCTCCAAATTAAAATAGAATAAAATAAAATAAAAAGGGTTGGAGGTGTAGCTCAGTGGTAGAGCACAGTTGCCTGCAGAGCCCCCGGGTTCATCAAAACAAAACAAAACATTTCTAAGGGTGATGCAAAAAGGAAGGGAAAGTCTCAAGACACCTTTTCCTAAATAAGAATGACGGCATCGGTCCCCACCAGCTTGGTCCTTTCCTGAAGGTGTCCAGCCAGAGTGCGTCCAGCCACCCGCAAACATCTCATCAGTCTCCTGCCACAAAAATGAATGGGTATTTCGTCCAGACCCTGGTCCTCCTGCCCCCCAGCAAAAGCACCTGCCAGGCTGCATTAGAGAGGAGTGACGCCAACACAGATGGCAGCACACAAGCCCCAGTGCCACGGTGGTGGGAGGAGAGGAGGCAGCCCCCACGGCCGGCACCCGCCACCTCTCCTCCCAGACATGGGTGCTCCCTCCAGCCAATCTGTTCATCCACTGTCAGTAGCAGAGGTGACATGTGTGTGCGGTCAGGAGGCAGAGACGCTGCCAGAACACGGGCACCTGTCCTGTCCAGGCGTGTTTCTGCGGTGTTCTATCAGCATCAGGAAGATTGGCCCTGTGCTGCTTGTTTGGGGGACTCACTTCTTCCAAGGGTCTACACCCCATTAAAGCAGTTTTCTGAAGCCATCTCTGCCATCTCTAGGGACTTACAACATGAGAAGCATGTTGAGGATAGCTAGGTGTCCTGACCCTGAGACCACCTAGCACCTGGTACGGCAGGGCTGACTTACACATCGGTGCATCCGTTGAAATCCTTGCTGGCCCAGTATCAGGGGTGAGTTTATGCCTCCTTGGGCCTTCTGAGAGTCTGCTGAGGTCCCTGGGTTCCCCGGTTCAGCACCAGAGATCCAGGAATTAACAGTCGTGAGTTCCTATTCCAGCCCAGGCACTTGGGCAATTTCCCTAATCCCTCCTAGCCTCCATCTACCCCAGTTGAGGTGGGCAACAGCACTCACCTGTAAAGGAAAGTGTGCTGCGCAGAGTGGAACCTGTGTAGCACCTGGAATGGCTCCTGGCACACTCCGGGTGTTCTGTTTATTGGACTCTGTTCATTGTCAAGGTCTTTTAAAAGTCCACCCATGTGGTGTTGAAAAGACTGCTGAGATCAGAAACAGACACAAGCCATTAAGAAGAGAGGACTTCCCCTAGTTCTCCTGTCTCCAACTCTCTACAGGGTTTCAACCCCCAGCCAGGCTCTGCTCCCTCCTTCTGTTGCTTAGCTCACCCTGTGAGGGAACTCACGCCTACCCTCAGGACAGTATCTCTCCTCTGCCTGTGCTCCCTTCATATTAGCATTAACGATGTCAAAGAACCTGAAGGAACCGTAACAATCATCTGGCTAGACCCAGAGAAATTGAGGGCCACACAGAGCCATGAACTCCTGGCCCAGTACTCCTTCTACTGCCCTGGGGCCCATGTGGCTGTGAGAGTGGCTGCCTCCAGGAAGAACTGTGTTCAGAGGCTCTTGCTCAGGAAGGGAGATGGACAGCCTCAGGTTGGGACACTCTCGCCAACCCACAGATTCACAGCCTAGAACTTTAGAAAAGCTGCCCAATGGCCCCACCTCCTCTGGGCCCACCCAGCTGTTGAGCACAGCTGGGTCCTCAGCACTACTGGGCTACTCAGAATGATCATCTCTCTCTTACCCCCAACCTCCAGTCAACCCCCACTGCTCTCCCAAAGCCTCTGCCCACTCCCCTCAGTTCCCAAGACTACAGAGGACACATGCCCTCCCCCCATGTCTCTCTCAGCCTGCTGCACCCACTCCATCTTTATCCTTTTCACCCAGGCACACTGGGAGGGCCCTGGGGGATCCAGCCCCAGGAGCTTCAGCCCCTGTTTGTGTCCTCTCTCTTCCCCTGGCTCCTGCTCTCCCTAAGAAATCTCAGCCCCTGCTTGGCCCACCTCTGTATTCCTAGGCTAAGCTGCTGGCCCAGCAGCCACTGTCCTGTACCAGCATGAAAACAAGGTCGTCCTTCATTCTTCTTCTCCCTCCCACCTCCCTCCCTACAGGCTGCCCGTTCTCTCTGAACAGGCTGCCCTTTCTGTTCCCACCATCACATCACCCTGGTTCAGGCCACTGTCACCTTTAGTGTGGGTTCATACGTCAGCCTCCAAGGGCATCCTGCCCCTGTCACTTCCTGTCCAAGTCCTTCCTCCATTCTGAATTGGTTACCTCACCCACCCATGACCCTCAGGACTCCCCTCGCCTCCACGGTGGATTTTACCCATGAATTTAGCAATACACCCAGAGCTCCCCTTGCTTTCCTGGGCCTTCTCCTGCTTCCCTGTCCCAAAATACTCAGGTCCCCATGCCTGGAAGCCCTGTCTCCCCTTACTGTCCCCCTCTTAAGCTGGAAGTCTTCTCTATCCCTTCTGATTAGTTTTTGTACCTCCACTCCCCAGAGAGACTACCTCCAACTTCTAGGGTTAAGGTTGTAGCCCCCCATGGTCCCCCTGTCAAGCCTGGACCATAAGGTGCTGTTGTCTGTTGACACATCTGTCTCTTAGTTAGCTAGAGTGCTCCTCTAAGGCAGGGGCCCCGTGCATGATGGAGGGAACACAGCTGGAATGTGTGTACCCACTGCCTACTACACCTCTGGCCTGGCCTGTAGAACTTTTCCTGCTCTTGTGGAAGGATTATCTCTCCAACTCCATCTTCTACTCCTTCTCCAAATCGGAGGGCAGGAGCCTGGGTTGCAGGGTCAGACAGTTCCAGGTTCACATCCTGACTTGACCACTTACTGGTCATGGGCCTTTGGGGAAGGCGCTTAACCTCTCTGAGCCATGGGTACAAGGGGGACAAGCATGCCTACCTCATATAAGGCTCTGGTAGAAATGAAATGAGGTGATACAGGTGGACCTGGTAGACGACCTGTACAGAGTGGAAACTTGAGTGGGAGCTGTTATCTCAGGGGGCTTCTTAGTAACATGAAGTGCCACAGTCTGGCTGGGAACAAAATCAGGAGCCACTCAAGCAGGAACAAACTTTATTTCCAAAACTCCTGCGAACGCCACGCAAGCGCCCTTCTCCCGGGACACACCACACCAACAGGAAATCCCTCCTCCAGAAGTCCCTCCTACCGCACTTCCCCAACCAATGGGAACTCTCTGGGAGTCCCGGGAGAGCTCCAAAGCAGCAGGCCAAGGCGGACAGCAGGGGTCTAATATCCAATTGAATGCACATCTTAACATAATCATTATCATCTCAATGGCTTGCTGGCTGTCACCTTTCAACCAAAAATGCCATGCGTCATTCCTACTCGGCTATGGCTCTTAGCAATGTATAGGATAGGACTGAGTCCAATAAGAATCAGGATTACATTAGCTACAAACCAGGGATCCTGGACTGAGCACTGGGGGAAACCAGAAAGATCCAAGTTCAACCCTGCTCTCATTAGCCTAAAAAAAGACAAGGGTTTGGTTAAAATGGTAGCTAAGTTCACTCCCAGCTCACTGATCCTCTGATTCTAAGATTCTTTGACTTTACAATTGCATGAATTATCATATGTAGCCTGGGGCTCTCCTGAGATTAATAAGAAATGCATCAAAAACCTAATTCTATCGAAGGGCAAGAGACCTGTGTTAGAAGGCACAAGTCTTTACCTGAAAAGATTTCCATCACACGACAAGGTGACCTTCCTTCTGAAGGGTTGAGGCAATAGTGCTTACCACAGCTATTTCCTGAACCCCAACAATGCTCGGCATTCCAGCAGGCACCATGGCTGTCTGACAAGAGCTTATGTCTGCAAAATGTAGCCTTCTAGATGAAATTTGCAGGAAAATGGAGGCTTTAGACATTACAGAGTTTTCAAATATTATTACTGCTCTATAAATATCCCACGCCCACAGTGTATCAGGTGCCACATGGGAAATATTGGATTCGGCTGGAGATTTTCTTAAAAGACACATAACAGTACCATATGCCAGTCATCTTGGATAATATTTATATACATACTGCAGAAACAAAGATTAACTGTGTCAATATGTATAGAAAAATCCCATAAAAGAGAGTCTGTGGGATGCATATTATCTACACTTACGATCAAGAGCATTTGCCTAATTTCTTCACTGAAGATCTCTTTCACCCATGAGCTACAGAAAGGTTAGAAGAGTGAGGAATTAATTCAGCAATAATCAGGGGAAAATTATCAGAGATCCCAGGAGTCTTCTGCTGGGGAAGTTCAGATGCTCTGTGCTGAACAAAGCAGTGAAAGCAACAAACCCTTCTATTTATTTTAAACTAATGGGATTTAAGCATAGCTCATTCATTTTCGGTCATCCTTATGAGGAAAACAAAGGGGTCGTTACTTGGAGGGGAAAAAATAAAGTTTCATGGCAGACATGCAAGAAGAAAAGCAATTGCAGGAATATGATCCCAAGTGCAAGTTTATACACAAGTACTGTGCCAATAACGTCAGAGGGCTTAGGCAAATGGTTGCTGTGAATTCAACTGGGGCCCGGTTCCTGTGTTAAATCCCTACTCCCAACCAGAGGGTGTTGGGAGAGGGGATCTTGGGGAAGGGACTGGGGTCAAAAGAGATCATGAGAGTGTGCACCTCCTGGTGGGATTTGTCCCCCTGTAAGAGGTGACACCAGAGAGCTTTCTCTCTCTGCCAGTGAGAACACAGCAAGCAGGCAGCCATTTGTAACCTGGAAGAGGACCCTCACCAGAATCCCATCATGCAGGCACCCTGATCTGGAACTTCCAGCCTTCTGAATAATGCCCACTGTGTAAGCCACCCAGTTTTTGTTATAACAGCCTGACCTGACTAATATAATGGAGCTCCTACACTGAGCTTTCATCTTACTGACAAGATCAGAATTGGGGAGTACATTAAGCAGAGACACATTCAAGTGGCTGATTCTTGGTAGAGTTGATCATTAAGGATGGAAAGGACATGTGAATCTCCGTCAGGGATCCTGCACTAAAAAGATGAAATTGTCCAATTATCTGGAGAACAGAATAGTACTAACCAGATTACTGCCAGCAAAACTGAAAATCAGTAGCACTATGGCAAAGTCCAGGTGGGTGGCAGGTGGAGAGAGAACAACTTAGTTTATTGTGAACTGCATTTCTCTTTACGGAGCAGTTTTATTTTTAATTGCTAAGTGTCTAGTTGAACAGTTATTACTGAAATTTATTTTTGTAATAAAAGCTCTTTGTTAAATCACAGTTTTATTAACAGGGACGTGAACTCGATTTTTGCTATAATAAATAAGGTACTGAAACACTTTTTAAATTTGAAGGGGGAAAAAAAAAAGCCTCCCACTCACTCCTCCAAACATTAATGTGACTATTAGGCAGAAAAGAAAGTGACCTTAATTGGATTGTATATGAACTCATGAGCTAATTAAAATGCACAATAAGTTAAAAAAAAAAAAAAAAAAAAAAACTCCTGAGGTCCTTGTGTTGAACATGCCAAAGGTTTGCATAGCTTCAGGAGCCTGGTGCTCTGAATTTAGTTTGATCTCCAAAGAGCCGTGTGACAGGGGCAGATATCTTGCTCTCTCTGGCTTTTAGTTTTCCCATCTTTTAAAAACAAAACAAGCCAGGCCTGGTGGCGAAAGCCTGTAATCCCAGTGGCTGAGGCAGGAGGATTATGAGTTCAAAGCCAGCCTCAGTGACAGCAATGTGCTAAGCAACTCAGTGAGCCCTGTCTCTAAATAAAATACAAAATAGGGCTGGGGATGTGGCTCAGTGGTTGAATGTCCCCCAAATTCAATCCCCAGTACCCAAAAAACAAAACAAAAAACAACAAAACAACAACAAAACACACACAAGAAAGCTGAATTTCTCAGCTCTGACAGGAATTTAGCTCCACTCAATAACAGGTAGCTCTGAAAGATGAACTCCTGGACCTGGCAGACAATGAAGCCTCCGGGACAGAGACACTGTGTGCAACGCGGCAGGTGGACCTCAATCATTCTGCATGAAAGAAGCCAGACTAGACAAGAGAACATGTACAACTCTACCAAGTGCACACTAATCTGTGGTGACAGAAAGCTGTGGTTGCCTGGAGGAGAGGGTGCCAGAGGGGGCCACAAGGAAGCCATCACAGAGGGGCACAAGGAAGCTTTGGGGCATGACAGACAGGTTCACTCTCGGTGATAATGGAGTCTCACGTGTCGAAACACCAAATTAGACGCAAAAAAAAAAAAAAAAAAAGACCAAAAAGTTTCCACAGTAAGAAATCTGTTAACGCAGTCAAGTGAGTTAAGATTTGGTAGAAGGGGTCAGGGTAAACAGTAGGACACCACGTGGCTGATGGTGAGACACAGTGACGATGCCTGCCATTTCATTCCCACTCAGCTTCACTTAGTGACCAACGATTATGAAGCCCAGAGTTCTTCCAAGTCCTGGCCTGCTTCCATCGTCCCTTCCCAGTGGTGGAACTGGGCAGCCTATGTTCCAGTTTTGGGCCCATCTTCTGGAAGATGAGGAGAGTAACCCAGATGCAGGGCTGTTGTAGGGTAAGATGACACATCCATGAGGTGCTCATGAGAGCAGAGCCTCCGTAGATGGTGACATGGAGGAAAGAATTATCCCCTGCACCTGCTAGACCTTGTGTGTACTGCCTTCCCAGCAGCTGGGGGTCCTGAGAAGAAAAACAAAGATCCTGCAGGTGGGTCATTCTTAAGTCTTGCACGCGGGAAAAAATGAGGCATCCACCAGGCCCAGGCATGGCCCCATCTCAGCCCCTAACACATCCATTTAAGGAGGTCTCTTACTCAGGAGTCCAGCTAAGACCATCCTCACCAGCTTTCCAGAAATTGTTTCAGGATCCCCAGGAGAGACAGGCCTTACTCAAAAACAAGTTTTAACCATCTGAAAAGTTCATTGAATCTATATTTTGAAAGCCTGGGGAGTAACAATAAACACAGTAGAATATAAATGCATTTGAAAGGAAACTCAGATATACATTTAAAAAGAAAGGAAGTCACAGTGCAGACCCAGGACAAAGGGCAGCTTGCCATTGAGGGAGCAAAACATTCAGGAGGTTTTGTTAGCTGAGTTTTTAATGGAGAGTACAAAGTTCCTTTGATCTTGGAGGAGCTGCTTCCATCCTCCATGAGGCCTACCATCCCAGGGAGGCACAGACACAGGGAGGCCAGCTTGGGTGGGGAGGTGCCCTTGCAGCTACAGCTGCAAGGTGGACGGTGGATGATGGATGGTGGATGGTGGACAGTGGATGGTGGATGGTGGAGGGTGGGTGGTGAATGGTGGGCAGCCTGCAGCTCGTGTGGTAGCCCAGGTGGAAGGAGCTGCATGAGGAGGCCCTATCTCATTCCAGTAAGTGTCACATGGGTGCCTACCCTGTGTCAGGCACTGCTTGAAACCCTTTCCACCATTCTTCTGTTATCTTGAATAATCCTGATAACCCTGTGAGGGCAGGTGCTATTATTCTCTCTCTTTTACGGAAGAGAAAACTGAGTCTTGGTCAAGGTCACACATGCAGGGTTGGGAGGAGGGCAGGGAGCTGAGACGCAGACTAGAAGAATCATTACAAGGGACTTTTTTGTTAATAAAGCACTAATTTTAAGATGTGCCTTCAAGTGCATTGGTTCCCTAATCCCTAGAAAGATACAGGCATAAGGACACTCCATCAGTGTATGACAAATGATGATGACACATGAGGAGACAGTGCCATGACCCCTGACATTGGGGCAACCCCACACTTTACAGATGAGAAAACTGAGTCTGAAGGCTCAACAACTGAACAGCCTGGCGGGGGCCCCTCTGTTAGCCCAGAGGTGGGATTTGAACTCAGGTTTCCAGGATAGTAGCTTTGCTCATAACACTTTTTTTTTTTTTTTTTTTTTTTTGTACTGGGGATTGAACCCAGGGAGTGCTAAGCCACATCCCCAGCATTTTTTTTAAAAATATTTATTTTTTTAGTTTTCGGCGGACACAATATCTTTGTTTGTATGAGGATCGAACCCGGGCTGCACGCATGCCAGGGCGCTACCGTTTGAGCCACATCCCCAGCCCCCCAGCATTTTTTTATGTTTTATTTTGAGAAAGGTTCTCACTAAGTTGCATAGGGCCTTGATAAATTGCTGAGGCTGGCCCCAAAATTGTAGTCCTCCTACCTCAACCTCCTAAGTTGCTGGGATTCTAGGTGTGCATCACCACACCCGGCTTGCCCTCAATTCCTCAAGAACTATTAAGAGTACCTTTCACTCAGGCCTGGGAACCAAAGCCAGTGATATGGTTTGGATATGGGTTTTAATGTTCCGAGGTGAAATGATTGGCATTCTCATAGCTATAACGTAATCAGTGGATTAATCCTTTTGATGGATTAATAATTTGAAAGGACTACTGGGCATGCCCTTGGGGATTCTATCTGGCTCTGAGCGTATTCTCCCTCCCTCCCTCTCTCCCTCTCTCTCTCTCTCTCTCTCTCTCTCTCTCTCTCTCTCTCTCTCCCATGAGCTGCCATGAGCTGCTAGCTTTCTTCCACCAAGCCCTTCTGCCCTGATATTCCACCTCACCTCTAGCGCAGAGCAATGGATTTGAACTGAACTTCTGAAATCATGAGCCCAAAATAAACTTTTCCTCCTTTAAGTTGTTTTTGTCAGGTATTTTGGTCACCGTCCCGCAAAACTGACAAACACCCCCAGAGGCAGAGGCTCTTGTTGAGGGCGCAGCAAAGGCGAGACCCTCTCCGCTGCCTCCTGTCAGACAAGCAGCAGCCCTAGGTGTCAGGCTCAGCAGACACCCCACTTTCTCTGCCCTGCTCAGCACGGGCAGCATGACTCAGGAGAGTGAAGGGGGCTTTTTCAAAGCCCTTGACACCTGCCCATTGAGAAAAAAGCATCCAGGAGGGGAGGGGACCGTTAAAGGAATGTGCTATTCAAAAGATTTTGGGTGAGGAAGGCTCCTGATCAGATCTGGAAATGCAGCAGGGTGATGGAGCTGGGAGTCAGGGGCGGGGGCAATCATCTGCACAGTCCTCCCAGGAAACAGAAATAAGGACCCAGTCAGGGAAGCCCTCAGGAGAGGACTGTTCAAAGTGTCCCCCTGGGAAGGGCTCCTGCCACTCTTCTCTCTCAGAACCACATTATGCACCAGTTCTTTAGGACCGTGTTCTCAAAAAGGAAGGACTGGCATCTACACTGGGGCAGGGATAAACTGGCATGTCCTTACCGTGAGCGCTGCCCAGCAATAAAAAGCCACAGTTGCAACACTCCATATCTCAAATCATTCAAAACTATAGCAGTAGAGAGATGGGTGGCCAGGGCCAGGGAAAGGGGACGAGATCGACTGCCCAGGATCCTAGTGGAACGTTGACATTTTGTCAAGACTTCTCAGACTGTGTTAAATTGACAAGTTTTATTGTCTGTGGATTTTATCTCAATACAGTCGACTGAAAATCACTGGGGAACAAAGAAGGGTGACTTTGTTGTGGTTAGATCCCAGTCCCTGCCTTGATGGTTCCATGGGAAGGGCCCCTTTAAGGTCTTCTGGGAAGATCCAGTGCCCACTGGTGCTCACACTTCTGTGTGAATGAATAAATCCAGAGACAGCTTTACTAGGTCACAGCTCCCGCAGATGACATGATGGCAGGCTGGGCAGCAGACACTCTCCTGGCTGAGTGCCCGAGGACTGCCTGCCTCCTGCACCCCAGCCCCACTGAGCCATCCTGAACACCAAGCCCTGGCCAGGCACTGGGCACAGGGCCCTTCCCTGGGGGACTCACATGGGAGCGGGGGTGGCAGAGCCACCTGCAGACAGTCCTGAGGCAGGAGGCAAAGGGCATCCTGGACTGCAGACTTCCTGTGAGAGGTGACATTCTGGCTACCCTGGGACAGGGTTAAGGAGAAGTAGACCAGTGTGGGGTCAGGGTGATACTACAGACCAGGGGAGACACAGGGCAGACTGGCATTGGGGCAGGGACACAAGTAATTCACTCTTCCTGGAGAATAATGACGGTTAGCACCCTCTTGGATCTTGAAAGCTCATGAGCCTCTTAGACTTTGGGCTTTCCTGAGGCAATGGAGGGGTGGGGGGGATCCCTGGGGAGCAATGTCATTTGTGTACATGCATGCGCGCGCGCACACACACACATACACATACCTCTTCCTGCAGTTGCCAAGCTGAGCAAGGAGAAGAGCTTGCTACAACACCTGTCCCCTTCTCAGCTGGTGCCACAGTGCACCTTCTCTGTGTGCTACAGGACAGTTAGCCCACAGGAATCCAAGGCTTTGTACATGCTAAGCACATGAGCAACCACTGGGCTATACCCTAGCCCCTCGAGGTGGACGCCTACTACAGGGCACTGAACTTGTAAAAGGATGTACAGCCATGAAAACCCACTCAGAAACTCTGTGAAGTTGGAAAATGGCTCAATCCCGTGTCACAGGACAGCAGTGTCTTGAAAGTGTGAAGAGATGTGTCTAGAGAGCCATTTTGTAGTGAGCCAAGGTAGGGGCCAAGGCTGGAGCCGGCACATTCTCTCCATGCTGCAGAAGACAGGGAAGAGAAGACATCATTTACACGTTTCTGTGGACAGAGGCCTAACCCCTCCCCTGGGCTGCCACCTGCCCATACCCAGGAGTACTGCCTGGTGGGTCAGGAAGTCCCAAGGTCTGAAGAGCAGAAAAGTCCTGTAGCCTTCCGAGTCTCTACCTACAGCTCAAACTTGAACTCTGGGGACGCCATTTGTGGCTATGACCAGCAGGGGGTGCTCCAGGACAGATGACTTCTTTGGACTCTTGTCACTGTCATTCCCCCCAAAACTGTGTCCTTCATACACTCAAAGGAATGTCCCTGCTTTTCTTCCCAAAGCCCAGCTAAATGTCTTCCATGATGGTGTTCAGAGAAGCCCTTCTGTGCCTGGCACCTGTGACCAGGCCTGGTGCTGTAGAAAGTTCCTTGAAAAGCCCCGGCAGGAGAAACTTTTCCCCAGAGAATTGGCTATTTCAGGAAATGAGACAGACAATCTTGGGTGGGGACTGGGGAGATGCTGATTTGAAGGTGTTCCTAGAGAGCCCCAGTGAGCATTCACCAGGGTGGTGCCTGTTCAACCAACCCCCCACCCCTCAGCCCCTCACTCTCAGGGGATTTCATGGCAGAAGAGGTATGAGAACCTTGGGAAGCTTCTCTCATGACACCCACACTGAGGCCTTGGCCTCCCTAGAGCTAGGGTAGGGCTGGCTCTGATCCAAGGCCAAGAGCATGGGTCAGGTCCATCCTGAAATGAGTTCAAGGTTAGCTCAGAACTGCCCTGGGTGGGCAGAGGGCACAAGGGATCTGGAGGGAGGTCTCTTAGAGTCTCTGTAAGCAGCCCGCCTTGCTCAGGAGGGCTCACTACAGATACTTGTCACAGAAGCAGAGTTCAGGGCTGTAATTAGGTACTTCACACAGCAAAATTAATCCCACGCCTACTTAAAGATGCGTGTGATGGCGATTCTGTGGATGATAACTGGGCAGAAATAGAAAGCGTGGTGTAAATGATGTTAATGCTGCTTTGGCTCAGCAGGTCTCCTTCTCTACTAGTCCAGTGCTTCCCGGTCTCAGGCAGGCTGGGCTGTTTCTCCTGACACCAGTTTTGTGGTCATCCTGCCCACCCTGACAAAGGCATGGATTTCTTGGGGAACATCTTTCCCTGGATTGCAGTACCCATGGTTTAGGTGGTACCCAGCCTCGGAGATGAGCACATAACACAAACGTGGCATACTGCACACACCTGTGCCCTAGTGGTGACTGAGGAATGGGCATGCAAACCAGTCCCAGTCAATGGAACTCAACTCCTGGATTCTGATTAGATCTGACCGATGTGGGAAAACTGAACCAACATGTAGAGATAGTGTGCCTAAGAGTTATGAAGACAGGAAAATAAATAAATAAAGCAGAGAGACTAGGTCCTTTCAATATTGCTTGATCTCCTGGACCCGGCCATGTCTGAAGTAAGCCTCTGAACCTTTTAGTTATGTGAGCCAATCAATTATTTTTTTTATTAATTTTTAAATTTGTTTTAATTAGTTATACATGACAGTAGAATGCATTTATGTACTTTGATATTAAATTCAATCTTTTTCTTAAGCCAATTTGAGTTAGGTTGATGTCACCTGCAACTAAAAATATCCCATCTTCTATATATTAGGGAAGTTTAAGTCCAAAGGGAGAGAGGTGGGGAGTAAGAGGGAACCGGTCAGACATGAGAGCCTGAACCTAGGAGAGAGAAAAGTGGACACACCTGAGAAGAATTTAGCAGGTACCATCAGTGGGATTCCCTGAGTGATTGGATTTGTTGGGAGAGGGAGAAAGGGGAGTGGGTATGGGGCAGAGGCTCTGAGGAGGTGTGGGCGTGCAAAGACACCAACTTCCACTCTATGAGTGTGTGGTTTGTGTGGGTTACTGTACACTTGAAGATCAGAGAGCACAGGGCTGAGCAGGCAGCATGGCGGTCATCAAGGAGGACAAAATCCTGGGAACAAAGGAGAAAAGGACTTGGAGATGACAATTACAGAGTGTGCTTGGCTGGATTCATTGCTAGTCCCCTTTTCTTTTAAAATTAATTCCTCATTTTTATTGGTGCATTAGAGTCGTACATATTGATGGGATTTGTTACATATTCATACATGCACACAATATGACAATATAATTTGGCCAATACCACTCCCGGCACTGCCCCCTCCTTCCCTCCTTCCTCCCCTTGGTCCCTTTCCTCTACTGATCCTCTATAATGGGGCTGCCACCAGCCAGTGAGTCTGATAAGGGCAGGGCTGTGTCTGGTTCATTTCCCAGTGTATCTCAGCACCAGCTGATGCCCGGGGAGGGAAAGCTCAGAAACTGTTGGGCACATGAGTGAGATAGAAAGGAGAAAGAAGGGCTGGTGGGCTGCACATGTGAATTTGGCCCTGCTTCTTTTAAAAAAATAAAACATCAGATTGGGACAATAGGAGGCCAGGTTGGTTGGCCACTCAGAGTGGGCCCTTTCGTCTGGCACCTCTGTGAGGCCTGTCTCCTCCAGTCTCAGGGCCAGAGTCCTCCCCTTCTCCTCCTTATGTCGTCTCAAGTCACAGCCAGGAAGGAGCTGGCAGGGAAACGGGCTACTCCATTTCATTTTCCTCCTCGAGAGCCTGGTCCTCCCCTAATGTAGGCGCCCCAGGTCTCAGCCCGGCCCCTCTGCTTCCCCTCTTCCCAACAGTAGTGTCTTTACTTTGGAGGCTTTTAGAAGCTCCCCTCTATGGACCTCTGTGCTGCCTGCACAGCCTGAGGCTCTCTGACCTCAACCTAGCTGAGGCTCACTGGGCAGGGACAGGGTGCCCAGGGCCACCAAAGTGCATACTTACGAAATGCCAGCTGATGTCTCTCCATATACCCACTCCCTGTGCTCCCTACCTTGGTAAGCACTGTGACCCCAACCCCTGGTGGGGCTACTCATCTCTTTGCCCACCCCTGCCTCTCAGGGCCAATTGCTCCTCAAGTCCCTTGATAGTACTTACTAAGTTCCTCACAGATCTGCTGCCTCACTCATCCTCAGTATCTGTCCCTGTCTAGGTCCTTCTGACTGAATGGAAAGCGAGGAACTGGGAGACAAGTGAGTGAGAAATGAAAAACAGAGACCAGGCAGAGATATATATGCAAGTTTATTTGTCAGAGCTGACAAATAAAGGCCATCTCTCCGTAGATGGAGAGAGGCAAAACAGGCTTGGGGTTCAGGACTTTTATGGGGGCAGGCTTAGGAATTAGAGCCAGGTAGCTCCCAATGTGGGCAGTGAAGGGTGGGGTTGGTCTGAGGGAGTGGTGAGCCTTTCTCAGAAATGCCCTTGGGCAGGAAAGCCAAATTTTTTCATAACATGGCGGCTGTCACTTAAGATGGCCATCCAGATGCTAAGCAAGGACTTTATACTGACTGCTTCTTGTTCTCTTATCATCCTTCTTTGGCCCCTGCTAAGGTCAAAATGCTGGTGGTGTCTCCCTCACATTCACATGTTGGAGCCTCATTCCTGATGTGAGTCTCAAGAGGTGCCACATCTGGGGAGTAATTAAGTCATTCTACCCTCACTGAGGGGCGAATGTCCTTATGAGAGGTTTGAAGGAGCTCCCTGGGCCCTTCTGCCACGTGAAAACACAGCAAGAAACTGTGTCCATGAGGAACAGGCCCATAACACATCCGCTGTGCCTGGATCTTGGATGCCCTGGCCTCCAGAATTATGAGGGACCTGTGGTGTGGTTTAGAAATGATCCAGTCTCAGGTACGTTCTTCATAACAGCCAGAATGGCCTCTGGAACTCCCACACTCACCTGCAGAAACCAGCCTCCTCTCTCACCTCATCCCCGGACCACAGCACTTGTGGCTGCTATTCAGCAAAGTCACCAGAGTCCTGCCTGGGCCCCAGACACTGTCCCTGCCCAAACAGGGTAAAGTGAGCTCCTAAATGTGGCAGGTGGGTGTCTGAGGTGCCAGGATGGGAGCCGCAGGTGAACAGAATCCAACAGCCTCCTTCAAACCCTGGGAGCAGGTGACCCACACAGGCAGCACCCCATGGAGAGAACACAATGGAGCACAAATTGGAGCTATCTCCGTGGGTGAGTGGTGGAGTCTGCTCATGGTGTTGAATTTTCATGTCCCTAACGAGCAATGTTCTTGAGCAGCTTCCTGTGTGTTCATTTGTCTTCCTGTACCTTCTTTGGGGGAGAAGAAGGTGTGTGTTCACACCTTTAGCTTAATGTTTAAAATTGAATTTATCATCTTATGGAGCTGTGAGAATGCTTTATATACTCTAGATACAAGTCCTTTGTCGGATAGGTTTTGTGTTTGTTTAAGACTTTCTTGAGATGCAATTCAAATACCTTAAATTTCACCCTTTTAAAAATCTATGTAATTCAATGACTTTTAGTATAGTCACCAATCAGTTTATGTTTTGCAAAGATTTCCTTTCAGTCTGTGGCTGCTTTTCATTTTTCTAACAGATTCTTTTGAAGAACAAACCTTTATGATTTTAATAAAGTCCAATTTGTTGATTTTTCTTTTATAATTTGTAGTTTTTGTGTCTACCGTAAGAAATCTTTGCCAAACCTAAAATCATTAAGGTTTTTGCCCATCATTTCGTCTAAAAGTTTTAGTTTTAGCTCTTTCTTTTAGAATATGATCCTTTTCAAGTTAATTTTTGTCTATGGTGTGAGGTAAGGGTCAAAGTTCATTTTTTGGTCAGATAATTGTCCAGTACCATTTATAGAAAAGAGTATTCTTTCACTTTTATCAAAAGTCGACCTCTTGTCTAGCACATGCAAGGCCCTAAGTTCAGACCTCAGCCTTAAAAGAAAAAAAAAAAAATCCTTTGACCTCGAAATGCCTGGTCTCTTACTGGACTCTCTAGTTTGCTTCATTTATTTATTTGTCTATTTTTATGCCAATGCCACATTACATTGTTTTCTTTGACCTTTCAATAGGTCTTAAAACAAGGTAGTTTATGTTCTAAACTTTGTTCATTTTTCAAAATTATTTTGGCTATTTCAGATCTTTCACATTTACTTCCACACACATACAAAAAGCCTGTTGTGTGTGATTAGGGTTACAATGAATCCATAAATTAACTTGAGAATATTTCTCCTATTATTTAGGTCTTAATTTCTCTTAGTAGTATTTTATGATTTTCAAGGTTTGGGTCTTGAATATCTTTTGGAAAAACTTATCTTTAAGTATTTAATATTTTATACTATTACATATATTATGAATTTCTAATTATTTCTAATATGTAGATATATAATTTCTGTATTTCATAGAAATATAATTGATTCTTATACATTGATTTGGATCCGTGTTAAACTCCCTCATTATAACTAGCTGTTGTTTGATAGGATCTGTAAGATTTTCCTACATAAATAATTATGTCATCTGTCAATAAAGAAGTTTTACTTCTTCCTTTCTGATCTGTAAGCCTTGAATTTCTTTTTCTTGCTTTATTACACTGGCCAGAGTCTTCAGCATACTGTTAAATAGAAGTGATAAAGAGGACCTCCTTGCCTTGTTCTTGATCATAGAAGGAAAGCACTTAATCTTCCACCATCAAGTATAATATAAACTGAAAGACTTTTATAGATGCCTTTTATCAGGCTGAGAAAATTCTCTTCTATTCTTAGTTTGCTGAGACCAATTTTTATCATGAATGGAAGCTAGATTTCATATTAAAAAAAAGTAGTAAGATGATGTATGCTTTTCTTTTTTTCTAAGTCTATAACTATGGTGAATTTCATTGATAGGATTTTAAATATAAAACTAACCTTATATTCCTGGGATAAGCTCCCCTAGGTCTAAAGAATACATTATTCTTTATATATTTTATAATTGTTAGACTATTACTAAGAATTTGCAGCAATATTTTGTCTTTTTTTTTTTTTCCTGGAGAAGAACCCAGGCCTCAGCATGCTTTGCAAGTGCTCTTTCACTGACCCACTTCCCCAGCCCTGCAGCAATATTTTGAAAGAGCATTTTTTCACCTTGATCAAAATACAAAAGATTCTCTAACTTGTGTGTGCTTCAGCTATCACCCAACCTGCTCCTTTTGGGCAGCTCTTTCCCCATCAGTTCTTGCTGAAGGCCGAGGAGGCCCCCTGCATGTCACCTTACTTTCTCCCAGGCCGCTCCCTCTTCTTGGGCACTCTGCCTTCCTAATTCTAGCACCTGGGCTCCCTGGACTTCCTATCTTTCCTGGGCTTCCCTCCCGGCCCTGCATCCTGGAGGATCTCTCCAGGTCAGCCTCTGGGCAATCAAAGGCCCTCTCCTGTGTGTCTCTCAGGGTCACCGTCTTGTGCTGCCTGTTATTCAAAACCTGGAATCCATCACTTACCTATTTTTTCCGGAGTTTAAGTTGTTTCAGGTAGGAGGGTCCATCTGGTCCCTGCCACTACTCCATCTTGAATAGAAATGCAGTTCCAGTCTTTTCTGCGTGAGAAATTTTGCCCTAAATTTTTAGGCAGTTGGGATTATTTGGCCATATAATTTCTTTTCCTATTTTTCCCCTCAACATTTCAACATAAGCATTTCCATGTGACTTAAAACTTTCCACAGATGTCACTTTGAGGGATGGGACACATCCGGTCAAGTCTGGGCTAAGTTTCACAGCTCCAACCCTGGAGTCTGGCCTATCCCCAGCCAGAGTGGCCCTTGGGCGTCAGGGGCTCTGCTTTCCTCCTCCCACTTCCCCGACCACCCTGATGCCCTTCCTTACAGGAGACTTTCTGTACCATAAACTTCAATGAGGTGGTGATTAAGGACTGCAGAAGAAGCATTTTCAATTTAAACCATTTTTTTTTTTTTTCCTGAATGGAGCAGGTGTCTGGAAGTCACAGTTACAGGAATGAAAGGGTAGCGTTATTCAAAATTTTCCTATAATTAAACTCATCTACTTTCTGAATGAGTCTCTGTGCCCAAAATAACAATAACAATAACTGTAGCTCCCACTGGGAGAGCCCTCACAGAGAAAAGAGATGGGGCTGGATTGGAGCAGTCTGTGCACCAGGCTGCTTTGGCCCCTAGAGCTGGGCTGTGGTTTGCTCTGCACAATGGTGAACCCCAAGAAGGCCTTGGTCCCGAGCCCAGACTATACCAAGGCCTGTTGTTAGCTGTGCTCCTGCTCTGATGAAGGTTCCTGGTGTCTGTGGAGATCTGGGGGAGGAAGTAAAGGGACCATGCTAGGAAGGAATTGATAAAGTAAACTGAGCGACATAATACTAATTAGCACCATTATTAAGGTTTGGTATTAAATGCTTAATTCTCTCAAAAGCCTTGTGAAGACAGATTGGGAAATTATGGCCCAGAGAAATGGATTAAACCGCTGAAGGTCACACAACAAATTGTTAGTGTTGCTGGGATTCTAACCCGGACCG
Source organism: Urocitellus parryii (assembly GCF_045843805.1). Lineage (NCBI taxonomy): Eukaryota > Metazoa > Chordata > Mammalia > Rodentia > Sciuridae > Urocitellus > Urocitellus parryii. Next base: position 36,606,585 of record NC_135541.1, on the reverse strand, counting down.
TCGGACTACCCAGAACCATTTCTCCTAACCACTAGGATTTATTTAGCTAGTTGATGCCTATCTATCCTTTCCCATGCAAGAAGCCCAGGGGAGATGTATGAATGGAATAGCCAGAGAAATGCCAGTCCCCAAGGAAAAATTTAGTCTTGGAACTGACCATTGAGTGGCCTGGGCACACTTGCAGCCAAGGCCCACACAGAAGCCACACTCCTATCCTGGAGGGACTCAAGTGAGCCCATTGTCCAGCACAGCTCTTGCCTGCTCCCATGCCCACACTCTGCCCCCAAGTCCCAGAGCCCTCTTTCTGTCCTGTCCTATGAAAAAAACGGACAATTATTTCATGAGATCAGTCATTGTCCTTCCAACCAACACTGCCAATGTGGTACATTATAGTATTCTTTTTTTGGGGGGGGGGTTGAAAACTAGGGATTGAAACCAGGGGTATTTAACCACTGAGCCACATCCCCAGCCGTTTTTATTTTTTTATTTTGACAAGGTCTTGCTGAGTTGCTTAGGACCTTGCTAAGTTGCTGAGGCTGGCTTTGAACTTGTGATCCTCCTGCCTCAGCCTCTAGAGCCGTTGGGATTACAGGCTTGTGCCACCATTCCAGGCTACATTATAATATTCGGTTATAGAATTCTCTAGATATTATCCTTCGCATTCTACCAATAAAGACACAGAGACTGGAGGGTAGGAAATAATGTTTCCAGAGAAAAGAGATGGGGCTGGATTTGAGCTGAGGTCTGCTAAGAATTCCGCTGTGCTGTGTGAAATATGACCCCGCGTGGTGAGATCTCCTTACCTTACAAGTGCCCTCCTGTCTCTAGACTCATTTGTGAACCTGCAAGTACTTACGGAGCAGGGAGGCAGAGGGCCAGCTGTCCCTCCCTGGGGCCATGTGGAGGATCAGAAAGAGGACGGATATTGCATTCCTAATTCACAGCAGCCCTGACGGTGCAAATTGATTCTCAGGCTTCCTCTAAACCATTCTGTGGATTAATCACGGCATGCCTGGGTCGGGTCCTTGGCAAAGAGCATCAAAAAACAGGCCTGACTGACGTACACAGAAAAGGGGCTGCTGGAGAGGATGTCATTTGAGTGAAGGGTATCAGTCTGCTTAAGGTATCTCTGCTTGGCATCAGCACCCCAGCCCAGAGTCCTCTCAAAGACTTGCCTCTGCCCATGGGACTCTGTAGTTGTTATCATCAAAAATATCGGCAGCTAAGCTTCACAGAGCCACCTGTGGTCTAGTTCAATGATTTCCTGAATTAACTTACTTTGTAGGTGGGGAAATGAAGCAGAGAAAGACAAGTTGGCCAAGATTCATATCTAGTAAATGCAGGGACCAAGGTTCCTCAGGGCTGGCTACTTTCAGAGTCCCCTTCCCAACCACCACTATTGACTTTCCTGCCATCATCTCTGATGATTTTTTGTCTGCCTGGCCCTGCATCTCAGCTCACTTGAGATGCCCCTGCAGATGGGGGATTTAGACATGGGGCAAACCTCTAATGTCAAATGTCCCTGCTGGACTGAATTGACTCCCCTTGAGGGCTATTTGCCATGTCCAGACCTCAAAAACCTTAGGTTTCCAGGTGGGAATCAAAGATACACAGACCTTGGGTAAATAGGGTCCTTCCTAGATTTTCAGGCAACCTGTGGATTGGGTAACCTATGGGATGGGCTGGATTCCCCAGATGCCTGTGGACCACAGTCTGGGAAGACCATCCCAAGATGGCAGGCTTCAACCCTAGAGTTGGAGTCTTTTACCCATTTCCTGAGAGACAGCCTCACCGCCTCCCCACCCCCCAAGGCACATTTCAAGGAGAACAGAAATGCTATCTTTGTTTGGCATTTTTCAACGTCAGCAGTAGAGAAGCAAAATCAGCCCAAAGGGCTGTTTAATTGCAATAAAAAAAATATCATGCTTTTTCAAGGGGAAAAAAAAAAGGAGAGTTCTCCACCCTTTCAGTTTCCCGTGTGATACTGTATCTGCTGATTCTGTCTCATTCAAATCCAAACAAGCACATTCATCATTCCAAAAAGTGCCATTCAAGGGCTGCTCTCCACAGGCCCAGACTTTGCCTCAAATGTTCCCAAGCCCAATTAAGCCTGGTGCAGCCTGCGGAACCCAGAGGCACCTGGGCCCAGAGAAGATGCTCCCAAGGCTCCCTGGAGGATGCTGTCCGGCTCCTCTGGCGCCCTCTACCATCAGGGCAGAAGGAAAATGAGCAGAAGCTCTGGACCAAATCAGAAGCCCAGTCAATGCCCGCTCTGGCCCAAGCCTGTCCCTTCTCTTCTCTGGGGCTTAGTTCCCCATCTGTAAAACCAGTTCCAGTTACAGCAGGAAAGCTGAGTAGATGAATGGCACCCCTTCTTCCTTCCCATGACCATGACACCATCCCCAATTACTCCAGTTTTTCTTTACTGGGCCCAAACTTTATATCAGAGTCTTCAACATAGTACTGCAGGCCACTAGAACTGGGTATGAAGTGTGTTGCCACCGTGGGCTACAAGAGTCTCCTGGGTCTCTTCCAGGTCACACACTTGGACTTGGAGAGTATTAGTCACATTCAACAGACTCTTACTATGTGCTTGCTGTGGGCCAGACAGCATTTTGAGTGCTCTGCCTCCCTGCATACCCTGCAACCTCATGAGTATTACTAATGTCCCCATTTTATAAATGAGGCACAGACAGGGTAAGTAACTTGACCAAGGTCACAAAGCTGGTAAGTAGAAGAGTTGGGATTCAGACCTGGACTGTCTAGTTCCAGATTTTGAGCTCTTAACCCCTCACTGGGATACATATAAGTTGGTCAACACAAAAACCAGCCTCTGGATAGAGAGAGCAGCCATACCTGGGTTACCTTTATGTCCCCATCACTATGCAGTCAATAAATGTGCTGAATAAGCAAATGAATGGATGCATGAAGAGAAAACTAGAAAAACACTGGAGGACGCACCATACCAATGATGTTAATAATGACTGCAATTTATTAAGTGCTTCCTGGGTACCGCCCATGATGCTTCCCATTTGAGAGGAACTCAATAACTATTTGTTAAAAAATGAACATAGAGGGGCTGGGGCTGGGTTCGATTCTCAGCACCACATAAAAATAAATTTAAAAAAGATATTGTGTCCAACTACATCTAAAAAATTTTTTTTAAATGAACATAGACATGTGCCCTCAGTGTCCCCTGCCTGTGCCCCACCTCCACTCCTGCTCCTGGCCCTTGCCAAGAGCCAGGGAAGCAAACAGTTCAGTACACTCAGTTGAGACTCATAGAAAATCTGTTTTATATACACATTCGGAAACACACAGTCCCACAAAGCAATATTTACCCTTCCTGATCGTGAAGTATCATGATAACTTTCTCTTCTTTCCTATCCTATCAGAAGAAAATGCTGGTAGTGACGCACTGCGTCGATTTCAGGCCCATTAGTGGGTCATGTCATTAGAAAACATCACATCACTGAAGGTTATGCATAAATAACATCCTAATGGTGTGCTCACCACCAGCTGTGCAGCTAGCAGCCCTCTGGACCCATGCAAGAGCCCTCTCAGGCAGGGTGTTATTACTAACCCTGTTTTTCAGATGATGCAACTGAGTCACTTAACAATACATCCCTGGTGTATCAGTTGACTATCGCTGCAGAACAAGCAACCCGATAACCACATGGTGCAAAACAGCCAACACCTATTTCTCAGGAATGTGGGTTGGTGGGAGGAAGGACTCTGCACCGTACGTGTCTCTTGGTCATCCTGGGACAAAGGGCCAAGCATGTGCGTCCTTTCCCTGGCCATGGCGGTGGCACAAAGAACATGCAAAGCATGTGTCCTTCCTCTGCATTCTTCACATCTGCCAACGCCGGAGTCAGAGGGATTCAGTGTTGCCCTTTCAGTTAAGGCTTTGGGTTTCAGTGGGAGGGAAGCAGCACAGGGTTGCGCACACAGCACCACAGCACAGTTGACAGGATCATTCAACTCCTCTTGAGATGTGGAGTCAAACACACTTGTTTACATATTCTATGGCAAGACTTATAATTCTTTGTTTTTGTGATTCCAAATCTTTAAGAAAAAAAAGAAGGAAGTTAGGGAGAGAGGCAGGGAGGGAGGAGAGGAGAGGGAGCTCAGAAGGCAGACGTGGGCAAATGGCCTCACATCTCTGAGCTGAAATTTCTTCACCTGTAAAAGGATGATGCAGATGAATACATTTTAACACACTGTTGAGTGACAAAATTAGGTTACAGCACAGCATTCAGAGAGCTTGTCATTTTGTGGCTCTGCGTTTGTATTTGGTGTATGTGCTTGTGTGCAGAACTTAGGCGCGCGGGGGATGTTGTGAAGAGGCTCATCTAGATCTTACCAGTGCTTACCTCACTGTGGCGGATTTGGAATGATTTCATTTCTCTGTGCTTGTGTTGTCCTGAGTCACTGTTGTTACCAGGAGGGTACATTATGCACGTCATCATAGAAAACAGCAAAGGCAGTCATATCTTGCTAATCCAAATCAAAACCACCAGTGCCTACTCCCTGTCCCCAGTGTCCTCTGATGGAGGCAACCTCACCCACTGGCTGGCCCCCTCCTGAAGCCCAGGCAGCCTATCTCCCAGACAGGGAGCAGGCCCAAGCACACTCCCTCCACATCCTAGCTTCGTGTCCTTGTCCCTCCTGCTCACCACCCCAAAAGCTCTGGACATCTTATCTTTCACATTCCTCTTCCCTCCCCATTCCCATGACCTTTAACAATGTAGAGTTAATCTTCACTAACACCTTGCGAAGTTGAAGTGCATTCATTCACTCGCTTGCCCACACGTCCACTATCTACCCATCCATTCATGAAATATTCACTGGAGCCCACTCTGCTCCAAGGTCTGTGCTGGCTGCCAAGGACTCAGAGCGAAGTCTGATGCCAGCCCTCAAAATATCCCCAGCCTAAACAGTGGCCCAGACAGAATACTACAGGAATACAGAGGGAGCCTTTGAGAATCCTGGTCTAATCACCAAGTTCATGAGCAGGGAAATGTTGATTATTACCTTATTGTACAAATGGGGCATAGAGCTGAAGGAACTTACAGGAATCCATTAGCAGTAACAAATACATAGTTCACTGTAGCATCACTCCCCCTACCACGTAACCATGGGAGATGTTGCTAACCAGACAGGTAACTTTCCCCATGAATTTTTTTTTTTTGTACTAGCGATTGAACTCAGGGGCACTTTACCAGTGAGTCACTAAAAATATTTTATTTAAAGAGGGTCTCACTACATTGCTTAGGGTCTAACTAAATTGCTGAGGCTGGCTTTGAACTCTCAATTCTTCTGTCTCAGCCTCCAGAGTCCCCATGAACTTTTGAATCAATCAGTACAGTTATCCCTTGGCCTCCAAGAGACATTGAGTTCCAAGACCCCCACAGATACCAAAACCATGGGTGCTCAAGTTCCTGATATAAAACAATGTAGTATTTGCATATAACCCATGCACATCTTCCTTATATACCTTAAATCATCTCTGGATTAATTATAATGCCTAATACAATAGAATTGCTATACTGTGCTGTTTAGGGAATAATGATGTTTTAATCAACTTTGGGTTGCTGTGACCAAAAGAACTGACAAAAACAATTTCGAGAAGAAAATGTTTATTTTGGCTCATAGTTTCAGCCCATGGTTGGCTAACTTCATAGCTTTAGTCCTAAAGTGATCATGGCAGAGGGATATGGTGAAGGAAAGCAGCTCAGGACATGACAGCCAGAGAGCAGAGAGAGAGAGAGAGAGATTTCCGCTTATCAGGGACAAAATATAAACCCCACGGGCATGCCCCCAGTCACCTTACTTCCTCCAGTCACTCCCTACCTATCTGCAGTTACTGCCCAATTAATCTATATCAGTGGATTAACCCACCAATTAGGGTAAACCTTTCTTAACCTAATCATTTCACCTCTGAATATTTTGGCATTGTCTCACATATGAGTTTTGGGGGGACACTTCATACCTAAACCCTAACCTTCTTCCCCTGGCCCCCAAAAGCTTATGCCCATCTCACCATGCAAAATACCTTTAGTCCATTTCCAAGGGTCCCTGTAGTCTTAATTCCAGCATTTCCCAAAAGTCCAAGTTCAAAGTCTCCTCTAAGACTCGAGGCAAACTCTCACCACGAGCCCCTGTTAAGATCAAAAGCAAGTTACATATATCCAATATACAAAGGCATAAAGTAAACCTTCCCATTCCTCAAGGGAGACGTAAGGGCATAGAAAGAAGGGAAGGAACTGAAATCTAGGTAGGCAAACAAGTCCTGTAACTCCATGTCCAGCACGTGGGGCACATGCCTCATGGTATTCTCTCCAAAGGGCTTACGTTGCTCCACCAAAATGGCCTTGCTGGTCACAGCCCACATGGCCTCTCTCCTGGCTTGTCTATTCAATTCCTGCAGCTTTCCTCAGTAGATGCTCCACACTGAGGGCATCTCTTAATTTCAGGGTCCTCTACTGCAGCTGCAGCTTCTTTCTCCCATGGTCACAATCACCCCTTCACAGGTAGCCTGCAGGGACTGTGACCCTGCTGTTCTTCGCTTGGCCTTCCAGGCCTTCCTTTGAAATATCACTGGAGGCCTCCATGGGCCCCTAACTCCAGCATCCTGCATTTCTGCAGAACCACCTGCACATGCTTGACTCCATGGTCTGCCACTGTCTTGAGAAGTTGCCAAGCCTCCTGGAACCACAGCTACAGCAGCTCTGAGTGCCCGGGCAGCTGAGCATGGTAAACCAACTTCCTAGGACCCCTGTACAAGCAGGGTGTCCCAGAGACCCCTTCTAAAAGGAACTTTGACTTTTACACCCTGAAGCCTGTGATGGGTGTGGTCTCCCCAATTCCTGAGATGCCCACAAGCCATCTTTCCTATTATCTCTGAGAAAAGTATTTAGCATCTCTTTAGTGGCCCTAATGTCTTTAACTACCAGAACTTCCTTAGCTCCAGTTTTAATTGTAGTTTTCTGGCCAAACTGCAAATTTTTGAAATCTTCCTACTCCTGATTATCATAGTAAACTCGGCTGCCAGCAATATCCATTCCACCACCCGAATTCTGCACTGCCTTGACACTTTCTCTGCCAGATTGATAAATCTATCACCTTTAATTCAGCCTCACACAAAGTCTCATGACATGGGCAAAATGTAGACAACTTCTTTGCAAAAGAATATAACATGAATATCCTTAGTAAAATTTCCAATTGAGTCCTCCTTCTCTGAAACCTCATGAACCCAGTCCTTGCTGTCCACCGTCCTAGCAGCATTCTGGCCTTCTGAACTCCCACCAGAATCACCCTTTAGACTCAACTCACAACATTCTAAAGCTTTTCCACTTTGCAACTATAATCTTCAAATTTTCTTCCTCCTGCAAACTATCTCTGAACCATATGGTCATGTTTGGACATAGCAACAGCCCCACTCCCAGTACCCATTTCTGAGGCTTTGTGTCATTGTGATCAAAAGACCTGAAAAGAACAATTCAGAGGAGGAAAAGTTTATTTTGGCTCACAGTTTCAGAGGTTCAGTCTGTGGTTGGCTGACTTCATAGCTCTGGGATCAAGGATGCAGAACAGCATTAGCAGCTGAGAAGGGGGCAAGATGGGGAGAGAGAGAGATTTCCACTCACCACAGATAAAATATAAACCCCAAAGGCAGACCTTCAGTGACCTACTTCCTCCAGCCACACCCTACCTGGCTACAGTTACTGTCCAGTTAATTCATATCAGTGGATTAATCCACTGATTAGGTTACATCTCTCATAATCGAATTATTTCACCTCTGAACATTCTTGTGTTGTCTCACACGTGAGCTTTGTGTGAACACCTCATGCTACCACCGAAAGCTTGGTCCTTGTTCCCAATGCCGATCCAATAACGAGGACACAGTTTTGAGAAAAAAGGAAAAAGAAGTTTTATCACTTTGCTAGCAAAGGAGAAACACAGGGGACTCCTGTCTCAGAGGCTGTGATTCTGCCCATCAGGGGGAGCAGGGGTTTTTCAAAGAGGTGATTCAAAGGCAACATTCCATGTGTTCTCTGTTGGAGTTATAATTCACTTGTTAATTTGGGAGATAGTCATGTCTTAGATCTTCCAGGTGCCACCCCCAATGTCTGGATTACTTGATTCAGTGGTGGGTGTGCACTCAAGGACTGCTAACTCTGCCTAGGATGGGGAAGAAAGGTAATAGGGAGGGGGAGCGAGAGGAAGAGAAAGAAACATGTCCCTTTTTAAAATGCAGCGGCAGAGCAGCAGGGGCTATATTCAAGCCATAAAGTGGACCACTGTTACACTCATATCTAAAGCACAACAAATGGCAAGAAAAAAGTGTGTATGTGTTCAGTACAGGCAACATTCTCTATGCCCAATTGATTGGACCTGCAGCTGCAGAACCTTTGGATACTGAGGGCTGTTCCAGGCAGCCACCCCGGGCCACTGCAGCTGGTGTGTGTATCCTCAAATCCAGTCCCTGGTGGGGGAATGGAGATGCAGGGAGGCTCAGAGGCACCGAATTCATCTTTCCACTCCTTGCTGTTAGAAGCAGAGGGAACGGACCCCCAGAGGGCTCTACTGTACATGGCTCCAACCTGCCTCCCTGAACATGGACAGGGTAGCTATAGCTAGTGGGAAGGTGTCATGAGCAGTCATTATAGTCTGAAGAGCAGTTAGATTCAATCAAATCTATTTTACTAACGCTCATCACACTTCAGACACACATCCTGATTCTAAGTCCTAACTGAGTCTACACCCAAGGGTCCCAGATGCTTACCTGTGACGTTTCTTAAGGCCAGGTTGCTGAAACTCTATCTGGACCAGAGGAGTTTGGTACAGGGGGGACAACAGCAACGGAGGTCTTAGTCTCTCTGTCTGGGTCCTATTAGTCCCATCGACTCCCAGAAGTCTGGGTTTTTAAGTTCTAGTTCAGTTGTGCTTGCAGCTGATAACTGGGCGCGGTCTGGGGTATATGCCCCAGGTGTAGACTCTGATCACTAACTTAAGTCTAAGTTCTGCAGTTCACATTGCACCCCAGGCACATGGCTTATCGTCATTCACCATTCAATCAATACACATTCACTAATTAATATAGTCAACATTCAATAATCCTATATTTCTGGTACTCATATAAGAGGGGGGGGGGATGACCCTCAGCTGAAGAAATCCAGGAAATATTGTGGCAGGTGGCTTTTTGGCAGGCTTCATAAATTGCCAAGAGGATTAGGAAGGATAAATAAGTCGGAAGACACCAGAGCCACACACCATAAAAGGCCCAGCTTGGACATATTTCATTTCTGATCACACCAGAACAGAGCAAGAATTATGGGCAAAGTGCATAAACCTAGGCAGCCACGCCTGATAATTTACACTGCTCACTGTCATTTTTAATGCCCCGTGTCTGCCTCTCTTCAACCTGGGAAACACTAAATCCAGCAGCTTGAAAAAACCACTTCAAACTACAATATGCCAGCAGTCTTTCTCAAGACCTGATTGTTCTGTGGGAGCTTTCACACCCAGGGAGCCCTGGGCGCTGTCCCTACTGAGGGGTCACAGGACCTGTCTGTGACCCATCAAACACACAGACACGTGGGTCCACTTCCATGTCCTTTCTCTCTAGAGGCCAGTCATATTTTAGGCACAGGCTTTGGAGTTACACAGACTCGGATTCGAGTTCTAACCCCACACTTATGAATGGTAGGATTTGGATGAGCATGTAATCTGTCTCGGCCTCGGCACCCTCATTTGTAAATGGGCTAATGAGACCCACTTCCTGGGGCGGTCGTGGGTGTGCATGCTGGGAGTGCGGGTATGACCCACAGGGCAGCTTCTGGGCCCGTTAGTACTTCAACACAGAAGTTATTAACTTGGCTAATGTGCAGGCATAGGATGTTGACCAGCCCCCAGGGCCCAGGAGAGCCACCCTCAGACCAAGGCTCACACAGTCCCAGCTGGACACAGAGGATGGACTCCGTATGTATTGGATGGATGGGTGGATGCATAGGTGGATGGGTAGGTGGAAGGATGTTTGAATGCATTCTACTTCTGGAACACAGAACAGCAAAGCGGGGACTTGGGCAGGCTCAAGTTTGACTTTCTTGATGTCAACCTCAAAGTTGGCATTTTCTGCTTCCTCAGTAACCCACCCCTCATCCTCATGAGAGAATTTCCCCAAACCCCTCCCAAACCTGTCTAGATCCTCAGTAGGCCTATTAGGCCTCCCCTGCCCTCTGCCTTGTTTGGCTACATCCAGTCTGAAGTCCTTACCTCAGCACCCAAGGTGACTATGCCAGGCCAAGTCACATATCCTCTGAACTGGGCCCAGCAGGGTGCTCTGGAGTGGGCAGGGGTGGACATCAGAAGCCCTGCTCTTGCTTTGGCCTTTGTAGCCGAGGTGCCTGGGGAAGGGTGGCCTGCCTACAGGTTTGATTGCAGCAGGGGATGGGGTTTGGCCCCTTTGAAGTCTCAGAGCTGTTGAGGTCTCAGGTTCTCAGCTTAGCCACGCTGGTGGGCACCACTGCTTCCAAGCAAGTTGCCCTGCTGGGCAGTTGGCAGAGTGACATCTCAGTCTGGTGCCCAAGGCATTTGGGGCGGGGCCTTCTTGCTATCTCCTAAAGCCAGCCACTTGACACACAGTAAATTGCTTTTCATGAATTCAGGCAGGAGGCAGTTCAGGGGAAGCCGCTGCCTCAGGACGAGTGACATGTGTCAGGTGCAATCTTCATTCTGCGCAGCAAATGTTGGAAAGAGGAGCAGCCACAGTGGTAGCTCAAGGACTCATGGTACCATGGCACCCAGCCAGGCCAGGTCCCCTGAGTGAAGCCAAGTGAGTGCCCCTGGGGTGAGATATTACCAGAGATGTTGGTGGAGGTGGGCAGTGGTCTTAAGGGACCAAGTGTCAGCTGCCACTGCTAGTTCTGGTACTTGGTTTCTTTTTCTCTAAAATGAGTACAATGGCCTCCCCCACTTTACCACAGTATCCCAAGGATTAAACAAACAAAAGTAATAACAATTAAAACAATGCTTCCCTTGCTACCGCATTCTACATCTAACAAAGCACCTTTCTGTGACAGGAGTACAATGTAACATAACTCTCCCCTCCCTCCCCTGTGAGCCACCAACTGGAACCCCACCCTGAGGGGCAGGGCTCTTATTGCTTCCCCATCTCGTCCCTTCCCAGAAGGACAGGGCTGTGTGAGATCCAGAGCAGAAAGCTGGTTGAGGGTAGGGTCAGTGAGGGCAGTGAGGGGCTGGGTGTGCCCTAGAGGAAGGTGGCTCTCCATCCTGGAAAGGAAGGCAGAGAAGGGAAATATCACACTCAGACCCCAGCAGGACACGTTGGAGTGTCCTGTAATGCTCCCAACAACCAGTGCTAGGTGGACTAGCACATAAACATCCATTGTGCAGAGGGGGAGACTGAGGTGCACAGAAGGCAAGAAGTCTATCACAGCCCCAAGGCTAGGAGATGCAAAACTAGTATCCAGGGTCAGGTAGGTAAATGGGGAAGCAGATAGACAAGACCTGGTCTTGGGTATTTGTATGGACAGGTAAGGGCAGTGGATCGGAGGTAAATGGTGAATGGATGAAGTTTGGAAGGTGCAGGTTAAATTAATGGCAAGATAAAAAATTGAACCAGAACTTTATCCTTGAAGCCCACAGCTCCTCCCTGAACCCAGGGCTCCTCCCTGCCTGGACCTCATCTGGGCTCCACTGGGCTCCCTAGCAAGGCAGGAGAAACCATTGCCTGGACTCAGAGTCCCCAGAAAGCCTGAGTTGAGCGAGGGGTGGAGAGTGGACACACAGAGCAGAGGAGGATGACTTCCTGTACCTCTACTACTCTGACTCATCATGAAAGGGCTCCTCCTCCTCCTGCCCCACACTGTTCTCCCTGTCCCTGGAGATGTGAGGGAGCAGGCTGAGGGGCCATCTAACAGGAAGGCTGTGAAGGAAGTCCTGCCTGCGTGGAATCTGCATTGGAGGGCTCCAGGCCCTCAGAGCGGGCACAGCCTTCCCCTCACTGGTGAAGGGAGGGAGGGTGTCCCCTGGGTGTCCTGGAGAAACCCAGCGCAGCACATTTCCCCAACTCTGCTGCCGGCAGCATCTCATCATCAAAGCCCAACCTCCTCCATTATTCACCAGGCCCAGGAGGCCCCCACCCCACGCACCAGGCCACTCCTCCCCTGGTTCCTCTCGCCCCCAGAGCCTTGAACATCAAATGCTTCTCTCTCCATGTGCCTGTTTTATTTTAAAATATATTCATTTCCTTCCTCATCTCCCAGTCCATCTGCAGCAATAGCTGTTTCTTCCAGTGGCTCAGGCCAGCCACCTTGAGGTCACATCCACCCATCAGCTCTTCAGGCCCTCCTAAAGATAGCTCCTAGTGTCACCCCCCCTCTCCTAACCTGGCCTGAGCCCCCACCGCCTCTGCCTAGGGTCCCTGCAGTGTCCTCTCAGCTCAGCAGCTGGAGTTTGTCCAAACCCAAGTGATCACACTCTCCAGGCTCAGAACCCTCCCTGGCTCCCAGCTCACTGGGGCAAAAATGAAAGCCCTGAGGCTCCATCTGACCTGGCCCTGGACCCTCTCTGAGGCCCACTCCTCCTCAATAATTCCAATTCCACCATTGACCTTCTGGTTGTGCCTGGAACACCCAGGATGTGCTCCCACTTCAGGCTGACCCTGGGAACCCTGAGTGGCTACCAACGTGGCTCACCCATCATCTTCCTTAACATTGCACCTACCCCCACGACGAAGTTTGCCAGCTGCTTCTGTTATAGTCAGTACCTTCGAACACTTATGGCTCATTTGCTGTTTATTGTTCATCATGCCCTGCTGAAGCTCAACAGAAGCGGATATTTCTGTCTTATCCACCTCTGAATCTCAAAGCCTGGAACAGCTTGGCACATTGTGCTCTGAATAAATATTTGTCAAATGCATAAAATAAAGGTTGTTAGAAGTGTCTTCACAGTAGACATAATCTACCATGTTGTAAAAAAAAATAGGGAAAACAGAAAAGACAGAAGAAAATTAAAATTCCTCATAGTCTTATCACCTAAATGCAGCTTATCATCATCAGTTTTCAGGTGGTGTCTTCCAGTCCCTAGTGTTACATTTTACCTAACAAAATACTGTGGTTTGCTTGTCTGCTACACCATCCCAGAGTTTTCAAAGAGCATCTTGTTCTTTTTCGAAAGCCCTGTGGTAGGTATTGAGCCAGTTTTTCAGATGAGAAAACAGAGGTCCTGAGAGATGAAGAAATTTGTCCATGTCTAAACAATTATCTCTATGATCATTTAAGTATTGGATATAATATTTTTATTCAGCATTTTTCATTTAATCATATCATGTTAATGTCCACACATCATTAAAACTTTTTGTAAACATAATTTTTAATGAATGCATAATATTATTATTTTATTTTTTATTTTTGATTCCTGGGATTGAACCCAGAGGTACTCTACCACTGAGTTACATCCCCAGTCCTTTTTAAAATTTTTGTTTGTTTGTTTTGAGACCAGGCCTAAGTTATTGAGGCTGGCCTTGAACTTGCAATCCTCTTGCTTCAGTCTCTTGAGTGGCTGCAATGACTGCATAATATTCTGCCAAGGGGATATGTTTTATTTTCCTAACCAATCCCTTATTGTTTAGAATTTTAGATATTTCTAACTTTTTATTATAAATAATAAATGAATATTCTTAAACACAAGCTTTTCCCATATTTCTCATTGCTTCTTTCCTCCATATGTCTAGAAAAGAAAACCCCAGGGATGAAGTTGTATGATCTTTAAAATAGTCTCTGGGTGCCTGTTACCAGGTGTGATGGACCAGTTTGGAGTGCATGTGCATTGGGCTGGGGAGGGGGGTCGTGGGGCCTCTGAGACGTTTTCCTCTGGCATCTTTGTCCTACTCATGGGCTAGAGCAGCTCCTGTTTCTCGGGCAGTGAGGCCCTCCTCGTTCATTATTGAAGCTGCAGCCCTCAGCAAAGCTACAGCAAAGGTCTTTGGCCCATCACATTAATATTGCAGGCAAGCTCCTGAGGACCTAAATATTTGATCAGAGTGTGTGCTGAGCTGCTGGTGAGCTGTGTTCAAAGAAAATTAGGCCCTCCTCCCCTTCTGGTGTAACCTGGGCAGCATGCTTGAGGCCTGACCACCATCAGATGAGGTAGTCCATAGTCCGTGGAAAGCTAATCACTGTAGGGAACAGGTTAAAACAATAATGACACGTATTACAGCAGCCCCAAGCTTCAGTCTTGATATTCCACACCTGACAGCCTGCAACCAAATCCTGCCAGCCAAGTGAGAGGGGAGGGGGATCCACAACACCAGCCCAAACCTGACTCATAGTAGGCCCCCAAGTGGATGACTTGTCCTCAGAAACTGGGGGTGTTCATTCAATCCATTCAATTCAGCCACTCTGCATTTATTAAGCACCTAATGAGCACCAGCCCCATGCTATGAACTTTGCAGTCATTATTTCAATTGCCCTTAAACAGTGCCCAACATGTATTGTTTTAAAAGGCTTGGCGGGTACAATCATAATAAATGCTATTGTCTATTTATTATTATTCTTATCTCAATTCTGTGAGGGAGGTCTGATCAGTTTTTCCATTTTATAGGTAGAGAAACAGAGGCTTACACTCAGCTCAAGAGTCAAGAGGCTAGTGGTGCACTCCTGTAATCCCAGCAACTCAGGAGGCTAAGACAAGAGGATAATGAGTTCAAAACCAGCCTCAACAAGAACGAGATGCTAAGCAACTCAGTGAGACCCTGTCTCTAAATAAAATACAAAATAGGACTGGGGATGTGGCTCAGTAGTCAAGTGCCCCTGAGTTCAATACCTGGTACTCCCCGCACCAAAAAAAGGAGTCAAGAGGTTGACCACAGACCTTGACCATTTCAGGCCCAGAACTGGATATCAATGCCATGGCTCTGGTCCAGGCTCTGGGGCTGCCTGGGACTTTGTGCTCATCTATATGGGCTCCATCTGCCCCAAGTCCCAGAACCTATACCTTGCCTGGCTTCAGAAGAAGAAAGAAGATCAAAGTATGGAGGTCAGTAGATCTGTCTCACCTCTCCAGACAGGCCTAACCCTGCCTAAGGAGAGGAGATCCTGGTTCTCAAGTGGATGTCCAGCTTCTCACCCATGCTGGGGCTCCAAGTCTTGAGTGACAAGGGCCTGAAAGGGGAACAGGAACCCACGTGGGGGTGGCCGTGCCTCAACAAGAACGAGATGCTAAGTGGTGATGGAAGAAGCCCAAGACAGTTAGCAGGCCCTCAGGGACATTCCTATAGAGCTGGGACCCCAAAATGAGATCATCTGGAGTAGACTGTTCTAAGCCTTGGTGAAGAGGGAAGATCACCCTGTGCAGGGCCCGGGCCGGGCTCACCTGCTGGCTGAAGGGCCACCTGCGGCTCACCTGGGCAGCACTGCTTGCTGGCAGAAGAGTGCGATCCCCTCCCTCTCCCAGCCCTCTCTGTGACACTGCATGCTGTCTCAAGACTCAAGAATCCTAATTATTACCATTTCTAGGAGGAGTGTGCTCTGTAATCAAGGAGGTGTGCAAAGATTTAGTCACGACGGTGTTCATCACAGTGGGGATAACAATGCTCTATCCTGCACTCAGTCACTCCCTCCCTCCTTCCCTCCCTCCTTCATTTATTCACTCCTTCACTTCTCAGATCTGTCCAGAGGGGAGAGTGACATGTACCTGTGGTCCCAGCTACCTGGGAAGCCAAGGCCGGAACATGAGACCCGAGCAACAGCAAGACCCCATCGAGAGAGAGACAGAGAGAGAGAGAGAGAGAGAGAGAGAGAGAGAGAGAGAGAGAGAGAGAATGTGTGCAGGATATCACTGTTCTGTCTCAAACCTCCAAATGACTCCCCATCACACTTCTTAGAGTAGAAATCAGACTCAGAGTACCCTTACTGCCCATTTCTTTGGGGACTTCATTTCTTGATGGCATCTGTGCCTCCTCTGACACCCCGTCCCCACCTCTACCCCATCACTCTGGCTGAGGCTCTTAATCTATTATCTTACTAAGTTACAGTTTGTGGTTCACCGGAGACTTCCAGGCCACACGAGGATGGGGACTTGTCTTGAGCATTGCTGTGCCGGACGGTTGTACACATACCTGGCATTGTGGAAGGCAAGGCAGGGACAGGTGGGGGAGCAGGGGACCCAGGAGGCTCTCTGAGCTGGGTTGGGGGGCACAGCCAAGAGCAGATGTAAGGGAAGACCCACTGGGTCCAGGGCCTGAGGGGTCTCTATCATTTTCCTCCTGGAGAGAGGGACAGGACAGGTTCTGTTCTGCCCACTTTACAGAGGGGTCCAAGTGCCTCTCCTCCCCAGTAGCCAGGTAAGGCCACCTGCCTTGCTTGTCCTTCTGGCCATGACTTCCTTCCCTTACGCTTCTTACCATGCCAGGAGTGTGTTTGAAATAACATCCCAATACACTATTTTTTAAAAAAAATTTTTTAGTTGTTGATGGACCTTCATTTTTATTTATTTATTTTTATGTGGTGCTGAGGATTGAACCCATTGCCTCACCCATGCTAGGCAAGCACCCTGCCACTGTACTACAACCCCAGCTCCTGATAAATTATTGAAGTGACTTTCTGTGAGGCTGGGATGAAACCCCAGGCCGATAGCCATTGTGGGGGTTGGGAGGAGGTCAGGGCTCCTACCCCTCTGGGACCCTCTCCTCCCAGATGCTGCCTGCAACACTGGCCTCTGCAGGGGCTGGGGGCGGAGCTGCGTGGCATTGCCCTGGGTGGTGGAGGTGCCAAGTGTGGGATGCTTCTCACGTTCACCTTAAAGAACCCACGAAGGAGGTCAGGCTGCAGTCACGGACTGGAGGGAACGGGAGAGAACCCTCACCCCTGAAGTCCCCCAAATGTAAGCAGTGCCTGGTCCCAAAGGATTGGAATGGGGAGCCCCTGAAGGCAGAGGGAGGACGTGGGGCACCCTGTGAGCAGTGGAGGACCCCAAGAGGGATGTAGCTATTGCCTGAGGACATACTAAGGGCAGAAATAGGGCCTGCTGGGTCCTGGTGTGGCCCACTGTGACCAGACATGCCTGTGCGGCCAGCAGATCCCTGTTCTCTGTGGAAGAATGGCTTGGCCCTCTCAGCAGTGAGGTACAGCTGGGCTGGTGACTTCAGAGTGGGAGGGGTTGACTACACACCCAGGGTGAAATGTGCCTTCCTGTTTTTCCCAAGAATCAACTTGACCTGTCTAAGACGGGGACAGAAAGAGCCTGTGTCTTAGGCTTAGAGCCAGGGAGGCCATGCCAGCGGCAGCTGCCCTACTGCCAGTGCCCCACACTAGCGTGACACTTATCTCTGAGGCTGCGTGGGACCTCCAGCTAGGAACCCTGTGACCAGGTCTGCCTGAGGCCGATGATTTCAGAGCCCGTGTAACCCCCACCCCCAGGGAAGGCTACTCTTGGTCTCCCTGGGGGAAATTCCTTCCTCCTCCCTCCCGAGGCCTTCTTCAAAGGTCCCTAAGAAGTGTCTAAAATCCCAAACAGAGAAAAGTGTCTGCAGATGACCTCTGCTTCGGGCGCTGCCGCAGACCTCCCCTAAGCCAAGAGAACAGAATCCTGCTTGAAAGAGGGGCCATGGGGGAGCGATGCCACCAGAAAAACAAATTTGTGTCTCAAATGATCTCCCCGCCCCTCTAGCTGTCAGGAGCAGCTGCCAAAATTTTCTTCCTGTGCACTAAGGTGAGTGGCAGGGCAGCCCGCTGGCTGTGAGGAGCAGGGCAGGGCCTATGGGCCTCAGGCAGGAGTAATGGGAGAAGAGGAGCAGTTTCCAGCTGAGGAATGGGCACCTGAGTCTTGGGTCTCTGAGCTGTGTTCACGGTGTCCTTGTGTTATGGCTTGGATATGAGGTGTCCCCCAAAAGCTCATGAGACAATGCAAAAAGGCTTAGAGGACAAGTGGTTGGGTTGTGAGAGCCTTAACCCAATTAGTGAATTAATTCCCTGATGAGATTAACTGAAGGCAGGTAGGATGTGGCTGGAGGAGATGGGCACTGGGGGCGTTATACATTTGTATCTGGCAAGTGGAGACCTCTCTTCCTGCTTTCTGATCACCATGTGAGCTGCTTCCCTCCGCCACACTCTTCCACAATGGTGTTCTGCCTCACCTAGAGCCCCCAAGAACAGAGCCAGCCTTTTAAGGATGAGAACTCTGAAACTGTGAGCCCCCAAATAAACTTTTCGTCCTCTGCAATTGTTCTGGTCAAGTCTTTGGGTCACAGCAGTGAAAAAGCTAATTGAAACATCTTGAAACATGTATATTTGGGAGACAGTATGTGGCAAAGAACTCAAGCCAAGCAGGTTGAAGATGTGGCTGTTGTGTGCCAGCTGATTGACCTAGAACAAGTGTCCTAACGTCTCTGAGCTTCCATCTCTTTATCTATAACTTTAATGGAAAATACCCACCAACGGTGCAGCCTTGCGCACTGCCCTAGAGCTGTGGGCCTGAGCTCCTGTGAGTCCCTGCAGTACCCAGCACATAGAAGGTGCTCATGAACCTCAGAGGTCTTCAAGGTAGAGAGCTGGTCTGGGTGATGAGCTCCTGGCCCAGGAAACACAGCCTCCAGGAGTTCGTCCAGCCTCAGGACACATGTGGTGCTTCGGACCTTAGGAAGCCATGGTCACTTCGCAGGCCTCAGTTTCCCTACTGTCAGTGAGGCTCATAGTCCCAGCCTGCCCCCACACAGGAGGCAGATGAGCTGGTGACAGCTAACCTTTGGGCAGTGCTTCCTGGAGGCTCTGCTGCCCCAAGAGCCACAGGCATGAGATCTGCATGCAGAGCAGCTCCTATTGCTCCCATAGCTGATGAGGGCAGAGACAACTGAGGCCGGCTTCAGAGTCAGAGCTCCGAGCCATCCCACGGTGCAGGCGGGCAGGGGGTGGACTTGCTTCCCAAAGCCCCAGGTGTCAGAGCTGGCCTTGCCACCTTCTAAGATCTAGACCCACTGAGGATGTGGCTACTGATAGAGAGCTTGCCCAGCAGGCGTGACAACCTAAGACCTAGACGTTGGCAGTCATGGTCAAGGCCACAGACCTTGGTGCCCCAGCTTCCTGGATTGGGGGTCTATACTCTGTCTCAAAGAGTGGAACTGGAGGGGCTGAACGCCAGGTCTGATGCTGTGGATGGCACCTGGAGGAAGGAGGAGGGATCACTAGGGTGGGTTTGGGGCAGGGGGCAGACATCATAGGGAGCAGCAACCTCTCCCTCCAGTCGAGCCGTGTCTGCGTCTCCAGTTCCACCTGCTGCTCCTGCCAGAACCCTGTGATGGCCCCAGAGGATGAAGAGCTGCTGTTTCCCTGGCCTAGGGTGGGGGCTTGGGTGTCCTGGTGGTGGGAGACAGGTCACGGGACCACTCCCCTGCAGATAGTGAGGGATGACATATACAATTGAAAACCAAGGGACAGAGAGCAAGGAAAGTTCAAGGCCTGGTGAGGCCCTGAAGGTAGATACAAAGTCACACACAGGCTAAGGCTCAGAGGCAGCACTCACGTGAGCCACCTTTTCTGTGCCTAGCAACATTTTGGGCTGTTAGTTCCATTTTACAGAGAAGGAAACCAAGATTCAGAAAAGAAGAAGTGGCCAACCCCCAGGTCCCATTGCTGGCTGAGTTCAAGTGGCTAATTTGCAGTTCTCCACCCTCCTGGAAGTTACAGTCAACTGGGGGAAATAGATTCTGACCAGGTCCAAGGCAACTCTGCCTGGTTGATTTAAGCCTCTAAGGGAAGGAGAATGCCAGTCAAAAGGGTCTCACAGAGAAGGGAGGGTCTGATTAAGACACCTGGCCCATTGTACATCTCTTCAAAAGACAAGGTGTTCCAGGAGCAGTGGCATGCACCTGTAGCCTCAGGAGGCTGAGGCATGATGTCACTTGATCCCAGAAGTGGGAGGCCAGCTGGACAACATATTGAGATCCCATCTCAAATGAAGGAATGAATGAAGAACATGATGAGGGAAGACATTCCAGGCATGAGAACAGCAGGGCATGGGACAGGGCTGGTTAGGGTGGTCTTGGAGAATCATTCGAGGTCCCTGGAGGCTGGAGCCCTGGTCTGGAGAGGTGTGGGAAGCAAAGGAGGCCAGGCAGCCCTTTAGATAGTAGAAAGTCTCTCCTAGGTTTGGAGTCTGGAAACATGGGAAATGGCTGGGAAGACGAATGAGGCCCAGTCAGAAGGCACAAGGAGGGGGCATCTCTAGGGCTCTGACCCCACAGTTGTCAGGGACTCAGATTCTGGCATTGGCACACCTGGTTTTAAGACCAGGCTCCTAGGCAGGCTCAGTGGTGCACGCCTATAATCCCAGTGGCTCTTGAGGCAGGAAGATTGTGAGTTCAAAGCCAGCCTCAGCAACTTAGTGAGGCCCTGAGCAACTTAGCAAGAACCTGTCTCTAAATTTAAAAAAAGGCTGGGGATGTGGCTCCATGGTTAAGCACCCCTGGGTCTAATCCTTGGTACCAAACACAAAACAAAACAGAGACACCTGGAGAAGAAGGTGATACGAAGACAGAAGCTGGGAGTAATATGGCCACAAGTCAAAGAAGCCAACAACCACCCAAAACTGAAAGAATAAGGGAAGGGAATCTCCTCCGAGCCTGTGGAGGCACCTGCTGGCACCTTGATTTCAGAATTCTGGCCTCCAGCACTGTGAGAGAATGTGTTCTGTTGTTTTGAACGGTTTGTGGTGATTCACTGCAGCAGTCACAGGGAGATAACATAGGCCCTGTTTCCAGTTTCCATATGGTGACCTTGGGAGGCAAAGGAGGCACTTCCTGAAGCCCCAGTGACCAACCCAAAGCAGCTAGGGCCAGGGTCAGAGAATGAGGGGGCTATCTAGAAGGAGGCCGCTTTATTTTGGATTTTGACTTTGGGTAAGAAGTGTTCATCATTGGTGTGGGGAGAAGTCAAGCCAATGAGAGGAACATAATTTTCAACAACCTGGAGAACTGAAAATCATGGTACTTTCTAGAAATTTTGACCTGTAGATGGTGGGAGTGGTCCGCTCTAGAGGGAAACATAACTCAACAGAATGCAGGGACAAGATCACTGCTAGATGCCCATGTAAGGCTTGCTCTAGATACGAGGTTTTTTTTTGTGTTTTTTTTTTTTTTTACTTTATATTTTAACATAGTTTTAAATTTCCAGAAAATTTGAACAGGTAGTACAGATGTTCCTTGACATATGATAGGGTCATACACCCTCAAACCCATAGTAAGTTAAATCATGGTAAATTAAAAATGCATTCACTGCTGGGCACAGTGGCGCATACCTGTAATCCCAACAGCTTGGAAGGCTGAAGCGGGAGGATCACTAGTTCAAAGTCAGCCTCAGCAACTTAGCAAGGCCCTAAGCCACTTAGTGAGACTCTGTCTCTAAATAAAATATATAAAGGACTGGGGATTCATCTCAGTGGTTAAATCCCTGGCACCAAAAAAAAAAAGCATTTACTACATTTAAACTACTAAGCTCTTTAGCTTAGCTTATGGCCCAGCCCACCTAAAACCGGCTCAGAACACTAACATGAGCCTGCAGTTGGACAAGATGACCAAACAAAGCTTATTTGATAATAGAGTATAGAATATCTTATGTAACTTATTGAGTACTGTTCTGAAGATGAAAAAGAATGGTCATATGGGTACAGGAGATGCAGATGAGCATTCTGTAGACTCAATGGGACGTGAAAACACAGACCACAGTATCCAAAAAAAAAAAAAAAAAAAAGAAAGAAAGAAAAGAAAAGAAAACACTAGCAACACAGCCCACCAGGGAGGACTGGTTATTTCCCTTGGTGATCACATGGCGACTGGGAGCTGTCACACCCGGCAGCTGCCCACTGTCACCAGAGACAATGGTACCAAGTATCTCCAACCTAGGAGAAAAAAGATCAAAATCAAAATGACAAATATGGTTTCTGCAACGCGTGTCACCACCACACTGTTGTAAAGTCAAAAAATTATAAGTCGAACCATTGTAAGTCAAGGACAATCTGCACAGAGTTCTCACATTCCCCATTTCCTCTGATTAACATCAGAGGAAACATCATTGGTATGGGGACATTTGTTACAATTAACAAACCAACATGGATATATTATTATTATTATGGGAGGGTACTGGGGATTGAACTCAGGGGCACTCAACCACTGAGCCACATCCCCAGCCCTATTTTGTATTTTTTTTTAAGAGATAGGGTCTCACTTTGTTGCTCAGGGCCTCGCTAAATTGCTGAGGCTGGCTTTAAACTCACGATCCTCCTGTCTTAGCCTCCCGATGATACATTATTATTAACTAGTCTATATTCATTCAGATTTTACTACTTATTACCCACTGTTCTTTTTCTGTTTCAGAATTCCACCCAGGACACCACATAGCACTCATTCATCTCATCTCCTTAGGCTACTCTTGGCTGTGACAACTTCTTGGACTTTCCTTATTTTTGATGACCATGACAGTTTTGAGGAAAACTGGTCAGGTGTGATAGAATGTTCCTCTGATGCTTTTCTCACGATTAGACTGGGGTTATGAGTTTTAGGAGGAAGACCAGATGAAAATCGTAATTTTTCTGATACGGGTAGGTCCTTCTAGCTTTGGGTGGTTTCCAGCTTCTTTTTATGACTAAGGTAGGTACTGTCAACGTGACTTGTCAATATTGTTGTTGACCTTGATCGCTGGCTGAAGAGGGTCTCTCCTCGGTGATAGTGAAGTGGCTCCTTTTCTCTTGATAGTGAAGTGGCTCCTTTTCTCTTGATAGTGAAGTGGCTCCTTTTCTCTTCCTCTCCTGTCCTCTTTGGGAGAAACTCACAGGTACAGTCTGCACCTTAGGAAGGGAGGGATGTGCCACCCCCTGGAGAGGGGAGGGGCTCAACCAGGAAACTTCCATGGTCAGTTTTTCTTCTTAAAATCCAGTGCTGACAAAGATGAGGGAAACCGACACCCTTATATTCTGTTAGTAGATGGTAAATGATCAGAACAGTGCCTGTGGGAGACAGTTTGACATATTCATCCAGTGTTAAATGTTCTTTCCCTTTGACCCAAGCTGGTCCTATAGAAATGCCCACTTGGGCACAGCGATACCTGTAACAGTGGTCCACCTTATGCTTCGAATATGGCCCTTGCTGCTCTGCCACTGGGACTTTTTAAAAGGGATAGGTTTCTTTCTCTTCTCTCTCCCTGATCCTCCCTAATCTCTCCTCCTCCCTGATCTCTCCCCCTTCCTAATCTCAGGAGAAACAGATGGCCTTTCTTCCCCATCCTAGGTGGAGTTATCTTGCCTTGAGTAAGCACCCACCATAGGAAGGAAGTAATTCACATTGGGGATGGCAACAGAAGATCTCAGAAATGGCTCTCTCCCAAATTAACAAGTAAATTACAACTCTGGACAGAAAATGTGGAATGCACCTTTGAACCGCCTCTTTATAAAAGTCCCCTGTTCCTGCTGCTGGGCAGAATCACAGCCTCTGGGACAGGAGTCCCCTGCGTTTCTCCTTTGCTAGCAAAGCAATAAAACTTCTGTTTCCTTTTTCTTAAAACTGTGTCTTTGTTATTGGATTGGTATTGGGAACAAAGTTGGAGCTTTTGGTAACAAATTTGGCACCCCAGGTAGGACCCAAAAGCAGCCTCCACTCCGGCTTTCTTAGGCAGGCCTGGGTCTCCAAGCAACCCTACTTCCACCCCAGGTGGCTGGAGAACTTGTTGAGAGCCAGCTGCAGGAGAATTAGGAGACAGGTGAGTTTGCCTTGGGTGGAACCAGAAGCTATTCCTGTGAGTAGAAGGAGGGACTAAGGGACTATCCCAGCAGCTGACAAAGCTCCTTTTGCTTCAGGGAACTTCCACTTTCTCTTCTTGAATGGTACAGGTTGTTTCCATTTTGAAAAAAAGAAAACTGAACTCAGTCAAGTCCAGACACCCTTGGCAATCTGGTGAAGTTCTCCATGTGCAGGCCAAGACCCTTGGTTCCACATGTCTGTTTCCTCTTTGTGGGAACATCTGGTCCCTCTTAGTGGGGACATCTGTGGTACCACTGGTGGAGAAGACATGGTTAAAGGGGACTGGAGAATGTAGGGATGTTTTCTCCCTTCTGATCTGTTCTGTTCTAGGTTCTTATCTGTTTGTTAGCCTTGGGTTTGGGAATCACCTCTGGTTGTCTATCTGTGTTTTTGTTTGTATCTGTTACTGGCCATTTTAAGACACGGGCAATATTGCATCAATCCTATAGGGAGTCTCTTGGGAAAGATCTTAGCTTTTAAAAGATTCTCATCTGTTAGCCATCGTTTTGGGAATCATCTCTGATTGTCTGTCTCTGTTTCTTTTTTGTACATTCTTGCAGTTGGAGTTAGTCTATCAGAGGTAAAATAAGTTGAAGAAAGGTCCACCTGTTTAAGATAATGTGTTACTGTAACGATCCAGCTTTTGAACAGCTTTCTGAATTAGTATACACTCTCGAATTTGGAGTTGGTCTGTCAGAGATAAAGTAAGTGGAAGAAGTTTATTCCTGCAGGCCTGTCTGTTTTAAATGTTCCCATCTGTCAGCCATCGTTTCAGTGATCTTCTCTTGTCTGTCTCTGTAGTTTTTGTATCTGTTGCTGCCCATTTAGGACATGGGCCATGCTGCATTGATCTTACCCGTAGTCTCTTGGGAAGAAAGATCTTGGTTGAATGGGCCACCTATAGGTATGAGCCTGTCTAAAAAGGTATTTTACTGTAACACAAGTTTGCCTTTGAATGGTTTTCTGAATTATTACACAATCTTGTGGTTGAAGTTGGTCTGCCAGAAGTCAAGTTTATGGAAGAGATTCTGCATGTGCAGGCATTTATGATATGGATGATAAGGACTCTGAACAGTCAGAAACCAGGTTAAAGGTGCAAAACGGCACTGCCTCTGGGGTGCAAGGATTGTAAGAAACTAGAAGAAAGGTTAAAAAAAAAGATTTAAATCTTTTAAACTCAGGGCTGGCACCCCCAGCACTGTTTCTTAGCCTGGCCTCAGGCAGCTGCAGATCATCTCACTGTGGGTCAAGGACACCAGCCCACAGCTGGAAAAAGAATCACAGGAAAGTGCCTGGACTGTAGAAAAATGGGCAAAGAGAACCTGGCCTCTGTCCTAGCCCCTTATGTCCATGGGGGGCAGGGTGAGGCTGCTGGCCAAAAGGACAAGGCAGTAGGTTCCAGCACTGTCAGTTTATAAGCTGGGGACAGAAATAGTCTCCCTTTTTAAAATCTGACAGGATACCCCATTTGGCCAGGGGATATCCATCACTGGGGCAAAGCAAGTCTTATTATAACAGTATCTCATCAAACTAAGTGCCTGGGGAGACTGGCAAGGTAAACAATTGCACCCAGAAAAGGAAAAGGCAGAAATTAAGGCGCATCTGTGTTTTGTTGGCAGCCTCTGCAAAGGGATCTTCAAGGAAGCCTGAAGGAAAGGAGGGAAGGGCCTCCTCCGCTGCATGTCAATATGCCTAGTGCGAGAAAAAGGCGCAGAGGAGCCTCTGGGTACAACTGACAGTGCGGACTCATTTAAAGTTGATGGCATTGTGATAACGATAAGGGAGACAGGCCAGGCTCAGAATTATCCTGTGCTCCAACCCCTTTGACTGCCACCTTGGAGTAAAAAGATTAAGGCACAATTTTTGTATATGCCAGAGTGACCAACCCTCTCCTGGGATGAAATTTGTGTAAATTAAATGCATAGAAAACATTCATAAGAATTGTTTCAGAATATGAATTTAAGAAAGAGTCTGAAACTACAAAAAGAGATAGATAAGAAAGTTATAGGTATGAAAATACATTTTAGTATGGAAAATCAAAAGGTGAAAGAAGTGTTTCTGGAAGAGAAAGTATTTTGTCTTGTAAAGTAATATTCTCATGCTAAAGTCCAAGGTGAAAGAGAGGACAGACCTAGGGATGTAAACAAATAGTAGAATGTCTATGTAAGCTGTAAAAGTTTTGTGGAAGGTAAACCTCAAAAAGTTTGTATTTGTGATTAAACTGGCTATAAATAGCACCATCAGTTAGAGTTATTTGAATTTTAATGTACTGATATAAAGCAAAGTCTGAAAAATTGATCTGCTCTTATCTGTCAAGATAATTTTCTTATATTTGTTAGAATTTACTATATAGGGAAACTAAGTCTTAAAGGAATTAGGGTTTGTACCTGTTATAAATGATTACTTCATAACTGGTTAAATAAACAACTGTTATTTTAGGTTATAACAATAGACTTGACATCCTAAATATATGTGACTGAGATATATATATATATATATATATATATATATATATATATATATCTTAGATATAAATCTGTCTAAGCCTTGTCTGAGTGTTATATAAAAATTTCTAAAATGAACGTTTATGTAAGTTTACTGAAAAGATTACCAATACGTGCTTTCTTTTATACACTGTATCTGACATAGAAGGGCCACAATGCCATTTGAAGACCTGTCTTACATCTGAGTGCTTTTTTTTTTTTTTTTTTTTAAATATTTATTTATTTATTTATTTTAGTTCTCGGCGGACACAACATCTTTGTTGGTATGTGGTGCTGAGTATCGAACCCGGGCCGCACGCATGGCAGGCGAGCGTGCTACCGCTTGAGCCACATCCCCAGCCCCCATCTGAGTGCTTTGACTAAGTCTATTTTGATCACTAACACTATTTTCAAAATGTATAATAGATTTAAGTCTATCCTTTGATTTTTGAAGACCTCTAATTACTGTTATCATACAATATGGATTCTAAATTTTACTTTAAAAGTGAAGCTTAGTTAAATGTAAAGCTTAGGAGCACACTTTACCAAGTTGGTGTTCGCCAAACTAAAATTGTCTGAAGCAATAGTCTTCTTCAGATTTATATAGAAATAACAAATGTGGTTGGTATTTATTTTGCCATTTAACGTTTTATAAGTTATATATAAAATTTTGTGTTACTTTTTACACAGGGATGGAAATTTAAATGTATTTTTGGAAGGCAATAAGGAGAGCCTGATTTGTTCAAAGGTTGACAATGGGGAACATAAAAACATTCTGCCACCTTTTCCAATAAAGGGAAGTTCTCTTAACCTCTGTTTGATTATGTTTCAGATGTAGTGTTGTATTATATTAACTGATATTCAGATAGACTCAGGAAATAATACATGAGAACTTTGTAGAATTTTTTTTGGGGGGGGATACTGGGGATTGAACTCGGGGGCACTGGGCCACTGAGCCACATCCCCAGCCCTATTTTGTATTTTATTTACAGAGAGGGTCTTACTGTGCTGCTAAGCACCTTGCCATTGCTGAGACTGGCTTTGAACTCAGGATTCTCCTGTTTCAGCCTCTTGAGCTGCTGGAATTACAGGCATGCACCACCATACTGGCTTGTAGAATGATATTTTAAAAGGTAAGGATCAGATCCAGAAATAAAACACTTTTTAAGATTTGTCATGAGGCCAGCGCCAACTGAGTTAAGGCTCTGCCTCTCATCCTTCTTCATGTTAGAATGGCCTTGAAGTAGGCTAGAATTAAGCTTATTAAGTTTTATTCAAAAGATAGATTTTTTGTTGTTGTAAAGATTACTGTGATCCCAAAGTAAACAGTAATACGAAACTTAAGTAAAGGCTTAGATAAATTGGAAAAGGCATTTAGGTTTATAAAAGAGTTTTAAATAGTAAAACTTGTATGTAATTGAGTTGATAAATATATGGGTCTTTGTAAAGGCTAAATAGACGCCAAAGATACATTAGCATTCATTTAGTATTTTCCTTGTAAAACTTTATAACTGTTGCCTATTAGTGCTTTGCAGAATAACCTGAATTAATTTGAGACAATAAGCCATCACCTATGGGACAAATAGGATATAATGCTGACTTCCAGTGCTAATACTGACCCCAATTAAAAAAAGGGGGTAATTGTAAAACTATAGATATTGAAGTTACAACTTGTTACTCCCACTTTAAAACTAGTGAAACTGTTCTTCTGGATGTTTAAAAACAAAAACTTGGAGAGCAAAGCCAAGGAAGGTCCAAAGAAAAAGCAGCCAACATTTTGGCCCTTGCCCTCAAAGATAAGCCAGAACCCAGAGAATGATGGGACTCCTCTCTGGGCCCTGAAACTCTGGTGAGTCACCCAGTATGCTGATCAGGGAGATAGAGAAAACCCTAAAGAACAGGAAGCCATATTCTCCAAAGAGGAGGGTCATTGGAGAGGGAAATGTCCCTGATGCTTCCAAAAGAAGCCATAAGTGGTCAGCCAGACCCTGACCCATCTTGGCAGATGTCACCACTGGTAGAGGAAATCTAAAGAAGCCAAGGGACTTCACACACGTCCCCAAGGCTGATCTCCAAGGGAGCTCAGCTTACTCATAACAGTAGATAGGAACAAGGTCAGTTTTGACCAACTTGGTCTTATACATCTGGCAGGAAAATATAACCAAAGCACAGTCCTACATGGACATTTACAAAGAAAAAATAATGATTTTTAAGTGTAAATTAAGATGTAAAGTTGTGTCAGTCCCACTAAAAATAAGGAAAGCTGGAGTCTATAAAGGAAGGGTTCTTGTGTGGAAGTGCCTAATCATGATGGTCACAAAGGACTCTGTAGTCAAAAGTTTGTCCTGAGTTAAGTTGGACCTGATCTCATAGACCTACAAATCTTCCTATCCTACTACATTGATAAACTTGATCTGTTTTTCACTGATAAGATTATGAGTTACTGTTCTCATTGTTTTCAGAGACTGGCTGAAATACTAATTGCTTTTGTGCTAATTGTTCACACAAAAAAAGTAATGCTTTGTTGTCTTGTTTATTGTTGTCTTAACATGATCCCTGCCCTATGTATGCCTTGTCCAGTCACCTGCCATATGCTACTGTGGGCCTCTGGACTTCCCTGATGCTGAATACCCTTAACTGTCCATGCCCCACCTAATAGAGAACACAGACTTTGGGTTACTTCCTCCAACTTTTCCCTCTTTCATCAAGAAGCAGCTTGGAGATGTCATTGCCTGTGTGCTCATAGAAATTGAATATAGAGATCCAGGAGCCATCTTGGGACTACGGCAAGGCAGAACCAAAGGAAACTGGAAATCAAGATCTGTGAGTTTGCAGCTAGGTCTGTGTGGACCTGTCTGAGCCTAGCAAACCTGTGGAAAGTCAGAAACCGGTTGCATTTCAGGGGGAACACATGTTAGAGATGCATGAGGGAGCAGGCTCTGCCTAGCTCCATGAGCCCAGAGGCTCATGGGGATTGACAGGACTGGTTATAGCAGATCAGGATTGGAAGGTTGGAAGAGGGTGAAAGGGCATTTTGCCCTCAGCTCACCTAGCCAGTCAGTTCAGCACCCAGCAGGTTCTCTGAGCCTGCCTCAGCCCACACTCACCAAGTCCCAGCACCAGCCTGGTCCCAGAGCCCCCTCCTTCCTAGTCCAGCATCCACGGTTTCCGAGCCCCACCAGGTGTGGCACCAAATAGGGCCCTCTGGCTCCCTGGTCCCCAGTCTCCCAATCCCTCCCGGGTCCCCTACCCTGTTCATCATTCCCAGCTTTGTGGCAGGCCCACAGGTCCTAGCACCTGTGCACAGGTTCTGCTGCCCGAACTGGATCAGCCTGACTCAGAACAGCTGGGCCCCCAGCACAGCCAGGCCCCAACTTGCACCACAGGCCACTAGCCACCAGGCCCACCCAGTCCAGCCAGCAGCTTCCTGGCTGCCTGCAAATCCTGGCAGCTGCCTGCAGGTTCTGTTGCCTGTCTTTGATCTGCCCCAGTCAGAACAGCTGACAACCCCACCTAACTGCCGAGAAGGGAAGTTGAGAAACTTCTGAACTCCAACAGAAACAATCATTTCAGTTTTTTTTAAGTATGTATTTTTAGCTGTAGGTGGACACAATACCTTTATTTTATTTTTATGTGCTGCTGAGGATGGAACCCAATGCCTCATGAATGCTAGGCGAGTGCTCTACCACTGAGCCACACAACCCCTGCCCCACAATCATTCAGTTTTTATTGAGATCTTTTTTCTTTTTCTGGTCTTTTTCTTTTTTTTTTTTCTTCTCACATTTCTACCATTTTTGACACCAACTATTTTTCATGCATCAGTTTATTGAGGACTGGGATGTCTGAATAGTATGTTTCAGTATTGTTTTGCATTCATTTATTTGTACCTTTTTCTTCTTATTTTTACATTTTTTAAAAAACATTTATCTTATATGTATATTTTTTCCTCTCACTTCTCTGTTTCCCTTGATTCTCTTTTCCCCTGCTAATAATATACCTCAATTATTTCCTCTTTCATGCTTCCTGTAATTTTTCACTTCTATCTTGTCTCCTCCTTCCTCATAAACATTACATCCTATACCAGTCCTGTTCTCTTTGTCCACCGTCTGAAATTGTAAACCTTTTGCAAACTTGCTGTTTTTACTGTAGGCAATAACTAAATATATCATTTCTGCTTATTGTGACAAAATTGTAGATGTCATAGTAGGGACTAATTTGGTTTAAGGCTGTATATTTTTTTTGCATTGGTTGCTGTTATTATTTGTCTCCCCCTTAAAGGCAAGCTACTAGAAACCTTCAGGGACACTATAAGTCTACAGGGTAGAAACTATACCACCTCAGGTACACACTGTTAGATGGGTAGACACAAAAACAGCATGAAAAAATAAGGGAACAAATTGCCCCAACAAACCAAGACACACCAATAATAGAATCCATTGACACCACAGTGGAAGAAATGTTAGAGAATGAGTTTAGAATATACACAGTTAAAACTGATCCATGAGATAAAAGACAATGTAAGGAGTGAAATCAGAGATAAAATTCAGGAGGTAAAATATCTCTTCAATAAGGAGATAGAGATTCTGAAAAGAAGTCAAGCAGAAATCCTTGAAATGAAGGAAACAATAAACCAAATTAAAAATTCAATAGAAAGCATCACCAATAGACTAGACCACTTGGAAGACAGAGTTTCAGGAAATGAAGACAAAATATATAATCTTGAAAATAAAGCTGACCATGCAGAGGAGATGTTACAAAACCATGAACAGAACTTCTAAGAAGTATAGGATAACATGAAAAGAACAAATTTAAGATGTAATGGGATAAATGAAGGTACAAAGATATAAACCAAAGGAATGCACAATCTTTTCAATGAAATAATATCAGAAAATTTCTCAGATCTAAAGAATGAAATGGAAAATCAAATACAAGAGGATTACAAGACCCCAAATATACAAAATTACAACTGACCCACACCAAGTCACCTTATGATGAAAACACCTAACATATAGAATAAAGATAGAATTTTAAAGGCTGCCAGAGAAAAACGACAGGTAACAGCTGGGTTTCAGCTGATCTCAACCCAGACCCTCAAAGCAAAGAGGTCTTGGAATAATGGCTCTGAAAGAAAGTGGATGCCAGCCAAGAATAATATACCCAGAAAAATTAAGGTTCAGTTTTGAAGATGAAATAAGAACCTTCTATGACAAACAAAAGTCAAAATAATTCACAACTAGAAAACCTGCACTACAGAACATTCTCAACAAAATATTCCATGAAGAATGAAATTATGGCATTTACAGGTAAATGGATGGAACTGAAGAATATCATGCTAAGTGAAATAAGCCAATCCCAAAGAACCAAAGGCCAAATGATATGCTGATGCTAATTCACAATAAAGGGGAAGGTCTAGGGAAGAATATAGCTACTTTGGATTATATGAAAGGGAGTGAAGGGAGTGGAATGATAGTAGAATGAATCAGACATTCTTACCCTATGTGCATATATGATTACATGACTGGTGTGATTCTATATCATGTACATCCAGAAGAATGAGAAGTTATAGTCCATTTATGTATGATATTTCAAAATGCATTGATTGTACTATCATGTATAACTCATTAGAACAAGTAAACAATAATTAAAAATTAATTAAAGAAATGGAATGTAGAAATTAACAGTGGGGAAATGTAACAGTGGTCCACTTTATGCTTTGAGTATAGCTCTTGCTGCTCTGATATTGTAACTTATTTTTTTAAAGAAACATGTTTCTTTCTCTTTTTGTTTCCCTGATCCTCCCTGATCTCTTCTCCTTCCTAATCTTGGGGAAAACAGGATGGCCTTTCTTCCCTATCCTAGGTAGGGGTATCTTCCCACCACAGGAACAAAATAATTCACACTTTGGGGATGGCACCAGAATATCTCAGAAATGACTCTCTCCCAAATTAACAAGCAAATTAACTCTGGACAGAAAATGCGGAATGTAGCCTTTGAAACACCTCTTTAAAAGTCCCCTGTTCCTGCTGCTGAGCAGAATCACAGCCTCTGGGACAGGAGTCTCCTGTGCTTCTCCTTTGCTAGCAAAGCAATACAACTTATTATTATCATTATTTTTATTTGTTTTACTTCATTTTACATGACAGCAGAATGCATTTCAATTCATCATACACAAATGGAGTGCAACATTTCAATTCTCTGGTTGTACACAATGTAAAAAACTTTATTTTCTTCTTTTCAAAAGCATATCCTCACCATTGGATTGGCATTGGGGAACAAGGACCAAGCTTTTGGTAACAATACCCAGGCAAAAAAAAGCCAGTGGTTGTGCTGCTGATAGCCACCGAAAGTGTAAACCAGCCTGATGCTCACGGTGAGAGAATTGGTAGATTCATACCACCAAAAACTAAGCAGCCGTCCCAAAGAAAGTGGGAAATCTACATGTAAAGTTCTCCAAGATACAAGCACAAAAAGTTTCTCGTGAGCTTATATGTATGATCAGAATTTATTTGTGTGAATAAAACACTATATATTCACATCAGAATACATGAGTAGAACAGGTGTGGAAGTACCCACCTGAAGCCATTAATTGCTGTGGGTCTGGGGAAAGGGATGCTGGGTGGGGGGCAGAGAAGACAGGAGTTTCTACTTTTCACTTTATATTTCTCTGTACTGTTTGACATTTTGCACAATAAGCAAGTCTTGCTTTTGGGATCAAACACTTTTAATATTAAAACTATATCTTTGAGGGCTGAAGCTGTAAGTCAGTGGTAGAATGCTTGCCCAGCACGTGTGATGTGCTGGGTTCAATCATTAGCACCACATAAAAATAAGCAAATAAAATACAGGCATGCTGTCCATCTACAACGACACAAGTTTTTTTAAAAAATATATCTTTGAAAACTTACATTTGAAGAAACCACTGGGGCTATTGTGAATCATGAGTTGGGGATGGGGTAGGGACCCGGATGGAGTGAGTAGAACAGGTAGGCACTACCAGATTCTAGATGACAAGTGGGGTAGACAGGAGAAAAGGGTGAGCTGGGAAGTTACTTGGGAGATTGAGAGGAATGGGTGATTTTGTTGGGATCAGGGGGTTCATGCAAGCCCTAGAAGAAAGCTGTTGTCGGTGTGGACACTGGAGAAGAAAGTGACAACGAGACTGCTTACAAAGGTCTGCAAGAGAGATGGTGCATGCTCAGGCTAGCCAGCGGTGGGAGCTGTAATCACCTCCAGGCCTAGAGGCAGAGAGGACAAGGTCACTGGAACCAGACAGCATAGCTGCCACTCATCTGCCAAACCCAACTGGAAGCCAGAGGACAAGCCCATGCAGGGAGCTTCTTAGAATGACAGCTGGGGTGAAAAGGGTGGGAGGTCTAGGTTGAGGTCCAGACTCCTGGCCTGGGTGACTGATAGATGGAGGGTTCTTTGGTGATGCAGGACAGGAGAGAGCAGGTTTGAGAGAAGGTGAGGACTTCCATTTGGGGTGCGTGTTTCATTCAGGTAGGGTGAGCTACCTGCTTAATATACAGACGAAAAATCTGTTGGGGGTGGTGGTATTGAGATGGGATTAGAGCTTAGGTCCCAAATGGTGTAACTTCTTATGGCAGACACCTGGCCCACCTGGTCACCCACCCTCCACTCCTACCCGCCCAGGCCCACAGCTCCCTCCCTGCCTGTGTAGAGGGAACCCTAGATGACTTCTAGTGAAGGGTACCAAGGGGATTGGGTGAGAACTCCCAAGGTCTTCAAGATTGCTGGGGTGGTTGATGTGGGACTTATGAAATCTGCAACATGGTTGGGCCCACGGCGGGCAACGTAGGGACCCAGGGCTTCTGGGGCAGGTTAAGCTGAGGGAAGGGCATTTTCCCCAAACTCATTCAGACCAGCCTTGGGCCACGCACACCACTGTGCCCAGGCAGGGAGACATTCGAAGAGTTGGGTTTTCTGCGGAGGGGTGGGCTGTGGGAGGGGCAGGCCAAGGGGCACTTTCCATGGGCTTGTGGGGACCTGGAGTCCCTCCAGGACGGAGACCCGCTCCTCAGAAGGATGAAGCCCCTGCGTGTTTGCAGGGGGAGCAAGGAATCTGCTGGCACTCTCAGCACATTCCATGGGATTCTACAATCAGATTAGCTCTCAGGAGAGCCTGGCCAGGAGGGGATGATGGGGGTGGGAGAGAAAGCAGGCCAGGAAGGGGCCCTATGCTGAACCGCCCGGCTTTTGCCTTCCTCACCCTGTTCTGAGTCTTTGAATCTCCCCGTCTAAGCACCCCCAATCAGTAAGGGGACACAGCCCCCGAGGAGGAAAGGGACTTGTCAGGGCTGGGGATGTGGCTCAAGGGGTAGCACGTTCACCTAGCATGCATGAGGCACTGGGTTCAATTCTCAGCACCACATTAAAAACAAAATAAAGATATTGTATCCAAAAAGAAAAAAAAAAAAAAGAAAGGGACTTGTCTAGGGTCGTGCCATCAGGGATAGATCTTACTCCCTAAGCCTATCCCTCCTGGTGGGATGCTCTTCCCCAGCCCCTGCTGCTGACAGGCTCCTCCTTACCCCAGGCAACACTGGTGCATAATTTGCAGGAGCCAGTGCAAAACAAAGGTGTAGAGCCCCTTGTTCAAAAATAGGGATTTCCAAAGGGTGATCGGGAGCAGAAAGCCCTTCTGAATGTAGGACCCATGGAACTGCACAGACTCAACAGCCCTGTGGGGCCGGCCCAAAGCCCAGCCCTCAACTCTGATTAGGGTGATTATTCCCCTTTCCCTCCAGGTTGCCACCCTGTTCATCCCCTGGATCCCAGCCCCAGCCCCACACCTTCCCTGGGAGAAGCATTCCCTGTCTCCAGGTTGGGTCAGGGGCTCCTCTCAGCCTGCAGCCCCTGGTGTCTCTTGGTGGCATTGGAGGGGGCGTGATCTAGCAGCTTGTAGGCTTCCTGAGAGACACCCCCAGAGCCCAGTGCAGGCCTCTGGGCATTTGTAAGTGACTGAGCACATTTCTCCTGGCTCCCTGGAGCACAGTTCAAGGATGGGAGGGTGAGCTCACAGACTACCCCCTTCCCTCCAGGCTCACCCAGGACCACTGAGGACCTGAAGTCAGGCCTCCATCCCTGTCTGGTTCCCCAGAGCAGAGTGGGACGGTCCACACACTGCTCCCTCTCCGGGAAAAGAACTGAAGGCCAGGGAAGATTAAGGGGATTTCACAGAGAGCAGCTGTAGAGCTCTGTGACCACGGTGGGAATTAAGAGATTACTGTTCAGGGCTGGTCTTCCGTCTCAGGTCTCAGCTCCAGCTTTGAGCCCACATCTCTGCTGATAATTGTCAGTGTGAGTTCAAGCAGTACAACAGCCTCCAGGCAGGCAGTCTCTAACAGACTATTGCTATTATTCCCATTGTACAGATGAGAAACTGAGGCTCAGAAGTCAAAATGCCTGGAAGTGGCTGAGGTGCAACTTAAACCCAGTACTGACCCCAATTGCCAAGTCAGGCTCTGTCCCACTCTCAAGGTCCCCACTGTCTAGTAACTGAGTCACTAAGTGAACTCAGGAGGGAAAGGTCCCTGTGCTGAGAGCAGTCAGGGGAGATTTTCTAGAAGAGATGAAGAGAAGCTCACAAGCTGCCTGAGAGTTAAAAGCCATTTCCTTCACGGGGGGGGGGGGGGGGGGGGGGGGGGGGGGAGCTGTTGCAGGTGAGCGGACAGCCTGGGGGAGGGGTGGGGAAGGGCTGGACATGGTGGGTCTGGGGTCTTCACACAAGGCCTGATGGAACTGAGGTCCTTGCAGGGAACCCTGAGTGGACAGCAGCCAGGTAAAGCATTTGGCCTTGCTCCTCTGGGTCAGGGGAGCTCAGGAAAGGGCAGGCTGTAGATTCTGGGAAAACTGAGCCACCAGGGGACTCTACCTGCTGCTGGGAAAAAAGCAAGGACCAGCAGCTGAAAGGTTGTGGAGTCTTGGGTCTCCAGGAGCTGCCAAAGTGAGAAAAAAAAAAAAAAAAAAAAAACCACCCTGCTTCGGGGGTGGGGATGTGGCTCAAGCGGTAGCACTGGCATGCGTGCGGCCTGGGTTCGATCCTCAGCACCACATACCAACAAAGATGTTGTGTCCGCCGAAAACTGAAAAATAAATTCTCATTCTCTCTCTCTCTCTTAAAAAAAAAAAAAAAAAAAAAAAAAAAAAAAAAAAAAAAACAAGTTTGCCCTGTACATTAACTCCTAGACCTTGGTCCCAGGATCTGCAGACATGTCCTTCCCAGCTGCATTGGTGACAGCAGTTCCAGAAGTCTAAGAGGTAATAATGTCTACTTGGGTGCCTCATTCTGCCCAGGCATCAGGACAGAGAGTTATAAGAGAAGACAGTGATGACCAAGCCCCCAGAAGTGGCTATTTGACAGATGAGTACACTGAGGCTAGCTGTGGGAAAGGACTTAACCCCAGGCTACTCAGCTAATGAAAGAATTTGCAGGCTGAGAACATGGATCTAGTAAGGGTCTTTTAATTTTTTCAGAGAGAGGATCAAACATCAGTGAGCACACTCAGGCCAGGGACCTGCCGGGTGTTTATTATTATTCATTTTGACTACGTAACATGGCCTCCAAGCTCAGAGGGGCCTTAGTTGGCATATATCTGCAATGTGTGCCGGAGACTTCTTTGCTGAGCCTCAATTTCCTCATCTGTGCAAAAGAATCCCAAGGGGGAAAGTAGAGGCCTGGGGACCTCACCACACTTGTTCATGTGGGTTCCAATGACACTAACTCCTAGCACCAGGTTAGAATCTCCCTGTCCCTGAAGAAGAGGGAGGCAACAGGGTGCCTACTTAAGGAAGGTCAAGAACAGCCTCTTCTTCCCAAAGTACATACAGGAATGTTCCTGAAATGTGCCTCCAAGCCCTGATGTCTGCCTGTGGCTCTGCAGTAGAATCTGTTTTACCACAAGCATGGCGGCCTCATGTGAAGACTGACCAGTTCAATCATCTCTGCTTCCCTCTGTCACACACTCACTGGGCCCCAGAAATGGATAGATAAGTCCCTGGGTGTGGGGGAGGGGCAGGAAAGACCAAGCAAAGGAACAGATGGTGACTGCAGTGGTCATCTTCCTTATCCACAGGGATACCTTCCAAGGTCCTCGGGGGGAACCTGAAACCCCAGATAGTACTGAAACTTACCTAGGCTATGTTTCTCCTACATCTACATAGTTTCATTTATAAATTAAACACAGTAAGAAATTACAATAGGAATAAAATAGAACAGTTATAAGAATGTACTATAATACAAGTTATACAAATATAGTCTTTCTCTCTCTCTCTCTCTCTCTCTCTCTCTCTCTCTCTCTCTCTCAAAATACCTTATTGTTCTGTACTTTAATTTCAGACTTTGGTTGACCAGGGGCAGCTGAAACTGGGAGAAGGACGCATTGCTATCCACAGATGGATTAAAGCCAAGACAGAAGGAGCCCAGGGCTTGTGGCAGCCCAGAGGAGAGAGTCTTCGCAGATTGAGATCAGAAATGACTTCCTAGAGGAGGTGTCACTTTAGAAGAAGAAGAGCAGGAAGAACATGAGCAAAAGTGGAGAGACAGGACCAACCTGTCACATCTGGGGACCTACAGGGAGTTTGGTGGAAGCTGGAGGCTGATGGGGGAAGGGGCCATGGGGATGCAGAGGTGGGATGACGGAGTACCCCGCCAGCATTTTGAATAGTAAGTGAATGAAAGTTATTGTTTTTAAAAAAGTTTTATTTTAGAAAATTTCAAATATTTATATATAAAATAAATAGAATATAAATGAACCCCCATGTACTCTTCTCCCAGCTTCAACAATTATCTGCCAAGGACCAACTTATTTTCACTTTTACCTCCTAACTTCTGCCATCCTTCCCCCACCACCAGGGTATTTAAAAGCAAACCTCAGGTAACATATCAGTTAATACAGTAAAGCTTCATTATAAAACTTCAAATGATTTTTTTCAAAAAAGCATTGAAGACCATAATCGCATGGGTCTGGGAATGAATCATGCCCCCGACCCCCATGACTCATTAGTTGAAGGCCGGACCCCCAGTACCTCAGATTGCTACTGCAACTGGAGGCGGGGTCTTCAAAGAGGCAATTAGATCAAGATGAGGTCATTAGGGTGGGCTCTAATCCAGTCTGATAGGTGTCCTTATAAGGGGAGACTAGAACCCAGGCCCACACAGAGGCAGAGGGCGGCCATCTGCAAGCCCAGGTCCTGCCAGCACCCGGATCCCAGTTCTCTGGCTTCCAGAATTGTGAGACGATAGCTCTCTGGCGGTTAGGCATCCAGTCAGGGGCTTTCACAGCCGCCCTAGCAAACTAACAATGGCAATATTTTGGTAACACCTAAAATATTCATCAGAATTCCTTAATATTGTCAAATTTCCAGCCCAAAATTGTTTACTTTGGGGTTTTTTTTTTTTTTTTTGCTTGAATAATGACCTAAAGAAGGTCCAAACATGACATCAGATGGCCAGATCTCAAAAACCCAATCTAAAGGTTCCTCCCCTCCCAGCACCTGTTTGGAGAAGCTGCACCATTGTCTGCCTGACCACCTTCTGGATTGCCTTCACGGTTGCGTGCCTTCAACCATGCTGACCATATTCCTCCACCCTCTGTGCTTCCTATGAGCTGGCGGGTAGCTCTAGAGGCTCGGTGGTATTCATACAGCTTTCCTTGCAAAAACAACTGGTAGGTGATTGTGTGGACATCCCCCCCAACCCCCAGAGGTATAAAATGTCTGCTTGTCCTCATTTTGTTTTCTGATTTTTTTTTTAATTAAAAAATTTTAACTGGTACATAAAAACATGAAAATTGGACGTTTCAATAGGGTACCATGAGTCACAGCGCAGTTGTGCCAGGGAAGTGGGATAGGTTGGTTAAGAGGCCAAAGAAAATAGCAGCGCACAGGGCATAAAGCTTTATTGAAAAATGCTTACAGGGAAGGTCCAGTGGTGACAGGCTGAACAGCTAGCACCTCTGTCCCCCACTGACCTTCACCAAGCAGTGCCTTCTCTCCCTCAGAGTGTTTATCCAGTGGCCAGCCGGATGACTGACATGGAACCTTTCCACAGTGCCCTCAGTTCCACACCAGTCATAACTGAGAGAAGAGCTGTATGCCTTGGGCTGCAGAAGCAGTGACACCATCAGCATTAGTTTGCTTGTATGTGGCGTCCCAAGGAGCAACAGGATGCAAATGCATAAAGCCACTTTCTACAATTGACACTATCTTGTCCTAATTCCCAAAATACATGAGAAGAAGCCAGTGTCCTTCAGATAATAAGTATCTGAATATTTCCAGCCCAAGCTTGCTCTCATTGTTTCCTGAACTTGGCTAGGTTTGGGGGAAACAGAGAGGGGCATTTAGGGACGTGGTGTTTTACAATCAGTTTTTCCTTAAAGATGACACACCGGGTAATTTTTGACATATGTATAATCATGCAATCAAGTTGAATATGTCTATCTCTTCAAACATTTATCATTTCTTCATGGTGAAAACTTTCAAAATCCTTTCTTGTAGCTTTTAGGACAATGTGCAGTGTGTTATCGTTATCTACAAACATGCTGCTGTGTTAACAGCACACCAGAACTCTTTGCTCCTGATTGTAACTTAATACACATTGACCAACCTTGCCTACTCCCCCACCCCCAGCTTCTGGTAACCCCCATTCTACTCTCAACTTCTATGAGATCAACTCTTTTAGATTCCACCTATGAGTGAGATCACGTGATGCTTGTCTTTCTGTATCTGACTTATTGCACATAATGATCTCCAGTTCCACCCATGTTGCTTCAAATGATAGAATTTCATTCCATTTTATGGATGAATAGGATTCTATGTAGTATATGTACCACATTTTAAAATCCATTTATCAGTCGATGGACACTGAGGTGGTTTCCACAATTGTCCTCATTTGTGATTAGCAGTCATTGAAGAACATTGATAAGAGCCATTCATTGTTTCATTAGGGGGTGCAAAACTATGACATTTGATTCAATTATTATTTTATAATATGTTACCTGGAATATTTCTATGCAGGTAAATGTCTCTTTACCAACTATTAGTTTACCTTGAGGTACAGTCACTGCAGGCATGAAGCTGGCATGTGACAGTGTCAGATATGCCTTTTCTGAGCTGAATGAGGTGGCACATGATCATGATCTCTGTCACAAGCCGTCCATGGGCTGTGTGTGTGAACTATTGCACATAGTAGCCAAATGAGGGGATAGGCCTGGCATTGCGGGCTCCCTGTCAGGAGTGATGGCTTGATGCAGGTGCATCTCCCCCTCTAGCTCTGCCTGAGATCCCACACAGCACCTGAGATAGGTGTGATTGCCATGATGTCAATCAATCTGTTGACCACAAAACATCATGAAGCAAGACTCCACCCTTGAAACCATATCCCTGCCTCTGATGTCCTCACTATAAAATAAAGGAAACACAGGCTCACACTCCCTCCTTCCTAGTGCTTTTTCCAGCATGGAATCTGACCTTGAAGGTGGCAGAACCTTTGATTTGAAAAACTTATGTCTGTGTTGCATGATTTTTCACCACTTTCTTAGTTTAATGTTGTAGCCAGCACTTTTAAACCCAGTTTGTCTCGTCTGTGCAGATGGTTGGATGAGAGATCTCAGCTAATGAGGGGGCTGAGGCAGGAGGATTGCAAGTATGAGGTTAGCCTGGGTAACTTAATGCAACTCTGTCTCAAAATTAAAAATAAATAAATAAATAAAAAGGCTGGGAGTGTAGCTCAATGATAGTGCCCCTGA
This sequence comes from Urocitellus parryii, assembly GCF_045843805.1. NCBI lineage: Eukaryota > Metazoa > Chordata > Mammalia > Rodentia > Sciuridae > Urocitellus > Urocitellus parryii. The sequence goes on along the minus strand of NC_135541.1, from coordinate 36,565,522 downwards.
GTTCAATCCCCAGTATGGGGCGGGGAGTGCTTTTTCGGAAAGAAAAACTAAAAGCACTAAGTACTATGGAAAAACCAAAGGACATAGTTATAAAGATTCCCTCAAGCCATTATACTCTAAATATTCAGGGTGTATCCTTCCAAGCCTTTGGGAACATATCTCCAATGCTGTTTAACTGCTCCAGAGCCTAGAGGAAGGAGCGCTGTTTTCATAAAGGCGGCTTAACTTTGACAGCAAAACACAAGAAAGCACAGAAAAATAAAATGATAAATCAACCTTTCATAAATATTTGGGGTTCAACTATCCCCAGTAAAGTAATACTCTTAGGAATAAAGTTTAGAATTCAGAAGCACATTAAGAAAATAGCATACTGCTGTAACTAATTATTGGAATTTATACCAGAAATGCAAGATTGTTCTATTTTAGGAAATCTCATGTTAATATCAATAATTAAATAGTATGCCTTCATTAATAGATCAATAGAGGGAAAATTATGTTATTTTTCTATATATATACTGAAAATACTTTTGATCAATATTCTTTCCTGATTTTTAAAAACTTCCCACTAAAATAGAAATACGTGAATTCTTCCCTAATAGGCTATTATAGTTATTAATTTGAGTAGTGTCTATTTTATATAATTAGATGACCAACATTTGGGTACAAATATTTACATTTGTTTTATCTTTCATTGTATCTTCTTGTTGAATTGTTCCCTTTACCAGTATGAAGTGATCTTCTTTGTCTCTTCTGATTAATTTTGACTTAAAGTCTACTTTTTTGGATATAACAGTAGTTACTCCTGCTTCTTTCAGGCTCCACTTGCATGGTGGAGCATATTAATTTCCATCCTTCACTTTTAGCCTGTGACTCTAGCCTTTGCCTATAAGGTAAACCTCTTGCAAACAACATCTATTTGGGCCTTGTTTTCAGATAGATCATAATACAATAATTGTTGGTGATTTCAACACATCTCTCTCATCAACAGGTAGGTCATCTATATATAAACTCAGTAAGGACTCTTTGGACCTAAAAAAAACATTATAAATCAAAAGGACTTAATAGACATCTATAGAATATTTCATCCAACAACAGCAGAGTATACTTTCTCCTCAGTTGTTCATAGAACCCTCTCCAAAGAGATTATATTTCAGGCCACAAAACAACTCTTAGCAAATTTAAAAAATCAATATAATTCCTTGTATCTTATCTGATCAAGGAAATGAAATGAGAAGTCAACACACACAAAAAAAAGCCTACAGAAACTATTTAAAGCCCTACAGAAACTATATAAACACATGGAGATAAAGCAATACACTTCTGAACAACGATTAGATGATAGAAGAACTGGTGAAAGGAGTAAGAAAATTCTTAGAATTAAATGAGGATAATGTCCACATATACTCTAGAAGCTATGAAGGCAGTTTTAAGAGGACAATTTATTGCTACAAGTGCCTACATAAGAAAATCAGAAAAATCCCAAATAAACAACCTAAAGATGCATCTCAAGTCTCTTGAAAAAGAAGGACAAATCAATTCCAAAGCCTGTAGAAGGAAGGAAACAATTAGGATCACAGCCAAAGTCAATGAAATAGAGATTTAAAAAAAAAAAAAGCATCAATGAAACAAAGAATTGGTTCTTTAAAAAGGTAAACAAGATTGACAAACCCTTAACCAAACTAATCAAAAGAAAAAAGACCCAAATTAATATAATTAGTGATGAAAAAGGAGAAATCACCACAGACATGACAGAAATTCAGAGGATCATAAGGGACTATTTTGAACACTTACACTCCAATAAATTGGAAAACCTAATAGAAATGGATACATTTCTAGACATATATGACCCGCCAAAGTTGAATCAAGAGGACAGATAACCCAAACAGACCAATAACTAGCAATGTGATAGAATCAGTAATAAAAAACAAACAGAAAACCTTCCAACAGAGAAAAGCCCAGGACCAGATGGATTCTCAGCTGAATTCTACCAGACCTTTAAAGAAGAGATAATATCAATGCTTCTCAATTTCATGAAATATAAAGGGACAGAACACTTCCCAAATTTATTCTATGAAGCCAATATCACCCTGATACCAAAATAAGATAAGGACACATCCAGAAAAGAAAACTATGGATTAATATCCCTCATGAACTTAGGTGCAAAAATAATAAAATATTTAATATTTAATAAAATATTAGTAAATCATATTCAGCAACATATTAAGAAGCTTACATGTCACGATCAAACAAGTTTTATCCCAGAGTTGCAAGGATAGGTTAGCAGATGCAAATCAATGAATGTAATTCAACACATAAATAGAATTAAGAACAAAAATCACAGTCATATTAATAAACACAGAGAAAGTCTTCAACAAAATCCAGCACCAGTTCATGATATAAAACACTGAAAAAATTGGGATAGAGGAACTTGCCTCAATATCATAAAGGCTATATATAACAAACCAAAAGCCAACATCAGAGTAAATGGGGGAAAACTGAAAACATCTCCTTTACAATCTGGAACAAGGATGTCTATTCTCACCACTTATATTCATTATAGTACTAGAAATTCTAGCCAGAGCAGTTAGATAAGAGAAGAAAATAAAAGAGATGAAAACAGGAAAGGGAGGAGTCAAATTATCACTGTTTGCAGATAATATAATCCTATACTTAGAAGATCTGAAAAGTGCCACCAGAAGACTGCTAGATCTAATACACAAATTTAGAAAAGTAAGCAGTTTACAAAATCAACATACCAAACAATATCTTTTGGCCAGGTGTGGTGGTATATGACTGTACTCCAAGAAGCTTGGGAGGCTGAGGCAGGAAGATTGCAAATTCAAAGCCAGCCTCAGCAACTTAGTGAGGCCCTATCTCAAAATAAAAAATAAAAAGGACTAGGGATGTGACTCAGTGGTAAAGCACCCCTGGGTTTAATCCCTAGTAACAACAACAAAAAATCAATAGCTTTCCTATATACCAAATACACCAATAATGAATCTACTCATGAAGAAATCAGGAAAGCAATTTCATTCCCAATAGCCTGAAAAAATAGCTATAGGAATAATCTAACCAAGCAGGTGAAAGATCTCTATAATGAAAACAATAGAACATTGAAGAGAAAACAAAAGAAATTGGAAAATTCTCCCACATTCATGGATGGGCAGAATTAATATCGTTAAAATGGCCATACCACCAAAATCAATATACAGATTCAATGCAATCCCCATCAAAATATCAATGACCATCTTCACAGAACTGGAAAAACAGTCCTGAAATTCATTTGGAAGAATAAAAGATCCACTGTGTATAACTATAATGTACCAATAAAAAAATGAAGGAAAAAAAAGATCCAGAATAGTCAAAGCAATACTAAGCCAAAAAAGCAATGCTGGAGGCATCATAATACCTGATTTCAAATTATACTGCAGAGCTATAGTGACAAAAACTACATGGTAGTTCAAACAATAAACACATAGGCCAATCAATAGTACAGAATAGAAGACACAGAAAAAACCCACACAGATTCAGTCATCTGATCCTTGACAAAGGTGCCAAAAACATCCATTGGAGAAAAGATAGCCCTTTTAAACAAATGGTGCTGGGAAAACTGGTTATCCATTTACAAAAGAAACTAGACTTTTATCTCTCACCCTGTACAAAAGTTAACTCAAAATGGTTCAAAGACATAGGTAGGAATTAGACCAGAAACTATGCAACTCCTAGAAGAAAACAGGGTCAGCACTCCAACATATAAGCAAGGGCAATGACTTCTCAATAAGACCCTTAAAGCACAGGAAATAATGCCAAGAATTAATAAATGGATGGCATCAAATTAGAAAGCTTCTGCACAGCAAAGGAACCAAGACCATGAAAGGAGAACCTATAGAATGGGAGAAAATCTTTGCTAGTTACTCTTCTGACAAAGGATTAATATCCAGAATATAAAAGGAACTCAAGAAACTTAAAACCAAAACCCCAAATAACCCAATTAATAAATAAGCTGATGAACTAAACAGACACTTCTCACAAGAAAAAAATACAAATGACCAACAAAATATATGAAAAAAATGTTCACATGATTAGCAATTAGGGTAATGCGAATCACAACTATACGAGATTTCATCTCACGCCAGTAAGAATGGCAGTCAGCAAGAACCCAAACAATAAGAAGAGCTGGAGAGCATGTGGAGAAAAAGGAATGCTTTCACACTGTTGGTGGGGTTGTGAATTAGGACAACCATTATGGAAATCAGATGGAGGTTCCTCAAAAGATTAGGAATGAAACCAGCATGTGATTCATTTCAAAGCAGAATGAAAACCTATTCTACTTTCAGGTTTTCATCCTAAAGAATTAATATCAGCATATTATAGGAATACATGCAAGGCCATGTTTATGGCATCAGAATTCACAATAACCAAACCATGTAACTAGTCTCGATGTCCATTAATGGATGAATTGATAAAGAAAATGTGGTATATATACACAATAAGTTTTACTCAGTCATAAAGAATAAATGAAATTATGTCATTTTTAGGAAAATGGATAGGACTTCAGAACATTAGGTTAAGTGGAATAAACTAAACTCAGAAAATCTAGAGTTATATATATATTTTTTGCACAAGTGAAAGCTAGAGCGGGTCTCATAAAAATTGAAGAGGTATCAGTAGAATAGAAGAAAGATACCAGGGAGAGGAGGAGGGGAGGAAAAGGGTAAATACTGGAGAATTATATTGTCCAAATTATATTGTTATATTGTGTGCATGTATAATATGTAACAATGAATTTGACCATTATGCACAACTATAGTGCACCCATAAAATATGGAAAACATGACTCTGAGAAGAAAAGAAGGAGATTGTCTCAGAAACACAAGGTTATCATAATATTCAGAAAGCAATCAATACATTTTATTATACTTATAAAATAAAGGAGATAATGCACATGATTGTTTCCATAGATTCAGAAAAATCCACTTGACAAAACTCAAAATTTGTTTATGATAAAAACTGTCAGGAAACTAAAATTAGAAGGCAACATTCTCAATTTGATTAAAGGTATTTACAAACAATCTACAGCTAACATCACACTTTTTTTCTGATTTCAATAACAAGGCAATGGGCTGGAGATGTGGCTCAAGCGGTAGCGCGTTCGCCTGGCATGCGTGTGGCCCGGGTTCGATCCTCAGCACCACATACCAACAAAGATGTTGTGTCCGCCGAAAACTGAAAAATAAATATTAAAAATTAAAAAAAAAAAATAACAAGGCAATGATGTCTACTCTCACCATTTTTAATTCATATTGAACTGGAATTTTTAGTGCAATAAGGAAAAAAGAAGAAGGAAGGAAGGAAAAAGAGAAAAGAAAAGAAATAAACAGCATAAATAAAGGAAAAGAGTAAGTTAGTGATACACTGTTTAAATAAGAACACCCTATGGCTGAGCACTGTGGTGTACACCTGTAATCCCAGTGCTCCGGAGGCTGAGGCAGGATGATCACAAGTTCAATGCCAGCCTCAGCAACTTAGAAAGGCTGTAAGTAACCTAGTGAGACCCATCTCAAAAAAAAAAGGGCTGGGGTTGTGGCTCAGTAGTTAAGCGCCCTTGGGTTCAATCCCTGGTACCAAAAACAAACAAGCAAAAAAAAAAAAAAAAAACACCAACAAAAAAAACACCCTATAGAATCTGGAAAGTATTCCTAGAACTAAAAAGTAAATTTAGCATGGTTGTAAGACATGAAGTAAGTTTATAAAAATCAATTTTATTTGTATCTAAAAACTACAGAGTATGGCTAAGATAAACTAAAGATCTAAATAAATGAAGTGATACACCCTGAAAGACTGGACACAGCGGAGATGTCCATTCTCCCTGGGTGACCAGCACTTCAGGGCAACCCCATCAGAATCACAGCAGACTTTTCTGAGGAAGCAGATGGTCGGGTCCTTGAATTACATGAGAATTTGAGTCTACAGTAGCCAAAACAATCTTGCAAACAGAGAACAAGTTTGAGGAACAGACACTACCTGACTTCAGAACTTATTATAAAGCTACAGTAGTTAAGACAATTGGTATCTAAGTATAGACAAATGGATCAAAGGAACAGAACACAATATTCAGAAACAGACTCCCATCCATGGCCAATTGAGTTTCAACCAAGACATCAAAACAATTCACTGGGGAAGTAATTTTTTTTTAAACAAATGATAGATAAAAAACTGGATATTTATATAGGGAAAAAATAAATTTATCCCTTATATCACTCCAAAAAGAAGCGTTAACGTGGTACAAATTGCAGACCTAAATGAAAATGCCATAATCAAAAACTTCTACAAAAATAACATAAGAGAATATGTTTGAGAATTTGAGATAAAAAGAGATTTCTTGGAGGACAGGACATAATCAAGAAAAAAACTTGATAAATCAGACTTGGAAATTAAAAGCTTCTGCTATCAAAAGATATTACTGAGGTGGCAGAGCAAGGTGGCAGTTAAGATCCTGTGGTGATCGTCTCCTTGCAGACACTCCAATTTGAACAGCGATTCACACACCAAACTACCTTCACAAGTGCTACGGAAGGAGACGTGAGATTTGATCTGAGAAATTGAAGACACTTTAGTGTTCATTGCATTCAGCACCTACTCTGTGCAGAAAAGGCCAGTGTGACAGTTTTGACAGTTGTTGATCTAGCTTCAGCTCTCAAATTCTCTTTAGCATTTTATGAATTCCTGCTCCCTGAAGATGTAGAAAGCCTTGGGATGGAACCTAGATCAGAGAGAAGAGTTGTGCCGTTCTCTTCCTGTTTCACTTGTATTATGTGGATGAATACTTGTTTGAATTACCTGAAAACAGAATCCAGCATCAGAAGAACCAAGTTTTATTTGCATGATTACACATATCGGGACTGTCACGCATGCTGAGTGAATAATGTGAATGACGGGAATATGATTTTTCCAAACAACTGTGCACAAAGGACTGTAATAGATTATTTCCAACTTTTAATTTTTTTGAATAAAACTCTTTAATATCTTAAAACTTCCTGACCATAGATTGGGAGATACATCTTGTCATTAAAGATGCTATTTCTCCTTTTTTTTTTTTCTCATTTCCAACTCTTCCAAAAAACCTACACGAGCAAATAAATATAAAGTACACAGCAACAATTCCCCATACTTACAATACTGTTACCCATTACTTTTGTTGATACTATACAAATAAGATGGTGATTTTGTTTTGGGGTACTGGGAATTGAGTGGAGGGTGGGGGTGCTTTGGCATTGAGCTACACCTCCAGTCCCTTTTATTTTTTATTTTGAGCCAGAGTTTCACTAAGTTGCTGAGGGCCTTGTGAGTTGCTAGGATTACAGGTGTGAGCCACTGTGCCAGGCAAATGATTATGATTTAAAAATAAGACATCATTGAGAAAATGAATAGGTAGGCTATAGATTGGTTAAAAAATAACCTGCAAAACATATATATGAAACAAAGGATTAGAATCTAGAATAGATAGAATTTCTATGACTCAATAATAAAAAAAAGATAAATAATCTAATTTTTAAAGTAGGTCCCTGCTATGAACAGATACTTCACAAAAGAAGTTCTGCAAATGACTAATAGGCAAATTAAGAAGTACTCAACACCGTTAGTCATCATTTAAATACAACACAAATTAAACCACAGTAAGATATAACCACACACCTGCCAGAATAGTTAGAAGTGAAAAGATTGACAATCCCAAATATTAATAAGGGTGATCACAATTGAATTTCTCACATGTTGGTGGTGGGAATATAAAAATTGTTCAACCATTTTTGAAAAAAATCTGATAGGTTTCTTTTTTTTTGTACTCAAGATTGTACCCAGGGTGCTTAAACCACTGAGCTACATCCTCAATCCATTTTATATTTTTATTTTTAGACAGGATCTTGCTAAGTTACAAAGGCCGGCCTCGAACTTGCCATCCTCATGCCTCAGCCTCCTGAGTCACTGAGATTTTAGGCATGTGTCCCTACACTGAGATCTGATAGCTTTTTTTAAATTTTTTTTTTTTTAATTTTTAGTTGTGGATGGACACAATACCTTTATTTTGTTTATTTAGTTTTTTAATGTGGTAGTGAGGATTGAACCCAGTGCCTCACATATGTTAAGCAAGCCCCTCTGATCGCTTTTTATAAAACTAATACACACCTACCCTCTGACCTAGCAATTTCACCCAAGAGAAATGGAAAAATATATATATTTTTAGATAGATTTTTACAAGAATGTTTGTAACTACTTTATTCATAGCTATCCACGCCTGGAAACCATCCAAATGTCTATTGATAGGAAATCAGCTAGACAAATTGTGGAATGTACATATAATGGAATACTACAGCAATAAAAGGAACATAGTGTTGATATGCATAATGACCTAGATGGAATTTTAGAACAACAAAAACAAATCTATGATTGAAAAAAGCAGAGTTGTTGCCTCTGGGCTGGTGGGAGGGGAGACTGGCTGGGAATGGGCAGGAAGGAATCTTCTGGGATGATGGAAATGTTGTCTCTGGAGCAGTTACTTGTGTACACTTATTGAATTAGACACTGAAAAATCTATGCATTTTGTTATACATAAATTATACTACAATAAAAACAAAAAGAATAGCTAGAAGATGATAAAAGAAAGAATGAGTCCATAATTAGACACACACACACACACACACACAGATGAAAATTTAGCTTCATTTCAAATGAGTCAATTAAAATGGGTTATTTAATAATGGTGTTGAGGTAACTGGGAAAAAGCAGATTGGAACCACATACCACTTCTTATATCAACATTAACTTTGGGTGGATCAAAGATCTAAAGGTGATCAATGAAATCCTGAGAGCACTTAAGCAAGCATGGGTAATTATTGTGTTGTTTTTAGTGGAAAGGAAAGGCCTTTCTCAAAATGATTCAAAACCAAAAGCCATATAGGAAGAGATGAATGGGACCACACTAAAATCAACTCCATCTGATTGAGAAAAAAAAATACCATAACTAAAATTAAAAGAAAAACTTAAAAACGATTATGTAAAGGGAAACCACATTTTTAAAAGATTAATAACCTAAGAGAAAAAATGGGCCCAGGATATGGACAGATGGTTCACAGAAAATATATGCAAATGGCTTCTAAACATATGAAAAGACATCCATGCTCAATTATAGTAAGAGAAAGGCCAATAAAAATCTACATCGAGTTACCATTTTCCCCTATGAGAGAGCATAGATCAAAATTTTTTATAATATCCTGTGTTGGTGGATGCTGGGCAATACACTTTCCTGCCTCGTTGATGGGAATATAAATTGATCGACTCTTGTGAAGACAATCTGGTGATATCTATCAAATATAAAACTGCACTCACCCTGTGACCCAGGCATTCAGCTTCTAGGAATTAATTCAACAGATACACTTCCACATGTCCAGAAAGACAAACGACAGAGACATCTAGTGCAGCCTTGCTCGCAGAGGCAAATAATAGCCATCAAGAGGAGGCTGGCTCAATAAATGGCCATGCCTAGACATAATGGGATTGCTCGAGATTGCCTGAAGTACCCCGTGGTGCAGTGTGTTCCTCAGCACTCAGCCTCTCGGGCTGGGAGCCTGGATCCTAGCATCCGCTCCGCTACTTACTGACTGTTTGATGACACCAATTATAACCTAACCTTGATAGGCCTCAATTTTCTTTTCTCTAAAATGGGATTGGTAACAATAACAACAATAATAATAATGTCACCTACCTCAAAACTGGAGCTTAAATGAGTAACTACACTTAAGGCATTTAGAGCAGGGCCTGGCATATGGTAAGTACTATTACATATAGGCTAGAATTGTTGCTCATCTGAAACAATCTCCAAAATATATTAAATACAAAAAAAAATCAAGATACAGTTCCAGTTGTATAAAATTGGGTTGTGGTATTGGAATGTTACATGGTACCCCATAAATATATACAATTACTACGTGTCAATTAAAAATTTAAAAATGTGTTTTTAAAAAACTGGGTTTGGGGGCTGGGGTTGTGGCTTGGAGGTAGAGCGTTCGACTAACATGTGTGAGGCACTGGGTTTGATCCTCAGCACCACATAAAATAAAATAAAGATCTTGTGTCCACCTATAACTAAAATATAAATATTTTAAAAACTGGGGTTTGTGGAACAGTTATACATATTTGTGCTTGCATAAGCATAAAATAGCTGTAGAAGGATACATTAGAAACTGCAAATTGCATCTGAAAAATGAGTGATCAGGTATGTGAGACAGTTCTTATTGAGTAACTTTTATGCTTATAGGTATTTTTTCCTACAAAGCATAGGTACTGTCTTTTCCAAAATTTTTTAAATTAAAAAAAAATGTATATTTTGAAAAAAAAAAAGTCCCCTGGGGTGATAGAATTGTTCTATGTGCTGATTATGGTGGTGGCATCCCAAATTTATCCATATGTTAGAATTCATAGAACATAAAGAGAAAAAAAGTAAATTGTACTGCATGATAATTTTTTTTTTCATTTAAAAAAGAAAATTTTTTTTGGTCCCAGTGCAGAATGTAGAGCAAGCCTGGAGGTCAGATGACTGGTGTGGAGGTAACTGCATTTTGCAGGAATGGAAAGCCCTAGAGCCAGGAAAGGAATTGCAGTGGGAACAGGAAAGGGAGGAGAGAGCTCAGCACTGCCTGGAGGAAAATGCCTGGTGCTTTGTGTCTTGAGTCACACAAGGGCTCCATGCCCACTCTGGCCAGGCACCTGTCCTAATACTCTTTCCTCATAATAATCCCAAAGGATGGCAATTATTGTCACCCCATATTTCCAAATGAGATTAAAATGACTTGTTCAAGATCATTTTGTTCTCAGACTTTGGAGTAAGCCTGATTCTAAAACCTGTGCTTTTTTTTTTTTTTTTTGGCATGGAAGGGTCCTTTCCTCCTAATAAATTAGGTCGAGAGGAATAAAGGAAGGCCTCACAGAAGAAGTGATGACATTTGAACTGGAGCCTTAAGGAATTTATCCAGGGCTTCTGTCCTGAAAAATTCCAAGTGGTGCCATTCACTATGTGGTGTCTGAGACTGGCTCTCCTTGCAGTTGTGAAGTGTACAACTTGCACAGCCCTGGGCAGCAACTCTGTGAGTTTTCACACAGAGATGAGGAAGGTGTATCAGTTAGATATTGCTGTGTAACAAAACACCTTCCAAACACAGTAGTTTAAAACAATAAACATCTACAGGCCAGCGGAGTAGTTCTGATCTTAGAGCTGGGCTTATTCTTGCCTCTTAGTCAGCTGGTAAATGAACCACAGGGTGATCAAGCATCCTGCTTTACCTGGGACTATCCCAGTTATAGCACTGAAAGGCCCATGTTCAGTGAACTCCTCCATGCTGGAGAAAATTGAGATGGTTGGTCACCTTGTTGCCTGGGAGCTCTCAGGTCTAGGTCAGCCTGGGTTGAGTTGCTGGGCCTCTGTCCATAGAGAGAGGTCTAGCAGCCTATCACAGGTCATCCTCATAACAGCAACCACAGCACCCCAGGAGCAAACAGCAGCAAGGTCATGTCTGCTGCCAAGTTCCACTGGTCACAACAAATCATAAACCACCCCGATGGAGTGGTTGCAAAGTAGCCTCCCTCTCTTGATGAGAGGAACTGTGAAGTCACATTGTAAGAAAAATTATACAGGCAGGGGAAAGAACCAGGGCAATTTTTTTTTTTTAATCTTGGTATTGGAAATTGAACCCAGGGCACTTAACCACTGAGCCACATCCCCACCCCATACAGTCTCACTAAGTTGTTTAGGACCTAACTAAGTTGTGAGGCTGGCCTCGAACTTGCTATCCTCCTGCCTTAGCCTCCTGAGTCACTGGGATTACAGGTGTGAGGTACCATACCTGATTAGAGTCAATTTTGTAATCAATCAGGCACAAAAGGGAAGTCCTGACTCAGGTGCACAAATAAACGAAGGGGGATAAGAGCTGCCCCACTAGCCTGTAAATGCTTAGTGTTCAAACGAACGTCTATGCTGTGGAGGTAGTTTATTACACAGCACAATCTAATTGCTGCACCTTCCGCATCTTATGTGAAGTATTTGGGAGTGACATGAAGTTCAATGTGGCTGGAGCATGGTGGGGTTGTAAGAAGATGGGGAGAGAGAGAAGAATGGCTGAGACCAGGCGTTTTCTCATCTTCTGGACTGGCAGGATCGGGGGAGCAGAGAGGAACCATTAATCCTTTATACAGATGAGGAGACAGAGTGGGCGTGACTCGATAAAGCTAGATGGGAGCTGAAATCCTAGAACTCCCCAAGGCCTGGCTGTGTTGCGGGGCTTTGTTATTTATTCCTTGAATTTGAATGATGTTTTTTTTTTTTCCCTCTGAAAATCCCCTGGTGCTCCCACTGTATCATTAGGTAGCAAATGGATTTGCAGGTGTTCAATTAGGCTGGAAAATTATAGACAACGAGAAGCCTTGACCAGGATTCTCTCACCTCCTGGGGGGCCTTCAGGGCTGAAAATCAGGCTGGTTTCCAGAGAAAAGGCCTCTGTGCCAACACCCTGGCCAACCAGGCCCAGGTCAATCCCACTGAGTGACAGCTCACTGGTGGGGCTTTGGACTAGTGGCTCCCCTCCCTGGACCTTGGCTACTATCTGTACCTTGAAGAGGCAGCTGTGATTTGAGACGGCAAGGAGCCACCTATAATCCCAAGCAGGAGGCCGGGTGGGGGCAATCTGGTGATAGAACCACGAGTGCTGGGGCATTACTGCCCCCAAAGTGGCTGAGGAGAGAAGCAGTGGAAGGTGACAGCCCAACACGGCCATGAGGAGTCGGAAGGGCCTCTGTCCTCTATCGGAAAGGACAGAGGGTACTGTCTGACACTAAAGCCTATTGTGTACCCAGGGCTCACAAAGCCTGCTGGAGTCTCTTCAGCTGCTCTGCCCACCCAGGAGAGAACCCTGGCTGCCCCAGGGGGCAGATGAGGAAACCGAGGCTCAGGAGAGAAAGTGGCATACTGCACGGTAGGCATTACACAGGGGGAGAGGCGGGGAGGGGTGTGTGTGTGTGTGTGTGTGTGTGTGTGTGTGTGTGTGTGTGTGTCTCACAGGGGGAGGGGGGCTGTATGCACATGCGCATGTGGACACCTGCACTTCCAGGCTCCTCCCACAAATATGCTGAGCTTCTGCAGAGAACCACCTGCAAAAGTTGCTGTTGCCCCTGCAACACCCTGTCCTTCTCTGTGCTCCAGGGACTGCATCACATGAGCTCCTTGGCTGCTGGCTTCTGGATGGTGCTGCAGTTGGGGCAGCAGCAGGACTCAGAGGGAGAGAAAGCTGGGGGTTTGTCCCTGGCTCCAGCCTGGCGTCCTAGGGTCCAGCACCTGTCTGCCGCTTAAGCTTTCGCCTGCTGCTAGTCTGGCAGTTTGTTCCACTATCCCTCTGCCTGTCATTGAACCCCACAAGGCTGTTCCCACCCTCAAAGGGGTAAGTCTCCGGACACAGTGGTGCACGCCTGTAATCCCAGTGTCTGGGGAGACTGAGACAGGAGGATTGCAAGTTCAAAGCCAGCCTCAGCAAAAAGCAAGGCACTAAGCGACTCAGTGAGACCCTGTCTCTAATAAAATACTAAAAAATAGGACCGGGGATGTGGCTCAGTAGTCAAGTGCCCGAGTTCAACCCCTGGTACCCGCCATAAAAGGGGGGATATGTCACCTCTAATTCCTCCTGCTCCTTTCCTGCCTCCCAAGGTATCCTGTGAACACGTTCCACCACGGTCCCCGAAAAGCAGTTTCCCCCCATTCATGCCTGCCACTGAGCACAGTCAGTATATATTTAATACTTTTCCCTTAATCAACTTGCTTTTTCTTTTCTTTCTCTTTTTCTATTCACACTTTAAAAAAAAAATGAGCCTAGGTTTCTTTTTTTTTTTAAATAAACTTTCTGTCTTAGAATAGTTTTAGATTTCAGAAACATGGCAAAGATATTTCAGAGATCCTTTTGCTTCTTAGACCTTGTTTTTTAAAGAAAGTGTTTTGTTATTTCTGCAAATAGAAAATCAGCATGACTTACCTCAAATGGACTTTAATCTTAAAAATGAACAGTGAAAACAAAACGATGTTATTAAATTTTAAAAATTGAAATAAAAAATGAACAGCTCAATACAGGTAGTAATAAATCTGATTGATTAACTAAAATGCAGTCTTTGTAGAGTTGCCTGGTGTGTGTGTGTGTGTGTGTGTGTGTAGGCAAAGAGGCAGGAGGCAAGCCCCTTCACAGTGCAAAGCCTTCCGCGGCTGCCATGTGGTTTTCTGCCATGGCCCACATCCATGACCCTGCTGCCAGTTCCCCAAGGATGGGCCAATCACAGCACAGTCTGAATTGTGGAGCACCTGCCTTGTATGGGCACCATTCTGATGACTTCCCTGTGTCTCCCCACAACCTGCCAGTGTAGCGGGTACTGTCATCATCTCCAGTTTTTAGATGAAGAAATTGAAACAGGTTAGGGACGTGGTTCAAGGCTCAGCCAGGAGCCATACAAGATAATCAGGCTCCAAAGGGTGCACCTTTAACCACTGTGCTCTACTACCAAGAGCAGAAAAAAGAAGGAACCATTTTTAATTGGAGATTCAGTGGTAGAAAAAAAGAAAAGACAGTCAAGGGGGGAAATCAATTGATTCAAGGGGGCATCTCCTCAATTTTTATTTTCCCCAACCAACTTCATACCCTGAAACGTCTTAATTATGTAGAAAAATTGAAAGCATATAAAAATGAACACCCTACAGATAGCCTCCTCCAAGGTTCAACAATGGCCGACCTTCTGTATGTGTGTATATTCTATTTGAATTGAAATAAACAAAGCCTTTTCCCCATGTGTCCTTGACAATAATACCAGGTTTAGTGTGCATGTTATTTTTTTTGCAATAAATTCATTTAAAAATGAGTGCATTACTGTGAAAATAAGAAGATGTTAGTCTGCAACCCTCATCAAACCTCCCTGTTCACCCCTGGTGGCGTGAGTGACACACACTAGGAAAATCAAGCCTCGAAGCAGGAGGGGGCTCCGTGGAGAGCTGTAGATCTTTTCAACAGGCTTCAAGCTGCCCACGTGCTGTTCCCTCTGGTGATAGGGTTTCAGGGTTCAAGGTGGGGAGAGCAGGGGTTCCGTGTCCCAGGTGGAGGTGACCAATGTACTGACATGGGGCTTTGCACTAGCTGCTTCCTGTGCCTGGAAACTCTTCCTGCATATTCTTGGGCTCCCTCCCTCCACTTGGGCCTTGCTCACAGATCCCCTCTCAGAAAGTCTTTGCTGACCATCCAGCCTCAGTAACCCCACTCTACTTCATTTTTCTTCAAAGTACTTCAATCCACAACACTGTGTCTATGCTGGTCCAGAACCTCCACGATGACAGGGACACTCTCTTTACTCAGCACTACACCCCTGCCTGGCCCAGAGCCCAACACTAGCATGAGCTAAATGGGTGATTGGGGAACAAGCAGATGAATGAATGAATCAGTGGCGTAGTCGGATTCAGACCCTACACGTGGTGCTGTCACCTGGGCTGTTGTAGCCTCTGATGGCCTGCCCACTGCAATGAAGAACTCAGTCTTTGCTCCGGAGAGGTGGCTGCATTTGGTTGTATTTCCCAAGAATTTTTCCACAGATGTGATTTCTTTTGTGTGTCCCTCTGAAACTAGATTCATGTTTATTTCGAACAGTAATGTGACTCCCTGAGGAACTGTTGTTGGATATGGAATGCCCCACAAAGGCTCATATGACGAAGGCTTGGTTCTCAGTGCAGCAGTGTTTAGATGTGGGGCTTCTGGGAAGTGATTGGATCATGAGGGCTCTGACCTCATTAGTGGATTCCATGGATAGCTGAGTGGACTACTGGGAGGTGGAAACTGTAGGCAGGTGGGGCATGGGTAGAGGTGTGCCCTGGGGAACTTTATCTTTCTTTCTTTCTTTTTTTTTTACCATACAATTTATTTTTATTTTTATTCTTTTTTTATTTTTATTGTTTTTACATGAAGGGAATTTTATCTTTCTCTCTGTGTCTGTCTTTCTGTCTGTCTCTCTCCCCTTCCCTGATGCCAGGAGCTGAGAGCTTTCTCCCAAAGCACCCTTCCACCATGATGTTCTGCCTCATGTCGGACCCACAGCAATGGAACCAGAGACCTTGAAGCTTTGAAAACTTTGAAACTATGAGCCAAAATAAATCTTTCCTCCTTTAAGTTGTTATTGTCAGGAGTTTTGGTCACAAGAATGAGAATCTGACAATCACAGGAACTGAGAGGGAGTTTGTGCCCATCATGGAGTGCCTGCCAGGGACTCAATGAGGACAAGGACAACCACTCTCCCCCAGCCCCCAATCTGCATATTTCTAAGTGAGAATCTACTTTCACATCAGGCTTTAGGACCTAAGGGGACCACATTCCTGACACTTTTCACACTGCTGGGGAGTAGGGAACATCTTCTCTTGGTTAAGAGGCTGTGGACAAAATCCAGAGCTGGGTGAAATGCAGGGAAAGGGCCCCAGCTGAGACCCAGTAGTTCTGGGTTTTCCACAGACTCAACCTTGGACCTCTCCTTCCATACCTGGAAAATGGGAACTGTGCACTTGCTCTGAACCCAGGGACAAGGAACTACTCTAGGTCAAATTCCCAAGCTCCAGTGACCTCCTGCAAATAGCAGCTGAACCACCTTGTACCCAGAAGCTGCAGGCACAAATCGGCAGCTGAGACGCACCTCAGGGCCCAGTTCACCTAAGCACAGGCAGTGTACTATTATGGTGGAGCCAGGCAAGGGGCCCTGGGGCAGAATTCTCAGTTGTCAGTATGACGCATGGGATAAATTAAGTTCAGAAATAAAGTCAGAGCGGGCTGTGACAAGTTGGCCCCAAACCACACTCCCTGGCGAGAGATAACAGGGGAGCGCCAGGGGAAGCCTAGGCCAGCATCCTCCAGGTCCTCCCACCTCCCCATAGGTCCGGCCCCCAGGCCTTTGCCTGGCCATACTCCTGCCTGGTGTGTTCTCTCTGAATGGCTCCAGACACAGTGACCCGCCACCTGCCTCACCCAGCAGGGCCTGATTCAAGTGAAGGGGGCCTTGTTGGAGGCAAGGGGCTCCTGGTGGTGAGGTGCTTGGGCCAGCAGTCTGTGTTCAAAGCTCAGTCTTAGGGTGAGGCTGTCTCCTGCAAAACCCCAGCTAGTGTCCCATGGGTCAGGACTGGATGACCTTCCAGCCTCCATGAGGAATCTGTTACTGAGACACTTACACCCTGTGTAGTAACTACCCTCTACCCGTCCTTCACGGAGATAATGGACACCTCCTTCAGGAAGTCCAGATAGAGTGGCCCAGATTCAGCCCCTTGACACCCAGGTGCACAGGCTTCCCAGCTGCCCTGCTTAGAATTCCAGCCTCCTCCTTGATTTGTTTTGAGCCATGTCCTCAACACTATCCGATATACTTTAATTTACTGATTAGTTGATTTTATGTCTCCCCCACTGAATGCAAGCCCTAAGGTGGAAGGTCTTTGTCATCTTGTTTACTTTTGTGTCTCTGCATGTGGAGCAGGGCTTGGCACTCCGGGCCTCAAATGTTAAACAGGGGATGAACAGAAGGAAGGATACACGGTATATGCAAAGACTCAGGGGTGGAAGGTTGTGATAGCAAGGAAGAGTGCAGAAAGTTGGGGTCACAGTGTGAGGTCCTCAGGAGGTTGGTCAAGGGAGAATAGCAAGGTACAAACTAAGGGTTCAGGAATGCCAGACCAAGGCTTAGAGGATGACAGGTAGCCACTGCAGAGTGTTAAACTGGAAGCAACAAGCTCATATATGAGTTTAGGACAATCCAGCTGGCTGAGTAGAGGAAGACTATAGGGGCAGAGAAACTAGCAAGGCAGCTGTGCAATGAGTCAGGTAAGGAAGAGTGGGCACCTGGGCAATGCAGAGGAAGGGGTGTCCATGGTAAAATCAGGAGAGTAAGCAGGAGGCTGGTGGGCAGTGAGTGGCCTTAGGAGTGGGGCGGGGCTGAGAAGCCTCTCAGATGGGGTTCTTCCTGACCAGCCCCTAGGCCAGCCATTTGCATGGGAAGCTTCATCCCAAATGGCCACCCCAGGGGTTGGGGA
Organism: Urocitellus parryii; assembly: GCF_045843805.1. Classification (NCBI taxonomy): domain Eukaryota; kingdom Metazoa; phylum Chordata; class Mammalia; order Rodentia; family Sciuridae; genus Urocitellus; species Urocitellus parryii. Next base: position 36,547,398 of record NC_135541.1, on the reverse strand, counting down.
GCAGGGGACCCAGCCCAGCTCTGCCTGTCAGGACTCCGTCAACACTTGCTATTAATGGCAGGAGCCAGCATTTGCCATTCAGCACCGATCATGAAAGTGTGGAAGAGGCAAGTGAACCCTGCGGGGAAGTTCATCTAAGGCCAGGGCTGGGCTTGGGGTGTTCAGTCCCCCAGGAGAAGGCGACTGGCACTGGTCGACTCCTATGTGCCGGGTGTGCAACTGATGTTTATATGTATTCAGTCCTCACAGTGAGGTGGGCATTTTTACTCCCACGGTGCTGCCTTCCATAAGGAGGCCAAGCAGAAGACATGTGCAGGCTCGGCCAGGCATCAGCCATCAGGAGTCATGTTTCTGCCCAACACAGAAGTTTGATCATCACAGCAGCTCAGCAAAGGAACGGACTGGCCAAGGGGCATTCAAGTGGCCTCCCAGGACAGGCATTAAAGGCAACTGAATGTTTGTTGGCACCCGTGGAGGGAAGCAGTTGGGCAAGTTGTCTTCTAGAATTCTTCCCAGCTGGAGGATGGACTCAGCCCTTGTCCCAGGCCACCAAAGACCAGCTTCCCAGGAGTAGAGTCTACTGTGTCAGTCTAGGCAGAGACATGGGCTGCCACTTCCCTTTCTATTGCTGGGACATGAACCTTACCACACGATGGGAAAGCTGAGGCCCAGAGACCAAATGCAACTGGCCCCAGTCTTATTCATACCACTGGAGGATTGAACCAGGTTGTTGTCCCACGGTGTCCATAGGCTCTGATCCAACCCTGCCCTGGTCATGGAGATCACCTGACTCCTAGACACACACACATGGTGGTCAGAGATTCCCAGGGGAAAGGAAGGAGGAATTCCTGTAAATTCCCTGTGGTGGTCCCCAGCCTGCTCCTGGGAACTCTGCAAACACCAGCACAGGTGTGCAGACAAGAAGCATAGGTGGCATTGGCATCTCATTTCTCAGCATGGCTTGAGCAGGCGGAGAATGCGGCTGCCTGTCCTAAATTCCATCCTCTTTCCTTGGGCTTCCACCAATAAAGCAGTGTCCCTGGGGGTCTCCATGTGGTTTCTCAGGAGGTCGACCTCACTGTATAATTAATGACCTACATCTATCAATTCTGCATGTTCCAGACCTGGTGAGGGGGCACTGACTCAGGACTCCCGGCTCTGAATCCCAGCTCTGCCCCTGACCTTGAGCCTCATTCCCAGAGGGTTCAAACATTCCATGGGCAGGATGCAGCCAGCACAGGGGTTTGTTTGTTTTAGTCAAGTTGGTTGCAAACATCTAAGAGATAAAAGATCAGGACATTTTTAAAAAAATCTACATTTCCAGCTTTTCTCAAAAAATCAGAAGATCCGGTCTCACTGGGCTCCCAGTCCTGTCAGGCAACAATCCTCTGGCATGAGATACATTCTCCAGTCCCTCCAGGCCAGAGAACTTCTGGAGGCCAGTAAGTTTCCTATCTCACTCCGGCTCGGGGCCCCGTCCTCTTGTCTCAGGGTCGCTGGTCACTGGATGGGTGCTATGTTGATGGTTGGAGGGACAGATGCACAAAATGATAACAATAATGCTTGCTCTCTGCCCCCAACTTTCCCAGAGGAGCATGAGGGGTCCTGGTGTTTTGTAAACTTTGAAGTGCTAGAAATAATAATAGCAATGAACACTTACATAGTACTTACCATCTTACCATTAAGATGCCTGACCCTGTTCAAAACAATTGCTTCCTTTACCTCATTCATCCTCACCATCTAAAGTGTCTAGAAAAGAGCCCAGCACACAGCAGGCACTCAATAAATGCTAGCCATCCACACACTTGCCAAGCACTCTCACCAGCAATTAGCTCACGTGGGAATAGATGAGGCCACTGGGGTTGGAAGACCTTGAGAGAAGCACCACCCAAGGTCACAGGAGATCAGCAGGGAAGACCCCAGGGAGCAGTTCTGAAGAGGGATTCCTGAGAGAGCCTCTGGGAGAGCAGAGAGTGGGGCCATGGGAATGAGAAACTTGTTATGGTTTGGATGTCAGGTAGCCTCCTAAAGCTCACGTGTGAGACAGGGCAAGAAGGCTCAGAGGTGAAATGACTGGGTGGTGAGAGCCTTCACCCAATCAGTGAACTAATCCCCTGATGGGATTAACTGGGTGGTAACAGAAGGCAGGTAGGGTTTGACTGGGGAGGTGGGTCATTGGGCCTGTGCCTTTCTGGTCACGTCCTGAGCCACTTCCCTCCACGGAGCACTTCCGCCATGATGTTCTGCCCCACCTCAGGCCTCGAGAAATGGAGCTGGCCATCTATGAACTGAGACCTCTGAAACTGTGAGCCCCCATATAAATTTTCGCTCCTTAAAATTGTTATTGTCAAGTTCTTTGGTCACAGCAGGGAACGAGCTGACTAAAATAGAATTAATTCTGGTTCTAGCCGGGGCATGGCACTTCCCCCACCCTTCCAGCCCTGCAACCTGTCATCACCATGACCCAGCCGCCTGAACCCAGCAGGCCCTCTCCATTTAGCTCCTCTACTCACAGGTGCAGAAACCAGGGCTCAAGAAAGGAGGCATCGGCATCTTTGGCAGGGGGAGGTGCCTGGGCAGACCCAGCACATTCTGGTGTCAGCACAGCCCGTTCCCAGCTCTGAGACCCTGGCCACTCCTCTTAACCACCAATCCTCCACTTCCTCACCTTGGTGGCTCAGCAGTAGTGTTTCCCCAGCCTCAGGCCCGGAATGCTGGGACATTGCCTAGATTGTCCCATTTACTCTTCCCAAAAACCCTATTTCATGGATGGGGAGATGGGAGCTCGAGGAATTCAGCAAGCAATTTTCCTGAGGTCACATGGCTGTGGGCCAATAGAGTCAGGCTTCAGACCCAGCTCTGTGTGAGTCCAAAGCTTGTGTTCTTGAAATGAAGAAAACAATGTGGACTTCATACAATCCTTGTGCGAATATAATGAGATAATAAGTCGCCAAATAGTAGCAAATGCTTCCGAGGAGTCTCTCACTACTGTGCCAGGTGCAGCTGGAAGCATTTTAAAGGTATCAGCTCACCTTATCCACATGTCACTATTGACAGACACTGATGCTGTTATAATCCCCTATTATTGATCAGGAAACTGAGGCACAGAGAGGTTAGGTGACTTGCCTGAGGTCACAAACTAGTGCATAGTACAGGCAGCTAGCTACAGCTTCCTTGCTTAGGAACACAGAGCCCCTGAACTCCCACAGCTTTCCTCACATCTCTAGCACTGTGTTGCCAACAGAGTCCCCACTGAGGTCACAGGGCACAGGGATTCCTGTTCCAGGCAGCTCCCTGCCCCATCCCTCCAGCTCCACCCCAGAATCTTGCTGGATCTGGTGGATGTTAAAGAGAGTTAGAGCCTCTCTGCTCTGTCACTTCCCAAAGCCTAGGTCTGGGACCCCCAGCAGGTCCCATGGGAGACACAACACTTCTCCTGTCCTATGTGCCACCCCTCCAGGGCCCAGTAAGCAAGAAGACATCTACGACAGTCTTCAATGTGCCTTTTCCAACCTCTGGGCCTTTTCTCCAGCTGTTCCCTCTGCCCGAAGGCTCTTCCTTCTTCAGAAAAATCCCCAGCTCTCTGTAGGTGGAGTTTGTCTGCCTTTCTCAGTCCCCACAACCCCTGAGGCCTTTGTCATTATGATTGTATGTGTCTGTCTCAATCCCTGAGCTGTACGATGAATGGTATTATACAAACACACAATCCCCTCCAAATACACAGCAACACACTCAGGAACATACAACCACACAGAAATATGCCACAACTCTTTGCTCATAGGCTATGCCCAGACTCCCAGAGGCCCAGTACACAAAAGCACAGGCATGCACAGGTGACCTCCTGACCAGGACACCCATGTACGTGTTTCCATTGAAACACACAACAGGATAAGATCTGTGAGTCCCCCTCCACCCCACAGCATACTTCCAAGCACTCACAGACATAGCTACCAACACAAGTCACATAGAGAAATTGCCCTTTACACACCTAATATACACAGGCGTATGCAATCATGCATAGGCATGCGACACCGCCCCTCAGCGGGATCACTCGCAGAGGCGCCATCCCAGGCCTGTGTTGGAGTTGGTCCCCAGGCAGGCTGGGCAGGCTCTGGCCTGCGGCTGAGAAGGGCATCTCCTGGGAGACAGGCTGGGAGGCCCTGGGAGCAGGGCCTGGGAAACCAGGCCACCACCTCCTGCCAGAGCTCACGCTGGGAGGGGAAGATAAATGATGCGTCTTAGTAGGGGAGGGTGGTCCTCAAAAAGGAGGAGGGCTCCCGGGCTGATTCCCGGTTCCCTTTCTTGCTTGCCACTTACGCTTTCAGACTACCTCCACCCAGCGAGCCCCTACCCACCAGGCCACTGCTCCAGCCACCCTCGTCAATCTTGCCCCTTATATAATGACCAGATTTTGCCAGCATTTGCAGAGCACAGGGCCAGACCCAGGGAGATTTTGGCCCCAGGAGCCCCACAGATCTCATGCTAGCTGGCTCTGCTGATCTGCTTCACCATTTCATGGGATCTTCTTGGTGCCTCTGACAGGAAGCAGTCTGCCCATTTTAAAGATGTGAAGAAGGAGGTTTGGTAGGTGAAGGAAATTGCCTGAAGTCATCTGGCCTCCCAAGATGGCAGCTGTCCCTGAGCGTCCCCCCCGCCCCCCAGGCTGGTGCAGATTTCCCCTCAGTCCTAACTACCACCTGGGGAAGCAAAAGGAGTGATCAGACCCTAGGCGGGTGGGGTCTTTCTTTGGGGCCTATGGAGGTAGCAGGATAGCTGGTGCTGGGGACAGCTGGCCTTCCTAGCTCTGGGAAACCATCTCTCTACATGTCAGGAGAGGGCTTCCAGGTCTGAAAGCCATAGCCACCCGTGGGACACAGTGTCTGCTTTTACTGGTAGCCCCAGTTTCACATCTGGGTGCTAACAGGCTGTGGTTGGGTTACCAGGTAGAGGCAGCACCCATGACAAGTTCCTATGAGACCCCAAGTTCCACAATCCCTCGCACGAAGGAACTGGGAATTTTGGACTCTCCTGGGCCCTGCAGGAGAACACATTGGTGCTGGGATCAGCACCGAGGGCTTGTGAGATTACAACAGGAAACTTCCAGGCCAGCCCCACTACCTTTAAGAACTAGGCAAGACAGCTTCAGAGGCCAGGGACAGGTTTAGGGAAGCATGAAACTACTCCTGGCCTGCTCCCTGCAGGCCTGCTGTCCCTGGACCCTGAGAAACTCTTCTGAGACTCTGGATGCAGTGACCATCTCTGGCCTCTGCCTCCCCAGCTCTCAAACCATGGTCCCCATGTTGGAAGGGGGCTTGGTGATCTTCAGCCAGCTGTGGGGTGCTAGGAGTCCCCTCTAGCCTGCACTGGGTTCACTTGTGTGACATGGACTCACCAGTCTGATTTCTTCTTTCCCATCCCATAGGAAGACAGTATTTCCCAGCCTAACTTGCCAAGGTGACAAAGGTCATATGCTATGATTTGGATGTGGTTTGTTCTCACCAAGCTCAGATTGAACCTTGGCTGCTAATTAGCAGTGTTGGGAGAGGGTGTATAAGAAGGATTAATGTTTTTCTTGCAAGACTGGATTAGTTCTTACAGGAATGGATTACCTCTCACAAGAGCTGGCTGTTCTAAACTGGGTCAGTGTTTTTGTCCCCTCCTTCTCTTCCACTTTGCCCTCTGGCTAGTCTGGCATGTGTCCCACTGTGGGATACTATCTACCATATTATTACACACTACAGCAGATTCAGCCACTGGATCTTGAACTTCCCAACCTCCATAACTGTGAGCTAAATAAACCTCTTTTCTGTCTACATTACCCAGTCTCAAGTATTCTGTTAGAGTAACAGAAAATGAATCAACATACAATGTAACTGGGTTCTTAGAGAAGGTGTATGAGAAGAAGTGATGTTTACTATTCTCAGGCCCAGTCTTACAACCAATAGAGTGACAATCCTTGCTCTTTTCTTTGCCTCTCACAATGATAATGTGTTGAGATAGTGGTACTGTGAGATTGAAGGAACTTGGATTCCTGAGTAGATATATGGAGGACACATATTCAGGAGATCCACTGACCCACACTGTACTGTGTATAACGAGAAATAAACATTACCTATTACCCTATTGAGATTTCAAGGTTGATTTTTTGTTTCAGCATAACTTAGCCTGACTAATAAACTCCTCTTTAAATTTTATATTTGTAGATTTCACCTGAGATTTTTAGCTCTGTGACTAAAATCCCCTACCCAAGATGTCTTCTCTCAGGGTCTCACAGCTCCCATGTCCTTGGGGATTATATTTTCAGGCAGTTTTGGGCAGTGGAAGAAAGGAGCTTTAGCCGGTCATGTATCATGGCTTGACTGCAGGCAAGCTTCACATTTTCCTTCCTTCCTCCCTCCCTCCCTCCCTCCTTCCCTCCCTCGTTTCTTTCCTTCTCTCTCTCTCTCTATCTCTCTCTCCATACTGGGGATTTAACCCAGGGCCACTTTACCGCTGAGACACATCCCCAGCCCTTTCTATTTGGAAACAAGATCTTCTCACTAGAAGAAGCTTTGCTAAGTTGCTGAGGCTGGCTTTCAACTTGTGGTACTTCTGCCTCAGTCTCCCAAGCTGCTGGGATTACAGGGGAGCACCACTGAGCCTGGCGGGCTTCACACTTTTCTGAGTCTCTGTCTCACGCATAGAATACCTGATGCTTCATCTGCAGGGAACCTGGCGTACAGGTGAGGTCCTGTAAACTGTAAAGGTGAGGATGGTGCACTGACCTTCTGTCATTATGTGGATACCCTCTGCCTCAGACAAGGGCAGGGAGAGACTTTAAAGCTTTTTTTCTACGTGAAGTTTCTGGAAGTCATCTGGAATCTTGAAGTTTCATTCATTGCTTCATCAGACAAATATTTATAGAGTCAGTACTCTTTGCTATGAGGCCACGAGGCTAGGTTCTGACATCAAACCCTCCTGTCTTTTCTCTTCTTCCTGCTCTCTCAGGAATAGTCTCTTTTGTTTTGGAGAAGAGAGGGTGGTGTCAACCCGCACAGCCACCATGGCTCACTTTTGTTGAGAGTATACTATGTGCCTGGCCCTTTGTGGTTTGGTTAAGCCTCATTATCCTCAGTAGGAACAGAGAGTTTTGAGCTGCCTGCCCAGTTACCCAGTAGGACTCGTGGCAAAGCTGGAATCTGGGACTGATAAAATCCTGCCCCAGCACCTGCTCACAGGACTGCAGAGCCACCCTGCCATGCCCATTTGTGCAAGGTGTGTGCGTGGAGGTGTTCAGGGGCAGGCCAACGAGAGGGGGCCATTGGGAGAGGGTTTCCAGGACAAAGCAAAATAGTAAAATTGCTCCGTTATTTTGTCTCTTCTGTTGCTATGTCTCAATTTCCCTCTTAGTTCATTTGATGTGACTGATACACAGTTTTTGCTTTGCTTTTAATTCGTCTAGTAGCTTCTTACACTCCTCAGGATTCTGCCTAAGATCCAAGGCTTGGCATTCAAGGCCCCCAGGATGGTCTTCCAGCCCACTTCTGCCCCATGTGCTGGGCCCTGTGCTGCTTAGTGTGAACCATGTGTGAACAGCGACCCCCCAGCCCAGTCTGCTCTCTCACCCCGAGGCACCCTAGTCTTGTCCTCTCTTCTTGGTGTGCTCTTCCCACTCTCCCACCCAGTTCATTCCTGTCTGACTTTCAAAACTCAGCTATGGAAGCCTGTCCTGGACTCCCAGATTGGGCTAGATTCTCTCCTCTGCATTGTCACAGCCCTGATCCACTGGGATGTCACAGTTCCATCTCTTCCTAACACTTGATGGCTCCTGAAAGGCAGGACCTGGGCTGAGTCCCCAATATCACCCAGTGCAGGGCCAGCCACTGAGGGACATCAGTGACCCTGGGTGGACCTGGATCATGAGTGAGGTTTCATGGACTCTTGGGAGATGAACCCATATCAAGTGGCAGGTTGAAGAGAGGACGGGATGGGACCAAGGGTGGAGAAAGGTGTGAAGACCAGGGCACAGGGAGGTCAGAGTAGCCAGAGGGGTCTAGGGACTGGACTCCTCAGGGCTTGGTTCATCTGAGGCCTCAAGGAGAGTTACCTACACTGGTTCTGAAGGTTGCTAGAACTGGACCACAAATATCCCATGAGACCACGGCTGGGTTGTGGCCCCAGTATTAAAAATTTTTATAAGTAATATATATGTATACACACACACACACAATAGATACATACAAAAGAGATGATGTATGTAGCATTTTGTAAGGAAAGAGTAGACGAGTCACACTCTTTATTATCCACTTCAGGACCTTTCTCAGAAAGAAAAGAGTTGTGATAAATAATTACGTTAAGACGACATATATAACCAATATTGCCCTGGGAACACCAGCTGTATGGCCACCTTGGATAAAAAGCATAGATAATGAGTGTCTTTGAAGCCAACTTAAACTTGAGAGCACGGCTGATAATGTGGGCTTCCTGCCTGTCCCGCCCAGCCTTCCCTACAGAAGTAACCACTTGAATTTCCTCTTCTAAAGCCAATTTCTATACAACCTAGGGAAATCTAAACAGCCTAATTTGTTTGCTTGTTGTCAAGGCCTGTAAATGTTGGACTATGCTGTGTCTCTTGCAGCAAGCTTTTCTCACCCAGTGTTGTGTTTCTAGATTCTTCCACATAGTTGGCTGTGGCTCTGTTGGATTCATTTCCACTGCTGTAAAGGATTTCATTATATGGAGATGCCACAAGTCACCCATTTTCCTGTTTAAGGCCTAAGGGAATTTCCAGGTTTTTGCCATCACGAATAGCGCCAACAGGACCCTCCATGTTCCTGTCTCCCAGGGCTTGTGCATGAGAGTTTTTCTACAGTTTACACTAAGTAACGAAATTACTAAATATTCCCCTTTGAGAAGCCCAAAGCTGGTGCAACAGTCCACACTGCATCAGGAGCAGGTCAACTCACACCTCACCAAATAATTGTCACCATCAGATTCCTTGTCTGTGGAAGATCTGTGTTCTTAATTTGCATTTTCCTGATTTCTTTTTCTTTTTTCTTTCTTTCTTTTTTCTTTCTTTCTTTTTTCTTTCTTTCTTTTTTCTTTCTGTTTTGGTACCAGGGATTGAACTGAGGGGCACTTAATCACTGAGCCACATCCCCAGCCCTTTTTTGTATTTTTTTTTAATTTAGAGAGAGGGTCTCACTGAATTGCTTAGTGCCTGGCTATTGCTGAGGCTGGCTTTGAACTCATGGTCCTCCTGCCTCAGCCTCCCCAGCTGCTGGCATTATAGGCACTTGCCACCGTGTCTGGCTTATTTTCCTACTGATTTCTAAAACGTTGAGCTTCTTTTTTTTCAAGTTTATTTCCCATTCCTATTTTCTCAGCTGTGAAATGCTCGTTCATGTCTTTTGCTCTTTTTTAATTTGAGTTGTTTGTCTTCTTAATGATTTGTAAGAGTTCTTTATATATTCGGGGTAGTCATGCTTTGTTCATTATTTACGCTGTAATGTATTCTCCCAGTTTGTAGCCAGTGTTTTCAATAATCACCCAAAAATTAACTTAGAGTCTGGTGCAGTGGCACATGCCTGTAATCCCAGAGACTCTGGAGGCTCATGAGTTCAAAGCCAGCCTCAGCAATTTAGTGAGCCCCGAGCAACAAAGTGAGACCCTGTCTCCAAATAAAATACAGAAAGGGCTGGGGATGTGGCTCAGTGGTTAAGCACCCCTGGGTTCAATCCTTGGTAAAAAAAAAAAAAAAACTTGGAGGAAGCAGAGACTACACAGGGCAACAAACGCTCCAGCAGAAACACCACCAATGAAACACTAAGAGGAAATATCGCATCCACGAGAAAAGAACAAGATAACACAATAAAGGAAGTCAGAGAACAAAGAGCGCCTGGAAATATGAACGAAAAATTTTAAAACACTGTGGAGAAGTGAAGACATTTTCTAGAATGGAGGGCAAAAAAAAAGGAAATGCAGAGGACCAGTGAGGAGGCCAAAATGTGAATAATTAAAAAGTCCTAAAAGAAAAAATAAAATAAAATCATTATAGAGGTAGGTTTGGAAATTTTTCTCTAAACTGAATATGATGAGCTCTAGAATGAGAAGACCCATGATGAGTCTAGCACAGTGACCAGAGACAGCCTCACTTCAAGACCCACAAAGTCACAGAAACTTAAAAGCCTCCAGAGAAAGAAAAAAATTCCTTTAAAAAAAATGAGGAAACAGCTGAGCATGGTGGTGGCACATGCCTGTTAATCCCAACAATTTAGGAGGCTGAGGCAAGAGGACTGCAAGTTGGAGGACAGACTTAGCAATTTAATGAGGCCCTGAGCAACTCAGCAAGTTGAGACTTGGTCTCAAAACAAACCAACAAACAAAAGAGGACTGAGGGTATGACTCAGTGGGTAAATGCCCCTGAGTTTAATCCTCAGCAAAAAATAAATAATCATAATAAATTTTTTTAAAGAAGATTAGGAAACAGAATGCCATTGGACTTTTCAGTAGGAACTAGAAGACAATGGAGCAAGCCTTCAAAATCCAGAAATAAAATTATTTCCAACTTAGAATTCTACAGCTAATCAAACTAGCAATTTTTAAAAGCGAGGCACTTTTAGACATGCACAGTGTTAAAAATGTACCTCAAATACTTCTGTATTACTCCACTTTCTGATGCTAATAACACAAAATTACAGATTGGATGAATTTTAATGAAAAGAGGTTTATTTTGGCTCACAGTTCTGGTCCAAGGTGGTGAGGGTAGGCACATCTGGTGATGGCCTTTCTTGCTGACCAAGTCCCAAGGCAGTGCAGGGCATCACAAGGATAGGGAAGAGATAGGGAGTGGCACGTGTCTGTGTGTATGTGGACGTGTATATATATATGTCTGTGGACATGTGTTGGTGTGTGTGTGTGTGTGTGTGTGTGTGTGTGTGTGTGTGACTGGTCTCTCTTCTAAAGCCCCTAGGATTTAATCATGGGGACTTTACCCTGATGACCTTATCTAATCCTAATCACTTCCCAAAGACCCTGCCTCTAAATACCATAGTCAGATTAAGTTTCTCCCCTCTTAATATCTTACAACAGGGATTAAACTCCAACATGAGTTTTGAAGGGAACAAACCATAGCATCTCCTTTTAGAAAATTGTGGCTAGGCAAGTAGCTGGGTGCCTTGGCACACGCCTGCAATCCCAGCAATTTGGGAGGGTGATGCAAGAGGATCACAAGTCTGAGGTCAGCCTCATCAACTTAGAGAGACCCTAAACAACTAGGCAAGACCCTGTCTCAAAATGAAAAATAAAAAGGGTTGGGGATGTGGCTCAGTGATTAAGTGCCCCTGGGTTCAATCCTCTGTACAAAAACAAAACAAAACAAAATGGTGGCTAGGTGTTCCCCCAAATAAGGTGGAATTTAGAAAGAAGAGGACATGGAAACTGGGAAGCAATGGATCCAGCACAGCAGAAAACTGCAGAGCAGATTCCACATGCTGGTGAAGGGAGATCCCACAAGGAGAGCTGAGCAGCTGGCCTTGCCACCTGCCAGCCCAGGATGGCCAGTCCGAACTCCAAGGGGACTTCTTAGACAAGGGTGAGTTGATAGAATACTTAATGTGGATGATTGTACTAAGAGGAGATTTACATTAACAAGGGAAAGTTTGGGAAGGAATAAGGGACGGATATGTAGAAAAGCAAGAAATAAAACAAAAATGATCAATTATTAATTCCAGAGAAAGCACAAAATTATGTAGGATAAATATTAATCATGGCATACTGTGAAGAGCAGTTATTTTGTTATGATCACATAAAAATCTTTGCAGGATATGACAGAGAATGTACAGGCAACAAAAGAAAAAAATAGACATGTTAAAAAAATTAAAAATCTGAATTATTGAAGGACATGATCAGCAAATGGAAAAATCTACCCAAAGAATGGGAAAAATGTCTGCAAACACATATCTAATAAGAGGTTAATGTCCAGAAATATAAGAATTTCTACAACTCAACAACAAAAAATTAAATGTGATTTTAAAAAAATGGGCACAGGACTTTAATAGACATTTCTCCAAAAAAGATAAATAAATGTCTGATAAGCACATGAGAAGATGTTCACCATCACTAATCATTTAATAAATGCAAATTAAAACCACAATAAAAAATACTTAAAAAAGGGAAAAAACCTACAACATCCTCATACACATTAGGATAGCTATTACTAACAACAAACAAAACCCAGAAAACAATAAGTGTTGGCCAGGATGTGGAGAAACTGTGCCCCGTTGGTGGGAATATCCAGTGGTACAGCTGCTATGGAGAAAATTTAAAGTAGAATTGTGACATGATCCAGCAATTCCACTTCTCAGTATACTCAAAAAAATTGAAAGTAGGGACTTGAATAGATATTGGTTCACTCATGGTCATAGCGGCTTTATTCACAACAGATAAAATGTGGAACCAACCCAGATGTTTATTGATGGATGGATGAATGGAGAGATGAAATGTGAAATATACATACATATAATGAATATTATTTATTCTTAAAAAGGAAGGAAATTCTAACACATACTACAACATGGATGAACCTTGACGTCATTATGTTAAGTGAAATAACCAGACCTGAAAGGACAAATACTGTACAATCCTCCTTCCTTGAGGTCCCTAGAGTAGGTGAATTCATAAAGACAGGAAGTAGAATGGTGGTTTCCTGGGGCTGGGGATAGGGCATGGGGAGCTACTGTTGGATGGACCTGGAGTTTCAATGTGGGGCTGGTTGTACAACAATGCAGATGAACTTAATGCCACAAGAATTGTAAAACTGATTGAGATGATAAATTTTGTCATTTGTATTTTATTACAAAAATAATTTAAAATTAAAAAAGTATTTTCAAAGGAAAAAAATCTTTTCAAATCACATAATCATCTTACTAGGAGGATGGGCAGGAGTTGACTCTGGATGTGATTGTGCATGGGTTGGGGACCACTGGGGTGTGTGTGAGGGAGCTAAGCTCTCATTTGTATGATGGGAAATCAAAAGATAGTCCCTAGCCAGGAGTGTTGGCACGTGCCTGTAATCCCAGTGGCTCAGGAGGCTGAGACAGGAGGATCACCAGTTCAAAGTCAGCCTCAGCAAGTTAATGAGGCTCTAAGCAATTTAGTGAGACCATGTCTCAAAATAAAACATAAAAAGAGCAGAAGATGTGGTTCAGTGGTTAAACACCCCTGGGTTCAATCCCCAGTACACACACACACACACACACACACACACACACACACAAAGTCTTAAAACTGAAGATCAAAAAAACAGAAAGAAGTGTGTTATTTAACGATATGGAGGTATGTACCAAAAGATTCAGCTAAAAGGACAGCAGTTGGAGTGGAGGTGGCACACAAATAACTTAAGATTTTCATAACAAGCCTTCCGGAACAATATGATTCTCTAAACTATGAGCAAGTAAAACTTTTTAGGGGAAAAAAAAAAAAACAACTAAGTCAAACCAAAAGCAAACAGAAAATTGCTGATCCTCCCCTGGAAGGCCCTGGGCTTTAGGCCAAATTATCAATGACCTTGAGGAATACCTGCTATTGTGGACAGAGAGGTCAAGGCCCCTATGTTCCATCCTTTTCTCCAGAACAAATGGTGGTACTCAGAGCCGGTGGCCTTTAGAGAAGGGAGACACATCTGCACAGGCAGAGGCCCATCGTTGACTGGTGTAGCTGCACATTCATTTTAATGTATTAGAAATGCAATTACTATATCGAACCGATGATTTCATGGGGATTATTGATTACAACGAAGCCAAGTTTATTAGTGAAAGGATTTAAGGAAAACATAGTCACCCTTAGATATTCATGGGTTCCACACTGTCAGATTCAACACACAAATGGATAGAAAAATATTAGAAAAAAATATGTCTGTACTGAACATGTACAAACTATTTCCTTTTCATTATTCCCTAAACAATACAGTCTAACAGCTATTTATATAGTATTACTATATTAGGTATTCTAAGCAACCTGGAGATGATTGAAAGCATTTAGGAAGATGTGTGTACATTATAAGCAAACATTATGTCATTTTATATAAGGGACTTGAGCATCCACAGATTTTGGTTTCTCTGGGCATAGGGTCCTGGGACCAATCCCTGACAGATGCTGAGGGACAACAGTACTAGGAGATGGTAAAGGAGATTAGTGGAAACTGAGAGTGTAGTTCAAGTGGGATGGAAATGACTAAAGACACGAGAAATACTGGCCTAGTACAATCCCTCAGATCAGGGATGAAAATCTCATGCCTGGGGAGGAAGAGGGACCCACTTTGTGTCCTACAGTAAGAACATAGAGGAGGCAAGAAATGGAAGCTGGGTTTGTTCTGCTCTTCTAGGAAGCTCTGAGATACCATCATCCTCTGCACAATGAAGGGTTCGGCAGCTAGTAGCAATCTTGTGGCTGATGGATTGTAGAAGTCCTTCTGGAGAGCATGCTGACTATGTCACAGAAACAACAGCCGTGCCAATTACAGGAGCAAATGCTTACAGTCTGTGCTATGTTCTGAAACTCTTCTAAGAACTTAACACACTTTAGCCTTTTCATCCTTACATATCCTTACAGCCAGCCTGCAAGACAGTTCTCAAAAAAGTTTTGCTTCCTGGGACTCACAAGCCTGTGGCCCATTCCCACTCAGATAGGGCTGACCTGTGTGCCCAAGAGGATATTATAGAAATGATGGAGTGTGACTTCTTCCTTTCTCTGGATCAATTGCCCTGAGGGAGCCAGCTGCCATGTCCCGAGGACACTAAAGCAGAGTGAGCCTTATGGTAAAAAACTGAGTCCTCCTGCCAACAGCCAGCAGCCTGGCCAACATCTTGACTGCAGTCTCACGAGGAACACAGAGTGAGGACCACCCATCTAAGCTGCTCCCAAATTATGACCCCCCAATACTGTGAGAGAGGATGTGTTTATTATGGTTTTAAATCGTTATGTTTCAGGGTCATTTGTTATGTAGCAATAGGTAACCTATACAATTAGGTAACATTCCCATTCACATTTTATTGATGAGGAAATTAAGGCACAGAGAGTCATAAGGTAGCAAGTGATTTAAACTACAGTGGTTTAGATATATACAAAGTTCATGTCCTGAATTAGAATCTCCCATTTATAGGAGATAAATGCTTTCTCCTCTGTCTTTGCCTACTTACAGAGGAGAGAGCAGAGAGAGTGACACAAATGCAGAGAGACTGTGACAAGGAGAAATGGGCAACTGGCTCACAGCATAGTGTGAAGGACTGGAGCCACACATCTGTAAAGTCAGGAAAGGGGACAGCGGGAGCTCCATGCCCTTGCAGTTTAGCTGTGGTTGGCTTCCTGCCTCTGGTCTCCAATCCTAGCTGAGGTACCCCCAGCCTTGGGAGTCTGGGAGTATCTGGTGGTAGGAGTCTGATGCCCCTGAACAACTCCCACCCTGAGGCTTTTGTCTCCCTCTGCAGTCAGTAATTGTCCCAGTCTAGGTCTGCCCCACACCAGAATCCCCAGTGGCAGGGATGGAGTTTTGTCCTCCATATCCCTCCCCTGGCTCAGTGCCAGCCAAAGTAAGCCAGGCAGGGTGCAAGCAGAAGGCCCTTTGGCCCTGACCCAGAGAGAATTCATCTGGTCACACCTTCCTTTAACAAGTCATCAGCAGTGACACACTAAGGACCAGGACAACCCGGTTTCTGACTTGGGACACTCTTCATTGAGTGGACGATCCAACAATGTAGCCCAGGCAGATTGGGACACACTGTGCTTGGGAGCCCAGGGGAGCAGGGCAGATCTTTGTGGAGAGGCTAGAAGGCTTCCCACAGGAGGAGGAGGCATGTGAGCAGAGGCCAGAAGATGAACAGAGGTCACCTGTTCCTCAGTGCTAGTTCTAGGCAGAGGGTCCAGCCTAGGAAGGGTCTGAGAGGGAAGAGTAAGTTCTTAGAGGGAAGAGTGAAGAATAAGGGTGCAGAGTGGGCTTCAGGGCCTCTAGTGGCCCTGGAGACCAGACATGGAGGCAGCAGGGGACAGGGTGTCATGCTGACAGCAGGTAGAAGGTCACCTATGTGTCTATGGGAAACACACTGCATTGGGGATTGGGTTTAGGAGTTTTCTTTGGAAATACAGGGGTAGGCACGTCCCATATGCTTGAGTCATCCCATGACTCAAGAGAGAGGACAGATGAGGACAAGAATTCACCTGGGTAGCAGAAACTACACCCAAATCTCAGTGTTCATTTGGCGTCTTATGCATTCCAAGGGCTGGGTTTTCTCTGTTTGCCCTTCAAAGGAATTGACAAACTCTGGTACCTGAAAAATTCCCAGTTCCACCATCTGGGTTTGAATACTGACAGTGCCATTTATTGGCTGTGTGACCTCTCCATTTAGTTTATCCATTTGTGAAATGGAGATGCCGTAGGGATTAAAGGAGCAAAAGATGAAACAGTTAGAATGGTGTCTGACCCCCAGAAGTATACAATAAACATTAGCAATTATTACTGTTTGGTGTGGTCTTCTTTTAACATTTTCAGATATTTAAACATAATTTATCATATGCTTTTCTTGTACCAGGTCTTGTGTTTATTCTCTGAAACCATTGTCATCCAAGGGGACAGAAACCCTCGCCAGGGACCCAGAGATGCAGAAGAGCTAGCTGGTCCCCATCCTCAGGCTGATAAGGTGACAAGTGCATAAACAGATGGTGGCAGTACAGGGTGATCCGGGCTTTGACAAACAGACAGTCCAGGGGTTGTAGGAACTCAGGAAAGTGGACCAAACTGAATAGGGGGCCTAGAGAAGCTGAGAGAACTTCTGTTGAGGCAGATGTGGAGAGACAAAGAGTAGCCCATTCTGGCAACTTGACATATGGGTAGACAGTATTAGCAAAGATCCCCTTGGGGAGGTGGGGCAATGCCTGGGCTTAATTTGCATTCTTTATATGTTGGGAAGCCATCAAGGGTTTCTGAACAGGGAATTATGTTTGAATAATAGTAATATAACTAACATTTATTATGTACCTCCTGTATCCTGTATGTTGTGCACACACAATCTCATTTAATATAACCCTCATGGCAGCCCTAAGTGGTTAAGTACTGTCACTGCTCCCATTTTTCAGATGCAGAAAATTAGCTACAGAGGTTGAATTGCCCAAGTTCACTAGATAAGGAGGGATCCAGCCACAGTTTGACCCAATATACCCAATAGCTGTGCTTTTTTCTTTATTTTTCCCCTTCCTTACCCCCCATGCTCTTTTTTTTTTCCTCTCTCTCTCTCTCTCTCTCTCTGGTGCTGGAATTAATCTCAGGATCTTGTACATACTAGGCAAATGCTCTAACACTAAGCCACACTCCCAGACGATGGCTAATGTTCTTAATCTTTCTACCTATTGCCTCTGAACTTCACCCCATACAAAAATCTTAAAGCTGGAATGAATCTCAGAGACTCCCCATCTCACTGACGAGAAACTGATGGGAATGACTTTTCTAAGAACACAGAGTAGAGGAGGAGAGGCAGAGCTAGATAGATTAGTCTGGGTAGCAGAGGGGCTTCTGTCCTGGGCTTCACAACCTAGGCATTTTTGCTTAGCACAAAATCCAAACTCCTTGCTCTGGCCTGCAAAGCCCTCCTGCCATAAGGGCTTTGTGGACTCCCTGAAGCTTCTCTGATGCACACACACCCCCCCTTTCATCAGGCCCCAGCCCATCTAGAGGCTTCTACATTGCTATTCCTTCTGCCAGGAATACCTTTCTCTCTGATTTTCATGTCGTCAGTTTCTTTACCATTCATTGAAATGTCACCTCCTCTAAAAGTTACCCTCTATCTTATATCACCCTGGCTTTTTTTCCCCATAGCAATTAGAGTAATCTAAAATAATCTTTTTTTGCTTCCTTGCTTTTGTGTTTTTCTCACCCTAGAGAAAAATTGAGAGGGGCCTTATATATTTTTACACTGCATCTTTGAGCCTTGAACAGAATCTGATACCTAGTAGGTGTTCTACAAGTTTTTGTTGGGAGTGCTTAAGTTCACATTTCATTGCCTGTTCATGGTCTGCTCCCCATCAGCCAGGGACCTCCCTGGGGCTGGCACCATTTCGGATTCATCTTGGCATCCCCAGGCCTAGCACATGGCCAGAATATGCTTAAATGATCGAGGGACAGAAGGGACAATGGTAGGAGCACCCTCAGGTTTCCTAAGGCCTAAGACCTTTCCTAGTGGGGTGGCCACAGCCATTGCCACTGGGCAACCCTTTGGGCTCAGGAAGCTGCTAAGATAGGGTGATTTCAGGTCTATGGCTTATAGCCACCACGCTTCTGCTGGGAAAGAAGAAGGGCAAGAAGGAAGAGGGAGTGGACCTTACACTGGGCCTTGGCACCTGCAAGCTGATTCCATTTAGTGGTCAATGCCCTCAAATGTTATTTTTTAAAAAAGGTTGTGTGGTTGGGACTGGCTTATCAGCAGGCGGCTGAAACCTAGTCCGGGTTCTGTTCTCCAATCCCATACCCTGGAGTCACTGAGGTGGAGCTACGATGCCTCAAGAGAAGGCATCCTCTCCTTTGCTACAGAGGCCAGTGAGGTGGACAGAGGTCCTGTATGTGCGGCCCCTAGCGGCAGAGATGACGGTGAACCCACAGTGGTCTTCTTTCTTTATCAAACCAAGATTACCTGAGGGCCCCCCAATTGTCTGCCTCTTTGCTTGGGCGGGTGAAGAATACTGAATGTGGATGAATGAACAGTCGGTGAGCCAGGCCGCCGCCTGCCCCACATCCCTGCCTGTGATCGCATAAGCATGAAACAAACGCAGACGGACATAGACACAGGAAACAGCTATGCATCTGGAGCTGATGACAGGTGTAGAGGTCATGGCTCATAATCCGAGCTTCTCCCTCATGGGCAATACCTTGATGGCCCAGCTCCTAGTCCCCCAATCCCACCCCCACACGCACACTGCACAGGCTTGCGCGCTCTGGAACATCATTTTCTCTCCCACCCTGGCTCTGTTGGGCATCCTTCTGCCTCAGATCCACCACCTCCTCCTGGAAGCCCATGTTGCTTCCCTGGGACCTGCTACTTTCAGGAGCAGGGGCCTCGCCTGGCTCATCCCTGCGTCTGCAGACCCCAGCACTCGGATGGGCCCACAGCGAGGTCGTGGGGAGTCTGTTAAGGCAGGAGTGGACCAAGGACAAGGAGGGAGAAGAGAGAGGAGGCGGCGGCGGGAGGAGCGTGGGGCGGAGGCGGCAGCGGGAGGGAGCGCGCGCGCCGGCGGCGGCCGCCCAGGGCCGGGGCCGCGCGCCCAGCCTGAGCCCGCCCCGCTGCCGAGCGTCACCGAACCTGCTTGAAATGCAGCCGAGGAGCCGGGGCGGGCGGCAGCGGCGGCGGCGGCGGCGGCGGGGGCAGCGGCAGCCCCGGCGCCACGGCAAGGACTCGGCGGTCTGAAGCGCGGCGGCGGCAGCGGCGGCGGCAGCGGCGTGGGGGGCGCGGGGCGCAGCGGCCGGAGCCCCGGGCCCACCATGAACCGCTTGGAGCGGGCCGCGCTCCGGCCGCTGGCGCTGCTGCTGCTGCTGCTGCTGCTGCAGCTTCAGCATCTCGCGGCCGCGGCGGATCAGCTGCGCGGCGGCCAAGGTGCGTGCGACGGGTCCCAGTCGGTGCTCTGCGCCGCCCCAGCAGCCAACAAAGCGCGGCCCTACGGCCTGAGGGGACCCAGTTATCCCTGAATTTGCACTCGAACCCGCCTGCTTTCTGGGCACCCGGCTCTGGGTTGAAAGCTCTGCTTTCCGGGCACCGGCTCTTAGGGGATGGGCGCAGCGGGGCCCTGACCGGCCATGAACTTTACTGGGGCTGGTCATTCATGGTTTCGGGTGAGCTGTGCCATTCTCGCACTTGGGGTTTATTTAACATGCGCGCTCAACCGCGGCGGTGAGCGGAACCGAGCTGCTTCCCCGCCTGACAATGCTTTACCGAAACCCCCGCGCGCGTTAGAGTGTAGGTCTGTTTGCAAGGGGAATGAGCCGATTAGCCCAGTGCATGTGTCGAGCGTGAGCTGTCTCCTTGTGGGCTGTGTCTGCGTGAATCTTGACTATGGGCCATGTGTGCGGCTGAATGTGTCTGAATGGAGGGTGTACCCCAGTCGTGTGACGCCGACTGTTAAGTATGTGCCTGGTCTCACCGTACCACCAAGCGGCCAGCCATCCGGGGAACTCACAGCACCCAGCCCTCCATTTGGATCCAGGGTGCCCTAAGCCTCCGGGGTCTCCAGCATCACCCCCTTTCCTTCTCCCCTTTCCTTGGCTCAAGTCGCTAACCCAAGTCTCGGTTCCTCCTACCCCCTAGGACCGATTAAGGAGTGCCAAGAGGACCAGTTCCGGTGTCGGAACGAGCGCTGCATCCCCTCGGTATGGAGATGCGACGAGGACGACGACTGCTCGGACAACAGCGACGAAGACGACTGCCGTGAGTGACCAGCCGGGGCGCTCAGACCCAGACAGGGAGGAAGCGGTGGGGGGCGCCATGCTCAGTGTGCACGTGGCTTCAGGCGCCGCGGGGCCACCTGCTTCAGCCACGCAGCCTCCCTCCGGGCGGGGTGGCACTAAGCGACCCGGCGGGAGCTGGGCGGTTGGCGTGTCTTGGCCCGGCCTGGGGCGGAGCCCTTGTAGGTTTGCCCCAAGCCCGCCACGCCTGGGCCGGAACTGTGGGCGGGGACGCGGCAGCCCCTGCGTGCTTCTACGTTCCAGCGATTCGGCCTTCTGGGTCTCCCACCTGAGCTCCACCCTACACGCGAGTGTTTCAGAGTTATAAGTGGCCCTGGCCGCACGGCTTTCCTTTTCCTGCTCATTTTTTGTGAATGAATGGGCTCCCCGGGGCCCCTGATTGGTTGGGCAAGGACCACCCCATAGGCCTCCGTGGCCCGAGTCACCAATCCTGGAGCCGGCGGGTGTGTAATATTCCTGTGCCCTGGGCTCAGGAACCCTGCCCTGGCCCCGCCCCGGCCGCACACTCGCGCGCATCCTCTGGGTAGTGGTGCCGGCTGGAAGTCAGCGCCCGCTGCTTTTCTGTCGAGTCACCGTGAAAACCTTTGAGAGCCACCCTTAGTACCCGACCGAGCTCTCCTGCCAGACCGCGCTGTCCTGCCAGCCGGGTCTGGGTGTGAGTCATGGGCATCAGGAAGTAGGCTACTAGAAGAAAGGGTTTGTTTCCTGGAAGGGGCCCGAGGCCCCGACTGTCTTTACTGAGCGTGGTGTTAGCACACTCTGTGCGACTGATTTTGAAGTTCCTTGTCTGGGGGCGCAGGGTTTCGTTTATCAGTGGGACGGGAAGCTAGTTAGCAGGCAGTTGCCTTGGTAGAGGAATATAGTTCCAGGAACAGAAAAACCGGACTTTTCTAGATAGACCCAGGCAGTCATTCATTTATCATTACTGAGGCCTCTGTGAGCCAGGCGTTGGGTACTCTGGAGAACATGCCAACTCGGGAACACAGGGTCTGAGGGAAGAGGCAGCAGGTGGGCAGACCCTCAGCTCTGCACAGTGCTCGGGAAAGAGAGGGGGACACTTGGACAGGTAACTATCTGTTGGGTCTTTGAGATTTTTGACTGTTGGCTTGTCAACCTTGATGTTCACTCTCAGACCTAACCCAGAGTGGGCTTTGTAACTTGTGCACATCATTTCTGTTTGCCTCAGTTTCCCCACCTGACCACTTGGGCTAATAATTCCTGCCCTGGCAACATCATGGGACTGTTTTGAGAACTAATTCCAGAAATGTCATTGGAAATAACAAGACTCACACGTGCTGGTCTCTGTTGGTCTCTATGCTGAGCATGGAGGTTAAGTGCTTATAGGGGTTAAGTTACTTGTTCCACAGCTACTGAATTGCTAAGTAGGATCCTGAATTGAAACATCTGCCTCTAAACTACTTAGCCTAATGGTGACTTGACAGTCCCTGGTGCTATTGAAGTTGTGAAAATGGCCCTGGACAGGTAAAATATTAGAGTGAATCTCTTGCCTGGAGTTGTTCTTCAGGTGCCCCTAGAGGGGGAGTGCTGTGGAGAGTCAGGGAAATAGAAACTGCACGTCTGCACTGGTTTTACTGTACCTTCTTGGCTCCTTAGAATGACAGTCTTGTGAAGATGGGTGTGAAGAGCAGAAGTTTCTCTTGTTTTGCTTCATAGATAAGAATACTGACTCAGAGAGGTTGAATGGTTTGCCCAAGGCCACACAGTTCAGAATGACAGAACTTGATCAGAGTCTCTGTCAACTTCCTAGCTCAGGGGATCTGTCTGCTGAAGAGGGAAGTGTGGTATGGAAGAATTTAGGAGCTAGAAAGCTGTACTTTAAATGTTGGGCCTGTCGCTTTTCAGCTCTGTGTGAGGCTTTGGGAAAGATGGAAAGGAGAAGTAGATTATGGCTGGGTGACCCCAGGTGGGATCAGGAGTGCTCTGGTGACCAGTCTGGGCTCCTCCTTTGGTTCTGGGATGGTTGGGGTAGAGTCACAGTCAGGGGTAGAGGGAGTGGTTCATAGCACTAAGGATCAGTTTCACACTGCTTGACTTTCCTGAGTTTGTTTCCTCATCTGCCAAACAGTGTAGCTGTTCCTCCATGCTGAGGTTTATACAAGGAAGTCTTCTCATAGGGCTGGCAAGAGAAGGAAATGGAAAAGTGTTCCTACCTCTGAGATCTTTAGAAACCCTTTCTGCCCCATCTGAGGCACCTGCCCAGGCTGAATCAAACTGTTCTCCCTGTTGGCGCCTCCTGAAGCAGCTCCTCCTTACACCTGGCCACCTCCCTTGGCACTGACCTGCAAGGGGGCCCCAGCCGCCCTGCCTCTATGCCTCTCTGGGCTGCAAAATGGGGGTTAGAATTTGTAAATAATGTTCAAGTGAGGCAAAATGACCTCAAGCTCCCAAAGGAGCCAAAGTGCAGCCCCTTAATTCCAAGAGGCTGATGGAGGCTGGCGGGAGGGAAGTTTTGTGTTAAGGAGGCCAAGAAAGGCTTCTTGGAGGAGATAGCTTGAAAGATGGTGGCTAATACCTTCTCTCAGGGCTTACATGTTTTAAAATAGGTGGCACAGAGCCCATATTAGAGAGGACACTGAAGTGCAGAGAGGTGATATGATCCCCCCACATCCCCCAGTCATCCAGCTCCTCAGGGTTGGAGCTTGAACTCACACTGAGGCCTTCCAAGTCTGATCCTGATCCACAGGGAATGGGCTTGGCCCTTTGGAGACAGGTAGAGCTGGTGGGATGGGGAAGGGAAGAGCTCATGGGGATTTAGTTTCCAACTCAGAGGACCTTCAAAGTGAAGAAAGAGGCCGGAAACTGCAGGGCCAGGCTCAAGGAAACCCAGGGGAAGTTAGATGGGATTCCTGGCTGTGGGTGTGGGTCACGTAGGCCAGCTGACCCCTCAGTCTCAGCATCCTGTTGCTCCTGGTGTCTGGGGGTAGAAGTGGGGATTCTGGTCCCTAGCCAGGCCTTGACTCCACAACAAGTCTGGAAGAGTCTCCAGGGCCACTCAACCCATTCACACTTCTCAAGCTCTTGCTGTGGGCTAGGCATGGTCAGGCATCTCACCCATATCCCTTTGAGCTCCTCTGTTCTGTGAAAGGGGCAGCCCTACAAAGTACCTGAATTATTCAGTTTATAAAGGCACAAAAGGGGTTAAATAACTGGTCCAATGGATATAATTTTTAAGTGAAATTTCTGAGATGTGAACACAGCACGTAACTATGGAACCTGTGCTTCCTTGAGTACTAGCTGGTGACCTCTGGTGACCTAGCTTCAGTTTCTAATCTCGGGATGACAGCTTAAGACTCCTTCCCCTCAACCCTCAGCTCTGGGAAGAATCAGTGCTTCTTTGTGGTTAGACTGGTGAACAGGTGGATCGATTTCATGCTCATATACTTCTACCTTGTTCAGGTGTCTTTCAGCTCTCTTGCTCCCCCAACTCTTGCTACCCATCCCATGTTTAATACAGAGTGGCTGCAGCCAGGTCTCCCATAGTGGAGGGCCCATTAGGTGGTCAGGCCAGGCTGCAGGAGTCCCATGGCCTGCTGGGCAGCAGCCATGTGAGTAGGTATAGCCCAGCCACAGCTCCTGGCTGGTGCTGGAGCCCAGCTCTGGCCTTCAGGGTGCAACCTAGACACCAGGCCCAACTTCATCTCCTTTTTGGGATGCTGCTGCTTTTTTCTGAACCTCATCTGACTAGGTAACTCTATCATTCAGAGTCCTCCTGGAGCTCCCAAGTACCCCAAGAATGAAGTCGGTTTGGGTGCCTCTGTATTTGGCCCCCTGCCCAGCCCTGTGCCCGCTCACCTTTCTGCCTCTTCCTATAGCCTGGCCACCAGACTGTAGCTCTGTCACTCTCGTCTTCCT
This sequence comes from Urocitellus parryii, assembly GCF_045843805.1. Taxonomy (NCBI): domain Eukaryota; kingdom Metazoa; phylum Chordata; class Mammalia; order Rodentia; family Sciuridae; genus Urocitellus; species Urocitellus parryii. The sequence goes on along the minus strand of NC_135541.1, from coordinate 36,523,049 downwards.
TCAGCTTCTCACCTCTAGGATTTTGCATGTGCTGTGGTAGGTTTTTGTTCTTGTCTGTTTCTTTAACAGGGGATTGAACCCAGTGGTGCTTTACCAGTGAGCCAAATTCCCAGCCCCGCCCCACACACACTTTTTTAATTTATTTTTTTATTTTAAGATAGGGTGTCATTAAGTTACTTAGGGCCTCACTGAATTGCTGCTGAGCCACTGCCTCTATTTTATTTATTTTGAGACAGGGTCTTTCTAAGTTGCTGAGGATGGCCTCAAACTTATGATCCTCCTGCCTCTGCTTTGCCAGATTTTTCTGAAGGCTCCTGCAGTGGGTTGCCTACCCAGTCTGGAAGAGTCTCCAGGGCCACTCAACCTCAAGATGACCTGGAGATGACAGAAAGCAGCCTGGCAGGGACTGGGAAAGAAATGAGTCCAACAGGCCTGGTTAGTCTCAGTGAATGAGTAGCCTCAGGCTCTGGGGAAGGCAGGTCCTATTTGGCCTCCCGCGCCTTTCCTCCTGGCTGTGCCTGCCACCCCTGTGGCTCTGCCAGCAGGCCACAGGCTTCCCTAGCTTCTAGGCCTAGGCCTGCACCCCTGGGGCTGTTTGCCGAAGGCTCTCCCTGGGCCTTCCCAGGAGCCCTCTCAGGCGCCCTCTCAGGCCAGAGTCACCTCAGTGAGCTTCTCACTTTCTTAGGCCTGCTGGGACTCGTGGTTGCACTTGACCCAGGGCTGACTGGCTTCTCCCCTAGTTGTCCACAGGCAGTTGACTTGACAGCTTTCTCTCCTTGGGGAAATGCTGGTAGCAGGTGAAACCAGAGAAGGACCCCGGGAGAGAAGTGTGAGCGTGCAGAGGGCTGAGAGAGCACGTGCCCCTTGAGGGATATAACAGGTGGATGTTCTCCTGGCACCAGGGTGAGCATTTGTACCCCCCAGGCCCATGCTGTTCCCGGAAGGCAGTTTGGGACCTGGGGAAGGGTGCCCAATTGTGTCCTGGGGGCTCTAGAGCCAGGCCCTGGGGGGTCTTAGCTCTAAACAGCCCTGGTAAAACCTGCCCTAAAAACACCCGCATGTCCAGGCCACCCAGTCTCTGAAGTCATGGCCCAGGTACTACCTCTCCCAGGATACCTTTCCAGCTCCTGATCTCCTGTAGCATGTCCTTGTTCTCCTCTTGGGCTCAGATCCTTCTTCACTCTGCCAGCCTTATGTCGAACAATAGAGACTCCAGAAAAAGCATTCCCACGAGGGGATTCCTAGTGACAGATACACTGTCTGCTTGCTCCGCCTGGGACCATGCTGGGCAGTTTGCTTCCTTTAACTGTGGTGCTCACAACCACGCGAGGGACATTTTCTTATTATTTCCACTTTAAATACGATGTGTGAAGGCTCAGAGAGAAGGGACTTGGCCGTTGGTGCTGGATTTGACTTGTCTGGCTGGGCTGGAACCTGGACCCTTCCTCAAACTTTCCTCTCTGAACTCTGTCCACCTGGGAGGGGTCAGGTGGCCTGGTGCTTGGAGGGCATGGAAGAAGCAGGGGAGTAGCCTTGGTACCCAGCAGCACCTCCCTGGACTCCTGGTTTCTGGCTTGGGGAGTGGCACTTGGGAGGGACCCTCTTCTCTGAAGATCTCTGCAGAACCCCAACATAAGGCCCCCATTTCCCAGCCTCTCCACAATTCCCAAAGACTTCTGTTAGCCATTCTACATTCAGAAAGGGAAACTGAGGACCTGATGATGTGTTGCTGATGAGGGTGACCCCTAGGAGCCTCAGCCCACCATCAGTGGTCCCATGTTCCACCTGCATCCAAGCTTCTCAGGGCTTACCCTGCAGACTGTCCAGTCCCGGGCAGCAGAAGGTAAAACTGAGACCCCCGTGGCCAGAATTCAGTTCCAGGTGTCAACAGGGACCTGTTCTCAGAATTAGAGTACCTTCACTTCCTGAGTGGGAGTGGAGGCAGAACAGCTTGTGCTCCTGCCTCTTGCTGCTGCAGCACCCACCTGCCACTCTCACCCTCTCTGTTCCCTGCAGGGAACAAGGTGTTCTCAGACTAAGAGGCTGACACAGGCCTCTTCAGGCTCCAAGACTGAAAACCTCAGGCACACTGCTGCCCCTGACTGGACCCTAGGGCCTGCCCACTCCCAGATGGCTGGGAAGTCATATAAAATAATTGTCTTCATAAGAGTTCATGAGTGTGCTGACTACTGGGGGCTTTCTCATTTAATATCTACAGCCAGGCCTTGAGGTGACATGACTGAACTTCAGAAAGAAAAGAGCTGAGAACTAAAATCACTTGCTCCAGGTGGCCTGACTGGTCAGGGGCAGGACTAGGCCACGCCTGTCTTGACTGCAGAGTCTGACACAAATGAGAGGAAGAGACGTGTATACACAGATCCCAGTCACCACAGCAGCCGTGTGGCTCCTTCCCAGGCTCAGCAGGAGATCCTCTTGCCAGCCCTCCAGTGGGTGTTCGACTTCTTCCCGACTGGCCCAGCCCCTACAGTGCCCTTGAGCATCAGCTGGGCCCTGGTGGTGGCTGTTTTAATGACCAGTCCTGTGACCCTGGCTCTTTTCACATGCTGCCATGTGTTAGTGACCCTGAGCTGGAGTGGCTCGAGGTCCTACAGGCCTTTGGGGAAGCCTGCTCAGTCTTGACCGTGAGCTTCTCACTCACTGTGCCTGGTCAGACCCCATGTCTCTGTTGGGACCCAGCCTAGGTGCTCACAAGCTGGGAGATCTAGGCTAGGCCACCTTTGGTGTACTGTCAAGCCCCTTGAATGTCCTCTGATGACTGGGAATTTTCCAGTAAGTTCCGGGCCTGTGGGGTACCCACATGAAGATCAAGGCCTCCCCAGGGGACTTCTAGTCTGGAAGACATGGGAGTGGTCATGTGGCCACTGTTCTGCCCTGGTCACTGGCCTTGAGGTACCACAGAGACCTCACTCTCACCACTCCGGAGACTTTCAGTTTCCAGCCCTTGATCTTTCCTGATGCAGAGTGGCCTTTTCCCGTTGTGCCTCAGTGGGATGTGCTTGGGAGGTGGGTGGTGCAGGGGTCAATTATTACCCCCATTTTCTTGATGAGGAAGTAGAGGCTCTGGGAGGTCACAAGACTTGCCTAGTTATTGATAATGCTGAGGCTGAAACTCAATTGATTCTGTTTATTTTTTTTCCCATGGAAGTAATTTTTTCTGATTATAAGAAAATAATTTCACACTTGTAACAAAAAGCAGATATTAAGGAAAATCAAAAAGAGGAAGGTGGCAGCAGTCACCCTTGGTACTACCACCATGGGAGCACTGTGTCTTTCCAGACACTGCTATCTTGTGTGTGAGCTAGCTGGTGTATGTAAACCTGTTTTTTTTTTAACAGAAATAAGGTCGTGTTATACCAGTTGATGTCTCATGTCATGCATGGCTTTCCATGTCAATAATAGTGGATCCGTGCCATTGTTTTAAAGGGCTAGATTATTTTCCACTGTGTGAGTTGCCACTCATTTGATGACATGTTCTCCTGTTGATAGACGTGTTAGTTGTTTCCATAACCGCCTGCCCCCCATTCTACACAGTGCAGGGTGAACATCCTTGTGCTACATCTTTGTGCATTTGTCCGATTCTTCCTTAAGATAAATTCTTAGGGAAGGAATTGCTGAGTGTGTGCATTTTTATCATTTCCACCATGTTCTCTAGAGAGACATCCCCTTCATGCCCCCATGGTCCTCCCTTCCAGTGGAGCAGCCAGCATGAAGGACTTTCCCTTTCCCTGAGCACAGGGCCACCTTGTCCCAGCCCCAGGGGACAGACAAAGTAGCCATATCTAGGACACCCAAAGCAAAGCCAGGAGAAAGGGAACTATGTTCAGGCTCCAAGGACTTGTCACCCCATTGAACAAAACAGAAGAGAACAAAACTGTACCATCGTTCTTGTCCACATATTGGTGGACTCTGTCTCCTCCACAGCATTGCAGTGGTTCTTCTGTTTCTGCCCTGACTTGCTGTGTGACCCTGGATGAGTGGCTTCCCTGCCTGAATTTAATTTCCCCTTCACTCATTGGTCCTGGCTCCATTGAACTACCTCCTGCACTCGGACTGGACTCCTGCCTGGAGCTGGCTCGTCTTTCCTGGGTCAGGGGAGATTGTGCCTCAGTGTTCCTTATTGCTTGGGGAGGGCTGGGAGGAGCGTAGCTGGCATGGTAGGTAGACAGGGCAGCTGGGCTTTTTAGGATCCACTTCTAGAACTCAACTCCGAGGCCCAGGTTCCTTGCACCACTTTCCCTTCTCGTGCTCATGATGGGTTGGATGAAGGAGAAAAGCAGAGGAAGGTCCGGCAGCCCCAAGGGCCATTCTGAAACAAGGATAATGAGCTCACATGTGGAGGTGCAGACGGAGGGGGCCCAGAGCCCAGCCCTGGAAATGAGCATCCCCATTCCGTTTCCTGAGCCTGTGATTCCTGCACAGGGAGCAGCTGAGCAGAAGGACCATCAGCAGCTTTCCTCCACCTCCTCCAAGGACACAATAACAGGGCAGCTGCTGAAATAGCAGCAGGAGAGATGTAGGTCAGCTGGCCAGTGGGGAGGGCTTGGCTGCCTAGAGAGCAGCAGCGTTTCTGGTAGGGAGGGGCTCCAGGAATCATCCCACTCCTGCCTGCGGTGGGGCCCCCGGGAGTTGTTAGCCCGCGGGCCTGGCATGGTTAGTTCTCCAGCAGGGGCCTCAGTTCCCCAGTGGGCCCAGGATGACATCAGAGGAGTGGCAGCTGATGAGAGGCAGGGAGGCCCCATCAGGCCCAGGTTAAGCTGCCTGACTGAATAACTGGAGGCAAGGGTGGGCTTTCCTGATGGCCTCAGTCCAGGGACATTCAAGCCAACACTCCTCCCCTGCCTCCTCCCCCGCTTCCTGGACCCCGAGCTGCCATCTGCTGCCCCTGCACCCTCAGAGCCCCTTCCTCGCCACGGGCATTGGCACAGGTTTATGTGCTTGGGTGTGTGCTTGAGGGAAGGGGGTGTGCAGGAGGGAAGTGACCATTCTGGACACACGAGGCCATGGGGTTGGGTGACGCTCTTCCTCCCACACCCACCAAGGTGGCTCAAACCAAGCCAAAGCCCCCCACCAGGCTGTTGTGCAGGGAATTATTTGTATCTGGAGAGTCGCCAGCAATCTCTGTTCCCAGCCTGCCCCCCTGCCACGGCCGCCTCTCTTCCTCAGGCCACAGCCTGCAGCATGCTGTCTGGCCCCCACTCCGAGGGCTGAGATCCTTACAAACAGCTATACCGTGGGCTGCAGGTCCACCTCTCCCTCACCTTGCCAGGTGGCCATTCGACAGGTGCTGGTCGCTCTAGGAGTCTCTACTCATTGGGAGTGGGGCATCTCCACGCCCCCCTCGGCCCTAATTCTCAGAGTCTTTTGTTTTCCCGAGTATCAGGGCATTTGTTCACGGTAGCTGGAGTCTGCCATGACCAGGCCTCAGGTACGGGGGCTCCAAGGAGCTGCCCCTGTTCCCTGAGGACCAGGGATAGAAATAGGGGCAGAGGCTGTGAAACCCAACCCTGCCTAGGGGACATGGCTTCAACTACATACGCAGAACCAACTATTTATTAGCAAGCCTACATCTATTTTTCTTTTTACTTACTTTCTTTCTTTTTTTTCCCCCTGGCTTGTTGATTTTTGCTGAACTCAGAATGGTCCAATTTTTTAGTACCTGTGATCCAGCCAAGGCAGACTTTATATTGGTTGCCTATGTGACAGTTTTTTTGTCTCCTTCCCTTTCCCCCTTCCCCTGCCTGTCACTACTGCCTGCTTCTCCAGGGTAGGTGCCAAGAGATGCAGGGGCCAGTGTGACCTCCCCAGGGTCACCCAGACTGGGTTCCAGCTGTAGCCCATCTGCTTCCTGAGTAAGAGGTCTAAGGCAAGTCCCTTGAGCCGGAGCCCCAGACTCCTACTCTGTTCAAGGTGGGGAATAAGTAATTCCTGGCCTGTAGTAAGTACCAGAAACCTCATTAGCCCATCGTGTGTGTGTCCACCCAGTCAGCCCTTGTCTTTTGGTCAATCCTATGTCATGAACTGGACCAAACCAGGGTAGTTTGGTCCTCCAGCCTGTGTGGTTGGAGCCCCTTGTTCTCTTTGCTAGCCCTCTCTGTTGTGTTCTTCTCAGGCTTTTGGCTAACCACCACCCCCCCCCCCCCACTGCTGATTTTGTGCTGAGGTTCCCCCTTCCAGAAACAGGCCCAAGCCCTTATTGCTGCTAATGTGCTGAGCCACATTGCAATTGCCCCCCAGTTCTCAACCCCATCCCTAGCAACTGGGATTTTTCACCTAGGTCTTGACTTGCTGTGTGACCTGGATAAGACCCTTCCCTTCTCTGGGGCTCAGTGTCCCCATCTGTACTGGGAGAGAGGATTATATCAGTAGTTCGAGCCACTTTGGGCAGCAGTAGAAATTCAGTCTCAGCTCCTTTGAGACCTGACTCCAAACCTCTGCTTGGTGTGTGGCCAGTTGGGAGATGTAGATGTGAAAACCCCCAAGGGTCCCCGCTTCCTCTGTGAGAGGTCAAGCCCATACCTCACCACTTCCTAGCTGTGAGACTCTGGACAAATTACTTTCCCTCTCTGAGCACCTGCCTCATCTGTAAAAGGAGCAATCACCTCGAGGTGATTGTAAGATTGATAGCAGAAGTTCTAATAGTGCTGGATGGCAGTGCTTGACTCGTGACCTGCTAGCCTTCTATTGACCTCCTCTAAACCTACATCTGTCCTTCAGGGACCCTATTCTGTGCCTGGCTGCTGCACTACTGGGGGTGGGGGTGGAAGGAGGCTGGGAGCCCCCAGAAAGTTTCCTTCATCCCCCCCCTTCTCTCCTGTGGCCCCAGACAAGAACTTACTGGCCCAGTTTAATTAGGGAGAGTCCTTCCAGGGACCTCATTAGGAAATGAGCCCAGAGCCTTGGGGACCTCTGGGAGGGGTGGGGTACATTGTGTCTGGCCCTGCTTGTCAGATATGCCCAGGAAGGTAAGGGCCTTCAGCCCCTTGAGGATAGGACACAGACCTGTGACACGGAGCTGGGGGTGTGACTCAGTGACAGAATACCTGCTTAGCATGTGTAAGGCCCTGAGTTCAGTTCCCAGCATAGCCTCCACCCCCCACCCCCAGCATAAGATGAAAAGTAAAAGAAAACTAACAGACCTGTGATGTGGAGCACGGGCAGCCAGGTTGAAGGGACTGATTTGCCTCCATCCTCTGTCCCCGGCTCCACTCCAGCCTCACCCCTCAGTGGGTGGGGAAGACAGAGAGGAAGCTTCTAGTTCTGGTCCACCTGCCTCTGGTGCCCCTGTCCCTGGCCTGGCACAAAGCAGGCTGCAGGGGACATGTGCTCAGTGAACAAGTGAGTGAACCTTGGCTCGTGGGCTGGCGCAGCATCCTGCTTGGCAAAAGCATCCTCTGGGCCCCTCCCAACGCACGAATCTGTCCGTAGTCCCAGCGCAATGCATGGAGCATCTGCCAGCAGGAGCTCACAGTGATTCTGCCCCCTCTGTGCCTGGACAGCTCTTCCTGTTAGGGATCAGTTCTGTCAATCCTGACCCACCTCCAAAAGTTCTCTTGTTTTCTTGCACCGCGGCTCTATTGCTAGGGACTCTGCTTACAGGGACTGCCCCCCCAGTCTCATCCCAAGCCTGCCCAGGATCACTCCCCTTCTGTATTCCTGCCACAGCCTGTGGCAGCTAAGGTGTGCTGTGGACTTTGGTAGGGCCTATTCTTATTGGGGCCACTGCTTTTCTTTGCACCCCCAACCCGTGTGAAGCTCCGGAGGTGCACAGTCTCAAGTACCATGCATGTTGACTGCCTTCTGTAAGCAGGGCTAGGCCCCAGGACTTTGAGAAGTAGAGAGTAAGGGCAGATGTGCTGTGCCTGGAGGTAAGGTGACATCCTTAGAAATAGCTTGGCCTCCTGGGTGCAGGACAACAGTGCTCAGATCTTCAGTGACCTGTGGCACAGCACACAGGCAGGGGGAAGCTATGACTGGCAGTTTCAGCCACCTTAGACCTGTCCGAGCACAGTCATTGCCTGGTTTGGGTCAAGAACCTGGGAGTTGCCACAACCCTCTCTTCTCTTTCCCTCATCTGCCATGGTCCTTAGATTCTCTTCCCTGCCTACCTGCCCATCCAGGCCCCTTCCCCATACCCACTGCCTCTTGCTTCCTGGGCCCTGCTGCAGTGCCTCCCTGACCCCTGTCTCCTGCTTCTAGTCCATCCACTCTGCAGCAAGTGCTCCTGGACAGGCAGAGTTGTCTTCCTGTAGCTCAGCATTGTGCAGGGTCGAGGCTTCTCAATCACCACATTCAGAGTCCTTCATGGCCTAACATACACCTGTCACCTCTGCAGCCCCAGGTCTCACCACCTAATGCCCCCCACCCCATCCCCAGGACCCTGCTCCTGTATGAGAGTCTTGCGTTCTCCCCTGTGTGGTCCCTTGGCCTGGAAGGCCCCACCCTGCTTGTCTGACCCCAGTTTACCTCTAGAGCCACCATTTCTAGGAGCCTTCCTTTCCCCCCCCCTCTGCATGTCAGAGTCTCCTCTGGATTCCTCCATCCCATTTCCCTTCATCTCTGTCCCTGTCACTCTACACTGTGATGGCCTGATTAAAAGGCTGTGGTTCAGGATGCAGACCACAAGCCTCAGGGGCTCAGGGACAGGGGGATGGCTGTGGAGGAGAGTAGAGGGTGGGAGGAGTGGAGGGTGTCCATGGGCTTCGTGCTCGGCATCCCTTTCAGGGTTTCAGCTCCCTGGTGGCCTGTGCCTGGCGCTGTGCTTTTTTGAGTCCCCAGGAAGCACCATACACAGACTGGAGCCTTAGAGTTCTCGCTCCAGCACTACCAGAGGGCTGTTTCTGTGCCTTGTGTCCTGTCAGCAGCTAGCAGAAGCTACGGATGGAATAGCAGCAGGCTCTGTCCTGGGAGCACTGACCCCTAATTCAATTGTGACCTCTGAGCCTCTGCTTCTTCCACTGTAAAGGAGACGGAGGGCCCAAGACCCTTCCCTGTTTCCTTGGGCACATCTACGCTATGGGTGGGGTCACACCTGGCCCTGCAGGGCCCCAGGACTATAGCTGGAGCTGAACCTCCTATCCGCTAGGCCTCTGGAACCCTGGGCCATGCTTCGCAGGGTACAGGTGAGCAGGGATTTTCTCTCTTTCCATGAAAATGCCCATCCCTGTGTTTGTTCTGGTTGGTATTGCCATCTCATCCTGGAGCTGTCCTGGTTTTAGAACTAAAACTCCCATATCTCAGGAAGTCCTAGGACACTGGGCCAGTGCCCCTGTGCCCCCAGCTCTGGCCACTGCTCCTCCCTGATCTGTAGCAGGGCTTCCCCATCACATGTGGATCCCCTCGCCAGCAGCCAGGTCACTTTTAAAAAGTTGGTTTCTTTCCTACATTTTGGAAGAATTCTAGAGAGAACTAGAACATCTTGGGTGGATGTGGAGGGCAGGAGGCCTGGCCACGGTTACAGAGTCTGCCTCTAACACAGCCATGGGACTGCCCCCTCGGAGCCTTGGTTTCCTCATCTGCCTGCTCACCTCCTGGAAATATGGGGAGAGTCATAATCCTGACAGGCCTCCTGCATTCCTGCTGCCACCAAAGCTCTGCAGGGCACTTTCCTGTCTGCCTTGATCCCATTCTCACCTCACTACTCACAAGAGGAGGGCAGCACTGAGATCCTCATTCCCTCGTGAAATGGGAAGAAGCTAGAGACACTGGACATTTGCCTTTCATGTGTGGTAGTGCTTGGGAGGTGATCCCAACAGGAATTACTGCACCCATTGTACAGATGGGGACACTGAGCCCTCTGTCACTCTGGCTCGGACTCCTTGATGGCAAGGGAGAAGGGAAGATAATGGGTGGACCTGCTGCGGTCATGGTGGTTGTACGTGGGGGTCACTGGTCCTCTTCCCCTCTGCCTGGCCACTCTAGATGTCTTCATCAGTAGGAAACACAGAGACAGATGGATGCAGAGGGAGAGACACAGGAGGGGGAGGAGAGAGACTGGGGTGGGGTTGGGGTGGGGGTGGGGTGGAACACTGAGGAGGAGGGGCTGGGGAAGGGGAGGGAGGGTCCCAGCAGTGTCGCTACTTCCTCTTGTGGTTCTCACAGTCTGTCTACACCAATTCCTGACAGATGGAGGGAAAGGGAGAGCCGGTGCCAAGAGGCTGTCACCGCAGGCGGGCAGAGCTAGGGGAGGGTGCTTTGTGGCCAGGGTTTGCATGGGGAGGGGGAAGCAGCTGGTGGTCTGGCTGCTGGGCCTCCTTGGAGTCTGCTCCCCGGGAACTGCTGAGTGTGTGCATGTGGATGTTGTGGGGCAGGAAAGTGGGCAAGGGGTGAGCCTGCCACCTGCCTGGGACTGGCTGTCCTTGCCCCTGTCAGGCAGAGAAGCCACCCTTTCTTCTGACCTTCACACCCTGCTGCCCAGAGTGCCTTCCCACCACTTGCCCACCCTTTACTGGGTGTCGGCAGGGAGTTTGGGGCTGATGCCGAGATGTGGTCAAGGTGGACCAGAGTAGGGAGAGTACGGGGACAGGGATCACAGAGGACATCAGGGGCTCAGAGCAGGATCAGTTCAGCTTCTTGCTGAACTGGCTGGGTATTGCCCATGCCCCCTTTCGTGGCAAAGGGCCCCTTGCATTTCCCCTGGACTCACACATTTGCCTGGTATAGGTGGGGCAGGCCTGACTTGGGGTTGATTGGTATCTTTAGCATCTTTCGTCCCTTTAGGGTCTGGGTTTCTCTCTCTCTCTCTCTCTCTCTCTCTCTCTGTCAGGGCCCAGCCCAGAGAAGGGGCCCAGTGGATGCATGTTGAATGAATGGATGGATATTTTCATACCTCCTGAGATAGACCTCACTCCTTTATGAGGCAGTGCTAAGATTTCTGGAAAGTTCTTTCTGTCTGTCCTCAGAGTCCTTGTTTGTCCCAGACCTGCCACAGGTTTCATTGACTTGTCCCTGTGGCTCCAGACACTCCTGGGCCTGCCCAGCTCCTCATGGCCCCTGCAGGGCTGGGTCTCCACCGTGCTAATCTCTGGGTGTCGGTAATCATGGCTGTGCTGTACTGAGCCCTCCCTCTCCCAGGCTGGTCCCGCTGGTCCTCACATCAGTCCCTTTCAGGTAGGTGCTATACTTACCCTCCACTTGTTAGAAAAGTGAGGTAGAAGGTAACAAGCGACTTCTCCCTGGGGTCACATGACTGATCAATGTCTGAGTCAGGAGGGTGGGGGTGGGGTGGGCCCAGAAGGCCCCCTGGATCAGGGATTGTGGCAGGCATTTGGGGGGACTTGGGGCTTATTAGGATTCACTGGCTTAATAAGGCGCCCCCCTCCCCAAGGGCTTCTCTGGAGGTGGACTCATCTGCTGCCTGTCTCCTCCCTCCCCAGCTGTTGCCAGGCAGGTCCTTGACACCGAGCCTCCAGCTGGGCAGTCCCTCAGTGAGACTGGGAGCCCAGGGTCTCTGCTATCTCTAGAGGCCATGGTGTAGGTATGCTCTAGGGTGGAGCCCAAGCCTCTTCAACTAACAGGACAGGTCACTGGCCTGTACAGTGACCTGAGAATGTTCAGGATGATGGCTAAGAGTCTGACTGGGATAGGTTGGTGGTGGTTGTTGAAGTTGGTTCTGGTCAGAGATGCGCTCCCATTAATATTAATGGCGATCATTAATGATAAACTGCTGCGTGGCTGCTCGTGGTATCAAGCCTGAGAGGGGGGCTGCGCTTCCCACTGCATTTTTGTCTTCTCCAGAGCCTGACCGTGGCTGGGCACTCGGGAGGCAGCTCTCATCCCCTGGGCCTCTCACATGGGATGGCTGCTCCCTGCCCAAGGGCACACTTCTCCCCTTCCTTTGTCATCCACAGGTTCTTTCCACAAACATTGATGCTACCTCAGGGTGGCCCCACAGCCTGACTTTTCACCTCACTTTGGCTTTTTGGATCTTTCCGGGAGCTCTTGCCCAGGAGTTTAGCGGGTGGCTATAGTCCCTTTACCCCTGCCCACAGTGTATTGAGGCCACCCAAAGCGTGACCTATGCAGGTGAGTTGAGCAAGTCACTTCCCCTCTTGATACCTTGGTTTCCTCAGCTGCACAGCAGCCCCCCCCCCTTCAGAGCATGTGGCTGGGGGTACTGACTGAGGTGATGAGCACAGCAAACTCAACGTCACTCACTCTGGAGCCTTCTGGGGTTTGGAATGAAGATCTCTGAGAGCTTTTCCACGTGTGACCTCATCATCTTTCAACATCTTATGAGGGGGTTTTCTCCTGTCTCTTTGCTGATGGGGGTGATGAGGCACAGAGAAGTGTGGGGACTCACCCAGGGTCACTTGGCACGTAGGAGGTGGCAACAGGATTCAGACTGTGGTCTCTTGCTGTCTGGAGCCCATGTGTCAGCCACTGCACTGGGCAAGAGACAAAGGACTTGGTGTGACAGCCCCATTGGAACTGGTATGCAGGGGCACCTGGCTTCCTGGACTGATCTCCTGAGTGCCTTCAGATCCCAAATTCCTCCTAATCCTGGGAAAGACACAGCTCCCCAGTGTCTCAGGTGGCCTTCCCTGGGCCTCTCACCTCCCATGTGAACAGGGAAACACAGGCCTGGGCCTGGGCGCGAGGACGGGGGGATTTTCCGACTCCAGTTGAGATCTGTCACAACATTAATGTTAATTAAGCCTTGTTAATTCAGCTCTCTGCTAATGCAGAGCCCCTGACAGCAAATTACTCATAAGTGAGGCGGTAAATTTATTGCTGTATTTTCCCAAATAGCAGCAATAACCATGCTGGGTAAGGCAGGGGAAAGGCCAGGAGGGCAGGACCTGGGCAAGGAGGAACGCCAGGCCTTGGGGAGCTGGCAGCCTTCCTGGGGGCAAGTAGGCAGGGAGGTGGAAGGAAGGAGCCAGGTGGGCCCTGCACTCCGCACTGCCCTCAGCTCTATGCCTCATCCCCATCTCACAGCAGCCTGCTGGCTCTGTGCTTTGTGCACCCACCATCCCCTTCAGTTTCCTCCCACGGCTTGGGAAGCTCACTCTGCACGCAGTAGGGCTCAGTGAAGGAGAGTGGGCTTGGTCATGCAACCCTGAGCCCACTTCAGTGTCTGCAAACACCTCCACCTGGCATCTCTTCCCCTCCTGGGTCATGGGACACCCTTGGAACCAGGGTCATTCCCACATTGTCGGTGGGTGGCTCTTGCCCTCCCACTTGCTAGCTAGGTATCCACCCACCAAGAGGGAGGTGGGGCCTCTTTTGTGCACATCCTGACTCCCTTTCCCTAGTTCCTGCTGCCCTCCTTGGCTTCAGACTGGCCAGGCGTGGGACATTTGGAATAAACCCAGATTTGGTGTATCTAGAATTTTTTTTTAATTAATTAGAGCATTAAATGGTAGCCCTGTGGGAGAATCCCACCATCTGGCTGTCACAGGAGAGGCAGGAAAAAAAAAATCTATGCATATTTGTCTGCAGTATGTGAGCATCATACGAAGCCACCTGTGCATGTGTGGGTATGTGGCTTATGTGCTTCTCATGTGCACAACGTGATATGTGTGTCTGAACATGTTCATCTGAGTGTGCAACTAGGTATTGTGTGCCACTGTGCACATGTGCCCATCTGTATGTGTGTGCCTGAGGGTCTGCACGACTGTCTGAGCACACTTCTGTGTGTGACCTATGCCCAGTCCTGGCTTTTGGGCGCTGTGAATCTGATTGGTTTGGGTGCAAATAGGGCCTCTTGTGCTGGGTGCACATGTGTAATTCCAGCATCTTGAGCGGCTGAGGCAGGAGGATCACAAGTTCAAAGCCAGCCTCAGCAACTTATAGAAGAACCTAAGCAACTTAGTGAGACCCTTTCTCAAAATTTTAAAAATAAAATTTCCATCCCTGGTACCAAAAAAAAAAAAAAAAAAAAAGTGGACCGGGGACCTCTTGAGCCTTCACGTCTGAGATGGTGGTCGCAGATGGGCTGGGTAGCAGGTGGGACAGGGGTGGGTTTGGCATGTGTACAGCTGGCCTCTTGGGGTGAGTGCAGGGCAGGAATCTTTGTCCCTTGTTTGACAGATGGGGAAACCCAGGCCTGTTCAAGCGCAGAGCCAGAGTGTGGAGGGCCAGGACTGAAGCCCAGTGTGGTGCCCTGGCCAGCATTTTGTGCCTTTGGCATCTTTTATGCTGTTAGATTTTCATGGAGGCTCAGAGAGGCTCCTGAAAGGATACCACTCCTATTTCTCAAGCTGTCCTGGGGCAAGTTCAGAATCCCCATTGCAGATCCTGTGTTCTTACCATTTCTTGGAGGAAGCTGCTGGGCTGCTAGGGAACACTGGGCATGATGGTCTTCTTTCTTTGTGACTGGGCCCATCCTGTCCTTCTCTGAACATCACAGGGGGTTGTAAGGACTAAATGAGGAGGCATATGCAAAGGGCTTTGTAAACCTTGGGGTGAGATGAGGGCAAGGCCCAGAGGCAGCCATTATGTTATGATTGGGGCCAGGAACAAGGCCCAAGTCCACGTGTCCCCAAGGTCTCCTGAGGAGCAGGCCAGGATGTGAGGCCTAGGACAGAGGCTGGTGCCTCCTGCAGCCTTGCAGACTGGAACTATTCCACTCCCCGGAACAATCTGCCTGGTTGCTAGCACTGTCCTCCAGCTTCAGCTCCCTATATGTGGCTCATGGTGATGAAGTAGAGCAGGCACAGGCTCTCTATAGGTAATGACACTGAGTCTCAGGGAGCATGAGATGGCAAGCAGCTCATGGGTAGAACTGGGGCCAGAACCGAGGACCCTGCTCTCCTTGGTACCATACCCCTGTCTTTGAAGAGGGAGAAAGAGGATACCAAAGGTGGCTTGTCCATTTGCAGGGAAAGACACATGGTGCCATCCAATTGGAGAGACCTTAAAGTTTCAGGTCATGAATGAAGGATTTTAAAGCAATGGTTTAATGGCTATTGTTTTTACCAAGTACACAGAATACTGAGTGTTAAGTCTGGTTTGTATCTTTGGTTGTAAATCCCTGTATAGATCGAAAAGACCCAGTCCTCATTCATTCATTCATCGTTCATTCATCTATCTCATACTCTGAAGTATTCCCCGGTGCCTGCCTGTGCAGATCTTGTCCTGCTTCCCATGAGCTGCTGGTTTGATAGGGAAAGATAGATGAGTCTGTGGGCTGGAAGAGGTCTTCTTGGGTTCCCAATAGATTATAGGAAGGGGTCCTTCACTTCTACTCCCAGAGAATGAGGAAGGTGTGTTCGTTGAATACCCTGGCCTTCCAGCAAACCAGGCCTCACATGGGCTCAGCACAGGCAGACTTGAACTTCACCCAGAAACAGGTGGCTGGGCACCTTTCTGCTCCCCTCCCTTCCCCACATCACTCTCCCTAGGTTTGGTCCCTACACATGGGTTGGGGAGAGGCCTCCTAGAGGACCTGTTCTCACTAGTGTGGGACAGGAGTAGAGGCAGCAGGGAAAGTAGGTGGCTGGACTTCCATTGCTGCCTGTGCATCCAGGCAGGCCAGTGGCACCATGCCCTGCTTGGGGTTATGATCATTGGGTGATTAGCTAGGGAACTGCTCCTGAAACCAATTGCCCTGGGAGCCTGGCTGGCTGCCTGGTGATAATTCAACTCACCTCAGCCTCCTCTCCCTTCTAGTTTTTACACAGAGAAAATAAATCACCGAAGAGCCAGGTGGTGCAGGACAGCAGTGACTAGGGCTCCTTTGAAAACTAGCAAAGACTGCTTAAGGGTCCACTGTACACATAGCCTGGGGTGGGGGTGCTACCACAGCAGCTGAGGAACACGGGGGCACCTTTCATCATGAAAGTTGTGTGAGTACTGATTTCACAACCAACTACCCATCAGAGTTTGGGATGAGGAGAGAGAACACAGGCTTAGAGAAGCTGAGTAACCTGCCTGAGGTCACACAGCTAGTAAGGGACAACACCAAGATTTGAGCTCTGAGTGCCTTAACCTACTGCTGACAGGAGGAAGGTCACAGCAAGCAGCAGACTAGAATCTCCCAGATCTCCAAAGGAAATGTTCACTAGAAGATAAGACTCAGAGCCGGGTGCACACCTGTAATCCCAATGGCTCCGGAGGAGGAGGCAGGAGGATTATGAGTTCAAAGCCAGCCTCAGCAAAAGCAAGGCACTAAGCAATTCAGTGAGACCCTGCCTCTAAATAAAATACAAAATAGAGCTGGGGATGTGGCTCAGTGGTTGAGTGCCCCTGAGTTTAATCCTCAGTACCCCCACCCCCCACAAAAAAAGAAGACAAGAGCCAGGTGAGTGGTGACATCCTGGGGTGGTGGGCAGTGTTCATACGGCAGGCTGTTTCAGAACTGGCTTCCTCACCATCCAAGCTGTAGTGGGACTTATCCTACTCTGGGAGCCATGCTGACTGGGGACCCCAAGCTACTGGGCACCCTGTATCAGGGGCTCTGGGAAATGGTAGGAGTGGCTGAGGTGTGGGCCAGGATACTTGTGGGGGTGAGTTTGCCTGGCATCTGGCCCCACTCCTCACCTCTGCTCACCATGTCTGCCTCCTCTTCCCCAGCTCTGGTTGGAGGCACTGTGCTGTGGCCCATGGCCATTAACTGCCCATGTTCCTTCTTTCTCCCGGCTGGCCTCAGATGGGTGGTGGTCTCAACCAGAGCCCTGAGCCTACCCTCCCAGAACCAATACCCCGAGGCAGGGCATGCCCTCGAGGTCTTTTCTAACTGCAGGACTCACCAGCATCTAGCAGAAGGCTCACCAGCATTCAGGAGGCTCCTGCTTGATTCTTTGTCTTCCAGACCCGAGACTTTCTAGCTAGGACAGGAGCTGGCAGAAGCTTAGCCCTCCCAGGTCCCCTCCCAAAACATGGGACTAAAGGTGAACCCTAGAGAAAGCTGAGCAAGAGGAGGCTTGCAGCCTCTGCCCCGAGCTCTCCCTGCAGCGGCCTGGGACCCTTCACCTTGAGCTCTTGCCAAGTGGACCAGCGACTGCGCGTGGGCCTGCCTCTCCTCCCACTCTGCACGGCTGTCTCCCAGGAAACCGGGAATTTCCCTCATTCCCATCATTAGGGTGCCAGGGCAAACAAACAGCCTAATCCAGATGAGCCTTGGGCCACAGCCGCTCTCTTTTGGGGTTTTCTCTTTATTTCTAGCAATTTTGAGAAGCCCGAGGTAATTGGTATTCTGCGCAGGTTAATGGAACTGCTGCCTCCTCCGTATTATGCCTTAATTTTCTTTATCGCATCGCAAGTTGGAATTAATCGCCCCTCTCCTTCCTTTTTCCCACCGAAACCTATTACCAGCCTGTCTGCTGGTTAAAGTCATTTCGTGGCAGCTCTTGGCTTCTTTCCACTTCCCTGGGAATCTTTCTGACCAGAGCCAAAGAACAAGGAGGGGTGAAAAATCCATTTGTACAAAGTGGGGATCTCCTGTTGAGAACTTATTTCCCTCCCTGTTCAGGAGGAGGGAACGTGTCCAGCCTCCAGCCGGCACAGCTGAGTGAGGCCCCTGTTGCTGAGAGTATTCAAGAGGGCCGAATGGCCATATGTCAGCGGTGGGAACAGGATTCCTGCACGGGTGGGTGGGGGGAGGGGCAGGCTATTGCTGTTTCTGGCACCTGGATTAGATCTTGTGACTTCCAGCTTCTAGGATTCTGTTCTATTGTGAGTCTGAGATTCTCTGCCATATCAAAATTGGACAGATTCTCTTAACTCTCTGGGCCTAAACCTTTGGCTGAATAGGTCTGATGACTTTGGGATTGTGTTTTAAAGATTCTAACATCCTCCCCGAGACGGAGATTCTATTATGTGGTTCTAGGGTTATTTTGTGATTCTATGAGTCTCTTAGGCTGAAGTTCTGTTCCATGACTGGGTTTTGGGAAGGAATGTAATTGCTTTGCTGAGGTGGCCTTGGGGGTGTGGCCTCAGACTGCATTTTCCTCATAAATGAAATCTGAGGGTTGGATCAGGTGGCCTCCAACACCTAAGTTCCAGGTGTGTTCTGCCTCCAGTCCCCTCTGACTCCTCCTGAGCCTCCCTATAGTATCCCATGTGGACCAGCCCCTCCCAGCACTGTTCAGGAGGAGGGAACCAGGGACCTGAGCCAAGCTCCTTGCTCATCTGCCATCAGCTGTCCCCAGGAGTCCCAGTGGGAGAGCCTCCAGAAGAGTTGGTGATAGGAAACCAACAATAAACAGCATCACCCTCCAGGACCCCCCTGCCTCTGTGGGGCCATAGGATTCTCCAGATGATTTTGCCATCTACTATCTCCTTCACATCTCACTACCCAAGATGGCTAGTCCTGTTTCATTAGTGAGGAAAATGAGGCTCCGATAGGTTAACTCACCTATGATAAAGATTGCTCCCAGGACCTCAGCCCTGAGTCCTTTGCTTTTAACATGGCTATAGGCTGCTCTCAGGCTGGATATAGTGGTGCAGGGGCCTCAGTGGGAGCTCCTGCTTGGGGACAGTGTTGTGGAGGAATCTGCTGCTGGGTGGAGGTTGGGACCACACGCTGTCACTGGAACCAATAGTGGGGGAGGTTAAAGGGCTTTGGAGAATGGACCCCATTTCCTTCCAAATGCACTAAGAAGCCAGAAACAGCCATCTCCATCTGCTTTAAGAACCTACCTTTTCCTTCTGGATCAAACACGCTTTCTCAGAATGGGCTTCCCACCCGCATTGATGCCAGCCAAAATCACTGCTTCCTTTGGGGGTCTACCTAAGGCTCTTCTGGGCAGTGACCCCCCACCTTGGCCCTCGCTTGGCAGAGTGAAGGTTTGGAGATTACATCCTCCTCTTATAGCTGAGCACTGAGGGACAGAGGAGAAGTGAGTGTGCTTGGCCACACAGTGACTTCACCATCTTCTGTGCTCATCAAGACCATCTTATCTTGCTCTGGGTTGTGGCTTTTATATCAGGTCCTTGTTTCCTCAGCTTTCTATTAACCCTATGAAGGAAGATTCACCTCTCATTTTTTTGTTTAAGCTCAGCTGTATCCCAGTATCACGGTCTCCTTGGCTCCTAAACTCCCCCACGGTCCCCACTGCTGAGCTGATGTGCCTCTTGTGTCCTTGCCTTCACTCTCTCCATTAGGCACCTACCCTGAGCCCCATTCTCTGCTGTCCTCCTCTTCCAGCCACATGCCTGCCTCCCCTCTGGGGGCAGGCTAACCACGATGACCCTCTCTCTCTGCCTCACACCTGGAGTGCCCCCTGTTGGTCCCTTTCTGCTCTCACCTGTGAGGCAGTCCTTCAAATGGTGCATGTGGAAAACCTGCCTCTTTCCTCCTCTTTAGAGGAGGAGACTGAGGCACAGGAGGTTAGGGGCTTGTCCAGGGTCATCCCAGAAGTCAAGAACAGCCTGGTGTGGTGCCCAAGATTTCCCCAACCCTGGCCTGGCTTTGTGGAAATCCCCAAAGAAGCCCCCCAAAGGGCTTTCTCACAGCCAAGGGTCCGACTAGATATTTTCTGACTGGCCAGGGTCTGCCTGTATCTGAGCCCAGCTCCAGCCATGTCACTGGCTTGCTGAGCTACTGGGATGACTTGCGGAGCCTGCTCTGGGCTGGTGGAGGGCTCCGGGATCTCTCTGAACCATCTGCAGGGAGATGAGAGCTGTCCAGCAAGCCTGCAGATCTTCACCCCAGCACTGACAGACAGGGTGGCGCAGCCCACAGGGCTTCCCAAAGGCACTACCTGGGGCTGGACTGCCAAAAATGTGGTGGTAAAACAAGCACCGTGTGGGAGAGTCCAGCTTGCTTAATGTTCCACCCCTGGTGCTCCGTGCCCCCAAGGGCCACAGTGGGGTCCACTCATTTCTGCTTTGCTGGGGGTGGGGGGAATTGATATCATCAAGCTGATGCTTGAGCTGGCCTTGAGGGTTATGGAGAGAGAAGGGCCCTCTGCCTGGTGGAGCTGCATGAGTTAAGGTGCCAGTGGGAAGGCCTATGGCTGTCCGTCATCCTTGAGTGGTTATGAGAGGCAGGTGGCCAGGGATCAGGGCAGTTGAAGAGATCCTGTGTCCCCTGCAAAGGCCCTTGAACATATTATAGGGGATATAGGGAGGCAGCAGGACAAGAAAAAATGGTTCTCTGATTATGGATATGCCTTTGGGAGGACAGTAGCTGCTGACCATGGATTTATAACCCCTCACTTGGAGCCACAGGATTGGATGGTGAGGGTCTGGGGACCAGCTCCTGTTGTCTACCATAGTTTGCCTTGTCCTGGGCCTGGGGGAACTTGGAGCTGAACTTGTCCAATCTATCTTGCCATGGAGGAAGAGAGCAAGGCACAGAGAAGGCAGAGGACTTAGACAAAGGCCACAGAGCACAGCCAGAACCTGCCTCCCACCCCCAACCCATCTGTGTCATGATATCGCAGATCCAGAATGCCCCACGCTAACCCCATTCTGTTGAATATCTTTTTTTTTTTTTTTTTTTGGCAGGTAGAGGTATTGGGAATTGAACTCAGGGGCACTCAACCACTGAGCCACATCCCCAGCCCTATTTTGTATTGTATTTAGAGACAGGGTCTCACTGAATTGCTAAGTGCCTTGCTAAATTGCTGATGCTGGCTTTGAACTGAAGATCCTCCTGCCTCCTCCTCCAGAGCCATTGGGATTACAGGTGTGCACTACCGTGCCCGACCTCAGTTGAATATTCTTATACTGTGTCCCAATTAACCAGCAGTCTCCCTGGCATAGGCCTTGATAATATCATAGCCACCTCTAAGTTGCAGGCCTCCTACTGGGCGCACAAGTGAGCAGAGGCTCCCTGGATGGCTGCTGTGGAACTGGGGGTGGCCGAGAGCTCCCACCAGTCTCCTAGGCACGACTTGCCCCACACTTACTGGCAAGAAGCCCAGGCCCAGCACGGAGGGGCGCCGTGGAGAGGTGCAGGCCCGGCACCAGGAGATGGATTTCCCAATAACAGGGTGTCGCTGCCCATTTGTCATCAAGATGGGCCGGTAGGGCTCCTCTCCTCTCTGAAACACTTCTCCTGGCAGCCTAATTGCTGAAAGCATTTGCATTTTCCTTGCAGCCTCTCAGCGTGAGCAGCTGCTGCCTAATGCGTGGAGAGGGTGCTGCACTGACAATACTGATCGCAGCAGGGGCCTGAGTGCCCTGACCTCTGGGTGGGGAGGAGGGACCAACTGCTCTTCCCCAGATAGGTGGGGTCATTACTCTGTCATTCCCTCCATTGGAGGCAATGTCTGCACCCTGTAAGGTCTGGGGTTCTCAGGGCCCTTTAGCCTGGCTTTCTTGGCCCTGGCCGAAGTTAGTGGGGACTGAAAGGCCTGCTTAGTGTCATGCAGCATATTGGGGCTGGAATGAGATCTGGAGCCTTCGCAGCGGAGTTAGAGAAGAAGAGCGCCTCCTTCTACTGGGGGGGCTGGTGGCAAGAACAGCCCTGAGTGTGAGGAGCCCGTGTGAGCCCTGAGGCCTGCCCAAGGGTGGCAGACCATGGACCTGTCAGCTCCAGTGGCCTGACTGGAGTGGAGCGGGAAGGTCTTCTGGTCAGAGGAGGCTGAGTTCCCTCTGTGGAGGGGAACGCAGACCCGGAGCCAGGCAGGATCCTGGGTTGGAGGCCCCAAAGGGCTTCCCAGCCTTGCCTCCTGCCCTCTGGAGGCTTCTGCTTACAGGATACCATGAATTTTCTTCTGGCTGTTTCCCTGGGACCTATAGTCTAGTCCTAGGGATTTCAAAATCACTAACCAAAATCCAGAGTGGGACTGGCCCAAGCCCAGGAGATGGGCCTGAGTGGGGCCATTTTTCCAGTGTGTCGCCTGCTCCAAACAGCAACTTGCATCATGTTTGGTTCCTTGGCAGGCGCCAGCCAGAGACTCCTGCTGGTCCCATCCTGCCCTCGCCTCCCTCTGGCCCCCTCCTGTCATTGGTTCAATACCTCCTGCCTGTATCCACAAATCACTGGGACAGGAAGACCCCTTTGTCGTCGGTCTCTCAGAGGCGCTCATCTTCCCTGTGGCGACAGGGAGTCCCACATGCCCAAGCTAGGGCTTGGGCCTCCCTTGGTGACAGCCGGGTGGGGTCAGGCAGTATCCAGGAGCAGCTCGGATGTGCTGGGGTCTGAAGGAGGTATTGGCTGGGAAAGCTCCAGGTGACCTTTTTGGAGGGACCATCTGTGTCATGAGGTCACAGATCTGGAATGCCAGCTGGAGGGGGCCTCGTCTCACTGTGAGGCCCTGAGTGGGAACAGGCCATGGGTATTCGTGGAGAGCCCACTTGCCATAAGACTCAGTGAAGGGTCTGGCTATGAAGTCTTATTCTATTCAAGTTTCTCCCCCTTTCTGGGCCTCCCTCCTTAGAGGGGGAGAGAGCATTCCCTCCAAGAGCCCCAGTTGAGGTGGTAGGGAAATCCCATTTTTTGGATGGGATGTGGTGATTCAACCAGATCACAGGGTGACACCTGTGTCCTCTGTCACAACCACAGGACACTGAATGGCCCTGACACTCCCCAGTTATCCCTCAGCCCAGCCCAAATCTTGCTCCCTCAGAGCATGTCTGAGGGACAGACGACAAAGGGCACTTCCTGCCCCAAAGTATCAAAATGAAGAGTCCCTGTGACCCTCAGCCTGCTCAAACTCAGCACCTCATTTTGGATGGTTTTGTCTGTCTGATGATGCAGCGTGGCTAGAGTACCTAACTTCTTAGTGCAATGGGGTCTGGACATTTTTTTTTTTAATTTATATTTTTTAGTTGTCAATGGACCTTTATTTTATTTATTTATATGGGGTGCCAAGAATCGAACCCAGTGCCTTACTCATGCCAGGTAAGCACTCTAACACTGAGCCACAGCCCCAGCTTCGGGTCTGGACATTTTGAGGGAAACTTTTTCCAATTTAAAAGCAAAGATGCCTTCACCCAAAAGTGATCCTTCCTGTGTCACCCCTTTCACCCTTTCAAGCTTTCTCCGAAACCCTCACTTGTCAAGCATCTTCTCTGCACCTGCCGCTTCCTCCTCCTCATTCTCAGGTGGGATGGGAGGGTGGCAGAGAGAGGGCACTCACCTGAGCCAATACAGCAGAAGGATGGGCCCCGCCCACCACACTCATGGGTGTCAGGACACTGGGAACAGTTGCCTCCCAGCACCGCCTAGAGCCCTGAGCCAGAGATTGACAGCGTGTGGAGCTTGAACTCAGAACAGTCCCTGACAGGGATAGAATCTCAGCCATCCACGGCCTATTGACGTGTCTGACTCTGGGAGTGTTTGTCATGGAATCTTGTCACAGGAGCTTGGGATGTACAAATTGTTGTGGTGATCTTAGAAATGTGGGCCCTTAGAAAATTAGAATCCAAAACCCATGAAAGCATCTTAAATGTTATAATAGACCCATGGGCTCTTTGGAGACATCACATGCCTGGGGAGGGGTTAGGATTTAAACCGCTGAATCCCAAAGCAGCCGATGATGGGCTCTGAGCCCCAGGGCTTGACAGAGGCCCCAGCAGGGCATTGAGTTATGGGGCAACAGCTGATGGGGTCCCCTATCTCTGGCTCTGCTTCCAACAGTGCAACTCTATTTTTATCTATTTTATACATTAGAATTTCACTTGGGAAAAGGGTTCCTCTGCTTAAAAATGAAACACAAAGTTTGCCAGGCCTTGCACTGTGCCCCAGCTCCGTGCCAAGACCCATCCTGGCCTAAGAGGGTGACTCTGGCAGTGGGTGGACACAGGCAGCTGAGGTCTCCTGGGAGGAGGTGCAGGTTGCTCAGGCCACAGTCTCCTCCCCGTCTCACTCCTGCTGTGTTGCTGCTGCAGCCAGAGAACACTCCGGAGTCTGTCGTCCCGTTGACTGTGGTGACAGTTTAATAGTAGCTTCCTGGGCTGTCATTTAAATCTGCCTGCCAGGTTAGTAGGCCAAGGGCGGACTGGCACGCCCCCTGCCCCCACCCCGGATCTCCCTTCTGCTGCAGTGGTCGTCTTGGCAACGCCAGGGCCTGGCGAGCTCTGCAGAAGGGTAGCTGTGAGGAGCAGCCCTTTCATCTCCCCGACCCCACCCAGTACAAGTGGCCCAGCTGCCTTAGGGCTGACTGTAGAGGGAGCCAAGCCACCTAGTGCTGGCCCTAGCCTGGGAGAGGAAGTGGGAACAGCTGAGTCCCCTGTGTGTACCAGGGTCCAAGGTGGAGGCTTTAGGTCTTTGCTCTCAGTCTCTCACCTGCCCCAGGAGGGGAAGAACCCCAGTCCAGGCGGCTCAGCAACAGTGTTGCGCTGGAGCCCACCTTTTCTTATAGGTCTCTGCTCTGCGTCTTTCTGTAGCCCAGGAAACCAGAGAGCAGGCTGCATCCCTGATCTCTCTCTCTCATCTCCCTGATCCAGGTAGCTTGGTCTCTATCCCCTCTCTCTGTCCTGATCCCTCCTCTCAAAAAGGTCCTGCTCAGAGGACTGGGTCTCCCCAGGGAGGTCCCCTCAGTTCCATTCTGGGCTGAGATGCTCTGTGAACAACTTCTGTTGTTCCTGGTCTGGTGCTGGCCCAGAGACATGACAGCTGGGTGCCAGACTGCCGGGTGACTGTAGCCAGTCCTTCTAAGCCTGTCTTCTTATCTGTAGGATGAGGGGCTTGTACCACCCAGTGTTTTCCCAGGTATGGCTCATTGGGCCACTTTGACTTGGGAAATAATAGGCATGGCATCCAAAAAAGGAGTTTCTTAAACAAGTTTGGAAGAGCTGGGGCAAACAGTGAACCAGATGTCTGCTATGGGCCATCTCAGGGCCTTTGGTAAGCCCTGAGATGGGCATGGTGAATCTCCAAGGGGAAAAATGATGTCATTCAAAATGTCTGGGTGGATAGCTCCCTGGCCTGTCCCTGCCTTCTGTCCTTCCTCTCTAGGGGCCGAGTGTCCATGTTGCCATTCTCACTGAATTCCAAAGCAAGCTCTGGCAGCTCAGCCTTGGGTTTCGCTGGCTGCTAAACAGCAGCCGTGGGCTTGGCAAGAGGCTGGGGAGGTCCTGGGAGCTCAAGGAAAGCCAGGCCCTGTGCTGGGCCTCTGCCCTGTGGGCCAAGTTGGCCCTGGCCTGGTGGAGCTCCCAGGCCCCTTGCCACTAGCCTCCCGCACAGGAGGGCTGGCTCCTGCACCCCCAGGCGCTGTTATCCCTCTTTCTGAAACACCCTTCATCCCTTGCCCCACTCCCACAGCTTAGCTGACTCTTCCTTGAATGCAGTGCCCTCCTCAGTTGGCCATTCCCCAGCTTCCTGGCCTTCACAGCGAGATTGGAAGTTAATACCTGGGTTCAAGTGCACCCCCCTCAGGCATGAGCTGTGGCCTTGAGAAGGCACCTACCTCTCTTTGGGCTTTTAAAATGGAAGGGGCTCTGACATGTGGAAGGCAGGATTGCGGAGGGGAAAGCACGTGGAGCAGCTCTGGGCAGCTCTGACGAGTCTTTGTTTTGAAGCCCTGTCTGTACTGGGCTGTGGGGAGTGAGGGTGGGAGCAGTGTGAGGGTGTATACTGTCTCAGGGAAGGAGGAAGCTTTGAGGTGCTGAGTGATCATAATAATTTCACAAGATCACAGCCCCTGGGTGCTGAGACGGGCTTAAGAATCAGCACCATGCCTCCATTTCCCGATGAGGAGGCAGGCCCAGACAGGCCAACTGATGGACCCAGCATTGCATGCAGCTGCTGGGGCCAGGGCGCTGACTTCACAGTCCTCACTTTTTCTGCTTTTTAAAGCCCTAGTGCCATCCTTATCCCCAAACCCTCTGCATTTTGTAAAGCAAGGACAGTATCCCTGAATGCAGATGAAGCAAATGAGGCTCAGAGAAGTTGTATAACTTGAATAACATCACACCGCCCAGAAATGGCAAAGCAGAGTCCAATTGGCCCTGGACCATCTGATGCTTTCCTTGGCCTGTGTTCCTTATAAATTGCAGCTCCCAATTTCTTTTGTCCTGGATTTCCCACTCTGCTGTGCCCTGGGGTCAGCCCCTCCTTACTGCCCTCTGGAATCTCAAGTCTTTTGTGGCAGCCCATCTGTTGCCATGGCACCAGATTATGATGTCGCAGACCCTGGATGACTATGTATCACTCCTGGGCTGTGGAGTATAGGGACTCACAGAGGTGGGCATTGTCCAAGGGGCAGACTGGCATAGAGGAACATAAATCCCTGGAAACGGAGCCACGGCCTCCAGCCCAGCTGGGGAATCGTCTTGGGAACCAGAGCCAAGGCCAGGAGAGTGGGGTCTGGCATGGCTTATTCTGACAGCCCCAGGACAATAGCTCAGCCCCTTCCCTTGATGAGGACTCCGGGACCTGTTACACTGAATGATCCGATGCTGGGATGTTTACTGAGATCCCCAAGAGAAAACTTTTGCCTTGTGGCAGTGCTGCATGGGAAGCCATTGTGCCACTGTTTCAGAGAGGGAAGGTACTTACTTGTCCAGTGTCACTCAGTGAGGCTGCAGCCATGCCAGGATTCAATCTTAGCTCTGATGCTAAGTCTCTCTGTGGTACACTTCCAGTGGGGACCTCCCAAGGTAGTTCAGTTGAGTCCCAAACCTGAAAGTGACCCTGCTGCCTCAGTCTCCTCAGGGCAGTGCATTAGCAGAGAACAGGTCATCAGAGGCTAGGTTAATTCTTCTGCACACTCCTGGCCACATTGCAAGGAACTGCTTCATGCAGGTGCCTCTGTGCTAAGTGCCTGACCTGCCTCACTGCCTTGTCCGATGGTCCCTGGGATCTGAAAGGCCTTTCACTGTTTCCTCTCTGGAGTTCTCTTTCTTAGCTGGGGAACACTGGGATAGTGGAGGGCCTTAGAGGGAGGAGCTCAAGCTTTGATAGTCACACAGAACTGAAATTCCACTCTGCCAGCTGCCATCCTTACCTCCCTGAGCCTCAAGTGCCTCTTCTGTAAATGGGAGTAACAGGAGCTACCAGAGAGTCATGGATTTTGGATGAAAGGAGCCAGGATGGAAAATGACCAAACTGGTCTAGACAATGAACAGATAAGTTCTGCAAAACACCACTATGGAACTTCGAGCCTTGCAGCCCCGTTTCTGGGTCTGGATGACGTCTCAACTGCCCTCTGGATTGTGATGGTGTTTGGCTGCTCGGCTTCCTTGCACAGTGCCTGCTGGGTCTAGGACATGCAGGCAGGCCAAGCTCACCCCTGAGCTTCCAGAATGCCAGAAAAGCGCCCTAGGAGGGCATCCTGCACCAAGGGACATAACCCTGACAACACAGTCTCCTGGGTGCTGCCTGGTCATCCATCCTTGCCAAACTTACCCTCTTGCTCTGTGCTCCCAGCCACTAACTTGTTTCCTCTGTGTTCCCAGGGCAGAGGCTCAGTGATGCTGACTAAAGCCTCCAAAGGGCCTCCCCATCTACCCTTGGGCTTTTCTTCCACCTCTACAGTCGAGTGTGTGTTTGGGGAGCATGGTGGGAAAATGCAGACATATGCCCGCAAATTCAAATTGTGACTCTGCTCCCATTCAGATGTGACCTCCATCATGTAACTTAACATCTCTGGGCCCAAGTTTCTTCATATGTTGAGTGAGGACATAATGAGTCTTTGCCCTTGGGCTTCATGAGCAAAACCCCTAGCATCAACACTGCCATCCAGGAAGCATCTGGGGAATGTTAAAAAAAGAAAAACTCAGACTATATGCTTCTTTGTTTGGATGCTGAATCCTATGGGGGAGAATTCCCCAGGTGCCACAGCTTATACAGGTGTTCACTTTACAATGATTGCAGACTATGATTTATCAAGAAGTGGTATTGACGATGACCTCTTGTGCAGAGCTCAGAGAGGGCTGCTTGGGGGCCGAGGGCTGAGAGACAGGGGAGCTGGCTCTTGTCTCTGCCTTGCTGGGTTTTCCTGGGCTGGCTTCTTTCCTCTCTGTGACTTAGGTTCTTCCCCATCTGTAGGTGGACTCCGATTCCTTGGGTTTCTTCTAGCCTGCATGTAGAGGCATCTGGCTAAGGAAAGTGTGAAGAAAGCTCAGAATGCAGATGTACTGCAAGGATTTCATGAAAAAAAGAAATGGAGTGGATTCAAGCTACCCAGTCTCTCTCCCCAGATCCCTGCAGGGCAGCAAGCAGACCATGGAAGGAGTTCAATAAAGCTGGTGGATGGGAAGGAACTTCCTGGGGAGAAGTGGAGTCCTGGCCCTTGATATGTGGGAGCAGAGGCCAGACATTTAGTTCACTTTCCCCCTGAAATCTACGAAGTTGGGTCCAGTGCGGAGCCTGACATCACCATTTTGGAGGACAGAGAGGACAGCTAATCATGTAGGGCTATGGAGTCACTGATGATCTAGAGCATAGGTCATTACGCCATAGGCCACAGCCTGCTGCCTTTTTTTAATAAATAAATTATTATTTACACACAGCTGTGCTCACTCTTAACTATTGTCTATGGTGACTTCTGCCCCACAATGGCAGAATTTAGTGGTGTGACAGAGACCATGTGGCCCTTGAAGCTTAAAGATCTACTCTTTGGCCGTTTACAGAGAAAGTTTGCCAACTTGTACTCTAGAGTGACATTTAGAGGACTGTGGGAGCTCAGGGGAGGTCCTCAAAGATTAGAAGTGATCAGGGATGTCTTTTTGGAGGAGGTGATATCTAAGCACAGAGTGGAAGAAAGCAGTTTGGAGAAACGGTTTTCAGACAAAGGACAACTTGAGCAAGGTGTGATGTTATAAATAGTATGGAGTATGCAGGAGCCCTCTAGAATCCAGGGGGGACTGGATTGGGAAGAATGGGGAGGGGAGGAGGAGAGCAGGGGGTCAAGGGACCTCAGCCCCTGGGGAGGGGCATAATCCAGGTGGCCCCTGCATATCAGCCCCAAGGTCAGTCAAGGGAGGACTGGGCTCCCCAAGGCCTGAGATGAGCCCTGCTGTGCTGATATATCCTCTTTGTGCTGAAAAGAGACCGTCCCTGCCATTTCTGGGCCTCGTCATCTGGAACTACCTTCTCCACTGAAAGGTTATATCTCAACAAATCCCCTGCCCCTTTCCCAATGAAGAAACTGAGGGCCAGAAAGGGACAGAGATTTGCATGAGGGCACACAGCAGAACAGCACAGCAAAGACTGGAGTCCAGGCCTCCTGGCTCCCTGTTCTGTGCTCCTTCTCTCCCACTTTGCTGCTCTGTAGCAAGTCCTGGACCCTCAGACCAAGCCTGGGCAGGATATAAATTGAATACACATTTGATGCAGAGGAGCCCCAAGAATTGAGAGGTCCAGGCTGGGGTCCTCAAGGCCTCACCTCTGCACACCTGCTGGCTGTGGGGGATAGGCAGCCCCAGCTCACCCACAGGAGGCCTGAGGGGTCAATTGCTCTCAACCTGCCCTGGCCTGTCAGATACAGTCAGCATTCAGGAAGAAGCTGGGACCCCAGCTCAGCAATAATAATGAGGGTACCGTAGGACACAGCCCTCACTCTCATTTCCACTCCCTGACACCAAACTGTAGTGCCTCTCAGGACAGGGCACATAGGGCAGCAGAGAGTCTTGTGCTGGGGTTGGTACCCACATTCTTGCCTCACCAGCTGTGAGAACTGAGCTTGCTATATCCCCTGGGTGGACACGGAACACCCATTGCTTACACTTTTAATTAAGACTCCAACCATGAAAACAGCAGTAGCCGCTGCTCACGAGCATCTGCTGGGGGTGGGTTCTTTGCACATGTTCCATTTGGGCTGTAACTTCTCACTGCTCACAGCCTTTGTTTCCCGCTCCCATTACATATATAAGAAGATTACATACAGGCTTAAAGCTAAGTAACTACCCCAAGGTCACGCACATGGAAGGAGGCCCAGCTGGGTTCCAAAACCCAGTGCAGGACAGAGGTCTCCTGTAGGACCTCTGCAAGGGCCTCGGGGATAGGGACTGATTTGAGTGTCTTGCCCAGTAGGTGCTTGGTCACCACTATGAGCACAAAATACCTCATTAATCTTGCCACAAAGGAAACGTCTACTTTTAGGATTCATGAGCTCCCTATTTGTGGAAGGGGCCTTGACTTCCAGGCTGGTTGGGGTGGGGAGGCAGGTAAAGTGGCTGAGAACGGGCTGAAGGGGCAGCTGCAGGATGGGAATCAGAGAGGGCTCCTTGGAGTAGACTTTGAGGGAAGAGAGGGGTGTGACAAGGATGTGATGGCCGCTGGCACCCTTGCTAGACTTGAGCTCCTGGACCTGTCTTCACATGACCCTCAGTAAATGGGTGCAGGGTGAGTCAGCCTTTCTCCCTCTTGTCTCCTCTTGAGTGAGTTGCTCCGTGGTCTGGTGGTACTGTGGGAGGTCACGTGGGCCAGCTTTTAGACAGAGTATATTGCTGTCTTAGAAAAGACCAGACTGTTCTAAGACCAGACCGTCTTAGAAAAGCCTTCTGTGTGCACCTGACCCCTCATGCTCTTCTCCTTGCCCCACAGCTAAGAAGACCTGTGCAGACAGTGACTTCACCTGTGACAACGGCCACTGCATCCCTGAGCGGTGGAAGTGTGATGGAGAGGAGGAGTGTCCTGATGGCTCTGACGAGTCTGAGGCCACTTGCCGTGAGTCCTGTCCCTTGGACTGGTGGGGTGGGGGTTGCCCTGGAGCTGTTTCCTCATCAGCTCTTTTGTGGCAGCAGGTTGTGAGGCTCAACTGAGGTGAGCAGCTGAACACTGCCATACCCCGGGGTCGGGGGCCTAGCAGTCAAGCGTTTCTAGTTGCTAGTTACCTGTTTCTGGGCTTTCTTCATACCAGTTGCACATCGGACCCTGTTTCTATAGCACCAGGCACTGGAATCAGCCCATTGAGTCCTTTTGCCCAGAAGTAGCCATAGTACCTCCTGCAGGCCGCCCCTTGGTGTCCTTGAGGACCCAAATCGCAATTCCAGTAGTGCGAATGGCCGCTGGCACTTGTTAGGCATTTACAGTGTGCCAGACACTGTGCTAAACTCTTTGTGTGTATTAACTCCTTTTATCCCCATAGCAGTCTCAGGAGGCAAGTGCTGTCACTTTCAGAATTTTGTAAAGGAGGACACTGAAGTTCAGAGAGGTTGAGTGACTTGCTTGTGGCTACCCAGCCAGGACTTTGAGGTCCTAGCCTTTTACTCTGCCTTGGGTGGGCTGAGCCCTGGAGCCCAGTTGTCCCTAGCCAGCTGGCTGGTGACAGATGCAGCCAGGGGTGATATGGAGGGCCAAAGCCCTAGGCCCGCCTCCCACACTCAGGGCTTTGTCTTTCTGTGATTTCTTTTCCAGGCCCTAATCCTCTAAGCAAACTTACACCAGGCAGGTCATTCCGTGACATTTGTTAAATTAAAAAGGAGATGAGAAGGGGGTGGGGAAGGACCCAGTGGTCCAGAGGCAGAGTGTCAGCTGTGTAAGCCTGAGACAAAAGATTGGGACAGGGTGAGCACGTGGTGGAATGGTGGGGCTTTTGGGGACCGGGAACCCTTCTTCAGGGGTAATAGTTGCCCTAGAGGCAGAGGCAGGGACAATGGAGGCCACAGTCCCATCTAAGGCTGTGGCTGGAGATAACTGGGTTTCCTTGTCTCCTAGCAACAGAGCTACCAGTCTGTGAGAGAAAGAGAAAGGGAGAGAGAGGAAAGCAAGAGCGACCCCCGCTGCAGACAAGGGGGTCATTTCCTTGTACAACTGCCCCTGCCCTCCTCAGTCATACCACAGGCCCTATCCTTTTGTTACCCCTCCAGATAGCCCGAATCAATGCTGTCCTGGGGCGCCAGGGCAGGAGGGAAGCCCAGTGCTTTGTCCTGAGCTTCAGAAGGAACAAAGCCAGCCACGCCCACTTGCTATTTGCATCTCTTAGAAACCTTGGGAGGGAGGTGGGGCCCACTTAGAAGGAAACTGAGGCTGTAATAGTTGATCCACTTGGTTGTGGCTGCCTGGCCTCCAAGGGCAGAGTCATGTGCACCTGGAGTGAATCTGGGGAGGAGGGCTGTGGCCACAGGGGACCTTTCTACTCTTGCAGTTAGCTAGCTCTGCCATCCGCCCACTTCAGCAGTTACCCTGGACACTGGGGGCAGAAAGGAGGGGAACAGGGGCCTTGTTGTGGTTATTACTGGGGGCTATCTTAATGCCCCAGGGCTGTGCTCCTCCTTCTCTCCACAACTCAGTCTCTATTGCTATTCACCTTATTTCCTGGACCCCCTCAGGCCTTTTCACCCTGCTCTCTTGGGCTGCTCACCCCCTCCTCAGCCTCCTGCTTGTCCTGTCTTGCCCCCTCCCACCCCTGCTTCCCATCCCAGCACTTGCTGCCTTCCCATCCATAGGTTGTGCCGGGCCCTCCTGCTCCATCCCTCTAGCCTCCCAGGTCCCCCTTTATTTGACAGTTGAGCAACTGGAGGCCCAGAGAAGTTGACTGACTTACCACAAAGATACACAGCTTATTCATGGCAGGTCCCCCTTCTGGGACGAAAGACAGGCTCTTCAAGCTCTCTGAGGTTGGACAGGACACCTGTGAGAGCAATAGAGAAGGCAGCATGCAGGAGCAGAGAGGCCCAACTCTCCTTTGGAATATCCCAATAATTCCTTGTGAAGTTCTACCTATTTCTCATTCCTGCCTGGGCCCTGACCTCTAACATTCCAGAATTTCATGATATCAAGATTCCTGAACTCTTAGTATTTTGAGATCCTCTTTCTCCCTTGCCTGTGCTCAAGGCACAAGGACCAGGATCCCTGCTTCCTGTTAACATTGATCAGAGGCAGGCAGGGCCCATGGCTGGGGAGGGCTTCCAGGAAGAGGTCTGCCAGAGTGAAACCTCAAGGGTCAGGCAGAACTTGGGGCAGCAGGGCCTGATAGTAGTTTTGCTCACAGCTTCCCAGCTGAATGAGATCCCGGCAGCCAACCCGCTGTCCATTTAATTGTCGTTGCCATAGCAATCTCCATAGCTTACCATGTTTCTGGGACTGTGCCAGCTCCCAGGATAGAGTCCCACTCCTCACCCCTAGCAGAAAGATAATAGACAATAAAGTATAGTGATTTGGTATCTGATATAGGTGGGTCTGGTCCATTAGCCTGTGAGACCTCATACCAATTGCCCAGTTTTCCAGAGCCTCAGTTTCTTTCATCTGTCAAATGGTACAATGATACCTGCCATATAGGGATTGTGAGGATCTCATGAAAAAGTGCAACTGTCAGTACCAGAGTAAATGATGGTGTTATTTTTATTATTATGTTGGCTTCTAAGACCTCTGCCACAACACAACATTTTATAATAGTAAGATATTAGAATATTATAGTATTAGAACAGTATAAGTGAGGGGGGCTATGATGAGAGGAAAAGGGATGTGGCGGCAGCTCCCAGTTCTTACATTTCCCCCTACTATGTTGTCTGTCCCTGATTGGGCAAGATATCTCCCAGCTCCATTCTTTCTGGTTCTGAATTCTGTACTTAAAAAAAAATATAGCCAGGGTCATAACAGAAAAGCCCAGAACATTTGCCTAATGAAAGTAGCTTTTCAACTCTAATTATAGCTCACTTGACTGGGAACCACTCTGAACCACCTACAGGCCTCTGTTGGGAAGGGGTATGGGCAGGGGGAAGAGAGGTTGATTCAAGAGGAATGAGTTACACTCTGGGTGCTCCTTACCGAATATGGAATATGGAACTTGGGAGGGGGATCTCGCTGATTAACCGAGCTCACCTTCTTATTATAGATCAGGAAATGGAGGCCCAGGGATTTCCTGAGATCACCCAGCAAGTTAGGGACTGACCCAGCTAGAAGCATTTTGCCAGACCCCACGTGAAGGAGCCTGGTGTAACTCCCAGCTTGGGCACAAAGCAATGGTCCCATGCTGTGCTTCCTTGGGGAGAGCTAGTAGTTCCCATCACCTGAGTGTCCAGTCCTCCTTGGAGCTGGTAGTCCCCATTTAGAGGTTGTCTGCTTCTAAAATTCAAGTGAGTTGATATGTAGACTTGCTCAGTCAATGAGTAGCTACTAAGTACTTTCCTTTTTTTTATTCAACAGACATGTCCTTTTTTGTTAATTTGTGAATTTATGTATTGGAGAAAGTACCCATGGATTTGGATTTCTGAGGCAAGATTCTCCAGAAATTAATAAATGCCTTCAGCCACTCCTGGGAGTAGTTTCAAGCCCCCTTGCCAACTTTGGAGGGTTTCTCTTGTCTGAGAGATGGGAGGGGTTTTAAATTCTGCATCTTATAACCTGGGGTACTTGGACAGCAGACCAAAGGTGTCCTTTGGGGGCATGCATGAAGGAGAGGCTGCAGTTAGGTGGAGGCTGTGCCATGGTGAACCATGTGGACCCATGTGCATGTCCCAGGGTAGAAGCAGGTGCCCTACCAGTCTTTGCATGTACAGTTCATTTAAGGGAAACAGTTTCTACAGCTTTAGATTTGTTCCAGGATCTCAAATACAGTGATTTCCATGTTTCCTCATTTAAAACATCCACCAACCGCGCCCCCCCCCCCAAGATTATTCAACCCCAGGATGCAGAGAAGTTAACTGACCTGCCCTAGGACCTTAGTAAATGAAACCTGGACCCAAGTCTATCTGACTCAAACCCTGCTCTTTCTCTCTTATATCACACTGTCAGGGGGCCTTTGGGTTCAAGAATCCTAACAGTGGATATCTGATAGCCATCATGCACAACCTGCCTGAGCAAAGGCTCAGTGAGCCTCCTTCCTCCAGTGACTCCTCTCGAGCTCAGATGTGTGGAAGAGACCTGTGGGGCCTACTTTTTCCATGTGTAATGGTTAAATACAAAAATTACGCAGTGTATTTGGACCTGGTTTGGAAGTCAAGCTCTGCCCCTCACTATAAGACTTTGAGCAGACAACATACCCTCTCTGGGCTTTGCTCTCTTCAGCTGTAAAATGGAAGAAATAATAGGATCTTCCTCCAAAGGAGATCTGCATGTCACTCTACCAAGGGCTCTGCAGCAGAGAGGCCTGACCTGGGGCCTAGAGAGCCAGATCAAGTTCTAACTTTGGGAAGAACAATGTCACAAGAGAGATGATGGGATTCCAGGAGAGACGGGCATTTTGAATATCTGGAATCATTCCTTTCTCAAGACATTGGGACCAGGGGTGCTCATCAATGTGACCTCCAAGGCCCCTCTTGTCTGGCATTCCAAGAGTCTTGACTCTTCAGGGTGAGATGCTGCTATCAGGCACTGATGAATCCTTGAGAGCCTGTAATTAGAACTGTCTATTTAGGGACACAGCAAATGTCTTATTAATTATAAAGAAAGGAAGCAGACGGATTGTTTAATCATTGTCCTTGTTGAAAGGTTATGCTATTAACTGTATAAATATTCATTCAAAGTTCAGTCGGCTGCCTGCTGCACTGGGGTCTAAAGAACCAGGCCTCTAGAGGTGGTGCATATGGTCAAGGGCCATTTTCAGTCACTTAGGCTTTGGGGAAGAGAGTTTGAAGCTGGTTTTAGAGTATCTAGGGTTTTCTGGAAAGGGCAGGGCTCTAGTCAGAGGAACCCAGACTGTCTCTCACCTGTTGTGCATCTTTGGGCCAGTTACTTTGTCTCCTTGAGCCTCAGTTTCCTCATCAGTACAATGGGGTGCTTATCTACTCCACTCTAGGAACACTGGTGACATGATGATCTCTGTACTCACAGCCTGCAGGGCTTGCTTACCTGTCAGGGAAGGGTGATGGTTCTGGCTGCTATAGCCCCAAATCCCTTAAACTGACTAATTTGCAACAGAAATCTGTTGCTTTTAGTTCTGGAGACTGAGAGTCTAAGGATCAAGGCAAGGCATTGGCAGATTTAGTGTCTGGTGAGGGCCCATTCCTCATAGATGGTACATGCTCACTGTGTCCTTATGGCAGAGTGGGCAAGGGAACTCCCTCAGGCCTCTTTCATAAGGCTACTAATCCCATTCATACCCTCATGGCTTAATCACCTCATGAAGGCTCCACTTCTTAACACTATCACGTTGGGGATTAAATTCCAATGTGAATTTGGGGTAGGGGGATGCTAAGCTTTCACACTGTGGTAAGATAAAACGGGAAAATACTTGGCACAAGCAGCCTGATACACCAAGGGTGCTTGGTAAATGTGGCCCTCCCAACCCCCTTTGAGGTTGTTTCCTGGATCTGGCTTGGGAACAAGTGGTGCCTTGCCCTCGTCCCATTGCTCTTTTGGGGGCACTTACAAGTGTCTGAAACACCTATTAACACCTTTTATGGTATCACTTGTATTTGAATGAGGTAAAATATCCTGTATCTTTTATAAATGCCCAATGTTAGTTCAAGGGTTCTAATACAGAGGGGCCTGGAATCCTGAGCTCTGCCCTAGTCTAGATTCAGTCAGAACAAACTGGGGCCTGGGAACCTGCACTTCTAATAGCTCCCTCACTGCCTTCCCCTTGGTCAGAGGACTCTCCAGGAGACACTGGTATCAGCTCCTTGACGTCCTGGTGGAGCCCAGAAGTGCTTGCCTGAACACCCACAGTGTGTTAGTGGAAGAGGTGCCCTGGAAGGACCCCATCTCTAAAACTCCCAGTCCCCCTTTACTATCCGATATGACTGCCCCAAGGTGACATTTTAAAAGGTCATTGAGTGTCAGTGCTTTCCAGAGCTCTATCTGGCAGCTATAAAGGGAAATTTCTATCCAATGAATCCTGTATTCTCAATGGATTGCCTTATAATTCATAAAATATATTCCTAGGGATAACTTTGAAGTTCATACTGGAGAGGTCAAAACTACTCTTCTCCCATGGCATAGTACTGTCGGTGGACCTTGACTCAGACACCTGCCCCACACCTGTCTCCCCAACTTTTCTGTGTCCTTTCTCCATTCCTTGTGGCCCCTCATCCCAGGTATAGAAGCAAGAGGAGAGGAAATTAGTCTGGGAACAGAGATCAGCATGAGATCAGCCACTGCTTCTAGGGGTACCACAGACTGTTCCCAATCTCAGACATAGCTGACTCATGCACTTTTTACCAGCAGCATGACTAGAACTCAGTGCAGACCACCTTGTCTGGTACCCAGCAATAATCAATAGATAAATGAATGAGACTCATGAGTACTCATCTCTTATCTATGGGTTGTAATAGTAGCACTAGGCTAAGTGTTCTTTGAAATACTTTACAGACATTAATTTGGTCATCATAACAATCTTTTTTAAAGATTTTTTTTAGTTGTAGATGGAAACAATATATTTATTTATTTTTATGTGGTACTGAGGATTGAACCCAGTGCCTCATGCATGCCAGGCAAGTGCTCTACCACTGAGTACAAATCCAGCCCCATCATGATAGGACACAGCAGTATCCCCACTTTATTGGCCCAGAGATAAGGATTTTTGCTCAAGTTCACATAGCCAGTGAATGTTTGATCTAGAATCTGAACCCAGGCTCCAGGGCTCATGTCCTCTGTCTCCATGTTGGAGGCTGGGACATAAACCTTCACCTTCCTTGATTATTATTAAGATTAAATAGAGGGCTGGGGATGTGGCTCAAGCGGTAGCGCTCTCGCCTGGCATGCGTGCGGCCCGGGTTCAATCCTCAGCACCACATACAAACAAAGATATTGTGTCCCCCGAAAACTAGAAAAATAAATATTTAAAAAAAAAAAAAGATTAAATAGAGTCAGGTGTGGTGGTACACACCTGCAATCCCAGCGGCTTGGGAATCTGAGGCAGGAGGATCACAAGTTCAAAGCCAGCCTCAGCAAAAGCTAAATGCTAAGCAACTCAGCGAGACAGTGTTTCTAAATAAAGTACAAAATCAGGCTGGGGATGTGGCTCAGTGGCCGAGTGCCCCTAAGTTCAATCCCTGGAACCCCCCTAAAAAAAGATTAAATAGAAGCCTCTAGCACTGTGCCTGGCACATCCTAGAGACCACTGAGATTGGGCCTCCTACACACCCTGGAAGGCAGCAGGGAGCCAACCATGGGAGTCTGAAATGGCATCTGCCTTGGCTGTCAAGTGCATCAGGAGAAGCTCAGGATAAGAGCTGCCCCCAGCCTTGAATAGGGTTCTCATTCTTTCTTCCAAATTGAGAATCAACCCTGGGGCTTCAGGCCCCTGATTGAGTCAGCCTCTGATTGCGGCTGCAGTAATTATAGCTGTGTAGTCCCGCTGGGCCCTGCCATGCGGTAGCTGCTCTCAGCGGTCGGCTTAGCACCATTACTAGAAGAGGGGGCTTAGAGAGGGGTGGGCTAAAGCTACAGGGGCTTTGGTGAGCCCTCACATATACAGCTTCGGATTATGGCATCACTGATCTGGAAGGCAAACCCTGCTCTAGTTGGGCCTATATCTCCCAAGGGCACCCAGCTGGGAAACGTCGGGGAGGAGTGCAGAGTAGAGGAGTGCAGAGGGAGGCTACTGCATGTTGCTAGAGCTGGAAAGAAAGATCTAGAGGGGTGAGAAGGGGAATCAGGCAAGACAGGCAGGAGTCACTGGATCAAGGAGGGACTTGAGTGTCAGGGACCAGGGACCATGAGAAGAGTGTCAGGCAGGGGATGGTGGGGTCAGATTTGGATTTGGAAAGTCCTAGAGGCAGACAGGGACTTCAGATGAAGAAACTTGAGATGTGGGACAGGAGGATCCTGAGGGACACCCACAGCCTTGTGCCAGGTGGCTGGAACTGGGTGGTAGGACTGGTTGGCACTATGCCCTGTGTCCCCCTTGGCTAAACCATGCATGGATATCTGTCTCCACAGCCAGGCAAGTGTGTCCTGCAGAGAAACTGAGCTGTGGACCTACCAGCCACAAGTGTGTGCCTGCCTCCTGGCGCTGTGACGGGGAGAAGGATTGCGAGGGTGGAGCAGATGAAGCTGGCTGTGCTACCTGTGAGTTTGGGATCAGAAACCCAGGGTCTACCAAGCATGGTCAGGCAGCCTTGGGGAGTAGTGGCTGCTTCTATTTTCCTGGGGCCTGGCAAGTGGAAAGGAAAGGATAATGATCAGGACACTAGTAACAGCTGGGCACTTAGGAGACATTTTCTTCTTTTCATCCTAACAACCACCTCATGAGTAGCCATTATCATCACCATTTTATGGGTGAGGAAACTGAGGCTCAGACAAGGAAGGAAAAGTGCCCAAGTCTGAGTGATAGAACTGAGATTGAAATTCAGGTCTGAACAGCAAAGCTTTTTACCACACCTGACATCTGCTCATCCATTCCACAAGTTTTCCAATTTCTAAGAAAAGGCAAAGGATCCAGGGAGTGGGCTGTATGGAGAAATGGTGGTGGCCTGAGCCAGGGCATGGGTATTGTCTGGGGGAGGAGGGCAGATTCCTGAGGTGTGAAGGACTACTGTTGCAGAAATCTCAGATTTGAGCACACATGTCACAGGGTAGGGAAGACAGTCCCAACAGCCTCAGCAGGGACAGATGGAAGTGGTCATTGGGACAATTCCACATCACTGAACTTCAAATACAGGATTATCTCCTTCCCAGGGAGCAGGCCAATAAGGCCTGGGCCAGGGGGAACTATGACTAGGCCTTACTTGTTTCAATTTGATGGGTACCTACTGTGTGCTGGGCCTGGAGCCAAACTCTGGAAGGGACATTGAGGTGAATCCTACTTAGGGCTCCCTCTGGAAGCACAAGGTTATGGGGGCAGGGAGACTGACTACTAATCTGGGAGGCTAGGCAGAGACATGGGTGCTCACACAGAAGGTCCTAAGCCTGCCACTTGCCCACTGCTGCCTCTCACCCCTGTGCTCTCCAACAGCCTCTCTGTGTGCACCCTGGCCTTTCCTCCGGCCCAGGGGAAAGCCATCTCCTCCCAAGACTTCTGAGTCACAATTCTAGGTCTGGTGCTTTGACGGGTCTGAAGCAGAGAGCATCTGGATGTGGGGAGATCCTGTCTGGGACCAGCAGTTTCAATGCCCCAGTGATGGTACTGGCTCGTTTCTTCAGCTATAATAATTTGTAAGGACTCACTGGTCCATGAGAATCCTCTTCTCTCCTTACCTCTCATCCCTATAATCAGATGATTCCTCCAATATAAAGTCTACCACTATGGCAGAGGGTAGTAATATCTACCTAGGTATGTTGGGACAGAAATATTTCCCATTAATTATATGAGCAAGCGTGTTAGGTCTTACTGGGCTTCTCTGCTATAGTTCACTACTGTCTGGGCAGAGGAAAAATGTGTCCTTCCTTCTCCCATCTCTCAGAGGCTATTCCATTTGCATGCTGGGAGTGAGTGTGGGTCTAGGTAGCATGGATTTTAAAGTTACTGTTAGCTTTAGAACCTTGGTGAGAACTTATTATTAGTAAGCACTCCCTGCTGGGCATGCTGGCACATACCTGTAATCCCAGTGATTCATGAGGCTAAGGAAGGAGGATCGCAAAGCCAACTTCAGCAACATAGTGAGGCCCTAAGCAACTTACTGAGACACTATCTCAAAATAAAAATAATTAAAAGGGCTGGGGATGTGGCTCAGTGGCTAAGTGTCCCTGAGTTAGATCCCCAGTACCAACAACAACGTAATGGCTGGGGATGTAGCTTAGTGGTAGAGTTCAATCTCCAGTCCCCCATCACCACCACCACAAAAAAGAAGCACTTCTTATCAGGACTCTCAGAAGGCTATGAATCCTCTCTGGACATGTACAAACTGACTCTGGACAGGTAGGAGGGGAGCTAATCTAGGCATCAGCGTCCTCTTGAGAGCCTGTGGCATCCATACCATGTGCTTCCCACCAATGCCCCAACATCTCAAAAGCCAGAAGGAGAAAAAATGCAACTGTCAGAAATTTGGTAGAGCTGTCAGAAACACATGACATGAGCTGCCTACATTGTGAAACCAAAGACCTCACTTTACGCTCCATAACAATGAAAATTGACATTGTTCCACCAGAAAATATAAACAGGCTATGGGCGACCCCTCGTGGAGAGATCTGGTGCTGCAACTACCCTGTTACCTGTGATCACAGCCACTGCACCCATGACTCACCTGGGTCCCCAAGCTAGTTCTTGGCCAGTATCTGAAGACATAAAGGAAGGAAGGAGGCAAGGAAGTTGTGACCCTGAAAACAGCTTACACTCCAAGAGGAAAGAAGACAAGAAAAGCTAGAGAAGGAGTCAAAGAAGGAAGGAAGGGGTGGTGCACGCCTGTAATCCCAGCAGCTTGGGAGGCTCAGACAGGAGGATCGCTAAGCTACTCAGTGAGACCCTGTCTCTAAATAAAATACAAAATAGGGCTGGGTATGTGGCTCAGTGTTCAAGTGCCCCTGAGTTCAATCCCTGGTACCAAAAAAAGGAAGAAAATGCCCCAAACCTCAGTTCTGGTTCTCTTGTCACCATGGACTGTGTGACTCTGGGCAAGCTGTTCCCCTCTCTGAATCATAGTTTTCCTATCTGTAAACTAGCGAGTGGGCTGACTGGTCTCTAAGGTCCTCCCTGCTTCTGAGCTCAGAGCAGCCCATCAGAGAGGGGAAGCCCAGAGCCACAGTCAGGGCCATGACCTATGCCCTCAATTACTCTTCACACCCAGGCCAGTCTCATAACCATCCACTCCACATCTACCTCCTGCTGGGAGCTCCAT
Organism: Urocitellus parryii; assembly: GCF_045843805.1. Lineage (NCBI taxonomy): Eukaryota > Metazoa > Chordata > Mammalia > Rodentia > Sciuridae > Urocitellus > Urocitellus parryii. The sequence continues at coordinate 36,481,646 of NC_135541.1, read as the reverse complement.
GCCAGACCCTCAGGACAAAATAGGGTCACCTTTAGGCTGTTTGTTTGTTGTCTTGGAGCAGATGGAGAAGGATGTGAAACCCAGGCATCTGGGCTGGCTGTGAAAGGCACACAGGGCAGAGGCAGTGGGAGATGTCCCAAGTAGAGAAACAAGAAATGTGTTATGGAGGAGGTGGAACTTGGGCTCTTGAAGGAAAAGAATTGATGACAGAAAAAGAGGCACTGGTGGGCAAGAGGTGGACTTCCAGCGGGTGGAACCACTTGAGCAAGGCCTGGAGGTAGGACCCTCCCTTGTGCATGGCATCACCAAACCATTTAAGGTGTCTGGAGCTGGACACGTTCAGGAGTGAGGTGCTGGGATCAGAGCAGGGAATGCCCGGGCGGGGCCTGTGATGGAATGTGTAGGTTATGCAGCCCACAGCTGTGATATAGGGGACAACCTCACATCCTGTTGCAGTGTGACTGTATAGATCATTGCCTTTCTGTCCAGACAGGCAATGCTCTGCAGCTTAGAGCCTTCCTGCTCCACCATCCTGCTGGCAGCACGGCAGGAATCTTCACTCTCATTTATGCAGGGAAGCTCATAAGGCTCAGGAAGGGCAATTGTGTTGCCCAGGGTCACCACTGGAAGCTCCACTTTGCTGTGCCTGGCTTCACGTCCCTCATTCAGGCCTTCAGCAGGACTCATTCCCTCCTGTAGGTGAAAGAGCCTCCGTAGCAGGGCCGGGTGGGCGGGGATGGGGGCCGGCGGCCGACCGCCTCTCTGTCCTGCGCAGTGTGCGCCCCACACGAGTTCCAGTGCAGCAACCGCTCGTGCCTGGCCGCGGTGTTCGTGTGCGACGGCGATGACGACTGTGGTGATGGTAGCGATGAGCGCGGCTGCGCGGACCCTGCCTGTGGGCCCCGTGAGTTCCGTTGTGGCGGTGTCGGTGGCGCCTGCATCCCTGAGCGTTGGGTCTGCGACCGCCAGTTCGACTGTGAGGACCACTCAGATGAGGCAGCCGAGCTCTGTGGTCGAGCAGGCCTGGGGACCACGTCCGCGCCGGCAGCCTGCTCCCCCACCTCCCAGTTTGCCTGCCGCAGCGGCGAGTGCATACACCTGGGCTGGCGCTGTGACGGGGACCACGACTGCAAGGACAAGTCAGACGAGGCCGACTGCCGTAAGCCCCCTCCACATCATCCAGCCCTGCCGAGAGCCTGCAGATCCGGCTGCCAGTAGGCCAGATGCAGGCTTCTTGTCCTTGCTTTACCCTGAATACATTGCCTTGCTTTACTAGGGACTTAGGTTGGGAGAATAAAGTGACTTGCTTGAGGTCACATGGCTACTAAGCAGTGGGGCTCAGGTCTGACCCCAGAAGCCAAGCATCTTCAATGGTACCTGTATCTGCCCCAATCTCCCCTTCTCCTTCATTCTTTCCCCCCCACTGCCCTGTCCCCATCCAGGCAGTCACATACTAGTGCCTCTAAACAGTGACCTTGTGCACTCAGGAACTCCTCACCAGCCTTTTCTACAATCTGACTATCCCAGCTGGGCTGGGTCCTTCCACTGGGCCACCCCAGGTCCCTGCTGTCCTCATCTTACACTGTCATGCCCTCTTCCACGTACTCCTCAGCCCTTCTCTGCACCCTGAGTTCTTAGAGGATGGGGAGATTCTTTTGCAAGTCTATGGGGTCCCCATCCCCAGCACAGCACCTGGGTCAGGCAGGGCTTGCTAAATGGATAAAGTCATTAAGTCATGAGCACTAAGACTCAATGGAAGGCCAAATGTCTGTTCTGGAGGAGTGGCCCTAGGTGATCACTGACAAGAGACCTGAATTTTACTTGTGGTTCTGCCAGCCAGAGTGCTGTTACCCTGAGCAAAGCCTTCCCCCTCTCTGAGCTTCAGTCTCCCCATCTGTACACTGGAGATGCCTTGGCCAGGTGTCCTTTGAGGACTCCTAAGCTTAGCCACTGGTTTTGTTCTTGCCAGGGGTAGATATGGTGTGGGGTTTGGGGGGAGAGTTGACCTAGAACCACACTGACCCCGAACATCTCCTCTTGCCCTCTTCCAGCAGTGCTGGGGACCTGCCGTGGGGACGAGTTCCAGTGTGGGGATGGGACTTGTGTCCTTGCAATCAAACGCTGCAACCAGGAACAAGACTGTCCAGATGGGAGTGATGAAGCTGGCTGCTTACAGGGTACGTTCACACAGGCAATGGGGCAGCATCCTCCCTGAGAAGAAGCCCTGAGCTCTCCCAGATCTGGAAAAAGCAGAGTTGGAAAAGATCCCCCCTTGGTCCCTGGCATGTATTTCTCCCCAGAGCATCATTGCCCCTAAATTATATGACTCCCCTCCTATGAAGTCCTAATGGCACCAGAACTGGATTTTTTTAAAAGAACTTTGCAAAAAGCAACCTAAGGAGAGATGAAAGGGCACTTAAGGAAGTCCCCCTGTCCCCCAACCCCCTGCAACTAAGCTTCCAAGTGACTTTCCTCACTAGTATATTGAACAGACACTGAATCCTGCTCCTCAGGGAGCCCCCTTGATTTTGAGAGGACTCTTCTGGTTGTCACCTGCCCCTCTAAGGAGCAGAGACCTTTACTCACTAGTCATCCAGGGGAATGCATAACAGATTGGGCAGTTAAGTAGCCTTTCCTATTCGGAGTCCATGGAGCAAAGGTCCCCCCTCAGGAGATGGTCAGTCCAGCCTCTGATGTCTCTATAGAGCTGTTATGTATAGAGCTGCCAGATCAGACACAGACCCCCATGGCTCTCCCCAGCTAGTCAAAGCATGTATCTGTGATTGTTCCTGGGATCCTGTCTGTGAGCCGTGCTTCCCCAGCCCCGAATTTGGCTCTTTGTCCTGAGCTACCCTCTAGACTGGTGGGGGCTGGGGCTGGAACTCTGCTTATCTTCTGTGGTTCCTGGACCAATCCAGCCCTGACCTACCTGCTCAAGGTCTCACAGACACTGTCCACTCTCTTGTCTGGCCCAACAGAGTCAACCTGTGAGGGTCCCTACAAATTTCAGTGTAAGAGTGGAGAGTGCGTGGACAGCGGGAAAGTGTGTGATGCTCAGAGGGACTGCCGGGACTGGTCGGATGAGCTTCTGAAAGAGTGTGGTATGGTACCTGTCTACATACAACGGCTGGACTAACCCTCCTGCCATGCCCCATCCTGGTGTCCGACTTCAAGGCCCTCACATGCTCCTCTGCTCTGACCCTCTCTCTGGACATGTGTGCTGTCCTGTTGTCTTATATGAGGTTCTTTGCCCTTGGAGCCTCTTGTTCTACATCTTTACAAAGTTCTAAAGGCCTTTCCTTTCCAGCCCAAATGCCCCAAAAGTATGTTGTTTCTCACAAACTTCACTCTTCTCCTTATTCTTTTCGTGTTCAGACTCTTGAGTGTGTGCTCTGCAACTTTCTTCCTCGGTGTTCCTACCCTGCTGATCTAGCTAAGGCCCTGGCCTCAAGGCTTCTGGCTCCTGAAGGGGATTCTGTAGGGGAGACATGGAGAATAGCAGCCAGGCAGTCAATTGAGGCACATCCTAGGGCCACTGCTCAGGCCAGGCCAGGCAGCAGAGACCAGATTTGTGGGCTGGATTAGAGCTAAAACTGGAATGAGGTGGCTGTCCTGATGGCTGGAGCTACAGGATGGGAGCCACAGGATGGGTTCCAGTCTAGAGAGAACAGAAGCTCTGCATTGAAGGTGGGCTAGCATCCCAGAGGACATGCCAGGAAACCAGTGTGGTCCCAGAGAGGTGCAGGCATCATTTCTCTGCTGATCCCAGGTTGAGGCCCTAAGGAGACTTGGACAGAAAAGTCTAGGTCAGCCCCTCCCTGTCCTTCCTCCTGGCAGACTGTTTCCAGTACCTCCTCTCTTGGGTACTGAGAGGAACTTCATTCTCTGGAGCTCCCCAGGAACAGGGTCTTTACTCTCCTTTTGAGGATTAAAAAAAACAAGACAATGTAAAACAAAAACAATGCGAAAGGAAGAGTAGCTGAGTGACTTCATCTGTGGGAGATATTATCACCCTGCCACCCACCACCCATAGGCCTTTCCAAGAAAAGGCCCCGAAGAAGGAGCCTGTGGAAAGGGGAACAGGGAAGCAGGAGCAACTGAGCCTATCTCCCCCCCACACCCAGATCTTCAGTAGCCAGGGACTACTAACCTGCTAAATTCTTCTCATCTTTTGCATGGCACGCCAAAGAGAAGTATGTATGCATGTGTCTGTATCTGTGCGTGTTCTTCCTGTCTCTGTGCTGGCTGGTGAGAGGCCAGTGTCTGTATCCATATCTTATCTGAGTAAGGCAGGAAAATTACATTCACACATCTCTCTGTGTGTACTGATTTCTGTGTGAATGTGTTGATGGAGTCTGTGTGTCTGTGTGTGCCACTGTACATAAGCTGGTGTGTGTGTGCATGCAGGTGTGTGCATGCAGATGTGTGCATGCAAGTGTGTGCACGTGCTGGGGAAAGTGACATCACTGCTTCCTCCCATGGAAGTTTCAAATGCTATTCAGGCCTCTGGACCATTCTACCCCCTTCCTTCCTCTCCCACTCCCCAGTAGAATCACCTCCAGGCTACCAGAATTAGGGAGGAACAGGCCTTCTAAGGAAGGGTTGACAGTGACACTTGGATCCAGACCTGCTATCCATTTTCTTCCCCCAACCCAGATCAGTCCTGGAGAACTCTGTTTCTTTCATTAGAAGCCAGAGTCACTGTGAGCTTTCCCCTTTCAGAGCCAGCCTACATGCCACTCCATCAAATGCTCAGTAAATAGAATCATAGAGATGCCGCTACCTGTGAAAGGAGAGGAAGGAAGCGAGTGGATGCATGAATGAGGTAGCAGGTGAATGAAAGAAATGAATGGATGGCGCGCAGGGAATAATATGGTGCCAGAAAGGTCAGGAAAGATTTGGGATGATAGAATGAGTCCTGAAGGTGACCCCACCCCCACCCCTGCCCCAACTACTCCAAAGCTACCATGGCTCAGTCCATCCTCAGGTGTCTGAGGTTTCCCAGGGCTGAACCTGGCTGAGCCACCCCTGGATCCATGAGTCATGGGGTTGCTATGGTCTTGTTCTTTCAGTTGCACCAACATTCCAGGGAAACAGGAGGAGGCCCAGGGGTAAAGGGGACATTCCTTAAGCATGGCTCAGGCTGGAGGTGGGGGACCCCACAGCTGTGCATGGCCTGGGGTGGGCAGCTCAGACCAGCTGTATGCATGGCCATGGCTGGCTCAGCTCAGCTCTGCTTGACTTGGCTGAAGTGGCAGTGCATGAGTCTGGTGGGCAAAGGGGGTGGTGTGGCACCTTTCCTTGGCTTATAGAATTAACCTTCTGTGATTCTAAAGCTCAGAAGATGCTGTGAGAACTTGGTGAGCCTTGGTCCTGGACTCCCTGACCTCCCCTAGGACCTTCCAGAAGTTGGTGAGGGAGTGGAGGATGGGGAAAGCAGACCCAGATGACCTCCTGGCATCCCTTCATCCCTTGAAGCAGTTGGTAATATTGGGACCAGGCCTTTGACTAGGTGGAGGAACAGGGACAGGTGCTGAGAGTGGAGGAGTTGGAAAAAAGTCCATTGTATTGGTTCATATAGGAGAGAACTGACTCAGCCACAGGTCTGTGTAGGAAAAGGCCTGACCTAGGAGTCTTAGATAGCCTCAAGCCTGGTAAGGGGCAAGGATGTTGTTCAGACTCCTGATTCTGTCCCCTACCCAGAGAGGGACGTGAACAGATGGAGTATGTCCAGAGAAAGGCAACTAAATGGCAGGGAGCCAGAAATAAGCACTTTAAGGAAGTTCTGAGGGAGCCCCTGCACCCTGGCCAAGCCCATATAGCAGAACTGGGAGTGGGGGCCAAGTTGGAGGAGGCATATCCTATGAGGAAGAACTTCATAAGGAGCATTGCTATTCCCCGGGAGGGAAGTGGGCTCCCTAAGCTGGAGATGTGTGAGCGGGGGCATTTCAGAAGGCACTCTTGGGGTATCCCAAGGTTGGATGTTACACATGCAGGCCCCTTCATCTTAGAGGTGGTGAGGAAAGAGGGATCATAGGAAACATGATTGTGAAAGTTAAGACCTCAGACCACCAGAGAAAGCCTACTGCCTTCAGCCTGGAGGTGGACAGACCCCTGGCCTGGAAGGCCAAGGACCTGCCCTCTCTGAATCTGTACTCTCCTGGTTAATGAGGGCTGAGGCTCAGTGAGGTCTCCAGCCGTCTTGGCTCTGTGGGAGTTCTGCTGCACTGAGGCTCTGCCCCCCACCCCTGCCTTGCTCCCATCCCTTCTGGGCTCTTGGACTCTCAGGAGCCTACATCCCTCCCTAGGGCTGAACGAGTGTCTGCAAAACAATGGAGGCTGTTCCCACATCTGCACTGATCTCAAGATTGGCTTTGAGTGTACCTGTCCAGCGGGCTTCCGGCTTCTGGACCAGAAGACCTGTGGCGGTGAGATCTCCTCCTATCTGCCCAAGGAGAGGCAGATCCTCCTACCAGTTCTGACCTCTGCTCCTCCCCACAGACATTGATGAGTGTGAGGACCCAGATGCCTGCAGCCAGATCTGTGTGAATTACAAGGGATACTTTAAGTGCGAGTGTCACCCTGGCTATGAGATGGACACATTGACCAAGAACTGCAAGGCTGTGGGTATGGACATCCCAAGGCTATCCACTGCTCTATGGGGCTACATGAAACAGCAAGCCTTCACATATGTGAGAGTGGTTATAGTCACGTGCACCCACATATAGAAGGCAGGTTGCACATACTGTGCTCAAAGTGTAGAAATAGATCACAGTATAGTATACAGTAACCCATATGGACACTACAAATAGCTCCCAATATGGCCTCCAGAGACTATACTTGCACAACACAATATATAGGCACCCTGGGACCACATGCAGAGCATGAGCAGCCCACACAAAAACCGTGACGTGTAGTCCTACACATTGATCATTTAGCTAACTGAATTAATTCACCTTATTCAATTCTTTATATTGAACTGGCGATTCAGCAGTACACAAATCCTCATCTTCCCTTGTATACTTACATTCTAATGGGTAAGACAGACAAGAAATCAGGATAAAATATAGTCTAGCAGATGGTGATAGGGGCTAAAGAGAAGTATAAAGTAGGAAATGGGGATGGGGAAGTCTAGAGGGTAGTAGGTTTTAGTTTTAAATAGAATGATCAGGGGAGCCCTCATTAAGAAGGTGACATTTGAATAAAGACCTAAGGGAAGTGAAGGAATGAGCTACCTCTTACCTGCAAAAATACATTTCAGGCTGAAGGAATCAAAAATGCAAAAGCCCTAAGGCAGGAACATGCCTGACATGTTGAAGGAAGAGTGAGGAAGGCGGGGTAACTAGAAAGGAAACTAGAAAGAGATGGAGTTAGTGAGGTGACTCAGGACAGATCCCCAAAAGCATTCTAGACTATTATTAGGGGCTGACTGCATTTCCTGACAGAAGGGTCTTGAGTAGAGGGAGAATGCAGTGTGCCATTCAGACTGTCTGGCTGCAGTGTGGAGAACAGACTGCAGAGGGCAAGCAAGGAAATGGAAACCGCTGGAGAGGTTATCTCAGTAAAGAGAGAGGGGTGATGTAGCGTGGGACAGGGTGGTTGCAGGGGGGATATTGAGAAGTGAACAGACTGTGGTTATATTTTGAAGGCCTGCCAACAGGATTTGCTTATAAATTGAATGTGGGAAGTGAGAGAAAAAGGAGTGAAAGATGACTCCAAAGTTTTGGGCCAGGCAACTAAAAAAATAGGATCACTATTTTTGGACTTGGGAAAGATGGTGAGAGAATCAGTTTTGGAGGAATGTTAGCCTGTTTTGGACTTGATGAGTATAAGAAACCATTTAAATGTCCAAGTAGAGCTATGAGTAGACAGTTGGAAGCATTAGTCTGGAGTTCATACACTTAAATACATCATATAACATAGAGATTAAAACAACACAACAGCCATGATGCTTAATATGTAGCCCATAAATCCAAAAAATATACACCTACACTATACACTATGTAACACCCGCATCATGTGTACCACATAGTCTGTTTTTAACCTCCACATAGGACATGTGACACATTATCTATAGTAGGGACAATAAACAACTATTCATGTATATATAAAATTCAATGTATATATGTAAGGATATCTAAAGTACATTTACATAGAAATGCAACCGTCTCTCTTACTGTCATAATTCTTCATTAAAAACAACTTGAGATGCCCTCTAACCCAGCTCCTAATTTCAGAGAGGTCAAGTTGGGGAGGAAAATCAGTTTGTCAGTGGCAGAGCTGGTCTTAGAGCCTAGCTTTCCTCCTTGCCCCTGCCTGCACTTAAAGCCCTATTTTATGGGCTCTTTATTTGTATCATAGCCTCCCTCTTTCCCTGACCCTCTTTGTAAAAGTCTTCATCACTATACACAGGTCATACACCCAGCCCCAGACCTTACATGCTTTGTGCTGGTCCCACCCTGCCCCCAGGGAACACATTAGCCTGGCTCAGATGCACAGTTTCAGTGACCAGGTGGCTGGCAAAAGTGTCAACTGGAAAATATGAGAAGGAGAAGACACAGGCAGCTCCAGGGACAGGTATTTCTTAGAGCTGCCGCTCAGACAGTGTTGGTGCTCAAGAGTAGCCGGGTACATATGAAAATTGCCTGGGAGAGTCTGTCCATTTGGAGTAGCCAGGAATGTCTAGTTCAGTGATGATCTTCCTAAAATCTAACCCTAACTCTAAAAATGGGTTTTGTGTATACATGGGCAGTTGTGTATTATGTCCGATGCATGTATATAATGTGTGTTAGATATCACACATGTCCCACTCTGCCACTGATAAAGCAAACTTCACCCAGCTCACAGGATCCTTTGTCATGTGGCTTGTCTGTCTCTGCAGCTTCATCTCTTGTCATGTTCCCAGACACACTCTGTATAAACTAAAGACTCACAACATGAAAAACTCACAGCAGCCTCCCCAAGGATCTGATTTCTGTCCTCCATTCTGCGCCGTACTTCTAAGGCACTTCCTTAATTAGATGGCCCCTTCTTGAACTATGGCAATGGGGTCTCAGGCAAAGAAGGGTGAAAGTTGCTGGGAAGAAATGCATTTTAGGTGGAGAGGAGAATGTGAGCACAGGTCCAAGGCAGCACAGCCCTGCCCTGGCTAGGTTATGACAGTCGTCTGTAGCTGGAATCAAGGAGTGTTGGGGGATGGTTGATGAGTCTGGATACTTCAGAAGGCCTCGGTGCAGGCCGAAGGAGGAAATGGGGAGCTGTAAAAGATTTGGGGGGGGGGTTATATTTAATGAAAAGAAAGAACTCCTTTCATATGTGATACTTTGCATCTTGTGCTTTTTATACTCACTTCATCTGCTCCTCTATACTTGTGGAGTAGGGATTATCACCCCTATTTTACAAGAAAATGAGCCATTACCCAGCAATCTAGTGACAGAGACTTATTCTCCAGACTCCCTTCCTGTCTCTTACATTGAGCCTCTCTCACTTCCCTGCATGGCAGCTGGCAAGAGCCCGTCCCTAATCTTTACCAACCGGCATGAGGTGCGGAAGATAGACCTGGTGAAGCGGGACTACTCTCGACTCATCCCCATGCTCAAGAATGTTGTGGCACTAGATGTGGAAGTTGCAACCAATCGCATCTACTGGTGTGACCTCTCCTACCGCAAGATCTATAGGTGAGTGGCACGTCTCATGCACCCTCCAGGCTTGGAGGGGAAAGGGTAAAGAGCAGCTGACAGAGGAGGAGGGGAAGGGTAGCCTCTGCCTCTAGGGTTTCTAAGGAGAGTTGCATTTGGGAATAGAAAGAGGATCACAGTGACTGTGGCAGCACCAGAATTTCATTCACCCCCTGGGGCGCTTAGTTTGGGAGCTCTGGTGGGAGAGCAGTCTTGAGCCCATGTGCCTGGGTTTTGTCTGACCTCTAGTGAGAAGTTCAAGGCAGGAGCTATTTAACTAGGGCAAAAAGAAATCCTTGGCTCTGTTGAAGACTTTCACAGCAGCTCACATACCTGTGTGTCAGACTCCAGAGATTCAAATATGACTCAGACCTGGTTCCTGCCTGGAGAATCCCATATACAGTGACATCCATTATGGCGATCAAGCAGGGAAAGTACAGAGGAAACCTTTACCCAATCTGGGAACTGAGAAATCTTCCTGGATGGCAGTACCCCCAGAACTCTGACTGTGACCACAGCAGTAGACAGCACTCAGGAGGCCCTTGCATACTCAAGGTGGTTTACTCTAGGTTTCAGATGCGCTAGTTTGCTCCCTATATGTCCAAGCCTCCTTAGCAAGTCATGTCTTTTTTGTTCTGAGATCCACTTGGCAAGACTGTTGGTGACTAGATACTAGGTTGACCCTGAATCACTGTTGCAAGAATGATAGGATAGATGGGTAGATGGATGGGTGGAAGCAAGTATCCCAAGTGCTCTTCTCTGACTACTAGATTCCTACCTCCCCCCAGCACACAGACATGCTTGTGTTCACATCCATACATGTAGAAATAAAACTATAGCAGGGCATGACCAACATTTGCGACTGGAAGAGGAGGATTTGAAGAAGAGACTGGATGTGGGGCTAAAGGAGAAAGAGTCAAAATTAAATTGGGGAGTCTCAGGTGTCTGGCTTGGGGGTTTTGATGCTGCTCTTTAAGCTGAGAATAATTGGAGGAGGATCTGGGGTTGGGTTTAGACAGTCTGTTTGACTAAAGGATTGGAAATGAGGATGAACAGGTTTGGACATGTTGAATTCAGGGTGTCCATAGGACATCCAAGAACAGCCAGAATTGTTGGGGATTGGACAGGCAGGATTATGGATGGCAGCAGACACTGTGGAACCAGAGAGAGGGCATGGTCATTGAACCTAGCCACAAGCTTCAGTCCCCCACTAAATTGAGCTCACCAGACTAGAGACTGTGCTGATTCATGCCTTTATAACTATTCTGGTGGCTCAGGGAACATTTTGAATGTAAATTAGCCAAATTCTTCTAAAATCACTGTCATGATCCTAAGGGAAGAAAAAGGGTGCACAGGCAGCTCCAGATGGGCCCATAAGTGGAATATCTGCTCACACCAGCTCTGGTTTCTCCTAAGTGCCTACATGGACAAGGCCAGTGACCCAGCAGAGCAGGAGGTCCTCATTGATGAGCAGCTACACTCTCCAGAAGGCCTGGCAGTGGACTGGGTCCACAAGCACATCTATTGGACAGACTCAGGCAATAAGACCATCTCAGTGGCCACAGTTGATGGTGGCCGCAGATGCACTCTCTTCAGCCGTGACCTCAGTGAACCCCGGGCCATTGCTGTCGACCCTTTGCGAGGGTGAGTGTCCCCACCTAAACTTCCCATTCCACGACTGTAGGTGCTCAGTCCTCACATGTCTGTCACAAGAGCTGCCTAGAAGATTCTGGGTGGCTCAGACACAGGCCATGGGGAAGAAAGTCCGTGCACAGCCTTTATCCTATTAATCCCAGACCAGGGGTTCTTTGGACATTATTTGCCAGGGTTCTCCCCCAACTCCCCACTCCACTGCGTTATAGAATTATCTCGGAGCACAGCAAGGTTCTGGAGATGGCCTGGTAGAAGCTCCTGGGCAGAGGCCTTTCCTCAGCCTGCTGCCGATGGACATCTGGCAGCTGCTCAAACACTTCTGGGGGCAGGAGATCATTACTTCCCATAGGACCTATTTTATTGTGGGTCAGCTCTGCCCACTGGAAAGTCAGTTTTTTCCCTCATAATCCCAAATCTGTCTCTGTATAACTTCCTCCATTGGCCTCAGTAGTTAAATGAAACATGTCTGCAGGACAGCTAGCAAGATTTGAGGACCAAGTCACTAGGTCTGCTCTGTTCTTGGCTACCCACCTCCATTCCCACCTCAGCTGCCTAGTCTCTGAACTCCTCATCAACTAGGCTGCCTTGCTCTGCCCGTATCTGTTTTACAAGTTAGGAACTGAACAGAATAGGACCTTTTAAATAGAAGTATCATGTGAAGCCTTGCTAGCTTCTTCCTCTGCTGTTTCTTTAGTTATTAAACAAATGAGAAAATACTCTTCTTCAAGTCAGGCCACATGAGCATGTTTGTGAGGCCTTGGGAAGTAATAGCTGCCATTTACTGAGCATGAGTCAGGTGCTCCCAGCACGGTACTCTAAGACACTCAGCGGCCTCATTAACCCTCACCTCAGTCCTGTTCACTGCATGTTCTCATGCAGACCTGGTGCAGCACCTGCCACATCCTGTCCCCTAAACCTGCCCTATTCCATTATGGCTCTGTCAGGGTCCTAGCAGGAAATGCACTGCATACTCAAAGTAAGATATTGGAATAGGGTTTAATAAAGGAACTATTTACAAAGGAGTGAGGTCAAATGCACTATCTTGGAATTACAATGGTCAGCTGCTACCAATCCTAGTCAGCCTGAGGATTCAGGAGCAGGGAGGGCTACCTAATTGAGAAGGTCATCCACTTTCTCCTTTCTGAACCAAGAAAGAGAAAGTTTGCAGAACCCTTCCCACACTGACATGCTAAGGCTCTGATTAGAGTTCCAAGAAATGGGAAAGATGGGCTCATAGACTATTCAGCTGAGACTGTGTAGAATCAGGGAGTCTAGGCTTCTCCAGGTTCTTAGATGAAGGCTAAAGTGTCTGCTAATTCTATGATTTGATGATTCCAAAGGATTTCAGAGGTATTCCTAGTTCCTACAATGTATAATCCTTAATTAGTCCATGGGTCATTGAGCCTTAATGAATCAGCCCACCCCAATCATATCCCTAACAAGAAGCCAAATTGAGTTCTTTTATATTTCAGGTTCATGTATTGGTCTGACTGGGGGTACCAGGCCAAGATTGAGAAGTCTGGGCTCAATGGTGTGGACCGGCAAACACTGGTATCAGACAATATTGAATGGCCCAACGGAATCACCCTAGGTGAGCCCTATTTTCCTGATGACTGTCTGGAACTCCATGGCTCTTGTTTCTAGGTCCTCCTCATGGTGCCAGTGGCTTCATTCCCTGATGGTTGTTGCCCTAGGCTGGGTGCAGTCTGAGGCCTGGGAATGTAGGCAGTGGGGAGGTACAAAGATCTTAACCCTGATCCCTCCTCCCCTTCTTCCTTCCCAAGATCTACTGAACCAGCGATTGTACTGGGTGGACTCCAAGCTGCACCAGCTATCCAGCATTGACTTCAGCGGAAGCAACAGAAAAATGCTGATTTTCTCTCCTGACTTCCTAAGCCACCCCTTTGGGATAGCTGTGTTTGAGGTGAGTCCTGTGAAGGGAGGCATGACCCTGCCAAGAAGCTGAAGCCTAGAGAAGGCTGTTCAAAGAGGATGCCTCCCTGAGACTTGTCCAAAAGGAAACAAAGGAACAGGGAAGCCAGCTGACATGTTTGTACACAAATTGATAGCTGCCTGAATACAAGGGCCAGGTAGTCTTTCCTGTGCTCTCTTCCTAGAAGCCTCTCTCAGAGCACTTCTTATAGGTGACTGCTAGATATGGATGCTTCCAACCTCAGCATCCAGCACCCAAAAAAGGGAGGAAGGGAAGATGGAATGAATATATGTTTCCTTAGAGTCATTTTCTGTAAGAAATGGCCTGAGAGATGCCATGCAATTCAGCATACTTCTATTGACCTTTACCAGAACTTGGGGTCATAGAAATAAATCAGACACTATCCCAGTCCTCAAGAAGCTCCCCAGAAGGTGAGGAGTCAGGGCCCTTCTCTGCCCTGATCCCAACAATCTTTCCTCCTGGGGAACAAGGAAGACAGAATCTACCAAGATCTTACACATCAGTCTCTTCCCTGAGACTAACTCTGCTAACAAAAAATGAGGAGACAGTAGTCTGTGGTGGGCTTTGATAATATTTTCTTGGATCAGCTTCACTCAGCATTGCTCTGGAATTGTGGGCAAAGCTCCATCTCTAAGTTCAGCCCCTGCTTCAAAAGGCAGGTGTGTTTGGACACATATATGTGTGCTCGAGCATATTTGTGTTTGTGTAAAGTATGTGTATGTGCATGTATATGTATAGTACATCAGAGTAAAAATATCCATTCCTGTATGCACTGGTGCTTGTATCATATTATTGATGTAAATATGTCCACCAGTATTTAGACAAGTTTATTTAGGTACAAGTATGCCTTTATGTGTATAGGGGAACATTTAGGTATGAGTCTGGATCTGTGGATAAGGATGCATGATTATACCACAGTAACTGTGGATTGCCTGCAGATGTACATATAGGCTTGAATGAACTAACCACATGGACTTATGTGTATTAGATGTGTATCAGAGGCTGTAGGAAGCCCAGCAGCAGATAGTACTCAGTAGCTCATGTATCCTCTGCAGTCTTGGTCCCTGACTCCAGTGATAGTAATAACTATAGAGATCTAACCTTGGGTTTCTACTGGCCCAGGAATCAGGCCCAGCTTAGCATTAGTGAGTTAGTTTGTGGCCTTCAGGTCAAAGAACAGAATCACCAAGTAATCCTCAAAGAGAATAGGGAACCAGGAGTGTTGACATCATAGATCATAGGCTAATTCTCAGTCCTCTGAGAATCTGTGGATAGGATAGCTCAGGGGAAATATCAGGGCAATTCTTATGACTATAATTTGGGTTCAAGCCCTCAGACTGAGTTCATGAGCTTAAACTCTAGGCCTCCTACCCTCCATATCTGTGCCTTTACAGGACAAGGTATTCTGGACAGACCTGGAGAACGAAGCCATTTTCAGTGCAAATCGGCTCAATGGCCTAGAAATCTCCATCCTGGCTGAGAACCTCAACAACCCACATGATATTGTCATCTTCCATGAACTGAAGCAGCCAAGAGGTGAGCCTTCCCTGGTCTCTGGTCCTTGGTCCCCTGGTCCTCTCCTGCCATGAAACAGACCATGTTCACATTTATATCACGGTTCAGCATAACAACTGTCTCTTGTTGATAGAGTGCTTTATCATCACATATTTTGTCTTATTTTGCCTCAAGCTTTTTGCGAAATAAGGCTGGGTATAAATAAATATATAAATTTCTTATTTTTTCTGATCCTACAAAGGGTACATATTGTTCTTCTCCTTTAACAGCTGAGGAAACTGAGGTTTAGAGAGATAAATTAATGTTAGCAGGTAGTAAAACTAAAATCTAAATTCAGGTCTGATTCCAGAGTTTCTTCTGCTATGACACATTACTTCTTATTTGCTATTTGTACCCATTTTGCAATAGTATAAACTTAAGTGTCATAGGTCTGTACAGTAAGTCAGCTGTTGGCTGGATATAGAATCCAGGATCATTCCTCTAGGTTGTCTTGTTCCCCATTACTAGAATGTACTAATTCTAACTGTAACTGAAGTGTTGGCAGCCAGGGTGAAGATGGGGACGCAAAGGAGGGTAAGGAGATAGGATTGGTGCCTGATTCTAGATCTAGAAATTTAAGAGATGTGGCATATGTTATGGGGTATGGGGGTGGGGTCATGAGTTTTTGGAATCTAACATAATACCCATCTCTCAGAATTGTAAGAATCAAATGAGAATAGAAATAAAGCACGAGGTATAGTATTGGAAGGTGCTCAATATAATTGTAGGGGGTGCTAGGGATGTAGCTCAGTTGGTAGAGTGCTTACCTAGCATGTGCAAGACCTTGGATGGGGGCAATAAGTAGGGAAAGCTTTTTGAGCAAGCCAAGTGGGAGGAGCCTCATCAATGGGAGGTGGGAAGACAGCATGTCCTATTTGTGCCCTAATTCTCTCTCTCTCTGCCATTAGCTGCAGATGCCTGTGAGCTGAGTGCCCAGCCTAATGGAGGCTGTGAGTACCTGTGCCTTCCTGCTCCCCAAATCTCCAGCCATTCTCCCAAGTACACATGTGCCTGTCCTGACACCATGTGGCTGGGCCCAGACATGAAGAGGTGTTATCGAGGTAAGCAGAGCTTCCAGGAGGGGTGGCCTTTGGCAGAAATCTCCCCCTTGACTTCTGGGACATAGTATGCTCCTAGTTTTCCTCCATCTTTTTTGGCTATTTGTTGCCTTTGCACACTCCTTTTTTTCCACCTTCCTTGAATGTGCATGTCCCCAGAGGCCTGTCAAGGTTTTCTCTTCTCCCAAGAAAAAATGCACATATACATTAATAATAATAATAATAATAATAATGTAAAACTCAGTTGTTAGAGTGTGTGTGTGTGTGTGTGTGTGTGTGGTGGTGGTATTGGTATTGAGCCCAAGGCCTCACACATGCTAGGCAAGAACTCTACCACTGAGCTACATTCTTAGACATTTTATTTTTATTTTGAGATAGGGTCTCACTAAGTTGATGAGGCTGGCCTTGAACTTATGATCCTCCTGCCACAGCCTTCCAAGTAGTTGGAATTACATCATACCTGGCCACAAAATATTTTAAATTCAATTTGTAGGTGGTTTCTGGAACTCCCTGAAAACCTCAAGTTAAGAATCCTTTATCTCCATGGCTTTATTACTATTTATATACGGATGGTTATGTGTTTGCCTATTTCTTACCTAGAACTACATTAGAAGCCCTTTTGTGATGTGACTAGAACTAATCATCATATAATACTTGAACCACATAAATTATGTTTATTTCCCAATTTTGATGTAAAGCCAAGACCTTTTATATGAGCACAGGTTTCCTGTACCATATATGATTTTCAGGTTCCATTGTTAAAAGTGGAATAAGAATTTAAACCTAATGATATTAAAATACCACAGTAAAATGCTTCTAGATTTATGATTTCCCTTCCCTCTAGTCTTTTACAGTGGTCTTTCCCACACTTAATTCTGTAGCATGGTTTAATGACTCATCTTTTGAATCAAAGTAAAGTGCTTAGGACTTGGCTCAAGAGAAGATGGTGGCCTATTCAGAGGGATGAGGCAGGGTCTCACCAGAGTGGCATTTGAACTAAGCCATGAGAATAAGTTTCTACGTGTAATTCATCAAGACAATAACCTAGGCACTAAAGCAACAAAATGCTCTGTCCAAGTGACCTCCATGGTCTTTTCCCTCCAGCACCTCAATCTACCTCAACTACGACGTTAGCCTCTACTACGACGAGAACAGTAGCTGCCATCACAAGAGCACCTGGGACCACCATCCACAGCCCCACTTACCAGAATCACAGCACTGACACACCAAGCCTGGCAGCTGCTGTCCCAAGCTCAGTTAGTGTCCCCAGGGCTCCCAGCATCAGCCCATCTACCCCAAGCCCTGCAACCAGCAACCACTCCCAGCATTGTAAGGAAATGAGCTCTGTATTCTTTCATGACATGGGAGGGTCCTGTGGAAGCAGGATGGGAATGTGTGGGAAGAGAGATTAGACCAGAGCTGAATGCTGCATATCTCTGAGGAAGAAGCAGAGGGAAAGAGAATGCCAACTGTGATTTAGGAGTTGTAGATGCCCCTAACTTATAGGGGATCTGTAGGGAAGCTGTAGCCTATCTCTCAGCCTCATTTTCTTTCCCTACAAAGAGAAAATAATAACAATGCACTCCCTGCCTGCTTCCCAAGTTTGCCAAAAGAGACAAAGGAGGCAGTATAAATGGAAGCACATAAATAGCCTCTGCTGCCTGGATGTACATTTGAGCTTTATGAGTTATTGACATGTGTAGGAAAGGTGTCCCTCAGGGTTGGAAAGCTCTGATCTCAGTTCCCAGCATCCTCATTGAGCTGCCCAAATGTTAACATCCTTAGCTATGGTCTACTCATTCCTGTTCCCATACCCTGGGCTGAAAATAATTAAGTTCACCACTTATTAAATCACTGGGAACAGTAATTGTCACTGTTAGAACTATTTTATCTCATTAATGAGCAAATACCTTTTTAATTGAGTTACCTGCCAGGGGGAGTTCATATAAAAGGATAAACTGACACCTTTCTGATTAGGCCTGTTTTGCCAGCAGAAGCTGAATTTTTAGAGTTGAGAACTCACCTGAAGTTTGGAGAGGCAAGTGGAACACATCAATTCCAGTTCCTCTCATCTGGGGTCAGAGCCTCTGACCTCCCCATGGGCGCTGTCAAGCAGTAGGTTTAATTTCACTCTCAGTGTTTGCTGTGGCCCCAGAGTGAGAGGACGGCAGCACTTCCACAGTTAGTTTTGTAAGCAATGCAAGCCCTCTTCTCCCTTCAATAGTTAGATTGACTTGAGGTGAATCAGAAAAACAGATACACTGAAAGGATGGGCCATTGCCAGGGAACAGTCATCTCCTCACTCGGAGCAAATGTGGATAACAGCTTCTCTTCATGCCTCATAGGGCTGTTAAGAGGATCCAAAGGAAAAACGCTTTTAAACTACAAAGTACTGTAAATATACTATAATGAAGATATTTGTGAGAGTGAGAAGGGATGACACAGCATACTTTTTAGAAAATACAGGACATTTTCCAAGTATTTTCCAGTTTAGAATGTGTATTTGCCTATATTTTTAGATGTAGATCTCACAACAACCCATACCCCATGCATTGCCCTCTTTGAACCAGGCAAGGCTGTATCAGGCACTGTGCTAATATTTTATATGAATTATCTCATTTAATCCTTACATTTCCCTAAGAGGAAAATAATAATGTTATCTCCATTTTTAAAGATAAAGAAATATAACATGATAGTGTGTATTTTCATTTATATAGATAGATAGATACATATACATCTATATCTGTATTTATATTTATATAAACTTGCTCAAGGTCACACAAGTAATGAGTAGTAAAATAGGACATGAGCCCCAAATTCTGATGCAGGAGCCTGGGCTCTTGATTCCATTATATTATTATGCCCCAATAATTACTTAAGAAAAATAAACTATTAATACAGATGGACAGACAGATCATCAGTACCATAGACAATGCAATAAACAGTGGCTGAAAAATGCAATTGATCCAGTCATTCAGCAACATAAAAATCTAAGTGCTCACCCTGCCTTACATACTCCCCAGCCTGTGATGCTATCCGAAGGGTGTGGGGCTTGAGTCACCAGTTCTGAGTTCAAGTCCCAGCCACTTATCTGTTAAGATATAATTTCTCCCTCTGTGAAATGGAGATAACACCTTCTGTCCTGTTTGCCTCACAGGAGTTGGATAGCATTTAGGAATACTGTACTATTAAGCATTAGCCAATCATCATTTAAAGTGAGGATGAGAAGCAGTTGGGTAGTTCTTACTGCTTGAGGCCAGTAAAGGCTTGGACTCACTCTAATGGAGTATTATTCTGCCAATGTTTGTATTTTGCAGATGGGAATGAAGGCGGCAAGATGGGTTCAACAGTTACTGCTGCTGTCATTGGGATTATTGCGCCCATAGGTGAGTGTGGCCCCTTGTCACTGGAGAGAAAAGAGAGACCCTGCCCAGCTCTTGGGGAAAGGCACTAGAGGGAGGATAACATATCACACTGACTTGCCTGGTTGACTCATTCTGCCCCAGCAGCCTTCCTGTCACCTCCTGGCACATAAGGCTCTTTAGGACCTGGCCCTAAGTGATGATCCAGTTTGCATGTCCCACCCCCTCTCATTCATACTCTGCACTCCCACCACATGAAACCCAACTGAATGCTCCCTGAGGACAGGGCTGGTGTCTCTCTTGCTTACTACTCTCCCTAGCTCCTAGCAAAGTCTGGCACATGATAGAAAATTAAATTAAATATATGTTGAACAAATGAGTAGGGATATTTGCCATCCCTTGAATAGGTCATACTGTTTTGCTTTCTTTCTGGTTTTCAACAAACATTTATGAAGGAGCTACTATATGCCAAATTGTGATTAAGGGGAGGAAAGGTGACTAAAGATGAATAAGATTTGGTCCTTTCCTACATAAGTTAAGTCTTATTGAAAAGACACATAACATAGATAAGTTCATTATGACATGGTAAGTCCTAAGACTAAGCTATGCACTGAGTTTAGTGAAAGTGTTGAGGAAGTACTTAACTTAGCCTGGGAGAGAGAGGAAGAAAGAGACCAGGGAAAGTTTCCTAGTGAAATGATACATGATGATGGGGCTGGGATTATGACTCAGTTGCAGAGCGCTTGCCTCACATGTGTGGGTCACTGGGTTCCATCCTCAGCATCATATACATGAGATACATTTATAGCTGAGTCAGACGAGTGAAGAAAAATCAAGAGCAATGAAAGCATGAAGACAGCATGAGCAAAGCCAGGAATGGGAAATGGTTTGGGATGGGAATGGAGAGGCTGAACTAGATGGAATTCAATACAGCCAGAGTATAATATTGGTTATGACCTCACACAGAACCATGGAGTTAAATCATTCCCCTACCCCGATGTACATACATGTGTCTCATGCCAGCTTCCTCTCCTCACAGTATCTTTGAACTGTGATTGTCCATTCATAGTTTTTTTCTCCTTTACATGCCCATGAATACCTCCAGGATAGGGACATTGTCCTTTGATCCTGAGAATCCTCAGTATGGTAGTGAGTTAATCAATGAATGTGTTAAAAAACTTCTCCCCTTTGTGAATGCTATATCAATAATGCAGAGAAGAAAAAGATAAAGACTAAGAACTTTCAGTCTCATAATCATATAAGGTAGATATTAATACATAACAGAAGCATGACAGATTAGATAGAGGCATGATATAATAATGACTTGATATAATAGCAGCATGATAATTCTGTGGAGGAACAGTGGAAGGAAAGATAATTCCAGAGAAGAGAGCATTTGAATTGACCTTGAAAGGGCTAACCAGTATAAGATGATGATAGAGACTATTATTCCAGCCTTATTTTGAGTGGAGTGAGTGAAAAACAAATCAACCCCATTCCTGTCAGCCTATGTTCTATAGAGAAAGACATGCATGCTGTTTCATTGATATAACCCACCCTAATATAATCAATAAATTTTAAATTTCTGCTAATCCAAAAGGCAAAAGATAAGTATTATTTTCCTGAGAGAATATCTTTTCATAAGCTTATTGGCCATTATTTACATTTCATCCTTAAATTTCCTATTCACAGTCTTATTTTTCTATTTATTTTTTTTATTTGTAGAAATATTTATACAGCTGGAATCCCAGCAGCTCCAGAGCTGAGGCAGGAGGATTGCGAGTTCAAAGCCAGCCTCAGCAAAAGCGAGGCACCAAGCAACTTAATGGGACCCTATCTCTAAATAAAATACAAAATGGGGCTGGGGGTGTGACTCAGTGGTTGAATGCCCCTGAGTTCAATCCCCAGTACAAAAAAGAGAAAGAAATATTTATACAGGATGAATATTAAAACCTTTTTAATTATGTGATGAATATTTTCTCCCAATCTGCTACTTGATTTTTATATATGTTTATGGTATTTTTTGCCATGCATAAATTAAAATTTATAAGTATCTGATCTGTTAATCTTTCATGATTTCTGAGCTTTGTGTCTTGCTTAGGAAGGCCTCCCTTACTCTGAATTTTATTAAAATATCTCCCAATATTTTCTTCTTATACTTTAAGCTGTTTTTTTTTTTTTTTTTTTTTTTTTTTTTTTTTTTTTTTTTAAAGAGAGAGGAGAGAGAGAGAGAGAGTTTTTTTTAATATTTATTTTTTAGTTCTCGGCGGACACAACATCTTTGTTGGTATGTGGTGCTGAGGATCGAACCCGGGCCGCACGCATGCCAGGCGAGCGCGCTACCGCTGAGCCACATCTCCAGCCCTTTAAGCTGTTTTTAGTATTTAGATTTTCCATTTGGAATTTAGAGTATGTGGTATAAGGGAGAGATTTAACTTTTTTTTTTTTTTCCTACAAATCTACCTAGTTTCTCCAAAACCATTATTGGTCTATCCTTTCCTTTTGACTTGAATTGCCATCTTTCTCACATACCCATGTTTTTGGGCTATTTATTCTACTTTACAAATTGTATTTCTATTCCTATATACTCATAGCACTCTGTTGATATGTTATGCTCACAGCATTTTCTTGGATATTTTTATTCAGTTTCTCTTCTAGATGAACTTTAATCATGTCGATTTTATAAAAATTATGATGGATTTTTATTGAAATCATTTTGGATATATAAATTTAAGTGGGAAGAATTTACATTTTACAATATTGAAGTTTCCTATCCAGGAATATCACATCTTTATTTCAGTCTTTTTTTAATGCCCTTTAGAATAATTTTAAAAATCACATAAGACTTGCACATTTCATATTATGTTATTCCAGGATTTTATAGATTTTGTTGGGCTATTATGAATGTGTTCTTTTTTCATTACATTTTCTAATTGGTTATTGCTGACTAAAAAGGAAGCTATTGATTTTTTGTGTTGGTTCCTTTTTCTTCTTCTTCTTTTTTTTGGTACCAGGGATTGAACCCAGTGTGCTTAACCACTGAGCAATATCCCTAGTGTTTTATTTTTATTTTGAGATAGGGTCTCCCCAAGTTGCTTAGGTCCTCGTTAAGTTGTTGAGGCTGACTTTGAACTTGTGATCCTCCTGCCTCAGTTTCCTAAAGTATTGGGATAATAGGCATGCGCTACCAGGCCTACCTTTATATTGATTCTTGACAAACTAAAATTATTTCTAATAGTTTTTCACTTGTCTCTCTAGGACTTTCTACACATACAAATATTTGTTAATAACAGCAGTCTGGTTTCTTCCTTTCTCGTATTTATTCCCTTCAATTTCCAATTTATTATCTGGTTTACTGCACAGCTAGATCTAAAGGACATTAAATAGTGGCAGTGATAATGACTATCCTTACTTTGTCCCTATTTTTAGTGGGTATCAATGATTATCATCTTATTTAAACAGAAACCCATCAATAATAGCAAGATATAAAAGCATCAGATATCCTAAATAATGATCATCCAGCCTCCACTAGAGTACTTGCAGAGATTACCTACTACCTTATGAAACTGCTTGCCATTTTTAACCAGCTCTGTTAAAGAGTGCTGCCTTCTGTTGAAAGCCACAGCTGAAGGGGCTCCAGCAAACTTCCAGCTGCCAGCTGATGATTGGCTCACAGTGGCCCCAGCAAACTTCTAGCTGCCAGCTGATTGGCTCCTCTGCAGTGATGCTCATTGGGCTGTTTCCCCACCCTTTCAGATCACAGAGCTGCTCATTGGGGGACTTATTTTGGCTCCGCCCACGCAACCCAGCCAATCAGCCTCAAGAGTAGGAGGAGTGGGGGGGTTGAGAGGCTTGTGGGAAGCCGGTGGTGGCAGTTGGGCTCTGAGGGAATTCCTGAAGAGCTCGTGTGGTGTGGTGTGTGTGTTCTAAAAATAAAGTTCGTTTCTGCTTGATAAGTGGCTCATGAATTGTGCCCAGCCAGACTGCGGCATTTGGTGGCCTGTACAGGAATGACTGAGGGTAAGTGATAAGGTAAACTGCTCGCCCCTGAGGGCAGAGCGAGAGGATGGGTAGCCATTTTAAGATTCTTCTTTTGTTTTGTTTCGCTTTTGTTTTAAGTTGCCTGTCTCTGGAGATGGGTAAGACGGAAGAAAAACCGCTCACATCTGAGGAAAAACTATTTGCATCTGAGGAACAGATAGGGAGAAAGGACGGATGGACATTTCAGGAGGATAGAAAGGCTATTATAATGATTTTTTGTTGTTCCACTTTTGTTTCATTCTGTTTCAGTTTTGTTTGGCGTCATCTTGTTGGGTTGTAATAGAAATATGGGATCAGAAATTAGTAAAAGACAAACCAAAAGAGTGTTAAGTAAATTGTTAGAGGAAGGAGGCATCTCAGTAAAATCAAGAACAGTCAGGGCATATGTTGATACAATACAAAAATGTAGCCCATGGCTTTTTAAGGAGGAGTTGTTAAATATATCACAATGGAACCATCATGGTGAAGATTTAAAAAGAAAAGAAAAGCCCAGGGACTCTGCCAGTTGGCACATTGCCATTGTGGACGTTCGTATCTTGTTTGTTTAGTCCAAAGCTTTCAGTTCAGCCAATGGTAGAGGAAGGAGAAGACATATTGATTCAAGTAAAAGAGAAGGTCTCTCAAGTTAGTCGGACAGAGGAAAAGATTCAAGTAAAAGAGAAGGTCTCTCGAGCTAGTCAGACAGAGGAAAAAATTCAAGTAAAAGAGAAGGTCTCTCGAGCTAGTCAGACAGAGGAGGAAAGTTTAGAGCAGAAAAAGCCATCAGGGGAAAAGTTACAACAGGAGACTGCTACTAACACCTTTCTATCACCAGAGGGTGTAAGTGTCCAACAGCGCCACCTCCATATACTGGGAGGCCCCCAACCCCCCATAGTTGATAGATGGGATCCTGAGACAGGACCTCAAATATTAACATGCCCTGTATTTGAGCAGGCATGAGGGCAGCAAATTCACCATGCTTTAGATTTCAAAACAGTGAAGCAGCTAAAAGAGGCTGTAACAACCTATGGTCCTCAAGCACCCTTCACTGTAAGCATGGTCGAATCCATTACCAACTTGAACATGACGCCAGCAGATTGAGCTAGTATGTGTAAAGCTGTGCTAAATGGAGGACAATACCTGTTATGGAAGGTTGCCAATGAAGAATTTTGCAAGGAGACGGCTAGGTGAAATGCAGCAGCTGGTTATTCTCAGAGAAATTTAGGTATGTTGTTAGGAAAGGGACCTTATGAGGATCAGCAGCAACAAACTGCATATGATCCTGTCATATACTCACAAATTGCTGCAGATGCAGTTAGGGCATGGAAGAATTTACAAGGACATGGAGGTTTACAAGGTCAATTATCTAAGGTAATACAAGGAGCTAATAAACCTTATGCTGAATTTGTAGATAGGCTTATTCAAACAGCTATCAGTGTTTTGGGGAATACAGAACAAGCAATGCCATTAATAAAACAACTGGCTTATGAGCAAGCAAATCATTGATGCAGAGAAGTCATTAGACCATGGAAACATGAAGATTTAAACACATATATTAAATTATGTAGAGACATTAATAAACAAGGGCAAGTCTTGGCAGCTGCAGTACAACAGGTTTTAGATGCCAGGCCAAAAACATGCTACAATTGTGAACAAACAGGACATTTTAAAAGGAATTGCCCCATAGGAGGAGGGTTTAACAAAACTAGGTATCAAAGGAGTAGAATACCAGGTATTTGCCCTCAATGCCGTAGAGGGAGACATTGGGCTAATGAATGCCATTCTCAAACCACCATAGAGGGTACTCCATTATCAAAAAACGAACAAGGACCAGGTGTCTATCCACAATATCGTGGAGAAAGACATCAGGCTCCATTGCCAAAAAATGGACAGGGGGGCCGAATGCTCTGGGGCTCAAGACCACAAATATACGGGGCACTGGAGGAACCCAGCAATCCCATCAGGGTAGTGCCCAGGACACGTTGTCCATTAGATCCCTCACTAGACAAACCAGAGGAAGTGCAGGATTGGACATCTGCTCCTCCGCCAGAACAGTTCTAACTCCAGAGATAGGAGTTCAAATCATTCCCACAGGGGTAAAAGGACCTCTTCCCAAAGGAACAGTAGGCTTATTATTGGGACGCAGTTCTTCTACTCTAAAAGGACTTATGATAAGTCCTGGGGTAATTGATCCCAATTATAAAGGTGAAATAAAAATTATAGCCAGTTCTCCAAAGGGTACATCAGTTATTTCACCAGGAGATAGAATAGCACAGTTACTAATAATACCCAGCCTACATGAGAAATTTTCCAGCTTACTGTAGAAAGAAGTTCCAGGGGATTAAGCTCCACAGGTGTAGATTGGGCTATGCTTTCTTTAAATTTAGATTCTCGCCCCATGCTAAAACTAAATATTCAAGGACATGAATTTAATGGGCTACTGGATACAGGTGCAGACCTTAGCATCATCTCTCATCAAGAATGGCCAAAACATTGGCCGTTAAAACAAGCCACTCAAACGCTTCGAGGCCTAGGAGTGGCGACTAATCCCCTTACGGGCCACCAAATGCCGCAGTCTGGCTGGGCACAATTCACAAGCCACTTATCAAGCAGAAATGAACTTTATTTTTAGAACACACACGCCACACCACATGAGCTCTTCAGGAATTCCCTCAGAGCCCAACTGCCACCACCGGCTTCCCACAAGCCTCCCAACCCCCGCCCCCACTCCTCCTGCTCTTGAGGCTGATTGGCTGGGTCGTGTGGGCGGAGCCAAAAAAGTCCCCTAATGAGCAGCTCCGTGGTCTGAAAGGGCGGGGAAACAGCCCAATGAGCATCACCGCAGAGGAGCCAATCAGCTGGCAGCTAAAAGTTTGCTGGGGCCGCTGTGAGCCAATCATCAGCTGGCAGCTGGAAGTTTGCTGAGGCCCCTTCGGCTGTGGCTCTCAACAGCCTTCTTTACTCATTAATAAATTCATTTATACTAACTGAAAAGCCTGTGTTGCCCTCTGTATCCCCTTCTAGTCTTGCCCCTCTTTGGTGGGGCCATAGCTTCATCCCACTCTCCACCCTCTAATTTGTATAAAGGGTGATTTTCTTAAGAGACTCCGGGAAGCAGCAGCAATAGGGCAAAGGGGGAAAAATTGTCTCCTTTGTTTAGCACATGTCACTGAGCACCTCTTCAGTGCTGGGCACTGCGCATGGAGAGATAAGTAAGACAGTCTCTGCCCACCAAGGCTCAGTTGAGCTGGGAGGACAGTTCCAGTAAAGTAAGATACTATGGTCTGGGAGCATACATGAAGGAACAATAGACTCTTGTCTACAGCAAATGGGAAAGATTTGTCATTTGAGATGGATTTTGAAGGATGAGTAGCTAATGGAGAAAAGAATTGATGAGAGAAGGGCTTCCAAACAGCAGAAACAGTGCCCAAAAGGCAAGGGGCAGTGAAGTTGAAGAGGTGGCAGGATCTGCACTGAGGTCTGGGCCATGAGCCGGAGCCTCCTGATGTCCAGTATAATGTGTCCCTTCCTCTAGCGGTAATAGCTCTGTTATGCATGAGTGGCTACCTGATCTGGAGAAACTGGAAGCGGAAGAACACCAAAAGCATGAATTTTGACAACCCAGTGTACAGGAAAACAACAGAAGAAGAAGATGAAGATGAGCTCCATATAGGGAGGACTGCTCAGATTGGCCATGTCTATCCTGCAGTAAGTATTCCTTGCTGGGCGAGTTTCTTCCTTCCATCCTCCCTTCCTTCCTTTTCCCCACATCTTCCTTCCTTTCTCCTTCCTTAACATTTATCAAGACCCACCATGTACCAAGCACTGGGGAATACAGATATCCTGAGGTAGGTTGTTAGGGTAGCAGGGTAGCAGGACCACCTTGTACCTAGAGTCTCTTCCTGGCAATAAAGAAGCCAGAGGTCTT
This sequence comes from Urocitellus parryii, assembly GCF_045843805.1. NCBI lineage: Eukaryota > Metazoa > Chordata > Mammalia > Rodentia > Sciuridae > Urocitellus > Urocitellus parryii. The sequence continues at coordinate 36,454,440 of NC_135541.1, read as the reverse complement.
TCTTTCTGCTGAGGAGTTTTCAGCATGTTTGGGATAGAAGGGCAACTGTGGCCATTTAATGTGAATGTATTCGTTTCAACAACACTGTATGCCAGTTATATGCCAAGCACCACATTAGACATTGAGTGTTCAAAAGTAATTAAGAAATGCAGTTGCTCCTAAGGAGCTGCTGGGAGAGTTAGAGATGCTAATGTACATTCGTACAACTGTGTGCTGCATGCCATGGTGGAAGCTTAGGAGTTCTTTATTCTAGGAAGCTTTCCTTGGCTTGCTTTGTTCTCCCATGGTCACATGGGCCTCTCTCCATCCCAGCACCTGTCACACTACAGTCCATTTGTCTTTTAATTAGTGGTCCCCTCTAGAGTGTGAGATCCTTGAGGGCAGGATCTGACATGATTAATTTGTTTTCCTGGTGCCTAGCATAGCATAGCTGGCTTCCAACAACTATTTATTGAACAAATGCTATGGAAACATCAATGAGGGAGCTATTTATTCTGTCTGGGGAATTGGGAAAGGAATGCCTCAGAGAAGGTAACAGATGAACTGTATCTTTGAAAGATGAATAGCAATTTTCCAAGTAGAGAAGGAGGGAAATGGCATTCTAGAGAGAGCATGTGCAAAGGCTTAAAGGCACAAGAGAGCATGACTTGTTGGGGAAGCAAAACCACAAAGTGGTTGGAGCAGGTATCATTGTTGTACAGCAGAGTCAGGGGGCTGAGTGTGACCTCAGAGGTCATCCAGTACATCCCCCTGTCAGGCAATCAGCAGCTTTGATCGCCCACTGTGGGCAGAGCCCTGTCTTGGGGAGACCAGAGAACTGGAAGACCCAGCCCCTGCCCTCAAGGAGCTTTTTGTCTTGCCGGGGGAACCAAGGTCACAGCTGCACCAACTCCCGAAGAACCCTCTTTCCGAGCTGCCTGTCGTCAAGTGCAAGGTAGGGCAGTGCCACTCTGAGCCTGAGGGACTGGTGAGTGAGGGCCTGAACCTAGGCAGGTGCAGCCAATCTAGAAGGCTTTCTGGTCTGGAAGGCTGCAAACTGTAAGCTGGGTGGGGCAAAGAGGAAACCTGGGTTAGTGGCAGACCAAGGAAATGGCATGTGCAGAACATGACTGAGTACGGAGCAAACAGAACTTTTTCTGAAGCAAACTGTTCATAAAGGGGAGACATGAGAAAGGAAGTTGAACAAATGAGAAGGGTGAGCAGATGGCCTTGAGGATCCTTAACCTCGGCCAGTCCGAGCAAACAGTTGCTTAACAATTTTTAAAGATCAAAAGGAGCACAGTACCAGAAGCATTGAGCTTTTGGTAAAAAGATGTCTCCCAGTTCCACCATTCTGTAGACCCGTGATCTTAGTCACTTCTCTCTACTTACTTTTATTTGTAAAACAAGAATAACCCTCCTGAACTTAGAAAGTTTAAACAAGATAGCATTTTGTAAATTACAAAGCACTCTGCATGTGGCATTATTTCCAGAAAAGGAAATGACTTAGGGGAAGTTACTCCTGAGAAGTCTAATGCCCAAGTCTGCCAGTTACAGAGAAACAGAGTTAACAGAATGAGGAAATTGGATTTAGTGAGCACCTACTATGTGTCAGACACTGTTTTCAGTGTTTCACATACATTTTATTTTTTAATCTTTAAAATTATATTATAGAATTGATATTATTAGCCCCATTTTGCAGATGAGAAAACTGGAGACTCATAGAAATTGAATAAATTGTCTAAGATCAAAGCCAGGAAGTGGCAGAACCAGGATTCAAACTCCAGTCTTTATTTACATAAAGGCCCATGCTCTTTCAATTTTATCATGGGGTAAATAACTTTAAAGCTCTTACAATCAAAAAAGAAAAAAGCTCTGTAAATCAGTATTCTCAACCTGTCTTCTCCAATCCCTTTCTCAGGTAGTTCTGCCATCACTATGAGGACCTGTCTTGGCCTTAGAGATCTGTCTTGACTAGAGTGAGAGGGTGGCAGGACTAGAATAAAATGGTCTCAAAGGTCTGTTAGTGGAGCATGGCATTCACAGAAAACCACAAATAAGCCAAAGATGACTTGAAAGGCAGTGGAATTGCTTTTTATCACATGTAGAATGTTCAGAGATGGAAGATACTTACACTGTTTAGGCTGATCTAGAATTCTCCAGATCCCATGTGTATGAAGTCCTATATTAAACACTATGCATGAATTATTTCATTTGGTTCCACATCAGCCCTATAAGGTAGGTCCTTTTATTTCCATTTGACAGATAAAGTCCCAGAAAAGTCAAGTGGCCAGCTTAAACTCACTTAGCTATGAGAAAATGAAACTAGGGTCTGTCCAAAGGAGGAAATGGAAGAATAACAAACATGATTATATCAGGACCAGTTTTGGAAAGCTAGATGTGTATCCTAGAGACAAAAAAAAAAAAAAAAAAACAGAATAAAGGGAAGGAATTCACACATTATCTATAAATTTCAAAGAAAAAACTGGAGACTCATAGAAAGTGAATAACTTGACCAAGATCATAGCCAGGAAGTGGCAGAACCAGAATTCTACCAGGATTGTCCTGTGTAGAACTCAGTTTTTGAGTCTAAGGCATAGAATCAGGGAATCACGTACGATATAAAGACACAAATTTCACATCAGTATAGGAAAGAATTTAAATCCACTGTCCACAAGGGGTTACTGGCTGAAGGGTTAGTGGGCTCACCATCTAGTGGTTAGCATTTGTGGCAGAGGGGAGTCTATATCCTGTGACTGGAAAGCAGGGATAAGGAAGACAGGGACTGAATTTAATGACTTGCACTTCCTTCCAATTCTGTTTAATCAGTTGGGAGGGTGCAGCATGTTACAAACTAATTGTGATTAGCATTCTGGAGACAAGTCACTAAAAGTCTAGGATTTAATGTTTTACAGATCTGATCCACTTAAGTTGACCCAACCTTGAATCATGGAAGGGAAGAAAGTTTAGATCTCTGCCACCCTGCTTTACAGAGACAGAATAGAATGATGAGAATAGCGACAGCTCTGGACTTACTCAGACCTGGTATCAAACTTAGTTCAGCCACTTGCTACGTGATCCAGATCAAACAGTACATAAGCTCATGGAGTCTGTTTTCTCAACTGCAAAATATGATAAATCTTGTCTCAGCATAGTTTGAAGATTATGTGAGCTAATACCCATAAAGTAATAATATGACTGGTACTTTGTAGATAATAAATAGTAGCTCTTATGGATCTAATGATGATTTCTTTGGTCTATCTCCCCAGCGAGTGGCATTAAGCCTTGAAGATGATGGACTGCCCTGAGGATGGGACCACCCCTTCGTGCCTCATGGAGCTCGGTCCCATGCACTACTCTCTCTAGATGGTGTATGATTGGATGAATGGGTTTCTACATATGGTCTGTGTGAGTGAGTGTGTGGATGTGTAACTTTTTTTAATTTATGTTGCAGAAAGGTAACCACAAAGTTATGATGAACTGCAAACATCCAAAGGATGTGAGAGTTTTTATATGTATAATGTTTTATACACTTTTTAACTCGTTGCACTACCCATGAGGAATTCATGGAATGGCTACTGCTGAGTGACTAACCTGCTGTACATAACCAAACAGGGGCCGATGGTACAGTACCTTACTCATCATTTAAATACTATATTTACAGAGGATGTTTGATTTGGGGGGATTTTTTGGGTTTGGGGGTTTTGTTTTTTTGTAAATACAATAATGCTTTGTGGCTATCCATCAACATAAGTAAAAAAGAACAAACACTTCAACTCCCTCCCCCATTTAGATTATTTATTAACATATTTCAAAAATGACATTAGTTCCATAAAACATTTAGAGAAGTGAAAGTATTTATTTTTGGTATGACTGGCCCACCACACAGACTCTGTGTATGTGTTTATGTATGTGTGAGAGAGAAATCTGCAGAGAAGAGACACACCTCTAGTTATTGTTCAAATACATAAAAATAGATTTATTTTAAAATAGTCCACAAGAGGGGTATCTGTAGTTTTCAGAGAAACCTTTGGAAATTTGGCTCAGAAAACAGATACCAAGGTTTGTACAAATATGTGGTGTGAAGAGACAGATCTTTTTACCTCTGGCTATTCCTGAGACCCTAATAAACCAGGAAAAGCCTTTCAGCTCATCTGGGGCTTCTTGTCTGTGGCTAAGGTCAGTGTACAGATATTATACATAGTGCCAGAAGTGTTCATGAGTTCAAGAAAGAACATGCCTAAACCTCAGCAAGTCCTTGTTAAGTTCAGTTCTTTGAGTAATGTCTTCAGTTTCCTTCAGGACACTGGGGTTGAATTCAGTAAGCTTCCTCTGAAGCACCCTGAAGGCTGCCATCCTAACTTATTTAGCTAAGTGGAGACATTTTCAGAACAGCCCATGTTTACTACAGAGACTCACTCAGGCACTGAACTCTGAGACATGCTGTGGGTGAGGATAACGGTGGTGGAGTAAGTTTTATTACATCTCTGTTCTTTCCCTTCACTTTCTACCATTTTCTTTAGGTGGGAAAACAGTTTAAAGAAATTAGTAGGTTTCTTACCATCATTTGGGCATAGAGATGAAACTAAATTTTGGCTTAAATCAGAAAAGTGGTTAAACCTGAAGTCATATTTGAGGGGAAGTGGCATATAAAAAAGTACAACATATTGGCTATGTATGTTCACACAGGGATTTGGTTTAATAGTTTGTAAATAAAAGGAAATACTCTGGTTATATGTATAGATCTTTTTTTCATTATGGACACCTCCTTCCTGCTTGCTTTTCCTGGGCCTTGGGGCAGGTGGAGAGAAGTACTGTTTTTTATCTGTGGGATCTACCATCAGAAACAATCCTACAGTCACAGAAGGAATTCAGTCACCACTGGCTTTCTCATCCAAAGTATGGTCTTTCCTTCACTCTGCTGTTCCGACACTTCACTCCCTCTCCACAACCAGGGACACATACAACATGGAAGTGTTTGGCTTACGTGGGAGCAGAGGACATGTATCTAACCTTAACATACCTGGAACCTGACACTCTGAAGCAAATGTCTCCCCACTCCCACTCTCCAGATGCCCCCAACTCAGTGAAGCTTAGATGTCTCATGAACTTGATACCCTTTAAAATCTCCAGGCAGACAATCTACAGTTCTATAATCCTGTTCCTAGGACTTTGCTCTACTAATGGTCTCCTAATCTTGTTTTCTTAAACAACTGTTCCAGAGCTTGGACATTGTTTTACAACTTCCTCATAATGTACTTGTGTTGATGGTCCTGAGAAATTCAGCTATGAGAATAACCTACAAGAAACAAATGGAGAGTCCTGTGTTGGATCATGAAATCTGAGGAGTCAAATCCACTTTCCTCCTATTTTTGGAGGCTTTTTGGGCCTTATTTTGAGGTGCAGTTACAATTCTGTTGCCTTTTGTTCCTGTGTATATTTATCAACAGCCAATAACAGATCACAGACTCGTTGGATGATAGAGCTGAAGAAAGCTTATAGGTAATGCCAAAAGGGCAAAAATTTCATCAAGACAATATTTCCTTTATTTAAAGAAGCCAGCCCAGTCCTTTTCCTCCCTTTCCTTCTCCAGGAGACATCTTGAAGCTATCTAAACACCGTATCAAACGTGCTTTCTATCTGTAGCTATCTTTCTAGTGGATTTACCAAGGCACTGGCAGAAATGGCCTTCTAGAAACAGGGAAAACAAAAACTTTATTTAATATTTATTCTTGATAGCATGATTATATATAAAACAGACTAAAATAACCTCAACTGGCAAAAAGAGAATAAGATGGGATTTAAATATATGGCAATAAGTACTACTGATCCCTTCAGTTATCTCTATGTGACTGCAGCATATTCATCCCCTAAAATCATTCACTAGTTGCCAACTGTATGCCAGGTACTGCAGATGTAAAGGTCAATCAAATATTTTCTGTCCTTGTGAAGCTCACAACAGCAGCAGAGGGAGACATGTAGAAACAAAAAGGGAAGAGATTTCAATTTAGAGTACCATTAGGGACAAGGAGAGAGGGGTCATTCTACCTGAGGAGATGAAGAATGATGCATTCATAGGAGAAGTGACCTTAAGGTAAGTCTCAAAATTAAGAAGGAGCGTCCAGACTGCTTCTGGCAGAGGAAACTGCAAAGACACAGAGGCATGAATCAGCATGGAGACTTTAAGGAACTGCACGTAGTTCATTGTAACTGGAATAAAAGACTCACCACGACTTAGCAAGAAATGAGGCTGGATGGAGTCAGGTTCAACATAAGCACTTTATAAAATACTTATATTTAATTTCTGATTTAATTAAACATTTCTTGGTCATTATTGTGAACAAGGCACTAAGTACACCATGGAAAATATATGCATTGCCAGCACTTTGCAGACGTGACATTATTCAGCCTCAAGTTTCCAGTGGCCAAAGGGAAATGTTGACTGCATTTCATAAACTTGAATTAGAGGTTTCTTAATATGGTTGATGAAAACTAATATAAAGGCAGTATGATTTTCATGGAAGCATGCCATGTTGTCAAGAGCCTCTTAGATTTTTCTCAACTATGAGAAAACTAGAAGTTTTAAAGATGTGGCATCTGGAGAGGAGATCCTAGTCACTGTACAGTCAGGCACTAGCGGGAATGGGGAGGGCCATTCGCATCCCACAGAAATAAAATCCACACCAAAATTGGTCATGCACTCGTCACAGAATATAAATGAGTTAGTAGTTAAAACATTTCAGAGAAAATTTCCTTTCCCATAAATGCATGAAGATAATATCAGAGTCTTCTCACACTATATTTTTAGGATATTGGGAAATTACAGGATATGAAGAATTTAGAAGGTGGAGGAATTATAGCTTCAAAATTTTCAGTTAATATAAAAAAGTCAGGAAGCTCTTCATTCAGGCTATGCACCATGTGCACAGTCAAGAATCGGCAGAAACCCTCTGCATTTGCAAACACTTTGTGCTATAAAAATAATTTTAAGAAAGCCACCTGTATAAATATATATATATATATATTTAAAGACACAGTTTTGATACTTTTTTACAAAAATTACAAAAAAACAAATACCTGTACAAACCATGTGCTTTTAAAATAGCATTTTGTTCTATACTAATTGTCAATTTGAGGGTAAAGTACTGGTTTGCAAACTCCATCATCTTGTATCCAAGTGGATTTTCCTTGTTTGTCTCCTTTCAATCCCCAAATTACTGTACTTGATGTAACAGTCGGGCATGTTAGAATGTTTGGTCACACCAACTGTTTCTGCTCTTTTTGTCTTACCATTTTGAGTTCTGTTAGCTTCTGTACTCCATGCCCTCTACAATCTGGTTTCTCTTCCAGAGACAGAGGGAGTGAAGGTGTGTGCTGCATCTCCCTAGCTGTACTGACATCATCTTGGTGAACTGAAAACCAAATGTAGACATTTGTAAAATCAATACAATGTTTCTAGAGAGATTAAATTCATTTTTAAAAATCTTTGAAGTATTGTCCATTGTGATGCTTTAATTGGTGGGGGGGATGAATTATCAGTAATTGAGTCCCTAATATGTCTCAGGTATTCTACATAAATCATCTCAATCTTGGCAACAACCCTATAAGATAAATACTATCAGGACTACCCATCCCTATTTTATAAATGAGGAAATGAGTGAAGTAATTGCCCAAAGTCACACAGTTATTTTTCATAGACCCAAAGAGCACGCCCACATGATTCTCTGCCTGGGTTTTATTTTTCTGCCTCTTTCTGACTATTTATCCCTGAGTACTCCACTTAGGTAATGCCTCCTCCAGAAAGCTTCCCTGTTTTCTCATTCTGTAACTCAACTCTGTACTTCTATAATAATTTTTGCCTATTTGCATCCCAGTACTTCTATCCTGACACTTAACTCCTATGTCATTGAGATTATTTTCACCAAGTTGATCCAGGATCTCCTTCACTATAAATGTTGTAAATGCTTTCAGTTCTTAACTTCCTGGACCTGGAAGCCATATTTAACACAGTTGACCACTCCTTATTGGCAAACTCTTAAACACCATACTCATGGTTTTTCCCCGACCTCACTGGCCATATCTTAGTCTTCTTTACTTACCTCTTAAATTAAACCCACCCATTTTTCTATTTCTTTTGTCACTACCTGACTATGGGTCACCATTATCTTGTATTACCACCCTCATGGAATACTTTAACGACTATCCAAATTTCAACTTTCAGTTTTTCATTTTCCAATCTAACCTACAACATGGCAGCCAAAGTGATCTCTCTAAAAATACAATAGGTCATGTCACCACCATTATTTTCTACTTTCCTGATTAAAGCCCTTCAACTTCTTCCTTGGCATTAAAACCCAATATTCTTGGGTTAACCCAAACCCTTTAATAAGAGTAAGGGTCTTGCTGGGTGCAGTGGTACATGCCTGTAATCCTAGCGGCTCAGGAGACTGAGACAGGAGGAACATGAGTTCAAAGCCAGCCTCAGCAAAGACAAGGTGCTAAGCAATTCAGTGAATAAATAAAAATGGACTTGGGATGTGACTCAGTGGTCAAGCGCCTCTGTACTTCCAGAGTATTCAATGCTTCCTCTATTGATTACCCTTATTCCTACCTTATGCCTTCTTGTGTGCTCAACTGCATTCTCTGCAAGCTCTATAAAGATCTGTTCTTTCACATCATATCCTCAGCACATGACACAGAGTAGACAAATTATGCTGAATTCAGGCATTGCAGACATGCATGTCATGCTCTTTCAGCTATTCAATATTATCTCATGTCCAAACACCTGGATTACTTTACAGGCTAACTGGGTCAAGTGTCCTTTAAATTTTTTAGTACTTTTGTTATTTGCCATGTCCACAGATGCCTAGATTTGCCCATTAAGAGTTTTTATAATTTCATTGTAGGAAAATAACCATATGACAACTGGCCTAATTCCAACTATCACTTCAAGACTGTTACAATGGGGGCTGGGATTGTGGCTCAGTGGCTGAGCACTTGCCTGGCATGTGTGAGGCACTGAGTTCGATCCTTAGCACCACATATAAATAAATTAAAAATAAAGGTATATCAACAATTTAAAAAAGACTGATGATTCAAAGAACAAGCACATGTAAATGGGCTCAGCCTAGGAGCTGACATGTATTCAGTGCCAAATACCTAGTGGTTCCCCTCTCTTTTCATAAAATTCCCTTGTTACCACTCCTGTCCAGTGCTTTGTAATAAAAATGCCTCATGATGGGCTGGGGATATAGCTCAGTTAGCAGAGTTCTTGTCTTGCATGCACAAGGCCCAGGGTTCAATCCCCAGCACCACAAACACAAAAAGCCTCATGACTATAGCAATTTACAGTTGACAAAATATTTTCTAAGACATTCTTTCTTATCCTTATAATAGTGCTTCCAGGTACACAGTATTATTAGGTTCTTATTTTTTATACATTTATCATTTTGCTGTACTAAGGATCAAACCCAGAGCCTCCCACATGCTAGACCAAGCACTCTACCACTGAGCTACATTTCCAGTCCTATTATGCCCATTTTAAAGATAATGCAACTGAGTTTCAGAAAGTTGAACCTGTTCACCTATGGTTACAGTGACTCACTGTTAAGGAATTATTTTAACCTCAATCTCCAGTGATTCCCTCAGCCTCTAAACCCACTCTACACTCTGCTACCAATGCTTCTTCAGGGAGAAAAGTGTAGTCTGGGAATAAGAATTTATTAAGAATTTACAGGATTTACAGAATACTATACAATTAGAGTCTCCAGGCCCAAATAACGATGTCATCTTAGCACCATTTCTAGAACCATTCTCTCTATAGCTGGAACTTGGATGGCTAAAGCATGCTTCTATAATTAGGATTTTCATGGCCCTTGGGCTACACAAACCTTAGCTGAGCCAGAAAACTCAGATGTCAACAACTCTCACCGGAAAAGATAGCCTGGGCGCTGGTCACCTACCTTTACCTATCTAGGGAGCTCTACAAAAAAACAACTTCCAGATCCTCATTGGAGATATGAGTTTGGGGTGGGTCCAGGAGTTTATATTTTTTAAAGGCGTCAATGGAACATGATTCCAACATGCAGCCTGGGCTGAGAATCCCTGAGAAATCAGGTATACCGTTTAACTTCCCCTTAAGGTACCTATTCTAGAGACCAGTGAAGCAGGGAGAGAGAGAAAAATAAAAGGAGGAAGAACAGGAATTAGTCTAGGCGAGTTAGTTCCAGGTGTTCTGCACTGTGGATTCGGGGAAGGCGTCACTGAGAACGTTTTCTTAACAGAAGTTTGAAGACAATTTACACACACATCATCGTGCACGGCTTTGTCCTGGTAAGTCGGTCATTTTGCTCATTTTACTGTTGAGATAACCTAGATCCAGAGACAGTAAGGAATCTTCTCCGACTCATGAGTCGGTTTCCTTTAAAATGGCAGGTCCCAGGATCGAAGTCCCGGGCTCCCAGCCTTTAAATGAGGTCGCCAGTCCCTGAAGAAGAAGCACGACGACCGCCGGCAACTTCCACCTCATTCCCAAAACACACAGAGAAGTTCCTCCACTTTACCGCCCCGGGGTGGAAAATAGGGACAGGCTTTTCCCCCCCTCCGGGGAGGAGGGACCTAGACACCGCGAGCGCGCCCTTTCCTTGACGTCACTTCCGCGCGCCACCGTAAACGTCATTATCGGCCGGCGACCGCGGCATTGTTCATTACTTCTGAAGTTCGGTCTTAGTTCCATTTTGCTAGACATGGAGAGTGACTTTTATCTACGTTACTACGTGGGTCACAAAGGCAAGTTCGGCCACGAGTTCTTGGAGTTTGAATTCCGACCCGACGGTAAGAGCGGCTTCTCGCGCGCCCGGAGTGCTAGGCCTGGGGGCATCCCTGGGGTCCAGAATGGGCAGGGAACTAGAGGAAGGGACTGAGACCCGTTCAGACCGGGTCTGAAGGCACCCTCTTTCTCCGCGCTTAGGTTCTTTCTACCCATGTGCAGCGGCTTCTGTTTAGTGCTAGTTGTGACCGGTTTGCTTACATTTGCTGTGTTCCACTCTAGGAATACAGCAACGAGGATAGACAAACTAATCCTCTCGCGGAACTTCTGTTTCAACGCTGGGAGAGGGATCACAAAATGATCCCAGACAGTGACGATTGATCCTGAAAAGGCAAAATGTTGAAATAATTGCTGGTTGAGCTGCTTTAAGATAGGGTAGCCTTTAGAGCGCTCTCTGAAGAGTGGATATTGGAACTGAGCCCTGGGTGTCAAGAAGGAGCCAGCCTCGTGAAGCTCAGAGGAAGAGCATTTTACAGAGGGAGTAGCAAATGTCAAGGGCAAGAACAAGCCAGGCATGTTTCAGATAGCTAGTGTGATGGTTGAGCAATAGTTGAGCTCTGAGGACAATAGTAGGAGATTATGTCGGATAGGTTGGGGCCACACCATGTGTTTATAGACCATGGTAAAGAGTTTAGATTTCTGGCTGGGGATGTGGCTCAAGCGGTAGCGCTCTCGCCTGGCATGCGTGCGGCCCAGGTTCGATCCTCGGCACCACATGCAAACAGAGATGATGTGTCCGCTGAAAACTAAAAATAAATATTAAAAATTCTCTCTCTTTAAAAAAAAGAGTTTAGATTTCTAAATACAGCAGGGCACAGTCGGAAATTTTGAAGCAAAGGAAAGATGTTATCTATTCCTGAAAAAGTATTCTAGCTATTGGGTGCAGAATGGGCAAGAGTGGAAATGGTCACTAATGAGGAAGTGTTGGTTGGGACTAGGGTACCAATTAATAGAAATGGAGAAGATTTGGGATAGTGTTGGGTGCAGAACCAATTAGGCTTGACTGATAATATTTGGAAGGCACACTGGTGGAGGAAAGAGGAGTCAAAGATGATAGAAAATTTGAACTAAATGAGGGTACAAAGATGAATCTGACAAGCTTCAACTGTGAGGGAGATAGATTTGTAAACAGTGACAGAATGGTGTATTAGGTGTTGTGGCATAAAGAAGCAAAGGAAACTTTGGAAGCAAAGAGGAGGCACCTAATCTAACTTGAGGGTCAGAGAAAACTTCCTGCATACTATGACTTGAGTTGGAAGGATGTGCAGAATTGTGTAGTAGTTGTGTTTTGGACGATTCACAGCAAAGAGGCTGAAAGCTAAAAAGTGCTTGAGATGTTTCAGGCAGAAACAACGTGTTTGACACCAGCTATGATTAAAGATTATGTAGGAGAGAGGTTATAAAGAAAGGCAGGGGTTCAGCTTAGTTGCTATAATAAGGAGTTTGGTTTTGTCAGGAAGGCAGAAGGAAACCATTGATGGTATCAAAGTATTAGATTAACCTAGCCATGTAGTTCTGTTCCTGCATCACATTGTCCATTGTAAGTAACATGAAATGAAACTTGAAGTAGAGAAAAAGTGAAAAGGCTTTTTATTTGGCTCTTCTTACCTGTGTCTTCCATAGTGGGGAAAATCATGTTTTCTGTTTTTTTTCTATCTTCTCCTTCATCCCTGCCGTATTCCCAAACTAGCCTGTTCACTCTTCATATGCACAGAGGGCCTTGTGTACCAAATATGTTCAATGATAAAAGCACATTCTTTTCATCACAGAAATATCAGATTGTCACATGGTTGTATGATAATACATATAAACAGCATCCTACAGTTTTCAGTGTGCCTTCACATGTCCTCTGGCAGGTAAGTTATCAACTACAATCCTTATTTTCAGCTGAGAATATTAATCTGCAGAACTGTGGTTTGTCTGAGTCACAAAACAGTCTGCTTTTGTTCTTTTCCATAGGTAGTTGCCTTTTGCTTGAACGTGTAGTTCAGTGTTACCTGAATTTTTGGCTGGGAGGCTAGTAACCTGAAGTGACAAACTGAAAAGACTAGTAGTGTTGAAACTCCAAGGTGTACATAGTAAAACTGACAGCCCCTTTGAAAAATAGTTAGGATACATTTTAGGCAACAGGTAATAGTCTCGGTAGACTAATAATGCTTTATTCATATGTTTTTACTGTATATTGCATTTATTTTCTGCCTTTTACAGGTAAATTGAGGTATGCCAACAACAGTAATTACAAAAATGATGTCATGATCAGAAAAGAGGTATGAGCCTTTCATTTTCATTTCAGTCTGTCTTTCTGCCTTATATTGGTTTTGCTCTTTCTAGGAATAGTATTTAAAGTTAAGGACTAGGGAAGTAGATCTATATTTGTAAACAGCTTCTAGATTATGTCTTTTTTATTTTATTTATGTATTTCAGGGTTTTTTTTATAATTATGAATCAATTACTGATAGCTACTTGAAGCCTGGTATGCCTTGGTTGGATCCCTCAATCTGCTGCTTACTAACCTGTGTGACCTTGGATAAGTTTCCTGGCTGAACTTGATAAGTCTCTGTTTCTTCATATGCAGAAACAGGGATAATAAAATCATTGTCCCTTTCCAAGTACTGTCATAGAATTAAATATGTTATTCTTAAAGCAGTTGGTATATTCCTCGGCACATAGCACTCAATGAAGAGAGCTATTTAATTTGCATCTGAAAGTAAAAAGGGAGCATGGAAAGCAATTAGCATCATTGAATACATGATAGATGCCATGCATGGCACCAGGTGTTAAGATCATACATATGATCTTATTAACCCTGATTATAAGCCCATGTGATGGGAGGTATTATATCCTCTTTATAACAAAATGAAGGCCCAGATGGGGCCTGTTCACAGTCATCCTTGCTAGTAAGAGGTTAACAACTGGAATTCAGATCTGTGCATATATTATGCTTTGGATATGAGATGCTTGTCATACTCCCCTGACCCCAAAGAAATATCACGTAGTAATGCAGGAATGTTTAGAGGTGAAACGGTTTGATTTTGAGAGCTATAACCACATTGGTATAGATTAATCCATTTGATGGACTTATAATTTGAATTACTAAGCAGTAATTATAGGCAGGTGTGTTGTGACTGGAGGAGGTAAGTCACTGAGGGCATGCCCTGGAAGGGTTTATCTTCTCTGTGGCCTCTTCCCCACTGCCCTTCCCTCTGCTTCCCTCCTCCCTGGTGGGCATCTTTCCTCTGCCAAGCCCTTCCCTCATGAAGTTTTGCCTCAACTAGGGCCCAGAGCAATGGAATTAGCTGACCACGTACTGAACCTCTGAAACCATGAGCCCAGATTAAACTTTTTCTCCCCTAACTAGTTCTTATCAGGTATTTTGGTAATGGTGACGAAAAACTGACTACACAGCATGCCTTAGTACAGTTCCATGGACTCTCATTCTGTTGTGATTTGTCACATTGTTTTTTATACCAAAAAAATTAAAACTAATGAATAAGATCTATGTTAACTCAACATGGAAAGACTTTGTCAAAGCTACTTTTTCCTTTTACCACTTTGTTACATTTGAAAATATCTTAACAGTCAACGTATTTTTTTAAATTTTTTTTTAGTTGTATATGGACTCAGTGCCTTTATTTGTTTTTATGTAGTGCTAGGATTGAACCCAGTGCCTCACACTTGAGAGGCAAGTGCTCAGCCACTGAGCTACAACTCAAGCCCACAGTCAATGTATTTTAATAACTATTTAACGAGCAATTGATTTTACACTTTTCCATACTTGTCAGCATCCTTACATTTTTTTTCAACATGGGCTAGCGTACAAAGTGTTTTTAGTTTGTTTTTTTTTTGGGGGGGGTACTGAGGATTGAACCCAGGGTACCTTACCACTGAGCTATATTCCCAACCTTTTTACTTTTTATTTTGAGACAGGATCTCACTCAGTTTTCCAGGCTAATACACTACCATGCCCAACTGCATAGAAATAGGTCTTCAGGAGCTGTTGTTTTTATCTTCTCTGAGTCAGAGTACTCCATAAAAATACAACCTAAGTTCTTTTTTTTAACCTGCTTTCAGGCCTATGTACATAAAAGTGTGATGGAGGAATTGAAGAGAATAATTGATGACAGTGAAATTACCAAAGAGGATGATGCTTTGTGGCCTCCTCCTGACCGAGTAGGCCGGCAGGTGTGTATTTTATTGACTGTCCTTGTAATACAGAATTCTTACAAAAAAGATGACATTTACTGCACTGCTTAATGTGTGCATGCATATGTGCATGTTACTGAGCCTTGCATGAAACAGATAACTAGCATTTTGTCTAAGAAAACATTAATTCCAGAGAGAGGACCAGAGACAGCAAGTGGTGTTGCAGGCTACCCAGAGCCCAGCCCTGAATTGCTTCTTGTGATCTCCCCTCTTAGACCTTTTGCTCTCTATCTCACATATTGAGTAACTTCTCTGAACAAAGCATGTGGGGATATAGAGGTAAATAAAAATAGTTATTTCACAACCTAATGGAAGGAAATCATGCAAGTGACTATATGTATTTAAATTCATGACGTGTGTGTGTGTGTGTGTGTGTGTATAAAATTCTTAAGACTTAAGAAGTTTTGGGAATTAAAAAAATAAGAGCCATTGTCTTATTTAACTGAATTAACCAAAAATATATTTCTACCTTGACTGCAGCCATCATAATCCAGATTTCTAATTGATTTCCTCATCTTGTACAGCCCACATTTCCATCCTAAAATCTTGTGATCTTTAAAAATGTAAATTTGTTTGTGTATTCCACTGATTTTTATGATGCTCTACAAGTGAATTATTATCCCTAGCCCCTGAGAATACTGTTATCCTACTTTTAGGAATTTTCCTAGGGAAATTTTCACATACCTGCAAGGAAATACATAGAAGAATTTTGTCACATTGTTTTTTATACAAAAAATTTTTTTAAAACTAGTGAATAAGATCTATGCTAACTCAACATGGAAAAATCTAAAAAGCAATATTGAATGGAAAAAGTAAAAAGATACATGTAGTATGACCACATAAAATAGATTTAAAACATACTACCAAATCTAAAATTACAAATAGAAAGAATACACTACAGCTTTAGGGGACAGAGGAAGGAGAAAGAATGGGAGATGGCACCAGATATGGTGGTACATGCCTGTAATCCCAGTACCTGGTGGAGGCTGAGGCAGGAACAGCATAAACTCAAGGCCAGCCTCCACAACCTAGTGAGACCTAAAATAAATAATTTTTTTTTCAAAAAATAAAAAGGACTAGGATGTAACTCAGTGTCAAGGCACCCTTGGATTCAATCCCTAGTACCAAAAGAAGAAAAAGCATGGAAGATAGATTTTTTAATATTTATTTTTAAAAAAAGAAGGTGGGAAAAAAAGGTCTCACTGGAAGAATATAAGTTCTTCAAAGACAGAGTTATGTGTTTGGTTTGGTTTTATTAATCTGTCATAAGCACGAAGAACAATACGTGGCAAAGAGGAGGCAATCATATAGATAGTTTGAAGGTTTATGGTATTTGTGTCACTGTTTACAAATTGAAACCCAAGGTCATACAGCTAGTAAGTAGCAAAGCTGAGATCAAACCCAAGATCTAGGATAATTTTCCTTGTTCCATGTTGCCCAGAAAGGTTGGATACCAGATCTATCCACGTCACTTCACAAAGTGGTATGTAAATTTAAATCTCACATGATTGTCCTTGAAGACACTACTCTCTCTAGGCAGATGAGTTTCTCAAGGGCTTATCTAGTATCATCTCTGTTTCCATCACAGTTTAATGCTTAAAATAAGGTACTTTTTCTATGTGGGCATCTATAGCAGAGTTGAGTGATTTGGAAGTAGTGAGCCCCTTCCTTGTACTTGATGAACATTTCGGCTCTGCCCAACTTAGATTTTTTAAATGTTTCTAGGAGCTTGAAATCGTCATTGGAGATGAACACATTTCTTTCACAACATCAAAAATTGGTTCCCTTATTGATGTTAATCAATCTAAGTAAGTATGTATGATCCTTTTATCCACTATGTCTATCTTGGAGTAGATTAATAAGAAACTTGAACCAAATTGGGACCATTATGGGAAGATCTGGTGCAATTGCAAGACAGAACCAGGCAACTTTGTCCCCTTCATTAGAAAAGGACTCCACATTATAGTCATTTCACAGTATCCACCGGGGATTGGTGCCAGGACCACTATAGACACCAAAACTGTGGTTGATTAAGTCTCATATAAAATGGTTTAACACATTCATATAGCTTATGTACATCTTCATGTATACTTTAAATCATCTCTAGGTTACTTATAATACCTAATACAGGGTTGGGGTTATGGCTCAGTGGTAGAGCGCTTGTCTAGAATATGTGAGGCACTAGGTTCAAGCCTCAGCACCACATAAAAATAAATAAATAAATGAATAAAGGTCTATCAACAACTAAAAAATATATTTTAAAAAAATACCTAATATAGGATAAATGCTATGTAAATAGTTGTTATACTGTATTGTTTAAGGAATAATGAGAAAAAAAATCTGCTATTATAGGCCTAAATACATTTTGATCCATGTGTGGTTTGGACCCATGAATGATAAAGATCCTCTGCAGATTTGGGCCAACTGTATTTTTAAAGGCTAGTTCTGTTATTTTTTGTGTTTCAGTCATTGATACTAAAACTTTCTCAGTCTCTCTCTCACACACACACACAGTAATGCATCAAAGCAGCCAGAATAGAAAATTAAATACGCATGAAGAAGTTCTTGAAATACACTGTACCATATCCGAGTCTGAGAGGCTTTCTCAGTCACTGTTGACCATTCACCCCAGCACCTCTTTAAGTGTTGATTAAATTTGAAATCTCTTAATATCTAAATTTAAAACTTTATATTGTCATTGGGGCAAATTACAATGTTGCAATACAAATCTATATGCTTTAAAGGGTCTAGAATCCAACAACTTGTTTGACTCCTGTGTTTTAAGGATTTGGAATTAGTTATGGATCACTGTTAGTAAATGTTGGGTTTAATTGTCTTCCTTCAGTATTTTTGTTCTTAGATATTGATGCCTAGTAATATTCAGCCTCTTGGTCCTGCTTAGTACCACTTTAAAAAGGGGGGAGGAGGTTGTTTCTAATTCTGAAAGCAATACATGTTCATTGTAGAAAGCACAGGAAATATATAAAAAATAGAAAAGAAGGGAAAAAATTTCCCATAATCTTAGATAACCATTGTTAATATCTTGAAATGTATCTTTTTAGTCTTTTGCTGTGTGTGTACATTAAAAAATACAGTTTTTGAAAAGCATAAAAAATATTGAAATGTTATATTAATCATGATTTGGGGGTGGGAGGGGTACTGGGGATTGAACTCAGGGGTACTCGACCACTGAGCCACATCCCCAGCCCTATTTTGTATTTTATTTAGAGACAGGGTCTCACTGAGTTGCTTAGCGCCTCGCTTTTGCTGAGACTGGCTTTGAACTCACAATCCTTCTTCCTCAGCCTTCTGAGCCACTGAAGGAAGGAAATATCAAGCCGGGTGTGGTGACACATGCCTATAATCCTAGCAGCTCAGGAGAGTGAGGCAGGAGGATCATAAGTTCAAAGCCAGCCTCAGCAAAATCGAGTCACTAAACAATTCAGTGGGACCCTGTCTCTAAATAAAATACAAAATAGGGCTGGGGGTGTGCCTTAGTGGTTGAGTGCCCCTGGGTTCAATCCCTGGTACCCCCCTCCCCCAAAAAACAACATATTTAAATGCCCTCATAATATTTCATTTTAATATTTGTAATATTTCTTTATGGGTTTTAGGATGTTCAAAGGTTTAATGCTTCATAAGAAGCATTTTGGTAGATAAATAATCAGGTTATTAATTGGGTTATGTTTTGGAGGGATTTTTTTGCCAGTTTTTCTCAGCATTTTAATTTTTTTCCCCTCTTACATTTTAGGGATCCAGAAGGCTTACGAGTATTTTATTATCTTGTCCAGGACCTGAAGTGCTTGGTCTTCAGTCTTATTGGATTACACTTCAAAATTAAACCAATTTAAATGAAATATTAGTATGGACCTGAGGGGGGTGGAAGTAGCTGTTTTTAATTACCACTATCAGGAGATTTTTGTGTATATCAAGGCAGTATTTTTTTTATAAACTGTAAATGATTGTCTTTAATAAATATGTGATAAAATCCAATTTTTTATTTTATAAAAACCTGAACATATGAGCATTCCTCGGTTACTTTGTAAAACACCAACATTGTGTGGAAGTATTACCAAAATATCTACCAATTCTCTGGAAACTACCATTTACAGGAAACAAGTAAATGGAGAAAAAAAGTTTAAAAACAGTAATAATCCAGTTAATAATATTCAGAGGAAAAGAAATTCTTGAACAAATGATCTGGCTTCTTAAATAAGTTGCAAGAGTTGGGCACTGTGGCGCATGATTATAATCCCAGCAGTTTGAGAGGCTGAGGCAGGAGGATTGTGAGTTCAAAGCCAGCCTAAGCAATGGCAAGGTGCTAAGCAACTCAGTGAGACCCTGTTCAAAGATTTTAGGGATCCAGAAGGCTTACGATAAAATAATACAATAAGGTATTTAAATAAAATACAAAAGGTCTGGGAATATGGCTCAGTGGTCGAGTGCCCCTGAGTTCAATTCCTGGTACCGAGAAAAATAATAAATTGCAAGAAAAACAAGACATGGAACAGAAATGCATAAAGGAGATTTAAAAAGACACATTAATTGCTGGGTGTAGTTTAGTGGTAGAGTGCTTGCCTAATATCCCTAAGGACCTGGATTCATTACCTAGCACTACCAAAACAAAAAAACCCACAGTCCATGCAATGTATGGATTATTTGGATCATGACCCAAATTGACATTAATGAGGAAATTTGAACATTGGTATTTGAAGACAATAATGAAGTAGTGTTAATTTTTTAGGTATGAAATTGTGGTTGGGGCTGGGTTCAGTGGCACACACCTGAAATCCCAGCAGCTTGGGAGACTGAAGCAGGAGAATCGTGGGTTCAAAGCCAGCCTCAGCAAAAGCAAGGCACTAAGCAACTCTGAGACCCAGTCTCAAAATAAAATACAAAATAGGGCTGCAGATGTGGCTCAGTGGTTGAGGGCCTGAGTTCAGTCCCTGGTACCAAAATAAAAAATTGTGGTTAGAGTTTTTTTAAGACATCTTTTATAGACACATCTATATTTCAATGTAGGGGTAAATACTTTGTTTTAACACATTTTTAAAAAATTTTTATTCTAATTTGTTATATATGACAGCAGAATGCATTATAATTCATATTACACATATAGAACACAATTTTTCATATCTCTGGTTGTATACAAAGTATATTCACACCATTCGTGTCTTCATACATGTATTTAAGGTAATCATATCCATCTCATTCCACCATCTTTTTCTACCCCCATTCGCCCTCCCTTCCCCTCACCCCTTTCCCCTATCTAGAGTTTGTCTAATCCTCCCATCCTCCCCCTCCAAACCCCACTATGAATCAGCCTCCTTATATCAGAGAAAACATTCAGGATTTGTTTTTTGGGGATTGGCTTACTTCAATTTAGCATTATATTCCCCAACTCCATTTACCTGCAAATGCCATGATTTTATTCTCTTTTATTATTGAGTAATATTCCATTGTGAATATATACCACATTTTCTTTATTCATTCATCTACTGAAGGGCATCTAAGTTGGTTCCACAGTTTAGCTATTGTGAATTGTGCTACAATAAACATTGATGTGACTGTGTCCCTGTTTTTAAGTCCTTTGGGTGCAGACCAAGGAGTGGGATAGCTGGGTCAAAAGGTGGTTTTATTCCCAGTTTTCCAAGGAATCTCCATACTGTTTTCCATATTGGCTGCACCATTTTACAGTCCCACGAGTATGTATGTATGTATGAGTGTGCCTTTTTCCCCCTCATCCTCACCAACACTTACTGTTGTTTGCATTCTTAATAGCTTCCATTCTGACTGAAGTGAGATGAAATCTTAGAGTTAGTTTTGATTTACATTTCTCTAATTGTTAGAGATGTTGAACATTTTTTCATATATTTGTTGATTGATTGTGTATCACCTTCTGACAAATGTCTATTCACTTCCTTGGCCCATTCATTGATTGGGTTATTTATGGTTTTTTGTTTTTTATTTTTTTGGTGTTTAGCTTTTTGAGTTATTTATATACCCTAGAGATTAGTGCTCTATCTGATGTGCAAGTGGTAAAGATTTGCACCTAAGCTGTAGGCCCTCTATTCACTTTACTGATTGTTTCTTTTGCTGAGAAAAAGCTTTTTAGTTTGAATCCATCCATTTATTCTTTATTTTAATTCTTGTGCTACAGGAGTCGTATTAAGGAAATAGGGGCCTAACCCGATATGATGGAGATTTGGACCTAACTTTTCTTCTATTAGATGCAGACAGGGTCTCTGGTTTAATTCCTAGATCTTTAATCACTTTGAGTTGAGTTTTACGCATGGTGAGGATAGGGGTTTAATTTCATTTTGTTACATATGGATTTCCAGTTTTCCCAGCACCATTTGTTAAAGAGGCTATCTTTCCTCCAATGTACATTTTTGACGCCTTTGCCTAATATAAGATAATGGTAATTATTTGGTTAGTCTCAGTGTCCTCTATTCTTTTTTTAATTTTTTTTAATTGTAGATGAACACAATATATTTTATTTATTTTTATGTGGTGCTGAGGACAGAACTCAGTGCCTCACATGTGTAGGCAAGTGCTCTACCACTGAGCCACAGCCCCAGCTCCTCTGTGTCCTCTATTCTGTATCATTGGCTGACCAGTCTATTTTGGTGCCAATACCATGCTGTTTTTGTTACTATTGCTCTGTAGTATATAGTTTAAGTTCTGGTATAGTGATGCCACCTGCTTCACTCTATTTGCTAAGTCTTGCCTTAGCTACTCTGGGTCTCTTATTTTTCCAGATTAATTTCAAGAGTGCTTTTTCTATTTCTATGAGGAATGTCATTGGGATTTTGATTGGAATCACATTAAATGTGTATAATGCTTTTGATAGTATGGTCATTTTGACAATATTAATTCTGCCTATCCAAGAACAAGGGAGATATTTCCATCTTCTAAGGTCTTCTTTGTTTCTTTATTGTTTTGTAGTTTTTGTGGTACAGATCTTCCACCTTTTTCATTAGGTTTATTCCCAAGAACTTTATTTTTAAAGGCTATTGTAAATGGATTAGTTTTCCTAGTTTCCCTTTCAGAGGGTGATTTATGGGTGTTGATTTTGCATCCTGCTACTTTGCTGAATTCATTTACTAGTTCTAGAAGTTTTCTGGTGGAATTTTTTGGATCTTTTGGTATAGAAACATATTGTTGGCAAATAATGCTAATTTGAGTTCTTCTTTTCCTATCTGTATCCCTTTAATTTCTTTCATCTGTCTAATTGCTCTGGACAGTGTTTCAAGAACTATGTTAAATAGAAGTGGTGAAAGAGGGCATCCCTGTCTTGTTGCAATTTTCAGAGGGAATGCTATCAATGTTTCTCCATTTAGAATGATGTTGGCCTGGGGCTTAGTATAGATAGCCTTTATGATGTTGAAATATGTTCTTGTTATCCCAATATCTCTATGTTCATTAGATATTGGTCTGAAGTTTTCTTTCTTTGATATGTCTTTGCCTGGTTTTGGAATCAGGGTGATATTGGCCTCATAGAATGAGTTTGGAAGTGCTCCCTCTTTTTCTATTTCCTGAAATAAATTGAAGAGTATTGGTATTAGTTCCTCTTTAAAGGTCTTATAGTAGAACTCAGCTGTGTATCCATCCAGTCCTGGGCTTTTCTTGGTTGGTAGGCTTCTGATGGTGTCTTCTATTTCATCACTTGAAATTAATCTGTTTAAATTATGTATATCATCCTGATTCAATTTTGGCAAACCATATGACTAGAAATTTGAGGATGCCTTTGATACTCTATTTTATTGGAGTACAAGTTTACAAAATAACTTCTAATTATCTACTGTATTTCTGTAGTGTCTTGTGGTATTTCCTTTTTCACCACATATGTTAGTAAAATTTTGAGTTTTCTCTCTCCTCTTCATTAGCATGGCTAAGTGTTTGTCAATTTTATTTATTTTTTCAAAGAACCAACTTTTTGTTTTGTCAATTTTTCAGTTGTTTCTTTTGTTTCAATTTCATTGATTTCAGCTCTGATTTTAATTATTTCCTGTCTTCTACTGCTTTTGGTGTTGATTTGTTCTTCTTTTTCTAGGGCTTTGAGATGTAATGTTAAGTCATTTATTTGTTGACATTTTCTTCTTTTAAGGAATGAACTCCATGCAATGTACTTTCCTCTTAGAACTGCCTTCACAGTATTCCACAGATTTCAATATATTGTATCTGTGTTCTCATCACCTCTAAAATTTTTTTAATCTCCTTGATGTCCTCTGCAACCCATTGTTCATTTAGTAACATATTATTTAGTCTCCAGGTGTTAGAGTAGCTTTTATTTTTTATTTTATCATTGATTTCTAATTTTATTCCATTATCTGATGGAATGTAGGGTAGTATCTCTACTTTTGCTAAGAGTTGCTTTGTGACATAATATATGGTCTATTTTAGAGAAGGATCCATGTGCTGCTGAGAAGAAAATGTATGTGTTCATTGAAGGATGAAATATTCTGTATATATTAAGTCTAAGTTATTGATTGTATCATTGAGTTCTATAATTTCTTTTAGTTCAGCTTTTTTTGGAAGATCTATCCAGTGGTGAAAGAGGTGTGTTAAAGTCACCCAGAATTGTTATGTTGTGATCTATTGACTCTTGAACTTCAGAAGAGTTTGTTTGATGAACATAGATGCTCCATTGTTTGGGGCATATAAATTCATTATTGTTATGTCTTGTTGATGAATGTTTCCCTTAAGCAGTAAGAAATAGCCTTTATTATCCCTTTTGATTAACTTTGGCTTAAAGTCTACTTTATTTGATATGAGGATGAAAACTCCTGCTTGCTTCTGCAGTCCATGTGAGTGGTATGATTTTTCCCAGTCTTTCACCTTCAGTCTGTGGATATCTTTTCCTATGAGTCTCTTGAAGGCAGCATATTGTGGGGTCTTTTTTTTTTTTTAAATCCAATCTGCCAGTCTATGTCTTTTGATTGGTGAGTTTAGGCCATTAACATTCAAGGTTATTATTGAGACATGATTTGTATTCCCAGCCATTTTTGTTTATTTTTGGCATTGACTTGGTTTCTCCTTTGATTAGTTTTTCCTTTAGTGTAGTTTCTCCATTTGCTGATTTTCATTGTTGTTTTTCAATTCCTCTTCATGGAATATTTTGCCGAAGAAGTTTTATAGTGCAGGCTTTCGAGTTGTAAATTCTTTTAACTTTTGTTTAACATGAAGATTTTTATTTCATCATCAAATCTAAAGCTTAATTTTGCTTGATATAAGGTTTTTGGTTGGCATCCATTTTCTTTCAGAACTTGATATATGTTGTCCCAGGATCTTCTAGCTTTCAGGATATGGGTTGAAAAATCTGCACATAATCTAATTGGTTTCCCCCATATGTAATCTGATTCCTTTCTCTCATGGCGTTTAATATTCTCTCCTTATTCTGTATGTTTTGGCATTTTCATTATATATTCCATTTTCATCATATATTCCTTGGTGTGGATCTGTTGTGATTTTATACATTTGGCATCCTGTAAGCCTCTTGAATTTGGTTTTCCAATTCATTCTTCAAGTTTGGAAAATTTTCTGATATTATTTCATTGAATGGATTGCTCATTCCTTTGGTTTGGAACTCTATGCCTTCCTCTATCCCAATATCTCTTTAATTTGGTCTTTTCATGCTATCCAATATTTCTTGAATGTTCTGCTCATGGTTTCTTACCATTTTCTCTGTGTGGTCTACTTCTTTTCAAGATTATTTTTTGTCTTCATTGTCTTCATTCATCTGTCATTCAGGTCTTGTCTTCCAAGTGCTCTCTTCTGTTGGTAACGCTTCCAATTGAACTTTTAATTTGGTTTATTGTTTCTTTCAGGGATTTCTGTTTGTTTGTTTGTTTGTTTGTTAGAACTTCTATCTCCCTATTGAAGTTATCTTTTGCTTCCTGTATATGTTTATGTAGCTCTTTGTCAAAATGATCTTTTGCTGCCTGTATTTGGTCTCATATCATCCTTTAATTCACAGAACATTTTAATTATGTACACCCTGAGCTCCTTCTCTGTCATTTCTTCTGCTGTGTTTGCCATGGATTCTAATAATGTGGTATCTTGATTTGTTTGGGGTACTTTCTTCCATTGTCTTTTCATATTGCTTGTGTGTCTTCCCTTCTAGCACTGTGGATCTGAGGAGTTACCATTTTTACTCTATAGGCTTATAGTGCCCCTATAGGGTTCCAATACCTCTCCTTTGAGGTGTAGGACAATGTTAACAGATCCCAGTATAAACAATATATACGCCCTACAAACAAATATTTGCTATTAAGACATTTACAGTTTGGTCACAATATTCAGAAATGGTGAATTCAATTATTATCTACAGTATACTCAGTAGGTTTGTATAAGAGTTTCTAGTTTCTGATGGTGGACAAAAAGTGGGGGTGAGGAGTAGGAAGATATGCTGAGGAGGTAGGAGGTGAGGATACAGAGTTGTTATATCTTAGGAAGTGTGAAAGAGAAATCTAAAGAGGAAGATTAGTAGCAGGAGAAGTGAGAGGAAGTAATTTGGGGTAGACAAGTAAGTGGGACGACAGTAGAGTACATAAAACAAACAGATGTATTAAGAAAAATAAAAATACTATTTTAAAAAGTAAATATTTGTGGAAAAAGAAAAATATATATATACAACACAACTATAATATAGTATTCAGATGTGCCAGTCCTCAAAATCCTGTACTTGGTTTCACATATGTTGGGGATGTGAGGGTGGGAGAATAGAGAGGGAGAAGGAAAAAAAAATCTTGAAGGAAGAAACAGGGATTGTTTTGGTTGGAGATCAGTATCTTTCCTGCTTCCCTTCTCATCCAATAGGTGGGGTCGTTTGTTGTTAGCTTGTATCTAGGCCCTCAGGATGGTGAAGGTAATCAGGGTAGGAGGGTTGGTACTGGTTGGAGTGCACCTGGAAGTAGGGTATGGGACCTGCCAATCCCCGAAGGGAAACCACACCATGATCTTATTTTTTTATCTTGCCCGAAGACCTCCCAGTTCCTGGTATCTGTGTTAGTCTCTAAACTATCACACTCACCCTCTCCCTTACTACTTCATTTCTCTCTTCTCTCCGGGGCTCTCAAGTGTGGTGCTTTGGGTGCACTGTGCACCTGCCCCACTGAGAGCTGTTTTGCGTTGGTCACTCACTGTGCCAGGTTAGCAGCTACTGGGGAGCGGGGGGGGAGTTAGAAACTGGACACCTGGCCAGCAGGAGTTCCAAACTGGGAGTTGCTCCACTAAAGATGGTGATGAAGGTGACCCAAGATGGAGGCACCTGCTTTCAGCAATGGGCTTTCGGGTCTGGTGGGGGAACTGGGTGATGGCATTGGATGATGAGTTCAGAGACGAGCTCTGTGGCGTGCAGTGTGTGGCTGTCAACTGACTTCAGAGCCTGTGTGAAGTTCTCGGGTACAGACAGGCTACTGCATGTAGGGGACTATCTGCTGCTGCAGAGTCCCAAGATGGAGGCGACCTGAGGAGCCCCACTTGGTAGATGGGGGTCCTCACAGGAGTGGCGGCCAGAGTTCCTATGTGTGGGAAGCTGCTGGATGTCCTGCATGGGAGCTGCGTCTGGGATTTCTGCTCAGGTGGGTGGCCGAAAGTTCTGCACGGGTGCTGTTGCCAGTGGTTCCTACTCATGAACCCGGTAGTCCTGCGTGGGCCAGTAGTTGGGAGACCGGCTCTGACACTGAGGTCTGGAGCCCTGGACAGGCACAGTGACCATGATTCCTGCACGGGAGCAGGCATATGGCTCGTAGAGAAGCAGTATTCTCATTTTGAGTCCCAGGTCACGGAGTGACACAGAATGCTGTCTCCCTCTGCCTGCCATCTTGGATCCCCATGTTTAACACATTTTAAGGGATAAAATGCCTGGCCTCAGAAAAATTTCCCAATTTAAAATCCATTGTAAAATTAAAAACCAGCAGCCATTAAGAACTGAGACCAGGTGGTACAGATAGTGTGGGAATTTTTGTTCAGGTAGGTAAATGTGCTATGAACTTTTTTCTTCCCTGCTAAACTGCATGGCTTCTTTAGGTAAAACTGCTGGCAGGAAGTAGGCCTTGATAAGCCTCATCTGACTCATGGGAAGTGATTATCCTAACAAAATTCATACCCCTGAAATGTCTAGATTGGGAGAGGGGCCTATTACAGAGCTGGGGTCTTCTAGGAAACTGAGGCAGCACAAATACCCCCTTTTCAAGCCTTTTGCTGATCAAGTCAGAAAGATTTCAGACATGTCCCTCAGAATAACAAGGATGAATTTATTGAAGAGAAAGGAGACACTCAAAGGAGAGAGTTGGTCCTCTCAGAAAGGAGGGAGATAATATGCCTCCTTTGCATTCCAGTTTTATTTAGGGTCTCAGGGAATTTTCCAGAGAGCTCCACCCAGGTTTATCTCTTGATCTTTGAATTGACATCAGGGTGACATCAGAATTTCAAGTACCTAGTGCCATGACAATGTTGGATTCCCTTGGCCCATGCTGAGCAACTGTAACCAGATTCTTAATCATTTTTACAGGTTTTGTGGTTTGGAGGAATTATTCTTATCTTCCAGAATCTGGTCTGTGAAAAGGGTCACAAATGTCTCTCCCTTCAAAGTAACTTTGGTTCCTCTTAAGGAATGCAACACATCCTGTCCACTTAGGCCAGGCAGGGCTGCAGGTAAATTGCTTTGGGGCAAAGAAAGCATGTGGGGGAGTCAGCACAGTGGGCCCATTTTATAGAATTATTCTCGTATTCTTATTTTCCCACTATAGGTAAGGGTGACAAGGGTCTGGTATTGAGAAAATTAGCTAATAACTGACATGAAGTCAAGCAGTCAATATGGGTAAAAATAATGAAGGTTGAGGGGTGATGAATGTTTTTCAAGGAAAGAACAAAGAGTTGCTTAAGTTATTAAAAAACAACAACAACTTGTGATCTTGCTTTTAGGTGTGTATATACAGAAATACAATGAATAATGAAAGAAGTGCTTGCTATATAAAAAAGGCAAGTCACCTCCCCAACCCCCCATGGGCATTTCAGCTGGAAGGAACCCTCCTCTTGGGAGAAGTCTGTCCTCTATCACTTTCTTAAATAAATAAATTTTTCTATGCTTCTTTGCCTCGTCTATTCGTCTACTCATGGTGTTCATTCTTCAATTCCGTGGAACATGAACTTGGTCCTGATCACCAATAAAACCAATTTCATCACCATCCTCATCTCTCTGCCCCTAACAGTCCCAAGGAACCTAATTCAGGACAGTGCTTTTTTTTTTTTTTTTTTTTTTTTTTTTTTAACTAGGTGGCATCATCCATCCTGGGATGAAGAGGCTAGGTTACAACACATGCAATTCTAATGTTAGGAGTCAAATTGGTAGGAAAATAGGGTTTATTCCAAAACAGCTTTGAAAGATAGAAGAAACACTGTTTCAAAAGTTACTGGCAAAGGACAGATAGTATAGATAATGAATGATCAGAACATGGGGGCTAATTCAAAGAAAAAGAAATGAAACATTAACACCTCCAGAGCACCCCCTGCCCCAAGGTTATCGACAGCTCTGGGGAATCACTTTCCAACACAGGGAGTTGCTAAGGAGTACCTCTGGGCAGCTCTTTTCCTGCCTTTTGGTCCTATAGTCAAGATAGGTAGGCAAGGAGGGTGAGAGGAAAAGAAACCTGAGATCTCTAAAGAGGCAAGACATGCCCCTTCCCACAGGCACCAGCTCTGAGTCCCTGATTCCTCTCCAGAAGAGCCTACCAACTGTCTCTGGCTGCTCTCAAATAAAATTTGCATTCAATGCTTGCTTCGGTGTTTCTCTAGTGTTTAAATCTTCAACAACGGGGAATGAGGACCCAATCCTGATATTCAAGACCAGTATCACTTCCACCTTCAAAGTCTCCAAGCTGAGCAAAAGCTTTATTTATTTTCCACCAAGCAACATACACAGTCCCAGTCCTCCCATCCCCACCCCAGACTGAGTCTTGCTAAATTGCTGAGGCTGCCCCTGAACTTGAGTCTTTTTGTCTCAGCCTCCTTAGTCGCTGGAATTACAGGTGTGCACCATCATGCCTGGCTTATTTATTTTTATTTATTTTTGAGGCACTGGGGATCAAACCCAGGCCTTGCACATGATAGGCAAGCAATCTACCACTGAGTCACATCCCCAGCTTTTTTTTTTTTTTTTAAGCAGAGCCTTTCAAGGAAGATGAGCTAAGTGAGGCAGGAAATGCAGCTAAGTGAGACAAAAGGCAGGCCTGAGGAGGGAGGTAGTCTCTACTCAGCTTTCTTGGCCCCTGTCAGGATGGGGGGCCAGTCTCGGCATGTGGTGATGGTTCTTAATGGGGTGGGAAGGAAGCAAATTCACTGTTTCATTTCCACCACACTTTGCCTCCTTTAAAGACTACAGAACAAGTTAACTGCATCCCTGGGATCCACCAAATGAGGGTCCCTTACTCCAAAATACCTCCTTCCTTAAAGGGAACTTGGGGGCTATAAGGTAATCTGGTGGTATAGTAGACATCTGGAAAAGTCACTCCAATTTTTAAATGACACTGAGGACCTCCAAAGTTAGAAAAGTTTCAAATGGGCTGAATCTTCTGATAGACACCCACAGCTCCTGTATGGTACCAACCAGTGAGGATACCATAGGATATGACAGGTGGGAGCCCACAGAAATGCCAGCAGAAAGTGGGTATCCAGTCTTAGGGATCACAGAGAGAAAGAAGGGGCATGAACACAAGAAAACCCAGAGAGGAGCCTATAGACCAAGTCTCATGGACAAATAAAGGAGCAGTTTGGAGAAGGCATAATTTCCAAATCTGTGAGGATGCCCCTGATGCCAGCGAATGGGAACTTTTGACTCAATTTCATTAGAAGAAATCAAATCAGAAGAGCGTGAATTTACAAGCAAGGCTTTTAATTGGGAATTCTAAGAAGGGAGACAAAATCAGGAGAGTGTGGGCCTGGCTCCCAGACACACCAGAGGGCTAGTTTGTGTGTGTGTGTGTGTGTGTGTGTGTGTGTGTGTGTGTGTGTGTGTGTGTGTGAAAGGACTACTTGCAGGTGTGGACGAGTTTAGGAATGTTAAATGGCTTCAGGTGCATTTCGAAGTTATTTTTCTTTTCCTGTGAGGGCACTTTAAGGGAGGTGTTAACATTACATCATTACATTTGTCCTATCATGCTACATCCTGTGTAAACATCTTTACCCTGTGATAAGGATGAGTTATTATACTTGTTAAAAGAACACATAGATGGGAAATGTAAAAACACAAATCATGTAAACAAGTTAAAGATCCTGGGACTTTGCCATTTTGAAGTCTCAATAGTTTTTATCCTTTAGGCTGTTTATCATTGGAGACTTACAGCGAGGGCATCCCGGCTTTAATAATGCACCTACACTCTGAAAACCAAAAAATTGAGAATAAGGCACATATCAAGCTTTTAGTATATGGCAAACTTTGAATTGAGGTGGAAAAGTAGAAAAAGCACATATCATCTTTTAAATGACTGTTAGGTTATGAGTTAAGACCTGCCCTTTGTCCCCAAGATGGTCCGGACCTTCTCACCCCCGAGCAGGAGGAGCCAAAGTGATCTGAGAAACCCAGGGAAGAGAAAATAATGAAGAGGCAGGAGAGAACTGAGGGGCGGTAACTGTCCACTTAGTGCTGGTACAAAATTGGGTACCTGCGGCATGACCGATTCCTGGGGGCACCTTTCAGCGCGTCTGAGCACCAGATAATGTCACACTCAAAGACCTCCACCGTTTCCAATTCCCCTAAAAGGAAAAGCCCCGAGGGGCAGATAAGGTGACAGCAGAATAAGTGCACCGCCTGCCCTGCTGCCCACCACGCGCCACCAAACTGCCCGCACTGAGAGTGCGCAAGTGCCGCCTCCTCTTTTACGACCTGCCAGAAAGTAGCCGTCGCAGACGGCGCCGCGCTGAGCTGGGCCACCATGGGGGTGAGGGGGAGGCGACTCGCCGCTGGGGCCGGGGTACCGGGGCGGGAGTGGTGGCGGGGCGGTGGCGAGGCCCTGGAAAGCAATATCTCGCGCCAGATGGGAATGAAAGGAATGGGCTCGCGCTAAGGGTACAGGAGGTAATGCGCGAGCCGGGAGGGCCGGCGTGGATGTGCGCAAGCGCGGCCGACACTGTCGGTCTGGTCCTCCCTCCCCTCAGAAAATCGCGCTGCAGCTCAAAGCGACGCTGGAGAACGTCACGAACCTCCGTCCTGTCGGCGAGGACTTCCGGTGGTACCTGAAGGTGCGCGGAGGGCGGGCCCTGAGACGTGAGAAGGGAGGAGCTTCGGAAGGCGGTGGGCTTTAGGGGGGTACCCGAGGGCCGCGGGCCAGACCTCCCCAGGAGGCGTCCCCGTCTGATCTTGATTTGGAACTGGAGCGTTCTCTCCGGCAGCATGAGAAACATTTAATCAGACATAGTAAATGTTCGCGTTTTTCAGGCCAGAATTTAAGTATATTGGTCATTTTTCAACGGTTTTACAACTCTTTTTTATAATTTTTTTCGGGGAGGAGACAGGGATTAAACTCAGGGGCACTCAACCACTGAACCACATCCCCAGCCCAATTTTGTATTTTATTAAAGACAGGGTTTCACTGAGTTGGTAGCGCCTCACTGTAGCTGAGGCTGGCTTTGAACTCACGATCTCCTGTCTCCGCCTCCCAAGCTGCTGGGATTACAGGCCTGCGCCATTGCACACGGCTGTAAATTTTTCCTTTGTTAAATATGTTGTAGTCTATAAACCGACACTAAAGGAAATGCTGGTGAATGAATCTGTTGATTATTTATTAAGATGATAATTTTGTCTTATGTTTTATTTGTTGATCTGACCTTATTTATTGTGAAATAGTTAAAATTTGTGCATGAACCACCCTTACTGGTAAACCTGGTCCCCCCAGTGGCATGGTACGCAGAGGTCCTCTTATCTGAAGAGTTTGAGGCTCTTCCGTGTTGGAGACTTCAGAACCCCTGCCCTGTTCTCTTGATCGGAATCCTGGCATCCTTCCGAAACTGCCTAAAGCCCTGTCCTTCGGGAAACCACCTTTGACCACTTTTATTTCCAAATATTTTGAAGCCTGAGTTCTAGGCTTTTACTTGGAGAATTGGTATTCTTTGGCTTCAAGAAGCACAGAGGGAGACATAAAGAGTAACAGAACAATGATGAATAAATACTGAAACCAGGCACTGACAGGGCTTGTGGGAACACAAGGGAACACCTAATCACAGAGTTGCTGGGGTCTGTTAGGCCATTTCTGTACTGAAAGGAGCCTTGAATCCCCAGCCATCCTGGGCACTTCCTAGGTGAGAGTGGGTACACCAATATGAGAAACAACTTGTTCTTTGCCTAGAGATAAGTCTGGTTTTGTCCTTGATTGGGCTGGTTTTAAGGACTGAAGTGAGAGTTCCAACAAGAAAGTAGGTTTTGAGCCTGCCTACTCACACTGTCCTTACCATTCCCTCAGTGTCTGCCCAACTTAGCAAATTGCTTTACTAATATGCTTTTCTTCTTCCAAGATGAAATGTGGCAACTGTGGTGAGATTTCAGAGAAATGGCAGTACCTCCGGCTTATGGTAACGTTCCCCACCACTGCCCACCTCCCCTGACATACACATACACATACATCTGAGCAGGGATTCAGAGAAACTGGCCCTCGTTTCTCCAATCCTTTGGACACTGCTGTTTGTGGTTTGGAGGGTAGGTCTCAGTGTAATCAGTACTAGAAACCATAATCAAAATCAAGGGGGAACCCTTTCCTCAGTGTCAAGCCTTCCCAAGATTTTTTTTTTTAAATTGGTGCTGAGGCCTGAACCCCAAGATTTGCACATATTAAACATAAGCTTTACCACTGAGAGCTATACTCCCCAGTCCCCAGGATTGTCCTAGCAAGTCATTTGCCTCTCTTGGTCTTGTTCTGTTCAACTGGATAATAAGTGGTGGGACAGGATATCCCTAGGATCCTTGCATTTAATTGATATGTGACTAGAGATTCTGTTTCTCCCCAGGATAGTGTGGAACTGAAGGGAGGCCGTCACAGTGTCTCCATGGTCCAGAAGTGCAAGCTATGTGCACGAGAAAACTCAATAGGTAGGTCAGATTGGCCCACAGCTTCCTGATAGCAGACTGAAAGCAGGCTCATATAACTGTGGACAACTCAGTCCTCAGATGCTAAAGCCTCTGCATCTGTCTCTTTCCCAGGGCCACATTTGGGCACCTAGAGGGGTCCCCAGTATGGATTCAAGTCAACTTTGACTTTTTTTTTTTTTTTTATGTTTCAGATATTTTGAGTAGCACCATCCAACCTTACAATGTAAGTTTGCTGCTATAGTGGGAGATGTGGTGGGTTTAAATCTAAACTGGGAGCTAGGAGGCCTGGGTTGTAGAGTTATTGCTATAGCAAAACAACATTCTTTAGGGGTTTTACTCATGTACTTTTTTCTTTCTGTAATTTCACTCACTTAGGTGCTCATTCACTCAGTCCCTCATTCATTCACCATATACTGAGTGTTTGCTAGGGGAAAGAGTCAAAACAGGCCATTGCAGTGCCTTTGTAAAAGTGCTGTGCTGTTGGAGCTCCAGGGACTTCTAACCCAAGCTAGCTGCTCAGTTTCCATGGCTGAGAGTATATGCCTTATCTGCATCTTAGAGGACTAGCAAGACTTCTCTGAAACTATGAGTGGGGCAGTCCTTTGGTGCAACCCATGCTGGAGAGTGCCAATATTATTACCAGATGGTTATGCCTTACTACATAACAAGTTAGCCCAAAAGTGAGGGGGTTGGGGTATGCCTTGGGTCTGTTTTTTAAAAGGTAGTTATTTGTATTCATCCTTTTCTTATTTGGTATTTATAAAATATTTGAATTATGGCCAATTTTCACATTGTCCCAAACATAAAGAGAGCAATTAAATGAGGACTTACTCCCAAGTAAATCATAATGTAGCAGAAGATACAGACCAGCAAACAACAAAACAAAGCTCAGTGAAGAATTGCCTCACCAGTGCTACACATATGGTTGGAGTGCAGGAAATGGTTTTACAGTAAATGACAGGATGAGAGTGAATATGTGGCATGGCACTTGGCTGTGAGCCCTCTGGGTCAGATAGGCATGAATTTCCTGGCTGCCTATCCTTAAACAGGTATGCCCTTTACACACACATCCCATTTCAAAGACTTTAAGGCAGACATCTGCCCTTGCAGTGTTATGGATGGTTAGCAAAAGGTTATGGCTAAGAGTACTGGGACTATTTGCATGATCTGGAGACTTGGTAGCTTAATGTTCTTGTTCATATTTGTAGTATTGATAATTTTACCTACCACTTTTTAAAAAAATACTTGTTTTTAATTGTCAACAGGCCTTTATTTTATTTATTTATATGCAGTGCTGAGAATTGAACCCACTGCCTCACACCATACCAGGCAGGCACTCTGCCACTGAGCCACAACCCCAGCCTATATCTACCACTTTTTGAGCATAGTGTTAGGTCCTATGCTAGGCGCTTTATACAAATTTAAAATTCTCATTATCAACCTGTAAAGGTTTCCTCAGCTCCGTTTGATAGTTTATGAATATTATGCCCAGAGGGGAAGAGATGCAGAGCTCAGCCTCACATCCAGACAGGCTAACCACAGACTCCATATTCTTTGGTGCCTCCTTGTCCACAAAAGTTTCCATGGGGAGCATTGCTCAAGGCAGGGTTCTTTAAGAAGGAAATGAGTTGTTCCAGGGTCCCACTCTAGGTTCATAGGGCAGTAAGGGCCCACATGGCAGGAAGGGCGGGGGCCATGGAATCATCTTTAGGGCCAAGATGAGCTACCTCCTCAACACACTTCTTTTTAGGCTGAAGACAATGAGAAGTTCAAGACGATAGTAGAGTTTGAGTGCCGGGGCCTTGAACCAGTTGATTTCCAGCCCCAGGTATGTGTGTATCTTTGGGAAGGGGATGTAAGAAGTGATAGCAGAACTTAGCTTCCTACAGAGGCTATGGACTAGGAAGTCAAGACTCTAATTGTCACTTATTAAGTGCCTTCTATATGCTGGGCACCAGGCCCATCACTTTTACATGTTACTTAATATAGTCATCACAGTAACCCTATGACATTATTTATCCTATTTTTCAGAGGAGGGAAGATCCTAAGAGATTTCGCAGCTTGTCCAGGGTCACACAGTTAATAAGCACTGGAGCTGTTATTTGAACCCAGGTCTATCTGACTCCAGAGCCAGTGTTGATCACTATTTATTTATATAGCATTTTCACCTCACAACAAATCTATGACATAAGGCAGAAGAGATAATATTGTCATTCCCATTCATAAATAAGAAAACTAAACTTCCAGAAAGAGGGGTGACATGCCCTGGGCTGCTCAGCAAATCAGGGTAGTAAAAGTGTTTCACCCCACTTCTCTTGCCTTCTGGTCCAGGCTGTAATTTGGCTTTTTTTTTTTTTTTTTTTTGTGGTGCTGGAGATTGAACCGGACCCTTATGCATGCAAAGCAAACACTCTATCAACTGAGCTATGTCCCCCAACCCAAGGCTGTAATTTGGAAAAAAACAGACTTAATCCTGAGGCAACTGCCAGGTCTTAGAAACAGCAGCTATTCAAGAATAATTCTATCTCTGTCCTCATCCCAAAATCTTTGCTAGAAAAGCCAGCTCCCTGGCCAGTCTTCACAGGCTTGCTCAGTGCCTTTTTTTCTTCCAGAATAATATTCACTGTTGCTTTCCTGTCCCCTGCAGGATGGGTTTGCTGCTGAGGGTGTGGAGTCTGGGACAATCTTCAATGACATTAATCTGCAAGAGAAGGTATGTGGCCTTGAGATCTAGCAAGGTGCTATATGGCACCTGATGAGAATTTTCCTTTTTGTGAACAAGGCTTATCAATGGAAAGTTGGTTCTGCATTTTGTGCTTTTTGCTGGTTGTAGGAGACCAACCTTGCACGTGACTGAGTCACTCCCTGGCTATGATTGAGGCATCCGGCCGCAGCCATGCCAGACTGCCCGGCTCTTCTTGGATTCAAGGGACAGTGTCTTTGTGCATGGGCATGTGCCTTCCTACAGCCCCATGGGTGGAGCTATGCTCACCTGTTCTTTTGTAATATCACCCCTTGCCCTGTTTGGGATAGAATGTTCCATGGAAACGCCCCTTTGTGTGACCCCTTCTCCTACTCTGCCCTTGGGTGTGACCTACCTAGATGTTATTTAACCTACTGACAAGCAGACATCATGAAGCTAGACTCAGCACCCTGAATCCTGACCCCTTGCCTCATTTGAATAGCTTCTCCTTGATAAAAGGGGTCAGCACGTGTGGGCACACGCGGGTGCTTGCGTTTCTCTCTCTCTCTCTCTCTCTCTGAACCCTTAAGGTCAGAGGAGCCATCACAGCAACCCCAAAGAAAAATGTATTTCCGTCTCTTGTGTGGTTATTTTGCACAGCCCAGTTAGCCCAGTTCCCCCGGAATAACCCCTGAGTGTTTTAGTCGCGTGCAACCGGGCAGTTGTTGATTTTGCCATTTAAATAGTCCCAAGTGTACTGCTGTCATGCTGTCTAGTTTCTACATGCAAGAAAGCTGAGATGTGCCTCGTGGAGAAATTGGATCAAGTTTGTCAAGGCATGGGTTACAGTGTTGTTGGCTCTGAACTTCATGTTAATGAATCAACAATAAATATTTAAAAACATGTCTTTAAATAGAAATAAACACAGGTAAAACAAAGTTATTGATCAGTTGATGAAAATGTGACTAGATGTTCACAGGACCTTAACCCTGTATTTCCACTGGAAACAGTAGTTCGGTATTCATTAATTTAGTGTTTGTAGTGACTTTATAGAGCTTAACCAGTAATCATCTGCATTGCTGGACATAG
The DNA here is from genome assembly GCF_045843805.1 of Urocitellus parryii. Taxonomy (NCBI): domain Eukaryota; kingdom Metazoa; phylum Chordata; class Mammalia; order Rodentia; family Sciuridae; genus Urocitellus; species Urocitellus parryii. The sequence goes on along the minus strand of NC_135541.1, from coordinate 36,417,576 downwards.
TATGCTGCAGATAAAATTGTGCTCAGGCCTTAAAGGAAGGAAGGACAAGAACTTCATTCACACTGGATATGGTGGCATGTATTTGTAGTCTTGACCCTCCACAGAGGCTGAGGCAAGAGGCTCACATGAACCCAGGAGTTTCAAGGCCAGCATGGGCAACTTAGTGAGACCCTGACCCAAATCAAGAGAAACAACAACAACAACAAAAACCACTTCATTCCATCTGCATAGCACCTTTAACAACAATAGCTGGCATTTACTGAGCTCCTCTTTGTGCCAGCCATTGTGCTTTCACTTGTATTTCCTGATATGATTCTTTGAAAATTCAATCTGAAGTCTATTGGCATCTCTCTCTCTCCGTAAGAGAAGAGGACTGAGGTGCAGAGAAGTTAAGTGACTTACCCATAATCACAAAGCTGGAGGAACTAAAGTTTAGTCCTGAGCTGTCTATCTCTGTTCAGGGTGATACATGTTCATGAATATTTGAGTCTGAGCCTGAGTGGGTCCTCATAAGTCCCCGTTCTCCACTCTCTACACTGACTAACTCTGTTCTCTTATTTTATAGGATTGGACTGACTATGATGAGAAGGCTCAGGAGTCTGTGGGAATCTACGAGGTCACTCACCAGTTTGTGAAGTGCTGAACTCTCTTCCTCCACACTTGGTCTTAAGAATAAGAGGAAACAAAGTGCCCCAAGCAGCAGCACTCATAGAGACTGACTCCTTCATCCCTCATCTCCTAGTTGCCGTAGAGAACCCTCATAACCTGCATGCTGGGGTTTGTCATGGTTTCCAAGCCGCATCAATAAAACCCCTGTTTGTATCACATCAGTGTGTGAGGATAGTTGCAGGGAGCAGCCACTATTCCCTCCACAAAGAAGAATTCACACTGAAGGTCTCTGACTGCTTTCTGGCAACTTTCTACAGTTTAAATCCCTGCACTTCCTCCAAATTGCCAAATATGCAGGAATACATAATTTCCAGGGACTCTCCAGCTCTTAAAAAGTGGACAGATCAATCCAGAGGATCAAAGGTCTCAAGGCGAGTGGCACAGAGGGCAGGGAAACCTATGGAATGGTGCCACAGGCTTAGCAGTCCTGTGTCAAAGCCCTGCATTGACCAGCTTGGCTCTCGGGTAAACCGGGCATCTCTGTTAGCTGGAGTCACTTGGCGTTCCAGCCCAGCCCACTTCTGGCAAAAGAATTCCTGACTGATGGTTATCAGGTCCCAGCTCATTTGCTGTGATGGGGTACTCCCAGCCCATGAGAAGAGGTGTGGAAGTTCTTCCTTGTTCTAAGTCAGCCTCTGCTCCCTGAAACAATTCCTGTTGGTCTCTGTTTGTACTCTTGCACCATACTTATGTGTCTGCCCCCAGGAAATCCTTTGGAATTGAAAAGACAGGAGTCAGAACCTGCTGTGCCTCTTGGGCCTGGTTCCTGGGCCAAATGTCCACACAGCTGACAGGGTTGTTAAGTGCACTGCTAGGCCATGCCGATGCTTATTCTTCCCCTCCAAACCCACCATTGGGAATACCTGTTGCTGGAGACCTATTTTTTCAGTGTTCTTCTGGAGCCTAGAATTCTTTGGAAAAACAAATTAGTGTCTCTTTCTCACTTCCTGAGAGTAGGAAAGGGTCTGCTAACACCCAGGCTGGTTGTAAGGCTCTAAAAAGAGGATTCTCTGTTTTCAGGGAAAGTTAGCCATGTCTAGGGGTAGTGAGGAGGGGCCTAGCTTTTTACTTTTCAACATTGGTTCCCTATATTCCCTGTTCCCTGGGCTCTTCTGTACCTGACAGCAAGACTTCAGGCCTCCCTCTGCCAGCCCCCTCCCACTGGGTCCAGTCTACTGTCTCATCTGGAAGCAAGGACACATTGGGCTAGGGATCCAACCTTTCTTGTTTTTAGTCTCTTACATACCTTTCAGTATGTAAGTTCAAAAGCCAAACAGTAAAAGAACCTCAAGGTTTTATTTATATTTTAAATTACTTGACCATCTTTCAGGAGGTAGGGAGACCCAAATACTCTTAACAGATTAAAGGAAAGATGAAATAGATTGTCAATAGGTGCAGAAAAGATGTTTAATACCCATTTAACAACAAACAAAAAAGCTCTTGGGCTGGGGCTGTAGCTTAGTGTCAGAGTACTTTCCTGGCATGCATGAGGCACTGGTTTCAATCCTCAGAACCACATAAAAATAAACAAAAGCACTCCATCCATCTACAACTACAAAAAAATTTAAAAAAAAAAAAAAGCTCTTAGCAAACTAGGATTAAAGAGAGCTACTATCACCTCACAAAGGGTATTAACAAAACCTAGAGCAAGTGCCATGTTTTATAAATGATGAAATGTTTGAAGTATTACACTTCGTCAGGGTGAGATGAGGATGCCCTCAATCACTACATCTGTTTATTGTGCTGGAAATCCCACCACTATAAGACAATTTGAAAAATAAAGACTGAGCGTGGTGGCACACACTTGTAATCCCAGCAACCTGGGGGGCTCAAGCAGGAAGATCATAAGTTCCAGCCATCCTTGGCAATTTAGTGAGGCTCTAAGCAACTAATCAAGACCCTGTCTCAAAAAACAACAACAACGACAAAAAAAACCAGGCTGAGGATATGGCTTAATGATTAGTACCCCTGGATTCAATTCCCAGTACTAAAAAAAAGTAAAGTGAAAGAATAGAAAGGAAAGAGCCAACTCAGTATTTCATTGCTTATGATTTTCCACTTAGTAACTCCAAAAAAAAAAAAAATTACCATGTTGGATTTAAGGTCAAGGTGAGAAATCTTATTTCAATATGCTACTAACAAGCAAGATATAGTTCAAGAAAAGATACTTCCCCCAGGGCCGGGGTTGTGGCTCAGTGGTAGAGCGCTTGCCTAGCATTCATGAGGCACTGGGTTCTATCCCTGGCACCACATACAAAAAATAAATAAATAAAGGCATTGTGTCCATGTACAACTCAAAAAAATTGAAAAAAAAAAAAAGATACTCCCCCCCAAAGTAACAGGAGTTAATCTGTCAAGAGATTCATGACCTTAATGGACAGCTTTACTGAAGAGTATTAAGGGTATTAAATGAAGACCCATATTACTATTAATGGATAGGAAGACTTTAAAGTACAGAGGACTGGAGTTCTGGCTCACTGGTAGAGCACTTGCCTGGCATGTGTGAGGCCCTGGGTTTAATCCTCAGTACTACATATAAAATAATATAAATAAAAGCTATATTGACAACGAAAAAATATTTTTTAAAAGTACATGATAAAGATGCTCATTTTCAAATAATGTTTATAAATTCTAATTGAAATCTCAAATTTTGGGCTGGGGTTGAATGTAGCTCAGTGGTATAGGGCTTGCCTCGCATATGTGAGGCACTGGGTTCAATCCTCAGTACCACATTAAAAAACGAATAAATAAAAGAAAGTTTAAAAAGAAAATCTCAAATTTTTACCAGAACTTAAATTGATTTGAAAACTGTATGACAGAGGCAGAAGACCTCCCCTACCAAGTATCACAATATATTTATAAAGAAATGGCAATTTAAGCCATTTATGGTATTGACACTGATACACAAACAGACCAGTGGAACAGCAGGTTAACAGACCTACTGACATATGAAGATTAAGGACTACTGTTGCAGTTCATGAGGTTAATTATTAACTCATCAATAAATGGTACTGAGGCAGCTGTAAGAGATTCTGTACAATAAAATAAGGTTGAAACCCTACCTCGATCTGTATTCAAAGAGGTATTCCAAGGATTAATGATCTTGAGTGCTTTGGTACTGCAATATGTAGGAGTAGAATCTCTAAAGGTTCAGCATCTGGCTCCTTGTAAACCCTGGGCAAATGCCTCCTGTCTCAGGACCTCATTTTCTCCATTTGAAAAATTAGGGTATTCAGCTGTGACATTGTTACTTGATGAGATTTGTCCAATTGGTGGTGGTTTGTCTGTACCCTGTCCCTTATAACTAGGCTTAGACATATATATTAAGTGATAAATAAAAGGTAGTTTTGTAACTGGGTATGGTGGCACATGCCTGTAATCCCAGCAGCTAGGGAGGCTGAGGCAGTAAGATCACAGCTTTGAGGCCAGCCTAGGCAACTTAGCAAGACTCTGTCTCAAAAAGGGCCAGGTATGTAGCTCACTGGTAAAGCACCCCTGGGTTCAATTCCCAGGACCACAAAAAAAAAAAAAAAAAAATCCTCTGCCCAACACTCCAGAACAGCAGTGTCCTATCCAGGTTAAAGCTACTGGAAGTGGGGACAGTGAAAGATGAAATGATTGCATGAGTCCTAAATCCACTACTGGCTCTTGTTTGGACATTCTGTGAAGGTCCTCAACATGCAATTCTTACATTATCCTTGAGCAGTTTTTTAAAAAGTATCATCTTAGGATGGGCACAGGCCCTAAGCAACTTGGTGAGAACCTGTTCCAAAATAAAACATGAAAAGAGCTGGAGATGGAGCTCAGTAGTAAAGCACCCCTGGGTGCAATCTTTAGTACCCCCCCCCCCTAAAAAAAAAAGAAAAGAAAAAGTATTATCTTTGAACAATAACATTTTTCTCAAACTGGTGCCACCACCATCCCAGGCCCCTCCTGGCAGCAGCTCTCCAGCTCCAGCCTCATGGCTGCCAAGAAACTGGTTGTCATTTTGGAGCCACAGGGAAAGCTGCTGGCTGATCTGGCCAAGAGCCTGGGCCACCACTACATAGTCTGCAGTGGCCTGGAGAACATCAGGAAGCTAATGGCTGGGAGGCTGGCAGCAGGCCATTTAGCAAAGGGGAGATGGAAGAATATTTTCAAGACATGAGGTTCCTATGACCAGTGTGCAGCTCCCCTGCTGTTTTGAGAATTTTCTCTCCTACTTTCTGCCCCAGAAAGCCCAGATGGATAGAGGTATCTGCTAAGTGAGTGCCCTTCCCCAAGCACAGTGAGGCCAAGTTCTGACTGTGTGAAGCTGCAGGTGTAATAGAAAGCAGGCTTGTTGTTGAATTGTTCTGTATCCAAGTCCTGGCTCTCTAACATTGAGCCTGAGACTGGGCAAGTCCTACAACTTCTCGGGACCTTGGATTCCCATTCTGTGAAATGGGCATAACATTGATGTCCACAGGGACAGTGAGAAAATCAACCAGGCAGTTCTGATGGGTGATTTCTCCATTGGACAACTGTGTGAGAAAGCAGCACTGTAATTGTTACTTCTTCAAACATAGGAAGTGGGGCTGGGAGGATGGCTCAGTGGTAGAGCCAGGCAAGGCCCTGGTCCTAATCTCCAGCATTCCAAAAAAAATTTTTTTGAAAGGAATATTTGGATGATAGGGTTCTGTGGGAGACCAACCTCACATGTGACTGAGTCACTCCCCAGCTGGGTGATTGAGGCGTAGGGTAGCAGAAATGCCACTAGTCTGCCCTGCCCTTCTTGGGTTTGAGGATGGTGTCTTCATGTAGAGGTGTGTCTCTCCACAACCCTAGGGACCCAATCACTTCACCTGACCTTGCAACACTGCCTCCCTTGACCTTCATTGGACAGGATTTTCCCCAGAATTTAGAGTTCTCCAATAAAAGCCCATTCCAAAGCGTGCTCACTGTATCTCACTAGCCTCTTGTGTAGATCCTCGCTCCCCCGCTGAGAGCTTGAGGCAGAGAGAAAGAGGAGCCATCCCAGAGCTTGGTTAAAGGTAAATTGTATGTTTATGTTTTATTTCTAACTCCCTGAGAATTTCCCTGAGTGACCAAACAGTTAATGGACTGTGCTGGCCGCTGCTGATAGGGTTCAGTTATAGATTTCAGTGGGAACACTTGCTCTTTTCTATGCCTACCAGCCAGTTTGTAAATAAGGGCCCTGGTGATGAAATAGAAGATGCCATTAGAAGCCTACCAACAAAGAAAAGCCCAGGACCAGATGGATACACAGCCGAGTTCTACAAGATCTTTAAAGAAGAACTAATATCAATACTCTTCAATTTATTTCAGGAAATAGAGGGAGCACTTCCAAACTCATTCTATGAGACCAATATCACCCTGATTCCAAAGCCAGGCAAAGACACATCAAAGAAAGAAAACTTCAGAACAATATCTCTAATGAACATAGATGTTAGAATTCTCAAGAAAATTCCGGCAAATCAAATACATATCAAAAAGATAGTGTACCACAATCGAGTGGGGTTCATCCCAGGGATGCAAGGTTGGTTCAACATATGGAAATCAATAAATGTAATTCATCACATCAATATACTTAAAGATAAGAATCATATGATCATCTCAATAGATGCAGAAAAGTATTCAATAAAATACAGCACCCCTTCATGTTCAAAACACTAGAAAAACTAAGGATAATAGGAACATATCTCAACATTGGAAAAAACCTCAGGCAACCTGTGTTCTGCCAGTTGGTTGGTGGATTAGAGCAGGATGCACTGGAGGCCAGAGTGGGAGGGGCCTCTTCACCCTAAGTGTGAATGCCACTTCCCTCATGGGAGGGCACAGGCACTGCCAGGGAGCCCAGCCCATCTGGCATGAAGAGTCTGGTGCCCATAGTGGCCTGCTGTACGATCCTTTATTGAGTTCACAGAACTATTGTGAGGTCACCCTATCTGGAATTCTGAGTTGGGCTCCATCCCCTCAGGCCCCTGGGTGATCTGAAAAGGCATCCCTCTTTGTGGGTGAGGAAGGACCCAAGGGCTCCTGGCGCCACACCTGGACACTGTCCAATGCTGATTTGGGCAGGTGTCCAGTGGACTAACTCTGGGAAATCCAGTCTAGCTTCCCAGAGAGGGCCTCTGACCATGCCAGCATGTCTCTTTACCCACCCCAGGCTTGCCCATGGGTGACATCCCCATGGACAGTATGCCTGTGAATAACCTGAGTCCTGTGGTGCTCAGCCTGCTGAAGATGCCAGAAGCATATATTGGGCAGAACATCTGACTCAGCACCTGTAGTCATACCGAAGAGGAGTATGCCTTCCTGCTCACCAAGCATACAGTCAAGACTGCGTGCCATGCCAAGGTAGGCTCCTCCCTTCTGGAGTGGGTGAGGTCCCAGCTCCTGCCAGGCAATTCCACAGCCTAGGCAGGCTCCTTTTGACTCCCAAAGGGCCTTTTGGTGTCTAGGAAGTAGTAGTTAGGGCTCCTCGCCCTCTGAGTGATGCAAATTCAAATCCGTTGTTGTGGTTAACGTATATTGTGCTGTTCCTGGGAGCTAAGTGTGTCCAGAATGAAATTTCCCCTTATGTGTTTTGACCAAGGATAGAAGTTTTCATAAAGAAGGGACAGTAAAAACCTAGGCAAGGCAGGCTGAAGACATGGGACCCACTGGGCTTCTCTGTAGGACATGTGTTAAAGGGAAGCAAATGAGGAGGATAGAAAGGCTGTATCTGTAACTCACTGAGAAGCCATTAGGAATGCAGTAAGATTAACACAAATTACTTCCTTTTCAAAAAATTTGATAAAAATGTTCTTCTGTTCAAGTTCCAGTAGCATTCTAACAAGTAATGGGAAAGGAAAAAAATCTATATTCATTTCACTTAAAGGAAATGTTCTGTACTGTAAAATGCAGACTTATGTTTGCTACCTGAGGCCACAATTCTCACTCACACTTCAACTGATTAAAATAAACACATGACCATTATAAATCCTCATTTGGCCCCCCAAAATAGTCAAATAGCAGTCCTTAAATCCGTGGTTAGATCCTTTATTGAAGCAGGCCTGCCAGAATCAAGCAGAGCAGTTCACTCCTTAGAAAAATAAAGGGTACTTTTGCCCAAGAGAAAGGGGCAAGTTTATAGAAGATGAAACAGTGTTTCCCATAGCACCTGAGGAGCCAGGAATCAATGGGAACTTATTGCTTCCTGAACTTACTATTGGGAAGTTCTTTGTGGGAAGTAGGGATTAAAAAAAAAAAAGCTGGGGTTATAGCTCAATTGGTAGAATGCTTGCCTTGCATGCACAAGTCCCTGGATTCAATTCGACGCACCACAAAACAAAAAAAAAAAAAAAACACTACTAATAATAAGAGGAAGCATCTTTAAGCAACAATTACACAATTACATTTTATTTCTGTTTAAACAATAAATAGACCTGAGTTAGTTCTTTAAACCCAATATCTTGATCAGAGGGTCTTGAAACTGAAATTTCTCATTGTCTCTTGTGATCTAGTCCCATTCAGAAATAACACATTTAGCTTTAAAAAAAAATGATCTTTGAGCTCAAGCCTGCAGCACTGGCTGCTTGGGCCCGTGGTTAGTTTCATTAGGCACAGGATAGCACTTATTGGCTACACGGCCCTCCATTTTCATGAGGAAGTAATGGAGGACTTTCCATCTACCTGGAAGCTAAGCTTTGATGGATTTGCCTTCTAAGGCATCAAATATATCTTCTAAGGATTTCTCAACACAGTGAAGAAACTCCCGGGCATTGCGTCCTGGGTAGGAGGAGACATTGCAGCCTATCCAGTTGTCATGAACAGCATAACCAATGCCAAAGCCATCAGGGACAACAGGGGCAAAGCCACCAAGGTTCACTGCTGGGCTGCTCAGCGTGCTGGTGGACAGGATGTTGTGGTTTATCCGTTCATATGCAGAGTCCAGGTAAAGCTCGGGCAGGACAATTCCTTTGGCTGCCACCAGGTACCGCAAAGCAAACAAGTGTCTGTCAAAGCCCTGGCCTGTCAGAGACAAAATGGAAAAACAGGAGTCTCAGAATCTCAGAACTGGAAAGGATCTTAGGCAAACCTCCTAGCCATGACAGGAATCCCCCTTAAGAGCAGTCTGTAAAGTAGAAGAAGGGTCTCTCTACCTCTGTATGTATATCTCCAGCTCACTAAACTTTGCAGAAGCTCATTCCAGAATATTTAAAAAAAATTTTTTTTTTTAAAACCAGGAATTTAACCCAGAGGTGTTTACCCACTGAGCCACATCTCCAGGCTTTTAAATTTTTTTTTTTTTTATTTGGGTATAGAATCTCTAAGTTGCTTAGGGCCTCACTAAGTTGCTGAGGCTGGCCTTGAACTTACAATCCTCCTACCTCAGCCTCTCAAGTCAATGGAATTATAGGTGTGCGCCACTGCACCTACCTTAAATTATTTTAAAACATATTTTCAGCTGTCAATAGTTGAGCTAAAAATGAGCGTAGAATGAAAGCATGGTTTTAAAAATTGTGAATCAATTTAGTCAGTCAAGACACTATGTGAAGAAAGCCATAGACTCAAAAACTTAAGATATGGGGCTAGAGGTGTACACAGTTCAGTGGTAAAGTATGTGTTAGCATACACAAGGCCCTGGGTTCAATTCCCAGCAACCGCCCCTCCTCCATCACACACATAAACCAAAAATAAGACAAAATTCAAAGTCTAATTCACATGTAAAAGACAAGATTAAGTCACTAGAAAAAAAAAAAAGGATTTTTGGCCAGGGTTCTAATTTCAGCCTTACTACATATTTTCTGTGTAACACTAAGCCAGTGGCCTCAGTTTCCTGCCTATAAAATGGAGAAGGAAAAAAACTAGGTCTTGGAGGACCCTTTCAGTTCTAGGACTTTGAAGCTATGTGAAAAGATTGGATATCCTCCACATCCTTTCCAGGTTTTCAATTTTATCACAAAGAGATGAAAAGATAACACTTCAATTTGGAAAGCACTTCTGAGATGATCTATTTCCAGGGAGCCAACACACTACATCTGAGGTAAAGTGAGGGGGAGCTGTGGGCTTAGAAATTCTCAATTGTTGAAAGGAAGTCTGATAACTAACAAGCAATAGAAAAAGGAGAATCCTGACTCACAGTTGAAAATGACTTTTAAATGAGAAGAAAGTTAGATGCATTTCCCCATCCCTACTTAGGACATGAGAACATTCTGATCCCTAGTGGCTGGGCTGGCTCTTCAGACTACTAGGATAGGGGGGAAAAAATCATCATTTTGGGAATAAGCAGGTGAATTAAATCTAGGGACAGGGTAGACATCAGATGTGGGGGGATGTTATTGAGTCTAACCCAGGCACAGAGGGCATGCTCCCCACCCCTGCCTCACCCATTGCTGCTTCTTTGGTCAGCTGACCATGGTACTTGGAGCACTCGGCCATCAGCTGCTGAAGCTCGCCAGCACTGTGCTTAGAGGGCTCCCTGACGAAGGCCTCAGAGCATCTCTTTGTGAAGATGGAGGCTGGGCGGATGGTCTCAGTGCGGCCATGTTTGAATGCTGCAGTGCTGCAGGACTCGTAGGTGGCCACTGTCTGCCCATACTGCCGCAGGAAGGCCATCTGGAAGGCCAGCTGTGCCACTGCGTCAGGGCTCAACTTCTGCTTCTTCAAGAATTCTTTGCCTCCTCTCTGAAACTGCATACAGTCAATGGTGAGGGTTTTTGTGGTAGCATCAAACTTTTCCTTTGCAGCAGTGATTCCAGCCTTTAAGGCATCATCCAATTTGAAGCTGAGTTTTTGCACAGTGATGGAAGAGTCCGTATTGGCTGGCTGGCTCTGGGGAGTGATGGCAGGAGTGTTAGTGCTATCTTTAAACACTTCATTGAAAAACCTGAGTACTGCAACCCCGTCACCCCAAGCATGCTCAAAGTGGACAGCGGCAGTGCCATCCTTGGCCACAATGAGGTTAAAGGATTTATCAAACCAGCGATTTGTACCATCACCATGTAGCATGGTGTGGGACAAATGGACAAGGTCCTTAATGGGGAAGTCATCTAAGCAGAGGCAGAAGGCAGCGGAGTCCACTTTCCTCAGGGTCTCCTCATTGCCCCCATGTATCAGCTTCTGCCTGAGCTCTGCCCAGACATCTCGGTTCTCACTGGTCAGATATGTCAGAGGAAACTCAGGCACAGGGCTATTGTCTTCAAGAATATACTTCAGATGTGCCTGGATTTCTGAGGGGCTCACGATGTTCCCATCTTGATCCAGGACATCAAAGACATAGAAATGTCCTTTTCTTAGGACCAGGAGGTGTCGGGCCTTGTCATCAGTAAAGAGTTCATCCCGCCTGGGTTTGGGTAAACGAGTTGAATTGAAAAGCCGAAAATACTGAGACATATCCAAGGGATATGCATTGACCAAGTAGGCCCCATACCAAGACAGAGAGGAAGGCACAAAGCGTATGAGTCTCTTAAAGGTATTTGTGTCACTTTTGGCAGGGTTCAAGTGGAATACTTCTGGCTCCAAAAGGCCAGCCCGGAGTGTCTTCAGAAACCGGATGGCAGAAACAGTCATGTTGGTCGCCCGGGTGAGCTGGTCATTATACTCAGATTTTGGATCAGGATTGAACGCCATAAATGGATTAAAGTTCAGAACAACTGAGTCTCGAGCAGTTAAATACATATCAAACCAGGGGCCTAAAAAGCAAAATAAAAGGGATTATACAATGTGTGGTCTTTTGCATCTGGGCTGTCATTTTTTAAATTTATATATGACAGTGGAATGCATTACAATTCTTATTACACATATAGAGCACAATTTTTCATATCTCTGGTTGTATACAAAGTATAGTCACACCAATTCATGTCTTCATACATGTACTTTGGATAATAATGATCATCACATTCCACCATCATTAATAACCCCATGCCCCCTCCCTTCCCCTGGGCTGTCATTTTTGATAATGCTTTTGAGGTCCATCCATGTTGGAGAGTATATTAGTTCTTCATTTCATTTTTACTGTTGTTTAATTTTGTTGTTATTGTTGAACTATGTTCCATTTTATGGGTATACTACATTTTGTTTAATAGCTATTTAGGTTGTTACCATTTCTTAGCTATTATGAAATATACTGCCTTGAACTTTCATATATGAGTTTTTGGTTGGACATGTTACTAATTCTCTTGAGCATATAGTTAGGAGTGGAACTGGCAGGTCATCTAAGTTTCTTTTAAGCCTTTTGAGGAACAGCCAGGGCATTTTCTAAAGTAGCTGCAGCCGGCCTACCAGTTGCACATGAGACTTCCAATTTCCCCCAAATCCTCATCAACACTTGTTACTATATGTCTTTTTGACTGGGACCATTCTGGTGGGTATGAAGTAGCATATCATTATGGATCTGATATGTATTCCCCTAATGTTTATTAATTGCTTTTTCTTCTTTATTCTGTTTCTCTTTTTTTTTTTTGGGGGGGGGTTCCTAAAGGGAAAACATACAGTAAGATTCCATGCTAGAACAGAACAGCTAATTCCTACCCCATTTCCTTAGGTTTCTCTTGATTTATCTACTTTCAGGGACAATATTCATCTTTGACTATCTCCTTAATGGGACAGGGGCACAGAGGGCAGCCTTCACTGTCCTTCCGTGTACAGTATATATTTATGAACTCTCTTTTAGGAAGTTCTCAAAAAATCAATTAGAAATAACCATAAGTGCATGTGGATCACATGCTGGATGTTTTGCCTACAAAACTTCCAGAAGCAATATTTTATCAGAAAAATGTGTCTTCAAGGGAATTCCTGCTGAGGTTAGTACACATGGATAAAATCAATAAAAAAGGACTCTCTATGACTTTGGAGGAAATAATTTTCACAGGTAGTACTGGGAAAGGACCAATAGATCCAATTTAACCATGACTTCTTCATTGGCCCATTCATTCCATTCCATTCCTTGGGAGTCAGTGCCAGGTCCTGGTCCAGGGGATTTAGAGAAGAATAGAATATATTCTTTAATTCTGAAAAATTCTAGTGAAGTAGACAAACAAAATTAAAATGTGATGCAATACACTAAAATGATGAGAGAAAAGAAGTACTGGTGGATAAGACATATTTTATTAAAGAAAACATAAATTCATGCCTATGATTCCCACTCCAACCTTGAGTAAAAGAATTTAAAATACAAAATAGGGTTGGGGATGTGGTTCAGTGGCTGAGTGCCCCTGAGTTCAATCCCTGGTACCTTCCCCCAAACACACACACACACACACACACACACACACACACACACACACACACACCAAAATAAGGCCAAGAGAATGAGAAAAGAGCAAATATTCAAAACTTGAAAGTATTTAGGTAACGGGTAATAACCAAAAACAGATTCAAGAAAGCCAATCTTATTTTTTTTCCCCCTTTCCCTTCACCAGAGAAATGAAGTACAGTAGATGGGGTAGAGAGAGAAGATGAGAGGGGAGGGGAGGGGAGGGGAGGGGGGATAGTAGAGGATAGGAAAGACAGCAGAATACAACAGACACTAGTATGGCAGTATGTAAAAACTCGGATGTGTAACTGATGTGATTCTGCAATCTGTATAGGGGGAAAAATGGGAGTTAATAACCCACTTGAATCAAATGTATGAAATATGATATGTCAAGAGCTATGTAATGTTTTGAACAACTAATAAAAAAAAGAAAGCCAATCTTAAACTGCATGACAGATAAAAAAATAATCTGTTTTACACAGCAGAACTTCCAGACAGCTCAGTAACGGGCTGTTTAGATCTCTGGTTGAACAACTGTTTAATTAGATCACTTCTTTTAACCCCAGTGTTTCCTCCTTACTTCGATAGAAGGCTTTTTGTATTCTCTGGTTAAAGTGAAACTAGAAGACCTAAGTCACAGTTGAGCTCTCAAACTTGCTTCCCTTGCCCTATTTCTACCACACTAGCAACTTCCTAGCAGTTTACTGGAAAAACCTTCCCTGAGGAATCTAACTCAAAGACACTACCATTAGGAGAACCTCAAAGAAACAGTTTAGCCAGATCACATCACAGTGACACCTGTAACCAACAAGCCTCACCCTCATCCACAGAGCTTCCAACAACTTTTTAGTATGTCACTCATATCTAAGGCAGCACGGAAGGATTAAGAAGCATCAGCAGAAAGAAAAGAGGCAAAACAAACAGGAGAAAAAGGCAACTTGAAGGAGACTGACTATGAAGGAAGAAGAAAAATGTTTTAAATATTCCAGAGATAAAATTGTTTAAAAAGAAAAGAACATCCTAAGAAAAAGAAAGAAGAGCCCTTGGGAATGGAACCACCATTCGACCCAGCTATTCCCCTTCTCGGTCTATTCCCTAAAGCCCTAACAAGAGCATGCTACAGGGACACTGCTACATCGATGTTCATAGCAGCTCAATTCATGATAGCAAGACTGTGGAACCAGCCTAGATGCCCTTCAATAGATGAATGGATAAAAAAAATGTGGCATTTATACACTATGGAGTATTACTCTGCATTAAAAAATGACAAAATCATAGAATTTGGAGGGAAATGGATGGCATTAGAGCAGATTATGCTAAGTGAAGCTAGTCAATCTTTAAAAAACAAATACCAAATGACTCCTTTGATATAAGGGGTGTAAACAAGGACAGGGTAGGGACGAAGAGCTTGAGAAGAATATTTACAGTAAACAGGGATGAGAGGTGGGAGGGAAAGGGAGTGAGAAGGGAAATTGCATGGAAATGGAAGGCGATCCTCAGGGTTATACAAAATGTCATATAAGAGGAAAGGAGGGGTAAGTCAAGAGAATACAAATGGAAGAAATGATTTACAGTAGAAGGGGTAGAGAGAGAAAAGGGGAGGGGAGGGGAGGGGAGGGGAGGGGGGATAGTAGACAATAGGACAGACAGCAGAATACATCAGACACTAGAAAGGCAATATGTCAATCAATGGAAGGGTAACTGATGTGATACAGCAATTTGTATACGGGGTAAAAGCGGGAGTTCATAATCCACTTGATTCAAACCGTGTAATATGATGTATTAAGAACTATGTAATGTTATGAACGACCAATAAAAAAAAAAAAAAAAAAAAAGAACATCCTAAGAAAAAGAAAGAAGAGCCCTTGGGAATGGAACCACCATTCGACCCAGCTATTCCCCTTCTCGGTCTATTCCCTAAAGCCCTAACAAGAGCATGCTACAGGGACACTGCTACATCGATGTTCATAGCAGCTCAATTCATGATAGCAAGACTGTGGAACCAGCCTAGATGCCCTTCAATAGATGAATGGATAAAAAAAATGTGGCATTTATATACTATGGAGTATTATTCTGCATTAAAAAATGACAAAATCATAGAATTTGGAGGGAAATGGATGGCATTAGAGCAGATTATGCTAAGTGAAGCTAGTCAATCTTTAAAAAACAAATACCAAATGACTCCTTTGATATAAGGGGAGTAAACAAGGACAGGGTAGGGACGAAGAGCTTGAGAAGAAGATTTACATTAAACAGGGATGAGAGGTGGGAGGGAAAGGGAGTGAGAAGGGAAATTGCATGGAAATGGAAGGCGATCCTCAGGGATATACAAAATGTCATACAAGAGGAAAGGAGGGGTAAGACAAGATAATACAAATGGAAGAAATGATTTACAGTAGAAGGGGTAGAGAGAGAAAAGGGGAGGGGAGGGGAGGGGGGATAGTAGAGAATAGGACAGACATCAGAATACATCAGACACTAGAAAGGCAATATGTCAATCAATGGAAGGGAAACTGATGTGATACAGCAATTTGTATACGGGGTAAAAGGGGGAGTTCATAATCCACGTGAATCAAACCGTGTAATATGATGTATTAAGAACTATGTAATGTTATGAACGACCAATAAAAAAAAAAAAAAAAATTTAACCCTCCAAAAAAAAAAAAAAAAAAAAAAAAGAAGAGCCCTTGGAAATGAAAAACAGGAAAGGAGAAATTTAGAAACTCAAAGACTGGAAGATAGAATTTAGGGAGAAAAATCAAAGAAATAAAATGAGAATATGCTAGAGCTGGGATAAACATGAGTTTGAAGGGTCAAAGAACTCACTGAGTGACCCAGCAAAAGGGTATAAATAAACCCATTCCAAAACACATTATCTGAATTTCAGAACACCCGGGAAAAGAGAAATTTCTAAAAGCTTCCAGAGACAGAGGAGCAAAGGATCAAGACTCAAAATAACAAAATAACTTAGCAACACTGAAAGTAGAAGACAATGGAGCGCTCACTGGCTCTCTGATTTCTGGATACAATGAGGTAAGCAGCTTTCCTGACCACACCTTTCGGTCATGATGTTTCTGCCTCCACAAAAGCTTTTTAAAGGGAATGGAACCAGCTGATTGTGGATGGAAACCATAGCCAAAATAAACCTTTCTTCCTATAAAAAATAAATTAAATAAAAGATAATGGAGTATAGACTTCAAAATCTGTGGAAAAATTATTTTCAAGCTAGTCAAACAAATTATCACTGAAGTATGAGAACAGTTTTCAAAACTTTTGCTCTCTGTGTTCTGCTTCCAGAGAGCAAAGGGAATCTTGTGTTCTAAGAAAATAAGGGAGACATTAAGAAAGGAAAATGTGAAATCCAAGAAACAGAGTCCCAGCATGAGAAAGAATAAGAGAAACCTCAGCTGAAAAAAAAGATCCCAAAAAAGATCCTAAGCCAAGAGTTCACAGATGCCAGGTGGTGGTACACACCTGAAATTCTAGTGACTCAGGAGGTTCAGGCAGGAGGATTACAAGTTCAGAGCCAACCTCAGCAACTTAGCAAGGCCTTAAGCAACTTTGTGAGATGTCTAAAAATAAAAACTAAAAAGGACTGGGGATGTGGCTCAATGGTAAAGCATCCTGGATTCAATCCCCAGTACCAAAAAAAAACGGTGTGGGGGGCGTGGCATGAGGAATGGTTTCACAGACCCAGTCCAAGGTGAGTCAGAAGTTCTAGAAGAGACTTTGTCAAGAAGAAAAAAATTAGGAGATGGGGTTGTGGCTCAGTGGTAGAGCGCTTGCCTAGCATGCTTGAGGTGCTGGGTTTGATCCTTAGCATCACATAAATGTAAAATAAAGATATTGTGTCCACTTAAAATTTAAAAAATATATATATATATAGATAGATAGATATACACACATACATATATGAATATATATTTTAAAAAGAACAAAATTAATAGACTATATAATGTTCTTTCATGTACTCAGAGGAGATTCAGACAGTTTAGGAGGAGTGTGAGCATAAATTATTAATCAAAAGAAAAGATGAGCCAGAAGGGGTGGCACACACCTGTAATCCCAGCAGCTTGGGAGGCTAAGACAGAGGATCACAAGTTTCAAAGCCAGCCTCAGCAAAGGTGAGGTGCTAAGCAACTCAGTGAGACCCTGTCTCTAAATAAAATACAAAATAGGGCTGGGGATGTGGCTTAGTGGGCAAGTGCCCCTGAGTTCAATCCCTGGTACCAAAAAAAAAAAAAAAAAAAAAAAGAAAGAAAGAAAGAAAAAAGAAAAGAAAAGATCTCATCTATTCTTTTTTTTTTTTTTCTTTTTCTTTTTTAGTACCAGGGATTGAACTCAGGAGTGCCCAATCACTGAGCCACATCCCCAGCCCTGTTTTATATTTTATTTAGAGACAGGGTCTCACTGAGTTGCCTAGTGCCTCACCATTGCTAAGGCTGTCTTTCAACTTGGCATCGTCCTGTCTCAGCCTCCAGAACCACTGGGATTACAGGTATGTGCCACAGCGCCCAGCAGGATCATTATTAACTTTAGAGAAGCCAGGTATGGTGGTGCATAGCTGTAATCCCAGCGACTCAGGAGGTTGAGGAAGCAGGATCATAAGCTCAAAGTTAGCCTTAGCAACTCAGTGAGACCCTAAGCAACTCAGAGAGAAACTATCTTAAAATAAAAAATAACAAGGGCTGAGTATGTGACTCAGTGTTTAAGCACTCCTGAGTTTAATCTTCAGTGCCAAAAAAAATTTTTTAAACTTCAAAGAAAAAAATAAGTTTCTATAGGAAAGGAAAAACAATCCAATATACTACATGACTCAGCTAATAATAGCATTTGTATGATCATAACAGTACAAACAAGAAATATTGAATTAACCAAAATTATAAATAATTATACTGGGAAAATGTGGGTCTGAGAAATATCTACACTTATATATGTGGGAGGGGATGTAAAAGTTTGCTAAATTCTAATCTTTGTAGTTAAATGTTAACAGATAATGCCTAAAATTAAAAAAAGAAAGAAAGAAAGAAAAAAATGAAAATTAAGATGCAGTAATATAAGTATATCATTTAGGGATGTGTGGGTACATATCAAGGGAATTAAACAGAAAATGAAAGAAGGTGTGAAGTGTGAAAATAAGGGAAGGTCAGGCAATTGCTACTTCTCCTAATAAGCCTTATGGAAATATTTGATTCTTTAAACTATGTGTATGTATAACCTGATACAAAGGAAAAGTTAAAGAAGTACTGAAGGAAGAGAGGTGGAAGTAACCAACTTTGAATGAGAGGGGAAAGGACTGAGAAGATTTATAGAAAAACTACCCTATCCAGGGCTGGGGTTGTGGCTCAGTGGTACAGCACTCACCCAGCGCGTGGGGGGCCCTGGGTTCGATCCTCAGCACCACATAAAAAGAAATAAAGGTATTATGTCCAAATACAACTAAAAAATAAATATTAAAAAGAAAAACAAAACAAAAAAGCTACCCTACCCAGATCTCAAAGGAGGAATTTGCCAGGAAAAAAAAGAAAAGAAAAAGAAAATGGAGCTAGGCACAGTGATTTGTAATTCCAGAGACTTGGGAAGCTAAGGCAGAACAGAAGGTCTGCAATGCAGATTCAAGGACAGCCTAGGCAATTTAATGCAACTCTCTCTAAAATAAATTTCTTAAAAAATGGCTGTGTGGGCTGGGGTTGTGGCTCAGTGGTAGCGTGCTTACCTAGCACACATGAGGCACTGGGTTCGATTCTTAGCACCACATACAAATAAATAAAATAAAGGTCCACCAACAATTAAAAAATATTTTAAAAATAAAATAAAATAAAAATAGATGTAGCTCAGAGGCAGAATGCTCCTGGGTTCAGTGCCCAGTACCAAAAAGAAAAGAAAAGAACAGAAGGGGAAGAATATGGATAAAAGGCATTGAAGGTGAAAGACTCACAGGTTCAGGGGACCACAGAGTTCATATTTGTTGAAGCATGGAATGTATCAGGAAGAGTCATGAAAGGGCAGTTAGGTCAGCCTGTGGGGGACCTAGAACCACAGGAAGAAGCCGCAGGACCTAATCCTGCCTCCTTTTCAGACAGTCCTTGATTGGACTCCACCAATGGAGAAGGCAAGCCACTGCTAGAGAGGAGGCCCCCCAGTCAGCACCTAGGGGAGGCGCTCCCGCAGCCTTAACATCTGCTTCAGGAAGTAGGGGGGCCATAACTTCAATGCTGGTCTCACTGAAAATATTTCTGAGACCAAAATGGCAGAGAGGATTCCTTATTTTTCATTATAGATGGCTCTGGGAAAAGTCCTGCCCACAGGCCAGCCCACCTACCAGAAATGTAGCTTGTGTGTTTATTCTGTTTGTCCCGAGCCACCAGCTGCTTGTGTAGTTCTTTTCCAATTCCATTCTCAAAACTCTTACAAAATTGTTCTGTCTTCCTGAAATGATCAAAAAAGACAGAATTAAACCTAATACCTTTAGGTTCATGGTCAAGAAGAACTCAGAGGGGTCTGTGGATCCCCCAACAGCATATCCCTACAAACTGGGAAAGAGGTAAGAAGGTACCTCTGAAATCAACAGAAAAGGAATCAATCTAAAACAGAAAAATCTAGGATATCAGGAAGCTTAAGCAACATTTCACAGGATACTCTAATCTCTAGGAAGCAGTTTGGCATGAAGAAAAGGATATAAGCTTTTGAGTAAAAAATAACTGAGTTTAATTTTTGGTTCTGTCACTTTTAAACTGTGTGACTTGACAAATTATACATTCTCTCTTGAGTCTCAGTTTCTTGATGCCTAAAAGAGACCACCCTACAAGGTTAAAAATATATAGTCTAAAACATAATACTCACTTTGTAACTGATGGCTGTTAATTCATTACTATATTAAAAGAAACTTCTAGTGACTATCAAGAATTTTTTTTTTAAATTCAAAGTTTGGTTATTTTAATGCAATTTCACTGTTTGAGGTAACATGGGTAAATTAAGGGGTTCATCCATCTGAAGAGAACACTAACAGCTCCTGAACAAGGAATATTTAAAGCAGGAACCTAGATTATACATAGTTTCTGTTTCTCTGTCACTGCCCAATGAAGGATTCTGATTCAAATAGCAATGCCAGTTATGGAAACAAAAAATTCTCATTATGGAAAAAGTACCAAAGTACCAAACCACACAAGGCTAACAGAGCTTAATGCAATCCACTTTTTGGCAATATCTGATATTATTTTTGAATTCTTTGCTGTATTAGTTTCCTAAGACTGCCATAACTATCACAAACTGGGTGGGGCTTAAAGGAACAGAAATTTATTCTCTCACAGTTCTGGATGCTATAGTTCAAAATCCAGGCATCAACAGGACTGTATCTCTCTGAAGGCTCTAGGAAAATATATTCCATTCTTAGCTTCTGATGATACCAGCAATCTTGACTCTCCTTGGGTTGTTGATACAACACTCTAATCTCTGTCCTCACCCTCACATGGCTGTTTGTGTCTCTTTTACTCTTTTATAAGAACATGAGTTCTATTGGATTAAGGACCTACCCTGCTAGGCACAGTGGCACATGCCTGTAATCCCAGTGATTTGGGAGGCTGAGATAGGAGGATAGCAAGTTTAAGGCCAGCCTTAGCAATTCATCAAGGACTTAAGCAACTTCATATCTCAAAATAAAAAATAAGGTCTGGGGATATAGCTCAGTGGATAAGGCCCTCTAGGTTCAATCCTCATACCAAAAAAAAAAAACAAAAACAAAAAACAAAAAAACACCTATTCTACTCCTCTACTCCAGTAAGATGTAGGACCACATCTTAACTAATTACATCTATAACAACCTATTTCCAAATAAGATCACATTCTGAGATTCTGAAAAGGGCATGGATTTGGAAGTCATACTATCCAGCGCTATAAACATGCTCAACAAGCAAACTTCTGGTGAGCCATATGGTTCTCAATGGACCTCTCTACCAAGAATACATGCCCTCTGCAAATGACCAGTACCAGCTGCCAAGATAAAGTACAAGTATGGTTCTCTGGCTGGGCACAGTGGCCTAGAATCCCAGCGGGAGGCTGAGGCAGAAGGATCACAAGTTCAAAGCCAGCCTCAGCAACAGGGAGGCATTAAATAACTCAGTGAGACCCTGTCTCTAAATAAAATACAAATTAGGGCAGGGGATGTGGCTCAGTGGTTGAGTGCTCCCGAATTCAATCCCCAGTAACCCCTCCCCTGAAAAAGTATGGCATTCTGGCTCATAAACCATCTGTTGAGTCAGGTTAGAAGGACTCTCACCTCAGGGACTGCTCAGTCCTTTGGGAATGAAAATCTTTTCCTGAACTTGCACATGTATAAACTAGGTTCCAGGTTCTGGAGATCCAATCAAGTCACAGACATTCCCTGAAGCTTGGTCCACCATTACTTGCCAGCCTCTCTGGAACCACCCAACCATGGTCATTCGGAGTAGTCAGCGTTTACCTGAACTGGCTATCATCCAAGAGAGGTTTCTGTGCACTGAGGTATCTCCTAATGGTGTCTTCAAGTTTGGGAATAGGCAGCCTGGAGAGAAAGCAAAGTCAGCATAAGCAGATAATATGTTAAAGAGATTAATTAGCTTCACAAGGCAAATGAGAAAATTGATCATTAATGTATCAATGGTAACTTCACATTTTAGTAAAAAAAAATTTTTTTTTCATACTAGGGATTGAACTCAGTGGTGTTTTATATGAGCCACACCCCCCAATTCCTTTATTTTTTGTCAGGATCTTGCTAAGTTGCCCAGACTGACCTCAAACTTGCAATCCTCCTGTCCAGATTCCCAAGTAGCTGAGACTATAGGTGTGCACCACCGTACCCAGCTTTATTTTTTGAGACAGGACCTTGTTAAATTGCCCAAGCAGGCTTCTAACTTGAGATCCTCCTGTCTCAGCCTCCCCATAAAGCTGTTAATTTATCTATCTATCTGTCTACCTATCTATTTTGATAGCAATTGACCCCAGGGACACTTAACCATTGAGCCACATCCCAGCCCTTTAAAA
Source organism: Urocitellus parryii (assembly GCF_045843805.1). Lineage (NCBI taxonomy): Eukaryota > Metazoa > Chordata > Mammalia > Rodentia > Sciuridae > Urocitellus > Urocitellus parryii. The sequence goes on along the minus strand of NC_135541.1, from coordinate 36,395,669 downwards.
AAATTTTTTTTTATTTTGAGACAGGGTTTTGCTAAGTTGCTAGGGCCTCACTAAATTGCTGAAGTTGGCCTCGAACTTGAGATCCTCCTCCCAAGTCTCCTCCTCCCAGCCTCCCAAGTCTCTGGGATTACAGGCAAGTGCCACTGCACCCTGCTGTTATAATTTTTTTAAAAAGTTACTTTTCATCTCTGGTAATTTTTTTCTCAGTAAGAGGAAGAAACTGAAAGAAATGGTCTCTAAGGGCCCTCTCCTCTGTGACTACAACTTTAGGAGTCATATGGACTCCTGCCCTTGCAAGGAAGTTCAGAGAGCTGACTCTGGCTGCATCCCTCACAGTTGTGTGACTGTGGGCATACAACTGTCTTGTACCCACGTGTCCTCATCTATAAAATGGGGGTAATATGCATTTGTACCTGTTTAGGGTCCTATACTGGTTAAATGCCTCAATGCTTATCAATGATTTAGAAGAGGGCCTAGCACATAGTAAACACTCAACATACTAGTCAGTCCTCAAGTCCTGTAGCTCCAAACTCTGCCCCTAGTCTTTTCACTTCTCTAGGAAAACAGCTCATCACCACCTCTCCTCAGTACCTAGCATAGAATTTTCTCATTTCTGCTTTTGGGCCACCTGACATCCATTCTCCCAGGTTTCTAGTAATAGTGCCCTATTTTTGTGGAAGAACTAACCTTTCCTACTCAGTACCAGTGGTGCTGGTGGAACCGACTACCCCAAACTCCCAGGGGTGGGCTTACAGATTACTAGTATAGGACTGATGAGACCAGTAAGAACCAATCAGACTTAATTATAGGATTTTTTTTTTTTTGAACTCCCAGGAAGGGCAATCTCTATTAGCTTGCGTCACTAAAAGATCAGGGTGTAAGCTACATCTTATGTGCTGGCTACCACTCTGTCACCAGGGGAAGAAAACCTGTTTGAGAACGGAGTTCTATAAATGAAGAGTTCATCAGGAAGCCAAAACAGGGTCTAAATGACATCATTTGATCCTCTTGATCCATTGGCTATTTTTCAGGACTGTGAATTCATTTGCTAAAGCCAGTTTGACTTGAAATTTCTATAACTTGCTACCACAAAGGTCTGTACCATAACAATTTCTTTTTCAGTAAGTGTTCAGAAGCCATTCTTCCAGTTAACATTCATTCTCTTGAAAAACTGAGATGTGAGAGCAAGTCCAGTCTCTATGCACAACTCTGCTTCCTTCACATTCTTCAAAGAACACCACAAGTGATTGAACATGTGCACCACAGTTCCTGGAGTTCCCAGTGATGTAATTCAACAGGCCTTGAAAGAGGTAGAGCCCAGGTGTTAAGGGAGGTACATGGCAGTTCCATCTTAACTACCTGGGTTTTCCTTCCCCACCCACTCCCATTGAAAAGTAATTTGCTGTAATAAAGATGGAAGTGCTACACTGATTTATCTCCTGTTTAAGTTCCTCTCGGTCACTTACTCATTTCCTCTGAGAAGTAGGCACTTTGGGATTTCTCCTGCAAGAACACAGCTAAAAAGCCTTCTCTGTATCTACAGGATCTAGTTACACTTGGGATAGTGTTCACAGAGTTGCTAGGGAATAAAATTTATTCTAGAAGACAAGAAGATAGATCTGAAAGACATGCCTGAGGGGCCTGAAACATTACTGTTTCCCCTGTTATTCTCCACACCCTGGAATCTCAGACTCTTCTGCCTCCTGCAGGAATTCTAGAGAACCTGCCTATTATGTCTCCACACCAATCATCACCAAAAGTGATTAGAGATTAAAAGAAAAACAACAGATGATTGACATTTATTGTGCATCAATTATAGACCTAATATAGTGCCTAATAATGGGCTCTTCTCCCCCCACACACCCCACACCAACTCCAATAACTTAAGGCCTACATAGTGATTCTTTTCTTGGGCTGGGCCTATCATAAACCTTTCAAAATTTCTGGTCACATCACAGATTGCAGTTATCTGTTCCTTGGCATGTGCCTCTCTGTCCTTTATTCATTACTGCTCACTTGGTGAATTTCAGATTCCAGCTCAAGTGCCACTTTCTCTGTGAAACTTCCCTCACTCACCCAGACCATAAGTCACTTGCACCTCTACGCTCACTCAACACAATGGCTTTCTTTCAGTGATTATTCACACAGTACTTGTGAATGACACCATGTACTTACTATGTGCCAGATTCAGCTTTTTTTTTTTTTTTAAGAGCCCCAGCTCTTTAAAATTTTTTTTTCTTTTTTTAATTTTGAGACAGGGCTCATTAAGTTGCTGAGGCTGGTCTCAAGCTTTCCATCCTCCTGTCTCAGCCTTCCAAATTGCTGAGATTACAGGCATGTGCCACAAGATCCAGCCAAGTGCTTTCTATTACAGGGTTTGGTTCTAACTACTCAGAGAGGAAGGTAATACTGACATTCCCATTTTTAGGTAATACAGCTTGCTCCTGGCCATGCAACCAGTAAAAAGTAGAGCTGGGGTTAAAAGTCAGGTGTGAGTGGCACACACCTGTAATCCCAGAAACTCGGGAGGCTGAGACAGGAATAGTGAAAGTTCAAAGTCAGCCTCAGCAATTTAGTGAGACCCTGTCTCAAAATAAAAAGTGGGGCAAGCTAGGGATGTGACTTGTTCAATTTCTGGAACCATAAAGTGATAGACAGATAAATAAGTAAGTAAATAAATAAATCAGGTCTGACTCCTATCTCATTATTTTAAGGACAGCAAGATGTCATTTCCCTCTTATCCACATTATAACATTGTTTACCTGTCACTGTTTTATCTCTTCCACTGAACCACAAGTGCCTCCTCATCCCTGATGGGCCTCTAATCCACATCAATGAATATTTATCAAATATTTATTGATGTGGACTAGAGGCCAGTCAGATCCATCCTTGGTTTCCTCAGAACTTACAGTTCCACAGTCCCAAGTTATATAAATATACCTCTTAAAAAATATACACCCTGGGCTGGGGATATAGCTCAGTTGGTAGAGTGCCTGCCTCCCGTGCACAAGGCCCCGGTTCAATGCCCAACACCACACACACACACACACTCTCTATATATCCCTGAACTATACAGCTAAAAGTGGTTAAAATAGTAAATTTTATGTTAAGCATATTTTACCACACTCATAAAAACAAACAAACAAACAACAGGCAAATCATAGTGGGAGGGATCCTAGTAGAAAGAGCATCCAAGTCTACCAAGTTAAAAGGCAAAGGTAATAAGAAAACTGACAGATAAGGTGGAGGGAGTGACTAATTATGATACTTCCCTATCTCTTGTATCTTATCTCAGTATTATGCTACAACGGAGAACTCACTCACAGGGGACTGTCACTAAGTTAACTGAATTGCCCAAAATTATAGCTACAGTTGCAGATATAGAATTTGAAACTAAGTTCTACTAGACTTCAAAGTAAGGGCTCTTTACCAAGTCTGACATCAAGATAAATGTCAAAGATAATACATTTTACTAACCCAGAATTTAGAAGGAATTTTATCCCCCAGCTAACTCCACTTTATGGTTGCTTAATGGGCGGTGAGCATTATGGTTTGTTCTTGCAGATTTCTACAGATTTTTGTGCTGTGGATGGCTTTGGAGTAAATGATCTTAAATATTCTTTCTAGTTTTCCAAGTCTGAAATACAGAAACTCCTTTTGATCTTAAACCTGGGTGGGGCCTGGGCCTGCCTGAAAGTCAATGACCATGACTCTGGATTTGGCAATTGAAGACAGGTTTGTCAGTCCTGACCTTTCCCCCACATACAAGCACAGCTCAGACACAAATGCTGACAAGGAGGAGGCAGGTCCCAGGCTTATCCCTCAGGCACACAGACCTTGTTTTCTTTCTCTCTCCTACTAGTTCAGATAATCTCATTTTAGTCTGTCTTAGAAGTTTGCACACTATTATTTCAGGAGAATTGCCTTTGGATGATCTTCCTGAGAGGGGAGGGTGGGCACTGATGTTGGGTTAAACATAACTCTTGGATATAAAAAAAAAAAAACAGCAACTTTGTGGCTGGGGGCACTGCCTGTGATATAATGCTGTTCTTTTCCTGGAGAAGGAGTACTGGCCCCTAGCTTGGAGGATTCCTGATGACAGTTTAGTGAGAAAGAGAGAAGGATTTCTGAAACAAATTGGAAACTTGGCTCCAGGAACTAAATGATGAGTGAGTAGAGATGACAATTTAGGTTCAGTTTCAGAGAGTGAAGGAAATTTCTAATTTCTTTCTGGACAAGGAGAGCTGGCAATTTAGATGAAGGCTGGGAGTTCAAAGACTGGAAAAACTGGATGCTGGGAAGTGCTGGGTAAGGGTGGGGGAGAGAAAGACTTAGGGCTATTCTTATAGGGTGTTTCATGTTTCAGAAGGTGGGGATGGTAGCCTATGATGAAGAGCGTTGAAAATTTGGGAGAGTCCTGGATCTAATTTGAAAGAGATGAAGTCCTCAAGGGGCATGAGGACAGTTTCAAGAATTCTATGAGGGTTGGCTGAAGTTGCAGGGAGCAATGTCTGTGAGGGAGGATATTTTAGAGAGGAACTTGAAGGGAGGGATGCTGAGGAGGGTCTGGTGGCACGTGAAACGTTCCCAGGTTAAGACTGGACTTAGAAGTTAGGATGTGCATGGTGGGGGTATGGTTGAAGGTAAGAGTGAACATGAGATAGTGCTTGTGGAGACTAGTGGGGTGCTAAAAGAGCAGGGTACTGGAAGAATGAGGAGTGGCACTGAAAGTTCTGAGTAATGGGTGAAGAAGGGGGAGCACCGGGAGAACTTGAGGTACCACAGTACTATTAATATCAGAAACTGGCAACCTAAATATTCCAGGCAGGAATGCTCAGCATTCATTAGATACCCCTAGTTTGGAAGGATTCTGATGGTTTTGGAGATATTCAGGCAGGACATATTTCAAGGGAAAATATGAGGGCCTCAATCCTGAGGCACTCCATCCATCCATCCATCCGGTTGGAAGTTAGGTTAATGGAGAGGGAATTCGAGAAGGGCTCAAGATGGAGAATCGGAGAACTGTGCATGGAAGGATTTTGGAGAATTTGAAGGTTCTGGGGTTCCTGGGCTGGAGAAACTGGAAGCTGGGAAGTCACAGGAGTTCGAGAATGGGGAATATGGCTGCCTCCAAGGTCGGGGTTTGAGGGTGTAAGCCAGTTCAGTTTCAGAAGTCCTGAGTGAATGGAGTCGCGCTGGGGTCAATCCTGGGCTGGCGGGGTCGGGGAGGTCGGGCTCACCTGGGCAGACTGTCCTGGTAGTGCATGGTGGGCACGATGCTGTGCTGCAGGTACTGGCCAGGCCTACTGTCAGCACTGAGGGACCGACAGGGGGCTCCAGGGCCAATGGCAGGGCCCCGGGGCCAGGCGCGCAGCAGCAGGCGGGGCACCATCGTCCCGGGCGGCGAGAAGGCAGAGGTGAAGGAATTCTAGTCCAAGAAAAAGGCCGCTGCCCTCAAGGCCGGAGACGCAGCGTCAGGGACTCCGCGTCCAATTCGTCCCCGCCCGGGGCCCACTTCCCGTCTACGGCCCCGCCCACAGAAGGCCCCGCCCACAGAGCCCGCCCACAGAAGGCCCCGCCCACGGCCGATTCCCGCCCGCCCGGCTGATGCTTGGAGACAGCTGGTCTTCCTATCCGGGAGGCGGAGGCGTTGGACCTAGCCGAAGTCCTCCCCTTCTCCTTTTATGGAGCAAGCTAGAAATCAGAGCTGGAGAAAAAGAACCGCCGAAATTCATTTTTGCAATTCGATAAGCCTACATTGATCAACGCTCGGTCCCTGGACGACTGTGGACATTTGATCAGGATCTCCATTTAACTATGTCTTCAGGCTCTGCTCCCATTTTACAGAAGAAGGAAGGTATCAAAAGACATAGAATTATGCTGTCTGGACTGAGGCACAACAGAATTCCATTCTGGGAACACGACCTTCCTTTAGCTCCAACTCTCAATCAGGACCCTGTGGGTTTGAGGCAGCCAAGTACATTCTGTTCCTTTCATAAGGGCCAGGCAGAGTCAGGGGCTGGAGTGCATCCAAAAGAGCACTGGATTGGGAGTCAAGAGACCTGAAGTTTGGTCTCAGCTCTGTCCTTATCTATTTAGGTGACCACCAGTTGAACCGGAAAATCACAAACCAGTTCTGACACTCATTCAATAGTGATTACAGCCAACTTTTTCTTCTATCTTATGTAAAAATGTGGATGTGTAACCGATGTGATTCTGCAACTTGTATTTGGGGTAAAAAATGGGAGTTCATAACCCACTTGAATCAAATGTATGGAAGATGATATGTCATGAGCTTTGTAATGTTTTGAACAACCAATAAAAAAAATAGTGATTACAAATGCTGAAGAACTAAGCAAGAAACTGGAATATACTGATTATCTAATCCTTCTCCCTTGAGGAGAGAACAGATCCAACTGGCTCAAGTCCAAAACACCAGTGCCATTTGCGTGTTGAGTATAGTGTCAGAAAGAGCATGTAAAATCCTTTCTGAAAAAAAGATCAATTACCCCCTCCCGAAACCCTAACAGTTTTCAGAGCCTTGAAACTTAAGGCAGATATCTGGATCTGGGTAGAGCTTGGAGGATCAGAGGAAGAAATTTTGGACTAGTAGAAGAGCACTGGTCAGTTCTAAAGACAGAGGACCAATCAAATGGCTTAAAGGGGCTCAAAAGTCTTCTGTGGTATGTGGCCAATAGGAACAAATCTATCCACCAGGCTAGTGTCCACAGCCTTCTGAATTCTGGCTCCCATCTATTTCTCCATCTCCCATCATGTCACCTGAAGCACTCTGTGCTGTAGTGACACTGAACTACTCATCATCCCATCCCCATCTCTTGTTCTTACTCCATTCCATTTCTTTAAAAGAGCTGTCTCGCTGCCTAGAATATTCTTTTCATGCATCTCTACCTAGTAAACTTTTTTTTTTTTTTTTTTTGAGACAGGGTCTCTCACTAAGTTACTGAGGCTGAGGCTGGCCTTGAACTTGCAACCCTCCTGTCTCAGCCTCCAGAGCTGCTGGGATTACAGGTATGCATCACCAAGCCTGACTCTGCCTAGTAAACGCTTCCTCCTCCTGCAAACCCCATTTCAAAATGTACCACCTCTATGAAGTCTTCCTCAGTTCTCAGCATTCTTCCCCAAGAGAACAAATTCCTCTGATTCCACAGCACTCTTCACACTCCTTTACTGTTTTGTATGTACAGCTGTATTGTGAGTTAATGATGAGCTATTTAATTGTTTATACACTTCTCACCATGAATTTTGAGGTCCTCTAAGGCAGGGACTTTGTTTTCATTTATGTGCCCAAGTATTTGGCCTGGGTCCTGGTGTAGGTAAGTGCTTCCCTAGAGATGGCCCTGGGGACTGTACCACATTAAGGATAACATGAGCTAGGAGTTTAGAAAGACCATATCTTGCTGTGCAAGGGTCAAGAAAGTTAATCTGCTTAGAGAAACGTCCTGAAGAATAAATTGTTTGTATTATAGTAATCCCCAGGGTTTAGCTCTGTTTTAATCAACTATGAAAAAGCAGAACACAGTGGCCAGGTTAAAGTAATATTCATATTTTTTTAAAAAAAAGTTCTTAAAAACAATGAACTTTAACTGGATATCAGGAGAGTTCACATTCAACAAAAAAAGATCCAGTTGGTTAAGTATGTACAAAGATAAGAAATGGCAACCCTTTGCTGGGTGCGGTGGTCACGTAATCCCAGCGGCTCAGGAGACTAAGGCAGGAGAAACTCCAGTTCAAAGCTGGCCTCACAAAAGTGAGGCACTAAGCAATTCAGTGAAAATAAAATACAAAATAGGGCTGGGGATGTGGCTCAGTGGTCGAGTGCTCCTGAGTTCAATCCCCGGTAAAAAAAAAAAAAAAAAAAAAAAAAAAAAAGAAAGAAAGAAAAAGAAAAAAAAAAGATATGGCAATCCTCAAATATTTAAAGAAATGACAGGAACTGCTAGTACCTAGAGTTGGCATGGCTTGAGTCTGAAGTTCTCAGGTTTTACTGGATTTTACCTTGACCAAATATTGCTTAAAATAAAAAAATTATAGTCCAGACTCTGACAAGCACTGCCTGATTTAATGGGATTTATTATAATGAATTATAAACCCTTAAAAAGTAATTGTAAGAAAGTATGTAAAACCAAAGTGTACAATTACTTTCTGTGCCCCAAAAAGAAACTTTTAAAACTTACCTGTGGATACACTAGATATTTGATTAAACCAATCAATGAGGAATTAGTGATGTGTGAAAAAAATTGTTCCTTTTAACTTTACAACTAATATGACATTGGTTGGAACTATTGGAGACAACCAAAGACAAGGGCATAAGGAGCTTATTACATGACATGAGGTTCTGTGGGTAATGGAAAATGCAATAGACATTTGGGCTAGGGCTAGGGCTCAGTGGTAGAGTGCCTGGCTGGCATAATCAAAGATCGGAGTTCAATCTCCAGAATAGGGGGAAAAAAGAAAAAAAATAAATGCTATATATCCAGCATAGTGTACTCTCTCTCTCTCTCTCTCTCCACACACCCTATCTAGGGGCCCACAGAACCAAATTTATGCATCTCAGACATGGTCAGTGGTCATTTGAGCTGGCAGAGTTCTGTGTCCCTGTTTACGAGGGTGCAATGGAGAATGGGAATAGGGGAGGAGGTGAAGGCTTGAGTAGGTAGGAGAAAGGGAAGATGCTATTTAGCCTCTTTGAATATTGGAAAAGGATGGAAAAGCTTGCCCTGACTCTGGAGCCCAAAGATGCCTTTTTATCCACTCCTGGAAAGGATCCTTTGGGGAAGAGATCAGTCCAGTTGTGAGCCCAGCTGTGGGATGAGGAGTTGGGCTGAAGTAGCTGCACTATTTTCCTCATCCCCACCCCTTCTTAGGTGCCCTGGCCCATTTGACCAGGGCCTAATTGATAATAGTCTTTTTCTTTAAAACACCAAGCTCCTTTCCCAATCATTCTATTACATCCCTTAGTCAATTGTTGGATGTTCCTCCTGGAGTAACATGTGACTTTAAAGTCAAGGCTGGGCTGGGCAGCACACTTGGGTGAGGATGTTGGGATTCATCTGGAAGTAGATTGGGTTGAAGAAGACATCAAGCCATCAGATCCCTTTGGAGGCAGCTCAGGTCTGCCTAGCGAACATCTGGGTAATCCCTGACCTGTGGGTGAAAGGAACAGAAGAGAGATTGGATCTCAGAGGACATCCCTGAGGAACAGCCTAGACTTCCTTCTTAGAACAGCTTCTGGTTTCTCTCCTTCAGGACCCTTTTCTCTAGCCAGGCTCTCTCTTCTTCCGCCCTGAAATTCCCCACATGTGTTCTGGCTCATGTAGTCTGGACATGTATTTCTCAGCAGCTAGAACATGCTTACTATCCCCTCCTTTCTTGTACAACCTTTTCCTTCCTTTCAAAACCCCATTCTATCCACCAACCCTTGCGGCTCACTCATAACGGCTCTTTCCTGTCAACACAGAACACTTCCCATCGTTCCCCTTCATCTGCCATTTGGCACCTTGAGACATTGTCACTCACATTCCTGATGGCATCATGACTGGAGTCTTGTATCAGAAGCTCATTTTATTGGTGTATATCTTGTTATCCCAACTTCATGTTGGCAGATGGGGCTGCTCTTACTTTCACACTGAAGTACCCCTAGTGAGTGAGGGAAGTGTTCCTTTGGGAGGTTCAAGGCACAGCTCACATGGGATTTCTATGCAGTCACCAATTTTAATCTCTGAAATTAGTGAAGATTTTTCGTTCTGGGTCATAGCAATATCTATGTTTTAACATAAAAATATTTTTCTCCAGGTTGTATAGGCTTGAATAAGTTATTCCACCTCTTTGGGCCTCAGTTTCCTTATCTGTTAAGGGAGATAATAATCTCTATTTCACAGGATGTATGCTGTATTAAAATACTTAAAGCCGGGCATGGTGGCGCATGCCTATAATCCCAGCAGCTCGGGAGGCTGAGGCAGGAGGATCAAAGCCAGCCTCAACAATTTAGAGAAGCCCTAAGAAACTTAACAAAGTTTAACTTAACTTAGACCTTGTCTCTAAATAAAAAATAAAAGGGGCTGAGGATATGGCTCAGTGGTTAAGTGCCCCGGGTTCAATCCATGGTACCAAAAAAGTACTCTTAATACAGGTTCTCACACCTGAAACATTAGTAACTGTAACTTCTCTTCTACTCAACTAATCTGCTAGCAAAATCTTCCCCATATTTATGGGGGAAATGTGAAGCTGTCTGTTGACAGACCTTGGTTGATGGACACAGTCCATCCTGAACATTCTGCTCCTTAGCTATATCCAGCCAAGGTGGTAATGTGAACTGTGGTAGAAGCAGAAGTCTTCAGGGTGTGGACTCCAGTAAAGCTTTTGTCTTCTTGATAAAGAGTGAAAGATTTGGCTAACAAGGCCCTATTTTTACCTCTTTACTTCTTCCTGCTTTTTCCTATATGGAAGATACCTGTAGACACATTGCCACCTTGGGCCATCATATCAACATATCAAGGGTGGCAACATGAAAAGACAGGAGACTAGAATATTGGAGACTTTTTTAGAGGACCTGCTGTAGCCCTCAAATACTTTCTCCTGGATTTCTTGCCTCTGAGGAAATAGGTTAATAAAGTATCACCTCTGTTCATATTGTATCATATGTTTAAGCCAGTGGACTTGGGTTGTTCCATTAATAGCAATTGACACACTTAATTGATGCACTATCTCTTGGAGTAAGTAGCATTAAATGACTACATTTACATAGAAATGGTCCATGAAATCTCAGACGAAGAAAGTGTGGCCATCGGGACCCATTGGTAAGCCATTATTCGTCATGGGAGTCATAATAAATTAGGCAGCCAACTTTGAACTCAAGATAATCAGAGAGCCTAGTCAGATGACAGGCAAAAATTAGCTCGAAACTATCTCATTCCTCTGTGAAGCATTAGTGGCATTGTCGGTCAACTCTACAGGGCATAGCTTGAGAAAATGACAGGACTGAGATGGGGTGGCTCTTTAAGAATGGGTGAGACTGGAGCAAATTTGAAGTCTTCCAAGAGGGAGCCCATATGAAGGCAGAGATTAAATTAATTGATTGAGAGTGTCTTGGAGGAAATGGGGGAGGGTTGGAGAAGGGGACATGTCTTTGAAACAGAGATGAAAGAAAGTAGAGGTGGTTCAAGATAAGGTCACCACCCCTCTCTGCCATTGGCTTCAATATCTGTCCTTCTGCTGTTGCTTTTATACCCAGCCAGCTCCAAGACCATGTTGGGGAAAGCAGGGAACCAGATATGGGTCCTTCTCAAAATTGTCTAAGAATCCTAATGTTGGGGACTCCAGCTTCTCAAAATTTTCATACCTGGGGATATGGAGCTAACAGTAGCAAGGATTGACCTCTGAGTCCCTTTAAGTTCAGATCAGTCCACTCCACACACCAACCAGGAGGAGGGACCCCAACCTTCCCAGTGTTCATACAGGTATTTCATCTTCTGCACCTTACGGGTGGGATCCGGATGTAGCAGGAGTGCCTTGGGAAGTCGGATAGACAGTGTTTCTTCATGGATGTGTCACATGACCTTAAATAAGTCAGTTTACCTCTGAACCTTAGTTTCCCTTATTTATAAAATCAGACTAATCCTTCTACACTGTCTCAAAATTGTTGCATGAAAGAAATTTGCAAATTGGTACATGAAGATGTGAGGGTTTTGTTGCTTTCGTTGTTTTGTTTTTGGTGGTCTTAGCTTTGTTTGTTTTATGAGATGGAGGTCTTGTTATGTTGCCCAGGCTGGCCTTGAACTCCAGATCTTCCTGCCTCATCCTCCCAAGTAGCTAAGATTACAGCCTGGCAAGATGTGAGTTTTTAAATTATTGAGGGAACCAAGTCCTCTGAGTCCTTTAAAATCCACCTCTTCCCTATCTTTCCTATTCCTTAACTGAATTTATTTAATTAATTCTTTTTTTAAATCACATTCCCTGTTTCCAGTCTAGGTTCCCTCTAGCCCATTTTCCATCACATTGGTATAATATTTCTGGAACACAAACATGACAATAATAAGAATAGTAACGTAATAGTGTTAATGATGAGAGCCAAGATTTATTGTGTTTGCTATTTGCCAACATTCTGTCTTCTTAAAATCCTAGCACTGAGAACGAGGGGTCAAACTCCTTAGCTTAGCTCCCCTTTATGGACTTGTTTCTAATTTCTTCCCTAGCGTAGTTTACTCTGCCCTCCCTGGCTGAACTAAAGTCATTCCCAACATATAGAATGCTATGCAATTTTTTTTTTACTTCCTGTTGCTCCTACTTGGTCCTATCCCACTGTCCTCTCATACAGGGGAGCCTTCCTGCTCTTGACCAAGCAAGCTGGCTGATCCCATTCCCCCTTCCTGGGATCACACACAAAGCCCTCTCTGCCCAGCCTTTATCATATGCTGTCTCACCACTGGTTCTTTTGTTTTTCCTCCTCAGCAAGGTCAATGCCTGGCAGACAGTAGAAGCTCAACAAATAACTGATGAATGAATCGGAATTATCTGGAGATCAGAATTAAAGAGAATTCTAGGCCAGAGCGTCTCAGCCTTGGCTGAGTACTAGAATCATCTGGGTTGCTTATTATAAGTATAAATGCCCAAGCTCCATCACTGGAAATGCTGATTCCATACTTTATAAATCTCATACTTTATATAAATCTGCATACTTTATAAATCTCACTAAAACATTCTAATGCACAGTTAAGATCACTGTTAAATACATCTTTGCTATTCAAAATGTAGTTAGTGAATTGGAATTAATAAGATTCCAATCCACTAACTTGAAGCTTGTTAAAAGTGCAGAATCTCAAGCACCACTCCAGACCTGCTGATGCAGAATCAACATTTTAACCAGATCCCCAGAAGATTTAAAAGTTCAAGAGATGGTTGATCTATTTCCTTTGACTGCCTCATTTGCGATTTAAAAACACAGTTCAAATAGTAAAAGGAAAAGCAACTAAAATTTATTAACTATCCAATTCTGCTAGGTACTGTGTACCTACACTATTTAATTTAGACTTCACAGCAATCACTTGAAAATAGACATGGGTCACAAGAGGGGTTCCCAGAACTCCAAGAGTTTGACAGGTGAAATCCACCCAAGATGGTTCTCAAATCAGACACCTATGTGTAGAGCCATCCTGCAAAGCCAGAGAAAAGTTGTGAATAATTTCACATTATTGACATATTCTTTTCTAACGGGTCACCCTAATGTCATTTACATTCTTTTAAGACCAGGGCCCTGAGGTTCTTTGATTAAATCAGAGTCAATCTGTCACCATATTTTTGAGGATTTGCCAGAAGGCATGCAATCAGCCCCTGTGTGACATCAGGGGCTCAAGATTTCCATCTACTTCACATGCCTTCTTCATTCAGCAGAACGAACGTGGTAAGAGCAGGTCTGAACTGTGATTGGCAGGTCACTGCCTTAGACGCTCCCTAGTAATGCCTTCAGAGCACTTGGTGTGGTTGGTAGTGGGATGGTCTCCACGTGGCTGTGTTTGAAGCCTGCAGTGCTGCATGATTCATGGAGGGTCATCACCTGGTCACAGAGGAAGGCCATCTGGGGAAACAGAGTCATCAAGCTGAGGGTCAGGCTACACTTTCTGGGAAAACTCTTGCCTCCTTTCTGAAACTGGACTTAGGGAGTAGATAGAGTCTGCTTTCACCGAGTCATCAAAATGTCCTCTGACTTTGGCAATCCCAACTATTAACTTGAATTAATTTTATTTTGGTGATGCTGCAGATCAGATCCTAAGCAGTTCTGCATGCCAGGCAGGCACTGCCACTGAGCTACACCCCAACCCCTGATGCTAAACTTCTTAGCAGCACTCAATGGGACCATATTGGATGGCTCGATTCTGGAGGAGATGGCAGGGGACCAAACATGATCTCTCAGCACCTCACTTATGATGCTGAGCAGTGTCATGGGTCACCCCATGATTGCTCACATGGACAACTGCAGGCTCAGCCTGTGTTAGGGTCAGGTGGACAGGACTATTGAAGCAGGGCACACCTATGCCATGGAGCACAATCTGGAGCGGATGTCTAGGTCCCTTGAACACACACCCTGGGGGCACAGGCAGACTTTCACTGCTGCTTTCACAAGTCTACCCTCTTCACTACTCTACTAGCTTCTCCCACTACCTCATCCACATACCTCAGCTTTCCATGGGCAAGCAGGATGCGGGGAATTCTGGGGTGGAGCTACTGTCTGAGAAAATATACTTCAGATGGACCTGGATTTTGGAGGCTTCACAATGGTTACATTTGTCCACAAAGCATTCAAAATGCCAAAAAAAAAAAAAAAAAGTCTCTTCTGGGATGTTCCTTTCATCAGTGTAAAGTTTTGCCTTTCTGGAGCTTGGGTGACTCACTTGTATTAAAAAGCAAAAAAATGGGGAGTCTATGGAGTAGATTCTGAATGTGGGGGCAGCTGCACACACCAAAGTTTTGTGACCATTGAATAAAACTTCTTAAAGAATTCAGATTCAGTTATATGGGAACAGCTTTGTAAGACATCAGGTTATGGACAACTACATCTAAAAGACTTCAGTAAACTTGAAAGAGCTGTTTGTGGCCCTGGTGAACTGGTGGTTACATTCATCTCCAGAATCCTGATGGAATGCCAACCATGTCTTTGTATTAAATATGGTTGAGTTATAGCATCTCAGACAAGAATCCATCCACATCTCCAGAAAGAAAGCAGAGATGTAAAGAGATAGAACAGAGGGAACCTGCTCAAGAGTGTGGCAAAGGACAAAATTGCTGTCTTATTAAAACAATTGAATTTCTGCCTTCCAGTAGCTGGTGCTTCATTCAGTTCTGTGAATATTTCCAAGCACTTACTGTGCCAGTCTTACAGAAATAAATATGAAATATAACAGCCTGCAAATAGCAGGTAGATTCATAAACAAATAATCACACCACAGTGGGAGGCATGCAGCAAGCACAGCGTGCCTAAGATGCCACCAAAGTATACAGAAGGGATGCTGTTCTCCACCATCCTCTCAGTTACGGAGACCAGGAACCTGGGAGGCAGCCTTGACTTCTCCCTCACTCCACAGAACTCAACAGTCTCCAGGTCCTTTTCACTGAAAATGCCTTTGGATTACTCTCCTCTCCACCCTGCTTCCAAGGGCCTAGTGTAGGCCCTTAACATTGATTGCTTTGATATCATTTGTCAATTCTGTCTGGACCTCATATCTCACCTTGGTTGTGGTCTCATTTCTCATCTTTCCCCTAAACAATTGCCTCTACTCTATGTCCGCAATACTTTGTACCCACTCTTTATTTGTCGTTGTTGCTATTGGTTTGGTAGTGGGGATTGAACTCAGGGTTAACCACTGAGCCACATCCCCAGCCCTTTGTTGTATTTTATTTAGAGACAGAATCTCACTGAGCTGCTTGGTGCCTCACTTTTGCTGAGGCTGGCTTTGAACTCGCAATCCTCCTGCCTCGGCCTCCCAAACTGCTGGGATTATAGGCATGTGCCACAGTACCTGGCTATATCCATTCTATATTAAGTCTGCTCCCACTCACCTTTCACCCTCTACTTTTCTTTCCTTCCTTCCTTCCTTCCTTCCTTCCTTCCTTCCTTCCTTCCTTCCTTCCTTCCTTCCTTCCTTTCTTATACCAGGGATTGAACCCAGGGGCACTTAACCACTGCCACATCCCCACCCCGTTTTATCTTGAGATAGTTTCTCATTAAGTTGCTTAGGCCCTTGCTAAATTGCTAAGGTTAGCTTTAAACTCACATTCCTCCTGTCTTAGCCTCCCGAGCTGCTGGGATTACAGGCATGCCTGGCTCCCAAATGACTATTTCTTATCCTCAAATTACTTGTCCTATCCAAGTTTGGTATTCCCGACCACACCTTTCTCCTTACAGTACCTTCTCCCCTTAACTCCAGGATGCTACACCTTCTATTTTTCTGTCTTCCTTGCTGGCCACTCCATCTCAGTCATCTTTGATGGTTCTTTTTTACCTCCTTGGACTCAGTGTGCTCTCTTGTGACCTAACCTCAAGCAGACTTGATCTTCCCACAACCTTTCTCTTTCCAATAAAGAGAAACTCCATTTTTTTTAGTTACTCAGACAAAAAAAAGTTACTCTTCCTGAATTCCTTTATTTCTCTCCACACCATATACTATCCATTTGGGAATTTTATTTATTTACCTTGAAAATAAGCTCAGAATCAGGTCACTTTTTATTACTTTTACCAGCATAACCTGATTCAAGTCATCACTATATTTTGTTTAAATTATTGCATTAATAAAGGTGGTAAGGGGCTGGGGATGTGACTCAAGTGGTAGCGCGCTGGCCTGGCATGCGCGAGGCACTGGATTCGATCCTCAGCACCACATAAAAATAAATAAAGATATTGTGTCCACCTAAAACAATGCCGCAGTCTGGCTGGGCACAAAATCACGAGCCACTCAAGCAGGAACAAACTTTATTTCCAAAACTCCCTCGAAAATGCCACGCACGCGGCCTTCTCCTGGGACACACTATACCAACAGGAAATCCCTCCTCTGGAATACCCTCCTACCGCACTTCCCCAACCAATGGGAACTCTCCGGGAGTCCTGAGAGCTCCAAAGTAGCAGGCCGAGGTGGACAGCAGGGGTCTAATCTCCAATTGAATGCACATCTTAACATAATCATTATCATCTCAATGGCTTGCTGGCGTCACCTTTCAACCAAAAATGCCATGCATCATTCCTACTTGGCTATGGCTCTCAGCAAAACAAATAAATAAATATTAAAAAAATAAATAAAAAATAAAGGTGGTAAGCAGGCACATAATGCTTACTGTGTGCCAGGCACTTTCTATGTGCTTTATATATACTTATTTATTTACTCTTCACAACAGCTCCATGAGGGAGGTATTACTATTACCCCAATTTACAAAGTCAGAAATGAAGCCCAGAGAGGTTGAGTGACTTGCCCAATATCTCTCTGGAGTGAGTAATGGAGCTGGTCTCTCTCCCACTCATGGCTCCCTACAGTCTGTTCCCACATAGCACCCAGAGTGACCCTAATGAGATCAGAGTGTGTTTCTTCTTCACTTAAATTCACAACAGTCAACAGCTCTCCATCTCACTCAAAGTAAAATTAAAACCTTATAATGACCTCCAATCTTCTACACTGGGGTCAATAAACTACAATTCATAGGCAGTTCTGGCCCATTGCCCCCTTTTTTTGTAAATAAAGTTTTATTGGAACACAATCATGCTCATTTTTTGCATGTAATTGTTGACTGCTTTCCTGTTAGTGTCTAGTTTAAAGAAAGTTGAGTAGTTTCAACAAAGATCCCCATAGCTCACAAATCCTGGAATATTTACTCCCTGGCCCTTTACAGAAAAAGTTCACCAACCCATGTCCTATACAATTTGGCCCCTGTAATTTCTCTGACAACACACACACACACATACACACACATTCACACACACACACTCATTCTCACAGACACAACACACACACAGACTCACATACATCCATACCTTACCTGACTTGATTCTGCTCCAGTCACATTGGCCTCCTTGCTTGTCCTAGATCCCACCAGGTATGAGGTGACCTCAGCCTCTGACCTTGTTGCAGTCTCTGCCTGGAATGCCGTAAGACTTGGGATATTTCCCTCTCTTGCTCCCTTAGGCCTCTCCCTCAACTCCTCACTGAGGCCTTCCCTGATCACCTTATCAAACATGGCAACCCCATCTGCATTTTCTGTCCTCTTTCCCTGCCTCATTTTTTCCCACTGCTCTGAACACTGAGATATTATATAGTTTATTATTTCTGGGTTTTTTGCCTGTCTCCCTGCAATAGTGCGCAGACTCTCTGAAAGCAGCAGTCTTTGTTTTGTGGTCCTATATGTTCCTAAAGCAGTGACTGGCACAGAGTAGGGATTCAGTAAATATTTGTGGAATTAATGAATATGATACTTCCACAGTAGTCTTCTAACTATTCCCCAGGCTCTTGTGATTTCTTCTCTCTTCTGGTTCACTATTCACACTGCTACTAAACACAGGACTTCTGTCCCTCAGTGACCTCCACTCCTATAGCACAAGGGCCCCTTCCCATGGGCACACGTGGCCCTTCCTGACCTGGTCTTGACCCTCCCATAAAGCCCCATCTCTGCTTCTATGCCCCTTTCAGGGTCTAGTCTTTGTATCTTTGATGTCCCTTTAGGACTCTGGCATGTCATGTCCTGCTCCATATTCCTGGACCTTCTCCCCTTGTCTCTGCTGTTCCCTGTGTGTGTTCCTTTAAGAACCTCCCCCCAAACCCAGATCACATGGTACCTGCATTGGGAAGTCTCCACAGATCCTCTTTTCAGGGTCCTGTTAAACTCCTAGGCCCAGAGCTCACCTACATCATGGCCCTTACCACATGGCATGGAGGAGTCACATTTAGCCCACATTTAAAATATGGGAATATGATATCGTGTGATAGAACATATTAATGAAGTCTGATTCCATTTCTGCACATTTAAAATAATGCAACTCACTGAATGTGATGACACATGCCTATGATCCCAGTGACGTGGGAGGCTGAGGCAAGAGGATCACAAGAGTGAGGCCAGCATGCAAGACTGTCAACCAAAAAACCAAAATAACAAAACCCAGGACTGGGGCTGGGGATGTGGCTCAAGTGGTAATGCCCTCACCTGGCATGCGTGGAGCGCTGGGTTCGATCCTCAGCACCACATAAAAATAAAATAAAGATGTTGTGTCCACCAAAAACTAAAAAATAAATATTAAAAAAAAAACAAACCCAGGACTGAGGTTGTTCTTTGTAGTAAAGTGGTCTGGGTTTAATTCTTCCAGAACTCTCCCAGAAAAATACACTTGCAAAACAACAGCAACAACAACCACAACAACCAATAATAATGCAACTCTCCCCAATTTAAATGAAAGTTAATCCAGGCTAGTGTGATTTCAAAGCTGTGTAGCCAATCACAAATGTTGATTACAGTCTAGCCACAAGGTGGCGCCACTTTAGCTGGTTAAACAGAAATCCAGGACAGGAACTGCCAGCCTTGTCTCATCAGGCTCTTTACACACACCAAAATTTCTGTGAGTGATTGTGGCAGCTTAATTCAGGTTTTGTGCCTTAAAATATCTTTAGATATCTTATAATAATATCATTCATTCAGAGCGAGGTGGTGCATGCTTGTAATTCCAGCAAGAGGATTGCAAGTTTGAGGCCAGCCTGAACATATTAGTGAAAACCTGTTTCTCATATTAAAAATGGCCCGGGATGTAGCTCAGTGGTAGAGTTCTTGCCTAGCATGTACAAGGCCCTGGCTTCCTGGGTTTCATCCCCGGTACTGCAAAAACAATTAAATGAAACAACAACAACAACAAATGTCACTGGGGGCTGGGGATGTGGCTTGGTTGTAGAGTGCTTGCCTGGAAAGCATGAGGCCCTGGGTTAAATTCCCAGGCACCAAAAAAAAAAAAAAAAAGTCATGGGTTACAATGGAAGGGAAGCTGAATGTGGTGAAGCAGAAAGCAAAAATGTGCTACAGAGATTAAAGGTGGCTGTTTTCCTAGAGTGCCTTCCATGGGAAATATCCCTAGAGAACAGGAGCACTGAGAGATGGTGCCGTGACTCCTGCTCTGTGTGTGAGGACTTGTGTTTCTTGCTTTCTCAGCCCCTCCTTGGAGATTTCTAACACCCAGACTCTGGCTTAGCTGCTGTTTTATTTAGCAATTAGGTGCATGGGCTGTGGGTGAGACTTTATGGGTTCAAATCCTGACTCTGCCATTTGCCAACAGTGATCTTGAGCAAGTCATCACCTCTCTGCATCTTACTTCCTTTTCTGTAAAATGGGCACATAACAGTACCCAGCTCATAGGGTGTAAGAACCAATTGGAGACAATCTATTAGGGTTAGCACAGTGTCTGGGGGTGAGTGAGTGCCAAAGCCCCAGTACCATCACCGAGAGCATCCCCCATCTTGCCTCCTGACCTAGCCAGTGTGCTGACTATGCTTGTCCGAGAGAATCAATGTGCTATTCGGTTCTTTGCCAGTTTGAAATCTGTGGGAAAACATTGGGGAAGGGAACTTCATGATGTCCTTCTGCAAGCTGCACTGCTTCTCCTCCCCTCATGCACTGCTCTCCTCCCCTCTGTGGTCCATACTGGTCTCCTCAGGACACTGCTGACCTGTGATTGCACTTATCTGTCTCCAAGCCTACCCCCTCCCCCCCCCCCCCACACACACTCTGAGCTCCTCCAGGCCTGGGACTGCATGATCGGCCTGGCACAGGGAGCCACACAGAAGGCTCTCATTAGAGATTCATTAGGTGAATGAAAAACCCAGAGGCATGAAGGGGCATGGACTATGTGAGTGGCAGGCAAGAGTTCTGCGCACCTGGCAGGTGGGGTGAGAGCTGGGAGTGGGAGGAGGGAAGCTGGGGATTAGGGGCAGTCAGACCATTAAGGGTCTTGTATGACTGGCTGGGAATTTCTGTGATGGTTCAGATCAAGGTGGCAGCAGTGAGAGGGGAAGTACACGGAGTAGAGAGGATGTCACTAGATGGCTCCGTGGCGGCAGGGGCTGGTGGAAGCAATCAGGGCTGACATTCCGCTGTGTGTTGAACTGCCTTCCCACTGTTGAATAATTTACCATGTCTGCCAAGAGGCGACAAACACGCAATCAAACCAGGCCCCAGACAGTCTGCTGAGGTTGATTGGCTCTGGTCGTGACTCTCTGGCAGGGAAGGTACTTGTATTAGTCAGGGTTCTCCAGAGCCACAGGACCAAGGGTGAGCAGGAGGAGGGGTGTGTGTGTGTGATGCGTATTGTAAGGAATTGACTTATGTGATTCTGGAGATTCAAGTCCAAAATCTGTCGGGGAAGGCCAGCAGGCTGGAGACCCAGGGAAGTGTTGCTGTTTAAGTCCAAAGTCAGTCTACTGGCAGAGCTCCCTCTTGCTCGGGGGTGCCTGACTCTGTTCCATTAAGGCCTTCCACTAACTAGAGGAGGCCACCACGTCATAGAAGGCAAGCTACTACCCAGAGTCCATCCATTTCAATGTTAAGCTCACCCACAAAACACTTTCACAGAAACATCCAGAATAATATTTAACCAAGTATCTGGGTACTGTGGCCCAGCCAAGTTAATGCATAAAATTAACTCTCATAGCACTCTAAGATTTCAGCCACTTCCTGATGGACAGCCCACCAGCAGTGTATCTGCTGGGTCTGTCCCTCCCCTCCCCTCCCCTCCCCTCCCCTCCCCTCCCCTCCCCTCCCCTCCCCTCCCCTCCCCTCCCCTCCCCTCCCCTCCCCTCCCCTTCTCTCTCTCTCTCTCTCTCTCTCTCTCTCTCTCTCTCTCTCTCTCTCTCTCTCAACTAAAGTCACCTTGGGAGAAAATTTAGGGGCCCATCTCTAGCCCTGTTTTGCCCACACAGTCTCCCAGCATCTATTGTTACCCCCGCATCCCTGTAACATCTGTAAGGCAGCAGCTCATTAAAATCTCCTAAGAGCAAGCAGGGAACAAGTTTTCTGTATTCCTGGGTTCCCCCAAGTTTAAGGAAGAACACTAATGTGTTTCTTCCTGGCTAGATGTGGAGAGGCAGGGGCAGGGAGCAGAGGCTATGCTCAAGTCATGTAATTTGTGGAGAGCTGATAAAGGGACCATTGACAAAGGTGAGGGCAGGGTGTGGGAGACCCAGGGCTAATGCAGCATCCCTGAGCCACCTAGTAACACAGGCGTCACTATTGCCTGATGGGGCTGGCGTATTTACTCCTGTGGAGAGGCCACCTTGACTAGACACACAACCTTGATCAGAATACTCCCAACCTGTGGTGACCCTGCAGGAAGGGAGCAGGGGCGAAAATGAGCCCACCCCACCCTCCTCCTGCCTTCCTTGTCCTGTCTGAAGCCAACTAGAAACAGGACAAAGGGGCCCACAGGTATATTCATAGGCCAGTTTTCTGGGACAGAGAGCAAGAGGGAGAAGGGAAAGGAGGTAATCTGGAAGGGACTCTGGTGCCCTCTGGCTGGGTAGGCTAGAGATCCCTTCCTTCTCCAGTCCCTATCTCCTTGTCTCCAGCTCAGAGCTCGGGGTGGTGACAGGAGATGGGAAACTCCTTCTGCCTTTTCATTCTCTCTTTAAAAAACAGCTTTTGTCTCTGCTGGGGATATAGCTCAGCTGGTAGAGTGCCTGCCTTACATGTACAAGGCCTTGGGTTCGATCCCAAGCACCCTCCCCCCCCCCTTAAAACCCCAACAACAGCAACAAAAAAACAGCTTCTGTCTCACACTGTAGATCTAGACTCTAGACCATGGCAGTTTGTGCTTAAACTGAGGGTTTACCATCTTTTTTGAATGGACCCATTTCTGGCAACTATTTGCTGGGGCAAACAGAGGACCCCAGGGCAACCATGTAAAGTGTGTGTGTGTGTGTGTGTGTGTGTGTGTGTGTGTGTGTGTGTAGGGGGAAATCAGGAGAATAAAGAACATTCTGGTAAATGTCTAAGACAATCCTTCACAATAGTTCATGTTTACTATGTGCCAAACACTGCCCTGCTTGTGTCATCCTCTCCCATCTCCATAGTGGTGTTTCCCCTACTTTGCAGATGAGGAAACTGAGACTTCAAGAGCCCATGGGGGGCTGGGATCGTAACTCAGTGGTTGAGCGCTTGCCTTGCATGTGTAAGGCACTGGGTTCAATCCTTAGCACCATATAATTAATAAATAAATAAATAAATAAATAGATATTGTGTCCATCTACAACTAAAAAAATATTTTAAAAAAAAGAGCCCGTGGGACTTGCCACATGAACTCCACAGGAGATAATGAGAACAGTTTACCTTCAATCTTATGAGCAACAAATAATAAGAGAACAAGCTCCTGCTGGGCATGTTGTTCACCAGCCACCCCCAGGCTGAGCGTAGCCCCCATAGCCAGCACCATCCAGCTTCAGCACAGTTGATGTGACTGGGCATCTATGAGGGCATTCAGGCCACCCAATTTGGTGGATGGGGAGACTTGAGCAGATATGCAGTGCAGTCAGTGTTGGGGCGGGGAGAGGCAGTGTGGGCACACAGAGCAGACAGGGATTTACACTCTGGGGTATCTGTGAATTCCTGTTGAGTTTTAAAAGACTAGACCATTAGATGGACTGAGAGAAGAGGACTTTCCAAGCAATGGGAATGGCATGTGCAGAGATTGAGAGAAAGGCCCGGTGGGCTGAAGGAGGGGAATCCACCGTGGGTGGAGCGAGGGGGAGAGGCAGGGAGGACAGTCTTTGGCCTTTGTGGTAAAGTGAATTCCCATGGCAGAATTCTTGCTGAAGCACTAATTCAAATTTTACTCAAAACGTAGAACACTCAGTGATCAACCAAAGGCCCTGCATGGGAAGAGGTAAGTAAATTTCATTTGCTCGGCTTGTCCAAACACGGCTATAAAAAGAGCTAAAGAGCTAAAGAGAACTTGGAAAGGATGTTTTGAATTAAAAAAACAACAACAAAAAAAAAGTTTGCAATGCTCAGGAAGATCAATGTCTCCATGCTTTGGAAGCAGCACACACTTTGGGTGGTTGGAGGACTCTGGTGGTCCAGCAGCCCGTGGGAGAGCAGCTTCTCAGGGGTTGTCCTCTAAGTATCCTTTCTGTGGCCCGCTGCCTTCCTCATCAGCCACCTCAGACCTTTCTTCCCTTAACCACCTAACTGTGCACTTATCCACCTTCTCCCTCTTCCTCCTCCTCCTCCTCCTCCTCCTCCTCCTCCTCCTCCTTTTGATACTAGGGATTGAACACAGGGGCACTCAACCACTAAGTCACATCCCTGGCCTTTTTTTGTGTTTTATTTAGAGACAGGGTCTCACTGAGTTGCTTAGGGCCTTGCTAAGTTGCTGAAGCTGTTTTGAACTCACAATCCTCCTGTCTTATGCACAATCTTAACAACCGAGAGATCAAGAAACTCTACAGGAGATAAGAACAGTTTACCTTCAATCTTATGAGCAACAAATAATAAGAGAACAAGCTCCTGCTGGGCATGTAGTTCACCAGCTGCCCCCAGGCTGAGAGTAGCCCCCACAGCCAGCACCATCCAGCTTCAGCACAGTTGATGTGACTAGCTTTGCTCTTGGGTACCCACAACTTTCACAACAGTATTTTGAAATTTTAACATCATCTGGCTCTTTAAGAAGCATTAAGGATTGTTCAGTGAGTGGCATCTATGAGGGCATTCAGACCACCCAGTTTGGTCAGCCAGGAAGTTCAATTAACCAGAAACCTCCACTTTCTAAAAAAAAAAAAAAATCAGAATAACTTAAGAGTTCATTGTAATCTCCCTAAAAACAATTCTTCTGGATTCATCCCCATGGACTTGCTCTAAAAGCTTGGATCTGCAACAGCACACTTCACCTAAACCTTAGAGGGCTCTTCATTCACCTGATGAAGATTTATTCAGCATCTACTACATGCCAAGTGCTGCATTGGTTTCCATGGCTCAACTTCATAGGCAATGGGTACAACCAAGAGGTAGTGAGTCTATGTGCATTCAGAGCAGAATGGGAGGGAGCATCTGCACTGCAGCAATAGGTCTGATTGAGAATAGACAGACTGTTGATTCAGAATTTGCTTTAGCAAGAGTCAGCCAACAACTCTTAGTGGTATTCAGAGGTAGGTAAAGGAGCAGGAAAACTTTATAGTAGAAATGAAAAGCGGTTTAGGACCCTAAGTGAATGGAGGCTGTTAGAGTTGGGGAGCTGGAGGTGGGCTGCCTAGAAGTAGTCATCTTTACACAATCAAAATATTTATTTCTCTCTGGCTGGTCTTGAGTTGTAAGTGGAAGAAGAAGAAGAAAAAAAAAAAAGGAAAGCAGATCGTCATTGACCAAGATCTGGCTGTTCCAGACCGGTATTGCAGAGGCTGTGGCTCCCCAGGCTGGGAGCTGCAGAGACTGCAAGTCAGAGTTCCACTGTCACGGGGGTCCAGCAGGGGTCTGTTTACATATTCCATCTCTTCATACTTACACATCCCTGATTTATCAAATAGGACACAAGCTTGGGGCAAAACTGGATCAGGAAATGAAGAGGGATGTTCAGCACCATGATGGGAAGATAGCAGTTGTTTAATAAGTCCATGGGCTTATTGGTGAGGCTGGGAAACTGGTCTAGGAGCCCAGACTTCTATTATATCTCCTTCTCAATTCCTTTCAACTCATTCCATTCATTCAAGACATATTTCTATGTCTTAGTGTTGTGTTTCCCTCAACCACCACCATCTGTTGTGCTGTTTTTATCTGAATTCTGATTTCACTTTTCTGAATTCTCTTAAGTGAGTGTGTTCTGGGTCAAATGGTGTCCCCCACCCCCAAGAAAAAGTTCCATCCACATCCTAATCCCTGGAACCTGTGAATGTTGCCCTATTTTGGTTTGAGTCTTTGCAGATTCGATTCAGTCAAGAATTTATGCAGATGTCATTAAATGAAGGTCATCCTGGATTCTCTGGGTGGGCCCTAAATCTAACAACAGGGGTTCTTACAAAAGCCAGGCAGAGGGAGACCAGAGAGGCAAAAGAGAAGGCAACATGAGGACAGAGGAGAGGACTGAGTGGTACCGCCATAAGGCTAGCACTGCTGGCGGCCACCAGGCACTGGGAGGGGAGACTGGAATGCACCGTCCCCCAGAGCCTCAGGAGGGAGCGTGGCCGGCCTCCAGACACATTGATTTTAAACTCTGGCCTTCAGAACTGTGAGGGAACCCATGTATGTTGTTTTAATCCACCAAATCTCTGGTTATTATGACAGTAGCCACAGAAAATGGATACAGTCACCCTAGAAAGCAATTATTTTTGGTAAGGCCAAATAATTATATAATTTTGAATACTATATTTTCTAGAAGCTCTATTAAAACCACCTAAAAATTATTAAAAGAAATAAACCAACTAAAAAAAATACCCATGATCCCCACTGTTAGCATAACTGCAACCATCTTCCTCCCCCACCCCCGCCCTTTATGAATACTGTTCTTATTCCCAAGACATAGAAAGTAGTCTGAGGTAAATCCTGAGGATGTGCTAGTTTCCCTATTCTCTCCTTGAGAAGATAAAAGGACATTCCAGTTTCCCTGTTTCCGCTTTGAGAGGTAGGAAAACTGCTTGTCTCTGTTCCCAAGAAACAAACTTGCCTTCCACAAGCTCAGGGGATGCTTACTATATCAGTCAAGACTAAACCCACCCCTAGAATGCAGCCATGATGCTATCCTATAAAAGGTAACACTCAAGGGGGAGTTGCTGCTGCTCTCCCTTCTTGCTGCTGCTATCCCTCTCTTTGTGCAGAGTAGCCTTGTCAGGTTCCTGACAATAAACCCATTTCATATCCCAGGTGTGTGTGTGATCAGTCCTGCACCACGATTCTTTCACCCACCACGCATGTTGTTTATTTCTATTAAAAAAAAATTTCTATTCATTATACTTAAGAAGATAGTAAAACTAGACTTTGGATTTCTTGTTTTCATTTAACTTTATATGGGAGACATTGTCCCTTGTAGCTACACTGTCTCACCATTGTATTCAGATTGTATTTTTTTTGGGGGTGGAACTGCAAGCATTAATTATTAATAATTCCCCTATTGTTAGATTCTAGGCTGTTTCCAGATATTTTGTGTTAAAGATAAATTCTGCAAAGAAGAACAATAGTTATAGCAATCACCATCCATGGTGCACCTATTATATCGCAGGCTCAAAACTTCACTTTATGCGATTTTATGTAAGCCTGTCAATCAATAACTCTCTGAAGCAAAAAGAACATTTGGAATGGGAGTGTCAGAGATGAAGAAATTGGGTATCTGAGAAGTAAACCAACATGCCAGAGGCATAAAGCTGGGAAGCAGGGAGGCTTGGATTGTAACTAGATGTCACTCTAAAACCCACACTTTGTCACAGGACCACACTGCCTTCCCAAAGTCTGCAAATAAAAGTTTTAGTTTGCATCATATCCTCAGTCTCAGAGTGAGATGACAAAGTCAGGGGTCAAGCACTTACTGTGTCCTAAACACATATGGTCACACCACCTGGGCTGGTTATTTTCCACTAAGACATCCCTACCTCTGCATCCTCTCTCTATCCTGCCCTGCCTTGCTCTGGGACCCAAGAGGCTGAGCCCAGTGGACTTCATCACTAGGTACCCTTGTCTTCTGGCTTGTGGTTTGGTGGTAGGAGAGAACAGTCAGGAATTTACTGCTTGGCTTGCTTGCCTGATCAGCTTCGACTTCCCCTCTGACTCCTGGCTGCTTCTCTGGCTCCAGCAGTGGACCTTCCCTTCACCTTGCAAGGGAACAGCCCCCTTTGAGGGCACTGTTTCCTTCCTGCAGAATAGTCATACTAATTCACAAGTTTGCAAAGAACTGAAGGATCCCATCAAGGCCTGAGACCTGGAAGTGCAAGAAAGAGTTGCCAGGCAGGTATGGGATCCCTCTGGAATTAGATTTTTCTGGAGTTTCCTAGTCAGTCCTCCAGCTGTGGTTTCCATATGAGGAGGAGACTTGCTCTCCATGTAACCCCTCTTGCCCCTGGCAGAGGCTGCACCTAGATAGGACAGCTCTCTCACAGGAATTTGAACTTGGGATCTATATATCACTAAACCTCTATGATGGTGCTTGAGCTGAGAGATCAGGAACCTCTGGGTCTGGGATCTGGGGTCCACCATGACGTGTTGGAGGAAAATAGTCTGGCTCATGCAAGGGAGAGAAGGTATACTTGCAATGTATATAATAGCAAAAAAAAAAAAAGAGAGAGAGAAAGAGGGAGGGAGGGAGGGAGAGAGAGAGAGAGAGAAAGAGGGAGGGAGGGAGGGAGGGAGGGAGAGAGAGAGAGAGAGAGAGAGAGAGAGAGAGAGAGAGAAGAAAAGAAAAAAGAAAACCAATTTCTGACCCTCAGGGATTAGCCAAGTAAACTGTGGAACCGGTATGTCATGCATTATTAAGGCCTTAGGGGAAATTAGTTATTCTGAAAAGATGTCCATAAGTTAAAAAGCAATATATGCACAACAGCTAGCTACAGGTGGAAGCAACTCATGTGCCCATGGACAGATAATGGGTAAGATGTGACGTATACCTCTGATGGCATATTAAGCCAGAACAAGGGAGGAGACTCTGACAACGTGGATGAAATTTGAGGATATTTTCCCAAGTGAAATAGACTAGAAGCAAAGAACAAATATTGTTATGACTCCACTCAGAGGAGGTTCCTAGAGTGGTGAGATTCATAGAGACAAAACAGAGTGGTGGTCGCCAAGGGCTGGGGGTGGAGAGTGGGAAGTCAGTGCTTCATGGGTCCCGAGTTTCAGCTGGAGAAGACGAAAAAGTTCTGGAGATGGATGGGGGTGATGGTGGCATAATAATGTAAATGTTTTAATGCCACAAAATTGTCTCCCTAAAATTGGTTACAATGGCAAATTTTATATCAAGAAGAAAAAGTAATATATAGGCTTTTGCAAAAAAAGAAAAGAAAAGAAAGAAAGGGAGGGAGGAAGAAAGGAAGGAAGGAATAAAGAAAGAAAAAAAAGAAAGAAAATAAAAAGAAAAAAATTTAGACCTAGAAAAATGGGAGTACAGTCAGGTGTGGTGGCGCATGCTTTTAATTCCAGCAGCTCAGGAGGCTGAATTAGGAGGATCAAGAGTTCAAAGCCAGCCTCAACAATGGCGAGGCGCTAAGCAACTCAGTGAGACTCTGTCTCTAAATAAAATACAAAATAGGGCTGGGGATGTGGCTCTGTAGTTGAGCACCTCTCCCTCAAAATAACAACAACAAAAAAGAAAAATGGGAGTACAAACCAAAAGATATTTCTTGGTATTGAATTGCAGAGACTTTCTATTTAGGTTTTTCTTAGTTTTTGACAATTAACATATTATTTGCAGTATCTTCTTTTTTAGATAAAAGAGGAAAGAGACAGGGCAAGTCTGGTACAAACTGGCTGGGCCTGTGCACTGGTGGGAGGAAGGGTGCAATGCCACCTGCAGGTGTCAGACACTGATGTTGGTGGGATCCCAACCAGCCCATAGAGCCCAGGCCTGTTCTTCCACCCTTTATGCTTGTGGACGCACAGGCAGACAGCACACCATGGAGAACCATAGAAGACAGGAAGAGTTCCCAGACTGCTCTTGAATCTTGCTCACCAGTGCCTTGCAATGTTTCCATTATTTGGTTCATACGGTACCTTGTCTCTCCCTTCTGCACCTGGTCACCTTCATCCGTTAAGGCCCAGCTCAGCTGACACCTCCTCCAAGAAGCTGTTTGGAAGCAGGAACTCTGCAGCTCCGCAGCTCTGCAGTCCTGGGGCCCAGTCAAAGTGGCAGAGGGGATCAGGGAGTTGAGCTGAACGGAACAATCTCCATGCTGAGGCGCAGCTGGCTTCTTGCTTGAGGTCATCCAGGGCCAGCGGCTAGATGTACAACTCCCAGCTGCATTCTGAAAATGATGGCAAGAAATTTGTCTTCCTAAAACAAAAAGGGGCAGAATCATGAATCCAGGTAGCTTTTGTTTCATTTTGGGTTTTGGCCTTGTTTCTTTAATCATGAGTGGTAAGAGCAGAGAGATCCTGATGATGCTCTTGCTGGTAAATTAAGGAGTGGGGTGGCAGGAGGCACAGAGCCTGGTGTTGGAGGATCATCCCAAAGAGAGTGACCTCACCTCTCAGCAAATCAAATTCCTCATTAAAATGGATTCCTTCTGCTCCCCCAAACTCAGTCCAATGTAAAACAATATGCTATGTTACACTGAAGCAGTGGCCTCATGTCTTGACCTAAAATAGTGGTACGAAGTCTAGTCCTGTATAGGAAAAGCATAACCCAGGAACACAGCCCTTTGGTATCTTTATCCAGCATTTTGCACTCTATGTAATTGGATAGGTTCTATTTTATACCAATACCAACACAGTGGGTGCATATACAACCAGCATCACCACAGCCATGTGAGTCACATGTGCTATGACAGTATGACATCATATCTTCATTAGGTGATAGGAATTTTTCAGTTCCTTTATAATCATAGGACCACTGTCAGATATTCATTCCTTTGTTGACCGTATGCTGTTAATGTGTACTAAGAATTTCCCTCTCTCAAGACACACACACACACACACACACACATACATACTTACTTTAACATGAGACTATGAAAAAGCCAGGTGTGGTGGCACATGCCTATAATTCGAGGCTGAGGCAAGAGGATTGCAAGTTGCAGGCCAGCCTCAGCAACGTTGTGAGGCCCTAAGCAACTTAGGAAGACCCTGTTTCAAAATAAAATACTAAAAAGGGCTGGGATGCAGCTCAGTGGTAAAGGGCCCCTGGGTTCAATCCCCAGTACCCACCAAATATACATATATATATTTATGTGTATATATATATATATATATATATATATATATATATATATTATGTGTGTATGTATGTATGTATATATATATATACACACATACATACATATGTATATATGAAAAAGAAAAAGATATATATAAAATATATTTACTTGAAATATTCTGCTTTAATATTTTCTCTGCCACATAAATGTCACATAAAACATTGATGGAAATAGTTAATAGTAGCACTTAGTAATTAATAATAGAATTATGAAACATTCTTATATAAATATGTAGAATTTTATTTGTCAGATAGTAGGATTAGCCTGGCACTGTGGCCCATGCCTGTAATCCCAGTGACTCAGGAGGCTGAGGGAGGAGGATCACTAGCTTGAGGACAGCCTCAGCAACTTAGCAAGGCCCTAAGCAGCACAGTTAGACCCAGTCTGGATTTCTTTTTTTCTTTTTAATTTAAAAAAAATAGCCAAATACAGTGGTCTATGCCTGTAACTCCAGCAGCTCAGGAGATTGAGGCAAGAGGATTGCGAATTCAAAGCCAATCTCAGCAACTTAGCAAGGCTCGAAGCAACTTAGTGAGATCCTGTCTCTAAATAAAATATAAAAAGGGCCAGGGATGTGGCTCAATGGTTAAGTGCCCATGGACTCAATCCCTGCTACAAAAAAAAAGGAGAAACATGTTAAACTTCATCATTTCTGGATCCCAGTGAGCCTGTCCTAGAAAAATGGAAATATTTTATCAGGGAATTCTTCCAAACTGCAGTTTGTCTTGGGTTTTCATCATCAAATTTCTGGAGACTCCAAATCTTCCTGCCTATAAACCCAGTTTCATTGTTGAAATATAAATAATAATAAAATAATAATGTTTCTAAACTGGCTTGATTTGATTTTTTAGTCTGTATTGTAAATATTTAGATCATTGATAATTTCTAAGGGAAAAGTAATTTTCTTGGCAAGTGACTTGTGTCTGCACATATCCTGTATTTGAATTTTGTCAGTCAATATTTCTTACTGAACATGAGCTGTTTAAAAGCAGGAACCCTCTCATGTGCCTGCACAGAAGGTCCTCATCTTTATGCTAATTAATTAATCAATTAACTTATTTACAGACTCTGGGGGTTCTGACAACTGGCAATAGGCCTCTTTTGCTATATTCTTTCAATATTCCTTGGGCTTATGCTACATGTCAGGCACCATTCTCAGTGTGGGAGATATGGCAGGGAACAAATTTACAAAAATACAAAATCTAACTGGAAGCTGGGGTCCACAGATTTGCCTATTTTGGAAAAGAGAGAGGTCCTCTCAGCACCCTCTGCCCTCTGCATTCCTCTGTTGATGTCCCTGCTATATAGCAATTACTTTGTTTATACTCTGTCTCCCTGTGAAGCTGTCCCCCACATGTTTGCATCCTTGGAACTTGGCACAGGCTGGGATCCTGTAAACATTAAGTGAATTTCAAACAGAGATGCAGTTCCTGGCTTGAATTCATCCCACAAACCACTGAGTCTGTCTTAAGAGCCAGGAAGACCCTGTGAAACCTCAGGTGGGCCTTACCTTCAAGATGTTTGCATTTACCCCTACAGGACTTAAGAATGATGGTGGCAGAAGCTTCACCTTACAAGGACCAGGCACCATGGAGGGCCTCACAGTACCCCCAGTTGTCAGGGCCATTTTACAGGTGAAACAGTGAACACTCTAATGGGTTATGTGACTTTCTCAAGGCCACAGACCTATTAAAGGGCTGAGCAGGGACTGTCCCTGACTTTTATAACACTTGCATAACTAGTAGATTGAAAGGTATCATGCCTACTCATAGTCTATTACCAAATCAGAGCAAAGGTCTTGAATCTGGATTATGGAAATCACAGAAGACACCTATTTTAAGATGAAATAGGTTAACATGAAGAAGCTGGGAAATAGCTTATTTTTTAGTTGACAAGTAAAACTGTACATATTTATCATGCACACATGATGTTTTGAAGTATGCATATGTTACGAATAGTTCTACACAGCACAAACTGGGTGCTGTGGAAGCCCAAAGGACACTGGGATACAGATCAAAAGATTTTCAAACTATACCATGGTGTTTAGAGAAAAATTTGAACCAGGACCAAGGCCCCGGTGGATTTTTAAAAATATGACTATTGAGGTGGTGGCGAGCGCTGGGTAAACCTGTCATTCAGAATACAAACGATGCAGTCTTCCGTGTGAAAATGAGGATCACCTGGCCCGAGGGCTGAGAGGGTAATTAATTCCTGGACAAAGCTGATAAACTGCCTCACAGAACTGCTGCTTCTCCACCTTGGCCTTGACCAGCTCGGTTCAGTGTTTACTTGATTCAAATCTGGAAATGGCGGGGCAGAGGGCTATACAACAGCCAGAAGTACAAAAGAAATGTTGTTTCTTCTTTCTGTGCTGACACTGCACTCAATGCTAGGACACTTTAAGAGAGAGACAGCAGGCTCTGACGTCTAGAAAGTCGTCTGATGCCCCCAGCAGGGCTGTCAACACCAGTGTCACACAAGGCCACTCCATACCTGATGGAGTGAGACAGAAGACCAGACCGTTCAGTGAGCATGTGTAAGTACTAAAAAAAAAAGCAAGGTCACTGGGCATTAGAATCCTGGCTAATGGGGTGACGGTGGCAGCTTACCAGCAACAGGTCTAGCCTGTTCTAATCTTCCTGTTTTCTAGGTGAAATTTGATAAGAATGTCTAATCATAGAATTCTCCTTGACAATATCCAATCCAGAAAAAAAGTCCTGCTTCCTAAAATCCCTACCCAAACATCTAATATGAACTTAAATCCTGTAAATTCTTTTCTAACGACCTCTTACTGAGAAGCCTCATGGTCCCCAGAGAGATGTATTCTCCTTTCCCGAAACTGATTCAACTGCAAACATAAAAATAAATTTTAATAAGAAAGAAAAGAAAGGGGCAGGAAAGAAAGAAAGAGATTGGGACAAGTGTAGATTAGGATTCAGAAGGCTTGAGCTGAAGTTGCTTAACCTCTCTGTACCTCAATTTCTTCATCGGTAAACTAGGGATAATGAAAATATATAATAAAATTGTTGTGATGATTAAATTAATGAAAACCTGCAAAGTATTTAAAATAGGCCTGGCACATATGAATACCCAACAAATATGAGTTATTTATTACTGTTGCTGTGATTTTCACCCTGAATAACCCTAAGTATGTCACGAAACATTTCAGAGTTCGTTTCTTCCCCTATAAATCGGGGACAATATTAACACCTCTGTCATGGGTAAGTACCAAAGGGCCTGAAGTAGATGAAAGCATTTTACAAACCAGGGCTCTAACCTAGGGATGCAAAGCCCTTAGCTGCTGTCCATGCTGGGGGCCTGGGGACCCTGGGGACAGGGGTAAGGAGGCCGAAGGTGGCAGGGAGCCGTGGGAACGCGCAGCTGACTCAGCCCCGGCACTTGTGGTCACGCAGATGTTTCTAATGAAGCCACAAATCCAGGTTTTTATGTAAGATCCACAATTTTTAAATGTTGGCAACTAAGTCAGGTTTTTGTAAGTCACTTTGAAGGCCAATCAAAACAAGGGTGCAGGCCGACAATTCGTGACCTGTTATAAACTTTTACAACTATTACTTAATAAATCAAGTGGGGGGGGGGGAGGGCTATGGAAACAGCGGATGAAATAACTAAACTGAAAATCCAAGAAGTAATGAATGTGCACTGGGCACTACATATTGTGCCCAGCGTCATGTGAGTCTTCCAGGAGCCCCAAGAGACAGTATTACATCCCAATCTTCAGGTGAGGAAACCGAGGTGGGAGACAGAAGGCCACAGAGCTGGTGAGTGGCCAGTGGGGCAGCAGCTGGGACCGTGAGTCCCATTCTGACGGTGAGGTGAGATGACAGCACAGACTCTCCTGAGCCCCCGACCCCACAGCCTCACTGCAGAGCTAAGCAGGGGGCCCAGCCTGCGGGCTCACTGCCTGCCTTGCCCCAAGGTGAGGAAAGCCTTCATGAAGATTGTTAAGGCTTGATGCCACTGTGGACTTTTGAGTTCCATCATCAGACACCTGGACTGCTCCCCACTTAACAGGGGCCTTGGCCACTTAGCTTTTCAGTTAGGCTTCTAGATCTTTAGGCAAACTAAAGAGAAAAGAGAGAGGGCAGGGTGCTGGGGCCTCCAGATCAGAAAGGACCTCAGAACCAAGCCCCAAAGCAATGTACAAAAAACAACAATGGGGCTGGGTTTTCCTGGCATGTGGGGGGGGGGGGAGCCTGGTTTCCATCCTCAGCACCATGTGCATGTGCGTGCGCATGAGCGTGCATGCACACACACACACACACACACACAAATGTAGCAAGGTCTTAATTCTAATACAGTTTATGTGCATAATCCAAACCCTAAGTCTCTAGTTGCTGTGGTTTTTAGGTCAGCAGCTCCCATCACCCTCAACCCAATGCTGGGCCTCACCTCCAAACAATTAAAACCTTGGGACCTAGTGGGGATATTGTTTCAAAAGCTTCCCAGATGACTGAGAATCACCAATCCAGTGAATACTTACAGAATTCATTCATCCACTTAATTTATTCCACAGTTATTTCTTGAGTACTTACTATGTGCCAGTCACAATATCGGTATTAGGAACACAGTGGAGAGGGGGCAGAAAGCACACAAAACAAAGTAACTTTAGGCACAATAATAATTGTGATAAAGAAAAATAGACCTGGGTAGGAAGGTTGAGAGTGATTGAAGAACAGGTTATTTTATTGAATATTTGTCTTTTTTAAAATAATGTTTGTTTTAAAAATTAATATTTATTTTTTAGTGGGTAACAATTTCACAAGCACCTATATCCCTATCCATCTTATTCCCTAACCAGCAGCATCAACACCACTGGGAACTTGTTAGAAATGCACATTTGAGCCAGGCATGGTGGCCCACTCCTGTAATCCCAGTGATTTGGGAAGCTGAGGCAGGAGGATCTCGAGTTCAAAGCCAGCCTCAGCAATTTAGCAAGGCCCTAAGCAACTTAGTGAGAACCTGTTTCAAAGTAAATAAAAAAGGATGAGAATGTAGCTCAGTGGTTAAACCCCCCTGAGTTCAACCCTCCCCCACCCCACTCCCTCCCGTACCAAAAAAAAAAAAAAAAGAAAAATCCATGTTTGAGGATCTAGCACAGACCTCCTGGATCTGCAGCTGTAGGGCAGGAGCTGGCAATGTGTTTCAACAAGCCCTGCAGGTGATGACAACCCACTCTGAATCTGGAGAACCACTGCTCTCATCTAATGCATAAACATTTCTCTTGGTTTCTTATGCATCCTTCCTGCCTGTCTTGTAAATAATGGTAACATAAATATTTATTCTTGGGTTTTCCTTTCTTATGCAATTACTAGTTTACACCTTAGTTTTATTACTATATGTGAGAGACCTTTCCATGGAAGTATTAAGATCACTATTTTCCTTGCCTGTCCCACAGAATAGTTAACCAGTTCCCACTTAACGATTGCAGGTTATTTCCATCTTTTGCTATCACCCTGTGGGTGATATCACCCTGTGGGTGATAGCAAAACTAACCTTGTGTTTGTGTTATTTCAAGCTTGTGCAAGTCAAAGGATGAATTCCTACAAGCAGGTGTGGGATCAAAGGGTCAATGACTTTGCAAATTTCATAGATGTCAAATAGCTGCTCACAGAATTTTGCTTTTCCATCAGCAATGGGTGAGAATGTTTTGCATCACCCCAAATTCACCAACAGAATGTGTTTGGATTTTGCCAATCTGTTAGGTAAAAACTGTAGCCAAGGATAATTTTCATCTAAATTTACCTTATTTTGAATGAAGTGAATTGTAAACTGCCCTTTTTGTGTCTTTTCGCTCTCTCTCTTTTTCCATTAGATTGACTGTCTCTTCTTCCTCTGTTTCTAGAAGCTTTTTATAGATTAAGAGGATTAATCCTTCGTGCTATGAGCTGCATTTTATGCTTCTCAACTTATCTTTTGTCTTTTGATTTTGCTTGTGGATGTTCTTTTTGGCTTTTCATTTGATTTTAAATTTTTGATATTATTGGTTTCGGTTTGTTTTTACCTAAAACTTAGTTCTTGAAACACTTGAATTCAATAATTCATCCAAAATCTATTACAGAGCTCACTTGGCCTATCAGAAGCAAAAGATGGAGCCTTTCCCTTCAAGAGGAAGGCACCCTGTTTCCCCTCCTCTGCTCTCTGGATGGCATCAGTACACGAGGGTAACGGGTCACCTGAGGACCAGTCACAGGGAGTGAAAAGATCCAGGCAACTGGAGCCAAGCCCAGAAGGCTGGGCGAGTGGAGACTCTCCACACTGGCTTTGTGGCCTTTGGTTGTGACTCCTTCCCTGTGGAGCCCGAGGGAACGTGCCACCACCACCACCATGCTGTGTGAACAAACAGCTGAGGGCCGGGTGCCTTCTCACCTTTACAAGTTAGATTCTGACTCTGGGCCTTGGCCTAGGCCAGGTCCCACAACGGGGGACCGGCAGCCACTGTGCTGGGGCTCTGCCCTGCTCAGGAGGCATCCAGATGGGCCTGCTCTCTTCCATGGTCCCCCACACCTTTAAACTCATCTCTGCTCTCTGATCTGAGCTCCTCACTTGGCATGAGGGAGGCATTCAGCTTCCTTGTCAGGGATCCTCTATGTGCTGGGGCAAATGTTACCATCAACCACGCTTTCTTCTTTAATCCAACTCAAGAATCAAATTCCAAAATTAAATAAGGCAATGGAATTTTTAAAAATTTTGTCTACAATATGTGTACACAAGTGATTATGCACTATTCACCTTGTGTCAGATACAAAGAATTTTTTTGAGCTATATATATATTTTTATTTTGCTTGTGGATGTTCTTTTTGGCTTTTCATTTGATTTTTAATTTTTGATATTATTGGTTTTTGTTTTGTTACAATTTCTTCTTCCCCCCGCCCTCCTCCTCTTCTTCTGGGATTACAGGCATGTGCCACTGCATCTGGCCAATTTTTCTTCTTTAAAAAATTTTTATAGAAAATGTTATTCAACACAAAATGTTTTCCAGCAAAAGGACAATATATGGAAAGAGCTGATGCACCTTGCAGCTACAGGAAAAACAAAGGAGAAAAAAATAAATGTGATTTTCTGATTCTGTTTACTTCACTCAAAACTAGACATACAGCTGGCATTAGCTCCAAAATGAGATGGAGGCTAAAATAAAGCTACACATTACAGTGAGTTTCAACATCAGTCATATCCACTTGCAGACCCACCCAATAAAAAGTGACTCCTTCCCAGTGGCAAATTGTATAGGTTCATTCATTAAATATGCAATTTCATTTTTCCATTTTTCTTTTTTATTTTACCCTTTTACAAAGTCAACAACTTACTAACCACTAGTGAGTGTGCCCTCTTGCTAAAACCTACAATTTTTCAATACAAATGTATGGATCTATAGATAGTTATATATATTGGACTTAATATTTTCCATGAATGGAATAGGAGTCCATGTATAGGATGGTATAAGTCTTTTTCTATCCCCCCAAAGAACAAATGATTCTGAGAACCAAGCATGAATTTACAAGTGAAATTTTGGAATGTGGTCTATTTGTAGAATCTTAAATGACTTGGCTTATCTTACATCTGCACTTCAATGCCAGGTTCTGAGGAGGCAAAAAATCCAAGTCACACAAAGCTCACACTAAATACTACTGAGAACACTTTATCAATCAATGAATCACAGAGAAGGTGGCCAAACATATGGTGTCTTAAAGTGCCCACGTGCTGGTCCTGTGACCTGGAAGCTCTCTCTCTCTCTGTGTGTCTCTCTGTTCTGGGACTTCTAGGTCCTCAGCTAGCTCCCTGGGAAGGGCCCCAGACAGGGACCTTGTCACTTTCAGATCATAGCCCCTCTACACTGTTGTACTGAGTGGTCCAAAGTTCATCACATCTGAGCCAGCTCAACTCCTTCAGTTAGGAGTGCCCCATGACCACAAGACCCACCATGAGCTCAAGATAGTCCTTCTCTGTTTGGAACTTCTAGAAGACAGAGGGGGAAAAGAAAAAATAAACTAATATTTGCATTTCAATGTTTGATCTTTAAACCCACCCCAAAGAAGGTAGAGTTACATTAATCCCCATCAGAAGAATGAGGAAACTGAGGTCCAGAAAGAAAAAGGTATTTGGTTATGGTCATGTAATTAGTAGGAATCCAGGTATAGAATAGCAGCAATAGCAGCAACAGGAATAACTAGAAATTACCAAAAGTTTGCTGTAGGTCAGAAACTGCTTGGTGTTTTTCATGCAGGATGTTATTTGATGTTCATTGTCACCCTGTGAGAGTCCATGAATTGCTGATGGGGACACTGAGCTTCTTAGAGGTCAAGTGACTAGAGGTCAAGTGACTTCCCCAACAGCACTCCATTGGAAGAATGGTGGAGAAGGATTCACAACCAGCTCTCTCTGTTCCCTGTCCCACTGTGCCACCTGGTTGTCCCCTGCACCAAGAACCAGAACTCAGAAGGGTGTGGGAGAAAGGACGTCCACACTTCCTCCCCTAACTCCATTGGCTTTCCTGGCTGCTCCGAATGGATCAGAAATTGTTTCCTACAGAAGTCAGGTTCTTTGGGTTCTCCTTCAAATGAAGAGCTGTAAGAGGTTAGTCCAGATCCTGGCTCTGCTACTTGCTAGCTGAGTCCCTTGGGAAAGCCTGTTTAAGTGTTCTCAGGACAATACCATCCTCTTGGAGTTATTGCATAGATTGGATGTAATCAGGGATGTCACGCAGCTGGCCCAGAATAAGTACTGAATTGCCGCAGTCTGGCTAGGCACAAAATCACGAGCCACTCAAGCAGGAACAAACTTTATTTTTTGAAACTGCCGCCAATGCCCTGTACAACCCCGGGAAGAATGCCGATCGACACACGCAGCGTTCTCCCGGATCCTAAGAGGAAGTTCCTCCTCCGGAAATCCCTCCTACCGCACTTCCACAACCAATGGGAACTCTCCAAGAGTCCTGTAGCAGGCCGAGGTGGACAGCAGGAGTCCAATATCCATATGAATGTAAATCTTAACATAATCATATCATCTCAATGGCTAGCTGGCGTCACCTTTGAACCAAAAATGCCATGCATCATATTACTTGGCTGTGGCTCTTAGCACTGAATGAGGGTTTTTCTCTTGTGTGTTGGTGAGATCAAGGCCAACCTCCTCCACACGAGGGGGTGGGGGGGTGGGGGGGTGGGGGGTGGGGGGAGGTTATTTCTCTCAGTACGTGCTTGTCTCCTCTCCAAGCCCAAGAGTTACTCAGCATCAACCAGGGAGGAGGAGGAAGCTGTTCTCAGCAGGTGAGGTGATGTCTGGCCTGGGAGAGGGTCTCACCTCCTTTATACAATTTCATTTATGTAAAATGTTAGAAAAGACAAGTCTATAGAGACAGAAAGCACTTAGTATTTTCCTGGGATTGTAAGTGGAAATGGAATTGATTAGAAATGGGCATGAGAAGTCTTTGGAAGATGATAAACATGTTCTTAAATTGGATTGTTGTGATGATCACACAATCCAATGAACTTACTAAATACTATTGAATCATGCAGTTAAAATTAATGAACTGTATGACATGAAAATAAAGTGGCTCACTACAACTTTTTTTTTAAATAAAAAGATAATTAGAAAACCCATGTTGCGAAGTTAAGAAATGTACATGTTTACATATAATGTATACAAATAACAAAAAATATCATGGCCAGGTTTTGTTTATTCTAATTATACAACATTATTAAATGTTTGACAGCTTTAATGTAATTCAACAAGTGAAAAAAGAAAAAATAATTTGATAAAATTCAACATTAAAAAAGGCAAAAATCAGCAGGTATGGTGGCACACACCCGTAATCCCAGCTGCTCAGGAGGCTGAGGCCAGAGGATTGCAAATTCAAAGCCAGTCTCAGCATTTCAGTAAGGTCCTAAGCAACTTAGTGAGACTCTGTCTCAAAATAAAATATAAAAAGGGGCTGGGAATGTGGCTCAGTGGTTAAGTGCCCCCTGGGTTCAATGAAAGCAAAAATATTTTTAACTAAGACTAAAAGAGAATTTCCTTAATGTGACAAAAGGTATCTCCAAAAAAGAAGACTTGTAACAATAACAATACTAATAGTAAAATGCTGAAAACATTCCTCTTAAGATCAAAACCCAAGACACAAATGCCACAAATCATGATTTTTCATTCATTTTTGTCCTGAAAGCTTTAGCCAGGGCAGAAAAATCAATCCCTCAATAGTTAATGAATCTACGGTGAAAGAATTAAAATGAAAGAAGCATAGTTATTGTTATTTGATGGTGATATGCTCATCTACATAGAAAAGCCCAAAGTATAAGAGAATCTAGTGAGTCAACAGGATGCAAAATCAAGGTGCAAAAATAAATTTTATTTCTATATACTACTAATAACCAGAAACTGCAATAAAACAGGATACTACTTATAATAGCATAAAAAATAATATAGATAGCTGGGCATGGTGGTGCACACCTGAAATCCCAGCAGCTCAGGAGACTGAGGTAAGAGGATCAAGAGTTCAAAGCCAGCCTCAGCAATGGTGAAGTTCTAAGGAACTCAGTGAGACCCTGTCTCTAAATAAAATACAAAATAGGTCTGGGGATGTGGTTCAGTGATTGGGTGCCCCTGAGTTCAAAACTCTGGTACCAAATATATATATATATATATATATATATATATATATATATATATATATATATTACCAAACACGTATATGTATATATATGAGAATAGATATTTTAAAAGACATTCAATACTTTTATGGATAAAAATGAGAAAACTATGCAAACAAGATCTAAATATGGAAAGATGTACCATATTTATGAATTGGAAGATTCAATATCATAAAGATGTCCAAACTCTTAAATTGATAAATTCCATGAGATTACATAAAAATCACATTTTTTCTGGTTATTAATAGTTTTTTTTTCTCAAAATGTTTTTTAGCCTTATTGAAGACCAATATATTCCTAACTAAGATGTAGGGACTTGTCTTACAAAATCATTAAAAATTACCATTAAATTTATTGTAATCTAGACAGAATGACCTCAGAAAAGGTAGAGACAACCCATCAGTGGTAACCTAGAAACAGATCTGAACATGTGCAGAACTTGATCTTATTTCAGAGCAGCCTTATAGTTCAAGGTGAATGGATAGATTTTTCAACATGTGGTACTGGAACAATTAGTTAACCTTAAATAAAATATATTAGACTCTTATACCAGTCTTTAACCAGGTTGGCCAAAGACCTATCTAAGAAAAGTAAAAGTGTACAATTCTTAGAAATTCACATAGAAGAGTAACTTCATTCAGGTTGGATAAGTTTTTTTTTTTTTTTTTTTTGCTTTGGTTTTTCCTTGCTGGGGATCAACTCCAGGGCCTCTAGGTAAGCAGATGGCCACTGAACTACACACTGATACTGTTGTTTTTTAATTTTTTTTTTTAGTTGTAGATGGACACAATAAATTTATTTTATTTATTTATTTTTATGTGGTGCTGAGAATCAAACCCAGTGCTTCACATGTGCAAGACAAGTGCTCTACCACTAAGCTACCACCACAGTACTGGTTTTTAAAAGAAGACCCAGAGGTAAAACATAAAGAAAAAGATTGATGCAGTCACTTTACATTAAAAGTTATAACTTTTGTTTATCTAAAGTCATCATAAACATGAAACACATATGTGTAAATTATTGAGTTAATACCCAGATTACATAAAGACTATCTCCAAATCCCTAAGACAAACAACCCAATTAAATAAGCAAAATAAATGAATAGCAATTTCACCAATGAAGAGACACAGATGATTCACAAGTATATTAAAATATATTCAATCTTAGTAATCAGGAAAATGTAAATGTAAACTACAGTGGGATACCATTCCACCTATACAAGATTGACCAGAGTTAATAATTAATCTGTACCATTATTGGCAGGTATGTGGAGCCATCAGGATTTTCAAACATTGTGAATAAATGTATCAACTGGTAAATTTAATTTAGTTGGCTCTACCTAATAAAGCTGAACATCTGCATAACCTGTGACCTGGGAATTCTGTTGCTATATATATAACCTAGAGACTCTTCCACATATATGTCAGTATTCAATAGTGTTTAAAGCAACATTATTCATTATAGTCAAAACCCAGAAGAAAACAAATGTTCATCAGCAGCAGATGATAAATAATATTCCATTCATATTACAGAAGGCTACATCACAGGAAAAAAATTAATTACATCCAATGACATTGATGAATTTCAAGAACATGATATTGAATGAAAAAATTCAGTGTGATTCAATTAACCTAAGTTCAAAAATACACAAAATGAAATAATATATTAAAATATAGAGAAGAATTGGAATGATAAAACACAAGACTTTGGACAGTGGTTGCTTTGGGGAAGAAAAGAAACATAATTGAAACTTCTCTTTGAAATAATCAGCACATGAGAGGGTTAAGACCTACGTTCTTCATTGTGGCATTGCTAGATCCTATTGATCATAGTTTTGGGCCAAGGGAAGCACACCAGCCCTCTGCCAGAGCCAATTATCTGGACCTACACCTCCTTCCAAGAGTTTGGATGCTGCCAGGAGCCAAGGAACTAGGCCAGCCTTACCAAGTCCCAACAGGTACCAACCCCTGACCTTGACCTCTTGACTCCTAAGCTAATAACTACAGATTCTTAACACTATTTCCCAAATGGTCTTTCTCAAGTGCCGTATTCACCAACAGTCAATCAGCCAACACATTAATAAGTCCTGGACCTAATTACAGCTCAGTGCCAGCTCACTTCTGACCTTGGGTTAGACAAGTCCCTTTCCTTTGCTGGCATCTTCCCCCTCCTCTTGCCTCCATCCAAGGTATTTCATCCTCTGGAATACATGATCTCTTTGAAGGAACAGAAAGGTATCCCATTCCCCAGAGATTCTGATGTGGACTCTGTCCAGGAACATTCTCCCCTACCCTGACACTGAGAATTTTCTCAGTGGGTAGAATTCGGTGGAAACAGCTCCGTTAGCCCTGAAGCTTTAGTTGGCTTTATTCTGTGTTCATGGAGTAAAAGAAGAGAGGATTATTGCTTATTTTCAAGAAATAAAATTATGATATTGAGTATTTGTTTGAGACTGGGAATCAAACCCAGTTGTGCTTTTACCACTGAGCTATATCACCACTCCTTTTTGTTTTTTTACCTTGATACAGGGTCTTGATAAGTTGCTGAGGCTGGTCTCAAACTGGAGAGTCCTCATGCCTTAGCCTCCCAAGTGGCTGGGACTATAGGTATACCCCAGGAGCCCAGATGAATTGCTTTTTGAAGCAAAACCTCCCTCAAAGGTTCTTCCAATGACCCTCAGGGGTTATGCTGAACCCTGTCTTCCAAAGCTGAGAATCCTTTCATTAAATGAACAATCTGTGGTTGTGCTGATCTCTGATCTGGGTTATCTGAGGAAGCCCAGGAGGGAAATTTAGGTGGCTGCTCAGGGGGGCCCTCTTGCTCTGTGAAGGTTCAGACATGACCTGGAGATTCTTCACGATCGCTGCCATCCTTTTTTAGCTGGGTTCTTGTTAGAGTCTATAAACAAGTCAGGATGGCGCCTGGCATTTTGCCAGGGGGAGTGGTTTGTGAGGTGGCACTAGCGAGCCACTAAGTGTGGAGATTTCTTATTGGTTGACTGCTGTATCTAGTTTATGTTAATTAGATAAGCTGTGTGGAATGTATAAATACCCCTCCGGTCCTACAATAAACAGCTCCCACTCCTGCTGTATCAATGTA
Source organism: Urocitellus parryii (assembly GCF_045843805.1). Lineage (NCBI taxonomy): Eukaryota > Metazoa > Chordata > Mammalia > Rodentia > Sciuridae > Urocitellus > Urocitellus parryii. Next base: position 36,351,505 of record NC_135541.1, on the reverse strand, counting down.
CACATGTTGCTCGTCACCCCCCGGTTATTTTGCTGCAGCCGGACTGCGGCAGGTTCTGACTGAGGGGTTCCACTAGCCAGCAGTTAGCACATTCTTCTTGCAGGACCAAACCTTGGGCTGTGTGAGGGGAAACATCCAGACACAGGCCTACATGCACATACATGGAGGGACCTGGGTGTCGTGGGCTTTCCTGGTGGCTGGTTCTCTGCAGGATTTTCCTTAGCACTGCCCAGATGAGAGTTGTGTGGTCACCATTCCTTCCCTAGACCTGGGAGTGAGAAGGCATAGTGAGAGGGAAGGTCTGGAAAAGGTCATGGAGGGCCTACTGCCTAGTGCCCTCCTCCCTTGCTGTATCCCATCAATTGTTTGATCCCTTTTGCTGTGTGACCCAGGATGTTATATACCTTTTGTTGGTTCTCTGTGAATACCACCTCCAGAAGTTCCCATTCAATTCTTAACCACCTCTGACTTTCATATTCCAAAATATGGTAGTGTTAGGCACTAGAAATAGCAACATGGAGCTGGATGTAGTGGCACACACCTATAATTCCAGCAACTCTGGAGGCTGAGGCAGGAGGATCACAAGTTCAAGGCCAGCCTCAGCTATTTGGCAAGACCCTGTCTCAAAATAAAAAAATTAAAAGGTCAATCCCTAGTACTGTAAAAATAAAATAAAATAAGGAAAGAAAAGAAGAATACTGACATGGAACTGGGGGTTTGGCTCACTGCTCACTCATTTACCTAGCCTGTGTAAGGTCCTGGATTTGATCCACAGCAACACATAATGCACTCTTGTGCGCTCATTCGCGCGCGCACACACACACACTCACACACACACACACACACACACACACACTGTGCGCCCCCCCACACACACACACACAGAAAGAAAGAGAGAGAAATGGTAGGAAGAAGGGAGGGTGAAAGAACTTTCAGTAAATTGGCTAAAGCTTTCTTGATAGGGGTCTACATGTCTTGCAACCATTTATTACACAGCACATGCCAAGCTCTGTATTATTTTTCATGTAATATTCTATTGAAACTTCCCTAAACCCTTGAATTGGGTACAGGTAATGTCCTCATTTCAGAGATAAGGAAAATGAGACTTAGAGCAGTGAGGCATAAAGGTCACACCGCTGGTTAATGGCAGGGCTGGGACTTCCATCCTGGTCTGTCTGAGACCAGAGCCCATGCTCTTGACACCATGTACCCTGACCTGCAGCCTTGCCATAGATTGTGTCGTGTAAGGAGTCTCCTTTGAGCTGAAGAAGCTGAGGTAGCTGAGGTTCAGGGAGGTCAGATGAGATACTGAGATCCTTCTGTAGCATCAAAACAAGACCCTTAGTTTTTTTTTGTTTTTTTTTTTTTTGTACCAGGACTGAACCCAGAGGTGCTTTACCACTAAGCCACATCCCCAGCCCTTTTTAATTTTTATTTAGAGACAGGTCTCCATGAGTTGCTTAGGGCCTTGCTAAGTTGCAGGCCTGGATTTGAACTTGCTATACTCCTGCCTCAGGCTTCTGAGCCTGGGATTACAGGTGTGGGCCACCATGCCTGGCAAGACCCTTAATTTTTATCTTGTCCTGATTGTTCTACCCTCTGCCCAGAGCCTCAGGTGCTCTGGCCCACTCTCAATTTTACATTTTCCAGAAACCAATGCTGAATATATCTCTAATGGAAATGAATCCATTAGAGAATATTGCCTGTTCAATTCCTTAATATGATTCCTTAACATATGATCATAATTCCCCAGTATCTGTCTTTCCCTAGCCACTGGCCACTGTGACCCTGAAGACAGCTGTCCTGGGGCCCTCAGCCTACCTCTGCATTCAGTAACCACCCACCTCAGTACCTTAAGGAAAATGAGCACCTGGCAGCCAGGGGAGCAGGTGCCTTGGCCCAGGCAGTACCTGGTTCACCTGGTGATTGCCATGCTGGGTGGGAGGGAGAGGTTTATTCTACATCATAAAGGAGACAGAGCTGCAGGAATGGTTCTTTCAGCTGTGTTCCCAGGCTTGGCAGGACTGAGTAGGGAGGAGAAGACCTTCTGTTCCTGTTCTGGCAGCTAATCTCCAAGTCCTTCCCCTCTAGGGACCTCAGACAATGAGCCAAAATGGCTCCAGGGTTCCCTGTGGGCTTTAGACCTGGTTATTAAACTTTGGCTCCCTAATCTGGTTGGTGGCTGTGTCTCCCAAACAAGTGAGAAGCAGTGGGCTGAGAAGGGGTGAGGGATCACCTGGACCAAAGTCTGCTGGGGGCTCACTGTGAGTAGGACCTCAGGACCGGCCACCTGGAAGGGGAGAGGCAGATGTCAAGAATTCAGCAGCAAAACACCTTCAGCATTGGGCCCCAGTGATGGGGCAGATTTACAGGGAACAAGATGTTGGGTGTTTTGCACGAGAAAGAGAGGAAAGTGAAGGCTTAACTGAACAAGACCAGAGTGACTAGGAGGATGCACTAGGCCTTCTGCTCTCTTCTTAGAGCACCCACTTTCCAAACTGCTGCTACACACATCTGCTTAGAGGAAGCAGCACTTTAAAACAATGGAACCCTGCCTCTGCCCTCCCGCCCTCAGTCTAAACGGAGCCAATCAGAACCTTTTCCTGAAGATTTTGGAACTGGAGTGAAATAGCTGCTGAGGGCCACGTTCCTTCCATGTTGTCCCCAGCAGTAGTGGAAGTGAATCCATTAGAGAAAGAATAATGTAACTCAACTGTCACCATCAAAAGTAAGCTCTTTGAGAGCAGGGACTATTGTCTACTTCTACTTACAAATGCCTCTTGATTGGAACCATTAAACTCCCGAAAATTCCTTTTCCCTTTTTTTTTTCTTTTTTCTTTTCTTTTTTTTTTTTTTTTTTGGTGCTGGGATTGAATCCATTTCTGTCCTTCCTTACTCTCAGTAAGCCAATGATAGAAAGTACTGGTTACATCCTAATAAAACCATCGTAAGTTGGAAATGCACATAATAACCCAATAAATCCATTGTCAATTCGAAAAATTATAAGCTGAACCCTGGTAAGTCCAAATGCTCTTTTATTTACACTGGGACTACACCCTGATAAGCCCATAGTAAGGTTGAAAAATGATATTACAGTGTCTCCCATGTCTGGAATGTGCCTGACCCATAGTAATAATGATAACAGTAACATGGACATAGATGGTGCTTACTGTGATCAGACAAGTTTCCTAAGCTCAATACATGCAATTAATTGAGTCCCCAGGACAACCTTCTGTGGTAGAATGTTGTTACCCCCATACTCCATGTGAGAAAACTATAACTGAGGCTTGGGGTCACTTGCCTAAAATCACTCCTGAAGGAGACAGGATTCAAGCACAAGTCATTTGGTTGCAGAGTCACTAACCTCTACGGCGGCTTAGTATGCATGTGTTGAATGAAGATGAATGAATGGATCAGGCATGCAGAAGGAAGAGCTGGTGGGAGGGAGAATTCTAACCATCCAGCACCTGGCTCAGAGGGTCTTTGCAGCTCAGTTACCACCCACTCTTGCCCTTGGGCTCTGTGAAACCCTCATGCACCCAGCCTCCTAAACAGGACTGCTTTCATGGCATGTGACCAGTGCAGTCACTCAGGGCCCCAGGCTTGCCTTAATGTTCACCATCTTTAAATTCTCAATAATTTTATCTTTGAGTTTGTGTCTTACAAGCAAAGTGTGGTGGCACCATGGAGCACGCCTGGGAGCAGAGGAGGTACGTGCCCCATACACATCCGCCATTGGTCCTTGCCATCTCATACTCACTCTGTGCCATACACCACAGCCCTAGGATTCTGGTCAATTGGTGTTTTAGTTAGCTTTTCCATCAATGTGACCAAAATCCCCAACAAGAACAACTTAGAGGAGGGAAATTTTATTTCGGACTCATGGTTTCAGAGGTCTCAGTCCTTGGATGGCTGACTCCATTGCTCTGGGCCCAAGATGAGGCAGCACATCTTGGGAGAAGGGCAGAGGAAAGCTGCTCCGTTCATGGTGGGATCAGGGAAAGGGGGAGGGGGAGAGGAAGCGGGGAAGGGGCCACAAGGAAGATGCACCCTTCCAGGGCACGTCCCTGGGACCCACCTCCTCTAGCCATACGCCATCTGCCTATGGTGATCACCAAGTCAGTACATTCACACCAGTATGGACTGGTTAGGTTCCAGCTCTCACAATCCAGTCATTTCACGTCTGAACATTCCTGCATGAACACAGGAGATTTGGGGGATACCTCATATCTAAACCATTCTCACCCACGTCCCGTGTGGGTGGTGGAATTTGGGTTTCCTCTGCATGTAACAGGCTGGTTGCGAAATAAAGCTAAGAAGAGAAAATGGCAAAGAAACCACAGGACACAGGAAGTAATTTTAGAAAGCAGGGGGCAGGATGGCTCCTATCTTAGGGGTCAAGTTTCACATTGGAAAGAGCAAGAGAGCCCACACTTGCTTTATTTTTACAGGGGAAGCATCAAAGGTTTTCCATGGAATGTTCTTTGCCAAATAAGGTAGGAGGTGGGCTGTACAGTTTCCAATAAGTAACCCCAACTCCGGAGCTACAAGAGCGTCTCCCTAGCCAAACAAAGACCCCTGTGGTCATGGGCACGATACAATCCATTAAGCGGGAGGAGTCACAAAATAGTTTGCAGTGCCAAACCTAAATCTCCGCGGCTCAAGGCTGAGTGAAGACGCTTAAATGAGTTCAAATAATTCATGGTGGCATCCCACAAACCATAACAATTGGGTTAAAACTGACATTGCATAATATAAAGATGAACAGCAAAATTCATGCTAATAATTCATACTAACAATTTAACATATTACTTTTATTTACTTAAGGATGACATTAAATAGCAAATTAAAAAAACATGATAAGTTAAGAAGCTGTGGTAGCTTAATGCACTTTTTCCTGCTTTGTGAACAAAGACACCCTGGGCCGTGCCTGCACATGTCCATCTGGGCATGTAGTCAGCCCTGCTTATAAATTCCCTTTTTACCTGCTCCACCTGGTTTAATTTCCTGTAACTTGCTAACAAGAGTCCTAACAAATTTGGAAACTTAATTTGAACTCGCTGGGGGTTTCAACATTACACTTTGCTCCTCAAGCAGGAGCGAGTATGATACAATGTAAAAAATATGGGCTTTTATAGATACAAGAAAGGGTTCAGAGAGGTTCACTAATTTGGGAAAAGTCACACAATTTCCAAGAGGAGCTGTGATTTGAATTTAGCTCAGTGCCACCATAGAAGGTTCAGTAGAACTTTCTGTAACCATAGAAATGTTGTGTAACTGCACTATATAGTATGGTGACCACTACTAGTTACAGAGTCTATTGAGCCCTTGAAATTGTGACTAGTGCAACTGAGGAAGTTAATTTTAAACTTTCTTTTTTTTTTTTTTATTGGTCGTTCATAACATTACATAGTTCTTAATACATCATATTACACGGTTTGATTCAAGTGGATTATGAACTCCCGCTTTTACCCCGTATACAAATTGCTGTATCACATCAGTTACCCTTCCATTGATTGACATATTGCCTTTCTAGTGTCTGATGTATTCTGCTGTCTGTCCTATTGTCTACTATCCCCCCTCCCCTCCCCTCCCCTCCCCTCCCCTTTTCTCTCTCTACCCCTTCTACTGTAAATCATTTCTTCCATTTGTATTCTCTTGTCTTACCCCTCCTTTCCTCTTATATGACATTTTGTATAATCCTGAGGATCGCCTTCCATTTCCATGCAATTTCCCTTCTCACTCCCTTTCCCTCCCACCTCTCATCCCTGTTTAATGTAAATATTCTTCTCAAGCTCTTCGTCCCTACCCTGTCCTTGTTTACACCCCTTATATCAAAGGAGTCATTTGGTATTTGTTTTTTAAAGATTGACTAGCTTCACTTAGCATAATCTGCTCTAATGCCATCCATTTCCCTCCAAATTCTATGATTTTGTCATTTTTTAATGCAGAGTAATACTCCATAGTGTATAAATGCCACATTTTTTTTATCCATTCATCTATTGAAGGGCATCTAGGCTGGTTCCACAGTCTTGCTATCGTGAATTGAGCTGCTATGAACATCGATGTAGCAGTGTCCCTGTAGCATGCTCTTGTTAGGGCTTTAGGGAATAGACCGAGAAGGGGAATAGCTGGGTCAAATGGTGGTTCCATTCCCAGCTTTCCGAGAAATCTCCATACTGCTTTCCAAATTGGCTGCACCAATTTGCAGTCCCACCAGCAATGAACAAGAGTGCCCTTTTCCCCGCATCCTCTCCAGCACTTATTGTTGTTTGACTTCCTAATGGCTGCCAGTCTTACTGGAGTGAGATGGTATCTTAGGGTAGTTTTGATTTGCATTTCTCTGACTGCTAGCGATGGTGAGCATTGTTTCATGTACTTGTTGATTGATTGTATGTCCTCCTCTGAGAAGTGTCTGTTCAGGTCCTTGGCCCATTTATTGATTGGGTTATTTGTTATCTTATTGTCTAATTTTTTGAGTTCTTTGTATATTCTGGTTATTAGGGCTCTATCTGAAGTGTGTGGAGTAAAGATTTGTTCCCAAGATGTAGGCTCCCTGTTTATCTCTCTTATTGTTTCTTTTGCTGAGAAAAAACTTTTTAGTTTGAGTAAGTCCCATTTGTTGATTCTATTTGTTAACTCTAGCGCTATGGGTGTCCTATTGAGGAATTTGGAGCCCGATCCCACAGCGTGTAGATCATAACCAACTTTTTCTTCTATCAGATGCCGTGTCTCTGATTTAATATCAAGCTCCTTGATCCATTTTGAGTTAACTTTTGTGCACGGCGAGAGATAGGGATTCAGATTCATTTTGGTGCAAATGGATTTCCAGTTTTCCCAGCACCATTTGTTGAAGATGCTATCCTTCCTCCATTGCATGCTTTTAGCCCCTTTATCAAATATAAGATAGTTGTAGTTTTGTGGATTGGTTACTGTGTCCTCTATTCTGTACCATTGGTCCACCCGCCTGTTTTGGTACCAGTACCATGCTGTTTTTGTTACTATTGCTCTGTAGTATAGTTGAAGTCTGGTATCGCTATACCGCCTGATTCACACTTCCTGCTTAGTATTGTTTTTGCTATTCTGGGTCTTTTATTATTCCATATGAATTTCATGATTCTTTTATCGATTTCTACAAGATATGCTGTTGGGATTTTGATTGGCATTGCATTGAACTTATAGAGAACTTTTGGTAATATCGCCATTTTGATGATGTTAGTTCTGCCTATCCATGAGCAGGGTATGTTTTTCCATCTTCTAAGGTCTTCTTCTATGTCTTTCTTTAGGGTTCTGTAATTTTCATTGTATAAATCTTTCACCTCTTTTGTTAGGTTGATTCCCAAGTATTTTATTTTTTGGGGGGATATTGTGAATGGAGTAGTTGTCCTCATTTCCGTTTCAGAGGATTTGTCGCTGATATACAGGAATGCCTTTGATTTATGCGTGTTGATCTTATATCCTGCCACTTTGCTGAATTCATTTATTAGCTCTAATAGCTTCTTTGTAGACCCTTTTGGGTCTGCTAGGTATAGAATCATATCATCTGCAAATAGTGATAATTTAAGTTCTTCTTTTCCTATTTTTATGCCTTTAATTTCTTTTGACTGTCTAATTGCTCTGGCCAGTGTTTCGAGGACTATGTTGAACAGAAGTGGTGAGAGAGGGCATCCCTGTCTTGTACCAGATCTTAGAGGGAATGCCTTCAATTTTTCTCCATTCAGAATGATGCTGGCCTGTGGCTTATCATAGATTGCTTTTACAATGTTGAGGTATGATCCTGTTATCCCTAATTTTTCTAGCGTTTTGAACATAAAGGGATGCTGTACTTTGTCGAATGCTTTTTCTGCATCTATTGAGATGATCATATGGTTCTTATTTTTAAGTCTATTGATGTGGTGAATAACATTTATTGATTTCCGTATATTAAACCAGCCTTGCATCCCAGGGATGAATCCTACTTGATCATGATGTATAATTTTTTTGATATGTATTTGAATCCGATTCGCCAGAATTTTATTGAGGATTTTTGCGTCAAGGTTCATTAGAGATATTGGTCTGTAGTTTTCCTTCTTTGATGTGTCTTTGTCTGGTTTCGGAATCAGGGTGATGTTGGCCTCGTAGAATGAATTTGGAAGTTCTCCCTCTTTTTCTATTTCCTGAAATAGCTTGAAAAGTATTGGTGTTAGTTCCTCTTTAAAGGTTTTGTAAAACTCTGCTGTATACCCATCCGGTCCTGGGCTTTTCTTAGTTGGTAGTCTTTTGATGGTTTCTTCTATTTCCTCTATTGTTATTGGTCTGTTTAGGTTGTCTATATCCTCCTGGCTCAATCTGGGCAGATCATAGGACTCAAGGAATTTATCTATGCCTTCACTATCTTCTATTTTATTGGAGTATAAGGATTCAAAGTAATTTCTGATTATCTTCTGTATTTCTGAAGTGTCTGTTGTGATATTGCCTTTTTCATCCCGTATGCTAGTAATTTGGGTTCTCTCTCTTCTTCTCTTCGTTAGCATGGCTAAGGGTCTGTCAATTTTATTTATTTTTTCAAAGAACCAGCTTTTAGTTTTGTCAATTTTTTCAATTGTTTCTTTTGTTTCAATTTCATTAATTTCAGCTCTGATTTTAATTATTTCTTGCCTTCTACTTCTTTTGCTGTTGTTTTGCTCTTCTTTTTCTAGGATTTTGAGATGAAGTATGAGATCATTTATTTTTTGGTTTTTTCTTTTTTTGAGGAATGAACTCCAAGCAATGAATTTTCCTCTTCGAACTGCTTTCAATGTGTCCCATAGATTCCGATATGTTGGGTCTGTGTTTTCATTTAACTCTAGGAATTTTTTAATTTCCTCCTTGATGTCTTCTAAAACCCATTGATCACTCAGCAACCTATTGTTCATTCTCCAGGTGATGCTTGATTTTTCCTTTCTTCTTTTATCATTGATTTTCAGTTTCATTCCATTATGATCAGATAAGATGCATGGTATTATCTCTACCCCTTTGTATTGTCTAAGAGTTGCCCTGTGACATAGTATATGGTCTATTTTTGAGAAGGTTCCATGTGCTGCTGAGAAAAAAGTGTAGCTACTTGATGTTGAGTGGTATAGTCTATATATGTCAATTAAGTCTAGGTTGTTAATTGTGTTATTGAGTTCTATAGTTTCCTTATTTAACTTTTGTTTGGAAGATCTGTCCAGTGGTGAGAGAGGTGTGTTGAAGTCTCCCATGATTATTGTATGTTGGTCTATTAGACTCTTGAACTTGAGAAGAGTTTGCTTGATGAACACAGCTGCACCATTATTTGGGGCATATATATTTATGATTGTTATGTCTTGTTGGTGTATGGTTCCCTTGAGCAGTATGAAGTGTCCTTCTATATCCCTTTTGATTAGCTTTGGCTTGAAATCTATTTTATTAGATATGAGTATGGACACTCCTGCTTGTTTCCGCGGTCCATATGAGTGATATGATTTTTCCCAACCTTTCACCTTCAGTCTATGTATATCTTTTCCTATCAAATGCGTCTCCTGTAGACAGCATATTGTTGGGTCTTGTTTTTTGATCCATTCTACTAGCCTGTGTCTCTTAATTGATGAGTTTAAGCCATTAACATTTAGGGTTATTATTGAGATATGGTTTGTTCTTCTATCCATATTTGTTTATTGATGTTACTAAACCTGATTTGTTATCCTCTTTGACTACTTTCCCCCCTTTACTGTCCTACCTCCCATTGTTGGTTTTCAATGTTATCTTCCATTTCCTCTTCCTGTAATGTTTTGCCAAGGATTTTTTGAAGAGATGGTTTTCTAGCTGCGAATTCTTTTAACTTTTGTTTATTGTGGAAGGTTTTAATTTCATCTTCTAACCTGAAGCTTAATTTCACCGGATACACGATTCTTGGTTGGAGCCCATTGTCTTTCAGTGTTTGAAATATGTTATTCCAGGATCTTCTAGCTTTCAGAGTCTGTGTTGAGAGATCAGCTGTTATCCTGATTGGTTTATCCCTAAATGTAATCTGCTTTCTTTCTCTTGCAGCTTTTAAAATTCTCTCCTTATTCTGTATGTTGGACATCTTCATTATAATGTGTCTAGGTGTGGATCTCTTATGATTTTGCACATTCGGCGTCCTGTAGGCTTCTAGGATTTGGGATTCTGTCTCAATCTTCAATTCTGGGAAGTTTTCTCGTATTATTTCACTGAATAGACTGTTTATTCCTTTGGAATGGAGCTCTGTGCCTTCCTGTATCCCACTGACTCTTAAATTTGGTCTTTTGATATTGTCCCATAATTCTTGGATGTTCTGCTCATGGTTTCTTAGCAGACTTGCTGAGCTGTCTATGTTCTTTTCCAGTTGAAATACTTTGTCTTCATTGTCTGATGTTCTCTCTTCTAAGTGATCTACTCTGCTGGTAGTATTCTCAATTGAGTTTTTAAGTTGGTTTATTGTTTCCTGCATTTCTAGAATTTCTATTTGTTTGTTTTTTATTACCTCTATCTCCCTGTGAAATTGATCTTTTACTTCCTGGATTTGTTTGTCAATGTGATCTTTCATTGTCTGATTTTGCTGTCTCATGTCTTCCTTGAGACTCCAGATCATCTGAAGCATATATATCCTGAACTCTTTATCTGATATTCCATCTGTTGCAGCTATTACCTCTTCTAAAGTTGAGTTGACCTGCATTGCTTGTGGTCCTTTCTTTCCTTGTCTTTTCATACTGCTCGTGTTTCTTTCTGCTTGGTGCAACTGTTGTGTTTTGAAATTTACCCCCTATTTATTTATGTTGCTCTTGTATACTTGAAAAGTCTCCCTTGCAGGTGCGGGCGGCGGCTGTGCCCCTACTCCAATTGGGGTGACGTGTCTACCACGCTGGCGGCTCTCTGGGCCTGTTCCGGGAGTGGAAGGCGGCTCTGCTCTGTCCCTATTCCAATTGGGGTGTCGTGACTACAATGCTGGCAGGTCGCTGGGCCTGTTCCGGGCGTGGGCGGTGGGCTTGGCTGGCGGGATTCCACCTAATGGCAGTCCCTAACCTCCCTGCTTGCTGATTAATGGCTTCACTGAGGCGCCACGCCTTCTGTAGCCACAGGGCAGGCCACCCGAATCAGTTGGCCTGGATCTCGGGGGCCCTGCTGCAGGCTGTTGGGATCCCTGGCACTCTATCACTTTGATTTTTTCTGCTTGCCCCTCCCCCAGCGCTGGCTAACCAGGTTTCGTTTTGGCTGCTACTGGGAGGAGGGGTTGGAGGTCAGGTGTCTCTAGTTTCCCCCTAGTCTTTATGGAGGCTCAGCTTGATACTCCCTCTCCCGGCAAGCCTAGGAGAGATTTTATGCGAATTCCCGCTGTCTGGGGGGTGAGCTGAATGACACCGACCTGTTTTGATGTTGCACTCTGAAGGAGAGTGGCGGTGTATCCTTCAGCTTTCCCGGATGGTGGCCGATGACTGCCTCGGTGGAGTGTCCGCTGTGGGGGATGGGACTGTACCGCTTCCTTCCCCTTCTGAGATCCCGGGCTCGGCCCAAGGGTCCGTGTGGGCTTGGCTGGCGGGATTCCACCTAATGGCAGTCCCTAACCTCCCTGCTTGCTAATTAATGGCTTCACTGAGGCGCCACGCCTTCTGTAGCCACAGGGCAGGCCACGCGAATCAGTTGGCCTGGATCTCCGGGGCCCTGCTGCAGGCTGTTGGGATCCCTGGCACTCTATCACTTTGATTTTTTCTGCTTGCCCCTCCCCTAATTTTAAACTTTCTAAACTCTTACTTAGAGATAAATCTCACGGATCTAGAACCTGTGCCCTGAATTCTGTAACCCTGACCCTTGACAGATCCAGTGAACACTTGTGGCTGTGACTCATGTGGCTCCCTGGCACTGGTGCGTGTGTGAAAGTGTTCGATACTCAGCCTGGCCCAGGGTGAGTGCTCAGCACACAGAAGCTGAGTGGTTCCTTGGGTGCTCGGGCCTGACTTCCATAAGTGATACATCTGGACAGGAGGGGCGGGGAGGGGAAGGAGGAAGGCAGTATGTGTCAAAGTCACTTGCTCCATCCTCAAAGACCAATCTGGGAAAGGACCAGCCCTCTGCAGGGGTCAGATCAGCCCCAGGGTGAGTAAGGCTAACAAGAATCCACACCCAGCTGGATTAACTGCCCACAGAAAGCCTTCCCAGGAGGGCCCAGCCTCTCTGTGCTGGGGAGACATGTCATGGAGATTAAGGCGCCTCTGGGATGTCTCTGGAAAGCAGCCAATAAACCTGGAGCTCTCTACAAACCAGCTCGACCCAAACACATTGTGACACACAGTGGCAGGGGTGAGGTCCCAGGACCTGCTGGCCACTCCAGCTCCCTGATCTCTTGCTGGTCCCAGAGGGCTCTGCTCTCCTACCTCCAGCCTGGATCCCTCTCCTCTCACCAGACCTTGACCAGCATCCTCCAATCCGCCGCAGACTCCCTGAGTCTCCCACTAAATGACCTCTCTCTGGGAAGCCTTCATGCACCCTCCTCCCCAGACAGAGTTGCCACCCTCTATGGGCCCTGGGGAATCGTCAGTCATTAATCATTAGCTGACCAGGCGCCCTGCTCTCTCCCACAGCACTCCGCTCAGGGTGGCAGGCCTGGGAGCCCTAGCTTCTCGCTGGGCAGCTGCCCCTAATGCTTTGTGACTGGGCCTCACTTTTTTATTTTTTGGGGGGAGGGTCTCACTTTTGACAGCACTGCTTATCTCCTGCCCACTCATATACATGTCCGCAGCTCAGGTGTACTGCTGCCCGTCAGTGTTGGCTGCTCTGAAGGACAACCCCCTGCTCCCCGGGATGCCTCCAAACACCCAACTACCAACACACCCTCCAGCTTTGGGGATTCTCCACCAAGGGGTTTTCAAATGACATGGTGACACATATAGACTGGTTTTATTCTCATTGATTATTATTCTGATGTCAGAACCACTTAACGAGGATCTGGGGCTAATCCCTGGCTGGTGACTGTGGAAAGGCCCGAAGTGGAGGAAAGAGAGGGGTGTGGATCCAGGGTAGTCAGGAAGGCTTCGAGGAAGGGCACATCTGACCTGTGACTTTCGTAACAGTGAAGTGTTGGGTGCAGAGCAGGCTGAACTGTGTTGTCTGCAGGGCAGGCTGAACAGATGTTGGCTGCAAGATAGCCCATGCACTCAAACCCCCCCTCTGTCTGGTCCTTTATCACCTGTTTGCCTCAAGTCTGAACATTCAACCCCGCTCAAGGCTGAACACTTAACCCCCCCTTGGGCCAACAAGGCAGCTTGCAGACCCAGAGGCCCCATTAGATTTGGGCTGTAAAACTCCCTCCTGCCAGGCCCCCCTCTCTCTTGCTCTCTCTCTCTCTTGCTCTCTCTCTCTCTCTCTCTCTCTTGCTCTCTCTCTCTCTTGCTCTCTTTGTCTTTCTTGCGAGCACTCTCTGTCTCTCTCTTGCTCTTGCTCTCTCCCTCTTCATCTCTCCTCTTCTCTTCTCTTCTCTCTCTCTCTCTCTCTCTCTCTCTCTCTCTTTCTTTCCTTCTTTCTTTTCTCTTTGTTGCACTGCTTCAATAAAGATCTTTTGGTTGCTCCAAGTGTTGTGGTCACTTTTCTTTCATGAAGGACATTCTAGGTAGAGGGAATAGCATGGGCAATGTGTGGAAGGCTGGGAAAGGAGGTGACCTTGGAGGATTGGGGTCTTGCAGTTGGTTGGGGTCTCTCAGACTTGAATCCTGCGGTCCCCCACTCCTCTCCACCCCCCACCTCCAGTGACTGCAAAGAGCAGGGACTTCAGAAGGTTGGTCTACTGGACTGAAGCTCCTTAGGAGGCCTGTAGCCCATTTCTCTCATTCTCAAAAGGGCAAGACTGAGCCCAGAGAGGGCAAGACCATAAACTGATGGCAATCGGCAGAGTTCTAGTGTCGTCTCCTTCCTGTGGCCTGGGAGCCTGTGCCTCAGACCCCTCTGTCCTTCTGCTGCAGACCCTTGGCCCCACCCCCTTGTCAGCAGGAGGCAGGCCCTGCTCACACCCCACACTCAAGCCCGTCACATCCCCTCCTCCACTGCTGCCACCTGACTGCCCCTAATGGGATTGCAGATTCCTGATGAAATTAGCCAGAGGATTAATTCCTCTGGTTTTAATGACATGACAGACCACAAGAAACTTTACAAAGAAAATCTTTCTTTAGAACGCGGTGTGATGATGATGATCCTAACCCCCCTGGCCCCTGTTCAGCACGCAGGCGTTCACCACGGCTTTTCCAGATACTCTCGGTACAGAATTTTGCACCAGCCCTAGGAAAATTCATCTCTATGGGTGGGAGGAAATGCCTCATCCAGGGCTAACAGCTAGTAAGTAGCAGAACTGGGTCTTGCATACAGACCTCCTAGCTCTGTCATCTTTAAAATTAACAGGTACGCAAATCCCACAGTGGGAGCAGCTCTAGGTTAAAGGGCCCTGAAGAAGGTGCATCCTTCCTTGGCTTTGCAGTGGGTGGTGGCCCCGGGCTCAGAGTTGAAGTCGGGTCCCTTGAACTCAAAGCTACATTTCTCACAGTACTCAGTGCCCGGAGCCCCATCTACCTCTTCATGGGTAGAAACTGAACTTCATTTCATCACGTGCTAGCTCTGTGACCATGACCAGGGCACTCTGGCTCCTGGAGTCCCAGTCTCCCTTTTCACTGACACGAAGGTGGGGATCTGAGGGTAACTGGGAGGAGTTCCCATGATTAGTGTAGATAAAGCAGCAGAACAGGCCTGGCTCCCAGTGCTCACTGGCTCCTCATCCCCTCTGGCTCTTCATGTATTAAATGGTATATTAATAGTTCTTTTCCCTTGGGACTGGTGTTAGGATTAAATATGTCAATATGAGTAGTGTGCTTCCAGAATGACACCCAGTGTCCAGTAAATGTCTAATTAATGTTGGTGACTGCTGGTATCTTATGGCCTTGCTTTCGGTTCCTTCTGGAATGAAGTAATGGGTAAAAATCAAACCAGCCAAGCAGATGTTCCTCTTCTTCCTCCTCCCATCACTCCGCAGTTCTAGAGGAGCTCTCGGCTTTGAGGCTGAACTCCCAGACCACGTGGCCTGCTCTAATTTCCCAGGCCCTAATCTGATCCCTTGTTCCTAATGATGCGGCTGGTAATAGGATTGTGGCTTCCCTGCCGAGCGGCCACCCAGGCCATGGCTGTGGGGCCAGCAACTAGTGCTTAGCAACTCCGACAACCTGCGTGCCAAGGAGCCGGTGTGCAGCCCGGACCCCCGTGCCCTGGCCAGTCTCCCATGCGTGGAATGGTGCTGTGCCCTGTGCCAGAAGGCCCCACTCACCATGGTGCTGAGTGCCTTCCTGGCGCGAGGGAGAGACGTGTGCAGGCGGAATGGGCTGCTCATCCTGTCTGTGCTGTCTGTCATCGTGGGCTGCCTCCTTGGCTTCTTTCTGAGGACCCAGCGCCTCTCCCCACAGGTGAGCCGCCCAGAGCACCTCAGGGTCCCTGTAGGAGGAGTGTGCAGGCTGGAGGGATCTGGGGCTCCCCGTGACATGATTGCCAGTGAGTCACTCTGCCTGTCTGGGAACCCTTTTTCTCCCCTGTAACATGGGTGTGATAAATGCCTGGCAGGACTAGAGGAGACACAGAAAAATGGCTGAGGAGAGAGAAAATAACAAAAAATCTGGCACAGCCGGGTGACTAGGAGGCGAGGACACCCTGTTGGGATGACTAGGGGGCCTTAGTGCTCTGGTGGAGGAGACAGAGGAGTCTCATAAGGGCTCAGCACTCAGCTCCTACAGGCAGCCCAATGACTAGAGGTCCAGGAAGGGATTTGTAGGCAGCAGTCACAGCAGGAGCCACGCACAGGGCTGTGGAAGACTTCAGGTGAGCAGCCACGTACAGTGGGAGGCAAGGTCCACAAGGTCAGAGGGCTGGCGCTAGATCAGGACTTGGGGCAAGCATGAGAAGACTATGAACAGAAAAATGAAGCAGATAGTTCTGAGCTTTGGAGAAATGCCCGGGTGCCAGGAAGAGGAGCGGGGGTAAAGGGGTAGGCAGGGATCACGGGGGGCGGGGGGCAGTTGTAGGGGTGGGGTCTGATATTTGGATGAAAGGGGCAGATATGAGAACTGTTCCTAACAGAGGAGGTTTCAGGGAGCAGTGGCTGCTTAGAGATGGGGTTGGGAGACGGAAGCAAGGGGGGGCCCCAGGTTTCCAGTCTGGATAACGGCCATGGGGAAGATGCATTGACTCCTTCCTTCCCTCTCAAGCTCCAGCTCCTGTGAGAGAAAGGAGGACACTCACATGGTTTTAGAGAAGGAATTATTCTGACATTTGTTCAAATAGTAAGGAAGACTGAATACTATTGTGACAGATGTCAAGACTTCCTGGAGGGACAGAAAGAACTCAACTCCAGATACAACAAAGACATCTGGGGATTTATAGCCAAATAGTTAGCAAAGGGACCCCCCCCCCTGAAATTACTAAGAGGAGACATCAAAGGTGGGGAAGTGTGCCTGAAGGCAGGCCAGGGTGACCAGATACCCAGAGTGGGGGTGGATTTGAGGGATGAGGGATTTTCACTAAGCTGAGTTGCCAGAATTTTGGTTAAAACTGTGCTATGCAAATTGAAGAAAAGGCCCAAGAACAAGGCTTCAGTGAATAGAGGGCCTAGAGGGAGCTGTCTACTGTTTGGCCAAAGAGAGAGTTATGGTTAAGGGGCTCCTGGAAGAGTCCTGATAAGATTCCTCTTCCTGCAGCTCACTGATACTAATACTCTCTCTACAACTGGGATCCAGGCATCAGATTTTGTTTTCCATTAACAGGTAAATGCCATCAGGGTGCATTTACCTGTTAATGGAAAACAGGCCATGGCTGTGGGGCCAGCAACTAGTGCTTAGCAACTCCGACAACCTGCGTGACCCAGGAGGCTGAGGCAGGAGGATCCCAAGTTCAAGTTCATCCTCAGCAACTTAGTGAGACTCTGTGTCAAAAAAAATGAAAAGGACTGGGGATGTAGCTCAGTATTTAAGCACCCCTGGGTTCAATCCCCAGTCCAAAAAAAAAAAAAAAAAAGGAAAGAAAGAAGAAAATGCCCTCTCTCCAGGCACTGGGCCTCTGTCACTAGAACAACCTGGTCAACCTCAAGAAGTGACTAAGGAAAGCCATGCACTCTGGAGACAGAGGAACTTGAACTCTAACTCTGCTAATAAATGGCTGGGAAAAAATCCTTTCTCCTCTTGGGGATGGGGTTATGGCTCCATGGCAGAGCACTTTCCTAGCACACGTGAGGCACTGGGTTTGATCCTCAACACCACATAAAAATAAACTAATAAAATTAAGGTATGGTGTCCATCTACAACTAAAAAAAAAAAAAAATCAAATCCTCTCCTCTCTGTCTTGATTCCCTATCTGTAAATGGAGTGGGAAGAGGTCTATATCTTCTAGAACTGAATTACTGTAAAGAGTGAAGAGGATTCACCAGCATCCAGCATATAGAAAGTGCAGACTGAATTTTACTTTACCTTCCTTTCCTCATCTACCTGTCAAAGTCCTGCCTACATCAGGAACCCCACCCCATATTCTGTATCTTCTAGAAAGTCTTCTAGAACTGTCTCTGTCTGTAGTACAGTCCATCCTGGGATCACACCTTGCAGCCTTGTCCTCGGCAGGCCAGCTGCTGGTTGCTTGCTCAGAGCCATCAGTGTCTGTTTCCCCCAACAGACTGCAATAACCAAACAACTCATGGGTTCTCTTGAACTAAAATGTGAGCCACACGCAGTGCTAGGCGTGGGGAGTAGAGGTTTTGTCAGTGTTAAACCAGCGATGGCACAATTTGCAATCTGCTCTCTTTTGATTTTCCCCAGCAACAAATACACATTTCCTGAAGGAAGATCATTTTGTGAAAACAAATTGGAATGCCCATTATTAAAAGCCAAACCCATCTGGGGCCTCCTATGCTAGAGCTGCCTTTCCCATCTGTTTGGACATGCAAATGTGTTCCCGACTGTATTAACCTGCCAGATAAACTGAAGGAAGGATGTGAAGTCTTAGAACAATTACTTGGCAGGAATTGGCTTTCTTAGCATCTTACTTTGAAATCCAGGATTTCTCTGTTTGATCTCTTTGCTTGTGACTCAGAAACTAAACCCGTCTAATTTTGTAAGCTTATGCAACAGGCAAAAAACATAAACAATTTAGAACATGGTAGAATGTTCTATTTGTGAAAAGAAACTTACAAAATTATATGATTTTTACCTTTGGATATGAATAGCTAGTAAAAAAAAAAATTATGGACTGTTTTGAGACTTTCAGTTAAACCAGTTAACGGGGAATTACAATTACATTCATTTTCCTCTCCTTCCTGGAAATTATAATAATGGAATTTTTAGAGGCTATGAACCACCCCAAACAAAGGGGATATAAAAGCAGATAGCTGAGAAAGGAAGCAGAGAGACTGCATCAAATTCGGCCATGTGGGAAGAGGATGGAGTTGAATGATCTCATTTAGTAAAAATGCGCAGAAAGCCAACATCTTAATGTCTATAGAAGTGGAGACCAAGCAGCTTGTCCTGCAGAACTCCAGAAGTGCTCTGGATTTGGAGGTGCACAGTGTGTTCTAGGCCCAGGTGAGGTATGGAGTTGAAAGTAGGGACATTGGCTAGAATTTTGTGATTAGAAAAATGAGATCCCAAGGGCCCCTCCAGTTCATGGTGGCCAGAGGACTCTCCATCCTCCTGCCTCTACCTCCTGCCTGTCCAAAGAAACAGAAGCTTGACTTAGGGACATCAGACCCACCTGCATGTGTTGGGGAAAGGGACAGTGGTAAGGCACAGGCTTCAAACAAATTAACAGACACCTGCACTAGATTTCTGTCCACAGTCTCTTTCTACAATGGGAGGAAGAGAACTCACTGAAGGCTTGGAGCAAAGATCTCCAAATCCTGATAGAAAAGAATTTCCACTCTACCCATCTCCAGTTAAAAAGCCAGGTTGCACCCATTAGCCTGCCCACAGGGCAATCAGTTGACAAGCCCCATACATACATCTAAGTTCAGTGCTGTACTCTTTTTTTATTGTTAAATTTATTTATTTATTTTAATTAGGTATATATGACAGCAGAATGCATTTTGATTCACTGTACACAACCGCAGCACATCTTTACATTTCTCTGGTTGTACACGATGTAGCATCAAATCCTATGTGCAGTCATACATGTACCTAGGGTAATGGTGTCCATCTCATTCCATCATCTTTCCTGCCAGTGCTTTACTCTTAATGTGAGCAGAAAGCCAAAGTCACCAGAACTTTAAGGAAAGCAGCTGCAAATGTAAAAGAAACTAAACAAAGAGAAAAATAAATCTTCTTTTCTCAAAAAAGAAGCAAAGACAATGCAGGGAGTAGAATACAACTTTTGAAATCTTTTCTTAAGATCTTTGGTGACCTGAGAGAAGATATAGTTACCATAAAACAGAACAGAATATGGGGGCTGGGAGTGGGGCTCATGGTTCAGCCCCCCACACCACAAAAACAAACAGGCAGAAAGCAGAATGGGATGCTAAAAAGAAGGAACAAACCATTGGAGAATAAGAAAGAGCTTTGGGAAATCAAAAAATAGAAGAACCAAGATTAAAAATGTCAATAGTTGGGACACAGTTGTAGAAATCACTCAGAAAGTAAAACAAAAAGATGGAAATAGAAAAAGGAAATAGAAGCAAAGTGGAATGCCCAACATGCCAATTTTAAAGAGTGTTAACAGTAAAAATGGAGGAAAGAAAAAAAATTGCAGAGAATACTCCAAGTTTCTCAGTGTCAAGGAGGCACAGCACAAGAAAGAGAAGAAAAGAAAATTCCATCACATACTATCACACGTCACCATGAAATTACTGAAAAGTGAAGATAAACAGATAGTCTTTAAACAGTTCCAAGGGAATAAGAACAGTTCTCATGTAAGGAGCAGGAGACATAAGAATGACTTTGAACATTTTAAGCAACACTGGAAGTTAAAGACAAAGGAGAAATGCCTTCAACATTGGGAGCAGAGATTATTTTCAACTGAGAACCTTACCAATGACCAGGCTGCATGTAAAGATTCACAAGTTTCCCTTCCTCCCAGTCTTTCTCAGCTACCAAAGGAGATGTTCCATGAAAACAAGAAAATAAACTAAACAACAGACCCAGGAAACAGGGATCCTATGCAGGATAAAGTCCCAGAATGACAGCCAGAAGAGGCCCATGACAGCCTCTGGGCCTAGACAGCAGGCTGTCCAAACTGGGATGGGAAGGCAGAGAGCTGTCAGAGGGGTAAAGGAAACGGAGGTAACTGCGTGCATAGAAAATGCTATTATTAGACATTTAAAAATATTTTTAGTTGCTAATAGACCTTAATTAATTAACTTATTTATTTATTCATATGCGATGCTGAGAATCAAACCCAGTGCCTCACACATGCCAGGCAAGTGCCCTATCACTAAGCCCCAGCCCCAGCCCCTACTACCAGACATTTTAATAGACAAGTTTGAACATTTGAAAGAAATTGATGAGTAGTTCATCAAATGAAAAATCATTTTGAAATTTTTCATTTCAAAGCAAATGAAACATCAGTGAATTACTAACTTCAGGAGGAAAATAAAGGTCTAACAGATGAGAAGGCCAGGCTGGAGCACATTATTTGGCTCAGCAGTGAACATATTTGATGGTCAAAATTTTGTAAATCTCGACTACTGATTCACCCGAAAATTGACATACGAATAATGATGAAATGGGAAGAGGAACAGAGCAGGTGGGGACAAAGTCCTCATCATCATGGCAGGGAAGTTAACAGATGTCAAACTGGTAACATGAGAAATAGCATTGTAACCACATTAGCTAGAAATAGTCAAACTAGGGGAAACAGAGAAGTTGAAGGTGTTCCTTCCTGGGAAGTTGAGGGGTGGAGATAGAGAGGGGAGGAAGAGGCTACCTTTTATAATTACAGCACTATTCAATTTATAGAAAAAAATGCACATGTGGATTATAATTAATCTAAAATATATAGATGCAATGAGTATACTTCTTTACAAAGCCAATTTTCCAGGTGCATTGGAAATAGTAGAATGAAACTAGGAAGCCTGATTTTCTGTCCTCTCTGTCACTCCATGAACAAGTCACCTCCCCCTCCTGGTTCAGTTTCTTCCTCTACAGAATGAGTGGCCTGGACGAGATCTTTAAAGCCCCTTGGAGCATCAAAATCCTATGATTTGAGGCTTTAAAAAGCATCAGACCATTAACAGATCCTCATGTTTGGCACTGATATTTTAGAAATGGTTGCAAGCACAAAAATGTAACTTGGATGGTGTTTGAAAGTCCATTTGTCTGCCTCACCCACAGCCTCACCCGCTGGAGAAAGGGGCCCCAAGCCAGGGTTGCCAGAAATAGCAAAACTGAATTAAATTTAAACCTGAGAAACAGCACACCCCATTAAGTTAGACTTTTAGAGAAACAATAAATCATGTTTTAGAACAAGTAAAGAATGGGTTATTATTATCTCAAAGTCAAATTTATCTGGGCTTGGTGGTCCCTTCTGCATCTGCTTCAGGGATTTACTCCTGTGACTTGTCATCAGGAGAGCAGATGGGGCAAAGATTTGGGACCCTGGAAAGATCTGGGGATAGGCCTGAGCCCACAGCTGATGAAGGGGCGGATGCTAGAACTCTGCCTAGTGATGCTGATTGGTGTCTCACCATCCAATCAGGTCCTTTCTTGGCATTTGGAGGGAATGGCTAGAGAGTGGACCAGCACAAGTGGAGAAACTTTCTCTCAAGAGGGCAGTGGTCTGCTTATAAGTCCTTCTTCTCATAAACGAAACTGGGGACTTGGGCAGGAACCATTCCTAATTTATTTTGGGGTCCCCAGTATGATTCCCATCACAGTGTGGGTTGCAGGAACAATGCTCAGCCCTGCCCTCTTGCCACTTACGTCTGCTGTTGAAGATGGATTCTACACCATGGATCAGATAGGCTGGCGAACAGAGTCAATGGGGAGAGATGTTGTTTACTGGGAGTACTGAACATTTGCTCATCCAGGTGCTGTGCTAAGTACTTATGTGCACTCTCACTGAGCCTCCCAGTAACCGTCTGAGGTAGTTATTGAAAGGAAAGTGACCACTACACTTGGAGCAACCAAGAGATCTTTATTGCAGTTGTGTCTGATTAACAGGGAAGGAAGAGGAGAGAGAGAGAGAGAGAGAGAGAGAGAGAGAGAGCAGAGATAGAGAGAGATGGGGTCTAATGGGGTCTCTGGGTCTGCAAGCTGCCTTATTGTCATACAGTGATTGGATAATGCAGTAGTTGCTAAGGGTGTCATCTTCTGCCTTCAGGCAGACCGGGCAGGGGCCAGATGTGGATTTCCATTGGACCAGACAGGTGGGGGTCAAGTGTTCAGCCTCGAGTGGGGTTGAGTGTCCAGCCTTGAGGCAAACAAGTGATAAGGAACCAGACGGATGGGGGTCGAGTGTCCAGGCTACCCTGCAGCTAACATTCATTCAGTCTGCTCAGCAACTAACAGTTATCATCTTCATGTTACAGGGGAAAACTTGGGTGAGGTCACCTGCTTAAGGTCACACAGCTGGTTATGAAGGGGAGTTGCTGGGATTGGAACCCAGGTCTGTTTGGCTCCAAAACCCATTCTTTCTCCCTGGACTCTGCAGCCCGTGTGCAAGACAGGAGGGTGCAGATGTGATAGCGCTTTGCAGATGGCAAAGAACTGAGCGACCAAGAAGTCTGTGCCACCTGCTATAACTCCAGCTCTTGCTGTGTTTTCAGGAAATTAGTTACTTCCAGTTCCCTGGAGAGCTCTTGATGAGGATGTTGAAGATGCTGATCCTACCGCTGGTGGTCTCCAGGTGAGAAGCAGGTGGGGTGAGGGGAAGCGGCTCTGTCCCCCGAGGACAGCCTCCGGGCTCCCTTGCTGTTAAGTAGTGAGCCAGCTCCTCTGCCCTCTCTTGTAAGGTGGGAATGAAGCTCCCAGGCTAGGGGCTCCTCAGTGGTACCTCATGCTCCTACTGGGAGGCTCTTGTAGGCAGCATTCAGATCTCTGACTGAGTCTTCTAAACTCTGCTGAAAGCCACCTCCTTCAGGACTCCTCCTCTGACTCCTCATCCTGCTCTGGTTATTGTCTCCTCTTTGTGCATCCTTGGAGTCATTCATGGAGCTGGTGAATTTGTCAAGGTCATCAGTGACCTCCATGTTGCTAATTCCAAAGAACAATTTCAGTTCCTGTTCTGCATGACTTCTCCATCAGCAGTTCATATTGTTGGTCCCTATTACCCTCCTGGGATATTCTGCCAGTGGCCTTGTCTTCCCCTGGCTTCTGCCCCTCAGCTTCTCTTCCTCTGCTCAGCCTTGACATGTTGCAGCCTCTCAGGCCTTTCCTGCTCTAACCTCATGGCTTCAATATGCCACCCCTGACCCAGGGCTCTTAGGTTAGGAATGTGAGCTCCACACTTGATTAACCAGCTACCTATTTGACATCTCCACATGGATGTTTCACAAGCATTTTAAGTTTAGTGTCACCAACTTGAGATTTTACCCAGCAGACCAGTTCCTTCTGTTTTTTACTGTCACTAAAGGCAGCTCCCTGTGCCCAGGCCCTTGGTCACCCCTCTCTGTACCCCACAGTCAGGCAATAGCAACTTCAGCTCAGCTCATCCCTCCCCATGGGTCCAGGGCTCTCTCTTTCTCCACAGTAATCTCACCTAGGTTCTTGTCCCTCACTTCTCTGCCCCATCTATTCTCCACCCAGTGGCAGAATGAACTCAGTATTTGCCTTCAGTAGCTTCCAAGTATTTAAAATAAACCCTAAGCTGGGCGCAGTGGTCCATGCCAATAATCCCAACAGCTCAGGAGGCTGAGACAGGAGGATCACAAGTGTAAAGACAACCTCAGCAATGGAGAGGCGCTAAGCAACTCAGCAAGACCCTGTCTCTAAATAAAATACAAAATAGGGCTGGGGATGTGGCTCAGTGGTCAAGTGCCCCTGAGTTCAATCCCCAATACCAATAAAAATAAAATAAACCCTAAAATCATTTACCTGGTCTAGGAAGCCCCATATGATCTGCTGCTTCCTATCCACTCCACCCCCATTTCATGTCACATTTATTCCAGTTCTGAGGGCCTTGGTCCCCTAGGCAAGCCAGACCTTCCCTCAGCTCAGGACCTCCACACCTGCTGTCCCTTCCACCTGGAACATGCTTCCCCTGTATCTTACACCTCTTCCTCCTCCTCTTTCTGTGGATCTCAAAACTTACATGTCACCCCCTTAGAAAGGCCCACCCACCCGACCCCGCCCATCCCCGCCCATCCCCGCCCATCCCAGCACACCACCTTGCTCTGCCCCTTCTCTCCCTGGAGCTCACTATATTGTCATTCTGCACATATTCATTGTCTCTTTATTTTCCAATGGATGGTAAAGCAGCATCAGCATTCTGTTGACATTCAATTCCGGGTTGTCAGCATCTAGCCAAGTGCCTGGCATATAGTAGATATTCAATAACACTTGTCTAATGAACGAATGAATGAATCAACAACCATGCACTATGCTTCTTGAGTACTTTTCCCTGTGGTGGGCGCTGCAGATACAGAGATGACCAGGCACTTGTCTGACCTCAAGGAACTTGAAGGCTGTGGGGGAGACTGGCGAGGAGATGAAAGGAGGGAGCCTAGGACTCCCTCCAGGCTGTGTTGGACTCCATTGCTGTTGACTCTCCTTGCTGCCTGGGCATTCTGTTCTACTCAGAAGATACTGCAAAGACAGAGCATGGACCCTGGAGTCAGACTGATTCCCGTCCTGCTCTGCCATTTGAAAGCTATGTGCCTTGGTGCGAGTTGCTCAGCTTAAAAGGAAAAAGCCAGTTCAGAAGTCCAAGGCCTGGGTGCTCGACCTGCCCCTCACAGTTGTGTGATCTGGGAGAAGGCACCCACCACAGGCTCCTGTGCTCCCTGTGGCTAAGGGCTGATCCAGCTCCCCTGAGCCCTGGCTCTCGCCCCTGGTCCCCTCCACTGGGCTGGAGTGCTTTCTCTTGGCTGGAACAGGAATGGAGTATTAACTTGAGAAAAGCCAGTGTATTCATACTTTTCTTTTGTTTATTATACAGTTTGGGCTGATGCAGAGCAACCACGTCACTGAAAAATGGAAATGCTCTAACATTTTCCAACCAAGGGAGAATTAAACCTTCTTGGGGGAAGAATGACGCATTTCTGGGCCCAAAATCTCCTGAACCCTCCTTCCTTGGTTCTCAAATGGATCTATAACCCGTCATGCATCCACTAATGTTTCCTGAGCTTTGTTCTTGCTGTCCCAGGGCTGGGTGTCCCTGCTCCTAAAGAATACCCACACTGGTGTGGCTGTCATTCAGGGAAAGACAAATCTCCAGAGCCCCTTTGACAAATTTGTGTCAGACCTCACCCAGGGCTTACTGCACCAGAACTGCCAAGGGGCTGAGTAGGGCTGTGTTTTTAAAGCCCCACAAATATTATGATTAAAAAACAAACAAACAAAAAAAAAAAAACAGATGGTCTTGGGGTCTGTCCTCTGGCTGGGCAGCTAGAGTCCAGCATAAGTTCGGCTACTCTTCCATCCCCAGTAGCTCCACACTGCGCCCCAGAAATCAGGGGCTTTGGGGGTATATAGGTCACAGGCAGTGGGGAGGGTTCAGATTCAGGCTCCTTTGCTTCTGGTTCCGACAAGCGGCAAGTCTGGGCTCAAAGACTGGCACCCATGTCTGCTCCCATCTCATCTCATAACAGCCTTTGCCTCCTCCCTACACCAAGCCCTGGAGATAGACTGCCACCTCATCTGTCTCTAAGCTTTTGTGTCTGCACACTGTCACTCCTGCTGAGCCCCTGCCTCCCTCCGATGCCCTGTCTTCTATTTAGTTCTCACCTTGTGCTCATGACCGATTTACTAGCTCAAGTTCCTATCTGTGAAATCCGCCCACCCAGCTCCTTGTTTGTTGGTAGCCACTGAGGACAGCCTGTGTCCACCTCTGATAATACTTATAACCCTGGATGTGCCCGATGTTGTTAGGTAAATGAATCTGTGGTCATAGTTGATGGATCTCATTATGAGGTACGGGCATCCTTTGGGGGTAGTGGCATCTATTTGAGTAAATGAAATAGCATTCCTATCTGGAGTAACCACTCTTCTGGCTGGACAAGAAGTAGCCCTGCCAAGGACCAGGCCCAGTTGGCATGATCCCGCATGGTAGGGTGGTATGTGCTGGGAGGGGATCAGGTTCTCCCCATCTTGGTTTCACAATGACCTCTTTTTGGTGGTCAGCATGACCAGCAGGTGTAAAAAGATGATGAGATGTAAAGAGCTGTGGCATTAGCAGTGAGGTTGACGGGAGAGATTGTTCTGCCTTAGAGGACCTCGCCATCTGGTAGGGAGACCATCACAGAGATTCTTTCTTCCAGAGAAGGGAAGGGAGGTCCCTGGGGAGTGAGGCAGGACTCACAGAGCTGAGTTGGAGCCCAGCTCAGTCACTGTTCCCAGCGTCTTCTAACTCTGGGGCCTCTTTCTAGAATCTATTCTAATCCAGCCCCTAGCCTGAGCCCCTCAGATATGCTACTGTCCTGCAGGATGCCACCTATGCCTGCTAGCTGTGGCTGTGTAAGTCACAGTGAGGGAGGGGACCAGCAGCACAGGCAGGATGCCAAGGACCTACAGGAGGTCCAGGACAGGAGCTCTGTTCTTATCACTAGATGTGCCCACTTAACCAAGTCTCTGACCACCTGAGACTCAGTGTCATCTGTAAAATAGGAGAGACACATTTTTCCCAAATGAGAAAGTGATATACCCGAAGACCCAGCATACCTCTGAGGACATTACAAATGCTACAGATTATTTAAATGCTACTAATTATTTAAAGCTTCCCCAAGGCCCAGGTGATTCATGAAACCCTGCACTTCTGTTTCTGCTCTCAGCAGGCAGCCCCCTTGAGAGGCCCCTTTCTTCTATGGGGTTTGGCCACTAGAGCTTACCTGACACCTCTCCTGGGAAGTACCCCCAACTGAGCCCCACATGGTGCTCCCTCGACACCAATATAGACCTGCATGTAGCACCTGTGTCACATACACCATGTCTCCGGTGGCCTTTTGCAGAGGTATGGACAACCTCTCTCCCATTTCACCATGATGTGCTCACCTACTGCCCAGGCCAGTCCCCCAAAGCCTCCACCTTTTCCATGAACTCTGTGCTCACTGTATCTTGCTTTTGGCCCTCACACTCCTATAACCCAGCAGTTTCTCCATTCCCCAGTCATGTGGACATTGCTCCCTCACGAGGTTCACTCACAAAGATCACAGGCTTTCTCCTGACTGTCCCCCAGTTATCTATTGCTATGTAACTGCCACAGACTTGATGTAAAACAAACCTAGGGTTTTTGTGGCTTGGAAGCCCACGCCCTCACTTCAGTGTCTCACAGGATCTCAAGCCAAGGTGTCGGCAGGGCTTTGTTCTCATCTGGTGGTCCTGCCATGGAAGAACCCCTTTCCAAACTCCTTGAGGTTGCAGGCAGAGTCATTTCCTTGTGGCTTCTTAATGGCTGCCAGCTGGAGGTCACTCTGGGTTCCTAGAGGCCACCTGCAGTTCCTGACTGCTAGCTCCCTCCACAGGCATTTCGCAGCAACGGTCCCACACTTCCCCAGGGCTGGGGAGGCTCTCACTCTCCAGTCCTCTTAGACCAAGTCTTACACAGTATGATCATATGAGTGACATCCCATCATAGCCTATTAGAAGCAAGTGACAGACCTGCCGGCGCTCAGGAAGAGGCCTACACTGGGCACAGACTCTTGGAGGTCTCCTCATGGGATATCTACTTCTTTCTCTCCCTTCACCTTCCTTCTAATTTTGCCCCCAGACAAGCCAGAAATCCTGCCTTTGTCTTCCAGAATCACTTCTACTCATGCTCTGTCCCTGGAGCACGGGGCTGGGTTGGGGGCTGCTGCTGCTTGGCTTCTAGTCCAAGTGGCTCATCAAGAAATTTTTGAACAATCTCAGCTCACTTACCGTGGAAAGAACTCTGAAAAATGTACTTTATCTCTTTCATCGGATTCCTTATTCTCTAGCCTAGGGATTAGGAGGTACCCAATAGTGTTTATTAAATGAATAAAGAGCAGTAGGAGCACAGCTGGAGCAGAGGAAAGTTTCCTGTCCAACATTTGAACCTTTGTGACATGGTGAGGAGTCATCTTTTAAAGATTATTTTTGTACATTTAAAGATGTGTTTGTCATTTTAAAAAATACATAAACAAATTACAAACATTTTGGAAAACAGAGGAAAAAAACATCATTCCACAATTCAAATTCTGCTACTTGTATTATTGTTGTTGTTGTTATTATTTTAAATGTTTGCTCTCATTTTTAGTAGTGAGTTCATAGATCCAGGGTGTCCTTGGTGATTAGTTCAGAGGCTCAACCTTGCCTGGTCCCCAGAGCTGGTCATCCAATTCTCTGATGCTGCCAAGAGATGACCAAATAAACCAAATGCTAATTTATTCATTCACAGAGATAAATATACTTGCCAAAGAGGACAGATACATACAACCTCTGGCCAGAGCATTCTCCCTGTAGGCTCACCACATGGGAACCGTCTGGTTATATCTGTTTGCTGGTGGGACAATTTCATTATTTAATTGTGGAACCAGTGTGACTCCAGGTTTGCCAGCTCTGTTCTTGTCTGAGGCCCCAACCTCATCATATGTGTATTTCTGGGAATTCAGTTTCAGGTGCTCTGAAAAAGAGAGAATATCATTTCAATGAGGCAGGAGACTCCTTCAAAGGGTGGTGCCCAGATGGAGCGGACCTGCAGGGGAGTGACTGCTTTGTCCTCAGCCTGTCTCTTGGGGACTCAGCTCTGTGCTCCTAGATCACATCCACATGTCCCTCCAGGTACAAGCAGCTCCCAGCTTCCCTGGGGATTCTGGAGAGAAGTACATTTTTAGCTGGTAGCCTCTGAATGTAGACTGACTGCTTCATCTGGTAGTCATCTAATTAGAGAGTAGCCATTCCAAGGCTGGGAGGATAAGCATCTGGAGGGCACTCTGATACGATGCCTACTGACTGTCACCAGCAGCTCCAGCTATCTTCAAAGGCAAGTTTAATTATGCTTGGTTATTGCTTTGTTACTGACACTGGAAAACTGTGTATGTCTAGTACAGTCCAACTCCTCATACAAACAGGAAGTCCAGTGTCTTGCTCTTGAGGCCTCTACCACATCGGCCAAGGTCAGCTTATTTTGTTCAGGGAAGCTTCCTTCCAGTGCTCAGTAGCTAAGAGAAGTAAAATGGCTGCCCTGCCACCCTGCAGCTCTGGTTCCTTATGCACAGCGTTTACTGTGGATCACAGGTCCTGTAGGACTGACAGAAGTCTGCACACAGCTCCTCTCAGATGCACATCTCTGCTCAGACCACAGGGACTCCCGCTCTTTGGTCCTAGATCACACCCCCATGCTCTATCATTGTTTATCAAAGCACCCCAGACATGCCCTGAGATTAGCTCCCTGGGAGTTGAGACCCAACCTCCTTTCCATCCTGTGGGTTCACTCTGAGGGCCTTTTATGCCCACAGGCCTTGGTCTTGGGTGTAGTGGTGCACCACAACACAAACTTCAAACCACAGAAAGCAGGGATTGGGCCTTGACCTGATTTCTCTCAGGGCCCCTGGGTCTCCTGGACATTGGTGCACCTTTCCATTACTCTGCAGATTTGCCATCAAACCACAAAAGGGTCTCTCTTCTCCTGGACACTGTGTGCCTTCTCACCTCACACCTGCCCTTCCAGAGATTCTTCTCAAAATGAAATTGGCTATAGGAGGATTTGCTCTCTCTCTACTTCTGAGCTTAGAAACCTTGGATAAAATTCAGAAAATTCTCTATCACGTGACACTGGCAAAGGAACAAATAGTCTGATGGATAGGCCGTGTCACAGCGCCATCGTGTCCCTAAGTCAGGGGTGCTCTCCCATGGGTGGTTTGCCCCCAGCTGTGTTCTCTGCACTTCCTCTCTGACAGATCCCATGATCATCACACCTTCTGCATCTAGAAAAGTCCAGCCTTTGGGATCGAGCAACCCTCTTTTTTCAGTCCCTTCCATTAGGACACTTCCCACTGCTTAAATTCCTTTTGCTTTTAATTTATAGCCGAACCCTCTCCCCATATATCGATAACTTTCTCCTCCTTTAAGTTCTTGGAGACTACCTTACTGTTAACTTCCACAAAAATAAATCTGCCTCCTGCTTTTTTTGGTTTTCATTCAACATGTCATAAGACTTTCCACACGGCACCTCTGCCTGGGGAATCCTATTTTACTCTTCCGCTCAGGGCCAGAGCAGAATTTGCAAAGCCCTTTTCCCCTCACTAGACACTTGGGGTGCTGCTGGAGAGACTGCTGGGGTACCACTGCACCCCCGGCCTCTGGAGTTACCTCGGGTTCTGTGATTCACAACACTTTCAGCCTCTACCATAAAACAGACACAATATCATCTGCAAATTTACAAGGCAGGTCTTAGCAGGTGGTGTGTGTGCATGTGTGCATGTGTGTGTCCCATTATGGCCCTTCCGGGGCTGGAGATTTTGTCTAACCTTTAGAATTCAACTGAGCCTTGTTTTCACACATCCCCAGACAAGAGCCACACAAGGAACCAGGGGTGGCTAAACCAGCATCTGGATCCAGCTAGAGCCTCCAATTCTCCACTTGCTTTTTGCCAAACCCTCCTCTCCCCTCATTCTTCAATTTCTTAAACCAGGCATCATTCAAGCAAAACTCAATCCATGTGTTTATGATTCACTGAGACCGAGCATGGCAGTGTTTTGTAAGCTCCACATCACAGCAAAGAAATCCAAGTGTGTTGTATGTGGGTTTGTGTGGGAATCTGTGGTGTGTGTCTGTACGTGTGTGTGGGCTGATGTGTGTTCTGTGTGTGTGTGTGTATGTGTATGTGTGTGTGTGTTGTTTTTCTTCCTATTTCTTGTAGACTTTTAAAACTTACTTGTCTTAGAGTCAGGAAATCATGTTTGGCCAAAGAATCTCCCCCACTCCCTCTCCCCCTTGCTGAGGAACTCTAGTTTGGCAGAAAACTCCCAAACACCCACGTTCTGACTTCTTGGAGATGGTCCTGGGCCAAGCAGCCTCTAAAGTCTGGTCTGGAAGCCAGGGTGCAGGGGCAGCGGCCCTGGGTTCCCCAGGACAGGCTGGGGGTGGAAGGGAGGCGGGAGCTGTGGGCAGCCAGGGGGCCAAATCTGGTATGGCCTGTGCTTCTGAACTCTGCTCTCAAGTCATGGGCAGCCATTCCTAGCAGAGCTCTGTGGAGTCTTCTGATGGGAGCCCTAGGGAGCCGCCTTTGGTCCTCTTGCCCAGTCAGCTGAGAATCTTACTCATCAAAAGGGAAACATGGCCCAGCTGTGGGCTGTGGGTGGGTCAGACCTTCAGTCTGGTGACTCTGAAAATCTCCAAGGTCCCAGATGCCTATGCCCCTTCTCCCTTCCAGTTAGAGACCTCCTCTTCCTCAGAAGATCCATTCACAGTCATCTCTGGCCCAGTTCCCGGGTGAGCCAGCCCCTGTTCAGGTCTCTCTCAGTTACAGCTACCACCCAGAGCTTTGTGTTGTCCAGCTGCAGGTGTCACCAGCCCCTGGATGGAGCTCCCAAGGACCACAAACCCATCTCATTCATTTCCAGGACCCCAAGGCACCCAGAGCAGAAGCTCATCAGGGGTGGGATGGGAACATGTGCCAGGGTCTGGGGAGATGAGTGGGTTTTTGAAAAAGCTCTTGCTGCCCTTCTACGGAGAACCACTGCCCTGGGAGAACCTCATTCATGCAGGTTCTGCCTGAGCAGGTGGGACAGATACTAGACACCCCGCTGGTGAAGGGAAGGGCAGAGAGCTGTGTTCCCATGTGCATGGGCCTGGCCTTCCCTTTCCTTGGGAGTGGCTTCCCTGTCCATGGCCTGGTGGTGACCAATCTGACAGGTGGGCCTAGGAAATCCCTGTGCATGGTGGACAACAGTGTGGTGGTCATCCTTAGAGACACTGCCCTGATGTTCTTTGCCACATGAGAGAGAAAGGGGTAGGAGGCCAGCTCACACAGTGTGGAACTGGACCTGACCCTTCACGGCAGGATACAGCTGAGAATGATGGTGGTCAGACATGAGCTCTGTGAGGGCTACAGCTGTGGCCCCCGTGGCTTGTGATTAGGTTCAAGTTTGTCAGTTGCACAAGTCCCAGTGGAGCTTCCTCTGGGGGCCTGGGGGCCTGGGAAGGAGGGAGTTTCAGAAGGCAGCAAGGATGCCAGGGCAGCAGTGCCCCCTGCCCACTGGGAGCCATCTTTGCTCCCTGGAATCACAGTGGAGCTGGAGAGGCGTGGCCTGTGTGGCTGCAGAGGGCTGCTGGGCCCAGCGGGGGGCGCTCTCCTCACAGGAGGTGAATGTCATCCTGGCACCAGAAGGGCTTTTTAGGAAGCCAAATCAGCCCGCAATGGCAGGGCTGACTCTGGAGGTGCTGGATCTTTGTCCTCTGAGGTGTATATGCAGAGGTTGTAGAGAAATTTCTGCCTTCAGGAGGGTGTGCCAGGTCCGGGAAGCCCAAATTTTAGCAAGCTGGAGTCAGGGCATCCTGCCTCAGGTCTTTGAAGGATTTGGCTTGGGGGCGGGGTATGGCAGAGCCATCTGGGAAGTGTAAGTCCTCCGTGCTAACATGGCACTTGCCGACAGCTGCCGGGCCTGTCATCTGCTCAAGGCAAAAAAGTAACCCAAGATGCTTGGAAGGGCCGGAGGGACCCTTCTCACCCAGAGACACCCTCCCCTGCCCCAGATGCCTCCTTCTCTGTGGGGTGGAGTCTGCAGCAGTGTCCCAGGGGCCAGTGTGGAAAGGCCTCTGTGACTAGGCCAGCTGAGGTCAGAAGCCATGGGTCTGGTTCAAGGGCTCAGGCTCCTCCCTGTCCCTCAGGTCTCCCAGAGGCAAGATGTTGGGACTGGCTGTGCTGGCAGACCAGGGTACCTGTGTTCTCACTGTGGCTTTAGCAAGTTATTTGCATGCCTCCAATGACTGGAACTTCACTCCTTCTCAAAGCAGCTCCTTCCAGGGCAGGACAACTCTGCTGGATAGTCACTCCTGGTGCCAAGCCAAGGTCCCCAAGGCTTCCCCATCATTCCCGGTATCCCCAGTCTACTGCGCTCTGGGTTCTGCGGTGCTGTCCTCAGCAGCTCCCCCAGGCCTATGTCTCTGTCATCTGCTGCCTACCACAGCCACCCTCTGTGGGACACAGCCCCCTCCCTGGTCTCTTTGGTAGAGGGTCTCAGTCTTAGAGGAGACCCATGGCATCCTTTATGAGTCCCCAGGCTTCTGGCCCCACAGGCTGAGGGTCCATCAGCCCTTTGGTGGCTCCATATGCCAGGTGACTCACCAGGCTGGGAACCAACAAAACCCCACTGTCTCCTCTTCATGTGCTGCTATTGTGGCTCAGGCTCCCTCTCCCCCACAGAGTTTGTATTCTCCAGGCTGTTGTAGCCGAGTCCAGCCCAGCATGTCTGTGTTCAGTTGCATCGTGTCAGAATTGGCCCGTGGTCCCAGCCTGCTGGGGTCCCTCATCTGACACATGAGCGGCTCTTCCCGGCTTCCTGTGCTCTATAAATCTGATCCACATGCTGTCAGAGCCTTGGCCAAGCCATTGATAAAAATGACCAGAAAGAAGAGGTCTGAAAGTAGAGCCTTCCTCTAGAGGCCATGTCTACTGTCTGCAATAGTCATTCAACTTCTGTCCCTTTACCAACTCACCATCTGTTTCTGGAAGTCCTGGGGCCTACTCCCTCAATATCACACAGACTCAGTGTCAGGGCACTCCCTAAACTTGGCCAGGGGACCAAAGCTGGTTCAGATGACTGTTCTTAGGGAAGCTACAATGGATGCTCACAGTCACCAGAGCTCACAAGGTATCCTCTGATCCCAAACGTCCCCTGGTTTAACATCACATCTATCACACACCTGCCCCCAGGCCTGCCTATGCCAGGGTCTGGGATTCTGAGGCCCTAAAATTGAACTAGATCCAACCCTGTACTGAGGAGCTCCCAATCTATGGGCCAGGCAGTCAGAGAATATTGACAACACAGGAGCACAAACAATTGAAATATATTGTGTGTTTACTATTCTAAACCAGGATTGGCTCTCATGACAAACCAGCCATTAATCCTCCACTGGGAACAGAGGTAGGCAGAGGCTCTGGAACTTGCCCAAGGGCTCTGGCTAGTAAGACATGCCCAGGAGCTTTCTAGCCTAGCCTGGGTCAGGCAGGCCTTCAGAGAAAAGAGGTGCTGCATCCAGAGAGGTGAGCAGCAGGAGAGGACAGGAAGGGAAGAGCTTCCTGAGACAAACAGGAAGCACAGGGTGCCTGACCAAGATGGTGGCAGTCAGGGAAGGCCTCCCCGAAAAAGTGATGTCTAAGCTGACCTTGGAAAAGGCCCATGGAAATGTCTGGGCTGGGGACATAGGGGCAGCACTGCTCGGTAACCAGCCCTCAGGCAGATGGCTGAGCTGCCCAGAGCTACCTGGTGTAAGAGGGGGTCATAATTCCCACCTGGGGGTTGGTGTAAGAACCAGGTGAGGCCAGTAAGCAGCCTTTTTCTCCCTTCACCAGGAGCCGGCAGCCTCTGCTCCCTTCCCCCAGCCCCTGCAAGTGGAACAATTACCAGATTGCATCGGGCAGGGCCCTGGGAGCCTGGCCAGCTCCCTACTGCCTCTGCGAGTCGGTGCCTCTCATTACCACAATCTCTTGATCCCCAATCCCTGGGCTCTGAGTGGTGGCCAGATGGCTTAGGAGGCAGTTGCAAGCCTCTAGGCTCCTGGAGCTCTTCTCTGGGACCCTCATGGGCCTTGAGGGCTCCCAGGAGCACCCACCAAGATTGGAGTAGGATAAAAAAAAAGGTTACCTATTGTTCCCCACTCCCACCATAAATCACAGAGCCAGGAGGAACATTTGAGGTCATCTTTATGGGACCTCCCACTCTATCTGGGTTTAGCATACCGAGATGGTCATCGAGGCTCCACTTGGATATCTCCCAATATGGGGAGCTCCCTACCACAAACACTGGGGCCACAGCCATGGGCAAATCAAGAACTCTGATAATTGAACTAAAAAGGTTGGATCACATTACAGTCATGGTCAGCCCAAACCAGAACATGGGGGTGGGGGTGTTAAACCAGGTCTGTACCACCAAGAAGCCTTGTGGAAGATAGGAAACCTCCAAGGGTTCTGAATCTGAAATCCCTGTTCCGGTTTTGACTCTAGAACTTACTAGCCTGGTCCATTTGCCTTCACCTTCCAGAGCTCTGTTTTCCTTATCTGTGACTCACTCAGTCCTGGGCGTCCACCACAACAGACACTAGGCAGAAGCAGCTAATGAGCAATTGAAATGCTGTGAGTGCAATCAAGGAGCTAAATCCTAAATTTTTAAAAATTAATTTTAATTAAAATATAAAACATGAGCAATGTAAAAATTTTACATTGACTATGCTTTGAAGAGGGAATATTTCAGTTCAAGTATTATTAAAATTAATTTTGCAAAAAATGCATTTTACCTGTTCCTTTTTATTTTTTCAACATGACTATTAGAACATTTTAAATGACTACTTTGGCTGGCTGGAACATTTTAAATGACTACTTTGGCTGGCTTTATGACTCTATAGGGCAGCACTGATTTAGCAAGTTATTTAAGGATTGAATGAGGTAGATTAGATGTTCAGGGCTAGAGGAACGGCAAATCTTAAAGCAAATTGTGGTTTATGCCTCTGCCAGGTGCTCATGTATTCTGTAGCACATAAAAGATGCTCATTCTAGAGATTCTA
Source organism: Urocitellus parryii (assembly GCF_045843805.1). Taxonomy (NCBI): domain Eukaryota; kingdom Metazoa; phylum Chordata; class Mammalia; order Rodentia; family Sciuridae; genus Urocitellus; species Urocitellus parryii. Next base: position 36,315,680 of record NC_135541.1, on the reverse strand, counting down.
GAAAACATGGACAAAAATGAAAAACAAAATACAAATTACCTGTGAGCCCACCACCCAAAGAAAATTACTATTAACTTTTCTTTCTAAAGTTTGTGTGTATACATACATACCATGTCCATATGGCCTAAAGCGCCCCCAACCACCACTGTGTCCCAGCTTGTAGATTTCTCAGAAAAGTCACTTTAACAGATAACTCTTGGACCTTGAGGAGCCCTGCTCTGGAAGGAGCCTCCTAAAGGACACACTGCAGAATTTTCCACCTCCTTTCTTGTTACTGTGATTTCCAGGAGTGGCATGGGTCACACATTGGGATCAGTGCCCCCCCCTAGTACTTCCCCCTGCTCTTGGCTGCTGCCATTGCCTGTGGCCACCCTGGCACCATCTGCACCTGCCTGGGGAGCAGCCTCTGGGTCAGCTCTTGCCAGCAACTCCCACTCCCCCGGTCCCATTTCTGCTCCCTCTCCCTTCAGGCAGTAGGAAAGCCCTTCCCCTTTGTGGGTGGAGGGAGGGAGGTTCCAGAGAAGAACTGCTTGGGTCCCAGGAAATGGAATTCCTTCCATTTTCTGCAGCAGCCCTCTCTCTCCTCTACAGAGGAATGAGGGACCCACAGGGCTGGGGGTGGAGGTCCTGTTCTGTCCAGAGCCTGTAATTCCTGCCTCCCATAGCTGCTTGTCCCTGAGCTGGCACCATCCCTGTGTAGGGCTGTTTTTTCCTTCAGGGCTCTTTACCCCTTTCTGAAATCTGGATTTTATCTGTACCCCTCTACCGCACAATCCCTCAATCATGTCTCTCTACATTCTGCCCAGTAAGCTGGAGAGGGCTCACTTACCTCTAGGGCTTCCTGCAGGGCTATAACAAGTTGGTAAATTGCTTTTCTCCGTTGCATTAGATTAGGAGCATCTTCTCAGTGATACCATTCATTGTAAAGGCTGCTTAGAACTCTGGCACATGGACTTGCTGTACCTTTTGATCTAAGACACAAGGTCTTTGCCCTTAAAGGGACCATTCTGGTACCCTCCAGGTACACTTTCCTCTGATATTCTCAAATGTAAGGAGTGTTTAGTTCTCCTCCTCAAACATCCAGCAAATTCTGCTAGATGAATTATGCTGAAGTGCTTCCAGGCCCTCGCTCCCCACTGTGTGCACCACCTTGGTGGCTCTCAGTGCCCCCTGTCTGACATTCAAGGCCACCCACTCCTGCATTCAGTTGGTCTTTTCTGTCCCATCACCATTCTTCAAATATGACCTGAACTCTGTCCACACTGAACAGCACAGTGGCCCCACACTTTCAGCCTCCCCGTTACCTTCTGTTATCCCCTTCCCTGGCACATATGCCCCACCTCCAACTCTTCCTTATCTTCTAAGAACCTCCTCCAAGAAGCCCTAGCTGGAGTTAACCCTCATCCCCTAAAGAGATAGTTAGTCCTTCTTGTCTCTTTCCTTGCCATACTGATGTATCCACCTTGTCCTGTGGTTATTTCACGTCCCCTTTTGTCCCAGATTTTTGTCTCCATCCCTACTCACTGCAGGAGTAGAAGCTCCCTAAAGTCAGGAACGGGTGCTGACTTCTCTCTGTGGGCACAGGGCACGACACAGAGTGGGCACAAATTTTAAAAAGACAGGTATGGAGTTGGGGCTCGAGTTCTGATCCAGTTGGTCTGATCCTTCTCTCAAGGCCACAGCTTCCCTGAAAACTGAGGTGGTTGGACTTGACTGTGGTATTCTGTTGGGAGAGAGGACTGCTTGGTTTGGGGTCAATGTTCTGGCTCTGGTCTGGGGTAATCTCTTGGATAATGATAACAGTAGCCCTGCTCCTCCAGCTACACAATCCCATTATGAGCCCTTCAGGGTTTATGTCTGAGCCCCACCCTAAGCCCATCACTAACATATGGCATCCTGGCAAAGGAAGATGACAGCAATTCTAAACATTGACTCATTCATTCAATCACTCATTCATTAAGCAACAAGCTACTGGACCAGGCTGGGGCTGGCTCTGGGTGGACTCAGCGGATACCAACCTGGCCTGGAAGGTGCTTCTAGAAAACAGTCAGTAATTCAGTGAGGTGGGGACTGTGGGAGCTCAGATAAGGGGTTCCTTTCAGCAGGGTGATCAGGAAAGGCTTCCAGGAGGAGGGACCCTTGCCTCTTTTGTTTCCCCCCCCCAAAACTTTTCCAGTTTATTCTTGTTTGAACATTTAGACAGTTTACTGACTGCTAAGAATAGCCTAGAAAGATCTTATAATTATGTTAAGAAAACTAATAACAACTACTTCTTTTTCTCCACATTTTGTACTGGCGCATTCTAGTTGTACATAATGGTGGGATTGTTGTCACATATTAGTCCATGCACACACCCTGTGTCTTCATATGGCAGGCCAGCCATGTGGCAGTGAGCAGGACAGCAGGGCTCAGGCCAGGGAATGGGCCTGTTGTCCTAGCCTTGGCCTGGCACTGGATGCTGCTGTGTGTAGTCTGATAAGAAGAGCGTGGATGGATGGGGAGGGATTATCTGCTCTTGTTTACATGATTAAAACCAGACAAATATTTCCTTTATCTGAGAGAATGAAAGGGCTTTGGGGAAAAAATCCTTTTGGCAGCAAAACAAAGCACAAGCATTTCCTTAATTAATCTCTGTCCCTCCCCCTCCCCACCCTCTCTACACCCCTGCACCAGCCACAGACTCTCTGGGTCTGACCTGCACTAGTGGACAGAGGGGTCAGATGGGGGTGGCCAGCAATGGGGAAGAACTGAGCGGCGAGCGATCCGCAAGCGCCCTCCACACAGCCTCCCACGAGGGAGATCTGGTCTAGGCACCAACCCACGATGGCCCAGGCTGGCTTCTCTCTGAGAGGGGGACCACTCTTGTCCTCATTTTGGAGATGGGACTCCTGAAGCCCCCACATGGAAGGATGACTTGCTTGCCAGAGGTCACGTAACACGTTGGCAGGACTCTAGCTAGGCCCAGGTCACCGACTTCTCACCAGTGGGCTCACTGGCTTCTCACTCATCGATTCACTCAGCAAAGCTGAGACTTGACTAGTGCTGGGGACTGGGGTCTCACAGATAATCAGACCTGTCCCTCTCATATCACTCAATCCAGAGACAGAGACAGGTCAACAGACGGTGATAACCAGGGTGGTGATAGAGGAGGCTGGGGGGTTGGGAGAGCCCCAGAATGGGCTCCTAACTGTGGGAGAGAGGCAGGTAGTCTAAAAAGACTTTGCTGAAGAGATGACACTGAGCCTAGTGGGTAGGAGTTAGGCCAGAGAAGCTTCTGAGAAGAAGGGTACCACACCGAGGGAACAGCACCGGCAAAGGTGTGAACAGCTAGGCTGGTGACCCTGGGTGTCAAGAGGAGAGCAGAATGGAAAGAGGTTAGCAGGAGCCACAGGACTGTATTACTGAGAAGAGGGTTCCCTGGAGCATGCGGGTGGTTGGGAGCAGAGGGCTGAGCACAGCCAGGAGGGGGCTAGGGTGGTCACACCCGAGTGCCTGTCAGGTGGTGTGTGCCCCCCATAGACCTGACCTATCTCTTCCTCCCAGCTTGATGTCTGGCCTTGCCTCCTTGGATGCCAAGACCTCTAGCCGCCTGGGCATCCTCACCGTGGCATACTACCTATGGACCACCTTCTTGGCCGTTATCGTGGGCATCATCATGGTCTCCATCATCCACCCAGGTGGTGCAGCCCAGAAGGAGATAACAGAGCAGAGTGGGAAGCCTGTCATGAGCTCGGCGGACGCCCTGCTGGACCTCATCCGGTAACTTGCTACTGATGCCCTGCTTAGGAGTGCACACCTGGCCAGGGGTGCCCTGCATGGCCTCCACAGAGCAGGATAAGGCAGACGCTGGGGGTTACTGGGAGCTGCTCTATTATGTGTGGTAACAAGAAGCAGGCAGGTATGAAGGTCCTGCAGAAGCCCTGAGCTCCTGGGACCCTGAAGTCAATGAGCTCTTACTGCTACTTGCCCCATCAGTCCAGAAGCAGGAGGGCAGGACAGGCCTGCTCCCATGCCTGCTTTTTGGTCAGAGCAGGGTCAGCGAGCCCTTGCTGATTCCATAAGCAGCTGTGAGCACCTAACCTATGAGGTTGGAGGCCTGAAGGGATGGGTCTCCTCCTCTTTTCTAACAAAGAAAAGGTTCCCTTTTCACAGATGAAGATATGCAGCTCCAAGAGGTGGTGTGACTTTTCCAGGGGTATCCAGCAGGTAGATTGTAGGACCAGGATTCCATCCAGGCCTGTCTAACTCCCAGGATGGTGCTCTTGGCCATCATTATGGTGCTGCATCAGCTCTGCTGACCATGTGCCATGGACCTGAGCCCTTGTCCCCAGGAAAGTACTGCAGACTCAGCCATAGAGCCACAAGGGACGCCTCCCTCACCCTGCCTTCTAGGAGAGAAAGATACAGAAATAGGTAGAGACTATATCAAGGATGGGTGCTGTGATGGGGCAGGAACAAAAAGAAGTCTAAAGAAGGGGATGGGGAGGTGGTGGAGGGCAGGGAGGTGGGTGGAGGGCAGTGGTGGATGTAGGTCCAGAGATGGGAGGGAATGGTGTGGGAGGGAGGGCCCGCAGCCATCCAGCCTGACTGCAGCATTTGTGTGAGGAGAGACATGGAAGGTGTTGCTGGGCAATTGGGTGGAGGCCCGTAAGGGTCCCAGGAAATAGGTTTTAAGCAGAGGAGTGGCATGATCCAATTCAGAAGGCTTTGGCTGTGAGAGTGGCTCTGGGTGGGAGGAGGGGTAGGGTGGGAGGAGAAGGTAGATCCAAGGACTGGCGGCCATAGTGGGGGCGGGGATGGGATGGGGACTGTGCAGCAGCTCAGGGGGTAACATCAGCAGGGGGAAGGAGAAATGGAAGTGAGGGTGTAGGAGGAGGGTGGCGCTGACATGCAGGTTTCTGGCCTGATAATCCAAGTGGACAGCAGTGTGGTCACCAAGACACAGGAGGTGCCAGTGCAGGGACAGACCTCCCAGGGTAGATGTCAGCTGGTGGTTGCCCAATGGATCTCAATCTTGTGGGAGAGAGTGAGCTTGAGATGGAGGTTTGGAAAGTACCAGGGTAGAGGCAGTAGGTGGCCCTGATGGTGAGTGTCTCTCCCAGGACCATGTGAGTGTGGGCGAGGGACTAGACGGTGCCTACAAAAGCACACACACCTGGGAATGGCCTGGTGGACTTGACCTGCTACCCCGTTAAACTTGCCCTGTGGAGTCCTCCTTGTCCCTCTCATTTTCCAGCCAATTTAGGATATCAGGAGTCTCGGCCTGTCAATATTAAAACTCCAGACTCATTCAATTTAAAACTAATCCTGTCCTAGCCTTGAGGATCTGATCAAGCTCAGGAAGCTGCAGTGGGAAGGGGATCGTCAGTGTTTCTCTTCTTCTGTCTGCTCCTCTGCTGCCAGCACTGGGGTTGGAGCAGCAAGGAGAGAGGGGAGGCGGGGGGCACTGCAAGATCCTCCCTTACCGGGATGAGTAAGCTGCAGTGGGGCTCCCTGGTTGAGATTCTTCAGGGATATTTTTGTGGGTTCATTTGATCTACATCTTTAAGTCTCTTCCATCTGTCTGCTTCAAGCACCCTCCTCAGGCCTGATCTCTGGTTAATCTCAGCTTTTCCCTCTGCGGTGGTCAACTCGCCCCTCTAGGTGATGCTCTTGGGCAGGGTCCCTTCTGTGACTGGCCCATGGGAAAGAATACATATTCTTGTTAGAAGTGCAGGTCTTTCCCAGGGCCTTTGGACATGAGTCAGGCACTAGCCCCTACATTCCTCAAACCCTGGGGAACATGAGCCAAGATCTATGAATAGTTCTTCTGGCTTCAGTTTAGGGAGAAGCATTCCTCTCATCTCCCATGGGGATACATGCCTAGCACTGCTTCTCTCCCCCTCTTTAAAAAAACTCTCACCCTCTGTGTCAGTCAGTTACTGCTGTGTAACTAACTACCTAAGATTTTTGTGTTTGAAATGACCAACAGGAGTCTACAGTCAGCTGGGAGGATCTGCTGATTTGGCTGAGCTCAGTCATGGCCTGCAGGAGGCCAATGGCCCCACTGTGGAATGGATGGCTTGGCTGACATGGCTCAGCAGGGCTGTGTGTGGTCTTTACTCTGGCAGGCCAGTCCAGCTTCATTCAGGGTGGCAACAGGATTCTAGGAGAGAGCTTGTCTGGGCATCCTTTTATGCTGAAGGTAGAGAAGAAAGAGAGGAAATAGAAGCTTGTGAGTATGTTTTCAAGCCTCTGCTTTTGGCAAGTCTATGAGCATCCTCTTGGCCAAAGAAAATCACACGGCCAAGCCCAGACTCAGAGTGGGAGAGGTAACTCTCCCTTCCTTCCCTTGACCCTGGCCACACTGGCCTCGGCTGTTCCTCCATGTCAAGTGTGCTCCTGTCTTGGTGACATTGGTGCCTCTCTGAATGGCCTTGATGGGGGAGCACATGGCCCCTTTGCTCAGTCTGTCGATGTCTCTGCTCAGTATCACCTTTAGAAGGTCCTCATGGTCCCTTCCCCACCCCATTCTCTCTCTCCCTCCCTTCTCTTTGCTTTTTGTCACAGCCTTCATGACTACAGTCATTATCACATCCATGAACTTCTTTATTTCTTCTTCTGTGGCCCCCACTGGAATAAACAGTTATATGCCCCTTGTAGCCAGATCTCTACAAATCTGTTCCCTGCTCTTTCATGGAGCCTGGAACAGCACAGAGCAGGTACTAGGTGTCTGCTGAATGCATACATGGGACACAGAGTCTTCAGTGGAGTTGGGGTCTGAAGCCATGGGAGGAGCTGGAATCACCCAGGAGAAACACCCTGTGTGCCTGCCACAGAGGCTCAGGACCAGCCTTGGTGCACAGCCATGCTGGAGGCTGTGGGAGCAAATGGAACACAAGTGGGGACAGGAGGAGATCGAGTGTCCTGGCAGCCAAGGCATAAAGAATTTGGAGAAGCCTCATTTCTAAGATCATTATTTCTAGGATCTGGTGCCTATGACTCATCATTTCTTGGATTCTATGATTCCAAACAGCTTTTCCACGTGGTAGAAGAAGTGGTGGGTGCTGGAGCAGACCTCTCCCCTCCCCCTGCATAGCCTACCCTGATCAGGGGCTGCAGAGCTTTGGATCAGACACACGTGTCAAAGTCAAATGTTCCAGAGCTGCTTCTCACATGGTGAAAACTGATCCTTCTGCTTTGAGGCTTTTGCAAAACTGGGTGGTTGGGCATCACCGTCACTATTTCTTGGTCAGAGAGTGGGGCTGCGGGGAGGGGGTCACATGCTTTCTGGGGTGGAGTACCAGAACCTGAGAGACCTGCGGTCTCATCTCAGCATTGCCAGCAATAAGCCACTGTGTGACCCTGACCAGGCCAGGCCCTCTCTCCACAGTTCAGTTCCCAGTGATTCTCACGATGCCTCCGGTTCTGTGGTTCTACGAACCAAGGCCCACGAGCCAGCGAACAAGCTGCAGAGGATGAGCTGAAGCTTCTGGAAGCAGATTCTAGAGCAACAGGACAGCCCAACCTCCTGGACCTTGCATGTCCCCAGGGTGCAGTTAGCTGTTCGGCCTTAGAAAGGGAAGCTGGGGCTGGAGGGCAGCTCTGTGGTAGAGGGCCTGCCTAGCATTCTTGACACCCTGGGTTTGATCCCCAGCACAGCAAAATAAATTAAAAAGGGAGGGAGGAGAAGCTGGTGAGGTTGGGAAGAATGAGCTGGAGAAGGAAGGAGTGGACAGAATTTGGTGTAGGGATGCCCAGGGAGCAGGTGTGGTCACTTACACCAAAAGCAGCCCACCTTTACTAAGAACCGGCTCTGAGAAAAGGCATTGTAATAGGAACTGGGTGCAGGGCAGTCAATACAAGGCTCTGCAATAGGACTGTCCCCCATCTATAGATAAGAAGGGTATGAGGGATGCCACTGTCATCCTCTGAGAGGATGTGAGGACAATGGGGACACTGGCACTGAAGGTACTTGGGGTCTCCTTCCCTTTGCTCTGGTCCAGAGCAGGTGCCTGCAAATGTTTTTGACTGAACAAGAAAAGGTATAACTGGGACAGGGAACTGGGATGTGGGGGCAGATATGACAAATGAAAAGCCAGAAAGATGCAGGGGCTGACTACACAGGGGAAAAGAAGCCACACAGCTCACCTCCAGGGGTGCAAAGATTTGTGTCCATGTGTCAAGATGATTCCAGAGGAATGCAACAGGCTGTGTCCCTGGATGACCTGCCAAGTCATGAATTCATTTCCCAAGGCTCCAAGTGGGGGCTCCAGAAAACTGGCGTCTGATCCCTGTGCAGCCTCACAGAAAAAACCCACACGGAACACTAATCAGAGTTGGCCCCTTATTCTTTCTTTTTCTTATTTTTTTTCTTTTTCTCCCACCCCCCCCCCCAATCTTATTAAAACACCACAGAGGTTGAGTAATGACTTGGCTCTATAGCTCCTAGTTACCATCTCAGGAACTGGACAAAACTCTCAGAAGCTGTGTTTGAAAAGAAATAATCTCCACCTTTGGGGCCTGGATTGGAGACAAGTGACTAGGGGCTAGTTTGAAACTGTCACAGTGAGAACTCAAATAATAAATGAGGGGGAAGTCTGGAGATGGACCTTGGCCCTGCCCACAGAAATTTGCACAGGGAGTGTGTGGGTATTTGTAGGCATGGCAATTGTCTCCAGGCACATTGTAGCTGCCACCAGAAGCACAGGCCTCACCAGACATGCAGGAACGACTCCCATGGATATTCAAAGCCAAAAGAAAATGTTCTGCATTTCCCCAAATAATAATCCAAAGCAAAATTCTTGATTAAATCTGCAGTTCCCTGATGTTAGTATGAGCAAACATGTCAGTCAGGAACTGCTCCTGGCTGCTAGTTAAGAGAAACCTGCAACAGCAGAGGTTAGGCGATTGATTCCTAGGGGGGGATAAAGCCCTGCATTTTCTCCTAAACGAGTAGTCCAGAGGCGGGCAACTCTCATGCATCAGGATCTCATGCTTGGTCATCTGTGTGCACTGCCATGCTTAGCATTTGGCTTTCATCATCAGCGTGATGATGACATTGTGCTGACGTTAAAGGAAGGTTCAAAGGAATGTACATACCAGGTACAAATTCTATTTGGTTTTTCCTGATCTTTCACATGTTCTTTAGTTTCTGCTCAAGCTAAAGCAGACTTCCCTTCAAATTTCATTAGAAAACAACCTCTGATTAAGTCACTTGAATCTCCTGGAGCTAAACCTGGGAGAGATTTTCAAACTATTGATGCCCAGATGCCCAGGACAGGTGGACCATGTACCCCAGCAGGTTGTACATGCATGTTCCTGGCACAAATGCAGGCACTGTGCTTCTGGTCTGCTTGATGTCAGAAAGATTTTTGCGGGCTGCTCCCATACTGGTGGCAGAGATCTGCTTATCTCTCATGGGGAAAAAAAAAATTCTTCAAACCTCTGAGATCCCAGTTCCTGACTTTTGCTTCTTCTCTCCCTTGTGACAAAGCTGAAACTCCTGGGGAATGGGTAAATGATGGTTGGGTCACAACATACCCATGACTAGCCTTCTGCTTTGCTAGCTCCTTCTGACCCTCTTCCTCTGGCCAATATGTACACTGAACCAGAGTCTTGGCAGCAGTGAAAACATGACAGTGTCTGCCTCCAGCGGTGGCTGCTTGGGAGTAGGGTTTAGAAAGCGTGCACACTCACGTCCACGTGTCTAACTCCAGGCATGTGTGAACTGAGTCTTGAGAGGGAAGAGATTTGCCAAGAACAAAAGTGAGTGGGAGGGTGATCTAGGAGGAGAGCAGCGTGAGTGTGTTGCACATGGACTGTTCCAGCAAGTACAAGCTGGAACAAGAGTCTTTTTAGCATCTCTGATTTCAAATCGATTCCTAGAAGGGGAATTCCTATAAAGACAAGGATATAAACTCTTTTAAGACTCTGGACATGAATTGCTAAACTGCTTTGGGAAAGAAAAGGTCACTCCCAGATCCACCTGAGGGTGCCCATCTCCCCAGCATGTGGACTTCATTTTTAAAAACACATGGTCATTTTCATAGATGGAAATGTCTTTCATGCATTGATAAAGCCAAACATTTTTTAAAAGTGTTTTTGCCCATGTGCATCTCTTTTGGAAAGTAAATTGCCTGGGCCTATCTTCCAATCATTTGCCTGTGGAGGCATTACTGTTTTGGGGGTCCTTTTGTTTGTTTGTCTATGCAGCAAATAGTTGCTGAGTCCCTGATGTGTGCCAGGCCCTCTTCCAGATCCTGGGGACACCACCGGAATCAAAACAGAGGTCTCTGCCCTCCAGGGAGCTGGTACTCTGGTGAGAGGAGACTGACTGGGAGCACGGGAATAAGGGCAAGATTTGTGAACCTTTTAAATAACGCTTGGTCATCTAGTCTCCTTAGTTGGTCATTTGCCTTATAATCTCATTTGTATTGTAATCCTTCTTATAGACCTGCTTTTTTTTTTTAGCTTTTCATTTTGTCAAAAAAAAAAAAAAAAAGATTGCAAAGAAAAGATCCCCTACCCCACCCTGGATGTTAGTAGGTGTCTTATATAAAAATGGTCCTTTAAAAAAAAAAAGAAAGAAAGAAAGGTCCTTTAATCAAAACTAAGGAATTAAGTGAGTGCAACACCATTAACTAAGTTACAGATCTCATTTGGATTTCATCAGCTTCCATTAATGTCATTTGTTTTTTCTGTTTCAGGATGTAATCCAGGATACCAGAGTGCACTTAGGAATTTCTTATTTTTAGTGTAGTTACTTTTTTCCTCTCAATTGATTCATTTGTTTTTAGAGAGTCCTTTCATAATCTGAGAGATGATAAAATATTAACTTTTGTTTCTTCTAACTATTTATTCATTAGTACTGGGGATTGAACACAGCAGTGTTGAGCTACATCCCTAGTCCTTTTTAATTTTTTATTTAAGATAAAGTCTTGGTTTCTTTCTTTCTTTCTTTTTTCCAATTATGTATGTTTTGAAACCATCTGTAGTTTATTTTGGTAAAAGGTGTTAAACAAGGATCTAACGTTTATTTTCCCAAATAGTTGGCCAGCTATGCAGCAATCCATGATGAGCCCTCCCATTCCTCACTGATTTGTAATGTGAAATGTGAAAGGTCCTGGGTTCTATTTCTGGGCTGAGGTTCTGCCATCTTTTTCCTTCCACTGATGGCCGTCTGTGTCACACTGTTTTGTATGTGGTGCTGAGAATTGAACCCGGGCCGCACGCATGCCAGGCGAGCGCGCTACCGCTTGAGCCACATCCCCAGCCCCGTGTGTCACACTGTTTTGACAGTTACTTCTTTAAAGCTGGCAGGACAAGACTGGCTTCATTTTAAGCTTTATAATAAAACATTAATGAAAACTCAATCAACTCTGTATCTATGAGTTCCATATCCACAGACTCAACCAACTGAAGGTCAAAACTATTTGGAGGAAAACTGCACTTGTGTCATTTCTCCCCCTTGTCATCATTCCCCAGACAATACAACAACTATTTACACCACATTTAAATCATATTAACTATTATAAGTAACCTAGAGATGCTTTATACAGGAGGATTGTGTAGGTTATAATACTACATCATTTTATTTTATTTTTATTTTTTTTTTAAAGAGAGAGTGAGAGACAGGGAGAGAGAGAGAGAGAGAGAGAATTTTTAATATTTATTTTTTAATTCTCGGCGGACACAACATCTTTGTTGGTATGTGGTGCTGAGGATCGAACCCGGGCCGCACGCATGCCAGGCGAGCGCGCTACCACTTGAGCCACATCTACATCATTTTATACAAGGGACTTGAACAACCTAGGATTTTGACACATGTGGGGCGGTCCTGGGACCAATCCCTATCCCACGGGATGATGTGATTATCCCACGGTTGAGCCAGGTCCTGTGTCGGGCCCCACAGATAGGATGTGAACAACCGAGACTTGCCTTCAAAGAGAGGCAGACAGAGGTAGTGAGTCAGACAGGCCTGGGCAGAGGAAGTGGCGCTTGACTGTGATTGATGGGAGCAGGAGTTGGTCAGGCAGAGAAGCAGGAGGCCATTCCAGGCAGAGGGAACGGCGTGAGCAAGGCCTGGGGCTGGAAAAGTGCAAAGGCCTGGTCAGGTTGCTGTGGGTGATGGCGGCAGGGCCAGCCGTGTGGGGAGAGGAGACTGCAGGGAGAGGGGCTGGCTCCTGGAGGACCTGGGCTGCCAAGGGAGGTTTGAGGTGACCCCAAGGTCCTGACCCCAAGGGCTCTCCAGACCTGGGCTCTGCAATTCTTCATTCGCTGACTCTCTTCCCAGGAACATGTTCCCAGCCAACCTGGTGGAAGCCACATTCAAACAGGTGAGCAAGTGGGTCCTTGGGTGATGGAGGGGGAGGCCCTACGAGCCTCCCAGGCTCCTGAGGAGGCAGGATGCCAGAGGAGAGGTGGGGGGGACCTAGGTCCTCGGAGCCTCCATGTCCGTACCCCACGAAGAACAATTACTGGGTGGAGGGGAGCCTGGCTGAGTGCCTGTGAGGCCCTCGGTGCACACAGAGGCTCACACACCTCCTCACTGTCCTCACAGGAACCCACACTGAGGTCAGATCAGCTCCATTTTCTGGCTGAGGAGACTGAAGCTCAGAAGGATTTGATGATTTTGCCCAAAATTAGGCCACCAGTAGGTGAAAAGCTGCTGGACAGACTCAGGCTCAGCTGGCTGCTAAGTCTTTTGTTTTTTAAATATATATATTTTATTTATACATGGACACAACATCTTTATTTTGTTTATTTATTTTTATGTGGTGCTGAGGATGGAACCCAGGGCCTCACATGTTCGAGGCAAGTGCTCCACCACTGAGCCACACGCCAGCCCTACTAAGTCTCTCCCCCCCCCTCCTCCCCCTCCTCCTCCTCCTCCTCCTCCTCCTCCTCCTCCTCCTCCTCCTCCTCCTCCTCCTCCTCCTCCTCCTCCTCCTCTTCTTCTTCTTCTTCTTCTTCTTCTTCTTCTTCTTCTTCTTCTTCTTCTTCTTTTTAATATTTATTTTTAATTATAGGTTGACACAATGTCTTCATTTTATTTATGTGGTACTGAGGATCAAACCCAGTGCCTCACACATGCTAAGCGAGTGCTCTCCCTCTGAGCCACAACCCCAGCCCACTTCTTCCTTTTATTTTTCTTAAATAATCCTTTTACTCCCTAATAAGAATAGTTATAATGTTCACTGTAGAAAATTAGGAAAATATTAAAGTAAAAAAAAAATCCTAGATGGTTGACTCATCTAGAAAGTGTGTCCTGGCAGTACCAGCAGGAGAGGTAGCAGACAGTATGTTTCTAGTCCATGTATGTCTATATCTATATCTATCTATATTTTTTAATTAAATAAGGATTGTAGTACATGCATGGTTTATGTCCCGTTCCCCAACCTCCTTTCATCATACATGAGTATTTTCCCTGGCTACTAACTGATCCTTAAAAGCACAACACTGTGTGGTAATATAGGAGCCCATGGGAAGGCTGGACTGTCATTTACTGACCCATGCCCCTTTCAGTGTTCCTTTAGGTTGCTTTCAAAGTTTTGCCTCTTTTAGAAATTGTGGTAAAGTTCTTTGCACCTCCATCTTTGTCTGCACTTTTAACAGCTCTCCTCTCCTTCCTCATGTCAGCTGGTTGGTTGACTCAACCCAGCAGGTGTGTCCTGAGCCCCTTCCTGGAGCTGGGCCCTGTGTTGGGCTGGGGACACAAAGGAGATGGCTGAGGATTGGGAAGGGAGCTCCAAATGAGGAGTTTGCATAAGTCACTAACATCTTGGGTCTTTGCCTTCAGAATTAGCCAGGTTATGCAGGGTCTCACTGCCAACTATGGTAGGAAATTATTAAAGGTAACAGAGAAAGAGAATATCACTCTACCTTATGCCTTCTTGGAGTAATCTTTTTCTTTTAACAAACCCCTACTCATCCTTCAAGACTAAAACCAAAAAGTCCCTTCTCTGTAAGGCAGTCAGACTCCTCCAGGCAGAGCTAGTCATACTAGTCACTCCCTCTCCCAAACTCTCAGGGCAGAACTCATATTTGGTTCATTTTTGTATCTCAGCACCCAGCACAGAGTGTTCAGCCTTGGGTACTGTTTTCACTGCTGCTGAGGGTAGCAGTAAAGTGTACATTGGCCTTGCCATGTGCCCAGAACTGCTGTTGACACTATATATGTGTGTACAGTTTTATTTAACCAGCAAGATAGATGCTGTTAAAAAGATGAGGTAAAAGGAAGCTCAGAGACCTAGGTCCCATATATTTCCTGCCTGGTTCTTTTTACCCCATAGAAGGATTATCTTATTGATACTGTGATGTTCAAGAGGCTGAGGGCTTCCCTGTTTGGGTTCCCAGCCCCTGAGGCCTGAGGGGGAGAGATCCAGGAATGCTCTAGGGACAGAGGAGGACCAGAGGCAGGTTCAAAGCAAGTGGAGCTGTCTCGGAGGGAAGCCCCCACTCCCACCAGGTGGGAAGCAGGCTGGCTGGTGGGTAGGTGGATGGCTACTGTGGGGAGACGTATCTCAGTAGATGGACAGAGGGTTAGACGGGGAACCAGTTGGGGTTGTGATGCATATCGGAAGAGGCCGGAAAGCTGGAGGCAGGCACTCCGGGTAGTGAATGAATGAAGGAATCTCAGTTTCTTTTGGATAAAGTATTAATAATAACCCCTGCCCTGCCTACCTCACAAGGCTACTGTCAATTGGATAGGATATAAGGAGATGCAAATGTGCTTTTGAGACATTCTTCTTGTGGTTGATATCATAATACTGGGCCCTGACTCCTTCTTGGCTGGAATGTCACCCACCAGTACCGCACCAAGAGCACTCCAGTTATCAAGTCCCCCAGGGTGACCGCAGAGGAAGCCTCTCCTCGGAGGATCCTCATCTATGGAGTCCAGGAAGAGAATGGCTCTCGTGTGCAGAACTTCGCCCTGGACCTGACCCCGGCACCTGAGGTGGTTTACAAGTCAGAGCCAGGCACCAGCGATGGCATGAACGTGCTGGGCATCGTCATCTTCTCTGCCACCATGGGTATGTGCTACCTGCCCACCCGCACAGTGCCCAGCAGCCGTCCCCTCCCGGCATCCTGCCATCCAGCTCTCTAAGTAACCTGGAGCCCTCTAGCCCTCCAGGCCCTTCCTCCTTTTCCTAGGCAAAGAGTGGCTCGAGCCCCCATTCCCTCACTGAGGGTGTCCACCTCCCCACCCCCACAGCGAGCCAGGGGGTCCTCGCTCAGAATCCCCATCCCTGAGGGCTGGTTTTCTTCCAGGGACACTGGCTCTCCCTCTTCTTTTGTGTCCCCAGTCCCGACCAGCAGCTTGTCCCTGGACTTTCACTAAGGCCTGGAAAGGATGGGGAGGGGTGCCACTGTTTACTTAAGGTCTATCACCCCACCCCACCCCCGGGGCTTCTCACTGGCCACTTCTCTCTTCAGAGCCATTTCTTGTCTGTGCCATTTCTTAGGCCACACAGAGTCCTCCCTGACCACGCCCTTCCCCAGCTACTCTTCTCTGGGTCCCCAAGGCCCCTAATCACCATGAAGCCATAAAGTTCAAGGCTCAGGACCCCTCATTTGTATAGGAGCCTTCCGAGGCCTAGACCTTTTTATTTTTAAAATTTCTTGTTCTTAAAGAGAGCCCCCAAGGTGTATAACTCCAGTCTCCACAAAACCTCTGGCTGTGCCTCTGTGGGCGGTGCCCCCACAACACCATTTTCCTTCTTAGGACAACTCCCAGTCCTTCAGCACTGACCTGCACTGGGGGGCCTGGGCAGCCGTCTCCTGCTCCCCATGTCCCCACCAGAGTTTCTTCTCAAGTAACCAGCCTCCTTATCCTCCTGGCTGCAGGACATCTGGGCTCACTTTCTCCCCCACTTCTGCCTTAGACCCACATTCAAATCCTGTCAGGTCTGCCTCTGGATTCTCCCTCTACTCATGCATTTCCCTTTCCCACCACCACCACCCTGGTTCAAGGCCACCTGGTTCCCGCAAATGCTGCCTAAAGAGTCCCCCACACCCTCCTCTCTTGTCCCCTCTTGGTGTGTCCTCCTCAGAGGGTCACAAAGCTGGACATGCTCTGCACTTAGAAAGAAACCAAGCCAGCTGCAGAGCTCCCTAGGACCTGGTCCTTGGGCACAGTCAACCTGTTGGAGAGATGAGTGACAGATGGCCAAATGAATGGACGATGACAGACAAGGCTCTGATCATCTGGGCCATAACGTCTGGCATGTGAAGGGGCCAGGACAGGCTGGTGAGCGTGGGGCAGGCTGCTGCTGGAAGGACCCTTCAGCATCCCTGGCACTCAGTCCTCAGTCCTGGACATTCTTCCCTTCCCCACCTGGAGTCTCTCTTAGGGATGGGGACATGGAAGAAGGAATCTATTAGCAAAGCCAAAAAAAAAAAAAAAAAAACCCTTGGGACTCCAGTCACCTGGTGATTACTGAACAGGTGTAACTGTCCACATATCATTGTGTGTGTGTATCAAGTCAGTGTGAACCGGCGTTAGTGTGTGCCCACCTCTGTCCGTGCCCACATCTGCTGGTGCCCGTGTTTGTCAGTGCTAATATTGTGCTCTGAACGGGTTTTCTTTGACTCCTCAATTGAGCCTTCTTTCTCTGACCCTCCCTAGTGCTGGGATATAGCTAGTGCTGAGGTCTCCTTGGCCTTGCCTGCAGGGGCGCCCCATCACCACACCCCCAGATCCCTGCACACTAGCTCTCATCCAGCCAGAGTCCTTGGATGCCCCAGAGAAATCCAGGTGGAGGCTGGGAGGGGCAAGAGTAGCCTGGGGAGGGATGGAGCTGGCAGAAGGAACCTGGGTCCACATCAGCCACACTGTGACAGGCCACCTGGGCAGGGCTAGGCCCAGGGTCACCTCCAACTCTAGCCTCTCCTGCCCAACCAGGCAGGGCCCCTTTTTCACCCCATCACCACAGGGCAGCTGCTCTGTGGACTGTAGGGAGAGTCCCACAGGCCAGGATGGTAATGCCACTCTGTCCCCCACTGGCTGAGCCAGTCACTGATTTCTGAGAATGTGACATGAGCTTCCCCAGGGCAGCCTGGGAGTGTGCTCTGTGCCCCATCTTGGTCTTTCCAGGAAAGCAACCATCAGCCACTTTTTCAAGACGGGCATGGTGATGCCCAGTGTCATGGACCTGACCCCATGGTACAGTCTGCACCTGTGTGATTTCCAAGTGTGTTTCGAGCACTGAAGGGAAACCCAGAATACCCCAGGGGCACTGGGGCTTCAGGGATGGCTTCAGCATCAGTCATTCAGTAGTTTTTGTCAGGTGTCTCCTGTGTGCCAGCTGAGAAGCCAGTTCTCACCCCCATGGAGCTAACCGACCAGAAGGGACAAGGAGAAAAAGCAGACAAATGGGGAACAAAGTTATCAGTTGTAATAAGCAACAGAAAGAACACAGCTAGAGATGAGAGGGGAAGGGAAGAACAAAGGCCCTGAGGCAGAGCAGACCTCCATGTATTCTAGAAGCCTGAGGAAGGCCAGCAAGCCTGGGGGATAGTGAGGAAGAGAAGATCAGGGTGGGCAGAAGAGGGTGGCACAACAGGGTCAGATATGGAGTGGAAGTTGTGGGAACTTGGTTATGGTCTAAGTGCAGGGACAGGGATGTCAAGGGTGTTTGGCAGGAGCATTTTTATCTTGAGAGGATGCCATCTGCCATGTGGAGACAGGTTAGAGAGGGGTGAGTCGGTGGGGGGGGGCGCCCTGTCGGGTCCAGTGGTGGAGGCCAAAGGGAGAAGGGAGTTGGGGGCAGTGCTGGCTGGTCAAAGCTGCTGGAGAGGCAGCCAGGGCTGGGACGTGTGTGTGTGTGTGTGTGTGTGTGTGTGTACATGCGTGCGCCACTGACATGCCTGTGCCCTGGCTGGCACACTTGTGATATGCTGTGTGTCCCCACAGGCATCATGCTGGGCCGCATGGGTGACAGCGGGGCCCCACTGGTCAGCTTTTGCCAGTGCCTCAATGAGTCTGTCATGAAGATTGTGGCTTTGGCTGTGTGGTAAGTTTCCTCCAGGGAGGGTCCTCTTCAACCTGCCCCCTAACCCCTCTCCAGTCCTGGGCAGATGGAGGGTCACCACAGTCCATCCCATCCTGTGGTCTCTTAGGAGCACAGCAGTGGCTACACGGGAGGCTCAGCCTCCAGAGCTAATCATGTAGGCCTGGACTCCCAGCTCTGACCAGGCCTGGTTCCAGCCCTGGGCGTGCTACTTCTGGCATGGCATGGAGGAGCGCTAGCCTGGCTCTGCTGCTCACCTCAGTTTCCCTCACCCTGGAGCCTCCTTAGCCCCGCTTTTGAAGAGAGTTCACACTGGAAGTGAGAACCAGCTGCCAATCGTTGGTTCAGAATTCAGATATTAGGAATCCTATAGTGAGAGGGGAAATGCAGAGGCCTGCCCACCGTCCCCCAAGGAGCTGTACCATTGCTGGGGCTGAAATGGGGGCCTCCTGAGGGCAGGGATACTTCTCAGAGGCAAGAGCTTGCCCAGGGTGGGGTGGTTGAGGGAAAGGACACTGGGGATGCCGGGCGCCTGATCCTAGGCTGGGTTTCATTCAGTCACCTGTGAGTCCTGGCAGGCTCACAGATCAGGTCACACAGTGACATGGTGCCTGGCCGGGATGGGCCTGCCTGCCTGAGCCCAGGGCTGCCCACCCCCAGGTACTTCCCCTTTGGCATTGTGTTCCTCATCGCTGGCAAGATCCTGGAGATGGATGACCCCAAGGCTGTGAGGAAGAAGCTGGGTTTCTACGCCATCACTGTGGTGTGCGGGCTCGTGGTCCACGGCCTCTTCATCCTGCCCCTGCTCTACTTCCTCATCACCAGGAAGAACCCCATCGTCTTCATCCGCGGTGTCCTCCAGGCCCTGCTCATTGCACTGGCCACCTCTTCCAGGTAGCCACACGGAATGAGCAGGGCAAGTGGGGGGATGGAATACAGCTCTGTCCAGCCATCATTTGTCCACAGCCACAGAATCATAGAAAGTGCTAATATGGCCCACTTCACAACCTAGGGATGGCAATGGTGCTGCGGTATCAAGACCCAGGATAGAGATTTCAAGGTTGAGGCTCCACCGAATCACTCATGTGGCCTTCCCCTGCCCACGGTCTCTAACACTCTCTCGATGCAAATGGGGGTTGCTTCCACATCTCAGGGGAAAAAGAGCTGTAGAGTCTGAAGAAAATCATCAGTGGCTTACCAGTCCCCGGGTACTTCTGCCGGAGTCACGCCCCACACTGTCCTAGGGGCTCTGCCTGTCCACTGTTGCTGGGATGTCCTGGCTGGATGTCCTGCTTCAACCTTGGCAGTGAGGCTAGGCAGGGGGATTCAAATCACGGTCCTTTCTCACACTGGCTGGTGATGGGTTGCCCCTTGACTTCCCTGGTCCTCAGCATCCTCATACTCAAGACTGGGATCATTTGAGCCTCTCCCTTCCAGGGCTGGTGTGGAGAGTGAGATAATCCACCCAGGGGCTGGCGAGTGAGGGGGACCCCAGGGAGAGAGAGTGCTGTGCAACCCAGGCTGTTGGGCAAGGAGTTGGAAGGTGACAGCCACTGCTGAGCCACTTACCCTGTAGAAAAGGGCATGCTCCCCACAGCACGTGTCCATGCCCTCCATGGAGGAGGCACGGGACCAAGCCCATCTTCCTGTCCCAAAGGCCTCACTCTTCTCTGGAGCCCTTGCTGTCTTCTCTTCCTTAGGCTTCAGCTCCTCAGTCTGCAAGAAGCCCACAGGCCTCTTTCCCTGGCAGACACACAACCCCAACCCTGGACGAAGCACCTCCTACAGACTCAGTGCCAAGCACTCTTCTGGGCCCCAAGTGACTTGATCCTCCCAATAGTTCTGAGCTCTGAGTATTGGGTGGGAGAAGGAAACCAAGACACCCAGTTTGAGGCACTCTCCAGGGCCCTGGCAGGAGGCTGACTCCAGGCCCAAAGTCTGGCGCAGAGCCTGTATGGTTCTCCACTTCAGAGTCTCTAGGTCCAGCAGTGTGGCATTGCACCAGCCCTCCTCCCCGCAGCCCCAGGAGGAAGCAAGTAAGAGGACGGTGGGTGCCTTGGTGCAGTGGGTGCCCTGTTGTGGTGGCTCTTCCTCTTGTCCCAAGGAGGCCCCACAAGGGTGCCTGCACACTCCTGTCAGGACACCTGTTCTCCCCTCTCATGAGCTGCCTGTCTTTGCCCCTGGAGAAGGGCATGGGCAGACTCTGGCCCCTCTGCCCGTAGCTCAGCCACACTGCCCATCACCTTCAAGTGCCTGCTGGAGAACAACCACATCGACCGGCGCATTGCCCGCTTTGTGCTGCCTGTAGGCGCCACCATCAACATGGATGGCACTGCGCTCTATGAGGCCGTGGCTGCCATCTTCATTGCCCAGGTCAACAACTACGAGCTGGACTTTGGCCAGATCATCACCATCAGGTGCGTCCTGACACCCACACCCTGGAGGGGTCTCTGAGGTCAGCAAGAGTGAAGGACTCACACCAAGCCACACAGCAAGTCGGCACTGGCTCTGGGAGTGAGCTGGTCTCTGGGACTCAGGGTGCCCGAGTATGGCAAGGAAGAGGGCCTGGGCCTAGACAGGAGGGAGGGGCAGACCCTGCAGGTGGGCCAGGGACAGGACTGAGCACTGGCGTAGCTGGAGCCAAGGGCAGGCACTGGGTGGGGCAGGCCTCACCCTGGAGACCAGATGCCACAGCAAAGCTGGGCAGAGCTATGCTGGTGGAGGATCAGAACCCGTGGGTAGTTATGGAACCTACAGAATCTGTGCAGGGCCACACCCTGGTTTCCACACTTGCCTCAGATTGGACCCTGGGTCATAGGACCATGAGCAGGGACATGAGAACAACCTAATGTGGCATTCCTAGCAACCTTGGCCCCACATGGCTGTCTCAGAGGCCCAGCCTTCTGGCCTCCTTCTTGGAGCTAGGCCCAGACATGAGCCCCCCATCCCCACCTACTGCTCCTCCTCTTCCTCTCACTGCTCCCCCTGCAGTATCACAGCCACTGCAGCCAGCATCGGGGCAGCTGGCATCCCCCAGGCTGGGCTTGTCACCATGGTCATCGTGCTTACCTCTGTGGGACTGCCCACCGACGACATCAACCTCATCATCGCTGTGGACTGGGCTCTGTGAGTTCACCCAACCCCAGTCCCACCCCTTGGCAATGGCAGCAGGCAGCAGGACAGGGAGCCAAGTCCCTTCCCCAGGGCAGAGAGCCAGGGAGCTGCCGTGCTCAGCACAGTAGGAGTGCCTTACTCGCCTGCAGGCTGGCTGCATAATTTGGGAGGAGGGGGCAGAGTTCGAAAATGAAAACAGGAGGCCCCTTGTTCAAAAATTATCAAGAACTTCAAGAAAGTGACTGCAGAGCATTAAGCTAAGTTGGGCCCACCTAAGCACCGGGTCCTGTGCAGGCCACAGCCACGTGCCCAGGAGCCACCCTGCACCAACTCACTTCAACACCCACAAGGAGCGGGCTTGGGTGCTCTGCCCTGCCTCCCAGCACTGCCTGGGCCGCTGCTGCAGTGAATTAAACATGGCCCTTCTCCAGCTCCCCTCAAGATGCCCACCACTCACCGCCCACCTTGGTTTCCCAGGGACCGATTCCGCACCATGATTAACGTGCTGGGTGATGCATTGGCTGCAGGGATCATGGCCCACATCTGCCGGAAGGACTTTGCTCGGGATACAGGCACCACCGAGGTGAGAACAGAGACCACTAGCAGGGTGAAGCTGGGAGGGGCGGGCAGAGCAACAGGCCTTCCAGCTGGGCAGCCTTCAAGCAGTCTCCCCTTGACTCTGGGCCTTGGTCTCCTTGTCTGTTACAGAGGGTGACTAATTCCTCTAACATTTATTTATTGAGCACCTGCCAGGGCCAACACTGATCTAGACAGAAGAGAGACAGTGGGAATAGAATATAACAATCCCTGCCCTGGGAGACTCATACCCCAGGGCAGGATGGGGCTGTCTTGCTCAACGACCTCGACACCTGTGGCTTTGTGTGGGCTGCAGGGTCTTCAGGGCTCCCTAACGCATGTGTGCTATAGGCAGCTTGGGAACCGGTGTCCAGTGACCTGCTTGGTCCACTCATGTCTGTAGAAAAGTCCCCATCACGGTCCTCAGCCCTGTGTTTGCACTGTTCCACCCACCCTCAGTCCCTCCTGCTGATACCAGGCCTGTTTCCCTCCCCCAGAAACTGCTACCCTGCGAGACCAAGCCCATGAGCCTCCAGGAGATTGTGGCAACCCAGCAGAACGGCTGTGTGAAGAGTGTGGCTGAGCCCTCTGAGCTGACCTTGGGTCCTGCCTGCCCCCACCATGTCCCTGTACAGGTGGAGCAGGATGAGGAGCCAGCCATCACCAGTCTGGACCATTGCACCATTGAGATCAGTGAGCTTGAGACTAATGTCTGAGCATGCAGGGGCTGCAGGGACCAGGCAAGACCCCTGGGGCCAGGAGCCAGGGGCAGGATCTTAACTCACAGCTCACAGAGAACATGCTCACACATTCTTCCCCTTGCTGAGGGGCTGGAATTGGCTCTATGGGTGGAAAATGGGGTCTTCAAAAGGGAAGGTGTATACAGGAACCCCAGTCAGAGAGCAATGGCCTGCAAAGCCCAAGCCCTAGCTGTGACTACTTCTGCCCTGAAAGAGCACCAGGCAGGGGTTATTGTCCCCACTTTCTGGATGACAGGTTTGAGAGCTGAAAACACTTGCTCAAGATCTAAAACAAGCAATACTAGCGCCAAGATACTAAAGTCTTTCGGGGCTTGGCCACCACCTCTTGAAGGAGAGGGTGGCCGGCTTCCAATATATGAAGACAAAATAACAATGTCCTGGTTTCTGCCCCAGCTGTGTCCAGGCTCAGGCCAGCCCCCTATCCCACCCTAGAGCATGTGGCCTCAGTTAATCGGCTCTCCTCAAGGGCGGGCCCATCACAGGGCCAGACCCACCGCCTTCCACGGGCCACAGCCTGCCCTGTCTCTGCCTACATGTCGCAAAAAGCTCATCTGATGTGGAGACAGATGTCTTCAGCAGGGTTGGACGGCCTCGTGGACACATCCAGGCTAGACTCCCATGGGATGGGTGGGCCAGGCCAGGCCTCCGGAAGGGAAGTGCTTGGGCCGAGGTGCCAGTGGCTCCCTTGGGTCAGAACTCCACAAAGGCCTATGTGGGAAAGTGGAGTCAGAGTTCATACCCTTTCTGTGTTTGTAAATTCAGTGATAACTAAATAAAGATGTTTGGTTTTTCAAGTCCTACAGCTTAGAGAACACATTCTGAGCAGCACTTCTTTGTTGGGCTAACACAGGCTATCAGAATGCAGATAAGCCTGTCTTGGTGGCCAGAGTGAAAACAGGCTTGTCTGAGCTGCCACATGCAGAAAACGGTGCAAATCAGCCTGCCCAGGGGGCCTACCTCAATAGGCCTGTCTGTGGCTGGGCCTTGTTCAGGGATCTATAGTGCAGACAGACCTCTCGACCCTGACCGAAGGCAGGGCAACGAGATCAGTCCCTATTGCTCCCTTTGGTGAATGCTTTGCCTTAGAGAGGGGACATGCTTGAGGACACTTCTAGTGAGTTCCTCATTCTCTTGTCACAGGATGATTCCAGGAGACCTGCAGGGCACACAAAAGGGCCCTGGCCACATAACCTGTTGTAGATGTGTGACACGGAGAAGATATGGCTCTGTGGTCTACGAAGGTCTTATACCGGGATGCTCACAAAGACACTGAGATCCAGAAAGGGGACAAAATTGCCCAAGGTCACCTGGAGAGTTGGGAGGGCACCTGCTTCCACCTCCAACTCCTGAACTACTTCCATTCTTCTCCCAGGGTCACAGCTGGAGGAGGAAGGGCCTCCACCCCAGAACGCTTCCCACTGCAGGGCTAGAGGTTTAGGGCCACCATCCTCTGTCAGACCCTAGCCACCTAGGAGAAGTCAGTTGTCAAGCTGTTGGTCACTCCTACCTTCATGTGGACAGGGTTATTTGCCCCTTCCCTGGGGCACATTTCTAAGACCCTTTGAGCAATGGAGTCTGCCCCCACCCGTAAGGCAGGAGTCTGCTCTTTAGCAAGCTTGACAGAAATGTCGTACACACCTCTAGAAGGAGGGAAGTCACTACTTCCTGGACATCTAAATCCACCGAGTGGGTAGCACTGCCTGTCAGAGGTTTTCTTTGCTCACAGCTGAATGCCACCTCTCTGCAGCTTCCCACTGTGGGACTAACTCTGTCCCCGTGGGAAGGCATGTCTATTACCTCTTCCCTGGGAAGGTCTGCAGAGACCAGGCCCCCAAGTCAGGTCTACTCCCATTCCTAGGCTTGCATCCTATTCCCTTCCCACCTCTGTGGGACTGACCCCATCAATAACAGCCCCTCAGTATAAAGGCAACCCTCCAGGTGAGCCCTGAGTAGCCCGAAGCCCAACAGGTCCTTTGCTTGAAGTTCAGCTCCTGAGAATGCAGAGCAGGCAGTGTGGGCCTACCTGCTGATTCCCACCCAGCTGTGGGAATCCCCAGGCCTCTTCACCTACCTCTAAGCCCATCTCTCTGGCTCTCTGCCTGTGTGACTCCTTTGGGAGCCCCGAGACCTGAACTTTGCCCTGATTCCTTCTGGTCTGGCCAAAGTGCAGATTTGCATGTAGGCTGCCAACCCTACGCTGACGCCAGCCCAGCACGTGGCTGGAAGCACACAGACGCAGACACGGCTGCAAGGACAGGGATAATGCTTTTATATTAGATTTTCTGTAACAAGAAAAATCAACTTTGAGATATTTATCATTTTTTTCCTTAAAAAATAACACCCAAAGCACCCAGAACTTCCCTGCAGGCCCAAAGATTCAAGAGTGTCTTAGAGGCACAGCTGGGCCTTTTCTGGATCCTCTGGGCCTTGCCTCCCTCCTGCCCCAAAGCTCCCTCAGTGGGGCTTGTCTATCAGAAAGTGCCTGCGGCCTGACAGGGCAAGGCAGGATGGGGCTCTCAGCAGGGTGACTGCTCTAGCACCTGGGGGGCAGGGGCAGAGCCAGGGCAGAAGTCCAAAAGGTTCCTGTCCCCAAAGGGAGGAATAGGAACAAAAGCCAGCTTTTGTGAGTTCCAGAGAGTGGAAAGTACCCCACCACCACAGAACAAGGAGCTGAGCTGTGTCTTCTTCAGGGGACTGATGGACAGAGGACGGGGCAGATGGCAAGTGACTTGTATATTTGCTTGTGTGTGTGTGTTTGTGTGTGTGTGTCTGTGTGTGTGTGAGAGAGAGAGAGAACAGGAGGGAGTGGGCTCTCTCATAGGCCAGATCCTTCCCCAAGTCTGCATGACTCAGGGAGCAGGCAAGGCAGCAGTGGCGGGCCTGGGCAGAGTGCGATGGTTTGGAGGGTGATGTGCAGCAGCTGGCTGTGTGTGTGGCCGAGCTGTGTGTGGGGGTGTGACGTGGTGTCTGCACGTGTCTGGTTGTGAGGCACACTGCAGGAAGGGGCAGGGATATGAGACTGCGTTTAGCCTGTGGTGTGAGGGATGCCCCGTGGTTTAGCGCTGGCTGTGTCCATGTGACCGTGGCAGATGGGGGCTCACAGGGCACAGGCATGTGCTGCAGAAAGGAGTCCGGTGGTCCATTGTCCTGCAGAACATGTAGGAGAGGTCAGGGGCCAGCCCAGGACAGAGCTACCAGCCACAACCAGCCTGGGAGAGATGGACTAGAGGTTAGGTTAGATGACCCTGATTGGGGGGTCTCTGGGTAGGCCAGGCTCCTCTGAATGAGGAGGGGGAGTCACCCCTGGAAGCCTGGAGCCAGAGAGAAGTGTCCAGGCCAATGTGGGCAGGAGAGCCTTTGGGTTCCATTGGCCGCTCCCTAAGATTTTTCCCAGGGTTGTCCTCAAATGCTGACTATGTCCAATGTCTTTTAAAGGTGACAATCCCCTACTTCAGGATTCCACAACCCTCCTTATGAGGGCCACAAAGTCCTCACTGAATGGCCAGTCACCCCTGTTGCTGGCTGCTGGCTCCACATGAAGACAGTGCTTCAGGAGAAGGGTTTCCACCTTCACACCTGGCCCCAAAAGTAGGGCCAGGGACTCTGGGGCACTGGCTCTGGGTCTGCACCTTCACATTCAGACAGCCCTGCCAGTCCTGCTTCTATCAACGGGGACCCACCCCTTTCCCCACTCCTTCTGTCTACCCACTGGTCTGAAGCCATCCACCAACAGTCCTGCAGGCTCCTCTCTGCCCCATACCCTGCTTCAGGTCAACATCCTTAAGTGGCCCAGCAGCCCCCACCCATGTCTATACCCTGGCCCTGTGACCCCCGCATGACTCACTCCCAACTCTTAACTAACTTCTGACATCTCCCCGACTACCTGCCTCTCCTTCCAACCACCCACTGTCACTGTGCCCAAGTTCTAACACCCTCCCCAGTGTCTATGCATAATGATTCCTCAGGGTCTCTACTGCCTTCCCTACCTAGGCTGGCCCTCAGGACCCATGACTTCAGTCATCCTCTTGTTAATATACTCTATTTCCTTGTTCCCTGTCCTCTTGGTCCCATACCCTTGGTCAAAACCCAGCCATGGATGATCCAACTGTCCCTCTTCTCTGTGCCCCATGGTCAGCTAAGCACCCCCTACTGCATGGAGAAGGTGAAAGGCTGAACTCATTGGCTGATGTGACTTCAGATCCAGCCACCACTATCAGCCTGCCTATGACTGCACCACACTCCTCATGGCCACCACCAGCAGCGAAACCAGCTTCATCCCTAAAGGAGCAGCAAATGAAATGAGCCCTTCCTGAGCTCACATGCGCCCACTACTGCCCCTGCATCTCTTCAAACCAGACGTCCTGAGGGTATCTACACTCCTGGATCCACTTCTTCACTCCCATTTTTCCCTGTAGTCACTTGCTACAAAGTCATAGATGACTCCATGTGGACAAGTCCAGTAGCTCCTTCAGCCTCTCGGCAGTACTGACCCGGCTGGGTACCCCACTTCTGGAGAAGCCTGTCTGTATGAATCATGCATGCACATGTGTGTCCACATGCAAGGGCCTGAGTGTGTGGGTACATGTGTGTGCTCACATGCAGGCACACTTGTGAATGCTATTACTACACGGCCTGTGCCTATGAATGTGTCATGGAATATGTGTGTTTCTGCATGCACGTGAATGGCATGCATGTTCTGTGTGTGCTTTGTGAATGTGTGTACATGCTTAGACATGGGTGTGTCCATTGGTATATGTATGCTGAAACAAAGGTGTGCGTTTGTGTGCATGTGCATGGGTGCAGGTACCTGTGTTACATGCGTGTGCAAAACCCAGACATGGATGATCCAATTGTCCATCTTCTCCATGCCCCATGGTCAGCTAGGCACCCCCACCCCAGTGCTTGCTAGTCTGTGGTTCCCACCTCCTCTCCTGACTGCTCCATCTCAGCCTCCTCTGCAGGCCCCCTACTTGCTCACCCTAGGGAAGCATCAGCCATCTGCAGCTTCAGTGCCTGTCTCAAAGCTCAAAATGCCTGGATCCCCATCTCCAGCCTAGACCTCATTCCCAAGCCTCAGGCCCTAAGTCCAGTCCATTCCTGGGCTGCTGCCATCACAGTGCCTATCACTTTGGACTAGAATCCCCTGGCACTGACTGGTCTCCTTGGCTTGATGTCATACCCCAACCCAGGGCCTGCTGCATCCCTATCTGCAAAATGAGCATGTAGATTTACAAAATGAAGGGATGAAACAGAGGCCAGAGAATGAAGAATGGACAGAGACAGCCTAGACTGGGGTAGGAACAGGAAAGCAAGGTTAGGAGAGGCCACCTACCTAGGCCAGAGCTGTGTCATCCTGTCCCTATCTCCTGTCCTCTTCTTCCTCATCCTCCTCCTCTTCCTCCTCTTCCTCCTCCTCTTCTTCCTTCTCCAAGTGGCCACGGTTCTTGGAAACGTCACCAAACTCAAAGTTGCCTTCGATGTCCAAGACCTGTAGGTGCTTCAGCCTCCGGAAAGCACTTTCCACCACAGAGCCCACGGCCAGCTTGTTAAACCTAGGAAGTCATCCACGTGGGGGTCAGCATAGGCGCCCACTTCTGGGGTCCCTCCCCACTATCTACCTTGGAAGGTAAAAGAGGAGGGAGTGAGCCCTCCAGGAGATGATACATCAAGTTGAAAAGGCCTGGGGTGGAGAAGCATGGTGCACTGTGGGAAGTCTCAGTTGTTCAGGGTAACAATGGCTTGGGGGCAGGGAATGGCACTGGGCTGGTCATCCATAAAGCAAGAATTCTCCCTCTGCACACACATTCACTACGACTTTGGGAGTGGAAGACCTGGGAATGCCTCTCTGCCTGCCCACCTGCACTAACCCCAAAGCCTGAGCTGGCACACAGGCAAGGCCATTGCTGAAATGAGCCAGACACACTATTCTCAGGCTCCCCTACTCTCTGCACCTCAGCTTCACTGTAGAAGCCTAAACATATGTCACTCCACCCCAATGTCACCAAGCTCTTGGCTTTCTGCTCTACTCTCTTCTGTTTCAAATCTGATTTGAGGGTTGGGATTGGGGTGTGGGGGTGTTGGGAAGAACTACACTGGCTCTGGATGGAAGTGCCATATCCTCCAGGAGCTAGGTCCTTGGAATCACTGCAAACTCCAGTCCCACATCCCTAGAGCCCAGGGAGGATCTGGATGTTCACATCGTGGCTCTACGGCCCAGGCTCAGTCTGGCTGACTGTGGATAAAGCAGTCACCTGTGCTGTCTGGGCCTTAGTTTTTCCAACTATAAATCAGGAAGATGTTTTTTGGGTTTCCTTCCCATCACATTAACATCAAAAACACTATGGTGCATTGGTTTTAAAGTTTCCAAAGTCCATTTATGAGGCATATCAGACCTGGCCAGAACTGTCCTTACCCTTCAGGGCTGAGACAGCAGAGGCTCATGGGGTTCTTTAATGTCTCCAGGGTCCCACAGCCAGGCAGTAGTGGAACCAGGCTCTGAACACTGGTCTCTTCATATGAGACACTCCTGGGTCTCAATTGTCTGGCTGGAGTTGGGCAAGTGCCAAGGGTTGTATGCAGGGCATGGGGGACTTACTACCTGAGAAAGATCCCCTTGAGGTTGGGTGTGGAGTCGAAGGCATTGGCAGGCACGGTGCTAATCTTGTTGTTCTGCAGGTACAGGTACTCGAGAGACTTGGGAAGCCCCTCGGGGATCTCCGTGAGCTGATTCCCAGCAATGTCCAGCAGCTGCAGAGGTGACCATGGGAGTCAGGGACTCCCACCTGTGCAAAGCACTTAACAGCTTACAAAACTCCCACCAAACCCCAGCCTATCTAAATCTAATGATAATCCTGTTGAGGAGAGGGGGTCTATGATTATCTCCATTTTCCAGGTGGGAAAATAGAAATTCAAAGAGGGTATGTGATTTAAGGACACACAGCCTGTAAGAGGCTGAAACCTGTTGTGCCTGACTCCAAACCCTTGTTCTAATTGATATAGGCCCTACCCAGCACCTCTGCCTTCACACATGAAGTCATAGCCAAGATATTTGGGTTTCACAGTCCTTAATTCTTTTTTAAAAATATTTATTGTTTTTTAGTTTAGTTAGACACATTATGTTTATTTCATTATTATGTGGTGCTAAGGATCGAACCCAGGGCCTCACATGTGCTAGGCGAGCGCTCTACCGCTGAGCCACAATTCCAGCCCCAACAGTCCTTAATTCTTAACACACTTCTCCTATCAGATTAAAGACCTAGGACAGGCAGAGGCCAAGGGTCCTCCAGTCTTTGAATTTTGCTCCACTGGCCCTAGAGGGCACACAAGTGGGGTGTTTATTTGTGGACCTCAAGGGCCACATGCACAGGGGTCCTGAGCAAGGGTGTGAGGCCTACAGTGATCCTGGTACAATAGCCAGGATTGTACCAGGCTGGTCAGACTCAGTAATCAAGCGCCAGGAGCCCATAGCCAGGGAAGCGGGAATGGGTTTGCCCAGAAGAGGAACACACCTGCAGTGGGCAGGAGGTTTTGGCATGTGCTGTTGTGGCCACCTTCACTGTCCCTCAGGTTATTATGAGGGACACTGTACAGCCACAGGGCAGGACCCCAAGATCAATAAGCTCCCTTCCTTACCCTGAGGCCAATCTCAGGGTCAAAAACTGGGGCCATGAATCCAGACAGCCAGGCACATTGGCATCAGGATTCCAGGGAAGCAAGAGCTTCACGGATCACCCCTACACCTGCTCCTGCTTTCTGCTGTCCCCACAGTACTCAGTGCCCTCGATGTGTCTCCACTTCAGCCATTTCCTCATGCATCCCAAACATCCTGTGCCTATGGGTTCAGGGGACAGAGACTCCACTGAGACACTGTGTCCACCTTCAGGAAGCCAGACCAGCTGTACAGATGGACCCAAACTGAAAAGGACAAGTCAGTGGAATTGGCTATGCTGAGGTGGGGTGGGGGGGAGCGTGGCCCAGCCTCGGGCCAGGGAAAGCTCTCCAGGGTAGGCTCTGAGGCAGCAGGAGCAGCTGCCTGTAGAAAGATCACAGTGTGAGGAAAAGTCCTCTGTCCACCAGACATCCCTGGATGAGCTCCCCCAGGCTCAGGGAGGCAGCTGACCTGCCATGAGTGGTAAAGGAGAAAGGGGCCTCCTAGAGGAGGCAATGTCCTAGTTGAGTCCTAGGTGTGTGCTCCAGGTAGTAGTGGCCCTCTATCTGTCTTAGCCCCCACAGGTTCCCAGTTCTGTAACTGTCTGACACACAGTAGGGGCTGCACGTAGGCTGGTGGAACAGATGAAAGTCATGACTGAGTAGCTATCACTGGTGGGCAGCATGGAGAGGTACTTCAAGCAAAGTTCATTGGTAACAGGGGCAGAGCAGGCCTTGAAGGCCATGGCCAGGAGTCTGTCTTGGGCCCCCAAAAGACCAGGGGGAGCTGTGGAATCAGGACAGGAATATGAGAGGACATGTTTTTAAAGATACCCTTAATTGCATATGGAGTACTCAAGTGATGAGCTGGGGAGCTGGGCCCCAGGCAAAAAGTATGGTGGCCTGCTCTGGAGTGTGGGTAGTGGGGCTGGAGAAAAGTGGACAGACAGAGATATGGTGGTAGCACAGCAAAGTCAGGTGCTGCTAGGCTTCTAGGGAAGTCAGTAGGGCAGAAGGGGATGCCAAGGACAGCTTCTAGGTCCCCCGGGATGGATGCTGTCTTGTCCCTTCAGTGAGTTGGAAAATGCAGCAGGAGGAATGGGCATGGAGGAGAAGATATGGGCTCTGGGTCCTCAAGAATAAGCTCCCAAGGGACAGTCAAGAGGGGCAGCACAGAGGACTAGATGCTGGGGTCTGGTACTCAGCAGGGCAGTCTGGATGAGGTGAGACCCCAGCTGACCTGCAAGATCAGCTGCCTGGCACACCCCACCCTGCTCTGCCTCAGGGCTCCCCCAACCTCTCCCTTGCACTCTGTTCAGACACCCTAGTCCAGATAGCAAGTTCTATAAAGTTGGATCAATTATCTAGTCATCCCTCCCGAGGAAGTGACCAGAAGCCCACGCTTGCTGCTTATTCGGTCTGGAAGGGCAGTCAAGGAGAGCAAGCAGAGGACCTGAGGTCTCGGGGGACCAGGCTTATGAAGAAAAACAAAACGAAGGAAGGCCTCCCAAGGAGATAGCACTTGAGCAGAACCCTGAGAAAGAGAGCAGAGGATGTCTTGGGGTGAGGGGTCAGCAATGTGGAGGCCCAGAGCCTCCAGGTTGAGGTCTGGTTGTGAAGGGGCTCTGGTATGGCAGTAGGGGGGCTGTGGCCAGTTCAGGGGGAAACCACCCAGCATTTCAGCAACACCCTCCTGCTTCTGCTGTAAAGTTTCATGTTTGCCTATACTTGTTAAGTTGGGAGGTTCCACCTGTTACTCAAAAAAAGCTCAGTGCATGTGCCCAGACATCACTGACTCTGACCATGTGGCCACAGCAGTCACACTCACTGGCCAACCTCAGAATGCCTTGGGCAGACTCCCCACCCGTAGCACTCTGCAGTATGGTGAGATGAGCCCATGACATGAGCAATACCCTCCCAACCCAAGGCCCAGCCTTCTCCAAGAACCCACCACTGTACCTGCAGTGGGGTGAGCTGGACTTTCCCAAGCTACCTGAACTGCCTCCAAGTGGTCCTGTGGGGCTCCCACCTGCAGGCATGA
The DNA here is from genome assembly GCF_045843805.1 of Urocitellus parryii. NCBI lineage: Eukaryota > Metazoa > Chordata > Mammalia > Rodentia > Sciuridae > Urocitellus > Urocitellus parryii. The sequence continues at coordinate 36,283,548 of NC_135541.1, read as the reverse complement.
GCTCCTACTTCCACAGCCCTTAAACCTCTAACTACCTGTGGTGAGCCTGACCTGGCCCTTCTAGACAAACACTTCTGTACTCTGCCTAAAGTGGGCTGGGCTAACCCAGGCACGCTAGTCATGTCCTCTGCATGGCCACCTCCCTGTTACCTTAAGGCCCAGCCTCTGCCTCCCTATTCTCCCCAATGGATACCTGAAAGTAAATGAGCTCAGTCTGGCTATACCAGAGGATCCTCCCTCACGGCCCAGCCCTTACCATGTCCCATAGACGAATGGGGCAGGGCAGCCATACCAATAGCACCCCACAGGCATGGCCCAGCCCTCCTCACCTGCAGATGGGCGAGGTCCACCCAAGCGCGGGGACCCAGGGCCCGGCTGCGGAGTCGGTTGCCAGTGAGGTAGAGCTCCCGCAATTGGGCCATGCCTGCCAGCGCCCCGCGTGCCAGAGCAGCCAGCTCATTGCGCTTGACCTTCAGCACGTGCACATTGCGTGGCAGGCCGGGTGGCAGCGTGTGCAAGCGATTGCCTGAAAGGTCAAGTGAGCGCAGGAGGCGCAGCTTGCGGAAGGCGTCGCGGTGTATCTGAGGGCTAGTGATGCGGTTGTAGCTGAGGTTGAGCTCCTCCAGGAAGTAGGTGGTAGCGAAGTCCTCTCGGCCGATGCCCGTGATCTGGTTGTGCAGGATCATGAGGGTGCGCACGCGCCGGGGCAGGCCGCTGGGCACGCGCTCCAGGGCATTGTTATACAGGTGCACGGTGTGCAGCCGCTTGAGGCCCTGGAACGCCAGCGGGTGGATACCGTCTGCCTGCAGCTGGTTGCTGTGCAGCAGCAGGTACTCAAGGCTGCGGATGGGGGTCAGCACGTCGGCGTCCACACTCCGGATGACATTCTTCTCCAGGTGCAACAGGACCAGGCTCCGCGGCAGTCCTGCAGGGACCCGCGTCAAGTTGTTGCTAGACAGATCCAGGTACTCTAGGCTGGAGAGCTTCCTGGGGGAAGGAAGGAATTAGAACTTGGCAGGAACCCACATCTGCTTGATCCTACCATTATTCCCAAGGGAGTGTGTATGTGTGTGTGGGGGGGGGGGGGCTTGCTGTCTCTAATTCACCCAAGCATGGGGGTTGGGAGACAGCTCAGTGTGGGAAGGATCTGTGCAAAGTTTTTGATATATGAGAGCTTTGAGGGCCACAGTGGAAACTTATGTTAGCCTTTTGTGGCTACCCTGGGTCCCCCAAAATGAAAATATATTGGTCTTCAACAATAATGTTCAAGTATGTATTTGGTACCAATAAGCCAGTCTCCGCCAACATTTCCTGGACTCCCTGCCACCTTGGCAGCCCTTAGTTATACACATCAACTCTTCTTGGGGACAGCATTGTCAACTGAGGCACAAGCCTTACAGGGAAAGTGGCCAGGGGAGATCTGCAAGGGATGCCTGAAAGTGTGTGGCTGGGGGTGGGCCCTGGGCGGAGCTTGCTGGGTACAACAGTGAGGCTGAGGATGTGTGAGAGGAGGACCCACCAGAACGTCTCGTTGTCCAGGCCCTCATCAGTCAGGTAGTTGTTCTGCAGATACAGCTCTCGCAGGTTGCTCAGCTCACTGAAGGCCCCAGGGGGGATCTTTTCCAGCTTGTTGTTCTAGAGAGTGGAAAAGTAGGGAGGGAAGAATGAGGGAGATGCAAGGGACAGGGACAGGGCCCCAGGATAAGGTGTAGAGAGGGGACTGTGGAGAGGGGACCACCAAGAGGAAACTCAGAGCATCTGGGTGTGAGCTGACAGCCCCCCACATAACCCACACCAAAGGTCAGGTGCCCAGGTGTCTCCCTGCTTTCCTACAGTGACTTGTTGATCTTCATCATGTGCCCACAGCCCCATAGCCTCTGGTGGCAGTGCTGTGCCCACTGGGCCAGCTCTTTTCCTGCAGTCCCTACTCTCATGCCCCAGCTAGGGGTCTGCTCTTCCCCCTCCCTGTTCTCTCCCCTCCTTACCTTGAGGTGCAGCTTGTACAGGGCAGGTGGCAGGTGCTTGGGCACATGGCGCAGGAAGTTGCTGGACAGGATGAGGATCTCGACATTGCTGGAGCCGTTGAACATACTGTCCGGCAGCCCCGCATCTGCTAGCTTGTTGTTGTGCAGATACACAGACCTGGGGGTCAAGGCATAGTCTTCACCCAACCTGAGGGGCCCAAGGCCAACTTCCCAGTGAGGCTTCAAACCTTTGCTGAGGCTGGGACCAGTGTCCAGAGTGCTCTCCTCCTCCCATATTAACCCAAGGATGCAGTTAAAGAGCCTCAGACCTCACCTACACAGCTTCTGGACCAGGCACCAGAAGGGTCAGCACCCCACCAGGAAGAAACAGGATTTCCTGACCCCCTCCACACTACACCTGTGCTGGAGGTACTTGCTCCTCCCAAAGCAGCTCCAGTACAGGGCCATTCTGCCTGCTGGAAGGGGCTGCCCTCCATCCTGTCCCCACTATTCCCAAACACAGTGTTCTCACCCCCTGGACACATCTTCCTTATCCTCTAGGTCCATCCTTTTGGACCCTGAGCTCCTCCAGGCCTTGGGTGTCCCTCCACCACAGCTCTGAGCATCGCCCTTGATCCCCCACTACATAGCACATCCCTCTCAGGGTCTTGTCTGTGCCTCACACAGGAGAGGCAGCTCTACCTCAGCCCTTCCCTTTGCCCCTGCCAAGTCCAGGACCATCACCCTCTGACCTCAAATTTGGCTTCTGGCCAAAGGTGAGCCCATAGATCTTGGTGAGATAGTTGGCAGCAAAGTCCACGCTGATCAGGGCATTTGGCAGGAATCGAGGTGCCAATGTCAGCTGAAAAGGGAAGAGTCCATCGGAAAGACCAATAGAGAGCAGAGGCCAGCTCTGGGCCCATGGCCAGCTATTCATCTGGGTCCCTTCAAAAGTCTCCTCTCTACAACCAGCGCCATCTTTCTAGAGTGGAAACCTCTACCCTTCCCCAAAAGAGCAGAACCAAAGTATCTCTGGCTCCCCAGTACTTAGCTTGATGGTCAAGGCTCTGCCTGTCTGCTAGCAATTTCTAATCTGCCCCCACCTCACATCCTCCTGGGCTCATCCTAGGTAGATGGAGGGGTAGAAGTGGACAAGATTTTAAATGTTGCTCTGGCTGCCCTGAGGAGAAAGGAGAGAAGCAAATGAGGCAGAGGAGCATCCAGGGAGGGGTGGTAGACTGGTGCCTGAGAGAGGTGGAGGACCTGCAGAGGGTTGGACATGAGTAAGGGATGCCCAGGCTCTAGAAGACACCTGATCTGTGGTCACACCAGTGCTGCTGTAGTGATTAGAGATGTCCTTCACCCAGATGAAAAGATAGAGGATTAATTTTGGGGCTGGGGGCAAGAAGCAGTAGTTCCACTTCCATTAGACACCTGGGGGGGGGATGTCGAGGTGGCAGGCAGACCTTTAAGTCTCAAGCTTCAGGAGTGGAAAGGGCGGGAGATTGCCATCGGACATGGCCAGATTGCAGATGGAAGTCAGAGCCTTGGAGGAGACAAGGTGCCTCCAGAGTGTTCAGGGAGAAGAGGCTAGGATAGGCCCTGTGTATTTTGAGCTTGGCTCATGCTGGTCCTTTATTTCTTCTGTTTTGAAATGGGGGTCTCACTAGGTTGCTCAGGCTAGTCTCAAACTCCTGGACTCAAGTGATACCCGTGTCCGGCTTCCTGAGTGCTGGTACCACAGGTACACACCTCCACACCAGCTGTTGACTCTTCTTCTGCAGTGCCCTCCTCAGGGCCGGTCACTGGAATCTGACTACCCTTTATTGCCTCACTTCATCTCCACCACGAAGCCCTCCAGACACCCTGCAGTGGGTCTCTTTCTTCTATACCCCCCGAGGCCTGAGCTTATCTTCATTATCTGACACTCTGATATCTTAGGTGGGATCTGTCTCCCTCCCCTCCTCCAGGGTCATGTGTGAACAGCAAGCTAGACCCAGCAGCCAGCCAGGAAATGGCCTGGTAGAAGTTCATGGAACTTAGCAGAAGACAGCACCTGGAGGGCAGGGCAGTACACCCCGCCCTCCGAGGCCCTCACCTTGTTGTTGGCCAGGTACAGGTAGTTGAGGTTGGTCAGATGCTCAAATGCCTCCTCCGGGAGCCCTTCAAAGGACAGGTCAGAGCCCTGGATGAAGGAGACGCTGCAGGGAAGCACGCGAGCCACCCGACCCTCGCCCTACCCACCACTTGCCTGGATGGGGAGACAGGCCACTCAGATCCCTTCCTGGTCAGTCCCAACAGGCCTGCCCAGCCCCACTTCCTTTCTCCTTGCTCACGTGGCCCAAGCACAGGAGCAAGCAGTTAAGTGCGTGCTGAGGGACTGAAGGATGAAGTAGCCTGACCCTTTCAGCCAGGAAGGAATGTTCCCCTTGGGATGGCCACAGGTGTCAGAGCCTCTCTTAACACCCAGACCCCTCCACTGGTGGGGGGACAAGCTGGGACAGCTCCGTGTAGGGCAGGGCTACCACTTCTGGGTCTTCCAGCCACCTGGCTTGCCCCTGCCCCTCTGACAGATGTTGTGTTGCTGGGAGCCCAGCAAGGCTGGCCCCTCTCCAGCCCTAAGGCCAGACTCTGACACTCAGTTCCAAGCTCCAGGACCCCCGGATGCTGGGACTTGCCCAAGTTTTTAATGAGAGGGAACAGTTACATAAACCCTGGAGTGTCCCTCCACGGATACCCGGCTGGTGTAAAAGGCCGGCCAGCAAGAGCTGCAGCAACATGGGGAACACCACCAGGAAGACTGCTCAGAGAGGCTGATTATCACATCTGAAGTAGGAATTCAACGATGAATTGAAAAACACTAGGGAAAAAAATGACTGGATTGTGAGATGGTTGGACATCTGCATAAACTTACTAGAACTCGTCAAATTGTACCATTAAGTTGGGTTCACCTTATGGTATATAAATCACACCTCAATAAGGTTGTTTTAAAATTGGAAAGAAATATACCAAAATGTCGATAGTGATTAATTCAAAGTGGCAGAACCGTCCGTGATTTTTCTTTCCACTTTTATTTTCTAAGTTTTCTATCCTAATCACATATCATTTTTGTCATCAGAAAAAAAAAAAACAAAGCTTGAGTTATGGCTCTTTGTTTTGTTTTTGACTGCTCTTAGATTCTAAAGGCCCCTGTGAATGGAAGAGTCTATGATAAGGTCCTGGGAAGCTTGGCTACTCCAAAGCTCCACCCCAACCCATGTCCCAGGTCTCAGAAAGACCTACAGCTGGCTTTCAGGCAACATCACGGAGCCCCTGGAACATGTGGAGCCCATCCTCACCAGCCTCACTACCAACCCAGCCCAGCCCTACTCCTCCACACCCCAGGATCTGCAGGGCCAAGCTTTCCCCATGGATACTCAGCAATGCTCAGGCCCCTGAGTCCCCACCTGGTGTCCCATGGCTCTGGTGACCCCTCACCTCTGGAAGTCAGGCGATTGTTCTGGAGGTTCAGAGTCTCCAGCCTCTGGAGCCGAGAAAGCTCCTCAGGATAGATCTTCTCCAGCTGATTGTTCTAGAAGTGGAAGGGGGCGGTGAGGAAGCAGCATCAGTCTGGAGGGGTGCTGCATGGGACTCCTGTACCTATCCTTAGTCCCAGTCCTGGGAGCCAGTTCCTCTCTTGGGCATCTGTCTTGGCAAACAGAATCTGGGTGCTGGCTCATATGGGTACTGGGGGCACAACAGTGACCACAGAGATGTGTGAGCCTTTCAAAGGACCCACAGGTATGGGTAGGAATGTAGCTCAGTGGTAGAGCACGTGTCTAGCATGCACTGAGACTCCAATCCCAAGTACAGGGGTGGGGGAGAAGGAACCCACATGTAGACATCTACAGACAGTTGTTCATGCTTAGTGGGCTATCTGCCTTCTAGACCCACCCCCTGGGTATTTCTATTTGGTGACAAGCATCCATAGCTGTTCCCCAAGCAGAAACCACTTTGCTTCCCTTTCTAAGCCCCATGGACCCCCTTTCCTCTTAGAACATTATAAAACCTGGGTCATTTACCACCTTCCCCAGCCTTCCTAGGTTGAACTGGGGCTGGATTAGGAGCCTGCTCTGGGCACCACAGTGGGAGTCCTTTTTGTGCGGTTTCTCTGTTTTGGTCTCTACCTTGCCCATGGACTGTGAGCTCCTAAAGGGCAGGGCATGTCCAAGTCCTCTGTGCCCACCATCCCACGCATGACCGGAGATATAGAGCAGGAACCCAAAAGATAGTCTATATGTGAATGAGTAAGCGAACCTATGTAAGAGTTGTCCTCTACTTGTCTCTTCTTATTACTGGCCACCCTGGTCCAGGACCCACAGCTGACAGGACTCTACAAGTCTAATCTGCCTTGTACCCTGAATCTAGAGATAGGGAGCATCCCTCATGATCACTGGCACATCAGCCTCACCTGCAGGGACAGATGGTTGGTGTGCTCAGGCAGGTCCCCGGGGAACTCACGTAGGTCGATGCCACCACAGTCCACAACACCCTCCTGGGAGCAGGCACAGTCTCGGGGACAGTCAACAGTAGCTGGGCCAGGCCCTGGCTCCTCGGGGCTTAGGACCAGCACAGGCTCCTCCTCCACAAATTCATTCTCCTCAGGGCTCAGACTGTGGGTGCTGCTTCGGCCAAACATCGGGGCCCTCACTGCGAGCACAGGTCCCAGGTGTAGCTGTGGTGGCAACAGCAGCAGGAGCAGCAGTGCCCTGCTCTGGGCCATGGTACCTGGGGGAGGTGCTGAGTCAGGCTTTCCTTGGTGTCAGGGCTGACTTGGCCTGTGAGATGCACTGGGCACAAGGCCTGGGCCCTCAAAAGACATGACAGGGCCTGCTGTGGCACAAGGCAGGACCCACTCTGGTTCCCGTCCTCGGCACCCTGCTGTCCTGCCACCCTTCCCTCCCCACCTAACCTCCATCAGGGCTGCCCTCTGGAGGGGTGGGGTGAGGTGAAGAGATGAGATGAGACCCTGTCCTCAGGCAGTTCTGCAAAAGCTTCTTCAACCCTCAGCAGGTTGGGTCCTAAGGAATTGTATCTCCATCTCACAGAAAAGAAGATGAAGCAGGATCTGAACTTTGCTAAGCCCCTGCTGCCCTGGCACCAGTAGTGTAGGGAGCCACTGTCCCTCCTCCAACAGCTGCAAGCCTTGGTGGTCCAGCATCAGCAGTTGCATCCCAGAGCTTCAGCTAGCCATTCAGGATCTTTGGGACTTGACCCTGCCTCTCCCACAACCATCCCAGTTACACAGAACTCTGAGGTGGATCCTCCCTCCAACCTTTGTACATTGCTGTTCCTTCTACCCAGAATGCCCTTCCCCTCTCTTGTCCAATCAGTAGCTTCTTTTCTAAGAACCAACTCTAAATGCTATGATGAGGGGGAGATTCCAAGATGGTCCAGGGCTTGGTTGACTTGGGTTGTGTCTTTGTCACACATGGGGCTGTGAGCAACTCCCAGTGTCTGTGGTAGACCGAGCACAAAGCCTAGCACAGAGGAGGCCTCAGTGAGGGGAGCTGCTGCTGCCCTGTGACCCCATCCCATTCCAGTGTTCACACGCTCGGCTGCCCTCACCAGAGCCTAATGGGCTCACATAGCCGTTGCCATACTCAGGAGGTCCCTCCCCAGCATGGTCCCCTGTGGCAGAAAGGAGAGGGTGCAGACTAAGGAAGAAGCTGGAGTGCCACTGTCCCAGCAGTGCCGAGACCTGGGCTTGACTTAGATCTGGGTTTCTGAGTCACTGTGACAGGAACTCAGAAATGTCAATGTCACTGGGATGTGGTAAGCTGTGTCAGGTGATAGGGAACACAGACCCCAGTTTGAGTCCCATCTGCACCATTTGGGGGCTTGGACCTCACTGAGCCACCACTTCCTTATCTGTACCGTGCAGACGATATGTCTAAACACAGAGCCCTGCACTTGTCAGGTGATGAAGAGCTGCCATTGCTATGTACTGAGTGGCACAGAGACTTGCCCCAATAAATGGGCAGGGAGTGCAGGAACAAGTGTCTAGGCCTCAGCACATCCAAGCCAAGGGCTGGGTCCCAAGTCTGCTTAGGTCACATGGACCAGTGGGTAGTCAAGGAGGCCTGGCTCCCCTCTTTCCTCATACCTCCTCGGCCTCATCTTCCTCAGGGCCCCTTTATGCTCCCACCCCAGTCTGGAGCAGGGTAGCCACAAGCACATGGCCCAGTAAAACGCTCCCATGGCAACATCAGGGTTATAAGGTTCTGACCAGAAATTGGGCCTGGGAGAGTTTGGGAAATGGGGATACAATCACACAGATGGCCGAGTGGGCTTTGCAGGCACACAACCAGGGCTGTCATCTCAGCTCTGGTCCTTAACTGTAGTGTGACTTCAGGCAACTTTTTTTTTTTTTTTTTGGTATCAGGGATTAAATTCAGGGACACTTGACCTCTGAACCACATCCCCAGCCCTATTTTTGTATTTTATTTAGAGACAGAGTCTCACTGAGTTGCTTAGTGCCTCACCTTTGCTAAGGCTGGCTTTGAATCTGCAATTCTCTCTGTCTCAGCCTCCCAAGCCACTGGGATTACAGGCATGTGCCACCACATCCAGCTTCAGGAAAGTTTTGAAACAATCTAAACCTTAGCTTCTCATCTGTCTTTGGAATGATACCAGAACTGCCATCATGGGAGACTGAGAGGGTCAGCAAGATGCACACACTGCACACAGTAAATGCTCAATAAAGGTCAGTTCTTCCTGCCACTATTCATATGCTCCATGGTGTGGTTCGTTCCCAGCCACACCACTGCCCACTCCAGAATCCCCTGCTCCTCCCTCCCCTTGTCTAGACCTCACCTGGGCTTTTTGGTCAGACAAGCCCACCTGCTCTCAGAAGATGTTACCAACATGCTGGCCATCTACAAAATCCAGCCCTGCAGCTGGCTGCTATGGATTTCAGATACAGCTTTGCAATCCTCATTGGCTCAGCCAATTCTCCAAGGTGAGGCTTGTCTGCACCCAGCCTGACACTGGGTGCTGGAGACACAGGTGAAGGTAGATAAGGTCCTGCCTTCTTTTGCAGGAAGCAGTGAACCCCAGTACCAATAACCACTTCCTACCCATATTGGGATGGCAGTGTAAAGGGATCCCTTGGATGACAAGTCCTAGAAGGAAAAAAACGTGAGGAGAAAGAAGAGCCGGGACTCCTTCACCCATAGGTCCACTTGTCCAGGCAGACTTGGGTCCCAGCCCCACAGTCAGGCAGAGAACAAGGGAGCCCAGCACATACCCAGCTCCTGGGCTCAGTTGGCAGCAGTGAGTGACACCTGTCTGGACCCATGCTCACCCTGCCTCCTCTCTGCTGCCTCAGTGCCTTCACCAAATGCCAGTCCACAGACTGCCACTCCCCTGGCTCACTATGAACCCTACAGCTGGCTCCAGAGCCTTCAGCCCAGGAGCTGCCAGCACTAAACTGAGGCAAGCCTCCCCTCCCTGCTGTCTGACCCCACCACAGACAAGGTCCCTGGGAGAGGGGTGCGGGTCCAAGCCTGGGCCCTAAATTCACTCAGGGCAGGAGACCAGGGACAAAGGATCTAGGGGAAGGAGCTCAGGTGCCTCATACCTTGTACACTGACTGGATAGTCTGGTCTTTTTCCCTTATCTTCTGTTTGTATCTAAAAAAATCTGTAAATTACATCTGTACAAATATTTAATTTATATTAGCATTCTGAACCATACTGAAAATGTTTCCATCACTTCACAGATAGGGGAGCTGAAGTCCATGGGGGTCGGCCATTATAATAGCTGTTAAGTGGTCAAGCTGAGCTCCCAGCCTATGTCTTCAGTGCTGTCTTGTGCTGCTCTGCCTGGGACAAGCCCAGCTGGGTGCAGCTTCCTCCCCTTAGAGGCTCACACTGTCCCCTCTAGTAGCCACTTGCCACATGTGGCACTTAAAATGTGGCTAGTCCAAAGTGAGCTGTGCTGTAAGTATAAAATGTAGTATATGTGGATTTCAAAGATGTAGTAAAAAAAAAGAATGTAAATATATATAATTTCACATTTATTTTTATACCTATTACAGGATAATACTTTGGACATATTAAACAAAATTAAACTTGCCTATTTCATTTTACTTCTTTAACATGGCTTCTATGTTGCATTGCATTTGTGGCTTGCAATTTTATTAGATAGTGCTGACCTAGAGCTTTATGTGTAAACTGAGTCTGATGATCCCAGTATCTTCAGGGATAGGATGGAGGGACGCTTAAGAGAACATAGGGGACCAGGGGAAGCCTAATATTGCTAGAGGTGGCTTCCCAGAATTGAAGCCTGGTCTAGCCATTCTGAAGGATGAATATCAGGCCAATGGAAAATAAGGCAAGGGTGGGGTCAGTGTGTGTGAAGGCCTGGAGCAAGAGAGTCCATGCTGTGCACTAGATCTACAAAGCTCACTAGACTGTCTGGTGACAGGTGGGGACTGGGAGTGATATGGGTGGAGGCAGTGGACACAGGTCTAGGCCAGGTAAGGCCAGGGAGTATTAGCCTTATCTCTGGAAGATGGGCTGTGGAGGGACAGGGGTGTGGCAGGCAAGCTAGGGGTGGCTTGTGAGGCTGTGAATGGCACAGGGGAGAGAAAACAAGCTTACCCTGGGTAGAGAGGGAGGTGCTGGGCTTCAGGGATGGAGAGGAGGAACTGGATTCCATGGTGAGGTAGGAAGAATAGTCATGTCTTGAAGAGTGGTGGCTGCAGTGGCACCTCCTTGTCCTCCACTTTCCAAGCTACCCTCAGGACCATGGAAGCCTGGGCAGCTCCAGCTCTACTACCTGATTTGCTGTGTGACCTTGGGCACACCATGACCCATCTGAGCTTCAATTTTCCCATCTGTTCTTATAAGAATGATGAGTAAGGTAAGCCCCAAGGCTCCTTCTGAGTGCCTGGCCACATGGGAAGAGCAGTGGAGAAGCAGACCCTGGGTCTCCAAGAGCTTCAAGTCTACCTGGGGAGGGACAACTCAAACCCTTAAAGCAGCTTAGTCTATGGCAATCTCTTCCTTGGGTGGAGAACATTAGACATAGGGGAACACAGGTCCTAACCTGACTGCTGTGTGAGCCCAGAGGACTCACTTCACTGATCTGAGCCTCCATTTACAAGCCAAGGAAACAGAGGGAGCTACTCCCCAGGATTAAATGACAGGATGGGCCCTGCCTGATGCTGGCACCAAGTAGGTCTTCCATACACAGGGTCACTATTACTGAGTAAGTAACTGGCACGTGCTGCCAACTAAATCTCAAGGCCAGAAGTGGGGGTGGGGTTAAGGCAGAACTAGAAAAGAAGAGGGAAAGGCCAGGGGGCAGATCCTGGGCCCCCAGAACCACCTTTTTCCTCCATTCAAGGTCAGTGAAGTAAATACTCAGTGATCACCTACCTGCTCTGTGCTGAGCCAGACAGCAACATCTTACTGATGCTACCTTCCTAGTTTGCAGGTTCAGAACTCAAACACAAAGGGGACCCCACTGCTGCCCATCCCCAGAAATCTCCTCCTCAAATTCCCCTACTCTGGATAGCCTCTTTTGCTCCCTCCTCTAGGTTAGGGTGCTCCCTGGGTGCTCTCACAGCACCCTGCCAGCTTGGTCCTTGGAAGCTCAGTGAAGCCTCCTGTGACTCCCCAGACATGGAGTGGGTACTCAGGAATATGTTTGTTGAATGAATGAATTTGTGAAGGGCAGAACTGGAAAAGATTTGCAATATTATCTGGTCTGACTCCTCAGTTTACAGATTAGTATGTTAAAAACAAAGCCAGGGGGCTGGGGTTGTAGCTCAGTGGCTGTAGCTCAGTAGCAGAGCACTTGCCTAGCATGCGTAAGGTACTGGATTCCATCCTCAGTACCACATTAAAAAATAAAAAATAAAATAAAGACATTCTGTCCATCTACAACTACAAAAATAAATAAATAGATAGATAGATAGATAAGTAAGTAAAACAAGGCCAGGGCTAAAATTTTTCTTAAAGGTTGAGTAGGAGTTCTCCAAGTAATTAAAGGGAAGGCACTCCAGGCAGATGAAAGGGCATGAGCAAAGGCAAGGAGTGGAGATGGGGGAAGAGGGAGGTGTGTTTAAGGAGAATCCATAGGAATAGAAGTTGGGGCTAGGGGCAGGTTGCCAAGAGCATCAGCCACTATGCAAAGATTATGGTGATAGGGAGCTATCATGGGTTCCAAGCAGATGGTGATCAGCGATCTTATACATGATTCCACCAGGCCTAAAGTCTCCACCATTAGCAACTTCCTCCCTTCCCAAGATTCAGACAGAATGGACAAAGTATGCAAGATCATTATGAAAACAGTCATGTGAATCTGACACTTCTTAACTTCCACTCTAGGCTAGGAGTAGACTGAACCCCAGCGTGGACAGGAACACTCAGACCAGCCACAGATCCTTGCCAGGACAGCCCACAGACTATTTTGAGTGGTGGGCTTTTCTACCTTGGAGTGGTGTGAGCCCGGGGATCTGGATGGGCCCCTCCTACCTGGCTTTGGCCTTCCAAAGGCAGAGCGCAACTTCATCTTCCCTAGCCGGCCCAAAGCCAAAGGGCCAATGCTCAGGTCTGGTATACTGGTCCCTATGTACTTTCAGACTGCTGACCATCAGCGGTCGGTGCCAAAGCAGCACGGGGCCGAGAGATCGCCCCTGCTGCAGTACCTCCTTCTTTCCGGCAGTTCAGGCTGCCGCTGCCTCCCAGCTCCAGCCCCTGACGCAGCCGGGAGCTTGCCGCCGCCACCACCTCCTCTTACACCTGACGGTGCGTCAGGTATTCCAATGCCTCGCTCTCAGGCCATGCTTGTGGCTCGGGACCCACAACCTGGGGCTTCCGCTGCATTCGCTGTAAAGTGCGGACCTCGCTCCTTGCCTTCCCTTCTTCCTGCTCCTACCTCTGTCCCGCTGTCCTGACCGGGAATCAGCCGCCTAGACAGATTGAGTCCAGGCTCCACTAGTGCGCGGCGCTGGGCTGGTGCGGCACAGGGGCGCAGAGCCGAGCCCCACAGGACCCCGAGGCAGGCGCGCGGGGTGCGCCCCACCTGTCGACTTGCCCTAGGGGCATATTTCTGCATCTTTCTGGGCCTCAGTTTCTCGGTCAGTAATGAGGCTGGAGTCTGGGCTCAGGAGAACCTGAAGAAAAGACGCGGGGATATTCTGGGCCCGGGCTTTAAATATAGGGGTCCGCATCCCTCTCGAGTTCCACCTGCCCCCACATTCTCAGTCTCCTCCTGCGTCCTTCCACTATCTCCCTCCGCCCCATCCGCTCACAGATTCTTTCCAGATGTGCGCAGCAGGAGGGGCCTGGGGTCTAGGACTAGCCTGACCAGAGAAAAGGCCCCTCCCTGCCCAGGTCGGGATGGCTCAGGAGTCGCACCCGAGGGGAAGATCTCCGGGTCTGCCCTCCGGCAGGCTCCGACCGGGGGGCGAGTGCGGCGGCTCCGCCCCAGGCAGCTGTTGAGGTGTCGGGAGAAGGAGGGGAAGTCTGAGTCTGCTGCCCAGTCTCGACCCCCGGCCTCTGGCCCACCCGGCCGCCGGCGCCTGGTACCTGCTGCGCCCCGCGCGGTGCCGCGCCCCGACGGCTGAACACTCTCTCCCGTGTCTCCGCTGCGCTCCGCGGACGCGGGCTCCTTCCATTCAAGTCGAGCCGTGCGCGCCGCGACGCAAGTTTTGTTGTGAGTTTTCTTCTCCCCGCCTCTCCCCCGCCCCCACCCCGCGTGCATCAGCTGGACGCCGGCCTCCTCTGGACACAGGCGTAGGGTCCCCCCGGGCGCGGGAGGGGAGGGCCTGCACCCTCCGGCGCTGTGCTTGGCGGGGCCTTACTTCCCGGGGAGGCAGAGCCGCCTCACCGTCCCCTCCGCCCCGCGGGCCGCCGCACCACGCCCCCCCAGACCGGGAAGGCGGGGTGTCTAGCCCGCAATGCTTCCTAGTTCCCAGCCTTCCACCTTGGAACTCGACCCTCTTTAGGCCCTCGCACCTGAAAGTAGGGCGGGGGAGAGGGCTCCTTCCACTCAGGGGCTCCGATCGCAGCTCCTTCCTCTTGACGGAGGATTTGCGACCACTCCAGGCATGGCTACCTTTCCATTCACTCTCCTATCCTGGGGTCTCCGGCCGTGGCTAACGCGGCCGCCAGCCAAGATTCTGCTGGGCCCCTTCCCGGAAAAGTTCCCAGCTCTCTACCCCATCCGCCGCCCCCATCCTCCAATGATCCTGGGCCCACAACCTGGTGAACCTTGAAAGACGGTAAATTGGGCTGGGAATAGGATGCCTGCAGATCCCGGTGGCAGCAAGAAGACAAGGCGGGCGGGTGGTGAACAGTGAGCCCTCGCGGCATCACATTGCTCCCAGGAGCACGAAAACGTTTCCAAGTAAAGGAGCATTAACTACTAGCAGCTGAAGCAACACTGTTGGAGCCAGGGACTTCGGTGGTGGAGGGCAGTGGGGCTGGTTGAGGTGGTACTTGGCACCTCTGCTGCGGAACAAGCCTCTCCCTCATACCTACTCTGGCCCACAGGCAGGGCACCCATAGCTGTTTCATTTGGCGCTTGGATAAATAAGTCAATCGTGGGACCATTTATTCACCTAAATTGTGTAGGCCCTGAAAAATGAATAGCTCATGTAAAGATGCTCCAGACCTTTCACTCCTGCCGCTGCCCACCAGGACATCCTGTTTATACACCCCGTGCATTAAGTGCATCACTCCGTTTTTCACAAGCTTATGAAGACCACCATCTGCGGCATCCTTCCAAACGGGTGAGTGGCTGAGTAAAAAGACCATTAACTGGCAGGACTGGGGAAGAGCCCAAATCTACCCCTCTTCACTGCCCTCTCCGGGTGGAAACAGACACATGAGAGGCAAGTGTAGAGCCTGGATTTGAACCCACAGCTGTCTGTTTCCATTACACCACTAACTCAAGAACTTAGCAGAATTGGAAAAGGAAATACTTTGCCTTCTTTGGCCTCGAGTTCCAGTCATCTCTGGGTCCAAACTTAGGAGTTGGTGTGATTCACACGATTGGACTGGGGCCATCAGAGAGATACATCTGGTGTCTTCTGAACAATGAGCCTAGATTCATGTGCAGCTAAAAGAACAGGATTCTATTAGCTTGAATATCCATGAACTAAAATCTAGGACAGTGAGAGCCAGCATATACTGAGTGCCCACAGGCACTGTCCTAAATCTTAAGTATCCTGTCATCCCAACCCAGGGGAAAGTAGGCTCTACATTTGTAATTGCCAGGGCCAGCCCCTTGGCACACCAGTCACTGTTCTCCATCACCCACTGACTGAAAAAGGCACTGCCAAGCCAATGTCCATGCATGCTTTATAGCTGCCTGATGCTATGGACACAATCATTTGTCTGAGGCACAGACCCTTTGAGGGTCTCTGGTGGGAAAATGGAGGCAATCCTGGTGCTCCAGAAACAAGTCTTCTAGCTTTTAGAAGAGTTGTAAAGATCCTAGCAGATCAGAAGTCTGAAGCAGGAAGATCACAAGTTTGAAGCCAGCCTCAGAAACTTAGTGAGGCCTTGAACAATGTAGCAAGACCCTGCCTCAAATTTTTTTTTGTTTTGTTTTGGTTCTACTTAGTTATACATGACAGCAGAATGCATTTCAATTTGTCGTACATAAATAGAGCACAATATCTCAGTTCTCTGGTTGTACATTATGTAGAGTTGCACCATTCATGCAATCATATATGTACCTAGGGTAATGATGGCTGTCTCATTCCACCATCTTTCCTGACCCATGCCCCCTCCCCTCCCCACCCTTCCTTTTACCCAATCCAAAGTTGCTCCATTCTGCCCCTCCCCCATTATGGATCACCATCCACCAATCAGAGAAAACATTTGGCCTTTTGTTTTTTGGGTTTTGGGGCTGGGGGTGTGGCTCAAGCGGTAGTGCGCTCGCCTGGCATGCGTGCGACCCGGGTTCGATCCTCAGCACCACATACCAACAAAGATGTTGTGTCCGCCGAGAACTAAAAAATAAATATTAAAAATTCTCTAAAAAAAAAAAAAAAAAAAAAAAAAAAAAGAACTGTTTTTTGGGTTTGGCTTACTTCGATTAGCATCATATTCTCCAACTCTATCCATGTACCTGAAAATACCATGATTTTATTCTCTTTCAATGCTGAGTACTATTTTATTTTTTTTAAAAAATTCTAATTTGTTATATATGATAGCAGAACACATTACAATTCACACTACACATATAGAGCATATTTTTCATATCTCTGGTTGTATATAAAGTATATTCATACCATTTGTGTCTTCATACATGTGCTTAGGGTAATGATGTTCATCTCATTCCACCTTCTTTTTTTACCCCCTTGCTCCCTCTTTTCCCCTCTCCCCTTTGCCCCATCTAGAGTTCATCTAATCTTCCCATGCTCCCCCTCCTTACCCCACTAAGAATCAGCCTCCTTATATCAGAGAAAACATTTGGCATTTGTTTTTTGGGAATTGACTAACTTCATTTAGCATTATATTCTCCAACTCCATCCATTTACCTGCAAATGCCATGATTTTATTCTCTTTTACTGCTGAATAATATTCCATTGTGTATATATATATACCGCATTTTCTTTATCTATTCATCTACTGAAGGGCATCTAGGTTGGTTCCTCAGTTTAGCTATTGTGAATTGTGCTGCAATAAACATTGATGTGGCTGTGTTCCTGTAGTATGCTGTTTTTAAGACCTTTGATACCATAGTTTCTTTATCCATTCATCTATTGATGGACATCTAGGTTGTTCCACAGTTAATTATTGTGAATTGTGCTGCTATGAACATTGATATGGCTACCTCACTATAGTGTGTTGATTTTAAGTCCTTTGGGTATAGAACGAGGAGTGGGATACCTGAGTCAAACGGTGGTTCCATTCTGAGTTTTCTGAGGCATCTCCATACTGCTTTCCAACGTGTTTACACCAATTTGCAATCCTATCAACAATGTATGAGGATACCTTCTCCCCCACATCCTTATTATTGCTTGCATTCTTGATAACTGCCATTCTGTCTCAAAATTTAAAAATACACACACACACACACACACACAGAGAGAGAGAGAGAGAGAGAGAGAGAGAAAGGGCTCGGGATGTGTCTCAATGGCTAAGTGCCCCTGGGTTCAATCCCTGGTCCAAAAATAAATAAATAAATAAGTTGTAAAGACAGTTGAGTTTGAGATTTGGGTTTCCTAACTCTACCTGCTACTTCAACTCCTTCATGCTGCTCCCCAATTTCAGGTCCTATTTGATATTACAATGGCACATAGTATCATGCAAGCCTTGAATGTAGACCTGGGTTCAAATGAAAATAAAAATAGTACCTACACATCACAGAATGTCTACATTAAATGGGTAGTTGCAAGTATGGGATTCTGTAAAGCACCTGGTACATGATAAGTATTCCATAAATGGCAGCTGTAATAATTACATAACTATCATCCACACCTAACAAGCATTCAGGAGATACTAAAACAGTAATGTTAAGTAGTAAGAATCAAACAGAACTTCACCACTACCTGGGACAAGGGCTTTCTAACAAAACAGAAACAAAGAACACTCAGAAGGGAGGAAAGACAGATACTGTAGAGATAACTGGGGCCGAAGAACAGGAAAGCTCTCAAGAGGGTCTAATGAAGAAAAGGGAGAAAGGAGCAATGAGCTGTTATATTTCATCATCAGAGAAGATTACTCGTCTCACCTTGAGCTGAGGGCCCAAGACCTTTCCTTATTAATACTGAGCTACAGCAGCGGCTTCATGAAATCACATGGTGTCATTTGGGGTGTATGGATTCCATCTGAAGGATCTTGATAAGACTCACCAAGGAACAAGCAGAGAATGATGGAAAAGCCACTTTGTGCCATCAGGTACACAAATCTCTGGACTCTGACAACATCTTATGAAGACTCTTCATTATTGAACTTTTCTTGCCATATTATTATATTTTTCAACTTTGTTCCACTGGGTTATGAGCCTTCCAGGGCAAGAACCTCATTTCATGTATTGTGGAGTCTCCTTTCTAGCCTAAAAAACATCATTGTGATAGGTAGATCACAAGATACCCCCTAAGATGTCCACAACTTAATTCTAGAATCTGGGAATATGTTACATGACACCAAGGACTTAGGAGCTATAATTAAGACTACAGAGCCCCCTCCCTAGTGCTAAGCATCAAACCAAGGGTCTCAGACATGCTAAGCAAGCGTTCTACCAATCCAAGGTTATGGACCTTATAGGGAGTTTGTCATGGATTTTCCAGATTTGCCTAGTCTAATCATGTGAGCTATTAAAAACAGAGGCATGTCTGTGGCTGGAGGTAGGAGAGCTGAAGAGGAATGGTCGGTCAGAAGAAATTTGAAATGTAAGACATACTTGACTAGCTTTAATGAAGGGACCATGACCCAAGGAATGAGGCAGCTCTAGAAGCTGCAACATTCTCAGGCTGCCTGCAGGGACTTCAGTCCTTTGGAGCATAGAACTGAGTTCTGCCCACATCCCAAATAAGCACAGGAGCAGGTTTTCCTCCACAGCCTCCAGATGGGAGCCCAGGGTAGCAATATCTCCACTTCAGCCTTGAGAAAGAGCCAGAACACAGAAACCAAGTGAATACCATCAGACTTCTAAGTCTGGTGCTATTCCTGCCCCTTATTTTAGGAAGAATGCTCAGGGAGGATTCAAAACCTGCTTCGATGGCCCGGCTGGTGAGTGTTTTGGGCAGGGTTCAAACTTGTCTTCACATTCCAACTCCATTGAGCATGGTCTTCAATGCTGCAGCTAGGGTTCTATGGCTTGAAGATTATAATACCTTAGGCCAAATAAAAACCAACTACAAAAAAGGACAAAACCAAGCCAACACCCCCCCCCCCAAAAAAAAAACCCAGAAAAACACCTCAAGCCTTTTTCACATTATGAAAATGTAAAAGCTTTTGAATATTGCTCCAAAGTAAATTATGAACAAGTCAGGGTATAAACAAGTAAAAAACAAACAAATATTTTGATAAAGCAAAAAGAGAAATCCTCAAGTGGCTGTAGATGAGATAGCACTTCCTCCCACTCAGATGATCTTTCAGCCACTATTAATGTCCGTCCATCTCTTGAAATGAAAGGCTCTCAGTGTTTGCAGTGGGGTTTAGGAACATCTCTGACTGGAGTTTCCAGTCTACTCATGACCGATTTTTATTGTCAGGAAGTTCAACTGATTTTCAGTCTGAAATTTATCTATTTTTCCCTTTACTTCTAACAACTAAGCAAAAAATTTCCTCCCCCTCTTTCGGTCTTTCCATCTCTCAAATATTTGTGAACTGATATCACACCCTGCCCTTGGGTATCATTTTGCCAACCCTAAGCCTCTTTCAGCCTGCCTAAGTCAATCATTCTCCCACACTACTGTGTCTTCATGCCCAAAACCCTTTCCCATTTATTTCTGTCCTAACATCTACTCTTGAACAGACAAAGGTCTGCACAGTACAGAAGATGCCATGTTCCAAAAGGTGAATTACACAATAACTTGCAGTGGAAAATTTAAGTGTTGTTGGGTAGTTGGTTAGAAAACTAGTACTAACAGCTTCTCTGCCTACAATTTAAACAAATAAAAGGCTATCATCCATTTCCCCCAATTCTACATAAAAGTTTATGGCCACAGATACAGCAACTAAAAGGTCAAGTGCTTACTACATGCTGCTGAAAACAGTATTGTGACTATTCACAAAGTATTTAAATGACTATTAGTATAATAGGCTAAATGGACATCACTTTTTGCAGTAAGTTTTGGATATACTTTTGAAAAAAACATTTCTTCAAGAACTCTGGCTAAAATTTCATACCAGATTAAAGTTACAGCCAAATGGAATCAGACTCCACATTTCTTAAAGGCCAGAAATCTGGCCCAATATTCTCTGTTCTTACCAAGAACTAAAGAACTGTTTGTTTGCAGCAGTCTCCAGATAGATCTAATGTTGGCCCTTTCCAGAAGATTTTGTAACACTCTATTGAGAAAAACTCTAAAATTTGGCCAGAGTTGGCTGTTGTTTCTGATAGCATGTAAACCCTTCAGGCCCCTCATGAGCCATTTTGTACAAATTCCTAATTCATGTCAGTGTTGTCTCTAAACAACTTCAACCCCACGGAGTAATTTACTAGGAGGTACTATCTGGCTAGTTATCTTTCCTTTCTAGTCAATAACATCAAGCAACTTCTTTGTGTTCAACAAGCAATCATGGCATGGACTTCTGGAACTATAATTTTTGGCCAAATGAAAACCTTCTGAAAGTCATACCAAATAATTCTATACCCATTCAATTAGTTACAGAAGCTATTAACTTTAAGTGATTTTTGAGGTAACTGCATCTTTAGATGCAGATAGTAACAAAAGTAAATTATTCTCCATCCTGAAGCCAGCCCATTATCTGGTCTCAAAGGATTATTTCAGAGTATACCAGTGAATTTCTTCAAGTGAAACAAATCTAGGCCTCATCCACTGAGTACCTGTGTACTTGACATTTTACAGCTATAATTGCTAATCCTTACAACCACAGGTTGGCACTATTATTGCCATCTCATACAGGGAGAAACAAGCTTCCAGTCCTTACTTATTATTAGCTCAAGGTCATAAAGCTAAGTACCACAGCTAGAAACAAAACCCACATCAGATGGACCCCAAAGTTTCCCCACCATTCCAGGCCTGCTCTTAATGTATTACTTTCTAAAATCACTAAAATTTCAGAAGATAAAGATGCTAGCTACAGGCTTTAATTTCCTGTTTCTTTTTCCTTAAAGTGACAATAATATTGAGGAAAATGGAAGGATATTTATATGTGACTGAACCTTTTAATAGGTATTTTACAATTTATAGAGGACTTTAATGGTCTTTGTCTAACCCTAATTTGTTTAAGAAATAGCTATTGACCTTAACTTGATGGGCCACTACATTAACACTGGACACACGGAGATGAATAATGGTTTCTATATTCAAGGTGTTTATGGTCTAATGAGACACATCTACCCCCAAATGAATGGTCCCCCTTTTGCAGAAGAAGAAATTAAAGGCTGGTGAGGCCTGAATGTCTTGTCCTGACTTAGCTTCAAGAGGCAGAGACAGGACCAGTTACCAGGTTCTGCCAGCTCTACCTCTGCCTACTTTTTCACATCTATCTCCACTACTGACACCCTACTGCACTCTGCCATCTTCTTGCATGTGGACATCCATTCTGCAACCCTCAGCCCCACATGTTCTCTACACAGCAGCTATGGGGATAGCTGGAGACAACTCACTCCCCTGCTTTCAGTTCACTGCTTTGGTGGCCATCAGTTCTATTCACAAATATTCCAACTCCATCCTTTCTTTCTGGCACATGGTAGGGTTTAGAAGTTAAATGGGGCACATGACTTTCTTTGAACAATGAAATGGGAGAAAAAGTGATATGTATCACTTCTGAGTGGAAGCTTTAAGAGCACTATTTCTCTTCTCTGCCAAGATGATGTTCTAGATAGTGGTTATTCTGTTTGCCTGGGCTCCAGACTGCGAATAAGATAGCAAGGTAGTCATGCAGCATGAAAAGTAAACACGTAAAGCTGTATCTTCAACCACTCCAACTGCACTAAAATGAAACACAAAAGTCTTACCATAAAGAACAAATTCCAATAAAATTATCTCCTAAGTACCTTCTGATCTTACCTTGGGCCTGTCCTTCTCGCTTGCATATATGGCCGCTTACAATTTTAAGAATGAGCCAAACTCCTTTCCACCCTTTAATGCAAGATCCTTGGCATGGTTTGCTCCTTCCTAACCTTCAGAGCTCAGCTTAAAAATTACTTCCTCAGAGATGTATCCCTTAATTACATCATCAAAGAAGACCTTCACTGTGATTCTCCATCTCCACACCCTGATCACCTGCTGGAGGGCATTTCAGTTTGACTCTCTCTCCCAAAGCATTGTGAGGGAAGAACTTACCAATATCTCCAGTGCCCAACACTCTACTTTCTAGAAAGTACCTTATCTATGATAGGCACTCAATAAAAACTTGGTAAATGAACAAATGAAAAGAACTAGACTCCAGAAACGAGATAGAACATTATAGATAGCCTATCACAGGAACAAATGGTGGTGGTAATGGTGAGGATGGAAGGGAACTCATGTTTACTGAAGGACTGTCAGGGACCAGCACTGTTTTCATACAGATCAGGCAACACAACTAGAAACAATTTTAACCCTGACCTCTAAACCATAACACTAGGGAAAAAATAAAACTGATAGTTTTTTTTTTCCAGTAAGTACCTGTTGTACACATAAATTTCATTTATATACAAATACATTTCTATTCCAAGAACCAGTTTTTGTTTTTAATAGGATCATCCTAAAGTCTATTTCAGGCATCTCCTGTTTTCAGGGACCAGTGAGGGCAGAATAATACAGCAAATCCAAATCAGTAGATTTATCATTTCACTGGAACTTCTTTCTTAAAGTCATTTTTTTTTTTTTTTTTTTTTGTCAGAGGAAGAAGTCACTATCATTAGGAAGTCAACTTCTGAATTTATTCTATGGGACTTGGGATCAACTTGTATTGGCTTAATTTATCCGCTGGCCCTATCACCAAATACTATTCTGCTGGTCACAGAACATACAAAGCTGAATGCCAGCAAGGGCTCCAAACATCTAAAACAAATCAAACAATCTGGGTTTTTTATAGCTGAAGTAACAAAGAAAGTGGGCCTGCATAACTCCCAAACAGGTCTGTTATGCTCTGCATAGCCTCTTGGGATTATCAGAGCAGAAGGACCCTCAGGGACCATTTACTTAAATCCCTTCCTTGAATAGTTTAGGAAATAGTCTGGCAGCTGTTTACTTAAGAAAAGCAAGTTTCCTGGCCCTGGTCTGGTGCTCTTCCCATGACCCCACACTGACTCCCTAAGGAGAGCTGGTCTCGTCATGTCAAAGCACCCAGCAGGCACTATCCAGAAGCATTCAGCTGGTAAACTCCAACGTTTCTCTCTCTCTCTCTCTTTTTTTTTTAAAATATTTATTTTTTAGTTGTAGTTGAACACAATACCTTTGTTTTATTTATTTATTTTTATGTGGTGCTGAGAATTGAACCCAGGGCCTCGCAGGTGCTAGGCGAGTGCTCTATCACTGAGTCACAACCCCAGCCCAAGGTTTCTTTTATACTCCATCACTTAGAAAACCCTGAGCAGAAAGAACATACACAATGAAACAAAGGAGATCAGCAAGAGTTATTTTAATTTTCTATTAAACATTCTTTCAAAAGCATTATATTTATCCCGTATCTTAGATGTAAGAAATAACATTAGAATTAGAAAAACTAGGAAGATAAATACAGATAATTAAACCAAAATGTGAAAAAGAAAAAATATAATAAAAAGCTGAGAGCTTTATAAACTTAAATGATTATGATAATAATTTGAAAACTATGCATCTAAAATTAAACTTTTTTCAATTATTTTTAGCAACAGCCTTTTATGACACTAATACCCTGATTTTTCAAGAAAGAAACCCATTTACAAATATTTTTACTTTAAAAATAGGCCTGTGTTCGCTATAAATGCCCTTTCCTCCAACACAAGCTCTGATTTTATCACTTTATTTGGGAAGAAAAAAAAATCTTTTCTGATGTCATGAAATGCAAAAGTTTACAAGTTTTGTTTTGTTTTGAAATCCCAGTACAGAATTTTAATTATTAGTAAGAAACTGATTCGGGTCATTAAGTGCATAACACTAATTACTGGTCAGCTTCTGCTTTTCTGTTTCTTCCCTAGTTCTCCCAAGAAAAACTTACACTGAATCTTCAGCAGAATAATCCTTTAATATAACTTCTAAGCAAAATGAGAGCTTTTGTTTGCATAGTTTTTAGATTTTTACTGTTCCTAATTTTATTCTGAAACTAATTTACCCCAAACCATAATTACCATATTAACTTTGTCATGCACAGTTGTATGCAATTCCTCAAAGCAGTAGGACACCATCAGGCTCTGTTTACCAAGAGCATAGGAAAAACACAATTGGTTACACACCCATTTAACAAATCTGTCTCATGCTATTTGCCAATGTGTAGTTTCAGTCTAAGTTCTGACAATGAAATATGTGGATATATATCTATATATCTCATCTCGATTTTCCAAAGTTGCCAAAGGGAATTCTTCACAGCTTAGCTTTGCCTGGTTGAAGCTGAAGATTTTGTAACTTCATTGCCAGGCCCATGTTGCCAGTGATTTTCAATTTGCCTTGAAAGAAGGCCTGTAAGACAAAAAAATACTTATTACTTGGTGGTTTTTGTTTTGAGATTGCTAATGTTTCTAGACTATCCATCCCTGAGATCTGCTATCTACATCACATAACTTTATTCAAAATACAACACTTGGTTTTCTGGAATAGACATAGAACCAGAATTCTCCTCAGGAAGAAGAATATATAAAGGACATGCTTTACCTATAGCACTGGAAGGAACATCTTTTAGAAACGGAATCTGTCTTTACCTGCTTTACTCAAAGGTGGTACTTTTTCCTCAATATTAGGCAAAGAAAATTCATACTAGATGGATTTCATTTAAAAACATTACATATAGGTTGGAAATACAAACTGAAATTCTCAGTAAACTTCTGGGAGAAGAAGCACTCAAAACACATTTGGAAAACTCTTGGGATTCAATACCATGCAGATGAAATGCCACCAACTGCTCTGCTCTTTGCTATCCCTGATAAAGGATGGATTCTCCATCCTCAAGAGGACAGGCTTTCTGCTGTAGGTGCTCAAGTTACTCTCTGGCTCAGTGAGAGGGATTAGACCACTCTGAAGGGCGGGGCTATGAGCTGTTCCATTTAACAAGGCCTGGGATTAGATCACACAATGTTCACAATGTTACCATGTAACAAAATCCTGGGGAAACTCTAGAGAAATAGCAAAATTGGGACTGAAGCATGATTTCCTTGACATGATCTCAGTTTTTTAACTCAATTCCTGAAGTAAGGAAGAGCTAGATGAGAAAAGTTTCTGATAATCTTAGCTTTTACACAAGTACACTGAAAAGTAAGGATCTTTGCTGTTTTTTTTTTCTATACCTCCCGGTAAGGGTGACTAATTCCTTTTTTTTTTTCTCCTCTGTCTGGACAAACTAAATATTTCCCTCTTTATATGGCACAAAGCCTTCTGTCTGATGATTTAAAGGTCAGTTCTCTCAGACACAATATATTTAACATATGTCATTTAGAAATATGGACCAGTAGCAGCCCAAGAGAAACTCATCATCTTCTCCTTTTTTAAGTTAAAAAATAATTTTTTTAAACTAATAGAGAAAACATGAATCTCTCTCTTTAGAGAACCCAAACATAAGGATCATTTTAATCTGGCCCCTAGGTGTTCTTCATGTGTGCTTTTAGACTGGAGAGCACACTGCTTTGTTTCAACTGTAGCCAAACACTGAAAGTAGAATTTCCATTGCATTTAATGATTTCCAGTCAAATCCTCTACTGAGCATAAGGGAAGGCCATCAGCACATTAATAGAAATGTCTGCCATTTTAATATTTAATTCCACTGGGTGCTAACAGGTGCTGAATGAAAATAAGCTAACACCTTTCCCCCCCCAAATAGGCAGAACATAGATAAACTGAGGGAATGAGGACAGCAGATGTGTGAAGTTTGAGAACCCTGCCAAGGCTGTGGACAGTATGTGCCATGGGACTGGGAATAGCAGCTGGGAAGGAGGATGACAGCCAGCTCCTATACTGGTGGCCTCTGTTTCGTCCAGGTTTCTGGAGCAGGCTCTGTGGTAGAAATGTCAATGCCATGGTGTAGATTCAGCTAAAATGGCACACAGGCACATCTCTTTCTAAAAAGCGTTTTAAAAAGGAATATAAGTGGGAGTCAGAGTTGATTGTTTGGGCTAATCTTATGAATTACCAGGGAACAACAGGAACAGGACCTGAAATGAATAAGGCTCAGGCAATTAAAAGAAAGGTCTTAGTTTTTTGTTGTTATTTTTCAATGTATCAAGTTGACAGAAAGTTCAGCTTGTCCTGTCTATTGAATGCTGTGCCACCTGAGTATAAGGAGACAATAGATCATTTTGGGACCAGGATGATCCGAATAAGTTATAAATACATTTTAGACAAGTAAAATTTAATCCAGCAATAGTTTATAAACCCTAAAAGCATCAGGCATTGTGCTAAGTTCTAGAAACACAAAGATCAATAAGATGTGGTTTGTCCTCTGAAACTCACAATCTAATGGGGACAGGCACATTAAGGCACTATGGTAAGTGCTAAGCTAACAGCCCAGTAAGTGGTTCGAAGAGGAACTGCTATATCCCCCCAACAACCTGGAAGTAAATCCTTGGAGATAACATCTGAGCTAATTTCAAAAGACAAGGGAAGGACATCAGGGAAGGACAGTTCAAAGAAAAAAAAGAACATGGGCAAAGATGTCTGTTCCCAGCACATCCTCCCTCCACTGGGAGCGTGAATTCCTCTCCACTGTGCACTACTATCTTCTGGTTATCCTGGGGGCCCACTCCGTATTGTTTTCTCTGTGAGGCAAACTCTGATGGCTAGAACACGTGGCTGCTCCTTCTTCCACCCTCCCCAGTGACTTCAAGCCAAGTATGGCACCTTGGATCTTTGGCCACATTTGATCTTTTAAGATCTGTCTTGTTCCAAACTGTGCTTACCCTAAGCATGGACCTATTTCCTACTCTTCCATTACATAGGACAGGGTATCTGGCACATAGCTCATTCCACAGGTGCCTGCCATTTTTAGGTGAACATTTGGGAGAACACTGAGTTTTGTGTGTCTGACCACTTTGCACTTCAAGAAGGAAGTTGAATGGGAAGGGCTAAAAGATCCACCTAGTAACAGGATATACATCAAACTCACCGACTGAGGATTCATTTTACCAGTCATTAAAGCCAGTAAGTCCGAGTCAGCCATGGTGATTGTGCAGTCAGCCTTTTTATCTAAAACAGAGACATGAAGGAGAAGGAAGAGAAAAGGGAGAGTGTTCAGTTTCCATACACATTTTAGTCAAGAGCCACTGACTGCAATAGAACCATACCCAGTCTGAAGCAGCATGGGGAAATGGGCATTCATCTACACTTCTATAATAGCCTAGTAAGACGTGCACAGACTACAACTTCCATATCTAACTGAATTAATTAATTCAGTAAATTATGGTATAGTCATACAATGAGATACAATGTAGTCATTATAAGGGATGATGTGAATCCAGACTTACTGACCTGAAGAAATTTTCATGTTATATTACACATGACTTTGCTATATAAGCCAGTTACAAAAAAGGCTGTATGATCTCATTTCTGCTTAAAACAGTATCCAAATACATAAGAACAGGACAAACATCTGTCCCCTTAGACAGCAATATTTCCACTTAGACAGCAATAAATTACTAATAGTTATTGTGGACAGATCTAAGGTGACCCCTATGACCTCTGCCTCTTGTCATACATACATGCCACTGTGTAATCCCCTTCCCTCCAATTTGAGTAGGACCTGTGACTTGCTTCTAGCCAAAAGAGTGTGGTGACAGTCAGGGAATGGCAGTCCTGAAATTTTTCTTATGTTATATAAGCCTCCATCTTACTAGCAGACTCACTAGTGACTCTTCCACTGGCTTTGGATAAACTAGCTGCCATGAGTGACCTTCTCACAGAGAGGGCCATGCTTCCTCAGGAGCTGGAGGGACTCTGACCTGGAGCCAGTAAAATACTATAGCTGTCATTCTCACATCCATAGAAAATGCATCCTGCCAGCAAATGGATGCCAACCCATCCACAGCTAGGCCTCCAGATGAGGGCCCAGCCCTGACCAACACCTTGATTGCAGCCTGTGTGACCCTATGCAGAGGACCCAGTGAGGGTGTCCTCAGCCTCCTTAACCATGGACATTTACAATAAATGTGTGTATTATTTAAGCTTCTAATTTTGTGATAATTTATTATGTAATAAAAGAAAATGGATACAGTTACCTAGATCCAAAGTTAACAAATTTGCTTTATAAAGAATCAGACACGGGGTGGGGGGTGGGGGTGGGGAGGCTGGGGTTGTGGCTCAGTGGTAGAGCACTTGCCTAGCACGTATGAGGCACTGTATTCGATCCTCAGCACCACATAAAAATAAATAAATAAAATAAAGGTATTGTGTCCAACTTAAAAAAAAAAAAGAATCAGACACTTCATATTTTAGGCTTTGTGGGTCTCCAAGTATGGATTACAGCTACTCAACTCTACCTGTGTAGTGAAAAACAGCTACAAATAATCCACAAACAAATGTGTGGCTGGGTTCTAATAAAACTATTTTCAGGGGCTGGGGTTGTGGCTCAGCGGTAGAGCACTTGCCTAGTGCATGTGCAGCCCTGGGTTCGATCCTCAGCACCACATAAAAATAAATTAAAAATAAAGGTATTGACAACTACAACTAAAAAATAAATATTAAAAAAAAAAACTATTTTCGGGGCTGGGGTTGTGGCTCAGCAGTAGAACACTTGCCTCGCATGTGTGTGACCCTGGGTTTGATCCTCAGCATCACATAAAAATAAATAAATAAACAAAAAAACTATTTTCAAAGCAGGTGGCAAATAGAGGAGGAAATTTGCAATTCAAATATATCTGACAAAGAATTTGTTGTGTCCAGAACACAGAGAGAACTCCTTCCACTCAGAAAAGCTCAGATAATCAATACAAAAATGGGCTAATGATAATAAGCATAGTGTAAAAAAAGGCTCTCTAAGTGGCCGAAACCCACATTAAAAAGTGCTTAACTTCAATAGTCATTGGAAAATGCATATTACAACTAAGATGAGATAGATGCCACATATCTACTAGAATGAATGGCTGAAATTTAAAAAAATATATATATATAGTTGGGTAGTGATTATATATATATGTATATATAAAATATTAAATCAGCACTAGTAAGAATGAAGAGCAACTGAAAAGTCAACCCAATAGCAGAGTTGCAGGTACTCTTGAAAACAGACTGGAAGCTTCATACAAACTACATATACACATACCATGTGAACTAGCTATCCTACACTTACATATTTTCCAAAAGGAAAAGAAAACTTACGTCCACACAAAATCCAGTATGTGAACGTTTATTGTGGTTTTATTTGTAATTGCCCAAAGCTGGAAAGAGCCCAAATGTGCTTCAACCGGTGAGGGGATAAAGTACTCAGCAACAAAAAAGAAACTACTTGACAATATACAAGCAACAATGCATGAATCTCAATGAGAGAAGCAGGCTCCAAAAGCTACACTTTTATGATACAATCTATATGACACTGTACAAAACGCAAAACTACAGGGACAGAAATCAAATCAGTGCTGGCCAGGTCCTGAGGGCAGGAGGAGGGGGATGAACACAAAGGGACATGAGGACACTTTCTGGGGGTGGTGGTGGAAATATTCTATATCTTGAATTTTGGTAGTGGTTATACATCTATGCATTTGTCTAAATTTATAGAATTGTTCAACTAAATAGGGTAGATTTTATTCTATAAAAATTATACCTCAATCAATATTACTTAAGAAAAAAACCTGTCAGTATCAAGTACTGTCAAAAACATGGAACTGAAACTCATATTAAGTGGAAGGGAATATAAAATAGTGCATCTACTTTAAAAACCCGTTTAACCACACTGTACCTTATAACCTAGCATTTTCACCTCTGTGTATATGTCCAGTGGAAATGAGAACAGATCCATTAAAAGACAAAAGAACGTTCAGAACAGTTTTATGAATACGCCTCCAAGATGGGAACAATCAGTCAATAAACAAATTCCAGGGCATTCACATAGTAAAAACAAGCTATTGCTACATGCAACCATAATACTGAAATTTTAGGCTGCCAGGTGAAAGAAGCCAGACTTAAAAATGAGTAAATATTGTATGGTTCCATTTATATGAATTTCCAAAATAAATAAAATCAATCTGTGGTGAAGGATTCAGAACAGAATGTGGATGGTGATGGGTTGGGCCTGGGGGAGGCTTATGGAATGCTGGCAACATTCTCCATCCTGACCTGGGAGGTGTGTGCATCTGCAAACATTCATCAGGTGTACACTTAGATTTATGCCTTTTACCATAGGATAGAATTTAATAAAAATATTACCAAAACAAAGCAAAAAAAAAAAAAACAGGTGGTAGGCTATATTTGGTCTACATGCATAATTCACCAATTCCTGGGCTATGTGGTAGAATTCTGGTGTACTCTTCTCTATTTTTTCTAAATTTTTCATGCCAGGTGTACATTGCCTAAACAATACAACATTTAAAATGTTAATTTTAGTATCATCAAAGTAAAAAGACTGAACAACAAGGACTAATATCTCCTTGCTAAATCAGCCATGTTTACCTTGGGCAAATGGGATGTGTCAAATGCAAAGGGAAAAAATTTCACTAAGAGACCAGTTTTTTTAGCAGTCGATATTTTAGGCAATCTACCAATATAACAATAGTGCTTCAGCAGCTGGCTCCACTTCTCATTAAGGATTAAAAAATTAATAAAAAAAAAGAGGATTAGCTCAAATTCAAGTTGAACACTTTCCAAAACCAAGGCACTTTCTATTAGTCTACTTTTTATTCACTGCACTTATCTGAAACCACCTTACATATTTACATATTTTTCTGCCTGTATTTGTCCAAGAGAATGAAAACTTCAAGGGGGCAGAGCCTTATCAGTTTTGTTCACTGCTGTGTTCCCAGGCTACTGAAGAATGCTTTGCACATAAAGAGCAATCAGTAAATGGCTCAGTCAACCTGTGCCTTAATTGAGACAGAGGTAAACTGTTAAAGCATGGCATGCCCATATTATTAAATAACTAGCAAGAGAGAAAAAAAATGTTTTTATTATATGTCTTACAACTCAGGAAGAGTCTCTAATTCAATGTCATTCTATCTTAGCTACTAATGAAATTTTCTCTTATTATGGGGAAAATAAGGTTTAAAGCCTTCAAAGTGAAGGAATTTACAGTCTAGAAAATGTTCTATTGTAGATATATATATTAAAGAGAGGGAAGTAAAAAGCTAACAAAGTGAGATAGTTGGGCCTGGTTCTAATATTCCAAGAAAGGACTCCTAGTTACTGAAAGGTGACTTGGGGTAGGGGTGAAATCTGTGGCTGCTGTAATACTGACATCTACAGTACCCTCACAATGCTCAGCAGTTCACATACCTGGACTCATCTAATCTTTATAACAATCCTATGAGAGTTAGAGAGGTCAAAAAACTTGCCCAAGATCACATAGCAGATTCATGTTGTCAAAGCCCATACTCCCAACTCCTGTGTTATATGGCTTTCTTTGGTTATAGGAAGGATGCAAACATTCCTGTTATAGTTTGGATCTAGAATGCACCCAAAAGCTCATATGGTGAAAACATAATCCCCAATGCAGCAAGGCTCAAAGGTGGGGCTTTTGGGCAATGATAGTCATGTGCACTCTGACATCATCAGTGGATTCATCCATAGTTGGATGGACTACTAGGAAGTGGGACCTAGTTGGAGAAGTTAGGTCACTAGTAGTGTGCCTTCTCCCCTCCCCCCTCTCGTTTCCTGGTTGCCATGAGGTGAGCAGCTTTCCTCTGCCATGCCTTCCACCATGATGTGCCACTTCATCTCAGGCCCAAAGAAATCGAGCCAGCTGGCCATGGATCGAATCCTCTGAAACCATAAGCCAAAATATATCAACTCTTCTCTAAGTTGTTCCTGCCAGATATTTTGGTCACAGTGACAAAAAGTTGACTAACATAATCCCTCAACTTAGTTTTGACTGGGCCTTCACCAATTCATTAGCATCTAATGAATCCCAGATGTTTTCTCAGTTCTCCCAGTCCTTTTGGGGGGATTAGCTTACAAGTCTATGCATGTAAACTAATCAGTATTTAATACATGGATTGGGGTGGAAGCATGGATTTAGTATGCACTTATAAAACTAGGTGCTTTCCCTACCTTATTTAATCCTCAAAACAGCTTTACAGGTTATTTTCACCCATTTTCTAAATGATACACTTAGACTCAGGGAAGATATATACCTTGTAAGGGACAGAGCCAAGACCCAAACTAAACCAAGGTCTAGGTACCTCCAAAGGCTATGTTCCTTCTAATGTACCTTGGAGGTAGAAGACTCTGAAGCTTTCTCTGTCATGTTACTCTTAAAGGGATAAGGTTGAGAACTCAAGTGCTAGGAGGGAAGAATAAATGAAGGAATACTAGATAAATCATGTAATGTTAGATAAACCAAAGCTGGCTTCTTGGAGATATGCTATGTGAATCATTTCAATGGAGAGATGGGAAAGGCAGAACTCATGAAAAAGATACCAAAAGGTACCCAGAAGCAAGAAAAGATTATGGAAAGTGCACAAAATCTACAAGTCTTTAATATAATCATTACCAAGCTCTTAAAATACAAGCAAATTAAATATATTTAAATGAATTTTACTTCTTTAACAAGAGCCTAGCCCTATATACACGTCACAAGAATTAGCAATTCTCCTTAAGATGCCAGTTCAAACTAGGACAAGTTACTGATGCTTTAACATAGCTAATATCTAACAAATGGTCATTTGTTAGTGGATGTAAAAAGAGCTGGCAATTTCCAGTGGTGGCTTTTACTGGCTAAGTCCATTTTTCAACACCACTGCTGACTGCCAACAGGTGTCAGTTTCAGCAGAAATTACCCCGCCCCAGGCTAAGATCTCTTCAGCACCTGAGCACATGAGAAAAGTCACTCTGCAGGGAATAAGGCTTTTCTGAAACCATTCAACAAGCAAATTACCTTTCATGACAAATGACTAACCAAAAACATTGAAACAGGAGAAACAGGAGACATTTCAAAATCACCTTAACATTTATTGGAAAATATCAGAATATAATCTTACAAACTACTAACTTTAGTTATTTTTAAAAAAATGGCATTATTATTTTTCCCAAAGCTCTTTCTATTTCTAAAAGCTAGAATCCAGATTAAGCTTTAGCTTTACTTCCTGTACCTTAGAGGGCAGCTTGTAGAATGCAGATATAAAATCTTTTTGTGCCTACTTGTTTTGGGGGGGAAAACAAAAAAAGATATGTGTAAGTCAGGAATCTTCACAACAAAAGTCACACTGCCCATACCAGATGCAGGCCCTTACCACTGTTTAGCTTCTCCTTCTTTATCCTCTCACTGATTCCTTATCAACAGTGCACATAAAATGCTCTTAACTTTTTCTCCTTCTTCCAAGCTCTACACTCTATTCCAGGAGCTCTGTCAACCTGCTCTCCCCTTGAAGTGCCCCTTCAGAGAAAGAAGTATTCATCCCACCCTGCTAGGCTAACCCTCCTTTCATTGTGCCTGTGCTCCTGATGTCATCATCTCCTCTAGGACCTTCCTCAGTACTGTATCAAAAATGAAGCACTATCATTTGTGATAGACCTCTTCTACACAGATTCCAGGTCCCACCAATTTCACCTCAAAAACCCCAGCATTGATCTTGAACAACACTCCTCTGCTCACTGCCACATTATGCTGCTCACTCAATGGTGACATCCATCCTAACTGCTCTCTCTGCCTCTGATCACTCCCTTTCCAGTTCATCAGGTCCAAAGCACCAGCTTCATCCTCTAAAATACAGCTCTGACTTTTACTATTTTCTATTTAAAAAACAAAGGATTCACTATGTATCAAATAACTTTCAAAGTTCCTATCATGACCCTTTAAACCTTTCAAAAAGCTGGTCCCAATCTATCATACATCTAAATTACACTAAACCCTGTCAGACAAGAGAAATTTAACAGTGTGATACAGCTACCACTGAGTGAAGGTTTGCTGAGTGCCATTCATTCAGTTGTTTGAACATCCTGATTTTTGAAGGACTACCATGTGTCAGGTACTGTTCTGGAGCTAGAAAGGCAGCAGTGAATCTAACAGGCAAAAAGCTCTGCCTTCAGAGATTACAATTCACATGGGGAGATGAACAATAAGTAGATAAATAAAAAATTATTATATAGTATATCACAGAGAAACAAATACTATGGAGAAAAATAAGGTAGAAAACCACAATAGGAGGCTGGGGTCGTGGCTCAGTGGTAGAGCACTCGCCTAGCAAGGGTAAGGCTCTGAGTTCAATCCTCAGCACCACATAAAAACAAATAAATAAAATAAAGGTATTGTGTCCAACTACAACTAAAAAAAAAATCCAAAATGATTAAAAACACACAGACACACACAATTGGGAATGACGATGGGGTATGATTTTTAAAAGGGTGGTTAGGGAAGGGCCCCTGGGACAAAGATCTGAAGGAACTGGGAGAGCCAGGAGGATATCTGAGGAAGACAATTCTAGAGGGAACAGAGAGCAGAAAATCCCCTACACCATCGAGAATACCTCACATTCATGAAATAGCAAATAGGCCAGTGTTACTGGTGCAAAGTGAGGGAGAATGTGCCAAGACCAAAAAAAAAAAAAAAACAACTGGGGACAGATCATGAGGTGCCATTGTAGGATTTCTGCTTTTACTTGGAATGAGTTGAAGGTCATCAGATGGTTTTGAGAAGAGGAGGGCAAAAACTGGACTTGAGTTTTTAAATGATCACTCTGGCTAGTTGTATAAACGAAGGGAAGCTAGCAGACTCAGCAAAAATAAGAGGACAGCTCAGACCAGGTGGTAGGAGTAGAGGATAGGATTTGCTGCTGGGTTAGACTGTGTAGTCTGAGAGAAAGTGGGGGTCAAGGATGACTTCAAGGCTTTTGGACTAAGGAAATAGTAGAACACATGAGTATAGTGGGAGGAGTACACACTGCAGGAGAAGGATCAGGAGTTCAGTTTGACACTTGTTAGCTTTGACATGTCTGCTAGGTATTGCTATACTTTGAATGTTTCCTCTAAAAATTGCATGACCATTATAACAGCATTAAGAGGTGAAGCCTTGAAGAGGTGAATAGGCCAAGAGGGCTCTGCTCTCATGAATAGAGTAATGCCATTGTTGCAGGACTGGGCTCCTGAAAAAAGGGTAAGTTCTGCCCCACCCTTCTTCTTCCCTCCTCTCGTTCTGTCTGATGCACACTCACTTGCCCTTTCACTATATTATAATGCAGTAAGAAAAGTTCTCACCAGATACATCTGCTCATTATTGGACTTCCCAGTCTCCAGAACCATAAGCCAAATACATTTCTTTTTTTAAATATTTTTTTAGATGTGTAGACCTTTATTTTATTCATTTTACTTATACTTGGTGCTGAGAATTGAGCGCAGTGCCTCACACATGCTAGGCAAGCGCTCTACCACTGAGTCACAGCCTCAGCCCCAGCCAAATACATTTCTAATGTTCATAATTTACCCAGTCTGTGATATTCTGTTATAGTCACAGAAAACGCCCTAAGACAGGTGTCCTAGAAAACTTGTCATTTAAGCAGCTGGATAAACCCTTTGGAGTTCAGTGGCTGGATACTTGCTAAACACATACATCTGGGAATCATCACTGTAGATTGTTTTAAAAGCATGAAACTAGATGAGATCCCCAGGGAGTGAATGAAATAGAGCTGAGCCTTGTAACACTCATGAACTTGAGAGACAAGGAGAAATCAGCAAGAGAGGCCAGGAAGGACCAGCCTGGAAGAGGAAAAGCTGGAATTATAATATCATGAGGGTGAGAAATTAACCACTGAATTCAGCAAGATACTGGCTATTGATGACTTTGGCAAAAACAGATTTATGATACTGATCAGGACAAAAGGTGACTGGAATGAATTCAAGAAAGATTTGGATGAGAAGAAGAGGAAATAGTAGCAAAGCCAGTCTTCCAAGGCCATACATATAGCCATGCACTGGACCGTGTTCTTTAGGCTAATTCAAAGAATATTCCTAACCCTTCCATTAACACTATGAAATAGGAACCATTTATCAGGCCCATCTACAAATAAGAAAATAACTGTTAAAAGAGAAGTAAATAACTGGTACAAGGTCAGAATCTGAGAGAGTCAGGGCCAGGACCCCAACCTAAGATTATTTTTTATTTTTTATTTTTTTTAAAGAGAGAGAGAGAGAGATTGATTTATATATATATATATTTTTTTTTTTTTAAGTTTTTGGAGGACACAACATCTTTATTTGTATGTGGTGCTAAGGATCGAACCCGGGCCGCAAGCATGCCAGGCGAGCGCACTACCTCTTGAGCCACATCCCCAGCCCCCCAACCTAAGATTATTTAATTCCAAAGCCTACGACTGTCAGCTCTGTGGTTGAGTCTCCCAATCTTGGGAAGAGGCAGCTTTGATCTACTCCTGTACCCAAGATTCAATGGTTCTTTAACAAGGTCCTGTAACTCCACTTTTGGGGAATAACCAAGTAGACTCCAGTTCCCCAGCTGATAGTCTTTGTAAACCAGTCATTGTTCCATAAACCAGTTACTGCTGCACTGACCTGAGTTGGGAAGCACTGATCCTTTGCCATTCTTCACATCCACCACCCAGGTGGCTTCTTTACCCCCAGGACCATCCTTCACCTTGAAGGCAAAAATACCACCAATTTTCTTCACAAACTGTTCCCCATCCTGGAAATAAAAATAACACTCAGAGTTATATTAGGTCCCTTTCTCTGGCTTTCTCCCCAAGCAAATGAATGTTTAAACAGGTACAAGATATGAGCAGCTGGGCCACTGGGCAGTCCCCAAGCTCCTTTAGGATCTTTCACCCAGAAGTCAGAAAGGCAACCAGGCAACAATTCCCAAATCTGCCAAGTCCTCTGTTAAAAATGGCTCTCAGGCACAACTGCAGGAAGGGAAAGAAAGAAAGAAAATGTGCCAGCATTTTCTGCTGAAACAGCCTTCATTTTTCTCAATCATTTGGGCACGATTCATTCTGGTCTCTTAAAATGCAGGCATCCTCACTGCCTTTCTGCAGATTAATGTTTTTTATGTCTAATTTTGGTTTCCTACAACCAGACTTAAAGTGAGACCAAAGACTTTTGGGGGGAGTAATTTAATTTTTGTATTAGTCTAAAGAATTATTTAAGTAGTATAATGCTCACATTCACCACTTATTTTTGGATCTTGGGGAACAAAGCTGGCCTAAATATAAAAACATATCCTCAGACCCACACCTCTTCAGATGGGTGTCCTTTCTCCTTCCCTTCTTCTCTCCTTCATTCCCACTCTGTTTCAACTTTCCTTCCTGAATCATTTATTAAGTCAGACATTGTTCCAGGCACCAAGGATATAAAAGCAGGAGACAGAAAAGTGAATGCTGGCAATCCTTCATGACCACATGACAACACATGGGGATAAGGGAAGCACAGGGACTGCAGGAGCAGCTGGCAGGATGTGCAATGAAAGGATGACCACAACCTCGTACTCTAGCTTTTGAAAAACAAAAGCAGCACAATAATCTTATTGAAAATATTTTTCCTTAGAGAAGAAACACATTTCATTGTGTTAGAATTAGAAAATATTGATAAGCAAAAAGAAGAAAATACAAATCATTCAGAATTTTATCAAAGAAAATCATAGTTGGAATAAATTCCATCTCTTTTCTCAGCATATGCATTTTAAAAATGGGATCATGCTGTCTTGTAATCTTTTGTTTAATTACTCTCATTATGTGTATCACTTAATATCCTGTCATACAATTTTAATTTATTTAATTTTTTGAAAGGGGTTCCGCTATGTTGCATAAGCTGTCCCTGAACTCCTAGACTCAAGTAATCCTCCTGTCTCAGCCTTTTGAGCTGCTGGGACTACAGGTATACACCACCAGGCGAGCTTCCATACAATTTTAAATGACCACATATAAAACTGTAAAAGGGCACTTCATTTAACCAGTACCTTTTTTTCTTGTTAGAATTTGCTAATTCTAACTCTGGCTCTTATTATAATGCTATGAATAATGTTCTTATATTTCAACAATTTTATATAACTCACTTTTATATATGGGTAAATTCCTAGAATTAAACTCTGCTAACTCTGATTCTGGCAATCACCTCCTTTTTCATATATTTCTATCTCTCTGGACAAGTTATTAAACCAAACCTCTCTATATCTCAGTGTTTTTTTAATCTGTTAAATGGAAATAAAACAATAACTACCTACATAGAATTGCATGAGAATTAAATTATATAAATACCCACAAAGCACAGAACAATTGCTCAATGGATGTTAGCATTTTCTGTTGTTATTTTATTTTATGATGTTTGCTAATCCTGTGCTAATATTATAGATATAAAATGCATTTTACTCTTAGGCATAGAAAATCATCTTCTTCCAAATATTCTTGGCTGTTCTTAGATTTGGGGGAACATTTTTTCCTCCATATGTACTTATAATCATTTAGTTAATTCTTCCCCACAAATGCAGTTGAATTTAGATGCCATTGCATAGAACATATGGATCTGTTTGGGACAGAAGTAATCTTTAGAATATTAAGCGTCTCCACCCATGAACTTGGTGTATCTTTATGGTATATCTTTTTTTTTTAAGTTGTAGATGGATACAATATCTTTATTTTTGTTTGTTTGTTTGTTTATTTATTTATTAATGTGGTGCTGAAGATCGTACAACCCCAGCCCCTTCATGGTATATCTTTAATGTCCCTTACAGAAACATTTTCCCCTTGTAGGTTCCATACCCCCCCAGTCCCCACCCACCAGTGCTGGGGCTCGAACTCAGGTCCTAGCACACGCTAAGCAAGTGTTCTACTGAGCTACATTCCCAGCTCCCACACAGGCTTTTGAACATTTCTTGTTAAGTTTATTCTTAGGTATTTATAGTGCTCTTATTAGTAATATATTTTATGGCTGCGTTACTAGAAATATAAAGGAAATCCAATAAACATTTACATTTAGTTTGGAACTGGTTACCTTTTAAGTTCTCTTATCTCTAATAGCTTTTATTTCCTATCTTTTTTTACTTAAGATTTACAGTCCTGCAATAATTTATACCCTAGATTCTTTCTTTTGTATCATAATAGTCATTCTTTAAACAAAGATTTAAGAGTTTACTATGCTCAGGAACATGATGCACCTGAAATACTCAAATAATTATTTCCTCTGAGGAACATACATTAGATCATAGGCGATACCAACCTTCGTTTCTATGTATGCAGTGCTATGTCCTAAATTTGTTCTTTCTTTTTGTTGTGGTTTGTTTTACAATAGCAATTGATACACAATTTACACCCCATAAAATTTATCATTTTTTAGCATATTCAAAGAAGTACAACTAAGGAAGATGGAAGGAGACCTTCATCGTTATAGGGATGGAATACATGTATGATGTTGTGAGGAGAAAAAAAAAAGAAGTGTGTCACATTAGATTGGATAGAGAGAAGTGATGTGGGGGAGGGGAAGGGGGGATAGGAAGGGCAGCAGAATAAAATAGACATTATTATTGCTGTATGTATATAGGTGACTGTATGACCAATGTGATTCTGCAACCTGTACAATCATAAAAATGAGAAATTATACCCCATTTGATTCAAATGTATGAATTGTCAAGATCACTGTACTGTCATGTGTAGCTAATTAAAAAAAAAAAAAGAAGTACAACTAATATGACTAATTTTAGAACATTCTCATTAATCCCAAAAGAAATCTGAACCCTTTCATGGTCACTCCCTGTTCCTCCCCACCAGCCCTTGGAAATGACAAACCTACTTTCTGTCTTTACAGATTTGCTTATTCTGGATATTTCATATACATAGAATCATACAATATGGGTTTGTCTGTTTGTTTGGGGGGTTTTTTGGTACTGGAGAGGTGCTTTACCACTGAGCTACATCCCCAGTCCTTTTTTATTTTAATATTTTTTATGCAAGGCAAAAGCTCTACCAACTGAGTTACAACCCCAGCCCCCCAGTCCTTTTTTTTTTTTTTTTTTTTTTAATTTTAAGACAGGGTCTCACTAACTTGTTGAGGCTGGCCTTGAACTTTTGTTCCTCCCGCCTCAGCCTACTGAATAGTGGGGATTACAGCTGAGTGCCACCATACCCATCCAATGTGTGGTCTTTTGTGACTGGCTTCTTTCACTTAGCATAATGTTTTTAAGGTTTGTGCATGTTGAAGTGTATATCAATCAGTATTTTGCTCCTTTCTATGGCCAGGTAATATTCCACTATATAGATGCAGCTTATTTTGTTTATTCATCCATTGATGGTTGTTTTCACTTTTTAAAAATGAATAATCCTGTGATGAACACTTATGCAAAATATTTTGTGTGTACATAAGTTCTAGTTTCTCTTAGGTATATAGTGGAATTGCTGAGTAATAAGGTAATGTCTAACTTGTTTAGGAACTACCGAACTGCTTTTCTAAAATAGGTATACTAAAAAAATAAAAATAAAAATAAAATAAAATAGGTATACTATTTCATAATCCCACCAGCAATGAATGAGGAGTTCCAATTTCTCCACATTCACAACATTGTTATTTTTTTTTAGTCACCCTACTGGGTGTGTCAATATTTTTCTTATACAGGTAAATTACCCTAAGCCTATTTGAAATCAATCATGGGTCCAAAGCAGCTGTCCTAAAAACAAACAGTCTAGGCCTACTTATCTCAAAAGCTATGGAGGCATCTTTTACGTGAATATTTTGAAATTAACCACCAATATTTTCTAGTCAAACCAAAAAACCAAACCACTGTCAAGTTTTTAAGTAAAAAAGAAATTATCTTATTTTGTTTTCCCTTAATAGAGTTTACTCAAAATGTTTTAAATAAATTTTAATAACTGGGGAGGGGGGTTTCAAAGTTTTTAAGTATTTGTACAAATACTATTTCTTTAACCTTCATAAAGCCCTATAAGTAGCTGGGTAGGTATTAACATTAACTTTTCTAATTATGTGGAAAAGGCAACCAAGGCTCATAAAGGACAAGAACCGGGCTGGGACTATAGCTCAGTGGTAGAGTGCTTGCCTCACACATGTGAGGCACTGGGTTTGATCCTCAGCACCACATAAAAATAAATAAATAAAGATATCGTGTCCATCTACAAATAAAAAATATTTTAAAAGTAAATAAATAAAGGTCAAGCACCCTTCAGACTATCTTTTATATTGCTGCCAAGCAATTCATCTAACATAACCTAACCCTAACTCTTAACATAACCTTCCAACACTTTAAGGCTTGAATTTCATACATGGTCTCCCCTAGGCAACAGGGTGAAGTCTATCTTTATCATTTAGGAATCTTCATGAGTTGAGGCATATTCATCTTTCTGATCACCAGCCACTTTCTCTCCCTCACAGATTTTATGCTCTAACAATACTGATAATTTTGAATATAGTGCCAAGGTCTCTTATGCTTCTATGCCCTCACCTCATTCATGCCCTTTGTCCCATTCATGCCCTTTGTCCCATGTTGCTCAACTCCTATTCTTCTTTCCTACCCTGACCTCATCATTCAAGTCTCAGCTCACATGCTAATTCTTCTGGGAAGGCTTCCTCTGAAGAATTCTGATGGACTTCTGCACATGCACCAAAATAGTTATTTTTTTCTGGAAAAAATTTTCCACGTCTCTCTTTCCACTAAACAATGTTCCCTGAGGGCAGGAACACATGGTTAATAAGTAGTAAAACCTGAATTCAATCACAATCCCACATTCGATCCTCTTTCCATCTGACCACACTGTACCACAACTGTAGGTTACATCAATTGTCCAAACGTGAGTCTATGACAGTAGAATAGTATCTGCTACCATAACATGAATTAGAAGAAAGTTCAGTCTTCCCCACATTCCCTGGAGTCTTCTCTCACTCTGGAGATGACCTTGGAGAGGGAGTTAATAATATTGGTGTGATGTGCTAAGACACCCAAGAGCCAGACTTCCTCTGGGGCCAGTGGCCCCTGAAGGACTATTGTAGGTAGATCCATACCACCCGCTTGCACAATGGCTCAGGAATACATCTATGAGCAGATGCTGACAAGTTAGAGCAGGAAAACATCAGCAAGCACTTAGAAATTTCACCTGCATGCTTGAAGAGAAATTCCTGCAATCTTACTACTACTTACCCTCTTATCTCCTTAAGATAGTTGTAGATTAATTTGTACTTGGTATTACTTCTGAGAACCAAATGACTCTTAGAAAATCACATCCCTTGGTCAATAAAGCATTTTCATTTGAAGTGGGAATGAGAGTATTTAAGGAAATGAAACAGAAGGACAGAGTTAAAGGGAAAAAGAAAACACAGTTGTGAAACTGGAGATCATTAGTACTAAGAAAGTTCTAACTGCCTCCTTATGGGAAGAAAAGTACTTCTTTCTGAGTAGGCAAAAGGTCATGGAGTAGGGTCCTGTTGTAAACTCAATAGGGACAAAAAATTAAGACAAATTCAAAGAAGGGCAATGGAGTATTGCTAACAAAGACAAAAGTGGAAATAAAATCTCTTACCAAGCAGCCTTTGCTAATGCAGAAAATGCATGAATTGACAAAAGATTCCAAGACTTTCACTTTTTAGTGCTGCAAATACTGAGGAAACTGACAATCGTGGGAAGGAGAAAAGAAACAAGGGGACAAGGTCTGTGGGGGTGAGTTCATGGAAGAGAAAGGAATTAAAATGGGAGCAAGAGGCATACATTTGCAAAGCTAAAAGCATACCGCAAAATAAAAACAGCACTGCTTTGTTAATCTCAATAATGGAGTATTCAATGATTGATCTATGGTCATACCTCAGACCTTATCCTAGATGATCTCTAATCCTTTTATTTGATTTTTCAAACAGACTGCAGTTAAAAAAAAGAAAAAGAAGAAAAATCAAGCTGAACCCTCATTAGAGTCCATCTTCATTTTACAGTGGACAGTTAAAGAAATTCAAAACACAATTATGAGATTTTTTTCCCTACTAGGTTGTCAAAGATTTTTTTTTTTTTTGAAGCAACCAACACAGTATCAGAGAAGGTATGAAGAAAGAAGTTACTCTCCTGAACTGTTAGGAAGTCCACCAACCAATACCCTCCTTCTGGTGGGGACTTTCACAAACTATTAAAATGAGAAATGTATTTATCTAACTATCCAACAATTCTGTCCTTTAATTATTAAACTAAGTTGATCCTGCAATAAGTACCTAAAGACAAGTGCAAAAGGAAATTCATTGTAGTAGTGTTTTACTTTCAAAATTTAAACACAAATCTGATATTAATCATAGGAAGCTTGTTAAATAAATTATGATACATATGTGCAACACATACTATGTACTGAAAAGGATGGTAAAGATTTTTATATTGATGGCCAAGAAACAGCAAGAGAAAACAGCAGACTATAAAACAACAGGTAGCCCCATGCAGATACAACCTCACAAGATGACCATGTGAACCTCCTACAGCTTCTGGATCAGTGGCACTCTCTTGGAGCTATCAGCCTGGCCCTGATCCATCTCAGGAAGGCTGCTGATCATTAAGAAGATCCTGGAAATATTAGGCCCTTTCACAAGACACAGCTGCCTCCCACCCACAGTGTAATCACCTTAGATGCTGTGCCCAGCAGTAAAGATTACGAAACACACACAGTGTTTGCTTCCCTGTGGCTCTAACTGGACTGAAATACACAGCTTAAAAGTTTTGAATCCTCTTATTTACTTCAGTCCACTTTGAACTCCACATCAGATGTGTAATTTGAATTGTGATAGTGGCTGTAACTGTACCTTGCATGGTCTCAAGAAATCAATAATGAAATCCCAGATATTTCTAAGTTTGAAACAATGAAATAAATATCTAATTCTATCAAAGGAGAATAATCTTCCTGTTAGGTTGCTTCTGTATGATTATTATCAAGAATTATTGTACAAAAATATCTGCATATATGGTATAATTTAAAAACCCAACATATATTGTATGATCCTCATTATATAAAATTTTAAGTTTATGTAGAGAGAGATGTCTGAATGAATATTCACCATTGTTGACACTTCAGTGAACTGTGAGTAGTAGAATTTGGGGAGGTTTAAATTTTTATTTTGGGGACTGAGGATATGGCTCAAGTGGTAGCACACTTGCCTAGCATGCGTGAGGTACTGGATTCTATTCTCAGCACCACATAAAAATAAAGATATTGCATCTACCTAAAACTAAAAAATAAATATTAAAAATAATTATTTTGTGTGTATTTCTGTACAATGTAAAT
The DNA here is from genome assembly GCF_045843805.1 of Urocitellus parryii. Lineage (NCBI taxonomy): Eukaryota > Metazoa > Chordata > Mammalia > Rodentia > Sciuridae > Urocitellus > Urocitellus parryii. Next base: position 36,239,443 of record NC_135541.1, on the reverse strand, counting down.
TTTTGAAAAATTAGTATCATTTCTTATAAGAAAACAATTAGTTAAAAATTACTTTGAAAAGACATCTGTGTGTGGTGGCACATGCCTGTAATGCCAATTACTTGGGAGTCTGAGGCAGGAGGATCACAAGTTCAAGGTCTGCCTGGTTAACCTACAAGATCATGTCTCAAAATAAAAAGGGCCAGAGATGTAGCTTAGTGGTAGAGTGCTTGCCCAGCATGTGCAAGGCCCTATGTTCAACTCCCAGTACAGAAAAACAGAGAAATCAAATACAAATGATTCCTTTTAAAAAAGAATTTTGACATCATGTACATTTAAAGGCTCATTTAAATATTATTTAAAATATTATTCTTTGGAATTATTCTACATAAAATCTTTTTAATTCAGAAGGAAATTACACCAAAATATATGAGAACCCCTTATACACATGAACTTTGTCCAGAACTAAATCTCTCTCTTACAAGGGACTGAGGGACAATTTTAAACCTTATTTATTCTAGTTCTTTAACTCCATCTGGAGATCTGTACATTTCTGAAATAACATTCTTACTAGAATTACAAGGAAGCCTTAATTAAACTCTCAGAAATCTAAAACATACTGAATACTTGACAACATGACATAAATTCTCAACTTGTGCCACAATATGAAACCTGTGTGCACTTCGCAGCCTCAGAGTCCCTGGCAATGTTTTACACAGATCTCACCTCTTCAAGCTTCTTCTCGATCTCCTTAAAGACAAGATCTGCCTTAAATCCATCACTTGCAGCACTGGTGGGAGCAGCCTCAATCTGATGTGTCCTATGAGAATTGGGGGAAAGGATCAATTTCAATTCATGGGTACTAGGGTTTTCAACATTTATACAAAAGTAATTGTCAAAAACTCCTAGAGATATTGCAACTCTTATCTAAAATTTTCAAAAAGCACATAAAACAATCCTTTTTCCCAATTTTTCACCAAATATTGAGCAACTCATTAGGTGCTAGACATTATGCTTGAAAATACTGTAGACCAAAGAAGCTCCCCCAAGAAACTTATATTAGCAGTGGAGAGAGACAATTGGCAAGCAAATAAATAAAAAAATATAGTTACTATGAAGAAAATAAAGCTGGTTAAGGGGATATAGAGGGAGTACATGCCACCTGAAAAATGGACTGTAAGGGAGTATGTGGGAGGGCAGGGAGATCAACCAAGTAGCTTTTGCAACAGTCCAAGTGAAAGATAATAGTTACAACAGGGAAATAAGAGAGTGGGAAGGAAGCAGGTTGGATTTGAGATTGTTTTGTTGTTGTTTTGGTTTTTTTTAAATCTTCAATACAAGGGTTTAACAACCATCTGTCTACTGGATTGTTTGATACTTAGGAAACAACTACAGAAATATGGCTTGATGTGGCACAAGGAACACAGCCTTTACAGAGCCACAGGCTGAACCCAAGGGCCTCCTCCACTCACAAGTGACATGATTTAGAGCAAGCTAATTCACTGCAGTGCACAGTGGGAGGGAGAGAAGAGGTGGAAAGTGCTAAAGACTGCAGGATTAAAGGGGATCACCTCTCAGAGTTCTTGGCCCATGGTGAACAACAAGAGCCATAACTACTGTTGATTCAGAGCCTCAAGGTTAGGTATGGACACAAATCCCAGCAGTCTAAGGAAGAAGAGGGCAGCTTAGACTGCCAGGTAATTCCTCTCACATACCACCGCAGCAGACTGGAATGCAGGAAGGAAATGTCTGAAGGAGAGGAGCAGAGCAGCTACTCATCAACAGCCCTTCTTTCTTTCTTTCTTTCTTTCCCCTTTTCACCTCCTCCCTATACAGGCTCCCAGTTCATTTTTCCTTTCCCTTGCTCTATCACTTCATAAACATTTAGTGACCTTCTGGTACACTGCCAGGTACACTGGGGATTTTAGGGTGAAGCTGTCACATCCAATCCCTGTCTTCACTGAGTTTATATTCTTCTGCTGGAGAAAAAAAAAGCCACATATTCCCCCAAAAGATTGGGAATTATAGCACGTATCTGGATACAAAGAAAAAGAGAAACTTACTTTATGTAGGACAGTCAAGAAATGACTCTCTGAACAGGTGATTTCAAGCTACTATTCTATTAGAGAAAGAAAGGGAATTAGCTATTCAAAGAAGAAACTGCCAAGATCCTGAGGGAGAAAAGAGCTTGGTATGTTAACAGAAAGTAAAATAAGACCAACCTCACTAGAGCCCAATGAGTAAGGGAAAATGACATGAAATGAAATTGGAGAATTAGGCAGAGACCAGATTATGTAGACAAGCCAAAGCAAGAAATCTGGAAAACCACAGAAATGGTAACAAGGAAAAGAAATAGTTTGTGACTATTCTTACAAAAAAGAACAGAATGATTTGGGGAGAAGGGACAAAAAATGAGGTAAGGAGACTTTTTATGAGTTCTGGAGTAGTCTTGATAGGTGGTGAGTAGAAATGGAGAGAGAGAAGTATAGTCAAAGTAGAATCCATAGCTGGGGATGAAGGAGATGGAAAGGGACAAGGAAAGGGCAAGGAAGATTCAGGAGTTTGAGCATAACTGGGGACAACAGGGCCATATCCTGAGATATGAAAGAATATAGAGAATAGAAGAGCTCAACTTTCGGTTACAGGTACAGTCAGTATGGGAGATCAGAAGGCAGTTGGATGAGAGTCTGGGGCTCAGATGAGAGATCTAGCTGGAGACAAAAATGAAGCAATCATCAATGTTATGGTTTAGATGTGGTGTCCCCCAAAAAGCTCACATGTGACACAGTGCAAGAAAACATAGAGGAGAAATGATTGGGTTGTGAGAGTCTTAACCTAATCAGTGAATTAATCCCCTGATAGGGATTAACTGAGAGGTAACTGAAATAGTAGGATGTGGCTGGAGGAGATGGGAATTAGGGGCATGGCTTTGGGGTATATATTTGTATCTGGCAAGTAGAGATCTCTCTTTCTGCTTCCAGATCACCACATGAGCAGCTTCCCTCTGCCACATTTCTTCCACCATGATGGAGCCAATCTTCTATTGACTGAGACCTCTGAAACCATGAGCCCTTAAATAAACTTTTCCTTTTCTACAGTTATGCTGGTCAGGGCCTTTTAGTCATAGCAGCAAAAAAAAAAAAAAAAAAAAAAAAAAACTGACAAAAAACAAACAGCATAACCCTTTAAATCCCTGGGAATGGAACATAAGGGAATTATAGAAAAAGAGAGCCCAGGACAATGCCCTTCAGAACCCCATTATTTAGAGTCTGGGACAGAACGGGAGGAGGCAGCAGCCAGTGAAGACTCAAGCAGAAATCCAGGGAAGTATGGTATCACAGGAGCCCAGAGGAGAGGAGTTCAGGGGGAGGAGTAAACTATGCCAAACACTGCCAAAGGTTAAGTACCCACTGGATTTGGTAACAAGGTAACACATGACCTTGACAAAGGCTGCTACAAGTGGCAGAGGGTAGTGGTCAATGACAGTGGACTGAGGGGAAATGAAAGGAAACAGGACAGTGTGGCTCTTTTGAGACATTCCTTTTAGGGGAACAGTGAAATGGAATAGTCTTTAGAGGGGAACACAGAATGAAGGAAGGTTATCTTCTTATTTTGAGGTGGGAAAAAATAGAATCTTTTGACTAATCTCTTTAATCTCTTCAAGAAATGTATATTTTTTCCTGGATGTACTTCTAAAAAACTTTTCTATTTTTTTCACTGTGTTAAAATATATATAACACAAGATTTACCACCTTCTTCTTTTTCTTCTTCTTTTTTTCCTCTCCCAGTACTGGGGATGGAATTCAGAACTTTGTGCATGCTAAGGATAAGGCAACATTCCCAGCCCTTTTCAAAATTTTATGTTGAGAACCATAAGGTTCTTACCAACTTTCCCAGGCTAGCCTTAAAATTGTGATCCTCCTGCCTTAGCTTCCTGAGTAGCTGGAACTACAGGCGTGTGCCACACAGTTCAGTGGTATTAAATATGTTCATAATGTTGTGCAACTGTCACCAATATCCATCTCTATAACTGTTTTCATCTTGTAAAACTGAAACTCTGTATCCATTAAGTAATAACTTCTTAATTTCCCACTCCCTGCTATTCCGGGCAAATACCATTCAGCTTTCTATCTCTATGACTGTGACCACCCATAAGTACCTCATATAAGTGAAATCATACAGCATTTGTCTTCATGTAACTAGAGTCTATCACTTAATGTCTAAAAGGTTTATTTATGATGTAGCATATGTTAGAATTTTCAAGGAATGTTTGGTTTGGTTTCAAGATTGACTTATCAGAAGAGCTATACCTGATGATAATAATAAACCAGAGGAAAGGAGGTGGAAGGAGAGAAATCTTAAGGTGACAGGGGACAGGATCTAAGCCAAAGAGGCTGAAGGGAAGAAACAGGATCAGAGAGGTACAATTCCAGACAGGTCTATCAGTCTAGTGATCAATGATGAGGGTGTTTGGGTTTAAAAATTGCTACATTCTCAATAAAGAATAAGATAAAGCAGTCAGCAGAGTGGGAATGAAAGGGTGGCTATGAAAAATCTAACAAGTTGAAAAGTGAGCCTACTAGGGGCATCACACTAACAGGAACCAGGAATGGATCTGAAGCAGTAGAGCAGGGAGGCTTCAGGGCCATGTGGCTTTGCTTCTGGGTCTGAAATTCTGCTTCTCCCTTCAAGACCTGGCCCAAAAAACTCCTTTTCTATGAGACACTACTAAAGATCTACTTCTCAAAAGCAGATGCCACATTAAAAAAAAAAAAAAACCCAACAGCAACAAACAAAATACTAAGCATCACTAGTTCCCAACACATAAAGTCTGTGTGATCTAAAGCCAGGTGACAACATTAGTTTTTCTCCAAAAGCCAATTCCATTTAATCAATAGTTGAATTTTCAACCTTTACCCACATCACCAGGTATTTCTCCAAACTTGCTACATCTTAACTGAATATAATAAAATAAGACATTAGTAGCAGTGTACAGCGATTTATGTGGTAAAGTCCAGACATGTTCCCAAAGGTCACAGACTATCTCTTGATCTTGTTTTGAAAAGCTCATCAAATTGATAATTAACCAACTTTTCATCCAGATTAGGAAAAAGTTAATATGTGGTATGCTATCAATATTTTCTGAAAACCCTTCCTTACAATTTATTTGATGTGTGCCCTGTTCAAAGGAAACTGAAGCTATTAACTGAAATTCAGAAAGAGAATATACTCACTCAGAAAAGTTTATTCTCACTATTTCTTTCCATTGTTTTGTTTGGTTTTTGATACAGGGGTCTCACTATGTTATCCAGGATGGCCCCAAGCTCTCAGGCTCAAGTGATCCTCCCATTTCAGTCTCCTCAGTGCTGGGATTAGATATAGAGCCACTAGACCCAGCTTCTCATGTGGTTTCTTTATACACAAAGTTCTTTTAGCAAAACTAAATTCTGATTGGTTTTATTTAAATTTGGTTTACCTATAAATTTCCTGGAATAAATCTAGTATATAGGGGCTGGGGATGTGGCTCAAGGGGTAGCGTGCTCGCCTGGCATGTGTGCGGCCCGGGTTCAATCCTCAGCACCACATACCAACAAAGATGTTGTGTCCGCCGAGAACTAAAAAATAAATATTAAAAAAATTCTCTCTCTCTCTCTCTCTCTCTCTCTCTCTCTCTCCCCCTCTCTCTCCCTCTCTCCCTCTCTCCCTCTCTCTCTCACTCTCTCTTTAAAAAAAAAAAAATCTAGTATATAAAATGTTGGAAAGGGCTGGGGATGTGGCTCAAGCGGTAGCGTGCTCGCCTGGCATGTGTGCGGCCGAGGTTCAGTCCTCAGCACCACATACAAACAAGGATGTTATGTCCACCAAAAACTGAAAAATAAATACTAAAAAATTTCTCTCTCTCTCATTCTCTTTTAAAATAAATAAATAAATAAAATGTTGGAAAGGACCCTGAAGAGAAACCAGCAGACTATCCTAGTTGGTGAATATCTAGATTGCTGAAAAATTTCATTGTAAGACCTATACAGGCTTCATTTAAACAATGTCAAAGACTGGGAACCCAATAGTCTACAAAACACGTACCCTGCCCTGAGACAGATGATGGTTAGAACCTTGATTCCTACCACTTGAGGCTTTCTTTAGATAGACTCCTCTTCATTTTCAGGGCCCCTGTTGCAACACTAAACACATCAATCTCACCTACAAACAGGTATATAATACTGACCACGAAGGAGTTTTATGAGGATTAAACAAAGATGTACAGCTGGGGGTATAGCTTAGTGGTAGAACACCCACCAAGCTTGTATACAGTCCCTGGGTTTGGTCCCCAAAACTGAGGGAAAAAAGTAAGACTGAATGTGAAACATCTAGCATGTATGGCCTGGCACATACCAGACCCTCAAAAAGGAATTGTTTAAGAACTCTCACTCCAGGACCAGTGTTCACACCCATAATTCCAGCTACTCAGGAGGCTGAGGTGAGAGGATTGCAAAGTTCAGGCCAAACTGGGCAACTGAGCAAGACCCTGTCTCAAAAGTAAAACTAAAAAAGTGCTAAAATGTAGCTCAGTGGTAGAGAACCCCAGTTTGTTCCCCAGTAAAAACAAAACAAAACTTTTATCAACTCAACAATAAAAAGACTTAAAAACAACCCAAATTACAAAGGGCCATTTCTCCAAAGATGATATACAAATGGTTAATAAGCACATGAAAAGATACTTAATATCATTAGCTATTTAGGAAATGCAAATCAATATCACAATAAGAAACAACTTCACACAGAGTAGGACAGGTAGAGAAAGGATGTAGAAAAATGGAACTCCTCATACAAATAGGATATTATTTGGCCTTAAAAAGGAATAAAGCACTAATACATGAACCTTGAAAAACATCATATTAAACGAAAGAAGACAATAATGAAAGACCAAAAATTGCCTTATTTATATGAAATTTCCAGGGTAGACAAATCCACAGAGACAGAAGGTAGAGGAGTGGTTTCCAGAGACTGCAAGAAGGAAGGGACTAGGGAATGATGGATAATGGGTATGCAGTTTCTTTGGGGGTGATGAAAATTTTCTAAAATTGATCATGGCACTGAGTGCACAATTCTGTCTATTCTCTAAATTGCTGAATGTACACTTAGAATAGATGATTTTGTGGCATGTGGATTGTGTCTTAATAGTTGTTTAATTTTTAAAAAGTGGTTGCTGTTATTCTTAGTGCATGAGAAGAATTAAAAAATCCTATATTTTCAATTTCAATTGCAAAATCTACAGTTAACCCTAATCAGTTTGTTTTAATTAGTGATGGTTTTACAATGTGCCTAAGGACTACAAAGTAAAGTTCATTCTCAATCAGCAACTCCCCTTGACCTCAGAGAAGGCAAATGGTCCCATCACAACTGAAATACAGCCTGTGAAGACAAAAAGAAACCCTTCAGGATAAGTGGGAGGTGCTCCTCATCCAAACCACTATTTTCAACAAGTTGAGTATATTTCCCTTTCTGTACAAAAAATTCAAGTTCATTTTCTTCAAGTCCCTGGATGATAGCTGTAATTTAATTACTAAAACCACTTTTGGTCATTTAATCAGTGATATGAACTAGAGACATAAGAAGAAAGGAAAAAGCACTGGAAAATGAAAAAACAACTACAATGTGTGGCAGTTGTTTTCTGTTTCCATAAAATAGATACCTTCAGTATTTTCTAAATGAGGAAATGCCCAACACAGGCAGTGTGACTGAAAGTCAATAATATGCTCTTTCCACTGATCAATATTGCCTATTTAAAAAAAAAAATCTGCCTCCAGTCTATTAAAAAAAAAATCTAAAAAGATATCACATACAGATGGTATTTAACTAGGGAAGATGACAGGAGCAGAAAACAGACCAGTGGTTTCCAGGAGGGAGATGGTAGTGGGGAAGGCTGGCTAGAGAGGTGCACAGGAATTTGGGGGGGCGGGGGATAGTGATGGAACTGTTCTATATCTTGATTATGGTGGTAGTTATGACTATGCAGCATATGCATGTCAAAACTTGCAGAAACATGATGAAATGGTAAATTTTACTGTAAGTAAATTTAAAAAAAGAAACACATAACAAAGTTGAGTTTTAGAAATAGGTTTCATTTAACCTATTAGAATGAATTAGGTTCTATTTAACCTAGTACAGAATGCAAACTTAAGTCTGTATCATAAAAGTTCCCTACTTAGATATCATAAAAGTTCCCTACTTAGATAAAAAGAATTTTGTGTTATGTAACACAAAAGCCAATCATATTTAAAACTGATCTAATTTTTAAAAATTTAATTGCAAATCAAATGCAGTTGTCATCACTCTTAAATATGGCCTCAGTTAAGTGAGGTGGCACACACCTGTAATCCTGCTACTGGGGGGCTAAGATGGAAAGATCCCCTGTTTGAGCACAGCCTGAGCAAATTAGCAAGACTATTCTCAAAAATAAAATATAAAAATGGCTGGAGATGTAGCTCAGTAGTAGAACACTTGTCTAGGCCATAAAAGGCTTTGGGTTCAGTCTTTAGTAGTACTGGGGGTACTAAAGTACTGGGGGTATAGCTTAGTAGTAGAACACTCACCAAGCTTGAGTGTTGGGGGGTGATGGGACTCTCCTCTTCATTTTCAGGGCCCCTGTTGCAGCACTAAACATTTCTTTTCCATGCTACTGCACCATCTGCCCAAGCATTCCTGGCCTCTATTCTCTCTTCCATCCAACTCAAAGTAATGCCAGACTCTTGTACTGAATAATCACATCATCTTTTTCTAAAACACATATTCTATGAGAGAAATTCCAAACTCCTCTGAGTGTTATAAAAGCAAGTTGTACTGCTTCTGTTTGCTACACAGTACTGACTCTATCCCTTTACCTAGATCCACACAAAATAATCTACCCTCCACCCATGCAGCAGTACCTGCCAAACTTTCAAATCTGTTTACTTATGTACAGGCCTGGACTGCCCTTCCCCTACCCTTCTGCTGGACAATCCTAGTCATCCAAGTTTAAATTTACCTTCTTCAGAGTAATCTCTTCCTCTGAGCTTTTATGGCATTTTGAAAAGAATATGTTCTGCCCTCCCCATATACTTAGAAAATGATACTTGAGGGACCTGAGCACATAGCAGTTGCTCCATCAAAGTTAGCTAAATGAGTATGCAAATCAGATTATGTGCAGTGAGTAGCTTATAATTATTTTGTTTAAGAACTAAACCATAACCATATTTTTAACTGTATTTCTAATACCAAAATTAAGAATTTTCCAATTTTGCCTTTGAGCATAAATTACATTCTGTCACTAAAACTACCAAATAATGTCTGTAATATCTTCAGCCGATTTCTTTTCAATCATTAGTATATCATCTGGAATTTTTTTTCATGTTTCTGCTTTCCCAAAAATATCATCCCTGGGTTATGTGAACACTTATTTCTCATAAAAACTATGAGAATTCCACATTTAAAAAAGAATCTATTGTCACAGCCCATAACTTTCTACTCTTAAGAAAATTAGAGAACTATACTAATTAAGCTGACTATGGTAGCTTTTTCTAATTTGCCTTTTACTAAGGATTTTCAACTCCAAATATAATAGGGACTTCCGAAGTGAATACAGGAACAATGAGTCAGATTTAGGAGCAAACATTAAGATTCAGTGACTTTTATTTAATTCAATAAACATTTACTCACTATGAGAGACTCTAAGAGCAGGAGAAGGAAGTCACACTCTTAGGCCTCAAGTATTTCATAGTTAATGAAACCAGATAGATTACAAATCAAACTGGAATAGGACCCAAGAGGCACAAAGAGCTGTGAATATTTAAAAGGTGATGATGCTTGAAATGGGTCTTAAAGAATTTTTACAACAGAAATGATACTCTGGGCAGAGGAAGAATAGAGAGAAGAGATCCAACAATATGTAAAGAGTAAGAATATAGGGGATTCTGTGTGTCTCATACCCTTTGTAGAGCAAAAGGTATGAATAAATAATTAGAAAATTTACCAAAAATTTCAGGAGAAAACAAGGGAATTAAGTGCTAAAAGCTAAGGTATGGTTAGAGAAAATGATGAAGGAAAATAAGAACAAGGACCTTTGATTTCATTCAGATCAGCCTTGCCTGTCATCAGAAGTGAGGCTAGACTATGAGGTATTCCAACACACAACGGTAGCAAAGATGCCTCTATATAAAAGGCTTATCATGAAAGAATAATTATGTCAATGAGAAAAATCAATTTTTTAGAATAGGGAAGATTATGTTTGCTGATAGAGGGAAAGGTGCCAAGGGGAGCAGAAAGATGGAAAGATTCAAAAGAGGGTATACATGATATTTGGAACAAAGTTACAGAAAGTGGTGGGAAATAAAAGCTTGCAAAGAGGAAAGCTGGGCCTTTGAAAGGAAGGGGGACTTTTTTCCTCTTGGAAGAAAGAGCCCTTCTTAGGTGACAAGGAAGTTGAGGGACCTAGAGGGATAGCAGAAGGTGTCTGAGCCTTGGGGAGAGCAGGTGTTTGAAGGAAAGGAAAAAGTCAGCAAGAGGCCAAAGGATGTCAGCAGCAGTGAAGGCCTGGTGACTCAAAAACACACATTTGGGAAGTTCCAATCCCACATGTACTGATTGGGTGGCTTCCTCTATCCACCTCAGAAGCCTGGGCGGCCAGGAGAGAAAGCCTGTGGGAAAAGAGACCAAAAAGTGATTCGCCTGAACCCCTGCTCTGGCAGCCCGCCCGGGGCTCCTGTTCAGCACTCTTGGCTTCGCAGTCTCCTTTAGATCAAAATTTCCCTAAAGCTGCTGAAGTTTAAAAGCCATTGCCAAGGCAATCAACGTGATGAGATTACTTTTCCCTGAATACTAAAACAATAAAATTAGGACTTTTACCTGGAATGGGTCCACTGTGAAAAGTCAGAAGGATCAAATGACAAAACGCAGAATGCCACTTACCTGGCGGCTTCCGGAAACCCCATCTTATAGAGCGTGACCACCACTGCTCCTCCGAGGCCTAAATTATGCTGCAGAGCAACCTTTGCACCAGGAACTTGCCTCTTCCCGGCTTCCCCTCTCAGCTGCCAGCAGAGTTCGGCACACTGAGCCAGACCTAGCGAATCGAACACAGAGCACGGGAGTGCGGAGTTCGGACAGCAGCAGCCACCAGTCTCCTACAGCCGGAAACGTCGAGCGTCTAATAGTGACTTTGGATTAAAGCAGTTAGACAATCTCTTATTTGGGAAATATCCATATATTTGAAGAAATTCCCTCCACTCTTTTAACGCACTCAACATGTCGTTTTCTGGCACGTTATAAGTGGCCCAGGTTTTAATATATCAGAAGAAAATACCTGGGATTTGGGAGTTCATTAGAAAATAATCTAGGATTTGGACATTCACTTTCCCTAAAAAAATCTAGCTGATAAAGGAATTTTTCCCATTATTTTCCCCAAGTAGTTCCCAACAAATATGAATTGCTTTCCAGGCCCATTCCCAGCTGTTCGCAAGAAAAGTTATGGATTCATAATATTCTGGCCCTTGGATAATAAATTCTAATGATATAAACACCGAGAAAGAGAAAAATTAAGTAATCTGAATAGTCAGAGCAGGCTAATTCCAAAGCTGAGACTAGAACTCATGTCTCAAAATTTAGGTTTGTCTTTCTATCAGCCCAGCTATTAAAAGAGAGCTGAGTTAAAAATGGTTAATCAAGGGGCTGGAGTTCTAGCTCAGTGGTAGAGCGCTTGCCTAGTACATGTGAGACACTGGGTTTGATCCTCAGCATCACATAAAAATAAAATGAAGGCATTGTGTCCATACACAATTAAAAAAAAAAAAAAAGAATGTTCAATCAGGAAAGACTGGTTTCACTGTCCTGGAGGCAGAGCTCTGCAGGCCTACCTAGTGTTTAGTCTACCCACATCCTAAGTAACAACTGCTGACTTCTGAGCATCTGTGACAGTTTTCTATACAATCCCTAACCCTTAAAAACATTTTTAATATGTATATAATATCTTTATTTTATTTATTTTTATATGGTGCTGAGGATCGAACTCAGTGCCTCACATGTGCTAGGCAGGCGCTCTGCCGCTGAGCTACAACCCCAGCCCCCACCTCCCCAATAAATTTTAATTGCCACTTTTCATTTCTAAGCAGTGCCACATATTCAAAGTATACCCTAAACACTTTTTTTTTTAAAGAGCTAACTCCAGGGGCTGGAGATATAGCTCAGCTGATAGAGTGCTTGCCTCACATACATAAGGCCCTGGGGTTCAATCCCCAGCACCAAAAAAAAAAAAAAAAAAAAAAAAAGCTTTAACTCCACATCTTTAATTTTTTTTTCCCATGATACTGGGGATTGAACTCAGAGCCTTGCACATACTAGACAAGTACCCTAGTGATTTTTTAAAATTGCGAGCATTTTGAAAATTAATGAAGATCAAATTGAAATTATTGTATTATACCCAAACTTTGGAGCAATCAATTGCACTAGAAATCTGCCTTATAAAAAGTCTAAACATTTAATGAATATGCCTAACAAAAAGTATTCAAACTGGTTTTATATTCACTGGTTAGAGAAATATTGCTAGTTGCCTTCACAAAAAATAATCTCAAATGATTTATAACCACTTGAGAAAATATTCAAGCTCACCATTGATGAAATAAAACAGAATTGTACCACTTTCAACTGATCAAATTGCTAAGGGTATTTAAAAATGAGAAAAATCAAAGCTAAGGAAACTATGCAGAAAGACACTCAGTACTGGTGAATGTTTAAGCCAGCACAACCTTTTGGAGAAGAAACAGGTGTAGGCCCAGTTTTATATCCAAAGCTATCAGTTCACCACATTGTTATGTCAGTGAAAAACTAGATAGTCTAAAAGTTAAATAATTGGTTAATGGTTATATAAATTATGAGCTGTCTCACCATCTCTAGCAGTCAGAGAAATGCAAATTAAAACCACTCTAAGATACCATCTCACTCCAGTAAGAATGGCAGCCATTACGAAGTCAAACAACAACAAGTGCTGGCGAGGATGTGGGGAAAAGGATATACTTGTACATTGCTGGTGAGACTGCAAATTGGTGTGGCCAATTTGGAAAGCAGTATGGAGATTCCTTGGAAAGTTGGGAATGGAACCACCATTTGACCCAGCTATTCCCCTTCTTGGACTATTCCCCAAAGACCTTAAAAGAGTGCACTATAGGAATACAGCTACATCGATGTTCATAGCAGCACAATTCACAATAGCTAGACTGTGGAACCAACCTAGATGCCCTTCAATAAATGAATGGATAAAAAAAAAATGTGGCATTTATACACAATGGTGTATTACTCAACACTAAAAAATGACAAAATCATGGCATTTGCAGGGAAATGGATGGCATTAGAGCAGATTATACTAAGTGAAGCTAGCTAAGCCCTAAAAAACAAATGCCAAATGTCTTCTTTGATATAAGGAGGGCAACTCAGAACAGAGCAGGGAGGAAGAGCATGAGAAGAAGATTATCATTAAACTGGGACGAGAGGTGGGAGGGAAAGGGAGAGAGAAGGGAAATTGCATGGAAATGGAAGGAGACCCTCATTGTTATACAAAATTACATATAAGAGGAAGTAAGGGGAAAGGGAAAAAAAACAAGAGAGAGAAATGAATTACAGTAGATGGGGAAGAGAGAGAAGATGGGAGGGAAGGGGTGGGGAGGGGGGATAGTAGAGGATAGGAAAGGCAGCAGAATACAACAGACACTAGTATGGCAGTATGTAAAAACATGGATGTGTAACCAATGTGATTCTGCAATCTGTATATGGGGTAAAAATGGGAGTTCATAACCCACTTGAATCAAATGTATGAAATATGATATGTCAAGAGCTTTGTAATGTTTTGAACAACTAATTAAAAAAAAGAAAAAAATTATGAGCTATCCATATGCCAAAAGGAAAAGTCACACACATTTAATGACTCTATGATTTATGACCTCTCTGCTCAACACATTCACAGCATTTCTGTGATCAGACATATGGGAGAGGCGTTTCCCCATATACCAAGAACTCTCCAGTGGACACTAGTTGGGCATCCCACAATTCAATTCAATTCTGAAACTGTCTACCTGGAAATAGTGGCTACAACTCTGAGATCCCACAATTTCCTCCATGGGTTTGATTAATTTACTAGGATGGCTTATATAACACAGGAAACACATTTTGCCACTTCATTACAAAGGACAGAGATAAAGAGGTACATAGAGCAAGGGCAGGAAGGACCTGAGCACAGGAGCTTCTGTGTGCAGCCCTTCCAGAAGGAGTATATGCTCACCAACTACGAAGCTCATCAAATCAAGTTGTCCAGAAGTTTTTATAGAGTTTGATCTCCAGTTCCACCTTTTTCCTGGAGGCTGATGGGTAGGTTTGAGGGTTCCCATCAACTAATCGTCTGACTAGCCCCAGAAAAACTGCTTTTGCATAAATTCAGGTGTAATGGAAAGGGCTTGTTATGAATAATGATAGATACTCCACCAGTTAGGAAATTCCAGAAGGTTTTAGAAACTTTGTAAAAGAACAAATACTATAACAAAAGATGCTCCTCTCACCCTTATCATACAGAAAATTTTATAAGGGATTTAGAAACTGTGTGTGTCAGAAACCAGACAAAGATAAAATATATATATATATATATTTCAAATTACATAGTATATGATAAAGTACTTTGTTCCCATTTAAAATAGTACTCATAAAAATTTTTAACAATACAGAAAAATGCTTATGAATCTTATTGGATATATTTTCTTACCCATCAACCCAACAAATATTTAGGAATACCTAGAATGTGCCAAACACTGCAGAAATACCTATGATGATACAAACACGGGATCAGGAGATCCAGCAATAAACAAGATGAGCCTGGTCCTTTCCCTTGTGAAATTGATGGCCTGAGAAATAAAGATGCTGACATTTGCAGTGTAGTCTGATAATGCCACCACAGGCATCAGCATATATGATCCCAGAGCAGAGAGAAGGAATACCTAGTATAGCTTAGAAGGTCAAGGAATGATGTCCAAATGCTAGAAATCTAAACTGAGGCTCTGTGAATAAAGAAAAGATAGAGGGAAAAGGAGAAAAGAATGCTTCTAGAAGAGCGAGAAACATGTATGAAGAAACAGAAACTTGGGTGGGTCAGGAAAGAGAGTGTCCAAAACAGCTAAAATAGGAGGAATGGGATACCAAAAGGAAAAGTAGAGGAAGAGGGAAAGGAGAGAGAAACAGAGAGAGGGGGGTGTGGGAGAAGGAATAAATCTAATGGAAGCACTTCCAGATTTTGCAATAATTTCAATCTCTACTGCAGAAGACATGATAGACTACACAAATCTCTACTAATCATTTTCCCAACTTAAATGAAAGAAGAAGGGAGGGAGGGAATAAAGATCCATGTAATTAATTTATTTTCTCATTCATTTGCTTTTGACAAATGCTGAGTGTCAGGGGTGGGGGGGGGGACATACTGTTTATATGAGCTTTCTGATTATCTACTTTCAAATAAACAGGTTCCTTATATTACTAGAATCTATTCTGTGAAGAGCAGAAGTCAACAATTGGCCTCAGAAATTCACTTGCCAAGAAAGTGTGAAAAACATTTGGGAAAACATCAACTATTTCAGCAAATTTTTAAAATTCTTTTTCCCTTAGATAATTTCTGGCATTGAATTGAAAGCCATCTTTCCCTCTGTTTGGAAAATAAAACCATCAAACATGAACATAATATGCTTATAAATAAATTATGGACAAGCATAATAATGTGCATTCTGTCAAAGTAGTATATTCAATCAGTAATAGCCTTTTTTTAGTTAGGGGAAATTTTTTTTAGCCTGATTACTTCATTTACCATCATCTTTCTGGAAATTCTTCCTAACAAGTTATTGCTCACTACTTTTATATAAAAACAACCGGGCTAGTACTCAGCTATATAGATAGAGTATTTGCTTCTAAAATAAATCATTCAAACATCTAATATATAAAAATATAAAGAATTTATAGCGTGGAGCTGAGGTTGTGGCTCAGTGGTAGAGCGCTTGCCTAGCACATGCGAGGCCCTGGGTTCGATTCTCAGCACCACATAAAAATAAATAAATAAACAAACAAACAAATAAATAAATAAATAAAAGGTATTGTGCTCATCTACAGCTAAAAAATTTATTTAAAAATTTATAGTGTAATTTAAAATACTATCAAAGATAACTATTAAATGCTACGGAAAACTACAGAATAGAAATAACTCTAAGGGATAATATTTTGAGAAACTATCTGAAATCTTTTCTTCCTCCTGTTTCCTTCAACCCATGACCCTTCCTGTACCGTGAACACAGACAAAGCCAGGCGTGGTGGTACACAGCTATAATCCCAGCTTACTCTGGAAACTTGAGGCAGGAGAATCCAAGTTGGACACCAGTCTGGGAAACACTGTTTTAACAGTGGGATACAGTCTGAGAAAAGTGGTGTCGATTTCATCACTGTATAAACATCATAGAGTGTGCCTATACAAACTTAAATGATATAGCCTACTGCATACCTAGGTTGTATAGTATATATCATCACATATGCAAACTGTTGTTAACCAAAATATCATTACAGCTCTTGACTTGGAAAGTTCTTTTACTATAAGTGAAGCAGTACAATATCACTTGAAGACAAACAATGATTAGATGTATACAATAAAGCCAGGTATGGTAGCACATGCCTATAATCTCAGCTACTCCAGAGGCTGAGGCAAGAGGATAGCTCAAGCCTAGGAGTTTGAAACCAGACTAGGAAACATAATGGGATGCCACCTCAAAAATGAAAAAGAAAATAGAAAAACAAACAAACAAAAAAGATGTATACAACAAGTTATAAAGCAACCACTCAAACAATAAAACACTGTTGCCAGGCACAGTGGCCCATGCCTTGTAATCCCAGCAGCTCAGAGACTAAGACAAAAAGATCACAAGTTCAAAGCCAGCCTCAGCAAAAGTGAGGCACCAAGCAACTCAGTGAGATTCTATCTCTAAATAAAAACACAAATAGGGCTGGGGATATGGCTCAATGGTCTAGTGCCCGTGAGTTCCAATCCCTGGTACCCACCCCCCAAAAATAAAATAAAATAAAATAAAGTTATACCTATATCAACCACCTAACCATTTGATTAATCACATCAAATATATAAACAGTGCTGGAGTTGTAGCTCAGCGGTAGAGTGTTTATCTAGCACGTGCGAGGCCCTGGGTTCGTTCTTTAGCACCACATAAAAATAAATAAATAAAAATGAAGGTACTGTGTACAACTACAACTAAAAAATAAATATTAATATATATATATATATATATATATATATATATATATATATATAACAGTCTAATCACTCAATTGAAGTCAGAAATAATCAGAGTGGAGAAAAAAAGCAAGAACCAACTAAATGCTGCCAATGGCCTTTAAATATAAAGACATGAATAGATTAAAAGCAAAATGATAAAAATAGAAATATTTGCATTATTTAATTACTAACATTATTTTTATTGTCAATAATTAATAATTATTATTTAAAATTGAAAGCTGGATTGGCTGTATCAAATCAGCCAAAATAGGTTTCAGATTTCATAACAATAAAAAAATTAATGTTGGTTTTTTTTTTTTAAAGAGAGAGAGAGAGAATTTCAACATTTACTTTTTTTTTTTTAGTTTTCGGCGGACACAACATCTTTGTTTGTATGTTCTGCTGAGGATTGAACCTGGGCCGCATGCATGCCAGGCGAGCGCGCTACCGCTTGAGCCACATCCCCAGCCCCAAAATTAATGTTTTTAAAAAGGGACTAGAAACTGGGGCATGGTGTGCATGCCTATAATCCCAGTGGCTTGAGAGGCTGAGGAAGGACGATCTCAAGTTCATGTCAGCCTCAGCAACTCATCAAGACCCTAAGCAACTTAGCAAAACCTTGTATCAAAATAAAAAATATAAAGGGCTGGAATGGGCTCAGTGGTTAAGCATCCCTGGGTTCAATCCCCAATACCAAAAAAGGTACTAGAATTAGTGAATGTTACAAGGCTGTAGGATACAAGATCAACATACAAAACTTAATTCTATTTCTACATACAACTATATTTATACATATTATTATAGCTTCTTTAGCTAAGGATAACCTAAATAAATGGAGGAACAATCTTTGTTGAGAGGTCAGAAGACACTGATTTGGGGATGTCAGTTCTCCAAGTTATCTACACATTTAACATAATCCCAATCAAAAGCCAGAGAGATTTTTTTTTTTTTTTGGTAGGGACCAACAAGCTGATTCTAAAATATCTATGGAAATGTAAAGGACCTAGACAAACAATTCTGAAAAAGAAGACTAAAGCTGGAGGGCTAAGACTACTTATTTCAAGAATACAGGGGCTGGGATTGTGGCTCAGCAGTAGAGCACTCGCCTAGCACATACGAGGCCCTGTGTTCGATCCTCAGCATCATATAAAAATAAAATAAAGATATTGTGTCCAACTACAACTAAAAAATAAATATTTTTTTAATATTTACTTTTTAGTTTTCGGCAGACACAACATCTTTGTTTGTATGTGGTGCTGAGGATCGAACCTGGGCCGCACGCATGCCAGGCGAGCGCGCTACCGCTTAAGCCACATCCCCAGCCACAAAAATAAATATTAAAAAAAAGAATTATTACACAACTACAAAAATCAAAACAGTATGGTATCAACAGAATGGATTAAATAAACATAGAAGATAGGTCCAGAAAGAAGGCCCCATACAGTTATATACAAATGATTTGTAACAAAAGTACAAAGTCAATGGAGTAGACAAAGTATAGCTTTTTCAACAAATGGTGATGAAACAACTGGAAATCCATATGCAAAAATAAAGTTGGATCTATAACTTGTGACACACACACACAAATTAACTCAAAATGGATCACAGACCAAAATGTAAACTTAAATTATAAAATAGCTAGAAGAAAAAAAAGGAAAAGATCTTTGTGACCTTGGGTTAGACAAAGATTCTTAGATACAGCATTATGTTGGGGATCAGAACATGATATCCCAAAGTTTGACACCTTGGCATGCTGAGTATTTTTTAGCTAAAAAACAGAGGGCTTCAGAAACAACAACAATCTTTCTGACCTCCTCATATCCTCCTATCTCCTACCCCCTCAACTCCTTACAAAACAAACAAGAAAACTTGGAAAGGTCACCCTCTTGATTTATCTTCCCTAAAAGTGAGTTATAAGATCTCCATGTGACAGTTGTCCTGCCCTAAGCACAAAGAGAAGGAATGCTACATAGAGACCTAAAGGGTTCTCCTTCAGGTTTATCATTACATCATACAATTTTGTCCAATCATGTTTCACAGTGATTATCCACTTCTTTCATCAGACTTAGCATAAAAGCATAGTTTTCCTCTGTGTCTTGGGTCTTCATTTCTAAAGCCTCCATGTTATATAAAACTTTATTAAATAATATACTTTTCTTTTGTTAATCTATCTTTTGGTATAGTAGTGTCAGCAGTAACCCTTATAATGGATGAGGAAAAGGAGTTACTTTTTTCCTCCATAACTAGATGTATAATATATAAAAGAACAAATAAATAAATTTGTATAAAATTCAATTTATACAAATTCCATTTATAAAATTCCAAATAGAATTTTATACCAATTTAAAACTACTGCTCTTCACAGGACAGTACAAGGAATGAGAAGAAAAAAGCCATAAACTAGAAGAAAAATCATTGTAAAGCAAATGTCTGATAAAGGACTTGTATATAGAATATACTTTAAAAAAAAAAAACCTCTTGGATTCAACAAAAAGAAAAACCCAACATAAAAAAATGGACAAAAATCCGAATAGACACTTCACCAAAAATGGAATACAGACAGCAAATAAGAACATGAAATGATGTTCAACATCATTATTCATTAGAAATATGTTAATTACAATCACGAGGGGATGCTAATACACACTGATTAGAATACCTGAAATTAAAAGGACTAGTCATATCAAGAGTTGTCATAGATCTGGGGAAACTGGAACTCTCTTGCATGTCTGGTGGGAAAGTAAAATGAAACAACCTTCAAAACATTGAAAACAGTTTGATGGTTTCTTAAAAAGTAGCAGATGATTTAGTCATTCCACTTCCAGGTATTTACTCAAGAGAAAACATAAAATACGTTCATACAAAGATTTTTTGTTTGTTTGTGTGTTTTGGTACCAGGGATTGAACCTTGGGGCACTTAACCACTGAGCCACAACCCCAACCCTTTTGTATTTTATTTAGAGATGGTCTCACTGAATTGCTTAGGGCCTCACTAAATTGCTGAGGCTGGCTTTGAACTGGCTTTGATCCTCTTTCCTAAGCCTCCTGATTCACTGGGATTACAGGCATGTGCCATTGTGCCCAGCTCTCATAGAAAGATTTATACATGAATGTTCCCAGTATCTTTGCTTCTAATACCCCAAAACTGAAATCAACCCAAATGTCCATCAACAATAAATTGTGCTATATCCATACAGTGGAATACTAGTTAGCAATAAAAAAAAAATGAACTAGCTGGGTGCAGTGGCATATGCCCATACTCCCAGCTACTCTGGGATTTGGAAGTGGAACTCTGTTTGAGGCCAGTTTGGGCAATTTAACAAGACTCAGTCTCAAAATTGAAATAAAATACCAAATGCTTAATACCAAAGTGGGGGGAATGAAATATTGATACATGTGGTAACCCTGGTAAATCTCAGGCACACACACAAAAGTACATGATATTAAAATTCCATTTATATAAAACTTTAAAAACTGCAAACTAATTTACACTGACAGAAAGCAGATCAGTGGTTGCTTCCAAATGAGGGTTGGAGAGTAGTGGAAGGGAGGCATTACAAAGAGGTTCAAAAAGACTTTTAGGGTTGATGGATATGTTGACTACCATGACTATGGTCACAGTTTCATAGGGGTATACATATGTCAAAATTATTGTGTTTTTTAAATATATACAATTGGTTATATGTTGATTTTACCTAATAAAGCCACTAAAGTAATAAATAATCTACCCTCTCTCTCTTCCTCTTACCTAGCAGGAGCAGTAAGAGCCAGGGCCTGCTCCTAGTCATTTCTAGTTAGAAATAAGTATCAAAGGGCTGGGGATGTGGCTCAAGTGGTGGCGCGCTCGCCTGGCATGCGTGCGGCCCGGGTTCGATCCTCAGCACCACATGCCAACAAGGATGTTGTGTCCGCCGAGAACTGAAAAATAAATATTAAAAAAATTCTCTCTCTCTCTCTCCCTCTAAAAAAAAAAAAAAAAAAAAAAGAAAGAAAGAAAGAAGTATCAAGATAAATACTTTCAGCTGGGTGTGGTGGCACACTCCTGTAATATCAGCTGAGGCAGGAAGATTGCCTGTTCGAAGCCAGCCCCAAAAAATAACAAGACCCTAAGCAAGGGGCTGGGGATGTGGCTCAAGCGGTAGCGTACTCGCCTGCCATGCATGCAGCCCGGGTTCGATCCTCAGCACCACATACAAAAACAAAGATGTTGTGTCCGCCAAAAACTAAAAAATAAATATTAAAAAAAATTCTCTCTCCTCTCTTTCTCTTAAAAAAAAAACAAAAAACCTAAGCAACTTAGTGAGATCCTGTCTCTAAATCAAATAAATAAATAAAAAGGGCTGGGGGGATATGACTCAGTGGATAAGATAAGCACTCCTGGGCTCAATCCTTGGTATCAAAAGAAAAAAAAAAAGAATAAATGTTCCATTTCTTTTGGTACTAGAGGGTGTGCATTAGAGTTTAATCATAAAATTTACCTTTCCAGGGCTGGGGTTGTAGCTCAGTGGTAGAGTGCTTGCCCTGCACGCATCGTAGGCCCTGGGTTCAATCCCCAGCATCATATTTTTTAAAAAAATCAATAAAAATAAAGATACATATATAAAAAATTTTTTTACCTTTCCTCACATTCATTTCTGCAAAATGGAAATGAGGATGTGTGTCCTGGAGGATATAATGAAAGGTGACAAAGATGTTTTGGAAAAAAGTCACTTATGTTTTCTGACCTGCTGACTTCTTAAAAGCTCTACACTGGATTTAGGTCTTGCCAACATTGTCCAGGGATTGACTTCTTTTAGGAGTCTTTTGTAGATTGAAGAAAAACCACATCATGTTTTGCATATGTTAGGTCCCCTGGTTAAAATTCCATTTACTCTCACTTCATTTGCACTCAAGTTCTTAACACTTAAAAAGTCTGCAATATCTTTAAAAGTACTGAAATGTATGAATAAAAATCATAGGATAGAATAATAGATGTGCCACTAACAACATCAAGAACCATGTGAACTCAGAAGGAGAAATAATTACATCCCATTAAGAATCAGAGCATCTTAGAAAGAGGAAGAATCTAAGAGTTCATCAAATATAAGCCCTAACAAAATAGACAATTCCTCTTAACAACAGTTCCGTCAAGTTGTTGTATGCATTTTTAGTCTGTAGCCTCTGTGACAGGCAATGCAAGCCAACAGAAGGCAACTTATTCCACTTTTAAGAAGCCATATTAAAAAGTTATTTCTTGAGTCAAGCCAAAATCTATCTTTCCGTGAATTCTTTCCAATGATCCTAAGTCTTCCTACATTAAACAAATGTATTCCTTCTGCCATATCCCACTTTTCAGAGGTTAATGGAGCAATAATTTCTTCCCATGTGTAAAGTCTTATCTTAGGCACTGTACAGAAACAAGTAAAATGTTTAAGAAACAAGTAAAATGATTAAGAGCCTGCTTCACAGACTCTTAATCAAATAGAGGAGATTTTTCTAAAAGCTTGTAAATAATCAAAATACACACTACAAGCATAAAGGTCAAAGAGAAGTACTAAGAAAATATAATGGGAATTCAGAATAGGGAAAGACTAATTTAATCTTTGGAAAAAATCAGAGAATCAGGAAAGGCTTCATGAGATAAATAACAATTGAGAGGAACATTAAAGATGGGCATTTCCGCTGAGGAAAATGCACTGAGTAGAGAGAAGTCGTTAAGACCTTGGACTCTACATGGCCTGAGGCTGGGGATGTGGCTCAAGCTAGCCCGGCATGTGCGGGGCGCTGAGTTCCATCCTCAGCACCACATAAAAATAAAATAAAGATGTTGTGTCCACCGAAAACTAAAAAATAAATATTAAAAAAACTCTCTCTCTCTCTCTCTCTCTCTCTCTCTCTCTCTCTCTCTTAAAAAAAAAAAAACCAAAAACATGGCCTGGGTTTGAATCCTAACTTTCTTTCTCTAGCATGGTGCCTTCAGGCAAATTACTTATACTATCCATGGTTCTATTTTCTTTTTTCATAAAATATTAAGAACATGGGAATTAAAGGCATGAAGAGTACTTAGAACAATACCCGACACTTAGCATTGTATGTTTACTGAGAAAATAACAGAGTTTGTAGAAATGAAAAAGAATTAAATCTGTTTGATAAAAGCAAATAGTCTGGTTTAATTAATTTAAGCATGCTTTCTCTTTTTGCATCTCTTTCCCTGAATCCCAACTAAGTTATAAATGCTAGAAAAGTGCATGGTGTGTAGTGGATATTTAATTTATCTTCACTCTTGCCATCCCTGTTTCCCTTTTTCTTCTTTTCATAGCTCTGGTTTGTGTTTCTCCTAAGACACTTATATTCTGCCCTGTATTATATTTATTATCTTATTTATTTGTGTTATTTGCACTACTTTGCATTATCTACTTCTTGTATACTTCCTGAGGGCAATAGTTATTTGTATATCCTAATCTTCAAACCTGGCTATGCATGAGAAGCTCTTGGAGAACTTTAAATGTAAATAAATTTTTGGGACCACCCCATATCTAAGAATCAGAATTTCTAAGGGAAAGGTAGCAATGTATTTTGTTAACAATTCTAGGAGATTCTGAATCAGTCTGTAAGTAGACCTTGTATTTAAGAGCCAATGAGTTTCTGGTACATAATGACAAGATGGACATATACATCAAGCAACTTCTGAACTTACATGGACTGAACAGTGGAAGATCAGCACCTAAAACTAGGTGAGGCCATGCTAGAAAATTCTAAATGGAAAAAAAAAACTTCTAAAGCCAGGCCAAATTGGTATAAAAGAACAAACTAAAAAGCCAACTCTCAGCTTTAAACCAACAATCCCTTATCAGGAATTTAATCTCCAAGGCACTTGTCCTTTGACCAGATTACAAATGCTAAAAATAGAAATAGCTAAGAATAAGCTAAAGCCAATTTTACTCATTTTTTTTACAAGTGTTCAACAAGTACTGGGCAATAAATGGAAAAGTTAGGTAAAGACCAGAATACAATATGGTACTATTGTTTAGACTCTACTTTTTTTTTGTCATGTGACCAAAGCAAAATAAACAAACCAAAAAAGTTCAAATGAAAAATCTAAAAGGAATTTGTTTTTAAACTGAAGTTGAACAAAAGACACAATTCAAATGTCTGAACTATCTTTTTTTCTAGTATGGATACTGTTAACAACAGCTAGAAACTTTTTTCACTCAGATCGGAATAAGTTAAATTCAGAAAACATACCTTTAATTTTAAAATTCTTACAATATGTGAAAGTCAAAATAACTGAGTCCCCGCCAAAGTATCACTTTCCTAATATTAAACTAACACCACTGGCAGAGGAGAACCCTCACCACCCAGGCCTTACCAGGGTTTTTTGGAAGCTTCTACTTGACCATTTTCTGATTCTTTCAGACTTCTTTTGCAGTTTGTTATCCAAGTAACCAAGGCAAAAATATTTAAACTACTCAGCTGTCATTCTGATATATTTTCCAGGAGTCTGAATTCTTTCTTGGAACACACTGTAGCTAGTAGCCATGTGTCAGATTTACTTGAAATATATCCAAATCCACAATATGTAGCAAGTAAACATTTACTCTCCAATAATTCCTTGTCCCTATTCAGACTACTACTTAGGGCATCCAGATTTTTAAGTTTCCCATTAAAATGCTACATCATCAATAAACACTATACCTCAAAGACTAATGGTAAGAGGAAAAATTTACCAAACAGTGTAGATGCAAATAACGGAGAGTTTTAAAAGGATATTGTAGAAGACATTCTCGTTTCCCTCCAAAGTATTTTAAAGCTGAATAAATTTTATCTTTTGGGGGTGTTTTAGGTATGCTTTTTAGGACTCAGGGGAGAGAAATGAATGACTGCCAGAACTATTAACATCTGATAAGAAAACCCAATGTTGACAAAATTGGAGAAAAAGAAGCACTCTCATACTTTTCTATTGGTACAATCATTTTTAAAGAAAATGTGGCAATCTCTACCAATTTTAAAATACATATTACCCTTTGACACAGTGAGTCTACTGTTTGGAATTTATCCTATGGGTATATTTGTTAAAAGTATAGAAAGATACAAGGATACTTATTTCAGCATTATTTGTAATAACAAACTGGATTTAACTTATATGTCTATCAAAAAGTGAATGACTAGCTAAATATCTTAAAATGAGAATGCTAAGTAGACATTAAAAAGATTAGGACTGGGCTGGGGATATAGCTCAGTTGTTCGAGTGCCTGCCTCACATGCACAAGGCCCTGGGTTCAATCCTCAGCATCACAAAAAAAAAAAAAAAAAAAAAAAGAATAGGGCTGGGGTTGTGCCTCAGCTGTAGAGCACTTGCCTCACACATGGGAGGCACTGGGTTCGATCCTCAGCACCACATAAAAACAAATTAAAAACAAAATAAAGATATTAAAAAAGAATAAAGATTGGGGCTGGGGATGTGGTTCAAGCGGTAACGTGCTCACCTGCCATGCGAGCACTTCAGCACCACATAAAAATAAAATAAAGATGTTGTGTCCACTGAAAAATAAATATTAAAAAAAAGAATAAAGATTATCTTTAAATGCTAATATAGAAAGAATTTCAGATATAAATGATAAAATCAGTCTTCAATGTGATAAAATATATACTTAACCACAGAAAGATTATATAACATGTACATATGTTTTTAATGTAACAATTTTTGAAAAATACAATGTTAATAGAGATTAACTCTGAGAAATAAAACAAATAGTAAATAGGAAAAGAAAGATTATTATATGTTAAAAATTTGTCACCCTGCTATAATATTAAAAGTACGTAAGGGCTGGAGATATAGCTCAGTGGTAGAGCACTTGCCTAGTAGGTATGAGGCCCTGGGTTCAACCCTCAGCATCATGTATGTGTGTGCATGTGCATGTACGCGCGAGACACACACACATACACACACACACACACAGTAAATGTGTGTCAGTTTCTTATAAAATTAAACATACAAATGTCCTGTGATCTAACAATTCTACTCTGTGGTATTAATCCAAGATAAAGACATGTCCACAAATAGACTTATACAAAAACATTCACAGTAGCTTTATTTATAACATCCCCAAACAGAAAACATTCAAATATTTATTAACAGGAAAATGGATAAACAAACTGACATATATCAACAGAGGAATACTACGTGGCAAGAAAAAAAAAGCCAATGTACTGGGCCCGGGGTTGTGCCTCAGTTGATAGAGTACTTGCCTAGCATGTGTGAGGCACTAGATTCGATCCTCAGCACCACACAAAAAAATAAACAACTAAAATAAAGATATTGTGTCCATCTCCAACTAAAAAAAAATTAAAAATAAAAAAAAAACAATGTACTAATGAGAAAAACTTGAACTTGACATTCTGCTGAGTGAAAGAAGTCAGACACAAAAGATTCTATTTCTATGAAATTCTAGGGTCAATCAAAATAATTTAGTGACAGAAGTCAAAAAGTCTTAGCCTGTGGTGGTAGAGAGTGGGGAGAAGAATCTGAGGGAAGCCAGGGGATTGTCTGGAATAGATGAATGGAGCTTTCTGGCGTGATGGAAATGTGCTTTATCTTGTTTTGGCTGGTAGTTATATGGAGGTATACAATTGTCAAAACAAATCATCTTTTTAAAGTATGCAAATTAATGTTTTTTAGTGTTCAGAGATAAGTGCAATTATCATCACAATCAATTTTAGGATATTTTCATCACCTCAGAAGAAACTAAAAACCCTTTACTATCACCTTCCATTGTTCCCAAGTCCTAAGCAATCACTAATCTACTCTCTATCTCTATGGATTTGCCTATTCAGGACATTTCTTTTTTTTTTTTTTTTAAAGAGAGAGTGAGAGAGGAGAGAGAGAGAGAGAGAGAGAGAGAGAGAGAGAATTTTTTTTAATCTTTATTTTTTAGTTCTCGGCGGACACAACATCTTTGTTGGTATGTGGTGCTGAGGATCGAACCCGGGCCGCACGCATGCCAGGCGAGCGCGCTACCACTGAGCCACATCCCCAGCCCCAGGACATTTCATTAAAATGGGATCATATAATATTTGGCCTTTTATGACTACCTTCTTTTACTAGAAAAATGTTTTCAAGATTCACTTACGTTGTAGCATCAGTCAGTATTTCATTCTTTTTCTGGCTGAAGAATATTCCATAGTATGTACATACCACATTTTGTTTTTCCATTCATCAACTGATGACAGAAATTTGGGTTGTTTCCACCTTTTAGTTATTATAAATTTGCTACTAACAAACATGTCTTATTATATGAAAAAATTTTAATAAAGAATATGATATGAAAAATCATATTGCTACTAAACAGTATGATTTCTGAATGTTTCAATGGATGGCAGAACAAAAACATCTCAAAATGGCAGACAAGTTTTCTTATAATAAAAACATGTTTCAGGGGAGAAAAAAGTTTTATGTCAATAAAATGATGAACTGTATGTGGTATTCATCTCCTGTTGAAACAGAGGTTTCTTGTGTGAGGAAGAACACTGTCTGAAGGAGAATTTAAGCGCCTTCTCACACACATTTGGTGACTCCACTGCCTATAACCACGCCCCAAGAATGTTTATCATTCTCCTGACTTCTTTACACCCATGAGAACAAAATCAACATTGAAGCATGACCTAATTCTCTTTTTGAGGGATAATAAAAACAGTTTAGCCTGATTACCAAAGACAGAAAATAATTTCAAAATAATCTGTGTAGCATTTAGCACAATATTTACAAAAAGATATAATGCCTTGAAGCTGTCATAATAGAAGGAAACTTATTCTTTACAAAATAAAGAACATTTTCCTGAAATAATTATAAATTATTTTTTTATGCTATGGTCCAGACAAGATTTTTATTACTGACAAAAATGAACAAACAAAACAAAACAAAACAACTGTTAAGTGGATCTCCATGGCAACTTCCTTTTGTAGAGATGAGGGGAAGAGAACATTAGGAATTATTATTGTGTTCCTACTCCTTTTTGGCAGGGGCTCTACTATATATTTTATCTACACAGATTTCCTCATTTAATCCACAGAACAGCCTTATGTAGTAGGTACTATACTTTATTCTCATTTTACAGAGATTAGCTAGCTATGTGCTGAAGAGAGTGTGCATGTTCTGTGTGAGCAAAGAACTAAGAGTCTCCTGGTCTTTGCTGGGACTCTGTGTCTCTGTGTATGTTGGGGTACTGGGACATGCAGTTACAACTTTTACTTCTTGCTTATGCAGAGCCCAATGTGTGGATTGAAGACCTTCCCAGGTCTTTCCTGAGCATGCACACTCAAGACTTTGCTCACACAGAACACACACCTACAATCCAGGTACAGTCTTCCATATCTCTCTCCATTCACAGCCACTATTCCTAAAAACTAACTCCACTATTGCTGCCACTTCCTCGCTTCTAATTCTTTTTGAATCCCATGTGCTTCCATGCAAAACATTCCCTTTAAACTGTGTCAGAATTTATAATGACTTTGTAACAGTCAAATCCAAATCCAAAGGATGTTCTTTACTATCTCTCTAGCCTTTCTGACTTCTTACTTCTCAAACACTCTCTTCCTTGGTTAACTGACCTTTTTCTTTATTCTTAAATGGCTCCTCTTCTCCAACTACACCTTTAATTCTTTAATGTCCACCAAAACCTAGGGGTTTATCCTTGATCTTTGTGCTAGACCCATTGGTTCTTTTCTATAATTTCTATTTATTAATATTCCCTATTTTGATGAAATATTTTCATACTTTTCTTTAGTTCTCTATATACAGTCCCCTTGGATTCTTAAAATAGTTAAAGTCTTGATTAATAAAGTCTTAATAAATTCAATATTTTGGCCATGCTTTCTTGTTTCTTTCATATCTCATGAGTTTTGTTGAAAAATGACTTTAAGTAATATAGCTATTCCAAAAATCAGATTCTCCCCCTTTCCCACAGTTTGTTAATTGTTTTTAGTGACTTTTCAATACTAATTCTTTAAAATCTATATTTTTTGTCAGATACAACCACTGAATTTTCTTACTGATTGAGTAGAGATTTCCTCAAATTCCTGGAACTAAGAGTCTCCTGGTCTTTGCTGGGACTCTGTGTCTCTGTGTGTGTTGGGGTACTGGGCAATGCAGTTTCAACTCCACCTTAGTCTTTTACTTCTTGCTTATGCAGAGCTCAATGTGTGAATTGAAGACCTTCCCAGGTCTTTCCTGAGCATGCACACAGTCTTCTATATTCCTAAGTCTATGTTGGATTCTTTTCAAGGTCTCTGTGGCTATTTCATTCCTCAACTTTTCCTTTTAATTTTTTGGGTTAGTCTGTTGTTTGCCCCAATTGATACTCCAGAGAGCTACACTATTAAACAGTTGTTGCTGACTGGTCTTAGCAAATGCTTCTGGAGAAAATATTCTTTATGCTGGGTGAGTGTTCATTCAGGTAAAATATAAACTTTTCAAGGGGGGTTTGCCAGGAAATTGACAGGATAATGACAGTTCTCAAAGGATGGGGCTTTAAAAGAGCTTCAGCTCCATTTGGACTCCTCTAGGGCTGATGAGGCTGCTTAATTTATACCATAATTGCAAGCTGTTGGTTTCCAAGACTACCATGGAGCCGGGGAGAAGAGGGTGGTATTTTTAGTGGCATGTCCACTAAAACCTTGATTTTTGTGCTGATGAAAATGCCATGAAGGGGGCTGGAGATGTGGCTCAGCGGTAGCACGCTCGCCTGGCATGCGTGCGGCCCGGGTTCGATCCCCAGCACCACATACCAACAAGGATGTTGTGTCCGCCGAGAACTGAAAAATAAATATTAAAAAAAAAAAAAATTCTCTCTCTCTCTCTCCCTCTCTCTCTCTCTCTCTCCCCTCTCTCACTCTCTCTTTAAAAAAAAAAAAAAAAAAAAAAGAAAATGCCATGAAGCTTGCTGTTCTTACAGAGATTCAATTCTTTGTTGTTTTAAATACATATTCCTAAGGTTATAGAATTAAATCTGGTAAATTTCCAAAGTTATCAGCAAAATTGATCAGGATATTTTATGTCAGAGTTGTTGGCACTTTTATTTTTTTAATTTTTTTAAGAGAGAGAATTTTTTTAATATTTATTTTTCAGTTTTTGGTGGACACAACATCTTTATTTTATTTTTATGTGGTGCTGAGGATCGAACCCAGCGCCCCGCACATGCCAGGCGAGCGCGTTACCTCTTGAGCCACATCCCCAGCCCCTGTTGGCACTTTTATAAAGGAGAGAATTTTCCAATATTGTCATTTTTGCTACTCTCAGTTAAAACACTCATTCCCCTCATTTCTAGACTTCTTTGAAAAATATCAGATTGTTTGAACCAGTAACTGTAGTAGTACACTATGGGAATTATCATATATGAAAAGTAAGTGTATGACAATAATAACATGAAGAATAGAAGGAGTAAATAGAAATAAGCTATTGAAAAAGTCTTTTTTTTAAAAATCAAGGGAGAGAAATGAATTACAGTAGATGTGGTAGAGAGAGAAGATGGGAGGGGAGGGGAGGGGGGATAGCAGAGGATAGGAAAGGTAGCAGAATACAACAGTCACTAGTATGGCAATATGTAAAAACGTGGATGTGTAACCAATGTGATTCTGCAATCTGTATATGGGGTAAAAATGGGAGTTCATAACCCACTTGAATCAAATGTATGAAATATGATATGTCAAGAGCTTTGTAATGTTTTGAACAACCAATAAAAAAAGACTTTTTTAAAAAAATATTTATTTTTAATTGTAGTTGGACACAATACCTTTATTTTATTTAATTATTTTTATGTGGTGCTGAGGCTTGAACCCAGGGCCTTGCGCATGCTAGGCAAGCACTCTACTGCTGAGCCACAACCCCAGCCTGAAAAAGTCTTATATTAAACATGAGGTGGTTTGACACTACGTGAAGGTAGATGGAGGTAAGTTAAAGATGTATGCTACATATCCTTGAAGTATAAAAAAAAAAATTAAAGAACTAATGCAATATAAAAGAGAAAATGAAATACTAAAAATCATCAATTGATCTTTAAAATGGTATTAAGAAAAAGAATCAGGGCTGGGGTTGTAGCTCAGTTGGTACAGCATTTGTCTAGCATGTGTGGGGTACTGGGTTTCATCTTCAGCACCACATAAAAAATAAATAAATAAAATAAAGTTATTGTGTCTGTCTACAACTTAAAAAAATATTTAAAAAAAAGAGGGGCTGGGCTTGTGGCTCAGTGGTAGAACGCTCATCTCTCATGTGTGAAACACTGGGTTCAATCCTCAGTACCAAATAAATATAAATAAATAAAAACAAAAGTATTATGTCCATCTACAACTAAAAATATATTTTAAAAAAGAATCAAAGAAGACACAAGACAAAAATAAAACAAATAGCAAGGTGCCACATCATATTGGAACTTTCTGTGTTTGAAAACATATCCTTCTGTTTCTTTCATATATTTTTTTCTACTAGGTTATGAGTTTACTAAATTTGAATGATAAACAGACATAAAACAAGGTTATTTACTATAAGAAATGCACTGTACATTTTCTCTAATTTGGAATCTGTAAGAATTTATAAAATTTTACTAAACTAATCAATTAATATAATGAGATGATATGAAAAACCATAAGATTATGTTATTGCTAAAAGTTATTTTAGAAACTTCATTACACAAATTTGTCATTTTACAATTAAGAAACTAAGAGTCAAAGTGATTAATTGCCAATTGATAAAAAACAATCATATGGCCAATCAGAAGTAGAACTGTTGTAAAATACCTATTTCATACTTTCAAGTCCAGTTGTCTCAAGAGAAAATAATTTCCATGCAATGCCAACAATGTATACAGCATAAATAAATGTGCTCATTTGAATTGATTGTTGTCTAACAGGTCCAGCAAGATCTCTACTAGTTAAGTTCTATACATATCTGAAAATGATTAAACTTTTAAAAATAGATATTGTTAATTTTAGAGTTTTAATTAATTCCAATTCTTATTGATTAATCAATATTACGGAAGTGTGCAGCAGTTAAAGAAATATTAAAAATACCATAGCTAAAAAATCAAAGTTCAGCCTATAAAGCTCAGAGAATACAAACTTACATTCAACTCAAGGAAAATCACATTTATGATAAAAATAACAAACACTTATGAAATCTGTGTGCAGTATTACCTGTAGCTCCCAGTGGATGTCCTTTTGAAATCAATCCACCACTAGGATTTATGACCCACTTTCCTCCATAAGTGTTATCTCCTCTATCGACCAGTATTCCACCTTTCCCTATGAAAGGAAAAATTATAATCACAAACGTTAAAAATAATACTGGAACAAATGGCATGGATTTTTAAATATCCACATAGCCAAAAATTTCTTAGACCTAGCATGTCTTAATAACTTAACAACAATTTGGTAGGAACACTTCTAAAAGTTAAGTAATAAATATTGAGCAATAATAATAATATTCAGAACATGTCCTGCATGAAATAAAGCTCCTATTAGTTCCTAAGAGCTCTCTGGCTTCCAAAATTGTTCCAAATATAAAAAAGATTAAAAAAAAAAACAGAAGAAAAGCACTGAAATGGATATAAATACTATATGATATTATAACTAAAATAATTATAACAACTTTAAAGTTCATGTTTTCATTTCTTTCTGTTTTCAATTGTACTGCTGTGTGCTATATAAACATTTTTAATAAAAGGAAAAACAAGAAAAAAAAAGCCCTCTTATGAAACTAAGGGAAATGGCTAAAAACACATTGAGCCACAAAAGTAATGTTGAAAAAAATCACTTCTTATTTTTGGTGGCTTCAAAATTCCTGTCAATTTCCTGCTCACTGTTTCAAGTGGTTAAGAAGCAAATCAAAACGCATACATTGTATAAAATATTATTTCAAATGATATTTCTGACAAAGTAAGGAGAAATGGGCACTCCAAAAGATGATCATAATAGCAATGGTGGTACTGTGTGAAGTAACTCAAAATCTCCTTGGGGCATTCACTGTGTCAGGTCTTGTTCTAATTATTTTCCATATATCTTTACAATTTAATCCTACAATCCTTCATAGAACCTATGAAGTAGGTACTATCATTTTCATTTTCCAAATGAGGAAACAGTCAAGGTAAGAACAGACAGGAAAAAAAAGGCATATCTCTACTGGTAAAATAAAGTATACCAATCACAGAATTCAAATGACCAATACTTCTAAACTGCTTCTAAGTCTAGATTATAGATTTTAAAATCCCATAGGGTCTGGGAGTGTAGTTCAGGGTAGAGCAGTTGCCTCGCATGCTTAGGCACTCTCTCTATCTCTTGATATGTTTCTGACTTAGAACCTGCTACAAGGCCCAAGTCATCATAGACATTCTAATTCTGTTATTGCTGTTTTCACAACTGTTAATGTTGTTACTGTACCAAGTCAGGGCAGACTAAATAAAACCTAACCCCAAGAAATAAAAATTTTACTACATGTTTTTTCCAAAATATATACAAACCTGCAAAACAATAAAAGATTGTTAAAAGATTTTAAAATACTGTCTTGAACTCAACAACTAAAAGATAAAGTACTGTAAATGACCACTCTGACCCCCTACCATGGAAAGAGGAAAATATGTGCACACTTTTGGAAAATAATTATTACAACTATTATGTGCCAAAAGTAACATGGGAACAAATGGATACAATGTGACCAAAACAGACAAAAATATGTGCTCTCATGGAATTTAATTCATGATAGGCGAGGAGTGAAGAAAAGAGAGACAATGTGTAAAATAATAATACATAGAGTGACTGAAGTGCCATAGAAAAAAAGAGGCAGGAGGGGCTGGGGTTGTGGCTCAGTAGTAGAGCGCTCGACTAGCATGGGCGAGCCCCTGGGTTCAATCCTCAGCACCACATAAAAATAAGTAAATAAAATAAAGGCATCCATGTACACATAAAAAACAAATATTAAAAAAAAAAGAGGCAGGAAAGGGAACTTAGGAAGTGCTGGGACTGGGATGAAGGGACTGAGGGAACAAATCACAGGGTATCTGGAACAAAGGCCTGAAGAAAGGAAGGAGTCCAGAGCACTTGAAGGAGACTGACATAGCAGCAGGAGAGTAGAATCAGAGAGAAGTAGAAGAGGTTGGAGAGCTGGGAGTGGGGATTCCAGAGATCACATTTGGCTCATGCATCAGGGTGAGATAATAAACTACAGGGTTCTGAACAGGGGACCAACACTGACCTACTATACTGGCTTCTGTCTAGTGAAGAGACTAAGGAGACAATGCGGATGCATGGGACTAGCTGGGAGACTACTACAATAATCTGAGTAAGAAACAAAGCTGGTGGTGACAAAAAGTGATGAGGTTTGGTCAAACCCTGGATTTATTCTGAAGGGAAAATCCACAGCCAACATGACTTGGAGATAGATTCAGTGGAGGCTGTGAGAGAAAGAAAGGACTCAAAAATGATCCTAAGTTTCCAGTTTGGTTAATTGGAGGATAAGGAAGATTGAGGGAGGAGGAAGTTTGAAAATATCAAGAGTTCAATTCTGAACTTAGGCTTGAGATGCTTATGAGACATCAAAAACAAAAACAAACAAACAAAAACCTTGAAAAATAGGTAGCTGGATACCTAAATCTAGAGCTGCAGGAGGCAGACAGAACTAAGATATTCACTTGAAAGTTGGCATCACATACCAGATGCTTAACCCTGAGACGGGGTTTCAGTTCTGCTATGGCAGCATATGATCCCTTCAGCCCTTTTCTCCCACTGATCACAACTGTAAACACTGGCTAAAATAATAAAACAACTACCTGAGAACTCTGAAAAGTAAACATTATAGTGGAGAAGCCACTGCACCAGGGTGAGTTCCCAGCTATCCTCCATGAGACTCTTTCTTAACAGCGGTGCCCAGGATGAGCATGGTCCTGGAACAGCATGGTAAGCAAGGGAGACCATGACTCACCAAAGGGAATCAGTCAATGGATCTATATGGTCACTAGATTTCTCCATTTCATGTGAAATGGTGTAATTTTAGCTCAAAGGAGACTATGAAGGTTAAATACACATACTATGACCCTTATAGCAATGGTTCTAACTGGGTTAGATTCTGCCACCAGGAGACGTCTGGCAATGTCTAGAAATATTTTTGGTTGTTACAACTGTGGGGGGAGTTGCTACTGGCATGTAGTGGCTAAGAGGCCAAGAATACTGCTGAATACCCTAAAATGCACAAGCCAAATCACAAGAATAATAGAGCTCAAATGTCAACAGTAATGAGGTTGAGAAAACTTGCCCTATAGCAACTACTGGTAAAAAAAAAAGAAAAATACAAAGAGATATAGCCAAAAATACCAATACAGGAAAATGGAGAACCCTGGAGGAGGAGAACGAAGGAACAGAAAAGACAAACAGAAAACAGATAATCAAATGGTCGATCTAAATTCTACTGTATCAATAATTACATTATATGCTGAAGGTCTCAAGTTAGCACTGCACAACAGAAATATAATGCAAACAAAACCACATATGTACTTCGTTAACATTTTAAAAATTTGTTTTTCAAAAGTCATTATTAATGAAACAAAAGGCAAGCCACAGACTAGGAGAAAATGTTCACAATGTACATTTATCAGACAAATGACTTGGATCCAGTTTTAATTTTTATCTATATCTATAGTTTTGAAAACTTTTACAACACAATAAAGACAAATAACCAACAACCAAAGGGCAAAGATTTGAACAAATACTTTATAAAATAAGATACATGAATGACCAGTAAGCATATGGAAAGATGTTCAATATCATTAGTTATCAGAAATATGCAATTAAAACAAAAATAAGATACTACTATATATTCTTTAGCATGACTGAAATTTTAAAAACTGATTATGTCAAATGCTGGCAAGGAAGTAAAACAACTAAAAGTCTAATATACTGCTGGTAGGAAATGAAGACAGAACATTTAGATTCTACCAACATTTTTTTTCATTTTCCTTTGTGCAAATATTTATTCACACATAATTAGAAAAACTTGAAGCATATTATACCATTTTAAAAATTTAACAGTAATTTGGATAACATAAATTATTGACTTGGATAATATAAACTATTTGTATACTCTGTTATTTCCGTGCTGGTATTATCTAAGACCACATGTTCTAAAAAGTCCAGTACCAAACCTGCTTATATTCACTCTGCACAGTGCAGTGGTGGAGCCAATGTGGAAACAAAGGTGGATTATTCTGTTTAATGGTGAAAGTGAAGCTTTCTCAGTGAAAGTTACCCAATTAATCTGCCTTCTTCAAAGATACTACCTTCTGGACAGAGTCCCAGTGCTTCATAAGTAAGGAGCTCATTCACAGAAAAGCAATCATGAAGTTCAATTACATCAATATCATTTGGTCTCAGGCCAGATTTCTCATAGCATTTTCTGGCAGCTTCTTTACTCATATCATAGCCAACCTAAAACCAAAATCATGTATAAATAAATTAATGCAACAAACTGGGATTTTTAGGTAAGGAATTTTAACAAATTAATTATGTACCATGCATGGTGACATGTACCTATAATCCCAGCAATGTGGGAGACTGAAGCAAGAGAATTGCAAGTTCCAGGCCAGCCTTGGTAACTTAGGGAGGCCCCAAGCAAGTTAGCAAGATCATATCTCAAAATAAAAAATTTTTTAAAGGGGCTGGAAATGTAGCTCAGTGGCAAAGCACCACTGGCTTTAACCTCCAGTTCATCTCCCAAAGAAAAAAAAAGAGAAAGAGAGATTAATTATAAATAATCTTTTTTTTTTTAAATATTTATTTATTTATTTTAGTTCTCGGCGGACACAACATCTTTGTTGGTATGCAGTGCTGAGGATCGAACCCGCGGTGCTGAGGATCGAACCGGGGCCGCATGCATGGCAGGCGAGCGCGCTACCGCTTGAGCCACATCCCCAGCCCCAATTATAAATAATCTTGACAGCTCAGAGTACCACACATATTGAAATCTCAGTTTATTCTACATTACACAAAAAGTCCAAATAACTCAGCTACTTGGGAGGACGAGGCAGGAGGATCATGAGTTCGAGGCCAGCCTGGGCAACATAGAACCTGTATATTATAATAATAATAATAATAATGTCCAGGAAGGAGAATGTACATACTAAATTTTATACTACAAACTATAAAACTTTAAGTAAGACATGAAAAGGACTTAGAATTCTTAGATCATATTTTATGCTGTTACAAAAACTCTATCAAATCCTAATTATAGTTGTGATAAATCAGTTGAAGAGATTATCAACACATCATTAGGAGTAACAAATAGTGAAAAATATCAAAGAACTTCTGTATGAAAATACATTATTTTTTAAGATAATATAGGATTCAAACCATTATTCCAAAATCCATGCTCTTAACCTCTCTTTGGTCTCACATAATAAAAGAATATGTAAACTCAAATTTCATCAAGAAATAAAACTGGAATAATATAAACTATACCACAATAGTTTGAATATAATTTCCACCTCTACCACAACCTAACTTTGTGATCCTGGGCAAGTTATCAGGACATTTTCAAGTTCACAGCACTGCTGTAAAATCATTTTGTATACTATAATTATCAAATAATTGCTTCTGTGGGAGAAGAGGGAGTTTTCAAATATTCAACTAACTACTAGGTCTAAATTCTTATCTTCTTTATCCATATTGCACAAAATCTTTAATCATGATTTTTGAAATGCTAAGGGTTAAGAAAGTTCTCTGGAGCCAGGCATGGTGGTACACGCCTATAGTTTCAGCTACTTGGGATGCTCAGGCAAAAGTATCACTTGAGCCCAGGAGTTTAAGGCCAGCTTGGGCAATACATTAAGATTACATTTCAGGCTGCAGTTGTGGCTCAGTGGTAGGACATTTGCCTAGCATGTGCAATGCACTGGGTTTGATCTTCAGCACTACATAAAAATAAATAAATAAAATAAACATATTGTGTCCATCTACATCTAAAAAATATTTTAAAATATTACATTTCAAAGCCAGAGAGAGAGAAAAAATATAATAATAATGGATCACAAGAAAATAGAAGGGAGATGAACAGAGGAGAAGGAAGGGATAAAAGGGAGGGATGAGGGAAGAGCATGGGGAAGTACTGGGGTATGAAATCTATCAAATTTTGCTACATCCATGTATGAACATACTACAATGAATCTTGCTTATATATAATTACAAATAATAATAACAATAATAATAGGGGCTGGGGTAGTGGCTCAGAGGCAGAGTGCTTGCCTTGCACATGTGAGGCACTGGGTTCAATCCTCATCACCACATAAAATATATAAATATGTAAAATAAAAGTATTGTGTCCATGTTCAACTAAAAATATTTAATAATAATAATAATGATGATGATGGAAGGTAGATCAGTAGAGAAAGGAAGCAGACGGACAGGGAGGAGGGGAAGGAAAGGAAAAATACTGGGGAAGGAGACTGATTAAATTATGTTATGTGCATGTACAAATATGGCATAAAGAATCCAAACATTTTGTATAATTATAATGCAGCAACAAAATATACTTAGAATTTTTTTTTTTAAAGACTACAATTCGGAAAAAGAAAAGAAAAAATCTCTAGAAACCTCCTTGTTTTCCCCATAACGCTGTAAGATCGAAATTCAGTCAACTCAAAACAAAAATAAGCAGTACTCCTAGTTAGTTAAAAGTTATCATATTCATGGTTCCATCATAAGAAGCATCTATTCTCGTCAATTGTTTTCTCCCAACAGATCTTTTTTTCCCCGTTTTTCTTTTTGTAGTATTAAGTATTGAAACCAAGGCTCTCTACCCACTGAGCTACATTCTCACCACTTTTATTTTTTATTTTGAGATATTGAATTTCCAGGTTGGACTTGAACTTGCAATCGCCTTGCCTCATTCTCCTTAGTAGCTGGAATTACAGGCACATGCCACCACACTCAACTTCTTAACAGAATCTTAAGAATGGGTTAAAGATCTTTCAATTGTGTTCGCAGCCGCTGCACTCTCTAACGCCAGAGCAGTCTCCAGCTCACTGAGCTCCAGCTGAAGCAGAAGGGGGTAAGTAAGGAGGTCTCTGTATCACGGCTCATACAAAGCCTGCAAATCTACGGTGGTAAAGCACCCAGGAAACAACTGGCTACAAAAGCCGCGCGCAAGAGTGCGCCCTCTACTGGAGAGGTGAAGAAACCTCATCGTTACAGGCCTCGTACTGTGGCACTCCTGAAATTAGACGTTATCAGAAGTCCACTGAAATTCTGATTCGCAAACTCCCCTTCCAGTGTGTGGTGCGAGAAATTGCTCAGGACTTCAAAAACAGATCTGCGCTTCCAGAGCGCAGCTATTGGTGCTTTGCAGGAAGCGAGTGGACCTTTTTGAAGACACCAACCTGTGAGCTAACCATGCCAAACGTGTAACAATTATGCCAAAAGACATCCAACTAGCATGCCGCCTATGTGGAGAACGTGCTTAAGAATTCACTATGATGGGCTGGGGATGTGGCTCAAGCAGTAGTGCTCGCCTGACATGCACGGGGCACGGGGTTCGATCCTCAGCACCACATAAAACAAAATAAAGATGTTGTGTCCACCAAAAACTAAAAAGTAAATATTTTAAAAAATTCTCTCTCTTTAAAAAAAAAATTCACTATGATGGGAAACATTTCATTCTCAAAAAATTTTTTTCTCTTCTCCCTGTTATTGGTAGTTCTGAACGTTATATTTTTTTTCCCATGGAGTCAAAAGGTACCTAAGTATATGATTGCAAGTGGAAAAATAGGGGACAGAAATCAGGAATTGGCCATTTTTCCATTTTCATTTGTGTGTGAATTTTTAATATAAATGCGGGGATGTAAAGCATTAATGCAAGTCAAAAATGTTTCAGTGAACAAGTTTCAGCAGTTCAACTTTATAACAATTATAAATAAAACTGTTAAATTTTTCTGGACAATGCCAGCATTTGGATTTTTATAAACAAGTAAATTTCTTATTGACGACAACTAAATGGTGTTTGTAGCATTTTTATCATATAGTAGATTCCATCCATTCACTGTACTTTTCTAACTGAGTTGTCCTACATGCACGTACATGTTTTTAACGTTGTCTGTCTTCTGTGCTGTTCCTGTAAGTTTTCTATTAAAATACATTAAACTATACATTTTTAAAAAATGGATTATAATATCTGGTTTCTGTGGTAAACCCCTGTCATCCCATTGACTGGGGAGGCTGAAGCAGGAGGACAGCAAGTCCAAGGCCAGCTTCTGCAACTTAATGAGACCCTATCTCAAAACAGAAAATAAAAAGGGTTGGGGATGTAGCTCAGTGGTAGAGCACCATGGGTTCAATTCCTAGTAATACACACACACACACACACACACACACACACACACACACACAATGGATTATAATATTAAAATTTAAAATTTCTACCTTTTTTTTTTTTTTTGGTATGGTATTAGGGATTGAACTCAGGGCCTTGGACACACTAGGAAAACCCTTTCTACTTACTGCACCACATTCCCTGTCTTTTAAATTTTATTTGAAGACAAGATCTTGCTATGCTGCCCAGGCTGGCCTCAAACTTGCAACTGTCCTTCCTTAGCCTTCTAGATGAAATTTTTATAAGTACATAACTTCCAAAGCTGATGACAATATAATATTGCCTCAAAATTTTAAATAGAATTTCCTCAATTGGATTAATAAAACATAATTTCAGACATACCACTTTAATAACACTTTCTTCATCAAATGTACTTGGCAAATCGGTCACCATCTCCTGTGCCAAAATTTCCACAGCTTTGGATTGCAGTCCGTACTTCTGTACAAATTCTTCACTGGCCAAAATTGCTGCTGCAGCACCATCTGAAGTGGGACTAGAAGGAAGTAAAAATAAATAATTATTTATACCAGCACTACCTCAATTGTAAGATTTGAGACTACACAAGAAGAAAGATCAAGTATTTTTGCTGACCAGTGCACTCTTTTATGATACTGACAGTTTAAAAAATCATTTATGCTGGAAGAACTGAACTTCCAGCAAGACCTTAAATGTTATCAGTCACTGCTTGGTCTCTAGAATATCTCCCAAACAGTTTTCTTTGCAAAGAATCCAGGATTTACCCCTGCAGTTACATAAGGCACTGTTTGGTGATCTTCAGAAGACTGAGTACAAAGGTTATTTTATCTTAATACAATAAAGATTCTACTATAAGCCTAAGTAGTTCCAATATTGCTACCTCTGAAATAGCTCAGTACAAAAATCCTTTCAGAAACTGGGAAAGGAGAAAACAAGGGGAAAGTCCATAGTTAAGACTCTTCTAAGAGTCATAGTGAAGAAAATATCAGAAAGTCCATAGTTAAGACTCTTGAAATCTCCTCAAGAATATATCTTTTTTTCCTTAGAGCATGCTGTAAAGCTAGGTTGCAGACACAGGAAGCCCTCTGAGTTCAGCAGGGCTTCCTAAATGGGAAGACCTTCAGATTGCAACAGATAAAAGCTGGCCCAACTTGTTCACCTGCATCCCAGCCAGCATCTCCAAAGCAAAGCCAGGTGTATACAAGGACACAGGCAAGAACTATTCAACATTCACTCAATCTTCTAGGAAACAGATCACATCAGGCAGTTTGCAAGTTGCCAATATTATCATTATTAGAGCTATGATTTTTGTTTTACTTCTACTCTTAGATACTATTACACAGTAAAATTTCCTGTATTAGAAGTCTATAGCAGGAAAAACAAAATGTTCAAGGAAAAAACCTCGGGACTCCACTAGCCTCCTAAGCCACATTTTAGTGAATAAATATAATTAAAACAACCAAAGTGGGCAGAAGTTAGGAGAGAGGGAAGAAGTAAAACACAGTTTTTCAAAAAAGGAGTCAGTCTGTCTCTGGGCAGGAACAGGAAGTGAGTATTCTAGTGAAGGACCCAAAATGGAACCACTTGTAGGAATTCTGTAAAATCTACACCCAGATACAAAGCCTAAGATTTAACCACAGAGAGATGAGCAAGGAGAGGAACAGCTACATCTATCTATTAAATGTTAAAATGTGTTTTTCTTACCAACATTGTAAGACAGTCAAAAACTCAAAAATGCTTCGAGATGCCATCACTTCATCTAAACTGTATTCATCTTGAAATTGGGAATACCTAAATACAAAATAAGTAGTTACAAAATGTGAGGCAGCGATTACAATTTTTGTTGAAGATATCTGGGTCCAGAGTTGCAGAGAGAATAATCTGTGAATATTCTTTTCACAGCCAAAGACAAACTTTTATGAATAGTTTCAACCTTGAATAAATAAGTCATTTGAGCTTTATAAAAAAATATCCCAACTCCAAAATATCCAATAAAATCTCTGGACACAGAAGTTTGGTGAGGCTTCCTAGTTGAGAAACACCTGATGTGCCAAAAGGTAAAGTTCCCTGTTGCCACAGGGAGAGGACATGAAAGTTCTGCATTGGAACCCTCCCAGACTCCACCCTACACGCTTCTTTATTTGGCTGTTCCTTATTTCTATCCTTCATAATAAAACTATAATGGTTACTAGAATGCTTTCCTAAGTTCTATAAGTTATTCAAGAGAATTATCAAGCCTGATGAGGTCATGGGAACCCCTGGATTTGTAACCAGTCAATCAGCGGTGTAGATGGCCTGTCCACCACCTGCAGCTGGTGTCTGAGGTGAGGGTGGTCTCATGGAGGATGGAGGCCTTAATTCATGCAGTCTGCATAAACTCTAAGTGGAGCATGGCAGATTTGAGTAGCAGTACACTGAGCTAGTGTTAGATCTGTTAAGGGTT
The DNA here is from genome assembly GCF_045843805.1 of Urocitellus parryii. Lineage (NCBI taxonomy): Eukaryota > Metazoa > Chordata > Mammalia > Rodentia > Sciuridae > Urocitellus > Urocitellus parryii. Next base: position 36,196,342 of record NC_135541.1, on the reverse strand, counting down.
AAAACAGAATTGCACAATTTTTGCTGGCAAATTATACAATACTGATTCCTTAAAAGCAAAATTAAATGATGTGCAACTCAACCCTCTTTTGTGGTGATACTATACAAGTACATTTAATGAAGGCTAATGGAGCTCTTAAGTATATGTAAGTTCTCCAAGTTCTAAAACTAAAACCTATAATAATTTTTTAATCTTTATTTTTCAGTTGGTCACAATATCTTTATTTATGTATTTTTATGTGGTGCTGAGGATCGAACCCAGGGCCTTGTACGTGCTAGGCGAGCGCTCTACCACTGAGCCACAACCCTAGCCCCTGTAATAAATTTTTGATTCTTAAAAAACATATTTCCTATGCCAGGCATCATGGCACACACCTGTCATGCAACTACTTGGGAGGCCAGGGCAGGAAAACTGCAAGTTTTAAGCCAGCCTTGGCAACTTAGCAAGTCCCTGTTTCTCAAAATATTTTTTAAAAGGTCTAGGGATGTAGCTCAGTAGTAGAGCTGTAGCCTAGCATGTACAAGATCCTAGGTTCAACCCCTGTTTCTGCAAAACACACAAACAACAACTAAAAAACACATTACCCTTCCATGACTGCAAAGAAGAAATTTACTTTTATTCTCTTTGGCTCCTCTAATAATATAATCATATGGCTTCAAAAGCCACCCTGGAGAAAATAGTAGCAGAAAGATAAATTACAAAGGAGTTTATAAAAGCAAATGTCAACTCCTGGGGAAATTAACAAGCAATTCAAAATTTTAGAAAATAAACCAGTGGCACATGACTATAATCCCAGCTACTCAGGAGGTTGACACAGAAGGATCACAAGTTTGAGGGCTGCCTCAGCAATTTGTGAGAACCTGTCTCAAAAAAAAATTTTTTTTAAAGAGAAAGAGAGAGAGAGAGATAATTTTTTAATATTTATTTTTCAGTTTTCAGCAAACACAACATCTTTGTTTGTATGTGGTGCTGAGGATTGAACCCGGGCTGCACACATGCCAGGTGAGTGCGCTACCGCTTGAGCCACATCCCCAGCCCTCCCAAAAATTTTTAGAAAAGGGGAATTGACGATATAGCTCAGTGATAGAGCACTAATGAATTCAACCCTCAGTAACATACAAACAAAAAAATTTTTAGATGATAAAGCCTGCATAACTTAAGTTTATATACTAGTGTCTGCACTTTCACTTGCAGATGGAGTTAACAGTAAACCAACTTTCAAAAACCACCTTATTTGGGCCACATACTGTGCTAGGCACCAGGCACATGTTTATAATCCCTACCCTCAAGGAACTCAATATGATTCCATGGCAAAGAAATATATAATTCTAATATGTATAACAAATGTTATGATAGAAATGTTATATGGGGTGCTGTGGGAGCACAGACACGCTTCATATATCAGAAAGTAAATAAGAAGTGGGGAAGAAAGAATTTCCAACAGAAGTAGCAGCACAGGAAAAGCCTCTCCAGGGAAAATGGTCTACCAGAGCAAGGGCATAACGTGTGTAAGAGAATGTGGAAGCAAGGCAAAGAAGATGGGAGAAATGAATAGGGATTAAACCATGCAGCCCAGTTATGATGTTTACATTTTATATTGAAAACACTGAGTAACTACTAAAAGATAGTTAATCTGAAGTGTGACATGACCAGAGCAGTACTTCTGCAAGAAGGCTGAGGCATGGGAAAGTGATGGTAAAAAGGCATTACCAAGAGCAAGTAAAGACTGGGGCAAATAATTAAGGTAAGAAATGATAAGGTCCACCAGGCCCAGCAGCACATAGTTTGTAATCCCAGCAATATAGGAGACTGAGGCAGGAGGATCACAAGTTTAAGGCCAGCCTCAGCAATTTAGGGAGGCTCTGCCTTAAAGCAAAAAATAAAAAGAACTGGGTATATAGCTTAGTAGTAAAGCACCCCCGAGTTCAATTCCCTGTACTGAAGAAAAAGGAAAAAAGCAGGGGAGAGGCTGCAAACTGGAAATGAAAGATGGAGAGAAAGGATAAATTCAGAGATAGCAAGGGGGGCAAAATCTCTAGGACTTCAAACCACTACATATGGGACACTGAGGGGAACGGCAGATGCAAACATGACTTCTCGTTTTCTATCTTAGATGACTAGGTGTATTCTGATGTCATTTGCTAAGATGCAGAACAATGAAAGGGAAACAGGATTGAAGGGAAATGACAAATTCTATATGAACATGTTGATTCGTAGGCACCTGTGGGACATCTGAGGCGACAACCAAGGGAAAGTTATAGACACAGGTGTGAAACCTCAAGTGACACAAGCTATCTCTAATCCTTATCATCAATTCTCACTGTATTCTTATAATTGGTAAGAAAATGCTTGAGAACAATTTCTTAATTCAACCTTACATAGGAATATGTGCCAGAGTATCTCTAATGACTGGTCAGCAAGCCCAGAATTCTCTTTATCACTAGCCAAGCAAAACCGAATACAAGAAGTTACCATCTAAAATTTCTGAAACAAACCCAAAAGGCTCTTCTGGGCTGCTTCAAAGACTTTTTTTTTTAGTTGTTGATGGATCTTTATTTTATTTATTTGTATGTGGTGCTGAGAATCAAACCCAGTGCCTCATGCATGCTAGGCAAATGCTCTACCACTGATCACAACCCTTGCTTCAAAGAATTTTAAATGATAAAAATGACATCCAGTGGGCAGGGTTGTGGCTCAGCAGTAGAGTGCTCACCTCACATGTGTGAGGCCCTGGGTTCTATCCTCAGCACCACATAAAAATAAATAAATAAAATAAGGATACTGTGTCCAACTACAACTAAAAATAAGAACAATAAAATGATATTCAGTAATAACATATGTCAACCTGGTGCAGTGGGCAGGAAGATGACAAGTTTTGAAGCCAGCCTCAGCAATTTAGCAAGACTTTCACAACTTAGTGAGACCCTGTGTCAAAAAGAAAAAGGAGTAGGGGACTGGGGATGTAGCTAAGCAGGAAAGATCCCCTGGGTTCAATTCCCAGCTTCCCCCCCACAAAAAAAAAGAAAGAAAAAAGGAAATCTTTAAAGAAAGAAAAATAAATAATGTCTGCCTATTCAACATAATTGACAATTTATAATATGTAACAGAAGATCCATGGGAGCAACAAACTCATCTGTGTTATCACCAGTAGCTAGAGCAATGTCTTATATGTAGTGGGCTACTGAACATATATTTGTTGAAAAAAATTCCTTAAGAGAATATATAAAAAGTGGATAAATGAGTGCCTGGTCAGGCAAGTAATTAAGCCAAAGAAAGACTTAGAAGCTCTAATTCTTTGGGTAAAGTGAAGAGCTACTTTTTAAGCCTCAAACTGCAGTGCTATCAGACAGAACCAATTCCTTATAGTTTCAGGAAATCACGAAGAGTTTTTATGATTTTCTAGTTCTAAATACAAAGAAAACCAATCCTAGACCATATTTATGGGCATAAAACTGCTCATCCTAATTCTACTATTCAATAACCGCAAAGTTTCATTGCACATTTAAGTACCCTACTGGATCCTATAAACACCAAGATGAGACACATGGCTGCTTGAGGATCATCATCATCAGAAGAAGACTCACAGGTAACTAAATGTGATGTGTCAAAACAAAAGTATTCAGAAGAGGCAATGAAGCTCTAAGAAGGTGTTAAGAGAAGCAATGAGGGCTGTAGTTGTGACTCAGAGGTAGAGCACTCACCTAGCATGTGGGAGGCACTGGGTTCTATCCTCAGCATCACATTAAAAAAAATAAAAATAAAAATAAAGATATTGTGTCCACCTATAACTAAAAAATAAATATTTGTTTAAAAAAGAAGCAATGAGATTCAGGCTGAAATCTTTGAGATCTTACATTTGCTTTTTAAAGTACAAAGTTGGATATTACACAAAAGGATAAACCAGATTTCTTATAATCTCATATCTCTGAAATACTTACGGGTTATTAACTGAATGTTTATGATTTTTCCATCCAATTTTTGCAAAGTGTTCAGTTTTTGTTCCTGTGGAGAAAGAAAACATCTATTAGTGTGTTAATGTCTTTCTGCTGCTTATTAACAAGTGCTGCAATGGTACTTAGTGTTCTGCTGAATATTCCTACATTTCCCCCTTGCATAGATATCAGTATTTAAAACTTGAACATTGATCTTCACATATACTTCTTTATAACTAAATTTGGGTATGTTTAATTAATTGAAACAACAAGAGGCATATGAGATAAAAATAATTCAAACTGGTCTATTCTCTTTAGTATAATGAAGAGTCAAATTTGAAAAACTATAAAATTATAGTCTAAAACCACAGTGGTCTAAGTCAGGAGAACACTGCAGCAATCCTAGAGTCTTCCAGAAACCCTGATGACCCTAGGGTTAGTGAACCACAAGTCATGCCCTCCAGGGCCTGATGAATACCTCATCATCAGGCAAAAGGTTCTTTAGAAGAATCACATGTATGCTTTTTAAATTCCTTAACAGAAAATGTGTAAATATATAACAGTGTTGAGAAAACAAGTGCAAGTACACCAATGAGGTAAAACTTGCAAAAATTTTCCTCTATAAAGAAGAAATGGAATTAAAATAGTATTTGAATTCTCCTTTGGAGTTGGAAAGGCCAACAAAAGAAAAAGTCCAGTGATTAGAATTGATGTCATGGATGGAATGGCTTGGTAAAATAGAATGTCCCCATTTCTGTTTTATCTTTGTATTCTCCATCAAGGAGGAAGATTTTTCAGGCCAGAAATGACATACATATAATCGAGCACAACTTATACCAATTCTAATAAAAAGAGAAGAAAATAACACCAAAACAACAAATAAGCCAATCAATGGGAACAAGGAACTGAACCTCTCAGAAGATTTGAATTAATCAAAAAATATATGAAAAAATGTTCAACATACCTAGCAATTAGAAAAATGCAAATCAAAACTACTCTTTTTTTTTTTTAAAGAGAGAGGAGAGGGGGAGAGAGAGAGAGAGAGAGAGAGAGAGAGAGAGAGAGAGAGAGAGAGAGAATTTATTTATTTATTTATTTATTTTAGTTCTCAGCGGACACAACATCTTTGTTGGTATGTGGTGCTGAGGATCGAACCCGGGCCGCACGCAAGCTAGGCGAGCGCGCTACCGCTTGAGCCACATCCCCAGCCCTCAAAACTACTCTTAAGACTTCATTTCACTCCAGTCAGAATAAGTGTAGACGAGGATGTGGGGAGAAAGGCACACTCATACATTGCTGGTGCGACTGCAAATTGGTGTAACCAATATGGAAAGCAGTATGGAGATTCCTTGGAAAACCTTGACTGGACCCACCATTTGACCCAGCTATCCCACTCCTTGGTCTATACCCAAAGGACTTAAAAACAGCATACTACAGGGACATAGTTGCATCAATGTTCATAGCAGCACAATTCACAATAGCTAAATTGTGGAACCAACCTAGATGCCCTTCAGTAGATGAATAGATAAAGAAACTGTGGTATATATACACAATGGAATACTACTCAGCATTAAAAGAGAATAAAATCACAGCATTTGCAGGTAAATGGATGAAGTTGGAGAATATTATGCTAAGTGAAGTAAGACAATCCTAAAAAACCAAATGCCAAATGTTTTCTCTGATATGAGGATGCTGATCCATAATGGAGATGGAGTGGGGGAACATGGGAGGAATGAAGGAACTTTAGATAGGGGAAAGGGAAGGGAGGGGACAGGGAGGTAGGAAAGAGGGTGGAATGAGGGACATCAATACCCTAAGTATACATATGAAGACACAAATGGTGATACTCTACTTTGTATACAATCTGAGACATGAAAAATTGTGCTCTATATGTGTACTATGAATTGAAATGCATTCTGCTGACATGTATAACAAATTAGAATAAATAAATAAAATTTTTAAATTTTTTTTTAAAAAGAGAAGAAGGTAGATTCCACACTGGTGATCAAATAACAGTAAGAGTGGTGATATAGATGTCAACATGAGTTCAATTAAGGACAGGCCAAGCTGAGGGCAGTGGCACACTCCTGTAATCCCAGTGGCTTGGGAGGCTGAGGCAGGAGGATCCAGAGTTCAAAGCCAGCCTCAGCAAAAGTGAGGCAGTAAGCAACTCTGTGAGACCCTGTCTCTAAATAAAATACAAAATAGGGCTGGGAATGTGGCTCAGTGGTTGAATGCCCCTAAGTTCAATTCCTGATACCCACCCCTAAAATAAGAACATGTTAATATCTTTTTGTGATTTAACTGAACGCTAACTGAAAGGAAACATCTTATCTATTAACAAGACAATTAACTAAGTTCTTCAAGACATCTTTTTGAACAAGAAAATACTGTAGTGTGGGTTTTGTTGTGTTTGTATTTTAATTATTTTTGGTGTTTTTTTTTTTTTTTAATGAGGGTTCTTTTGTCAAACAAGAATAGATTCCTTTACTAAGATATTTAGAGTCCTTACCATGGAATGTGCACTGTGACTTCCCAAAGGAGGATTAACATAGAAAGCATTTCCCATGCTATCTGACCCATGTCATGGTGCATCTTAGGAGCTTAGTGCCCCATGGAACACTCATTGGCAAACACAGCATTAATTAATGCCTCCATTTAAAGAAAAGCCCTAACCACTAACCTTAGCTGTGTTCTGATTAATTTTTCCAACTGAAACTGAATTAGAAGATTAAAATGACACTCACCAAATCTGAAGCTTGAAGGAAATGCTGTAATAATGAATCCAACTAGATTTCAGCAAGATTTATCAGTGGAATAGACCAGAATATAAATTAAATGCCCAGTTCTGTTCTTAAGCCTCCCCCTACCAAAAAAAAAAAAAAAAAAAAAAAAAAAAAAGCCCTGGGAAAAGGAACAACTATGAGACACACTCTGAGGTTCTATTCAACTACAAGCTCAATGAGATTTAACAGAATGATGTGGCTACCAGAAAGGCTTACATATGGTCACGGCATGGAAATTACGTGATGGGTCATGAAACAGATCTAATAGAGACAAGAGAAGAGGCTAAATTAAGCAGAGTTAGGCTGGCTTCATATATTTGAAAAAGCTTCTGTGAGTCTCAGAAGATAGAAAGAAGGCCATAGGTATAAACTACAGGTGAGAGATTTAGGTTTTGGGAGGAGGGGGGTAAGGGAGAAAGGAAGAAGGAGGAAGGAGAGAGAAAGGAGAAGGAAGAAGTGAGAAGGAGAAGAAAAGAAGCACTGTTATAACTGGAATCACCCCAAAAATGAAATTAGTAACCTCAGCTGGTTGAAAACTTACTTGTTATAGGGAGCACAAATATTTTATTCTCTCTCTTGGAAGATTCACAAGCAATTCATGCATGGATTGGTAGGAAGAAAGGCTGCTAAAACTATATAAAAGCACTGGGCATAATATCCAATCCAAGAGATATTCAGTAAGTGCTGATATCTTTTCAGTCTTTTTCTTTCTATGGGATCCAGTTAATCTATAAAACACCCCATCCCCTTGAAAAATATTCTGCTAGTTACTTATATATTTTGTAAGCCTAGGCACTAATAATAAAGGGCTTGTTAATCACTGATTCAGAACTGTCAATTAAGAGTTCTAGCTGTTCAAAGGCCTAGTATAAAAAGATTTAAGTCCCCTTTAGTCAAATTATGAAGCACAAAAGTATGCATATTCTATCAGTTGGTAGAGTACTTGCCTCGCATGCACAAGGCCCTGGGTTCAATCCCCAGCACTACAAAAATAAATAAATAAATACCTGAAAAAAAGTGTGCATATTCTAATGACTTAAGCTTCCACAAACTTTCTTATATATTTATTCAGAGTGTACATTCATAAACAGCAATTTCAAATGGTAACTTAAATACAATAAAATTCTACAATTCATTTGTAAATCTGTTGAAAAATAATATTTCAACTAAAATAATACATATTTTTATTTCAAATTTTGGTGTAGAAAAATTTCCAACTAGTCCAAGTAATGTGAAACTTGAGAAAATATCTTTTTTTTTCATTTTTAAACAGCCTACTTCAATTTTAGCTCTAGTGACTCCACATATAAAATATGAATGTATTATTGCTCACATACCTCATTTGAATAACATTAATATTCATATTGTTCAAATATATAACATCTAAGTTTTGTTCTGTAACTTCAGGTCAAAGTTGGGTTAATAATTTTGCATGCAACTACATTCAATGTGCCTCATGGATTATGGACTCCACAGAGTTTATTTCAATTTTTTTATGTTTTCATTAATGCATGGTTATCCTAATATTGAAGTTCATTTTGACATAAACATACACACATGGAATTTAATTTGCTCCACTTCAGTCCCCAGTACTTTGCTCCTCCTCTCCCACCTCCCAGTTTTCTCTCATTTATCTTTTTTAAAATTTTGGTTTGTTAAATATGACAACAGAATGCATTACAATTCTTATTACACATATAGAATACAATTTTTCATATCTCTGGTTGTACACAAAGTAGAGTCACATCCTTCATGTCTTCTTACATGTACTTAGGGTAATGATGACCATTGCATTCCACCATCTTTCCTAACCCCTATGTCCCCTCCCTTTCCCTCCCTCCACTTTCCCCCTTTGCCTCATCTATAGTTCATTTAATCCTCCCACCACCACCACCACAGCATATTATGGATCAGCATCCTTAAATCAGAGAAAACATTTGGCATTTGGTTTTTGGGGATTGGCTAATTTCACTTAGCATTATATTCTCCAGCTTCATCCATTTACCTGCAAATGCCATGATTTTATTCTCTTTTAATGCTGAATAATATTCCATTGTGTATATATACCACAGTTTCTTCATCCATTCATCTACTGAAGGGCATCTAAGTTGGTTCCACAGTTTAGCTGTTGTGAATTGTGCTACTGTAAACATTGATGTAGCTGTGTCCCTGAAGTACACCGTTTTTAAGTCCTTTGGTATAGACCAAGGAGTGGGATAGCTGGGTCAAATGGAAGTTCCATTCCCAGTTTTCCAAGGAATCTCCATTCTGCTTTCTATATTGGCTGCACCAATTTGCAGTCCCAACAGCAATGTCCGAGTGTGACTTTTTCCCCATATCCTCGTCAACATTTATTGTTCGTTTGTATTTTTAATAGCTGACATTATGACTGGAGTGAGATGAAATCTTAGAGTAGTTTCGATTTGCATTTTTCTAATTGCTAGAGATGTTGAAAATTTTTTCTTATATTTGTTGATTAATTAATTAACCTTGTTAATTAATTAATCAACAATTAATTGTTCAGTTCCTTGACCCACTTATTGATTGGGTTTTGTTTTTTTTGGTGTTAAGATTTTTGAGAGGGCAGGGATTGTGGCTCAGGAGTAGAGCGCTCGCCTAGCATGTACAGGGCCCTGGGTTCGATCTTCAACACCACATAAAAATAAATGAATGGAATAAAGGTATTGTGTCCAACTACAACTAAAATAAATAAATGAAAAGATTTTTGAGTACTTTATATATTCTAAAGATTAGTGCTCTATCTGACATGTGTGTGGTAAGACTTTGTTCCCAATTAGTAGGCTCTCTAGTCATCTCACAGATTGTTTCTTTTTCTGAGAAGAAGCTTTTTAGTTTGAATCCATCCCATTTATTGATTCTTGATTTTTAATTCTTACACCATAGGAGTTTTATTGAGGAAGTTGGGGCCTAATCCCACATGATGGAGATTTGGGCCTACTTTTTCTTCTAATAGACACAGTGTCTCTGGTTTAATTTCTAGGTCCTTGATTCACTTTGAGTTTTGTGCATGGTGAGAGATAGGGGTTTAATTTCATTTTGTTGCATATGGTTTTCCAATTTTCCCAGCACCATTTGTGGAAGAGGCTATCTTTTCTCCAATGTACATTTTTGACACCTTTGTCAAATAAGGTAACTATAATTATGTGGGTTAGTCTCTGTGTCCTCTATTCTGTACCATTGATCTACAAGTCTATTTTGGTGTCGAAACCATGCTGTTTTTGTTATTATTGCTCTGTAGTATAGTTTAAGGTCTGGTATAGTGATGCCACCTGCTTCACTCTTCTTGCTAAGAGTTGCTTTAGCTATTCTGGGTCTCTTATTTTGCCAGATGAATTTCATGACTGCTTTTTCTATTTCTATGACCAAAGTCTTTGGGATTTTGATTGGAATTGCATTAAATCTGTATAGTGCTTTTAGTAGTATGGTCATTTTGACAATATTAATTCTGCCTACCCAAGAACAAGGTATATCTTTCCATATTCTAAGGTTTTCTTTAATTTCTCTCTTTAGCATTCTACAGTTTTCATTTCATTAAGTTGATTCCCAAGTTTTGTTTTGATGTTGTTTTTTTTTTTTTGGATGCTATTGTGAATGAGGTAGTTTTCCTCATTTCCATGTCAGAGGATTTGTCACTGATATACAGAAATGCCTTTGATTTATGGGTGTTGATTTTGTATTCTGCTATTCTGCTGAATTCATTTACTAGTTCTAGAAGTTTTCTGGTGGAACTTTTTTGGGTCTTCTGGGTATAGAATCATATCATCGGCAAACAGTGCTATTTTGAGTTCTTCTTTACCTATCTATATCCCTTTAATTTCTTTCATCTGTCTAATTGCTCTGGCCAGTGTTTCAAGAACTATGTTAAATAGAAGCGGTGAAACAGGGCATCCCTGTCTTGTTCCAGTTTTTAGAGGGATTTCAATTTTTCTCCATTTAGAATGATGTTGGCCTGGGGCTTAGTATAGATAGCCTTTATGATGTTGAATATGTTCCTGTTATCCCTAGTTTTTCTAGTGTTTTGAACATGAAGGGGTGCTGTATTTTGTCAAATGCTTTTTCTGCATCTATTGAGATGATCATATGGTTCTTTTTTTTTTTTTTTTAGAGAGAGAGAGAGAGAGAGAGAGAGAGAGAGAGAATTTTTTTAATATTTTTTAGTTATCGGCAGACACACATCTTTGTTTGTATGTGGTGCTGAGGATCGAACCCGGGCCGCACGCATGCCAGGCGAGCGCACTACGGCGTGAGCCACATCCCCAGCCCATATGGTTCTTATCTTTAAGTCTATTGATATGATGAATTACATTTATTGATTTCCATATGTTTGAACCAACCTTGCATCCCTGAGATGAATCCCACTTGATCATGGCAGACTATATTTTTGATATGTTTTTGTATTCAATATGCCAGAATTTTATTGAGAATTCTTGCAACTATGTTCATTAGAAATATTGGTCTGAAGTTTTCTTTCTTTAATGTGTCTTCCCTGGTTTTGGAATTAGGTTAATATTGGCCTCATAGAATGAGTTTAGAATTGTTCCCCCTTTTTTATTTCCTGAAATAAATTAAAGAATATTAATATTAGTTTTGCTTTAAAGATCTTGTAGAACTCGGCTGTATATCCATCTGGTCCTGGGGCTTTTCTTGGTTGGTAGGCTTCTGATGGTGCCTTCTATTTCATCGCTTGAAATTGTTTAAATTGTATATATCATCCTGATTCAATTTGGGCAATTCATATGATTCTAGAAATTTGTCAGTGTCTTTGATATTTCTAGTTTATTGGAGTACAAGTTTTCAAAATAATTTCTAATTATCATCAGTATTTCTGTAGTGTCTGTTGTGATATTTCCTTTTTCATCACTTATGTTAGTAATTTGAGTTTTCTCTCTCCTTCTCTTCATTATCATGGCTAAGGGTGTGTCAATTTTATTTATTTTTTTCAAAGAAGCAACTTTTTGTTTTGTCAATTTTTTCAATGGTTTCTTTTATTTCCATTTCATTAATTTCAGCTCCAATTTTAATTATTTCCTGTCTTCTACTGCTTTTGGTGTAGATTTGTTCTTTTTCTGGGGCTATGAGATATAATGTTAAGTCATTTATTTGTTGACTTTTTCTTCTTTTAAGGAATGAACTCCATGCAATGAACTTTCCTCTTAGAACTGCCTTCACAGTGTTCCACAGATTTCAATATATTGTATCTGTGTTCTCATTCACCTCTAAAATTTTTTAATCTCCTCCTTGATGTCCTCTGCAACCCACTGTTCATTTAGTAACATATTATTTAGTCTCCAGGTGTTAGAGTAGCTTTTATTTCTTATTTTATCATTGATTTCTAATTTCATTCCATTATTATCTGATAGAATACAGGGTAGTATCTCTATTTTTTTATATTTGCTAAGAGTTGCTTTGTGGCATAGTATATGGTCTATTTTAGAGAAGGATCCACGTGCTGCTGAGAAGAAATAGTATTCGCTCATTGAAGGGTGAAATATTCTATGTCAGTTAAGTCTAAGTTACTGATTGTGTTATTGAATTCTATAGTTTCTTTGGAAGTGCTACCTCTTTTTAAGTCTAAGTTATTGATTGTGTTATTGAATTCTATAGTTTCTTTGGAAGTGTTCCCTCTTTTTAAGTCTAAGTTATTGAAATATATATTCATATATTTCAGTAGCTTCCATGTCCTTGGGCAATCCTTCCAAACAAAGCTGAACAAAGAAAACATATATAAACACAAATATGCGTGTGTGTATGTGTGTATATCCAAAACAATATAGACTCACAAGAAAAAATATGATAGCACAAAACCATTCAATCAGCATAACCAGAAAACAGAAGGTGCCAAAACTTTAAATTATCTGTAAGTTAGAAAAAAAGAAAAGGGAAAAGACCAAATCCCAGCCAACAACTGATCATTCTTTGAGGGAACAAAAGCAGCCAGAAGAAAACCTGCAGAGAGCAAAGAGGTGAGCTGGTGGCAGCCTACTGTCGCTCTACAGTTTCTAGCAGTAAAAATAAGAACAGGCTGAGAAACTTTTCCTACTTGAAATAGAAATAAAATTTTTAACTATAAAAGATTACTTTTCAGACTTCCATATAATTTGAAAATCTAAATTGGGTAATTTCTGGACTGCCAACAATGGTTACAGAATATTTAAACATAAAAGAAATAGAGGAAATTACCAAGCAACTACCCTCCAGGGGGAAAAAACAAAAACAAAAAACAGGCCCACATAGTTTCACAGGAAATTCTACCAAACTTACAAAGATCACATGGTCTCAATGCTCCATAAACTATTTTATAGCATTAAGAGTAAAAAAAAAAAGAAAAAAAGAAACTTCATATTTCTTTTTATGAAGTATAAAACTTGATAAAAACCTAACAAAAAATTATAAATCAACATCAGTTATAAATATTAAATTGAAAATTGAAATTACTACATAAAATAACAGCAACAGAATCTAACTCTGCATTTCAGATTTCAGAGTATTTCAGATTTTGGATTTTTGGATTAGAGATGGCTCAAACTGTATATATCATTGTCTTGAAGCCAGGATCTTACTTAAAGGGAAAACAATGAAATCAGGAATAGGACAAGGATGTCTATTATCTTCATTACTATTTAACATGTACTTATGGTATTGGCTAAAGCAATTATAAAAAAGAAATCAATTAGAAACATTACACTTGGTAAAGATGCAGTAAAACTCACTCTTTTTGCAGGTGATATAATATAGTTGCTTATCTGAAAAACACCTTTAAATAAAATCAATAACAAAACTAACCCCAAAATTAGAAAATTTAATAATATAGCAAGTCATAAAATTAATACACAGAGGGCTGGGGTTGTGGCTGAGTACTTGTAAGGGCTTGGGTTCCATCCTTAGCACCAGAGGGCTTGCCTAGTACATGTAAGGCACTGGGTTCCATCCTTAGCACCACAAATAAATTAACAAAATAAAGGTACTGTATCCATCTACAACTAAAAATATTTTTTTAATTAATAGAAATCTATATACATAAATATGCATACATACAGCTAATAACTAATTTAGAGGACATAACAACAAAGAAACATCCATTTGCCTCAAAGACAACTAAAACAATTAAGGAAGTTATTTAAAAATAAATAAAATGAAATAAAACATTTATATATAAGGAAAACTTTAATTTTCTAGGATAACAACATCATAAATACAACAGTTCTCTCTAAATTAGTTCATTTATTTCCTTTCTTGTTTTTGTTTGTTTGTTTGTTTTTGTCGTGCTGGGGACCAGGTCACATGCATGCTAGAAGAACCTCATGTGAAGCTCTACCATTGAGTTTCATTCCTAGCCCCTATTTTCTTTCTTTCTTTTTTTTTTTTTTTTTGTTGTTGTTGTTATTGTTGTTGTTTTGTTTTGTTTTGTTTTGTTTTGTTTTAGTTTTTGGTACTGGGAATTGAACCAAAGGGACTTAATCACTGAGCCACATCCCTAGCCTTTTTATTTTTTATTTTGAGACAGGGGCTCCATAAGTTGCTTAGGGCCTTGCTAAATTGCTAAGGCTGGCTTTGAACTTACAACCCTTCAGCCTCAGCCTTCTGAGAAACTTGGATTAGAAGCATGTGCCACTGCACTTCATTCCCCTGAATTCTTATGTCAAACTCTGTTCCTAATTGTTATTAGGAGATGGGCCTTTGAGGGGTACAATGGACTGAATGTTTATATCTCCACAAACTTCATATGTTGAAACCTAATCCCCAAGGTGATAGTAATAGAAAGTAGGACCTTTGAGAGGTAATCAAATCATGAGGACAGAGCCCTCATGAATGGGATTAGTGGCCTCATAAAAGAGGTCCCAGAGCTCTCTTTCCCTTTTCTTGTATGAGGACATAATGAGAAGATGCCTTCCATGAATCAGAAAGTGGGCCTTCACCAGACAATGAATCTGCCAGTTCCTTGATCAAGGAACAATCAATCCTTGATTGTTCAGTCTCACTGAACAAAAATGTAAAATATCTGAATGGCTTTGGAACCAGAAAGTAGACTTTGAGGAAACTGCTAGTGAAAGCCTGAAGTGCCTAGAAGAGAATATTAGTGGTATCTTTGAAGTCCTTTGAAGATGCTGCAGGTGAGGGCTTATAAGAAGATAAAGAAAATCTGACTGGGAACTAGATGAAGGGAGATTCTTCTTATAACAACACAGGGATTTTTATAATACTATTGCCTGAAATTATGTGCAAAATTAGAAAACATACAAAATGTTGAAGTTGCTACCTGATTTCTTATTGCAGCTTATAGTAAAATTCTGTATCTTTATATTGAGGAAACAATTGTTAAACAAAAAGAATCTAAAACGTGATAGTTTTGAAAATTCTCAGATTCTTTAGTGGTAAAAGATGCTAAAATTAAGAAATAAATTTTCAGCAAAGATCAAATTCATGACACTGCCAGTAAAACACTGTCTGAGATGAAGCCCAGGCTATGTCAAATCTTCAGTTAAGATCTCAGAAAGGGGGCTGGGATTGTGGCTCAATGGTAGAGCACTCGTCTAGCATGGGCAGGACCCGAGTTTGATCCTTGGCACTACATAAAAATAAGGGCATTTTGCTGTGTCCATCTACACCTAAAAATTAAATATTAAAAAAAAAGATCTCAGAAAGATCAAATGGAATACTCAGTACATAGTTCAGACAGCTCTATTTTACAAATTCTCTCAAATAAAGGGCCACTAGGAAGCTTAAGATTTTTGACCCTCAACCATTTCAGAAGAGTCTCATGGTAGAAAAGAACATATTACAATAAGATTTGTGGGGGTGGCTAAAGCAATGATTCAAGATAATCAAGAAACCCACAAAGTTCATAAGACAAAAATAATGTACACAGAGGAATTTTGGATGCTGACAACATTATTTTTTTTTAACCTAGGTGGTGATGTAGGTCACAAGCTATCACCTTTATGAGAATTCACATTCTTGCTTGCTGTGTACAGTGTTTTGTTTACTTCTCTGTTTTGAGTTATAATAGACAACAATACAAAGTTCAGATTAAAAGAAATGGTTGGCTTGACCCACTAAACTTGATTCGATTCCATAATTTCCTAGTGAGTTACAATCAATGTTTGAAAAATTCTAACCTACCCAGGGGCAGAGGGACCTGCCTATAATTCCCAGTGACTTGGGAAGCTGAGGCTGGAAGACTGCAACTTCGAGGCCAGCTTGGGAACTTGGTAAGACCCTATCTCTAAATAAATAAATTGGACTGGGGATATAGTTCAGTGGGACAGCACCCCTACCCCCCCCCCAAAAAAAAAAAAGTCCGACCTAAGAAAAGAGCTATGGTAATGAAAGAACTGAATGAAAGAAGATAGTTTGATGGTTCAGAGGTAGAATTTCTAGGACATAGTAAGAAACTGGAGTGGAAGAAAGGGAGGAAAAATTATCAAAGTTGATTCATGTTTCTGCTTTGAAAATTTTAGTAAATGGAAGTGCCACTTACTTCCATTCTTGCTGAAAGACTTGTTTCCTTTCTGACTATTTGATGCTGCCTATTGAGCCTAGGATATTTTTCCTGCAAAGAATAGGAGTGCTGACCTGTCAAACATGGTCATCTTCTTTCTTATCTCATAATATTCAATAAAGCAGTGGTTCAGTCATACAATAGAAAAAAAATCACCCTATTTTCTCTAACCCATGCTTTACCCATCTGGTAACCATTGACCATCAGTCAAAGAACAGAATATTAGCTACAAAATCCAAATCAACTAAGAAATTTTAACCTCATAAAATGCCATGGAATATGGGGTCATGACAGACTCCTGATAGATTCAAATAATAAGAATATAATTTGGGGGGCTGGGGTTGTGGCTCAGCGGTAGAGCACTCGCCTAGCATGTGCGGGGCCCTGGGTTCAATCCTCAGCACCACATAAAAATAAAAAATAAAGATATTGTGTCCAACTGCAACTAAAAAATTTTTAAAAAGAATACAATTTGGCTATATAAATCTATTATCAAGAACAAGTTTTAAGTTTTACTATCATATTCAGAACTGGTAATCCTCAATTCATCATCCATGATTAAAGGAGACAAAAAACTGTGCTTTTTCCTATTTCAATTTCCTATTATGTAGTATTCTAGGTGTACTTCCCATACTTTCTGTACAGGGACTACTTCACCAACCTAGTTCAAAAACTAGTTTGTATCTTATATATCATGATATCCTCCACAGTTCCTTAATAAATATATAACTATTAATGAGTCTTAAGGTTTTGTTGGGTTTTTTTGGTGCTAAGGATTGAACCTAGGGCTTTGCTGCTAAACATTAAGTTGCCCAGGCTGGCCTCAAACATATGATTCTCCTGCATCCATGTCTCCCAAGTAGCTGGGATTAAAGGATGCATCACTGTACCTGTCACCTTAAAGTGTTGTTTTGTTTTTTAACATACCATATTTTTCCATGTGTTCTTTTCCAGCAGAACCAAACAGCTGAGGAACAATTGGGTGGGCAGAAATTCCATACTTATTGACCAAGACTTCAAAATGTTTATCAACTGGATTGGTCCTATCTGAAAACTAAGAGGTAAAAAACAAAATTTAATAAGTAATAGCATGGTAAGTGTCTCTTTCAACTATTACACTATTTGAAAGAACTTTGCTTATTCTAAGAATATAGTAAACCAAAAATGGTCAATGTAAATAAAATCATCAGTAAATCCTTTGCAGGAAAACATGGGAGGAAGAAAAATATTCAAACAATCAAAGAGATATTAATTATTTTAAAAATATTGATCAAGCATGCAATATGTGATAATAACTATTCAAGGTTCAGGGAATAGAAGAATGAACACATCAATTAAAGATTCTTCTCATCTGACATTTACATTTGGAAGGAAGAAAGGAAGAAGGTGATGATGGAGACAAGAATAAATTGAAATGTAAATAATAATGCTATGAAGAAGAATATATATGAGGAAAAGGATAAAGACTGAAGGTGAGAACTGCTATTTTACAGACAATGGTCAGGGGAGATCTTATTGATAGTGACATTTAAGCAGGGATGTAATGGAGTGGGGAGTAAATTATTTAGGTAATCTTGAGAAAGGAACATTCTAGGCAGGTGGAATAGCAAGAACAAAGACACTAAGGTAATAGCATAATTAGGTGTTTCAGAGAAGGAGCTAATCAAGATAAGGATAAAGTGATGCACAGAAAGTATAACCATATCTGTTTTCATGGTTCTAGAAAAGAAGATCAGAATTCCCCACTGCAAATATTCCATAGAGGGAAAGCTGTTTTGTCAATTCACCTATTACTCTACCATACACCTCTGTATGCAAACCCCAATCTAGCACACAGCCTCCCACACAGTAAGTAGAGTAGATGGCCATCACAAGAAAACTACAGACCACTATCTCTGATGAATATAGAGAAAAAAAATCCTAAACAAAATACTAGTGAATTGAAAGCATCAACACATAAAAAGGATGAAACATCACACTAAGTGGAATTTATCTCAAGAATGCAAGGTTCATTTAACACCTATAAATCAATTAATGTATACCCTATATCAATAGAACAGAGGACAAAGAACACCCAATCATCTCAATAGACACAGAAAAAGTTAAAAAAAAAGACAATTTGCATTACAAAACTAAAATAAAAACAAAAAACAGGAAAAGGTAACTTTCTCCAAACTAATAAAAGGCATCTACTAGGCTGGGGATGTGGCTCAGGTGTTGGCCTGCTCGCCTGGGATGCGTGCGGCCCGGGTTCGATCCTCAACACCACATACAAACAAAGATGTTGTGTCCGCTGAAAACTGAAAAATAAATATTAAAATTCTCTCTCTCTCTCTCTCTCTCTCTCTCTCTCTCTCTCTCTCTCTCTTAAAAAAAGGCATCTACCAACAATCCACAGGCAGGACTGGGAATGTGGTTCAGTGATAAAGACTTGCCTAGAGGGGGCTGGGGTTATGACTCAGTAGTAAAGTGCTTGCCTAGCATGTGTGAGGCACTTTGATTTTTTTTTTAAACAATGCCTTTATTTTTATGTGGTGCTGAGGATCGAACCCGGGTCCCACCAGTGCTAGGCGAGCGTTCTACCACTGAGCCACAATCCTAGCCCCGACCATTTGATTTTGTAGCTAATATCCTGTTCATATTTAATGGTAAAAAGACTTATAAGATCTTATAAGGTTTAGTACTTAGTTAGTAATGGCTAGGATAGGGGTTCTTAGGTCCACTCAAGAATAGCCACTCCTACAGCAAAAGCAGAGAGATTAACACAAAGATTGTGGACACCACACCTTCAATGGATCTTCATCTAAATCTCCCCCCTCCCTCTTTAGAATATACATGAAGAAGAGCAATCACAGAGTGTATGCTCCACATACTATTC
This sequence comes from Urocitellus parryii, assembly GCF_045843805.1. Taxonomy (NCBI): domain Eukaryota; kingdom Metazoa; phylum Chordata; class Mammalia; order Rodentia; family Sciuridae; genus Urocitellus; species Urocitellus parryii. The sequence continues at coordinate 36,177,226 of NC_135541.1, read as the reverse complement.
TGTATAAAACACAATTGTTGGATTAATAAGAAGGACCCCATTCTTTTGAGACCTACAGGGAAAGTGGAATCCTCAAGCTCTAACATAATATACACTGTATCAAACACACTAATCATCACCAAAGAGCTGTCAGGAAAATTATACTCCTAAACCCATTTGGAAATATACTGAAAAATTAACAACACTTGATATCCCATAACTTTAGTAACAGAAGGCTGTATCATAAAAAGGCTCCCACATAAGAATGGAAGAGAAAGCATCCGAACAGATGCATAAACCCAATACAGGAATATATAAAATATGAAAAACAAGGCAATACAATGCTTCTTAAAGTTCATAAGTCACCAACAACCAACTCCAAAGATATTGAAATGGATGAAATACCACATAAAGAATTCAAAAGAATGATTATGAAAATCATCAATGAATTCAAGAGAACACAGAAAACTCTAATGAATTAAGGAAACCATACAGGATATGAATGAAAAATTCAATATGGAAATAGAGATGTTGAAGAAGAAATAAGCATAAATATTGAAAATGAAAGACACAATAAATCAAATAGAATGTTCAATTGAAAGTTTCTCTAAATAGCCCATGCTAAAAAAAAGAAGAATCTCAGAGTTACAGGATAATAAAGTGGTCAGTCTTCAACATTCAAACACTATGGAAGAGAAAAAAACTAACTATAACCAGAATATACAAGAACTTTGGGACATTAAGAGACAAAATTTAAGAAACATTAGAATCAGAGGGTTGTGAGAGGCAAGCTAAAGTCATGAATAACCTCTTCCAGAAAATAATAACAAAAATTTCCAAACCTTGAGAATGAGGTGGACATTCAGATACAGGATATAGAACCCCAAATAGACAAGATCAAAACAAAAAACAAAAACCTCTCCAAGTCACATTATAATTAAAATGCCAAACCTACTGAACAAGGGTATAATTTTAAAAGCCTCAAGAGAAGAACAAGGGTATAATTTTAAAAGCCTCAAGAGAAAAAAAATCTGGGGCTGGGGATGTGGCTCAAGCGGTAGCACAGTCGCCTGGCATGTGTGCGGCCTGGGTTCGATCCTCAGCACCACATACAAACAAAGATGTTGTGTCTGCCGAAAACTAAAAAATAAATAAATAAATATTAAAAAAAAAAGAAAAAAATCTGTATTTTATTTATATATATATATATATACACACACACACACACACACACACACACACACATATATAATATAATATATATATTATATTCCTTGCATCAACATCACAAAACAAAAACCATATAGGACTAATATATAAACTTGTGGAGATTATACAATATATTTTTTAAAATATTTTTATAGTAGATAGGCACAATACCTTTATTTTATTTTTATGTGTTGCTGAGGATGTGCTAGTGCCTCGAATGCGCTAGGCAAATGCTCTACCAACTGAGCTCTATAACCCCAGCTTTACAATATACTTTAGAATGATGGATGAGGGAAGAAATCAGGGGAGAAATTTAAAGATTCTTAGATTCAAACCAGAATAGTGATACAATATACCAGAACCTCCGGGACACTATAAAAGCAGTTCTAAGAGGAATATTTATAGAAATGAGGGCTTATATAAAAAACCATAAAGATACAAAATAAACAACCTACTGATGCATCTTGAAGCCCTTGAAAAACAAAAACAATTCCAGGTATAGTGGCACATGTCTATAACCTAAATGACTTGGAAGACTAAGGCAGGAGGATCTCGAGTTCAAGACCAGTCTCAGCAACCTAGCAAGGCCCTAATCAACTCAATAAGACCCTATCTAAAAATAAAAATATAAAAAAGGTTGGGGATATAGCTCAGTGGTAAAGTGCCCAAACTTCAAAGTTCAAAAATTCAGTACCAAAAAAAAAAAAAAAAAAAAATCCAAAACTAATAGAAGGAAGGAAACACTTAAGAGCAGGGTTACAATCGATGGAATACAGCTGGGGTTGTGACTCAGTGGCAGAGTACTTGCCTTGCACATGTGAGGTACTGGGTTTGATCCTCACACCACATAAAAATAAATAAACGAAATGAAGATATTGTGTCTATGTACAACTAAAAATAACTTTTAAAAAAATCAGTGAAATACAGAATAAAAAATAAAAATGATCAATGAAACAAAAAGTTGAATCTTTTTTTTTTTTTTTTCTAAGAATTTAACCTTGGGGGCTGGGGATGTGGCTCAAGCGGTAGCGCACTGGCCTGGCATGTGTGCGGCCTGGGTCGATCCTCAGCACCACATACAAAAACAAAAGATGTTGTGTCCGGTGAAAACTAAAAAATAAAAATATTAAAATTCCCCCCCTCTCTCTATTAAAAAAAAAAAAGAAAAAGAAAAAAAGAATTTAACCTTTATTTATTTGATGTTGATTTGCTTTTTTGTGGTGCTAAGGATAGAACCCAGGGCCTCATCCATCCTAGGCAGCCACTCTACCACTGAGCCACAACCCCAGCCCAAGAGTTGAATTTTTGAAAAGGTAAGATTGATAAACACTTAGCCAAACTAACCAAAACAAAGAAAGAAAAGAAACCCAAATTAATGAAATTAGAGATGAAAAGGGAGAAATCACCACAGACATCACAGAAATCCAGCAGATCATTAGGTATATTTTGAATACTTATAGTTGGAAAACGTATAAGAAAAGGATATACTTCTAGTCACATATGACCTCTCAAAATTGAATCAAGAGAACATAGAAAAACCTAAATAGATCAGTAACTAGCAATGAAAGAGAAGCAGTAATAAAAAGCCTTCCAACAAAGAAGAGCCAAGGATCAGAGGGATTCTTAGCTGAATTCTACCAGAACTTTAAAGAACTAATGCCAATGTTCCTCAAATTATTCCATGAAATAGAAAGGGGCAGAACTTTAACTTTCTAATTCATTCTATGAGAGCCAGGCATGGTGGCATATGCCTACAATCCCAGTGGCTCATGAGGCTGAGGCAGGAGGATCACGAGTTCAATGCCAGCCTCAGCAACAGTAAGGTGCTAAGCAAGTCAGTGAGATCCTGTCTCTAAATAAAATACAAAATAGAGCTTGGGATGTGGTTCAGTGGTTGAGTGCCCCTGAGTTCAATCCCCAGTACCACTCGCATCCCCCCGACAAAAAAAAAAAAAAAAAAAAAAAAAAAAACCTAAATTCATTCTGTGAAACCAGTGTCACCCTGATACTAAAACTAGATAAGGACACATCAAGGAAAGAAAGCAACAGATCAAAATCATTGATGAACTTAGATACAAAATTTCCTAATAAAATATTAGCAAATGATATTCAACAACATATTAAGAAGATTATATATACTGACCAAGTTTGTTTTATTCTGAGGTGTAAGGATAGTTTAACGTATGCAAATCAATAAATGTAATTCACCATATGACTAGAATTGGGGACAAAAATCACCTAGTCATCTCAAAAAATGCAGAGAAAGCTCAAATAACCTACTACACTTTTTATTTTTTCCCTAGTAGTAGGGATTGAACCTAGAGACAGGTCACATCTCCAGCACTTTTTTTTTTTTTTTCCATTTTAAGACAAAGGGGCTGGGGTTATGGCTCCGAGGAAAAGCGCTCACTTATGGGGCTGGGGATGTGGCTCAGCGGTAGCGCGCTCGCCTGGCATGCGTGCGACCGGGGTTCTATCCTCAGCACCACATACCAACAAAGATGTTGTGTCCGCCAAGAACTAAAAAAAAATAAATAAAATTCTCTCTCTCTCTCTCTCCTCTCTCACTCTCTCTTTAAAAAAAAAAAAAAAAAAAGAAAAGCGCTCACTTAGCATGCTTGAGGCACTGAGTTCGATTCCCAGTACCACATAAAAATTAAATAAAGGTATTATGTCTATCTACAACTAAAGAATAAATGTTTTTTAAAAAAAGTGAACATAAGCATCATTTTAAGACAAAATCTTACTAATTTGCTTAGGGTCTCACTAAATTGTTGAGGCTGGCCTCAAACTTGTGAATCTCCTGCCTCAGCCTCCCAAGTCACTGGGACCACACATGTATACCACTAAACCCAGCCAGAAGTCCCATGCTTTATTAAACTCTTTCCAATTTGTTGAATGGAATTCATTTGTTGAATGAATGAATGACTTTCAAATTAAGTAGATAAATTAACCTGAAATTCAATAATTTGACCCCTTTGAACACTAGTTTCATCATTGATTTAAAAAGAGCTTGAACTAAATAACTCTTTAAGATTCTTTACTATTCAAAAATACCAAGGTCTATGTGTACATATATGGTAAAATTACAGCTTTTAGATTGTATCATTTATTAAATAACTGTGACAAATCATGCTATATATTGCTTACTAACAGACTCTATTTATGATATATGGGCAAAGTTTCTCATAAAAACTCCAAAATAATAAGTGAAACTCACTTTTGTTTCAAGACCTCTCTTATACATCTTCTCAAAGCCAAGAGCCAAGGCACAATCTGCCATACCTTAAAGAAAAATGTAATTATTTTGAAAATGTAAATTTCCAGATACCCAACAAAATAACATTAAATACTTTAATTAAAATAAGCATAATAATTTATATAAAATGTAAAAATATATTATAATTCTACAAAATTTTTAATAAGTAAAAAATTACATAGAAAATTCTTACATGCTTCTAGATAAGAAGAAAAAACATTCAAAAAGAAATGCTAATTCTTCTCTTATGTCTTAATATGCCAATAAAGGTTTTGATCAGTGGGCATGGTGGTGCACACTTGTAATCCCAGCTACTCAGGAGACTAAGACTGGAGGATCACAAGTTCCAAGGCAGCCTGGGCAACCTAGACTCTGCCTCAAAGTAAACGTAAGAGCTCGGGATGTAGATTGGTTGTAGAGCATGTAAGGATAAGAGTTCTATCCTAGCAAAGAAAGGAAGGAAGGAAAGAAGGAAAGAAAGAAAGAAAAAAAGAAAATTGATTAATGTGGAAATATGTTTCAATGAAAAACAAATATAAAAAACTAATCCTGGCTGAACATGATGGCACATGCTGGTAATGACAGCAACTTGGGAGGCTGAGGCACAGGAGGATCTGGAGTTGAAAGCCAGTCTCAGCAGATTAGCAAGGCACTTAGCAACTCAGCAAGACTTTGTATCTAAATAAAATATAAAAAGGGCTGGGGACTTGGCTCAGTGGTTAAACCCCGCTGGGTTCAAACCCTGGTACCAAAAAAAAAAAAAAAAACTAATCCTGAATTTTAAAGAAGTGGTCAATTAAATGGAAATTTTAACTAAAAATTTAAAAAAATCAAAATCAAAATCTCAACATAATTGTTTTTGAAGGGAGGAAACATCTAAAAACAATGTTAAAATTCAACTAAAAAGCAAAACATGACAAAATTGCCAAATATTTTCTTTAAAAAATAGAAGATAAAGCCAGACATCATATCTATAATATAATCTCAGTTACTCAAGGAGGCTGAGCGAGGAGCCCCGAAAATATGAAGCAAGACTCCTGAGTAATGGGAATTACTAGTGTATATAACCACACCTGGCTTTGTGTATAATTTGTGTGTGTGTATGTGTGTGTGTGTGTGTGTGTGTGTCCATATATTCTTAGTTCTTGTGGATTCACATCATATTCTATATTTCCAAATATTCTAGGGTCTTTTATTAAGCTCTCTATTCTGTTCCACCAATTCAATTGTTGATTACTGTTCTACTACTCAGTGTTTTAATTCTTGGAGTTTTGTATCTTACTGTCTGATGAAACTAGTGTCCCTTGTTCCACACTTCCTTGTTATTTTTCTTTCTTTTGCTTTATATTTATTTATTTATTCATTCTTTTCTTTCTTAGCAATATTGGGGCTTGAACCCAGAGCCTCACACATGCCTCTCACATGCTAAGCAAGTGCTCTGCCACCGAGCTATATCCCCAGCCCTTTTTATTTTGAGAAAGGGCCTTTTGAAGTTGTGTACAAATTTTAAAATTATTTATAGTGATGTTATGCATAACAGCAAAAAATATAAAAACAAGATAAAATATGGTATATCACACAAAGAAATATTATTTGGCCATAAAATAGCAATGAAATGGGCTGGGGTTGTGGCTCAGTGGTAGAGCACTTGCCTAGCACATGTGAGGCACTGGGTTCAATCCTCAGCACCACATAAAACAAATAAATAAATGAAATAAAGGCGCTGTGTCCATTTACAACTAAAAAAATATTTTTTTAAAAAAGGAATAAAATACTAACATATGCTATAACATGAATTAAAACATTATACTATGTGAAAGAAACCATAAAAAGCCTTGTATTATATGATTCTGTTCATATAAATGTTCAGAATAGGTAAATCAACAGATTAAAGTGGATTAAGGTTTGCAAGGGGCTGATGGGAAAGGGAAATGAGGAGTAACTGCTAATAGATACAGAGTTTCTTTTTCTTTTCTTTTCTTTCTTTTTTTTTTTTTTTTTTGTTCTAGGGATTGAACCTAGGCCCTTACACATACAAGACAAGCACTCTAACTTGTCCTCAGCCCTTTATATTTTTTGAGAAGGACCTCACTAAATTGCCAAGATTGGTCTCCAATTTGCGATCCTCCTCTCATCTTCCCAAGTACCTGGGATTATAGGTATGTAGCACCATGCCCATTCTCAAGGTTTCTTTTCGAGTAATAAAAATGTTCTAAAATTAGATAGTGATGATGACTGCACAATTCTATAAATATAATGAAAAACACTGAATTTTATGTGTCAAAAGGGTGAATTATGTCTTAATAAAGCTTTTTTAAAGAAATACATTATAAAGCAATGATAATATGGAGAAATGATTAACCAGGAAATAGTCCCACACTTATTCAAGTACACTAGACATATAACCTCTTCTTACCTCCCTGAATCAGTTGCCGGGCCATAAACAAAGCAGTAGAACCAGTGGAACAGTTATTGTTAACATTGATTATAGGAATTCCAGTCAATCCCAAACTGTGATAGATGGCCCTCTGCCCACAGGTAGAATCACCTATATAGAAAAACAAATTAAAATTTTAATGCCTATAATACAGGAATCATGGAACTGTAATACAATATAATATTGCATTATGTTTTTTCAGTATCATGCCTTTGCCTAGCATACAACACGGGCAGGATGTATACATTATTGACATCTGTTACAGTTGAATTGTGAAGTGTTCCCCGAAAGCTCATGTGTGAGACAATGCAAGAAAGTTTAGAGTTTGAAATGATTGGGTAATGAGAGTCTTAACCTAATCCATGTGTTAAGTCACTGGATGGTAACTGTAGGCAGGTAAGGAATGGCTGGAAGAGGCGGGTCCATGGGGGCAGGCACTGGGGTATATAAAATATATACCTTGTTGAATGCAGCACTCCCCCCACTCTCTCTCTCTGCACCCCCGACCCCACCCGCTCTGGGTGGCCATGGCCTGACCTGCTTTCCTCTGCTATAGTATTCCACCATGATGTTCTGTCTCACCTCAAGCCCCAAGGAATGGAGACATCTATGAACTGAGACTTCTGAAACTATGACTCTCAAGTAAACTTTTCTTTCTTTAATTATTCTTGTCAGGTCTTTTGGTCATAGCAGTGAAATATCTGACTAAAATAACACCTTATTTAGAAACAGTTATAGCATTAAGCATCATATACTCTTCAAAAATTAAAAAAAACAAAACAAAGAACATATGTACACTTTCTTTATATAATACAGAGGTGGGAAAGTAGATAATTGACACTATAGTAGTAAACAATTCAATCTGGGTAGTGGTATGGACCACTATTTCATGGATACTTGCCTATCAGACATAAATTTGCTTTTTTAGTGCTGGGGATTGAACCAGGGCCTCACACATACTATACAAGCACTCTACCATTGAGTTATATCCCCAGTCTTCTTTATTATTTTGAGACAGGGTCTCACTAAGTTGCCCAGGCTGGACTCCAACTTACAATTCTCCTTCCTAAGTCTCTTGAATAGCTGGGATTACAGGCATGCACCAACACGCCTTGCTTGGTATGTAAATTTTTAAAACTATACCAACAGATTGAAGGCCACTATTTTTAACACTTCATATACACACTACACAACTTAAACCAAGTGTGGCAGCATAAACCTCTAGTCCCAGCTACTTAGGAGTCTGAGACAAGAGGATTATATATGATCCCATTAGTTCAGGACCACATCAGTTTAGGAAACCAGGTCTCAAAATAAATAAATAAATAAATAAAGACTTCACAACTTCAAAAAGTTTGAAAGAGCCTATGTACAAGGGCATTCCAGAAAAATGTGATCCATATTGAATACACATGTGACTTCTCCCAAGTAACATCATCACCAAGGCAGAAATTCTGGAGCAGTAAGATGAGAACATTGGAAGGTAGACTCTCCAGCAAGGTTTAAGAACATCCTTTTCATATACACATTTTTTATTTTGAATCAGCAAGTTTCCCTCCTAGGATTCCCTTGATATCTTGAGATCTCAAGGAAATAAATAACAGGCACAAAAATTCATCTGCAGTGATATTTCCTATAATATTTACAGTATTTTCATAACAACTAGAAATTTGAAGTAACTTTAAATGTCAAGAACAAAGTATCATTACTACCATTAAATAAACTGCAGTAGATCTCCAAGACTAGAACTCATGTAATTATTAAAAATGCTATGTGAGGGGGCTGGGGATGTGGCTTAAGCGGTAGCGCGCTCGCCTGGCATGCGTGCGGCCCAGGTTCGATCCTCAGCACCACATACCAACAAAGACGTTGTGTCGGCCGAGAACTAAAAAATAAATAAATAAGTAAAATAAGATGGACACAATATCTTAAAAAAAAAAAAAAAATGCTATGTGAGGGGGTGGGGTTATGGCTCAATGGTAGAGTGCTTGCCTGGCATATGTGAGGCCCTGAGTTCAATCCTCAGCAAATTATTCTAATTTGTTATATATGATAGCAAAATGCATTATAATTCATATTACACATACAGAGCACAATTTTTCATATCTGTGGTTGTATATAAAGTATATTCACACCATCTGTGTCTTCATACATGTACTTAGGGTAATGATGTCCATCTTCCTCCCATGCTCTCTCTTCCTACCCCACTATGAATCAGCCTCCTTATATCAGAGAAAACATTCAGCATTTGGTTTTTTGGAATTGGCTAACTTTACTTAGCATTATATTCTCCAACTCCATCCACTCACCTGCAAATGCCATGATTTTATTCTATTTTATTGCTGAGTAATATTCCATTGCTCAACACCACATATAAATAAATAAAATAAAGGTATTGTGTCCACCTACAACTAAAAAAATACTTTTAAAAAATGCTATGGAAATAAGGGGAAGATACTAGCCAAAGGGCTCAAACTTTCAGTTTTAAGATAAACAAGTTCTGGAGATTTAATGTACATCATAGTTGGCAATGGATAAGCTAATTAATTTGATTATAATAATCATTACACAACATATACATATTTCAAATCATTTATACACCTTAAATATATTCAGTATTTATTTAACAATTAAATACTTTTAAAATGCTAAAAATAAAGAACATTTAAATATCCACTAAAAGTGGATGGATTAGGAGCTGGGATTGTGGCTCAGTGGTAGAATACTTTCCTAGCATGTGTGAGGCACTGGGTTCAATTTTCAGCACCCCATGTAAACAAATGAACAAAAATAAAGGACTAACAATGTCTAATAAAATATTTTTTTAAAAAGTGGATGGATTAGCTGGGCATGGTGGTGCACACCTGTAATCCCAGTGATTCGGGAGGCTGAGGCAGGAGGATCACAAGTTTGAAACCAGCCTCAGCAACTTAGCAAGATCCTAAGAAATTGAGTGAAACCCTGTTTCAAAATAAAAACATAAAAGGGCTGGGGATATAGCTCAGTGGTAAAGCACCCTTGGGTTCAATTCCCAGCAGCCCCCCCCCCAAATTTGGATGGATTAAATAAAATACGATACATTTATTTAATAAAACACTATTAAAAAAGACTAATGAAGCTCTTTATAATATGAACTTAAACCACTAAACAAACAAAAAATACAGGATACAAAATAATACTTATGCTACCATGTGGGTAACAAAAGTAAGGGGAAAGGGAAATTACATATGCACACACATGTTTATATATGCATGAATTATTTCTGAAAAGATACACTAGTAATTTGGAAAACTGGTTGTATGAGGAAAGAAAACTACAGGACAGGTAGACAGAGTAAAAGTGAGACTTCACACTATATAACCACTACATAATCTTTTATATTTTTGAATCAAGTGAATATTTAATCCATTCCAAAAAATAATAAGTTTAACTAGAAAATGTTCATGATGGTAGAAGACTTAATGAGATGGGAAATGTTCAATGTAGTAAGATGAGAAAAGCAGATTACAAAAAAAAAAAAGACCTTATTTTCTTTAAGAGAAATCCTATGTACATGCTATGCACACACACATACTCACTAAAGGATATAAATCAGTAAATCAATGGAGATCAGCTTTATATAACAGGATTAGAGGTGACTTGTTTCATCTTATGCTTTTGGAGGGGGGTTCCTTTTTTTAAACAATTAGCGTGTATCATTTTTCTAATCAGAAAAATTCTGTTAGACAAAAAAAGTCAATAAATACAAATTTTAAGACAACAAAGAGTAAAATTTATCTTCTGAACACTAATAGATGAAGATACTCTTACATGGTAGAATTATGGATAATTCTTCTCTTTAAAGATCAAAATGGTTTTTTTTAAATTCATCTACAGTTTTGGCAATACAATAATGGCACCAAAAAAAAATTACAGTAGGTCGACACATAAGGAAACCTATAATGATGAGAATAGGATTCTGAATTCTATATTTTGAGGCTTATAATTCACAAAAGCCTCTATCATTTATGTAGCTGCTGCCAGATCTAGGTGAGTAATTTTTAAAACATGGTTTACCACCTACCATAAACGTAGCCAACGCACGCCTGCTCCACTGCCGAGTAGGGGATCTGCGCATCAGCTAACGCCTTCTGGCCTATAAAAACAAAAGGGCTGTGTCAAAAGGTATTTGAAGTATTTGCTTTGAGTGAATAAAAATTAAGTTCAGAGTTTCCTCAGGGTAAATTTACCTCTATATAATCTATGTTCAATTCAAATAAAAATCCTTCTCAAATCATCTCAGCTCTCTCCTTTTAGAAGTAATCATGTTTCCTCAGACTATAGCATTACTTTTCCATGTCACCTTCTTTGATACTTGACCCTTCGTGTCCTAACTACATACCTAACTATAAATATAAGGTTCTTTTTTTTTTTAAGAAAATAAAACATGGGCTTTATTTTTTTTAGCTTCTTTTTTTTTTATTGTTGGTTGTTCAAAACATTACATAGTTCTTGATATATCATATTTCATACTTTGATTCAAGCGGGTTATGAACTCCCATTTTACCCCGTATACAGATTGCAGAATCACATCAGTTACACTTCCATTGATTTACATATTGCCATACTAGTGTCTGTTGTATTCTGCTGCCTTTCCTATCCTCTACTATCCCCCCTCCCCTCCCCTCCCCTCCCCTCTTCTCTCTCTACCCCCACTACTGTAATTCATTCCTCCCCCTTGTATTATTTTTCCCTTTCCCCTCACTTCCTCTTGTATGTAATTTTGTATAACCCTGAGGGTCTCCTTCCATTTCCATGCAATTTCCCTTCTCTCTCCCTTTCCCTCCCACCTCTCCTCCTTGTTTAATGTTGGTCTTCTTCTCGTGCTCTTCTTCCCTAGTCTGTTCTTAGTTACTCTCCTTATATCAAAGAAGACATTTGGCATTTGTTTTTTAGGGCTTGGCTAGCTTCGCTTAGCATAATCTGCTCTAATACCATCCATTTCCCACCAAATTCTATGATTTTGTCATTTTTTAATGCAGAGTAATATACTCCATTGTGTATAAATGCCACATTTTTTTTTTATCCATTCGTCTATTGAAGGGCATCTAGGTTGGTTCCACAGTCTTGCTATTGTGAATTGTGCTGCTATGAACATCGATGTAGCAGTGTCCCTGTAGCATGCTCTTTTTAGGTCTTTAGGGAATAGACCGAGAAGGGGAATAGCTGGGTCAAATGGTGGTTCCATTCCCAGCTTTCCAAGAAATCTCCATACTGCTTTCCAAATTGGCTGTACCAATTTGCAGTCCCACCAACAATGTACAAGTGTACCCTTTTCCCCACATCCTCGCCAGCACTTATTGTTGTTTGACTTCCTAATGGCTGCCAATCTTACTGGAGTGAGATGGTATCTTAGGGTGGTTTTGATTTGCATTTCTCTGACTGCTAGAGATGGTGAGCATTTTTACATGTACTTGTTAATTGATTGTATAAATATAAGGTTCTTATCTTGTTCATCTCCGTGGTTCCATCACACATGTAGAAGGCAAAGGAGACACAGTCTCACTCCTGGAGTTAAGGTTGGTGGGGGACAAATGATGAGTTCATTCCTACAAAGCCAGTGGTCCTGTCTATAGAGCAAGAAAGGAGATTTAAAGCTATCCATAGAGGGCTGAAATGACCCTGAGTAAAATTAAGTATATAAACTAGAAAAAAGACTGAAAGGTTGGGGCTAGAGGAATACTTAGTGGTAGAGTACTAGTCTCACATGCACGACACCCTGGGTTCAGTCTGCAGCACTGCAACAAGACAAAACAAAAATAAAGACTGGATATAATCCCAAAAAACCAAAGGCCGAATGTTTTCTCTGATAAGTGGATGCTAATCTGTAATGGGGGTGGGGTAGGAAAGATGGTGGAATGGGATGAACATCATTACCCTAGGTACATGTTTGATTGCATGAACGGTGTAACCTTACTTGAGTACAACCAGAGAAGTCAAAAATTGTGCTCCATTTGTGTACAATAAATCGAACAGCATTCTGCTGTCGTGTATAACTGATTAGAATAAATAAATTAATTTAAAAAAAACAGAGGCTGTAGAAGTGTCAGCTAAATACTCGTCTACCATAGTGAGATACAGATATCTAACACCAACTATTAAAAAATTCCAGTAAGCATTTATATATGTAGATAAGCACCAGAAAAACTAAAGCTAAAGAGTTTTTTTTTTTTAAGTTTCCACTTGGAAATAGGCCTAGGAATTTTAAGCCATTCTGTACTTCATTTTAAAACCATATGATATATATTACTTTGGTTTGTTTGTTTTAATTTTTTGTAGTTGTAGATGGAAGAATGCCTTTATTTTTTTTGTTTATTTTTATGCAGTGCTAAAGATCAAACCCGGCACTTCACATATGCTAGGCAAGCGCTCTGCCACTGAGCTACAGCCCCAGCCCTTGTATTTACTAATTTATTTATTTTAATTAGGTGTATATAACAGCAGAATGCATTTTGATTCATTATACACAATTGCAGCACAACTTTTCATTTCTCTGGTTGTACACAATGTAGTGTCACACCATATGTGCAGTCTACATGTACCTAGGGTAATAATGTCCATCTTATTCCACCATCTTTCTTGCCCCTATACCTGACCTCATTTTTTTTTATTAATTTAAGAAGGTATATAATTGCTTATGGGATTACTTTAGTCAGAAAATAAGTTATCTTCCGGCTCAGAGTATAAGCAAAAAAAAAAAAAAATCTCTTATAATAATGTTAGTGAGATCATGTTTCCTGAGGGAAAGGAAGATAGAATAATGGAAGTGACAGGACACTTCTGGTTGTGCCCCTCTCCATTCCATGCATTTAGGGAAAGAACATGGTGGCAGACTCCCCCTCCTACAGCCACTTTGGAGAAGTAGAGGGTAGAATTTCTTGATCCATTACTCCATGAAACAAATCCCACTGCCTCAGTACATCTACAAATGAACCTATAGAGAGTAAAATGCTCTCATTTACAAGAAGGAGCTCAGGTGTTTTTCCCTCCAAATTGTGTTTAAATAAATGTTCAATCAAATGTTACCAATGTGGCCTGAGGGTACTTAAGGTGAGATGTATGGGTGGAATTCTTTTTTACCCCCAGTGTTGGGGATCAAACCCAAGGCATTGTACATGCAGGGTAAGTGCTCTCACTGAGCTACATCCTCAGCCCAACACTAAGTTTAAACTCTATTCTATATAAAATGTTCTTATTTATTTTTACACTATTGCTTGCAAAGGATTTATAATAACAAGAAACCTGACTTGATTAAACTCACCCTGCAGAGAAAGGCAGAAAATAGTCACAAGAAGAAAATTTATCAACATGGAGTATAAACCTTAAATGGTGTCTACCCTAAAAACCAACAGAAGTTAGTTAATTAAATATCATAAATCTTCCTTTTGGGGGATGAGATGCTCTAATTTCTCATACAATATCTAAATATTGAGTTGCATGCTAAGTTGATGCAAATCTAAATATATATGTACACAGGGTACTCACAGAAACAAGCAAGAACATCTTATTGTGGAATAACCACAATAATTCTTTTTGGTTTTCCCAGCAACAAACTAATAGGAACCAGGGTTGGGGAGATTCCTAGGGCAAGGATCATGCCTAACACTGGCATTTAAGCTTAGACTACATGCTTCTTCCTTCCTCCCTCCCTCTCTTCCCTTCTTTTCATTTATTTACTTATTTAAACCATGCAAAGAAGCTCTCATGTATGTCCTCTTTAAAGAGAGAGAAAGAGGCTGGGTGCGATGGCACATGCCTGTAATCCCAGCAGCTCTGAAGGCTAAGGCAGGAGGATCACAAGTTCAAAGATAGTCTCGGCAACTTAATGAGACCACAAGCAATTCAACTGTTTCCAAATAAAATTTTAAAAGGGCAACAAAAGGACTAGGGATGTGGCTCAGGGGTTAAATGCCCCTGAGTTCAATCCCTGGTAGGAAGAGAGAGAAAAAAAAAACAATCAGAGAGGATCCCTGCTGGAGCTCACACCCATAATTCAGGCAGGTGCAACATGGTCCAAGTTTGTCTCTGAAGAATACCAAATACATTCTCCTGTGGATTCTTCTCTCTTGAGTTTCAGCTCACAAGTATTCACCCAAGTCCTTTGCTTGCTAGCACCAGCACTAGAATATATAATAACAAAGTGCACTCCAGCATTTAGTCATGCAGTAGCCTAGTAATAGAAAAATAATCATCAAGGTTGACTCAGCAAACTGAAGAAAGAAAAACTACCACATAGGTACTTAAAACATTTTGAATGTGGTTATCCCTTTTCCAGAAAAGGAAGACATTAATTTTGTTACAAATCCAAAGAAGAACAGATATAAGAATCTAGTTATCCGTTTTTAATAACCCTACCTTTCTTTCCCAGAGGTCCATTTACCATTCTAACAAACAGCTGGATAACACATAAAATCAGAAGCCACTATCTGTCCTGGCTCTATATCAGTTAAGAACAGCCAAGGTCCTTTTCCTTTCCCTTTCTCTTTTCAAGTGAACCACTAGGCAATGTGCCACATAATTTTTTCCCTTTCGCCTGGGTTCCTTTTGCTTGCCAGGCTGCTCCCCCTATGCAATAAAGACAGACCATACAATAAACTATGAATATTCAAAGATCTAAATTTTCTCTATTACCTGCTTCTTTTGCCAAGTCAGGGTAATCTCTTGAATTCTCAACTCCAGGCTTCACAAACTAGAATGTAGACGAAGATAATAAATAGAAACAAGTTACAATTAGAATTTTTCACAATAGAGCATCATAGAAATTCATTGACTATTTATTCAAACAAAAATATATTATTGAGAACCTGCCATGTTCCTCAACTGTCATTATAAATAATGTACAGTTCTTGCCCTCTGGGAACTTCTAGTGTAATGTAAAATAGGCAATTACACTATAGTATCATAAGCGCAGAATGATTTGTGAGAGACATGTACCTAGCTTAAGCTACAGCAGAAAGTAAGACCATTTTTTTCTCTATAGAATAATTAAATATAACAGATAATTAATTAATATAACAGACTCAAGCACAATGAAGAAAATAGAAAGTGATAAGGACATAAAAGTAATTTAGGATCAAATGATAATAACTAATATTTATTTGGCATTTATGTGTAATATGCATTGTGCTAAACATTTCATATGTAATAACTTGTCCAATCCTCACAATTTTGCAAATAAGAAAACAAGGACACAGAGAAATTAAGCAATTTGTGCAAAGGCACTCAGCTAATAAGTAGTGTAACTGAACCATCAGACAGTCTAAGTCTACAGCCAACTCATGAAGGACCTTATATGCCCTATTATGAGGTCCTGAAGACATGGATTTTTTAAGAGAATGGAAAATAATGATATGCCACCATCTACTAGAAGAAGAGTAAAACCCCAAAACAATGACAATATCAAATGTGGCAAAAAAAAAAAAATGTGGCAAGAATGTGAAGCAATAAGGACCCTCATTCATTGCTTGGTGGACCTGCAAAATGGTACAACACTTTAGAAGACAGCTTGGCAGTTTTTATAAAATTAAACAAACTCATATATGATCCAATAATCACATCTTGGCATTTACCCAAAGGAGTTGAAAAGTTATATCCACAGAAAAATGTACACATAGATGTTTAGCAGCTTTCTGCATAGTTGTCAATTATTGAAAGCAACAAAGATGTCCTTCAGTAGATGAATGGATATAGTATATCAAAACAATGAAATATTATTTGGTGATAAAAAGAAAAGAGCTATCAAGCCTCGAAAGGAATGAAGGAATGTTTAATGTATATTAAGTGAAAGAAACCAATCTGAAAAGACTGCCTACTGTATTATTCCAAGTAAATGACATTCTGTAAAAAGGGTAAAATTGGGCTGGGATGTGGCTCAAGCGATAGTGCACTCGCCTGGCATGCGTGCGGCCCAGGTTCGATCCTCAGCACCACATACAAAGATGTTGTGTCCGCCGAAAACTAAAAAATAAATATTAAAATTCTCTCTTTCTCTCTTTAAAAAAAATTAATGAAATAAAAAGGGTAAAATTATGAAATCAATAAAAAGATCAGGGGTTGAGAAGGTAGGGAAAGATGAACAGGTAGAGCACCAGGGCTTTGTAGGGCAATAAAACTACTCTGTAGGATGCCCTAATGATGGATATATGTCATAAATTTGTTGAAACACTAAGAGTGAGCCCTAATGTAAACCATGGTCTTTGGGTGATAATGACATGTCAATGTAAGTTCACAGATTGTTATAAATGTATAGCTGTGGCATGGATTGTTGATAGTGGAGGAAGCTATGTGTATTGGTTAGGAGAAACAGGATATGGGAAATCTCTATGCTCTGTGTTCTATTTTGCTGTGAACCTAAAACTGCTCTGTAAAATAAAAACTTGGATACATGCAAAGTAAAGAAAGGAATGAAAGGAGCAAGGCTAGAGGCAGTGAGACCAATTGGCATAATTCTAAATCAGTCCAAGTAAGAATTAACTATGACAGTATCAAAAAGAATGGAAAAAAAGTAGATGGACATGGAAACAAAAGAAATAAAATCTGGGCTGGGGATGTGGCTCAAGCAGTAGCGCGCTCGCCTGGCATGCGTGCGGCCCGGGTTCGATCCTCAGCACCACATACCAACAAAGATGTTGTGTCCCCCGAGAACTAGAAAATAAATGTTGGAAAATTCTCTCTCTCTCTCTCTCTCTCTCTCTCTCTCTCTCTCTCTCTCTCTCTCTCTCTCCTCTCTCACTCTCTCTTTAAAAAAAAAGAAATAAAATCTACTGAACTTAGTGATTGATTAGATAAGGTGAAATGATTTGCTGATCCGTGAGCATGTTAAAAGAAATGGATCCCAAACATTCTTTTGACTGCAGACCACAATAAGATACACTTTATAACACAATAAAGTATACCCATGAAACCACATGATGGAAGCAAAAATTTCATAAAATAATTATCCTTGTTATAGCATAAGTATTCTTAGATACAATATTTGGTATTTTATTTCAATGTTTCTTTTAATGCTAAAGGTCACCTTCCATATTGATTTTATTACACAAAACACTGTTTGAAATACCAGATACTTGATGGTTTGAAATGCTAGATACTTGACTTAAATGGTACACTAATTACACAGTGCC
The DNA here is from genome assembly GCF_045843805.1 of Urocitellus parryii. Lineage (NCBI taxonomy): Eukaryota > Metazoa > Chordata > Mammalia > Rodentia > Sciuridae > Urocitellus > Urocitellus parryii. The sequence continues at coordinate 36,159,180 of NC_135541.1, read as the reverse complement.
AAAATATAACCATTAAACTGAATAAAACATTGAACATGTGTTCGTATCCATGAACTATTCTAATTCTTCTCCATAGTTCTTGAATTAGGGATTCCTTTTTAATTCCCTAATACAGCATTCAACAGTTACAGCCAGATCATTTATACATAGTACCTTTCATAAAAGTACTATGCTAGACCCCAACAAGCAGTATCCAGTAATAATTAAATTATCATCTATATAGTAAAGAACTGTACTTTTCAATTTCTTACTGAAGAAACTTTTAAAAGATTAGTCAAGCAAACAAACACATACTTTTCCCTTTCAAAATTAAAAGCAAATTTAGATGGAAACTACCAAATGTCCTTTAATAACTGACCAGATAAAATATGACATTTAGCAAAGATTTGCCCCTACCCTCAAATCCCTTGCAGAACTGGAGGTTGAACCCATAGGCACTCTACCACTGAGCTATACCCCTGGTCATTTTTATTTTTTGAGGCAGGATTTCACTAAATTACTGAGGCTAAGTGTTGAGACTGCCTGGAATTTATGGTCCCCTCTTACCTCGGGTTCCCTAGTCCCTGATTACAGGAGTGTACCTGGCAAAAAAAAAAAAAAAACAACTTTCTTTTGAGGCCAGGCGAGATAGCACACACCTGTAATCCCAGTGTCTCCAGAGGCTGAGGCAGGAGGTCTGCAAGTTCAAAACCAGCCTCAACAAAAGCGAGGCACTAAGCAACTTGGTGAGACTCTGTCTCTAAATAAAATACAAAGTAGGGCTGGGGATGTGGCTCAGTGGTTGAATGATCCTGAGTTCGATCGGAGGTATCCCCCCACCCCCCCACCACCACCAAAAAAAGAAAAAACAACCTCTCTTGAACATTTCTAGCTAGAATTCCGAACCCTCATCTCAAATGAGAACACTAACATAGTTTCTAATAGTTCAAGGCCATACCCTTAAAAGATCCTTGCCCCCATTTCCAGTGCCTGCTTTAGAAAATTCAAGGCTGCTACAAAAAAAAAAAAAAAAAAAAAGTATTGGGCTTCATTCAACACCTAAGGTTAGACAGATTGTCTCCTGGTCTCTGAGATGAGCTAAAATCCTAACTTTAATAACTGCCAGATAGCAGACACAGCAGGCCTAATTGAATTTATACCAAAATTTATTACTTTTCATTTCCTGTACTCTACTGAGCCCCTTCTGGCCCCCCTACCTACCCTTCATTCTTCCTTTAAATCACCCAGTTACTTCTGTACAAAATGTAGTTGAATTTAGTACAGGCTGGACTCCTTTCTCTACCAACTAGTTATTGCAGATTAAAAGCTATCCTTATAGACTGGGGCTGGGGCTCAGTGGTAGCATATTTTCCTGGCATGTGTGAGGAACTGGGTTCAATTCTCAGCATTGCATATAAATAAAGTTATATTAACAACTAAAAAAATATTTTTAAAAAAGGGGGATGGGGGGGCTGTGGTTATGGCTCAGTGGTAGAGTGCTCGCCTTACACATGCAAGGCCCTGGGTTCGATCCTCAGCACCACATAAAAAAATAATAAATAAATAATAAAGTTATTTAAAAAGGGGGGGGGGGCTAGGGATGTGGCTCAATGGTTAAGCACTCCTGAGTTAAATCCAAAACTAATACATAGAATCAAAGGTCAGAAGTCAGGTTAATGGCAACACTTTGCTAGAAGGGAGTCAGTGACTCAAAGAGGGCACAAGGCCAACTTCTGGGAATTCTGTTTATATTTGTTTCTTAATTTTTAACCAAAGAAATGCAAGAAAAAAAAAGTGCCACATGACTTATTATATAATCTTCTGTTTCACTATGCCCTACAAAGTCTTACTTGCTCCTAAAACATGCATTTTAGATTTTTTTTAGGTATTTTTTCTGATATAAACTGCCTTCTAAATATTCTTACAGAATTATTTCTTTGTCAATTTAGGAAGTTATATCATGGTCTCTGTTAATAGTTTGGATCTATAGTTTTGGATCTATAATGTCCCCCAAGGGCTCGTGTATTGAAGGCTTGTCCCCAGTGCAGCAATGTTCAGGTGGGGCTTTTAGGAAGTAATTGGATTATGAGGGTTCTGATCCCACCAATGGCTGTACCATCCATTGTTGGATTCATAATTAAATGGACTATGAGGCGGCAGAAATGGTAGGAGGCGGGACCTAGTTAGAGAAAGTAGGTCACTGGAGGAATGCCTTTGAAGGGTATGTTTTGTCTCCAGCCCATTCCTTTCTCTCTCCTAAGGAAAGGCATAGTCACCAGGTGGTAAAAGAGATGCTGGAATCTGATTGTTTCATAGAACAGTTTTTCTTTTCTTCCTGCCTTACTCAGTAGCCACTATGTCCAAGCCTTAAGCCTTCTGAAGTTCTGGAGGAAGACTCAGCCAATATTACCCCTCTTCCAGAACTTGGTTTGTGGGCTCCTCTGCTGAGTCAATGATCACTTCTCCAACAGCTTTTAGTTTTCCAAAATTTTTCTGGCATTTCTCTGTTAATTTCCTCTCCTATTCACATTGCTCTTATATGTCAATAACTTTTTATTTCCTTATTGTAGTTTTAGTGGAATTTGGAAAGCACCAATACAGATAAATTCATGATTTTGGTCTGCCATGTTTAACCAAATGTCCCAAATCATCCTTATTTATTACTTGTTTATCCTTTTCTCCTCCAGATTATACATTCCTTAAGAATAAGAATCTTGTTGGTGGTGTTTTTTTTTTTTCTTTTCTTTTTTGCCATCCCTAGCAAATACCACACAGTAAATGTATTAAGTATATGCTTAAATGATGAAAGCACTCTCCATATTCCCCATCTCTTCCCTCAGGATTATTAACATATCCCCCCACCTCCCAACTTGAGAAAAAATACATCTCCTACTTTTGTGAGAAACTGCTTTTCTATACAGATCATATAATCAGACATTCAACAACCAATGGAAGATACCTAAAAATGGAACACACTGTTTTACTGTTCACCTCTTCCATGAAACAACAGGATGATCTCCAAGCTTCTGCTTTATAACATAGAAGTCAACTTTTCTATTTTGATTGAACTACATGCTCTTAGCCCACTGATAAGATAATAATAAAAATTAATGCTGCCTTCACAGAAAAAAAAAAAAACCTCTCTCCAGGAACTCTTTTAGTGAATACATCCATTTAATATTGTTCAACTAACATCTATTAAGGGTCTTCAGGCACCTTCAGGGTGGGAGGGGAACAGCAGAGAATAAATAAAACATGGTACCCACCCTGCAGCAGCTTACAAGAGGAGAAAGAGAATTTTAGTACAACATAGTAAGTTGTAAGATAGAGGTAAGTACAAGGCACTTTGGGAAGGCCAGGAGGATCAGAGATTTTCTGGGGAAGAGATCTGAACTGATCTTTAAGACCTGATGGTCCATGCCTATAATTCCAGCTACTAGGGAAGCTGAGTCACAAGGAGCACAAATTCCAAGCCAACCTGGGCAAGACCCTGTCTCAAAATAAAATATAAAGAGTTCAGTGGTAGAGCACCCCTGGGTTCAATCCCCAATTCCAAAATAGAAAAGGATCCCTTCTTCTAGGCAAATGTGGTGGTACATGCCTGTCTGTAATCCCAGTAACTAAGGAGATTGAAGCAGTAGTATCCCAAGTTCGAGGTCAGCCTCAGTAACTTAGCAAGACCCAGTCTCAAAATAAGAAATAAAAAGAGCTGGGGCTGGGGATATAGCTCAGTTGGTAGAATGCTTGCCTCGAATGCACAAGGCCATAGGTTCAATCCCCACCACCTAAAAAAAAAAGCTCAGTGGCAAAGCAATCATGGATTCAATCCCCAGTATGGGTCAAGGGTCCGGGCTGAAGACAAATGATACAAATAATGACAAGAAAAGCTTAAAATGAAAGAAACTAATGGCAGTTTGGCATTATTCTAGCACAGAAGTGTTGAAGAGAGACACTTCTGGCCTCCTGAGGACCAGGCAGATACAAAAAGTTCAGAGAACCCAGGAAACCTGTCACCTGTGCCAAGACGCTGAGGATCACTAATGTTTGCTCCCCAACCACTTTTGGAGATGGTTCTGATAGGGTACTACAAGTACTTGGGGGGGGGGGGAGCAGAACTGGTGACATTCATGACCTGCTTCCCTTTGGATGTGAGACAGCTGTTGCCCTGTGCACATTCTTCCGGACTCCACTTATAATCAAAGAAAGTGTGAGCCCTGGGTTAACTTGGGGGCTCCTTCACAAACTGACAAGGAAGAAGAGAGAAGGAAGGAGGAAGAATAAATAATTGGCCTCAGGTCCAATCCGAGGCACGACAGGAGACACCAATATCACATCCCACTCGAGCGGCCTCTCTGATGTCCCTCCCTCCAAGAAGCTGGAGCTAGGAAGGAGGGTCGTCCCCCGGCAGGAAGGAGGGGGAAAGAACCTGGCCCCCGTTTCCCATCACCTTGGGGCTCCAGGCCTCCCGGGAACAAAGTCCTCCCCTCTGTTTACCTTGGTCATGCCAACCCCCACTACAAACACCCGGCGTTGGGGCGGAGACTTGCTTGCGCGAGAAAGCATGGCTGGGCCAGCTACCGGCGGACACAAGCTCAGCAGAAGCGGGTTCCAACCGACTGAAGCCCGGGCAGCAGCAAGCGCCCTCAAGGCAGCCCGGTGGGGCGGGAGGCGGGGCCTGCCGGGCGGACTCGGCAGTGCGCACGCGCGGTGGCGCGTGCCCTGTGGGGCGTTATGTAATGTGTCCCTACCAGGACCAAGCTCTCTCTAGCCTGACACAAGTCACCTCCCACGCTCTGGGCCTGTTTAGTCTTCATCTTGAGAGAGAAGGCCTGGAGTAGGGCCTGAGACAGGAGGGGTTGGCCAAAAGGGGACTCTACATGCCTGAGATTCTTTAATGTTCTTTTAATGAGAGTCTTTTTAACTTTCTCTATTGCATTAGTGATGGTGGAAGCAGAGTCAATGCATGAGATAAACTTACTGTATACACTCATCAAGGAAAGGGGAAGCTTGCCCATAGATGCAGGATCTTCAGTCTCCAGTTGTGCATCTTTGTTTTCTAACCTGAAATTCTCAAACGTTGTTTTGGTAGGATAAAATGAGTGATGAGGTGGAATAGAAGCAATAAGGATAAGTAGAAAGGGGGCTTGCAGGACGAAACAAGAGTGGCCATGGTATAAAGTCCACTTTCACATAGATTAAGTAAAAGTCCAGACTTAAAGGTCATGTTCACATACCTGGACACAAACAACACTATTAAATCAATTGTTAAACCTTAGCCACAGGTATTGTTGTAGGGACAGACAAGGCAAGGCACCAAAAATAGTAGGAAACAGTTTTATTTGGCTGCAGCCAGGTTCAGAGGGCACAGCTTTTGCTGTAATCAATCAATCCCCTGAACCCTGAGATCAGGCAGTTTCAGAGTTTTATACCCAACATGTAAGGGAAGGGGCTCAGAAGTTCACAGTCTGCAGAAGTTTACATAAAAGCAGCTTTTTCTTTCACTGTTCTGGGCAAGTTAAACCTTCAAGGACATCACCTGAGAAGGGGAGAGCTTCTTCTCTTTTTTTCCCTCCCCCTGCCAGCTGTACCATGGAGCCCAATTGGTAACTTCTCTTATCTTAGAAATGTAGACATCTCTGTGAAGCCCCAGCTCAAGGCCAGAGGTTAACATGTCTGGTTCTCCAAACTACTGTACTGGATACAAGTTTGTGAAAAACTGGTAAGGGGGTGTTCACACCTGGAGTGCTGATTTCTTCCCAGCCAGTGGCCAAGTAAATCAGAGCAACACAAAAATAGGAAGTTTATCTACATTGAACTCATTTACAGAGACTCTTTTGCTGACAGTCCCAAAATCAACCATGGTAAAGAGAGGAGGCCCTAAGCAACTTAGATGCCTCAAAAAATAAAGAACACTAGGGATGTAGCTCAGTGGTAAAGTGCTCCTGGGTTCAATCCCTGGTACCAAAAACAAAGAAAGATAACCTCATGCCAGTAATGGGTGAAATGTCAGAATGGCCTCATCCCAATAATGGTTAACATGTCTGGTTACCAAGCAGAATTAAAAACACCTTCTTAGATCACATCTCTGTACTATAGATTTATATGTATAAATATGCCTAGCAAAGATGTAACAAATGCATTCCTCTTCAATGCCCTTACTCTACCCTATCTCTCAAATTGTGTACTTCATGTCATCACAGAAAGAAATGGGTCAGAATGGGTCAAAGTGAGATCTGTGCCTCACTTTGACCCTAGTACATAGGGCTGGGGATGTGGCTCAAGCGGTAGCACGGTCTCCTGGCATGCGTGCAGCCCGGGTTCGATCCTCAGCACCACATACCAACAAAGATGTTGTGTCCTCCGAGAATTAAAAAATAAATATTAAAAAAGAAATTTTCTCTCTCTCCTCTCTCACTCTCTCTTTAAAAAAAAAAAAAAAGATGCATACTAACATAGTACATAAACAAACTAAAATTTAACTAGGAGTATATTTTTTAAAACAGTCAGGTTTCATTCAATTTTATGGCAAATAAAGCAACCACCTGGCTACAAGTAATTATTTCTGTACTTTCATTTTTTGTTTGTAGATACTGCTCACCTTGGGGAGCACAGCTCTCTGAAACTCTTTTCATTATAAGTGATAACTGATTCATGAATTGGCTCAAATTAACTGTGTAATTTAATTGGTCTGAAATTTTTCTTTTAACAATGTAGCCTGTCTTATTATGGGAAGACTCTATTTGACAACTCGCCTACTCACGTTGATTTGTAACCCCAAAACCAATATATGAGCTCTTGAGGTGAATGAATTTGAAATGCCCAAAGCCACATTCTCAGTTGAGGTCCAACAAGACCACAATCTGTCTTCTTGATCCAGTAAAAAAAGTGTCTTTTTATGACCTATTTAGGACGATGAGGCAAGAGTATAGTAAGTCCAGGGAAGCCTCAACAATTTAATGAGGCCCTGAACAATTTTGTGAGACACTGTCTCAAATAAAAATTTAAAAGGGCGGGGCTGTAGCTTAGTGGTGAAGCACCCCTGGGTTTAATCCTCAGTACCAAAAAATTAAAAAAGGAAAAAAGAACACTTCCCTTTCCAATGTGGAGAACTAGATAATTTTTTTTTAAAGAGAGAGAGTGAGTGAGAGAGAGAGAGAGAGAGAGAGAGAGAGAATTTTTTTTAATATTTATTTTTGTAGTTTTCGGCGGACACAACATCTTTGTATGTGGATCGAACCCAGGCTGCACGCATGCCAGGCGAGCGTGCTACCGCTTGAGCTACATCCCCAGCCCGATGTAATTTTTAAAATTTAAAAAATCCCTGTTACAAAATACCTAGAAAATGTTGGATAAAATACAACATACATTATTTTAAATGTAAGGAATATGGAGGAGGGGAAGTTTTAGTTTTAATTTTATACCCATCTGTACTGTTTTGACTTTGTGTGTGTGTATATATATAACTTTATATATATATATATATATATATATATATATATATATAACTTTATATATATATATATATATAACTTTGCTTTACTATATCGTGTCATTGCTTTAATTTTTGTCATTGTGTTTTGTTTCCATTTGCGTTATATTTTCTTAAATAAGTAATACTTAATACATAAATCAAGATTCAAAAAATACAAAAGATCAAATCATAAAATTCTCCCTCCTGACCCATCTCCAGTCTCCCACTTCCTCTCTCATCTTTTCAGAGATACTTTGTGTAAATACAACCAAATATATGCATACATACCTAAGTCATGTCATCCTCTATATTACATTAGTCTGCATCTTGTTTTTTTCATTTGCCAATGGATTTTGAAGATCCACTTGTATCAGTACCCAAAGAGATTTAAATGTTTTTATATAGCTGCATAGAATTTGATTTGGGTGTGCCATAATTTATTTAACCAATCCCTTATTGATGGACATTAAGATTGCTTCTAGTCTGTTGCTATTATAAATGAAATGCTGTAATAAGTAACCTATGACATATGTAATTTCTTTCCTGTGTGGTTATATCTGTAGGTTAAATTTTAAGATTGAAATTTATAAGCCAAAGATGTGGTGCATTTATATGTATGTATGCATGTTATGGTTTGAATATGAGGTGTCCCCCAAAAGCTCCTGTTAATGCCGGAATGTTCAGAGGTAAAATGGATGGATTATGAGAACCATAATCTAATTAGTTTATCCTAGTTTGAATGAACTCACTGGGTGATAACTGTAGGCAGATGGGGTGTGACTAGAGGAGGTGGGTCACTGGGAGTGGGCCCTTGGGGACTATATCTTGTTCCCCCCCCCCTCCATCCCCACTCCCCTACCTTCCAGCCTGCTATGAGGGGAGCAGCTTTCCTCCACTGTTGCACTTGGGCCGTGGTGTTCTACCTTATCTGGCCTAAAGCAATGAAATCAGCCAACCATGGACTGAACCTCTGAAACTGTGAGCCCAAAATAAACTCTTCTTCTTCCAAGTTGGTCTTTTGGGGTATTTTGATCACAGCAATGCTGAGGGCCATTACCAAGTAGGTATGACGCATCGTAATCCTTGCCAGTGTACCCCATGTTAAATGGACTTGCCTTGGAAATTTGCTGCGACCTTACTTGTGTGTTTGAGAAAGGTGACCCTGCTCAATCACCAGCGTGGATCCAGGATTAGGGTGTATTCCTGCAGGAAGTATCTCCGTCCTTGGGTTTAGGGCGTGACAATAGGAGTTTTAGGGAAGTTGAGGTTGAAGATTATTGCTGCTGGGATTAGGGTGTTCCTGCGGCTTGTTGAGTTCTCGTGAGATTAAAATGGGATTTGGAAAAAGCCTCGTGGAGTAGGATTTGGGATCGGACATATTGGAATTGCCCCTGAACGTGTGTGGAGGCTGGTGTGAGATCGGGAATAAAGAATTGCTGTTTGAACATACAAAGCTGTGTGGTGCCTCCTGATTCTGGTGCCCCCCAAGACATCGGCACAGCAATATAAAGCTGACAGTGTGTGTGTGTGTGTGTGTGTGTGTGTGTGTGTGTACTATTTTAATGGGTTCTTGCTATGTCACCCAGGCTGGCCTTAAACTCCTGGACTCAAAAAATTCTCTTGCATCAGACTCCTAGCAGCCAAGACTACAAGCACATGCATTATCATGTCCACCAGAGATTGTGCGTTTATAATTCTAACAGATATTTGCTAAATACTTTCCAATTAGAGACATCCCCCTTCAGCAGTGTGAGTGTATTCTGTATATATAGCTTTTATACTTAAAATAGATATTGTAAGGGGGGTCCGGCGAAACGTCGGAGGGAGAGACCACTCAAGAGACTGACTCCATGCAATTGGCAAAAGGGGATTTATTGAGGATCCATTCCAGCGCGCTGGGACTCTGTGCTCACTCAAGAAGGGAGAGCAGCCCAGAGCCCAGAGCAGAGTTCAAGCAGAGCTTAAGTACACTTTTTGGAGAGGGTGGGGGGCTTTGCATACATCAGAACAAATCATCATGAGGTGCGGGAAAATTGAACAACAATTCTGAAACGTGATTAGTACATACATTGGCGGGAACAGATTGGACAGGGGTGATTGGTGCTCCTAAGTGGGGTACACGTTCAAACTGATTGGTTCAGGTCCTGCAATGCCTACGTGCCAAGCAACTCAGAACCCTTAGCTATTAAATAACCAGAAAGTCAGTGGAAATATTTACTGGGCAGTTCCAGCATTGTCCTAACAACTTTACAGAGATTACAGGTTCCGGGGATAGCAGAAGAATTTTAACAATACCTAGTCTTTACTTTTTAGCCCAGGCCTTGCCATTTAGAAGCTTTACAATGCCCGGTCTTTTACACTTTAACTCAGACTTTTGCAGCTTAGAATCAGCTTAGAAATTTTACCTTTACACACCGAGAACTAAAAAAATGAATAAATATTAAAAAATTCTCTCTCTCTCTCTCTCTCTCAAAAAAAAAAAAAAAAAGTCCTTTTTTTCATATGAGGTTTCTCTCATTGGCTTATGGATGGCCATTTTCCCCTGTGTCTTCACACAGTCTTCCCTCTGTATTCATCTCTATCCAGATTCCCTCTTCTTGTAAGGACACTGGTCTTACTGGATTAGGGCCCACCCTCATGACTTCATTTGAACTTAATTACTTCTTTGGATATCCAATCTCCAAATATCATGAGGTACTAGGGGTCTGAACTTCAACATATGAATTCAGGAGGACAGAATTCAGCCTGTAACATTTAGCATTAACCTCTTTTACACATGAGAAGTGAAGTCTTGTACTTGTTCCCAAACCTTCTGTAAAAATCTACCACATGCATCTTCTTTCTGTGGTTTTTTTAGGGAGTGAAGGAATTGTAGCCATGTCCAGTAAGCTACAGAGAAGAGATATGGAAGAAAGGCCAGATGATCCATAATATGAATTAATTCATTGAAAGCAGGGGCATAGCATCAGAAATGACCAGGCTTAATATAAACCCCATTTTTTTTTTTTTTGGTGCTGAGGATCAAATCAGGACCTTGCACATGCTGAACATTCACACATTCACTCTATCACTGAGCATACCTCCAGCCAAAATTGCAATTAATCTTGAAAGACACAGGGGAAAACTTATATTTTCCCACTAGGCTCTAAAAGGGAGTTAAATCCCCGTTTTATTTAAACTTTAATGGAAGAATTGGGAGCTTAGCTCAGTAGTAAAATGCTTACCTAGCACATGAGAGGCCATGAGTTCCATCCCCAACACACAAACACAGACACACACACATAAAAAAAAAAAAAAAAAAAAAAAAAAAAAAAAAAACCTTAATGGATATAGTGATGACCCCAAAAAGCTGGAATATTTGAGTGACATTCCAAATTAATTATTACCAATTCAACATTTATTTCGAGTCAGGCAGGGTGCTAAGTATTTAGAAGGCAAAAAAGGGTATCAGTGTTTTAAGAAGGTTATGGAGTCCTGGGATCAAACATAAACCAAGCTACTAGCTGGCCATCCTCAGGAAAGTTACTTAACCTTTCTGATTCACGGCTTCCTTCCATTTGTAAATGAAGATGATAACAATACCTACCCTATGGCAGTGGTGTGCCTGGCAAGCACAGTGACAATGGTGATAATGAAGGTGAATCCTCCAGCCCTTGATTCCAGTCAAGGTTTATTACCACCACTTTGCAGACAAAGAAAGAAGGGTGGAGGTTAAGCAATTTGGTCAAGGACTTTTGAAGATAAGCAAGTAACTAAAGGAAAAATAAATCCTTCAGCTTCATTTGCCTTTAACTGATTTTAAAAATCACTAACTTTGGAGGTCATGCTGCTAAGCAATATATGAGTCTTCCTCCAGCTTGGCTTAGAGGACACCTCTAACTGGAGCTGCCAAATGGATGAAAAATGTTGCCTTTTTCTGTCTCCTCTGTTCTCTGGTGAAAGCTGTTTTTTGTATCCTAATGACTAACTGCAAGTTTAGCTCGTCTGGAAAAAGGAACTCAAATGAAACACACAGTAAAACTTACTGATCATTCACTTTTCTCTGGATTTACAGAACCCAGGACAGACACCTGGCAGTCCTCAGATAACATAAAAATGTGGGCCAAGGACTTGCTCGTATTGTTCTTTAATTAAAAGTGGAATCATGTTTAACTTGCAGGGAAATAATGTGTTTGTTTAAAAATTTGTTTTCAAAAGCCAGCCTAGGAAGTGAAGGTCAGTTATTAATCTCAAGGATGTTCCAGCAAAAAAAGAAAAATATCCCCTTGAATGACAAATACAGTTACGGAGCCTGGATGTGCAACTCAGCACATAGTCTTTCTGCCCCTCCCCTTCCTTTCCCTCTATAAAAGCCCTTTTGTGTCCCTGAGTTCCCTAAGATGGATGGGGCTTTGAAGACAATAGCCCCTCGGTTATCTCAGGCCACCTGTTCAATAAAACTGATTTCCTTTCCACCAGCTCATGTCTCCCGAGTATTGACTTTTCAGCAACAAAAGCCCAGATTTGGGCCTGTTAACAAGCATTGGAGCCAAGAAGGTTTGGGCCAAAGTTGACTGATAGCAAAACTCATGATTTTAACTCCTAGTAATAATTATGCCATTCTCCTTCCTGATCCTGATTATTCCCAGGATTGATGAACGTGAAAAGATACAAATCTCATTTTTGCCTTCAACCCCAAATTTTCCTTTGATTTTCCCTGGAGGTTCCAAAGCTTTCAGGTAAACAGGAACCCTGGAAGTTCATTTAAAATCCTAGAAATCCAGGCTGGGTGCAGTGGCACATGCCTGTAATCCCAGCAGCTTGGGAAACTAAGGCAGGAGGATCTCAAGTTCAAAGCCAGCCTCACCAACTTAGCAAGGTCCTGTCAATTCGGCGAGACCCTGTCTTTAAATAAAATATTTAAAAGGGCTAAGGGACTAAGGTTGTGGCTCAGTGACAGAGTACTTGCCTTGCATATGAGGCACTGGTTTCGATCCTCAGCACCATATAAAAATAAACAAAATAAAGATATGTTGTCTATCTATAACTACAAAAAATTTAAAAATTTTAAAAAATTGACTAAAACCAACTTCATTTATGGTCTATACCTTCCCCTAGGAGTTTCAAATTTTCAACAGACTATAAGAGTTCCGAAATAGGTACTTCAGACCAATTCTGCCAAGTGTAATTGTTGTTCGGATAAGGAGACAGACTCCTTCTGCTTCCTACTCTGCCATCTTCCAGAATCCTTTTTCCCTTGTCAATTTTTTTTTTTTTTTTTGTACTGGGGATTGAACCCAGGGGCAGTCAACCACTGAGCCACATCCCAGCCCTTTTTATATTTTATTTAGAGGCAGGATCCCACTGAGTTGCTTAGCACTTAGCTTTGCTGAGGCTGGCTTTGAACTCTCGATCCTCCTGTTTCAGCCTCCTCAGCTGCTAGGATTACCACTGTGCACCACCACACCAGGTATCCTTGTCAAATGCTTTTGCATCAGTCATCAATATGATCAGATGTTTTTTCTTTAGCTTGTTGTTATAGCAGTCTACATTGATTTCCAAAAGTTAAACCATTGAACCAGAGGGCTGAGGGATGTAGCTCTGTGGGAAAGCATTTACCTGGCGCACACACAAAGCCCCATGCTATATCACCAGCACTGGAAAAAAAAAAAAAAAGAGCCAGCTTTGGATATTTGAAATAAATTGCATTAGGACATGGTTTATTACCCTTTGCATAATAATAATCCAACAATTGTTGGATTTTATTTGCTAATGTTTTGTCAAGGATTTTTTTGGCCAGTGTTCATAAGAGATATTAATCCGTAGTGTTCCTCTCATATAATGTCTTAATTATTATCTTAAGATAATGCTGACCTCAGAGAATGGATTATGAAGTATTACATTCTATTATCTGGAAATGACTGTAGAGAACTGGTATTATTTCTTCCTTAAATGTGTCCCTCTGTCTTTTATCTTTATTTCTCCATTCCCTTCTTCTAGTTCTCTAACTCCTTTTTGCCCCATGCCTTCTTCCTATCTCCTTCTCCCTTCCTTCACATTCTTTAGGCCAACATCTAGTGCAGGCATCCCCAGTCTAGCTTGGTGGGGTGATCTCAGTCCTGAGAGTCAAGGAGGTCTCTGTAAACTGACTCAACTGCCCATCCTTGTCTCATCTGAGAATGCTCTAGCCAGAAAGAATACATGAAATGTGGAAACAGAAAGAAGATTTAATCATATTGTGTTTTAACCCTCATATATGATCCAGTAAACAGGCAACAGAAAGACACCACCCACCCTCACCATCCCAGATATGTACCTGGCCATCCAGAGCCAAGCTCTCCCCATACCCCCAGCCTCTCTTCCAACCCTAGCAGGTGTCCAGGCCCACCTGGCTGAACTCCTCAAAATAGGGTAATCCTTTGGGAAAGGGGACAATAGCCCAACCCTTGCCCTCAGAACAGAGCCTGGCACTCATTCATTCAGTAAATATTTATTGAGTGACTGCTATGTGCTTGGCAGTGAAGAAAGCAAAGTCCATGTTCTAATGGAAATTTTATTTTAGTAAAGAAAACAAAAATAAGTTATTTTCTAATAGTGATAAATGTCTTGAAGCAAGTATTTTCTAGTGTTCAGGCTGTAGATCTCGTTCCAACTCAAAGTTCAAGCCCTGTACTCCCAATCCTGAACTGCAGGCCCCTCTGTTGGGTTCTCTTATCTGCTGTTGTCTGCATCTCACAAACCATTTCCTCTGAGAAGGTCAGCATCATTCAAAAGCATCATGTTCCAAAAGAAACTTATTTTCTCCTCCACCTGGCTCCATATCAATGTGGAGGAGCTGACCTAATTCTTTCCCTAGGGGATTTTCTCTCTGCAGCCCTAGTGATCATATTTAACCACATGCAGCCTCCATCTCCTAGCTGAACCCAAAATGGGTGCCTGGGCAATGCAGGCCCACCAAAAACTCTTGGAATATGGATTTAGACTGATCTGTGTTGCTTGATGATGGTAAATGCTTAAATTCAAAAACCATGGAGAGAAGAAGCCAGGTGTAGTGGTGTATATACCTGTAATCCCAGTGGCTCAGGAGGCTGAAGCAGGAGGATCTCAAGTTCAAGGCCAGGCTCAGCAATTTAGTGGGGTGCTAAGCAACTTATGCGATCTGTCTCTAAATAAAATATTTAAAAGGGCTGGAGGTGTGGCTCAGTGGTTAAGTGCCCCTGGGTTCAATCTCTGGCAAAAAAAAAAAAAAAGCCATGGAGAGTTGAGGAAGCTTAGAACAGCCACGTGGAAGCTTCAGTATGAAAGGAGCCCAGGAGAAGCAGCAGGGTCAGACCATGCACTTCCAGAAAGAAGGCATCTGGCTCCTTTTATGGACTGAATATCTACCCCCGACACCCTGACAATTCATGTGACAGAAGATAGAGACTCAGGGAGGTAATTAGTTTGTGAGGATGGAACCCTCATGAATAGGATTATGCCCTTATAAAAGACAGAAGAGCTTGAGTTCAACCCTCTCTGCTGTCTGCGGTATGAGGCCATAGAGAGAAAATGGTGGGAAAACCTGTTGCAAGCCCTCTCAACACTGGGACTGGTAGTGCCTGGCTCTGAGACTTTCTAGCTTCCCAGACTGAGAAAGAAGTATTTGTTGTTTAAACCACCCATCCCATAGTATGCTTGGCATAGCAGCCCAAACCAGGACATTTCCACTGCCCATTCTGCTCATTGTACCCTGGTACTAAACCTCTCTTACTTAAGTCACTTTAGGTAGCTTTCCCTTGTAACTGGTATTTGTAACCAAAATATCTCTGGTTGATTGTTCCCCCAGGACTCAAAACAATAGTAATCCTACTGGTTGTGGTGGGCGCACACCTGTAATCCCAGAGGCTGGGGAGACTGAGGCAGGAGGATCATGAGTTCAAAGCCAGCCTCAGCAAGGGCAAGGCACTAAGCAACTCAGTGAGACCCTGTTTGTGGCTCAGTGGTTGGGCCCTGAGTGCCCCTGAGTTCAATCCCCAGTACCAAAAACAAACACACAAAAAAAACCAGTAATCCTATTTTTGTTAAAGAGGCTGTATTAATTGGTGACAAAGAGACCCTCCAAATAGCAGGGACTTGAAAGAGAATTTTTAGATCACCTAACAGTACAGCATGGGGCAGAACTGTTGGTGGCTTTGGGGTCTTCAACAAATAAAGGGTAGGAAGTGAGGGGACAGGGAGCATATTCACTGAACACTCTTGAGTGTTCCACTACATAGGAGCCAAACAACGCCCTGCTAGAGTCTGTAAAGGGAGTTTGGGTGGACAACGGGACACAGAAGCTAGCAATTCACAAATATTTTTGTGAGCCAATTTATTGAGTATTAAATTGGAAGGAGCATTACATTTAGTGAGAGGTGAGACACTGGCCTCACTGTTACCCTCCATTATATTTGAGGCACAAACGCGAGGCGACTCAGGGAGGTAAGTGAATGTAGACAATGCTCGACTAATGAATGACATATTTTAAATGAAAGCATATCTATTGCATATATGTGTAAGCAAAGGTCACACGTCCCATTCAATCTCCACACCACCACGAGGTAGTCACTGTCGCTATTCCTGTTTTTGGAATCAAAGCACAGACAAAAGCTTTGCCCCAAATCACAAGAAGAGAGCTTTTCCACCACCACCCTGGGCTAAGGACAGGGGCGCTGCGTCGGCCCGTAGGTGGAGCAGTTTGCAAGGCCTCGCCCGCCGCCGGAACTACGCATCTTCGGCATCTGCGGAGCCAAGTAGCACCTTCCCAGCCCGCGCGATGCTGCGCGCTCTGCGGCTCCTGCGCCCTTGGAGTCCCCTTGGGGTCCGCGGCTGCACCTCCGATGGGACTTCAGGGGGCCATGAAATCCAAGTGCGCGCCCTGGCGGGTCCCGACCAAGGTAAAAGCGCTGTCCCAGGGCGCGCCCAGGAGTCGGCCTGGCTCGGCCGGACTGAGACAGACGATCCCCGAGCCCAGCCCTGCTGCAAAGGCCAAAGCGACGCCCCGCGCACCCGCGGCACGCGGGAAGACTACTAAGGCCTGTGGGCTCCGTGCTTTTGAGGACTGGATCTCAAATTGCCTGCCTCCCAGTCCAGGTTCTCTTAGTGGCTCAAGGCCGGCGAGGAGGATGCCCGGATTTGACGGGAATGGGACTTTGTCGGTCTCCTCAACTCCCCATTTGATGACCTCAGTCTCTGTGAGAGGGGGGAAGAGTCGCTTAGAGATGGCATTGGGTTAAAATACCGGATCATTTTCCCAGCCAAAGATCCTGGCAAGGTTCCGGGGGCGGAGACGGCGGAGCCAATCCCGCTCGGCGTGTGGGGACTCGGGGAAGGGAGGTGCAGGGACAGGTCGCATGTTTTCCCTGCGCGCTTATTCTTCAAACTTTTGCTTCCCTCTGAAAGTTAACAGGTTGTTAGCAGATACCACCGTTGATTGCATGTTGTGTTCGGGTTTTGTGTGTTTGTTTCGGGTGCATTCCGTGAGCTGACCGTTGTCCTTAGTCCGCTGCGCTGAGCCATCCGGGTGAGATCCTTGTGGTGGCTTTGCTTCTCTTTAATCTCATCTCCTTCCACCGACATTTGATGAACTATTTGTGTCTGAGTTTTAATCTACGCCATTAGCAGTACATTTTACATCTCGTATTTCTTATTTAAGCCCTGACACTTTTTTAAAAAGCTATTTTCCCACATAAATCTAGTTCCTTGCTGTTGTACACTATTCCTTATGTACATCCGCTACTTTTGATAGACACAAGGGCCACCAGCGTCCCACTGAATCAACTTTCAGTGGTAGGATTGCTGGACCTTAGAAATACCACATATTCTCATGCTTGGTTCACTGACAGACTGGCAACAGTGCTTGCCTTGAGATATTTTTTATTCTTTTCCCCACTATCCAATTACAAAATTTGGGGGTTGGGGATGTGACTTAAGTGTTAGAACTTTTGCCTGGCATGCACGAGGCTCTAGGTTCATCCCCAGACCTGCACAAAACAAAACAAAAATGAGGCATAGAGGATTTAGCAATTAGAATCAGGTCTGATTACAAAGTTCTGAACCATGAGGTCATCACTGATTCTTCCAGTTACTCATTGATTCATCAAACAGATTTGTACATCAGAAAGTTGGATTTTTGGACTCACATGTAAATATTGGAATCCTTTCATCTAGAAATGAATAACAAGAATCAGTCCATTAAGCCTTTGCCCCTGCCAGAGGGCTTATAGGAGGGTGAAAGTCAGGGACAGAGGAGAAAATGAAGTCAAGGAAAAAGTCATGGAGGAGATGTGAGGAAGAAATCACACATAGGAGAACTACCCAGAAAATGACTCAAGAGTCATTTGGTGTTCTTGTTAGAAGCCACAGCTCTGTCTTCACTGGGGCAGATGGCACCAGAGCATTGCCACATTGTACTTGTCCTGGAAAATGGGAGTGGCTGGTTGACAGTTCTTCATCCTTCTTTAGCAGCTTTGTTCTTTATAGTTCATGGAGTAATTCTACTCCAAATCCTTACCTGGGCATTCAGGGTTCTCTGCCCCAGCCTGGCCTTTCCATCTTCTCTTCATGGTTCCTTTTTTTTTTTTAACCTTGTGTGTGCCTTTGTGTGAGGGAGGGAGAGTACTGGGGATTAAACCCAGGGGCACCCTACTACTTAGCTACATCCACAACCCTTTTTCCTCAATCTTTTTATTTTCATTTTGAGACAGGGTATTGCTAAGTTGTCATGGTTGACTTTGAACTCGAGATCCTCCTGCCTTAGCCTCCTGAGTTGCTGGGATTGCAGTGTGAACCACCACACCTGGCCCCAATGGGCTCTTTTAAAGCTTTCCAGTCTCTGTGTTTTTGTTCCAGCTGTGTCCAGAAGGTCCTGTCCCTTCCTTTCTGCCTCCATGAATCTTTCTGGAATTCCCCTGCCATGCTGCATGTCCCGCCTCCAGTTAAGTTTTGTGTGTCTGGGCTTGTCTTCTTCATAGGTTGTTAGCTTTTTTTGCAATTCTGGAGATCAAATCTATAGCCTCAAACCTGGGCAAACCTCTACGACAAAGCTTTACCCCATCAATTAGCACTTTGTGGGTGAGGTGTGCTAGCTGCATCCTGCTGTTACTTGAGCAAACACTCTTGTTTCTAGACCTCAGTTTCCCCTTCTGTATAGTAAGAAGTTGTTAAACCAGTTGTTCTCCACACTACCTTCCAGTAATTTCTGTTGACCTGCCCATACACCATCCAGCCTGTGATCCAGGCCATCCAGACAGAAATGACCTTGGTCAGCTGCTCCAGAAATGTTCATGGTTTGGTAAGAGAAGACAGGCACACTACAGAGCCACCCTCACTACTGGAGCAGAAAGGGCAATGTTCCTAGAATCCAGGCTGCAGCAAGAAGGCAGCGACCATGGCTGAGTCCTGTTTCTCCAGAACCTGGCATGTGATACAGCAAATTGTTGCCAAGTGAATGAATGAAAGCCAAATACTCCTGCCTGGCCCCTCAGGGCTTCCAACTTGGAGTAGTCTTCTGTTAGGTCCCAGAGCTGCCCTAGTCCCAGGACATTTTGCCCTGCTTACTGCAGACTCAAACTCTGGCTAGACACTTAGGGACACATTTCTCTTTTAATCCTCATGACAATCTTTTAATTATTTCCCTTCACAGATCAGGACATTGAGGGTCTGAAGGTAAAGGGACTTATCCAAGGCCATGGAGCTGGTGCATCTGAGCTGTGATTTGAGCCAAAGACTGATTTGGCAGTCAGGCTTGACATAGTGGGTGCACACCTGGAATCCCAGTGACTTGGGAGGCTGAGGCAGGAGGATTGCAAGTTCAAGACCAGCTTCAACAGCTTAACAAGACCCTGTCTCAAAATTTAAAACAAATTAAAAGGACTCGGGGTATGGCTCAGTGGTAAAGTGCCTAGGTCCAATCCCCAGTAGCCAAAAACAAACAAACAAACAAACAAAAAACCAAACAGTGATTTGGCAGTCAGTATTCTGGGCATAACATAAAAATGGGAGAAGAGATAAAGTTAAAAGATGAGAGAGTCAGTCAGAGAGAAAGGAAGGACAGAACAGGGAAGCAAAGCAGAGAGGGGAACATTTCTGTCAATGTTAGGACATGGTGACTAGATTAGTTTTCTGTTGCTCTATAACAAATGAACATGGGGTGTTCTCTGAAGAGAAGGGCAGATCAGCAGGCACAGGCCCCATGTCACAGGCTCTCCCTGTACACTGAATTCCTCTAGTTCCGGAAGGCACCCTGTTCTCCCTGCACCAGTCCTCAGCTCGCTGCTCCCTCTGCTTGCTTCACTCCTGGACTGTCTGCACCCACCCTGACAACCAGCACTCATGCACATCCAATCACATATGTGCACTTACATGTGAATGCACATATGTGTACATGATGCACACATACTCATACACACACATGTGCACTCAAACTTTTTGCCTGATTCCTTTCTTCCATCAGTTCTCAACTTAAAGGTCACTTTGTCCTCTGGGGAATCAGCTGACCTACAATGGGGTTGCCTCTGCCCGTTAGCATGTCCCTTACCTGCTTATCCATTTTTTTCCCTATGAGTTCATATTACAAATAGTAATTATTTAATATCAGTTTTCTCCGCTAGATTGTAAGTTCCATGAGTCTGTCCTGGTCTCTGGAATCAATGTCTCATACAGAAGACAGTACATGTTAAATACAAACATGTACAGCTAGGTGAGGTTGTGCAACCTGTAATCCCAGCTACTTTGGGAGGCTGAGGCAGGAGGATTATGGTTTGAGGCCAGTTTCTACAATTTAATGAAATCCTGTCTCAAAAAATAAAAAGGGCTGGGGATGTAACTTGAGGGTAATCCCTACTATTGCAAAAAAAAAAAAAAAAAAAAGAGGAACTTTAAGCTCGGTGGAGGAGGATTGCGAATTCAAAGCCAGCCTCAGAAAAAGCAAGGTGTTAAACAACTCAGTGAGATCCTGTCTCTAAATTAAAAAATACAAAATAGGGCTAGGGATATGGCTCGAGTGCCCCTGAGTATAAAAAAAAAGGAACTTTGACAACCTGGTAGAAAAGAACCCAAGAAGGGTAACACCAGGAACAAATCTTTGTGAGAACTAGGAACTCCAGGGATGATGTGTCAGGGTAGGTTCATCGATTGTAACAGATGTACCAATCAGGTAGGGCATGCTGCTAGTGAGGGAACCGTGCCTAAGTGGGGACAGAGGAACATGGGCACTCTCTGCACTGCACTTTCTGCTCAATTTTATTGTAAACTGTAAAAGTGTTTAAGATGAGTGTCGTGCACATACCTGTAATCCCAGTGACTTGGGAGCCTGGGGCAGGAGGATCACAAGTTCCAGGCCAACCTGGGCAACTTAGTTAGATTCCTCTGTCTCCAAATAAAAATGTAATGTAACTAAGTGGTAGAGAGTCCCTGGGTTCAATCTCCAGTATCAAAAACAAAAAACAAAAATCCCTCTGGGTTTAGTTGCTAATTTCTTGTGACAGAAGAGCAGGTTGAGGAGCTGGGGTTGTGGTTCAGTGGTAGAGTGCTTGCCTAGCATGTGTGAGGCACTGGGTTTGATTCTCAGCACCACATATAAATAAATAAAATAAAAACCCATTGACAACTAAAAAAATATTTTTTAAAAAAAGGAGGTTCATTTGCCCTCATGAGCATGCAATCAGCAAAATCTAGACTTTGAGAAACCCTACTGTTTCCTCAACAAATAACTTTTGAGAGAAGGACCAAGCTAGAGGGAGACTCAGGATTCTAATAAGTTTTTTGCCGCAGTCTGGCTGGGCACAAAATCACGAGCCACTCACAGCTTTTTTTTTTTTTTTTTTAATTTTTAATATTTTCATTTTTTAGTTCTCGGCGGACACAACATCTTTGTTGGTATGTGGTGCTGAGGATCGAACCTGGGCCGCACGCATGCCAGGCGAGCGCGCTACGGCTTGAGCCACATCCCCAGCCCCCACTCACAGCTTTGTAGATTCAAACAGCAATTCTTTATTCCAGAACTCACACCGGCCCTCTACAAACACGTTCTGGGGGAAATTCACATTCTGGGCAAAATCCACATACTCCACCAGGCTCTAATCAGCAGGATATACCCTATTCCCGGCAGGGTACACCTTAAACCTGGAACCGCCCTAAACCCAAGGAGAGGGATTCTCCCTAAAACCTGATCCGCCCTAAACCTGGATCCGCCCTGGTCCTTGAGCAAGGTGACCTTACTCAAGCATACATGCAATGTCACTGCAACTGTCCAAGGCAAGTCCATTTCCAGGAGTCCTTCCTCTAAGCAACATGGGGTACGCTGGCAAGGAAATTTCGATGCGTCATTCCTACTTGGCAATGGCTCTCAGCAGTTTTTAATGGACAGTAAATTTTTAAATTAGCACTGTTTAATCTGTGATGTCTAAGGAATCATACTTGGGCAAGGAAACTATAAAGAAATATATGGAAGTGATTACACAAAAGTTAGAAGAGTTACTTCTGGGGGGTCAAGGAGGGAGCTATGACTGAGTCCGGGCACATGAGGGGTTGCTGAAATGGTTGGCACAATTCTAGTTCTTGATCCTGGGTGGTGATTATAAGGGTTTTGCCTTATTTTAATTCTTTAGAGGAAGAGGTTTGGTTGTGAAAGGAAGAAAATTATGGAAGGAGCTGTGAAATTGAAGGTGCTGATTTGTGCAGGCAGGGGCTCCTGTGGTTGTCTCCTGTTCCTCATCCCATTTTGCTTTGTGGTTCACAAGCCCTTCTACTTCCTCTGAGAGGCAGAAAGAGCAAAGATTACTGTCTCCATTTTACAGCTGGAAAAATTGAGGCTGAAGTTTGTGACCTGCCCCAAGTCCCACTGATCATCAAGGGCAGAGGCTTCCCAGCACCCAGGCCTCTTGCCTCCAACCACCCTGTGGGTGAGCAGAGCCAGCTCACCCAAGGCTGCCCTGTCCCCTGCAGGAATCACTGAGATTCTGATGAACAGACCCCATGCCCGCAATGCCCTGGGAAACATCTTCGTCAGCGAGGTAAGAAAGGAGGGCGCCAAGGTGGGGCTGGGGATGGACTAGGAAGTAACTGACAGGATGCCCTCTGCAGATGCTGGATGCTCTGGCCCGGCTAAGGGAGGACCAGAAAGTGCGTGTCCTGCTCTTCAGAAGTGGAGTGAAGGGTGTGTTCTGTGCAGGTGGGTCCCTCTCTGTCCCCTGCAGGGCTCCCACCAGCCTGCAGGGATACATATTTCCAGTTTACAAATGCAAATTCTAAAAGAAGTAAAATTCCTTGCCTTGGGTCACATAGCCATATGAGATAGTTTGATCTTGACCTCTCTGACACCACATTCTGTTGTTTCTGCTATCCCATGCTTTGTTCTGACCCCTCACTGAGGAAATTAAGAAACTGAATCCAAACATGTTCACAGGTCAGTGGCTAAGATGGGACTCTGCCTCTTTATTCACCCATACAATCAATCCCAGTCTGTTACCAAAGCTGTCCACTGAACCTGTTATTTGGTTCTCACAACAGAACCAGCACCATGAACTTCAGTTTCAAAGGTAGGGGAAAATGTACGCAGGCCCACAGTGAGAAATCAAGAGAGCTGAGCTGAGAACTGACTCTGGAATGGTGGTTGGGAAGGGGAAAACAGGGACCATGAGGGAGGCATGAAGAGGCTGTGAAGGGGTGGGAAGGGGGAAGGGAGAAGCCTGATGCTCAGAGTCAAGAGAATATGGCTCAGCTCTTTGGTCTGAGCTGTTAGGATCATGTGCACCTATGATCTCCCACAACCCCAGTCCCTGACAACCTATCTCTATTCTATTTTCTTCCCTATGAATTTGCCTATTCTAACTAGAATCATGAAATATTTTCTTTTCTGTGTATGGCTTATTTCACTTATAGCATAATGTCCTCAAGGTTCATCCATGTTGTAACTAAGTGTCAGAACGTCTGTTTACCAAACACATTCTGTTTACCAATTCCTGTGCTTTTCACTTTGGGGTCAGTGTGAATAATGCCCCATGTGAGCACTGCTATGCAAGTATCTGGGTGAGTTCCTGTTTTCAACTCCTTGGAGTGTTGACGTAGGACTGGAATTGTAACTTTATATTTATTGTGATACCAGGGATTTAGCTCAGGGATGTTCTATTATTGAACCACATCTCCATCCCTTTTTATTTGGAGACAGGATCTTGCTAAGTTGCCCAGGCTGGCCTTGAACTCATGATTCTTCTGCCTCAGCCTCCCAGATATCTGGGATTTACAGGATGTGCTACTACACTCAAGTTTTTGAGAAGCCACCAAACTGTTTTCCAAAATAGCTACATCTTTTACATTACCCCCAGCAGTATTCTAGGGTTCCAGTTTCTCCACATCCATGCCAACACTATTTCTTAAATAATAACCATCCTAATGTATAGGAAGTACTATGTCACTGTGGTTTTGACTTGCATCTCTCTAAAGACTGATGGTGGTGAGCATCTTTATGTATGCTATTGACCATCTGCATGTCTTCTTTGGAGAAATGTGTATTCAAGTCCTTTACCTACTTTGAATCAGTTCTCTTTTTTTGTTCTGGATTTGTAGGGGTTCTTTATATATCTTAGGTAATAATTTGTGTGTGTGTGTGTGTGTGTGGGGAGAGAGAGAGAGAGAGAGAGAGAAAAAAAGAGAGAGACACATATGCCAGGTATCATACCCAAGGCTACACACAGCTACACACTCTCTTCTGATCCACACCCCAAGCCCTGTTAATACTTTATCAGATATATGATTTGCAAATATTTTCTCCCATTCTATGGATCATCTTTGCACTCTCTTGTCTTTTGATGCACAAGAGTTATTTTATTTGATGAAGTCCAATTCGTTTTGTTGTTGTTGTTTTATTTTTGGTTATTTTGGTACCAGGAATTGTACCTAGGGGTGCCTCATCACTGAGCTACATCCCCAGACCTTTCAATTTTTTGAGACAGGTTCTAAGTTGTTGAAGCTGGCCTTGAACTTGCAATCCCCTTGCCTCAGCTTCCAGAATCGCTGGGGTTACAGGCATTTACCACTGCGCTGGCCTCAGTTGTCTTTTTGCTGTGGTTGTTGCATCTCTCCTTTTTCAGCACTCTTCTTTCTTCTTCTGGCTTCCTTGACTGTGTTTCCTGGTGTTTCTCCTTCTTCTCTGGCTGCTTCACCTCAAGACTCCTTTGCTGGATCTTTTAGCCAACTAAAGGATTAGGGTTAGATTCCATAACAAGCCATTTTCCCAAGGGATGGCACCAAACCCTCGCCATCTGCAGGTGCGGACCTGAAGGAGCGGGAGCAGATGAGTGCAGCAGAGGTGGGGGTCTTTGTCCAGCGACTCCGAGGCTTGATGAATGACATTGGTGAGATCTGGGAGTGGGGTCCGGGGTTGGAAACTCCTGATGCCAGCCCCTCCTCACCCACCCTCTAAAGAGAATACATGTGTAGACAGAAGACTCTTAAGATTTGGGTATGGCCACAAGAAATTCTATAAGAGGGTGCAGAGAGCATTCCTACCCCAGGGGGGACCCTGGCTCTTGTGCTCCATTCTATTGACCACTCTTAGGGTTCAAGTCTAGCCATTCCAGAGGAGTCAAGTTCACCAAACAGGCCTTCAGGCTTTGACAGTTGCAGGAATCTTTGCCAGGAATACCCTTTCTTGGGTTCCTGAACTTTCACTCTCCTTCAAGGTCTCCATGCTTCCTCCTTCAGGAGGCCTTCCTGACCCACCCTCCAAGATTTTTTTATTGGAGCACCAGGTTACCATTGTCTTTTTGTCCATTTGCCTTCCCCATTAGACTGAGCCCCATGGAGACAGGGGTCACATCTTCAGGTCTGGGTTCCCAGCACCTAGCACAGGGCTTGGCACACAGAAAGGCTGGGGCACAGTCAGCCCATCTCCCACTCGCATCTCCATTCCCTGTTTCCCTTCCCCATGGCAAAACTGACTTTCCAGTTAACCTGGCTGAGGTACCAAGGGAGGTCTCCAAACCTAGGGCTAGTGAGTCCCTTATTCCAACTAGCTTGCCCCTCACCAGAGGTGGGTGTCTGTCTTGGTCCTGACCCTTCTTCATCTCCACAGCAGCCTTCCCAGCACCCACCATTGCAGCTATGGATGGCTTTGCCTTGGGCGGGGGCCTGGAGCTTGCCCTGGCCTGTGACCTCCGAGTGGCAGGTAATGGGCAGGGGGTGAAGAGGGGAGGGTTAGTGAACAGGCTGTTGGGGTTCTGTAGTCAGCCTCTGCTCTTGGCCTTCCAAGAGAAAAGGAAGGAGGGTAGGGGGAGACACAGAGGGAACACAAGCCTTTACCTATGAGAACTGCTTCCCTCAGTATGATCACACAGACGTCAGAGCAACTGATGACAGAACAGCAAAAAGAGCATGGAGAAGGGAAGCTAAGGAGGGCAGAGATCGTGTTCAACCTTCCAGTTCTGTCCAAGTCAGATTATTTACCATTGATTGAGCCAAGAGGCAGTTGGTCACTGGCCCAGCTAGTTGCAAGATGACTGAGCAGAATATTGATTGCCCTTAGATTCACTGTTGGCACTACTTGTTCTGCAGTTGAGCCTTAAGGGGAAGAAGATAACTGATGGGTTTTTTTTAATTTGTTTGTTGTTTTGCGATACTGAGGATTGAACCCAGGCCTTGCACATGCTAAGAAAGTGCTCTATTACTGAGCTACATCCCCACATTCCCAGCCCTCAGCTGATGGCTTTACAAGGTCGCTGACTTGTTAGTGAAGTGCCATTCTTGGAGGTAGGAAGTATGTGGTGGTACCTCTCCCCCAAGCTTTTCCTGTTACTCCAGGCACAGCATTCAAAAATATGTAGCTCCAGGCATGAAGGAAGCCACCTTCATGTCTACACCAAGTATGTCAAAGAATTGACCAGGTAATGTGGCACCAAGTACCAGACCATAGCCCCAGTTTTGCTTCTCACATGTTTCAGGCAATTAATTCACAGGGTTTCTGTGATGACAAGAGATTAAGAATGGGAAACTCCCCAAAAGCAGTGACACGGCCAGTTCGTTCTGCCCACACTGCATGGGTCAGATGCTCTGTGCTGGGGGAGTTCAGGAGAGGCCTGTATGTGGATCAAATAAAGCTTCTCATGGGAAGCAGAACTTAGGAGGAGGACCATCAGGGAGATTTCAGACTGTGACCAAAAAAAAAAAAAAAAAAAAAATGCTGGGAGGTATAACCATGATTGGAACAGAATCCATCAACACTCTAGGACAGGCCAGAGCTAAGGGTCCATAGGTCAGAGAATCCACTAAGACAGAGGAGGTATCAGGCATCTTCTTGAAAGAAGAACCCCTGTTCTTCTTTCAAGCCATTACACTCTGAATCAGGCAGAAGAGGAGAACAGTCACCTTTTTTTTCCATCATTGAAGCTCAGGAAGGCAGAGACTTGCTGGTGACTCACAACTACACAGAGGGTGGTGAGATGTGGGACTGGGTCTCTGGATTTCCAGGTTAGGGCTCTTCCAGAGGCAGAGTCTGGGTAAGCATGGGTGTGCCCACATGAGGAGAGAAGTGGCTGAAAGGGTGAGGAGACCAAAGCAGGAGTCTCTTCTCCACAGGAATTTGCAATGGAGGATGGGATTGGGAGGGAGTACTTTACTCTCCTCTATTTAAACAGCTTCCTCTGCAATCATGGGACTGATTGAGACCACTCGAGGGCTCCTCCCAGGGGCAGGTAATCTTGCCTACAGCCTTAACCTTCTCTCTGCCCAGTTACACCATCAAAGCCCTTCCCTGCCTGCTTTCCTAGTTTACCCTGGGCCCTGTCCTCCCATCCTACCTCAATCTGCAACTCTGAGAAGTCCAGGCAATTACCAGAATGGGGCTTCCCTGGGTTCCCCCTTCTCAACCTCACTTACCCTCCATCCTGGCAGGAGGGACTCAGAGGCTGCCCCGCTGCTTGGGGGTGGCCCTGGCGAAGGAGCTCATCTTCACAGGCCGACGTCTGAGTGGCGTACAGGCCCACGCACTGGGACTAGTGAATCACACCGTGGACCAGAACAAGGAAGGAGATGCTGCCTACCATCGGGCACTAGCACTGGCTCAGGAGATTCTACCCCAGGTGTGTAGACAGTCAAGTACAGGCTGGAGGGACATTGGAGGCCCCAAGGGCAAAGGTATTCCTTGGGGCTGCACAACATCAATTTACTCAAAGACATAAAATGAACCCTCTTTTGAGTTTTCCCACTCTTTCAGTAAACAAATCAAAGCAAATTTTAATTTTGAATTAAAAGAAAAATTGAATTCTTTAGGGCTGAAATCCAGTGGACTCAAAACCATTAGAACAGCACTGTCCATATATGATGATGGCAGTGCTGCCCATCTCTGCTGTCCAGGATGGCAGAAGAGTCAAACTAAGTTATTTAAATAAAAAAACTTAGCTCCTCACACTAGCTACATTCTCAAGGCAAGTGGCCAGTGGCTATTGTATAATACAAAACAGCCTTTAAGTATCCCCAAAGACTGAAAAAGCAAGATTCTTAAGTGGATGCAAAACTACCATGTGCCATGTTTCCTGCCACACTGCATAATTAATTTCTTAAAATATGCAGGACATGTGTTAAGACTCATTAATTTCCTAAAATCTTCAAGGTAATGGAGGTGTGGCTCAATGGTGGAGTGCTTCTCTACTAGCATACACAAGATCCTGGGTTTGATCTCCACCATAGCAAAATAAATAAAAATAAAATCCTACAATAGTCTCTGGAGACAGTTTCCCAAAGGGTTTAGAACTGCTCCTTAGGGAACAGATTTAGGCCTGTCCCAGAATCAACCCTACCAGCTGCAGGGCCAAAGTTCCAGTAAGGATACCCAGGATCTGGCTGGCTAGGGTACCCAAGGCCCTGAGAAGCTCTGCTAGCTTTTCACTAAGTGGGACAGACAGGAGGCATGAGGGGGAAGAGGGGTAGGGTGGGATGGATAAGGTCTCAAGTTTCCATATTCATAAAAGCTGATAAAATGTAGTTAGGTTTAAATAATTTAAAATAATATTGATGCAGCCTGGACCAAATACCTTTAATCTGTCAGACACAATGTTAGGTACTTTAATACAGTGTCTCAATTAACTAGAATAAAACAGTAGAGTTAATTATTATTTTTGAGAAAATAGACACAGAAAGATTAAGTGATTTGCTCATTAAGGTCACAAAAAGTGATTGCAATATCAGAAAAAAAAGCACACACTGGTATTTGGGTATTTATTTTGCATGAAACATAATATTAAAAACTCATGACTTTAAGAATGCAAAACATACAAAATTTTTGGTACAGAATAGAGGACACAGTAACCAATCCACAAAACTACAACTATCTTATATTTGATAAAGGGGCTAAAAGCATGCAATGGAGGAAGGATAGCATCTTCAACAAATGGTGCTGGGAAAACTGGAAATCCATTTGCATCAAAATGAATCTGAATCCCTATCTCTCGCCTTGCACAAAAGTTAACTCAAAATGGATCAAGGAGCTTGATATTAAATCAGAGACACGGCATCTGATAGAAGAAAAAGTTGGTTATGATCTACATACTGTGGGAGCAGGCTCCAAATTCCTCAATAGGACACCCATAGCGCAAGAGTTAACAAGTAGAATCAACAAATGGGACTTAAACTAAAAAGTTTTTTCTCAGCAAAAGAAACAATAAGAGAGATAAACAGGGAGCCTACATCCTGGGAACAAATCTTTACTCCACACACTTCAGATAGAGCCCTAATAACCAGAATATATAAAGAACTCAAAAAATTAGACAATAAGACAACAAGTAACCCAATCAATAAATGGGCAAAGGACCTGAACAGACACTTCTCAGAAGAGGACATACAATCAATCAATAAGTACATGAAAAAATGCTCACCATCGCTAGCAGTCAGAGAAATGCAAATCAAAACTACCCTAAGATACCATCTCACTCCAGTAAGATTGGCAGCCATTAGGAAGTCAAACAACAATAAGTGCTGGAGAGGATGTGGGGAAAAGGGCACTCTTGTTCATTGCTGGTGGGACTGCAAATTGGTGCAGCCAATTTGGAAAGCAGTATGGAGATTTCTTGGAAAGCTGGGAATGGAACCACCATTTGACCCAGCTATTCCCCTTCTCGGTCTATTCCCTAAAGACCTAATAAGAGCATGCTACAGGGACACTGCTACATCGATGTTCATAGCAGCACAATTCACGATAGCAAGATTGTGGAATCAGCCTAGATGCCCTTCAATAGATGAATGGATTAAAAAAATGTGGCATTTATACACAATGGAGTATTACTCTGCATTTAAAAATGACAAAATCATAGAATTTGGAGGGAAATGGATGGCATTAGAGCAGATTATGCTAAGTGAAGCTAGTCAATCTTTAAAAAACAAATACCAAATGACTCCTCTGATATAAGGGGAGGAAACAAGGACAGGGTAGGGACGAAGAGCTTGAGACGAAGATTTTCATTAACAGGGTTGAGAGGTGGGAGGGAAAGGAAACGAGAAGGGGAATCGCATGGAAATGGAAGGCGATCCTCAGGGTTATACAAAATGACATATAAGAGGAAAGGAGGGGTAAGACAAGATAATTCAAATGGAAGAAGTGATTTACAGTAGAAGGGGTAGAGAGAGAAAAGGGGAGGGGAGGGGAGGGGAGGGGGGATAGTAGAGAATAATACAGACAGCAGAATACATCAGACACTAGAAAGGCAATATGTCAATCAATGGAAGGGTAACTGATGTGATACAGCAATCTGTATACGGGATAAAATTGGGAGTTCATAACTCATTTGAATCAAACTGTGAAATATGATGTATGAGGAACTATGTAATGTTTTGAACGACCAACAATAAAAAAAATAAATAAATAAAAAATTTAAAAAAAAAAAAAACATACAAAATTTTTAAAACTTTATAAACCAAATATATAATCCATTTCAAATACAAAAACTTTATAAACATTACAAAGCAGTTAAAATATAAATCTGTAAAAATGTGAGCCATACCACTAACAGAGATCATTTCAATAACCATAGTATTTTGTTTTGAAAAAAAGAGAAACAGAAAATAATTCCCTGTAAACTGAAATAATCCTCTTTTATAACTGAGATTTTTTTAAAATTTGGGTATTAGGGACTATCTACTTTTGGAATTGACAATGACTTGCATTTAAAACAGAATTTCACAGGGCACAGTGGTGCACACCTGTAATCCCAGTGACTTGGGAGGCGGAGGCGGAGAATTGCAAGTTCAAAGCCAGCCTCAGCAACTTATCGAGGCCCTAAGCAATTTAGCAAGACCCTGTCTCAAAATAAAAAATAACTAAAAAGGCTGGAGATGTGGCTCCATGGTTGAGCACCCATGGATTAAATCCCCAGTAGCTTCCCGCAAAATTGAATTTCATTTTCATTTTTAGTGTGAGGGGTGTTTCATTATATTAAATGGAGATTCTGGTGACCTTTCCTGGACCACTTGAATGCTATAAAGTTCTTATTACTTTTGGTCAGAAAGTTTTCGAATTCATACAGAGTTCAGAATGACTCCAAGGAGTGGCTGGCAGCAGATTCCATTGAGAGCATCAAACTAGCTAGATTCATAGACTGTGTATAGTGTCTTTTTGTATAAACTGGGTAACAGAAGCTCAAGATGATTTATATTTCCATGTATACTGAAATAATGGCAGCATACTAATAAAAATTATTGATTATTTGAATACTTAAAAGTAGTTCTGCTCAGTGGTTCAGGAGGCTAAGACAGGAGAATTGTGAGTTCAAAGCCAGCCTCACAAAAAAATGAGAAGCTAATTAATAAGCAACTCAGTGAGACCCTGTCTCTAAATAAATAAAAAAAATGGGGCTGGGATGTGGCTCAGTGGTCAAGTGCCCCTGAGTTTATTCCCTGGTATCAAAAAAGAAAATATTAGTTCTGTAAACCAAAACATCAGCCTACCAAAACATAGTAACTATAGTCATGAATTCCACAGCTGGAACCTTCTTGAGGGGGAGGGGTTTTCAGGGAAACAACCTTCAACTTGCATCTATGTTATTGGAAATTCAGAATGAACTTTTCCCAGAGCTGGACATGGTGGTACACACCTATTATCTCAGCAACTCAGGAGGCTAAGGCAGGAGGATTGCAAGACCAAGTCCAGCTTGGGCATCTCAAAATTTAAAAGTTTAAAAAGGCCTAGGAATGTAATTCAGTGAGAGAGCACTTGCCTAACATGTGTGAGGCCCTGGGTTCAATTTCCAATAAGGGTAGATAGTAGTGGATGGTGGAGGTGATACAGGTTTCCCAGATGGGGAGAGTGCCAAGGTCAGTGTGATAGATGGTTGAGTTTAAACTATTAATACTGTAAATGCAAATGCATTCTACTGTAAAATAAATAAATAAATTTAAAAATAATACTGTAAAGGCAAGGTTCCTATCTCTACACTTGAATTTCCCCCTTAAGTAGCAAATATACATTATACTTTGAATAAGGGATTTGGATATGTTTTCTATTTGAACATCAAACATGTTAAATGTTAACTAATTCGTTTTTTTGTTTTGATATTAGGGAGAAAACTTAGGGCCTCACCATATCAGGCAAGCACACTACCACTGAACCACTCATTATATATCACCAGCCACCTGACCCCCACCCCTTTTTACTGAGACAAGTTTTTTTTTGTTTTAATTGGGTAGCACTATTTGACAAGTCTGTGGATAAGAAAGCACTTTGTAAACTGTGGGATGTTGTACACATTGGAAGGATGGATTGAATGACAAAAAACCCAGCCAGTTGAGATGGGGAATGTCAGAATCAGAGTCTACTTCCTTCAATGTAGAAAAGGAAGTTTAACCTAAGAGGCAGGTCTAATGCTATGAAGTACAATTGACAATAGAATGGCCCAAGCTAGGACTAGACCCAAATGTCTAGACCCAAAACCCATACCTTACAATAAAGTTGTTACTCCCTTCAATTCAAACCTTTCAGCACTGATCCTCCCTCAACCACTGTTTTCCGTTTCCTAGGCCCCCATTGCTGTGCGGCTAGGCAAAGTAGCCATTGACCGAGGAATAGAGGTAAGATTCCACCAGGTCAGGACTTGAGTTGTTAAAGTTAATTGTGACTGGGATGCAGTACTTTCCCCATCCTTACAGCCAGACAACACAGCTGAAAAGAACTCAGGAAGTGAACTCATCTAACAAACTCCCAGCCTGACCCCTCTCTGTGTGTGCTTCAGTTTACCCATCTACAAAATGGCAAGTTTGGCCAGACAATATTCTTGGTTACATTTTATCCTCAACTCTCTCCTTTGGAGAGGAGAGGAAATTGAGGTTCAGAAAATGTAAACGGCTTGCCCAAGATAACAGAAGAAGTGAAGAATAAGAACCTGGATCTGTGTGGCTCCTAATCCAAGTTCTTGGGTTTGTGCCGGCAGTATCTGGCTGCAAGTGCAGGGCTCAGCATGATGCACTGGGTGCAGCTAATCCATTCCTAGAAACCAATTCACTTACACTGAATCCAGGCCTCAGCTGGGAAGTGGGAAACAGAGATGAAATATGGTCACTACCCACTAGGTGGGGAAGGAAAATATATAGACACAAATCACTAATGGAACGTTATGGCACTGAGAAGACACCCCAGAAAGGTTAGGGTGAGGCTATCCATAGCTTAGTCAGATGCTGTTAAACTCGATGAAAAGCAAATAAGAATATCCAATTTCCCTACACACTAATCAACAGTCCAAGTGCTTTCTAACAGCCACATGTGGTTAGTGGCTACTACACTGGGCAATACTGGGTTTAAGAATGTTTTCTAGAATTGGGCCGTGGAAAGGATAAGAAAGGTTAAAGCATGAACAAAGGCACAGAGGTGTATAATTAAGCAGCTTGACTCTGGTGGAGTGAGGACACAACAATTTAGCCTGGAAGCAGAGAGGGGCACAGGTTTGGTGCTGGACCAAAGCCCTGCTCTTCCACAAACTATTATCATTGGGACCTTTCTGCTACTGCCTTACATTTCTCAGTTGAGTAACAGCCATAATGGCCCTTGTTGTGAAAAGTAAATGAGTCTACACATGTAGTATTTTTAGGACAGTACAGGTCAGTGGACAAGAGAGGATAGAGAATGTACCAGGTCAAGGCCTGGGGCTCCTTCCTAAGGGAAGAAGCCAACAGTTAACTCCTAGGGGTGACAGGGTGAGGGTAGGGGCATAGTGAGGTGGCCAGGAAGGAAGAAAGGACTCTGGCTTGTCTGTGTAGCTCTTGCTCCCCCTTCTTTGAAGAACCGTCAACTCTCCCCATGGTTCTCAGCCCCCATTTCTCTCAGCACTGTTTTGCCACTGTTATAAAGCCAGGCTGATCCAGCAAGCACTTCTTTCTTTCAGGTGGACATCGCATCAGGGATGGCCATTGAAGGGATGTGTTATGCCCAGGTATGTGTCTGTTGCTAGTCCACAAACACTTGTTAGCGGACGGTGGGCCAGACTAGGGGAGCCTTGGGTGATACATGACCAAGCAAGAAGCCCAAACAGTCTGACTCTAAGGTATTTCCAGGGAAACCCATTAAGACTGTTTGTTCAACTACCTAATGGTGGTACATTCTGCCCAGTTAGTGCCCATAGAATTATAAGAGACCACACAGGGGCTGGGGTTGTGGCTCAGAGGTAGAGCGCTTGCCTGGCATGTGTGAGGCACTGGGTTCGATCCTCAGCACCGCATATAAAGAAATAAAATAAAGATCCATTAACAACTAAAAACTATTAATAAGTGAGAGAGAGAGAGAGAGAGAGAGAGAGAGAGAGAGAGAGAGAGAGAGAGAGAGACACCGACCACACAGGTACTTGACAAAGAGAAAGAATGGTTTCTGCTGTCCCTATACCAGTCACCACTATAGGGGCAAGGCTGGAGTTAGGGTGTCAGGCTTGGTTAAAACCTACAGACTGTGCCCAATGCAGGGGCTATAAACCTGAGCCTGACCTATTTGGCTTGAATCTTGGGTGAGTAAAATATGCTGGTTTTCAGGAAAATATCAAAATCCTCTGAAACAGGGTGTTGGGGCTGGTATAACCTAGTGAGAATTATACTGCTAGACTTCTTGCTGCAAGCAGCCTCCTCACACTGCTACAAGAGGTGGTGACCTCTCTGCAGGCATGTGCATATAGTACACAAGAGGTGCCCATGGTGGGCAGGCACAGGTGCCAGAGGCTCCCCTGTCTTCTCTAGGAGACCAGGAATCCAAGATCCAAGTACAGAAATAATGGAAACATTTGGACCCTGGCCTTGTTATGGGTGGACAGGCTTAAGCAGCTGTTTGGCCTCTGGCTCTGCTTCCCCAAAACTAATATTCTATACACTGTTGCAGAATATCCCAACCCAGGACCGGCTGGAGGGCATGGCAGCCTTCAGGGAGAAAAGGCCCCCAAAGTTTGTTGGCAAATGACATTTAACCTTAAGTATAGGACATGCATGCCTTGAGCAAGATCCAGATGGAAAGTTTGCAGCAGGATGACCCTCATCACTTCACCTCTTTGGCCTTCAGTTTCTTCACAAGAATGATGATGGACATAAAATGGGTAGGGTTGTGCCTGATACCAAGGTGCTAATCACGTGTCTACTGCCACCTTCCTTATTACTCACATTGGCTACATAATCATTAGTATTGGATTTACTTTGGAGAATCCCTGGCTTTCAGTGATCAGGTACTTACTAGAGTCAGCAAGGGGTTTTAAGAAGGCCCTCGTTTTTTCCTCTGGAAAAGAAAGAATAAATAAATCCTAGTATTGATTGAACATTGTATCAGGAGTTAGACTGCCAATTCCAGCTTGGACACTTTCTTGCTATATGACCTTGGACAAACCGTTTAGCCTCTATAGGCTTCAGATTCCTTTTCTATAAAATGAATCTGTTGTGAAGATTTAAAAACCCTCATGTTCAGGGCAGGGATTGTTGCTCAGTGGCACTTGCCTAGCATGTGTGGGGCACTGGGTTCAATTCTCAGCACCACATAAAAATAAATAAAAATAAAGGTACTGTCGTCTATTTACAACTAAAAAAATTTTTTGTAAAAACCCTCATATTCAAAATATATGTTGTAATACTTGGTGAGAACAAGTAAAATCACTGCTCTGAAAGCATTTTATAAACTACAGAATGACACGAAGACTTCTCCGGGCCTTCAGTAGCACAGAGAAGAGAGCAGTTAATTCTGATGAACAGAAGGGAAAGTTGGGAAATGAGCAGGCAACCATGGAAGATGAGCCTGGAGGAGTAGGCATTTGAATAAGAGGAAGGCTGAGGGCTGGGGATATAGCTCAGTGGTAAAGCATTTGCCTAGTAAGCACAAGGCCC
Source organism: Urocitellus parryii (assembly GCF_045843805.1). Classification (NCBI taxonomy): domain Eukaryota; kingdom Metazoa; phylum Chordata; class Mammalia; order Rodentia; family Sciuridae; genus Urocitellus; species Urocitellus parryii. The sequence continues at coordinate 36,123,413 of NC_135541.1, read as the reverse complement.
TGGATTAAAACCCCAGTACAGGGAGGAGGTAAAAAACCATCAGGAAGGTTGATGGGAACAGCATGGGCAAAGGTGAGCAAGAGGATAACACACTTGGAAAATAAAGGGGTTGGGGGAGACCTAGTATTCATGAATCCACACTAGTCTCAATACCCTTCTCCTCCTCTTCTACCAAGGTGACCTCATGGTCATCCTATAACTGGCTGAGCATTCTTAGCACATAACTCTGGCCCAGAGTCACTAAACACTGGCAGGGACACATACCACTAACAGTGCTACTTGCTGCTAAATACAAATGTGCCAAGGTTATGTGTGTGTCCTGGTACGAAGAACAGCATAGAGGAGTTGAGTCCTTAGAATCAGCACCAGCCTCACCAGGTGAATGACCACTCAGGAAAGTAACAACCTTTCTGAACTTCCTTTTTCTCATGTGTTAAGTGAGGAGAATAATTTATGTACCCCAGAAAATGGCTGTGAAAGAGACAAAACTGGAAGGGTATCTGGTGCACAGTTGGATCTCAAAAGATACTGGTTCCTGGGCTGGGGATGTGGCTCAAGCGGTAGCGTGCTTGCCTGACATGCATGTGGCCCGGGTTTGATCCTCAGCACCACATACCAACAAAGATGTTGTGTCCGCCGAAAACTAAAAAATAAATATTAAAAAATTCTAAAAAAAAAAAAAAAAGATACTGGTTCCCATGACAAATCCTTTAGCAAAAGTTAGCATCTAATAACACAATGTTCCAAGGTACTGGAAACTAGATCAAGAAACTCTAAGACTATTTCTAGAATCATGAAGAAGAGTGAGTGTGAGATAAAGGGTGCAGTTTGAAGAAGGATTAGGTTACAAATTACACTTATCTGCGAGGAAACTGGTGAGTAAGAGTATGTAATGTGTTTTAGAGTAACTAAAAACGACATACTCAATGAGTCCCAAAGATGGCACACAATACTTCAATTAAGAGGTAAATCCAGCTAAAAGCACAAAACTCTAGTCTTAAAATATGCTAATAATCAAACAGGAATTTAGTTTAGTTATTTGAAAACTTAAACAGAAGGGTTGAGAATATAGCTCAGTAGTAAAGTACTTGCATAGCATGCGAGGCCTTGGGTTTGATCCCTGTTATGGGGGAATAAAAACGAAAACTTAAGCAGATGAATGACAAAGCAAATTCATCAGTTGTCAATAATAAGACAAGGAAGGAATTCATACTTTATTCCTCAGAGCAGCTTTGAAGACAAAACAAACAAAAGCTTCTGATAGAGTTTATGCTGTAATTGAGGCTTGATTTCAGAAAAGTGATCCCTTTGACTCCATGCTGAGTAAGAGCACCCATAAAAATGTATCAGAAAAGGCCAAAAAAAAAAAAACCCCAAAAAACTATAAAATATATATTCTTTTCCCTCTACCTCTCAAATGGAAAGTACTCTAATATCTGTGGGGGGGGGGATAAAAAAAGAAAATCTTTTCTCCCCCTTCCAACAGGTTCTGTTTTCTAGATATTTTCTCCCATCTCTTGAGGACTGAGGATTGAACCCAGAGGTTCTTTACCACTGAGCTATATCCCCAGCACTTTTTCTTAAATTATGAGAAAGGGTCTCACTAAGTTGGCCAGGCTGGCCTTAAACTTGTGACCCTCCTGCCTCCTCCTCCTAAGTAGCTAGGATTCAGGTGTGCACCACTGTGCCTGGCCAAAAAAAAAACATTTCAAAACATATTATTTCCCATCTTCATATACTTCTTTTCTGGTAGCTTCACATACCAGGAATAACAAATGAGGGAATTTAACATAAATACCAAATTTCCCTGTAGGTCTGTCCTTCCTCTTCCCAGCAAAGAGGTCCTGTTTCACTGACAAACTCCCCAAAGTGGAAAAACTGTTGAGGGTCAGAGAAAACTAACATAGCTATTCCAACACAAGCTCCCAAGTCTCCCCACGAAGTCCACAATAACTGGTTTTTCAACACTACTGCTAAAGAGGTTTCCATAAAATGATTCCAACTTGATTAGGGATTATGACTAGCATGTAAATCTAACTTTTTTATAATTTACAGAAAATCAACAAGAAAGGTCAGTGAGACACCTAATACACAAACACCAACAAACACTTTCAACATTCAGTTACTGACAGGGAAGGAAGACCTGGTTTCGAGGAGCAGAGCGCACCTTGGAAGCCCTCAGATTAAGAAGGGTCTTCAACTCAGAGGGAGACTCATGAAATTCATGAAATGCATCCTGAAGTCCTCTAGAATGGAAGTTGCCATCTGCTGTGCTTGAGGATTTGCCTGACTGTGCTCCTGGATATCATACAAAAGCTGCAATCCTCCTTCTTCAACTAACATTTTGCAGTATTTGCTAGCTAAAAGAAAATGAAAGACAATCTGTAGACATCCAGCATTTTAAATAATCCCAAATCACCATATTCACCTTTCTAAAGAAAGAGTATAGTCAGATACAGAGCCACACATCTATAATGTGACTCAGAATACTGAGACAAGAGGATCATAGTTTGAGGCCTGCCTTGGCAACTCAGCAAGGCCCCAAATTTAAATTTTTTTTTTTAAATTTTTAAGGAGGGCTGGGGATGTAGCTCAGTGGAAGAGCACCTCTGGATTCAATCCTTAGTGCCCCTGCACACACACAAAAATATAAAGGTTGAAGCCCTTTGGACCAGGAATCAATAGTTAAAATGAGTCAATTTCAGGGTAATCTGTAAAAATTTAAATAATACTTGGTTTGTATGAGAAAATAGATGATCATCTTATTATGTTTATATCCAGATAAATAAAAAAAGATGTCTAAAGCATAGTTATGTTTTAGTTGTAGATGGACACAATATCTTTATTTTTATTTATTTTTTTTTAATGTAGTGCTGAGGATCGAACTCAGAGCCTCAGGCATGCCAGGCAAGCTCTCTACCACTGAGCTACAACCCCAGCCCTGCTTCAGACATCTTTAATCTTAACTTTTATTAAGGCGGGGGGCACTAGGGAAGAATAGCATTACTTAAGATTAGGTAGAGGGAAGTGATGGGAAGGAAGGAAAGGGGGTGTGGGGATAGAAAAGATGGTAGAATGAAACAGACATTATTATTGTATGTATATATGTGACTGCATGACCAATATGATTCTGCAGCAAGTACACTCAAAAAATAAGAAATTATATCCCATCTATGTATGATATATCAAAGTGTATAAATGCACTCTACTGTAATGTATAACTAATTAAAACAAATAAAAACTTAAAAAAAATAAAAGCAAATTTAGCCATGTACAAAGGCACATGCCTGTAATTCCAATTACTCAAGAGGTTGAGGCAGGAGAATCACAAATACAAGGTCCACCTGGGCAATTTAGCAAGACCCTATTTCAAAATAAAAAAATTTTAAAAAGGGCTAAGGGTGTAGCACAGTAGTAAAGCACCCCTGTGTGAAATCCCCAGTATGGACAGGAAAAAAAAAAAAAAGGAGGATCAAACTTCTTTTTTTACAAAAATACACACTTTAAGTTAAGGCAACATGCTGAGCAAAATAACATTGGTTTAAAACTTTTTTTGGCATTTTAAATGCATGAATGAATGTACAAAGAAAAGGAATTTTTCAGAGTCAGAATGAAAGAGTAGAATTAAGCTCACATAAGCCAACCTACTATTAACCTGGAGCAGAAAGAGATTGTAGGTCTTAACAATCTAGGAATTTAAATTTTAACTTATAAAATCAGAACATAAAGTTGGTCTCTCAAAGTGCAAGACATGAGAAGAATCTTGGTTTTTATTTAGGGGTACAGGAGAGGGAAAAGAGAAGTCTTTCCTGAAAATGCAAAATCACAGTCCCAACTAGTCTGAATTTTACTACCTGAATGTCACTGGGAAAATTAATGTAAAGGGTGGGGATATGGCTCAGTTGATAGAGTGCTTGCCTCCCATGCACAAGGCCCTGGGTTCAATCCCCAGCAACACACACACACACACACACACACACACACACACACAAAATTAATGTAAAAATCTGCCCAACCCTAGGGAAACCTCTGAATTACTTCACAAGTGCAAATACAAAACTATGCTGAAGGAATATGTTAATTTAGTATTAAAAAAAAGTGAGCTCATAGGTTCTGGGGTTGTGACTCAGTGGTAGAGTGCTCGCCTTGCATGAGTGAGACCCTGGGTTCGATCCTCAGAACCACATAAAAATAAATAAGTGAAATAAAGTTATTGTGTCCAACTACAACTAAAAAATAAATATTAAAAAAGTGAGCTCACAATCAAACACTACAAACATGAAAATCAAGCCTCATTCAACATGCACACAACAAGATGATCAGATTCAGACCACAAAACTTTTAAAGAATAAAGGATAAGAAAATGTGAAAAAGAAGCAAAGATGGATCCATGTCTGATAGAAGTGCCACAAGAAAAGAACAAAGTGGGTGCAGTGGCACACCCCTATAATCCCAGTAATTAGGGAGGCTGAGGTAGAAGGATCGCAAGTTCAAAGCCATCCTCAGCAACTTAGTGAGACCCTGTCTCTAAATAAAATATTTAAAAAAGGGACTAGGGATGTGGCTCGTGATTAAACGCCCCTGGGTTCAATCCCCAGTACCACAAGAAAAAAAAAAAAAAAGATGATTAGGCTAATAGCAGTACATAATAGCAACAACACAAGACAGTGAAAATATTCTCTCAAAGGCTGAATGACAATAACTGTCATTCTAAAATTCTATACCTAGCTTATACCATTATTTAATAGTAAAAATAGGAGGGAGGACCCACATATTTCAGTTAAAGAGATTATATCTCTAATAAACCATCAAACCCTGAACCTAGAAAAAAAGTTGGTGGGTAAAAGAAGCAGTGGTGAACAAAGAAAATGATAAACATTTGAGTAAAGTGAAATAAGCATTGGATGCATAAAATAACAATAACTAAACCATCTTTAAGAGTATGAAAACAAAGCAGGGTGTAGAGGCATACACCTTTAAACCCAAGAACTCAGGAGGCTGAAACAGGTGGATCACAAGTTCCAGGCCAGCCTGGACAACTTAGTGAGACCCTGTCTCAAAATAAAAATAAAAAAGCCACGCATGGTGGCACCTATAATTTCAGCAGCTTGGGAAGTTGAGGCAGGAGGACTGAGAGTTCAAAGTTGCCTCAGCAACTTATCAAGTCACTTAGCAACTCAGTGAGACCCTGTCTCTAAATAAAATACAAAATAGGGCTGAGGATGTGGCTCAGTGGTTGAGTGCCACTGAGTTCAATCCACAGTACAAAAAAAAAAAAAAAAAGTTTGCTTATCAGTACAGAAAACATGGAATATTTAACAAGATTTTTAATACACCATATACCAAGAAGTTTCAAATGGAGCAGTCATCAATGTTAAAAGGAAACCATATCAGAAAGAAAAAAAAAAGACTTCTTTTATAACCTAAGTATAACCAAAACCTAAAACCCAAAGGCTATATACCACAAAAGTTTGATTTGTAAACATGATAAAATTAGGGGCTGGGATTGTGGCTTAGTGGTAAAGCGCTCGCCTAGCATGCACAGGGCCCTGGGTTCGATCCTCAGCATCACATAAAAATAAATGAAAGGAATAAAGGTATCGTGTCCAACTACAACTAAAAAAAAATCAGACAATAAACTCAGAAAAAAATTAACTGATCACAAAGACCTAATCAAATAAAAAGAAAATAGACAAAAAGCAAATAATGGTATTAACAGACAAGGAAATGACTCTCATCAGGAAAAATGACTACTCTCACTTAAAAGAAATGTCAACTAAGACTATCACTTTCTCCTTAGATTGGCAAAGTCGAAAAGTTCAATTAACATTGTAATTTTTCAAGAAGGTAGGAAAATGGGGTAGGAATGGGGCTGGGAGTATGGCTCAGTAGTAGAGCGATCGCCTCACATGTGGGAGGCACTGGATTCAATCCTCAGCACCACATAAAAATTAAAAGCTCTTACACATTATTGAAAGGAAGGCATGTTTGTAATCAACTCTCTAGAGAACAGTTTAGCAACACCTATCAAATTTTAAAATGTTTATAACCTTCTGACTCAGCAATTCTAAGAGTTCTGTAGACCGACTCACATACTTGCAAAAGGATGTATTTTAACAAACACTATTTTCTATGCTAGTATTAATACTATGCTATATATAGATGTTAGCACTTTTTTACTATCAACCAAGCACTATTCTAAATGCTTTACAAATATAATCAACTTAATTATATAACAACCCTGTAAAGCAGGTATCATTCTCCAGTTTATAGCTGAGGAAACTGAGGCACAGAGAGACTAAGTAATTTTTTCAAGTTCAGTTAGTAAATGGCAAAACGTGGAATAAAGCACAGGTGGTCTGGTTCTGGGGTCTGTGTTTTTATTACCACACTATTGCAAGTGTACATCTTTCTTTTTCTGTTTCATTACTTATTGAAGCGGTATTTAATAGGCAGACTAGAAACTATGTACCCTCCAAAGAAATGTTACCTAAGTTACTACATCCTACAGTATAGATCTAGGGTAGAACTTTGTCGCTGGACATGTTAGACATTTTAATCTTGGGTAAATTACTTTCATGGTCCTCAGTTTTCTCATCTGATATATGGATGATGATATTAATGCTACCCCCCTTCTAGGTGTTGTGAAGATTACATAGTTTGAGTGCTTACAATACTATCTGTCACACAACTCAAAAGTTCTAATTATTGTCATAGTTGCTACTGTCACAATTGAAAATACTAGGTCTGGAATGTAACTTGTGGTATTGTACTTGCTTAGCATGTGTGAGGTGTTCAATGTTCTGTACCACACCCAAAAAGGAAAAAACTAGAGTGTTTCAGAACCACTCTGATCCACTGATCTGCCTGACTTTCATATGTCTGGCACCATTCACATTACCTTTTTAATCAGGTTAATAGAAGTGCTACAACAAGCTCCTAAAAATAATTTTTCTTTGTTAATTCTTTCCTATTTATTCTGCCAGGTGGACTTTAGAATAACTTTCAGATCCCCCACATCTCTCATCCATTCACTTGAATTGTATGATAGCCACAAGTTAGAAATTACTACATCTATATTTTAATAAGTCTTTCCATCTTTGGAGCATGGTATATCTCAATTATTTCAGAATTTTAAATTATCTTTCATAGTTTTGTATTACTTATTGAAGTCACTTTTAGGTACTTTATGCTTTTGTTGACAATATGAATTATCTTTTCCCTTAATTAACTTTCAGATTTTCAATGGTATTTAAAAAATGTCTGTGTTTTTATGTATTTACTTTATACACACACACACACACACATCAATATACCTACATTTTTACTCCTAAAAATAGTCTCTTAAGTTTTCTAGTATAAAATCATAGCCTATATTTTTTTTGAAATGAAAGAAAAATTTTTATAATAATCCTGAGCAAACGTATTGACCAAAATGTCTCAGAGGGGATTTTTATTTTGGTACCAGGATTGAACCCAGGGGCCCTTTACAACTGAGTTATATCCCCAGTCCTTTTTTTTTTTTTTTTTTTTTTTTGAGAGAGAAGGTCTTATCAAGTTATTGAGGGTCTCCCTTAATTGATGAGACTGTTTGGAACTTGCAATTCTCCTGCCTCAGCCTCCTGAGCTATTAGAATTACGGTTGTGTGGCACCAAACCTGCCGCAGGGGGGATTAACAGCAAAACATGCAAAAATATTTACTCTACCTGGAAAACAACCTGACTCCTGGCCTCCCAACCTCCTATAGACCATTCATTACAAGGAGAAAGTTCTATGATTATAAGAATGTTAATGATAAAGAGAGCAAGCTATAGCACGACATGCACAGAATGAGTCTGTTTTCATTTAAAATGTTTTTTTATGTTTATGTTTATGTTTTGTTTTGTTACTGGAGATCTGCACCCATGGTTACTTTGCTACTAACCTATATCCCCATTTTAAAAAATGTTTAGACAGGGTATTACTAAGTTGCTGAGGCTGAGCTTAAACCTGCTACATTCCTTCCTCAGCCTCCTGAATAACTGGGATTAGGGCGAACTTCACCATGCCTAGCATAAATAGCATAGTCTTAGTAGAGCATATACTAAAAAGTAGATGAAAGACTAGTTACCAAATTGTTAACAGTGTTTGCCTGTGAGGAATTGGGAATGGGGGAAATAATTTCCACTTTTTAAACTGTTGGATATCCACTTCTAAATCATTAATTTTGCAGCCTGTGTGTGTGTGTGTGTCTGTCTGTCTGTCTGCGTAAGGGTCTAAGTTCCTGGCCTGGAACTTTTTTTTTTTTTTTTTTTTTTTTTTTAAAGAGAGAGAGAGAGAGAGAATTTTTTAATATTTATTTTTCAGTACTTGTCAGACACAACATCTTTCTTTGTATGTGGGGCTGAGGATCGAACCCGGGCCGCACGCATGCCAGGTGAGCGTGCTACCGCTTAAGCCACATCCCCAGCCCTGGCCTGGAACTTATGATCCTCCTGCCTCAGGCTTAAAATAGCTGATATTAATAAAAAAATTTCTATTTCTTTTTCCCCCAATAATAGGGATCCAATACAGGGGTGTTCTATACCACTAAACTACATTCCCAGCCCTTTTTGTTTTTTGAGAGAGGATCTTGCTAAATGCCTGAGACTGGTCTTGAACTTGCAATCCTCTTGCCTCAGCCTACTGGGTCACCCAACTTCACTTTCTTTTTAAAAAGCTAAGTTCAAAAGACACAGATGAGAAAATTTTCAAACTCCATATGGAACTTATTCATTATTCAGAAAAACAGCTGAGAACTATTGTTTTAAGTATATGTTGAATACATACGATTTTTACTGCAGACGTGACACATGGCCCATAGTCCCCAGAGCTGAACCACTGGTTGAGAGAAGTTGCCAAGGAGTGAGTAAAATGACTTGAAAGATCTAAAAAGTACAAGGATGTGAATTCAGAACTCAGAAATATGAAAATAATTTAACATTTTCCCCCATAGTCAGTTCCTCACCAAGCCAGATATACTATGCAATATACCTTGGTAGCTATCATTTAAACTGAATTTTTTGTCAGATGCTCTACACATTCAATATCTCATTTCTTCCTCAATCTGGCACACTGTCCACCTCACTTCTTAATTAAGAAAAATGGAATCATTAGAAATGACTTTCACAGTATCACAGAAAAGAAGTGGGATTTGAACACAAGGCTAAATGATACTGAGACTTTATTACTATATAATCAAGCACACTAAGGACAGGCTTGAAGAAAATCACATCATAATGAAATTACCTGTATGTTACCAATGCTGACATCTTACAACTTGGACTTGGCCAATTCTTCATGGTTGCATGCTTTTCCCCAAAAGACAGGGAGAAACAAAGATTCAATTATTATATTCCATCATTTATAAAAGGTCAAGAGATTATTTCATGTCATTTATAATTAAATACATTTGAAACAAAAATAAATTTTCAAAACATGGGAATGACAAAATTTAGATATACCTTCTTACCAAATCATTTGACAACCATTACATATGTAGATACATGAAGAAAAGAATGCAATAAAGGCTTCTTTTTTAAGGTACTGAACTGAAATTACACTACATCCTTAAATCCCACTCACTGAATAGTAAGAATGGTTTAAAACAGAAGAACTCACTCTAACAGAAAACATGTGGAATGTATTTTGAATCACTTCTTTAAAAGCCCTCTGTTCCTGCTGAAGGATAGAAACAGCCTTTGGGACAAGAAGTCCCCTGTGTTTCTCCTTTGCTAGCAAAGCAATAAACCTCTTTTTCCTCTTTCTCAAAAATAAATAAATAAAAATAAGAGAAGAAATCAAACACCGAGAACAAAGTAGATGGGAGATATAGTACCTGAGTGTGGTAAGAAAAACAAACCCCTGGGGACAGTGGTGCATGCCTACAATCCCAACAACTTGGGAGGATTACCAAATTCAAGGCTAGTCTCAGGAATTCAGCAAGATCCTCAGCAACTTAGTGAGACTCTGTCTACAAATAAAAAAATTGGGCGTGGTGGCACATGCCTGTAATCCCAGAGGTTCAGGAGGCTGAAGCAGGAGGATCCCAAGTTCAAAACCAGCTTCAGCAACTTAATGAGTCCCTCAGCAACTTAGTGAGAACCTATCTCAAAATAAAAAATAAAAAGGGCTGGGGATATAGCTCAGTGGTTAAAAGCCCGTGGGCTCAATCCTTGATACCAAGATATAAATAAATAAAATAAAAAGCTAGGGATGTTGCTCAGTGCTAAAAGCACCTCTAGGTTCAATCTCCAATGCCGCAAAAACCCAATTTGAACACAATCCCTAGGAGATTTAAAATTTTTCACACAAGTTACTTTCCAAAATGAAACTAGAGGTGGGCTTCAAAACAGGAGGATGGCTGAAATGATTAAAGAATGGGGCTGGTAATATAGCTCAGTTGTTAGAGTGCTTGCCTTGCATTCACAAGGCCCTGGGTTCTATACCCAGCACCACGCACACCACACACACACACACTTTTTTTTTTTAAAGGCTGGAAATGTAGCTTAGTGCTTATGTAAATTGTGTAAGGCCCTGTGTTCAGTCCCCAGTACTGAGGCGGGGAAACACAGAAAGCATAAAACACAGTCTGGGGAAGGCCAATATCCCCAGAAAGAAAAAAAAAATTTTAATGAAAAAGTGGGGGCTGGGGTTATGGCTCAGCAGTAGAGTGATCACCTAGCATGTGCAAGGAAGCCCTGGGTTCGATCCTCAGCACCATATAAAAATAAATAAATAAAATAAAAGTATTGTGTCCAACTACAACTAAAAAACAAATATTTTTTAAAAGATGAAAAAGTGGGCTGGGCACATGACTCAGTGGCACTGTGCTTTCCTGGCATGTATAAGGTCTTGGGTTTATTCTCCAACATCAGAAAGAAAAGGAAAAGGAAAGAAAAAAAAGAGGAAGGGAGGGAGGGAAGGAAAAAAGGATGAAAGAAAGAGAGCTGGGCACAGGAACACACGCCTGTAATCCTAGCAACTCCAGAGGCTGAGGCAAGAGGATGGCAAGTTCAAAGGCCAGTGTCAGCAACTTGGAGACACCTTGTCTAAAAATAAGAAGAGATGTGGAGGTGGTTCAGTGCTCGTGACCCTTTGGGTTCAATGTCCAGTACTGCAAAAAAAAGAAAGCTCTTTACCTTCAAAGTTTGGAATCATAGGAATATACCTTGATGAGGGTTCATTTTCTTTTACTGCATTGAGTACTTATTACCCTGGAAGTTTGTTTCCTTCATTTGGGGAAATTTTTTCTTTTCCAGTTCTAGGGAGTGAACCCAGAGGCACCTTACCACTGAGCTACATCTCTAGCTCTTTGAATTTTGAGATGGGGTCTCTCTAAGTTTCTAAGTCTGGCCTTGAACTTGCAATCCTCCTGTCTCAGGCTTCCAAGTCACTGGGATTAGAGTGTGCACTATCATGCCTGGCAAAGACTTAAAAATTCTGAAGGAAAAATATTTGAAAGCTAAAAATTCTACACCTAGCCATTTCACCAACTAAATGTGAGAGTAAGATAAAGGCCTTTAGAAACAGTTGAGATTTCACTTTCATGCATCTCTTCTTAGGAAACTACTGGAAGATATGCTGGGGAGCGAGTAAACCAAGAAACAGGAAGGCATGTAATCCAGAAAATAGGGAAGCAACACAAGAGAGACGATGGGAATATGCAGAATGGTAGTAAAGGAATATCCTAGGACGACAGTAACAAAGGTATACCAGATAATACAAAACAAGCAGACCAGATAGAGGAGACACAGAAGGCTCTTGAGAAGGTGAAGTGGATAGAACAGTTCTGAAATGTACTGAAAAACTTATAACTAGAGTATAGGAAAGATTAGACACAAGAGATAGCAAGAATAAGAATCATTCTTTCCTATTTGGGGTCAATTAATGGACAGAAGACGCTTAAAAGTAAAAAATAGCAACAAGGCTGGTCACCATGGCCCACACCTGTAAGTCCCAGCTACTTGAAAAGCTAAGGCACGAGGATCACAAGTTCAAGGCCAGCCTCAGCAATTTAAAAAGGATGGGGATGTAACTCAGTAGTAAAGTGCCTCTGGGTTAAATCCCCAGTACCCACCCCCCCAAAAAAAAAACCCAAAACAAACAAAAAACCCATAATATCTTAGAGATATGGAAGTAAATACCAAAAGAAATAACTTTTAAAAAGCTAAAAGAGAAAGGGGATTTGCATAAAGCCATACACAACTGTTTGCATGTGTAACTTTTATTAAAAAAAAAAAAAAGAAACAGTAAAAGAAATGCAACAAAATTTTGCATTCAAGAGGTTAACTTTAGGGCTGGGGATGTGGCTCAAGCGGTAGCACGCTCGCCTGGCATGCGTGCGGCCCGGGTTCAATCCTCAGCACCACATACAAAGATGTTGTGTCCGCCAAAAACTAAAAAATATAAATATTAAAAAAAAAATTCTCTTAAAAAAAAAGAGGTTAACTTTAGGTGAAAGAGCATGGGTAAGTTTCCATTTTCTTCTTTCCTATATGTATTTTTCCCATTTTTTATAATGATCATATATTTCTAAACCTCTTATGATCTATAAAAGTAAGCTATATACAAGAAAAGATTACACTGTTTTGTAAAGAAGAATGGTTCCTGTACCAAATCCTGGAGAAGAGCATTCCTCTGCAGGTCGCGGAAGAGCCAGGGCTGTTTGTCAGAAGTCAGGTGGGCTATGATACCTGCAGCAAAATAGCTCACTTCTATTTCTTTGCTATGAAGTAAACTGCTGATATGCTTCATCACATCTTCAGTCACCAGCTTGGAAGAAAACTCTCTGACTTCAGCTATGTTGTTCTACAGGTCACATGAAGCAGTGAACATCAGGGACAGGAAGGGAGGAGAACAAGGAATTAGCTTTTCTCTCTTTCCTACTGCTCATCTCAGATCCCGCTCAACAGCCTAATCCCCAAATCCCCTTTAGCATGAGCATGATCATTACAAATAAATCACCAGATGAGCACTTGCTCAGTACCAGGCATACTACTAGGTAAATGTCTTTTTCTAACTGCCTTATCTCTCATTTAATACAAGAATCAGGTTCACATTACTCATAACTGCATGAATTAAAACACAAAACCAGGCCTTGACAAACAACATAATCAGGGGTCTGCTACATGTTACATTATCTTGACAAGTTTAACAATAGGCAGGTAATATTTGTTTTATTATGTTGCATTATTTAATTTTCAATGCTGTGTAACAAATTACCATAAACTTAGTGGCTTAAAATAATATGAATTTACCTCCTCACTGTTTCTGTGGAACAGGAATCTGGGTGGGGTCCTCTTTCTACTCTGAGATCTCCTAAGGCTGAATTTCTCAAGTGCAATCTCCACTGATGCTGGCAGAATTTGTTTCTTGTGGCTGCAGGACTGAGAGATCCAGTCTCTTGCTAAAAGCCACCTTGAGTTCCAAGAGGTTGCCCAGTTCCTTGAAATGTGGGTTTCTCCCTTTTCCAACTACTAACTTCAATATATTTTGCTCCTTTCGAGTTATAAGAGTCCTTAAAGTGTGTTTACTAGCAAGATGGATTCATAAATATATTGTAACATAATAAGGACGTGATAACCTATCATCTTTGCCATATTCTAGCTGTTAGAAGCAAGTTAACAGGTCCTGCTCACACTCCAGGAGAAGAGGACATTACAAAGAGAAACAAATACAGGAGGTTGAAATGTGTGGTCAGTCACTTGGGGTCTGACCACACAACTGAAAAAGCAAAGGTTTGAAGAGATAGAACCAACAGTCAAAGAAAATAGAACAGAACATAGGGGCTGGGATTGTGGCTCAGCGGTAGAGCGCTCGTCTAGCATGGGCAGGACCCGGGTTCCATCCTCAGCACCACATAAAAATAAAGGCATTGTGTTGTGTCCATCTACACCTAATAAAATAAATATTTTTTTAAAAAGTAAATAGAACAGTTACTTTAAATCAATGCTAACTTCTGCTATTGCTTCAGCAACATCTTAAAAAAGTACACCATGGACACTAGTATGCTGAAAAGAACAAAGGAAAGTAGAGCTGAAATTGTACTGTTTTTGAGAATCCCCTCAACCTCAGCTCCTTTTTTCCAGAGATGAGATATGACCCTTGTAAATAGCATAGTTTAAGGGCTAGGTCTATTAGACATTAAATCCAAACAATATAAATCTTTTGGAAGTCTGAAAGGCTCCAAAAAATATCTTAAAAAATGGAAAATCTGGGCCTGGGGATGTGGCTCAAGCGGTAGCGCGCTCGCCTGGCATGCGTGCGGCCCGGGTTCGATCCTCAGCACCACATACCAACAAAGATGTTGTGTCTGCCGAAAACTAACTAACTAACTAAATTTTTTTTTTTAAAAAATGGAAAATCTAAATTTTTTTTCCTTGTCCCCCCATCTTTGGACAGTGCTGGGGATCAAACCTGTGACCCTGAACATGCTAGGCAAATACTCTTGTCACTGAGCTAGTTATTAACTAGCTAGTAAGATATATAAGGCTTTAGTCCAACTTTCTGGTATTATTTCCCATTGCTAGTCTCTTTTCCAGTTTCTCCCAAAATTTCAATTCTGAAATTTTCTGTTTCATAGTATCTCTTTAATGATTATATTGTCTTTAGCCCAAAATGACCTTTGTCCCTACCTTCTGCTTTTCTGTAACTTTTTGATTTCCAACAATAATCATTTATCCCTCTCTGTGATGCCTTTCACATCTACTGTGTTGTGAGTCCTATAGGTGCCAGGTATATGAAGAGCATAAGTCACAATCCTCATTTTCAAGAAGTTTATGATTAGAAGCAAAGGCTCCCACAGGACTTATGCTTCTCTTCTAGCAATACAAGATGCAGTCTTCAAGGAGAGAGCTGTGTACACAGGTCTAACACTACCTCCTAAACTTGGAAAGTATACGTACACTCAGCCTGAAAGATTTATTTGTCTGTATCTCCCACTGCACTCAGCATGATAAAATAAAGGTGTGCATGGTACATTTTTATTAATTTTTGTAAATCATTAGGAAACAAATTTCTCAATTATGGAATATTTTGAATGAGAGAATACACAAATATGAACAAAGAAATTTCTAAAAAATTGATTGCCTTGGGGCTGGGCAGGCACTGGAAAAAAATATACATATATACATAATATAAATCACCTTGACAAGGATGCATTATAGTTAAGGTTGTTAATACAAGAGGGTCTGGAGGCAGCTCGAGTTTGAATTTTGATTCTATACTAAAGTATATGTACGATGGGACTTGGCCCTCTATTGCTGGCCTGAAACTACCACAGAAAGAAGCCCATGATGACACAAGGCCCAGTCAACTACCAGTCCCAACTTCAGACATGAAAGTCGGGCCACCTTAGACCATCTGGTCCCAGTTGAGTCACCAGATGACTGTGGCTTCATGAATTTCCCCCAGGAGACCAACAGAAAAACTGTAGAGCTGATCTGAACTCAAACTGTTGATCCACAAATTCTTAAGTAAAAAAAATGGCTATTGTTTTAAGTCACTAAGTTACAGTTTGTTCACAGCAATAACTGGCTGACATATAATGTTATTTACTTTATAGGGATAATGTGAAAATTAAATGAGTTTATACATGTAAATAGATTTTAACATTTGCTAGCACATGGTAGGTACTACATCCATGTTAATTTTCTGAAAGTAATTAAAATTAACTCAAAACAATTCACCTTACCAAGAGACCAAGTACTTTGCTTTGTACTGAAGACTCTGAAAAAGTCTGTCAAAAGAATAAATAGGTTACTTTATCATGAAGAAAAGAATTTTTACATATAAAGTCAATCCTATCTTCCCACCTCTAAAACTTGAACGTAGATTGCCAATCCTTGGTTTTCAATAAAATGTTTGCAGGCAGCTGGAGATTCATCTGTAAGATTCCAAAGTGCTTTCAAAGCAAACAAGAGGGTGACATTATCTAATTTTTCAGTAGTCTTTTGTTTCACTATCGCTATAAGTTCCTAAAACACAAAGAGACAGGAGGTTAGATGCCCTCTTGAATGACTCACTTCCATTACAAGAAAAGCAAAATTAAGAAGAGTGTTAGGGGCTGGGGATGTGGCTCAAGCGGTAGCATGCTCGCCTGGCATGCATGGGGTGCTGGGTTCGATCCTCAGTACCACAGGCAACTAAAAAAATAAAGATGTCGTGTCCACCGAAAAACTAAAACATAAACATTAAAAGATTCTCTCTCTCTCTTAAAAAAAAAAAAAAGAAGATGTTAGAATCAAATTCCTGTTTCAAACCCAAGTTTCATCACTTAATAGCTTTGTGATCCATTTTTTCAATAAAATATATTTTAACTACCTCCTATGGTTTTTTGTGATTAACTGAAGAAAACAAAAATATAGACGGGTAGTAGCTCAGTGGTACAGCACTTGCCTGGCATGCATGAGGCCTCCTAGTTCAATCCTCAGTATAACCAAAAAAAGAAAAAAAAAGGGGCAGGAGGATAAAAGTTTAATAAGCGTGATTAGTTGGTAAAAACAAACAAACAAACAAACAAACAAACTGCATTATTGCCAGTAATCTCAGTAGAGCAGCTCAGGAGGCTGAGGCAGGAGGATCATGAGTTTAAAGCCAGCCTCAGCAATTTAGCAAGGCCCTAAGCAACTCAGTTAGACCCTGTCTCTAAATAAAATACAAAAAAGGGCTGGGGAAGTGGCTCAGTGGTTAAGCACCCCTAGGTTCAATCCCTGGTACCCCTCCCCACAAAAAATGGGCATTATCAAGTATATATCAGATATTCTACTTTTTATTGACTGAAAACATTTAGTTAACACCATCTGTAAGTCAAGTACTCATTCAGGTAGCAGAAACAGACAAAAAAAAAACTTGGTTTTTCCTCAACTAAAAATTTTAGGGGGCTAAAGTTGTGGCTCAGTGGTAGAGTGTTTTCCTAGCATGTATGAGGCAATGGGTTAAATCCTCAGCCCCACATAAAAATAAATAAATAATCCCACTCTCAAACATCCTGCCTTGCCATGTGTCCTCTCCCTATTGCATGAGCTCCCACTAAGATGCCATTTATCATATGATGCAGCTAGGGGGCCCTCACCAGAGCTGGCACCATGCTATTTGGACTTTCAGCCTCCACAACTGTGAGTTAAAAGTAAATAAATAAATAAATAAATAGTCCACCAACAACTGAAAAATATATTTTTTTAAAGTTTCCAAATGGGGCTGGGGTTGTGGCTCAATGGTAGAGTGCTTGCCTAGCATGTGTGAGGCACTGGGTTCAATCCTCAGCACCACATATAAATAAATAATAAGTTTCCAAATCTTTAAAAAAATGTATTTTAGTTTTGTCAAATGCTCTTAAAGAAATACACAAAAGCTTGAAATTTTACTTTATATAAAGGGTAAGAGGGAAACCTTCAAATATAGGTAATATGTAAGCTAGGGCACTCCTATAATACCAGCAACTGGGCAGGGGCAGGTAGAGAGACAGGAGGACCACAAGTTCCAGAACAATATTGGCTAATTAGCAAAGCCCTAAGCAATTTAGCAAGAACTTGTCTCAAAAAATAAAAAGGGTTGAGGGTGTGGTATAGTGCCCTGTGTTCAATTCCCAGTACCAAAATAAATTTTAAAAATAAATAAAGTTGTGACAGCTAAGAGTAGCAGGAAGAAGATATTCACCTAGGCAGTCAACAGGTTATGAATAAGGGCAAGGCAAGGAAGAAAGGGAGCAGTGAAATGAGGCTGTCCCTGAAACATTTGACTGTGGCAAAGCCATGGTTCCAGGCTTTACGTGCTTTCTCTGAAACATATGCACAGTAACTGATGAGGTAGTATCACTATGACAGAAGTCTGATTTTTAATTGCTAATACAGTTTTCCAAATGAAGAGTCAAAGCACAGAGATTTAGCCCAGGTCATATGACTAGTAATTGGTTGGGCCTTGTCTGCCTAAATCTGATTCCTGAGCTCTTGTTATCACTACCTAAAATGTCTTTCTAGTAGAAAATATCATTATTATATGCAAGTATGAATATAACACAATGAAACACTTTATTCTGTACAATTAATATGCACTTTAAAAAATAAGGCTGGGGGCTGGGATTGTGGCTCAGCGGTAGAGCACTCGCCAAGCATGCTCGAGACCCGGGTTCAATTCTCAGCATCAAAAAATAAATAAATAAATAAAGGCATTGTGTTGTGTCCATCTACAAAAAAAGATATTCTCTCTCTCTCTCTCAAAAAAAAAAAAATAAGGCTGGGAATGTAGCTCAGGGATATAGCACTTGCCTAGTGTATGTAAGGCCCAGTATTAAATAAATAAATAACATTTAAAAACCAGAAAACAAAATAAACTTGTCTCTCTAGGAAATCCACTGTTCTTCCTCCCATTATGTTGCTCGGAGTCCTTGCTCTATTTGCATCCAGTCCTGTTACCATTTCTTGACAGTTTCACAACTTTTACTTTAGGATAAATGCTAAACCTAACTATCAGTCCGCTTCATGCCTCCCCCAAACTCTGAAGGTTGAAAAAGTCTGTGCTTTCAATATCTGCCCATAAATTTTAAAAGGGCATTCAACTGTATTTTGTTCCAAAGATTGTTATTTCCTAATTCTTCTCCTCAAACTTTAATTACCATCTTTTTACACTCATTGATCACTTCATATCTCTCCCTTTTGGTTATGCTGAGGAACAAACATAGGATCTACCACAAACTGGGTGAGAGCTCTACCACTGAGCCAAATTCCCAGCCCTATTTTTATTTAAAGACAGGGTCTTTCCTCAAAAGGCTAGGCATGGAACTGCCATACCGCTCCTTAGTATTTCTGCAGAAGAATTAAAATCATCATATTACAATGATACATGCCACCCATGTTCATAGCAGCACAATTCATAACAAAAGTCATACAGAAAAATGAAATTATGTCATTTGCAGAAAAATGGATGAAACTAGAAACCATTAAGTAAAGTGAAATAAGTATAGCTCAGAAGGTTAAGGGTCCTATGTTTTCTCTATGTAGAAGCCAGAGAGGAAAAACGAAAAGAAGGATGGGGGCAGATCTCATTAAAATCAAAGGGACATCAGAAGAGGAAAACAACCAAGGGATGGGAGTAGGGAGACAGGGGGAAAGTGCTACGGAGCGATACTACCAAATTATATTGTTATATTATATGCATGTACAAATACAACAACAAATCCCATCATTATGTACAACTAAAATGCACCAATTAAAAAATGCAGAGTGTGGGGAGACAGACTCTCACTATATTGTCGAGGATGGCCTCAAACTTGCAATTTCTCTGCCTCAATCTCTCAAGAATCTGGGTTTATAGGTATATGCCACCATGCCCAGCTCATATCATCTTTCAAAGTCACTCTTCTAAATTGGCAGGTTTACACTTGCATCAATGTACTCTGCTTTCTCTCCTACTCCACTAAAGCCAACATCTTTACACCTGCTCTAAATCTTATTCCTGCAAACTCAAGGATTTGGTGTCAAAATTATTTTCTCAATGGGGTGCCAAGGCACAAGCCAGGGAATTTGGGAGAATAGAGCAGCAGGATGGAAAGTTAGAGGCTAGCTACAGCAACTAAGTGAGATCCCACCCTCAGTAACTTAGAAACCCTGTCTTAATTTATTTATTTATTTATTTATTTATTTATAATTTATGTGGTGCTGAGGATTGAACCTAAAGCCTCACAAGTGTGAGGCAACCGCTCTACCACTGAGCTATAACTCCAGCCCCTTAAAAATTTTTAAAAAGTTGTCTTGTTTAGGGCAATTTTTCCCTTGTTCATAGGCACAAAATATCTTAATATTTTACAAAATATCTATCTTATAAAATCTATCTTACAAAAAAATTACTATTGACTCCACATAGTACCATTCTCTTTCCTTCTCATTAAAATCAACATAAAAAAGTTTTCTCCATTTCTTTGTTCATCATTCAACTTGTTTGGCCCAGCATTCTCTGAAAACAGGACCTACCAAGATGTCTCATGACTCCCATCATGCCAAATTCAAGAGTCAATTCCATTGTCATCTCACTCAACTACTCAGTTAGATCTGACACAACTGCCTGAGTTTTCTTGAATATTTCCTCTTGGATTCTAAGACAATTCTCTCTCCTGTTTCCTAGCACATTCTGGATGCTCCTTCTCAAACTCCTTTTTTTGCTTCTCCTAATTTTCCAATGAACTTCTGTATATCCTTTTCTTTTCTCTATATACACTCCATATTCTTTCTAGGTAATCCCATCTAATCCACAACTGATGAATAAAATAATTTCTCTACCCCTAACCACCACTATGAGCTGCAGCCCAGAACTCAAACCATCTTCTTGTTTTTTTTTTTTTTTTTTTTTGGGGGGGGGGTACCAGGGATTCAACTCAGGGGCACTCAAAAACCACTGAGCCACATCCCCAGCCCTATTTTGTAAGACAGGGTCTCACTGAGTTGCTTAGTGCCTTGCTATTGGTAAGGCTGGCTTTGAAATCATGATCCTCCTGTCTCAGCTTCCTGAGCCAGTGGGATTACAGACATGCACCACTGCACCTGGCTTCAAACCACCTTCTTTTTTTTTTTAGTTGTAGATGAACACAATACCTTTATTTTATTTTATTCAGTGCTGAGGATTGAACCCTGTGCCTCCTATGTGCAAGGCAAGCACTCTACCACTAAGCCACACTCCCAGCTTTCAAATCACCTTCTTGACAACTCAAGCACCTCAGAAATGAACAGGCCCAAAAGAAAGTTTTTATCCTTGACTTTATCACTATTATAAACATGCATCAATAAATGGAAAAATGTATTGGTTGGATATCAAACACTGAAGTATCCACAGATAACAGCAATGCAAAAGGCATAAAATAAGAAATGTATCTAAATAAAATACAAAATAGGGCTGGGGATGTGCCTCAGTGGTTGAGTACCCCTGAGTTTAATCCCCAATACCAAAAAAAAAAAAAAAAGTGCAGAATAAAATGACACAAAATGTTTTGAATGAGCAATGTTCACATAATCCTAATGTAAATACTGATTACAGATTTAATTGTGCTATAATCTTTTTGGGAACTGCAGAAAGAATTAATCTGTAGAAATATATGTAGGAGAACCAAATTTTTATTTATTATAGTAACAAAATAAATATCTAAAACTGCAAAATCAAGAAACTGCAATTAAGCATTATATTTTGAAAAGTAGAAGTAAATAAATAGCTATAAGAATAGAAATTTCTCTTGGGGAACAAGTTTTACAATTTCTTTTCTTTTCTGTGGTGCTGAGAATTGAACCCAGGGCCTTGTGCATGCAAGGCAAGCACTCTAACAACTGAGCTATATACCCAGCCTACAATTTCTTTTTAATAGGGCCTTTAGACCTATTTATTTTTTTAAGCTGCATTCACAAAATACCTGCATTTTTACAAAAGTTAAATGAAGATCAACTCAACCCACCTTAACTGCCATGAAGAGCTCTTCTTGGAGTTGTGCAATTTGCTCTGGTGATAGCTAAAGGCAAGTAAAAAGCAAAAAGTGAAGTATCCAAGCTGTATGAGGAGGAAGAGCACGATCTTGACCTAAATGTCACATACCTGCAGTGCTAGAATAGAGGTGATGCTCACTGCCATAGTTTGCATTTTGGGGTTCTCATGCCTACAGAGCCATTTCATAACAAACTTGGCAGCATCAAACCTGAAAAGAAGTGTTTATTTTTCTCAATATTACATAGTTTGTGAAACTGTACATGGCAAATCACTCAGCCTCCCCCAACAAATCCTGTAACAAAAATAGTTTTGAACTTATAAAGCCTCAACTATGAAAATTGAGCATTTAGGAGATAAGATAGAACAGGAGAGTATACAAATAGAATGAGTACGCATAGGGTACAGATCAAAGGAAGGGTACCTGCAGAGCATGAAAGCAGCAGCCCTGGATTCAATCCTCAAAACCAAGGGGTAATAAAAAGAGCGAGAGAAAAAGAATAAAAATACAACACTGGGGCTGGGGCTCAGTGGTAGAGCTTGCCTCACACAAACATGTGAGGCATTGGGTTCGATCCTCAGCACCATATAAAAAATAAATAAATAAAGATATTGTGTTCATCTACAACTAAAACATATTCTTTTAAAAAACAGAACACTGGATAAGCAGATCCAAAGAAACCTTTTTTTTATTTTTATTTATTTCTGGGGATTTATTTTTATCCTTTCTGGGAACTGAACCCAGGATCTCACATAGTAGTAGGCAAATGCTCTATTACTGAGCTACATCCCCAGCCCTTTTCATTTTTTATTATGACATGGAGCCTCACTAAGTTGCCTAGGCTGGCCTTGAACTTGTGATCCTCCTGCCTAAGCCTCCCAAGTAGCTGGGTTTATAGCCCTGTGCAACTATGCCTAGCAAAAAAACTTTTTAGCATTTAGCTTCTACTATGATGAGTCTAAAGAGTTTCCAAATAGGTAGTAATTTGTAATCTGAATTGTGGACAGTGCCACAGCAAACTTACTATCCATAACCCTTCACCCACAAATTACAGACTGCATGGATATCAAACACTGAAGTATCCACTGAAAACAGCAATGTAAAAGGTGTAAATGTTAATATACAACACCATTTGAAGAGAACTCCCACATACTTCTTAAGGACTTAAAAGATTTGAATAAAAGGCTGGGCATGGTGGTGCATTCCTATAATCCCAGCGTCTGAGGCTGAGGCAGGAGGATCACAAATTCAAAGCCAGCCTCAGCAAAAAGCTCATATCAGCCTGTGCTTAATTTTTCTGCTTTCTGCAGTTAACTAATCTAAATGCTTTAAACTCGTGAATCTGGAAGATCACAAAGGCTTTGAAAAGAATCCCAAGAATCCCTCTATAACATCTAGGATGATAATGATTTTTTAAATTATTATTAAATAATCAATAACAAAATAAATGACTAAGATTCTTCATATGGCCAATACCTCTTAAACTATGTACTTTGACAGATAATTTATAAACATTATCATATCAAATCCTCAAAAGAGTTACTATTTTACAAACAGAGGAAACATGTGCAGAGACAATGGAAGGGCTAGAACTTGAGTCCAAGTGCATTTGATTCTTTGGAGCTCATTATTTTTTTTACCCACTGCCTGGTCCTGGAATCACTTTGGGAGAGAACATTTACAAATACAATACCACTGATCACTACTGTGTGTTAGGCTCAAAACAGCCTTCTGCACAAACAACTTGTCTGAGCCTTAATCAGGCCTTGGCCAAACTAATAATCAAATGCCAACAGTGCTCAGAGGAACACTGGCCAGCACCCCAATCAGATGACCAACTTCTATTTATACTTGCCTGTCAAATGGAACATCCACAAGAATCCTGGAATTGGTTAAGGAAAGAAGACAATTCTTCTGTAACTTTTGAGTAAAAAAGAAAATAATTGTGAGTAAATGTAATACTCCATTCTAAATACAGGTTCCAAACATTTGGATGGTGCTAAAATGAGCTTTTCTTATTGGGAGCTCACTGCTGTAGCTCTCTTCAAGTTTTTCCTTTAAACCTACAACTGATGACTGCCATGCAGGAATGAAGACTAATTGAGTCAGATCTTTTAACTTTTCAAGAACAGGTGAAAATACAGATTTCTTAAATGAGAAAGATCACCTTCCTTATTATATTTTTAAATATCAACTCCCACTGGGACAGGCACAGTAGCAGATGTCTGTCATGCTAGAAACTCAGGAGGCTGAGACAGGAAGACCAAAAGTTTAAGGCCAGCCTCAGCAACTCAGCAAGGCCCTAAGCAATTTAGCAAGACCCTCTCTCAAAATAAAAACATAAAAAGGGCTGGGAATGTAGTTCAGTGGCAAAACACACCTGAATTCAATCCCCAATACCAAAAAAAAAAAAGAAAATTATATCTATCTCCCTCTCTCAATTCCTATCATAAAGACTCATTTAGATCTGACAAATTTATTCACCCATGTAACCATCACCACCACAAATCAAGAAAAAAACATTTCTATCATCCCCAAAGAGTTCTACTATGCCCCCATCCTGGCAGCCTCAACCCCAGAAAATTACAGTTATAGTTTTTTTTTTTCTTTTAAGGTTTTACAAATGGAATCATATAGTATCTACTCTTAGAATATTTTGCCTGGGGGCTGGGGATGTGGCTCAAGCGGTAGCGCGCTCGCCTGGCATGTGTGCAGCCTGGGTTCGATCCTCAGCACCACATACAAATAAAGATGTTGTGTCCGCTAAAAACTAACTAACTAAATAAGTAAATAAATATTTAAAAAAAAAAAAAAAAGAATATTTTGCCTGGCAAATGTTTTTAAGATTCATCCCTGTTGCATGTATCAGAACTTCATTTCTTTCTGTGCCAAACAGTATTTCCTTATACCAATATACAATTTATTTATTCACCCAATTTTTTTAGTAATTATGAACAAGGTACTATGAACATTCTTATATAAACATTTATATAGACATATAATTTTATTCTCTTTGCTAAACACGTAGGTGAGAATAACTGGGTAGAATAAAAAGTGTATATTTCATTTTTAAAGGAATTACCAAACAGTTGAACTGGTAGTTGTATCGTTTCACATTCTTACAACCAAATGAGAATTTCAATTGTTTCATACCCTGCCAACACTTGATGCCTTCTAGTTATTGGCCAGTCTAAAGGGTATGCAGTAGTTTCTAGAAGGAGTACCAGTATCTCACTGTAGCTTTAAATTGAATTTCCCAGGTAACTAAGAGTATTGTAGTTGGATACCAATGGTGCACACCTGTAATCCCATCAACTTGGGAGGCTGAGATAGAATACAAGTTCAAGGTTAGCCTGGAAACTTAGCAAAAAACTGTCCTAAAATTAAATAATAATAATAATAATAATAATAATAATAATAATAATGGCTGTAGATGTACTCAATGGTAAAGCACCACTGGATTCAATCCACACACACATCCCCCAAAAATTACTGAGGTTCTGGAAATTGAACCCAGAATCTTGTCTGCTAGGCAAGCACTCTGACATTGAGCTATATGCCCCCAACCCTTTTATTTTTTATTTTGAGACAGTCTCACTAAGCTGTTCAGGCTGGCCTCAAAATTGCAATCCTCCTGCTTTAGTCTCCAGAGTAGCTGGGATTACAGGCATGCATTTTAAAAAAATTTTAACCTCATTGCTTATCTGTATTTCCTATTTTTCTATACCAAACATCATATATTCCTTATCTATTTTGTCTCTCTCCCTTCCTCTCTTCCCCTCTTTCTCTCTCTCTCTGATACAATGAAAAACCAGAACTAAAAAATACACATTTGTATTTTTTGCAAGTCATCCATGGGCTGTGTGTGTGAGCTATGCTCATTGGAGCGATATTTTGAGGGGACAGGTCTGGCATTACGCGCTGACTGGGCTGTGCGACAAGTGCACCTTTCCTCTTGCTCAGCCTGTGATCGCACATAGCACCTGAGATGGGTGTGATTTGCCAAGATGTCAATCAACCTGCTGAACATAAAACATTGCAAAATAAGACTCCACCTCTGAAATGTTATCCCCTGCCTTGTTTGGTGAAGAACATTCCACTGAAGCTCCTGTGTGTGTCTCCTTTGTGTGTGTGTGTGTCTGGGTGTGCACTCTTTCCAGAGCTGTCCAGTGTGGAAGCTGACCCTTAAGGTGGCAGATCAGTCCCACCCTAGATCTGAGAAACTCATGTCCTTATGTTGTGTGATTTCTTCACTGTTTTCCTAGTTTAATGTTGCAGCCAGCTCTTTTGAACCCAGCTCATCTTGTCAGTGTGGGCACCTGGTGAGAGTAAAGTATTTGCCCTGATCTTAAAAAGCACAACTAAAATTTCAATCAAAATTACCTGTTGGTAATGGGGGAAATTTTTCAGAGCCTTGAAAAGTAGACAAGTGACCTCTGACAACAGGCGAACAGGCATTCCCTGGGCCAGACCCTGGCGTGTTAAGTTGAGGGCACAAGCACTAGCTGTGAATTGCACTGGTAAATCCATTGGATGATTCCTCATTCCTACAGCCACAAGCTGAAGATAAACATGGTTTGAGAGTATAGAACAACATCAACATTCTTTTTACTGCCTTGTGCTTGTTCTGGTTGGCAAAATGTTTGCTCTTTATCATAACAGTAACAGATATTACTTATCCTCAGCATTTACTCTTTTAGGACATTAAGGTATTACATCATTACACTCTAATTAAAAGGCAGTCATTAACTTTCTGTGTGACTTTGGACAAGTCGCCTCCTTTCTCTGGACCTCCCATTTCCTCACACCTAAAACTAATTTCACAATCTTTCCTTGGGCCTCACTCCATTCAAGGTATTCCAATAGGCATTTCAGAGAACACAAATATGAACCAGACTTATATCTTATTCTTTAGTGTAAAGCCTTGTAAGAGCAACAGTGCACACAGGCAAACACTGTGAGGGATTCCAACAACATGAAACTTAAAAAAGCCCCATCAAAGACATACAAATAAGTGATGCTGAGGTAGATATGGAGGGAGCACTCATTTCTGGAAAGAAATCAAACATACAATTACTTATCTAATTGAACCAAGTAATCTGAAAAAAAAAATTCCTTTCTAGGGTATAGTTACCTTTAAAACAGCAGGCATGTGTACATGCATTGAAAATGTCTCTGTAAAGAGCCTATAAAGAGCTTCCTTCATAAAACATGACCTGTTCCCATATCGGCTCAGTGCTTCGGAAATCTGACCCATACTGGCTCCTCCAGCAACCTGAAAAAGAAGCACATTACTAATAGGTTTTACCAGTCATGCCCAAGCTTCCAATGTTTGAAACAATATTAAGAGCTGTTCAATGATATATTCCAGGTGGTTTACAAAGTTGTTCTCATTTAGTCAGAGAGGTAAAGTATGCTGCTAATTTAACAAAGAAGTAAACTGGAGAAATGAAAATTAAATACCATCTCCCTATAACTATATTACAATTGATACTTCAACTGAGTACAATCCTCAGTAATGCAAAACAAGAGAAAAATATTCAACTAATATAATGAGTTATGTGTAATTTTTTAAATGTTAAATTATTGAAAGCTAGATTATAATTAATTGAAGAGTTATATTTTTTTTTAAAGAGAGGGAGAGAGAGAATTTTTTAATATTTATTTTTCAGTTTTCGGCAGACACAACATCTTTGTATGTGGTGCTGAGGATCGAACCCGGGCCGCACAGACGCCAGGCAAGCGCATTACCACTTGAGCCACGTCCCCAGCCCCAAGTTATGTGTAATTTTTTTAACAACCAAAAATAATGAACACATATAATGTTTCTCAAATAATCCTATAGAATTAGAAAAAAAAATAGAATAATGGTCATGTAAAATAATACAAAAAGACTAAGGATATAGTTCAGTTGGTAGAGTATTTGCCTACCATGTGTGAGGCCCTATATTCAATCCCCAGCAACATAAAATAGAAAAAGAAAAAGGAATTGATTTTTTAATTTTTTTGAGTAGCATTTCTTTCTTATTTATATAGTATCATAATTCTTCCATGCTATCCCTGAATAACACATTTTATTTTATTTTTTTTAAGAGAGAGAGAGAAAGAGAGAATTTCAATATTTATTTTTCAGTTTTTGGTGGACACAACATCTTTGTTTGTATGTGGTGCTGAGGATCGAACCCGGGCCGCACGCATGCCAGGCGAGCGCGCTACCGCTTGAGCCACATCCCCAGCCCCCTGAATAACACATTTTAAATAGTCAATATGAAGACTTTGGATCTGGAAAATAATGGTGTTCACCTGACTCCAAACCACCCCTACTCCCAACACCCTCATATCATCTCTTCAAACTATAAAATCAACAAAGAATTTAAACAAACTAGACATGACACAGTTTACAGCATTACTGGGTAGTGAGGGGAAAAAAGAAGGAAATGGGGGAGGGGAGATTAAGGATCATTCAAAAGAAAAAGAAAACCTTCACCATTCTACCATGACAAATAACATCATCACCCATTGGATGATCTCACTCCACTAAATTGACAAGAGACTGCTTTTAAATTAGGAACCTGATCAACCAAATGCCCGAAAATGAAAAAATTAAAACCAATTCCATATAAAACATTTTTGAGAATGTCAGAAAAATGAAAACCTACATATTTTGGCTTAAAAAAATCTTTCCATAAATGAAAAATCAGAAGACAATTATACCATAGCACAGCACTCCAAACTTAATATTCTTTTTTTTTTTTAGTTGTAGATGGACACAATATCTTTATTTTGTATTATTATTATTTTATGTGGTGCTGAGGATAGAACCCAGGGTCTCATGCGTGCAAGGCAAGTTCTCTATCACTGAGCCACAACTCCAACCCTCAAACTTAATATTCTTAACACAAATTTTGGTATATAAATATATATATATATACATCCAGGCATAGTGGCACCTACCTATAATCCCAATGACTTGGGAGACTGAGGCAGAAGGACCAAAAGTTAAAGGTCGGCCTCAGCAATTTAGAGAGACTCTGTCTCAAAATAAAAAATAAAACTGTCTGGGAATGTAGCTCAGTGGTAAAGCATTCCTGGGTTCAATCTCTAGTGCCAAAACAAATCATTAATATCAAGGAGCTAAAGCAAGGGTTTATTAAATTCTGGAAAGAAAAAGATAAAATTTTACCAAATAGAAAGACTAAGTTACAGGGTACACAAGGAAGAATAGAGTTAAATTTAAAAAAAAAAAAAAATGTAGTATGGGGAATAGCATGGTGCTGCTTGCCTCTAATCCCAGAAATCTGGGAAGCTGAGGCAGGAAGATCACAAGTTCTAAGGCTAGCCTCAGCAATTTAGCAAGGCCCTAAGCAACTTTGTGAGATACTGTCTAAAAAAATAAAAAAGGGCTGGGAATGTGGCTCAGTGGTTAAATACCCCTGGATTCAATTCCGCGTACCTCTCCTCAAAAAAAATTGAGTAAGAAAGAATATAGCAGGAAAACTGACTTCTTCCCTACCTCACCCCCAATCCAACACTGAGAATTGAGCCTAAGGACAATCTACCAACTGAGTTATACCTCTTTTCATTTTGTGTCAGGGTCTCACTAAGTTGCAGAAGCTGGCCTAAAACTTGCAATCCTCCTGCCTTGGCCTCTAGAGGTATGCACCAAATGTATCCAGCTCAAACAGTTGTATCCTATACAGTGCCCAGGATCCAACCCAGGGCCTCATGAATGCTAGGCTAGCACCATACCATTGAGCTACATTCCCAGTCAAAACAAGTAAAAACTTAGAACAGAAAGCAGAAGCAGAAAAAGATCTAGAGAATCATTACAGAATAAAATGAAAGAATATCAAACCTATACAGACAAGTTTCTGTAGGAAAAATGAACAAATACTTGAAACTACCATCCTAGAAAACTGTCTAGATAGAAAAGACCTAGGGGACTCAGGGTGTATCTCAGTGGTTGAGGCTCAGGGTGTATCTCAGTGGTCAAACTCTTGTATAGCATGTACACATGTTCATCCCAGGCACAAACACCTAAAGAAGAAAATGTGAACATAGTTAGTGACTATACAAAATACTTTTACACAGCCAGGCAAGGTAGTGCAGGCCTATAATCCCAGCTACTTGGGAGGCTGAGGCAACAGCATTACAAATTCAAGACCGGCTTGGGCATTTTAGTGAGACCTTGTCTCAAAATTTTAAAAAATGAAGAGGATATAGCTCAGTAGTAGAGCTCTCCTGGGTTCAATCACCAACATCACACACACACACACACACACAATACACTTCTGAACATATACATTTAAATATATTTTGCTTTTCACAAAATAAGCCAATCCCCCCAAAAAACCAAAGGCCAAATGTTTTCTCTGATGTGTGGATGCTAATTCATGATGGGGGGAGGGGGGCAGTGGGGAGAGGCTAGGGAAGAATAGAGTTACTTTATATTAGTTAGAGGGGAGTGAAGGGAGGGGAAGAGGAATGGGGGTAGGAAGGATAGTAGAATGAATCTGACAAAATTATTACCTATGTACATAAATAACTATATGACTGGTGGGATTCTACATCATGTATAACTAGAATAATGAGAAATTATACTCCATTATATATGATGTATCAAAGTGCATTCTAAACTGGGCACAGTGGCACACTCCTATAATCTCAGCGGTTGGGTAGGCTGAAACAGGAGGATGGCAAGTTCAAAGCCAGCCTCAGCAATGGCAAAGCGCTAAGCAACTCAGTGAGACCCTGTCTCTAAATAAAATACAAAATAGGGCTGGGGATGGGGCTCAGTGGCCAAGTGCCCCTGGGTTTAATCCCTGGTACCAAAAAACAAAAAGTGCATTCTATTGTCATACATGATTAATATATATATATATATATATATATATATATATATATATATATATATTGCTTTTCAAAATAACACCATGGGTGGGGCTGGAGTTGTGACTCAGTGGTAGAGCACTTGCCTAACATATGAGGCACTGAGTTCGAATTTCCATACCACATATAAATAAAGGTCCATCAACATCTAAAAACAAAATAGTAAAAAAAAAAAAAAAGAAAGAAAGAAAGAAAAGAAAGTTACACTGTTTAAAAAAAAAAAAAAAAGAAAGAGGGACTGGGCCTGGGGCTGGGGCTCAGTGGCAGAGCACTCTCTTAGCATGTGTGAGGCTCTGAGTTCAATCCTCAGCACCACATAAAAATGAATAAATAAAATAAGGGTATTGTATCTAACTACAACTGAAAAAAAAAAAAGAAAAAAGAAAAAATGACACCATGGGCTGAAGATACAGCTCAGTTGTAGAGTGCTCACCTAGCATGTGCAAGGCCCCGGGTTCAATTCCCAGCCCAAAGTTATAAACTTATTCTGGCAATGCTCAAAACATTTCTTTTTGGTGTTGCTAGGAGCCAGGCCTGGTGGCACATACCTATAATCCTAGCTATTTGGGAGGCTGAGGTAGGAGGAATACAAGTTTGAGGTCAGCCTGGACCAGTTAGCAAAATCCTGTCTCAAAACAAAAATTAAAAGGGCTGAGTGTGTAGCTCAGAGGAACAGCAACCCTGGGTTCAATCCCTAGGACGTCCCATTCCAAACACACACACACAACTGAATGTAGTTGAGAGGCAGATGATCAATATGGCTAGCACTATTACAGGTGTGTCCCACCAAGCCTGGCTATCCTCAGTTCTTTAAAAAATAAATAAATATATATATATTTTAGTGATAAACACATTTTTATTTATTTATTTTTATGTGGTGCTGAGGATGGAACCCAGTGCCTCATATATGCAAGGCAAGTACTCTACCACTGAGCCACAACCCTAGAACCCTCCTCAGTTCTTAAGAGAGGTAAAGAGCATAAGTTTTTTTTTTTGTTTGTTTGTTTTTTTCTTTTTTTATTTTTTAGTTTTCGGCGGACACAACATCTTTGTTTGTATGTGGTGCTGAGGATCGAACCCCGGCCACACGCATGCCAGGCGAGCACGCTACCGCTTGAGCCACATCCCCAGCCCCAAGAGCATAAGTTTTAAGAGTCACAAAGATTTGGATTTGGATGCAGGTACCAGCTTTAAAATTGAATGGTTCATTCCATGATGGTAAGTAGCTAAATCTCTCTGAGCTTCCCTTTCCTCATCTGTAAAATGGGAGGATTAAAGAAGAAAACAATGGGCAAGCACAACACCGCCACATAGGAGGTAATCGATAATGGCTATAATTATTATCAAGCTAGACTGGGAGACATGGAAGCAGGAAGTGTATCTTAATGTAACTGTATCTTAATTTAACAGTTAATAATTATTGTGCACCCACTATATCACAACCTATCACATAGTGGGTGCACAATAATTATTAACTGTTAAATCTTAAGGATTTTTTTTGTTGTTGTTGGTTTTGCAACTAACACCAAGTACACATTCTGGTGAACAGCAAGAACTTAACAATGTTCTGAACAAATAAAACAAAACTTATTTTTATGAACAAACCCTCAAGCCTTGCTTTGTAGTGAAGAAGTCAGAATAACCAGCATCTGTAGCCAAGAGCCCAACAAATTGCATTTCAGGTCGCTGCTGTATAAATCGCTCTACAGTTCCATCAGTGATAAAACTGCTGCCAGAAATATCCAGGGACACAACATTTGGCAGGATATCCTCCTGCTGTAACAAATGAAAAGCTAAGTCTGATTTGAGTTGCCTGTGATTGGAAATATCAAGGTGACGCAGATATTGAAGTTCTCTGATGACTCCAAGAATTTGTGGTTTGGTCATGGTCAGGCATTTCAGGTAGTGCATTGTGAGAAACTTGAGTCGATCCTTACAGTTAAGGAGTGCAGAGATGTTCGTGACCAGAGTATTGGAGATGTCCAAGTTTTCCAGGTTTGGTAACTGAGAAACATTAGCCAGATCTTCAGTATGAAAGCAAACGTTGAAAACACTTAAAATACGAAGTCCAGTGAGCTGACCAAAGGACAGCCGTTTTGAATCTTGAGGAATGCTTGTCGAGTCTAATAGGAGACACCGGAGATTTTGCTGGATCCAGCTATTGCTGCAGAGTCCACTTAAGATATCTGGGATTGGAAGGTCAGAGTGCACTGCAGTGGCATCTACTTCAACAAGCTTATGATGGCAGAAGGCTTTTATGAAGGCAGCTGCAGAGATTTTAGCTTTCTGGATATTTACCATCTTCAGGTTCATTTGGTTGCCTTGGAAAATACTTGCTGTTCTATCAGTCAGCTTGCCTATAAGAGAAGCAGAGCTAGCTTGTAATGACAATGAGATCTCATGTCTTCCCAGGATGCAATGTGGAATGAACAGACAGACAGATGCTAAGAATAATAAAGACTACATTTACCACTCACTCTGTGCCAGGCATTGTTCTAAATTCTTTACCAAGATCATCTCACTCTTGCACTAACATATACAGGAACTACTACTACTATTATTATATAGATGAGGAAACTGAAGCTTGAAGAGGTTAAATAACTTGCAGGTTTAAAATATGTGGTAAGTTGGACTCCAGAGACCAAAGTGATATTTATAGTAACCTTATTTATAGAAATGAAAAATGAAACTAAACAGGTATGTAAATGACATATAAATGTAAATAACTCTTTGCTGACTGATCACTTTCCCCCTCCCCCAGTACTGGGGATGGAACACTAAGATTTCCATCCATCTTTTTTTTTGAGGTACATTTTGCTAAGTTGCCCAAGATGGCCTTGGATTTGCCCTCTCAAACTCCGAGGCGCAAACAATCCTCCTGAGCAGCTGGAACTACAAGCGTGCCTCCCTGCTTTACCTAATAATTTCTCTGCATCTTTCTATGTTTAGATATACAAATATTTACCATTATGTCACAATTGCTTGTAGCACTCAATTGGGTATCATGATATATGGGTGTGTATCCTAGAAGCAACAGGCTTTACCATCTATCTATGTTTGTGTAAGTAAATTATGATGTTCACACAGTTTGTTTGTTTGTTTGGTACTGGGGATTGATTTTAAGGGCACTCTACCACTGAGCTACATCTCTAGCCCTACCTATTTTTCATTTTGAGACAGGGGCTCACTATGTTTCCAAGGCTGGCTCAAACTTGCAATTCTCCTTCCTCAGCCTCCTGAATCGCTGGTATTACTAGTAGGTACCACCCATCTGGCAGATCTTTTTTAGAATATGTGCCCATTGTTAAGTGTGGCATGGCTGCAGTCAAGAAAGTATGTAAACCCAGGTAGTCTGGTTCTAAAGCCAGAGCTCTAAATCTTTAATCCTTACTGCCTTTAAGGGGAAGCCAAATAAGTAGAAATCTTATTAGGCAGCAGCCACTGAGAGTGGAACAAAATTAAAAGAATATCATGACTCACCAACCCAGAAAAGAAACAGAAAAACAAGGAGATATTTGGACACATGGTTCTGAAGCTCAGAATAAAGGACTAAGCTGAGAACTCTGGGGAATTAGTAGTAGTAACTAAACCTAGGAAAATTACCCAAGAAGTGTGCAAAGTAAGAAGGGTTTTCAATGTCATGTATATCTAAAAAAAATAAAAATATATAAAAAAGAAGGTATTCAAAATAAAACCTTGGGGCTGGGGAGGTGGCTCAAGCGGTAGCGCGCTCGTCTGGCGTGCATGCGGCCCGGGTTCGATCCTCAGCACCACATACAAACAAAGATGTTGTGTCCGCCAATAACTAAAAAATAAATATTAAAAAAAAAAAAAGTTTAAAAAAAAAAATAAAAAAAATAAAACCTTATTTATGGTATGTACAAGCAGAAAGCTAACTGTGGAACAGCTCAGAAAACAAGAAGAAATCAGAAAAACACTAAGTCAGAAAAGTCAACGACAGCAAATGAACACAACAATTCTAACCTCAAGAACTCCTGCTTTTGGGTGTTTGCAATGATAATCTATCTACGGACATAATAATCATAGCAACAATCAACCAGAAAAACTTCATAGAACCATAAATGAAGTACAAGGAAACACACACACATAGCCTGAATCTGATCAAACATCCAATTAACACAAAATACAGGGATCAGAGAAACATGTCAATATCAGAGCACACAAGGATGGATGGAGGTAGAGCACTTGCCTAGCATGTGTGAGGCACTGGGTTAGATCCTCAGCACCACATAAAGTAAAATAAAGACATTGCAATCACCTATAACACATATTTTATATATATATATAATATGTGTTCAGTTAATAATGGCAAAATCCAGATTGTACAAAACTCTATAGAACAAGCAACTGGTTTCTTTAAAGCACACACACATGGTGGCAACATGCCTGTAATTTCAGCTACTTAAGAGGCTTGGGCAGGCAAATCACAAGTTTAAGGCCTGTTTCAAATTTTTTTAAAAAAATGGGGGTGCTGGGGATGCAGCTCAGTGGTAAAGTGCCCTCTGAGTTCAATCCCCTGTACCAAAAAACAAAACAAAACAACCAGGCCTAGGGTAGAGATGTAGTTCAGTGGTTAAAGTGTTCCTTCCTAGTTTCAATCCCTAGTGTTAAAAAATTAAAATAGTAATGGTATGCAGCTCAGTGATAGCATCACTGGGTTCAAGCCCCAGTACAAAAAAAGACAAAGAAGAGAGAAGGAAGGTGACAAGGAGGGAAGAGGGGAAATAGAGGGAAGGAAGGATAGAAGGAAGAAAGAAAAAAAAGAACAATCCTCAAACTTTTAAGAAACCACAAAAAACTCATAATAACCAAAGCTAGCTTGAGCCAAAAAAACAAAGCAGGAGTCATTACACTACATGACTTCAAATAAACTACAAAGCTACAGTAATGGAACCAGTATGGGGACAGGGAGGTATAGTTCCGTGTAGGGAACTCAGCCTAGCAGGCTTCAAGTTCTAGGTTAGATTCCCCAGTACTCCAAAACAAAACAAAAATACTGGTATAAAAACAGACACACAAACCAGTGGAATAGAACTGAGAACCTAGTAGTCAACACACACCATCTATAGCTCTTGATATTCCACCAAAGAGCTAAGAAAATGCAATAGAGAAAGACAGTCTTTTCAATAAAACAGTGCTAGGAAAATTGGATATCCACATACAGTAAAATGAAACTTGATCCCTACCTTTCACCAGTTACAAAAAAAATGCAAAATGGATTAAAGACTTACATGTGAGACCTTAAGGTATAAAAGTACTAGACGAAATGCTTCAGGACACTGGAAGTACAGAAAACAAAAAAGCAAAAAGAGGCAAATAGGATTACAACAAACTTAAAAACTTCTGGGTTCAGCAAAGGAAACAAATCTACCAACTGAGAGAAAATACTTGCAACTATGCTTCTGAAAAGGTGTTACTATATAAAGAACTCAAAACACTCAACAGCGAGAATTAATACTAATCTGATTAAGAAATGAACAATAGGGGCTGGGATTGTGGCTCAGAGGTAGAACGCTCACCTACCATGTGTGAGGCACTGGGTTCAATCCTCAGCACCACATAAAAATGAAATAAAGATATTGTGTCCACCTATAACTAAAAAATAAATTTAAAAAAAAAAGAAAGAAATGGACAATAGCTGGGCACAGAGGCACATAACTGTAATCTCAGCAACTGGAAAAGCTGAGGCAGGAGGATTCCAAGTTCAAGGCCAGGTTCAGCAATTTAGTGAGACCTTGTCTCAAAATTAAAAAATATTACAGCATCCCCAGCATCAATCTCCCAGTAGCACGTGCGCGCACGCAGGCACGCACACACACACACACGCACGCACGCACACACACGCACGCGCACACACACACACACACACACAGGTTCATATCCATAATGTAAAGAATGGGAGATGATACTACAGCAACAGCATTTTGAAAAATATAAGATGGACAAGTGACAACTTAGTTTTCCATTTACCTGGTAAGCCAAGAGCAAAATGAACTTAGAGTCAAAACAATTTCTATCATAGTATCTGAGAAAGACTGAAACTCAACTTTCACACAAGTAAAATGCAAATAATTTGTATGTAAAGGTGCTTTTCAAATAGTAAAAAAATTGCTGTGAGAGTGAGAGTAGTCTACAGAGGAACCTTATTACCTTGACAAACCATCATCCCAAGGAATCGATCAGCTATTTCCTGAGGGAAACTCCAATGCTCTGGAAAGCACAGTGTTCCATCAGGTTTCTCAGAACACAATTCTTCCAGATTAGCAATCAGGACATTCATGCAGATGTTGGCCAATGTATAGGGTGATGCCTCCTCCTAGCAAACAAATTCCAAACCTTGTTAGAACACATCTACAAATATTCAGCATAAAAGTGGTCATGCCTATATTCCTACTCTAATAATGATTTACATGTAATAGAACCACCTTGGGCTGGGGTTGTGGCTCAGTGGTAGAGCACTTGCCTTGCACGCATGAGGCATTGGGTTGGAACCTCAGCACCACGTTAAATAAACAAACAAATAAAGATTTTTAAAAATCTCAATTTCAGTTCAATATCTGGGATTTTTCAAGCAGAGATATAAGTCATTCCTTCAAGATAATTTTTTTTTTTTTTTTTTTTTTGTGTGTGTGGTGCTGGGGATTAAACCCATGGCCTTGTGCATGCAAGGTAAACACTCTACCAACCCTGAGCTAAATCCCCAGCCCCAAGGTACATTTTTTAAAGTTATTATTCTGTGACAGAGGATAAAAAGGCCTATTCCCACTTTCAAAGATGTTCACAACCAGGACTAGAGGATGTACCTCAGTGGCAGAGCACTTGCATGAGATGCATGAGGTTCTTGGTTTGACTCCCAACAAAGTAAAAAAAATTAAATGTATGGTGTGTGCCTACTGTCCCAACTACTTGGGTTACTGAGGTTGGTGGATCACTTAAGCCCCTAAGTAGGAGACCAGTCTGGGCAACATAGTGAGATGCCAGTTTAAAAAAAATAAAAAGCCAGACACAGTAGCACACACCTGTAATCCCAGTGGCTCAGGAGGTTGAGGCAGAAGGATCCCGAGTTCGAAGCCAGCCTCACTAAAGGCGAGGTGCTAAGCAACTCAATGAGATCCCATCTCTAAATAAAATACAAAATAGGGCTGGGGATGTGGCTCAGTGGTCATGTGCTCCTGAGTTCAATCCCCGGTAACCCGCCTTCCCCCAACCCAAAAAAAAAAGGGTGCTTTAAAGAGTTGAGGTTAGGGTTGTGTGGTTCAGTGGTAGAGCACTTGCCTAGCATGTATGAGGCACTGGGTTCAATTCTCAGCACTGCATATAAATAAATAAAATAAAGTCCATTTACAAGTAAAAAAAAAATTATAAAAAGAGTAGAGAACTGAAAGGGAGGTGAGACTCTAGAGGCACATGGTCCCTTTCTCATCCAAAATAGGTTGATATGGTACTATATTAGACCCCAAAAGATTAATATGCTGGAGATTGCTAACTTTTTCAGAAACTTCAACATGCAACACATCTCTGACCTCCACAGCATTTTGGACTTCTTAAATTCCTTCCATGGAAGTTGGGGATGCAGCTAAGTGGTGCTCTTGCCCAGCATGCACAAGGCCCTGGATTTAATCCCCAACACCACAGAATAATTAATAATAAATAAACATGATGGCACACACTCAGGAGACTAAGGCAAGAGGATCACAAGTTCAAGGCCAGCCTGGGAAACTTAGCAAGATCCTATCTCAAAATAAAATATACAGGGTGGGCATGTAGCTCAGTTCCAGTGATACAGAGCTTGCCTAGAATGTGTGAGGCTCTGAGTTCAACTCCAGTGTCTCGAGGGGTGCAGGGAAACACGGGAACCAGGCTTGATGGCACAGGCCTAATCCCAGCTACTCAGGAAGGCTGAAGCAGGAGGATTCCAAGTTCAGCAACTTAGCAAGGCCCTTTGCAAAATAAAAATTCTTTATAAAAAGATCTGGGCATGTAGCTGGACACAGTGATACATGCCTGTAATCCCAGCGGCTCAGGAGCCTGAGGCAGGAGGATCACAAGTTAAAAGCTAGCCTCAGCAACTCAGCAAGGCCCCCAGTAACTCAGCAAGACCCTGTCTCTAAATAAAATTTTAAAAGAGCTGGGGATATGGCTTTGTGATTAAATATCCTTGGGTTCAATCCCTGGTAACAAAAAAAAAAGAAGAAGGAAGAGCTGGACATGTAGCTGAGTGGTAGAGCACCCATGGGTTCATTTTCCAGTACTACTGGGGAAAAAAAATCTGGGAATGTGATGTGGCTCAGGGCTTGACTAATATGCACCAGGTTCCTGGGCTGAATACCCAGTGTAGGAAAAAATAAAAATAAAATAATAATAAATAGAATTACATACAACATTCTGCTACTTGTTTTTGTTGTTAAAACCAGTATTGATGTTTTTGCTATCCACTCTATTCAGTTTCTAAGTCACTTTATCTGTTTTCCATATTCTTTTTTTTAATATTTATTTTTTAGTGGTAGTTGGACACAATACCTTTATTTCACTTATTTATTTTTATATGGTGCTGAGGATCGAACCCTGGACCTCGCACGTGCTAGGTGAGTGCTCTACCGCTGAGCCACAACCCCAGCCCCTGCTTTCCATATTCCACCAAGAACATTATTGTCTTTGCCATTACAAAATCTGATACTTTTTTTGGGGGGGGGGCACTGAATTCAGGGGCACTCAACCACATGAAACCACATTCCCAGACCTATTTTGTATTTTATTTAGAGACAGGGTCTCATTGAGTTGATTAGTGCTTGCTTTTGCTGAGGCTGACTTTGAACTTGTGATCCTCCTGCCTCAGCCTCCTGAGCCACTGGGATAAACAGGCATGTGCCATCGTGCCTGGCCTAACAGATACTTTCTGATACTCTTCATAGTGACTCTCTTCAGCAGATTCAGATATAACTGACCATTCCTTTCTTCAAACACTTTCCTTGGCTTCTGTGACAACACCTTCCTTTCCTTTCCTGTTCTAGTTTACCTTATTTGCTCCTTTTTATCTGAAGACTTTAAATGTTGGAAATATTCAGAGTTTCATCCTAGAACTGTGCTGTCCAATTTGATTGCCAGTACTCACATGTGGCTATTTCCATTCAAATTAAAATAAAAATTTCAGGGCTAGCCACATTTCAAGAGACATGGCTAGTGGCTACCATACTGGGTAGTGCAGATATACAACATTCCTTTATCACAGAAAGTTTTCCAGGACAGCACTGTGCTAGGCCCTTTCTTTGCTTCTACAATATATAACTACTGATCGCCTGACTAAATGCTCTCTCTAAAGCCAATGAATTCCAGATTATTATCTCCAGGTCAGACTTCTCTTTCAGCCAGTCTTGGATATCCAATTGGCTACTACTGATGTATCACTTAACTGTGTTACGAAAACATTTCCAACTCATCCTGCACAAAAATGAACTTTCCCAGTGTTTCCCAGCTCCAAAAGTGCTATGTATCTTCAGCTGATGAATCTACCACACCTCCTGGTCTTTGACCAAAGCTGCCGGCCAGTATCCAATGCATCAGCAAATCCCATGTATTCTATCTTGTATACCACTTACCTCCCACCCAGATTCACAAGAAACTCAAAGATGAGGAAATGGAGGAGAAAGTTAGAATGTATTCTAGTTTCCAAGTGCTGCAATAAACAATTACCACAAAACTGGCAGCTTAAAACAACAGAAATCTATTTTCTCAATTTCAGAGAACAAAATTCCAAAATCAACGGGTCAGCAGGGCCACATTCCCCTCTGAAGGCTGTAGGGGAGAATTTTCCTTGAGTATTCTAGCTGTGTTGGCTCTTAGCTCTCCACAGCTTATTGAAGCATCACTTTGCTCTCCACCTTTATCTCTATGTGGCCTTCTTCCATATCTCTGCTCAAATCTCCCTCTCTTTGCTTTTATATATATTCATTTATCAGACAGTGCTAGGGATCCAACCTAGGGTCTTGAGTGTGCTAGGCAAGCACTCTACCACTAAGATAACCTCCAGTTACCTTTCTTTTATGAGATTATCACTATAATAAGTGGTATTTAGTTGGAGTACATCCTAAATTTAGATGATCTTACCAAGAACTTCAACTAGGTGCAGCACACCTGTAATCCCAGAGGCTTAGGCGGCTGAGGCAGGAGGACCACAAGTTCAAAGCCAGCCGTCAGCAAATTTAGTGAGGCACTTAGCAACTCAGGGAGACCCTATCTCTAAATCTAAATAAAATATTTAAAAAGGGCTGGGGACCCGGTCTCTAAATAAAATATTTAAAAAACAGTTGGGGACATAGCTTGCTGGTTAAGCACCTCTGGGTTCAATTCCTGGTGCAAAAAAAAAAAAAAAGAACCTCAATAGCATCTATAAAGAAAGACCCTCCCAAATAAGGTCAAATTCACAGATAGCAGGAGTTGGATTGTAGACATATTTGGGGGGAAACAATTCAATTCACTACAGCATATGTCCCTAGCTCTCTGAAAAGTTACCCTGGGTTGGCAGTGTCCCTTAACCAGTCCTCTAAAATTCAGCCCTTTTTCCTTTTGTAAGGTCCTCTGGGTGGTAAACTGCTATTACCAGGCATAGAATACTATATGCGGGTATGAGGACACATGCCTGTAATCCCAGTGGCTGGGGAGGCTGAGGCAGGAAGATCAGGAGTTCAAAGCCAGCCTCAACAAGTTAGCAAGGGGGCTGGGGATGTGGCTCCAGGGGTAGCGCGCTCGCCTGGCATGTGTGCGGCTCGGGTTCGATCCTCAGCATCACATACAAACAAAGATGTTGTGTCCGCCGAAAACTAAATAAATAAATATTAGAAAAAAAAAAGTTAGCAAGGCCCTAAGCATCTCAGAGAAATCCTCTCTCTCTAAATAAAATATAAAAAAGGGATAAGGATGTGGTTCACTGGTTAACCACCCCTGGGTTAAATCCTTGGTACAAAAAAAATATATTTTTTTTAATTAAAAATACTGTATGGCTTTTTCCATACTTGACCCTTATTATATTTGGAAACAGCCCCTTAAACTCTCCTTGGATTATCCCTATTTTGAATCTGTCATTTGTTTCCTGCTTGCAAATGGCAGAAATAAATTTCTAGACTATCTCCTCCTTTCTAGCCCCACCATAAGTTTCAAACCCAAGTCA
Source organism: Urocitellus parryii (assembly GCF_045843805.1). Lineage (NCBI taxonomy): Eukaryota > Metazoa > Chordata > Mammalia > Rodentia > Sciuridae > Urocitellus > Urocitellus parryii. The sequence goes on along the minus strand of NC_135541.1, from coordinate 36,081,860 downwards.
CTACTATTTTACCTAGCGTCCTACAAATCTGCAAATCAGTTTTTCCACTTTCACTTCTAATTCTTTCTCCAATCTATCTACCCAGAAGACAAGACTCACCATTGTTAAAGTATAATTATACTATATGACTGTTTTTTTAAAAAAAGAGACAGAATTTTTTTTAATTTCCATTTAATTGACCACTTCTTTAAGAGAGAGAGAGAATTTTTAATATTTATTTTTTAGTTCTCGGCGGACACAACATCTTTGTTGGTATGTGGTGCTGAGGATCAAACCCAGGCCGCATGCTACCGCTTGAGCCACATCCCCAGCCCACTATATGACTGTTCTAACTAGAAAATGCTCAAATTAGTACAAGGTTTAAAAAAAAAAAAAACTATTGCTATAGGCAATCAACAATCAGATAGAAAACAGAATTTGTTTAAGTTACAATACCATTTTTAAAATATCAAATAAAGAGCTGGGCATGGTGATGCACATCTGCAGTTTCAGCTACTCAGAAAGCTGAGGCAGGAAGATCACCTGGGTTCAAGGCTGATCTGGGCAATGCAGTGACACCCTGCACCTTAAAAAAAAAAAATGCATGCATCACAAATACAGTGCCTAATAAGGAAGAAAACAAAAATATACACATCGTGGCACCTATGAAGTTCAGCTCACATTAAATTATAATCAAACATGAGCAGGAAAAAAAATTTCAGTCAGAAACTGGTGAAGAAATAAATAAAATTAGCCGGGTATAGTGCTACACGTCTGTAATCATAGTGGCTCAGCAGGCTAAGGAAGGAACTAAAATTCAAGGCCAACCTCAGCAATTTAGTGAGACCTTGTCTCAAAACACTTAAAAGGGGCTGGGGATGTGGCTCAGGGTTTGAGCACTGCTGTGATGAATCCCTGGAGAGAGAGAGAATATGAATGAATCTAAATGTTAGGGTCTCCAACTTTACATTAGTAAAAGGGGGATTAGTAATTGCCCACAGAAGACAGGAGATTAACGCTTATTTCGGAAATGCGATGCTTCACACACAACAGGTGCTAAATACACGTTCTGTGGCTTTAGTTTGAAAGACGCGGGCAGGTGGATTCCGGCAATTCCGACAGTCTCCCCACGGTCCCCCGGCCCTAAGCCCCGGATAGCCCGGGCGAAGGGTCGGTCTCCGGGGAACGCCTGGTCTAGGGCGCACGCGGAGGTGCGCTCAAGGTTCGAGGCCCCCAGGGCTCAGCCAGACAAAATCGCCTCGACCTGCCGCGGGCCGGCTGAGCGTCCTGCCAACACCCAGGTGCCTGCGGCCAGAGCCAGGTGAAGGTCAGAGTTGGAGCCCCGAGGGGCCGGCCCAGGAGCCGCCTCGACTGCTCAAAGTCAGCGCGCCGACCTGCGGCTGAGGTGCACGACCCAGTCGGCCATCCCGGGACCGACTAGGGGTCGGCCTCTGGAGACTTCACCCGCGCGCGTACCAGTTCCCGCCGAGCGCCTCTGCTGCACCTCCGACGGAAAGTCGCGCCGAGGCCGGCTTCCCGGCCTCGCGGTTCTCACCTGCACCACGCAGCAGCCTGGGGCATCTTTCTGGGCGTCGGGTAGGAGGAGGTTCCGGGGTGTCAGGCCCGGGTGCAAGAAGTGGACCATGGTGACCCCCCGCTCGTGGGGCGTCGAAGAGAGAGCTATGTCGAGCTGGGGCCAGGGTCCCGCGGGGGCCGGAGTCGGTCCGCGGTGGGCGACAGCGGGGCAGCACCTACTACGCCCGACTTGCCAGGCCACAGGGGTTTTGAAACGCCTGGCGAGGCGGAGCGCAGGCGCCCCAGGAGGTCGTCCCGCCGCAGACCCCGCCCTCAGAACGGCCCTGCTCTGCCCCCACCCGCACCCAGCCTCCACCCTCCCAAGGCCCAACCGTCCTCTTCAAGGGCAACTTTCCAGCTGCTGGTCTATTCACCCAACTCCTACGCACCCTTCAGAGGCCCGTGGCCCACAAACTCACACACTCCTAGTCCCAGTGATCCTGGAAGTTAAGGCTGGTGGATCACAAGGTCAGCCTCAGCAATTTAGCCAGGCCCTGAGTAACTTAATGACACCAGGTCTCAAAAGTTTAAAAAAAAAATTAAAAAAATTTAAAGAGTTTATGGATGTATCTCAGTGGTAAATCACCCCTGGGTTCGGTTCCCATTAAAAAAAAAAAAATCGTCCCTGGTAAGGATACAAAACAAATATCAAAAATCTTGGGGCGGGGGAACTGTTGAACTTTCTTCTGACTTGAAAAGTATTGGGAAGATCCTTATATAATCCGCTCCAAGAAAGAAACCTAGTAGATTAAAATATTTTAGCTGATTTAAGGAAAAAAATATGTCCTGTTTTGGAATACTAACTCAGCCGTCTATTAATTTGTGAACTTTGGTCAAGATTCTTTTTTGTACTGAAGCTTAACGTCCTTATTAGTAAAATAGGATGAGAATGCTTTTATCTCAAAAGGTTAACGTGAGGATTAAATAAAATAATGTATGTAAAAACACCACAATGCAAGTCCTTGATGAGTGGATTCAAATGTTAAAATTACTTTTCATGTAGAAATAACTTTGCAAAATGCTTTCCTTTAACGATTACTCCTCCTCTTTTTAAAAGTGGGCTATTTGGTGTCCTCCATTCCTAAAATTCAAACACCTCCTCCCCCATCCACAGTAACTTTTCTTTTACTGAAAAACCAAAAACTATCACAAGCTCTGATATGAGTACCAGAAAATGTTTTACGATTATTGACTGTGGGTATTTTAATTAGTGTGTGTGTTAAATTAAAATCTGTAACCATTATGTCCATGATGTAATGTGAACTGCAAAACTTAAGATAAACTGCAGAATTTAAGATAGTGATATAAGAATCTACACCGGGGCTTAGACCCCAGAGCTCACCCAGTTATCAGCTGGAAGAACAACTGAATTAGGACTTAAAAGCCCAGCCTTAGGGAGCCCGCGGGACTGACAGGACCCAAACAGAGAGGCGACATGACACTTCCGGTCCCTGTTGCCTACCCTGCACCAGACTCCTCAGGCCGGGATGGAGTTCTAGCGACCTGGACTTGAGACACATTAGAGGTGAGTGTCTTGGACCTTTGGGTGTAGACTCAGTTAGGACTTAGGGTGTGTGTTTGAAGTGTGATGAACATTAATAAAGTAGATTTGGTTGAATCTAACTGTGCCTCAGACTGATATGGGGGAAGTATTCCTACCTGTAAACACTCTGCCTTCCCCTCCTTCCTCTTAAAAACTGTTTGTACTCTTAGCTAAGGCCAACCCATGGGCTTGTGCTCTAAATCCCATCACATCTGGCTTACTCCAAGACAACGTCCAGCAACAGAATTTGCATGCCATTTTATTAGCTTATTTTCCAAAAGAAGAAACTGATGGGTTTTTGGTTGGGGATTGGGTGTTCCCCACCACCACCACCACCAATGCTGAGGAAACCCAACCCAGGTTACCAAAACTAGTGGCTACATCTTCAACCATTTTTATCTTTTTTTATTTTAAGAGAGGTCTCTGTATATTGCCCAGGCTGGCCTTGAACTTGCCATCTTCCTGCCCCCCACCAAATAGCTGAGATCAGCACCACCACGCCCAGGGCCAAATTTATCAGAATTTTGAATACTGAGAAGACATACTAACAGCCTATGTGTTTTGTTGTCTTCTCAAACAGATAGGATGTTTTTCAAAGGAAAAGATTCTGTGTTGCTCTCGGACCTTCAAGAAGTCTTTATCTCTTCATGGGCATCAATTGCTTCACTGTTGAAATAGAATAAGGTGCCAGATCTGAGGCACTCCATCACTCTGCAATTCTCTGGATCCCTCCTTTCCCTCCTCTAATATGTTCAATGGGTTTTCCAGGAATATTTACTTTATCGTGTGTGTGTGTGTGTGTGTGTGTGTGTGTGTGTGTGTCTCCTAGTACTGGGGTCTGAACCCAGGGATTTCTGTATGTGAGACAGGAACTCTACCACTGAATTATGCCCCCAACTCTTTTCATTTTATTTTGAAACTTAATCTTGTTAAATTGTTCAGGTTGTCTGGAACTTGCAATCCTCCTGCCTGATCTCTCCTGCCTCAGCCTCCTGAGTAGTTGGGATTAAGTAGTGAACTTTTTTTTTTAAAAGAATTTGCAGTTTATTCTGCTGTCATGTATAGCGAATTAGAATTTAAAAAAAAAGAATTTGCAGCTTAATGACAAATAAAAGGAAAATTTAATAAAGTGGTAATCATTGTATTGAGCAGCTATTGAGAATTGTTCAAGCAGGAGCCCAGCCCCTTTAAAAAAAAATTTTTTTTTAAGTTTTTTTTTCCCCCCAGCACTGAGGATGGAATTCAGGGCCTCACATAGGAGCCACATCCCCAGCCCAAAGGTTTGTCATCTTTTTTTTTTTTTTTATTTTAAAGAGAGAGAGAGACAGAGAATTTTAATATTTATTTTTTAGTTATCAGTGGACACAACATCTTTGTTTGTATGTGGTGCTGAGGATCAAACCTGGGCCGCATGCGGGCGAGGCGAGCATGCTATTGCTTGAGCCACATCCCCAGCCCTTTAAAAATTTTTTTTTGAGACTGTCTCATTAAATTGTTTAGGACCTTGCTTAATTGCTGAGGCTGCCTTCCAACTTGTGATCCTCCTGTCTCAACCCTCAGAGTCACTGGGATTACAGGCATGTGCAAATTTTTTTTTTCCACTTTTATCTTTTAGTTGTTTTTTTTTTTAAGGTGGACACAATATCTTTATTTCATTTTTATGTGGTGCTGAGAATCGAACCCAGTGCCTCTCGCATGCTAGGCGAGTGCGCTACCATTTGAGCCATATCCCCAGCCCTTGCAAATTATACCAAGGAAAATTCCTGATGGTTGAACCACACTGCAAAGAAAAGACTACCAACTCCAATTTTAAATCAAATTAAAGCAAGCTTGTATTTGTGTACACTGGAGCTGGCCAGGACTGTCTCTCCCCAAAACCCCAGGCTAGAGATCAATACCCCAGCTCTCTGGGAACAAGGTTTTATAGCACAAAAAGTTGCAAAGGGGGGTGTCTTGAGAACTTAGAGCTAACAGGATTTTGACAAGCATAATACAAAGGCAGATAGTAGATTAATGATCTACATGGCATGATATTTCAAGGTAGGGAGTAAATTCAGATCCCAACATCAGAATTTATGAGGTGTCGCTAACTAAGATTTTAGAAAGTGTTGTTATCTGGTCAGGGAAAGCCAGGCATGGGTGAGTTCAAGGCACAGTCGGGTTCCACCATTCGACCAGCGCACTGGTTTCATTAAAGAGGTTCTTGGCATAAAAGTTAGCTAGCAAGATCGAAATAAAACACACAGACTCAGTTACCTTTTTCTATGACCAGGTCCGAGACGGCTCTCCCTCTGAACTCCCACCTCGAACCACCCGGTAGGGCAGCAAAGGTTACTCAGGGCTAGCAGGAGAGAGAGAGAGGGAGCATGCCAGGGAGTAGCCTTTTATTGGGGAACAAGAAATTCAGGGGAGAATTCCATCCAATGAAGGTTGAGGGTGGCCGCACTCCAAGGTCAGGGTCAGTGATTGGGACCCCAGGGTCAGTGGTCAGTCACACCCCCACACGGACAGGCTCTCGAACCAGGAGAGGGTCGGGAAAGCTCTGACACAGTTTAGCCAGAGTGCCTCAGACCCAAACTGGGAGTTGCCCAGTCACGTGTGAGAATGGCTCCCCACAGTCAGGAATTCCAAACAAGTTTAGAAATCGCAGTAATTTATAGTAAAACAGAAATTAACTTTTCGTGACTTTTTGACAAGATGGCTCCCAATCTTAAGATGGAATTCCCCCCTTGTCTTATGTGTCCCTTTCAAATCTTTGATAGGGTGGAGGAAGAGCTCTGAAGGAATTTTAATCCCTCAGGGGACAGTCTCCAATTTTCCAGACTTACCTAATGGCCTCCTTGATCTGACCTGACTTGATTTACCTATCTACACTGTCTGTCCATCTAATTCTGGTTTTATTCCCCCCTTTCTAATTTTAGGAACTTTCTACTACTGTAAGGAAAAGGAGTAATGACCACCTGGCTGCTTCGCCAGAAGGGGCAAGAAGTTTGTAGTTCCCTTTTAGAAGTCAGGTTGGATTGAAGTTAGGTTGGATTGAAAATCTGGTTGGAGAAGAACACGTTGTAAAGTCCTCTGGGGATAGGTTCTTCTAAAAGAGAGAAACAAAAAACATGAGTATTGAACAAATATTGCAGCTTCTGGAACATGTCAATGAATATCATAAAGACAACAGAAGTTAATATTTTTTGAGAATTTTTTTTAATATTTATTTTTTTTTAGTTCTCGGCGGACACAACATCTTTGTTGGTATGTGGTGCTGAGGATCGAACCCGGGCCGCACGCATGCCAGGCGAGCGCGCTACCGCTTGAGCCACATCCCCAGCCCAACAGAAGTTAATATTGTCTCACCAGGAGATGTGAAGACTGAGAAGCTGTTCTCATAATAAAGCCAGAGTGGACAAGGCCTTTATATAGGAATGTAAATCTTTAACATCTTTAAAGTTTGGGTTGGGGATGTGGCTCAATCGGTAGCTCGCCCATGCCTGGCATGCGTGCGTGCGGCCCGGGTTCGATCCTCAGCACTACATACAAACAAAGATGTTGTGTCCGCCGAGAACTAAAAAATAAATATTAAAAATTCTCTCTCTCTCTCTCTCTCTCTCTCTCTCCTCTGTCTTTAAAAAAATATCTTTAAAGTTATCAGGAATATAAACACAACATTTAACTTTTAATGTTGCAGGTGTCCATCCCCATGAGATGTAGCTAAGCTACTCAATGTCATCTGATCTTGTAAAATTTTACTGGTTATGTCCTCTGTGTCTAGTAGAGAACCCTTTATTTCTGTTACTTAGGGTTTTATAATTATGTTAGCAAATATTAATCCTACCTGTGTCAGAGGTTAGGAAGATCTATACAGCTTAAACTGACCAAAACTTCTGACTTGGCAGTTTCACTTGATAGAAGAGATATTGTGTCCACCTAAAACATAAGAATAAATATTGGGCTGGGGATATGGCTCAAGTGGTAGCACGCTCACCTGGCACGTGCGGGGCACTGGGTTTGATCCTCAGCACCACATACAAACAAAGATGTTGTGTCCGCCGAAAAACTAAAAGATAAATATTAAAAAAATTCTCTCTCTCTCTTTAAAAAAAAATAAAAATAGAAATAAATAAAAGATGTTGTGTCCACCGAAAACAGAAAAATACATATTAAAAAATTCTCTCTTTCTCTTTCCCCCCTCCCTCCTCTCTCTCTCTTAAAAAAAAAATATTAAAAAAAAGATTATATATTTTGTCTTCATTGTCTAAGGTTCTGTCTTCCAAGTAGTCTAGTCTGTTGGTGATGCTTTTTATTGAATTTTTAATTTGGTTTATTGTTTCCTTCATTTCAAGGATTTCTGCTTTGTTATTGTTTTTTTTCTTCAGAATCTTTGCCTCATTATTGAAGTGATCTTTCACTTCCTGTGTTTTCTCTTTGATTTCATTTCTTATACTGCCCTTTACTTCACAGATCAGTTTAACTATGTACATTCTAAATTCCTTCTCTGACACTTCTTCGCCTGTGGTGTCAATGGATTCTGTTATTGGAGTATCTTGGTTTGTTCGAGGCAATTTGTTCCCTTGCTTTTTCATGTTGTTTTTGTATCTACTCATCTAACAGTGTGGATCTCAGGCAGTAGAACTTTTACCCTGTGGACTTAGTATCCCTGAAGTTTTCCAATACCTCACTGTTTAGGGGCAGACAAATAATAACAACCACCTATGCAAACAATATACAGCATTAAACCAAACAGTTCCTACTATGATGTCTACAATGTTAATTATCACAATAAACAGAAATAATATGATCAGTTATTGCCTACAAAAAAAACAGCAGGTTTGAAAAAGGGTTTATAATTTCAAAAGGTGGACAGGGATAGACCATAAATGATATAGTATGTGATGATTATGAAGTAAAAGGAAAGAAGAAGTAAAAAAAAGAGTGAAATAACAATAGAGATTGACTATTAGCAGAATAAAGGAGATTTTTACTTTATATATAAAGTAAAAATTTTAAAAATAAGATAACAGAAAACAAAACTAAAATATACTAATCAAACATTCTGATGAACCCAGTCTAATTCTCTCTTAAGATCAGGAGCCATCTTGTCAAAAGTTATAAAAGATTTATTTCTGTTTTCTGTAAAATACTAGGATTTCTATTTGGCTATAAAACTCTGCTCAAGCTGGAGTACTGTCTTCCATCCCACAGATTTCAGGAGAGACAGTACCAGCTAGTCGGAATTACAAGCTTGCTTTAATTTGATGTAAAATTGGAGTCAGTGGTCTTTTCTTTGCATCATGATTTAATAATTTTAGTTCACAAAAAAAAAAACTAATCCATGAAAAATAACTGGCTTCAAAAATGCTAGAAATGAGAGGAAAAAAATGAGAATGTATAAATTACCATGTACTATTAAGGTCACAATTAAACAGAAAAAGAACAAAAAAATTTTGATGAAAAGTTAAAAGAATTCTTTCCGTTGGAGTTCAAAATATTCTCAGCTGGGCTCCAGGCTCTTTGCCAAATGCTAATTGGTCTGAAGATTTTTTAAAAAGTGTACCTCCAGTGCCCAGTATTTGCTGGTTCACACTGGATCTCCCCTGGGTTCCACTTGTGTGTGGAGGACCCAATTTTTAATCCCCTACTTCATCTTCCGACCCCACATTTCCTGGTCTTGGGTTCAGTCTCCAATCTGCTCCCACCCTTCTGAGTTCCCAGCCAGACGTGTCTCTCCCAGGGAGTCCTGCAAGCAATCAGATTGGATGGGGAGAGGTAGAGCTAGAGCTCAGTGGCTTTCCACAACCAGTTGTCCCCTGTGTAAACCTCTTTCTGTTTTGATTCTCTCTGGGTCACTTAAGCACAGTCTGCAATGTGTGTTTACTGGGCCTGTATTTTGGCCCACACTCAGGTTTGCCAGGAATCAGCCCCCTCAGCTGCCAGCCCAGCAAAATAGTTCCTTCCTTTGTTCTCTGCACTCTGCTAGAGAGATGGCAGCTTCTTTCCCGCATATAGATATTGTGCAGTGTGTTTTTCAGGTTTGTCAGACAATGTCCTCGATCTCTAACTGCTCCAGACCCAGACACTCCTCAGGCCTCCTAAATATATGGGTTCCTTTTTCCCCTTATCCCTCCATTATGCTCAGGGAGGGACTTCTCTGGCTGTGCTTCTGGCCCAGCCAAGGCAGTGGCTGTGCCACTAAGGATTTCCTCCTTTATTTATTTATTTAAACTTTTTATTTTTTTAGCTGCAGATGGACATAATACATTTATCTAATATTTATTAAATAAAAATAAATATTTATGTGGTGCTGAGGATTGAACCCAGTGCCTCACATGCTAGGCAAGCGCTCTGCCACTGAGCCACAACCCCAGCCCTCTTCCTTCTTTTATTAAATTCAACCTCCTGAGTCCTCAGTCTGCTTTGAATGTCTAGTTTTAAATTCCAGTAAAGTCCCCCATTTTTTTTTTTGTTTGTTTTTGTTCACCCATCTTGCTGAGAAGCTGCCTGTCTGCTTTCTTGGTTTCACTCCACAGAACAGCCAGGAAAAAACTCCACCATCTTGAAAACCTCCTCCACCTTTTTAAAAATTTTTTGAGACAAGATCTGCCTAAGGGGCTGGGGATGTGGCTCAAGCAGTAGCGTGCTTGCCTGGCATGCGTGCGGCCCGGGTTCGATACTCAGCACCACGTACCAACAAAGATGTTGTGTCCGCCGAGAACTAAAAAATAAAAAAAAAAAAAAAAAAAAGATCTGCCTAAATTGCTTGGGACCTTGCTAAATTGCTGAGGCTGGCCTTGAACTTCCTCCTGCCTTAGCTGCCCAAGTGATTACAATTAAAAGTGTGCCTCACTAAGCCCAGCTTGTTTGGTTAAATATAGCCATAGATACAGGGGCAATGGCTCTCAATTGTAATCCCGGCTTCTTGAGAGGCTGAAGCAGAAGGATTCCAAGTTTGAGGTCAGCCTGGATAATTTAGTGAGATTTCTATCTCAAGACAAAGAATTTTTAAAAGGGTTGGGAATATAGCTCAGTGGTAGAGTGCCCTTGGGCTCAACCCCCAATACTGCAAAACAAAACAACAAAAAAACCCAGAACAATAAGCTCTACAATCACCCTAACAAATCTAATCTCATTTTTTATTAGTGAAGTAGTTTCTGTAGTGACTTTTTAAATTTTTTTTGATAGTTGTAGAAGGACAGAATGCCTTTATTTATTTTTATGTGTTGCTGAGGATTGAACCTAGTGTCTCACGCATGCTAGGCAAGCTCTCTATCACTGAGCTATAGCCCCAGCCCCTCTGTAGTGACTTTTTTTATTAACGATTGTATGTAAGTACAGAATCTAAATAGTAATGCTGCTCTATAATGTCATTCTTGAGGACATTTTCCTTGGTACTTATTCTTTCCTGTAGCATTCATTTGACGCTTAATCACATTCTGTCAGAGATCTAAGAAATATCAGGTTATCCTGTTATAAAATGGTGGGGTGGGATCCATTGTATAGGAAATGAGAATTGGAGTTGCTACAATCAATGTTCTATGACTTAGGCAAATCGATTTACCTAAGACTTAACTATAAATGAAGGTTCTAAAACAAAAATCACAAATACTTTGTGTTTTTGGTAATCCCTCTCACTAAATGCACTTAAACATTCTCTCCATAGATAGTTCTTTTTTTTGGGGGGTGGATATAGTGGGGATTGAATCCAGAGGTGCTTAACCACTGAGCCACATCCTCAGTCTTTTTTATTTTTTGAGGCAGTGTCTCACTAAGTTGCTTAAGGGCTCCCTTAATTGCTGAAGCTGGTCTCGAACTTGCAATCCTCCTGTCTCAGCCTCATGAGTCACTGAGATTACAGCATGCACCACCGTGCCCAGCAAACAATGTATACCAATTAATTATCTCAATTATATCACCAGGTATAGGTGTCCAGTTTGGATTAAGCACTGTGAACTGGGTTTCAAATATACTGTTAAATAATTTTTATTTAACCTTTATTCTTCTCCATTATTTTTTATTTTTTGGTACTGTAGATTGAGCTCAGAGGTACTTAATGAGAGAGCCACATCCCCAGCCCTTTTTGAGACAGGGCCTTGCTCAATTGCTTAGGGTCTTCTAAATTGCTGAGGCTGCCTTCAAATTTATTATCCTTCTGCCTCAGCCTCCCCAGTTGCTGGGATTAGAGGCATGCACCACCATGCCTGACAAACTATATAGCTTTTTTCACAAAGCAGTTGCTGCAAGTAGATCAATAAGGAGCCCAGAACCCAAAACTTGCATTAATATTATTTTATTTATTTATTTGTTGGTACTGGGGATTGAATTCAGGATGCTGAGTCATATTCCCAGTCCCTTTTATTCTTTTATTTTGAGACAGGCTCTTGCTAAATTGCTTAGGTCCTTCCTAACTTTCTGAATCAGCCATGAACTTGAGGTCCTCATTCCTCAGCTCTTAACCTACTGGAATTATAGGTGTAAGCCACCACACTCAGTTGCATTAATGTTAAATTTTAAAGCAAATGACTAGAAGCAAAGTAGACAAGACACACTTTACATAAAATTTATAACATTTATTTAGGCAAAAAAAAAAAATCCAAAACAAAAATCTGTACACACATTAATACTTAAGTGATGTCCTGATTTAAAATATAGCATGATTCATGTACAGAATACTCCCATTCATCTGGCCATAATGAAAACAATGCCTCCAATCCAGATAATTGAGTCTTTAAAATGTACACACATTACACATTCCAATCAATTTTTTCATATCCTTTGAAAGGAGCTAAATTATTTCATCAGAATTCAAGCAAAAGATAGCTTTTCTCATACAAGTCAGTGAGGATTTGATAATGGGAATCCTATATAAATCAAGGATTTAAAAAACTTGTATTGTTGCAGATTATCTGAGTATTAATCTTCACAGTCTCTTATTTTTAGAGGGAAAAATGTTCTCAAATAAAGTGTCTCAGCTTTCACTAGCTAAGTGGTTACTTGCTTCAAAAGCTGATTAAATAAATTCACAAGAACCCAATTTGAACAATTTTACCCATAGTAAGGCCAAAATTAATCACATACTATTAATGAACTAGATTTCTGACTTTCCATAATTTTGAATTGTTGGAAAAAAAATTTTTTTTGACACAGGGTCTCACTATGTTGTCCAGGCTGGCCTCCAATTCCTAGGCTCAAGCTAATTCTCCCACCTCAGCTTCCAGAATAGCTGGGATTATGAAAGTGTACACCATGCCCAGCTCTGAATTTTTTTCCCCACAGCATGGGGAACTGAACTCACGGTTTCTTTACCACAGGGCTACATCCCCACTATTTTTCACTTTGAGACAGGATCTTGCTAAATTGCTGATGTTGACCTTGAATTTATGACCCTCCTGTTTCACCTTCAGAATAGCTGGGATCACAGGTGTTAGCTACCATCATCACAATAGTTTCCTGTCTGGCTTTAAAGTTAGGCTATGCTGTCCAAGAGAGCTCTTATTCCATTCAGAGTAATAAGAAACAGCATTAATCTTTGCATAACTTACCAAAAAAGAGTGGGGCAGGGGACAAACAAGCAGAATAAGTTCTTTTTTAGGCCACTAGTCAGTTAACATAAAAGTATCTTGGGTTAAGACTGATTTGGAAACGAAAGAATGCATAATTAGGAGTATACCATGTCATGCAAAGTCTATGAAACACTAAGTAAATAAAGCAATCACTCATTTAAAGCCCAATCAGCATTTTCCTATCATACTACTACTCTCATCACCAAACGTTGATTTTACATTATTCCTAAAACAAACAGTTAACACTGAAAATTAAAAATGTGAACACTCAGCAAATGGTAAAGACTAACATCCCTTATTAACAAAATCATTCAAAACTGCTACAGTAGATTTAAGAGGGAAACCAAAAGTTTGCAAACATATCTGAAAGCTGTCTCAGAGCAATTTTGAAGCCCTAGCTGTACAAAGTCCCCCAATAAATAACAACAGATAAAACTGAAAAAGCCCACATCAGCTGACAATATGACACTGTCTTTAACTTATGCCTTCAATTAAATAATACTGTTTATACCCCTTTTAATGTTGTACAAAAACCAAATATGTAAACATACATGAGAGGGCAGGAGTGGGGTGCATTTTAAAATATATAAAACAGTACATTTCTCCTACCTCTGTTCCTTGAGCACCGCTACATAGTGGTTTTTTTTTTTTTTTTGGGGGGGGGATGCATTTTAAAACACTAAGCCCAATGAAACAAAACAAAAAATAAATAAAAACACTAAGCCAAACTTTTGGTTCATTAATTTACCCCAATTTGGTGCATAAAATGTTTTCATTAAGATTTGCTCAAAGAGGATGGAAGATGGTCCGATGCTATTTTGATAAATAGCATAATTAAAAACACATCAAAACTAAACTAGGAGAAAAACAGATCAATGTAAAAGAACTCATATGTAAGAGCAACTTTCTAAACTAGACAAATAGGATTAATAGTTTAAAATATGAATCTTTGATTCTTCAGAAGTTTGAAAATAAAAGAGATCAGGAAAGCAAATTCCCATAGCAACCTTATTTACCCCCACCTAGGGAAATCCCCTTCTAGTAATGGCATATCCACCCAGGGATGACAAGCAGCAATATTAATGGTCAACTCCAGGAATTATGGGTCTGATATGCTTTATAAAAATCTTCAACCTAGATCAGTAGCCATTGCATGTGTGGTTGAAGAATAAACTAACCCCCATTAGTACTTGATTTATGCTTCTTTTTTAACTAAAAAAAGAAAAAAAAAAACTAATACTCTTTTCTTTTTGGTGCTTGAACTCCAGGCCTTGTACATGCCAAGCACACGTTCAACTACTGAGCTGAGCTATGCCCTCAACCCAAAAGAAATGCTTTTTAGAATATAAAGACTATAGCACAACTTGATACAAAGAATAAGATCCCTAATAAAATTTGTTCTACTTCTTTCTAAAATTTCTTCTACTTCTTGTCTTACTCAATGATACCCACACATACCATTATAATCTAAAAGGTCTAATTCCATTTCCTTTAGTAGATCCAAACCTTGCTGTTGCTCCTAAACTGATCTACTGATGTATAACAATATCTGAACACACCAATGATTTGAGTGGTTCAACTCTAGTCTAAGCTGTGCTTGAAACAGCACCTCTAAGTCACCAAAAGGTAACCTTTGAAGGTACCAAGTACTGGTACATTCTAGTCTACAGCTACAAAAAAGAAGCCTCATAGATACTGTGTAGAGACTCCAGTTATACCTCAAAATTTCAATATATACATCCATTATATTTCAACCAGATTCAAGATCTTACAGTTAATTCTATGCCTTAATTATATACAAAATTTTAAGAACCATCCCAACCAGAAAGGCACCAAAATTTTTATATATTTGAGATGTGCTTGTTTTGCTTTTAAGACTCAGATGTGGCTACTACTAAAAATAGTAAATTTAACTTTAACTTTAAATATTTTTTGAGTCTTCATATTTATTCTGAATAAAGAAGGGATTTACTGTTTTCTGTACATTTTTAGCCATTTCTGAAAACAATTTGTAAAAATAAAAACCTATCAATAGTCTAACAGGGAACATACACAGTTGCCTTGAACAGTGTAAAACAAATTTGAAGACAAATTTCTCAGACAGGATTTCCCTTCAGTACATAAAACAGACCTGAAAATGGTCAACAGAGCTAGCAACTTTCAAGTTATTGCAGGCCATCCTATTTCCTAAATTTTGCATTAGACACTGAGAAAAAAGGGAGACAAAGTATGGAGATGCATGCCTGTAATTCTGGTGACTGGGGAAGTCCATTCTCAGGACTTTAAGAGAGGCCCTAGCCAACTTATTAGCAAGATCCTGTCTCAAAAGTGAAAAACAAAAAGAGCTGGGATGTACCTCAGTGGTAAAAACATCCATGGGTTCAATCCCAGTATAAAATAAAAAATAATAAAAATAAGAATGAGGAGGAGAAAAAAAGGAAAGAAAACTTTAAAAATTCACTTTATACCTAAAAAAATTCCTTTAAGCCAATTAAGTTAGAATTAAAACACAATTTAATGTGATTTTGGTGGTTCTAAATATTTGTTTTCTTTTTTTTTTTTTTTAATATTTATTTTTTAGTTCTCGGCGGACACAACATCTTTGTTGGTATGTGGTGCTGAGGATCGAACCCGGGCCGCACGCATGCCAGGCGAGCGCGCTACCGCTGAGCCACATCTCCAGCCCCTGTTTTCTTTTAATATAAGTCAGTTTTCATTCCCATGAAGGAACTTCAAAAAATTCAAAGCTGATTATTGTGATAGTGGGTCAAATATGTGTGTCAAAAATGTTACCAGCATATTATCAAACCAGCTTCTTTCTAAGCTAAAATACCTTTGGAAAGAATACTGCAATTTAAACATCCCATTTAAAATCTCTACTGAAAACATTGTGTCCATCTATAAAAAAAAAGTAGTAATCTGAGATTACAGAAGAACCTTATCTCAAAGTGAAAATTTAAATGGAATTTACGTTTCCAGGCAACTTGCTGCCTCCCAAGTGCAATTATTGATATAATGATAATTGATTCTTTACTATACTGGGTCAACTATCTTAAGGAAAAGGCAACTATCTAAAAAATAATCCATCAAAAATATTTCCTTTTCTCCACAGCAACTATAATCATTGTATCTAAACATTTAACAATAACCTAATTCTTCTCTTGCATTTTTGGCAGTGAGATATGGACATTTTTCTCCAACATGAACACATTAAGAAGACATATATATGAACAAAAGAAAATTAACCTTTTGGGGGGCATTAAACCCAGGGCCTTGCACAAACTAAATACCACTCTACCACTGAGTTATATACCCAGCCCAAATTAAACTTTTTGTGGCAAAATTTACTGTTGTCAATTGTATTTTAACTGAGTAAGTCAATACCACAAGTAGTCACTATTCCACTGAACAAAAATGACTTTGAAATAGAGGGGAAAGAATGGCTAGTTTGAACCAGAGACAATTTGTAAAAAATTCACATTTTCACAACATTATGACATAATGGAGAATTAGACAGAATGCTATAATATTTTATACTGAGATATTTGGGGAAATATTTGTTGAGAGTAACCTGCAGTCTGTACAGAAAGTAGCAGTCCATACTTCCAGCCATAAATACAGAAAACCAGCTTCTGCTCACTGCCTCAAGACAGATGGTCTCCAGAAGGATAGCCTGGCCCATTTAAAAAACTATACCATGAAAGCAATTCCCAATTCTTAACCTCTATTCTTCCTTAGTAGTTTTTCTTCCTAATATATTTTTCTTTCTTTTCTTCTTCTTCTTTTCTTTTTCTTTCTCTTTGTCTTTGTAGTACTAGGAATTGAACACAGGGCCTTACACATGCTGGGCAAGCGCTCTACCACTGAGATATATCCCCAGGCCTCTAAAAATATTTTTCTGTTAGCCATCCAGGTTACAGTGAGTAACTTCCACAAGGAGACAACTTAGGTTTCCATTCTTTCATACTAAGAAGGACATCTTATAAAAGATACACAGAGAATAAAGGCATTTTGTACAGAAGCAGTATAAAATTTACAAGTGAAGCAGTGCCAGAAATCAAGTTAACAGCTCATGGGAAGCTGCAAATTGATTGGAAGGGACGCTGAGATCAGAAGAATCTGGCCTAAGGGTTCGTGCAAACTTTATCATAAAACTTTAGAATCTCAAGCACAGGTAAGTTCAAACACTGAAAGATGTGGAAAATTTCCTAAAAGGCAATGATGAAGGAAGAGACCTTTCTTGCCTCATTAGTTAAAAATCACAAGACAAATTAGAGACTGTTCACATGGGCAGTAGTGTACATTATCAATCCCAAACTGATCTTATGAATCTTGTCACAGAACCCCCCCAAAACACCACAGAGGGTAAGATATTCCAAATGAACCAATCACAAATTCCTGTGGTTCAGTGATCCAATAATCGATGGATATTAATTTAGTCTAGCCTGAGGCTGCTTTTTACAGGGAGGTGGCCTCCCATGGCGCACAATGTGTTTTTCTAAGCTGTCCAGAATGGCCACAGCAATCTGTTGAACATGGGGATCAGTCTGTTCATGTTCTTTGATGTTGTATAAATGCTGCAGCCCTCCTTCTTCAATCAGCATGCTGCAATACCTTGAAGCTGAAAGAAAACAAGAGAAAACTTTTTTTTGATACTGGGAATTGAATCTAGGGGCATTTAGCCACTGAGTTATACCCCCAGCCCTATTTTATTTTTTGGTACTGAGGATTGAACCCAGAGGCATTTTACCACTGGGCTACATCTCCAGCCCTTTTAAATTTTTTTTTTTTTTTTAGACTAAGTCTCACTAAGTTACTTAGGGCCTGCTGAATTGTGAGGATGGAGTCAAATTTGTGATCCTTCTACCTCCGCCTTCTGAGCTGCTGGCATTACAGGCATGCTTATTTTTTATTTTGAGACAGGGTCTCACTAAGTTGCTTAGGGCTTCAATAAGGTGCTGAGGCTGGTCTTGAACTTGTGATCCTCTTGCCTTATCTCCCTATCCACTGGGATTATAGGAAGGTGCCACTAGCCTGGCAAGAAAGCTTTATTAAAAACACAAATTATCCCACAAAAAACAAGTTCTTAGGATCTTTTTGCATTTACAGTTAGATTTTTTTTTTTTTTTTTGGTGGATTGAATCCAGTAATCTCACACCTTGCACATTAGGCAAGGGCTCAAAAACTGAGCCACACCCCCAGCTCCCATTTCAGCTGTTTTATTATTGACCACTACATGATGATACAGCTTAACGAATACCACTATATATATATATATATATATATATATAAAATGATACTATGTCTATGGTCAAAGGCCCAAACATAAATAGTATACAACAAATAAATAAATCCAAAGTCTTTTTTATCCTAGCCTCAAGACACAGACAATCTGGAAAAGAAAATAAAAAGAACTAGAATTACAAGTCTCATCTTTCTTGGATACCTGTCTTACCCAAAATCATAAGTAAGAAAAGTATTACTAAAATTTTCTTCTCAGTATTGGAGATTGAACTCAGGGTGCACTTTGTCATTGAACACTCACAGCCCTTTCTTATTTTTTATTTTGAGCCAAGGTCTTGCTAAATTGCTCAGGCTAACCTTGAATTTGTGATCCTCCTGCCTTAGCTTCCTGTGTAGCTGAAATTATAGGCTACAATGCCTAGTGTTAATTTTTTTTTAAATTCACAAATGGTAACTTACACAGCTTAATAATGGAAGTGGGAGATCAACCTGGTCGTATATACCTGTAATCCCACCAACTCAGAAAGTTGAGGCACGAGGATTACAAATTTGAGACCAGCCTCAACAATTTAGTGAGTCCCTGTCTCAAAATAAAAAAAAATTAAAAGGCCTGGGGATATAGCTCAGTAGTAAAGACCCCTGGGTTCTAACTCCAGTGCTAAAATAATAATGATGATGATGATGATGATGATGATGAAGAAGAAGAAGAGGAGGAGGAGGAGGAGGAGGAGGAGAAAATAGAAGCATAGGAATGCCAATTAATTAAACTGTATTCTAAGCCATACTGTATTATTCTTTCTTATAAGATTGTGTTATGTGAACATAACCCCTTCTCTCAGAGAGTCTCCAAATAAGAGGGGAAAAATGCAACTGGATGCTGTAACTGAAAGTGTTTTCAGTTGAAGACAAATGTTTTAGTCTGCATCACAGTGACCTAAAATTTTTTATTAAATCCAAACAATCTAGGTGGTTTTTGTTTTGTTAATTTTTTTTTTTGTTACTTGTTATTTCTGATGTCCTAAGAATCCATTACTTAATTCAAGGTTGTAAAGTTTTGTTCTGTTTTTTTTTTCTTTCTTCCATTTTTTTATTGGTGCATACATATTGGTGTGATTTGCTGTTACATATTTATATATGCACTTTTAAAAAAATATATTTATTTTTAGTTGTAGTTGGACACAATACCTTTATTTTATTTATTTATTTTTATGTGGTGCTGAGGATCCAACCCAGCCCCATATGTACTAGGCAAGCGCTCTACCTCTGAGCCACAACTCGTCCCCTCCCTGTATATGCACTTTTTTTTTCATTTTTTTTTAACAGAGAGAGAGAGAGAGAATTTTTTTTTTAAATATTTATTTTTTAGTTTTCGGCGGACACAACATCTTTGTTGGTATGTGGTGCTGAGGATTGAACCCGGGCTGCACACACATCAGGCGAGCGCGCTACCGCTTGAGCCACATCCCCAGCCCCCCTGTATATGCACATTTTAAACTGTTTTTCTGGTGCCAGGGATTGAACCCAGGGATGCTTAACCACTGAGATACATCTCCAGTCCTTCTTTTTAGTTTTTATTTTGAGACAAGGTCTTGCTAAATTGCTGAGGCTGGCTTTGAACTTGCTATCCTCCTCCCCCAGCCTCCCAAGCCACTAGGATTATAGGCATGTGCCACTGTGCCTGGTATAACTTTTTTTTTTTTTTTTGGTGGGGGGTACCAGAGATTGAACTTAGGGCTACTTGACCACTGAACCAAAACCCCAGCCCTATTTTGTATTTTATTTAAAGACAGGGTCTCTCTGAGTTGCTTAACACCTTGATTTTGCTAAGGCTGGTTTTGAACTCATGATCCTCCTGCCTCAGTCTCCCAAACTGCTGGTATTAAGGGTGTGCCACCACACCTGGCTGGCCTAAATTTTCTTTTTTAAATGAAGTTTCATAGTTATATTTCCTTCACAAAGTTTTATATATTTAGCTCTTACTGGTGGGTTTATAATCCACTTGGAGTTCATTTGTTGAAAAGCCTGCTCTTTTCCCACTGAAATGTTTCCGTAGCCTTGTTGAAAATAAACTGACCATAGAATTATGGCATTTTCCTAGATTCTCAATTCTAATGCATCAATTGACATGTTTTTCCTTAAATTAGCATACTTTGTGTGTGTGTGGTATTGGGGATTAAACCCAGGAGCACTATACCACTGAACTACACAACCTCAGTCATTTTTATTATGTATTTATTTTACTTTTACTTTTTTGGTTTTGTTTTTAGATGTTGATGGACTTTTATTTTATTCATTTATTTATATGTGATGCTGAGTATTGAACCCAGTGCCTTACACAATGGAGGCAAGTGCATTGATCCACAACCCCAGCCCCCACCTCGTTTTTTTTTTCTTTAATATCTTTATTTCATTTTTATGTGGTGCTGAGGGAACCCACTGCCTCATGCATGCCAGGCAAGCACACTACCACTTGAGCCACATCCCCAGCTCCCCACCCCTTGTTTTTAAAGAGTAAACAGAGTAGGATTTTAAGTAAGAAGAGATAAATTCCTACCATGAGAGAGGGGGGATGATAGCAGAAAAACTCATGTTGGTGTGCCAGCTTAGGAGTTTATATATGGTTTTGGGCAGAGCATGGACCAAAATTTATTTAAAATAGGTATTGAAAAAAGCATCCTGGCCACCATCTGGGTTCTCTTCCATCCTATCTGTGACCATCCTCCTTCCAGTAACTTCCATCTGGGTTCATCCCTGGGACAAAGGATTTGGTTGAAGGTGTTCCCAAGAGTCAGCCTCCAGGTTTTTTACATTTGAAATAAGCCTTAAAGGTACTCCTAAAATGGGGCCCATTATCCTGACTGCCTGGTCATTTTACTATCTATTCTATTTTATTGTCATTTACTGTGAACAGGAAACTGTGAGGATGGCCTTAGGGCTGAGCCTAAGCAATTCTTTATAAACTTTTTAAAAACTCCAGTGTGAAACCTGCAATCCCACTTGGCACACCAAACTGAGGAGCCCACCAGTATTGCCCTCAGGCACAAACAAGTCACTCCCCCCAACCCTGATAAACTCAAGAGTGAAGCCTCTGGCAGGCTGTCCTCACCTGATAAAAAGGAAAGGACAAAAGATCAGGGTGGGGACCACCAGACCAGATATTTTAACCTCAGGGTAAATGATGGAAGCTGATTAAAAGATTAAAGATTAAAAGGGGGGGGTCAAAAGCCCCCAAATTTAGTATAAATAACAGAGCAAAGGAACAAACATTCAGTCAACCTACACTGATGCACACAAGCTGGAGAGCTTGATGAGGACCTGGACATCATCATTTGCTGATCCTCTGCATATTCCTCACCACTCTCAAACTCTATAGCCACATCTTGACCCTGGTGAGAATGGAAACTTCTAAGACCCTCTCCTCAGCCAGCTGTCAGCTCTACCCCAGGAGAAGTCTGCCTTGGTTCTGGACCCAATCACCTCGGTCTGAATGAGTGTGCATCTGCTGGACTTAAAAGCCTAAGGCTTGAGACTTTTGAACTGACACTTGAGCTTAGCACACAGAGGGAATGTCTGTCATTAGCCTGTCAGATTAGGTGTGTTTGCAGTGCTTAGAATTAATTAATCTAGAATTGTCTGCTGTGAATTGATTAATCTAGAATTTTTTGCTGTGAATTGATTATGTTTATTGTAATGCCTAGCATTAAGGATTGTCATTTTCTTGATTAAAAACCTATAGAGTAAAATTGTATTGAATGATCTGAATGAATAAAGCATTGAAAAGGGCAGAAGCATGTGGACATTCTTTATTTCTCCCCCTGGACTGGATAAGTTGCACCTTATGCCCATCACAACAGGAACCCTGGCTTTGGAAATATGAACAGATTGACCTTTGAAGAGCTATGCAGGAATTCTAGATTTCAAATTTGGGTTCTGGATTTGAGATACTACTTCATCTACATTTAAAAAGCTCAGGAGGTATAGGTATGAGAATCAGAGTTCAAAGCCAGCCTCAGCAATTTAATTAGACCCTAAGAAACTGGTGAGATCCCGTCTCTAAATAAAAAATATAAAAAAGGGCTGGGGATATGGATCAGTGGATAAACACCACTACCAAAAACAAACAAAAAACCAACCAAACAAAAAAACCCTCAGGAGAAACAAAAACTGAGGACCCTAAAAACCACAGCTTCTCTCATGTAGGAACACAACAAATGGAGTTGGGGTTCTCTCCTGATTATTATCCCAGTTTTCACCACATAAGCTGTGAACTTGCGGGGCTAGTGGCACATTGATATACACATAGACCTTTACCATTTCCTGGCTTTCAGGGTGTTTAGTGTTCTCCCTATGTGTGAGGATGGCCTTAAGCCTGAGCCTAAGCAATTCTATTTTAAAAACTTCTGTTTGAAACTTCCAGTTTCACCAGGCACATCCAACAGATCCCTCCAGTACAGTCTCAAACTTCCCCTCACCCTGACAAATAGAGTGGGGCGTGAGGCCTCTGGCAGGCTGTGAGAAAGGTGAGATCAGGGTGGAGACCACAAGACCAGATGTTTCTGACACCAGGGTAAATGATGTCATGGAGAAATCCTGTGGTAGCTGATAAGGATTGAAAGGGGGGTCAAAGCCCCCAAATTTATTTTTTTTTTAAAGAGAGAGTGAGAGAGGAGAGAGAGAGAGAGAGAGAGAGAGAGAGAGAGAGAGAGAGAGAGAGAGAGAGAATTTTTAATATTCTTTTTTTTTTAATATTTATTTTTTAGTTCTCGGCGGACACAACATCTTTGTTGGTCGCATGCCAGGTGAGCGTGCTACCGCTTGAGCCACATCCCCAGCCCAAAGCCCCAAAATTTAGTATAAATAATAGAGCAAATGAACAGGGATTTAGCCAGCCAAAACAAGGATGCACTCGAACTGGAGAGCCTGATGAGGACCTGACATCCCATCACTTATCATCGTTTCCTGATCCTCTGTGTGATCCTCATGCTCTCAAATTCTACCACCTCCTCTGGACCTTGGTGAGAGCCACAACTTCTCCCTAGGACCCTCTCCTCAACCAGTTGTCCCTCCATGCCAGGAAAAGCCTGCCTTGGTTCTGGACCTGATCTCCTCAGTCTGATTGAGTGTGTGTATCTAGTGGACTTATAGCCTAAAGCTTGAGACTTTTGACCTTAGCACACAGAGGGAATGTCTGTCATTAGCCTGTCATGATTAAGTGTGCTTGCAGTGCTTAGAATTAATCTAGAATTGTTTGCTGTGAATTGATTATATCTATTGCAGTGCCCAGCATTAAGAATTTTTGTTTTCTTGATTAAGAATCCAGAGTGAAATTGTATTGAGTAACTTGAGGGAATAAAGCATTGAAAGGGGTAGAAGCACGCAGACATTCTCTATTTCTCCCCTCTACTGCATATGTCACAATTTTGCCCCATGGCGACACTATGGTTTTTTCAGCACCTGTGTAGCACAGAAAGCTAGGGCTCCTGATCTAGGAAAGGAAGCCTATAAACATTCAAATAATGGCGGAATCCAGACCCATAGTGACTAACTTTTACTTTTTGTGGTACTAAGGATGGAGCATTCTACCTCCAAGCTACATCATTAGTCCTTTTTATTTTATTTGGAGACAAGGTCTTACTAGGTAGCCAAGATGGGCCTTGGGACTTTTATTTTTTAATATTTATTTTTTAGTTTTAGGTGGACACTATGTCTTTATTTTATTTTTATGTGGTGCTAAGAATTGAACCCAGTGCCTCACACATGCTAAGCAAGTGTGCTACCACTTGAGCAACATCCCCAGCCCGGGCCTTGAAACTTTTGATCCTTCTGCTTCAGCTTCACAAATTACTGGTATTGTAGGCATGCCACTATGCTTTATTCTAGTGCTTTAATTTTTTTTTTTTTTTTTTTTTTTTTGGTACTAGGGAGTGAATACAGGAGCACTTAACCACTGAGCCACATCACCAGCCCTTTTTAGCATTTTATTCAGAGACAGGGTCTCCCTGAGTCACTTAGGGCCTCACTAAGCTGCTGAGGCTGGCTTTGAATTTGTGATCCTCCAGCCTCAGCCTCCCAAGCCACAGGGATTACAGGCATGCGCGACTACACCCGGTAAGCTATTTTTTGGTTTTATTTTTAGCTCTATGATCAATTTAGAGCTAATTCTTTTACGTAGTAGAGGTATAAATCAAAGTTCAATTTTTTTTACATATTTATATCCAGTTGTTCTAGCACCATTTGTTACAAAGACTCCTTTTCTCCACCAAACTGCTTTGAACCTATGTAAAAATTTAATTAATTTTTTATGTATATGTCTATGTCTGTATTCTCTGTTTTGATTCATTAATCTATTTTTCTTTCTTCTTTATATTTTTTTACTGGGAATTGAGCCCAGGGACGTTTTGCCACTGAACTTTATCCCCAGGTGTTTGGGTTTTTTTTTGTTGTTGTTGTTGTTGTTTTTTAGTTGCAGATGGCCACAATCTTTATTTTTATTTATTGGTTTATTTTTACGTGGTGCTAAGGATCTAACCCAGGACCTCAGGCATGCAAGGCAATCGCTCTACCACTGAGCTACAACCCAGGCCCCCAGGTGTTTTTATTTGAGACAAGATCTCACTATGTTGCTTAGGGCCTCGTTAAATTGCTGAGGTTGACCTCAAACTTGCCATCCTCCTACCTCAGCCTCCCCAGTCACCACCAGGCATGTCCTACTTTTATCTATTTTTATGCCTCAACACTTTGGGGCGGGGGGGGGGGGTTACCAGGGATTGAACCTAGGGGTACTCAATCCCTGAGCCACATCACCAGCCCTTTTTGTATTTTATTTATCAGCAGGGTCTTGCTGACTTGCTTAGGGCCTTGTTAAACTGCTAAGGCTGGCTTTGAATTCAAGATCCTCCTGCCTCAGCCTCCCAAGCTGCTGGGATTATAGGCATGCACCCCAGCACCTGGCCTGACACTATCTTGATTACTACAGGTTAATATATGTCAGATAATATGAGCCAAATTTGTTCTTCCTTTTTTTATTTTTTAGTTGTAGTTAAACACAATACCATTATTTTATTTATTTATCTTTATGTGGTGCTAAGGATCAAACCCAGGGCCTCACACATGCTAAACGTGCACTCTATGGCAGAGCCACAACCTCAGCCCTCTTTTTTGATTCTTGTTATTTCTTTCTCTGTTTATGATGTCTTTAAATTTAAATTTCTCCCCCTCCCCCCCATTTTTTGGCATCAAGGATTGAACCCAGGAGTGTTTTACCACTGAACCACATCCTCAGCCCTTTTTTTATTTTGAGACAGGGTATCATTAAGTTGTTTAGGGCCTATTCTCCTGCCTTAGCCTCCTGAGCCACTGGGATTATAGGTCTACCTCATTTTTTTGGCTTTTTTCTTTTCTTTTCTTTTTTGTGGTTCTGGGGATTGAACCCAGGGCCTTGTACATGCAAGGTAAGCACTCTACCAACTGAGCTATATCCCCACCCTACCCCCCTTTTCCTTTGGCTTCTTGAGGTAGAAGTTGAAATCACTGATTTGAGGCATTTCTTCTTTTCTTATGTAGATATTTTGTATTTTTGTTATTGTTTCAGTGCTTGGGATCTAATCCAGGGCCTCATACATGCTAGATAGGCTCTCTACTACTGAACTATACATCTCCGTTCCCATATATAGACTTCTAATGTTATAAATTTCCCTCTTTTATCACATCCATCTCATCCATTTTGATGTTATTATGTTCATTCACTCATTTCAAGATACTTTTGTGCATGGCATATAACATGACTTTTTACTGACTCCTTTTAATGTTTTCTTTCCATTACCATTCTCGGTAATTTGATTCTAATGAGCTTTGTTATAATTTTATTACAATTTACTCTACTTGGCGGAGTATTTGCTACTATCGCTTTTTCCAGTCTTTTTCTGTTCTCCCTCTTTCCACTAGTCAGACTCAAATTACACGTAGGACACTTGATGTTGTACCAAGGGTCACTGAGGTCTAAAATACTTCTTTTATGTATTCAAACTTTATGTTTGGACCATCTCTATTGTTATATCTTCAATTTCACTGATTTTTCCTTTTGGTGTTATCTGCTCTTAAGCTCATTGTATGAGTCACCTTTTTGTGGCTGAGACTAAAATACTTGACAAAAACAATACTAAAAGAGTTAAGTTTTATTTTGGCTCACAGTTTTAGAGGTTTCAGTCCATGGTCAGCAGGCTTTATTACTTGGACCTGCAGTAAGGCATAATGACATGGTGGAAATGCTTGGCAGAGAAAAGATGCTCAGCTCATGATAGCCAGGAAGCAGACAGTATGTGATTACATCCCATCTTCTACAGTTTCTACTACCTCCCAATAATCTATTCAAATTATTAATCCATTGATGAGGTCAGAGCCCTCATGACCTAGTCACCTCCCAAAAGCCCCATCTCTGAAGACTGCTGCATTAGGGAACACATGAGCCTTTGGGGCCATTCCATATGCAAACTCATGTAGACCTCCCACCCCCATACTTTACCACTGAGCCAAATCCCAGTCCTTTTGATTTTTTAGAGACAAGGTCTTACTAGGTTACTGAGACTGGCTTCAAACTTGTGATCCTCCTACTTCAGCCTCCCAAGTAGCTAGGATTACACAGGTTTGCCACCACACCTCGAGGTAATTATATTACAACCTTCAAGAAATAAGAATATGGCTGGGTGTGGTATTGCTCAGAGGCTGAGGCAGGAGGACCACAAATTCAAAGTCAATCTCAAGGCCCTAAGCAATTTAGTGAGACCCTGTCTGTAAATAAAAAGGGCAGGGGATGTGGCTTTGTGGTTAAGTGCCCCTGGGTTCAATCCCTAGTAACAAACAAACAAAGAATGATATGAAACCTGACCTAAATGTTGCATCTGAGGCTCGGAGTGGAGCTTAGGGTTAGGGTGCTTACCTAATATGTACGAGCCATCCCAGCACCACACTCACACATTCACATCACACACACACACACACACACACACACACACACACACACACTCCTTTGAAAAATATATTTATAGGGCTGGGGTGTAGCTCAGTAGAGTGCCTGCTTCACACATGCAAGGCACTGGGTTTGATCCTCAGCACCACATAAAAATAAATAAATAAAGATACTGTGTCCATCTACAACTAAAAAAAAGATTTAAAAATAAAAATATATTTATATTTGTGTGTATACACACACAGTATACACAAACACACACATATTCTGTTTAACGCTGCCATTTTGCTTGGCATAGTAGCACATGCTTATAATCTCAGCTATTTAAGAGGCTAAGGCAGAAGAATGTTTTTTAGTTCAGGAGTTTGAGGCCTGCCTGGCAACACAGAAAGACTCCATGTTTTAAAATAAATAAATGAACAGGGAAGGAGTGGGGAACTGCTGGGGAGTGATACTCCCTAAATTATATTGTTATGAATGTGCATTATGAATATGTAACAACAAATTCCATCAATATGTACAATTATAATGCGCAAACAAAAATGTGGAAAAAAAATAAATGAATGAATGAAAAGAAAAATACTTTGTTTCTCCAGGGATAATGGGTACTAACAATAATGTCTTATATAATGAAATTTGGGGTGAATAAAGATTAGGCACTGGAATGTTTGATAAATAGCAGTGACCCTACTTAGGATCTTTTATTCAACAAATGGGTCTCACTATAGGTTTTTTTTTTGTTTGTTTGTTTTTATACTGATCTGTAATCTTTTTTTTTTAAATTTTTAATTTATTTTTTAGTTTTCGGGGGACACAACATCTTTCTTTGTATGTGGTGCTAAGGATTGAACCTGGGCGGCATGCATGCCAGGCGAGCACACTACCGCTTGAGCAACATCCCCAGCCCCATTGTTGTTGTTTGTTTTTTTTTTTAATATTTTTTTAGTTGTAAGTGGACACAATGCCTATATTTATTTATTTATTTATTTATTTCTATGTGGTGCTGAGGATCAAACCCAGTGTGCCACAAATGCTTACCACTGAGCTAAAACCCCAGCCTTCACTATACGTTCTTTTCTTTTTTTTAGAGAGGTGTGAGAGAGGGAGAGAGAATTTTAATGTTCATTTTTTAGTTTTCGGCAGACACAACATCTTTGTTTGTATGTGGTGCTGAGGATCGAACCCGGGCCGCACTCATGCCAGGCGAGCGCGCTACCGCTTGAACCATATCCCCAGCCCCCACTATACGTTCTTTTTTTTTTTTTAAAGAGAGAGTGAGAGAGGAGAGAGAGAGAGAGAGAGAGAGAATTTTCTTTAATATTTATTTTTTAGTTCTCGGCGGACACAACATCTTTGTTGGTATGTGGTGCTGAGGATGGAACCCGGGCCGCACGCATGCCAGGCGAGCGCGCTACCGCTTGAGCCACATCCCCAGTCCCACTATACGTTCTTAATCTAAATTCCATGAGGTCAGAACAGTATCTCCATTATAGCACTATCATTCAGTATTGCCAAGCTCCTTCTGAAAGATTCTTTTAGTTTATAACCTCAAATTCTCTTATATCTTTAAAAGTCAGTGTCCTTACAACCCACTACAATACACAAACGAGAAATGGGTTTCTGTGAAAGGAGAATTTCACTTGAAAAGGAAAACTGTAATTCTCTTTTTTGGTACATACGATTCTTGCTGCAGACATGTTGCATGGCCCAAACAGCCCACAGTTGGACTCCTGGTGTTGTGAAGCAGCCAAGTAGTGGGAAAAATGGATTAAAGGATCTAAAATTTCAAAAGAAAAGAATCAAAGTTACATTCTATATGTAGCGTTATTTTCTTTTTCTGGTACCAGGGATTGAACTCAGGGGTACTCAACCGCTGAGCCACCTCCCCAACTCTATTTCATATTTTTCTCACCGAGTTGCTTAGCACCTTGCTTTTGCTGAAGCTGGCTTTGGATTCTCGATCCTCCTGCCTCAGCTTCCTGGGCTGCAGGGATTACAGGCATGGGCCACCGCACCCGGCTTGTAGTGTTATTTTCTAAGTGGTAATTTCTAAACCTTTCATTTTAGAAATTTCACCTTGTTAATTCTAAATTAATACAAATGAATTTTAGAACATCTTTTTTTTGTCTTAGACTAATTTCAGAAAAGACTGCATTTAGATATATCTTGGTATAGAACATGAAAGGTGATTAGGACACAGAATCAAAAGAGGGGGAAAAAATCTTTCAAAAACACTTTTTTTGGTCTTAAAATACACATTTTGAACATTAAAGGATGTTGATTTGGAAATTAAGAAATGGATAAGTTAGGCTATAACTAATTGAGAATATTCTGAAGGTCTAGAATCAGCTTTTTTATTTCTACTGGTCTTCACAAAAATGGGTAAAACATAAATTGGGGAAGTCAAAAATGTTGGCAGCACTAGCACTTACGAAGCAGACAACAAAAATCAGTCATAAAAAAATTAAGAAGCAACCAGGAGGCTGGGCCAGATGATTGCAAATTCAAAATCAGCAACTTAGACTGTAAGCAACCTAGTAAGATCCTCTCTCAAAATAAAAAATAAAAAGTGTGAATTGGCTCAGTGGTTAACCACCCTTGGGTTCAGTCCTTGGTTCAAAAAAGAAAGAGAGAAAAGAATAAAAAGCAGCAACCAGGAATACTTTGGGTAATTTAGTAAATTGGCTATCAAGTCACTAAATTTTCATAAAGAGTTAGGAATTCAGTATGAACTTTAATTATTATAGTTTTCCTGAACAAATGTGGTATTACTTCTAGTTCTGTCAATGCTATCACGTTGTTTCAGATTTGTGTGTATTCACACATTGCTTTCTCATCAAAAAATCTCTTGCCCAACTTTAAGTATCTTTCATAACTCAGTAGTAATTCACTTCCTTTAAATATCTTCCAGTATAAGGTTAAGGACTCTTATTTTTAATTTTATAACATTCTATGCACATCTAGCATAATGGTGAATTATATAAAATTCACATTTGATCTGCCTCACTAGAGTATAAGATTCTTGTGGGCAGCACCATGTCTTGGTCATCTTTGAATTCCAAGATTAGAGACAGGGGCTGGGGTCGTGGCTCAGCGGTAGAGCACTTGCCTAGCACTTGCCTAGCACGTGCGAGGGCCTGGGTTCAATCCTCAGCACCACATAAAAATAAATAAATAAAATAAAGGTATTGTATCCAACTACAACTAAAAAATATAGAGACAAATCCTTGGGACTTATATATATATATATAGAAAGAATGATTAATGTATAGGTGACAGAAAAATGTCAAATATTTTGCTACTTTTTTTTTTTTTTGGTTGTACTGGAGACTAAACCCAGGAGTGCTCTACCACTGAGATATATAACCAGACCATCTATTTTATTTTAAAACAGAATCTCACAGCCTGGAGCTTCTGATCCTCCTGCCCCTGCCTCCTGAGTAGCTGGGATTCCTCGGGTGTGCCACCACACCACGCAAAATTTTGCTTCTTTTAAAGCCAGTACTAATAGAGAAAAATTATACATCTAATAGAGGTAATCTTGAAGTATGAAAAATGACTGATTGATTTCAGGGGCACTTGACCACTGAGCCATATCCCCAGCCCTATTTTGTATTTTATTTAGAGACAGGGTCTCAGTGAGTTGGTTAGTGCCTCACTTTAGTTGAGACTGGCTTTGAACTTGTGTTCCTTCTCCCTCAGCCACCTGGGCCACTGGGTTACAGAGCTACTGGGATTATACTGCGTCCAGCTGGTCACTAGCTTTGGTCACTAGCTTTTTAATCTTTTTTTTTTGTGTGTGTGTGTGTGTGTGTTGCTTGGGATGGAACAAAGGGCCTCAGGCATGCTATGCAAACAATCTAATAACTGAGCTATATCCTCAGTGCTCCCACTGGCCGTTTACTAATTATCATGTTAATTACCTGTATGCTACCATTTCACACTCTGGAGTTGGCCATTTCAAAATAGCTGAATGCTAGAAGACAGAAGACATACAGGAAGAATTATAATAATTATTAATATCACATTATCATATTATAAGACTCTGATAGTTTAACCAATATGTAATTTTTCTAGAAAATGAAAAATGACCCTACCAGGTCATCAAGAAGAGAATTCCTCTGGCTACGGCTTAATGTCCAAGCTTGTTCTCCTCTTGATATTAAATGTGCAATAATTCCAGCTGCAAAGTAACTGACTTCCACTTCAACACTGTGTAGGAGACTACTGATGTGGTCTATAAAATCTTTCCACATTAATTCAGAATGCAATTCTTGAACTTCAGCTATATTGTTCTGGGAAAAAAAATAATATATAAAAATTAATGCAATACACATACTAAGTGGTTAAGGGAACTGTCTTCAGACACTGAACAACAAACAATGCCAGAAGGTGACTGCTGAGAGAAAAGTATTCAAATGGTGCAGTTTCCAGATTACAATGAACCCAAAGAGAACCTTGCTGTTTTGTTGAGTTGAGAAGGCAGAAGTTGTAATTCAGGGTAGCCAAGCTTCAAAATTTTGTAAAACAGGGTATTGGAAAGGAAAGAGAGAGTGAGTATCAATAGTCAGACACATACACAGAGACAGAGTTGTATAGATGTACCCTCAAATCTTTGGCTGACTATATGATATGGGGTGAAATGCCATGGGGCTGAGTTAGAATAGAGGAAGGAAGGATGGCTAGAAAGGAGACAAACTGGGAAGGAAAAAGAAACTATAATTTTAAATCTAAAACTCTCATGAGGGGCTATTGTTGTGGCTCAGGGGTAGAGCACTTGCTTAGCATACATGAGGCACTGGGTTTAATCCTCAGCACCACATAAAAATAAATAAATAAAATTTAAGTATTATGTCCATCTACAAAGAAAAACATTAAAAATAAATAAATAAACAAATAAAGCCTGCACAAACACTCTCTCCTTCACTTGCCAGACCTGTTTTCCTCCAGGCCTGAATTTTAAATAAAGGTCCAATAAATCTTAGGGTACTGTAAATTCAGTTAAATAGAGCCTATATACCTTGTCAGTTTACAGAATGTATTTTTTTTTAAATATTTATTTATTTATTAGTTATTGGCGGACACAACATCTTTGTTTGTATGTGGTGCTGGAGGATCGAACCCGGGCCGCACGCATACCAGGTGAGCGCGCTACCGCTTGAGCCACATCCCCAGCCCCCCAGAATGTATTTTTAGACAGATTAAAAGAAGCTGAGAGAAAGAGAGAATGTTAAAAAGCTATTACATGGGTACAGACTAAGTGCTATTAATTCAACTTAAAGATTCTAAAGAACCAGATCAGCCAGAACGACTCTGTTCCTTGATCCAAAGAATGGAGCTCATTAGGCTGATGCTCAACACTTAACAAAGTTTCCTTTAAAAGAGGAAGCCTAAGACCCCAAAAGCGTGTCTCACTTTTTTTGTTTTGTTTTATATCATGGATTGAACCCAGTATTCTACCACAGAGCACATCCCCAGTCCATTTTATTTTTTATTTTGAGACAGGGACTAAGTTGCTTAGGGCCTCACTAAACTGCTGAAACTTATCCTTGATCTTGCAATCTTCCTGCCTCAGCCTCCTGAGTCACTGGGATTACAGGCATGCTTTACCATAGCCAGCTGGCATCTCACTCTTGAGTGCCTACACTCCCTGTGCTTTGAGTGCATATCCTGCTCTATTGTTTGCTTTCCTGGGTAAATCTCCTTACTTTTTCTAAATAAACCTCTGCTTGTGCCTCTTTGACACATACTGAAATTCCTTTCTGCAGTGTCAAGAACCTGCCAGGGCAGAATTAAGGTCTCCACTTGAGATACACAATACTTCTGGCGAAGATTTAAAAGAGCTATTATAAATATTACTCAAGATAAAATGAAAACATAAGCATGAGGAGAAAAAAATAAATATATAAGAAAGGGATGTGGCTCACTGGTAGAATATTTGCTTAGAATGCACTGGGTTCAATTCCAAGTACTGCAAAAATTGCTAACTTTGTGGTAATTTCTTGCCAATGTTATGGGCCAGGATATATGAGAAATAACCAAATATAACTCCATTTTACCCTGAGACTCCTTGTCATGTAAGAAATGCTTTTCCCATGGGAACACCCTGCCTCTATACCCATCAACAGTTGCTTAAGATAGCATGTTTGGCAATACAAAATGGCAATTCTTACGCAATGTAAAATTGTTCTCTTTTTGATTCCCATTTTTCTTGGACAATGTACCCTGTCAAAGAATGATTGTCTAGATATTAGTAATCATTCTTTAACTTGTAGTCAACTAGTGGGCTGGTGAATAAAGATGGTTCCATCTCCTGCTTTAAGATTGACTTGGTGATTTATTGCAATCTTGCCATAACACCCAGAGGGTGATGCAGGAGGACTGCAAGTTCAAGGCTAGCCTGGACAACTAAGTAACCCCCTGTCTCAAAATAAAATTTGAAAAGGGGTTGGGGATGTAGCTTAATGGTAGATTGCTTGCTTACCCAGCATGCTCAAATCCCTGAATTCAATATTAAGTACTCCAGACAGAGAGAAGAGGGAAGAGGAGAGAAGAGAAGAAAGGAGAAGGAAGGGAAGAAGAGAAGAGGAGAGAGGGAAGGAGAGGACAGGAGAGGGGAGGGGAGAAAGAACAAACATGAGAAATATCAATTCCTCTCTCTCTTGGCGTATTAGTGATTATACTCGGGGTGCTCTACCACTGAGCCAAATCTCAGGCCCCACACCTTTAAAATATATATATATATTTTTAGCTGGACACGATATCTCTATTTTATTTATTTATTTTTATGTGGTGCTGAGACTCAAACCCAGTGCCTCACATAGGCGAGGCATGAGCTCTACTACTGAGCCACAACCCAGCCCCAGCCCCAGCTCCCCCACCCTTTTTTTTGAGATAAGGTTTTGCTAAATTGCCAAATTTGCCTTTGAATTTGCAATTCTCTGGCCTCAGCCTTCTGAGTACTGGGATTATTGGCGTGTGCTCCCATCACCTGTTCAGCAGCAGCTTTCAATGTATTCCCCCAGAAGGAAACAAAGATAGCTTGGAATTTAACAGGAAATGTTTATATCTTACCAAAAGTCCTAGAACTTTCTGTTGAATGGATGACTCAGTTGGGAAAGACTGTAACAAAGAAAGGGAAACCTGTAATTACCCAAAGAACCAAATATAATAAATAAATGCATAAATAAGTAAATCAATGTTAAAACAGTAGACAAAGTTCTCATTCTAACCTCCAGAACTCTCATGAAGAGTTCTAAGCCTTGGTTTTCAATAAAGTGTCTGCAAGTGGTTGGGGATTCATCTGTGAGGTTCCAAAGTGCACTCAAAGTAAACTTCAATGTAGTATCCACTGAATTTTGGTTGGTTTTCTGCTTCACTATTTGAAGAAGTTGCTAAAAGAAATAAAACAGAATTAATTTTTCATTATTGAATTGTCATTATAATTTGTGATTTTTTGTTTTGTTTTGTTTTGGTGCTAGGGTTTGAACCCAGGGCTTCATACATTTTAGGCAAGTGCTCCAAACCTGAGCTATATCCCTACCCCTTTTTATTTTGAGACAGGATCTCACTAAGACGCTCAGGTTGGCCTCCTACCTCAGCCTCCAAAGTTATTGAGATTACAGGAGTGCACCAGCATACCTAGGCCCAGTCCTTTCTTAAACATTTTGAGACAGAGTTTTTCTAAAGTGCCCATGCTGGACTTGAACTTGTGATCCTCCTGCATTACTGGGATTATAGGTGCAGGACTTTTTTTTTTTTTTTTTTTTCTTAAACCTCCAGTACTGGGGATTGAATCTAGGTCCATTCTACACCCCAGCCCTTTCTTTTATTTATTTATTTTTTAATATTTACTTTTTGGTTTTAGGTGGACACAATATCTTTATTTTACATTTATGTGGAGCTGAGGACTGAACCAAGGGCCTTGCACCTTCTAGGCGAGCACTCTACCACTGAGCCACAACCCCAGCCCCCAGCCCTATCTTATTTTTTATTTTGAGATAGGGATTCACTAAATGCTGAGGCTGACTTCAAACTTGCAATCCTTCTGCCTTAGCCTCCTGAGTCACTGGGATTACAAGCATGCACTACCACACTGGGCTAGATAGGACTTTGTTGTTGTTGTTTTTGTACCAGGGATTAAACCCAGGGTGCTTACTCACTGAGCCATATTCCCAGCCCATGTTTTATTTTGAGACAGTATCTAAGTTGCAGGGGCTAGCTTTGAACTTGTGATCCTTTTGCCTCAGCTTCCCAAATCACTGGAATTACAGATATGTGCCACATAACCCAGATAGATAGGATCTTTTTTTTTTAATATTTTGAATATTTATTTTTAGTTTTTGGTGGATACAACATCTTTATTTTACTTTTATGTGGTGCTGAGGATCGAACCCAGTGCCCCGCACATGCCAGGCAAGCACGTTACCGCTTGAGCCACAGCCCCAGCCCTAGATAGGATCTTATTACTATGTAGGCCCCAGGATCTTAATGCTTATGTAGGCCCCAAAGGTTCAAATAATTTGCCTAAAATTCACAAGTAAGATTACAAATTAGAATCTAGGTCATCTTACTCAGGGCTTTCTCCATCTGTTAAGGCATGAAGTTGCTTCTTGAAAATAAATGAATACATACATTAAGAAGTAATAAAGGGGCTGGGGTTGTGGCTCAGTGGTGTAGTGCTTGCCTCGCATGCGTGAGTCCCTGGGTTCAATCCTCAGCAAACCATAAAATAAATAAATAAATAATAAAGACATCAGGTCCATCCACAACTAAAAAATATTTAAAAAAAAAAAGAAGTAAAAAAAAAAATCCAGGGGCTGGAGATGTGGCTCAGCGGTAGCGCGCTCGCCTGGCATGCGTGCGGCCCGGGTTCGATCCTCAGCACCACATACCAACAAAGATGTTGTGTCCGCAGAGAACTAAAAAATAAATATTAAAAATTCTCTCTCTCTCTCTCCTCTCTCACTCTCTCTTTAAAAAAAAAAAAAAAAAAATCCAGGTGCAGGGGTGCACGCCTATATCCCAGCATCTGGGGAGGCTGACACAGGAGGATCATGAGTTCAAACAGAGCCTCAGCAAAAGTGAAGCACAGAGCAACTCAGTGAGACTCTGTCTCTAAATAAAATACAAAGTAGGGCTGGGGATGTGGCTCAGTGGTTGAGTGCCCCTGAATTCAATCCCTGGTACCCCACCAAAAAAAAAAAAGAAGAAGAAGAAGAAGAAATAATAAATTGTTTTTAAAAAATAGAGGTTGAGGGTGTAATTCAGTAGACCAGCACTTGCCTAGCATGTAAAAGCTCTGAAGTCAGTCCCCAGTACCAAGCTAGGCATGGTGGTGCTCACTTAGAATCCTAACTACTCAGCAGGCTGAGACAAGGAGGATCACAAGTTCCAGACCAGCGTAGACAACTTAGTGAGACTCTGTCAGCAGTAGAACATCACTGGGTTCAAACCCTAATACCAGAAAAACACACACACATGTGTACAGGTATATATGTGTATACAGTCAGAAGATACAAAACACTGCCTGAAAATAAGAAAAATAAATAACATCTAGTAGACTGCAGAGAGGAGATAATGAGCTTACCCTGACAATGAAGAGCTCAGCACCAAGCTGTGCAGTTTGTTCTGTAGAAAGCTAGAAACAAGCACAAGACAAAGTAAATGTCCAAAAACTAATAGTGTGAGTTTACTACCATTTATTTTAATAGACTCTAAAGCCAAAATATCTGACCAACTTGGAATTATCGAATATTTAATGCAGCTTGAATAAGTAGGCTGGCCAAGAGGCTTAATGATATTTCTAGGACTCAGAGGATGGGGGCAGATGGTAACTGTAATG
Organism: Urocitellus parryii; assembly: GCF_045843805.1. NCBI lineage: Eukaryota > Metazoa > Chordata > Mammalia > Rodentia > Sciuridae > Urocitellus > Urocitellus parryii. Next base: position 36,045,159 of record NC_135541.1, on the reverse strand, counting down.
GGAAACAACTTCCTATAGAAAATTATTTGCCAGGAGTTGAGGTACCTTGGCAGCTAGGATGGAAATGATAGCAACTGCCATCCTTTGCATATTTTGATCCTCGTGGTTGCAGAGCCACTGCATGACAAGCTTGGCTGCTTCAAACCTGAAAACACATATAGGGTTTCATGAGTTAATTCTGGAGGCCCGTAATTAGTTTCAGAGCTCTAGCTGGGAATTGATGCTATAACTGAAGTAGGTGAAATCAGAAAGTGAAAATTCCTCTTAACTGATAGGGAATAAACAATTACACTTAATGTTTTCTAGATGATGCCTTATTAATTCTGATATTTTATAAAGAATTAACAATTTGGAAAATATGGTCAAAACTGCATTTCATCTTCTAGAATTATCACCTATTTTATATTTCTATACTACAGGGACTTTATTATTTTTATTTTATTTTATTTTTGGTACCAGGGATTGAACTCAGGCGCACTCAACCACTGAGCCACATACCCAGCCCTGTTGTGTATTTTATTTAGACACAAGGTGTCACTGAGTTGCTTAGTGCTTTCCCATTGCTGGAGCTGGCTTTGAACTCAAGATCCTCCTGGCTCAGCCTCCTGAGCCACTGTAATTACAGGCGTGTGCTACCATGCCTACCTATACCACAGTGTTAATTTAAGCATTTTCTGGGCTCCTCATAGCACATAGCAAAAATAGGAACATTCATTAATTCACAAACATTTACTGAAAATCTGCTTTGTTCCAGAGTGTTCTTAGTGGTAGAGATAGAGCAGTGACCAAAGCCAAAAAAAAAAAAAAAAAAAAAATCCTTCTCAAAGATTTTATATCTAGGGAAGAAGAAAAAAAGACATTAAATCAGGTAAATAAATAAAATATATGGTATGGCATATACTACAAAAAATAATAAGCAGGGAAAGAGAAGATATGAAATGGTGAAATTTTATTTACAGACACATAGTAAGTACAGCCTTTTTAACCTTTCGAAAAAGTATAAGAGCAAGCCACATTAATGTAAAAGAAAAAGCATTCAGGGTAGAGAGATAGGAAATACATGGACATGAACTGTGATGTACCTGGAGGTTTTGAGAAATAGCATGGAAGCCAGTGAGGCCAGAACAGAGAAAAGCAGGGCAAGACTCTGAGATGAAGTCAGAGATGGGTAACAGGGGAGCCAGATAAAGAGTTTTAGTAAAGAATTAGCTTGACCTGGGTTTTAGCTCAGTGGTAGAAAAAAAAAAAGAAAAAAAAAAAAGAAATTAGCTTGCTAGGCAGTAGTGCATACCTTAATCCCAGCTACTCAGGAGGCAGAAGCAGGAGGATCACAAGTTTGAAGCAAGCTTAGGCAACATAGCATAAGACCTTGTCTCAAAATAAAAAGTTAATAGGTCTAGAGGTGTAGCTACCTAGGTGGAGCACTCACCTAGCATGTGTGCTTAATCCACAGTGTGGGGGGAAAAAAAAAAAAGAATTAGCTTTTTCTCTGAATGAGATAAAAAGACATGGAAGCTTTCTGAGTACAGATATGACAGGCACTGACTGATGGTTTATTTTGTTTTTTGGTACTGTGGATTGAATCTAGGGATGCTTTCCCAAAGAGCTATATCCTCTGTCATTTTTATTTTTGATTCTGAGATAAGATTTCACTAAATTGCTGAGTTGGCCTCAAACTTGAAAACCTCCTATCTCAGGCTCCCAAGTCACTGGGATTATAGGCATGTGCCATGGCCAGGCCCAATTCACTGATGTTTTTTAATAGGATTACTCTATTAGCTATGTGTAGAATGAGCATCAGAAGGCAAGAGACAGAAGCAGGAGAGCAGTTCAAAAGCTAGTACAATAATTCAAAAAGAAAATCACTTTTAGTCTAGTCTGGGTAGAAATGTGTGGAACTGGGAATCCAATCTAGGGCTTCATGCATGTTAGGCAAATGCCCTTATCACTGAGCTGTATTATTACATCCCCAACCCAGGGACACTTTACCACTGAGGTATATCCCCAGCCCTTTCTAAATTTTACTTTGAGACAAGGTCTCACTAAGTGGTTGAGGCTAGCCTTGAATTTGCAATCATCCTATGTCAGCTTCCAAAGTCACTGGGATTACAAGTGTGTGCCACTGTGCCAAGCCCAGCCCAACCCAGCATTCTTTTTTTGGTACTAGGTATTGAACCTAGGGCCACACCCCCAGCCCTTTTTATATTTTGTTTAGAGACACAGTCTCACTAAGTTGCTTAGGACCTCATTAAATTTCTAAGGCTGGCTTTGAACTTGCAATCCTTCTGCCTTGGCCTCCTGAGCCCCTAGGATTACAAGTAGACTCCAACCCAGCAGTTTTAGATTTATAAGGTGGTTCTGTTTCCATTGCTTTCCCTTCAGTTTGTGACTGCATGTTAGCAGTAAACTTGTCACAGAACTTAGGCATGATGTTGCTACTGTATAGCATTCTAGAATTCTAGGATGGATCTACACTTTCAAATCTTTGCTTCTTCTTCTTCTTCTTTTTTTTTTTTTTTTTGCTACTAAAGATTAAACTCAGGGTTTCAGGAATGCTAGGCAAGTACTCTACCACTGAGGGACATCCTCAACCCTTTTTATTTTGAGAGTCTCACTAAATTGGCCACAATGACCTTGAACTGTGATTCTGCTGCCTCAGTCTTCAGAGTTGCTAGGATTACAGCTGTGCACTACCATGCCCGGCTAAGTATATAGATTTTGAAGCCAGGTTTTGAATTCCAGTTACTCAATGATAATAATAAAATGAATTATTTTATCATGTAAAGCAATGCAGTCAAATCATTAAGAGCATCATATACTTTGGAGTCAGCCCGGATTCGAATACCAGTTTTATCACTTAGTAATTTTGGGACCCTGGTAAATTCCTTAATTCCTCTGAACTTCAATATTTTTATCTGTAAAATAACAACAAAAACATTCTATAAGGTTGCTGTGAGGATTAAACATCACATGGACTGGGATATAGTTCAGTGACAGAGCATTTGCTTAGTATAAGCAAGGCCCAGGGTTTGATTCTCAGCACTGCAAATATGCAAATAATAATAATATCACATACAAGCTCACAAACTTTGTGACATAATAAGTTCTTGATAAAGGTTAATTTTTACTAGTATTATTATTATTTACTCTTTTTGTGCTTTTATTCATGCAATTTCTACAACATAAAACAACTCTATCATATCTTATCTTTAAAACTATTTATATATTATGGATATAAAAAGTAGAGACTCTGAAGTCAGCCTGGATTTATAGTTTTTGTTTGTTTTTTTATTTTATTTTTTGCAGTGCTGGAGATCAAATCCAGGGCCCCTGCACACTAGGCCACACTCTTACCACTAAGCCACATGCCCAGCCCACCAGTCTAGATTTAAATCTATACTACTCTACTTATTATCTTCATTACCTTGAACTTGTTATTAAGCCTTTCTGTGCCTGTCTCCTCATCTATAAAATGAACATAAGAATAACAATATTACTGATTGTTGTAAGGACTAAGCATATGAAAAACATTTGGGAATGGTGCGTGACGCGTTCATTATTATTATATCAAGTGCCATCACTAACATGAAGATTTTTCTTTTTTCCAGTGCTAGGAATTAAACCCAGGGCTTTGCACATGCTAGGCAAGTGCTCAACCTGAGCTACCTCCCCAGCTCTTTTATTTTATTTTGAGGCAAGAATCCCACTAAGTTTCCCAGGCCTGCCTCAGCCTCCTGAGTAGCTTGTATTGTAGGTATGCATGAGCTTAGTTTCAATGATCACCAATCATATATCACCTTTCTTTCCTTGCTTGGGGTTCTAGTGAATTTTTCCAACATCTCTTCTATGAAAACTTCTGTCTCTTGTTATACTCATTTAGTTACTCATCCACCCATCCATTAAATATTCACATAAACACTAGAGACAGGACTGGGGTTGTGGCTCAGTGGTACAGCACTTGCCTACCATGTGTGATGTATTGGGTTCAATTCTCAGCACTGCATATAAATAAATGAATAAAATAAAAGGCCCATCATCATCTAAAAAAATATTAAAAAACAAAAACACACACCAGAGCCAGGTGCGATGGTACACGCCTGTAATTCCAGCAGTACAGGAGGCTGAGGCAGGAGGATCTCAAGTTCCAAGCCAGCCTCAGTAATTTCAAGGCACTAAGCAACTCAGTAAAAGCCTGTTTCTAAATAATATACAAAATAGGGTTGGGGATGTGGCTCAGTGGAGTGCCCCTGCCCCTGGGTTCAATCACTGGTAACAAACCAAAAAAAAAAAAACCACACACACACACTAGAGACAAAAAGATGAATTAGTCACAGCCTCTGGCCACAAAGAAGCTCAATTCTAGCACAATGCACTGGCTAGAACAGAGGGAGGCAAACTATAACCTGTGGGCCAGGCTGCCTGTTTTGTAAAGTTTGTTGGAACTGATCCCACTCATTTGTTTACATATTGTCTGTGGCTGCTCTTTACAATGAGTTAAGTTTTTTTCAATAGAGACCCTATAGCCCACAGCCTAAAATATTTATAATTTGGTTCTTTAAGAAAACTTGCCAGTACTTGGGCTAAATTTTAATCTTCTTCAGGAGAGTGAGAAAGTCTTTCCCACCTTTGATTTCATTTCAACCATAGGCATAGAGGTTCAGTGTTCATAAAATAAAATTAGCAATCTACCCGAGACATAGTTATATTTTTATACAAATATTTACTTCCAATAATAGATGCAATACCTCATCCCTTAGCCATACCAGATAACAGTGTACTCTATATCCAAATAAAAGTAAATCATGGCTGGTTGTGATGGCTTGGGAGATCAATGGCTTGGGAGGCCAAAGCAGGAGGATCACAAGTTCAAAGCCAGGCTCAGAAACTTAATAAGGCTCTCAGTAACTTATATCCTGTCTCTAAATAAAATTTTAAAAATGGGCTGGGGATGTATCTCAGTGGGTAAGCACCCAGGAGTTCAATTCCCAGTATCAAAAATAAATAAATCTCGGGTTGGGGTTATGGCTCAATGGTAGAGCGCTCACCTCGCATGTGCGAGGTCCTGGGTTCAATCCTCAGCACCACATATAAATAAATAGTTATTGGGTTCAACTACAAATACAAAAATAAAGATTTTTTAAAATATAAATAAATAAATAAATCTCAATAAAATTGCTGCTCAAAAAACGTACTTCATTAAGTCATAAATTTCCTTTTCAAAATGCCATCGTTAAAAGAATGTTTAAATAGTAAAATGAAGGAAAAAAAATTCACTGTTAAAACTCCCAAAGTACAACTTAAGACAACAAGAGACCCTTTTACATGTAATGGAATCCGATTACATTGCTTCCATTAGCCTCTGCTTAAAATGTTTCTTCCATAATTTAATACTGCATAATAATAATAATAAAGAGGTTTTTTACAGAGAAAAGAACTAGAAGGCCTGAGTCTTTCCAGCATTGCAGTCATCATTAGTCACAAAACCACAGGCAAGGCACTGAACCTAAGACTTAGTTTCTTCATCTTTCTTTTTTTTTTTTTTCAGTACTGGGCTCAATTCCCAGTACTGAGTAGCATTCTACCACTGAGCTATATCTCCAGTCCTTTTTAATATTTTTTAATTATTGTTTTGGGGGGGTGCTGGGGATTGAACCCAGAGTTTTATGCATGCCAGGCAAGCATTCTACCAACTGAGCTTTACCTCCAGCCCAAACATTTTTTTTTTATTTTGACACAGGGTCTTACTAAGTTGCTAAGGCTGGCCTGGAACTTGTGATACTTCTGCCTCAGCTTCCCAAGTCACTAAGATTACAGGCATGCACCACTGTGCCCAGCCTGGCTCTTCAACTTTTAAATGGGGATAATAATACTAATAGCACACAATATTATGTGGATACTTTGCAAACTATAACCAATATAATTTATTTTATAAATATAAAATAAAGGGGGCTGGGATTGTGGCTCAGTGGTTAGAGTGCTCGCCTGATATGATGCACTGGGATTGGATCCTCAGCACCACATAAATTGTGTCGATCTAAAACTAAAAAATAAATATTTTTTAAAAATTATAAAATAAGGGGCTGGGGATGTGGCTCAAGCAGTAGTGCGCTCGCCTGGCATGCGTGTGGCCCGGGTTCCATCCTCAGCACCACATACAAACAAAGATGTTGTGTCCGCCAAATACTAAAAAATAAACATTAAAAAATTTTAAAAAATATATAAAATAAGGGCCAATAAGCTCTTTCGAATGTCAAAAGCATTAAATCTGAGAAAGATTAAGCATTCTTTAAATGAGTCAACCACAATTCCATCTCCTCAATTAATCTTACCTCAAGCATATCCTAACCAATAAGAAATGACCCAAGACAGAATTCTAAAATTCCAAATTTTAATTTTTATGGCTATCACTTGCCTGTTAAATGGAACATCTTGAAGGATCCGGTCACTGCAAAGTGAAAGGAGGCAATTCTTCTGTAACTAAAGAATCAAAGGAAGAAAAAACATCCTAAATAAAACATCACTCTTTATTTGCTTATTTGGTTTTTAGTTTTTTAGGAGGGAGTCCTGGGGATGGAAACCAGGATCTTATGCATGCTAGGCAAATGCTCTATCACCAAGCTATACTCCAGTCCTTAAATTTTGATATAGGGTCTTACTTTACTGCCCAGGATGGCCCTGAATTTGATATACTCCTGTCTCAGCCTTCCAAGTAGCTGGATTACACATGTGTGTAATTATGTAATAATGTGTGCCACTGTGCAGAACTCTTAACTTTTTTTTTTGGCAGGAGGGGATACTTGGATTAAACCAAGGGTGCTTTACCACTGAGCTACTTCCCCAGCCTTATTTATATATTTGTTTATTTTGAGGCAGTGTCTCACCAAGTTCTTCAGGGCCTTGCTGAATTGCTGAAGCAGGCCTCAAACTTGGGACCCCTCTGCCTCAGCTTCTGCTGGAACACCATGCCTGCCAGCTCTGTTATCTTCTATTAGAAAAGGAAGAAAACTGATGGAATACTAGTTACTTCTTACAACCTTCATTCTGCCCATCTATTTGTTTTGTTTTGTTTCTGTGGTGCTGGAAATCTAGACCAGGTCTGTGCACAAGTAAGGCAAGTGCACTACCACTGAGCCACATCCCCAGCTCCTTTGCCTGTCTATTGTTGAAATATGGACTTTCACTGGGCCCATGTAAATTTATTAGCACTTTTTTGGGTCTTTTTCCATTATAGGAGAAATAGAATATAAACACAATAATATCAGTTAATTTCCTTCCTTTCATGTAGTCCATCAAGTAACCTTGTCTTTTTGTTTTCTGAAATGGAAAATATGACAAAAATGATGGCTGATGGGGCTGGGGATGTGGCTCAAGCCGTAGTGCGCTCGCCTGGCATGCGCAGGGCGCTGGGTTCAATCCTTAGCACCACATAAAAATAAAATAAAAATTTTGTGTCTGCCGAAAACTAAAAAATAAATACTAAAAAATTCTCTCTCTCTCTCTCTCTCCTCTTTAAAAAAAAAATGATGGCTGAGGGCTGGGGCTGTAGCTCAGTGGCAGGGCGCTTGCTTAGCATGCATGAGGCAATGGGTTCAATCCTCAGCACCACATAGAAATAAATAAATAAAATAAAATAAAGGCATTCTGTCCATCTACAAATACAAATAAATATTTTTTTTAAAAAAGTGATGGCTGAAAATTCTGCCTGGTGATATAGCATCAAGAAATTCAAGCCAGCCTGCTTTGATGATATCCTAACTCTAACCTAGAATATATGGGGCTAGTGTTTTACACTTTGGCCTTTAAAGAAAGACTGACTGATATACTTGGCTCTGTCTTAAGTTTAGACCAGTACCATTAAACAAGAGTAAATGAAAATATGAATCATTCACCAACCAGTAAAAGTACACCATCATAACAGAAGGGTGATTCAGGTTATTCCTGTGAAGCAAAATAATAACTTTTAAGGTGTGGGTTTAAAAAAATTTGTTATTTCGTATGCACTAATTAATTTTTAATTTGTGAAAGTGACTTTTTAATACTTTAAAAATTTTTCATTGTAGTCAGTTGGGAAACCTCTTACCTAAAGAAGACAATATAAAGAGCTCAATCACAGAAAACAAAACTCAGATTAATGGGCTATTTAAAGCTAGTCAAGAAACAGCAAAACGGATATAAAATCAACATGTTACTTGTTTCATAGAAGATGTATCGAGATAGGAGGAATTTCACAGAAAAGACAAAATAGCACTAATCTCAGATAAATGACACTGAACAAGTCAGGTGTAAGAATAATTAATTAAGAGAGTTTCTCAGGAAATTCTATATTCACTACAAGTAGTTAAGGTGATAGGAAAGACTTGGCCTGAGTTACCTCCCCTGAAATCTGAATCATTATCTGGCACATGAGTGAGTAGCAGGTACCTTGCCTCCTATGTCACCTTTCTTCTCATTTTTCTCCCCAAATAAACAATAATTTGTACAGGATCCACTGAAATAAGAGAGACAATAATGCTATTCCAATTACCTCTGCATGGAAAGCCCATACCTCTTCCTCCTTTACCTGGAAAACTCCTAATTTTTTTTTCACAATTCAGCTCAAGGCAGATATTACATCTTTGAGGAAGACTTCTTAATTTTCAAATTGACCTAAATGATTCTTCTGTGTCCTCAGCATTATAGGTAGAACAGCTCAAATCTGAAATTCTTGGTTCCAAAAAATGGTTAAGATTTCAAAGCTTTTCAGATTTTGGAATATTTGCTTAAAATTTAACAATTGAGCATTCCTAATCTGAAAATCCAGAATCCATAATGCTCCAAGATCCAAAACTTTTTGAGCGTCACATCAGTGTCAAAAATTTTGGTTTTCAAAAGTTTTTTGGATTTTCATATTAGGAATGCTCATGCTATACTTACTTCTATCTCGGTACTTGCTGCACTGTGCTACATTATGTGTTCCTGTGTTTGGATTTGTAGAATTTGGCCCAGGGACACAAATTCTGAATTGAATAAAAAGACATGAAGTTTAACTAAACTAATGGCTTAAACTGGAAATAGAAGAAAGAGCTTCAGTGGATCTATGTCTTTCTTACTACCTCTGAAAAGCACCACAGGCAAACGAGAGGTAAGATACTTGCTATATTCTTCAAGTTCTACTCAGCTAGAATTTGGGCTTCTGGGGCTATGGTTTGAAATTTCAAGTATTCAAGAATTTTCTATATGGGCATTTACCCAATCTAGTCATCTGGCTACACCCTACACTGTTCTTCCTACACTCTGGTCACAAGCAACTTGGCCTTCCTGGAATGGCCTGCACATTCACATACGTTTCCAGTTTTACTCAGATGTGAAATCCTATCTAGTTTTCAAGATAGGATTTCACCGGGGACAATGGCACATGCCGGTAATCCAAGAGATTTGGGAGGTTGAGGCAGGAGTATCATCAGTTCAAAGTCAGCCTCAGCAACATAGCAAGACTCTAAGCAACTTAGCAAGACCCTGTCTCAAAAAAAAAAAAAAAAAGTGCTAGGGATATGGGTCAAGGGTTCAATCCTTGGTACCAAAAAAAAAGTGATTTCAATGTCACCATCTCTTTGAAGTCTTGTCATGTAACTTTGTCCACACACCAATCTAGCTGGTAGAACTATTAATTTTCCTCAAGTTACCGTGACATTTAATTACAGGTGTTTTATTTGTTGTTTGAGACAAGGTTTTGATATCTTGCCCACCCTGGCCTTGAATTCCTGAGTTCCAGCAATCCTCCTGCCTCTACCTCCCAAGTAGCTGAGACTTCAGGCATGTACCACCACACTCCACTAAATTAAATCATTTTAAATGTTATTATTTAATACTGAATACAGAAAAATACTTACTAAATGTATGTGGGTATAAAGCAGTGCTTCTCAAATGTTACATGCATACAAATCAACTGCAAATCTTTACAGAATGATTCAGTGGCTTAGAGCTCAAGATTCTGTATTACTAAAAACTTTAAAGGCAATAGGCAGAACGCACTTTGAGTAACAGGTGCATAAAGAGTAACAATTCAGGGATGGGGTTGTGGCGCAGTGGTAGAGCACTTGCCTTGAACATGTAAGGCATTGAGTTCAATTCTCAGCACCACATATAAATAAATGAATAAAATAAAGGTTCATCAACAACTAAAAAAAATTTTTTTTAAAGAATAAGAATACAACAAATACCTGTGTACCTACCACTCAGTTTAAGAAAACAAATGTATCACCAATAGGACCATTTACAAAATCTGTTTCCTCTCCTTGTTTCACTCTCATTTCCCCTGAGAGGAATCACTGTGTTTAGCAGTCCCTTACTTTAAAAAACAAAACAAAACAAAACTTATCTATTTATTTATTTAAATACTGGGGATTGAACCCAGGGGCACTTTACCACTGAGCCACATCCCCAGTCCTTTTTATTTTGTACTTTGAGACAGAGTCTCACCAAGTTGCCCAGGCAAGCCTTAAATTTATGATCCTCTGCCTCAGCCTCCCATGAATTGCTGAGACTACAGGCATGAACCAGTGCACCTGGGAGGTTTTTTGGTTTTGGGTTATTTTTTGTATTGGCGATTTAATCCAGGAATGTTTACCTCTGAACTACATCCCCAATCCTTTTCATTTTATTTTGAGACAAGGTCTTGCTAAATTGTCTATGTGGACCTCAAACTTCTGATCGTCCTGCCTCAACCTCCCAACATACCCAGGACTACTGTATGCACCATCATACCTGAATCCTAATTTTTTAATTTAAATCTTCTCATTTTTTTCTTGATCAATTTTGCCAATGATTTATTATTAACAAGTACAAATATATAATTCTTGGCTTTGTTAACCCTCTCTAATCCAATGGTACATGTGGGTTTTTTCATTAATTTTTATTTTATTTTTTTAAAGAGAGAGAGAAAGAGAGAGAGAGAGAGAGAGAGAGAGAGAGAGAGAGAGAATTTTTTAATATTTATTTTTTAGTTTTTGGCGGACACAACATCTTTGTTTGTATGTGGTGCTGAGGATCAAACCCGGGCCGCACGCATGCCAGGCGAGCGCGCTACCACTTGAGCCACATCCCCAGCCCCAATTTTTATTCTCTTTTTATAATTTCCTTCCTTCTACTTTGTTTTGAGTTTATTATCTTGTTTAAAACAAACAGGTTTATTCTTAGCTTTCTTCTACTAAGGGCAAATCCTTTTGGTGGGGTGGTAAGAGATTTATGTGTGGGGTCTTTCTTTTGTCATTTGCTTTCTAGAGGCTATGAAAACCAAAGCCTAAATTTCCTCTTGTTTGGCAACTGCTCTCAATAAGTGAATCTGGCTTTAATAGTTCAGTGACCAGTTTAAGGCTGTTATTTTTACTTGTTTTGGGGCCTCTGAGTTTTGTTTTTGCTGTTTTACTAATATGCCACTTACTGCTCAATTTCAAAAGAGCTAAATACTTCAAGTAGCATTTTTAGTATTTATCCTGAGAATAGGACATGTCATTTGGTCTATTATACAACTAGAAAAAGAAAACATATGTCCTACTCGTTTCTGTTTGTACTGGGGGTTGAACCCAGAGGTGCTTAACCACTGAGCCATATCCTCAGCCCTTTTTTATATTTTTTTGAGACGGGGTCTTCTCGAGTTGCTTACGCCTCGCTAAATTGCTGAGACTTGCTTTGAACTTGCAATCCTCCTGCCTCAGCCTCCCATACCTGCTGGGATTACAGCATGCACCACCATGCCAAGCTCTCCTACTCATTTCTATATCTCAGTATTTGACAGTGCCTAGTCCAAAATAAATCCTCCATGACTATTTACTGAAATTATTAAAACTCAAGATTTAGATGAAGGTGAGTTTTGTATGGTCTGCACTATTTCCCCCAATATATAGATTCTAAGGATGGAATTTATGCCTCACTTGATCACTTCTCTATTGTCCTATACCCAGTCATACCACAAATTTATTACTGTACTGTTTCAAAAGGTATTTGAGCTTCTAGCCTTGGTTTGTTAAATTGAACTATATGGAGGTAGGAGATGGGTAAAAGGAGAAGCTAAAAGGCTTATTTGTATGGGAATTCACATGAGCTTACCTGCTGGTGATTGGGAAAATGTTCCATGGCTTTGAGCAGCAAATGGGTTACATCAGCCAGGAGTCGAACAGGCATTCCTGCAGCAAGATCCTGCTTGGTTAAATTAAATACACAGGCGCTTGCAGCCAGTTGCACTGGTAAATTCATAGGGTGATTTCTCATTCCAGTAACTACAAGCTGAAAAATAATTAGTTCTCTTAATTTACCTCATAAATGCAAGCCCTTTTCACACCAAATTTAATTCATTGATCTATACTAATTTCAAAGATGTCTTAACTGTGTTTTTTATCCTCGTGAGCAAAGAGCCTAGGATATTAGAAATTACTCACAAACAGTTCCTGCTCACTTGGTCAAGGTAGATATCCAGTTCTTTGTATCTAGAGATTTTCCTGTACAGCAGATCTTTTCTACACATGTAATAAGATCTATATGTAATCCTAAAACCTACTATATGGAAAGCAGTGAATGAATTTTCATTGACTTGAATGGTGACAAATTGTACCTTCAATTCCCAACTTTCCCCTCTTTGAGAAGAACACTGCTGAAGTTGTAATACAATAAAATCCATTCATTTCCTCCTGGCCTAGACAACTATTCCTCACCTTTCCCTTTCTCCTTAACCTCCCCAAGTCCTCCCCATTCCTCATTATCAGTGGAAGACATTGTTTTCAACTATACTAAGAAAACTGAAGCAATCAGGCAAGAACTTCAGATTTTCACTACTAAATGTTACCCTCTTACCTGCATACAGACATACATATGCAACCTTCTTACTGTTACCATAAATGATCTTTTTAGGCTTCTCTTTAAAGTTTATGCCTCCATTTATAAGCTAAATCATTCCCTTCTTTTCTACTCAAAGATATCACTTCAGCTGATCTCTGACACCCATATCAATTTTTTCTTTCTGTGCTGGGTCATTCATATGACCATACAAACAAGCTACTATTTTTCACTTCTTAAGAAAACAAAGCAAACAAAACTCTATTTAGTCAATTATCACCTTTTTTCTTTGTTATCTTTTGGAGCAAAATTCATTATACAAAACACCTATATTTTAAAATTTCTACTCGTTCCATGAATAAATGAATTTGTTTTTTTTTTAATTAATGGGTATGTCAAAAAAAAAGACAATGCATATACAACGCATATACCAATATCCTCTAGTATCTATGGAGGGACTGACAAATCTTGGGGATAATATACTAAGGAATGAAATGTTACCGGTTCCTATCCAAGCACAACGCTTTCAAAATTTAAGATAGTTAGGAATTCAAATCAGTTCTGGCTCTGCCACTGACTTATTATTACTTAACCTTCTAGACCTTCAGTTTCACAATCTGCAAAATGATAAAATCTATTTCTTCAGATTGTTGTGCTCACTAAGAGAAGTTATTAAATATAATATAGTGAGATCCAACATGGCGGCCGGCGAGGAAGCAGCGACTCCAACGTCTCCACTTTAACGGGATATGAAAGACTCATCGAAACAGCTGCAGCCTAGCTACGGAGGAACTTCTAGCATAACTTCCTTAAGAGGAGAGCTGCCGTGAACTGGTAGGTTTACTCGAAGTGACAGGTTGCCCCAGAGAAGTGGATCTTGGAAGGCCACGCGGGCACAGAGGTCTAATCCCCCAACCATCAGCCGCTCCGGCAGGCGGCTCCCCCTGGAGGCCTAGCTCTCGCCCTGGGAGAAGCGGCCCCACCCGCCCGCTTCCTAACCTGGCGGCCACAGCTACTCAGCGATAAAGGTGCCCACGTGGCGGGTGCAGAAGTTAAGTCCTGCAGACGCCAGCCACCTTTGCAAACCCGGGAACCCTGAGTGGCTTGGCCCGCCCCGCCCGAACCGGCAGTCCTCCGCCATACGGGCTCCCCCGGGAGCCCTAGCTCTCGCCCTGGGAGAAGCGGCCCCACCCGCCCGGTTCCTAACCAGGCAGCCACAGCTACTCGGCAATAAAGGTGCCCACGTGGCGGGTGCAGAAGTTAAGTCCTGCAGACGCCAGCCGCCTTTGCAACCCGCGGGAACCCTGAGCGGCTTAGCCCGCCCCGCCCGAACCGGCGGGTGCAGAAGTTAAGTCCTGCAGACGCCAACCACCTTTGCAACCCGCGGGATCCCTGGGCGGCTTGGCCCGCCCCGCCCGAACAGGCAGTCCTCCACCATACGGGCTCCCCCGGGAGGCCTAGCTCTGCCCTGGGAAAAGCGGCCCCACCCACCCGGTTCCTAACCAGGTAGCCACAGCTACTCGGCAATAAAGGTGCCCACGTGGCGGGTGCAGAAGTTAAGTCCTGCAGACGCCAGCCACCTTTGCAACCCGCGGGAACCCTGAGCGGCTTGGCCCGCCCCGCCCGAACCGGCAGTCCTCCGCCATACGGGCTCCCCCGGGAGGCCTAGCTCTCGCCCTGGGAAAAGCGGCCCCACCCGCCCGGTTTCTAACCAGGTGGCCTCAGCTACTTGGAGATAAAGGTGCCCTCGTGGTGGGTGCAGAAGTTAAGTCCTGCAGACGCCAGCCACCTTTGCAACCCGCGGGATCCCTGAGCGGCTTGGCCCGCCCCGCCGGAACCGGCAGTCCTCCGACATACAGGCTCCCCCGGGAGGCCTAGCTCTCGCCCTGGGAAAAGCGGCCCCACCCGCCCGGTTCCTAACCAGGCAGCCACAGCTACTAGGCAATAAAGGTGCCCACGTGGCGGGTGCAGATGTTAAGTCCTGCAGACGCCAGCCACCTTTGCAACCCGCGGGATCCCGGAGCGGCTTGGCCCGCCCCGCCTGAACCGGCAGTCCTCCGTCATCCGGGCTCCCCCGGGAGGCCCAGCTCTCGCCCTGGGAGAAGCGGCCCCACCCGCCCGGGTCCCAACCACGCGACCGCAGCTACTCGGCGATAAAGGTGCCCCCGCAGCGGGTGCAGGAGTTAAGTCCTGCTGATACCAGCCGCGTTTGCAAGCCGCCGGCACCCAGTGCGGCTTGGCCCACCCCGCCTGAACCGGCAGTCGGCCTCCACCATCCGGGCTCCCCCGGGAGGCCTAGCTCTCGCTCCGGGAGCAGCCCCCTGCAAGCTAGGCGAACCTTTGACCCATCGGGAGGTTAGGCCCAGCAACCTGCGGAGTGATAGAGGTGCCCCTCGTGCCTGCTGGGTAGGCGGACCTTTGACCGACCAGCAGAGCAGACCTAGGGCCTCCCAGCGTGGTAGACGGATCACACCAATTGGAGGAGGATCACAGCCACTACATGCCCTGCAAGGGTGATTATTCAACTATACAAGAGCAATATAAATAAATAGAGGGAAAATTTCAAAACACAACAGTTTCACCAAGCAGAAAGAAACGCCAGCAGTATGAAAAGACAAGGAAAGAAAGGACCACAGGCAATGCAGGTCAACTCAACTTTAGAAGAGGTAATAGGTGCAACAGATGGAATGTCAGATAGAGAGATCAGGATATACATGCTTCAGATGATCTGGAGTCTCAAGGAAGACATGAGACAGCAAAATCAGATAATGAAAGATCACATTGACAAACAAATCCAGGAAGTAAAAGATCAATTTCACAGGGAGATAGAGGAAATAAAAAACAAACAAATAGAAATACTAGAATTGCAGGAAAAAATAAACCAACTTAAAAACTCAATTGAGAATACTACCAGCAGAGTAGATCACTTAGAAGAGAGAACATCAGACAATGAAGACAAAGTATTTCAACTGGAAAAGAACATAGACAGCTCAGCAAGTCTGCTAAGAAACCATGAACAGAACATCCAAGAAATATGGGACAATATCAAAAGACCAAATTTAAGAGTCATTGGGATACAGGAAGGCACAGAGCTCCAAACCAGAGGAATACACAGCCTATTCAATGAAATAATACGAGAAAACTTCCCAGACTTGAAGAATGAGACAGAATCCCAAATCCTAGAAGCCTACAGGACGCCGAATGTACAAAACCATAAGAGATCCACACCTAGACACATTATAGTGAAGATGTCCAACATACAGAATAAGGAAAGAATTTTAAAAGCTACAAGGGAAAGGAAGCAGATTACATTTAGGGGTAAACCAATCAGGATAACAGCTGATCTCTCAACACAGACTCTGAAAGCTAGAAGATCCTGGAATAACATATTTCAAACACTGAAAGAAAATGGGTTCCAACCAAGAATCGTGTATCCGGCAAAATTAAGCTTCAGGTTAGAAGATGAAATTAAAACCTTCCATGATAAACAAAAGTTAAAAGAATTCGCAGCTAGAAAACCATCTCTTCAAAAAATCCTTGGCAAAACATTGCAGGAAGAGGAAATGGAAAATAACATTGAAAACCAACAATGGGAGGTAGGACAGTAAAGGGGGGAAAGTAGTCAAAGAGGATAACAAATCAGGTTTAGTAACATCAACAAACAAATATGGATAGAAGTACAAACCATATCTCAATAATAACCCTAAATGTCAATGGCTTAAACTCACCAATTAAGAGACACAGGCTAGTAGAATGGATCACAAAACAAGACCCAACAATATGCTGTCTACAGGAGACGCATCTGATAGAAAAAGATATCCATAGACTGAAGGTGAAAGGTTGGGAAAAATCATACCACTCATATGGACAGCGGAAACAAGCAGGCGTGTCCATACTCATATCTAATAAAATAGATTTCAAGCCAAAGCTAATCAAAAGGGATAAAGAAGGACACTTCATACTGCTCAAGGGAACCATAAACCAACAAGACATAACAATCATAAATATATATGCCCCAAATAATGGTGCAGCGGTGTTCATCAAGCAAACTCTTCTCAAGTTCAAGAGTCTGATAGACCACCATACAATCATCATGGGAGACTTCAACACACCTCTCTCACCACTGGACAGATCTTCCAAACAAAAGTTAAACAAGGAAACTATAGAACTCAACAACACAATTAATAACCTAGACTTAATTGACATATATAGACTTTACCACCCAACATCAAGTAGTTACACTTTTTTTTCAGCAGCACATGGAACCTTCTCAAAAATAGACCATATATTATGTCACAGGGCAACTCTTAGACAATATAAAGGGGTAGAGATAATACCATGCATCTTATCTGATCATAATGGAATGAAACTGAAAATCAATGATAAAAGAAGAAAGGAAAAATCAAGCATCACTTGGAGAATGAACAACAGGTTGCTGAGTGACATATGGGTTATTGAAGACATCAAGGAGGAAATTAAAAAATTCCTAGAGTTAAATGAAAACACGGACACAACATATCGGAATCTATGGGACACATTGAAAGCAGTCCTAAGAGGAAAATTCATTGCTTGGAGTTCATTCCTCAAAAAAAGAAAAAACCAACAAATAAATGATCTCATACTTCATCTCAAAATCCTAGAAAAAGAGGAGCAAAACAACAGCAAAAGAAGTAGAAGGCAAGAAATAATCAAAATCAGAGCTGAAATTAATGAAATTGAAACAAAAGAAACAATTGAAAAAATTGACAAAACTAAAAGCTGGTTCTTTGAAAAAATAAATAAAATTGACAGACCCTTAGCCATGCTAACGAAGAGAAGAAGAGAGAGAACCCAGATTACTAGCATACGGAATGAAAAAGGCAATATCACAACAGACACTTCAGAAATACAGAAGATAATCAGAGACTATTTTGAAGCCTTATACTCCAATAAAATAGAAGATAGTGAAGGCATAGATAAATTCCTTAAGTCTTACGATCTGCCCAGATTGAACCAGGAGGATATAGACAACCTAAACAGACCAATAACAATAGAAGAAATAGAAGAAACCATCAAAAGACTACCAACTAAGAAAAGCCCAGGACCGGATGGGTATACAGCAGAGTTTTACAAAACCTTTAAAGAGGAACTAACACCAATACTTTTCAAGCTATTTCAGGAAATAGAAAAAGAGGGAGAACTTCCAAATTCATTCTACGAGGCCAACATCACCCTGATTCCGAAACCAGACAAAGACACTTCAAAGAAAGAAAACTACAGACCAATATCTCTAATGAACCTTGACGCAAAAATTCTCAATAAAATTCTGGCGAACCGGATTCAAATACATATCAAAAAAATTATACACCATGATCAAGTAGGATTCATCCATGGGATGCAAGGCTGGTTCAATATACGGAAATCAATAAATGTTATCCACCACATCAATAGACTAAAAAATAAGAACCATATGATAGTCTCTATAGACGCAGAAAAAGCATTCGACAAAGTACAGCATCCCTTTATGCTCAAAACTCTAGAAAAATTAGGGATAACAGGATCATACCTCAACATTGTAAAAGCAATATATGATAAGCCACAGGCCAGCATCATTCTGAATGGAGAAAAATTGAAGGCATTCCCTCTAAGATCTGGTACAAGACAGGGATGCCCTCTCTCACCACTTCTGTTCAACACAGTCCTCGAAACACTGGCAAGAGCAATTAGACAGACGAAAGAAATTAAAGGGATAAAAATTGGAAAAGAAGAACTTAAATTATCACTATTTGCAGATGATATGATTCTATACCTAGCAGACCCAAAAGGGTCTACAGAGAAGCTATTAGAGCTAATAAATGAATTCAGCAAAGTGGCAGGATATAAAATCAACACGCATAAATCAAAGGCATTCCTGTATATCAGCGACAAATCCTCTGAAACGGAAATGAGGACAACTACTCCATTCACAATATCCCCCAAAAAAATAAAATACTTGGGAATCAACCTAACAAAAGAGGTGAAAGATTTATACAATGAAAATTACAAAACCCTAAAGAAAGACATAGAAGAAGACCTTAGAAGATAGAAAAATATACCCTGCTCATGGATAGGCAGATCCAACATCATCAAAATGGCGATATTACCAAAAGTTCTCTATAAGTTCAATGCAATGCCAATCAAAATCCCACCTGCATTTCTTGTAGAAATAGATAAAAGAATCATGAAATTCATATGGAATAATAAAAGACCCAGAATAGCAAAAACAATACTAAGCAGGAAGTGTGAATCAGGCGGTATAGCGATACCAGACTTCAAACTATACTACAGAGCAATAGTAACGAAAACAGCATGGTACTGGTACCAAAACAGGCGGGTGGACCAATGGTATAGAATAGAGGACACAGTAACCAATCCACAAAACTACAACTATCTTATATTTGATAAAGGGGCTAAAAGCATGCAATGGAGGAAGGATAGCATCTTCAACAAATGGTGCTGGGAAAACTGGAAATCCATTTGCATCAAAATGAATCTGAATCCCTATCTCTCGCCTTGCACAAAAGTTAACTCAAAATGGATCAAGGAGCTTGATATTAAATCAGAGACACGGCATCTGATAGAAGAAAAAGTTGGTTATGATCTACATACTGTGGGAGCAGGCTCCAAATTCCTCAATAGGACACCCATAGCGCAAGAGTTAACAACTAGAATCAACAAATGGGACTTACTCAAACTAAAAAGTTTTTTCTCAGCAAAAGAAACAATAAGAGAGATAAACAGGGAGCCTACATCCTGGGAACAAATCTTTACTCCACACACCTCAGATAGAGCCCTAATAACCAGAATATATAAAGAACTCAAAAAATTAGACAATAAGACAACAAGTAACCCAATCAATAAATGGGCAAAGGACCTGAACAGACACTTCTCAGAAGAGGACATACAATCAATCAATAAGTACATGAAAAAATGCTCACCATCGCTAGCAGTCAGAGAAATGCAAATCAAAACTACCCTAAGATACCATCTCACTCCAGTAAGATTGGCAGCCATTAGGAAGTCAAACAACAATAAGTGCTGGAGAGGATGTGGGGAAAAGGGCACTCTTGTTCATTGCTGGTGGGAC
This sequence comes from Urocitellus parryii, assembly GCF_045843805.1. NCBI lineage: Eukaryota > Metazoa > Chordata > Mammalia > Rodentia > Sciuridae > Urocitellus > Urocitellus parryii. The sequence goes on along the minus strand of NC_135541.1, from coordinate 36,025,247 downwards.
TGCAAATTGGTGCAGCCAATTTGGAAAGCAGTATGGAGATTTCTTGGAAAGCTGGGAATGGAACCACCATTTGACCCAGCTATTCCCCTTCTCGGTCTATTCCCTAAAGACCTAATAAAAACATGCTACAGGGACACTGCTACATCGATGTTCATAGCAGCACAATTCACGATAGCAAGATTGTGGAACCAGCCTAGACGCCCTTCAATAGATGAATGGATTAAAAAAATGTGGCATTTATACACAATGGAGTATTACTCTGCATTTAAAAATGACAAAATCATAGAATTTGGAGGGAAATGGATGGCATTAGAGCAGATTATGCTAAGTGAAGCTAGTCAATCTTTAAAAAACAAATACCAAATGACTCCTCTGATATAAGGGGAGGAAACAAGGACAGGGTAGGGACGAAGAGCTTGAGACGAAGATTTTCATTAACAGGGTTGAGAGGTGGGAGGGAAAGGAAACGAGAAGGGGAATCGCATGGAAATGGAAGGCGATCCTCAGGGTTATACAAAATGACATATAAGAGGAAAGGAGGGGTAAGACAAGATAATTCAAATGGAAGAAGTGATTTACAGTAGAAGGGGTAGAGAGAGAAAAGGGGAGGGGAGGGGAGGGGAGGGGGGATAGTAGAGAATAATATAGACAGCAGAATACATCAGACACTAGAAAGGCAATATGTCAATCAATGGAAGGGTAACTGATGTGATGCAGCAATCTGTATACGGGATAAAATTGGGAGTTCATAACTCATTTGAATCAAACTGTGAAATATGATGTATGAGGAACTATGTAATGTTTTGAACAACCAACAATAAAAAAAAAATAAAAATAAATAAATATAATATAGTCCTGTACTCACTATTTTTCAGAATTCAATGTGCATTAGAAATATCTTAATGGGTGGATACTGGGGCTGGGGTTTAGTGGCAGAGCACTTGCCTGGCACATGTGAGGCACTGGGTTCAATCCTTAACACCACATATAAAAATAAGCAAACAAAATAAAGTCATGCTGTCCAACTACAAAAAAAAAAAAAAGGAAAGAAAGAAATATCTTCTGGGCTTCTCAGGTGTGGTGGCATACACCTGTATTCCCAGGTACTTGGAGGTTTGAAGCTGGAGAATCCCAAGTTTGAGGCCAGTATGGGCAACTTAATGAGAACCTATCTCCAAATAAAAAAAAAGGCTGGGGATGTAGCTTAGAAATTGATTGCCCTGGGTCAACTCCCCAGTACTGAAGAAAAAAGAAAACATCTTGAGGGTTTATTAAAATGCAGATTCATGTACCCATCTATCCCTATCAAATTTAAATTTCTTTGTGAGATTCACAAATAAGAATTTTTTTATAGTATTGGAGAATTGAACCCAGGGGTGTTTTAGCACTGAATATATCCACAGCCTTTTCATTTTTTATTTTGAGATAGAGTCTTGCTAAATTCCCCAGGCTGGCCTTAAACTTGCTATCTTCTGTCTCAGTTTCCCAAGTCACTGGGTTTACAGGCTTCTACCACCGTGCCTAGTCACAAATGTGATTTTTATTTCAGATTTTTTGGTACCGGAGATTAGGAGTTCTACCACTGAGCTACATCCCCAGTCCTTTTGATTTTTCATTTTGAGAAAGGGTCTTACTAAGTTGCATGGGAAAATGGCATAAAAAATGCATTAAGGAATTCTCCTATTGCATTTCTAAAAAAAATTCTTTAAGTGGGAAGCAATACAAGGCTGATATACAATGCAGTGTACTGATTCCAGTCATATACTTTCTTTTTTTTGGGGGGGGGGGGGGCGGGGGATACCAGGAATTAAACCCAGGAACACTTAACCACTAAGCCACATCCACAGAGCCCTTTTTATTTTTTATTTTGAGACAGGGTATTGCTAAGTTGATGAGGCTGGCTTTGAATCTGCGATCCTCCTGCCTCAGCCTCCCAAGTCACTGGGATTACAGGCATGGACCACAGTGCCCAGATTATTTTCATTTTTTAACTAGAGCTGGTGATAAAATGTCAGCATGATCTCTAGTTTTAGGCAGTTGACTATTACTAGAAAGCATTTACATTTCTTAATGAGACCTTTATAAAACTTCCATTACACTAGGCATCTATCTTTCATTTATAGCTAATAATTGAAATCACAGATCATTAATTCCATTATAAATAAAAAATTAAAGACTAAATGCAAATTTTCTTAGAAAATCCTCATCTACCAGGGAGATAGTTTCAAATTTTTCATAACTCTTACCTTTAAAATTTCTGGTTTTGTTTTTTCCATCACATGAGTCAGGCTAAAAAGGTGAAATAGAGCTTCTCGGACAAAAAATGCCCTTTCGCTGTACCGCTTTAGTGCTTCTGCAATCTGAGTTTCGTTGGCTTCTCCAGACACCTTTGAACACAACCAAAAGATTAACTTTCAGACTTCTTTTCAACCCTCTACATTTCTCTATCTAAACAACCATTCTAAAGATGACATCCAGGATAGTCATGTAAGACGAAACAAATGGGAATGATTACTTTCTAATCCATCCTGAATAGTCATCCTAAAGAGATGTACATTAAATAGGCTCAGAACCAAGTATAAACCTATAGGGAAAATTTTCTGTACTGTATCTAAAATAAATTTCAAGATATTTAACACTATTTATAAGGCCTTACCATGCCATGAGGTTCTTATCTGCCTCTTTGTGTGGTACCGAAGATTAAACCCAAAGGCACTTTACCACTGAACTACATCCCTCAGACTTTTTTATTTTTATTTATTTATTTTTGACACAGGGTCTTGTTAAATTACCAAGGCCTGGGTTGGGGATGTGGCTCAAGTGGTAGTGCGCTCGCCTGGCATGCGTGCGGCCCGGGTTCGATCCTCAGCACCACATACAAAGATGTTGTGTCCGCCGAGAACTAAAAAATAAATATTAAAAAATTCTCTCTCTCTCTCTCTCTCTCTTTTTAAAAAAAAAAAAATTACCAAGGCCTGGAACCTGTGATCCTCCTGCCTCAGCCGCCACAGTAGCTGGGATTACAAATGTGTGCCACCATACCCGGTGCCTCTTTTACAGGGGTAATGGGTGCTGGGGATTGAATCCAGGGCCCTATGTATCTCATGCATGCTAGGCAAGCAATCTACCATGGGCCTATACTCCCAGCCCACTTACCTGCCTTTTAATGTAACTCTTTCCCCCTTGCTCACAATGCAGCATCAACCCTTTTTCTAATTTTTCATTAAGCTAAGCTCTTTCTCAACAAAATACCATTATAAATAATAATAAACTCTGAAATCTTCTGTTCTCTCTTTGCTTGACTAATTTCTATTTATCCTTCCTAACTCAATCACTTCTTTTTTTTAATATTTATTTTTTAGTTGTAGGTGGACACAATACCTTTATCTTATTTTTAATGTGGTGCTGAGGATGCATGAACCAAGTGTCTCATGCATGTTAGGCAAGCGCTCTATCTCTAAACCACAAACCCCAGCCCCTCAATCACTTCTTTAGAGACCTTCTGATCTAAGTCATCTCTTTCATAGCTATTATAATCTTCCCACTAGACTGACCCATTCACCACTGTGCCCCATATGTCTAGCATTATGCTTAGCTCAAAATAAGCACAATAGGTATTCATCAAATAAATTTATTAATTTTCCAGATTTTTCAAGCTCTCTAAGAGGTCTGTTCAAAATTAAGTCCATGTAGGAATTTTTTATTTATACAGGTTAACATACTTATCTTAAACTGTGATTCAGGTACCATTGGATTACCAAATATAAATAACAGGAAGTGGCTCTTGTAAAAGTAATCCAACTATAAGTGGAAAAAAAAAAGACTAAAATATCACCATAATCCATAGTGAATTAATAGTTCTAGGTACTGAGCTCCAATAGCTGTTAATATTACAGAAAAAAATAACAATTTTTTGCATTAGCACCAAAAATAATAACAACAAAAATAATCAAATACTTAAACTCAATAACTAAGTTTCATATATGAGATATTCATACTGGAAAAATGCAGCTTTGAAGAAATGAAAGAATGTATCATAGGTGACATTTCAACCATTGAAATGATATACCACAAAGGTCTAAAATGAATTGGACTGTAATACTGACATATGCCAAGTGACACAAGGGTACACATTAAGTGTTTTTAATATTATAGAGACAACAATGGAAATTTCTCTTTTTTTTTTTTTAACACATTTGGAAATTGAACCCAGGGGCACTCTACCACTGAGCTATAGCCCCAATCCTTTTGTTATTATTTATTTGCTTACTTAGTTTGTTTCCAGTATTAGAGGTTTAACTTAGGGGTGCTTTACCACTAAGCTATATCCCTAGTCCTTTTAATTTTTTGAGATTCAGTCTCACTAAATTGCTGAGGCTAGCCTCAAACATGTGATCCTCCTACTTCAGCCTCCTGCTTCACTGGAATTATAGGTATGCACCACCACGCCAAGCTATAAAATGACTTTTAGAGTTTCTATTTATGCATAATACACACAAAAAATTGATTTTGACTACGTATTCACATAAATAAGCAGTGATAAAATTTTTCAGTTTGTTCAGTTCTTTTTGAAGCACCCTGAACTTTTTCTTGTAGGTTCAGAAACACACTGAAATATGAAATGAAAAAGACTGCAAGAAGTAAAATATTTAACAATAATCTCAGTTGAACTTCATTTACTCACATTTGGTTGTTTCAACCACTTTGTAAATTTCCTATATTAATTACAACCTCAAGTTACATTTCAATACAAAACTAAAGAACTTTTAATTACTGGAATATTAAAAACTTTAAACAATTTCATGTTTTATTTAGTGATCAACACTCCTCTAGCTACTAACAAACCCTCAAATTGTGTAATCTGGCTCTTAAAACTATGATAATCTTCAATCAATTTCATTTGCTAGATCAAAAAATAAGTACCACTGTACATGGTGACACCTGCCTGTAATCTCAGCAGTTTGGGAAGCTAAGGCAAGAGGATTTCAAGTTTAAGGCTAGTCTCAGCAACTTAGTGAGGACTTAAGCAACTTAGTGAGACCCCATCTCAAAATTTGAAAAATAAAAATGGCTGGGGATATGACTCAGTGATTAAGTACCCCTGGGTTCAACATCCAGTGCCCCCCCCAAAAAAAAGTATCTTAGGGGGTCATGGGAAGAACGGAGGAACTTTGGATTGGGCAAAGGGGAGGGTAGGGAAGGGTTATGAGAGTAGGAAAGATGGTAGAATGAGATGGACATCATTAGCCTAGGTACATGTATGGTTACACGAATGGTGCACCTCTACACTGTGTATAACCAGAGAATTGAAATATTGTGCTCTATTTGTGTATGAGAATTGAAATGCATTCTGCTGTCATGTACAAATAAAAGTAGAAGTAGAACAAATAAATAATAATTAAAAAAAGAACTACCACAAAAAAAGTATCTTTGTATACTAGTTTTTTCAAACTGTTTAAAAATAGAGAAACAATTCTTAGCCACTAAATTAAGCCTTACTAATATATGGATTAAAACTAAGTTTTAACACACTTACAACAGATTTTCTTACATACTAAAAACAATTTTTATTTTTCAGTGCTGGGGATTGAAGCCAGAACGTCATACTAGGCACATATTCTACCACTATGCTATACCCATAGCCTATAGTTGGGACTACAGGCACTTACCATCTCACCAGAGACAAAAGAACAAATTTTCTTATAGTACTCCACATAACCATATTAAAGCTTTTTATTTTTAAACTGGGAACTGAACCCAGGAGTGCTCTATCAGTGAGCTACTTCCCGAACCCTTTTTCCTTTATATTTTTGAGATAGGGTCTTGCTAAATTGAAGATGCTGGCCTCAAATTTGCCATCCTTCTGCCTCAGGCTCCTGAGTAGTTGGGAATTCAGACATCTGCCACTGCACCTGGCAAAAAAAGCTATTTTTAAATTTGTCTGTCTCCTCTCCACTAGACTAGCATTCAAAAGCTAGACATCCCCCCAACATCTGTTTTTCTTTCTTTCTTTTATAATACTGGTGATTGAACAGTGGGGTTCTACTACAGAGCTATGCCCCTAGCCCCTTCGTTTTTTCTTTTTTTCCCCCCAGGGCTAAGGACTGAACTCAGGGCCTTGTGCAAGCACTCGGCCACTGAGCTAAACCCCCAGGCCCCCTTTGATTTTATGTGTTTTTCTATTTTTTTTATTTTTTTGTACCAGGGATTGAACCCAGGGGTGCTTAACCACTGAGCACATCACCACCCCACCACCCCTGGTTTTTTTTTTTTTTTTCCGGTACCAAGGATTGAACTCTGGGGCACTGTTGACCATTGAGCCACATCCCCAGCCTTATTTTGTATTTTATTTAGGGACAGGGTCTGACTGAGTTGCTGAAGCTGGCTTTAAACTCATGATACTCCTATCTAAGCCTCCCAAACCACTGGGATTACAGGCATGCACCAACATGCCCGAAACCCCTTTTATATTATTTCCAGGATTACTTAGTACTAAACTATGGCTCATAACTCCTGAGAATCATTGGAAATCTGCAAATCCCAATGTTTAGCTTTATATCTGTTTGGGTGCTAAAAAATTTTTTCCAGGAAATATAGGTATAAGACCTAACAATCAACCTGGGTGTGGTGGTGCAAACCTACAATCCCAGCAACTCTGGAGGCTGCAATAGTCCAGCACTGAATCCAGTGCTAGAGTATCCTTGGGTTCAATCCCCAGTACCACAAAAACAAATAAATATGTATAGATTTATAAAAAATAAATATATCTATAAAAAGTGTTTTTGTGTGGGTGTGATACTGGGATTGAACCAAAGGCCTTGTACATGGTAAGCAAGTGCTCTATTGCTGAACTACATCCTCAGTTCTTAAACAGTGGTTCTTGACTTTGGTTGAATGTTCATTACCTAAGGAACTTTAAAAAAATATTGATTCCATGGTCTCACCTTTATATACATTATTCTCTCTGCCTGGAATACTGTCAAGCTACTCACCCTTAGGATCTCTATTCTTCAGAAAAGCCTTAAATTAAACCAATTCTCTCTGCTAAACATTCCCATATACAGTATTGGGTGTTGTGTAGATTACTTACACAGTTTAAATAAATAAAAATGTATAGTTGGTTGAGGCGGCACATACCTATAATCCCAATGATTTGGGAGGCTAAGCCAGAAGGATTCCAGTTCAAGGATCAGCATTGGCAACTTAGGCCCTAAACAATTTAGCTAGACCCTGTCTCAAAATTAAAAATTAAAAAAAAAAAAAAAGAAAAAAGGACAGGGGATGTAGCTTAGTGGTAAAACCCACCTGAGTTCAACCCTAGTATCAATAAATAAATAAATGAATAAAATGTATAAACATATTTGTGATCATACACCACTATTCCTTAGAAACAGATTCTGTATTTTATTCATTTTTGAATCCCAAGCTGTACCAAGTTCAACTAATGTTTGTTAAACTATTAGACATTAGAAACCTTAAGAAAAAGTTTTCCAGGCATGGTATTGCAAATCTGTAATTCCAGCAACTCAGGAAGCTAAGGCAGGAGGATCACAAGTTTGAGACCAGCCTGGGCAATTTAGCAATACCCTGTCTCTATTTTTCTAATAAAAATAGAAAAGGGCTTGCAATGTAATTCAGTGGTAGAGCACCCCTGAATTTAATTCCCAGTACCAAAAAAAAACAAAACAAACAAAAAAATTCCCACTTCTACTATGGAGATTTCTTCAGAGAACTTAATTTACCTTTGGGTATTCAATTTAATAAGGGGTATTTTTAGTTTCATTGAAGTGATCCATTAGGAATGATATATTGATATGGTTCAAAATATATAAACATTATAACAGTAAGACCTAATGTTTAACCAGGACTTACTACATGACTTGCACTTGGCTTTTTTTTTTTTTTTGGCCAAAATTTGGGATTAAACCCAGGATATTCTACCACTGAACTTCATCTCCAGCTTTTTATACTTTGTATTATGAGTCAGGATCTCACTACATTGCTAAGGGTAGCCTCGAACTTGCAATCCTTCTGCCTTAGCATCCCAAGTAGCTGGGATTAGAGGTATGAGCAGTTGTACCTGCCTCACAATTACAATTATTAATTTTCAGAATACTGCAAGGTAGGAATAGTATCTATTTTACAAATAAGGAAATAGAAAACAGAGAGGTTATGTTATAACTCACTCTGGATTATGAAGCAAGAAAGCTGGGCTTTTTCTTAGGACTCTGACTCTAAAGTAAGCTTTACTATACATACCCTATTTCATGAATGTATTTCATATATCAGACAGTCATCTTAATAGAGTCTTATACCACCAAGACACAGGTCAGCTTGACAAAAATAATACATTTTTAAGGTCTAACCTTCAAAGGCCCTTCGCCTGTGAGAAATTCAGAGTAACCAGCATCAGTGGCCAGCAAACCTACAAACTGCATGCTGGGCCGTTGTTGTATAAAGGCTTCAACAGCTTTATCTGTAACATGCTTTCTCCCAGAAACATCCAGGGAGACAAGATTGGGTAGGATATCCTTTTGTTCTAGTAAGCGAAGAGCTATGTCTGATGTAAACTGTTTATCATCTGAGATATCAAGATGATTCAGATGTTTTAGTTCCCGAACAACATCCAGTATCTGGGTAGTTGTCATTTTTAAACATTTCAAGTGGTGCATGGTTAGAGACTTGAGTCGGTCTTTGCAGGCCAGGAGGGCAGTGATGTCTGTGATTGAGGTGTTAGAAATATCCAGGCTCTCTAATCTTGGTAATGAGGCAACTTCAGCCAGATCTTCATTGTAAAAGAGAACATTGGTGATGCTTAGAGCTCGAAGACCAGAAAGCCGGCTGAAGCACCGCTCATATGGATCCTCAAGGGAGAGAGTTAATGAGTTCAGCACTAAGCACTGAAGATTTTGCTGGATCCATTTGTTACTGCCAAGCCCACTGATAATGTCTGTAATGGTGATATCAGCATTCACACCTGTGGCATCAAGTTCCACTAACTTGTGGTGGCAGAAGGCTTTCCGGAAAGCAACAGCAGAGATCTTTGCCTTGCGAATGCAAGCTCGCTTTAAACGCATCTGGTTGCCTCTAAAAATACCCACAGTTCCATCGTTCAATAGACCTGCGGAAAACAAGCAGAATTTTAACTTCGAAAAACAGCTAAGAAGAGCTAAAACTTCCATCATACTTAACATTTCTAATGTGCTCCCCCATTCAACTGTATCTCATTTGATACAATTCAGTGAGGATATTTTTGTCTATAATCATATGAGAATATTATTGTCTACAATTTACAAATGAGTAAAACAGGCCTCAGAAAGAGGCTTTCCAGGGGCTGGGATTGTGGCTCAGCAGTAGAGTGCTCACCTAGCACGGGTGGGACCCAGGTTCGATCCTCAACACCACATAAAAATAAAGGTATTGTGTTGTGTCCATCTACACCTAAAAAAATAAATATTAAAAAAAAAAAAAGAAAGAAAAGAAAGAGGCTTTCCAAAATCATGGAGGTAGCAAGTGGCAGATTCAAGACTGTGGTAAACATGACTGATATCTATTAACATCTGTTTCTCCACACCTTTCTAGACCCATAGACAAGACACCTATACATACTAGCCCTCCCGTGGACTTAGGAGGGAACTTGTGCTAATTCTGGTCAATGGTGTGTAAGCTGAAGCACCTGAGACCCAATGCATAGTTTTTCATGCTAGCTTCTCCTGCTACGGCAATGAGAAGGCTTCAGGTTCTAAAGAGCTAAATTTGCTGGGTGCAGTGGTGCATGCCTATAATTCCAGCAACTTAGGAGGCTGAGGCAAAAGGATCACAAGTTCAAGGCCAGCCTCAGCAATTTAGAAAGACCCTAAACAACTCAGCGAGATCCTGTCTCAAAATAAAAAAATAAAAAGGGCTGGGGATATAGCTCAGTGGTAAAGTACCCCTGGGTTAAATCTCCAGTAACAAATAAATAAAATAAAAATAAAGAGTGTAAATTTAAAGGGTTAAAGTTTGGATACTAGGAGACATGGAACAAAACCCTCAATGGACTTCATTTCCAACCTATTCTTTAAATTGGTACAACATATTATTATACAAACCCATATACTTAGCTCATATATAATGTCTATAATTCATTATTAAACCACTAGCTACACCTGAAACTTTATTTTATTTTATTTTTTTAAAGAGAGAGTGAGAGAGGAGAGAGAGAGAGAATTTTTAATATTTATTTTTTAGTTGGCGGACACAACATCTTTGTTGGTATGTGGTGCTGAGGATCGAACCCGGGCCGCACGCATGCCAGGCGAGCGCGCTACCGCTTGAGCCACATCCCCAGCCCCACACCTGAAACTTTATTAAGAGGGGTTATAGACCCTCACTGTCAGATGAATGCCAATCAAGTAGACACAGAAATTTCTTGAGGTCCCTTAGAGATTTACCTGCCTACCAATCAATAGATACTTTGGAGCCATATCTCAACAACATCACGTAAACTAAACAGCATCTACTGTGAAATAAGTAACAGTCATGACAACAAAAGGTAGTCTAAGAGATGGGGTAAATGAGCAGCTGGACAAGATAAATAAGTAGCCTGGGTTTGAACCTCAAATCAGTTCCAATATCTATTTGATATTTGACACTGAACAATTCCTTATTCACAAAATATGAATAATTATATTTCCATCACAGGGATTGCTATGAAAATTAAATAATACAGTGTACATAAAAAATTCTAAAACTTAAAACACTACATAAATGCCATTAATTATATTTGAAGGAAATTTTCCTAAATATCTTTGTGGGTTTTTCTGTTTTTGTTGTTTGGTGGTGCAGTGGATTGAACCCTCAAACTTGCAATCCTCCTACCTCAGCCTCCCAAATCACTGGGATTATAGGCATGTGCCATCTCACCCAGTCTATATTTGCCTTCTTTCAAACATCAGCAAAATAAAGACTCATCTAGCTTTTCCCATGACCAAAAATTATTGCTAAATGATACTTTGCTGTCATACTAATCACTTATGTTACTAGTTGGCAGCCTTTCTCCTTCAGATTTGCAGTTCTTAATTTGCTACTGTCAGAGAATCAAGATTAGATTTTATGTATTTAACAATCAATGCTGAACATGGTGGCACACACCTGTAATTCCAGCAGCTCAGGAGGCTGAGACAGGAGGATCGTGGGTTCAAAGCCAGCCTCAGCAATAGCAAGGTGCTAAGCGATTCAGTGAGACCTGGTCCCTAAATAAAATATAAGATAGGGCTGGGGATGTGGCTCAGTGGTTGAGTGTCCTAGGTTCAATTCCCAGTACTCAAAAAAAAAAAAAAAAAGAATCAAGGGGTTGGGGTAGAGCCCAGGGGTAGAGCTCTTGCCTAGTATATGTGAGGCTCTGGGTTCAATTCTCAGCACCACATATAAACAAATAAATAAACAAAAATAAACGTCCATCAATGACAAAAAAAAAAATGAATATGCTTCAGGAGTTCAACAGAGTATAGGGAAAAAATCTGAGGAGGAGGGTAGAGGGGCGGGCATGAACAAAATTTACCAAGTGCTACATCCATGTATGCTATTGTCCACATATGAATATACCACAATAAATCTATACACACATATACATGCATATATTTATAATGCACTCATTAAACTAATAATAATGACAATAATAATAATAGTAATAGAAAAGAGTCCAATAGAGCAGAGCAAGATGATCAGAGGGAGGGAAGAGGGGTACTGATACAATGAGTAAAGGCTATGACAACAGAATCATAGATCTTAATATATAAAATCCCTTAGTATCATAATTATTTTAATGAAGACTGCTATCAGTATAATCAATCCATTAAATGGGTAAATAATTTTTTTGTTTTATTTTGCTTTTCTTTGTTACTGGGGATTAAACTCAGAGATGCCCTACCACTGAGATACATCCCCAACCTTTTTTATTTTAACTTTGAGAAAGGATTTTGCTAAATTGCTTAGGCTGGCCTCAATCTTGTAAATCTCCTGAGTTGCTGGGATTACAGGTGTGCGCCCCTGTGCCTAGCAAATAAATTTAAAAAAATGTTAAGAGTACATGTTAAGTACTTTCTAAAATCAAAATGCTATTAGAAAATGCATGGTATTTCCAAAAATTTTTAAAAAAAAGAAAAAAAAAGAAGTAGTTTCAGTACTGGGAATTGAACCCAGGACCTCACACATGCTAGGCAAGCACTCTGTCACCGAGCTACATCTCCACTCCTTTTCTAAATTTTATTTTACTTTGAGACAGAATCTGGTTACCCAAGCTGACCATGAACTTGTGATCCTCCTGTCTCAACCTTCTAAGTGGCAGGGATTTACAGGAATGCACCATTAGGCCCAGTGGTATTACCAGTTTTCATAGTATGATTGTTTTTTTCCTATTTTATGAAAAATTTCAAACACAAGAAAATTTATGAAACAACTTTTCAAAGTTCTGACATGAACTAGCAAGATGGAGTTTTATTTGCATATTCAATTGCATCCACACTAAATCAATTCAAGATGGATATGATTTTTACAAAGACGTTAAATAATTCAGAACTTTTTTGGAGGTGGGTACTACAGAGCTACATCTACATCCCCAATCTATTTTTTTTTCCCAATCTATTTTTTTAAATTTTTTATTTGTTCTGTTTAATTGTATATGACAACAGAATGTATTTTAATTCATCGTACACAAATGAAGTACAACATTACAATTCTCTGGTTGTTCACAGTGTAGAGACGCACCATTTGTGCAATCATACATGTAGCTAGGGTAATGATGTCCATCTCATTCCATCATCGTTCCTATCCTCCTAACCCCATCCCACCCTCCCCTTTGCCCCATCCAAATTTCCTGCATTCTTCCCATGCCTCTGCCCCCGCCCCCATCATAGATCACAATCCACTAATCAGAGAAAACATTCGGCCTTTAGGTTTTTGGATTGGCTTCTGTTGTTGTTGTGTAGATAGGCACAATATCTTTTTATTTATTTATTTTTATGTGGTACTGAGGATTGAACCTAGTGCCTCACATGTGCTATGAAGGTGCTCTACCATTGAGCTACAGCCCCAGCCCTTGTTTTTTTTTTTTTTTTTTTTTTTTTTTTTTTTTAAGTCAGGGTCTCTTTAAATGACAGAGACTGGCATTAATTTGTGACCTTTCTGCTTCAGCTTCTTCACTCACTGGGATTACAGGCCTATGCCACTGTGCCTGGTCAACTTTCCATTTTAAAAGTCAGAAACAGAAATCATTTTTTCATAATACTGTATGACTCTCTCACTGTCAAATTCAGATATAAGGTATTGGGGCTGGGGCTGTGGCTCAGTGGTACAGTGCTAGCATGTGTGAGGCCCTGGGTTCCATCCTCAGCACCACATATAAATATATAAAATAAAGGTCCATCTACAATAAAAAAATATTTATATAAGGCTGAGGTTAGGGCTCAAAGGTAGAGTCTTTGCCTATAACGCATGAAGCACTGGGTTTGATCCTCAGCACCACATAAAAATAAATCAAAGGTATTGTGTCCACCTACAAGTAAAAAATAAATATTTTTTAAAAATTTATATATATTTATATACCGTGTGTGTGTGTGTGTGTGTGTGTGTGTGTGTAAGGTATTTTATTCCTTAGACTTATAAATGAACATTGTAGACTTAGAAAAGTTATTTCTGGGGCTGGGGATGTGGCTCAAGCGGTAGCGCGCTCGCCTGGCATGCGTGCGGCCCGGGTTCGATCCTCAGCACCACATACAAACAAAAATGTTGTGTCCGCCGAGAACTAAAAAATAAATATTAAAAATTTAAAAAAAAAAAAAAAAAAAAAAAAAGAAAAGTTATTTCTGACCTAAGAATGGTTTCTCAAAGAAAAGCAAACCAAAACAAAAAATGCTACTTGCCAAAATTAGAAAAGAAAAATACTTTTCCTAAATTACGGTTAAGGTGGCTCAGTGGTAGTGAGCTTGCCTCGAATGTGTGAGGTACTGGGTTCAATCCTCAGCACCATATAAAAACAAATAAACAAAATAAAGGTATTGTGTCTATCTACAACGAAAAAATAATACTAAATAAATTACACAGTTAAGAGTCAAGACAAGTAAAAATAAATGAATTCCTTTTTTTAGAACTGGGCTTATCTGGAGTGTTATTTCTAAGAAAATAATTTAATGTCAACAATAATACGTCAAAATCCAATTCCAATTATTAGCACATAATTTTTGTTTTCTGTTGTTTTGTTTTTGTTTTTGTTTTTTACCATGAAATGCCATGGTCTGAAGCAGTCGATCAGCCACCTCCTGTGGAAATACTCCAGGTTCCTGCAGACATAATGTTCCATCTTGTCTTGCTGAACAGAACTTCTCAAGGTGTGTGGTCAGGAAACTCAAGCAGATATCAAGTAAGGAATAGGGAGATGCCTCCTCCTTGGAGTCCAGGAAGAAACATGGAACACAAAAGGGAACAAGTTAGTTTCCAGAAAAGTCCAGAACAAAAGATTGATTTACTCATTCAACAAGAGGCAGTAGATACTTTGTTAGGCAGTAAGAATACAATGTGTGTCTGGAAGCAATGGCAGTCACACCTATAATCTCAAATCACTTGGGAGACTGAGGCAAGAATATCTCAACTTCAAAGCCAGGCTCAGCAAATTAGTGAGACACTGTTGCAAAATAAAAAATAAAAAGGGCTGGCAATGTGGCACAGTGGTTAAGCACTCCTGGGTTCAGAACACAATATGTGACCTATGTTCTCTGAATCAAAAGAGAAACACCGAAACAAACATGTATACACAGTCTCCAGTACTACAACAGTGGACACATTAGGTACTATGTATAAATTGTTGAAGGGTTCTAAGCATTCAGGGGTGATTGGTCAAGACCTCAGAGGGCACAGTAGATTAATTTTCCTAAACTATCACTCATGATTTCCCTACTCAACCTTCAATGGACTCTCACAGGCCTAAAGACAAAAAACTTAACATTGTTAGATTGACATCTTGAGTTCTTCCAAAATCTATCCCTAATTTACTTTTCAACATAATCTCCCATAAAATTTCCATTCTAACCTGATGGTTCAAATATAACAAATTCATTTGGAAAAAAGAGTATATTCTCAAAGTAATATTCTCAAAAAAGGAAAAATTTAACCCAGTTATTCCAGTCTAAGGAATAAAGTAGCCAAAACTTAACTGGAAGGGATTTTTTGTAGGATCGAACCTAGGGCCTCATACTTGCTAGGCAAGTGCTCTATCACTGCACTATACCTTCAGCCCAAATGAAAGGGCTTTAACTGCAGAAATAAACACTCTAAATGTTCCCAGCAATAAAATATGGTTAAAATATAATTACATTTAACCATCTAGTAGGTACTTTCTGTATGATTGTGCTAAGCATTTTATAAGAAATACATACTATTTCATTTGTTCCTCACCTTTCTTTTGCAAAGTAGTCAAGTATTCTCTTCTTGTTTTTTTGTTTGTTTGTTTGTTTTGTTTTGTTTTGTTTTAAAGAGAGAGAGAGAGAATTTTTAACTTTTATTTTTTAGTTTTCGGCAGACACAACATCTTTGTTTGTATGTGGTGCTGAGGATGGAACCTCGGGCTGCACGCATGCCAGGCGAGCACGCTACCGCTTGAGCCACATCCCCAGCCCCTCTCTTCTTGTTTATATGACTAAAAACATGTTCATAAACAACATCTTTCTCAGCATTATACACAATAGTAAATGGCAAAGTATGGCTTCACAAAAGAAGTTGATTTGGTACTGATTGAACCCAGAGCTGCTTAACCACCGAGCCATATCCCTAATCCTTGTTATGTTTATTTTGAGACAGGGTCTTGCCAAGTTGCTGAGATTGGCTTTGAACTTATGATACTTCTGTCTCAGCCTCTCAAGCTGCTGGGATTAAAGATGTGTACCACCACGCCTGCCACAAGTATAACTCTTAATCTCTCTATACTACACATGTGACATTTTAATGGCTGAATAATGTATAGCCATTAAAAATTGTATTTCAAAGATATACTGTATAAATCACATAGAAAAATACGAGGTAAGGTATAAAAAATAGCCTACTAAACTTCCTCAACCCAATGAAGAACATCTACCAAAAAAAAAAAAAAAAAACCAGTAAAGCTGGGTATAGTGATGCACTCCTGTAATCTTAGCAACTCCAGGAGATTGAAGCTCTAGGATCACAGGTTTAAGGCCTGCCTCAGCAGTTTAGTGAGATCCCACAATAACTTAGCAAGATCCTGTCTCAAAATAAAAAAGGACTGGGAATGCAGCTCAGTGGTAAAGCATGCAGGGGTTCAAGGCCCAGTACCAAAAACAAACAAAAACTAAACAAAACAAAAAATCCAGTTAACAATCATAATTATGAAAATCTTAATGTTTTCACCCCAAATCAGGAAGAGGATGTCTATTTTTACTACTTCTATTAAACATTTTACTGAAGGTTCTAACCAAAGAAATTAGGCATGAAAAAGAAATTAAAAGCATATAAATTAAAAAGGAAAAAGGAAAGCTATCTTTATTTGCAGCTGACACCATCCAGATACAGAAAATCCCAAAGATTTTTTTTAAAAACATGTTTCAATTACACCATGGACCCTTTTATTTATTTATTTTATATATATATATATATATTTTTTTTTAACTCTTCCTTAGCAAGAAGAGTGAAGCAGGTAGCATCCCTATACCAGACCTTAAACTATATTACAGAGCAACAGTAACAAAAAACAGCATGGTATTGACACCAAAAAAGACTTGTAGACCAATGATACAGAAAAGAGGACACAGAGACAAACTCACATAAATACAGTTATTTTCATACTAGACAAATGCACTAAAAACATATATTGGAGAAAAGATAGCCTCTTCAACAAATAGTGCTGGGAAAACTGGAAATCCATATGCAGTAAAATGAAATTAAGCCCCTATCTCTCATGAAAAAAACTCAGCTCCAAGTGGACCAAGGACCTAGGAATTAGACCAGAGACCCTGTGCTTAATACAAGAAAAAGTAGGCCCAAATCTTCATCATGTCAGATTAGGTCCCAACTTCCTTAATAAGACTCCTATAATGCGAGAAATAAAACCAAGAATCAATAAATGGGATGGATTCAAACTGAAAAGTTTCTTCTTAGCAAAAGAAATAATCAATGAGGTGAAGAGAGAGCCTACAGAATGGGAGCAAATTCTTACCAGACACACATCAAATACAGCACTAATCTCCAGGATATATAAAGAACTCAAAAAACTTATCACCACAAAAACAAATAACCCAATCAATAAATGGGCCAATGAACTGAACAGACACTTCTCAGAAGAAGATATACAATTAATCCATAAATATATGAAAAAAATGTTCAACATCTCTGGCAATCAGAGAAATGCGAATCAAAACTACTCTAAGATTTCATCTCATTCCAGTCAGAATGGCAGTTATTAAGAATACAAACAATATAATAGGTACTGGCAAGGATGTGGGGGGGAAAGGCACACGTACTCATACATTGCCAGTAGGACTGCAAATTGGTACAACCAATTTGGAAAGCTATATGGAGATTGCTTGGAAAACTGGGAATGGACCCACCATTGGACTCAGCTATGCCACTCCTCAGATTACACCCAACGGACTTAAAAACAGCATAGCCACGTCAATATTTATAGCAACACAAATCACAATAGCTGAATTGTGGAACCAACATAGATGCCCTTCAGTAGATGAATAGATAAAGAAAATGTGATATATATATATATATATATATATATATATATATATACACACACACAATGGAACATTACTCAGCACTAAAAGAGAATAAAATCATGGCATTTACAGGTAAATGAATGGATTTGAAGAGTAGCATGCTAAATGAAGTAAGCCAATCCCAAAAAAACAAGACCAAATGTTTTCTCTGATATATGGATGCTGATCCATAATGGGGTAGGGAAAGAGCATGGGAGGAATGGATGAACTTTGAATAGAGCAAAGGGGAGAAAGGAAAAGGGAGGGGGAATGGGGGTAGAAAAGATGGTGGAATGAAATGGACATCGTTATCCTAGGTACATCTATAAAGACACGAATGGTGTGATTCTACTTCGTGTACAACCAAAGGAATGAAAAATTATACTCCATATGCGTACTATGAATTGAAATGCATTCTGCTGTCATGTGTAACAAATTAGAAATAAAACTTGGTTCATCCACACCATGCACCCTTTTTAATAAATATTTTTCACAACTTTATTTATTTATGTATTTGTTTGTTTATTGTGCAAATTTATTTATTTATTTATTTATTTAATGTAGTGTTGAGGATTGAACCTAGTGCCTCACACATGCTAGGCAAGTGCTCTACCACTGAGTTACAACCACAACCACCTAATAAATTTTTAAAAAGCTACCAGGAAAAAAAAAGTTCACAACATCACAGGTTACAAGATTTAAAAACAACAACAACAACAACAAAAGAACCCTCTATTTTTGCATTACTATATATTTACAAATTTACAATAAATAATCTTATAATGAAATTAAGGAAATAATTCCATTTACAGTTGTACCAAACAATAAAATATTTAGGAATAAATTTTAATAAAAGTAGAAAAATTAAGAAATTAAAGACCTAAAAAATGAAAAGCATTCCAGATTTATAGATAGAAGACTTAATACTGATAAACTGATCTGGCATTCAATACAATTCCTATCACAACCCCCCCTCCATTTTTGCAGAAATTGACAAATTGATACTAAAATGCTTTTGGCATGCAGAAATGCAAGAGATCTAGAATAGCCAAAATGATCTGGGAAAGGAAGAACAAAGTTGGAGGCCTGGCACTTGCCATTCTCAAAACTTACTACAAAACTACGTTATCCAAAAACAAAACAAAACAAAACAAAAAACTACATTGACCAAACAGTTTGGCACTAGCATCAATGGAGTAGAATTTAAAGTCCACAAACTCCTACAGTTAGGGTCAAATGATTATCAACAAGGTACCTAGCCATTCCAGTGAACTAAAGAATAGGCCTTTAAATAAATGGTCCCTGGGACAACTGGACATCCATGCAAAATAATGAAAATGGAGTCCCCATATCACACCATATACAAAAATTACCTCATAATAGATCAAACACCTAAAGAGCTAAAACTATTAAACTCTTTAAAAAAAAGTAGGTATAAAACTTCCTGACTTTAGTATAGTAAAAGGTTTATTTTATAATACCAAATGCAAATACAACCAAAGGAAAAAATAGATACATTGAACTTTATCAAAATTAAAAATTTCTGTGCTTTAAGGAACATCATAAAGAAAGTAAAAGGAGGGCTGGGTATGTAGCTTGGTGGTAGAATGCTTGCCTAGCATGTGCAAGGCCTAGGTTCAATCCCCAGCACTTGGGGGGCGGGGGGAGGGAGTGAAAAGACAACCCACAGAATAGAAGAAAATAGTAATAAATCATTATCTAATACGGGATTTCTATCCAAATTACACAAAGAACTTTTTTTTTAACATTTTAGTTGCAGATGTTCACAATACCTTTATTTTGTTTATTCAGTTTTCTTAGGTGGTGCTGGGGATCAAACTCAGTGCCTCCCATGTACTAGGCAAGTGCCACAACTCTTATAACTCAGTAATCTAAACACAACCTAATAGGCAAAGTTCTAAATAGACACTACTCCAAAGAATTACAAATGACCACCATATAGTGGTGCACACCTGTAATGCCAGCAACTGGGGCGGATGAGGCAGGAGAATGGCAGCCTCAGCAACTTAGCAAGGACCTAAGCAATTTAGGAGAACCAGCCTCACAAAAATAAATAAATAAATATTACAGATGATCGATGAAAGATACTTAATATCATTAGTCATCAGGAAAATGCAAATCAAATCTCTTCACATGAAATATTACTTCATACCCACTAGAATGGCTATAATAAAAATATGGTCAATAATCAGTGTTGACCAGGAATATGGAGAAACTGAAACCCTCATACAAGGATGTTGAAAATATAAAATGTTGTAACTATCTGTCCAGTTCTCAGAAATAAGCATAGGTATGGGGTTGTAGCTCAATGGTAGAGAGCTTGCCTAGCATGTGTGAGGCACTGGTTTGATTCTCAGCATCGCATATAAATAATTAATTAAATAACGGTCAATCAACTACTAAAAAAAATTTTAAAACATAAAATAAGGGCTGGGGCTGTGGCTCAATGGTAGAGTACTTGCCTAGCATGTGTGAGGCACTGGGTTCAATTCCCAACACCGCATGTAAATAAATGAACAAAATAAAGGTTCATCAACATCCAAAAAAAATATTTTTTAAATAAATAAATAAAAGTTAAGCACAGAGTTACCATATGACCCAGTAATTCTACTTCTAGGCATAAACCCAAGAGAAATGAAAGCTTACCCACAGAACATATACATAGACCACTGAGCAACAGTTTAGCAACATCCCCAGCCCCCCCACACTTTTTTTTTTTTTAAAGACTAAGCTTTGCTAAACTGTCCAAGCTGGCCTCAAACTTGCAATCTTTCTGCCTCAGCCTCCGAAGTAGCTGCAACACCATGTCCAACAAGACACCTTTTTTTTTTTTGGTTCTGGGAATTGAACCCAGGGATACTTTACCACTGAGCTACATTCTCAGACTGTTTATTTTTTGAGAAAGGCTCTCACTAATTTGCTTAGGATGTCATTAAATTGTTGAAGCTGGCCTCAGGCTTTCAATCTCAGCCTCCCAATTCACTGGGATCACAGGTGTGCCCCAATGCACAAGGATCAAGACATTATTTTGTATGTGAAGATAACGAATAATGTACCCAAGTTTATCTACCTGGAATGTGACAGAATTATGCCTTGATCCAAGGTCTTTAATTCCAAATAGCAATATCCATTTTCTTACCTATAAGGTTCTCTCAACTAAAGAAGGAAAAGGATAGAAGAAGTTGAGAAAAAAACTATATCTAAGATTTAAAATAGTACTTACCCAGGGAAAACAATAAATGCATGTGTGTAAAAAGAAATAGGCCATGTTACAGCATATGTAGTAAAATGTTAGCATTTGGTGAATCTGGGTCGATGCTAGATGAAAATTATTTTCATTACTTTTGCAACTTTTCGTAAATCTAAAACTGTTTCAAATAAAAAATAACAATTAGTACTTCCATGATCTCAATGACAAAATTGGTAAGTAAAGAAATGGTACAGCTCAGTCCTATGAAAAGATAAATTCCTGGGGTGAATAAAAAAAGCAATTAAGCTCTACAAATAAATACCTTAAGTATAAGACGAAGAGTGAGAAGGTCCCTGAGCAATATAGTTGAAAAGATATCCTATGGCTACAGAAACAATGATTCCAGCATGAGAGAACAATGCAGTCCATTTTTTAATTTTATTTTAATTTTTGGTTAACATGGTGTTTTCTAGAACATGATGTAACCCTGGTTATTGTGAAACTATTCAAATAAAGTTTACCCAGATTAGTGCTCTCAAATATTGCTTGTCAAAGTGTAAACTCGCACAATTTTTCAGAACATAGATTTAAAAATAGTGTGGTGGCCTACACCTGTAATTCTAGTGACTCAGAAGGCTAAGGAAGGAACAACACAAGTTCAAGGCCAACCTGGGCAACTAAGAAAAACCCTGTCTCAAAAAACATTTTTTAAAAAGGGGGTGGGGATAGGGGGAGGCTTAAGATGTAGTTCAGTTCAGTGGTGAGAGCCCTGGGTTTAATCTTCAATATTACAAAATGAAACAAAAACTATATGCAGTAATAAAAAACTATATGCAGTAGGATTCAATTATGCATCTGTACAGGATAGGAAATGATACTGCCTAAAAGCTTACTTTAGAATGTAAGATTAGAAAGCTAATCTCTAAATTAAATAATATAGTAGAACTATAAAGAAAAGTAAGATTGGGCTGGGATTATAGCTCAGCATGGAGTGCTTGCCTGGTACATGCAAGGCCCTGGGTTCGATCCTCAGTACCTCATAAAAATAAATAAAATAAAGGTACTGTGTTCAACTACAACTAAAAAATAAATATTTTTTTTAAAAAAGCAAGATTAAAAATAAGTTGTTACCTTGGGGTGGGGTATAAAGAAGTGGCATAGAAGAAGGAGGCACATAGTAAAAATGGTAGTGGTCATGTTCTTTTTTTTTTTTTTGTATACTGAGGATTAAACTCAGGGGCACTTTCCTGAGCTACATTCCCAGCCCTTTTTATTTTTCATTTTGAGACAGGCTCTCACTAAGTTACTGAGACTATCCTCAAACTTGGGATCCTCCTGCTTCAGCCTCCCAAGTCACTGGGATTACAGGTGTGCACCACTGACTAGACATGTTCTGTTTCTTTTCTTTTCTTTCTTTCTTTTTTTTGGTACCAGGGATTGAACCCAAGAGCAGAACCACTGAACCACATCCCCAGCCTCCCCCCCTTTTTTTGAGGCAGGGTTTCACTAAATTGCCCTAAGTTGCTGACACTGGCTTTGAACTTTCAATCCTCCTGCTTCAACATCCTGAGTTGCTGGGACATGCAGCACCATGCCCAACTAACATGTTTAATTCCTTAAATTGGATACTGGGTTTAATTTTTATACAACTGTTTATATTCCATGGTTTACATATGTGTTTCAAATTGTCTTCTGAACACGTAAAATGGTAAAAGAACAAAAATAAAATTTGTGGAAATGAAAAAAGCTTGCATTTACTTACTCATTTTTCTGATTTTCAAATGTAAAATACTTTAGAAACCAAAACCAGTGTCAATGGTGACAACATTTTCTAATAATATATATATTCAAACTAGTCAGAACATTTTTCTCAGTAGATTCAATAAAATTGTTTTAATTTTGAATGAAAGTGTGTACATGTATAACACACATACATACCCTACACTTTTATTTTCCCTAGACTGGTCATAAGGTAACTTCTCACTACTGCTCTTATACCTTTTCCTGATATACTTTTACACTCTCCAGGAGCCTTCACAATCTGATAATCATAGACTGTGACACAACAAAAAAAGGAGTATTAGAGGAGTTTTTAGGAGAAACACAGAGGATTAGGGGAGGTGGTGATGGTGTGTGAGGAAATTGATAGGAAATGAAAAAATATCATCTGAGAACTCTCTTCACAGCATTTCAAAAAATCCAAATTAAGAACTTGAGTTATTTCAAAATAGCTTTTGGTTAGAGGATAATGTTCCACAATGCTCTAAAACTAGACCACGTTGGTCATAATATAAGTAGCTAACTTATAAGCAAATAAAAAAATTGTCTCCTATTAAAACAAGGAATATACATATATTCTCACTTCGAATATCACAGAGAAGAGCTTTGAAGGAAAAGAAAAAAATTACTAAACTAAAAGAGAGACATCAGAGTCATTTTTTTTTTTTTTGCGGGGGGAGGGCGTTACTGAGGATTTAATCCTAAATCACATCCCCAGACTTTTTTATTTCTTAGTTTGAGACTCACTAAATTGCTGGAACTGGTTTTGAACTTGTGATCTTCCTGCTTCTGCCTCCCAAGTTGCTGGGATTACAGGTGTGTGCCACCATGCTCAGCTCTTGGCTTTCTTTTACACTTCCCCTGCAGACCCCCACCCTTTTCTCAGTCTTCTTATAGGCTCCTTCCTTGAAGTATTTAGTCATTTATACACACTCAACTAAAGGCACTCTCAGTCACTCCCCCGAGACTTAGTTATGTAATTTTTTGGTGGGTTGATTGGTTTTGTTTTACAGTGCTGGAGATGGAACCCAGAGCTTTCTACAGAAGAGGCAAGTGCTCTACCACTGAGCTATATGCTCAGGCCTGTATTTTTAAAACTTCATTCTGTTAGTATATTGCCAGAGCCATGGAAACAAGAATTTCAATGTTGTGAGTATAGCCCATCCATTTCTACCAAGTGAAGAGATGGGGGGGCGGGTGCTGGGACATACTATAAAACTGTTTACTTTTACAGACTGGTCTGATGACATCAAAGAGAGTCCCATAGATCTGTTATCTTTACACTTGGAAACTGAAGCCTCATAATATGCATCAAATAAATTATTTGTTAAATGAATCAGTCAATTACTGAATGGATTATCTGTCTCAAAACTCATTTCTTAGTTGCGCTTAGTGGTACATGCCTGTAATTTCAATGACTTGAAAGGCTGAGGTAGGAAAATCACAAGTTCAAGGCCAGTCTTGATGATCTGATGAGACCTTGGCTCAAAATTTTAAAAATTAAAATTAAAAAGGGCCGGGGGTATAGTATCACAAAACAAAAGAAATTCTCATTTTTCCTGATACTACTTGAGGAAACATATAAAATGTAATAAAGCTGGGCTGGGTGGGGGTCCCAGTTACTTGGGAGGCTAAGGCAGGAGGCAGGAGGACAGTGAGTTCAGGGCCAGTCTGGGCAACATAATAAGCCTCTATCTCAAAAATTTAGAAAGAATGGGCTGGGGATGTGGCTCAAGCGGTAGTGTACTCGCCTGGCATGCGTGCGGCCCAGGTTCGATCCTCAGCATCACATACAAACAAAGATGTTGTGTCCGCTGAAAAACTAAAAAATAAATATTAAAAAATTCTCTCTCTCTTAAAAAAAAAATTGGAAGGAAGGAAGGAAGGAAGGGTGGGTTATAAGTTTTCCTTAATTCTTTAAAAAAAACAAAACTTTTTTTCCTTAATTCTTCAAAGAAAGACCTTTTGGACTTCCGAATCTTTGCATAATGAGACCTATGTTTTGGTTAGTTATAAGGAAAAATACTCTGTATAGCTGATATTAGTGATTCAGATTCTTTAGTTCATTTGATACTCAAAATAACTTTATGAAGTAAAAGGAAAAGTATTACAAATTTCATTTTACAGCCAGGTACAGTGACACATGCCTGTAATCCCAGCTACACAGGAGGCTGAGGCAAGAGGATCCCAAGTTTGAGGCCAGTCTTGGTAACTTAGTGAGGCCCTGTCTCAAATAAAATAAAGGACTGGGGATGTAGCTCAGAGGTACAGTGCTTGGCTAATATGTGTGAAGCCCTGGTTTATTTCCCAGTACCAAACACACAAATATCATTTTACAGATAAGGAAACTGCAGCACAAAAATAAAGTGACTTCTCTAGACATATTATGGTTAGTAGGAAGAGTACTAGAACCAGATTTGAATCATAGTACTGTCACACTGGGAAAATTATCTAGCTTTTCTGACCCTCAGTTATGGCCTTTGTAGAATGGGGATAAAGTTAAGTATTAATCTCATGATACCTCTGTCCAAATGAAGTATGTTTTTTTTTTTCCAAAACATTTTGTGTGTGTGTGCTGGTGATTGAACACATAGATTTGAGAATGTGAGGCAAGCGCTCTACCAACTGAGCTATATCCCCAGCCCCTCAAAAACATTTTATCATAGAACTATTTCAGACGAAGTATGTAAAACCCCAGCAGGATACCTAACAAAACAGTTAATCAGTGTTTCCTCTCCTCTTAGTAGTCACTAATTTGCACAGGTAACATAAATTCAAACCTCAGATACGTAAGACAGCAGTTTCATGGTTGTAAAATCTTTAAAAATTTCCCATCCAAAGCTGGGTGTGGTGGTGCACCCCTGTAATCCTAGAGGCTCCAAGGATGAGACGGGAGGCTGGAGAGTTCAAAGCCAGCCTATACAATGCTGACAGGGAGGTGTTAAGCAACTCATTGAGACCCTGTTCTTTAATAAAATTCAAAATAGGGCTGGGGATGTGATTCAGTGGCTGAGTGCCCCTGAGTTCAATCCCTGGTACCACCCCCCACAAAAAACTTTTTTCCCATCCAGAATCCATCTCATGGCAAACAAACTTCTTTGTCTCCCCACTCCATCAGGCAGATACTTTTTTAGTCTTCCTTTTCACCAAAAGTATGGGTCTTTTAGGATCCTGGTTTTATGTAGTGGTCTCAGTTTCAGTTAATATGAATCAGGCTCTAGCTGTCATCTTCTACTGAAACATTCCTAAGACTGACAAGTCCTCCAATTGAATACAATGGCTTTTTATTTTTTTTGCATTCCTTTTTTCTTTGTTTTATGTGGTGCTAGGGACTGAAACCAGGGCTTCCTGTATGCTAAGCAAGTGCTTTTCCACTGAGCTATGCACCCAGTCCCTCTTGAGTAATTTTTTCTTTTTTCCTCCTAGTAATTCTGTATATAATGCATACTAGGGGCATTTTACTACCCAGCTACACCCTCGTCATATTTTTATTTTTATTCTGAGACAGGGTCTCACTAAATTGCCCAGGCTAGCCTTGAATTTGCAATCTTTCTGCCTCAGCCTCCGGAGTCACCAGGATTACAGGTATGTACCACCACACCTGGCATCCTGAATGATTTTTTTCCTAAAGACTGGGCAGGAAACCAGGTAACTACAAGGATTACAAATGATAATTTTATGAGAGGAAGGTTTTTAACTGATGTGTTTCTGAAGGATTGTGTAACATTGTGTTGAAGAATGTGGACTTGAGACTCCAACTGCCTGCATTAAAATGCCAGCTCTACCATTTACAAAACAATATATCTTTAGGCCAAGTACTTAATTTCCCTGCACCTCATATATCATACGACTGTTATCAGAATTAAACAAATTCTAAGTGCAAAACATTTATAACAGTACTGGCATATATTACATGCTCAATAAATGTTAACTAGGGCTGGGGTTGTGGCTCAGCGGTAGAGCGCAAGCCTCCTTGCACCTGCGAGACCCTGGGTTCGGTCCTCAGCACTACATGAAAATACATGAATAAAATAAAGGTATTGTGACCAACTACAACTAAAAAATAAATGTTTTTAAAATAATAATAAAATAAATAAATATATAACTATTATTATAAACTATAATCTCCATGGGGGAAGAAAATACATTTTTTTCACTGATATTGTCTGAGAGCCTAAAATACAGCCTACTAAACAGTGGCACTAAATGTTTACTGAATGAATGAGTAAATAGTCAAATACAAATTTACTATTAGATATAATTAAGTACATATTTGCTCTGACAAAAAGAGACTATAAACCCAGAGAAATATTAAGTCCCAAGACTAGCCCAGAAGTTAAAAAATAGAACCGAAAGGTAGTCATGTGTCATCTAAGTTCATAGGTACTAATTAAAAACTAGATATTAGACATCTCTGACTCCTCACTGCAGTACACCATGAGAAATCTCTTAGTTTATGTGTTTTTTATTTTTACAGTACTGTGGATCTAACCCAGGGCCTCATGCATGCTCAGCAAGTGTGCCACTGAGCTATACCCCCAGCTCTCTCCTCCCCACCCTCATACAGGGGATTGAACCCCAGGGTGCTCTACCACTGAGCTATATCCCTAGCCCTTTCCTCCTGCCTCAACCTCCCAAGTAGCTGGAATTACAGATGTGCACTATCACACCTGGCTTTTTTTTTTTCTTTTAACTAGTATTTTCTACCATTGATTCAACCAAGTCAGGCTTTCAGAAATAAGCATCTAATAAAGCCCTAGTATGATCTAACTTTTTACCCTTACCTTCCCCAATCATAGTCATTTTTATAGATAATGAAGATGAAGAAACTATTCCTACCAACTTTTTGCTTCCCCACACCCAATTAATATATTCTGAAAGTAACTTCAATCCTGTCTCCCAAGTTTTCGGTGTCAAAAAGATCTCTTTGTGAAGTCCTCTGCTTCAGACCAGAGATGAACATAAAACTCTGCATACGAAAAATGCAATGTCTCCATTCTTATTTCCATTTTCACCTAGTTACTATAGGAAAATTTCATTTAATTTTCTAGTATGATAGTCTTCATCACAATTAGTGTGAAAGTAGCAGTAGTAGTAGTAGCAGCAGCATACAATTTGTCAAAGAAATACTTAATGCTAAAGTCATAGATAAAAGTGCTTTATAAAAGTGAGTTGAGCGGGGCTGGGGTTGTAGCTCAGTAGTAGAACCATGCCTTGCACGTGTGAGGTACTGGGTTTGATCCTCAGCACCACCTAAAAATAAATAAAGATATTGTGTCCATCTACAACTAAAAAATATATATATGTTAAAAAAAAACAGCGATTGACAGCATGGAAAAAGAACCATAAAATTGTATACCCTTTTGACCAATTTTCTTTCAATAAATATGAATTATCTTTACAATAAAACAATGCTAAAAATATTTTAAATGCCTCATTTCAGTTTAGATTTCTACAACTCATGGAGTCCATGGTATTTGAAATAACATTGGCTAGGGGTCAGAAAAATCAGAGGATTTTTTTGGTACCAGAGATTGAACCTAGGGGCATTTAACCACCAAGCCACATCCCCAGCCCTTTTTTATATTTCATTAGAGACAGGGTCTTGCTGAGTTGCTTAGGGCCTCAATAAAATGCTGAGGCTGGGTTTGAACTCAAGATCTCCTAGCTCAGCCTCTGGAAGCATAGGGATTACAGGCATGCACCACATTCCTTTTTGCATTCAGTAGAAAAATCAGTGTTTGAATCAAGTTCTGACACTGAATAGCTGTGACTATAGGAAGGTTACTCGATTTTTCAAAGCCTTGATTTCTTATGTGTGCAATGAAAAAAATATCATCAACCTCAGAGAACTCTGTAGATTAATTAGCACATCCCTAGATACACTATATGGTCACTAAATGAAAGCTACTGCATGAATTCAAGCTCTTCTAAATGTCTAACATTCAAGAATTTTGCCTGTAATGTTTTTTAATTTTAATTATTAGCATTAAATTATGCAAATAATGACTATTATTTCTGCCACTCCCTAGTTAAATGTGCTTTAAAGAGGCAACTTCAAAACCTATGAAAAGAACAATGTTTTAACCAGCATGTCCCAATTCATAGATGTTTTTTTATAGGCTTATCATTGGATTCAATATTGATATTTATTTAAATCTATTTCTGAATATTTGATAAAATAATCACCTAAAATTTCCTTCTTTAAAAAACAGTTTGAGCCAGGCACAGTGGCAACATGCCTATAATCTCAGCAACTCAGGTGGCTAAAGCAGGAAGACCACAGATTCAAGGGCAGCCTGGCAATTCAGTGAGACACCGTCTTTAAATAAAATACAAAAGGGCTTGGAATGTGACTCAGTGGTTGAGTGTCCCTGAGTTCAATCCCCAGTACCAATAAAAAAAGAAAAGAGAGGAGGCTAGGGTGTGTGTAGCTCACTGATAGAGCTTTTACTAGCATGCACAAGGTCCTGGATTTGATCTCTATCACTATAAAAATAACTAAGTACATGAAAATGAAAGAATAAATAAATATATTTATCGGATTTATTTATTTATATTTATTATCCCTGATCAGGATTCTTAAGTAAAACACCAATATATCAGTATTTTTTCTGTTATAAGTAAGAAGCATGCCAATAATTATGTTCAATGTGAATTTTTATTCATGGTAAGTAAAATATTCATACTTTAAAAGCTTTATTGGGGAGACAAATTTTCCTTGTTTTTTTTTTTTTTTGGTCATTTACAAACAAAACAGAACAATTATAAAAATTTGTTGACTTTTTTAAGTATAAAAATGCAAGAATTATAAACTTATGTTTTTGTTTGTTTGTTTTTGAGGTTTATTTTGTGGGGATGGGCAGGCTAGGAATTGAATCCAGGGCTGCACATTGTAAACACATACTCAACCATGGAGGTATACCTTTAACTCTCAAATTTAAATTTTTAAAAAGTCAGTTCTAATAGGCTGGAAATATAACTCAGTAGAGAATGCTTGCCTAGCATGTGTGAAGCCCTCAGTTCAATCCTCAGTACCACAAAATAAATAAATAATCACTTATTGTCTACTGTAGTAACATATTTAAAATATATATTCATTTAAAAATCTAATAATGCTGTATTTTATGATAATGTGTCATTTGTTAAACAAGAAAAAGCTGAAATTTGTTTTAATATATAATAAATAAACTATGTGTACAATTTAAAAATAAAGTAGGGCTGGGGTTGTAACTCAGTGGTAGAGCATGTACTCTGCATACCCAAGGACCTGGGTTAAATCCCCACACCATAACAAATTTTTAAAAAATACTTACTTATATATGTAAAAATTCCTTTCTCATATAAAAACTATACAAAATATGCTCTTGGAAATGAATAATTATGATTTCTAGAATAAACAAATTTATATTATTAACAAAAAGGAATAAAAAGTAACAATATTTGACAGACACTAACATTTCAAAATCAAGAATCCAAAAAAGGTCTGATAAACAGTAACAGAGTAGAATTTGATTTTAAAAAACTATAACTTTTTCTAGAAAAATTCAACCCAAGCTACTCTGAAAATGGCTAAAGTAACTAAGAAAAGGAGTAGTTGAGTCTTGTTTGTAAGTTTTAGTGAAACAGGAAGTGATTCTGTCTGCATATATAATTGCTTCCATGTATAAGAATTATCTATGGAAAACAACTACCTGTGTAGAATCATTATTTAACTCAGAAATTGAGTCTGCAAATAAATTAAACCATACACTTGAAAGTAGGGTCAAGGGAGATATAGAATACTACCAGTGTTAATATTTAATCTCGATATACAATTGTATAAATGCTTTTTAATAAGAAAATTTAATCAGATTTTTATTGTAGGATATTTCCCCTTTGGTGCTTTTGAATGACTGACTCACGCTACAGTGACATGTCTCAGATCTATCATTCAAAAGCATGAGCTTGGAAGGGATTTCTATTTATTTATGAATTCTCCATGTGCATATCCTTTTGGCAGTTTAAAGAATGCATTTACTGATATTAATACTAACCTCCATCTTTTTAGTTTAAAATGTCACTACCATAAGAAAAAAAAATAATTGAAAGCCCTGATACAAACCCCCAGGAGAGGTCACTGTTGAATGGGAATTCTTTTCTTGTTGGTTTCTCTGTGTATACCTTGTCTTATAACAAGGAATATATATTTTTCATGGACAAATTCCCTGTCTCTAAATAACTTCCGGACTTTGAAGCCTTAGGCAAATACTGCATACTGAGAAGGTGCCAAAGATGTGCTCCTAGAATTCAATCATTATAAGGGAGTACTGTTAAAACAGATTACTACCCCTTGCTTGACCTTCAGCTTTGTACATGCATAGATTGGGGGGGCGGGGGGGGGGGTCAGTGTATTTTTCACAAGGTGATTAATCTTTAATATAATCTATACTCAATCATTACAGGATAATAATATCAGCAACCCCTAAAAAAAAAAGTAATAATACTGATAAATAAAGTTAGGAATTGCTGATTTCCTAATACATAACTTTTGGGAAACCTACTGTTTGGAAAGGACTTTCATATAGTAAACTTATTATAATATTTTCATGAAAACCTGAAGATTTATGAAAACTAAAGATCACTGAGCAAAATTGCAACATTATTAATGATTCTGCACTTTTTCTACAATTCCACTGTGATGTCTCTATGGAAAATTCACTTAGCTAAAAAGTAATGTGCCAGGGGCTGGGGATGTGGCTCAAGCGGTAGCGCGCTCGCCTGGCATGCGTGCGGCCCGGGTTCGATCCTCAGCACCACATACAAACAAAGATGTTGTGTCCGCCGAGAACTAAAAAATAAATATTAAAAATTCTCTCTCTCTATCTCTCTCTCTCCTCTCTCACTAAAAAAAAAAAAAAAAAAAAAAAGTAATGTGCCAAATCTTTGGACTTTATTTTTCTTTTCTTATCTTTTTTTAATATTTATTTTTTAGTTATAGGTGGACACAATATCTTTATTTTATATTTATGTGTTGCTGAGGATTGAACCCAGTGCCTCATGCATGCTAGGCGAGCACTCTACCACTGAGCCACAACCCCAGCCCTGGACTTCATTTTTTTATATTCTTTCCTATTTTAATATTTTTATATTGAATATGTTTATTTATTAAAATTTTTATTAAATACTCAACATTTAATACTATTTTAATAACTATATTAATTATTAGTTATTTAATTTAAATCACCACTACTATAACAAGTTGAGGATAAAAACTCACACTTATTTTTCATCTAAAGTAATACAATAACTATCCCATTCCAAACCATGTTTATGAATAATCATTCTTATAATTCTTTTTTTCCCTTTTTTGATACCAGGGACTGAACCCAGTGGCACTTAACCACTGAGCCACATCCCCAGCGCCCCCCTTTTTTAAAAATTGTTTTTATTTACTATTTAATTTGAGACAGGGTCCCATTAGGATGCTTAGAGCCTCACCAAGTTGCTGGGATTATAGGCATATGCCACCATACCCAGCTCAAATATCTTCTTGTTTATAATAGTCCTTTACACACCCACACATATACAAAAAAAAAGCTTTTAAGGTACTTAGGATCTTTACAATATGGCCCAAACCCTGTAGCTTATGAGTCAAGGTTCCTCCACAATCTGACTTGCTCATCCTCAATGCTGGAGTTACATATTTCCTAGAATCCATCATGCCTAGAATATATGGCATTTCACAAAGTTTATTTATTTTAATAGACTATTAAAATAGTTATTAAAAGACTATTAAAATAATTATTTTTAATAACTATATTAACTATTAATTATTAAAATAGACTATTAAAACAAAATAAATTTACTCTATTTCTGTTTCAGTTTCCATACTCAAGCTTGTCCCTTTCCCAGTAATAGCTTTCTTTCCCAAACTTTTACCTAGCTAAAATATGGTCTTGTTTATAATAGTCCTTTACACACACACACATATACAAAAAAAAGCTTTTCATTTACTATTAAAACCAGCAGTTCATAGGCTAGGGATATAGCTCAGTTGGTGGAGTGCTTGCCTCGTATGCATAAGGTTCAATCTCTAGTAACACACACACACACACACACACACACACACACACACACACAGAGGCAGTTTAAATGTCCCCTTCTAGCCTGTAATCCCAGCCAGGCTGACGCAGGAGGATCCCAAATTCAAGGCTATCCTCAGGAAGTTTGAGGCCAGCCTGAGCAACTTAATGAGACCCTGTCTCAAAATTTAAAGGGGGGGGGGGGGACAGAAAAAACAAAAAATAACAATAACAAATAATTAGTGAGCTCTTATATGAGCACCAGGCACTATATAGGTATTGAAGATGCAATGATGGGCCAAATAAACATGGTATTTACCTTCACTGATCAAGTACCTAACTTAATAGGTTACCATGAGAATTAATAAATAAAACATATAAAGCACAAAAAACAGTACACAGTACAATCATGTTGAATAAATATTTGCTATTGTTGCTACCTAACCATTCTATCTAAAATAGTTCACACACACACACACACACACACACACACACACACGACTTTATATCTTATCCTAGTTTATTTTTTCTGTATATTAATAGATTTGTTTATTTCTATCCCCTCCCCCACCCACAAGTCTTTTTTTAACCACTGTAACCACAGTGCTGTAACATCCCCAGGCCCTTGCAGCTGGTCAAAAAAATTATCTTTGTATCAAAGATTTTTATACTCTCTGGATTTAGAGATAGACTCTAGTCAAATAATCATAGCAAGAAATATAAAATTACAATTGATATATATTCTATGATAGAGAGAGTGTGACCTGGGTTTTGTTTTTGTTTTTTTTGAGGGGTAGGCAGGCCAGATAGTTTCCCTGAACAACTTGATTTGAGAATTCCAAGACATGTCAGTTACACAGTCTAGAAAAAAATACTACCACAGGTCATCTGCACATGTTCTTCTTTCTTATCTGAACTACCCTTTCCATAACACAACTTTTATAATTTAATATCTCAGTTCTCTACTTTAAAGATTGAGCCTACCTGGGGGCTGGGGTTATGGCTCAGCAGTACAGCGCTCCCCTAGCACATGCGAGGCCCTGGGTTCGATCCTCAGCACCACATAAAAAATAAAATAAAATAAATTTATTGTGTCCATTTACAACTAAAAATAAATATTAAAAAAAAAAAGATTGAGCCTGCCTGAAGCTACCCTTGACTATCCTATTCCATGATGTCAAAATTTCTTTCTTATCATTTTAAAAAAGTACTCTTCACATTTAAAACTCTTCACATTTAAAAATTAATCTACTAAGACTACAGTTCAGTGGGACAGTGCTTATCTAGCATATTCAAGGCCCTGAGATCAATCCCCAATATGGAAAAAATAAAAATAAAATTTCAAAAATAATAAAATGGATACTTTAATAATAAAATTACACAAATAAGATAAAAAGTCAAGAATCACACTTGTTTTACTATCTGTGATATCCCCAATGCCAATACAGTTAATGAAACTCTATAAACACTGTTGGATAAATATAAAGCAAGAGCTATTATCCTAAACCAGTGGTTCTTAAAAACATGGTTCAAAGACCATACTTTACACTGATTCTTGTCAGAAATTCAAACTCTCAGGTTCTACTCCAACCAAACCCAGTGAATCAAATTCTAGAGGAGGGCGGGAGGAAGCAAGCCTTGCTGGGGCTTTACCTTCTGATTTAAGGTAGTTTAAGAACCCCAGTCTTAGACATTTCTTACTGAGTTGCTTGCCTCTCATGTGTGAGGCAGCACCACATAAAAATAAACAAATAAAATAGAGGCATGCTGTCCGTCTACAACTACAAAATTAAAAAAATATATATATATATATTTTAATAGTTGAATATTTCAACTATTCAAAACACAATGTAATAAACATTTGAAAAATATAAAATGCAAAGCTTTTTTTTTTTCGATACTGGGGATTGAACTCATGGGCACTCAACCACTGAGCCACATCCCCAGCTCCATTTTGTATATTATTTAGAGACAGGGTCTCACTGAGTTGCTTAGTGCCTTGCTAAATTGCTGAGGCTGACTTTGAACTTGATCCTCCTGTCTCAGCCTCCCCAGCTGCTGGGATTACAGGAGTCCGCCACTGTGCCCGGCCAAAATGCAAAGCTTGTAATAATCATTTACTCAACTCTTATTAAGAGTGCCTAATAAATATATTGTATAAGAAAAACAAAAAAGTAGCCTCCACAAATAATTCTGAAATCACAATAAACTAATATTTTGCCTTCCCTTAACCACTCCAGTACATTCTTACTGTGTGAACATTTTTAATAAGGAAGGAAAAATCGAATTAGTTGGATGCAAAGTCTGAAACACAATAATGCCTAATATACCTGCTATGGTCTGAATATCTGCCTTCCCTAAATTCATATATTGAAATCCTAACCCCCCAAAGTGATAGCTTTGGAAGTAGGGCCTTTGGGAGATGATTAATCATCAAGGCAGAACCCTCACAAATGTGACTGGTACCCTTATAAAAGAAGCCCTAAAGAGGCTGTTTATAAAGCTCAGTTGGTAGAGTACTTACCTCAAATGCCCAAGGCCCTGGGTTCAATCACCAGCACCACAAAAAAAAAAAAAAAAGAAGAAGAAGAAGAAGAAGAAAAAGCCCTAGAACTGTCCTGCTCCTTTTACCATGCAAGGACACTGGTAGAAGATGCCATCTATTAAACAGGAAGACAGGAGCTGGGGCTGTAGCTCAATGGCAGAGCGCTTGCCTCTCATGTGTGAGGCACTGGGTTCAATCCACAGCACCACATAAAAATAAACAAATAAAATAAAGGCATGCTGTCTGTCTACAATTACAAAATTTAAAAAATATATATTTTAATAATTTTTTTAGTTGCAGTTGGACACAATACCTTTATTTCACTTATTTATTTTTATGTGGTGCTAAGGATTGAACCTATGGTCCCGCACATGCGAGACAAGTATTCTACCACTGAGCCACAATGCCAGCTCATAATTTTTTTTTTTTTTTTTTTTAGGTGTAGATGGACACAACACAATGCCTTTATTTTTATGTGGTGCTGAGAATCGAACCCGTGTCCCACTCGTGATAGACGAGCACTCTACCGATGAGCCACAATCCCAGCCCCTAAAAATTTTTTTAAACAGGAAGACAGCCCTCACCAGAAACCAAATGTGCCAGAGCCTTGATCTTGGACTTCCTAGCCCCCAGAACACTGAGAAATAAATTTCTGTTGTTTATAAGCTACCCACTTTATGGTATTTTGTTAAAGCAACATGAAAAGACTAAGACAATATCTTTCTAGCCTCATTTCCTAATACATATCTTCACTCTTACATCCTTTCATTCTATATAAGGTAATTCTGCTTCCTGAAATACATTCTATAGCTTTTCTACTTCATATTCACAGTGAAGCTTTCTTTCCCCTCCCAAATGATCTACAAATAAATAAATCCTATTCATCTTTCAGGCCCAGCTCAAATGACACTTTGGGGTCCTAAATAGCCAAAGAAGAGTTCATAATTCCTCCCTCTGTACTTATACATTCATTCTCAGTAGGAAGGCCCACACTTTCAAAAATCTAGCAATCTGTCTTGGGTAGGATGGCTCAAAATTAAAAAAAAAAAAATTCCCAAAACTCACTCTTTTTTTTTTTTGAGAGAGAGAGAGAGAGAGATTTATTTTTTAGTTTTCGGCGGACACAACATCTTTGTTTATATGTGGTGCTGAGGATCGAACCCGGGCCACACGCATGCCAGGCGAGCTTGCTACCGCTTCAGCCACATCCCCAGCCCTCTCAAAACACACTCTTGCTGTGGAGTCCACTAGTTGCCTCAATTTTCAGTTTAAGACTATCCATGTCCAGTTGAAAAATGAGACCACAAAGTGAATCAATCAAGCATCTACTTGACCTGGCAGAGGGAATAACAGGAAGGCACAGTTGCTGCTAGAATTCACATTCCACAAGGACAAACAAGCTAGCACACAATGACAGTGTGATGGAGACAGACACAGGAGAATGAAAACCTATAAATGCAGTCAATGAGTTTGTAAATGTTTATAGGTTAAATGACTTGATAGTGAACCATTTCCTAAAATTCAGATAAAGAGGAAAATAGAAACTGACTAACCAAGGAGAACATGATTACCAGGACTGAGTTTTGACTAGAATGTCTTATTCTTCACAGCGATCAAAATTTAGCTTGAGAGAGAAATGAATTACAGTAGATGGGGTAGAGAGAGAAGATGGGAAGGGAGGGGAGGGGGGATAGTAGAGGATAGGAAAGGTAGCAGAATACAACAGTTACTAATATGGCATTATGTAAAAATGTGGATGTGTAACCGATATTCTGCAATCTTTGTAATGTTTTGAACCACCAATTAAAAAAAAAAGGTTTAAAGTGAAAAAATAAAATTTAGCTTGAAAGTGATGTAGAAATGTTTTCAATAAATGTACAGAAAACCACAGGTAATCAATTCAATGAAAAACCAACTTAAGTCTCAACCTGTTTTGAAACAAAGAACATTTGTAAATAAAAGGCTCTCCCAAGAAAGGGCAAAACAAATGAACCCTTTAGAAGGAATCAGGCTGCCACAAGCTGATTGCCACACTTATTTTCAGTCTTCAAATGCCTTTGGTAGCTGCTTCCAAACAAGAACAATTTTTTTTTCTTTTTTAAATTCTAAAGGACACAATATCTCTATTTTTGAATGGTGCTGAGGATCAAACCAGTACCTTATGCTTAGGCACTGAGCTACAACCCCAGCCCAAAATTCATTTACTCTAAGTAATTTCAGTAAAGTCTGTAAACAAATATTTTTAAATTTCACAAACTGTACCTCCACTTAAGACACTGAAAAGAAAATTTCAAAACATTTTTAGCCATTTCTGTCAAAAGGCCATATCTCTCATAAGATCACAATATGCATGCTGGCCCTCACTCCACCACTCCATAGCACACCATCACTCAGGTTTTCCAATGACACAAAATAAAAAAGCTCCCAAGCTCTCTTTCATACCTCTAATCTCCTCTTTCTTCCCTCCAGAGAGGGTGGGAGGAGATGAAGAGATGGAGAGGGGGAGAGAGACAGAGAGAGACAGAGAGAGAGAGAGAGAGAGAGAGAGAGACAGAGAGAGAGAGACAGAGAGAGAGAGAGAGAGAGAGAAAGCCAGCCAACGAATCCCTATCTGCGCGCCCAGTTCCCAGTTCCTGGGAAACAATCGCCTTCAATTTGTTCCTGCTTAGACCCCTGAAGCCTGTAGAAGGAAATGGGGACAACTGTGCGAGCCGGCGAGGATATGTGAAGGAAATGTGGATGGTAGAGGACGAAGGGGAGGAGGGGGTAGTGGAGATAAAATGGTGAAGGGGTGAGAAGGGAGAGCAAAGTGCAGGAGCGAAAAATGGGGAGGAAGAAGGGGGAAGGGGTAAAGACCACAGTAGAGACAAAAAGGCAAAATGGTAGAGGATTAAGAAAGGAAGGTTAAAGGAGAGGAGGGAGACGCGAAGAGAACGCGAGTGAGGCTGTCACTGGGGGGTGACAAAGGGTATCAGCGGGAATAAGGGAGATTAAGGGGGTGTCACCCGAAGGGGCTCGCCCCAGCAGGTGGACTGGGAGCACCGAGAAGGAGGAGCTGGACGCCGAGGGTGAGGCCACAAAAGGTTAGGTGAGGGAAGGGCGTCCGAGGGACACCAAGGCTAGGGAGGGGCAGGCCCGCGGGGGCTAGGCGGGCGGGCGGCTCCGGCTAGGGCAGGCCTAGCTTCCTCACCATGGCTGTGCCGGCCTGGTCCTCGGGCATGCAGCTTCGGTCCTGGGTGCGGCGGCGGACCGGGCCCGAGCCGGCCCCCAGGCTGAGCCGGCGCGGAGGCTCCAGGAGGCTCCAGCGAGCTGCAGCTCCAGGCTCGGCCCAGGCCTCGGCCTCCTTCCCTCAGAAGATAGGAGTGCACCAAGCCGCAGCCGCAGCCGCAGCCCGAAGCCGAGCGCAGACTCCACCCCCGCGAGGCCCCGCCCCCGCCGGCCCCACTGGCCCGAGCCGGCCCCGCCTCCGTCGTCCCGGCGCAGACTCGGCTGCGGGGACCCGCCCCAAACTGGACCTCAGGGCTCTGGGCGTGCAGGCCCTTAAAGGGGCAACGCCCCCTCAAATCTACCTAGTCCCTTTGAGGAGATTTGAGCCATACTTCTTGGCAGGAGACTGGAGCACTTGTTTCAGTCACCTATGTACCCCTGTGTCATTCACCATCGTTTTTGTTTTGGTTTTGGTACCGGGAAATTGAACTCAGGAGCACTTGACCACTGAGGCACCATTTTGTATTTTATTTAGAGACAGGGTCTCACTCAAGATCTTAATTTTTGATTCACTGTCATTGAATTACCGTTGTCATCATTCTTGGTGATTTCAACATTCTCTTAGAGGATTCTTCCCTCTGGTTTCCTCTCCTCTAGAGATCACCCTTCTTTATCTTCTCATTCTTATGCTCATACCTTCTATTATCAATAATTACATAATTGCAACCTCTCTAATCATAATACTTTTTTTTTTCTGTCGGTGCTCAGAATCGAGCCCACAGCCTCGCATATGCTAGGTGAACTCTCAACCACTGATCTATATCTCCAGCCCGTGTAATCTCTAACTTTCCCACCACAATTTGCTTCCTTCCTCACTCCATCCAGTATTTCAACTGTTCAACTCTACCAAGACCCCAAATCCATTGATCCTACTACCCCTTCACTATTCTTCTCACTGCCCTCATATCCTCACTTCCTTAGTAGCTTAGGCTCTATTGCCTGTGGTGAAAATCATTCCCAAGTATTACCTTCATTTCTCCAATCTATCTATCTCTCCTTCCTTTATACTATCAAAACTTCAATCCTGAACCTGAAGCAAAACCAAAAGGGTGAGGAAAACCCAAAGCTATACTGACTGATTGATTGACGCCCTTAACTTTGATTTCAATATTCTCAAATGGGCCCTTAGTGTTTGGCTACACTACTACATCTATGTATGTTACCACCTTCCTAGGTAACTATTTCATATCCCTCTCTCTTCAAACCTCCAACACTTCCTCCCTCATCCTCATTTAACTTATGATTTTGCCTCCAACTCACTGAGAAAAGTGAAAGGAGCAAAAGAGAAAATATACAAGTTTCCACCATCAAACGGTGACTTCCAACCAATTTGTAACTCTGCCTTCCCTTCCTTATATGAAATATTGAGTCTTTATTGAGTCTTTTTTGTTTGTTTTCAGTGCTTATGGATCAAACTTCATACATGCTAGGCAAGTGTTTTCCCACTGAACTACATCCCCAGGTTGTATTTGTCTTTTAGCTAAGGTCAAATCCTTCTGAGTTCTGAAACTATCTGGGGCTGAAAACCCAGGTGTTTCTCCCTGGGTTTTTGTAAAATACAATAAAATTAATTACTATAAAAAGTGAGTTTTTTTTTATTTTTGGAGTTTTGTTTGTTTGTTTTGTTTTTTTGTGGTTCTGGGGATCGAACCCAGGGCATTGCGATTGCACATGTTAAGTAATTGCACATGTTAAGTAATTGCACATGTTAAGCATGGGCTCTACCACTGAGCTACATCCTTAACCTCCAGCTTTTTTTTTTTTTCCTTTCACCATCATAACCATTTTGTTTTTGTTGTTTTGGAACTGGGAATTGAACCCAGGGGTCCTTTACCACAAAGCTATATCCCTGGTCCTTTTATTTTTTTTAATTTTGAGATAGAGCCTCAGTAAGTTGCTGAGGCTGGACTTGAACTTGCAATCCTCCTGCCACAGCCTCCCCAGCTGGAGGATTACAAGCCTGACTCCATCCTAACCATTTTTTTTAATAT
Source organism: Urocitellus parryii (assembly GCF_045843805.1). NCBI lineage: Eukaryota > Metazoa > Chordata > Mammalia > Rodentia > Sciuridae > Urocitellus > Urocitellus parryii. Next base: position 35,984,640 of record NC_135541.1, on the reverse strand, counting down.
TTATTTTTTTTTAGTTGTAATTGGACACAATACCTTTATTTGATTTACTTATTTTTATGTGTTGCTGAGGATCGAACCCAGGGCCTCTCACGGGCTAGGTAAGTGCTCTGCCGCTGAGCCACAGCTCCAGCCTCCTAACCATTTTTAAATGTACCGTGAAGTGTACATTCACATTGTTGTGCCACCATCACCACTTTGCAGCCCTAGAACCCTTCATCTTGCAAAACTGAAATTCTGTACCCGACAATAACTCCCCATTCTCTCCTCTCCCAACCCCTGTTCATTTGTGTGTGTGTGTGTGTGTGTGTGTGTGTGTGTGTGTGTGTGTTGGGCCGGGGATCCAACCCAAGGACTCAAGCATGCTGGGCAAGTAAGTGCTGTACCACTGAGCTTCCAATCCAATACCGTTCTATTTTACCTCTATGACTTTGACTACTCTAGGTCAAGTTTTGGGTTTTTTCTGTTAGATCCAATAGACAAAAAAGTTTTCTGTCTAATGGCACCCATTTGTATTCCCAGCTACTATTGAGGCGGGAGGATTGCTTAAGTATAGGAGCTTGTGACCAGCTTGGGTGACTTAGCAAAGACCAGTCTCAAAAAACGTTTTTTGTCAAACTGACATAAAGTTCTATATTATGTATAAACCATACTATGCTGTTATTTTTTAAGTTTCTAAATATTTACTCTGAATTTTTATCACAAACTGGTGGGCAAACCATTCTTAGACAATCACTAGTCTTTCTTAGAGGAGCACAAGTTCTAGGTTTCATTCCATTTCATTGTTTCAAAAATATCTTTCCAGCAATTCCTTTCTCATACATCAACATTTTTTCAGCTTTTCTTTCCCATTGTTACATCAACATGAATATATGTCTTCCATTTTTAAAACAAACAAATGAAAACTACTTCCTAGACTTAGTTGTCCCTCCAGCTACAGCTCAGTGTCTCTACCTCCTTCACAACAAAATGTCCCACAAAGGTAGCCTGTTCTAAACTCAATGTCTTGGCTGTATTTCCCCCATTTTCTCTGGGACTCTCTCCACTACATTTTTTACCTCCAGTACTCCATCAAAATGCTCCCATCAAGGTCATCAGTGATGCCCACTTGCAAACAACAGTCCAGCCTCAGTGCCCTTATCCTTGACCACTGAAACAAAACAGCTCATCATCATCCCTTCCTTGAATACACCATGCTGTTCCACTCTTCTGGTTAGTCTAACTCACTAACTGACTTGAGTATCTTATTTCTCTGACCTTGAAATACTTCAGTGCCTCAAGGCTCAATACTTGGGGCTGGGGATATGGCTCAAGCGGTAGCGCGCTCGCCTGGCATGCTTGCGGCCCGGGTTCGATCCTCCAGCACCACATACAAACAAAGATGATGTGTCCGCCAATAACTAATAAATAAATATTAAAAAAAAAAGGCTCAATACTTAGACTTAACTTTTTCCACCTAAACTCCCTGCTTGATGATCTTATTCCAAACGATTATGAATTTCAAATTACTATATCTACTGAGATAGGAATTTGGGATACAGCAAAAGAAAGATAATACTGTCAAAGACAAGTGTCCAGTGAACCCTTGGAAAGCAAGAAACACTCAAGAACTATTAGAATGCAAAACTAGAAACTCAGGAGCAACCTGTCAGCATCGTTAGCCCAATTCCTTGCCTGAAGAAAGTAGCATAATGCTACTGGGCATGGTGACATGCACCTGTAATCCCAGCAACTCAGGAAGCTGAGGAAGGAGGATTGCAAATTCAAGCCCAGCCTGGGCAATTTAGCAAGACCCTGTGTCAAAATAGAAACTAAACAAAACCCCCAAAAAAGATAGGGGGCTGGAGTTGTATTTCAATGTCATAGCTCTTTTCTAACAGGCTGAGACCCTTGGTTCAATCCCCAGGTTCCTCAGGAGCAAAGAAAGAAAAGGCACAAAGAAAAAAAAATAGAGATAAAACCATAAGGTACTAGTGAAAAGAGTCACACAAAAATGGGGGAGGGGGGTACTAAGGATTCAACCCAGGGGTGCTTAACCACTGAGCCACATCCCCTGCCCTTTAAAAAAAAATAATATACACATACACACACACACAGAGAGAGAGAGAGAGAGAGAGAGAGAGAGAGAGAGAGAGAGAGAGAGAGAGAGATGGGGGTGAGTCTTGCTAAGTTGCTGAGGCTGGCTTTCAACTCTGATCCTCCTGCTTTAGCCTCCCAAACCACTCAGATTACAGGTGTGTGCCACCACCCAGCAAGGGTGACAAAATTCTTAAGAGAGTAAAATTGATTCTTCAAGGGATTGGTTCAAATTCACTAAATTTGTTTATAATGCATATTTAAGAGCAACTAAACTAAGGAGCAAAAGGAAGAAAAGAGGGAAAAACTACTCTCTAATAACAGTTGAAACTGTTAATATAAATTGGAAACTGCTAGGAACAACAACAAAAAGTCAAGGTTCTGCCCTCAAGAAAGAATGGAGTCACAGTTGTTTTGTAATCAATGAAATCAAATAGAAAATCCAAAAATACATCCAAATATATACAGGAATTTAATATGATAAAAATAGAATTTCAAATTAGTAAGGAAAAGGTGGGATTATCATTGGTGTCAGAATAATTGAATGCATCCTGGAAAAATTTAACATCACACTATTCAGCAAGATAAATTTCAAATAAATCAAACATTTAAATGTTTAAATTAAAGAAGAAGAAGATGAAACCCAAACAAGCTGAATGGAACCATAGGAGAATTTTTTTCTTCAGTGCTAGGGATGGAACCCAGGGCCGCACACACACTAAGCAAATGTTCTACCACTGAGAGCTACATTCCCACTCAACTGGAGAATTTTTTATAATCTCCAAGTAAGGTCTCTTTAAGTACAAAACAAAACTTGGATGCCATCAAAGGAAAGATCAATATATTTAGCCATGTAGGAATTAAAAAAAAAAAAACATAAGGCAAAAACCACCATAAGGAAAGTCAGATGATAAATGACTATGTACATATATTTGCATTTCATATCTTAGAATAATGGATAATTTTCATATTTATACACAGTGATGAAATTTGTGAGAACAAATATCCAAGGGGGAAAATGTGCAGAAGATAGGAATTGTTAGAAAAAGAAACAAAGTGGCTCTTAATTGTTCACTCTTACTCATAATAAGAGAAAAGCAAATTAGAATTTCTTTGAAATACTACTTTTCACCTATTGAATTAACAAAGTTCTGTAAGACTAGTAAAACACTGTGTGACAAGGAGGGAATAATATTTAATAGGTATCTTCCTTTTGTCTGTCAAAGTGTAAATTGAAATAATTTTGTGGGTGTGTGATTCTGAGGATTGAACCCAGGGCTTTGCACATGATAGTCAAGCAGTCTACCACTGAGCTATTTCCCCAGCCCTTGGAATAACTTCGGTGGAGACAATTTGGCAGTAGTATTTATTAAATTTTTAAATGCACATCCCCTTTGACCCAACAATTCTACTTCTAAAAAAATAATCTACACAAATGCTCAAGCATATGAATGATATTTATTTAAAATAGCAAAAGATTGGACACAACTTAAATGGTTTGGAGGTTTTATTGAGGTACTGGGGACCTCCACATGCAGTCTACCAAAGAGCCACACCTCCAGCTATTAAATATCAATGCAACCATATAATGCATACTCTGCAGTGATAAAAAAAAATAGAATGAGAGGGCTGGGTTTGTAACTCAGTGGTAGAGTACTTGCCTAGCACGTGTGAGGCACTGGGTTCGGATCTTCAGCACCACCTAAATAAATAAATTAATAAATAAAACAAAGTTGGGCTGGGACTGTGGCTCAGTGGTAGAGCGCCTGCCTCGCACGTGTGAGGCACTGGGTTCGATCCTCAGTACTGCATATAAATAAATAAATTAAATAAAATCATTGTGTTCATCTACAACTAAATAAAAAATATTTTTAAAAAATTAAAAATAAAAAGTTAAAAAAAAAAGAAAGAAAGAAAGAAAAAGAGCCTGGTGCAGTGGTACATGCATGCCTGGAGACTCAGACTGAGGCAGGAGAATCACAAGTTCGAGGCTAGTCTTGGTGAGTGTGAAGCCAGCATCGGCAACTTAGCCAGACTCTACCTCAAAATATGAAATAAGGGGGTGGGGTTGTGGATCAGTGGTAGAGCGCTTGCCTAGCATGTGTTTGATCCCCGGCACCACATAAAAATAAAAACAAATAAAATAAAATTATTCTGTCCATCTGTTACCGCTGTTGACCGGTGATGAGTCTTTCCTTCCCCAATGTTGAAGAATAACACCAGAGAAGCACACCGAGGCAAGTTTAGGTGAGTGCCACTGCACCTAGAATAAACTCAATTTTGTGAGGAAAGATTCAGAGTAAGCATATATTTAACTTAAATTCAATGATAAATGGTGTATGATTATAGTACATAATCCTACCATTATGTATAACTATAATGCACTGATTAAAAAATGTGCTCTTGGGCTGGGGATGTGGCTCAAGCGGTAGCGTGCTCGCCTGGCATGCGTGCGGCCCGGGTTCGATCCTCAGCACCACATACCAACAAAGATGTTGAGTCCGCCGAGAACTAAAAAATAAATAATAAAAATTCTCTAAAAAAAAAAAAAAAAAAAAAAAAAAAATGTGCTCTTGGGGCTGGGGTTGTGGCTCAGCAGTAGCACGCTTGCCTAAGCATGCTTGAGACACTGGGTTTGATTCTCAGCACCACATACAAATAAGTGAAAATAAAAGTCCATCAACAACTAAAATATATATATATATATTAAAAAAAAATGTGCAGGGCTGGGGATGTGGCTCAAGCGGTAGCGCGCTCGCCTGGCATGCGTGCGGCCCGGGTTCGATCCTCAGCACCACATACCAACAAAGATGTTGTGTCCGCCGATAAACTAAAAAATAAATATTAAAATTCTCTCTCTCTCTCTCTCTCTCTCTCTCTCTCTCTCTCTCTCTCTCTCTTAAAAAAAGAAAGAAAGAAATTGGGTATCCAAATAAAATCTCTTTAAAAAAAATGTGCTCTTATGTCCTTTCAAATTCCTGCTATTGATCTAATTATAATCAAGAGCAAATCTCGGATATTCATGGATTATAATTTATTTCTCCAAAAAGCCAGTTTTCAGAATTTGAAGGAGTTCTTTATATGCTTAAATGATAAGATTTGTGATTATGAAGATAGCAACAGGAGGGTAGATTTCAATTCAACAAATGAAGAACATTCTAAGAATGAGAGAGAGTTCTCCCCCATGGAATGGGCTGCTTATGAGGTATAAGTTCCTGGTCATCAGAGAGGTGCTAAAAGAAGCTAACTGACAAAATGTTAGGGATATGAAAAATAGGGGCTCGGGGCTAGGGATGTGGCTCAAGTGTAGCGCACTCACCTAGCATGCATGAGGCACCACATAAAAACAAAATAAAGATATTGTGTCCACCTAAAACTAAAAAAAAAATAAATATTAAAAAAAAGAAAAAGAATTTGGATCTGATACTTGTTGATTCCTATTCTAAAAGGCAGTTGTTCATAAAAGTTAAATGGGGAAAGACAGGATTTCCTGTAATTTTTACTATTCAGTGCCCTGAAACTTCAAGGGAGGGAACATTCCGAAGAACTACTGTCTTTTGTGAACTCTGTTGGATAATGAAAAACACCCCAGTGAAAAATAAATGAGTTTCTCCTTAACAATTTAATAAGGGGGAACATGAACTTTGTGAGTACAATGAAATTTCAGCTATCACTCCCTGAGCTTGAGGTGCTGAGCTGCATCAAACCATATCAGAGCCCAAGTGTCCAAAAAGAACTACCCCCAATTCATGGGCTGGCTGTTCTGAGGCAGTAGCATAGGATTTTTTTTTTTTTTTCTCCTCACTGGGAATTGAACCCAGGGGCAATTTACTACATCCCCAGTGCTTTTTATTTTGAGACAAGATCTCACTAAGTTGTTTTGGGCCCACGGAATTGCTGAGACTGGCCTGGGATATGGCAATGCTCCTGCCTCAGGCTCCCAAGGCATGAGAACTTCAAACACATGCCACTGCACCAGGCAATTAGACCTGGATTTTTAAGGGCTGAAAGCAGCATCAGATACCAATTCTAGCAATCCCTCTCAAATTCACGCAGACATTTTTTAGAAAGCAGTCTACCGCCAGCCTCACAACAATTCCCTGGGATGATAGAGGTGTTATTATTCCATTTGATCAGAAAACACAGGTTGAGAGAAAGGAAACTTCACAAGTCAGTGGTGGAAGAGAAAAATCTAATATCAGAACTCATTCCACTCCCTTATAGCCTTGCAGGGGACTGGAATTCTCTCTAGGATAGGAAAAAATCAAATGAATAAAGGATCTTTCTAATGCAAAATTAACTTTTTATTGTGATGTGTCAGAAATTTTAGAAGCTATCAGAACCACCTGTTGAACTTACTATATCCCTCCCCCAGAGTTTGTGAGCCATTGGATTTGGGTTTGGGTCCTAGATTTTGCATTACTAGCATGTTCCCAGGAGATGCTGATGATGCTGATCCAGGAAGATATTTGGAGAGCCATTCTCTTACTGTATTTTTTCCTTCCTAGTCTCTTCTATTAGATTCCAGAAGACACGTGAGAATAATTTGAGAAACAAACAAAAACCAAAATTATTTTATACCTCTGTAGACTGCTTCTGAGACACAAGTATACTATCTCAGAATAATCAGGAGTCAGAAGGATTAAATTACAACTCCAGGTTCTGACATGGGGTGGAGAGTGGGTAGGATTTGGTGACCTTTCAAGAATTTGGAATCCTGAGATTCTGGGTCCTTGGGCAAATAATTCCTTTCTCTGGGGCTCAGTTAGATCGTCTGTAACATGTCCTGAGTGTGTAAGTGGTCAGGAGGGTTGACCTCTGAATTGTCTACCCTTTCTAATGTAAACTTTTTTTTTCTCCCAGAGACAAGGTCTCACTAAATTGTCCAAGCTGGCCTCAAATGGATGATCCTCCCGAGGTACCTATACCTCCATCATGAGCAAGAAATAGGTAATATTTAGCATGGACTGCAAGAATTATGAGAAATTAGAGTGTGCATGGGAAGTTCTGTTCACATGATGACTCCAAAACCTTATGGAGGAGCTGGTGAGAAATCCTGACTATGGAATCAAAAATTAAGTCTCCAAGGGAATTGGGGGTATAACCTTGTGGGTAAGCCCTGGCTTAGTCCTAGGTTCAATCCCCGGCACATCTCCAATGGGTGGGCACATGCACACATTTTGTTTCCAGGTTGGGGGTGTTGCTCAATAGTAGAGTGTTTGCTTAGCATAAATGAAGCACTGGGTTCTATCCCCAGTGCCTAAGACGAGAAACATGATTTAAACATCATCAATTAAGGTGGGCTGTAGCTATAGCTCAATGGTAGAGCGCTTTCCTAGCACACATGAGGCATTGGGTTCAATCCTCAGCACCACATAAAAATCAATAATTAAAATAAAATTATATAAAAAAAAATCAGTTAAGGTCAGGTGTGGTAGCACACACCTGTAAACCCAGCAGCTCAGGAGGCTGAGCCAGGAAGATTATGAGTTCAAAACCAGCCTCAGCAACATTGAGGTGCTAAGCAACTCAGTGAGACCCTATCTCTAAATAAAATACAAAATAGGGCTGGGGGTGTGGCTCAGTGGTCAAACACCCCTGAGTTCAGTCCCTAGTACCAAAAAAATTAATTAATTAATTAAAAAGGCTGGGAATGTAGCTCGGTGGTTAAATGTCCCTGGGACCCTGGATTCAATCCCAGGTACAAAAAATAAAATCAATTAAGTAATTGTCTGTCTTGATGAAAAAGGAACAATAGACACAGAGTTTTATACAGAGATAATGCCAAGCCTTCTTATGTGACTAAAAAGTCTGAGGAAAGGTCACCAGTAAGATTACATTTTACCACGCTCTGCTCTGTCTTTTATTACAAGTTACAAGTCCTTCCCCTATTTGCCTGACTTTTAGAGTAAATAGATAAGATTAATTTCTAAAGCTTGTAAACTATGTTTCAGAGAATTACATAAGGGCACAAAGCATGCTTTTAGTGAAAAAGATTCGTTGAGAAATATGTCTGCTATTTTCATTTAATAAGTGACCTCTCTTGTTATCTTTTCCTTTTCCCTTCTTCACTCCCTTAGCACATAGTGAAATCTCTGGGGGTAGGAAGCAGTTTGGCATTACCCTCTGCTGTTTCCCCTGAAGTTGCTGAGTTTAAAATAGTTTCTTCCAGCTATTTCTGACTCAAACATCAAGGTGCAGTGTAGTCTATAAAACAAGGAACCAAAACTCCAGGACACAGAGTTGAAGACTTTAGACCAAGGAGGACAGAGGAAGACTGACAAAACTTCTGGTATGGCGTAGGGAGAAGTGTGTGCCTAAGGTGGACAAAGAACTGACCAAGAGGTGAACTGACCATCAAGTGGAAGCATCCAAGTGTTCCAAGTGTCAGGGTTGAATTTTAAGTCAATTATTTAAAGTCGGTGTTTCCCCCTCTTCATTGCTGTCATCAACTAAACACATTCATAGAAGATCTTGGCACCTTGACCCAGTCTTTACTGTAGCAATTGTCAAGGTGTGGTCCCCACACCATCAGCAGAAAAGCAAATGCTTGGGTCATCAAGATGAGCTGAATCAGAAACTTGGTGTGGGCCCCTAAACCTGTGTTTTAATAAGGTTTCCAAGTGATTCTGGTCAGCCTTAAAGTTTGAGATCTACTGGGCTATTGTAACCCTATGACAACATGGGTGACTTCAACTTCACCTCAGTGACCCATTCAGCTCTCTGAACTCTCTGCTATTTGATCTCTTCAATTTTCCATTTTTTTTTTTTTTTTTGGTATCAGGGATTGAATCCAGGAGTACTTAACCACTGAGCCACACCCCCAGCCCTTTTTATTTTTTATTTTGTGATACGGTCTCACTAACTTGCTTAGGGCCTGACTAATTTGCTGATGCTGGCCTCCAATTTGTAATCCTCCTGCCTCAGCCTCTGGAGTCCCTGGGATTACAGGTGTGCACTACACACACTGGGCCCATTTTTTTTTTTTTTTTTTTTTTAGTAGTGAGGACCTCTCACATGCAAAGCAAGCACTCTACCACTAAGCTATATCCTCAACCAGCACCTTTATTATTGTCATCCCAGTGGGTGTGTGAAGTGGTATCTCATTAAAGTTTTAATTTACATTTCCCTAATGACTAATCATGTTAAGTCTTTTAATGCACTTAAAAGCTATTTCCAGTCTCAAGCCTTTAATTTAACACACTTTTGCTATCAAAATTATCTTTGTAACCATTATAGCCCTGTTTGGGTGTATTATCTCCTACAGGACAAGGTCCAAATTCTGAATTTAACAATTGAGTCACTTCCCCATCTGGCCTCTGTCTATGTTTTGGTCATCAATGCTTTCGCTCCATATTTTTCTGTTCTGCTGAAGCTATACGAATTACTCATAGCTCTTAGAATACATGTGCTATTTCAGGCCTCTGTGTATTTGCTTATGGCATTCCCTTTGCCAATAAACCCTTTCTTACCTTCTTCCACTACCTTCCTCTTGCCCTTTAATACTACATTCATGTGTGACCTCCTCTGAAAGCCTTTCCTGATCAATTATCCTTTGGTAATTGGTAAATTAGTCATCCTTTATGAGCTTTCTTTTATAGATTCTATTGTTTTCCCTTTTGTTTTTCTCCCCACCTAGGCTGTGAAGAGCCTGAGAGCCTTGACTGAATTTGATGTATCTCTGTCTTCAGCGCCTAGAACACGGCCTGACTGGAAGGAATTAATTTCATAGTATCCTGGTGTCCCTCAAATGCCCTCTGGCTCCAGTGCTAAGACTTGTTCCAGTTTCCTGGGAGAAAGCAAAGCCAGTTTACCTATAGGCATCTTAAAATAGCCCAGACCTCAGACAGAAAACCAATCAAAAAAGAACATAATAGTTGAAAGGTAAGGCATTCTAAAAAGGAATGGAAGAAAATACTTAACTCTTAATATTAACCCATTTTGTTTCATCTCATCAAACTTTAGGTACTGAATGATCGTGTGTGTGTGTGTGTATGTGTGTGTGTGTGTGTGTGTGTGTGAGAGAGAGAGAGAGAGACAGACAGACAGACAGATACACTGGGGATTGAACCCAGGGGTGCTTTACCAGTGAGCCACATCCCTGGCCTTTTTATTTTTAGAGACACGGTCTTGCTAAGTTGTTTAGGGCCTCATTAAGTTGGTGAGGCTGGCTTTGAACTTGTGGTCCTCCTGCCTCAGCCTTCCTAGTAGCTGAGGAGTGCACCACGACACCCTGATGAATTATCATTCGAAATATTTGTTATGCACTGTTAAGGGGACTCCTTCCCTTTCACATAATTATCTTATAGTAGGCAATAGACTATAGTACTTGTTAATAGTAAGCCTATCTGGACTCTGGAGCAAGCCAATCTGCCTAGATTTCACTCCCAGCTCTACACTTTTGACTCACAGGACCATAGAATAAAACTATATGACATTTCTCTATCTCTGATTCTTCCTCTTTTTTCTTTTTCTTTTCTTTTCTTTTCTTTTTTTTTTTTTTTTTTTTTTTTGGTGGTGGTACTGGGGATTGAACCTAGGGGCCCTTTGCCATTGGGCTACATCCCCAGTCCTTTTTGAGTTAGGCTTTTGCTAAATTGATCAGGCTGACCTCGAATTTGAGATCCTCCTCCTTAGGCTCTCAAGTCACAATGATTACAGGCCTGCACCGTGGTATTCAGCTCTATATACAGCTCTACTAAATGGCTATTTCTTTATCTATAAAATTTATGTAGGGGCTGGGGTTGTGGCTCAGCGGTAGAGCGCTCGCCTAGCATGAGCAGGACCCGGGTTTGATTCTCAGCACCACATAAAAATAAAGGCATTGAGTTGTGTCCATTTATACCTAAAAATAAATAAATAAATATTTTTAAAAATATAAAAAAATAAAAAGTTATGTTATAACTTTATTTCAGAGAGGTCCACCAAGGACTGAGTTTTTATATATTTATACAGCAAGTTCTTAGAACAGGACTGAGGTGATGAAACTGTTAAATAAAGATTAGCTATTATTATAAGATCCTCCTGCCAATCCTTCAAGTAAGACATTATAATCTTCATTTTACAGATGAGAAAACTGCAGCTTAGAGAGAGGAGTGATTTGCCCCACATTAGAGAATTACATTAACTCCCAGATCTGACAACTGACTCAGATCTAGCAATTTACATGCATATTTTCTTGGGGTTTTATTTCCAGGGTACCCTTCGATACAGTCTAACCAATCATGCATCTGCCACACATGTATGTATAGAGTGGGGTAAAATTCAAATTTCCCAGGCATCCTTACTTGTCATCTATTTACTATTCTAGCCCTTTCATGGGAAGTTATACACTTGTAAATGATTTATTATCCAACAAATATAACTGAGGCTTTTCCTACACTAGAAATTCTATTGGTAACAAATTCCCTAACTAATGATAAGTCTTTTATTCTATACTCTTTCTACTGAATTATGTATCCAATACCTCTCCTTTGTGTCAGGCTGTATACTACAAAGTGACTATGATCCAGTCTCTGCCCTCAAGGTGCTCAATCAAGTCTAATGAGTGAAAAGACAGGCCATATAAAAAGAATATGACTAGCCAGGTGAGGTGTTAACTTGCAATCCTAGCGACCTGAGAGGCTGAGACAGGAGGATTGCAAGTTCAAAGCCAACCTCAGCAATATAGCAAGGCCCTAAGCAATTTAGTGAGACCTTGTCTTAAAACAAAAAGAGCTGGGGGATTTGGCTCAATGGTTAGGTGCTCCAAAAACAACAACAAAGAATGGCTATGATGGGGGTGTAGCACATGGCCTTGGCTTGCATCCCCAACACCACACACACACACACACAAAAAAAAAAAAAAAAACAAAAAAACCAACCAACCAACCAAACAAACAAACAAAAAAACATGGTGCCTACTGGAGCACAGAGGAATGAGAGCAGGTTTCCCAGGAGAGGTATGACTTGACCTGGGCTTTGAATATGAAGGAAGAATTACCTAATTTACTAGAACAGGAAAGAACATTCTATGTAGAGAGAACCACTTGTGTGAAGGCAGTGGAGCATGAAACCAGATGATACGTTCTGGGTCTACAAATACAGTGTGTATGGGAGGGGAAAGGAAGCTGGAAAGGCAGGCTGGGGCAGATTACTGCAGGGTTCATAGACAAAGGTAAAGAGTTTATACTTCATTTTTAATGCTATGTGGCATTTGGTTACAACTCCCTTCAGGCACAAGTGCTTTTTTCTGACAGTCAGTTTTTGGTTACATTTAGAAGTCCAAATTAATTTATTCATTTTTGCCCATGTGCTAAACACCTACCTGTAATAGTCCCTGTGTACAGGCGAGAGGCTTCAGGAATAGACTTGGAGTCACAGCTTGAAACCTTGTGAGCTTTTTTAGAAGGCACTAAATCTCAGCCCAGGCTCCAGATAATTTACCCTGAAACCTGATCCCTTCCCTGCCCTAGGTTTTGCAATCCAGTTGGGTCTTTTGGACTTCCCTGAGCATGCTGCAGTAAAAGGTCCCCCACCCCCTACTCCCACACATTGTGGGAATGGCTGCAATCACAAACGGAACCAGTCAGCTTGGGTGGTGAACAAATCCCTATTGTACTCAGGCACTAAGATCTCAAGAGTGAGATGGAGAAGGAAGAGAATAACAAGTCCCTACACTCTGGGATTTTACAAACTGAAAATGCAGCCCTGGAAGACATGTTTAGAAATCATTAGCCACATGGGATAAATTGAGCACTTACAAAGTGTCTGGCAAGGTGTTGAAACCTGGGAGGCAAATAAATAAATCAAACCTGGTTCCTATGCTTAAGGAATTCAGTCTGATAAAACAGATAATGTAACAGGTATTAATAAAACAGATAATGTAATGGGTTTATAATGTAAACAGGTATTAGCCAGCCACAATGGTGCAGGTCTATAATCCTAGTTACCCTGTCTCAAAAATAAAAAATAAAAAAAGGGCTGGGCATGTAGGTCAGTGGCAAAGCATTTGCCTACCATGTTCTAGGCCCTGGGTTCAATCTCTAGTACCACAAAAAGTGGAGGGATGGAGGAAAGAAAAGAAAATAGGCAATGACTGCAGTGCTTCAGGAGGCAGATGTGATCACTGCCGGCTAACCACAGCCCACAGTCAACCTGTAAAATTGAGGAAGGCATTTAGATAAGGGCTGAGTTTGAGGGTCTGAGCTGAGGCTAGAGGGAAGTGGGAAGGGCAGCCCCAGAGAAAGCAGCCTGAGGAGTTCACAGGAGTAAAGTGAATTAGACGATGGGTTTTAGGACAGGAGGGAAAGTATCAAGTGATCCTGCTGGGATTAGAGTGGAGGGCCTTACATGCTGAGCTAAGTATGTGCACATTGTGTAGCCACTGGTTTCCAAATGGGGATGACACAACTCTGCATTTTAGAAACGAAAGTGCCTTTCATTGTTGGGACCAGCATACCATAAAAATGAAGGAGTTGGTGATGATTTCCAAAATCTTTTCAGTGTGAGGAGAGATTCCTACTGTATCTCCTTTACTACTTTCAACAATTGCTCCTGAGAGATAAGACAACACAGGCTATGGTTGGGGGAAGCATCCTTACAACTTAGGTACTGGAAGCGAAGCATGGTGGTACAGGCCTGGAGTTCTAGACACTTGGGAGACTAAGGCAGGAAGATCACAAGTTCAAGACCAGCCTCAGCAACTCAATGAGACCTTGTATCAAAATTAAAAATAAAATGGGCTGGATGTAGCTCAGTGACACTCCTGGATTCAACCCACAGTACCAAAACACACACACACTTACACACACATACACACAACTTAGGTATTGAGGCTGGGGTGTAGCTCAGTGAAAAAGTACTTCCTAGCATGTTCCCTCCCCCGAACCCCAGATTATTCCGGGTTTGATTATAAGCCCCAGCACTGCAAAAAGAAATAAAAACAAAAAATCTCAAGTATTAAGGTTGGTCTATCTCCTCCCAGCTTTGGAGTGAGGTAGAGAGTATAAGGCCTATTTTACAGATTAGGAGATTGAGGATCTGAAAAAGAATGGATCTAGCCAAAGCCAAACACTGTAGAACTGACAGAAGAGGAGTTATTACAATTGAAACTCTGGCCCCTATTTCAATGCTATTTCTGGCATATTTCTATGCTGCTTCAGGTGCTCATTTATTCATTCAACACAGATTTACCCTGCACCAACTACATTTCAGACCTGTCACAACATGTGAATGATGGCAAAGTTACCTTTCAACAAATCAAAGGAGTGAAATATACAAATGTAGGGGAGAAGGCTTATTGTAGTTTGTGGCTTATTGTTTAGTTGTCAGCTTTAAAGACAGATTATAGAGAATGCAGAGAGATATTAACATTTTTAAAAATTTATTTATTTGTTCTAATCAGTTATACATGACAACAGAATGCTCTTTGATTCATTGTACACAAATGGAGTACAAATTTTGATTTCTCGGGTTGTACCCAAAGTAGGGTCACACTATTCATGAAATCATATGTGCACCTAGGCTAGGTTAATGATGTACGTCCCATTCCACTATCTTTCCTACCCCCATGCCCACTCCCTCCAAGATATTAATATTAATCTCTGACTTTTGTACATACATTCATCAAATATTTGTCAAGCCCTAATTCTACACCAGGTCCTATGTTAGATTCATTAGATTCTGATGGCACAGGTACGAATCAGAGAGCTCACAGTTTAGTGTAACAAAGCGTTTTTTTGTTTGTAAGTCCTGTCCCCAAAGCTAGCCTCAGCAACTTGGCAAGGCAATAAGCAATTCAGCAAGACCTGTCTCTAAATAAAAATATAAAAAAGAGCTGAGGATATGACTCAATGGTTGAGCACCCCCATGTTCAATCCCCTGTTCAAAAACAAAAACAAAAATCTTATCCCCATCATTAATGATAACTCCTGTTTGCTTAGTGCTTGATATATGCCAGTGTTGTATTGTTTTATATATAATTATTATAATTATCTTAATTAATATTAAAAAAATCTCATTAGAATCTATACTACCTAAGGGCAGGGTTTTTTTGTTTGTTTTTGTTTTTTCTTTTGATACCAGGGATTTAACCCAGGGGTGCTTGACAACTGAGCCACATCCTTAGCCCTATTTTTAAAAATATATTTTATTTAGAGATACGATCTTGCTGAGTTGCCCAGGACCTTGCTGAATGTCCAGGCTGGCTTTGAACTCAGGATCCTCCTGCCTCAGCCTCCTGAGCTGCTAGGAGTATAGGAATGCACCACCACACCTGGCAAGGGCAGGGATTTTTTTTTTTTTTTTTTTTTGTCTGTCTTGTTCACTGATGTATCCTTAGAACGTAGAAGAGTGCTTCCACGTAATAGACACTCAAAATATTTTGTCACGGGCTCCGAGCCCGTGGGGCCGTGCGGACAGGGAGGATGAAGAGTCCTCCCATCGAGAGGGGATGGAGAGGGCTAGAGAGGAACTAGAACAGTTTGAGTACCAGGAACTGACCGACTGTCAGATGCAGTTGGGGGCCCCTGAGGAAGAGGGGGGGGAGGCGGAGGAGGAGGAGGAAGAAGAGGGGGAAGAAGCGGACCTGGTGGCGGAGGCCGAGGCAGTGGCTGCCGGCTGCTGCCTTTCTCTTTGCCCGGCCTTCCGCGATGGCCGCTAGGAGGACTTCCACCGGACCCGCGACAAGGCCGAAGCCATAATTCATGGATTATCCAGTCTTACAACTTATCAATTGAAAACTGTATACATATGTCAGTTTTTGACAAGAATTGCAGCAGGAAAATCCCTTGACACACAGTTTGAAAATGATGAGCGAATTACACCCTTGGAATCAGCCCTGAAGATTTGGGCTTCAGTTGAAAAAGAACATGACAAACTTCATGAAGAAATAGAGAATTTAATTAAAATTCAGGCTATAGCTGTTTGTATGGAAAATGGCAGTTTTAAGGAAGCAAAAGAAGTCTTTGAAAGAATATTTGACGCAATTTCTCTCACGCCTTTAGAAAGGAAATTGCTTATGATAATCTCTCAGAAAAATACATTCCATTCTATTTTTCAACAGTTCAGCTACAACCACATGATGAAGAAAATTAAGAGTTATGTGAATTATGTGCTTAATGAAAAATCATCAACTTTTCTAATGAAGGCAGCAACAAAAGTAGTGGAAAGTGAAAAATAGAGAAAAATAACTTCTCAAGATAAACTTAATGGTAATGATATTGAAATGGAAACTGAAGTCAATTTGGATAAAGTAAAAAGTGTTAGTGACAAACAGTCTGCGGTAACTGAATCCTCAGAGGGTACAATATCCTTATTGAGGTCTCACAAGAATCTCTTCATATCCAAATTGAAACATGGAAGCTGGCAGCAAAACTTTAATGAGAAAGAGGAGAGAGTAGGAACTCTTCAAAGTGGAAAGGAAAAAGAAGAAAACAGAAGAGTCACTGAAAGCAAGAGAGTATATGTTTCAAACAAACAACCCAAAACTGCTAAAAAACAGCGACCTAGGAAAAAAACAGGCATGGCTTTGGGAAGAAGACAAGAATTTGAGATCTGGTGTGAGGAAGTATGGAGAGGGAAACTGGTCTAAAATACTATCACATTATAAATTCAACAACCGAACAAGTGTCATGTTAAAAGACAGATGGAGGACTGTGAAGAAACTAAAATTGATTTGCTCAGACAGTGAAAACTGAGTGTATTTGTTGAAGCTTGATAAAGGACAGTTAAATATTTTGATAACTACATTTTGTTTGAAACTTATTGGTCGTTGAAGTATTTCAAAATTTTTGTTTAAAGCATTATTTTTAGTTTAGCAAAGATTTGTGCTATAGAGTACAATTATATTCCTCATTTTGTTCTTCAAAATTTTTTAATTTTAGTGTAAATATGTTAACTCCGACCAAATTCAGTACTCCATCCCCAAATCTCGTTCCAGTAAAAAAATGAAACCTGACGAGGAAAAAAAGCAGTTTTTTTATTTACCTATTTTGTGTCTATAAGGTACCTTCAGCCTCCTAAGACACAGCATGAAAATGAATTTTCTCACTAGGTGAACAGTAATAGTCCTTTTATATGAAACTTGATCTATGGCCTTAATATTCTACTTAATTACTAAAGCATTTGTTAATAGAGTGATAAATAAAGCTGTTTTTGTTTTCTTTTTTGATACTAAGGATTGAATCCAGGGGCAGTTAACTGTCAAGACACATCCCCAGCTCCCTCCACCTTTTTATTTTTTTAACTTTTGATATAAGGTCTTGATAAGTTGATCAGAGCCTTGCTAAATCTCTGAGGCTGGCTTTGAACTTGCAATCCTCATGCCTCAGCCTTCTGAGTCGCTGAAATTACAGGCATGTGCCACCACACCAAGCTAAATAAAGCTTCTTTATAACCTGATACTGAGTTCTCTGGGATGATTTGATTTAATATGTCAATATTGGACATAAATAGTATTCTGTAAATGCTTAAGTTGTATTCACCATGATCATCTTTACATAGTATTAATAAATAAGGTTAAACATACCTTACTAGACAATTTGAATTTTCATTAATTTATTTAGATGTCCTAGTCAAATATTAATAGAATTATTTAGCATTTTGTGTTATGTGATTTGTTTAGCAAACAAGAATTGAAATATTGAGGTAGTTGCGTTAAAATCATGTGTAATATTTTATGATCTTGTCCATTTCTTATTAAAGTTTTTTATACTATAAAAAAAACTTTTGTCACATGAATGAAAAACCAACCTTTTTGGGGAGATACACCCTTTCCCTCCATTTCACAGATCCGTAAACTAAGGATCAGGTAGGTGAAATACTTTACTTGAGATCTTCTAAATAGTAAAATGCAGAACCAAGATACTTCTAGAACCCTGGATTGTGTGATCCCATACCCAGTGGTCTTAACCTTTGCATACCAGTAGTTCACAAACTTAAACATGAACAGAAT
The DNA here is from genome assembly GCF_045843805.1 of Urocitellus parryii. Classification (NCBI taxonomy): domain Eukaryota; kingdom Metazoa; phylum Chordata; class Mammalia; order Rodentia; family Sciuridae; genus Urocitellus; species Urocitellus parryii. Next base: position 35,966,633 of record NC_135541.1, on the reverse strand, counting down.
TACCTGGAGAGCTTGTTAAAAACAGATTGTGGGGCTCCAAACCACTCTATACTAACCACCTTCCCAATTTCTCATTTATTCCTATAAAGTGAAGAGAATGGAGATTAACAGATAAGAAAATTGAGAACAGAAAAGTAACACAACTTTTCCAATTCCCAATTTCCCACAACACATTTTTCTTTTCTTTCTTTTTTAATTTCTTTTTTTCCTATGGGACTGGCAATTCAACCCAGGGCCTCATACACGCCTCGCAAGCACTGTACCACTGAGCTACATCCTCAGCCCCTTGTAATATTGACTATCTCCTATACTAAGGAAACAAGCAATCTGGAGAGTATTTCTCAGAAAGAGGCCAAGATAAAATTGGAAAAGTTACTGTTACCGCTGTTTACTAGTGACAAGTCCTTGCTTCCCTGAATGCTGAAGTATAACACCAGAGAAGCACCCCAAGGCAAGTGTACAGTGGAAAGTGGAAGCCTTTATTAAAGGATAGCAGAAAAGACTTCTCTCTAGAGGAAGAAGGGGAACCGAAAGGCGAAAAGCAGAATCCATGGAAGGGGGAGGTCTTCCCTTTTTATAGCTAAGGTCTTTTTAGTTTTCCCACATTCATGTCCTTTGTTTCCTTTTATCTTGCAGTGATAGAATGCAGGTGGGAAGGCCAAAAGGTGGGAGAGAGGTGGACTGGAGAAGTAATCTGGGCAGGAAGCACTTGGGGTAGTTTGATTAGCACCTCCCAGCTTGCTGGGAGCTGTTTCATTAACAGTTCCATAGGATGGGTTCTGGGCCTTGGGGACTTTAACAATTCAATGTCCCCAGGTGCTGCTCTGGTTTCCTGGACTCCATTCTCCATAATGGTCTCCATCTTCCTTATCTTACTCTATATTAGACCCGATTTACCTAACTACACTAACTACCTATCTGTAAATCTGGCTTCATTACCACCCAACTTTCTGCCTTGAGAGGAGAGTTCGGGCTTTGTCACTAACTCTGGTGTGCCCTGGAAAAAGCCCTTTCCTCTCCAGACCTCAGTCCTTTTGTTCGGAAAGCAGGGTCCTTTCCATTTTAAAGAATGGCCCCAAGCTTCAGAGACAGGCAGAAATTCAGGTTGCATTGAGTCCTGTTTCTGAATGCCTTGCGCTGGCTCCAGGCCAGGCAGGTCTTGTGAGGATTATGTGACGTGTAATCACCGCTTGAAACGTGAGTCTGAGCGGAGATGGCAGCTGTCACAACAATCTTTCCTAGTCTCGGCGGCGGAGGGTAGGGTGGGGGAGTAAGGCAGCGAGAGAGGTCTGCAGGCTGCCGGTTTGGGAGATAGACTGGCCCACAGCCAAAAGGGCAGGCGACTTCCACCGCCATCCTACCCAAAGCCGAGGGTCTCCGATCTTCAAAGGTCTAGGAGGTTGGCAAGCCCGGGGCGACTCAGACCCAGCTCACCACCTCTAGCTGAGGAAGGCCATCTCAGACACGAGCACCAATGCTAGGCCTTCAAAGTGAGATCACAGCAAACGTGATTGGCCGGTTTCTCTACGCTGAACAAGTACTGTTAGCTCAGATTTGTAACCCTGAGAGAGGAGGGCGACTTCAGCAGGTAGTATGACTTTGAAGACATCACTTTACTTCTCTGAACCTCTTCTTAAAAATGGAGCTACTGCTGGGCGCGGTGGTGCCCGCTTGTAATCACTGCAACTCCGGAGGCTGCGGTAGGGGGATCCCGAGTTTGAGGCCAGTGTCAGCAACTTAACGAGAACCCGGCTCAAAATGACAAATAAAACAGGGCTGGGGATGTCGCTCAGTGATAGAACACCCTAGGTTAAATCTACAGTACTGCAAAATACTTAAGTAAATAAAATAAGAAAAATTAAAATGGAAATATTAATACCTATCCTGAATTAAGCCATAGGACAGTGAACAACATGTGTAGGAAAGACATTATGTCTTTAAAAAGTACTTTTATTATTCCATCTGCTTACAAAAGTAAAATGTGATTCTTAAAAACAGGGACGACAGTACGCTATTCTCACTCTCCTTCTCAACCCATAGTTAGCAACTATTAATAGTTTAGTGCTTTTTCCTCAGGTTTTTTTCCCTATGAATATACAAAGGCTTAATTTTTATTTATTTTGTTTTATCTCTTTGATAAGGCTGGTCTCAAAGTCCTCGGTTCAAGTGATCCATGTTTCAGTCTCCTGAGTAGCTGGAGTTACAGGCTTGCATCACTGCACACAGCTAAAAGTTGAATTTTGATTAATTAATAATATTCATTTATTTTTATTTTTGGTGCCGGGGATTAAACCCAGAGGTGCTTTACCACTGGGCTACAATTCCAGTCTTATTTATTTATTTATTTATTTGTTTGTTTTTGAGACAAGATCTCTAAGTTGCTGAGACTGGCCTTGGACTTTCGATCCTCATGCTTATAAGAAATAGAAAGACTGGTGGTCCATCTTCAGTATACAGTATTCAGACTTAGTTGGATCCAGTTGTAACCATTTAATTAAAGCCCTTCCCTTTTGCCCACCCTAATATTAAAATTAGCCAATTGTGCCCCTGAGTCCTCCAATGAGGTGTATACTGCTGCAGTCTGGCTGGGCACAATTCAGGAGCCACTTGTCAAAAGAAACGAACTTTATTTTTAGAACCACACAGCTCTTCAGGAAAACCTTCAGAGCCCAACTGTCAGCTGGAAGTTTGCTGCCAGCTGGAAGTTTGCTGGGGCCCCTTTGGCTGTGGCTCTCAACAGTATACACCGCTTATACCCAGTCATACTTGCTAGCCAGGTTCTGTAGTATGCCCTTCTGTTATAAGTAAATGTTTGCCTTGCCCACCCACTTTCAGGCATTTGTTTGATTTCTTGCAGCACCTCGCTATTTCTAACATGCCTCAGCCTCCCCAGTGGCTAGGATTACAGGCGTGCACCACCATACCAGGCTAAAGTTTAGTTTTTAAACAAAAACGATGTTGTACAATACAACTTTTTATTTTTCACTTAATAATGCATTCAAATATCTTTCTGTGGGGCTGGGGATGTGGCTCAAGCGGTAACACTCTCGCCTGGCATGTGCTGGGTGCTGGGTTCGATCCTCAGCACCATATAAAAATTAAAAAAAGGGGCTGGGGATGTGGCTCAAGTGGTAGCGGGGTCTTGCATGCGTGCGGCCCGGGTTCGATCCTCAGCACCACATACAAACAAAGATGTTGTGTCCGCCGAGAACTAAAAAATAAATATTAAAATTCTCTCTCTCTCTCTCTCACTGTCTCTCTCTCAAAAAATAATAAAAAAGGATGTAGTGTCCGCCAAAAAACTAAAAAATAAATATTAAAAAATTCTCTATTTTAAATATATATATAATCTTTCTGTGGTTGAGTGGTCAGTACAAGCAAGCCAGAGTAGGAAAGATCTGAGTTTGACTTTCCATTCTGCCTCTTTCTGACCTTGAGAATCTTGTATCTTTTGCTTCTCTGACCCCCAGTTTTCTTACTTACAAGACTGGTGTTTTGAAACTGTGCCTACTGCACAGCTTTGTTGTGAGAATAAAATAAGATTATATGGGTAAGGGCTCCAGGGCTTGGTTGGAATTTGGCAGTTTTGAAACAATTTGAGGGGTGGTACTGTTTTTTTCTCATTATGGATTAGAAAGCAAGTTAGGAGTATTAAGAAACTCAGCTTGAAAATATTGAATTATTTTAGCTGAGTATCTTCATTATTTATCTCAAATACAAGGCTTAACCTTGAAGTATTATGACAGAAGTGAAATTTTAAGGGCTATATAACCTTCCCAGTTATCACCTTAGGAAGCAATATTCATATTCATTTAAAATTTATTATCCTTGATGATTTATTTGGGAATTTTCTACAGGTATTACCAGCCCAAAAGGGCTAGAGGTCTTCAGGCTTAGTAAATATTCATATCTGGAAGGCAAATGTTTATGTTTTGATAATAAAGAAGCGTTTGGAACCAAATCTAGTAAATGAAATGAATTATTTGGAGAATACATTATTATATAATTTTTTAAAATAAAAAATATGTCTTTCAATGTTGGCCTGAATATATGTTTCATTCTTTTTAATATCTACATTGCATTCAAATCCACTATTATAGGACACTTGTTTTTCTTTTTTTTCAAAATATTTTTATTTGTAGATTGATGTAAAAACATTATTACTTATTTATTTTGTGTGTGTGGTTTCGAGGATTGAACCCACAACCTCACACATGCTAGGCAAGTGCTCTACCACTGAGCTTCAACCCCAGCTCACATTTGTTGTTTCTAAGAACAGCAGCAGCAGCAACAACACCTGCAGCAAGTATTTATTTATTTGTGCAAGAATTTTTTTGTAGGATACATTCTTGGAAGTTGAATTGCTAGGTAAAAACATAAGCACATTTTCAATGTTAGTAAATACTACCGTATTGCTTTCCAAAAAGGAGGCATCAATCTATAACCGCACTAACAGTCTGTGGAAATGATGAACATAGGATGTCCATCTTTGTAAAACTAACAGATGAAAAATACCACATTGTTTTCCTTTAATCATCTTATCATATGTTTATTAACTGGTGCTTTTCCTCTTTCAAGAATTGCATGTTCTTGTTGAAACCTTGTTTTCATTATTGTAGCCCTTAAACCCTAGTCATTACTAAGCACCCAGGGAATGTTTCGTTTGATGAATAAAAAGCAATGCTGTGAAGAAGAGGTGAAATAGTGATCAACAACAATTAGTTGAATCTAAGTCTGGAGTCAGGAAGTGAGCTCTGTAAAGCTCTTGAATTCTTCCTTTCGAATCTTGTTGTAAATCTAGGATTACAAAAGGCACCCCTATCCTCTTATTGTGTTTTTTTGTTTGTTTGTTTTTGGTACTGGGGATTGAATTTAGAGGTGCTTTACCACTGAGCTACATCCTGGACCTTTTTATTTTTTATTTTGAGACCCCGGGACTCACTAAGTTGTTTAGGGCTTCATTAAGTTGCTGAGGCTGGACTCAAGCTTGCAGTACTTCTGTCTCAGCCCCATGAGTTGCTGGGTGGCATGGGCCACCATGTCCAACTCACTGTATGTTTTGGAATAAACTACTTCTCTGACCTCAGTTTCTCGTCAACAGTTGAAATAATGTGTGCAACCTGCATTATGCTTATAGAAAAGGGCTAACAAGTGAAAACCATGAAGTTATATTTTTCAATAAGCACATATTAATGTATTAACTTAAGTAATCAAAACTATTAAGTTTAAAAAGTAAAGGTGAACATTTATAAGAATAGGGGGAGGGGCTCAGGATGTAGCTCAGTTGATAGAGCACTTGCCTAGCATGTGTGATTCCATGGGTTCAGTTCCCAGCACTGAAGATGAAGCCAGATTTAAAAATAGGTAGTTAGTGTAGTTAGGCAAATCGGGTCTAATATCGAGTAAGATAAAGAAAATGGAGATCATTATGGAGAATGGAGTCCAGGAAACCAGAGCAGCACTTGGGGAAATTGAAATGTCAATGCCCCCAAGGCCCAGAACCCATCCTATGGAACTTGCTCCCAGCAAGTAGGGAGTTGCTAATCACACCATTCCAGGCCCTTCCTGCCTAGATTACTCTTCCAGTCCACCTCTCTCCCACCTTTTGGCCTTCCCACCTGCATTTTATCGCTGCAAGATAAAGGGAAACAAAGGACATGAATGTGGGAAAACTAAAAGAAGACCTTAGCTATAAAAAAGGGAAGACCTCCCCCTTCCATGGATTCTGCCTTTTGCCTTTCCCCTTCTTCCTCTGGGGAGAAGTCTTTTCTGCTATCCTTTAATAAAGGCTTCCACTTTCCACTGTACACTTGCCCTAGGGTGCTTCTCCGGTGTTATACTTCAGTATTCAGGAAGCATGGACTCACCAGTAAACAGCGGTAACAAAGAATAGAAGGCAAATAAATATATAGGGAAATAAAAGAAGAAGCTGGCTGCATGATCTTAAATTTCTTTTTAAAATGTGACTTCATACTTGGCTTACCTCTCTTCCATCTTTTTACCAACTCTCTATTGCCCTCTACTGTTCTGATTGTTTCATTTCAGTGCAATTAAACTCCAAATACTACTAAGGGGAAAGTAATAGTTGTGGCCATCCCTGATTTAAGGTATCTATATCATCCAAACTGGGCCTGTATCTATTCCTTTTTTTTAAGTTGTAGATGGACACAATACCTTTATTTTATTTTATTTTTTAATGTGGTGTTGAGGATTGAACTCAGTGCCTTCCACATGCAAGGCAAGCACTCTAGCACTGAGGTACAACCCTAGCCTCCTGTCTATTCTTGACCCCATAACCACGGGGTATATAAAGGACATATAAATCAGTCTGATGATTTGAATTGTAATTGCTTATAAAGTCATATTAATTTAAAAACTAAAACTTGAATTTCAATGCCATATACAGATAAGCCATTTCTCAAGAAAGAAGTGGCTGGATATGGTCCACTCTCTGCCAGATTAGTAGAAAGTCATTTGAGAAGCACCACTATAGGTGATGGAAAACTATGGATTGAGCTCCACTAAGGACTATAGAGTAGGTCTGACTGGGATTCAAAGATGAATAGGAACTGTCTTTGAAGAGTTTTCTGTCCTGGCCTTATGAAACTAATGATTCTAAGCAGAACAAAACAAAACAAGGTGAAGTTCTTCTCTTCTGCATCCTCTTTGACATGTTCCTCTTCTACTTCATTCATTTTGTTATTCAAAAAAATATTGCACACCAACCCCCTCACTTACTGTGTGACTTTGGACTCTGTACTTTAGTTTCCTCATCTGCATATTGGGGATAGTCATACATTTTCAGCGAAAAGTAAATGAGTTAATTAGCAAAAAGAATTATAGTATAAAGTTCGGCTTTGTTTATACATCAATTATCATAACAATGTTATTACTACAATCTTTATTGCTACTATGTTCCACAGCCACATTCCTTTTCTAGGTCATAGGTGTCTCTGCCCTGATAGGTCTGGAAGAAACACAGAGATAAACTAGACGTCCCATTGAACTTGTATGGACTTATGATTTGCCCCACTATACCTGCCATATAGAAAGTACTCGAAAAGCTTGCTGAATTAATAAGCAAATGTTCTCCCAATGAACAGCAAGCTCTTTTGAAGACCTCTCACATCCCTAAAATCAAACAACTTTTGAAGCACACTGCGCTTAGGAATTACTGAACTAATGAACCTATGGACGAAAGAATGGACAAATGCCTGCAGATTGAAAGTCATTAAGACCACAAAGCAGGTCTACAGAAACACCGGCACCAGTTTTACAACTTAGGTCAGTAGAAAAAAAGCGTCTACCAGACTTTAACAGCGCGCGGGCTGACGGGAAGCCCAGGCTCGCCTATTAGTCTCCGCGAATCCGCGGAGAGTTCAGACGTCAGCGTCCCGCCCTCCCCAGGCCCCGCCCCCGCGTGACCGTAGGTGGAGCGCCGAGCCAAAGCGGGTTGGAGGAGCTGGAGTCATGGCGGGGCTGGTGGACTTCCAAGATGAGGAGCAGGTGAAGTCATTTTTGGAGAACATGGAGGTGGAGTGCAACTACCAGTGCTACCACGAGAAGGACCCGGAAGGTGAGCGCCTGAAGCGCAGTCTGGGGACACGTCAGGGGTGGGATTGAGTGAGCGAACTCTCCGGGAACCTGGAGGGGGCATCACGTGGCGGGCTGAGGACACTTGGGGACTAGGTCTGCGGGACACTTGGGACCTTATGTGTGATGAGAGGAGCGTTGTGTGCAACAGGACTTGCGGGCGCGCCGTGGCGGAATGAGGCTGCAGGCTGGGATGGGGAGGAGTCCTGTTCTGGCATTTGAGGTCAAGGGACTGGGAATACATTAGTGAACAGATGAAATTCCCTGCCCTCAAGGAGCTTACATTCTGATAGGGGAATCGGTCAGTAAATATAAGGAAATAAATTAAATGATGGAGTTCGGAACTGGTAAGTTCAGAGGGGGGAAAAAAGGGTGAAGGGCTACTGGAGTTTAGGAAGACGATTGTAAATTGAGCCATCGGACAAGGGAGTTATTGAGAAACTGGCATTTGAACAATTCTTGAAGAAGTCTTGAAAGAAGCCTTGAAGAAGGCAAGGGAGTTGAACCATGCAAGGTTTTGGTTTTTTGGTTTTTGTTTTGGTACCAAGGATTGAACTCAAGGGCGTTTAACCTCCAAGTCACATCCCCAGCCTTTTTTTATATTTTGTTTTAAGACAAGGGTCTCACTATGTTGTTTAGGGCCTCGCCAAGTTGCTGAGGTAGGCTTTGAACGCAAGGTCCTCCTGAGCTGGTGGGATTATAGGTGAGTGGCCATTCTGGGCCCTACTTTATTTTTTTTTAAAGGTGGAGAAAAATTCACATCCTTCCTTCCTTAGAGCTTGCCGTCTGATTTTCAGAATGTGACTTTGCTATATTTTTTAGCTAACCAACTACATGGGAGAATTTTCTCTGTGAACTAGTCCAAGCCCTAATAATCTATAAGTTTCAGAGGAATTGAGGTCACTGAGGAGCAGAGTAGTTAGGGGCAGTCTAGGGCTAATCTGCGGTTGATGAAATGGAGGAGATGAGATGGTGGGAGAAGAAAGTGTTCCTTTAGAAGGTTGAAGTCAGAATGTGTAGTCAGAATTAAGTTTATATATTTTTTTTCAGTGCTGTGCATTGAGAAACCAGGGTTTATTCCCTTGTATATTACCCGCCCCCCAAAAAAGGAGGGAGGTTTTTTTCATGATAGGCAAGGATTCTACCGGTTAGCTACACTTCCCGGCTCCTCATTGTCTGTAAATAGGTAGTGCTTTCTCCTTATTCAAATCTCAGCTAAGACAGCACAGTCCTCAGTGAGACTTAAGATCCTCCTTGATTGCCCATTCTATACTTACTTGCTTGTCATCCTGTTTTACTTAAATAGAAACATTTTTTATTGTTTGAATACATCTTGTTCACTTATTTGCTTATTTTTTGTATTTCTTCCTTTAGAATGTAAATTTTAGGAGAGCAAATTGCTATATTCCTAGCATCTGTATATCTGGTACATAGATGCTTTTTGATGCTCAAATATTTTTGAAATTGAATGAGAAATGACATATGATATTGTAAGGAATGAATAAGGAGATTTTTTTTAAGTAACTTTATTTTATTTATTTATGTTTTTTGTGGTGCCGAGGATCGAACCGAGTGCCTCATATCTGCAAGGCAAGTGCTTTGCCACTGAGCCACAATCCCAGCCCTGAGGTAGGAGATTTTAAGGAGTGAGGTTTGCCCAGTTCGATGGGGCACACCTGTAAGCCCAGGATCTTGGGAGGCTGAAGCAGGAGGATTGCAAGTTTGAGAGCAGCCTCAGCAATTTAGTGAGGCCCTAAGCAATTCAGCAAGATCCTGTCTCAAAATAAAAAGGGCTGGGGATGTGGCTCAGTGGTTAAGTGCCCCTGGGTTTATTCCCTGGTATCCCATTCCATCCCCCCAAAAGGAGGGAGATTTGCTGGAACAAGGAGACTGCCAAGGAGGAAGAGCCAGTTTCTAGCTCTTTTGGTAGCTGCCATGTTCCTAGCCTGGCCAAGGAATAAGGTGTAGTCATTGCCACATTTCTTTCTTGCTGTCACAAGATTAGCTTATTAGCCTTTTTTTTTTTTAACATGTATTTTAGTTGTAGATGGAACACAATACCTTTATTTTATTTATTTATTTTTTATGTGGTGCTGAGAATTGAACCCAGCGCCTCACACTTGCTAGGCGAGCGCTCTACTGCTAAGCTACAACCCAGATCTAGTCTTGGCTTTTAGGGGTTTTACTACTAGATTTCACCAGAAGTTCCAAAGCTAGCGTAGTTTCTGCAATGGAAGTCACTAGGTCAGCAGTGGCAAGTGGTATAGCCAGTGAAGGGGTCAAGGTTTCCCCTAGTCCATGCATTGCTCATTCCCTTGTGAATGGCAGAAAAAGCCACTTATAGGAATGGCTAAATACCACTTAATAGTCTTTGTGGTAAGGTTAGTTTGCCACACCAGAGGAGGACAGTGCTGGTCCTAAATAAATGACTCAGTCTGACCTGTCACACTGGAACCTCCCTACTGAGCTGCAGTCCTAGACCTGAACAGCTCTTGCCCTCTCCTCACAGGTTGCTATCGGCTGGTGGACTATTTAGAAGGGATCCAGAAGAATTTTTATGAGGCTGCAAAGGTGTTGAAGTTCAACTGTGAAGAGAACAAGCACAGTGATAGCTGCTACAAACTGGGGGCCTATTATGTAACTGGAAAAGGTAAGAAGGGCTTGCTTTCTTTGGTATCCCCTTTTTGATGCTAAGGCTGTCATCGTACCCAAGCCTTAGGCTGAGCTCTATTCACAGAAATATCCTCACAGGTATTGTGGAAGCACATTGAAGATACATTTGGAGACAAGAGTTCAGCAGAGTGATCGGGGAGGAGCACAGCCTTTAAGTTAAGCAAACCCTAGAGAATGCTATTTGCAAGTAGTGGGATCTTGAGCTAGTCACTTTAATATGTGTCTCAGTTACATCACCTGTAACATGGGGGAAAATAATTCTTGCTTTGTAGGATTGTTGTGAGGACTTAAGAGGAACATGTAGATAAAAGCATCAGTATGTGCCTGGCACAGAGTAAGAGATCAATAATTACTCCCTTTTTTCTATCTTTTCTCCTCATTTTTTTTTTTTTTTTTGGTGTGTTTACAAGTGATTTTTACTTTTAATAAACTCAATGCATTTAACATACTTTATCCATTGGCTGGGTTTCTTGCTCAGTGGTAGGCACTCACCTAGCCTGAATGAAGCACTGGGTTTGATCCTCAGCACCAATAAAAATAAAATAAAGGTATTGTGTTCACCTACAACTAAAAATATATATTTTATTATTATTATTTTAATATTTTTTAGTCATAGATGGACACAATACATTAATTTATTTATCTTTATGTGGTGCTGAGAATCAAACCCAGGGCCTCACACATGCTAGGTGATTGCTGTACCACTGAGCCACAACTCCAGCCCCAAAATATATATTTAAAGAAAAAAAATACTATATTCATACTGTTAAATAACTAATGACCGCTTTCACACTGAATTCTCCAGATATGCAACTGAATTAGGCTTTAGTAAAAAGGGGTTTTCAGGGGTTGGGGTTTGTATGAGGCATTGGGTTCGATCCTCAGCATTATGTATAAATAAATAAAATAAAGATCCATCGACAACTAAAAAAAAAATTTAAAAATTTAAAGGGGTTTTCATTCTGCCCACATAAGTAAACATATATATTGTATCTATGTGTGTGTGTGTATATATACATATATACTGTACATATGTAATTATATATATGTATATATATTTAATTCTCATTTTGAAGTAATTTCAGATTTATAAAGAAAACCAAAAGCATTACAGAGAATTCCTAAATTCTTTAAACCAGATACCACATTATGCCCTAATTTTATTTACCACTAGAATGATGTTTCAGTTTTCTATTGCTAAATTACAAATTACCCTAATAATTCTTGTGGGTCAAGAATTTGGGAGTGGTTTAGCTAGATACCTCAGGATCTCCCATGAAGTCGCCGGCAAGACACTGGTCAGGAAGCTAGGGCTGTAGTCATTTCAAAGGTTTGCCTAGAGTTTGAGTTTCCAGATCTAAGAGGAATTCTCCATGTGGCTGGTGGCAGAGGCCTCTGTTCCTTATCAGCTATTGTTAGGAGGATGTCTTATCCTTGTCATGTGGATCTCTATGGGTTACTTGAGTATCTCATGACATGGTCTATGGCTTCCTCCACTGAGTAATCCAAGAGGGCAAGGTGGAATCCACAGTGTGTTTTTGAACTACCATTGGAAGTCACAATTTTTCTTTTTATACACACACACACACACACACACACACACACACACATATTTATTTATTTATTTAAATTGCTATTGGACCTTTATTTATTTCTTATGTAGTGATGTGCCTCACACATGCTGGGCAAGTGCTACAGCCCCTACAGTTTTCATTTCTGTCACATTCTATTTATTAGAGGTGAGTCACTAAGGCTAGCCCATGCTAGTGAGAAAAGACTTAAATTACAGTCTTTGAAGGAAGGAATATCAAAGAATTTATGGACATATTTTATTCTTTACAGTGCTAGAGATGGAACTCAGGACCTTATGCATGCTAGGCAAGTGCTCTACCACTGAGTTAGACTCTCAATTCCCAAAGACATAGTCTAAAACCATGACACAGGGAATATGACCTTGGAGGCTAATTTTTTTACACTCATCATGTCATGAGCTTCTTGAAGATGATTGTTCATCCCATTCCCAGTACCCAGGCGACCCTAGTTAGAAAAATGTTCAGTGAAAGTTTGATGAAGAGGATGTCTTTTTAATTTTTGGAGCTATGTTGACTGTTTTGGCTTTTACTTGGAACATAGTGCTTGTGATAGTGCTGTTTATTTATTTATTCATACATACATACATACATACATACATGCATGCATACCAGGGAATGAACCCAAGTGTACTTAATCACTGAGCCACATCCCCAGACCTTTTTGTTTTTTTTGAGACAGGGTCTCCCTAGATTGCTTATAGCCTGTCTGAGTTGCTGAGGCTGGCTTTGAACCTGTGATCTTCCTGCCTTAGCCTCCCAAACTGGGATTTCAAGCATCACCACTATGTCCAGTATTTATTTTTATTTTTAAAATTTTTCCCCAGCTTACTGAGGTATATGGTAATTGACAAATATTCTGTGTTTGCTGTATGTGTGATTCTTAAATATATGTATACATCATGAAATGATTATCACAATCAAGCGTATTCATCACTTCACACATTTACTGTATTTCCATGAGTGGTGAGACCATTTAATATCTACTCTCTTATCAGATTTTAAATATATGATAAGCATAGTCACCTTGCTATATAATAGCTCTCCAGAACTTACTCATCCTACCTAGTTGAAACTTTGTGCCCTTTGACCAACACCTCCCCAGATCCTATCAACTGCTGTGCTACTCTCTGCTTCTATATGAGTTGGCTTTTTTAGATTCTACATGTAATTGAGCTCTTGCTTTGTTTTTCTGTGCCTGAATTATTTTACATAGTATTATGACTGTCATAAGGAGGTAAAGGTTCATCCGTGTTGCAAATGATAGAATTACCTTCTTTTTTAAAGGCTGAATATTATATCATTGTGTATATAACTCCTAATCTGTTCCTTTGTTGATAGGCACTTTGGTTGACTATTGTGAATTATTTGTTTGACTATTGTGAATTATGCTGCAGTGACCGTGGGAGTGCAGATGTTTTCTTTTTCTCCTTCTTTTTTTTTTTTTTTTAATATTTTCTAGTTGTTGATGGACCTTTATTTTATTTATTTATATGTGGTGCTGAGAATTGAACCCAGTACCTCATGCATGCTAGGCAAGCGTGTTACCACTGAGCCACAACCCCCCTTTTTTTATATATATATATTTTTATTTTTTAGCTTTAGGTGGACACACAGTGCCTCATGCATGCCAGGCGAGTGAACTACTACTTGAGCCATATCCCCAGCACCACCCCCCCAGATGTTTTCTTAAGACATTAATTTTATTTCTTTCTGGGTCCTAGGGATTGAGCCTGAAGGTGCTTAATTACTGAATCACATCAAATCCTCAGTCCTTTTTTTATTTTGAGACAGGATCTCGATAAGTTGTTTAGGGACCTCATTAAGTTGCTGATGCTGGTCTTGAACTTGAAATCCTCATGTCTCAGCCCCCGAGTTGCTGGGACATATGTAGTTTTCCATAATGGTTATATCAATTTACATTCTTACCAGCGTTGTACAAGGGTTTGCATTTCTTTTCTTTCTTTCTTTTTTTAAAATATTTTTTTAGTTTTAGATGGACCTTTATTTATGTGGTGCTGAGGATTGAACCCAGTGACTCACACATGCTAGGCAAATGCTCTACTACTGAGCTGCAGCCCCAGCCCAAGGGTTCGATTTTTTCTCCATATCCTCATCAAAATAACAGCTGTGAGATGATATCTCCTTGTAGTTTTGATTTTCATTTCCCTGATGATTACTAACATTGAGCATTTTTTCACATTATCTGTTGGAAAGTTATATGTCTTCTTTTGATAAAAGTCTATTCAGTGCTCATTTTTTGACTTTTTTTTTGTTGTTGTTGGTGCTGGGGATTTAATCCAGGGCCTTGTTCATACAAGGCAAGCACTCTACCAACTGAACTCTATCCTCGGCCCCTTTGCTTATTTTTTAATTGATTATTTTCTTATTTTGCAGTGCTGGGGATTAAGCCCAGGGTCTTAGAGCTACATCCCCAACCCCTAATTGGTTATTTTCTTGCTGTTGAATTCCTTATATTCATTCCTTATGTTTTTTATTTTACATTTTGGATGTTAACCCCTTTTTGGATAGATTTTCAGATATTTTCTTCCATTCTGTCTCTTCACTCTGTTGCTTCTTTGCTGTGGAGGGAAGCTTTTTAGTTTGATATCCCTTCCAAAACTCATGTTTTGTTCTTTCCTTCCCCCCTTTTTTTTTTTTTTTTGTGATACAGGGCATTTTACCACTAAGCTACACCCCTAACCCTTTTTACAGAGTGCGGGCACTTTACTGAGCCACATCCCTAGCTCTTTTTTGTATTTTATTTAGAGACTGTATCTTTTTTTTTTTTTTTTTTTTTTTAAGGAGAGAGAGGGGGGGGGAATTTTAATATTTATTTTTTAGTTTTCAGCGGACACAACATCTTTGTTTGTATGTGGTGCTGAGGATCGAACCCGGGCTGCGTGCATGTCAGTCGAGCACGCTACCGCTTGAGCCACATCCCCAGCCCTAGAGACTGTATCTTGCTGAGTTGCTTAGGGCCTCCCTAAGTTGCTGAGGCTGACTTTGAACTTTGACTCCTCCTGCTTTACCTTCCCTAGCTGCTGGGATTACAGGTGTGCACCATTATGCTTGGCCCTTTTTTATATTATTTTAAGACAGGCTCTTGCTAAATTGCCCAGGCTGTCCTTGAACTGCCTTAGCCTGCCAGGTGATCCGATTATAGGTGTGTGCCACTGCACCTAGCTCATGTTGATTGTTTTTTGTTTTGTTTCTTGTACTGAAGATTGAACCTAGGGATGCTTTACCATTGAACTATATCCCCAGCCCTTTTATTTTTTGAGACAGGGTCTTGCTAAGTTGCTTAGGGTCTAACTAAATTGCAGAGACTGTCCTTGAACTTGCAATCCTCTTGCTTCAGTCTCTCAAATTTCTGAGATTATAGGTGTGTGCCCCCATACCCAGCTTATGTGGAAATATTTGTTATAGATGGACACAATATCTTTTTAAAAATTTTTTTTATCCTTTATTTTTTAGTTGTGGGTGGACACAATACCTTTATTTATTTATTTTTTTCATTTTTATGTGGTGCTGAGGTTCGAACCCAGTGCCTCACGCATGCCAGGCAAGCGCTCTAACTCTGAGCCACAATTCCAGCCCCTGAACATAATATCTTTATTTTGTTTATTTTTATGTGGTGCTGAGGATCGAACCCAGTGCCTCATGCATGCTAGGCAAGTGCTCTACCACTGAGCTACAGCCCCAGCCCCATACTCAATGTCTTTAATCCACTTTAGGTTGATTTTTACATATGGTAGGAAGTAAGAGTCTAGTGTCATTCTTCGGCACATGGATATCCAGTTTTCCTAATTATTGGAGAGATTGTCCTTTCCCCATTGTGTGTTTTGTGGCACCTTTATGAAGATCCATTGACCATAAATACATGGATTTATTTCTGGGCTTTCCTTTCTGTCTCATTAGCCTAGATATCTATTTTATGCCAGTGCCATGCTGGGTTCAATCCCCTGCCTCCCCATATTGGGAATTGAACCCAGGACCTACGCATGTGCTAGGCAAGTGTTCTACCACTAAGCTGCACCCCCAGCTCTTTTTGTTTTACTTTATCTAATTTTTAAAAATATTATTATTATTTTAGTTATACATGGACAGAATGCCTTTATTTATTTTTATGTGGTGCTAAGGATTGAACCCAGTGCCTCACATGTGCTAGGCAAGTGCTCTACCACTGAGCTATAGCCCTAGCCCCTCTATTTTAATTATTTGAGGTATGGGATTGAACCCAGGACTTACTCAAGAAAGTTGAGGCAGGAGGATCACATGTTGGAACTTGCACAGCTAGTTCTATCATTAAGCTCCACCCAAACTCTTTATTTTTTTGAGACAGGGTCTTGCTAAGTTGCTCAGGTTGGCCTCCAACAGGGGCTTGCACATGCTAGGCAAGTGCTCTACCACTGAGCTATCTCCCAGCCTTGGCCTATAATTTTCTTTTAGTGTTCTTATCTGTCTTTGGTATTAGTGTAATGCTGCCTACATAAAATGAGTTTGGAAGTGTTCTCCCTCTATTGTTTAGAAGAGTTTATATGAATTGGTATTAATTCTTCTTTTTTTGCATTGGGGAGGATTTTCCAGTGAAGCTATTAGGTCCTGAACTATTGTTTTTGATTACTAATTCAGTCTCTTTACTAGTTATTAATCTATTCAAGTTTTCTATTCATGATTCAGTCTTGGTTGGTTCTGTGTTTCTAGGAATTTATCTATTTCTTCTTTGTTGTAATGTAATTGTTTATAATAGTCTCATCACCCTGTGTATTTCTCTGGTATCAGTTGTAATGTCTCCTCTTTGATTTTTAATTTTGTTTGCGTTTTCTTTTCTTTAGTCTTTTGTTTATTTTTTCAAAAAACCATTTGTTAGTTACATTGGTACTTTTATTACTCTTCTAATCTACTTACTTCTACTCTGATATTTACTTCTCTGACATTTGGCTTTTATGATTCCCTGAGGTATGAAGTTAGATTATTATTTGAGATCTTATTTCTTAATGTAGACATTTTTAAAAAATTAAAATTTGCTTTTTAGTTGTAGTTAGACACAGTACCTTTATTTTATTTATTCATTTTTATGTGGTGCTGAGGATCGAACCCAGGGCCCTGCACGTGCTAGGCGAGTGCTCCACCACTGAGCCACAATCTCAGCCCTTAGACATCTATTATTATAGACCCCCACTCTTAGAATTGTTTTTGCAACATCCTTTAAGTTTTGCTATGTTGTTTCAATTTTCATTTGTCTAAAGATGGCTTTTGATTTATTTTTTTATCCACTGATTGATTATTCAGGTGTATATAGGTGAATTTCCACAAATTTGTAAATTTTCCAACTTAACCTTCTATTATTGATTTCTCCCTTCCTGTCTTTGTCTTTCTTCTTTTCTTCCCTTTCCCTTCTGTTTCCTTCCTTCTGCTTCATGCATGCTGGGCAAGCACTCTGCCACTTAGCTATATCCCCAGACCCTGCTTCTCCTATACTGGGAATTGAACCCCAGGGTACTTTACCACTGAGCTATATCCCCAGTCTTTTTTCCTTTTGGACTGGGTCTTGATAAGTTACCAAGGTCAGACTTAAAATTTCAATCCTTCTGCCTCCACTTCTCAGGATGCTGAGATTACAGGCATATATGCCACTTCGCCTAGCTCTAGTTGCATATTTTTGTATTCAGATGATACTTGATGATTTCATTCTTCCTAAATTTGTTGACTTGTTTTATGGCCCACTTACTCTGTCCTCAACAATGTCTCCTGCGTGCTTAAAAAGAATGTGCATTCTGCTGCTGTTGTCTGGAGTGTTCTATAATATCTGTTAGGTCTATTTGGTAAAAAGTGCTATTCAAATTTACTGCCTTTTTTTTTTTTTTTTTTGGTTCTGGGGATTGAATCCAGCAGGGTTTTTATCACTAAGCGGCATCTTCAGTCCTTTTTAATTTTGAGATGGGGTCTCACCACCTTGTTGAGGCTAGCCTTTCATTTGTAATCCTCCTGCCTCAGCATTCCAAGTCGCTGAGATTACCACATGCACCACCATAACTGGCTTAAACTCACTGCCTCTGTCTTGATTTTCTGTCTGAATGATTTATCCATTGTCAAAGTAAGGTATTGAAGTCCCTTGCTATTAACATATTGCTGTCCATTTCTCTTTCAGTTCTACTGATATTTGCCTTATATATCTAGTTATTCCAAGGTCATCTTTATTTTACGGAAAGTTTGGAGCAAAGAGAGGCATTTCTTTGACCTAGTAATTCTCCTAGTATTCTCTCCTAAAGAAGTGACTGGTGGGGGCTGGGGTTATGGCTCAGTGGTAGAGCATTTGCCTTGTACGTGCAAGGCCCTGGGTTCGATCCTCAGCACCACATAAAATAAATAAATATATAAATAAAATAAAGGTTAAAAAAAAAAAAGAAATAACTGGTGGGCTGGGGCTGTAGCTCATTGGTGGAGTGCCTGCCTCACATGTGTGAGGCACTGGGTTCGATCCTCAGCATCACATAAAAATAAATAAAGATATTGTGTCCAACTACAACTAAAAAAAAATTTAAAAAAAAGAAGTAACTGGAAATCTAAATAAAGATTATGTATAAAGATATTCATCCTAGCATTATTTATCTCCAAATTTAAATTTTCATTAATTTGTAATTTACAAGTAATACATACTGCATATAGTAATAAAATAAAGGAAAGTATGTGCCAGAAGTAGCAAGTTAATTATATGTTTTGTTGTGGGTGGTGCTGGGGACTGAACCTTTTTACTCTACCACTGGACTATATCCTTAGCCCCAGCAGCTGAGTTAAGTAATGTTATTTTCATTGGATGAAGTAGTTAGCACATTAAAAAATAATGTTTCTAAAGAATTTTTGTTGCTAGGTGTTGTGGCACGTGCCTGAATTCCCAGCAACTTGGGATTTTCACATCAAGTTCAAGGCCAGCCTTAGCAACTTATTGAGACACTAAACAGCTTAGTGAGACCCTGTCAAAATAAAAAAATAAAAAGGTCTGGGAATGTGACTCTGGTTAAGCACCCCTGGATTCAATCCCCAGTACCAAAAAAAAAAAAGGAAAAGAAAAAAAATTTATGTTGATATAGGGGAAAACTTAAGCTGTAATGTTCAGTGAAGAAAGCTAAGTACCAAATTACATATAGAATGGATTGAGTTTTATGATAAAGTGTGTAAAACAAAAATGTCCCTAGTGATTATTCTGGATTAGGTGTCTTAGTAACCTTTGGATTCCTTTTATTTTTCTTCTTTTTTTTACTATATTTTCTGTAAGGAGGTTGATTTTCTTATTGAATCAGGGAAGCCAAAACAGGCTGTGATGTTGTTTTCCCTTTTCTTATTAGGCCAACATATCATTAGTGATTGCATACTGAGAATTATTTTTCACTTAAGTGCTCCTTGATTACTACATGTAGGGGGCAGTGAATTAGATAAGGACCAATGGAGGGGGAGAAAATTTTATACTAATGTTAATTACACCTGGGAGAGTTTGATAGGTATTTTCAGAGAGACATGTAAAGTATTATAGGGGTTCAATGCAAGAATTATGTCATCACTAGGGGGTGCTAGCATGAAGGAGGAGGCATTGAAAACCGGTCCTTGAAGAGTAGATTTTGTTTGGAGGTGGATTAGACTTAATGTCCCTGAAGAGAGAAAGTGGGCATTGTGAAAGGACACTGTATGGAGAACACTATACTAATGTGTCATATGGCAATATTTCCGTTGATGATGGGTCCAGTTTACCACTATGATGGTGCCATGATATTATTATAAAGTTGGACAAGGTGGCACACACCTGTAGTCACAGCTACTTGGGAGGTTGAGGTGGGAAGATCACTTGAGCTTGCACGTTCAAGACCAGCCTGGGCAATATAGTGAGACTGCATTTCAAAAAAAAAAAAAAAAAAAGAATTATAAGAAAAATAACCTATTGCATAGTGACATCTGCAATGTAACATCGTGGTGCAAGGCATTGCTTATGTGTTCGTGGTGATCCTGTGTGAGCAAATCTGTGCTGCCAGTCCTATGAAGGTACATACACAATACATAATACTTAATGATAATATATGACTGTTACTGATTGTGTTAGTAAGCTTTCTTTTTTTTTTTTTTTTTTTAAACTTCATTTTATTCCTGGCCGGCATCACCCCTCAGATTTATTTTATTTTTTTTAAGAGAGAGTGAGAGAGGAGAGAGAGAGGAGAGAGAGAGAGAGAGAGAATTTTTAATATTTATTTTTTAGTCCTCGGCGGACACAACATCTTTGTATGTGGTGCTGAGGATCGAACCCGGGCCGCACGCATGCTATGCGAGCGCGCTACCGCTTGAGCCACATCCCCAGCCCAGTAAGCTTTCCATCATTGTGACAAAAGAGAAAAACTACTTAAGAGAAATGATTTATTTTGGCTCATGCCTCAGAGGTTTCAGTCCATGGTCAGCTAGCTCCATTGCTTTTAGGCCAGTGATGAGGCGGAAACATGGTAAAAAAGCATTTCAGAGGAAAGCTTCACACCTATAGCAGTCAGGAAACAGGGGACAGGGCCAGAGATGAGTTACATCTTTCAAAGGTAGACCCCAGTTATCAGCTTCTTTCAATGGAGCTCCACCTCCTAATAGCCCATTCAACTATGAACTTGTCAAAGGATTAACCTGTTGATGAGGTTAGTGCCCTCATGATCCTGTCACTTTCCCAAAGCCCACCTCTGAACATGGAGACCAAGCCTTCAATACATGAATATACCACTGGTTTATGTATTTATTATTCTTTTCATTGTTATTTTACGGCTTATTCTTTATTTTTAAGAAAGTTTATTGTGAACCAGTATGTGTGTTATACATCTCATATTTACTGTGTTTCAATTGCAATAAGAGGCCACAAACAGTGGTAGATGCCATTTAGGATTGTGCAAGTACTTTCTAGGATGTTTACATAACAAAGAAATCACCTAATAGTGCATTACTCAGTAGGTATCCCTGTCCTTACATAATACTGACTATATTTAATCCTATTAACATCTTTTTCTTAGAGGAGGAGGTCTGGGATTTAAGCCAGGGGCAATTTACCACTGTGCTACATCTCCAGCCCTTATTATTTTTTATTTTGAGACAGGGTCTAAGTTCCTTAGGGCCTCACTAAATTGCTGAGGCTGGCCTTGAACTTGAGATCCTCTTGTACTAGCCCTTTAACATTCTTTTTTTTTTTTTTTTAATATTTTTTATTGTAGATGGACATGACATCTTTGTTTATTTTTATGTGGTGCTGAGGTTCGAACCCAGGATCTCCCGCATGCCGAGGCAAGCGCTCTACCACTGAGCCACAACCCCAGCCTCCCTTTAACATTCTTTAATAAATTTCTCCAGGTATTTAAGCCAGAATGTTCACAAAGTTTATCTTTGCTACCGGAGCTTAGCAGACAGACCTTTAGCCATGCTGTGATTAAAAACCTGTACTGGGCTGGGGATGTGGCTCAAGTGGTAGCGTACTCTCCTAGCATGCGTGAGGCACTGGGTTTGATTCTCAGCACCATATAAAAATAAAATATACTTTTGAAAAAAAAAAAAAACCTGTACTGTTGGGCTGGGAATGTACGTCACTGGTAGAGCATTTACCTCACATGTGTGAAGTCCTGGGTTCAATACCCAGCTCACTCACAAAAAAAAAGAAGGAAAATAATCCCAAACACCAATATTATTGACTCCCCCTCCCTAGTTCTGAGCCAAAGATTTTATAGGTTTTTTGTTTTACTTTCTGTTTCTGAAAATACATCCAGTGTCCATCCTTTACACAGACTGACTAATTCTTCTAACATAGAATCTTACGGCCAGAGAGCAAACAACCCACTTCTATCAAGAGCATTAATTGGCATTTTTCTTCCCCAAGATATAGATTCCTCATTGACAAAATGAGGGTAATAAGGTTTGCTTATGCCTTCTTCATAATATTTTTCAGAGCATCAAATTAGATTGTGGATTTGACTGCTTTGTTAAATTTAAAATATCCTCCCAATGTGAACAGGTCTAGTTTGTATTGATCACTCTAAAGGTTACTTGAGATTGAGGTTAGATGAACTTAAGGAATGTTTTGGCCATGTTTCCATCAATGAAATCAGCTTTGAACTTTTTAAAATTTTTATCTAGAACCTCATACATGTTACCATTGAGCTACATCCCAAGCCCATTTATACATGGTGCTGAGAATCAAACCCAGTGCCTCACACGTGCCAGGCAAGTGTGCTACCGCTGAGCCACAGTTCCAGCCCTCCCAAGCCCCCTTTTAAATTTTGAGACAAGGTTTTGCTAAGTTGCTTAGGTCTGCCTCAATTTTGTGATTCTCCTGCCTACTTTTGTGTGCTGCCATGCCCAGCAGCTTTGAATTGTTTTTGAGAAGTAATCTAAGTGTCCAACAAAAGATAATTGAAAATAATTCTGATATATCTGTTTGAAATGTTTTGCTGCCAATAAAACAGATATTAAGAAAGGTTTCCAATGAGGAGTGAGGCAGGCTCATGATTACAGCATGCAAAAACAGGACCAAACTAAATAGAAAAAGTACCGAGAAGAAACACCAAAAATTAGAGTAATGGTCTCTAGGTGGTGATAACAACAGATTATTCATTTTTCTTATTCTTACTGTTTAAATGTCCTCAATTTCATCTTGTAAGAAGTAGAATTACTTTAGTAGAGGAAATGAAGACTCAAAATTAATGATGATGATTACAAACATATTTTTAGTCAAGACCACCCTTGTGGACTCAAGTGTAAATAGCTGACTATATACAGATAATTCTATTTAAAATTCTTCCAGGCATCTCAAATTTAACAAATGCTGTGTATAATTCTCAATTCTTTTCTTCTCTAATTTATTATGCCTCTACATTATCTTCCATTTTAGCACATTATCTCCCTTCACTTGATAGCAAAGGAAGTAAGCAAGTGAGCTCCATCCATGGTAGCTTTGGCCGTCTTCCTGAGGTACTTTGACAGAGAGGTGGAAGCCAAGCAGACCTTGGTAGTCTTCCTGAACTAAGAAGGTAGAGGTACAAATTTTGGCCACTGAGGTGACTAGAGTTTGCAGGAGAGCCTACAAGAGTATCGCCATCTATCCTGGCTGGCGACCTATGCTGGGTTCACAACTCTGACTATTCCAATAATTTAAGAAAATGACAAAGAAAGCACGCAAACACACAGAAGTACCTTTTCAAAACTGAGACGGCTCTCCAACCTTAGGAGTCTGTGGAAAAAGAAAGCCACTAGAATTCTTTATTCTTATATAGGGGACATACATGGGGAGGTTCCATGGAACATTCTATCCCCAAAACGGCAAAGGGATAGGATTACAAAGGTTGAGTTACAGGTGAGTGTAACTCAACCCCACCAAGTGAATCCTATTCCTGGAGCCACACCTCATTATCCGAGCAGGAGTAAGGCCCAATGTGTTGCAGAGTGCAACAACTGTTCCATACTCCTTTATTTAGGACTTAAAAGGTGAGTATACTCTAGAGTGGCTTCTGACCCTAGAGAGGAAAGAGCTTCCAAAAATCCACCTGGGGTACTCCCAACCTCTGTTAAGCTGCACATACATAGTGTCATGAGAGGCCTTGCAGTGAAAACCTACTGGGAAAGTACAGCAATGCACACCTTTGATCCCAGCCACTTAGAAGGCTAAGACAGAAGGGTTGCAAATTTGAGGCCAGCTGGGGCAATTTAACAAGACCCTGTCTCAGAATAAATAAAAAGGGCTGGAATGTAGTTCAGTGGTAGAATGTTCAAGTTCAATACCCAGTACCACCAAACAACAAAAAACTACTAGGGTGCTATGACCTAAAAAGTGATTCTAGGAGCTGGGATTATGGCCCAGCGGTAGAGCACTCACCTAGCACGGGCGCGACCTTTGATTCTCAGCACCACATAAAAATAAAGGCATTGTGTTGTGTCTATCTACAAAAAAAGATTCTCTCTCTCTCTCTCTCTCTCTCTCTCAAAAAAAAAAAAAAAAGTGATTCTAGAGTGGTTTGAATTCCAACTATTTTCTGAATGGAGAGAACTTACTGACCATCACAGGTATCCAACTGAGACTCCAAAAAGGAAGTAGTAAGACTATTTTAGGTGTGCTCTCACAAAATTTAAAAATAAGTCTCTAAAGGTTTGGGATAGTAAGTTAGCTACCTTCCAGAACAAAATTCAGGAGTCTTGAAAGGAATATTATAAAATCCAAAGTGAACAAAGTATCAACTACAAAGTCTTAGCGTCTTTTTTTTTTTTTTTTTTGTACCAGGGATTGAACTTGGGGACATTTGACTGCTGAACCACATCCCCAGCCCTATTTTGTATTTTATTTAGAGACAGGGTTGCTTAGCACTTCCCGTTGCTGAGGTTGGCTTTGAACTCATGATCCTCCTGTCTCAGCCTCCCTAACCACTGGGATTAGAGGCACGTGCCACCCTACCTGGCTTAGCATCATTATTAAAAAAGGGGAATAAGGAGCTGGGTGCAGTGGTACACACCTATCCTATAATTCCAGCAGTTTGGGAGGCTGAGACAGGAGGATCATGAGTTCAAAGTCAGCCTTAGCAATGGGGAAGCGCTAAGCAACTCAGTGAGACCCTGTCTCTAAATTGGGCTGGCGATGTGGCTTAGTGGTCAAATGTCCCTGAGTTCAATCCCAGGGCCCCCCGCTGCCTCCCCCCCATATTAAATAAAAAACAAACAAGCAAATAAATAAATAAAAATTGGGGATAAAAGCAGTGAATAGAAACATACCCAGATATGACAAAGATATTGGAATTAATAGTCGAAATTTAAATGGGTCTAATAAATATGTTTAAGGGTTTTAATAAAAGGTGGATGTAATGAATTGAATTTAAAGAAATTAAAGTATTGAAGAACCAAGTGAAATTTTAGAATTGAAAAACATGGGCTGGGGTTGTGGCTCAGTAGTAGAGCTCTTATCTAACATGTGTGAGGCAATGGGTTCGATTCTTTTTTTTTTTTTTTTTAAAGAGAGAGAAAGAGAGAGAGAATTTTTTAATATTTATTTTCTAGTTATCGGTGGACACAACATCTTTGTTTGTATGTGGTGCTGAGGATCGAACCCGGGCCGCACGCATGCCAGGCGAGTGCGCTACTGCTTGAGCCACATCCCCAGCCCCTGGGTTCGATTCTTAGCACCACATTAAAAAGAAATAAAGATATTGTGTCCTTCTGCAGCTAAAAATATTTTTAAGTAGTACCATGATATTTGAAAATGAAAAACTCGCTGGACAAGCAAATTAGAGACTTGAGAAGAAAAACATGAGCAAACTTAAAAGATGTATGAACTTGAAGATAGAAATATAGCTTCTATTGAAATTGAAGCAAAGAGAAAAAAAAGCCAAAAAGAACAGAGCATCAGCCTTTGGTTCAGCATCCATCAATCTAACATGTGTATTGGGGTTCCAAAAAGAGAATTGAAAGAGAATGGAGTAGAAAAACACATTTATGAAATAACAGATGAATAATGTCTGAATCTGATGAAAAATACTATCCCACAGGCCGTGAAGCTCAGTGAACCCCAAGTAAGATGACTAAAGAAAATCATCTGTAGACACGTTATTGTCTGTTGAAAACCAAAGATGAAAAGAAAATCTGAAAAGCAGACAGAAAAAAGACACACTCATTGGAAAATTGGTAAGAATTACCATCGACTCCTCATTAGACTCAATGTAAGCCAGAAGACAAAAAAAACATTTTATTTTTTAGTTGAACATGGACCCAATACCTTGTTTTACTTATTTTTAAATTTTTTTTTATGTGGTACTGAGGATTGAACCCAGTGCCTCACATATGCAAGGAAAGTGCTCTACCACTGAGCCATAACCCCAGGCCCCTCAGAAGAGCATTTTTTAACTGTTGAAAGAGAAAAAAAAAAAAAAAATCAAGCTTGAATTTAAATGAATTAATTGGGAATTAAATGATTTCGAATTAAAACGAGATAAAATTGAAGGTGAATAGATTCAATTTTAGATGAAAGCATAAAGAATGAGTTACTAGGGGCTGGGGTTGTGGCTCAGTGGCAGAACACTTGCCTTGCACATGTGAGGCACTGGGTTCAATCCTCAGCACCACATAAAAATAAATAAACAAAATAAAGATATTTTTAAAAAAGAATGAGTTACTAGCAAACTTATAAGAAATGCCAAAGAAAGTGCTTAGTTGAGGGAAAATAATAAGTTGGTAACTAATATCCACACAAATGGACAAAGACAACTGGAATATATGTAAATATAAGACTTCCCCCCTCTTATCAGTGTCTTCAATGAGTTTTATTCTTTCCTGTGCTCTTGTGATTGTCTTGCTTCCTCTTTTGTGTGTAGGAATCCTTTAAATATTATCTATAATGCTGGTTTAGTAGTCATGGATTCCTTTACTTTATGCTTATCTTGGAAAGTATTTCTTCTTCACTTCTGAAGGGTAGTAAGTTTGCTAAATAGAGTATTTTCTTTCCATACCCTCTTGGCCTTTGGAGTTTTTGCTGAGAAATCTTCAGTTATTTTAATGGGCTTACCTTTATAAGTGACTTTCTATTGCAGTTTTCAATGTTCTCTTTCTTCTGTACTTTTAACAATTTAACTATAATATAATGTGGAGAGATTATTTTTTTGGTCAGGTCTATTTGCAATTCTAAATGCCTTCTGTATCTGGGTGTCCATGTCTTTCCCAAGTTTTGAGTCATTTTCTACTTTTATTTTTTCACTGAATAATCTGTCTGTACCTCTGCTCCTTTGTCTATGACTTTGATTCATGTTTGATCCTTTAATTGTGTCACATAGGTCTTGCATGTTCTGTTCACTCTTTTTTCTTTTTTAAATATTTATTTTTTAGTTTTAGGTGGACAGAATATGTTTATTTTACATGTATGTGGTGCTGAGGATTGAACCCAGTGCTCAAGCATGCTAGGCAAGCTCTCTACCACTGAGCCACAACCCCAACCCCCACTTTTTTTTCTTTATTGCTGTCTGAATGTGATAATTTATCAACCTTGTCGTCAAGTCTTGATAATATTCTTTCTTTTTCTTCATCTACTCTCTTGGTGAGACTTTCAACTGAGTTTTAAATTTGACTTTTGAGTTTTTCATTTCCAGTTTTTTTTCCAGGATATCTTTTTTTTTTTTTAATTGAATTGTCCTTTCATATCCTACATTGTCTTCCTTAATTCATTCAGCTGTTTTTTTTTAATTCATTGATCATTTTAAACATAATTCTTTTCTTTTTTCTTTTTTTTTTTTTTAAAGAGAGGGTGAGAGAGGAGAGAGAGAGAGAATTTTTAATATTTATTTTTTAGTTCTCGGCGGACACAACATCTTTGTTGGTATGTGGTGCTGAGGATCGAACCCGGGCTGCACGCATGCCAGGCGAGTGCGCTACTGCTTGAGCCACATCCCCAGCCCAAACATAATTCTTTTCAATTCTTTGGCATTTTATCCACTTTAATATCTTTGGACTCAGTTACCAGAGAGTTGGGAACTTTTGTAGTAGTCAGGTTGCCTTGAGTTTTCATGCTTCTTGTATTTATGTATTGAGATTTGCTCATTTGTTGGGATGCAGTGTCTCTTCTACTTTTACTGGAGGGCCTTCTTAGGGAATAGTCTTCTCTTGATGGGCTATCTGTTGTTGTGTAGCATTGAATTTAATTCCAAGTGGATTTAATAGTGCAGTTCCCTATGGTTTCTCTAAGTTTGATTGGTAAATTTTGACATATTGCCTGTGGGACTCACTTTCTCTGTAGCTCTAGAAAGAGGAGGGTCCTTCTAGTAGTTCAGTTGGATGTGTTGTAGATAGCATAGTATGTGGAGTTCCTCTTCCAGTTTTTTTTTTTTTTTTTTTTTTTTTTAAAGAGAGAGAGAGAGAGAGAGAGAGAATATTTATTTTTTTAGTTTTCGGCAGACACAACATCTTTGTTTGTATGTGGTGCTGAGGATCGAACCCGGGCTGCACGCATGCCAGGCGAGCACGCTACCACTTGAGCCACATCCCCAGCCCCTCCTCTTCCAGTTTTGTCTTCAATGTATTGACTGCAAGGTTATGTAGAGGTCCCTGTAGATGGAGTGTCCACACAGTTGTGTTATTTCTCTCTGCTCTTGCTGTGGGGTGAGTGTCCAGGAGTGGGACTTCTGGCCCTCCCTAGCTATGCCTGCTTGGGGCCAGATTGTCATTGGGGAACTTTTACTCTCTGCTTTTTTTTTGTACCAGGAACTGAACCTAAGGGCTATTAACCACTGAGCAATATCCCCAGCCCTTTTTTATTTTGAGACAGGGCCTCTCTAAGTTGCTGAGGCTGACTTTAAATTTGCAATCCTCCTGCCTCAGCCTTCAAGTTGCTGGGATTACAGGTAACTAGAGTTGTGCTCCAGCTATCTCTCTGTTTTAAAGTTGAAGTGTGCACCGAGATTCAAGTAGGACTGTTTTGTGGCTAGAGTAAGTGCAATTTCTTTCAACTTTGTTGTGGGTATAGCTCAGCCACAAAATGCCATCCAGTGTACTTCAGGTGTGGGGTTTGATCCCCCAGCTCCACTGAGAAGGACGAAGACAAAAAACAGTAACATTTACAACATAAAAACAAATAAGATATACGAATACAGTAACTCTCAATTAACAATTATAACAGAAAGGAAAGGGGCAAGACAGGTGTAGTGTTTGCCTGTAATCTCAGCTGTTTGGGAGGCTGAGACTAAAGGATCTCAAATTCAAGGCCAAACTGGGCAGTTTAGTGAGAACCTATCTTAAAAATAAAAAGAGCGGGGGCTTTAGCTCAGTGGTAGAACACCCCTGTACCAAAAAAAAAAAATAATAATAATAAATAAATAAAAGAAAAAGAAAAAGAAAAGAAAGAATAAACCAAAAAGTTGAAAATCTTTAAAAGATTGTTTAAAGCAAAAATAATAGTAGTATATTTGTAAGGCTTATTGTATATAGAAATTAAACATGCCAGCAATAGCAGAAAGGATGGGGATATAATTAAAAGGCCTTTACATTGTATGTGAAGTAGTATAATATTAATCCATGATAGATTGTGAAAAGTTCAGGATAAACATGATAATCAATAGATGAACCACTAAAAACAAAAAGGAGGTATAACTAAAAAAAGTCAATTATGGAAATGAATATATAAATATATAATTCAAAAGAAGAAAGAAACAACAGCATTGGGGGAAATTAAGACTAGATTTAAATTCTTTTCTAGAAAAATCTATATGGTAACCAATAAAGAAGTGAATCGAGAAATAGGGGCTATAGTCGTAGCTCAGTGGTAAAATGCTTGCTTAGCATGTGTGAGGCACTGGGTTTGATCCTCAGCACTACATAAAAATAAATCAATAAAATAAAGGTATAAAAATATAATAACATTAAAAAAATTCAGAAATGGAGAACTCATATGAAGAAACTAATGATGGGGGCTGGGGATGTGGCTCAGGCGGTAGCGCGCTCGCCTGGCATGTGTGCGGCCCAGGTTCGATCCTCAGCACCACATACCAACAAAGATGTTGGGTCCGCCGAGAACTAAAAAATAAAATATTAAAAATTCTCTCTCTCTCTCTCTCTCTCTCTCTCTCACTTCTCTCACTCTCTCTTAAAAAAAAAAAAAAAAAAAAACTAATGATTAGCAGAATCCATTTAGAATGACCATTGGGCTAATGAATAGAATGTAAATGACATATACCTTTATGGCATGAAAACCTAATTGTTGAAACTGGGGGTGTAGTTCAGGTGGTAGGGTTCTTACTTAGCATGCATGAGGCCCAAGTTCTCCAAGATCACAAGACTGGAGCCCAGGCTGTGGGCTATACTATCTCCTTGAGTTGAAATAATATAACCTATAGAGAGGTATAAGAGAGGAGAGATGAAAGTACTACCTGCCGGTATCCTTGTTTTTTATAGTTAAAATTTGCTCTATTTCAGTCCCCTACAGTCTGTTTTTCTTCTAATAAATAAACGAATAAATAAATACATTTTTATTTATAAGCAGTATATATGATCCAATTTTTTAAAGTACTTTTCTATTTGGTATCCATTCTGACAGCCAGCATTTAATCTAAACACATGCAACAAAGATCGCTAGAATGGTGCTGACTTGATTATTATTTATAGATGATGGATTGAAATCATTAAAGAATAATATTAAAATATTTATATTTCAGAATGAGGACAGTACATGGGGATTTCACATTTTGCCTTAAAAAAAAGTAACTAAAAAAAGGTGAGCCCTGTCACTATCTCTGCCTAGATAAATTACTTTGGGGCAGTTTCTCAATTGCTTTCAGGATTAAATTCAGGGTCCTGAGCATGACCAGTCAGACCCTGCATGATCTGGACCCTTTCGTCTCTTCAGTTTCCTCCTTCAATGGTTTCTGGGTTCAGTCCACAGTAGCTTCTGTTCCCCCTGCCTGGAACACCATATTTTCTTTTTCCCTTTTTCATTGTATCACTGCTTAAATGTTACTTCTTTCAGGGAACTTTCCTTGACTTCATGCCCGGGCTAGATCAAGACCCTAAATATATCCTTATTCTCCCTGTACTTCTCTATACCTTTTTCACACTTAGAATCATACATTTATTTGTGTGGTTGTTTAATATGTCTCATTAGACCATAGACCAAGATTCTCAAGGGCAGGGCAATGTCTGTTCCCCAGGATCTAATGCAATAGTGGCAAATAAAAGACGTCAGTATGTACTCAGCCCTCAGTATTCTGGGGGATATTGGTTCCAGGACTTCTGCAGATACTAAAATCCTAGAATTCTCAAGTCCCTTATATAAAAATGACACCATTTTTGCATATGACCTCTGTAATCTTCCTGTATACTTGAAAAAAATTTAATGTGCTTTTATGAATCACTTGAGCATTTTTTTCATATTTTTTAATTGATGCATTTATAGTTGCACATAATAGTGGAATTTCTTATGTATTCGTACATGCACACAATATAACAATATAATTGGTCAGTATCATTCCCCAGTATTTCCCCTTTTCTTTTCCCTCCTCCCTCCCTCCCTTTCCTCTACCCTAACTGATCTTCATGAGATTGCATCACATTTTTTCCTTTTTCTTCAGTATTCTAAAATCACCTTTAGATTACTTATAATACCTAATGCAATGTAAATCATAATGGAAGTAGTTGTTATTACTGTATATTCTAGGATTAAAGACAAAAAATGTGTATATTTATGCAGATAATTTTTTTTTTCCACCACTGAGCTACATTCCTACCCCTTTTTATTTTTTGAGAAAGTTCTCACTGGGGGTGCCTCTCAGGTTGCTGAGGCTAACCTCAAACTTGCAGTCCTCCTGCCTCAGCCTCCTGAGTCTCTGGGATTACAGGTGTATACCATCATGCTCTTTTCTGAGTTTTTCTTTGTGTGTGTGTATACCTGGGATTAAATTCAGGGGAACTTATCCACTGAGTCACATCCCCAGCCCTTTTTTGTATTTTATTTAGAGACAGGGTCTCACTGAGTTGCTTAGGACTTTGCTAAGTTGCTGAAGTTGTATATTCTGAATATTTTTGACCCAAGTTAGTTAAGTGTACAGATGTAAAAGCCACAGATTGAGAGGGTCAACTGTATATTTAAATGTATGAACCTTTAATTGTTTATAAAACGCTACGTTCTTACTCTAACTCCGTGAGGTGGATATTTTTTGTTTCCAACTTTGACCTCCTTTACCTGTTTGGGCTTCCTCTGAAGACGGCATTTGAACAAAAGATTACATGGCTAAAGAAGCTGAAGGGTCTGTGCTCCATGCCAGGCTACTTTTCTTTCATATTGCCTTAGCTGAGAGGATATGGACTTGCTTTCTTACTTTGAATTGCTCGCTAACTTTGAGCTGAGACAAATAGGTTCTGCCCTGACTTGGGTTTACTTTTTTCCTTTTCTTTCTGTCATTGCAGGTGGATTAGCTCAGGACCTGAAAGCTGCCTCTAGCTGCTTTTTGATGGCATGTGAGAAGCCTGGAAAGAAGTCTGTGGAAGCATGTCACAATGTCGGTCTCCTGGCACATGATGGCCAGGTCAATGAAGATGGCCAGCCCGACCTGGGGAAGGCCAGGGACTACTACACAAGGGCCTGTGATGGCAACTATGCCTCCAGTTGCTTCAACCTTAGTGCCATGTTTCTGCAGGGTGCCCCTGGCGTTCCCAAGGATATGGGCCTGGCATGTGAATACTCAATGAAAGCCTGTGACCTGGGCCATGTTTGGGCCTGTGCCAATGCTAGCCGCATGTATAAAATGGGGGATGGTGTTGATAAGGATGAGGCCAAGGCAGAGATGCTAAAAAATCGGGCCCAACAGCTGCACAAAGAGCAGCAGAAAAGTGTGCAGCCCTTAACATTTGGGTAATGTGGCCAATGTTAAGGGCTGCACAAGCATCAAGCAGCTTGAGGCTGGCACCTTCTATTTCTGAGACCTGATGCAGCCCTTAAAGGTCAACCTGCTGGAGCAGGAGAACTTGGGACTTAATATCAGTAGCTCTGGTTACATAAATCCATTTGCTCCTGAGTGTCACCTACTGGGATGTGGCCTGCAGTGAGTGTGTTCTGTCAGTTATCTTTTATGTGGCTGTGTTCTGTGAACACTCCCACATTTATGGGGTCTTTTCAAACTTTTGGAGCTCTGTGAAAAATAGGAGCCAACTAGAGAGCCATAAAGATTTGTGTGAGGGATTGAAGGGCAGAATACCAAGAAGTCAAAAATCAGCAGCCAGAGGGCCTGAAGGAATCAGCTGCTATCATCATCATCCTCCTCATCATGCTCATTTTAGTTGGGGGGGGGGGCTTGAAAATCAGTGTCTTGCTTTACATAATAGAGGTCTTAAGGAGCTAAGAAAAGTTAAACAGTCACGACTGCCACCCTCTGACTTATGTAATCGTTGGTGTGGGCTTTTTGCTTTCAGATTCAGATCTTTCAAGAAGTTAATATAGATTAGGAAAGCCATGCAGCATGAAGGTTAAAGGCTCATGTTGCTAACAATAAAACGGAAGCCCACCTTCCCCTAGAAGAAACATTCACAGTTAAAACCTCCCTGGACACTCACCTCATGGAGCTTATGCTGAAGACATTCCCAGAGCAATTCCAGCTAGTAATTCACAAACAAAGACTTTGTGACATATTTTGCCTACTGATACTGAGCCTTTTTCACTGTTCCTGTGAATAAACTATTTTGATTGATTTGTACTTTGTGTTATTAGTGTTCTTTCTGGATTCCGGGTAGGGTTGAGTATGTTTTTCATGGGATTGTGCCTTTTAAGAACATGTGCTTTTTCTATTATCTCTCTAGCTTGTCACCAGGGGGCGAGCTTGTCATTTTCCTGCTGATTTTAGGATCATTATATGTCACCACCTACTGTTTTTGGCTTTCAGTTTTGCAGCTGTAAGCATAACCACCAAACTTCTCGAGCTGGTAGAAGAGAGGGACTTTCTCAAGTTTTAAAAGGCATCAAGTTCATTTTTTTAAAGTAGCTTTTCCTATGCTTAAAATAAACTCTAGGCCAACAAGCATGTGAAAAGATGCTCAACATTACTAATTGTGGGAACTGCAAGTAAAAACCACAATGAAATCTTAAAACTCATCTGTTAAAAAATTTTATTAAAAAATGGGCCAAAGACCTTAATAGCTCACCAAAGAAGATATGCAAATGGAAAATAGGCATATGGAAAGATGTCCCATGTAACATGTCATCAGGAAAATGCAAATCAAAACAAACTGAAGCCAGGTGGAGTGGCACACACCTGTAATCCCAGTGACTAAGTAGGAGGATTAAGTTGCCAGCCTCAGCAATTTAATGAGAACTTGTCTCAAAAAATTAAAAAGAGCTGTGGCTCAGTGGTAAAAGTGCTCCTGGGTTCCATTCCCAGTACCTCCAAAATAAACAAACAGTGAAATTGTTGTACCATTATTAGGATGGCCAAAATCCAGAACACTGATACCACCAAATGTTGGTTGTGATATGGAGCAACAGGAACTTTCATTGCTATTAGGAATGCAAGATGATAACAGCCACTATGTATGATTCTCATCAAACTAAACATACAATGTGTTAGCAGCCTCACTCAGTATTTACCTAAAGGAATTGAAAACCTGTTCATACAAAAGCCAGTATGTTAATGTCTAACATTCTGTTATGGTTTGGATATGAAATGTCTCTCAAAGTTTCATATGTTGAAGGCTTGATCCACAGTGCAACAATGTTAAGAGGAAAGGCTTTGGGAAGTGAGGGGATCCTGAGAGTTCTGCTGTCATTAATGGATTAATCCATAGGTGAGTTCATAATTGAATGGACTACTGGGAGGTGGTAGAAATTGTAAGGGGATCTAATTGGAGGAAGGAAGTCACTGACACAGTCATATTTTGAAAGGGTGTATCTTATTCCTGGCCCTTTCCTCTCTGCTCCTGGCTGCCATGAGGTGGTCAGCTTTCCTTCACCATGCCCTTCCACCATGATGTTGTTCTGCCTTGCCTTACCCCAGGTGATAGACCAGATGACCATGAACTGAAACCATGAGCCAAAATAAACCTTTCCTTCATTTAGTTGAATTTCCTCAGGTATTTTACTGCAGTGATGGAAAACTTAACGTAATTGCCAAAACTTGGAAGCAACTAAAATGTCCTTCAGTGGAAGAAAGGATAAGCCATGCAATAGAATAGTATTTAATGATAAAAAGAAATGAGTTAGGGCTGGGATTGTGGCTCAGCAGTAGAGTGCTCGTCTAGATCCTCAGCACCACATAAAAATAAATAAACAAAGGCATTGTGTCCAACTATTTCTAAAAAATAAATATTAAAAAAAATGAGTTAGCAAGCCACAATATATATATATTACTAAATGAAAGAACAACCCCCCAAAGTTCCTTTCTATATGCTCTCTACTGTGTGACCCTGGTTATCCATTCTCGAAAAGCAAAACTAGAGGCAAAAAGATCCAGGGGTCAGGGACTGGGAATATGGCTTAGTGTTAGGACATTTGCCTAGCATGCCTGAGTGCCTGAGTTCAATCCCCAGCACTAGGGGTGGGGAGATCAGAGGTTAGATGAGAGAAAGGGATGAATAATCCAGCACAAGACTTTTAGAGTAGTGAAACTACTGTGTATGATACTATAACGGTAGATATACATCATAATATGTTTGTCCAAATTCCTAAAATGTATAACACCATGAATAAACCCTAATGGAAATTAAGGACTTTGTGTGGCAGTGATGTGTTGGTATAGACTCATCAATTACAAAAAAAAAAAAAATGTTCCATTCTGGGGCTGGGGTGGTGGCTCAGTGGTAGAGTGCTCCCCTAGCATGCATGAGGCACCGGGTTTGATCCTCAGAACCACACAAATGTAAAATAAAGATATTGTGTCCATCTAAAACTAAAAAATATTTTTTAAAAAACAGTTCCATTCTGGGGGCTGGTGTTGTGGTTCAGTGGTAGAGCGCTTGCCTAGCATGTGTGAGGTACTGGTTCAAGTCTCAGCACCACATATAAATAAATAAAATAATGGTCCTTCAACAATGAAAAAAGTATTTTTAAAAAATGTTCCATTCTGGCCGGAGATATTGATTATGAGAAGGCTATTAATTTGTAGAGGCAGATTTGTCCATATGTGGGCAATCACTGCCTTTCAATTTTGCTGTGAACCTAAAATTGCTGTTAAAAATCTATTCAAAATGAGATTGCTGGGGCTGGGGTTGTAGCTCAGTGATAGAGCGCTCACCTCGCATGTAAGAGATCTGGGTTCAATCCTCAGCACTAGATTAAAAAAAATAAATAAACAAAATAAAGATATTTTAAAAAATGAGATTGCTTCACACCATTAGGATGGCTATCATTAAAATAAGAGTTGTCAAAGATATGCACTGTTGATGGGAATGTAGAATAGTGCAGCTGTTGTGAAAAGCAATGGAGTGAGTGCTTCTGCAAAATATTAGAATTGCTATATGATCCAGTTATTCCATTTGTGGGTACACATCCAAAGGAATTGAAAGCTGAGTCTTCAAAACGCATTTTTACACCCATGTTTTTAGCAGCGTTATACACAATAGCCAAAAGGTGGAAGCAACTCAAATGTCCATCAATAGATTAATGAATGAATATGATGGAATATTATACAGCCATAAAAGGAAGGGAAATTCTGAGACATAGTTCAACATGAATGAGCCTTGAGGACATTAGGCTAAGTGAAATAGCCCATCCACAAAAATCCAAATGCTGCATATGAAGTATCTAAACTTGTATGTGTCATGTGAACACACAGTAGAATGGACTGGGAGAAGGTGGGTACAGAGAGTCGTTAAATGAGCGTGGAGTTTCAAATTCATAAGATGAAAAAGTTCTGGAGATTGGTTGTGCAACAATGTGAATATAATTAAAACTACGGAGCTGTACATTTAACATTGGTTAAGATTAGTAAATTTTATGTGTACTTTATCATAATTATTAAAACTATGAGCTTTAAAAATGCAAAGTTTGCAGTTTTTGCTTATAAAGTAATATAATCTTGCTGGGCGTGTTGGCACACACCTATAATCCCAGTGACTCTGGAGGCTGAGGCAGGAGGATCACAAATTCAAAGCCAGCCTCAATAATTTAGCACAACCCTAAGCAACTTAAGCAAGACCCTGTCTCAAAATTAAAAATAAATAAATAAAAAGGGCTGGCGATTTGACTCAGTGGTTAAGTGCCCCTGGGTTCAATCCCCAGTACTAAAAATAATTTAAAAATAAATAAAATAGTGTGCACTCATGAAACACAATTTGGAATAAGAAACCATTATCCCTCATTTTCCCACCTATAGGCATTCTTTGACAAAACAATGTTAATTTTTTAAAAATACTCAAAGCTTTTCAATTAAATTATGGGTTTATGGTTTTGAAGAATTGGTTTACATGATTGTTGGGTGGCAGATGTGCTGAATCATTTTTTTAATGGGCTAGTACCTGCCTGGGACATTTAGTACCTGGCTTCTGAGTCACATACTGAGATGAGCTGAAAACAGTAGAGTGAGCATTAGGCGTCAAAATGTTATGTTTCATGAAAATTACTCAAATGCAAAGAATAATTATTTACTGATCCGAGGGACCCAGGGGCCATTTCATACTTGGCTGCTGTAGGAGGCAATAGGTTGATAAGAGCCAGTTGGATGAGTTTCTTACTTTTGTGCAGCCTTTGAAACAAGGTTTAAAAACGGGTTTCAGACTCTGGTCACAGCAAGCAGTATCATTACTGTGCCTTCTGGCCAGCAGGCATTTGAATCATCATTAGTGGCTATTTCCTACATGTTCTCTCCATGCCAGGCTTGGGCTGCATACAGGAATGAAGAGAGGACCTGATGGTGTAATGGGGAACAAGATTCATATTTGACTAGTGATTTGTGTTCTTAAAATCTGATAGTACAGTGCTCAATGAAAGAGGGAAACAAGAGCCCCTCTCCTCCTCTCTAGGGACTCTTGTTCCCTAGAGGTTTAGGCTTTATCTTGTGGGTGATTCAGAGTTTTGAGCAGAATGGAAATCAGAAAAATCATCCCGGTGCACGAAATAAATTGAAAGGGGAACAACTAGAGAGAGGCAGGAAGGCTGCTACAAAAGGTCAAGGTGAGACATGTTGGGCCCAAGCCAAGGAGTGTCAGTCAGGCAAGGAGAGGGGAAGAGGTGAGAGTCGGAGGCAGATAAATAAGCAAAATTTAGTCATGTCGGTGTGGGGGAAGAATGGAATTAAGCACAAGGTTAAAAAACACACCCCCCCCCCCAAAAAAAGCCAACAACCGTGTTTTATCTTGGGCAACTGGGTAGATAGTGGGACCCATTCATATTGACTGGAGCTTGTGGAAGAGAGATGGACACAAGAAACTTGTTGGGCTATTTGGTGATTTTGTTGTTGTTCTAATTAGTTATATATGGCAGCAGAATGCATTTCAATTCACTGTACACATATGGAGCACAACTTCTCATTTCTCTGTACGATGCAGTCACACCATTCATGCAATCATACAGGTACATAGGGTTGGTGATTTTTTTTAAATTTAGAAATAAATTGCATTTTTATTTGTTATATGAAATTGCTTGTAATTTTTGTGAAGAACAGCTTAGCAAAGGGAAAATACCTAGGCTTTGGCTCCTACCAATGTGTGGAATTCTGAATTAGTCAAAGGCAGACTGAGATGTGCCTTTAGGGCACCTGACAAAGAATGAGAAATATATATATATATATATATATATATATATATATATATATATATATATATATATATATATATATTTGTACCAGGGATTAAACCCAGGGTGCTTAACCATTTAGCCACATCCCAGCCCTTTTTAGTTTTTGAGACTAGGTCTCACTAAGATGCTGAGACTGGCTTTGAATTTGCAATCC
Source organism: Urocitellus parryii (assembly GCF_045843805.1). Classification (NCBI taxonomy): domain Eukaryota; kingdom Metazoa; phylum Chordata; class Mammalia; order Rodentia; family Sciuridae; genus Urocitellus; species Urocitellus parryii. The sequence continues at coordinate 35,928,385 of NC_135541.1, read as the reverse complement.
TCCTGCCTCAGCCTCCTGAGCTGCTGGGGTGTATGGGTGTATGCCACCATACCTCGCATAATAATTATTTTATATTAAAAAAAAGATCAAGCAGTCACTTTGGAGGGGATAATTGAACTGGTTTTATTTGTTTGTTTGTTTGTTTTACTTCCTAGCATTCATTTAAATCTCTTTTATTTTGAATTCTCCATTAGGGTTAGTGGTGATTGGGGCTTCCAAACTCCCCAGTTCTTAGGTCTAAATGTTACCAGCTTAGTGAATTTTTGTGCTCTTTCAGAAGAATCAGTTAAAGGCACAACAAGAAGGCTCTATTTCTTATGCTTGAGCACAAGGGAGACAGCATGTGAGGGTAGAAATCCTAGGCCAACTCAAAGGAAAAATGTGTACAGATTTTATAGTGTCTATGGGGCAGGCAGGGACCCAGTCTCTTGATGTCATCACATGTAGTGTTATAGTTGGGCCAGTGCTACTCTTCGTCATACATCTTAACGTGACACATGCCTCATTACTACCTTAAGTCTCTACCTTAAGGTAGGGTGTGCTTTCTACTATGCTAATAAACTAAAGGTAACTGCAGGTTACTTTTGTGACTATTCTACCCATGTGTTTGTACCTCAGCTGGAAGAGTCCCTCATCTCATTTTCAGAATAGGGCAGGCTCTTGTCCTGTCTCTTAGGGTTTGATGTTAGTGACCTTGTCTTTCTAGCTCTGCTTTCTTAGAGTTTCTGCTGACCACAAACTCACAGAAGGCTGAGCTGGCTTTCTAAACTCCTGTCTCCTGATGTGTTACCCTAATTCTTTTTTTTTTTTTTATAATAAACTTGAAAAATTTTATTTATTGAAGACATGGCATAGTTTTCATTTTTATCTATCAAAGTTAAATATGTCTATTTAAAAACAAAGTTAATATTTTATCTTAATTATGTTTGGATAATCTTAATTTTTCCTAAATGTAAATCTAACTTTAATATGACAAGATTTACAGCCATTGAGACTTTCTTTTTTTTTTTTTTTTTGAGACTTTCATTCTTTTTTTTTGAATCTGTGTTGCTACTTTTATTTATTTATTTATTTTTTTATTGTTGGTCGTTCAAAACATTACATAGTTCTTAATACATCATATTTCGCAGTTTGATTCAAGTGGGTTATGAACTCCCAATTTTAAGACTGGTCCTATTTTTCGTTCCTAATTTTCTGGTGTGTCTGTTAACCCTATGTCACTGACAGCTAGCTTGGGAACATAGCTTTATTCCCCCTAAGAGACTTTTCACTACCTCACTCTTAAGGGTTCCTGTTTTTCATGGGTGTCCCTGACTGTCTCATAAAGGTTCTTCCCCGGATTCTAACATTTTTTGCATTTTATTGGCAGTGTGGCCTTGGGTTACTTACTAAAACTTTGGTGTTTGGGTTTTGTCAGCTCTCAGATGGGAATAACAAAGTCTTCTAAAAGGTCATTAGGATTAAGTAGTAGCTCTTACCATAGAATAATAGATATTCATGGAACCAGGTTTTTACAGTTAGATAATTGTTTTTTCTTCTTGTGACACTGTTAGCTTGTGAGGGAGTCTAGCTGTTAAAACAGGCTGCCTTTGCAGTCATTCTTTTAATATCTGGGGAGCTAATGGGTGACTCTCTATGGATATTGATGGCACAAACAGCTGCAGAAGGCTGGCCTCCAGCAGGGGAGGTGGGACTGCTTCTACCTTCTCCTTTTTCTGCTGCTTGAGTGCAGAGTCACTGAGAAGACTTGCACCTGCTGGGGGCCCAGCGTGGAAACTATTCCCAGCTGGTGCTCCTCCCCAGGCTTGGGGAATGGTGATTGTATTACAATTTTATAAATCAGGCCTCCCCACTGTCTAAAAGGGGAAGGCCCAAATTCTTTGCCCAACGTATAAGTCTCCCCACCCCCATGATCTAATCCCTGCCTCCTTATTTAGCCCCATGGTGTTCCTAACTTGGGCTTCTGCATCAGGGAACTGCTTATAGTCTCTGAACCACTGCCCAACAACAAGAAGAAGATCCTCAAAACACACACACACACAATGATAATTCTGGTGATGATTTAATTGTGGTGATGTATTAATTTGACTATGGTAATCAATACATAATGTATGCATGTATCAAAATACATTGTGCACCTTGAATATATATACACTTTTTGTGTTTTTGAATATATAAACTTCCTTTTTAAAAAAAATTTAAATTTTAGTTGTAGATGGACACAATACCTTTATTTTATTTATTTATTTTTATGTGGTTCTGAAGGTCAAACCCAAGTGCCTCCCACATGCTAGGCAAGCACTCTGCCACTGAGTTACAGCTGTAGCCTATATATATATATACTATTTGTCAATTAAATATTAAAAAGAAGAATAACACCAAAAACACAGTCTGTTTCTACTGCCACACTTGGGCCAATGTTCTTTTCCCCTTCACCCTCATCTTTTACAACTCTGCATCCCTTAGGCTGCAACAGAGGATTTCTCTCTCCACTTCTGCCTGGAGCTTCCATCCATCACAGCGCTGATCACCCTGTGTTAGCCTCTGTGCAGTTATGTTCTTTGCTCCTCCTGAGACTGTGAGCTCCTGGCAAATAGGGACTTAGGGGATTCTACCTCCATCCTTAGTGTTCAGAGGGAGGCAGAGCACATCGTAGGTCATCAGTGGCTGCTTGCTGATGAACAACACAAGGTAGTAACTTAGCAGCCACCCCACCATACCAAGGCAAATCAGACCCAGGCTCCTCTTCATATCTAAGGACAATCCCCACCCTGCCCCATCCCCTGGTGCAGTCCACAGGACTGTCTTTTAAACTTAACAAGAAAATCTCTTGTCTATGCAGAACTGGCATGGCTTAGACACATGACAGATCAGTATCTTTTTGCTTAGGTTCTGTTATTTATTTGTTTATTTATAATTTATTTAAATTTTTTTTCTTTAGCTGTAGATGGATACAATATCTTTATTTTATTTATTTATTTTTATGTGGCGCTGAGGATTGAACCCAGGGCCTTGCATGTGCTAGGCAAGTGTCTCTGCCACTGAGCTACAACTCCAGCTCCAGGTTCTGTTATTTAAACAAAGAAGGTTTTGCAATAATGAAGGGAAAGGATGCAACACCGCCACCCTGGCATCCTAAGGTCATCATGTGGTCAATGACTTAATGCCAAGAAATCAATGTTAAATATCCTTATGGTTAAAGAATTGCAAGTTCTAGTAAGACACGTGTTTCTTGGAATACTAAGAATATTTCTTGGGATACTAAGAACAATTAATAGTCTTCACTTATTATAACTCCTTGTTTTATGTTTGTCTCACCGATTAGTCTGAGGCTCCAATATCAGGGACCAAGAATTCTTTCCTCTTTGAAATTCTAAGATTTCTTGTCCCCTATGGCTGTGGATAGCTTGCTTACTCAATCTTTCCTGACACCTGCTTAAAAGAGAGATTCTTGGATCCACCTAAACCTACTAACTGAAAATCTGGATTTTAAATCAGCCAGCCCCTGGAGATTCTTATGCATAATAAGGAGGGCAGTATATTCAAGTTATATAATGCCCCTGCTCCTCTCTGCCATCTGGGCTCCATAGCTTCAGCTTTTTACACAGCAGTTCTTCTAAAACATCCTCTTTCTTACCTCCTTTGGCAGAAGACTGGCCAACTCCTAACAGTCCTTCAAAACCCAGCCAGAAAGTCACTTCCTCTAAGAAACCCTCCTAGACTCCATGGTCTGTAGTGCTAACAGTTCATTGTTTCTCGGTGCTTTTTTTTTTTTTTTTTTTTTTTTTTTGGTACTGAGGATTGAACTCAGGGGCACTTGACCACCTGACCACTGAGCCACATCCCCAGCCCTATTTTGTATTGTATTTAGAGACAAGGTCTCACTGAGTTGTTTAATGCCTTTCTTTTGCTGAGGCTGGCTTTGAACTTGGAATCCTCCTGCCTCAGCCACCCAAGCTGCTGGGATTACAGGCGTGTGCATAACACTCAGCTTCTCAGTTCTTTTCACATGATTGGGTCAGGCTGTAAATGCCTCAAGAGTATAAGATTATGCCTGACTCATTCTATTTCCATTGTAGATAAGAAAATATAATAAATCTTTATTGAAGAAAAGGGACAGGAAGGGAAACTGGGGGACAAACCCTATCTTCCAGTAGATCCAATGATCATTGAAATAGTAGCATTTTGGAGAAGAACCTGGATTTAAATAATTTCTAGGCCACATATAAATATGTTATGTTACCTCTCTGAGCTTCAACTTCTTTGTCTTTAAAGTAGGGTTAATACTTTTCAGGGCTAATGTAAGAGATAAAGGATTAAGTGAGATAAAGTAAGCGAGGTGTCTAGCTATGCCTGGAACATTCTAACTGGGTAATAAATCAATCAAGAACTGTCCTTTGGAAGTGGAACAAGACTCAGGCTTGTTTTGTACAGCTCCAGAAAACAGAACTTGGCCCAGTGGACAGAAGCTATCAGAAGACAGATCTCAGTTCATAGAGGCGTGAGTAGAAGAGAGAAGTTTCTACTTAGCAGAATGGGAAGCCTTGGAAGAGGTGAACTTCCCATCATAGGGATATGCAAGCTGAGGTAGATGCTCACTTTCAGGGTTGATGCAGAGAGGATGGATTCTATATAAGATTTGAGAGCAGTGAATGTGGAAAATGTAAAACATGGGTGCCAGATAAGGCATTTCCATTCAACATCTTTATTAGTCAGCTTTGCCTTCCTGCAACAAACTACCTGAGGCAGCTAACTTTATAAGAAGAAAGGTTTATTTAGGTCACAGTTCTAGAGGTTCAGTGTAAACAGCACACAGCATTCTCTGTGATGAGGGTCATCAGTTAGCAGTATTGACTTATGACACAGTTAGCAATGGCAGGAGTGTATGGGGGCAGGGATGGGGAACAAGCAAGTGATTACATCTCAAACCAGGAGCAGAGAAAGGATGGGAGGGGCCTGGCTTTCTCCTTTTATAACAACACTCTCCTAAGAATTACCAAGAAATTGCACAAGAACAGCCTCATCTCTCTTGTAACCTAAGGATATCCCAGTAGGCCTCTTAAGGGTTCTACTACCTCCCAATAATACTACTCTGGGGACCAAACCCAAAGAACATGAACCCTTGTGGAGGCACATGGTTAAACCATATCCAGACCTTAACAGTGCCCTCTAGGATTCGTTATTCCTTCAATCAATACTGACAGCCTCCCCTTGGCTGCACCTCAGTTGAACTCTGAGAACACAGAACTGAATCTGGTCAACTCCCCATCATTTAGGAGCTCATAGTCTAAAAAGTGATGGTTTATTGAGCAACTATTGGGTGCCAGCTGCTCTAGTTCTCTCAGCAACCCTCTAAGGAAGCTTTCATTCTCACAACTTTTCAAACAATGAAACTGAGGCTCAGATAGAAAAGTGTCAGGCAGAAAGACATAGCTGGAATTAGAAATTAGTCCTCCCTGTCTCTTAAACCTTCTTTTCACCACCTGAGGCTGCCTCGAATCCAGATATTGGAAACCCTTGTTGTCTCCGGAGATCCCCAAACAACTCAAGGCCCCTCTGAACACCAAGTAGATGCTGCTGAACATAAGTTGAGAGGCTGAGATCAGCTACAAGAGGACATGGTCTCTTTATAGAACTCTGCCCCAGAATTCTCTCTAGCCTGGGCCATGTGGCGGGCCCAGGAGAACATGCTGAGGTCAGGCCTCACCACTCACATGACCAGCTGAGCTCCCTGGGCCAGGGCTCCCAGAAGGGAACTTGAAACCTGGCCGGGTTCCATTAGCTCCAAGAATAGCAGATGACCCTTCTCCCCCTCTAGCTGATGACTTCTGATCAGGTTCCATGAGTCCCCAGTGGACTCCAGACATCAGTGGCAGCAAACTTTGACCTTGAAGCTACTCTGGGGTAGGGTAATAACAGCAGCAGTTATTAATTTTCCCTCTGTGTGCAGGGCAGCTCTTAGAGGAGAGGAAGTCCTGTAAAGGAGGTCCAAGAAATATGGGGCCCATTTTGCAGATGAGGAAATTGGGGCTCAGAGATAGAATTCTTCCAAAGTCACAGCAAGGATGTGGCAGAACTAGATTTGAGCTGAGGATGCCTCTGTCAGTGATCCTGATTCTGATAGGAGGGAAGGGTACGCTCAGGACCTCAGAAGAGTCCTGGGCAGAGGAGACAAATTCTATCAGGTTCCAGAGTATGGCCCAGGCCCTTAGAAACACAAGATTTCAGAGTAGATACAGACCCTAGAGATCATCCTTCTCCTTTTTTTTTGATGGAGCTGGGGTGTACCAGGGATTAAACTCAGGGGCACTTGACCACTGAGCCATATCCCAAGCCCTATTTTGTACTTTTTTAGAGATAGGGTCTCACTGAGTTGCCTAGCGCCTCGCCATTGCTGAGGCTGGCTTTGAACTTGTGATCCTCCTGCCTCAGCTTCCCCAGCTGCTGGGATTATAGGCATGTGCCATTGTGCCCAGCTATCTTTCTCCTTTTGAACTTGTCTTCTTCAACTGGAAAATGGGACTCACAACCACACAGCAGATTATAAGCATAAATGGAAACGTTGGGGCCAGGCACATGTGGATTAGAATGCTGCCTCTGTCGTTTCCTGCCTGTAAGACCTTGGGCAAATCACACCACTGCTTTTCTGAACCTGTTTCCTCATTTATTTGTTCCACAAATATCTTCTGATCACCTACTATTTGCCAGGCATTGACAGCAGCTGAGGATCTGTCCATGATAAAGGCAAACAAAAATCACTACCCTTGTCAAGTTTATGTTCTAGAACTCTGAAAAATGACACTTTATATTATCAGAAGGATAGAATGGAAGAATGTATACATACCTAATAGTTTCTGGTAAATAATAAGTGCTCAGTTTAATTTTATGATTATTATGATGTGAACATGCCTGATCAGTGCTAGGGATTAAACCCAGGGTCTCATGTATGCTACCAGAACTCCACCCTCCAGGCCAAAAAACATTTAATCTTAATGATATTAATTCAACCATTTCATTTAACAGACAAGGAAACTAAATCCAGAAAAGGTATGAGATTCACCTCTGGTTGCCCAGGAAGGCAACGAAATGTTTTTAATTCTTAGTTTGGTGTTTGTATCAGTAATCCACTAACACCAGATGGCTGTCTCTGAAAAAAGGAGACGGGGAGGAAGGTGGGCAGACTGAAGCCTATAGCCAGTGAGGTTTAAGGTAGGCTTATAGCTAATTGCTGGATTCCAGACACCAAGTGGGCTTTAACTTTCTTGGTGCTAAAAGCTCCCTGTGTTTTCTCAGGTGTGCCAAGAGCTTCCCAGACTTAGCCTCCACATGGGTACATGGTGGGGTGGGCTTTGGGTGAAGTGACAAGGAATGAAAGATATAAGATGCTGCTCAGGGTCAGCTTCTAGGGCATGTGACCTGTGCATTTGCACTGGGCTGGTGTCTGGCTTCATGCTCTGCTGTCACTGTCTTGAAATTCCTGATAATTTTTTTTTTTTTAACAAAGGCCTTATGTTTACATTTTGCACTGGACTCTGCAAATTATATAGTTGATTTATGTAGGTGCTGGGCTCTGGGGTGGGGTGGGGGGAGCAGCTTCCAAACTGTAGTAGTCCTGGAATTTGTCAGAGGCTTGATGATCCTGCAGTCCTTGGCTGAGTCACCAACAGACAGGAAGGAAGCCAGACCAAGTCGCACCAGACAGGTCTGGACTGGAACTGGAAATCTCTGAGATTGCAATGGGGCACAGGAGATGGTAGGCTCTACGGAGATTCTGGGGCTAGAACTGGAACCCAGAGAGAAGGGGCCTGATTTGAGGGAATTTCAGCTCAGTGTCAGACTTTCCTAACAATCAAAATATAACCATAATATATACAATATACCTCAATGAAGTGGTTAAAAATGACATCATGATACTGACAGCTGACATAGATTGAGTACTCACCACATGCCAGGACTCGGCTAAACACTTCATTGAAAACATGGAGGAGAACAGAGTGGACAAGAACATAGTCTCTGGAGTGTACTGTCTGGGTTTAATCCTGGCTTCACCACTTATTAGCTGTATGACCTGGGGCAAATTACTTGGCCTCTCTTTGCCTCACTCACATCACTTGAAAAATGAGGATAAAAATGATAACTATCTCTCTGAATTAAGTGATTAAATGAGTTTACATCTTACCATATGTAAATGTAGTTACTTTGTCTAATCTTCTGAACAAACCTATGGTGTAGGTTTATTTCACATCATTCCCATTGAACAGACATGTAAACTGAGCCTCTAAAGAGGTAAGTGACTTGTTGATCACAGCACTGTTAAGTGGCAGAGCAGGAGATTCTGACTTAAGAATTGGTCAGACTTTGTGACCATCTGTCTAGATTTTAGACCACAGAAGGCATCTGGTGTGTTGATTATAGTTCCTTTCCGCTCTGAGATTCTAAGCCTTTGAGTTCTGGCTGGAGGAGTCAGGAACCCAACCATCTTGGGGTTTCTTACCCACTGTTGGCCTCAGCATAATCAAGCATCAGGTATGTTCTACTCCAGGTCTTCTGAATTAATTGCCTTTTGCTCCCTCCTTTGTCCCCATAGGCGTTACCCAAACTCCAGTCTCATGATCTTTCTGGACTCAGAACTCAGCACTAATCTTGGTCCCTCACATGTATACAGCACTTCACAGTGTACACGATTTTTTAGCCCAGTCCTTTTTGCAGTCAGTGGTTTGTTGGTTTATGCGGCACTTTCTGGCATACAGCCCAGTACTCATGCCAGGCCTCCAAACAGATCCTTGCTAGCCAGGACTACCTGCCCCAAGGGGCCAGAACGGAATGCCTGGGAGGGGGTTGTGCAGTCTGAACACGTGAGGGAGCTTGGGGGTTGTCGCTGTCTGGATGTGTTTGAGAATTAGCTCAGCCACGGAGTGAAAGGGATGAGGCCTGCATGGCCATCGCCCCCACCATATGGAGTCAGGATGCAGGCTCAGGGGAATCATCTAAAGGAAGCCATCCCTCAGCATTTCTAAGAGTTTAAAAAGTCCTGTTATTGCTGTGTGAATCTGCAATTACAGAGGGCTGGGTCCTCCACCTTCTCTTTGCCAGCAGAGAGAAAAACACCAAAAAGTTGTTTTCCCCCAATTTCTATCAGGGGTTATACTCAAGATTGCTATAGGAAATTCAGTCACCATATCTGTATTTAATCACATTAAGAGCAAATACTCGGGACTTACTCAGTGTCAGATACTGTTTGGGGTGCTTTATGAGTATAAACTCTTTTCCTTTTTTTTTCTTTTTCTTTTTCTGGGTCTGGGGATACAAACTCAGGGCCTCATGCATGCTGGGTAAGCTCTCTACCACTGAGCCACACCCCCAGCCCACAATATGAACTCTTTTAGTTCTCACAACAACCTCATAAGACAGGTGCTATTTCTTTTCTTTTTTTAAATTTAATTTATTATTATTTTTTGTAGTTGTAGATGGACAGCATGCCTTTATTTTATTTATTTACTTTTATGCAGTGCTGAGGATTGAACCCAATGCCTCACATGTGACAGGCAAAGCGCTCTACCACTGAGCCACAACCCAGCACTCCCAGACAGGAGATATTTCTGTTTATCTTACAGAAATTCAATTACCTTTGCTATGAAAAAAAAAATAGAGATGGAAAGAGTAAGATCAATAATATATTAAACATTGTTTCACTTGCTCAGGGCAGGCCCCAGGATAAGCCTATCATGAGGGAGGTAAATCTTCTAGTGTGCCCACATCTTACCACACTGAGTGTGATTTTTATATTTAAGAATATGTGTTGTCCTCAAGCACAAAGCCAATGTCTTCCTCAGTTATCCTATCAAAGGAACTGTTCCATTGTCAGAGGAAAAAATGGCTCTATATTGAGAGATGATCCCATATTTCACTCTATAGATTCCTTTACTTGAGAATTCAAAATAACTTCCAGGGATAATTGTACATAATTTTTTTGGCGGGGAGGGTACTGGGGATTGAACTCAGGGGCACTCAACAACTAAACCACATCCCCAGTCCTTATTTTTTTGTATTTTATCTAGAGACAGGGTCTCACTGATTTGCTTAGTAGGCCTTGCTGTTGTTGAGGCTGGCTTTGAACTCATGATCTTCCTGCCTCAGCCTCCCAAGCTGCTGGGATTACAGGCATGCACTCCTGTGCCTGACTAATTATACATAATTTTGTAGAAACTTATCCTAGATAAATTTCGTTCGGTGTTGTTCTGATACTGGGGATTGAACCTTGTGCTTTGTGCCTGCTAAGCATGAGCTGTACACTTAGACTACACCCCCAACCCTAGTTAACTTTCTGACAAACTATAATTCACAAATAAGATGACAACTTTTTTAGTGTGCCTGGAACTGAGGGATTTCTCAGTGCAAAACTGTCAGTCCTAAAACCAAGAAAGGCCCAGGCAAATCAGGACAAGTTGGTCACCACTGCAAAACACATTTTTGGATCTATTGTGAAGGGTCTGTTGAGGCCATGTCCTTTGTATTTTTTTTTTTTTTTATGAGACTCTAAGAAGAAAGTCTCATCTGGTCTTCATACCAAGAATAGTTGTATATCCTCTAAGGATGAAGTGGTTTGTTTTTATCTCATGAACATTGTGAACAGGTTTCCCTTTTTGCCTTGGCTGTTAGAAGTCATAGAGCTAAATATGTAGGACACAAATTTAGCTGTGTAGGTCACTTTGGTCTGCCCTTTTTGTATCATTCCAGGCTCCACTTTGTCCCTAACCTTGTTTATTCCAATCTCCTCTTGGCCTATCTTATAATGATCTTGTTTTATTTTAAATGTTTTTCTGGATCAAGGAGGGATAAAATTAAACAGTTCTTAACTTAGAGTCTATGGATTTTGCCAAGAGTCATTGAATATAGAAATGATGCAAAATTTACATGTATAAAGTCTTTGTTCTCCTGGGGGGAAAAAAGCCACAAAATTTAACAGTTTTTTAAAATAACAGTTTTTTTAAATAACAGTTTTTTAAAGGAACCTTCATTCCCCCAAATATCCAAGAGCCATTGATATAAGGAACCAGGCGCAGTGATGCATGCCTGCAATCCTAGTGGCTCCGGAGGCAGAGGCAGGAGGATCATGAGTTCAAAGTCAGCCTCAGCAATGGTGAGGTGCTAAGCAACTCAGTGAGACCCTGTCTCTAAATAAAAAAATACAAAATAGGGCTTGGGATGTGGCTCAGTGGTCAAGTGCCCCTGAGTACAATACCCAGTATCCACCCCCGCCAAAAAAAAAAAAAAAAAAAAAAAAGCAAATAAATGCTTGTAGTAGGAGGAAGTTGTAGTAGAAGGTTGAAAGTTTCAATTGTAGATCTGGTATTTTAAAATGCTGGAGGGATGGCACAGAGAAATGTTGGTGGGGTGGAACACTGGAACCGCAGAGATAGGAGTGTGAGTAGGTGGAAAATCCCTCATAAGGGAATGGCAGAGAGGCAGAATGTGGTGTACTGGAACCTTAATGTCTCGGAATATTAGTATGTTCTGGAATGTTGATGTAATGAGGTCCCTAGAACACTTCTTCCAGATCTCTTAGCATCTTCCTCATTTAGTTATCTCTCAATGTTGGGGCTCTGATTGAGCCTCTGAATCTCCAGCATTACCTAGCTCAGTGCCCCGGAAGGGCCCTGTAAAGAACCAACTGGCTGAAGGAGCTTCTTAGTAATGGGCACCCGGCTTTTGCCTGGCTTCTGTCCATTTCACACTGTGATATCAATTCCTTTCTGACTGTGCCTAATCTTCTTTGAAATCTGTCTCAAAGGCTTGACATACTCAAGACCCCCGTGGACTACCTTGTTCATTTCTGGGATTTTAGTGTCTGGTTAGGGGCCTGTTCAGGGCATGCCAACCCTATGGCCACTCTCAGGTAGCCTGACCAAGTGCTCCCAGGGGGCTACCTGCAGATGAGGCACTCAGAGTTGGAGTTCAGTTTCTGAGGCTTAGGCTAAAGGCAACTCAGGATCCTTGAGGTTGGTCAGGAGCAGGAGTGTCAGAGTTAGTTGGGAGAGAATTGAGGCTTCATTACCAGAGGAATCTTATCTGAAGGCTAAATCCTGGTGCTGAATTGGACAGAACTGATGTTCCTCAACTTGGAGTTCAGAGTGGAAGTAGAGGAGGAGTTGGGAAAGGGTTGTGTTCCTTGGTGTTCTTTTCTTCTCTTCTCCATCCACTCCTTCATGTAGCTACTGTGGCACACTTGTCCATGCCCTGGACTTAACAGACCATAATGGAAAAGATAGACACATAGACATTGAAAACCCATGTGGTCAGGCTTCGAAGTCAGAAAATTTTTCTGGAGGAGTGGTGTCTGAGCAAACCCTGGAAGGAGCCAAGGACGGGAGGTAGTATTCCTCAATGGCCAAGGTATATGGAAATTTCCCAGTGCCTAAGTGTGCACTTCAGATCAAGGTGCTAATAAGCACAGACTGTCCATTTCTTTAGGTGGCACATGTTTGATCTGTCCAGGTCTAATTACCTTCAGACTTCTCTCTCCAGCTATTCCAATAACCCACAAATTTAAGTCTGTTGCAATCAATTCCAACTGGGAGAGGATAATTGGTTCTTAATGTGTGCAGACATTTCCTGATTTTGAGAGAACAGGATTTTCTAGAGGGCCAAGCCTTCTACCTCCCAGCTACCCTGATGCCATGTTCTTTCTTCTGGACCCACACCTCTGCCAAGCTGTCATCCTAACAACTAGGTGGGCCATTTGCCCATCTCAGTCACCTGGCTTTAAAATGAGCTCTAGGAGGTGGGGGTATAGTTCAGTGGAGTCGCGCCTGCTTTCCTTCAATCCCAGGCACTGCAAGACAATAATAAATATAAAATGAGCTCCATAACGGTGTGGGGGATGCTCACAAAACTGGAGGCAAGAGCAATGTATTTGAACCCTGGTGCTTATACTGAGGCTTCACAGATGGCACTGTGTGAGGGTGGGCAAAGGGCACTTCTCTCTGGAACTCGACTTTCCCATCAAAGAAAGGGCTGAAAGGAGCAAACATGGCCAAGTCCCCTTTATTTAATTTATTGGATGTTGGTGGACCTTTGTTTTATTCACTTATTTATATGTGGTGGTGCTGAGAATTGAAGCCAGTGTCTCACACATGTTAGGCAAGTGCTCTACCACTGAGCCACAACCCCAGCCCCTGGCCAAGGTCTCTTTTTGCCTTGACAATCTATCTTCATCAAATCTAGGATGTCCTGTTTTTAGCCTGCTTCTTTGAAAAGAGATGTCGTGTGATAGAGTAGACTCAAGGCAAGGGATTGACATGATTCTGACTCTGATTTGCTATGTGAGTTTGGGACAGTGACTAAAACTCTGATGACCAGTTTTCTCATTTGGTAAACTGAGGGAATACCTACCCACAGGGTTCTATGAAGTTCCAGTGAGTTAAAAGCAACATGATGATGGTGGTGGTGAGGGATAATCTGTGTGCCTCGAAGTCTCTTCAGATGAGTTGCAATTGTACTTGCCAGGAAGTTAAGGGCCAGCTCCAAAGGGCAGCAAGACTTAGTATTGAGCGGGAAAGCAAATTAACCCTTGCCTGTTACCTACACCCATTTGTTTCTTCAATTCCTGTGAAGTTAGTGTACCTATGAGTGACCTTTCAGGGACTGAGTCTCTTCATCTGTAAACTAATTTTGCCTGACTCAGATTTGCTGAACACTGGAATGATACTAATGCTAACAATGTGGAGATACTAATGTGGCTTCATCACAAACACTTTTTCTTCCTAGAGGAACTGCAAGCTTTGTGGAAGCTGAAGGAGGCGGCAACTCCATCCTCTGACTCTTGTGGACTTGGTTTGACCCAATTGATGACACACCTGGGCTTTGAATCTGGTGAGAGTTAAGCAGAGGGGGTGAGAACAGTTAGGGAATGCTTCAGGAGGTTGCAATGGGACAAGAGCCCAACTATGCCCTGGGGACCTGCAAGTAGCTGTGTAGCCAGAGGTGGAGTCTGTCATAAATAGGCAGTTCCTGTGTCAGGATTTTGCCTTGATTCCTGTCTAGCTCTCCAGCTTCTCCAGCCATCCAATAGCTTTCCAAAAAGTTCCTTTTTGCTTAGCTTTGGCAAAAAGCCAAAGTTTGCAACTGAGAATACTGGCTGGTAGAGAGTAAACTATGTAACATGTAGGAACACAATGCCCAGCATTTAGTAAGCATTCATAGAACTAAACACACACACATACACACACACACACACACACACACACACTCACACACACACACACACACACACACACACCAAGAAATAAAATAACCTGCTTGAGGTAACAGAGGCAGGCGGTGGTGCTGGTATCAGACTGACCACAGACATCTCAATGGGACATCCCAGTGGGTTGTATTTAGACATCACTTTATATCAGACAATATTATTGTTGAACACTATGTGGCTGATGTATTTATTGGTAAAGTCTCAAAACAACCCTGAGGGCTGGAATGTTCTCTTTACACAGAGAGGAAGGCACTAGCTCAAGATAACCCTGTGAGTAATGATGGTCTGGAACCCAGGTGTCAAATCTGTAGCTGGTGCTCTTGTGATGTCCACACATATGAACTTCCACATGCCCCATGGATACCTGGTGCTCATGCAAGCTGGGGTGAGTCAGCAGCTGCCTGTGAGGCTGTCAGGGAGGGAACACCATGTACCAGAACCTAGAGAAACGAATGCTCCTGTAGCTACCATGCTGGCCTGAGGTGGAGGAGTTAGGGGAGGGTACTCAGGAGGCAGGATGAAGGTAAGGAGGGGTAGAATCCTAAATCGAGGTGTCCTCTGCTGCCCTTTCAGGACCTACACTAATCAAGGGAGGTTTAATTTCTTGCCTGTGTTGGCAAAGTGGTTTAATTGGAATTATTGGAAGAAAAATGTGCAATGAATATGGACAATGCAGGCAATAGGGCCCCTGGAGGAAGGGTGACGAATTGACAAAAAGTCTGATGGGAATTCTACTCCACAGGTGAGCCCAGATGGTAGACAGCAGGGACAACTGTTTGTCTCTAGGGGCCTAGGACCATTCTGCTGATTTGAGACCCCACTGGCCTTCAGACCTGGCCTTCCCACCTGAATAGAATCAGAAAATGTCAGACTCATAAGATTCTGGGATTAGAATCAGGCTCTGGATTCTAGAATCACAGACTTTTAGCAATATATATGTTAGTAATAGAAAATTTCAGACTGGGCTGGGGTTGTATCTCAATGGTAGAGCACTCACCTAGCATGTATGAGGCCCTGGGTTTGATCTCCAACATCACATAAAAATAAGTAAATAAAATAAAGATATTGTGTCTATTTACAACTAAAATTTAAAAAGAAAAAAAAAAGAAAATTTCAGACTCTGACAATCTGACAATTGGAGGTCCCCCATGAAAAATTGAGGAACTCTTTCTCTAACATTCATTTAATAACAATAAATAACACCTGTTGAGTATATTGCAATTTCCAAAATCCTTCCACATCTGTACAGCTACCACATAGGAGTGACACTTCCAGGTTAAGTCATGTGCAGAGGACAAAATGAGTTGGTCTGGATTAGAACTCAGCCTTGCAGGACAAATTCTATTTTCCATATGCCAAGGTTTTGATATCCTTCTCTTCTGGAGTTATAGCAACACTTTTAACTACTTGGCATAATGTGTTCAAATTCTCTGTTTGTTGTGTAAATTCTGCATGGTCGTGGATAATTTTTCTTAATGCGTTCTGGCATATTGCGATGCTCCAAAATACGATTATCATTGTTGCTTCAGTGTAATTAGTGCTGGTACATTCTGCGATGGCTTTTTGGCAGGTTTTATCATCCAGTACTATTTTCAGTTCACAAAGAACTTAAACAACACATCTGAGAATAGATTTAAAGTAACTAATGTAAAGACAGAACTTCAAGTCATTTGTAGGTTTAGTCAGAACATGTTCTGATTTTCTTAGAATAAAAGTTGAACTACCAAAGACAGGGAAGGAATTAAAAAGGAAAGATAAGCCTTAGTCGATAGGAAATATAATGAACACCACACGGAGGAGGGGTGGTTGCGGTGAGGGCAGAAGTGTCCATTTTGGAGGGAATTAAAGCTTAACAGGATGTAGTGGAGACCTGGGCAAATCTCTCACGTCTCTGGGTCTCAGCTTTCCCTGATTTTCGATCGGAACAATGCTTCCTAACCTGGGAAAGTTCAGCAGTATATCTGTCCTAGAGGAAATCTGTAGCCAAGGCAGGAGCTAAGAGAAATGGCTAAGGGGGAGGGGTGCAGAACCGCAGGGAACCGTGAGGGGCTCATGGTCTCCATGGTAACGCGCTGCAGCCAAGAGAGAAGGCGGGGCTTGGGAACCCAGAGGTTTAGAAGATGAAGGTTTCACAAAGAAAATTCCCTCCTCCCTCAAAGAGAAAGGCATCCTTGAAGATGTCGGTCTATGCACCAGATCAGTCTTCTGTGCTCAAACACGCAGCGGTCTTGCTCCGAGATTGTCCCATGTTTGAATGAAGATATCATAGTATTCTTCACATTATATTCTATTTAATTTATCAGTCTTTCCCCAATAGTCCAAGAGTTCTCTGAGGGCAGGAATTATAACTGATTTATTTCTTTATTCCTATAGCTCAGGGCAAGGCCTGACATACAAAGGACTTAAATGTCTGTTGGTTGAACCATTATGGGGGGGGGGGTGGCTAGGGAATGGTTTACTGGTCCAAAGACCTGGGAGCCACAAGTCGTACCCTCTTTAAAATATGAAGTTAATATTGCTGTGGTCCGTCAAGAAACCCCCACTCCCCCCCCTTCTTAGAATCTCTGCAACTCTAATGGCCCTTACCCCACATCTTGGCATTTGCCTGCTAACTCTCTCTGACTTCTCTCTAGAGGTTTTATGGATCAAACCTACTCTTCATCCCTAGTAAGTCCCCAACGTCACGTTTGCATGCTCTATTCTACAGAGTTTATCACCACAATGGGCCCACAGTACCTCCTCAGTCAACACTGTGTATAGATTGTCCACTTGGGGTGGTCTTGATCTTGTGGGGTATGAGAAGGTGTGCAAGGAGCCATTCGTAGCCCTGGGAGTGTCCCATGTGGGAAAGCCTCCCATGTGAACATGTGAGAGCCATGGCTCTGTGACAGCAAGGCATGTGGCTCTCCTTAGCTTTGGCTTGTGCCTTGACCTCAGTTTCTCATGATCTGGTCCCTGAGCTAATTGGGCACAGAGCAGGCAGTGCAATGGTCACCTCTTCCTGGGAAGAGGAAATATGTGGGACCTGAGTCATTTCTTTCGGCACTCAAGCCACCATGGTCCTGCAGACTTCTCAGGTATCAGGAGCTTAATGAAGCAGATGTGTTCATAGGCCTCAAAGACGAAGATCCTGGGTGGCAAATTTCATTCAGTATCACAAAGGACAGGAGAGCAAACAGGTGCTAAGTTCCTTTCCATGTTTAAAACCATGTCCTTTTTGTCATACCCTGTCAGAGAAGAGGCATCTCTGGAGAAGGGTCCAGGGAGTTCCTGGACAGAAGGGGGAACTTGACTGAGGACCAGCAGGGTTCTTGGCTTACATGGTGGAAAAGAAGTTCAGCATACACTAGTCAGGGGCATACACACATGTTTATTTAGGAAAGTAGACACATAATCAAGGGTGATCTCAGGAGAGAGATGCCTTTTGGGGTAAGGCAAGAAATAAGCATTCATGGGAGCATGAAGGCCATCTTGAGAGTGAGAGATGAGGTTTGGGGGTTCCTGTCTCTTCTTTTAAAGGAAACTTGGTGAGGGAGGGTTGGGTTCAGAAAGGTGTGAAGAAGCCAGGCATGGTGGCGCATGCCTATAATTCCAGTGGCTCCAGTTGCTAAGGCAGGAGAATTGAGTGCAAAGCCAGCCTCAGCAAAAGTGAGGCATTAAGCAACTCAGTGGGGCTGGGGATGTGGCTCAGTGGTCGAGTGCCCCTGAGCTCAATCCCCGGTACCAAAAAATAAAAATAGAAAAATAAAGATATGGAGAAATGGTATCACCCCAGTGATCTCCAGACTGTTTCTGGGGATTTGGTCAATCTCAGGCTCCTCAGGTTGACGTGGTGGTCTTCATTATCTGATCAATAGATAATCCTGGGAAGTCCCCAAATTTATATGTTCTTCAAGATTTACAGATTTCCAAGGAATTTGGGGAGTAACAGGCCTGAAACAGAGACTGGCTTAGGCAGTGACAGACCCAGAAACTTCTGACCTTCTGAATTAAATTCTTTCTTCCTTTTCCTTTCTTTACATCTTCTTTCTACCTGTTTTGTTTTTTTCTATCCTCCCTCATTATGGTTCCCCTTTGCCTTCCAGTTAAAGCCCAAATCCCTTAACAGGACAAAGGCTTCAAGATTTGGCCCTTCTACCCCTCCAGCTTCCTCTCTCACCATTTTGACTGTAATGTCCACCCAAACTGAACTACTTATTTTTTTAATTTTTTTTTTTTTTAGTTATAGTTGGACACAATGCCTTTATTTTATTTTGTTAGTTTTATGTGGTGCTGAGGATCGAACCCAGTGCCTTGCAGGTACTAGGCAAGCGCTCTACCGCTGAGCCACAACCCCAGCCCGCTGAACTACTTATTGTTACTTGAAATCACCATATGTTCTCTTTACTCTGTGGGCCTTCCTGTATGTTTATGTTGTTTCTTCTGTCTTGGATGCTGTTCCTCATCTTATATCACAACCTCCCCTTCACTTACCAGGGGGTTCTTCATGACTTAATTCAGGCATTGCTTCCTCCAGGAACCCTTCCCTGAAGTCCTTGACTGGGTAAAGAACCCTCTGTAAATGCCTACAGTCTTGAACTCCTTGAAGAGAGAAACCAGGACCTCACTTAGTCTGGAAAAGAATCATTGTCAATCAATGTTGAATGGATGTTATGGTTTAGATATGAGGTGTCTCCCAAAGCCCCTGTGTTAATGCAAGAATATTTGGAGGTGAAATGATTGGATCATCAGAGCTGTGACCAAATTGGTCCATCCTAGTTTGAATGGGCTGACTGGGTATTAACTGTAGCCTGTGGGGCATGGCTGGAGGAGGTGGGCCACTGGGGGTGTGCCTGTAAGGGTGCATCTTCCCCGCCACTAGTTCCCCTTGCCTCTCTCCTTCCTGGCTGAACGGACAGCTCTCCTCTGCTTCGCCCTTCCACCATGATGTCTGTCCCATCTGGGTCCCAGAGCAATCTAGTCGCCCCACCATGGTCTAAATCTCTAAAACCATGAGACAAAATAAACTTTTCCACTTCTAAGTTGTTCTTGTCAGGTATTTTGGTCAAACTGAGGAAAAGCTGACTAAAATCATGGTCAACAGTGAAAGGCTGGAAACCCTCCTGGCTGGGATGCTTGCTATACAGGGAGTGGAAGGTCCTAACGTTTCCAAGTTCCCACCTTCAGTATTCTCTAATTCTTGGTTGAAGTTTCAGACTAAGGCTTCCCTGCATCTGGAGCCCCCTCCCCGGCTAGCCACCTCCACCCTGTGCCCCCTGAGTGTTTGTTCTCAGGCAGTCACACACACGTGTTCTGAACATAACCAAGAAAGCAATTTACAAGAAATAATTGCGGGTCGATGTGTGCCTGGGAGCCTTGGTGAGCTCAGACTATTTCTGTCTGTGCATCAGCCCACCCAGCTTCCTCCCTGCTCTGCAGCCCTGGGGGAGGGGCTGCTGCCTCCCAGGGTGGGTAGTTTGTTTCTAAAGCAGAACTTAGACAAGTAAACCCGAGTGAGAGCCTGCTCTGAGGATTGATTGAATTCAAAGGAGAGAAGCTGAATTCAGGTTGGGGGTGGGGAGCTTATGAGGCCTGGGATGTGTAGGTAGCACACACATTCTGTTCTCCACCTGTGCCAATCCTGTACACACATAGGCTCCTGTGGAGAAAATTCTACCATGTCTTCAGGACCCTGCTCTGTGTGAGGTCTTTTTCCGACCTCTGCCCCTTGAAGCTTGTCTTTGTTCTTCAGGGCCAGTTGTGCTCAAAGGGTGGTCCCAGACCAGCAGCAGCAGCAGCATCACCTGGAACTTGTTAGAAATGCAGATTCTGGGGACTTATGCCAGCCCTAGCTACTCAGACATTGGGTTGGGGGGAGGAGGGGGGGCAGGAACCTGTGTTTTAACAAGCCCTCAGCTCATTCTGAGGCAGCCAGAAGTTTGAGAACTACGGTCCTAGTCTGCACTAGGCTGCTTGAGATTTTAGAATTTGCAGGTCCATCTGTGAGCAGCCTAAAGGCAAGAACATTATTGGATTCTTTCTCGTAACTTCCCAGAAGGCCCAGTACTGGAAATGTTCAGAGGAAAATCAACTTTTACTGATGAGGATACCAAAGAGAGAGATCTGTCCAGTGAAAGTGAACAACCAAGCATCAGTGACTAAACACCCCCAACTGTCACCCACCCCACCATACACACACAGAGAGACTCTTAGTGCTTTCTACAACAAACAACTAGGAGTTCTTAGGCATACTGGGTTCTCAGTATTTTTGAACAGGTTGTACTCTGAGCATAATGTCTTCTGATCCTGTCTCACCTGGAAACTGACTCATCTTTGATGACTCAACTCGGCCATCGATTCTTCCTCGATCAAAGGTTGTAAAGGGCCATCAGATAGCCCACTCGTTTTTGTATGCCTGTCTTGTCCTCCGTATGAGCCCCTGGAGAGTAGGATTCCCCTCTGTTTCTGTTACTTAAGATCAGACTCCACTGAGTGTACAATTAGTGGACAAATGTGCTGGGTTTCGAGTGCAGAAAATAAAAGAGCACACACACACCAAAAAAAAAATAAAAAATAAAAAAAAAAAATAAAGCAAGACCAGAACCAAGATCCCTTGAACTTCCATCTTAGGGCCCCTCTCTGGGTGGCCCACTCTGCCTTTCTACTCTATCTTGTGCCTTTGGCTGGCTCAGGACCTAGGCACAGATACCTAAATGTGACTATCTCACTGTTGCCAAATCTAGTAACAGATCGTGTCACTGTCTGAAATGTCAAGAGCTGCTTTCAGTGGCTACTGAGTCCCCCTGATCCTTGCCTTGCATTCCCAAAGCAAAGCCTAAAGCCTTTGCCAAAGTTAGGAGACCAGCTGAGAGACAGGGGTGGCATGAGCCTCCTGCCCTAACATTTCCTTGCTATGAGCCCAATAATAAAAAATGTTAAAAACAAACAAATAATAATAGCTAACACAGTACTTTTCATTTGTCAGCACCTAAGTACTTACATGGACTAAATAATTTTTCCCCCAAATGCTAGGAAATAGGTATTACTATTTTTCCTGCTTGTTGTGCAGATGAGAGAGCTGGGCAGAGGTCACCCAGCAGGTAGCAAGGACAGGATTTTAATCAGGCATCTGACTTCAGAGTCTCTGCCCCCCCCTTTTTTTTTTAGCTTATTTTTAGTTGTAGTTGGACACAATGCCTTTATTTTATTTTTTTTAATTTTTATGTGGTGCTGAGGATCGAACCTAGGGCCTCACATGTGCTAGGCGAGAGCTCTACCCCTGAGCCACAACCCCAGCCCTCAGAGTCCTGCTCTTAATGACTGTGTTATATTTAAAAACATCTATTTGTAGGTGAGGGTTGTGGCTCAGTGGTAGGAGCACTTTCCTAATATGTGTGAAGCACCACATAAAAATAAATAAATAAATAAGTCCATCTGTAATTTTTTTTTTTTTGTACCAGGGATTGAACCCAGGGGAGATTAACCACTGAGCTATATCTCCAGCCCTTTTTGAGTGACTTCAGGGTGGGGAAGAATCACTGGAAAGGCAGCAATCTCCCCATTCTTGAATGCTGATTCCCTTCCCAGATGTTGTTTTTTTCTTGATATTTATTTTTTAGGTGTAGATGGACACAACACAATGCCTTTATTTTTATGTGGTGCTGAGGATTGAACCCTGGTCCCGCCTGCGCTAGGCAGGGCTCTACCGCTGAGCCACAATCTCAGCCTCCCAAAGGCTTTTAAATACACTTATTTTGGGACTAGGAAATTGGGTAAAAGTTTTCTGACTCCCCATCAAAAGAGGGACTCTCTGAGCCTCCATAGTCTCCAGACTTTTCCGTGACTTATGGAGTTGTTACTGACCATTTTTTTCCAGGACTTGTAGTTGGTCAGGCAGAGCAGTATAGCTGGGTCCGCAGAAGGACCTGGGTACCTTGCTGAGAAGTCTTTATTTATCTCACCAGACTCCAAAGTCCCTTTGAACATTCATATTTCTACCTTTCACTGAAAAGAAACTCCAGAAGGGATGATGTAGAGACATTTATTGGGTGTTTATGGATCTGGCCCACATGGGTCAGGGGTGGGGACAGTTGCCTCCTCAGGGCTGCCTGGAATGTCACTGGCAGTAACTGTGGCCATGAAGCAGTGCTGGAGGAGGTGTTTTGAGTCTGAAGCCTGCCTCTCGTTGCTTTCCAATCGCGGGTTCAAGAAGGGGTAACTCTGCCCAGGAAGACTCCCTCCTGGCACCTCCATCTTGATTCCTGTGTTAGTACCTTGGCAGTCAGGAGGCACCTCCTCAGGACCTGAAAAACAGCAAGCTGAAGCTACTTGCTCCCATAGCTCCTTCTCCCCGACCAGAATCACACTCAGCTGGCTTCTCCAAGTGCTTACCTTGGGTGATGCATTGTGTTCAGTCTTAGTTGCATCATTCACTTAACAAATACTTATTAACAAGATACCACATCATGCACTAGAAGCTGTCGATGCTTCTCATGTGCTTACAGTTGAGTGGGGGAGACAGACAATAAATAACTGTTATATGAAGATTTGACCTTCACCACAACCCCTTGAGTCAGGTACTATTAAAAATCCATTTTATAGATAAGAACACAGATTTGCCACACAGCTAACACACACAAAGTTTTGAAAACATATTGTTCTCTGTTATAAGAACAGATTCAATGATTCTCTTCATCTACTGCCTCATTCTCTTTCTTCTTCTTACATTAGAGTTTGAAAGGAAGCTCATTTAGCCTTATTATTCCTCCACTCCTATTCATGGTGTTTTCTGCATGGTTTCTGTCCCCTGAACACCTTAAAACTCTTTTGCTACTACATCCCAGAGTCATGTCTCCATTTTTATCTCCTTTGATTTAACTGGAGCATTTGACAAAACTGAGAATTCCCACTTTTTTTTTTTCTATGAAAAGGTATATTAAGTGTTTACGGCAAAAATTCGAGTTATCTCTCACACCTTCTCCCCCAAGCCCTTCACAAAGCCAAGCGGTTCATCAGTCCTGCTCATTCCACCTAATCACCATCTGCCCATTTCTCTCCATCCTCAAGGCCACCATCTTAGGTCAGGCTTTCATTTTCTTCCGTCCAGACCATTGGAATGGCCTCTAGTTGTGCTCCTTCTGGTCCATCGTCCATGCTGTAACACAGAGATCTTTCTTATCAAGTGATTCCATGGATTGTCCTTTCTCAAAAGCCTCCAATGTCTTCCCTACCTGTGATCCCTGAGGCAGCAGTTGAGGCTCTTCATGGACTGGCCCATCTCTCCTCTTCAGTTTCCTTACTACTACTTTTCCCTCAAGAACTCTAAAGCTTTGCCACACCAACCTTCTCTTGGTTCTCTCTCTCTCTCTCTCTCTCTCTCTCTCTCTCTCTCTCTCTCTCTCTCTCTGTTATAGCAGTGATTGAACCCAGGGGCACTTAACCACTGAACCACATCCTCAACCCTTTTTATTTTTTTTTTAATTTTGAGACAGGGTCTTGCTAAATTGCTTAGGCCCTCCCTAAATTGCTGAGGCTGGCTTTGAATTTACAATCCTCATGCTCAGCCTCCTGAACTGTTGGGATTACAGGTGTGTGCCATGGTTCTCTAAATGGTCCATTTCTTCAAATTTCTGAGTCTTTGTGTTGTTTTGTCTGCCTATGCCTAGAATGATATTTTTATACCTTCTCTGCCTAGCAAATTCCTGTGCTTTAAGACATTTATGGAGGATATCCAGAAAGAATGGTGCCTCTGTAACAAAGGGAAGAATGAATTTGAAGAAAGAAGTATAGTTGAGGGTTGGCTATCCGATATCCATTTATACCTTCCCAATTATATTTGGGTGGGATTAACCCCATCCCAGCTTCAGGAGTGGGACCTGGTTGACTTGAGCCAATAAGGCAATCCTATTCCTTTGCCACCTGAATGGGCAATCAACAAATCTGGGTGTAGTGATTGATTTAAATGTGGGCACATGATCTTAGGTTGTTCAGAGTAGAGTTAATTTTTTTTTTCTTGTTGTTTGAAGAAACCTAGCATCCTCTTTCTCCTAATAGCTTGATGGGAACAAAAAGCATATAGTCTCAGGGACTGTTGGCAGCCAGTTTACTACCATGAGAAAAGTCAGACTGAGGAGAATCCAGCACAAGATGGATGGCAGAGGTGATTCTCAGAGAATCGGAGAGAGTAGAGCCACAGGCCCAGGGAATGTGGACTTCACAAACCATGCCTAAAGCCAATCTCATTTTTGGACTTCTTACCTATGGAATCAATGAATTTATTTTGTTGTTTTGTTTTGAACTTTTTCTTTTGGGGGGCGCTGGAACTGGGAATCAAACCCAGGGCCTTGCACATGTTAAGCAAGTGCTCTACCACTGAGTTACATCATCAGTCCCCTGAAATTTCTATTTTAAAATAATTTGAGACTCACAGAAAAATTTTAAAAATAGTACAAAGATGCAGTATGCCCTTCATATAGTATTCCTCAATGATAACATCTTATATAACCAGAAAGAATGTATTTTCTTAACTAGGAGACTGATATTGATATAGTATGATTAACTAGACCACAAATCTTAATGATTTTTACCATTCATTTTCATATGCGTTATTTTTTATGTGTATAGATTTTTGATCCTGTGTATAGGTTTTTTTTCTGTGCTGGGAATTGAATAAGGGCCTCAGGATTACTGGGCAAGTGCTGTACTACTGAGCTACATTTCCAACTCCTATGTACAGATTTATATAACTACTGCCACCACAATCAAAATAAAGAAATTTTCCATCGCCATAAAGAAACTTCCTCATACTACTGCTTTAGAGTCAGACTTTTCCATTAAATCCAACTTCTGGTAATCATTAATACATTCTCTATGACTATAATTTTATCATTTTTCAAGGGTTATCTAAATGGAATTATATTGTATTCAACCTTTTTTAAAAACGATTGTTATTTTAAAAATTATATATATATGATAGTTGTCATTGGACTTTGTTTTATTTATTTATTTATATGTGGTGCTGATAATCAAACCCAGTGCCTCACATATGCCAGGCAAGAGCTCTATCACTGAGCACAACTCCAGCCCCTCAACCTTCTATTTATTTATTTATATTTTTTGCAGTGCTAGGGATTAAACCCTGAGCCTTGTGTATGTAGGCTAAGCAAGTGCTCTATCACTGAGCCACATCCCTAGCCTACTCAACCTTTTAAAATTGGACTTTTTTTTCACTTAGCCTAATTGCTTTGTGGTTTATCCAAGTCATTACATATATTTCGAGGACATTTCTTTTTTATGACCAGGTAATATTTCATTGTATGGTTTTATCATTTATCTATTAAAAGACAGTTTTGGGGGGCTGGGGGTGTGGCTCAAGCGGTAGCGCGCTTGCCTGACAAGCATGCAGCCCAGGTTCGATCCTCAGCACCACATACAAAGATGTTGTGTCAGCCGAGAACTAAAAAATAAATATTAAAAATTCTCTCTCTCTCTCTCCCTCCCCTCTCTCACTCTCTCTTTAAAAAAAAATAAAAAAATAAAAATAAAAGACAGTTTTTGTATATTACAAATGAAGCTGCTAAAAACATCTGCATGCAGGTTTTCATGCAGATCACATAGGTGTGACATTGCTGGTTTGTACTATATAGTGGACTGGACAATGTTCTCCAACAATATCAAGTCTAATCTCTGGAACCTGATGATATCTGTGGATATTTCCTTTCTATGATAAAATTTTTTTAGATATGATTAAATTAAGGATTTCTAGATAAGGTGATAAACCAGGATTGTTCAAATCCCTTAATGCCTTTCCAAGTCGACTTATAAGAAAAAGGCAGAGGGGCTGGGGATGTGGCTCAAGCAGTAACGCGCTTGCCTGGCAAGCGCAGGGCACTGGGTTCGATCCTCAGCACCACATAAAAATAAAAATAAAAAATAAAAAAATAAAGATGTTGTGTCTACCGAAAACTGAAAAATAAATATTAAAAAATTCTCTCTCTCTCTCTCTCTCTCTCTCTCTCTCTCTCTCTTAAAAAAAAAGAAAAAGAAAAAGGCAGAGAGGGAGACAATATACACAGAGATAAAAAGATGGGGGTAGAGATTGGACTGATGCAGCTACCAGTAAAGGAATGCTATCAGTCATCAGAAACTGGAAGAGGCAAGGAACAAATTCACTCCTGGAGCCTTTTGTTGTTGTTGTTTGTTTATTTTTTGGTATTGGGGATTGAACCCAGGGATGCTTAACCACCAAGCCACATCCCCAGACCTTTTTAAAAAATATTTTTATTTAGAGACAGGGTCTCACTAAGTTGCTTAGGACCTTGCTAAGTTGCTAAGGCTGGCTTTGAATCTGCGATCCTCTTGCCTCAGCCTCCTGAACTGCCGAGAATACAGGCATATACCATAGCATCTGGCTTACAGCCTTTGATTTTTTGACCTAGTAAATTGATTTCGGACTTCTAATCACCAGACATGTGAGAGAATAAATTTCTATAGTTTTAAGTTATCAAGTTTGTGTTGATGTGTTATAGCAGCCATAAGAAACTAATACATAAGAAGATTTAAAAAAATGTTTAAAATTATGAGAAACACCAAAAAGTGTCCCCCCAAATGGCTGTACCATTTTACATCCTCCCCACAGCAGTGTATGAGATCCGGTTCCATATAACAACACTAGATGAAGGGCATATTGCATCTTTGTACTATTTTTTAAAAATTGCCTCACTTGGTACTCAGTGTTTCTTCTTTAGTATTCTAATAGATGTGCAATGATATCTCATTTGCTTTATTTTGCATTTCCTTAGTGGCTCATGAAGTTGAATATATTTTCATGTGTTTATTTGCCATCAGTATATCCTCTTTTATGAAGTGTCTGTTCAAGTCTTTGACTAGTTTTCCAATAGGATGTCTTGCTTTTCTTTTATTTTTCTTTTTTGTGACAGGTTCTCACTGTGTTGGCCAGGGTGATCTGAAATTCCTGGGCTCAAGTGATCCTTCCACCTTAGCCTCCTGTAGGTAAGACTATAGGCATGTGTCACTATGCTGTCTGTATGTTTTCATAATGTTGAGTTGAGAGTGTTCTTTAGACATTCTGAATAAAACTCCTTGGTCAGATATAGGACTATATTTCCCATTCTGAGACTTGCCTTTTTATTCTTTTTTGTTTGTTTATTTTTGGTGCTGGGAATTGAACTCAGGTTCTTACACATGCTAAGCAACATGCTCGACCACTGATCTACATCCCTAGCTCTTTTTACATATTTTGAGACAGGTCTCTATAAAGTTGCCCAGACTGACCTTGCACTTGAGATCTTCCTACCTCAGTTTCCTGAGTACCTGGGATTACAGGTATGCACCACTGTGTCCCACTATCTTTATTTTTGAATCAACATTTGTCTCTCTATGTCTTCCCCCATGGATTCCAGCTCTTTTCTCCATTCCCTCACAAAAGATTTGCTTCTCTTGTCCCAAAAGAGCCTTGCAAAGATCTATAGTCCAAGTATGAGACTTGAGTCTCTTCTGTTCAAGACCAAATATCCTCAACTCTTCACCTTATTCTTGCATGACCTGGTTCCCAGACCTGATCACCTTCTGATTGGTCAAAGACCCTCTTAAATTGCAGAGCTGTGAACAGCTGGCTTTCAGGACTCTGGAGAATCCCTTGAACTTCAGGAATTACAAGATGTTCATTCAAATCCTCATTTTGATATTAAATCATAGTAGTACTTTATGCCTACTTCTTTTCCTCTCTAGATCTCAGGTACCATTTCATAAATAGAGCAGAAAGTAGGTCTGGTCTCAATTTATTCTTTTCTTTTTTTAACTCCAAGTTTTAAAGGGTTCTATCTACATAATAGACTACATTTATTAAGTCCTATTTTTTCCCCATTTTGTATTGGTCAAAGAGCTCTGGTAAACAGGAAAGAACACATATTACCACCTCCTCCCCAGCTGATCTGATTCTAGCTGAAAGCAAAACAAAGAAACTTGGTCAGTAAAACCTTTGGACTATTGGACCTTGCTCAAGAATCCCCACTGCTGTATTTTCGGACATTTAGATGATTAGAATCCAAAGTTGGGAACCTACTGAGTAGATGATAAAAAGCTGCCTTTCAGATATGATGACTGATGTGTTTTATCCAATTGGAAGTAGAGGAGGATCATCACACCTTTTCTTCCAGACCCTGTACTTCTGTTGTGGCCTGGGATTCCCTCACCATTTTTTGGCAACCACATCACACATCACACTTCTAGCTTTTACAGAGCTTGTGGACCCACCACGTCTTTTTTTTTTTTTTCATGATTTTTTTCCAGATCCTAAGGCCTCCCTTACATCTGTATCCTAGGGTCCCTAATTCCACAATCACAGCCTTCCAGAGAAACCAGTGGAATAGGCCACTGGATCTCACACAGTCCTGCCCCTTCCTTTGGCTAATATGTAATAGCAGTTACTAAAATCCCACAATGGTGCCTAAAGCCTGGGTTGGGGTGTGAGGTCCTATCTTTGAAAAGCTGCTGTTTGTTTTTTTTCCCCCCTAAGCTAAAAGGTACTTTGGAAAGAAGGAAGCCTATAAGCAAAAATACCAAGTTCTATATTGAGGTTATGATAAGATGATTCATGTTTCCTACCAAGTCCTGGATCTAAGATTCACTTACCAATTTTGCTGGATTCCAAATCTTGCACTCTTTCCACAGAGCAAAAATACCCCTAGTGTAGGTTCTGTGCTGGGACTTAAGGATACAAATGCATATAAGATGTGGTTCCTCTCTGTGAGAGGAGACCAACATATAAAAATCTAGGTGCCTAATAATTAAAATGAGAGCTACTCTGGCTGATCAATGGGAGGCCAGAACACACATTTAGTGTGGCTGAGGCCCTGGGCTTCAAAGTGGAGAGGGCTTCTAATTGTTAAAATTTGTTTGAAATGAAGTCAGTATCATATAAGCATTATCTCTACTTTGGCAACCACTTTCTTAGTAGGTATTGTACACATTTTACAAAGTAAATTGAATTCCAGATAAGAACTTCATTTAAGACTCCACAATGAGCTTATCAAAGTCAAGATTAGAGCCAGGTTTTCTAGAGCACAGGGCTTCACCTTCCTAACTTTCTCTAAGGACCTCTGTGGCTAGCCCCCCATTGCCTAAGGTCCTCAATCCTAAACTTGAGACTAACCTGTAGTGATTAGCCTGGAAGGAAGTTCTCAGGTTCTATCCTTGCTCGGAGATAAGTCAAGACTAACTTATCATTGACACCTGTGAACCAAATATATGGTATGTAAAGGACAAAGTTCTGATGGATGTAAAGGAGATGCCTGTAAACTGTCTCAGAAGCAAGAGGGACATGAGGCTCCTGAGTTGATGCTTTGGGTGCAGGGAAAGGAGAGACCCACAACAGTGAGAGAGGAACAAAGAACTGAGGAATATGTGACTAAATGAACTGATGAAGAATAATTATGGGATTTTAAAATGGTACTTTGAAGTACTTCTAATTCCTTATTATTTTGCTTTATAGATTTAAGAAATCTTTTCTCTTAAGCTGTCTATAGCTTACTTTTGTTTGGTAGAATAAACTTTTATGAATAAAGATGAAACTATTACGTTTTCTGTCTATCTGACTCTCTAGAATTTGGAATCAAATATGTGGTTCAGAGATGTCATCTCTCCACACATAAGTGTAGTTAATTAAAAAGCAGTGGGGGGCTGGGACTATAGTTCAGTGGCAAAGCACTTGCTTGCCTAGCATGTGTGAGGCACTGGGTTTGATCCTCAGTACCACATAAAAAAATAAATAAATAAAATAAAGGCATTCTGTCCATCTACAAGTATAAAAAAATTTAAAATAAATAAATAAAAAGCAGTGAGATCTGGGATTGAGCTCTGGCCTGGGAAGCAAGGCTTGGTCACCAACTGGCCTGGTGACCTTGGGCACATGACTGCCTCTCTCTGAACCTTAGCTTCCTTGTCTGTACAGTGAGAGCATCACATTTGATTTCCAGGAGCCATCTGAATTCTGGTCAATGGGAATGGCTTGTTAATGACTTCCTCATCAATGCATTTCAGAGGATGTAAACAGAACTCTTGTCTTCAACTTCTTTTCTGTTTTTTTTTTTTTTTTTTTTTTTGGTACCAGGGATTGAACTCAGGGGCACTTGACCACTGAACCACATCCCCAGCCTTATTTTGTATTTTATTTAGAGAGAGGGTCTCACTGAATTGCTTAGTGCCTTGCTTTTGCTGCAGCTGGCTTTGAACTTGTGATCCTCCTGCCTCAGCCTCCCGAACTACTGGAATTATAGGCATGTGCCACCATGCCTAGCCGGATTTTTTTTTCCCTCATTAAATGTACCTAGGTTGGAATATCACCTCTATACTCAATTCATTCGCCTCATCTGCAAAACAGTCAATAAACACCCATCAGAGTAGTTGAGTAGGTTAAATGGGACATGTGTTCAAAATTCTCAGTAGGGCCTTGTTCACCCTTCCAATTTAGCTAGTTCCTCATCATGTACTAGAGTGAGAATGTTATAGTCTCCATAGCATCCCAAGTTTGGGGGATGGGATAGGGGTGGGAATGATGGGACAGAATACCTGGGCAGGGAAGGAGCCTGTGTCAGAAACTGCTTTTCCGTGTCCACTGAGCCATTGCCTAGGCACTCCCCTCCTGACCCTTGCCTCCTCTCTCAGAAATAAGGACCCCAAGGAACAGTGCAATGATCTATGCTCTACTAGTCTAAGAGATCTGAGTTGTCATTCCAGCTATATAAGCTCATTAGCTGTATGAACTTAGTCATTTCTCTGTTGTGCTTTGATTTTCTCTGCTGAAAGGGGGCAATGATCTCTCTATATGTCCTACTGAAGAGCAAGACAGCAAACATAAGTGAAAATCTGTAAAGGTAGAGCCCTGGTGAACATAAAGTCATAGGCCTATAAACTCAGATGCTGGAGGGACCCAAGCCTCCTTCCTGGGTTGATGCTTTGACTGCAGAGGAAAGGAGAGGAACACACGGTAAGGAAGGAAGAACTAATAGCTGAGTTTGAGCAAAAGACAGAGAAATCTATCATTGGGTAAAAGGTCAGGAAATACAGTTTACAACTTAAAAATAAGAAACAAAAGAGCAAGAATTATTATGCTGTTTCAAACCCTAGAAACTAAATAATCTGGCTGGTGGCACAAAGTGAAAATTGGGAGCTTGATTTCCATTCTCAGGGCCAAGGTGGAATTATTGTATCCCCCTTAGCCAGAAAGGCTGGTGGGGCGGGTGAGCAGTATGAGGGGTAGGGCAAGGTGAGTAGGGTGGAGCATCCACAGTCCTGGCCTGTGAGATGGAAAAACCAGAACTTTGGAGGCAGAAAGAAACACGTTTGAATTCCAGCTCCACAATTCACAAACCTTGGGCAAGTCATCTAATCTCCCTGAAAACTGTTTTTCACATCTGTGAAGGGTGATAACAATACCTATCTCACCAGAGTAGTTAGGAGGATTAGATGAAATAGTGCATGTAATGTTTCAAAAGGTGTCTGTCACTGTCAAGGGACTTTCTTTTTGCAGCAATCAGGAAATGGAAAGGAAGGAGGGTAGAGGTAGAGTTGGCTTTGTCACTTATTAACTAGTTCACTTTGAGTCTCAGTTTCATATGTGTAAAATGAAAGTACTAATCAGATCTATACCCTACTCAGTTATTATGAAGAGCAAACAAGATAATGTATCTAGAGCTGGTTCATTCCTTTTAATGACTGTATCATATTCTATTATCCCACTATATCACAGTCTACTTATCCATTCTCTTCAGGTGAGCATTTAGTTTATTTCTATTATGACAGACTGTCATGATACCCTATTTTATAAGTCCTCTCCTGAAGCAACTATTTCTCTAAGACAGATAATCAGAAGTAAAATTGCTGAGTTATAGGGTATATATTTCCATATTGCCAAATTGCTCTACAAAGTAGTTGTATGAATTTAAGTAGCACTTCAACACTGGGCTTAGAGGACTTTACCTTCCCTCTGACCCTGTGGTACTGGGGATTGTACTGAGGGTGCTCTACCCATGAGCTAAACCCCCAGTTTTTTTTCATTTTTTTGAGACAGGGTCTCACTAAGTAGCTGAGGTTGGCCTTGAACTTGTGTTCCTCCCACTTCAACTTCCTGATTAGGTGGGATTACAGGCAAATGCCACCACACCTGGCTTGAAGGCCATTTTAAAATGTGAAATCATCGGCTTTGAGAACTCGAGTCGGTGCATCTGTTCTTCAGCGTGTCCGTCTCTTGCACACGCAGTCATGCCTCTGGAAACGCGCCCATCGGAAAGCTGGCCCCTGACTTCACAGCCACCGCGGTGGTGGATGGTGCCTTCAAGGAGGTCAAGCTCTCTGACTACAGAGGGAAGTACGTGGTCCTCTTTTTCTACCCACTGGACTTCATTTTTGTGTGCCCCACGGAGATCATCGCTTTCAGCGAACATGCTGAGGACTTCCGCAAGCTGGGCTGCGAGGTGCTGGGTGTCTCTGTCGACTCTCAGTTCACCCACTTGGCTTGGATCAACACCCCGCGGAAGGAGGGAGGCTTGGGCCCCCTGAACATCCCCCTGCTTGCTGACGTGACCAGAAGCTTGTCCCATAATTATGGCGTGCTGAAAAGCGATGAGGGTATTGCCTACAGGGGCCACTTCATCATTGATGGCAAGGGAGTCCTTCGCCAGATCACTGTTAATGATTTGCCCGTGGGGTGCTCTGTGGATGAGGCTTTGCGGCTGGTCCAGGTTTTCCAATACACAGATGAGCATGGGGAAGTTGGCCCCACTGGCTGGAAGCCTGGCAGTGACACAATCAAGCCCAACGTGGATGACAGCAAGGAATATTTTTCCAAGCACAACTAGGCTGACAAACGGGTAGTGAGACTGTGTCCTTGGATTCCATCTGTGCCCCTACCTGGGTGCTCTGTGTTGACCCAAGAAAGGCAGGACCTGCCCCTTCCAAACTCCATAGTATGGCGGAGGGCTGGTAAACTAGGCCAAGGCTTTCCACTTTCTCATCCCCTACATGGGATCTGGTTAATAGTGACCCCTTTCTATCCAACTGGGTACAGGTATATAGGTGACCAATAAAGTGTTAGGAACAGAAAATAAATAAATAAATAAATAAATAAATAAATAAAAGTGAAATCATCAACAAAAATTTTTTTTAAATGGCTCTAAACAGACTGCAAAGAGGACAATTGTTTACAGTGTGAGAGTTGAAACACAAAGACAAAGTGTTGCCCTTGTTCAACGTTAACTGGGAACATGTGCACCTCAAATTTTTTGCCACTCTACACATGCCCATATTTGCAAGTGACCTCAGAAGGAACTTAAGTATTGACTTAGAGTTTACAAATATATTTTAGCAAGTAGACAAGTTCACAATGAGGATCCATTGTGTGTGAGTGCATAAGGATGTTCATGTTTATATATAAATTGGTATATAAGTATGTATGTGTGTGTGTATGCAGTCCATTACTTTAAACAAATTTATATATGCTGTGTTTATGTTATTCATATTTAATGTAGGCAAATTTGACAATTTGTCCTTGTATTCGGGATTTTTTCCTAGTCAGTTGACACTACCTCTCAATAATTCCTGACTCCAAAGGGAGCAGATAAATCCTTCTGCTCTTGACAGTCACCCCTCCTACTTTTTGGTGCTCAGCCACAGCAGGATAATTCAGGCAAGTAGGCATCAGGATCTGGGAAGGGTTCTTGTGTTATTGCTTATTGCCTATTTATTGTTAAATTACACAAAATCTTTTACAAATAATCTTTTACAAATAAGGGCATTCAGCTCTCTCTTGTTTTCTTCAGAGTCTCAGCTACTACCACCCTGCCCTTTCTACTTATCTGTTTTTTTTGTTTTTTGTTTTTTTTTTTTTGGTGGTGCTGGGGATTGAACCCAGCATTCCAGGCAAGCGCCCTACCAACAGCTGAGCTATATCCCCAGCCCCCTCCCTGTTTTGTTGTTGTTGTTGTTATTGTTGTTTTTGGTTACTCTTTCTTCTGTTGCTTAAATTCCTCTCCCATCCTACTTGGCTTATTTCCCATGATGTCCCTGTCACTGCAAAGGTTATCGCTCAGTCCTGCCACACATCTTTACCCATGTTTTATCTATCCTGGGATAACTTCTCCTCTACTTTGCCTAACCAATTTCTTCACTAACTTAACATTAATTTAAATTGTTAACTTTGGTACCAAACAATTTTATGCTTAGTTTTATACTTGCACAGACCCTGTGTGGTGGGCAGAAGATTTGAGGTGGAAAGTCATGGGATGGGTTTCAGCATGCCATTTGTCAACTATGACACCTTGAGCAAGTCACCAAACCTCTCTCAGCCTTGATTTTCTCATTTGTAAAATGGAGATAATAATACCTATTTTGAGTGTTGTCTACTAAATTATACTGAAAGATATTTTGCTAATAGGAACTTTTTCTTTCATAGTTCCTTTCAGGGAGTTCTAAAAATATGTGCAAAAAAGCACACTTTTTTTTTTTTTTTTGGTCCCTAAGAGGTTCTTGATGGCCTATGCTATTTTTTTCTCCCTAAGAGGTTCTTGATGGCCTATGCTAATGAAAAATAATTTTTTAAAAATCCTGTTTTGAGTTTCTGACTACATTGTGAGTTTGGGGAGCAGCATTTTTTACATTAATTCTGTTTTGTTTGGAATAATATTAAGATCCATTTGTATTCCCTTAGGGCTAGAATTAAAACATTGTTTTAGAAAATCCACCACATGAATTAACCTCTTTGACAAATGGAGAGGTGATTACATTAAATGACTCTGATAAACACTGAACACATGGGAGAATTCAGGATGGAAATGTTCAGATCATGAACCTCCTGAGAAATGTGCTGCTGCTTCTGAATATTCCAGGAACACTCAGGAGGCAAATGTTCCAAACATCAATTCTAATCATCTACCCTGTGGAAAGATGCCAGCTTGCTGGATACAAGGACACCTCTTCCTTACCTTTCATCTGTAAGCTTAAACCTGGGTCCAATTTTGTGTGAGGCTTTGAGCTGATGAACAGGTAACAAAGCACACAGGCAGTGATAATGAAGGCCAGGAGGACCACAGCTGCTATGGAGAGGCCCACGAGAGCGCCAACACTGGGGAGAGAAGACCACACGGGGGCTGAGTGTCAGGGGGCTTGGGAGACACCATGTTATAGCAGCATGGAATCAGTTTTGACTTTGGTTCTGTCCATACCTGTCTTGATCAGAGTTTCTATGCATAAGCATAGGTGAGCATCAACTATATGCCGAGTACTCACCACATACATAACATGACATGGCTCACTGTCTCCGTGTAACTGGGACTTAGTATGTGCTCCTTTTTCCTCCTCTCCTTTCCTCCTTGCTTTCCTTAACCTGCTCCTGTCCCAAGGAATTGGAAATGGTCTTAAAGGCCCCTGCCCCTCAAAAGCAAGACACATGGTAGGTCTTACTTAAAAACAAGCTGTCCTTCCAGCCTCAAGGTAATTTCTGACCCATGCTCCATGGTCCTTCTGTTCACATCAGTGTCAACTCCACATCTAAAATTCCTCCCACTCTTGGTACCCTCACCCTCCTACCTTGATGCCTCTGCCCAAATCAGACCTTGGTCGTGAAGGAAAAAAAAAAGTGTTTTCCTCACTTATTACTCAATTCACTTCTGATGCCAGTTATGTGGGTCTCCCCCACCACACACAAAGCAATTCTCTAGTGGACACTAGCTGGCTATCCTATTATTTAACCCAATAAACTGAAGATAGTATTGGATCCCACAAGAGTCTCCCCTACTTCAGATGCCAATTACAACATTGTCACCTATACTTCTGACGTACTAGCTATAAATTAGTGTGCCTATGATCCCCTTCCTTGGATTTGACTGATTTGCTAGGAAAGCTCATAGAACTCAGGGAAAACTGAGTTTACCAGCTTATTAATGAATGGCCCAGTGGAAGGAATATGTAGAACAAAATATGGATGGTTGCTCAGAAGCTTCCATGTCTTCTCTGAGAGCACAGCCCTTTAGAGACTTTGAACCTTGTCCTTTTCTTTGTTGTTTGTTGTTTTTATGGAGGTTTCAATACATAGGCAGGATTGATTTCGCCGTTGGCCATAGGTGACAACTCAAACTTCAGCCCGTCTCTATCCCCAGAGGTTGAGTTGGGGGTGGAGTGGGGTTGTAAGTTCCAGCACTCTGACCACATGGGTGGTTCCCCTGGCAACCAGCCCCCACCTGGAGCTCTCCAGGAGCCCACTAGGAGTTGCCTCATTAGAGCAAAAGGTGTTTCTATCACCCTTTGGGGGCTCTGTGTCAGGAACTGAAGGACAGACTATTAGAACAAAAGCTTCTCCTAACATCCTTGAATACAAGGTTTTAGGAGTTCTGTCTCAGGAACTTGGCGCAAAGACCATGAATTTTTTTCTTTTTTTATATCTGGTCTCTAGAAAACTGGCTTATTTAGGGTTTACTGTCTTTCTTTCCTATTCACAAGCCCATTTCTCATCTCCCCACATTGGAATCTTACCTATTCTGGAAACTCCTTCTCGAATGTTCTATTCTATTTTTAAAAAATTTTTTTTAGTTATACATGGGCACAATATCTTTATTTTGTTTATTTATTTTTATATGGTGCTGAGGATCGAACCCAGGGTCTCATGTACGAGGCGAGCACTCTACCACTGAGCCACAATTCCAGCTCAAATGTTCTATTCTCAATGCTTTCCTTGGTCATCCTTCTCTCCCCATCCTGCCCACATGCCAGATTAACCCATTCAGGATACTTTCCTCAGGACTGTTAACACTTCTCTCTTGGTTAGGAGGCTGGTATGGTAAGGAAGAACAAAGGACTTTGGAACCAGACTAACCCAGGTTAGGGCCCAGCTGGAAACCCGTTTACTTTGAGCTCTTGCTGTGTTATCATGCACTCTTTATTTGTTTTTCTTTCTTTCTTAAGGGACCTTGCTGCAGTTATTCAACTTTTTATTTTTATTTTTTTTTCTTTCTTAAGGGTTCTTGCTATGTTGCCCAAGCTGGTCTCAAACTCCTGGGTTCAAGTGTTCCTCCTAGCTTAGCTTCTCAAGTACTGGGACTACAGTCATATGCCACAATGTGCCTTATTTATTTATTTATTCATACCAGGGATTGAACACAGGGGCCCTTAACCACCAAGCCACATTCCCAGTCCTTTTTATTTTTTTTTATTTTGAGACACGGTCTTACTAAGTTGCTTAGGGCTTTGCAAAGTTGCTGAGGCCAGCATTGAACTTGCTGTCCTCCTGCCTCAGCTTCCCATGTACACCTGTAAGTCAGGCTGTACCTCAGCTTCCTTGTCTGAAGATTGAGAGTGACCAAAACTTAGCACAGGTGGTAGTAAGAATGAATGACACTGACATATTCTTAACACATAGTAGGTATTCCACATATCTTCACATATCCCCTGAAGGCAGAGTCAGACCACATTTTATCAGCTTTGTCCTCCCCTTGTATTGGGTTTGGCGCATGGTAGGCAGTTGGTAAATATTGTTGAGTACCTACTAGGTGTCAAGCACTGTGGGATGTTCTCTAATAGGAAGGGTTAGGGAGGTGCAGGCTTTGATGTTAGTGACTACCACTCCTTCTCTAGTTTTCTTGTCCATCCCCTCCTCTGACTCTAGTCCCAGACTCCTGCCCTTGCCATTTCTGCAGGATTTCCCTCACAGTTATTTGATGCTCAATTTCCAATGAAAAGTACCTTAGAAAAAGACACGGTGGTGTGCACTGTTAGTTTCAGCTACTTGGAAATCTGAAGAAGGAAGATTGTTTGAGTACAGGAGTTGAGGGCTAGCCTGAAACATAGTGAGACCCCCATCTCTTAAGAAATCAAACTAAACAAAAAATATCACCTTAGATCTTTAAAGAGTCTATTTTTATATGGCTAAATAAGCTATTGGACATCCTTGCAATGGAATAATATAAAACCATTAAGACACATTTTCAAATAATACATAAAACCATGGATAAATTCTTATGAGACAATGTTAAGTGAAATATCAAGACACACTACTAAATATATAGTATAACCCCAACTTAATTAAACAAACACAAATATATGCATAATTATACATATATAACATTGGATGGAAATGCACCAAACTGCTAAACAGCGGTCTCTGGGTATAATGCAGGCTGTGGAAGTCCTGTCTGTGTCCTCTTGGGTCTTAGAGTTATAGAATATTTGTCCAGAGTTCAACTGTCAGCATCTATATCTCTTTGCCTGAGGGCTTTCTTGGATCCACAACAGGCTCTGTCTACACACTGGGCAGTTCAGAATGGGATAATTAATGTGTTCCATCCCTTTACCATCCCACAACCAGTGACTAATTGAAAGCGATATATAAATACCCAGCTTCCTGACCCTTTTGGGGATAACCGAGAGTTGCA
This sequence comes from Urocitellus parryii, assembly GCF_045843805.1. Taxonomy (NCBI): domain Eukaryota; kingdom Metazoa; phylum Chordata; class Mammalia; order Rodentia; family Sciuridae; genus Urocitellus; species Urocitellus parryii. The sequence goes on along the minus strand of NC_135541.1, from coordinate 35,889,721 downwards.
CATCCTACACTGGCTGGAAGAGTTTAAGCTCTAATTACCTTGGTGTAAATTGCTTTGTAACAGGTCCATTATTGACTTCTTCTCTTCTCCACCCTTTACCAGTAGTTTTTGAGATCACTTTCCATATAAACCACATAGAACTTCTGGGCGAACCCAAATTAAGACTGGATTACCCATGATTTCTTTCTCTTTTCATTTCTGGTCCTTTTCACATTTTTTCACATTAAATGTGTAGTGATTTCTAGTTTTTATCAGGATCTTAAAAATTTTCTCATTTGAAATACACTTAACGTTCAAAGGGCTATTATCTGGTAGACCTGTGCTCATATAGGGACCTCATCCTTTGTGAGGGACATCTATGGGCAGCTAGATGAAAATAGGCCTCTAAAAGGGGCCCCTTGGGGAATGGGTGAGAGAAGTGAGGGATGTGTCCCAGACTAGAGGCCAGTCAGGGAGCAGGCACTGTCCCTGAAAGGCACTCTCTGTTGGTCTGTCTGGGGATAGAGGCACTAGCCTCCAATGACAGAAGAGGGAACTCCAGGGGAAGCTCCAAGAGGGAAAACCTGGTTTTAGTATAAGATGAGCTTTAAATAATCAGAGTTGTCTCATAGTGATGTTGCCTGAGGAAGTAGTGAGCTCCTTATCTTGGGAGAGATTTACACAAATCACCTGGTGAGTATGCCCTTCAATGATGTCAGAGTCCTGCCCCATGTGGAAATTGGATTAGAAAACTAGGGTTTTGAGCTTTGTAGATTTCATTGTTCTGACTCAAATACCCTACTGTGACCACTAAGAAAAAACTGGAGGGGAAGCCTAGAAAACCCTAGTTTTCTAATCCAATTCGGAGTCAGCTGGTTCTAAGCTTGAATCCTAGTTCTGCGGCATATAACCTGAAAAACTACTTTACACTTGTGATCTTCGTTTGTAAAGGTTCTCATCTCACTGGGTGTCCAAAGGATGCAATGAGATGCATCATTGCCTGATCACCAACTCTGCCCTACAGCAAGGCTATTGCCTTTTGGCTTGCATCTTAGTAAAAAGAAGCAGATGGAGGATGTTTGGCAACAGCTACTTCCCAGGGCGTCTTTGCTTCCTGAGCCATGTTTCTCTTTTAAAGATGGCAATTCTCCTTGAGCACTGTCTCTCTAAGGAAATGACACTTACCTGGAGATTTTTGTGTTTGTAAGGACCAGTTTTCATGAAAAGGGCCAAATGGAATTCAGAGCAAAACAAGATTTCTACCCTGCAGTTAGAAGCATGCCAGAAACGCTATTTCAGGGTCTAGGGCACACTGATCATGCTGTCCATCTACAACTACAAAAAAAAAAAAAAAATGAATTGTCAAATTCACTCAAATTGTCCTCAAGATGTCTTGAGGACCCTCAGGACTCTTCCTCCACTTTGCAATTGTCTGTGATGTTTATAAACCATGCTTGAGCTCAGGAATAAGTGCCCTATACACAGGATACTTTCAGCTGCCCTTGGGGTCACAGTGACGTGTGGGATGTGACCTCAGAGATCACTCCTTCCAACCCTCTTCTAAAGCACTGTCTGAGCCACTGAAGTGCTCCATGGGGAGAGGGTTTCCCAGGCAACGGAAGGGACCACAAGAGGTGTGTAGGAGAGGGGGTGACAAAAGAAGGAAAGGGCCAGGACAGTGCTCAGAAGATAGAAGGTCAGTGAGTGTTTTTCAAGTGATCTGAGTCGGTCAGATTATAAGAGGGTCAGGCTAGGTGTAGACTTAGGGGGAAGGGGAGGGGCAGGGCAGACAAGACTGATTTTTCAGCTCTGCCCTTCTCACTGGAGCACAACCAGATAGTAACTTAACCTCTCTCAAGTCTTCTTATCTGTAAAACAGAGAGAAAATGGGTGTTCCAGGGTTGTGACTGCATGAAAGCATCTAACCCTTGGATTGTTTTAGGTAATGTTCTTTAAATCTCAGTCTGCTATGATATTGCTAGAAGATCTTTGACAATTCACTTTTTTTTCGTAGTTGTAGATGGACAGCATGCCTTTATTTTATTTGTTTATTTTTATGTGGTGCTAAGGATTGAACCCAGTGCCTCAGATGTGGTAGAGAAGTACTCTGCCACTGAACTACAGCCTCAGCCTGACAATTCACTTTGTTTTTAAGTATGTTTTTTTTTAGTTGTTGATGGACCTTTTTATTTTATTTGCTTATTTATATGTGGTGCTGGCACTCAAACATAGTGCCTCACATGTACAAAGCAAGTCCTCACTGTTGAGCTACAACTCCCCCACAATTCACTTTTATACTCTGAGCTTCACTTTCCATGGAAAGGGAACTCTCTTCTCTTGAGTACCTACTGTATGCATTGGTCACTTTCACATGTATTATTTTACTTAGTCCTTACAATAATTCCACAAGACATGTATTATCACCAATTGGAAAATGAGGAAAGAGTCCAGGAGATTAAACAACTTTCCCAATCCATATATAGAATAATTATTAAACCAAGGCTTGGACCAGATTCTGGAGCAGTCCCAAAGCTCCTCACTTTCTCTGTACTTCAAAGGTAGACCAGCACCAGCTCATTTCAGTTCCCAGTTCAGGCCTAAATACACAGTGAGCCTTCATCAAATACTTCCCTTTTTTCTTTGGGTGTGGATCATATCTCTAAATAGATTGGAAGCTCCCCTGGGGAAGGGAATAATTGATTTTTGTGTCCTCAGTTCTTTCAAAGTTTTTGACATAAAACAAAGGTATGGTAAATGAATGAATACACGAATGAACAGACAATAAATTAGTATTCTCTGGGTTTAGACAGCAGCCAAATGTGCAGAATCTTATAACCTGACCATCTGAAAATTTTCAGAGTTACACATTGAATAGTCTAGACAAGGCAATAATATTTGTAACTGTCATTGGCACATACCAAGTTGTTTTCACCTCTGTTATCTTATTTTATCCTTGCCACTACCCTAGTTAGAAATCACGGTAGTGATTGATCATTTTCCTCTTTTGGGAGATGAAAAGCCACAGCCCCAGAGAGGTTTCAGTGTTGTCATTTTCACCCAGAGGGCATGTAGCTCATATACCTCGAGGGACAGGAAAAACCACTATCTTCTTAAGATAATTCATTCTATTTTTGCTGATGTCTATTTCCCAGAGGAGGCTGAGGATAAGGTCCCATTCTCTGGATGAGGCTTTTGGAGACCCAGAGAGATAGAGACCTATTGCCTCCTCAATACCATACTTAGTTCCAGCAATGTCAGAGCGCCTAGCCAACTCCTTCCCTGAACAATTGGAAAATTGGAGTTCTACGGGTAGAGATTCACCCAAACTACACTCCTGTTATTAGGACATTATGCCATTGTGTCATGATGAACTTGGAGGCAGCTCTGAACCTCAGGTCCTTTGTCTTAGCTTGAGGATGGAGTACAAGCCCAGCATGCAACATGAGGCTCAACACACACTACATGTTCAGTAAGGAGTAGGTGAAAGAATATGTATAAAAGGGAAGGAAAGGGTTGAGGCTGGGGTGGGGGTGTAGCATCAGGTGAGGATTAAGATTTGAGGTTGAGGTTTCCTTGTAGGTCTAGAACATATTTGGAGTCAGGATGTGGAAGAAGAGCTGAAGTGGACTGCACCCAGCCTTAAGGAGGCAGTTAGGGCTGGAGAGAAGATAAGGACTGGGATCAATATTGGGGAGTGGGTAGAACCAGGGATGAGGTTGGTGTTGACATCGGGAAGAGGACTCTGGCAGGCATTTGGATGAGGATTGGGGTGGAGTATGGGTTCCTGTGGATGTTTGAAGATGTAAATTTGCTGTTAAAGTAAGGATTGGTATGTGATTTGGGGTTGGATTGAAGGTGATGGTAGAATGGAGTCTGAAATGAGAACTGGGTGAGGGTTGGTGGAAAGAGTTGGGGTGACGTTCAAGAACACTTCTCAACAAGGGCTAGGGTAAGGATGAGGGAACTGAGCTGAGATGGGGTTTCAGGGGGAGGTTAAGTTGGTGATAGGGTGGGAATAGGGTCAGCACTGAGCTTGAAGACTAAGGATGGGATGGGGGTTGGTGCAATCTTTAGGTGGACATTAGATGAAGGTTGAATCTTAGCCAGCGCATGAGCTGAAGGTAGGGCTAGAGGGTTAAGACCCTGGTGGGGTTGGAGGTGGGGTTAGGGCCAGGGCCAGTACCTGAGCCACCACATGTAGCTGTGCTCGTAGGGGAAGAAGCTGTGCGGGTCGTCGCAGCAGTACTTGTGGTCGCGGAAGCCACAGCAGAAGACGGCGGCCGCCTCGCCCCCTGGCCGTGGGCAGCTGAAGCCGTGCACCACCTCCTGCTCCGCGCTCACGTAGCTCGTGCAAGCGCCGGTCATTGCGCCCCTCGCCCGGCCCGCTGCCCTTTCGGCCAATAGACGGCTGGCGAGACAAGGGCCGGTGGAACGAAAGACTGGTGAAGACCGAGCCTGAGAAAGACTGAGAGATTAGCAGAGGGAGAGAGAGAGAGAGAGAGAGAGAGAGAGAGAGAGAGAGAGAGAGAGAGAGAGAGAGAGACGCGCAGAGGAAGGCAGGGCTCGGGGCGCAGAGACGCAGCGGTTAGAACCTGGAGACCGCGAAGACCCAGTGGCTACCAGGTGCTCAGGCGGGGCGCCGCGGCAGGGGATGTGCGGTGGAAGAGCAGCCGGAGGAGGAGGAGAGCGGAGCGGAGGGCGGCGGGAATCTGGGTGGGAGTTGCAGTTCAGGCGCGGGGCGCTAGTTGGGGGCTCCCGCAAGGCAGACAGCGGGGGATCTGCTGGGGAGCTGCCTGCAGCGCGCCGCTGTGCCCGCACTTCCCCGCCAGCTCCGCTGCCTCCACTGTGTGTGCACCAGGGCGCTGGGTGCTCAGAAACACACGGCATGGCCAGGGTAGCAGGAATTCAAGGCCAGGAGCATGGGTCTCTTACCTGCATTGGTCACCCTCTTGGTGATAGGCACTATGTTGAGTGCTAGGAAGTGCAGGAAACAGACAAGTGACTGACCCACATAACAGGATCATATGGGGATGATTAACACGCTACTTATGCTAACTTTCACAACAACTCAGAGGACCAGGGATTTTTCACATCCACTTTCTACAAGATTGCTGAGACCAGAGACAAGTCATTTCCCTCGATCCCAAATCAATGGAATTTTAACCGAGGCTCGCGAAGGTTCTCTGAGCAACTCTTTTCCCGTGGGCTTTTAAGTGTCTTCATATTCTGGCTTCCTTGCCAGTTTTTTCCTTTCTTCCCTCATGCATTCTCCTTTGTTGTTCATACTCTGCCCCTGGCTAAGGACAAGGGGGCAAGTGTGGGTGTTCCCAGATGGTAATCCCTTTCCCCCATCTCCAGCAGAGCCAGCAGACCTCTCTCTCTTTTTAGAAATTACTTCTATACCAGGAAGGCAGTAATCTCATTAGGATCAGACAACTACAGCCTGAAGGTGCTTTCAGAGTCTTGGCAATATATTTTAACCCTGAGAGAATAGACCTGCCATATCCAAGGGCCTCATACAGCTTCTTCATGGCCTTAGCTCCCTATATTATGCACAGCAGTAGATAGAGTAGAAAATAGTTAATGTGATGCCTTGGCATTCCCCATTCTTCCCTTTGCTTTGGGTTTGTCAGGGATGATCATGGGTATCAAGGGATCTGGACTTAAGCCCAGCTCTACCCTTCCCTGCTTCTCTGTGCTACCCCTTCTAGTTCCTTATCTTCTTCCAGCTCAGCTCCATAGATGCTTCTGCATGCCATGCCTCTGGAGCCCCTGAAAAGAGTCAGATCTGGGTCTTTCATGGAGCACCACACAGTTTTGTGGTGGAATCAGACAGACACTGCAGTGAAAGGGGAAATACAGGGACCCAGACACCCATGGGGTACCATCTGAGGGGGCAGGGAAGAGTTCTGAGGGAGTAATATCCTCAAGGGTCACTGTAAGGTCAAATATAAAAACTGGATGGAATTGTTATTATTACTGGCCTGCTCTAGTGAAGGTACATTTTGGCCTCTATTTATCAGGAGAGTAAAGGGGAGGAATCCTTTGGGAGGGAAAGAGGCCGCCTGGAGACATAGACATCATCTGAGAAAGAAAACACTCTACTTTTGTTTTTTGGAAAAACTGGGAAGCCTTGAACAATTTCCAAAATCCTATTCTAGCCAAGAATTATTTTTCTCAACAACTTAGAGGGGTGATTGTACCCTGAGAGACAAGCACAATATCACACAGTGATCAACGGCTCAGGCAGGACCCATGTCTATTTAGCCAAGGGTCCTCTTTGGATTCTGATGAAGCCTGTGTTCCCCCATTCACAATAGTCCCATTTAACTGCAAAAATAAATTATTTAGGAGCACAAAGGATATCAATTCTATTGAATCATGATTTAGTCCTACATTTTAAAAAGTGTCAAATACCAAGATTTAGAGATGAGTCTATTAATTTATAATTTTGAGCTAGAGAAGGAAAATAAGCAATATTTCAAGATGTCTCTACTATAATGCAATATGAAAATATCTGTGATTTCTGTTGGTGGAGTTTTACTTTTATTGTGGAGTTTTATTTTTATTTTCCTTATGTGAGTAATAAAAGGAAATGCTAAATTCTGTTGGATATAAGTGAAAACAAGGTTGTAATTTTTCCCATATAGATTCATGGACTTTCTGCCTTCTACCCATGCATTCCTTGAGCTCTGTGGACCTTGTGTTAAAATCCTCTAGTTTCTCAGATGTAGCTCCTACTTTTATGCTTGTTCCTTCAATGTGCCCATTATTTTCCTTCCCTGTGTTCTCCTGCAGATCTCCTATATTCCAGATAGTTTCCCATCTTAGATGTCATGTAGTCCTTGAAAACTTCCTCTGAGATAGGTGTTGGTCTTCCCACTTTGCAGACAAGGTCACTGAGACTCCAGGAAGTGTGGTTTATCCAAAGCCTCACAGGCAGAGTTCTGTATCACTCCTCTTCTCTCCCAGCTGAGATCTGGGGACCAGAGTCTCCAACACCAGTAGGGAAAGAAAGTATAGGAGGGAAGGGTAGGCAGGGAGAGCTGGTGCTCATGGATAAAACACTGTGAACTAGAAATTGTGCTTTGTGCTTTTTTATTTGGGAGGGAGGAACCAGGGATTGAATATAAGGGCACTCAACCACTGAGCCACATTCCCAGCCCTATTTTATATTTTATTTAGAAACAGGGTCTCACTGAATTGCTTAACGCCTTGCCTTTTGCTGAGGCTGGCTTTGAACTCGTGATCCTCCTGCTTCAGCCTTCCCAGCTGCTGGGATTACAGGTATGCACCACCGCTCCTGGCTGCTTTGTGCTTTTCAGTGTGTCCTTTAATCCCCACAACAATCCTGTAGTCTTACTCTCTCCATTAAGAAAAAATGTAAGAATAACAAAATACATATACACTATAAACATCAAATTAGAGGGCTGGGGATGTTGCTCAGGGGTAGAGCAATTGCAAAGGTGAGGCCCTGGGTTCCATCCCTAGCACCACAATAAATAAATAAACAAATAAATAAATAAATAAACAAATAAATAAATAAATTCGAGAATACAGAAAGAACAAAAAATAAAAACCACCCATAATCTTACCATACACAGATGTCTGTTAATAATGTGTGAGGTCCTGCATTCAATCCCCAGCACAGAAAAAAAAATCTAATAATATCTTAGAATGAAGTCTCCCAGACACACACACACACACACACACACACACACACACACACACAATTATGTACCACTTTATGTACGGGAAAACAGACCTAGAGAGGTTAAGTAACTTGCCCAAGGATATGCAAGTATTAAGTTCCAGTCACCTGTTGGGTGACCCTAGGTCACTTTTCCTCTCTGCCCTAGGACAGGAGCCAAGATTACTCCAGATGGAGGAGCATAAAGCCTGGCACTAGGCAAGCCCCAACAGGAAACAATTTCTGCATGGTACTCAAAACAATGCCCTCTTGACCTTGGCTGCCTTGCTCCTGAAGCTGAGTTCCCCCAGGAGGGTCTGGAAAGAAATGATCCCTTGACCCCTCGCTGTGGTTGGCCTCACCGGAAGACTGGATGACTGTAGTCAAGGGAGATTGACAACTCAGGGGCAACTTGGGGCCCTAATAACCAATTCCTCTCCATGTCACACAGCAATCAATGACCCAGGCAGAACTGGTACACAACCTCAGTCGTATGTGTGGTCCATGACTCATCCCTGGCCTCTGAATTTGTGGAGTGGAGCAGTACCTTTCCATGCATCCTGCTGCCCCAAATACACCTGCCCCACAGTGTGGACCCTGCCACTGACATATCCCCGCTGCCAGGCTCCTCATCGTTCACAGCAGCTGGAAAAGCAAAGGAAGTATGTGGACCTCAGAGTGCCTGCTGAGGAAGGATTCTTTCCCTTCTCTTCAAGAATGAGGCTGATGTCTCATTGTGAGGAAAGTGACTATCCCCCAACATCAAATCCAGGGGTGAATCTGGGATGGTGGTGCAGATCTCCCGAAACCAACCAGGATCTTTCCCACTCTCTGTGACTACCACCCTTTGCAGGTTTGGGAATATTTGCTGTTTGTTTTATTACACCCTGCCCCACCTTTTTCCCCCTTGTACTGGAGATGGAATCCAGGAGCCCTCTGTCACTGAGTTACATCTTTTCATTTTTTAATTTGACTCAGTGTCTTGCTAAATCGTTGAGGCTGGCTTTGAACTTGCAATCCTCCGGCAAGACTCCTGAGTTGCTGAGATTACAGGTGAGCACACTGCATGTGGCTTACCATGAAACCTTTAAGACACACAGCAGAACCACCTCTGTACCCTCCACTTGGTTTAAGGAAAAAAAAAAAAAAAGTCAGTCTTGTTTGAAGTCCCATTTACTCCTCCCTCCTCCCCCAGAGGTAACCACTCTCTCAAATTGGGTGTTAATCATTCCCATGCTCTTTTTATTACTATTATTATTTTAGTTGTAGATGGACACAATACCTTTATTTTATTTATTTTTGTATGGTGCTGAGGATCAAACCCAGTGCCTCACACATGCTAGGCAAGCACTCTACCACTGAGCCATAACCCCAGCCCATTCCCACACCCTTATTTATGCTATCATATATGCATGGATTTTTAAGCAATATGTGGAACTGCTTTGCATGTATTACATTTTTAATAAACAGCATCATACCACAGGTGTTCTTGAACCTAGGTTTTTGGTTAGCCTTATGTTTGTGAACTTTGTTTATTCTGATACACATGTTTTATCTAGTTGATTCATTTTTGCTGCTGTATAGTTTTCCATTTTGTACACATATAATGAATTTATTATCCATATTTAGTTCCTTCCAGATTTTTTTAGTACTGATGATTGAACAAAGAACCTTGCACATATTAAGCAAGTGCTCTATCACTTAGCTATATCCCCAGTCTTTCTACCATTTTTTAAAAAAATTGCTGTCACAATTATCTCCTGAGGGTTTTTGTTTTTTTGTTTAGGTGCTAAGATTCAAATCCAGGACCTATGTACACAAGTGCTCCACCACTAAGTCCTAAGGTGTTTTCTCCTTTTAAAATCAATTTTATTTAGATGTATTTTACAAAAAAAATAAAATCTACTTATTTTAAGTGTATAGCATGGTGAATTTTGATAAATTTGTCCATCCATGTAAAAAAATACATCACCCTCCCATGGGTCCCTTTTGCAGTCAGCCCTCCTCTCCCTGAGCCTTATCTTATGCAGAACTAGTCTGCTCTTTGTCCCTTATTAGATTAATTCTGCCTGTTCTAAGATTTTTGTATTAATGGAATTAAACACCTCCACAGTCAAAATATAGTACACTATGAGGGTCAGGGCATTGAGATCTGGAAGTAACACTTTTATTAGTGGCACTAAGGCCTAGAAGGATAGTTCCCAAAGTCTGAGCCTCAAGCACAGGAGGGCTTTTACTTTTATAAGTAAGCAAGTTTGGAGTACATCAAGGGAAGAGAGTTTGTGCAATTCTATTGGAGGGTGCATTCTGCATTCCTTCTTTTTTTTATGTTGTGCTGGGGATTGAACCCAGGGCCTTGTGCATGCAAGGCTAACACTCTACCAACTGAGCTATATCCCCACCCTCTACATGAGTACAAGTTTATAAACAACCTAGGGACTCTTAGCTCATACAGCTTAGGAATTTTTATTGCACTAAGCCTAAAGGGAGATTGTTCTGTTCCCGTTACTGTTTCCTGCTTCTGCTACTGTGGTTATCTTTTACCAGTACCTGTTAGGCACTGCAAGCCTCTTTGGTTAAATGTCAGTAAGCAGAGCTGCTCTGTGTCAGCGTGCAAAACTACAGCCTGTCAGCTCTTAAATTCCTGAAGTTCCCATTTTGTTCTATCACATCATCACACATCACCCTCCCATGGGTCTCCTTTGCAGTCAGCCCTCCTCTCCCTGAGCCTTGACTTATGCAGAACTGGTCTGTTCTTTGTCCCTTATAGAACAATTCTGCCAGTTCTAAGATTTTTGTATTAATGGAGTTAAACAGTATTTCTCTTTTGTGTCTGATTTTACTTGCTCACCCAAAGGCTTTAAGTACACAGAAATTTTACATGTACAATTCCTTTTTACATGTACAATTCCTTTTACATGTACAATTCCTCTCCCTTTTTATAGCCGAGTCATATTATATGAAAATACTTTAATTTGTTTATTCATTCAACTGTTAGTGGACATTTGGGTTGTTTCTAGTTTGGGACTATTATGAATAAAGTTGCTACGAACATTTTTGTTCATATGCTTTTATTCTTTGGGACCTGTGTTTTCATTCCACTTAGGCCATTCCTAGAAGTGGAATTTCTGGGCTTACAGGGTAAATGTATGCTTTAAAAAATTTTTTTTTTAGTTGTAGATGGACACAATACCTTTATTTATTTTTTTGTTTTTAAATTTGATGCTGAGGATCGAACCCAGTGCCTCACACATGCTAGGCAAGTGCTCTACCACTGAGCTACAATCTCAGCCCTAAATGTATGTTTAATGTTGAAGAAATTGCCAAATTCTTTTCCAGACTAGCTGTACCATTTTGCATTTTCAACAGTAATGTGTAAGAGCCAGGACTCCACATCCTCACTTATTTTTTATTTTAGCTACTCTTAAAGGTGAATGTAGAATGGTATCTCATTGTGCCTTATTTGTATTTCCCTAATAGCTAATGATGAACATCTTTTTATGTGTTCATTAGCCATTTATGGATCTTCTTTGGCAAAATGTCTGTTCTTCTTATTTTAAAATTAGGTTTATCTTCTTCTTTTTTTTTTAAGAGAGAGTGAGAGAGAGAGAGAGAGAGAGAGAGAGAATTTTTAATATTTATTTTTTAGTTCTCGGCGGACACAACATCTTTGTTGGTATGTGGTGCTGAGGATTGAACCCAGGCCGCACGCATGCCAGGCGAGCGCGCTACCGCTGAGCCACATCTCCAGCCCCAGGTTTATCTTCTTTATTTTATTTTCTTGTAAATTGAAAATTATATTTGTATTTTATAGGATATAAAGTAATGTTTTACATATATATATATTTGTATATTTGTGTGTATAACAACTAAATCAAGCTAATTAACATACTGATCACCTTAAATACTTATTTTTTAGTGGTGAGAAAATTTGAAATGTACTCTCCTAGCAATTTGAAATACACAATACATTATTATGAATGGTAGTCATCATGCTGTGCAATAGAGCTCAGAAAACATTTCTCCTAACTGAAACTTTGTACTCTTTGACCAACAGCTTTCCATTGCCCCAATCCACCAAGCTTCTGGTAGCCACAATTCTATTTCTGCTTGTATGAGTGAGATAACTGGCATTTGTCTGTTAAAAGGACATAAGGTTTATCCATGTTGTTACAAATGACAGAATTCCCTTTCTTTAAAAGGCATAAGAGCATTACATTGTGTGTATATGCTATATTTTCTTTATTCATTGATTGATTGACGGACACTTAAGTTGATTCCATGACTTGACTATTGTAAATGATGCTGAGATAAACATAGGAGGGCAGATAGCTCAACATACGATTTCAAATAGTTTGAATATATTTACCCAGAAGTGGGATTGTTGGATAATATATGCTCAGCCCTTTTATTTTTTATTTTCAGAAGGGTCTCCACTAATTTCTCAATGTCTCCCTCAATTGCTGAGGCTGGCCTCGAACTTGCCATCCTCTCTGAGTTTCTGGAATTGTAAACATGCACCACCACGCCTGGCTATTTTTAGGGTTGTTTTTTATTTATTTATTATTTTTTTGAGGAATCTTCATGAAGTTTTCCATAATACTGTACTAATTTGCATTACCTCCCACAGTGTGCAGGGTTCCCTTTTCTCCATATCTTTGCTAATACTTGTGTGTGTGTGTGTGTGTGTGTGTGTGTGTGTGTGTGTAATGGGGGGGGAGAGAGAGAGAGAGAGAGAGAGAGAGAGAGAGAGAGAGAGAAGCTGGGGATCAAACCCAGGCCCTCATAAATGCTAGGTAAACATTCTATCACTAAGCTACATCCCTGCCCTATCTAGTCTTTTTGATAATAGCTGTCTTTTTAAAAATTATTTTATAGTTGTTGATGGACCTTTATTTTATTCATTTATTTATATGTGGTGCTGAGAATCGAACCCAGTGCCTCACACATGCTAGGCTAGTGCTCTGCACTGAGCCACAACTCCAGCCTTTTTTACCTTTATTTTATTTATTTTTATTTTTTTTTTATTATTTTTTTTTGTGGTGCTGGGGTTCGAACCCAGGGTCTTATGCATGCTAGGCAAGCACTCTACCAACTGAGCTATATCCCCAGCCCTTATTTATTTATGTGGTGCTGAGAATCAAACCCAGTTCCTCACACATGCAAGGCAAATGCTTTACCACCGAGGCATAACTCCAGCCCAATAATAGCTATCTTGATAGGTATGAGATGGTATCTCCTTGTGGGTTTTTATTTAGTTAGTTTTAGTTGTAGGTGGACACAATACCTGTATTTTATTTATTTATATGTGGTGCTGAGAATCGAATCGAACCCAGTGCTTCACACGTGCTAGGCAAACATTCTCCCACTGAGCCACAACCCCAGTCCCTCCTTGTGGTTTTAATTTACATTTTCCTAATGATTAGTGATATTGTCATTTTTCATCTATTTTTTTTGACCATTTGGAGATCTTCTTTTGAGAAATGTCTATTCAGGTCCTTTGCCCATTTTTGAATTTTTATTTATTTTTTCATCTTCTTGCTATTGAGTTGAGTTCCTAAATATATTTTTGATATTAACCTCTTATTTCATGTATAGCTTCCAGATATTTTTTCCCAATCTGTAGGTTGTCTCTTCACTCTGTTTCTTTTGCCGTGTAGAAGATTTTCAGTTTGGTATAATTCCACTGTTTTAGTTTTGCTTTTGTCATGTGAGCTTTATGGAATTAAATCCACAAAATCATTGTGGTTTTATCCTTAGGTTTTCTTTTAATAGTTTTACTGTTTCAGTTGGGTTTGTCTTTATTTTATTTTGAGTTGATCTTTATATGTAGTGTGAGATATAGGTCTAATTTCATTTTTATGCATGTGGATATCCAGTTCCAAATACTCTTTATTGAAGAGACTGTCATTATCCCATCCTATGTTCTTGGCACATTTCAATAAAAAATTAGTTGACCTAGCTCACTGTGCACAGCTGTAATCCCAGTGATTCAGAAGAGTGAGACAGCAGGATTGCAAGTTTGAGGCCCATCCAGGTGAGACTAAGGTACTAAAATTAAAAGGACTAGGGACTTAGTTCAGTGCTAACCGCATCCCTGGGTTCAATTCTCGAACAACAACAAATCAATTATTCAAACTGTGTGTGTTAATTTCCGGGCTCTCTGTCCTCTTCCATCTGTTGATGTGACTATTTTTATGTCAGTACCATTCTGCTTTCATTACTATAGCTTAGTAATATAATTAAAAAAAAAAAAAAAGTAACCTGGGCTGGGGTTGTGGCTCAGTGATAGAGCACTCGCCTAGTATGTGTGCAAGGCCCTGGATTCGAGCCTTAGCACCACATAAAAATAAATAAATTAAAGATATTGTGTCCAACTACAACTAAAAAAATAAATATTAAAAAAAAATAGGGCTGGGATTGTGGCTCAGCGTTAGAGCGCTTGCCTAGTATGCGCAGGGCCCTGGGTTTGATCCTCAGCACCACATAAAAATAAATGAATGGAATAAAGGTATCGTGTCCAAACACAACTAAAAAAAATAATAAATAAATATATAAAAAAATAACCTGATGCCCCAGCTATTTTCTCTTTTATTTCCTCTCAAGGTTGCCTGAGCTAATCAGGGTTGTTGTTGTGTGATTCCATATGAATTTTAAGATTTTATACTGTTTGATATATCATTCTTACATATATTTTATATAATCTTTTTTCCTTTTTGTGTTTTACTAGAATTGAACCCAGAGGCTCACTCATGCTAGGCAAGTGCTCTACCTCTGAGCTGTACCTCTAGACCTTTTTATATTTTTATTTGAGATCCTGTTTCATTAAGTTGCTCAGTCTGGCCATCACAGGGGGAAAAGGCTGGCCCTTTTTCTTTTATTTGATGTTTTTGTAAATGGTTTGTGTGTGTGTGTGTGTGTGTGCGCGCGCCCGCGCGCTACGGATTGAAATCAGGGCCTCCTGCATGCTAAACAAGTCCTCTACCACCATGCCACATCCCAACTCAGCATGCCATTTTTGTTAGTATACATAATTTAACTTTGTATACATATCCCATATTCTGAAATGTCAGTATTTGTTTATTAGTTCTAGTAGCCTTGCTATAGATTGCTTAGGGTTTTTACATGTATATGATCATATTGTCTGTGAACAAAGGCAGTTTTATTTTTCCTTTCCACTGGATGCCCTTTATTCTTTTTCTTGCTTTATTATATTTCCAGGATTTCCATTGTAATGTTGAAGGAACTCCTTTGAGTTTTGAGGCAAAATTGTGCAATTCTTTTTTCTCTGAACAGTTGTATGTTTCGCCACTTGATTTTTTCCCCTATCATGCACTTATCAATAGAGAGATCCTTTGAAGGTTTTTATCTGAGCTGTTGAAATAATCCCAATGATACCATCTGACTTTTTAAAAATATTTATTTAGTTGTAGATGAACATACAGTATCTTTATTTATTTTTATGTGGTGCTGAGGATCGAACCCAGTGCCTCACATTTTCCAGGTAAGCACTTTACCACTGAGCTACAGCCCCAGCCCCCCATCTGACTTTTAATATCTGAGCTCTCCCTACCTATTTTACTTTTTCTCCTATAGCAAGCCTCCAGTTCAACTAGTGTCTTGGAAAGGAGCCTTCTTTCCTAAGTTTTTGCCCATGTGACTCTCCCCTTCTGCTTATTTAAATCCTTTCAAGGTTTAGCTTGAAGAAACCCCTCCTTTGGAAACATTTTTCTGACTTATATTTGGGATGCCATTTTTTTTTCTTTTAGCATTTGCTGTCTTCACTGTACACATGCCATGCATTAAGTACTGTCTGTGGTCATCATGTCATTTATGAATCACAGTTTGGGAAGACAGATTTCTCTGGAACAGAAGCTGTTCTTACCTCAGCCGTGGTTTCACAGGACTAAGGCTTAAAGGAAGGGTCTGCCATCTTGTGCTTTCATTCCTTTGCGTACTTTTGTGCAAGTCAGAAAAATGGATCCTTTCCTTTGGCTTGATATAGCACTATATCAAAGGCAAGGCTTAGTAAGTAGAGCTCAGGCTAGATTTCTGCCCTCCCTTGTCCTTTCTAGCTGGTCACCTTCAAACCCTGCAAAGCTATATGGTTAATCCTGTCTATATATAGGTATCATATAGAATTTTTTTTTGTATCCCTAGGGATTGATCCCAGGGGTACTTAGCCACTGAGTCACATCTCCAGCCCTTTTTGTGTTTTATTTTGAAACAGGGCCTCACTAAGTTTTTTTAGGGCCTCATTAAGTTGCTGAGGTTGGCTTTGAACTTGTGATTCTCCTGCCTCAGCCTCCCAAGTCACTGGAATTATAGGTATGCACCCCTGTGCCCTGTTAGAAAAATACTGAGGCTTAGAGAGAGTTAATTACTGAGGAAACAGCAAGGAATTGCAGAAACTGGGATTTGTCTTAGAGGTGTCTGTCTCTAAAGTTTAAACAGACACTGCCTTTGCTTACATCTTTCTCTGGTCCCAACATGGATCTGGCACTATACATATCATTAAGCATTTTTAGATCTGTGTGGGTTTTTTTTTTTTTTCAGCCTGAGATCAGCCACTTCTACAATTTACTCCAAGACTTCTGCACCCTGACCCTCTCTCAGGATCAATGTCTCCAATCCTAAACTCACCCTGACTCTGCTGGCTTGTTACCAGGGTCTAGGAAGGAGGGAGTAGAGGAAAAGGCAAGGACCCTGGGACCAGACCAGCCTGGATCTGATTGCTACTTGGCACCTGACTTGCTGATTGATCTTGGACATTTCACTTAGCCATATCTGTTAAATGGAAGTCATAATACTTGTCTCTTAGGAATGAGATACAGGCATGTGTGCTCATAAGCAAGTTTCTTCTGTTCTTCCTTCCACTTCGCTGACAGCAAGGATTGTGTCCCATGTTAGGACAACACATAAGAAAACTATCACCTTAGTCTTCAGAAGACTGTTAGTGAATATATCAATACCATGTCCAGAACCAGTTTTTTTCCCTGTCCTGAATATGTCCGCTCCCCTTCTGAGTCACTATTTCCTCATCTTTTAGTTGGGGATAGTGATAACTAAATAATCACAAGATGTATCAATTATTAAATATTTACTATGTACCTGGCACCATGTTGAGTGTATTGTCATTTATCATCACTACAGACCTATCAGTTAGGCACTACTGTTATCCTCATGTCCAAGAAGAGGACAGTGAGGCCCAGAGAGATAAAGTACTTTGCCCATGAGTCACCCACATACTAAGCAGAGAAGCTGGGATGTGTATCCTGCTTTGTGATACTCTAGACCAGGATTTCTCAACCTATTGCCATTTTGAGCCAGCTGGTTCTTTGTTGTTGTAGGAAGCAGTCCTGTGCATTTTAGGATGTTTAGCATTATCTTCGGCCCACTAGATGTCAGTAGTATCCATTCCCCAGTTGTCACAACCGAAAATGTCTCCAGACAGGGCCAAATGTCCTTTGGTAACAAAATCACCCTAAGTTAAGGACCATTGCTCTGGACTGGGGATGTAGCTCAACAGTAAAGTGATTGCCTAGCATGCATGAGACCTTAGTTTGAGCCTCAGAAAGAACCACTGCTCTAAACTAAACATTGTTTTTCATCTATTGAACTAAAGAAGCTTCTTTCCCTCTAAGGGTCAGTATGTTAGTCCATTTTTCATTACTATAATGAAATACCTAAGGCTAGGTACTTATAAAGAAAAGAAGGAACTTAACTCAGTTTTGAAGATGAACTTTGAAAGAGCATGGCACTAGCTCTGGAGAGGCTCCTTTAGCTGCATCATCCCATGAAATGACACCACAACAGTGGGAGAGTATGTAGGAGCAAGAGATCACATTACAAAACAAGAAGCCAAAAGAGACTGGGGAATGACCAGATTTTTTTTTTTTTAACAACCACGCTTTCACAAGAACTAACCCAGGAATCCCATGAAAACTACCTTCCAATGGCAGTGACCCCCAATGACCTAAACACCTCTTACTAGGCCTCATCTCTTAAAAGTCCCACTATCTTAACTGCCACACTGAGGACCAAGCTCCCAACACATGACCCCTTGAGGGACACAATCAAACCGTATCCAAACCTTAACAGCAAAGAATAACAAATAAGAACATCATTTCTACAGTAAAGAGAACACTATGTCATATGTATCACATCCCATTTCCACATGCAAAATTTTGTCTTGTGCATTATTTTATCTGATTTTCCTAGCTCACATGTCTGGAAAGGTCACATGGATGGAAGAGTCTAGCACAGTATTTGACACTTAGATCAAATTTTGGTCATTTCATTGGCTATCTGAAGGAATGGAAGCTCAACAGGTTAAGTCTATCCCGAGATTACCCAGGTTGAAAGTGGGTATGGCCATTTGTTGCATTAATTGTCTTGTTAATTATTGTTCTCAACTCTTATTGTAATCTTGAGAAGAGTTTTACATATCTTTTCTTTCTTTCTTTTTCTTTTTTTTTTTTTTTTTTTTTGGTACCAGGGATTGAACTCAGGGACACTCGACTACTGAGCCACATCCCCAGCTCTATTTTGTATTTTATTTAGAATCAAGTCTCACTGAGTTGCTTAGTACCTCGCTATTGCTGAGGTTGGATTTGAACTCGCAATCCTCCTGCCTCAGCCTCCTGAGCTACTGGGATTACAGATGCCACTGCACCTGGCCTGAGAAGAGTTTTTGCTCATTGAAAGGACCAAGACAAATAAGAAGAATCTTTGTTTCGTTGAAAGTTTCCTTTAGGTCATCTAGTTCACAGTACTCCATGGTTGCCAACCCTGTATGAGGGTTGTCAGATAAAACACAAATGAATAGTTGCAGTTGAATTTCAGAATTAGAATACTAAAGGCTGTGTTTCTTTCTTAAAATGTGCAGATTTGAGGCTGTAAGAAAGGTCTTCTTCCCACATGGACAGAGGACTGGTTTTATCACACTGAGTCATATCACTGTCATTTCTTACTTAAAACACAAGGCTTCGCATGAACTTGCCCCTGCCTTCTTCTCCGGCCCTTCTGCTTATTACTTGGTTCCATGTAGCACTGACTCCATCATATTGAGCATCTTCCTTCCTTAGAACTTTTGCCTAAGCTACTTTTCTGCCTAGGATCTCCCTTTTCCCCTTTCTAATTCTTACTAACATTTCAGCTCTCAGTTTTAATGTCATTCCTCAGGGAAGTTTTCTCTGAAGCCCAGAATAGGTCAAGTGCCACTTTAATACATGCACATGGCTCTCTGTTCTTCCTGGAGCTTATCATAATTGTAATTATAAAATAATTGGTGTAATTATTTGCTTAGTGTTTGTCTTCCCACTATTCTCTAAGCACCATGGCAGCTGGGAACATATTTGTTTTGTTCACTGATATATCTTTAGAACGTAGCAAGAAACTGACACATAGGCATTGCTCAAGAAGTGTGTTGATAAGTCGGGCGTGGTGGTGTGCACCTGTAATCCCAGCGGCTGAGGAGACTAAGGCAGGAGAATTGCAATTCAAAGCTTGCCTCAGCAATTTAGCAAGGATCTAAGTAACTTAGAAAGATCCTGTCTCAAAAAAATAGTGGGGGGAGCTGAAGATATGTCTCAGGGGTAAAGCACCCCTAGTTTAAGTCCCTGGTAACAAAACAAATCAAAACAAAACAAAACAAAAAAACATGTCTTTGAATGAATGTCTCTTCCTGCCATAAGACTCCAGGGAGTTCCCACATGGTTTACAATAATCCCTTATCCATGGTTTCACTTTCCACAGTTTCAGTTACTCACAGTCAACTGTGATCTGAAAATATTAATGGAAATTTCCATAAATAAGCAATTCATGAGTTTTAAATTGTCATTCTGAGTCAGAATGAAATCTTGAGACATCCTAGTCATCCATCCCAGAATGTGAATTAACCTTTTGTCCACTATATCCATGCCATATGTGCTACTTGCCCCATGGAGGGAGGAGGAGAGAGAGAGAGAGACATATAGACAGAGAGAGGACACATTTACCTTTTAGTATAGTATATTTTAATTATTGTCCTATTTTATTTTAATTTTGTTAATCTCTTACTGGGCATACTTCATAATTATACTTTATCATAGGTATGTATAGGAGAAAACATGCTATAGATAGGTTTTGGAATTATCCTTGGTTTCAGGCATCCATTGGCAGTCTGTCCATGTGGGAAGACCTTTCTTACAGCCTCAAATCTGCACATTTTAAGAAAGAAACAGAGGGGCTGGGGTTATGGCTCAGCAGTACAGAGCTCGCCTCGCACGTGCAAGGTCCTGGGCTCGATCCTCAGCACCCCATAAAAATAAATAAATAAATAAATAAATAAACAAACAAACAAACTAAAGTTAAAAAAAGAGAAGGAAACACAGCCTTTAGCACTCTAAAAGACTTTAGAAAACAACTTGTCTTCCCCACATCTCCTTTAGTCCTCACATTTTAGCCTTCACCTGTGGCTTCTACCACTTTGTAATAGGATAGAGACTTAATTGCTATAACAGCAACCTAAAATAAACACATATAAAAAGTAGGTGTTTCTATCCCATGTGAAAGCCAGATCCTCACTCTGCTATGAATTTGCCAGAATCACAGGCTATGGGTCCTGCTATCCCTACCATATTGCCATCATCTGCATGGTCCAAAATGGCTAATCACTTTAGTCATTTATTTTTTAATTAATTTATTTATGTATTTATTTATTCTAATTTGTTATATAGGACAGTAGAATGCATTGCAATTCATAAACACACATAGAGAACTCACATAGAGAACACATAGAGAACAATTTTTCATGTCATGGTTTCATGTCTACTTTGTGTACAACAAAGTAGAGTCACACTATTCCTGTCTTCATACGTGTACCTAGGGTAATGATGTCCATCTCATTTCACCATCTCTCTGCCCCCTCCCTTCCCCTTCCCTCCCCTTTGGCCTCTCATGCCCCCCACCACCCCATCCCCATTATGGATCAGCATCCTTATATCAGAGAAAACATCTGGCATTTGGTTTTTGGGGACTGGCTTACTTCACTTAGCATAATATTCCTCAACTCCATCCATTTACCTGCAAAGGCCATGATTTTATTCTCTTTTAATGCTGAGTACTATTCCATTGTGGCCCTTTTCCTTTAAGGTTAATAGGTACATCCTACCCTTCAGAACACAGTCACAGCCACACCCAGAATCACAGAGATAAATGTTTCATTCTGTGCAGCCATGTATCCAGGTGAAAACTAGGGGTTCCTTTAACACAAAAGGGGAGAACAAATATTGAAGGGGTGGGACAAGTAGTTGTCTCCACCCAACAAAACCCTAACATTTTTCAAATCTCTTCCCTCTGTTTTATCCTGCTTCCTGCCTCAGTCTCTGAGATTTTGTGTTTAGTTGGGTTCCTATTAGAGTAGCCAAATCTCTACCCTAATAAAAATGATAGAAACCACAGGAGAGGGCTAAGATGGGGGGGACTAAAGGAGATGTGAGGATTTATTAATCTTCCAGTTCATTTCCTTGGCACCAACTCCCTCTTCCAATTCATCCTTCACATTGCAAGTTGAATGAGACTCTCAAGATCAGAACCAAGCACATTACCTTTCTGTCCTACTGTGCCTCAACTCCAAAGTGTCTGCAGGTTCTCTTTTACTGTCTCCTCCCATTGCATAGGTAGAAATTCTCTTCTTTGCCTTCACAGGGTTGTGTTTTATCTCTGTTGTATTCTTCGGCATAGTAAATCTCTGGCCCATAGTAGGTATTCAAAATATATTTATTGACTGACTTCCCTTGTCCAGATCATTCATGTCTCTCTCTGAATGTCCCTGTACCTGCTAGGTTCCCCCTGAAAGACTAAAATCTACCCAGGAAGGGTTGACCATCCTCAGATGAGAAACCCCAGTCAGAGGACCTTCCTTTTAATTCCTTAGAACGGGAATGCTCTCCTCTGATCACATGACCAATTGAGCCCTGTTCATCATTCTTCAGAGGGAGTCCCGTGACCACAGGAGACCTGGTCTTAGTTGCATGGATCATATTATATTTTAAACGGGTTCACAGTTTATCTGGGCATCCATTGGCAGTCTTGGAACATAATCTCCTACAAATAAGGGAGAACCCTAAACTAATGGCAGATTGCAAAGATATCAGTAAAAGATTTAAGCAAGTAACTAAAATATTGACTAATAGAGGCTTAACAAATAGGCTTATTAGGTTATACCTTATGACTTAGTAGTTTATTAAGTTATTAAGTAATTACTAAGTAGTTTACTAAGTTACTGAGTAGTTACTGACTAGTTTACAAAGTACTAAGATAAAACCTAATAAATGAAGTATTTGGCTTTTAATCAAAGTATTAAAAGATAGTTAAGGTATTAGTAGATAATCAAATATTAACTACTCAAGTGTTAGCTGATAGCCAAGGGATTAATTTAAAACCAAGATGTTAGCAGATACTAGTTAACCAATGACTAAGGTGATAGTTGATAAGAACTCAGAGTGACAATTTTTAGGCGATCCTATCATGTGTTAGGAGGGATATGCAAGTAGCAGAAATCTGGAAAAGTCTATAGGAATGATTGGAAATAAGAATCCTCTGTTGGACTCTAAGTTTCTAGGGAAGTGGTTTGCTTATCATTGATTTCCAGATAGGCTCCAGTCAGAGACAGGTATGGTGCTGGTGCTCAAAATGCTTACCATATAATTCAGTTTACTCTGCTAGGGCCAGGTACTGTGCAGAGGGAGGGAAAGGAGGGTACTTGCTTCAACAGTGAAATCAGAGATTGGCAATTAAATGAGTAAGTAAATGAGAAAGTCAACACACTTGCTAGGTATGTGGTTCTGAGATACCCATCACAATGATATATGAAAGCAAGTTTAGGGATGCAAAGGCTGGGTGGAAGGGGAGGCAGGTATGTCAGGCCAAGGAAATGAGTTTAGTTCTTCACTGTTGAATTGAGGTGTCTTTATAGATGCCCAGTAGACAGGTGGATATGGGTTCAGCATAGGTATAACAGCTGTGTGTTATCCGGGCATAGATGGTGGTCAAAAGCATGAGGAAAAAATGAGGTGGCTGCAGCAGAAGAACATATTGAGTAAGAAAAGAGGCTCTAGGCCTCAAGAAAAACCAACAGAGAAGGGGTGAGTAGAGAAGGAAAAGATGTCAATGCACACCAAGAAGAACGGAAAACTCAGAGACATAAGGGGAAATTAAGAGAAGATAATGGCAGAAAAGCTTAGAGAAAAGAATGTGTCAAAGAGAAGAGCTTTGTCAGCAGTGTCCCATGTGGCTGAGAGTTTAGGTAGAATATCAGAGAGATGTTCATTGGATTCACAATTGGGAGCTAAGAGATGGCTTTGGTGAAGGGAGGGAAAGAAGGCATAAATATAGATGGGAGAGAGTGGGTATAGATGGAGGAAGATAGCTCAGGGGTATGTAGTTCTGAGATACCCATCACAAAAACTTCTGTGATAGTTGGGTTTCATTGTTTGTGTGCACATGAGCATGTGCAGAACTGGAGCTTGGAGCAGGGTTTATGAGGGCAGGCTGGAGGCCACCATAGCAAGGCTTGTGTTCAACTCACAGGGAGCCTTCAATCTACTCTGGGAAGCTTTTGATAAGGACCATTAAGGGAGACTGTGAGAACTGTCGGTACAGTTTGATACTTTGGTTGTCCAGTGGGAAAATGAAGCATAGTAGAGATGAAACAATTTGCTGTCTGAGTCAGGGGCACCGCTTGGACTTGAATCTGAATCTCTAGATTTTGAAAAGGCTGCTTGGAAGGTGAATTATGGACCAATGAATTTGCCCTTCACCACAGTATTTAGCGGCCACTTTTACATTTATGTAAAAGTAAAGTATATATTTTATGCACAAAATGCAGACATTAAAGAAATATTTAAAGAAAATGACCCTATTATCTCACCCCCACCTCCCTCATAGGCAACCACCATTTAGTTTAGTCTATATTCTTCTCTCTCACTTAACATTTAATAAAAATATTATATTTATTCATATTGTTTTTGTATATATTTGTGCATGTGTTCATTCTGTTTTACAACTTGCCCTTTTTTCTCTTTTGGACAACTTTCTATGGTAGCTTATACAGACCTAACCCCATTCATTTTTTTTTCTTTTTCTTTTTTTTTTTTTTTTTTGTACCAGGGATTGAACTCAGGGGCACTTGACCACTGAGCCACATCCCCAGCCCTATTTTGTATTTTAGAGACAGGGTCTCACTGAGTTGCTTAGCAAGTCTTGCATTTTTCTTTATATATATATATATATGATGTAGTTGAACACAGTACTCTTATTTTATTTATTTTTATGTGGTGCTGAGGATTAAACCCAGTGCCTTGCACGCATGTGAAAGGTGAGCGCTCTACCGTTGAGCCACAATCCCAGCCCCAGTGCCTTGCTTTTGTTGAGGCTGGCTTTGAACTTGGGATACTCCTGCCTCAACCACCTGCCCTCCCCACCCCAGCTGCTGGGATTACAGGCGTGAGTCACCGTGCCCAGCTCTAGCCCATTCATTTTGACATTTGCATTAGTTTATCATTTAGATTTGTACCATTACCAGACCCATTTTGATAAACATATGGGTTATATCCAAAATTTCACTCTTATGAATGGTATACATACATGTTATTGTTTATATGTACATATACACGGTTTCAGAGTCTTTTAGAAGAGGAAATGATAGAGCAAAGGATACAAAAATTTTGTTTTAAAAGATATTTCCAGTCAGATGCAGTGGTGGACACCTGTAATCCCAGCTATTGGAAGGCTGAGGTAGGAGAATCACAAGTTTGAGGGCAGTGTGGGCAACTTAGTGAAACCCTGTCTCCAAATAAAAAATAAAAAAGGCTGGTAGATGTAGCTCAATGATAAAGCACTTCTAGGTTTAATCCTCTGTACCAAGGGGGTAAAATAAAAGATCAACACCAAAACAACCTTGTTCCATTTTGTTGTCCTATCAACAGTTTATATGGATGCCCATTTCTCTATATCCTTACCAAAAGTGAGTATTATCATTTCAAAAATCTTTCCAACCTATGAATCTGAATATCTTTTCATGTCCTCATTGGGTATTTGTATTCTTTTGTGAATTACCTATTATATCCTTTGCTTTTGTTGTTGTTGTAGTCTATAAATGGTCTATAAATTTTTCGGGGGGCAATACTGATTAGCTTGACTGAAAAAAAAGAAAAGGTCTGGAAGTTTTTGTACCAAATTGCTGACAGTGTTTATTTCCAAGGCGTGAGGTTATAGAAAATGAGGGGAGACTTTAACTATTATTTTACATTATCCTTATTTTTGGATTTTTACAAGGTATTTGCTTTCTTTCTTTCTTTTTTTAGGTTCTGAGGATTGAACCCAGGGCTTCACATGTGATGTCAGGCAAGTGATCTGCCACTAAGCTACATCCCCAGTCCAGGGACTTCTGTAATTAATAATAATAATACACAAAGGAAAACAAAAAAAAATAAATGTTTGATCTAGATCTCTATTGGGTGGAAATTTATGTTGGGTATAAGTTTTTATTAACCACAAGTTATTTTTTAGTTTATATGCAAAAAACACACCACATTTATTGAATGCCTCCTATTTGGCTGGCACTGCCCAAGGCACTTTCCCAGGTGCTCCATCCTAATATCCTCACAACAGCCCTGTGAGGTAGGAACTGGCCCCATTTTCCAGAGTCCTGAGAGGGTAGATTATTGACAGATATGCTTCTACTTGCCACGTGTCTTCATTGACTAGCGATTCACTACCAAGAGCTCTTCTTGGCCAGGAGTTCCTTCTGGTGGCTCTATGATTCAAAAAATACTAGAATTTTCCCCTTATAAGAATGAAAGGGGAGGTGGGATAAGAATGATGGAAAGAGAATCAGTGAGTCTCTCCCTTTGAAGCACCATTTGAGTTTGCTTTGGTCACTTATACACAGGTAGGTGGGACAGGGTTGGTGGGAGAAGAGGCAAGGTGGTTATAAATCTTCTCGCTTCTGCAGGATGAGCTTCCTCACCAGTTCCATGATCTGAGGCCTGATCTCCTCCACTGACACAGTTGGGTCCCAAGCCCCTACTACCTTTCCATCTGGGGCCACCAGATACTTCCAGAAGTTCCAGGTGGGCTCCTTCCCAGAAGTTTCTAGAGAAAAAGGAAGAAGATGAACAAAATGTACTTCTTTGTGTATCCTCTCCTGGAATTCCACTGGCTAGCTGGATAACCAGGGGTCCCTTTGCCTTCCTAACCCTCAACCTCCTGGGTCTGGTTGCATCAGAATCAATGGAAGGTTTGGGAGCACTGCTTCAGTAGATCTCAGGCTTACGCAATTTTAACATCTCCTTTGGTGCTTCTAAAAGCAAGGTCAGATTTGACCTATGATCATAGGAACTGGGAAAGAACTAACAAAAACACACAGAAGAAAAGCAAACATTGGAATTGACTGGAGAAGCAAAACATAAACCAGCCTTGGTAAAGGACATTTTGTTTGCTTTACTATTGCTGCTTATTTACTCCTACAGGTAAGTAGGTAGTGGGGTTATTATGGTGAAAGATACAAAGAAACCAGAAGTGTGGAATGAAA
Organism: Urocitellus parryii; assembly: GCF_045843805.1. Lineage (NCBI taxonomy): Eukaryota > Metazoa > Chordata > Mammalia > Rodentia > Sciuridae > Urocitellus > Urocitellus parryii. The sequence goes on along the minus strand of NC_135541.1, from coordinate 35,863,475 downwards.
GAAAGCAAAAATGGAACCCCCAAAGGAGGAAAAAGGCCTGAGGGAAGAAACAGGTTCATAATGACAAGCTTGGTCCATGACCCCATTTTGAGGCTCTGAGGTTTCTAGGGATAGAGAAGGGATATACTCTGAAACATTCACATCTGGTAGTTTAGCTCAGAAGGTTTCCCTTCCATGGTCTACAGACTTTGCCTCTGGCTCAGGGCTGGAAATATCTGTCAGCCATCTTGGTCAGCCTTCTCCAAGTATGTGGTGTCCCTTGGGTGTGCCCTGGTTTCTCCTCTTCAGTCCATAAACTCAACTAATCCACATGGACTAAAGTGTGAGGGCCAATCTCCTTCTAGGAGCCTATTTATGTGAAAATAGAAACCCAGAGAAGTCCTTAGGAGTCACCCTGAGGAAGAACTGCAAGGCACTAGGTATGGTGATATTCTTAGGCAGGAATCCCCCCCAAGTTGGCCCTCCCCACTTTACTTAATGATTAGTACTGGAATAAAATATCAATCCACCTGAGAGGGTCAGGAAGGGAAAGGGGCCCCAGATTACCCAGCTAGCCAGTGGCTTCTGCTGCCCAGGGAGCCATGGCTTCAGCCACCTGAGGGAAGGTGAGGGCAAGAAGGGATAGGACTCACCAGTTAAGTACTTGAAGGCAGGGTGGGCACCAGTGCCAGTGACTGCAATCTTGCTAAACATGGGGAAAGAGACACTATAGGTGTGACGAACAAAGCTCTCAATCTCTCCATTGCTGTCTGGCTCTTGTTGGCCAAACTGGTTGCAGGGAAAGGCAAGCACATTGAAGTGATGGGGACCCAGGTCCCGCTGCAGCTGCTGCAAGGCTCGATAGTGCTGGTCTGTGAAGCCACACTCACTAGCCACATTCACCACTAGGGACACCTGGATGGCAAAAAGAAAACAAAACAAAGCTCATGCATATACACAACTCAGTGAAAGGAATGCACTTAGACTCGCCCCAACATGCTCACATATGAGACTCCCCCAACAATTAATGTCCCCTCATACATGCAAGAACACTATGGGGTGGGGGGTTAGAACTCAGTGGTAGAGTGTGTGTCTAGAATGTGTGCAGCTTTAATTTTGATCCTCAGCACCACAAACAAAAACAAAAACCCCACTATGTACATATGTATCCCATTTTGTCCCCTCCGCTCCAGCAAACACAAACCTTTTTCTTTGATCACTAGACTAATCCCTAATTTTATTAAAAGCTTAGGCAATAAGTATGTACACAGTATACATATTTATGTGTATGTATCTCACATATACATGTACATAAGCACACACAGGCACATAAGAAACAAGCATGCATGAGTTTACAGATATGTGTACGCACAGATGAACATGTGTGGGTATAAGTACACAATACATATAAATGGGTTCACACATGCCCTACCATAAAAACATATATTAGCAAATAGTGCACATACTCACAAATATAGCACAAAGTCACACACACACTGGTGAGCACAATTGGGAGGTGATGTGGGAGAGTAGAAAGGCACACCTGGGTTCAATTTTTGGCTCAGTCAGCTAGCATTCAACACTCTACACTGTAGTTGCCTGCATGTTTTGGCTTCTCTTCTAGAATGGAAACCTGCTGAGGACAGGAGCTAAGTCCACTTCATCTCTGGGTTGGCTTATGAAAAAGCCTCAGTAAGTGTCTGCCGAATAAGTAAGTATGCACACACACATAAACACCTGAATGGTACAGAGACAGATATAAGTTTCCTGGATAAAAAGACCGTTGGAGGGCTGAGGTTGTGGCTCAGTGGTAGAGGGCTCTCCTAGCACATGAGAGGCACTGGATTGGATCCTCAGCACCACATAAAAATAAATAAATAAATAAAGATATTGTGTCCGTCTACAACTTGAAAAAATATTTTTAAAAAAGACCCCTGGAGGGCTGGGGTTGTAGCTCAAGTGGTACAGCATTTGCCTCCCATGTGTGAGGCACTGGGTTCGATTCTCAGCACTACATATAAATAAATAAATGAATAAAAGGCCCATGGACAACTAAACAAAAAAGAACCCTGGATCCCAGGGCAATCCCATTTTTATCCCCTCCCCTCCAGGGAACAAATACATCTTTCTTTGATCACTAAATGTGTCAGTCAGCTTTTTCACTGCTGTGACCTAACAAGAACAATTTTAGAGGAGAAAAAGTGTATTTGGAGCTCACAGTTTCAGAGGTCTCTGTCCATAGATAACTGGCTCTGTTGCTCCAGACTGGAGGTGAGGCAGAACTTCATGGTGGAAGGGTGTAGCAGAGGAAAGCAGCTCTGGAGATGGCACCAGGAAGCAAAGAGACTACTCCACTCACCAGAGACAAAATATATCCCCCAAGGTCATGTTCCCAGTAATTTATCTCTTTCAGCCACACCCTACCTGCCTACAGTCACCACCCTGTTAATCCATTCAAGTGGATTAATGCACTGATTAGGTTAAGGCTCTCCTAACTCAATTTCACCTCTAAACTTCTTGCACTGTCTCACACTTAAGCTTTTGGGGGACACCTCATATTTAAACCCTAATAATGACTAATCCCTATTTTTATTAAATGCTTAGGCAATAAATATTGAAGCTGGGTAACTGGAGATTCAACCCAGAGCCTCGCACATGCTAGGCAAGTGCTCTAAACTACATCCCCAGCCCCCACTGGCTGCTTTTTCAGAAGAGCTTGGATTATACCAGCTAGCCCCATAAAGCGGGTCCCCTCCCAGGGGGCAGTCTGGAGCACTGGATAAGCACAGGCACAAATTGCTCAGGCTAGATAGGGTTTCTCAACCTCAGCACTATTGGCATTGTGGGCCAGATAATCCTTTGTAGTGGGGTGGGAGGGGCGTTCTGTTCATTGTAGAATGTTTGATAATATCCCTGGCCTCCACTTATTAGATGCCTAGTCTTGACCATCAAAAATATTTCCTTACTATGCAAAATGTTCTCGTGGGAAGCAAAATCACCCCCAGTTGAAACCACTGGTCTAAATGACTGAAACACTGAGCAATAACTCTCTCCCTTGCTTCCACCAAATGAGGAAGGACCAATTCCCTGGGACCATAAATTATATGAACCCTCATTTCAGATCAACACAGGTTATACTCTACCCGGGATGGTGAGAAACTGGGACTCTTGAACTCCCTCCCTCAGTTAGGAGTTTCCCACATTCTTCCCTGATGGATCCCCAAATAATGAGGGTATTAAAGGTTGCTTTTTTAAAAATACTTTTTTAGCTGTAGATGGACAAAATACCTTTATTTTTATTTATTTATTTTTATATGGTGCTGAGGATCAAACCCAGTGCCTCACGCATGCAAGGCAAGCGCTCTACCACTGAGCTACAACCCAGCCCAGGTTGCTTATTTTTAACCCATACCATGTGTGTCTGCTACTCTTTTGGAAGTGGCAGTTTCTAGTTTGATGACCTGAAACCAAAAAGCTAAATCTTCAGAGACCAAAACACAGACAAACACACCCAAATACACAGATAATTTACATATGTATATATAAGCACAAGTACAGACTCAGATATATACATAGAAGCAAGCAAACAAATAAACCATTCATACACATATACAGTTAGGCCTTCAGGTACATAATCCCACACAGGAAGCAAGCACATTCCCAAGAAGTCATTCATCCATAGTCAACACTGGTCTAAATAACTGTGGCGCAGTTAGCCTGAGGGCATAAACCATGTTACTCTTGCTCATGGACACTACCAGGGCTGGATTTGGTGCCAGGTATGCAGTAGGAGCCAGTAAATGTTTGCAGATGAATGAATGAGCATATTGCTCAAACAGCAACATGTGAGGATAATGCATAATACCATTTACAGCTTTACTGGACTGATGGTTCCCTGGTTTCCCTCTAAATTTAGCAATTAAGGGCATGGACTCTGAAATTGGACTGCCTAGGTTCAATTTCTAACTCTACGCCTTAGAAGCCATGAACTCTGGCTCTATTTTGGTCTCAGTCGTTATTACTATTTTAAATTATCTTGTTCATTTCTCAGTTCCTTGTTTGTAGTCTCTTTCTTCCCCATATCAGCTCTAATGAAGCAGAAACTTGCCTGTTTTGTTTGCCCAGTAACCCCAGAAGCTGGCCTACTACCTAGTACCTAGTAGGTGCTGAATAATATACAATGAATAAATTAGTAGCAGAGCTGGTCTGGTGCCAAATCAGGGAAGCTATGAGCTGTAGTGGAGAGATGGTGAGGCCTGAACAGGAATGGGCAATGGTCTTATCTGCTCTTGCCTTGTCTCCTGGATGAGATTTCTGCTGAGATCCACCAGTACAGGTACAGAGCACTCTACAGTTTACAAAGTGCTTCCACACTTTCATTGCATCTAAAACTTAATAGCACCTTGTAGGGCAGTCAAGACAGGGGCTACTGCCTCCAGGACCTTCAGCATACTTGAGAATTTCAAGGCTTATAGAGTACTTTTGTTATTAAAAATAGTCTTGTTCTCCATCCAAACATGAATGATGGGACCACATGTTCATTAGAGTCCAATTTCCATTTTTCCACACCAGGACCCCCAGGCCCATCCTGAGGCAGACTTAGGGGTTCTTGTTCAACACGGTATAATGTCTTCACCTCTGGGTATAGTCTTCAAAGACCACTTGACCCCTTAGATTGTCTCTTTTACCATTCTCAGCCTCTGACTTAAACTCAGGCACAACTGCTTGGAAGCCTCCCCACCCCTCCCCAACCCTTCTTGCTGTTTGCTAAGGAGTTCTGACTTGGGCAGTTCTCTTTGTTTGGAATGCTCTTCTCAGTCTAGATAAAATCCACTTTTTTTTTTTGGGGGGGGGGAGTACCGGAAGTTGAACCCAGGGGCACTTAACTACTGAGCTACATCCCTAGTCCTTTTGATTTTTAAGTTTGAGGCAGGGTCTCACTAAGTTGCTTAGGGCCTCGCTAAATTGCTGAGGCTGAACTCAAACTTTCGATCCTCTTGCCTCAGACTCCCCGAGTCGCTGGGATTACAGGTGTGTGCTACCACACCCGGTTTAAAGTCCACTCTTATTTCAAAGATTCAATCAACACACATTTCTTCTCTTAAATCATCTTTAAGCCAAGATTCCCTCTTAGTAAAGAGAGGCGAATTCGCACAGGATTAGTATCTCAACCTAAACTGCCTTCTGGGAAGGCCTACAGCCTAACACAGATGGAGCGGGTAGATGGGGTTCCCTTCCAGGCTAGGTCGATTTTTAGTGCTGCGCAACCTTGTGCAAATGCCTTTCCTCTCTGGACAGCGGGTTCTCGTAAGGATCCCGTGCATTTTAAATAACGCCCTTTGCACTGCACGTTCATCTTCACAGTGTTCTCGTTAGATTGTGCATCAGCAACTCCCTCTCTGGAAGCAGAAACTGGGGTTGGGAGAGAGGCAAAGGCGGCACGATGCTAGGGTTACTTTTTCCACTTGCAAGAAATAAAGCCTGGGCCGGGGCACCCACCTTCCTAAGGAGGTTGCGACCCGGGTGCCCAAAGGCAGTGGGTGCGCAAGCGGCGCGGCTTTCAGTGCGCGCCAGGGCCGTGCCACGTAGTCGCGGGACACTGAGGGCAAAGGGTCTGGGGGCGGCGCAGCGCCTGGGCCGGGGGAATGCCCGAGTCGGGGTGAGAAGCCGGCGCCCTGGAGCGGAGCCACCACCACCCTCCCCCGCCCCCGCGCGCAGGTCGTGGGTCGCCCCATCAGGCCCTGCCAGGGCGGCGCCCAGGCCCCGCGTCCCCCGCTCACTCACCGAGCCGCGGTACTTTTCCAGCGACACCAGCTTGCCCCGGATGTTGACCGCCTTGAAGTCATAGAAGTCCTGCTCCCGCTGCGCGCAGGCCGCGGCCCACAGGAGCAGCCACGCCGCCGCCACGGCAGCTACCATGACTCGCTTCCGAGGTGGCGGCTTTGCGAGGGCCAAAACGAGGCGGGGGACCCGGCGATGGGGGGCGGGAAGAGGCGGCCCGCCAGGCAGGACGCGCCCCTTCCCGTTCTCTGCAGGCGTCTGCGCGCAGAACTCAGGACCTCAGTTTCCCTAGCTGTTCTGAGGGAGCAGCCGGCCCCGATCCCCGAGCCGTGGTTTCAGGATTCTGACCCCTGAGACCAGAATTCGCTTTAGTGAGCCTCCCTCTTGTTCCAGGATTGGGAAGAAAAGGAGACAAAAAAAAAAAAAAAAAAAAAAATCTGGATCCGAGAGCTTAACTTCTCATTAGTGCCTGACCTTAGGCTGATCACTCCATCCCTTCAGGCCTCCTATTTAGTTTCTCTACTTTTTTGGTAAAGCTAGCCTCCGTTTCTGATCCACATAGTCAGTGTGGAATGGGAGTGCTGTACTGTAATAGAAGAGTGGATGTGAAATACTTTCACAACTGAATGATGCCTACAGACTTTAGGTAAATGAACTAATGTTCCCTGAAACTGACAGCAGAGAGAGCCTGTTGCAGGTTAGATTCCTAGGAAGCAGATCTGAGGTGGAGATTGGAGAGTGCAGAGGCTTTCAAAGGGAGCACCCTTGGGATCAACACCTGTGGAAGGAGTGGCAGAAGGAGAGCTCCATTCAGGCCTGAGGACAGTCTTGGCTCACCCAACAGGAACTCTGAAGTTAGAATGGCCCATCAGAATTGTATGCTGATGAGTTTAGAGAGCCAGGCCCTTATATCCTTGTCTTTATCCATCACTGGGTGTAGGACTGGCTGGGAAGAGGCAAAACCGGGAGCCAAGATAGTACTAACCTTGGAGGGGCTGAGCTGGCAGGTAAGGGCTTCATGTTAAATAGTACTCCCAGCAGCTGATGTCCCAAGTCTTTAATGACAGGGATCTGGGCAGCACAACGCAGTGTTTCCAAGGCGCAGAAAACCTCAATGGCACTCACAAAGGGCCAAGCACAGGGTTGGGTGCTGACCCTATGTTACTCCTCTAGGAACTCACAGGCTAAAGTAAGAGAAGCCAGGTAAACTGGAGATTTAGTATAATGTGTTATGGGCTAAGCATTCCTGGAGTCGCTCAACAAACACTTCCTGAATACCTGTTTTGTGCCAAGCTCTAGGAACTTCTTATGCAGCGAGACATTAAATAATTCATAATTGGCTCCATACTACTATTATGAAAAGTACCACCTAAAACTAGCTTGGGAGCTAAGCAGGGCTTCACAAGAGAAGGGAGGTTTGAGCTGAACTTTAATGAATGAGTAGAAATTAAAGCAAAGCAGGGAAAAACATGCAAAAGTCCTAAGTGGGAGAGAAATATGTTGCAAACAAGGATGGCTGGTTTGAGTTTGACTGGAGCAGAGAGAACAAAGGATGTAAGGGGAGCAGGGGAGGGGGAGTGGCAGGCAGGAGTGATATTGCACAGAGCCTGGTGGGCCACAGTTAAGATTATGGTCTTTGACCCAAGAAATAAAGGTTGTTTCTTTCTTTCTTTTTTCTTTTTTTTTTCTGTAGAAAGACGCCTCTGGCTCCCCTGTGGCAAGTGGACCGGAAAGGGCAAGAGCAGATGTGGTCCAGATGCTGGTGTAGAGGAAGCTCTAGGGATTTGAGGCCCAGAGGTGGTGACAGAAGAATCATGCCTTGACAGAGAAGCGGGAATTCTGGAATCTGGAAAGGCAGAAAGCAAAGATGTGGGCTGGAGGAGTATTGTCTGTGAAGGCTCAGAGCCTGAGAGAAGGGCTTGGCTATTTGGGGTGAGAAGGGGTGTGGGGCAGGTGAGGCTGCAGAGGTCATAAGGGGCCAGAGGGGAAGGGCCTTGAATGCCAAGTCACTCTCCAGGCAGTGGCCAGCAAAAGGTTTGAAATTAAGTAAAAGTTCAAACAGTTTAAAAGACCTGAAACCAGGTACTCAGATTTCGGAGTGTGAAGTCTTTCTGCACCATCACCAAGGTGGCCTCGCTCTTCAGGAGCAGACTACATTGTTAGAAGAGGTGGAAAACAGGAAAAAGGGTGTTTCAGGAAGGGTCAAGGCATAAATAAAGTGCTCCTGGTCTTCCTACTCCTTTTCCCCATCTCCATTGGGAGCCCACAAGCCTGTGGTGGGTATAGCTATTAAACAGATCCCTTTCCCCTGCTCTTCTCCTGTAAAATCATTGTTCTCCCTTCCTGCCATCTGTACCTTTCACTTAGCTCTTCCTTTGTGTCCCAATAACCAGGATTTCTCAAGCTCTGCTACATATAACTAGTTGTTTTGCAAGCTTGGCCAACCTATTTGATGTTAAAATCCAGATAGGCAGGCATTCCAACTAAATGTGGCTAATGTTAATAGCAAAATGTTCCTCGATTCTGCTTTTTTCCTCCGGCCCTTCTCTCCTCTCCTATTCATACTTCAGCTCAGATATCATCCTCTGCTGTCTCACTTAAACAATCCCGCCTCTCTGCTGCTTTTGCACCCACTACATGTTTCTGTTAATTGAAGACATTTTTTACAGTTGTCAATTTCTTTCTTTCTTTTTAAAATACCTTTATTTCATTTATTTATTTTTATGTAGTGCTAAGGCTCGAACCCAGGGCCTCGCACGTGCTAGGCAAGCGCTCTACTGCTGAGCCACAACCCCAGCCCCACAGTTGTCAGTTTCTATGGCTTTTCTCCCACCAGGCTGGGATAATCTTGAGGGCAGGCAGGCCTTGGTCATAATCATTTTGTGTCCTCCCGGGATACACTTTCTTAAACCTTCTGGTGACGTCTATTACTTGTCTATGCTAGAATCTGATATGAGATGCTATTGATTATTGTCAACAAGGTTTATTTTGTAATTTTATTTTTTAATTTTATTTTATGAAATTTTGGTGTTTTTTGAAAGAGCACAATTATTTCCAGGTGACCCATCATCTACACAAATGGGAGATCCACAGACATAGACAAAAATGTACATGCAGATCTCAGCTGGGTACCTGGAATGGTTGGGGACTCACTCTTGGGACCCCACTACTCTTCTTTCTTAGAATAAACTCAAAGACAATCTATGGATATATAAGAGGTTGAGGTGGGAGAATCACATGTTCAAGGCTAGCCTGGGCAACTTAGGGAGACACTGTCTCAAAATAAAAAATTGAAAGGGCTGGGGATGTACCTCAGTAATAGAGAACCCCTGAGTTCAATTCCTAGTATCTCTCTCTCTGTCTCTCTCTCTCTCTCTCTCTCTCTCTCTCTCTCTCTCTCTCTCCCCACACACACACACTCCTAAAACTTATCATTGGATGCTATGGTATATGCCTGTAATCTCAGTTACTCAGGAGGCTGAGACAGGAAGATTGGTTGAGCCCAGGAGTTCAGGCCCAACCTGGGCAACATAGTGAGACCTTGTCTCTGAAACAAACAATCCCCCCCAAACATATGGTAATTTAAATGATGTTAAGCAGGGGAGATGGATAGTGTGATGATTGGATGGGGAGGGATTGCAATTTCAGTCAATTTTGAAGTGAAGTCTCACTGAGAAAGTGGATTTGAGTAAAGGAAGTAAGAGAGCTAATAAATGGGGAAAGTGGAGGAAAAGAATTCCAGGTTGAGGAAGTAGCAAGTACAAAGACCCTGAGGTGAGGGCATGCATGATTTGTTTTAAGAAAAGCAGAATATAGTATGTCAAAAATACATTCTCCTGTCATGTATAATCAAAAAGAACAAATAAAAATTTTAAAAATAAGAAAAGCAAAGAGACTAATGTGGGTGTGGAGTGACATCAAAGAGATAATGGAATGGGTGGGCAGATTCTTAAGGGTCTTATAGGCCACTGTAAAGATTTTGCCTTTGATTCTGAACCAAATGGGAAGTCACTGAAGATTGTAATGACATTTATATTCCTCCCCCTTCCCTCCAGTACTGGGGATCAAACCCAGGGCCTCATACAGGTTAGGCATGGGCTCTACCACTGAGCTACATCCCCAGCCTAGGAAACAACATTTCTGATTTGTGTTTTAGCAGACTTTTCTCTAATTGCAGTACTGGAAAGAGCAGACTACTCAGGAGGCTATTCAGTAATCCACATGAGGGGACATGTGGATAGTAGGGTAGTGGAAAGCAGTCAGATTTTCTGAATGTATTTTGAAAGTAGAGTCAAAAGGATTTCCTAATAGTTGGATATAAAGTATAAGAGAAAGAGTAACAGATGAACTTAAGGGTTTTTTTTGGGGGGGAGGGTTGGTATTGGGGATTGAACTTTGGGATGCTCAACCACTGAACTACATCCCTAGCCCTTTTTTTATGTTTTATTAGAGACGGGGTTTCACTGAGTTGCTAAGTGCCTCGATAAGTTTGTTGTGGTGTGAACTGATAAATACAATTAATAAGAATGTAAGTTATAGGTTATATATTAGTAAAAAAAAGATTATAGATATAAGATTTTGATAAGTGAGATAAGACAATTATAAAGCAAGAACTGTCATAGACAGGCCTAAGACTCCATTTTGCTGCCTTCTATAAAAAAAAAAAAAACTGTTACAAGAGCTATTTCTGAGAAACTGAAATGAAAGCTGTTTTCTAATATTGTTTTCTGTACTTTGTACCCCACAAAATATACTCAACCCAGGATATGGTGATCTTGGTGACCTAAGATTTTGAAGTAGATTCCCACCCCCACTAACCACCTGCTTGAACTCAGGATACGGTTGTCTAACACCTGCTCAAACCCAAGATGCGATTGTCTTGAGTTGCTGTGCTAATTGGTGTCTTAGCTTCTGTGATTTGCTTGCTTGCATGATGCTAAGGAAAGTCCCTGAGCTGTGGTTTTTGTCCTCAAATTCCCAAGAGACAGGCCAGGAAACTGCTGTTCTCCCACAGAACTTCAGTTTCTACAGGTGGGTGACAGTCCCTGGCCAGGTATATAAAGCTCTCTTTGATTTGAATTTGGACTTAGAGTGTTTTCTGAAGCGCCTCCTCATAACAAGTTGATGAGACTAGCTTTGAATAGGCATCCTCCTGCCTCAGCCTCCTGAGCTACTGGGATTACAGGCATGCACCACCAGGCCTAGCTACCTTAAGCTTTTTGGATAAAGCAACTGGAAGGATAAAATTGCCACTGAAACAGTGCAGGGGCATATGCCTGTAATCCCAGCAGTTCAGGAGGCAGAGGCAGGAGGATCATGAGTTCAAAGCCAGCCTCAGCAAGGGCAAGGTACTAAGCAACTTAGTGAGTTCCTATCTCTAAATGAAATACAAAATAGGGCTAGGGATGTGGCTTAATGGTTGAGTGCCCATGAGTTCAATCCCTGGTACTTTCCCCCAAAAAATATTTATCATTGAGATGAGGATACCTGTAGGGGCAAGTGATTTGGGATGGAGAATCAGGAACTCAGTTTTTGGATAAGTTTGAGTAATCTATTAGCAGTAGTATGCTGGTAAATATTTAACAATTGCTGTCCAGGAAAAAAAAGATGTGCATGTGTACATATATAAGTTTAGTGATAGTGACACATATCACACAAATAATAAAATATATGATACCTTATTTTTTCTTTTTGGGTACTGGCGATTGAATTCAGGGGCACTCAACCACTCAGCCACATTCCCAGCCCTATTTTGTATTTGTTTAGAGAGAGGGTCTCACTGAGTTGCTTAGCTTCTGGCTTTTGCTGAGACTGGTTTTGAATTTGTGATCCTCCTGTCTCAGCCTTCTGAGCCACTGGGATTATAGGCGTGTGCCACCGCACCCAATCCCATAGTACTCTTTATTGAAAATTCTATATGGTCAAATCATTCTCACAGAATGCTTTAACTGATTTTTTTTCAAACTTGTATCTATAACCAACTAATAATTGCAGCCACTGAACAAGTATAATTCCAAGAAGAATGCTTGTTGATATTCATGTTTACATTATTAGTAAGATGAAAGTCAAACAATAGAGACAGGATGGAACTTCACTAGTCAATGACAAGTGACTTTTTGGTAGATTCAGCTAAATTTCCCAATATTGGAATAATATTTCCTAAAAAAATTATGTTATTATTCATAATGCAGTGGATACTGACACAATACACTCTAAATTCTATATACACTACTAAACTAACATTTATTAACATTTTTCCATTATTTTCTTAAGTTCAGCCAGGCAGTGAACAAAATAATAAATAGATCCTTGATTGGTAGCACTTGCCAATTTCTATGGTGTAATACTTCCACTGTGTTTGATTCTGAGCTGCCAGCATGATGTTATCACACACAGAATGAAGAAGAGTTTAGGGAGTAGCACACCATTGTATAGTATTTCCACAGCACAGAATAGATGTAAATAGCCCCCAAACATAAAAAGCAATGAAATATAGTAAAATAATGAAAAAACCGACAGGCTTTTCTTCCATCTTTCCTTCCTTCCTTCATTTCTTTCGATTTTTGTGTGTTACTGGGGATGGAACCCAGGGCCTTGCACATAATGGACAAGCACTCTACTTTTTAATTGTAGATGGACGCACTGAGCTTCAGCCCCAGCCTGAGCTTTAAATATTACCTTTCTTTACTTGATATAATTTAATTTTTAGTAATGGCTATGGTAAACAAGGGACTCACAAAAGTTTTAAAAATAACTTTATAACTGGCTTCAGACACCATTCCTATCTCTAGTTAGCTCAGATATATGAGTCTGGAATTGAAATAGATATAATAAAAGATAAAAATTTGGGAGTAGATAAAGTCATGATAATGGATGATGATGGAGAGCTGGTGTAGACAGAAGAACCAAGGAACTTGAACATTCAACATCATGGAGATGAAGACACCAGGGAAATGAAAAGGAACCCAGAAGAAGAGATGGAAAAAGAACAGCCAGAGGAAGAACAGATGACCCCAGCAGTGCAATGCCATGGAGGCCAAGTGACAAATTTGTTCTAGGATGGAAAAAACAATTAACTTGTCAAATATTTCTGATAAATCTAGGAAGATTAGAACTGAGCAGTTTGTCCTCCAATCAATAAAGGGAATAAGACAAATAAAAATATAATATTTTCATTGCTCTGTGCCATTACTCCTGCTGGGATTTCTTTTCCTTGTTCTTATTGCAAACTCCATCCTGCTTCCGGGCTTTATCAGTCAGGGCCTCAATAGGAAACAGATGACACACTCAGATTATAATTTGGTGAAGGTTTATTTACAAAGGGACTAATTTTAAACATGTGAGTGGGAGGTAGGGGAGTAGTTCAGGAACCTATTTGAGCTGTTAACATCCCTTGACCTGACTGGGTAGGGAGAGGGTGGAAAGATGACAGAAACTAGGAAGAGTCTTGAACATCAAGCCATCTTTTTAAAATCATCTTGAGAAGGTCGGTTACCTTAAAGGAGATCACAGCCAGCTGGGTAGGATAGCACATACCTGTATTCCCAGAAACTCAGCAAGATGAGGCAGGAGCATCACAAGTTTGGGGCCGCTTGAACAGTTTAGCGGCCCTCAGAAACTTAGCAAGACCATCAAAAGGCAAAAAGGGCTAGGGGTGTAGTTCAGTGCTGAAGCTTCCCTGGGTTCAATCCCTAATACCAAAAAATTAAAAAAAAAAAAAAAATGGAGGCAGGGAAGGAATTCACAGCCAAGCTTTTTTTTTTTTAAAAAAAAATATTTTTAGTTGTAGATGGACACAATACCTTCATTTTTATTTATTTACTTTTATGTGGTGCTGAGGGCTGAACCCAGTGCCTCACATGTGCCAGGCATGTGCTCTAACAGTGAGCTACAACCCCAGCCCCTCAGGCAAGCTTTTAAGGAAGTATCCAGGGAATTAATTTTCCAGTCCTCCCTCTCACCAATCCTTCAAGGCCACTACCTAAATGGAAGCCAGGGAGCAAAGGAGCTGTTTGATGTTATCAGTACAGGTTAATGTACTGGGCAGACAGTGGTGTGGACAGTGGCTTTAAAGGGCCAGAGGTTTTTGAGCACACAAACCACAGCCAAAAACAACTTCTTGGACTGTGGCATAGATAGGTACATAATGGAGTTTTATTCAGCCATAAAGAAAAATTAGATTATGTCATTTGCAGGAAAATGGATGGAACTGGAGACCATTATGTTAAGCAAAATAAGTCAAACTCAGAAGGTTAAGGATCATATGTTTTCTCTCATATACAGAAGCTAGAGAGGAAAAAGGAAAAGAGGTAGGGGCAGATCTTATGAAGATCAAAGGGATATCAGTGGAGGAAGTGGGTGGGAGGTAGGAAGTGAAGAGGGAAGTGCTGGGGAGTGACATTGGCCAAGTTCTTATTATTATATATTGTATTATATTGGGCATTGTGTGCATTTTTGTAACAACAAATATGTAACAATAAATCCCAATAGTATGTACAACTGTAATGCACCAATAAAAAATGTGGGGAAAAAAAGAATAAAGGTGGAGCACTTATGGAAGTTCATTGTGCAAAAAACAACTTCTTGGGCTGAGGATGTAGCATAGTGGTAGAACACTTGCCTAGCATAGGTGAGGCCCTGGGTTCTCTGCCAGCATTGGGAAAAAAAATCTTTTTTTGTTTTTAAAGAACTTCTGAGATTTTTTTCAACACCATTAGGTAGTTAAATGTGCCTATTCTGTGCTGTGCTTCCTTTTAACAAAGCACTTAGTGCTATATTGCAGTGACTATTAGTCCAGGCTGCACTGTAGACTCACCCAGGGAGCTTTTAAAAAATACAGATTTTCAAATCAGGAAATCTGAAGATAGAGTCCCAGGATTAAATGTCTTAAAAAGATGCCAGGTGATCCTAAGGTGCAGACAGGATTGAGAATCACTGCTATGTATTTACCACCTCTCTACATGTGTGCTACCTTGAGGACTCTGAGCTCCTTGAATGCAGAACCACATTTAATTCAAATCTGTCTCTAATCTGTTTGATGGGACCTGATATAGAGCCTGTGCTCAGGACATGAAAGTTCACATTGAAGAATATTATGATTTTGAAAATTTTTTTGTAGTTATAGATGGACAGAATGTCTTTATTTGTTTTTGTGTGGTGCTGAGGATCGAACCCAGTGCTTCACACATGCTGGGTATGCTCTCTGCTGCTGGGCTACAGCCTCAGTCATTACAATTTTGAATTTTGTGTAATTTTGTTATTATTGTGACATACATAACATCTGGGGCATTGTTTTTCAAACTGAGTTACAACCCATCAGTAGATGATGGAATCAATTTAGTGGCTCAGATCAGCATGTTTGGGAGGGAATAATTGAATAGAAATATCAGATTGAATCTCATATAGTAAGGGTTAGTGTAGATACAAGTGTGATTCAGGTTGCAATATAAAGTATAAATTTACTGTGGGTTTCGTTCAAAGTGCTTGAAGTTCAATGACCTAGGGCAAGTAATATAGCTGTGCTTCTGTTTCATTATCTTCAAAATATGGGAAATAATAGTACCTCCTGCCTCTTGGGATTGTAATGAAGATTAAATGAGCCAACACATATAAAAGTGCTTGGTGTCCAGCACAAAGTAAACAACCAACCGTAGCAGTTAATATTGCACAACAACAAAAACATTTTTAAAAAGGAGAATATAAAATTTTTATTTATGCCATGATTACTACTGTGTAATATTATGCATACAGATAGGCAAAGGTGATTTATCTTACTTTTTCAGTTCAGTTATTATTGGTAAATAACATAGCAATAAATAACCTTTTTTAAATAGAAAGCAGTGTGCCCAAATCTCTTTCCTTTGCATGAGACCAGGCAGATTGTGGGGCCCAGCTAGGGTGATGGAGGTGTTGCCTGTGATTCATCTGAGGCCACATCCTATTAATATCTTTATTGCATCTGAGCAGGCCCACAGGCTCGCTCACTCTGCACCTGCTCTTGGAAAATTAACACAGCTCTGTTTAGAGGCCCTGGGGGACGGATTCAGCAGGGTTTAGTTATTCAAGTATCTAGAGCACTTAGCACCATGCCTGGCACTCAATAAATGTGGGTTAATTTGAATTGAACTATTGGTAATTGTTGTGTGTCCTTAGTCAAGTCACTCCCATACTCTGGACCAGAATTTCCTGTGTGCAAAATAAGGGGAGTTGCCTGAAAGGTTAGAGGTAGAAGCACTGATTTTACAAATAGGGGAAGGAAATTGCCCAAGTTCAAACCACAGTTAATAGATCAACAGTGGTTATCACTGAAGTCTCTCCACTCACTGGTAGAGACTTTCTGCACCATTGTATTGTCCATCCAATTCTATAATCCTTGGGAGCTGACAGAAACAACAAACCAAAGGTACACATAGCAAGGCAAAGATCTTGAGAACTTTGCATTTAGGATGGAGTCAAAAGCAAGATATGTAAGATATGTAACTCAACACTATTTACATAAATAAAAGACATGTGCGCACAAAATAAAAATTCATATTTAGCAAGAACAATATAAAATAGTTCACAATAAACACATTCAAAGAGTTGCCTTTAGGAGTGAGAAGAAGAAAAGGAATTAAAAAGAATACATAAATAAATAAAATGAAAGAGATCTTTTTTTTAAGAGAGAGAGAACTTTTTTTAATATTTATTTTTCAGTTTTCGGTGGACACAGCACCTTTATTTTATTTTATGTGGTGCTGAGGATCGAACCCAGTGCCCCATGCATTCCAGGCAAGCACATTACTGCTTGAGCCACATCCCCAGCCCGAGAGAGATCTTTAAGACCAAAGATTATACCATGAATAAGAAACACACACACACACACACACACACACACACACACACACATGCATGTATTACTACTGTGTAATATGCATGTATGTATATGTATATGTGTGAAAACACACATATATATATATATTTTTTTTTTTCCAAGTGCTGGGCATCAAACCCAAGGCCTTGCACCTGCTAGGCAAGTACTCTATCACTGAGCCATATCCTCAGTCCCTGAGAGAGATATTTAGCTCAATTCTTTGTGTCCAAAGCCAAAAAATAAAATATAATAAGCTGTGCCTTCTTCTGTATTTTACTTCTATCAGTACATGAGAAAGGAAAGCAAAGAGAGTCTGGTCATTGATTTT
The DNA here is from genome assembly GCF_045843805.1 of Urocitellus parryii. Taxonomy (NCBI): domain Eukaryota; kingdom Metazoa; phylum Chordata; class Mammalia; order Rodentia; family Sciuridae; genus Urocitellus; species Urocitellus parryii. Next base: position 35,846,535 of record NC_135541.1, on the reverse strand, counting down.
TAAAATCTCCTCCTCCTCTCCTTGAACTTTACTTTCTTTTAAGCCTTAGTTTCTCTCACTTGGATTCCTGGAGCTTCCTTCTTGGATTCCCTGCCTCCATACTTGCATCATCCAACCCCATGCAGTTTTCCACAGAGCAACCAGATTTTTTTTTTTTTTTTAGTTGTAGGAGGACACAATACATTTATTTATTGTTATGTGGTGCTGAGGATTGAACCCAGTGCCTCACATGTGCTAGGCAAGCGCTCTACCACTGAGCCACAACCTCAGCCCCACCCCCCAGAGTAGTTTTTGACACACAAAATCTGATCATTTTACTTCTATGTTTAAATACTCTCCAGGGACTTAGTCTGTGACCAAATGACCTGGGCAACGCAAGGCAGTGGTCAAGCACACTGGAATAGGTTGCCTGGGTCTACAGCTAGTTCTACCACTTTCTATGTGATTTTTTTAAGCAAGTTAAATTAACCTCTATTTCCTAATCTGTAAAACAAGAATAATAATGGCACATATCTCATAACAAATTGTTTCTAACTGCCTGTCATAACTCAAACAGTTATTTTTATTCCAGGCTCTCTACTGTTTGGGTTGCCCATAACCCTTCAGTCCCATTTCCTGCCTCCTCCTCATCCTTATTTCTGTGGCCTGATAGACCCTGTCTTCTCCCTCTCCTGTATGATAGGTTTCTACTTGACTCAAAATCCCCTCTTCCAGGAAACCTTGCTTGGGTCCTTTTGCCACAGGTGGGGTGCAATTGATGGAAAGTTCTCTCTTTGTGCTCCCATAGTCCCAGTATATTTATCATGCTGTGTTGTAAATTTCTTTTTAAATATTTTCCCAATACACAGTGCCTAGTGCTAGCATAATTGCAGCTATCTTCCTTTCCCCCACCCCCACTTTATGAATACTGTTCTTATTTCCAAGAAATAGAAACTAGCCTGAGATAAAACCTACTGGCCTGGAGACGTGCCAGTCTTTCCCTGTTCTCTCCTTGAGAGATAGGAGACAAATTACTGGCCCATGAGATGGGAATGTACTGGTTTCCCTGTTCTCTCCTTGAGAAGATAAAGGAACATGCTAGTTTCCCTGTTCCCCCTCTGAGAGATAGGAAAACTGCCTGTCTCTGTTCCCAAGAAACAAATTTGCCTTCCGCAAGCTCAGGGGATGCTTACTATATCAGTCAAGATTAAACCCACCCCTAGAATGCAGCCATGATTTTAGCCTATAAAAGGTAACATTCAAGGGGTACTTGCTGCTGCTTTCCCTTGCTTGCTGCTGCTGCCCTCTCTTTATACAGAGCACCCTTGTCAGGCTCGTGACAATAAACCCATTTCTTATCCCAGGTGCGTGTTTGATCAGTCCTGTGCCACTTTTCTTTCATTGGTTCCAGGGACTCGGATCAGGTTCTCTTTATCAGCTTTGCTCTCCCGTCCAGGGTCCTGGCCTGAGGGCCCAGGACAGTTACCACACACCTTCTTCCATTCACCCAGCGCTCTTCTTCTGCTTCCCCACATCGGCCTCTTTTTGGGTAAGTGACTTAGCCCTTCCCTTCCCCTTCTCCTTACAAGTCTATTCTCCAGAGATGGCAGTTATAAGTCTCCTCTCCAGAGACAAAAGTTAACTTAAATCTTGGCCCAGCACCAAGATTCTCAACCTTCCCATCCCTTCCCCTTGGTGAGTTCACTCTTGGGTCTTGGTTCTCAGCTCCTCAACAGAGCTCATGGAAAGCCTTGGCCAGGTACCAAGACTCTCCATGGGTGGGTGACCACCCTCTTCTCTCAGTCCCAGAAAGGCTTCAGCCCTGAACCAGTGAATCATGTGGTGATGACCTGTTTTCACTGCTGTCCCCTCTCCTACTCTGATTTGGCCTGGAGCCAAGGACACCTGCCTCTAGCCATTCCAGCATTCCAACTCACCATGGGGAACTCCCAATCCAAAATCCTTTCTGACTCACCTCTTGGTTGCCTCCTCACTACTTAGCTCCCCTCCCTGTGGCTCTAGATCCAAAGACCCATTAACTAATTTAACTTTCCAGTCAGTCATGGCCCCTCTATGACTTGGACAATGGATCTAAATGGCTACCGAATGATACTTTTGATCCCAATATTTTATGTAATCTTTATAGGAAAATGGAAGGAAATCCCTTATGTGCAGACTTTCTCCCTTCTCCACTTTAAGCCTTACCTTTGCTTCTCTTGCTCCCCTGCCCAGCTTCTACTTGTCACTAAAACTCTGGATTCCTCCAGAAACCCTACTTCTAGACAAACGAGGGACCCAGAACCTCCTCCCTTCTTCTATTGGCATAGTACATTTTAAAGCCGTAGGCAGCAATCTCCCTGGCCAAGACCACACTGAAACTAACATTGAAATACAAACAGCAGACTCAACAGGCTTGATAAGAGGACTAAGCCCAAAGGGGAAAAAAAAGTGTCAATTTAACTTTTCCTTTGGCTACCACATAGAAGAATGACTTCAAAACTCTCTCTCTCTCTCTCTCTCTTATCCTCTCATATCACTTTAATGAAATAATTAATGGCCATATCATTATTTCCTAGGACTCTTATTTTTAAAATTCTATATTTTTGAGCTCATTTTTTTGATCCTGCATGCCTAATTATAATCTCTGACACTCTGCTTTGCTCAGAGGCCAATTTACAAAAGTTGGCTCTTAATCTAAGTTATAAGGCCTTTACTCATTTGTTCTGTGTACTGACTTGTCTACGTGTGTGTATCACTCATAAACTAAAATTCAAAAATGTATCCAAATACCTTTGATTCCCATAATTTAAAGTTCAATTTAAATTGGGTAAACAAACAAAGGCAACAATGTCTTCAAAAATCACTAACTCACAATTTCTTTCCAGACAATGGAAAAATCTCATTTTCTTTTCTTTTTTTTTTTTAATACCTTTATTTATTTATTTATTTATTTATGTGGTGCTTAGGATAGAAACCAGGGCCTTGCACATGCTAGGCGAGCGCTCTACCACGGAGCCACAACCCCAGCCCCTGGAAAATCTCATTTTCTGTTAAATGCTTTAAACATAATGTTCATTACTTCTTATGGCCATCACTTCTTCTAAGATTTTCCTTCAACAGAAAAGGATGACTTAAAATGTTAACTAAACTTGCTTTTCAGGATAACCTAAATTAAAAATGGGTAAATCCGATTTAACATAAATATGATAAACATTATAAATGTGATTTTCATAAATTGTTGCTCAATGGAAAGTTTAAGATTGCATTATTTCTCATCTCCACTAAAAGCAAGATAATTAAAAGTTCTAACCCAGATTTTAGGCCCCTCAAGGTCAACACTCCTGCACTCCTGATTACAGAAATCATGCCAGAAATGAGGGGGAAGAAGCCTCTGAGCCAGCTGCAGTGGCCTCCACTCTTCCACCTGCCCTACATCCTTCACTATCCAAACTAAGAAAGAAATTTGTACGTACAAATTTTGTATGTAAAAATTTTCCTATTCTAATTATTCTCGTCTGTCAGCCCTCCTGTCACCTGATCTCGCACAGCCACTCAAGAGCCTGCCCCTTTACTCCCTCTTTGTACAGTCACCAGGTCTGAGGGGGTGGTCAGAATCCACATGTCTTTCTCTCTTGGTGATCTCTTCCAAATTGAGAAATGCCTAGGGTCCTTTACCTCCAACCCTACCACATATACCAAGGAGTTGCAATTCATAACATAGGCCTACAACCTCACCTTTCATGATATGCACATGATCCTATCTAACACCCTCCTCCCAGAGGAGTGCAGATGAGTCTGAGAACAAGCATGCAACTATGCTGATGAAGTCCACCAAACTACCCCCACTCATCCTATTGGCACAGAGTCAGTACTGATAGAGACCCCAATTGGGATTATAATTCCCCTGGGGATCAGACAAGAAGGAACCAATTCATCACCCACCTACTGACAGGTTTAAGAAAGGCAGCTCATAAAGCCATCAATTATGATAAACTCCAAGAAGTCATTCAAGATAAAAATGAAAACCCTTCTTCCTTTCTAAACTGCCTGATTCAGGGCCTACTCCAATACACCAGTTTAGATCCTGAATCAACTGTGGTCAAAACTTACTCATGACCTAATTTTTCTCTCAAAGATTCCCTGACATTAAAGCTAAACTTAAAAGATTGGAGCAAGGGCCCCTTACTCCACAGGCTCAGGTGCTTGAGGTGGCCTTCAAGGTGTACAGGGCAGAGCTGAAAAGGCACAAGACTAAATATCAAATGCTAGCCAAAACATTTCAACAATCTGCTACTACAATCACTTACCCTATAATCCACAGAAGATCCCTCGGAACATGCTGCAGGTGAGGTCAGTTGGGTCATTGGGTCAGGTCCTGTCCTAATCTTTGCTGACCCTCTGGTCTTTTTCCCAAATGCCACCAGGCATGCCACTGGGGTGTTGGTTGCCCTCTTGCCCATCGAGGTGAGGGGTCACACAGCCCCACCACACCATAGGCAGACCTTATGGGACTGGCTATGGATGACTGATGAGGCCCAGGATCCCAGCACCTGATGATCACAATGCAGAAACCCAGGGTAATCATTGTGGTAGCAGGTAGGCCCATCTCTTTCCTTTTGGACACCGGGGCTACATTCTCAGTACTTGTTCAATTTGGGGGACCCACCACTGTCTCTACGACCTCCATTGTTGGGGTGGAAGGCAAACCACATCAACCAGTAAGAACCCCACCTCTTACATGATCCATTCACGAGATCCCTTTCTCCCACTCTTTCCTCATTATTCCCCAATGCCCCACTCCCTTGTTAGGTCGAAATCTCCTAAGTAAATTCCGCTCATCCATTTCCTTCAATCTTCCCATGTGGGGCTCTCTCCCAGACTCATCCCCACTCCCACTCCTCCTCCTTCTATCACCTACAACCACCCCCTCATCAATACCCTTGCCTCCATCCTTGATTAATCCCCAGGTATGGGACGTACACAACCCTTCTGTAACAACACACCAAGATTCCATTCATATCGCACTCAAAAATTCATCTCTTTCCATCTCAATCCCAACACCCACTGCCCCTAAACAGTCTTAGGGGACTCAGATCCATCATTTCTCACCTCCTAGCCAAAGTCATGCAGACTTCCCTTTTAATACACCCATTCTCACCATCAAAAAACCCTCAGGTGGCTTCCATCTGGTCCAAGACCTCTGTATCATCAACAGAGCAGTAGTCTCTTTACACCAGATTGTTCCAAATCCATACACTCTCTTGTCTTCCATCCCCGCCTCCACAACACACTTTTCTGTTCTAGACATTAAGGATAAGTCCTTCTCCATTCCTTTCCACAAAGATTCTCAAGACCTTTTTGCTTTTACCTGGACTGACCCAGACACCCAGGGATCCACTCAACTTACATGGACAGTCCTTACTCAGGGCTTTAGAGATAGCCTCCACCTTCTCGGACAAGCTTTGGCCCAAGACCTCACCACCTATCCTTGTCACCATCCTTCCTCCTCCAATACATGGATGACCTTCTTCTCTGCAGTCCCTTCCTATACCATAGTAAAACCCATATGGCCAAATTACTACACCAAACTCATTCTTACCTTCCTGTTCCCGCTACCAAGACTAAAATACTCTCATTTCTGGGATTAACAGGATACTTTAGAGCATTCTTTCCCTTCAGATCTCACTGACTGAGGACCCCAATCAAACCTTCAAAACCTGTCCTCACCCTCACTTCACTGCAATCCCCTCAACAGGGTCCCTCAACTTGCGGCTCAAACCGTCACAAGCCTCCAAACTTCACCAGGTACCAGAACAACCCAAAGACCGCACTCTCTCAGATGAATGACTCCCTCTCCTCTTCTTGTTACTATCAATTTCTTTTCATGGACAGAACTGGCCGCTGACCCAGGACAAGGCCTATCACTCCCACTTTCCTCTTCCAGCTCATTCAGGACTTCATTTTCAGAAAAGATGAAGCAAAACATCCAAACTTTACAGCGTCTAACAACTAAGCTTAAATTAAAGTTCTGGCAATACCCTCTCATCCTCTCTCACCAACTTATGGAACCTATCCTTGCTTGGGTCTTACCTCTTCCGGGACCCCTCACTGCCATTCTCTGCCTGGCCTTTTTGTTACAAGAAATCACCTTGGAAAGGACGAAGACCTTCACCAACCAAGTGGTCAATCAGATGCTTCTGGAAGAACATATTCGCTTGACAGAAGAATCCTTCCTTTAGGACCTGCCTCCACCCCTGTTGCCATCCTGACGTCAGCAGGAAGTAGCCATAAGAAGAGACCTTCACCCATAAGTCACCCTAAATCCTAAGATCAAAACAAAAAGGGAGGAATGTTAGCATAATTGCAGCCATCTTCCTTTTCCCCACCCCCACTTTATGAATACTGTTCTTATTCCCAAGAAATAGAAACTAGCCTGAGATAAAACCTACAGGCCTCGAGACATGCTAGTAGTTTCTCCCTGTTCTCTCACTGAGAGATAGGAGACAAATTACTGGCCCCTGAGATGGGAACGTACTGGTTTCCCTATTCTCTCCTTGAGAAGATAAAGGAACATGCCGGTTTTCCTGTCCCTGCTCCAAGAGATAGGAAAACTGCTTGTCTCTGTTCTCAAGAAACAAACTTGCCTTCTACAAGATCAGGGATGCTTACCATGTAGTCAAGACTAAACCCACTCTTAGCGCTCGGCCGTGATTCTAGCTTATAAACGGTAACATTCAAGGGGGAGTTGCTGCTGCTTTCCCTTGCTTGCTGCTGCTGTCCCTCTCTTTGTTCAGACCAGCCTTTCCAGGTTCCTGACAACAAACTCATTTCTTATCCCAGGTGTGTGTTTGATCAGTCCTGTGCCACTTTTCCTTCACCTAGCATATATCACATATTCAATAAATATTTTTAAGAAAACTTTTTATTGATCTATATTATGCAGACAGCAAAGTTCAGATATCATAAGTCCACAACCTTTATAAACTTTTGCAAATGGAACAGGCCATATAATCTATGCTCAATTCTATAAACAGAATATTTCTGGGATGCAAGCCCCCAATCCTGATTCCTTCATAAATTAGTTTTGCCTGTTTTTGTACTTTATCTAAATGGAATCATACAGGATGTATTCTTTTCTCTCCAGCTTCTTTCACTCATCATATGCTTCACTCATCAATATTCCATATTTTTGGGTGTAATTATAGATTGTTCATTCTCATGCTGTGCATACTGTTAAATTAGATGGATATGCTAAAATTTGTTCATCCATTTTTTCTGTTGACAAGTACTCAAATATTTCTTGAATGAAAAAAATCTGTCCATCCTGCTATATTGTAAATTTTCTGAGGAAAAAGATAGGTTTTTTTTTTTTTTTTTTAATTCATCTCTAAATCCTCTAAATCTAGCATGGGGCCTGGTACTTAGTGAGAGCCCGGTGAATATTTGAGGAATGAACTGAAGTAGGATTCCCCTGAGCCTTTGTAATTAAACTGGTCATTTCCCTATCCTCAGTGGGGCCCCAGCTTCAGATCCCTGGGTGATGCAGGTGAGTTGCTAGGCAACAGCATGAGGTTGGCTCAGGGGTCACGGCGGAGAGTGTGCTACAAGGCGAGGCAGGCAGTGCTGGGTAATTGAAAACACTTCTATTCCACAGCCCCTGAACTGCCTTTGGTTTCTCCCCTCCAGCCCATCCCTTCCCCCAACTCCCACAGCTGCAAGAGGGATTTTTCTAAAACAAGCATCCCTGAACTCCCTTATTTCAAAACTTTTTGGCTTTTACTGAGGAAACTGAGGTTGAGAGAGGTGAAACAACCTGCCCAAAGCCCATATAGCAAGTAGAGTACAGAGTTAACCCCAGATTTGTTTGTTTCTAAAATCCAAGCTCTTTCTAGCATTTTGGTTTTAGACAAATTGGATTTGGAATATCCACTGGGAGAGAGATTCAGGCTGGAGTCTGTGGTAGACACCTTGCTGTTCTCCTCCTCAAAATTGTCCCTGGAATAGATGCTCCAGCAACAAATAAGAGCCTGGAGGCTAGGACATCAGTCTAGGTAAGGGGAGAAATGACCTGGAAGGTTCCCTCCAAGTTGGAATCCAATATTTGGGATCTGGGGTTCTGTTTGGTGGGCTTTGATCCAGAGAGCAGCAGCACCAGAGTCTCTTTTCTGTTCTCACTGATCCCAGAAAGGCTCAGAAGTGTTGGAAACACTTGACCTAGACTGTAGAAACCCAGGAGAGCTGTCAGGAAAGGATTTCAGGACAAGGGGGTGTTTTGAGCAATGAGTAGGAAGGAGTCAGGTAGAGACAATATGATGGAGGCAGTTCAAGTGGCAGTTCAAATCCAATTGAAGCCTACTTTCTAGGGGAAAGTACAGTTCTTTAAAGCATTCATTCATTCACTCGTTCATTTATCCACAAATATTTTTATGAGCCATGTATCCTATATTTCAATTACATTGAGCTTCTTACTCAATGAACAAAAGTTTTATTCCCCTTTACATACATACAGAGTTCCATGGGAAACCATGACAGTAAGTCAGTAGTCTTGTGTGTGGGATAGACAAAAGGCATGTGAAGGAAGACTTCCAGGAGGAAGTGTCACTCAAGTGGATACCAGGAAGATGTATGGTGTTCAGTCAGGGAAGGGGAACAGAGAGTTGGCAGAGGCAAGACAGCATGGTGCATTTGGACAAGTAGAAGTTTCTCATGGCAAACCTACACAGTCTTCATCTCTACTCAGACATGAGCCTTATCCTTTGTGGAGTTATCCTCAATTGTCCCAGGGAGATTTCCATCCTCTCCTGCTCCTTGAAGCCTTATTATGTCTCTTCTTCTATAGGTGTTATGGTATTTTATTACCACTAATCTGGGTTGTAATATTTTTTTGCATTCATCTGCCTCCTAAAGACCATAAGTTCCTTGAAGGCAGGGAACTATGCGTCCGCTCTGCAACAGCAACTAGTCAAGAGTGGGCACTTGATAAATATTGTTGTTGATTGAAAAATGAACAGGCTATTTGTATGTCTTTTTTGCTACTAAACTAAGAGTTGTCCAAGGTAACATATTTTATTTCATTATTTGTAAGAAATATCTTGACTTTTGAGTATAGAGTGTACAGGCTTTCAGAAAAAGATTAAAGGCAAATATTATTTGAACCACATACTAGTTGTGTGACCTTCAGTAAATTACTCAGCCATCCTTGTCTGCAGTTTTCCAAGCATGGGACCTGGCACTTGGTGGGAGCCCAGTGAATATTTGAGGAATGAAGGTCAAGTGGAGCAATAGTTCTAACCTTACAGGGTTGCTAGGATGGGTGAATAAGAAGATGAATTTAAATTAACTACAATGTAGTTAAATGCTAATTGGAAAATTTGGACAGGTTCAATAGTGACTGAAAAGAAAATAAAGGAGAAAAAAAGCAGTGAAAAGGCAATCCCCCCTCTTTTTTTCTTTTGTTACCATAGGTTGAATTTTATTGTAAACAAAGTTCAATGATTTCCTATTAAATAGGAACAGCTTGCTGATAGAATTAACCCCAACTGAATATAAGATGAAATACCTTTGAATTAAGATATCAAAATCTGTTTTGCTTCTATTTTTATTCTTTAAAAAATTAACTACTATTACTTTAATTGGATCAGAGTATAATTTGATACATATCTATAGCATGTAATGATCAAATCAATGGTTAGTATTTCTGTCTACTTAAACATGAAAACATTTTTGATTAACACATAATAATGTACAAATATATGAGGCACAGTGTAACATTTCAATACATGTATACAATGTATAATTATCATGACTTTGGAACTTAAAACTCTTCTCTTCTAGTTGTTCGTAAAATATGAGGTACGTTATTGCGAACTATAGTCACCCCACAGTGCTACAGAATACCAGAACTTCTTACTTCTATCCAACTGTGTTTTGGTACCTGTTATCAAAATCACAATAAGATATCATCTTGCCCTGGTTAGAATGGCTATCATCAAAAAGACAAAAAAAAAAAAAAAAGACAAGTACTGGCAAGGATGTGGAGAAAAGGGATCTCTTATACACTGTTGGTGGGAGTGCAAATTAGTACAGCCACTATAGTGCACCGTGTGGAGGTTCCTCAAAAAAACTAAAAATAGATATATATCATATGATCCAACCATTCTATTTCTGGGTATGAATACAAGATAATATTGGTATACCAAAAAGATAAAGGATCAACCTGGATGCCCACCAGCAAATGAATGGGTAAAAACAATGTGGCACATAGACACAAAGGAATATTATTCAACCATAAAAAGAATTATAACTTATCATTTGCTGCAAAGTGGATGAAGGGCATTATGATAAATATGCCAGATATAGAAACACAAATACTGCATGTTCTCTCTGATATGTGGATGCTAAAAAAGGCAATCCGAATGTAGAATAGAGGGAGGTTGGATAGATAGTGGGTGATTCCCCAGATAAGATGAATTCCCCCATTACTCTTGGAAAAGAATGAAGAATTTCTTCTCCCTCTCAGGGACCTCCAGATTCCAAATTAGGATGCACTAATTGTGTGCTGTATGCTCAGTCCCCTTCAGGCTTTCCTGTTTTCCCCATCCTTTTGTACCTTTTGTACCATCTGTGAGTACCAATCTATTTCCTGCTCAGACTGGAAACCCTTGGAAAACAAGAATCAGGATATTCATACTCCTGGCTGTTCAGTGCCTAGTACAGTGCCTGGCACATGGGGAGGTGTTCTATTAGCCATTGTTCCTTATATTTCTCCTTTCCAATAAGTGAAGTAGAAATATAAGAAACAATGAACCTGAATAATACATTCAGGGTGATTATGGACTGTTATTTTCTTATTTCAACTCAAAGACAACCCTTTTTTTTTTTTTTTTTGTCTTCACTGGTAGCAATTTTCTATTTGGGGCCAGCAACTTGGTTTATTGAAAGACCTTCAAGTGCTGTTGAGCTGAGTGAGAGAAAGTTCAGAAAGCCTATTCTTGGCAGGGACTCAATCCTTTCTTTCTCTTATGTCAGTTTCTTTAAACAAAAAGGGATTTAAAAAAATCTTTTTCAATTGATTGTCTTGTAAACACTCAGAGAAAGAATGTCTCTCCTGTGGCTGGGCTGTGATTGACTCTAAGAATAAAGTGGAGGTCTTTTAATTGTGAAGACATGAAACATCTGAACCTTCCCACATACATATTTTATGTAATTGGCAATAATTTCCCCCGCGCCCCTCCCCTGATTGAGAGACAGCTCACTTCCTATTAGAGGAAAACCAGATCACTAACCTGGGAACCTGAGTCTTGGAAAGAGTTTATTTTACCACAGCACACTTCCAGAGGGAGCGGAAGGCAGGAAGCCTGCGTTTTCTCTCTGCTCCAGTCCACCTGGTACCTGGACTTATCACCATGATTATGATTGGCCTCAGCTTTCCTTCTCTCTCTTGGGACATTTTGCAGCCTTCGAAATATTTGGGCAGATGTTTCCTGTGGAAAATATTCTGCAGGGCTGCCCTCTGCTATATGGTTTCTGGTAGAGGTATCGGAGGTTTGAGGCTGGGCCCCATATCCAAATACTGGGAGGTATATTACACTTGTAAGGGATCCATTGTAATATCAGAAAATTCCGCCCCCCCCTAGAGATTTCTTTGCATTATCAACAATTAAAACCTCTTTTCCTCAGTGGTCGAACTGGAATTTGCCTACTCTTCGTCCCACTCCTTATTAACAGTATGGTTTCGGACTAGTTGCTTAATCTCTCTGGCACTCAATTTCCTTTTTTTTTTTTTTTTTTTTTTTTTTTTTGTGGTGCTGGGGATTGAACCCAGGGCCTTGTGCATGCAAGGCAAGCACTCTACCAACTGAGCTATATCCCCAGCCCTTCAATTTCCTTTTTTGAAAAAAATATTTCATTTTAGAAATAAGTTCTGGTCTCCAAGGGTTGTGATGAGATAGGGAGAGAATGTATGTGAAAATCCTGGCACAAAGTAGTCCCTCATAAATTTAGCACACACTCTGGAACAAAGGCTCAGTTTTGTCCAGTTTCTGACCTAATTAATACTAAAATAGGAGCAGACATCCTCCCTTCTGTGTTTTTTTTTTTTTTAACTATAGATGGACACGATACCTTTATATTATTTATTTATTTTTATGTGGTACTGAGGTTGAAACCCATTGCCTTGCATGTGCTACAAACCCAGCCATGCCTCATTCTAATAGCAAGAATTAGATTTGGTTTCAGAGACAGGATGTGAGCCCTGGATCGGTTTGTACAACTGGTCTCCCAGCCGAAATTCTCACACTTAATATATACCTGCCCCATGGCTGTTGGCCTGCCTAAATTCTACTAATCCGAATCCAGCGAGGGAGCAAGATGGATCCTGCTCCCTATGCCACTGGTTGTCATAGAGCTGTGAACTGAATGATAACCCAGAACCATAATGTCCCTCCCATCAGACTCTTATCAGTATTTCTTGCTGCCTAGTCTCTGGCTTCTTGCCACATATCCAGGCTTGTCTGAACTTATCACACTCTTTGAACATTGTGCATTGGCCCAAAAAAATTCTTCAGTTTTCTCACTAGGTCTCTGTTTCCTCTCTCTCTCCAACCCGTGGCAGGAAGCAGGGGGCGGAAATAACATTTATTAGATGCTACACAGATTTATATATGCTTTTTTATTTAATTTAATCCTAACAGCTCCATGAAATGGTATTCCTTTTCATCTTTTTATTTGCAGATGAGAAAACTGAGAATCAAAAAAGTAATTTGCCTGGAATAACATATGGAGTAAGTGAGGGTGAGATTTTGAACCCAGATCTCTACTGTCAAAGTCCAGGTTCTCTTTCCACGATAGCCCACATGTGTCTCCAAGACCCTCACTTTTAGGGCCCTTATAAACACTTCCATTGGGTTGAGGGAACTCTCTCAGGTTTCCCTTCCTGGCTTTTGTTTTGCATCTCTCAGTCTATTTCTTTTCTAGAGTTTTGTATGCCTGCACATCTTGACTCTTCTCTTGTCTTGCCTTGTCGTGGAATATAGTAATCTTGTTCTAATACCTGCTTTGTAATTGACCAGGAAATAATTTATTCATCCATTGATTCAATCATTAAGTGCAATCAGGGTTTGGATCAGTTTGTTTGGAGTATAATAAAATATCACAGGAATTTATTTTCTCATAGTTCTGGAGGCTAAAAGTTCAACACCAAAGTTTTGGCAGGTTTGGTTTCTTCTGACACCTTTCTGATGCCTTTTCATATGATTGTCCCTCTCCCTCTGTACATGTGAGCCTCTAGTCTCTTTGTGCATTCAAATTTCCTCTTCATCTGAAGACACCAGTCAGATTGGATTAGGGCCCACTGTACCCATACTGTTTTAACCTAATCACCTCTTTAAAAGCTGTATCTCCAAATAGTTACATTCTGAGGTTAGGGCTTCAGCATATGAATTTTGGGGTGTACATGAACATAATTTAGCTCATAACAGGGTTCTAAGAATGAGAAGCCATGCTGAGGAGATTATAGTCAGGCTGTGGAGGGGAAATAAAGGCATGAAACAGGGCTCAAAATGTGTTCTTGGGAAGAGACCGCTCACCACTCAGACTCATTCCCACAGCCTGGGATTGCTATGGTCCAGCATCTGGAAGGCTCAGAACACTGGTTTTGTGTTCAGGAAGAGTGGGTGTGTCTCTCAGAACAGAGATCTAGCCTCAGACTTACACTAGAAAATTAACTCTGATGCCTAAATCAGAAGTCCATTTATTAATTCACCAAAAAAAAGTATTTACAAAACCAATTTAATTTGAAAAATAGACCAGAACACTCAGATCAGAAGATCAGAGCATTTTCTCTTTTACTCTGAGCATGTCACATGGGAAACCAAGGCTCAGAGGGTGGCCTACTAGTAGGCCTGAGATGAGAGTAAGGAAATCATGATGTTTGTGTTGTCAACTAAGACAATACTGGAAGGATGCCTCTGTGACTTTCCCCTTTCAAGGTACCCCGGTAGACCAACCTTCCCCTTCTGTTCACAAGATGTTCTCTAAACATGATATGTTAATTATAATTTATGGGGTTTTCATTGAGTAATGCAGTCAATTTTCAGGACTGTAATTTTGAGATTACTCCCAGATCACCTTGATTAAAGTTTTGAGTGTTCCCAAACTTTTGGACATGATTTTACAGAAGAGTTCTTAGTTTCCTTTGAATGGTTAATTTCATAGAGAGCAGGTTTTATTTCTGAGGCAGCCTTATTTCCAGGCTTTTTGAGAGTGTCCCATTATAGACCATCAAGTGTCTAAAGAATAATTCAAGGTTGAAGAAATTCAAAGAGAAAGTTTAATTACAATGAGTCAACTCTGGTTCTCTAGACATAGCAGTGGTTCAGTGGAGAGAATCAGAGGCCTTTGTTTGTATCTTGATTTTGACCTTTTTAGGGCATGTGACTTTGCACAAAAGGTTTCATCACCCTCAGCTTCATTTGAAAATTGAAGATTATAATGTGTAACTTTTAGAGTTGTGGTGAGTAATAAAGACACTTGTGAAAAATCCTTGGCACTCAATGAAAGTAAGAATTCATATTATTGAGGAAATCTGTTTCTTGCAAGTCAGAAAATGCTTTCTCAGAATCAAACTTCCTCTCGTGTGTGTGTGTGTGTGTGTGTGTGTGTGTGTATGTGTGTGTTTCCTCACTTTTTTTTTAAAGTAAATAATTTTATTGTTCTTTAAAAAGAATGATACATGCCTTTGTATAAAAAAAATGATACATGCTCATAAAAGATCCAAATAGTACAGAAACATACACACACGTGCACAGACACACATGCACACATCCCTGGAAGAAAGTAGAAAATCACCCTTTGTTTTAACATGCAAAATAACTTTTTTTTTTTTTGTACTGGGGAGTGAATCCAGGGGGGCTTAACCACTGAACCACATCCCATCCCTTTTTTGTATTTTATTTAGAGACAGGATCTCACTGAGTTGTTTAGGACCTCGATAAATTGTTGAGGCTGGCTTTGAACTTTAGATCCTCCTGCCTCAGCCTCCCAAACCACTGGGATTACAGATTACAGGCGTGTGCCACCACAGCTGGTACAAAATAACATTTTTTAATCCATAGTGACTATCATTCTGGACATCTCTATATGTATTTATACAGCATTATTAACAGATAATTTTAATGTGCTCATACTAAGCACATTAAATTTAAAAATAAAAATGTATAATTAAATTTAACAGAAATAAAAATTAACCAAAGAGACTAATGAACGATAAAGTTTTTTTTTAAAAAAGATAATGAAAATAATTGGAGCTGCCTCCCATCCTCCCTGCAGTATTGGGGATTGAACACAGGGGCACTTTACTACTGAGCTACATCCCCAGTCCTTTTTTTTAAAATTTTGAGACAGGGTTTCACCAAATTGCCCTGGCTAGCCTTGAATTAGCCTTGTGATCCTCCTGCTTCAACTTCCCCAATCACTGGGATTAGAGGCATGTACCACTATACCAGGTTTGGAATAGTCATTTTATTTTAAACTACACGTTTTACTGTTGGAAAATATTGAATGACTATTGTCTACCATGGTAGAGTGATTAATATTGTTCTGTTTCTCCCACATTCTCTCTCCTACCTCTTAATTTTTGTTACTCATTTTTTTATGTTGCCAAGTTTCACAATATTTATTGTTTATTTTGCAACTAAAATTCTCCTAGTCGTTGAGGCCTAGATCTAGATTTAAACAGAGATAGTAACACTGTTGTGATACAGGGAAAAGAATAACAAAACTAAAGTGCTTTTCCTATTCTCTACTATCTATTCTCACTCAGTCACTAAAGACAACTTTTGATACCAGATGTGAGGGGAAGTTTTCCCCACATACCAAACAACTCTCTAGCAGGTCCCAGTTGGACATTCTATAATTTAACTCAATTCTCATACCATCTACCTGGAGGTAGTGTCAGAGCTCATAGATTGAGGGTCCACCCCACAAGACTGCCCCTCATTTCAGATGTTAATCACAAACCATAGATTATGGCCTGTGTTTCTGACAAACCAGCTATAAATTGAGGTTCTCACAACCCCCTCCTTGGGTTTGATTAATTGCTAGAACAGCTAACAGCACTCATAGAAACACTTAAGTTTACCCATTGATTACAAAGAACATTTTAATTTTATTTTTTGGTATTGGGGATTAAATTCAGGGAACTTTACCACTGAGCTACATCCCCAGTGCTTTTTTTGTTTTGAGATAGGTTCTCACCAGATTGCTGAGAGTCTCACTGAATTGCTGAGGCTGGCCTTGAACTACTCCTATCTCAGCCTCCCAAATTGCTGGGATTACAAGCGTGCACCACCACACCTGGCTACAAAGAATATTTTAAATTATACAAATGAACAGCCAGAAGGAACAGATACACAGGGCAAAGCATGTGAAAAGTGGCAAGGAGCTCCTATACCCTTAGGTTGGCTAACCTCTGGGAACATCAGCTATTTGAAAGTTCCTAGAATCCAGTCCTTTTGGGTTTTTATAAAAACTTTATTATGGGGCTCAGGATGTGGCATGCATGAGGCACTGGGTTCGATCCTCAGCACCAGATATTGTGTCCATCTAAAACAACTAAAAAATAAATATTAAAAAAACTTTATTATGTAGGAATAATGAATTCAATCATTGATTATTGGTGGTAACTTACAACCCTTCTCCCCTTCTCAGAGGTTGGGTGCTGAAAGACCCAATCCTCTAATCATGCCTTGGTCTTTTGTGTCACCAACCACATCTTGAAACCATCTAGGAGCCTCCAACCATCAGTGGTCTCATTAGCCTACAAAATACATTCTTAAAATTATAGAGATTCCAAGGGTTTTAGGAGCTATATATTGGGAAACCACATGAAGATAAGAAAGAAAATAAATGTACACACACGTATATACTTATAAAAATAACTACCTATATATATTTTAGCTATCTATGTATCTTAATATAACAATCATTGATTTCTTGTGATAACTTTTTTCTTTACTTATATACATATCTTGATTAGATAAATTTTGACATCAAGTTTTTTCAAGCCAGACATGATGGCACAGGTCTATAAACCCAGCTAGACAGCAAGATCCCAAGGTAATGGCCAGTCTGGGCAACTTAACAAGACCCTGTCTCAAAATTCCCTGTCTTAAAATTTCAAAAAAACTTTTTAAAAAAGGTATAGGGATATATAGCTAAGTGGTAGAGTACCCCTGGGTTCAATTCCCAGCACCTCAAAAAAATTGTTTTTTTTTTCAAGAAGAATGGTGGATTCCTTGAATTATTCAAATTTTAATATTGACAATATAGTTGGATGTGATACTTACAGAACATATTTTTAATCAGGATGCACATAAACTTTTGCTGTAGAAAAGTCTGAAGCAAGTCTGATTTTTTCCTTATGCTTAACTTGCTTTTTCTATTCAAAGAAATAATTCTTTGAAATTCAATGATTACCAGGATTAATCTGTCTTTTTGTTTGTTTGGTTTTGTTTTTCCAGTTTGGAGTTGAAACAAGGGCCTCATGCATGCTAGGCAGGCACTCTACCACTGAGCTACACCAGCGTCCTTTAATCTGTCTTTTAATAGTATTGTTAGACTATTTACTATTTGCCTGTAATTTTCAGAGTAACCTATGAAAGGCCTGTTACTCTCTTGGCTTCATTTTCCACAACTGAACACCAAGGGAGACAAATTCAGTCAGTCTATACATCCCTGATTTGATTTGCAAATGAACAACTGGGTAGTTTTAATTTTATATGGACTGTTAGCAAAAAGGTATATAAGAACTGAGCTGTTAAAAATGGATTATAAGGGGTAGGGGTGTGCCCATGGTAGAGTGCTTGCTTGCTTAGCACATGTGAGGCCTGAGATTGATCCCTAGCATTGCAGAAAAGAAAAGAAAAAAGGTAAAAATGGTTTGTGGCGATTGGAACAGAACTTCGAGTTCTTGAGGGAGGGTGGACTGGAATAACTGTTTTCAATTCAAGGTTCTCTTCTATCCCAGAAGTGAATCTAGGATAATGATGCTTTGCTATGTTTGTCATCAGAGACCCAGTTGTCTAAAGCCTGTTGCTTCACGAAGTTTAGTGTTCAAGCCCTTCTAAACCAATGCTATCAATGAACACATTGGCAACTGGGCAATGGGGTGCTCAGCAAGGAAGTGTGACTTGTTCAAGGTCACACAGTGAGTTAGTGACACACAAGGAAGGGAATGCAGACTTTCCATTTCCTGGTTTACACTTTTCCCTCTGCTGTGTAGTGTGAGAATGATACTAAAACTTCAGTGTAGATCCATTGCTTTCCCATTATCAGATGATCCCTGTGGGTCATCTATCTTTTCAGTGAAAACATTTGGGCATTTCTAGCCAGGGTAGGAGAGAATGAAAGTGGATGGATGCCCTCCTCTTTCATTAACTCCTTTCAAGTCCCTGCCTATCCTTAAAATGACAGTCCAGGTTCTATGTCCTCTCTGAAGCCTTTCTGATACCAGAGCTTAAGGAAAGCTTGCATTCTCCTCTATCCATCTGCCTACCCATCCTTCCATTTATTTAATAGCTATGCACTGGGCATCTTCTTTGCACAAAACTGTAAGCATTGGTAATATGTACACATTCTTGGGACTCCCAATCCTTTGTGACAAACAGACCCCCAGGAATCTCAATGAGAAACTTAGATAACTTTCCATTTTGAAGCTTCTCTCATTCTCACTTATTGATTCTTGATGGTGATCAATTTAGTTAGAACTGGGTGGTAAATTTTTGCATAAATAATAAAATGACAAAGTATAAGACTGTGATATTATAATAGAAGTATAGAATCATCACCCAAATTTCTATAGTATAATTATTTCCTGTATAAGGTTCAGATTTAAATCTTTCAGATTGAATTTGAAAAACAGGTTATTTTTCAAATGGCAAATAAAACTGTGGGACTATTAAAAGATTACAAAATTATTCCAAAGGTAAGAAACTACAAAGGATAACTCTTATCAATCAGATTAGAAATGAACAAATATAAGACCAGAACAAAGAAACCAAGAGAAGACAATTCACCATGTTGATGCAGTTACACAACAGGCAAGTTTTAGTCCCAAAGAACTGTGAATAGAGGAATAGAGTGGTTGGTCATTCAACAAAGCTCTCCTGCTATATTCTTCAAAAGAGAAGGTCACCATAGGAGTGTGACAGTTATAATGTCCCTAAAGTGAGAGTTGGGCAACTAGCTTTCCTTTTTCTTTAGGATACTGCCTACTAATAATAACTATGAATGACTAACATAATCTCTACAGTTGGCGGTGCTTAGAAATAATACAGAGGATGAATCACAGAAAAGGCTACTATTAAGACAATTGTTAAAATGAACAAACCAGAATTGTATGTATCAACATGGTTAAATCTCAAAAGCAAGCACCAAACAAAAAACAAATCTGCAGTAAAATATTTACAGTATGAAACTATGTATATAAAGTCAGAAAACATGCACAGTATTAGTATAACCTGATGTTAAAGATAGGTACATACATAAAAATAGATACAAAAATAAGTAGAGGCTGGGGTTGTGGTTCAGTGGTAGAGCACTTGTCTAGCATGTGTGAGGCACTGGTTCCATCCCTGGCACCACATAAAAATGAACAAATAGAATAAAAAGGTATTGTGTCCATCCACAACTAAAAAAAAAAATTAAAAAATAAATAGAGATGTGTATAGATTAGTATGCATACAAATATTTTCTAACATTGTCTCCTGGGATGCCTAGAAGTGATACCCCTGTAGTAATGAACATATCTAGGACCTAGATCTTGGCTTCTAAATACTTGTCTTCAATAAAAAGACTCAGAGCTCCTTGGACTGAATCCAGGATTGAATTAAGGAAAATACAAGATGAGCCTGGAACAACCTGTTGTGCCAGGATGGGAACATGCTAAAAAGACACAAAGGAATTCCTAATGGCCCAAACTGCAACTATCTGAGCACAAAATAAATAATCATAACGTTCAATAATAAACCAAAGAATGAAATAAATATCACTGAGTCTTTTTGATATAAATAAATGATTGAATAAATTTAAAAATGGGGAAGAAGTAAAACTCTTCCTTACAGGAGCCTGGTTGGATGTGTGATAAGTGAAAAGGAAATGAACTTCCTTCACAAAATTGTGCACACCCTTTGCTTCTCCAATAGAATGGGAACTCATTGAGGGTAGGAACTGTGTTTTTCTTTTGTTCCTCCACATACCCAGTTTTTAGGTTGGTAGTGTCTGAAGAGGTGTTGAGTAAAACAGGGTGGGGCCAGGAGCTATAATATTCTGATGCTTGCTGAGCATGGTGGCACACACCTCTAATCCCAGTGACTTGGGAGGCTGAGAGAGGAGAAGTGCATGTTTGAGGCCAGCCTCAACAACTTAGCAAGGCCTTGTCTCAAAAAAAATAAAAGGGCTAGGGATATGTCTCAGAGGCACCTCTAGGTTTAAGCCCTGATACAATAATAATAATAATAATAATAATAATAATAATAAATTTATTTATACACACACACACACACACACACACACATTCTGATGCTCCCAGAAAAGCTATCCAGTAAAGGTGAATTGTGGGGCTGGATGGATAGGGAAGGACCTGCAAGAGATAAATTGCAAAAGATGAATTGCAAACTGATATAAGAAAAGTAAGCTCATAGGAAAATTTGATGACAAGGAGGGGATTAGCACAAATGGTTCAAGAGCAAAGGGAAGAAGGTGGTGTGAGCAGAAGCCTATATACATTTTCTAGGATAAGGCATTATTGCTTCAACTGTTCACTCTGTAGGGAAACAACCCTGATTTTATTTTACTTCTATTTATTTATTTATTTTAAAATATCTCTTTTAGATCTTTATTTTATTTATTTACATGCAATGCTGAGACTCGAATACAGTGCCTCACACATGCCTGGCAAGTATACTACCGCTGAGCCACAACCCCAGCCCTTTATTTTGTTTTTATACTGAGGATTTAACCCAGGGACACTTTACCACTGAACTATACTCATCGTCCTTTTTACTTTTTATTTTGAGACAGGGTCTCACAAAGTTGCAAAGACTGGCTTCAAATTTGTGATTCTCCTGCCTTAACCTCCTGATTTCCTGGAATTACAGGGTTGTGCAACCATGCCCCCTGACCACCCTGATTCTTTTTTTTTATGTTTTTTTAAATATTTGGACCTTTGTTTTTTATTTGTTTTTATATATTTTTTAGTTTTTTAGGTGGAGACAATATCTTTATTTTTATGTTGTGCTGAGGATCAAACCAAGTGCCTCATGCATGCTAGGCAAGCACTCTACCACTGAGCCACAAACTCAGCCACAAAGGACTATTTATTTATTTATTTATTTTTATGTGATGCTAAGGATTGAACCCAGTGCCTCGCACATGCTAAGCAAATGCTCTACCACTGAGCTACATATCCAGCCCATCCACCTGATTCTTAAGGATACATGAGAATGCCTCCAATATCAAGCCAAGTCACTGAATGGTGAGTCACTGATTTGATTTAATTAATTCTAATCTAGCACAACACTATACAGAACCTCCTGAAAGTTGAGCCACTAAAATCATACTTAAAACAAATAATAGCACTTGATTCATTTATTCAGTAACTTATTCAAAATATATATATATATATTTTTTGGTGGTACTGGGGATTTAACCCAGGAGCACTCTAACACTGAGTTATACCCTTAGACCTTTTTTATTTTTATTTTGAGACAGGGTCTCACTTAGCTGAGGCTGGCCTTGTACTTGGGATCCTCTTGTCTCAGCCTCCCAAGAGGCTGAGATTACAGGTGTGCACCACTGTGTCTGGCTTCAAAATAATTTTTCCTGTGTATCTCTTGTTTACTCTGGTCCAGGTGCTGAATTACAAAACTTGGGATCTAATAAAGAGAGAATAAACAAGTATTTACAAGTGTGATAAATGATACAAAGGAGAAACATAGGATATTATAAAACAATATAATAATGGAAAGGTCTATACTTGTCTTCAGATGAGGAAAAGCTTCCTTCAGAAGTAATGTTCATGTTGAAATCTGAAGGGTGAGTAGGAGTTAGCTAGATGAAGAGTGAGGAAATGAGTAGGAAGACACAGAGGGAGTGGCATTGGCATTTATGAGGGCCCAGAGGCTTTATAGAGCCAAATTTTGTCCAGGTAGTTGAAAGGTGTTTAATAGTGACTGGAGCACAGAGCATGGGATGTGAGACTAAGTTGAGAGGCTACTTGAGGTCAGTTCATTTAGGACTTCATGGTTATGCCTGAGCATTCATAGATCTTCCTTGGGCTTGGCTGTGTTCTGGGTACTTAGGATATATAGAACTGAAACAGACCATAAAGCTGTTTAATCCAAGCCCTTAAATAGCTCAGAATTAAGTAGGATAGAGACACTTTGACAATGGCAGTTCAGCATGATCAATATGATGAGAGAGCTAAGAAGTTCTATCATGGGAATTCATAGAAGAGATACTTGAGAAATAAAATTATTTTATCATAGTGCCTTTAAGTTATTTCATATTGCTTCCAAATTCTTATTAGACCAGTCAGTTGTATACTAAGTTTAAATCAATGTTATTTTTAGACTCAGAAAAATGATTTAGTCATGTCGACTATAATTTCTATTATGGTTCTTGCTTTTGACCTCTATATCATGTCTTCCTTTTCAATACTCTTTAAGACTCTGCTGAACTGTCTCCCTCCCACTTTTACCTTAGGTTGAATTTGAAATCTTTCCCTCTGTGTCTCTGAAAGATTGTAGCATATCTTTATTATAGCTTTTATCACAATATACTATAAATGTTTATTTTCTTGTATCCTCAGTAGATTTTTTTCCCCTTCACTAGATTTCTTCTTTTCTTTTCTTTTCTTGTCATCGATGGGGATCTAACCCAGGGCTTCATGCATGCCAGGCAAACACTCCACCACTGAGCTGTGTCCCTATGAGACTTCTTAAACATAGAGATTTTTGTCTTGTTCATTCTTCAATCTGTCATTTGACATATTTATCAAGTAACTACTATGTGCCAGGCATGAAGCTAGGTGTTGCAGATATTCAGTGATAACCTGGATAGACTTGGTTCTTGTTCTCTTGGAGCTTTCAGCCTAGTGCAGAAAGTAGATAAATAAATGGGCAAAAAAAATTAAGGAAATGTAAAGTGCCATGGGGAACCTGGGCAGGGGCACCCAACTTACTGTAGGGGGATAAAGGAAGACTTTCAAAAGGAAGTAATTTAAGCTAAGAACTGAAGGAAAAGCACAAATTGGCCAGGCAGTGTGGCCATCCTAGTCCAGAGCTGAGAGAATAAAATACATTCAAGAAACTGAAGGGGCAGGCAATAGGGCTTGAGTGAGGGGAAGGGCAATTAGGTGTCTAGTGTGATAATATACATATGAACAGTTATGCAAATGTTGAAGGAATGAATAAATGAGGAATGAGGAAGTGAGACTTTGGGGAGAGCCAAATTTGTTTGTGATTTTTTTCCCATGTTCACTGTGAGGCATTCGAGTGAGTTGGTCAAAAGCCTGGACTCTGACAACAACTGCTTAAATCATGGCTTTGACAATTAACAGCTGAGTGACCTTAGACAAATTGCATACTCTTACTGTGTCATTTTCCTCATCTGGAAGATAGAAATGATAATAATTCAGAGGATTATAGTGAAAATTAAACAAGTTAATATTTGTAAAGCACTTGGAACAGTGCCTAGAATTAAGCACTGTTTAAGCATTTGCTATTATTATTATTATTATTATTATCCCTTCATTCATCAGAACATTTATTGAGGGCCAAATACTGTGCTAGATGCTATGAAAATAAGATGTGCCTTCAGCCATGGAGGAAAATCATAAAATCTGGTGAGGGATAAGTTTTCATAAATAAGAAATTATAACATAATGCAATCAAGTGAGGTGATAGTTGGTAAGTGCTGCAGAATTGAACCAGAGGGAGTGACTCATTCTCCAAAAAAGCCAAAGGAAGTTTCAGAGGGGAGGATGCATTTATGTTGGGTGACGCAGAATGAGCAGAGTTTGGCAGCAGAGAAAAGCTGGAGGATTTATCATTCCAAGGAAACATCATGTTGCAGAGGCTTAGGATGCAAAGCCTAAGGCAGATTTAAAAAAAATGGTGAGGAAGTTGAGTGCCTATTTCCAGCTACTGGGGAGGTCAAGGTGGAAGGATTGGCTTGAGCCCAGGAGTCCAAGGTCATCCTGGTCATAATAGCAAGACCCTATTAAAAAAAAAGGGGGGTGGGGGAATGCCAAGGGGCTCTTGAGCAGCAGTTACATTCCAGGGTCTATCCTAGGCATTTTGTAATAAGTTATTTCTTTTATTTTCTATAAGAATTTAGAAGGTGAGAATTATTATTTAAATTTTAGACATGAGAAAGAAATCTGAAAGTCTGAGAGATTTACTCAAGATCACAGAAAACAATGGCATTAATCTGAATACACATCTATGTGACCCCAAGATTTGTGTTCTTTGCTTGCTGCTTAAGGACAGAGTGACTCCCAGACTAAGAACAATCTTCTAAGTATTTAGAAGAACTCAAAGTACAATATTTTGTATTAAATTTTAATGTTGAATTGTGAGCTTTTTAAATAGGCACTTGATATGTCTCAGGCTTCTTAATAGAACAAATTGACCACAAATGAAACTTTCACAGTCATTTCAAGGTTATACTCATTGTTGAGAGCCACACACGACCATTATTTGTTATTCTTTGATGTTCTATGTTAATGTCCTGAAAGTGTGTTATGGGATTGGTTTCTTATATGTGTGGTTTCCAAACTGCATGTCAAAGAGCACTGTGCTCCTATAAACAATTCATAGGTCACTGTGGAATATTATAAAGTTTAAGAGAAATAAGGTGATATTCAATATTTCTCTGATACCACATAAACTTGGGTTCAAGGTTTCAACATTTGATCCTGCTACATGCTTCTGGATGATGTCATTTTGTGTGTGTGTGTGTGTGTGTGTGTGTGTGTGTGTGTATGTAGCTGGGTTTTCAAAGGTTGATGTAACAAAAAGCAGGTAACATGCAGAAAATCAATATGGAACAAGAAACAAGTGTGACAGTATTTAAACTGATCCAAAAGTTTGAGAAATTAATTAATTGCTCAACAGGCACACACATCCCACCAGTAAGTAATTATTACTTATTAATAAAATATCATATATGTTTTTATTTCAGATGGCTAGTAAGTTATTAGAATGTAAATACTGATCAAATTGGACTTAACTACTTAATAAACAAAATTGTTAGTTTTTTTGTTTGTTTTTGGCATGGGGGTCATTAAGAAAAAAAAAAAGAAAGCACTGAAACACTAAAGGCACCTTGAACTGAGAATGTTTGAGAACTTCTATTTCATACAGGTGGGTCCTATATTGCTCTGTTTTCATGTTGTTGCTTTTTTTTTTTTTGTAGTTGTAGATGGACAGCATGCCTTTATTTTATTTGTTTATTTTTATGTGGCACTAAGGATCAAACCTAGTGCCTCACACGTGTACTATCACTGAGCCACAACCTCAGCCCTCATGTGTTGCTTTAAAAAATAATAATAATAATTGGGCCAGGGTTGTGGCTCAGCAGTAGAGCGTTCATCTAGCACTTGAGGCGCTAGGTTCGATCCTCAGCACCACATAAAAATAAATAAATAAAATAAAGGTATTGTGTCCAACTACAACTAAAAAAAAAAAATTAAAAAAAATATTTTGGCTATGCTAGGGATTGAATCGAGGGCTTTACTAAGCAAGTTCTCCGCCACTAAGCTACACACCAGCCCCTGCTTACATGACTGTTAGTTGTTTTCTTCGGTTACATAAGCACTAGTAGCTAATGTGCCCATCCACTTAATACCCACAGAGTGCTTACACTCGCTGGCACTTTATATATTTCAATTTGTTTAATCCCATAATAACTATGTGAAATAGGTAGTTATTATTTCCATTTTACAGATGAGAAGTTAAGGCAAAAGGGGTAAGTGCCTCACTCAAAGTCCTATAGTTAGGCAATACCAGGATTCAAACCTTAACCACTATCTTATTCTAGCCCTCAGTCGACACCTCCACCTCCACCCACTTGTTGATGTTTTTGATCTGTTATCGAGTGGAAACTAGATATTCAAATTTGGAACTGCATGTAAAATCAAAGTGGAAAGTCACTTCTGAGAGAAGAGCGCATGAATTCTATAGTATTATGTGCAGTCTACACAAAACTGAGCATAAAATGCTACAGATTACTCCCTCCGACTCCCCCAACTGCTGTAACCAGCAAAGGGCTTCAGGCAGGGAAGATATTTACTGAATTACACCGGATGTCTCAGGCCATCCATGTTTCTCTGGGGGTCCATTTTGAATTTGGACTCTCCAACCAACAAGTTGCTCTTCTCTAGAAACAACAACAAAAAAATCGAAATACTCCCTTCATTGTAGGGGAGGACAAGAGTGGATAGAAAAATGTAAGACAAAAAAGAATTAGGATGATTTAGAGCTAGGAAGAATAAATATTCACAAACAGAAATGTCATTTCAGGGGACAAATAAAGAATAAAAAGGGGGAGTCGCAGATCTATTAGAGGAAGCAAACTTCCTAAGAAATATGATTAAGATTGTATTTACAGTGAACCTTGAGCAAATGCAACCATGGAGATAAAGGGCCCATATAGAAGAAAATCAGCAGAATTTGGATATAGTACAAGAAAGGAAAGTCCATATCAGACCAGGAGAGTTTACCTTGGTTGAGAGCTTTCACTAATTTTTTAGGGAGGAGGAACTGAAAGTTTAACATAGAACTGACTGACCACATTTAGAGATCATTATTCAAATTTATGCGCAAATCAATGACTAGTAAACTGTGTATTGTCATTTCAGAGCACGGGTTCAGTCTTTCTCAGTGAATTATTTTTGTGATCTTTGCAAAGTCACCAGTAAAAAACAAAAAAACAAAACCCTCTGTGTTTGATTGGTAGATAGCAATCTGGATATCAAAATTCTCATTCCCAGAAGGTGGACCAAAAAGGGGAAATCTCCTTTTATGTCTGAGTGTAATATACTGAACATAAACTTCTCAACAACTGTGAGGATGTTTAGGGTTCTTCTTACTCGTAAAACTGCTTAAGAGCTGGATTCTGGATAGATGGAATTTATACCAACATTATGTCCCAGATTTTTGAAGATAGCCCCAGATTTCAAACTCTTATCCTGTCATAACTACACTAAGCTTAAACTCGTGCTCTCTTATATCCTGATTTGGATAGAGAGGAAAATATGAGCACAAAGTAAGTGGCCCTTGGCATGTCTAGTAACGATATATACTAGAGGAAGTTTTGGATCGGCTTAGAGGGATAACAGGGCTCTATTTAGAGTATTCCTTGGCAACAGGTTGCAAAAAGGGCTATCTTTGGTGTGAAAGAGGCAGGGAGAAACTCCTGCAAAATTGGGTTTGGTGGGTATGGCATTTGAAGAGACTAGAACAGTCCAGGAGAGAAGTTTGGGGACAAAGAAGAGAAAGTCTGCACCTGGGGGAAGGTCAATTTTGTCTCTTTTGAAGAAAAGGAAAGGACTGAAAGTTTAAGGGACTCAGAAGAAGGAAGGGAGGGAGGAAGGAAAAGAGAGAGAGAAAGGGAGGGAGAGAAAAGAAAATTACACAAAGACTCAGGGAAGAGGTATGGAGAGCAGAAAGTCAGTGGGGAAGGTATTAAAAGGGAGGCCTGGAAATTTATACAGACTCAGGAAGGTACACTTAGCAAGATTAGAGGGTTGCAGAGGAACAGGTGAGACTAGAAAGAACAAGAACAGATAGGAGAGAGAGCATGGAGTGGAGGCAGCTAAGGCAAGGGAGCATGCATGGGCTAGAGAGAGGGCAGCTTGAAGTTTCACGTGGGACTGTGGATGTCTGGAGGACCCTGATGGAGAGATGGCAGACATAAAGGCTGGGGAAAATTGTATTTTGTGTTGTATTCTGTGGGGAACTTTGAAGACCCAGAAAGACATTTTGTTGATGTTGTTTAATCTTTTTTTTTTTTAAATATTTATTCCTAAGTTTTAGGTGGACACAATATCTTTATTTTACATTTATGTGGTGCTGAGGATTGAACCCAGTGCCTCTAGCATGCTAGGTGAGCACTCTACCACTGAGCCATAATCCCACCCCCGATGTTGTTTAATCTTAAGTAACTGTCTCTTTGCTGGCTTGCTAGATGATGGTACTTAGTTGTCTAAAAGGTGTGTTTCTTAGGTTCTTGGGGGACATCAAAGTAAGTAAAGTCTGGCAACCTCTCTCTTCAAATCTGGACCTTTATATACTAGCCAATATTTATTTTCCAAAGAAAAATACCTTTGTAGATGCTATTAGCCTTTGCCCAGATTCTGAGAAACCTATCATTTTTCAGGCTTGAAAATGTTTAGTTGGCATTCTCTCCCACATAATAGTCTAAGTGGAATTTTTAAAACGCAATTTGACAGTACACATTAGGAACCTTTTAAATTTCCACAGTACCTGATGTAGAAATCCCACATCTGAGAATTTTCTTTGAAAAAACAACCTTATGGTGCTTTATATATTTATACAAAAAAAGCATCATTTATAATAGCAAAAAATAGGAGTAACTTAAATGCCTGATAATAAAGGATCAATTAAGCAAATTCTGGTACCTTAATGTAATATTTTGAGATGCTTAAACTATTTCTACAAATAATTCTTTAAAAAAAATTTTTTTTTTTAGTTGTAGTTGGACACAATATCTTTATTTTATTTATTTATGTGGTGCTGAGGATCAAACCCAGGGCCTCTCATGTGCTAGGTGAGTGCTCTACTGCTGAGCCACAATCCCAGCCCCACAAATAATACTTAATGATGCAGAAAAATACTTATGGTAAAACAGCAAGTGAGAAATAATGATCTCAAATATGCTAAAATGCATTTTTAAAAAAGACTGGAAGGAAATATGCCAAAAAGTTGTTTAGATTGGTAACCTTAAAATGGAGGATTATGGATTATTGTTACTGCTATTTTCTTTTTTTTTTTCTTAAAGAGAGAGGGAGAGAGAGAGAGAATTTTTAATATTTATTTTTAGTTATCGGCGGACACAACATCTTTGTTTGTATGTGGTGCTGAGGATCGAACCCGGGCCGCATGCATGCCAGGTGAGCGAGCTACCGCTTGAGCCACATCCCCAGCC
The DNA here is from genome assembly GCF_045843805.1 of Urocitellus parryii. Classification (NCBI taxonomy): domain Eukaryota; kingdom Metazoa; phylum Chordata; class Mammalia; order Rodentia; family Sciuridae; genus Urocitellus; species Urocitellus parryii. The sequence continues at coordinate 35,817,327 of NC_135541.1, read as the reverse complement.
CCGATATTTCCTTCTTTATATTTTCCTGTATCTCTCATATTTTCTGCAATTGGTATGCAATACTTTTATAATATACACAAAATGTTTACTTTTTAAAAGTAATGGTATCACATGTTAACAGACATAAAAGTCACTTAATTAAACATAATTTTACTGGGCTAGGGATGTAGCTCAGGAGTAGTGTTTGCCTGGGTTTGATCCCCAGCATTGTCATAAAATTTTATTTTTACAAAAGATTTTGTAGTTTCAAAAAAATACTAAAGAAAAATTTTATATTGCTAAAAAGAGTAAAACAAAATTTAACCCCTAAAAAAGCAGGCAATTATGAATACTGTAAAACAACACTAATGTTAAATGAAAATGGCTAAAATAATTATGATTTTGACCACCAGTTTAGCACCTTTAAGTAACCCACCCAGTATTACCACATTCTGGAGACACCCAGTAAAAGGAACTTTCCTACACATACTGCTGTCCTTGTAGTTGCTAATTCTTTGTCTCATTCTATAATAAAATAGCTTAGAGTTGGTAATTTATTGCTTACAGTTCTGGAAACTGGGGAATCCAATGTCTGCCTTTGCAGAATCTCTGGGCAAAGGCTATCTGATGAAGTTTGGCTCTTTGCTTCAAAGATGACACCTTTTTTTATGTCCTCACATATAGCAGAAGGGTAAAGGCAGCCCTTTCAATCTCCTGTATAAGGGCACTAGTTTCATTCATGAGAGTAGAGCCTTCATGACTTAATCACTTCCCAAAAGGCCCTGTCTCCTCATGCTATCTCATTGGGTATTAAGTTCCAACATATGAATTTTATAGGGACACCAACAATCAGATCATGGCACACTTGAACCTCTCCATCCTTTATACCCTTGCCTTTGCTTCTTCATTTTTTACACGTTTCAAACTTTGTTTTTATTTATTTATTTTTGGCAGTACCTAGGGCCTCACATATATTCTAGGTAAGTACTCTGCCACTGAGCTAAACCCTCAGCCCATTGGTTTTTGTTTAAATTTTGCCTTGTGGGGCTGGGGATGTGGCTCAAGCGGTAGCGCGCTCACCTGGCATGCATGCGGCCCGGGTTCGATCCTCAGCACCACATACCAACAAAGATGTTGTGTCCGCCAAGAAATAAATATTAAAGATTCTCTCTCTCTTCTCACTCTCTCTTTAAAATAAATAAATAAATAAATTTTGCCTTGTTCCTTTTGAAACATGTTTATTAATTACTTTTGTTATGCCTCTCTAAATGTGACCTACTCCATGGTACTCTCCCATCATTACAGGACAGCTGCCACATCTTGAAGACCTGTTTAAAAAAAAAATTAATGGCCGGGGATGTGGCTCAAGCGGTAGCGCGCTAGCCTGGCATGCGTGCGGCCCGGGTTCCATCCTCAGCACCACATACAAGCAAAGATGTTGTGTTTGCTGAAAACTAAAATGTAAATAAAATGTTTAAAAAAAATTAAAAAAAAAAAAACAACGGATAGGAAATTCAATATGTCAAAAGGCTAATAGGGGGATTATGGGTAGTTGATGATATTTTTCTGTACATTTGAAATTTTGCAATATGGTTAATAAAAAAGGTATAATTAAAAAATTTAAAGTTTTTAAATTTCGCCAGTACTTTCATAGATAATTATTGAATTATAATTCATTTCATGATTTCCAAGTATGTATATAAGATAGATATTCCTTTGGCCAAGAGGATATAGAGTCTGAGATCCTCTTTGGGTCAGAGAATCTGTTCTCCATCTTTTCCCCTCCGAAGCTGAATGCACTGTTCCCAGAATTTGCTTTCTAAAACAAAGATATGAGCACATAGCTTTTCAAAACTTTGATTGTTCTTCAACATCACCTGCAGGATCAAGTACAAGCTCTTTAATATGACTCTCAATATTCTTTACATTTTATTTCCATTCCTCCTTTCCACCTTTATCTCCTAGTAACATACTGATCTTTTTGTTACTTATAATTATTATTTTATTTTTATATTTTTGGTACTGGGGAATGAACTCAAAGTCACTTTACCAATAAGCTACATCCTCAATCTTTTTTGTTTTATTTTTAAATTTTGAGATAAAAATAAAAATGTTGCCCAGATTGGCCTCAAACTTGAAATCCTTTTCCTTATCCACCCTAGTCACTGGGATTATAGGAATGTGCCACCATGCTTAGCACCTGCTAAAGTTTTTCTTTCTTCCTCACCCTATTCTGCATCAGATTACTTGCCATTCCTTAAACACATATTAACTTTTTTCACTTTTTTATTGGCATGTAACATTGATATAGTAAGAGCACAAAACTTAAGTGTGCCACTCAATGGGTGTTTACACACACACATGAATATACACATGTGTAAACACCACTCAGATCAAGATCTAGTAAATTATCAGCACTTCTTTTTTTGGGGGGGTACCAGTGATTGAACTCAGGGGCACTCAATCACTGAGCCACATCCCCAGCCCATTTTGTATTTTATTAGAGACAGGGTGTCACTTAATTGCTTAGTGCCACCCCGTTGCTGAGTCTGGCTTTGAACTTGCAATCCTCCTGCTTCAGCCTCCCAAGCAGCTGGGAATACAACAGGCGGGGGCCACTGGTGCCCAGCACAGCACTTCTTAAGAAGGTTCTTCCATAACCTTCTCCAGTCCAAGTCTACATCCCTACATTGAGACAATGACTATTTTGAATTCTATGAACAATGATCAGTATTTTTTGTTCTCGAATTTCAAAAAATGGAAATACCTTGTAAGTAATCTTTAAAGAACAGTACCTTTTTATGTTCCCTCTCCCTGGGAATAGGAATGCCTTGGGATTACAGGCATGCACTACTGTGCCCAGCTCAATGGTTTATTTCTGGACAGAGGCCATGACATTTTATAGGACACAAAGATGAATCAGAGTACAGAATGTCCTAACACATTAGAATTGGTCATGGGGGAGACTGGTAGAATGAAGTTGGATTTCATTTCTGTTTTAGGGGAAAAGAGAGAGAGAAAGCTAGAGAGTGAGACATATACACACGCGCGCGCGCACACACACACATACACACACACACAATTTGATTTAGAGGGAAGTAAAATAGCTAACTTAAAGGGAGTTTGTATCAGAATGCTAGACTTTTTGATTCCTTTCCTGCCGTGGTTTATCTCATTGACACTCCTATTTTTATATATGAAGAAAGAAGACTGGTGTTTCTCGTGAGGCCGGAATTACCAACAAAAATAGTTATTATAAAAAGATTTCAGCTCAATGAAGGAAGAACTTCTATTATCTAGAATAGGTAGATTTGAGAAGGAATGAGTTCTCTATAACTACAAATGTTCAAACAGAAGTTGAATTACCACCTGTAATTTTTCCTGTAGAAGACAGGTCTGATTCATTCATATTCTTCCTCTCTCTCTCTCTCCCCTCTCCCCTCTCTCTCTCTCATTTAGCAATGTTCCAAAACTGCCAATTTACTTCAGGATAAAGGCTCACTTTTTTTTTAAGTCCCTATGATGTAGTTCTAGGTTACCTTTACAGCATCATCTACTGCCATTATTTTTTCTTGAGAAATTGAACTGTATGAACCCTAATGTCTAAAATCTTCTTTTCACTTAAAAAAAATGCCATCTTAAAAAAACAGACTTTCTAATGTTTCACAGAGGTAAGCTAAAGGGTGTGGCTGTAGTTTAAAATTTCATATATGGACTCCTCAGCACAGATTAAATTGAATCAATGGGTAGCAAGTACACACATGGGTCAGTGTGAGTTTAAGGGCACATGAAATCAAATTGGGGCACATGAGAAGAAACTCAATTTTAAGAATGAAATTAATTTTTGTTGAATACTTACTCTGAAATAGGCATTTTAACATATTTTATCTTGTTTAAGTATGCAAAAGGAAAAAGAATAATAGATACTTTATCCCATATTTTTATGTTTATTTTTATTGTGCAGTATTGGGATTGAACCCAGGATCTTGCGCATACTAGGTAAGCACTATACCCCTAAACTATGTCCCCAGCCCCTTTACTATGATTGAGGTGAGCCCACACAAACTTAGGAGCTTTGGTATTGTCATGATCTTTGTAAGAATCATGAGAAATTTAAACTTTATAGAATGTCAACAGGCAATTTCTGGATACTTCTTGTGTATCAAGTTTATGCTGGGTGTTGGAAATACAAAGTGAATAAGACATGGTTAGGACCACACCATAGGGGCAATGCACTCTTTTTGACTGGAGATCATCATCAAGTCTTGCTTTCTCCTTGAAGAAATCAAGTATATGGGAAAAAATGGGACTCAGAGAAAAATGTTAGCAGATCTGATCATATTTCTTCCTTGCTTATAAAGGTTCTGTAACACACCAGTAACTCTCAAGTATAAAGCTTGCTTTTTTTCAAATAGCATACATACATGGCCTTTTATGATCAATCAGTACATCTGCTTGGTTTGAGCAGACTTCTCTTTCAGGTGTCTTTCTTGGTTTTGATAACTCACCAAGTTGTCTTTCATTCAATATTATTATCGTTTTTTTTTAACTAGGTTTTTGCTATGGTCTGAATTTTGTTTCTTAGGGTCCATGTATTAGGAATTTGTTTCCCAGTGAGATGATATGGAAGCTGATGGAACCTTTCAGAGGTGGGGCTAGTGGGAGGTTTCTAGATCACTGTAGGCCTTGCCGTGGCAGGGATTAAATTAGGTATCCTGAGAGGGCCATTATAAAAACCTGACCTTGACACCATGTTGCTTTCTGCTTCATGGTTTGAGATGTGACCCCTGGCTCCTACACACTTTCCTGCCATCATGTGATACCACCTGCCACCCTCGCCTCCAGATATATGAGCTAAATAAACCTCTTTACTTCATAAGCTGCCTTTGATATTTTATTGTAGTAACACAAGTTGAATAACACCTATCACCTAGGAATAGAATAGAATATGAATATTGATCCACTAGGGAATTATGTTTCTCATTAGATGGGATTAAAATATGATTTAGAATGAAACTGAACTTCTGTAACTTCCAAACTGGAAGGTGAAATTTGAAGACTTAAATACAATCATAAGATCTTACTTCAAAGCATTATATATAAGTGCTCAGAGTATTTTTACAAAGCAGCCAGATATCTATAATTTTTTTAGTAACCCGTTTGTAGTTCAATGGAACAAACATAGGGGTGGTATTCTAGTCCTGTCTTTGACTTATTTTATGACCCTGGGCACTAATTAAACCTTATATTCAATTTCTAAAAAATTATAACCCACAAGCATGTAGGTATTGTAGATGATGTAAATATAAGTATTTGTGCTCAAGTTTATATCTGTTGGAGTCAGACTTGTAAAAGTAATATGTTGGGATTCTGAGACTGGAGGGATTACATTAGAGACAGATTGTGTGTATTTTGACCAGGAAGATTTAACAAAGGAAGTGGGAGTTGAGTTGGGTCTTGAGGGATAGGAAAGGTAGTAGAAGAGTGTTATCTGGAAGGGATAAGGGCAGAGAGGCCCTGGGACTTTTGTCTGTCCCCAGCTTTCTTTTTCAGACTAATTATCTTCTGTACACTTCAGACTAAAGACTGTCCCCTAAATCAGAGGTATGTGTCTGGTACACAACAGGTAAATCTTGAAGGTCTGCTTCTGCTTCTCCCATCCAAGCCTCACCCATGTGGAATTCATCACACCCTCTCCATATTTGTCCAATTCTTTGTTCATGTGACCAGTTGCTTTTATTGTAAGGTCAACAGAACCACCTTACTTGCTCAATGGTGAACTTTTGGAGACAGGAATCTGTGGTATTTCTTTGTATCCCTAGGCACCTAACTCAATGTTCTGCTTATAATAAGTAATCAAGAAATGTTTATTTAATTGAACTTGCTCCAAGGACACTGGTATCACTAACTACAGTCAAGGACATGTTAGTATCATCTCATTGATAAGTTTTATGCTTTGGCTTTTGTTTCTTGCCTTGTTCTTTACATTATCTGTTTGAAGTAAGGATGCAGTTTAAATATTTGCAGATGAGGAAACTCAGAGGGTATATTTGCCCAAAGTCCAGTTGATAAGTGCCCAAACCAGGAAGGGCTCTTTTGACTTGATATTCAGTACTCTATCCATTATCCCAGGGCTTTGTAGCATCAGACAGGGGAAAACTGTAGTAACAGAGTTTTCTAGTTTTCTCATTTGTAAATGGAGCAACAGTACCTACCTCACAAGATTATTGTGAATATTAAATGAGGAAGTGTGTGAGGTCCCTAGCTCAATGCCTAGCAGTCAGTGGGTAATGGTTGGCTTGGTCTCAACGAACTTATTACTTCTGGGGGATTCAGATGGACATTTAATAAGAGGTATTCAATTCTGGGTGTAGCGGAAATAGATGAACTACATGAAGAGAATGTCCCTCTGTAAACTCTTCCCAGTTCCAGCCATTGAATCATAGGAAATTTTATCAGGCATTATCTTGTGAGTATTTAAGATTTAGCAGGGCCCAGTTGTGCACGCCTGTAATCCCAGCAAGTCAGGAGACTGAGGCAGGAGGATCAAAAATTTGAGTTCAGCTTCCGCAATTTGGCGAGATCCTAAGCAACTCAGTGAGACCGTGTCTCGAAATAAAAAATAAGATTATTAGTATCTTCCTTTCACCTCCGCCCCACCCCCGTTGTCATATCCTTTTCCTGCGAACGTGTTATGTGTTCATGGATTGAAGCTGTGCGATTTAACTAGCTCTAATAACCTCCGAGGCTGGGGTCTTTTAAAAAACTAATAAAACCATTAAGTCCTCGTTGATCTAACTTTAAATGAGGAAAATAAAAGCCAGATGAAGAGGGGGCCCACTGATGACAATCGATTCTAAACCTGCCCGAAACGAAATAATTTCTAAGAACTCTTTTTCAAAAATTTTCTGGTGACTTAATTCCTGAATTGTCTGCCTTTTATAATGAAAAGGGTACAGCTGCGGTGGGCTAGTGGCGACGATGAACGAGTTGGGGGCGACCCTGGGGACTTCCTGGATCTAGCTCCCCGCTGGTGCTCAGGAGCCTGCACTGGCCGCCCAGGGTCCACCGAGACTCAGGCCGCGGAGTGCCAAGCCCGAGGGTGCACACCCAGGGCAGGGCTTCCTCCCCTGGGAGATAGCTTTGAGCGCGCGGCGCCTTCGCGTCCCTTTTCCCGCCGGGGGTCCCCTGCGTAGCACAGGAACCTGAAGTGAGCAGCGCGACCTCGCGAGTCCTGGGCTTCCTTAGGCTCGGCGGTGCCCGGGCGGGCTGCGGGACCTCGCGACCCTCTCTCTGTAGCTCCGCCCTCCCCGAAAGCCCCGGTGACTTCGACCCTCGCCCTCCGCTAGGGGGCCCGCCCCCTGCTCTCGAGCTAACGAGTGTCCTCGCGCGCGCTCCCTTTTCCTCAGCGTGGGTGTGAGTGCGCAGTCCTACTACTTCGGCCCCCTCCCCATTGTTTCCTCGTGGCCACCGCACACCCCTGAGGGTGGCCCCTCCCCCAGGGTGCTCCCCCCTCCCCTCTCGGTTTAACGGGTGCCTGGGGGACCCCAAAAGCAAGGGAGGGGACACCCCTGAACAATTCCTCGGCGTCGGGGCTTCCAGGCCTCGGCGCCCGTCTCCCCCCGCCCAAGCCAGGACCCCATTCAGGGTTCCGTTCCTCTCTCCCTTCCCCCTCTCCAGGGCTCCCACTCGGCCTCGGCCCCCTCCCCTCAGCGGGTCCTCCTCTTTCTCTCCCTCTCCCTCCTCCTCCCCCTCCCCATCCCTTCCCCCCCACAATGCAGTTCGCGGCGCGGCGGACATGGCGGTGGAGTCCTGAGCTCGTCGTGTCCCGGCCTCCAGCGGCGGCGACGGCGGCGGCGGCGGCGGCGGCGGCGGCACCGGCAGCGGGAGGCGGAGGGGGAGCGGGAGCCACTGAGATGAGGAGGCGCCGCGCGCGCCTGTAGCTCGCGGGCCTCGCAGGTACGGAGGTTCCGGCGGCCGCGCTGCGCGGGGTGCCGAGGGGGGTGTGCTCGGGAAGGCCGGGCGGCCCCCAGCTTGTCCTCTTCAGGTGCGGCGCCTCGCAGGTGTCGGGCCTGGCCCGAGCTCTTCTCAGCCGCCCTCTTGGGGCCTGACAATTCTTTCTTTGCCGAAGCAGGCTTCGGGTGTCCCATGGGAAGGCTGAGGTGTGGGAGGTAGAGACGGCGGCCTGGGCGGCCTGAGGAGGGCATTGGGGCTCTTCGGGCCGAACTCTGTGTTGAGGCTGGGGCTACCAGCCCGGGGCCGAAACCTGTTGTAGATCCGCGAGTTGGATTTTGACTTAACGGGAATGGTTTGGAGCATTCTCTTGGATCCAGTATGGTTCCCTGTCATGGGTGCTTTATCTTTCACCCTTGTTTATATATAGATGTATATATAACGTGTAAACACACACACATATGCGCGCGCGCGCGCGCGCACACACACACACACACACACACACACAATATTTTCCCCAGGCTCGTCCTTGTGGGAGAAGGCAGAGGTGTCTGTGTGTGGATTTCGTTTCTTGCTCGCCCGCCTTCTCTGTCTCCCCCGCCCCCCGGTCGAATGGTGGTAATGCGCGCTTTTGACGTGGGTAACTGTGAGATTCGTATTTGTAAACAGACAGCACTCCCCTAGTGTGCTGCACGCCTCCGCAAGAGGTTTTAGATCCTTTTGGTATCTGGATTGGAAAAGAGATGTTTAGACCTAAAAGAAGCACATCAGCGAGATTTCTAGTCGTGCCTGAATGGGGTGTATTCTTGTTGTTTTAACAGCGTTGAATAAACATTTTTTAGAACACCAAATCTTAAATCAGATAAATTTTGTACCTTGCCGGAGATCTTAGTTTCCGTATATCATGTTTCTTTATTTTGATACAAAAGTAGTTCCATAGACGTTTGACGTTCGGCTCCCATTTGTGATCTCCATAAATTAGTGTCCAGAAATGCAATTCAAATTGTATTGTTGGCATGCATTTAGTAATTAGCTCTAGTGGATCAGGCTACCTTTTATTTCCAGAGATTTTTATCCCCCAAGTCTTGCAGCAGCAAAATGTTTGTAACATTTGGTGAAACAACATATCCTGTTTGTTAAAGTAGTAAGAATTACTAGCTAATAAAATGGGATAATTCCAAACAGATATGATAATTTTAGAGAAAATGCCGTGCCACGGTGTTGAATTGTGGGATGGCTTAAAAAGAAAAGTTGAGTTTGTGTATGTATGCTGAAATTTTCTTTACTCAATCCGTGCTTGTCTCCTTTAAGTTTGTTGTACACTGCATCCTAGTTCTGTTTAGTCACAACTTATAAAGAAATATTGTTTCATTTAGAAAGCATTGCTTAAGATAATTAATAAACTCACTTTGCCTCGTGTGCGTTGATGCTTTTATAAGCAAATTATAAAAAGTTTTAAAAACCATATGCTTTAGGGAAGATAAGAATTTTAAGCTTTAAAAATAGAAAGTTCCTTAAAAAAGTCTTATTTTAAATAAAATTTCCTGCTCTTCGCAGTTTTTCATTTGGCTAGTGAGGAAAATGAAAAACTAAAGCTTCCTTGAAATAATTTGGAAGTGGAAGTGAAAGATATTGACACTTAATGTTTAAAGTCTAGCAAATATCTAAATACAGAAATGAAATTTAAGATCTTTCTTGTCTTGATTCAAATTGTTAATCATACAGATAAGTTAAAAAATATTTTCATGCACAAATTTAGTTTAATTTTGTAAATACTGAATCACACTTAGCATTACATTTGTTTTAGGTTAAGTTGGTTAGAACAGTGTCTACATTTTAATTTTAGACTTTTTAAAAATCAGAATTTATAATTGCAATTATAAATATCTCAGACTTTCAAAAACTGTTTAAAGAGAATTTTTATTAGTTCTCAGAGCAGACTCATCTTAGTAATTAGAGAACTTATTTTGACCTCAAAGTGAACCTTGGCATACATAATAAGTATCATTAATTATGTTTTATTCTTTATAGAATGTCAAATCAGGATCTGGCCAGGGGTAGTGGCACATGCCTATAATCCTAGCTTCTTGGGTAGCTGAGGCAGGAGGATCACTAGTTTGAGACCAGCCTTAGTAAGTTTGAAGTAAGCCTCTGCAACTTAGCTAGACCTTGTTTCAAAATAAAAAGTAAGAAAAGGGCTGGGGATGTAGCTCAGGGGTAGAGCACCCATGGGTTCAATCTTCGTACCCTCATCCCCGACAAATAAGAGTTTTAAAAAATAAGAATCTCTGGATAGAAAAAGGTGTTTGAATTTATTGACTTTGGAATGTTTCAGAGAAATGAAATATCCAACATTACCTGTAAATGCTGATGCCAGTAAATTTTGTTTATCCTGAAAAAAACAAAAACCATTTTCATATAATAGAATCCAGTGAGATGTATTACTTTCTAAAATAAATTGTAGATGTTCTGATAAAATAATGTTACAAATTAAAGTCATGTTCTTAAAAAAAACAAAAACAAAAACAAATAATTCTAGAAAGACTTGAAACAGACAGGGGACAAGGCCACTATAGATCAAAGCAGGATATGTGGACTTTTAAAAACTGATCTTAGAATTTTGGTTGTTTACATATACCAAATGAATTCTTTCATTTCTAGAATCCTAGACAATTGCCTAATTTGGGGAATGTTAAAAACCAGCATGCTGGGTCTAGGGGTTGAGGCTCAGTGGCAGAGCGCTTACCTTGCACACGTGAAGCACCAGGTTCTATCCTCAGCACCACATAAAAATAAATAAACAAAATAAAGATATTGTGTCCATGTATTACTAAAAATAAATAAATAAATAAAAAACAAAACCACCACCAACAAAAAAACACATGTTGTCCCTAAGTGTTTCTTATAAACTCAAAAAGAAGAGAAGGTACAAAAATGCAAAGATTAGCAGTTCAGATTTTTTCTGTTAAGTAACAGATTTAATTATTTGGTGTGGTATGGTTTCTAAATTATTTGCATATCTATTTTCTCATTGGATGTCTATAATTACCTGTGAATTAAAGGAGAAGAAAATTTATTAAAGCACTTGCTTTGTTGCAGGCTCAGTACTAGACATGTTTATGCATTTTTTTTACTTGCTTGATGTAAAAACCCTGTTTCTGTGACTCAGAAGTTAAATAATTTGCTGACAACCATAGAGTTAGATTTGAAAACAGATCTCTCGAATACATATGACTTATTGCTTCTCGGGTATATTGAGTATTTTCTCAATTTTGTAGAATGAGAAACCTTCTAAGATCATGCATGTGTTCATTCAATTATTCACTTCACAGACATTTGTATTTGTACTTTATATTAGACACCTTTTGAATTTTTATCTTGCAAATTAGATCACCACATGAGATAATGTTTGACCCGTGATTAAAACTGTTTTCTGACTTCTAGTCTAGTACTTCTTTCTTCTTGACTTCTTTCCTAGTAGATTCTATTCATTTTTAATGGGTAATTAAGTATTCTTTTTCATACTACTTTCCTTTTCCTTTGTTTCAAACTGTGTGTGTGTGTTTGTGTGTGTGTGTGTTTGCCTAAGATCTTTGATCCAAATCATACTGTTTAAGAATTTTTGATTTATCATAAGTCATCATCGTCTTTTTTTTTTAACCAGGTATTGAACCCAGGGTTGTTTCATCCCTGTGTCACATCCCCAGCCCTTTTTATTTTTTATTTTGAGACAGGGTCTTACGAAGTTGCTGAGGCTGGCTTTGAACCTGTGATCCTCCTGCCTTAGCTTCCTTAGTCTCTGGGATTACAGGCTTGCTCCAGTGCACCTGACTTACAAGAGTCTTTTGAAATAAAACTACATCTGGGAGAATTATCTTGTTAAGCAACATTATTATTATTATTATTATTATTATTATTATTTTTGTTGTTGTTGTCAGTGGTGCTGGGGATTGAACCCAGAGCCTTATGCATGCAAGGCATGAACTCTACCAACTGAGCTATATCCCCAGCCCTTGTTATGGCTTCTCAGGAAGTTTTTTTTCACTCACGGGCTTGGACTAGTTGACTTTTTTTGGTTTAGCATTGGAAAGTAATAGGTTGGAGGCATAGGGAAGTCTGGCCTGGAAAGAGAGAAAAACATTCATATAAACTTAGTGCCTGACAATAAAAATGAGAAAAGTTCTGGGCTGGGGTTGTGGCTCAGAGGTAGAATGCTTGCCTACTGTGAGTGAAGCACCAGGTTCGATCTTCAGCACCACATAAAAATAAAATAAAGATATTATGTCCACCTGTAACTAAAAAATAAATATTAAAAAAAAGGTGAGAAAAGTTCTGATCTACACAAAGCAGCCTGTACTTTGGAAAAGAAATAGGTAGGGATTGGGGATGGAGATCTGTGTTAGAACTCTTGCATGCGTCAGCCCAGAGTTCAGTTCCCAGCTCTGTCAAAAAAAAAAAAAAAGTTAATTACTCATATCTGATAGTTTTAAGTGGGTATTTGATTTGTAATGTTGTTTACTGTATAGTTACTATGTGCTAAAGAAATTAATTTTCTATATCATGATCTTACAAGTTTTTCCCTCAGTCCTCATGTCATCCTATTATCTTCATTTACAGATGAACAAAGAAGGTATAGAAGGGTTAACAAGATTTCACATTTGGTTTGCAGCAGAGCCAGGATTTGAACTGAGGCATCGGGTTCAACTTCTGATGTTAGGCCATCTGATGTTAGAACCAGAGCTTTTCACCATTACACCATGTTGCACCTCAAACTTGGGGTGTCAAAATGTAGTGTGCATAGGATGTTAATTGTGTCTAGTCACATAGGTTGTTAAAAAATATTTCTAAGCACATAAAGTATGAGTTATATAAAATAACTAAATCTGATTACATCTCATCAGTGTGCTAGCCATTGTAGTTTAAATAATTATTAAAATTGATCAGTTAATAAGTATTCATTAAGTGCCAGTCATGTGCTACGTATTAGTGTAGGCCAATGAAATTCAAATAGTGTTTGGAGGTATCTTGTGAAGGGTCTTGGAGATACATTGTTTGCATATTATATATGTGTGTGTGTGTATATATATATATACACACACACACATATTTATAGATAATTTTTATATATATAAAATTTGTGTGTGGGGGTGTATTGTGTGTGGGGCACTTTATTACTGAACTACTTCATTGGTCCTTTTAATTTTTTATTTTGAGACAAGGTCTCACTAAGTTGCTAAGGGTCTTGCTAAGTTGCTGAGATTGACCTTCAATTTGTAATCCTTTGGCCTCCACCTCCTGAATTGCTGGGATTACAGGCTATAGTAATACTCTTACTGCAGTATTTTCCTTTTCCCTGCTTCTCATGTGAAATGTAGTACTATGACTTCATGACTTGTTAAAACATTATTGCTTTAATGGCTAATGGAATATGTAATAGTGTATTCTTTTTTTCCTTTTTCTTTGAGATATAGTTGATAGTATCATAAAATTTATGTTTAAAAAAATGCACAGTTCAAGCTGGGCACAGTGGCACACTCCTGTAATGCCAGTGACTCAAGCTGGGTGTGGTGGTGTATGCCTATAATCCTAGTGATTCTGGAGGCTGAGGCAGGAGGATCACAAGTTGGAGGTTAGCCTGGGGCAATTTAGAATCTGCCTCAAAATAAAATTTAAAAAGGGCAGTGGATGTACCTCAGTGGTAGAGCACTCCTGGATTCAATCCCTAGTATGGCTAAAGTAAAACAAAACAAAGCAAAAAAATCTCCCCCTAAAATCACAATTCATTGGTTTTAGTATTGTTGTTAGGTTGTGAAACTACCTATGTAGTTCCAGAATATTTTCATTAGCCCCAAAAGAAACCCAGTACCATTAATAGTTACTGTTTATTATTTCCTTCCCTAAGCCTTTGGCAACCAGTAAGCTACTTTCTGTCTCTAAAGATATGCCTTTTCTAGACATTTCATATAAATTAAATAATACAGTATGTGGCTTTTATACCCATCTTCTTTGATTAAGCTTAATATTTCCAAGTCTTGGCCATACTGTATCATGTATTAACACTTTATTCTTTTTTATGGATGAAAGTATTATATTCTGTGGACACACTTTGTTGATTTATCCATTTGTCATTTAATGGATATTGGGATTGTTTCTACTTGTCTGTTATGAACAATGCTGCTATGAACATTGTTTAAAAGTTTTTGTATGGGCTGGGCATGGTGGCCTACACCTGTAATCCCATCGGTTTGGGAGGCTGAGGCAGGAGGATTGCAAATTCAAAGCCAGCCTTAGCAAAAGCGAGGTGTGTGAGGCTTCCAGTTTCTCTATATTCTTACTATAACTTGATAGTGTACATCTTTTAAAAAAATTATAGCAAATCTAGTGGGTGAAGTGGTAATTTATGGTGGGTTTTTTTTTGTTGTTGTTGTTTGTTTGGTACCAGGGTTTGAACCCAGGGGTGCTTAACCACTGACTGCATTCCCAGCCCTTTTAAAAATATTTTATTTAGAGACAGGGTCTTTTTTTAAAAATTTTTTTTAAAGGGGGGGGGAGGGAGGGAGGGGAGAGAGAATTTTAATATTTACTTTTTAGTTTTCGGCGGACACAACATCTTTGTTTATATGTGGTGCTGAGGATCGAACCCCGGCCGCTGCATGCCAGGCAAGCGTGCTACTGCTTGAGCCACATCCCCAGCCCAAGACAGGGTGTTGTTGAGTTGCTTAGGGCCTTGTTAAATTGCTGAGGTTGGCTTTGAACTTTCAATCCTTCTGTCCCAGCCTCTTGAGCTGCTGGGATTATAAACTTGTGCTACCGCACCCTGCTTATGGTGGTTTTGATATGCATTTCCACAATAATTAATGATGTTGAACATCTCTTAATCTTCCTCTTGCCTAATGTATATTTTCTTTGGAAAGACGTCTATTCACATCCTTTGCCCATTTAAAAAATTTGGGTTGTCTTTATTATTGTGTTTTAAAGAATTCTTTATATATTTTGGATATTAGATTTTTATTAAATGCTTGATTTGTGAAAAAATGTTTTACCATTTTGTGGGGTGTCTTCATTTTCTTTTTAAAAAATTTAAAACCTGGGGTAGAATATATATAACAAAATTTACCATTTTACCGTTTTTTTTTCAGTTTTTAAAAATGAGGTAAAATACATGTAAAATTTACAGTTTTAATAATTTTTGTTATTAAGTGCATCAATAATCTAGTCATTACCATTATCTATCTCCAGAACTCTTTTCATCCTATAAGACTGAAACTTAATGTGATTAAATAGTAACTTCCCTTTCCCCTTCCCCAGCCCATGGCAATCACTGTTTTACTTTGACTCTAGGATTTTGATTACTTCATGTAAGTGGAATCATACAGTATTTGTCTTTTTGTGACTGGCTTATTTCATTTAACTAATGTCCTCAAGGTTCATCCATGTGTTAGCATATTGCAGAATTTCCTTCCTTTTTAAGGCTCAATAACATTCTTTTTTTTTAAAAAAATTTTTAGTTGTAGTTGGACACAATACCTTTATTTTATTTATTTATTTTTATGTGGTGCTGAGGAACAAACCCAGAGCCTTGCACATGCTAGGTGAGTGCTCTACTGCTGAGCCCCAGCCCCAGCCCAAGGCTCAAGAACATTGGTATAACACAGTTTGCTTATCCATGCATCTATTGATGGACATTTATGTTGCTTCCGGGTTTTAACTGTGAATAATGCAGCTGTGAACATGGGTATACAAACATCTCTTTAAGATCCTGGTTTTGGTTCTTTTGGGTATGTATTCAAAAGTGAAATTGCTGGATTATATAGTTTGTGAGCTCTTTGTTACTGTAACAAATACCTGAGTTAATCAACTTATAAAGAGAAATGTTTATTTTGGCTCATAGTTTTGGAAGTTTCTGTCCAGGATTGATTAGCCCTGTTGGTTTTGGGCCTTTGGTGAGGCAGTGCATCATGGTGGCAGTATATGGCAAAAGTACATTTTTCATGGCTGGGAATCAAAAGGCAGAAAGAGGAAGGGACTGGAGTCATGCTATCCCCTTCAATGGCATGAACCCAGTGACTGGAAGAACTCCTATTAGGTCCCCCCTCTTTTCAGTTCTGTTCTATTCTGTTCTATCTCTGGGGATTGAACCCAGGGATGCTTTGCCATTGAACTACATCCCCAGC
This sequence comes from Urocitellus parryii, assembly GCF_045843805.1. NCBI lineage: Eukaryota > Metazoa > Chordata > Mammalia > Rodentia > Sciuridae > Urocitellus > Urocitellus parryii. The sequence goes on along the minus strand of NC_135541.1, from coordinate 35,801,221 downwards.
TGTTTTTATTTTTTATTTTGAGACAGGATCTCAATTAATTGCTTAGGGCCTCACTACATTGCTGAGGCTGGCCTCAAATTTACAAACCTCCTGTCTCAGCCTCCTGAGTATCTGGGATTACTGGTATTCATGGTTGTACCTGCCTCCACCTCTTAAAGTTTTTTTCTTTTTCTTTTTTTGGTACCAGGGATTTAACTCAGGAGTGCTTAACCACGGAGCCACATCCCCAGCCCTTTTTATTTTTTGTATTGAGACAGGACTTGCTAACTTGCTTAGGGCCTTGGTAAGTTGCTGAGGGTGGCTTTGAATTTTTGATCTTCCTGCCTCAGCCTCCTGAATTGTAGGGATTACAGGCATGTGCCACTGCACTTGGCACCTCTTTAAGTTTCTACTACTTATTAGTAGCACTAATCTAGGGACTAATAAGCCTTTAACATGTAGACTTTCGGGGGACATTTAAGATCCAAACTGTATCATCCTGCCCATAGCTCTCAAAGACTCAGGTCTGTCTCAAAATGCAAAATGTATTTAGTCTATTTCCAAGAGTCCCCCAAAGCTTAACCATTCCAGCATTGCCTAAGAGTCTTAAGTGCATGGCTAGGGGTATAATTCAGTGACTCAATAGTTGCTTAGCATATATATGCAAGGCCCTGGGTTTGAGCCTCAGTGCCACAACAAACAGACAACAACAACAATGAAAAAAAGTTCAAAGTCTTCTGTAAGACTAAAGACAAACTCTTAGCTGTGAGCCCTATTTAAAAAAAAAAAAAAGTTGGGTACTTCTAAGATATAATGGCACAGGGTTAAATATTTCCATTCTAGAAGGGAGGAACAGGAAAATACCAAGAAGAGATCAGGACCAAAGCAAGAATGAAACCCAGCAGGGCAATGTGGTGGGAAGTGGACTTCCAAAAACTTGGAAAGTCCACATCTGTGGCTGGTTGCAGCCCACAAGGCTACTCTCTCAAACTAGCTCTGTGTGCTGCCTGCTGTTCCTTTGGCAGGCAGTCTGTCTATATTCCTGGCATCTCTGAATTTTTTTTAAAATTTATTTTTTAGTTGTAGTTGGACACAATACCTTTATTTTGTTTATTTGTTTTTATGTGGTGCTGAGGATCGAACCCAGGGCCTCTCATGTGCTAGGCGAGCGCTCTACCGCTGAGCCACAATCCCAGCCTGTATCTCTGAATTTTTGTGGTCTCCATTGTAGCTTTGGTTTCATTCTCACAGTTCCTTGCATTGCCCTGTCAATGCATCCTGCTAAATACTGCCTGGCCTCTTAGGTGTTCTTTGAAATCTCTGAAAGCCTACATGACCCCAGAACTGTATGCCTGCAAAGTCAACATCATGTGGACCATAGGTCTGCCATTAGTGGAGGTTATACCTGGACCTGCTTGAATCTTGGATGCAGTGGCCCTTGAGTGCCTTGTGTCTGGTCAGAGGGAGAGGCATCCTTAGCAGAGTGAAGTGCTTTCAGGCTTTATTCCCGAAAGATTGTGTCCTGCAAAGACTTTGAAACAAATTTGCATTTCAACAACTTTTAGCCTGCCACTAGTGGGGATCTTGATTCCTGAGATACCCTCTCAGTGCATAGTGCTTGGCTTCATTTTAATCTTACTAATGTCTTTAGTACCTACACCCTCCTTGGCTTTATCCTTACATATTCTTTTTTTTTTTTTTTTTTTTTGGCCAAACTACCAAGTTTTCCAAATCTTTCTGTTCTGTTTCTCTTTGTTTCTGGTTATCACTATAAATTTGGCTAAAAGTAGACAGAAATACTGAGACTACTTCTTGAGGGCTTTGATTCCTTGAAATTTTCTCTACCAGATGAACTAGTCCATCACATTTAAGTTCAGCCTTCAACAAGATCTCAAGTCTAATTCTTTGCCACTATGTAACAAGGGTTGCTACTGTTTGACCAATAGAGTCCTCATTTCCCTCTGAAACAGCATCAGCATAGCCTTTATTGTCTGTATTTTATAGGCATTTTGGTGGTCTGAACCCCTACCAGAATCACCTATTCAACATCCCTTATGGCATTCTAGGCTTTCTTAGCCTGCTTCTTTAGATTTTTCCAAACTCTTCCTGCAAACCAGTTTAAAAGGCTCTTCCACATTGTTTCAGGTATAGCAACAACCACTCCACTTCTTGGAACCAATTTTCTGTTAGTTTCACATTACTCTTAAGAAATGTCTGAGATAATCAACTTAGAAAGAGAAAAGATTTATTTTGGTGGAAGTTTTACCTATAATTGATTAGCCCTGGTGCTTTCAACCCTGTGGTGAGGCATCATATAATGGAGGCAATGTGATGCTAAACTTTTGCTCATCTAATGGCCAGAAAGTGAAAGAGGGAAAAAAAGAGAAGGGGGGTCCCACTGTCCACTTTTAAGAGCACTGCCTTGGTGACTAGAAGACCTCCCACTAGGCCACACCTCTTAGGATTTCTACCACCTGTGCATAGTGCCAAGTTGGGGACTAAGCCTTTAATACATGGGTCTTTGGGGGACATAATGAGATCCAAACTATACCGGGCTGGGGTTGTGGCTCAGTGGTAGAGCACTTGTCTAGCATATGTGAGGCATTGGGTATTCTCCGCATCACATAAAAATAAATAAATAAAATAAATGTATTGTGCCCATCTACAACTAAAAAAATTAAAATAAAAAGATCTGAACTATAGCATGTGATAATTCTGTTTTATTTTTTTATTTTGAGGAAACACCACACTGTTTTCCACAGACTGTATCATTTGTACAGTCCCACCAACAGTGCACAAATGTGATATTATTTGTATCTGTCTGTCTGTCTATCTATCTATCTATCTATCTATCTGTTTTTGGCCACAGTTTCTCATAACTTCCTCTAGGAAGTCCATAGAAACTAGAATTTCTCTTTCCCAAAGAAGGCCATAGAAACTCTGCTCTTCCACTTTCCAGTCTTGGAGCAAAGCATAAAGAAATTCTCTGACCTTCACTTGTCCGATAATAGGTCATAAAACCATCCTCATTCTAGAATGGATTCTGCTCCATAGTTGGGAGGAAGGACTGCTAAAGAATATGAGCAGAGAGACCTTGCTGGCTTTTCACTTTCCATTTTTTTAAAATATATTTTTTAAGTTGTTGGTGGACCTTTATTTTGTTTATTTTTATGTGGTGCTGGGGATCAAACCCAGTGCCTCACACATGCTAGGCAAGTGCCTACCACTGCGCTACAAACCCAGCCCTTTACTCCCCCATTTATTGGTAATCATGCCTTTTTGCAGTGAAGTCTTAAAAAACAAACAAACTCCAAAGCACAGGATTTGGAGAGCTTCCAGATAGGTGAATATGTGAAATTTCCTGGAGGGTGGGATGCCTGGTGAGGGCCTGAAATCTTTGTGCTTCTTCTCCCATACCTTACCTTGTGCATCTCTTCATCTGTATTCTTTATAATAAAGCACTAAACATTGTTTCCCTAATAATCAAACCCAATATATGTTTTGTCTGTCAGAAGCACAGGTAAAAAACAGCCTGGGGCTTGTGGCTGGAATCCAGAGTAGAAAAGGGGATAGTTTTGGAGACTGAGACCCCAACCTGTGAGGTCCAATACTGTTTTCAGGTAGATAGTGTGAGCATTGAATTCAATTAGAGGATACCAAATTGGTGTATGTTGTAGAATTGATTGCTTACTTGCTGGTTGGGGAGAAATCCCCACATACCTGGTGTCAGTGGTCTCTGGGTTGATTGTAGTGTGTAGTACAGGAAAACAGACTTTTTGTTTTTTAAAAGGAGTTCCAGTTTCTCCACTTTTTTGGCAACATTTATTGCTTTTAATAATAGGCATTTAGTGGTTGTGTAGTAGTCTCCTTATAGTTTTACTCTACATTTACCTGATGATAAGTAATTGGAACATCTTTTAATGTATTTACTGGCCATTCATATATCTTTGGAGAAATGTCTGTTCATGTTCTTTGTTCACTTTTTAATTGGATTGTTTGTTTTCTATATGTTAAGTGTAAGGAGTTCTTCATATGTTCTGGATGTTAATCTGTTTTCAAATATTTGATTTACCAGTGTTTTTTTTTTTTTTAAGGTTGTAGATGAACACAATACCTTTATTTATTTATTTTTATGTGGTATTGAGGGTTGAAATCAAGTGCCTCACACGTGCTAGTCAAGTGCTCTACTGCAAGTAGAAGTCAAGTGCCTCACACGTGCTAGGCAAGTGCTATATCTACAACCCCAGCCCTGAGGGTTACTTTTTACTGTTAATAATGTCTTCTGATGAATGGAAGTTTAAAATTTTAATCCAGTTTGTCTTTTTTATTTTGTTGCCTGTACCTTTGGTGTCATACCAATAAATCATTGCTGAACCCATTGTCATAAAAAATTTCCCTTCTATTTCTTCTAGGAGTTTTAAATAAAAGTTTTAGGTCCTACATTTAGGTTATGGATCCGTTGGAGTCAGTTCTTGTGTTTGGTGTAGGATATGGTAAAAGGTCATTTTTTGCATATAGGTATACAATTTTCCTAGTACCATTTGTTGAAAAGACTGTCCTTTCCCCAGGCCTTCATACCCCGATCAGAAATCACTTGACCATATGTTTGAGCATTTAATTTGGGGCTCTCTGTTCCATTGGTCTGTATGCCTATCTTTTTTTAAAAAAAAATGTTATTATATAGGGGCTGGGGATGTGGCTCAAGCGGTAGCGCGCTCGCCTGGCATGCGTGCGGCCCGGGTTCGATCCTCAGCACCACATACCAACAAAGATGTTGTGTCCGCCGAGAACTAAAAATAAATTAAAAAAAATGTTATTATATATATTTTTTACCTTTATTTATTTATTTTTATATGGTGCTGAGGATTAAATCTAGTGCCTCACATATGCTAGGCAAGCATCCTACCACTGTGCTACAACCATAGCCCCCTATGTGCCTGTCTTTATGCCAGTACCATACTATTTGGATTACTGTACTTTGTAATAAGTTTATTTAATATTTAAAAAATTTCAAAATTTTAAATTTTGTGATATGGGGGATTGAACTAAAGGCCTTGTGCATGCTAGGTAAGTGCTCTGCCCCTGAACTATATCCCTAGTCCTTATAGTAAGTTTTTAAAACAGAAAGTAGGCAATTCATAAACTCAGGGTACTTCATTAATACATAAAATGGATACTTTACAAGACTGTGTACTAATTTTACATGTTTGTAAGGATGAATGACATACAGTAGTTAATGCAGTACCTTGAAACATGTTTGTTGTTGTATTTTTTTAAATTGATAATTTATAAGACCTCCAGGATTTTTTGTATAAAGTTGTGGCATTGTTACATGTCGGTGTCCTTAACTCTGTTCACCTTTGGTAGATACATTTGATACAATCATGCATAAATTGTTAAGATTTTCTTTCTTTCTTTTTTTTTTTTTTGGTGGTACGGGGGATTGAACTTAGGGGTACTCAATCACTGAGCCTCATCCCCAGCCCTCTCTTGTATTTCATTTAGAGACAGGGTCTCACTGAGTTGTTTAGTGCCTGCTTTTTGAACTCCTGATTCTCCTGTCTCAGCCTGAGCTGCTGGGATTATAGTTGTGCACAGAGACTAGCTATTAAGGTTTTTAATAGAGAAGGTCTCACTATGTTGGTCAGGCTGTCCTTGAAATTATCTCCCTGCCTTAGCCTTCTTAGTAGCTGGGATTATATGTAGATACCATCTTGTTTGGCTAAAATTTTTGTTTAGAGCTTGTATTTAAATATCGCCACTTCTAAACCAATGATTTTCAATATTATGAGGATTATACTTCCTCAGGAAGACATTTCATAATCATAAATATTCAAAACCTGCTTATAGATATCCTCATCTTTCATCCCCCTATTCTTATGTTGCTCCTTATTTTCTTGTTCTATTTCTTAGAATATGTTGGAACAAAAAAAAAGTTGAGAATCATCATTGTAAATCTTCTAGGAGATATAGATTATTTCTCTCATGTCTGCTTCTTTGAAGCCAGAAAACCAGATATCTAGATATTTTATTTTTTTGGTACTAGGAACCCAGGACCTCATACATGCTAGGCAAGTGCTCTACCATTGAGGTACATCCTTAGCCCCAGATATGTGTTTGTTTGAGAGGTGTGTGTGTGTGTGTGTGTGTGTTTATTTATTTTTAAATAAAAAAATTATTTTTCAGTGCTAGTGAGTAAACCTAGGGATTTGCAGTTGCTAAGCAAGCTCTCTGCCATTGAACTACATCCCAAATCCCCTACCCATTTTTAAAAAATTTTGAGACAGGGTCTTACTAAGTTGCCCAGGCTGACCTAGAACTTGTTATGTTCTTGCCTCAGCCTCCCTAGTAACTGGGATTTTAGGCATGCACCATCATGCCTGACCAGGTCCATATTTTTTAACATATGATCTATCCTCCTGTAAAATTCTTCCTCTTATAAGTCTGGTATCTTTGCTGTCTTTTTCTTATTGACCTTTGTCATTTCAAGTCACTCCTCTTTATTCACTGATAGCTTTGGTGTAATTGTTGACATTGTATTAGGCAATCATATGCATAAAATTGAAGGTTATTTAACTTTATTTTTCCTTAAGTTCTATATTCCAGTGATATTCAACTCTTTATTACTTTCCTTGATGTACCTACTCATGTGGTTGAAAACAATTCTATTTTTGACCAAAATCTTCTAAATTATCTATATATGCATCTTTCTTGTTTCTTTATTCTTCTGCTTTGTCTTTTTTTTATATAACTTTGGGGCTGGGGCAGCCTTTATCCCCTTTGTTCTATCAGCACAATTAGTACTTTGATTCTCACCTTATTGAAATTTTCATTCTGTAAATCTCCTATCTAGTATGTTTTTAAATATTTGCAGATTGTATAAACAGTGAATTGGTGTTTTATATATTTGGCTTGCCCCTTACTGTAGCTTGGCAGTATTCTAGTCAGTTTTCTTTGCGTTCTTCACATTTGATATTGTTTTATCCATCTCCTTCACTTCCACCACCAGTTAAGCCCTCTACTGTTCTTTGCTTTTCTCCCTCTGTGCTGGCTTTCTGTTAGAATTCATGTTACTCACAGCTCTTTGAGATACTGATAAGTGATACTGGCAAAAGAAGCTTATTTAGTCAAGAAAGTCTGGGAAATGTTACAAATTATATTTCTGTGTTAGAGATTTACAATGCTTATTAGCTACAGAAGAATCTAAAAGGTTCTTCAGGAATCCCATTTAATTCTTTTAAAAAATTTTTTTAGGACTGGGGTTGTGGCTCAGCAGTACAGTGCTCACCTAGCACGTGTGAGGCCCTGGGTTTGATCCTCAGTGCCACATAAAAATAAATAAATAAAATAAAGATATTGTGCCTAACTACAACTAAAAAATAAATATTAAAAAATTTTTTAGATGTTAATGGATTTTTTTTATTCATTTATTTTTATGCAGTGCTGAGAATTGATCCTAATGCCTCACACATGCTAGGCAAGGGCTCTACCACTGAGCTACAACCCCAGCCCCCATTTAACTCTTTATATAGCCTCTCTCCCCCTTGCAAGTCTACCAAAATTGTGATGAGACTCCAAGGAACCTTTAAATGCTTTTTACTATTACTGTTAATGACTTGTATTTGTTTACTGACTCATCTGTTTTTCCCTTTCTACTGTCTTCCTTGTGCTGTAGAAATTAACCTAAAACAGAAATTGTGCGACTCTTTTTAGAAATCTATTGTTTCACTTTGCCAAAAGATAAATTCAATTCACCATGCAGACTTATACTCCCATTTAATTCATCATTCTGCGTGCTATTCAGTGGTCTTGAGGAATGTCTTAAGTCTTTATTTTTTTTTATTTTTTTAGATGTTGATGGACCTTTATTTTATTCATTTATTTATATGTGGTGCTGAGAATTGAACTCAGTGCCTCACACATGCTGGGCAAGTGTTCTACCACTGAGCCCCAGCCCCAACCCTGAGGAACTTCTAAGTTTTATGAACATATTTTTTTTGTGTGTGTGTACATAATATATTTTTTTAGCTCTGGCCATTGAGAGGAACTAAAATTAGGGATACTGTCATAACACTGAGCATTTATAGTGCCTAGATCTTGGTTTCTTTTTTTATTTTTATTTTTATTTATTTATTTTTTAGTCATACATAACAGTAGAATGCATTTTGATATATAATACATACAATACATCAGTCATATTGTCTATTCTATTCTGCTGCCCTTCCTATTCCCCCTACTCCTCCCCTCCTTTCCCATCCTTTCTCTCTATCCAATCTAATGTGACACACCTTTTTTTTTCTTTTTCTCATTACAACATCATGTATGTATTCTGTATAACAATGAGGTTCTCCTTCCATCTTCTGTGCAACTCCCCTTCTCCCTCTTTTTCCCTCCCACCTCTCTTCCTTATTTAGTGGTAGTCTTCTTCTCATGCTCTTCCTCTCTATCCCATTTTGAGTCACCCCCCTTATATCATAGAAGACATTCAGCATTTGTTTTTTAGGGATTGGCTAACTTCACTTAGCATAATCTGCTCTAATGCCATCCATTTCCCTGCAAATGCCATGATTTTATTATTTTTTAGTGCTGAGTAATATTCCATTGTGTATAAATGCCACATTTTTTAATCCATTCATCTATTGAAGGGCATCTAGGTTGGTTCCACATTCTGGCTATTGTGAATTGTGCTGCTGTAAACATTGATGTGGCTGTGTCCCTGTAGTATGCTCTTCTTAGGTCTTTTGGGTATAGTCCGAGAAGGGGAATAGCTGGGTCAAATGGTGGTTCCATTCCCAGCTTTTATGAACATATTTTATTTATACATACAGTCTTAGCTATTAGAACTTCTCTTCTTTTTAAGTTTAGGTATAATTAGTTTATTAAAAGGAGAGACATGAAAATTACATGATAAAGGATTTTTGAACTTCAGCAGTGGAATGGGCTGCTCAGATGATGTCATTTCAACAGTGATTTATTTATATTTTCTAAATTTCTAAAAAAGAAATAATTCTTGTTGTCTTGAACTACTTTTTAGTAGTTCAGATATTCTGGGAAAAGAACATTATCTCTAACTTTCAAGCTAACTGGTCAAATCTCTCCACCCTTTTCTTTAGATCCTTATTCATCAGCTGCTACTGTTGCTTGCAATATTTTTCCTTAAGATTTTTCTGGAAACATAAATACCTTCTCTGGTGTTTTTGATTCTCTGGTAGTTTTGATTGCATTCTTTTCAGCCAGTACTCAAAGAGCAGAAGATATTTCTAAATGTTTAAACTGCTGTGATTTTCTACTACTGCAATTCTCTAATTCCATCTTATACTCCTTACTAACTGGGAAATTCTTTTTTAATTGTTATCTCCATGATGAAGGCTTTTCTTAGGCTCTTTCCTCTAGGTTGCAAACTATTGTCCTTATTTGTTTTTATGACTATCTCCCCTTTTAGATTAGTCCCCAGCTCTTAACCTAGCACCTTATATATCAAAAGTAATGTTTCTTATATTTCATTCCATATTAATATTTGTTTACCTGAAAAAATACAGTCCGAGCTACATAATTTGTATGGCCTAATGCAAAATGAAAATTGCAGAGCTTCTTTTTTAAAAAGCAGGAAGAAAGTGCCATTGCCTTTAAAGGTACTAAAATATAAAACTTTTACTTTCTTGTGCAATCTTTCAACTTGTAGTGTTGTAAATTTACTTTTTAATGCCATTCTAAGTAAAGAAGAATTAAAAACTTTAAATTGTTAAGTATAAATTTTACCATTCATCTTTGTATTGTGCAATGCTAGTTTTTTTTTTTTTTGGCAATGCTAGTTTTTTTAAAAAATTTATTTTTTAGTTGTAGATGGACATAGTATCTTTATTTATTTTATGTGGTGCTGAGGATCAAACCCAGTCCTTGCATGTGTGAGGCAAGCACTCTACCACTGAGCTATAGTCCAACTCCACCAATGCTAGTTTTAAATGCAAATGTGAGCCTGCCTGGTGGCACTTGCCTGTAATCCCAGTGGCTCCCAGCAGATTGGGAGGCTGAGGCAGGAGGATCATAAGTTCAAAGCCACCTTCAGCAAGGGCGAGGTGCTAAGCAACTCAGTGAGGCTCTATCTCTAAATAAAATACAAAATAGGGCTGGGAATGTGGCTCAGTGGTTGAGTGCCTCTGGGTTCAATGCTTGGTTACTCACCCCACCAAATAAATATAAATAAGTGCAAATGTGGACTTGCTGGCATTTCAGTTTCTACATGCATCTATATTTCAGTCTTAACAGTGGAAATCCTGTATAAAACTTAACTGTTTCATGTTACTTCTTTCTATTTGCACATTCTGGAAACACTTATATTTAACTTGCTGATAAGTAAGGCAGGATTGAAAGGAAAAGGAACCATGAGTTGCATTATCTTTCCCTTCTTTTATGCCATCTTTTTTAGCATAAGTGGTTGGTTAATTCAGGAAGGTAACATGAATAATAAAGAAAGTATATGATGTATTCCTTGCTTTTCATGTTTTTTTTTTTTTTTTAGTGGCCAGAAAAAGAGCTTTTAGCCAGGTGTGGAGGTGCTTGTCTATAATCCCAGTGGCTGGAGAGGCTGAGGCAGGAAGATCGCAAGTTCAAAGCCAGCTTCAGCTATTTAGTGAGGTCCTAAGCAACTTAGTTAGACCCTGTCTTTAAATAAAATATAAAAAAGGGCCTGGGATATGGCTCAGTGGTTAAGCACCTGGGGTTCAATTCCCAGTACAAAAGAGAGAAAGAGCATTTTTTTAAAAAGTCATTCTTTATTTTTTTAAAATACCTTTATTTTTATTTATTTATCTATTTTTTATGTGGTGCTAAAGATCGAACCCAGGGCCTCACACGTGCTTGGCGAGCACTCTACCCCTGAGCCACAACCCCAGTCCAGAGAAAGAACATTTTATTATTATTTTTTTGGGTGGTGCTAGGGATTGAACCCAGGGCCTCACACATGCCAGGCAAGCACTCTACTACTTAGCTTAGGTACCCAATCCTGTTTGTCTTTCATGTGACACAACTTTGTGGATAGAACGTCTATTCTGCTGACATTAGGTAAAGTCTTCTGTGTGTATGTGTGTGTATTTAAATATATTTTTTAAGTTGTCAATAGATCTTTATTTATTTATATGATGTTCTGAGAATCAAACCCAGTGCCTCACACTGCTAGGCAAGCACTCTACCACTGAGCTACAACCCCAGTCCTCTTCTGTGTATATTATGTCGATTGGTATATAATGTTGTTCAAGTTCTCTATTTCCCTATCCATCATCTTCTGTCTTGTTGGTCTATCTATTATTGAAATTGGGGTATTGAAGTTTCCAAGTATTATTGTAGAACTGTGTTTCTCTTTAATTCTGTTAACTTTTTGCTTCATGTATTTTGAGTCTCTAGTTAGATGGATATTTGCATGTAATAGTTATATGTTCTTGTTGGATTGAACCTTTTATCGTATATAATGCCCTTCTTTGTGTCTTGTAACCTTTTTGACTTAGTATATTTTCTCCTATGATAATATAGCCACTCCAGCTTTCTCTTGGTTACTGTTAGCATGGAAAATCTTTTTTATCATTTTATTTTTCCATCTCTTTGTCTCTTTGTTTCTAAAGCAAATCTCTTGTAGATGATAGATGGGTCGTGTGTGTGTGTGTGTGTGTGTGTGTGTGTGTGTGTGTGTTTTAATCTAATTTGCCAACCTCTCCCTTTAATTGGACAGTTTAGTTCATTTACAGTTAAAGTAATTAATGATAAGGAAGAATTAGCTTCTGACATTTGGTTATTACTTTTCTGTATTCTTTTTTTGTGTGTGGTAATGGGGATTGAACCCAGGGGTACTCAACCACTGAGCTGCGTCATCAGCCCTTTTTATTTTTATTTCGAGACAGGGTTTTGCTAAGTTGCTGATGTTGGCCTTGAACTGGGATCTTCCTGATTTAGCCTCCCTAGTTGCTGGTTATAATAGGGTGTGCACCACCATGCCCTAGTTCTTATCTGTGTTTTTATGTGCTTTTTATTCCTCACACTCTACTTCCTTTTTTTGTATTTAGTTTATTTTTTATAAACTATGGTTTTAATTTTCTTCCCTTTTTATGTTTTTGTTTTATTTTCTTTGCTATTGCCCTGGAGAATAATAATGTATTAACATCTTAAACTTATGATAACCTAGTTTGAGTAATGCCAACTCAGTTTCAGTAGTATATTAACTCCCAGCTCCTGCATATCCCTGTCCTTCCCCTTTTTTATCTTTATTCTCATACTGATGCAGATACATTCTAAGAAATGTATTGTTAGGCAGTTTTATCATTGTGCAAACATCAGAGTATACACTTACTCAAACCAAGATGTCTGTTATGTCACTAAGCCATATAATTTTTTTTTTTTTTTGCCATATAATCTTAAGGGACTACTGTTGTACATTTGATCTGTCGTTGACCACAATGTCATTATGACTGTATACTTTGTTATGTGTCCATTAACATAAGTTTAGAATTATTTTTATGTGTTTGTTTTTTAAAATCATATCAAAGAAAGAAAAACAGTAATTACTAACTAAAAGTATAACACTGGCTTTTATATTTATCTATGTGATTGTATCTTGTAGTCAATTTTTATTTCTTCTTTTGGATTTGAGTTACTGTCTAGAATCTTTCTATTTCAGTCTTAAGAACTCATTTTTGGGGCTGGGACTGTAGTTCAGTTGAAGAGCACTTGGCTAGCATGTGTGAGGCACTGGATTCCATCCTTTAGCATCACATAAAAATAAACAAATAAAATAAAGGCATTCTGTCCATTTGTAACTACAATTTTTTTTTTTTTTTTTTTTTTTAAAGAACTCTTCTTGTAGGGCAGGTCTATTGGTACTGAACTTTCTCAGCCTTTGTTTATCTGGAGATGTTATTGAAGAGTAGTTTTGCTGGCTAGAGAATTCTTAGTTGATATATTTTTTTTTGTTGTTGTTTTTTCTTTTAGGACTTTCATTCCACTGCCTTATGGCTTTCTTTCTTTTTCCCCCCTCCTTGGTTTCTTATGGGAAATCAATTGTTAACCTTTATGTTTAATGAGGTAAAGTTTCTTGCTTTCTTATAAATTTTCTCTTTGTCTGTGGGTGTTGACAGTCTGACTACAGTGTATCCTAGCGTAGATTTCTTTTGATTGTATTCTCCTTGAAGTTGATTGAGCTTAGATTTGTATAGTTGAGTCTTTGATCAGATTTGAGAAGGTTCTGGCCATTATTTCTTCTAATATTTTTCTTCACCCATCTTTCTTTTTTCCTTCTGTGACTACTATTATTCATAAAAAAAACTTTGAATTTGGAAAATTAGGTTTATATTTTCAAGTGTTTAACTACTACTGAATGCCAGGTAGTGGATTTAGCCCCTCAGGCACAACTGTAGACCCTATGTGAAGCTAAGCTCACTTCTATAAAGGTTAGAGAATGAAGGATCAGACTGAAATTTTCTTCCCTCTGGGTAGTGGGATCCCAAGAGGAGAGAGATGAGAAAAGCGAAACATTACCCAGATCATTTCCTCAATCTCACTGTTTTTTTTTAATATTTATTTTTTAATTGTAATTGGGCACAATACCTTTATTTTATTTATTTATTTTTATGTGGTGCTGAGGATCGAACCCAGAGCCTCGCATGTTCTAGACAAGCGCTCTACGCTGAGCTACAACCCCAGCCCTCAACCTCACTATCGATATAAATTATCCTGTTTTTTTAGGGAAAGAATGAATGAGGGAAATGGAAGGAGGTCAGGAATTTTATGACAACGAACGTTCTTCTACATAGAAATGAAATATCACAAGTGGGGAATAATTTTTTTCTTTAATCTCTCCTATGTTTTCTTCCTTAGAAAGCTCCCAGAGGTTGTGCTCCATCAAAAAAGAGTAACTAAATCATGAAAGATGAAAACAGAAGAGTCAATATGAGAGAGGGAAAGGGAATTGGTAGAATGATAGAATGATAGAAAATCTGAGGGCAGTAACTGTGGTGGAAGTCTAGTAGTGCCAGAAGACTCACTAATAAGTGCTATCTAAGTAGCAAACAACAAAAATGACAGATAATTTGATGTTTTGAATATACCAAGAGAATATTTATAGCCCTGTCAAAACTTACTGGTAGGTTTATAACAAAGCTTACAAATGAGACAGTGATCTGGATATGGTGTTGTATGCCTGTAATCCTAGTGACTCAGGAAGCTGAAGCAGGAAAATTGCAAGTATGAATTTGGCCTTGGCATCTTACTGAGACTGTTTTCTCAAAATAAAACAAAAAGCTGAGGATGCAGTTTAGTGGTGGAGTGCCTTGGGTTCAAATTCTCAGTACTACCAAAAAAAAAAAAATGCAGTGTTTAATTTGAAAAGTATCAAGAGGAAGGTGTGATTATATTAGTTTATGTATTACTTCAGTCAAAAGATTAGATCCAGTACCAGTGGTTTAAAAAAAAAAAAAGAGTTTTGTTCCTTTCTTATGTAATAGTTGCTAGGTAAGTGGTAACTAGAGCTAGATGAATAGTTTGTTCCATATGGTCTTTTAGAGGCTCCAAGTTTTCATTGATTATGTTGACTGACAGTGTGGGTTATCACCTGGGCTTATTAGAAATGCAGCATATGAGGCACCCCCCCCAACCTGTAAATGAGAATCTGCTTTTAGGAATTAGTTGATTCTTTTTTTTTTTAATTAAAATTTTTTTTTAAGTTGTTGATGGACCTTTATTTTGTTTATTTATTTGTGGTGCTGAGAATCAAACCCAGTACCTCACACATGCTAGGCAAGTGCTCTACCACTGAGCTGCAATCCAGCACTGCCCCCCCAAAAAATATTTTTTTAGTTGTAGATGGACACAATACTTTTATTTTATTTATATGTGGTGTTGAGGATTAAACCCAGTGCATCATACATGGTAGGCAATTACTTTGCCACTAAGCCACAACCCCAGCTCTAGGTGCTGGTTGATTCTAATGCACGAAAATTTAAAATTCATTGGAATTGAAGCTGGATGGTTGAGAATTTCATTTAATGAGAAAGTGAAGAGAGCATGAGGAGGTAAAAACTGGATTACCTAAGAACACCTAACTGCAGAGAATGCTGAAAAATGTAGTCTAGTTGTGTGTCCAGAAAAAAAGAGAAAATGAATTTTGATGGGCATCTATCAGGTTCTATGCAGTAGAACTGTGAATAACATTAACATATTCAATTAAAATCCTGAGAGGGTGGGGCTAGAGTGCTACATTAGTCTACTTTCTATTGCTATAACAAGATACTAGTTGGTAGGTACTTTACAGAAAAGAGGTTTATATAATTTTCAGTTCTGGAAATTTTAAGAGCCTGGCACCAGCATCTGCTTGGTTTAGGTGAAGGCCCCCTGAGTACATGACAATGTGGCTAATAGCCTTGTGGCGAAAGTGCATGTGAGAAGGAGAGATCGTAATATAAGATAGGAAGCCAGAGCATTTCAGGGGCCAGGCTTGCCCTTTTTATAACAGCTTGCCCAAATGGGATCTAACTGGGGCAAAAACTACATTAATCCTTGGAGAGGGTGGCACCCTCAGCAACCCAATTTTCTCTGACTAGGCCTTATCCTTTAAACATTCTTACTCTTCCCAATATTGCCACCCTGGGAACCAAGCTTCCGGCCATTGTGTCTTTGGGGAATGTACTCAAACCATATACAAACTATAGCAGGTGGGGAAGTACTAGAAATGCAGCATATGAGGCACCCCATATTGTGTATATTCAATTCTGTCTTTTTCTAGGGGGAATGTTTGAGATGGCCAAATCCACACCCTCATAGTAGAAAGCCATAGAGATAACATCTAAAGCTAAAACAAAATAATAAGTATCATCTTAAGCATGTTATTTAGAAATAGGGAGATAAGGGGCTGGGTAGAGCGCTCGCCTAGCACGTGCAAGGCACTGGGGTCAATCCTCAGTACCACATAAAAATAAATAAATAAGAAGGTGTTTTGTAAAACTATAACCAAAAAAAAAAAAAAAAAAAGGAAATAAATCCTGGAAGAAACAGCTAAAAAAGTTGAAAACAGTTGCCTTTTAAAAAAAAATACCTTTAATTTATTTGTTCATTATTTTTTAAACATTTTTTTAGTTGTAGATGGACACAATATGTTTATTTTATTTATTTATTTTTTATGTGGTGCCAGGGATTGAACCCAGTGACTCACGCATGCTAGGCCAGTGCTCTATCACTAAGCCACAATCCCAGCACAAAAGTGGTTGCTTTTGAGACTAATGTTTTCCTTGTAGTACTGTTTACTTTTAAAATTGTGTAAGCATATTTGTTTTATAAAAAGCAGATTTGCAAAAATATCTCTGTAGTCCAAATTGGAAAACACATAAATAGTTTTAAGTGCTAAGTATTATGAGAAAGGTAAGAACAGAGTTCATGTGAAGAGGTATACTCATCTGAATTCACCCTTGTAGGAGAGTAGAGGGGTAAATTAACCCAGTTTTGTCCCATTGCTCCAGATGTGAAACATGTATAAAAATTTAATGGTAGTGTATAAATAGTATATGTCAATATAATTACAATAACAATAAATACAATACATAAATTCTAGATTATGATTTATAATCCATTTAAATGCACCTGTGTCCATTTTTTTTTAAAAAAATACTTATTTCTTTTAGTTGAACACAGCACCTTTGTTTTATTTATTTTTATATGGTGCTGAGGATCGAACCCAGGGCCTCGCACGTGCTAAGCCAGCGCTCTACCGCTGATCCACAACCCCAGCCCCACCTGTGTCAATTTTGTTGAAATATTCTGAGAATTGAAAACTTGAGACTTAATGGGTTAAGGAAGGCATTCTGGAGGAGAGACATTTTTCTAGTTACATTTTGGGCAACAAAGTGTGATGCAGTTAAATATCTTTTGTATTATGTTTGTAGTGTGTGGAATTAACAATTTAAGCTAATTTTTCATTAATTCATTTAATACATTTATTGAGTACTTGCTTTGTACTAACTAGGCTCTGTGGTAAGTACTGCTAGTTGTAAGCAAAAGCAGAAATGGTTTTTTACTTTATGAAGTAGACTGATAAGAATCAGATTTTCACTGTATGTAAAATTGTATAGGAGAACACGATTTCCTTTCACTTCTACTTTTAGGACTAGTCCTTAGAGTGATTCTTTAAGTGTGGCCCATAGTCTATCCATATCAATGTCACCTGAAAACTTGTTAGAAATGCACTTCTCAGGCTCCATCCCAGACTACTGAAGCAGGAACTCTGGAGGGGATGGGTGTAGTTAGGGGTGGTTTAGGACCCTCCAGGTGTCTCTAAAGAATGCTAAAATTTGAGAATTACTGTTTAATAAGAGTTAATCAATACTTTAAGCTTGGTATATTCATTGTTAAAAGTAACTAATTGCTTTTATGTCAGATTATATAATTATTGAGCATTTTAATTAGTTTCAAAATGTTTAATAGTATATTCATTAAAAATTCATTTATTAAGCATATACCATGTTTAGGAATTCAGTCTAGCTCCGTCTAGTGAATTTTTTTTTTCTTGTTGGAGAAGAAAATTGTGTTTTCTTTATGGAACTTAGGAGGTCTCTCATAATTTTCTGTAATTTTTAAAAGTATCAGAATTTTGGGCTGAGGATAAAGCTCAGTGCTAAAGTGCTTGCCTGCCATACATGAGGTCCTGTGTTCAATCCCAGAACTGCCAAAGCAAAAAGAAGAAGCATATAGTCTCAGAATCTATATAACAGCATCATTTTTTGTTGTTGTTGTTGTAGATGGACAGAATGCCTTTATTTTGTTTACTTTTACGTGGTGCTGAGGATTGAACCCAGTGCCTTATGCTAGGCAAGCGCTCTGTGCTAAGCTAGAGCCCTAGCCCATCACTCTGTTTTTTTTTTTTCTTAACTTTTTGTAATTATAGATGGACAGAATGCCTTTATTTTACTTGTTTATTTATTTTATTTTATTTTTGGTACTGGGAATTGAACTCATAGGCACTCAACCTCTGAACCACATTCCCAGCCCTATTTTGTATTTTATTTAGAGACAGGGTCTCACTGAGTTGCTTAGCGCATTGCTTTTGCTGAGGCTGGCTTTGAACTTGCAGTCCTCCTGTCTCAAGCCTCCCCAGACACTGGGATTATGGGTGAGCGCCACTGCAACCGGCTCTATTTGTTTATTTTTATATAGTGCTAAGGATTGAACCCAGTGCCTCACAATGCTAGGCAAGTGCTCTGCCACGGAGCTACAGTCCCAGCCTAATCACTGTGTTTAAGATATGCATACAATCACATTTTAAAATTTTAAGTTGGAGTGCATGCTAAAGGTAGATGGTTCTGCCATTCTTTTTAGAGTTTATAAATGACTCATAAAGCAGGTCAGTGTCTTTGGGGTCACCTAGTGACTTGGTGATTGCAGATCTTAACTGAAAAAGGTTAAACAAATGTGTGTATATATAATTTTTTAAAATTTTATTTATTCTATTTTGTTATATATGACAGCAGAATGCAATTCAATTCATATTACATATTTAGAGCCTGGTTTTTCATGTCTCCGGATGTACACAAAATAGAGTCATACCATTTGTGTCTTCATACATGTAATTAGAATAGTGATGTCCATCTCATTCCATCCTCTTTCCTACCCCTATGCCCCCTCCTTCCCCTCCTTCTCCTTTGCCCTATCTAAAGTTCATCTATTCCTCCCATGCCCCCTCCATCCCCATTATATTTCAGCATCTTTATATCAGAGAAAACATTCGGCATTTGGCTTTTTGGGATTGGCTTACTTCACTGAGCATTATATTCTCCAACTCCATCCATTTACCTGTAAATACCATGACTTTATTCTCTTTTAATGCTGAGTAATATTTCATTATGTATATATACCATTTATGGTTTTTTTTTTTGGTACTGGGGTTTGAACTCAGGGGTACTTGAGTGGAAAATACTGTTTCTATAAAGTTTTGTAAACAAAATTGTGGATTGATGTTATTCCAAGTCTTTATTGTTAATGGCTTTTGTCATTAACGTAATAAGTCATAAAATGGTATTTATAAAATTGTTAAAGAGTCATTATAGAATAGCAACAGAAAATGTAAACATATATTAGTTACTAGATAAGAATAATCACTTAAAATAGAACCCATTTTTATTTTTAAAATGAGGAACTTGCATTGGTGTCTACAAGAATTTGGGAATAGTCACTTATTTTGACAACTCTTTGGATGATTATATAAAACATTTTGTCAAGAATAATAAAAGCATCTGGGTGCTGTGGTGCTCACATGTAATCCCAGTGGCTCCGGAGGCTGAGGCAGGAGGATCAAAAGTTCAAAGCCTGCCTCAGCAAAAGCAAGGCACTAAGCAACTCAGTGAGACCCTGTCTCCAAATAAAATACAAAATAGGGTGGCTGGGGAGTGCTTGCCTCACATGCACAAAGCTCTGTGTTCAATCCTCAGCACCATCAAAGGGGGGAAAAATACAAAATAGGGCTGGGAATGTGGCTCAGTGAATGAGTGCCCCTGAGTTCAACCCCTGGTACCCCTCCAAAAATAAGTAAATAAATAAAAGCAAAATAATTAGACAAAATCGAATGTATAAGAACTAAGAACAAAAGCTTACTTTCATACAGTTATAAGTTGCTATTTCTTTTACTAGAAAATAATATTAGTTGAAAAATTAATGGTGAAGAATCTAGTATGATTTTGACTTAAATTTTAATTATCATAATTTCTTAAAATAGGGCTAGGGATGTGGCTCAATGGTAGAGCACTTACCTAGCATGTGGTAGAGTACTTGCCCTGGAGGTGCAAGTCACTGGGTTCAATCCTCAGTACCACATAAAAATAAATAAATAAAATAAAGATATTGTGTCCAACTACAAGTAAAAAAAAATATAATTTCTTAAAATAGTTCTTTGTACAATAATTTATTTTTAGGAAAAAGAGCTTAACAACTTTTAAAAAATTAAAGGTATTATTTAATTTGGACTGATATCAAAGCAGAGAAGGAATATAGAAGACTGTACTGTAAACACGAATTATAAAAGCTAGGTACAAATTGAGTAAGATGCTTTAGTGCAGACATTTCTAGGTAAGTTTGGTTTCTTTTTTCTGGAAACACATTTTTGCATATGTACAGACAACTGAAAATACATGACGTGTGTCCTAAGCTTTTTATTATAGGTGATATTTTTGTGTTTATATGATGCAGATTTATATGATTAGAGATGTTTGCCCAAATCCATAATTCAGTAAATTCATCAAGTAAATTCGAAGTTTCTATATTTTAGTTCCATGCAGTTTAGTCTTGTTGGCAGGACTATTTTTTTTCCCCCTCATAACTTTGTTTTTGTGGTGCTGAGGATTGAACCCAGGGGTTCAAGTATTAACGCTCAGTTATACTCCCAGCCCTTTTTATTTTTTTGTTTTGCAGAGTCTAAGTTGCTGAGGCTGACCTGGACCTCCTTCCTCAGCCTCTCACGTAGCTGGGATTACAGGTGTGTACCACCTTGCCTGGCTATTAGTTTTATATTTAACTTTATTTTAGAGGAATAGTTCTGAATTTAAAGCATATAGGGCAAGGTGAACAGTAAAAAAAAAAAATCCTGATTTCTATAAAATGTAGTATGTAAGGTATTTCTAGCATAGAAATAATTTAACAAGACACAGTATTTTCACTTTTTTTTTTTTTTTTTTTTTTTGGTACCAGGGATTGAACTCAGGGGCACTCAATCACTGAGTCACATCGCTAGCCCTATTTTTAATTTTATTTAAAGACAGGGTCTCACTGAGTAGCTAGTGCCTCACTTTTGCTGAGGCTGGATTTTAACTCGTGATCCTTCTTTTCTCAGCTTCCCGAGCCACTGGGATTACAGGTGTGTGCCACCGGGCCTGGCTGTTTTCACTTATTTATAGAAGTTTGTGTTATAAACTTAGTATTTGTTCATTAACATAATTTTTATTATATTTTAGAGGAGAATAGATTCTGATTGATTTTAGTTTTTTTTCTTACTGTCGCTTCTTTTAGACAGTATTTTTAGAGCAGTTTTGGGTACACAGCAAAATTAAGCAGAAAGTACAGAGTTCCTGTATATTCCCTGGCCCCACACATGTATAGCATCTCTTGCTGTCAACATCTGCTACTATTGTGGTACATTTGTTATAATCAAATGTATCATGACATGTTATTGTCACTCAGAGTTCATTGTTTACATTAGAGTTCGTTCTTGATGGTGGACTCTCTGAGTTTTAGTAAAAACATGACATGGGTTTTAAAAATTTGTTTACATAAGAATTCATTTAAATTCCTTTATACTTCAAAGGTGGAGAGAATTGGAATTCTTTTTATGTTTAGAATTAACTTGAAATAGATTAGAAGTAAAAATGGTACTGGTTTGTGAGAGCTAAAAATGGTCAAGATCTTACCATTTAGGATTCTATAAACTTTTATGTTAATAGTGACACATTAATTGCATATTTTAGTTCCTTGTTGAAATTAAAAAAAATTTTTTTCAGTTGTAGATGGATCCAATACCTTTACTGTTTTTTATGTGGTGCTGAGGATTGAACCTAGTGCCTCACATGTTCTAGGCAAGTGCTCTACCACTGAGCCAGAACTCTAGCCCCTGAAATTCTTATTGGCAATATAAAACAACTTTTTACTTCTCTAAAAATCCTTTGTTTTGATACTGTATTAGAATTCTCTCTATGAATATTTGGCTGTTACTTAAGGGGCTTTAATTTCTTCTCTGAGTTTTATCTTTTTTCAAACTATTTCTTTAGTTTTGAGAAAAAAATTTAAAAGCTTTATAAATGTCTTACCACTTTAAAAAATGGTTTTGCATTTTCAATAACAGATTTTTTTTTTTAAACCCAATAGTTTGCTTGCCTAAACTGGATTTGGAGCAATTCAAACTACTGAAGATCTGCCATTTTACAATATCATATTTGGAAAGAAGCAGGTTTTCAAATAATGGAAGAGCCTAAGACATCTAAAAGTGAAAATCATGAACCAAAGAAGAATGTTATTTGTGAAGAAAACAAAGCAGTTAAAGCTATAACTAATCAAACTTTGAAAGCTAGAAATGATAAATCTACAAAAGAAATTGGGACCAACTCTCCAAATAAGAATAGTAGTAAAAAAACCAAGCAAAATGATACTTGTATTGAAAAAACAGATGTTAAATCATGTAAAGTAAATGTTGCCAATGTTTTAGGCCCTAAAGATATGGGGTTAGTCCTTAGAGATCAAAGTCATTGCAAAACAAAAAAACTACCAAACTTACCAGTGAAAGCTGAAAAGGTACCCAATTTACAGGCAAAATTAGAAAAGGTACCCAATTTTCAGGCAAAGGCAGAAAAATCACCAAAGTCACCTAATTTACCAGTGAAGACAGAAAAATCACCCTGTTTACCTGCAGCAGAAGCAGAAAAGTCACTTAGTTCACAGAGGAAAACAGAAAAAGCACCTAGTTCTCAGATGAAATCAGAAAAGGGGCTCAGTTCATCAGCAGAACCAGAAAAGATGACCAGTTTACTGTTGAAAGAAAGTATTAGACAGACAGAATTGCAACAGACTGGAAAAAAAATTCCAAGCTCCTTTATTTCTGTGGACAAAGTGAATATTGAAGCTCTACAGAGAGAAAAATCTGCTCTGGAAAACTTACCACCATCTCAGAAGCAACAGATGAGGACAGATAATGCTGGAGATTCTGATGATAGTGCTTCAGGAATTGAAGACATTTCAGATGATTTGAGTAAGTACAAGTAAGAATATTCTACCAGTCACATTTTTCTGAGAGATTTTCTTGTGTTAATGTTCTTTAGGTTAGCCCTGGCTTAGCTACTTTAATTACAAAAAGGACATTAATAGTGTGGCTCTTTCAGCTAAAAAAGAAAAAGAAAAAACAAAATCACCTTTTTATTTATTATGATAAGTAAAAATGCTGTGCACATATAAATTTAATGACTCCTTCAGTCATTTGGATTTGTACCCAAATGTACCCTCTTATTTATTTATCTAGCAATGCTGAGGATCAAAACTTTGGCAAGTGCTTTACCACTGAGCCCTACACATTCTCTTAAAATGGTCTTGGGGGGCTGGAGTTGTGACTCAGCGGTAGAGCACTCCCCTAGCACGTGCGAGGACCTGGGTTTGATCCTCAGCACCACATAAAAATAAATAAATAAATAAAGATATTGTGTCCAACTACAACTAAAAAATAAATATTAAAAAAATGGTTTTGGCACATCGATGTTCATAGCAGCACAATTCACAATAGCTAGACTGTGGAACCAACCCAGATGCCCTTCAATAGATGAATGGATAAAAAAAAATGTGGCATTTATATACCATGGAGTATTACACAGCACTAAAAAATGACAAAATCATGGAATCTGCAGGGAAATGGATGGCACTAGAGCAGATTATGCTTAGTGAAGCTAGCCAATCCCTAAAAAACAAATACCAAATGTCTTCTTTGATATAATGAGAGCAACTAAGAACAGAGCAGGGAGGAAGAGCAGGAAGAAAAGATTAACATTAAACAGAGACATGAGGTGGGAGGGAAAGGGAGAGAAAAGGGAAATTGCATGGAAATGGAGGGAGACCCTCATTGTTATACAAAATTACATATAAGGGGTTGTGAGGGGAATGAGAAAATAAACAAGGAGAGAAATAAATTACAGTAGATGGGGTAGAGAGAGAAGATGGGAGGGGGAGGGGAGAGGGGATAGTAGAGGATAGGAAAGGTAGCAGAATACAACAGTTACTAATAGGGCATTTTGTAAAAATGTGGATGTGTAACCAATGTGATTCTGCAATCTGTATTTGGGGTAAAAATGGGAGTTCATAACCCACTTGAATCTAAAGTATGAAATATGATATGTCAAGAGCTTTGTAATGTTTTGAACAACCAATAAAAAAAAAGAAAAAAAATAAAATACCTATTATAAACTGAATAATATTAGCTAGGAAGTCTTTTTCAAATTGAAGTATTCTCCTATTTCTAGTTTGCCAAGAGTGTTTTTTTTTTCTTTATAGTAGTGGTTTAATTTCCCTCCTTGTTTTAATCTACTTACTAAAAAACCTGAACAAACATTCCCCTATATTTGTGATGAACGATATTGCTTGACTTTTTGAAACCAGTCTTATTAATTTGATTTATAGGGATTTTAAGATTTTCATATCTATGTTCCTGAATGACATTGGTCTATAATATTCCTTCCCTTAGTATCTGTGTCAGGGTTTGGTATCAAAAGTAAACTGTTCTCTGAAAACAAGTTTGAATAAACTTTACTTTTTCCCTAAAAAAAAAAAAATGGTTTTGGTAATATATTGCTTGTTCATTCACCAAACATGTATGTATCATCTTCCTCTAATGGACCAATTGTGTGTTTATAATGGAAAATTGGAAGAACTTAGCCCTAGGTTTCAAGGAACCTACACTCACTGCGTTGTGATGCAGAGAAGTAAAGTAATATACAGTGGCAAAAACTAAGAGTTGGGAAAGCATGTGATTTATTTGTGAGATTTGACATGGGGCTGAGAAAATGGGAGGAGTGAGACTATGAGTGTGAATGAGAATCAGTATAAGTAGAACAGGGATTTGAGGCGGAGTGGCAAAAGATGCAGTTGACAAGTCATCTTTTGGAGAATGAAAAGCATTGTGAACTGTGACATAATTTTTTTAATAAGTGATTTGAGAAGCAACTGAAGAGAAGCAAGATAGTGCTATGATCAGATTTTCTATTAAAAAGTATACTTTTGGCTATAGTGCAGCAAATTCTTTGATGGGCACAAGTCTAGAAGCAGAAATTGCTTAGGACACTGTTTACTTGGGAACTGTAAAATTAATTTTGATCTGGGATCCTGACTTTACTTTTAATTAATTGTTCAGAAATATTGTCTATGTCTTGAGTAATTTTAATTCTTTTTTTTTTTTTTTTTTTTGATGCTGGGGATCAAACCCAGGGCCTAGTGCATGCCAGGCAAGCACTCTACCAACTGAGCTATGTCCCCAGTCCCTTGAGTAATTTTAATTCTGATTTTGCTTAAATCAATGAACTTTATTTGCTAATTTTCTTTCTGTTGATTCCATGGTTGAAAGAATAAAGCCTTACCTTGATATAGAAATAAAAATAAATTATTATTTTTCATAGATGGAGAAATACCAAAGAGTTCAGAAATAGCTACTTTTTATTTCTGGTGATACACAGGTGATAGTATATAGACAGACTTTTAAAAATATATATATATTTTTTACTTGTATATGGACACAATACCTTTATTTAGTATTTTTTATGTGGTGCTGGGTATCGAACCCAGGGCCTCACACATGCTAGGTGAGTGCTATACCACTGAGCCACAACCCCAGCCCTATAGACAGACTTTTAAAAGATAATTGTCTTTATGTGTGTAAGAAAAAAATCAGTCTCACAATTGTATATAAGGTTTAGGACAAGGACAACTTTAGACAGTAACTCAATAGAGACAATATCAAGTAATAGAACAGGCGATATTTAGATATGGCAAAAATCTAAATATGATGGTACACTAGAGATGTGAAGTTGAGGAATTGTGATACTTAAGATCATTTAGTTAAGTCAGGGGTTGTGAGAGGTTCATTTTGAGCCCATGAATTTGAGACTTGTCCTGGGCAACATAGTGAGACCCCCCCATTTCAAATAAAAAATAAAGGGTAATGGCACATTCTTAGTGGTAGAATGCTTGTCTAGCATGTATAGGCCTTAGGTTCTAACCCCAGCACACAACAAAGCAAAACAAAAGATTGCTTAATTAAGGGTCTGTTCGTGTGAGTTACTGAAAAATCTGATTTAAAGATCATTCTTTTAAGAAGGTAACAAAGGATCTAGAGCTATAGCTAGCTCAGTGATAGAGCACTTGCCTTTGCATGCTCAAGGACCTGGGCTTGATCCCAAGTACAGTCAAAAAAAAAAAGGGGGGGGATATTAAGCAAAAGAGGTGATATAGTGAGATGATCAGGTAAATGAGCTGGAGTGAGATGCATGGTTTTTGAATTCTGTCTTTCCCACTTAATAACTTTGTAATCTTGGATAAGCTTCCTTCAAATGTGTCTTTGTTTCTTCATTTTATTTAAAGTGGAGATGGTGCTGCCTATGTTGTGAAGGTTACTTTTAAGAGTCTAGTTGAAAGTTTTATGTAGTACCTGACATAGTAGGTATATTTGTCAGCTCTCTGTCACTATAACAAAAGTCCAAGACTTTTGCACTTATAAAAGATTTATTTAACTCATGGTTTTGGAGTTTCTAATCTATGATCGGCTGACCCTTTTGCTTTTAGACCTATGGTGAGGCAGTATATCATGATGAGGAGTGTGTGGCAGAGTAAAACTGTTCACTTCATATCCAGTACATGAAAAACAGTAAAAAGATCCCAGCTACTTGGGAGGATGAGGCTGGAGGATCACAAGTTTGAGGTCAGCCTGGGCAATTTAGCAAGACCCTGTCTTAAAATTAAAAGGACTGAGATTGTAGTTTAGTAGTATGGTGTTCCTGGGTTCATTCCATCTACCACAAAACAAACAACAATAATAAAAACAAACAAAGAGCAAAAAGGAGAAGCTTGGGGCCCCACTATCCTTTGAGGATACACCTCCAATGATCCAGAGACCTCCCATTATGCCCAACCTCTTAAAGGTTCTGCTACTTCCCACACTGGGAACCAAATCTTTATCCTATAAACTTTTGGGGTCAAGATCCAAGCTATAGTAGTAAGCATGCAGGGTAGAGAGTATTATTTATTACTATTATTTTATTCTATTAACTGCAGTTTTGTTATGTGTTAATGTAGAGAACAGTAGACCAAGTAGAGGTATTTTTGGAAAATTGGTTTAGCAAATTAATAAGAATGATTTAGCCAAATGTGGTGGCACATGCCTGTAATCCTGGTGGCTTGGGAGGCTGAGACAGGAGGATTACAAGTTCAGAACCAACCTCAGCCACAAGGTGAAACCTACAGCCACCTTTACCTTACAAGTCTTTTCCCCGCCTGTGTGGCAAGGGGTTGATCCCAGATTCACTTGCAAATTAACTCAAGCATGAATTCATGTGACATCAGGAAAAAAAATGAAAACAAATCAAACAATAACAACAACAAAAAATTAGCCTAAGCAATTTATCAAAGTCCTGTCTCAAAATAAAAAATAAAGAGGGCTGGGGATGTGGATAGTGGTTAAGCACCTCTGGGTTCAATCCCTGGGTGGTGGGGTTGGGGAAGGAACACATAACACCATCCTAATGGAGTCAATATTCTATTAGGAAGAGATAGACAATGAACAAATAAATGAGAAATATGTAGAGAAAGTTAGATATATAAGTCATATGAGAAAAATAAATCAGGAAAAATAGGAATTGATGCTATTGTTGCTGGTGGTGGTGTTTCAATTTAAATTGTCACTGAGAATGCATCATTAAAGCACATACCTAAAGGAAATAGATGAATGAGCAGGGTGAGTATTTGAGGGAAGAGTGTTCTTGATCTGGGGTTCTCAAACTTTGATATGCATGTGAATTCCCTGGAAATCATATGAAAAATAGAAATTCCTGGGCATCATTCCCAGAGATTTGATTCAGAAAGTCTGTGTGGAACCCGAGAAACTTTATTTCTAGCAGGCTCCAAACTGCTAATGCTGCTGGTGCTGCTCATCAGGATCATGGTTTTGAACAGCATACGCTAAACTATTGCCTCACTTTCACTCATATCACCCTTCTTTGTGTTTTTAACATAGCCAGAAGAATCCTATTAAAATGAATCAAATCATGTTACTACTATTTAAAGTATTTCAGTGGTTCCCTCATATTTAGCTAATGTTTTTGCAGTGAGTAGCGGGGCCTTATATGATCTCTGATACTTCCCTACTTCTCTACCTTTAGTCATCTACTTCTCAATCTCTTTCTTTCTGCTCTATTTGCAAGGTTTTCTTGTATTTCCTGAAATGTGAATACAAATGTCCACCTAAGGGCCTTTGTATTTGCTTTTTTTTCTTCCTTGAACAGTCATCCCCTAGATATGGTTAGTTCTCTGAACTTTTGCTTTCTTTTTTTTTTAATCATTTTTTTTAAAGAGAGAGTGAGAGAGGGGAGAGAGAGAGAGAATTTTTTAATATTTATTTTTTAGTTCTCGGCGGACACAACATCTTTGTT
The DNA here is from genome assembly GCF_045843805.1 of Urocitellus parryii. Lineage (NCBI taxonomy): Eukaryota > Metazoa > Chordata > Mammalia > Rodentia > Sciuridae > Urocitellus > Urocitellus parryii. The sequence goes on along the minus strand of NC_135541.1, from coordinate 35,773,061 downwards.
GGTATGTGGTGCTGAGGATCGAACCCGGCCGCACGCATGCCAGGCGAGCGCGCTACTGCTTGAGCCATATCCCCAGCCCTGAACTTTTGCTTTCTTAATGAGGCTTTTGCTCATTAGTAGTCCTCATCTCTACTTCTGATAAGGCATATTCTTTTTACATTTTTAACTTTTCTCATAGTCCTTATTACTGTGTCATATTTTTAGTCTTTTAAGTAGTTTTATTGAGATGTACTTCACATGCTATAAAATTCATCTTTTTAAAGTATAGAATTCAGTGATTTTTAGTATACTCACCAAGTTTCACAGCCATCACTACTAATTTTTAGATGTTTTCGTCACCCTCCAAAGATGCACTATACCCATTAACAGGTATTCCCTTCTATTCACTGGCAACTACTAACTTTTTTGTCTCTGTGAACACTCCTGTACAACTTGTTTGATTAAGGTATCTCATGGAACTAGTGTTATGTGGCACACAATTTGGGACATTCTGCCTGATACCATTTTATTTTATATGTTGTTCTAAAAAATTAAATAATTTTCTTTTTTTTCTGATTTTAAAGAAAGATATGTCTTCTCTAATTCTTTATGCTGGCATAAATTATAATTTTACACAATTTGCTAATGTTGTTTTGTCAAACAGGGCAAGTTGTACATAGAGAAGAGAGGAGAATATTATATTATTATGGTGTCTTGATATTCTTCTTTTCAATGAAATATATAAATAAAATTAGGATTTCATCTTTTCTTTTGTTTCCATAAGAAAATGGTTGCAAAAAAACTAAATTTCCCCCCAAATATTAGGACATAATTGCAAATTGTTCACAGTGCATCAGTGTTCCCCTCACTATAATTTAAGAATACTTATCTAACCTAACCATGCTTAGGGTGTTTGAGCCCTTTTTATAAGTTATGTAAGAGTTCGCTTTCTTATTTTGGAAACTCCTATGCCCTTTAGTAGGAATTGTACCTTATCCAGAAGTACATCATTTCTTCTTTGTTTATAAAATTAGAGCTATCAAAAGATAGAATTGATTGGAGCTGGGATTGTGGCTCAGCAGTAGAGCGCTTGCCTAGCATGTGCAAGGCCCTAGGTTCGATCCTCAGCACCACATAAAAATAAAATAAAGATATTGTGTCCAATTACAAGTAAAAAGTAAATATATTTTTTTAAAAAGAATCGGCTATCATAGTTCCTCTAGATGGCATATAGTTGGCTTTTGAGGATAAAGAGGAGAACTTTTTTGGAAGTGCTTTTAGATACATCCAGATTTTTTGTCTATTTAACATACTTTTATAAAAGTGTAAGTTTTGATCAAGATGTTGTATTAAAATTTGAATGTACAAAGTTAAATTAAGACCTGGCTATTAGCATCAAAGAATCTACTTTATAAAGGAAAGGTAAATATTACTAACTGAAATGGGAGGGCATTGATGGAGAAGGGAATAGCATAGATAAAGGTATTGAGATTTGAAACAACAATAATACTAAAGTGTATTTGGTATGAAAGAAGTGAAAAGTGTAAGGCCAGGACATGAGGTTAGAGATATAGGCAAGTTAGCTCTCTTTCTTTAGGTTTTGACTTAAATGATATCTTCTCAGAGAAGCCTTTTCTGACTCCCATATCTAAAGTTGTTTTTCAGCTTAGTTCCTTGACTTTATTCTTTTATAACATTTATTATAATTTGAAGTTTTGTAGTTGTTCTGTTTACTGCCTTCATGAGGGTAAGGGATTAGACATAATGTACTATGGGATTTAAGCTTTATTCTGAACTCCCTGAAATCCTTTCAAGTATTTGATCTTTTCTCTTTCTTGCAGTGCTGGGAATCACCCAGGACCTTGTGTATATAAGGCAAATTCTCTACCACTGAGCCACATCCCCAGCCCTTATTATATTTTATTTTGAGACAAGAACTCACTAAATTGCCCAGGCTGGTCTTGAACTTGTGATCCTCCTCTTTCTGTCTCCTAAATCTCTGGGATTATATATCTATGCCACCCAGCCCAACTACCTTTTAAGTATTTTAAACACATTGGGCATGGTGGTGCACACTGTGCATACCTGTAATCTCAGCAATTCAGAAGGCAGGGGGATCACAAATTCAAGGCCAGAGTAGGTAACTTAATGAGACTCTCAGCAATGTGGTAGACCCTGTCTCAAAATAAAAACTAAGGGCTGGGGTTGTGGCTTAGTGATAGAGCGCTTGCCTAGTACATGCGAGGCCTTGGGTTTGATCCTCAGCACCACATAAAAATAAATAAAATAAAGGCATTGTATCCAACTACAAATAAAGAAAATTAATATAAAAAAAAGGAAAAGGGCTGGGTATATAGCTGAGTGGTAAAGTGCCCCTGAGTTCAATTCCCAGTATCAAAAAACAAACCAAACAACACCCCCACCAAAAAAAAAAAAAAAAAAAAAACTATATATGTATATATTTTAAACTAGAAAAAAGAGGATTCAACTTACCTTTAAAAAAAAATCACATTGGTGTAGAATCTTACTGTATCCCAAATCTGTATTGCTACATACTGGAAATGCAAAGATGAAAACATAATCTATGCTTTCAAGAGATTGCAATCTAATTAGGACACAGGGATTTGTGGTCTATATATGTTCTTTCAGTTGTTAGTGTCTTTAGTTCAGTGACTAAATCTTTGGGTCTTTGATAGCTTTTTATCAAATTAACTTCAGGTACCCTTTAAAGATGGTTATGTTATGCTAACTTTATGTAGTGTAGTCTCAATTAGATATATACCTTGGAAGAAAAAGTCAGGCATTTGATACATGAAGTAGGTTTTTTTTTAAAATACTGGGGAAGGAACTCCTTATGCATGCTAGGCATGTGCTGTACCACTGAGCCATACCCCTAACTTCTCTTCATGAATTTTGATACTATTTATATATCATATACACGTGTGTATAGTATATGTATACATACCTGAGTATGTATGTATATATATACACACACACACACACACACATATATTTATTTCTGTGTGTGTGTATATATCTTTTTTTTTTTTTGGAGGAGGAGGATACTGGGGATTAGAGATTAGATTTAGGACACCCTACCACTGAGCCACATCCCCAGCTCTTTTGCTTTTTATTTTGAGATAGGGTCTTAGTAACTTGCTGAGGGTTTTGCTAAATTGTTGAGGCTAGACTTAAACTTGTGATCTTCCTCCTGCCTTAGCTTTCTGGGTTGTTGGGATTACAGACCTGCAGCACTATATCAGGCTATGTGCATATCTTAAGTTTTACGTACATATAACAACTTATATGATCAAGGAAAATACATCTTTTCCTGTTTGTGTAAAAGTTGAATACTTTGTTTTTCATTATACTTTTTTTAAATTACCATTTCTGAGATAACTAAGTGATTGCTTCCTTTTATAGGTAAAGTGAAGAACGATGAATCTAATAAAGAAAATTCTTCAGAGATGGACTATTTAGAAAATGCCACTGTGATAGATGAATCTACATTGACACCTGAGCAGAGGCTAGGCTTGAAACAAGCAGAAGAACGCTTAGAAAGAGATCACATCTTTCGACTTGAAAAAGTATGCTGCTGTTTTAGTTATTTGGAGGGAAATATGTTTCATAGCTTTTCTTTCCTAAGTATAACTCTCTTTATTTATTTTTTATATAGCTCTCTCTCTCTTTTTTAATTGATAAGACAGACTAGCATTTATCTTTCCTTTCCCTCTTTCCTTCCTTCCTTCTTTCTCTCCCTCTTTTTTCCTGTCTTCCCTATGTTTAACAAATACTCAGTTTATGAGCCTGGCTTCATTTATTCTTCCTAGAGGTTGGCCACTGTGCCCTACTTCCTTGTTTTAGTTTTGATTGTGGCCCCCTTTTCTATAAGCAAAGTTATTGGAATATAGCTGTGCTCAATTTTTAGATATTGTCTGTGGTTGCTTTCATGTTACCATGGCAAAGGTAAATTGAATAGATGCCAAATGAAACCATATGATCTTTAAAACAAAATGTTTACTCTTTTCCAAAGCTCAGAGTATTTACCAAAATGTTGCTTTGGCCCTTTATAGAGTAAGTTTGTTGACCTCTGATTTATTCCTTCATTAAATAGGTACTGTGCTAGACAATAGGCATGTATTGGTGAAAATGGTCCAGTTTCTTCCCATTAGCAGTTAAAAGTCTGTTTGGATTGATGGAAACAAACTAAAATATACTACTAAAAACTTACTAGACTTTCTCCTTTTTTTCTTGTTTTTCTATCTTATCCTTTTTCCTCCTATGCTTACTGAATAGCTACTAAGAACTAGGAACTGTCCTAGTCATTAATAATTTGTAGTTTCAACAATTAAAACACTAGTAGCTATTAAAGGAGAAAAATTGTCAATGTGGGTCATCATTCTTGAAAAATAAGAAAGAAAGGAAAGAAATGATATGATTTTGTTTAGTTTAGAAAAACGAGATGATATCTAGATTGAAGAATGCAATCCTGGTTACTAACAGAATTTAGGGTAGAGTATCAACACATGAAAAGAAAAAGGAATGTCAAAGAATGGAGGCTCAGTCTGTGGTTATAGAGCACTTGCCTAGAAGTGCTAGCATGTGTGAGGAATTGGGTTCAATCCTCAGCACCACATAAAAGTAAATAAAATAAAGGTATTGTGTCCATCTACAACTAAAAAACTTTTTTTAAATAAAAAGGAATGGAGACTCATAAGGTATAATATAAGCTCATAATATGTAGCTAGTGTCAAAGTATTCTAATTAGAAGAAAGTCTTATTTGCAATTTGCAGTTCTATCATTACTTAGTCTTCCAACTTTCTAAGCCTGAAATTAGTAGTTATTTCTGGATATGTCCATTGTCAAGATAAAATTGAGTGCCTTTTCTGTGTCATCAGCTGGCAAGCCTGACATTTTTAAAAACATGACACTGCTTTTCTAAGAGTTCACTAGTTAGAGACTAAAACAAGTAAGCAAACAAAAGTAGTAATATGATTTGAAAAGGGATCATAGACAAAAGAGTGATTGACTTGAGTCAGTGTCCTTGGCATTTTTTTTTTTTTTATCAATTTTGTATACTCATTAAGAATGTTATCCTTAAGTTCATTTCATTTCATCAGGTCCTTTGGTGCTCAGTGTACCCATAGATTAATTTAAAAATAAATATATAGACTTTTGCCTTGTACCAAAGAAGACATAAATCCAAACCATTAGATTAAGTGGGCAGATTTCCCTATAAGTGAGTACTAAGTACTGACTTAGAAATACTTTGAATCTTCATGCTCAGAAATCTGTATTCTAGCTTGTTACAGAAAGTTGAAAAAAAGGTTAGTTTATGGTAAAATAAAGTTTTGTAACTATAAATAAGGGAGATATTTGAACAGTTTTCATATATCTCTTCTTTGAAACTAGAAACATGATGATGAAAGCATTTTTGTCTTATTTAATTTTTGTCTATAACAATACCTTGCACATAGCAGTTTGTTCATAATTAGAGGGAGTATATATAGTGGTCAAGTGCATGGAATTTGGAATCACTGATTCTAGTTTTATCACTAACTGGGGTGGATAACATTGGCTATGTTATGTAGCCTTTTAAATCTCATTTTTTTTCATTAGAGATTGATAAAAATAATACCTAGCTCATGGAACTAATTATGAGGATTAAGTAAGTTAATACAAGTTAATTCTTGGCACAAGATCTGGTAGTTTGTAAGCACCAAATAAAGATTAGCTACTTGTAAATTGAATTATTTTACCAGGCAGAGTAATTTTTATTATTTAGTAAATAAGGAGATAGAAGCAGGCTGTAGTGATAAAGATTCAAAGTCAGTTAAGATATCATCTGAGATTAAGAAAATCATATTCTGAAGTGAGAGAATCTTTTTGTCAGAAGCTTCAGTGAATTGAATATTAAAGATCAACCTGAAATAAAAACTGAACATTGCTGAAGTTTCAGTGTAAGGCATTACAAACAGTATTTTAAGGGCTGGGGTTATAGCTCAGTGGTGGAGCGCTTGCGAGGCACTGGGTTTGATTCTCAGCACCACATATAATAAAATAAAGAAAGAAAGAAAGAAGGAAAGGAAAGAAAGAAAGAAAGAAAGAGCGTTTTAAAATTCAGCATTTATTTATTGCATTTTTGTAATTTTTTATTTTGCAACTTTTTTTTTTTTGTGGTGCTGGAGATTGAACTTGGGACCTTGTTGGTTAAGTGCTCTGCCACAGAGCTATATCCCTAGGCTCTTTATTTTAACAATCTTATGAGTAGAGTATTGGCTTCAAATTCAGACATGCATGAATTGAAATTCAGTATCACCTACGCAGTATATTGGTGTATTCTTGTGAATATTGTAGTCTATATGAGCTTTTTGTTTTCACAGCTGAAAACAAATAATCAAGAAATTATAATAATGAAAAAAAGAATAAAAATAATACCAATCGTATTGAATTATTAGGGGAATTAAAAGGATAAATTGCATATGAAACACCTAGCATAGTGCCTTGTACTTGGCAGGAAATCAGTAATTATTTAAAAAAAAATTTTTTTTGTAGTTGTGTATGGACAGAATGCCTTTATTTTATTTTTTATTTTTATGTGATGATAAGGGTTGAACCTGGTGCCTTACACATGCTACGCAAGTGCTCTGCCACTGAGCTACAGCCCCAGCCCGAAATCAGTAATTATTGTTTTATTATTATTTTGAGAATACATATACAAAATGATAAGTAAAGTATTGTCACTCTCAGGGGTTTGAGGAAAAGTCTCCAGAGACAGGGGAGACATCTATTCAAGTTCTCCAGGTTCTTGATCATGTTGCAGAAAATAATTTGAAGATGAATCAGTGCTCACTTTGGTAGCACATGTACTAAAGAGGCATCAGAAAAGCTGGGCATAGTGTCCCAAATCCCAGTGACCAGGAGGCTGAGGCAGAAGGATCCCAAGTACAAAGCCAGCTTCAGCAACTCAGTGAGGTCCAAGCAACTTAGGGAGAGCCTGTCTCAAAATAAAACACAAAAAGGGCTGAGGATGTGACTCAGTGGTTAAGTGTCCCTGGGTCCATTCCCTGGTACCAAAAAAAAAAAAAAAAAAAAAAAAAAAAGATGTTTCAGTGGCAGAGAGAAAAGTTCATTGTAATGCAGAAGTCACATTCAAGGGCTGAGGGCAGACATGCTCTAAGGTTGAGCTCTGTGCCTAACTGCTTTGTTTCCTGTTAATATTGTCTAGGGGATGAGTTTGTGTAGGAGGGATAAATATTCATAGGATTTCCTTGAACTGGAAGGTTCTTCAGGAACCCTGCTCAATTTTACTGACCTGAGAGCACAGTCATCTTGTAGTTAGGTAGAAAGTTGTTTGGTCTAATCAGATACTGGCAGGATGTCTGATTTAGCAAGTGTAGCTCAGGAATTGCTGGTGTGAGCTGCCTGACCTCACCTGCTCCCTCTGTTCCCTATCTCACTGTGACTGATACTTTACTATGTCAAATTGTTGTTTTCTTCAAAGTTGTTACCTTACAAGGTTATCCATTTATTCCCATGATATTGTGGTTGATTGGAATGTTTTCTTAGAACTCACCTTTTGAAATTGTCTTGCATATGTGTGATCTGTTCCTTTGAAATTCCCTAATGATGGTAGATTTTATTTTATTTTTTTGTAATCACAAAGAATAAAAGATAAACTGAGTGCAATGGTACCAAGTAATTTCACCAATGTGGGAGGCTAAGGCAGGAGGATTGCAGGTTTAAGATCGGCCTCAGTCACTTAGTAAGGCTTTGAGCGATTCGGTAAGACCCTGTCTCAAAATTAAAAAATAAAATAAAAAGGACTGGGGTTATAGCTTAGTAGTAAATCACCTCTGGGTTCAATCCCCAAAACCATAGATAGATAGATAGATAGATAGACAGACAGACAGACTAAAAGTTTGAAATCAGGACAATGAGGACAGCATTGGAATAAGATTAAGTAAGTAGCAAGATTACCTTTCTTATCTTACATTAGGACCTAAGATGATATTGGATGAGTAGTAAATACATTTAGCATTATTATAATGTTGTTTAAAATTTGTATATAAAATGTGATGACTGAAAGGAAAGGGAAGAACGGGGAGACAAGCGAGCAAGAAATGAAAGATGGAGACCTGGCAGAGATACATATGAGAGTTTGTCACAGATGACAAATAAAGGCACATCTCTCCATAGTTGGAGAGAAGCAAAACAGGCTTGGGGGTTGGGACTTTTATGGGGCAGACTCAGGGATTAGAGCTGGGTGAGTCCTAATGCAGGTGGTTAAAGGTGGGGTTGGTATGAGGGAGTGGCGAGCCTTTCTCAGAAAGGGCAGGAAAGCGAAATTTTCTTAAAATGGTGCTGTCACTTAAGATGGTCGTCTAGATGCTAAGCAAGGACCTTATATTCCCCCGTTTTTTGTTTGTTATTGGGCCACTTTAGGGACAGGGGCATAGATCAATCTTCTGTAGCTTTTGCCTGCTGGGAAGAGGCAGCATCTGGACCCCTGTTAGGGGCATGGGGTATCACTGAGGCAATGGTGATAGTCAGGAGGTGCAGGGTAATGCTGACTCTGGATGACCCAAATTGGTGAGGGTTTGGAAGTCCTGTAACAGAAGCTGGTTCACAGTTTGGTTAGAGAACCTCTGAATCTGACCTTGAATAAATCTAATGATGTAGGGGCAAGCATTAGCAAAAGGCCTGTGACAAGGAGAGAGGTCAGGAAAGGAAGTGCCCACTGGAGAAGAGGGTTACTTAGCTGCCATCCTTCAGTTCCAATGGCAGTGGGAAGCCTTGAGGCCTGAAGGAGACCAGAGATAAAGGGGGCATTAGTAATTTTTTACTGAAGTTCCCTTGGTCGTAAAAAAATCTGTGCACCATCCAAATAGCAGAGTGGGAGAGAAGTATGTGGAAAGTGTATTTAGAGTCATTGTAGACATTGAGGGAGGCTCTCTTTGCTAAAGTGAAGGCTCTGATGAGGGCAACAAGTTCAGCTTGCTTATTGGATGCATTACTGGGGAGGGGAGCTGCTTCCACAACCAAGGTTATAGAGACTGTAGCATACCCTGCCCAACCAACTCCCTCCCTCCTGAAGGAAGAGCCATCTGTGAACTCTGTGTATGTTGCCTGGAGCAAGGGGCCTTCCTGTATGTGGGAGGGATATGAAAGAAACTCCTCCAGTTTCAATGCATGAATAGGTAAGAGGAGAAGAGGAGGAAGAGTCCTGAGGAGCAGGGAGGAGAGTATGTGTGGAAAGTAAAACTGGGATCTTCCATCAGGGAAACCTGTAGAGCAAAAGATGACGGGGGGGGGGGGGGGGGGGACGGGGGGGGGGTTAAGGAATGTAAGCCCTTGTAGGTGAGGAGTTCCTTTAGGTGATGGGGAGCCGGTATGGTGAGTGGGTCCCCAAAGGTGAGTTTCTTTGACTCATTAATGAGTAGAAAGGCTGGGGCCAACGTTCTTCCTAGGCAAGGGCCCCATTCCTGAACAGTAGGGTCAAGACCCTTCAATAGATAAGCTACAGGGGGCAAAGGTTAGACCTAGCATGTGTCCAAGGACCCTTAAAGCAAATCCCTGCTTTTCAGCTGTGTAAGGGTAAAATGGGCGTGTGAGATCTGGGAGATAGAAAGTTTTGAAGTCATTCTTCTGTGTTGTAGCCAAGGGAAAAGTTAAATTGACACTCCCCCCCCCCCCTTTTTTTCTTTTATTCCTTAGGCCTCTTATCAAGCCTGCTGAGTCTGTCCTTTGTATTTCAATGTTAGCTTCAATGTGGCCTTGGCCAGGGAGATTGCTGCCTATGGCTTTATAATGTAGGAGAGTTCTGTGTCCCTTGTTTGTCTAGAAGTAGGGTTTCTGCAGGAATCTAGAGCTTAAGTGGCAAGTAGGAGCAAAGGGAAGGTATAGAATGGAGAAAAGAGAAAGCCTGCACATAGAGATTTTCTTCCATTTTCCTGAGTGCTCGCAGAAGTTATGAAGATTGGAAGGTTGAATTGGTCATGGGCCTTTAGATCAGGAGCCAAAGGAGTAGGGCTAGGAGGCAGCCGAGAGGTGAGTCAGATGGGATTTGGAGTTCCCCATGGCGAGTTGGAGTCTGGGACTGAGAGAAGGGAGAGGAGTCTTGGTTGCCTGGCCAGGGCTTTCGTGAGCCTTGCTGAGGAGCTGAGAACCAAGACCCAAGAGTGAACTCACAAGGGGGAGGGATTGGAAATTCTCCATGGTGAGTTGGTGTGAAGTTGCCAAGGGGAGGGGATGGGCGAGAATCTTGGTGCCTGGCCAAGATCTAAGTTCTAGAGAGGAGACTTGTTACTGGCATCTTTAGATAGTAGTCTTGTAAGGAGGAGGGGAGGGGAAGAGTGAAGTCACCCAAATGAGGATGGAGTGTAGATGAAGAAAAAGAGCTCTAAGTGAATGGAAGAAGGTGCGTGGTAATTGTGCTGGGTCCTTAGGCCAGGATTCCAAAGCAGCACAGATCCCCTGAGGGGAGAGCAAAACTCATGGGAGAATGTGATCAAGTCACTGGCATCAATGAAAGAGAAGGACTGATCACACACATACCTGGGATAAGAAGCAGGTTTATTGTCAGGAGCCTGACAAGGCTGCTCTGCAAAAAAATAGGGACAGCAGCAGCAAGTAGGGAGAGCAGGTATTTTGATTGGGCCATAAAATGGAGAGGGTTTTTGAGATGGATGTGAATGGGCTCGTGTTGTGAGGCGATAGAAGGACTTGAAACATCCCAGACAGTAGGGTCCACCTCGGAAGTGGGTAATGGGAAGGCACTGGCAGAAGGAATAGGGGATGGTCTTAAGGTAAGGGTGAGGATCAGGGGAGTGGCAAGCAAGTCTGGATGGAAGCATATATGAGGGGAGAAGGAAAGCATAGCCCCTAACTCTATGAGGATGTCCCTTCCCATAAGGGGAACAGAGCACTGTGGAATGACCAAAAAGGAGTGGGTAAAAATTGAGAGCCCAAAGCGTAAACAAGGCTAGGTGTCTGTAAGGTTGGTAGTAGGCCTCCAGAACTCCTTGAAGACTGAATATATAGCCCAGGTGTCTAGGAGGAAGAAGACAGGCCTACCTAAAATACACATAGTTACTGTGGGTTCCCATAGAGTGATGGTAGTGGTCAGGTGATGGGGACCTGGGCCTTGTCAGTCCTCTGCAGCCAGTCCTAAGAGTTGGAAAGGGAAACCAGAAGGGCTGGATGGCTGGGGCCCTCTATGAGCTCAGGGATAGTCAACGGCCTAGTGTCCCTCCTGATGGCATTTAGACGGCCCCCGAGGTTTGTGAGGCCTGGGACATGTATGAGCCCAGTGACCCATCTGACCACATTTAAAACAGGGTCCAAGTGGTCCTGAGGGACCCTTCCATGGGCCAGTGGAACCAGGGACAGATGCTGAAGCCAGATGGATGGCTTGAGCAAGCATCTGGTGTTTCTGCTTCTGGGCCTTCTCGTCTCTCCCATTATTATACACCTTAAAGGACACTCCTAGAACCTCAGCTTGAGGAGTTAGGGGCCCCCTCTTGAGGCACCTTAGTTTGGCCTTAATATCGGGGAAACTCTGGGAGAAGTAATAGGTCATTAGTACTCCCATCTGGAGTCTCAGTGTTCAGATTAGTATATTGTAATAAAGCCTTGGTCATGTGGTCTAAAAATGCTGAAGGGCTTTCATTTTTCTCTTGCATGACTTCCTGGAGCTTTTCATAATTGATAGTCTTATAGCCCGGGCTGCCTTTCTAAGTCCTCCCTTAAGGCAACTAATGAATTGGTTTTTACAAGTTACTCCTCCAGGTGAATTATAATCCTAATTGGGGTCCTGATCAGGGACCGCATAAGTGCCAATCAGATGGGTAGGGGAGATCTGATGTACGTCTTCAACATAAGTTCTAGCTCCCAAACTCACCTGCGCTCCTCACGCAGGAGGGTGTTAGACAAGATCATATGGACATCATGAAAGGTAAAATCATATGATTGAGTCAGATAATGAAACTCTTTGATATATGTAGTGGGGCTTGAAGTATAGAACCCAAGCAGCTTTTCTGTGAAAGTTCTGACAAAGAGAAAGGCACATGAACCCGGATTACACCATCTACCCCAGTCACCTCGAGTAGAGGACACACAGGTGGAGCTGGGCAGTGGCAGCCTGTAAGCAGGAGGAGAGAAGGGCAGAGGAGCTGAGGGGACAGTTGTTGCATTGGCTTCATCAGAAAGAGAATTGTGGTATGGTGGGTGTTCATCCACTGGGTTGAAGGAAGAGGAGTCCTGGGTAGGATTTTCTGTCCCTTTGGAAGCATGCATAGGGGAGGTAAGAGTTAAGAGGACTTGTGCAGGAGAGCAAGAGTTGCAGAGAGAGGGCTTAGAATGTAGAGAGGAGAAAGCCTGAACATATGATATCTCTTTCCATTTTCCTGAACATAACAGTTGAGAAGATCCTGATATTGGGATCTTGAGTGCAGTTAAGCAGCCTTTTAGAGTCCAAAGGATATTGAAGCCAAATGTGATTGCACAAATGGATAAGTTTTGGGGGTTTTAGGTCCGGGGTGAGAGAGAGAGAGAGAGAGAGAGAGAGAGAGAGAGAGAGACACACCCTAGGTTAGCCTCTAGCCATAGCCTATGGGAGGGAATGGATGAGGAGCCACCCATGGTGAGATGTAAGAGGTGAGTTTAGAGGTAGAGTGTCCCCCAGTCTCTAGTATCACCCAGTTGAGAGGATGGTGGACTCAGGGTGTCTTCACCACTGCTGGGTAAGCGTTGGGGCCTGTAGAGGCACTTGGGTGCTTGGCCAGAACTACGTAGGGACAGAAGCCGGAGCGATTAACCCAAGGCTGGGAGGTCTCACCAGGAACAACTCCCAGTCACCCTCAGTGGTTTTTCTCAAAACTCAGGACCAAATAAAAGACCACCTATAGACCCCGTTGACAGTAGGGATCCGCTGTAGTTGTGAAAGCTATGGCTGGGAGTGCCCCGGATCACATGGTAACCCTGGGAGTGCCAGATGATCAATGGTCACTTCTTGGGACCCACAGGTTGTTTAGGTGGAATGGAGACAGGGGTCTTACCTGGAATGTCTGGTGGTGGGTGCAGAGAGGGTATTTGGCAGAATGGGGAGCCTGGTCCCACGATGGAATTTGGGTCTGCCCTGGGGACGCACAGTGACCCTCAAAGAGGGGAGCAGGCATACCAGGGAACCCAATCCTAGGTTTTGGCACCAATGAACGGAAAGCAAGGAACGGAGATAGGCAAACCGAGAAATGAAAGATGGAGACTAGGCAGAGATACACATGAGAGTTTATTTGTCAGAGGTGGCATATAAAGGCACATCTTTCCATAGACGGAGAGAGGCAAAACAGACTTGGGGTTTGGGACTTTTATGGGGCAGCCTCAGGAATTAGAGATGGTTGGAATGTGGGGGGTGGGGATGGGAGTGGGGATATGCCCTTGGGTGGGAGAGAATGTGGGTGGTGAAGGGTTGGTTGGTATGAGGGAGTGATGAGCCTTTATCAGAAACAACTTTGGGTGGGAAAGTGAAATTTTTCTTAAAATGTCGACTGTCACTTAAGATGGCCGTCCAGATGCTAAGCAAGGACCTTACAGTGACTACCTGGAAAAGTACTTGGATGTATAAGTACTGATTTGTTTATTAAAAACTATTCCTTATTGCTTTTGTCTGTCATGGAATTGTTATATTCATTTATATGGTCAATACTTATTTGTTTTTGAAAAAAAAATTTTAAAAAAAGCATTTTTAAAAAACTTGTCTCTTCAGCGATCACCAGAGTATACCAATTGCCGATACCTGTGCAAACTTTGCTTGATTCACATTGAAAACATCCAAGGAGCTCATAAACATATAAAAGAGAAACGACATAAAAAAAATATTTTGGTAAGTTCTTTTAAAAAAACTATATTTGTTTTTAAATGGTAAAATTCTATATTGTGTTTTTTATTTATGAACCTAAAAATGAGGTATTTTCCAGTTTTACTTTAGTAACTGATATGATAGCCTTGAGAGTTGTGATTGCCTTCTTTATCTTTATTGGTCATTAGCTTTTCAAGACCAGTTTGTTCATCCTGAAAAATGTTGAATGTCAATTCCTAAGTTTATATCTGACTAGTAAAATTTGTCACTCTACTTGATATTTATTGAGTACTAGATCTCGGCATTAATGAATATGATAATTACAGTTCCTGTCTTTACTGTTTCTAAAAACTGGTGAATAAGGGTTTAAGTGTAATGAATCTTATTAAAAGATGGGGGTAAGGAAATGTGCAAAGATATTTTACTTGATGTAGAATAGGGAAGGTATCGCTGAGAAATTGACATTTGAGTTGAACCATAAACTAGTATTTTTTTTTTTAGTTGTAGTTTTGCACAATACTTTTGTTTGTTTGTTTATTTATTTATTATATTTATTTTTTAGTTGTACACAATACCTTTATTTTGTTTTATATTTATGTGGTGCTGAGGATCGAACCCAGGGCCTCGCACAAGCTAGGCAAGTGCTCTTCCGCTGAGCCACAACCCCAGCCCTGTTTATTTATTTTTATGTGGTGCTAAGGATCAAACTCAGGGCTTCACATGTGCTGTGTGAGCACTCTACCACTGAGCCACAACCCCAGCCGCAAAAACTAGTATTTTAAAGTGAAAAAAGGTGGGGAGCATTTTACATAAAATAGTATGAATAAAGGTCTATAGGTGAAAAACTGTGAAAGAATCTATAAGATGAGAGCAAAGAACTACTGAATAGAGTATGACATGAAACTAGAGAAGTGCAGATCATGCAAGACTTTCTAAACTTTGGACTTTGGGAATTTGTAATTTTTTAGTTATTTTTATTAAATATCTCATAGATACAGATAGAAGTAGAATGATTTTTAAAATATATTAGAATATTAGTTTTTAATTTTTCTTTTTAAAATTGTAACACTAATACTGTATAACCTCTCATTTCTAAGTCTCAGTTCAGGAATCTTCTTACTCCTTCCCTCTGTTCTCAAGCAGTTGTTACACACCTTGATCAGAAAACTAATATACTATATTCTGATTGTCTGCCTACCTTCCCTTTTAGACTAACATATCTAATAGTCAAATTGAGCAGATTTAGTTTTTTATTTATTTTTTATATTTGAATTATTTCTGATAGTGTTGGGCACACAGTAGCTGCTCATTACATTTTATTAAAAAAAAAAAAAAAGGGAGGAACAAGGAGAAGAAGAATGAGCCAGCTGGGTGCAGTGGTGCATTCCACATACCTATAATCCAGCTGCTCTGGAAGCTAAGGCAAGAGGATCACAAATTTGAGGCCCACCTGGTCAATAAGGAGACCCTGTCTCAAAATAAAAATAACTAAGAATGTAGCTAAGTGGTAGAGTGCTTCTGAGTTTATTCCCCAGTACTGCTAAATAAAACAAATAAATAGGGCAATGTTTGTTGATAAAGATAAAGAACCCAAGTTTGCTTTACCACTGAGCACATCTCCAGTGCGCCCCCCCCACCGCCTTTTTTTTTTTTTTTTAAATTTTGATACAGGGTCTCACTAAATTGTTTATGCCCTTGCTGAATTTGCTGAGGCTGACCTCAAACTTGAGATCCTCCTGCCTCAGCTTCCCGAATCACTGATATTACTGGCATGCACTATCACTCCTGGTTTGTACAGTTCTTTTAATATGCTGGTAAATTTGATTTACAAGTATTTTATTGAGGATTTATTGAAGTTTTTAAACAGGAGAATAAATTGTACCAATATAGAGAATGGGATGAAGCCTAAAGATTGGAAATGAGAGACTAAATAAGAGACTTTTGCCTCTTGGACAAGTTTTCCTAGCCTAACTAATTCTTTCTGAAATTCATCAGGAATCCACTACTGAGCACACCCTCAACCCTCATCTTGATCTTTTCAAATAGGATTAGGGACTTTCTTACCTCAGATGCTATTTTCACTATATGGAGTACTCTCCCCCCAGAAACTTAAATGTCTCACTCTTTCACTGCATTCAGGTCTCTAAGTGTATGTGTTCAAAATGGCCTTCTTTGTCCACATGGTTTGAAAACAATGCCCCCTTGCCATCATTCTGTAGCCTCACACCCTGTTTTATTTTTTCTTATACTTTTTTCTTTTTATTTCTACTTGACATGATATCTATTTGTCTGTTATCTTTTCCTCTTAGCTAGAATGTAAGTATATCAGGAGAATATAAGGATGATCAATGACATGAGTATATCAGTGAGAATATTTGATGGAATATCCTAAAGGAAGTAGCATAGGTTTCATTCATAGCATCCACAAAGAAGTATTATTGCATCTATGTTGATTAGTTATGATTGAAGATCTGCTATATCTTAAGATAGTCTTTTTGCTACAACAAAATCATCAGCTGTTTAACTTATATTGACTTTGATATGAATTTGAGAATTTATGTAAATAGTACAATAGAACAAATTTTAAAAAATTAAAAGTAATCTTCCTACCGAAACTCTCATTCTTTGTATTTTGCCTCACAAAAACAGAAGTATCTGTCCCTTTTGTTTACTTCTGTATATCTAATGCATAGAAGGTGAATATTTTAATTATTACTTCTTTCCTTCCTTCCTAAATATAAGGACATTAAAATAGAAACTTTTTATGTTATTGTTGTGAAATGTTACATTAATAGGAAAAACAGGAAGAAAGTGAGCTTCGTTCTCTGCCACCTCCTTCCCCTGCCCACTTGGCTGCTTTAAGTATTGCAGTTGTTGAATTAGCAAAAGAACAAGGAATAACAGATGATGACCTCCGAGTCCGTCAGGAAATTGTGGAGGAAATGTCAAAGGTTATAACAACATTTTTACCAGGTACAAACTTTTTATATTTAATTTTTAAAAATCAAAAAATAATGTACTTCCTCTTGAACTAAGGTAAATTTATGATTTTATTTTTCCTTCTTAAAAGCACATGAATTTGATTATTTTATGAATAACTTTGGTGAAGAAGATATTTCAGAAAAGGAAAATTGAGAATTATAGTATAGCATAATTTTATAATAAAAAATTATTTTAAAATGCTAAATATTGATAATTTCTTAGTGGTCACATATTTTATGTTAGTTTCCCAGTATTATTTTTTATGAATGGACTTTTTAAAAAGTTATATTATTTCCAATATAAATATTATTGTCACTTAATAAAATTCCTATTGACTGATGGTAGGAAAAAAATTAAGGAAAAACTTCAGATAAAGATTATTTTTTGGTGCAAGATGGGTATCAGGTCAGGTTTATTTATCTGTGGACTATTTGCTAAACCCATGTCTTTTTTTTTTTTTTTTTACATTATCTTATGGTTTAAGTAAGTGTATATTGTAAATAAAGACTCATTTCTTACCATCAAAGGTCTTTTGGATATTTGATAAATTATATAGATCCATTGTGAGATTCATAAGAAATAATAGAAAATTAAAATTGAAAATGGAAAAATTTTGTTTCCTTCTGTCTTTTGTCATAAATAAACATTTAATCCTAATTGAAATTATGTATAAAAATAATTCAATATTTTGATAATGGAAATGAATTTTTAATGATTTTAATGACTTGGATGACTTTCTGACATTTTGCAAGTTTTGAAAAGTAGACTTTTATATATACAACTGAGTATAAACTTAAACTTTTAAAAAACAAAACCACCTGTCTAGTCAGTGCCAACCATGCATAGTATTTTCAACTTACTTTCTGGTGAGATCCTTTAAAAATATACCTTGTTAACAGTATTTTTTAAATTTTTGATAGTCTGAGGAAGATGTATATGGGTAGTGTAGGTCCTGGTGTTTCTATTTATTTTGTTCTGTGAACTCTTGAGGGCTACGAAATGTTTTGTTTTAGATTTGTAACATCAGTTGACTTGATTTCACTTTGTATTTTTAAAAAGCATTTGCACTAGATGCCTATGATCATTTCCCCAAAGTACTATCTCTTATATTTATATAATTATCTAAAAATAAATAAATGTAGTTTGTGACAGTATTACTGTAGCCAGGTTAGTACATTTGTTACAGTTGTATATTAAATGCTAAATATATTCTCAGTCATTCCAAAATAAATTTTAACTAAAATTTTGTTTGAACACTGAACTTTTATGAGTAATTTCTCTCTCCCCATTCTATATCTGTACCCCCAAATTGGGAAACATTATTATTATTATATTATTATTATAAAGGTATTAGAAAAGTTCCCATTCTTCTATAATCTTTATATTAGAAATGAAAGACATAGAATTGAAATACGCATATATATTTTTCCTTCTGCTGTTTTTTAGAGCTCCTATATTTGCATATGGTTTCATGCTTTCACTTTTTCCCTTTATTACAGAATGTTCACTTAGGTTGTATGGCTCGTCTCTGACTAAGTTTGCTCTAAAAAGTAGTGATGTTAATATAGATATAAAATTTCCTCCTAAGGTAAGTACTTAGAAAGAACCCTTTCCTGTTAATCTTAATCAGTACTTCATAATTTTAATGGATGATCTTTTTAGAGAGGGGGTAGGGGAATATAAAACTCTGGCTTGTAGAGTGTTATTGTGATTAAATAGTGCTTTTGGAAATTTCTGCTAGGTTTCAGATGAAGGGAAGGTAAAAAAAAATATATGGGATGGAGGAAAAAGGAAGCAGAAGAGGAAGACAATAAAAGGGAAAGAGCTTTTATTTGAATATCTTAAATAGCTATTACTTCTGAAGCACTATAGAAAATGAAAAGAGTTTTGAAACCATACATCTGGGTTCAAATTTTGACTGCAAAGAGCATGTTACTACTTGACTTTTTTTTCAGTTGTAGATGGACACAATACCTTTATTTAATTTACTTACAAGTGGTGCTGAGGATCGAACCTAGTGCCGCATGCGTGCTGGGCAACTGCTCTACCACTGAGCCACAAACCCATCTCACTACTTGACTTTTGGGTCTGTGTTTCCTCCTTTCCAAAACAGGGATAATGACTTTTATATTAAATTATTTATATATAATGACTTAAACAGTACTTTTGGAAATTTCTCCTTCGCACCTCATATATTCATGTATTAGTACCTGGTATGTGATGGATACTATGAATTAGTAGCTATTATCATTGGTGACAATGTCAGTATTGGTTAGCATTGCTAATATTGCTTATTTATTGATGTAAAATATTTAAAATAATAGTCAAAATTATGTTTAAAATTGTTTTAATAATTTTATGCTTAATGAAATTTGATTTGGGTGAAAACTTGATTTTTTAAATTTTTAACTTGATATATTTACTTTACAACTAATTTGTGATGATGAAGATGATGACTATTGGTGGTGCTGGGAATTGAACCCAGGGCCCTATGCATGTGAGGCAAGCACTCTACCAACTGAGCTATAGCCCCAGCCCCTAGTTTGTGATTATTAAAGACTTAAATAGTAACAAAATACCCTTTAAACATTTCAAGCTTGTTATAGTAAATAATATTTTAATGTAAGCCTTTTGGCTGAGCTGCCAGTTGTCTTATGTACTATGAAGTTCTTACCTTAAAAAATTCTTATTAACATTCATTAAAGTAAACTTGCTTCTTTTTCACTTGTTGTAGAATTTTAGAACCTTTTCTCAATGTGAGAACCCATTAATTTTAAGAGTGTTTCTAGAATGTTAATGCTATATTTATTATATTCTATTTCTGAAAAAAGGTTTACTGACATAGTGAGATGCAAGGGTAGCTTAGTGGTAGAGTCTAGCATGTGCTAGGCCCTGGATTTCAAAATTTATTGAACATAAAAGTGAAAACACTATTCTGTTTTCGTATTTTAAAATACAGAGCATAATTTTATTTAAATGTTATTTTTAATGAAGTTGTTCTCTGTAATGTTCTGCTACTTGTACTTTGAAATTAATGTATTGATTGAAATTTAAATTTTTTAGATGAATCATCCAGATCTTCTGATACAAGTGCTTGGAATTTTAAAAAATAATGGTGAGTTTCTTTTTTTTCTTTTTAAAGTTGTCTTTTTAAAGGTCTATGCAATGTGTTGGTTATATATAGCTAACCAAATAAACTAAAACTGCTAGCATATTTGAGTCACTATTATATATGGATAGATAAATGTATCTTTTAATATATTTATTTAATTGGTATACCAGAAAATATAATTTACCTATTGCTATGCCAGAGGTACCATATTAAAATTGACATATTAAAAAAGTTGCTGCATTTTAGGTAATTTAAAAAATAGTAGCTTTGAATATAGTAGTTTTCCTTTATCTGCAGTTTTATTTTTCATGCTTTTGCTTTTTTGATTTCAGTTAACTTGCAGTCTACCATGGTCTGCATATTAAGTGGAACATTCTAAAAATAACAATTCATAAGTTTTAAATCTAGTGCTATTCTGAGTAGCTACCATCTATTAATTACTTAGTAGCTGTCTTGGTTATTAGATTATCATCTGTTGCAGTAACTTGCACCCAAGAGAGACCACATTCATATAACTTTTATTACATTGTATTGTTATAATTGTTCTATTTTGGTATTAGTTATTGTTGCTAATCTTTTAATGTGACTAATTAATAAATTACACTTTGTCAGAGGTATATATGAATAGGGAAAAAAAAGCATAGTATTTATAAGGTTTAGTACTATTTGTGGTTTCAGATATTCACTGGGGGTTTTAGAAAGTATCCCCTGAAGATAAGGGGAGGAATACTATATTATGAACATTTCATGTGTAAAAGAAGACAAGAAAACCCATAATCATTAGGAGGTCATTGATGAAGAAAGGTTAAGGAGAGACTTGCCATAAAAATGTGTGCATGTCTTGGGTAAACATGTTTTTTCCCCACTTAAAACAATTACATTAATTTGATAAATTATGTTGCATCAGCTGAATCATATCAATTTCATATGTGCCTTTTCTGTCTAGATTGCTTTTTTAATGAGGACATTTGATATAGGTAAAAATACTTCTAAGTAAAATTTTAAAACAATATCAGTGTCTCAAACCAAGCCCAAGTTATATATTATAGTCCAATAAATTATTTTCTTGGTTTTAATTTACTGCTTTTGTTTTGTTTGTTTTTATTTTGCGACTCTGGTGATGGAACCCGGGCCTTCTTACATTCTAGGTAAACACTCTACCACTGAGCAACACCTATAGTGCCTACTTTTCTTCTTATGAAGTAAATGCTTAAAAGCTCAGGATCCAGATCCAGACTTTCCAGGCTCAAATTTTAATTGTGCCACTTCTTGGTTGTTTGCCCATAACAACTTAACTTCAGTGTAATAATTCAGTTTTCTCAATGCTGAAATGGCAATAACTTTTTTGATGAAGTTGTTAAGAGGATGAAATGGATTAAGCCATAGTTTAGAAAAGTGCCTGGCATACAATAACCTAGTTTTAACCTTTTGCTGCAGCAGCTGTTGTTATTACATTAAATTAAATTTCATGAACCGAAAGTACCTGACAGAAATTAGATTTTTTTTTCTTCTTTTGATACTGAGGATGGAACCCAGACACACTGGACCACTGAGACACATCCCCACCCTTTTTGTATTTTATTGAGTGACAGGCTCTTTCTGAGTTACTTAGGGTCTTGTTAAGTTGCAGAGGCTAGCTTTGAACTCGAAATCCACCTACCTCAGCCTCCTGAGCCACTGGGATTACAGGTGTATTCCATTGCACCTAGTGGAAATTATTTTTTAAAGAAAAAGTTTGGTACAGTTTATTCTGTAAAGGTATTTTAATATAGTTTTCCTTTTTTTAACATTTATTTTTTAGTTGTAGGTGGGCACAATACCTTTATCTTATTTTTATGTGGTGCTGAAAATTGAACCTAGTGCTTCACACATGCTAGGTGGGTGCTTTACCTCTGAGCCACAACCCCAGCCCCTAATATAGTTTTCTTTATTCTTTTAGTTGTTGGTGGACCTTTATTTTATTCATTTATTTATATGTGGTGCTGAGAATTGAATTCAGTGCCTCATACATGCTAGGCACGCACTTTACCACTGAGCTACAACCCCAGCCCCTACATACTTGTTGGTTTTTTAAATTTATTTTTTATTTTTTATTTTTAGGTGGACCCAATGTCTTTACATTTATGTTTTTAATTACACAAAAACTTAAAAGGATATTACAGATGAGAGACAGCTTTTCTCTCTAGAGAGTGCCAATCTATCATAAATAATAAATGTTTAAAGTCTATTTTTCCGGGGCTGGAGTTGTGGCTCAGTGGTAGAGCACTTGTCTGGCATGTGTGAGGCCCTGGATTCTATCCTCAGCACTGCATATAAGTAAATAAGATAAAAGATCCATTTACAACTAAAAAATAAAAATAAATAAAAAAAGAAAAGTATATTTTTCCTACTAAAATACATGAATAGATCATCTTAAGTTATATAATCAGGTTTCAAAAACCAGTCTTAATTTTAAAATCTATACAATTATGTCTTCCTTTATGTTCTCATTATATCCCGTAGAGATCTGTCATGTAAAGGATTTGTTTCTATATTTATGTTTCAAACCCCTTATTGACTCTTTGTTTCTTACTCATCACATGCATAATGAAATTTCTGATATACAGTTCTTAAGCCCATGTTCTTTGAATTAATTATTCCAACAAGTACTACTGAAAGACTTTCTTTGAATTTGAAATGAAATAATGTTCACCCATCTACCTTTACTTAAATTAGACATTTATGGAAAGGGGTTTACCATGGAGGTATTAAAAAGACAGGATGGAAAGTGGTGGAAAGGTGCTTCATCATGTTAGGCAAGTCTTAAGAGCTTTGATTAGGCAGAGTTTTCATATATTTACAGGAAACAAGGCCAGCAGAGTTAGCTTGTACTTACATGGATTAATTAAAATGAACTAAGCTGTTAAAGCATGATAGGTCCTCATTTTGTGATTCCTGTGGACATAGCCCTCAGAAGTAAGTGGTGTCCTTTCTTTGCTATATCTCTTAAGTTTTAACAACTTTATATACTTACTTGGAAATATTCAAACTTTTAGGGATATTAAGACCTTTCCTCTTAAGGTGATTGTAATTTTCGGACAGTATTTGGGACTATACCTGTGGTTTGTGATACACAGCAAATGGCACCAATAGAGGTAAGAGATTCTGCTGGGTTGATGCTCATAATGAGAAGAGTGGATTATGCCACAGAAGCAATAAGAGTGATTTTTTAGACGGAAACTTTTACTCAGTGTTTACTGTAGAATAAATACTTCTAGAGATGTTGACATTAGCTTATTTGTTTTTTTTTTTTCTCTTACTAGTATCATATGTAGATGTGGAATCTGATTTTCACGCTAAAGTTCCTGTTGTGGTGTGCAAAGATCAGAAAAGGTTGGTAACAATGAAGAAAAAATAAAATATTAAAAAAAAAAAAAACAAATTTGTAGTAAACGTTTCCAAGAGAAGATCTTTGTTTTAGATTTCTCCTGGGAATAATATGATTACTCTAGTTTCTATTTATTTATTTATTTAAAAAACATGAAAGAGGAATGCATTACAATTCATATTAGTTGTATACAAAGTATATTTACACCAATTTGTGTCTTCATACATGTACTTTGGATAATGATGACCATCACATTCCACCATCATTTCTAACCCCATGCCCTCTCTCTTCCCCTCCCACCCCTCTGCCCTATCTACAGTCTATTTCTCCCATGCTCTCCCTCCCTACCCCACTATGAATCAGCTTCCTTCCAAGAGAAAACATTTGGCATTTGGTTTTTTGGGATTGACTAACTTCACTTAGCATTATCTCCTCCAACTCCATCCATTTACCTGTAAATGCCATGATTTTATTCTCTTTTATTGCCGAGTAATATTCCTTTGTGTATAAATGCCACATTTTTTAATCCATTCATCTACTGAAGGGCATCTAGGTTGGTTCCACATAGCTATTGTGAATTGTGCTGCTATAAACATTGATGTGGCTTTTGTCCCTGTAGTATGCTGTTTTTGAAAAGATCTACCTTGCTCTTGGATTACACTAGTTTCTACTAATTAAAAATAGCAAGCTTACCAAATGCATGTGAGCACGAAATAGAGTTACCAGACAGTGGAAAATAAAACACTCTAGGCAAAACTTCTATTTTTTTTCCCCCTCAAGTTCATTTGCTTACCTAACGATATTGGACATTTACTTCTTTTTAAAAAAATTTTTTTAAACATTTTTAAAAAAACCTTATTTATTTATTTACTTTTATGTGGTGCTGAGGATCAAACCCAGGGCCTTGCACATGTGAGGTGAGCGCTCTACCGTTGAGCCATAACCCCAGCCCCTGAACATTTACTTCTATGTAGGTACTACATTATTCTAGAGATACAAACAGTAATAAGAGATAGCTTCTTGTTAAGAATCTTACTGGATATTAGAATCTAGTTTTAGTTCACTGAAATGAATGAATTATGAAAGACTTTCTCATCAAATAGGACTCTATAGGACTGAGAGGGCAAAGTGCCTTTGAAAAAAGGAAACTACAATAATGTTATCGGAGTTGAATGTGGAAGACATGGAAGCAATACAGAATTAGTATTTTTTAATTGATTATTAGCTTATTTTTCTTACATTTTAAGATTTTTGTATTTCCTTATTCAACCTAGAATTCTGTCCTATGGAGATCCAGTTTACCTTCCTTATTTTCCTTCTTTCTTTCTTTGGTACTGGGGATTGAACTCAGGGGTGCTTTACTATTGAGTTATATACCCAGCCCTTTTTTATTTTTTTTATTTTGAGGCAGGGTCTCACTAAGTTGTTGAGGGTCTTGCTAAATTGCTGAAGCTGACCTCAAACTTTCAATCCTCCTATCTCAGCCTCCTGAATTACTGGGATTACAGGTGTGCACCACTGCACATGGCTTAGCTTCCTATTTTCTAAATTAGAAAATTTAGATTGAGAGGGGGTAAGCATTTGTCCAGGTTCATATTTCTTAGGGGAAAACCAGAAATGGCATAGAGGTAATCTGCCTTCTAGTGTTTTCTTTCACATGTGTTAAATTGCTTCTGCATGGCAATTTCAGATACATTTTTATCTGTGTTCTGAAAATATCTCTAGTACACTTCTTTCATTCCATTTAAGGTGACTCCTGTTTTCACTTATATAGTATAACTTGGTTTTCACTTACATATAAGTAAGTGGGCTAATAAATTAGTAAATCATATATATATATATATATATATATATTTTTTTTTTTTGCACAGGATTAAACCCAAGGTATTTTGCATGCAAGGCAAGCACTGTGCCATTGAGCTATGCCCCTACTCTTTTCTAAATTTTATTTTGAGAACAGGGTCTTGATAAGTTTCCCAGGCTGCCCTCAAATTTATAATCCTCCCTCCCCACCTCCTCAGTATTTGAGACTACAGGTATGTGCCAGCTTGCACATTGATTAGTCTGACCTTTGATCTAGAAATAACATTCCAATTAAATCATGAAAGTTGGATAGGAAAAATTAGAGTCAAGAAGTATAGCTAGTCAGTCCAGTATTTTGTCTTTTGTTTATATCATCTTCAAAGCAAAACAACAACAACAAAAAAAAACCAACTAGGAAAGTATGTTGTGTTACTTTGTTACTTTGACATTGAAGAGACAATGTTCTTTCTGTCATGTAAATCAAATTTTGGTGTTTTTTTGGTACCAGAATTGAACCCATGGGCACTTAACCACTTAGTCAGTGAGCCACATCCCGGCCTTTTTTATTTTTTACTTTTTTAAATTTTGAGACATGTCTTGCTAAGTTGCTTAGGGCCTCACTAAGTTAATGAGACTGGCTTTGAATTTGCAGTCCTTCAGCTTCAGCCTCCCAAACTGCTGGGATTACAGGCATGTGCCACCATACCTAGTAAATTTTGTTGATTCTTTTTTTTTTTTTAATATTTTTTAGTTGTAGATGGACCTTTATTTTATTTACATATATTTACTTATATGTGGTCCTGAGAATCACACTGAATACCTCACATATGCTACTGCTGAGCTACAACCTCAGCCCAATTTTGGTGATTCTTAATGCTCCTTTTGGAATTTATTTTTCATGAACTTAAATACTGAGTGAGGTTGAAATTTGTTTCTAAATTGCACAGGAAGAATTAAAAACATATTCTCTAATTTAGTGTTCAGTTACTTTTAATTTTATGATAACATCTGTTTTTACTATAACTTTTAGGAATTAAAATATGGTGACTGCAGTGTAGCCACAGGATTTGAAGTATTCTGCATTTTAGGGTATTAACATAGTAAAATTTGTTTCTTTCTCATTCACAGTGGTTTACTTTGTAGAGTGAGTGCAGGAAACGATATGGCATGTCTTACTACTGATTTACTTGCTGCTCTTGGCAAAATGGAACCTGTCTTTATTCCCTTGGTGTTAGCCTTTCGATACTGGGCTAAGGTAAGTGGAATGGAAAGAAAAGTACCTAATCTTCAAAATAAGACAGGCTTTTCCTTATACTGATATTAAACATAAGTCACAACATGTGGGACAAAACAGTTATTTGTGCCAGACAGAAAGTAGTGTGACTGGTTCCAATTTATGGGAAAATAAAGTTTTCATAGACATACACTAGTTCCCCTTTATCCATGGAGAATATATTCCAAGAGCTCTGGTGAATGCCTGGAACCTTGGATAGTACTGCACTGTTATATATACACTATTTTTTCCTATCTGTACATATCTACAATAAAGTTTAATTTATAGTAAGGCATAGTAAGAGATGAACAACAATAATAGTAAAAGAGAACAATTATAACAATATAGTAATAAAAGTTATTTAAAATTTAAAGTTTAAAACATTTTTTATTTGTGCTACTAGGGCTTGGACCCAGGGGCTCACACCTATAAGGCAAGTGCTCTACCACTGAGTAATCCCCTCTTCTTTTTAAAATTTTTTATTTCATCACTACGTTGCTCCTTTTGGTCTCAAATTTGTGATCCTCCTACCTTAGCCTCCCAAGTAACTGGAATTACAAGTGTGTGTCAACTATGCCTGGCAAAACAGATGCATTTTTTTTTATTTCTAGAATTTTCTATATAATATTTTGGATCACTGTTGACTCTGCTGTTGACTCTGGGTAACTAAAACTGTGGAAAGTGAAACTGTGGATAAAGGGCTATGGTATATACTTATTGATATATTGTAGAATTTTTAATGGCGTACTTTATTCTTATATACTGTATCTTAATATAAGAGGCTCAAGTTTTCATTCATATTGTAAGTTAAAATTGTAAGGTTTTAAGATATGGTATGTAAGTTAAGTTTCTTCTGTTAGTATATTTGTTTTTCTAATCTTCGTCTCTGGGTATTCTCTTTTCCCTAAATGGTTATTCATGTGGTGCAATTTTTGATTGGGCAACAGCTATGGATTAGTTATCCAAATTTTCTAAATTAGAATTAATTTGTATTTCTAAATGCTTTAGTTATTTTGTGTTTATTTCTTTGATGTGGGGGTAGGAAGAAGGAGTGGTAATCCAGATGTCCAGATGTATCAATTTAGATGTCTAATATCGGTCCAGATGTCCAGGTGTCTAGACAGAGATTTGTGATCACTTATTGAAATAACAATGAGTAAATTCTACTGAGGCCCTAAGCAATTTAGTGAGCCCTTCTCTCAAAAATAAAAAAGGGGGCTGGGTTGTGGCTCAGCTTGTCTGGCATGTGTGAGGCACTGGGTTTGATCCTCAACACCATATAAAAACAAAATAAAGGTATTGTCCACACACAACTAAATTATAAATAAACAGTGCTGGGGGATATGGCTCAGTGGTAAAGCACCCCTGTGTGAAATCCTTGGCACTAAATTATTTACAAACAAACAAATAAATATTCCTTGCATTCCAGTAATAGGAAACAGTGCATAATAGTCAAATTACCTGATTCTGAGATACTTTTTGTGATTAATATAAGAATTGATTTTTTTTTTAGTGTACTTAACCTCTAAAAACACCGAAAAAATAATCCAGTCAATATATGGGCAAAGGAAGTAAACAGACACTTCTCAAAAGAAGAAATACAATGGTCAACAAATATATGAAAAATGTTCAACATCTCTAGCAATTAGAGAAATGCAAATTAAATCAACACTGAGATTTCTTCTAGTCAGAATGGCAATTATCAAAAATACAAGTAACAATAAATGTTGGTGAGGATATAGGGAATAAGATATACATTTTTGGTGGAACTGCAAATTGATGTACCACTCTGGAAAGCAAAATGGTTTCAAAATCTAGGAATGGAACCATCATATGACCCAGCTATCTCCCTCCTCAGTATATATCCAAAGAAATTAAAATCAGCATACTCAGTGATACATCCACATTGGTGTTTAAGGCAGCACAATTTGCAATAGCCAAGTTACGGAACCAACGTAGGTGCCATTTAAGAGAAGAATGGATAAAGAAAATGTAGGTACATATACCCAGCAGAGTACTACTCAGCCATAAAGAAAAATGACTTTGTGGTATTTACTGGTAAATGGATGAAACTGGAGACTATCATGCTAAATGAAATAAGCCTGTCCTAAAAAGTCAAGGGTCAATTTTCTTTTCTTTTAATATAGGGAAACTAATCCAAAACAAGGGGGTGGGGAATAGAGGAAAGATCAGTGAAGTAGACAAAGGGGAATGAAGAGAAGGGAAGAGGAATGGGATAGGAAAGACAGTTGAATGAATTTGATCCAACATTCCTATGTACATATAGGAATATACCACAGTTATCTCACCTTCATGTATATCCATAAGACATTAAATTAAAAAAGGAAAAGCTATAAGTAAATCATAGTAAGATCATGAAATTACATTTGATTATATTCTGGCTCTCTTTTTAAAGTAGATATTTTCTTTACATTCTAGTAATAGGGAGTAGTCTATTATAGTCAAGTTACCTGACTCTGAGCTACTTTTTGTGATTAATGTAAAAATTGTATTTTTTAGCAGTATTTGGCATGTAAAAGAAAAAGAGACCCTTGGATTTTAAAAGCTTTCTCTTAAGCTGCCTTAATCTTATTCTATGAGATGTCTGATATGTTTAAAAAAAAATCCATTGTCAGTTTTTATAGTTGCAAAGGAATTTTTGGTTAAAATAAAGACTATTTACAAAACAAACATTCTAAATAGAATTGCTTTGAGATGTTCATTATTGATTTTGTATATTGTTTTGGAGGTTTTAGGAAATGCTGTAGAAAGGAAATAATGTCAATATTTGAAAAATTATAAAATTATCTCTTTGTGCTCATAGTATAGTTGTATATCTAGAAAACCCTAGTAAATAACTACTAGGATTAGTTGGGCATGGTGATGCATTCCTGTAATCCCAGTGGTTCAGGAGGCTGAGGCAGGAGGATCACAAATTGAAAGCTAGCCTTAGCAATTTACTGACACCCTGGCTCAAAAAAATAAAAACAAAACAAACAAACCCCCTGGGAGTGGGGCTGGGGTTGTGGTTCAGAGGTATGCTACTCGCCTAGCATGCGTGAAGCACTGGGTTTGATCCTTAAAAATAAAATAAAGATATTGTGTCCACCTATAACTAAAAAAAGAAAAAAAAGGGGGGGGCTGGGGGTGTGATTCAGTTGTTAAGTGCCCCTGAGTTCAATCTCTGGCACCAGAAAACAAACTACTGTGATTAATGAGAGAATTTGTTAAGATTATTAAATCTAAGATAAATACACAAAAATAAGTAACTTTGCTCTGCCATAAAAATAACTTGGTAGAAGAAAAACAGGAAAAGTGTTACCTTGATGACAGCAACAGAAATTACAAATTCTAAGAAATAAATTTAATAAAAAAGTTATAGGAAGAAAATTATATTACTGAATGGCATGAAAAAAATTTGTCCTGAAGAAATCTGTCCATTTAACAAACATTTGTTAGATCCCTATGTGCCCTAAGACTTTGTTCCTGGTGGAGGGAACATCTGCCTTAAAAAGCATACAAAGCCTTGCTGTCACAAATCTCACATACTTTTGAAAGAATCAGATAGTACACAAATGCATAAATAATGTAGCATCTGGTAGAATTTAGTGCTCTAAAAATGAGGTAATATGGTAAGAGAGTGATATTATACTGGACGGTTAGGAAAATTTTTTGGGGGAAATTGATAATTAAGTTCAAGCCAGATACAATTAAAATCTGGGGGAACAGCCTTCAAGGGATTGCTAATGCAGACCTTTAAGATGAGAATGAGCTTTCAGGTACAATAAGGAAGACAGAAGTGGTGAGATGAAGTGAATGTGGGTGAAAGTTGTAGGAGATAAGATCAAACAATTTCTGTGGTGAAAAATTTGGATATATTTAATGGCAGTAAGAAAACATAGAAAGGGTTTGGAAGCAAAATACAACTTGATGTGATTTATGCTTGTAAAGATCATTTAGAGTTAAAGAGTAGAAACAGGAAGCCCAGTGGGCAGGCTGTTTTAATATATTATAATAATTTGTGCTACCTTAGAGTGGATATGAAGGAAATTAGAGAGAGGTGGGCTAAGTTTTGGAAATAGGACTTGCAAGTGTATTGGATGTTGAAGGAACATGAGTAATCAACAACTCCTAAATTTTTGGAAAATTCACATATCAAGTTCTTTTTTTTTTTAAGAGAGAAAGAGAACTTTTTAATATTTATTTTTTAGTTTTGGGTGGACACAACATCTTTATTTTATTTTTATGTGGTGCTGAGGATCGAACCCAGCACCCTATGCATGCCAGGCAAGTGTGTTACCGCTTGAGCCACATCCCCAGCCTGCATAATTTTTCTCTTACTGTTAAGGACATGCAAATTGAAGTAATTGTTAAAGATTGCATCTCATCCATCCTATTGACAATTTTTAAGTTGATAATACCTAGTGTTGGAAGGGGTTTGTATTCACTCATATGTTAATGAAGGACAACAGAAATTCTTACAGTGATATTGGAGAGTAATCCTATGGTAATTAAAATGCATCATGTATTGTAAAATTCAGCAAACATATTCCTGGAAACATAGCTAACTGAAATATGCACTAGCATTTGGGAACTATATATAAAGATAAATATTATGGCACTGTTTGAAGTGGCACAGATTCAAAAGTGTATGAATGTCTTTCAGTGGAGGCATTATTAAGTAGTCATTTAGATCATAAACTGTAATTTAACCTTTCAAAAGAATGTGTTAGATATTTGCTAATTTACTTAGAAGGACTTTCTCAATTCATTGTTGAATAATATACAGGGAAGTG
Organism: Urocitellus parryii; assembly: GCF_045843805.1. NCBI lineage: Eukaryota > Metazoa > Chordata > Mammalia > Rodentia > Sciuridae > Urocitellus > Urocitellus parryii. Next base: position 35,741,890 of record NC_135541.1, on the reverse strand, counting down.
TCTGTAATTACTATTTTAGTAAAATCAAAACCCACAAAATTCTCCCTGTATTTATGTAAGCCTGGAAGTATATATGTATTTGTATATGATTATTTGAGTATAGAAAAAGACATGAAAGTGTACATAGAAGGTCATTAATGCTAAAGCAGAAGTAGAGGGGAGAAAAGAAAAATACCTTTAAAAGGTGTCTATAACAAAAGCACTATGTATAACATGATTCCATTTAACTAATATATGTGTGTACATTTATATATGTAGAGAAATAAGTGAAAAGTTAGTCACCAACACATTACCCACTATTATTTTATGTTGATGAGATTTCAGGTTATTTCTTACATTTTTCATTGTTATTTGAACTTCTCAGTAATCAGATAGGAAAATCAAGCTACTTTTTTATTGTGTAAATTGAAGAATGCAAAATGCTAGTATTTTTTCCCCTTTGGTTTTGCAGTTGTGCTATATTGACTCCCAAACTGATGGTGGAATTCCTTCTTACTGTTTTGCTTTAATGGTGATGTTTTTTCTGCAACAAAGAAAACCCCCTCTTCTTCCTTGCTTACTTGGAAGTTGGGTAAGCCTTAGTTTGTGACATTTATGTGCATGTATGTGGATAATTTGCTCTTTGCACAGTGCTCTGATCAAATATTTTAAGCTGGAATTCTGGTTTGTCTGTTTGTCCATCTTTTTATTTTTTATTTTTAATAATTTTTCCACTACCAATTTGGAATGCCTTTTTATATAGATTGAAGGCTTTGACCCAAAAAGAATGGATGACTTTCAGCTGAAGGGCATAGTAGAAGAGAAGTTTGTGAAGTGGGAATATAATTCAAGTAGTGCAACTGAGAAAAACTCAATTGCTGAGGAAAACAAAGCTAAGGCAGACCAACCAAAAGATGATACCAAGAAGACAGAAACAGACAACCAAAGTAATGCCATGAAGGAAAAACATGGCAAAGTAAGCTGTTTTTGTTTTTTGTTTTTGGCTTTTCTATCTGTAGAATTTGTGATGCCTTCAATTGAAGCTATTTGAATAGTAGATTCACTGACCTTGAGCAAGCCTCTTGGCCTCATTTTCCTCATCTATAAAGTGAGGGGTTGATCTGGTTTAGTTTTTTAGTACCAAGATTCTCTAATGAATTATACCTCATTTTGGAAGACTTTGTATTGTTTGAATCATGTTATTATCAAGGTTAATCTATGTATCTTTTTCGTTTAAACAAAGAAAATTTCCTTTAGTAGTTTGGCTCTGACCAAAAACTTCAATATATGGGAATTTTGCTATCAGATTGGGGGGAGAAATAAGCTTTTGGAGAAATAAGCCCCTTTGCTTTATGAGGGGATGGCTTGCTTATTTAATCATTCAACTTTCATTTATTAAGGACCTACTATGTGCCAGGCATTATCTTGAGTGCTAGAGAACCAAAGGTAAACATACATGGATTGTATTTTCCAAAAGTCTGGATCTACAATCTCTGAATTTTGGGCTTCTCAGTAGAGCATTATTACAGAAGTTTGAATATTTCTGGAAATTATTGCTCTAACTATACTGAATAATTTATGGTTCTCTTGATCTACTTCTTTATCTATTCATCTCTTCCACTTCTAATCTCTCCTCAAACCACCAGTATTCTCAGTTCCTTATGTCACTGAGAAAACTGAAGCAATCAGAAGAGAACTTCTACACACTCACATATTCTGCCTTGTTGCCTGCTTTCATAAAGGAACTTCCAATGCTTTAGTCTAGTGTATTCAATTCTGTATCTTGTTTTTGAAAAAAAAATTCAAACTTTTTTTTAGTTGTTGATGGGCCTTTATTTTATTTTATTTATTTATATGTGGTGCTGAGGATTGAACTCAGAGCCTCACACATGCCAGGCAAGCACTCTACAACTGAGCCACAACCCCAGGTCCCCCATATCTTCTTTATTCCAAAATATTACTTCAGCAGTTGTTCTCTTTCCCTCCTAAATTACCAGTTTTCAATTCTTTATTAAACCACACATGCTTTTAATTCTGCCATTTTAAAGAAAAATCTTGGCACCATTCTCCCTGGCTATTCTGTTGCTCCTCTTTGCCGTAAAACCTCTTGGAAGAATTTTCTGTATTCAGTATTTCCAATTTTTCTTTCTCCCTAACTTATTAGTCTGCCAGAATTCAGGTCATTAATATCAGTCCTCTTCACATTGCTAATTCAAAGGTAATTTTCTCAATTTTTATCTTTTTTATACTTAGTAGCAACATTTGCCAGTTGATTTATCTCCTTCTCAGAAAAATTTCCTCACTTGGCTTTCCAGGCACCACACCTGTAGCTGGTTATTCCTTTTTAGTCTCCTTTGCTTGTTCCTCCTTCTTGAGGTTTTTAATGTTGGAGTGCTACAGGGCTTGGTCCATGGTCCCTTTTTTTCCCTGTGTGTATATACTTCTGGTGTAATCATATCCAATCCTTGGATTTTAAATACCATCTGTATAATGATGACTCCTAAATTTTAAATCTCTAGCTGGATCTCTCTCTCAAACTTCATAATTGTTCATCCAACTGCTCATTTAGTGTGTCTGCCTAGGTGTCTTAAATTTAATGTGTCTAAGATGAACTCCTATTCATCTCCTTAAATTTGTTCCTTATGCAGGTTTTCCAACTCAGTTGATGGTACTCTATCCTTTCAGTTGAAACTTTGGAGTTCTGGACATGTGGCGCACTCCTATAATCCCAGTGATTCAGGAGGCAGAGACAGGAGGATTGCAAGTTTAAGACCTGCCTCAGTAACTTCACGGGGCCCTAGTGAGACCCAATGTCAAAATAAAAAATAAAATGGGGTGGGGATATAGCTTAGTAGTAAAAGCATACATGCCATAGCACAAAACAAACCAAACAAGAAAACCTTGAAGTCACTCCTCTCTTCTTTTCTTACCCCTATCTAATCTGTTAGGAAATCCTGTCATCTCTACTTGGAAATATATTGAGAATTTGATCTCCTGTCACCTCTTCCACTTTACCTTCCTGGTTGTAGCCATCATGATTTCTGGCCTGGATTACTGCTGTAGTTTCCTAACAGATTTCCCTGCAATCTACCCTTTTTCCTTATTCTAGACACAAAAATTCTGAATGGTGATTCTAAAACATTAAGTGAGGCTAGACGCAGTGGCACATGCGTGTAATCCCAGCGGCTTGGGAAGCTGAGACAGGAGGATCCCAAGTTCAAAGCCAGCCTCAGCAACAGTGAGGCACTAAGCAACTTAAATAGGGCTTGGGATGTGGTTCAGTGGTCAAGTGCCCCTGGGTTCAATCCCTGGTACCCCCCCCCCAAAAAAAAAAGAAAACATTAAGTCAGGTCATACCCTTTCCACTATTCATACTAAAAATGCTTTAGTTGCTCCTTGTTTCATTTATAAGAAACGGCAAACCATCCTTACTTGATAGCTCTTTGTTTTCTGCTACTACTCTTCCTCTTAATCTATCAAACCAACTTTCATGGTTTTCTTTTTTTCTTAAAAATATTTATTTTTTAGTTGTAGGTGGACACAGTATCTTTATTTTTATGTGATGCTGAGGATCGAACTCAGTGCCTCATGTATGCTAGGTGAGCTCTCTACCACTGAGCTACAACTACAGCCTTCATGGTTTTCTTTTTAAAGATAGTCACACTTTTACTTTGTGTATTTTTATTCTATTTGTTCCTCATTCTTAGAACACTTTTCCCTTCTCATCAGATCATGCCTTCTCAACAGATCTAATTCTGACTATTCAACTTGACATTGTGACATTCTCTTGCTCCCATGTTCCTATTCCTTTTATCTTTTTTTGGGGGGGTATGGGGGATTGAACTCAGGGAAACTCAACCATTCAGCCACATCCCCAGTTCTATTTTGTATTTTATTTAGAGACAGGGTCCCACTCAGTTGCTTAGCATCTCACCATTGCTGAGGCTGGCTTTGAACTCATGACCCTCCTGCTTCAGGCTCCTGAGCCCCTGGGATTACAGGCGAGCGACACTGCACCCGGTTCTACTCTTTTTATCTTAACATTTCCCCCATAGCACTTAACTTCTTTTAAGTTACTAGTGTAATTTACTTAATAAGTACGTTTGTCCTTTCCTAGAAAGTAGACTCGATGAAATCAAGGATCTAGGTTTTTTTCCTAAGATATATTCTAAGTACCTAGTATATTGCCTGGTACATAGTCGGCACTCAACAAATAGTTGTAGAATTGAATGTGTGAATGGCTGTTCGATGCCATTATACTACATAGTGATACTTCTCACCAGTCATCATCTAGCTCTTTCATTTGGATTTCAGATATTACTTCTCTGTAATGACCTCTCATATTTAGATTCCTATCTTAGCATGTAGCCTAGCCTTTACTGTAATTGTTAAACTGACTCTCTATTCCTATTAGCCTATGAAGTAGGACCTCATCTTACCTGAGTGGCAGTATAGTATAATGATTCACAACATGGATTTAGTAGCCAGGTGGTCTTGAGTCAGATTCTTGCCCTATAGTATCTGATTCATAGAATTATATTATACTGTATGTGCAGCTCTTGTAAGCAGATTGGTTTTAGAGTGCATGGCAAGCATTATATATAAATGTGAGCTCTCATTATCTTATTCCAGGGAATAGTATGTTCTAAAGAAATGTGTCTGAATGAAGGAATTTCTTGAAAGTCAGGATATTTACTTAGATATATAAAGTAATTATTTGCAATAAGTAGGCTGTAGTAGTTGTTACCTTGCCTGTACATGAAAATCACATTAAGGAGCTTTAAAAATCCTAGTGTCTGGTCTAATAACCCAGATCAGTTAGATTCTTGAGAGTAGGAATGGTATGGAATTTAGGCATTAGTGTACATTAATGGTCACTAGATGATTTTAATGTGTAGTCAAAATTGAGAGTCATTGATAATGCAAAGAAAACAAAATTCCTAGAAATCAGTAAACTGGGACTCAGGCTGGTTGTTTTTGACAAATTACTACTTTATTTCTCAGTTTTTGAAAACATAATCTCTGAGGCCTTTTCTAAGTGAAAAGTCATTGATTTTATAGTTTTATGAAGCTTAAATGAAAAGTATTTTTTTTTTCTTTCAGTCTCCCTTAACATTGGAAACACCAAATCAGGTATCCCTGGGACAGTTATGGCTAGAGCTGCTAAAATTTTACACACTGGATTTTGCTTTGGAGGAATACGTCATATGTGTAAGAATACAAGATATTTTAACAAGAGAGAACAAAAACTGGCCTAAAAGGCGAATAGCAATTGAAGGTGAGATGATGTATTGTACTTAATTTGGAGACTTCTTTTTTTGGGGGTGCCACTTATCATCTGATAAACTATTAAAAATTTTATCTCTTGGCTGAGGTAAAGAACAACTAATATTGACAAATAAGGTTCCATATCGTATCCCCCAACATTAATTTTACCTTGGCAAGAGATGAAAATTATTAATGGGTCCTGAAGTTTGAGAAATTTCATTTAATGATATTGTGTAGGGAGGCATAGTGGCATAGCTTCTTTTTTCCCATACTTTCATCACTGAAAGTATAATTACTGAATTGACCTTCTCAATTATCCTCTTATTATTTTTCAATATTATCTTCACTCTTTTTCCTTCTAGATGTTTCTTTTATGGAAGAAACAAAGGAAAAGATGTTGCTATTGTTTTTCTTCAACTCAGTTTTCAGGAACCATTGTTGGGATTATATATTAGAAAAACCTTAGGAAAAAGTGCTCTGCTGACAATTAAATAGTTAAACTCCATTTGTATATATAGTTTGTTAATAGAGACTTAGTTTCTGATCATTTTCTTTTTTACTAGATCCATTTTCAGTCAAGAGGAATGTTGCACGGAGCTTAAACAGCCAACTTGTTTATGAATATGTTGTGGAGAGATTCAGGGCAGCTTATCGGTATTTTGCCTGTCCTCAGAGGAAGGGTGGAAATAAGACCACAATGGAGTTTAAGAAAAAAGAGAAGGGGAAAGTAAGCAATAAGAAACCAGTGAAGTCTGATAATATGGCAACCAACTGTTGCAATCTGCTTGGGGAAAGCACAGAAAAAATAAATACAGAAAGAGGTCAACCTGATAAACATGATGAAATGGAAGGTACATCACAGAGATGTATTATTAACAATGACAATTTGTTGGTAAATGAAGTAGATTTGGTTAACCATGGACAGGAATCTTCATCTCTTTCTTCGGATGCCAATCAAGGCAGTGAATTGGAGCCAAAATCAATTAAGAAACAAAATGACTTAGCGCCTTTAGAAACTTGTTTAAAAAAGGAGCTCAGCCAATGTAATTGCATTGGGTTGCCTGACCCAGATGAATCTGTTGGAACAGACTGCAGATCAAATTTAGAAGCAGAAAGTTCACATCAGATTATATGCACCGACACATCTACTACCTCTTGCAACTGCAAAGCTACAGAAGTTGCTTCTGACCTTAATGATGATGATAACCTCCCCTCCCAGGAATTACATTATGTGTTCGATAAGTTTATTTTAACCTCTGGCAAGGTAAGATACAATTTGTCAACAATCTGTAAGATTTTGTGTTATGACTTTGTCTTATCTTTCTTTTTCCTTTGTGGTACTGGAGATTGAATCCAGGGGCTTCATGGTCTATCCACTGAGCTACATCCCTACTCCTGACTTTATATTTATAGTTTTTAGGTTTAGAAGTATAAAAGTATCTTATATGGTAGTGACTATTGTTTGGGAATGATTTTGGTGTGTATTTGTCTTTTGCTTTCTGTACTTTTCCTATAATTGATTTTAAATTTTGTGTGTAAAGCACCAAGAGGTTTCAGCTCTCTATATTTGGTTTTCTTCACTTTCTCATACATAAAAGTATTCATCATATGTTTTATGAAAATCAGCTTAGCACCATATATTTTGTTTTGCTTATTTCTATACATATGCTTATTTTTCTTCCAAAAAGAATGAAATTTAAAAAATTCTATCAGTATTCTATTTTAAAGTATGTGAGTTTGTGTGTGGGGGGGTTATTTGTTAGAAGAGAGAACATAAATATATTAAAGGTTGAAGTAAACTAAGATCAGGAACCAAAAAAATGAAGAATTCAGATTCTATTTTTGCCATTGAGCACTTTTGGATTTTGTATTAACCCTTATAAATTATAGAGTCCTAACTTTTCTACTTTTATTTTTATTTATTTATTTTTCCAGTTCTGGGGATCAAACATGGCCATGCACATGCTGGGCACATTCTCTACCACAGAGCTATATCCCAAGCCCATCTTTTCTCCTTTTAAAATGGAAGAATTTGAGCTTTAACATTTGAAGTTGTAGAAAATACTCAAGTGAACTAGGCTTGGTGTGGTCATGCCTATAATTCCAGCTACTTGGGAGGCTGAGGCAGAAGCAGTGTGAGTTTGAGGTCAACCTGGATAATTTATTGAGATCCTGTCTGAAAATAAAAAATAAGAAAGGGAAATGATATAACTCAGTGGTAGAGTGCCCCTAGTTCTAGTCCCCAGTATTGCAAAACAAACAAATGAACAAAATCAACAATGACCTGGTAGTAGAAAATAAGCAATAAGAACTTTATTAATAAAACTTTAGCTAAGTCACATTGCTTTAAGTATAATACATATAACTGAAATATCATTATAAGCTTCCAGAATGAAAAATGATAATTTAAAGCACATGTAAACCAAATAGAATATTTAAAAAAACTAGAATGTCATTCAGTTTTATTGTTTTATCAGTAATTATTTATGGACAAGCTTAAGATTTATTTTAAATTTTTTTTTTCGAGTTGTAGATGGACAAATACCTTTATTTTGTTTATTTATTGTTACGTGGTTCTGAGGATCGAACCCAGGGGCCCATACATGCTGCACAAGCCCTATACTGCTGAGTCACAACCTCAGCCATAAGCAGTATTTTTTAAAACTCTGTTTTATTGAGATAAGATGGCTGGGGTTGTAACTCAGTGGTAGAGCACTTGCCTAGCATGTATGAGGCACTGGGTTCAATCCTCAGCATCACATTAGAATAAATAAAATAAAGGTATTGTGTCCATCTACCAAAAAAAAATTGCGGGGCTGGGGTCATGGCTTACTGGTAGAAGGCTTGCCTAGCATGTGTGAGGCCCTGGGTTTGATTCTCAGCACCTCATATAAATAAGTAAAATAAAGGTCCATCAACAACTAATAAAAATATATTTTTTAAAAGATTGATATTTAAAAAGCTGTATATGTTTAATGTATACAACTTGATGTTTGGAAGTTAAGTATACATCTATGAAATCATCACTATTAATACCACATATCTATCCATCATCTCCAAAAGCCTACTGCCTCCTTTTGTGGAAAGAGAACTTAATGTGAGATCTATTGTCTAGCAAAATTTTAAGAATATAGTAAAGCATTGTTAATCATAGGCCTAAGGTTATGTGTAACAGATATCCAGAATTTAGTTATTTTGAATAAATGTAGTTTTGTACCCTTCATCCAACATCTTCTCATTTCCTCCTTCCTCTAAGCAGTATTTCTTCATTCTATATAAGAATATATTTGTTGGATTTTATCTCAGTTTCAGTATTTAGGGCATATGAACTATTGAAAGAATGAAATAAATGACAAGATTTTTAGAAAAATAATCTCTTAATTATATAACTACAATGTATTTCTTGTATTTTATATTTTTCCCCTAAAATTTACCTATTTCAATAAGGAGTACTGTTTCTCCCATTTTAATTTTTATTAGTTATCTGTAAAATTTTAAAAGAATTTCCCTTGCATATGTCATTTAAAAAAATGAATGCTTTGAAAAGCAGTTAAAGGTTCCTGGAGTACTTTTAATTAGCCCACAGTGTATTATTCCTGTAGAGGTGTATATAGTTTGTTGTGTATAATTTGCCTCAGAGCTTGTGGCTATGTAAATGTCCAGGCTAACACTGGAGGAAGACACTTAATTTTAGAGTCTAGATGTGTCACAATAAAAGCGTAGTGGTCTTCCTTAACCATGATTTTTATTCAACTAGTTGGCATAAATTCTGATGTTTTAACCACACCTGGTGGTCCTCTGGAATATATTTAAAATGGAGCTACAGGGTTTGAAGTTCAGTTTGTAGCTATTTAATACTTCTTTATTTATGGAGCTAATTTATTTTTCAATTCTAGTCCTGCAATCAGGACACAGATGTAGTTGAACTGGCTAAGTGAGAGTTCTGTGATTAATTGATTCTGAAGATGGAAAAATGTTTGGAGTGATTTGAAAGGTGCAGTTTAAAATTTATAAACTACTTTGTTAGATATTGGTAAATTAAAAATATAATGCATATATTTCTCTTTGGGAGCTAATCAAGCTATTTGACTTAGCCATTCCTTTTGTATTTCCTGTTATTTTCTTCATCTTACATCCTCAAGTGAATTTGTTATTGATAAATATTTTAGTGGAGGAAAAAGTGGTTTGCTCAGAATAGTTTTTATGTTGATTGCATTTTATTAAATTTTGTTTTTAAATCTCCAAAAGGCACAGTTTATCAGAACTGAATTATCTAAAAGATTATTTTTGGATTGCTAAGCGATGAAGTGTCTCAAAAGGTTATTTTCTTACCTTTGTATAGCCGCCAACGATAGTATGCAGCATCTGCAAAAAGGATGGTCATTCAAAAAATGATTGCCCAGAGGATTTCAGGAAAATCGATCTAAAACCTCTACCACCAATGACAAACCGATTTCGGGAAATACTTGATTTAGTATGTAAAAGGTGTTTTGGTAAGTATTTTAGTACTGTATCTACTGGGACTACATACTTTCTTGGATGTTAACTTTTCTAATTAAAGGACAATTTGCTTTTTTTGGGGGGGGGGTAGGGGTTTTTGAATAGTGTAGAGACTAAGTATAGATATTTACCAAATGCCTACTATGTTCAGGGTAATGTGGTAAATGCCAGAAGGAATTTAATTGCTCTCATATGTATTAATTTTAAGAAACTTAGACTGTGGATTTGCTACACCTATGTGGGGCTATTCAACGTTAAATCAGTTAAAATAAAATTAAGTTCCTCAGTTACACTGGACACATCTGAAGCACTCGGTAGGTACACGTGGCTAGAGGCTACTGCATTGGACAGTCTAAATAAAAAAACATTTCTGTACTTTCAGTGCTGTGGAACGGTGCTGCCCCTACATGAATGTATAAGACACGTATATAAATTGCCATAATTGGAATTAGAATGTTATATGCTATAGTAATAGTAAAAAAAAATTCAGTGCACACCCAATTAATTTTAACTGAGGTGTATCAGAACAATTCGAATTAATGATGTGGTATTTGAGATGAACCTTCCTCTTCATTTGCAAATATAGAGGATCATGCATAATAACCTAACATGCACAGTTTGGGAGGATAATTGCTTTTTATTTGGTAGAGTATGAGAAAGGCCTAGAGAGAAATGTTTATAAAGACATTCTGGGGAGAGTCTTGCATACCTTTATTCACCAAACATTTATGCATTGCTTGCTGTATTCAGGTAAGATAAGATTTCTGATGTCATAACATGACATTGTAATTCCCCAATGTAATTCCTCTCTCTTACCCTTCCCTGTTCCTACCTACTGCCTGGCAGTCACTTAACTGCTTCTATCACTTAACTATAGACTAGTTTGTATTTTCTAGAGTTCTGTGTAAATGCAGTTACACAGAATGTGTTCGTTTGTTGGGGGAAGGTTTGACTTCCTTCACTCAGAGTAATTGAGATTCATTTATGCTGTTATGTGTGTCAGTGATTAATTTCTTTTTATTGGTGAGTAAGTAATCTTCCATTGTATGGACGTGTTACAGTTTGTTTATCTACTTGCTTATTAATCAATATTTTGCTTATTTCTAAATTTTGGCTATTACAAATAAATCTGTCATACACATTCAGATTATGTGTTTTGGTATAAACATATGCTAGTTTTTTCCTTGGGTAAATATTTGAGTGGAATGATTAGATCATAGTACTATAAAAGTTTTATTAAGGTACAATTCATAACATTTATTTTTATTATTTTTCTCTCACTGTGGACTCACAGATATTTTATACTTTGGAATATAATCCAATACTGATTTATTTTTATTATTAAATGAATTCTAGCTTTGGCTAGAATTTGGGAGCTCTTTTGGCAACTGTGTCCCTTTGATGTGCCCTCATCAGTGTGTGGTTTGTTTGTTTTTTAGCCTTTCCTTACTTCCTGTTACTACAAGATGCTCCAGGATCATCATGTATGTTTTCTGACGTAGTCTTAAAATTTCTCCAAGGAGCCCTGGTTCTTTATATGGGAGAATGGTATTAGGAACTGAGATCTGAACACTAGGTGTTCTTGATTCTACTGGAATGTTTTTGCTTTCAGGACTTCTTACAGGAAGAAAATAACAAATAACTCATTTATTTGTACTTATCTATAAATATATCTGTATGTGATCATCTTATCTATGTTTAAGCTAAACACAACTCCATAATAATATCCAACTTTGAACCATTACCACATGACTCATTCTAACCTCTTCTCTTTGCTTATCTGTAAACTCCCATTCCAGTAATGAGAAAGCTGGTTCCCACCATCTACTACCTGTTTAATTGTAGCATTTCAGTACACTTGTATAGCAGCATCAGAACTGTTAAAGCACTTATATTCCCATGGGAAACTTCATCAGTTAGAATACAGTGCTTCTCGTAGTTCCCTTTGACCTTAATTTTACAGATTCCGCTATTTTCAAAGTTACTTAGGCCCAGCACTACCTTTTTCCCATTCTATTGAATGAAGTTGTATTGTACATTTATAATACAGTTAGATTCTTTTGTCACAGTCTATATTCCATCCTGAATGCCTCGACCTTTTCCATGATTTTGAAATATTTGCATACTTTAAGGATCATTCTGTGTTGCAAAGCTCTATGGGTTTTGACAAATGCATTATGTTAGTCATTTCCTCTCACTGTAATAAATAACAGAGAAGTCATCTCATAAGAGAAAAGGTTTATTTTTGGTTTACAATGTTAGAGGTTTTAATCTAGGGTTGGTTAACCCTTGGACTTTGGGCCTTTGATGAGATAGCACTCCATGGTGGAACCACATGGCATGACAAAACTGTTTACCTCAAAACTGCTATGCAAAAGAAGAGGAGGGTATAGGGTCAGAATAGGCCCTTTTAGTGCATGCCCCAAAGACTGGAAAACTCCCATCACAATAGATCCTACCTCTTAAAGGTTCCATTAATCCAAGTTAGCACCATGGGTTGGGGACCAAACCTATAGCATATGGGTCTTTGGGAGACACTTACTTGGACTATAGCATTCATTATGTTATGTATCTACCATTATAGTACAATAATAGAATAGTTCTACTGCCTTAAAACACACACACACACACACACACACACACACCCCCCCGACACACACACACACGGGCTGGGGTTGTGGCTAGGTGGTAGAGCACTTGCTTAGCACATGTGAGGCACTGGGTTGATCCTCAGCACCACATAAAAATAAATAAATAAAATAAAGATATTGTATTTATCTACAACTAAAAATATTAAACACACATACCCTGCATTTCATCTCTTCTGCTCTCTCCCATATCTATTGTTGCTATATTTGTTTTTTTAAAAAAACTGAATATTAGTTTAATTTCATTATAGCAAAATTTTGATAAATTATTGCATTGTTCCTGTATTATGTTTTGGGGATATCTTGAGGTAGAGTTGGGAAAGAAAGAAGGAAAAAGAAAAAACTTTGTTCTTAAGGAATGTATAGTCCTATTGGAAAATAGGATATAAATGGAATAACTAGAAAATTCAAAGGACAATATAAAATCAGGTGTGACATTATGTCAAGCAATTTGGAGAACTAAATAAATTGAATCAAAGCAAGGACAGGTCTTTAAGGCTGTGGTTAGGCAGAGTAGTTTATAGAGAAGATTTGAGTCTTGACCAGACATTTAAGGAAATTGTTAGATTTGAGTGGACCAGATGCCTAGGATAGCAGTATGAGTACAGGAGGGAAAAACAAGCATGGATATGGAAGGGGAGTGGAATGTCTGGAAAAATAAGACAGCATTAAATCGTTTGAAAAATTAAATATATTTTATATATTTGTAGGTATCTCATAGGGAAAACAATTGTGTGAAATGTAAACAGGTCTTTTAAAAATTATCTTTTGCTGCTCCACTGCCCCTTCTCTAGTAACATTTATGGTTCAAAGTCAGAAGAGTTAACAAATAATGAAATGGTAAGTATAATTTTTAGGATAAGTACTTGAAGATATTTTCAGATTCTATTTTTCTTACTTTTTCTATTTCTCTCTCCTCCCCATTTTCAAACCTAGATGAGCTATCACCACCTTTCTCTGAACAACACAACAGGGAGCAAATTTTAATTGGCTTGGAAAAGTTTATTCAAAAAGAATATGATGGTATGTCATATGTAAAAATTGATTGTTACTGTGGCCATGTGGTCTTGGGTTTCATTCATTTATTTAAAAAAATGTTTATTGAATGTTATGTGTTCTAATTTTTAGGGACACATTGATAGTAAAAGAGGTGAAACTTGCTTTCATGAAGTATGTATTTCAGAGGGGAGACAGTCAACTAATAAAACTAAATAGTCAACTAAATATATTGTATCAGCAAATAGTATGTGTATTAAATGCAGGAGATAAAAGAAGTGATGGGTTACTATGGTAAGTTTCTTTGATAAGGTGGCATTTGAGTAGAATCCTTAACAATATGAAGGAGCAAGTTCTATGAATATTCAAAGAGAAAATATTGTATAGAGAAAGATCAGTGAGTACAAACACCCAAGATTAGATTATATCTGTCATGGTTGAAGACCAAAAGTACAGTATAGTTGGAGTGGAGAATGTGAGGGAGACTGTAATAGAAAGATGAGGTCAGAGCCTAGGTATTGTTTCATGGACGTTAGTAGTAGGACTTTGACTTTTATTTTGAGTACCTAATGAAAGGCTTTGGAGGCCTTCCAGGCTTTTAGCTGTTAAATGACATGGTCTGAGAGAATAGAACATAGGGCCTTAGGAGTAGAAGCAAGCAAACTGGGTGTGGTGGTGTATGCATGTTATTCCAGTGATATAGGAGGCTGAGGCAGAAGGATTGGAAGTTCAGGGACAGCCTCAGCAGTTTAGCAAGACCCTAAATAAAAATAAAATGCTGTGTATCTAACTCTGTGGTAAAATACTCCTCGGGTTCAATACCCAGTATCAAATACCAAAAAAAAAAAAGGCAAGCAAACATTTAGGAAAGTGATGTATAAGTCAAATGAAACATAATAGTGATTTGGAGAGGATGAGAAGTGGTTGGAAACTGGGGTATATTTTAAAGGTAGAGCCAACAGGATTTGCTGATGCATTTATCATAGGTGAGATATGAAAGAAAGAAAGAAAGAAAGAAAGAAAGAAAGAAAGAAAGAAAGAAAGAAGGAAATCAAGGATGATCTCAAGATTTATGCTGAGCAGTTGGGTGGTGCTATTTAATGAAATGGCAAAGACAGCAGGAAGAGCAGGTTTTCAGCATGAGGGTGAAGAATCAAGAATTTTGTGTCCAAATATTTTAGAAGTACATAAACAGTTAATTTAGAATCAAAATAAATTTGTATTTTGAAAGATGATTTGTTGCTATTTGATTCTGCTTAAAAATGTTGTTAGTATATATAAAATATCAATTAAATCTAAGTCTCTTTTAAACTCATATTTTTATTTGCTAATAATTGTAGCTTCTTTTATGCCTCTCAGTTGTCATTCTTATTTCAAGTAGAGCATCAGAATCAGATGGAAGAATTGTTTTGAAAATATAGAATTTGTTCCCTAAGTGAGTAGTCTGCTTAAGAATTGAGAGGAAGAAAAGTCCAGTCCTCTTAAGCTGCAACTTGTTTGCAGTTGTAGCTATTATTGAAGAATTGTAAATGTGAAGGAATAACATTATCATAATTTATATCTAGTGAATTAGTCATTTACTTTTGCAGGAGAATTTATTAATCCTATTGTACTAAGATAGTATTTATAAATCTACTTGAATTGTCCTGAAAGAATTAGGTTTATTTTCAAGAGGTAAATTCTCAAATACATGTCTTAATTATTGGTAGTGATGTTGAAAACAAATGAAGGTAGATGGATTTATAGTTAAGTTGGAAGAAGCTAAATGTCTCAGTGATTGCGCATGTGGAGATTGAGAGGGTTATTAAGGATCTCACATATATTTCTACTTGGGCAATTGAACAGATTTCAGCTAATCCCTATTTGCTGAAAATAGGGATTGTAGGGATAATACTAGGTTTGGGGTGAAGTTGATATTTTAGTTTAGACATGTTGAATTCATGGTGTCTACAAAAGTGGAAAGAGCAAGTGGAAACGTGGTATGGGAACTTGAACAAAAGATTTGGATGTTTTAGAATTTCTCAGTATGTCTTCCAGTGGTAAGTAATTTAAATCATAGAAGTGGACAAGGTCACTTTATCTTAGGTTATTAGTAGATATTAGAAGATTCTTCTTCCCTAAGACTTTTGACTTGTTTTTCCTTTGCTTAGAAAAGGCAAGATTGTGCTTATTTGGCTCTTCTAAAAATGGATTTGGATTTCGTGATAGTGATCTGGATATTTGTATGACCTTGGAAGGCCATGAAAATGCAGAGGTAAGAATTAGTTTTTGGAAAAGGTGTAAAATTTTTTTCCCTAAAGATGAATATTTTTATTTTTGTATGTAATATTGAGAAAACACATGATGCCAATCTTTGTATAAATGTATTATCAATAGCAACATTTGAAATATAAAAGCATTAGCAATTTAGAAGATATTCATATCTTAAGTAAATTTACCATTTCAGTCATTTGTAAATGTAATATAAAAGCCATATCACTGAGAATTACAGATGTTTTGTAATGAAAGTTTGGAAAAAGTCAGTGTACCATAAAGTTAAAATTTTTGCATTAGAACCAATGAGAAGCTGGTGCTTCAGTTTGCTTCTTAATATAGTTTTTGCTTACTCTGTCTTATATTATTTTCCATTAGGTAATGACTTTGTATCATTATAAATAGAAAATATAGATAGTCATCTAATTTATAACGGGGTTGTATTCTAAAAGTTAATTGTACTTTGGGGCCACTTACATTTTTTCCATGGAAGCTATGTTATAAGTGAGCTTTAGAAACTCATTTTGGGTTGGAAAGGGAACTAACATTTGTTTCATACCCAACACTTAAACATATATTATCTCAATTCATTCTTATACCTATGTTTGAGATAGATATTATTTACCCCATTTTATAGATGAGAAAACTCAGGCTTTGAAAGATAAACTGAATTGCCCAAGTTCACACAGCTAGTAAGTGTTGGAGCTGGGATTTGAATCCAGGTCTGTCTGACATCAGAGTTCATGCTCTTTTGTTGTATCTTACTGCCTTTTTGTAATTTTTTGAACCCATAATGTAGATTAAATATAATACTAATAGTACTGTAGCACCTAATTACTACTTTATGAAATTGAAAGCTTTCTGAGTTCCACCTTCAGATGCCAGGAGCAGTGAAGTCTCAGCAGTGAGAGTGGGTCCTTAGGCTTTCCTTCTTTGTAGGATTTCCCCAGTAGTAGGATTGAGATTATCCAGGCTCTAGTGGAAAAAGGAATGGGTTGAATGGGAAGAAATGTCCTATAACTTTATAGTACCAGTTAGAAAAGGAGGGATCCTTGTAGATGTCTTTTACCAGCATAGCTTTTGGTATTTATGTTTCAAAATTAGGAACTACTTGCAAGATTATTTAACCTACTTAAGTTGTGAGGCCAAGCTTCTGGCATCTACAGAGTGTCAGTATTGCCTGTTACATGATAAAAGAATTCAGCAGAGTAGTGTACTTGTGCATTTTTGATATAGTCCTTTCAAAAGGTGTTTATTACGTTGTCATGCCTGTAGCAAAGATAGTGTTGATACCTGGTAGATCCTTATTTCTGGGCCTAAGAAGTAGATTTTGGTGTTAACTAAGTATTGAACTTACTTGACTAGCTGTATGACTAATCCTTAACCCCTTTTAGCATCACAGTTCTACTGTATAAAATCAAGAAAATCACAAATTCCTTCCCTAAAACAGTTGTTGGCAAGATTACATAAGACATGTTTGTAAAGCACTTGGCAGCAAGACAACTTCATCTATCTTGTTCTATAAAGAAACCGAAATGTTAACAAGTAATTTGTTTTTTTTTTTTTTTTAACTCACTTTTTATCAGCTCTTGAAAAGATGCTTCCTGTCTCCATTTTGAAGAGCAAAAATTGAGGGGATAGGAAATGATTTTTATCCAGGAAGGAGTTAAGAATTATAGATATGTTTTATGTAAAATTTAATTACAGACTTCTAATCACTAAGGATTTGTATATGATGTAAAATCTGCCATTCACATGCAGAAGTTGAAGCAACGAAAAAGAATAAAATATTTTATTCCAGATGAGACATTATTAAAACTTAAAAAATTCTATCATAATTTATATCTTTGCATAATAAAGAGAAAAATTACCTCCTTTGTCCAGTTTATTGTACATGAATTGGTAACTAATGATTCCCTTGAAAATACCCAAATTAAACTGCTATGGCTACTGCTTCATGCAAGGATTATTTTGTAATAACTCTTGGGATTGATGGTTATACCTTCAATTTAATACAGTTAATTTATAATACTTGTTATCATCTGTGTTTCTTGTAGTTTTATTATCATTACCATATCAACTCTGCACTCTTTTTAAAAAAGCAGTACATTCACATTTGTAGAAGTAAGAATTTCCTTGTGAAAATAGATGCTGCTTATAGGATTATCTTTCCTTTTCTTATCAACATATTGACATAATAAAATAGCTCAGAGTTTTCAAGTACTCAGTTTTGTGTCAAGCTTACTACTGAATGCTTTACAACATGTCTCATGAATCTTCCAACAACTGTTTTAAGGCAGAAATTTATGATTATCTTGATTTTATAAAGTAAAAATGTGATGCTGAGAGGGATTAAGGATAAGCCATATAGCTAGTCAATACTTAGTTCAAAATTTTAATTCAGGTTTATCTAAATTTAGAGCCTGTATTTTTAATATATTTCTTTGCCCTTACCAAACCCATCTTTAGTTATTGAGTCACATATTGAAAACCATATTATACTCCTATCTTTGTGCTTCTCATACTTAAATCTGCATTTGAATTATTTTTGGATTTTGTTAAAATGCAGATTATGGTTCAATAGATGGGGGAGGAGCCTGTGATTCTGCATTTCTTTTATTTTCTCAGATTATGCTGATGCTATGGGTCTATAAATCACATATGCATTGAGTAGCAAGGTTATATGTAATGCATTATGGCTAGAAATTTTAAAATATTACTATGCAATGCCTGTATGATACTAGAACTTGCACAAGACCAAATTGAATTAAACTTTATTTTATTTTATTTTTTTTTTAGAAATTAAATTGTAAGGAAATAATTGAAAATTTGGCGAAAATTCTTAAGAGACATCCAGGTATAAAGTTCAAATCTTTGCTTTAAAACTAAAGAAAATACTTCATAGCATTATGAAAATTATTTAACCTACTTAAGTTTTTTTTTTTTTTAATCAGGTTTAAGAAACATTTTGCCTATAACTACTGCCAAAGTGCCTATCGTAAAATTTGAACACAGACGAAGTGGATTAGAAGGCGATATCAGTTTGTATAATACATTGGTAAGTTTCTCTTTACAGGCAGGTATACTTTATTTTCCGTTTACAGGTTACTGATTATACCTATATGCTTAAAAATTTCAAGTGTGAGCACTGTAAGGAAAAAGTGTATTTATCAATTTGCTCTTGCCTTCAGATTGAAGGTAAGTTTTTATTTCACTTGTTAATAGGTATTTTAAAATTTTTGTTTATAGGGCTGGGGTTGTGGCTCAGCTGTAGAGTGCTCACCTAGTTTGTGTGAGGCCCTGGGCTCAATCCTCAGCACCACATAAAAATAAATAAATTTTAAAAAAAGTATTGTGTCCAACTACAACTAAAAAAATAAATATTTTAAAAAATTTACATTTATATATATTCTGTTTGAAGTGTGTTTTATTTGTGAGTTTAAGAAATGTTTTCAAATATGGAATTATTTTTCAGGCTCAACATAACACAAGAATGCTAGCTACTTATGCAGCTATTGATCCTCGAGTACAGTACTTGGGATATACTATGAAAGTGTTTGCTAAGGTATTTATAAAGAAGTTAATGATGTACTTTGTTGTAATATTCATGATGAAGTGAAACATACTGATGTTAGACTTGTAAAAATATTGTCTCAGTTTTTATTTA
The DNA here is from genome assembly GCF_045843805.1 of Urocitellus parryii. Lineage (NCBI taxonomy): Eukaryota > Metazoa > Chordata > Mammalia > Rodentia > Sciuridae > Urocitellus > Urocitellus parryii. The sequence goes on along the minus strand of NC_135541.1, from coordinate 35,722,579 downwards.
TCTAGATTCTCCCCCACCCCCAAGATAGGGTACATTACTGTGTTGCCCAGGATGGCTTTGAACCTTGGACTTAAGTGATCTCCTGCCTCTGCCTCCCCATTAGTATCTGACCTTGAAAAAAATATACTCTATAATAAATATGTTGAATTTATTATACCTGTTGGGGTAGTATAGTGATCTTTTATTTTATTATAATTGCTTTTATTTTATTATAATTTATTTTTCCTGTTGGGGTAATATAGTAATGATTTTCAATCCTAGGCATGGTGGTTGGCAAACTCTATATTTAAAGCATCTCTGGGCTAGAAAATCTGGTATTTGGGTTTAATGATCAATTTTTCTGACCAAGAAAACAAAAACAAAATAATACAAATAGAATCTTATGTTTTGTTGAAACACTTGTTGTAATATTGGATTGTTTTCATTTTGCTGAATATATAAATTATATTAAGACAGGAATCTATTTTCCTCGTTCAGTATACTTTAGTTCAGCCTACTTATGGTAGCTGTTTAGTAAAGAGTTAATTTTGTGAATGTGTTAGTGGAAGAATTTTAGTTGGAAATGACTTGGTCAGATTTTCATTTCATAAATCTTACTCTTTTCAATAAGAAAGCATATTTGTTTAGATTTTCCTATACATGTCTTTCTGGACAGAAAAGTGGGTTAGAAAAGAAATGCATGCTGGCACATACTACATATAAGACTTGATAAAGCTACTTTTCTAGAATTACCTCACAGAATAATAACTCCAGCATGATGGTTTTGCTATAGCTACATGGAGCTTTGGAAATCAAGCCAAGTGGTTCACATCAGAGAAATCATTCCTTTAACTTTAACAGTGAGGTAATTTCTCACTCAGTAGGAGAAATTTCTGAGTAGTCTTTTAGTGTTTTTTTTTTAAATGAAAAAAAATTTGAATAGCTGATGTACTCATGTGGTTCAGAATTCAAAAGGTCTAAAGGTGTTTATGTTCTAGCAGCTCAGGAGGCTGAGTCAGGAGGATCACAAGTTCCAAGTCAGCCTCAGCAACAGAGTGAGGCCTTCAGCATCTTAGCAAGATCCTGTCTCAAAAATAAACAAAAAGGGCTGGGGATGTGGCTCATGGGTTAAGTGCCCCTGGGTTTAATCCCCTGTCCCCCAAACCCCCCAAAACAAAATAAAAGTATTTATAGTGGAAAGTAGAAAACGTTCTCTACTTATTTCCTAACCAACTATTGCTTATTACTGGAGGCAGCCAGTGTTAAAATTTCCTCTGTATCCTTTCAGAAATATATCATACCAGTATAAACAAATATATGAATTTCCTGTCTCCTGTTTATTCTAGGTCTAAGCACACTGAAAACATTGTTCTACCCTTTGCTTTGATTCATAGATCTTGCTTTTCTTAATAGATCTTGGAAATTACCTCATATTATAACTGTACTACAATAAAGAATTTAGTCATTTCATACTTTTTTGGGCATTTTTGCAAGATAAATTCTTAGAATGGCTAGGTCAAAAGAAATACTTTCATCAAATTGATATTGCCAAATTATTCTTCATAAAGTTTGTCCTGATTTATACTCTGATCTGTAATGTATGAAAGTACTGGTTTCCCCCACACCCTTTATAACATTTCGTAACTGAACTTTTGGACATTTTTTCGTTTAGTGAGTTTAAAAAACAGTGTCTCAAAGTCATCAATACTTCTGTATGGAATGAAACTCTGAAGTTTTATTTTCAATCTTTATATATATATATTTTAGCGTTGTGACATTGGAGATGCTTCCAGGGGAAGTTTATCTTCATATGCATATATCCTTATGGTGCTGTACTTTCTGCAGCAGAGAAAGCCACCTGTTATCCCAGTTCTACAAGAGGTAGGTATTTAAGAAAACTGTAAAGGTATTTTTTTGCAAACAATGGATTTATACACAGCAGAAATTACGTGATTTATTACTCAGCTCATTTCATCATGGTTGTTTTCTCCTTCAATTTAATGCTATAATTAACAATGAAGCTTTCGAAAAATTATTATGGGATCACATAAACTACTAAAAGAATATGAAATGAATAGAACCATTGAATATCTTGCAACATTTTAAAATTTCACAGTCTTAGCTTGCTGCAGATTATTATGAAGTTCTTGTAGCCATCCATAAACTCATATATATTCATATATATTCTGGTCTCTCAGATGGAAGTTCATAAATTGTTTAGGAAGTGTTTTCCTTCCTCATGCTTGACTATGAAATTTGATTTAATTCTGTGTATGCTTAAGTCAGTCTTTTGAATTTTGGTTTAGAAAAAAAACCCAAAGAAAATTTTTCTCATCTCTTTTGAAGACATGTTAATTGCATTAAATAGTAGAATGTACATTGAGAGAACTGGATTGTACTCATATCCATTCAGAATTGATGACTCATTGAGTCACTTTCTGTAGCCAAATTATACTCGTTGAAATAGGTATAAAGGAGTTCTTAATCATCTATCTGTTCCTTCTTGGCTAATGTGGACCTGTAGGCATTAGAGAGGATCCAGTTCTAATTTCTTAGATGGATGACTATTTTGAGGTAGGAGAGAAGCATCAGAGTTGTTCGGAAAAATCACATATTTTGATTTCACATAGTTGTAGACTTATTTTTCTGATAGTTATACAGAAAAGAAAATCACAAAATAGCAAGTCATATGATAGGTGTCAGATGGCCTTAGTAAATTCTCAAAAGTTCTTATGACTGTATGTGTTTTTAGCAGCATTTCTTTTCTTCTTTTAAACAAATAGTAAAAAGAAAATAAACATTTTAAATATTATCTTCCTAGCAGAAAATTGCTAGCTGAGTCTCTGTTGGGTGGAGTGGTGTGTGTGTGTGTGTGTGTGTATTTAATTTCCTTATTTTTGTAGAGCAGTTTCACAACAAAATTGAGAGGAATGTATAGGAATTTCTCATTTAGCCCTTGCCCACACAAAACATAGTTGCCCTTATTATCAACCCCACTTGGGCTGGGGATGTGGCTCAAGCGGTAGCGCGCTTGCCTGGCATGTGTGCGGCCCGGGTTCGATCCTCAGCACCACATACAAAGATGTTGTGTCCGCCGAAAACTAAAATAAATATTTAAAAAAAAATTCTCTGTCTCTCTCTCTCTCTGTCTCTCTAAAAAAAAAAAACCCACTGGAGTGGTACATGTGACAGCTGGTGAACTGATACTGATACGTCATCCAAAGTCCATAGTTTACTTTGGGGCTCACTCTTGGTGTTGGATATGCTGTGGGTTTGGACAAATATATAATGATGCATCCATTGCTATAGCATCATACAGATATTATCAAGTATTTTCTCTGCCTTAAAAATTATCTGTGCACTGTCTAGTCATCCCCCCACTCCAATTCTTGGCGATCACTGATTTTATTGCCTTAATTTTGTCTTTTCTAGAATGTCATACAGTTGGAAACATAGTATATAGCCTTTTCAGATTGTCTTTTTTCATTTAGTATATCAGCTTCTCATTACTATAATACTATTGAAATATCTGAGGCAATTAACTTACAAAGAGAAAAGGTTTATTTTGACTCAGGTTTCTGGAGGTTCCAGTCCAAGATCAGGTGGCCCTATTCCATTGGGCCTCCAGTGACAGCAGCACATCATAGTAGGTGAAAGCGATAGAGTCAGCCGCTTGTATCATGAGCTAAGAGGCAGAGACAGACTGAGAGATTGGGGCCCCACAGTTCTTTTTAAGGACCCTGTCCCAATGATCTAAGGACCTTCCATAAGACCTTACCTCCTAAAGGTTTATAGCATCTCCCAATAGAATCATCCTGGTGACTTGACTAAGCCTTTAACACATGGACTTTTGGGAATATTGTGAATATTCAAATCATATCACTCCATAGTATGTATTTAAGATTCCTTCATCTCTTTTCATGGGTAGATAGCTCATTTATTTTAAGTGCTGAACAACATCTCATTATAACTGTATATATCAGTTTCTTTTTGCATTCACTTACTGAAGGACATTTTAGTTGCTTCAAGGTTTGGCAATTATGAATAAAGCTTCTATAAGGTCCATATGCAGGTTTTTGTGTGCATATAGTTTTCAAGTCTTATGTGTAAATACCAAGAAGCAGGATTGTTGGTTCATAAGTATACTTAGTTTTGTAAGAAACTGTGATAGTGTTTTTGCAAGTGGTTATTCCATTTTTCATTCAGCAGTGAGTTAGAATTCCTGTTGTTCCACATCCTCACTAGCATTTGTTGTCAGTGATCTAGACTTCGGTTATTCTACTAGGCATATGGTAGTATGTCATTATTGTTTGAATTTGCATTTTCCTGATGACATATGATGTTATATGCCTTTTCATATGTTTATTTGATGTCTTTGTATCTTTGTTGAAGTGTATGTTAAAGTCTTAGGCCTATGTTTTAAAAGTTTGTTTTCTTACTGTTGAGTTTAAGAATTGTTTGTATATTTTGGATAATAGTTCTCTCTCAGCTGTGTCTTCTGCAAATATTTTCTCCCTGTCCTGTCTACTCATTCTCTGACATTGTCTTTTGCAGAGCAGAGTATTTTTACTTTTAATGAAGTCCAGCATGTGCATTATTTCTTTCTTGAATCCTACCTTTGGTGTTGTATCTAAAAAGGGACTGCTATACTCAAGCTCCTCTAGAATTTCCCCTACATTGTCTTCTTTGAGTTTAATATTTTTGTATTTTACATTGAGGATTATGGTCCATTTTGAGTGAATTTTTGTGAAGTGTGTTAAGATTGTTTCTAGATCTGTTTTGCATATGGATGTTCAGTTGTTTCAACACCATTTGTTAAAAAGACTATTTTTGCTCCATTTTATTACCCTTGCTCCTTTGTCAAGTGTCTGTTGATTGTATTTATGTAGGTCCATTTTTGAGCATTCTGTTTTGTTCCATTGATCTATTTGTTCTTTTACCAGTACCAAACTCTGGATTGCTATAGCTTTATATTTCTTGAAGTTGAGATGTATCAGTCCTCCAGCTTTATTTATTCTTCTCCTTCAATATTGTGTTGGCTATTCTCGGTCTTTTGCTTCTTTTTATAAAATTTAGAGTCAGTTTGTTGATATCTATGAAATAACTTGCTGGGATTTTGATTAGAATTGACATCTTGGCAATATTGAGTCTTCCTTCCATAAACATGGAACATCTCTCCATTTATTTAATTCTTTGATTTTGTTCCTCGGTTTTATAGTTTTCCTCATGTAGATCTTGTACATATTTTGTTACATTTGTATGTAGGTGTTTAATTTTTGGGGTGCAAAGTATTGCATTTTCTATTTTGAAATTTCACTTTGTTTCTAGCTTTTAATTTCTTGTATATAGGAAAGTAAGAAAGCAACTGAGTTTTGTTTGTTAACCAGTGTCTTATAACCTTGCTTTAATTACTTATTAGTTCTGGAATTATTTTGTTGATTCAGATTTTTTACATAAAGGATCATGTCATGTGAATAAAGAAAGCTTTATTTCTTCCTTCCCAATATATATTCTGTTTACTTCCTTTTCTTTTTTTATTGCATTATCTAGGACTTTCAGTATTGGCTTTATTTAGGACTTTTCATATATTGAAAAGGAGTAGGTGAGAGGGTTACATCCTTGCCTTGTCCCTGATTTTAGTTGGCAAGCTTACAGTTTCTCATCAAGTATGATGTTAGCAATAATTTTTTGTAGACTTTTTTTTCTTTTAGTTTCTTTCTTTCTTTTCTTTTTTCTAAATCACACTGAGGAAATTCCCCTCTATTTTAGTTGGCTTTTCCACTGCTGTTGACAAAAGACCTGACAAGAACAATTAGAAGAGGAAAAGTTTTATTTTGGGTCTCACGGTTTCAGAGGTCTGAGACCAGAGATGGCTGATTGTATTCCTCAGGGTTTGAGGTAAAGCAGGACGTCATGGCAGAAGAGAGTATTGGAGGAAAGCAGCTCAGAACATGCCCAACAGGAAGCAGAGAGCCTTCTATCATCATGGGCAAAATATATTCCCCAAAGGCACACCCTCCCCCTCCATCCATACCCTACCTGCTTCCAGTTACCACCCATTTAATCCTTAACTGGGATTAATTCACTAATTGGTTAAGATGCTCATAACCCAATCGGTTCACCTCTAAACTTTCTTGCATTGTTTCACACATGAGCTTTTGGGAGATACCTCACACCTAAATCATGATTCTCTATTTCTAGTTTATTGAGGGTTTTGAAATAATATCTTTATTATTTTGTTTTAAAGATGGATTCTACTATGTTCCCCAGACTGGTTTTGAAATAAACCTTCTTCTCAAGTGATCCTCCCACCTTGGCTTTCCACATAGCTGAGACTATTAAGTTACTGAGGCTGGATATGTGAAGTGGTAGCACACTTGCTTGGCATGCGTGCGGCCCGGGTTCGATCTTCAGCACCACATACAAAAACAAAGATGTTGTGTCCGCCGAAAAACTAAAAAATAAATATTAAAAATTCTCTCTCTCTCTCTCTCGAAAAAAAAAATGTGTTACTTTACTGGCTTTATTTTTTAATTGTGAATGGTGTTGGATTTTTATCTGATGCCTTTTCGGCATCTATTGATACCATCATGTGATTTTTCTTGTTTGAACTGTTAATCTGAGAGGTTTTTTTTTTTTTTTTTTTTTTTTTTTTTTTTTTTTAGAGAATTTTAACATTTTTATTGTTGGTATGTGGTGCTGCTGAGGATCGAACCCGGGCCGCACGCATGCCAGGCGAGCGCGCTACCGCTTGAGCCACATCCCCAGCCCCCTCTGAGAGGTTTTATTAATTGATTTTTGAATGTTGAACTAGCCTTGTATACCTTTGATAAATCTCACTTGGTCTTGGTGTATAGCTTTCTTTATATATTGTTGGATTCAATTTGTTAGTTTTTTTTTAAGTTGTCACTGGACATTTATATATTTACATTTATATGTGGTGCTGGAAATCGAACACAGCGCTTCACACATGCTAGGCAAGCACTCTATCACTGAGCCACAACCCCAGCCCTCAATTTGGTAGTGTTTTGTTGAGAATTTTGCATTTTTGTTCATGAAGGATATTGGTCTGTAGTTTTCTTTTCTTATAATGTCTTGCTGTGGTATTGGTATTAGGTAATGCTGGCCTCATGGAATAGCTTAGGAAAATTTCCTTCTGCCTTTGTCCTCTGACTGGGATTGTAGAGAATTGTTATAATTGTAGAAAGTTCGTTTATAGTTTAAGAGCTAAATTATATAGAGTAACAATATATGGGTTTTTTCTTCTGACCTCTTTTGGGTAGTCATATGGGTTCCCATTGCCCCTTGCTCTGGCATCATGTAAGTATTGGTCATTGGCCTGGATCATTTTCTAAGGGTAAGAACATGTTTAATGAAGTTAATTATCTCTGACTCCATTTGTACTTGAATTTAACTTAAGTGATTGGATATTACTAATGCTTAAAGTTGTTTTTGATGATTAATAATGCAAAGTTGTTTAGCTCAAAAGGAGCTTTTCTAAGCAGAAAATTTTTGTTATTCTAGAAAATCAATAAGTAAAAGCAAAATTTCACATGAAAATTAATACTAAAATTGTGTTCTCATATAATTGTATGAAATTTTATGTTTTCTTAAACTGTAATAACTGAAAAATAATAATTTAATGAATGAATCTTGATGACATGTGCTAAGTGAGATAAGCTAGTCAGAATAAGATAATATTTTTGATTTCACTTAATGAGCTATCCAGAGTAATCAAATTCATAGAGACAGAAAGTAGAATGGTGGTTGCCAAGGGCTAGGAGCAGGAGGACTGGGAAATTATAGTTCAATAGCTAAAGAGTTTTAGTTTTACAGATAAAATGAATCTTGTAAATGAATGATGGTAGGAGTAGTATAGCAGTGAATGTGCTTAGTATCAATGACAGCAAATTCTACATTATCTGTTTTTTACAACAATTAAAAACAATTGCAATTTAAATATAGCTATAGATATTAAAATATTACAATAAAATAAGAAAGTAAATATGAAATTGTTATTATACTTATATGATGGTCTTAGGTGAATTTTAAAAGGAGAACTGCCCCTGGTTGGATAGGGATGACTGATATTGAGTGAGAGTGAGCAAGTGACAGAGAGCAGCATTACTGCTTCTGAGGATTGAAAATGAAACAGTATAGAGTTAGGCATGGTGAAATATGAGAGTTCAAAAGAAGAAGCAAAATGTGTGATTTGTGAAACACTTTCCAAGGTCCATGGGTCCACTCAAATGTGTCACTAGCAAACATCATTGGGTTTAAATCTTACCTTTGCTACTCAAAAGTAAGAATTATCTTTAAAAGAACAAAGTAACTTTTATTATTTCAACATCTGGAAAATAAACTCATTTTATAATTACAGAATAATTTATAATAGCATTTGAATCTTTAAAGTTAAATATTACACTGCAGTTTCTTAAAACCTTCACTTTTCTTTTTGAGGGCAAGACCCCATGTGTTTTGTTTTAGGTATTCATATCTGTGATTGTCAGGCTCTCACTTTTTTGTTTTATCAAATGTCATGATTTATACTAAATAATTTTTGGCAGTTGTGTTTGTTCTCTATAAATAAAAAAAGCAAGTTACTAGCGTAAGTCCATGGAAACTTGATCTTTATGTAACATACAGAGTGAATATATTCAGTAAACAAACATTCTGTATATGAGAAGCTTTGTTTTAGGAGTGATTTGAATTCCAGGGATAAGCTATACTCCTTGGCCACCAAGAGCTTAAACCTGAGAAAGAAATTGAAGGGGTCAGATATGTAGTTAATTTTATAAATCATGTCATCAGAAATGAAAAGGGCTGTGAGATCTACCTTATCTAGTGGTTTTTAACTGTCTTCTGTTTTTTTGTTTGTTTTAGTTTTTTTTTTTTTTTTTAGTTGTTGATGGACCTTTATTTTATTTATTTATATGTGGTGCTGAGAATCGAACCCAGTGCCTCACACATGCTAGGCAAGTGCTCTACCACTGAGCCATGACCCCAGCTCTGTCTTCTGGTCTAACTGTGTTTTGGAACCCATAATTGTGTTGTCGGGGAGTGAGGAATGGAATAAAGTAAAGTTGTGGTGTGGTTTCTTCATTCAGCATTCTCTTAAACACCTCTGCTTTTATTTATATGACCTTTTAAGCTCCCTAAAAGGTTCCATTCTTGAAAATGGTTATACAGTGTAAAAAATAAAATAAAAATTTTAGATGACAGACCTAATAAATGTAATCTCTTGTTTTCACTGAGAAAACCAAGCACTTACTAAGATGATTATTTTGATCAGAATCACCATTTTGCAGGCCTGAGACTTGAAAAGAGGTCTGCTGACTCTGAACCTACTATTTATTTATTTATTTATTTAGGTTCTGGGGATCAAACCTAGAGCCTTGTGCATGCAAGGCTAACACTCTACCAGCTGAGTTATATCCCCAGCCCTGAACCTATTATTATTTTTTAGTTTATTGAATCTTTCTTTAAACCTCTTTTAGGGGGAAAAAAAAGTCTTCAAATGTCTTCTAGAGGTTAGTTGTATCTATAAAATCATCTTATTGGATAATTTTTGTTCATATAAGTTAGCATTTCTTTTTCCCCTCCTGGTTTGCAAGGGCATTGAATTATTATTTATAATGAATAATAGGGATTTATAATCTTTTCAAAGCTGTCATGGAAAGCTACTTAATTTTCCATTGAACAAAACCAGCGTCCAAGTGCTTTTTAGATAACTGATTAAAGAATTAGGCTCTAGGTTGGGGGTTGTAGCTCAGTGTTAGAGCGTTTGCTCACATATGTGAGGCCCTGAGTTTGATCCTCAGCACCATAAAAAAATAAGTAAATCAATAAAAATAAAGATATTGTGTGTCCATCTACATTAAAAAAAAAAAAAGAATCCAGGTCCTAAAACTATTCTTTCGATTTCCTCTTGGGTGTGTAATCAATCAGTATTATCTATTTTATATTTCTGTATTTATCAATCCTTTATTGAAACTTCATTTTTTTTTTCCTGTGGTTTGGATGTGTTTTGATAGGCCAAATATAGGCCATCAAATAACATTAAATGTGTCATTTGGAGAGTATGATACTCTTACAGTGTCCTTTCTCAGCTTTGGTTTTTATAGATACATTTAACTAATTGCTTAGTATGAAATTATACCATCCTGGCTTTGTTACCTTTGAAGGATATTTCAGTATGTCTTCCTTAGGTAAATTCTAAAATGGTGTAATGGTTTGTAGGCCTTTTGGTTGCAGAACTTGAAATCTAATAATAAAATTAATTTTTTTATGTAGATCTTTGATGGAAAACAGATTCCACAGAGAATGGTTGATGGATGGAATGCTTTTTTCTTCGACAAAACAGAAGAACTGGTAATTTTTTCATAGTCCATGTTATAAAATGCTCATAGACATACATGTTAGGATTTGCATAATTTATTTTAATAATATTACTTGGATTTGCTGTTCATATCTTGGCTAATATAGATATTTCTCTTATCCCCTCCTCTTACCATCCTCTCCTTCTTCTTATCTGTAGAAAAAGCGTTTACCTTCACTTGGGAAGAACACAGAATCATTAGGAGAGCTTTGGTTGGGGCTTCTTCGCTTTTATACTGAAGAGTTTGATTTTAAGGAATATGTAATTAGTATTCGGCAGAAAAAGCTATTGACAACTTTTGAAAAGCAGTGGACATCTAAATGCATTGCGATTGAAGGTGATAATTTATGTTGATTTTAATTCAATAACAAAGCAGAAATTTGGCCAAGGAAATTGAGGAGAAAACTGAACCACATTAAGATTTGAAAGATTCTTCCTCTTAATGTTTATCAGTTTCATCCCTTAATGTATAATTTTAAAAGCATAATTTGCTGACTTGGACAGTCTAAAAATATGTAATATTAGACTGTAGTTCTTGCCAAGTCTGTTTTATGTTACAATGAATATAATTCATTAATTACAAATATTTTTTTTTTTAGATCCTTTTGACTTGAATCATAACCTTGGTGCTGGAGTTTCTAGAAAAAGTAAGTTTGAAATGTGTGGATTACCTGCTCTTAAAGCCCTGACATGTTAATGTCTGTATCTTTATTATTTTATTCTTTTTTTAATAGTGACCAATTTCATCATGAAGGCATTTATTAATGGAAGGAAACTTTTTGGTACCCCCTTTTATCCACTCATTGGCAGAGAAGCTGTAAGTTATGTTATTTGAATTTTGAATCTTTTCCTTTTTGTTACAGAATTTTGTTTTCTAGTATAAGAATCCTGATCCTCTTTCCGGGTTGGTGTTATAAATAGGGAAAAAGATGTCCATAGCCCACTACTTTTTTTTCTTGTAATAGTCCATGATGAAATACATATTTATTAAATTTTGTTCATTTGTTTAATCTACTTGTTAAATTCTGTCACCTCAGCAAGTAAGCTCCATGAGGACAAGATCTAATTGTAGTGTCAGGCACATTGTACGTACCTAATAATCATTTGTTGAGTGAATGAGAAAGAGATAATTGAATATTGAATTTGAGGTTTGGCTCACTAACCCTAACCCTCTACCATCTATAGAAATCATCTTGATGAAAATATCATCATGATGAAATCATAGAAATATTTTATTATTTGCCATGTCATCTGGTCTAATTTTTATGTAGCTTCAGTATACTGAATTAGATGTTATGGAACCAAGAGATTTCCTTTTTCGTTAACTGGGTATATTGTGTTGCACATTCTTCTTGATTTCTTTTTTTTTTTTTTTTTAACTTTTCATTGGTTAGGAGACTATAGGACATCTCAGTTTCAGTACAAGAGTTGGGTAAGAAAAGAAATCTGAAGGGAGAGAGAAAAATCATGTGTTTTCTATTTCTTAAGGAATATTCTTGAACTTGTGACCAGTGTTGGAACTGAACTTCTTTTATAGAGGTGGAGTAAGAAAAGCAGAGAGATGTCTGGATCTTTTTTCTCCTTGGAGCACTAGTTCTCAGATTTTTGATTGTCTCTTAGTGGGTGACAATAATTATAATGGAGAGAAGTAAAAGAACAGGAAAATTTAAAATAATATAAAAGCATGCAAGAACAAAAATAACTTTTTAAAAAGTACCAATTTTACTAACATTAATTGATATAGCAATAAATGAACATTTGACATTTTATTTGAAATTGTAGGAGTTCCAACTATTCATATGTACATATTTATTTATTTATTTATTTTTACAAACATTTATTTTTTAGTTGTAGGTGGACCTAATACCTTTATTTTATTTTTATGTGGTGCTAAGGATTGAACCCAGTGCTTCATGCATGCTAGGCAAGCGCTCTTTCCTCTGAGCCATAACCACAGCCCATGTGTATATATTTAGCAGGAATCTAGCAGTGTTGTATGCAGTGAGACTTTTTAGCAGAATACTAAATTAGGGACCTCAGGAAACTTAAAGTGTACCATCTTCATGTGCTAAAACTCAGTATGTAGTGTTCAATTGTATATTGATACCAAAGTCTTTGTTTTTTTTTAATAATTTTTGTTTTAAGAGCCAAACATCAGTTTGGAGCCTAGCAGAAGGGGCCATTGAGTCTACTAACCAGTTTTTTATTTACTTTATTCCATTTTAGCAGTCAGTATATAGTTTTCCATAGCTTGGATATGCTAGTTTATTTAACTGTTTTCCTTTGATGGACAGGTAGGTTGTCTTCATTATATCAGTATTATGACTTATATTGTAGAAAAATGTTCTTGTAAACTGTCTTTCATGTTTATACTTCATACCTATTTCACTGCTAGGTACTAAGATTTAACAACGTAAGAATAGTTGTGTGCAGACTAAAATTATAAAATATATTTCCCATTCTTTCACCTTTCATATTCACTCAGATATTCCCACTTTACTCTTCACATCATTAGATTCTCAAATATATAGTATTGATCTACTTATCTATCAGTTGTCTTCTGTCTTCATTTTCCTCTTTCATTTGACTTAGATTCTCTATTTTCTGGCACATACTTTAGTGCTATCTTCTTTTGCATCCTTATGTGTTCAGTCTTACATGAGTTCACCTGTCCACCATCTGCCTATAATTGGGAAGCTAACAGAAACAAAAAAAGTGTTAATAGAAAAAAATCACAAAGTTAGGAAATTTTTTAGTTGTAGATGGACACAATACCATTATTAATTTATCTATCAGTATGAGGAAATTTTAAGTAAACACATAGTACAATCCTAAATTAATATTTACCAGCCCCAACTTTCATTTGTTGAGTTATATTTTGCTATTCCATTTTGTAAGCATTATCTCAAAATTTGTTTTACTAAGAATTAAGCTACCCTTGCAATTTGCCCCATCTTTGACCTCTGCCTTCTCATTCTTAGCAGATGATTTTTCTGAGATAATAGATAGTATCAAACTTGAACTTTCTATTACCAGATCTTTAAATATGACTGCATCTGTAGATCTCTCCTCCATTGAAGAGTATTCCTTCTATGTACATTCTAGATCCTTTCTTTATTTTCTCTAACCTAAATCTTCATCCTCTTCATCTGTCAAAAACATTTAAAGTCGGGCATGGTGATGCATGCCTGTAATTTCAGTGACTTGGGAGGCTGAGACAGGAGGATTGCAAGTTCGAGATCAGCCTCAGTAACTTTAGCAAGGTCCTGAGCAAGACCTTGTCTCAAAGTAAAAGGGACTGGGGATGTACCTCAGAGGTTAAGTACTTTTGGGTTCAGTCCCTCATTCGTGCCCCTTCAAAATCATTTTCAAAGATGAAATACATAAAATGTAACTAAAATATCTACATTTACAGATGAACATTTGCCATTCATTTTAATGATAGGGAACACTAACATTGAACCCCAATTATGTGAATGAACTGTTGTCTCCCCCCAAAAGAAATTTCATTCTTTTTATTAGTAAACTTATATTACAAAGATTATAATTAATTTTTACTATTGGCATATTTGCTTCAATAAAAATTATTTCATAATAATTTCAAGGTTCATCCATATCATAGTGTATATCAGGATTTCATTTTCCTTTTTATGGCTGAATACTATCCCATTGTATAGCTATATCATATTTTATTTACCTATCAGCAATTTTTGGACCTTTGAGTTACTTCTACTTTTTGGCTATTAAGAGTAATTCTAGGGGCTGGGGATGTGGCTCAAGCGGTAGCACGCTCGCCTGGCATGCGTGCGGCCCAGGTTCTATCCTCAGCACCACATACCAATAACGATGTTGTGTCCGCTGAGAACTAAAAAAAAAAAAAATATGGGCTGGGGATGTGGCTCAAGTGGTAGCGCGCTCGCCTGCCGTGCGTGTGGCCCGGTTCGATCCTCAGCACCACATACCAACAAGGATGTTGTGTCCGCCGAGAACTGGAAAATAAATATTAAAAAATTCTCTCTCTCTCTCTCCTCTCTCACTCTCTCTTTAAAAAAAAAAAAAAAGAGTAATTCTAGGGCTGGGGTTGTGGTTCTGTGGTAGAGTACTTGCTTAACATGTGTGAAGCCCTGGGTTCGATCCTCAGCACTACATTAAGAAAAATAAATAAAGGTATTGTGTCCATCTACAACTAAAAAATATTTTAAAATAAAGAGTAATGCTATTGTGAATATTTGTGCATCAATTTGTGTTAATTTGTTTTCATTTCCTATATATAACTACCACTTGAATTGCTGCATCATTTAGATACATTTTAAGTATTTGAAGAACTGCTGAAGTGACTATACTATTTTACATCCCACCAGAAAATATGTGTGGGTTCTAGTTTTCAATACCTTCACCACTGTTATACTATTTACAAAAAACATAGTCATTCTATTAGATGTGTCACTTTTTCCCTGACTGCAGATAGATTTGTTGACTGCTAAATGGACATGTTTTCTTGCCTTCTAGAAGTATGAATACTGTTAGGACCAGCTAGAATTTGTGACAGTACAAAACTGAGCACTGAGAAGAATAATAAGCAAGGTGCTGAGGTAAAGCAAAAATGAACCTGGTTCTAAGACTTGGGAAAATTAAGCTGGGCATGGTGACACATGCCTATAATCCCAGCGACTTAGAAAGCTGAGGGAGATGGATCGCAAGTTTGAGGCCAGCCTCAGCAACTCAGTGAAACCTTTTCTCACAGTAAAAAAATAAGACGGATAAAAAAAGACTGGGGATATAGTTCAGTAGTAATGCACCCCTGGGTTCAATACCTAGTAACCCCCTGCCAAAAAAAAAAAAGGAAAATTATTTACTTCTTAGTTCCCTACTTTCTGTTTTAGGGTTTACTTTATATAATAGATATTATGTGTTCTTTTAATAGTTGTTTACAAATCCAATTATATTTGAAATAAACTAGAGAATTGCCTTATTTACATAAGATAATATGTACAGAGAATTTTGTACAGAGAATAATTTCCTTCCAGAAGTATTGTGTTGTAGCAGAAAGAATGAACTTTGTAGTCAGAGTACACAGCTCTAAATCCTTTTATCTGAGACCTAACCAGATTTTTAGTGTAGAAAAATGACTTTTAACTCTCGGAGCTTTAGATTCTTCAGCTATAAAATAAAGATGAAAATACTATCTACTGTATTGAGATATTCTCATTCATTTGTAGCATATCTGTACAGTATAATTTAGATGTAAAGTGTTTAGTATTATTAGCAACTGTGATGTCAGTGATGATTCTGAATCTTATTGTGTCACAATATAATGTTTAGTATTATAATTTAATATTATATCTTAATATTTGTTGATCTTTATTTACTTTTTTAAAGAACCACATTTGCATCTTGCTTTCCTTTCCATTTGAAGCTGAAAGTTTTATAGTGTTGTTTTTTTTTTCAAGTAAAATTATATTTTCCTCCCTAGGAGTACTTCTTTGATTCCAGAGTATTAACAGATGGAGAACTGGCTCCTAATGATCGATGTTGCCGTGTATGTGGAAAAATAGGCCACTACATGAAAGACTGCCCTAAAAGGAAAAGGTTGGCAAATGTTTATATATCAACATTACCGGGTAAATAAATGTGAGGCCAATTTGTAACTGTAATTGTGTTCAGAATTGTTTTAAGTGAGACAGTTCAGGGCCTTAAATTGGACCCTAGATGAATGTTCATTTGAGTGGAATTTTGTAAGAGTGATATGTATTTGTGGTATAATGGTGTCTTAAACATTTGTTTGTTCATTAATTCATTCAGGCTTTTTCTTTAATTGAAGAAGCATTTATTGACACCTACTGTGTGCTGAGAATTGTGCTAGGAGTTAAGATTAAAAAATGACTAATGCATGGGGTTCTAATTTGAGGACCTCACAGTTGTGCAAACCAATAATTAAAATAAGATTAACTGAATCCTTGAGATATATGCAGTTAGGTATGTCTATATATTTTGTAACCTGAGGACTATGCACTTCTCCAAATATATCTGTTTCATATGCCCCAGGTTCTACATGCTGTATTTAGTAGATGAGGAGAATCTTTTCCTTCACCATCAAATTTGGCCTAACACAAAAATTGGAAAATTATGGAATAAACTCATTTTTGTTGTTTGTTGACTGTTAAATTTAGGCAAGATACTTATTTTCTCTAAGCTTCAGGTTCTTCTTTAGAGTAGAGATAATATAAATCTCTAAGAATTCTTGGAAATTTAAAATTTAACATTAAAATTTTTAAGTATATTATTTTACAAAACTAACTAGAATACGTAATTTCTACCATATGAGTAGGTGTGTTATAAATGTGAGTTTCCTTGTCTTCAAAAATGCATGAAGCAGTGGTCTTTTTAGTTCCTTTGTAATTGTGTATAGTTTATTCTGTGACTTGGTCAGTATACAAGTCCCTAGCCCCACATTATTGGTATCAGCAGTTTACTGTTTAGACTAAAGAAGAAAGACAGTGAAGAAGAAAAGGAAGGGAATGAAGAAGAGAAAGACTCTCGAGACCTTCTTGACCCCCGAGACCTCCACGACACTCGAGACTTTAGAGACCCCAGAGACCTCAGATGTTTTATATGTGGAGATGCAGGACATGTACGAAGGGAGTGCCCAGAGGTCAAGCTGGCCCGTCAGAGGAATAGCAGTGTGGCAGGTAAATAGAAAAGGCCAAAAATAGTTTGTGGTGGAAATAAAATCATGTATGCTGATGTCATGCACAGGAGCCTATTTGTTGTTTATTTTAAACCTAATTGTATGATTTTGGACCTCATAATTTCTTAGAAGAGTAAAAATATGCTGGGGGCAGTGGTGCATGCTTATAATCCCAGCAGCTTGGGAGGCTGAGGCAGGAGGATTGAAATTTCCAAACCAAGCTGAGCAACTTAGTGAGACCCTGTTTCAAAATAAAAAGGGGCTGGGGATATGGCTCAGTGGTTAAGTATCACTGGGTTCAATCCCCAGTGTACACACACACACACAATGTTAACATTTAAGCAATGAAATTTTTACTTTGAATAGTACTTATGTATGGTTAATATCAAGGTCTTCACAGGTTGTTACATTAAATTTACTCCCTGTATTCTTTGGAATTGAGTCAGGCTCTTCTCTCTTGTCAATTTAGCTTTTTTGGGGAGGTGGGGGTGGGGATACCAGGGATTGAACCCTGGGATGCTTATCTACTGAGCCACATCCTCAGCCCTTCTTTTGAGACAGGGTCTCTTCAAGTTGTAACCTAGCATTCTTTACAGAGGTTCCCCCTCCCCCCCCCTTTTTTGTTGTTGTTGGTGCATGTAATGATGGAATTTATCCTGGGACACAATGTACCAATATAATTTGGCTAATATTACTCCCCAGGACTTTTCCCCTCCCTCCATTCTTCCTTCTACCTACTCCTTTCCTCTACTTATTTCCCTTCTTTTTAAATTTTTTTAAATTTTTATTAATATTTATTTTTTATTTTCGGTGGACACAACATCTTTATTTGTATGTGGTGCTGAGGCTCGAACCCCGGCCACACGCATGCCAGGCGAGCGTGCTACCGCTTGAGCCACATCCCCAGCCCCTCCCTTCTATTTTCATGAGATCCCTATTCCCCACATTTTCTTTTTTCTTCTCTAGCTTCCACATGGGAAAGAAACATACAATCCTTGACTTTCTGAGTTTGACTTATTTCACTTAACATAATGGTCTCTAGTTTCACCCATTTCTTGCAAATTACATCATTTTCATTTTTTATGGCCAAATAAAACTCCATTGTGTATATATACCACATTTTCTTTATCCATTCATCCATTGATGGACACCTAGGCTGGTTCCATAGATTGACTGTTGTGAATTGTACTGCCTTGAACGTGGGTATGCATGTATCATTATAGTATTATGACTTTAATTTTTTAGGATAAATACCAAGGAGTGGTATAGCCGGGTCATATAGTGGTTCCATGCCTAGTCTTTTGAGGAACCTCCATACTGATTTCCATAGTGGTTGTACTAATTTACAATCCCATCAACAGTATAAAAGCATTCCTTTTACTTTATATCCCTTCCAGGATTCATTATTAATTGTGTTCTTGATGACTGCCATTCTGACTGGCATGAAATAAAATTTCAGTTGCTAATGATGTTGAACATTTTTTCATATATTTGATGGTCATTTGTATCTCTTCTTTTGAGAAGTATCTGTTTAGTTCACTTGCCCATTTATTAATTGAGGTTTTTTTTTTTTTTTTGGTATAAAATTTTTTGAGTCCTGTTTTTTGGAGGGGGAGGGTACTTGGGACTGAACTCAAGATCACTCGACCACCGAGCCACACCCTTAGCCCTTTTTTGTATTTTATTTAGAGACAGGGTCTCATTGAGTTGCTTAACACCTTGCTTTTGCTGAGGCTGGCTTTGAACTCATGATCCTCCTGTCTCAACCTCCCAAGCTGCTGGGATTACAGGCATGCCCACCAAGTTCTTTAAGTATTATGGATACTAATCCTGTTTGAAGAGTAGCCAGCAAAGATTTTTCTCCCATTCTGTAGGATCTTCCTTCATATTCCTAAGTATTTCCTTTGCTGTGCAGAGCTTTTTAATTTGATGCCATCCCATTTATTAACTCTTGGCATTATTTCCTGAGCTTTAGGGGAACAATTGAGAAGGTCATTGCCTGTGCCTATATGTTGAAGTGTTGACCCTATGTTTTCTTCTGGGAATTGCATAGTTTCTGGTCTAATTCCCAGGTCTTTGAGCCATTTTGAGTTGATTCTTGTAGGGCGAGAGGTAAGAGTCTAGTTTCATTCTGTTGTTTATGGTTAACCAGTTTCCTAGCACCATTTGTTAAAAAGACTGTCTTTTCTCCAGTGTATGTTTTTGGCACCTTTGTCAAGGATCAGATGATTGTAAATGTGTGGGTTTATCTTTGTATCTTCTATTTGTAACATTCATTGATCTCTGTTTGTTGTTATGCCACTACCATGTAGTTTTTGTCACTATAGCTCTGCAGTATAATTTGAAGTCAGGTATTGTGATGCTTCCAGCATGCTTTTTTAGCTTAGAATTGCTGTGGCTATTCTGGGTCTTTTATTCTTCCAAATGAATATTAGGACTCTTTTTTTCTAGTTTTTTGAAGAATGTCATTGGGATTTTGATGTATAGTGCATTGAATCTATGTATTGCTTTTGATAGTATGGCCATTTTAACTATTAATTCTATATATCCATGAAAATGGGAGGTCTTTCTTCTGAGATCTTCAATATCTCCAGTGTTCTATAGTTTTCATTGTAGAGGTCTTTCATGTCCTTGGTTAGATTCCCTAGGTTTTGTTTCTCTTTTTTTTCTTTTTGAGGCTATTGTGAAAGGAGTTGTTTTCTGATTTTTTTTTTTCTCAACAGATTCATTGTTGGTATGTAGGAAAGCTATTGATTTTTGTATGTGGATTTTGTAACCTGCTACTTTGCCAAATTTATTGGCCCTAGCAGTTTTTTTAATGGAGTTTTTAGATCTTCTAAGTATATCATCTGGAAACAGTGATAATTTAACTTTTTCCTTTCCTAATTTTATTCCTTTTCTTTTCTAATTGCTTTGGCTACATTTTCTAGCACTGTATTAAATAGGAGTGGTAAGAGTGGACATACTTTTGTTGTTTCGGATTTTAAAGGAAATGCTTTCAGTTTTTCCCCATTTACTGTGAGGTTGGCTTTGAGTTTTTCATATACCACCTTCATAATGTTGAGATAGGTTCCTTCTAGCTCTGTTTTCTTCAGGGTTTGCATCTTAAATGGGTGTTGAGTTTTGTCAAAGTTCATCACTGTATCTGTTTGATGACCAAGTGTCCTTAATTCTATTTATGAGATGAGTTGCCTTTATGGATTTTTGTGTTAAACCATTCTTGCTTCTCTGGAATAAAACAATTGGTGATGATGTATGATCTTCTTAATTTGTTGTTAAACACAATTTGTTAATATTTTTCGAAGTATTTTTGCATCTAAGTTTGCCAGGGATATTGGTCTGTTGTTTTCCTTCTTTGATGTATCCTTGTCTGATTTTGGTGTGAATATGATACTGGCTTCATAAAATGAATTTGAAAGTGTTCCATCCCTTTCTGTTTCATGGAATAATTTCAAAAGTGTTGGCATTAGTTCTGTAAAGGTTTGGTAGTAGTATTCAAAGAATCCTTCTAATCCTGGGCTTTTGTTTGTTGGAAGGTGTTTTATTCCTGCTTCCATCTCATTACAAGTTATTGGTTTGTTTAGGTTTTGTATGTCCTACAAGTGTTTTTTTTTTTTTTTTTTTTTCCTGAACATGTATAGAGGAAATTATAGTGAGTTAGGGAGACCTATTCCTGTTGTATTTCACAAGGAATCTTAAAAATTTCTACCAAATGAGTTTATTTACAAGAAAAAAAAACCCTATTTGTTTTAGTCAGCTTTTTGTTCCTGTGACAAACACCTGAGAAAAACAACTTAAAAGGCAGATTTATTTTCGCTCAGATTTCATTCCATGGTCAGCTGGTTCCATTGCTTTGGACCAGAGATGAGGTAGAACATCTTGGCAGAAGGGTGGTGGAGAAAAGCTGCTCAGCTTAAGGCAACCAGGAAGCAGAGAGAGAGAAGAGGCCCAGGACAAAGTACAACATATAGTTAGTTTCCAAGGGAACATCCCCAGTGACCAACTCCCTCCAACCATGAAAACTGTAGGCAGTTTCTACCACCTCCCAATAATGCTTAAGGCAACCAGGAAGCAGAGAGAGAAGAGGCCCAGGACAAAGTACAACATATAGTTAGTCTCCAAGGGAACACCTCCCAATAATCTATCACTATTAATGAATTAATCCAGAGATGAGGTTAGAACTCTCATGATTCAATCACTTCCCCCAAATTCTGCTTCTGAATCTTGCTGCATTAGGTACCAAGCCCTTCAATGTATGAAATTCTGGGAACATTTTGGATCTAAATTATAACACTATTTTATTTTATTTACTAAACTTTTTTTGGCAACACTGAGGATTGAACCCAGGGTCTTCTGCATACTATGAGAACTCTCCACTACTGAGCTATACCCCCAACCTTCCTGATTCTTTTAGAAGTTGTAATTTCCAGTTATTTAGATTCCTACTCTAGAAAGTATTTTTTTAGAGAAATATGTTGTCTTCTTCAGAGAATCAATCAGCATAATTTGTTCTTATTTTCAAAACTGGTATACTTTTTTCTTGTTGTTGTTGTTTATTTGATGTTGATGATCAAACCCTGAGAGTTTTATGCATGCTAAGCATGCACCCTACTACTCAGCTACATCTCTATCCTAGGTGTATGTTTAAAATTGATCTGGGGCTGGATATCTATAGCTAGCATGCATGAATTTCTAGGATTGATCCCAGCATTACAAAAAAAAAAAAAGCAAAACTCAGAAGAAAAGGAAAAAATTGATCTGCTGATTTGAAAAATATCTTTTAAAATTAGTCAAGTCTTTCACTAATGTAGGCATAGTGTAAAAGTCCAAGTGTTCCAAGTTTATAACATTTCATAGAGATTTTAAGATTCTTTTATATAAGCAATAATGATTGCTGTTTTTCTGCTACTTTCTGTGTTTTTTTATTTGTATATTTTTGTGATGTCTTCTCTTAGCAGCCCAGCTGGTCCGCAACCTTGTAAATGCCCAACAGGTGGCCGGTTCGGCCCAGCAACAGGGTGATCAGTCCATAAGGACTAGACAGTCCTCAGAATGTGTAAGTATTCGGCCTGCAAATGAATTAAGTCTTGACAAGTAGATAGCATTATCTCTGTGGGTGATGGAGGTTGCTCTCTCAGATTGGCAGGTATAATCTTTTTGAGATGACATGTTACTTTGTAGAGGTGTCCTTGTTAGGCCCATAAGGTGGAATGAGCATTACTTTTGGAGTAATGTATATCTGGGTTTCTGTCAGTAGGCAAGCTACATATGTGAGTTTGCTTCTTCACTTGTAAAATAACATCTATCAGACAATGGATTTAAATAAAGTAATAACTTTAAGGCCTCACATCTTGCCTAGTGCGAAAGTATCAGTACCATTAATAACAATATACATAAACATCAAATGTATAGCTTTTCACTTTTCATTCTTCTTTACTTGAGCTGCGGAGCCTACCTGTACAAATATGCACTTTCATTTGCTAATATAAATTTAGTTTTATTTTCCCAATTTAGACACTACTAATGACAAAATTTTTAGAAGGAACATGTTTTTATGTAGTATGTTAAAAAAGATAAATTTATACCAGTGTAATGTGTTGGTTTTATCAAAAGAGGGATTGAACGATATAAAATGATTGATTCAATAGAAATTATTCAGTTATTCTATTGTACTCTTTCTTTTAAATCCAAGATTATGACCTTTGCAACAGCTTGTAATTTGATAAGACATTAATTGGGTTTTCCCTCTATTCTCAGTTGTTGGTATACATAGACATCCTATTTTTAACAATCCAAATGTGTTAGGAGTTCAGTGCTGTTAGGGCAATATGTACATGGCATTTTGTTTACATGATACTTTTGCGTTTTCGTATCACTTGACATGTGAATACCTAGTGACATACATCTTAAAAAAGATCAAAGTGTCAAAATTCAGACCCACAAGTTTTATAACTTTGCTGAATTACTTGTCGTTTTAAAAATTTTTTTTAAATTTTAAACTTATTTTACTTTTATGTGGTGCTGAGGATTGAACCCAGCGTCCAGCATGTGCTAGGCAAATGCTCCACCACTAAGCCACAACCCCAGCCCCTGCTGAGTTACTCTTAACCCTTGTCCAAATCATCTTGCACTTCTTAATTATTCTATATCAATAGAATGCTTAGCCCAAACTTGATAACTATGTTTCAGTGCTTTATACTTATTGAATTTAATCTTTCGAATGGCCATGTGATGTGGTACATATAGTTTGATCAAATTTTATCAATTGGGAAGCTGAATATAAGGCACATTATAATTGGGAAACTGAATATAACGGAGATTATAATTTAAATCCAGATCTTTATAGCTTCAAAGTTGTTACTGTTAAACATGCTAGACCTGATGTTATCCGTGTTTTAGAAAAACTCTGAAGAGTATTTGAAAAGGAGTAGTGGAATCTTGGAAAGAATTTATGAAGTTTCCCATCTCCATCCCAGATATTTAGTAAACATATTGTTGTGTCCTATGTTCTATACATAAATTCTTTATTCCTGTTACAAAATATATCAAACATGTTAAAAAGGTATGAAAATAATAAACCTACTTATATGCATCACCACCAGGCTTTTTAACAGTTTCAAATATTGTTGGCTTTATTAAAAAAATACCCACAATTGAAATCCCTGTGCATCAGCCCTCTTGAATCCTATTCCTATTATAAAACTTTCCTACCATCCTTGCCTTGCTACAGAAATGTATCTACAACTGGGCATGATGGCCTGTATATGCCTGTAGTCCCAGCTCTTGGTAAGCTGAGTTGGGAGAATCACTTGAGATGAGGAGTTTGGGACCAGCCTAGGCAACATAGCAAGACTCCTTCTCCAAAAAAAAAAAAAAAAAAATCTATTATCCAGAACTTGGTACTCATATTCTCTACATATATTTTTAAAACCATTATAAACATATGAGGCATCTTCTGTTATTTATAAGTGAAGAAGCTAAAATTTATGTTTCTTGCCTGAGGTCAATATACAATTGAAATCAAAACTTGAATTCTCAGGTTGTCTCCAACCTAAAGAGACAACTACACTTCTGTACTGTCCCTCATTTTCTTTCTCTATCTCTTGCCCTCAAGCTTTACTTAAGCTTCTCATAAGAGTCTGTCTAATGGACCTCACTATTCTGATGTCTAACAAAGCACCTCAATTTCAACATGTCTAGATTATAGTTTATATTTCTCTTTGTCTGCCCCCACCCATAGGTTTGTCCCTTTTCTTGTGTTTGTCATCTCATTGTCTTTATCACTGTCTGGTTTCCAAAGCTTTTCGTTCTCCCCCATCTCTATTTCCAATTAGTCCTTTAAGTCCTATTTTTTCTGCCTTTGAAAAATAACTCATAGCCATTTGCTTCCTTCTATCCTCATGGATCCCTTAGCCTAGGCTGTCATCTTCTTAGAAATGCTGTATTATAGCAGCCTCCTAAGAAATCTCATCAGCTTTTTTTTTTTTTAAGATTCCCTGTTTCGTTTTTATTAAACCAGATGTTTTTTCCTGAAATGCAGATTAGATTGATCATTCTTGACCTTTTGAAGACCTTTTAGTAGTTTCCCAATGTCTTCAGTATATAATGAAATTTAGAATCCTTCATTATTTTGCCTGTTTAGTTCTTCAGCTTCAGATAAGCTGTTCCCCTGCCTTGTACTCCAATAAAATTAAACTTCTTTCAGATGCCTTTTTTAAAAAAATTTCATGCGTTTTCATGCCTGTAGACCTTTAATCATATTGTTCCCTCTACCTGAAACGTTCTTTCCTGCCCCTCACCTCTACATTCTTTTATAAAACTGTTTTACCCTTGAATCTCAGCTTAAAGATCCCTTCCTTTGGGAAGCTTTAATTGATGTCCACATTTGTTGAACTTTTCTTTCCTCCTGCTCCCCCCAATATGGGTTTGGGTGTTCCTACTTTGGAATTTCATTATACACTATACATTCTTTATTATAGTAATCATTGTGCTTTATTGTGATTGCTTATGTAATCTTCATATGCTCCCTGTATTTTCCCCCGTAAATTTTAAATTCCATGAGGGTATACATGTTAGTGTTTTATTTTTAATACTTATAATAATGCCTAATACATAACTGACACTGCTTGTTGATGGATTGAATGAGAGTAACTATGAGTTATTTATATGAAAATTTCAAGTTCACAATGGGAAATACATGTTCTTTGTGATGGTAATGATATCTAGGGTCTTTGGATAATAGGAAGGTCCATGAGAGAGGGTTTGAGTACCTTGGGAAAAATCTTACATTCATGTAAAATGAGGTTTTATTATTTTTTGTTAATTATATACATTATATAGTTCTGTGTATAATGTTCTAATGAAATAACTCCATAATTTTATATTTTTATAATCTCTACATTTATTAAGATGTTTATAAATTAATTTTAAAATATGCCTTTCTTTTCTTTGCAGTCTGATTCACCATCTTATTCTCCTCAGCCCCAGCCATTCCCACAGAACTCTTCCCAGTCAGCTGCAATTACCCAATCTCCATCCCAGCAAGGATCCCAGCCTAAGCTTGGCCCACCTCAGCAGGGAGCTCAGCCCCCTCATCAGGTCCAAATGCCCATGTATAACTTTCCCCAGTCACCACCAGCTCAGTATTCTCCCATGCACAACATGGGATTGTTGCCAATGCACCCCCTCCAGATCCCTGCCCCATCCTGGCCCATCCATGGCCCAGTGATCCACTCTGCACCAGGCAGTGCCCCCAGCAATATGGGCCTGAATGATCCCAGCATCATCTTTGCACAGCCTGCTGCCAGACCTGTGGCAATCCCTAGCTCCTCTCATGATGGACACTGGCCTCGTACCGTGGCTCCAAATTCCCTGGTGAACAATGGTGCAGTGGGGAATTCCGGTAACTCTTCCTTTTCTTCTTTTGTGTCTGTCTATAGAAAGATTTGGTGGTTGGTATCATTGGTTGAACTTGGGAAATATAATGTGAAGAAAGGAAGGCAAACACTATTTATGGAGATGTAGGATAGGATTAAAATACATAGAGTGAGCTCTGTATTCAGAGTGCCTGGATTTGAATGCTTGCTCTGCCATTTATTATGATGTCTTTGGTAATCTCTGTGCTCATTACTTTCATCTGTAAAATAGGAATATTAATAGCATCTAAAATATAAGGATGTTACAAATATTAAATGAGGTAATACACATAAATGTTAGCTGTTACTTTTTTTTCTTTTTTTGGTACTGGAGATTTAACCCAGGGCCTTGTGCATGTGAGGCGACCACTTTACCAGCTGAGCTGTATCCCCACCCCTTAGCTGTTACTTTTTAAAACTAATTTTCACTGCCTCTTGCTTGGTGTAGGTGTTATTGGCATTCATTTTATAGCTGATGAAATTGAAAGGTAAAGATCTAAACTATTTTTCCTTCAAAATCTGTGATATGTTCCATAGACTGTACTGTGTCTCTGATTAAGGAACAATTCTTGAAAGAGCAAAATATTCTAGTAGTAATTAGTAGCATTAAGAAATAATTTTTTCTGTTATTTCAGCAATATAAATTATATAGAACATTTGAAAAATAAGAAAATCACATATAATCTCAATTCCTATATAAAACTAGTACTATTTTGATAAATTATGAAAATATTATTTATTCTTGCCTATTTAAAAATAGCTGATATTTGCCATATTTGCTAGTTTTTTCTGTAAATATTTTTAGTTTTAGATGGACACAATAACATTTTTTTATATATTTATTTTCATGTCGTGCTGAGGAACAAACCCAGTGCCTCACACATGCTAGGTAAGTGCTTTACCACTGAGCCACAACCTCAGCTCTGCTAGTTGTATATCTAGTTTTTTTGTAGTAATTATCTTTATTTTGGAAACAAATATGGCAAATTTGAAACTTAAAAAAGGGGGAGTATAAATTTTGATGAACCCCTTCATTACTGAACTTAACATTTATCAGTAATTTTGCTATTTTTAAAATCTGACCCTTTACCACCATTTAAAAAATTTACTGGTTTGAGTTTTTAATCAGATTCCAGACATTGGATCAAATTTGCTTTTACACTTTAGTTTGTGTTTCTAAAAAATCATGACCATTATTGGGGCTGAGGTTGTAGCTCAGTGGTAGAGTGCTTGCCTAGCACACGTGAGGCCCTGGGTTTAATCCTCAGCACCACATAAAACTGAAATAAAGATATTGTGTCCACCTGTAACTAAAAAATAAATATTTTTTAAAAAGATGTCAATTAAAAAAAAGAAGACCATTATTGTATCCAATATTATCTTATGTCCATTCCTGTAAAGTGGTAGTTAAGATTTAGTGGTTCTATTAGATCCAGATTCTTTTTTCTTTTCTTGCAGTAATGGGGATTGAACCCAGGGTTTCACATGTACTAAGCAAGCGTTCTACCACTGAAGTACACCCCTAGTCTCCCCACTGCCCTTCTTTAAAATTTTGAGACTGGGTCTTGCTAAGTTGCCCAGGCTGAATTTGAACTTGGTGATCCTCTTGCATCAGCCTCCCGAGTCACTGAGATTATAAATATGCACTATCATGCCCAGCTAGATCGGTTTTTTTTGTTGGCAAGAATACTTTTTGATTGTCCATATATTTTCTGATCCCTTGCTTTAGAAGAAACTTAACTGTCTGATTGTTCCTATTTTATTCCTATTTTAGTGACTTAAGATTGATCTGTGAGTTAGGTGATATCAGCTTGTTTTATCCATTGTAAAGCTCTTTTCTCTCCCCCTCCTCTCTCTCTCTTTGTGGTACTGTGTATTGAACTCAGAGATACTCTACCACTGAGCTATATCCCCAGCCCTTTTTATTTTGAGACAGGGTCTTGCCAAGTTGCCCACACTGGCCTTGAACTGACAGTCTTCCTGCCTTACCCTCTTCCCAAGTTGCTGGGATTATAGGCATATGCCACTGCACCTGGCTTCCTCATTAATTTTTACTTAATGGTCTTGTCATTTATAATTGTTACCATTATCCATTAATTCATTGGGAGTTATAAAATGATGATTTTTGTATTTACTCTTGGTGATTCTTCTATAAAGAAGAATTTTTCCTTATTAACTATGTGATCACCTTAAAACATAATTCACATGAGAAATGCAGACAAAAACTTGATTTTTTCCCTTTATCATTTTTCAAAGGAACTTTATGAATAATATTTATCCAAATTATGCTATTTCTTAAAAAACTGATGTAGAAGGTATCTTAGCTTGTTTGGAACAAAGCAAATAATATATTTCGTGGAGCAGAAATGCCAGAATGTGGGGACTTAATTAGATTTCTTCTTTTTTTTAATTGGGGGTACTGGGGATTGAACTAAGGGGCATTAACCACCGAGCCACATCCCCAGCCCTATTTTGTATTTTATTTAGAGATGGGGTCTCACTGAGTTGCTTAGCGCCTTGCTGTTGCCGAGACTGACTTGAACTCGTGATTCCCCTGCCTCAGTCTCCTGAGCTTCTGGGATTATAGGAGTGTGCCACCGAGCCCAGCTTAATTAGATTTTTAAGATCAAAGGATATATGGCATACATGGTCCTTCTAATATGGCTTTTGCTTATGTTATATGTTTATTGTGTGTATGCTATGACATGTACCAGGATAGTTACTAAGTTGTGTGTCCATGAAGACATGCCCAGTGTTTTGCTCTTTGATATATTAGTTCAGTTTTTATAATTTCAGGTTCTTCCCCCCACCTGCCAATAGTTGACCTCTGTTTCATTTATAATTAATTAACAGAACTAATCAACAAAACATCTAACAAATGTATCAGCCATACTGTCTCACCCCTGGCTGTTGTTTGAAGTGGTTCCTTCTGCCTGGAATGTCCTCTGCTTCCACTCTCACACCTTCTTCTATCTTGCCCCAAACCTGGGTAACTCACTTAACCTCCATTTTTAAATTTACAGCATTTTCTTTAAGAAGGCTTTAACTCTAGCCAGGCATGGTGGTACATAACCTGTATTCCCAGCAGCTTGGGAGACTGAAGCAGGATTATAGCTCAAAGCCAGCCTCGAACACTTAGTGAAACCCTGTCTCAAAATTTAAAAAGCCAGAGATCATGGCATATGCTTGTAATCCCAGCAGCTCAGGAGGCTAAGGCAGGAGGATCACAAGTTCAAAGCCAGCAACTTAGTGAGGCTCTAAACAACTTAGCAAGACCTTGTCTGAGGGTGTGGCTCAGTGGTTAAGCACCTTAGTAGAAGAAAAAAGAAAAAAAAACAACCCCAAACCCAGACAAATAAATAAATAGTAACCTGGATTATGTTTTGGGTCAGTGTAGAGTGCTTGCCTAACATGAGTGAGGCACTGAATTTGATCCCCAGTACCCCCCCACACACACACACAAACACCCACTAAATAACAAAACAAAAAGCAACCCAATGGTAGAGCACCCCTGAGTTCAGTCTCTAGTACCACACACCAAAAAAAGGGGGGGGGCTTTAACTCTTGGTGATCTTGTCCTCCAATTGTATCAGGTACCCTTTCTCTCCCTTGTTTCCTTAATATCCATATCATAACACTTACTGTGTTAAAAATTGCCTGTTACTTGTCTACATAACCCATTAGAGTGAACTTCTAGAGGCTAAGATTTGTTTCTTGTTTGTCATTCTATCTCTGGTAGCCAGTTTAGTACCTGACATATGGTAGACACATTGTTCATGTTATATATTATTATGATATAATAAACTTAATAAATATTATTTTTTGTGTTGGTACACAACTCATATTTAATATTAAAGCTGAAATTACCACTGTTAAAATGTAAGGACTGGGTGAGAATATATTAAAATGATAATATGGTTTTATTAGTGTAAATTATATGACTTTTCCCATTTTTGAAATAACTTTAGTGAGATTATCATATTTATGAAAACATTTGGCTGTGAAAATTGGACATGGTGATATTGGAATATATCTTTTTATGCTAAAATACTATTCCTCAAATATAACTTATTATATACCCAGTCATATTTATTATGTACACCCGAAACTTTCAGTTAACCCTTAGTTGTAATGTGGCTTTATGAACTTAACAGTGAACCAGCGACTTTGTCTTTCTGGTTATCTCCCAGGAAGAGTAAGCTTTAAGAATGCAACTATATGGGTTTATTTTTCTGTTCCATACTCTTCCACATTCCACACTTCCTAATTTTTGAGTTCCTGCTAGGAAGATTAGTGAATAACGACGGTGTCTTTCATTTGTTACCTAGCACATTGACCCTGAATAAGAAAATCTACCAGAAATGACCCAGAAGATTAATTGGGTAATGTACTTTGAAAAAAAAAAAAGTACCTAAAGATGCAGCTTAAAGGGAAATAGAGCATTGGCTATGGTGGCTCACACCTGTAATGCTAGCAATTTGGGAGGCTGAGACAGGAAGATTGCAAGTTTGAGGCCAGCCTGAGCAATTTAGTGAGACCCTGTCTCATAAATAAAATTAAAAAGTCAGGGGATGGAGCTAAGTGATAGAGTGCCTCTGAGTCCAACCCCCAGTACTGAGGGTAGGGGAAAAAATGGAAAGAGAAAAGAAAAGAAAAATAGATTTTGGTGGGTGGTTAGCCATAGAATGACAATGATTCATACTTTTTTAGTTTTTACCTAAGTGCCACCACTGTATTTTTGTTACTTCATTTAGCCTTCATAACAATCTGAGGTTCAAAATGGGACCTTCGTACTTTTCAGAACTGTGATTTGAATTTAGACCGGTTTGGTCCCAAGTTCTAACCATTCTGATCCCAGGTTCTCAACCATTACACTATAGTGCTTCAAACTTCTAATAGGACTTTCTTCCAGGGTCACTATATAATTCATTCTGGGATAATTGGCATTTTCTTAAAGATAAAATGTAAGTTCCTTAGTGTGAAATATTAGGGTTTTTTGAGATTTCTGTCCTCATCTACCTGTCTAGCTTTTTCTCTTACAACTTCCTTCTATGACTATTTCCATAATGTCTGTTTTGTAGTTCTCAAATTTGCTATGCTTTCCTGCTTTCAAGCTTTCTTTATATGCTATTCATTCTTTCTGAAACACCCTCCCCTGTTTCTTTTTGCCTGATTTGTTCTTTGTTCTTTTAAAACTATGCATTGTCAATCATTTTTAGAAAACTTCCTTTAACCTTTAAAGGCTGGGTTAATCTCCTCTTCAGAACACTTTTTGCAGGCTGGGGATGTAGCTCAGAGGTAGAGCATGCCTAGTATGCAAGAGGCCCTGGGTTCCATCCTCAACATTGGGATAAAAAGTTACATATAGAACACCTTTTGCCTATCTGGTATAGCAATTATTATATATCATTGAATATTTCTTCTTGTATGTCTGTCTTATATTTGAGCAAATAATTATGATCAATTCTTTAAAAATCTTTTTGGTACCTGGATTTAGCTTAGTTCATAGCCAGTGGCAACTGAATCTTTGTGGAATGGAGGAATGCTTGAATGAACGAAATAATGTTTTATAACATGTTTTTCTTTTCTTGTTGAAATGCAGAGCCTGGATTTCGTGGGCTAAATCCTCCAATTCCTTGGGAACATGCACCACGTCCCCATTTCCCCCTCGTCCCAGCTTCGTGGCCTTACGGTTTGCATCAAAACTTCATGCATCAGGGAAATGCAAGATTTCAGCCCAACAAACCTTTCTATACTCAAGGTACCATTGCTTACAGATTAGAATAATAAGCTTGGGTGTTTTTTTTTCCTGGAACAGGCTCAGTGAAAGCTAGGATTTGGGAGCGAAAATTTATGCATTCTATAAACATTTATGAGGAAGCATATCATGTTAGAGTCTGCAAGGTACTTGTTGCTCAAGCAGGTGTAAAACAAACCCCATGCTTGGGGCTGGGGATGTGGCTCAAGTGGTAACGCGCTTACCTGGCATGCGCGGGGCGCTGGGTTCGATCCTCAGCACCACATAAAAATAAAGATGTTGTGTCCACCGAAAACTAAAAAATAAATATTAAATAATTTCTCTCTCTCTCTAAAAAAAAAAAAAAAAAATTAAAGGAAGTACTGTTTAAAAAAAAAAAAAAAAACAAACCCCATGCTTAATTCACATTTTATTAGAAGAGGCAAACATAAAAATAGAAAAGTAGTTTAGAGTAATGAGTTAACATTGCCCTAGGAAAGAGTGGGATTTGTTGATCAGAGATTACATCACACAAGATTTTGACATTTGAAGTAAGTCCTGAAATTGATTTAATCTTTGACAATTTTTTTAAAAGTTGATGTTTTTAATACCTTTATTTATTTATTTTTAGTGGTGCTGAGAGTCAAATAGCCTTTCATTTACACAAATTTTAAAAATATATAGAAATATACACATACATTTTTTTTCCCTTTAACTCTTAAGATTAGAGGGAAGGAAGATTGTTCTTAGCTAAGAGGGTAATATGTCAAAAGTCACTGAGTTTTGTCTGTCACAACGAAGAGAAAATAACAAAACCAGGGGATGGGGGCATATGGTAAATTTGTGTAAAATGAAAGTCTAGAGAGGGCAAAACTAAGACCATATTATGAAAGAGGTCAGACATGGTTTAGTAGCTGTAGGAATCTATTCAAAGTTTTTCATATAGAGACATAACTTTGTTAAGTAAAAATAGAACCTGAATGACATTAGGAATTTATAATCTGCTGGTGGTGTAATAGTGCCCATGGTGGCTTTACCTGGGTAATGAATATTATAAATTGAAAATTCCAGGAACTAGGAGCATTTCATGTAATCCACTTGTCTCAAAAATACCTGTTTTGACAGGGAGGCTTCTGGTATAAACCTTAGCTTAATACATTTAAGCCTTCCTAAGTTATTCATATATTGCTGAGGCACTTCAGTATTATAGGATGGCAGAAGAATATTGACTGAGTTCTTATCTTGAGTAGATAAGTAGGGCTGAGGGAAGTTGTTATTACCATTTATACAAGCCTTTCCAGCAAAGAAGAGTCTGAAATTCTTCTGTGGTATGTTTCTCCTCATTGATTCTTCCCCTTCATTTCTTTTTATCTCATCTCCTTGCATATACCTATATTTCCCTCTTCCTTTTCTTTATTATTTCCTCTCCAAATATTTTGTCATGCTTCATCTGCTATTATATAAATAGGAAAAATGAGAATTACCTATAAGTTAATTCTAAGGGGTTGTCAGATGCATAGGCACAAGCCTTTCAGTTTCCTGTCTGTGTTGTATCCAACAGACAGATGTGCCACCCGTCGGTGTAGAGAGCGTTGTCCCCACCCACCAAGAGGAAACGTGTCGGAGTAATGCGAGTCCATTTTCTTTCAGCTGGTCTACCGATGCACAGCAACCAGCCAATCCTGCTGTCTCAAGGGTATCCGTACCTCAATGTCAGTTACATTCAGCAGAAAAAGTGACATTTAATGGAAAGCAAAACAAATCAGGTCCTGATTTAAAATTTTAACACGTTTAGATAGCTTATTTAAATTCTAAGACTGTTTTTAAACACTGTATTATTTGTATATAAATATGAACTATAGTTTTTACTAGTATCACTAAATTGAGTGATACAAATTTCATCTATTTTATTACCCTATTTTTAAGGGAATTTTATGTTTTGTTTAACCTTGATGAATTGTATAAAGAGAGAATTTAAAAATTACATTCTTTATTTTCTATTAGCTGTATTCATACTTTGGTTGCTTCAGACTTTATATATATATTGTTCTTAAGAATTAGGAAAGGATTTCATGTGTTTTAAATTTGTCACTTCTATTCTTTACAGAACCTTGTAGTGCCAAAAAACTTTTTAAAAGGTAAAAAAATAAAATAAAACTACAACATGAAGATTCAAAATCTTTTTCTTTTACATACTTGTATATTGAATATATTCAGAAAGTTGCTTTTGTCTGTATTTGCAGTTCTATTTTAAGTTAATAAATTTTTTTTATAAGAGTCAAATTTGGTTAATTCATCTGGGTAAGATGATGGATCTATAACAGGAATTCAAAGGTCTGTTTTACTTTTAGTGAGTATTCTAAATCAGATATACACATCTTAGGATCTTTTCATGAAAAATCCCTTATTCTTTTGGATTTTTCATAACCCTATGAAGATGATGGCTACAGGTACCTTCTCTATTTCATCACTGAAAATGTGACTTTAAAGTATCAAGGTTTCCTTGAAAATTAATGTTCAAATATTTCATCTTCCTCCAGTCTTGGAGAACAGACGATGAAGTGTACATGGGTATTCATTTTAATGTTCTCCGTACTTTTGTATATATCTGAAATTTTCATTGAAAAAAACAACAAAATCTATACCACAGAATGCCCCCCCAGTTTAGCTTTCCTTCCTGAAGGCAGTATACTATAAGGCAAAAGTTATTAATCGATAACCTGGTTAATAACCTTGGTTTTACTTACAGAATTAACTAATTTTCAGTATCTTGCTTTTCCTCTTTCAGTAACTGCCAGTGTACAATAACTGGCAAAATGTCCAAGTTGAAAAACAGACAATTCTAATTTATTATTTATCCAACAGTAACTCGGTTTTATAAGTTTGCAAAGTTGATTATGAATTCAAATTCTCATAGAAGAGCAACTGAGCTAAGTTATCCAGAGAGAACACACATACAACTATTGAGTTCATATTGCTGTGAAATATTTTATATTATTTGACATGAAGGTTAAATTTTCCCTTGCTATTATGATTATTCAAAAATACATAAATGATACAATGTATAATTTATTTGTCCAGTCTTCTTCAGATACATTTTTTGCTGTTTCTAGCTTTTCTCGTATATATAAAATGTATGTAAAACAATGATAGGATAAAGTTATTTACATGTACATTTATTGTTAGGTTGACCTGAGTAAAAGGATGAAAGTTCTAAAGTATTCTGCTACATATTGTCCAACTGCCCTCCCAAAAGAGTGGTTACCAATTTGCAGTAGCAACCAACAAAGTATAAATGTATTAGTTATGCTTATAAAAAAAACCTTTAAATTGCTGTTATTTTTTCCTTGTAAAAAAAATTTAATGTGTTTATTGAGGAAAAATAGCATTATATAAAAGTACAAAGTATACAAATCACTCAAAAGTCCATCAAACAGAAATAAGTATTAGTACCTTGTAAGCTTCATTCATTCTAGCCATCTCAGAGATATGTACTATTTTACAAAAGTAGGCTTATATATCATATTTAACAAACACAGCAAATTAATTTCACCTGAATTCAATAGAATGAAAACAAATATGAAACTGAAGAAATGTTCAGCTAAACCCCTCCTCCCCATAAGAGTTTAATTCTAAAAGATTCCTCTTAAAATTAAGGACAATTATGGAAAACAGTGAAGAGGCTGGTGTTTTCTTTTTGGGAGTTGAGGGTACTCAGGGGCACTCAACCACTGAGCCACATCCCAGCCCTATTTTGCATTTTATTTAGAGACAGGGTCTCACTGAATTGCTTAGTGCCTTGCTATTGTTGAGGCTGGCTTTGAACTTGAGATCCTCCTACCTCAGCTACTGGGATTACAGGTGTGCACCACCAGTCCTATATGATAGATGAAACCAACAAACTTGAGTTTCTTTACTTCTGTTTATTATTTCTACATAGGACCATGTTCATATTAATTTGAACCTTATAATCATTTCTTTTGTTTAAAAGTTTCTAAAATGTTTATTACTACTCCTTTTATAGCCTTCTCTTCTTATTTGGTTAAATTTTATTATCAGGCTTTTTTTCTCCAAAAGTTCACCACTGTATACTTTCATTACATACTTGAGAATATTTATTCCCTAAATTTTTTGGGGGGTGGGTACTGGGGATTGAACATAAGGGTGCTTTACCACTGAGCTATATCTCTAGTCCTCTTTTACTTTAAAAAAAAAAAAAAGAAGTAAAAAAATTTGTTTTGTTTTTGGAAACAGGGTCTAAGTTGCTGAGGTTTCCTCAAATTTGTAATCCTACCTTAGCCTGGGATTACAGGCATATTCCACAACACCCAGCATATTGACTTTATAGTTTAAGGAAGTTTTGGCAAAATATGAAATTCTTGACACAAAATTTTTCTAACTTTGGAGCCTTCTGCTTTACTGCATTCCATAAGTTTGTTACATGAGCTCAGACCATCTTGCATCATCCCTGTTATTTGATTTCTCAGCTTAGATCCTAACATAATTTCTTGTCTTTTTTAATTCATTAGGATATTTGAGAATGCTAGGGTTCCTTTTGTATATTTTCGGTATTATTTTGATAGCTTTCTTTTCCAGTTTTTATTTCCTTTGTTTTCTCTATGCCTTGTTTTATTTTTTAGAGACAGGCTCTTGCTGTTGCGCAGGCTGGCTTCAAGTGATTTCTCTTGCTTCAGAGTAGTTCAGATCAAAGGCATGCACCAATGCATCCAACTGTATTTTGTGGTGTGCAATGAGACTTTCATTTCTATTTATAAAATTTTAACTTTTTAAAGCTCCACACATCTTATTTTCCATTTGTTTTAATCTTTTTCTTTTTTTTGAGCCTATATACTTTTTTTTTGTACTAGGGAATTGAACCCAGATATACTCTTAACACTGAGCCACAATCCCCCCACCCCCAGTCTTCTTTATTTTTTAGAGACAGTTTTTCTCCAAGTTGCTCAGTCTGGCCTCCAACGTGGGATCCTCTTGCCTCAGCCTCCAGAGTTACTATGATTTCAGTGTATACATTGTGTGTGGAAATTTTACTTTTAACCTTCTTGAGGGAGTGACAGCCATCTGTGATCATTCTTTCTTGATCAATGCATATTTACTGAATAACAGGAAAGATTAGTGGAATGGGCTTGAAGTTGGGTTGTTAAATTGAAACCTTCTCACCAGCCATTATTTCCTTTGTCCCTGGGAACCCATCTTGCTTCATTTCTTAGCATTAAGAAGTCCTTGTGCCCAGTAGTATTTAAGACACTATTTCAAATTGTAGAAAGTGATGCTGAACATGCATTTTGCGTAAGGAGTAAGAATTCTTTCCTAAAATTTGTTTCAGTACAAAGTATACATATGTACAAAAGGTAAGTTGTGAAATACATTTAATATAGATTGTAGCAAAAAAATTTCAACACTACAATTCTGATTTATCAAAATGATCTTGAAAGATATGTTCAACATATCCAGCTCACATCTCTTTTTTTCTTATTAAAGAATAGTGATGCCTTGCTCTGTGCTATAAAGTTGTCATGCTGCCCCAATTTTGGTCCAAAGTCATCATATATCTAAATAACTGTGCGTTTAACATTTACATTTGGTGAGGTTTTTGTTTCTGTTATTAAAAATTTGTATGAGGGTTTTACTTTAGTATAAAAACACGAGTGTCCCCAGTAAAATATGTGGGTGTGTATATTAGCCTTCTTAAAAAATTATATTGGGACAGGGTCTAAGTTGACCAGGGATGATACTCCTGGCCTCAACCTTTATGGCTAGTATTAAATTTTTATTTAATAATATACTCATAATGACTCGGTTGGTCCATGGGCCTTTCCTTTTCACCTACGTTACCTTAGTACAGAAATAACTGCTAGGAGTCTGTAATAGCCTCAAGTAGAGGTGCTTGTAGTTGTATCATAAGGCATAACAGCTCTCGGGGACAACTTTCATTCAGGTGTTGTCATGAAAGGAATCACTTAAGAATATGAAAGCTCAAGTAGATCAAAAGATGCTTTAATATTGCTGTATAAGTCCTTCAGATCAATAGTGAGCAACAGAAATGTTTATCCTATGACTAGATGACTTTCCAGGAAGCTGGTTCCTATAAGGCAAGCTGGTCTTCAAAATTCCTCCTGGTACTAGAACTGTAGGAAGTCATTTAATCATTTTTCCTTTATTAAATAAGGACAGGTAAGTACAGGTAAAAAGAACTTTTGTTTTTTAGTTGTAGATGCATATACATTTTTATATGGTGCTGAGGATCAAATCCAGTGTCTCACACATGAGGGGCAAGTGCTCTGCCATTGAGCTATAACCCCAACCTCTAAACTTCTGTAGCAGAGATTCTAATACTCTGTTGACCATCAGGGCCAATGGGGACATTTAGAAGTCCTTACTTTGTTTCTGTGTCCTTAGACTCTTAGCTTTTTTGACTTACTCTCTTCTAATTCTTCTTTGTGAATAATTCACTTGTTTTATATAGGTGACTTGTAATTCTTTGTCAATAATGTTGGTGTTGCCTATGGTGCTGTTGTTTGTTCATCTTTTACCTACAGATGCACACCCTGGGCAATCAATCTCATCTACATCTTCTGCAATTACATAAACATCAGTTGTAGACTAGATCACTATGCTGAACTGTATCCCTATTTTTAAACCATCTGGAATTTATGTAGTTACACTGCACACCATAACTGCCTCAAATTAAACTTGTTAATTTGAATGCGTCATTTTCATTATCACCTTGATTTATCCTCATTCTCTACCCTTCTAAAAAGCTGTCTTCCTACTGTACTTTCTTTTAAAAATACTTTTTAGTTTTTATTTTATTTATTTGTATGTGGTGCTGAGAATTGAGCCCAATGCCTCACACATGCCAGGCAAGCACACTACCATTGAGCCACAACCCTAGCCCCTTGACTTTTTAATTGTACGACTGTTGAGCAACTTGGGTCAAAACCATGATTGTTACTACTTTGCTCTCCATCAGATCTTTTCCAATTTTTTAGACCTACTGCTACTGAATAGTACTTGCAGAATAAAGGCTAAGGATCTGAACCTGGAATTCAAGGCTTATGGGGAACAACAAAGTGGTACTATACAGGAATGTGCTGTATAAAGGGTGTCAAGTGCTACTGTTGAACTGTTTGATGAAACTGGCTTGAATGATCCAGATAAAGTATTGTCTGAATGCATTCTAATCCTGCAAAAGTGCGGCTCACCAGTCAATTTTCAGGTTTACTACCACTTTCTACTGCTGGGAGAAAAGTTACTATATTTTTACTGATTTATCCTCATTCCCTGCCCTTCAATCATTTTTCCTTTATTAAAGAAGGAAAGGTATATATCCCAGGACTCTCAAAGCAGTTCTAACCACCAAGCAAACCAAAAACTAAACAACAACAAAAAAAGGGCAAATGTCTATGTCGGGTTTAATAACAAAAAAGAAAAGGGTCGCTCATCAGGTGGCCAGATCCTTTCTCATTCATATTCCCAACCCCCAGATCCTTTCCTAGCCTCATAAGTTTGAATACAGTTATAGTTATTAGTTGGGTCAAAAACTGACATGAAGAAACATCATCCCTCAAAGATATTGATTACAGTTCAAAAAAGGAGGCAAAACTCAGCACCTTTTTCATACCAGAGGAAAAAAAAAAAAAGGTAGAAAAACTTGATAAGAAAAAACTAAATTGCTCTTAAAGCTGCCTGGAAAACAGATCTTAATTCTTCCACATGAGTAGACACCCTCATAATCAAAAGCTGAGTTCACTACTCATTC
This sequence comes from Urocitellus parryii, assembly GCF_045843805.1. Classification (NCBI taxonomy): domain Eukaryota; kingdom Metazoa; phylum Chordata; class Mammalia; order Rodentia; family Sciuridae; genus Urocitellus; species Urocitellus parryii. Next base: position 35,683,102 of record NC_135541.1, on the reverse strand, counting down.
CCTCTCCGGCTCTTCTTGTGGCTTTTCTTAGACCTGAAATGGCAATATATATAAATTATTAATTAAGCAGCGAAGGATTTGTGAGAAAGTCCATGATATGGTTGACAATGATAAGGATGGAGATGACACCTAATAGTCATTAAATGTGTGGGTTAAATTGTGTGTGTGTAGTCTGTATGTCTGTGTGTCTCAGAGCAACAGAGTTGCGAATTATTATCCAGTTTTATCATTGAAGAAATGAACTCTTTCAGAGGTTAAAAGTACATAGGTTTCTAATAACAGCTGAACAAATGAAAGTGAAAGTTGGTGCTTTAGCACAATTCACAGTAGCTAAACTGTGGAACCCACCTAGATGAATGGATAAAGAAAATATGGTATATATACACAATGGAATATTACTCAGCAATAAAAGAATCATGGCATTTGCATGTAAATGGATGAAGTTGGAGAATATAATGCTTTAAGTGAAGTTAGCCAGTCCTCCAAAACCAAATGCCAAATGCTTTCTCTGATATAAGGAGCCTGATTCATAGTGGGGTTGGGAGGGGGAGTATGGGAAGGTTAGACGGAACTCTAGATAGGGCAAAAGTGGGTGAGAGGGAAAGGAAGAGGGCATGGGGGTTAAAAAAAGATGGTGGAATGAGATGGATACCATTACCCTAAGTATGTGTATGAAGACACAAATGGTGTGAATACACTTTGTATACAACCAGAGATGTGAAAAATTGAGCTTTATATGTGTAATATGAATTGTGGTAATACATTCCACTGTCATATATAATTTTTTTTTTAAAAGTTGGTACTTTAAAACCTAGGTCTATTGAGACCATAGCTCATTTGTTATCCAAAGCCATAATCTTACAAAGAAATACCCACAGTGTAAAAGAGGTATAATCCTAGTAATTCTGAGGGCAAAAGGCCTACTTTGTCTTAAAATGAGAAATTCTTATCATCCTCATCAAAACAAGGAAATTTTAGGTCTAGCTCATTTGTAATTGGGACTTTCTACCCATACCTTTCAGGAGATTTTGAATGGCTCCTATGTCTGTGACTTCGGTGGTGACCTGGAGAAGAAAAGGTCATTGGATAAGTCGGACTCTATCCTTTTATTCTTAAACTGGTATCCTCATCTCCCCCAATTCTTCCCATTAGCTCAACACTCTTTTGGCTTATGCTAGGGACCCCTCTTGTTGATAATACTTCTTTGAATTGGTGTGTGTGTGTATTAGTACTAATGAAACCACTTCATATACCTTCAGAGCTTTATGGCTAATTTCACAAACACCATGTCGGGTTTCTACCTCTACTATATGAGAAACTGGCCAGGAGCAGTGGTGCATGCCTGTAACCCCAGTGACTCAGGAGGATCTCAAGTTTGAGACCAACTTTGGCAGGTTCCATGCCACTTTCAGAAACTTAACAAGAGACCTTGTCTCAAAATAGAAAGGGCTAAGAATGTAGTTCTGGTAAAGCACCCCTGGTAAAGAACCCCTGGGTTCAATCCCCAGTGCCACAAAACAAAAAAACCTGAAGCCTATTATCATATTAGCAAAGACTCAAGATGTGAACCCTAATTTTCAAATTCAACATCCATTTATTTTTCTGTTAAGCAACAGTGAGGCATTCCTATATTGTATGACATAACAAAGAAATCAAAGAGGCATAGTTTAAGACAAGCAACACCAAGGCCCAAGTTCTATTACCTGGAGACTTGGAGCGAGATCTGTGTCGTCGATCGCGGGACCTGCTCCGGTGACGTCTTGGACTCTTGCTCCGATGCCTTTCTCGGCGGGGTGAGGGGCTGTTGAAAAGACTGGTCAACCCACCAGATCTATTTGACAATATACACACAACACCAACAACCCCTCCCCAAACCCTCTCCTTCATCAAAATTGATTGAAAGCCTACCTTCGTCTTTTGGGAGATCGACTCCGCCTACAAAGAGGAGGAAGAGAGCTTAGGTTAGTGTACTGGATGTTGGTAGAGTGCAAGAATAGCTCCGGTTCTTTTTTGGGCAAGTACTAGGGATTGAACCTAGTGGCCCAGATTCATATTCTTTACCTTTCTCTGTATCCATGTCTTGTCTTGTAACTTGTAGTACCTGCTCACTCTTAACTCTAGCTTTGTCAATGGGATATTTGCAAATGTGATACAAGCAGATACAGGAAGAATATCTGCAGGAATGAATTTGTTTGCTCTTAAATTTTCCAATTGTCACTGAGAACATAGCTAACTTAGCCTGCTGGAGGATGAGACACAGAGAAGTTGCCCTAGCCATCCTTGCTAAGGTCTATCCTGTATCAGTAAACAACTGATCAAAAAACAAGTGAGAAACATAATTTATAGTCCAAATACTGCATATATGAGCCCCACTTACATCACTGAGAAATACTTGTGAACTAAAGAAACATTTTTTATCTGTGAGTGAGGTTTTGTGAGTGATCATTTTGTAGTAATAGATCATTAAGACATCAGGCAAACATTTCTCCATAAACTAGCATTTTTCTTTTCCTACAATCTAAACTCCTAGGGTATAATTCTCAAAATCTCCCTTGAAAAGGTCAAGGACTAGAGCCTTACCTTCTGGGAGACCGACTCCTACTCCTCCTATAGCGCAACGTTGGAGAGCGACGGGGCTTGTCCAAGTCTCTGTAGCTTCTGCGGCGGTGGTCAGGTGATGGTACTCTTTCCAACTGGAAACAAGACAGATGGGTAAGTGATGGCCACAGGCTTATTACAGACAGCTGTTTAGTAAAACTGATTATTTCTTTCCTCCCATCCTGTCCCAAGTCTATCTCTAAGTGACTATACAACACAATAATTTGACTACTTGCAGGGAAAACCCTAAAGACAAAAAAGAACTACCAGAAAACAGTTTTCAATAATCCTATTATTATTCCTAGTGTTAGTATTATTATTCTGGGACTGTGTGAGTATAATAAGAAATAAGTATTTCTTTTAACAAGTTGGATTTTCAACATACAAGAAAACAGAGATATAAGAACAACAATGTTTTTTTTTTTAATATTTATTTTTTAGTTTTTGGCAGACACAACATCTTTGTTTGTATGTGGTGCTGAGGATCGAACCCGGGCCGCACGCATGCCAGGATAGCGCGCTACCGCTTGAGCCACATCCCCAGCCCCAACAATGTTAAATACAAAGTATTTTAATCTTAAAAAAAAAAAAAAAATTCCTCTAGTTCTGCCAAATGTAAAGGCCTAGCAACACCAATTAACCTGGTAGCAATGACCACTTATAGTGCCTAGACTGCGGTATCTGAATACTATTTACTATTAAAAAAAACCAAGAACTTCTGGGAGAAATGGTTAATTCCAGGTCTGGGGCATAGTATACAAAATGTGACTGGAACGTTTTGTTACGTGAGAAACCAAGGATGGTATGTATAAAAGACTTCTGTGAACCAGGTGCAGTGGTACATGCCTACAATCCCAGCAACTCAGAATGCTGAGGCAGGATGATCACAAGTTTGAGGCCAGCCTCAGAAAATTAACAAGACTGTGTCTCCAAATACAAAATGAAAAAGGGCTGGGGATGTAGTTCAGTGGTAGACTATCCCTGGGTTCAATCCCTAGTATCACCCCCACCCCCCAAAAAAAGACTTCTGTGAAAGTATTAATAAAACCTCAGGAGTTAAGTTGAAGAAGCCTCTATGGGCCAAAGATGGGAAAATTTGAGCATTAATGTAGATAGTGATGAATGATAATACCACATCTGCTTAAATCCAGGAGCTCAAAATATTATCAAGGACAAAAAAGCATCATCTAGGGAAGGCACTGGAGAACCAAATTCATTATTTTAAACTGGTAAAGGAAAAGTTAATCTTGCCTTGTCTACGAAAAACTAAATGTTCATTTGGGGGTGTTTTCTTTACAGGAGGATTTCAGGTTAAAATGCTGAAAAAATTGAAAATTAGAATATATCACCATTTTACAACACCTAATGGATCTAGGCATTGATCCTAACATCAAAAAAGGTGAGACAATTCCAGAGACTTGGGAGACTGAAGATGGAGGACGGACTGCATGTTTGAGGCCAGCTGTAGCAATTTAGCAAGACCCTCTCTCTCAGAATAAACAAAAAATGAAACAAGACAGACTTTATGCTTATGAAATAGTGCTGCTCCACTTCAAAGGAGATAAAACCCCCCAAATCTGATTAACCCTCAAGATTTAATAACTAATGGAAATGACACAAAGGGCACAGGAAAATGTTAGTAACATCACAGATAAAAATCAGAAAAACAGACTGTAAATTTGTGTAGGATAAATGATCTGATAATAATAATATCACAAAAATGTACGATGGAACTTACAGACTTAAAGACACTTTAAGAGTCATAAAAACCAACTATGATGGGGATGGGGCTGGGGCTGAGTGGTGGCACAGTTGCCTGGCACGTGTGAAGCAGAGGACTTGATTCTCAACATGGTGTATAAATAAAAGGTCTATCAACAACTAAAAAAAAAAATTAAAAAAAAAAAACAACTATGATGTATGGACACTGAACACTTACTCAATTAAACTATTAAAAAATACAGGATAGGGCTAGGGTTGTGGCTCAGTTGTAGAGCACTACATTAGCACGTGCGAGGCGTTGGGTTTGATCCTCAGCACCTCAGTAAGTAAATAAAATAAAGGTATTGTGTCCAATTACAACTAAAAAAAAAAAGCATTTTAAAAAAACACAGGATGGGGCTGGGGATGTGGCTCAAGCAGTAACGCACTCTCCTGGCATGCGTCAGACGCTGGGTTTGATTCTCAACACCACATAAAATAAAGATGTTGTGTCCACCGAAAACTGAAAAAAAAAAAAAAAAAAAAAAAACCACAGGACCTAAGGGGCTGGGGATGTGCATGTTCAAGTGGTTGCATGCTGGCCTAGCATGCCTGAGGCACTGGGTTCATTTCTCAGTACCACGTAAAAACAATAAAGATATGTGTCCACCTAAAAATAAAAAAAATATATATATATAGGATAGCTGGGGAAATGCAAACTTTCAATACTTGATGATATTGTTGATTTGCAAGAGGGAATGATGATGGATGGTATCATGGTTTTGCTTAAGATGGGAGCCTCTATCTTTTCTAAAATAGTATGAACTCATGATGTTCGTGATGTACTCCAAAAAAATAGGTATGGGTTAACTGAGTTGGAACACAGAGGAAAGAAAATTGGTTATGACTAATTATGGCTAAAAGCTGAGTAATGAGTATATGGAGGTATATTTTCTACACTTTAGCATGTCATTGAAATTTTCCATTAAGAAAAAAGAATGTTGGGCTGGGGATGTGGCTCAAGCGGTAGCGCGCTCGCCTGGCACGCGTGCGGCCCGGGTTCGATCCTCAGCACCACATACCAACAAAGATGTTGTGTCCGCCGAGAACTAAAAAATAAATATTAAAAAAAAATTCTCTCTCTCTCTCTCTCTCCTCTCTCACTCTCTCTTTAAAAAAAAAAAAGAAAAAAGAATGTCTACTTTTGAATCATTTCCCACAGAAGAGCACCTCAGCCCTGTAATGCTTTTAATTTGTGGAAGAATGCCCTGCCATTTGCACTTACTTTACAGGAAGCCTAGGGCCTCAGGGATATGTTTCCATTTGCACTGACTGTTTCAATACATAAGCCAGCATTTCTACTTTTTCTACTGCTTTTTGTGTATTTTTAATATTGAAGTAACTTCTAGCCATAGCAAGGTGGTCAGCTGGACTGTATGTATTATCTCCTGAGATAGTGCACTCAATCTTTTTCCTATAAACCCTAATAATTTTTGCATGCACTTATTTTCTACACACATTACATGTAAGGTTTAGAACACACAATTAATGTTATTATAGAAACACTTATAAACTTGCTATTTTTACTGGAACATATTAAATTTGCAGACAATCGTAGAGAGGTTACATGTCTTTATAGGAGTTAACCTACAAGACAGGGTTCACATTTCTATTCTGCTCTCCACAGCATATTAAATTACTGCCTATTTTCTAAGTTTATACCTAGCTCAGTGGTGGTAGAGCACTTGTCTAGAATATGTGAGGCCCTGGGTTCAATCCTAGTACTGAAAAAAAAATTAATTAAATTTAATTTTAGGCTCAAGACATAGCTCAGTACTAGAACACTTGCTTAGCATGCACAAGGCTGTGAGTGGAATCCCTAGAACTGTTAAAAAAAAAAAAGTTATGCCAAATGATCCATACCATCTAAGTTTCTGTAAGTATACTCTGATAATGATTGTATAATAAAATTGAACAATGACGTTCTTAGAACATATGCCTATCCATTTGCAAAAATGACTGCAAATCATTTTTGGAGGAAAAAGTTCCACCTTCAGTTTATCACCAGAGCAACCTCATCAATCAAGTTTAAGCACCAAACATCAGCAATTATATGAGAAGGTGAGATGTTATGACCGAGAGTCAGCAGTAACAACAGACAGAAGTAGACACCTCCAAGACTGACACTGAATTATCAGGTAGAAAACATGAGTTATGTATGATATGTATAAGTAATTAAAGGCACAATCAGAACAACTAACAAGAGATGTATAGGAAAAAACAAGTGAACTGGGAAGAATACCTGAAAAAATTAAGCAGAATACATGACTGAAATAAGATAGAAACAGTTACAAGATGGACCAAATAAGAACTTACATATTTCTAATGGAACCCCTTAAAGAGAGAATGAAGAGACAATAGACAAGATCAAGGGCCTTAATACTCTAGAGCTGATGAAAAACAGCTGGAAAGCAAAATGAAAACAAACACCAAATGAAGTAATCAATAAAAGGAAACTTGAGTCAGATCATAATAAAACTACAAAATAACAAAGAGAAGGTCTTAAAGCTGTCAGGAGGAAAAATATCACAGATTACTCTTAAAAAAAAAAAAAAAAACTAATTAGAATGAAAGCAGACCACTCATAGTTGATAATGGTTGCCAGAGGATTGAACAGTATTTTAAAAGTGCTGTGGGAAAAAACTGTCAATCTAGGATTGTGTACTAATAAAAAATATCTTTAAAGAATGACAGTGAGGGCTGGGGATATGGCTCAAGCGGTAGCGCGCTCGCCTGGCATGCGTGTGCCCAGGTTCGATCCTCAGCACCACATACAAACAAAGATGTTGAGTCGGCTGAAAACTAAAAAATAAATATTAAAAAAAATTGTGAATGCCTTAAAAAAAAAAAAAGGAATGAGTGTGAAATAATCATTTACAGGTAACCAGAATTTGCTAGGAAAATACCCATACGAATAGAAATTCTTAAGAATTACACAGGAAGGAAGAAGATAAATAAAAAGTGTCAGAGATGCAAAAGGGATGAAAGAATAAACATCTATAGACACTAACAAACATGGTCTATAAAAAATAAATTGTGGAGTTTAAAAGTATTAAATCCTGCCTAATAGTTTTATGAATTGATATCATCATTTATCTGATTGCTTCTTAACAGCTTTTCAGCATTTTAAATGATTGAAAGAATGACTGCAATAGGCACTCTTTTCCACTAAACTAGGCTTATTGCTTAGAATAGGTTCAACTCTCCCAAGTTTTTATTTTAATAGGTACATTTATCAGGCAATTAACATACGCCAATACTAAGAGCTTTATATATATAATCTACTCATTGAATACTCATAACAATTTTGAGAAAAAAGGATTACTATTCTCACTTTCAGTTTTTAAGAAAACTAAGGTTATGTAATTTACACATGCTTATATCACTAGTAGGAGGCTGTGGGTAGCGTAGTTCAGTGGTAGATTATGTCCTTATTCTGTGCAAGGCCAGGGTTCAATCCCCAGCATCAAAAACAAATTTTAAAAAAGAACATTAAGGTTACACCTATAATAAATAGCAGAGCTATGAATCAAGGATTTATACTTTTAAAATAAAGCATTTCCTTTTTTTGTTAAAAATTGAAGCCTGAAAACAAAACACAAAAAGCTCATTTCCACCCTTTCCCAACCCTTAAATTCTTGTAAGCCTTACCTTCTCATCTTCTTCTTCCTCCTCCTCACTGGACTCCACATCATCCATGTCCTCTTCTAGAGCACTAACTCGAGGTTCCAGTTGCTCAGCTTCCTCTAGCACATAGCGTTTCTACAGAGAACATAAAAAAGGGATCACTGCCATCTTCTCTGTCCTGAGGCCCCAACACTGCATTTCTTGAATTGTCAGAAAAGTATGGTAACTGTACCTCAGACAGTTCAGATTTTCCTAAGGAGTTTAGTACATCTGGAGTCTATATACTCTTTTTAAGTTACCCTACAATCATAAATACAAAACTGAGGAGAACAAATTCATTTTCTATTGGTTCTGTTTTCTTTTACCTTATACTGTTTTGTCACTAAAATATCAGTATATGTATAGCCAAATATGTGAGCTTTATATACACATAAAATCCAAGGGCTGGGTCTAGGATTGTAACTCAGTGGTAGAGCACTTACCTAGCATGCATGAGGCACCAAGTCAATCCTCAGCACTGCACAAAAATAAAACAAAGGTATTGTGTCCATCAACAACTTAAATTTAAAAAATCCAAGGGCCAATAAGTTTATGGCTGAGACTGTGTTGGGTATTATTTCCAAAAGAAGAGGCCTAGCCTTATAATAACACCAAATGTTCATCAGACCCAAGATCCAGGAAGCTGTTGAGATTCTTCATGCATTTTGAATTGGGCCTAAGCAAACAGTTCATCTCCTGGTTCCATTTTCTTTTGGGATATGCCTTAGCAGTGACTAAGAACCTGAGAGGCAAAGTAAGTCAGGACTGACTGAGTGATAAGACCCCTTACCATTTTCTTATTCAAAGGAAATAAAGAATGTTGGATGATTTAGATGGGTAGCTGTAGAATAAGTAGTATTATTTGTATGCTATCTAGCTCTCACTCATCTTCAATCAAAATTCTAGAGTCTGTGTTTTGTGGAATGAGAATTCAAAGCAACTCCTTGCAAATGTCAGGGTGCACCTAACAAAAGTTCATCAGGAAGCTGGGCATGATGGTGCACACCTATAATCTCAGTTACTCTGGAGGTTGAGGCAGAAGAATTGCAAGTTCCAGGCCAGCATCAAGCAACTTAGCCAGACCCTAAGTAATTTAGCGAGACCCTGTTTCAAATAAATAAAAGGGGGCTAGGGACATGGCTCAGTGGTTAAGTGGTTCAGTCCCCAGTATCAAAACAAAACAAAAACAAATGAAACAAACCAAAAAAACTCAACTGGAGCTGGGCTACTGTGGATGCACACCTATAATCCCAGCTGATTATGAGGCTGAAATGGAGGATTACAAATTCAAGGCCAGCTTAGGCAACATCTTTGAGACCCTCATCCCAAGGGGGAAAAAAAAAGTTAAAAGCTGTAGTTTGCTTGAGAAGAATAGAATCAGGTCAAAAGATAGTCCTAGAATTTTTTTTTGGTACTGGGCATTGAACCCAGGACCTGGCATATGCTAGGCAAGTGCTCTACCCACTGAGCTATACCCCTACCCTACAAAAGGTAGGCTTAAGAGTTACTTTAATCAGGACACATAGAGGCACATACCAGAGCACACCTCTTGGTAATATGTTAACATTTATAAGTCACATTTCAATTTCCCTCCTCAGTTCTTTTTCAAAGTTGTTTTGGATATTCTAAGTCCCTTGTACTTCATATAAATTTTTGAATTAGCTTGTCAAGTTCTACAAGTTTACTAAGATTTTGATTGAGATTGCATTGAATAAATTTGGGAGAACTGACAATATTAAATTATTGTACAAGATATAACATCAATGTGATACATATGGTATCCAATTTACTTTTCTTACTTTATCATGGTGTGAAAGTAAAATGCACTCAGTAGGCACTGCACTTTGAATTATCATCTATTACCAAGCTAGTGAATCGCAGTACATACTCCTTCATTTTTTAACTTAAGGCTTTTATTTTATTACATCTAAAGAGCTCTACATAAACAGGTAACATCAATTTGTAAACAATTTTTCCAATGCATGTAATAAATATTTTCACTTTTAAACAACTGACACTGGTGTACATACTTCTTGATTCTGAGCTGTGGCAGTAAGCAAAAGCTCCCAGTCATGTGATCACATCGGTAAACAATTGGTAGTCTATAGTATAATGTGCTCTCTCATTATACAAGTAAGTGTTCTAATAGGTTATGCTAAGCTAGAATATTTAGTAGGTTAGGTGTAATAAATACATTTTCAACTTAAAATAGATTTATTGGGAGTAACCCTATCACAAGTTGAGGAACATCTGTATCTCTCTCCATTTATTTATGTCTTGTTTAATTGCTCTCAGTAATGCTAAACTATTTTGTAGTATAAAGTGTATAAGTCTTCTCTTTTGACAAAATATTCTTATTTTATATTTTTATGCTGCTATAAATGTTGTCTTTTTAATAAGATTTCAAATTCTAATTGTTCATTGCCAGTGTATAGACCTACAATTGATTTTTGTATATTGACCTTGTATTCCCTAATTATGCATGAACAAGTAAATGGCTATACACAATGGAGTGCTACTCAGCAATAACATGTAACAAATCAATGCACATGCATAACATGGATGAATCTCAAGATATTTATGCTGAATGAAAAAATGTTTTACATTTCAAAACATGAAGTAATCTATTACAACAGCACATCAACAGGGCTAAGTGAGAGGAGCGGAAGGAAGGGATTCACTATCTTGATTGTGGCAATAGTTTCATGTGGGTATACACGTATTAAAACTTATCAAATTTTATAATTTAAAATACAGTTTATTGTGTGTCAGTCATACTACAAACAAGTCACTTTAAAAGCCTTATTTCAAAGGAAGTTTCCCTTCTCGAGCTCCATTTATAACCTAGAGGAGAAAGGAACTATCTGGGTTAGAATATATGGGGTTTTTCAATATCTGCAAAACAAAGTTTAAAGAGCACTTTCTTCATTTTATAGACAGAATCTAGGACCAGGTGCTATAAGTAATCAGGTATAACAACAAAGAAACTTAAAGTTAGATCTTCTAACTTCCTGTCATCTCTCTACCCATTCTCTTTCCCTTAGGTTACCTACCATATTTTCCCTCGGAATTTTGCAAAAGCAGTTTTAAAATCATATGCGAAAGTAGTTTTAAAATCATAAAACACAATCCTGAAGGGTGTTCATAGTTAATCTTCTATTAGTAGAGCAAGGTGGCAGGATGATGAAAGGGGGAAATTTAAGGAATTAAGGCCTCAACTCCCATCCCCTAGCCCTCTTTTAATCTGTTTTATAGTCTGGCTTTTTACATGAATTGAAAAAAGCTGCTCACAAAGTGTAAAAATCACTACTTGGGCTACAATATCCCTGATATGACATTCTAAAGAACACTTCCCTATGCTAACTTTTAACGCACCACCTTTCAAACACTTTGTTCCCTCTGACTCCCTATCCTCTTTTTCATAGATATAAAATCTTATTAAGAGGACCCCCCAAACCCAGGGCTTCAGTGTTTTAATATGTATGTGTGACTGTCTATCTGCCTATCTTAGAGGGGAAGGGTGACCCTGATAACAGATTTCTGTCTCTTACCTGTAGCCGGGGCAAAATGATATCACAGACTCTCTCACTGTGCAACAATTCATCAATAAATTCATCAACATGCATCAGTTCAAACTCTGAAAGAAAAAAAATCATTAGCTCAAGCAAACTGGAAATAAAGAGATTTAGATAATGTTATGGTTTGGATATGAAGTGTTTCCTAAAGATTCATGGTTTGAAGACTTGGTCCACAATGCAGCAACATTCAAAGGTGGGGCTTTTGGGAAGTGACTGAGGTCTCTGATCTCATCAGTGGATTAATTCACTGATAATGAACTCACTGGGAGACAGAATCTAGTTGGAAGAAGTAGCTCATTTAGTGGAGTGCCCTGGAAGGATATTTCTTGTCTACAGACTCTTTCTCTGCTTTCTGGCTATCATGAGCTGAGCAGCTTTCCTCTGTCATAACCTTCTGTTCTGTTCTGTCTTTCCTCAGGACCAAAGCAATAGAGCACACTGACCATGGACTGAAATCTCTGAAATTGTGATTCAAAATAAATCTTTCTTCTTTTGTTTAAATCAAGTATTTTGGTCACTGAGATAAAAAGCTGACCAATACAGATAACAACATTGAAAAAACAAAGCCCCAAAAGAATTATAATATTTATTTTATGAGGCTATCTACGTGCCAAGCCTATTTGGAAGTAAGGGCTTACAGGATAAATGAAGTTGTCACAATTAGCAAGAAAGATGTCTTGAATTATGTAGGTGTGATCTTGAATATATTAATTTTAATAGATCATACAACTCAAATTTAATTTCTCATGAACCCACAATGTTCCTAAACATAGAACATGTATCTTATTTGCCACATGAAGTAACAGCTTTTCAGATCTTCCATAGTACAGTTCCATAGTTCTCAATCACAGGTAATTTTGCACAACCCCATCACCCTACATACAGGGAGTGCTCCTTTCATCTAGTGGGAAGTGACCAGGGATATTGTAATGCAGAAGACAACCCCCATAGCAAGAATCATTTAGCCCAAAATATCCACAGGTTGAGAAATCCTGTCTTAACAAAATATAAGCAAATTAACCCCACAATGGCAATTCCACGTCCATCTTGTTCACCATGTTATTTCTAGTATACAATACAGCACCTGCCATGTCACTGGTACTTGTCCAATGAATAAACTAATAAGTTAATAAAAGTTTAAAGTATAATATAAACTGGGCATCCTTAATCCCCAAATCCAAAATATGATATGTAAATGTTTCAGATTTTAGAACATTTCAGATTTCCGGATTAGAAATGTTCAATTGGTAAAGTTTATGCAAATGTTCCAAAATCTGAAACTCTGAAATCTCAAACATTCTCGTCTTGAGTCGTTTGTGATAAGGGATACTTAACCTATACCAAATTATACTTCTACTGTTAATACATGTAGAAGAGAAAGGCAAATGTTACTATCTTTTGTTATGACACTAGTGACAAAATGTTTTGCTTGCTTCCCTCCAGAGCCTTCCTTAGTTTAGAAAGTATCTCTTTATAAAAGGTATAGAGTTGCCCCTTTGTATATATTTATTGTTTCCCAATAGGATTCTTATGTAAGTAAGAATACACTGGGGCTGGGGTTGTGGCTCAGTGGTAGAGCACTTGCCTAGCACATGTGAGGCCCTGGGTTCGATTCTCAGCACGATATATGAATAGAAGATACTGAATTTAACAACAAAATAAGTACACATAGCCAGGAATGTGGGTTCTAGAAAAAAGTTAGTCATCTGGGTTGAAATTCTGATTTTATAATTTACTAATTCTATAACAACAAGCAATAAATAAATGTCTATTGACAACTAAACAAAATATTAAAAAATAAAAAAATATACCTACTCTATATACTACATTCGAAGTACAGTTCTAGAGAAGATGTACTATAAGGAAAACTTACTTTATCTGGGAGTGCTAGGGCAATTTTTTTATGGAAAAGCCATTCTGGAGCTAGATCTTGTAAAATGGAGCACATGTGGAAGGAGTAAAAGATGCAAAGCAGGGATTAGCTTAATATGCAGACAGAAAGGGAGGCAGACAGGGACAGACTGAAAGGCCAACTGGAAGCTAATAGAATGAATAGTCCCCATGAGAGAGATGAAAGACCTGATAGAAGAAGATAACAATGTAATGAAGAGGAGTACTCAGAATATGTAACAATGTAAGAATAGAAATACTGGTGAAATAAAAGCTCCTTTAAGAATGCCGGCACCACATAAAAGTAAATAAACAAAATAAAGGTATTGTGTCAATCTACACCTAAAAAAAAAAAATGTGTGTGTGTGTGTGTGTGTGTGTGTGTGTGTATATAAAAAACAGTCTAGAGATTTGGCATCATACTTACCCCCATTTCTGTTCTGGCTCTTGATTTTTCGATAGTCATTGTACAAAGGCTCCAAGTACTTGTAGCAATCAATTGCAGTACCTGTCAGTCTCATGTAAAGTGCCCCCAACATGCGGACATACCTGACAGAGACATAACAGTGAAGCAACAGGCCAACCTAAGAAGTTTCTAAGTTTTACAACTGGCTTTTCTCATGATAGCATCGTATAAGTGTGTCCTTTCTTCTCTTTGGCAGACAAAAAGCTATTATTAGGTAGTATAGAGCAAACACTTCTAAAACATGGAGACATGAATTCAAGTTTCCTTTCTATCAATTAACTAGATGTGGAAACTTGGTACATGTTGTTCAACTTTCTCAGATATATCATCTGTGAAACAAGGGTAAAATCTAGTTACTTTCATAGGTTTATTCTGAGAATCAAAGAAGATACTGAATTTAATAACAGAGTAAGTACACATAGCCAGGAAAGTGGATTCTGGAAAAAAGTTAGTCATCTGGGTTGAAATTCTGATTTTATAATTTACTAATTCTGTGACAACGGACAAGGTATTTGTTTTCTTAATCCTTATTAAATGGAGACAATGCTACCAAATTTACTAACTTGTGTATTAAATAAGAAATGCAAGTAAAGTGCTAAGCACAGCACACAGCATACAGCAAGTGCCTAACTAAATTTAGCTATTTTCTAGTTGTTAATGTTTTGTAAAATTTCTTCCTTTTTTCTATCACCTATATATCTAATTTCTTACTCACATCTTAAATAACTAACAGACATTTGAAATCCATCTATTTCTTTATGAGAAGCAGAATTGTACATTTGTTTGTAAATTCCTTTATGATAGGTAATAATAAAGAACAGTTCACATTTTTTAGTTGTTTACCATGCAACAGATACTGTGTTGATATACATGTACTATCTTCTTTAAATCACTCTCCTATAAACCCTATGAGTAGGTATTATTGACCACATTTTCCAGATTATAAAAAGCCTAGAAAATTAAGGAATGTCTTCAAAGTCACAATTACTGAGTAACAAAGTCTGCATAGGAGTCCAGATACAACACCTCTTAACTATCACCCTATGTTGTTTTCTCTGCCCCTGAATATCTATACCTCCCAATGTATTAGGCAATCGGTTCTGCTTAAGAAATATTCAGTTAATGTGCAAAACTGGCAGGGGTGATGGGGAGCTTACTGAGAAAATAAAGAAGGTTAATATAACATGCAAAATACAAATTCAGGGCAAAAAGCTAGAATGGAACTCTCTATGCAAATGGGAAACATCATGTTCACCCAACTTAACTAAAGCCTCACTTTGAACCTTTTAATTGAAATTGAATATAATTTGAATATAAATTGAAGCTTTTATGTTAGTCAAAATTGCACTTACTTGAAGTCTTCATTTTTTATAAATTCTACAATGATATCCTTTTCAGGTTGAATCTGAAGCATCTTCAAGGTTAAACACAAAAAGGGAGTTGGTTTTATGTTTCCTCCATAGACGCCACCCACAAACCGTAACTCCATGGCTTTATCTACTACAAGTTCAGCTAAAAAAAAAAGAAAAGAAAGAAAGAAAGAAAAATAATCAGAGTGACATCCCAACATATTAGGCCTTAAGTTTTTCTTCTTGGAGTTGAAAATAGTTCAAGGTTTGTAGCTTCTACATAGTCATCAAGAATTCAATATTAGGGGTCTAGGGTTGTAGCTCAGTGGTCCATTGCTTGCCTAGCAAGTGTGAGGCACTGGGTTCGGTTCTAAACACCACATAAAAATAAAGGCGTTGTGACCATCAACAAATGAAAAAAACTAAAATAAATGTGCACATTAGTAATAGTAATAATAATCACAACAGTTAATACAAACTGAAGGTTACTACAAGCCAGGTACTCTACTAAGCACTTCATATTACCTCATTTAATCTTTTTTTTGTGTGTGTGTGTGGGGGGGAGCAGTACTGGGGATCCAAATCAAGGCCTCACACGTGCTAGGCAAGTGCTCTATCCCAGTCTTTTTTTCCTTTGATTTTGAGGCATGGTCTTGCTAAATTAGTTGCCCAGGCTGGCCTCTAACTTGCCATCTTCCTGCTTCAGCCCCCTGAGTCAATGGGACTACAAGGTATGAGCCCCTGGCTCATTTAATCTTTACAACAAACCGATTAAGTTCCAGCATTGTCCCTATTTCCGTGTAAGAAAAATGAGGGCTAAGAAAGGTTAAGTGACTTACTTGCTCAAGGCCCACAGCCAGTGCCACAGTACAAAGATTTAATGCCAGAATTAAAAAAAAAAAAAAAAAAGATTTGAAGACCACCTAGAAGACTTCTCTCAAGAGGACGCGATCATGGAAATACTAGAACTGACGAAGATTTAAGGACAGTCAAGACTATGGGTTTTGGGCATGGGGATGTTCGTTTAAGACCTGCGGGAGTTATGGCAAAGAATTATATCTGGGCTCCTTGAGTTTAAAACTATTTGTAACCCAGGAGGCTATCGTCAAAATGGAACGTCTCAACTAAGAAGCATTTCAGAATATAATAAGATCCCATCAGATTCATTAGTGTCCTCAATGCTCAAGACTAGTCAAGACACACAACAGGCGCTTTTTCTGGATGACTGACATACACCTCTCTGGTACCACCGCCAGAGTTGGTCCTACTGGCACCGAGTCTGGAGAAACGGGCCACAAGACAGTCCAGAGGAGATCCGCGCGCTCTTGCTTACCGGTAAGTCCAAAACACTCTTCTTTCCAGTACTTAGATTCATAGATTCGTGTCCGAATGATCTTCTCCACTAAATATTGAGGGTTGGTTCCATGGATGCTATGCGCATCCTTTACTGTACGGTTCGCCATTTTAGAATGCGTTTAGTTCTATTTCCGTCGGGTCCTTTAATGCGTCACATCCGGTTTAAAAAAATTGAAAGGGACGGAGAAAGGTGAAGGAAATCTCTTTAAACTGCTTTGGCGACGATCTCGGAACCGGAAACGGCTGCTTGATGAAACTTTTCCGTGTAATGCGCGCCGATCGAATCAATGATGGCCGCGGCACGTTGGCGGATATTCGTCATGCGCCCCTTAGGTGGGCGGAGCTCACTGACGCCGAGCTACGGCAATAGCCTGGGGGCGGGGTCATGCCGTTTGGCGCGAAATTTTCTTTTCTCGCGCTTCTTTCGATTCCAATCCAGGACCAACTTTGGCTACCGCGTGGAGCCTGTGGCTGTAAAGGAAGAATCCAGGTGGGGCAGGTCAGAGCTGCTGCAAAGCCCGGAGCTCCCAGAGTACGGGAGGTGAGAAGCAGAAGGCTTACGACCAGCCCGAGGAAACTTTAGCGCCCGGTGAATGTGGCGGCCTGGGGGACAGGTGAGTGACCTCAGCTTCGAACTATGGGTGTTGTTCTTTGCAGACTCACTCATTGATTCATTCATCAGACATGCACCGAAAGCCGATTCAGTGCCCAGGCACTTTTCTAATCCTGCTAGGAGTGGCCCTGTTTCCGACGCCCCGTTTCCTAAAAGGGTTCTTGCTCTGCTAGGGAGTAAGAATTTGCAGCGGGGAAGCCAGAAACCCACACCTGAGAAGCGTGTGCATTCTACCCTCAGTTATCCCAGACTCTCAGAAATGGTCTGAGCCTTTACTTCCATCTGCGTTTCCTCGAATCATCTCCTTCTTGAGCCATAGTGTAGCAAGCGCTACAGGGAAGACAGATCAGATGCTATTTACTCGTTTTGCCTATGTAGCGATTGCTTCCAGAGATTTGTCTAGGTCATTTTTCGTGGCTAAGATGCCTAGGCTCCTACCCAGATTTCTCTAGATGAGCAGCTTTTAACTATAGGCTCCCATCCACATTCTTTCCAGGAGAGAAGTGTAATGGCACCCTTTCTGCTTCCTCGAATTCAGCCTGGAACCGAAGGGCCTTTTAATGTGACAATTGGGAAAAGTAGTGGACTTGAATGAGGTGCGAGATCCTTATCCGGGCTACTTGTGAAAGTGCAATGATTAAACAGGATGCGGTATTTTAAGACTGTAATCCCAGCAACTCAGGAGGCTTAGGCGGGAGGATCACAAGTTCAAGGCCAGCCTCAGCAACCTAATGAGGCCGCAAGCAATTTAGTGAGACCTTCTCTCAAAATAAAAAATAAAAAGGGTGGATGGATGTGGTAAAGCATGTTCGGGTTCAATTCCCAGTACTTCAAAGAAAAAGTGCAATGATTAGATCTGGTTTTAGTTGTCTGTAAAATATGAATAATGGTATCCTTTTTTCTGCTGTATTAGTTTTTGAATGCCAATGGCATTTCCCCATTGTGAGAACGTGGTTTAACAAGTTTCTCTGCAACCTTTTTAAAACTGTAATAGACGGCCGGATGTGAACTTTAGAAGTTTTCTGAATTCCCTGGAATTTATTTGCAACATTTTGTATGACTTGTGAGTTCCAAAATATTAAGTTATATTAAAAATAATACAAATTAATGTAAGAGAGTGGATTTATAATTTTGCATTTTCTCACTAATAATCTTAGAATAGTGCCTGGCACACAATTGGTACTTAATAAATAAGATTAGCCAAAAGGAAGGAAGGTTCTATTGCTTGTGTTTTGTGAATGAGGGAATTGAAGGCCAGTTGACCTTTTCTTACTCAATGACTAGGAAGCCTGACTTACTGTTATAAGCCACCAGAAGTAAGCTCTCATAGACATTATGCAGTTCACTTTACAATCCCTGTGTGTTGTAAAGTGAAGCATTTAAGAGCACAGTCATGGAATCTGGATGTTTAGAGTCTTGAGTTAAGGCTGTGCTATCCTGTATAAAATTGAACAGTAGTTTTCACCTTGATACTAACATATATACCTTTAATTTAGGAAATATTTATTATTGAACACTTACTGTGTACTGATATTTTTCTAGGGTTATCATAAGAATTAAATGAGATAGTTTTGGCTCAGGCTGTGCATTGTGGCATACACTTGTAATCCAAGCTACTTGGGAACTGAAAAAGTCAGATCACAACCTGGAGTCCACCCTGCACAACTTAGTGAGATCCTGTCTCAAACTAAATTTAAAAAGGGTTAGGGGTGTGTCTCAGTGGTAGAGCACTTGCCTAGCATGCATAAGGCCAAGTGTTCAATCCCTAGTCTACAAAAAACGAGTTTTGTCTCAATCTTCCATACTGGCTCAAAATTTTTTATAGCAACTCCTTTATCTGTTTCCCTTGAATGTGGCTCCTAGACTGAGTGGTGTGCATATTTCACATTTCTAATATCTGACATCTGTGTCTGATATCTTTAGAAACCAAAGCCTTTTCTAAACCAAGTCAGACCAGCCTCTCCAGTCCACTCACCATTTTTCTTGAGAAATTTGTATGCTGATGGTAGGTGAGATAAAGTTTTAGGTGGAAGGTGAGAAAGAGCAATGAGTTGATTGAACTGTGTATTTCTCATTTATACACTTTTCTATATGTAATTCAATGAAAAGTTAAAATAATGGGGAGTTCTTCTGAAGATGCAGCATAAGGAAATCAGCAGATTTCAGGACTTTTTTACCTTTGGTGTCTGATTTCCTTGGCTTCATGTAATTTTGTTGTCTATATAGTTGTAGTTGGTTTAATTTCATCACTGTATAGTGCTGTTATGAATATTCTGGTTCTTGACTTTTTGGGTGGGGGGTACCAGGCATTGAACTCGGGGCATTTAACCACTGAACATCCCCACCCCTCTGACTTAGAGACAGAGTTTTGCTGAGTTGCTTAGGGCCTTACTAAGTTGCTAAGGCTGGCTTTGAACTCATGATCCTCCTGCCTCAGCCTCCTAAGCTTCTCTGCGTGCCTGGCCCTGGTTCATGTCTTTTGATGATATTATGTATTTCTGTTGAAATTGCTGGGCCAAAGGTTATGCATATGTTCAGAATTTAAGAAAATTTGATTTTCCAAAGTGGTTGTGTCACTTACATTCCCTTTGGCAATATGTAAGTATTTTGGCTGATCTACATTCTCACCACAGCTGCTGTGGTCCTAATTGTTTGATTTATTATTATTATTATTATTAGCCTCCAGAGTTGCTGGGAATTATAGTTGTGCACCACTGGGCTTGGCTCTGATTTATCTTTTATTTGTTTATTTGTTTATTTATTTTGTGGTATTGGGGATTAAACCTCCGTACTGTACTACTTAGCTATATCCCCAGCCCTTTAAATTTTTTTATTTTACTTTGAGATAACATCTCACTAAGTTGCCAGCTGGCCTTGAATTTGTAATCTACCTGCCTCAGCTTCCCAAATTACTGGGATTATAGGGATACATCACAGTGCCGTGCTTGTTCTGGTGATTTTTAAAATTCCATCCTTCATTTGTTTACCTATTATATGCCTAGTCCTGACAAAGGATTACTAATGCAGTTATGAATAATAAAGAGAAGGTCTCAAGGTTTCTATTCTTTGGAATTTAACATTCAAATGTGAGAAACACAACAAATAGGAAAATAATATGATGGTCATAATAGGATGGTATAATAGAACATGATGGCAGAGTAACTTTCCCACTGAGTATTCAGTGAAAGCCTTTCCGAGGGAGTTTCATCGGAGCTGAGACCTGAGCCACCCCTGTAATGCAGGAAAAGAGAACAGCAGTTACATAGTCTGAGGGCACTAATAAACTTGGTTTGTTTGATGATGGGAATAGGCATGTGGCATAGTGGTAGAGGAATGGCAGGTTATATGGTCCTAGTCCTTCCAGTAACTTTGCTTCCTCAGCCTAGGGTAAATCACATACCTCTTCCAACTATCAGACCAGTAACACTAATAATTTTTTTTTTTTTTTTAATGAAAGTGGAATTATACACCTTATGGTGCACACATTATTCTGGTCTCATCAAGTATGGCTCTTGGTCTCCTAGTAAAGGAGACTTTTACCATGACTTGGTTTTTGAAAGATGATATCTGCTTTAGTAAACTAAAATATGGTCTAGATTTAAAATAATTGAGCATGAATTTAAAGCCCTCTTGGTATACATTTCATAGTTCTTTCCCTATGCTAGTTTTTTGTTTGAAAAAAATGAGATTATTGTGCACATAAAATAAGTTGTCATAGTCAAAGTGAAAAATTAGGCTATATATTTTACAGTTAGATTATTTGAGAATTGTAGAAGGTTTGCTGAGAAGTACTGATTTTATAAGGAAGTAGTAGATGCTATTTCCCCGTTTTGTTTTTTTTTTTTAATGAGAGCTTAGTGAGCACTGCAATTTACTTGGGTGTTTTCTTTGTATCTCAATAGCACATTTTATCTGACTTCATTGTGGAAAAGGTTAACATTTCCAAGTTAATTTCTGAAAGTTTTGTGTTACGTCATCCATCAGAAGAAACATATTGAAGGTAAATTTGTTATGTATTTCCTTAAACATTTATTTAGATTCAAACACGTTTACTAATTTTGACCAAAAGATACTTTGATATTATGAATGCAAATTTACTTTTTACTTGGGCAAGTCTTCCAGTTGGTTTTGCTCTCTCTATTTTCCTTGCTCTTTATTCATTTTCACACTATGCCTCATTAAAATTACATTGAGAGGGTCAGGGTTGTAGCTCAGTGGTAGAGCGCTTGCCTAGCTTTCGAGGCACACTGGGTTCGATCCTCAGCACCACATAAAAAAATAAAGGCATTCTGTCCATCTACAACTACAAAAGAAAAATTAGATTGATACTCTTAATTTACTTAAAGTGATCTTTCATGTATCTTTTGTAAACAGTTTATTTGTTAATGACTCAATATTTCCTTTTTGGATTAGTTCCCTCAAAAGTTAAAAAACTTCCAAAAACACAAAATCTTAGATTGCAAATATTCCCCAATAGAATGCAGGATAAAATGCCACTGAGTTCTAGGAAACTAATTTTTGAAGGAGAATGTTGTTTTCAACTTAAACTAAAATTTTGGTCTCGTAATCATTAATTCAGAATAATTCTGTTGGTCTGGCTTTTTTTTTTTTTAACTCAGTTTTGTCAAATTTTAGCTCTATAAGGAAAACATGAAATTCAGAGGAAAGTTTTATTTTTTAAGTTGCTTAAAATAATGGATTGGCATCATTATTAGAACTATCAGATTGTAATGCCCAAATTCTTTGTAAAAATGATTATATTTGTATTTTCATCCATATTTCTGTTTTCATCACTAAAAGTACCTTTTCCCCGCCTGTATTTTAGCATGAGCATTTATTTTCAGCTATTCACAGTACTCATATCTGGGTCTATCAGCTGCAAAGAAACAGCCACTCCCAACTATCAGACCAGTACAGCTTAGTAACACTGATAACTTTTTTTTTAATGTAAATGAAATTATACACTTGATGAAACCCATTGCTGTCTCCCAAATATCACTTGCCTACCTTCTTCATCCCTTGGAACTGAGTTCAGTCTTTGTCAATATTTACGAACTTCCATGTTCAGTTCAGGAATCTTCTATAGGAATCCTTCCCTTTTTGAATAGCCATAAGAACCAGTCCTCTAACTTCTGTTGGTTCCTCTGGGCTCTTGACACTATTTAATAGTTTCCTTTACTACATTTATCTTTAATCCCTATCTGGATCATAACTGTGAAGACATTTCACATTGTTAGATGTTTCACACCTCTTGTGCCTTGTTGCTAGTATTTCTGTACATGTTGACCCTCCTGTTTCCTTAGGTAAGAAGAAATGAGGCATATCTTAAGACATAAATGATGCCAAATTGCCTATATTTAATCTTCATGGAACTTTACTTTTTCCTCAAAGAAATTGTTACCTATCTCTAAAATGTGTGGGGTGAGGCAGGGGCAGGAAAACAAAGGTTGAATTCATGGAAGGGGGGCTGACTGTGTCTTAGAATCCATCAGAATTTGCCATGGTAATTCAGAGTTGAGGCTTTTTCACAGGAGCCATGGCACCCTACCAGACAAGGCAGAAGATCAGACAAACTTACTCGTGGGTTGGCAGGCCACTGCTGGATCGCAAACTGCACCACCAAACTTACAAGTGAGTGATGGGGCCTTGTGGTTGGGCTGGAAATACAATTTCCGAAGTTAAACTGTTAATAACTTAGATCCAGCCTATTCTAGTTCCCATGAATTGAAGACTGAGAGATGTAGATATGTGTTGATTGTAAGGAGGGTGTTTGTCTGATGGAAGAAGATGATAGAATAAATAGGGATGGGCCAAAGTTGTTGGTTAGTAAAATTTGATAAATAAAATAAGGTCATAGCTACTTAAGCTGAGTTCTGTCTAACTCTTTATGATAACAAGATGAAAGATGTTAATATGTCCTTTCCAGCTCGATAATTTTGGTATTATCATTGGGCAGCTCTCCATCCTTGGGAAGCCTTTATTTTTCTTTGTCAATACGTGAGGGAAGTTAGGGTTTGTGTTAAGACTTTTATATTTATCATTCATGCTAAAACAATTAGTTTGGCCCATTTTTGTCTAGGCTTAAATATAATTGAGTGCATTGGTTTCCCTGTAGGAGAGTTGCTCAGCATAGAGAAATTATTTAGGGGAGTTTCTAGTTTGAGAACACTTTCTGGTTCCAGAAGATCTGAAGAGCTTTTCCCACCCTTAAAGATTTCCTAACATGTTTCTTTGTTACTTCCTAGAGAAATATGTATGAAAGTAGGTTGTTCGACTCAGATGCACATTCAAGTTGGACAATTTGTGTTGATTGAAGGGCATGATGAAGAAAACCCCTATATTGCTAAGTTGATTGAGTTGTTTGAAGATGGTGAGTTTGGGGCTGGAATGAACCTTGTTGCTGATAGAAATAATCTGGAGGTAAGAGCAGGAGAGGCTGATGATTCCTTAGTTCACAGCAGTGCGCAGAGTACCCTATACATGTTAGCACCAACCATTCCCTTTTCCATCTAGAAAACTTCTTTACTCACCATAGCAGTAGTAGTGGGTAAAATAGAATTGGAGGACTCAAGAATCTATCTTTTCCATTAATTCTAAGAGTGATCATAAAGGCAGATTTGGAGGATGGAGAGAAAGAATGAGTTTGAGAAAGAGGGAAGGAAAAAAATAGGTGATTTGTACTGTGATATACTTGTATCCTTTAATTGATGAGGAAGTTAGTAATAAATTTTGCAAGTGCATCTTTACAAGGACCTTAAGGGGTAAGTTGGATTAGGAAGGTGTATCATTTGGTGTTTAGTCAGGAAAACAAAAGCACTTCAGTTATATACATTCCAGAGGAACTTGTGTATAGGGTTGAAAAGGTCAGAGCTCATTAAGTGCTGAGCCTTGAGCCCTTTGCAGACCAGGAGCATGCAGGAAGGTGGGATTGGCCAGGTTCCAAGGGAAGAATTAAGAAGAAAGAACAACTTAAAACTACACAAGGGCCGGGGTTGTGGCTCAGTGGTGCAGCACTCCCTAGTGTGTTGGAGGCACTGGTTTCAATCCTTAGCACCACATTAAAAAAATTAATAAAACATGTTACTTTAAAAATAAAGAAAGAAAAAGAAACTACACAAAACTACTTCTTCCTAGGGATTTAGAAGAGGAATAGCATGAGTTAGATAGTCCTGTGGCAATTTATTAAGAAAAGGAATGGATACAGCCAATGGATAAGGATGTTTTTATTTACACAGGGGAGATACTTGACAAGTTATGAAGAAAAAACAATGCAACTGAAATCCACCAGGGGGAGCACATCAGCAGAAATGTGGGGTTTTGTGTGGAGGTTTTAGATTTCCTTTTGTGTGCTGCTCCATTGGATGGCTTTAGTTTCTCTGGAAAGAGTTTAGAAGAGAGGTTGGTGATGGTGATACTATTGAATGTATGCCTTTACAGTGATATTAATGGTGTATTATAATGATAAAGCTAAAGATTACAAGCCAGTGATTGCTAAGTCATCCCCATGGTCACTATTCTGATTCCTGCTAGGATTCTTTTTTTCTCCTTCCTGCTGTGAGGTGCTTTTTTTATAATTACCAATTTGTAGAATTGATCCACTAGTCAGTGTTTGTGTTTAGAGTAGATCCTTTCAAATCCCTTTTGTAATTCCTTGTCCAGTGATAACACCATTAGGAAATGAAACAACCTGAGAAGAGCTTGAATGTGGGTGGAGTCAGCTTGAATGTAGTTGGTGGATCGAATGACCTTTGACAAATTATTTAAGGTCCCTGAAACTTGATTTCTTTGCCTGTAAAAGACATAGTACCTACATGCAGGGTTATTATGGGTATGGAATTCAATAGTTGAGGGCTTATCACAGGAACTGGCACATAGGAAGTACTTAATAAAATGTTCTCATATTTTATTAATTCTCCCCTTCATACCTGATCATTCTAGATTCTGAACTTCATTCCAAAAAACGTGCTCGAGTACAGTGGTTTGTCCGATTCTGTGAAGTCCCTGCCCATAAACAGCACTTGTTGGGACGGAAGCCTGATGCGCGGGAGATATTCTGGTATGACTACCCTGCCTGTGACAGCAACATTAGTGCTGAGACCATCATTGGCTCTGTTCAGGTAGGTGGTGCTTTGATCCCAGTTCTGTCTTGAAGCTTACTTCCGTCTACCTTCTAAACTGCATGACCTCAGAAATTTACTGGCTCTAATTTGCCCCATGGGAATGAATTTTATCCTATCATTTTTTCTGTTTTTCTACCTATTTCATCTCAACAAATATTTATTTAGAGCACATGTCATGTGTTAGGAACTTTGTAGAGGAAGTGACATTTGGGTTATGACCTGAGGGATGAACAGAAATTAGCAAATATGGAAAATTATATTTAGCTATGATTGTGGCAGGTGTAAGGCATTGTGAGGCTGAATCTGCTTTGATAAATAAGGACTTGAGTAAATCAGTTCAAAGGGTGCTAGTTGCTACAGGCAAATTTGTGTTATAGGATTTTATAATAAATCAGGAGCTATTGAGCTGCTCATTTGTAGGCCAAGCAGGACACTAGTTTGGAGACTAAATATATGGCTTATTCCTGGACTACTTCAGTCCCCTAAAGTGGGATTAGATCAGGATGAGAAGTGTGGTTTTTATTATGGTTAGGTGGTTGGATTAATGGATGGGCTGGAAGACTGGGTCTGGCATGACTGTAGTAATCAATGTCCAAGTTAAATAAAGAAGAGAAGAGCAGGTATAGAAGTTGAAGCTGCAGGATGGGTAGATTTGGAAGGATGGAGTGCAGGGCAGTGTTTAGGCAGGAGATGTTGGGTGGGAATGAGCAGAACTGTGAAAGCCAAGCTCCATTAGTGGTGCAAGGCCATGCTGAGGAACATTGTTGAGCAGGGGAACATATTTACAGAAACTCCCGTGGGAAAATTTGGCTGAGGAGAAAAGGAAAGTGATAGAGGATTTAGATATCAGCTATGTGAAGTCTGGAATTATCTAGGAGTGAAGTGATGCATCCTCAAATTAGAGTGAGAACAGAAATGAAAAGGTAAAGCCAATAAACTTTTTAAAAATGAAAGTAATTTATACATTTCATTGGTGTCTTTCAAACAATTAAATAAGTGCTCAGTTGTCTATTAATATGCTATGCAATATCTGCTTTTTTAGATTGGAAAGATAACATTACAGGTAGAGATGTTTGCTTAATGTTTTTTAATCATAGCTCTGATGCAGTCTTCCTTGGCTCATCTTTTCCTGTTCATGTATACTTCCTAAATTCAGGTAGTGGCTTTAGCTCCAGATGAAGTGATACCTGTGGGTCTGAAAAATGAGAAAATATTTTTCGTGAAACTATCCTGGAATGAAAAGAAATTCAGACCATTGTCCCCAGAACTATTTGCAGAGTTGGAGAAACTACAAGAAGGCAGCCCTAAATGCCGGAAGCCTGTGGAAGCCATGACTAAGAACATAGAAAGCCCTGCTTCAACCACAGCAAAACAAGTGGCCAAAAGGATTGAATCAAGTCACTCTGCCTCTAAATCTCGCCCAACGCCTGTGCATCCTGTTGCCCCCACTGCAAGGAAGAGGCTGGATCTCTGCAGTAAGTGTGTTCTCAGGGCATACTGGGGCTGAAGGAACACTTATAAAATATTAGTTCATATAAGAGTATTGAATTAGTGCAGCAATAGGCCAGATATTGGTTGGACATATGTTAAAATATATATAATGTGAATTTTACCATTTTTATCATTTTTAAATGGTAGTGAGTACATTCACATTATTGTGCAATCAACACCGTCATCTTCTATCTGAAACTCTGTACCCATTAAACATTAACTTCCAATCCTTCCCCCTTTCTCTAGCCCCTAGAAACCATTCTCTTTTATGGCTTTAAGAATTTGACTACTCTAGATAATCCCAAAAGTAGAACCACAGGACTTTTCCTTTTGTGACTGGTTTATTTTACTTACCAGTATGTTCTCAAGGTCATCCGTGTTGTAATATGTGTCAGAATTTCCTTGCCTTTTATGCCAAATGATATTCCATTATATGTATGTATCATGTTTTATTCATTCCTCTGTCTATGGACACTTTGGCTCTTGCAGTAACACTGCTATAAGCAATAGGACAAATATCTCTTTAAGAGTCTACTTCCAATACTCCTGGGTATCCCAGAAGTGGGGTTGTTGGATCATATGATAATTCTTTCCTTTTTAAGGAACTGTCATACAGTGGCTACATCATTTTATGTTCCCACATATAATGTGGGAGGGTTCCAGTTTATCCATGTACTCACCTATGCTTATAATTTTCTGATTTTTTTTAATAGCAGCTACCCTAAAATATATGAAGTGCTATCTCATCATGGAGGATAGTTTTTCTTTTCTAAAAATTCAAATTATTTTTCATTGATATGCTAACCATATTACATTTATGGGGTAAAATGTGATGTTTTATGTGTACAACCATGTTATGTCAACTAACTAATACGTCTTTCATCTCACTTACCTAACATTTATTATTCTGATATGTTTGAAATTTGCTATTGGTTATTTTGAAATATACAATGAATTATTATTGCTATTTATTGCTATTCAGTAGATCTCAAAAGTCATTCCTGTGTCTCACCGAAACTTTGTACCCTTTGCCAAAACCTACGCATTCACTTGCTCCCCACCTGCTTGGCTTTTGGTAACCATCATTCTGCTGTCTATCTCTATGAATTCAACTTCTTTTAGATTCATCATATAAATGAGATCATACAGTATATTTTTGTGCCTGGCTTATTTCATTTAGTGTAATGTCCTCTAAATTTAGCCATATTGTCTTATTGTTATGGTTTTGATTTGCATTTCCTTAATGATTCAGTGATTTTGAGCCCTGAAATCAGCTGTTTCTTCAAGAGCCCTATAGCAGAGAAGATCTGCTTCTAGGTCCTCAGTGGAACAGCTAGGGAGCCATACACATGTTAATACTCTTCAATTCATACTGATACTTCTAATCTGAACTACAGGGACCTTCTCATCTTCCATGTTATATCTGTTCTCCTTCAGAAAGAATCCTAGTTCCTGAAGTAATCTTAATACACACAAAATAGTAAAATAGTTCTACAAGTGCTATACCAATGCCTCCACCAAAGTAAACACAAACTTAAAAATTTATTTGTGGTTTTCTATGCCTTTGGAACATATCCCATAGAATGAATAAAAACACTTTGATTAATTTTCTTTCTCCTGAAAAACAAATTGTTATTGGTAATATGCAGGTTGGTTCTTTATTTCTGTTTATATTTAATTTTAGGGCTTTTCCCATTCTGATTTAATCTGTTACTTCTTGGTTTATTATGTACATTAGCAGATTTTAAATACATAACACATGCATGTGTACATGAATATGAACGTGCATTCTTTTTAAAATTATTTTTATATATATTTTAGTTGTTGATGGACCTTTATTTTATTCATTTATTTATATGTGGGGCTGAGAATTAAACCTAGAATCTCACTCATGCTAGGCAAGTGCTCGACCACTAAGCAACACCCCCAGCTCGAGCATACATTCTTTCTTACCCAATAGGATAGCACACCGGATATATTCTTTTATGACCTGCTTTTTGCCCTTATAGTGAACCTGAAAGTTACTTCATGGCTGTTCTGAGAGCTCAGACTATCTTGTTATATGCCATTAATTCTTTTGAATTTTGCCAGATTTCAGATTTTTTTTTTTTTTTTTTTTTTTTTTTTTGTGGTACTAGGGATTGAATCCAGGGATACTCAACCATTGAGCCACATCTCGAGCCCTTTTCATTTTTTATTTTGAGACAGGATCTTGTTAAATTGCCCAGGCTGAACTTGAGTTTCCAATCTTCCTGCCTTGACCGCTCGAGTCACTGGGATTACAGGTGTGCACCACTGGATCCTACTAAGTTGTATTTTGGGACTCTTTATACAGCATATGTTTTAGGAGCTGAATATAAATACAACACATTTGAAAAATGGAAAAAACAAATAATGTGTAATATCATCTTCAGAAATTATTGTAGTATTTTTTGACTATTGAATATATAGGATCTTGAAAGTTATGGCAAGGAATTTAGATACAGTTACACAATTAGAGGAAGAAAATATTTTGGATGAGACAGAAAGACAGGCAATGAGGTATGAGGGAGGCCAGGACTTTGAAACATATTTGTATTAATCTAGACATGAGTTACTCTCTTATTTACCAAAAAAAAAAAAAAAAAAAAAAAGAAAAGAATAAAATGGATAATTTTAGTTTCATGTTCAAAGACTTTTAAGATCTGGCCCTACCTTTTCTCTCTCTACCCCTTCTACTGTAAATCATTTCTTCCACTTGTATTATCTTGTCTTACCCCTCCTTTCCTCTTATGTGTCATTTTGTGTAACCCTGAGGATCGCCTTCCATTTCCATGCGAATTCCCTTCTCACTCCCTTTCCCTCCCACCTCTCATCCCTGTTTAATGTAAATCTTCTTCTCAAGCTAAGCCCAAGCTTGCAAGCTCATGTTCTCTGCCCTCTTCCTCTCTGCTCTCTGCCCTCTTCCTCTCTGCCCTCCTCCTCTCTTCCTCTTCTTTCTCTCCTCTCTCTACTCTCTGCCTCTCCTTTTCTTCCTCTTCGGGAAGCTCCCCAATAAAATCTCTTGGTTGAATCTCCATCTCAGAGCTCCTCCTTTTCTGCCTCCATCTTTTAATTATTGTTAAGTTCTATATTGGATTTTTTTCTTTATTTCTGTACAAGAGACATGCTTAGACTAGTGGACATTCTTAGAAAGACCTGCATTCTGTGTGTCATGGAGCACCCTTAACTATTCTTCTCATCAGCTGTTGTTGCTGAGCATCACGCCTCAGCCAGCAGGAGTGGCACCTTTCATACTCAGAACTTGTTACTCTAGCACCATCCCTTTGATGGAACTTTTATGGAGCTGCTAGTCACAACACTCTGTGCCTGTGACCACAAGGAGAGGTACCTGATTAATATCCGACCACTCATAACACATTACCCCAAGTCCAGGGATTTTTTTCTTTAAGAGTTTCAAAAATATGTTTTGAAACGCCAGCAGCAAACCATGAAGGAAAAAAAGAAGATGAAAAATGGCTGAGTTTCTTAAGAAATGATGAAGCATAACCCGGTCACAGAAAGGTTTACACTTTATCTGTGAGAAAACCATAGCAAGTGTCTAATTTTGAATTTGAAATTGTTTCTTGGTAGAGAAAATAGCATAAATGAATATATTAAAGCAGCAATACACTGTTTGTTCTTTAAGATTTTAATTTTCTCTAATCCCTTGTGGAAATAGTTTTACGCATGAGTGTAAGATCGATTTGATTTGACTCTGTGATACAAAATAAAATAGTGCTTTTGAAAAGCAAAAAAAAAAAAAAAAAAAAGATCTGGCCCTAAATAACCCTTAAAGTCAGGTTGATTGAGGTATAGTTTAGAGACTATAAAATTTCCCTTTTTAGTGTATACAGATTGAGTATCCCTTACCTGAAGCTTGGGACCAGAAGTGTTTTGGATTTTGGAATATTGCACATGCATAATTAGACATTCACATATGTTGAAGCCTTCCATACGCCTAGACTGAAGATAGTTTTATATAGTACTTGTAGTGTGCCTGCAGTTTGCCTGTGACCCATTACATGAGGTTTGGTGTGGTACTTTCCACTTGTTGTGTCATGTCAACCTTTTAAAAGTTTCAGAATGTGTAGCATTGTAGATTTCAGATTTTTGGATTAGGGATGCTTGCCTTTGGCAGATTAAGCCTTTATGTAGATACATAGATTTATGTAACCACCTTTTTCAAGAGGTAGAACAGTTTCACACCAAAATATTCTTATGCCCCTTTGCAGTCAGCCAGTCCTTGCCCCAGTCTCTGGTATCCATATATGTGTTTGCTAATGTCTCTATAGTTTGCCTTTTCTAGAATATTATATGGTTGGAAGCGTAGTCTCTGGCCTTTGAGTCTGACTCCTTTCACCACAGTGATTCCCAGTGTAAGGACATCTGCATTGATTGTAGTTTTCAGTAATTATGAATAAAGACTCCATAACAATTTACACACAAGCACTAGATCACTCTTCAAGCCTTGCCAGTTCCTGTCCCCCACACCATGGGCATGACTCAAGTGAGCTCTCTGTGCTCAGAGCTTTCCTGCCTTGCTGCTGTAACTCATGGCAGTTTCTCCATTGTTCTCTTCACATGTCCCCTCCTTCCTTTTTCACATCTGTTGGAATTTTACCTTTCTCTTAAGGTCTGTCTCAAAAGACAAGACATCTTTATTAGTACCTAGGTGATTTAGGACACTTATTTTGCTTCAAGTTATAGATGCTTGTACCGTCATTTCTCAGTAAGAATAGAGTGTTCTGTGAATAAGGATCAGGGTTGAGTCTCATTCCGATTTTTTCCTTCTGGTGGCTGGCACATACTTTGTAACGGTTTAGTTGTGTCTGAGTGAATGGCTGGGGTGGTTTATGCCTGTGGTCCTGGTGAAATCGGGGCAAATCCACATGGATCTGTGTGTTCACAGATCTCAGATAGTTGTCCCAGAAATCCTTTTTTTCTCTAATGGCAGATATAATCTGGGTTAAGAAAAATCTGGGCCTCGCTTTTACTCAGGGACATCACCACCAGTATAAATTTCTTCAAATGCTATGTCGTTGGAATAGAGGGTATGAAGTATCACTCCTGGTTGAGAACCACTGTTCTGGTACAATCAGGGAAACTTGATTACTGAACATTTATCCTTAAAAGCTGGCTAAGAAGTTGACTTTTTAGGCCAGGCATGGTGGTGCACGCTGTAATCCCTGCAGTTCAAGAGGCTGAAGCAGGAGGATCACAAGTTTAAGGCCAGCCTCAGCAATTGGTGAGACCGTACACAGTTTAGTGAGACACTGTTTCAAAGTAAAAAAGGGGTAGGGATGTAGCTCAATGGCTAAGTGCTCATGGATTCAATCCCCAGTACCCGGGGGTGAAAAAGATGTTGACTTTTTAGGGGTTGTGTGTATAACTCAGTGGTAGAGTGCATTCTACATGCACAGGGGCCTGGGTTCAATCCCCAGCATGAAGAAATAAACATCACTTATGGTGCTAAGCAGGAGAATCTCTAGTGAAATTTAGAAGTCAGAAAATAATTAGAGCTACCTAACTAAGAGAAAGAAATCATGGAATAATTCAAAGTATAGATAACAAATCTTTGCATAATTTCACTGAATTTAGTTGTAATGAGATTGAGAATGTGAATATTGCTAAGTCTAACATGCCCACATCTGTGATGTCTCTTGGGCTTAGGTTTCCCTAGGACACCTAACACTAGGATGTCCCCTCTGACTTCACATGCTTCCTTGGATTCTTCAGGAAGAACTAAGCGAAAAGTGGACTTCTCTGAAACTACCTCACATACCAAGAGGTCTCGCTCACATAGAAGTGAGATGTCTTCTGTAGCTCGGAAAACCCCAGAGAAAACTGGAGAGGCTCAACTCTTTTGTGCCAAGGATGATAAGAAGTCTTCACCTAAACTTTGCCTGATCCTGAGAACCCGAGTACCGGCTTTGAAAACCACCCAGATCAGTGATGAGAAAAGACTTACTCCTGTCAAAGGGGGTCAGAGATCCTTGGTGTCTTCTGTGATTCTGAAACCAGAAAACATCAAAAAGAGGTGACCCAGAGACTTTACCCTGTTCCATGGAGCAAATCAAAATCTTTTGTGTGATTTTATAAAATGAGTGGGTTGTAGTCAGGTAACTTAGATCAGTGGGTTGTAGATCTGTCACAGAATCATCAGGGAGCATAATAGATTCCTAAGCCTCTTCTCATACCTGGTGAATTGGGCTTCAAGCACAGGGCCCTGGGATTGTAGTTTGACATGTTCTTTGAATGATTCTTACATACCCTGTTGTCATTTGAGGATCATTGTGGTAGAAAGATATTTCCCAAACCTGCATTGCCTCATAGTTCAGGATTTTATTAGTTGCTGTTGGTTCTTTGCCAGTTTTTCACAATCATTTTTAAATCACTTTGTTGGTATTTTAAGGATTCTTTTTTTTCCTGGTGTTTGGGATAGAAGCTATGGCCTTATATGCATGTTAAGTAAACACTCTACCACTGAGCTACATCTCCAGCCCATGTTGGTGTTTTAAAATCGGAAACCATTCTCAAATATAACAGAAGATAATACATCTAGAACAAACTTTGAAAGTTGACACTAGATAATATTTGTAGATGAACTGTACAAATGAAAACGTGACCAGCTAGAAATTACATATTAGTGTTTCCTGAATAGAAACTCCCAACACCTAACTCACAATAAGTTGCACAATAAATACTTTATATTGAGTGTGTGTATATATATATATATATATATATATATATATATATATATATGCATATATATGTATTTCTGCTGACTTTGAACCTGGGTGCAGAGTAAATTCATGGATATATCAGAAACAAAAAGACGAAACTGGGATTACTGTGTTCTGGTCTATAATTGGGAGGTGACAAGTTGGATCTAAATGATAAGATTTAGGCAAACTTTTATCCCTGAGTTTGAGTTCAGTTTCATTTATACATTTTTTAGCAAAATGTGATTAACTCTTTCCAAGATAGCTGAAAAAGAATAAGAGGCAGTTAGTTCATCTGACTATCTTCTAGTGCCTGCTTCCCAAAACTGTTTCCCATAACTTTGCTGTGACATCTTACAGGAAGGTAAAGGAACCAAAAGCTCAAAATCAAGCTACCACTACTTCCCATCGAGTCCGAAGACGGAGTTTTCTCTTGACTTTGAATCAAATTAGGAAGCATCTACGGTAAGACTGCCCTTGGGTAGCGAAAAAAGCATAAATGTTGAAGGACATCCATGACCTTATCCTTTAATGCCTTTTCTATTGTTTGTTATTTGTGGATTTGTTGATAGCATATCTGGAATTTTGGTAAGATCCACATAAATGTCATATTATGAAAGGGACAAGAAACACTGCACTACCTCCCATTGTCCCATAACCAGCATTGCCGGCAACTCTGCTGATGGTGTGGAATGCAAAAGCATGAAGTTTGATTCTGATAGACCTTGATTTGAATTTGAGGTTTTGAATCAGTGAAATTTGGTTAGGTTATTTAATTTTTCTAAGCCTCAGTTTCTCCTCTATAAAGTAGGAATATTAATATACAAATCACAAAGTTGTTGAGGTCCTTAATGAGATAAATAACACCATTAGCAGAATGTCTCAGAAGCAAGTGCCTGAGAAGTGGGACAGATCCTTTGTTACCGGTGGCAGGAGAAGCTATAATGCCTCTTAATCCACACTGACTTTTATGGAGTTCTTATTTAGGCTTGAACACTGAATATGAGAAAATAATATGTCCCTACCTTTCAGGTTTTTAGAAAGTAATAAAAGTGACCAAGAAGAGGAAGAGTTCCTGCCAAAAACAGAGGATTCAGACTCAAGCAATGAGGAGGAAGAGGAATTCACTCCAGCCCTTCCAAGGAGAAATACCAGATGTGCATCCAGAAACCTGCGGCCTTCCTCGAAGCCATCCATACAGAACCCCTCCAAGACACCAAAGAAAGTGGTAAGGTCCTTCAGGGTTTATTTTCCAGTGAAGGGTCCGTTAGTTTAAAGGTTGCAAATGCTGAGATCACATAGTAAAATCTGGATTCTGAGCACAGGTCTGTCATATCTAAAGCTATACCTTTTGAATTGTCCAAGGAAGAATGTACCCAAGTGAACCCAAGATCTGAAAATGAATCAAGACTACAATGATTTTTGATTTCAAGTTCCTTTTAAGGTCGAGGATCAAATAACCAAGAGCCAAGCTTCCTGATGGAAGTACAAAAACTGACTCCTCAACTTTGTTTCCCCAAGCAAGTGCCAACAGAGTGCTTTGCACATGATTAGTGCTCAGTGCAAATTGAATCCAGAGCTGATGAGCTATGTTGTTGGTTTTGTTGTCCAATGCAATATAGCAGAGAAACTGGGAGCACCATGTAGGTGTTGATAATGAACCGTATAATAGAAGAGAAGAAATGGCTGTCTTTTCTGCTTTCTAAGGGACTTTAGCAGAACATTTTAAAATGTTAAGGACCATTTTATGTTCAGATATGTTTGAGAACTGTTGGATAAAACAGTTTAATTTATAGAGCATCTTAATAGTTTGGAATACATTGAGAAATACAACATTTTATAAAGCTGATAGTCATTTTTTCCATATTAAGATGGAACCTGGGTTGAAGTCAAAAGCCTTAAGGAAGGGAATCCAATAGATTACATATGGTCTGGAGACTGTTTTACCTGGAGTTCCTCAAACATGCAACAGTTCCCTCTTGTTTTGGCATGATTGCATTTCCTGAGTCCCACCAAAAAGAAGGTATACAGACTATGGGGTACCTTCAGCATAATAAAAAAGAACACCAGAAGTCCTTCAGGCTTCTTGTTACCTTCTCAGCCAGGTTTTCTTATTCTTTGCTATTTTCTCCATAACCAATAGTTTATGGTTTTTTTTTTTTTAATATTTTTTTTTAGTTGTAGATGGACAAATACCTTTATTTTGTTTGTTTGTTTTTGTGTGGTGCTGAGGATTGAACCCAGGGCCTTCATGTGCTAGGCAAGCGCTCTACCACTGAGCCACAACCTCAGCCCCCACCAATAGGATTTTAAACAGCCAGAGAGTCTAAGTGCTTTCTTTCTGAGGCAGAGGTGGAGAGATGGTTGTCAGTGGCACACACATAGTAAAAAGGAGGGAACAGAAGCAGGCTTGCCTCAGCCAGCCAGGAGCAAGGAGAAAAGGAGATCGAACATGAGCCTGAGCAGTGATCCTCGGTTTGTAGTGGGAAAATCAGATGAGATTACTCCATAACTGTGTTGTTGATTGTGGAAGTCCTGAACTAAACTTAACCATATTTTTAAACAGGCTGAACAAAAGATCTTAGGTCTCAAACCCAATTTACAGCTCCTCTTCTCTCCTCTCTTTGGACATAGTAGTTGAGATTTTTTAAATTTCTTGTCTTTCAAGAAAATTGTTTTTAAATAGTGGGTTTTTTTTTCTTTCCTTATATCTACTTTTTTTTTTTTTGGTAGTAGGGATTGAACCCAGGGGTGCTCTACCACTGAGATACATTCCCAGCCCTTTTATATTTTGAGAGAGCTTCTTGCTAAGTTGTCTTGGCTGTCCTTCAACTTGGGATTCTCCTGCTTTAGCCTGCCAGTTAGCTGGAGTTGTAGGCATGTGCTACCACATCCAGCTTAATCCGTACTTTTTCATTCTTTCCCCTTGATTAACACTGTTTCCAGATTCTGATACTGTGTGTGTACTTTTCTAATATACTGTGTAAATTAGAAAAACAGACCAAGTTTGGACAAAGTGGGTGTGTAATGTGAAGTAGAGGGGGCAAGTCATGATACTTTATGCAGCCAGGAAGACAGAGGATGTCACCACTTCTCCTCTTTTACTTGATCAGTGTGATGTGTCCTGGATGGTGTTTTGCCCTGTTTTTCCTTCTAAATCATGTTCTTTTTGAATATAGGCCAAGACTAGAGCACTGCGTCTTGCCACTCCCCAGATCCGGAGTCGAAACCTGGCGGCCCCAGAGCCATCCAACATGCTGGAGGAGGCTCGACTGAGGTAGTACTATTTTGGAGTAGGAGGGTGGGGCCTCTGCTTCACATAAATTAGGGGAGTGTGCAGTCATTGGTATACATAATAATGGTAGAGAATAAAGTGAGTGTGTTTAGAAAGAAGCCTGTCAAGTAGCATCTGGATGAGCTAACATGGACACAGGGTCTTGGGGGAGTCATCTTCCAGTCAACTGCCACCATCTTCTCAGGGATAGGAGCTGATTAGTCAAGATGTACCTCTTAGTATCCTTTAGAACCATATGGGGACTTTTTCAAAATGCAAAAGCCTGGACCCTGTCAGAAATTAAGTAATCAGATGGGCTGGGGATGTGGCTCAAGCGGTAGCGCGCTCGCCTGGCATGCGTGCGGCCTGGGTTCGATCCTCAGCACCACATACCAACAAAAGATGTTGTGTCCGCCGAGAACTAAAAAATAAATATTAAAAATTCTCTCTCTCTCTCTCTCTCTCTCTCTCTCCTCTCTCACTCTCTCTTTAAAAAAAAAAAAAGAAAGAAAGAAAGAAATTAAGTAATCAGAAACTCTTGTAACATGAGATCCACTGGAGTGATTGGTTGGGAAAGGAAGTCTATGGAGAAATTTGAGAACGAAGGAATCCCTTTGAGTTTGTGATTCCATTTTCCCACAGAATGCTAGACAGGTGGTTTTCATTTATTATTGAGTAGGTGGTGAAATGCTTCCAAAATCCTCTTTTTCTTCCATTTACTACCAATTGTAGGTTACATGTTTCTGCTGTTCCTGAATCTCTTCCCTGTCGGGAACAGGAATTCCAGGGAATCTACAATTTTGTGGAAAGCAAACTCCTTGACCGTACTGGAGGGTAAGTTGTGCTGAGGCAGGCAGTATCTGGGAAAGAGGGCCTGCTTACCCAGGGTCAGGAGGATAAGGGGAACCATTGCTGAAACCCCTAGCTTCTGAAGCAGCTTTTATTTTGTTCTATAAGAGTAGGATTTCTGAGGCTGGCGTTATAGCTCAGCAGCAGAGCACTTGCCTTGCACATGGGAGGCATTGGGTTCGATCCTCAGCACCACGTAAAGCAAATAAATAAAGTTAAAATATTCTTGTGTCCATATTAAAAAAAAAATCTTAAAAAAAATAGGACTTCTGGGCTGGGGATATAGCTCAGTTGGTAGAGTACTTGCCTCGCATGCACAAGGCTCTGGGTTCAATCCCCAGCACCACACTAAAAAAGGTAGGATTTCTGCCTTTCAGAAAAAATGAAACTAGTCATCTGTAGGTGGGTGGTTTGCATACAGCATTATTTATAGAATGAATGATTTAATGGTCTATTCCAACCAGCTTTCAAGTATGGTCCTAAGTGTCCCCACATCCAGGGAATCTTTGGGGTCTCAGTGCTTCCTAGCATGAGGTAGCCAGCAAAGACAGCCTATCGGTGTTCCTTTTTTGCTCTAGGTGCATGTATATCTCTGGGGTCCCTGGAACAGGAAAGACTGCCACTGTGCATGAGGTGATACGCTGCCTACAGCAGGCAGCCCAAACAGACGATGTTCCTCGCTTTCAATACATTGAGGTCAATGGCATGAAACTGACAGAGCCCCACCAAGTCTATGTGCAAATCTTGCAGGTAAGCAAAGCTCTCTGGCCTTTTTGGAAAATAATGTTTCCTACTGGCACATGTTAAAGGAAAGGTTTGCTTAATTTTGTGTATTTCATGTTTGTGATGTACAGGCATTGTTCTTCATGTAGTGGTAGCAGCGGTAGCTTCCTTAAGATTAGGAGCTGGATAAAGAATAAACCTGAAGAAAGTCTTTAGCTCTGAGGAAGTAGATGACAAGCCATGGAATAGGGATGAGAGGCAGTCTACCATTCAGGCCTCACTCTTTTGTTCATTAGCTGTGACTTTGGAGCAGGTAATGTCCACATATAGAATGGTGCACAATGGGCTTCTGAGATCAGTGTGTGACTCGTTTGCTTTTTTTTTTAGCACCAGGGATTGTACCCAGGAGACTTATATACTGAGCCACATCCCCGGGCCTTTTTACATTTTTTATTTTGAAACAAGGCCTCGCTAAGTTGCTAAGGCTGGCTTTAAACCTGCAAACTGCCTGCCTCAGCCTCCCAAGCCACTGGGATTACAGGCATTTGGCACTGAGACTGGCACTTGTTTGCATATTAAACACACAGTTTTTATCTTTTTAGATGCCTTTTCCTAGTGCCTTTTCCTATCCTTTCAGTTTACGGTTAAGACTAAAATGGAAGGCAGAGAATAGTACACTGAAGTCCTTGGACTAAATAGCTTCCTGTTTTATCCCAGGGGAATAAAATTCTTACCATTGACCACATGTTTTTCCTCAATGCAGAAGCTGACAGGCCAGAAGGCAACAGCAAACCATGCTGCAGAACTGCTAGCCAAGCGATTCTGCACTGGCAGGTCCCCTCAGGAAACTACTGTTCTGCTTGTGGATGAGGTGAGGTGCCCTTGGGAGGACTGGAGAAGAATTGGGCAGTATTTAACTATGATGTCCCAGAAGCAAGTGCTGGCTGGGAGAAAGTGCTGGATCCCTTTTGCATTCATCTAGGCCTGTTCATTGACTTCTTTGCTGTTTTGCTGGTGTGACCTGGGCAACTAAAGAGTGTCATAGATCTTCACTCTAGGATCCTGACTCTCTAATGAACCCCATGTCTGTGTCCTTTTCCCTGGCAGCTTGACCTTCTGTGGACTCACAAACAAGACATAATGTACAATCTCTTTGACTGGCCCACTCATAAGGAGGCCCAACTGGTAGTCCTGGCCATTGCCAACACCATGGATCTGCCAGAGCGGATCATGATGAACCGGGTGTCAAGCCGACTGGTAGGTCCAAGGTAGTTCTCAGAATATTCTTACAAAAAGTCAAGAAATATAGTTTTTGCTTGTCATAATTTCTATGTCCGAATGAAAGGCCATTGCATGATTTTCTACAAATATCATTTCTTGACATTCTGCTGACCTGTGCAGTTTTTCATTTGTTTTTGCAGGATCTGGGATTGAACACAGGGGCACTTTACCACTGAGCTATATCCCTACCCATTTTTATTTTATTTTGAGGCAGGGTCTAAGTTTCCCAATCTGCCTCAAACTTGGGATCCTCCTGCCTCAGGGTTTACAGGCCTTTGCAACCACGTCACACTTGACTTGTTTACTTTTAAACTGCATATAGTCCTAGATGTTTATTTTTAACAATAACTAAGCACTTACCACCTGATACCTGTTAGGTACTTGAAGTAGAAGAATGAGCCACATAGACTCACACTCTCCCTGGGCTTTGCAGGTCAGCAGGAAGCACAATGTCACATGATAAGGGATGCCCCAGGCTGTGCAGTGCATAGCATAGGTTCTGTGATCCTCCTGGCCACATGGAGTCAACCACCTCTGCATCTATTTCCAAATGATTCTGTTACAATAAATGGATCTTAAACAAAACAAAAAAGTAGTTTGAGAACTACTGCACTATAGGATACCATTGGCCATTGTCAGTAATAACAGTAGCAGGAAGCAGCAGTAGTCCTGGGAGGAAATGTGTAAATTGTTGTGTGGGCTTGGGAATTAGGTTTGGAGTTCTGAGAGTGATTTTCCACCTGCATAATCAATGGGCAGTCAATGACTTTGTTCCCCTATCTTCTTTGCTCCCCAGGGCCTTACCAGATTGTCCTTCCAGCCTTATACTCACAGCCAGCTGCAGCAGATCCTAGTGTCCCGACTGAAGCATTTAAAGGCCTTTGAGGATGATGCCATCCAGCTGGTAGCCAGGAAGGTAAGTTACTTTGGGGAACTCCTAGGTATACCCACAAACCAGTCAGCAAGTCTTGCTGATCACCTGCCATGGGCAAGGCTCTGTGCTGGGTATTCCAGGGATGAAGAAAACTTTAGGAAGTCCTATAAAATAAATACCAAGAAAGAAACAAAGTTCTTAAGGATTCCTGTTGTGTGAGTACTTAGAAGGCCATGAGTATTGTGGGATTATATACAAACATTAATTGATTCAGGGAGCAAGCAGTTTTTCATAACTAAAAGGATGGTATAGTCAGGTAGGTGAATCTGACTTGGATTCTGACTCTAACAGTTTATGGGGGAAGTTGTAGGAAACTTACTAAGAGCTTCCATTTTCACCTCTGAAAAATGGGAATAATAATAGTTACATCACAAGGTCATTGGGAGAATAAGATGAGATCCTGACTGACTTGCAGCAAAGCACACACTCTAGGAGATGTGAGTTGTTGGATATCTTTGTCCTCCAAGCTCTCGAGGAGAATGCCAACTTAGATTCAACCACAGACTGTTCTCAGGCTGCTGATAACAAAGTGGGCCAAATATCTGCTTTAAGCTCAAAGAAAAAGACCATACATCTATAAATATTTCAGCACTTAAAAGAATCATAGAGTTATTTCTAGTTTTGTTTTGCCCAAAATTATCTGAACCCTGAGTGGCTACAGCAGCAGTACATGCCAGTGTCTCCTACTTGGAACTAGGTCCTGAATCAGGTGCTTGGTTTAGGTGAGTATACATGATGTCTGACTCCAGGCTGTGCATTTTGGAAAAGAGTTCCTCAGAGTTTACCCCTGACCCCTCTATGGGTAGAATTATTCATTTCTGCTCTTGTGCATATTCTCAGACTTCTTTTTTTTCTCTGAATGATCCTTCCCCCCTTTTAATCATCTTTATTTGAGATGATTTTCTCCCTTTTTCCTCCAAGATGCTTTTTTTTTTTAAAGAGAGAGTGAGATAGAGAGATTTTTTTTTTTTTAATATTTATTTTATAGTTTTCAGCGGACACAACATCCTTGTTTGTATGTGGTGCTGAGGATCGAACCGGGCCGCATGCATGCCAGGCGAGCACGCTACTGCTTGAGCCACAACACAAGCCCCCGTCCAAGATGCTTTTTGGTGGTTGGTTTTGGTATCTGTCTTGCATTATTGGTGACTTTCCTCAGATGTCTTATTTGTTCATTCAAGTATAGCTGATTAGAGTTAGATACATGCCTGTAGTTCTGACATCTCAGGAGGCTGTGGCAGGAGAATCACTTGAGTTAATAGCTGGCCTGCCAATAAACTGAGATCCTGTCCCTGCCTCTTCTCCTCCCTTCAGGAAAAAAAAACAAAAAAAAACAGAAAAGCTGATAGGGAGCTTTGACCACATAAGTAGGTCTTGTTTGCTGAATCAAAATCTGGGGACAGTTACAAAATCATTCTTTCCTACTAGGGTAGTCTGGTTTCCTAGACTAGCTTCTCATGTCTTGCCAAGAGGGCAGCGTTCTGGAAGTGAGGGGTATGGAATGGTGCCATAGAGGGGAAACGTCTTAGATTTCAGCATGCATGCAATAATCTGTTTTGGGTAAGGGACACTGCTCTCCTGCAATAAGACCAAGACAGGCCCCAAGATTTTACCTTATCCTTGCAAAGACCCCAAATTTTCTCATACTGCTCCCTCTGTGACACCATTAATGTGCACCCAACAATATGAAATGAGAGAGGGACCTTGGGTCAGCATACTTTTTCTAGTTGTAAACATGTAGGCTTTGTAGAACATAACTATGTATTGAGTCTACCCAACTTTGCTTTTGCAAGTGGTTGGGGAACATAGTTTGTTGACTCCTCATCAAGGCCATTTTAAGGTTACTTTCCTAACTTTCTGAACTTTTCTTAATTTTCAGCCAGTCTTCTTGTTTTCTAGCCAAACATTCCTCTTTACCTCAAGTTCTAGTACTACTAACTCCTGAGCATTATGAAGATTTTGTTGTTATTTTTGTTTTGTTTTGTAGTGCCGGAGTACTGGGGATTGAACCCTGCAATGTTCTACCACTGAACTAACCCCCTAGCCCTGTGCACCCCCTTCCCTTACCCCACCACTTGCTAAATTGCCAAGGCTAGCCTTGAACTTGACATCCTCCTGCCTCAGTCTGGAGTCCCTGGGATTACCGGATTATGGGTATATGCAACCATACTTAGGTTTTCTTTAGCATTTTGAATATTTATTTATTTGTTTGTTTGTTTGTTTGTTTGTTTGTTTATTTTTTGGTGCCAGGGATTAAGCCCATGTTTAACCACTGTGCTTAACCAGTGAGCCATATCCCCAGCCCTTTTTATTTTTAGAGACATGGTCTTGCTAAATTGCTGAGGCTGGCGGTGAATTTGTAATCCTCCTGCCTTAGCCTCCCAAGCCACTGGGATTACTGACATGCAACACTGTGCCTGATGAATCTTAGTGGTTTTTTAGTAGGATTTTCTAGATATACAATCATATGAGGAACAAAAAAGATAATTTTATAATTTTTTTCTAATATTTCTATTATTTCCTTCTTTATTACAGTTCCTAAAGCCTCCAAAACAATGTACAGCTACATTGTATAATATTATTTTTGAGACAGGGTCTCGCCAAGTTGCTGAGGCTGGCTTTGAATGTGAGATCCTCTTGTCTCAGACTCCTGAGCCACTGGGATTACAGGGGTGTGCCACTGGGCCAGCCATTTTGAAGATTTTAAATATAACTTCTAAATTGTGTTGCGCATCTGTTTGCTCTTGGATTCCCCAGTCTAAGTCACCACCACTTTTCCATCTCTGTCATTGTTGTAATA
Organism: Urocitellus parryii; assembly: GCF_045843805.1. NCBI lineage: Eukaryota > Metazoa > Chordata > Mammalia > Rodentia > Sciuridae > Urocitellus > Urocitellus parryii. The sequence continues at coordinate 35,639,610 of NC_135541.1, read as the reverse complement.
TTATATTGTTTTTTACTACTCTAATGCTCCTTACTTTCCTTTTGTGAGGATTGACTACTTTTTAATTTATGTACAAAGAAGCATACTTATTTCTTTGTAGGTCTGATTCTGATTTCTGCTGATTCTGATGCACGTATAGACTTGTTTACTTTTTTTTAATATTTATTTATTTTAGTTTTTGGCGGTCACAACATCTTTGTTTGTATGTGGTGCTGAGGATCAAACCAGGGCCGCACGCATGCCAGGCAAGTGCGCTACCGCTTGAGCCACATCCCCAGCTCCTTGTTTACTTTTTTTTAATGCCTTGACCTGTATTTTACTTTTGCTACTATCCTGTTGTTCCTTTTTCTGAAAATTAATGGAGACCTGAGTTGAAGTAGAGTTCATTTAGAATTTGTTTTTACTTCTAGCCATCACCTAGGGGCACCACCAGTTGTTACCATTTTTTAATGATTTTTCACTGAGGATTTTAGGAGGTGCCACATAAATTTTGGCTCCAAATTCTTGTGAAGGCTTGCGGTTAGAAAAACAGGGAGTTTACTTTACTCCACACTCATTAACACCCCATGTCAAAACAGGCAATTTCTCCTGCCATTCCTTCTGTGTGATGAGTCTCATTCATGCTTACACTGAGGCTGTAGTGGAGGTCAAGCTCCAGGTTCATGGAGGGTCTCCCATTAGAGTCTATGATGGTAGGCCCTAGCTTTGTCTTTGTCTTCCCCGCACCAGTGATGGTAAAAAAGAACCTTAAAAGATCACCAATGTTCACAGACATCCTCAGGGTGAAAGCTGCTTTGGATGTTTTCTTGCCTCCCAGTGTTCCCTTCTGTCTTTGTTTTTAGGTCTCTTAGCATCTCTTGTCCATTCTGTTCACCACTATTGGGCTGTTTCAATGGGTGGCAGGGATGGTGACGGGAGGAAAGAAAAGTGATAAGGAGGACAAATCTAGGGGACATTCTTACTAATTGACTTGGAGATTAGAGGAAGAAAAGAATATAAGTTGATATAAGTTGTCCTGGTTCCTAGAAAAATGATTTTTGTTTTCAATGTCTTAAATTTGAGTTCTGAAAACAGATATTATACAAAACATTAAAAACTACCTATAACCCTACTTTCCAGAAATGATTACTTTTAATGTCTTAGTGTGTTGGGTACGTATAGGCCTATGTAGTTTGCTTTTTAAACTTAGCATATCATGAGTTTTGGAAAATGGTAATCATTTCAGAGATATTGCCCAGCAGTCTGATGGTAGTCAGATGAATGGTGAAGATTGCTGAGATACTGGGAATAGAAACTAACTGGCCCTTGCAGACTGCAGTGATTCTGAAAATCCTGGGAGACATGACTTTTTAAGTCATTGTGGGAGAGAGTAGATGGTTCCTGAGAAGGGGGATCAGAGCCATTCAACCTCGCTGCTTGAGTAAGGAAGGAGCAACAGCAGAGCTGTGGACAGGGTTGGTCTGATTGATTCATTTCACCACAGAGTCCTCTGGGTCCTCCCGCTTTGTGGGGTTTTTCCCTTCCCCTGCCCTTGATTCTGGTTCTCTTAGCCATTGATTGGGCCATCCCCCCAAATAACCACATGCTGCAGAGGAGCTAGCTTCTGGCTTTATCTCCAGATAGACTTCTCCTCAGCCTCTGGCCTTGGCTGGCTGCTTCTGGGGGCACTCTTCTTTCTTCTTCTTCTTCTTCTTTTTTTTTTTTTTTTTTTTAAACTAAATTCCCTGAATAATAAATAAGGCTGAGAATTTTTACCTTTTCCATTGTGGAATTATCCATAAAACCAAGACAAAGGTTTGGACTTAGAACTAGAGTCCCAGGTATGATGTTAATAATTTAGTCCTATACATCCACAAGGTTTCCAGGCAGGGCTAAGTCCTAAACTGTGTAGAAGTCCATTCTCAGAATTGCTTTTCCTGTTCAGCTGAACAAGAATCTGCTGGTGGGGCTGGGGATGTGGCTCAAGCGGTAGCACGCTCGCCTGGCATGCATGCGGCCCGTGTTCGATCCTCAGAACCACATACAAAGATGTTGTGTCCGCCGAAAAACTAAAAAAAATAAATAAATATTAAAAAAAAAAAAAAGAATCTGCTGGTTATTCTCCTGAGCTGAGATGGGGGGACCTCAGAATGAAATGTTCCTGTTGTAGGTAGCGGCCCTCTCTGGAGATGCACGACGTTGCCTAGACATTTGCAGGCGAGCCACAGAAATCTGCGAGTTCTCCCATGAGAAGCCTGACTCCCCTGGCCTGGTCACTGTGGCCCACTTGATGGAAGCTGTGGATGAGATGTTCTCCTCATCGTATATCACTGCCATCAAGTAAGATGTTTGCTCCCTGAATCTCCTTGAAAGACCAATGGCAGTCTACAGCCTGGGAAGGCTTTGGAAACTGGCTTTCCTTTCTGAACTTAAAGGAAACTCATTCGACTTACTTTACTAAAGACATAATTTTTTTTCTTAGAGGCATAGGTCAGTCAGGGAGGCAGAAACAAACCCAAGAAAACAGGTGAATACCTGCCATTTTATTGAGCTACTGTAAGGAGTTTAGTGAGTAAAACCACTATGGGAACAAGAAGGAAGCAGTTGGCTTCTCACTGCATGTTGAACTCAGCTCATGAAATGAGAACACGGATGTTTTTGAGGTGCTAGTGTAATTCCAGGTGCAGTTAATTTCTGTATTCTCCCTTTTCCAAAGTGGTGTTTTTTCTCAGTTTGAGACTTATCAAGGGAGGAACCTTATTGAACTACATAAAAAATAGTTTCCCAGTGTTTCTCCTTCTCTCTAAAGACAGAGAAGCTTTATTTAGCTTTCCTTGGGGTTGGTGGTGCAACCTTATGAAAACTCACATCTCATTTCCTTTAAGAAATTCCTCCATCCTGGAACAGGGCTTCCTGAGAGCCATCCTTGCAGAGTTCCATCGGTCAGGACTGGAAGAAGCAACATTTCAACAGGTGGTTGATCTTCTTTTCTCAAATCCTTCTAGATTTTAATCTGGGGCTTTAAAAATATATGAAAATTATAATCAGTGTATAATAGTTTGTCTTTATTTTGAGCCACCCTGGCTTTGCTTAAGAATACCAGATTAATACCTATTTTTATGTGATTTTAAATAGTTTGTTCTTTTTAATTTAACATAATAATTGTACCTTTTTTTGGTACTGATTGAACCTGGGTGCTTAACCACTGAGCCACACCCCCAGTCCTTTAGAGACAGGGTCTTGCTGAGTTGCTTAGGGCTTTGCTAAATTGCTGAGGCTGGCTTTAACTCACCATCCTCCTGATGTTTGGAGCCTTTGAAAATCTTCTACTCTAGTTCTTCATGAAAATGTGGAGTAGGTCATTGTAAACTGTAGTCACCCTGCCATGCTGTAGAATCTAGAACTCATGGGATGTTGTGGTGTGTTGCAGAAGAAGATGCCTTTAGCAATTGATTTCTGCATATTAACTTGAAGGCCTACTGTGTGCCAAACTTTATTCAAGAAGTGAGATGAACAAGCCAAAATTACTACTCTTCAGACAGCTTATGTTAGAATGGAGACAAGGCTTTCAGATTGAGGCCATGTTTGAAAACAGTCATATCAAATTGGTCTATGAAGAGCATAGTTTCAATTAGATCATCTAAAAGGAATCATTAGGGCTCTTGCCTTAAAACTGGTGTTTGTAGGTATTTATTAAAGATATTCATGACAGTGTGTATATCTGTGAGTATATATTAGAGGGAACAGGAAAACATTTTCCCTTTAGCTTCTTTAATAGGTCAGTTATAAATTCTTTTGGGGCTAGGTGCAGTGGCACATGACTGTAATCCTGGCAACTTGGGAGGCTGAGGCAGAGGTTTGCATGTTTGAAGTATACCTCAACTTAATGAGATCCTATTTCAAAATGAAAAGAACTAGGAATATAGCTCAGTGATAAAGCACCCCTGTATTCAACTTCTAGTACCAAAAAATTTAAAAAGGTATTAAAAATAAATGGCTTTGTGAACATTTAGTTATGGATCATATTTTTGCCCTTTATTGTCTCCTTCCAGAGAAAGTTCTTTTATGAAGAGTGACTTTCATTTTAGTTTGTTAACCATTTCCTGAACATCTCTCTGCAGTATGCCATTAACTGTAGTGTGCACTGGGAACCCCAAGCTGAATTGGTTAACATCCTTGCTCTTATTACACTCCCAGTCTTGGTAGAAGGGAATATGTATATTCTAAATATAAATATTTAGAATTGAGTGACCATAAATGCTACTGACTTGATTGACCCAGTGAGGAGCATTAGGGTAGCAATCTGTGTTTGCAGCTTCCTCCTCCCTCCCTTTATTCCTTTATTCAGTTTTCTCTTTGAGCCTTTGTGCTTTGCAGGAGTCATGCCTTGGCATCTGCTCATTGTATCTGATAAAGTACCCATGTAGCAATACATGACTTAAATGTTGTCAGTTCAATTGTGAAATTCAGACCATGACTACCAGGACTATTTGTGTAATAATGACAGTTAATAGTCATTGTATACCTATTAACCCATAAGGAATGTGCATTATGTTTTATAAGTAAAACTGAAGCTCAAAAAAGTGAACTTGCCCAGTATTGCATGTTTAGGCAAATGATAGCCAAGAATCAGGCATGCTGCTTTCTGATTCATAGGCTGGCATTCCATTCTCCATTAATGTTTCTAGATTATTTGTTATCCTGGGCAGCAGGTGTCTATAATTTTCCCAAGGAAGCAATGGTCAGATACTGACCCAGGACTTCCCTTCCTCTTAACCTGTCCTTTTTGTATCTAGATATACACTCAACATGTGGCCCTGTGCAGGATGGAGGGACTGCCATACCCAACCATGTCAGAGACCATGGCTGTGTGTTCCCGTCTGGGCTCTTGTCGCCTCCTCTTGGTGGAGCCCAGCAGGAACGACCTGCTCCTTCGTGTGCGGCTCAACGTCAGCCAGGATGATGTGCTTTATGCGCTGAAAGAGGAGTGAAAACCTTCTAAAGGACAACTGTTTTTTAAAGATCCCCATTTCCTTTTTCTAAACTTATTGAAGTAAAATATACAAAATGACTATCATGTGTTTTCGAATTTTCTGTTAAATGATTTGCTTTTTCCAAAAAGTTTGAGAACTTTATAGTCAATACAAACATTCAAAGTATAAAACCAAACTGTCCTTCTACCATAGGCCCAAGGCCACTGGTTTTTATTATTTTAAATAAAATTGACGCTCAAAAAGGTGAAGTGATCTCTAGCAACATGCCTAGAAATGTACTTTTAAAAAACATATAACATTAAAAAATTTACAATAGAAACAAATCTTCATGTATAAAAGACTTATTTTGGCACATTAATTTTACTAGGAAGAAATCGAATAAAGAGATGCAATTGTTGTCTAGATGCAAGTCTTGGCACAGTTTCTTATATTACTTTGGAAGTTAATTCTAATATTTATATGGAAACTAAAAATAAGACAAACTGATATTTAAATCTTTATGTGAGAAAAACAACCTCACCCAGAAATGTTTCGCCTGAATCTGTTGATGAGAAGACTATCAGACAAATCTAAATTAAGGGAGAAATGTTCTACAAAGCAATTGTTGCACTCATTTTAAATATCACAAAGAAAAAACAAAACCCCCAAATATCCAAGACCAAAGGAGAATAGAGATATGAGAACTAAATGCAGTGAGTGAACCTTAATTGGGCCCTAGATTTAAGAAATACAATTATAATCCAGGTATGGGACATAGGCCTGTAATTTCTGTTCAAGGTCAGCCTAGGCAAAAAATAGAAAGGGATGGGGCTATAACACAGCAGCAAAGTATCCTTCGGTTCAATCCCTCCTGGGAAGAAAGCATATTCTCATGTATATATAGCCTATTATAATTGGCTGAGGATCAGTATCAAAATATTTTTTTAAACCATTTCACATCAAAAACCTGTATATACAGCCCCCACATGGGGGCTGGAGTTGTGGCTGAGTGGCAGAGCTCTTGCCTAGGATGTGTGAGGCACTGAGTTTGCACCCTACTGCCACATTAACAAAAAAAGAAGAAAGGTATTGTCCATCTATAACTAAACAATATATATGTATTTCAAAAAAAGACTGAGTAGTTATATGGCATAATTGGAACCCAAATGCTTCACTGATGGGCATAAGAAACTACTGACAACTTTTGAAACAATGTGATAGCACAATCTGAAAAAATGTAAGAAATCCTATGATTCCATTCCTAGTAATATGCTCTGGAGAAATTCACATATATGTACTATTGAAGCCAGATTTAAAGTTAGGTAGTCAGTGTAGTTAGGTAAATCGGGTCTAATACTGAGTGAAATCTAAAATGGAGGCCATGCTGAGAATGATTCCAGGAAACGCAGGACAACTCATGGAGTGTTAATGAAGTCCTTCCTGCTCAGACTACTACTTTGGTCCACCTGTGTCCCACCCCTCAGGCCTTCCAACCTACATTCCATCACCAAAACTATAAAAAGGGGAAACAACCGCACTTCCACGGATTCCACCTCTTGGGTCCCCTTCTTCCTCTGGGAGAAGTCTTTTCTGCTGTCCTTTAATAAACTTCTAATTTCTACTCTGACCTTGCCTCGGTGTGCCTCTTTGGTGTTATTCTTCAACATTGGGGAAGCAAGGACTCCTCACCGGTCAACAGCGGTAATACTGTGAGTTAGGTACAAGAATGTTCATGGCACTGTGATGGCAGGCAATTGAAAAAATGACAATTCATTTTCATACTATGGAACTCCAGAAAGGAAAATCTGAAAATATGTGGATGGATCCTGCAAACAGGGTTGAGTAGAAAAAGTTCCAATTATGCAGTATGATACAAAACTTACAAAAATAGAAATGTTCAGGAACAATAAACCCCACTCTCAAGATCGTAGATGTCTCATAAGTTTACTGTACTGAAGATGTGCAGGTGGCCTGAACCGTATTGCGGTTTAAGAAAAAACTTGGAGTAAGTGTCCATGAGGCTATGCTAAGTCCCACACAAATAGCAACTACTGAGTGCCTATTGTGTACCATGCTCTAGATACCCAATAGAAATAGGGAAATTTTTTACCTTTGTGGAGTTTGCATTCTAGTAAACTTGAAATGTTGTATGTCTTTGTGTATACCTTAAACATTCCATTATAAAAATGTTAAACTTTAGAAGGAGTTAGAAAAAAAATACGGAAGTGAAATCTCAAAACTGATGAAGCCAGGGGCTGGGGTTGCCGCACAGTGGTTAGCGCACGCCTGGCACCTGGCACGTGTGAGGTAGTGGGTTTGATTCTCAGTACCACATAGATAAGTAAATAAAGGAATTGTCTATCTACAACAACAAAAATTTAAAGTCATGAAGCCAGGGGTAATGGTGCACGCCTGTAACCCCAGATACTCAGGAGGCTGAGACAGGACAGTAACAAGCTCTATGACAGCATCGGCTAAAGAGTTGTTAAAGTGTCATGTCGCACTGAGACGGAGTCCTCGCCTCACATAAGAAGGGCCTGGGTTCGAAAACTAATACCAAAAAAGAAAATGATGTCCCTTCCCTGAGAAGTTATCCCAAAACAATGAGATGTAAAGCCTTTTATCCAAGGAAACAGGAAAATTTTGGAAATCACTAATAGTATTAGAAGATAGAAATGAAAGGCCATAAACTTTTTAAGTGTTTTCCAGAGTTGCAATGCGCTTTGCTTCTTTTATTCTGAAGTTCCAACCCGCCTTCTGAATGGAAACGGGGCGCTGAATTATGAAAATTATGAGAGATCCACTTCGGAGACTTGATTAGAAAGGTCTACAACCAGGGTGGCCAGCACAGGGGGCCGGGCGAGGACGTCCGCGGTACAGGCCTGTCGAGCGGGTGCCCAGTTCCTGATCCTGAGAACCACAGAGAAGGTTTGGCGAAGTCATTGAACAAAGGAAGAGGTGCGCCTACTGCTTTAGCGAAGGAAGTTAAGTCTGGGTGGAACCGCCCGACACTCTCTTGTCTCTCACTACCTGGCCAAAGGCGCCTGCGCATTGCGAACCCCACCCTAGGAGTCACCTGGCGGAGCGCCCCGCCCGCTTCGCCTTGCACATGCGCACTGCGAACCTCTCGACTGTGAAATCACGTGTTGGGTGCCAGCCGCCTCCGGGCGGGCGCTTCCTGTTGCTGCCTCTGCTGCCTCCCGGGGGCCGCGGGAAGCCAGGGCGGTGCCGGGAGGTAGAAGGCTCGGGTTTGGTTCGGATCCGCCGCGAGGTATGCCGCGTCCCCGCCCCCTGGCGTGGGTAGCCCTGGGGACAACCGGGGAGATGGAGGCGGCTTGGGCAGGCCCGGGCCCAGCGGTGAGCCCAGCCGCGTGGGAGTGGGGGGCCCGGCTTCGCCTCTCTCTGCGCACTCTCTACTGACCCTGGACTTGGGTCCAGCACCGAAACCGCACACTTGGAGAGTCTGACCGATTTTGACTTTCCCCTGAACCCAGAGTCACTCCCGCAGCCCCTGCTCAGTTGACACCCGCGATTCACCCAAGTCTCGAAATCTGACACTTGTTAGTCCTCCAGGACGCCAGCTCCCATGCGCCCACACCCAGTTAACCTCTTAGCCCTGTACATTTTACCTCTTAACTCTGGACTCCAGCCGCTTCTCTCCATCCCCACTGCCACCCCCCACACAGACTATTGCAAGATGCTCAGTAGCCAGATTTCCTGCCCTGCACTCCTTCCTACTTCCTGTGCACCTTCCCTACCGCATATAGTGATGTTTCTGAAACACTGGCCTGAACCTGTCACTTCTTTCCCCCTCTCTTCAGAATAACGCTCAGATTCGTTAGGATTAAAGGTTTTGCCCCTTGCTCACATTTCTATCTTATACCTTTTCCGGACTCAGGGTTTGGTGTATGTCCCAGTAATACCAGGCCTTTATAACGTTTCCTTTTCTTACCCCAGAACCATTATGAAGTTGTCCTTATGCCTGGAGTCCTATATTTTTCTTTTCCCCCAACTTCATGACTCAGCACAGGCATCGCCTTCTCCAAGAAATCTTTTCTCTCGGTTGGATAAAGGGCTACTTCTAGGCACCCATGGCACCTGCATCTACCCTGTTTGGTGTTTTTTAATTCATGGGTTTGTCTACACCATGTAAATGTTCCTTGAAGACTGAAACCTGTGAATGTTCCTTGAGGGTTACATTAACTTCTGCACTCCCAGTGCCCAACATCATCTGCCCTGTAGGTCCCATGAATTGTTGGGGGAGCTCTGAGGGAATCTGAATGCTGAATCAGGTTTCTCTGGTGCAGAGGTGCCCAAAGAAACTGCCATGGTGAAAAATGCTTTGTATCTAATATGTCTAAATCTAAAGTGTCTACTGGTGATCAGTAGCCACATACAGCTATGTGTCTGGCATGGATTTGTAATTTTAATTAATATAAACTACCACATGTTGTTTCCAGAATGGATAGTACTGCTTTAGAGTCTGTCTGAATCCTACCCAACCTTAAACCTACCCTGTAGACAAGGTTGCTTCTCTGAATATGCCTTCCCTCAGACAGTTCAGTAACTTTATATTGTGTGTTCACACTCCCTACTAAACCCACTGACAGGTGATCTCCAGCCTCCCATCTCCCATGTTTCTTATTTCAATCCTGTAATTCTAAGATTGGTATTTTAACCCCTGGGTAAAGTACTGCCACCCAGGAGGGCTCACTAACCACATTTACCACTGTCAGAACTTGGCTCAGGTCTACTCCAGTGTGTCTGATTCTCTTTTAACTCCCCACCTGATAGGTATCTAGGTTGCCAAGATGCCAGGGCCACGGCCTCGGAAGGGCCTTCAGGCCAGCGGTCAGGGTGTGGCAGCTGCCAAGCAGGTATGAACATGGCCTCCTTCACCTCTGGGTCACTTTGGGGTGGAAGGTCTCTGAACAACTTGGGCAAATTGGGTTACCTGTCAGTCCAAAGAACTACCACACAGGTGGAAGAGGAGGTCTGAACTCCCCTCCTGGATTCAAGCATAGCCATCCTCCTACCTACCATCACCACTCCATGTAAATTATCAGGAGAGTTAAGAGTCATCAAGATTTAGGACTCTGATAGAACCTCAGTGCCCTCATAGGTCCCTTATTTAGGGTCATGACATTGCTTGCCAGCCAGAGATGCCAGGGCTGGAAAGCTGTGGACAATGAGAAGACTTTGCTGTCTAGGGACACACGGCTGTGGCTAAAATGGGAGACTAATGGGGCCTGTCTTCCAGTTTTCTCCCTTTAAGTCTTCTGGACCCAAGTCCTGAGACTTGTTAGTCTATTTTTATTGTCTTAAAGGAGGCAGGTAAGGGAGACTTTATTTAAATTCTGATTTTGTCATTTAGGATGATGTCTCAGTTTCATATGAACATAAGTATAAAAATAGTACCTATCTACCTAGAATGTTGAATTTTATGGACACAGAAAGTAGAATGGTGGTTACTAGAGGGTAAATGGAAGAGAGGACGGGGAGTTAGTGCTTAATGGTACAGAGTTTCAGTCTTGCAACATAAAGAGTTGTGTGGATGAATGATGGTGACAGTAGTACAGTGCTATACTACTTAATACCACTGAACTCTACACTTGAAAATAGAGGGCTGGGGTTGTGGCTTCAATCCTCAGCACCACATAAATAAATAAAATAAAGATATTGAGTCCTACAACTAAAAAAAGGAAAAATAGAATGGTAAATATCATGTTGTATGTTTTACTACAATTAAAAAGTAGGACCTCCCTCTCAGAATTATGAGAATTAACTGATACAGTCTTGTAGAGAGTTAAGTATAATGTCTAGCAGCTATTGCTGAAGTTGTTTGTAACAATAATGACAGTGTAATCCTTCCAAGTTCTTTGAAGACTCCCTGTGGAGATAAGTGGGTAATGTTGCAGGCCTCAGTTTCCCTTTTGTGGCACACTGGTCCTCACAGAGTGAAGGATTCACTAACTGGCACACTTGGAGCCCCAGGTCTGGCTCTGGGGCTGGCTCTACCCTTTCTCATTGTGAGATTCCTAAGAATACTTTCCTGCTGTCAGCTGGGGCTCTTTGTGGAATTCAACTCTGAAGACATGCTGCTAGGAGTGGATGAAACTGAAGATGATGAGGAGCTGGAGGCTGAACTGTTGGCCCTCACTGGGGAAGCAGGGACTGCAGGCAGGAAGCCAGCACCCAAGGGGCAGGGTAAGTTTTCAGCACTGGGCTAAGCTCTGATAGGACCAGATGGGTACAGGTCAGTGGTGGAGAGTTCCTTGCCTTTAAGCCTGGAGGAGCCAGCCAGATCCCCTGGTCCTTCTGACAACCATCTCCCCTCTGCAGCTCTCCTAACAAGAGGTCAGTCATACATCTGTGATGGGAGCTCACGTCTTCCTGAGCTGCCCTTTCTCAATTGTGGATCTGACTCACTATCCTTAACCCTACCAGCCTGGTATACAGTAGGGTCCAGTTACCTCAGACAGAATTGGATACAGAGTAAGTTGCGCAGAAATTGTGTCAAATGAGCAGGTGGAATTTCTCTCCACATCCTGGACAAGGACAGAGATCTTAGGCCTTGGAGAATCGGGGAGTCTAAATCTTCTTATCAAGAACCTCAGAGAAAACCCCCTCAGCTCAGAGAACTCCCCTTCTGAAGTTCCTCTGAGCTGAGGATGGTGATAGGACTGGGAAGGAGCTTACTGATCAACCTCTTGCTCTGCAGTTAGACAGGCCTAGGTTTGCATCCTGCTCTGCCACTTAGTTGGATTAAATAGATGTTAGCAGTTCCTCGTTTATTCAGTATGTAAAGTGGGGATGATACTAATCTTTCAGAATTGTGAAGCTCAAATGGACTCCACAGATTTTTACAAACCTAAAAGGTGTGATTGGGGGGAATGAATGGGTATGTTTACTACCAGCAGAAATGCAGAGAAAGGGGCAGCTAAATATCACTTGTTGGAGGGCTCAGGTGTTCCTGACAAGGATCTTTTGATCAATTTTCTGGGTGAGACTTTGCTGTGGGAGGGAAGAAGGATTTCTGCTTGGGGTATCTCCCAATACAATGGATTAAAGACCCTTCTTTAGTGCACCTTAGTTTGAGTTGCCCTGACCTCTACAACCTTCTTTCCCCAGCTCCCCTGCCAATGGCCCACATCGAGAAGTTGGCAGCAGACTGTATGCAGGATGTGGAGGAAGAGGAGGAAGAAGAAGGGCTCGAGGAGGATGCAGACCTGTTGGTGCGTCTGCCAGGCTGGTGTGCAAGGGCTCTGCAGTCATGCTCAGGTCTGATGGAGGAAAGGGCAGTGGAGAGGAGGCCTGGGGTTATTCCTTCTGTATCTCTAACTTTGAGTTAGAGCTCTGCCCTACTCTGCCGTCTTACTGGCTATATACAGTGTGAGACTTGTCTCCTATGACTTCTAGTCTGAACTCTGCCATTGAGATTTCTCAAATTTAAGTCTTCATTGTTTTCAAGACTATCCTTGGTCAGATTAAAGAGATGTTTGGGGAAAGAGGATTACGCACCAAACTGACATTAGGAAATATTACTGGGAGAAAGGGTCCTTTGTTCTCAGATGTACTGTGGGTATGATCATGAGGTCCCCAAGCTCCTGGGACTTGTGTGTCTCCCCAGTCTGAGCTGCAGGAAGTCCTGGGTGCAGATGAGGAAGCTGGGCCCCTGGATGGTGATGAGGCAGCTAACCCAGAATTCTCTGAGGAAGACAAGGCACAGGAAGACATTGAACCTCCAGTGCCGACAGCCCTCCTAATGACTTCAGTTTCAACAGCTCAGGTAGGTTGAGGAGGGGCCCTGTGTGCCTTTGATGTTCTTACTGTAGCATGGCTTGTTATTGCCTTCCTCCAGCAGCTGCCCCCAGACAGATTCTGAGCATGAAAAACTCCTCTGTGGCTGGCCAACCTCAAAGGCCTCTCTGTTTTCCCAGACCACCCCCCACAGCCATTTCTTGGCCTCCATTGATGGGCTTCTCTGTTTGACTCTGGCATGGCCTGTGGCCTCTCTGGTGGCTTTTTGCCTCACACCTTGGTGGCTTTTTGCCTCACACCTTGGTGGCTTTAGGCTCTTCTTTCTCCTGGAGTCCCAGAACTCCATCTTCTGGGGCAGCTTCCTCACAGGGAGAGAATGGCAAGGGCCTAGCTGGCTGTGGAGTGGCCCAGCCCTGAGCTGAAGTATCTACAGGCTGGAGGGCTTCAGGGGCTGCAGGCTTTGCTGGAAGAACGGATCCACAACTATCGGGAGGCTGTGGCCAATGCCAAAGAAGCAGGTGAAGCAGCCAAAGCCAGACGCTGTGAGCGTGGCCTGAAGGTGAGTTGGCCAGGTGGAAAGGAGAGCTGGGGAGCTCTGTAGAGGTGATACATTGGCCTGTGGTAGAGCAGAGTCCAAGCCAAGATGGCTTCCTGTGTTTCTGACTGGTTTTCTCCCTCAGACTCTGGAGTCCCAGCTAGTTGCCGTACGGAAAGGAAGGAAGATCAATGAGGATGAGATCCCACCTCCAGTGGCCTTGGGCAAGAGGCCCCCAGCCTCCCAGGAAACAGCCAGCAGGAGCCCTGAGGCTGACTCCCAAGCTCCCTCTGCCATGGAGCCAGGTATCTGGAGTTACTCAAATTCTTTCCTAGTTCCTTGGGTCAGAGCCCATGGCCTGTCTACCCAGCCTGCCACTTGCCCTTTGCTCAGTCACACCTTCCCCAAGAGGCCCTCAAGCCAGTGAGACCTTTGGGCACTGGGAACCCAAAGTTGGAACCTTCTCCTTTGACCCTTGTGCCTTCTCTGGGGGCTTTATTTGTGTATTTATTTTTGGCAGTAGTGGAGATTGAACCCAGGGCCTCACTCATACTAGGCAGGTGTTCTACCACTGAGCTACATCCCTCCCTGGCCCTTCTTATTCTTAGACAGGGTCTTATTAAGTTTCTTGGGCTAGCCTTGAAGTTGTAATCCTCAGGCTCCAAAATCACTAGGAATACAGGCATGTGCCACCACACTCAACTTTCTGGGGGCTTTCTGTTATAGACAACCCCTCCCAATCTGAAACCAGCCTCCTGCACAGCCCTGGCATTGCTGTCCTGCCTGATTCAGACCCACACCCACGGGCCCTGCTGTCAGCCCGACAGAGAGCGTATAAAGTGGCTGCTCTCAGTGCCAAGCGGGCTGGAGATCTAGATCGTGCACGTGAGCTCATGAGGATTGGGAAGGTATGACATCTAACTCCAAGGCACTGTGTCCATCCTTCATTTCACAGATAGGGAAGTGGAAGCTCAGAGAGAACGAGTGAGCGAGAGAGAGACCCAGGCTACGCTTGGGCGAGACTGGCCTAAGGGGGAGCTATTTTAACCCAGACTCCTGGGGTCACCTGGTTTACATCCACACCTGCTTTTTTCACTACTATAGAGATTTGGTGCTGTCCTGGAGGCCCTGGAGAAGGGGCAGCCTGTGGATCTGAGTGACATGCCCCCAGCACCTGAGGGTTAGTGTGGGAATTACGGGCTGAAGCTGGGGTTAGGGAGGAATATTAGGTGTGGGACCAGCCAGGCACCTCTGCCTTCACTTCTGCTCTGGGTCCCCAGACCTGAAGACCCTCCCAGAGGCTTCCAAAGCCCCCACAGCATCCTCAGTCCTACCCCCAGCAGTGGAGAGAGTGCTCCCAGTGACAAGCCCCAACATCCCCACAGTTTCAGGTAGGACAGGATGGTGGGACAGAAGTGGAGGCCACGGGGATCTGGGGAGGGACAGGCAGAACTCAAGTCCTCTCCTTACCTTCTTCAAGTGGCCCCTGCAGAGCCGCAGACAGTGTTGGATGCCCTGCAGCAAAGGCTGAACAAGTATCGTGAGGCAGGCATCCAGGCCCGGGCCAGTGGGGATGAGCGCAAGGCCCGGATGCATGAGCGCATTGCCAAGGTGGGCCTGCAGCTGGGTAGCTCCCTGGCCTATGCTGGCCTCTTCTCCTGGCTGATTGCTTTCTTTCTCCCTGCTGTTTCTGCTATCCCTGGTCGTCTTTGAGTTTTCATCTGTCTTTTTTGGAGCTCTTGCTGCCTTGGCAGGAGCCTTCTTTCTCTCAGTTTTCCTGTCCCTGCCCCTTGGTAGCCATGGACCAGAGGTCCCTCCCTTTGTTCCCATACAGCAATATCAAGATGCCATTCGAGCACACCGAGCAGGACGTAAAGTGGACTTTGCTGAGTTGCCTGTTCCTCCAGGTGAGTGGGCCTTGGCCTACGGGCTCTAGGAGAAGGTCTCTGAGCCAGAAGGTGGGGGGTGGGGGGGAGTTTCTTATGTGTCTGTCTTCACCTGGTGGGAGTCTCACATCCCAGCCATGCCCAGGCAGAGTCAGACAGGACCCTGAGGCTACGGCATCCTCTTCCCATACCATCTCTCATTGTAGGATTTCCCCCGATTCCTGGCCTGGAGCCCACTGTGGGTACTGAGGAGGATTCAGTGGCAGCAACTTTGGCAGCTGCTCAAAAACTGGCCACCTCAGAGGATACAGCCCCAGTAGAAGATGAGGATGAGGTTTGACTGAAGGCCCAGGGCTCCCTGGGTTGGTGGGGGATATGACAGATGAGGGGTAAACTCAGACCATGTTATTCATACTAACAAGCCCAGGGAGGTAGGTATCCTTTCCTCCATTGTAGACAAAAAACCTGAATAAGAGCAAAGCTAGGATTCAAACCTAGGTGTTTTTGACTCAGAGCTCAGCTTCAAAATCCATTGTCCTACTGTTTCCTGTCAGGGATGTTAGACCAGAGAACTTTTGAGGCTTTTTCTAGCTCTGAACTTTTGTAGGGCCAAGAGGGGAAGCCACTTGTCTCAGGTCACACAGAGTTATTATAATATTAGGAAGAGAGCCCAGGTCTGGGAGTTGCCATGATCAGGGTGGGGAACGTACCCCCTGTGACAGCGTTCTGTGCACCTGCAGGCTGAGCCCCTAGGACAGGCCCCAGTGGCCAAGAAGCCAGCACAGCCTCTGGTTCCTTCATCCCGGCACCTTCCTGAGCCCAAGGCCTTGAGTTCTAAGGAGGCACTGAGTCCAACTGGTGAGTGGAACAAGCAGTATGGGGAGGGGTGGAGGGCCTAGTGAAGGGCTGGTGTGGTCCTAACCATTGCTCTTCCTCTTCAGTTCAGGAACAGCTGACACTGCTGGAGGCACGGAAACTGCAGTACCAGCGAGCAGCCCTGCAGGCCAAGCGGAGGCAGGATTTGGAGCAGGCCAAAGCCCATCTGCGGGTGGCCAAATGCCTTGAGGGGCAGATCATCCAGGTCCGAGCTGGCCGACCTGTTGACCTCTCAAAGGTGAGTCCTACATAGTTAAGCACTAGGTCTTCCCAGGTGAAGGAGAGGATGGCTGACTTGCCAGGCAACTTTGAGAGGAGGTAGGGTTTGGTATAGATATAGTAACAGCTGGGAAAGAGCCTTCAGCTCATGCCTCTTTCTCCCTTGAGGCCCCAGGAAAGACAGGGAAAGAGGGTGGGCTGCTGTGGTCCGCAGTGACAAGGCCAGGCCAGTGGGAGCAGAGTGCTCCAGCAGCCTGAGGCAGACACAGGAAAGCAATGGGCTCCTGGCACTGAGGTTAGTGGAAGTTGAAGAAACATTTAGTTTGAATTTCTGAATTTGTTGGGCTCAGTAGGAGAGTAATCTGACTCTTGGGGCCTGCGGGACCTTATGACCTGGGTAGGTGCCTTCACCTTTGACGGATGAAGAGGGTGACTTCATCCTCATCCACCATGAGGACCTAAGACTCTCCCAGAAGGCTGAGGAGGTATATGCTCAGCTACAAAAAATACTTCTGGAGCAATATGAGGTCAGTAGGCCTTTTATTTCTTCCTTCTCTTTCAGTATGCACAACCTCCCTATGGAGAAAGGCATGGGGTACAGAACAGATTGTCGTGGATTCAGATTCTGGCTCTGTTGCTTACTGGCTTTGTGGCCTGTGGCAAGGCACTTTTGCCCTCTCTGAACCATGTTTCTCTCATCTTTAAGGGGATGATAATAACTTTCCTTGAGGGTGATTATGAAGTTCAAGTTTGAAGGGATGAAGTTTTAGATGGGAGGGGAGAGCTATATGTTTTTGTTTCAATATATCTATCTGAACTGCTGACTATTCTGAGAAGTCTACTTTCTAATGTGATGTTGAATTACGTTTTAAGGGAAGGACAAAAGTTTGCTAAGTGAATTTTGGGGAATGGCTGTCCTCAGGAGAGGAAACAGCAGAAGTGTAGTCAGAAAAGTGTGGTGGGACTTGGGAACAGTGACCTTGAGGGATGTGTAGAGGAGGAGAGGTGAGGCTACTTGGGAAAGGTTGGAGCTTTGTGAGGTCAGGCCTTGCATGCCAACTTAGGCAAGTCCTGTTCTGGCTCTGGAGTCACTCTGGGCCCCTATTTTTAGAAGTGCCTGCTGTTCTCCAAGCAGTTCATGCACCAGGGCAATGTGACTGAGACAACCCGGTAAGTGCAAGGGCTTAGGGGGCTTGGGTAGGGGGCAGACAGTGAGCCTTCCTCTGCTCATGTGTATGCCCTTCCCTGTTAGGTTTGAGAAGCTGGCTCAGGACCGTAAGAAACAACTGGAGATCCTGCAGCTAGCCCAGGCTCAGGGCCTTGACCCTCCCAGCCACCACTTTGAGAAGAAGACATTCCAGACTGTGAGGTGCCAAAGCCTAAGGGGAACAGTGGCTCTGTGTAGGGTCTGTGAAGTGCCAAAACCTAAGGGGAACAGTAGCAAGAGGTTGGGAGCTGAGGCTGGAGACTCTTCCTTAGTGAGACTTGAGTGCCACAGGCAGTGGGGCCAGTGAGGAGGGTGTGGTGCCTTCCAGGGAAGAGCTGAACTGTGTAGTGACTGTGGAAAGAGCCCCGGACCAGAAGTCAGAGACCAGGTCTTTATGCCAACTCTGCTCCTTCCAGCAAGATAGGCTTTTCTTCCCACCACTCTTCTGGTTCCCTCTTAGTTGAGCAAGCAGACACTGGAAGAGGTGACCTTGTTCTGCCACTCTCCTTTACTTTGTGATCTCTCCGTTCTCCTTGGCTATAGGATCTTCTCAGAACTCAACAGCACAGAAATGCATCTGATCATTGTCCGAGGAATGAACCTCCCAGCCCCTCCAGGTAATCACAGAACCACCTCTACTCAAGGAGACTCTTTGCCAGAGCTTCTACCTCAGGCATTCAGCTTCTGGCCACTCCTCCGACCCACTGCCTTCTCTCCTCACAGGGGTGACCCCTGATGATTTGGATGCTTTTGTGCGGTTTGAGTTTCACTATCCTAACTCGGTGAGGCTGTTAGGATCCTCTGAACCATTCTCCCTTTAGAACTCTGTTCAATTTCTCTCCATCCCTTGGGGACCTGGCTGTGGGGAGGGGTTTGAAGACCTAGTCCATTCCTTACAGGATTCAGCCCGGAGTTCTTGGTGCTATGTACTTGTTTTTCAAGCTGTGCTGACTTTTTCCTTCTCACTATTTAGGACCAGGCTCAAAAAAGCAAAACATCTGTGGTGAAGAACACAAATTCTCCAGGTGAGTGCTGATTAAAGCCTCTTTCCCCTCTTACTTTCTATGTGGGCAGCACATGTGTTTCCAGAGTGCTTTCAAATCTATTGTCTTACTTGGTCCACCCAACCTGGGAGATAAAGGCAGATATTAGCAACATTCCTCTTAGGGAAACTAAGGCTCAGTAGAGTGGGACATTTGCCTTGGGCCTCATAGCAAGGAGGTAGTAGAAATAGTGAACCCAGGAATCCTTACTCCAAATTCCAAGTTCATTCTACTTTGATATAATTCAAGTAGAGTGGGGCTGGGGTTGTGGCTCAGCAGAAGAGCGTTCTCCTGGCACTTGTGAGGTGCTGGGTTAGATCTTTAGCACCATGTAAAAATAAATAAATAAAATAAAGGTATTGTGTCCAACTACAACTGAAAAAAAATATTTAAAAAAATAATAATTCAAGTAGAATATAAAAACTATTGGCTTCCAAGGCTAGGACCTAGATGCTCTACCCTACCCCCTGATGGCAGCCACCCTGAATTAAAGGCAAAGAGATCCAGAGGGAAAGCTTGCCCTTTTCTACTTTTTCAGTAAATTCCTAGGAGCCAAGCCCCTCCTTGCCTTCTCCTCTTTTGCAGAATTTGATCAAATCTTTAAATTAAACATCAACCGAAACCACCGGGGCTTCAGGAGAGTGATCCAGAGCAAAGGAATCAAGTTTGAAATCTTCCACAAAGGGTAAGGCTCCTCCTATCAGTTACATGGCAAAGTGGGTGGGGAGGAAGGAATGGCATTTTGGTTCCCACTACCTCTGCTATTACTTATTTTGCCTGCAGTAGACTCATCCAGTTCATTCCCATCTTCCCTGCTCAGTCTAATCCTCTGCTGCCTCTTGGCTCCTTAGATCCTTCTTCCGAAGTGACAAGCTGGTTGGCACAGCACATCTGAAACTGGAGCGGTTGGAGAATGAGTGTGAGATCAGAGAGATTGTGGAGGTAGGGCCCAGGGCATGAACAAGCTGGAGGACTTGTAAGAAGAAAGCCTATTATAGATTTCTGTTCCCTTAATTTAATATTGTCCATTGTATCTGTGGAATCTGTGGTATCCCCATTTCATAGATGGAAGAGGTTCAGAAGATCTGAGACAGTTTATGGTCAGCCAGATAGGAAGAAGCCATACACTTTCCACAATACTCTAGATCACTCAGGTTCCCAGAGGTGATGGATGAGAGAGAAGACCCTTGAGTCTGATCACTCCTGTCATCTTAGCATGTGGATTCCTAGGTTCCTAGGGGCAGGCTTATGATTGGGGCAATTGTCTGACAGCAAGATGAAGTGAAACAGGCTCCAGGCCTGAAATCATTATGGTATTTCTGGGTCTAAGACCCACTTGGATGCAGCTAGTCTCTGCTTAGGAAATCAACTTCTAGGTAGCTCCTTAAGCATCCATGAACTCATAGGATTACACAGTCAAGGACTTTTAAGAGTTTAAGACAGATGGGGAACTTAGGCTGGAGAAGAAAGGGGTTACATTGGTTCACAGAGTGTCCAGGACAGAGCTGGGAGCAGACCTTACCCTTACTGATGCCTGTGTAGGCTGGGGCTTTTCCTGTTGTGGCATACCTGCCCTCTACCTGTGGGAGTTGTTCTAAAGTAGGTATCAGCCCCACTGAAGGTGGTTGAACTTCTCTGGCCTGGTCAGTATCAGCCCCACTGAAGGTGGTTGAACTTCTCTGGCCTATTGTGGTGCTTCGCATTCCAGCTGCCTGCTCTCCTGCCCTAAAGGAGGAAGCACTGGTCAGGGTTCTAGTCTTGACTCTGCTACACAGAGTCATTCATTTCTCTCTTGGCCATCTGTGAGGTGAGGGCTGGGCTCTGGTTTTCAGGATACTCCATGAAGCCAGTGTTTCTCCAGGAGTGGCTATGGGGAATGAGGGGAAAACTGAGTGAGTAGAGCCCCAGGTTTTGATCTTTTCAGCTGGAGCACTGATGTTTATTTAGTTTTATATATTGCTTCCTTGTAAGATATCCCTGAAACAACTACCACACACAGCACGAGGCAGGGGTGTCCTGACCTGGAGGCTCCCTGGATAACACTGCAGGATGCTTAGCTCCTCTCACCCCCTTTCTGGGACCTTAGGGGCCTGTCTGCCCCCAGCTGTTTCCTCAATTACCATTTCCCTCTCCATGGTCTTCATAGGTTCTGGACGGAAGAAAGCCCACCGGGGGGAAGCTGGAGGTGAAGGTAAGGCTGCGGGAGCCTTTGAATGGCCAGGACGTGCAGATGGTCACCGAGAACTGGCTGGTCCTGGAGCCCAGGGGCCTGTGAGGTGCGCAGCCCTTTGGATCCCCAGAACCTCTGCCCCCCTGTACCCTGCCAGCATCCCATAGACCTCCTTCTCTTGCTCAACCTATTTATCTTGGGGAAAATTCCAGGAGTTTCATATCTGTGAGGAAGAGGCAGAGCTGTTGGGTAGGGCCCATGGGCTGAGTTTCTTACGTTCCTCTGTCCAGAACTGGGAAGGGAAGGTAATAGTCCAAGGCTTAACTGTCTTTAAGAAAGCCTTACTAAAATCCATTGGTTTTCACTGTGGTTTAGACTGACTTGCTACGCTCTGTGTCCTGTGCAGCAGATGGTCAGCTCCAGGAGAGGATCAGGCCAGCGGCAACATGCAGGAGCTTAAGGCTTTACTGGCCTCAAAAGCCTTTGTACTTAAGAGAGAAGCTGCTATACACACACCAAAGGCCTGTTGCATATGTGCGCTGCTGACCATGACCCTGGGCTTTGCTCTTGCTGGCCCCTCCTGCCCTCCACAGAAGCAGGCTGGATTCCAGGAGCTCCTCTTCCCCTTGTCTCCCACTCCTCCAAAAGTGGACAAAGGCAAGGATACCCTCACCGCTCTGTGCCATGGAGTCCCACAGCCCCTTAACTTCTGCATACCAACTGTGTGCAGCTTACCCCAGCCCCAACTGCACTATTTCTGGATGTGCCTTTTAAAGATGTAACTGCTTAAGGGATGGGAGAACTTGAGGGTGATCAGGAACCAGTCCTGCTCAGGACAGGGCGTGGTTCCGTGACTCCAGTTGGTCCTTGGCAACCTGTCCCACCCAACCCAGTTCACCCAGCTCTGCCTGTGCCTTTGTCCTGACAGCTGCTGCACTAGCCTTCCTGCTCCCAAAGGACTTAGTAGAAGAGGAAAGTTACTTTTGGTACTGCCTAGTGGGAAGGATTGGGGTAAGGTTGCATCTTGGGTTTGGTCCATGCACCTAAGATGAAAGACTTGTTAACTGGGGAGAAGAAAAAATATATATAAATATGTATAAATTTATGTAGCCATTTTTATTTAATAAACTAGGTCTAATTCATTATAGGGATTTTGTACCTTACACACAGCGTAAATAATCTTAAATCTGGCATTGTTAAAAAGCCAGAGTAACTGCAACATTTGCCCACTGCCACCGTGTGTTTCATATTTGAGAGAAGGCTGGGGAAGCCTTTCCTCTCAGCTGATCGCCAGGGACACACCTTAGTTCTTTCCAAGAAATTTGCCTTTGGCTTTGTTTTTCTGAATGGATGGAAACAATAAGGGGTTTATAGCTGTAATATACTTAATACTCAAAACTGCAATATTCTATATACTTAGAAATAAACACCCCATCTTTTATTTCCTCCTTTTTGAAGCATTAAGTCCAACAAAGTATTCCTCAAGATTATTTTTAAAAGGCTGTTTAAGTTGAAGCAAATACATTCAGATTACTGGTCATTATGTTATTGCATAAGCACAGCTCAAGGATTGCGCTTTTTTGTGTGTGTTTTTGTTGAGCTAACAGGGCTGGGCCATGCTTCCCTGCCGAAGAGAGCAGAGCTTTTAGTGGATAACAGTAGGAACTACAGACAAGTGACTCTTCCAAGAGCTCTCTGGCCAGTCTTACTTACCTATCAGATGTGAGCTAGCAAAATTTCCAGAGAAATTTAACACTTAATTACATATGTGTCAAACAAGCAGTAATCTAGAATGAAAAGGAGAGTCTTAAGCCTTCTTAACATGGTCTGGAGAAGCCTGAAGGGTTCCTGATCCAGCCTGGTTTTTCCCTTAGGGTTTGCATTCCCACCCAGTACTTACAAGAGGGTGAAGGATAGACCACTAAAATTATCCTTTAAGATTCTGAACCCAGGCCTCTGCTGGCTCCAAAAATTTACCTTTGCAACATGTTCAACTTCAGTAGGCTTCACTGCTCTGTTCTTTGGAAAACAGAACCTTAAGACTGAGGGAGGCAAGACAAAGACACCCACTGGGCTTGCTGGCTGTGATTCTTAAAAGGCCTTTGTTGTAGCCAAGGCATGCATAGATAGTAGGAGGGACCTACATAGTTCCAGCTTGCCTAAGATTTGTCCAAAAGCGATAACCAAACACTGAAAATTAGTCACTCATGGGATGAGAACCAGCCATGACTCAAATCATTTTCCAATTTCAAATTGAATCTTTAATCTAGTGCAGTGTGCACTTTGTTCTGAATTAGTGAACTGAATAAAATGTGGAAGACATTTTTTAGACTGAGTCTCACTATTAAAAGATGAACTCTTTTGTGACTGAAACATTTTTCCTTTATCATAGCACAATTCTGAAATCTTCATGTTTGCTTCCAAATATCTGTGGCATCTCCAAAAAGATCTTATCCTTCAAGTAAGGTCAGATGCAGTTTGAAACATACACAGAGTTGAGACTGGTGGGTCCTAGGGAATTTGTACCTGGTCCAGCACCACCACATAGATGAATTCTTCTCTTCTCTGGGCTCAGCCTTCCAAGGACTGAGATGGCCATGATCACTACTGCTCTACTCCGTAGTCCTTCTGTATATATAATCCCTAGAAATTCTATTACTATTATTTAAATTATTATTGTAGCATTAGTAAAACAAATTACTATTATAAATTAGCCAAATCCAGAAACCTGCTTATTGGAATGAACTAAGTGCATAAATTATTTCCCAGATGATCACAGAGGTAAATTTAATTGGAAATTTGGGGCCCATCAGCAGAAATCAATGTAAATGGGAGAAGACAGGAGAATAGGAATTTAGGCAAAATTCTATATCTGTACCACCCTAGAGTGCAGTTGCTGCTCAGAAAGTATTAAGAATAAATGGAGAGGGCTGGGGATATGGCTCAAGCAGTAGCGCGCTCGCCTGGCATGCGTGCGGCCCGGGTTCGATCCTCAGCACCACATACCAACAAAGATGTTGTGTCCGCCGAGAACTAAAAAAATAAATATTAAAAATTCTCTCTCTCCCCTCTCTCACTCACTCTTTAAAAAAAAAAAAAAGAATAAATGGAGAAACCTTCATTGCCTGGTATTTGGAGAGCATTCAACAATTTTTTTAAATTTAATCAATCACTGGAATGGCAATTCTGTTCCTTGTCAGTTTAGAATGAACACTATGTCAGCCCTCACCGCTGGTGATTTGGACCCAGGAGCCCTCTACCAAGCTACACCCCAGCCCTTTTAATTTATTTTGAGACAGTCTTACTATCTTGACAAGGCTGGCCTTGAACTTGGAACCTTACTGCCTTAGCCTCCGGAGTAGCTGGGATTAGAGGTACAGGGGTGTGTGTGTGTGATCTGTTTTTATAATCTAGAAAATTTTGCCTCATCAGAAATGTTATGTTTCAGCACTTCATTTTATGTAATTCTTAAAGAGTATACATTGTATAACACCAAAGATAAACAAGGGGAAAACTAGCCTTGGTTTTTTAATACCGAATTCCACAAGGTGATTTTATTGCACATAAAAGGACATTTAGTGTAGTTCAGAATGGACCTGACTATACAGGGCCATAGTAAGAGAACTGAAAAGCTTGTGCTGATCTAGAATTAATATGCAATGGCAGGATGTATTTAGGTGAACGGGAACAGAGATGAGCTACAGGAAAATAGGACCAGTTGCTATAGAAGCTCCAAACTTCTGAGGTATATTTAGATCAAGCTGGACCTTAATACCAAACACACCTGCCCCTTTAACAAGTGCTTCTTATTCTTGTCAAGTCTGGGGGTTAATTCCAGGGCTCAGTCCATACAAGCTGGTGGTGTGGGAGCCAAGGTGTACTTTAGAAGCTCCATAACTCTGAATTTATGGGAAAGGACCTCATAATTCTCTGTAGCTTCTATTGGCAAAGCTTTTGAGGAGAGAGATGGACAAAAACCCCACCCTATCCCTTGAAGAAAGAGAAGACCCCAGCCAGACACATTTCCCAAGCCTGGCCTATGGGCCTATTGGTAACATTATCTACTAAACAGCTTCACAATCTATTAGTGCCAAATGGTAAGTCCAACTCCAGCCACTGAGGAGCAGCCTCTCCTGCGTTGGATCTGATGCATTCTTAGAGCTATAATTTTGCTGTAGACAGAATAACTCAGCGTGGCCTGGGCTTTCAGAAGATGCTGGTGACAATGGAATGTCTTAAAGCAGTACTTTAAAAAAAAAAACAAAAAAAAACTTTTATTTGTTTTTATATGGTGCTGAGAATTGAACACAATGCCTACCACATGCTAGGTAAGCACTCTACCACTGAGCTATAACCCTAGCCCCAGAGCAGTATATTTCAGAGTATGGGTTGTGGAATCCATTTGGTCTGTAACCATAATAAATTTTTGACAAGAAAACAATCAGAATGTGTCACATATATTCTAGTTAAACCAGACCTTGGTTTCTAATACCACTCCCATTAAAAGAAACCAAGGGTCCTTGGAGAAATGGCTGATTCCAATTCTGGGGCAGAGTAAGTACAAAACTAAACTAGCCTGGAGCGTCCTGTTAGGCTAGAAAAGAAAGTGTTTAAAAAAATAGTAGGAGTATGTCACAAGGATGTAGGACCCAGCCTAAAGGTGCTCCATTTGGACAAAGCTAAGACCATTTAAGCACCAAATTAATGAATTGGAACCACTGAAAACACAATCCATGAGACCATAATGAAAAATATTAAGTAGGGAAGAGGAAAGGCTTCTGTTTATAGATTACCAAATTGAAATTGTAAAGGTAGAGGACGTGCTAGAATTAGAGAGTCACTTTGCAACTATTTGTTACAGTAAAAGACCAGTCAGTACAGGTAAGAAAAAAGTGGGTTTAAAGTCTAAGAGGACAATTTGATGAGCAAGAAATCTGCATGGTCTGAAAGTGTCTCTCTACATACTTGTTATTAGTTTCAAAGGGAAAAATGAATAGTGGAGAAATTGGATAACACTTTGATTAGCTTTACCACCATCAATGAGAGGCAGGCAGATATCTGATAGTGATCATGGCCAAGAATGTACAAACACAAACTGATTCAAGGAAATATCAAACTCAAAATGAGGTATTTTTCCATTAAAAAACATGATAGGACAGCCTATTTTCACCAAAAATACCAATGACATGAAAGATAAAGGCAAGTCATTGATAGCTACATACCCTCCCTAATCCTATGCTGGAAGATTTACTAGAGGGGAAAACACTACAAAGGTAGTTACTGGGAAAATGCTAAGTTAAAATAATACATCAATATGAACTTGACCCAAATTGAAAACTGTTCTGCAGTTATGTAACAGAATGTCCTTACTGAGGAAATATTGAAGTATTTAGGGGTAATGGGCTATGATGTATGAATGTACTCTGAAAGGCCTCAATTTTTTTTTTTTTTTTTTTTTTTTTTTTTTTTGGTACCAGGGATTGAACCCAGGAGTGCTTAACCAGTGAGCCACATCCCCAGACCTTTTCATTTTTATTTTGAGACAGGTTCTGGCTGTTGCTTAAGGCCTCACTAAACTGCTGAGGCTGGCTTTGATCTTGCAATCCTCTGTCTCAGCTTCCTCAGCTAGAGATCACAGGCATGAGCCACCATGTCCTGGGGCCTCAATTTATCTTATTTTTTTTAATGGAGGAGGAAATGAGCAGGAGGGAGAACAAGGAAGAGGAAGGGAAGGGGAGGGGATAACAGGACATAATAAAGCAAATAGGACAAAATGTTAATATGTGAACAGTAAGTGAATCTGGGTAAAGTGTACATAGTGGGGTTTTGTACTTGTAGCTTTCCTGGAAGTTAAAAATTTGAGTTTGCAATAAAATGAAAAATACTTGTAGTACATAGTAACTAAAGCTGTCTTGATGTATGTTTGGTTGACTTCCACAGAAAGGCCCAGTTTAATATCTACCATTCACCTGGGCAAATCTCAAGTGATCCTGAATTCAGCTCTGCTATCCAAGTAACTTCACTTACACCCAGGAGCCCTCCATAGCTACAAAAGGAGATAATCCCTTTGGTCTTTGATTAATTTCAATGAGTAATCTGGTGAAAAAAAACAAAAATCTAAGTGTGACTTCTATCTGACAAACACCTATGATGTAACTGGGACAAGATCAGTGTGGAATTTTCCTTTTTATACCAATTCTGTAAAAAGAGTGCAAAACTGATGCTTCATTGTTTATTTCCCCTCTGCCCTCCCACCGCACCATTGGTGATGGTTGTACCCATTTCAACATTTCTGAGCTTATGACCATAAGTAATCTTAAAAGAGAGGAGTGGGATTCTTGTCTAGATGTAACAGAAGGGGATTAGCTGCAAGATAGCATAACTGTTGTGCAGTAACAGAAGCTGTTCAGGTCTTCTCGGTGGACAATGCATAGAAGACTTAGAGTTATAGAACATCTGTCCCCCCAACCACCCTTTCCCACCCTTGTCCCCAAGCCCCCTCACTCCCACCCTATCCCACCCACTCCCATTAATAGTGTTAACAAAAGCTTAATCTTCCAGTTTTAAAGTGCAAATGATTTGGATATGACTGCTGTTGCCACAGGTCTGAAAAGAAAAAATGAAGTCCTCTTTGCCTATGCGATGTTTTCCAGAATATAAAAGATGAGTTCCATGACGACAGGGCCCTCACTGAGCTGGCAGGCCCCTCCATGGATCACTGGCACCAAGGCGCTGTCCAGATCATTCATGTACTGCGAGGGAAGGGGCTGGCCATTGCTCCCTGCTTGATAGCCAACCTATACCCAGAGAGAAGGGGATGATAGGTTACTAAACACAGAAGATCTCTCCAAGGCTGGGTTGTGGTTCACCAATGGTACAGTGCTCGCCTAGCATATGTGAGGCATTGGGTTTGATCCTTAGCACCACATAAAATAAATAAATAAAATAAAGGTATTGTGTCCATTTACAACTAAAAAAAAAAAAAAAAAAAGACCTTCAAAGGGCTGAGCAGGAAAGGTGAAAGGTGATATCCTTCTTGGTCATGGGCTAGTCACATGACAGTGAATACAAATTCTTCCTCATCACTGAGCTGCCATTTATCAACCTGTCATTTATTCATCCTGGCCACCTGATAGCTATAAGACCTTGAGCTAATCACTTAACCTCTTAGGATTTTTGTTTTCTGGAAGAGGCAGCACATAGAGAGGCATGGAGAGTCAGAAATAATATTAACTTTTGGTTTTGAAAATTAAAATGAGAAACATACAATGTTCAGCTTCCTAATATAACATTTGTTCTTAAGTCCATCCAGTCACCCATGCACCACTTTATGAGCACCTTTGAACACAGGGATTCAAGGATAACAGAGCCCCTGCCCTCAAGAGGCTCATATTCTCAGCAGAAAAACACTTGTTATCTAATTCATGTGAGAGAATTTTCCCTCTCTAGCTAGATAATCAATACCATTTGAAACAGGACTAAGAAACTTCATTAGTAATACCCTGATATGCTTCTTAAAGCCCTAGGCAAGACCTTTAGCAGAAAATAAATACTTGATTGATTGATGACTACTCAGGAAATGAAGCCAGATACATAACATTTACTAGTTCCCTGATAATGGAACAATTCTGCACTTAGGAACCAGTTTCTCCCTATAGAACCTTAGGTCAGGAGCAGTTTTTGGGCAGAAATAATACTTAGCTGGGAGGGGTGATCATGCTGAACACTCACACTCATTTTCTAAATGACTCAAAACTAAAGGGTTGAGGGAGATAAAGAGGTCTGACAATTTATGAACATCAAAGCAGAACCAATGGGACCTCTCTCAGGCAGCCAAAGTCCAAAAAAATTGTAGAGATTAGAGTGCTTAGCCTTAGGAGAAAGACATTTGGACAAGGAACTGGGACTTGGGGGTGTGAACTGGATTGTTTCTACAAAAAGCTTATAAAAACATTAGGACAGACATGAGGGAAGCCTGACAACGGGAGACCTTAACTGACAGGAAAATTATGAGGGAGGGGAAAAGCTCAAGTTTTAGCCACAAACTAGTATGAAAATATTGGCAGTAAGAAAAATCTCGGGCTGGGGATGTGGCTCAAGTGGTAGCCGGCTTGCCTGGCATGCGTGCGGCCCGGGTTCGATCCTCAGCACCACATACAAACAAAGATGTTGTGTCTGCCAAATACTAAAAAATAAATATTAAAATTCTCTCTCTCTCTCTCTCTCTCTCTCTCTCTCTCTCTCTCTCTCTCTCTCTCTCCTCTCCCTCTCTCTCACTCTCTCTTAAAAAAAAAAAAAAAAGAAAAATCTCATTAAGGCATGGGTGATTGCAGCGGCCAGTTAACAGAAGCCTGCTCTAACTGGATTAAGAAAACAACAAGATTAGGGACTAGTGCGCTCAAAGGGAGCAAAGAGTGATGCATGATGGGTGGGACTGTGAAGTATCACACAGGTGCCAGTCAGAGGGTGGCAGGTCCTCACACTCCTCTCCTGACCATGGAGAGAAGGCAGGTAATTCTCTAGAAGGCATGTGGTAAAGAGGACATGGTTAAAACGTTCAGAGAGCATCTTACCAAGAGGATATATGGGTATTTTAATATTAGAGGGAGATTAGAACATTACATCTGTGAAGGCCAGGAGATCTGGAGAAGTAAGCTCTGGGTTGATTCAGGAAAACTCATGACAGAAAATACAGACATTGCCCAAGGCCAGCTTCAGAAGCTAAGATTCTTCTTACCTGGTCTGAGTCCAGTGTCACACGTAGTCCCAGTTTTGTCATTCCATCTTCCTTCAGAAGCTTCAGGTGGGGACACAGTGCAAGGCAAAAAGCCTTGGCAACATGCTCAGTCAATCTGCTATGATCTGCAGGATCACTTAGGCAATTATGCTGATCATCATTTTCTAGGAAAAACACCTGTTCCCCAAACAAAAGAGACTTTTAATCTTTGGCATAGATTTTGAATAAGTGGATTAGCTCACAAGTGGATAAGCACTATAGTTCTCCAAGAAGTGCAAGATGATCTGACAAGAGCAGGACACCATATAGTTCCTGGGTCATGAAAAGTAGGGCACCAAAAAAAAAAAAAAAATCTTCATGGTCCCTGCACACACATATTGGTAGTAGCAGCCTATTTCCCTGCAAGACTCCACCCCAGCCTGATGGCACATCCTACTCAGAACTAGAAAAGGCCTCCATTTTGCATTATACACTCTTAAAAGGTAATACTGATGTATGGACAACGTTCTGAGGAAGTGACTCACTCAAGTGCACAAAAATATTCAGAGAGAGCCAAGCCTAGAATCCAACTCTTCTGCCTCTTGACCTACACAGAGCTTTTCTCCCTACATAACCCTGCCACTGTAGACACCGGAGCTGTTGTCAGTGTGCTAGCACAGAGCCAAGCACTGCCCAGTGCATAGTCAGAAGCACAGCAAATGTGAACTGAGAGACCCAAGTCCTAGTCACACAGCTGCTTATGCCTTAATGAGTCCTCTAGTCAAACCAAAGGATTAACAGATGTCAAAGGCCTTTTTTATTTTTTATTTTTTTGAGATGGCATTTATGTTGCCCAGGCTGGTCTTGAACTTATGGGCTCAAGTAACCCTCTAACCTCAGCCTCCTGAGTAGCTAGACCTACAAGCATGTGCTAACATGCCCAGTTTTCAAAGGACTTCTTAATGCCTAATTTGCCTCTAAAAAATGAAAAGAACTTACCATCTCTGGATACTGTAAAGTGTAAACAATATAAAAGCAAAATATAAAAAAATAATGCAATATACAATGCTTACTGTTCAAATAAGGGGCTCATACTAAGCATATTATCAAGGGAGCAGCTCTGCAGCCCTGTGCTTTTATGTTCTAGAGAGAGTGACAGCATGACATGATAGAAAGAGCTCTGAAGTGGGTGTCAGAAGACAGAACCCTGGATGCTGCTCTGCTAACAATCAGCATTAGTCACAAAGTTATAAAGCCCATTTTCTCATCAGCATGATGAAATGGGTACTCTGCCTACCTCACTGAGTTACTGAAGAACAAAAGAGGGAATGGAGGTCAAACTGCTTTATAAGCTATAAAGAGTTTTACATGTTCCAGACTCTGCACTGCTAAAAATGTGTCAAGGATCGATCATTATAAAGCAAGAAACTAAAATTGCTCAGCTGAATATAAAATCATGGAGCCTGGTATAGAGGATGAAACAACAGCTCAAGACCAAGAGAAATAGGCTGCAGTCCCTGTGCTATCAGAAACCAGCTATGAGATCCTGAATAAGACAATGAACCTTTCTTAGCTTCAGCTTCTTTATGCATGAAATGGAAAATGAGGAGTTACAGAATTTAAAAAAAAATAAGACAAATCTGAAAGGAATTCTAGAGATTGTATAATTGAACCTTATAGAATATACATGAAGTTTAAAAACCATTAAGAGGCCTACCTATTTACTCTTTGAGAATAAACTTGCTGATCTGTGTGACTGTCCACAAAATCAGGGCCCAGCCCTGTTCCTTTTCATTCCCATATTAGACTCTATTAATACAGCTTTCATGGTAAAGAGCACTTAATTTAGTGTACATGAGCTTAGAAGTTGGCCAGAGATGAGTTTAAATTAGGAACTTGCCATTACTTATTTGCCTCTAGTTATTGACAAGATACTTATCTCTGAGCTTTAGATTTCTTATTGTGAAAAGAAAAATAAAAGATTTGGGGAGGGGGAGTTCCAGGGATTGAACCTAGGAGTGCTCACCCACTTAGCACATCCCTAGCCCATTTTTGTTTTTAATTTTGAGACAGGGTCTTGCTATGTTGCTGAGGCTGGCTCGAACTTGCAGTCCTCCTGCCTCAGCCTCCTAAACCACTGGGATAACAGGCATGCAGCACTGCACCTGGCAAAAAAAAAAAAAAAAAGTCTATTTTTTTTTAAGACTGTGTTATCTCAGATATTTAACTATAAATGCAGCAAGACTCTTGTAGCTTTCTGAAGATCACACCAAAGATAGTATGTACCACTCAGAGATGTACTCTTTGAATTCTGATGCAAAAAATCTCTAAAAGCAAGTTCATCAGATTACAGCAAGCTACACATGATGACAGTTCTTCTCAGGGATCTAAGACAGACCAGGGAGAATTAGAGTTTACTAGGTAAATGGAAAGACTTCTTTCTCAGAAAGATTTTTTCTTTATCTTCCGGAATCAGCCTGGAATGTGGCTCTCAGCCTGGCAAAAAGTTGTGCTCAAAGCAGGTCAAGGGTACCAAGTTTCATTTCCTTACCTCTGTCCATCTGATGACTTTTCCATTTGCTTTATACTCCGATCCATGGAATATCTTCACATTTGTTATAGACTCCATGGACTTCCCATCTATAGGACTTATGACACTAAAACAGAGGAAGGGAAAAGAAATACATCTGATCAAGTCTTGCTATTAACTACACTGGGTGCCTTGTTGAACCCATCTTTGCAACACATTATAATAGGAAGCCTTTGTACAAAAATGTACATAAACAGGACCTATGCATTGAAATGATTCAAAAAATTCACAAACAAATTTTTCTAGAAGCTGGCTCTCTTTAATGTAAACAAATCATTTAATTAAACCTGATCTTCTAGCATGCCTTCTTTCCATAAAAAATGCATCTAGGGGCTGGGGATGTGGCTCAAGCGGTAGCACGCTCGCCTGGCATGCGTGCGGCCCGGGTTCGATCCTCAGCACCACATACCAACAAAGATGTTGTGTCCACCGAGAACTGAAAAATGAATATTAAAAAATTCTCTCTCTCTCTCTCTCCTCTCTCGCTCTCTCTTTAAAAAAAATGCATCTAATTTTGTTTTCCCACTCTGTTCCTGACTCTAATAACATTCATCATGTAATATTCTTCATATATTCACATATCTACCTTACAAATGAATTTCTGAAGGAAGTGATATAGGCACTCTGTGTATTGTAATTTCAGTACTGGTCAACTATTCAGAACTCAATGAAATTGAGTTCATTAAATTAGGAATTTAATGAAAGTTCATTAAGAATTATTTAACCTAGCTGGGCACACACTTGTAACCCCAGCTACTTGGGAGAGTGAGGCATGAGGATTCCAAGTTCAAGGCCAGCCTGGGTAACTTAGCAAGATCTTGTCTCAAAAATAAAATTTTTAAAAGGGGGTTAGAGAGATAGCTCAGTGGTAGAGCATGTGTGAGGCCCTGGGTTCTATCCCCAGCACCACCCCAAAACTCCCCCAAAGAAATAAAAAATAATTTTTTGACCAAGTATGTTGATTAGAACAGTTCTACTGGGAACTGATGAACCAGTATCCTTGTATCTATTGCAAATTCCTTCTAGTACTATCACTCCTAGATTCCTGAACAGAAAAAGCACTTTAGAAATTCATTTCCTTCCTAAAATATAGCAAGTAAATTCAATATGTGGAGATACACATTTATTCTGATAAGGACCCTAAACATTTGGCACAGACTCTAGACTCTTCCTAACAACTTTCAAACCATTTATGTTCTTGATTGTCTATGTATTAAAAGTCAAATTAGATGGGTGTGGTGGTGCACACCTGTAATCCCAGCAACTGGGGAGGCTGAGGCAGGAGGATCACAAGTTTAAGGTCAAACTGGGCAACTTAGTAAGACCCTATCTGAAAAGAATATAAAAACAGGCTGGAAACTATGCAACATCTAGAATAAAATGCAGGGTAAACAACGTAGGTTTAACATATAGGTTCAGGCAACAATTTTCTCAATAGGACCCCTGAAACTCAGGAAATAATAATGCCAAGTTAATAAGTGAGATGACATCAAATTTAAAAGCTTCTTCACAGCAAAGGAAACAATTAAGAATGTGAAGACAGACTGGGGAGAAAATCTTTGGGAGCTATTCTTCTGACAGAGATGTAAAATCCAGAATATAAAGACCTCAACAAACTTAACACCAAAAAAAAAAAAATCAAATAATTCAATAAATGGGCAAATGAACTAAAGACACTTTTCAAAAGAATAAAAATGACCAACAAATATATGCAAAAATGTTCAACATCATTAGCAATTAGGGAAATGCAAATCACTGAAATTTCATCTCACTTCGGTTAGAATGTCAGTCTTAAAGAATACAAACAAAAATAAATGATGGAAAAGATGTAGAGGAAAAAAGAACACAATCACACTGTTGGCAACAGACAAATTATGCAACCAGCCCAAGTGTCCATGAATAGATAAAGAAAATGTGATATATGCCGGGTGCGGTGGTGCATGCCTGTAATTCTGCTGGATTGGGAATCTAAGGCAGGAGGATTGTGGGTTCAAAGCCAGCCTCAGCAACTTAGCAAGACTCTGTCTCTAAATAAAATATAATCCCCAGTACTCCCCACAAAAAAAAAAGAAAGAAAATGTGGTATTATACACACAATAAAGTTTTATTCGGCTATAAAGAAGAATGAGATTATATCATTTGCAGGAAAATGGATGGAATTTTGAGACCATTACGTTAAACAAAATAAGCCAAACTCAGAAAGTCAAGGGTCATATGTCATACGTTTTCTCTCATATGTGGACGCTAGAGAGGAAAAAGGAAAAGAAAGGTATGTGTGGAGGGGTAGGGAGTCTCATTAAAATTAAGGGGAGATTAGCAGAGTAGAGCTAAGAGACCCTGGGGAGGGAGGAGAGAAAGGAAAAGGAAAATATTGAGGAATAATACTGGCTAAATTATATAGTTATATTGTATGCATGTATGAATATGTAACAACAAATCCCATCATTATGTGCAACAATAATATACCAAAAAAATATATAAGAAGAAAAAAAATTTTGTTTTGTTTTGTTTTGGGGATTGAACCTAGGGTTACTTAACCACTGAACCACATCCCCAGTTCTTTTTATTTGAGACCAGTTCTCACTGAGTTGCTTAGGGCCTCACTAAATTATAAGGCTGGCTTTGAACATGTGATCCTCCTGCCTCAGCCTCCAAAGTCACTGGGATTATTATAGGCATATGCCACTGTACCAGCTGAAAGGAAAAAGTCTAAAAAAAATAATAAAAAAGGGCTGAGGGTGTAGTTCTGTGATAAAGTGTCCCAGTATTAGGACTAAAAAAAAAAAAATTATCAGGCATTCACTTCATTCATTTAGATTAAAATTATTAAACAATTTAAGTTAAAATTTTAATTTAGGGCAGGGTGCAGTAGCCCGTCCCTGTAACCCTAGCAGCTAAGGAGGCTGAGACAGGAGGATCATGAGTTCAAATCCAGCCTCAGCAATGTAGTGAGGCAGTTAGCAACCCAGCAAGACCCTATCTCTAAATAAAATGTAAAAAAGGGCTTGGGATGTGGCTCAGTGGTTAAGCACCCCAGGGTTCAATCCTCAATATCCCCCCAAAATAAAAAAATCAAAATAAATTCTAACATCATGCACCAATGCTAAAATAGGGGGGTCAGAGTGTTGGTCAGTGGTATCATTCATACTTAGCATGAGCAAGGCCCTGGGTTCAATGCCCAGTACCTACCCTCCCCAAAAGGCACCCTCAGTTGATTAGAATACTTTGAGACAAAACATTTGTAATTCAGTAACGAATTGGAAAACAATCAGTCTATATATTACAAACTGAGTTCAAGAATGTTTTCTGGTGAGTTTTTTGTCCTACTCTAAGAAGCTGCCACCAGCAGCTGCTATAGAAAAGGGCAACTTGCTGTTGTCAGTTACTGATACCTTACAGCACCAAATTTTCAGAGTAATCATTTTTTTCCAATTATACATATTTCCAACTATAAGAATTAAACACAAGCTTATTTTGAAACTAAATTTTTCAATTAAGAATGGGAAGATAGGGCTGGGGTTGTAGCTCAATGGTAGAGCATTTGCCTAGCATATGTGCGAGGCCCTGGGTTCAATCCTCA
Organism: Urocitellus parryii; assembly: GCF_045843805.1. Classification (NCBI taxonomy): domain Eukaryota; kingdom Metazoa; phylum Chordata; class Mammalia; order Rodentia; family Sciuridae; genus Urocitellus; species Urocitellus parryii. The sequence goes on along the minus strand of NC_135541.1, from coordinate 35,604,075 downwards.
GTACCACATAAAAACAAATAAAATGAAGGTATTGTGTCCAACTACAACTAAAAAGTAAATATTTTTAAAAACAGAATGGGAAGATAAAAGGGTTACTTGTGAAACAGGAAAACATACATTGATAGGAAATTGCATCTTTTTGGCTGAGGGTGTAACTCTGTCGTACAGTGTATGCTTAATGTGCTCAAGGTCCTGAGTTCAACCCAGAACATGGGAATAGGGACAAGTGGGAGGGGGGGAAGAATAGAAAAGAAGCAAGAAATTGTTCCTTTTTGTTCCTCCCCTGAAAAATTTAAAAAATTATGGGGTGCCATGTTCTAAATGCCCTCTTTCTGCTTTTACTCCTGCTGTTCCCTCAGACTAAAATACCCCTTTGGGCACAATTATGTGGCAAATACTTACTTACCTCACCATAGTCAGTTTAAGCACCAGTTATTTCTCTGTGGAATCTTTCTTGAATATGGCCCTACCATGTCTACCAAGCTTCCTATTTGCTTTTAAAATTTTCATATCTTATATAGTTTTTAGTCAATTTCTTCCATACTTTGGTATACTTATTAATTTATAATTCTTAAAAACTAGACTGAATATTTATTAGCAGGAAACACATTTTTGCCCTTTTTTTTCTTTTCTAGTGCTGAGAGATTGAACTCAGCACATACTGGATGTGGATGAAAACCATGTATGCTAAGCACATATTTTACCACTGAGCTATATTCCCAGTCTCTGGAATTCTTTTTTTCCTCCTCCTCCTCGTTATTTATTTGTTTATTTATAGCAGTGCTAGGTACTGAACCCAGGGTCTGCACTATTTAAGTGTTCCATTGAGCTACATCCCCAACACCTTTTATTTTGAGACAGAGTCTTACTAAATTGCCCAAGCTGGCCACAAACTTATGATCCTCTTGTTTCAGCCTCCCAAGTAACTGAGAGTAAAAGTATGCACCACATCATCTAGCTTGGAAAATTCAATTTGTTTTACCAGAACTTTGACATAACCTGAAGGATGGATGGACAGATGGATGGATAAATGAATGGGAAAAAGATGAATATAATGAATTATGGTATATTTATTCATTCAATCCATTTTTTTCCAGTACTAGGGACTGAACAAAGGGACCCTTTATTACTGAGCTATCCCCAGCCCTTTCATCTTTCATGGTTGGGAGAGAGTCTTGTTACATTCCAAGGCTGGCTTTGAACCTGAAATCCTCCTGCCTCAGTCTCCTGAGTCAGTGGGATTAGTGGCATGTACTACCAGGCCCAGCTCAAACAATATTTTTAAGAAATACTTAGTAGGTGCCAGATAGTATTTTAGGTATTGGTAATAAATATAGCAATGAATACTGGAGAGAAATGAATTACAGTAGATGGGGTAGAGAGAGAAGATGGGAGGGGGAGGGGAGAGGGGATAGTAGAGGATAGGAAAAGTAGCAGAATACAACAGTTACTAATATGGCATTATGTAAAAATGTGGATGTGTAACCGATGTGATTCTGCAATCTGTATTTGGGGTAAAAATGGGAGTTCATAATCCACTTGAATCTAATGTATGAAATATGATATGTCAAGAGCTTTGTAATGTTTTGAACAATCAATTAAAAAAATTAAAAAAAGAAATTACACATTGAAAAAAAATATATATATATATATATATAGAGAGAGAGAGAGAGAGAGCACGCGCGCGCGCACGCAATGAATAAGCCAGACTAAAATTCCTATACTCATGGGGCTTGCACTCCAGGGACATATAGTAAAACAAATAAGTAAAAATATATTATATATTATAGTGCTATTGAGAAATATAATGATGAGGAGGGAAACAGTAAATATTAGATGTGGGAGAGAGAAATATATGAGAGGGTTAAAATACAGATAAGTTGACCATGAAAGGCCTTATTGAGAATGTGACATTTTTAAAAAGATTTGAAGGCGAGGAAGTGATTTATGTGACTAAATATAAACTGAGAGAATAGCATGTACAAAGGTCTAGGGTAGAAATATAGCTGTATTCAAGTAAGAAACCAGTGTTTTCGGGCAGGGTGGTGCACGTCTATAATCCCTGTGGCTTGGGAGGCAGGAGGATCACAAGTTCAAAGCCAGCCTCAGCAAGTTTAGCAAGGCCTTGTCTCAAAAAATAAAAAGAACTGGGGATGTGGCTAAGTGGTTAAGCATCCCTGAGTTTAATTCTGGGTACAACCTCCACCCCGGAAGGAAGGAAGGAAGGAAGGAAGGAAGGAAGGAAGGAAGGAAGGAAGGAAGGAAGGAAATCAAGCCAGTGTTGTTTCTGAGAGGTAACAGGGTGGGAAGAGGGATGCCCAGATTGTGTAAGACCATATAGGTCATAAACAACTTTGGCTTTTGCACTAAAAAATACTGGAAGCCATTGGTGAGTGTGAGGAGAAAAGTGACATTATCCTGGCTGTTATACTGGAAACAGACTGGGTTGGAGGAACGCAGGCCAACACCAGAAACAAGGAAACCAATGGAGAGGCTACTGCAATAATCTAGACCAAATGAGATGATGGCTTATACTAGGATGATAGTAGTAGAGGTGGTGAGAAACAGTAAGAAGTACAAATGAGCAGGATTTACTTTGAATTAAGAATTCCACAATGTGGAGTATAAGAGAAAGAAAAGTGTCAAAAAAGACTCCAAAATTTTGTCTTGAGTCATTCAAAAAGAATTGCCATATACTGGGAAAGAATGTAAGATCTAAAGCCTAAAGAGGTAGTTTTAAGTCCTAGTCCTGCCACGTCCTAGGTTTATGGATCTGACAAACCATTTATCTTTTTGGTACCTATGAATCATTCTGTAAAATGGAAATAATACTACTTGTTATATCAAATGAAACAAATATTAGCAAAAATGCTTTGTAAGTCATAAAAGGCTATTTCTATTACTTCAGAAACTGTAGAAAGACTTTTCTGTTTCATCAATCTTTCCCCTTATCCTTCCCTTAAAAATACAGAAACTCGGGATGGGGTTGTAGAGCAGTAGTAGAGTGCTTCTCTAGCATGTGTGAGGCACTGGATTCAATCCTTAGCACCACATAAAAATAAATAAAACAAAGGTTCTATGTTCAACTACAACTAAAAGAAATATTTAAAAATACATAAACTCTTTCACAAATTAAGCCAAGAAATCAGAAATTTAAAGCTCTATTATACAGTCCTTTTTTCTTAGGCTTTTAATAAGTAAAACTATAAAACACCAGTATAGAGAGCAGTCAAAACCCAGAGCTGTCCTACAAGTGCCACAAGGGGGGAAGTGGGCTGCATTTACCCCTTGTTAACGTTCTTGTCGTCATCCACCCACTGGATGTGAATGTGCTCCTGGGGATCCTCTGCATCTGCCTTTCCACAGGTGATGGTGAAGTCCTTCATCTCTCGAAGCGCCTGCCTCAAGGAATCCATGTTCTCTGCAGTGATCTGGACCATAACGCCATCTAAGAATCAGCACCAAGATAATACAGATGGAAACAATGCAAAGCTATGGAGTGCAGATGTGATGCAGTACCTGGCATTAGCAAATCCCTCAGATGTTAAATGTGAAACTTCACTCTGTTCTTCAAAGCTAACAGATACAAAGGTTTTGTTTTTTGGGCTGAATTTCTTATTCATTAAACGAGTTGTGAGGGCAAATGCCAAGAAGGATCCTGCTTAAAATACTTGCCTGTTGATTTCACTTCAGATACAATTAAGGGTTTCTCCTGAGGGCTGCTCAAAGGGAAACATACATGGTCACATTGCTCTTCTGGACTCACAGAACACTTTGTTTCTGTTTCCTCTCTTTAATTCCTTATGCTCAGATCATATGTATTTATTTATTTGTACCTCCATGTGTCTCACCTAACTGTGATTGCCTGGCACAGACTGAATACCCAGTAAATGTTTGTTAAGTAAATCACTGAATACACTACAGTAGTACACTTGGGAATATATCTACTTACTGACCAGCAATAAGGCAAACCTACCAGAGTTTCATATAGGTTACGTAGTCAACAGATGGTAACTATTTTTCAGCTATCTACCTGAGTCAAAGTTAAACAATGAAATTGAGGGTAAAAGTTGTTATGTGCTGAGCAATTACCCTGCTTCACTGACATACAATCTTGTCAGCTGTGATAATTTCTACAGAGCCTTCATAAAATTTTACAAATAAGCAGCCAATTTCTCTACTGAAACACAGTGAAATGTAAGACCCAAGAAACCAAACCAGGGACATAAACACATGACACATAACTTTGTGTGTGTGGTGGGGGGTGGATGGAAATCAAACCCAGGTGTACTTTACCACTGAGCTACATCACAAGGACTTCTTATTTTATTTTTAGACAGGGTTCTGCTAGATTGCCAGAGTCTGGCCTCAAATTTGCAATCCTCCTGCCTCCCAAGTGGCTGAATTACAAATGTGTGCCACCATGCCTGGTTAACACATGCCTTTCAAAAACACTGTTTTGCATTTGTAAGAATCTGTTTCAGTTCAATTTATCCTTTAAGCAACACTTAAGTGAGATATATATATATTTCTGAGGATTTTTACATTATTTTTTAATCACTTTATAAAAAAACAAACAAAAAACCCCCACAAACTTAACAATAGCCTAGATAGGTATTAATTAGTTACTTTAGACAAAATGAGATTCGGTCTAGACTTCTTAACAAATTTCTTTTCGAGATGGAGTCTCACTATGTTGCCCAAGCTAGTCTTGAACATCTGGGCTCTTGATAGTCAAGAGTTTTGAATTTTTGTTGTAAAATACTATTATACTCTGAGTTTCACTATTTTATTAAATTTACAAAAAAAAAAAAGATCAAAGCCAGTATCTACAAATCTATGTAAGATTATCTAATTAGCACACTGGTATTCAGCCCTCAGAAAGGACTGCTTTCAGAAAGGGCCTTGCTCACTACTGTGGAAACTGAAACTTATCCTCATGTGGCCAATGATTTTCCAACACTAGCCGCATCTTCTATTTGATGTGTTTTTCTACAATGCTACCTTTCCATTCCCCATCAAGAAGTGGAGTCTAATTCCTCTCCTTTCTTCCAAAACTAGATGGTCAAAGGGATACTATGTGACTTTTTAGACTGGGTCACAAAGAGCAGTACAACTTCTTCTACCTTGTTGCTGGCTTACTCATGCTTGGAGTCCTGAACCACCACCTAAGAAGCCCAATATCACAAGATTGACAGGCTGTGCAAAGGAGTACATGTGAAAGTACTCCAGTGATGATTCCTAGTCTTTTGTTGTTGTTGTTGATGGACTTTTATTTTATTTATTTGTATATGATGCTGAGCGTCGAACCCAGTGCCTTACACATGCAAGGCAAGAATTCTACCACTAAGCTACAACCCCAGCACTGACTCCTAGCGTTTAAATCATCCCAAGTAGGACCCAGATGTGTGTGTAAACAAACCTTCAGAGAACACTAGCTCACTGACAATAAATAACCCTTACCTTTAAGTCAACCCTACTGAGATCACCAAACAGGGTCAAAGTGTCCCTGAACTGTCCTGTCAGGATTCATCATCTAGAGCAAACAACAAGCATGATAAAATGGCTATTTTAAGCCATTAAGTCTTGGAATAATTTGTAATGCAACAAGACTAACCAGATCAAAATAAAGAACCAACAAAGAAAATAAAAAATGTGTTGATTAGCTTTTCATTTAATTAACTTTTATCAGGATATGGGTCATGTTAATTATAGCAACCCCATAGCAAGCACATCTCTTTCTGTATCCTGAATGATGATCACAGCATTCTCTCTTTTTTTTTTTTTTTTTTGGTGGGGGTGGGGGTTACCAGGGATTGAACTCAGGGGCACTCAACCATTGAGCCACATCCCCAGCCTTATTCTGAAATTTATTTAGAGATAGGAACTCACTGAGTTGCTTAGCACCTCATTTTTGCTGCCGCTGGCTTTGAACTCCTGATCCTCCTGCCTCAGCCTCCAAAACAACTGGGATTTTACAGCTGTGCACCACTGTGTCAGTAATCACCGCATTCTTATAGGTAGGAGGGAGTGAACTTCATCTACATATACAGCTGTGCACCACTGTGTCAGTAATCACCGCATTCTTATAGGTAGGAGGGAGTGAACTTCATCTACATATACAGCTGTGCACCACTGTGTCAGTAATCACAGCATTCTTATAGGTAGGAGGGAGTGAACTTCATCTACATATTTGCATATGTGCATATATCTGAACTCTAACTACATCCCCTTGGATACCTTATCCCAGAGCTAGGAAAGGTGTCATCTCTTATTTTTTTATGTCCCATGGTAACTGTCCCATGGTATCTGTACTACTTACTCCCTTCTTTGGAGAATTAAGCACTCTCATGACAGTTTTAATTTGCTGAAGAGTGAGGTGCCACAGAAGAAATAATAGGGGCCAGACATCTAAAGCAGAAATATTAATGCTTCTTGTAATGTTTCTTGCTGTTTAGTTGTATAATTAGGTCTGAACCAAAGCACATGCAGTGAATAATTCGTTCTTTACCTTCCACAATACTGGACTTGGCGAGGTATCCTGAAGAGGATTTCAGAGCGCCACTGAACACAAAGAAACTGGCACCAGTCACTAGAATAGCAATAGAAATAGTTTAGTGACAACATACCTCAGATGGAGGGGTTGGGAACAATAATGAAATATTTGGTAATTGGGAATTTCGAACATCATATAAAAAATAAAAAACACTGTATCTATATACCACAGTATATAGTCAATAATTTCTTTTTTTAAATATTTTTTTAGTTGTTAACAGACTTTTATTTATTTATATGTGGTGCCAAGAACCAAACTCAGTGCCTCACACATGCCAGGCAAGTGTCCCACCGCTAAGCCACAGCCCTAACCCCAAAATTTCTTTAATTGTGAAACAATTCTCTAGTGGGCATATAGTAGGCAACTGTCTTCAATGTATTTTTAAACTAGTTGTTCACTAAAGGCATAAAAGGCACCTAGCACAAGTATATTCAAATAATATATCCAAAATGATTAGGTGATAAGTCTATAATGTAGCCAATAATTCTCATGCTTATGACTGCTTTGGGAAAGAAATTTTAAAATAAGATCCTTCATTTAAAATAAGATCCTGTTTTTGCTCTCAAGAATCAAAAGAATATTACTACAAAGAAATCTTAATGGTCAAGTCCAGGGGTTAGCAAATTACAGCCTACATGATCTGTAGTCTAGTTTTGTAAATAAACTTTTATTGGACCACAGCCATGTCCATCATTTGCATATTGTCTAAGGGAGTTTTTAGACACCAGAATCACACCTGAGTAGTTAGTGACAAAGACTGCAGGCCTAAAGTACTAATCATTTTGCCCTGCACATAAAAGGTTTGTGGCCCCTAGTGTAATCCAATGATTTCCAATTTTTTTTTAGATTAAATATATATTGAAGATGAAGATATGGTACAAAATATATTTTACAAGAAGAGTTGCTTAAAAAAAAAACATTTAAAAGACAAACTCCAACTACTAGTATTTCTTTATAAAAGAAAAGATATGCAATTATATTTAGCTTTAGGAAAGCTTCACTATACTATCCATCTTAAACTGGACTGGGATAAGCCAACTTCCTACCCACTGGCCTACAGTATCTCTACAGATGGTCATCCAGCTTTTGTCCTACTCTTCTAAAGTGTTTGGGAGCCCACAATAGCACAGGTGATCCATTCTACTTTTGGACAGATTCTCAAGGTAATAGATTGTGATCTCAAACTGAACCCAAATCTGCCTTAAATCTGGTTTTTCGCCTGATTCTGGTTATAGTGTTTTGTATCTATAGAGAATAAGCTGAACCTTATTTTCACATAATAAAATCTAAATAGAAGTAGCTATTTTTCCATCTTCTTCCAATGTACTCTTTTCCAGATCAAACACTAATATTTTATTTAAGAAGTCTTCCTTTGAGGGCTGGAGATGTAGCTCAAAGGTAGGGTACATGCCTACTATGCATAAGGCTATGGGTTCAATCTCATAACACTGCCAAAAGGAAAAAAAAAAAGTCAGTTTCTATCTAGATGCAAATTTCTCACAGGTCTTAAATCATCCTCTGAATGCTAGCAAGTTTTATCAATAAAATTATAATTTCACAAAATATAGTTTAGGGAGACACCCTGAAGAAAAAGTCTGTGGTCAAATAAATGTGGGAAAAAATATACACTGTCTTCCTTTTGAAAAATTAGCTTGTTAAAGGATCTGAAAAAGATCTGTGTTAAGGAAACCTGTTTATGAAGTTGTTTAACACAGGGTTTCTCAGATTTTTATTTATTAAAGAAAGACTTTCATTTATTTATGTGAATATTTTTTTTAAACCACAGAAAACACTTTGGATAATACTACCTTGAGCAAAGTTTCTTAAATTTAAATATATAATTTAATCACTCAGGGATCTAGCTAAAATTCTAGTTAGCAGATTTATCTGCTTCATAGATTTCTTATTTCTAACAATCTCCTAAGTAATGAGACCATATTCTAGGTAGCACTGAAACTAGGAAGATTCCTCCAGAATCCTGTCAACTTATTAATTAATTGCATATATTCATCTAACAAGTTCCAAATAGATCTGAGCATAATCTCACTAAAGAGCCTAGTCTCACCTTCAAATACCAGTGATGGCACAAGCAATATCATGACACAGTACTTCTAAAATGTTTCCTTCAATAACAGAGACCTCATTTCCAAGATTCTTTGAGTCTGACTACATGGGAGTCAACATAATTCTAGAGAACATGGACATTCTTGAAAAAGCTCATTAGTTAGTTTATGGTCACTCATCTAGAAAGTGTGTGTAATGGAAATGAGATAGCCAACGTTCCAAGTTCAGAATAACCTTCCATTATTAAAATCTCAACTAGCTCAAACACTTACCTTTCCTGGGCTGATTGTGAATACTGATAGCCTGGGTCTGATAGTTTCCATCATCATTCTGTACACACACAAGGTGAGAGTCTGCCTTTTCATTGAAGCAGGCACCTCCTGCCAGCACATGCTCATTGGACTTGTTCATAGCTTTCATCATCTGCAATTGAAGAAGAGGGTTAACCTTATTCTCCCAAGAATGGACACTTTTTCTCTGACATGGTATAATTCCACATTCTTAAAGACAAAAATAACATCAAATATTACTTATTAAACTGACAAAGGAGCTACCAAATAATGAAAACAAAGTGAAAAAACATAGTTACCATTAGTAAAAACAAAAACAAACAAAACTCTCCAGTGTACATATAAAAATTCCCTATAGTTTATGTGATTCATAATATAACCTATGAACATAACATTTTGCAATCATTTTTCTCCTTTTACTGTTACACTGAATTCAAGTAATGAAAATTAGTTTAACTAATTGCAATGGTTTCTTCTATTCACTGAATTCTTTGAGGATATATACTCTAAAATTCTAAGTCCAAAAGAATGTTCCATATTTAAGTGCATCTGCCTTCCTTATCAGTATCAAATGTGTGAGGCTTTCCCCCACAAGTTTATGAAATTCTACAACTTAAAGTTCAAGATCTTATGAAATAAGCTATCAATATTTTGTCTTGTTCTTATCAAATGATTTAAGGTGCATGCAGTGGTGTATACCTGTATCTTTCTTTTAACTTTTTTTTAAAATACCTTTATTTTATTTATTTTTATGTGGTGCTGAGGATCGAACCCAGGGCTTCGCATGTGCCAGGTGAGCGCTCTACTGCTGAGCCACAACCCCAGCCCCCACATCTGAATCTTAAGCAACTTGGGCAGGTGACACCAGAGGATCAAGTTTGAGGTCAACCCGATCAACTGAGTAAGACTGTCTAGACGGTTGTGGTGGCACACACCTGTAATGCCAGTAGCTTGGGAGGTTGAGACAGGAGAATCATGAGTTCAAAGCCATCCTAAGTAAAAGTGAGGCACTAAGCAACTCAGGGAGACCCTGTCTCTAAATAAAATACAAAATAGGGCTTGGGATGTGGCTCAGTAGTTCAATTCCCCTAAGTTCAATACCTAGTACCCAAACACACACCAAAAAAAGAGACTATGATATTTTTTAAAGGGGAGTGTGCTGGGGATATAGCTCAGTGGTATAGGGCCCCTGGGTTCAGAAAGTGTGTGTAATGGAACAATGGGGGAAAAAAGAGAAATATTTAAGATAATTCTGCATCTAATTTGGAAAAGGCTAATGGGCCATTTTTGTGTCTAATAAACAAATCTGAACTTACTTTGATGTTAAAACTCTGGCCTCCTGCTAAGTTAATGCTAATATATTTGTTTGTTTTTATTTCTCATTTTTTCCTGCATGTCATCCCATTTAGTGATCTTTTTTTAATATGGCTTCAATCCTTTGAATGTCTAATCTGAAACCTTCTTTGTTCTACTCCTCTATTTGTCCTATGCTCTAAATTACAATACCATATCGCCCCATTCCTCCCATCCAACTACCAATCTGTATACATTCTCAATGCTTTTATCTATTCTGAATATTACATATAAATGAACCATGCTATATGTGACCATTGTGTTTAGGTTCTTTCACTTAATATAAGTTTTCCAGACTCATCCACATTATAGCATGTATCAGTACTTACTCATTTTTATGGTTGAAAAATATTTCATTGTAGGTATAATTGTACAATTTGTCTATCCATTCACCCACTGATAGACATTTTTAAATTTTTTTATTTGTTCTTTTTAGTGATATATAATAGTAGAATATATTTTGACATATTGTACATACATGGGATTATAACTTCTTCTTGTGGTTGTACTTGATGTGCTATTACACTGGTCATGTATTCATATACGTATATAGGAAAGTTACGTCCAATTCATTCTACTGTCTTTCCTATTCTAATTTCACTTCACATGATAGTCTCCAGTTCCATCCATTTACCATCAAATGCCATCATATCTTTCTTCTTTATGGCTGAGTAATATTCCATTTTGTATATATACCACATTTTCTCTATCCATTCATTTGTTGAAGGGTACCTAGGTGGGTTCCATAGCTTACCTATTGTGAATTGAGCTACTATAAATATTGATGTGGCCCTGTTGATGGGCATTTTTAAAGTCATTTCCACTTTGACTATTATTACAATGAACATGTGTATAAATGCATTGGTTTGAGTACCTTATTTTCTTTTTTTCTTTTTTTTTTTTAATGAAGCTAGATTTGTATCCATTTGACTCTTTTTTTTTTATTTTAATATTTATTTATCGGCGGACACAACATCCATCTTTGTTTGTATGTGGTGCTGAGGATCGAACCCCGGCCGCACGTGTGCCAGGCGAGCGCGCTACCGCTTGAGCCACATCCCCAGCCCGAGTACCTTATTTTCAATTTCTTTTTCCAGTGCTAGGTATTAAATCCAGGACTTCACATAATGCTAGACAAGAGATCGATCACCGAGCTATATCTCCAGCCCTTTGTTTTCAGTTCTTTGGGGTATATACTTGGGAGTAGAACTACATGGACATATGAGAATTCTGTTTAATTTTTTGAAAAGCTGCCAAACTTCACAGTAGACCAATATTTTACATTTCTACCAGCAAAGTATCAGAGTTCCAATTTCTCCACATCCTTACAAACACTTTTTGTGTGTGTGTGTGTGTGGTGCTGGGGATTGAACCCAGGGCCTTGTTGTGCATACTAGACAAGCACTCTGCCAACTGAGCCCTAGTGGAGCTGGGTGTGGTACCACATCTCTGTAATCTCAGCTACTTGGGAGGCTGAGGGCTGAGGCAGGAGGGCTGAAAGTTTGAGACTAGTCCCAGCAATTTAGTACGATCCTGTTTTGAAAAAAATAAATACATAAAAATGCCTGGGGCCAGGCACAGTGGCACACACCTGTAATCCAAGCAGCCTGAGAGGCTGAGGCAGGAGAATCACGAGTTCAAAGCCATCCTTAGCAACTTAGCAAGGCCCTAAGCAACTTAGTGAGACCCTGTCTCTAAATAAAATACTAAAAAGGGCTGAGGATATTGTTCAGTGGTTAATTGCCCCGGTTTAATCCCCAGTACTAGGGGAAAAAAAAAATGTCTGGGGATGTAGGTCAGTGATAAAAGCATCTAGCTCAGCAATAAAGCGTCTCTGAGTTTAATTCCCCATATTTGGGGGTGCGGGGATGGGGAAGAAAACACATTCAAAAAACAACAACAAAAATCCTAGTGGACCATGCATCCTATCTGATCATAATGGAATGAAACTGGAAATCAACGATAAAAGAAGGAAGGAAAAATCCTATATCACTTGGAGAATGAACAATATGTCACTGAATGATCAATGGGTTACAGAAGACATCAAGGAGGAAATTAAAAAATTCTTAGAGATAAATGAAAACACAGACACAACATATTGGAATCTATGGGACACAATGAAACCATTGCTTGGAGTTCATTCCTTAAAAAAAAAAAGAAAAAAAAAACAACAAATAAATGATCTCACACTTCATCTCAAAACCCTAGAAAAAGAAGAGCAAAACAAAAATCCTAGCGGGTTTGAAATGTTTATCTCATTGTGATATCTTTTATCTTTGTGATACTGTGTCACTCTATCACTGAGCTACATCCCAGTTCTTTTATTTTTTATTTTGAGACAAAGATTTACTAAGTTGTAAGACTGTTCTCAAACTTGCAATCCTCCTGAATTGGCCTCCCAAGTTAATGGGATTACAAGGCATGTGCCACCAAGGTCTTGTTTATTATTATAACCTTTTAAAAAGTTTTAAAATTAGAGAGTATTAATCCTTCAATTTTATTCTTGTTTTTTAAGAATATTTTTGAATTGAGGGTCCCTTGCAATTCAGATAAAATTTTGAGTACTGGCTTTTCCATTTCTGCAAAAAAGGCTGTGGACATTTTGATACGGTTTACACTTAATCTGTGGATAGCTTTCAGTGGTATCTTATCAATAATAAGTCTTACCCATTAACCCAGGAAAGTTTCCATTTATTTAAGTATCCTTTAATTTCTCTCAGTAATGCTTTATAGCTTTTAGGGTATATTTACTTGTTTATATTTACTTGGGTATTTTATCACTATCAGTCTAAGTCATCACCATTTCCCAGCTTTCTTTATAACTTTCACAAAGTTAACATTTTAATTAATACCCTATCACCACAATAACTGACACTGATAGGCTGACATTTATTAACATCACTATTCCAAAATACTTCTATCAGGATTTTTCAAAGGTTATTTTCAAATCATTCTTCTGCAAACAGTGTGAGTCAGCCAGAAGATTTCTGCTTAACAAAGTCAACTGAGGGACTAATTCAGGCTCTCATTTACAATTTACATTTGTACCATATGAATGAAACAGAGATGATTACATGTAGTAATTTTAAAGAAGGTTATGTCCATCGCTTCTTCCAAATCATTAGACTAAAGTGGTTTTGAATTGTGTCTACATTAAGCAGACTAAGAAACCTTTTCAATTCAGAGATTCTGAATAAATTAGCTGGCCTTGAAGGAAATCATTTTCCTGAATTTCAATTTCAAGCCCAACAAGGTAAACTTTATATTCCTTTGGAATTGAATGAACAAATGTTCTTGCTCTTAAAATAACACTCATATACAAGAGGTTCTCAGATATCCAACAGACATTTCTAACCATAAAATAAACTTATACTTGTCACATAATGATATAAATACTTGACTATCAAATTTAGTTGTGGTATTTCTCCACTCTATTAATTCAAATTCTATAATATGTCTTTTATTTATTCATATTTTTACCATAGTTCAAGGCCTAATAACCTTTTTTTCTGGACATTAAATTATACCTGGTTTTCCTATAGTCTCCATTAATTTTGACTCAGTCCACAAATATTTCCATACTTACAAAAGCACAGTTCTAATATGTAACATCTTCTCCACCTGGTCACAAGTTTCCTATGCTCTAGCCCCAAGGCAGCTTTCTTCTTCTTCTTCTTCTTCTTTTTTTCCTGTGTGTGTGGGGGCGCGGAGGGTACTGGGGATTGATCCCAGGGGTATTTTTCCACTAAACCACATCCCCAGCCCTTTTTATTTTTTTGAGACAGGGTCTCACTAAATTGCTGGCCTTGAACTTGTGATCCTCCTGCTTCAGCCTCCTGAGTTACTGGGATTAAGAGGCATGTACCATCATGCCTGGCTCAAACCAGCTTTTCTGTTTTGCTTCCTTTCCTAACTGTATCCTTATGTGCTCCTTCTATATGAACCTAGTTCACTATGCCTAATCATTTACCATGACTACGTCTTTGCGTTTACTATTATCGAGCCTCTCTTTTCTTCTCCCAAATCCAAGCACCTGAAACAGATGGCTCCGAAATTATGGCTTAGTAAAAATACCAATTCATGCAAGAAGTTTTCTAAAACCCCCCATCAGATACTACTACGACCACTCCCTTAAATGCCATAGCATATTCTGCATATTTTTATATGCCATCATCTACATTCTGTCTTAGATAATAATAAGTAGCAAGGACTTGAGCCAGATTGCCTGTAATTGAATCCTGGCTTTGCTGATAACTAGCTAGCTGTGGGCCCTTGGGCAATTTACTTGGCATCTGTGTCCCAGTTTCCTCCTTTGTAAAATGGGATAATAAAAGTAACTATTTCAGTAACAAGGTTTTGCAAGATGGCAGAATAGAGAAGGTCACTTTCCTGGCTAATCCCTGGTATAAAACCAAGAAAGCAGATAGGCAGCTAACAAGGTGGGTGAAAAGGGTGTAGGGGCTTTACTGGGATGTAATACTGGACATTCAAAGCAAATCAGGGACTCAGGAGGTAGGATATAATAGAATAAGAAAGAAATCCCCAGTGCCACTGCTGGAAGCACTGGCCAAAGTGGTTCCTATATGTGCTAAGTGGAGGGATAAGGGAATTAAAGGAACCCACACTTTTAGGAGGCCTGAGTCATGTCTGCAACTGAGAGATCAGAAATAAAAAATAGTGCCTGATAAAATGAAAGGTGTGCTGCACAATATCTTTCTGCAGGGAAAGAAGCCGCATCTCTCTTGGCTGTCTGTGGAGGACACAGGAAGGAACCATTTTGCAGCTGTGGCATGAGGGACAGCAGCTGAGGTAGTCGATTTCCTGGCAAACCCAAGTTTGGCCCAAAATACAGGCCTGGTAAGCCCACACTGCACAACACAGAGTGTGCCTAAGTGACCAGGAGAAAATGAAACATGGGGAGGAGTTTGCACAGGGGAATACTGGTAATGGAAACCCACCAGGCTCTGCCCTTCCCCCCACACACATCATGCCACTTGCAGTACCTGCTGGGAAAGATGCAACTTGCCTGAAATTTGAAAGGGTGGGAGAGACTGAATTTGGAGATTGAACCCAAGAGACCAAAAAACGTGAGATCCGAAGGTAATGAAGGGGACTAGGAATTGGCTCCTCTATACATGAGTGGAATCCAGGGGAGATCCCTGAGGTACAGTCTTCCAGTATGGACTGGCAACTGCTGGGCCCTGGAGGTTCACTGATTTAAAATCTTCAGACCCATCACCATCCAACAGAAGCTGGACCTATCTATGCGGCTCCAAGATTTCTATCTACAGGATTTCCTCTCACATTCCAGCAACCCAACCTGATAGTAGACCAGGCATCACACTCCAGACAACCCCACCTAACACTGCTTAAAAGAGAAGCTGAGAATCTTCTGAAATCCAACAGACACAATTCTTTAACATTTCATCAAGATTTTTTTTTAATTTTAATTTTTTTCCTTTTCACCATTTAATTGTGACGTGAATAGTTCATGGACTCTTATACATATTCATACTTGTTGTTTGTGTATCAACAGGTATTTTTTCTCATTTCTAGCATTTTTGAAGCCAGTTAGTTTTCACGGATGAGTATTTTGAGGACTAGGATATTCAATTATTATATTTTGGTTTTGTTTTATATTCTTTTGTTCTTATTTTTTTAAAATCCTTTATTTATTTATTTTTCTTATGTGGTGCTGAGGATTAAATCCAGGGCCTCACTCATGCTGGACGAGAGTGCTCTACTACTGAGCCACAACCCCAGCACCTCGTTTTTACTTCTATTTTCTCTCTTCCTCCCTCATATTCATCAACATCATTTCTATTCTCTCCCTATCCACCATTCAAAATTGTAAATCTTTTTGCAAACTTACTGTTATTGCTGTGAGCAATAATTGATTACATATTTTTTTATTGTGACAATTAACATTTTAGATATCATAGCAGGAACTATTTGGTTAATGCTGTAGACTGTTTGCATTGATTATTGTTATTATTTGTCTCCCCCTAAACAGTGAGGTACTACAAATTTTCAGGGACACTATAAGTCCACAGGGCAGAAACTCTGCTGCCTCAGATCCATACTGTTAGATGGGGAGATACACAAACAACATGAAAAAGCAAGGGAACAAATTTCCCCCCAAAAAACAAGGTACTTCAATAACAATCCACTGACCTCACAGTAGAAGAAATGTCAGAGAAGGAGAATATTCATAGTTAAACTCATCTATGAGATAAAGGACAATATAAGGAGTGAAATCAGAGAGACTCCTAAAGCACAAGAAGTAAAATCAAGAATCAGTAAATGGAATGGTATCAAACTAAAAAGCTTCACAGCAAAGGAAACAATCAAGAACATGAACAGAGAGCCTACAGAATGGGAGAAAATATTTCCACCTACACCTCACAGAGAGCATTAATCTCCAGGACATACAAAGAACTCAAAAAACTTAACACTAAAAAACAAATAACCCAGTCAATATATAAGCAAAGGAACTGAACAGGCACTACTTCACAGAAGAATAAATATGAATGGTTGAAAAAAAAATGAAGAAATATCTCTAGCCATTAGAGAAATGCAAATAAAAACTACACTGAGATCTTATCTCATTCTAGTCAGAATGGCAATTATCAAGAATTCAAGTAATGCTCAGTTTAGTGGCGCACGCCTATAATCCCAGAGGCTTGGGAGGCTGAGGCAGAAGGATCTCAAGTTCAAAGGCAGGCTGAGCAACAGCGAGGCGGAGGCACTAAGCAACTTAGTGAGACCCTAGATAAAATACAAAACAGGGCTGGGGATGTGGCTCAGTGGTTGAGTGCCCCTGTACCCCACTCAAAAAAAAAAAAAATGCACGGCATATTACCTCCTATCTCAACATTATTTTCCAAAGCACCTTTTGACCAACTCTTTTCATTTCCTTCTTCTCTAAAAGAAATGTATTCCTTGAAAACCAAGCATTCCTCAAACAGATTTTAGCACCATCTGTTCTGACTAGTGCTTCAACAAACCTTTGAAAATTATGCTTTTGTAATTTCACACTCCTCTGAAGAATATGTGTAGTCTTGAATTAAAATAAACCAAAACTCCTATTTTAGAATCAGAGTGGGAATCTTAAGAGGCCATTCAGTCCAACTTTCAGCCTAAATTATAAAATATGGAGGAATGTACAAATATATGATTTCACAGATTCTTGGATTATATCACACTAACACAAACTTCTTTATTCCTGTATTTTGGTTTTGAGCAAAGGATTAACAAAATTTTGCTTCATTTTATGAGAGTTTTACAGGTTAACTATTTGGCTATATTTCCTCACTGACCTAATAAAAGTTTAAGTGTCTACAAATTTGGTAAGGGAAGAAGTGTTTTTCAGAGTTAACATAATAAACAAAACAAACATATTTAAGTGTAAATTTGATGAATTTTGATATGTATACTGGAGTGAAATTATGAAAAGTACTTATGCAACAATCTTCATGAGAAATACTGATATGTAGTTTTCCAATTTTCTATTATCTTTTCCTGGTTTTGTTATTATTAACTGTTAAGTCTGGACTCAAAAGAATGACTCCTCTTCTATTTTCTGGACATGGTTATACAGAAACATTGTTTTTTCTTCCTTCATTGTTTGGTAATAGTAACCAATGAAACCAACTCAATGTGGACTTTATTTTGAGGAAAGGTTCTTAAAATACTTACAATTATTTGAATACATATAGGGCTATTCAGGTTATCTATTTCTTCTTTTGACAGGTTAATGTGCAAGGAATTTGTCCATTTTCTCTAAGTTGAACATATACTGGTATAAACATGTTCATAATGTACCTTTATTGTTCCTTTAGGACCTGTCATGATAGTCACCTCTCTCATGTTCCAAAGGCAATTGTGTTTTCTCTATCTAATCAATCGGATTAGAGGTTTATCAATGTTGTTGATCTTCTCCAAGAACCACCTTTTAGCTTCATTTATTTTCTTTGTTGTTTTTCTGTCTTCTATTTTACAAACTGCTGGTCTTTATTATTTTCTTTCTTTGTCTCTACTTTGTATTCTATTTGCTCATCTTTTTCTGATGCTTTAATGTAGAAAACTAAACCATTAATTTGAAATGCCTTTTCATAATATGAATGTTTAGTGCTGTAAATTTATCTCTAATTACTACTTTAGCTATGCCCAGCAAATTTTGATATTTCATGTTTCCATTTTCATAGGTTCAAAGTATTTTGAGGGCTATAGGTGTAACAGCTGGCCTAGCATGCATGGGGCCCTGGTTGAATCTCCAGGACTACAAAATAATAACCCAACAACAACAACTTCCTTTTGACTACTTTGATCCATGGATTATTGAGAAATATGCATTTTGTTTCTAAATTTGTGAATTTTTTAGGGATCATTCTAGTATTAACTTCTAATTTAATTCCACGTGGTCCCAGATCACACACTGTATCTAGTATCAACTTCTAATTTAATACCACATGGTCCCAGATCACACATTGTATAGTATGGACCATTTAAAATTTATTGAGCAGGTGCAGCGGCACACACCTGTAATCCCAGCACTTGGGAGGCTGAGGCAAGAGGATTGTGAGTTCAAAGCCAGCCTGAGCAAAAGCAAGGCGCTAAGCAACTCAGTGAGACCATATTTCTAAATAAAATACAGAGGGCTGGGGATGTGGCTCAGTGGCCAAGTACCTCTGAGATCAATCTATGGTACCAAATAAACAAACAAACAAATAATAAAATTTAACAAGACTTCTTTTACATCAAAGACTATGCATATGCACTGGAAAAAATGTTATTCTGATGTTGTTGGGTAGAGTATTCTATAAAAGTCTATGAAGTCAAATTGGTTGACTATATTGTTCAGTTTTCTATATCCTTGCTGGTTTTTGTCTATCAGTTGAGATGTTATTAAAATATATGAATACATTCATTTATCCTTGTAGTTCCACCAGTTCTTACTTGAAGCTCTGTTACTGGATGTATAAATGTTCAGAATTGTTACATCCTCTTGGCTGTCACTTTATAATTATAGAATACATCTCTGTAATCTCTGGTAATATTGTTTGTTCTGAAATACACTTGGATATTCTTTCTTTTGATTAGTGTTACTACGTTTTTTCTTATATTTTCCCATTCCCTTTCAAACGATTTGTCATTATATTTTAAGTGGTTTTCTTGTATACAACTTAAGCTAAGTCTTGTTTGTTTATCCAACCCAATAACCTCTGCATTTTAAATTAAGGTATTTAGACCATTTATACTTGAGTGATTATTAATATGATTGGATTTAAATCTACCATCTTTCTAGTTAATTAATTCTTGAGGTACTGGGAATTAAATCATACATGCTAGGCAAGCACTCATCACAAAGCTTTCTCCTACCCACAGCTCCTCTATTATGTTTTTTTCACGTCTCTTTTTTTCAACATTCTTTTATGTTGCCAATTTATTTTCTTTATTAGATTACTTGCTATACCTATTTTTTTTAGTGGTTACTTTAACTTCTCAATATACATTGAAGTAATATTATATCACACCCCATCATATGCTTCCACTTTCCCTTTCTTAGTCTTTGTTTTATTGTCCTATATTTTGTTTCTACATGTTATTAATTCCATAATACATTATTATTTAATACATTATATATATACATACATATATATATATTTAAACAGTTCTATTTTAAGATTTTATATTTACCAACACACCTACCATTTCTGTTGCTTTTCATTCCTTTGTGTAGATCAAATTTTTCACTATTTGATACTCTTCCTGAGTAACAACATTTAATATTTCTTATGTGATAGGTCTATTGATAATAAATTCTTTTAGGCATTATGTACCTGAAAAAACATTTTGCCTTCACTTTTGAAACATTTTCACTTGGTATAAAATACAGATTGAAGGTTTTTTGTTTGCTTGCTTTTCTCAGTAAAGAATTTGCTAAACTGGACTGGGGATATAGTTCAGTTGGTAGCATGCTTGCCTCGAGTTTAATCCCCAGCTAAACTACCTTTTTGTTTTTCCTTTTTCCTTCTTCTTCTTCTTTTTTTTTTTTTTTTTTTTTTTTTTAAGTACTACAGATTGAACTCAGGGGCACTTAACCACTAAGCCAAATTCCCTGTCCTTTTTTGATAGTTTATTTATACAACACTGAGTTGCTTAGAGCCTTGCTAAATTGCTGAGGTTGGCTTTGAACTCACAACCCTTATGCCAATATTCCAAGGTAGGTTTATCTAACTGCTAAAGAATGGTAACTGTACCTCAGAAAAAGCTAAGCACATGTTCTATTATTTTCTGATGTTCTGGAAAAACAAACAAGCAAACAAACTCATGGAATGTCACAGGTAAAGGCTTTCTTCACATAGGTCATGTGCTTTAGGCTCCCATGATGCTGGGAGGACAGGCATGTACCACCATGACCATCTTGCTGCATCGTCTTGTGGCTTGTACTGTTTTCATGAGAAAGTCTGCTGTCATTCTTACATTTGTTCCTTAATATAAAATGTAAATGTTCCCCATTACCTCCTTTTAAGATTCTTCATCTCTGCTTTAAGCAATTTGGTCATGGTGATTATGAAGTTCCTTAATGTATATTTCATCTCTTTTTTTGCAACTTGAGTTTTTCAGTTTGTTGGATCTAAGGTTTTACAGTACTCATTAAATTTGGGAATTTTTCAACCATATTTCTTCAAATATTCTTTCTATTCACCACTTCTCCTCTCCTTTGGATATTTTAGAAGTAGGCTGTCTAAGGTTACCCACAGCTCAATGATGCTGTTCATTTAATTTTTCAGGCTTTTCTCTTTGTATTTCATTTTGGATAATTTCTATTCCTATGTTTCCAAGTTCACTACTTTTTTCTTCAGCATTGTCTAATCTGCCTTTATCTCATTCAGGGTATTTTTCATCCCATCATCATTTTCCTTTCTTGAAGTCTGATCTGGATCTTTTCAATATCTTCCATTGTTCTCCTAACAGGAGAACCTGAAACCTTCTTTCATTCTTTCAAAGCTTTTTTTAGCTTGTTAAACTGAATCAGGGCACCTGAATTTATGGATAATTAAGATCACTAGGGATAATCTGTTCCCTAGTGAAGAAACTTTTAAAAGAAACCTTTTCACTTTGGCTGATAAGAATGCAAACTATTCCCAGTCTCATAAGAATTGTTCTACCCATTCCTTTTCACTGCATTCTTCATGTAATATACTGATCAGTAAGTTAGAAGCTAAAGACTCAACAAAATCCCCTTGAAGATCTCCTGAGTTCTTTTATTTCTTGTATCTGCCTTGCAAATTCTAATCATCATAGCTTCCCATTTTTCAACTCTGTCTCCCAAACTCAGGGAGATGTACAATCTGTTTGGGGTCTGCCAACCTATCTGATGACCTAAAAACTGCAAGGAGAAAGTTAAGGTAACCATAGGACTCACCTCCTCTGCACCATTGTCTATGGTGTTTGATTTTCCTTAGTTTGTCTTGATGTTTAGTTATTTATGGTAGATTGATATGTTAGTTGACTAGCACTGCTGTAGTAAAATACCACAAACTTGTGGCTTTAAACAACAGAAATGTGTTCTATCACAGTTATCAAGGCTCGAAGTCCAAAATCAAAGTTTTCAGAGATGGTTCCATCTGAGTGCTATAAGGGAAGGATCTCTCCTAGGTCTTTCTCCATGGCTTAAAGATGCCCATCTTCTCTGTAAGTCTTTTCACATCCTATTCCTTCACTGTGTGCCTATATCCATATTTTCTTCTTATCACAATGCCATTCATATTGGATTAGGGCCCAGATTAATCACTTCCTTTAAAATTTATTACCTTGTTAAAAACTTTATTTCCAAATAAGGTCACATTCTGAAATCATGGGGGTTAGGACATGAACAATATGAACTATGGAGGGACACAATTCAACCCATTATGGTCTCTGTTATTCCTGCATGACCAGAAGTAAAAACTGACAAACTATATTTAAATAGTAGAACCATAAATACCTGATAACCATTCATACCTTTGATTTTCCTTAAGCATACTCACTCTCATAATACAGCATGAGCCCTACAGACACCATGAAATTTCTGCCAATGAAGTTGTTATAAAACATACTGGCTGTTGTCATCAAGATGGCCTCTAAGCCAGGATAACTCCTGAAAATGCCTGATATGAACCTCATCTCCTTGCATTTTAGCAATCATTTCAGGGTGGGTAAAGGTCTAAAATCATGTTCCCAGGCTAACATGCACGAGGCCTTGAGTTTGATGGCCAGCACCACAAAACAAAATAAAACCTCCCAATTGGCTATATCAAATGCTGCATAGACCATTGCAAGGGCTTTCCTAGAAGACAAACACCTGATATCACACTGCTGGCAAGATATGATTCATGTTCTATATCCTAATGAGAACCCTGGGGCCAAGTATGACCCCATGATATGATTGTATAATAGGGTCTACACAGATTCACAATAGTTGCTGCATCATTCCTTAACAGTCTTCTATTCTTCACATTAAATGCCTATAGTTAACATTAATATTTTCTTTTTCTAAAATGGTTTCCAAAGTCTTCATCACTCTGACTGCTTTTCTGTAGATTTACTTATGAGCTTCATACTTCTTAAAGAAATATAGCATATTAGGAAGTTATTTAAACCCTATAAGACTATGTAAATGAGAATTTTGTAAAACAAGTTCAATAAAAGTTAATCAAATAAACAATTAATCTGAATGATGATAATGACAACAACAGTAACAGTATATTATTCATGAATACCTATGGTTACCAGAAACCAACTAGTTATTTGACACATCTGATTTAAATGTCACATTAACCTTATAAGGTAGGCATACTCATTTTCCAGAACAGAAGTTAATCCATCAAGGTATTTAGTAATTAGAGTTAATTATTTTTAATTATTAACAGTTAGTAATTAAAAATCAACCCAAGGTCTATTTGACTCCAAAGTCTGACTTTTTTCCCACTATGACTTATTGCTTTCCTGATCTTAACAAATATTAAAAAACAGTTGTAAGTTGGGGGTATAGTTCAGAGGTACAGCATGTTATCATGTGTGAGGTTCTGGATTCAATCCCAACACCAAAAAAATAAAAAATAAACAAAATCCAGTCATATATTAGGAAATGACCCATATGTCATTCTAGTTTAATTGTTCTATCGGACTTCCATATTTAAGTAGACATACTGGATATGCTAGTGATCTAGCAATATACAAAAGTTAACTCAGGATTATTTTTTTTATAGTGGAGTTTGGACAATTTTAATAGCCCAAATGTACTCTCCAAAAGAAAGTACTATAATTACTTTACTTTATCATCCCTTACAGATTGGTAATTGTTAAACTGATGTTTATACTATTGTGATTAACTGTAGGGACACTAGAATCAGACTGTCTGGGTTTGATTCTAGCTCTACCACTTGCTAGCTATGTGAATGCATTACAAGTTACTTAAAGTACTGTATCTTAATTTTCTCATTTCACTGAGTCAGTGTAAAACAAATGTTTGCTTAGAATAGTGCCCAATACAAAACAAATAACACTTATTTATCATTAATTCAATTAGGTTAGTCAATACAATAATAAAAATCTCACTATGAGAATATGAGTAGGGTTGCCTAAGCCATCAGGAATATTAATGGCCTTACCAAAGAAGCTTAGAGATTTTATATGCAATGCCTGTTTTATTTATTAAAATTACACACTGTCAGAAGAACCATCCTTTTTTAGCTTTCTAAGCTTTACATCTTTCCATTCTCTCCACCTACATTTTCCATATTACTACCCAAAACTCAGGTTGCTAAAACTCTGCTTTCACTGTCACTGTTTCTGTTTAAGAATCTGTAAAAGCTCTTTACAAACCATCATATGAAATTCTAATTTCTTTGGCCTGTTTTTTTAAATTCTCTGAAAAGCAAGGAGTCTCTTGCATAATTTCATTTCCCACTAATCCTCCAGTCTACTTTAGCCTCCTCTTTTAATACTGGGAAGTTTATTATTTTCTACTTTCTTACAAGACATGCCCATTCCTGGTGCTTCCTTGCCTTCATTTAGGCTGATATCAATCCCTCTTTCACTTAAGATATTTTCCACCCTTCTCTTCCTAGCACCTAAACAGCATTCGTTACCCATAGACTCTGTCATTCATTTAGTTATTTGATGAACATCTCAAGCTTTTCCTACATGAATTGTGGTGTTCTAGATATAAAGGACTCAGGACCATTAAAAATTTAAGGACATTTCTTCTTTCTCTGAATCTTTAAGGAATATTTCTTGCAAGATATTTCTCATATTCTGTTTCATGTTTTCATTCAACATGTATTTCTTACACACCTACTCTGTACTAGGGAGCCTGCTAATGATACCAGTGGTAAATAAGACAGACATAGTACCTCATGGAACTATAAAGAGAAACAGTCATCAAGGAATTACAAATGTACTATTACCAACAGTAAGTGTAGAATTCTAGAAATGGATATAATAGGAGTGTTACCTTAGTTAGGAGTTAAATGAAGGACTACCAGAGAAAATGACACTTAAGCTGACAACTGAATAACGAGTGGGGGTTAGGCAGGTAAGAGAAGTATGTGTCAACAAGGAAGCAGCTTGTACAAAAGCCATGAAGCAAAAGCTAGTATACACAGGCAAAGAAAAATAAAAAACAACAACTATGGAAAATAAGTAAAGAAAAATGTATGAGAAGTGGAATATTGTGGTGATTAAGAGAAATAACGTACAGATGCTCCTCAACTCAGGAGGAGGTTACATTAGATAAACCCATTATAAGTTGAATATATCATTAAGTAAAAAATGCATTTAATATACCTAACTTACAAAATATCAAAGCTTAGCCCAGCCTACCTTAAACTTCTCAGAGTACTTGTATTAGTACTTGTATTATGGTTGAGCATAATCATCTAATACAAAGCCTATCTTATAATAAAGTATGGAATATCTCATATAATTTACTGGGAATACCTGTATCCAGAAAATGCTGGCAACACAAGACACTACAGAGCTTTGGTTGCTTACCCTCATGATCTAGGAGTCTGACTGGGGGGTTTGGCTCACTACCACTGCCTCTCATTGAGAAAATACACTGCAATTCCAAACCCAGGAAAAGATAAAAATTCACGGTACAGTTTCTACTGAATGCATATCACTTTGGTACCACCGTAGTGTCAAAAAATTCTAAGTTGAACCATTATAAGTTGGGAACAATCTGCATAAGAAAATTACTTTTTCAACTATAAAGTGGAATTACTGGACATACATAAGTCAACTGTCTAAGAGTATAAAAGATAAACCTATGTTGAGATGAAATGAAAACTGAATGGGAAGGGAAATCAGTCTGCTAAATCAGGCAAGAAAAATAATCAATTAAATTAACTGAAAATGAAATATAAGAAATGATAACTGATATAGTTATTACTTTGGAAAAATGATTCTTGAACCAGCATACCAAAACTGAAACTGCAGAGTTCAGATAAAACAGTATGATGAATGATAGCCATTGTGATAAACATGTTCAGTTGGGTCTAAAAAAAAATCTGGGAGCCTCATTGCTTTTCAATTTCTAAACATATAGTATCACCTTGCAAACATCAAGGACAGCAAAGAATACTATTCACTTGGGGATGACATTCTATCATCCTACTATTAGTAAGCTCCCAGAGGATATAGGCATAATTCTTGCTCATCTTTGCATTCCATATCACAAAATATATTTCATCACGTTTGTGAAACAGATGATAAAACTTCAAATGTGAGAAATAAAACAAGTTTTCAAAGCACAGACTCCTTTTACACTCTTTAGGCACAAATTGTTCATAAATAATTCCCTTTAAAGATTTGACTCTACGGGCTGGGGCTGGGGCTCAGTGGCTAAGCGTTCGCCTCACATGCGTGAGGCACTGAGTTTGAGCCCCAGCACCACATACAAAAAATAAATAAAACAAAGATGTTTGACTCTACACAGTCTATTCTATTATTCTTCAATATTCTAAGGTAGGATTACCTAATTGCTTAAGAATGGTAACTGTACCTCAGAAAAAGTTAAGCACATGCTCTATTATTTTCTGATGTTCTGAAAAAATAAACAAGCAAACACACACATGAAATGTCACAGGTAAAGGCTTTCTTTACATAGGTCCTTTTAATAGTAATGCTGAGCCCTGAGCTCACAAGCCAGGAAGACATGTGTGACTTTAAGTATATATCAAGTACAAAGTGTTTACTGGATATATGAATGATTACAAGCCTGAATGAAGAAGGAAAATAGGAAAGAAAAAGAGGGAGGAAATTATAATACACTATAACATCTGAGAAATAGTAGAAGAAGGGGCTACTGATGTAGCTCAGTGGTATAGTCTTGTCTAGCATGTGTGAGGCTCTGGTTTTGTAATCCCACCATAGCAAATAATAATGATGATAATAAATAATAATAAAACTTTAAGAAGTAGTAGTAGAAGAAGTGATTGGGAAGTTATCACTCTGCCTAATGAAAGAATAAACATGAACCACTGTTATATCAAACTATTAAAATTTTTCTTTAAAATAATAGCCCAATGGTTGGGCTAGGAGTGAAGTTCAGTAGTAAAGTGCTTGCTCAGTTTGTACAAGACCCTGGGTTTAAACCCTAACACCAAACAAAACAACACAGCAACCCCAGTGGCATTTAAGAACTGATTTAAATTTTTTTATTTAATTCAAAAAATACTTCACATGCAACCACAACTTTGTATAAATCTGCTAATGTGTATAGTACATACAATATTTTTTTTATTTTTTTATTTTTATTTTTTTAGAGAGAGAGAGAGAGAGAGAGAGAGAGAGAATTTTTAATATTTTTTTTTTTAGTTCTCAGTGGACACAACATCTTTGTTGGTATGTGGTGCTGAGGATCGAACCCGGGCCGCACGCATGCCAGGCGAGCGCGCTATCGCTTGAGCCACATCCCCAGCCCTTGTTTATTTTTTGGTACTGGTGATTAAGCCCAAGGTTGCCTTACCTTACAGCTGCATGCCTAGTCCTTTGTACTTTTTATTTTGAGACAGGGACTCACTAAATTTCTGAGGCAGGCCTCAAACTTCCGATTCTCCTGCTTCAGCTTCTAAGTCATTGGGATTATAGGCCTTCCTGGCCAATATGATTTTAGTTACAAAATATAGCTTAATTCATTAAAAGGTATTTTGGGACTTAACATTGAGCTGCGCTTGAACATTAAGGACAATAAAAAAAATAACGGCCAGGTACAGTGGTGCATGCCTATAATCCCAGTGGATCAGAAGGCTGAGCCAGGAGGATGACAAGTTCAAAGACAGCCTCAACAACTTAGTGAGACCCTGACTCAAAATAAAAAATAAAAAGGTTTGGGGATGTGGCTCAGTGGTTAAGTTACCCTGGGTTCAATTCCTGGTACCAATAAATAAATAAATAAATAAAAATTAAAACACACACACATACACACACACGCAGTTAAAAGAAGAACATGAAAAAAAAAAATCCCACCACTACAACTTCAGACATACAGTGAATTTTATGATTTTTAATCAAAATGCAAATCTGTTATTATCATAGCATCAATTAAAAGGTCAAAAGACATAACTAAAAAAGTTATACCACTTTTCTGTAATGAAATTCCACAGTTGAGCTAAGTCACACAATATTATTAACTGATTTCATTGTCAATTAAAAGTAAAATTTAGGGGTTGGGGTTGTGGCTCAGTGGTAGAGCATTTGCCTAGCATTGTGAGGTACTGGGTTTGATTCTCAGCACCACATATAAATAAATGAATAAAATAAAGGTCCATCAACATCTAAATAAAATTAAGAAAAAAAATTTACCTTTATAATAAATCTTACCTCATTGTATCTGTTGCTGGGAATTTTGATGCTTGTTTTCCGAACTTCCATATCCACCACCAAACCTTGAACTACTGGCAAAGTATATTGGTAATTTCTAAAGTCCTGGGCAAAAGAAGATTAAAGTAAAATAAAAAATTCATCAATAGTAGGATTTGATTTACAATAATAAAGTTAGCATGAATAGAAGGAATGTCAGAAAGATCCTATTTATTGGTCTGGGGTTGTGGCTCAGTGGTAGAGCACTCGCCTAGAATGCGTGAGCCACTGGGTTTAATCCTCAGCACCACATAAAATTAAGGATATTGTGTCTACCTAAAAAATAAATGTTTTTTTAAAAGATCCTATTTATTTAAATAAATAAATGTATAAGGAAAGCCCTACTGGATGTATTCTAGCTCTCTAATTAGACTGTAAATTCTTATAAGGAAGTAAACCAAATAATTTCCTATACCCCTTATATACAACATTAAACAAATACTTGAATGCTTACTCTGCTTTATGATCATTTATCATTTTCTATATTTACCTGTTAAAGATCAGTCTCCTCTCTTTAAGGTAATCTCCAAAAGGGCAGTGAATCTCACTTATTTTGTTCTCACTAGATCCCTAATGCCAGAAGCACCTTAGATTCTCAATGAGTATTTGTAAGGAAACATGCACATATATACACCCCCATCCCATGTGGCTGAAGCAAAATGAACAAACATGGTAGGAGTCAAGGCCAAAGTGATAGTACACTGCTAGGTTTCATAGGTTCTTATAGGTGATCACAAAGACTTTTGACTTTGCCTTAAGGAAGTTTTGACCTGTTTTAACAGATCTGACTTTTCTATAAAGAATAAGTGGTGAGGGGTGGGGTTGTAGCTCAGCGGTAGAGCGCTCGCCTAGCATGTGCAAGACCCTGGGTCCGATCCTAAGCACCAAATAAAAATAAATAAGCAAAATAAAGGTATTGTGTACGACTAAAAAAGAAAAGAATAGGTGGTGAGTGCCTGACGTGGTGGCACATGCCTGTAATCCCAGCAGCTTGGGAGGCTGAGACAGGAGAATTTAGAATTCAAAGCCAGCCTCAGCAATGGTGAGATGCTAAGCAACTCAGTGAGACCCTGGTGCTAAATAAAATACAAAATAGGGCTGGGGATATGACTCAGTGATCGAGTGCCTGAGTTCAATCCCCAGTATCACCCCCTACCTCGCCCCCACAAAAAAAAAAAAAAAAAAAAAAAAAAAACAGGTGGTGAGTTAGCAAGTGTAAAAGAAAAGCAATGAGATAAACACAATAAAACATCTGGGTAAGAAATAGTGAAAACTTAAACAAAATAGTGGTGATAAATTGTTAGATTCTCGATAAAGTCTGAAGGGAAAACCAACAATATTTGCCACTGGATTGGCTGTAGAATGTGAAAAAGGTCAAGAGTTTTAAAATAATTCTAAATTTCATGGTCAGGGCTACTAGGAGAATAGAATTGCCCTTTTTTTTGAAATGTAGAATATAATGGGGAAGGGAGAGTGTTTCTAAGTAACTTTACTGTATTACTTACAACAGAGATAAAGAACATTGATAGGAACACAAAAATATCCAACACCTACAAGGTAAAATTATAATGTCTGCATTCAGTGAAAAAAACCAAGCAAAGAATCAGAAAAACAAATCAAAATCACAAAGCAATGCAAAACAAAATATTTCATGGAAACTAAGCTAGAACTGATACAAGATGTTAGAATTATCAATCAAGACATTATAAAAGTTATTTTAATTGTATTCTAAGTGTTTAAAGAGCTAGGTAGAGGCATAAAAGACAAAGTCACCCATGTGAAACTTCTGGAGATAAATTTAACAATGAGGAGGTCCACCTCGATGACTTACACAGGAAAGCATTCCCTCTAAAAACTGGAACAAGAGAGGGATGCCCTCTTTCACCACTACTATATAACATAGTTCTTGAAACTCTAGCCAGAGCAATTAGATGAAAGAAATTAAAAGGATACGGATGGGTAAGGAAGAATTCAAATTAGCACTATTTGCTGACAATATAATTTTATACCTAGAAGACCCAAAAAATTCCACCAGAAAACTTCTAGAACTAGTATATAAATTCAGCAAAGTAGCAGGATACAAAATCAACACCCATAAATCAAAGGCGTTTTGTATCTCAGTGACAAATTCTCTGAAAGGGAAATGAGGAAAACTACCCATTTACAATAGCCTCAAAAAAAAAAAAATAAAGTACTTGGGAATCAACTTAACAAAAGAGGTAAAAGATCTCTACAATAAAAACTACAGAATGTTAAAGAAAGAAATTAAAGAAGACCTTTAGAAGATGGAAAGATCTACCTGTTCTTGGATAGGCAGAGTTAATATTGACAAAAAGATTGTACTAACAAAAGCACTATACAGATTTAATGCAATTCCCATCAAAATCCCAATAACATTCCTCATAGAAATAGAAAAAGCAATCATGAAATTCATCTGGAAAAAATAAGAGACCCAGAATAGCTAAAGCAATCCTTAGCAAGAAGAGTGAAACAGGTGGCATCACTGTACCAGACCTTAAACTGTACTACAGAGCAATAATAACAAAACAACATGGTATTGGCACCAAAATAGACTTGTATACAGAATAGAGGACACAGAGACTAACCCACATAATTACAGTTATCTATATTAGACAAAGATGCCAAAAATGTACATTAGAGAAAATACAGCCTCTTCAACAAGTGGAGGGAAAACTGGAAATCCATATGTAACAAAATAAAATTAAACTCCTATCTCTCACCATGCACAAAACTCAACTCAATAGTGGATCAAGGACCTACGAATTAAACCAGAGACACTGTGTCTATTTGAAGAAAAAGTAGGCCCAAATCTCCATCATGTTGGATTAGGCCCCAACTTCCTTAATAAGGCTCCTATAACACAAGAATTAATATCAAAATCAATACATGGGATGGATTCAAACTAAAAAGATTCTTCTCAGCAAAAGAAACAATCAGAGAGGTGAACAGAGAGCCTACAATTTGGGAACAAAGTTTTACCATACACACATCGGGTAGAATACTAATTTCGAGGATATGTAAAAAACTCAAAAATCTTAACACCAAAAAAGCAAATAGCCCAATCAATAAATGGGCCAAGGAACTGAATAGACACTTCTCAGAAGAAGATATTCAATCAATCAACAAATATATGAAAAAAATGTTCAACATCTCTAGGAATTAGAGAAATGCAAATCAAAACTACTCTAAGATCTCATCTCACTCGAGTCAGAATGGCAGCTATTATGAATAGAAACAACAATAAGTATTGGCGAGGATGTGGGGAAAAGGCACACTCATATATTGCTGGTGGGACTGCAAATTGGTGCAGCCAATATGGAAAAAAGTACAGAGATTCCTTGGAAAATTGGGAATGGAAACACCATTTGACCCAGCTACCCCCTACTCCTCCGTCTATACCCAAAGGACTTAAAAACAGCATACCACATGGACACAGCCACATGTTTACAGCAGCACAATTCACAATAGCTAAACTGTGGAACCAACCTAGATGCCCTTCAGTAGATGAATGGATAAAGAAAATGTAGTATATATACACAATGGAATATTATTCAGCATTAAAAAGGAATTAAAATGATGGCATTTGCAGGTAAATGGATGAAGTTGGAGAATTCAGTGCTAAGTAAAGTTAGCCAAACCCCAAAAAACAAATGCCAAATGTTTTCTCTGATTTAAAGAGGCTGATTCATAATGTAAGTGGTAGGGATGGGCATGGAAGGATTAGATGAACTCTAGATAGGGCAAAGAGGAAAGGGAAAGGGAAGGGAGGAGTGGGGTGGGAGCATATGGGTAGGAAAGACAGTGGAATGAGATGGACATCATTACCCTAAGTACATGTATGAAGACATGAATGGTGTGACTCTACTTTGTGTACAACCAGAGATATGAAAAATTATGCTCTACATGTGTAATATGAATTAAAATGCATTCTGCTGTCATATGTAACAAATTAAAATAAAAATTAAAAAAAGATATAAAGATCATTGTTTGCATTTTTGTTCAGGATGCTAAACAGCACTGAAAACTGATAACAAATCAAGTCAGGTTAATTTACAATCTCAAGGCTAACTGATATTACATTAAACATATGATCAACCATCTAAATTACTACAGCAGAGGTTTATTTTCCAGCTTATATTTTGTGGTCTTTGAAATATCAAATATGCACTCCCACTGAGAGACAAATGTTGATATACAGAATCAAGGCTGTCATTAACATGGACTGAAAGCAAATTTTACAAGGATTCATTACAAATTTAATCCTTCCTAAAATTCTGATTAAACAGGGCACTGGCAGGTTGCTTGATTCTGGCAGATTTGGTTATTCATTATTGACCTAAGAATTGCAGCTTCTGAATGTTTGAGCTTGAAATTTGGGGTTTCCAAGTTTGTAGCTTCCAAATACAGGAATTCATTTCTCATGTGCTTTATTCAAATCAATGTTGTTTACTCACTTCTAACCCAATACAGGCTGAGAACTGTCACCTAAAACACTGTGTTCCTTTTTATTAAAGAGCAAAAACCACAAGGATGCTTAAAAAAATATAACAATGAGTTTTCTTTTTTTTAATGGATGGAATTAAAGGCAGCTTAAATATTGAAAAATAAAAGTTAAAATTTAGTGAACTTAAAGGCCTTAGAATAAAAACTATCCTAAATGAAACAGAGAGAGAAAAAGAGTATAAAATAAATAATTATTCATCAGTGAAACAAATTCATGAACCTAATGTATATGTAACTGAAGTCCCTGAAGGAGAGACAGGGTAAACAGAAAAAATATTTGATAAAAAACACGAGCACACAAATCCAAGAAGTTCAATGAATCCCAAATATAAGAAACATGAAGAAAACTATACTATGGTACATTATAATTAAATTTCTCCAAACCAGTGATAAAAAGAAAAATTTTAAGGGAGACAAAGAAGAAAATAATGTTTTACAGAGAAGAACAAACACAGAGGGAAAAACAATTCTCATCTGAAACAAACTAGAAGATAGTAGAGGAACATCTTTAAAATACTCAAACAACACTGCCAAAGTAGAATTTTGCATCTGGCACAAGTATCTTTTTTTAAAAATATTTTTTTTAGTTGTAGATGGACACAATATCTTTATTTTATTTATTTATTTTTATGTGGTGCTGAGGATTAAACCCAGGGCCTCATGCATATGAGGCAAGTGCTCCACCACTGAACCACAACCCCAGCCCACAAAAATATCTTTTAAATATGAAGAAGAAATAAAATTGCTAGAAATACAAAAGCTGAAAGAATTCATCACCAGCAAGCCTATGCTACAATAAATGTCACAGGGTATTATTCAGACAGAAGGGAATGACACTAGATGGAAATACAGAGTTGCACAAAGGAACAAAGAGCACGGATGTGACAACTAAGGGTTTAAATTAATGTTCAAATCTCTTCAAAAGATAACTGGAACAAGTATAGGCATGACAGAGTAAGGACATCACCAAATCCATTCCCCCCAAAGCAATTAAGTGCTGGGTAAATGGTTTACAGAAGTGACCATTTCAATGCTCTGAAATTAGATCAAAAGAATGGAACACACTGTAAAGTGTTTTTCAAGAAAACTACTGAAATTCAAGTAAAAATAAAGTTGAAACTATGACCTTCTTGCCTGAGGTAGTCCCCACGAACTGCTTAGTCCAATCAGAGCATGATGGTGGCTAGTAAAAGAGAAGGCCAATAGCTCTGTTAGTCTGAGGCCACCAACCTATTTGGAGCAAGTTATGTATAAATGTAGACTAGTTAGAATTTTAAAAGGAGTTCTGAAAGGTGAAACAACCACAGGGAGCTTAAAACACTCCAAATATCCTGGACCGACCTTGGTCTGTGTATACATGCAGCAGAAAAAGATATAAAGGGACCCAAGTCAACCAACATTTTAAAAGAATCAGAACCTATATATATGTAGAGAGAAATGAGAGAGTCCAGCAAACAAGAATGAAGTTTAAATCCCAGTCCATATATAGACCCATCAACAGGGAGTAGAAGCCTTAATGGCTTGAAGTATTTGAGTACAACCTTTGACCAATCCTTGGCTGAATAGTGTCTCTCTCTCTCTCTCTCTCTCTCTCTCTCTCTCTCTCTCTCTCTCTCTCACACACACACACACACACACACACACACACACACACACACACACAGGAGGCCAGTCTCAAAATGAAAACAAAGTGAAATGCTAAATATCTTATTTATATACTCCTCCTGTTTTCATAATAATCCTGCAAGGTCACTAATATATTGAGTATATAATTAGGGGTTGGAATCCTGTACTATTTCACTGTATGTTTTCAAAAGGGTATATATGTTTTGTTCTCCTCTAACATAAAACTTTACCTTCTTTAAGTAGCAGGCACATGACAATCAATAAAATAATAAAACCCTACTCTTCCTTCTCCCATACAAATTCAAGTAAGAAAAAAAAAGAAAGAAAGAAAAGAAAAACTCCCAACTTACTGCAAGAAGATTCATGATGGTATGCCCTGTCTCTCCAAACAATGGCTTTCGAAATCTGACACTGAAGAGTGGGCAGGGATAAACTGTGGAAATGAGAAAAGATTAGACTAAGTTAAGTAGTTTAAAATTCTCGGCAAAGAGACACCATGGCTAATATGCTCATTAGAACATATTAAATTTAGGATTCAAAAAAAGTAGGTAGTATGAGAGCAGATAAATCCTAAGCCAGAGGAAATCTTTTAAATAAAACCAGAATAAGCATTTTGCTGCAGCTGTTCCAAAAATGACCCAAAAGATCTTAAGAAGCAATCTTCTTCAAAGTGGATTGATATGATCCAGGAAACATCTCTCAATTCCTCTGGGCTCAAGAAGTTTAAGAGTTCACTCTTCTATGCCTCCTAACCAGACCCTCCTTAGGACAGCCAATTACCAGGTGATAATACCAGCTTGCTTATCCCTCAAGCTTTGAGGTTTGACATTCTAGTATAAGTCAAGATACACATGTTGCTTCCTCTCATGCAATCTTTCATGCTTCATTTAGCTGATTCACGTGACTCCTTCAGATCCATCCAAGAAGTGTTTTTGTCTAACTCCTTCATTCTTGGTCAAGTTAGAGCCCATCCTAAAACTCTCAAAGAATTTAACCTTAGAAACATTTCTATTTTAACACAGTATACCACTGTAATCATGATTCCTATAAATCTTTCTTACAAAGATTCCCAAAAGCCTATAACCAGGTCTTAGCCATTTCAGAATTCTGAGGATTCCTGATACAATGGTAGACCTTGATTAAATTCTTACTGAATGAATGAACTAATGAGTGAAAGAATAAAGTTGACATTTCTGAGTATATAGACTGTTTTATGATATATAAAATAATCTCCAATTTATCAAGCTAGTGTTAACACACAAAGCAAGCATTAAATTATCCAGTTTATAAAAAAGCTGTCAGAGACCTTGAGTGAGAAACTGACAATCAGAAAGCCCCAATGAATGGCCCATAATTACAGAGCTACTGAGTGAGGCAACTGAAAACCTTATTCAAGTGGTCTGATTCTTAGACACTGAGAACTTTTAATTAGGTAAAGATATAAAGTAAAGTTTGAATTTAACCTTTAATGTCTTTTTTTTTTTTCAATCACAACTCAGTGCACTGCTACAGCCATGGTCAAAGAACTCTTCTTCTGTAGCCCTTACTAATTGAGAATGGCTTCCATACCATAGCTTTTGGCAGCTGTTAGGTTAAAATAAAGTATACTTCATGGGGCTGGAGTTGTGGCTCAGCAGTAGAGTGCTCTAGCACGTGCGAGATCCTGGGTTCAATCCAGGGCAAAATAAAAATAAAATAAAGGTACTGCATCCAACTACAACTAAAAATTTAAAAAATACATATAATTCATCATAACTATTTAGCAATAAAGTGACAACAAACAGGTTCACCATATACAATAGTTTACCATTAAAAAATTACTTAAGTTCAAAATTAATTTTACTAGAGATGATTGTGTTTTTATCAATAAACCATGAAAACAGTAAATTTATTTATTTTAATACTGGGGATTCAACCCAGGGGCACTTTATCACTGAGTTATACTCCCAGTCCTCTTTTTTTGGAAGGACAGTGGGAATTCAATCCAGGGCCACTTTATCATTGAGCCACACCCCCAGCCCTTTTTATTTTTTATTTTTAGATGGGGTCTCAGTAAGCTGTTTAGGATCTCCCTATGTTGCTGAGGCTGATCTGGAACTTGTGATCCGCCTGTCTCAGCTTCCAGAATTGCTGAGATTACAGGCATGTGCCACACTTGTCAATTTACAAAGTAATAAATAACCACAGACTTCTTCATTTGATACTTTCATTCCTTCCTATTATGCCCCAAATAAGTAGAGAGAGACTAGCCAAATTTAGCTTATTTATTTCAAAATGTTATTTCTGCTGAACTGTATCATCAAATTAGAAGGGCTCTGAATAGCTTAAGACTTATTAAATAATCATGCCTTGGTTATATGTCTTAGAAGAAAATTTTTTTACTACTTACGTCGATATTCAGCTCCAAGTCTCAACATTAGTCGGATGGGAAACACTTTAGCCCAAGGAGTTTCCCACTTCTGGATAAGAATCCCAAACAAGTAAGGTGGGGTTGGGAGAACTAGGTCTTGCAGTGACTGATAGGTAGATGTCACATATAAAAATCCACCATGTTCTTTACTGCCGAGGAAACTTTGACTGAAGAAGGAATGTCCCAAGTTGCCCACAACATTTCCTAAAACAAAAAGTTCATTATATATTGTTTACTAGTAAATAGATCTTTTCTCGCTGTTTTTTCTTTGTTTGTTTTTGTTTTTTACAATAATGGAGATTAAAACCTGGGGGCTTTACCACTGAGTCACACCCCAATTCTTTTTTGCTCTTTATTTTAAGACAAGGTCTCACTAAATTGCCCAGGCTGGCCTTGAACTTACAATTCTCCTGGTAGCTGGGATTATAGGCATGTTTCACCATGCCTGGCTTATTTATAATAATCATTTTTTACTGTTATATTTTTTTAGTACTGGAGATTGAACTCGGGGCCTTCAACCACTGACACACATCCCTAGCTCTATTCTGTATTTTATTTAGAGACAGGGGTCTATCTCACTGAGTTGCTTAGCACCTTGCTTTTGCTGAGGCTGGCTTTGAACTCACAATCCTCCTGTCTCAGCCTCCTCAGCCACTGCATCCAGCTATAATAATAATTATTACCCCAAATTGGGTCAGACATTACCAAACTCTAATTCCCAATCTTTCACTATAAAAGACCCCTGTGTAAACAATTGGTTGTTAAATACAAAGATGTTATCCAATTTTATCAGGGCTTCATGCTGGTGAGCAGGAAATACTTCATATGATCACAGGGTAAAAGGTGGTCTAGTTAAAATCCAAAAATATTGTTGTTAAACTGTATAACTTTACTGTGTGAGATACTTTAGAGGTCTCAGGATAACAATTATTGGCTCAAAGATCATGAAAAACTAATTCAGATTAGGTGCCTGCTCTCTCAAAGCTTATTTCTCACTGGGTAAATAAAATCAACTCATGAATGTAATAAACTGTCTACAGTAAGTGCAGTTATGAGACATTAGGGAAGAAGAGGATTTATGGAGAAGGTAGTACCACAGATAGGATCTTTTCTTTGTAATTTTGATTGAGACAAATATGAAACATAGATGTACAACTTAAAAATTATTTAAACCCATAATAGGCAGTTTTCTCTCTTTTAAATACAAGTGCTATTTATTAAGCACTTTTTAATAGGTTTGCAAGTAAAACAGTAACAAGTATATCAGTCCTTCATTAAGGGGACATTTTCCTCAGTTTAGAATTACAAAGAGACCAGGCCCAGAAGTGCATGCCTGTAATCCCAGTGGCTGAGACAGGAAGATCATGAGTTCAAAGCCAATCACAGCAATTTAGCAAAATCCTAAGCAACTTAGCAAGACTCAAAAAAAAAATATAAAGGGTTGGGGATGTGGCTCTGTGGTTGAGCACCTCTGGGTTAGATCCCTGGTACCAAAAAAAAAAAAAAAAAATTACAGAGAGCTGTTCAATAATGAAAGAACAGATATGTTCACTAGATAGGTACAATCTTCTTTTGAAAGCTCTTAAAACAAAAACACAAGAAATCTCCATCAGAGAAGTTAATGCTTGCTTTAACAGAAAACTAGAGTTTATATCTATAGACTCAGACTCCTGTTGTGAAGTGGGAATGTTTGTTGATGGTAGGATCCAAAGTAAAGGGAACACCTCCCTATAAAATTCAGAGAAGCTCTTTGGTATACACTATGCTGCCCTGATCATTAACACCTAAATTTTACATTTGAAATAGGAC
The DNA here is from genome assembly GCF_045843805.1 of Urocitellus parryii. Lineage (NCBI taxonomy): Eukaryota > Metazoa > Chordata > Mammalia > Rodentia > Sciuridae > Urocitellus > Urocitellus parryii. The sequence continues at coordinate 35,565,530 of NC_135541.1, read as the reverse complement.
TTATAAAAATACAGGGGTAGGAGCTGGAGTTGTGGCTCAATGGTAAAGCACTTGCCTTGCACATTTGGGGCCCTAGGTTCGATCCTCAGCACCACATAAAAAATAAATAAAAACAAAATAAAGACATTGTGTTCATCTATAACTAAAAAAAGGGAAAAAAAAGAATACAGGAGTAATATTCTTGCCCAAGCATTAGCCAACTCTGGCTGTACAATTAAGCTGCTGGGCCATATCTATAAAAAAAAAACAATCTCCATATAAAATTAACAGTATAGGATTTTAAAGAAAAGAAAAACTGATTTCAGAGTCACAGAAATATATGATTGAGTTTGAACATTCACTACTGTAGAATTGAGGCAAGTTAGTTCTGGGAGCACCAACATCTGTGTAGAAATGTGGGAAATTATATTAAATTTCAGACATCTTGTGAAAAATAAATTATAGAATATATATAAAATACCTAACAGCATTAGCCATACAATGTGTTCTCAAAAAATTTTAACTATTATTGCTCTAATGCAAATATATACATAACAATAGCCAAATCCTACAGGATTTCTTTTTCTTTACCAAAAATTGTAGAGCAATATTTGTATAAATTTTCATTTTTTCTGGCACCCACTACAGAATTGGGGATAGAGTGGCAGGAACTTTTGGGAGATCAGATCCCCAAATACACCACTGCCTTTTTACTCCCCGCCCCAATCCTATAATTCTAAGATACCATAAAAGATACTTTATACCAATGCAAAATTCAAAAAACAGACAATTAGAGAGGAGAAAAACCTTACTCAGGTTTGACAGGGAGGAGGAAAATGGGAGATAAGAGATGGAAGTTTTTTTTCCCCTCCACAATGGAAGGTGCATGATAACATTCCTTTAAAGGTTTAGTGATGGCATGCTATTGTTTCAAGATATCCCCCAAAAAACCTGTTGGAAACTTAATTCGAAATATAACAGTGTTGGGAGGTGGAGCCTAATGAGATTAGGTCATGATGGCAGAGTGAATGGATTTATCATGGTATTATCATGGGAGTGGGTTTATTTAAAAAGGATATTTTGGGGCAGGGTTGTGGCTCAGTGGTAGACTGTTTGCCTCGCACGTGTAAGGCACTGGGTTCGATCCTCAGCACCACCAAAAAATAAAATAAACAAAATAAAAAGGACATTTGACCCTTTCTTGCTCTTTTGCCCCATATTTGCCCTTCCACTGCCGTGGAATGACACAGTAAGAATGTTCTTGCCAAATGCCAACCAGTTGACCATTAATTTTTCAGTCTCCAGAATGTAAGAAATAAACTTCTGTTCATTATAATAACCCTAGTCTGTGGTATTCTGTTAAAACAGCATAAAACAGAGTAGGACATAACATACAATTTATGGTTCACAAAGACTGTTCTAGTGAATATACCTCAGAGGTAAAAAGTATGTTGTTTGGTACTCAAGGCATTCATTCATTATTCCTTTCGGATTCCCCTATTAGAGCCTAGAATCTATTACTAGTTATTTTTCCACACATTCTTATTTCCTTTCCTTTCCTTTCTGCCATTATCACTTAACATCCTCTTCATTCCATCATACATTCTTCACTACGTCCCTTCCCATTACCAAATACATCTTTCATCCTTTAAGTATTTATTTTATTTTTTTAATGTGGATCTCCACTGTCAATGAATGATTTCGACTATCAATAACTATTTCATACATAAACAAGTAAAATTCCAGAGTTGTAGATAATAGCAAAAATAAAATGCTGAGTATAAAAATTTGATAAGAAAAAAATAAAAAAAATTTTCATTAAAAGATAATCCAGAGCTACGAACTCAAAAAGTCTGTTATTATTAATTTGTATCAGAATTTCACTATAAGAACATTCAATACAATGGACCCAATGAACTAATTTATGGAGATATATATTTCTATTGCTCTCTACATATCCCATGCCAAAAGACAAAAGACATCAACAAATTTAGTTTAAAGGTGTTAACTGGTCTATAATTGGACAACATCTCATTCTAGAAAACAGAATGAGTATTCAATCAGTAATTTTCAAAGCAATTTTACAAAGCATTAACCAGGTTATCATCAGAACAATGCAATCAGGAGGTTTACTTTACCAATGAAGAAACTGTAGCTCAGTAGTAGAGATGGATAGACTCCAATGGAATATTACTCAGCCATAAGGAAGAATAAAATGATGGCATTTGCCAGTAAATGGATGGAACTGGAGACTATCATGCTAAGTGAAATAAGTCAATCCCAAAAACCCAAAGGCAAAATGTTCTCTCTGATATGAGGAAGCTAACACACAAAAAAGGTGGGGAAGGGAAGAATAGACATTCATTGGATTAGACAAAAGGGAATGAAGGGAATGGAGGCAAGATGGGTACAGGAAAGAGTAGAACAAATCAGATATAACTTTGCTATGTTCATATATGAATACATGGACCAGTGTTAACTCCACATCATGTACAACCATAAAAACGGGAAGTTATTCTCCATGTATGCATAATATGTCAAAACACATTCTACTGTCATGTATTTTTTTTTTTTTTAGAGAGAGTGAGAGAGGGGAGAGAGAGAGAGAGAAATTTTAATATTTATTTTTTAGTTCTCGGCGGACACAACATCTTTGTTGGTATGTGGTGCTGGGGATCGAACCCGGGCCGCACGCATGCCAGGCGAGCGCGCTACCGCTTGAGCCACATCCCCAGCCCCTACTGTCATGTATTAAGAAAAAAAGAGATGAGTGATTCTCAAAATACACACAGTAAAAACTATGGTAAAGTAAAATCTGGAAAGATTATCTTTCAAACTCCTAGTATTTCCTTGAATCACACTATGTCTTCCAAAAAATTAGTGTAATTTGAAATTTTCCATCTTAAAATTGTAGCTTAAACTTTATTTTTCAAATGCTTACTAGTAGCTCTCTTTAAATTCAGTTCAAATATAACTTACATACCTATGTGACAACAGCTTGCTTTTGTTTCAAAACAAAATCCTCACATCAACTCAAATGGAACAATTTCCAAGCAAATGATTCATTTATTTTAAGAAATACTAACAATTCTAAACATTAACATAATTAAAACACAAGCCATCAACAGAATTTAGACAAGCTGGGCACGGTAGTACACACTTATAATCCCAGCTACTCAGGAAGCTGAGGCAGGAGGATCACAAGTTGTTTGGGCAACTTAGGGAGGCCCTGTATCAAAGTTAAAATAAAAAGGTCAAGGGATGCAGCTCAGTGGTATAGCACTTGCCTAGCATATACAACGCTCTAGGTTCAAGTCTCAGGACCACAAATTAAAAAAGAATTTTTTTTTTTTTAGACAGTTCCTTAGAATTCCTGCAAGGCAATAAACTGCAGTTAAGAAGGAACACATTATAAAAGATTTCAGTTTAGAGCATCTGTGATTCACCCTGAATTTTAAAAAGCTGGAGAGGCACTATATTACTTCTTATGGCTCTAAAAAGATTTAGAAAAGATATAGCCGAACTCAAATCTGAATTCAGACACTTTTCATCTAAGTGCATGATCATCAACAAGTTACTTTTGTCTTCAATGCCTTTCAGATTCCTCTTATATAAAATGGAAACAGTAACAGCATAAATATCACAGAATTGTTAAGAAATAAAACAGTGCATATAAAGCCATGAATATATTGCCTAGCATAAACTAATCACTCAATAAATGTTAGTCATTATTATTTTTTCTTTTGGGGGTGGGCTACTAGGAATTGAAACCATGACCTCACAATGCTAGGCATGTGCTCTATCACTGAGTTATACCTACCAATCCAACACTGGCTTTTGATAAAGCCATATAAAAATGATACTTAAAAATCACCTAGGTTAACTGTTGTCCACAGGTTAAAACTAAAGACAAAGAACACTTTGGAATGAAAGTACATGTCTAAAAAAAAAGAGAGATATGATAAGAGGAAAGAAAAACTATCTTTCAAAGATCTAAAGTTGTAAAAAATTTCCCAAGTTATCTACTCAAGTGGCCTACTTAAGTGACCCATGTCATTTCTTTCTTCCTCAGGGGACCACAGATACTGAGCCTCAGAAACAGACTAATGTGAATGGTATGTTTCCTTGTCTCCAAGTCACAGTACAAACAAGAAGTCAGGAATAGCCTGGCACGGTGGTTTATGCCTATTATACCAGCAACTCGGGAGGTCGAGGCAGAAAGATCACAAATTCAAGGCCAGCCCAGACAACTTAGCAAAATCCCAGTCCCAAATAAAAAATAAAAAGGGCTGGGGATGTAGCTCAGTGGTAGAGTACTCCTAGGTTCAATACCTAGTATCACTTTAAAAAAGCCAGGAATAATAAGTATCATTTTAAAAAAAGCCAGGAATAATAAGTACAGTATTTTTATTCACATAAGTATTCTCTCAGGATATCTTTCCATCTTGGTGCTTTTCTCCAAAGAACAAAAAAATGTTTCCTAGTGACATCATGCCAACTCATTAATTCCTTCAACCCATAGTTTTTAATTAAATCTCTCTAATATACCAGACTGTTTTAGGAATGGGTACAGAGTTGACCCAGACAGATAAAAATCTTGCCTTTATAGAGTTCACAATCAATGGAGAGAGACAAATAATTTCAGTAAGTATAACTAGAGACAAATGCTTTGAAGAAAATAAAATAATATAACAGATTGATAGGGCTAGGGAAAGGAGACTTCTTTAGTTGAGAGAGTCAGGAAAAATCTCTGAACAGAAAACATTTAAGAACAGACTAAAACAAAGACAAAATGAGCCAATAAAGATCTGAAAGAGCATTCCAGTTCATGGAAAAAGTAATGCAGAAGCTGTGAATGGGAAATTAGTTTGATGGGCTCAAAGGTCACAAAAATTATCAATGTAGCTAAAGCAAATTAAGGGGTAGTATTAGATAATGTCAGAAATCTTTAGGGGCTAGATCATATTGGACCACATGGACCAAAAAGAATTGGAGTTTCTTCTAACTGCACTGGGAAGCCCACCAAAAGGTTTAAGGCAGCTTCAGTTGTATTTTCACACCTATCACTGTGTCATTGTGCTACATAAATGTGCTCTCAATTCCCCGGGATTAAATCTAGTATGTCTCGGGAATAGCTGAGGGAAGATAAACATGTCTGCAAATGTAGAACTGCAAATGGTTGAGAAGGAACAAAAAGCAGTATTCAAATATAAAAGAATTTAACTTGCAAGGTTGAGAACATAGTCTATGTTTATAATTAAAATTCTCTTCTTGCTTTATTCTAAAATTAAATCTCAAAGTTGAAAATTAACAACTGTAAATCTTATCAAGCTCATGTAAATATAAATCAATATTCTCCTGAATTAATAGCTTTTTTGAAGAGAAACATTAAAATTGGTTAATTTAGGCTAAGGCATACAGAACTGAAGAATATACCTCAGGATCAGTAGAGAAGGACAAAGAGTCAAATTATACAAAAGAGCAGTTAGATATGGATGGCTGATTTCAGAGGCTCCAATATTAAAAGGAGTTCCAAAGGAAGACAGTGGAAGGATAAAAGAGAAGTAATATCAAAGATTCAATAACCAAGGATTTTCCAAAGAAACAACAAAATGTATTATCACATTAAAAGTATACTTTGAGTCCTCAGCAGTAAAAATAAAAAAGAAAATCATGTATGTGGCAGACACTAGACCAATGGAATAGAACAGAGTCCTAAAACAGACCGATTCATATAAGATCAATTAATATTCAGAAACAGTTTCAAGTTAATTCAATAGTGAAAAGCATAGTCTTTTTAACAAATGATGCTGGAACAACAAGATAGACAATTTAAAAAAAAAGAACTTAAAGCTTTATATCATTTATTACACAAAAATTAACTCAAGGGTTGGGGATATAGCTTAGTGGAAGAGTGCTTGTCTAGCACCCATGTAGCTCTGGATTCCATCTCCAGGACTTAATTTAAAAAAACAAAAAGTTTAATTCAAAATGGATCACAGATCTAAAAACTTACAGAAAATAATATAAAAGAAAATGCTAGGACTTTAGGTTAAGGCAAACATTCTTAGAAAACTAAGTATAGCTGAGCGTGTTGGTACATGCCTATAATCCCAGTGACTCAGGAGGCTGAGGGGAGAAGTTAGCAGTTTCAAGGCCAGTTCAGCAACTTGATTAGGCCCTAAGTAACTTAGCAAGACTATCTCAAAAATAAAAAGGACTGGGGATATAGGTTAATGGTAAAGTGCTCTGGGTTCAATCCCCAATGCCACAAAAGAAAAACAGAAAACTAAAGTTACACCATAGAAGAAAGACTGATACACTGGACCTTGTCAAGATTCAGAATTTTGCTCTATGAAAAACAGGAAAATGAAAAGACAAGCCATGGCATAGAAAAACAATATTTGCAAAACAGTATATGAGGGCCGGTGTTGTGGCTCAGTGGTAGAGCACTTGCCTGGCTCATGTGAGGCACCTGTAAGGCACCACATAAAAATAAATAAAATAAAGATATTGTGTCCATCTACAACTAAAAATATATTTTAAAAAGCAGTATATGATATAGGAATCGTATCCAAAATTTATTAAGTACAAAAAACTCAAGAAAACAACCTAGTTTGTTTTCTCAGCACCACATAAAAATAAATAAATAAAATAAAGATATTGTGCCCATCTACAACTAAAAATATATTTTAAAAAACAGCATATGATACAGGAGTTGTATCCAAAATTTAAATACAAGACTCAAGAAAACAATTTCGTTTTTAAATGGGCAAAAGAAGAGATATAGATGGTGCTATGATTTGGATATGGACATAGTTTTTGTGTCCACCAAGGGTCCATGTATTGGGAGGTTGGTTCCTAGAGTGGAAGTACTAAGAGCTGGTGTGGAATCTTTATGGTCACTGGGGGTCCTGACCTCAGAAAGATGAAGGTAGTTCTCTGAGAGGGTTGTCATAAAAGGACCAAGTCCCACCCAGCACTCTCTGTTTCTTGACTGAAGATGTGACCAATTGCTGATACTGGCTCCTACCACTGTCTTTGCTATCTGTCACAGTGCCCTCATCAAAACTGAGCCCATGTGGGCCTCATGCTCCAACACTGTGAGCTAAACAAACCTTGTTTCATTCTTAAGTAGCCTGTATTTCATCACCATGATAAAACACAATGACGTGACTAATATAAGATGATAAATAAATAAATGAAAAGTTGCTCAATATCATTGGTCAGTAGGGCAATTCAAACTAAAATCACAATGAGATACAACGAAAAGCAAAAATAAACAAACAAATAACAAAAGAGTGTGTATGTTAGCTTTACACTGCTGGAACCAAAATACTTGACAAGAATAACTTAGAGGAAGAAAAGTTTAGTTGGAGCTCATGATTTCAGAGGTGGGAATCCACAGATGACTCCCTTGCACTGCACCCCAGGAGAAGCAGAACATAATGACCAAAAGGCATGGCAGAGGAAAGTTGCTTACCTCATGGCAGCCAGGAAATAGAGGGAGTGGAGGAAAGGAGCCGCAGGAATGAAAAGCCTTTCAAGGGCACACCCCCATGACATACCCCATTTGCCTACAAGTACCAACAGATTTGTCCATTCAAACTAGGATAGAATGATTACGTCACAGCTCTAACATTCTAATCTTTTCACTCCTGAATATTCTTGCATTATTAACACAGGAGCTTTTGGGGAACACCTCATATCCAAACCATAACATTCTGCCCTAAGCTCCAAAAGTTCATGTCCATCCCACAATGAAAAATGCATGTAGTCCATCTCTAAGAGTCCAATAGTCTTAACAGTTCCAACATTGCCCAAAAGTCTAAGTCCAGAGTCTCCTCTTAGACTCAAGGCAAACTCTTGGCTTTGAGTTTCTGTAAAAACTAAAAGCAAGTTACATACATTCAATATACAAAGGCATAAAGTAAACATTCCCATTCCAAAAGGGAGAAATAGGGGCATAGAAAGAAGGGTAGAATCAAAGTAAGACCAAAACCCAGCTGGGCAAACAGGTCCTGTAACTCCTTGTATGTCATCTAGGACACATGGTGATGATACATTCTCTCTAGAGGGCTTGGGCAGCCCTGCCCCTTTGGCCTTGCTGGTTGCAAGTACAGAGGCTATCATTTAGCCTGGCTCTCTCAGCAGCCAGTGGTTATTCTCAGCACACAGTCCACATTACTGGCATCTCTTAATTTCTGGAGCCTCCATTCCAGCATCATCCTATGGTATAAGGTAGAAGGAACTGAAGACAACAAGAGGGGGCAAACTTTTATAAAGGTACCAATCCCACCCATAAAGGTGGAGCCCTCAAGGTCTAATCATACCTTTTAAAGAGTCTACCTCTCTATACTATTACAATGGTAATTGAACTTCGACATGAGTTTTGGGGAGGATGAACAATCAAATCCTAGATAGACCAATTTTTAAAAATACAGTATTAAAGGAATTTAGAAGAAGAAATTACTTCCATCGGGGAGGCTCATCATTTTATAGAGAAGTGTACTTTGAGACCTAAGAAAACGAACAGGATTCAGATAGTTGGGTGTAAGGCAATTGTATGGTAAGGGAATACTATAATTATGGATAAGAAAGTAAAAATCTATCAGAGTTTATAAAAAACAAGAAATGTTTAGTTTGGCTACAATGTAATAAGCATGAGGAAACAACTAGTGGGAAATGAGACTGGAAATATAGGGGTTTATTCAAAAGGAAACATGAAGTCAAAAAAATATTTTGAATGAGAGGGGAAAAAGAGACTAACTCTAGAAAAAATAAATGGTACATACTAATCCCATTTCAATCAAATCAATGTTCTGAATATTTGTGTGCAAAACCAAAACAATAACATACACACGTACAAAACACAGAGGAAAGGAGGTGATATGGGGAGAAACAAGGTAGAATCTACAATCTCCCATGGCACTAAAATATCCAGGGGCATTCTGAAACTCTCAGAATGCAATCTCTCACAAGCAACAATTTTTTGTCTCATACAGAAAGCATGAACAACTATATATGACACTAAGCAAGTATAAATATACACATTTTAATATTCATATATATTATTATTAAATACATAGAATTTAGATTTTTTAATTCACAGGAAATTATAAAGAAAGCTCATTCTAGGACCTTTAAAGTCTTTTTGAGGCATCTCTTAATTTCTGGAGCACAGTAGCCATTAAATTAGTAAGAGTATTCAAGGCTTCCACACTCAGGAGAAATTTGATACAATTTGTCAACTGAATAATGAACTAAGATCATTTTTGAACACCTAAAATATGTTTCACCTTATAAAAAATTATAGTGAAATATAGGATATCAAACTACTCTGATTATCTAAACACAGGATTCTTAATAAAACATGCATATATCACAGATGTTATGCATACCTGATTTTATAAAACTTATATACTATTAATACATGCACAAAGGCAACTGAAATAATAAAAAGAACACTGTTTCTGGCAGCTTTATAGTCCTAACTTTGCCACCAACTAGGCCTGTGATTTAGTCAAGACGTTAACACATCTAGGTTTCATTTTCCTCATCTATAGGAAAAATTAAAGAGTTTATACTAAATGATCTAAGATACTTTCTAGCCCTGATATTTGATGATCTGTGAAATAATTCCTGTACAAGGAGAGACTCTTATACCTCATGTATGCTTTGAAATATTATTTACATAGTCATACATATATATGTACATGCCTCATCCTACATTATGGAAAATTTCTTAAGATGACTTGGATGTATTTTTTTTTTACAGAGAGTGAGAGAGGAGAGAGAGAGAGAATTTTTAATATTTATTTTTTAGTTCTCGGCGGACACAACATCTTTGTTGGTATGTGGTGCTGAGGATCGAACCCGGGCCACACGCATGCCAGACGAGCACGCTACTGCCTGAGCCACATTCCCAGCCCCGACTTGGATGTATTATAGTCTGATCTCAGACTATTGTTATTTTACAATCACTTCCAAGTAATTTTTCTCATAAAAATTTTCATATTTTAGGGGATGGGTTGTAGCTCAGTGGTAGAGTGATCACCTAGCATGCACGAGGCACTGGGTTCGATCCTCAGCACCTCATAAAAATAAAATAAAGATATTAAATTTTTTTTTCATATTTTAGTAGTTCAAAATGAACTCTACTAATGTATCTGGACACTTTTTAAAAATGTATAACCAGGAACTCAAGAACTTTAATGCCAAAAAAAACCCCAAATGATCTAATTTAAAAATGGGCTACAGAGTGCAAAAGATATTTCTCAAAAGAAGACATACAAATAGCCAATAAGTATATGAAAAAAAAATGTTCAATATCAGTAATCATCAGGGAAATGCAAATAAAAACCACAATGAAACATAATCTTACCCCAGTTAGAATGGCTATCATCAAAGTCAAAAACAACAAATGGTGAGGATAAAGATAAAGAGAAACTCACACTGTTGGGTGGGAATGTAAATTAGTACAGTCATATGGAACACAGTATGAAAAGTCGTTACAAAAATAAAACAGGGGGTGCTGGGGACGTGGCTCAAGCGGTAGCGCGCTCGCCTGGCATGTGTGCGGCCCGGGTTCGATCCTCAGCACCACATACAAACAAAGATGTTGTGTCCGCCGAAAACTAAAAAAATAAATAAATTCATTCTCTCTCTCTCTCTCTCTCTCTCTCTCTCTCTCTCTCTCTTTAAAAAATAAAATAAAATATTTAAAATAAAATAAAATAAAATAAAACAGGGGGCTGGGGTTGTGGCTCAGCGGCATGTGCGAGGCCCTGGATTTGATCCTCAACACCACATAAAAATAAATCAATAAAGGTATTAAAAAAAAACAGAACTACAATGTGATCCTCAACTCCACTATTGTATATAAATCCAAAGGAAATTAAATAATACTATCAGTTACTATTATGGCATTATGTAAAAATGTGGATGTGTAACCGATGTGTAACCAATGTGATTCTGCAATCTTTGTAATGTTTTGAATAACCAATAAAAAAATTAAATAAATAAATAAATAAATAAATAATACTATCAAAGAGATATTTGCACTCCCCTGTTTACTGTAGCACTATTCACAATAGCCAAGAAACAGAATCAACCAAGGAGGCCATCAAAAGATAAATGGTGCACAGTGGCATACACATGTAATCCCAGTGACTCAGGAGGCTGAAGTAGGATTGCCAGTTCAAGACAAGCCTTAGCAACTTAGTGAGGCCCTAAGCAACTATTGAGACCCCCTCTCAAAATATAAAAAGGATTGGGGATGTAGCTCAGTGATAAAGTGCCTTGGGTTCGATCTCTAGTACCAAAAAAAAAAAAAAAGGTAAGATAAGGAAAATATGGTATTTATTATAGAAACATGGATAAAACTGGAGGTTATTATTTTAAATTAAATAAGCCAGACACTTATGACATGAATTATCATAATTCATATCATAAGTCACATCCTTTCCTTACAGGTATCTCTCAGGACTCCATTCACAGCCCTAATTTCTCCACATTGGCCTATCTCATACACAACATTAACTTCAACTATCACATGAAAGCTGCGTCTTCCAAATTTGTATAGTAGCCTAGATCAATCTTCTATATCAATATCCATATATCTTCCATTTACATATTTAACCTGACATCATCAAATGCAACAAACTGAACTAAGAACTTATCTTTTTCTCCTCTGCCAGATGTGTTCCTGTTCCATTCACCATCTCAACAAAGAAGACCAACCTACTCAGGTGCCGAAGACAGAAATCTGGAGCTAATCTTGACTCTAGCTCCTTGTACTCAGTAAATCTTATTGAATTGAAGCATCGATGCCTTATACATCCCTCTCCAATACTCTTTATTCCCACTGCCATTACTTAAATTAAGTTCTGTAATTTCTCCCTTAATTCCTAACATAGCTTTTTTAAAAAAACAATTTTGAGTGTGATTTATATACAACCCCTTCCACACACAGATTTTAAGTATATAGTTCCATGAGTTTAAATAAATGTAAACATCTATGTAACCACTACCCAATCGGACATAGAACATCAAACAGGAAAGTTCCCTGACTGCTCTGTGGTCAATTCCAACAACTGTACCCCACCACAGTTCAGGCAACCACTGGTGCAATTGCTATTACCATAGAATTCATTTTGCTTGTTCCATATAAATGGAACAAGCAAATGGAGATGTTATGCCCTGGTATAATGTCTCTGAAATTCATCCATTTTGTGGCATATACCAGCAGTATGTTAGTTTTTATTTTTGAGCAGTATCCTAGTACATGAATATACTATATATGCTTTTTAACTATCACCAGACTCACAGACTTTGATCCATTTTTTGTATTGCTTCTATAGTCATCTCTCTAAAATGTAAATCAGATTATGTCACTCATTTTCTTAAATTCCTTCAATGGTTCCTCACTGCCTCCAGAACAAAGGATGAGTTCTTGAACAAGACATTTATGTCATTCATGAACCTCCCATGCCCTGGTATCTGTTGCCCTCTCAAAAGTTACATGAGCCAAGCACAGTGGTTTATGCCTCTAATCCCAGTAACTTGGGAGGCTGAGGCACAGGGATCACAAGTTTGAGGCCAGCCTAAAAATCAGAAAAGGCCGAGGATATAGCTCATTGGTAGAAAAACCCTAAATTCAATCCCTGGTACAAAAAAACAACCCCCCCCCCTCCACATGAACATATAATTACTTTTACTTTATTTAAAGACTTTACATGTGAAAATATTCAAATTGAGGAGAAAAGTAAAAGTCTCAGGTCATTTCTGGAATTACATTCAGCCTCAAGGTATAATATAGCCTGGAGAATCTAGATAATTTCAAATTAACTCTATACTGTTCTTTTGCAGGGTTGGGGGGTACCAGGGATTAAACCCAGGGCACTTAACCACTGAGCCATATCCCCTGCCCTTTTTTATATTTTATACCATGTTTTTAAATCTAATACTATTATTTTTTATCTAAGTCCAAAATTTTTTATCATTTACTAAGGGTACAAAGTCATAAAGCATTCCCACCTGCCAGAGCATCCCGATAAAGTTGCACAAAATGATTAAAGATGTCCTTTGGCAAACACTTTTCATCCGGCAGACACTGTAGAAGGATGACTATCTCAGACTGACCCACTGCATGCATTCCCTTGGTTGTGAAACACCAGCATTTCCGGTTTACATCTACAGATGAAATAAAAATATAAAAATAAAGACATTCTCCTCAATCCTATTCTAAAAAGAGATAAATAGAAATCTATGATACAATACAGCAAAGAATAAAATAGGTCATACTGAGTTTATATAATTCAAACTCGGTCATTGCACTGAGCCAAAGAACAATTGTAGAAATTAAAACATGCCAATGCCTCTGATTCTTTTCTCAACACTTAAACTTTTAAATCCTACTACTAAAAGGCATAATTAGTAAAATCAGTTCTATTAATAATAAAATAAAACCAAAGTATACCATATAAAGGATATAGTCCTACACCTTTATTTAAAAAAAAAAAAACACTTTACCAAAGGAAATAATTATTTATATAAGAATCAATAATAAAAGCCAATATTATAGCTTAGGTTTTAGGTTGTGACCTAAAAATGTATAATTTATGTCTATTTGTTAAATTTAATATGTTAAAAGATATAAGCTACTTTAATTACAGTCCTTTCATGGGGACAGTTATAGATAAACAGCAACATGGCTTTACTTGGCTTTGTGCTATAAAAAGTATTAAAAAGGATGACTTTTCTAGACTACTTTCTTCCATGTTTTCACTTTGAGGCTATGAAGACTTCAAAACAGTAGAAGATATATATATATATATTCAAAAATAGTATTCAATCCTTTGTACCCTAACACAATAGGATCCCCAAAGGACATGAAAAGAATCCAAATAAAATTATGAATACCATCATGCATATCAAAACTAATTAAAGATCCATTTTTTTCACTTTGAAAATTATTAGTTTATGTATCTAAACAGGATGTGCCCAATCCAACTATATTAAAAAGGTATACACTGCAGGAATTTCAGGTTAGCTAATTTATAAGCCTAACCTATAAAAAAAAAGAAACTATATAAAATAAATGGAAATTTCAAGCAGATTATTATAAATCTGATCCTGGAAGGAAAGGCAGAAAGCATTAATAACTGGCCAAATATTCAAAGGTGTGATCAAGCAAGGCAGAAACCTACATTTCATCAATGTAGAACCTCTAAGGTAGTGGTATATATAGGTGCTTCTTGTTTCTAAGGTCAACTTAAAATTAGTATATAGTACTAAAGGACTGTTCCCCAGAGCTTCCTCCTTCCTCCAAAACTGTCTCATCCAGGATAAATTCATTCTCTATTTTCAAATACCATAATGGAAAAAAATCAAGATTTTAAGTTACTATTCTCTTTCTTATTCTGATGCTCATGAATCTAGCACTAAGAACTGAGAAATTTCTTCTAAATCATCATTTGTGATGTATTAAAGTTTTACTACTTATTAATTAACTAATACTTTTCCTAAATAAGATTATGTAACATGATTAAAGTTTCTGGGATTAAAACCTACCATGTAAATTTTTTGGCACTCTCGGATAATTTATTTCACTTCCAGTTATTCTGGTGGTGAATTATGACTTAATATACCTATCTCAAGAACTTAACTTAATCTGAGTACAAGATTTGTTGACTTTCCTCCAGGGAGAAGTCACCTATCTCACTCCGTGATTAAAGGCAAGAGTTTCAGTTTATATGATTTTATATAAACCAACTTTTTCAGAATTTTGTTTTCAGTAAAATGTAGCTCTATATAAAAATCCTTGTGTGTAATGAATTTGAAAGTTTTATTTACTAGTGATGAGTCTATAAAGTAACTCATTTTAATTAAAAAAATAAATTTCTAACTTACAATTTACAATTTTAACCATTGACAATAAATTTGCATTTAAAACAAATACAAGTGGATCAGGGCCACCATCTTCCAATTGCTGCATTACTGAAATCTGTGATGGTTTCTCTTCCACGGCATAGTCTGTAAGGAGAGAAAACATTGTAATAGATTGGTTAATGGGATAGATTGAGAAAGAAATCTGATGGAGAATGGGCTGATTATTCACACGAAAGAGACAAACATTTGATTTATAGGTGAGCATAGGTCCTGGTTTGTACCTGCTGTCCAAGAATCAAGTGTCTTTTTTCACTATAAAAAGTAATCCAGTCTGGGTTATCCTATAAGATTTGTGCCACGTCTAAAGATAACCTCTTTATTTAACTAAAATTTCCAATTATCACAACAACATCACATAATAAATGTTCTAAGCTGAGTGTGGTAGCACATGCCTATAATCCTCAAGACTCTGGAAGCTGGGGCATCACAAGTTCCAAGTCAGCTTCAGTGATTTGGCAAGACCCTGTCTCCAAATAAAACAAAAAGGCTGTAGATGTAATTTAGTGGTAAAACACCCCTGGGTTGAATCCCAATTACTACCAAAAAAAAAAAAAAAGCAAGCAAGCAAACCTGAAAGCCTGGTGTCAGGGAGATTAGGTAAAAAACTGAAAACCAAATAAAAGGGAAAAGACATGATTAATAAACCTCCTGAAAATTTACTGGCTAGATGCTGATTTGGATATATCGATAATATACTTTCATGTAAAGTTAAGCATTATTTCGACCAAACAATTTTACCTTTTATCAGAACTATCTAAAAAATATGCATATATAATATGCATAAAACATATTCACACATATTACATGTGTGTATATAAAGTTGTTTTTTTCTTTTATTTTTTTGGGGGGGAGGGCAATGCTGAGGATCAAATCCAGGGCCTCACACATGCTGAAAGTACTTTTAATAATAAACCTCTTATTTAAGTTAAGTCCTCATCACATTTATTTACTGTATTTTTCTGAATGTATTATACTTCAAAACAAAAAGTTAAACTAATATCCTGACTGTATCTGAGACAGCCAATTCTAGAACTACAAATAACTCTTCAGAGTACTATGTAGCTTTGAAATATAAAGGAAAAACTTCTAATAGACTATCTTTATATTATAATTAATATTATATCCTTCCAATGAATGAAAATGACATTATAATATAAAAACATAACATCTACTCAAATAATTAGTAATAGCAACAACTGTTTTCATGGCATTGGGGTAGTTGCACTTTTTTTGTTGGATAGGTAGGAGAAGGATAGTAATCACTTAAACTCCATCTCCTTCCCTTAACCAGAAGACAATATTTGGTATATATAACTATACCTATTTAAATATGTAAGTCCACATACCTCCTTTTACACCAGTGGAGATGAGAATGGGAGGAAGGCCATCTTCAGGAATAAGGTTCATTGCACTTCCAACAGGACTTCCAACCTGAGTAATACTCCCAGAAAATAAAGAAATGTCTGCCTAGGAAAAGCAAATCAGCAAAGTGAGCATTAAAGGCAGCCTGAGACTTTGGTAGAATATAGTTAAGAATACAAATGGGAATTTAAGTAAATATTTAAACTTTAAACTTTTTGGAAAAAAAAACTTTTTGAAAAACAGCTCAATACACTATAATATTCACAGCAGCTTTATTCATAATAACAAAAACCCTAAAAATAATCCAAATGTCCACTAACGGGAATAGATAAATTAGATATATATACACAATGGAATTCTACTTAGTAATAAAAAAATTAATTTCTGGTGCAAGAACAACATGAATAAATCTCATAAATTTTAGGTTGAGCTTACAAAGTTAAACACAAAACATTTATGTTTTTATTTATATGAAATTCAGGAATAGGCAAGAATAATTTATGGTGATAGAAGTCAGAAAAATGGTTACCTCGGAGAAAGGATAGCAGGTATTGACAGAAAAGTGCATGAGGGTACCTTCTGGGTGATAGAAAGATCTTCGCCTGGGTGATGGTTACATAGATATATATAAATTCATCAAGTTGTCTCCTAAAGGTTAATGTTCTTTAAGCACTTTGCTATATTTTAGATCTGAAAAGATTCTAAAACTATTTTTTTAAATATGCTCATGTCTTGCCACACTTTTTTCTATATTATCTATAGTTTAGGACTATAAGATTATAGTGATTTTTTGCTAAAATATTTTTCAGTGTGGCCAGTATGGCATTATATGATATTTGGAAAATTCTATTTACAAGCCATTATAATTGATTTAAAGGCCTAGTGCTGGAAATATAGCAATCTATTCCAATCTGTTATTTAATGATGCATAAATCTATCCTTTAATATCAAAAGAAGTTGTCATCTGGCATCTACTTAAATATCTTTTATAAAAAGGAATTTACTCCATTTATTAAGCACCTATTAAATATTAAGTACTCTACTAAGCCATAAAAATGAGAAAAATAGGGGCTGGGGTTGTGGCTCAGTGGTAGAGCACTTGACTAGTATGTGTGAGGCACTGAGTTTGATCCCCGGTTCCACATTAAAAATAAACAAATAAAATAAAGGTACTGTGTCCATTTACAACTAAAAAAAATATTTTTTGAAAAAAGATAAAAATATATTCCAGTATGGCCTTATACCATTTGTTTTTCCTCAAATTACCAAATGAAACTAAAAAAAATGTTGAATAATATGAGAGCACAGAAACAGAATAATTAACTTGGTTTAGTTCCTTTTATATTGAGCCAGACATTGTTACCCTGTAGCATTCACTCTCTATAGAGTTTCTGTATTCATTCATACTTATGTTTTACATGGAACCATATGACTCAGCTATATACTTCTTGTTATTTATCCTAAAAATTAATGTCATCATACTGTAAGGATACATGCATACCTATGTTTACTGCAATACAATTCATAATAGCCAAATTATAGACTCAATGAAATTGAGTCTTTTGCAGGAAAATGGATGGAACTTGACAGGGCTGTGTTAAGTGAAATAAGCCAAACTCAAAAGGTCAAGGGTCATATGTTTTCTCTCATATATAGAAGCTAGCGAGGGAAAACGGGAAAAAAAAGGTGTGGAGGGTAATGGCATAAAAAGCAAAGAGAGATTAGTAGAATAGAAGAAAGAAACCATGGAGTGGGAGGAGGGAAGTGCTGGGAGGGATATTGGCCAAATAATATTGTTATATTGTGTGCATGCACAAGTAAGTAACAACAAATCCCACTATTATGACAATTATAATACACCAATAAAAAATGTGGAAAAAAAATTATATGGCAAAGCAAAGAAACTAGAATGAAGACATATAGGGCACATTAAAAAATGTTTTAAGAACCTACTGCACAAAGAGATGTAAAGAAATCTGACAGAAAAAAGGAAAGTTACCATATAAGTTCCGTGTTCATAACTGATTCAGATAAGAATTGTCAAAGTACAGTAAAATTATTGGCTAAAAATTGTCAGGGAACAGAATATCACAGTCTCATATTACCCTTCATATTATTTATTAATTACAAACAGGAAAATGTACTCTTGCAACGGAGAAACGGGAGACATCATCTTAACCAATTACCAAACTGATACTTCTTGATATGATCCAGTAAGAAATGAACACACCTTCTGTAGTACTATTATCCTTGACAAAAATGTTTAATCTGAAACTAATCATGAAAAAAAATAAAAGACAAATTGAGGACATTATGCAAAATATGGCCCAATGCTTTAAAAGTAATAATGGTAATGAAAGACCAAAAAAAGTAGGGAACTGTTCAAGATTAAAGAAAAGCAACTGAAAAAGACAACTTAATGCAACTGTAATCCTTAATGGGATTCTGATTTTTAAAAATAAAGGTATTTAAATATTTTTGTGTCTGTGCATGTATAAGTATGTATAAATAAAAGCTATACAGAATATTAATGAGACAACTGGGAAAATATGAATATGGATTATATAAAAGAAAGAATTATAGAATAAATTTCCTCCTCATATGATCATTGTGTTGTGATTATGTAGGAAAATGACTTGTTCTTAAGAGACACAAGCTGAAAGGATCAGGTAGTCAAGTACAACTAATCTTCAAATTGTTCATCAAAAAAAAGAAAAGTGTGGGGTTGGAGTTGTGGTTCAGTGGTAGAGCACTTGCCTAGCAAATGTGAGGTCCTGGGTTCCATTCTTAGCACCACATAAAAAATAAACAAATAAAATAAAGATATTTTAAAAAAAAAAAGAAAAGTGTGTGTGTGTGTGTTGGTAAATGTAGCAAAATGATAATAGCTGGTAAATACCGTAAAGAGTATATGAGTGTTTATTGCACTCTTGCAAATAGTTATGGTTGTCACTCTCTGCAGCCATAGAATAAAATCCTCCAAAACAGACTTAGAAATACATAAAGACAGACATGACACAATTTAATGTCCCTTCTCCAAACAGGAAACTTAGCTATGTGGGTGCTATGGTTTGGATAAGGTTTGAGTGCCCCCTCCAAGGTTTCATTTAAAATTTAATCACCACTGGGAGGTGTTAAGAGGGCAGAAACTTAATGTAACAATGGTGTTTAGAGGTGGAGCCTTTGTGAGGTGAACAGGGTCATTAGTAAGGTGATGCTGTGACTGGGTCCTGGTAGCTTTAAAAAGAGAGGGAGAGATTCCAGAAGTTCAGGAGGCTAAGGCAGGAGGATCCTGAGTTCAAAGCCAACCTCAGCAACTTAGTGAGGCCCTAAGCAACTTAAAGAAACTGTCTCTAAATAAAATACAAAAAAGGGCTTGGGATGTGGGTTCAAGTCCCCATAACATATATTAAAAAAAAGAAAAAGAAGAAAGAAAGAAAGAAAGGGTGGGGGGAAGGAAGGAAGGAAGAAAGAAGAAAAAGAGGAAGAAAAACCAAAAGAGACATATACATGTGCCTATCTCTGGCCAGGTGAATGCCCCTCACTTTCTCAGGATTCAAATCATCACTAGATGCTGCTCCTTGATATTAGATCTCTCGAACTGTGAGACAAAGCAAATTTCTTTTCATGAAACTTACCCAGCCTGTGGTTATTGTATTATTATAATGCAACAGAAAACAGACAGATACAGTATGTCAATAAATTATCTTAACAACATGCAATTTTAATTATGACCTAATCCACAAATAATATGGATATATCTAAAAAAACTATTAAATATAAATAATTAGTAACTAAAAATTCTATGAAAACTTCAGGAGTAAAAACTTCATCTAATCCGAATATAAACTGTGGACTCAGTGATTATGCATCAATGTAGATTCATTAGTTTTTAACTGTACGCTCTGGTGGAAGATGTTGACTGAGAGGAAGAGCTGTGTACATGTAGCTAGTATGCAAAGAGGCAGTTGCTAGGAACTGAACTAGAGGAGGAGCCAGGGCAAAGTTAATTTTTGAGCACTTGCACATTGCCCTGGCTCTCACAACTATTTTCAGGCAAGGGCATGAGTCAAGGGTGTGGGCCAAGGCAGGGCTAATGATTTGAGCTAGGCTGCTCAGCAATCCCTATTTTGCATTTGAAGGTTCAAGGGCATTTCCTGAATTCCAATGGTTCACAAGCATTTCTCTTAGGATACTCAGTCCATCTTTCCTTTTCTGTATTCTCAACTTTCAAGCTCATGAGGACAGGGGTTGTATAAAGAATCTCTCCATCTTCCTCTCAAATTTTTCAATGGACCAAAAACTGCTCTACAAAAGTCGTTTAAAAAAACTTTATTCAAACTTTTTAACTCTAATTCAAACAATAGATGGATATAAATACTTAATTGGAATTAATGGCCTTATAACTTTACCAGATTGAAGGAAGCAACTAGCAATAGAAAGGAACTCACAATATAATGATCCTACTTGCATATCTCTAATTTTGTTTCTAGATAGACATTTTCTCATTGACTCCAAAAACTATAGTTGGTATTTATCTTCTGAATATTAGGATCCACAGAAAGAGAATACCATTAGCCCTCAAATGATAACTGGGACTTCTACAGAGATGAAAGTGACAGTTTGATGTAAGCTAGTTTCTTTAAATAATTTGCATTATCCTTCCATCTATTAAGCCACTGATGTAGCAACTTATTTAAAAATTTGGAACCCTGTTTTAAAATCTTAAATGGAAACACAAAAGGTCAAACAAACAAACAACAACAAAAAAAGAAGAAGCAGCAGCAGCAGCAGCAGCAGCAGCAGCAGAAGCAGCAGCAGCAGCAGCCTGAGTTGAAGAGAAAAGCATAGCCTAGTTCCTCAGTCATCTTCACATACCCCAACCTTCCTCACCATGGCACTCTCAAGGCCACCACAGAACTTGGGAAACATGATTTAAAAACCAATGTATCTGCTGGGCATAGTGGTGCACACCTATAATCCTAGAGAACTGGAAAACTGAGGCAGGAGGATTGCAAGTTTGAGGCCAGCCTGGGCAGATTAGTGAAACACTGAATCAAAATAAAAGGGCTGAGGGATGTAGCTTACTGGCAAAGGGCTTCTTGATGCAAGCACAAATACTAAAAAAAAAAAAAAAAAAAAAAAAAAAGAAAGAAAGAAAGAAAGAAAGAAAGAAAGAAAGAAAGAAAGAAAGAAAAAAGAAAACCAATGTATCAAGAAGCGAAGACTCTCTAGCCTGACTTCTAGTTATAGCAGCAGCTTGAGTTCACTTGAGAACAACCTTAATGAGAACCTTTCTCTTGGAAAAAAATACTCTTTTAAGAAAACCTTCTCTAGAGCAAACAAGAAGAAGCTGATTTTGGCACATTTACTTTACTCTTATAAATACATCCATGAATACTTATTTGCACTATCCAAAACCTTCAGAGTTCTACACAAAAGTCACTCAACTTAGCAAAAAGCAAGAAAGATGTAGCACAATGCTGAGCAAACTGTACTCACTTTTAGTTGCTGTTTTGTTTTTCTTACCTCTGCTGGTAGAGGACTGGTAGTTACTGGCTTGACTGGGTCATGAGACACAGCCAGAGTTCCTGCAGAGGAAGTTCCATTCATTGTTAATTTGGCTGCATCAGCAACTTCTCCATTGGGCAAGATCCCATCAGCGAACCAAACTCTCCTCTGCTCTCTGGGCTGAGCCACTTGAGGAAGGGACCAGAAATATAAAATAGGCATCAATGTGATATTGATAGTGTTTCTAACATCAAAGAAGGGAAGGTCACCAATTCCAGATGTACAAAGAAATCACTATTTGGCCTCTTACAATCAGAAATATCAGAATTATAACTGTGTGTAAAAATGGTTTATAAATTAATAAAAAATACATGTTTAAATATATATTTTTGATATAACTTTTAGGCAAATATTTAAATACTGTGTTAAAATATTCAAAATCCTAAACACATCTATGATTATGTCTTATACGCATCCTGTATCACTGACAGAGAAACTAAGAAAAGTGTTTTAAGCATCTAGAAAATAAACTCATGGTAAGAAAAAAAGCTATCAATATAAATCCACATCTCCCCCAAATTATAAGGTTTCCACAGGAATTAAATATCTAGAAAAGTCGTATGATATTTTTAAAGGGCAAAAGATGCCCTGAAGAATGTTGAAGAATTATTATTTAATAAAAGAAGAGTTGGCACAGATATATTAAGAATTGGGAAGCAAACTGACCAGATCTTTGGCTAGAATACAAGTGAAGAAGAAAAAGATTGATCTGGCAGTACAAAGTAATTTTCATTTTAATAAAGGACAGGGAAAAGCTAGAAAACTAAGTCTGATGAAACAATATCTTTACATGCAATTCTGGAAATCAATCCAGTCAAAACAAAGAGAGACTAGGGAAGAACAACAAAAAAGACAAATGAAGTAAAAGAGAATAAAGATTTTGAGAAAAGCAAGCCTAAATTCACAAAAACACAAAGGAATATCACTAAGGGATGATCTGAAAAGAAGGGAAAATGAGGGAAAGTACGATAATCTCAATAGAAATCTTTGATCTTCAAAAGGGAAAGTCGGGCTATTTAGCAAGGGGAAGGGAATATTACTAGATGAAAAGACATAAAATTAATGAAGGAAGACTGATTTTAATCATCAAGGGATACATCTTGACAAGATTATTTTAAGGAAATATATAATCATTACTTCTACTATTCATAATCTTCTGAATTTAAAAAATGTCTTTCATCTGACCATATCATAATCAATAAAGAAGTAATAATCCAAAAATAAATTGAGCCTATAATTTCCTATCTGTCATGACATGATCAGAATTCAAGTCCTGGATTTAAAGGTCTATGTACCTATGATAATATATTCATGTTTTTTGATAGATAGATTAAAAATGAAAAGAGAAAATGGTAACATATATTCCAAAAAGCAACACTAGAATGGGCTGGTGAGAAGGAAGAATTATCATTTTTATCACTTAGTAAACTCCTACAAAGAACATTTACAAGGTAGGCTGCAAGCAAGGATTTTATAGGCTGACTTCAATTCTCCAACTCTTTTCAAGTAGAAGTTGTGTACTCATTCCATTCTTAAAATGAAGAGTAGACTGACATATTTTTAGAAGTGCCTACAAAATATCAGGCAATACAATATTATTTTTTACTTTGTCCAGATAGAGTCTTAACACATTTCTCACCTTGTTCTTCCACTTTAATAACCATTCAAAGGGACTGATCTATAGTGTTTTAAAGAATTGTGCTGTAAAGTCACATCAGCACCTTTTCAGAGGAACTTGGTGAGGAGAAAGAGAGAGAATAGCACATGATCCCCTACCTTCTGCTCCAGGGTGCTTTAAAACTCCCACAGGTACCATCACAGTGGGAGGTGGAGAGCTCAGGGCTCCTGAGGCCTGAGCTTGCTGCAAGGGAGGGATAGTAGAACAGTATTCAGCAGGATTGTTAGGGTTAGGGCTCTGGCTTGAGGCACTCATCATGTTCTCCCAGGCTTGAGCTAAAGCAAATACAGACACAATCAATGTGAATGGATTGCAATATGGACATCAAGACCTCCACAATATTGGATAAATAATGTAGCTCCTCCTCACTAATACTCATAGTATGTCTCTCTTTCAGCTAGTGAAGATATTAAGAAGATGGGTGATTTTATTTAATAAAGGAGACCATTTGTCTACATAAAACTATTTGGCTGGAGCAAACAAGGATTATATGATATTTTAAAAAATAATAATTACATGATTATTCTGATACAACTGAGAGTAGATCAGTCTGAGTTAAAGATTAGATCCATGGCATCCTTAAGGAGACTGTACACTTCCTTAAGAGGGAGTAAAATAATATCTAACTTTAAGGATTTTCTTGAAATAGTTAGGTGTTTTGGGCTTTGTTTTATTAAATAATGCATTTTATAAACTATAAAAATCAGGGACACAAATAATATAACTCTGTTGTATGGTTCATTTCTAGACTTCAAGGCTCTTCTTAGTTGAGATAAAATCTCATTCAAAAAATTCAAAAGCATAAAGCTCAGAAGAACACCTCTCAAAAAATTTTTATGAATTCTGCTTTTATACAATAATTATCCTGTAAAAAATAATCCAACAATATAATAACCATTTCACATCTTTGGTGTGTCTCAAAAGCATAGGACCCATTTGAACATGAAAATGTGCCGATATAATTGTGATTCATCAATGTAAATGATCACAAATACATTGATTCTGTATACCCTTTAATTAAATATTGACATATCAACTATTATCTTTAAAAGTAAACAGGACGAAAAGTATTATAGAAACAAAATATATCAAATTTTATTTTTATTATGAAGTAATAGCATGCCCAGGAACAGAAATTACCCAATTTTTTAGTACCTTTTCAAAAATCTCAATCAATATCAAGGAATGATCCATAAGATTTTGAATATTTATTGCCTCCAAACTGAATGACAAGGCTAGTAACAAAAGCTATGTTCCTTTTAAAGCACTGCAGGAAGAGGGAAGGAAGAGAAAAGGAGAAAGAAAAAAGAGGGAACACTGAAAAGCATCAAATTAAATACTCAGAAAAAGACTGGGCTAAGCCATGCAAGAGGAAAGATGCTGGAAAAACCAAGAAAAGTGGATTACCTTAGGATCCCCTATTAAGGGCCTCCTTGACTTAATAAAAAGTATTATTCCATATAAATCCTCTGCCATTTCCTTCATCTTTAGCTATACCAAGTTTAAAAAAATTGCCATAAAGTTGGAAGACCTCATTGAATAAAAGAGGTATTATGTATCATAATTAAGCAACATACTCCTTCTGTGCATGTGTCCAAAGTGAAAGCAGTGGAATAAAAATCATCCATTAAGCAACTGTATGAATAACCACCATCCAAAAGTGACCCTTAAGAGTAGAGAGAATGATTCATAATTGATCAAAATTATAAGAATTCAGAAATGGGAGGAAATTGGGTGGATCATAGGAGATTAGAACAGATTAGATTAATTGACATGCAATAGGTTAATAAGCCAGCAACAGGAAAACATCACTATGAGCAATGCAGACAGACAGAGCAGGAGGGATCTCAGAGCAGTTAAGTTCCAGTCTCCAAGAGGTACACTATCTGGGCACAGGTAGCACTGGTGTCTAGGTTCAACATTTTATGGCAACTATACAAAGACACATTCAAAGAGAAAATACTATAGTCTGCTCAGTTTTATTGTTTCCCTTTATAAGAATACTGAATGTTTTTAGGTTGTGATGTTTGCTTTTAATTTAAATGCCCCTGGATTTATTTCCACTTCCATAAAAGATAAACAGTAAGTTTTATTTACCTTCCTCTGGCTGTATTCTTTTACCACATAACAACTTCATTCAAAGCCATTATCTTTATAGCAAATCTAAGGTGTATTAAGGAAATACCTGAAAAAAAGTACAACTTGCTACTTGATCTTAGGTGCTAAAATATTTATTTTTAACAAGGTGGATAAAAAAAAGTGCTGTTAATAATATATCCTAAGTCATTATGGCGTTTCATAGAAAAGAAGAGCTTCTGTAAAAAGGAAAACCTTGCCTAATTTTAATATTTCATCATCTAAATAGTCAATAACACCTAACCCCACCCCTTTCCAGTCATTTCTCCAGAACAAACCATTATACAACACCCAATTTCCAAAGAAATTCATTCTTCCAATAAAACTTACCTGACTTTAGTATTCTATTCATTAAATTAGACACAGGAATTCTGAAATGCTAAGAAACTTTCAAAACATGAAAATTAAACTCAATATTTCAAAGTTATAACATTTGAGAAAGTGAATGACTTGTAAAGAAAAAGAAACCTTTTCATAGGAATTCTCTTGTTTTATCTCAATGACTGGGAAATCAACCTGTTTTAATACTTACCATTCATTAGCACTGAATGGCAGATTACACACACTCTAGCTTCCTTTCTGTCCATGTATAACAGTTTACATTTCAGGCTACAGCAGGAAGCACAGAAAACCTGTGGGGGAAAAAAATACTAAACTTACTAGGAAAACAGTGCAAAAGGCCAGGCATGGTGGCACATACCTGTAATCCCAGCAATTTGGGAGGCTTAGAGAGGGGGATTGCATGTTTGACAAGGCCTCGGCTATTTAACCAGACCTTCAGCAATTTAATGGAGACAGTCTCAAAATAAAAAATAAAAAGGGCTGGTGACATAGCTCTGGGGTAAAGTGCCACTGGGTTTAATCCCTGATACCAAACAACAACAACAACAAAAAATAAAGTGCAAAAGGAGCAAACCAATATGATCACTACTGACTGGCCATGAGCTGTATTAGACAAAACCAAAAACTTCAAAAGAAAATGCAGTCAGGAAGCTGAGTAATTCAAATCAAGAATGAGATTTACAAGTCTATCAACAATAAGAAAATCAATAAAGTTTGCTAAAAATAAAAACCCTGGCCAAGGTCAGACAACAAATACATAACAAGACAATACATAACAAGAGTTACCTTTAGGCAAATTTCTAGGAACAGTATTATATAATATGGGCATTTAAACATAGTTGTATCTGCTATTTGTTTGAAAAGGAATTATAGCAGGATAAAACGAACACCAATAGGAATTTCTGGGTTTTAACTTCTGTTTTCTTCTGTCCTTTTGTATGGAGTAATAATCACACTAGCTATTGGTTTGCTATGAAGGACAGGGATGAAAATATAGAACTCAATCATTAAAATTTTTAAGTATAGTTTCAGCTACAGGAAATCAAAGCAGGCAACCAAAAATCAGCCATGCCAATTTCCAGAACCTCTTTTTCTTCTTCTTTTTTTGGTACTGAGGATTGAACCAGAGGTGCTTTACCATTGAGCTATCTCCCCAGCCCTTTTGATTTTTTTTTACATTTTCTATTATTCTTTTTATTTGCATCTTGCCTAAAACAATTAGATTCAGTCCTTTTAAGAGAGCAAATGGCTATTTCTATTTTTTTTACATTTTTTATTGGTACATTATAGTTGTTCATAATAGTGGAATTCAGTTACATATTTATACATGTACATGATATAATAACATAATTTGGCCAATATCATTCCCTAGTATTTCCCCTTTCTCTCCCATCCTCCCTCCCCCTGGAACCTTTCTTCTATTTTACTGATTTCCCTTCAATTTTTATGAGATTACCTCTACCTTTCTTTTCCTTTTTCCTCTCTAGCTTCCACATGAAAGAATACATATGACCCTTGACCTTCTGAGTTTGGCTTATTTTGCTTAACATAATGGTCTCTAATTCCATCCATTTTCCTGCAAATGACATAATTTCATCTTTCTTTATGGCCAATAAAACTCTATCATGTATATAAACCACACTTTCTTTATCCATTCATCCACTGATGCACACCTAGGCTGGTGAATTGTGCTGCTATAAACATGGGCATGCATATTACACTATAGTATGATGACTTTAATTCTTTAGGATAAATACTGAAGAGTGGCATAGCTAGGTCATAGGGTGGTTCCATTCTTACTCTTTTAAGGAAACTCCACGTTGATTTCCAGAAGGTTTATGTAAAAGTGTTCTTTTTCTCCACATCCTTTCCAGTATTTATTGTTTGTATTCTTGGTGGCCATTCTAACTGGTTTGAGATAAAATATCAGTATAGTTTTGATTACCATAAATTCAAATCAAGAATGAGGGTCTAGCTATGTTCCTGAAGCCGGCCTCAAATTTGTAATCCTCTCTGGGAATACATGTCTGTGCCACTGTACTTAGCTCAAGACTAAATAAATTTCCTTTTTTTTGTTGTTGTTGTTTTGTCCTGGGAATTGATCCCAAGGTTATTCTATCACCGAGTACATCACTAATTCTTTTTATTTTTTATTTAGAGACAAGGTTTCGCTAAATTGCTGGGGTTGGCCTGGGACTTGCATCCTTCTGCCTCAGCCTCAAAAATAACTGAGATTGCAGGTGTGTACCACTTCACCTGGCTTTGAGACCTCATTTTCACCTTCTGGGTTTAGCTGGAATTTCACCTTCTTCTTCCTTCTACACTATGTAATAATAGTCCCCTTAGGCTCCTGTTAAGACTTAATTTCCTGGATACCTTGTTAGTCATTGATCACATAGCCCTTCATAGAGGAAGAAAGCCATTCCTCAGTAAGATAAATTCTGCTTCTCCAGTGTTTAGGGCCAAGCATCCTATATCTTACAAAGCTGAACCAAGGGATGAAGGGTAATGAGGTCAACATTAGATAGATTATCTTCCTGTTACTAAAATTAACATATCTAGCTACTATAACTACCAATTTAGTTTTCAAAGGGCTTTACACTTTCAAAACAATTATAAATTGAAAGAAGTAGAAAGGTTATGGTAAGCTTATTTTTTTCTAGGAAGAAACTGAGTTTGGATGGTTAAACAACTTGCTCACATTTGCACCAAATTCTATGAAGATTCATTTACAATTAACAGAGCTGGGTAACAGACAAGTGCTATGGTCTGAATGTTTGAGTCCCTTCAAAATGTGCTAAAATCCTACTCCCCACACAACAAAGTGATGGTGTTGGGAAGTAAGGCAAACTTTGAAAGGTGCTTAGGTCAGGATCTCTCATAAATGGGACTAGTATTCTTTAAAAAGAGACCCGAGAGAGATCCTTTGTCTTTCTCCCACATGAGGTCAGAGTGACATTATGACAACCAAACATACCCTACCACATAGATTATCTAAATATCATCTAAGTACCTTTCCTGATTCTGTGGGCTTAGAGTAAAAATGTAAAATCACTTTTAGAAATAAAGAGAATTAAATATTTTGCAAACTTGAACTTAAATTATTATACAGCTGAAATATCTTATTAAATACTATATCTCTATTATCACAACTGACATAGTATATTGCATTTATTTAACTTATTCTCCACTTCCTTGCATTAAAATGAGAAACTACACTATGAAGCAATGGACTAATTAATTATTTTAAACACAATTTCAGTATTCCCAAAGTTATCACTGTGTCTAAAACATAACAGATTCTCAATAAGTGTTTGTTCATTGCTTCTTTGATAAGTGAAATTACTACATAAATGAAAGGAAAAACAAACATTAATGTGCATCTATCTGGAAAGGGCTATATCACTCATGCCCAAATTCGTAAAATAATTTAGGGTCCCTCAATTTTAACAATGACAGTCAAACATATTTTTTAGGCAGTTTATAATTATAATGACCTCAAGGTGAATAGGCCTAGTGGTTACGAATGACTTCAAACAACACAATCTGCCTAGTTGTGAAGAAACAAATTATGATATTACAATACATATTGTTGAGAGCCACAGCCAAAGGAGCCCCAGCAAACTTCCAGCTGCCGGCTGATGATTGGCTCACAGCGGCCCCAGCAACATCTAGCTGATTGGCTCCTCTGTGGTGATGCTCATTGGGCTGTTTCCCTGCCCTTTCAGACCACGGAGCTGCTCATTGGGGGACTTCTTTGGCTCCGCACACGCGACCCAGCCAATCAGCCTCAAGAGCAGGAGGATATTAGGAGGTGGTGAGGCTTGTGTTGGGGTGAGAGGCTTGTGGGAAGCCGGTGGTGGCAGTTGGGCTCTGAGGGTTTTTTCCTGAGGAGCTGCTTTGTTTGGCGTGTGTGGTTCTAAAAATAAAGTTAGTTTCTTTTGACAAGTGGCTCCTGAATTGTGTACAGCCAGACTGCAGCATTTGGTGGCTCGCACGGGGAGTGACTGAGGGTAAGTAAACTGCTCCCCCCTGAGGGCAGGGCGAGAGGATGGGTAGCCATTTTAAGATTCCTCTTTTGTTTTGCTTCACTTTTGTTTTAAGTTGCCTGTCCCTAGAGATGAGTGAGACAGAAGAAAAACCGCTCACATCTGAGGAAAAACTATTTGAGTCTGAGGAACAGATAGGAAGAAAGGTGATAATGATTTTTTGTTGTTCCATTTTTATTTCATTCTATCTTGGTTTTGTTTGGTGTTATCTTGTTGGGTTGTATTATAGTAGAAATATGGGATAAGAAATTAGTAAAAAACAAACTGAAAGAGTGTTAAGTAAATTGTTAGAGGAAGGAGGTATCCCAGTAAAATCAAGAGCAGTCAGGGCATACGTTGATACAATACAAAAATGTACCCCATGGATTTTTAAGGAGGAGCTGTTAAATATCTCACAATGGAACCATCATGGTGAAGATTTAAAAAGAATAGAAAAGAAAAGCCCAGGGACTCTGCCAGTTGGCACATTGCCACTGTGGACGTTCATATCTTGTTTGCTTAGTCCAAAGCCTTCAGTTCAGACAATGGTAGAGGAAGGAGAAGACATAAAGATTCAAGTAAAAGAGAAGGTCTCTCGAGCTAGTCAGACAGAGGAAAAGATTCAAGTAAAAGAGAAGGTCTCTCGAACTAGTCAGCCAGAGGAAGGAAGTTTAGAGCAGAAAAAGCCATCAGGGGGAAAGTTACAAAAGGAGACTGCTACTAACACCTTTCTATCACCAGAGGATGTAAATGTCCAACTAACAAGGCCACCTCCATATGCTGGGAGGCCCCCAACCCCCACAGTTGATAGTTGGGATCCTGAGACAGGATCTCAAGTATTAACAAGCCCTGTATTTGAGGTAGGAGGGCAGCGAATTTACCATGCTTTAAATTTCAAAACAGTGAAGCAGCTAAAAGAGGCTGTAACAACCTATGGTCCTCAAGCACCCTTCACTGTAAGCTTGGTCAAATCCATTACCAACTTAAACATGACTCCAGCAGATTGGGCTAATGTGTGTAAAGCTGTGCTAAATGGAGGACAATACCTGTTATGGAAGGTTGCCAATGAGGAATTTTGCAAGGAGACGGCTAGGCAAAATGCAGCAGCTGGTTATCCTCAGAGAAATCTAGATATGTTGTGAGGAAAGGGACCTTA
Organism: Urocitellus parryii; assembly: GCF_045843805.1. Lineage (NCBI taxonomy): Eukaryota > Metazoa > Chordata > Mammalia > Rodentia > Sciuridae > Urocitellus > Urocitellus parryii. The sequence continues at coordinate 35,534,326 of NC_135541.1, read as the reverse complement.
TGAGGATCAGCAGCAACAAATTGCATATGATCCTGGTGTATATTTACAAATTGCTGTAGATGCAGTTAAGGCATGGAAGACTTAACAAGGACATAGATGTTTACAAGGTCAATTATCTAAGATAATACAAGGAGCTAATGAACCTTACACTGAATTTGTAGATAGGCTTATTCAAACAGCTACCAGAGTTTTTGGGAATACAGAACAAGCAATGCCATTAATAAAACAACTGGCTTATGACCAAGCAATCGTTGGTGCAGAGATATCATTAGACCATGGAAACATGAAGATTTAAACACATATATTAAATTATGTAGAGACATTAATGAACAAGAGCAAGTTGTGGCAGCTGCAGTAAAACAGGCTTTAGATGCCAGGCCAAGAACATGCTACAATTGTGAACAAACAGGACATTTTAAAAGGAATTGCCCCATAGGAGGAGGGTTTAACAAAACTAGGTATCAAAGGAGTAGAATACCGGGTATTTGCCCACGATGCCGTAGAGGGAGACATTGGGCTAATGAATGCCGTTCTCAAACCACCATAGAGAGTACTCCATTATCAAAAAACGAACAAGGACAAGGTGTTTATCCACAATATCGTGGAGAAAGGCATCAGGCTCCGTTGCCAAAAAATGGACAGGGGGCCCCAATGCTCCGGGGCCCCAAACCACAAATATACGGAGCACTGGAGGAACCCAGCAACCCCATCAGGGTAGTGCCCAGGACACATTGTCCATCAGATCCCTCATCAGACAAACCAGAGGGAGCGCAGCGTTGGACATCTGCGCCTCCGCCAGATCAGTACTAACTCCAGAGATGGGAGTTCAAATCATTCCCACAGGGGTAAGAGGACCCCTTCCCAAAGAACAGTAGGCTTATTATTGAGATGCAGCTATTCTACTCTAAAAGGACTTATGATAAGTCCTGGGGTAATTGATCCTGATTATGAAGGTGAAATAAAAATTATAGCCAGTTCTCCAAAGGGTATATCAGTAATTTCACCAGGAGATAGAATAGCACGGTTACTAATAATACCCAGCCTACATGATAAATTTTCCAGTCATGCTGTAGAAAGAGGTTCCAAGGGATTAGGCTCCACAGGTGTAGATTGGGCTATGCTTTCTTTAAATTTAGATTCTCGCCCCATGCTAAAACTAAATATTCAAGGACATGAATTTAATGGGCTACTGGATACAGGTGCAGACCTTAGCATCATCTCTCGTCAAGAATGGCCAAAACAGACCAAGCTGCAGGATGGGAGTGATGGAGCCCCGAACCCTGCTCCTGCTGCTCTTGGGATACCTGGACCTGACAGAGACCTGGGCGGGTGCGTGCAGGATAGGGAGGGAAATAGCCTCTTGAGCCAGAGGAGCAACAGGATCGCCTGTCCTGTGAGCTTGCGGGACCCCGAGGAAATCTAGGACGCTGCGTCCATGCCAGTATTGACCCAGACTCTCCCCGGCTTGGCGAGACTCTTCCTGACCCTCCTCCCCGCCCCTCAGCCCCTCCCTCCAGCATCCCACCGCCATCTTAGACCCTGGAGGCCGCTCCTCTCCACCCGGTGTAGTCAACCTGGGACCCGGGTTGGATGCCCTGAAAAGGATTGCACAGGTATGAGCCACTCCTGCCCCCAGGCTCCCACTCCTTGAGGTATTTTGACACCTCGGTGTCCCAGCCCAGCCACGGGGAGCCCCGCTTCATCTCCGTGGGCTACGTGGACAACACGTAGTTCGTGCGCTTGGACAGCGTCGCCGAGAATCCCAGGGAGGAGCCGTGGGCACCACGGATAGAGCAAGAGGGGTCGGATTATTGGGTTAGGAACACACAGAAAGCCAAGAACGCCGCACAGATTGAACTGAGTGAACTTTAATAACCTGCGCTGCCACTACTACCAGAGCGAGGGCGACCCTCCCCTCCCCAAAGACACATGTGACTCACCACCCTTAAGGACACATCACTCTGAGGTGTTGGGCTCTTAGCTTCTACCCTAAGAAGATCACTCTGAACTGGCATGAGGTGGAGAGGACCAGACCCAGGACATGGAACTTGTAGAGGCCAGTCTTGTAGGGGTTGGAAACTTCCAGAAATGGGCAGCTGTGGAGAGCCACCCTTTCAGCTCACCATCCCCATCATGGGGATTGTTACTGGCCTGGTCCTCCTTGGAGCTGTGGTTGCTTGTGTCTTATGGAAGAAGAAAAACACAGTGTAAGAGAGCTGCCTCTGTGCAACTGAGCAATACAGAATTTGTTCCGATTTCTTGCTGCTCCCTACAGTGACTTCAAGAGGTCCTGACTTCTTTAGCAACTGGCACCTAACTATACCTAAAGTCTGTATTCCTACCATAATAGTGTGAGAAAATGGGGAAACCAGCCCATTCCTGTGCATCAAGACCCCTACCACACTGTCCTGTTCTCTTCCTCAGTCAACTTTCCTATGTAGCAGATATGGGGCTGGGATGTCTCCATTCCTGATTTAGCTTTATGTTGCCCTGAGCGGCTGCTACCTTTGCTATTGAAAAACAGAATATGGATATTGGTTTGTATTTCAAATTTGTGTCATGAAATATAGTTGATGGGTTACTTAAAAGAAAGGAGTAGAGTTGGAGTTGTAGCTCAGTGGTAGAGCTCTTGCCTACCATGTGTGAGGCACTGGGTGTGATTGATTCTCAGCACCACATAAAAATAAATTAAATTAAATTTAAAATGGAAAGGAATATTCCTAAAATTTCAGAGAGAAAATAAAACTAATACCTTCCAGCAAAAAAAAAAAAAAAAAGAATGGCCAAAACATTGGCCATTACAACAAGCCACTCAAACGCTTCGAGGCCTAGGAGTGGCGACTAATTCCCATAGAAGTGCAATGGTATTAGATTGGAAGGATCCTGAAGGATGTGAAGGAACTATACAGCCATATGTATTGGATCATCTTCCCGTAAATTTATGGGAACAAGATGTCCTAGATCAATTAGGTTTGACATTAACAAATAACATCAATCAAAATGCACCCACTATTATGGCTAGACAAGGTTTTAGGAAAGGAAAAAGATTAGAAAAACAAGAACAAGGTATAGCAGCACCAATACAAATAGATCAAGGAATAGACAGACATGGGTTGGATTTTCACAAAGGGCCACTGAGACAATAAAAATTACATGGAAATCAGAAAGACCAGTATGGGTTCCTCAGTGGCCCCTGACTAAAGAAAAGATACAAGCAGCCCATGATCTGGTCAAACAACAATTAGTGGAAGGACATATACAACCTTCTGTATCTCCCCATAATACTCCCATTTTTGTCATCAAAAAGAAATCTGGTAAATGGAGATTATTGCAAGATTTAAAAGCCATTAATAATGAGATGGTTATTATGGGACCTGCTCAATTGGGGATTCATCAATTGTCTGCTTTGCCAAAAACTTGGTATGTTTTAGTTATAGATATTAAAGATTGTTTTTTTTTCAATTCCAATTCATCCTGAGGATAGTCCACGTTTTGCATTTACTATCCCTGCACTGAATCATGAAGGTCCTGATCAGAGATATGAGTGGAAAGTACTCCCTCAAGGGATGGCTAACAGCCCAGCTATGTGTCAAATTTATGTGTCAAATTTATGTTAACAAAGTAATCCAGCCACTTAGAAATCAAAATCCTGAACTACAAATATTTCACTATATGGATGATGAATTATTAGCACACAAAGATAAAAACACATTGCTAGAAAGTTATGCCACACTTACAAACTTATTAAAAAATTATAATCTAGAGATAGCAATAGATAAAGTACAATTAAATTTTCCAATTAATTATTTAGGAGTTCTATTATCCTCAACCATGGTCCGTCCACCAAAAACTCAAATATGAGTAGATCAACTCAAATCACTTAATGACTTTCAAAACTTATTAGGAGACATAAATTGGATAAGGCCTTATCTAGGTATACCAACAGGAGAGTTAGGACCTTTATTTGATATCCTAAAAGGTCCATCAGATCCAAATTCACCCCGAATGTTAACGCCTAAGCAAGAAAGGCATTAAAAATCATTGAAACATATATGGAAAATATGCATTTGGATAGAATTGATACAAGTTTGCCTTTATTATTTATTGTACTACCAACAAAAAATATTCCTACAGGAGTATTTTGGCAAGAAGGTCCATTATTATGGATACATTTATCTTATTCTCCTAACACTATTCTTATTAGGTATCCTGAGGCTGTAGGATAATTAATACTCAAAGGAATAAAAGCAGCAAAGGGAGTGTTTGGAATTTCTCCCAATAAAATTATTACTCCATATACTATGAATCAAATTGATGAATTAGCTAATGAGTTAAATACTTGGGCAATAATCATGTGCAAATCTAATGTTTCATTTGATAACCACTTACCATCTAATCCTTTATTGTCTTTTTGGTCATCGCATCCTGTAATTTTTCCAAAAATGACAAGAAAAACACCTATCATGAATGCTCCAAATATATTCACTGATGGGTCAAATAATGGTACAGAAGCAATAGTTACACCTGATCAAACTTTTACATTTTTAGTACCCAAACAATCAGCTCAAAAGGTAGAGCTTAATGCAGTATTACAAGCTTTTGTGATGTTTAAAGATTCTGTATTTAATTTATTTTCCGATAGTCAGTATATAGTTAATGCTATAGTATCCCTTGAAGATGCTGGTAGGATTTCCCCTTCCTCTACTGTTTTCTCTTTGCTTTCCACTATACAAAGTCTAATCTGGGACAGAAAAGATCCATTCTTTATAGGACATATCAGGGCACATACAGGATTGCCTGGAGCCCTTAGTTTGGGCAATGATTTAGCAGATAAAACTACACATGACATACATATTTTCTCTACACTAGAAGAAGCTATAAATTTTCATAAAAGGTTCCATGTCAATGCTAATACTTTACAAAAGCGTTTTAAAATAACTAAGGAACAAGCTAGACAAATAATAAAACAATGTCAAAATTGTGTGACCTTTTTACCACAAGTTAATCTTGGAGTCAATCGTAGAGGATTGATACCTAACTATATTTGGCAGATGGACGTCACACACTTGCCAGAATTTGGAAAATTAAAATATTTGCATGTTACAGTTGATACTTCTTCTGGATTTTTGACGGGCTCCCTTCATGCCGGAGAAAAAACTAAAGATGTTATAGCTCACTGCTTACAAAATTTTGCCACTGTGGGCATTCCAAAACAGTTAAAAACAGATAATGCCCCTGGTTATACTTCTACCTCTTTTAAACAATTTTGCTCATCATTTGGCATTACTCATATAACAGGAATCCCATACAATCCACAGGGACAAGGCATAGTTGAAAGAGCTCATCAAACTATTAAAATGTACTTATGAAAGCAAAAAGAAGGAATTGGGAAGGGGTATATATTCCCCAAAGATAAACTTAAAATAACCCTTTTTACTCTAAACTTTTTAAATTTGGATTCATCAGGACTTAGTGCTGCAGAAAGGCATATGTGTCCAAAAAATGTACATAAGCCCAAGGTACTTTGGAAAGATATTCTAACAGGACAATGGAAAGGTCCTGACCCAGTAATTGTCTGGAGTCGGGGGTCTGTTTGTGTGTTTCCACAGGGAGAACAGCAGCTGATTTGGATTCCAGAGAGATTAACTAAAGCGATTTCTACAGACCAAAAAGAAGATGATTTGGCTCAAATCCATAACAGCTGATATCCAAAACTCCAGTTTGGCTATTCTTACATCTGCAACAGAACCAGGATGCTTTTTTCAGTATCTATTTTATTATTGCCCTTTCCCATATCATGAAGTTCTATTTTGTTTTTTGAGCTCATACAGACCTAGGTTAATATTTTGCTGATCAGTTCTATTTTTTGACTACACAGTTTTTAAACATTGCAATGGAGATTTCACCTGTAAAAAGTTATAAGGCCTTTACTATTATGTTATGTGTTGTATGTATTATGTGTGCACACTTGTGTTTTGTGTTATATATTTGTACGTAGTATGTATGTCCATATATCATATATGATGAGCGCTCATGAAAAAATGGATCCAAATTTTTTTTTATTCACGTGATTTAAATGGTTTAATTCAAATTGGGTAAACAACTGTTAAGGATTGTTTTAATATGTAAACAAAAAAGGAGGTTAACAGATATGTTTGTTTACTTTCACCTTTCCTTTTCATTATATTCAATAATTTTCTTCAAGATAATGTAAATTGTTAAGAAAATTGTTTTCTTTTAGTGCCTTCTGGAATGTTACACAATTTTTTCTTTAGCCATTATTGCCAGAATTCCTATCTTCATCCCAGTGCCGGTGAAGACAAAGATAAAACTAATCTACAGCTTCTGCAATAGCCATCACTGAACTGCTTTCAGAACTTGCCTAGACTATGTGTCACTTGTATGCATTGTGAACTCACTTGTATGCATTGTGAACTATCTGTTGGTGCAGCGACTTGTGGTAGTGTTGGGGTATTTTTGCTGATGATGTCATCGGTGGTACAATTTTTCCAAAAGGAGCCGTCAATTGGCTTGGTGTATCTTCCTCCCTTCTGCTTGTCATGATCGTTCAGCTAAAATTTGGGGGCCAACAGAGATGAGGCAAAGAACCTCACCCCCCCCCCCGCTGGTACCTCTCCACAGGTGTGGCTGTATACTGGACCGGTAGTCAATGACGGGTAAGATCCAATTACAATGGTACCAACCTAAGACAGGAGGCTGACGCCCTGAGGTCAGCTCATCCGATGACGGGTAAGGACCATAGGTAGTATTGGACAACCTAAGGCAGGCACGGTCCCTAAGCCACATGCTTGTTGTTTAAACAGAGAGGGGGAGATGTTGAGAGCCACAGCCAAAGGGGCCCCAGCAAACTTCCAACTGCCGGCTGATGATTGGCTCACAGCGGCCCCAGCAACATCTAGCTGATTGGCTCCTCTGCGGTGATGCTCATTGGGCTGTTTCCCTGCCCTTTCAGACCACGGAGCTGCTCATTGGGGGAACTTCTTTGGCTACGCCCACGCGACCCAGCCAATCGGCCTCAAGAGCAGGAGGATATTGGGAGGTGGTGAGGCTTGTGTTGGGGTGAGAGGCTTGTGGGAAGCCGGTAGTGGCAGTTGGGCTCTGAGGGTTTTTTCCTGAGGAGCTGCTTTGTTTGGCGTGTGTGGTTCTAAAAATAAAGTTAGTTTCTTTTGACAAGTGGCTCCTGAATTGTGCCCAGCCAGACTGCGGCAACATATTCTATATAATGTTCCAGATAGGTACAGTTAGACCTCTGGTATCCTGGGGTTCTACATCTGCAGGTTCAATCAACCACAGATAGAATATAATCGTGACTATATTGAACATAAATAGGCTTTTTTTTCCCTTGATATTCCTTGACAATATAGTAAAATACCTATTTACATAGTATTTCCATTGTATTAGTCATTATAAGAAATTTACCAATGATTTCAAGTATATGACATGATACATGTAGATTATGTATAAACACTATACCATTTAATACAAGAGATTTGAGTATCCAATGAAATCAGTCTCCTTCAGATACAAAGGGATGACTGATTGCTTAAAAATGTTCCATTTGTGTGTTTACATATAATTTTCTTTAAAGTGATACTTCTGGGTTCTAACCTCAACTTTTATCATTCACTAGTCAAATTACCTTATGGGAATTATTTAAACTAAGTGTTAGTTTTTCTCATATATAAAACTGAAATGATAATATTCCCCTCATAACGCTTTTGTGAAGATTAAATGATTAAATGAAAGAATGCATGTAACATATAGTACATAATAGGTACTGAAAGCATGTTGGTAATTTCCTATTCTCCTTTCCCTTCCTTATAAAATCTCCCACACATGACTTTCCACATTAAAAAAGAAAAAACCTACTGACAAATTAATGAACAAATTTTATACTCAAGTACCACTCTGTGCTTATTTACACCACCTTACAGCATGAATAACTTATTCCTTTGCAATTCCTGAAAATTATCAAATGCTCACTTATTTCTTTCCAAATTAGAAAATGGAAAAAATTGTCCCTAGTTTTCAAAAAGCCCGTAATTATGACAAAAATATCTGCCATGTAAGAACAAAAATAGCACGAGAGTGATTGTAATTGACCAATATCCAGCTATCACAAATACTAGTAACAGTAACAATTTGTGAAATTTTTCAAATGTTTGCACATAGCAAAATATCATCAGAGCTAAAGCAGTTCAAACAGATACTAACCCTACCTCTGTCTAAACACCTGTTCCAAGTTTATTAACTGAAGTCACTTTAAGAATCCATTGTAGGGGGCTGAGGATATAGCTCAGAGCCCTGGGTTCAATTCCCAGCACCACAAAAATAAATAAGTAAAATATAAATTATACACACACACACAATGGAGATATATATATCTCCATTGCAAGAAGTAGTCCCTTATTTAGTGGCCTTTTGAATTTTTTTAATTTTTTGCAATTGATGCAATCAGATATCAGTTCCTTTAAGGTACTAAGAATTGATTTTTTAAAAAATATTCCATGCCTTGGGGCCGGGATTGTAGCTCAGTGGTAGAGCGCTTGCCTAGCATGCATGAGGCACTGGGTTTGATCCCCAACACCACATAGAAATAATCAAATAAAATAAAGGTTTTGTGTCCACCTAAAACTAAAAAAAAATACCATGCCTTATAAATAGAACACTTATATTACATTGAAAATTTTATGTGTGGGCCAGACACAGTGGCACATGCCTATAAGCCCAGTGATTTGGAGGCTGAGGCAGGAGAACTGCAAGTTTGAAGACAGCTTCAGCAACTTAGCAAAACTGTGTTTCAAGATAAAAAATAAAAAGGGTTGGGGATATGGTAGCTCAATGGTAGGGTGCCTATGTGTTCAAATCCCAGTACTAAAAAGAAGAATGTTTTATGTATGAATTAGAAAGTGCCCATTTATGATGTAAGCAATTAAAATATCTCTATTTTTTATAATTATATTCTGGCTATTCTTCATCTTTTAAATTATAATTTTATTACAAAAATTTTAAATCATCAAAAATAGACTTAACAATATAACAAGTGCCCAAATGTCCACTACCCTGCTTCAACAGCCATAATGTCTTCTTTCCTGATATTTTTGTTTGTTTGTTTGTTTGTTTTTTCAGTGCTGGGGATCTAACCCTGGGCCTCAGGTATGCTAGGCAAGTGTTAACTGTGTCAAGTGTTTAGCAATATGCAGTACTCATTAATTTCTTGGGCTTAGTGGGAAAGTAAGAAACACAATCTTGCACACAGATCAAAATAGGCAGATTCCCAAAGCCATGGCATAAGGATAAAAGTAAACTAATACTTTATGTTAATCACAAGGCTGTCTAAAATCTTATCTTACATAACACTTGTGATTTAAAATTCAAGAAAACTCAATGTCACATGCTTTTCCTACTGTGTATATATCTTTTAGTAACTATGTGATAATAATTATCATTGAATTTTATTTCAAACAATCCAATCTTTTAATGGGTAAGTTGCTAAAAATAAGTCATTTAGATAAGAAACATCTAAAGTTGGTGAAAATTAGACTTTATTGCAAATATCAAGTTATATGTCACAGAAAATTTAAACAGAAGTATTGTATAGAGTCCCATGAAGAAATACCTGAGTAAGAAAGAAGTCTTTCAGCATTTATTGGTTTTAATATATCCAATTTACAAATGACTGTAATTATTCTATTACTTTGTTAAGCTATTTATTAGTTATTATATAATAACCATTTTTCTATAATTTACATCCTTAGCACCCTCTCAAAAGTTTTCTCTTTGTTAAAAGTAAATTAAAATGTGAGTTATGACTATTAATACCAGTAATTAACTGTAAACCAGTGTTGGATGCATGCAAATTGTAAAAATTTGCAATTAGACTTAATTTTTTTAGATAACATTACAAATATCAACATTTTATAAAAATTGCTATCAATTTTCCAAAAATATATAATTAGAGTAAGTCACCATTTAATGATAATCCACTATGAATAGTGATAATTTATATATATATATTACTTTTAATCCTATTATTCATTCATTCAATTAATCTTTACTATGTCTAATGTGTAAATTAAGCATTATCATCTCCCTTTTATAGATGATGAAAGTGCCTTGCCTAGATTATTATGAAACTAGGTTACTGAATACTCATTCATATTATTTCTATATAAAGTTTAATGCTGTATAACCAATCTGAGTTGTCAGCTAGTATATTCCTAAAGCATGGAAATATTGGTCTTGTTCTCCACAGTGCTCTTACCATCATATTTTGACCAACTTTCAGTATGAGAAAGTACTATCACTCTGCATCCTAAAGGAACACAACCAATAGCCATGTTTTAACATCTAAGAATAAAAGTAAACCTCAAGAAAACTGATCTCTGAATGCATAAGTCAAAACATTAACTGTCTCAATGTGCTGCTAATTCATTGATTTTATGAAAGTTACTCTGTATGCACTACCAAAATTCTCAAATGTTAAAACTGTTCCAAATTGCAATTAATTTAAAACACAAAACTTTATTTTTTTAAAAAAAGTGACAGCTAACAAAATAACATTTAAAACCAGATATTTTTCAATTTCTTTTTTGAAATAAGTATTTATAAAATTTGTCTTAAAAATTATGATATAGGGGTTGGGGTTGTGGCTCAGCGGTAGAGCACTCGCTAGCACGTGCAAGGCGCTAGATTCAATCCTTAGCACCACATATAAACAAATAAAATAAAGGTATTGTACCCAACTATAACTAAAAATATATATATTTTAAAATGATATAAATGAAGACATTTTTCTGAGAAACACAAATAACATAAAAATCACAATAACAAAAATCTATTTAGTTGTTTTATTTATTGCTTTAATATTTTTTAGTTGTAGATGGACACAATACCTTTATTTATTTATCTTTATGTGGTGCTGAGGATGGAACACAGTGCCTCACCCATGCTAGGCAAGTGCTCTATCACTGAGCCACAACTCCAACCCTAGTTGTTTTATTTATATCCTTTCAACTTTATTCATGGGAAAAGAGCTTGACTTACACAGCTAGCAGAACTTTGGTTAGTTCATACTTTACCAACTCAGTTTCTTCAACTGTAAACTAGGGATTATGCTTACTCTTAGGTTTACTAAGTCAGAAAAACAAAGCACAGAGTAGGTACTAAACAAACATTGGCTCCCTCTGTTTCTCTTAGGTGGCTGCCTAGGAACTCTGGTCATATTCCAGCTGTTGTTAAAGAAGTGATCATTATGGGGCTGGGGATGTGGCTCAAGTGGTAGCTCGCTCGCCTGGCATGCGTGCAGCCCGGGTTCGATCCTCAGCACCATATACAAACAAAGATGTTGTATCCACCGAAAACTAAAAAATAAATATTAAAATTCTCATTCTCTCTCTCTCTCTCTCTCTCTCTTAAAAAAAAGAATTGATCATTACTAAGAATCTCAGTTTCAACAGTTTCTTAATCTGTGTTTTCCTGAAACTGTGGCATAGATTGTTTTGTAGAGTGAGCTCAAGAACTCAAACTGCTTGAGTTTGAATCCTAAATAAATTTACTAGATTTTTTTTATGATTTTGAACATGTTACTTAACCTTTTTATACCTTTTTTATCACTGCTTTTAAAATATTTTTAGTTGCAGATGGACACAATATCTTTGTTTATTAATTTATTTTTATGTGGCACTGAGGATCAAAGCCAGTACCTCACACATGTGAGGCAAGTACTCTACCACTGAGCTACAGTCCCTGCCCTGTTTTATCACTTTTATAAATTATTACATTTGGATTATAACAGCAGCCACCTTATAGACTTGTTATATGTATTAATAGAGGTAGGTATTTTTAAAAGTATCTGGACTAGATAAATATTCAATAAAGATTAGGTAGCTCACTGTCCTCTTGCTCCCACCATTATCATATATTTGCTTCTCATTATAGAGTAATTGAGGCTCTGTAATTGTTCATTTCTTATTTCAAATGTTTAAGTCTTGTCATCTACAGAAACATAAGTGGTATGTTTAATAGGGACCATTCTTTTAATAGGGGCCACTTCTTTTCTTTAATGAAAATGAAACACTAAGCAAAAAGAAAATGATCACTGAAAGAATAAATGAACAGACAAGTAAGTAGAAATGAATAGATAGATGGCAGCATAGATTGGCCCTATAGAACTTTTCTTGCTTCTCCAATCCAAAATGCTTGTACTGTAAAGATAACAATTTCACCATGTCTCCAAGGAAAAATGAATTCAATATCCATTAAGTCAGAATTGAACTAGTATAAACTGCTGAAAGTCTGATATAAAATCTCAAAATTTAAACTCTCTTGGACTAAGGATTAGCTCGCTGGTAAAGTGCTTGCCCAGCATGCCTAAGGCCCTGGTTGGTCCAGCATCACATAAAGGAAAAGAAAATCAATTACCTTCTAGGTCTTACTTTCCCATTCCAAGGTAACAATCTCTCCTCAAATCTTCATTTGTCTCTCTTTCACCGTTTACAATATTTGTGTTTTTGAAATAAACACCAGCCAATAAGATATACATTTCTTCATGCTCTCACCACCAGACGCATCTATCTCTGTTCCTAACCTTCCCATATTGAAGAGCAAACCGTCAACATATGAAGAGATCTCATCCCTTGGGCCTTCTCAAGGACTTTTCTCAACTTTTGATAGTTCCCCCTTTGTCCTAAAACTCCTTCCTTTTCCTTTCCCTTTCTCTCTCTCTCCACCCCGCCACCCCGTGCCTCACCTCTCTCAAAATGCTAGAGATGGAACCCAGGGCCTCACACATGCTACCCAAGTGTTCTACCACTGACCCACACTCTCAGTCCCCTAAAACTTCTATTCTAAAAGATCACTGATTCCATTATGTAAACACATATCTCCCATCCTTACAAAATTCATCCATAACCACCATTTCCATCTAACAACTGCTCCAATTTCTTTTTTTTAAAATTTTTTTTAAGAGAGAGAGAGAGAGAGAGAGAGAGAGAGAATTTTTTAATATTTATTTTTTAGTTCTCGGCGGACACAACATCTTTGTTGGTATGTGGTGCTGAGGATCGAACCCGGGCCGCACGCATGCCAGGCCACATCCCCAGCCCCCTCCAATTTCTTCTATTCTACCTCATGGCAAAAGTTCTCAAAAAAAAAATCATCTTCAGTTCCTCACTTCTATTTTTAACTCATTCCCATCTAGATTTTATATCTACTGCTCCATCAAATATGCCTTTATTCAACAACCCTGATATAGCCAAGTCGAAAGGTCCCTTTCCTACCTACATCTTATTAACCACTCATAAACATTTTACATAGATGATAATGCCTCCTTTCACAAAAATGCATTCATCTTCTGACTTCCTATATATATTTTCTTGGTTTTCTGCCTGCCTTCAATCACTTGTTCTGCATCCTCATTCATTTCATCTCATGGCTCAACCCTGAGCCTCTTCTCTTCCCCTTCTGTACACTCTTCCCTAGATGATCTCATCTATTCCCAAGGATTCCCACTGCATTCCTCACTTGACCTGCAAAGCCCTATCTGATCTTCTCCCTGATTCTTTTCCAACCTCTTTTTATATGACTCTTCCCTCATTCACTATACTTCAGCCATACTAGACTCTTTCCTTCCTTGAATAGGGGCTTTCCTACCTCAGAGGCTCTGTCTATGCTGTTCTCTCTTCCTGGAGCATTCTTCTCTCGGTTCTTTGAATGTCTGACTCCTCAACTTTCAAGTGTCTTTTAAAATGTAACTTCTCAAAGGTCTTCTCTGACAATTCTCCCCACTATCATTTTTTTATATTATATATATTTTTATATTATATACGTATATTTTATATATTTTATAATATATTATATTTTGTTATAGCTACAGAAAACACTAAGACAGCAGCCTATAACCAATAAGGGATACAATAAGATAAAAACATGATTGCCTTGCTCTGAGGTAGGCCAAATCTGTTATGCCATTCATATCCCAGTGTTCTTCCTATAATGAGTCTGAGATTTATTTTCTTCATGGCCTTGCTAATATTTATAATTACCTATTGGTGTGGCTTTGGTCCTTGATCTAATCTTCAAATACCATGAGGTTAGGGACCACAATATTATCAGTATAAACTCAGCACCCAGCACAGTGAGGAAGACAAAGATAAAGATGATACTGTGTGAAAAGAGCTTAGATGAAGCTTACTTTTAACCAACACAGTCTTTTGGAGACCATAATGGAAACTATTTCTCTAGTATCATTAAAACTCATATTTAATCCAAATACGTGTCCTGTTTTACCATGTTAGATGGTCAAATCATGTCACCTATAAGGCAAGATAGGTTTTCAAGCAGAGTGATGCTCTCATATTTATTGATTCTCATCAGTACATTAATGAATAGGAAAATAAACTTGTTTTTGTTTGACTCTTCCTTAAACAGGAAAAACACATATGACTAAGCATTTCCCAAAGTTCTTACATCTGAATTTGACATCAACATCTAAATATTCAAAGTATTGAGTAAAAATGTACTGTTACATTGAGATAGTATTCATTTATTTCTTAGTTCATCTAATAAATATCCAAGTATCTCCTATGCATTAGGGCTAAGGACACAGCAGCATCCAAGGCAGAAAAGATTCATTTTTTTTTTTTTTAAGAGAGAGAGAGAATTTTTTAATATTTATTTTTTAGTTTTCGGCGGACACAACATCTTTGTTTGTATGTGGTGCTGAGGATCGAACCCGGGCCGCATGCATACCAGGGGGGCACGCTACCGCTTGAGCCACATCCCCAGCCCCAGAAAAGATTCTTACTTCATGGAGTTTGGAATAGAACTGGAGAAGCAAATAGTAAACAAAGCAAATAGTAAACAAGGGTTGTGGCTCAGTGGTAGAGTGGTCGCCTAGCATGGGTGAGGCACTGGGTTTGATCCTCAGCACCACATAAAAAAATAAATAAATACAATAAAGGTATTGTGTCCATCTACAACTAAAAATATATATATGTTTAAATAAGTAGATAAACAAGATCATATTCAGAAAGTCAAAATATCAAGAAAAAAGCCAAGTAATTCTATTGAAATATATTGGTTAGAAATGTATAAATTTCCAAAATACTTCTAAAAGAATTTAAAGTAGATGTGTTTTAAGAGAATATAAGGACTACAGAGTAGGAGAAAATATCTGCAAAATAGAGATCTGATAAATAATTTATATCTAAAACATACAAAGAACTCTTAAAATTCAACAAGAAATAAAATAATTCAATTAAAAGTTGAGCTGCAGACCTAACACACACCTTACCAAACATGATGCAGATGATAAACGAGCACATGAAAAGATGCTAGGTCTGGAATGTTGCTCAGAGGTAGAGCAAGTACCTTTCTAACAGACACTAAGCCCTGGGCTTGAATCTCAACATCAGGGAGAAAAAATGGTGACAAACATCATTCATCATCAGGGAATTATGAATTAAAACAAAAATAAGAAACTATTAGGGCTGGGATTGTGGCTCAGCGGTAGACCACTTGCCTAGCATGTGTGAGGCACTGGGTTTGATTCTCAGCACCACATACCAATAAATGAATAAAATTTTTTAAAAAAGAAAGAAAAAGAAACTACTACACACATATTAGAATGGTTAAAATGCAAAATAATGGATAACATCAAATGCTAATGAGGATATGGAACAAGAACTCTCACTGCTGGTAGATATGCAAAATGGTAATGGTCATTTTGGAAGACAGTGTAAGAGAAATCCAGCAATCATGTTCCTAGATATATATACAAATTGGAATTTGCATAGAAATTTTTTTTGTTCTTTTCACTTATATATGACAGTACGGAAATGTTTTAGTAGCTTTATTTATTATTATTTAGGCTAGAAATGTTACTCTATTGTAGAGCTCTAGTCTGCTTACCTAGAATGCCTGAGACTTTGTTTCTATTCTCAACACAGCAAAAATAAATAAAATTTTATAAACACAATGTAACTATAATTGCCTAAAACTGGAAGTAACCAAGCTGACCTTCAATAGATGAATGGATACACAAACCCAGGTACACTCATACTTCAGAATATTATTCAGCAATGAAAAGAAACATGTAGGCAGGTGAGATGGAACATATCTGTAATCCCAGCTACTCAGGAGTCTTGCATAAACTAAGCAAGCATTGAGCTATATCCCCCACCCATTAACATATATTTCTAAGTGAAAGAAGCCAATCTGAATGATTTGGCTTAGGAGTCCAACTATTTTGGAAAAGGAAAAATTATGGAGGCTATAATAAAATAAGTGCTAGGGGTTCTGGGAGAGAAAGGAATGATGAACAAATAGGGGGAACACGGGATTTTTAGGGCAGTGTAACTATTTTATATAATAGGATGTGTAACATTCATTTATCAAAATCCTTAACACAAAGTGAACCCTAATGTAAACTATGTCACTATATATTTCTTTTACAGGATTTTGGTAAAAAATGATATAGTGATATTGGTTTATCAAAAGTGTACCACATTAACGTACAATGTTTAATAATGAGTAAACTATGTGAAGGGGTCGTGTATTAAAACTATACTATTTGTTCCATTTTTCTGCTTTAGAAAACAGTCTATTAAACTTTTTGAAGTGGGTATGTCTTGGGGTAGGGCTGTAGCTCAGTGAGAGAGTGCTTACCTAGCATGTGTGAGGCCCTGGGTTCAATTCTCAGCACCACATACAAATAAATAAAATAAATGTTCATCGACAACTAAAAAAAATTTTAAAAGTGAATATGTCTTGGGAGTTGGACGAGGGATATGTAGAAGTGGACAAGAGGCTGCCATCTCTCAAGGTGTATATATTATTTTGTTTTATTTAAAAAAAAAAAAAAAGGACCAAGCCAGGCACAGTGGCATATGCCTGTAATCCCATAATTCAGGAGGCTGAGACAGGAGGATTTCAAATTCAAGGCCAGCCTCAGCAATTTAGCAAGACACTGTCTCAAAATAAAAAACAAAAGGGGTTGGGATGTAGCTCAGTGTCAAGCACTGCTGGGTTCAATTGCCAGTACCAGAAAAAAAAAAAATCTTAAAAAGTACTAGGTTTCTTGGGGCTGGGGATGTGGCTCAAGCAGTAGCGCGCTTGCCTGGCATGCGTGTGGCCCGGGTTAGATCCTCAGCACCACATACAAACAAAGATGTTGTGTCCGCTGAAAACTAAAAAATAAATATTAAAATTCTCTCTCTCTCTCTCTCTCTCTCTCTCTCTCTCTAAAAAAAATTTATAAAAAAAAAGTACTAGGTTTCTTCTTCCCATCTCAAAATGTTTGTTTTAGACTCA
Organism: Urocitellus parryii; assembly: GCF_045843805.1. Classification (NCBI taxonomy): domain Eukaryota; kingdom Metazoa; phylum Chordata; class Mammalia; order Rodentia; family Sciuridae; genus Urocitellus; species Urocitellus parryii. The sequence goes on along the minus strand of NC_135541.1, from coordinate 35,516,992 downwards.
ATTTTTAAGTTGAACAGTTATTTCTAATGATGTCAATTCTTAAAAGTACTTTTTCACTTAATCTAAAATGTGGTATAATGACTTACACATAAAATAGTGTTACATAGTTTTTCCTTATACCTTTATTGATAAAATTACTCCTAATTTTATTATGGTACACTACTTTAAATTAAAAGCACAGAATTAGAAATGGACTGTAGTTCACCATTTTTAGACATATACATAATATTATATAAACTATAAAAACTCAAAATATGACATTTTATAATTAATGTATAAATGCTCATTTTACATGACATTTACAAATGTCTGAGGGGGAAAATTTTCTGGAATCATTATAAAAATTAATCTAGATCATGTTTCAATATGCCACTTGTATATTACATGTCACCAAACTATTTTTTTAACATAAGTGATAACGATCATGAGTCTCTAAAGGGACTTTGAGAAGCTAGTATGAAAATTTAGTCAAAAAAGGAAACAATAATTGCAAAACAAAACCTTAAGATTACCTTACTTAATTGACACTTTGTTAAGCAGTATTCTAGTCCAACCAAAATAACTTCCAGAAAATATACTTTCAGTCCAGCATGTTTCAAAATGGCATATACTTCCCATAAAGTGAGGTAACTATGCAGTAAAATTTGGCAATAATTTTACAAAGACAAATCAGTGCTAGCACAAAGTTTTCTATTTCCTTTTCATTCTTTTTTTTAAACAGAGGTTAACACAAGCTCTTTCAGAAGTGCAAGGAAAATGAAACTATGCAATCCCTACTTTTGCAGAAGAGGAAACAGAGTCCCAGAAATTGTCATACCCATTTCAGGGCTCTTTTGCACACTCACTATAGTTCCCTGTTCTATTCAAACCATTAATGAACACATTAAAAATCCATCATTTTGAATTATACTTTTTAAAAATCAATTAAAGTAGAAAAATAATGGGGATACACTGAAGTGACTAAACCACTAAAACCACTTCTCTTAATGAACTGGTGCCTTTCATGTTTTTTCCTTATTTTGTAGTTCACAAGAGTAAATAAAACCTACAATCCTGGAACTTTGCTAATCTACCTCATCACCTGATAGCACCAATCACTTCTTGTCATCCTTAAAAATCCACATATTCAAATTCCCATTAAGTCTTGATGGCTGCCCAAATCTAATGTCCATCCAAAGACTTACATTTCTAGTAGGCAGTTTAAATAAAAATAAATTTTTCTGCTGTGTCTAGTGTAGTTACAAAGAGTATGAGGCTTTGGAATAAGAAAGATCTGTATTAAAATCTATATATACACATTGATAAACTCTTGAGATTTGGGGCAAGTTTCTCAACTTTTCTGAGGCACATTTTGCTCACCTGTAGCTATATCTCAGAGAAGTGTAATGTTAGACTACATAAACCTAACATAAAATTTAAGTGTTCAAAATATGTTATTCTCTCCTTTAATGTCATTACAAATATAATATAAAATATCTAAAGTTTAAGTATCAATTCATGAAGTTTTACTCTCCCCACACCTCAGTACCCAGGATTAAACCCAGAGGTGCTCCACAATTAGCCACATCTCCAACCCTTTTTCAAATTTTACTGAGACAAAGTCTATGTTACCTAGGCTGCTTTTGAACTTGTGATCCTTCTGCTTCAGCCTACTGAGTAGCTGGGATTATAGATATGCACCACTGAACCAGCTACATGAGTCCTACTTTCAAAGTTTCTATTTATGTCTACTATTATCAAATAGTAAACAGTTTCTTATCAACTGGCACCTGGTAATTTATAACTTGTCACATTAGTAAAAAATAATCAAAACGGTGTGAAAAGTCTTGCAAATGGCTAAATAAAAGTTTTCTGTTTTATTTTGTTTTGTTTTTTGGTACAGGGGACTGAACCCAAGGGCGCCTTATCATTGAGCTATATCCATCCTGTTTATTTTTTTATATATTTTTCCATCCTGTTTATTTTTAACAGGGTCTTGCTAGGATGCTAAGGGTCTGGTAAGTTGCTAAGGATGGCCTCAAAATTGTGATCCTCCTGCCTCAGCCTACCAAGTCACTGGGATAACAGGCATGTGCCAACATGTCTGGCCAAATAAAAGATTTTTAAGAATTTTGTTTTTAAAAGAAATTCTCTACCCTCAAGAAAAATCATCTTTCCTATACTTTGAAATTCAGTGGCTCTCTTAGGCATTTTAAGTCAAATCATCAAATACAAAGGGGCCACAATATTGAAGGCAAATGGAGTTTGAAAGAGGATGAATAACCATGATATGCTGGAATCAGCAGTTTCCACAGGAAATTAATATGGATATATAATAATGGCGATAATTTGAACTTACAGGGAAATATTGGGGGGAAAGTACAGAGTGCTCTTTCTAGTCTGTAATTTATTGCTTATCAAACAGGGAAAGTGGGGGCTGGGGATGTGGCTCAAGTGGTAGCGCGCTCGCCTGGCATGCGTGTGGCCCGGGTTCGATCCTCAGCACCACATACAAACGAAGATGTTGTGTCCGCCGAGAACTAAGAAAAATAAATAAATGTTAAAATTCTCTCTCTGTCCCTCTCTCTCTCACTCTCTCTTTAAAAAAAAAAAAAAAAAAAAAAAACAGGGAAAGTGGGGATTATGTTGCTCTAACGAGCGATTATCTAAATTTAAAATTCGTGAAGTCATAAAAATAAAACTATTGTAATTATTTTAGAATGTGTGACATGCTTTTCAAATTAACAATAAAAGAATACAACCCATGTGTCTTGATTTCCCCCCCATTACAACAATATAGGAACAAATTGCTACATTTTATTATTTTTCTATATTCTAACATAATTATTTTGTTTTTTTTTACAATTACTGCAAACATTTTAATGTGCATAATTATTTTGTATTCCACTAATGTTATACCAAGATGAATAACAATTAAAATATACCCACTCTGTAATAATAGCTGAATATAAACTATCATGCTAAGTAACTTCTCACAACTTTAACCCCTTCTATACTCAAGCATATTTTTAATATTGTCCCATACTTCTGTATGATTAATTTATTTCCCTTTTCCTACTGCTAATCATCCACCTATGCTTTGCATGATCCCACTTTTCTTACATACTTTAGAACTTTGTTGTGTGTGTGGTCACTTTATAGCTTTCCTGACTCACTCCTCAATTCTTGAAAAACTTAACCTGAAAAAAGCTCCTGGAGGAGCTAGAGTTGAAGCTCAGTGGTAGAGCACTTGCCTAGCATGTGGGACACTGGGTTCGATTCTCAGCATGTCATATACATAAATGAATAAAGTAAAAGTCCATGAACATCTAAAATAAATGTGTTAAAAATATAATCTTCTTTTTAAAAAAAACTCCTGGAAAAACAAAACTCTTCAAACTGCTGGTATCAATGAGGATGTATGCTAGAGAAAGCAGAATGACTGAGGGAAAGAATACCTAGCTTTAAAGTCAGGGCATTTATAAGATGTGTAAACTTGGACCTATTCCTTGGCCTCTCTGAATCTAAAATGCTTAATCTTTCAAACAGGAAAAATTAACACATACTGATGAGGGCTGAATAAGAATGAATATGAAGAACATATAATTTGCATTCTCAGTAGGCTTTGTCTACTCAGATCGGTGGTTCACAATGTTTTTTATTTTTTCAAAACTCTAGGAAATCCAAATATTCCTTTTCCTACTCACTGAAATCCATATCTTTGTCTATAAATTTCATGAGATCTAAATTCCATTTTATCCCCAATACTAGCTCAGAAACTTGTATATGTTAGAGGTTTGTGTGGAGAAAAGATAATTTAGTAGAGAAATTACTGTATATTTTTAATGTCTACTAGGATTGAATAAATTAAGTTTCCTTTTTCTTTTTTAAAATTTTTTTTATTTTTATTTATTTATTTATTTTTTTTTAGTTTTCAGTGGACACAACATCTTTATTTTATTTTATTTTTTATGTAGTGCTGAGGATCAAACCCAGCGCCCCATGCATGCCAGGCGAGCACGCTACCGCTTAAGCCACATTCCCAGCCCAAAGTTTCCTTTTTCAATAGTTAAAAACAATTTTAAAAATTACATTGCCTACGGTATTTTTCTAGCTTACTTCCCAGGAGAATTTGATTAATAGAAAAAGGATACTTATGTTTACAAGTCCTTTCCTTCTTAAAAGCTCAAAGGTTTTCTCATCAATCCTTATAATCATCTCTGAGATAAATGGAGATGGGGCAAATAGAATTATGAATTCATAATCCATAAGAGTTCATAAATTCCACAGTAAAATTTCCATCTAAGTTTTCAATTTATATGTACTTTATCATAACTCTCTTTCTGAATTCACATAAGGTACCTAATTTTCTTATTACATTAGAATATTCTGGTCTGTACCAAAAATATTTTTGTCATTTAAGAAAACAAAAATTTTATAAAGTGTTATATATAGTAAGTGAAACAGAATAACATAAAAATGATCAATTTAATCTCCTAAACTACCCTGTTCAGTCTACTGACCATAGTTCTACTTCAGCTAACAAATACAAACTAAAATATTTAGGAATTAGACACAGTCTCAGCTTCAGCTTCCTTCTACTACCCATATTGGTTCTTTTGTGCTAGGACTTTCTAATAAACTTCGCTGACTGATCAGCCAAAAACCATCCTTGCCTTTTCCTCTGTCAACAGAGTCCTTCTTTTGTTCAGGCAACACCCAGGAAATAAATTATGATCGATTAACTTATCTTGGCAGTCCTGATCCCCTTTTCCAGTGATTGGTCTAAGACTTGCTTCCTAGAACTGTCCAGTTAGTTGAAGGAAGATGCTAGGGATTCTTAGAGCATAGCTAGAGAAACAGGCTCTTTTGTCCCAACCTCAGTCAATTTCTTTGCAATTAGAAGGCTGTCAGGATGAATCTGATAATTAAGAGCTGAACTACTATTTTGAGACCAAGAGGGGAAGACCAAGAGAATTTCCATGATCCTGACACTGTACCCAGATACAACTGAGTCTAAGAGCTTCTTTATATCTAAAATAAATGTTATGATTGTCTAAGTCACTGAGGGTCAAATACTCTGTCCCTTCAAATTGAAAGTATCCTAATTAATCTACTTGTTACTTCTGTACTACCATACAGTCTTCACAAGAGCCCAATGAAAATTACTCACTTTAAGGGGTTTTGTCTATTTTTATGGATTAGAAAACTAAGGATTAGTAAAGTTACATAGTTAATAATAACAAAGTTGAAATTTGAATCCAGATCTAACATTGAACTTTGCATTTTATTTTTCTTTTATGATACTGGGGATTGAACACAGGGACACTCTACTACTGAGCTATATTCCCAGTTCTTTTTATTTTGAGAGAGTCTTGCTAAATTGTTCAGGCTGAACTTGAACTTGCAATCCTGCTTCAGCCTCCTGAATAGCTGAGATAGCAGGCATGCACCAATGCACCTGGCTCCTCACATTCTTTTTAAAAATACAAAATTCCGGGGCTGGGGTTGTGGCTCATCGGTAGAGCACTTGCCTTGCATATGAGGCACTAAGTTCAATCCTCAGCACCACATAAAATAAATAAACAAAATAAAGGTATTGCGTCCATCTACAACTAAAAAAAAAAAAATTACAAGATTCCTTTTCTTCCTTAATTACAACTTGTGTTTAAAAAAAAAACAAACTTGTAAGTTGTGTTATTAGCTATCAGAATGTGAGGAGAGCTAAAGAATATCAATTATTCTTATAATCTTGCCATAAGGATCTAAAGTCTGCAACTCTATTTTGTATTTAATTTATATTGGGAAAAAGACAAGAATACATATGTCAATATATTAAGTCCCAGATTGTCTACTATAATGGCAAAAAAATCCCACCTAAAAAAGTGAGATGGAGGGCTGGGCTGTAGCTCAGTGGCAGAATACTTGCCTAGCATGTGTGAGGCACTAGGTTTGATCCCTAGTACCACATAAAAATAAACAAACAAAATAAAGGGATGCTGTCCATCTACAACTACAAAAAAATTTTTTTAAAGAAAGATGGAGGGCTGGGGTTGCAGCTTAGTGGTACAGTGCTTGCCTAGCATTTGTGAGGCACTGGATTTGATCCTCACATATAAATAAATAAAATAAAGGTATTATGTCCACTTACAACTAAAAAAAATTTTTTTTTAAAAAATGAGATGGAGTCTTAAGTCTAATAGTCAATTTTTTAAAAAGTAAAAAAAAATATGAACCACAAATATTTTCTAAGCTGAAAGAACAAACTTCCTTATTTCAAATGATCTCATTAACTAAGTATGTGTCAATATAGAAACCACAAAGTTAACACTTCCTCAATTCTCATCTCTTCATAGAAACTGATTCAGTATAAATCTTGGCAATAAGCAAGGTCATTTTTTATATAGAAATTTATTAGAACTGGATTTTTAAAAGCTATTTATTATGTTTTCTCAAACACAAATTTATATACAGAATACTGCTTTATTAATTTCTAACTCAGCATTACAAAATGAACATGCCAGGTTTCTGAGCTGATACATGCATCTTACCTTCCCACATGCTCTGCAATGATGCCTCCTTTTAGTGAATGTAAACCGGGCTTCACATTTCATGCAATTTGGAGCCTGGGAATCTGGTACCCATACTGGAGCCACCTCCCCCAGAGTGGTAAATGGCTTTCTGGCAGAAATTCCAAACTGACCAGCTCTGAGATCATTATCTGGGCTATCTGGAGCTATTCCAAGGCACGGTCTACTGGAGATCTCAGCCTCATAACTTTCTAAATGTTCTCCATTTGTATCAGTAATAGAGATGTTTCCCAAAGATGCATTGCATACATTGGTTGCTGAGTTTTCTCCCACTTTTGCTTTCCCAAGAATATCATTTTTGTTTTTAATATTATTTCCACTGTTTGCAGGAAGGTCATTTTGTAAATGATCTGATAATGGCTTTGGAATTTGAAGTTTAAGATTAGAAGGTTGCTTGGGTCTTGCACCACCAAAAGGAACACTGATAGACTGCAAGTTTGCTACTATCTTGGGGGAAGATTGTCCAAGCAATGATGGAACTTGACTACAGAAGTTTTGTAAATAATTTTTCTTCATGAGGTCACCAGTGCTGTTTAAAAGCAGTCCACTCGCTTCTGTAGCCTCATTTCCTCTCTGTTCGTAAATATTTGAGTAGCATTCTGACTTGCTCTCTTCTATTTCTTTTTCTTCTGTTACTGAATCTTCTTTGGAAGGTAATGTCTTTGGAACAAAAGAAACAACTGGGCTCTGCATTCCATAGGAATCACAACCATTAGAGAGAGAATTTGCTGCTGGTGTATCTATAACAGTGGAGAAATCACATCCTTCACCTTCATTCATGCAAGTTCCTTGTAAAACTATACCTGCATCTACTGTTCCAACACACTTTACTGCACCATCACCATTAGTGGCCTCAGGCTGACTAACCTGTAAAAACTTTTCATTTTCTTCATTTACTTGGGTATCATTCATCTCATGTGGTTTAGTCAATTTCCAATTTGTCATCTCCTGAGAGTCAGAGAAATGCTCTGTTATATTAAGAAATTCTGTAGTGCCAAGAATTTCTTCATGTTCATAACCTTCATCTTCATCAGCCCTAACATTAGTAGGCACAAGGCAATCTGAAAACTGTTCACAGTTATTGTCCCTTCCAGACCCCTTAGGCATGTCTGGTTTGAGACACAAAGCTAAACCAGACCTCAGGGATTCTTCAGTTGATCTCTCACATGTTGGCTCTTTTTTTGTCAAAATCTCCTCACTCAAGTGGGAAAAGGAGTTTGGACTCCCTAAATCTGTCTTAGGAGAGCTGTTTTTGTCTGTGAGATCTTCGCCTGGTATATAGTTCTCTTGCTTTTTAACATCAGGACCTCCATCTATTCCCTGGGATGAGATTTCTGACTCAGATGTTAAACTTGTAATAACAGGCATGTAGGGATCTCTATTTATATTTTCATCATCCTTTAATTGTAAAGGGGAACAGATATTGGCTAGATTATCAGTTGAAGCAGTACATAGATGGTTAACAGAGTCCTCCTCTGCTTTTGGTCTATCCAATAGATCCATTTGCTTTTCAGAGTTTATATCTTTTTCAGTGGACCCATTCATACTAATACTTAATTGATCAGATTGTCTATTTTCATTATCTAATGAACAGCTAAAAGAATCCATGAGAGATTGACTATTATAATCATTACAATCCTGCAAATCACTTTGTAATGTTCTTTTATCACAATTATGCATGACAGCTACCACAAGAACATTCTTCTCATCTGGCAGACAAGTTAGGTTTCCACATTTCTTATCTCCCACTTCAACAGCAATGCGTTGATCATCCTGGTTGTAGTTTCTCTTAATTAACTGATCCTCTGCAATGGCATTTTCATCAATCCACATTGTGGCAATCTCTGGATTTAGACTACAGTCCTGTCCATTAGCACAATGATCTTCTCCTTCCCTGGTCAGGGGAGATGAATGAGCCAGAGAGAAGATTTTTAACTGTGGTTGTGATTCACTAGAAATTGCAGGTTCATTCACACTGGCCAATGCAGAGTTAAATGACAGTTGGTGAGAAGAGGGATCTAGAATCTTATTCCACTTTGTGTCCAATAAAGTAGAAGAAATTGTTTCATCTGAAAAAAAAAAAAGTAGTTGCAGTAAGTTTGCTGATAACATTGAAATGCTACTAGGGCTAAGTTAATCAACATTGCCAACTATACTCTGAAAATGAAACATACCTAGGATATGTGAAAATAAAATATTCCTAGAATATAAAGGTATATAATTTTTTGCTAGGAATAAAAAATATATTTAAGACAATTCCTATAATCATGTCATCAGATTGTAATATTTGAGAACTATCAAAGAACAAAAGAATTCAATGTTAATCTAATAAAATTAAACTGACCCTCATACCTAAGAAAGGGGAAAGCACCTTTGGATTGTTTGTGTATACAAGGCTGGGCACAGACTAATAATCTAAGATCAGGGGAAAAACAGAAAAGTAGTGAGGATAGAGTAACTGAGTGGGAAAGAAAATGAATAAATTTTTCTATGGAGACTGAATGCTCATATAAAGTACATCATGAATGGGATGTAGGTTACATGGTTACCTCCATTTGTCAAAACTGTATAGTTAGCCAGAAGTGGGAGTGCATGCCTCTACTCCTAACTACTGGGGATGCTGAGATGGGAGGCTCTCCAAAGCCCACAAGTTCAAAACCAGCCTGAACAATTTAGCAAAACACTGTCTCAAACAGAGGGGGGGCGGGAAACCTGTGGAGTTAAGATCTATGCACTTTAAGGAATAAAAAGTTTGCCTTTATAAAACTGTAATAAAAGACTGGCTCTGGGCTCAATCCTCAGGGAAGGAAGGAAGGAAGGAAGGAAGGAAGGAAGGAAGGAAGGAAGGAAGGAAGGAAGGAAGATAGAAAAGAAAAAACTGTAGAAAAAAACAAGAAACAGGAAGTGAGAAACAAAGTTATAAATTAAAACTGGCAGCAGGTCAATAACTATATTGAAGGTGGATGATGGATGTACTGAGGTTGTACCTTTTATGGTTTTTTTGGTTTGGGTTTTTTTTCAGTATTGGGGATTAAACTTGGGCACTCAACCACTGTGCCACATCTCCAGCTCTATTTTGTATTTTATTTAGAGATAGCATTTCACTATTTCACTGAGTTGCTTAGCGCCTCACTCTTGCTGAGGCTGACTTTGAACCCATGATCCTCCTGCCTCAATCTCCCAAGTCACTGGGATTATAGGTGTGTGCCAGTGCACCCGGCTATGTTTTTTTTTTTTTTTAAGTTTGCTACAGTATGTGAAATTCATCTTGAAACCATGTCATAGTACATTATTATTTAGGTTTGTATTTATATTATCTGAGGACATTTGGCAAAAGTATTTATCTAATTAAATCAATTTACTTACAGTTTATAATTTAGAATGATTTCATATAACATTTCTGTTTACTTTTTAATAAATCAAGTTGTAGTGCTATTGTGTATGTCTAAGTTGGAAAAATAAGAAATAAGGCACTCAGCCTTTCCTACTTTCTTCTGCCAATAATTTATAATCATGGTGCTGAAATTATGCAGATATATCTGCATCAATTTTCAGTGCACCCTTAGCACCTTATTCATATCTTTATTAAGGCATTTACTACATTGTAATACAATGGCTTATTTACCTCCTTTTATCCACTGAGTAATTTCTGAAGGCAGAAATCATTTCATTCCATTTGTGTAACCCCTCACTTTGCACAATGCATAGTATATAGTAGGTATACAATAAATACATGACGAGTATATACCACAGCAAAAGGACTGGACTGGGTAAATAGAAGATTTAAATGATAGCTCATTTCTCTATAAAGTATACAATCTAGTTAGGAAAATCAAAATACATGCAATATACATGAATATCTAATTGGCAGTATAGAGTGGCCTACATATTTGCAAATTATTATGTGGGAACAGAAAATAAATTTGGAGAAGAAAGGCATGCAGGTAGGATACCTGGGATTGAACTCAGGGGCACTTGGCCACTGAGCCACATCCCCAGCATATTTTGTATTTTTTTTAGAGACAGGGTCTCACTGAGTTGCTTAGTGCCTCGCTTTTGCCAAGGCTGGCTTTGAACTCACAATCTTCCTGCCTCAGCCTCCTGAGCAGCTGGGATTACAGGTGTGCACAACTGCACCAGGCTAGAAAGGCATTTTTCCAGGATAAAGTAAGTGAGCTTACAGAGACAGAAGGAACTGGATAAGCTTCAGAAAGTTTTAAGATTGAAAATGGAGGCATTTATAAGTAGGGAATAAGAAAAAAGCATAGCCTCAAACTTCAGAATTTAAAAGAATAATTAGTAAATCAGTTTGGGATAAGAAAAAAACTAGCATAAGAAAACAGTGAAATGAAGCTACAAATAAATCATAAAATATCCAATTGTGTAAAGAACAGCCTTAGTATCCTCTGAATTACTAAGTCTAAAATTTAAATCCAAATTTAGGCTGGCAAATATTTGAGATTTAGTAATTTGAATTTTCTTTTTTAAATAAGCTGGTTCCTGGAAATAAAAAAGAGATACTCTTCTACAAGAATATCTAATAATATTCAAACAGGAATGATGAGGTATTAAAATTTTCAATTTTAATCATTTCAATTTTAATCATTCAATCACCACTACCAGGCATAAAGTTAAGTACTGAGTATAATCAACAGGCCATTTGTGGGATATTTTGCATTTATAGAAGGAAATAAAGTAATACAGAATGAGAAATCATTTCATTTAAAGCATACTCTCTAAGGTACCAGGTTAGAGATGATAGTTTTTAATGCAACTGGTACTAAGATTCAAAAAACTAAGTTCAAACGAAAGTAACACATAGTTACAACCAAAAAGCAGGTGTTGGAAATCCTTCTTAACTGAAGGAGTTGTTGTGGTTTTATTTATTTGTTTGTTTATTTATTTATTTTTGCAAGTAAGTGCTATATTTTATAAGACATTTTTACAGATTCGAACAAAATATACTGTAAAACAACTATACACAAAATACCCTACTAGTCTACAAAAGTCACAAAGAGATTAATGTAATAAACTAATGGTTTAGAGTCAATGATATTCTGGAAGTATAGTATTTGTAGGATTAGGTAAAATACCTAGATATCTAGTGACTTAAGTAACTATAATACACCGAGAGTTAAACTGAAGAAAGTATTAAGAAAATATTTATATAAATGGATGAAACTCAGAGGAAAATATATTTTCTGACTTGATATGTTACAAAACCTACCTAGATCCAATAAAATTCCAAATCATCAGATTTCTCATTTACATGAATTAGAAAGAGCCTAAAGATACAGGCTATGTAGGGTCATCAATGAGAAAATATGAGAAAGATAGCCATTACAGATAAACTTTTCCTTCCTTTTCCCTTCTCATCTCTATGATCTCATATTCTATTGAGGGCTTATTCCATCACAGACACAAAATAATGAAATCAAAACTAAATCTCATCCCAACGGCTATCAAAGAGTAACTTGAATCACTGGCTATCTTGAAGGTTTGTAGACCATTACTAAAAATCAAGTCTTTAGATGTAAAAAATATTACTTCATAAATTTGTTATATACTATTTCTGTTAGAAATAGAAAAAAAGGGGGGGGAGTGGGAGAGGTAAAAGAGATTTAATTATGGCTTATGCCTTTAAGTCAACTTGAGAGGACAATTTAGGGAAAAGGCTTCTCTAAATGAAGCCAATCTTAGGCAGACATTTCTAGACTGAGATTTGAGAACTTATAATTTAATTAACCATATTGGCAGTTACTAAAAAATGTAAATCTTTTAAAGTTAGTTTTAAAATATATCTTTACTTTAATATACTGGGCAACTGGTATGGTTTGGATATGAGATGTCTCCCAAATTCTCATGTGTAAGACAATGCAAGGTTTGGAGGAGAAAAGATTGGATTATAACCTTGACCTAATCAGTAAGCCAATTCCTGATGGGATTAACTGGAGGCAGGTAGGGTATAGCTGGAAGAAGTGGTTCATTGAGGGCATGGCTATGGGGTATGTATTTTGTATCTGGAGAGTGAAGTCTCTCTGTTTCCTGATCACCATGTGAACTGCTTCCCTCTGCCACACCCTTTCTCCATGATGTTCTGCCTCACCTCCAACCCCGAGGAATAGAGCCAGCATTCTATGGACTAAGACCTCTGAAACCATGAGCCCTCAAATAAATTTTTCCTCCCCTAAAATTGTTCTAGTCAAATCTTTTAGTTGCAGCAGCGAAAAAACTGACTAAAACAGAAGCAATATGGAAGAGTTATTTTTTCTTTTTTTTTGGGGGGGGGGCTATCAGGGATTGAACTCAGGAGCACTGATCACTGAGCCACATCCCCATCCCTATTTTGTTTTTTATTTAGACAAGGTCTCATCAAGTTGCTTAGTGCCTCACTTTTCTTTTTTTTATTATTTTTTAGTTGTCAATGGATCTTTATTTTTATTTATTTATATGCAGTGCTGAGAATCAAACCCAGTGCCTCACACATGCTAGGCATGTGCTGTATCATTGAGAGCCCCATGCCTCCTCATTTTTGCTGAGGCTGGCTCTGAACTCTGGATCCTTCTGACTCTGCCTCTTGAGCTCGTCTTAGACATAAACTGATTGTTTAAAGTAGGTAGAGCTTAGGCTTCCTGGATCCTACTCTTGCCACTTGTTAGCAAGGTAACTTTGAGGAAATTGCTTGACCTCTCTATGCCTCTATTCTCATCCATAAAATGGAAATTAGAAGATCAACTTTCATTGGATTGTTTTAAACATTAAATGATATAATCCATGTAAGTATCTGGCACATAATATTAAGAAATGTTATTTCTTCCTCTGGATATATATCATTATTGTCTTGACTCTTTTTTTAAAGTACCACATCTTTGCTGGGTAGTGGTGCACACATATAATCCCAGATACTTGGGAGCCTGAGATAGAAGGATTGCAAGTTTAAGACCAATCAGGTTAATTTAGCAGCACCAGGTCTCACAATAAAAAGTTTTAAAAAGGGATGGAGATGTAGCTCATGGTAGAGTGCTTGCTTATCATGCACAAGGCCATGGGTTCAATCTCTAGTACCATAAAAAAAAAAAAGTCTACTTCCTTTTAGATCCTCACAGTCTCTTTCTCCATATCGTAAACCCAAATAGAGTCACCAATGTAAATTTTTACCTTCGTTTTGTTCAAATTCATCTAACACCTTGTCCAGGTTGTAAGCTTCTGCTTGGAAGTAATTCTCCATCAGTGAGGAAACTCCACTCAAGAGACTTGTTTAACCTAAAAAGCACATCAAATTTGTTTTACACTTTGAATTATTAAACCATAGCTTATAAATCTTAAATATACAAGGATAAAATCTCTTCTAAATCTATGCAGACAATGGTAAACAATAAAACCTCATGCCATCTGATATATTTTAAAATCTTTAAGTTAATAAATTCTAGAAGCCTGTAACTTTACAATCACCAAAATACAAACAGCCCTCCATATCTATGGGTTCTACAACTCTAAATTAGATCTACTACAGATGGAAAATATTCAGGAAAAAACTCACATCTGTACTGAATACAAATATTTTTTTACATTATTCCCTAAAAAATACAGTATAACTACTATTTACCTAGCATTTACATTGTATTTGGTTTTATAAGTAAGCTAGAGATGATTTAAAGTATATTGGAGGATATTCATAGGTTACATGCAAATACTATGCCACTTTATATATGATATTTGGGCATCTGTGGACTTTGGTATCCTTAGGGGTCCTGGAACCAATTCACCATGCATTCTAAGAGGCAACTATAAAACAAACATAGAAGATATACTTGATGGCTCAACAAACTTTTTTCAAGGCTGAGGCAAGAGGATCGCAAGTTCAAAGCCAGCCACAGCAGTTTATAATTTAGTTAATAGTAAACAATGTTAAGTAAGAAAATTTAAATAATAAATTACTTTAATATCAATTCAATATGAGACACTATGATTTAATTGTCAGATAAAATTAATAGAAAAGCTCTACAGATTAAATACTCTAGAAATTCAAGAAGTCCATAATTCTTATTTGAGATCTTAGCTCAAATATCACTTTCACAGGAAGTATTCTCTGAACCTCCAAGAAAGATAATGGCTCACCTTATAATCTGTCAGCACCACATTCTTTTCCTTTATAAAATTTATCACCATCTATAAATATATGCCAGTGTGATTATTTATATCAAGCTCTCCTACGTGACTATAGGTAGGCACTCTCCAGACTGTGTTCACCATGTACCCCCAAAGATTAGACAGAACATGATGTGATATCCACTCAATGATACTTATGGAATGAATACATGAACAATGTATTATTGGTCAATAAGTTCTACTGAATTACAATTACAATTACTAAAAAAGGCACGCACCAAAAATGTTCTGAACAGGTTAATGGTTATTAAGAAGAGAATGCTCACAGTACCTCAATGTATCATTCCAAAGTTGAATTATTAATTTCCAAGGAGAAAATATATATTTATAATGAAGAGATATGACAAACACCACCCTAACGAAATGTTCTCACAGAATAACCAATAGTTCAACATGCCAGCATGTGCATTTTCTAATGTGATACAATGACAAGTACAAAGCATCACCTATATAGTTTTTTGTTTTGTTTTGGTTTGGATTTTTTAGTACTGGAGATTGGAGCCCAGGGTGCTCTACCACTGAACTACATTCCCAGCTTTTTTTTTTTTTTTTTTTTTTTTTTTTTTTTTTTTTTTGGAGACAGGGTTTCACTAGTTGCTTAGCCTGGCCTCAAACTCGTGATCCTCTTGCCTCAGCCTCTCAAGTAGCTGGGATTGTAGACATGTACCACTGTGTCCACCTATACAGTATTCTTGCTAAAAATACTTAGCCTGAATTTAATCATGAGGAAACTATTAGGCACATCTAGAATGTAAAGACTCTATAAGATAAATGATCTTAACTCATTTAAAAAATATAAAACACCCAGGGGCTGGGGATATAGCTCAGTGGTAGAGCATGAGTCTAGCATGCACAAGGATTTGATCTCCAGCACTGGGGAAAAAAGAAGGAAAAAAGAGAGAGAGGGAGGGAGAAGGGGGGAAAAGGAGAAAGGAATGGATGGTTGCGATAGTATACCAGGAAAAAAGGAGAAAGAAGTGTAAGTAAGGGGTAAAATGATAAAAAGTGGTAAATCTACATAAAAGATTTATGTATCTGAAAGGTCTATTTTTTTTGTAACTTTTCTATAGACTTGACATTTCTTAAAAGAAAAGTATTAAAGCCATTCTGAAGTGACAGGCAGTAAGCATTCCTTCCTACACTGAATAGAGAAATTCTAGATAAAACTGATTATGTTAAAGGGTTGAAACAGACAAATTTAAAAGCAAATGAGGGAAATATACAGATGTCATAAACATAGAAAAAACAATGAAGCTAGCAAAGACAACTGAAGGGTAGGCCTACTGTCTGAAAGCTTGAAGGAAGGGTGAGAACTATTGGCTGCAAATTTATAGAAGTTATAATTTATAGAAGAGGGGCCCAAGCTGGCCTTTCTACATGAAGCCAAGAACTAGGGGAAAACCCTTCTTAAAAGCCCGAGACTTAGAGCAGAATGGAACAGAACACCAATAAATTCAACCTTGAGAAATTAGAATTCCAAACTTGGTCCTCACTCAGAAGTAAGAATGATATTAAGTCCTCCCATTCAGAAACACAACACAGTTTATCTCGATGCTTACTCAACTCTTCCTATGACTTTTAATAAAGATTTTAATTTTAAAAAGTCATTAAATACTGAACAGTCAGGAGAGAAGCGTACATGTGACTACAAAGAAGTAACACAAAGGAGATTTCTGTGGTGAAAGAATTGTGCTGCATCTTAATGTTGATGATAGTTACATGAATCTACACACATGATAAATGGCAGTGAACTACAACGAATTAACGTCAACCTCTTGTTTTTGACATTGTCTATATTTATGTAAGATGTAATCCAAAAATATTGGGTGAATGACGAATTCACAGGAACCCTTTAAACTATTTTGCAAATTCCTATGAATTAATTATTACTATAAAATCAAAAGTTTTTTAAAACAAAAAAGGTTTGTTAAAAATTGAATAAATAGGGCTGGGATGTACCCCAGTGGTTAAGTACTTGCCTAGCATGTGTGAGGCCCTAGGTTCAATCCCTGGCACCTAATACTAAAATAAACATTTTAGTATTGGTAGGATGAGGGAAGGACATCTGTGGATGGGAGAGTCAAAGTCTAACATAAGGCAGATACCCTTTTGTAGAGGTGGCCTAGAATGTTAAAGACCTAGCAGAGTAACAATGTCACAGAAGGACAACCCATTGTGCTACACCAGAGTCCAAGAAAGTAAGGAGGGCATTCATGTGAAGGGGATGGTCTAAAACAGGAAGTCAGAGAGAGAGCTCCAGTGAATAAAAGGGGAATTCAAATGTGGAGAAGTGAGAAGGTGGCAGTGAGAAGGCAGTTCAGTATGCCAAATCAGAGCCTACGCATAATAAGACACAGGAAAAAGAAAATATGGCACTGATAGGACATTAGCTATATGGAAAAATGGATCAAATAAGTAATTATGTGAAGGGCAATAGGAGCAGGGTTTCTGACTGTTGGAGAAGGGAGTTACAATGTGAAAAAGGAAAACCTGAAAGAACTCTACAATGTTGGTTTAGAATTTTAGGTATCATTGTGAACAAATGAAATCAAATAAAGATTCTTTTGAGACATAAAATAAAGGTGCAAATATGTATGTGTATGTAAATGTGTGCATATACATACATTTTCTAGCTTTATTCAGTTACGGCCTTGGATCCCTACCTGGACCCCATGTAGTAATGAGCACACCTAGCAGCAGACTTGGTTTCTAAATATTATTTTCCTCTAAATGGAACAGGACTCAATGAAGAAATGACTGATTTCAGGGCTGGAGCAAAAAAAAAGTACAAGAGCCGTGATGAAAATAGAGAAATGTAAACTCCCATACACAGTGTGGTGGAGGAAATATAAAATGTTATGGCTCTTTTGGAAAACCTCAAAAAAGTTCCTAAAAAGAGTTAAACATTGGGGCTGGGGTTGTAGCTCAGTGGTAGAGCACTTGCATCGCACGGGTGAGGCCCTGGGTTCAATCCTCAGCACCACAAAAAAATAAGTAATTAAGATATTGTGTCCATCTACAACTAAAAATAAAAAAAAAATTTTAAAAAGTTAAACATAAGCTGGGTATGACGGCATACACCTATAATCCCAGTGATTCAGGAGGCTGAGGTAGGGGGAGTGCATGCAAGTTCAAGCCCAGACTCAGCAATTTACAGAGACCCTATCTCAAAATAAAAACAAAAAAGGGCTAGGATGTGGTTCAGTTGTAAAGTGGCCCTGGGCCAAATCCCCAATACCACACACATATAAAAAGTTAAACATAGCTGACATATGACCTGGCAATTCCATGTCTCTGTATGCCAAGGGAAAACAGTTCCACAAAAAATTTGTACATAAATACTCACAGCAGTATTATTAATAAGGGACAAAAAGTGAGAAAAAATCCAAATGTCTAACTTATGATTCAATAAATAAAATGTGGTTAAATATATATGAGACAATAAAAAAAAGGATGAGGTGCTTACATAGGTTATGACATGGATAAATCTTAAAAACAATGTGGTTGGGTTGGGGTTGGGGCTCAGCAGTAGAGCACTCGCCTAGCATGTGCAAGGCCCTGGGTTCGATCCTCAACACCACATAAAAATAAAGATATGTGTCCAACTACAACTAAAATAAATAAATAATTTTTTTTAAAAAATGTGGTTACCAAGCACGGTGGCACATGCCTATAATCCCCGCGCAGCTTGGGAGACTACAGCAGGAGGATTACAAGTTCAAGGCTAGTGAGACCCTGTCTCATAATAAAAAATTTTACAAAAGGGCTGGGATATGCTCAGTGGTCAAGCACCCCTGGGTTCAATACCTAGTATGAAAAAAAAGTACTGAAAGCTAAACAGTATTTGATTCTATTGATATGAAATATCTAAATAGGTACCTCCATAGAGTCAGAAAATAAATTTAAAGTATCTGGAGCTATTAGAGGTAAAGAGGGATTAACAATCAAACTTTCTTTTTGGAGTAATGAAAATGTTCTGGAATAAGATAGTGGTGATGGTTGTATAACTTTTTAAACATATAAAAAACATTAAATTTAGACTTTAAAATGTGAATTGTATTGTATGTAAATTATATTTCAAGTTTTAATAAAGTGACAACCAGCCTTGAATATCTTGTATACTAAAAAGCAAGGAAGTACTCTAAAAATGATGGGGACATGGCAAAAGAACACAGATGCCAATTTTAAAGGGCTCCCACAGGCCAAATCAAGAGAAAATATACGCATCAAAATAAATAACAATAGCAAAGAACTATAATCCACTGAATAAAAGAAAAACTATGAGTCTTTATAATATGAATAAATGAATCACAAGTGTGTTGAAAGAGAATACATAGTTTCAAGGCACTTCCCATCAAAACAAATTTTTTTCATTGCCAAAATAAAAAAGAGTAATGTCAAATTGGGTGTGGGATGATGCATGCCTATAATCCCAGCTATTTGGAAAACTGAAGCAATAGAATTGTGAATTTGAGGCCAGCCTGGGCACTATAGCAAAACCTGTCTTTAAAAAAAAAAAGGAGGTGGGAAGGAGAAAATGCATAACCTAAATCCATACATGAGGAAATATTAAACAAACCCAAATTAAGAAACATTCTAAAAAATAAGTGGTCTATAATCTTTGAAAATGTCAAAGTCAAGAGAAAGAAAGTCAAAGTCTATAGAACTTTTTTATACTGAAGACTGAAGAGGCATGACAATTACATACAACATGTGATTCTAAACTAGATCCTCTTGATATAAAAAACATTATTTGGACAAGTAACAAAGAATGAAGACCAAAGATTAGATGGTGGTAATGCATCAATGCTAATTCCTTTTAATGGCTACTTTATATTTATGTAGCAAATGTCTGTTTGCAGGAAACTCACAGTAAAACATTTAAAACTCATGAAGCGGACTGGGGATGTGGCTCAAGCGGTAGCGCGCCCGCCTGGCATGCGTGCGGCCCGGGTTCGATCCTCAGCACCACATAACAACAAAGATGTTGTGTCCGCCGAGAACTAAAAAAAAATAAATATTAAAAATTCTCTCTCTCTCTCTCTCTCTCTCTCTCTCTCTCTCTCTCTCTCCCTCCCTCCCTCCCTCCCTCTTTAAAATAAATAAATAAAACTCATGAAGCTTACAGCTAACAACTTTCTCTCAAATGGGTCAAAGAAAAAAATGTTCTCTGTACTAAATTTGCAACTTTTCTATAAGCTTGAGACTAATTGTATTTCTTAAATTACACTAAAAATGTCTGTCATATTTTTTAATTTGTAGAGCACTTTCTTTTTCTGATCCTTTTATAACCTCTTCTCTTACCTCTCGGATGCAATTACCTACAGCGCTTTGTTTTAACATTTCCTATTTTCAATATTACTTATTTCTTTCAAGATTCTCTTTTGTACTTATGTGTTTTGGTCTCTGTCTATCCCATTGGAGGCTTTCCCCAAATGCCAACCTGTTTAACAAATGAAGTACTAAAAGCCAACTGGAAACTATGCATAAATGTAGCTTGTCCACTAAGCGTCTACTGTATAGTGATTGTTGTTGTTGTTGTGGTGGTGGTGGTGGTGGTGGTGGTGGTGGTGGTGGTGGTGGTGCTGCTGCTGCTGCTGCTGCTGGTGGCGGTGCTGCTGCTGCTGCTGCTGCTGCTGCTGCTGCTGCTGGGGATTGAACCCAGGGCCTTATGCATGTGAGGCAAACACTCTACCAATTGAGCTATATCCCTAAACCCCATACTGCATATTGATTGACTGGGAACATGTGTGTCCCTTTGGGAATACGTGTAAATCTTTTCTTTCAACTCCTGAGAGGAACTATCTAATCTCCTATAAAAGGGCACTGAGATATACTACCTGACAGCTACTTTCTGACCAAGTAGAGAAAGGAGTAAATGGAAGGTCCCACCTTTCATTATATAGGATTTCCCTTATTTTCCCTGACTTCATTATAGCGTCTCATGCCTGACATCTTGTTTTGTTTAAGTTCTCCAAGTCTTTTTTGAGACTTTGGTTTCATTCTCCAAAGAAAAGAATTCTTTATTTGCCTTTTTATAAAAGTATTTGTCTTTTAACGAAACTAGTAGCTCACTAGGGCTAGAGATGTAGTTAAATGTTAAAGAGTGTTTGTCTACCACCCACAAGACCCTGGGTTCAATGCCCAGTACTACAAAACAGAAGCTCACTAAATATTCATACATATATATTCAAAGAAAAATATAATTACTTAATTGAGTATAGTTTCTCCCTGAGAACCTCTTCATTTGACTTTTTATTTCTAGGTCTCTTTTATTCTTTATTGAGCAGTGGTCTTTTAGACATTCGTTACAATTTCAATTTTAGAGATCCTATCTTACTATAGCACTGATCAGAATGCTACTTTTATGTCTTATTCATTGATTATCCTTCTTTATTCCACAATTAATAACATAAAACATGTATACACTTGGACAAATATTCTTGAGCATCTACTATTTAACAAGCACTGTTCTAGGTTACAATGATAAATAAGATAATGTCCCTAATGTAAAGGAGTACAATATCTCATGGGAAGATGAATGAGTAAACTTCAAATTTAAAGTAATATGGCATATACTAATTGATATATGCACTGTGTGCCATGAAACCAAAGAAGAGATGAATCTAAATGAGACTGACACAAGGCTGTATTATTTGGGATACATTATTATATCAAATATTCCATGAATTTTTAGTGGTTCAAATGAGAGAAGTTTATGTCTCATAATAATCAAGTTCAAGTCTTCCATATATGCAAGAAACTCTATTGAATACAGTTCCTTCCACCTTGGATCTCCACTATATACGAGGACAATACTATTCAAGGTGCTAATTCTCAATAATAATAAACACTGGATAAAGACCTGCTAGCAAAAAAAGAAAACAAGTTGAACTAAACAGAATTCCTTATCTCAGTATGGCCCGATCACAGCTTAAGAAATGCATGTGGTTGGTGGGCCATACTGATTAGCACTGCCCTAAGATGTAGTTCTTTGATCTGTTTCATCAAAGTTGGGACATAGTCATATCTAGGTTGAGACAGAAAGGTTTCATTTTCTTTCAGAAAAAAGAGTAGGCATATTAATCTATTTAAAACACAAACCTGTAAGTGGCACATATATCTTTGCTCACATTTCTTTGCTAAGTTTAGTCACATAGTTACATCAAGTTGCAAAGAATGCTGAATGAAATGTCACATCACACCTGCAGCTACTATAGAAGTGAAAAATGGATTTTAGTAGATTTGGACAGTTTTTGCTACAGTAGGTGGAAAACTTCCTAAAGAAGCAATGCTTCATAAAGAACAATATTTTGCCAGGTAAAGGATAGAAGGTCACTACGTTCTCGAACACCCATGTGAGAAGGCTAGGGGACAAGAAACAGTGTACCTGCCCGCCATGCCAGACCTCCTCCCCTGTGTCCCCCCACTGGACCCCTTGCACCCGGCTCCACATCTACCAACGCAGGGCTCCCCTTGCCACCTTCATCTTAGGACATTGCAACCGCCACCACAGCCCCCTCAAAGGGTAGCCTCTACCTGGGGACACCAGCCATAGGAAGCTGTCCACTGCAGCACCACCTGCCACAGCACTACATCTCCAAATAGGCCACCCAACACCACTACATGACCCACCCGTGCTACCCCACCTCTCAAAACAATTGCCTCCATCTTGAAACACCTCTGCCACCATCTTGGGTGACCTCCACTATTGCCTTTGCCAACTTTAGTTGGGAAAGCTTCCATCTTGGGACACCGACAGGGGGCCTGGAACCCCAACATCAAAGTACCTACAGTCTCCCAAATTCCCCAGCCACCAACCCAGCCCAGTGCTTGCAGCCACGGGGCCAGCCTGCAGCTCTCAATGCCTGGTCCTGATTTGTCTGATACAGAATAGCTCTCCACGACAGATGCCCAGGTCCCAGTGCTCAACGTTCAGGACCTCTGGAGAGAGAGATTCCTGATTGGGAAGTAGCAAAAGAGATACAGTTTGGAGACTACATTACAGACCAGGAATTGTGGGGTCCACAGGTAATGTAGGGGCTAAGACCAGGCTCCCATGCCACCTCACATGAGTGAACCCCAAAGGAAATTCCTAAGGAGAAGTCTTCCAATGGGGCCCGGCAATTGCTATATCCTGCCTCCAGGAGTTCCACCTCCAAAATTAATCCTCCCAAGCCTAGTAACCTTCACTATCCTGAGGATGAAGATAACTCCAGACAACCCCACCTTTCAGATAAGAAGGGAAACAGGGAAGATATTGAACTCCAACAGAAACAATCATTCAGTTTTTCTTCAAGATTTTTTTTCCTACCCTCACAACCCCAACATTTGTGAAACCAAGTACTTTCCATGCAGACTACTCAAGAATGAGATGTCTGAATAGTATTTTATAGTTTTGTTGTATATTCTTTTATTTTTATATCTTTTTCTTTTGCTATTTAATTTTTTTAACTTTCTATATAATTTTCCTGCCATTTATCTGTTTCCCTGGAGTCTCTTTCGCTCTTTTTTCCTACTAAAAGCTGAAAGGAAAGTGAGGAACCAGGAGGCAGGTGAGTGAGAAATGAAAGACAGAGACCAGGCAGAGATACACATGCAAGTTTGTCAGAGCTGACAAATAAAGACACATCTCTCCATAGAAGGAGAGAAGCAAAACAGGCTTGGAGTTCAGGACTTTTATGGGACAGGCTCAGGGATTAGAGCCCGGTGGGTCCTAATGCAGGGGTTTAAGGGTGAGGTTGGGTATGAGGGAGTAATGATACACCCTTGGGCAGGAAATTGAAATTTTTCTTAAAATGGCAGCTATCACTTAAGATGGCCATCAAGATGCTAAGCAAAGATCTTACAAAAGCCAACTTCTTTGATTGCTCTTTCATGCTTTCTATAATCTAATACCTCTATATTCTTGCCTCCTAACTCATCAACATCTCATGCTACACACCCCGCCTTATCTACCATTAGAAAATGTAGAGTCTTCACAAACCTACTATTTATACTGTAGGTAATAATTGAACACATTATTTCTGTTTATTGTGACAAAACTGTAAGCATCTTAATAGGAGCTATTTGGTGTAAGTCCGCATATTGTTTGCATTGGGTGCAAACAGGTATTAGAAACCTGCAGGGACACTATAAATGTATAGGGTAGAAACTAACATCTCAGATCTGCACTGCTAGAGAGTAAGACACACAAACAACCTGAAAAAACAAGGGAAGAAAGCCCCCAAACAAACCAAGATGCTACAATAATAGAATCATTGACAGCACAGTAGAAGAAATGTCGGAGAAGAAATTCAGAATGTACATAATTAAAATAATCTGTGAAGTAAAGGATGATATAAGAGAGAAAACATAGGCAGAAAAAGATCACTTCAATAAAGAGATAAGAGCAAACACAGCAAGCAAAAGATTACTTCAATAAAGAGAGATTCTGGGGGGGGGGACAGAAATCCCTGAGGTGAAGGAAACAATAAACCAAATTTAAAACTCAATAGAAAGCATCACCAACAGACTAGATCACTTGGAAGACAGAACCTCAGGCAATGAAGACAAAATATATAATCTTGAAAATAAAGTTGACCCCACAGTGAAGATGGCAAGAAACCATAAATAGAACTTCCACGAATTATGAGATAACATGAGAGGACCAAATTTAAGAATTATTGTAGGGAGGAAGGAACAGAGATACAAACCAAAGGAATGAACAATCTATTCAATAAAATAATATCAGAAAATTTCCCAAACCTGAAGAATGAAATGGAAAATCAAATACAACAGACTTACAGTACACCAGATTAACAAAATTGTGACAGATCCACACCAAAATACATTATAATGAAATAGCCTACATACAGAATAAAGATAGAATTTTAAAGGCCCCAAGACAAAAAGTATCAGATTACATATAAGAGGAAACCAATTTGGATCTCAGCAGATTTCTCAACCTAGACCCTCAAAGCTAGGAGATCCTGGAATAATATATACCAAGCTTTGAAAGAAAATGGATGCCAACCAAGAATCTTATATCCAGCAAAATTAAGATTCAGATTTGGTAATGGAAAAAAAACATTCCATGATGAACAAAAGTTCAAAAAATTTACTTTTTTTTATTGGTTGTTCAAAACCTTACAAAGCTCTTGACATATCATATTTCATACATTAGATTCAAGTGACTTATGAACTCCCATTTTTACCCCAAATACAGATTGCAGAATCACATCGGTTACACATCCACATTTTTACATAATGCCATACTAGTAACTGTTGTATTCTGCTACCTTTCCTATCCTCTACTATCCCGCTCCCTCCCCTCCCATCTTCTCTCTCTACCCCATCTACTGTAATTCATTTCTCTCCTTGTTTATTTTCCCATTCCCCTCACAACCTCTTATATGTAATTTTGCATAACAATGAGGGTCTCCCTCCATTTCCATGCAATTCCCCTTTTCTCTCCCTTTCCCTCCCACCTCATGTCTCTGTTTAATGTTATTCTTTTCTTCCTGCTCTTCCTCCCTGCTCTATTCTTAGTTGCTCTCATTATATCAAAGAAGACATTTGGTATTTGTTTTTTAGGGATTGGCTAGCTTCACTAAGCATAATCTGCTCTAGTGCCATCCATTTCCCTGCAAATTCCATGATTTTGTCATTTTTTAGTGTTGCATAATACTCCATGGTGTATAGATGCCACATTTTTTAATCCATTCATCCATTGAAGGGCATCTGGGTTGGTTCCACAGTCTAGCTATTGTGAATTGTGCTGCTGTGAACATCGATGTGGCAGTATCCCTGTAGTACGCTCTTTTAAGGTCTTCAGGGAATAGTCCGAGAAGGGCAATAGCTGGGTCAAATGGTGGTTCCATTCCCAGCTTTCCCAGGAATCTCCATACTGTGGTGAGCCGTTTCTGTGAACTGTGGCCGCCATTACAAGATGGCGCTGATTTCCCCTGTAGTCTGTGACAAACAACTCCTTATCAGAATGAGTTGGCATGCTGTGACTTGGCACCCTGTGAGAAAAGTCCACGTGGCAGCTTCGCATTGGGGCTTAAGGTGCTTTATTAAGGCTGGGAGGGGCATCCAGGGGTTAAGAGGAAAAGTATCAGGGACCTGAATAAACGGCTGAAAGAAGATTCCTGAGTTGCGTCTTCCTTGCGGGCAAGGGGTCGCGACAAGTGGTGCCGAAACCCGGGAACCAGAACTTTCAGTCAGTCAGGGGTGGTGCACCGGTTACTCCCAGGTAAATGGGGTCTGCTATGAAAGCAGGAATAGTCCCAGTGAGTGGGATCCGCGTCCAAAGCGGGGTCAGCTCCTCTACAAAGAAAGAGAGAGCCTCATATTTATTGCAGCTGCACTGTGTACTTTCACTTTTGTTTTCTGAGTTTCTTTTGTTGTGTCATCTCGTTTTTGTTTTTTGTGATATCGCTTGTTGTTTTTTGTGCGTCTTTTGTTGTTGTGTCATGGGTGCCGCGTCTTCAAGTCCGCTCCTCCTGGCCCTAGATAACCTGTTACGTTCCAAGGGCCTGGAAGTGAAACGTAGTACTTTAGAGAGATTTTTACAGAAGATAGATATTGCTGCACCGTGGTTTGCATTCTCGGGCAGCCTTACTATACCTAGCTGGGATAAATTAGGCAAAGACCTTGACTTTGCTTCTGAGCAGGGCATATTAGAGGGTGGGGTGATACCCCTTTGGAAGATGGTCCGTAGTTGCCTCACAGATGGCAGATGTCAGGAAGCACTTACTAAAGGACAGGAAGTTTTAGAGCAATTACATGAGGAGAAGTCAGAGACGGCAGAAAGTGAGGTATCTCAGGAGGATGGGAGTGTGCGGAGCATAAAACAGGGGAGGAAGCGGCTGTCTCCGGCAAGAAGTGAGATATCTCAGAAGGATGGGAATGTACGAAATGTTAAACAGAGGAGAAGGCTCTATCCGGACTTGACTGAGTTAAAAACTCCTAAGGACACAAGTAGCTCGGACAGTTTTGAGGAATTAGATCCACCCTAGCCGCTCTCAACCCCTCCTTCTCATCTTCCCCCTCCCTATCAGGCCCACAGAAAAGTCTTAATTGACCTTCTCCAAAATATTCACCATGGCTTATTTTAGGACTTTCAGCAAAAGAATCTCTACAAAAAGGTTTAATGTAGATAAACTTCCTATTTTCATGTTGCCCTGTTTTATTTGGCTACTGTCTGAAAAAATCAGCATTCCAGGCACTGGACACTCCCTTACTAGTTTTTCACAAAAATATGTAACAAGGCCTCTGGCCTTGAGCTGGGCTTCACAGTGCTGACTACATTTCTAAGATAAGGGAGTTACTAACTGGGCTCCAGGGTAACAGCTGGCAGGAGGAAAAACTGGAAAGGGAGATAGAAGAACTGGAGGGTCGATTAAAAAAGTCAAGATTTAAAGCACCTACGGCCCCGATGCAGTCATGCTCCCTCCTTGTAACCCCGATTGGGACAAGGACAACCCCAGAAGGCTGGGGGGTGTTCAGTGGCAGCCTAAGACGGCCCAAACTTCCCAGTAATTGAAAACTTGGATGCCGATGGACAGCCGGCCAGAGTACATGTTCCTTTAGCCTTTAAGGATATTAACCAACTAAAGGAGGCAGTTACTAATTACGGATCCCATGCCCCCTTTACATTGACTCTCTTCGAGTCTTTCTCTGCCAATCAGCTGACACCTAGTGACTGGCAACAGCTTTGCATGGCTGTGTTGTCCGGAGGGGATTTTTTGTTGTGGAAAAGTAAAAATCAAGAGAGGTGTCCCGAGCTAGCCCAAGTCAATCAGGACGCCGGCTTCCCACGGCATAACCTTGAAATGTTAACAGGCTTGGGATTATATGCTATCATAAATCAACAAATTAATTATAATCCTGGGGTCTATGCTCAGATAGCTACAGCAGCCATTCAGGCTCGGAAGGCTCTACCTATTTCAAATGCTAAAACAAAAATTTCAAAAATTGCTCAAGGACCCTCTGAGCCTTATTCTGACTTCCTTGCCTGATTGATACAGGTAGCAGAAAAAATATTCCCTAACTTGGAACAAGCCATGCCGGTCATTAAGCAATTGGCTCTTAAATATGCAAATTCCTATTGCCAAAATGCCATTAAATCTACCAAAACAAAGAGTGTTGATGACATGATTCGAGCTTGTAAGGATATTGATGGAGCTCATATTACAGGACAGGTTCTGGCCGCTGCCCTCAAAACGGAAACAGGGGCCCGGCCCGGGCCCCGGAAGCCTAGGTGTATGGGGCAATCCAGGGACGGAATGGTACCCCGGGGAGTGGGCGACTTCGTCACCTCCCACGGACCAACCCCTTTCTATCTGTAGACTCCCTAGGGGAATGCCAGGAAGTACAGGATGTACAACTGCAACCGCAGGTCGCAGAGACAGAACAAGCTGCTACCGCAGTAAGATCTTGGCCAGGCGGGGGAAAATGCAGACAAAATCAAACAAAATACAATCGGCTAAGAAAACTTGGAGAACTTTTGCCCTGAAAATGGGCACCAGACTCCATGTTGTTTGCATCACCATGGTAACCATGGGGTGCCTGGCCGGCATAGCTGCTTCCTGGTCCCACCTCCCACACTTTTGCGGGCTTCTGATTGGTTCTTCCACAGTCACTCAGACAGGACTTCTAGTCCCGCTTTCCAGCCACTAACCTGTACTGCTGTGTTTCAGGTTTCTACCGGAGCTGCTCAGAGCCTGTATTTTTTTTTACAACAAAATGCCTACCTGTAAATGCTAATGAAAGATAACTTTTTCAGACAAAATTTAATTCCACAGGTTTCTATGTTACAGTCCTAAATTTAAGCT
This sequence comes from Urocitellus parryii, assembly GCF_045843805.1. Classification (NCBI taxonomy): domain Eukaryota; kingdom Metazoa; phylum Chordata; class Mammalia; order Rodentia; family Sciuridae; genus Urocitellus; species Urocitellus parryii. The sequence continues at coordinate 35,488,434 of NC_135541.1, read as the reverse complement.
AATTCTAAGTTAAATAACCTGACTTTTTCTCTATAGTTGTGTTACTACATAATGTTCTATTGATGAGAGATATCAAATATGCTTCTTTTTACTTTACTTTTAATTTTGAAGGTTATGAGGATGCATTTGCTCGCCACAGGAACAAGCCGGCAAAGTTCCTGTGATGACCAAAAAATCCTTATTTTCATTACTAACTATAAAAATAAAAATGTATACTCAAGGATCTTATTTCAGTTACATCAAGTGACGTCACATAGAAGAGTGCACTCCTAGTTAAAAATAAATTTAAATGGATCCAAATATTTTAAGACCACGTGGTTACATAAAGTTAATACAATTATAAGTTATGTTCTTATTCTTTATATATATATTTTAGATATTTAGATAACCTATATTTGTTAATCTATAAATTAATTAGCACATGCCTAATTGATTAGTTAATATATATTTGCCTAATTGTTTTTCTTCAACAAAAAACCTATAATTTAAGTTTTATATTTACATTTATCAGATACTCTGTTTTTTCAGTTACAGATATTTGAGATAAATGTGTTTAGTATAAATTTGCTTTTAAGTAAAAATACAATCAAGTAATTTCTAAATCTCAAAGTAGAATTAATCAACACATTTTATCTGGGATTTTGGCTGCTAATCAAAGGATAGAGTTACTTCAAGCTCAAGTTGAGGAATTGTCTGACCTAGTACATTTGGGTTGTATTGATCAACGAGCACATTTATGTATAACCTCTGTCAGATTTTATGATTCCAGAAATGCCTCATGCATCATCGGAGAGTATCTATCCGGAACCTGGTCCATGGAAGCAGAAAACTTGATCCAGTCTCAACTAACTCAGATTGCTGTTTTGAATAACACCCATGTCAATCCAGTGACCTTGGGTCAATTTACCAATTGGTTGTCATCTGCCTTTTCCTTTTTTAAGGAGTGGGTGGGAATAGGCATTTTTGATGCAATGTGTTGCTTTGGTATGTTTCTCTGTTTGTGGTTTCTCTGTCGCCTCAAGGCCCGCAATGCTCACGATAAGGCTATGATCATACAAGCTCTTGCAGCTTTAGAAAATGGCGATTCACCTCAAGTCTGGCTTGCGCATCTTAAGCAGTAAATTTTTGACATGGTCGTTGCACCCCAAGTTATTATAACATTGCACTGGGATCGACATGTCTTTCCTCACTGTTCTCTTAGTGTTGGAAAGCCCTTGCACTCTGCCGGTCTTGCTGCCATTGCACGCAGATGGGTTTCCACACTAGTGCTTCTCTATCGCTTTAAAAAGTCCGTGCCTTTCTTTCAGGGTGCTGTCAACTTGTTTGTCATTGTGCACAGCCACAGTTCAGCCTCAGCTATCCCCCTCCGTCCACCATCGTCACGGTACAGGATGCGAGGCAAGGCACTGCACTTGAGTGATCCTTGGAGTGGACCTCAAGGAGAGCATGTCCTATTGCATGCGGGTTTGACGTCCTTCCTTACCCCACCTTATCCACGCCCCGCCCCACAAAAAAAGGCGTCGGCTGATATGGCCTCAGATCTGGGGAAGGGCCCTCCTTAGGGCTGAGCCATACTATGCAGCCACTTCTGCTCAGTGGGATAGGACCTCTACTCTCGCCTGTATTGTCATATAAAAACAAAAAAGGGGGAACTGTGGTGAGCCGTTTCTGTGAACTGTGGCCGCCATTACAAGATGGCGCTGATTTCCCCTGTAGTCTGTGACAAACAACTCCTTATCAGAATGAGTTGGCATGCTGTGACTTGGCACCCTGTGAGAAAAGTCCACGTGGCAGCTTCGCATTGGGGCTTAAGGTGCTTTATTAAGGCTGGGAGGGGCATCCAGGGGTTAAGAGGAAAAGTATCAGGGACCTGAATAAACGGCTAAAAGAAGATTCCTGAGTTGCGTCTTCCTTGCGGGCAAGGGGTCGCGACACCATACTGCTTTCCAAATTGGCCGAACCAATTTGCAGTCCCACCAGCAATGTACAAGAGTACCCTTTTCCCCACATCCTCTCCAGCACTTGTTGTTTGACTTCATAATGGCTGCCAATCTTACTGGAGTGAGATGGTATCTTAGGGTGGTTTTGATTTGCATTTCTCTGACTGCTAGAGATGGTGAGCACTTTTTCATGTACTTGTTGATTGATTGTAGGCAAAAAAATTACAACTAAAAAGCTTGCACTACAGAGCATCCTCAGCAAAATAGTCCATGAGAAGAAAATGCAAATCAGCACAGGGAGGAACTACACTTAAAAAAAGACAAAGAAGGGCTGGAGTTGTGGCTCAGTGGTAGACCATTTGCCTAGTATGTATGAGGCACCGGGTTCAATTCCCAGCACCACATTAAAAAAAAAAAAGACAAAGAAGAAACCAAGTCAAGTTAAAAACCAAAAATAAACCAACACCTGGAGACTAAATAATATGCTATTGAATGAACAATGGATAGCAGAAAACATCAGGGAGGAGATAAAAAAATTCTTAGAAGTAAATGAGAACACTGATAAAACATATCAAAATCTCTGGGACACTATGAAGACAGTGCTAAGAGGAACACTGCACTGAGCTCATTCACTAAAAAAATAAAACATCAACAAATAAATGACCTAACATTACATCTCAAAGCTCTCAAAAAAGAAGAACAATTCAACACCAAAAGTAGAAGACAGAATATAACTAAAATCAGAGATGAAATCAATGAAACTGAAACAATAGAAAAAAATTTTAAAAATTGACAAGGAGCTGGGATTGTGGTAAAGTGTTTGCCTACCATATATGAGGCACTGGGTTCAATCCTCAGCACTACATAAGAATAAATAAAATAAAGGTATTGTGTCTATCTATAACTAATAAATATTTTTTTAAAACTGACAAAACAGTACTGGGTGGTAGCTCAGTGGTAGAGTGCTTGCCCAGCATGTGTGGAGCACTGGGTTCAATTCTTAGCACCACATATAAATAAAATAAAGGTCCATTGACAATTTAAAAAAAAAAATTAAAAAGCGACAAAACAAAAAGTTCTTTGAAGAAATAAATAAAACTGATAAACCCTTAGCCACACTAACAAAGTGGAGAGAAAAAACTCAAATTACTAAAATTCGTGATGAAAAAGGAAATATCATAATGGACACTACTAAAATACAGAAGATAATTAGAAACTATTTTGAAATTTATACTCCAATAAAATAGAAAATCTCAAAGACATCAACAAATTTCTAGAGACATACTGTCTACCCAAACTGAATCAAGAGGATATATACAATTTAAACAGATCAATTTCAAGCAATGAAATTGAAGACACCATTAAAACCTACCAAGAAAAGCCCAAAATCAGATAGATTCTCAGCCAAGTTCTACAAGAACTTCGAAGAAGAATTAACACCAATATTCCTCAAATTATTCCATGAAATAGAAAAGGAAGGAACCCTTCCAAATTCATTCTATGAAGCTAATATCACCCTGATACCAAAACCAGACAAAGATACTCAAGGAAAGAAAACTTCAGATCAATATCCCTCATAAACACAGATGCAAAAATTCTCAATAAAATTCTGGCAAATCACATACAAAAACATATTAAAAAGGCAGTGCACCATGAACAAGTGGCATTCATTCCAGGGATGCAAGGTTGGTTCAACTTATGGAAATCAATAAACATAATTTATCATATCAATCGACATAAAGATAAGAACCATATGATCATCTCAATAAATGTAGAAAAAGCATTTGACAAAATACAACACATCTTCATGTTCAAAACACTAGAAAAATTAGGGATAACAGGAACATACCTCAACATTGTAAAAGCTATCTATGCTAAGCCCAAGGTTAACATCATTCTAAATGGAGAAAAACTGAAAGCATTCCCTCTCGAAACTGGAATAAGACAGGGATGCCCTCTTTCACCACTTCTATTCAACACAGTCCTTGAAACTCCAGCCAGAGCAATTAGACACATGAAAGAAATTAAAGGGATACAAATAGGAAAAGAGCTCAAACTATCACTATTTGCCAATGACATGATTCTATACATAGCAGATCCAAAACATTCCACCAGAAAACTTCTACAGCTAATAAATGAATTCAGCAAAGTAGGAGTATATAAAATTAACACCTATAAATCAAATGCATTTCTGTACATCAGTGATGAATCCTCTGGAAGAGAAATTAGGAAAACTACCCTGTTCACAATAGCCTAAAAAAAAAAAAAAAAAAAAAAAAAAAACACCTTGGGAATCAACCTAACAAAACAGGTAAAAGACCTCTACAATTAAAACTACAGAACACTAAAGAAAAAAAAATTGAAGAAAACCTCAGAAGATGGAAAGATCTCCCTTGTTTTTGAATAGGGAGAATTAATATTGTCAAAATGGCCATACTACCAAAAGCATTATACAGATTTAATGCAGTTCCAATTAAAATCCCAAAGACATTCCTCATAGAAATAGAAAAAGCAACCATGAAATTCATTTGGAAAAATAAGAGACCCAGAATAGCCACAGCAATCCTTAGCAAGAACAGTGAAACAGGAGGCATCACAATACCAGACCCGTAAAATATACTACGGAGCTATAGTAACAAAAATGGCATGGTATTGGCACCAAAATAGACATGTAGACTAGTGGTACAGAATAGAGGAAACAGAGACAAACCCACATAAATACGGTTACCTCATACTATACAAAGGCACCAAAAACACACATAGGAGAAAAGATAGCTATTCAACAAATGGTGCTGGGAAAACTGAAAATCCGTAGGTAGCAAAATGAAATTAAATCCCTATCTCTTAACCTGCACAAAACTCAACTCAGAGTGGATCAAAGACCTAGGAATTAGACCAGAGACTCTGTACCTAATAGAAGAAAAAGTAAGCCCAAATCTTCATCATGTCAGCTTAGGACCAGACTTCCTTAACAAGACTCCTAAAACACAAGAAACAAAATCAAGAATCAATAAATGGGAAGGATTCAAACTAAAAAACTTCTTCTCAGCAAAGGAAATAATCAATAACGTAAGGAGGGAGCCTACAGAATGGGAGAAAATCTTTACCGTATGCACCTTAGATAGAGCACTAATCTCCAGGATATATAAAGAACTAAAAAACTTAACACCAAGAAAACAAATAACCCAATCAATAAATGGGCTAAGAAACTGAGCAGATACTTCATAGAAGAAGATATCAATTGATCAACAAATATATTAAAAAAATGTTGGACTGGAGTTTTGGCTCAGCAATAGAAGGCTTGCCTAGCACATGCAAGGCTCTGGGTTCGATCCTCAGCGCCACATAAAAATAAATAAATAAAATAAAGATATTGTGTACAACTTCAACTAAAAATTAAATATTTTTTAAAAATGTTCAACATCTCTAACAATTAGAGAAATTCAAATCAAAACTACTCTAAGATTTCATCTCACTCCAGTCAGAATGGCAGCTATTATGAATAGAAACAACAATAAGTGTTGGCGAGGATGAAGAAAAAGGTACACTCATTCATTGTTAGTAAAACTGCAAACTGGTGCAACCAATATGGAAAGTAGTATGGAGATTCCTTGGAAAACTTGGAATAGAACCACCATTTGCTCCAGCTATCCCATTCCTTGGTCTATACCCAAAGGACTTAAAAACAGCATACTACAGGGACACAGCCACATCAACATTTATAGCAGTACAATTCACAATAGCTTAATTGTGGAACCAACCTAGATGCCCTTCAGTACATGAATGGATAAAGAAAATGTGGTGTGTGTGTGTGTGTACATATGTATGTGTGTATACACACACATACATATATACACACACACATACATACATACACAACACACACACACATACACAATGGAATATTATTCAGCCTTAAAGAAGAATGAAATTATGGCATTTGCACATAAATGGATGGATACGGAGAATATCATGCTAAGCAAAGTCAGTCAATCCCAAAAAACCAAAGACCAAATGTTTTCTCTGGTAAGTAGATGCTGATCCATAATGGGGGAGGGAGGAAAGAGAAGAATGGAGAAACTTTGGATTGGGCAGAAGGGAGGGAGAGGAGAGGAGAGGGTATAGGGGTTGGGAAAGATGATGAAATGAGAAAACATTATTATCTTATGGATGTATGACTGTACGAATGGTGTGACTCTGCAACATATACAACAAGAAAAATGAAAAGTTGTATTGCATTTGTGTACAATAAGTCAAAATGCATTCTGCTGTCACAAAACTAATTAGAACGACAAAAAAAAAATAGTTTGCCAACTGCAGACCCAGAAGTTTTAGTGAAGACAACATCACTGTCAAGTGCCTCTGCTCCATCCTCAACTAGAGAAAAGAAGTTCAATTTCTTTCTTCTTCTTCTTTTTTAATATTTTAGTTACTGATGGACCTTTATTTTTTATTTATTTATATGTGGTTCTGAGAATCAAACTCAATGCCTCACACATGCTAGGCAAGCACTCTGCCACTGAGACACAACCCCAGTCCCAAGAAGTTCAATTTCTTTCCTCCCTTCCCTTCCCTTCCCTTCCCCTTCCTCCCTCCCTCCCTTCCTTCCTTCATTTTATTTATTTATTTATTATATTTATTTTTTGGTGTAGATGGACACAACATGATGCATTTTATTTTTTTGTGGTGCTGAGGATCGAACCCGGGTCCTGCCAATGCTAGGCGAGTGCTCTACCACTGAGCCACAATCCCAGCCCAAGAAGTTCAATTTCTTATCACATTTAATTTCTTATCCTATGCCTTTCCTCATAATTTATACATAAACACAAGAGAACTCAGCCAGACAATACAACACTACTTACTAGTGAAGAGTATGATCAGTTTCTCAAACTAGTCTCACCTGCACAACTTCCTACCATACACTGTCCTATAAACTATCATTAGACTTGAAAAGAAAAAAAAAAAAACCTTACATGATTCTTAGGGGAAAAAAAAAATCAGATTTCTACTTTATAAAAACTAATGAAATACTCCAGTTTTCTGCTGGAAATTATTGCTCTTCAAACTAATGTAAATACAAAATAATATATTTAAATCTATAATTCTGATTCTCTATTCCCAAATTAGTTTTACTATTTAGCTCTTATATGACTAAGATAAATGACATTAATTGGGCAGATATGCCACTATTTTCTCCTAAAAAACTGCAAAAATACATGTTTTTTTCATGCTGAAATTATCTTTCTACAATCAAGGTAGCAGAAACTGATTATATATATTTTTTAGGTAGTTGATAGACCTTTATTTTATTTATTTATATGTGGTGCTGAGAATCGAACCCAGTGCCTCACACATGCCAGGCAAGTCTCCACTGCTGAGCCACAGTCAGAGCCCTGTGGTGACATAATTAAAAGCAATTTTAAAATACTCTATTTCTCTGGACTAACATCAAGTCTTTTTGAAAAACTCTACTATTGATTTAACAAGATACAATAAGTGAAGCAAGCAGCAAAAATACAACAGCATTATTTTCTATATATCTAGTTGTTTTCTCAAGTCCAATCTCAAAGAAAAATAACAACATTGGTTTTCTTACCTTTTTCTCCTTATGAATGTGATAAAGGACAGACTTCTCTGTGCTTATTCATGATGCCTGCTGCACCACCAGCCAGTCCTGCTGACTCAGTATAGTCTGTTTGATCCTAAAGGAAAAAACAGATCATTTCATTTGCTTAACAATAAGCCCTAATTTTCATCATATAAGACTATCATAGCCAGACAATAAAAGCAATGGGGATTAACAATAAATTATAATTAACACCTTCAGATTCAAAGACCTGCTCTGCATGGAAGGCAGCAACACACAAAACATACTGCCTTAGAAGGCCAAAAGTTGGAAGTGTAAAGGAAGAGTTAAGGATTTCCACATGCTTTTCTTCAATGGATAATGTGTAAACATCAACAACAAGCTCTTTCTACCCAATGACTTTAATTATATTAATTCATAAAAATACCATTTACTTTATGTAAATTAGAGCCTCCAAGAATCCAAACTAAGAAACTGCTGTTTCATGAGAATATCCTCTGGTATGATTTTTTTCCCTATACATCCAGAATTTTTAAATTGTTTCAAAATCTTCCTGTTGAGATTTTTATTGCCAAACAACTGTTCTTCCTCCAAATGAATTCTTTGTGGATTATAGTCCACTGCTTTATAAAGAAATGGATCTATTAATCCAATATTAACCTTTATTGTCAGTAGTATGGAAGACAGTGCTTCCTCAAATGTGACTCCCTTCTTCTGAATGAACATAGGACAATATCTGTGAAGTCACAGCAGTCCAACTTAAATGCCTGTCTAATTGCTTATAGAAATTCCTTAACCTTAAACGAGATTAGTAGTTGAAACTAATCAGAATAAAACTAAGACCATCCTACCTTCAATATAAAAAGGCCAACATTTAGTATTTTCAGAAAAGGTAATCATCTTGGAGATAATCTAATGAACACCACTTCACTTAAAGATAAACTGAGGCATCAGAAGAAATTTCCTGTAATTATTATAGATACTTCATTATCTGATGTGAAAATGATGGGATTACTAAAAACTAGAATGTAAGAAAATATAACTAAAATTCAAGGTTCCAGAGACCAAGGAATGAAAATTACTGGTGTTGGGTTGGGGTTGTGAGGCCCTGGGTTTGATCATCAGCACCATAAAAAGATAAGTAAATAAAATAAAGGTACTAGGGGCTGGGGCTGCGCTCAGTGGTAGAGCGCTCGCCCAGCACATGTGAAGCACTGGGTTCAAACCTCAACACCACATAAAAATAAATACATAAATTAAAGGTATTGTGTCCAACTATAACTAAAATAAACAAATAAATAATAAAATAAAATAAAGGTACTATGTCCATCTACAACTAAAAAAAAATTTAAATCATTGTTGAAAGATATTCCTATCTTCAAGAACTTCAAAAATATGTTTATGGTATGATATACTCTAAATGAGAAGAGCTATTGATGCTAAGAAACAAACTATCAAATAAATGATTGAATCATATCAGAAGTAAGAAAAGGCAGTAGGGGGGTAAAGTATCAAGGTCAAATGAAAATAATGCCAAAGTAAGTTTCTTCCATTCAATGTGTAGCTAATTGAAGATCCTTGTTTTTAAATAATAAATTTTAAATGAATAAAATCAATTCTATAGACCCAATATCAAATCCTGGGTGTATCTATATTTACTTTTGTTATTTTTTTAATGTATGAAGCAATTCCAGTAATGTAATGGTTAATTTTACATGTGTGTAATGGTTAATTTTATATGTCAACTTGATTGGAACATAGGGTGCCCAGAGTAAACACTATTTCTGAGTGTGTATGTGAGGGTGTTTCCAGATGAGATTAGTATTTGAATCAGTGAACTGAGTAAAGCAGATTGCTCTCCAGTATAAGTGGGCATTTTCCAATCCATGGAGGACCTAAATAAAACAAGATAGAAGAAGGAATTCGTTACATTGTGTGTGTGTGTGTGTGTGTGTGTGTGTGTGTGTGTGTGTGTGTGTGTGTTGTTATGGTATGTGGTATGTGGTGTTGTGTCTGACTGGTTTAGGTAAGACATTAGTCTTGTCCTGTTCTCAAACTGGAACTTAGATTATTGCTCCTGTTGTTCCTTTTTACCATTTTAGTAAAGAAAGGAAAAAAGAGAGTGTATGTGTGTATATTCATTCCATCCTATTTAATCATAAAAGTCTCCATTTTTATCTTTGAGAAATAATATACACTGAAATGTATGACTGCATTCTGATATGGTTTGGATATGATTTTTTGAGTGTGTTCCCAAAGTTCATGAGTTAGAAGCTTGATCCCTAGTGTGGTAATAGGGAATATAATGAAACCTTTAAGAAGTGGGGCCCTAGGGCTGAGGATATGGCTCTGTTGGTAGAGTGCTTGCTGCACACGTACAAGGCCCTGGGTTCAACCCCCAGGTGCCTACGCGTGCACGTACACACACACACACACACACACACACACACACACACACACACACACAGTGGTGCCCTCTGAAACCATGAGTCAAATAAACTTTTCCTCCAAGTTTTTCTTGTTGGACATACTGTTCACATTAACGCAAAACTGATGAAAACACCATGTAACTTCCAAGGTTAGTCCTTTAAAGGTACCACATTTCATCACATAATCATCACCACAGCATAATCATTGCACCTTGTTTTCTCAGTCCAAAACTGGTTTGTAACATTTCATTATGTAATCATCACATGGTATAATTCTATTTGTCATATCACTTAGAAAATAAACAGAGCAGCAATGTATTCTCAGCACATGTGCACTGTGTATTTCCAAAAGTTAACTTGTGGAGTGTATTTAGAGTGTTGGCAGTACTAACGGTAAACACATCTTATATGAGTACCACTGAGGACAGCATGTCAGATAACAAAATTAATAATAGTAGCACAGAACCTTTGAACACAGAAGTTAAATTTTATAAGTCCATACTTCCCAACATTGTAGTAAATTTTCTCAACTATAAAATATTCAACTATAATGCACAAATCAATAACAACTAAAGTGTTAACTTTTTTCCCTTCAGACTAATAAAATGTTCACTAAACTGTCATGGAGAAAGGATACAATTTGTACTGCTCAATTTTAACATATATTCAAGAGTATTTCATGCATCCTAATCTTGCACCAAATACAATTTAGTAATAGATGATCTTTAAGTAATACCACCACATTTTTTTTTCTAAGAAAATCTTCACATAATGATTGCATCCCACTTTTTTACAAAAAAAAATGGCATAAAATCTGTGATGATTATGTGGTGAAATATACTAATGCAGCCTCTGCCTAGTAGTCCTTTTGGAACACTCATGCTTGAAGCCCAGTTACCATGCCAAAGAAAACACATGGAAAGGACACATGTTGATGATTTGGCCCATGAGCCTCTCTACAAATGTGAACAAGCAAGCCTCAAGATGACTCTAGCCCTGGGCTGGGGATGTGGCTCAAGCGGTAGCGCGCTCGCCTGGCATGCGTGAGGCCCGGGTTCGATCCTCAGCACCACATACCAACAAAGATGTTGTGTCCACCGAGAACTAAAAATAAATAAATAAATAAATATTTAAAAAAAAAAAAAAAAGATGACTCTAGCCCCAACCATTAACGGACTATAATTGTACAAAGACCCTAAGAGAGAACCACGTGGCTGAGCCCAGTCAATTTCCAGAACCATAAGAGATAATTAAATTGCTGTTTGAAACTATTACATTTTGTTATAGTAATTACATAGTAATTATATAGCAATAGTCAAAAAGAAATACCAAGTTAGAAATCTGATACTCTTCAAATTAATATAAATATTTTAAAGAAAAAGAGTAAAAACTATAAGGACAGGCAAGAAAGATGCACTGATGGAAGACTTTCCTCTATTGAGATACTTAGCTCTGACTCCAGATTTGCATAAACCACTCAATAAAATCAGCTTTGGGCCTTTTAGAGTACAGTTTAGAAAATAACTAATGTTATCCAAGCAAAAAGCTAGCTTTCATATTTTTCCTCCTAACCATATATACTACTCTAATAATAAATAAAAATTTCTGAAAAATGCATTTTTTTCATTTCATTACTTTTCCAGTGCTAGTTTAATACTCCCTATTATTCCAGGCTGGCATCCTGCAATTTGTCTAGCTTCCCAGCTCCTGTCCCACCAACTCAGAAACTCAACTGTCATTCTAGATCCTCTCCATTATTCCTCTAACCTCTACATTCAATCAAACTCCTAAGTCTTATCATTCTGCTTTTAAATCTTTCATATCCACCCACCCCTCTACATTCCCATTGCCATAATCCAGTTACTTGTAAGAATCCTAATAATTTCCCTGCCCTCCCATTTTGTATCCATCCAGCCTACTCTCTATACAAATGCAAAAAACAAATCTGCTTATATCTTTTTCATACTTAACACCATTCAACAGCAACCTACTGCCTCTAGACTAAAGGCCACAGCTCCAAAACATAGCTGTAAATGTTCTTTTTAATTTGGTTTCCGCTTACCTCTCTAGTATGATATATTTTGTGTTCTCAAATTCTTATTCTATTCCCTATTCATCTTAATCAATAGGAATTTTCAATTCCCAATCTTGTCTATCTCCATTCCCCATAATAAGCCTTCATACCAACACATGCTTCAACATGGATAGACCTTGAAAACATTAAGTTAAAAAGCCAATCACTGAGACTGAAGTTGTGGTTCAGTGGTAGAGCACTTGCCTAGCACATGTGAGACACTGAATTTGATCCTCAGCACCACATAAAAATAAATACAGAAATAAAATAAAGGTATTATTGTGTTCATCTACAACTAAAAACACATTTTTAAAAAAGACAATCATTGACAATCACATACCATATAGTTTTATTAGTATGAAATATTCAGAATAGGCAAATACATAGAGACAGAAAGTAGGATAGTGATTTCCAGGGCCTGCAGGAAAGAGGAAATGGAAGATGTTAATAGGTACAGGGTTTCTTTCTAGGGTGATACAAATATTCTGGAATTAGACAATAGGGTTGATGTATAACACTGAATATACTGAAAATCATTGAATGTATATTCAAAAGAGTTAATTTTATGGTATTCGAATTATATCTAAATAAAATAGTTATGTTTAATACCAAGCAAAAAAAATCAAAAACAAAAACAAGCCTTCACATGTGTTATTATTTAGGCCTTGAGTACTCTCCAACACTTTGCTGCTGCCACTGTTACTTAACTCTTAATTATTCTCATCATCCTACCTTATACAACATTTCTTCCATGAAGCCCTTTTGATCTAGGTCTGGGATAGGTGCCTCTTTCTTGTATATCTTTTACTACTATCATGGCACTTATCAGCTGATTAATGATTCATAATTTTTTAACTGTTTGTCTCCCCTTTCCAGGCTATTAAGGTTTTTCAGGATAATCCTTCAACTTTTCATCAAGATTTTTTTTTCTTTTCTTTTCCTTTTTTTAAAAATCCTTTTTCACTGTTTAATTGTTACCTCAATGGTTCATGGCCACTTATACAGTCTCCTATTTTTTTGTCTTCTCATCTCTAGCATTTTTGAAGCCAGTTATTTTACATAGATTAGTTTTTGTGAACTAGGATGTTTTATTAGTATATCTTAGTTTGGGTTTTGTATTCTTTTATTTTTATTTTTAATTATTTAAATTTTTGCTTTATATATATATATATTTTTTTTCTCCTGCCTGTTTCCTGATTCTCTTTTTTCTGCTAACAGCCAATCTCTGTTGGTCTCTTTCACTCTTCCTTTAATCTTTTTCTTCTGTCTTCTCTCCTCTTTTCTCATAATCATCATATCATATATCACTTCTGTTCATTTCCTGTCCACCATTTGAAAATGTAAACCCTGTTGCAAACTTGCTGTTTTTATTATAGGCAATAACTGATCACATCACTTCTATGTATTGTGATAATTAACATTACAGATATCATAGCAGGAACTATTTTGTATAATGCTATCAATTGTTTGCATTGGTAGTTGTTATTATTTGTTTCCCCCTAAATAGTGAGGTACTGGAAACCTTCAGAGATACTATAAGTACACAGGGTAGAAACTCTATTGCCTCAGACCCACACTGTTAGATGGGTAGACAAGCAACATGAAAACACAAGGGAACAAATTGCCCCAAGCAAACCAAGGTACTCCAATAACATAATTCATAAACACCACAGTGAAAGAAATGTCAGAGAAGGAGTTCAGAATGTACAAAATGAAATTGATATGCAAAGTAAAGTATGAGCAAAGTAAGAGAGCAAATACAGGTAGCAAAATATCACTTCAATAAAGAGATAGAGATTTTGAAGAAGAAGAAAGGAAAACAAATAATTTAAATTAAGGAAACAATAAACCAAATTAAAAACTCAATAGATGAGTCTGAGATTGTAGCTCAATGGAAGAGCACTTGCCTAGCATGTGTGAGGCACTGGGTTTGATCCCCAGCACCACATAAAAATAAATAAAATAAAAATAAAGATATTATGTCCATCTACAACTAAAAAATTTTTTTAAAAAATCAATATGAGTGGGCTGGGGCTGGGGCTCAGCGGTTGCACCCTTGCCTCGTGTGAGTGAGGCACTGGGTTCGATTCTCAGCACTGCATGTAAATAAATAAAATAAAGGTCTATCAACAACTAAAAAAAATATTTTAAAAAAACTCAATAGAAAGCATCACCAACAGACTAGACCACATGGAAGATAGAACCTCAGGCAATGAAGACAAAATAAATAATCTTGAAAATAAAGTGGACCATGGAGAGAAGATGTTGAGAAACCACGAACAGAACTTCCAAGAATGATGGGATAACATGAAAAGACAAATTTAAGATTTATCAGGATAGATGAAGGTGCAGAGATACAAACCAAAGGAATGCACAATCTTTTCAATAAAATAATATCAAAAAATTTCCTAACTCTAAAAAATGAAATGGAAAATCAAATACAAGAGGATTACAGGACCCCAAATGAGCAAAATTACAACAGACCCACATCAAGGCACATTATAATGAAAATGCCTAGCATACAAAATAAGGATAAATTTTTTTAAAAAAGAGAATTTTTAAAGGCTGCAAGAGAAAAATATCAGATTACATATAGGGGGAAATCAGTTTGGATCTCAGCAGATTTTTCAACCCAGACCCTCAAAGTCAGGAGGTCCTGGAAAGACATACCAAGCTCTGAAAGAAAATGGATGCCAACCAAGAATCCTAAATCCAGCAAAATTAAGCTTCATATTTGAAGATGTAATAAAAATCTCCCATGATAAAAATTAAAAGGATTCACAATCAGAAAGCCAGCACTTCAAATATTCTCAACAAAATATTCCATGAAGATGAAATGGAAAAAGAAAAAAAAGTGAAAACCAGCAAAGAGAGGAGCTACACTAAAGGAACAGTCAATCGAAGGAGGGCTGGGTTGTGGCTTAGTAGAGCGCTTGCCTAGCATGTGTGAGGCATTGGGTTCAGTCCTCAGCACCACAATAAAAACAAATAAATAAAATAAAGGTATTGTGTCCATCTACAGATAAAAAATATTTTAAAAAAAGAAAAGGAAAAAGTAATGCAAATTAAAAACTAGAAATAAACCAAAATTATCAGGAAAACAAATCATATCTCAGTAATAACCTTGAACATTAATGGCCTAAACTCATCAATCAAAAGACATTGACTGGCAGATTAGATTAAAAAAACAAGACCCAACAATATGATGTCTCCAAGAGACTCACCTCACAGGCAATGACATCTACAGACTGAAGGTGAAAGGATGGGAAAAAACATATGACTCACATGGATTGCATAAACTAGCAGGGGTTTCTATCCTCATATCACACAAAGTGGACTTCAAGCCAAAGTTAATCAGAAGGGACAAAGAAGGACATTTCATACTCCTTAAAGGAATCATCAACAAGACATAACAATCATAAACATTTATGCCCCAAACAACGGAGCATCTACATATAGCAAACCCTTCTCAACTTGAAGAATCAAACAGACCACAAAATAATAATACTGGATGACTTTAACACCCCTCTGTCACTACTGGATAGATCTTCCAAACAAAAACTAAACAAAGAAACATAGAATTCAATAATATAATCAATAATTTAGACTTAACAGATATATATAAAATATTTCATCAGTGACTGAATACACTTTTATTTCTCAGCAGCACACAGATCCTTCGCTGATATAGACCATGTTATGTAAGCTATCACATATGTTGGCATACAATTGTAATAGAACCTTAATATGTTTTTAGCATCTGTAGGATTATTTTGATAGCACCCTTTCCATTGATATTGATGTTTGTATTTTTGCTTTTTATTGATTGGATTTGTATGATTTTTATCAAATTTTAGCTGTATTATTTCTTCTCTATTTCATATATTTCTGCTCCTACTCTTATTTTTTTCTTCCTACTACTTAATTTGAAAATAATTTGATTATTATTCTAGCTTCTTTCTGATATGAGTACTTTAAGTTATAAATGTTCATCTGAATATGTTTCATCCCAGAGAGCCTGATATTTTAGCCTTTTATTATCACTCAGTTCAAAGCAATTTTTACTTACTTTTCTTGTACTTTCTTCCTTGACCTCAGAGATATTTATAAGTGTGCCATTTAATTTGGAAATAGTTGGTATGGGGGTGGGGTTCTATATATCTTAAAGTTATTGATTTCTAATGTAATAAATCAAGCTGGAAACATTCTGCATGACTTCAACTTTTTTAAAAAAAGTAATGGAAATCCTCTTTATATTGATTGTATTGGCTACATACATGCCAAAACTAATCACTTTACATACTTCAAATATGTGCATTTTATTGTACTTCAATTTTACCTCAATAAAGCTATGGGAAAAAATTTAAAAAGAGTATCAATATATAACAATACATTACCTGGCAAAACTGAGATTAGAATATCAAATCAACTATTACCAAAATATAATATACCTATTTAATCCAAAGCACATTTTAATGCATTGTCAGTAGGGCTTGATCACTGGTTTGAGAACCTACTGGTTTGAATTCATGCTCTAGTATTGAATAGTTGTTGCTACTTTCAGCAAGTTATTTAACCTAAGTCTTATTTCTTTATACTTTATCTGAAAAATTTACTTTTCAGAATATTTTTTAAGTATTTTTTTAGTTGTAGATGGACATAATATCTTTTTTTTTAAAGAGAGAATTTCAATATTTATTTTTTAGTTATTGGCGGACACAACATCTTTGTTTGTATGTGGTGCTGAGGATCGAACCCGGGCTGCACACATGCCAGGCGAGCGCGCTACCACTTGAGCCACATCCCCAGCCCCCTGGACATAATATCTTTATCTTATTTATTTATTTTTATGTGGTGCTGAAAATCAAACCCAGTGCCTTGCACATGCTAGGGAGCGCTCTATCACTGCGTCACAACCCCAGCCCTTGCAGAATACTTTTAATGATGAAAAAGAGCATTATATGGAGTGCCTTGCACAGATCTGACACATTGTGCTAAATAAATGGTAGCTATTATTATTATTCACCATCAAAAAGCAATTTGTGTGAGCCACACATGGTAACTAGGGACTTAAAAGGCTGAGGCAGGAGTATTGCAAATTTAAGTTTAGCCTCAGCAACTTAGTGAGACCCTGTCTTAAGGCAAAAAAATAAATAAATAAATAAATAAAAGGGCTGGGGAGTATAGTTTAGTGGTACAGCACTCCTGGGTTCAATACCCAGTAAAGCAAAAAAAAAAAAAAAAAAGGAATTTGTGTGAAAGTATTAAAATAAAAATGCAGAGCATGATTTTAACCCTGAAATCAACTAGTGGACTAATTTGTTACCAATTAATAATCCATCAAGTCCACCGGTCTTAAATGATCAATTCAAGTCTGAACAATAAAAGAGAAAGGAATAAAAAAGGTATCTTGACTGTTTGACATTCTGAAGTGGCTAAATTTGATCCTAAAAAGATGTTCTTTGATTATAATAAACACTCTCATCACAGTAGCAGAAAAAAGAAATGAGATAGTCTCTTATTTGTAAAGGGTTGTATTTCTCTAGATTAAAATACATGAAGAGAGCAGGATCTGAGAAGTTAACATTGTTGTTACCCACAGTCACACAGGAATTCAATTTCCAGGATATCTGGCATCTTTCACAAACATTGAATTCTCTGTCAAGAGCTATAAAAAACAAGGTGATCACTTTCACCTAGCACACAGAAAACAACAGCAGAGGAGTTTAACAAATATTGGAAAACACAATAACAGGTATATCAAATATAGAGAGGCATTAAAATCTCTAGAACAGCAACTAGTTTCAGATCAGCACTAAAACAAGGAATATGTGTAATTTTCATATGTGGAATAATAAGACTCAAAGACCATGTAAACGAGTTTGTATATACATAATGTGGTCAGAAACAATTAAGATATACAGCATCCCTATTGTTGTACCCCCATGTATTATTCATTTTACATGTCAACTTGACAGATATCTGATTAAACACAATGTATTAGTATGCCTGTAACAGGATTTCCAGAAGAGATTAGCAATTTTTGTTTGTTTCTGTTGTTTTTTTTTTTTTTTTTTTTTTGGTATAATACCAGGGATATAACTCAGGGCCTCAAATTGACCAGTCAAGTGCTCTACCACTGAGCTATAGCCCCAGCCCTGAAATTAGCATTTGAATTATACCAAGTACTGCCCTTTCAACAAGAAAGAAAAGAAATCATGAGATTTCTTATAAAGTTCATGTGATTATGGAGCCTGAGATGTCCTACAATTGCCATCTGCAAGCTAGAGGTCCATATCTCCTATTGGTTCAGTTTCTCCAGAGGACCCTAATTAAGATATTCCCTAAAATTGTACATAATTTGTTCATGATTAACTCATTAATAAACACCATGTCAGCTCAACTGCATATCTCTAATTTCTAGATAGTAGATATTATTTTGCCACCAACAGAATTCTAGAACAACTTATCCCCCCATTCCATATACATTTTTTTGTTTTTATTGTTTTTTGGGCATTTTTTTGGCAGTGCTGAGGATCAAACCCAGGGTCTTACATGTGCAAAGTAAGTGCTTTACAACTGAGCATCATCCCCAACCTATACATTTTTTTCTTTATTTGTTCTTTTTATTTTTATTTTTTAAATATTTTTTAGTTGTAGATGGACATGTTACCTTTATTTAATTAATTTATTTTTATGTGATGAGGATCGAACCCAGTGCTTTACACATTCGAGGTAAGCGCTCTACCACTGAGCCACAACTCCAGCCCTATTTGCTCTTTTTAGATACACATGACAGTACAATGTATTCTGACATATTACACATACATGGAGAATAACTTATTCTAATTAGGATCCCATTTTTGTGATTGTACAAGATGGGGAGTTTCACTGATGGTGTATCCCCCAACCTATACTTTTTTACTACAAGATAAAAGGCCATGTTCAAGGGAAACTCATCCATCTAACCAGTTGCTTAGAATAATGTGGGCTCCTAGTCTAGACTAATTACTGACTCTTCTATACTGTGCCTGAGGAACAGCTATAATGACTGCCTTAGGAGTCTATGAGATATCTTAGTATCCTTAAGAAACTCCCCCCTTTTTTTTTCCTTTTAACTTCAGTTGGTTGCCTTAATTTGTAACAAGTCTTAACAAAGACATTACAATAAATGATATAAATGGATTTACATGACATCAAATTCATAGTTTCAACTTTAATAGGAAACTTAAATTTTCAAAAGTCAGACATTGACTCAGATATTATATAGCCTATAAGTAAATAATAATAAAATAAATTCATGAGAAGAAAGACAGCCTTAGCCAGATCATTCTAGGTTGCAAAAATCAACAGGGTTTGCATACCACAAATTGCACAAAGTTATAAGAATATATGTAGACTTCAGTTTCTGGTTTGTCGTGCATACAACTTGGAAATCGGGGCTGGGATTATGGCTCAGCGGTAGATAGCTCGTCTAGCACATTCGAGGCCCTGGTTTCCATCCTCAGCACCACATAAAAATAAATACAATTAACATATTGTGTCCAGTTCCAACTAAAAAATAAAAAATAAAAAACTTGGAAATCACTACTCCAACCTAACAACAATGCAAAGAACTAAACAAACTGAAACATTAAACACTCTTCTCAGATCCAGTCATAGGGGAGACCCCACACTTTTGTGAGTTTTACCTTTGGGAGCTCAAACAATTTCTCACAATTAGTATCAAAGAAAAATCCCCCAGTGCTTCTGGCAGGGAGAGGGGAAAAGAAACCATTTTGAAATAAGCCAGCATTCTGTCCTTAACCAGTTCTGTCCTCAAGAGAAATAATTTAACTAGAGCTTAACCCTGCTAGGGTCATATCAGTGCCTAACTGACCTTCTTGATCACTTTAGCCATCCTGTCTGCCACATCCTTTGCCCATGGAGGGGAGCATATGGGGGACGGGACTAAAAAGGTCCTGTAAAGTTCAAAAGCATGAAGGCTTGCTAAAAGATTGAGACTTAATCATAGGACTATGGAATGCTTTCCTTACCCTCAACAATTTATCATATTACTCAAGACCTATTTATACCTGTTTCTTTTACCTAGTACACTATATTCAACTCTCAAGAAAAAAATTATAACGAACTCTAAAGGCAAAAAATATTTAAAAATAAAATAAACACAGTTGAAGTGGCATAGCAAGCATAAAAACCAGACTCAGATATGGCAGGGATGCTGCAATTATCAAACTGGAAGTTTAAAAGTGTAGTTTTAATGATGAAATATGCTAAGAGCTATAAAGGTTAAAACAAATAACACGTAAGAACAGATGGGCAATGCAAGAAAGAGAGTAGACATTCAAGAAAAAATGACTTGGAAGGCTAAAGCAGGAGGACCATAAGTTCAAGGCTAGTCTCAGCAACTTAGCAAAACCCTGTTTAAAATAAAAATAAATAGATAAATAATTTTTAAAAAGGCTGGGGATGAAGTTCAGTACTAGAGCACAGCTGGAGTTCAATCCCTAGTACCACAAAAAAAAAAAAAAAAATGAAACCCAGGAAAGAGCCAAAAAGGATGCTAGAAATCAAAAACACCTTAACTAAAAATGAATAATACCTTTGATGGGTTTAGGAGACAACATGACTAAGCAAAGAATCTCTAGCTTGAAGATATCTCAATAGAAACCTCCAACCCTGAAAAGCAAAGGGATTTAAAAGAAAAACTTTTTTAAAAAAATATATTTTTAGTTGTAGATGGACACATTATTTTTATTTATTTATTTTATGTGGTGCTGAGGATCAAACCCAGTGCCTCACACATGAGAGGCAAGCGTTCTCCCACTGAGCTACAGTCCCAACCCCTAAAAGAAAAACTTTTTAAAAATACAATATCTAAGGGCTGTGGGACACATATGAAATGTATAAATGTGTATAATGGAAAGGACAATAGAAAAAAGAATATTTGCACCAATAATGACTGAGAATTTACTCAAATTAATGTCAGATACCAATCCACAAATCCAGGAAGCTCAGAAAAAAAGAAGCAGGATAAATGCTGAACAAACAAACAAAGCCCTACTCTGAGGCATAGCCTACTCCAAATACATAAAACCAAAGATTTTTCAAAGAAAATATACAGAAAGCAGTCACACTTTAAAAATACCTTAGCTACAGAGGAGCAAATATTAAGACTGGGGCTGGGGATGTGGCTCAAGCGGTAGCGCGCTCGCCTGGCATGCGTGCGGCCCGGGTTCGATCCTCAGCACCACATACCAACAAAGATGTTGTGTCCGCCGAGAACTAAAAAATAAATATTAAAAAAATTCTCTCTCTCTCTCTCTCTCTCCTCTCTCACTCTCTCTTTAAAAAAAAAATATTAAGACTGTATCTGATTTCTCCTTAGAAATCACGCAAGAAAGAAGAGAGAGGAATGAAACATTTAATAAGTCTTCAGAGAGAGAAAAAAAAAACAACCACCAACCTAGAAATCTGTACTCGTAAATTTATCCTTTGAAAATAAAGGAGACTATATTAATAATCATTTTGAATGGCAATTGTCTAAATACACCAATCAAAACACAGAGACAGAGTGAATTAAGAAATAAAATCCCTTTGCTGGGGATGCAGCTAGGAGGTAGAACACTTGCTTAGGATGAGTGAGACTCTGGGTTCAATCCACAAAATCACAAAAAAGAAAAGAAAAAAAAGGAGAATCCCCAATCATTGCTAGCTACAAGAAACATACTTTAAATATAAAGACATATATAGGTTAAAAGTAAATGGATGTGGAATGATAACCATTCTAACACTAACCAAGAGAAAACAGGAAGGCCAGAGATGTATGCAGGTACTTGCCTAGTGTACCCAAGGCTCTAGATTCAATCCCCAGCACCACAAAAAAAAAAAAAAAAAAAAAAAGGAAAGAAAGAGAAAAAAAGAAGGAAGGTAGGAAGGAAACAGGAGTAGCATAGCTATATCAGTTTCAGACTGCAAACCAAAAAAAAAAATATATATATATATATATATTAGTTATGTAGGGATAAAGAATATATATATCAGGGATAAAGAATGCTTTATATATGATAAAAGAGTCAGTTCTTTAAGACCAAAAATTCCTTGACATGTATTACTTCTACATGAGACAAAAACTAGAGACCTACAAGGAGAAATAGATGGACCTACTATAACAGAGACTATAACATCCCTCTGTCAAAAATGTACAGATTCAGCAGGCAGAAAACCAGTAAGGACAGAGCTGAACTTAACATTACCAATCAACTGGATAAAATGGACATCTATAGACTACTTCACCTAATAACAGCAGAATACACTTTCTTCTCAAGTTTACATGAGACTTTCACCAAGACAGACCACATTCTGAGCCATAAAACATACCTAAACTTATTTAAAACAAAGTCACACAATGTTACTCTCAGATCACAAGGGAATTAAACTAGAAATCAATAACCAAAAGATACCTGGAAGCTGGGCATGGTGCCATACACTTATAATCCCAGCTACTCAGGAGGCAGAGGATTGAAAATTCAAGGCCAGTCTGGGCAACTTGGTGAGGCCCTGTCTCAAAATAAAACTTGAAAGGACTGGGGATATAGCTGAGTAGTAGAGTGCTTATCTGGTATGCATGAGCCCCTCAGTTCAACCTCCAATAGCAAACAAACACACACACATAAAAGGATATCTGGAAAGATCTCAAAATACTTGGATATTAAACAACACATTTTTTAAAAAACACATGGGTCAAAAATGAAAACTCAAAAAAATTTTAAAAATATTTTGAAATCACTGAAAGTAAAAACACAACTTATGAAAATTTGTGGGATGCAACAAAAGCAGGGCTTAGAGAGAAATTTACAGTGTTAGATGCATATATTAGAAAAGAAGAAAGATCTAAACTCAGTCACCTAAGGATCTACCCTAGGAAACTAGAAAAAGGAGAGTATACAAAGTATTAATTAAGAGAAGAAAAGAATTACAGCAGAAATCAATGAAAATAACAACAATACAGAAAATGAATTTAAAAAGCTCATTCTCTGAAAAGATCAGTAAAATAAAAACCTCTAGACAGGTTAAGAAAGAAAGGACACATTACTAATATCAGAAATGAAAGAAGGGACATTACTATAGATCCTATAGACACTAAATGATGAAAAATGAATACTATTAACAACTCTATGTCCACATGCAATGGACCATATGTTAGTCAGCTTTCTATTGCCATAACAAAATACCTGAGATAATAAAAGGAGGAAACATTTATTTTGGCACATGGTTTCAGAAGTTTTCAGTCCATTATGGCTTTACTACATCACTTTGGGCCTGTGGCAAGGCAGAACATCATGGTAGGGCCAAGCTGGTGAAGCAAGGCTGCTTACCTCATGGTAGCCAGGAAGCAAAGTGAGAGGAAGGAGGTAGGGTCACAATATACCTACCCCTTCAAGGGCACAAACCAATGACCTAACTTTCTTCCATTAAGCCCCACCTTCTAAAGTTTCCACTACCTCCAAGAGTACCATCTGAGAACCAAGCCTTCAACACACAAGTTTTGGGGAGAAATTTAATATACGAACAATAACAAACCAATTCCTTAAAAAACAAAATCTTCTAAGCTCACCCAACGATAAATTTAGGCCTATATCTATTAAAGAAATTAAACCAATAATCAATAAACTTCAGAAACAGAAAAAAACAGACATGGATGGATTTGCTGATGAACTCGACTGAACACATAAGGAAATTATACCAATTCTCTACAATCTCTCTCAGAAGACAGAAGCAGAGGGGATACTTCCTGATTTATTCCCTGAGGACACCATTACCCTAACATCAAAACCAGATAAAGACATTACAAGAAAACTACTGACCAATGTCTCTTATGAATATAAATACAAAACACTAGCAAATTAAACCCGACAATGTGCTGGGCACAGAGGCATACATCTGTAATCCAGGTGACTCAGAAGGCTAAGGCAGAAGGATCACAAATTCAAGATCATTCTCAGCAACTTAGCAAGACCCTGTTTCAAAACAAATATTTTAAAAAGGGCAGAGTATAGCTCAGTAGTAGAACTTTCCTGGGTTCATTCCAAAAAAGAAAGAAAAAAAAAAAAGGAACTGACTGAGGAGGCAATTAAACTGAGAATCAATTAATACTGATACCACAAGAAGTTTGCTAAACTTGACTTTCAAAAATGAAAAAAAATAGAGCAATTGCATATACAGATAACAGCATACTATTTTTCACTATCAGAAAGATATATTAGCAATCAATTTGCTTATTCCATTTGCCAATGTGATTGATTACCTCTAAAATGTTGAATAATTTTGCCACTTTTTCTTAATGAAATAATTTCATATATACACTTATTAAGTATATTGAAAGAAATGACTTTGGATATATTAAAATCATTGCATCATTAAAGAAAAGAAATAAAATGCATCCAATAATATGTAAGTATTACAAAAGGTGCAGCCAAGCTGTGTGGCCTTTGGCCCTTCATCTTTAATTAAAGAAATCAACCCGTAGTCTCTTGAAACAAGAGCAAGCCCATGGTGATGCCATCTGGCTAGTTGCTTGAGGGGACAAACAAAAAGGAAACAGTGGTCAGAATCCCTGGATAACGTGGGAAAGGTCTGATAATGGCATGATGAGAGTAGAACCTAGAGGGACATCAGCTAGGGGTGGTGTCTATGGACATTAACCACACCCTGACTATTGCTGCATCAAACACTCTTGATGCTCAATCATATTCATCTCTGGGACTTGGAAAACAGCAAACAGATAAAGCCTATAGATGAATGGACTTTGGCCTTTTCTCCTGATTCCTAGTATCTGGCCATAGGAATTCATGTGAGTAAAGTGTGTAAAGTGGCGGGGGGGGGGGGGGATTTTCTTTGGACATGAGAGAAAAATTCATTCTTAGTATTGCATATATTCCTGATGGGAAATATCTGACCAGTAGAGTTATAAATGGAATTATCAATATTTTTGATATTGCAACTGGAAAACTTCTGCATACACTGGAAGGTCACACTTCATGCATCTGCTCCTTGTCCTTTTCCTGAACTCTCAATTCCTTATCACTGCTTCAGATGTTCAATACATCAAGATCTACTACCAAGCTAATTTGGCTGGCATGCTGCATGGCCATGCCTCCCAGGTATTGAACATCCAGTTTTGTCCTGAAGACACTAATTTTGCTTCTGGTTCATACAAAAGTATGAAAATTTGGGATGTTGGAAAGAGAATGGATATTCACACTCTCTTAGATTACCAGAATCAGGTCTGAAGACTAAAATACAAGGGAAACGGTTCTAAAAGTTTGTGTGTTGGAGATGACCAGGAAATTCACATCTATGATTGTCCAATTAAACACCAATATCAGGCTGAGGTTGTGGCTCAGCGGTAAAGTGCTTGCTTAGCACAGACAAGGTACTGAGTTTGATCCTCAGCACTACATAAAAATAAATAAGTAAAGTAAAGGTATTAAAAAGGAAAAGAAAAAAATTGTTCAGTCAGCAGGCTTCCCTTCCCCCTCTCCTTTCAGAGCAGCTGTGGACGGGGACTTTCCACCTGACTGAGGAGACCAATCAGAAGCTGACATGGCCAATCAGAAGCTGACATGGCAATGGACCCCAACTGCCACAAGTTCCCGCCAACTAAAGCAATCGCCTAGTCATCTCACATCAGCCCTGACCAACCCATGACAGACAAGATCCCCCTAAACTTGGCAGGGCCAACCTGCTGTTAGTAGCTGCAATTTAGATGGCCTAGGCCCTTCTACCTCCAGCTTCCCTTATTAGCATTGTTCTCGCCTCTCCTGCTGGACTCCCTGGCCCTTCATCCTTCACAGACCCGTGAACCTCGCAGGGAGTGCCCCCCATTAAACCTTCTTTTGGTGCGTCATTCTTGTTCTGTGGTTCCTGATCTCCTGCGCCCCTTTCTGCTTTACAGACACTGATGCTTTACAAACATCAATGTCCACGGGGCTAATACTGCGAAAAGAGTGTATAGACTGATCATGACATTCCTTCTTCAGTGCGTTTAAAAGAAATATACTGTAGCAAAGACTTAAATTTTGTAGATATAGTATAAAAATGTTTTATTGTAAGTGCTGTTCATACTTAAACATAAATAAAGCATTCTTCATGCAAATAACAAAAAAGAACCATTACAGACCATAACCAAAAGAGATTATCCCTCATATGCAAAATTAGTTCAATATTTGAAAATCACATAATCCATCACACAAATAGGTTAAAGAAGAAACAACACATGGTCAGATTAATAGATGCAGGAAAAACTTTAGAAAAAAGTCCAAGACCATTCACAAAAAAATATACAACTGACATCATATTTAATTATGAAACTCAAAGCTACTAAGATCAAGAACAAGGTAACAATGCTCAGCACTGCTTTTCAGCATCATACTGAAAGTCCTAGCTAATGCAATATGACAAAAAAAAGAAAATAAAAGATACAAACAGACTGGGAAGAAATAAAACTGTCAGCTCACATACAACATAATCATATATGCACAAAATCCAAAAGAATCAACAAAAATGCTACAGGAACTAACAGTAATTATAGCAGGGTTATAGGATACAAGGTTAATACACAAAAGTCAATTGCTTCCCTGTACACAACAAATGAACAAGTAGAATTTGAAATTAAAAACACAATATTAATTATTTTTGGACTAAAAATGAAATACTTAGGTAAAAGTTTAACAAAATATATACTTGAGGAAAACTACAAGGTTCTGACAAACAAAATTAAAGAGGAACTCAATAAATGGAGAGCTACTCCATGTTGATGGACAGAAGGACTCAATACTGTCAAAAAGACACTTCTTTCCAACTTGATCCATAAATTGAATGCAATCCCAGTCAAAATCCCAGCACATTATTTCACAGATATTGACAAACTGATCCTCAAGTTTTACAAAGATGCAAGAGTCACAGTAGCTAACATAGTATTAAAAGAGAACAAATTTGAAGGATTTTTCATTACCCAATTTGAAGACATGCTATAAACCTACAGTAATCAAGATAATGGTACTAGGGTAAGAACAGAAAAGTCAATATAACAAAATAGCCCAGAAATAGTTTTAGGTAGACACAATATCTTTATTTTATTTTTATGTGGTGTTGAAGATCGAACCCAGTGCCCCGCGCATGCCAGGCGAGTGCGCTACTGCTTGAGTCACATCCCCAGCCTATTTATTTATTTTTTATGTGGTGCTGAGGATGGAACTCAGGCCTCACACATGTCAGGCAAGCACTCCACCATTGAGCTGTAACTCCAGACCCTGAATTTTTTTATTATTTTTTTAGTTGTCAATAGAGTTTATTTATTTATATACAGTGCTGAGAATTGAACACAGTGCCTCATAGATGCTAGGCAAGCGCTCTATCACTAAGCCACAGCCACAGCCCAGCAACTGAATTTTGACAAAAGAACAAAAGCAATAAATGGAGCAAAAAAATCTTTTCAACAAATGATTCTGAAAAAACCTTAATATTCATATATAAAAAAGATGAATATAATAATACACCAATAAAAATATGGAAAAATATTGATCTAGATGCAAGCTTTACACCCTTCACAAAAGTTATCTCAAAATGGAGCAGAGAGCTCCATGTAAAATGCAAAATTATTAAACTACTAGAGCAAAACACAGAGAAAAATGTAGATGACCTTAAATTCAGCAATGACTTGTTAGGATACATAAAAAAATATATAAGCCATGAATTTAAAATTTCCTAGTTGGGCATAGTGATACACACACATAGTTCCAGATCCTCTGGAGGCTGAAACAAGAGGATCACTTGAGCCCAGGAGTTTAAAGCCATTCTAGGCAATATAGTAAAATCTTGTCTCAAAAAAAAGAAAGAAAATCCCCCTGCCTTGGGAAAGGTTGTAGGGAGGGGAGATAGTGGGAAGTTAGATAATAGGTACCTATGTTAGTCATCTTTTCATTGCTGTGACCAAAATACCTAACATAAATGACTTTAAAAAGCAAAGATTTATTTTGGCTCAGTTTCAGAGGCTATAGACCATGATTACCTGGCCCTGGCTTTGGGCCTGAGGGGAGGCAGAATATCATGCCAGAAGGAAAGCTGACTACTTTATGGCAGCCAGGAAGCAGAGTGAGTGAGTGCCACAAGGAAGGAACAGAGGACAAGACATGACCTTTCAGCACATATCACTAGTGACCCACTCCCTCTGATTAGGCCCTACCTTCCACAATTTCCACCACCTCTTAATAGCCATCAAATTATGTATGGATTAATCCACTGATGAAGTCACAGACGTTATGATCCAATGAATTCCCAAAAGCCCCACTTCTGAACATTGCTGTATTGGGGACCAAGCCTTTAACACATGTGTCTTTAGAAGACACTTCATATCCAAACCATAACAGTACACAAACACAGACAGAATTAATAAATTGTAGTGTTTTATAGAACAGTGGGAGAGTATAATTCATAATAACCTTTTTCAGTAAGATTTTTTTGCTGCTGTGACCAAAAGACCTGACAAAAACTATTTTAGAGGAGGAAAAGTTTATGTGGTGTTCACAGTTTCAGAGGTCTCAGTTCACAGGTGGCTGACTCCATTGCTCTGGCCCTGAGGTGAAGCAGAAGAACATCGTGATGGAAAGGTACAGAGGAAGAAAGCAGCTCATGATATGATAAACAGGATCAGAAAGAGACTACTCCACTCAGCAGGAACAAAATAAAAACCCCAAAGGATGTGCCCAATGACACATATCTTCCAGGCATACCCTACCAGCTTCAACCTAATAAATATTTTATGAATATTTAGAAAAGAAGAGCTTCAAGGACTCCAAATGTAAAGTAGAAATAAGGAGATAGAAATGTTAGCTACCCTGATTTGATCAATATATATTTGTTATGGTTTAGATATGAGGTATCACCCAAAAGCTCACGCTCATGTGTGAAACAATGTAATAACATTTAAAAGTGAAATGACTAGGTTATGAAAGTCTTAACCTAATCAATGTATTAATCCAATGACATGGATTAACTGGGTGATAACTATAGGCAGATAGAGTGTAGCTAGAGGAAGCAGGTCACTGGAGGCATGCCTTTGGGGTTTATATTTTGTCCCTGCTAAGTAAAGCTCTATCTCTGATCCTCTTTACCATGTCATGAGCTGCATTCCTCCTCCACACCCTCTGGCATGATGTTTTCTGCCTCTTCTTGGGCCTAGAGCAATGAAATCAAACATCTATGGGGCAATACTGGAACTATGGGACTCTTTGATATGGAATAAATGTATTTTGCATTGTGAAATGGGCCTGAGCTTTGGGGGGATAAGGGCATAAAGTTATAGTTTGGGTGTGAGGTATCCCCCCCAAAAAAAGCTCATGTGTGAGACAATGCAGGAATGGTCAAAGGTGATATCATTAGATTATCAGAGTTGTAACCAAAGCAGTGGATTAATCCACTTGTTGGATTAATAATTTGAATGGACTGATGGGTAGTAATTATAGGCAAGTAGGGCATGAATGGAGGAAGTAGGTTACCAGAAGTGCACCCTTGGGGATTATATTATCCCTGGCTCCTTGCACTTATTCTCTCTCAGCTTCCTGGCTGTCAAAAATGGAGCAGCTTTCCTCTACCACACCTTTCTGCCAAGATATTCTGCCTCACATTGAACCCTGAGCTATACAGTCAGCCAGCTAAGGATTGAATCCCTAAAACTGTAAACCAGAATACACTTTCTTCCTCTAAACTGTTCTTATCAGAACTTTTGGTCACAGTGATGTAAAGCTGACTAATACAAATGGCAAACAGGCATATGACAAAATGCTGCATATCACATGTTATCATGAGAATGCAAACTAAAACAAAATCAGATATTAACACACACCTATTAGAATGGCCATAATCTAAAACACTGAGAACACTGAATGCTAGAGAATATAGCAAAATAGGAACTCTCACTCATTGCTATTAGGAATACAAAATGGTACAGCCACTTTAAGAGACAATTTGGAAGTTTCTTATAAAACCAAACATATTCTTACATCTTAGCCAACAACACACCCTTTGCTATTCACTCAAAGGAGCTGAAAATATATATTCATGCAAGAAGCCACATACAGATGTTTGTATACCAGCTTTATTCATAATTGCTGAACTCGGAAGCAACAAAATGTCCTTCAGTAGGTGAATAAATAAATAAACTGAGGTACATCCAAACAATAGATAAGAAGAAATGAGCTATCAAATTATAAAAAAAACATAAAATATCCTTAAATGTATATTTCTTAGTGAAAGACACCAATCTAAAAAGCCCACATACTACTATATAATTCCAAAGTAAAAGACATTATGGAAAAGTTAAAACTATGAACATAGCAAAAAGATCAGTGGCTGTCAGAGTTAATAGGGAGGGAATGATGAACAAGAAGAGTACACAGATTTTTAGGACAGTGAAATTATTCTGCATGATACTATTATGGTAGATACATATCATACTTTTCTACAAATACATAAAATATACAACACCAGGAGTGAACTCTAACGTAAACTATACCCTTTGGGCAATAATGATATGTCAATGTAGGTTTATGAATTACAACAAAATATACTTCTTTGGTGAGGGATGTTGACAATGGGGAAGGCCACACATGTGTAGGGGCAAAAGGTACGTAGATTTGAAATCTCTATCTTCCTATCAATTTTGCTATGAACTTAAAATTGTTCTAAAAAATAAAGTCTACTAAAAAAAGAGTACATGTAAAGAAGTGTTGTTAATTATAACTCACTAAATGCATCAATACAAGTAAAAATATTTCATATACTACTTTTTACCAAATACTGAGAAACTGGTCAAATTGAAAAGACTGTAATACTTGCAGTAGAATTAGGTACTATGTATGCTTCTGTCTTGAAACTTTTCTTGAGTATTAATGGCTTTGTATCTAACTTTTAACTACAACAAATTTGAGAAGAGCATAATCTAACTTGTTTCAGCCAAAACTTACAATAGCTGAGTTACATAAAAACAAGTTCATGTTCACATTTCTTGGTATTAAGAATACTCCAAGAGGCTGGGATTGTGGCTCAGTGGTAGAGTGCTTGCCTAGCATGTGTGAGGCACTGGGTTTGATTCTCAGCATCACATATAAATAAATAAAATAAAGGTCCATTGACAACTAAAAAATATTTTAAAAAAAGAACACTCCAATATTATTTAATCACAACCCTCAAAAAAAATCTCTATCTGCTCTGCCAGTTTAATGCCCTTTTCTTCTTAAAAAGTCTTCAATTACCATCTCCATGGAATGATTCTCAGACTTCTCTAAGTATTACCTCTCAAATTCCAAGGCCACAGTATCACCTACCTGATACACAATACTCCTCCACCCAGCTATTCACTAAAACTCACATTTCAAACAGTGAACCCTTTGCATTCAAGAGAAAATTTTGAGTGCTGAGGATTGAATGGGCATTCTACCACCAAGTTATAAAACCCAGCCTTTTATTTTTTATTTTGAGACAGGGTCTCACTAAGTTGCCCAGGCTAGCCTCAAACTTGCAATCGTCCTGCACCAGCCTCCCAAGCTGCTGGGACTACGGGCCTGTGCCATCGTGCCTGGTTCAAGAGAAATATTCTCTCAAGAGAAATGTCTACTCTCAAAGTCTCCCCATCACCTACCACTCATGCTCCCACTCTTCTGGCTTCTGTCTCCATCATTTGTGCTTCAAATCATTAATAATATACTGTTAAAACCAATGGACACTTTCTGGTCTTAATTTCATCTAACATCTTAGCAAATTCAATTAGAGTAAATGACAGATTCCTTTAGGAAATTCTTCTTCCATGACTCAGGTGACACCACAAATTCTTATTTTCTTCTGTTTCTTTTATGTATCTTTCTCATCTCCATCCCTGCTCCTTTTCCTTGACCTAATCTTTAATGTTGAAATTTCCCAGAGTTCTATACTCAGTGCTCTTCTTTTCCTGACATACTGTTTTACAAGGGAATTCTACCTATTACAATTGCCTCAAACATCATCTGTTAAAAAGTCCGAAATTTCTTTTTCTCCACTTCAGACCTCTTCTCTGGGTTCTAAACCAATAAATTCAAATGCCTACTTAATGTCTCCACATCTCATAGATACCTCATAAACTCAACACATACATCTACTCTCACACTAATTAATGCTGTTTCTTCTCTGTTTCCTATATCATCATCTACCAGGTTGCTCAGGCTATAGTCATTCTCTATCCTTAGATGCCATATACATCAACACTCAATCACTTCCAATAATTAATGAAAACCCATTCACTTCTGTCTATAAACCACTACCTCGGTCCAATCCACTATTACCTCACACCTTGATTACTCTCCTTATTCAGATTCTCATATCCACTGTTATTGTCTTCTCTTCCAATCCATTTCCCATTCAGCAGTTAAAGTGATATTTTAAAAAGACCTAATCACATGATTCTTTTACTTTAAATTCTTCAGTTGTTTTCCACTGCATTTAAAATATAAAGATTCCTTACAATGGACTAATAATGTCCTGCATAATTTAACACATGCCTATCCCTCTTATTCTTTTGCCACTTTCTCTTTAGCTTGCTTCTATCTTCACTGACATCTTTTTGCTCCTGAAGAATTCGTGTTCATTCCCACCTCTGGTCCTTTACTCATGCTGTTCCCCCAGTTGTAAATTCACAATTAATACCACAATAACATTTAATTTCTTTCATTAAATGCCATGTAAGTCCTTCTAGGCTTCATGAATGTTGATGATGACCTCCAATTTACTGATCTAAATAATTTGTTTATCTTTATACTCTTGATTTCTCTATCATTTCCATCAAAATTCTTTAAAAGAACTCCTATAACATTTGCATTTCAACATCTAGTAGACTAATGCTCCCATTAAAGATGATAATATACACTGCAGAACAGGGAGACAGATACAAAATAATAGGTCACTACACTGGAATTTTAAAATATATTCTATGATCTATTGTTATAATATATTCATGCATGTTACTTAGCATAGCATATCATAGCATAATCATGTTAAATAATTCATGCCTGTACATATAGATGTGCCACTGCCTTTTATTATGGTGAAAAAAAGTATATATTTAGAGTTAGCCAGCAGTACTCCATTTAAGTGATCACAATTTTGTTGACAACATCCAAAACATCTTGAATATATGCCTTCTCTCCATCAGGCCTATTAATTTTGGCCCCATCAACATCATACAGTTTCTTCACAATTTGTTTGATCTAGTGCTTGTTAGCCTTGACATTCATAACGAACATGAATATGTTGTGATCTTCTATTTTCTTCATGGCAGACTCAGTGAGAAGTCAGAGAGAACTTGATGATGGCATGATGGTCAAGCTTGTCTTTCCTGGGGGCACTCTTCATAGTATAGTCCTTCTCCAGAGCTGCAG
Organism: Urocitellus parryii; assembly: GCF_045843805.1. Taxonomy (NCBI): domain Eukaryota; kingdom Metazoa; phylum Chordata; class Mammalia; order Rodentia; family Sciuridae; genus Urocitellus; species Urocitellus parryii. The sequence goes on along the minus strand of NC_135541.1, from coordinate 35,454,937 downwards.
TATCTTGGGGCACCAGAAGATGGTTGACATATAGAACTTTTGATTATGGCTGAAGACACTATTCAGCACTACAGCACCTTCTTAGTCCTCTAAGCCTTTGCTTTTTGTTGTTTGTGTTGCTGGGGTGCTAGGAACTGAACCTACACATGCCAGAAAACTGCTCTATCACTGAGCCCCATTCCCAACTCTAAGTTTTGCTTTGACAATGGCTTTGGGAGGGGCAGGAGCTTCCTTCCTGGCTTTTGATTACCATCTTGGTGAAAAGCACCAGTTTTTTATACCTGAATAGCATTCCATTAAATACATGTACTATAATTTAACTCTCATCCTGATCAATGAACATTCAGGTGCTTTCCATGTTTTTATATCCATAAACAATATAATGATTACTCTTGCACATGTATCATTACACTTTAACATGCAATAATTGAGGATCTTCAGTTCAACGTCAGCTTCAGCAACTTAGTGAGGTCCTAAGCAACTTAGTGAGACTCTATATCAAAATAAAAAATAAAAAGTGCTATGGATATGGCTCAGTGGTTAAGTGCCACTGGCTGGATTCATTGCCTAATACCAATAAATAAGTAAATAAATCCCCAAAAGTGGAGTTTGAGAGAAAGATGGTATACATTTCCATTTTTAAAACTATTGTCAAATTTTCTACTGAACATACTGTTTATTTATATTTCCTCCAAGGATATACAAGAATTTTTTCTTCATGCTCTTGTCACTACTGAGTAAATTCGATTTTTATCAGTTTCACAGGTGGGAAACAGAACCTGATTTTCTAATTTGTGTTTCTAAGTAAAAACTGGAAACATATTTATAACTTTCATATGATTACTGGCCTTTCTGCAAATTGCCTATAGATTTTAGATAGAGAGATAAACAGATAGATATGTTTACAGTCTTTGTCCCAGTTTACTGTTTTGTTTTTCCCTTATATGGAAGTCTCCCATTTTACATAGTCAAATTCATCAGTCTTTTCCTTTTTGGCTCTGCCTTTCACATCATGTTTAAAAAAGTGTTCTTCACGCCAATATTATAAAAATATTCAACCATTTTCTCTTATATTTTCATGGCTACTTTTATCTGTTTTATTCTTTCATCACCTAAAATCTAGGATGTATTACTGAATGAGAAAAGCAAGTAACAGACCCTCAATATCTTTGCAGACAAAATACTTTATTTCAACTGTGCATACAGAATTCTATCAAACACAGATACTATTATTTTTATTGTTTTTTAATAATTATATGCAACACTGATGAGCACTTACATTCTCACATGATTACGCAGAATGCTTGTACATCGTGTACATGCTTCCATGTACATGTTTTCTTTTAAAAGATAAACATCAAGAAGTGAAGTTAATGAGTCATTGCTATATGTCGTTTTTGATACTGACAAATTATGCCCCAAAATGAAATGCTTAATTTTTTTCTTTTTTAAATTGATTACCTTTATTCATTCATTCAACAAATATTTAAATGTTTCGTGTTTGCGTGCTAGTCACTGATTTGAGGTTCAGCATACTGTATAATGATAACCAACCCAGACAAAGGCACTGTTATAGCGATTAAGAATGCAGAATGTGGGCTGGGGTTGTAGCTCAGTGGTAGAGCACTCACCTAGCATGTGTGAGGCACTGGGTTCTATCCTTAGTACCACATAAAAAATAAACAAAATAAAGGTATTGTGTCTATCTACAACTAAAAAAAAAATTAAAAAGAAAAAAAGAATGCAGAATGTAGGCTCTAGGGGCTGAGGATATGGCTCAGTGATAGAGTATGCCTGGCATACGTAAGTTTGACCCCCAGGATCCTACACATACACACACATACACACACCCACACCCACACACACACACACAAAAGATTACAGCCTCTAGTGACAGACTACAAATATGAGATATATGATTTGGGGCAAGTTATTTTACTGTTGTTTTAAGTTCCTTATCAATTAAAGAGTAATAGGATCTCCCTGGTATGACTATTAGGATTATTTTGCCTCCTGTATATTAATAAAGGAGGCAAATTACTTAAATTATTACTTAAGTTTGCTATTACTAACTTTTATTTCTGCCAACAAGAGAGGTAAAAATAATATTTCATTACAGAATCATCATTTCCCTGATAACAAATAAGACTAAATACATTGTCTTATGACATTAGCTTTTTATTGTTCCTCTTTTATGATCTCCTATTCAAATCTTTTATCTATTTTTTTATCTGTTGGGATGTTTGTATTTTTTCTTTTTCTTAATGATTCGCCAGAGTATTTATATATCTTAGGTGTTAATTCTTTCACTGTTAAATATGGTGCAAATATTCTTCTAATATGACACCTAAGCTCTCAACCATAAGCAGTCAGGTTCTCTTTGTGACCAAATCACAATGATTATGTATGAATCATTTTTTGCTAAGAGAATTTCAGGTCCTGGTTTCTAAAAGGTTTTAAGTACTTAAATTTATGGGAAGGCAGTAGGAAATATTAGGCTTCAAAGCAATTTCTAATTTACCTATTCTTATCTCCTAAATACCTGGTACAGGGTCTCCCTGGATGAACAAGTATATTTGAATACAAAATTTCCTTACTAGGTTACAAGGGCCTTGTGGACAAGCACAGTATCATCCTTACCTTTGTATCACTCCCACAATGCCTGCCTAACAATGCTTTTATACACAGAAAGAAGTCAAATGTTTTTACTGAACAGATCACTATCTATGAACATGCATTAAAATAGCTGAAGTAATCAATGTAAACCAAGCAATCCCTTTCTCATAAAAAGATCACACTCTGATTTGTAACTTCAGATAGTTCTGTACAGTCTAGTGTTGTTTAGGTCTCTTTGTCTTAAATTCCCTGTTTCAAATCTTTGTTCTAGAAAATAAAAATGTCCTTAGCAACTGCTCTGAACCTGTCTGGGTGCTGCTGAGACCATGTCCTGAAATACTGCTTATGTTTTAGTCTCTCTCCAAAGCGTTTCCTCTCACAACATCATTTAAGAATGAGTACATTTTAGCACACAACTGTTTAGGTCTTCTGATTTTTTTTTTTTTTCTCTTTCTATATGCCCCGCCTAGTAAAACTGTGCTTTGCCAAGTGCTGCTAGACTGTTTACTTTCCAGGATATCACTCTTGGTAAATTAGGCTTATAGTTTCATGTGAAATAATGAGACAGTGTAGTGCAATGGGAAAAGTACAGGAATCCCTGAGCCAGGTAACCTGAGTTTGTATCCTGGCTGAGCCACTGACTGACTGACTGACTAACTATATGACCTTAATATTCTTAAGGCACAGGGCTGGGGATGTGGCTCAAGTGGTAGCGTGCTTGCCTGGCATGCGCACACTGCTGGTTCGATCCTCAGCACCACATACAAATAAAGATGTTGTGTCCACCGAAAACTAAAAAAAAAAAAAATATTAAAAAAAAGGCATAAAAAAATATTCTTAAGGCTCAGTGACTCTATTTTCAAAGGGGGATAACAGCAATAATATTTAATATCAATAATATTTAACTTCCCTGGGTCACAACATTGTAGTAAGGATTACAAAATAATTGAATTTATAGTGAATAATAACTTTACTATATGAAATGTGTCAAAGCCATTTTTAAACTGCTGCAGTTCACTGTGACTCATATATACATATAGATCGTTTTAATGAATCACTACTCCATTAAAGTTAAGTGAAAAAAAGTCTCTTAAGTGATTCTTTATGTAATATACATGTAACAATTTACTACTACTGGATCCAAAATCATTTAAGCATCTAAGTTATATTGAAATAAATTCCATTCACTGGTCACAGTATATAAGATGGGAATAAAGTTTTATTTAGTTATCAACAGTATTCACATATATAAAATTCAATCCACATTATACATCAGAATTAAAGCCAGAAGGGCTGAGGCTGTAGCTCAGTGGTAAAGCGCTTGCCTCACATGCGTCAGGCACTGAGTTCGATCCTCAGCACCACATAAAAATAAATAAATACACTGTGTGATCATCTACAACTAAAAAATAGACATAAAAATACTTAAAAAGAAAAAAAAAGAATTAAAGCCAGAGCACCTAACAAGAGAGCCCCCAAATAAAAAGGATTTAAATCACACAAAGTGTTTTTTTACCATAACAGAATAAAATTAGAAGTCAGTAACAAAAAAATTTTTTGAGACATTGTCAATATGAAACACAAATACAATATATCAAAACTTATGGGCTGGGGTTGTGGTTCAGCGGTAGAGTACTTGCCTCACATGTATGCGGCACTGGGTTCGATCCTCAGCACCACATAAAAATAAATCAACAAAGTAAACGTATTTGTCCATCTATAACTAAAAAATAAATATTTTAAAACTTTTTTTAAAAAATGCTTATGGGCTGGGGTTGGACCTCAGTGACAGAGCACTTACCTAGCACGCGTGAGGCACTGGGTTCAATCCTCAGTACCATATAAAATAAATAAATAAAACAAAGATATTGTTTCCATCTTCAACTAAGAAAAAAAATTAAAAACAAAACAAAAACTTAAGTAATGTAACCAAAAGGGTGCTTAGAGGGAAATTTGTAGATATAAACTTTTTTTTTTTTTTTTTTGGTACTGGGTATTTAACGCAAGGGATGCTGTACCACTGAGCTACGCCCCCAACCTTTTTTATTTCTATTTTAAAACAGGGGCTGCCAAGGCTGGCCTCAAACTTGCAATCTTCCTGCCACAGCCACCCAAGTCACTAAGAATGTACCACAGAGCCCAGCTTATAAATATACCTTTTAAAAGTAAGATTTCAAATTTAATCTTCCAACATAAAAAACTAAAACAGAGGAACAAACTAAACCCAAGACAAGTGGAAGGAAGGAAATAATAAAGATTAGAAATAAGTAGGATAAAACATAGAAAAAAAGTCGATTATTTGAAAAGATAACAAACGTCAGCAAATCTTTAGCTGGGGGAGAGGGAGGGAGGACTACTCAATAAAATCAGAAAGACAAAAGACTCAATAAAATAAGAATCAACATCAGAGACATTACTACTAATCTTACAGAAATAAAAAGAATTAGATAACCTAGGTGAAACAAATAAATTCCTAGAAACATACAAACTTCCAAAATGACTCACTGACCTATAACAAGAGATTGAATTATAATTTTAAAAATGTCCTACAAATTAAATTTTAAAACTTCCCACCTATGGCACTGGGCGATTTTATTGGTGACTTCTACTAAATTTTTTTTTTTTTTGGCTAAGGATTGAACCCGGGGCACTCAATTACTGAGCCATATCCATAAGCCCTTTTTATATTTTATTTAGAGACAGGGTCTCTGCTAAGTTTCTGAGGCTAGCTTTGAACTCAGGATCCTCCTGGCTCAGCCTCCCAAACTGTGGGGATTACAGTTGTGCACCGATTTTACTTAATATTTTTAAATAAATAAATAACACAAACTCATTTTTAAAAAAGAAGAGGAAGAGGAGAAGGGCCCACTTCTCAGAGTATTCTCTGAGGCCAGATATCATAACCCTGATATCAAATCAGACAAATATTATTTATAAATATATATGCAAGAAAAGAAAGCCAAAAGACAAATATTATTTATAAATATATATGCAATGAAATACTAGCAAACTAGCTGGGCATGGTGGTGCAGTGGCTCTAAAGGCTAAGGCAGGAGGATCATGAGTTCAAAGCCAGCCTCAGCAACCAGGAGGTGCTAAGCAACTCAGTGTGAATCCTTGTCTCTAAATCAAATACAAAATAGGGTTGGGGAGGTGGCTTAGGACCCTGAGTTCAATCCCTGTAAAAAAAAAAAAAAAAAAAAAAAAAACCTAGCAAGCTAAATCTAGCAAAATACAGAAAGGATTATAAATCATGTATAAGTAGAATTTATTCCATGAAGGCAAGTTTGGTTTAACTTAGAAAAATCAATGTAATATTCCATATTAATAAAAGAACAAAAACCTTGCCTTCTGAATAGACACAGAACATATAACAAAATCCAACACCCTTTCATGACTTTAAAAAAAAAAAAAATCTAGCCAGATTTGCTGTGGCACATGCCTATAATCCTAGCTAATCAGGAGGGTGAGATAGGTGGACAGCAAATTTGAGGCCAGACTTCTCAATTTAGCAATAACCTGTCTCAAAATAAAATATAAAAAGAGGCAGGGATGTAGCTCAGTGGTAAAGTGTCCCTGGCTTCAATATCCAGTACCAGAAAAAAATTGCAATAAACTAGTAATATAAAGGAACTTCCTCAAACCTGAAAAGAGCTGTTTTTAACAAACCATAGCTTCTAGTACACTTATGGTGAAAGGCTGAATGCTTTCTCCCTACCACTAGGAACAAAATGTTCTACTCCTGAACAATAACAACAACAACAACAAATGGTGTATGTCATTTGCAAACTTTCTTACTGATTCTTTTAGAAGTCCTCTAAATCTAACAGGTTATTTCAGTAATAATTATCCTGGATGCTGTAGTTTGGATGTGAGGTATCCCTGGAAAACTCACATGTGATACAATGCAAGAAAGTTTGGAGGACAAATGATTGGGTCATAGTCTTATCCTTATCAGTGAGTTAATCCCTAATGAGATTAATTGAAGTGGTAGGGTACATAGGGCTGGAGAGGATGGGAATTGGGGCATGGATTTGGGAATATACTTGTATCTGGAGAGTGGAGTTTCTCTCTCTGCTTCTTGACCACCATGATGTGAGCGGCTTCCCTCTGCCATACACTCTGCCATAATGTTCTGCCTCACTGCAAGCCTAGAGGAATGGAGCCTTAGTCCTTGTATGGACTAAGACCTCAGAAACCGTTGAGCCCTCAAATAAACTTTTCTTCCCCAGTTGCGCTGGTCAGATCCTTTAGTCATAGCAGTGAAAAAGCTGACTAAACCATTGGATACTTGGGGACTGGGGATATAACTCAGTTGGTAGAGTGCTTGCCTCACATGTACAAAGCCCTGGGTTCTATCCCCAGCACCACACACACAAAAAAAAACCACTGGACAATCAAAGAACATTTACGCTAATACATTAAATATATGATACAGAATCTTTCCACCTCCCACCAAAAAAAAAAAAAAAAAAAAAAACCTGAAAAGTTAACTTTAGAATATTTTTCCTTGGAACCTTTTAAGAAGTCACAATGTCATGTTGACCTGTTTAATTTTTTTTTAATACTACAAATAATATTTGAGCAAAAGTTAATACTTGCTCCAACACCATCCTTTGCAAACTATAATTTAAAGAACACAATGCCAGAGAGGCATCCACACTTGTCATTAAAGAAATATTGAAAGTACAAATAGGGAGACTACACCTAAATACTAAATAAATACAAATAGAACCATGAAATGACCTAATTTAAAGATTCCAGCTAGAAAGTTGTATTCCAAGGATAAAAATTAAATCACTTGAAGGAAAAGCTCTAACAATGAAGAAATTCTGAAAACAATGCTCAGATTTTTCAAAAACTTTAATATATCTTCTGGTCAATCTTTACAATAAAAGACCACCCATAGGGCTGGGGCTAGGGCTAGGGCTCAGCAGTAGAGCACTCACCTAGCATGTGTGAGGCCCTGAGTTTGATCCTCAGCACCACATATAAATAAATAAAATAAAGACACTGTGTCCACCTACAACTAAAAAACAAATTAAAAAAAAAAGACCACCCATAACTGATGAGGAAAACACTGGTTTGGATCAATTACCTCTTTAAAATCATCCAGTATAATCAATTTGGAGGCTAAGGGAAAACAACTCAATAAATGCATATGATTATGATGCTTCAAAGTGGGGACAGGGAAGCTACACCTAAATACTAAAAATAAAATAAAGTTCATAATTCAAAGCAATTTGCAGAACTCCATCCACAACAAGTGTTACATACTTTATAGGAATAGAAAGTTTCCTTTCCTTAGACACTGGCAAATTTTATGAACAGAAGAAAAATCTATGTTTTTATACAGTCTATTAATTCATCCAAACATATATCTACTCAAACATTTATTTAATGATCATCTACTATGTACACTCAAGAGCTGTTTCTGAAGACAAGAAACTTCCAGCCAAATAAGAGGCAGGCCAACAATACAATATAATCCATGATGATGGATACTCAGATATACAGCACTTAATTCAGCTAAGCAAAAGCTGGAAGATCAAAAGAAATATTTGAGATGAATACAGAATCTAAGGACTGCTGCATAAATTATATTTTTAAGGATCTCATATTAACCTGCCTTAACTGGTCTTTTGCTGTTAAAGTCACATATGCAAAGAACCAACTTTTTGTTTTGTCAATTTTTTCAATTGTTTCTTTTGTTTAGATTTCATTGATTTCAGCTCTGATTTTAATTATTTCCTGTCTTCTACTCTTTTGGTGTTGATTTGTTTTTCTTATTCTAGGGATTTGAGATGTAGTGTTAGGTCATTTATTTGTTAACTTTTTATTCTTTCTTTTTTTAATATTTTATTTTTCTTTTTTTAGTTATCGGCAGACACAGCATCTTTGTTTGTATGTGGTGCTGAGGATCGAACCTGGGCCGCATGCATGCCAGGCGAGCGCGCTACCGCTTGAGCCACATCCCCAGCCCCTTTTTATTCTTTCAATGAATGCTCTCAATGCAATAAACTTTCCTCTCAGTACTGCTTTCATAAGGTCCCAAAGATTTTTATATGTTGTATCAGTGATCTAGTTTACCTATAAGAATTTTTTTTATTTCATCCTTGATTTCTTCTACTATCCATTCATCACTCAATAGTGTATTATTTAGTCTCCATTTGTTACAGTAGCTTGTATTTTTAATTTTATTGTTGATTTCTAATTTCATTCCATTGTGGTCTGATAAAAGGCAGGTTATTATCTCTCTCTTTTTTTTTTTTTTTGTATTTACTAAGAGTTGCTTTGTGGCATAGGACATGATCTATTTTATAGAAGGAGCCTTGTGCTGCTGAGAAGAAAGTATATTTGCTCGTTGATGGATGAAATATTCCATGTATATCTGTTAAGTCTAAGTTTTTTATTGTATTGTTTAGTTCTATAGTTTCCTTATTTAGTTTTGTTTGGAAGCTCTGTCCAGTAGTGAGAGAGATGTGTTAAAGTCACCTAGTATTATTGTATTGTGGTCTATTTGACTCTTGAAATTGAGAAGGGTTTGTTTGATGTACATAGATGCTCCATTGTTTGGGATATAAATATTTATAATTGTTATGTCCTGCTTATATATACTTCCCTTAAGAAGTATGAAATGTCCTTCTTTGTGAAAAGCCCCAGACCAGATGGATTCTCAGTAGGTTCTACAAGACTTTCAAAGAAGAATTAACACCCATACTCCTCAAAGTATTCTATGAAATAGAAAAGGAGGGAACTCTTCCAAACTCATCCTAGGAGGCTAATATCATCCTGATACCAAAACCAGAAAAAGACACTCAAGGAAAGAAAACTTCAGACCAATATCCCTGATGAACATAGATGCAAAAATTCTCAATAAAATTCTGGCAAATCGTATACAAAAACATATTTTAAAAAATAGTGCACCACTATCAAGTGGGGTTCATCCCAGAGATGCAGGGTTAGTTCAACATACGGAAATCAAGAAATATGACTCATCATATTAATAGACTTAAAAACAAGAATCATATGATCATCTCAATAGATGCAGAAAAATCATTTGACAAAATACAGCACCTCTTCATGTTCAAAACACTAGAAAAACTCAAACATATCTCAACATCGTAAAAGCTATACATGCTAAGCCCAGGCCAGCATCATTCTAAATGGACAAAACTTGAAAGCATCCCATCAAAAACTGGAACAAGACAGGATGTCCTCTTTCATCACTTCTATTCAACATTATTCTTGAAATTCTAGCCAGAACAATTAGACAAAAGAAAGAAATTAAAGGGATACAAATAGGTAAAGAAGAACTCAAACTATCACTATTTGGTGATGACTTGATTCTATATCTAGAAAATCCAAAAAAATCCACCAGAAAATTTCTAGAACTAAAAAATGAATTCAGCAAAGTAGCAGTATATAAAATCAACTCCATAAATCAAATGCATTCCTATATATCAGCAAAAAATCCATTGAAAGAGAAATTAGGAAAACTACCTCATTCACAATAGCCTCAAAAAATAAAATACCTGGGAATCAATCTAACAGAAGAAGTGAAAGACCTCTACAGTTAAAACTACAGAACACTAAAGAAAAAAACTGAAGAAAACCTCAAAGGATGGAAAGACCCATGCTCCTGGATAGGCAGAATTAATATTGTCAAAATAGCCATTTTACCAAAAACGTTATATAGATTTAATACAATTCCTATTAAAATCCCAATGATATTCTTCATGTAAAACAGAAAAAGCAATTATGAAATTCATTTGGAAAAATAAGAGACCCAGAATAGCTAAAGCAATCCTTAGCAAGAAAAGTGAAGAAGGCATTATAATATCAGACCTTAAACTATACTACAGAGCTATAGTAACAAAAATAGCATGGTGGGCTGGGGCTGGGGCTCAGTGGTAGCACGCTTGCCTAGCATGCGGGAGGCACTGGGTTCAATTCTCAGCAGCACCACATACAAATAAATAAAATAAAGGTCCATCAACAACTAAAAAATATTTTTTAAAAAATAGCATGGTATTGGCACCAAAATAGATTTGTGTACCAATGGTACAGATTAGAGGACACAGAGACAAACCCATGTAAATATGGTTATGTCATACTAGACAAAGGTGCCAAAAACATTCACTGGAGAAAAGATAGCCTATTCAACAAATGGTGCTAGCAAAACTGGAAATCCATATGTAGAAAAATGAAGTTAAACCTCTATCTCTCACCCTACACAAAAATCAACTCAAAGTGGATCAAAGACTTAGGAACTAGAACAGAGACCCTGCGCCTAATGGAAGGGAAAATAGGCCTGGGATCTGACTTCCTTAACAAGACTCCTAAAGCACAAGAAGTAAAATCAAGAATCAGTAAATGGGATGGATTCAAATTAAAAAGCTTCTTCTCAGCAAAGGAAACAATCAATAAACGTGAGGAAAGAGCCTACAGACTAGGAGAAAATCTTTACCACATGCTCCTCTGATAAAGCATTAATCTCTAGGATATTAAAGAACTCAAAAAAACTTAACCCCCAAAAAACAAATATCCAAATCAATAAACAGGCTAAGGAACTGAACAGACACTTCACAGAAGAAGAAATACAATCGACCAACAAATATATGAAAAAGTGTTCAACATCTCTAGCAATTAAAAGAAATGCAAGTCAAAACTATACTGAGACTCCTGTCAGAATGGCAATCATCAAGAATACAATAAATATTGGTGAGGATGTGGGGGAAAAGGTACACTCATACATTGCTGGTGGGACTGAAAATTGATGCGACCAATCTGGAAAGCAGTATGGAGATTCCTCAGAAAACTTGGAATGGAACACCATTTGATCCAGCTATCCCACTCTGCGGTTTATACCCAAAGGACTTACAATCAGCATACTACAGTAATGCAGCCACATCAATGTTTATAGCAGCTCAATTCACAATAGCTAAACTATGGAACCAACATAGGTGTCCTTCAATAGATGAATGAATAAAGAAAATGTGGTATATATACACTCAATGGAATACTACTCAGCTTTAAAGAAGAGAGAAATTATGGCATTTGCAAGTAAATGGATGGAGTTGGAGAATATCATGCTAAGCAAAATAAGCCAATCTCAAAAAACCAAAGGCCAAATGTTTTCTCTAATATGCAGATGCTAATTCACAATAAGGCGGGAGGCACTAGAGAATAGCATTACCTTAGATAAGGTAGAGGGAAGTGAAGGGAAAGGAGGGGAGATGTGAGGATAGGAAGGATTGTGGAATTAAACAGATATTATTACTTTATATGTAAATATGTGACTGAATGACCAATATGATTCTACAACGTATACTCAGAAAAATGAGAAATATAGCCCATCCACGTATGATATATCAAAGTGGATAAATGCATTCTACTATCATAACTACTTAAAACAAATTTAAAAATTAAATAAATAAATTAAATAGCCAGTACAATAATGATTTAACAATTTAATAATTTAACAATAATTTGACAACAAATAATAATTTTAACAATGCAGTTGCATAAAGAAAATAATGGCAAAAGTCATTTAAACTACATACATGAATTCTAATATTTAGTAGATGTCTCTATGGCTAAGATATTTATTCACTCAAATTTAGCAGCTGATTGAATAGGGGAAGGAGAATAAAGAAGAATTAGTGAAAATAAATAAATAAAAATAAAGTCACATATGCAATTAGGATATCTTAAAAATTGAATACAGGGCCTGGGGTTGTGACTCAGTGGTAGAGCACTTGCCTAGCATGTGTAAGGCACTGGGTTCAATTCTAAGCACCACATATAAATAAAGGAATAAAATAAAGGTCCATCGACATCTAAAAAAATTTTTTTAAAGAAAAAAAATTGAATACTATCTTATCCAAACAGCTCTACATAACAAAATACCAGTTCTAAAACAAGGAAATTCAAGTAATTAAAAAGTTTAATGTAAAAATTTAGGTAAGTAAAACTAATAAGTTAAAGGCAAAATTATCAACAGAGGTCTCAATCCCCTCATCAGCCAATGAAGGGACTGGGTCTAGAAAATCTAAGTTCCCTTTGATATCTTGATTTTGAGTATTCTATTTGTTGGTGATTGCTGTTCTAATAAATTACAACACAAACATATCCCAAGTATTCATAGTCAGTTTATATAACTCAAATTAATTTATCTCCCAATATGTATATCAATTCATTTTGAAACAATCTACTTCCCAACGTACACTGAGTGCCAATGTCCTGTCTTTTCAACTTCTATAAACATATTCACATATCTTTTGATAACAAATATTAAAATCTCTCCTTCAAACCTCCTTCTAGTTACTGCCCTTTCACATTCCTTTCTCAACCAAGCACTTTAAAAAAAATTACTGATTCACCTTCTCATATTTGATTTCACTAAAACTATTCCAGTGAAGGTCATCAACAGTGACTTTCCAACTGCCTACCCTAACACTTTAAATCCTCATTTTATTTAGTCTGTCTACAGTAACCAATTCAACTGACCACCCTTTAAAAATTCTCCTCCCTTGCTTCTATAAAACTTAATACTTGGGTGCTAGGGTTATAGTTCAGTAGTAGAGCACTTGTCTAGCACGCATGAGGCACTGGGTTCAATCCCAGCACGACATAAAAATAAACAAAATAAAGGTACTGTGCCCATCTACAACTAAAAGACTATTTTTAAGAAAAGGCCATGGCAGGGCAGGGGTCATGGCTCAAAGGTACAGCACTTGCCTACCATGTGTGAGGCACTGAGCTCGATCCTCAGCACCACATAAAAATAAAATAAAGATATTGTGTTTTTAAAAAAAGGCAAAAAAAGAGAGAGGGAAAAAAAGGCAATGGCAAAACATTAAAAAAAAATCTTAATTCTTGGTACTTATTTTCCTCCCCTATCTTGGCTTTTTCCCCTTTCTCTCTTAAATGTAATTTTTATAGTCTCATATTCTTTCTTATAATATTTTCTCTCACTCTCTATGTTCTCATTGGATGGTCTCATCTACTCTTCTGACTTTATTTTTCCCTAAAACCTAGCCTGTTTTCCTAAAACCTAACAAATCTCTGAACATTTCTTCTTCTAACTAAACTTTTCACCATACACTCAAATCATCTATGCCTAAGAGCCATTCTACTGAGCAAAAAAAATCCTATCCTCAATCCTTTTCTTCTTCTTCTTCCTGTAGCTAAAGGCAGATTAAATGAGAAGAGAAGCAGTGAATGAGAGGGAGAAATTTACAAGGGGTCAGATTAGGGCTGGCTGACTATAAATTATTCCCAGCAAAAATAAGTGCAACAAAATTTCAGTATATTAAAATGATCTTGATACTTCATCTAGAATTTGTTATTGAAGAATCTAATCTAATTTGTAACAAAACTTAATTTGTTTCTATTTTCAAATATAATTTATGAAAGATTTAATAATATTTTCCTTAAATAAGTACTATACTAGGGCTTGGTGTATAGTTCAATGGTATAGAACTTGCCTAACATATGTAAGGCCCTAGGTTCAACCCCTAGCACTGCAACAACAACAAAAGGAACTGGACTAAATGAAAAGCAATTCTTCACTCTTCGAGTGGTTCCAAATTTCACACAGAAACCACCATAAAATATACACAATTAATACATAATGCAACTAATACTTCTTTCATTTTAAGAGCCTGCTAAAGGGGCTGGGGTCATGGCTCAGTGGTAAAGCGCTTACCTCACAGATGTGAGTCACTGGGTTCAATTCGCCGCACCGCATGTAAATAAATGAATAAAATAAAGGTCCATCAACAACAACAAAAAAAAATTTTTTTTAAAGGGTCTGCTAAAGATAGTCCACAAATCCTAAATTTAATTTGCCTTTTTCCAAAGAAACTACAGAAACAAAGATTTTTGCTGAGAGAATGTCATAAGATCTAAGTGTCAAAAGATCAACTGCCGTATCTTTTTTTGTTGTTTTTAATACTTGTAGATGGACAGCATGCCTTTATTTTATTTATTTTTTTTATGTGGTGCTGAGGATCAAACCCAGTGTTTCACACATGTTAGGCAAGTGCTCTGCCATGTCCTTATTTAGAAAGAAAAATTGTTCAGAATAAGAAAATGTAGAATGCAAGCTTTTATATTTTAAAGGGCTGGGGCTATATAGCTCAGTGTTAGAGCACATATTTAGCACATGTAAGGCTCTGGGTTCTATCCCTAGTATACACGCAGACCTGCAAAGAAGAAAGGAGGAGGAGGGGGAAGTAGAGGAGGAGGAGGGAGAAAAGAAAGCCCACACCTTTATTTTTGAAAAAATTATTAGCAGGCTGAGGTTGTGGCTCAGTGGTATAGCACTTGCCTAATACGTGTGAGGCACTGGGTTCAATCCTTAGCACTACATAAAAATAAACAAATAAAACAAAGTTATTGTGTCCTACTAAAATATATATATATCTTAAAGTTATTAGCATAGAGTTACAATGAAGGAAAAAAACAATGAAAGGTACACATTAAGAATCCTATCATTAGGCTGGGGCTGGGGCTCAGAGGTAGAGTGCTTGCCTAACACGTGTGAGGCTCTGGGTTTGACTCTCAGCACCACATATAAATAAATGAATAAAATAAAGGTCCATCAACAACTTAAAAAATATTTTTAAAAAGAATCCTATCATTAAAACTTTTTTATATAATACAGTCAGTTAAACACTGACAGAGTTTATTTAGCCATGCTGTTGAATTTATAAAAAATTTTAAATAGGCTAGGTAAATGTATGAAGTAATCTTTTGGTTGCTTAAAAGCAACCAAACATAAAATGGGATGAGTTTAGATAAATCTAGTGGTTCTCAAAGTGTGGTCCACAGACCTCAGGGAATTCACATGACTCTTTCAGGAAATATCTAAGGTCAAAACTATTTTTGTTAATAACACTAAGACAGATGTCTTACTCTTCCCTTTTCACTGAGATGACAATTGCAGTAAAAGTGAAAAAATAAGTGAGCAGAAGTGCTTGCACTTTAGTACAAATCAAGACAGCAAAAACAAATTGTACTAGCAGTCATACTCTTCACTGCCATGCACTCTCAGTTTGGGGTAGGGGGATCAATTATACTTGATTGAAAAAAATATTAATTTAGTTAAATATTAATTCTTATTTAATTTCCCATTTCCTGAGTCAACGTCTTTTCAATATTCTTTGTGGGCTAGGGATATACAGCTCAGTGGTAGAACCTTTAGCTAACACTGCAACAAGGACCAGGGTTCAATTCCCAACACTTAAAAAAAAATAATAAAGTTCTGTGCTATAACGGAAAGTATAAAAAAAGGCACTCTGCCACATACCAAAATGCAATGACTGTCTCAAAAAAGAACTTGCAGAATTGATGCTAAAACTCAGCCACTTTTTCCATGTAACTATTGTTACTTTAAAGAAAAGAGAGTTAAAAGAATTGCAGTAGCAGAAGGGGATTCAAAGAAGAGAAGCTGTGTAAGATATAAGATATGCTTTCAAGTCATCTACAGTAAACTGGATGGAATTGGAGACTATTATTTTGAGCAAAATAAGTCAGACTCAGAGAAAAGGATCATGTTTTCTCTCATATGTGGAAGATAAAGGGAAAAGACAGCAGAAAAAAAGAATGCCAAGAAAGTACAGAAGACACCATTAGGGTAGAAGGGGGAAGATCAGGGGGAGAGAGAAAGGTGTTGGGGAGTGAAGATGATCAAATTATGTTTTTATGTATATACAAATATGCCACAATGAAACTCAACATTCTGTATAAATACACACCAACAAAAAGAATAACAATAAATGCAATATAAAAACAATGCTATCAACCTTCTGATAACTGATAATATAAACCCAAAGACATCTAAATTTGCTATTATTTATGTCTGCCTCAAATAATTCTTATAATCTAAATCACCTTGCAATGTTCTAGGAATTATACTGACAACTACCAAATTCAAAATATTAAACTTTTCTCTTAGAAGAATCCAAAGTTCTAAACCAATTTGATACTATTAACAATAAAACTCCTGAATCTCCACAGCAGCACATAAGTGTTCTACATTGGCAGATACATCCATAAAGGCACAGCCCCCAGCCCCCATGAATTTGTCCTGTCTTCCATTTACCCCTTCCCAAGTGATTCTATATACTAATTCAATCATATTTTTGCCCCTGGTTTCCTCTCATACATACACATGCACAACAGTCCCCCTTGCAGACTGGAGTCCCATTATACTTACAGGGGGTCTTTTGTTTCTCTAACTTGTAAGACAAAGGATTTCAATATAACCTCCTCCACCAGTTTTTCTTTTTCTTTTTTCTTTTTGGTTTGGTTTGGTTTTTTGCCCCTGACAATGTCTTTTATTCTTTCTTCTTGCCTAATTACATTGGTAGTTCCTCCAAAAATGGTGACTGGTAGACATATTCTCTTGTTTCTGAATATTGTAGAAACTCTTTAGTACTTCACTATTAACCCTGATGTGAGATTTTGTCATGTTCATATAATTAAAAACAAGAAGAGATCAATAGTTTCTTTACACTATTATTCAATACTGGTCTATTCTTATTTTTTTGATAGTGCTGGGGATCCAACACAAGGCCTTGCAAGTGCTAGGCAAGCATTCTACCACTGAGTTACATCTCAGCTCTTAATTTATTTTTTTAATATTTTTATTAGTTGGTGAAATTTTTTATTTTATTTATTTGTATGTGGTGCTGAGAATCGAACCCAATACCTCACATATGCTGGGCAAGCGCTCTACCACTGAGCCACAATCCCAGCCCCATATTTTTGTATTTCTTTTTTGTATGTATGGAATATATACATAATAAAATTTTAAGCATTTTCAAGAATACAGTTTGGTGTCAATAAGTACATTCACATTATTATACAACAATCACCTTCATCCATCTCCAGAACTTTTTCATCTTCCCAAAGACACTCTACCCATTAACCAATAACTTTAATTCCTCCTTGACCCAGCCCCTGACAACCACCATTCTACTTTCTGTCTTTATGAACTGCTAATCACATTATTTTCCTAAAAGGTTTAGGGACTTTCCCCCAAATCACCCAGCTGATTACTAGCATATAAAATTCAAAAGCATACATTTTAAAAGGAAAGCAGCACTCATCTATAGCCAGAATCACTAAGTCAAGCCAAATCATTTCCTTTTTTTGCCTCAACACCCTACCTTGGTTTGTTGGGTTTCTGCAAGGTATTTATTTGAGAAAGTTTCTCATTATCATTTAATGGATAAATGTATAAATTAGGGTCATATTTTAATGCAGTTAATTCCTAATAGGCTAAATAGCGTTGACCATAGATATTATCTTTCTCAAGGTACATCTATAATGGTATGGCCTAGAACTCGATTCTTGATCTTATCCTGTTCGATATTTTTTGATATGGCCATTTTATAGTCCAATGATGAAATCTGTAATATGATATAAAGAAAAGTATAATAGCTAGATCTGTTGGATCAAAGAATCCATGTTTAAAAGATTGAATCAAACTAAATACCATCTAATTCACAGTACTTTTATAGATACCTAGTTCTATACTTGTGTTTTAAATGACCCAAATTTTAAAAGTTTCTAAAATAAATAAAACTTAAATTGAATCAAAAGACTTAAACTAGTTTCTACAATGATTACAGAAAAAAAGTCATCAAGGAATGAAAAGAAAAAGAAAGAAAGAAAAAGAAAATTCATAAGGAAGCCGAGCATGGTGGTGCACACCTGTAAGCCCAGCCGCTTGGGAGGCTGACACAGGAGGATCACAAGTTCAGAGCCAGCCTCAGCAACAGTAAGGCGCTAAAGCAATTCAGTGACAGCCTGTCTCTAAATAAAAAAATAAAAAATGGGGCTGGGGAGTGGCTCAGTGGTCAAGTGCCCCTGAGTTCAATCCCCATTAACCGCCCCCCCCCCCAAAAAAAAATCATCAGGAAACAAGCAACAAGCTATGCAATCTCAAACTGCACTATTCTGGTGGGGAGATTATCATGTTCCATGCTACACCGATCAATTGCTCAGTTCCTTTTAACCAGCATTCACTGAGCACCATCTATGTGCCAGACCACACCTGAAATACTTTTTTTCTATTCTAAGTACAAAACTTGTATTTCATATTGACAAACATATTGAAGAGAAAATAATGAAGAAATTAAGATTTCTAGAAAAGATTTTAGTTACAGCTGGACATGGCGGCTCAATTTGAGAGGCTGGGCAACTTTACAAATCCCTGTATCAAAATAAAAATAAAAAGGGCTGGGAATATAGTACAACAATAGATGAACCATGGGATCAATCCCCAGTACTGAAAAAAAAAAAGGAAAAACAAAAATAAATTTTAGTTATAAATCATAAAAGCAATTCAGAAAAATGTAATCAAAGGATCATTATAACAATAATACCTAACATTGCTTAGTAGTTAGTATGTTTAGCAGCCATAAAGGTGTGTCACTTGTATCACTCTTCATGAAAGAACTTGCCAATAAGCTGCTAGGTATATAATTATACATGTCTCTAGCTGCAGTCCCTTCAGGATCTCCTGCTTTTAATCTGAAGTCAGGTACTTCCTGGGCAGTCCCAGCCAACGACTGATCACAGCCTGAGCACTAAGGTCTGGCCATTTCTGTAATCTCAGAACTTCAGATAATTTTTGCTCTAAGAGTCTTCACTATGTTTTCAGATACTGTCATAAGGCTCTCCCCGACAGTTCTGCTTCATCCTCCTTTCTTTTCACAGAAGTCCGCCCCTTTCACATAAACCTCTTGTATTCCTAACCTCTTTTATTCTTAGAAGATATTTCCCAAATGACTCCAACTGACATGTTTGATACCACAAATGGATTAAGAATGCAGGAGGTAAGATGGAGCTTAGAAACTAGGTTATTTGCTATCCTACTGACAATGAGAATCTCATCCTAGTTGGGGATGTGAGGTACGGACAATCCTTGGCACAAGGTGGTGGCCTAAGTTTGAACTAATGCTTTCACAAGTTTTATGGAGAACAGTCCCAGTGAGAAACACTCTGACTAGTATAAAGATTCATGTGTCTGAAAAGTATAAGGAATACATAATATATACAACAACAATGGAATTGGCTAGCTGTTAGATTGCATTGACTCCCCAGAGAGGGTAGTTAACAAACAGTTGAAAACTAAATGTGAAGGCCAGAGGTTTCTTTGGAAGCCCACAAAGAGATCCTTATCATCTACATTGAGAGAATAGTAAAAGATGAAGAGCAAATTCAAGGTGATTAAAGACCCTTACTTCAAAGATAATGGAGCACTACACCAGGGCAAGTATCCACCAGGACAAGTATGTTATATCAAGATCAGGTCTTACTTTAGAAAATCTAGAAGCCTCATAGATAGGATAGGGTCCTCTAAGATGGTTGTCCTCAAAGACTGCCATCCTCCAGACTCCTTTGAACCCTAAGAGTCTGCAAGAATGAGTTAGCACTCCCCATTATGAAGGAACACAATTCAGAGGCCTTTCAGCTATAAGGTAACTCCGGATTTGCTTCCATCTCCACTCCTGGCTGCCATGATAGTAGCTAATGCTAAATCTGTCAAGGACATGTTGGGCCTGAAATAGGAGAAAGTTACTATAAATCTCAAAGAAACTATAAGAATAAACCAGCAGATTGGAGGAATATCAGTGGTGCTAGATTTTGAGGGGAGGCAGGAATATTAGACTAAGATAAAGTTTACTGAGGCAGTGGGGGCTGGGGCACTCAGAAAATGGAAATTAACACTGTGGCATGGACCTGGGGGTGGTATAAACTCACTGCTATGATGGTTCCTGAAAGCCCAGAAAAAATGATGGCACTGAATAGGATTGAAATGCCTGAACTGACATGGCAGAGAGTGGAGGATGGAATTAGTAGGCTCAATAAATTGGGTATGGTAGAACGGATATATTATGTAAGGTCAGACCATTCACCAAGGTCATCAGGAATATACTGGTATGAGAGGCACCAACATTGCTAAGAAGTCCAGTGGTGTTTCTTCCCTAAAGGAAAAGTTGTCACAGAGCTTGTTTGGCTTATTGAAAGCAATAAAAATAGTGGGCACTGAAGCAACAATAGCCAAGTGGCAACATTTAAACACCAGAAACATTAGTGCATCAGTTATTTTTTTAATTTATTTATTTGTGCTAATTAGTTATACATGACAGCAGAATGCATTTCGATTCATAGTGCACAAATAGACCACAATTTTTCATTTCTCTGGTTGTACACAAAGTGTATCAATTATTATTATGACTGACAAGGTGGGAGACAGTCAACAAGGCTTGACCCTCAGGGAACTGTAGATATAGTTAATGGAATAATGTCATTAGGAGAAAAACAGTCAACAACAGTTCTGCTTATTATACACAATCAAAACAAGGCAAGAAAAAGCAGAAGACTAAGAATGACTGTCCCAGTAAAAAACCGCTAGCCCTTGCCCAATTCCTGGACCTGAGCCAGTTGTCAGATCCAGACCCACTGCCTTAACACATAGTGTGAAGAGAGAGAGACTCAGAACAACATATCTATCTGTCTATTACATCAATGAAATTGTGCTGATCTTGTTGAGGAGCAAGAAGTGGCTTACATGCTGAAGGGCTGGTAAGATATATGTGCTCCAAGTGGGGGGAACCCTACAATCATTCATCAGTATTGACAGGGGATTGGTTCCAGGATCCTGTCCCCCCCATGGACACCAGAATCTATGGATACTCAAATTCCTTATATAAAATGGCATAGTTCTTGCTTATAAACTACACACATCCTCCTGATTTAAGTCATCTCTAGATTACTTATAATTCATAGTGCAATGTATATGTTATGTAAATAGTTATTTGTTATACTGTATTGTTTAGGAATAATGGCAAGAGAAAAGCCTGTACATGCATCAGTACAAATGCATTTTTTCCCAAATAGTTCCAATCCATACTCAACTGAATCTGTAGATGTGGAATCCATGGACACATAAATTAGGACTCAGCCATTTAAGAGTCCAGTGGTCAAGTTCATGCCAATGCATACCTGCAAAGCACAAAGCAATCTTGTGCCCCCAACAAAAAAGAATAAGTAGAAGGGCTAGAGATATGGCTCAGTGATAAAGCACTTGCCTAGCATGCACAAGGCCCTGGGTTCAATTCCCAGCATGGCAACAAAATAAATAAATAAACAACCGGGCATACTAGTACACTCCTGTAAGTAATCCCAGCAGCTCAGGAGCCTGAGGCAGGAGGATCACAAGATCAAAGCCACCCTCAGCAAGTTGGTGAGACACTGTCTCAAAATAAAAAATATAAAAGGTCTGGGGATGTGACTCAGTGATTAAGGCCCCCTGGTACCAAACTTAGATACATAAATAAAAAGAGTGGCTTCTTCAGATTCTTTTTTTTATAATTAATATTTTTAATGTGCAGAGTTTGTAATACAAGGGCAGAGATTCCTCTTGGATTCAAGTGTTTTACAAATTCTCAATGGGCTGGTGAGGCCAATAGGGATATTTCTTCTTGTCTAATTTGGTTTCTGGGAAGACTTTAAGCCCTTAATGGTCATCTGATCAAATGGAATTATGTTCTTCATTTTCTCCAGCTGTTTCTCATATTCTTTAATCCTGGCCTTTGAGAGAGACACAAACTCAGCACAACTTTTTACATCTTCCTTTTCTTCAGCATCCTGTGCAGTATATTTATCCTCTAGCAAAGGAATCTTCAGGGCATTAAACTTCTTTTCAAAGTCATCCACCAAGCCCGCCTTGGCAACATTGCCTTGTAGTAAGCCCAGTCAATAGCTGGTGGTTTCTCAGGCAGAGTAGCCAACCTGGAGGTGAGGGTCTCATTCCAGGACTTCAGGGAGTTAGCAATAGTCTTTTGGTTTCCGGGAATGACCTCCCCAAAAGCTACCCAGTCAATGGTTTTTACAGCAAGTTTGTGCCCAGCCATCTTGGGATCCTTCACCGACCCCAGGAGAGTGTGCTTCTTCAGATTCTAAAGGCAGCACATTCTATACACAGGATGCTACTGTGACCTATATATGAGGTGACACAAAAGGCTACCAGCTTTGAGTAAGGGAAACAACTGTGCAGCACCTCCAGACTGTATTACAACACTTAATTGTGGGAAAAGATGTGGTATAGGGCTGATAGCAAGACCCAGTGGAAGAATTAAAATGCAGGACCCTAGAATTCTACAGAAAAGCCATGCTTGATCATGGGTACCATGTGTCCAGAACTTTTTGATAATGAGCTAACTATGATTCTCCCAGTCACAAAGCCAGATGAGCTCAGCAGTAACTCATTATAAAATGCAAATGGTGCATGAAAAATTGAACTTTCTGAAACAAAACCAAAGGCATAAGTAAGCTACATAAACAGGTAGCCAAGACTTCCCTGACACCCACCACGGTTTTACCAGCACCCCTTCCTCAGCTCACATCCATAGCTGTTTAGGGGATCCTTTGGGATTAAAATGGGAGGAAAAAAAAAAGCAGAAGCTTGGCTTATAAACAGATCAGCTCAGTATGTGAATACAAGCTGAAAATAAACAACTCCAATATAGTCACACTTAAGGTTGACCTTGACAGTGAAATGAGAAAACCTTCCTAATAGAACTTTTAAGTAGTGCACCTGGTTATGATTTGTGTAGAAAGAAAAGTATCCTGGCCACTCCCACTGGGGTCGCAGGGTGGCAGAGACACAGCAGGCGACACTCTGTACCCTTGCAAACATGGTGCTTCAAGTGGTGCAGAGGGCACTAGCTTCGGCCTGCAGCTTGCGCAGTCCCTGTGCCCACAGCTCTCTGCCCGCCGCAGCCCTGGTGGGTGAGGGCAGACGCCGTTCGGACGCTGCTCAATGGCCTGCTCTGCTCTGTGTGTGTAAATTCACAGAAAAACATGAATGGATAACTACAGAAAATAGTATTGGAACAGTGGGAATCAGCAGTTTTGCACAGGAAGCTCTGTAGTCTACGTGAAGTTGGGACAAAATTGAAAAAACAAGATGAGTTTGGTGCTTTGGAAAGCGTGAAAGCTGCCAGTGAACTCTATTCTCCTCTTCCAGAAGTAACTGAAATTAATAAGGCACTTGCAGAAAACCCAGGGCTTGTGAACAAATCTTGTTGTGAAGATGGTTGGCTGATAAAGATGTCAGTGAGTGACCCTTCAGAACTAGATGACCTAGTGAATGAAGAAGCATATGAGAAATATGTAAAAATCTATTGAGGAGTGAAAATGGCACCCTAAATAAACTCGTGTAAAATAACTTCGGCAGTTGTCTTAAGTTAGTGGTGGACAGAAGACTTAAAAACTACTCTCAACACTGCTACTGGAAGAAGATACCTCTAAACTTCCCAGTGACTGCAGATAAACACAATATGCATCTTTTTTACAATTCCTTATGATTTTTAGAGTAGGCGTTAGGTTAATATCAGAATTCATAAAATTACCTGTGGTAAAAACTACTTATAAAAAGTATATAATTCAAGGATAATCTTGTTATAAAGCCTAACAAAAAATTGTAACTTGCTTACATCCATCCCTGGATTTGGATCAATATACTTAATGATTTTCCATTGGAAAAACTGGGCATGGAGGAAAATGTATGTTGTACAGTGTCAGAAGAACACTACTGTCTTAATTTTATAATGTTCTGTATTTACTGGTGTTATTTTTAATACATTGAAACAACAGCTTGCAGCAAAATAACAAAATATTTAACTTCATAAAAAAAAGAAAAAAAAGAGAAAGAAAGAAAAGTATCCTAGGGTAAAAATATATACAGACTCATGGACAATGCCAAATGAACTTGCCAACTGGTCAGAAGCCTTTAAGGAAAAATAATGTGATAAGAGGGACAGGAACAGTGGTGCACACCTGTAATCCCAGTGGAGGATCTCAAGTGAGAGGCCAGCCTCAGCAATTTTGCAAGATCCTCAGCTACTTAATGAGATCCTATCTCAAAATAAAAATTTGAAAAACTGGGGATGTAGCTCAGTATAAAGCACCCCTGGGTCCAATCTCCGTAATCTCCACCAAAAAAAAAAAAAGTGCAACAGGTATGGGTAGAGGCAAATAAATACCTAGGGCTATGGAAATGTTATGTAAATCGTTGTTATTCTATATTGTTTAGGGAAAAAGTACAACAAAAAAAGCCTGTAAATGTTCAGTACAGATGCACTTTTTTCCAAATATTTCCAATACACAGTCAATTGAATATGGGAGTAACAAAGTATAAAAATCTGTTTTATGTATTATGCCCACCAGAAAGCATCCGATGCAGAAAAGACACTGAACAAACAGACAAAATGATTCTGCTGACATATGCCATCCCAGAACTGGCATGATGAGGAAATGAACAGAGGTCACTCTGGCAGAAATAGAGATAAGGACAGAGAATAAAGGGTGGACTTCCATCTCCCAATCCTAATTCTGAATGTCCAACCTATGAGCAACAGAGACCAACATCAAGGCCCACAAGACAAAAACCATAAATCAAGCAAGTTGACTACACTGTGCCCCTTCTATCTCAGAAGGGCCAGCAAATGATTCTCACTAGTACAGGTCACTTATTATAGATATGGATTTGCCTTTCCTGTCAATACAGTCCTAACTATCACCATGTACATGAGGGCTTTCATAGTACTTACTCTGGTTTGGATATGGTCTGATTGTGGTTCCCAAAGTTTCATGGGTTGAAATTTAATCTCCACTGTGAGGTGTTAAGAGAAAGTAAATTTAATTCATCAAAGGGTGCTTACCAACGAGCCACATCCCCAGCCCTTTTTATTTTTTTGAGACAGGGCCTTGCTAAGTTGCTGAGGTTGGCTTTGAACTTTCCTCCTGCCTCAACCTCTCAAATTGCTGGGATTACAGGCATGTGCCATAACACTGAGCTAAAGGTAGTTTAACTAAAATGTGAAACCAAGCAGCCAGCTCCACTACATGTACTTTTAATCAATATGCTAGGGGGAGTATTAACTTGTCAATTTTAGACATTAGGATGAGACAATTATTTATTCTATATAGTTTCAGAATGCAAAACAACAAAATGACAGATACTAGAGGAAAGCAAAATTTTTGCCAAACATAAAAGAAAATTTTCTAATGACAGTAAACAACAACAAAATGATATTCTTCAGGAAATAATCAGGGCCAAGAGTCAAATGTTCATTAAAATTGTGAGAATGAAGCAGATAAAAGTTGACCTACATCAGTAAAAGGCAAATTACTAAGTACCATGTTGGGGGAAAAAGAATGCCAGGGCCAAATAAGTTTGGGTTAACATATAGCTGAACAAAGTTAAACAACTCTCTTAATTTTTACTCTGTCTTTAAAATATTAATGTGTATTTGCAAATCTGTACTTGATCTATATAGAATGCTGAAAGCCCAAGCTTATGTGATTAAAGAACATTTCTTTGCACCTAGGGAATACACTAGAAATCCTGGCCTAGGACAATATCTTTCCAAAGTCAAGATTCAGTAATCCAAGGATTCCAGAAGAAACTAATAAAGAAAAGGATAATAATTTTCTAGCTTTCCAGAAAGTCTAAACATTACCCATCTCTAATACTATTAGTATCTCTAATACCTTGAGAGTGGAAAAGCTATATAAATTTTTGTCATCAAAACTCACTTTATCCTTTCTGAATGCAAAATGTTCCTTCCTTTGTTTTATAAATAAACTCTGAAGATCTACAAGTAATAGGGCCACATTTTAATTACTAAATGTTCATGTTGTGACCAGCAGGAGAGCTTTAATTATTTCAAGTGTGCTATTTATGACCTTGTTATTTTCATGTAACACAGCTCCAGATATATTTTTTCTCAAACATATGTACACTATCACAAGAAAAGACAGAAGAAAGGGTTGCATCTTTTGAGTAGCCTTATGTGTCACCTCATATATGGGCCACAGTAGCATCCTGTGTATAGAATGTGCTGCCTTTAGAATCTGAAGAAGCCCACTCTTTATTTATGTATGTATATATGTATGTATGTATGTATATATGTATTTATGTTTGGTACCAGGGGGCCTTAACCACTGAGCAACATCCCCAGACCTTTTATATTTTTTATTTTGAGACAGTATCTCACCAACTTGCTGAGGGTGGCTTTGATCTTGTGATCCTCCTGCCTCAGGCTCCTGAAGCATTAGCTACAGAAAGAAGGGGCCCCCAATCACAAACTAATTTCAGAGTTTCAGGGGTTTTATTCAGAAATATATTATCTTTACTGATTACAAGGAAAACTTTTACGTAAATTATAATCTCTTGGTCTTGGATTTCCCACCTTCCTCAGCCACCACTGTCCACAGTTCCTCATTTCTTCTATGATAGTTCATCACCAGTGACTGGAGTCACCTACATACCATCTATCTTTTCACCTGGTTCTCCTTTAGAATATGAAATATAATATTAAATGCATAAGGGCCTTGCTATCTGATCTACCACTAATTTTCAGATCACAAAACTGAGATTCAGATCAATTTTTATATTTATGTAGTAATAGCAAATGAAACATTTATCAACTTCAAAAATACCAGTATATGAAAGCAGAAAGTCCCAAAATATATACAATACATACATACCCAACTTTTTTCTTATACAAAATGCTATGCCAATAGCATACTTCCAAGGCAAATATCCACCAAAGTCAATCAACTAATTTGTACTCTCCCAATATGAATACTTCCTGAAGCACCATGGAAAACCAGTATATAAAACAAACACAGACACATGGAAAGATTCATAAGAGGAAAAAATGTAGACTGTATACATTCAAATGTTATACATGGATTTGAAATCATGGATGTGGAAAATCAATAAAACTCTCCAAGCCTCAGTTCCCTCAACTGTAAATATGCATAATACTATGGATATTATAAGGTCATTTTAATGGTTGGAAATAACATACATGAAACACCTTACAGAAAGATGGCATACTGTAGTTAAAGCTTTTGTATTACACAAGTAATAAAATGTAAAAGAAAACAAGGAAAACTTCATGAACTTGAAATCTTGGAAGAATTGGATACAGAAAAAAAGGAATGAGAAATGATCAGATTGGAACCAAATCCTGAAGGGCTGTCTGACAGGTTCAAGAATTTCAACCTCATTTCTTAAGTGTAGATGGACACAACACAATGCCTTTATTTGTATGTTATGCTGAGAATCGAGCCCAGGTCCCGCCCGTGCTAGACGAGCACTCTACCACTGAGCCACAATCCCAGCCCCATCAACCTCATTTCTTAAACACTGAGCAGGAATTTCCAAGAGTGACTTCACAGTAACCTCAAAAATAATTTACCTCAGCTACTAATTTTAAAACAAACAGAAACTATGGGTGATTATTACATCACTAGAATCATACCAAGGTCTACATGATGTATTTTGAAACTGAGGCTTTTCACAAACTGGCAAATGTTTTGTTTCCATTACTTTTTAGAGTTTCTCTTGTTCAATTGAAAGTGAAAAATGGACAGTACAAATTACATAAATCCTAACAGAAAATTTCACAAAATTTTGAAATTACTTGCTTGATTTATTTTAATTAAGAGAATTTTGAAATATTTTGTTGTGTTATGAAATAGTAATAAAAACATGCATCATTTACTCTTTATTTTAATAAAACAAATTCTGGCAGATAAAATACCAAGCCTTAACCAGGAAGATTAGCAAAGAATTAAATCAAATTACAAATAAAATGCTTGCCTTTTCATGAATTCTACCAAAAAGGCTCCAAAACTACTGTTTTTATAACTTAATATGGAAATAATGGTGTGCAAAGTAACTGAAAAATTGTGTAACAAACCAGTGAAAACCTTTCACCTCAGTTCAAAGTCAGCACTACAGGTTTCCAAAGTGATTTTCAGTGGGAAAACATTGTGGATATTCCATTGTATATAGAAATTAAGGACCAAAACTTGTATTTTGTTTATAAAATAATGGTTCCCTGCAGTATTTTCTAACTGGTCTGAAAAAACTTTTTAGAAACTTTAGCAAGTCACTATTGCTGTATTTGAACTATGTCCTACAAAACCTCATAGAAAAGTTTTTTACTACTTTGAATGGAGAACAAAAAAGAGGTTAATATACTACACATAAGAATAAAAAAAACAATGACTAATTTATATTTATATAAAAGTATATATCATTGATAAGTAATGACAATCTTTAAAATCTGTCAAACATGAGTCCTTTGGAATGTTTATATTCAACTGGACTTTAAATTTTTAAAAATGTTTCAGTAGAGTTAAAGGAAAACTAAACCTAGGGCTTACAATTGCCTTTTTTATTATTATTAACAACAAATATTACTGATACACATTAACAGGTTTCTCTGTGACATTTTCATATATGCATTTATTGGTGGAAAGAAGGGAGGATGAAAGGGGGTAAAGGGAAGATGGATATGATCAATGTACAACTGCCTTTTGTTAAGAAATATTCTTAAAAGACAGCCTTTTAAATAGCACAAGTCCACACACTACCATTCCCATCATTTACCCAATGTGATTAACCAGTTCTAATAACTGAATTCACTGCTTACTAAACAGAAAACTAGAAAGTTCATAGCTTTTGTCCTCATGCCAAAACCATTCCTTATCATCAAACAATCTGTCAATCTATCTGCCAGTAAAAACTTCAACAATGATTATATGCAAAAATTATAAACCTCAAATAGAACCTTACCTTACCACTTCACACTAAGATGATTATAATCAAAGAGACAGATATCAAGTGTTGGTAAGGATGTGAAGAAACTGGAACCCTCATTGTTGGGAATTGTAAAAAGGTACAGCCACTTTGTAAAACAGTATGTGTCATTTCCTCAACAGGTGAAACAGTTATCATATGACCAGCAATTCCACTCCTGTCTATCCCCAAAAAATATATGTTCACACAATAATCTATACAGAAATGAGTATCCTAACATTCCTAACAATATTATTCATAACAGCCAAAAAATGGAAATAACCCAAACTTAAAAATGAATAAAAATGATATATTCATATAAAAGAACATTATTTGTCGATAAAAAAAATTAACTATTAATGCATGTTGTTGAACCCTGGAAACTGCTAATTGATAGAAACCAGTTATATATTATGATTCCATTTATATTAATTGTCTGAATCCACAGAAGTAGAAAGTATATTAGTGGTTGCCTTGAGCTGAGGGAATTGGGAGGATATGAGATGAGGCTAATGGGTACTGGTTGGGAGTGATGAAAATGTTCTAAAATTAGATAGTAGTGATGTTTGCATAACTCTGTGAATATACTGAAAGTCACTGAATTTTACACTTTAAATGGGTCAATTATATGGTATTTGAATTATATCTCAATAAAGCTATTATAAAAAATAAACTTTTGCTAGAGGTGGTGGCTGGGGAAGCTGAGGCAGGAGGATTGCAAATTCAAAGCCAGCCTTAGCAATGGGGAAGCACTAAGCAACTCAGTGAGACCCTGTCTCTAAATAAAATAAGAAACAGGGCTGGGGATATAGCTGAGTGGTCAAATACCCTGAGTTCAATCCTCAATACCCACCCACACAAAAAAAATACTTTGACCGGGCGCAGTGGCACAGGGCTATACTCCCAGCGGCTCAGGAGGCTGAGGGAGGAGGACTGAGAGTTCAAAGCCAGCCTCAGCAAAAGAGAGGTACTAAGCAACTCAGTGAGACCCTGTCTCTAACTAAAATACGAAACAGGGCTGGGGATGTGGCTCAGTGGTCGAATGCCCCTGGAGTTCAATCCCCAGAGAAAGTAAGGAAGGAAGCAAGCAAGCAAGTTTATTATAGGTAAAGGCCCAAGGCAGCAAAAGCATTAAGTTTAAATAAGTAAATGCAAGAATTTAAAACAAAGAAACAATTTGCAGAAAAAAAAAATGAGACTTTTGCAAACAGTTCTATAATATAAAATCCCAAATACTTCAAAATTCCCACCAATGAGGGCTGGGTTTGTAGCTCAGTGGTACAGCACCCGCCTCGCATGTGTGAAGCACTGAATTTGATTCTCAACACCACATAAAAATATTTTTTTAAAAAATCAAAAAGTCATTGGATTTATATTAGTCAAGGGAAAAGTAGAACTTAAGGCACATTGATGGGAATTTTTAATATTTTGTTAGTTGTTGATGGACACTTATTTTATTTATTTATATGTGGTGCTTAGAATCGAACCTAGTGCTTCACACGAGTGAAGCAGGCACTCTACCACTGAGCTACAGCCCCAGCCCACTTTTTCTTGATTTTAATGTGTGTCCATAGAGATCTTCTCATCTTTACCTTATTTTACTAAAGACTTTCAAAGGGTATAAGTATAAAATATTATGTACTGCTCTAATTTTCCCAATAATTCGATTCTATAAGTGGGCTATTTAAAATAATTTAAAAGATGACTATATAACAACAAAATCCCACCCATTATGTACAACTATAATGCACCAATAAAAAATGAAAAAAAAAATTAAAAAGAAAAAATTTAAAGTCCTATTTAAACTTTACATTTTTATTGTGTATTTTATGCACAGCATTTGAAAATTAATTTTTAAATAAAATCCACTATGATAAAGTATAAAGCATTGTACTAACTATACAATTAAAATATTGATTCTACTGACACCTTGATTCATCCTTAATTAAGTAATCTCTATCACTTTGAAATCTGATGATGTTGCCAGGGGTCATGGTACATGCCTGTAATCTCAGCAACTTGGAAGGTTCAGGCAGGAGGATCACAATTTTGAGGTCAGCCTCACCAACTTAGCAAAACCTGTCTCAAAATAAAAAATAAAGAGGGCTGGGGATGTAGCTTAGAGGTAAAGCAGCCCTAGGTTCAATCTCCAATACCCTCCCAAATTTTTTTCATCATGTTGATTTTATTTCTTAGTAGTAAACTACATAAATAATTAATGATCTTTTAAGCTCTTTCAAAATTCAAATAGAAATATATTTTTCCACTTCTCAAGTTACACTTACTTACCAGGACCCATGGGACTGAACTATAGCTCTCTGTCACACATATCACTTAATCCTCACAGTAATCCTATAAAGAGGGTACTGTCAGCCTTATTCTATAGAAGAATAAATTAAGGCTTAAAGAAAGTAAGAAACTTGTTCAAGGTAATATAAGTTATAAGACTGGAACCCATGTGTGACAGATTATAAAATCCAGTTCTAATTTACTATAGATCAAAAGGAAAAGACTATGTTTCAAAAACTCTTCAGTTCTTAAATGTTTAATAAATTAATATTACTTTTGAAAATTAAGTATGTATACTATTTCTATTCAATATTGGCAACTATGTATTTTCCAATGATCATTATATATAAAGAATGTTGCTCTATAAAATGCAGTCAAATACACATAAGTACTATTAAAAATCAATGTAAAATTGTGGATATGAATAATGTGCAATAAAAAATGAAATGGAAAAAAGTGTACTAAATTAGAATCAAAATTATTTCTATCGAAAATTTCAAAGAATTCCAAAATAGATTCATTCTCTAAAACAATTAAAGCTCCCAAATTTTAAGTCACACAGAAATTCTAAGGCCTGGTTTTTGTTTTTATTTTCCTCAAAAGGACAAATGGAAATGTATAATTACTGATTACCTTCTATGTGACAGACACTGAGCTAATTGCTTTTGATAATTTTTTCTCATAGAACCTGTTCTATTTCCCTGGGAGGGGAAGAGTTTTTACTACAATAACACAGAAGAATAAACTCAAAATCCAAATGTCACATTGCTCTAAGAGTTATATAAGGATTCCTGTCACATCTGACTCCACAAACAGCACCATATCATGCAATTAATAATCATAAAACACACACACACACACACACACACACACCACCCTTTAGCAACAAAAGACCTTTAGCTAAAATCCAGGCAATTATCTTTTAATGAAGCTTTGTGCCTTGCTATCAGCCAGTCTGTGGCCAGCACACAACAGGTGTCAAATGAAAGTTTTAGTGAGTGCAATGAACAGTGGTAGCCTTGCAACAAAGGAATCATCTCCATTCGTTCTGCCTTTCTTAAGAAGTCAATATAAAACTAGCACTTATAAGGCAACATATACAATTATTTCCTTAAAGAAGACACTGAATCATGGGAAGGAAAGGGAAATACTAGGGAATGAGATTGATCAAATTATGTGCAGGTACCAATATGGCATAGTGAATCCCTCTATTATGCATAATTATAATGCATCAATAAAAATAAATTTTAAAAAGTAAAAAAAGAAGAAGAAAACATTGAATCAGGAATTGGAATAAATGCATCAATTTTTTTAATTTTTATTTTTTGGTGGTGCTAGGGTTTGAACACAGGGCCTCTCTCATGTTAGCCACATCCCCATCCTTTACCAATGTTCTTAAAAGGCATGGCACTGGATGAGACACAGAAGCCCTAAGCAAAGATCTAGCTCATTCTAGTTCATTCCACTCAATTACAACATTTTTCTGACCCTGCCTTGTAACAGTTAATTAAACTTGTCCTGCTTCCAGAATTAGCTAAACACTAGTAGAAACCTTGGTCGTTTTTTGTGCTTCTTGGAACACTTAGACAGAATCTGACACTTCAGATTAATAGCTACAATTTTATAAATGTTTTATTTTACTTCAATACTTATTCAAATGCATTTATCCTAAAAGTTTTACAAGGTAAAGTATAATAACTATCTGCATTTTACAGACAATGACAACAAGGTCCATTAAGTGCCAAGATAAGTGGTCAGATATCCTTCTGTAACACCACAGTGACTACAGGAGGCTCTAATAAATGTTTGTTGAAACTGAATTGTTCATCAGCTGTTTCTCAAAATTTCACTTTTCTTTCTAACATTATAACACCATTATCTGTTGCTATGAGAAATTACTTTTATTGCCACTTAAGACTGATAGCTTTGCTAAAAAATTTATGTTTTCATTCAGCTAGGTATGGTTAGTTAACTTTTCTTTTCCTGGCACCAGAATTGAACCCAGGTGCACTTAACCACTGAGCAGCATGCCCAGCATTTTTTTTTTAAATAGGGTTTTGCTGAGTTGCTGAGGCTAGCTTTGAACTTAGAATCCTCGAGCCTCAGCCTTACAGCATGTGACACTATGCCCAGCAATGTTAGTTAACTTTTTTTTTTTTTTTTGTACCAGGTATTGAATCCAGGGGTACTTAACCATTGAACTACATCCCCAGTCCTTTTTTTATATTTTATTTGGAGACAGGGTCTCACTGAGTTGCTTAGGGCCTCACTAAATTGCTGAGGCTGTCTGAATTCCCAATCCTCTGCCTCAGCCTCTCAAACTGCTGGGATTACAGGCATGTGTCACCACACCCTGCAAGGTTAGTTAACTTTTAACAGTGATTTCCAAACTTTAATAAGAATGGAGACACTTAATAAGAATTAAGATTTTTAGCTGGCAAGAGGACAGACAACCCAGCTACCACAGTAGGCTGAGGCAGGAGGAACACAAATTTGATGCCAAATAGGACGATTTAGCAAGACCCTGTCTCAAAATCTAAAAACAAACAAAAAAATTTAAGGCTAGAAATGTAGTTCAGTGGCAAAGTACTTGCCTAGCATATGTGAACCCTGGGTTCCAGCACACACACACACACAAAAAAAAAAAAAAAAAGGAAGACTTTTGAGCCACTATTATCTCTAGGATTCTAATTCAAGCTGCCAGCAATCAGTATTATAAATAATATTAATAATCAGCTGATTATTTTTTAAATCAGCACTCTCAACTGATTCTAATGTTGGTCTTTAAAAACCCTTCGAGAAATGAATAAGACTTTTAAAAACCTATATTAATCTAACAAAAATTTTAATCCAGCCAATTTTTACAGTTAGAAATATTTAAACAAAATCTGACAAAAACAATACAAGGAGCCCAGTGCTGTATTACTGGCTACTCCAGAAGCTGAGGCAGGTGAATCACTGGAGTTCATGAATTTGAGACCTGCCTGGGCAACACAGCAAGATCTATGTGAGAAAAACAACTCCGTGTACAACATATAACAGCAAATAAACAATGCAGGTGTACAACATATAACAGCAGTTCCTCAAAAATGTTTACCATGCCTAACCTCCCTAGACCTTAGGAGCTTCTCATGCTGCAGAAGAGGTTAAATTATGGCTTTTCTAGGTATCTAGAAGATTACCCCATATTATTGTTTTAGTTGATAAATTCAACTATGGTCCCAATGTAATTTAGTAAGACATTTTCATGGGTATTTATACAAACACCTGGATATAAAGTGAATCAGTCAGCTAATCTTTGAACCTAATACAAAGAAATAATAATTTTAAAAATCACCATTTTAAACTCTGAATGACCAACAAAAACATACTATGAGATTAAGAATATGTTTTCCCTAGTGATTAAATATTTATTGAGTCGACATACTACCTTTCTGCACTTTACCAATTTTCTACTATAAGGATTTTTTTTCATGATTACAGTTTTAGAAGTACCTACAAATCTTACACCTTCACATACTTTAGAAAACAAGAATAACCTGTCATCACATTTACCATAAATCATAAGTACCCAAATATCTGACTTACTGTACCAAACTGCAATCACTAACTTTTTTTTATATCAATACCAGAACAAATCACGTTACTTCTAAAATTTAGACTACATTCATTTCCATCGGGGTTCCTGCTATTAGGACAGTTGGCACGACTTAAAATCCTCTTTCCATCCGTCCTCTGGATCTATTTAGAGGGAACATTTTTGTACCGAGGACTGAAGCACTAAAATATTTCCTCTCTTCTTGGAGGTGGAAAAGACACAAATTTCTGTAAAATAAATTTTTATAACGGTAGTGTTTATCTAGGAAACAGCAACGCAAAGACGGGATGGGGCTTTCTCCAAGGCAGATCACGCTTAGAGATAAGATGTAATATAAGGAGTGGACGAGCTACCCGCAGGTGATGAAATTTCACCTCAAATAAGTCGCAAAAGGCTTTTCTCTAGGAAGTCGAATCCGTGAATGACACTCCAGGGCTCTAAGGGTCCCGAACTCTTAGCACCTCAATCCTCACCCTACCCGGCCTCCCCACCCCCACCCCCCGGACTCTGCAGGACTCAGTACAGGGCGATGGAAAGCTAAGGTTGTTTGCAAACAGGCGTCCTCTGCCTCCCTCCGGGATGTACACGCAGGGCCCGGGTAAGAAGCCTCTCTCGGCCCCGCCCGGAGCAAACCCAAAGGGCACCGGTGCAGCCGTCAGCCACCTCTTCACACACCGGGCCGCACCGGAACCGAGGCCCGGGAGAGCGTTCTCTCGGGGCCTAGGCGCCCCCCACGGACCTCGACCTCCCGGGGGACGCGGCGAGGAAGGGCTGAGGCCCCCAGAGCCGCAGGGTAGAGGCAGCCGCAGCGGCAGGACGCCGCGTCCGCCCGGCCTGAGGGCTGCAACCAGGGCCCCCACAGGCAGTGGGAGCCTGGCGAGCCCGGGACAGGGTCGCGCCGCACTCACCTCGGCTGTGGCCGCCGTCGCTTCACCATGGCCGGGGGGAGTCGTCCCCGAGCCGAAAGTCTCCCCCCCAGGAGGGCACCGGCGCGGCTACAGGGGCCGCCGCAAAGCCTCGCACTCCTGAAGGGGATGTGGTCGCTGCGGCGGCGGCGGGGGCTGCTGAGGCCCAGTGCCCGCCCAGCCGCATCGGCTCCCGGGCCGCCGCAGCCACGCGGGTCCCAGGGAGCACCGGTGAGCCGGGCGGGGGGCACAGACTGCAGTGGGACGACCGAGGTGCTGCAGGCGGTGATTCTCCACGAAGCCTCCAGCGTCTCGGCCGCCGCTCCAGCCGCCCGCGCCGCTGGGCCACAGCGCCCCCTGGACCCCACGTCCCGCTACGGCGCCGGGACTGCGGCTGCCGCGCCGGGCACGAGCGGCAGGGAACGCGAAGGAGCGCGGCCTGGGGGTGGCGGGGGCCCCGCGCGCCCTGCGCCGCCCTCCGTCCGCCCCTGACGACGCTTCCTGAGAGCCGGAAGCCGCGGTTCCCACCAACCCCTTGCGGTCCCCACCCGCGTCAGACCCCAGCACCTTTTCCTTCTCTACAGAAGGTACGTGAGCGCTCTTGTCACTCGAACCCGCACTTGTGAGGCAGTTTCCATGCCTCATTTCTCACAGAAAGAGGGGGTATCCCTTCTAATCCCTTCAGTGTGCCTGGATGAAAGAAGAATGTCCAGAACAAACCTTTTTTTTTTTTTTTTAAACACACAATCTCCTCCCAGAACAGATGAAGGAATTGTTTTTGACCTTAACTCTTTTTGGATCTACCGTACAGATCATCACAGAAATTTCCTACAGGCACCAAACCCTTAACCCCTAGTCCCCCCCCAAAAAAAAAATAGGGAAAAATATGGTGAACAAGAGAAGAGAATAGCCAACGGCTTGTGCTGAAATTCATAAGCAACTTAAAGGTAAGAAAAGAATCATCCTTTTACTAGTCCCCCTCCCCCACCCTCACCTCTACTCTCCCACCTCTCCACCCGCCATCCCTGCCAAATCCTAGGTAAGGCTCTGAAGGAAATCCCTGTATGCATTAGCGGGGACTATAAAATCATTGTTTACAGATGCCCTGTGTTTGATCCCACTCATCCTCTAAGCCTCTAAGGTGCAAACGTCAGAACCAAAAACAAACAAAAGACTATCAAAATGGAAATAGGGAAAGAAAAATTCTCCAGATCCTCTGGCCTCCAGGTTTTACAAAAAGAGGGTGTGTGTGTGTGTGTGTGTGTGTGTGTGTGTGTGTGTGTGTTTTCTCCACAGTGTGGTATGATAGAATGAGCTGGAACTTTGGTGTCAGATCCTGATATTACCAATCCATTTCCACCATGTATAGCTTTAGGACCATGGCAAGTTATGTAACATTTTGAACCTCAGTTTTCTCCTGCCTGCCTTGCTACTTGTGAAGATTGAAGATGGAGAGATTGGCCTATTAGAAGGTACTCAATAAATGTTAGGTCCAATTTTTGCTGATTTCAGAACACTCTCAGTCTTTTTTAGGCCCAAGATTATGCCCAGCCAGAATTTTTGTTGTTGTTCGTTTTTATCTTTGTGTGTGTGTGTGTGTGTGTGTGTGTGTGTGTGTGAGTGAGAGAGAGAGAGAGAGAGAGAGAGAGAGAGAGAGAGAGAGAGAGAGAGAGATGTGTGCATCATTCATCCTCCCTGGTCTGGGTGAAATTTCACTAACAGATTTATATAACATCCCTCCACTGAAGACCAGAACCTAATGTACTGGATCCTTTGACTTTCTGTTGCAAAGCAGATATCAACATAGAACCAGTATATTTTCTGTATAAAAATATAATAAAGCAGTCTTATCTTACCTTAGGTTATGGCCTAATAATAACAAATCATAATGAAAAAAGTACATAAGGTCTCCAGGAAATGTTCAAATAATAATTGAGCAGCCACCCAGAGAAAATATAACCTAGCAGTTCTCATCTCATCAATGAAAACTGTTCCTATATAGTCCTAGATGTGTCTTCACCACATACCTCTGAGTCACATTACAAAAAAAAATCGCTCTCCCCTTTTTATAACAAGAGAAACTGGGGCTTAGAAGGAAATGGTGATTCATCCTCATAACAACTTCATGAATTAGTAACTATGCTACCACCATTTTACATGTGAAGTTCATCCAACCTAAGGAAAAGCTGGAAGTAACCTGATGTTTTTCTCATCCCCTATTTGATACTCCAACAGTCCTCTTAGCAATATTAATAAAATGCTGCAAGGGTAAGTTACTATTGCTAAAAATTTTTCAGGCTAAAGAAAGGGGTTCTTTAATTTAGATCAGTTTGGCAACCTAACATAAGCACTGTGCTTTCCAAACCTAGATAACTACCACTGCAGGAAATCTGCATTTGTTTATGAATCAATTATGCTACCCAGGGTGTAGCTACTACTTGAAGATGATTCATTTGTTCCCAGGACTAGTTTCCTCTTGCTTCACAATTTCTCCCCTTCTCTTCAAATTCTGTTGCTGATCAAGCCTGACTTTACCATTACCACCACCTCCCTGATCATACTAGTTTACTTAAAATCCTTTTGGTCTACTACAATTTCAGTCCATTATTGGTGGCTCTTCCTACTCAGTTTGCTCCCTGCACCTGAAATACTTCTCATCTGCTTTTCTTCTGTCATAAATCTCCTTTTCATATTAATATATTGGCCTGCAGTCAATTGACTTGATTACCCTACTCTCAATTTTTCATTGATTTTCATTATTATTCAGTGACTCAAAAATACCTCTTTATTCCCATGCTGTTTGGTCTACCTCCTCACTTTCATTTTTATGCCATAAACATACTTTAGAAAGCCAGTATTCTAAGAATGTTTTTTTCAAGTTAGTTTGAAGTCACCCTTACCAAAATTTTCTTTGCTCTTTAGAAGGTGTTCTTTGGAGCTAGGGTTATGGCTCAGCGGTAGAGTGCTCGCCTCACATGTGGGAGGCCCTCGGTTTGATCCTCAGCACCACATAAAAATAAATAGATAAAATAAAGGTAGAATGTGTTCTTTAAAATTCAGACCAAACCAGACATAGTAGTGCTCATCTGTGATCTTAGCTACTCTGAAGGCTGAGGCAGGAGGATCATTCCACCCCAGGAGTTTGAGGCCAGTGTAGGCGATATAACAAAATCCCATCTCAAAATAAAATAAAATCCAGGCCAAAAAAATATCCATTTCCTGGCTTGGTGAATGGCACCATCATCCTCCCAGTTGCCCAATCCAAAAATCTGTGGTTCCTCCTTTACTCCTGTGTCCTGAACAATAGGCCATGAAGCCTAATAAATTCTGTTTTCTTCCTTTTTAAATTTCTCTCCTCTCCAATTCTACTACTAACTTTGGTCTAGGGTATATGCTAAATTATAGGTGTACTAAAGGAAGAGAGAAAGAGGAATGAATGAATATTGTATTTGTGTACAAGAGTATATAATGTTATAGTGTATATAAAAATTTGTTTAAAGGGAAATGCAGAAGCTCTACCCAATTTATAACTAGTCATCACTACAGTGTTAATATCTATTGACTTGTATGTCTCTCCTACCAGAATGTGAGCCTGTGGGCCAGGTTCAGTATTTGATTCATCTCAGTGTCCTTGGATTAATTCTCAGCCTGGGTACTGTTAAACAGAACTGAACCTCCTTGAGCTAGCTAGCCTGAATCCCAACTGCTGAGTGATTATTTTAGGCTGTTCACCTTAACTTTCAGGACCTACCAAAAATAAGAATCCCCTTCAACTGGTACAATCCAGATCTGAGCCCAGCCTGCTAGCACCAGGTATGATCTCCTGCACCCTTCTGCAGCACCAACACTATCCAGAGTTAAATCCAGAATTTACAGTCTGTTACCAAACAGATGCACCTTAGAGCAGGCCAGAAGTCAGTAAAGCATCCCAAACTTAAAAAGGAACTTGGACATTTAGGAACTTGTTATGTCACTTTAGTCATTAAAAATAATAATAATAATAAAGCAATTCCTGTTCTCGGACTCAAGCATGAAGTAATCAAATATATGAACAAAGGTATATGAAAAAAGACATGTATTTTATGTTTTACTATAGGTTTATAACATGAATATGTGAGGAAAAAACTAAATGAACTAAATTACAATACCTCTACACAAAGAAATATTATGCCTCCATTAACAATGTATTTTAAAGAATTTTAAGTAATAATGAAATCTGTTCATGATTTAATAGCAAAGTAATAAAAACAGATTTAGTAAAAAGACTACTGTATGAACCCAATTGGTTTTTTTATATATTTGTAAAATATATAATTATAATATTTAGAAAAAATAGTCCAAAATGTTACATGTTTCTGGGATTTTTTTTTACTTTTATTTTGAAATTATTTCAGATTTAAAGAAAAGTTGGAAAAATAGTGCCAAATGTTTACCACATACCTTTCACCTATATCTAACCACATTTGCTTTATCAGTCTCTCTCATGCTTACTCAATTTTCTTTTATCTAGATAGACATATCTAGAGGCAATTGTAATTATTTTTTGATCCATTTATCCCTAAATATTTTTCAGTTCCCTCAAAACAGAGTGCAAAAATCACAGTATAATTATCAAAATTAGAAACTTAACCCTGATACAGTACTATGATATAATCTATGACCTTATTCTGATTTTGCCAGTTATATTAGTATTTTTTATAGAAAACAAAAACCAATATTTTTTTGTTCTGGTCTAGAATGCAGTGCATGATTCCATATTATAATTAGTTGTCAAGTTTCTTTAATTTTAATTAATCTGGAGCAGTTTCTCAGTCTTTCTCTTTTATGACCTTGACTTTTTTTAGAGTATAGTTTATATATTTGTAAAATTTCTCCCAATTTGAGTTTATTTCTTTATGATAAGATTCATGGTGTGCATTTTTGGCAGGAATACTACAATACTGATGTGTCCTTCTCAGTGAATTATACCAGAAGACGTGATACCTGTATGTCCCATCAGTGGTGATAGCAACCTTGTTCACTTAATTAAAGTGTAATCTGCCCGGTTTTTCCACCATAAAATAACTATTTTTACCTCCATAATAAATATCTGGGGGGGGGTTGGTCATTTGAACCTACTCAAAGGCTTTAGCATTTATTGATGATTCTTTTTTTTTTAAATATTTTTTTAGTTGTCAATGTACCTTTATTTTTTTTTTTATATGTGGTGCTGAGAATTGAACCCAGTGAATCACATATGCTAGGAAGGTGCTTTACCACTAAGCTACAATCCCAGCTCTATTAATGATTCTTACTTGAAACAATTATTGCTATAGTAATTGCCAAATGATAACTTTTTTACTTCCATCATTATCATTTGTCATCCTATTTTTTTATCTTTCTGCTGTATAAGAGATCTTTTTTGTTCTCTATTTATTCATTTATCAATATTTATATCAAAATGAATTCATTGTTTTTATTGTAGTAATTAAATAGTCATTACTACCATTGTTTATATTGAATTGTTTACATGAGTTTGCTTACATAAGTTGTAGATTTGGTTGACTTCTATGTTCTTTTAGCATTTTTTCATCATTTTCTAAATTTTTCCATATTTTTATTGGTGCATTATAGTTGAAATAATAGAGGGATTTGTTGTTACATATTATGTAGGCACACAATATAATCATATAATTTGGCCAATATCACTCCCCAGTATTTCCCCTTTCCCTCCCCTCCCCTCGCCCCCTGGTCTCTTCCTCTACTGATCTCCCTTCCATTTTCATGAAATTCCCATACCTGCTTTCTTTTCCTTTTTTTCCTGTCTAGTTTCTTGTGGACAATGGTATTTAGAAATAAAGATCCAAGTGCTGAATGTCCCCACTGCTACTCTGATGCCATTGCTTCCAGGCTCTCTCAGTGAACAGAGCTAGAAAATACACATATTCCCCACTTTTATTTGAACATTGTTTTTACTTTCAAGAATTATAGACAAACTGTGGTTATTTGGACCTGGGAATATGGCAGACATTTTCAGAAAATGAACAAAGGGAGCCTGGTACATCAAGGAAAACAACTAACAATGTTTGTGGCTCATGATAAAATTCAGACTTCAAATAAATACTGGAATTTTGAGAAACTTGTATTTACCACCATGAACTTTAGTTTCCCAAATTTTCTGAAGGTAGTTATATTAAAAAATGTTGTGGAGGATTTTTTTAATGTTGTATAATAAAATGTGTCAACATTTGGAAACTTTGCATGACCCCACTGAACACCAACATTTTTTTCAAATGACCAATGCATGATGTTATACAAGTATGTATGAGTAAAATATACCTTTAAAATGTAATATAGAGGGGCTGGGATTGTGGCTCAGCGGTAGAGCACTCGCCTAGCACAGGCGGGACCCTGGTTCGATCCTCAACACCACATAAAAATAAAATAAAGATATTGTGTCCACCTAAAACTAAAATAAATAAATAAATATTTTAAAAATGTAATATAGACCAATGGATTTTTTTTTTTTTGTACCAGGGATTAAACTCAGGGCCACTCAACCACTGAGCCACATCCCCAACCCTATTTTGAATTTTGTTTAAGAGACAGGGTCTCACTGAGTTGCTTAGCACCTCACTGTTGCTGAGGCTATTGCTGAAGCTGGCTTGGAACTTGTGATCCTCCTGTCTCAGCCTTAGACCAATGTATTTTAATGTAACAGAATTTTTAAAGTTATTGATACGGTTTCAGAATCCACATTGCAAATAACCTTTAAGAAAATACCACTGTAACTGGGTATGGTGGCACACACCTGTAGTTCCAGCTACGTGTGAGGCTGAAATGGGAAAATTGTTTTGAGCCCAGGAGTTTGAGGCCAGCCTTAGCAACATAGAGACCTGTCTCAAAAAAAAAAAAAAAGAAAGAAAAGAAAAGAAATTACTGTTTGTCAAGTTTTGATGTAATATTAAAGAAAATATCCACACTATTTGAAATGACTATTAAAAAATAGGGGATTGTGACTCAGTGGTAGAGCACTTGCCTCGCACATGTGAGACCCTGGGTTTGATCATCAGCACCACATAAAAGGAATAGATTAATAAAGTAAAGATGTTGTGTTCATAAAAAAAATTCCTCACTTTTCCAATTATATACCTAAGGACTGATTTTTCTCTAGCTTCTTCAACTAAAACAAACATATACTCCAACAAATTGAATTCAGAAGCATATATGAAAATTCAACTGTCTTCTATAAAGTCTCTCTAACTTTGAAGCTATTTGGGAGGCCAGAAGTATAGCTCAATTGTAGACATCTTGTCCCACATTCTGTGTTCAGTCCCCAGAACCACAAAAAATTAACTGGGCTGGGATTGTGGCTCAGCAGTAGAATGCTCACCTAGCACGTGTGAGGCCCTGGGTTTGAGCCTCAGCACCACATAAGAAATAAATAAATAAAATAAAAGTATTATGTTCAACTACAACTAAAAAAGTTT
Source organism: Urocitellus parryii (assembly GCF_045843805.1). NCBI lineage: Eukaryota > Metazoa > Chordata > Mammalia > Rodentia > Sciuridae > Urocitellus > Urocitellus parryii. Next base: position 35,411,371 of record NC_135541.1, on the reverse strand, counting down.
TTTAACTAGTTAAAAATAAGATAAAGAGATTTACTAAAATGTCAACAATGCTTCTCTCACTGTTTTTGTTTTGGAAGATATAGTTCCTTTCATTAAAAGAAGTTACATATCAACATTATGGGTTTGCCATTGTTATTTTAAATAAACTAATAAGTGTCTGAAATGTTTTCTTAGTCTCAATTTCTAAGATGATAAATATCAATACATACAATCCACAAAAAGATCTTTGGAGTCCTCTGTACTCAATGAGTATAAAAGGGGTCTGAGACCAAAATGTTTGAGAATCACTGCTATAATTATTCAAGCATCCTCTTAGGTAGGGATATTTAGTTGTTGCCAATATTTTGTGATTACAATGTTGTAGTGAATAATTTTGTGCATATGTGTTTTTCTATTGTTGTAGTTTATCTAGGGTAAATTCTTAGAAGTGGGGTGGCTGGGTTAAAAAAAAAAAGTTCATGTAGTTTTGTTGGTTACTATCAAAATCCCCTTCCAAAGAATTACACCTCATTCATGTCACTGTCCCTGTTCCACACCAATAACCATCTTTCAGTCAAACCTGATACAATGAGAGATATAACCCTTTCTAGAGTATATAGTAGTGGACTGGGGTTGTTGCTCAGTGGCAGACTGCTTGCCCAGTATGTGTGAGTCACTGGGTTAGATTCTCAGCACCACATACAAATAAATAAAAGTCCATTGACAACTAAATTTTTAAAAAAATACAATGGAAAAGCTTAGGAACAAGGCAAACCATAGGTTCACATCCTCAGTAACTACTGGATATGAACAGAAAGAACTTTTTTCTCATTAGTAAAATGAAAATGTGCTAATGTACTATATTTATATAAGGAATTGACACGTAGTAGCTGCTCATTAAATATTAGCTATTGTTATTTGTTATCTGAATATTTCTGGGCAAGTAGGAATGATGATCAGAGTTATCTAGCATATATATCTTGGATTCCTTGGGAGTAAAGAATAAACTGTCGTGGGGCTGGGGTTGTGGCTCAGTGGTAGAGCACTTGCCTAGCACGTGTGCACTCAGTTCAGTCCTCAGCACCACATAATAATTAAATGAATAAAATAAAGTTAAATTTAAAAAAATAATGGACTGTCCTAGTTAGACTGGTAGAGGACGCTGACAATAAGCAAGTGTATAGAGTTGAGAATCTTGGCGCTTACAGAACAGATCACTGAAACCAGAAAAGAATCACCTAAACCAGAAAAGAGGCCAGAGGCAGATGCTGAAAGCTAAGGTGTGAGGACAGTGGTTAGAGATCTGGGCAATGAAACCACAGAACAGTTCATTAATTCAATCTGCAAAGATTTATTGATTTATTGAATGCTACTATGTACTGGTCTGTGTGTTCTGTGGTAAGCAAGGTGCTATCCCTTTCCTTATAGAGTTTAGATTACTAGTGTGGAGGCCAAATGAGAAAATAAATGACTATGAATTTAAGAGGTAAGCATAGTGTACTATAGTAACACAAACAAGAGGCTTCTAACCCAAACTTGGGGTCAGGCAGGATTCCTTCAAGAATATGATATATAAGTGGAGACCTGAAGAACAGCGAGAACTCTGCTTGGCGAATTGGGTGGAAGAAGAGGAAAGGGGTAGGTAAGAACATTCCAGACAGCAGGAATAGAATGTGCAATAGCCTAGAGTCAACACACAAGATGTCTGAAGGACCAAGAGAACAATTTTAGTAGAGAGCAAAGTTAGGAAGTAATGACAGCCAAGACAGAGATCAATACAGGGAAGGCCTAATAATTCATGGCATGGACTTTGGATTTTTATCATATAGGCTATAAGAAACCATTAGAACTTATAATCTGGTCAATATTATTAACAGATTTGGTTTTAGAAAAGATCACTCTAATTGCTGTGTAGGAAATAGATTGGAGGACACAAATTTAGAGGTAGGGAGGTCACATGTAAGTATTGCAGTAGTCCAGGCAAAAGTGAATTTGGGTAGAGTAGAGAGAACAGATATTTCAGAAGATAAAATCATCAAACTCATAATTGGATTGGTATGTGAACAAGAGGGAGAAATTAAGGATGACATTTGGGTTTCTACCTTGGGCAATTTGGTAGTCAGTGCTTTGTAGCAGGAAGAAGAGGGAGGGGGAGGAGGCTTGAGGAGAAAGATGATGAGTGCTATTTCAACATGTGGACAGATTAGGAAACCGAGATTAACTAACAGAGGTGAAGTTACTTATCCAAAGTGACAGAATGGCAGAGCTAAGATTCCAACCAGGGCCTGTGTGACTACAAATTTTCTTGTTGCTTCCAAGCTGCCAAACATCCTCCCACACTCAGGGTAGGAATGTATACCAACCACTAGGGTGGGGCAGATCATGGGGCCACTTATAATTCAACTTTGACAACACAAGAAGTATTTCTACAAGCATAATTATTGTTATTAACATCTGTCCATAATTCACTGCCATCCTCTGGTTCCAGTAATTGGACTGGAGTTGTAACTCAGTGGTAGAGCACTTGCCTAGCATGTGTGACGCATTGGGTTCGATCCTCAGCACCATGTATAAAAAAATAAATAAAACAAAAGTCCATTGACAACTAAAAAAATAAATAAATAAATCCCTACCATTTATAAAACTTAACATGTCTCACTATAAGTGCTTCATATACATTCTCATTTATTTTTTTAATATTTGTTTTAGTTGTAGATATATGCAATAACCTTTTTTTTTTATTTTTATGTAGTACTGAAGATCAAACCCAGAGCCTCACGTGTGTTAGGCGAGTGCTTTACCACTGAGCCACAATCCCAGCTCCTCTCATTTACTTTTTTAAGTGATTTTTAATTTTTTTACAACTTGATTTGTATTTTTTATTTGTTCCAATTAGTTATACATGACAGTAGAAAGCATTGTGATTCATTGTACACAAATGGAGCTAAATTTTTCATTTCTCTGGTTGTACACAATATAGAGTCATACCATTTGTGCAATCATACATGTACCCAGGGTAATGATGTCTGTCTCATTCCACCATCTTTCCTACCCCCATGCCCCCTCTCATTTACTCTTCATAATGATCTTTTGATGTTTATGCTAAACTCTTCATTTAATGAATAAAAAGCCAAAGTTTAGTCCTGGATCCCACAGCAGAAATGTCAGATCAAGGATTGGAACGCAGATCTCAAGTTTACAAAAAATCATACCTTTAAGATAAATGAATGGAACCTGACACATGAAAAAAAATTTTTGGTTAGTTATGAAATAATTCATTTAGTGTGTTTTGTAAAAATATAAACAGGAAGGAAAAAGAAAAGAGAACTAACGAATTATCCACCTTTCATTCATTTAGTAAACATTCCCTGAGAACTACATCTTCAGATTGTGCTCAGTAGTAGGGATAGAGAGATGTAAAGACAGATTTAAAGTACTTATTTTGGGGAAAGTATGTAAAGGATAAATTGTGTAAGCCCTGGAATATGAGATTATTAGAATAATGGGGGCAGGGAGATCTTGAGAGACAATGACTTAGAAAGAGCCAGGAAAATCCTTTTGAGGAAGTGATATGTAAATTGAGACCTAGAAGCAAGTTGTAGTTAGGTAGAAGAGGTGTGTACAATGGCCTGGTGTGGGAAAATAACCCAAGAAACAGTCAGCCAGTGTAACTGTAATGGCCTGAGCAAAGATTGAGTACAAGAGATAAACCCAGAGAAAGACAGGCAAAAGTCAGTGAAGGACTGATCGCCCATGGTAAGGATTTTGGGTTTTTACATCCAAGACAGTGGGAAATTTTGGAGAGTTTTCAATCAGGGAAGGAATATGATTCAGTTTTTTAAAATATCACTCTGGCTACTCAGAGGAATGGAACTGTAGAAATTTGAACTGGAAACTAGAGGCTCTTTTAGAATCCCAAGAAAAATTGTAGACCAGGCTAGGCCTAAGACAATGACAGTGGAGAGGAACAGCTATAAGTGAATGAATTTGAAATGTGTGCCAGATACTATCCTAGATATTGTAAGATATAATTTCTTATTTAAGCTCACAATAACCCAGTGATGTGGGGATTTTACAGATGAAGAAGCTGAGACTGGGAGAGGTTCAGTTTCTATATCACACTTCCCTTCATAAACAGTGATCTGTCAGGTAGAGAAACCTATACTTACAACCCTAGCATAGGTGTCGTGGTGATCTGCATGATAAAGTCCTATTTGAAAAGCCTCCGTCTTCCCCACATGAAATATCAGTCTAGACAGGGAACTTCTGTGCTTAGAGATCATGTCAGCTAAAAGACTGTATATAACTTTCTTCCAGAAGGCTGGATGTAAATGTCCCACTTCACAGATGAGAAAAACAAAATCTAAAATCCAGAGAAGTTGCAGGGCTTTCCAGGATCACATAGAATGAGAGAGACAGAATTGGGGCTAGCACCTGGTCTTCTGACTCCCAGTTCACAGTTCCCACAGAAGTGAACTATGCCATCTCTCTGATTCGCCCAAAGGCCCTTTCACATTATCAAACAAACTCCACGTTAGAAAAATGTTTTTGAGTAGAAGAGGGACTAATTTCATTTCTGTTTCTTTGCAGAAACACAAGAGTATCTATCTTCCCAAGTGAAGAACAAATCCCCAATGTAGCCTACAAAGAGTAAGGCTACAAAGAGTAAGCCCAAACTTTATACTTTCCATTCAGTGTTCTTAACTCTCTGGTCCCAACCTGTTTCCTCCTCTGTAATACTGGGATAGTAATTTCTACCTCACAGATAAAATAGTAGCATATGTAACTATTGATTATGTTATTAAGTGTTAGCTTCTAACAAGGGAAGTAGGTGCTTTTAACACAAGAAAACTTAGAGAGCAATTGTTAAATATAACAGTTGTCAAATATAAGATTTAAATTGGGTGTTGTGGAACACATCTAGAGTCCCAGCAACTCAGAGGACTGAGGCAGAAGGATCCCAAGTTAAGGCCAGCCTGGGCAACTTAACAAGACCCTGTCTTAAAATAGAAAGGGACTGAAATCTAGCTCAGTAGTAGAGCACCACTGGGTTCAATCTCCAGCACCACAAACAAAGCAAAAAACAAACAAAGAAAACATAGATTTAAACCAAAGTCCAAATGTCATAACCACCCATGGTATCAACTACTGTGTTATAAAACTTCCCTTGAGGACATGTTTAAAAGGGGCTTTGTACACAATAAGGAGCTGTGGAAATTGACTATTGATCACTATCATCACCTCCCCTTTCCTTAGACCCAAAGCTCTGATTACACAGAGCAATTTACCTTTTTTTTTTTTTTTGGTAGCACTAGGATTTATTAGGATGTGCCTTAATACAGGCGCTGGGACTTGCCCATGGTGCTCTTGATGTATAATGCCCAGACATTCTGCCAATTCTTCTTGAGCAATAATGACACCAGGAAGTTGACATCCAGGTGGATGTTGTAGACAAGCTCATCATCTGTCATCTTCACATGACCAACAGCAACAGCCAGACACAGCACCTTCTTCATTTGAAACTTGACTGTGGATTTCACCTCATCAACTTTGGCCACCTTGTTTTCATTGTGTGTCATCAGGGAAGGGAATTTGCCATCCTTATTTAGGCATGGGCCCAGGATTCGTGGAATCTGCTTGATCAAAGACTCTGAGGCCAAAAAGGCATCATATTTCTTGACCAGCTTCTTATTCTTATTGAGTTTCTTCAGCGCCTCCATGTGCATGTGAGAGATATCCACAGCCTTGGCCAGTGCTGCTGGTTCCCCTGGCCCCACACTGAGAATTTAGGGCGGGGAGTGGACTTAAGCCAGACGGTGCCTGAGAAGCGCTTGTCCTGGGGAGCATAGTTCTCCAAGTTGATCTGCAGCTGCAGCGTTTCCAGAAACTTGCGGCGCCTGCGCTGGTTCCCGTGCAGGACTTCCCGCACCGCCTCTTGCAGGGTGTCCCGACAGACTTTACTGCTTAGGGCTCACGCGCTGCGCCGCAGTAACAGAAAAAGCCAATTTGCCAGTCTTAAAGGCACTTTTACGGCTCTGCGCTTTCCCATACTGTTTTCTCTGCCAAAAGCATTTTTTTTCCCTCTAAAATTTATGCTTTCTCAAGAACCAGGTGGAAGATCATCATACGCTATGAAGTTCCCTAACGCACTGGCATATTTCAAGTGTAGGAATTAAGACTTCTCCATCCTTGTTTCCCTGCTCCTTTCCATTGGTAAATGTTAACTAGATAATTTTAACTCATTGATATTAAATAATTTATTATAAATTCAGTGAAATCAACCAAGGAAACTTTTTTCCCAAGGGATCTTCAATTATGCCAAGAAAAATCTAATATGGTTGGGTGATACTCAAGACAAATAACAGTGTAATTTAAACAATGTCCGAAAGGTGGCACAGTAGTCACGGTCATAGCAGACAGAGAAAAGGGAGAGTGATAATTACAATAACTAATATTTACATAATATTCGCAAATCTCTTCTACACATATTATGCACATGATTTCTTTCTTTTTAACTTCTTAGTTATAGGTGGACACAATATCTTTGTTTTGTTTGTTTATTTTTAGGTGGTGCTGAAGATCAAACCCAGTACCTCACAGGTGAGAGGCAAGTGCTTTGTCACTGAGCCACAACGCTTGCCCTATCTGCATGATTTCCTATCCCTATTTGAAGAAAAGAGACTTTTCCAAATCCTAGAATCAATTAGGTGACATGATTTCAAAAGTTCAACAGGGAAGTCTTGTGATTTTCCTTTCAAATTAACTCTTCCACTCCTTGAAAATGTGTAAAATGTTACTTCAGGAGCTTCCACTCTTTGACTATGCCTTTAAATTTTAAATATTTATACAGGGTGAGGAGACTGTATGAAATATTTTAATTCATTTGTACTTTAATGTAAAAAGTTCCAAATATATTCTTGAATGTCATTTGAATTAAGTAGGTTTGATGGCCACCATGAGAAGGTATAATGAGCCTTGGGATATGAAGAAAAGTCAGGAAGATAAGAAGGTAGGTGAGGGAAAGGAAAGGAAAACTAGGAAGTTTCCTTAACAGCAGTTTTGCCAGGGGCCAGTCTGGTTCCCTACTGCAGTAGCCATTGCTAAGATATTCCATTCATCAAGAGATTGGTTATTCCAAAAAGTTGAGAGCTCAATTTATGAGTATATGAAGTATTATGTAACTTGGCAAATTCTCAAGAAACCCTTTTCAGCATCTTCTAGCTAGAAGTTAGAAAACTAAGAGTCAAATCTGGGGTTAAAAATGAAAAGTGTGGGCTAGGGTTGTTGCTCAGTAGTTGAGTACTCACCCACCATGTATGAAGCACTGTGTTCAATTCACAGCACCACATAAAAAAAATAAATAAAATAAAGGTATTGTTGGGCTGGGGCTGGGGCTCAATGGTAGCGCACTTGCCTGGCATGTGTGAGGCACTGGGTTTGATTCTCAGCACCACATATAAATAAATAAATAAATAAATAAAGGTCTATCCACAACTTAAAAAAGTATTTCAAAAAATAAAAGTATTGTGTCCATCTACAACTAAAAAAAAAAACTTTATTAAATGAAAAGAAAATCTGCCTTCTAATTTTGGCACCTGAAGTTCAGTTTTAGAATCTCAGACTTGACAGAACTTGGAAATCAAAAATAGAACCTGGAGTCATAGATTAGAATGGAGTATTACAAATATAGAATCTTGAGTTTTTTGCCATTACTGAAATCTTTGTAGTAAAATTTCAGATTCTGATTGTTGTACTGAACTATAGGATTCAGAAACAGAGAGTGAAGCTAGACTTCAAATAGTAGAACTTTGTATTTCAATTAGTAGTTGAGTTTTGCTTGTTAGATGATTTGTTTTGTGGTACTAGGGATTGAAACCAGGGGCTCTCTACCACTGAAGTACATTTTTTTTTTTTTAATTTTGAAACAGGGTCTCTCTAAGTTGCTGAGGCTAGCCTTGAACTTGTTATCCTCCTGCCTTCACCTCCCAAGTAACTGGCATATGACACTACGCCCTGTTCATGTATTGTTTCAATTAAGTTTTTCAGGGTTGTTAGGAAACTCACTTAGATTTGCATAAATAATAGGAATTTATGATACATGTAGAATTGAATAAAAGTGTCTGATGGGGACATCACAGCAAGACCATATGAAGCAAAACTCCTGTACAGTGTGGCTTTGAGTACCCAGTAATGTAGTCTGGAAATGAAATATACTATTATATACCACACAGATCCCCCGTTCTAGATCAAGGCAGGCATATCTCCAGCTTCTGAGTTCCTCTCTGAGAACTGCCCATTACAAGGAGTTGCCCATCCAAGGGCAGATTTTTAGTAATTCCTTTTTTTCCAATAAAAAATACATTTGCACCTTGCTTTTCTACTTAGATCTCAGAAATTATGCCTCCTTCATAAGTGCAGTCTGAATCCAATGACTGGCTGGTTGTGGGGTCAGTGGGAGACATAAAGGTCACCCCTTTGTCTCAATTTCGGATGATTCTAGAGGGTTATTTTGCTCCTGAGCTCTGGTAGGATCAGCAGATTTTGTTGCAGTTGCATCACAGTCCAACTTCTTCCTCTGCTCCCAGTCATGGGTCGCTCACTTCTCAGGTGTTGATGGTAAGTGCATGCCTCAATAAGGCCTCTTCCGGCTTATCTCTGACTCAGAGGGTTTCCCAGAGAACCTGAAACATCCCCAAGACTAAGTCTTGCTAAGTTGCTCAGGGCCTTGCTGAATTGTTGAGGCTGGCTTTAAATTTGCCATCCTTCTGCCTCAGACTCCTGTGCCACTGGGATTACAGGTGTGTGTCACCATGCTAGGCTTGTATTGTAATTGTTATCAGGTAACTTCCCAATCTTCCACATAAACCTCACTTCCTTACACCCCTCCTTCAGTTCTTATTCCCCTTGGGAATACAGATCTCGATTTCCCCCAAAACTCTTGATTGTGGAAAAAATTTGTACATACGAAAAATTTAAATAAATGCCCACATACTTAACTTCCTGTGTTTAGTAATTAATATTTTAATATATTTGCTTTGTTATTCTCTTTACTATATGAAAGTTGCAGATACCATGACACTTTACCATTAAATATTTCAGCATAAACCTAATAATTAGGAAAATACCATTATTATACCTAATTAATTAACAATTCTTTAATATCATGTTACCAATTGTCTTCAAGTGTCTTTTGTAGTTAGTTTTGTTTGATTTTCTATCAGTCTTCAGTCACTGCATTGGATTACTATGTTTCTTATATCCTTTTAATCTGAAACAGTTGTCTCACTTTTTAAAAATTACAATAAAACTTTTTGGACTGATGAGACCTATTATCTTAAAAAATGTTCCACATTCTGGACTGTTTGGATTTTCATTAAGTAGAAGTTAAATTAAGAAGTTAAACCTAAATTGACTAAATTTAAGATAGACACTTTTGGCAAAACTGTTTCATAGGAAATATTGGGAACTTCATATTCCATTACATAGGGAGGCACATGATGTCAAGTTGGCCCAGTCTTAATGATGCTAAGTGTGATAATTTGGTTAAAATGATGCCAAATACTCTCTTTCCACTCATACACACACTTGCAACATACAAGTTAACTACAAAGCTGTACTTAGATTCTTTCACCTTTTAACATCTATTGAAAGGCTTATGTGAATCAGTGATTTCACTGGTGGTTGAAATGTGATGATTTTTCTAATTCTGTCATTTCTTCTGCACTTATTAAGCTGGCATTTTTCTGAAAAGAACCTTACCTCCAACTGGGAATGAACTAGAGTTCTTTCTTAAAATTTGATAAATGTTTAATCATTTTCTTTATACCATCAATTTTAAAAGTAAGATCTGGGGAAATAGTCACTTCTAATTAGGGTTGTTTGAGAGAAGGATGGGCAACTGTGAAGCCATCCTAGATAAGTTCTGAAATTCATAATTTTGGAGTTTCTCTCATTTTGTACAAATAATACTGTATGTGCAAGTCCTTGTTATATCACCCTACTGGAAAATGCAGCACAGAAAACTGGTGCTAAGACTACTGTGTCAGTAAAAACAGTCTTATCCCTGACCCAGGAACAGAAGTCTAGCATGTGTGTGTGTGTGTGTGTATAAATGAAATAACATCTGAGATCCTTTAAATTTTACAACTTAACACTTCATACTCGGGCTGGGGATGTGGCCCAAGCGGTAGCGCGCTCGCCTGGCATGCGCGGGGCGCTGGGTTCGATCCTCAGCACCACATAAAAATAAAATAAAGATGTGGTGTCCACCGAAAACTATAAAATAAATATTTAAAAGACTCTCTCTTAAAAAAAAAAAAAAAAAAAAAAACACTTCATACTCCCTCCTCAGCCCCTTTTATTTGCCATTCATCACATTAACATTTTTTTAGAGTTCAGACCAGTTTTTTAGTAATTCCTTTTTTCCAATAAAAAATACATTTGCACCTTGCTTTTCTACTTAGATCTCAGAAATTATGCTGCATCAGTATACAGAGATCTTTCTCGCTTTTTTTTTTAAAGAGAGAGAGAATTTTAATATTTTATTTTTTAGTTATCGGCAGACACAACATCATTGTTTTTTGGTTTTTTTTGTATGTGGTGCTGAGGATGGAACCTGGGCCGCAAGCATGCCAGGCGAGCGTGCTACCACTCGAGTCACATCCCCAGCCCCTCTTTCTTGCTTTTTATAGTTTGCCCAATACTTGATTGTTTGGATAATCTCTATTTCCCTGGTACATAGCGCAGGAGTATACCATAGGTACTCGGTGAGTGTTTTGAAATGAATGATGAATCAGGAACAATTTAGCAGAAGAGCAAAGTATGGCCTGTACAAAGAATTGTGAATAGTGCTGCTATGAATATTCGCGTGCAAATACTTGTTCAAATTCTTGCTTTCAGTTCTTCTGGATGTATACCCAGAAGTGGAATTGCTGTACCATATGGTTCATTTAATTTTTTTTTAATATTTATTTATTTTTTAGTTATTGGCGGACACGACATCTTTGTTGGTATGTGGTGCTGAGGATCGAACCCGGGCCGCACGCATGCCAGGCGAGCGCGTTATCACTTGAGCCACATCCCCAGCCCCTGGTTCATTTAATTTTTGAGGAACCTCCAATACTGTCTTCCACAGTGGTTGTGTAACTTTATATCCCACTAGATGATACAAATATTCATCTTTCTCTATATCCTTATCAAAACTATAATATTTTAAAGAATCTCCTAATAGGAGGCTGGGGTTGTAGCTCAGTGGTGGAGTGCTTGCCTAGCATGTGTTGAGGCACTGGGTTTGATTCTTAGCACCACATATAAATAAAGTTCTATCAAGTAAAAAAATAAAAATAAAAAAAGAATCCCCTAATAGGTGTGAAGTGCTTACTGTGGTGTTTATTTTGTTTGGTACTAGGGATTGAACGTAGGGGCACTTAACCACTGAGCTACATCCCCAGCCTCTTTTTTTTTTTTTTTCTTTTGTATTTTATTTAGAGACAGGGTCTCACTGAATTGCTGAGGGCTTTACTGTTTCTAAGGCTGACTTTGAACTTGCCATCCTCCTGCTCCACTGGGATTACAGGCTTGTGCCATTGTGCCCGGTCCTTATTGTGGTTTTGATTTGCACTTCCCTAATGATTAGTGATAGCTATTGGCTATTTGTACATCTTCTTTGGAGACATTTCTATTCAAATCCTTTATCCATTTAAATTGGGTCTTGTGATGTTGTTGAGTTGTAGATCTTAATATGTTCTGAATATTCATGCCTTGTATACAAAATATTTGTAAATATTTTCTCCCAGTCTGTGGGATGTTTTCTCTCGATTTTGGTATTAGGGATTGAGTGAGGGGCACGTTACCACTGAGCTACATCCCCAGTCCATTTTTTTTTTTTTTTTTTTAATTTTGAGATCTAGTCTCACTAAATTGCCTGGGCTACCCTTGAACTGGCAACCCTCCTGCCTCAATCTCCTGAATAGTTGGGATTACAGGCATGTGCCATCTGTCCTCCGATAGTGTTCTTTGAGGTACAAAATTTTAATTTTGGTATAATCCAGTTTATCCTTTTTTTGTTGTTGCCTGTACTTTTGGTATAGTATCCAAGCATTCATTTCTAAATTCAAGTCATGAAGCTTTCTTGTTTTCTTCCAAGACTTAGGTTTAAGCTCTTACATTTAGGTCTTTGATCCATTGAATTATGTGTTGGTTTAAGTAAACAATATGACTTCATCCTTTTGCATGTGGATATTCAGTTTTCCCAATATATAATTTCCCAGTATAGATACTGGGAAAAGACTATCTAACCTATTGCATTGTTATGGCATTGTTAAAAATCATTTGACCACATATGTGAGGGTTTATTTCTGGGTTCTTTGTTATTTCATCGTGCTACATGTCTCTATGCAAGTGCCATGTTGTTTTGATTGCTGCTGCTTTGAATTAAGTAATAAGTTCTGAAATCAAGAAATGTGCCCTCCCAGCTTTGTTCTTTTTCAACTATTTTGGCTATTCTGGTTCTCTTGAGATTCCATCTTAATTTTGGGTTTTTTTTTTCTATTTATGCAAAAAACATCATTGGAATTTTGATAGTTGCTTTGAATCTGTAAATCATCATGGGTAGTGTCGACAAATTAACACTATTAAGTTTTCCAATCCATGAACACAGATGTCATTTCATTTGTCTGACTTTATTTTTTTTCAGCAATGTTGTGTAATCTTCAGTGTACAAGTCTTTTGCCTCCTTGGTTATTTCTATATATTTTATTTATTTTGATGCTACTGTAAATGGAATTGTTTCCTATTTGTTTATTGTTAGCATATAAGAAGTGCAACTGATTTTTTTTTTTTTTTTTGGTGTGTATGTGTGTGTGTGTTGCCAGGGATTGAACCCAGGGCCTTGTACATACAAGGCAAGCACTCTACCAACTGAACTATATCCCCAGCCCTGTGCAACTGATTTTTACAGATTGATTTTTTATCAGTAACTTGGTTGAATTTACTAGTCTAAGTTTTTGTGAGAGTACTTTGATTTTTAAATACAGAAAAATTGTGGCTTCTGGACAAATTCATCACTAACTTGTTCCAGTTTATGGAACTTTTGACAAGGAATACCTAAAAGATGGGAAAATTTTACAAAAAAAAAAAGTGTCAAGATCAAATCATGGAAACTATAAGATTTTTTCCCAATACTGTCATCAAAAATCCTGTGCAATAGAGCACATACTTGGTATTCATGAGACCCTAGGTTTGATCCCCAGTACCTGTGGGGGTGGGTATCCTCTTGAAGATATACCAAAAAAAAAAAAAAATCAAATTATTAACTTTATAAAGTTAATAAAATATTTAACTTTATTAAATCCAGGAGTGTTCTGGGATTACAGTATCCACCTCCACAGCCAGCTGTGGACAATTTAATTCGATGAGGATGTTTGAGTAAAGGCTATGTACACATAATTTTTATTTCAATACATATTCGTTAGGCTGGGGGTAGCTCAGTGGTAGAACTCTTACCCAGCATGCATAGGGCCCTGGGCTTGATTCCAAGTACTGCATAAATAAAAATTAAAAACTAAAAAAAGGGGCTGTGACTATAGCTCAGTTATAGAGCGCTTGCCTAGTACATGTGAGGCACTGGGTTCAGTCCTCAGTACCACATAAAAATAAACAAATAAAATGAAGGCATGCTGTCTATCTACAACTATAGAAATTTTGTTGTTGTTGTTGAACAGAATGGGGGAAGATACCAAGAATTTAGACTCTAATTTGATGGCTTTAGATTAGAATCCTAGTTATCCCACAGATAGTTGTTCTAACCTTTGGCAACTTCCCTAAACCATTTCTGACGCTTTTTAAAATTGGGAAAATAATATCTGCCCTCTGGGTTTGAGAATTAAATAATTTTGTATCAATAGTAAGTAGTCAACAGTGTTAGTTATTATGATTTTGAGTAGACTCTATGTTGGGCACTATGCTGAATGCTGGGGATAAAAATTGTTTGACTCAACATTTGCCAAGATGCTAATGATCTAGATGAAGAAGTGTAAATAATGTAAAATAATCTTAATATTATACTATATATAATGTTGGAAATATAAGGCTATGATATGGTCAGATATCAATTAGATAGCTGGGCTCCTGTGTAGGGGAGAAGGAGTGAATCATAAACAGGACTAATAAGGAGACTATAATAATCCAGGCAAACTCTATATGGCATAACAATACAGGTTGGGCTGAGAATGTAGCTTTGCTGTGCCTATGGCCATAAGCTTCAGGAAAAAAACTTTTTGTCACAGCTTAGAAGGTAACACACTTTAATCATCTTTTGTCTTCCCCTTAGTCAAGCAACTCTGAATCTTAGGTATCATTTTACAAAGGAAACTAAGGCTCAAGAGCAAGGTCACTGCTGCACATTATTCATATTGTAGTATATGAAAATGTTACTCTGAACATAGTATGAATGATGGCTCTTAAGAGTTGTACATTGCAGTAGCCCTATTGAAGAAGCTATAGGTAGGTAGTGAAGCTGATCTCTATCTTTAAACCTATGCTTTTCCCTGCCATACCATTTTCTTTCTTATATATATATTTTTTTGGGGGGGTACCAAGGGTTGAACTTAGGCACTTAACATTAAGCCACATCCACAGACCTTTTTTAATATTTTCTCTAGAGACAGGGTCTCACTGAGTTGCTGAGGACCTCACTAGGTTGTTGAGGCTGGCTTTGAGCTTGTGATCCTCCCGTCTCACCCTCTAGAGCTGGTGGGATTACAGGCGTGCATCATAGTGCTCAGCATAATATCTTACTTATGGGTTTATAACATACTCGGGTCTAAACATGCAGTTAAAATAAAGAAACAAATCGGACCCTACATAAAGGTTTTTCACAGAAACCTGGTAGGCTTCTTAAAATGAATTTAATAGAATTCTGAAAGTATTAGTTACTTAACAATAAATTGAAGTACTTGATGTATTCTTAAGATCAATGCTTAATATGGAAAATGATGATAAAATAAGGGATCAACCATTCATTTTCAGCTTCCCTAAAATACATGAGCTTTACAAAAAAACTTAAAGACTAGCCATAAAAATTAAGATAAAGAATCAATTTTAGGGCTGGGGATGTGGCTCAAGCGGTAGCGCGCTCGCCTGGCATACGTGCGACCCGGGTTCAATCCTCAGCACCACATACCAACAAAGATGTTGTGTCCGCCGAGAACCAAAAAATAAATATTAAAAATTCAAAAAAAAAAAAAAAGAATCAATTTTACATACATATTTCTTAAATTATCCCAAAAATTTAAGGCCAATTTCCCTACTATGTGTATCATATTTATGCCAAGAACACTAAAATTTACTAAAGTTTCATCCATACTTTTATTCTTAAGTTCTATGCCTACAATATTGTTGTTTATTTTTAATGTGGTGCCGGGGACAGAACCCAGTGCCTCACGCATGCTAGGCAAGTGTTCTACCACTGGGCCACATCCCTGGCCAACTATGCCTACATACTCTGAAAGCAGAAACATTTTTGGGCATTGAGAATTTCAAAATGAAAAAAGAGTAAGAAGATTGTATAGTTTTATAAGTACTGATGAATACATCTTTGAACAGATTCCCTCCTAGAGAATTTTCAGTGATTCACAGAACTGCAAAAGCAGAAAAAACTTTACATTTAGAAATATTTCATTTGACTGATGAATTTCAGAGTATTTCAGTGACCTGTCCAAGGTCACATAATTAATGCAAGTCTGGACCAGAACACAAATCCCCTGACTTCTAGATGTCTATCTCCATTTGCTTTACAGCTTATCTTCTTATCTCCCTAACCACTTGAAGTGGTCCCCCTAACTCTCTCTGCTCCACAACATGCCTCTTTGGGGCAATATAAGAGGAACAGAATTCTCAACTCTGTAGATCATGTATCACTATTGACCGAACAATGGATGAGACATTATTTCAAGCACTACTTGAGTACATTTCATTTGGGAGTAGGGAGTAGAAGAGAAATACAAAAGAAGAAAATTCTGTAGACAACAATAAGAGAGGCACAAGAGGAAATATTTTCTTCCTTTGTATTGTTATTTTATTTTGTTAAGTCCATATATTATATAAAAACATAACAGGAAAAAATGAACAAATTTATAAAATAAATTGAGGTGTCCAGATTAAAAAAAAAAAACACAAAAGCTTTGCCTTCACGTCTACTGATCTCTCAATATATCGTTGGTCTTGCACTTTAGATATCAAATAAAGATATCCAACTTGAAACAAAAATTGGTATGCTGCAAGGATAAGCTGTAGTTAGTTTGGTGATGGGCCAGGAAATGACAGATTTTCTAAATCTTATCTTAAAATATTGACTATCAAATGCTGGTATGCAAAATGCAAGCTTTTATCAGACAGCAAGAGGGAAACTTGAGCGAATGAATGCAACTTACCTCCAAGTCCTCTGAAAGGAGGTAAAAAAAAATAAATAATTACTGTTTTTTATCAGTGCTCCCCCCAAAGCATTATTCAAAGCATGCAGGAGGGTGTTCTGAGCAGCTACAGTAAGATCCAACCCAGAGGTAGGTTCAAGGCCAAGAGTGGAGAGTGATTGAAGGAATCCTCCCCAGGCCTGTACCATATCTCAGAATGCCCATTTGTGCTGGGGGATGAAGTCCATGGCCTATTTTCTTCTCATTCAAAAGGACTTTCCCATTTCAACCTTACTGAAAAAAAGCTTTTTCACACCTGCTATTAGAACAGTTAGGATTCAGGACAAGGCCAGTAAAAAATTATTTAGCAAGCACATGCTGGCTATTCCAGTTTGAAATCTAACAAACTGTAAATTTAAGGGAGAATAAAAAGGTGAAGATAGAGCTGTTATTCCTTAAGATGAGGGAACAAAACCTTAGAAAAAGAGGGATTAGGCACTCAACTCTACATGGAGAACCTCCTTCTCAAGCTAGGTACAAGATGAGGAAGAGTATTACCAAAGGTCGAACAGACCATTTAAAGAGCAAAAGGAGAGAGGGAAAAAAAGCAGTTATACAGAAAGCTGGTAAAAGAAATTCTTCTGGGTCTGACTAGGTAAGTGAATCTAAGGCAGTTGCACCAAAGATATGCAGTATTATTCCAGCATGAAGCTGGTGGCAAAAAAAAAAAAATCTCAAAAACATTTTAAACCCAGAGAAATATATGAAAAATATGATCGTTTACCAAGCAAGTTAAAACCAAATCTCCAATGGTAAAAAACTCTCTTCAGATCTGAAATCAAAGAATTCACTTTACATTAATTCTGTGCATAATTAGAAAAAAAAAAAAAAAGGTAACGAATGTAAAGATTTGTTTTATTTCTACTGGGGGAAGGAAGAGGATAAATAGAACTGTTTTCCAATTTCTTCTCCACTGTATACACACATACCCACACGCATACATAATACATACATACACCAAAAATACCCCCCCCAAAACAAAACAAAAAACCAAGAAGTAAAAACCAAAACACCCTCAAACTGCACCAATACTTCATATTTGACCAAAAGAATAGATCCTGGGAAGAAGTGCAAAATGCAAAATCAAATGACTGAAAAATGCTGAAGAAACAGCATTATTAATATACAAAATATTTATATTACTGAACTAGTAACACGTGATGTTCTCTGTGTCTGTAAAACTTTGGAACCACATAGCTGATTTGTTAAATCTAGTCCATGCCAGCTTCAAAATGCCAAAAAAAATTTTAGTTAGCTTCATTCTTTGATGCTTCATCAAAATTTTCTACGAGATCTGGAAAAAACAACAAAAATGAGTTAAGGCGGGGGAATTCTAAGCTAAATAAAATTGCTGCAACTATAATTAGTTTGAAAACATAGAACAGGCAGAAATGAACATTTCACTAATAATGATTCGTTTATCTGCTTAAAACAGTAATCTTAAGGATATATATATATGTCTTAGCAAACTACTAAGGTGAGTAGTGTTTTCACATGTCAATTATAATTACCACATTAACTATGCAGATTTATAATCAGTGATTTCAATTTAATAAATTCAGTTAGCAGAGCTTTGTGTGACAATTTCTAAGTTCTACAAGAGAGTGCTTTTATTCTTTTTCACTAATCTATTCACATCATTCTGACCAATTTAAATTCAGAGATCACAATAAATAAAATTTTGAAAGTCATCTTGAAAATTTCACTTACCTGGAACATCATCATCCTCTTCATCAATGTCTTCCGGTTTTGGTGCTTTACTGTCCAACACTATAAAAAGTTTATTTTAATATTAGTTATTAAGAACAAAGACCTTTATAAAACACTTGTAATATTTATCCTTTTTTTTCAAGTCTAAATTTCACATAGTTGCTCAGAAAAATATTTTATATATATCTTAATCCATTAATGGATTAAAATCCATTCATGCTAGGTATGGTGGTGCATGCCCATAATTCAAGCAACTCAGAAAGCTAACATAGAAAGACTGCAACTTTGAGGGTATTCTCAGCAACTTAGTGAGATCCTGTCTAAAAATAAAAAAATAAAAAGGGCTAGTGATGAAGCTCAGTGCTAGAGGGCTAGGGCAGGGGCTGGGGGGTACACAGGGGTTCAATCCCCAGTACTGGAGGGATTTTTTTTGCTTAAGTAACATTAAAATCAATAAAACTTTAACAATTAGATATTCTCTCAATACAGTTGGCAACATTTATATGCAGCAAAGATAAAATTTATATTCAAATGGAATAATTCAGATATGAATAAACATAAATTACAGTCAGTCACAGTGGCCATATTCTCAAAATAAAAATTAATAGTCAAGATTTCTTCCAAAAACTTACTAGAAAGTAAGTTTCTATCTACATAGTATGTATACAAATTACAGAGCCCTTTGATTTTTGGGGGCAACAAGACACATTTGAACTCTAGATTACCTTAGAAATACAGAATTTATGGTTACCATAGTGCAATCAACAACACTGTCTGAATATTCTATATACCATATTACATTGATTATTAAAGAAACAAAATCAAACTTTTATGAAGCATACAAATGATGTTATAAAAGGTAAAATAATTACATACTGAGGCAAATCCTCTCAGTTGAAGATGGGACACCATTTATATTATTAGGTTCCTTAATTAAGGTAGAGAGTGAAAGAAGTAAACTGAAATACCTACCTTGCCGTGGGAACTGTTCAGCTAACTTTCTAAGGCTCGTTAAGCTGTCAGCACCAAGCTGACTTAATATTCCAGGAAGCATTTCTGTGATTGGTTTGGCTTCTGCATGACCAGTAATTGCGAAGGTATTGGCAGACAGGGAAGCTTGGACTTTGGGATTGTTGAAATGAATAACTGTCCCATCATCTTTAATCATGTTCACCTGCATGACCACAGGAAAAATGTATTTCACATGCTAGGTACAACTAAAACAATATCTTTTAAAAAAGCATTTTATCCAGTTCTGATTTTTTTTACTTAGCAGGTATGCAATCTCAAGGTAGTGATTAGCTATAGTGAACACGAATGAAGAAAGACCCTAGCAATAAAGTACAATGATGTGGATAATACAAGTTGCTAGTATGGTCAAGAAATAGTCATTTTATTATAGCATCTAGATTTCCAATTCAGACTTCTATGAGAAGAAAAGTTCATACTACCATTAAAAAAAAATTATCAACCAAAAACTGGCTTGTTAATGAAACCCTTTACCTTACTCAATTTACATTATCAAACACATTATGTGCAATTACCACTTGGTGAGACAGTATCTTACTTTGGAGACAGACTGTAAAGGGGAGACAGCATATGGTAAATAACTACTGAAAACTCACACACACAAAAAAAAAAAGCACTCTAAAATTTAATCAACTAGATATTTCACTCTTTCGAATGCTTAGTAAATTTACAAAAATTTCCACTTGTCAGGACACAAAATCAATAGCTTTCCTATATAATAATAACAGATTCATTATTATTATAAGAAAATCTCATTCACAATAGCTAAAAAGAAAAAAGAAAAGTGGGGATGGGAGAAATGAAAGTCTTGGAATAAATCTAACCAAGGAAAAGACCTCTACAATAAAAAAATTATAGAACACTGAAGAAAGAAGTTAAAGACAACACTAGGAGACGGAAAGACTTCCCATGTTCACAGACAAGGAGAACTAACAATGTTAAAATGGCCATGTTATCAAAAGTGATAGATTCAATGCAATGCAATACCCATCAAAATACCAATCATATTCTTTACAGAACTAGAAAAATTCATTTGGAAGAATAATAAGATTCAAAATAGCCAAAGCAATTCTAAGGGAAAAGAAAAGCAAGGCTGGAGGCATCATAATACTCAACCTCAAATTATACTACAGATAATAGTATGGTACTGGCATAAAACAAGACACACAGACTAATGAAACAGAATAGAAGACACAGGGAAAAACCTACAGAGAAACAGTCACTGAATTTTTGACAAAGGTGCCAAAAGTATACACTGGATAAAAGATAGTCTTTTAAATAAATGATGCTGAGAAAACTAGTTATCCATACGTAGAAGAATGAGACTAGATTACCCTCTCTCACTCTGAACAAAGGTCAAATCAAAATGGATCAAAAGCTTATTAGCAACTTAGGGCTGTAGCTGTGGCTCATTGGTAGCGCACTTGCCTGGCACGAGTGAGGCACTAGGTTTGATTCTCAGTACCGCATATAAATGAATGAATGAATGAATATCAACAACTAAAACAAAACAAAACAACAACAACAACAACAACAACAACAAAACCTTAGCAACTTAGCAAAGACTTTGCAACTGCTAGAAAAAAAATGTAGGATCAATACTCAACATATAGGCATAGTCAATGTCTTTCTCAATAGGACTCGTAAAGCTCAGAAAATAATACTGAGAATTAATAAATGTGATAGTATCAAATTAAAAAACTTCAGCACAGCAAAGGAAAGAAGAAATTCTTCTGATAGAGGATTAATACCTAGTATATATAAAGAACTCAAAAAACTTAACACCAAAACCCAAATAACTCAATCAATAAATGGGTAAATAAACCAAACAGAAACAACTCAAAAGAAGAAATACAAATGGCCAATAAATACATGAAAAAAATCTTCAATATCTTCTGCAATTATGGAAATGCAAATCAAAACTATACTGAGAGTTCATCTCACTCCAGTTAGAATGTCAGTCATCAAGAACACAAATAATAATAAATGCTAGACAAGTTGTAGGGGAAAAGGAACACTTTTACACTGTTGTTGGGACTGTAAATTATATAACCACTATGGAAATTAGTATGGAGGTTCCTCAAAAGACTAGAAAGGTAACCACCATATGACCCAGCTACACCACCCCTCAGTATTTATCCTAAAGAACTGAAGTCAGCATACTATAGTGATACATGCATACCCATGTTTACAGCAGCTCAATTCACAACAGCAAAAACAACAACAACAAAAAAAAAAACTATAGAACCAGCCTAGGTTCCCATCCGTAGAGAATGGATTAAAAAACGTGATATACAAACATACATACACACATATATGACATATTCAGTCATAATGAATGAAACTATGTTATCTGAAGGAAAATGAATAGAAGTTGAGAACATTAAGAGAAATAAGCAAAACTCCAAAAGTCAAGGGTTGTGCATTTTTTTTGTATGTGGAAGCTTTAGAGGAAAAAGGGCAAAAAAGGGGGAGGAGTCTCATTAAAACAGAAGGAAAACCAGAAGAGACCAGGGGTAGAAAAGAAGGTAAAGAAAGGGGAAAAACTGGGGAATGATACTGATGAAATTATATTGTTATATCCATGTGCATGTACAAATATTCCACTATTATGTGTAATTACTATGCACCAATAAAAAATATAGAAAAAAATTTGACCTGTTTTTATCATTTTTTAATACCTTTATTTATTTTTACATGGTGCTGAGGATTGAACCTAGCATCTTGCATGTGCTAGGCAAGCACTCTACCACTGAGTCACAACCCCAGACCCTATCATATCATTCTTTATAAGGGATTTTGTCAGTTCCTCTAGTTCTTTTTTAAAATTAGAAAGGGGACTAATTTGGACTCAGGTGATCCTTCTACCTCAGCATCCCAAACAGCTGGGACTATAGGTACATGCTTCTATATCTGACTAGTTCCAATTTTTTTTTTTTCTTGCAGTACTAGAGACTGAACCTAGGACTTTGCACATTCTAGGCAAGTACTGTATCACTGAGCTACATCCCAAGCTTTATTTATTTTATTAAAAATTTATTTTTCTTAAAAAACAAAAAAACAGGCTCCTACTTAGTTACTGAAGCTGGTCTTAATCTTGTGATTCTCTTGCTTCAGCCTCCCAAGGAGCCAGGATTACAGGTATGTGCAACCATACCCAGCTAGTTCCTCTAATTCTTTTTTTGTCAGTGTTGTTCTTGTTGTTCCTTTTTTCTTTGTGCTATTGGGGACTGAACCCAGTGCTAGGCAAGCACTCTACCACTGAGCTACATCCCCAGCTCTAGTTCCGCTAATTCTTTTTTCTTTTTTTTTTAATATTTTTTTTAGTTGTAGTTGAACACAATACTTTTATTTTATTTATTTATTTTTATGTGGTGCTGAGGATCAAACCCAGGGTCTCGCACATGTGAGGTGAGTGCACTACTGCTGAGCTAAAACCCCAGACCACCTCTAATTCTTAAATGTAGCTTCTCAACAACTTTTGACAACCTCTGTAAACATCAAATTTCCCACCCACCTGCCTACCTGAACATCCTTTATCAATGACTAGGAAATCTTTAAAATCATTCTGACATTATTTATGTAGCTTTTACCAGTTTGAACTGATAATTTCAAATTTTACTTGCTCTGGGACTTAGCTGAAAAAGAAGGTTGAACATGTGCTACTTAAATTAACATTTTTCTATCTTACTAGTACTTTCTAGATTTTTTTTTTTTTGTACAGTGAATCTCTATACAAAGTTTAATGTGTAAATAATGTGATTCCATCACATAGTTGATTCCACTGGATAAGCTACCTTGGTAGTAACATGCTTATTTTATAAAAAATTTAAGAGAGTTAACTCTTGTCTACTTTAGAAGCATTTCATGATCCATCCAAAAACTGCCCTTTTCACAATCAAGAAGAGATGCTGAATGTTCTCCATAATCAGTGGGAAGGGGCTTTTCTTCCTCAGAGGTGATCAACACCACTGATAGCATCAGAAAAGAAGGGGAAGAAAGGGACTTCTATATTTCAGGCAAGACCTGGAACACAGAGAAAATAAAGGCAAATCTCTGGAAAATTATAACTAAATCTCACAAATAATTTTCCATTTTTTTTCTAACAAAAATTCCCCCCCCCACTATTTCATTTTTGTACCCTTCCATCTTAGTACTGTATTTAAAGTTCTATCATGGGTACAATACACAGCAAGCATTCAATCCTGCTGTTCTAAACAAATGACATCGCGACATAATTTATATGAACTTTAGAAAAAAAATAATTACATAATTTTGAAGATACTTTAGTATTGGTAGAAAAAGCAAATAAATGTTCAAGTGGTCAAGAAGCTTTAGAAAGAAGTGACATAGTAGATGTGAAATATGATGTTAATTTAGATCTATCTTAGAATCACATACTTTTAATACAGTAGGACTATATTTTCCAAATTCTACACCAATTACATGGTTTAATAAAGAGTTTCTACAATACTTCCAGGTGTGAAGAGTCTCAAAAACTGGGAGTTCAGACTTTTTTTTTTTTTTTTTTTTTTTTTACTTACAGATATAAAGTCACAGGACATTTGAAATTGTTGTTCAAAAAATTCATGCTAGGGCTGGGTTGTAGCTCAGTGATAGAGCGCTTGCCTTGCAAGTGTGAGGCACTGGGTTCAATCTTCAGCACCATATAAAGATAAATAAATAAAAATATTGTGTCCATCTTCAACTAAAAAAATTTTTTTAAATTCACATTATATGTATTTTTTGAACTTTGAAATCTTCCCATTCAAATCCTTTCTATTAAAGAAATAAATATTGAAATAACACCTATTGAGTAAGCAACATATCTAAGAATAAATAGCTGTTTAAGTGCAAACTGAGTACTTGAATGGAACTTAGGCTTCTCTGCTTGTTTAGTTTCCTTCCTACTATGTTACCTCATGCTTAAAACATTTATTTGCTCATAAAAAGTCAACTCCATGGCTCCATGTAAGTCTAACAGAGAATTATTTATCTCAGAATATAGGCCAAATGGAGATAAAAGAAAAACAGCACAGATAAATGGATAATATCTCTCCCGCTACAAAATAAGATGACAATATAAGGTCAAAAACAATACATTTGCTGAGTGCAGTGTTGCACGCCTGTAATCCCAACGGCTCAAGAGGCTGAGGCAGGAGAATCACAAGTTTAAAACCAGCCTCAGCAACTTAGCAAGGCACTAAGCAACTCAGTGAGACCTTGTCTCTAATAAAATACAAAAACAAACAAACAAAAAAACCAATGTATTCATGAATTTTCCTTCAGTTCAAGCTTCTCTTCCAAAGGCTGAAATCTACCCCAGAGATTGTACATTCTTGTCTTTGTAGTTTGAAATGTTGTCTTAGTGTGAAAAACTAAGATGAATTCCGTTTCATACTGTTAAATAGAAATACATTTATTCATGGTTTTTTTCCAATGGGGTGGTATAAAAGATGAACAGAAAGATCCAGAAAGGGGTGGAGAATTAATTTTAGAATACAGAGAATGCAATACCAGAAGTTAAAAAAGACAGAATGTTTTATTTCTAACATTCCTTCTTTTCTTCCTGCTGAGCAAATGATATAGTTATATAAGGTTTCTGGCCACAAGTTACGAGAAACTATCAAATGATAATTGTTTACTGAGCAGGATCAGTTAGATATTTCCCCTGATCTTTTAGGTAAAATAAGAGACAAGGAACTTGTTAAATTCACAAAGCAAATTGTATACATTGCATATAGAGACTTCATGAACTAGCCATTATACCAATACTCAGGTCAGTTTTCAACAAATGTCAAAACACGTGTGCGCTTCCCCCACTTAAAGATAGCCAAAGGTAAAGGATGGCATTTGGGCTATGGGTAAGGAGACATTTTGAGATTCCAGTTAAGAAGAAGATACCCTTGCTCTTATTTTCTGCTCTAACACTATAGTCATGTCTTATAAAGGAAAACATTTTGTCCTCCTAAATCTAGAGCATTTTCAAGTGTTGCTGTCATTATTTATAAAAACCCGCTTCTTCACCTTGCAAATTCCCATCTATCCAAGATTCAGGTTAAGAGAGAGAGAGAGAGAGAGAGAGAGAGAGAGAGAGAGAATTTTTTTTTAATATTTATTTTTTAGTTTTCGGCAGACACAACATCTTTGTTTGTATGTGGTGCTGAGGATCGAACCCGGGCCTCACGCACGCTAGGCGAGCGCGCTACTGCTTGAGCCACATCCCCAGCCCTAGATGCTTCTTTCTTTATGAAAAATTAAAGTAGTTTATGCACCTATTGCACTTCATAGATACTGCTATTATATAGAATTGTCTTGTAGTATAATTGTGTTTGTAAATCTTTGACCCTACTGGAAGGTAAACTCTGTGGGAACAGAGACCATAGACATAGTGCTCTCTCAAGTGTCTACCACATAATACACTCAGATCTACTGAATGCATGAATATCTCCTATATAATTTTAATTTTTTTTTAAATTGTTGATGGACCTTTATTTTATTTATTTATTCATATGTGGTGCTAAGAATCAAACCCATTGCCTTATGCATGCTAGGCAAGTGTTCTACGACTAGGCCACAATCTCAGCCTTCTCCTATATAATTTATTCTAACATCATGGATACTGTCAGGTTTCAACTGTCCAATGTTAGCACAGGTTCATATCAAGGTTTAGAAAAAGCAACACTTGGGCTGGCGTTGTGGCTCAGTGGTACTGTGCTTGCCTAGCATGTGTGAGGCACTGGGTTTGATTCTCATCATCACATACAAATAAATAAAAATAAAGGTCCATGGACAACTAAAAACCTATATATATATAAAAGAAATAGCACCACTCACTCAGTGAAATGGCGTACACCTGTAGTCCCAGCTACTTTGGAGACTGAGGCAGGAGGACTGCTTGAGCCCAGGAGTTCTGGGCTATACTGTGCTATGCCAATGGGGTGCCTGGGCCACCACATTGCCTACGGAAGGGTGAACCAGCCCAGGTTAGAAACAGCACCACTAATACCTCCAGTAAAGATGCCCAGCACCTCCAGGGCTGTATCTTTGGCCCAACTTTTTTTCAGAATCAGTTCAACTCTCTTATAGAACTCAAGTCATTTTAAGTCATTCTGGGAGGCCCCATCATGCTGCTACCAAATAACTTAGACTTGCCTTCATTGGCTTCTAAGTATAGCATATAAATTCATTACAGCAGTCATCTATTTTCTACCATATTTCACCCCACTATCATAATAACTGCATTAATAATGTATATTATTGAGTATCCCATGCATCCTAAACTTGCACGAGAGTTAGTTTAGTAATAATTGATTTTTTTAAAGGTTTACTACCTTTATTTTTTTTTTTTAGTTATTGATAGAACTTTATTTTTATTTATGTATATGTGGTGTTGAGAATTGAACCCAGTGCCTCTCACATGCTAGGCAAGTGCTCTACCACTGAGCCACAACCTCAGCCTCAATAATTATAAGTAATACTGGTACATTTAAAAATAAATTGTTACATAATGGTTGCACCCCACTTTTTTTGCTAAAAATATTTGGCATAAAATCCGATGATTATGCAGTGAAAGTATTTGGTGCATTGGATGGTCTCTTTATCCTGTACATCAATGACCTCTATTTCTTATGGCTAGAGGAGGTTTACAAAGTTATATTTGATTCTATAGTTTTTGCTAGTTATTGCCCTCTCAGTTCAGAGAAAAGATCTGAATTATTTTTTTGGTATCCAAGTCCTTATCCAAGGCTAGGTATAGTTTTTATAATTAACAGATTTCTCAAACATAGAGTTTTACTGCCATTCCTTTTTGTGTGTAATGGCACCTATACACTTATAAAGAAATTCATCTTTTATTGACTTCTTCCTATATCTTAACTGGTTAAAAGAATAAGACACATTATGTGTGGGGTTTTATGAGGTTGATGGATAACAGATTTTGAGGACTATGAGCTTTGTACATACTTTTAAGTCAGTGTCCTTCATATTCAATTCTTCTAGCTCAGTACCTGCTTATTTCTAAAGGCTAGTATGAAACATAACCCATTAATGTGGGTTTGTACTAAAGATTATTGCTGTCATTAGATTATTATATGCTGGGAGCACTTTATCTTAGTTTCTGGTAGCAAGAGTTTGATGAGACAGGGATTTTCTCTGTGAAAGGCAATTTGGAAATAATGGATGAAGAGTTTAACCACACTTCCAAGAATCTATTTGAAAGAAATCAGAGATGAAGATAAATAATATTTATAGAAAAGTTCAACATAATTCTTTTATTATCAAAACTTATTCTACATAACAAAAATGTTAAATTAATGCATAGCCATATAATAAAATATATGTAGACATATATTATTAGAGTGGTGCTTAATGTTTTTAATGATATAAAACAATTTTTATAACATAAAGCTATTTGAAAAAAAGGATTTTTAAATTGTACATCTAGCTGTAATATTAGATATGTTAAAAATATATGGTAATTCCAGCTACTCAGGAGGTGGAGACAGGAGGATCTCAAGTTTGGGGACAGTCTCAGCAACTTAGTGAGAGTCTGTGCAAAATAAAAAATGAAAATATGGAGATGTAGTTTAGTGGTAGAGTGTGTCCTTGGATTCAATCTCCAGTACTACAAAAAAAAGGAAGAAAAAAAAATAAGCCTAATGGTAGTTTTCTCAGGTGGTAGAATTATGGTTGAATATTATTATTTTTTTATGTAATCCTAATTTTCTACAATAATGAATATATTTGGGGGCCAGGGTTATGGCTCAGTGGTAGAGCGCTCGCCTTGTATATGTGAGGCCCTGGGTTCGATCCTCAGCACCACATAAACATAAATAAATAATATAAAGATATTGTGTCCATCTACAACTAAAAAATTTTAAATATATTTTTACATTGATAAGAAAGTTATTTTAAAAAATAAAAGATGTCAACCAATAGACAAATGGATAAAATGTGGTATATCCATACAACAGAATATTATTCAGCTACAAAGACTAAAATTCTGGGGACTGGGGCTGTGGCTCAGTGGTAGCGCACTTGTCTGGCATATGTGAGGCACTGGGTTCGAGTCTCAGCACCCCATATAAATAATAAATGAAATAAAGGCCTATCAACAACTTAAAAAAAAGTATAAAAAAATTAAAAAATAGAGAGTAAACTTCTGACACATCCTACAACATGGATGAACCTTGAAAACATGCTAAGTAAAGTAAGCTAGGCTTAAAAGGACACTGTATAACTCTATTTACATGAAATATCTAAAAAATAGGTGAATAAATGAAGTAGAAAATAGATTAAAGGTTACCAAGGGGTTGGGTTAAAGTGAAATGAGGAGCTAATGTTTAACTGGTACTGAGTTTCAATTGGAGAAGCTGAAAAAGTTTGGGAGATGGTGGCAATGGTGATTGTGAATGTAATTAATTCACAGAATTTTAAGTTAAATATGGTTAAAATGGAAAATCTTGTGTTATATATATTTTATCATAATTTTAAAAAATAATAAAAACAAAGAATGGGACCTCAAGTGAGGAACTAAGACTGCTGTTATAGCATAAGGTGAATGGAAGGGATATCCCTTCTACTCCTATCTATAGGGCTGGCCAATTATGAGCAATGGAGGCTCTAGCTAGAGGAAAAAGGAAGTGTGGGAAGAGTCAGCTAATAACTTTGGTCTTCCTCTGCACAAATGGTTCAGGAAAAATAAGAACCAGGAAGAGAAAAAGAACAATATTAAAACTTTTGTGTAGGGGCTAGTGCTGTGGCTCAAAGTCAAAGCGCTTGCATAACACAAATGAGGAAATGGGTTCAATCCTTAGCACCACATTAAAAATAAAATAAAGGCATGCTATCCATCTACAACTACAAAAATAAAAAATAAAAATAAAACCTTATGTGTACAATTATGAAATTTATATCCTCTAAAAGCCCTAAGCTTTCTCCTGAGCCTCAGCTCCTATATTTAACTTCCTGGAGAACAATTTCATCTAGAATAATCAGTGTCTTTTAAATTTAATAGGTCCCAAACAAACTCATCATGGGAGTCTCCTGTTATAGATGATAAGCAATGAGTGAGACAGTAAGTAAATTTGGTCTAAAAATAGACTATTTGGTTAATAAGGAACCATTACCATACACCACAATATGAGATGGCAAAAACAGTAATTACAAACAGAGCAATCTAAGCTAAAGATAGCAGAAGGACAGATGGAAGGTTGATAGCTATGTGTGGAAAGATTAAGGAAGGCTTCAAGGAGGCAGAAATACATCCTAATAAGATGGGAGCTTCCTCTGAATATAATATTAAAACTCTATGAAGCAAATTGAACAATTTAGGACATGTAAACCAGAGAGTACATTTTAGTGGTACTTTTAAAAATCTTTGAATATCATAGAACATAAAATCTTTTCAGAAATTTGGTTTTGGATTATATTGCAAGCTTGCCTAAGAATCCCTGTTTAAAACATGGTCATCATCTAGTTGGCTTTTGAACAACCTTTGGCACTCCCCCATTCCTACGTCTTCACAGCTTTGGATTTCTTTATCTTTGGTAATATACAAAAGAAATCTACATATGATTACAATGTATTATAACAAATTGATTAACTTATTA
Organism: Urocitellus parryii; assembly: GCF_045843805.1. Classification (NCBI taxonomy): domain Eukaryota; kingdom Metazoa; phylum Chordata; class Mammalia; order Rodentia; family Sciuridae; genus Urocitellus; species Urocitellus parryii. The sequence continues at coordinate 35,381,571 of NC_135541.1, read as the reverse complement.
ATACATGAAAGACTAGAACTGCTTGTCTTAATCCAAATAATCCTTCAGTTTTTAAAGTTTCTGAAGAGAACAAAAATTAAGCTTTGAAAAGGGAAAAAATATGTATCACTAATACTGACAGCCTATAAAGTACAATTAAAAACCATTTAAAAAAACCCTTGAAATGCTGGGCGTGGTGATGCATGCCTGCAATCCTAGTGGTTCAGGAGGCCGATGCAGGAGGTTTCAAAGTTCAAACCTAGCCTCAGCAACTTAGCAAGAACCTGGACTAGTGATGTGGCTCAGTGTTTTAGCACCCCTGGATTCAATCCCTGGTATCAAAAACAAAACAAAACAAAACAAAAAACCACTGAAGGTGCATTCAATGGGTTTTTTGAAATTCACCAGATTCCCTGTTCCCCACACCAACTATGCACCTTCTACTTGTTTAATTCTTTGAAAGTCTAAGCACAGAAAACACTGAACTATTTTTTTTTCCCAACAGTGGCCACAGTGTCTTCTTTTCAAAGTTTTTAATCTGCTTTTCTTAAACTACTGAAACCAAAAAAATAGCATCTTCTTGAGTTCAGAACTTTGTAACAGGTTAAAATATTCCAAATATAACAAGTTTATAATAAATGGTTTTCTTCTAATATATATATATATGTTTTTTTAAACCTTATTATTTCTGAAAACCATATACATATTTTCATGTACACTATAATCCAAGAGCTTCTTTTTCCCTTCACAAGAAGACATTTTTAACCCAAAGACGTATGAGCAAGCCAGGTTATATTTAGTATACTAGATGTTCCTAAACAAAAATAGTTTAGATCTGCAAAGGGCTATTTAAGGAACAAATATCTTGGGTTCTCAAAAATATCAATTTTAGAGGGAGAGAAAGAAGAACAACAAAACCTTCTCCATCTTAGGTTCAAATATCCAAAATCTTTACAATCTTGTATTGTTAATTACTTAATATATATTTTTTTCTTGTTGGTTGAAAACAACATACAAAGGGTGGGGTAGAGTCTGGGAAGTAGCAAGAATGTACACATGCTTATTATGTATCATTAATTCTCTGTGTAATGTTTTGGGGCCAGCAACTACTCAAACTTTGAATTTCAGTGGTAATATCAGTAAAAAAGAATTTATCAATACAGTCTAATTAAGTGCATACTTATTAAATATAGGTCTGAGGATGTGGTTCAATGGTAGAGTGCTTGCCTAGAAGGCACAAGGTCCAGGGTTTGATTGCTAGCACTGCCAAAAAAAAAAAAAGCAAAAAGTACCTAACTCTTCTTTGCACAATTATTGTACAGGTGCTACCAGAAAGGCTTCTGGGAGGAAATAACACCTAAATTACAATCTAGGGGAAAAAAAAAAGAGCGAGCGAGAGAGAGAAATGACAATGCTCTTGGAAACATTGATGGGGATTTAAAAAAAAATCTATAATGGCCTAAATAATAAATTCTGCATGGCAGGTGCTCAGTAATACAGGGTATAAGGCAGGATACCTCTTACTGTCCTGGTTTGGGGTGGGGAGGTTAGGGAGACAAGAGGACAAGAAAAGGCCAGGAGTAAGTTTAGGAAAGCATAACTGGACAGACTAAAACAGGATAAATTAATGAATATGAAATATGTCTAACTATCTAATCAGTTTCCCCAATAGATTATAAGCAACAAAGGACAAAGACTATGCTAATATTTTATGTAACACTATTTAGTAAGTATAGGGCAAAATGCTTGGCACACAGTAGACATTCAAAAAGTCTTGACTATCATTAAGTATTTTAATATAACAGTTTTAATTACAACAATACCATAACCTCAGTGCAGCATTTCAAATTTGGCAGTATTCTGAAGAGTTCAAAGATTACTAACTAGGGTTGGGGATGTAGTTCAGTGGTAGATCACTTGCCTAGCATGTGGGAAGCCCTAGGTTCAATCCCCAGCTCTAACACCAAAAAAAGAAAAGAAGAAAAAAAAAATACTAACTTGTTCCTGATTTCATTGTAAAACATTTAAAATTAATGCCCTTCCTCTGCTGAAATAAGCCCCATAAAGTCTTCCAAATCTGAACAACAACAGAGAAAAGCTACAATAAAGGTAAGCATATTTTTCCTCTCTCTAAAGCAGTGTTTTTAATCAAGGGTGATTTTTGTCTCTAAAGGACCACCTGACAATATCTAGAAACATTTCTGATTGTCACAGCTAGGGGGATGAAGCACCCCTGGCATCTAGTGGATGGAGACCAGGGATGCTGCTAAACACTTACAAGGCAGAGGAAAGCTGCCACAACAAAAAATTATGTGCTTCAAGATGTCAATGGGGCTGAGGAGTTAGTAGAAAGGCAGGCAAAGATACAAAACTGCATAAACACTTAAAATTAGGTTAGGCTTAATATTATCAGAGTCAGGTTTATTGTTGCAAAAAATTTTATTGTTCCTTTTTACCAAAGTTTTGGATTTTTATTGACTAATTTTGACAGTGCAGGGAGATAAAACCTAGGTCCCTTTGGGGTCAAACTGGGAGTTCATAACCCACTTCAATCTAATGTATGAAATATGATATGTCAAGAGCTTTGTAATGTTGTGAACAACCAATAAAAATTTAAAAAAGAAAAAAAAAAAACTAGGTCCTCATGCATGACAGGCAAGCAAGCACTCTACCACTGGGCTATACACTCCCAGTCTAAGTTTTGGATCTTTTACTGGGAATCCAGTTCAGGGTTTTTTGCATGCTGTCAAGCACTCTACCATTAGATTATACACCCCAGCCTCCCAAGTTTTGGATTTTTAAAGAAGTTTGAAGGAATCTAGATCTGTCCCTCCTCCAAAAAAATACACCCCAGATTGAGAACAATCTCTGAAATTTAAAGTCAATGAAAATACACAAAAACTTTCAATAGCTCAGGAAAAAATAAAGTATAGAAAGTGCTTAAGTTCAAGACTTTCAAATCAATTTCTTAAAATTGTTTTAGTTGTTGATGAACTTTTATTTTATTCTTTTACTTATATGTGGTGCTAAGAATTGAATCCAGTGCCTCACACATGCAAGGCAAGTGCTCTACAACTGAGCCATAGCACTAGCCCTCAATCTTTATCCAAGTAAGAATATAGTTACAACAAACTGAAAGAAAAAAGGATGAAAATGGCTTATAAATTTTTTAAAATATTTTTTTTAGTTGTAGTTGGACACAATATATTTATTTATTTTTATGTGGTGCTGAGGATCAAACTCAGCACCTCACACATGCTAGGCAAGTGCTCTACCACTGAGCCCCAGCTCCGGCTTATATTTTTTACTATTTTATCAGTATGATCTTTAAAATACACAGCAAATTTAAATACTTATTTTATGCATTCATATATGCAGAGTTGAATACTGCCATTCCACTGCTTTTTCTTTGATACTCTGATATTTCTTTACCAGTGATCCATACCCCTACATTATTTCTGATTCATGTCTTACATCACATGTGAATTAATAATCTATTAAAAACTGTGAGGTAGGGGCTAAGGGTACAGCTCAGTGGTAGAGCGTTTGCCTAGAATGTGCAAGGCCCTGGATTCCATCCCCACAAAACAAAATGAAAACTGTGAGGTAGTACCGTACATAGTAATGATATGATTAAATCTAACTTATGCAATAATAAATGTAAATAATGTTAATATTAGAAATGGAATCATGAGGCAGAGGTAGATGATAATAGATCACAAGTAGTTGATATTATTAAAGTTTTTCTTTAGTATCTTTTGGAATAAGATAATCTTTGGTCTCATATTTGAGAAAAGTAGTCTCATCAAAATATAAAATAATTGGCCAGGCATGGTCACATATGCCTATAACCCCAGCTATCTGGGAGGTTGACCTAGGGGGATCATAAGTTCCAGACCAGCCTCACCAATTTAGCGAGACACTGTATAATTTTAGGTCTGGGATTGTGGCTCAGCGATAGAGTGCTCACCTAGCAGAGGCGGGACCCAGGTTCGATCCTAAGTACCACAAAAAATAAAGGCATTGTGTTGTGTCCATCTACACCTAAAAAAATATTTAAGAAAATATATATAATTTTAAAAAGGGGTAGCTCAAGGCAAACTAGGGATAACAGGAACATATCTCAACATTGTAAAAGCTATCTATGCTAAGCCCTAGGCCAACATCATTCTAAATGGAGAAAAATTGAAAGCATTCCCTCTAAAAACTGGAACAACATAGGGATGCCCTCTTTCACTACTATTATTTAATATAGTTCTTGAAACTCTAGCCAGAGCAGTTAAACAGGCGAAAGAAATTAAAGGGATACGAATAGGAAAAGAAGAACTCAAATTATCACTGTTTGCCTAAGATATGATTCTATACCTAGAAGATCCAAAAAATTCTACCAGAAAACTTCTAGAACTAATAAATGAATTTGGCAAAGTAGCAGGATCAACACCCATAAATCAAAGGCATTTCTGTACATCAGTGACAAATCCTCTCAAAGAGAAACTAGGAAAACCACCCCATTTACAATAGCCTCAAAAAACAAAATAAAATACCTGGGAATCAACAAAAGAAGTGAAAGACCTCTACGATGAAAATTACAGAACGCTAAAGAAAGAAATTAAAGAAGACCTTAGAAGATGGAAAGATCTCCCTGTTCTTGGATAGGCAGAATATTGTTCAAATGATCATACTACCAAAAGCACTATACAGATTTAATGCAATTCTAATCAAAATCCCAATGACATTCCTCATAGAAATAGAAAAGGCAGTCATGAAATTCATCTGGAAAAATAACAGACCCAGAATAGCTAAGGCAATCCTTAGCAAGAAAAGTAAAGCAAGTGGCATCACTATACCAGACCTCAAACTATACTACAAAGCTATAGTAACAAAAACAGCATGGTACTGGCACCAAAATAAACAAGTAGACCATTGGTATAGAATAGAGAACACAGAGACAAACCCACATAAGTACAGTTATTTATATTAGACAAAGGCACCAAAAACATATATTGGAGAAAGGATAGCCTCTTCAACAAATGGTGCTGGGAAAACTGGAAATCCACGTGCAACAAAATGAAATTAAGCCCCTATCTCACCATGAACAAAACTCAACCCAAAGTGGATCAAGGACCTAGGAATTAAACCAGAGACCCTGCACCTAATAGAAGAAAAAGCAGGCCCAAATCTTCACCATATCGGATTAGACCCTGACTTCTTTAATAAGACTCTTATAGGGCAAGAAATAAAATAAAGAATCAATAAATGGGGGCTGGGCTGTGGCTTAGTGGTAGAGTGCTTGCCTAGCATGCGTGAGGCACTGGGTTCGATTCTCAGCACCACATGTAAATACATAAAGGTCCATCAACAACTGAAAAAATATATATATATAATAAAACAATCAATAAATGGGATGGACTCAAACAAAAGTTTCTTCTCAGTAAAAGAAACAATCTGTGAAGTGAATAGAGAACCCACATCTTGGGAGCAAATTTTTACCACAGGCACATCAAATAGAGCACTAATCTCGAGGATATATAAAGAACTCAAAAATCTTACCACCACAAAATAAATAACTCAATCAATAAACGGGCTAAGGAACTGAACAGACACTTCTCAGAAGATGATATACAATCAAGCAACAAATACATAAAAAAAAGTTCAACACCTCTAGCAATTAGAGAAATGCAAATCAAAAGATTTCATCTCACTCCAGTTAAAATGGCAGTTATTACGAATACAAACAACAATAAGTGTTGGCAAGGATGTGGGGAGAAAGGCATTCATACATTGCTGGTAGGACTGCAAATTGGTGCAGTGAATATGGAAAGCAGTTTGGAGATTCCTTGGAAAACTGAGAATGGAACCACCATTTGACCCAGCTATCCCACTCCTTGGTCTATACACAAGACTTAAAAAAACAGCATACTACAGGGACACAGCCACATCAATGTTTAGAGCAGCACAATTCACAATGGGTAAATTGTGGAACAAATCTAGATGCCCTTCGGTAGATAAATGGATAAACTGTGGTATATATACACAATGGAATATTACTCAGCATTAAAAGACAATAAAATCATGGCATTTGCAGGTAAATGGATGGAGTTGGAGAATATTATGCTAAGTGAAGTAATGCCAGAGAACCAAATGCCAAATGTTTTCTCTGATATAAAGATGCTGATCCGGGCTGGGGATGTGGCTCAAGCAATAGTATGCTCGCCTGGCATGCGTGGGGCACTGGGTTCAATCCTCAGCATCACATAAAAATAAAAAAATAAAAAAAAAAGATGTTGTGTCCACCGAAAACTAAAAAAAAATAAATATTAAAAAATTCTCTCTTGGGCTGGGGCTGTGGCTCAGTGGTAGAGTGCTCACCTAGCATGTATGCTCGCCTGGCATGCGTGGGGCACTGGGTTCAATCCTCAGCACCACATAAATTTAAGATAGAGTGTCCACCTAAAACTTAAGAATATCTTAAAAAAAAAAAAAATTCTCTCTCGCTCTCCCATGCTGATCCATAATGAGAATGTGGGAGGAGCACATTGAGGAATGGAGAAACTTTAAATAGGGCAAAAGGGAGGGATGCGAAGGGAGGGGTAAGGGCATAGGAAAAATGGTGAAATGAGATGAACATCATTACCACAAGTACATGTATGAAGACACGAATAGTGTGACTCTACTTTGTGTACAATCAGAGACATGAAAAATTGTGCTCTATTTGTGTACTATGAATTGAAATGCATTCTGTTGTCATATATAACAAATTAGAATAAAAAGAAAAGACTAAAAGGGCTGGCTCATTAGTAAAGCACTCTAGATTCAATTTCTAATACCAAAACACACATATAAAATAAACTGATTTAAAAAATTAACAATATTAGGGTTGGGATTGTGGCTTAGCAGTAGAGCGCTTGCCTAGTGCGGGCAAGATCTGGGTTCAATCCTCAGCACCACATAAAAAATAAAGGCATTGTGTTGTGTCCATTTACACCTAAAAAATAAATATTTTTTTAAAAATTAACAATAATTTTTTTAAGAGTCCTAATAAGAAATTCAACCTATGTAAAGTTATTGCTTCAGGCTCTTGGCTAATGTAATTAAAAGTATTTGTAGAGGGCTGGGGTTGCGGCTCAGCGGTAGAGTGCTTACTTAGCATGAGTTCAATTCTCAGCACCACATATAAATAAGTGAATAAAATAAAGGTCCACCAACAACTAAAAATCTATATATAATTAAAAAAAAAAAAGAATTTGTAGAGTAAAAAGGTGGTCTTGGGGTAAAACAGTCTACGCTATTTGAGGAAATCTTAGGGTTTATTTATTTCCATATTATTAGGAAAAAATCATATTCTACATTAAAATTCAAGAGCATTCCCATAATTTTACCATAAACATCTTTAGTCTGAAAAGCATAATAAAAATCTTGCTTACTAAAATATCTTTACTAAAATCATGTGATTTTATTCAAAAAGCAAATTTAACAGTTACATTCCTTTAAAGATATCTGTGTAACAATATTAGATTCTTCTAAGCTAATGTTTTAAATTTGAAAAGTCTAGACAATTATTTGCACATGTGCTGTTTGCCTACATTATTTAATAGTTTTAAAGTGATCATACCTCTTCAATACCAGCTATATTATTGACAGCCAGTTTTTTTAGAGAACTCTGAAGCTTTTTGTCATCAGCTGTAGCTGTTCTATGTACCACCTTCTTCTTTCTGCGAGCTGTGCCCTGAAAAATAATCAGAGGTGTTAGCATGCTCAGCAGCTGGCAACTGCAATCACATCTTCCTATCTACTACAACAATCTAACTAAAACTTACTAAATAGTAATGACCAATAAGACTCCTCAGAGTAGTGATTGTCAATCTAACCCAGATTTTTTAAAGGTCAGTTCTAGCTGTTCTTATTCTTATCCAGTATCTAATTGTTCTTTCAACACTTTTAAAAATACTGTTTGCTAATAAGATATAATTCATAACTTCAAGACAACTTAATATACTTTACAACAACTTTCAAATATTATAAAGAATGCTTTCTTACAGTCCTTACCAGCTCCTACTAATAAAAGTCTAAAGAGGTCTGAAATCTTGAGAATTAAGGCATATTAAGAATTAAATGCCTATGATTTGAGTATTAGAGAATCTGAAAATCCAGGAATGAAAAAGATGAAGATTTTACCTAAAGTTTTTACATTACAATAAAAGGAAAAGTCAGTAAATACATAAAAAAAAAACTATTTCAAACATGATAAGGACTCTTATAAAATCACAAAACAAAAACATAGTAATTAAGAGTGACTGGGAGCAGAGCACGACCTTATCAGGCCCCTATGAAAAGGTGACATATGAATTGAGACCCACAACTAGGGAAGAGTGATCCAAGCAGAATGAAGAAAGGCTGAATTGTCTTTTTTAGACAAAAGGGCTAGCCTAGAGCACATGGAAAAGAGAAGAAAAATGATATCAGAAAAGATAAGCAAGGGCCAGACTACATAGCCTAGAATTTCATGGGCAGGAACTGGATTTATTCTAATTGTAATAGGAAGTCACTGAACAGTTTTAACCATGGAGGTGGCTGGACTTGATGTGATTTGTTCACTTAGGACTAAGGTCGCTATTTGGAAAATGGTCTTTAAGGAGACCAGTCAGGAGGCTCCAGTAGCAGTCCTGGTGAGAGATGACATTTGTGGGAGTGGAGATGATGAGTATCAGATTGTCAGAAGAGATGACATGACTTTTGATGGATTAGATGATGGATATGAAAAAAAGAGTAGTCTAGGATGATGCTTAGGATTTTGGCCTGAGCAAATAGGTTGAAAATCATACTTTTAACTGAGATACAAAAAGTTCATTTTCAATACAGAAAAGTTCAATCAATCAATACAGATACTTTGAAACTCAAAATACACTTTTCTACTGAAAAGCTATTATAAAAATGGGCCAATTAAAAAAAATAAACTAAAGCAAAGCAGAAACAAAATCAGCCTAAGTTTAGATAGTTAAGTCTTTCTGAAAGTAGGAGTAGGGATAGCTCCTTCTGTAGTCCTCAGGGAATCAGCTTTACAGAGAGGAGGGAGAACCTTCAGTCTCAGAAACTCCAGTGAGAGAAGGGACATTTGGCAGCAGATTGTGACAAAATCCAGTATTGAAGTATCACTATTACAATGGTCTTTTTTTTGGGGGGGGGGGTATTGTATTGAACCCAGGGGTGCTTTACCACTGAACTAAATCTCAGTCCTTTTATTTTTTAAATTAAGACAGGACCTTGTGAAGTTACCAAGTGTAGCCTGCAACTTGCAATCCCTCTTCTTCAGCCTTCTGAGCAGCTGAGATTACAGGCATATGCCATTGTGCCTGGCTCATAGGTTACTTATTTGTGAAGGTTTCCTGACTCAGAGATAGTTCAGTTGTTTGCTGTATACCTCAATTCAAATGATCCTCAGGAACATCAAATGCAATGTCAAAAGGCTCATCAATCCACCTGTCTATTCTTCCTTTACTTCCTAAGTTTTATAGCTGCTGGTATTTCCATATATCCAATTTCTAAAACCAGAAGTCTAGGTATCATCCCACTCTTCTTTCTGACCTTTATCTCCCATATCCCATCAATCATTAAATCATGTCAATTCCAACCCCTAAACCTATGACCCATATAGTTCAGCAATAACCTCTTGATTATTCTCTATGCTAAACTATTTCATTCCCTTTTCCACACTGCCCAGCTACCTTTCTGAAATGGCTGTCATTTCCTTTCTGAAATCCTTCAATAGTTGCCTACTTCCTACAGGATAAAATTCCAACCTTCTTAGTAAGGCATATAAAACTACATTGGAACCCCAAACTATCAGGTCATTTTGTTTCCTACCATTTTCTATCCATCATGTACTCTACACTAGCTGTATGAATTCAAAGCAAGTAATTCCTTTAAGCACTATGTTATCTAAGCACTCTATGTGCCTTTGCACGTGTGGAAATAATAATCCTTTTTTATCTGTTCTCCCATGAACCTGGTCAGTCTGACAATAAATTCTTATTTATCCTGTATTTTATTATTATTTGATTTTTGGTACTGCAGATCAAACCCAGGGTTTCCCACCTGCTAGGCAAGAGTTTTACAACTGAGCTAAACCTTTAACACTTTTTATTTTTATATTGAGACAGCATCTCACTGTGTCACCGAGGCTGGCGTCAAACTTGTGATCCTGCCTTGGACTCTTACTAGCTGGGAATCCATGTGTGGGCCACCACACCCAGCTGTTTATTATCCTTTGAATCCCAGCTTGCCTCCCCTAAGGAAGAGCACCTTGTTATTCATTTTAACACTTTCTATTCTTCATTGTAATTCTGAGCATGACTCTCTTCCAATCTGAGATATGTTGAATAGGAGATTTTATTTATCTATCATGTGCCTGGCGTATGGCAAATGCTCAATAAACAATAGAACAATGAATGATGGTACCAACAAATGGTTTAAACTATATGATGATGATGTCTGGCATCATGTCTTTCCAGATATATTCTATGGAATATCTCCAATTTTTTGCACTGGCATATTATATCACATTTGATGTTACAGTGTGACTACTGTGGTTACATGAGTGTATTAATATGACTCCAGAACCATATAACTATAGCATTATGAAATGAGAAGGTACTAGTCAAGTCTTTTCTTCCTCTTTCCTGACTGTCACCAGAGCTGAAATTGTTGTTAAAGTAAATGACACAGTGAGGACTGACACAGTACCCTACCTACTCCTTTCTCCTTTTCCCTTTTGCAAACACTGTATTGGATAGACAAAGGTAAACTATTCTCCTGGGGCCCAGGGCCACAGTTGAGGGGAAATCAAAGATTTAAGTACTTCTTTAGGTTTTAAAGTATATGAAAAAAAGAAAGCTCATGTTCATATTCACCAACATACAAAAACAGGCAGGAATCTAGGAGGAAAACCTAGCAATAAACAAAATGTATAACCCATTCAAGAATTTCTAGTTAAATTTTTTTTCCTCCTGCAGAACTGGGGATTGAACCTGTTGGTGTTCAACCACTGAACTACATCCCCAGACCTTTAAAAAAAATTTTTTTTAAAATTTTGAGATGAAGTCTAGGTTGCCCAGGCTGACCTGAAACTTGTAATCCTCATGCCTCAGCATCCCCAGCACCTGGGATTATAAACAGGTGTCATCACACCCAACTTGTAGTTAAATATCCTGTAAACCTAACTGTACCAGTGCGTACATTCAGTCAAGATGTAATGCTAATACCTGGCATGCCCTGAAGATAAACTGAACATTATAATAACAACTATGATCTACTAAGCATCTACCCTGTGACAGATACCATATAAGGTGTTTTATAAATATTTCTCTAATTTTTAGGAGCATCTTTTAGGATTATTTCTATTTTGCGGATGAAAAAAATGGAAGTCATAAGGTTGAAACTTGTTTATGTCATAACTAGCAGCTATTAAAAGTTAGGTTTCAAACAAAGGTGGCTATCATTGTATCATCAGAGAAGAGTCTTCTAGGTAGTTGTTTTAGATCTAGACAAATAATTCTCAAATTGGAATGTGGTTTGGTCTTGATTATGGAAAAGATTTTAGGTTTTCAATGACCACAAGTCCAAAATCATAATACTGTCTAGTAATCATACATTCTCCTATCAGTTTTTCTTATGCCACACTCACCTTGCCCCCTATCCGGACCTGAGCCTGAAGTTTGGCTAACTTTTCTTGATTCATGCTGTTGGTAAATCTAGGGGGGGAAAAATAGATTTGTTAAAGACACTGTTTTATGAAAATTAAAGAAAAAACTGTTTATACAAACAGTACCTTTTGGCTCACTGAGTTTGCAGTATGCATTAACACCACAACCATATTAATACTGTCTATATTCATAATAAATACCTTGTTCTAGCTTCATAAACCATGTATTGCTAAAAATCAAAATTAAAATAATACCACAGGGAGCCAAATATACAAACAGAAAAAAAGAATGGGATTCAAAGTCACCTATTTGAAGACTCCTCCTTAAAAAGTGATTCAGTTCTTTGGCATTCAGTAAAATCTAGCCAATTACAAAATCTCTGTAGGCAAGCCAGTTTTTCCTCCCAAAGATTTTTAGAGCGGAGAACTGTTACCAAATGTTATCAGCAAAACCTTCAAGTAAATAATTTTCTCCCACATCAAATGTGTATTTCCTAAATCATAAAGAGGACAAAAGGGGTAGGGAGAAGGCTAGACAAAGATGAAATTCAACAATAGGCCGTTCTAGCTGTCAAAATACGTAGTCATGTCCTCTATTCAAGGTCGGATGTTGTGTTAATAATGGGAAACAAACCAGATTTCAACATTTAGTACTTCTATAGCACTCCAGAATTCATTTAATACTTTGTGCTGATGTAGTTAGTATACCACACTTGTCAAAATATTCTTGCATATAGGAGAAAATTTTTCACTACACAATTTAACAAAAACATCTAGGTTACATGAATATTAAATTGGTGGGAAGGGCAACTCAAAGTTTTTTATAGCAATTTTTGTTTTGAAGATTCTAAAAGCATTATAAAATCATGAATTCTAGTTTCATCAATAATATTCCTACTAAGGAAAACAACATTCTTAAGTTTATGATGGATCTTAACACACAACAAACAAATAAAAGCCAATTTAAAAGTCTTGTTTGACGTGTTCTGTAGCTCAACAGATCATTACTGAGATATGAGGAAGGGAAAAAAGAACTAGGCTGTTATTAAATCTTTTGGGGCAGATTCTCCAAACCCAGTATGATCTCGCCATTTAGATAAAAGATATTGTTTTCTTCCTTTGAGATGAAGAGATGAAAAGATTATGTAATTACTAGTTACTCTGTACTGACACTGAATTTAGGCACTAACCTCCCTGCATCTCTGCTTTAAGGCTAAATAAAGTCCAGTTCCCAAATAACAATTAGAATCTATTATTTCTTTGTTCAGCATTGTATCACAATGATCAAGCAGCTAAAAACACTCTTCTAGGAACAACTGTGTTTAGAGTCCAAAACAAGCAACCTTATGCATATGCCAATCTTAGCTCTGCCATAGACTTAAATTTGCTGAAGTAAATCCTAATCTTTATATTTAGATCTCCACAGGAATGGACCAATATTCACTTTTCTCAAAGTAATGTGGCTTTGAAGGTGTAGTGAACTAACAGAGCTTAAGGAATTTCTTGCAAAAACGGGGCTAAGTGAAAATATTAAAATCAAACACAGAATAAATCCTTTGGGACTTTTCTTCATTTTTAAGTAATAATCCTCAAGAGAAGAAATAGAGTTGGGAAGATAAGAAAGAGTCCTGACTTGTTTGAAACAAAGAACCACATTAACTCTTTAAATCAATGTGTAGATGAAAGAACAGATGCCATTCCAGGTGGTTAGGATAACAGAATTGCAAAATCTTATCCTCAAGGAGTATCTCAGAGAAAAAGCATTATAGGGAAGTTGGAAGCTCAAAGCAGAAGTGAAGGAACAAGTATGGTCTTTTGTCTTATTAGCAAATTGTGGTGTGTGGAATTCAAGAGGGAAAGGTGATTGGACTGAGAGAAGAGATGTCAAGCTCAGCATCTGGAGTAGACTTCAAAGATTATCTGATTTAATTCCCTTTTCTTTAATCCATCTTAATTCGTACCTGTCATTCCTGTCTTACATATATGAGGACAGCAGCGGGGCATAAATTATAAGCAGTTCAGCGTTTTCCAATTTAATAGAAAAAGAAGGCCTTGAGGTAGCAGTTCCTTTCTGCAACCAAAGGGAGAAGTAACTTCCTTTGGTCACATGATAATGAGTTCTTCCTTGGGAGATCCAAGGATCTTTTAGCACTTTTCTTAGGAGTTCAAGATAGAGTACAAATGAGGTTAATCAATACTTAACACCTAAGTTCCAAGCATTGTGGTAGGCATTTTCACATACATCATGTTTACACAGGGATAAAAATAATTTCAACCTTTAGTCTCAACTTTTTATTATGAGATTTCTTTAAGAGAAGCACAGGATGTAGAATCAAAGACACTGGGTCTACTCTACTTAATACTTAAGGCTTCAAAAAAGTATTTTACTTTTTTGAACTTTTGTTCCTCCTGCATCAGGAAAGGTATAACACATACTTCACAGGGTTGTTTTGAGGGTTAAAGGTAGATTATCAAGCACAAGATATGGCTCACAGAAATATACTCAATAATTGGTAACTATTGTTACCATTCCCGAGGGGATAGCTAAGGTATAAGTGAAATAACCTGGGAAGGGAAATTGAAACCGCCATTCACTAGCTGTATACCACTGTGCCTGCCGGTCAATCATCAAGCAGTGATGGGGTTATAAGGATGGGCTAGGCAATGTCCCAAAAGGGAGGCAGACTTGTAAACAAATTCTGCCATTATAAGGTGATGAGCCCTGCAACAGGGTCCGGTTCCCCGGGCAGGGGGCGGGGTGCTAACCTCGGTTTCCCTATCTGTAGACTGGAAGCATCAACTGAGATGACAACAGATAAGCTGTATAAGCTCAAAACATATGACATTGTTGTTGTGAATAACGAAGAGTAATGGAACAGAGGAGAGGGGGTCCACCCGCCTCCTGGGACTGGATTTGGGCGGCAAAAGCACCGTTCCGCTCTCACAGGGGGCGTTGGTGCTGGGGACCTTCCCTCAGGTGCCGACCCCCAGCTGCGCCGCCGGTAACCGACAGGCCAAGCCAGCCGCCTCCGCCCCCACTCGCCGCGCCACGGCGGAAGTGGCAGCCCGAGCGGTTGGAGGGTGTCGGAAGAAGAGGGCGGGGGGAGACCGTGCGCAGCGGCCTATGGCCGTGGAGTGGCGGGACCGCCGGGGGTCTCACCTGAAGCAGGGAGGGTCCTCCAACACCAGCACGCGGCAAGAGCAAGATGGCTGCCTCAACCGAGACAGAGAAAGACGGCGGCGGCGGGAGCGAGGCCCACGTGATACAGTCAGCCCCGCCTCTCCTTCCCCGGCGGCCTATCCCGGGAGCGCGCATCCCAACTACAAAACCCAGCCTGCTTTGCGCACCCCAGAATTTCTATTGGCGGCAGGTGCCGGGTGCCGCGCTGCATCCTGGAGCTCCCAGGCGTTCCATTGTGTCGGTACTTAGTTTGTGGAGAACCTAATAAAAGGGCGAAATGATTTTGTTTGTGTAGTTTTGTTCTGATGCTTTTCACTATGCATTAAGTATGCACTGTTGGACTCAAACTAATAGAAGAAAGATGGGAGATTTTGGCCTGTTATGTAGTAGAGGCCGAAAATTAAAAAGAAATATTTAATCCACAACAAAAATAGATTTAATCTGAAGAAGCGTTACATTTTAGATGCCTACAGTGACATGACCTGGTTCCTTTGGAACGTTTAGTTTTGCAATAGGAAGCCCCAACTCTGGTTTTCTTGGAGCTTGTATTGGTTGGTTGCATCCTCCTTAGCGTGAAAGTGAAGTGCATGCCTGCAAGGCAAGAGACAGTTGAATGCAGAATGGGTTTATCAGGTCTCTTCAGAGACCTGAGCAGGAAATTAATGAAATCCGGTTGTCCGATTTTTCTTACTTGCGGTGGGGGAAGGGAAATTCGAGGCCAATAGGCGACTCACCCACTGTTGGGAGATGTTGACCTCACGAATCAATAATTTGCGTTTTGAATAGTAAGTACAGCGGACCTGGGGGCGGGAGAGGCAGGGGGAGGGGTTAGTCTGGCTGGCAGACGTAGTCCACA
The DNA here is from genome assembly GCF_045843805.1 of Urocitellus parryii. Lineage (NCBI taxonomy): Eukaryota > Metazoa > Chordata > Mammalia > Rodentia > Sciuridae > Urocitellus > Urocitellus parryii. The sequence goes on along the minus strand of NC_135541.1, from coordinate 35,365,857 downwards.
ACGGTTCTTCCGAACCTCTCCCTTACCCCCACCGTCTCAGCCCACCTTTTTCCGCTCGGTCCTGAGGCTTCGACTTACAAGACCCTGAGAAGGCAGATCACGCTCGAGAGCATTTCCCGAACCCTTCTACGTGATCTGCACCTTTAACTCCATCCCAAGCCGGACCCCGGAGGCACCACCCACATCCGTCTAACATCACTTCCTTCAGAGTTTGGAAAAAAAAAAAAAAATCTGAGAAAGAGAGGGTCTGGGCTGACCAGCTCTAAGGAAAAGAAACGGATCTCTTGCGGTGACTCGAGCCCTGTGTCGGGTCAGCCCGGTGGTCCCGCGCACCTAGCACCATGGAGATGTGGCCTCGTCTCGGGGCCACCTGTTTGCTGGGCTTCAGTTTCCTGCTCCTGATCACCTCTTCTGACGGACACATTGGGCTTGGAAAGGGTCAGACAGCATTCTTATCTTAATCTTTACTGATCGGGGCCTCTGCCGAATAGGACCCTTCCCTTGTCTAACACTGTTCCCCTCGGGTTTTCTTTCTTAGGCTACGCCAGATTTCTTTCTTTCTTTCTTTTTTCTTCCGCAAACGCACCTAGAGTTTTGACTATTTCTTGGGGTAGGGAGTAGTGAGTTCGGGAAAGGTAAGATGGGGAAATTATACTTAAGGTCTCTATTAATTTTTGTGTTGGGGGAAGAAATAGTCTGTAAATTAGAAAAAGCATGTTTAAGAGCCCAGCATAGTGCTGGGCACTTGGTAGATCCTCAGGAATGGTCACATTCCCTTCCTAAAGAAATAGCGTCCTCGGGAACCTACTGTGTCGAGATTCCAGCCTTGGATCTGAAGATTCCTCACTCTTTCTTGAAGAGCTAGGCTACTGCCTCCTTGCCCTGGGAGATGCAAAGAAAAAAAAAGGGGCCAGATGAAGTATAGAAGTTCTGCTGTTAGAGGGCCACCAACAGTTGTCTTTGGTGTGGTTCAGCCAGTGTGTCTAGAGAAACTGATTTTTATTTTTTATTTTTCTGAGGAGGGAATGATCAGTAGTTATGAATGGAGGTCAGTATCCCAACTCCATCCCATTACCTACATCTTCATTCACAATTTGAACACCTTTCTCCTCATCAGCTCTTTCTTGGTTGAAAGTTGGAACCACTGAACTCAGGGTTTATGCTTTTCTAAGTGGGTTAGTTATACTTGGATCTCACCCCCTCTTCCATTTTTTTTTAACTGACCTGACTATATGGAATGATTCTGCTGGAATATTTTTTATTGTTTTCTCTTATCCTCCGGACTTTCAGTGGACTGAATGCATCCATTTCTTCCTTCAGTATGTAATTTTTGATCATCTACTATATTTCTGGCATTGTCCCAGGCACTATCAATGAACCAGACAGATAAGATTCCTGCTGTCATGGAGCTTATATTCAAGCCAGAGAAAGAGAAAGTAGTGTAAACTCATTGATAAATTAATAAGACAACTTCAGCTGGGCAAATGAAACTGTGTTAGAGTATGAAATAGTAGAAAGGTTTGGGAGGATGAGGGAGGAATTAACTGAGTCAGGAAGATCAGGGAAGGGTTTTCTGAGGTTTCCATCTCAGTGGTGAAGCCTGCACAGTGAATTCCATTAGGCCAGAATGTTTAAAATACACTAGTAATATTTGCAGAATGTTCTTAATCCCATTGTAAAATAAGTTACTGTTTATTTAGAATAAAATATTAAGTACCGAGGAAGACAGAAGACTATGGTGTTAGGATGTGAGTTTAGCTCCGAATTTTAATGTGTTCTGACACAAAACCAGTTGCCTTGTCTGTGGGTCAGGAATTTGAATGAGTCACAGTTGGGGAATGTTTCTCTCTTCCATGATGTCAGGGGCCTCAGCAGACTGGTTATTTCTCTCTGTGGTCTTTCTGCATGGGCTAGTGTAGGCTTCTTCCCCATTATGGTAGCTGGATCCCAATAATGAGTGACCCAAGAGAATAAGGTGGAAATGCATAGCATTTTTATTATCTAACCATACAGGTCATATGGCATCACTTCTACTATACTCTGTGGGAGCAGGTTCAAGTGGAAGGAACATTAACATCTATACATGAAATAGGAGGCACACTGAAGTCACATTTGTAAGAGGAACATGTGAGATGGAAGGTTTTATTGTAATTATCTTTGGTAAATATTATCTGCTACAGTGAGCCAGGACCATTTCTGCCTTGTTCATGCTCAAGAATATTTGTTGCAAGAAAAATGAATGGTAAACATGATTGTTATGTCCCCTGTATTTTTAAAAACAAGTAAGTAGGCAGTTAGGCAGTTATATGACAACATATATGGACTTTGAGAAGGAAAATACCAGGTAACTACAGCAGTACATAGAACGACAACTCAAGGTAGGAGGGTTGGGTTTTGAGGATTCAATGAAAAAAAAAAAAAAACAAGAAATTTAATATTGTGTCACACACTTAAATGTTAACTGGCATTATTTCCTCCCATGGAAGAATGTTTAATTATTCCTTAAAGGAATTAATAATACTTCAGTTTTTTGTTGTATGTATTTATTATACATGGATTCTTGGGACATAGATTATACCCCACTCACCCCCCCCACCCAAATGCTACCTGAAGCAGTAGTTCCTGAAAATTTTGATGAGTGAGATTTCTTATCTCTGTTAGATATTTCAGTATCTCTGACTCTTTTCAGAAGATGGCCTTGTGATTTGCAGAGAGGAGAGAATGAGTGTCCCCACTGTTTTAAGAAAGCACAGTGGTGTGGAGTAAGCACTACATAGGCATTGGGAGGCCTGGATTTTAATCCTCTCCTTGCAGAGGGAGAAACTGGAAAGCTGTCAGTAGAGGCAGTTTGCTCTCTGGCGTAAAACAAATAGATGATTTTGTCAAGTCTCTAGGATAAACATTTGGCACTAATACTTACAAAGTATTTACCTTCCACTCGGTATCCTGTTCACTTTCACAGCAACCCTGTGGGATTAATATTTTCGTTAGCCATATTTTGCATTTGTGAGAATAAATGGCTGAGGTAGGATTCTAACTCTGGTCTGTCTGACCTTTTGTTAATCAGGTTTTATCTGCTGGGAGAGGGTGGATAATACTTTTCTTATGTCTTTAGCTTACACTCATTAAAACACTTTTTAGAATGAAAAGCTTGGAAATGCTGATGTAAATGCTATATTTAGAAATGGTTACTTTTCCTTTTTAACTGTTTTAGGAGAAGAAACTGCTGGCATGGGAGACTTTAGCTTACTTTACAGAAAACTGGCATAAATTAAGTGGCTATGCAGCTGACACTTAGGAAACTGGACTATCTTCAGGTGTTCCATGCTGGCATAGGAGTGAGTGTGGGTGGTTCTGGGGAGTGGATGATTTTAGTAATAAGGTAAATAGTGCATCTGTATAAATCCTTTTTGAAGGAGAAACCAAAGAACTCAAGTTTTACATAATTGAAGTCAGTATTCTCATTGTGCTTTGGTGAAGATTCATTCCTTCATTCATTTCTTCATTTAACTTTTGCTACAGAAGCAGTAAAGTGCAGTGAATATTTATAACTACAGACTCTGAAGTCAACCTATATTCTAGTTCCAGCTCTGTCACTTACAGGCAGTGTAAGGTCAAGCTATCTAACTTAAGTTTCCTTATTTGTAAAAAAGAGATAGAGTTTGTACCTCAAGGTTATTGTGAGAATTAAATAAGTTAATACATGTAAAAGCTATTAAAAAAAGTATCAGATACATAATTAATGCCATGTAGGTATTAGTCATTATTAATATTGTTATTATCATTATACTATTAGTATCATTATAATTATCACCTAAACTAAGCATTCAATAAGTGATGATAGGGCTGGGGATGTGGCTCAAGTGGTATCGCCTCTCATGCATGCAGCCCGGGTTAGATCCTCAGCACCCACCACATACAAACAAAGATGTTGTGTCCGCCAAAAACTTAAAAAAAAATATATATATATATATATATATATATATTCTCTCTTTAAAAAAAATAAGTATATATATATATATATATATATATATATTCTCTCTTTAAAAAAAATAAGTGATGATAGTAGAGTGTTTGTATTATACCTCTTAGGGGTATACTTCTTAGGGGTATTGCAGTAGATCAGCTTGGGAAGTTTTGGGATACTGGAAAAGCATGCTAATTAGAAATTAGAAGACCAAAATTTCAGATGGCTTCTGTATTTTTCTAGAACTCAGTAAAATGAGAGGGTTGGAGTAATTGGTCTCTAGGATTGTGACATTTTCAATGTATTAAATTTAACTTATTAAATTTAAGTAAACTTAAATTAACTTATTAAATTTAAATAAAATTAAAAACTGAGGTCCTTAATTAACTTAGCCACATTTCATGTACTTAGTTGCCACATGTGGCTAGTGGCTACCATATTGATTAGCACAGGTACAGAGCATTCCAATCATTGAACAGTGGTGCTTTGGTGTCTCTATTAACAACAATCTCCCCAACTGTAAGCATTATCACCTAGCTTCTGGGTAGCCCAGGTTTGTGGAGAAACAATGTAATCTGATGTTAATCTAACTTCCTTGATTTTCTTTTGGTTGGCATTTGCCTGTTATCTGTTTCTGAATTACACCACCATTGACTTTTGCAAATCCTGTTTTAGGTATACGTTTATAAACATCATAAAGATAGTTCGGATTTTTTTTTAAAGCTAAATCTGACAGTTTCATCTTTTAACTTTAATTGATGAGTTTAGTCCACTTATATTTGTCGTTATTATTGACAGCTGCTCTTTTATCCAGTTTCCATCTCTACTACTGTTTTTCCTATGCTTTTTCCATTTTCCCCCTTTTTTTGGAGGTTGAATATTTGCATGTTCTTATTTTATCTCTTTTATTAGTTTGAAATTTGGTACTCTAGTTCTTTTACTAAATACTCTTGAATTTTACTTGCACATTTACCAAAATCTAACATTATCTTAATCCCCCCAATGGTAAGGTGCCTTAGAATATTAAACTTCAGTCAGCCCCTCTTTACTTATAAGCAGTTGTTCAGTAATTTAGTTCAGTTTTCTAAAACTATGAATTGGGCTTTACAAATTTTTATGAATATTTAGATTTAACTACATGTTTACCCATGTACTTGTTCACTATTCTTGTATATGGGTTTTTTTCCTGATATTTCCTATCTAAAATGTATCCTTTAGCTATCCTTGTAGTTTTCTCTGGTAGGAGACTATTTCATTCTTTCTCCTGTTTGCATATCTCCAATACTTTTCCACAATGTTTATTTTCAGTTAGTGACCATTTAATAGAACATAAAGGGGGATCATAGGAGGCTTCCAAAAATTCTCACCATTGCATTTACCCACCAGTTCTTCTTTTCCTGTTACTTGATAAATCATCCGTATTTCTAGCAAGGGCTAATCCCTTTACTTTAGTACTAGATTTCGCTTCATCTACTTAATGGCATTTTACCAGGGAGTCCTGTGTCATTAATATTTTTTCTTTATTGTATCATTTATATCAGCTTTTAACATCTGTCTTTGCTTTTGCACCCTATATTCATGGCAAATCTTGTTGACTTTGTCTTCAAAATATATCCAGAATCCAATATTATATTCCTCCTAGCAGGATTGCTCCTTTTGAGGACTGGGAGGGAAGGATCTTTTCCAGGCTTCTCTCTTTGGCTTGGAGATGACCATAATTCTCTCTGTGTGCATATCTGTCCAAATTTCACCCTTTTATAAAGATACTAATCATACTGGGTTCAGGTCTTCCCAAATAACCTCATTTAAATTTGATTACCACTATAATAATCCTGTCTCCAAATAAGGTCACATGTTAGGACTGTACCTTTTTTTAGGGGAAGGGGATACAATTCACCCTATAATAAATACTCTTTTGCTATCTGTTTTTAGCACAGAAGCTCAAAAATCCATAATACACAAATTACATCATGTTATAACTGCTCAGAATCCTCCAGTAGCTCAGGAAAAGCCTGACTATCTGCCTTTCTGCTTTCTGTCCTTCCATCCTTCCTGAATTAGGAATTGAATCCAGGGCTTTGCACATGTTAGGCAAGTGGTCAACTACTAAACTATATCCCTAGCCCTTTTTATTTTATTTTGAGACAGGGTCTTCCTAGATTGCCCAAGCTAGCCTTGAATTTGCAAGTTTCATCTTAGCCTCCTAAGTAGCTGGGATTGTAGGTGTGCACTATCATCAGTTTAAAAGTCATTTTTTTTTATGGGGCTGGGGTTGTGGCTCAGCACACGTCTTGCATGTGTGGGGCACTGGGATCGATCCTCAGCACCACATTAAAAAAATAAATAAAGGTATTGTGTCCTTCTACAACTAAAGAAACCATTTTTTTAAAAAAGTCAGTCTTTATAATGACCTGTAAGGCCCTCCATTGTCTACCCTCTCTTTGTCCCATTGACCTTATCTTCTTTTTTAACAGATAGTATTGTGTAATGCTTAAAAACAAAGAGTCTAAACCCTTCTGCCTAGGTTCAGATCTCAGCTCTGACATTCACAAGTTAGGTGACCTTGGGAAAGTTATTTAAACTTTGTGTCTCAGCTTTCTTTTTTTTAATATATATATTTATATATATATATATTTAGTTTTAGGTGGATACAATATCTTTATTTTACATTTATGTGGTGCTAGAGGATCGAACCCAGTGCCTCGTGCATGCCAGGCAAGCACTCTACCACTGAGCCACAACCCCAGGCCATATGCCTCAGTTTTCTCATCTGTAAAATGGGATCGATGAGACTGTCTACCTCATAGGGTTGGGAGGATTAATATTTTTAAGGAACTTAGTGCCTGGTATGTTATATCAATAGCAAATACTTGTAGTAATTAATATTACTATTCTAAGCTATCATAGCTGAGGAAACATTGTATAGTATGGGAAAATTACCTAACATACCCAAAGTCATATGACTAGTAAGCAGCAAAGCCAAGATCCAAACCCCGGGAGTCAGGGTCCAGAGTCCATGCTCTTGACTATTATATGATCCTGTTGAATAAATACTTATTTATTGAAATAATAATGAGTGGTGAATACCTGATGGTGGAGGAAAAAAAACCCTCTCAGTTTATCTAAACATGTCTGTTTTGTCCTTGTGCTTGAAAAATAGTTTTTTTAGAGTATATAATTCTAGGTTTAGTTATTTTCTTTTAGCATTTCAAGATGATACTCTGCTCTCTTTTGATTTCTATTGTTCCTATCAATATAATAGCATAATTATTGATCTTTTGTAGGAAATATGTCATTTTTCTGTTGTTTATTTAGGTACTAGAGATTTAAACCAGTGGTGCTTTTATTTTTTGAGACAGGGTCTCACTAAATTGCTGAGGCTGGCCTCGAATATGTGATCCTTCTGCCTCAGCCTATCGAGCTGCTGGGATTGCAGGCATGCACCACAAAGCCTGGCTCTCTTTGTTTTTAATATCTTTTTTTTTTTTTTTTTTTTTTTTTTTTTTAGTGAGAGAGGAGAGAGAGAGAGAGAGAGAGAGAGAGAGAATTTTTAATATTTATTTATTTATTTATTTTTTAGTTCTGGGCGGACACAACATCTTTGTTGGTATGTGGTGCTGAGGATCGAACCCGGGCCGCACGCATTCCAGGCGAGCGCGCTACCGCTTGAGCCACATCCCCAGCCCCTTTAATATCTTCTTACTCAATGGTTTTGTCATTCTACAGTTTCACCACCTTAAATAATTGTGTATGCTAGACTTAAATCAATCTCTGTATTCTTGGCCTCTCTTAACATTGTCTGTCTTCATGGCTCTGGTCTGCATCCTGGATAACTTCTAATATATTTTTCCACCTGTCTCTAATTTGCGTTTTACTCTATCCATTATATTTTTGAAAAATTGGTAGACTTTATATTTCAAGCAATTTTATCTCTGCAGAAAACTGAGCAGAAAATACCCACATGTGCCCTTTCTCTTCTTTCTCCCCATCTTTCCTTGTTAACATTTTGTGTTAATATGGTACATTTTTTACAGCTGATAATCCAATATAGATTATTATTAACTAAAATCCCCAGTTTACATTAGGGTCCACTCTTGCTATTTTATGTTCTGTGGATTTTGTTTTGTTGCAGTACTAGGGATTGAACCTAGAGTGCTATACCACTGAGCTACATCTATACCTCTTTTCTATTTTTTTTTGAGACAGGGTCTCTCTAAATTACAGAGGCTGGCCTTGAACTTGCAATACTTTTGTGTCAGCCTCCTGAGTCTCTGGGATTAGGATGTGCACCACCATGCCTGGCTGTTTTGTACAAACTAGGTGGCTTAAACAATAGAACTTTATTTTCTTAAGGGTTCTGAAGAGTACAAGTCCAAGGTCAAGGTGTCAGTAGGGTTGATTTCTTTTTGCAGATGACTTTCTTCTCTGTGTTTTCACATGATCTTCCTCCAGTTTACATCTGTGTCCTAATCTCTTCTTATAAGAATTAGAGCTGGAGTCCATCCTAATGATCTCATTTTAACTTAATCGCCTCTTTTAAAACTGTTTCTTCAAAAACAGTCGTTCTAAAATACTGGAGGTTAGAATATGAATTATTTTCGGGGTGCATAATTCAGGCCATAATAACATGTATCTGACATTACAGTATCACATAGAATAGTTTAAAATCATTAAAAAATATCCTATGCTCCACTTATTTTTTTTCCTCTCCCCCATGAGAGAATGAACCCTGACAACCCTGATCTTTTTGTTATCTTCATAGTTTTGACTCTTACAGAATGTTATGTAATTGGAATTATATAGTATGTAGCCTTTGGGTTATTTCTACAGATTCTATTTGGTACCATCACAAATTTGTCTATTTATGTGTGTGTATGTGTGTTTGTGCATGCCTGTTTCTGTGATTCCATGTATTTCTCTAACATTTCATATATTCCTATTTTTGTATTTTGTGGCTGATAATCCTGATAGCTGAAGTCTTCGAAGTCTCACTCTTGCTTCTACTCTTACTTGTGTTGACTTGTTTTCTTATATCTTTATTGATCTATGATTGTGAGCCCATAATGGCTATTGTTTTTTTTTAATAAAATGTTGACTGTCCTAGAGGATAAAGTAGGGAATGCTTCCCTCCAGAAAGGTTCAGCATTTGATTCATCTACCAGAGAGTACTAATGATGGGAATCACTCTAGCCATATTTTTTGAGGATTGGGTTAATATGGGAGTCTCAGATTCTCCATTTGCCATGTTATAATGAATATTTACTTTCAGTGCAGCCTTACCATTTACTGGTTGTTCACTGTTTCTCATCTGATTTTTAGCTTAGTTTATGTTTGTGGTGGGATTTCCATTATTACAGTGAGTCCATTCTGAAAGTCTGTTTATGTATGATTAAACTTTTTTGTAGCAGGATATTCTTTCAGGTTGGTTGGTTAGGCACTATGCTGAAGCAGGATTCAGTCATCTTAGTTTAGGTATTGTAGGTAGAATGATGGTGATCACATTAGACACCTTCCAGTTCTCCTGGGCATCCTCCCAATTTCACTCAGCCATTTGCTCTTCAGGATCAAACTTTGGGCCCTAGGCAAGTGATATTTTCTCTTGGCCAGCAGCCCATGCTGTTGGGAATGAAAAGTGATGATGGTAAATTTGGATACTGCCTCCATGTGCTAATCTGGATGAATTTTTATTCCCTTGAGGTAGCACAGATGAAAATTAGATTTGAATTTATTTCTGGGAAAGAATGATCTGGAAGACAGATTTAGCAGCTGAAAAGGCAGAGAAGACTGAAGGTTAAATCTCAGATTGGCCATTTAGTAGCAATGTGATCTAATAACAGCTGATGATAACTTCCGAGCCTTAGAAGTCTCAATTTTAGGGCTGGGATTGTGGCCTGGTGGTAAAGCACTTGCCTAGCATGTGTGAGGCACTGGGTTCGATTCTTAGCACCACATAAATAAATAAATGTATTTTGAATGTATTAAAAAAAAGAAGTCTCAACTTTATGTAAAGAATAGCAAAAACTACTACCTACTGATTGTACAATATGTTCAATACTCTGTTGAGATTTTATATTTCTTATTTAATATTTGGTAGTAATCTGATAAGACAGAACTATTATGCTTCTTCCCAAACCCCTACCCCAGTGCTGAAGATTAAACCCAGGACCTCACACAGGCTAGGAAAGTGCTCTAACACTGAGCTACGTTCATTCTCAAGCCCACTTATGCCTATTTTAATGATGAGAAAACTGAAATGTAGGGAAGTAAAGTGGGTTATTGTTAAGGCCAAATTTAAATGAGTTAGCACATGTAGTATGCTGGTCACAGATAAACTGATTACTAAATAACAACATTTTATGATCACTAACATTTTCTGGATATAAAAATTAAGTCTTTTATGTGATTTGGCCTAGATAAGATTTGTTTATTCAATAACTATTTTATAGAGCACTTGTATATTCATGTGTATTTTATAGAGCACTTGCTATATTCATGTGTACTGTTAAATATTAGGGAAATGGGAATGAAACAGATATAGGCACTCAGGGAGCTCCCCTTGGAGTGAGGGAGATGGATACATAAATATTTACAATTCAGTCTGGGAAGTGCTGCAATGGGAGGAGAAGAGGCTGGTTTGGGAGTTAGGGGAGATTTGTAAGAATTGTCCTCTTATTACACCTGAAGACTGGAGGACAGGCTGGGAGAAAAGGCAGAGGTAAAGTGATTATGAAATACTGAAGGGAAGAGAGTGCCTGCTGCATTTAGTTATTATTTATTCATTTATTTATGTTTGTTTGTTTGTTTGGTTGGTTCTGTGATGCTGGGGAGTCAACCCAGGGCCTTGAGAATGCTAGGCAATTGCTCTGCCTATGAGTCACATCCCCAGCCCACATGCTGCATTTAAAGAAGTAAAAGTATTTCTGTGTATGGGGTTTTAGGAAAAGTATGGAAAATGACTGGAGAGGTGGGCAGATGCCATATTCTCAAATCTTCTGCTTTCAGCCTTGGTCCTTTATCTTAAGAGCCCTGGAAAGCCTATGAAAGTCTTCTTATCCGTCAGTGATGTGATTGAAAAAGATCACTCTTGCTAAATTGTGGGAATACTAACAACAATCACTTAAAATTCATTACCTTCTTTAGTCCTTACCTCCAACATTCTGAAGTATGTATTATTGTCTTGATTTTTCAGATATGGAAATTGAGGCTTGGAAAGCTTACTTCACTCATAAAAATTCACACACTTAATGGGAAGTGGAGTCCCATGTCCTTCTGACTCTAAGTTGTATTGCTATGTCACCTTCAATTAGTTATGATTTGTTATGACCTACTTTATGTTTACTGTATGGAAAATTCTCATTCATTCATTCTTTTTCTAGTTTTGCTTTTTTTTTTTTTTTTGGTACTGGGGATTGAACTCGGGGACACTTAACCACTGAGCCACATCCCCAGCCCTATTTTGTATTTTATTTAGAGCCAGGGTCTCACTGAGTTGCTTAGCACCTCACCATTGCTGAGGCTGGCTTTGAACTCGCAGTCCTCCTCCTGCCTCAGCCTCCTAAGCTGCTGGGATTGCAGGCGTGCACGCCATGTTCATTCATTCTTACAGTATTACTGGCATACTCTGTGATAGTTTACAAAGCATTTCATTTCATTATTTAATTTCCTTAAAAGCTATTGATTGGGTGGTGTTATTTCCATCTTATAGATATGAAAACTGAGGCTTGGGTTAGGGGACTATCCATGGTCTCTCATTTCTATCAGGGAAGCTGGGTCTTCCACACAGGCTATTAATAGAGGAAAGCCTTTTTGTGGGTATCTCATGAACATGCCACACTACTTTTTTGGGTCTGTGTGTCCTTTATTCATTGTGTGAATGTTTATAAGCCTTTTTTGTTCCAGGTTTTGGGGATCATATTCACTGGAGAACACTAGAAGATGGGAAGAGAGAAGCAGCAGCCAGGTACAAAATATGCTTTAGATTATTTATGGTGGTAAGACTCTTTCTAATCTTCAACATAGCATTAAGTTCAGATGAAAGGCTATGCCAAGGCAGAGCAAGAACTGCATAATTGCCTCATAATAACAACAATACTACTAGCTAATCCTTACTAAGTGCTTAGTATATACAGATATTAAATTATATTAATTAATTCACTTGATCCTCACAACAACTCTATGAGGGGGTACTTTTTGTTACCTTCTTTTTAGAGATAAGAAAACTGAGGCATAGAGCAATTAAGTAATTTTTTATTTACCCAAGATCATACAGCTAGTAAGTAGCAGAGCCTTGATTCTGACCCAGGCACTTCCTTCAGGGCCTGTACTCTCAACCAAAATGCCATACTGCCTACTAGACTCAAGTAGTCTCATAGTCCACGTGGGTTTAGTTTATGTGCACTAATAAGTGGGAAAGCCAAGACTTGCATTTTCTCTTCTACAGTGTACTAGAGCCATACAAAGATCTATTCCACTCCAGTATGTGTTCGTATATTATACACACTCATAATTTCAGATATACAAACTCACATTTCTAGATCTACTAAACTATAGTGTTTCCTGCTCCTAGAACAAATCTACAGATTCCAGGCTCTGAGTGTCAAATCTTCTGCAGCAGAGTTGCCAGATTTAGCAAATAAAAACAAAGGATACACAATTAAGTTTGAATTTTAGACAAACAATAAATAATATTAAATAGGTCCATGCAATTTTGGGACATACTTATACAACTGTAAAAAGTTTTTTGAGTTGTTTATTTCTGAAATTCAAGTTTAACTGGACATCCTGTATTGTATCTGTCATCTCTGCTCAGGAGAAAAATTTCAAGTTCCTAAAGTCTTTAATGATTTCTCTGGGCAGATGTTCTCTTTTGTTCTTTTATAACCCAACCTATACCCACCCATTATAGCGTTTATTACTCTGAATATAGGTGCTTGATTCTTCCTATTCAGACACTTGATCTCCTGCAGGGGCACTCTTTTATGTTCACCTCTAAATCCCCAGCCTTGAAGATGTTGTATAATTAAAATGATTATAGAATAAACATTTACTGAGTGCCAGTAGGTGTGAGTGCACACATGAGCAAAACAAGTATTTATCAATTGCCTTATGTATGCTAAATATAAGTGTTAGCAGTTTTGCAGTATTTAATGCTCATTAATAAATAAATGGGGGCTGAGGTTGTGGCTCAGTCATAGAGCGCTTGCCTAGCACGTGCAGGGCCCTGGGTTCTATCCTCAGCACCACATAAAAATAAACAAAATAGGGTATTTGTCCATCTACAACTAATAAATAAATAGGCGGGCTCAGTCTTCGACCCAGGGAGATCACATTCTCCAGAAGTCTTTAACTTTTAGCATGAATACCTGATGTCATTCTAGTCTCTGCATCTCCTTTCTGAGTAAGCTGGACCTGGACCTAGTTGATTTAGAGCCCCTGTTTCTAAAGAAACAAGTCTTGCCAGTCCATAAAACAGGAAGTGCAAACCCGTGTATACTTCCGGTTAAAACTGGTGACGTAGACAACCCGGAAGTTGGCGCGGCGAGTTTGCAGATGGCCGCTCCCTGGTAGCATGCCGCTTGTGGTGTTTTGCGGGCTGCCGTGCAGCGGCAAGAGCCGCCGTGCAGAAGAGCTTCGCTGGGCATTGGCGGCTGAGGGCCACACGGTATACGTGGTGGATGACGCTTCGGTGCTAGGCGCGGAGGACGCGACCGTGTATGGCGATTCTGCCCGTGAGAAGGCTTTGCGTGGGGCCCTGCGAGCCGCCGTGGAACGGCGCCTGAGTCGCCACGATGTGGTCATCCTGGACTCGCTCAACTACATCAAAGGCTTCCGCTACGAGCTCTACTGCTTAGCGCGGGCAGCGCGCACGCCGCTTTGCCTGGTTTATTGCGTGAGGCCAGGAGGTGCAAGCCGAGGACCTGAGGTGACTGGCGCGGAAGAGAACCCGGGCCCGAAAGTTAATGTGAGTTGGCGGCCGCGCGCTGAGGAGGGCGGGAAATCTGAGCCTGCAGACATCAGTACTATCACCGAACCGGCCTCTATAGTAAATGGGAGAACCGGGGCCCACGGACCTAGGGAATTGGAGCCGGAAGAAGCCGAAGCATCAGATTCTTCAGCTGTAGTGATTGCGGAGCCTGAGAAATCTGTGAAGCATGTGACCAGTGCCTTTTACCCTCCTGAATTAATGCAGGCTCTAACACTGCGCTTTGAGACTCCTGACTCTCGGAACCGTTGGGATCGGCCTTTGTTTACTGTGGTGGGCTTAGAAGAGGCATTACCTTTGGCGGAGATCCGGGCTGCCCTGTTTGAGAACCGGGCTCCCCCACCACATCAGTCTACACAATCCCAGCCCCTTGCCTCGGGCAGCTTTCTACACCAGTTGGATCAGGTCACAAGCCAGGTGTTGGCCAGACTGATGGAAGCGCAGAAGTGCGCTGTGCCTGGGGACTTGCTAACACTTCCAGGCACCACCGAGCACCTAAAATTCACTCGGCCCCTGACCATGGCAGAACTGAGTCGCCTTCGTCGCCAGTTTATTTCCTATACTAAAATGCATCCCAACAATGAGAACCTGCATCAACTGGCCAATATGTTTATTCAGTATCTGGGTCAGAGCTTGCACTAATCAGAGCGGTAGGGGGAATCCGTGGCTTCCACTGTTCTCTAGGAAGAATAGTCTGAAGGTCTGCAAAGCGTGTTATATTAGTGGAGCTGCTGAACTTACTGATTTGTTCCAGCTTTCCTGACTGCCCCTGTGCCAGGCCCTGAGTTTACAGCATAAGTTTGAGACTAGAGAGAATCCTGGCAAATTTCTCCGGAGAAGACAGCTCAAGTGGTCAGGGATTGCTTAGATTGGATTGGTATATCACATACCATTGACTCTTCCCATTTGAATAGTGGGTGAAGAGACTGGATGGATAAGAATGTTTTAAAACAGTTGTGAATAGTTCTAGACTCTGTGCTGGCCAGTCTTTCATATCACAAATCTTTTCTGAGTACCAATTTTTGCTAGTTTCTTTTTCCTGGGACTGAGTTTACTGATAAACCCATTGTTTTTGGTCGTTAAGTATCTTTGATTTTGTGAAAGCGAAAGACATAACCACTAGGTTATTTCCTCCAATAAAATATTTTAAAAGTAGTGAGTCTGCTCGAGTCTCTTTCATTTAATGTAACTAAATGTTTTTCATGTAATCTAGTGTAATATTGTATATAAACACGCATTATTGTTATATCTTTGGCTGAACTCTTATTTCAAAAAACATATTCATTTTTTAGCCATAGTTTGACAAAATACCTTTATTTTATTTATTTATATGTGGTGCTGAAGATCGAACCCAGGGCCCTGCATGTGCTAGGCAAGTGCTCCACCACTGAGCCACGACCCCAGCCCTGAAATTATATATTTTTTAGTTGTAGTTGGACACAATATCTTTATTTTTATGTGGTATAGGGGATCGAACCCAGGGCCCACCTGTGCTTCGTGAGTGCTCTACCGCTGAGCCACAACCTCAGTCCTGAAATTGTATTTTTATAATGCTCAGTAAAAGATTAGATTGTTTGGCCACCCTAAAGTGACTGTATTATGTCACGTTAATGACTGTTGTGCTTTATTCTGTATTTTAAGATATGTATCACATTAGCCTTTCTTTCATTCTTTTGTAGGTTTCTTAGAACAAATTTAAGTACTATAACTGTGATAATAAATTATCACATTTATTTTTTAGTTGTAGATGGACACAATACCTTTATTTCATTTATTTATTTTTATGTGGTGCTGAGGATCGAACCCAGGTCCCCGTGCATGCTAGATGAGCGCTCTACCACTGAGCCACAATCCCAGCCCCAGTACCTGTGATTTTTCAAAGACTAACCAGTCTGTCTTTGCCCTTGAGAAGTTTGTGAGAAATACAGATAGGTGATAATGGGATGAAAAAGACTGGTGGTCAGATGATGATGACAAATGCTTTAGGATCCCAGAGAAGAGAAAGACTAGGCAGTTTGGGAAAGGCTTTGCAAAGGAGTTTGCCAGAGAGAAAAGGGGGAGCAAGACATTCTAGAATGTTCATGCTCTGAAAGTGAATGGAGCTTTAAAATGTGGGTTACATGGGCTTCTATTTGATCTCTTGGGAGTCTCAGTTTTCTCATTTATATTATGAGGCCATTGAAAGTATTACCCTTGAGTTGTTTTGAGGATTTAAATGAGGTAATGAACGTACAGCACATTGTACAATGTCATCTAGTAAACGTTTAGCATGTTTTGGCTATTATGGTTAGCTACATCCCACTACCCACTTAAACTTGCCCTTCTTATATGATTTTTTAAGTCTTTACAAGTACTAGAGGCACACGTCTCTAAAGGTTTATAATGAGCATAAGGTGAGGTAATTGAGTAACTCATTTATCACTAAATGAGCTAATTTGTGTATATTTAGATAATATTTATTGGCATAAGTAAATGTTGTAGAAGTGTTTGTTATCAATAATTCCTTAGTGCAATGGAGTTCAATATGGTAAATACAGTTATAGCTATTATACCTTGTATAGTATTATGGTGGTATGGTGATAACAGGCTGTATGATGAAGTAAGCCAATGCCTGCCTATATAGGGCCCTCATATTTAACATTTGAACTGAAAACTTTTAAGAGCTTCATTTAACCAATCTGATTCAGGTAGATTCTGTTGCTTATAATTAAAAAAAAAAAAAACACTCTTCATCACTGATTTAAAAAATATTTAATTTTAAGAAAATTGAAAAAATACACAAATGTAAGAAAAAAATCCACTGTCTCATCTATAGATTATGTGGGGTTTTTTTTTTTGTTTGTTTGTTTGTTTTTTTTTTAGTTTTTGGCGGACACAACATCTTTGTTTGTATGTGGCGCTAAGGATCGAATGCGGGCCGCACGCATGCTACGCGAGCACGCTACCTCTTGAGCCACATCCCCAGCCCAAGATTATGTTTTGATACATTTCTTTTGGGGCTCTATAGTTGACTAAAACCGTATTGAAATTTTATATCTTGGGCTGGGGAGTGTGGCTCAAGCGGTAACCGCTAGCCTAGTATGCCCGGGGCACTGGGTTTGTTCCTCAGCACCACATAAAAATAAA
Organism: Urocitellus parryii; assembly: GCF_045843805.1. Taxonomy (NCBI): domain Eukaryota; kingdom Metazoa; phylum Chordata; class Mammalia; order Rodentia; family Sciuridae; genus Urocitellus; species Urocitellus parryii. The sequence continues at coordinate 35,348,782 of NC_135541.1, read as the reverse complement.
GATGTTGTGTCCACCGAAAACTAAAAAAATAAAATATTAAAAAGAAGAGGGCTCGGGTTGTGGCTCAGTGGCAGAGCGCTTGCCTCGAACATGTGAGGCACTAGGTTCAATCCTCAGCACCACATAAAAATGAATAAACAAAATAAAGATATTGGGTCCATGTATAACTAAAAAATATTTTTTAAAAAAGAAATTTTATATCAGTTTTTAACGTGCCAACAAAATTTTTCATTTACATTTTTAATGATTATTTTTCATGATAATAATTTAGAATTACTGGAACCTTTAAAATAATGTAATTGGATGTTTTCTTCCATTCCAGTCTTTCTATCTAGCTTTATAGGCCAAATCTGCAGAATTTACAGGAATATCAGAATTTATCAATGTTTTGCTATCAAAATCTATTACTATTGAATATTTAGATTGTCTTATTATTTTACCAATTGAAATCATACTACAGAAACATCTTTATCTCCATAAATTGGTTATTTTATTAGAATACTTTGAGAAAGTACAATTACTAGATTATAATTTCTTTGTTTTGTTTTTAAGTGGATTGCCTATTATGGTGATTATCCATAAGTCTTGGTGTGGAGCTTGCAAAGGTCAGTAAATGCTCTCAATCTAAAAACGGATCTTATCACTGATTCTACACAGCACTGTGGTTGCTTTAAGGAACACCAAAGGAATATATGATGTAGATTTCCTTCATGAAATTTGTAATTATATATCTGCAGGGGGCTTTAGGAAGCTTGAGGTGATTAAAGTACAGTTATATAAGCCAGGGGTGGTATTGCAGAATCCCAGCTACTCAGGAGGCCAAAGCAGGAGTATTGCGATTTCAAGGCCAATCTCAGCAAATTGGTGAGACCTTGTCTCAAAAAATAAAAAGGACTGGGGATGTAGGTCAGTAGTGGAGTACAACCCCAGCACTGCAAAAAAAGAAAAACAGCAGCAACAGTTATGTAGAAAATGGAATTAAATGCTAAAATGGCATGTGGCAATAAATATTAGAGGAAGCTGTACATGGTTAAGGAAGTTGTCTGGAGAAGATAAGAATCAAACCAAGGTTATGTGATTTTGTGGCATGTAATTCTTTCTGCTATACTACCCTGCTCCTTTCCCAATCAGGTTTTATTCTTAATTTGGTATTCTACAGTTAAAATATTAGTTAGGAAAGGAATGTAAAATTAGCATAAATAATTGTATAATGTGTGTACACACACATATTTAGTGGCAAAGTGTTGTTACCTTATTACTCTTTTAATAGTTGTTGAACTGAACCATAAAAGCAAATAGTGATGCTTCCTCCTGCTATTTGTGTATCATTATCCGTACTCTATAAGTGAGATAAAAGCTTCAGAGAAATGAAGTAAGTCACTCAAGGCCACAGCCATGCAAATAAGTGACAGAAGCAGCACCAGCATCTAGGTGCTCCAGTAGTTCTGGTTTTGGAGGGAAGAAAAAGAAGGTTTAATTTATATGAATCAGCAAATTCATGAACTACCAAGGAGAATAAGTGATGCTTAGGCTCATTGGGATTTGGGTATGATGTTTCTTGTACTCAAAATCTTTTTTCCCCTTCTAGCTTTAAAGCCCAAATTTGCAGAATCTACAGAAATTTCTGAACTTTCCCATAATTTTGTTATGGTAAATCTTGAGGTAAGCCTTAAAGAATTTTTCCTTTTTTTGCTATGATTTTAAGACTTTATTGTTTTGGATTTAATAACAGTAAGAGTATAAAGTCATGTTGAATATAGAGTTGATTATCCTATGTTTGTTTTTATCTTGATTTCTCATACTAAGGCTTACATCAGATGTGTTAGCATCTAATTTGGGGAGGAAGTAGAGAGGAGAGCTTGAATAAGATGACTGAATTTTATACTTAGACTAAAAAATGTAATCACATATGAAGATTACAACACCCTGCAAAGTTTACTCATTTGAGCACCTGCTTAGAATTGGACTTTTATGTACAGTCTTCCTATTTCCTCATGAGACGTCTTTTATGTACTTCATATAGACTTCAGGAATCCTGAGTCAGAGAATATCAGATCTTAGACTTGGAAGAAATTTTTAGGCCATTGGTATTTTTCCCATTTTACAAAAAGGACATCTTAGACCTGAAGAAGGTATGTGATTTGGTCAAAATTGTAGAATCTAGTAAATTTAAAAAGTAGGTACTATAACCTAGCCGTGTTTCCTTTTAGATCATACTCTCCAAGTGTGAAATTACTTGGATACTCTGTGATGATACTTCTTTCCAAAAGTTTCTGTAAAGATAATGTTTAACCATAGGATTAAGAATCTTCTGAACACATTAACACTTAAGGTTGAGACAGCAGAGGAGTTGCTTATATAGTTAATGGATAGCCCAGATGCTTACGTATCTCTTCAAGGCAGTTACAATGTAGTGTGGGGAGATAAACAAGTAGAATATGTCAGCCTGTGGTAAATGCTACCGCCAAAATAAAGGAGAAGATGGCTTGCAATTCTAGGTAAATGGAAGAAAAGGCAACATTGAGTAAAAATTGGAAGCAGAAATAGGAGTGAGCGTCTGATGACAAAGGAAGTGTGTTTAGACATAGGGAAAGAGCAAGTCCAAAAGCCTGAATTAGGAGCATATCTGGTTTGCTGAATGACACCAACAAAAAGCAGATTAATGGGGCTGAAGAAGTCTTAACAGGGTAGAACATGAAGTTTGAGAAGTGTCCCAAGGGCAGATCATGTAGGGCCTTGCAGTCCTGAACAAGAGAGGAATCTGAAGGTCCTTGAGGAGAGGGAGGACATGATCTGCTGTAAGGTTTACATTTACTCTTAATAGGATGAAGAAGAACCCAAGGATGAAGATTTCAGCCCTGATGGGGGTTATATTCCACGAATTCTTTTCTTGGGTAAGGCAAAAATTTTTAATTAGGGGATTCATGATGTAGATAGAGAAATGATGCAAGAGACCGAAGTATATATATAGTTGTGAAACTATACTGGGATGTCCAAGAACAAATAAAAACCAATTTTAAGAGAGAGGAGTTCCAGGGCTGGGGCTGGGGCTCAGTGGTAGAGTGCCCGCCTCTCACATGTGAGGCACTGGGTTCAGTCCTCAGCACTGCATAAAAATAAAGATATTGTGTCCAATTACAACTAAAAAAAAAAGAGTGGGGGGGGGGGTTCTGGCCAGGCGCAGTGGCACATACCTATGATCCCAGAGGCTTGGGAAGCTGAGGCAGGAGGATCGCAAGTTCAAAGCCAGCCTCAGCAAAAGTGAAGCCTTAAGCAACTCAGTGAGACCCTGTCTCTTAATAAAATACAAAATAGGGCTGGGGATGTGGCTCAGTGTTTGAGGGTCCCTGAGTTCAATCCCCGGTACAAAAAAAAGAGAGAGAGAGTTCTGAAAACCAAACCTGCAGGTTTGTGGGGAAACTTTTTCCAATAACTGCTTTTATGAGCAATGAGAGGAGTTTGATCTTCCATTTATTCATTCAACAGTCATTTTGAGCATTAGCCATGTCAGACACCATGTGTGACACTGCAGGGCCAAGGATAAGCCACAATTCCCATTCCTGACCCTATGGTGCATCTGAGGCAACAGAATAATACAACCAAGCAAATGTCTTTCCACAAACAGTTTTATAAGAGATAGTTAGTGACCACCTAATCTTGGCTTTATATTTGGCTGGATTCTATGGGGGATACAACAAAAATGTTGGCCTCATCATTACCAAGCAGAAAAAAAAAACGTGCTAGAAAGATGAAACAGCATGTGCCAAGGCATGGGACAAGGTGGTGGGCATTGTTCAGGGAATTGCAAGGAATTCATTGTGGTTACAGCATGAAATGTTAGGGATAGGGCGGTGAAACATGGGGAGGATAGGCAAACATGGGGAGGTTTTATTTCCTGGAGGGCCTAGTGTATTATATGTTAAAATTATTGCAATCCCTGTGCCCTTTTTTCTACAATAGATCCTAGTGGCAAGGTGCATCCTGAAATCATCAATGAGAATGGAAACCCCAGCTACAAGTATTTCTACATCAATGCTGAGCAAGGTACTGTTCTGCTTGAGAAATTGGGAAGGATTGCTCTAGATTTAACTAGGATGAGTCATAATGGGCAAGGTCTGTGATAGGAACTTAATCTAACCTGTTAGCCAAGCAACTCCTACATGCCTAGCTTTTGGCCAGATCCTTTATAGGATACAGGAGAAAGATAGTATGGTCCCTTCCCTAGAGACAACAGGAGGACATTTCAAACTATAGAAATGATGTATGAGGGGGATATCGCCCAACACGGAGCGTCTGTAAGGTTTGCTAGAGGAAATTGTGAGTGGATTGAGTCCTGAAGAATGAGACACAGCAAAAGAATGGGAAAAGCATGTTCCAGAGTGGCATCAGTATAGATAGGCAAAGGAAGGCTGAAATAATCTCAGTTAGGCATTTTTGATCTCTAATTCTGGCACATAGTTATCTTAGGGGAAGGGTTGGATTTCATGCCATATTTTGTTACTGTTTTCCTCCCTTAGTCTTCCTGATCTATAAAAGAATTGTTTACCAAGTTGCCACGTGTCCCCAATTATCAAACTGACAAGTTGAGGATCACTTTGTTTTTGAGTCCTTGAAACTCTTATTCTCAGAATAGGAAAGGGGAAGAGATGTGGAAATATTGTCATCACCTTTTCCTGGTTAAGGAGAGTAACATATTCTTTAACCAAATGAAGATCTTAAGAGATTGGTGTTAGAAGGAGATTTTCCACACAGAGAGTGGCAGCTGAGCTTTAGGTCCTGAACTCTTGTCCTTTGAGATTTGCCTTCTCTTAGAATTTTATCCAAGTTACCACTCCCCTCTCCACACTGGCATAGTCCAATGTGAACACAAGACTCTTCCCTGCGTTCCTGGTGGCTCAGCTGACATGAAACTGGAACATTCAAACCTGTCTTAACTAGAGACACAGGCAAGACAAAAGGAAAATATCACTATATTAGGAGCTAATGGGTGTGCTTTCCAAGATTTACAGACTCTGGCTCAACCTAGTTTCCAGCCTGTGTTGTGTAGGGGTGTTATTGTAGAACCACCACTCATAGGCCTATATTGAAATCGTTGCCCTTCTTGAAGTGCGAATCCATGGGAGACAGGCCCTGAGATATATAAGAAATTTCATCTCCTGTCTGCCTGAGGCCTTCCTTCTAGGTTTCTCTTTTATTTTGCCTGAAAACTTGGCTCCTTTCATGTATAGTTGATACTAGAAATGACTACATGCTTCAGTGGAGACCATTCCCTCAGAATGCATATATGCATACATATACTCCATCATCAGTGTAACCTGTAATTTCTACAGGGAATGAAATAAATGCAACAGTCATCCGAAAAACAATGGGGTTGGTAGGAAGGTGTTCTCTTCTCTCCTCCTTATTATCAAGTGAACATAGAGGAAATCAACTCTAATCTTAGAGGGTAAGCCAGGGTAACTGCTAACATTTTTGTAGGACTTTGTAATTTATGAAGCACTTCTATCATCCACTTTTTAAAATATGTGTAGAAATAAGTGGAATTATATCATTTTATAAACAAGGAAACAGATTCAAAGAATGATATGCTAGGACTAAAATTCAAAACTAGATGTTAAGTACACAAGTTGTGTTCTTAAATATTTCTCCTAAAACATTTAAGAATCTATATTGTTGTCAAATATCAGATATTAAGTTGTGCTTCATATTTTTCCCCTCTTTATTTCACAGTTGTTCAGGGGATGAAGGAAGCTCAGGAAAGACTGACAGGTGATGCCTTCAGAGAAAAACATCTTGAAGATGAATTGTAACACAGATATATCCCTTCCTTCATCAAAAATAGTGTTCTGGAAGGAAAGCAGCAGAGGAGGGAATATTGAAGAATTGCCCAGAACAATTAAACTGACCAGGAAATCTTTTTTCTTCCTACACTGGAAGGAGCTCTCTCACTGTGGAAGAGATCTGTTAAAAGAAGCTGGTCTGATTGTTTGTGGATCCAGCAGTGTGGCAGACTTGCTTCTTTTGCTCCCTGTCACCTAAATGTCCATCTGTCTTTGAATGTAAAGAATGAAACCTGACACAGAACTTGAGCCACTTGGAGGTTAATACCTCACTTACACTTCAGTATTTGAGTCTTTTCCCATTTCCTCCTGCTTTACTCACCTTAGCGGTGAAAGAGACTAGTAGCATCTTTTCTACAATGTTAAAATGGCCGGAATAGCAATTTTTAAGAAAACAGTAAATCCTAAATGTAAATCAGTAATTCTATCCACTGTCAAGGAGACCAGCCTGTTTTTTTATCTTTTTCTCCTGGGAATAATCTTGGGCTTCTTCCTGAATCCCTGCATCCTCCTTCCTCTTTTCCTGCTCAGGCTGTTAGCGTGCATGCGTGTGCAGGAATGACTATGTGCTTGGACCGAGCCCCAGATGGAAGCATGCTTTCCCTTGTTACTGTTGGAGAAACTCAAACCTTCAAGCCCTAGGTGGAGCCATTTTTGTCAAATCATCAATGATATTTTTGTACTGGGGTTAATCCCCCCCAAAAGATAAAATATTAATTGTTCATTAAACTTTAATAAAACTTTAAAAGGAAATGTGCTGTGATGGCCTTTTTGTTATTATTGGAGAATGGCGGGAGGGAGGGAAACCACTTCAGGAAGAAAACTAACCTTGGGCTGGGATTGTGGCTCAGCAGTAGAGCGCTAGTGTAGCACGTGCGAGGCCCTGGGTTCGATCCTTAGCACCACATAAAAATAAATAAATAAATAAAGGTATTGTGTCCAACTACTTCTAAAAAGTAAATTTTAAAAAAAAAAGAAAAGAAAACTAACCTTGAGGGCCTGCTCTAGGAGTCCTAACCAAGGACTCCTGCTCTTTCACCATCCACGTCCTGAAGCCAGTGCTCTTCTCTTACACTTGTTTTTTGTTTTGGGGGTTTGTTTTTTTGACATGGGGTCTTGCTACAAAAAAGAAAAAGAAAAGAAAGAAAGGCAAGTAAAAACAAAGGTCAGCAGCTTGGGAGGCTGAGGCAGGAGAGTCACAAGTTCAAAGCCAGCCTTGGCAACTTAACAAGGCCCTAAGCAACTTCTGGAGATCCTGTCTCAGAACAAAGGACTGGGGATATGACTCAGTGGATACACATTTGGGTTCAATCTGGTACCCAAAAAAAGTATATTTATGAGGCTGGGGTTGGGGCTTAGACGTAGAGCACTCACATAGCATGTGTAAGGCCCTGGGTTCGATTCTCAGCACCACATAAAAATAAATAAAAGTATTGTGTCCAACTACAACTAAAAATAAATTTAAAAAAAATATATATTTATATGAAGTTATAAAAGAGGCAGAACTTATCAATAGTGTGAGAGTGCACATCTGGCATTGGGGGAATGGGCCTGAAGATGGATTGACTGTAAAGGCACAGGAGGAAGTTTTTATGGTGATGACATGGCTACACAGGTGTACACACTGTGCAAATTCATTGAACTGTAAACGTGAGCATTTTATCATGTAATTTATACATTTGACTTTAAAATACTCATTCAAGTCTAGGGATGTAGTTCAGTGGTAGAGCGATTGCCTAGCATATGCAAGGCCTTGGTTCAATCCCCAGTACTGCAAAGTAAATAATTTTTTTTTAACCCTGCTTATTCCAACTTTCTAAAATCAAGTTGTTCTTAGAGACAGTCTGATTTAAATTGGTTAAACAGTGAAATGTGGTTGGCTACTTGGTAATATGTAAGACTGCCTGATAAATTGAAAGAAAGCCAAATGTTTGATTAAAATTTGCTTAAAGCACAAAATGTAAATACATTTTATCAAAGCATGTCTACAAAGATTTTCTTGGATCTTTCTGAGGAATTTGGGTTATACAAGGAACTTCTAAGGCAAGTGAAAAAGTCTGAGATGTAGTTTTAAGTATTTAGTAAGTTTTTGTGATATACTTAGAATGCCTCTATTGAACAAGTAACAAATTTTCTTGCAAATTGGATGCTTTATATTTCTTTGTTTACAATGTTGTTGAAAGAGGACCTAATTTAATTATCAAGGGATATGTTTTTTAATATTAGACCACTGATTTGGGGGCATAAAAGAGTTCAAAGAATTTAATGTCATTGCAATAATGAAACTTTTCCCATCTCCATGAATGTACTTATGTGAACATTATTTCCTCAGAACTTGTTTTTCTAAAAGTAATAATAAGGGGCTGGGGTTGTGGCTCAGTGATAGAGCGCTCACCAAGCATGTACAAGGCCCTGAGTTTGATCCTCACCACATAAAAATAAATAAATAAAAATATTGTATCCAACTACAACTAAAAAATAAACATTTAAAAAAATAATAACAAGTACTAAGAAAATTTGTTCAAAACTTTTAACATCATTTTATGTATTGTTGTAACAATTCTGCCTAATGGGTTATCTGACTTTTCAAAATAATATAACTTAATTTGATCAAATATTTACTGTTTAGAGTTTACTCTGTAGAGATAGATGTTAACTTGTAGGAAACTATTATATGGGCTGGGGATGTGGCTCAAGCGGTAGCGCGCTCGCCTGGCATGCGTGCAGCCCGGGTTTGATCCTCAGCACCACATACAACAAAGGTGTTGTGTCCACCAAAAACTAAAAAATAAATATTAAAAAAAAAGAAAACTATTATATGCAAATGATTTCTGTTTCCCAAAGTGAAGACAACCTCAAAGGTTAAGACTTTATTGCCTTTAAGTCATTAACTAGTTTTTTAGCAGTCTTATGTCTGCATTCCTTTTTGTCATTGACAATATACAGTCAACTGCCATACCTACATGTCCCAGGAAGATGTGCCTACCTTATATGCAAATCATAAGCCATTTTATATAAGGAACTTAAAAATTTGTGGATTTTGACATTTGTAGGGAATAGTATGCTCAATAACCCTTGCTAAGACTGAGGTGACCTACGAATTTTCCCAGAAAAGGAACTTTTGGATAAATATGTTTGGATAACAATGCACGACTTGGATTGATTCATAATTCAAATTAATATTTTAGAAATTCAGAAGTCTCACTTGTTCTACTTCTGGATTTTTACTTTCTATTCAACTGAGGATGATGGCAACACATGTAGGGAGCAAATACTGAGAAAATGTCAGTGAAACATTTGGAGTCAACTTAAAATCCCACTTTGTTTTTGGAATTCCAGGTATGTGAGCTAGTATATTCCCTTATGTTAAGTCAACTGAAGCTGGGGTCTCCATTACTTACCACAAGAAACATCATAAGGGAAACATCATTTAATACCTTGACCTCTCATTTATTTGATTTCTTAATACCATTGACCTCAGCTGTATCTTAGGCCCCTCAATAGGTTTCACCTTGTCATTCAAACTGTTCTGAAATCTTGAATCTAGAAATCTATACTCTGACCACAGTTACCTATTTGTCCTTTCAGCCAAGCTGATCAACACTTTCTATAACACTCTGAGCTCATGTGGATTTTACATAACTCCTTCAATTTTTTACTGCTAAATCTATAGACCTGCCTTCTCCTCCTTCCCTTTTGTTCTAGTGGAGGAGGAGATGGCTTTTACTTATCCTTCCATTGTGCTCTGAAGTCATTCCTTCCTTATCCTCAGATACATCTTTTTTTAACCATAAATGTTCCTTTCTCTATCATCAATCTATCTCTGTAAGATTACCCCAATGACAATTTGCAGGCTTCATATGTCCGTCCAGCCTGGGCCACGCTGTCAAATCTTCATCAATTCTTATTCTTTCGTTACCATTATACTTGTTCTACTCTGGCTTCTGTGTTCATAGCCTTAGGCAAATGATTTCTCTCATATTAATAGAAGTGTGGGATTGGGAAATGAGTAAGAAAATTTTCGCTGAAAAAATTATTTTAAAATTTTTTTTTTAAATGTTTTATTAGTGTATTATAGTTATATATAATATTGGCATTCATTTTGATGTTATCATACATGTTTGGAATATAATTTGCTCCATTTCAATCCCCTTTCTTTTTTTTCCCAGTCTCTTTTTTTATTGGTTGTTCAAAACATTACAAAGCTCTTGACATATCATATTTCATACATTAGATTCAAGTGGGTTATGAACTCCCACTTTTTACCCCAAATGCAGATTGCAGAATCACATCGGTTACACATCCACATTTTTACATAATGCCCTATTAGTAACTGTTGTATTCTGCTACCTTTCCTATCCTCTACTATCCCCCCTCCCCTCCCCTCCCATCTTCTCTCTCTACCCCATCTACTGTAATTCATTTCTCTCCTTGTTTATTTTCCCATTCCCCTCACAACCTCTTATATGTAATTTTGTATAGCAATGAGGGTCTCCCTCCATTTCCATGCAATTTTCCTTTTCTCTCCCTTTCCCTCCCATCTCATGTCTCTGTTTAATGTTAATCTTTTCTTCCTGCTCTTCCTCCCTGCTCTGTTCTTAGTTGCTCTCATTATATCAAAGAAGACATTTGGTATTTGTTTTTTAGGGATTGACTAGCTTCACTAAGCATAATCTGCTCTAGTGCCACCCATTTCCCTGCGAATTCCATGATTTTGTCATTTTTTAGTGCTGCGTAATACTCCATGGTGTATAAATGCCACATTTTTTATCCATTCATCTACTGAAGGGCATCTGGGTTGGTTCCACAGTCTAGCTATTGTGAATTGTGCTGCTATGAACATTGATGTGGCAGTATCCCTGTAGTACGCTCTTTTAAGGTCTTCAGGGAATAGTCCGAGAAGGGCAATAGGTGGGTCAAATGGTGGTTCCATTCCCAGCTTTCCAAGGAATCTCCATACTGCTTTCCAAATTGGCCGCACCAATTTGCAGTCCCACCAGCAATGTACAAGAGTACCCTTTTCCCCACATCCTCGCCAGCACTTGTTGTTGTTTGACTTCATAATGGCTGCCAATCTTACTGGAGTGAGATGGTATCTTAGGGTGGTTTTGATTTGCATTTCTCTGACTGCTAGCGATGGTGAGCATTTTTTCATGTACTTGTTGATTGATTGTATGTCCTCCTCTGAGAAGTGTCTGTTCAGGTCCTTGGCCCATTTGTTGATTGGGTTATTTGTTATCTTATTGTCTAATTTTTTGAGTTCTTTGTATACTCTGGATATTAGGGCTCTATCTGAAGTGTGAGGAGTAAAAATTTGTTCCCATGATGTAGGCTCCCTATTTACCTCTCTTATTGTTTCTCTTGCTGAGAAAAAACTTTTTAGTTTAAGTAAGTCCCATTTGTTGATTCTTGTTATTAACTCTTGTGCTATGGGTGTCCTATTAAGGAATTTGGAGCCTAACCCCACAATATGTAGATTGGAGCCAACTTTTTCTTCTATCAGACACAGAGTATCTGATTTGATATCAAGCTCCTTGATCCATTTTGAGTTAACTTTTGTGCATGGCGAGAGAAAGGGATTCAGTTTCACTTTGTTGCATATGGATTTCCAGTTTTCCCAACACCATTTGTTGAAGATGCTATCCTTCCTCCATTGCATGCTTTTAGCCTCTTTATCAAATATAAGATAGTTGTAACTTTGTGGATTAGTCTCTGTGTCCTCTATTCTGTACCATTGGTCCACCCGCCTGTTTTGGTACCAGTACCATGCTGTTTTTGTCACTATTGCTCTGTAATATAGTTTGAAATCTGGAATCGCTATACCACCTGATTCACACTTCCTGCTTAGAATTGCTTTTGCTATTCTGGGTCTTTTATTTTTCCATATGAATTTCATGATTGCTTTATCTATTTCTACAAGAAATGCCGTTGGGATTTTGATTGGCATTGCATTAAACCTATAGAGAACTTTTGGTAATATCGCCATTTTGATGATGTTAGTTCTGCCTATCCATGAACAGGGTATATTTTTCCATCTTCTAAGATCTTCTTCTACTTCTCTCTTTAGGGTTCTGTAGTTTTCATTGTATAAATCTTTCACCTCTTTTGTTAGGTTGATTCCCAAGTATTTTTTTTTTTTTGAGGATATTGTGAATGGAGTGGTTTTCCTCATTTCCGTTTCAGAAGTTTTGTCCCTGATATACAGAAATGCCTTTGATTTATGCGTGTTGATTTTATATCCTGCCACTTTGCTGAATTCATTTATTAGTTCTAGTAGTTTTTTTGGAGACCCTTTTGGGTCTTCTAGGTATAGAATCATGTCATCCGCAAATAGTGATAATTTAAATTCTTCTTTTCCTATTTTTATGCCTTTAATTTCTTTCGTCTAATTGCTCTGGCCAGTGTTTCGAGAACTATATTGAATAGAAGTGGTGATAGAGGGCATCCCTGTCTTGTTCCAGATTTTAGAGGGAATGCCTTCAATTTTTCTCCATTCAGAATGATGCTAGCCTGAGGCTTAGCATAGATAGCTTTTACAATGTTGAGGTAAGTTCCTGTTATCCCTAGTTTTTCTAATGTCTTGAACATAAAGGGATGCTGTACTTTGTCGAATGCTTTTTCTGTATCTATCAAGATGATCATATGGTTCTTATCTTTAAGTCTATTGATGTGGTGAATAACATTTATTGATTTCCGTATATTGAACCATCCTTGCATCCCAGGGATGAATCCTACTTGATCATGGTGCACAATTTTTTTGATGTGCCTTTGTATCCGATTCGCCAGAATTTTATTGAGGATTTTTGCATCTAGGTTCATCAGAGATATTGGTCTGTAGTTTTCTTTCTTTGAGGTGTCTTTGTCTGGTTTCAGAATCAGGGTGATGTTGGCCTCATAGAATGGATTTGGAAGAGCTCCCTCTTTTTCTATTTCCTGAAATAACTTGAAAAGTATTGGTATTAATTCTTCTTTAAAGGTTTTGTAAAACTCCGCTGTATACCCATCCGGTCCTGGGCTTTTCTTGGTTGGTAGTCTTTTGATTGCTTCTTCTATTTCATCCATTGATATTCGTCTATTCAAATTGTGTGTATCCTCCTGACTCAGTCTGGGCAAATCATATGACTTAGGAAATTTATCGATGTCTTCACTATCTTCTATTTTATTGGAATATAGGTTTTCAAAATAATTTCTAATTGTCTTCTGTATTTCTGTAGCATCTGTTGTGATATTGCCTTTTTCATCCCGTATGTTAGTAATTTGAGTTCTCTGTCTTCTTCACTTCGTTAGCATGGCTAAGCGTCTGTCGATCTTATTTATTCTTTTGAAGAACCAACTTTTAGTTTTGTTAATTTTTTCAATAGTTTCTTTTGTTTCAATTTCGTTGATTTCTGCTCTGATTTTAATTATTTCTTGCCTTCTGCTACATTTGCTGTTGTTTTGCTCTTCTTTTCTAGGGCTTTGAGATGAAGTGTGAGTTCATTTATTTGTTGGTTTTTCCTTTTTTTGAGGAATGACCTCCAGGCGATAAATTTCCCTCTTAAAACTGCTTTCATTGTGTCCCATAGATTTCGATATGTTGTGTCTGTATTTGCATTTATCTCTAAGAATTTTTTGATTTCCTCCTTTATGTCTTCTGTAACCCATTGATCATTCAGTAACATATTGTTCATTTTCCATGTGATGTAGGATTTTTCCTTCCTTCTTTTATCATTGATTTCCAGTTTCATTCCATTATGATCAGATAAAATGCATGGTATTATCTCCACCCCTTTATATTTACTGAGGGTTGCCCTATGGCATAATATATGGTCTATTTTTGAGAAGGATCCATGTGCTGCTGAGAAAAAAGTATATCCATTTGATGATGGTTGATATATTCTGTATATGTCAGTTAAGTCTAGGTTATTGATTGTGATACTGAGTTCTATAGTTTCTTTATTTAACTTTTGTTTGGAGGATCTGTCCAGTGGTGAGAGAGGTGTGTTGAAGTCACCCATAATTATTGTGTTGTGGTCTATTTGATTCTTGAACTTGAGGAGAATTTGTTTTATGAACGTCGCAGCACCATTATTTGGTGCATAAATATTGATAATTGTTATGTCTTGTTGGTGAATGGCTCCTTTTAACAGTATATAATGTCCTTCCTTATCCCTTTTGATTAACTTAGTCTTGAAGTCGATTTTATTCGATATGAGGATGGCCACCCCTGCTTGCTTATTTGGACCGTGTGTGTGGTATATTTTTTCCCAACCTTTCACCTTGAGCCTGTGTATGTCTTTTCCAATCAGATGTGTCTCCTGGATTTGTTTTTGTTGTTGTTGTTGTTGTTTTTTTTAAAGAGACAGTGAGAGAGGAGAGAGAGTGAGAGAGGAGAGAGAGAGAATTTCCAACATTTTTTATTTTTTAGTTCTCGGCGGACACAACATCTTTGTTGGTATGTGGTGCTGAGGATTGAACCCGGGTCGCACGCATGCCAGGCAAGCGCGCTACCGCTTGAGCCACATCCCCAGCCCTGGATTTGTATTTTTAATCCATGTTACCAGCCTATGTCGCTTTATTGGAGAGTTTAAGCCATTAACGTTTAGAGTTACTATTGATATATAGTTTGTACTTCCAGCCATGTTTGATAATTTATCTTTTTTTTTAATTTAGTTTGTTTCTCCATGATTAGCTTTCCCCCCCACCCTCTGTCTTTACCAAGGCACTTCCCACTGATGGTTTTGGTTATTGTTTTTCATTTCTTCCTTGTGTAGTGTTTTGCTCAAGACGCTTTGCAATGCTGGTTTTCTGGCTGCAAATTCTTTTAGCTTTTGTTTATCATGAAAGATTTTTATTTCGTTGTCGTACCTGAAGCTTAATTTTGCTGGATACAGAATTCTTGGTTGGCATCCATTGTCTTTCAGTGTTTGAAATACGTTGTTCCAGGATCTTCTCGCTTTCAGCGTCTGTGATGAAAAATCCGTTGTTAACCTTATTGGTTTACCCCTGAATGTAATCTGCCTCCTTTCTCTTGTAGCTTTTAATATTTTCTCTTTGTTCTGTACATTGGATATCTTCATAACAATGTGTCTTGGCGTTGGTCTACTGTGATTTTGTGTGCTCAGTGTCCTGTATGCATCTAAAATTTGTATATCCGCTTCCTTTTTTATTTCTGGAAAGTTTTCTGTAATTATTTCATTCAGCAGGGAAAAGGGTAATCTTGTACATTGCTGGTGGGACTGCAAATTGGTGCAGCCAATTTGGAAAGCAGTATGGAGATTCCTTGGAAAGCTGGGAATGGAACCACCATTTGACCCACCTATTGCCCTTCTCGGACTATTCCCTGAAGACCTTAAAAGAGCGTACTACAGGGATACTGCCACATCGATGTTCATAGCAGCACAATTCACAATAGCTAGACTGTGGAACCAACCCAGATGCCCTTCAGTAGATGAATGGATAAAAAAATGTGGCATTTATACACCATGGAGTATTACGCAGCACTAAAAAATGACAAAATCATGGAATTCGCAGGGAAATGGGTGGCACTAGAGCAGATTATGCTTAGTGAAGCTAGTCAATCCCTAAAAAACAAATACCAAATGTCTTCTTTGATATAATGAGAGCAACTAAGAACAGAGCAGGGAGGAAGAGCAGGAAGAAAAGATTAACATTAAACAGAGACATGAGATGGGAGGGAAAGGGAAATTGCATGGAAATGGAGGGAGACCCTCATTGCTATACAAAATTACATATAAGAGGTTGTGAGGGGAATGGGAAAATAAACAAGGAGAGAAATGAATTACAGTAGATGGGGTAGAGAGAGAAGATGGGAGGGGAGGGGAGGGGGGATAGTAGAGGATAGGAAAGCTAGCAGAATACAACAGTCACTAATAGGGCATTATGTAAAAATGTGGATGTGTAACCAACGTGATTCTGCAATCTGCATTTGGGGTAAAAAGTGGGAGTTCATAACCCACTTGAATCTAATGTATGAAATATGATATGTCAAGAGCTTTGTAATATTGTGAACAACCAATAAAAAAATAAATAAAATTAAAAAAAGCCTTTAAATCTGTATATTTGCTTGATCAAAAGACTAGAAAAGAAAACAAATAAAAATTAATTTAGTCATCTTTAAAAAAAAAAAAAGTTTCCATTCCATCTGTCTAAGGTATTCCTTGAGTTCTTTATATGACCTTTTTCTGATGACTCTAAGTCCTCCTGAATATTTAGGCTGTCCTGCATTGTTTGTACTCCTTTTCTTCCTTGCTTTTTCATGCTGCTCATGTTACTTCTTATTCTGTTTGACTGCTGAGTTACTGTTTACTCCTATAAATTTATTTGATGCTTGGGAGGAAAGGTATTAGAAGGGAAGGGAAGAAGTCACCAAAGAGAATGAGAGTAAGCAGGTAGAATTCAAGGAAGGGGGAATAAGAAAATTGAAAAGAAATGAAAAGACAAAAGAAAAAAGTAGAAAAGAAAAAAAGAAAAAAAAATTTTTAAATAATAATAATAAAAAATGAAAATCAAAATTTAAAAACATAATAATAAAATTTAAAAAATAAAAAAAATTTAAAAATTTTTAAAAATTTTAAAAAAACAACAAAAAAATGAAAATGAAAAAAAAACCAAATTAAAAAAATAATAATAATAAATGCAGTCTTAGAGTTTGATTAACTTCTCTTCCAGTAGGTGGAGCTGTGCCCAATGGGCCAATCTTCTCCTCTCAATAGGCGGGAAGCAATCACTGTGCAGCAGCTCTTCCTCCCAGACTGGGCGAGTCTCCAATCCTGAGTGCCTAGGGCCTTCTCTTGTGTCTAGTCAGTTCCCCACTTTTCCTCAAGCCAGGCCCTGCTCACCGGTGACGCTCACCACAATACTGGCTACACGCCAGGTCTGCTGCTCCTAGGAGCCCTTTTTTCATGAACAACTGGGCACACTCTCCCTGTTTGCCATTCCCTCGGACCCTAAGTTTGTAGAGCCTGCGTCTGAGAACCCCCAGCGAATTTGCTTGCCCTCCGGTAGCCACGCCCCAGTAGCTGGTGCAAGGGACCTCAGTTGTCAGCACTGGTGGGAGCGGTAGCCGGGAGTTCCGCGCCGCGAGTCCCGCGCCACTCCTGATTCCCTCGTTCCTGATTCCCTCGTTCTGGCTATCGTGCTCACGGGAGAGCTGGGAGGGACCCTTAAGGTTTCCCGACTGTGTGGAGAGGGATGGCTAGGGGATTACACACCTGTCACCGCTGGTTTCAATGAAGTTATCTCCTCCACTGCATTCTGGTGACGTCAGTTCTCTGCCATGGTGGTATCCCATGCAAATGGTGACAGTTCATTCCCTTTGCCGGGTGACCAATGCAACGGGTGGGTCCTGACTGTCTCTCCCAAGCCCCGTTTCAATCCTGTGGCCATTGCCTATGAAGGCTCGGTTGGCATTTACCTCCGTAAGTTCAGAAGGGCCGACCAGTTGTTTCAGCGGGATCGTTAGTGCTGAGTCACAGCAGTTTGCCTGCGAGAAGCAGGCAAACTGCAGCCGATCCCGGCTCGGTGTGTGTTCTGAGAGGCCCAGACTGTTCGCCCCAGATCCACGTCAGCTCTGCATTGCCTAGTGATCCTGAGCAAACAGCATTTAGACAGTTTACGACTCCCTATGCCCATGCAGCCAAAGAGGTCAGAGACTTGATCTCTCCGCGCCCGCTGCCATGTTGGATCCTGTTTTCCCAGTCTGGCATGCGCAGAGTGCTGGGTTCAATCCTCAGCACCACATAAATAAAATAAAGATGTTGTGTCCACTGAAAACTGGTTCCCAAAGCAGCTTGCCCTTCTTTACTTCCTGTTAATGGGGAAGGGATTCCAAGAGACAACCCTCTTTTTTTTTTTTTTTAAGAGAGATAGAGAGACAGAATTTTTTTAATGTTTATTTTTTAGTTTTCGGCGGCACAACATCTTTGTTTGTATGTGGTGCTGAGGATCGAACCAGGGCTGCACGAATGCCAGGTGAGCATGCTACCGCTTGAGCCACATCCCCAGCTCCTAATATTTATTCTTTAGTTTTTGGCAGACACAATATCTTTGTTTGTATGTGGTGCTGAGGATCTAACCTGGGCCGCTCGCATGCCAGGCGAGCGCACTACCGCCTGAGCCACATCCCCAGCCCCTCAATCCCCTTTCAATTCTTCTTTTCCTATATTCCCTCCGTGAAATTTCTCTTAATTCAGAATTGCATGTTTGATCCACTCTCTCCAGGCATACTGGATACTATGCATCAATAAATATTCTGATATGCTGCTGCTCAAACCAATGCATTTTTTTCTTTTTTTAATATTTATTTTTTAGTTTTAGGTGGACACAATATCTTTATTTTATATTTATGTGGTGCTGAGAATCGAATCCAGTGCATCATGCTTATGAAGCAAGCTCTACCACTTAGCTACAACCCCAGCCCAAACCAATGTATTTAAAAAAAAAAAACTTGATTTTATTTATTTATGTTTATGTGGTGCTGAAGATCAAACCCAGTGCCTCACAGTGCTCTACCACTAAGCCACAACCCCAGCCCACACCAGGCATTTTTTTTTAATATTTACTTTTTAGTTTTTAGGTGGACACAATATCTGTATTATATTTATGTGGTGCTGAGGATCAAACTCAGTGCCTCACACATGCTAGGTGAGCGCTCTATCACTTGGGCCATAGCCCCTTGTGCCAAACCAATGCATTTTTGTACATTGCTTTAAGACCCCTTAAAGGACGATAAGTAATGAAAAAGAGGAAATGGATCCTGATGCTCTTTCCTGCAATTTTCTACTTTTATTTATTTTCTTATCAAATAAATAATAGCACCACTTTCCACTATTTTACATGCCAGAAACCTGAGACCCATCACTGACATCTTCTTTTTTAAAATAATATTTTATTTTTTAGTTGTAATTGGACACAGCACCTTTATTTTATTTATTTATTTTTATGTGGTGCTGAGGACGTGCTAGGACCACAATCCTAGCCCCTTGTCATCTTCTTCTAACCCCTACCCCATAATCACTAGTTACTATTTATTTTCTCTCCTTAAAAAAAAAAAAAAAAAGTTCTGGGGCTGGGGATGTGGCTCAAGCGGTAGTGTGCTCACCTGGCAGTGCGAGGCACTGGGTACAATCCTCAGCACCACATAAAAATAAAATAAATAAAGATGTTGTGTCCACTGAAAACTAAAAAATAAATATTAAAAAATTCTCTCTCTTTCTCTCTCTTTAAAAAAAAAAAAAGTTCTGTTTTTGAAACAAGGTCATCTTCTGTTGCTCAGGCTGATCTCAAACTCATGGCTCAAATGATCTCCTTGCCGTAGCCTTTTGAGTAGCTCAAACTATAGGCATGGACCACCACACCTGGCTCATTTCTTATTATTCCTGAATTGTGTTCCCTCACTCCAATTTGTATGTTGAAGTTCTAACCCCCACTACCTTAAATATAACTGTATTTGAAAATAGGGTCTTTAAATGTCACTAGGGTCCTTACAAGAGATTAGGGCATGGACACAGATGGAAGACCATGTCAAGAGAGAAGATGAGCCAAAGAGAGAGGCCTCAAAAGAAACCAACCATAATCTCAGATCTCTACTTTCCAGACTGTGAGAAAACAAGTTTCTGTACCACCTAATCTGTGCACTTTGTTACAGAAGCCCTAGCAAACTAATTCACATTTTTGTCATTCTCATCACTGCCACCGTGGTTTAAATCATGAGCATTTGTTGCCTATACTTTTGCAGTGTAAGATCCATCAAGGAAGGGCTTTTATCTGTCTTCATGGTAGTATTCTCAAACCCTGGTTTAGAACCTATGTTTGTTTGTTTGTTTTTGGTGATGGAGGTTGAACTCAGGGCCTTATGCATGTGAAGCAAGCACTCTAACAACTAAGCTACATCCCCAGATCTAGAACCTATGTATTTTATATATAGTATAAGTATTTTGAATTTTATGTATATAAATATTTAAGGTATGTGTGGCTAAATAAACTAATAGCTATTTAGGTGGTTTTCTTGCATTCATTCTTGCCCCTCTCTCCAACTATTCTCTCTACCATGCGGCCTGCGCAATGGTTTCATTAATGAGGTTTTAGGCATAAAGTTAGTTAGAAGAGATCGAAATAAAACACACAGACTCAGTTACCTTATTTCTATTGCTAGGTCCGAGACAGCTCCTCTCTCTGGTTCGCTCCTCTAGCCGCCCAGCAGGGCAGCAAGGATTACTCAGGGCTAGCAGGAGAGAGAGAGAGAGTGAACACGCCTGGAGTAGCCTTTTATTGGGGAACAAGAGATTCAGGGGAGAATTCCATCCAATGAAGGTTTAGGGGGGGCTGCACTCCAAGGTCAAGGTCAGTGATTGGGCCCCGGGTCAGTGGTCAGGCACACCCCCACACGGATGGGCTCTCTCATCAGGAAAGGGCCGGGAAAGCTTCGACACAGCCAAAGCGCCTCAGACCCTTAACGGGAGTCACCCAATCACATGTTAGAATGGCTTCCCACAATTCTCCACAGGTTTTGGAAAATATAATCATATTATATTCCCTTTATAATTTTTTTTAGAAATTAAAAAAAATTTTTTTAGTTGGGCACAATACCTTTATTCTTTTTTTTTTTTGAGAGAGAGAGAGAGATTTTTTTTTAATATTTATTTTTTAGCTTTCGGCGGACACACCATCTGTGTTTGTGTGTGGTGCTGAGGATCGAACCCAGGCCGCACGCATGCCAGGCGAGCGCACTACCATTGAGCCACATCCCCAGGCAAATACCTTTATTCTTACTTGTTTATTTTTATGTGGTGCTGAGGATGGAGCCCAGCACCTCACATGTGCTAGGCAAGTGCTCTACCACTGAGCCACAACCCCAGCCCTTCTTATTCTAACACTTTATTCTAACACCTTCCAGCCATGCTGGCCTTCTTCCCACTTTTCGGTGTTTCTCATGGCCTTTATGCATGCAGTTCCCTCTACCAGATTTATTCTTCACCGTCTTTTTATATAACTCATAATTTGAAATCCCACTTGAATGTTACTTTGTGAAAACTTCCTTGATCATGCCACTAAAACAGGCTTTAAAAAATCTCCTTGCTGCTTTTCCTTTAAAATAATAATTATTATCCCATGGTAATTAATTATTGGTGTGACTTATTGGTTTAATGCCTATGCTTCCTCACCAGAATGTAAATTATATTGTATTTCTTTCTTTTTTTGGTACTGGAGATTGAACCCAGGGATGCTTTACCACTGAGGTACATATAACCTAAGCTCCTTTTATTTTGAGACAGGGTCTAAGTTGCTGAGGCTGGCCTGGAACTTGAGATTCTCTTGCTTCAGCTTCCCAAGTTGTTGGGATTACAGATGTGTGCCACCATAGCTGATTTCCTCACTGTACTTCTTTGTTTAGTCCCTGAAGCTATGATTGCTGCATCATCAATAATTGGAATGTTCCTAGTGTTGAACATCTCACTTGAGCCATTATGTTCTAACATAAAATGTGGTGTCCAGAAGTAGCACAAAGGAGGGAACAATTACCTTCTCTCCAAGTGAGAAGGATAGTATGGCAGAACAAATAGGAAGTGGTTTTCTAAGTAGAAGAGAGGTGTTGATGAAGGACCCTGAGCTAGAGACAAAGTTTTATGCAAAAGTGGTGAGATATAAAGCATTTTCTGGGAACTTTTAAGTTTTTCTGTGTGACCAGAGCATAAGGACTGAGGGTGTTTGTGGTTGGAGATAAAGCTGGAGAGAAAAGGACCTGATCAAATTTGCTAAGAAAGTTGGATTTTATCCTATAGTGCAATAAACATTGTTTTCTGATTTTTTTCCATTTCTTCCTTGTAAATCTGCTTTGTCTGTTATTATCCATGGTTATTTGGAAAAGTAATCTTGCTGAGTTTCAGTTTATACTTATGCTGAATGGTTGATGAGAGACATGATATAATATGTAGAAGTCATCTCAGAAGATTTCTGAAAATATTACTAGGTGTTTATTAGTGCTAGTTCCCTTCCATTAAGCCCTATTAACCAGGTTGATTTCAGCACCATTGCTACTGATCAGTCCAGAGAGAGTGAAGTTCCCATATACAACACAAGAGGGAGTATGAGACTGAACCTCTGCAGAGGGTCACAGGGCAGCCTTCTCAGCCTGTCTTAGCAAGCCCTCTGAGACTTAAGGAACTGGTCTTGCAAAATTAGGAAGGCATTCTGACTTTATTTCATAAATTCTAAGACTGGTAACTGTTATTCAGTTCCATGAAAAGCTATTTGAAAGGGAAACCACTGGCAAGCACTATGTACTTATTTATATCCTTTTAAAGCTGCTTGTGTTCTTGAACTTCCCATTACACACCCCCTATTTTTTAGCCCCCCCCCTCAGTTCCCTCCTGACCTGTGGGAGAGATTGGGGGAGCACGCCCATACCAGGACAGGCCAAGAAAGGTAAAAGTCAACTGGCCGACTGGCCGCCCACACCCAGCCCTCCCTCCCAGGAGGATCTGACACGCCAGGGAGAACTGTCAAAGCAGGATCTCATTTAATGCGAAAACATACACAGCTAATATAATGTACAGGAGCCAATCAGGGTAAAGGTCAGCAGGTGGGGAGAATTTACATCTACACCCATCCTACAGGCAGTAATGGGAGACATGAGCTGTCCTTGAGGGCAGAAGCGTTCTGAGCCTATCCTAGAGGTGGTCTGATTCTTCATCACAGCCCATGGCAATGCCTTCTGGCTAATTGCTAGGTGCTCTCTTAGCCACCTGTGGTCCCAGGACTGGGAAGCGGGGAGCAGCCAGCAAGTTAGGTTTCCTCTTTTCTGATGCAACATGCCCCAGGTTACATTATGCCCTACACTATTTTACATATATTGTCACCTTTTTTTCCTTTGAACTGGGGATTGAATTCAAGGGCTCTCTTGCTAGGAGCCACAGCAAAAGTATTATGATACATGGCACTTTTGGTTTAGGTGACTGCCAGCTAGCCATTGAGATGATATGATTATGTTAAGCTTTACATTCATATGGAAATTGGACTCCTGCTGTTCACCTCGGCCTGTTACAGGACTCATGTTACTCATGTTACTCATGTAATGGGAGAGTTCCCATTGGTTGGGGAAGGATAGTAGGAGGGAATTTCCGGGGGAGGTCCGGGTCCCCAGTTCTGGTGGACACACACGTGTGTCGACCTGCTTGTTAGCAGGGCGCACACGGGGACTGGCGGCCTTTTTAAAAATAAAGCTTTGTTTCCTGCTTGAGCGGCTTGTGTTTCTGTGCCCAGCCGAATTGCGGCACTCTCTACTACTGAACTATTTCCCCAAGCTTTTTTTTTTTTTTTTTTTTTTAAGTCAGGGTCTTGCTAAGTTCTTGAGGCTGGCATTGAACTTGCAATCTTTCTGCTTAAGTTTCCTGAGTCCCTAAAGTTATAGTGTGTGCCACCATACCCAGCTCTACATTATCCACTTTTAATTTAACTTTTTCAAAGAACCTATAAAGTATTTTTGATCCCTATTTTACAGGTGAGTAACCTGTGATTTAGAGAAATTCTAGCACATTACTAGCAAATGGTAAGACTTGAATTTGAATCCAGAGCTGTCTAGTTCTAAACTTACTATATTAGTTATATTTAATTTAAATCATTCCCTTATTTAACAGAGGTTAACAGAAAGAGAAATGATCAATGATAGGTGGTAACTTAGACAGTCAAGGGAGACTTTGTACCTAAGCTGGCCTTATGGGCACTGAACACTCTGACCACAGACTATAGAAATGCTTAGGCCAGCCACTGCTCTGTGAACACACTGCAAGAAGGGGAAAGCTTTAGCATTATTCACTTAGCCAGTGTCTTGGAAGAATTACCTATCCTCTTTGCACATCAATTTCCTCACCTTTAATACGAGTTGATTCCTTCTCATCAATCAGGTCTCAATTCGAATATCGCTCCCTCAGAAAGGCTTTTCCTATTTAATCAACCTAAAATAAGTCATATCCCCTAGTCACTCTATCATATCATCTTGTTGGAGAATTTCCTTAAATATGTTCATCGCTATCTGAAATTTTCTTACACATGTTGTTTGCTTATTGTTTGTTTCTTTTCATGTGAGCCGGAGTCTTGATAGACCCAACCTGATCTTTTATTAAAATTGGGAACCATCTTGCCACAAAGCCATGAAAAGCTAATTTCAGCTTTACTATAAATTACTGCAAATTCTGAACCTGCTTGGAATGCCTGCCCGTGCCTTGAACTCACCCATGCCTGGCTCTCTGACCAGATAGCAGCCCTCTCTGAAACTTTAGTGACACCTCATAAATATTGGCCTTCCCTGGCCAGACAACGACCCTCTCTGAGGCTCTAATGGTCCTCATAAATTCTGATGTTGGGGCCAGCAAAAAAAAAAAAAAAAAATGTAAACTACCATTAGTGTGATGCTTGTCAGAGTTCTGTTATCTGTAACCCCCCTTTTGTGTAACTTTCTGGGCTATAAAGCTGGGCTGTA
Organism: Urocitellus parryii; assembly: GCF_045843805.1. Lineage (NCBI taxonomy): Eukaryota > Metazoa > Chordata > Mammalia > Rodentia > Sciuridae > Urocitellus > Urocitellus parryii. Next base: position 35,324,464 of record NC_135541.1, on the reverse strand, counting down.
GGAAAGGTGGGGTGGCTGTCTTGTTCCCGCCGTTTTGGGAGGGAAGGGCAGCCCGGCCGGTCGAAATAATAAGCTTGCTTTAATTTGATTTTAATTGGAGTCAGTGGTCTTTTCTTGCGTCCTGGTCTAACAGTCTCCTCTGTTAGGTCATGCTGTGTGCTCTGTGTTTGGAACACTGCTTGGCATGTACTAAGTGATCAAGGAAATCTTTGTGGAATGAGTGAATGATAGAATGATGGAGATCTAGGAACAGAGGGTGGAAGCTACACATAGGCGGAAGACTTTCTTTTTTTAAAAAAATACATTTTTGTTGTAGATGAGCACAAAACCTTTATTTGTTTTTATGTGGTGCTGAAGATCGAACCCAGTGTGCTCTACCCCTGAGCCACAACCCTAGCCCCAGAGGACTTTCTTAACAACAACAGTTATCTAAAGATAAAGCAGTCTACCCTAGAGGCATCTTTGGAAGTAAGCACCATGTTGAAGACAGATCAAATTTGTTAAGAAAGTTGAATTTTATCCTATAGTGCAATTTTATCCTATAGTGCAATAGGGTTGGGTTGGTGGGGGAAGGCTGTGTTGGGGTTCCTTTGGCTCCTCAGTAAGATCTCAATTGTCTTTTTTTCTTTTTTTTTAAATTAAGTTTTGAACTAAAACTCTGATACAGGGTGCTGTCTTATCATTGTCTGTGTTAAATATGGAACAGGTATTTTCTCTGTTAATAACTGGGGATAGAGGCCCGGAGGGTGGAGGAGGCAGAGACAAAATCTGACAGTGCAAGATTCTGTTTCTGAGCTCTGGAGAGGTCTGACAGAGCCACTGATGGATTTGATTAAATTTGAATAAAATAAATGAAGACAATTATGAATAATCATTTCCAGAGCAGTTGCTGCCTTTACCATTGGGCTCCTGTTCCTATTCTTCTAGACCCCAATGCCTCCATAATTGTCTCTTCTGTTCCTTTCTCAGAGGGAATGACTGTACCCAAGACAGAAGTCTCCTAGTTGCCTCAAGTTCCTTTTTCCCCCATCTATGTCCAATCAGTCACCAAATTTGCTCCCCCTTATCATCTCCTAATATCCTACTGTATCTTCCATCTCAGGTCTTACACTCTTTATTTGAAACTACTCCACCACCCTACCGGTTTCTCTGCACCTGCATTTTAGGATGTTCAATCCATTTCCTACTGTGCAGACAAAGCTCTTTCTAAAACAAATTCAGATAAGTCTTCCTCTGGATAAAGCCTTGTAAGTTTTGCTTTTCCTGACCATTAAGTCTATTACCTTAGCATGGCCCCCCAGGCTCTGGCTTACCTCTGGATCTGACACCTGCTACTGTGTCCATTACCTGTGCTTCTAGAGATTCAAAATTCTCTGAGGTTCCCTGAAGACTTCACAGCATTTCACACCTTGGCTGCTTCTCCATGCATTTAACTCCAACTGATCCTTGAAAGCCTAGCATAAGTCTCAAGTCTGCATCTCAGGACCCAGCATTGGGCCAGGCCTAACACCTCAGGTTCCTCCCTGCTGACCAGAGCCACAGAGAAAATAGTCACGTCTTGCCAAATACATTAATGTGGTAACTGCAGTCTTGGCTTTCTGTACTTTCAATAGCTAAGAAACCGTGGGCTAGTAATTTTTTGCTCACATCTAAGATGGCATGATTCAATCCCCATCTCACAGGCTTATTATAAAAATTAAATGAAATGGTGGAAATGAAAAATCCTTTGTAAATATTTATATACTTATTTATTCAACAAATAGCCCTTAAACCCTTCTAAGAGTGATCAAGGAGGTGCTGTATTAGTTGGTGTGTGGCCTTGACCTTTGTGGAATTCAAATTAGTGTATTTTATGCATTACTATCCTGCACCAGACACTGAGCTCCTTTTGGTTAGGGACCATGAATTATTTACCTCTGTGCAAAGCAGGTATGTATTAGTCAGCTTTTTACCACTTATAACAAATATCTGAGATAATTGACTTATAAAGATAAAATGTTTATTTTGTTTTACAGTTTTGGAGATTCTAATTCATGGTCCATCGGCCCCACTGCTTTTGGTCTTGTGATGAGGCAGAACATCATAGAGGGAATGTATAGGAGAGCATAATCACTCACTTTGTGGCCAGTACACAAGAGAGAGAAAGGGGCCAAGGTCCCACTATCCTATCCCCTTCAAGGGCATGCCCTAGTGGCCTAAAGACTTCTCAATAAGTCCTACCTCTTAAAGGTATCATCCTCTCCCAACAGCGCCAAACCTTTAACATATAGACCTTTGTGTCCAAACCATCATATGATGCTCAGGAGATATTTTCTAGTTGGATGAGTAGATGAATAAATGAGGGAGTGACATTCCAGGGAAAGGGAAAAACTCATTCAAACTCATGGAGATGTTATGGAGCAGGTCACATACAGAGAACACCAAACAGTTTAAAGTCATTGGAGATCAAGGTATGAGGAGCATGTGACTAGCAATGAGACTGAAGGCTAGATGGGCCCAATTACCGGGCTTAGGTTAAACAAATGGACTTCAAAGGAAGGCAATGGGGGTTTTAAACTGGGCTTAGGAAGAGTCCTGTACTCCAGTATGGAATGTGGATTATAGGGAGGATTGAAGGTTATTGTGGGAGTAGGACAGTGAGGAAGATTTGGTCATGGAATGGAGAAGAAGGGATGAAATGGAGAGCTCCAGAAAAGTAGAATGGGCTAGCACTGGTGAAGGGTTGGTAGGGTGGGCAAGGGAGAAAGGAATAGTGGGTAGTTCCCAGGTTCTGACCATTTGACTATTCACATGTTAAATGTTTCTTTTTTTTTTAATTTTTAATATTTATTTTTTAGTTCTTGGCGGACACAACATCTTTTTGTTGGTATGTGGTGCTGAGGATCGAACCCGGGCCGCACGCATGCCAGGCGAGCGCGCTACTGCTTGAGCCACATCCCCAGCCCACATGTTAAATGTTTCCTATGTGCGTTTCATATTCCACTCCTGTTGACAGCACTGTGTCTTGGTGACAGGACAGTGCCCTCAGTGTGCATTTTAACCAATTTCACTTTATATAGAGATGTAGATGGGGAGAACGAACTTGCTCATTCATTTATTTTACAAATGAAGAAACTGATGCATAGGGAAGAAGGAAAAAGTGATTAGTGCATGAGGTGGCATTTGAGATTCTCATCATTTTTTTCTCATTTATCCAAATATGTGTTCACTCCTGAGATAGATTGGCAAAAGGACCTAGGTTCCTCCCTTCCCTCTATCCATGCCTCTTTGTAAGGAGACTTTGCTCTCCTTCCCAGTCAGAGGCAGAGTTTACTTTACCATCCCCTTGTGTTGGGCTTATGACTTGAATTGATCAATAGAATGTATTATAGGTGATATGATGATTCTTGAGGTTTGGCCCTAAGAGATTGTATCTTCTGCTTTTACCCTCTTGGAACACTGCCCTGAGGCTAGCATGTAAGTTTGTCTAGCTTACTGGTACATGGAGGCCACATGAAGAGAAACCATGGTGCCCAGCTAGCACCAACTGCCAGACATATGAGTGAGGACATATTAGACCTTCCTTCTTGTCCAGCTGATCTTCCATCTGAAAGCAGCGCCTAAGTAATCCGAAGTGAAACTAGCAATGGAGCTATATAACCACCCACAGGATTGTGAGAAATAATAAATTATTTTTGTTTTAAGCCATTGAATTTTGGGGAATGGTTTGTTATGCAGCAATAGATAACGGAAACAACTTCTCTGCTCCCTATGTCAATAGATGGCTTTACTATCTACTTGGTTGCCAAAGCCCTTTCCATCATATTTCACATTTAATCTGCCACCAAGTCCAAGGAATTTTTACCTTTCAATATATATCACAAAACTCTACTTTCTACCTTCCCCATAGCTATGATTTAGTTCTGGTTCTTTTTGTCTCTTGCTTCGATTATTATAGCAGTCTCTTGACTGTTTTCCCTATCTCCTGTTTCCCTGCTTCCTACCCTTCCAATCTAAGTCATTGGGTTTCTACAACAGTCAGAGTTAACTTTCTTACAGACACATGTTATCATGTTACTCCATTGCTTCAAACCTTTTTTCTTTGCAAGGTAAAGTCCAAAACCCTTAATATGATTTACAAAGCCTCGGACTATCTGATCCCAACCTGTTTTTGTGGCCCCATCTTCCACCATTCCTCTCAATGAACTCTACACTATTGAGCTGTTTCACAGGTTCTGGTGGGCTTCAGGAACCTGCTTTAACTCCTCTGTTAAAGGAGGCATGAGGCAACCTACCGAAGAGTTTGAATAAGAACACTTGACCTGTGATTTTGGCTAAGTTCACAGGCTGACCACGAGGGACTCACACTAGGATAAATATTTGTCCTGTGAAGATTTACTAATTCCAAATGACATCCACATATGATACTACCTTTTAAAAGTGACTGATCTCTATCAAGAATACAAATAATGATGAATGTTGGTGAGGATGTGGGGGAACGATACACTTATACATTGCTGGTGGGACTACAAATTGGTGCAACCACTCTGGAAAGCAGTATGAAGGTTCCTCAGAAAACTTGGAAAGGAATGACCATTTGTCCCAGTAATCCCAACTCCTCAGTATATACCAAAAGGACTTAAAATCAGCATACTATAGTGAAATATCCACATCAATGTTTATAACCATTCAATTAACAATTGCTAAGCTATGAAACCAGTGTAGGAACCCTTCAACAGATAAATGGATAAAGAAAATGTGGCATATGTACATAATAAAATACTACTTAGCCACTACAAAGAACAACTTTATGACTTTTGCCAGCAAATGGAAGAAACTGGAGACTATCATATTAAGTGAAATAAGCCAATCACAGAAAACCAAAAGCCAGATGTTCTCTGATATGCAGATGCTAACATACAACAAGGTGGGGTGGTGTAGAAGTTCAGTAGATTAAACAAAGGGGAATGAAGGGAAGGGAAAGAGAATGGGAATTGTAAAGACAGTAAATGAATCAGATATAACTTTCCTATGTTCATATATAAATACACCACTAGTGAAACTCCACATCATGTACAACCTCCTAATTAGAATGTTATATTCCATGTATGTATAGTATGTCAAAATACACTCTATTGTCATGTAAATCTAAAAAGAACAAATAAAAAAATTTTAAAATGACTGATTTTAAAATTTTCATATGATAAAAACATAAATTTTGGGGCTGTGGCTCAAGCGGTAGCATGCTCACCTGGCATGCGTGGGGCACTGGGTTTGATCCTCAGCACCACATAAAAATAAAAAAATAAAGATATTGTGTCCACCGAAAACTAAAAAATAAATATTAAAAAAATATTAAAAATTCTCTCTCTTTAAAAAAACAAATTTTATAAAAATTTATGAAAATAAAAAATATGAACTAGAGAAGGTTGATTTCTTGATCCTAACAACTAGAAAAGATTCTAGGAAATTTTGTTGTAGAAACAATGGTATTCGCTGAGCAACCAAAATTCTCAGGCCTGATAGAAAAACCCCTGGCCTTGGTGTCAGACAGACTCCAAGATAAATGGCTCTTCCATTTACCAAATGTGTGACCTTGAGCAAGTTACATAAGCTTTCTGATTCCAATTTTCTTATCTATGAAAAGAGGCTGATAATCCATACCTTGCATGATTATATTGAGGATTAAAGGGGATAAAATATGTAATTCAAAGTTCTCTACAAGATTTTTGTCAATTCCATGAGAGCCCGTGCTCTTAGAGGTGCTCCAGTCTCCTTTTTCAATTAAGACAAAACAAAGCATTGCTTAACTTCCTTACTCATGCACCATCGTGATTCCTCTCAGAAAGCATTTGTAGGTGTGGTAGACTCTCTTGACATCTTGAGAGTCACAGAAGGTGTCACATCATATGTATTACAAACCACTTACTCCATTTTAGGCATGCCAGTGCTTAAAACCCTTTGCCCACCCACCATGGGAGGATTTATTCTGACTCTACCCATGCAGAATCTACCTTTACACTGATTTTCTTACTTATCTTTTTCCTTTTCCCCCTCCCATCTCTCTTTATTACCCCTCCCTCCCATTTTGCCAACTGAATTTCAAATTCTCCTCCATCTTTTTACATAGAACAATTTTGTGGTGCTCCCCGCTTCTCTCCCAGACTTATAGATCCACATTCAGGGACTCAAATAAGACAAAGGACCTTCTGTGTGTTAGCATCTATCCTTCTTAGAAAGCAGTTGTGGTTAAATATAGCATTTTTTTCTGTTATAATAACCACAAGGTTTCATATTTATTGAGTGCTTACTCTGTACCTAGCCTTTTATTAAGTGCTTTCCAGTAGCTCATTTGCTCATTTTATCTTCACAATTCTGGAAGGTAGCTCTTGTTATGTTCCTCAAATAAGGAAGGGATACACATGTCAAAAAAATAAGGCAATTGACATAGATTGTACAGCAAACCAGTATTGTGACAAGAATTGAAAACCAGGTCTGCTGGCCCCAAGCCTGTTCTCTTTCTTTTATATATGGCCTTTCAATGGGGAGGAGAAGGAGAAAGACCTGAGGCTACATAAAAGC